>NW_026988422.1:12832500-22832500 GCF_030222135.1 Aotus nancymaae
TTAAGTCTATTTAGCACCCAGTATGGGAAATACTTCTACTAAACCTGGAACAGGAAGTAAGGCAAGAAACAAGTGAGATGAGAGTGACTGAATCCCTCCCGATAGTCCATTAGGACTAATGCTTAAGTACTGGAAAGAGAATGAAAGGACCAAACATAAGAAAAAGCAACTGATGATCAAATGTTGTTGCTTTCTTTGGACCCAGGGGCCAATCTTAAACCCTACTGTTTTCTGGCCAAAATTTGGCTCAGATGAAGACTGGGTCCGCCAACTCTTAATAATGTATGTTAACAACAAGAGTTTTTGTCCTCAGAAAAAATAAAGTGTGCCGTATGCTGGCAGCCAGGGCCTGTTTCTCTGCGCCCCTTGAAGGACTTAAAACAAAAAATAGGTGTGGCCAAGAAGTCAGAAAGAGAAAGCAGCCTATGGGACCCTTTAAATCATCTTCCCCCGTTTCTAACTCCTAATGCACCTGCCACGTGGTGGCAGACAGAAGTCCTGCCTCTCCAGCCACAGGCAGAAGTCCCGCCTCCACAGGCGGTAGCCCCACCTCCCCCACAGCAGGTGGTAGTCCCGCCTCTGGTTGCTCCACTTGTGCCCTTCTCTCAAGCCATCATCCCAAGGGCAGGGGTAGGGATTCCTGTATTGAATCCTGAGGAGTTATCAACCCAATGACTTGACCTTTACCATTGTCCATCCAAAAGCTCTTCCTCTGGGAGAAGACTCCAGAAGGAAATAGAGCAATGTAAAAGAGACATTCAGAACTTCCCATTTCCTAACACTTTTCAGCTCTTTCCATTGAGAGAAGTCCCACAAGGTGGGAGTACCATGGCGTGTAAATGCTCCTTTAACCATTTCTGAGGTCCGTGGCCTGAAGAAAAAGCTTAAGCCCTGCTGGATGATCCGGAAAGAGTGACAGGGCAAATTGATCAGTTTTTATGTCCCCAACTACATACCTGGAGTGAGTTAATGTCGATCTTAGGTATTCTCGTCTGGAAAGAGGAACAAAACATGATACACAGGGCTGCAATGGCAGCTTGGGAACACAATCACCCTGCTGGCCAAGAAAGCCTGGCGGCAGACACCTAATTCCCTGCTCAGGAACCCCACCGGGATAATAACAATGCCGCCCACAGAGAGAACATGAAAGACTTGCGTGAGCTAATTATAAGAGGGATTAAAGAGTCAGCACCCAGACCTCAAAACCTTACTAGGGCCTTTGATGTGTAACAGGAAAAAGATGAAGGACCCATGCAATTTTTAGATAGACTGAGAGAGAAAATGAGGAAGTATGATGACTTAGACCCAGATAGCCCTCTAGGGCAAGGCGTGCTAAAATTACATTTTGTTACAAATAGTTGGCCTGACATTGCTGGGAAGCTGCAGAAGATAGAGAGATGGACGAACCGGTCAACCAAGGAACTTTTAGAGGAAGCACAGAAAGTATATGTGAAAAGAGATGAAGAGAGACAAAAAAAAAAAAGGCAAAGATTTTCTTTGTCTTTGGGAAAGAACTCACCTGGGCAGACTATGCCAAGGACAAAATTCCAACCGGTGTCCCGAAATGTGGATTCACAGACAGGGAGAGGGCAAGGTCAAAATGGGACATGGGAGGATCATGGTATGTGTTGTAAAAGGTGGAAATACAGAGCAGATGAGGATAAGCAAAAGCAGAATAGGAAGAGAATGTGGGCAGGTTAGATGTTACAATTCTGGAAAAATAGGCCATTTTAAGAGAAAATGCCCTGAAATAGAGGCCACAGAGGAAGTTGTTCCACTCATGCCAGCTTTTGGAGAGGAAGAATGGCGGGTCAGGGGCTCTTTCTTTCCCATCTTGAGTCCCACCAAGAGCCCTTGATAATTTTGGATGTGGGGACCAAAACTACGAACAAATAATTTCTTATAGACTCTGGAGTGATCCATTTTTCCTTATGCTTCTCTCCAAATGGTTTAAATTGCTCTTCTGAAGAATTATTAGTATCTGGGGTAAAGGGGGAAGAATTCAAGGCCAATATTTTAGAAAACGCAGCGGTAAGATATAAAGATCAAATGACTAATATTCAATTTTTGCTAATCTCTGAAGCAGGTACTAACTTATTAGGGAGAGACTTGATGCTGAAGTTAGGACTAGGACTAGGACTACAGGTAGGGCCAAGGGGATTATTTCCCTCTCTACACTTGTTGACTACTGCAGATGAAAGGAAAATTCACTCTGATGTATGGTCAAGAGAAGGAAATCGAGGGAGGCTCCAGATTCCCCCGATACAAATTCATTTAAAGATTCCTTGGGGAGTGGATAGGAGAAAGCAGTACCCAATCCCCCTAGGTCAGCATTGAAACCTGTGATTGAAGGCCTCATTAGAGACCATATAATAATAGGAGTGTTATATGAAGACATACAAGGGCTTTTAGAGCCTTGTATGTTTCCATATAATACCCCTATCTTAAGTAGAAAAATTACCTCTGGAGGGTACTTGACTGTGAGTACCTCCCATCAAGTTGAAGCTATTTTAAATCAAAAGGCAAGAAGATGGCTTACCAATTCTAGAATTCTAAAGTATGAGGCCATTCTGCTAGAAAGAGATGACTTAACCATAACAACTGATAGCTCACTCAACCTTGTGATTTCTTAACTGGAAATTCGTTGTTACAGACAGAACATTTATTAATTACCATACAAAGTTCTGATCAGATTTATCTGAGACCCCTTATAAGGCTGGACGGCATCTATTCGTAGATGGGTCCTCACAGATGTTTGATGGGAAACAACATAATGGGTACTCAGTGGTGGATGGAGACACCCATGAAAAAAGTGAATCGGGGCGATTACCCAATAGTTACTCTGCCCAAGGTTGTGAATTATTTGCCCTTAGTTGAGCTTTGAAATACTTAGAAAATAAAATAGGAACCATTCATACAGACTCTAAGTATGCCTTTGGAGTCGTACATACATTTGGAGAAATTGGGGCGGAAAGAGGTCTGACGAACAGCCGAGGCTGAGAACTTGCTCATGAACCATTGGTTGTTTGTTTCTTGAACAATCTCCAATTAGCAGAACTAGCTGTCGTACATGTCCCTGGATATCAACATGATTTTTCATTTGAAAGTCGGGGAAACAACCTTGCAGACCAGGGGGCCAAAAAGGTGGCCGTGGCCGCCGAGCCAATGTTTCCTCAAACTTCTGCCTTCTTTCTCCTAAACTAGTTTGTATTTTCTCTTCTACTGAGAAGGAGAAACTGACAGAAATTGGAGCTAAGGAAAATGCAGACAGGAAATGTATTCTCCTGGACCAGAGGGATATGCTCTCTAAGTCCCTTGTGAGAGAAGTCTTATCTCATCTGCACCCAGGAACATACTGGGGCCCCCAGGCCTTGTGTAATGCAGTTCTTAGAGTCTATGGATGTACTGGAATTTATACAGGCAGGTCACAGATGGCTATTTCATCTGCAAGAAGACAAATACGCAGGCTCTGAAGAAATTACCTCTGGGTAGGAGAACTCCAGAGTTAAGGCCATACCAAAGCGTACAAATGGATTACACCAAGATGCCACCAGTAGGCCGATTAAGATACCTATTGGTGATAGTTCATTATCTCACTCTTTGGGTAGAAGCTATTCCTTTCTTGAAAGCTACTGCTAATAATGTAGTAAAGGCCTTAGCTGAGCATATTTTACCCAGATTTTGATTAATAAATAACATTGACTCAGACAATGGAACTCACTTTACCTCAGACATCATTAAGAAATTGGCCCAGACATTAGACACAGAATGGGAATATCATATGCCTTGGCATCCTTCCACCTCAGGGAGAGTAGAAAGAATAAATCAGACACTTAAAAATCATTTAAGTTAATTTTAGAAACCCAGTTACGGTGGACCAAATGCCTTCCCATTGCCTTATTAAAGATCAGGACGGCTCCCCAGAAAGACATAGTTTTACCTCCATATGAGATGCTATATGGACTACCTTACTTACATTCCTCAGCTGATGTTCCTACATTTGAAACCAAAGATCAGTTTCTTAGAAATTATATACTTGATCTCTCTTCCACCCTCTCTTCTTAAAACCAGAGGTCTTTTAGCACAGGCACCACCCTTGGAATTTCCAGTACACCAACATTGGCCTGGAGAGCCTATCTTCATTAAAGGATGGGAAGGAGGGAAGCTCGAGCCAGCTTGGGAAGGATCCTTGTGCTGCTGACCACCGAGACTGCCGACTGCACAGCCAAGAAGGGATGGTCTATTATACTTGAGTCAAGAAGGCAGCCGCTCCCTCAGCTATTCCCAGACCAAATCCTACCAAGTTAAAATTAAGAAAAATTTGATGTATTTCTACTTCTATTTTTCTTTCCTTCCTTTTGCTACGCCTCATTTTATCATTAATACAATTAGATCAGATTCTCCTCAAGTTATAACCTTTGATGCTTGCCTAGTAATGCCTTGTGGAAACTTATATAGTCAAAAACAGTTAACTTCCTCAGAGAAATACTTATGCCCCGGCCCCCTAACCGATTTGGCAGTTTCCAGTGCTCATCGATGAAACAAGTTACAGCCCAGACATCGATTCCTTGTCCCTACTGACTGGCAGCTGTGCAATAGCTGGGACAACGTCTTATGGAATACTCAGTGTAGAGGCTGGACCTCTGCAGGAGGAATCTGTACTGATCTCAGATCTAGCCTCTACTTCACTAAAGTGAACTCTTTCCCTGATTGCAAAATTTACCAATGCAATCCTATCCTCATTTCTATCACTATTTCTGCAATTGTGGATAGTAAAGCTGTTATAAATAGACTTTACAGCAGTGGGGCAAATGTAAACGGGAAAGATCCTGTAGGTATGTTTGAAATATGCCTTCTCCCTCTTCCACCTTCCCCTTCTCCAACCCCAGCCATTTTAGCCTTAGATCAAACATCAGCTGTTCAAATTATTCCCACACCTAATGATAAAGGTATCAGTAGTGTAGATAAATGATCTGAAACGAACCTTAGCTGTTGAGACAGGGTATCAAATTGCAAATGCCTGGTTAGAATGGATTAAATATTCCATCCCCATGCTAAATAAAAGCAAACTTACACTTGTGTGCATGGCAGGCCAGAAGCCCAGATTATCCCCTTCCCACTGAAGTGGTCCTCTCACCAGACAGACCTGGAATGTGTGATAGCTCTCTTTCAACATTCTACCACCTAGAACAATGGACTGTGCCAAGCTCTCTCTCTACTATATCCTGAGGTCCAACACCCTACGGGTCAGGCCCTGAGGGCCATTCAACCTCCATCTTCCAAGGTAGGGCTCACCTCGTGCCTCTCATGGCAGGAGGAGAACTCAACATTCCTTGGAAATTTCACAGGATGCAGTGAAGTAAGGCACTTTCGAGAGCTAGTCCGTCAGTCTTCCATCAGCTATCCCCCAGCAGATACACAGTGATATTGTGGGAGACCCTTACTGGACACTCTGCCAAATAACTGGAGTGGTACTTGCACTCTAGTCAAATTGGTTACCCCTTTTACCTTGGCATTTCATCAACCAAAGATAGAGGAAACCCACCAATGACATACAAGAGGAGCCTCATATGGGTCCTTCGATTCTCATGCGTACTTAGATGCAATTGGAGTTCTAAGAGGAGTTCCAAATGAAGTTAAAGCCAGAGATCATACAGCTGCTGGATTTGAATCAACACTATTCTGGTGGGTGACAATAAATAAATATGTAGATTGGACAAATTACATTTATTATAATTGACAATGATTTGTTAACTATACCAAGGATAGTTGTGATAAGTGAATCACAGAACAGTTAAGGTCTACCCACCAAATGGCATGGGAAAACAGGATTGCTTGACATGATGTTAGCTGAAAAGGGTGGTGTTTGCGTAATGATGAAGACTTAATGCTGCACTTTCATTCCAAATAACACAGCTCCAGATGGAAGTATCACGAGACTCTTACAGGGACTTATGGCTCAATCTAATGACCTAGTCAAAAATTCAGGAATAAATAACCCCACTTCAAACTGGCTAGAGAACTGGTTTGGCAAATGGAAGGACACTGGCATCAGTCCTCACTTCCCTGGTAGTGGTATTAGGTATACTTTTTGTAGGATGTTGTGTTATACCCTGTGTTCAAGGACTCATGCAAAGGCTCGTTAATACTACCCTCGCTAACCTATCTCCAACTTCTCCTCCACTCTATCCAGAAAAATTACTTCTGTTGGAAGACCAAGGTGAATAATGAAGCAAGGACCTATTAGATAAGTTTGAAGAAGAATTATGAAATAAAAAGAGAAGGGAATTGTGAGAGATGGGAAACTTCTTCCTCAAAGTTTATATCTTGGACTACATTATAAGGAGTTACAATCTTTTGCTCTATGGCCATTATCTGCTATTAGCATAAACATATACCCGTGTATATATATTCTCTAAATCAGTTACATCTTAAATCAGTTACCTTGACTCACTCTGGCATGTCTGAACAGAACTGGGCAAGCTCCAAACCCTGGTGCATGCCATTCCTTGTTTGGAAACTCTCCTGACCTTCTCCTGACTAGCTTCCTCTTCTTCCTTGTCTTCTTCCTCATCTTCTTTCCTCTTTATCTATTCAGGAAATTGTCAAGTTTTTAGCCAGTTGGGTCAAGCATAGAATGTGAGATTCCATTCCAGCCTATGAAAACTGGACACAGCAGTGGGGTGATTGTGTCAGGTTATGAAAGTTATAAATGTGTCTGCCTCCTTTTTTCAGGTGTGTTCTCATGGCAAGACTGCTGGTGAGTTGCACCCTTTCTGCAAAAAGTAAACTAGCCTTGCTGAGTGATCCACTGTCTTGGTGTGGATTCTTCCTGATGTCATAAACCTGTTTCCAACATTCAAGAAGCTCAGAGGACAAGCAGCAGAATAAATACCAAAAAAACTATACTTCAGCCAATTATATTAAAACTGCAGAAAATCAAAGACAAACAGAAAAATCTCAAAAGAAGACAGAAGAAAAACACCTAACATATACAGGAATGAGGATAAGAATTACAATGGACTTCCATTCAGAAAGTGTGCAAACAAAAAGGAAGTGGAATGAGATAGTCAAAAGTGTTGAAAGAAAAACCAAACTACCACCAAAATTTCTGAATTGGGTTGTTTTTCAAAAATGAAGGAGAAATAAACACTTTCTCAAACAAACATTGAAGGAATTGGAGGAATTGGTCTCTAGTAGACCTGCCTTGTAAGAAGTGTTTAAAGAAGTTTTTCAGAGGGAAAGAAAATACTATAGACAAAAATCTATTTATATGCAAAGAAAGGAAGAACATTAGAGAAGAAATAAATGGAGGTGAAATGAAATCTTTCATTTTTATTGATTTTAATTGATCTAAAAGATAACAGTTCAAAATAATAACAGCAAACAATGTACTAGGCGAGTATAGTTTATGGATAAGTGAAATAAATGACTGCAATGTAATAAGGAACAGGAGGGAAGAATTGGAAATGCTTTGTTGTAAGATACCTGGATTACTTGTGAAGCAGTATAGTTATTTAGAAGTGGGCATGCTGTTTTTGCTGTGTTTCTGTTCATCTGCACTGGAAAGTTAACTCATTCCATTTAGATGCGCTAATGGACTCTATAGCATTATGTCTTAGTCCGTTTGTACTGCCATAACAAAATACCACGAACTGGGTAATTTATAAATAACAAAAACTTAGTCTCTCAAAGTTCTGGAGGCTGCGAAGTTGAAGATCTAGACACAAGCCTCTGGTGAAGGCCTTCCTGCTGCATCTTCACATAGAGGAAGGTTCAAGGGCAACAGAAAGGAAACCCACCCCCACAACTCCCTTTTAAGACATTATTCCATTTTTTAAGACAGAGCCCTTGTAACCTAAACACCTCTCAAAAGGCCCCATCTCCCAACACTATTATGCTGAGGATAAAGCCTTTTTGGGGGACACATTTAGACCATAGCAGGTGAATATATTCGTGATAAATAGTTGATACATTTGAGCTCCCTCAAGTGGAAGAGTCCCTGCAATCCTCCTCACACATGAATTTGGAGGACACATTTAGGCCATAGCAGATGAATATATTCATGATAAATAGTTGATACATTTGAGCTTCCTTAAGTGGAAGAGTCCCTGCAATCCTCCTCCAGTTGTGCTGAGATAAACAATCTATGATTTCATATCTGCATATTCTTAAGAAGATGAATTACATGATTCTGTAACTATTTCATTCTGTTCCCTCCTTTTTCCTACTCTACCACTAAATTCTTGACTAACCTGAACACACATTCTATATAAATAATTGTTTATAGCTATTTATAGGTGTAAATTAAGATAAAATATTTTATGATGTCTCTTGATACTACTAAAATTCCTATCTTGAAAAAATATGTTAAGAGCAAACATTTTCCAATAAACATTTCTAACAGATAGGGTATTTATTATTTCTAATAATAAACACACATCATTTAACAAACCAAATTTTGGAGCCTCTATTATAATCTGCAAACATTCAACTATGTGTTTGCTGCCACATTCTTCCTCCTGTAAATTACCCAATTGTTTGAATCTCAATATCAATAATCTCTCCCTCACAGTGACATTGACAGAATTAAATTAGCTAGACATAAAAATAATCCCCACTACATTGTCTTATGTAAAAATGTAATAAGAAGAAAATTTTCAAGGAAATTAAAAGTTCTCTTTGCTTTTCAGAATTTTTTTTTTTCAAAATTCAGATTTACATTTCATACAGCACTAGGTAAAAAGAAGAAGGACCAGTGATCTGCTTCTGCCCAAATCACTGCTTATGTCTGCTATTAGTATTAGAAAGGAGGATACGGCCTGGTACAAAGGCACTGCACCTCCTATCCAGATGAGATAGGAGAGAATGAGAGAGTATAATGATTAGCAACTGGGTTATAACAGAACACTAAGAATTAGCTGATCTTTCTCTCATTGTATTTCTGCTATTAAGTCCCAGCTTATCTTTTTTACTTTTAGCTTCCTGTTGTTGATAATGCATTCAGTTTAGAGACAACTCTATTTAGACCCAAGCTGTGATTTTAATGCAGAAGAATAAAACCTTAGGCTGCTTGAGAGGAATGATATGGTGTGGGTGCTCATCCCCTTTAAATCTCATGTTGAAATGTCGTTCCCACTATTGGAGGTGAGGCCTAGTGAGAGGCGTTGAAGTTATGGGGACAAGTCCCTCATGAATGGCTTGGTGACATCCTCATGGTAATGAGAGAGTTCTAGCTCTGAGTTCACATGACAGCAGGTTGTGTAAATAGCCTGACACCTCCCACCTCTCTCTCTTGTCCCCTCTCCAACCAAGTGATGTGCTGTCTCTCCCTTTGCCTTCCACCACAATTGAAAGCCTCCTGGGGCCTCATTAGGATCATGTTAGTGCCATGCATCTCATACAGCCTGCAGACCCACGAGGCAAAATAAACCTCTTTTTTAAAATAAATTGCCATTCTTCAGATATTTCATTATATCAGTGCAAACAAACTAACACAGAGAGGCTTCATGTATTACTCACTTGTTTTCTCTCCACCACTTAATAGTTCTTACGACATAGGAACTTCATAAATTCCTTTTTTGTTTTAATTTTTTTTTTTTTTAAAGATGGGGTTTCACCATGTTGGTCAGGTTGAACTCCCAACCTCAGGTGATCTGCCCACCTTGGCCTCCAAAGTGCTTGGATTACAGGCATGAGCCACCAGGCCTGGCCCATAAATTCTTAATGTTTGAATGAATAAACAAAAAGATGTGTGAAAAGTTATGCAGAGAAATCTTTGATTTTTAATTTTTTACTATGGAGAAATTTATAACTAAAATCTGAATGAACACAATCTTATTCTCTTTAAACAAAGTTGAGGATGAGATAGGATAAATTAAGAATAGATGAGGAATAAAGAGATAGTAACTCTTATTTGCAGGAAATGACATCATTTTTAAGAAGTTTTTTTTTTCTATTCTTTATTCTTTACTTTCAATAATTATTTCAACAAGTTTTCCTGAAGAGTCCTTTGTGATACAGTCAGTTATATCCCTTGAGCTGTGCTAAATAAAGGAACAATTGTAAATTTCATATTGAAGGTCTCTCTGACATACCATTCTCTTGTGGGGAGGTAGGTGAGAGGGGAAGGTGGAGAAAATATCATGATTACTTTTTCACATTGCCTCCGTTTTGCTTTTGCCCATGGTGTGTGTTTTACTACCATCCATCAGAGTTATGTCAAGAATAGGCTTTACCTAAAATAGCTGAAAAGTAGCACAGTTTATCACTTACCCTCGTCAGGGAGTCAATTTGAAACTCACTGTCTTCTACTAGGTCAAAAGGAATTGCTAATATTTTTAGAGGACATGATGGATGGCAGTTAGGATTCTAACAAAAGGTGACCAAAATAAAATATCAACATCATTTTCATTTCTGAATTGAAGAAGAATGGGAAAAGCATAGATGACATTTCTCACTCAACCTGATTTGCCATTTATTTTGAAATGGAGAGGGAAGGCAATGGGGATAGATTCCCAGCTATCATTTAAAAATGTGGCTACAGGCATTTGTTATTGATGTGTCATTGCATCACGCTACTTGAAAAAATTTTAAATGAATTTTTCTTTCCATGAGTCTGATTTAAGTTTGCCTGTCCAAAATTCCTTCAGGAATGCTCCCCTCTTTGTGCCTTCATTTTTCAAAAAAATGAGAAGTTGACATAAGGGTTTTACTAAATTTTGTCTTGAAATCATAGAAAGAAAATTGGTGTTTTGTGGAATCAGACCCCTTCCTGTTGAGCATCTCTCTGAAACTTTTATGTTCTTCCTAGCTGACTCCTGAACTAACCAGAACTACTGGTGTTTCAATTTGGGGATGCATTCAATATTTAGCTTTTACTTTATCATTCAGAGGCATCTAGTTTCAAGTTCTTTAGTTCCCACTCCTGTAGCAAAACAGTTTATAAATCGGCATAGAAGAAACACTCAAGGGATCAGCAGGAAAGTTGAGGAGTCAAGGAATTGTCAACTTCCCTCCCATCCACACCTCGTTCACAGAACTTCTGCCTTTATTTGCTGAGTATGTTAAGGATAATCCATATGTCACATGGATTAAGGGAATCACTGGTTTAAGAAGTTGAAAAACCATTGCTCTTCTCAATTAAAGCAACAGAAGAAAAGCAGAATCATAAAAATTTAGAACCAAAAGGGATTTAAGTGACAATCCAATTCTCTGATTATATGGATGAGAGAGTTGAGCTAGGGAGAAATGAAGAAACACGTTTGAGTATACATAGTGATTTGTGGAAATAAATCAATTGATTTCTACTCTAATATTCTTTATATTTTTCTATAATGTCAGTGATACTTAAAGAATGAAGACTGAAGAAATATGTTTCCAATGGCTGCCTAACTTGATGTTATTAGCTACTTCGGAGATACTGTAGAAGAATATTAAACCATATTTGTCTGCATATATTTATGCATCCATCATTCTATCTGTAGCCAAAGAAATACAAGCCAATGATAGAAATCTGTTCCCGATTATATAGTTGTTACAGCACAAAAACTATAATAAATCCATCTAATTCTCAAGCACTCAAAGTCTAAAGGATAGAAGCGTGGCTTTGAGGGACTATATGGAGGGCATGTATTCCATATGCTACATGTAAGAAAACACTGAACCAGGGAGTAGACACACACATAATATAGAGTTTCTGATCATAGATTCATGGAGATTCCCAAAAATAATTTAAATTAAAAAGAGGAACTTCTTGCCTAGAGTTTGGTAGGAAAACTTAGATATCAGCATGTCAGTTTGGATTGCATACTGTAACTTTTTGTAATAAGTGATCTATGAGTCTTTAAGCCATGTGTCTTCATTCCTGGATTGTGTTATTCTCTGGAAGGGCATAAAACAGAAAAAACATGGTGACATTAGCACAGTCTTTTGCTATTTGCTTTATAGCATCACCAGCTCCAACACTAATCCTCCAGCTCTTACGGGTATCTCACATGTGCTTCAAATAGTTCCTTTATTGACCACAGGGAGTATGTCCTCTTTGTAAACTTCTGCTCCAGAGGCACTCAGCGGTGTCTGCTGTCAAGGCCTCCCGTGTCTGTGGACCATGTGAAGGTATCCTCTGTCTGCTGGCAGAGCCCACAGTGATTCTCTCTCTCTCTCTCATCAGTACCACTGCTTTCATGAGTATTGCCCTCACCTCCACAGGGCACTGATGCTGCCACTGGGCATGGCCACTGCCTTTCCCTGGTACTGCTTTTTTTCAGAGAGTGTTATTAGATGCTTCTGCTACGATATGACACTGCCATCTCAATGCATCCCTCACACATACTCTGGCAACCATCACATACATGCTACCATCACCTACATTGGGCCTGTTTTTGCACAGGAACCATCAAGAAACCCTGTCCAATACTATATGGGGCTCTGTGAAAAACTACATTCTTCTCTTTAGTAAGATATCAAAAAAGGGCTGCTTGGAGCCCATGCTCTACAGAATTTTTATTGAAAGCTGTGATGAGGTAAACTTTTTGACAGTTTTTTCTTCCTTTTTTCCCTCTACTTAGCTCCTTTGCCTCTCCCCTCTCTGACAAGGTGTTCGAAAAAAATCTAAGTAGATGGATTAATTTGAGTAAAGCAATCAAGGAAAAAGAACCACATCCCTGGAGAAGGGAGGCCTGTGGTAGAAAGATATGCCATGCCAGATTCATGTTGTGAAAGCTCTATGCAAAGGGGAATGGAGATGATGGAACAGGACGGTGAGGACAAGACTGTGTCGATGGGAGAATTCTGTCAGGCTGAAAGAATGAGGGACTTCCAGTAATGGAAGGATGCCAAGACTTTGGAGAGGACAGCATGTTTTCATTAGAATAGCTGTGAACCAAGTTTCTCTATTCACATAATGCTTCAAAGATAAAGTTTTACATTTCAGCCTGGACCAGGTGCAGCTTTACAGACACTATGTAGCTATTTCAATAGTTATGTACTATATACTACCATATTCCCACCCTGTTCTTCTCCCCTCCATATACTAAGACATGAGTTCATAAGGATTAGGTCAGGAGACAAATATGAAGGAGAGGCAACAAGGTGTCCAAAACATTCCCACTGCTGAGGCTTCACTTCTCATTCACGTCTGACTGTCTCTTCCTCCCCTGAGATAAATTCTCCCCAAGACTACTCTTAGTCCCACAAACTTCTGGCAGGTCCAGTCCTGAGTTGGCTAGCATTGTCCAGACTTGTCTGAGCCCCAGCCAAGACGGAACAAAGTTTAAGCTCAACTGGGACCGCCACTATCTTTCATTTCAATAAAAAGTAGAATTGTCTCTTGGATCATGGCAAATAACTTGCTGATGCACTTAGTTCTTTGGGTGTCAGCAGAAGCTGACACTTTCATTGTTTTCTAATTCTGAAATTTCAGTTTTATAAATCTCCAAATTAGTTCAGAGCAGCTGAAGATGAATCTGCTTCAGAAGACTACACGCTTCCCAAAGTATCCCAGTTGTTTTAGGGTCTAATTTATTGTAGATTTGTGGGCTCACTAGCTTTTAGCCTCATTTTGCTTCCCAGATGAGCACCTGTATTTGTTACACAGCCACTGGCTGAATCACTCTGAGAGTTATGAAGCCATGTGGACAGCCCAGGGGCCACATGGCTCATCTAAGGTGACATTGTGAGTGTTTATTATTGGTCACCAGGTTAGGATGTGTCTCACAGAAATTGAGTTCAGGGACTGACCAGTTCCCTGGAAAAATAATTCCAAGTTTTTAACGATGTAAGTTTCTCCCCAAACACATCAACATCTTTTACTTAAAGTCAAAGCAGAGATGATCCCACTTCCTGATAGAAAGGAGGCTATTGCTACCCTGCACCAGACACAGCACTAGGAACAGGGGTCACTGAAGAATACGCCAGTCTCTATTCTCAACTCAAGGAGCTTGCATCTAGTAAAGGAGAAACACAGGAACCTTCACATGGCAGAGTGAAATACTTAATAGAGGTATACTCAAGGTATAAGGCTGGATTCTGGTGGATGGGCGGTTAAGCTTGACTCTGCAGGGAGGAGTAGCTTAAGGTGGCAATGCTTAACTGTTGTCTTTTATATTACATCTATTCCATGAGGTGAAGCTCTTGGCTTAGAAACCCTCCCACTGCCATTTATACCAGTCCCTTAAATCTCTGCCAACTCCTCCCACCCTGAGTTAGTGCAACAGCTGCATATCAAAGCATTTGAGAAGCTTTTGAAAAATAGAGATACTCAAACCTCACCATAGGCTGACTGAGAGAGAATCTCCATGAAAGGAGTCTGGCAGGGAGGGTAAAGCTCTCTTAAAGCTCTCTCCTCAGAGGACTCCCTAGATGTACAGCCAGCCAGCCTGGCACAAGCCTTCAGACTGGCCTCTGGAAGCCATTGCTCCAAATGACTTCCATCAGAATCTCATACAGGCCATCAGTGGGGCTGGGGAGTATTCCCTGAAGTATGCCACATGACATTATCTGCTTTTAAAGATTCAGCTGCGAGCCCAACCTGAAGAGGAGACGCCTAGGGAAAAAGTAGTATATGCTAAACTTAGAATTCACCCAAGTCTATTTTGATTCCATCCATCATGTCTAGACTCTCGTTTGTCACCATCGGGTAGAACTATTTAGGACACAGTCAGACTACTGTGGGCTATGAGGATAAGTGTGTAAGATCAGATCTAGGTTAGCTTCAAAGTTAGCTCTTGGCTCCTCCACAAATTCCTGGAAGTATTTATTGGTCAGATTGAGTAGTCCTTTTTCCATAGGGATTCGAGTACATGCCAGGTTTGGCCATTTGCTCAGACCAGTGAGCTGACTGAAAAAGTACAAGCACCCCTAAACCTTCAGATTCACAAGCACCCTGGCCATGTGCACTTCTGTAGCACATAAGGAATAGTGCCAGCTGGGTAAAGGAAGGAAGCACTGGGCGTGAGGCAAGAGACGTGGATTCCCGTTCTCATTGCCACCATGTATTTGTGCGACCTTGGGTGTTTCACAGAACCTCTCTGGATCAATTTCCTTATCCATAAAATGAGGGAACTTGACTAGAAGATTCTCAGGGTCAGACCTCTTTTCATTGGGATAATGATGATTGATAATGCTTTGGAAGTTGTTATAAAATGATTTGCATAGATAGCTCTGCCTAAGCTACAAGTAATTGGAAATGTGACTCCCAGAAATAATTTTTCAAAAGTCATCCTTTATTAATTAAAATAGAATAAAAGAAAATGGCCCAATATTTGATGTCTACTGTGCACCAGGCATTGTGTTGAGTGGTTCTCCCTTTGTGAGTTCGTTTAATCTTTCTAAAAACCCAAGATAATTCCTGTTCCGTTAAGAAGACCCTGGAATATTCTCATTTCAGACAGGACAGCAGACTCAGATGGTAAAATAACTGGCCTAGGTTCACAGAGCTAGTAAATGATAGAGCTAGAGCTCAAGTCCAGGTCTCATTATTTCAGATAAGACAGCAGACTTAGAGGGTAAAACAACTGGCCTAAGTTCACTGAGCTAGTCAATGATAGAGCTAGGGTTGAAGTCCAAGTTTTGTTATTCTAAATCCAGGGCTTTTGACAGCTGAAATTCGGTTGTAATCCTGTGGGTAGGAAAGGCCCTTTGTAAATCAACTGGCTGGTCCAGTTCAGTGGAGAATAACTGTGGGTAACCACACATGACAGCATTGCTATTTACCCTGCAATTCATGTTTGCCTTCAGAGGTCTTCCTAAGGCTTACATTAGCAACTCAGTCTCTGACTGAGTTACCCAATGAATGTCCCTGTCTCGTTTCTGCTCTTACTAATTTTTATTTCTTAAAGAGGAGAGTTAAAAATAAAACAAAACTAAGTATTAGGGCAAAATTAATGCTCTGTCTTTAATCCTATAAATCCAAGCAAGAATTCCAAATTTAAAATCCCAAGGAAAACATAGCAGAACCCACTGTACCAGCAGAGAGGGACAGAATACCATATTTATTAAGTTTTAAAAATATATTTGTTGGGACATCATATTGTAGTAGCACAGACAGTCATGACTTTACATGTTTTGCCTCTCTATGTGATTAAAATACCAATTTTGACACTGTATAAATTTCAACCATAATTCCCTCATTTTATGAAATATTCTTTTTTAGGACACATCTGGCTATTTATTTATAATCAATCCACCATGTATAAAGGAACGCTTCCAGTTAGAAGGGAAGTGTAAGTCTTAAGTGCTCCCAATAACATCAGGATACAAAGAATGAACAACACATCCTTCAGTGCACAAATGACCATATTTAACACCTCTCAAAGACTTTGTATAGATCAGGCAGGTTAGCAAGCTGCAGGATATTACCATCTTCTGTGAAATGTTTAGGAGGCAGAATGTGTGAGCACAAGGCTTTATAGACAATGTGTTTCACAGTCCATAGGAGTTTGGAATGGAGCCAGGAACTTCACTCTGCTGGCCTGAGAGGGTCGACTCCTCAGATATGCACTGCTTTTGGATGGAGTAGAACATAGTGCATTCTTTTCTGAGGTTTTCAAAACATTCCTTTTCTTCGTCCCAATTCACCTCAGTGGCTAGTCGAAGAATGAAAATAGGCAGTCCCTCCAAAGGGGGCACATAGTTATCAATCAAAAGGGGTAATCCAATCAGGTTCCCTTCCTCATCAATTTCCAAAGAGAAATAGTCTGCAAGCATCTCAGCCCTCCTCTTCAGAAACTCAAAAATGTATTCAGCAAGTCCTTCTTTGGGACCATCTTCCTCTGTCCAGTCATTCTCTGGACTATCTAAGGCAAGCATGGTGAGGTCAAAGAGCGGTGCTGGTTCCCATAACCTCAGGACACCAAAATTGGCAAAATTATAAATGAGTATCTGGTAGAACAGTTCTTCACTAAGCTGGTGGCGTTGAGAAGGTATAACTTGGTCTGATGCTGTGCCAAGGCCCACTGAGGATTCACACAGCCCAAGAAGGAGTGATTATGCAACATCTCCCGAAGAATCTCATGTCCCCGTTCATTAATTTCTTCCTGGAGACTCAAAACACTGGTGAGGTTAATGATCTTTCTCCAGGGGGTACAGACTGCAGTCACGTCCTTTCGGGAATCATCTTCCACCATTTCCACATCAGAATCTCCCCGATTTTTTTTTCTGGGATTGCCTGGGCTGGAAGTGGGTCATCTCTTCTCTGACATTTCTGAAGTCCCCTTTGTTGTATCCCCCTCCAGGTTCTGATTTTTGGCAGCCACTTCAGCAGGGGCTGGGAGTTCAAGCATCTTCTCATCTTGCTGCCTAGCCCTGCCACTAGAAATATCTGTCTTATCCTCTGGGACAATGGCCTGGGGCTGACTGGACAGCAGTTTGCTCAGAGGCTGCAGAAATGTATCAAGCTTCTGTTCTCAGGAATCTGTACGAACTACCTGGTGGGCATAGACCTTGTCACTACTTCCAGAAGTAGAAGAGGAGGTCAGACTTGTTGTGGATTTAACCATCTCCCCAGAGGGGCCAGTGAGCCCTGGTAGCAAAGTCTGGGTGAAGGACATCCTGGAGGAATTGGAGCCCAAGAGCTTGCTCTCAACGTGCTGCTGTACCCACTCCAGGATGCTCTCCTCATGCAGGAAGTGAACTTCGTGCTTTGTGGGGTGCACATTAACATCCACATTTTGGGGACTGATTTCTAAACTGAGGTATAGGAATGGGTGTGTGTGTTTGGGCAAATAGGCTGCATACACTGTTTGTATGGCTTTTCTCAAGGAAGTTGATTCTACCAGACGTTGGTTGGTAAAGAGTAAGAAGATGCACTTCTTCACCAAGTAGTTTGCACTGGAAATATAACCATTCATATCCTCACATCCAATTTCTATCAGTTCTCGACTAACAGCATTTCCAAAGATGGAGTGAGTATTATCCACAGTTGAGGCATTAGCTACTGTCTAACATCAACTACTGTCTCTGTTTTTTAACTGAGAAACTAATGCCTGAATTATGTATTGAATACCTGCCAACAACTTCCAAAATTTTCCCATATTCTTCACTTGGATTTTTTAAAGCTTTTCTTCTTGTGGTTATGTTGTAAAAAAGGTCCTCCACCATGATGGGTCCCTTGATTGCCAGCACATGGTTTAGGAGGAGCTTTCAGTTTTCCATCTGAGTAACTTGCTCTGTATGCATGCTTTCCATCAGCTGTTTTCCCTGTAATAGTAACATGAGCCACGTGGCTTATGCTGGCCAAAGCCTCACCTTGAAAACCATGGGTGGAAATACTGGCTAAATCCTCAAAGGACTGCAGTTTACTTGTAGGGAACCTCTCACATACAATATCCAGATATTCTTTCCTGATCCCAGTGTCACTGTCTTGGATCCCAATCAACTTCAGGCCTCCCTCTTTAGCAACTACTTGAATACGTGCGGATTTTGCATCTAAACAGTGCTCAATGATCTCTGTGATAGCATTAACCGGCCACTGGATAACTTCCCTCACGTGATGTGGTTCACCACTGTCTCTTCCAGCTGCTGAATAACCCCAGCCATGAACAACATTTTGGCACCAGAGGAGCTCAGGAAACATCTAGATGCTCACCTGAAGTGCCTTCAGTTAATCCGAAATATTCTTTAAAAATGAAGTAGCATTCTAAGATTTACAATGTTAAAAAGAATTACTTATCAGTGTTATTGGCTCACATAACATTTATAAAAGATAAAGAGACATTTTTAAAAGATTCTGAGGTCACGCAGTAGGGACTTTAGGCTGTCAAGCCCCAGTTCACACTTGGCACCTGGCAAACATTTAAACCACACGTCAAAAAACCACTTAGCCATTCTTTAATAGGAATGCCTCATACAGAATCTACTCTGGTAGAGGAGCCAACAGGGCAGATGTGCCATTCATCACAATGTGGAGGCCCAGCATTTTCACGTGGTGTGGAAGAGGCACCAGCAGTCTTTTCTAGCCTCAATTGTCTCTTTGGCCTATAGTTTTCTATCATTTGCTTGTTGTTAAATTTCCTTTCACCTCTCACCATCACCATCATTGTTTTCAGTTCTTTTAGCTCAGAAAGTGTGGGTCTAATATTAATATCTAGATCGGTCAGTTCCAGAAGTTGAAGGTCCTTGCCAGCCTTGATCTAAAGTAAACATGCACACACACACACACACAGACACACACACACACGAGAGAGAGAGAGAGAGAGAGAGAGAGAGAGAGAGAGAGAGAGAGAGAGATTGCTTGTGAGCCATGTGCATTCAATCTGGGATCTGTAAGATCCTTTAGGCATTTTATTTCCTGTTTTGTTCTCTTAATTTCCCTGGCTTGGTTTCAGTGTAGACTCAGGTCTGGTCAATAGATAATGTAGATACCCTATCACTGGCTTGTGAGAGTAATTGTTTTAATGAGGCATCTGACGGGCTTCTGTTGGTCCCCAGGAAGCACGGCAGAAGGGATTGTGTTTATAATCGACTCTAATCCGTTCTAATCTTCCACCTTAACCTCACCAAGAATTAAGTGATTGATTTTTGGTCTCTTGAAAGAAAATAAAGACCTCCTGAGACAAAACTTGGCAGCTGTCCAAAGACAAAGAAACAATAGAGGGCTGGCACCATCTGTACTTGGATATGGGGAACTGTGTTGGTCTAAGTAGGCAATTTCCCTCCCATCAGTTCTTGGTTCCTAATTGAGCACTCGCATGGTCCTGGGTCAGAGGTTAGACTGAATTTCATAATAATTTATTTACCTCAGCATCAGACACCTGTAAGACCAAATATGGCAAATATGGCTAGGCCAGGTTATTCTTTGGCATTCTGCTTCCTTTAAGGGGTATCCCTCACTCCCTTAACCTGAAGTCAAAGTCTGTAGTTCCCAGATTACTGCTTTCAGACAGCAGATACTACCTTTTTCTCACTCTACTCAGAAAGATATGTTAGGGAAAAAGTCTATTTTCCCATATAAGTTCATGTTGGCTGGAACAAAAATGTGCTGTTGAAGTAGCTGACTACTAAACTGGATGTTATTCACACACGTGTTCATCTTTTAACCTACTAGTGAAATTGGGGCTGAAATGATAAGCTAATGAGAATAGAGAACAATAAGTAAGCATTGAGGGAAAGCTGACCTCCCTCTTCCTTACCTCTCTTGTCCCCTCCAAACCTCCTATTCTCACCATTCCTCAGGCACATTTTTAGTTCCATTTTTCCATAAAGTTCAAATATGCAGTGTCAGAGGAGTGGCGTGCACAGAGGCTAGGCTGAACTTCAAGTCAGAAGGCAAAGAGGGACAGGATTCTTTAGAGAAAAAAAAAAAGAGGATGAGAGATAGCAAAAGGGGGAAGCAATTAAGTATGGTTGACAGTATACCCTATTGTCAGCATATTTAATTGTCTTCACTCATCTTTTTGTACCTAGGCCCCTCAGCCTCCAACATCACCACCTGGCCAAGCTGCAACCTCCTATCTTGCTCTGTAACACCAGGTCACCAGGTGCTGTTGATTCCAGTCCAAAGTCAGCCCTTATCTTCACACTCTTTTTTTTTTTTTTTTTTTGCCTCCTGTCACCATCCTCCCAGTCACTAATCCAAAATTCCTTGTTTCACTTTTCTCAGGGTTCCTTCCTCACCAATTTTCAAAAAAAAAAAAAAAAAAAAAAAAAAATTTCTCTTCTATTTATACACAAGGCTGAGGGTTCAAGTCAGAACTTTAACTCTCTTACTCTCCACATCCCAATTTTACCGTAATTTCTCTGATAACCACCCTTCTACAGAGCAAGCTCTTCTCTATTCAGTGTGCCTACTCCACCAGCACTCTGTCTCGCTCTCTTAATCTCCCAAATACTTCCCTGGGAGTTTTTCCCTGTTTCTTGAATTATGAATCTCTTCCTCTTCACTGTCTGCTTCCTACAACCTAAAATAAATTTTATCTTATGAAAAAAAAAATCCCATCCTAATAATACTTAACTGCTTTCTCCTCTTGCTGTCTCTCATCCTTTTTCTCTCCAAAAATCCTCTCCCTTATTGCCTTCAGAATTGAAGTTCAGCCTCTGTGCACACCAATCCCCTGGCACTGCATATTTGAACTTACTAGTGATAAATGAAGCTGGGAGTGTAGACAGACAAAGAAGAAAGAAAACAGAACTGCTGAAAGATTACGATTCCAAGAGTAGAAGGTAGAATCACCTACAAAGAAGATGGAAAAAGGCTAGCCACAGAAGTGTGTAGGGGGTTAGGAATGGGGGCAAGAGAGCATGGCCCTGGACTTACCCTGAAAGCCAGAACAAGGTGCACAGAAGCCCCACTCTCTGATCAAAGAGTGTCAGGAGGGGAAAGCACCAACCGCCATTCCAGCCAGGTGGGCCTTACCCAATCAGTTTGTGGTTGCATGGCTGGGACAGAGAAATGGAGACCAGTGCAGCAGGTGTGAGGCTGGTCTTTGTCCTGCAAGACACTGCTGGACAGAGGGGACAGTCAGCTGCTAATGCCAGGGGGACCAGCAGTCCTGGAAGGAGCTACTGGGAGATGAAGGAATCTTCTGGTTAAGAAGTGTGGTGCCCCCTCACCTCTCTCTACCTACCCATCTATCCACAAGTTTTAGCCCCAGGAACTTCAATTTTTAACAAAGCATTGCTAATATCTAAGTTTTGTACTGATTTGATTGCCTCCTGTTTTCTCAGCATCCATGTCAGATTGTGTCTTTACATTTTAAATTAATGAAAAATACTATTTTTCAACCTATCAGCAAATGTTAGGACTTTTATAATCATACTTACATTTATAAGAAGAGTAGCCAGACGAAGGCTCAAGTATAATTTAAACAGAAAAGGAAAAGTGCTTTATTGTTTTGTCACACTGAAGCTTTAAGCCACACAGATCAAGTTTATGTTAGAACATTATTAAAGGACCAAGTCTACAACATGTGGATTTGGGGAGCATATGTCAAATTTGATGTGGGAAAGAGGAATATCCCACAATTGGGTATAAGGGATATGTCAAAGGCAAGTGTATTTCATAACAACCTAAGAGGAAATGAGAGGGAAAATCAGTGCAGAAAGAATCCTTGAATCTTTCTTAGCCAAAAGAAAACAGGTCCTCACGCAGACAATACTGTCCCTGAGTAAATGTCATCTGTAAGAATATTTATCTTTGTGTTCCCACTTTCTTTGATGATATCATTATTCTAGGCAAAGATCATTCCTGTCTGGCCCCCAAACATCAGCAGCACATAAACACTAACTTGCTTAGGGAACTCCACCAGCAGCAGAGCCCAGGGAAATTGTGTCATCCATTTAAGATGTCTCATACCACAGACACACTGTTATCCCAGGCCATTGCTGGCTTACTTGAAAGCGATAGGCCGACAATATGAGAAGCTGGCAGGAAATCCAGTATCTAAACCCAATATAAGATTGTGGGCCCAATCTAATAAAGATAGATTCATCTGGCTTTATTCCCATTTTGTCTCCTGCTTTGTGGGGAAAGTAAAATATGAAAAATCGGAGCATTATGGCAACCTCTGAGTGCATATTGACGCATCATTCCCTCAACTTTCATGCTGAATATCTTGAATCATGCAAATTAGTGGGGACTCAGTTTCTTAACTGTACCTTCCTTTCTGTCACAGTGGAAGCTTAAGAGACGTTCTCAAGTTTAGCTTAAAAGACTCCAGTGTTGAATGTTCTGAGGCTAATTTAAATTCACAAGTGAATTTGATGAAAATTTAGACATTTATCTGACATATGTTAAAGAGTCTAAAGTCATCATCACCTCAGGAAGCAAATGGGGCAGATGCATTGGCTAACTTGCCTATGACTTCCATGGGATCTATGCTTTTAATAACTTAAATTTGATTTGGACAAAATTGATAAGGGGGCAAAAGCACAGAGCATCTGAAGTTTCAGCTTCTTCTTGTTTTTTTAAGCTGATGGATTTATTAAGTTTTTTTTTAATAGCATTTCTGTGCCCAAACCAGTAGATCTGTATATTGGGTAACTGTTTACATTAGGCTTTTATGTAAGCCCTAGCAAGATCTTCCCATTAATCTAATCACAACAGCAGGCTGTGATTAATTTACTGCAGCATTGATTTTTTTAAGGATCATTGAAAAGGCCTCCTTAGTTCAGGGAGAAAAAATGCATTAAGGGATTACAGGCTACATCTGCCAAAACTAAGATATTTACTCATATAATTTATTGTAATTTCTGTTTTACATGGCCTATCATTTTCTCTATATTTCATGGAAATCTTATATTTTATAACTTAATGGCAGGCCAAGTCATTTGGTGATGACTATTAAACTCGTCTTGAATCAATGAACTAGAAGGCCATTTTCATTTATGTAATCTTTAGCAGTTTACCATTTTACTAATGAGGAAATGCAAGCCCAGAAAAGTTAAATGATCTATCTATCCAACATCACTGAGCTGGGGGAGAGCTATGTCTATCTGCCTTCCTTCCCTGGACGCCTCTCTCTTGCTTCTTACTTTTCTTAGCATTATTGTGACTTTGTTAGCTGTACTATGGGCCAGACGCTGCACCAGAAACTTTCACATATGTAATCCTTTTGAATTTTCACCGCAATCTTGAAGGAAGATATTGTCATTACCATAATTTTATATGTAAGGAAACTAAAGCTCAAAGAATTTAAGTTACTTGACCAAGGTCATTCAAGTAAAAGCTGGGTAAATCCCAGATATTAAGCTAAAGTTTGTTTCAGCCCAAATTCTAAGCTTCTAATTGTATGCTGTATATAACATTGCTTAGAAAGATGACATTGCAGTGTTCTGCCATTTCTCCCATTTCCCCAACTTCTCCCTTAGGACAAAAGGTGACTTTCTAAGTTGTTCATGATGTGGGCTCAAATCTTTGCCTGAAAATCACTCTCTTTGACCACCTTTTGCTCCATATCTCACTGTCACTCTTAGGGGTCCAAAACAGAGCTGGGAACTTAGGTTAATAATGGATGGCACTAACCAGAACACAGATCACTCTTCTCCAGCTCTTTTGAATCTGTACAGTTGACACGGGGAAAGATAAATAAATTGGCATGTGTTTTCATCAAGGAAAGAATTGGGCAGCTCATGTAAACTAACATTTTGGCCAAAAGTTGTTATCATTAGAAAAACAAAAAGGACTATGCATTTTATGCTAAGAATAGCCTGTTTTGCACCTGGCTTACTTTGATGTCAGGCACTTTACATGCCATCAGTCTTCACATATACCCATTTAAGAGATGCTACAACACAAAGGCATATAGAGATTTAGCATCTTGTATAAGGCCCCAGCTAGAAAATGGCAGATCCAGCACATCTGATATGCCATGGACCCATCTTCTGTACAAGATTGCCTCTGTGCTGAACAGCCCAAATTAGCACAGGTCTTTTTTACATATCTGTACAGTTTTAGGTGTGATTTTCAAAAATGATTTGGGATTCTGACATGGCAAAACAAGCCCCAGTGGAGAGGTTTTGATGCCTTTCTACCAATTACTTCTACCGGAAGTATAGACAGGAAGTGTCTGGAGGCCAGGCTGGATGCTGCTTAGTCTCTGCTACTTAGAGGTCAGTATTGAGAAACCACACCTTTTGAAAGGTTGGCTGTTGTTGCAAATCTCTGAGGAGGAAGACTCCACACTGCTTGTTTCCACTGTCACAAGAGAGGATTCGACATTGTGGGAAACTTGTGCCATCCCAGGATTGCTATGGATTCATTACTTCTTTACTTTTAGCCCATGTTCCTTTTTTTTAATTATTAATTTATGTTCTCAATATCCAGGACTTTTTGCTTTCATTTTCTGTTTAAAAATATATTCTCGAACCTATTATGATATAATTAGATCTTGGTTTAAGTACTTGGTTTCTCAGCACCCACTAACCGGTTATCCACTTAGCCTTCTGTCCAATTCTTGAAAAATATCACTTCTGTTTTGAAAAGGTTTTCATCCTTCTGGTTGTTGTGTTTAACTTCTTAACTCGTGTTTCTTATCATAGGGGCGATAGTAAGACAGAGAGCCCACACAATGGAGAACTAAATTTCTTTTGTTTAGGCATTGGGAGGATGGTTCTCCAAAAAGCCTCCTTCTGAGCTACTTAGACTATTGATGGTCCATCTCATGTGGGAGCATGTCTTAAATCAAGGCCCCTGGAAAACAGACACTGTGGTGAAATTTGCCTACAAAAGTTTAATCAAGAAGTGCTCTTGAGAACAATATCTACAAGGGAGTGAGGGAAGCAAAAGGGGATGGAAGGAGAAGTTGCCTTCCAATAAAGTTGCAACAGAAGCCTCAACCCTTCCCACAAGGGAGCCCTGGAGCTGGGATGACCCTTCAAAGTTATCCAGAATTTAGGCACAAAGCCACACCTTTGTGCATCGTCCTTCATTATCCACTCATTACATGTGAGCTGTCTCCAGGGAGAAAGCAAAAATGTAGAGAGGAAGCTTTCTTTAGATTAAGGAAATTCCTGGAGAGGGATGCAGCTATGAGCCATCAGCAGGCAATACTCCCAGGAGTAGAAATAAAATTAGTGCTTCAGTCCTGAACAGGGAAGTGGGACAATGTACCAGTAACGACTACACACCTCCAGTTTTCTCAGTGTTGATAGCATGCTTAATTTTCTGAAAATATTTTACTTCATGATATCTTTAGTGGGCTGAATGGTGGCCCCTCAAGATATATGCAAAAAGTACCTATAAATATGATTGAATTTGGAAAAATGATCTTTGCAGATGTAATTAAGGATATCTCAAGAAGAGATCCTCCTGAATTAATTGGGTGGGCCTTAAACCCAATGACTAATGTCCTTATAAGAAACAAAAGAGGAGATGACACAGGGAAAGGAGGAGAAGTCTGAAGACTGAAACAGCTAGAATGATGCTCACAGCCCCAGAAGCTAGAAAAGCTAAGGAACAGATTGTCCCCTAGAGCCTTCGGAGGAAGCATAGCTGTGCCAACACCTTGATTTTGGACTTCTAGTCTTCATAAATTGTGAGAAACTGAATTTCCATTATTTTAAGCCACCAAGTTGCTGGTAATTTGTGACAGCAGCCCTGGAAAATTAATACAATATCTTATACAGTTTAATCATTACATTAAAAAATTGTATTCTTAAAACCCTCAGTAGGAGGAAGAGTGGCATTGAGATACTTATGTCACCAGGTTTCTACCTGAGGGGCTGCCAAGGCTTGGCTACACATCCATGCTGAAGGCCACAGTTCCTATTGGGAGGCTCTCTCCCTACAGCCACCCTCTCTGGTGGCTGTCTCCCATTTCCCTTCAGTCATAGGGAGAGAAAGTGTCTTCCCAATGTCGCTTAGCACCTGAGAACTATGCTACCCCTTGAGTCCCCTAAGCCCTGCTATATCTTGATAAGTAACCCCTATATTAAACTCTATTCAGTTATCACTCTTGAGTGTGCCTTCTGTTTTCTACCGAGACTAGACTGACTTGTCAACTCTGGGGTAATTTAGCTTCCAGGGAGCAACGACTTCAGTCAATACTAAGTCACTAGTGACAGCAAAACTCGTATTGCAGCTTTTCTGAGATTTTCTAATATTATGTGCCTATATGTAAGAGACCTGGATTTTATAATACTCGCTTTCCCATAGTTATAGCATTAGATCCTTTAACTCTCTGGCTTTCAAATGAAAGAATCTTGTCATTGGTACAGATAGGTTTGTCATCCTTATTTTTGTCTGTCTTAAGTACTGCTGTTGAATTTCCTCCCTTAGGTAAAAAAATTTCTCTATTTTCTACAGTTAATTTGAGCACTTGGAAAGCCAGTCATAAAATGTCTCAAGATTTATATTCTCTCCAGTAGGGCAAATATTGTCTGCTCTTTTATGTGCTGCTAATTTCCTTCATCTTACATACTCCACAGGAGACCTACGGGTGATAATTGGTGGCAAATCTAATGGGCTTCTTGAACTGCTCATTGCTACTGTGGGCACCCATCTCCTTGATAAGGCTGAGATAACTTCATGGTAGAAGAGAAATTCTTTATCTTTGTCTCCTCTACAGATCAATCCTAGTGCCTGACATTTAAGTGGAGCTCAGTATTTGTTTAGACACTCAGCAGAATTAAGAATATATCTTACATTTTTAGAACTCTTACTAGTTTATATCAATTTTGTGGACTTTGTGAAATGAGTATGCTGTATTGTTTCTATTGATGGGAAATGGATTTACTTAAGAGAGTTTCAGCAAAAAATATTCATATAGTATCTATTATGTGCTCAATTCCATTTTAGGGGCTAAAAATATAGCAGTGGAGTAATCAGACAGCCTTAGCATGCCTTCTCCACAAAAGCACAGCCTGACACAAGGGCCTGCCTACAGTTACTCTGGGATGTAATCCTGTGGAACAGAAGTGGAGGCAAAAAGGAGTGAAACAGGGAAGGAGGGAAAGTCAATGCAAGGGTGCATTATCAAGCAGCTTACGCTGTGGCCCACTGTGTCTGGATCCCTCTGGGCACTTTCTTAGGATCTGTGTAAAATGCATCTTAGAATCTTTCACCTGAGCAACACGAGCTCCTGTTCCCCATTGGTCAAAGGTTTCCCCATGAGGTGTTGACTCCCTGAACTTCCAAGGTTATACATGTGTATGCATAGATGAGTGGGATGAGGCCTCTACCCTCATCTATCCCCCTCCTCTTGCTGTCGGGGGCAGAGATTCCCAGGTCATAAAGTGAGAGATATTTAGGGAAGCTGAGGAGAGGTGCTTTCAAGGTCATACATTTGAGCAGCCTGTTGGCTCCACGACAGCTGGAATGAAAAGGTGGGTGTGCTATTGTGATATAATAAGAAATAAATATTTGGTCTGTGCCCCCGGTTCCTGGCACACAACCCCTGAAATTCTTAGAGTTTCTTACATGATGGATGTCTTTTTGTATGCTAGCAACATGACTAACAACTGGGGAATCTGGGGTAGCCTCAGGATGGGAGGCTGATTACCAGGGAACCAACCATGTGATCAGAATGTTGAAACTTTCAGCCCTAACCCTGATCTCTGAGGAGGTGAGTGAGGCTGATGGTTGAGTCAATCACCAATGGCCAATAATTTAATCAACCATGCCTATGTAATAAAGCCTCCATTAAAACCTAAAGGACTGGGCATGGGGAGCTTCCATATTGCTGAACAGGTGGAGGTGCTGGGAGAGTAGAGCACCAGGAGAGGCCTCACCCTTCCACATACCTTGCCTTAGGCATCTTTTTCATCTGGCTGGCTGGTCATCTGCATCCTTTACAACATGATTTACAATACACAGGTAAACATGAGTGAACTGTTTCCCTGAATTCTGTGAGCCACCCCAGCAAATTAGTTAAACCTGAGAAGGGGGTCATGGGAACCCTGAATTATAGCCAGTCAATCAGAAGCACAGATCACAAGCTGGGACTTGTAACTGACATCTGAAGAGAGAGACAGTCTTTTGGGACTAAGCCCTCAATCTGTGAGATCTGACACTATATCTAGGTAGATATGTGTCAGAATTAAATCATAGGACATCTAGTTGATATCCACCAAAAAATTAAAAAGCTGCTTTGCATATGGAGAAAAAAACCCAGACAGCTGGTATCAAAAGTGAAATGCTGAGTGACTGTGCAAGACAGTAGGAAAACCACTTTAGTCTCTTCCTATCTTTAATACTGGGTTACAAGAATGTTTGGTTAGTCAAAAGGTGACTAATAAATAAAGTGCCTGTCCTTCCGAGACTTACATTCTAGTGGAAAGTGACAATATACTAAAATAAGCAACTTAAAGTCTCTTGAGAATAAGCACCGTGAAGAAAATATAGCTGTTGATGTGACAGAGACCCATGGCAGGGCTCCTTTAGATAGCCATGAAATTCAGGAAAGGCCTCTTAGAGGTGAGAACATTTGAACAACCACAGAATGAAAGAATTCATTCACGAATGTAGCCTATGAAATAGTATTCCAAGCAGAGCAAATGGAAAGACCCTGGGGTTGGATGGGCACAGAGAGCTTCAGAGACAAAAAGGAAATAGGAGGAGGGTTGTGTAAGTGAAGGAGCATGGGGTCAAAGCAGGAGAAGAGGTAGCCAGGGGCTCGTGGGGCCTTCAGGGCCATGAGCTGTGGTCAAGCATGCATACGCCCTAAAGACATAAGAAAAGGGGGACTTAGACATTTACAAAGCTGATATTTGAGGTGTGCTCCTCTCACAGGTAACTGTCAGGGTCCCTGACACATTGTCCTTTGATATTTTATTTTACCAAGTGATACATACATCTGAATTAAGTGTGCTGTGAATCACTCTGCAGGAGAGTGAGCCTATAACAGCCAACACCCACATTTCAGCCTCACTTTGAGGTCTTTTACTCATGATCATGGAAATAGTAATGCTCATGACCTGATTAATGTTCCTTATGAAGAAAAAAAAGTCAAGGTAAAGCCAAACACTTCAATATTTTAAATATACACAACTATGATTTCAGGATGCATTTCTCACCATTGGGCACCAGGGTCCTGATTTATAAAATAAGGGAGTTGATTCTCCTGAGGTTCTATGTGTTTATATGGCTAAAGTGTGAAACGGATTAAATGTTCTTAATGCCAAGTAGATTCTAACTTTCTCTGAAGCAATAAGGCATAATTTTATTTTAGAAAAAGCTTTGAGGATCTCCACCTTGCTTAAAAGAAACCTCCGCACAGTGTTTTCTATAGTTTGTTTGTCCATCCTCCTCCAGCACCCCTGGAAATGTAGCCTTCCTTACTAGGTGTTGAGTAATTAGAGAAGCTTCTCCATTAAGTTACAGTCATGTATACTGGAGATAGAGAAGAGGCTCAAAAGAGAAAGAGAGTTGTTTCAAGATGTAAATACAAGACCTATAATATCTTCCCTGAGAAATACCAAAGGGAAAAATACGTAATAAATGGCTAAAGAACAGTGAAAGTAAAGTAAAATTGATACTGAGTTATATAACACTGGAATGAAGCTAATTAAATACCTTTAATTAAAAAATAGCATGCTTGGTTTCACTCAGTCAAAATTTCTCTAGGAAATTAAATTTAAAAGCAAGCAAGAGAACAAACAAACAAACAACAAAAACTTCTCAAAATATATAATTGTTTGAGATAAAAATCCATTGTGTTGTGTGTATGTATGTGTGTGTATAGTTGAATATATATAAATCCTTATTTTTTCCTCTGTGATATACAGGTGTAAGTTTGTCAAGAGAAATGTCATGAGAATCAAAACAAAATGTATGCTTTTGAGATTGCTTCTTATTTGTCAAGATATTAGAGGCAATTTGCATTTTTAATTGAAGAATAATTGGTTTTTATTGAATATGTTATGAAGCTTATTGTATTGCTTAATGGTGTAAAAGACTCATCACAACTAGCACAGGATTTTTTATAGCAGACGTTCTGATCTTGGGCAGGACATTTTACATCTTCAGGAGTCATTTTCTACATCTGTAAAATAAAGGGCTCGGTCTATGTTAAATGACCCACATTCTATAGGTTTTGACAGGAAACAGAAAACCTCTGTGTGCAAGCATGCTCATGCCTCTGCTTTTAACACTTTCACAAAACAGGCAAATCTTTACAAAGTTAGACTTCTTTTCTGAAGGAAGGAGCATATTTTTATACACAACTACCTTCTTTTTTCTTATGGTTACTTTCTGCAGACTGTGGTTCAGAACAACGTCCCTGGTCTCTGTAAGATCTTCAATATTGATATGAAATTATATTCATGATAAGGTTTTCATTGAGCCAGAAATGTGGAACAATGCATTTTTAAAAGATGCTCAGCAACAAGGACTAATTTCTATCCTACTTACTTCTCCTCCCCATTACAACCTCTCCTCTTCCAAGAAAAGAGTTTGGTTTGGCTCTCATTTGCCCAGGAAACGCTATTAATCACAATCTCCTATTCCCTGATAACATTACTTAATTGAGGTTGTATTGAACTATATCATTACTAAAAGCAACAAATACAAAACTGTGCTGTCTCTCTCTTTCTTTCTCTCTCTCTCTCTGTTTCAGTTTGCTACTCAAAATAAATATCAGAGATTATTTACTATAATTATCCAATTGAATTATATAATTTTATTTCTGAAAGTAAAATGCTAGGTGGAAATTTTATATATATCTTACCTAAAACTTTTTGTGCATCTATAAAATGAATTTTTAACATGCATGTAGTAAAAATTTGTTTTCTTTATATACACACATTTATGAAAACATCTAGAAAATATATACAATACATTAAGTCTTGGTGGTCTTTGGCAGTTAGAATTCCAGCTGATTTTTATTTTCTTTCTTATCCATTTAAAATGGTTTCATGTAATGAGCAGATATTGATGTTGTAACTAAAAAAAAATGTATTAAACTAAAATTAGTCTTTTATGGATGGAATTGAGCATGGTGAAAATAGTAGAGATAAAAAGATTGCTATGCTGAAAGTCTCATGAAATTCTTTTTCATTACATGCGAAGTCATAAAACTCATAAAATTTGAGTGAAAACTAAAAAAACCCTATTCTCATGAAGGTAGGACTGATAGCTGTACCATACATAATAGGTTATCTTTCACATCCATCCAAAATCTATTGATCTTTTACTAACTACTCTTTGATTAGGGTGGTTCTTCTAGCAGGAATCCAACTGTTAGTTTTTTCGTTTTTCCTTATTCTGAGGCATGAAACTTTATAGGAGATTTTCATTCTATGCCCAATTGTACATCTCAGCTTACAGCCTCTTTATAGGTAATGACCTTGCTTCCATCACACTTCGCCATGCCAGTCAGCCAATTCCCATCCTAAAGTGCCCAAAGAAACAACTCCTAACAGGTCTTCTGCTTCTCTTTTTTCCTTTCTTCCATTTAGCTCACACATACCCACCTAATTTATCCTTTTAAAATGTTACTTTAAATATATGACTCATATGCTGAAATATCTATAGGGAGTCTCTCTGACATGAAGAAAAAACCCACACCCTTTAGCCTAGAATTCAAAGCTCTTGGATGGCTTTGCCTGCTCCAAATCCCCTAATACAGCCTCAGCTAAATCAGAATAACCCAATCACTAAATGGCCTAGAACCTTAACACTCTTAAGTGTTGGCTCTTCCTGTTTCTTCTGCCTGGAATGACTTACCTTGTGGTTTCCATCAATCTGACACTTACAAGGCCAACTTTAGATTCCACACTTCAGACGCTCTTGGCCCACTCAACCACTAAGACATCTCCCCCTTTGCTAAAGTCCTGCCCTACCAACTCATTTGTGCTGTGCTTTATGCTACTTGACTTTTTTGGTGCACATGGATACTTCTTCCCGGATAAATGGTAACTGCCTTATGACTGAAGGTTGCGTTTTATCTTTGGTATTTTAAAATTATCTATAACTATGCCTCTTCAGTAATTCCTTAGGAGTTGACACATAGTATTTTTTAATTAACTGAAACCTTAAGCATCATGTTTTCTAAGCATTTTGGAAAATGTGCAGAAGTATAACACTCCACATTTTTATTTTTTACTAAGTGTTTAAAGATATGTAAGTAATATTTGAGTTAACCATTATGAAAACCACAAAAGTTAGTTTACCTTTTGCTCAACTTCCTGTTTCTGAAAATGTCCTTTCCTCATTGAGCGTGTTTAGCTAAAGCATTTAAAAAGTTTGTTCAAAACACACAATCATGGCTTGCCTTTAGCAGAAATAATGTGTGTTCCTGCTTCTCTTTGTAAATAATTGAATTTGCTTCTGCAGTTCAAGAAGATTGTGATTTTTTTGTGTGTGTGAAACTGACTTGCTTCTGTTTTCTCCTTATGTGCAGCAGACTATAAAGGCAAAAAAGAAACCCTGTGCAATTGGGATATGGTGAGTAGGGAGGATAATAGAAGAGATTGACATGACTTCCATAGAAGAGTTATTTTTAAGTATAGAGAATGCCTGTCTATCCCCACGCTGAAAGAGCCTTTAGAAAATATTACCAGGATTGAAAGGCAGTGGGGGCAATTCCCATCACCTGGGATAGCTGTGCCAGTCTGCAGAGTGTTGCTGCCACCTGCTGCATGCAAACAGCCATGGAGGGGCTGTTGCCTGGGTCTTGCAGGATACCCAATGTGTAAGCATTCAGTTAAGATTCTGTGGTCATGCATCTGAAATTGTTATACTCTCAGAACCTGGGTGGGTCCCAAAGGAAAATTAGTCAAATATGATGGCTTCAGGCCGTAGAAATTTCTAGATATAAGAATCATGAACTAAGCCCTGAACAATACCCAGAGGACAGATTTGCCATACCGTCACTAAATAGGTGGCTCAGGTAGCCCAACCCCAATGAGAGGCAAGAATTCTACTGAAAATAAGTCTGTAACACTGGAAGATAAATGACTATTTCTATGTTTCTGAGTTTAAGGACTTTTTTGGAACAATTGCTTCACTTTAATACTATCAGAAATAGGAACATTCTAAATACCCCAAAGAGGGTATTGTTCTTAGAGAATTCAATAAATTTAGATTTGTATTGGTTTCTACTTAGATAAATTCCTCTTATATGAAAAATGGAGTGGGATCATAGAATCCCTTCTCTAGGCTTGTAATGTGTCCCGATTTAATAGGGATGCCAATGTGCAAATCAGGCTCTTCATAGTGCATCTCCAGGACTATTTTTGCTGCTATGCTTCATAACTTTGATTGACTAGAATTTCCAGGGGCAATGGGAAGAGATGAAGCTACCCAGAGAAGTTATGTCTCTTCCTGCCCTTCAATCAAGGACTTTGAGTTCCCCAGCCTTTCCCTGGAAAATCACTGTCGGCACCGCCTGACCCAGTATCCCCAGTGACCTGAAACTCGTGGGAAGATGGGAAGGGGTGATAATAAAGGTTTGGGGAGCACTAGACTAGGCAAGCAGTAAGTACATCTTCTCAATTCTGCAGGAAACTACTAGCTGAGGAATAAGTATGGTAATTATCATGGCAAGTATGTGCAGTGGCAGTACAGGGGGTGGTCTGGACATCCAGGAAGACAGTAGCCCTTATTTATTTACATGAAAACCTCTCTTCTCCCATCTAAACTTTAATCTCCTGAATGCCAAAAGCATTTTCTTCTGTCTTAGCATTGTCCATATTCCCTGCAAATTCTTGCATAGGAGAGATTGGTGTATACATGTTGACAACCTGGCCAAAATTATCTCCACCTGACCTGAAAAGAATTCCTATCTCAGGATTACAACTGGCCTTTTCATTTGTCTTTTTCTTGCTAGGTGGTGCCTATATTCTAGTAATGAGATTAGAGTCACAGGATATTTTAATCATTCATATGGTTGCATAAAGACACACATGTTTATCTGTTGTTATTCTTTGTCCATCAAACTTATACAGTAGTCCTCAGCCTAATGCTTGTTTTCTTGATGTTGGAGGGTCATGACAGCCTATTTTATCCCAGCCTGAAAAACTAATACAATTAAATCAGAGAATCATAGCAGGGAATAGTCATCATTTTCTTCTATGAATAGCCAGACATTTTACCAAGGGGTCACTTTACTGAAACCTGGTTGCGGTTCTATGTAAATAGAAGTAACTAGGCAGATGTAACAAGCCTAATACCTCACTGAGGTGGGAATTCTCTGCCTTTGGATTCTGATTGTGACTGCCTTGCTTTGGCTTAGGCATGGATAAGCTCTTCTATAGTCAGTAAAAAAGGGCTCCAGCCAAACTGGTGGGAGACTTCCCCATCTGACCTCCAACCTTCCCAGAGGAGGGGTAGAAAAGTAGCCCTCACTTCTCCACTCCCAGGAAATGTGCATTTCCCTGCAAAGGAGAGACAATAAAATTTGGTTTGATAGCTGACACTATCTCTGTTACTTTATTAAAATTAAATGTGCTAATTCTTTGTTCTTTCACCCCAGGGCAATTCTGGAAAGAAAACATATCTTAAGATTGAACAGAAAAACTATTATGAAAGACACCAAGTTCAAATTTGTTAAATGACTTTGTGCTCTTGAAAAGAAATGTATAAAAAGCACATTGCCAACTGCTCTGCATGATACCCTTTGTTTGGATTTTAGACGCAGCTTGACTGACACAGAGATCCTGAATAAGAGACTCTTTGGATGCTGAAAAGTCTTTTAAAGAAGGTGATATACAGATTTCAGAGAACAATTTCAACATTGTTCTGTTGAAGGTTATACTCAGCCCTGAACCACATTACTTTCCTGTCTACGTTTCATTTCCTGGGGGCTTGCCAAGTGATAAACAGACCCAGGCATGTGTGGTAGATTTGAGGTCTTTTAGCACGAAGTGGGCGGCTGGAGTTTGCTTTAAAACATCAATTGACTTTGTGATTATTATGGAAATGCTGGTGTAAGGTCTTCAAAAGACAATGGAGAAAAAATGGAAATACTGTGCTGTCTATTACATCATCCAGATACATTTTGTCAAGGGTAAGACTTCCAGTTGTCCCTTCTTGTCAGATGGGTCATTTAGGGGTGGATGGGGCCTCTGTTCATTTAAAATGCCTTGTGACTGCTGCTGAAATGGATCACCAAAGGGCAAATTGTTACTAAGGGTTTCAGTTATGTATTTAAGTGGCAGATATAGGAGAGATACTAGAATATAGAAATGATTACTAATGAACACTAAAAATAAAAAGGGAATGGGTGATTTGTGCCACTGCTCTGAGGCATTTTCACCCATTTCCTTCCTAACAGGATCTCTGGAGTAATTGAGAAATTGTGCTTCTTGGAAATGAAATGCTCGCCAAATGGTTGTCAAAACGACTGTGGAAAAATTAAAAATCACAAAGCCATCAACACTCAGAGATCCTTACTTAACTTTTTTTTTCTCTCAAGTACTCTTTTTCTTTTGGATATAACAAGTATTTCTCCTCCAAATACTAAGGTCTTTGGGAGTTGAATACACGTTGAATTTTAATGAGGCATGTGTAGATATGAACCTGGGAGACAAAGTGGAATCCTTATGACAGTGGGAACAAGAGCCTACAGGGCCTATTTAAAAATAGAAGGAAGATTAGTTCTATATTCCACAGTACGAGAGTATTATAGTAAACCTGAGTGTCTCAAGAATTAACTGTGCTTTTCAGATGTAGCTATGAAAATATTAAGGAGAATTTCTAAATCAAAGGACATTTTGGAATATAATGCTGTAGATGGGATCAGAGCCATATTTTCAGGCAAAGGATAGCTCACAGGAAGTTATATTAAACTGTACTAACCTCTACCTACCAAACTTTTGCATCCACAAAAATATGGTAATTCCCATTTGTCAAGTACTTTTACTTTTAAGAGGCTTGTTTCTTCTCAGTTGCTTGTCATCTTTTTATCTTTTCCTTTTGTGAACTTCAGTGGTACTTGTCAGAATAATATATCATTTCTGTAACAGGATTCCATGTTAATTCTAAAACTGAGGCCAATATTATTGAAGGCATGTCACGGTCTTAATGCTTAACACATTTTAAGTGTCCTGTATCACTTGATCAGACTGCTGATGGGAAAGAGGCTCTACTTATGTCTAGTATTTCAAGACTATTGATTATTAGAGGTGATACTGAGTGGAACCTCTACCTAAGGTTAGATGAGGTCTTTTCAATCCTTATATACTAAAAGTCAAATTTCTTACTCTAATCAACAAGACTGAATTTGGGAGGCAGCTTGGAGCTTGGAGGTTATGAGCGTTATAGAAAGACCACAGACTTTTGGCAACTGAATTCATTTTTTTACTGGAGGTGTGACTTTTTTTTTTTTTTTTTTTTTTTTTTTGAGACGGAGTCTGGCTCTGTCACCAGGCTGGAGTGCAGTGGCACAATCTCAGCTCCTTGCAACCTCCACCTCCCGGGTTCAAGCAATTCTCCTGCCTCAGCCTCCCAAGTCGCTGGGACTACAGGTGTATGCCACCATGCCCAGCTAATTTTTGTATTTTTAGTAGGGATGGAGTTTCACCATGTTGGCCAGGATGGTCTCAATCCCTTGACCTCATGATTCACCTGCCTTGACCTCCCAAAGTGCTGGGATTACAGGCATGAGCCACCTCGCCCAGCATGGAGGTGTGCCTTTGAGCAAACCCTTTCATCTCTCTGTGCCCCAGTTTCTCCCTTGATAAAAAAGGGTTAACAACATCACTTATGGCATGTGAAGGGGATTAAACAAGATAACATATGAATGGCCTTTGTAAATATGTATATTTAAAAGAAATTTCTATAAACATATTAGTTTTTTTTGCAGTTTCAGAAAGCATCACATGTGTATTATATTCAGCTGTTGTTTTATAACCCAAAAAGCCAATTATATTGAACATAAGAAGAATTGTCATATTAAGTTTGCTGGTGTGCTTCAATTTTCAAATAGGCTTAATTTTATTCACAGGTAGTCAGAAACCTTCAATTATATTTTGGTCAGACCAACACATAGATAAATATTTAGAAGTCAGTAATTTCCTCTAGCTTCTCTACGTTACTCCCGCCTCATTTATATTGTCTCATGCATCTCTATCTGAGTCAGACACAAACTCTCTTCTACCCCTAAAGCAGCCAGGGAGAAATTTCCTCAGTTGCTTCCTCACCTTACTGAAATGACTAGGGTTTTTAATAAAGAGTCATTCTATGTGAATTATTTAAACTCATGGCTCATATTCTTCCTTTTCAGGAGTTTGGGAACAAACTTTCAATGCAGGAGAAAACATTTATGCTCCACTTGGCTCTGAGGTCAACCTGACCTGCCAAACGCAGAAGATAGGCTTCTTGGTGCAGATACAATGGTCCAAGGTCACGGATAAGGCAGACCTGATTGCCCTTTATCATCCCCAATACGGCTTCCACTGTGCCCATGGGAGTCCCTGTGAGTCCCTGGTGACTTTCACAGAAACTCCTAACAATGTGTCAAAATATACTCTGCATTTAAGGAATGTGTCTTCTTCGGTCAGTGGAAAGTATGAGTGTATGCTTACTCTGTATCCACAAGGCGTTCAGACTAAAATCTACAACCTTCTCATCCAGACACGCGGTAAGTGTAATTGGTAGAGGGATGCAAGCACATGTTTTCATTCAGCTCTCTCTCATTCAACAAATGCACATTATAAGAAAACCAGGGTTAAGCATGGTGCTCAGCACACAAAGGTTGAACAGAAAGAGTATTGTCTGATAAGGGAGACAGAAAGTGACCACAGCATTTCACAAATAAATGTAAACTTCCAACAGTGATAAGTGTCAATAATAAAGACTGTAACAGTCTTATGAAGGAGCATATCACAGAGGCCATTGAAATTGTCCTTGAGAAAGTAACACTGCAGCTTAAGTCTGCAGAATGAGTAGACATTAAAACAATTTAGGAGGTAGGGTTGAGGCAGGGTGGGATTGTGAGTAATCCCGGAGAGAGAAAACAGCTTGCAAGAAGCTCTTTGGAGTGTCTGAGGAAATGGAAAATTGCTAATGGGACAGCAGTGCAGCAATTAAGGGATAAGGCAGGTAAGGACCAGAACATGTTGGACCTGGTCACCTTCCATTTTAAAAGGTTTCTATTTTGATCTCAAAACCATGAGAAGACATGGAAGTGTTTCCAACAAAAGGATGGTATGACATTTATAGCCTAATGTTATTTGTGTTGAAAAAAAAAAAAAACCTGCTGATTTCCCTGTGAAAATAAGGTAAAGATGTATAAGAAGCAGAAGGCAGAGAAAACTCAGGAGACCATCTCAGTAGCCCAGAAAAGAGAGAGTGATAGTTCAGGTAGATATAGAAGGAAAATGGCAAATTTTGTGCATTGGGCATAAAACAGATATGATCATAGAGTGAATATCAAACAAGGGCAGTATGAGTGAAGGAGAGAAAAATGTTGCAGGTGACATCTGGGTATCTGTCATGCACACCTGAATGGTGGTGCCTTTCACTGCAGTGGAAGGTAAAGGAAGGTTTGTGTGTGAATTTATGAAAGTGGTTTTGGGCATACTACATTTAGTCTAGGGCAGGTAAAGGGGCAAAGGAGGCTGCTAGCCATGTAGCATTCACACCAAACATACTTTAGATGCCTGCATTTAGAAGTGGGAATCCTGGATTTAAGTTCTAGCTCACTCTGGATAGAAATAAATTTGACTTGGGGCCTATCGTGTAAATTCTCTGAGCCCATTTGGAAAATGATTATAATAATGCTTGCCCTAAATTACCTGGTCCTAAAGTAAATGATTTTCATCTCTGCTAATGGAAAACAATGAAAGTGAAAGCCAACAAATGCAAAATGCACTGGCAATGGACTGTTTCTAACTCAGGGCAAAGTGGCCTGGTAATATAAGAAAAAAAATTATCTCATGAAGGTCATATTAAAGGGAGCATAGAGCTACCTGGGACAAGCAACAGGTATGGATTCATTACCTCCTCTCTACGTCTTATAACTTACTTGCTCTAAAAATATGCTATTGGAATAGTCTACCTATAGGCCAAGGTCCCATCAACTACTATCTTACAATACACAATTCCCTTGCTGTTTTCCAGGAGGAACACACACACACACACACACACACACACACACACACACACACACACATGCTTCAGCTCAATTAAGGATGGAGTGGAGTGGGGTTGAAGTAAAGAGAAATGGAAGACCTATATAGAACACTGCTTAGCTACACATACTTTGAATCAGGTAGCCTGTATTTGAACATTGGCTCTATGCTTACCATACATTTCATCACTCCCAAGTTGTTTCAAGTCTCTTACATAATAATTATGGATAATTATAGTACTTTCTTTATAGGTATCATTGTCTTGATGACTAAATAAGATAATCTGTATAATGTATTTAACATATAGTTCCTGCTAAGGGATAAGAGTTTGGTAAATGGTAGTTTTCAATTAAAAGTAGTAATAAATATAGCGAGCAATTTTACTTCTCAGTTTGGATTTAAAATGAGCCCTGCTCTTTCTCTTTATATATGGACCTCATTTGGAACCCAGTGGGACATCTGTCATATATTATTAGCACAAATCCACACTGACCTTGGCTTCATACATAGATTTTTTTGTACCTTCTGCCTGAAACAGTAAACAATACCATTGTCTCACTGAGGACTTAGTGCTTCCTTCTTAGTGCATGCCTTCTCCATGGAGACTTGGCAACATGGATTGATGTTCCTTATAGGAAATAGAATATGTGACGCCACAAAATGAAAACAGCAATGGAGAACAGATAGTATATAATCCAGAAAGGAGAACGGTGTTGCCTTTAAAGAAAATGTATTTCTTAAAATAAAGAGAACTAAGGGAGCTAAGCTTGTAGCTACTAAAAACTGCAGATCACTGGAGAGGCAGAAACCATATCTATGTTTTTTGAGATTGGAAAATTTCCAATCTTCCGATTGTAACTTTGCTGCTGTCATCTGGATCACATGAAAAAGCAAGTCCTCAGTGTTAGAGAAATTGTTCTGGTATTGTGTATTTGGGTATAAAGGGAGCAAAATAGAAAAGAGCAAACCAGAAGTGGGGAAAAATCCTTTGCCAGAGTGACCAAAAACGTAAGCCTAGAACGGAGGTGCAGAGTAGGCATCTGACTAAAAGGAGGCAGTTGCCATCTGAGAGCTCTGTCAAGTCCACACCCAACAGCATATTTTCTTTTTACCCTTTACTCTTTTGATCTTCTCTTGCTTCTTCTCCTCTCACTTGTACAGTTTCCCTCTTATGCCCCTGTGCAATCTTTAAGTTTACAAGCTAGCTGGGTAAGCAAAAAACACCTGAAGTGCAAACACTTAGGTAGTACATAAACAAATGCAAATTGAAGTGGTGCCTAAGAACCTAATTAGAAAATGCTGAGGGACTTGAGGTGTTTGGGTTGATCACCTCTTCCTGTTTCTTTTCTGTTACCATTTGAGTCATTCTCTCTTGTCTGCTCACAACACAGTGTGTCTAAATCCTGTTCCTATGTTCCCCCAAGGGCCTAGCTGTGAAAGGATTCTGTCTCTTTTCACAATATTTTGTCTCTCTGTGTGTCTTAGTGCTCTGAGGCTGTGGACAAGAGTGGAAATATAATAAACAGTGTGTGGTTTGCTTCTTTTCCACTTTCACTGGACAGGGTTTCCTCCTAGGTTAGGAGCTTTAGAATCACTCCAAGAAATGCTGTTCTTTGAGTTAAGCCTTAGATTGTCATAATCTAGATTTCATTCATTTAAATGCTACTGGATCCCCATAATACATCAGATTGTAAGATTTTGGTGCATTTTAAAATTTGTAGTTATGAAGATCAGTTACAAGAGTATAACATGGCTTTAATTTACCAGTTCACAGCAAATGCCTTGCTGGGCTATTAATGTTATTGAAAGCAGTAGTAGCAGTGAGAGTGGTTGGAGAAGCCATGGCCATGGAAGAAGTAAAAATAGTAGCAATAAAATGTTCATAATATAATGTTGATAAGCTTAGTCTAAAACATGTTATTACCTTGCCTAGTTTGTATTGAACCTGAATGCTGGCTCTCCTTAAACTGCCGTATTTAGTATTTATCCAACAAGTGGAGATGGTTTTAGGTGATTCATGAAACAACTTTAAAAGCTTTTATTGTGGAAACCTCTAAAGATAAACAAAAATTATACAGAAAAATTACAAAACTTATATAGAATAAGCTCCCATGTACTGAACATACAATTTCAACAATTATCAACTCATAGGCAATCTCATTTTATTTAAGCCCTTATTAACTGCTGCTTTCCAAGATTACTTAGGAGAAAATGTGAAACATCTTGTTTATTTTAGTATGAATCTTTAAAAGATAAAGATCTTGTTTTTTTAAAAAAAGCCATAATCCACTACCAAAACTAAAAAAAATTAGTATTTATTATTATTCAATATCCCATCAGCCTCATGTTTATATATATATATAAACATTTATATATATATATAAACATTTTATATATATATAAACGTTTATATATATATATAAACGTTTATATATATAAACATATTTTATATATATATATATATAAACATTATGAGGCTGATGGGATATTGAATAATATTAAATACTATATATATATAATATATATATTTAAATTAGCATGCAGATAAACTAGATATATTGTGATTGTTTGGAAAATCCCTTTTAATCTGAAAGCTATATTACGTTTGTTATTTTTCCTTTGCAATGTATTTGTTGAATAAATTTGATGACTTGTCCAGCCTGGATTTTGCTCTTATAGTCCCATAGTCTCTCTATATTTTTACCTTATAGTTAGCCATAACTCTAAGTTATCTTATATTCTTGATAGAGAGTTGATCACATTAAGGTGTTCTTTTTTCTATTTTGTTTTTTGGCAAGACTATGTGATAGATGATATAAAGTTACATCAGAGGCACATAATTCTGGTTACATGATGTTAAGAGCCGCTGATGAGCATTGCCTACATTCATTAAATCATTATTATTTGCCAAACAGTGATATTCTATTATTCCTTAATTTATTAAAGTATTTCTATAAAGAGAAACTTCCTCTCATTAACTTATTACTTATTTGATGTATAGTTTGTATTAAAAAAGTAGAATAGGGAAGAGCTTCCGGCAGCGACAGCTACAGCGGCCAAGGCAAGATGGGTCAAAGTCAGAGTGGTGGTCATGGTCCTGGAGGTGGCAAGAAGGATGACAAGGACAAGAAAAAGAAATATGAACCTCCTGTACCAACTAGAGTGGGGAAAAAGAAGAAGAAAACAAAGGGACCAGACGCTGCCAGCAAATTGCCACTGGTGACACCTCACACTCAGTGCCGGTTAAAATTACTGAAATTAGAGAGAATTAAAGACTACCTTCTCATGGAGGAAGAGTTCATTAGAAATCAGGAACAAATGAAACCATTAGAAGAAAAGCAAGAGGAGGAAAGATCAAAAGTGGATGATCTGAGGGGCACCCTGATGTCAGTAGGAACCTTGGAAGAGATCATTGATGACAATCATGCCATCGTGTGTACATCTGTGGGCTCAGAACACTATGTCAGCATTCTGTCATTTGTAGACAAGGATCTGCTGGAACCTGGCTGCTCAGTCCTGCTCAACCACAAGGTGCATGCCGTGATAGGGGTGCTGATGGATGACACGGATCCCCTAGTCACAGTGATGAAGGTGGAAAAGGCCCCCCAGGAGACCTATGCCGATATTGGGGGCTTGGACAACCAAATTCAGGAAATTAAGGAATCTGTGGAGCTTCCTCTCACCCACCCTGAATATTATGAAGAGATGGGTATAAAGCCTCCTAAGGGGGTCATTCTCTATGGTCCACCTGGCACAGGTAAAACCTTGTTAGCCAAAGCAGTAGCAAACCAAACCTCAGCCACTTTCTTGAGAGTGGTTGGCTCTGAACTTATTCAGAAGTACCTAGGTGGTGGGCCCAAACTCGTATGGGAACTGTTTCGAGTTGCTGAAGAACATGCACCGTCCATCGTGTTTATTGATGAAATTGACGCCATTGGGACAAAAAGATATGACTCAAATTCTGGTGGTGAGAGAGAAATTCAGCGAACAATGTTGGAACTGTTGAACCAGTTGGATGGATTTGATTCTAGGGGAGATGTGAAAGTTATCATGGCCACAAACCGAATAGAAACTTTGGATCCAGCACTTATCAGACCAGGCCGCATTGACAGGAAGATCGAGTTCCCCCTGCCTGATGAAAAGACAAAGAAGCGCATCTTTCAGATTCACACAAGCAGGATGACGCTGGCCGATGATGTAACCCTGGACGACTTGATCATGGCTAAAGATGACCTCTCTGGTGCTGACATCAAGGCAATCTGTACAGAAGCTGGTCTGATGGCCTTAAGAGATCGTAGAATGAAAGTAACAAATGAAGACTTCAAAAAATCTAAAGAAAATGTTCTTTATAAGAAACAGGAAGGCACCCCTGAGGGGCTCTATCTCTAGTGAACCACAGCTGCCATCAGGAAAATGGGAGATTTCTCCATCCCTGAAAGGGATGAGGTTGGGGGAGTTGCCCAGAGGAATCCCTGTTCCCACTGGTTTTTATTAGCAAAACATCCTGTGTCTTTTGGAGTACGATATGTAAGTAAGTGCCCATTGGGTGGCCTTCGTCTGTCAGTCATTGTGCAGCAGTCTGCTTCTCAATAAAGCATGCTCTTTCTTTCACAAACAAACAAACAAAAAAAGTAGAATAGATACTTATTTCCCTTTAATCACCAGTTTTTAAAATGAGTTGGTTCACTAGTATTTTTAGAAAATAACCCATATGTATTTTATGTTAAGTATTATGAATTCATATGAACTTAAACATACTGATAAATTTCAATTCATTATGGTAATTATCCTTATTCTACTGAAAATGTCCCATATATAAAACCTATTAATCCTTTGTGATATAAGTTGCAAATATTTTCCCAGTTTGTCATTTATTTTTACTTTCTTATATTGTTTGCAATGCAGCATGTTTCTTATTTTTATGAAATAAAATCTATTACTCTTTTCCCTTATTGGTCCTGATTTTAAGTTTTGGTCAAGAAAAGTTTTCTTCATTTCCAGAAGAAAAATTATGCGTGAATATAAGAATTCACTCATAATTTCTGACACTTCATGCTTTTTTATGAGCATTTAAATTTGTAATGTTAGGTTTCTGGTGCAAAAAAAATACCTAAATTTACATTTTTTTAATATCTCTCTGATGCCTTTTTCTACATTTTCTACTTTTTTTCCTTCTGTGATTCAGTTAGCTATTGACCTGTCTTCCAATCATGAACTCTATCTCTATGATGTCCAATAAGTTATTACCCCATCAAATTAGTTCTTAGTTTCTGATATTGTATTTTTGGGTTATTGATGTTTGATAGATTTTTAATTTTTGATAAATTTGTCTACCTTTTGATCTATTTCCTCCATTTTTTCTGTTTTCTTGAGTATATGAAAAAGAGTTGTTTTAAATCTTTGTTGGATAACTCCAAAGTCAGAAGCATTTGTGTGTCTGTTCCTATGTCTATTTTTCTCTTATTTTCTTTTTTTGCAACTTGCTCCACCATATGTCCTCTAAACCATTTTGTATTATTGTTGTTAAATATACATCTATATCAAACTATAAAGTGCATGTATATAATAATATATGTATTAAACCCAACAGTTCAGTGATTAATTAAAGATTTAAAACAGCAGACCCCGACGTTTTGGCACTAGGGACTGGCATGGAAGACAGTTCTTCCAGACTGGGGTGGGGGGGGGATGGTTTCGAAATGATTCAAGCGTATTACATTTATTGTGCATTTCATTTCTATTATTATTACATTGTAATATATAATGAAATAATTATACAACTCACCATAATGTAGAATCAGTGGGAGCCCTGAGCTTGTCTTCCTGCAACTAAATTGTCCTATCTAGGGGTGATGGGAAACACTGACAGATCATCAGGCATTAGATTCTTATAAAGACTGCACAACCTAGATCCCTTGCATGCGCAGTTCACAATAGAGTTCGCACTCCTAAGAAAATCTAGTGCAGCCACTAATTTGACAGGACACAGAGCTCAGGTGGTAATGTGAGCGATAGGGAGTAGCTGTAAATACAGATGAAGCTTTGCTCACTTGCATACTGCCCATCTTTTGCTGTGTGGCCCAGTTCCTAACAGGTCACTGACCAGTACCAGTCCATGGCCTGGGGGCTAAGGACCCCTGATTTAAATAATTTCATGTTCTTTAATGAAATTAAGAGAAAAGAAAAATAAATATATGTATAGTTTTTATTTACTCACATATAAAGACTACGTATATAATCTTTCATATTTACTCACCTATTTACCCTTTTCTGTGCTCTTTATTTTATCCCATGAATTAGAGTTACTGTTTGCTGTCATTTACTTTCAGTCTGAAGGACTTGAGTATTTCATGTAAGACAAATCTACTTGCAATGAATTCTTTCAGATTGTTTCATTTTTAATTTTAAAGGATAATTTCACTGGATGTAGAATTCTGAGTGGATTGTGACTATTGGGAATATATATTCAGATCTCCATTATTTCTGATTAAAATGAGCCACTAGTTATATTATTAGTCTGCTGCATGGGATGACTTTTTGTTTTTGTTTCTTTGTTTTTTTGCTCCTTTCAATTGCTACTTTTATAATTTATTCTTTCTTTTTGGCTTTCAGAAGTTTGATTATGTTGTATCTACATGAGTGTCTGTGTTTGTCCTAGTCAGGTTTTGTTAAAGTTCTTGGATGTGTAGATTAATTTTAAGAAAATTTTTAAATAATCAGATACGTGAAGGTTTTGCCCATTCTTTCTTCAAATATTTGGTCCATCCCTTTACTCTTTCACTTCTTTTTCTATAACTCCTGTTTCATGTATGTTAGCATACTTGATACTGTCCTATCTGGCTCTGAAGCTGTTTTCATTTCTTCCAATCCTTTTTCTCCCTTAAGATTAGATACTTTGGAAAAAAACTACTTTAAACTTCATATGGAACCAAAAGAGAGCCCGCATAGCCAAGACAATCCTAAGCACAAAGAACAAACCTGGAGGAGTCACACTGCCGGACTTCAAACTATACTACAAGGCTACAGTAATCAAAACAGCATGATACTGGTACCAAAACAGAAACATAGACCAATGGAACAGAACAGAGACCCCAGAAGCAACACCACACATCTGCAACCATCTCATCTTTGACAAACATGACAAAGACAAGCAATGGGGAAAGGACTCCATGTTTAATAAATGGTGTTGGGAAAACTGGCTAGCAATGTGCAGAAAGCAGAAACTAGACTCCTACCTGTCACCTTACACTAAAATTAACCCCAGATGGATTAAAGATTTAAACATAGAACCTAACACCATAAAAACACTAGAAGAAAAAGTAGGCAAAACCATACAGGACATAGGCATAGGCAAGGACTTCATGACTGAAACACCAAAAGCAATGGCAATAAAAGCCAAGATAGACAAATGGGATCTAATGAAAAGTCAGAGCTTCTGTACAGCAAAAGAAACCACCATTAGAGTGAACCGGCAACCAACAGAATGGGAAAAAATTTTTGCAATCTGCCCATCTGACAAAGGGCTAATATCCAGAATCTACAAAGAACTAAAACAGATTTACAAGAAAAAAAACAAACAAGCCCATTCAAAAGTGGGCGAAGGATATGAGCAGACACTTTTCAAAAGAAGACATATATGAGGCCAACAAACATATGAAAAAATGCTCATCATCACTGGTCATTAGAGAAATGCAAATTAAAACCACATTGAGATATCATCTCACACAAGTTAGAATGACGATTATTAAAAAATCTGGAGACAACAGACGCTGGAGAGGATGTGGAGAAATAGGAACACTCTTACATAGTTGGTGGGAGTGTAAATTAGTTACACCATTGTGGAAGACAGTGTGGCAATTTCTCAAGGATCTAGAAATAGAAATTCCATTTGACCCAGCAATCCCATTACTGGGTATAAACCCAAAGAACTACAAATCATTCTACTATAAAGACACAAGCACACGTATGTTCATTGCAGCCCTGTGTGCAATAGCAAAGACCTGGAACCAACCCAAATGTCCATCAATGACAGACTGGACAAAGAAATTGTGGTACATATACATCATGGAATACTATGCAGCCATAAAAAACGATGAGTTCGTGTTCTTTGTAGGGACTTGGATGAATCTGGAAACCATCATTCTCAGCAAACTGACAAAAGAACAGAAAGCCAAACACCGCATGTTCTCACTCATAGGTGGGTGTTGAATAGTGAGAACACGTGGACTTAAGGAGAGGAGCATCACACACTGGGGACAGTTGTGGGGGATAGGGGAGAGACAGTGGGGGGTGGGCAGGGTGGGGAGGGATAACATGGGAAGAAATGCCAGATATAGTATGTGTCTAAAGTTAAAAAAATAAAAATTAAAAAAAATTAGATACTTTATATTGAATGATGTTCAAATACACTAATTCTTTCTTTAGCTATCTCAAATTTGCTATTGAGAACATCTGGCAAATTTTTCATTTTTGTTAACATTTCAACTCTAAAATATGCATTTGCTTCATTATATAGTTTTCTATTTCTCCACTAACATTTTCTCTTTATTAAGTCATTGTCATATCTTGATTTAATACTTTGAATAGACTAATAATAGCTTCTTTGGAGTCTCTTAAATTCAACACCTGGGTCTGCCCAGAGTCAGTTGCAATTGCTTTTTTCCTGATTATGGATCACACATTCCTGTTTTTTCAATGTCTCATAATTTTTTGTTGAAAACTGGACATTTTAATATATATACATATATATTTATAGACAGTATAGAATATATATGTATATATATACACATATATATATGTGTATGTGTATATATATGTTGCAACTCTATATTCTGTCTTATTTAGGTTTATTTTGTTTTATTTTAGTAACTTATCTGTGCTTAAATTGAATGTCTCCTTTGCAGCTCAAGGCCATTGATCTCTCTGCTCAGATTTTAATACAAATAGTTATTTTTAAATTTGGCTTGCAAGAAGTTGCCCCTGCATTGGCAAAACCACTTTACTGGTCCACCAATGATTTTGGCAAAAGTCATGCTCAAACACGTTAACCCCATTAGGCTTCCACTGTTTATACATAGATTTGTGTGCCAATCAGGGAGTGCATTCCAAGTTGCAGCCAATTATCCAGACTTCCTTGGCTTTTACTTTTTGCTAGGCTCTTTCAGGTCTCCCCTACTCAGTGTGTAGTTTCCTAGCCAGGGTATAATATGGGAAGTCCTTATCTTAGCCGTTCCATGACTCCAGTTTCCAGGATCTCCATGTTAAAGGTCTCTCTGGTCTGGCACTGTCTTTGTTTTGTGCTGCTCTAACAGAATACCATAGACTGGATACTTTAGAAATGATAGATATTTATTTTCTCACAGTTCTGGAGGTTGAGAATGTCCAAGATCAAGCTATTGACATCTGGTGAGGGCCTGCTTGCTAAATCCTCTGGAGGGGAGAAATGCCATGTCCTTGCATGGTGGAAGGCAGAAGGCAAGAGACAAAAGGGGAATCAACTCTCCCTTTTATAACAACATTAATGCCACTGATGAGAGCTCTTCCCTATCACCTCCCAAAGATTCCACCTCCTAATATTGTCACAATGGAAACCAAATTTCAACATGCACTTCAGAGGGACAAGCACTCCAAATGGGAATACAAACTCAAACTAACCAAGTGTCAGGTTTTTGGAACCTACCAAGTGTGTCCCTGTTATGGGAAAAGGTAAAAGGTTTCTACCCCTAGACCTAATTTAAGTCTGCCCATTGTGGAAAAAAGGCTGCTGGTCTTGCAACCTGCTCCATGTGGCTAAAACTACATTTCTTAATGACCAAGTTGAAGAAGGGAATGGAAGGAGCTGTAGGCAAAAAGATTGACGACTCCTGCTGTTTTTACTAAAGCTCTAGTGATTTTTCAAGAAGAAATGCTTCACAATTTAATAATTATCTTTAGTCAATTTCCAAGGACCTAAAATTGTTGCTTTTTAAGCACATTTGCCCAGTTTTGTACTTGTCTATTTTTACTGACCTCCTCATGTCCCCATAACCAGAAGTCCCTTATCCCTACCCCTCATATTTTGATATTTCTATTGTATCTTTATTTAAAAACATGTATTCATTACTATTCCCTTTGTTATAACAATTATATATTCTTAGTGCTAAAGGTAAATACATAATCAACATTTACCACTAACCTTCATGTAAATTCATCTCCAGTCTGAAATGTATTCTACTGGAGAATCCTCAGGAAATGCTCATAGCAGCAATATTCTCTGAGTTCTTGCATAACTAACATTTTTCTGTAGTCTTTATATTAAAAGGTTAATTTTGCTGAATATAAAATCTTTGGTTCACATTTTCTTTCCTTAAGTATATTAACTATGTTACTGTAATGTTTTCTGGCATAGGACTGCTCTCAAAAAGCTAATAACAATCTAAAATTTCCCCATGTTTGACTTTGCTCAATACTTTTATATGAACATGCTTAATGTTGTCCATTCTGGGTCTGTTTTCCTATTTTGCAGTATAATCGCTTAATGTGTATTTTCTAGTCGTGTTAAATTTTATATTTTTCTTGAATTACAGTTTTTGATATTTGTTCTGTACCACTGTTTTGATCTTTTTTCTTTAATGTCTTCTATTGTACATATATTTTATCTTCTTTGCATATCATTACTTTGAATCTCTCTTGTCAGTTTTTTCTTTTACTTTATAATTATATATTAATTTATTTCAAAATTTCCCTCATACTATTTTTAAAATGTATTTTAATGAATTAGCTTTTGTGTTTCTAGGTTTCTGGTTTTGTTATAATTTTGTCTTAATTTCTGGAGTGATTTTTTAAAAATTATTATTTCTAACCCTTTCGTGAACTTTCTTACCTATATTTTGTAAGCTTTTTTCTTCCACTGGACTCATTGGGAACTTTCCAAAATTGTTCACAGTTTACATTAGTTTATTTCTTTTAGCTCATTTTGAATAATTTGGCTATAGTTATCATTTACTTTGTTGTCATTTTGTGATAATATGTTCTCATTGTTGTAGGAATGTTTTTTTCTTTATTTTCTTTTTGCTTCTGGTATCCTTATGGTTATTCTATCTCATTCCCTTTCTATTGCTCATGTTTAAGTTAAATGCATTCCTATCACAGAAGAGTGGGCCAGGCTAGCTTTTCTAGAGTGTTCAGTATCCCTAGAACCCCTCTTCTGTTATTTTTAAGATAAGTAATTTGCCACTGTACTTTCTGAGTGTATTTCCTTTGCTTCTCTCCCTCACTTTTGTCTAAATTGCCTCTTTGATTTCTCTTACTGGACCTGTCCTGTTTTATTGGATTCTACGTCCAGCAGTTTTTTCTCCCCATGGCATGTGTCTTGAGAAGACTTTTTTGCTCCAGCACTGACAACCCATTTCTTATTTTTCTTGAAGACACTGGTGATTTGGTGTCTGCAAACTCTCTTCTCCATTTCAGCTACTATTCTTGGATTAATCTGCCTGTCTTTCCAGTGATTACTTGTTACGAGGCAGAGAGAGGTAGTTTGGGTTCTCGAGTTCTAAGATCCATCAGAAGAAGTTGATCTTCCTATGTTTCTTTCTGCATAGTTGCTGATAACACAGTGGTTTAGTGAATTTCCCCCAACAATTAACAAGGATGTGTTGGTAGTTAGTGTTCTTCTTGATATTGTCTATGTACTTTTAGTTTGGTTATCCTAGTTATCCTCTTTGTTTTTATACAGGGTTTCAGGAATATTCAAAAAGTAATGCCACTTATCCTGCCAGCTTCCCAGAATCTGGACAAAGTTTACAAAAATGTAATACTTACATATTTGACTGATGTTCATTAAAATATAACTAACATATTTGTATTGCATGGACTTCACAGATATTAGTGCCTAAATCAGTATATTTTAAAGAAATATATATGTAAGTAAAACAACTACAATCATTTCAAGAATAAAATTAAATAGTAGTAATGGTGGCATGCAAATAAGTCAAAACATTATGATAGTAGAGGTAGTATACAAACAGCTCCATTTTGAAGTGTGATAGCTAAGTATTGCTTTACCTTAGGGGACAAGGCTCTTGTTTTCAATTATGGGTTTGGAGTAGTATTTGGAAACAGCAGTGGAGAGCAAGGCAAGTACTGATCCTACCTCCAGAGCTTGATGAATTAAGAGTGCAAGAAAATATATAACTACTATTTGGAAATGCTATGGGGAAGATGCACCCTATGGGAAGATCTGGTTTTAATTAGGAAAAGGAGGAGGAAGGAGTTATCAGTAGAGAATATAGCTGCTATTGACAAGAGATTAAAATATAACAAATATCTAAAGGCTACATATAAAATTTATAAACTGAGAAATACTCCATTAAAATATGTATACTGTTGTATAGAATGTATTTTATGTGTTTGTGTATGTGTGTGTGTGTGTATATATATATATAATTATACATATATATAATTTTTAGCCCTTAAGTGGTGCTTTAATCTTCAGGTTTCATTTCCTTGATCAGATAGAATATAAAGCTTCATAACCTAGGCTTTGTCTTTTTATTTTGATGGACTAATACTGTACAACAGTTATATTGTTATATAACATATATATATACATACACACACACACACACACAATGTTAGTAGCAATAAGAATGTTCATACTCAATGATCCATTAATTATACTTCTGAGAATTTACCTTAAATAGCTGAATGGTCAGAGTAAAGCTATTAGCATAAGGATGATCTTACTGTATAGCATGTAACAGTTTAAAAGTTAAAAAATCCAAGCTGAAAGAGCACAATGATTCAATAATTGGAAATGACTAAATGAATGATGATTGGTATATATGATAAAATGACACAAACTCCCCATAAATTTAAATCAAAAATAGTTCAAGAATCACACAAAACATTTAAAGTAACAATATATATAACATTCGCTGGTAAATAGGATTGCGGACTATGAGAAAACATGCATGTATGCAAACAAGATTTGAATAGATATAGAAAAAAGAATATAAGATTTTTAGGATATTTGGATGATAGAGTTGCCTTTATTTATAAATTTCTTTTGATGTTATAGTTTAGTCACGAATTTATATGTATGTATATACAACTTTCCCAATAGGAAAGACTACAAAATGGATATTTATCTTCTATTACCTTAAAAGTGAAATAATTAACACTGCTTCCTCAAAGTTTCCTTACCTATTTTTGTGCCATTCCTTTGTTGAAGGAATGTTTATAAGTTCTAGGAAGATTATTAGATATGAAGACTGTCAAAAGATCAGATTTTTAGGGCAGCAAAACTATTATGTATGATACTCTAATGGTGGATACATGTCATTATACATTTGTCCAAACTCATAGAATATACAAAATTCAGAGTAAACCCTAATGTAAACTATGAACTTTGGATGATAATGATGTGCCAATGTGGGTTCATTAATTGTAACAAATGTACCGCTGTGGAACAGGATGTCCACAGTGGTGGAGGCTGTGGGTGAGTAGAGGCAGTAGATATACTGGGGACTTTATACTTTCTGCTCAATTTTGCTGTAAACCTAAAACTACTCTTAAAAAATAAAGTCCATCAAAATAAGAAGACAGTTAAGGCTAGGTCATAAAGTTTTATATTCTATCTGATCAAGGAAATGAACCTCAAGATTACAGCACCAATTTGGGGCTAAAGCAGAGGAACATGCCAAATGATGAGTTTGATTCTGTTTGGGTTTTTTCCTTGTAATTTTTCAGTGTTTAGCAACAATTCTGTGCTCCTCAGTGACTCTGTTTAGCCACTTATACAATAAGGACTATAGTGGGGGTTTGCCTCTCTGCTTTATAGGTGCACTCTGAGGATAGATGAATCTCTATACTAAAACTGTTTTTGTCTCTTTGACAAAGAGCACTTTACAAACCAATTAGAGATTCATGTGTTTTCTACCTTATGTTTTGTTACAGTTACACCAGATGAGTGGAAAATCAACCATACAATAGAAATAGAGATAAATCGCACTCTGGAAATACCATGCTTTCAAAATAGCCCCTCAGAAATTTCATCTGAGTTCACCTATGCATGGTTGGTGGTAAGTGTTGCCCTTTTCAGCGAATAACTGCAATGGTCTTTAAACATTAATGAAGTAAAATGAATAAATAGTAATAATAGGGAAGGAAGCATACTAGATGACAGGCAGGCATTATGCCAGGGGTGGGAGGAGGGGTGGGGAAGGAAGGAGAGGACATTCAGATTCCTTTTCACAGGTAAGCCTCTGAGTCTATGAATGCAGTAAATTAATTTATAAATTTGCTTCTAAAGGTTGATTTTTATTTCTAGCTATACACCAAACTATGATTACAGAAAGAACAAAGTGTGATAGTGCCCCAGAGAGGAGCCATATTCAGCAGAAGCCCCTACTCACAAATACTTGTTTTACAAACAACATACGCAGAGCTACAGACTCCCTTTTCCAAAAACACTTATTACTGCACCCTGGGAAATATACAACATTGGCTTAGGCTGGGAAGCACAAATTCTAGTGCTTGTGAAATATAAGCAGAAAATGCATATGAGACAAGCAGGATTTGTATAAGAAACAGCCACTGCCCAGCTCTATTAATGCCACAGGGGGCTGCAGGCCTATAATTGCCATGCCTTCTCATTTAAAAAAAGCCAGAAATCTGTATTTTTATGAAAAATTTTCCAATTTAAAAATGATATAGGCCAGACACGGTGGCTCACGCATGTAATACCAGCACTTTGGGAGGCCGAGGCAGGTGGATCACAAGGTCAGGTGTTCAAGACCAGCTGGACCAACATGGTGAAACCCCGTCTCTACTAAAAATACAAAAATTAGCCAGGTGTGGTGGTGCACACCCTGTAATCCCAGCTACTCAGGAGTCTGAAGCAGGAGAATCACTTGAACCTGTGAGGCGAAGGTTGCAGTGAGCCGAGATCGCACCACTGCACTCCAGCCTGGGCGACAGAGCAAGACTCCATCTCAAAAAACAAAAAATGATGTGTAGAGCAAAAATAAATATTGGGTTATTATTTTGATGTGTAGATCAAAAATAAATACTGGTCTATTATTTTGCTAAAACACTCTAAACTATGACCCTAATTATAAATTTAAAAAATTTCACTGAGTATTCACTTTGGCAGTTATAGTGGGCCAACTATGAAGTTGCTTCCCATGTCCTGTGTGATGACTAAATTCTCCTACTACTTTTCTCACTTGAAATACTGAAGAATTCATCTATGCAGATCTTCATCTATTCATATGTATGATTTAATTTGGCCTAACCCTTAACATAACTCTATCATTTATTTACTTTGTCTGCCTTTGTTATTTTATCATTAGTCTACATTATTCTGCCTAACATATCAGTTTAGTTTAAAATCTAAATTTAATCATAAAAACTAAAATTTTCTGAGTTTTTTTCTCATAACAGGTAAACAAAATCAACATGAGTATAATAATAAATATGAAAGAATTGTATCACTGTAACTTTAATGTTAGCCAACCAAATGGCAGCCAGCTACTAATAATCCTTGTATATAGTAAACCCCAAAAACTGTTAAAAACAAATGATAACAGAGACAAACACAATTATAGAGATGATGATATACATGATTTCAAGAATCATAGAACAGGGCATTCATTTAGGTGATACAGAATATGATTCGATTACTGTATGTTAATTTTTATATGTTTATCAAAATGAAAACAGAAAATTTAAAAATTCTTATAAAACTCACAGAAGAACCTCATGAATGTAACAGCTGGCAGAATTTGGAAAATACTGTGATTGAGGTGGTTGATTATTCTCATTACAAGCTACCTAGATTTCTGTGGACAGTCTCAGAAACTAGACCTTATATGTAAAAACATTTCTTTGGGTTTGTGCCATACCCAAAATAATTGACTTGTGCAAAGAACTTTAAATACAACCTACTGATAACTTTTCAGTGTCTAGGTATTTTTCAAATAGTAATAAAAAGAATTATATTTTAAAATAACTTTCCCAAAGGGCTTAAAAACCTACAGTGTCTCTTTGTCATTTGTCACAAGATACATCTGCCCCATATAGGATTTGCTTTCCAAAATGCAAGGCTTCCTGGACATTATCATTAGGATGAGTATAAGTCCACTGTTCTTAACAAACATGATATGACATAGTTCTGAGAAAAAGGTTAAGAAGTGGAATGACTTCAGGGAGGCAGAAATGTACTATACTAAACCTTTTAGTGATGAAATGCATACCTTGCTTGTGTTACCAATATTTTCCCCCAAGAGGGCAGAAAGTTCCTATTCCAATTATCACAAATTCACTAACAATGGCAACTGGTTTAATAAAGCTTTACTGTCGATATTTTTACTGTAGTGTTCTTGTCTCATGGTATGTAATCTGTTTTTCTAAGCAAATGTAAAACCTTTGGTGTGCGTCTTTTCTGTGACTGAGCTTCTGGACAAAAAGTTGTATGGCTCATTTCAAAAATATCTACCATCGGGCCGGGTGCGGTGGCTCATGCCTGTAATCTTAGCATTTTGGGAGGCCGAGGCAGGTGGATCACGAGGTCAAGAGATCGAGACCACCCTGGTCAACATGGTGAAACCCCGTCTCTACTTAAAAATATAAAAAATTAGCTGGACGTGGTGGCGCGTGCCTGTAATCCCAGCTACTCAGGAGGCTGAGGCAGGAGAATTGCCTGAACCCAGGAGGCGGAGGTTGCGGTGAGCCGAGATCGCGCCATTGCACTCCAGTCTGGGTAACAAGAGCGAAACTCCGTCTCAAAAAAAAAAAAAAAAAACTACCATCTAGAGTCTAAAACATAAGTACTCATAAATACCTAATAAATAATTTAATGAATTTGTTTATATTTGTCCCCTTTCCCCACAGTCTTACTCATCATTCTCATATTAAATTGATGGTTACTAAATTCATGCTGTTTGATTATTTAATGAGTCGCAGCTTATGAAGTATCAAAGACTTGATAACTGATAAAGCACGCTTTATCAAGTAGCTTCCTTTAAAGAAACTAAGGCCATATCAACATACCTTTGTATTCGGCCAGGGCATTTAAAATAAATGAACGCCAGAGAGAGTGTAAGGTCACACAGTGAGAGGGCGAGTCTTAAACATCCACTAGATCCTCAAGTCATGCTGCCACTTTAAAGAATGCATCATGATACAGACAACCTGAAGAATCTTTCTGAAGAAACTTTTCTTCAAAGGGAACATGGCATTGGCAAACGTGCTGATTAAAATGCTACTATATATTTCCTTTCTAAATGTCAAAATCTATTTGCTCCTCTCATTTACATCTATGTCCTACACTGTTGATGGCTGCGGGATTCAGCCAGTCCATTAAAGCATCTTATATCCTTATAAAGTAGGTTACATAGGGTGGTTATAGTTTCCCTTAAAGGAGAACAAACTTCCTAAATAAACTGTCTGACAGTGCACAACCCACATCCTGGGCTGGCAGTCAGAGCATCCTACAGCAAGGAGGTAAGGAGAAATCCCTAAATTCATGCAAGTGCAGAAACCCATGATCAGTGTCTTTGGGCTGACCTATGCTTATTATAATAGTAAAAAACGCGCCCATGAGTAGAGATTTAAGATGCTAATGAGACATGCCATGTTATCTACTGGCATGTATAACAATAGCACATGCACATCCGGAGGACCACCCAGAACATGCTTCATAGCAACACGCCTTCCCAGCCCTTCATGAATAATCATATGAGACTCTCATAAAGGGAGTTTCCCTAGTGTCAGTCAGCACTGTCTCACCTTTGAGTAGCCTGCTGTGATCAGCTGTGAGTGTACTTTTGCTTTGCAGTAAGCTCTCTTACCTCCTTTCACTTTGAACTTGCTCTCAAATTCTTTTGTGCAGTAAAGTCAAAAACCCAAGCTGGTGCCACTGGTAACACTTACATTAGGGAATAAATGACAACTCTTAGTGTCACAATTGTTACATGCCTGCAAAGGACACAAATATTCCAGCCAATCTATATTATTGGTCTTTAATCTCTTCTTAAACTAACAATAATAATCATAATGATAAGCCAATTGTTCTTACAAACATTATATAATCTCTTTAGAAAGAGATCAAGAAATAGAAATGATGAAGATGAGCTGAGGAGAGCAGAAACTTGCTATACTGAACTCAGGAACTGTGCAAAGCTTCAAAGGCCTTCTGCCCTGAGTGATTCATGAAGCCCTGGAAACAGTCTACAAACTAAAATTATCTAGGTCACTGAAAAACAAAAGTGATGTCTTTCTATACATGAAATTTAATAAAAGTTAATTAATTCAATTATGACCCTCATGGGACAGGTTATTAATGGAATTATGTCTCATAAAACAAACTCCTTTGCTACATGTGACCGAAATCATGCTAAGGCTGTGCTAAATGTGTTAATTGGACAGACTGCATTTTGGGAAGAAGTTACATTGCAGAACTGGGAATACATTGAAGTGGACGGGCATCAGATGCAAATGGATGGTGTATCTAATATTCATCCAGCATGAGGGGTAAATAAGTAAACACAAAGGGTTCACCTTTAATGGAAACTAATAATCTAAGTGAATGGAGGGGTAATATATAAGAAATCCTAGAATGTATGTGTTTAGACAAGATGCAGTTGGAAGCTAAAAGATAAGTGATATTTTCCCCATTTTATGCATTGGGACATAAGCATATACTTATCAGGAAAATTCTGCAGGCTTATTCTGGAAGCTTCTAAATATACTCTAATATTCTGTTTTCATAGCAAACTATCATCCTTATTTCCCACAGTATAAATTTCAGTTCAGTCCAATAAACATATGTGAATCTGTTTTGAGCGCTAAGTCCTTCAGGGATACAAAACTATATTGGACGTATTTCCTACCATGACATACACCTTTAATAAAAATGTAAAAAATGGCAGCATGGGGAAAATCATTCAATTCTGACTAGATGGACCTGGGAAGCCTCTCAAAAAGGTTATATTTGAGCTGGATAATTAAATAGTTGGCTGGCAAAAGACAGATGTGTACTACTCCAAGACCCTGGGACCTCTAAGTACAAATTGGTAGTGCAGACGGGAAAACGCACAAGAGGGAATATTTGTTCCCAAAGTCAGTGAAAATAAAGAAATTCATAATTTTTCTCTTTAAAGTTATGAAGAGAAGGACAAGAATATTTCCAATTCAAACAATTCAATATTAGCAACAAAAGCATGTAACTATAGATGCTCATACATCTTAAAATTGTTATCAATAAATGCATCTTCAATATGCTCTTCTTTAATATTTGTGCTACTTATGTTAAAAGGTAAAAGGGTACTATAGACAGTGTTTGTTATGCTTATGGATATCTCACTATTCAGAAAACAAAACTGTAACCTCTTACCTGATGGCGGCTGATTCTAATTGTCTTTAATAAAAAAATAAAGTGCTAGCCAAACTATAAAAGTTGATAACCAACAACAATTAGAAAAATAGTGCTCTGGTGCTCTAGAAAATGGACCTGGGGAGCTTTGCAAGCAGCTTGCTTTGACAGTACTGACTGGATGGAGAATAAATGGAGGAAATGTGAAGATAGGAAACAGTTTGGAGAAAAAAGGAATAGCAATCAATATAGTTAACAGCAGTTATCGAATGAGCTCTGTACAGTCAGCCCCTGCCACATGCTGTGGTCAATGAAGCCAGCTCTGACATGGAGCTGGTTTCAAGGAGCTCAGGATAGCTCAGAGATGAAATATCATCACTAAATCAAGGAGGTTGAGCATCCCAAATCTGAAAACCTGAAATTCAAAATGCTCCAAAATCTGAAACTTTTTTAGCGCACACATGATGCTCAAAATAAATGTTCAATGGATAATTTCAGATTTCAAATTTTCACATTTAAGATGTTCAACTGGCATAATGTAAATATTCCAAAATCCAAAACAATCTGAAGCCTGAAACACTTCTGGTACCAAGAATTTCAGATAAGGGATACTCAACCTGTAGTGCAAAGGTTCCTCTTCTAAATTGAAAATTTTGATTCTAGTACAAAAACAAAAACAGTCTCAATGACATATTTTAGGATTTGTCAAGTCTTTAAGGGACATATAACAGCAGTTTATATGATTCAATATGATCCCTTCCAGCCCTTATGATGCTAATTATTTTATCAAGCTCCTATACATAATTTATATATGCATTTGTTTCTCTTCTGTGGCTCCTGATTTTCATATTTGTTTGTGTGTGCATGTGTGTGTGTTCTTCTCCTTAAGTAGATTTTTTAGTACAAAAAATCTAATTTAAAATTAGATTTAACAATCTATTTTTTTTAGATTTTATTTTGAGGCAGGGTCCCACTCTGTTGCCCAGGCTGGAGTACAGTGACACAATCTTGGCTCACTGCAGCCTTGACCTCCTCAGGTTCAAGTAATCCTCCCACCTCAGCTTCCCGAGTAACTGGGACCACCGGCATGTGCCACCATGCCTGGCTAATTTTTTTGTATTTTTAGTAAAGACAGGGATTCACTATGTTGCCTGGGCTGGCCTCGAACTCCTGGACTCAGGCGATCCACCATCCTTGGCCTCCCAAAGTGCTGGGATTATAGGCATGAGCCATCAAATGCAGCCCTTTAGTAGAATATAAGTAGGAAAGGCAAGGACTGTTTCTTCTACTACTTTTGTGAGATTGTAAATAGCAAAGCCATTAACCATATGACTTTTGGAGGGAAATTGCTGTTTTCAAGACCTAGATTTCCACTACTTACTAGCTATGCAACCTAAGGGCTGTGATTAGAGTGAGGCAAGTAAGGCCCTAAACCTTGGGAGCAAAATTTAAGAGAGCACAAAAAAATTAGTAATCAAGATAATTTTTAATACAATATTTTTAAAAATCAAAATTTGGGAAAATCCGTGATGAACAAAATATCAAATCTGTAAATAAGGGCAGACTGTTGCTTGTGTGTTTTGAGACCTTGCTACATTTACATTGTTCAAGGAACAGTATTCTCCAATCGGCCTGTTGTTCCTGGGCTTCGTGGCCATTGTACCCCAAGGGCTAATGTATAAGGGTTGACCGTGGCAAGAGAATAGATTGAGCTATTCATGACTTTATAACTGTCTTAGTCTATTTTGTGCTGCTATATATAACAGAATATCTGAAACCGAGAAATTTATAAAGATAAATTTATTCTCTCACAGTTCTGGAGGCTGGGAAGTCCAAAATCAAGGTGCCGGCAGGCTAGAGCCTGTTCTCTGTGCTTCAAAGATGGCACTTGAATGCTGTGTTATCCAGAAAGGACAAAATAATTGTGTCCTCACATGGCAGAAGAGCAGAAAAGAGAGAACTCACTACTACAAGTACCTTGTATGGTGGCATTAACCCATTCGTGAGGGCAGAGACCTTTGATCTCCCATTAGGCTTCACCTCCCAACACTGTGCCATTGGGGATTAAGTTTCAGTACGAATTTTGGAAGGGATAAAAACATTCTAACCATAGCAATGAGTCTCCATAATTCCTCAGTTTAGCCAGGCACATAGTGAATACTCATGAGATAGCAGGTTGATCATAGGTTGGAATAAGCTTATATTATTGAACATCTATTAAGTGTCAGGACTAGAGTAAGTATATCATATATGTTAGCTCGTATATGTTATTTCCCATTAAAATTGGAGAGTCTACCAAGGTGTGACTCCATAAAGGTTTAGAAATACTTATTAATATTTTTTAAAGTGGGCAATATTTTTCTTTGAAGAACAGGAAAAGAAAAAACTGGTAGAAATAAGGGTCTCACATGCAGGTTCTTGCCTCTACCAGCCTGTACCTTGCAGACTAGGTTAGCTAAGAGCATTATTATCAAATAGGAGTTGAGGTATGCTCTAAACACCTATCACCAAAATTGGGTTAATATGTCATGCAACGGTTCCTTTCAGTCAGCAAATCGCCCACACCCCTGTAATCTACAACTCATATGAAAGGTTCTAGCTTTCTAAAATTTCTACTAAATTTCTCAATCTAGATACTTTGGAAAGGTATTTTATTTATCATTATTTTATAGTTTGGTTCTTATTAGTACATGTTGTCTGTGAGACTTATTTGTCCCTGGTTCTGGGCATACTTGCTTTTTGATGCTATGACTTAAATACCTCTTACTTTGTGTGATCTTTGAGCAAATTTTTAACCTCAATTTATGCTACATAGTCGTAAGAAGCAAATAAAATACGACTTGAAAGGACTTTGCAGAATTCTTAGAATATAGTAGGTGCTAAATAAATTTAAGTTATGACTAATAAGAATCTAAAATTTTAATAGGGTCATAGCATAATATTAGTATGATTTCTCCCTCTCCCAGCCCTAGGCATTTTGTTGTTTGCCTGTGCTAATTTTTTCACATCTCCTCCCATTTGCTCTGTGAAGGCAGCCACTCATATGTAAATTCTTGCTACAGCCCCCTTTATAACTGAAAACTTTGGAATATCTCAGGATCTCCTTATCTTGTAGGTTACAGGGCACTCTTAGCAACTGAATCCCATCTTTCCCAATGAAAGAATAAACCCTTCTTTCTGCAAAAGTTAACTGCCCAGGAACTTTGCATAAGTTGGAAGGTTTTGTATTTTTTCTCTATCAACTAAACCACCCAGTCACAGTGTACTACATAATAAATAAAAATGCATTTTTTTCTCACCAGTCTCCACCTTCAGCATGTAACTGCACTTTATCCCACAACAAAGTGACAGTGGATAAAACTGTTCCAAATGGCAGTCATATACTAAATGACCAAAGAGCATTTTCAACTCTAAAATCCTCACACACACAAAAAAGCAAGAGGCTGCCAAACATAGCTGTGCCAAAATATCTGCGCCTGCCTTCTTAAATATTGATCTCCAGACCAGCCAGTGGCTGAGTGACATGCTCTCCACTTTCTTCTTCTGTGCCCACCCAATACTTAGAGCTCCTTTGGGGGATCCTGTCTCTGTAATAAAGTCTTTCTCCCTTTTTCTCGTGCTCTTCTTCATCAGAAAAACAGCAGCACAGACTCTTGAGTCCTTCTTTATAAGGGTATAAAGGTATGTACATTGCTTCAGGAGAAATACTTCAGCAGAGTGTGATTATTTGCAGGCAATAACACAATACTATCTGTATGTAAGACTGATACAAATCCTAGCCGGATTCAGCTGAAGAATCATGTCTTACATAAGAGTTTCTACTAAGTATATTCTGGAATTATCTATATAACTAAACTATTTAAGAAATCTGCCTTAGTGGTTCCTCTGTTTCTGCCCATACTTGAAATCACTCACTCATGAGGTTTCCATTTCTTGTAGCCTGATCTGTCTCATTTTTAAAACTAGAGATTCCAATTCATAGACCTTATCATTATTTTGTAACATTTCTACCCACTGAATGCATTTCTGTTTACCCTTCTCCATCTTAATTCCCTCCATTTCCCCTGATGCCTGTGCACAAGGATTCATCTGTTGTTTAGAGTTAGGCCAGTAGATGTCAGCCCTGGATACCCTGAGGACCTTCAAAACACTTGCTCTAGCCATGGCCTTATCCTAGACAGACTGATTTAGAATCTCTAGAAGAGAAGCTTGTGCATCAGAGTGTTTCAAAAGCAGCTCAACTGAGGATATTGAGTTGTACTAACAGTAAAATGAAGACCTAACCCATCCTCTTCCCTTAGGCTCCTCAAGAATCCCCTCCTCACTGGGCCCCTGGTGAGCACATTTACTGACATCAACCAACATTGTGACGCACCAGGGAGCTTGTCCAAGGAAATTCCAGGCATAGGGAGAATAATAGGGCTTTTCATCACAGACCAAAGAAATGACAGAAGATAGAAGAACCAAGTACCTCAAATATCCAAAATTCAGATTAACATTTTCAGCCTACTCTTCATGCATCTTCTTTGAAGCTAACAAAAACACAGAAGAACAGGAATAGGTTTAGGACCAGAATGAGCCTGTGGTTAAGGAGGGAAGGAGGTGCCCAGAGAACAAAATTTAAGGAGGTACTCACTGTCGGGTGCCAACATTTCACTTGCATGACTTTAAGAACCCCACTTTACATTATCCTAGTCTTGGGGAGGAGCTGAAAAGAGTCATTTTCTAAAGGAATTCAGGGATAGCTGTAATCATTCAGTTTAAATGAAGATTTTATAAAATCTTCACACTGATAGTCTTCTCAGCACACCTTAGCAGTAAGATGTCAGAACGTCTTAAATGAAAATTAAAATCTGCCATTAGTGCCCCCCCATTCCAGCCCCCAAATCCTACTCCAGATACACAGTTTATAGAAAATTATGAAGGAGAAGATCTAGTCAGAAGAGCAGAACGTTTCCATTTGTTAGGATAGGGTCACAGTAGTTTTTAACTGAAAGTCAAGTATATGATACCTTCTCTAGTAATATACTAAATATCTCTTAATTTCAATCCTTCATTCTTCCTCTCTGTTTTACAAAAAATAAATGAATCAATGCTTGTGAAATGCCTAGTCCAGAGCTGGCACAGTTGAGGCCTCAATAACCGGTAACAATTTTTTCTCACCAGGAATATAATGGAACTCAGGAAACACTTATCACCCAAGATCACCTCATCAGCAATTCCACATTATTTAAAGATAGAGTCAAGTTTGGTACAGACTACAGACTCCACCTCTCTCCAGTCCAAATCTTTGATGATGGGCAGAAGTTCTCTTGCCACATTAGAGTCAGTCCTGACAAAATCTTGAGGCGCTCCACCACCGTCAAGGTTTTCGGTAAGGGCTTTTGTTCTACGGACTTCCTGACATCCTCCTGTCTCCTGCCATGCTCTTCCCTGAGGAGGAAGCACTCTGTTATGCCGCAGAGCAGCCACACAAGGGTAACAATGCTGGAGTCTGTTTCCCTGGATACTTGTCATTCTCTTTGGGGATGAGGATGAGGGTAGGATGCTAAAGAATGATGATTCCATTAACGGAATAAAATCATACAGAAAGCAATAATTTTCTGGGTTTGTCAGTTTTCTGTTGCTTACAACAGAATACCTGAAACTGAATAATTTATAAAGAAAAGGAACTTATTACATACAGTTGTGGAGGCTAAGTCCAAGGTCAAGGGGAGGCATCTGGTGAGAGCCTTCTTGCTGATGGGGACTCTCTGAAGAATCCAAGGGTGGCACAGGGTATTGCATGGCAAAAGGGCAGAGTATGCTAATGTGCTAATTCATGTCTCTCTTCCTCTTCGTGTAAGGTCATCAATTTCCCTCCCATCATAATTCATGAATCCAATAACCCATTATTCCATGAATTGACTAATCTTATTCATAAGGGCAGAGACCTTATGATTCAATCACCTCTGAAAGTCCCCAACTCTCAATACTGCCATACTGGGGATTAAGTTTCAATGTAAGTTTTGGAGTGGACGTTCAAACCATAGCAGACAGATCAATATCCTGGTGACCACTATCTTATTTACAACTTTAATGTTTCTCGGAATACTGGAAATCTCTTTAATTATAACTGCCAAAGTTTAATTGCTTAGTTGTCTAATTGTCTTAGTTGCTTGCTTGAGCAAGGTGGAGCAAGGTCAGTGAGAAGAGGAAAGTGATAAATATAGCCCCAGGGAAACTGCAAAAGTTCCTCCCCTGCCATCCTGCCAAGGCCAGCTGGGGTGAGACCATTCAGGTCCAGCCCTTCCAGCAAAGGAGCCTTCAGGAATGGCCTTCTGAACCTGCATTCTCAGGAGTGTGGAGATGAGCTGTGAAATTCACTGTGGCCTCACTCAAAATGCAGAGTATGTGCAGGGTGCAAATTTAAGGAGGAAACATTAAAATTCCATTTTCCCCAGTGGTACAAGCAAGTACCACTAATTAATAAACATCATTAATAAACAGAAGCCCCTGGCTTTGGATGTTTTTCCATTTTTTGTGACAAAGATCTGTATTTTTTATAAAGTCAATTTTAAAGGAAGACAAAGAGAAAAGCAGTGAGGCGGACAGGCAATTACTTATTTTTGAAAATAAGATAAAGAGAAAATAACTTCACAAACCTACGGACACAAGCTGCTAGATTGTTCTTCAATTCTCTAAAGGACTAGCATGCAAAAAAAACCATTGTTTTTACTTGGAATCATATTGCCTTATTATTGGCAGTCATACAATTTAGTATTTTGAAGAAAACACAAAACCCCTCCCCGCTGGTTTTGGGTTCCCCTTAAGTAAAACATTGAGATAAGGATTTGAGTTAATTTATGTGAAAGGCCATCCTGGAAAACATCGGAAAAGGAGTGAGAATGAGTGAGGAAAGGGAAGGAGGATAATGTACACTAGTATGTCAGTTACCACCATAGGTTTAGAGCTCAATTTCACTGGGAGACAGCATAGGACACACATCAGTTATTCCACATGGAGGGCAAGAAAACTGGGTTCTTCATCTGTTATCACTATTAACTCTCTGACTCCCAGGTTTTACTACCCATGGACTAAGTGTGCTCCCATAATCTCAATAAATCGTGATGCAAAGATGCCAAGTGGCTGGAGCAGGCACTGACAGCATCTATGACTACAGGTTTAGCATTCTTACCACTGAGTCATAGAAGGCTGTTCTGCTATGCTCAATAATTTACTAGAAGCCTCTGTATTCAACATGATGTACTTAATGTGTGGTTGGTGCTGGGCGCTGTTAAGTGCTAGAGATGAAGACATGGATAAAATACTGGCTTTGAGGCATTTAAAATCTAGTAAAACAACAAAATCACTGAAATATTTCCTGATTTTTCCTAGTGCCAAGCAACCAAACAAGAGTCAAATATTTCTCTGCTCCACTTCAGGGACCTTCATACTGAGACTTTATTTCTAAGCTACTTTAGTCCATTCTCATGTTGCTGATAAAGACATACCCAAGACTGGGAAGAAAAAGAGGTTTAAGTGGACTTACAGTTCCATGTGTCTGGGGAGGCCTCAGAATCATGGCAGGAGGAGAAATGCACATCTTACATGACAGCAGCAACAGAAAAATGAGGAGAAGCAAAAGCAGAAATGCCTGATAAACCCATCAGATCTCATGAGACTTATTCACTATCATGAGAACAGCATGGGAAAGACCAGTCCCCATGATTCAATTACCTCCCACGAGGTCCTTTCTGCAACATATAGGAATTCTGAGACATACAATTCAAGTTGAGATTTGGGTGGGGACACAGCCAAACCATATCATTTCACCCCTGACCCCTCCCAAATCTCTTGTCCTCACATTTCAAAACCAATCATACCTTCCCAACAGTCCCCAAAAGTCTCAACTCATTTCAGCATTAACCCAAAGTCCAAGTCCAAAGTCCCATCGGAGACAAGGCAAGTCCCTTCTGCCTACATAAAATCAAAAGTAAGTTTGTTACTTCCTAGATATAATGGGGGTACAAGAATTGGGTAAATACAACCATTCCAAATGAGAGAAATTGTCCCAAACAAAGGCCCCATGCAAGCCCAAAATCCAGCAGGGCAGTCAAATCTGTGCTAGCAGGGGTTCTTCATGAGAGTTCTGCTGCTGCAGCAGACTTTTGCCTGGGCATTCAGACATTTCCATACATCTTCTGAAATCAGGGCACCAAGTCTGTAGGCTGTACATAGCATGGAGACTCTGGGCCTGGCCCATGAAACCACTTTTTCCTCCTGGCCCTCTGGCCTGTGATGGGCAGGGCTGCTGTGAAAGTCTCTGACATTGCCAGGAGACATTTTCCCCATGGTCTTCGGAACTAACATTAGGCTCCTTGCTACTTATGCAATTTTCTGCTACCAGCTTGAATTTCTCCTCAGAGAGTCAGTTTTTCTTTACTATCACATAGGCTGCAAAATTTCCAAACTTTTATGCTCTGCTTCCCTTCTAAAACTGAATGCCTTTTACAGCACCCAAGATACCTCTTGAATGCTTTGCTGCTTAGAAATGTCTTCTGCCAGATACCCTAAATCATCTCTTTTAAGTTCAAAGTTTTACAAACCTCTAGGGCAGGGGCAAAATGCTGCCCAGTCTCTTTGCTAAATATAACAAGAGTCATCTTTGCTCCAATTCCCAACAAGTTCCTCATCTCCATCTGAGACCAACTCAGCCTGGACCTTATCGTTCATATCACTATCAGCATTTTTGTCAAAGCCATTCAACAAATCTCTAGAAGGTTCCAAACTTTCCAGCATTTTCTTCTCCTGAGCCCTCCAAATTGTTCACACCTCTGCCTGTTACCCAGTTCCAAAGTCGCTTTCACATTTTCGGGTATCTTTTCAGCAGTGCCCCACTGTACTGGTACCAGTTTACTGTATTAGTCTGTTTTCATGCTGTTAATAAAGACATAACCCAAGACTGGGAAGAAAAGGAGTTTCACACAGCTGGGGAGGCCTCAGAATCGTGGTGGGAGGTGAAAGGCACTTCTTACATGGCAGTGGCAAGAGAAAAATGAGGAGAAGCAAAAGCAGAAACCCCTGATAAACCCATCAGATCTCATGAAACTTATTCACTATCACAAGAATAGTATGGGAAAAATGAGCCCCCATGATTCAATTACCTTTCTCAGGTCCCTCCCACAACACGTGGGAATTCTGGGAGATATAATTCAAGTTGAGATTTGGGTGGGGACAGAGCCAAACCATATCATAAGCCTTTGGACATGTAGAATGTTCCTCTTTTCTCTCCCTCCCAACAACCCATCCTCCGCTTGCCCCACCAGTCTTCCACATTTCCAGTTTTACTTGACGCATCACTGATAACCATATCAAATCTTCCAAAAGCCTCCTCCTATCTTCCAAGGTTAGGTTAGAAAATTTATTTAAATGCTCTCTTCAAATCCTACATGTCCTCAATCATTATACTTACCTCGGTGTATTATAACTTTTAGTTTGTTCATCTGTATTCCAATGAAACTGCAAATTTCTTAAGGACAGTGAATATTATTTGTTCACCGTTGTTTCCTCGGCATCTAGCAAACTGCCAGACACATAGTGGGTGTTTAATAAATATTAATATTTGATGAATGAAGATTCTTTCTCATAGACACACACACATGTAGCCAGGTAGGATGGCAATCAGTGTCACTAACTATGTTTTATTTGCCTTTAAGCTAAACCAGAAATCCCTGTGATTGTGGAAAATAACTCCACGGATGTCTTGGTAGAGGTGAGTCACATTAAAGCCTTTGAAAATCTATAGCATTAAGTGCAAGGTGTGTCGGGTTTCATAGTTGCCAGGAATGTTCTCTCAAAGGACTTTACTCCTTGGCCCTTGACCAATTAACTGCTAATAGGGATAAAGGGAAGCTGAGTTGTTTCTAGAAAGTGAATGGGTATTTTTACTTTTCGACTAAGGGATCTCAGAATGTTTGATCTGCACTTTTAGTCCTTAAATTTCTCAGAAAAAAAAATAGTTATAATTGTTTAAACTTCTCTTTAATAAAAATTGAAGTGGATAGTAAGGACAAAGTAGGGCAGAAAGCTGTGTGAATCCTGGTGTAAGAATGAGGTTTTTGCTCAGCTGATGTTTAATTTGTTCTAATCCATTTCCTTTACCCACTTTTCCATTGTTTTTATGTCAAAATGCCAGGGTGAAATGTGTGCTCCTGTACTCCTGCAGAACCCTGGCTATGTCTTTGGTGGTAAAGAGGAAGGGCAGGAGAAAAAAGAAAGTTGAACAGGGACCTCTGACTTAACTTCTTCTGGGTGGTAGTTACCAGCCTCTAGTCACTAGGATCTAGACTTAACTTCTCATTCTTCCTCTTGTGGGCTGTGATCTTGGGCAAATTACTTCATGCCTTTGCAGTCAGTTTCTCCATCTATATGAAGTGAATAATAAGAGTATCTTCACATTGTTGCTGTTTTTAAAAAATTAAGTAACGTATGAAAAAATCTAACCACAATGTGTGGCATATATTGTTCAACAAACATTATTGTTCTTGTTTTTCTTGTTATTACTATTATCTGTGTTAATCAACTTTCTTGTGGTTTTATGACTTCAGCCAAGTTTTTCAAAACCCTATATAAAAAATATTCTCATTAATTATCTAACATTTCCCATTACATGTGGTGAGAGAAAATTATACTCATATTCTAGTTTCTCCTTGCATCAATAACATTAAATAACTTACAATCTCTGGTCTCACCGAATATCAGTCATTTAATTTGATAGTTGCATACAAATCATAGCTTAGATTCATTGAGATGGTTTTACATGACTATATATATATATACATATATATATATATCCTCCAAGTATTTGTATCTTTTGCCAGTTTCATATATTAGTCTCTTAGATAACTGCTTGTATTAGTCCATTTGCATGCTGCTGATAAAGACATGCCCAACACTGGGTAATTTATGCAAGAAAAGAGGTTTAATTGGACTTACAGTAGCACATAGCTGGGAAAGCCGCAGAATCATGGCAGAAGGCAAGGAGAAATACTTCATGTCTTAGATGGATGGCAGCAGGCAAAAAGATAATGTGCAGGGAAACTTCCCTTTATAGTAATCATCAGATTTCATGAGACTTACTATCACAAGAACAGCACAGGAAAGACCTGCCCCCAGGATTCAATTACCTCCCACCAGGTTCCTCCCACAACACATGGGAATTCGAGATGAGGTTTGGGTGGTAACACAGCCAAACCATATCAGTCCACCCCTGGACCCTCTCAAATCTCATGTCCTCACATTTAAAAACCAATTATTCCTTCACAACAGTCCCCCAAAGTCTTAATTTATTTCAGCATTAACTCAAAAGTCCACAGTCCAAAGTCTCATCTGAGACAAAGCAAATCTCTTCTGTCTATGAACCTTTAAAAAAAAATCAAAAGCAACTTAGTTACTTCCTAGATACAATGGGGGAACAGGTATTGGATAAATACAGCCATTCGAAATGGAAGATATTGGCCAAAACAAAGAGGCTACAGGCCCTGTGCCAGTCCAAAATTCAGTAGGGCAGTCAAATCTTAAAGCTCCAAAATGATCTCCTTTGACTTCATGGCTCACATCCAGGTCACGCAGATGCAAGATGTGGGTTCCCATGGTCTTGGGCAGCTCTGCCCCTATGGCTTTGCAGGGTATAGCTCCCTTCTGGCTGTTTTCACAGGCTGGCATTGAGCGTCTGCAGCTGTTCCAGGCATACGGTGAAAGCTGTCGGTGGATGTACCATTCTGTGGCCTGAAAGACGGTGGTCCTCTTCTAACATATCCACTAGGTGGTGCCCCATTAGGGACACAAGCTCTGGCCCTGTGACTTTGCAGGATACAGCCTCCCTTCTGGCTGCTTTCATAGGTTGGAGATGAGTATCTGCAGCTTTTCCAGGCACACATGAAAGCTGTCGTTGGGACTATCATTCTGGAGTCTGAAGAAAGGTGGCCTTCTACTCACAGCTAAACTAGGCAGTGGCCTAGTAGGGACTCCAACCCCACATCTCCCTTTTGCACTGCCCTATCAGAGAGGTCCTCCGTGAGGGCCCCACCCCTGCAGCAAACTTTTGCCTGGGCATTCAGGTGTTTCCATAAATCTTCTAAAATCTAGGCAGAAGTTCCCAAAACTCAATTCTTCACTTCTGTGCACCAGCAAGCTCAACACCACATGGAAGCTGCCAAGGCTTGAGGCTTCCACCCTGTGAAGCAACAGCCCAAGCTGCACCTTGGCCCCTTTTAGTCATGACTGGAGTGGCTGGGATGCAGGGCACCAAATCCCTAGACTGCACACAGCATGGGAACCCTGGGCACTATCCACAAAACCATTTTTCCTCCTAAATCTCTGGGCCTGTGATGGAGAAGCTGCTGCAAAATCTCTGCCATGCCCTGGAAACATTTTCCCCATTGTCTTGGTGATTGACATTCAGCTCATCATTACTTACACAAATTTCTGCAGCCAGCTTGAATTTCTCCTCAGAAAATGGGATTTTCTTTACTATCACTTTGTCAGGCTGCAAATTTTCCAAATTTTTATTCTCTGTTTCTCTTTTGAAACTGAAAGTCTTGAACAGCACCCAAGTTACCTCCTGAGTACTTTGCTGCTTAGAAATTTTTTTCTACCAGATATCCTAAATTATCTCTCTCAAGTTCAAAGTTCCACAGATCTCTAGGGTAGTGGTAAAATGCCACCAGTCTCCTTGCCAAAACATAACAAGTCACCTTTGCTCCAGTTCCTAATAAGTTCCATCTGAGACCACCTCAGCCTCGACCTTATTGTTTATTACTATCAACATTTTTGTTAAAGCCTTTCAACAAGTCTCTAGAAAGTTCCAAATATTCCCATAGTTTCCTGTCTTCTTCTGAGCCCTCCAAACTGTTCTAACCTCTGTCCATTACCAAGTTCCAAAGTCGCATCCACATTTTTGGGTATTTTTTCAGCTTCACCCCACTCTCCTGGTACCAATTTGCTATATTACTTCATTTTTATGCTACTGATAAAGACATGTCCAAGACTAGGTAATTTATACAGGAAAAGGGGTTTAATTGGACTTACAGGTACATGTGGCTGGGGAATCCTCACAATCATGGTGGAAGGCAAGGTGGCATATACCACATCTTACATGGATGGCAGCAGGCAAAAAGGGAATGTGCAGGAAAATTCCCCCTTATAATAACCATCAGATCTCATGAGACTTACTATCACAAGAACAGCATGGGGAAGACCTGCCCCCATAATTCAATTGTCTCCCACTGGGTTCCTCCCACAACACATGAGAATTCAAGATGAGATTTGGGTGGGGACACAGCCAAACTACATCACTGCTGATTATTATAATCCTGATTATGCAGCAAAAGATTTAATCATTTTTGTTGTGTCATAACTTAATTTCTAAGTTTATCAGTGAACTTCAATAGTTTACATTTCAAAAATAATCTAATTATACAGCTTTTCGTAGGTGATTTTGGTTTTTTTGTTTTTTTTTTTATTGTATTTTAGGTTTGGGGGTACATGTGAAGAACATACAAGATTGTTGCATAGGTACACACGTGGCAGTGTGATTTGCTGCCTTCCTCCCCTTCACCTATATCTGGCATTTCTCCCCATGATATCTCTCCCCAACTCCCCACCCCCCGCTGTCCCTCCCCTATTTCCCCCCAACAGACCCCAGTGTGTAGTGCTCCCCTCCCTGTGTCCATGTGTTCTCATTGTTCAACACCTGCCATATACACCATGGAATATTATGCAGCCATCAAAAACGATGAGTTCGTGTCCTTTGTAGGGACATGGATGAACCTGGAAACCATCATTCTCAGCAAACTGACACAAGAACAGAAAATCAAACACCACATGTTCTCACTCATAGGTATTTTTGTTTTTTATGAGGATCTCTAATAGATTCCTGGTGCCACTGTTTACAGGTAATATGGGCTCAATCCAGATATAGAACCATACATTGGATCCAAGAATCCCAGTTTAAAAAAAATAAAAATAAAGAAAAGAACAACTTTGCCCAATGCGCCACAAAATTTTCTCTTCTTTGCCCTTGCTTGCTTCACTGCTGACTAAAAAACCAGAGAATTCTTCTTCCTAGAGAATTAGTGAATAATCTTTCTCCAATCCCACACAACCAGCTACAGGACATGACTTGTCTATGAAACTTTTCAGATCTTGCCAAACATTAATAACTCCTTGCTCTAATATTCTTACAATCCCTGCTTATCTTTAATAATTTATTAACTCTTCAAAATCCTTTCACATACTTTTATCGTGTGGTGCTCCCAAAGAACCTCTGAAATACATAGGGCATCTGTCATTTACAGATGGGGCCTGAAAAGTCTAAACAACTGACTGAGTCACTAACAAGGGGCAGAGCTGGGATGCATATTTAGTGTGCCTGTATCCAGGTAGAATAGTATTATTATGATGGAAGGATATCATGCTTCAGCTTCAGATAGCACAAGTGTCAAATCCTAATTCAACTACTTAGCTGATTACATACATTAACTAGTTAACCCCCACGAGCCTCAGCTAACTCATTTCTAAAACTGGGATAATAACAAATACCTCACAAGGTTCTTAGGAAGATTAAATTCATGCACTATGGAGTACATGTCACATAGTAGACATTTCAGGAATATTTCTTCCCTAACCACTATTTATCCTTTACCCACTCTTTTATGTTCATAAATCGGCTGTGTGACTGATTCTAGCAGACACTGTGGAATAATTTTTTAAAACCCAGAACACAGACTGGGGAATCTGATAGAACTAGGTTTGAATTCTCTTCCAGCACTTATTAACTCTGGCCCCTAGGAACTCAGTTCCTTAACTTCCTCAACAGTAAATGAGGGCAATGGCTCCAACCTCACAAGGGTGACTTAAGGATCAAATGAGAGACTGTATGCAAAATACCTACCACAAGTGTTTGGTAGTGTTTCCAGTTCAACCACAAGTTGAACGGGCAACCAAAAGTGTTTGGTCTTGGCAATTTCCTACCCTTCCTTCATTCCTTAGAAATTCTTGAAGTCAACATGCACGTGCTACCTATTCACTACACTAGCTGCCTGCAGTGTGGAAATACTCCAGGGACTTGGTCAGTTTTGAGCTGTGTCTGCCAGTGTTACTAGTTAAACTTACAAAATTTATGGCTAATTTTAGTATTCCCATAAAATACAAAAGATCCAAGAGTATGATGCCCCTCAGATGTGGACATGCCACAGATGTCTAAGGAGAGTGTCCCACCTGTGAATGTTGTGTATTGTGCATTCCCAAAGCCGAGATTTTGCCCGGGCTCCAACGTGGCACACAGCTTCACTCCTGCACTACAATGAGAAGAGTCTTTAACGTAAATTTCAGGGCCCTTCCACATGGCAGGTTTTTGTATTAGAGCAAAAGATGTCAAACCAAAGAGCCCCTCAACTCACAGCTGATGATGTAGCATAAGAAGGCACAAGAGTGATGCATAAAAAACCCAGCATGTACTCAACAGTTCACGCTTTCCACAAGCCTCATGCGTCTCTCTTTTATGCTTGTGCTTTATACTTTAGCCCCATCATCTCCATGGGTCTTGTCTGTATCACTCTCTACCTTTGTTATGTTTGAAAGAAATTCAGGGGAAAAAATCTAAAGAAAACTTCCCACCATGAAACGTAGGAAACAAAAACAGTTTAAAGTTAAGATGACCACAAAGGAAGAGAAGCTACAATCATAATAACAATGTAAAACAGATCCAGAATCTAAAAACCACACTGATTGGCATCAGCAGAGCTCCAGCAGCTTTGTGCAGAATTTGATTAATCGTGTTTATTTGGTTTGGGTTTTGCAAAGCTTGAACCCTGTGGTTTCCTCAATCTTCTTAAGTCCCACTCCAAATATATGTTTTGTTTTTTTTTTTGAGACGGAGTTTCACTCTTGTTACCCAGGCTGGAGTGCAATGGCGCGACCTCAGCTCACTACAACCTCCGCCTCCTGGGTTCAGGCAATTCTCCTGCCTCAGCCTCCTGAGTAGCTGGGATTACAGGCAAGCGCCACCATGCCCAGCTAATTTTTTTTTGTATTAGTAGAGATGGGGTTTCACCATGTTGACCAGGATGGTCTCGATCTCTTGAGCTCGTGATCCACCCACCTCGGCCTTCCAAAGTGCTGGGATTACAGGCTTGAGCCACCGCGCCCAGCCTGGTTTTTGTTTTTTAAATGATTGGTATTACAGCCTCCTTTTTTTCCTAGCATGTTTTGCAACACAATAAGGTTCTGAGTCCAAATGTCCAGCCATCATCGCTTGCACTGGTGAGCACTTGAGCTTGCACCACAGATAGAGAAGGTTCTAAAAGGGTACCATACCTCTGTGAGGAGACCACATGACAAGTGAAATCTTTCCTAATCTAGAGTAGATCTCTAAATTTAAAAAAAGAACATTACAGGACTTCAGTGTAGCCTGGATATTTCACAAGTCTGGTGTTTGGACTTTTGTTGGTTCCACAAACAGCTCTTAGAGAAGACAGTTCTGGCAGTTAGGGCTGCCTAGCAAGTCTAGGAAGAATATGAGTGAACTACATAGGTCAGGACCAAAGGAGGCAAGACACCATTGTTTACACAAGGACATCCTCTCCTTTCAGAGAGGTTGGTGCCCACAAAGTACTTGGGCTATCTATGAGACAATGGGATGCTGTCTTTATCTATTCCTGTCTTCCCTAGCTCTTTCCCTACTCCATCCCCATTCCCAACTCAGGTTTGTTTTTTTGTTTTTTGTTTTTTTTTTTTAACGTGTGTGTTTGGCTGGGGGCTGGAGTTGCAGTTCTAGAGGAATGTATCTTCCATAACAAATGGCAAATGTCAGCTCCAGTGCAAAGGCAAGAGTAGTTTCCAGTTTGATTTTATTCTATTTCTAAATTAATATTTTAGGCATACTCTCAGCAGCCCAGGAAATTATTCTCTCCCTACAGAATGTTAGGATCTCTTTTTTCAAAGCATCTCTGAACATTTAAAGATAAACAGTTTAAAAAAATCAGAGAACAGTGGATTGGCATGCAGTTAGCATTTCAGAGGTATGAGTAAAATCTAAAACCTGCTGTTCAAATAAATAACTGGTCTGTGGCCACAAAACAAAAACAAGTTAACTCATTAAAATTGACCTCAGTATCTAAGAAAATGTACTCTATCCTTCCCTCACTCAGACAGTCATGTTCTCTTCTATTTTCATGATGAATTTTCCCTTGAGCACTCTCTTCCCCATCTTTGCATTTCTTCTCTACCCCATTTCTTTCTAAATTTCCTTCCTCTGTTCTTTATTTCTTCTTACTTCTTCTATAGCTCTGCCTTCTTTTTCATTCTGAGTTTCTTTCAGCTCTTCCTCACTAACTTCTTTTCCTTTGACAAAACTTAACATGAATTAGATTATATTTTAAGAATTTATGAATAAGTTTTTATATACCCTATACTGAATGTTTAAACCAGATGAGCTGAAAGGTTTTTCACTTTCCCTGCGCTAATTACACATTCATGAGTTTAAGCATTAGATTGTTGAAAAGACTCACAGGACTCAGACAGATTATACTGATGAAACAGATTTAATATAAGCAAGACAGCACATCACAGCAAAAACAGGAGAAAGATATGCATTGGAAGGGTCTAAAGATCTCAGGCTCACACTTCTTTGTCCTTCTACTTGCTGGGTCACACAGAACAAGTTTTGTATTCGTACTGGTGGTCTCGAAGCACCACCAGTATATGTGTTATGACCTCAGTCCAAGGAAGATTAAGCTCTGCTTCTGGCAGGGTATCTGCAAGTTAGCTGGTCACATGGGCACATTCCAGCCACCTAACCAGCCTCAGCCCATCAAAATCTTCAGCTCCACCAAAACTGAGTGCTAGGCAAAAATCTGATTATTTTGTTAAACAATGCTGACTGCCTGGTATATTTTGCCCTAAAACAACTCAGAGTTCTACTTTGGTAAAAGCCTTTATCTTCAGTAGGTACATTTTAGAGTTTCGGCCAAGGGTTAGCACAGCTCTAGGAACCCTGTAGATGAGCATTTGGTCAATTCGGACCTGCTCAGATTAATTCATACTGTGCACTATTTCACATAAAAGCAAAATGTCACTAAACTACTTTGCTTTACATTTGAGTTGAAACTAAAATGGCTCTTTTCTACAACTCTACAGTCAATGTTTGCAGAATTGATCCTCCAAGCCCAATTTAAACAAAATGGAAGGGATGTACTGCTGCAGGCAGCTCTTTATCCCGCTGGCATGCCTCCTTCTCAGCCCTCACCTTCCACTTCATCTCCAGGATGGCCCTTTCCACCTCCTCCAGGGCTCGCTCCCTTCTTTCCACAGCCCTCTCCCGCCACTCTACTGCCCTTTCTCTCCTAAGCACCTCCTTTTCCCTTTGGCTGGCCCACAAAGCCATGGCACCCACCTGCTCCAGCAGCCTGCCCCAGTCACCTTCAATGCCTGTGGGGAGCTGGGGCCTGTGGAGCCTTGGATCCGGGTGCTGCCCAGCCTGAGCATGGCCACTTTTCTCCAGCTCTTCTCTGTGCATGCTTTTCAGATGCTTCCACAGGGCTATGGTGCCCACGTTGACCCCAGGGCCACGGCTCACCTGCCTGCCACATAGGCAGCAGGTGGCATATTGGTTGGGATGGTGCCCAGCACGAGCAGGAGCCAGGTGGAAATACTCCCATGCCTCAGAGAACCGGGTCCCCTTGTTGTGGGGCATTGGAGTGGGCATAGCACTCACAAAAGGGCCAACCACTTCTCCTGTCTCACTAATCTCTTCCTCCTCCTTCATCTCTAAGTCTCCTTTTGCCTTCATCATGGTTCCCTCCTCTTCCTCCTCTTCCCGGTTCATCATGTCTTTTCTTCTACACTGTTCTTTATGATAGGCCGAGATGTGAGCCAAAAGTTTATTCGAACCACAAGATTAAATGTATATTTGGGAAGAGACTATGGTAACGCTTGGGGATTCACAATAATGGCCAAAGTCTGGCCACACCTGGATGGTGTGATGTTTCTTTCTTTCTGCTTCACTGGAGAGTCAGGAGTGAGTCAGATACAAGCAAAACGGCCTAAGAGTGCATTCCTTCCATGCCCCAGATACTTACTTATCCTCCCTTGACTAGGCCAGAAAGGCAAAACATATCAGTTCCTGTAGCAAAGGTATTCTCTGGTCAAAAATTACAAAGCTCTCTGATGAACTCAGTGTTCTCTGCATCAACCACAACAGGTATTTTTGAATATTGAAAATTTGAGGTTTGCTTGTTTCTCCTTTTGGTTGTTTTCACTGTTTCTGTGCCTCTTATTTTCTACAAATGCATTTTGGAGACAGGAGAAACAGCCTCAGGGTTCAGGGTTTTCAGGACCAACAGGGCTGGGGCCTCACTGGGTCTTATTCAGAGTAGGTAAAAGCAAACACAGGCAGATGCTGATACAGAAGACAGTCTTGCTTCCTAAGAATTGTTGCAACAAGCAATCCAGAGTAGACAAAGCCTATGAGGATCTGGATAAGAAAGTTCCCAATTCAAGGTCAGCTTGTCCTTAGAGGCGTCTCTCGGAGGCTGGGAGTCTAAGAAATCCAAACAGTAAGCTCAGCTCTTTCAGCAGAAGGAGCTGGAATGCTCAGAGGAGAAGGTGGAGCACATCTTCACAGACATGGTGTTGCCTGGCTGTCCTTAGCAAGCAGCTCACCATACCCTACCTTCTCCAGCAGGATCACCTGCAAAGCCAACAGTCAATAAGACCTTCCTGAAGCACGTTACCCCAGATGTTTTGCTCTTTACCTCATTTTAAAGATAAATACGTAAATGGAAAATCATATTGCATTTTTTTTTTTTTTGAGACAGAGTCTCACTCCATCACCAGGCGCCAGGCTGGAGTGCAGTGGCATGACCTCGGCTCACTGCAACCTCCGCCTCCCAGGTTCAAGCAATTCTTCTGCCTCAGCCTCCCAAGTAGTTGGGACTACAGGCGCGCACCACCACGTCCAGCTAATTTTTTTGTATTTTTAGTAGAGACGGGGTTTCACCATGTTGGCCAGGATGATCTCGATCTCTTGACCTCGTGATCCACCCACCTCGGCCTCCCAAAGTGCTGGGATTACAGGCGTGAGCCACCACGCCCGGCCCATATTGCATTTTTTAAAAGGCTGACCTCTCTCCTTTCTTGAGTCATTTCTTGAATGAATGAGAGTATTATATAATCAAACTTTGCAATCCTAAACAGTTAGGAAACTTCCCCCTAGCCACAAGCGGGTACTTACAAGCAGGCAAGGCTCTGGACTTCTCTGGTCCTTCCTGTGCAGAGTGAATGCACTCCTGCACACCTTGGATGGCTATTAGCTGACTCCCACCCAGAAAAGGAGGGCACCTCCAGTTCTGGTTTCCTCCCACTTCTAGGGAAGCATTGTTTCCAAGTAGGTATGTCTGTGCCTGTCAGGTTTTTCTGCAACACTTAGACACAGATGCAAACCTTTTCTCCACTCCCTCCACCACCAAGAAAAGGATATTCCTGGCATATGTCATGCAGCAAAACAATAAGTCAAGCACCTACAAGTCTTAGTTCTCTTTTCTGATGACTAGATTATCTAGCCTCTCAAATAAAGAAAGAATGGGGAAAAAAAGGAAAATAAATAACTGGTCTGTGGCCACAAAACAAAAACAAGTTAATTCATTAAAATTGACCTCAGGATCTAAGAAAATGTACTCTATCCTTCCCTCATTCAGACAGTCATGTTCTCTTCTATTTTCATGATGAATTTTCCCTTGAGCACTGTCTCTCTTCCCCATCTTTGCATTTCTTCTCTACCCCATTTCTTTCTAATTTCCTTCCTCTGTTCTTTATTTCTTCTTACTTCTTCTATAGCTCTGCCTTCTTTATCATTCGGAGTTTCTTTCAGCTCTTCCTCACTAACTTCTTTTCCTTTGACAAACCTTAATATGCAATAAGATTATATTTTAAGAATTTATGAATAAGTTATTATATACCCTATACTGAATGTTTAGGAAAATGTATACATACAGTATAATATATGTATTACATATATATTCTGTATGTGTATGTGTATATACACATACATATATATATTATATATATACTGTATGTTATATATAATATGCATAATATATGAGTATGTGTATACATATTTAGGTTGAGAAGGAAAACCTATCAAGAGAGATAGGAAGACTCTAAAGGTGTCAATAGAAGAAAAAAAAAACTTCCTGTTGTTAAAAAAAAAAAAAAGATAGAAATGGCATAGCAGACCAGCCACAGTGGCTCATGCCTATAATCCCAACACTGTGGGAGGCCGAGGCAGACAGATCTTTTGAGGTTAAGAGTTTGTGGCCAGCTGGCCAACATGGTAAGACCCTGTCTCTTCTAAAACTACAAAAATTATCCAGGTGTGGTGATGCACGCCTGTAATCCCAGCTACTCAAGAGACTAAGACAAAAGAATCATTTGAACACGAGAGGCAGAAGTTGCAGTGAGCTGAGATCATGCCACTGCACTCCAGCCTGGGCAACAGAGAGAGACTCAGTCAAAAAAAAAAACAAAGAAAGAAAAAAGAAAAAGAAATGCATAGCAGAAAACATGTAAAGGTTGACAGTTAAATTAAAATGAAAGAAAAAAAATATGGGGGAGACATTCAAAATAGGAGTGAGACTGGGTGGAGTTTAGAATATGAATCACATTGCTAAACCAAATCTTGGCACACAGAGTATAGAGATAATATAGAATATTTGAATCGTTTCAGAAAATCTTAACTTAGAGAATTCATGAAAGTCAAATCTTTTCAACATTTTTAGAAGTTAACAAGAGTGTTCTTCTCTGAGCCAGCTACCTTTGTAAAATAACACTCTCACTTACTCCTGATATTACCATATTGTCAGCTTTTGGTCAGTTAACTAAAGATAAAGGAAATGAATCATGAGAATGGTTAATGTCACTGGATTAATGCAAACCTTTGTATCTTTTTCTTTTTCTTTCTTTCCTTTTTTTTTTTTTTTTTTTAACATTTTACCTCCTATACCTTGTAATCTTTTCTTGGCCAACTGGAGATAAAAATCATTCTTTGGCATCTACTGAATTAAATAAACTGAACACTCACCTTTACTTAATAAGAATACATTTTAGAGGATCTGATTTGACTTTTAATTTTTTAGTGGAGAGAATAGCATCCCTTGCCTGTATATGTATTCCCATTATCTGGAAAAGCAAGTGTTGAACAAATGGGAATACTGGAGCTATGGTGTTTGTCACCCAGCATCTTGGATATGCTGGACAACCCCCTCTGAAATTCTCTTGTTTCTTTGGGATTTCTGTAGCAATGTACTGAGAAATGGTAAACCTCAGTAGCATTTGACCAGGAAAATGTTATTTGGCATTCTTGAGTTTGGTTTCTCAGCTCTATAGGTCCAGACTTCTTGGGAGCAACTAGTCTGTGGATAGGCACACAGATCATCACATACATCTAATTGTTCTTTACATGTTAACTAGTACATTCATTAATTGTGGAAAATATCTGGGAACTAAGAACTATGGCTGGTCATATGTAAAATATATACAACTCGTGATGAGAAAACAAGTACTTATAAATGGAATTACAGTTTTGAAGAGTCTCAGATAAAACAATGGGAAACCAATAATTCTCATTGGATATTTTCACCAGGCTGTTAAAGAAAGTATCATCCCCCAAAGAACAAACATAGTATTGAAAATAAAATATAACTAGCCCTGTATCTAAGTTCTTTGTTTTCATAATACAGCTACTTGTTTCATTTTTTATTTCAATTCAATTTTTATTTAAAAATGTGTTGGACTGAGATTAAGGAGACATCATTTCTAATTGTCCCATTAACTATTTTCCACTTCCTTGAACCACTGAGTGCTTGATTTTTCCATCTGTCAAATGGCAAAAATAAAGCATGCCTTACTTATCCTTAAGATTAAGCCAATAAATTTTTTAAAAAACATTGAGAAAACTCTTTAAAAGTAAAAAGCAGGATATTTATATTAAATGGTTTCTGTAGCTGTTACAAATAGTGTCTTACATTATTTGGGGAACAGAAACACCGTGTAGACCCCCTTGAGCTTTTCGTCTAACAGACTGTTCTTCTCTGGCCTCTGTTTGTTATAGCTTCTTCCTTCTATTCTTTGCTTTCCATTTAGCATTATTTTATTCTGCCTACACAGAGGTAAGATTTCTCTTTTACAGAACCCAGAATCCAGACTTGGAACATTAGCATAGTCCTAGATCCTTAAGTTGACCTAGGAGTATAGCCAGAAGTTTATAACATCTCTATAGGAGATAGCCCATTTATAGTGCACATTCTAACACAACCTATATGAAAAGTAGACACTGCCTTCTATTTATTCAGTTAAAAGTGGAGAAACTCTTTTTTGCCAACTTATGTTATATGAATGTTAGTAAGATGTAAGGAGTACCAGTTTCTTCAGAATTTGCAAATAACCCTTTTTCTGTCTTTACCGTAGAGAACATTTACCTGCTCACTAAAGAATGTATTTCCCAAAGCAAATATCACATGGTTTATAGATGGACGTTTCCTTCATAATGAAAAAGAAGGTAAGGAAATTAATCAATTGAAGTAAGTTAAGCACAAAAAGAAAGAAAACAGAGAACATTAGACATTGTCACTGCCCAAGTTGATCTTGGCATTTAAGAATAATTCTCATTCCAAGAAAAACATTATTCTGCCTACCAAATGTCATTTTCTGATGCTTCATCTGGCTCTTCCAAGAGGGTGGATATAACATTTTCCAGAATGAAAGAAATACAATTGATTTAGACAAATAACATCCAAACATTTTATTTAACTATTAGTAAAAGAAATATATGAGGACAAAAAGTTTAAATCTACATACATTTATTAAAACATTTTCTGTCTTTATAACATAGCTACCTGTTTTTCCATGTCTTTCTTATTGCGATACAATGTGTTCAGTTACCTTAGCACCACTGCTTCAAATCAGTCAATAAATAATTTCTACCTTTTCATGGAGGATCTAGGGCAGGTGTTAGTGGAGCACTAGAGGAAGCGTATGTAAAAGAGTTGGCTCCTTGACAAGGCACATGCTCCCCAGGAGGATTAAAAGTTCCTGGAGGAGGAACACACATCAAGACAAGCTCAGATTATAATTCACAAAGCCTTTTTTTAGATGGAGTCTCGCTCTGTCACCCAGGGTGGAGTACAGTGGTGTGATCTCAGCTCACTACAACCTCCGTTTTCCCGTTTCAAGTGATTCCCCTGCCTCAGCCCCCTGAGTAGCTGGGACCACAGGTGCATGCCATCACACCCAGCTAATTTTTTGTACTTTTAGTAGAGACAGGTTTTAACCGTGTTAGCCAGGACGGTCTCCATCTCCCGATCTCGTGATCCACCCGCTTTGGCCTCCCAATGTACTGGGATTGCAGGCCTGAGCCACAGCGCCCAGCCCCAAAGCCACATTTTTATAGGTAGTAACCATGACAGCTTCTACCAGAATTACCTCAGCTGCCCCTGCCTGAACAACAGCCATTCTCCTTTCTTCTGAGTCATTATTCCTCAAAGTTCAATCTGTCTTCAATAAACTGAGTCACACAACTCTCTGAATTATTTTTAAGTGATAAAATTGAAAGCTTATATTGATGAATGTATTGATCACTTGATGCATTTTGAGACTATTACTGGTTGTATTAGTTTAAAACAACAGTTCACCCATAACAATGACAGAATGCAATTCTAAAAATACATGTTAGAAGTTATTGTAGGCCTGGCGCAGTGGTGCACGCCTGTAATTCCAGCACTTTGACAGGCCAAGGCAGGCGGATCACCTGAGGTCAAGAGTTTGAGACCAGCCTGACTAATATGGTGAAACCCCATCTCTACTAAATACAAAAAATTAGCCGAGTATGGTGGTGGGCACTTGTAAGCCCAGCTACTTGGGAGGCTGAGGAAGGAGAATCGCTTGAACCCAGGAGGCAGAGGTTGCAGTGAGCCAAGATCGTGCCATTGCACTCCAGCCTGGGCAACAAGAGCAAAACCCTGTCTCAAAAAAAAGTTATTATACATATATTATCCTATTAAATAAGCCCTGCATAGGAAAGCACCCAGATTTGGTGTGCCCATTATTCCCAAACAAGAGGCTAGATGGTGTGGTCAGAATTGCACTGGCACACAACTGCATTTAGCTGTTACTTTGGTAAGTAATTACATCAGAATTGGTGTTAAGAATCTTTAATGTGAAAAAGCTGTGAGTATCCAGAAAATTCTGACATAGACTGATAGTTGGTTTTACATTAATTTTCTGCTTCCTGGTATGCAATTTGGAGGTTGTACTGTCTTAACAGTTTAAAACAGAGTTTGATTCCTAAAGAAGACTCACAGGACCCAAAATGGCAATTCTTACAAATCTACAGCTTATTTCAAGAAGAGAAGACAACATATCAAAAAGATAACAATATGCATCGTATTCTATCCTACACTTACAGAGAGGAGTCCAGAAAAGTCAGATATGAGCTCCTTCGTCTTCCCTCTCTAAGGGCCACAGTGAGACACACATCTTCTCTCAGATCAGGGACCACTGATACATACACAGAACAGCTCAGAAGTGGGAAGTCCAAAACAGAATCCCAACTGAGATTGCTTTCTATTTTACTGGTCACCTAGGTATATTCCTGCAACATAACCAGACTCCACAGCAGAGCTCTCCCAAGGTCTAACTTAGACTAGGTGTGAATTATCAGTCTCACAGTTGTCAACAAACAATGCTGATGAGCTGGGATAATCTGCCCCAAAACATTTTGGGAACATGGTCACAAATAAACCAACACTATTAATTAATATGTTTATACCCTGACCGTGGATCAATGACATGCAGGAACTTGAGCAAACTGCTCAAGTTAATTCCAGATTTGCTGAAACTGACCCTCACATCAGAGAGGCTGTCATTTGACCACTTTAGACTCTACATTACCATAAAATGATCATGTCATGCCTTGGCATTATGGTATGGCTCATACATAAAATGTTAGTGACTAACCATGTTCTTATCTGTCTTGTAGGAATATATATTACTAATGAAGAGAGAAAAGGCAGAGATGGATTTTTGGAGCTGAAGTCTGTTTTAACAAGGGTGCATAGTAATCAACCAGCCCAATCAGACAATTTGACCATTTGGTGTATGGCTTTGTTTCCAGTTCCAGGAAATAAAGTGTGGAACATCTCATCAGAAAAGATCACTTTTTCCTTAGGTGAGTTGTCTAATAAGATCATGAAGGATTGGCCAAGACTGCCATAAATCCAGAACATCTTTGATGGGAACAAGTAGAATACTTATTGCTTCTATCATGTTTTAATCTCAGAAAACTTTCTACATAAATCAAAACTATTTAAGTTATCAAACATTTTTGACAAGTAGGACACCAACGAAAAGAATTCTTCAAAAAGAAAGAAAATAGTTGATTCCTGTTTTCACAAAGCATTTCTGCTGACTACAGCAAATTTTCTGTTCAAATTTTATTCATCATAACTCTTAAATAGCTAGAATTTTTGTTAATCCATAACATAATGAAAATTAATACTAATACTGATGATCAAGAAAGATTTAAAAGACCCTAAAATTCCTTCTCTGCCATTAAAAACATTCCATTGTATACAACATATATACTTTTAAAACTTAGGAATGGATAAGACATGTACAATAAAAATATCATAAAAATAGGGATTGTATCTTAATAATTGTGGTATCCCTAGGTTCAATCACAGTATTTAGCACATAGAACACTTCTATGACTTGAAAACTGATATATAGGATTACTCTAGTTATTACATCATTTGACTAACCAGAACATTTACTACCCTGAACCAGGTGAAATAATGGAGATTTTACTACATAACTGATGAACTAATACCTCAATAAACACATTGACAACAGATATGCCGAAAGAAAAATAGAAGTAATGACAACTGTCAAATATTCATATTTAAGAGTAACCTTATAAAATGCAAATAGATTTGCAAATCATTATTACAACTCTATAGGAGCATTAACCTCTTTAACCACATCCTCTTTTCAGAGATATCATAATCTATAACATACTCATAAAAACACAGAATAATTTAAGAAAGAAACAGTTTCTCTTTCTTCCAAGCGCACCATCCGCATCTTGGGTTCTGCCCAGCTCCTTCACGAGTGCAGTGGCTGGTCATAAAGAAGAGTGTATACCCAGCACAAATCTATCCCCACTACTCAGAAGCAGGTGTGATTCTGATGCTGGGGCAGTGGCTTCGCTCCCGTAGCCCTGCCTGTGTGTCTGGGTATGTGTATATGTATGAACACGTCATGCTGTGCACTTTGAGTTAATCATTCAGAAATTGTGATGTATTTACACTCAAACAGCCTTACTCAACTTTACCTAATTCCCTCAGGAATAAGACAGCTCCTTCCAGGAAAGCTGGACATGATAGGGCTGCAGTCTTGGAACCATGTGGAATTAGCTGATTCTCAATCGATTTGTCAGTAGCTTTGGCAGAATCTAAGGACTAATCTAAAGTTCAAATCCCTAAAGAGAACCCTATTCCCATCATAGGCAGCAATATGTCTATGTCTGTAAAACTAATACTTTCTGATGTTAAAACAGTGCTTGATTTCAACATCAGAAAATAATGAATACCTTTTTAGGTAATAGGAAGAATACTAATTCTGATACTGAAAACATACCATAATTCCATTTGTATAGGGAAGACATTGATGTAGCATAATTTCAGGCTCTGAATGGGTGGTTAATTTTAAATTGCCAAATGAGTCTTCATGCTTTATGATCAAATATTAAAACAATTAATCTTGAGGAGTTCCATTTCCCAAAATTATAGCTTACATTCTCATCCCATTCTGGCATATATTGATGTGACTGACTTAGAAGATGCAGTCAAGGCTCTATAAAGCAATGCCATCACTGTATTATATCTCCCTATTGTTGCAAGCTCTTAAACACTTACTTCCAAACGTGCTCTCTGCCTGTGTTGGTATTGCTGCATGCTTTATGAACTCTGGAGTCAACTTCTGATGTGTGGTGCAAGAGTCATTGCCTTACCAAGCTATTATTGTTGACAAGATACTGAGATGAAGACACAGAAAAAAAATCTGCCATCCCTGAGTGCTAAATTAGAGAAATGCTAAGAATATTATATAGCAGGAAAGAGTTTTAGTGAGAGAAGGGGAAAAGTTTTGCTCTCTTTGCTCCCTTTTGTTTCCAGAAAACAGTAATAATGTTGGCGACTGTGAGGTAACACCCATTGAAGTGCTTCCTTCTCCACCTACACCCAGTCTCCCAAGAAGCTCTAGTGCTCAGTGACTCCTATTCTAGAAAACTCAGAAAGGGGATGAGATTAGGGTTAGGGTGATCAGTGGCTCTTCAGGCAGCTATCTGTGCTCCAGGCTCTGCAGACTTCCCATGATCCACAGTAACTACCACTAAGAAAAAAAAGCCTTTCAAAAATATCATGGACCAGGCACAGCAGCTCATGACTGTAATCCCAGAACTTTGGGAGGCCAAGGCAGGAGGATTGCTTAAGTCCAGAAGTTCAAGATCAGCCTGGACAACATAGTGACACTTTGTCTCTTCCAAAAAATTTTAAAAATCAGCCAGGCATGGTGGTGCATGTCAATAGTCCTGCTTACTCGGGAGGCTGAGGTGGGAGGATTGCATGAGCTCAGAAGACTGAAGCTCCACTGAGCTGTGATCATGCCACTGCACTCCAGCCTGGGCAACAGAGCAAGGCCTTGTCTCAAAAAAAAAAAAAAAAAAATCCTGCCCTGCTAGCCTGTCAGAATGTCTGAAATCATAGCATTGCTGAGTCTATTTCTGGCAGATTTAAAGAGCTGGGTTTTTGTCTTCTTTTAATCTGAAAGTTGAGTGCAAAACCTCTTGGGGTGGATAATGTTTTGGTTGTCATCACCTTTGACAGAAATTTGTTTATTAAATGAATTTCTGACTGTAGCTGTTAAGATCAAGACCTTTGGGATAGAAAGAGAGTTAAACATTGACAGGTTGTATAGGTGTATGTGTGTGTAAATAATATGTGTATGTATCTTAGCATATGGAAGGAGGAGTAATAAAAAGATATCTTAATAGTGGAACAGGAGGACCACTGTGTATTGGTGTGGAAGACCCCAGACAAATACTTCTTGTTTCATGACTCCCCTCAGTGCAGCCGGCCTCATACCCGTGACTGACCCTCCCTGAGAGTATCAATTGAGAGCTTTAATATGCATATAAATCACCCAGGGATCTTGCTAAAATGCAAACATTCTGATTCAGTAAGTCTAGGCGGGACCTGAAATTCTGCATTTCTGACAAGATACTAAAAGAAACCTGTTCTGCTGGTCTATGGACTATATTTTGAGAAGAAGGGACCTAGAAAGCCCTTGGATTTGGCTTATTTCAGGTGGACAAGATAAGGGCTGATATAAGTTCTGAGGAAACCCCAGAATTAAGCCAGCTGCCCTGTCGGAGAGACCCATGGCTGCTGCTGCCCATGAGGATGGTTCTGGGAGCCCTTCCAGGCCTCCTCGAGTGGACACACCCAGGAACGGATGAAGTGGCTTTAGGCAGCAGCTTACCCTCTTCTGACATTACGGTAAATGCAATAATCTGGAATCTGGCAGAGGTGTTTCTGGTAAATTCTGCATTTGAGTATTGGGAAACTGTTTCTTCTTTTTAGATTTTAATCACTCTCTTCATACCCCCTGAGTTTTGTTTTGACCAAGGCAGAGTTTCTACATTACAGTCTAATCTAAAACTAGACAGATTTTTTAGGCCCCACATTTTATGTTGAAAGCTGTGTTTCACCTTTGTTACACAGCAAAGTGCTCATCTCAAAATGTCTTATAGTAGTATCTTCTTAATGCACTAGGAGGCAGAACACCTCAGCTTACAAAATCACTTGGTGATGAAATATGGCAGAAAAGTATCCTAAAACTGAAATGTTCAATCAATGAAAAATAAATGTTTCCCACTGTGAAAACTGAGCATAACCTATCAATATATTCTGTTCCAGGAACTGGCAAATTCGCAACCTTTTTCTGTAAAGGGCCAGATAGTAAATATATTTTAGGCTTTGTAGACTAATTAATTTCAATCACAATTACTCAACTCTGTCGCCTTAGCACAAAAGCAGCTATGGACAATATGAAAAAAAAGGGAAAAACTGTGTTCCAATAAAATTTTTATAAACATGATTTCACTGTAGACCACTGTTTGCCAATCTCTGTTTTAATCAATATACAGAGAAAAACATCTAGACATTTATTTTCTAAGCCAATGCCCTGTCTTATTAAGGTACCACTTTGGAAGATAATGCTTGTGATCCACCAGCTGTCAGATACATACTTTACGCTGGTGGGTTTTTTTTTCGGTGTTTAGAATAAATTTGCATGCACTGATTCATCCACTTCCATTTGCCAGAATCCATAAATACGACGCAGAGCAAAACAGTGACTTCTCTTGAGGGGCATACACAATGACACAGAGTGATGAGGCGCTTGCTAGGGTAAACACAGAGGGATGAGCACATCGCAAAGATCCCCAGGCTTCCTCAGCTTGAGAAGGTACATTCAGGGAAGTCTGTGGATAAGAAAGTGTCAGGAAACCATATAAACTAAGACCAAGAGGTCCTAGAAGTCACAGAGAGAATATTATGCTTGAGAAATTGGGTTGAAATATTGCTTATTGGATAGAGGGTATGATTTGAGAGAGATGGAAGAAATGATAAGCAAAATCAGGAAATGAAATTGGGAGTGTAATGAGAACCCAAGTCGTAATTAGACTTGTGTGTCATGCTGAAGAGTTTAAACTTATTTTGGATGCATGAAGAAAAACGATGGTCATTTTGTTAACCTATTCATATACTTCCCATATAACTGTCCTCTACCTCCTCAGAGATTATTTGCACCAAAGCATTCATATACTAGTGGATCAGAGCCAGCTATGAGCACCACCCACAGCCAATGGCAATAGCAATGCTACCAACAGTGAGAATAGAACATACATGCATCTAGCTTAGAAAAACAGATTCCTCCCACTGGGAAGAATGTGCTATCAAGCACACTGGGCTATGTGCTAGCAAGTGATATAACGTAAGTAAAATATACTTGTCCCTTAACGTACATTACAGAATAGAATCAATACTATAATTAGTAATTAAATATCCAAATAATGGATATAGTTCATCAGATGTGTAACACTGTATCCAGTGACATTTCATCTACAAAAATCATAAAATCTAACTTTAAAATCATCTCAGCACGTTTAACCCACATGTTCCTAAAGTCAATAGAACCTTCTGGCATTTGTAAATTGCCTTCCAATACAACTGCTTTTTAAATACAGTAATGGAGATTTAAGGAATTGACATAAATATAAAATATAAGTAAAATAACATTCTAGCCTCTATTTCAACTCCCCCCAATACACACACACACACACACACACACACACACACGAAAAAGTTGTAGCCAAACAAAAATATTACGACAAAAGCTGAAATGTTAGAAAGCAGAATAATATTACAAGTTTACTAATGTTATATCCAATTGGATAGTTTTATCATTGTTTCTACTCTTGCTAATATAAAAATTTTCATGGGTTTATGGATTTTGTAAACTGCATGATTACTTATCAAACACTCCAAAATATTAAGTGCTATAATAGTTTTACTAGGTCTTGGTTAAGTGTAACTTTTTCCAGGAAGCCTTCTCAGACCTCCCAATCTTTACCAGTGATCCTTCATTGCATTCCTGTGGCCACCTATACTCCCACTGTCACGGTACTCAACACAATGCTTGGCTGCCTACTTCAGGCCATAGGACCTTTAAGGACACTCCCATGTCTTTCTCATTCATCATTATATCCCACAGCCTTGAACATAATAGGCCCCCAATATTGACTTGTTACATGATGAATAAATAAAGGAAAGTGGATTTAGGAACTAAGTAAATATTTTATCTTTCTATTGTAATATTTTGTTCATTATAAATATCTTTCTAATCCTTTCAGGTTCTGCAAATTCCCCAACAGACCCTCCATTGAGTGTTACAGAATCTACCCTTGACATCTTACCTTCTCCAGCCAGCAGTGTATCACCTACAAGTAAGAGTGTTTTCATACTGAGCTATTAACTTAACCAAGAAGATTGATAAAAATTTTTAGCAAAGTTGCATGATTCATGCCTGTTTCTCGGCTATAACTTTTTTTTGGCTGAAATTAGGTTTTTATTTTTTAACAGCTTTATTAAGATATAATTCACATCACATAATTTGCCCATTTAAAATGAACAATCTAATGGTTTTTAGTATGTTCACAGAGTTGTGCAACCATTACCACAGTCAATTTCAGAACAATTTCATCACCCAATAAAGAAACTCCTAAACATATTAAAGGATTATTCTCATGGCTTCAAGGAGTTAACATAGCTTCCAAAATCCTTTACTTGAAGCCCTGGGAAAATCAAGGTCAATAAATATTCAGTGAGGAATTTAAATTCTGCATGTATTATTAAATAGGTTAATAAATTGACAGTCATCCTCCAAAACAATGTTCTCAGTGAGGAATTTAAGAGATTGGTTGTAAATGGGGATAGGCCAAAGGAGGTTAAATCCTTTTAACATTAAATCTGTTCTGGTTCAAATTAATGTTGACAAAGTTGACTGGTGAGGATTATGAATTCGCTCCTCCCATCTGAGGCATCATTAATGGAGGTCAGCCTGGGTCAGCATTACTATGACAAAGGAATGGCAGTGACTCTCAAAAGCTGTCACTGATGCAACAAATTATGAATTCTCATGTCTGTGGCTTTTTTATCTAACAAAGAACCATGGTGACTCTCTAATACAAAAAAAGCTTATATTCTATGTGAATTAGAAATATGGCTTTCATTTCTCATTTAATTAAAACTATCAATTTTAGCTCAAAATGAGAACTGAAAATGGAATAAAACAAAAGCAGTCAGCAGGAATGAACAATTCCTTTACCTGGTAACCTTTGGCATATAGCCTGCAGTCACTGTCACAGGTTGCTACTTCTCAGAAAATGAAGTGGCAGAAAAGCTTGCAAACTACCCATCAAAAGTTTCACATCCATCTGAATTTTTCATGTTCTTAATGTTTTGTAATTTTTCTTTTCTTCTTTTTTTGGAGCTTCTTTTTCTTCTACTATTAACTCACCACCAGTAATAAACCACAGTTAATTATGGCATTTTTCATTCAATGAGTATTAGCATATTCAATAATAATAAAACCTTAAATCTTTCTAGTATCTTGTATATTAGTTATCCATTGCTGCATTAAAAATCCCTTGAATTTTAGCAATTTACAAAACATATATTGTCTCGTATGGTTTCTCGGGGTCAGAAATTCAGGAGCAGCCTAGCTGGAGGGTGCTAACCTGGGTTCTTTCATGAGGTGCAGTCACAATGCTGGCTGGGGCTTCTGTCATCTGAAGGCCTGATTGGAACTAAAGAATCTGCCTCTAAGCTCTAGCATATACATGGGAGATCTCAGTTCCTCACCACATGGTCTTCTCTATAGGTCTGCTTACAATATCACAGTTGGCTTTCTCTGGACCAAGTAATTCAAGAAACAGAGTGACTAAGTCAAAAGCCATACTGCCTTTTTATGGCTTAGTCTCCAAAATCGCATGTCATTACTTCTGCTTTATTATATCTACTAGAAGTAAGTCTCCAGGTCCATCTTATACTCAAGGGAAGGAGAATTAGGCTCCACTTATTGAAGGAAAGGGTATCAAGAATCTGAGAAAAAATTAAATCTACACCCTGTCATTTAGAAGTGTCTGCACATAAAATGCAATGTGGTTTGATATTCTTTACTATGAGTGGTAGACAGAGCCAACATTATTGTTCTCACTTGCCAGATGAGGACACTGAGACACTGAGAGCTTAAGTGATCACATACCTACTAAGTGACAGTGTTTTGCATTCACACCACAGTCTTATGACTAAATCTAGTTCTCACCACATTAGATATCATTTTTTCTCCAGTTGGTCTAAACACACCATAAGAACAGGAACCATATTTGTTTTGCCTTCTAGAAAATTCTTAGCACAGAGTAGGCAGTCAAAAACTACTACTTAAATAATGAATGAAAAGAATGAAATAATTAATAAGAATAAGGTTCTTTCACTATGCAGATGTCATTTAATAGACTATTTAATGCTAAAGAAAAAAGATAAAAACATATTTCTGCCTTCAGAAAGGTTGCAGTCTACTTAGAAGAGAAAGTATACACACATAAAGATAATAATTCAAAATAGCAAGGTGAAAAGTGGTGTGCCTTACAGAATTAAAATGCCCAGGGAGACGTACAAACCAGTAAGTATTAGGCTTTGAAAGTTCTGTATGAGTTCATGGGATCAGAAAATGTTACCTACAAGAAATGAAATAACTTGACTTTTGAAGTATGTATTGTTTATATTTGACTCAGTGGAGAGCTTGAAAGAACATTCTAAACAGAGAAAACAAAGTGAGCAGTTGTGCAGTGACAAAGATGTTCATGGGCATTTGAGAAAGCATCTGTAGATAAGCTTGGATCAAAGAGGTGGCATAGTGTACCAAAAAGCAGGGATGCAGATTGGAAAATGCAAACTAAGCAAAGCCTTGAGCCCCAGCTTAAGGACTCCAAATGCTATCCTTTATGAAATGGGGGAAGGACCTCATTCAACTTTATTTTAGAAAGAAAGTGATATAATTTATCATCAGATATTTATTGAGCACCCACTATGTATCAGGTACCCTTCTAGGTGCTGGGAATACAGCAATGGACAAAACTGGAAAAAAAAAAAAATGTCCTCATGGCATTTATATTCTGCTAGTTAAAAGCAGGCATGAATTTCTTCTGGTTTAATTTTTATAAGGTTAGTCTACATACATTAAGTGCTTATATCAGACCAAACACAATTCTTACTTCCGTGACAAAATTTAAAGCAAGAGAAAGCAGTTGTTACACTTAAGAAGCCTACAATTTAATATAGATTTAGTATTAATGAAGGAAAGAAAGCACAGTCAAGTAACATACTTGTTTAAAAGCAGGGTGGGGAATGCTACCTGGTCTACTATCACACTAAGACGTCATAGTTGGGAAGTCTGTGCAGAATCAAAAGACCTCTGTAAAATAAAGTCACACCACATTGGACCTGAGGATTGTGTTAGATAAGCGGTTGTCAGCCAGGGTTATTTTGCCATCCAGAGGACCTTTGACAGTGCCTGGAGACATTTTTGGTTGTCACAGTGAGGGTGGGAGGGTGCTACTGGCACCTAGTGTGTAGAGGCCTGGGATGCTGCTACACATTGTATAACACAGGACAGAAAAGCCCTCACAACAAAGAATTATTCGGTTCAAAATGTCAATAGTGCCAAGGCCAAGAAACCCTGTTTTAGATCAAGGTTTAGGTATGATGACAGTAGGAGTCGCTTACTTTACAAAATCTAGTCTGAATTTCTGTCAAGATGGCAACAATAGATTATGTTTGGAATCATTTTCTGTTTGACTTTGTATGTCAAAAAAACTCATGTTAAACCAGTGGCAGATTATGTCTAAATAAACTTATCTTCTTGGAATAATCACTGAATTATTATTGAAAAATCCAGATTTTGTCTTGGCAGACTGGAGGGTAATTGTGAAATTACATAATGACTTCCTGCCTCAGAAGCTGGTAGGATTCACCTTTGCATGTTCTTTGAAGAAAGGAAGTGAGATGAAGCATGTCCTGGAAGCCAACTTCAAAGGCTATGGTTTCATTCCAAATTCTAAGATGTAATGAGCTTTATAATCCAGTCATCATTACAAAGCTGCATGTTTGGCTGCAGGCATCCAGTTCTTAATTTTTCCTCAATGAAAGGATATTTTTTAAACAAATGTTGGAGGTCATGAAAGCAATATTCTTTAACAAGGGGAGGAGAGCTTAATAACCCATAACAAACTGTAAGAGTTACCCAGGGAAGCCCAGCTCAATTCAGCCTGAACCAATTAGTGTTTGCTGAGTCCCAGTTGCATTCTCAGTGCAGTTCTAGGAAAAGACAGGCTGACAAGCTAAGTGGCAAGATGAGACAAGTCCATGTGGAACAATCAGAGACATCTGATGAATCCAGGGTGGGGCTGTACAGACACAATTCAGGAGCTTCTGTCGCTCTGAGGAGAGAGCCCCGTGCCTTTCAATTCGCTGGCTCTCACTTGGCTAAGAGTTATGTAGCCTAAGAGAACAGGCCTCAGAAATGCCAACCGGTATGGCAATCATCCAAGACATTTATTCATTCAACTCGTAAGTATGGAGTGCCTGCAATGTGTCAGGGACTTTTGAGGTGCTAGGTTACAGTGATGAACAAGACAGGCAGGGCTCCTGTTGCTTATAGAGCTTACAATCCTGTGTGACCCACCTGCCGTGACTCTTATTTTAGTGTCCACCAGTCCCTTTGGCTCTGCCTCCGATTGTTCTGTTTGCACATGACCCATGATGATGTTGATTTTAATATTAAGTCCTTTCTAATGACTTAGCTGGTTCTTACTATCTGGGTCTTTCTATTCCTGGATGCTTAGAGTAAAATACTAAGTCCAGTCTGACTCTAACCCTCAGCCAGCACCTCAGGTAGATACAAATGATCCTTAGCAAGTGGCTGATCAGACACTAAGGAGCAGAGACTAAAGGAAGCCCAGGGACTCAACAAAACTACTGATTTATGAGTGAACATGTCAGAAATGGTGGGGGATCAACCTGGAAGACATGCCATTAGATGATTAGAAGAAAGTAAATCAGAAGTTCAGCAGTTGATAGGGGTACTGGATTCTAATGTTAACAGGGGAATACCAGAGACAGTCTGCAAGGCAGGGAGAAGACTCCAGTAATTTGCTTGTGACAGCAACTTCTGACCCCTTTGCTAGTCATGCCATGCCTGTCTTCAGGTGCCAACAGGGCACCTCAGTTGCTGTCCAATAGTTTCTACCTTTATCAACATGTATCTGCTGCAGAAAAGTAAGAAAAGTCAGTGAGTGCTGGGGGAAAAGAAGGAGGATCAGGGAAGTCTGCACGCAGTGTCTGGAAGAAAATATTGACTTAGGTGGAATAAAGATTAGAAACGGATCTTCACATTCTCATCATAAGCAAAGGCATAAAACAAAATGAGTGCAGGACATGAGAAGACAAGCAGGAGTTCTGACATTGCTTGTTGGGAGAGGGCTAAGAGTTGATTAGGTGAGGTGGAACAAGGTAAAGATGAGTTTCAACTAATGGGCTATGAGTTGGGGCTATGATCTGAACAACAAATAGCTACTGTGGCTTTTTTAGTATGTGGGAAAATGTGAGGAAAACAGAAGCTCTGTATAAGGCAGGTGATGGTTGCAAGAGCAGGGAGCAAGAAGACTAAATGATATAGATTTAAAATGGTTTATTTTCCATGATCACGAAGGTGGTTAAAAAAATTATATGGTCTGAATTAGAATGGGCATTTGTAGAAATGGAGAGTGCTACAGCAGGAGCCTCACCAGGATTGTCTGTCTAAATACAGGGGCTAAATAAAAGGCTGGCAGACAACAATCATACAAGGACCTTTCAATTTTTTTCCTAGCAATTACATAAAAATGTTTGCCAACTGCCATGATTGTTTAATAATACTAAGCAATAATATTAATATTTGTTGGTTGCCTCCAACGTGCATGGACTGTTCTAAACTAGTAAGTGTATTTTCTCATTGAATCCTCCCAACAACACAATTACTTAGGTACTATTATCCCACTTTACAGATGAAGATGCTAAGGCATGAAGCGGTTAAGTAATTCCCAAAGTCATGCAGAAAGTAGATGAGCCAGGATTGAGGCCAGACAGACTTCAGACCTTGAGTCCTACTGCCTCAGAGAGTACATGATTGGTGCTCAATAAATGTCTTTAGACACTGAATAAATCCCTTGTAGTGTGAAGCTGTTATGGGTCTTAGGAAAAGGTCAAACATGACAGCTATGCTTACATTAATCTCTCCCTTTTTTAGACCAGTGTTTTCCTAAGACATGCAGCATCTGAGAGTGAAGCTAACATTTCCTCATATGGAAATAAATTAGAGAAACCCCTCCTCCATTTGTAGCCAGCCCCATCAACACTATTACATGATTCTCACTGTAGATGTGAATCTAGAGAATCCATACAAAACTCCAGTGTTTCTCCTTGAATCCTAGAAAATTATGTTCATTGTATCTGTTTCACCACTTTCCACCTGGGGCACACATTACAGACTGTTAAAAGAACTTCTTTTTTCCATATCTGTCACCCATAAGTCAAGGTTAGCCTTCCTGATGACTAGGTTACTTTGGGTATTCATCTATTCAGTTGTTCCCCTTTGGGGTGAGGTTCCTTGGTGTTAAAGCTATCAGATGACCTATTTTTCAGTTTATTTCATAATTATTGAGTATCTACAAGCTCACCACATGATGCGTGATGATCTCTGTCCTGCTTACTGTCATCTTCCCCAAGGGAGTCCTGAAACCCTTTCTGGACCAGTAATCCAGCAATACACATTATTATTCCCCATTTAGTCAGCACATGGCCTAAACAATCTGCCTCCCACATGACAACAATGTTATGCAGCGTTTAGGATTTCACACCACATGTCTCCTTTATGCTGCGCTGAAGGTCAGTGCCCACCTTCTCCTGACCATGCAGATTGATGAGGCTGATTCAAATGTGTTTAGATGTAGTTGAAGGCCTGTATTTTCCAGTTAATGTCACTACTGTGTTTAAATGCTCTTTGTGCTGCAGGCAAATTGATGGAGAGCAATTACACATTTGTCCAGAGACTAGATGGATAAGTCTAAGTCTGTGCTATGCCAGTAGGTTCTATAGTGATAAGATGAAAGGCCAAATGGAAGTATTTCTATTTGAGAAAATAAGTTAAATTTGCAGGTTCAGTTTTACATTAGAATAAGGCAAAATCTTAGATAACGGAGTCTGACTGACCAGATAAGTTAACCAGCTGCTTGAAATTTTCAAATAACTTTTACCTTTGTACTTGGTTGATTAAATAAGTTAGACTGGATAAGTTAGCAAAAAATAATTTTAATTTTTTCCATTCTTCTCTGTTCAAATGAGCTATGTTGAATAATTTTTTCTTGGCCTCTAAAAGAAATTTCAGACAGACTCCTTGGCTTTTTTGGTGATTTTCATATAATAAATGTCATCTGGTCCCTTTCAGCCACAAGAACAGACTTGTGTCAATAATTAAAAACTCTTGTCAAATGTAGACTTGTGTCAATAATTAAAAGCTCTTATCAAATGTAGTGTCAAAACTCAAAAAAGTTAATTGAGTCCAGAACTTCTTTTCTCTCCCTTCCCCCAAGTGTGGGTCTAGCTCAGCTGGGAAAGGCTGGGATATGTGAGGTGGGGGTAGGGAAGAGACGGGGGATGTCTCTGATTTCCTGGCCTGGCTCCATCCTTTCCTCCACTCCTAGCTGCTGGTTTGGGCCCCCCTTTATGAAGAATGGGGTAAGGAGAAGAGGAGAGAGACAGGGAAGGAAGGACCTTCCTTGCTGGCTGTAATCTGACTTGGGTGCCCTCTGGATGATAAGAATAAAAATTGCCATATTGACTTCATGGGGCACTTGGGCAGATTTTTCAGAAATCCCTGACTGTCCTATTGCTGCTGTCCCTTAGTGGGGCCATGCCTCTCTTCTGATCTTCTGCTTACTTCTCCCTGCAGCCTCTAAACTTCTGAAGGTCAGCTCCTCTTGAGTGCTTATTTGCTCCTCTAGGTGTTCCTCCCGAGTGAGATTTTTTTCATGGCACCCTATTTTGTCTGGAAAAATACGCACCTTTGCCTGCTCTATGGGGTAATGCTCCTCTTCACCAGTGTGGCCCTGTCTCTCTTCTCCATGCCCATTCAGAGCCTTTAATGGCTCTAATGCAGTCTCTCCAGCCTAAGTAAGGCACCATGCCCCTTTGTCCTAAATTCCAGGACACACAGGTCAAGAGATCTGAGTCGTTCTCTCAGATCCACACTTCACTTGGGCTAAAGTGAAGGAGCGGATTCTTCGTCTCCTCCACGAGGGAGGGCCTAATGCATAGGACGCTTCAAAGGAACTCTTAGCCAGACTGCTCCCACCCTGTCACACAGCTTTGAGGCTGATCACGGACCAGCACTGACAGCCTCCACTCCACATGCCTCGCACGTCCTGCATAAGTGGGCTAGAACTCTGCTTTCAACCTGAGACTGCTCATGCCCTGTACTATGGGTCTTAACCTTAGGGACCTCATCTGAAATGAAGGTACAAGGATTCCATTTAAAAATTGTGTTCTGCATTATCCATTGAAGAGTTAAAGGAAATAAAGTGAAAATGAAGCAACATGATGAGGTGATGGTTTACGCACTGACAGGATCCTCAGAAAGCTGTAGTTCTTAGCAATAGTGTGATGGATGGAAAATAAACAGAGTTCTAAAAGCATTGGCCAAAGGTGAGGATGCTTGAGGAAAATGAAGGGAGATAGAAGAATGGAGAAAAGAGAAAGCTTTCATGTGGGTGGTTCCTTCCTCTAAGGGTGATTAAAACAACAGAAGAAACTAAGCAAACAAAATACCTACTATAGCCCTTGGTTCACAGTAAGTATCACCATTTGTATTCTATTATTAGACCCTGTAGATCAATTCGGAAATACAGTAACAACACAAGGTAAAAAAATAGAGTGGCCGATTAACCAGTCTGTCTTTGTCTAAGGGGTGTGTGTGCATGTATGCGTGTGTGTGTTTTAATAAAAATAAATAATCCAAGGTTGGAATTATGTATCTACTTGAGATGGATGCGGATGTAAACAAAACCAAGCTCAGAAGGACGAAGGCCTAGTGAAGGGAGGAGGGAAGTGGGCAGTGAAGAGCAGCAGAAATCTACAGTTGGCATGAACAGCCACATGATACCCCACTTGTCACATCCCCACGACTGCACTCTCCCCGTCTCTTGCTTTGCTCAGCCAAGCTGGACTCCGAGCTGTTTCTTCAACATGCCAGGGTTGCTCTCGTCTCAGGGCCTTTTCCCTCATTTCCTGTGCCTGAAAAACTCTTCCCCCAAATATCTAGATGGATCACACCCTCTTCTTCTTGAAATATTTGTTCAAATGTCACCTTCTCAATGAGGTACTTCATGACCACTCTTTTTGAAATTGCAGCTGCCTCCCACCCCACTTCCTGTCCCCTTTTCTGGCTGTATTTTCTCCATAGCACATTTTAACATCCTCTGTAAGTTACCTGTTTGGCTCCTCTCCACAAAAATGAAAGTAAATCTAATGAGGGCAGTGTTTTCTGTCTGATTTGTCTATTGATACAGCTATATTACCTAGAACAATGATAACACACGGTTATCAATAAGTATTGATAATTCAGTAAATTTTTTCTAAATGGAGACTTTTTTTTCAGTACAAAAAAAGCAGAGATTAACAAAGGAAGGCTTTAGGGAATGCAGAGGAAGGCTCCCTAAGGCATCTGGCTAGTGCTGAAGTCTGGGCAGTCTTGTGACAGGAAGCTGAAAGGTGATGGTGGGACAGGAAGAGAAGCTATCAAAGGCTTGCTGTTCTGGGAGGTTGTGTGCTAGATATCATGAGTGAGCTCTTCCATGGCTAGGCCCTGGTTCTGATGATGCATGCTACAGCAAGGCTAACTACACTGATAAGGCTACCAGAATGGAATAGTCTTTAGTGTCAGACAGGCTTGGGTTCAGTTCTTATCTCTGACACCTACTAGCTCTGTAGCCTAAAGCAAGTCATTCTGATGGTGGCAACTGCCTGAGTGGACTAGCTGCTGGGAGGATGCCAGCTGCAGTGGGGGAGGCATAGCTGGGACTTTGGAGCTCACGGAGGCTGGGAACAGGCGGAAGCCTGTCCCATACTGACTTGGTGGGGCAGGAGCCCCAGACTCAGGGCAGCTGCCACCACCCAGCTGTGACTCTGGACCTGGGCATCCCTGTACTCTCAGAAGCCTGGGAACACCCCTACACCTGCAGGCTCAGAAGGGCCTGCCCCCAACTCCCTGGACTCTCCCCACTCCTGGCACCTGTGCCAATTTTGGAGCAAAGCTGTGGCTGAACGCAGGCACTGTTATAATCTGGCCAGGTGTGTACATGCTTAGGGCAGTACTGACACACCAATCCCCCACCTTGTTGCCTCTGGACTTTGGGCACCAATAAGCACAGGAGGGAGGCAGTGGCTGGGTTGAGCTGAGGGCAGCTGGCTGCAGGCCAGGCATAGGTCTGGAAAGGCATAAGTCCCCAGTAAAACCTCACCTTCGGGCCAGGGATAGCCTGAAGCTAGGGAGCCAGGCTGCCAGTTCCAGGTGAAGGTCATGGCTGGAGTGAGAACTTCATTGATGACCACTGGGCCAATCAGATAGTGCTTTTTCCAGGTTCCCCCCATGGCCTCCCATGAACCAATCACCGTGTGCCTTCTCCCTTCTGAGCCCATGAAAAAACGGGGACTCAGCCAGACTCAGACAGAAGTCAGGACGGGGACTCAGCCAGACTCAAAGAGAAGTCAGGACAACCAGCTATGGAAGGGAGCTACCCACCATGGGTCTCCTCGTCCAGAGGACTTGTCTAGAGAAAGGAGCTACCCACTACAGGTCTCCTCTCCACTGAGAGCTGGACACTCACTGGGACAGCCTGCCTGTGGAAAGGAACTACCCACTTCAGGTCTCCTGAGAGCTGTTCTGTTGCTCAGTGAAACTCCTCTTCACCTGGCTCACCCTCCAGTTGTCTGTATACCTCATTCTTCTTGGATGCAAGACAAGAACTTAGGACCTACTGAGTGGCAGGACTGAAAGAGCTGTAACACAGCAGGGCTGAAACACACCTACCATCTGCTCACCACGTTGTGAGTAATGAGAAGGAGAGAAGGCCTGTAGCCCTTCAGGGAGCCCAGACCTAAGGGCCTCCTGGGCCAGGGCTGTAACACCCTGTTTGGGGCGCTACAGTTCCTGGCATCTCCAGGCTTTCAGGTGCCACAGTGTTCCCTTTGTCCAGACACCAGTGCCTGCAGCAGAAGCCGCTTGCAAGACATCTGGTCCAGCAGCAGCCTCACACAGAGCCGGCACCCATGCTGGCACCTGGGGTTTCCTACCCTGCCGCAGCAGCCAGTATGCCTGGCTGTGCACAGTGGCCAGATCCCACGCTCACTAGTTCACACGCTCCTTGCTGCTCTGCACCTGGCTCTCCCTTGACAGGTGTGGGATCCAGGCTGGTAGCACAGACCAAGCACAGCCTGCTGGGCCAAGTGGGTGAAATGAGCCCCGCAGATGTGAGCAATACTCAGGCAGAAGGCACCACTGGCCACAGAATTTCTGGCTGGCAAAGCAACACCCCAAGGATCCCGTGACAATTTCACCTCTATAGTAGTTTCCATGTCTTAAAAAATGAGAGTAATGTTATCTAGTTCATATGATTATTTTGAGAATCAAACGTGAAAGTGCATAAAAATCAACAATGAAGCTAAGACTCATACTGTCCAGTCTGAGAAGGAATGTCATGATTAAGAGTCCAGTAAGCAAAACCCATCTCAAAACAAATCAAGACCTTTATTTGTAATTTTAAATTCCCTGAAAGAGGAAACAATGACAAAATCACTATTTCTCTTACTTTAAGTTACCAGTTTCTCCTTTATCCTCCCCTTAAGCTACTTTGCAGCTGCTCACTTGCCTCTTTTATTTGGCATATAGTAGGTCCATATCAAATTATCTTTGAAATCTATGTTGTTTGGAAAATATTTTAGTATTTCCCAAAAGTTAACCAACCATAGATCTTCTAGCCCTCCTTTATCTTTCCTTTCTCTAGCAGTTAGGTCACCAGGAAGACTGGCTGGAGTATAGGTTGAAAGATTCTGTTCTGCTTAATGATGTCACATGGAGATGACCAGAATTAGCTATTTCAGAACATGTTTCTGGCTACCCACTCAATTCAGCACTGACTGGAGCTGTCTTCTAACTTAATTGAATTTCCAGTGATAGCATAGAGTGGGTTTTTTTATTTTCATGAGAAAATTTTTAAAGAGTTAAAATAGAAATGGGCCAAGAAGGTTTCAAACCTCCTCATGTAACCTCATGGCCATTTCTGAACTAGTATAAAAAAAACATTTTGTGTGAAGTAGTGTTCACCTCTAAATTTCATATTTCCTGGAAATATGGGTCATTATAGTGTATCTCTGGATACTTGCAATATTTGACAATAATAAACATTCACATCAAAGAAGAAATAAACAATCAGCAAACAAAGCCATCAACTCCCTGTCACTGAGTTTGGCATATTACTTGCCTACATAGTAATAGAAAACACTATAGAATATTGAAGAGATTTTGCTATGTTGTGAAGTATAAACTGAGCCTTAAAACAAAAGGCACAAAGCAAGCTGTCTCACATCCAGAAATACATGATCAATATGAATCTTTCAGAAACATGGCTACAAGAAATGCAAATAAAATTTTTAAAATGCTGTACATGATATCAAGAGACAGTCAGACATGTTCTTATATAGTTACAGAATCTCCAGGTCAGGTTCTAAGAAGGGATTTTTAAAAACAAAACAAAACTCCTAAGAAGTAAGCAGTGTTTCTGCAACTGCATGCCACAGTTTGATCACTGTTCTCCTGTTGCTGCTGATGTCTCAGATATGCCCTGTGGCAGGTAACACCCCAGCTAGTTCTCACAACCAGTTCAACTCAGCACACAGAACAAACACTCCTGAGGACTTGTAAAAGCCCAGCAATGGAATGGACAAGTGCCAGACATGACTATTACTAATCCATGGCATGTGAGACCACACACTGGGCCTTTGTACTGGCTACTCCCTCTGCCTGAAAGCTCTCACCCTCCCTCCACTGGCCACAATCTCCCAATAAATTCCTTGGGAAAACTTTCCTGGGACTCTGACTGGGCCATCCCCCCTTTAATATATTCTGGTATTTGAATTGGCTTATGTGATCCTCTGGTTGATGTCCATCTCCTTCATGAACTTAAACTCCAGGAGAGCAGTATTCCCAGTGCCAAACACAATGCCTGAAATATAGAGACTCCCAAATGTTGGTTGAACAAATAAAAGAATGTGTGCAGGGAGTAGAAAGAGAGGACTGTGTGAAGATTGTTAGAGATCAGATCATGGAATGTGAAGGGGCCTTAACCTTGAACTATGGTATAAAGTCAGAGAGAGAGGGGTAGATTTAATTCCTCTAGGAACTACATAATTCTCTAAATGGCTTTAACTCTGGCTTCTACATAATGAGTGAGGTCTCACAGTAAAGGGATCAATCTCTTAATAATCTGTGCAAGCTGATTCAGACCCTCGGGTTAAAGCCTAAGGAAAATTCAGCTGGAGACCAATATGACTGAAATAACTTAGTGCTCCCTAAGAGACTAAGTATCACTGATCCTTTTGTTCCCCACCCTGGACATATATTCGGCCCTCAGTGTACTCCACAGCCCTGTGTGTGAGAAGGGTAAAGCGACACAGATGTCTACATCGGGGCAGAGATATAGTCACACAAGGATTAAGGCAGCATGCATTCCTGAGGCATGTTTCTCTCCCAACAAGGTCCCTGAATAACATAATAGGTAGAATCAAATGAATGAGTTCTTCTCCTGCAGTGAACTTTGAGAAACGATTTATGTCACGTTATTTTCTGACCTCCAGAAGAGAACATTTAATTAGTCATTTTAATGTAAATGAAATTCCCAATCAAGTTATACTTCATCAGGATTCCTGTGATTTCCTGCCAGAATTAAATCACATGTCCTGGTCAGTGCCAGCACCCAGTGTGGGCAACCAGGCTGGCATAGAAAAGTGTCTGTTGCTTGCAGGTAAAGCCTTTTTAAAGGCTGCTGGCAGTTGCTTATTAGACTGAGATTTCTAGGTAGTGGTCATGTAGTTTACAAATAAATATTAACTTCTTTGATGTTTATTTCCTAGATCTTTTTTAACATTCTCATTATAACTATTGTTATCATAGCACCACTGTTAAAAACAATTATTTTGAATTTACTTACTAAGTCTGTCAGCAAATACTTTTGGAGGTTAATTCTCAGCATGAGAAAGAGAAGGGAGGGAAAGAAGGTGGAAAAAAACCATCTTTATTCATTAGGAAGAACTTATCATATCTCAGCATCTCATACAGTGTTCAAGTACTTATAGCTAATTTATTTTTTTCTATATATTTTTACCTTGCCTTATCCCAAAAGGAATATTAAGTAACTTTAAAATTACATAACAATACAGAATTTTGAAGAGGTAACTGAAGGAATTGCTTTAGAGAAAACAAAAGCAACATCTTCTCAATGAATGAAATAAAATTATAAATCACTTGGTGATCCATAGATTAGTAAAATTGTATAGTAAGACAGTGGTCCGGAAGCACAGCTGCACTTAATGCAGAGACAGACTGGGCCCTCCTCTAGAGGGCGTGGTGGAGCACAGTCCCAGGAACATGATCAGGGCAAGTGAACAATGGTGATCCCTCCCGATGTTCCAACTATTAGACTGTCATCTAGTGTCAGATAATGGGAAAATCCTCAGTACTAAAAGAGCAATTCCACAGTGACTAGGAATGTGGTTCCAATACTAGTTCAAAGCAATCTACAAAAGCATCATATATCCTTTAGGTAAGCAATCTTGTGCACTTTTTTTATTAACACAGCCTTTAGTGAACGGTGGGACGCAGTGAGCTAGAAGTTACAATTACTGCACAAGAATCTGGTATTGATGGCTCAGTGAGATGGCAGAGGAGAAGAACTGTAGGTGATTCTGCCAGTGAGAAGTTACTACCCTACCGTAAAGCTAATGCCCCAGCCTACCATAACACTCTTATTTCTGACAATTAGCCCTTTTCTGGTACAACACTTTGGAATGTAGTTCTTAAACTTGGGCCAGGCTGAGGAAGCAGGGATTAGTTACCTTAGATCAACTTTCTTCCATAAAGACCAAGGAAAATGAGACAATTGTGGAACTCCTCAGGAGATTCAACTGGCCTATAGTTAGAATATGCTTTTATTATCAACATCTGAACTAAACTGCAAGTTTTCTGTTTTATGGCTTCTAAGATATACTTTTTAGCATTAACTGTATTCTAGGCACACTTCAAAGTATTTTATATGTATGACTCTTTTAATTAGGAAGTCACAGCGTAGTAAGTATCTCTTTGTAGTTCACTGATGGGCTTCATTGCAAAAAAAAAAAAGTATCATTGATTACCTCTGGATGTGAACCTCTGGTTTATAAATGCATAATCCACAATGCCAACTTATGTATTTGATTTGATTGCCCATGTTCTCTATTTAAGGCATGCCCTTTCACAGAATCGAGGTACCAGGAAAGCTGTCTGCCATTCACTACTAACTAAAGCTTGAGGATGAATAAACATACAGGCTATCATACTGTAAGGATATTTTATAGGATACTTTACACATTATACAGCCCTCTTTTTATGAAGATCTGGGGAAAAGTTTCTTTCTAATTACAATAAAAAGAATAACTCTTTTAATAACTGTATTAATAATAATGCTGCTTTATCTTATTATATTCATCAATCATATAACCTGAACTCTTTATTTCTTAGCATTTGCTACCAGAAAGGTCAGACCAAATGTGGGGCCCATATCTACTAAAAGCATAGGACATCACAAAATGCTCTTTGTGCACTATCCTCATTTAGGTTTCAGCAGGACTCAACATATTTTTTCTACTATATTTTCCTTGTTCATATTTTCCCTTTCTGCTTTTATCTTCTTCTATTGCACATGGATGTAAACCACCTTGAATACATTTTGGAACAAAGGAGAAATACATGCAAAGTGTATTTAAAATTTTTTCTTTCCAAGAGATATAAACATGATTTCAGTGAACTGTGGTTGGATATTTTTCTTCTTTAATCTACCTTGCTTTATATAATAGCTCTAAAATATAAAGTTATTTTCAAATGAATATGAATCAGTCTTTCATTTGGGGGGAGTAAGGGGGAAGGAAGAGAATGTACAATTATGGAGTATAAAGATGGAGAAATGAGTTTGCAAACTAACAATTGAAGTAAATATGAAACCATACTTAGTATGTAAAGATACTATTTTCACAGTTGTATTTGTGAAAATTCACTATAAGGTAAGTCTCATGAGAGCAGGGACCCTGTCTTCACTGTTTATTGCTATAACCCTAGCATGCAGAATAGAATCTGACACACAGTAGACACTAAAATAATATATTTTGAAAGTGTGAATGTAATGCATTTGGAATTAGGAGAACTGGGTTAATAGCAAAGCAATGATATTGGATGTTGGTTATTTAACCACAAGCATATTCTTTTTACATTCCGTCTCATCATTTATAAAATGAGGCTATTCACTAAGATTCTTTCCAACCCTAATATTCCAGGCACAGGTAAACATATGAATATAAATACATATAATAATTTGGAATTTTGTTTTCAAACTAGGATATCCGGCTACATCTTCAGTGACTCTTGGAGATGTGAGTGCCTCGAAGCCAAACAGCACTCCTCAATGTGAGTTTGGCAAGGTTTTCCTCCATGATTGGAAAGAGACAGCACAAGTTTTACTACTGCTTCTATAATGTTGATGTTTCAGCAAACAGCTGTATTTTTCATTTGATGTTAATATCTTGGTTTTGAGTTACTCTACACTGACTATATATTAATATAATAATTTCTATAGTCTTAAAAAATAAGGGTTGGTGACTTATTATATTGTAGCTTTTATTTGTCAAGGGATTTTAAGGCAATATTAAAGTAGTCTTCACAATACTCTCAGTGATCTGAGTTAGTGACGAGAACAGAAAAAGAACACAAATCAGTGACAAGCTGGCATTAAATATAAACTACAGAGTTTTGCTTAATATGCCAGCTAGTGTTCCTGCATAGGGAAGCACATTTTCAATTTCAGATTTCCCAAAAGTCACATAGATTAAAAATTCTGTGCATCAAAGCAAAGTTAAATTACAGCTTTCTAAAAAAGCTGTATTCTGAAAATAATTTTGTCTTTCAGCCAGCAATTCCAGTGTGACAACCCGAGGCTTCAGCTACCCCCAGACCTCCAGTGGGACAGATGCCAAAAATTGTTAAGTATAATCGTGGGTCCCTTGAGTCCTCTGAACTTCAGTCACTCATCTGACACATATATTGAACAACAACTATGTGCTTTGTCTGTAATAATATTCACAAATGTTCACAAAGTATCTATCATGTTTAAGGTATTGTTGTAGATGCTGAGAATACACCCGTGGACAAAAACCATCTAAGTTCCAAATTCTGATGAAGGGGAGACAGACAAGTGGTGATAAGTTATATGAACAAAAAGCACAGGAGGGAGACAGTGGGAATCAAGAGTGAAGGGTTGCCATTTTAAAAATGGGTGGTCTTGAAAGGTCTTACTGAGGAAGGTGACATCTGAGTGATGATATAACCAATCAAGCTGAAAGAGCAAGCTGTGAGTATATCTGGGAACAGAGCAAACTAGCTAGAAAATTCATATCACTAATAAAAATGAAAAGAGGGAGACAAATGTGAGGCCAGAAATTATTTCATTGTATTTTTAATCTGGCCAACTAGCAGTAGGGTCTGTGGCTGCTGCTTTAGCAGGTACAGACAGGGGTTGAAGAAGAAATATATTGCCTCTTAGTGGTATAAAACAACGATCAGTGTGGTGGGGAAGTGGTAAGGAAGGAGTCAGGAACAAAAGGAGTGAGGCAATGGATGCCACAGGGGCAGAACTCTGAATTTAAATGCTAGACTCTTTGCCACAAAGAGTAATGTGTACGTCCCTTTGGAAAACATTTAAGTTGTACAGTTAAAACCTTTAAAAGTATTTTGTATCCACTTGCTCCCTCATTTCTGGGAACTTGTCCTTAGGCAAGAAAGAGAGGAAAAGAACATGAACAGGACTGTTCTTTGTAGCATTATTTATTTATTTTATCCCTTTGATGGACCTCAGGCTCACAAATTTGAATTAATCATAATATTTAATTCATGAGACACTTTCATTATTGGTCAATGCATGACCCTCTGTAATTTAACATATTTCTGTTAATAAATATGTTAATAGTGTAATAGACACCTGTGAACCCAGTACCCAAATACAAGAACTGAAAAGACAGTATTCAGAAGGGGGAGCATAGAAAGACATCTAAAAATAAATGGAACTTAAGTGTCTATCAAAATGGCATGGCAGATTACTGTGAAAAGAGGAGACTGTTCAGCAAAGGAACCTAGAAATAGTAATTATTGATAAGAAAAAAATTAAAATGTACCCCTGCCATGCACATTACACAAAAATAAACTCTATATAATTTAAGATCTTTACATCAAAAGCAAAACATTAAAACATGTTAATAAAATGTGGATTTCTTCCTGCTTTGGAGTAGGGAAGGGCTTAACAAAGAGACATAAAGCCCTAACCATAAAAAAGATGTAAAAATTAGAATAAAATCAAGAAACTTATGTTCATCAAAAGACTTCTTTAAAAAAGTAAAACAAAAGACAAACTACTATCTGGAGAAGACATTTGCCACAAATATAATTTAAAATGAATCAGGAATATATAATTGATTAAAATTTTATATCAAAAGATTGCAAAGAATGCCTACATAATAACAAATATGACAAAAAGTAATAGAAAATGAACAAAAAGTCACATCACAAAACATGAAACACACGTGGCCAGAAACATCTAAAGAAATGTCCAGTCTCTCTGGTCATCAGGAAATATAAATGAAGACTAGAATTAGAAAATCATTTTACATGTAATCAATTCATAAAAATTAAGAAATCCTGTATTGCCAAGTGTTGAATAGGATTTATCCAACATCCTATCAACGTAACTTGTCTTATGTTACTGGTGGTACCATCACTTTCCACCATCCTTTGGCATTGTATTTTAAAGCTGAACATGTGCATACCTACAATCCAACAGTTCTATTTCTAGATATTAAAAACCCCTCCAAAATTAGTACATATGTACAGAAGATATGCACACAAATGTTGGGAGGGAACACTGTTCATATAGCAAAAGCTTTAAATAATCTAAGTGGGTATAGTCAGGAGGGCAGATAAATTGTAGTATACTAATAAAATATCATATTAGAAAGCAATAAAAAATAAGTGAATAGCAATCATATACAACAGCATGAATAAATCTTAACATGCTGAATTAAAAAGTAAATACCAAATAACAACATATGGCATAATATTTTCTAATGAGATTTTAAAGCAAGTATAATCAAACAGCATATGCCTTAGACATACTATAGGATATAAAATTGTAAGCTATATAAGTGGATAATAAATATAAACATTTAGGATAGCATTTGCTTTTGATGGAGATACAAGGGATGAGACAGGAAGAAAACATTTATGGTGTTATTTATAGTAACCCAAAATCTGTGTACATGAATAGGAGTGAGAGAGTGTTAGGAGTGAGAGGGTATTAAGAGGGTGAAAAATTTGTTCAATTATAAGAAAATGTGAATATGAAGAGATAACTCAATGAGATACTATGAAGCCAGTCAAAACAATAGTCATAATCCTGATCCATTCCTCCTCACTGGGGGGGACCTCAGAGTCAGGGCCTCCAGCCACCCCCTACCCAGATGTATCTACAGACAGAACTCTGAAGTCTCCCTGGGACAGATGTCTTGTGGGAAGGGTGGGCCACCACCTTGGTTGTTTGGATGACTCAGCCCTTCCAGCCTGCAGGCATTGGAGACTCCTAGCTGAACAGAGCAGAGGCAGTTCCCCAGCACAGCTGTTTTGTTGAGGCATCACCAGACTGCTTCTTTAAATAGACCCAGATCCATTCCTCCTCACTGGGTGGGTCCTCCCACCCAGGGCCTCTGGCCAGCCCACCCATGCTCTATGGCCAATAGAGTTTCTTCCTAGGACAGAGTGCCCAATGGGTGGGGCAGACAATTGCTCTTTGGGCATCTCAGCTGGTCCAGGCTTTGGACCTGAAAATCCCAAATCAACTGGGGGCTGAGGGATCCCCAACATAGCACCACCGCTCTACCAAAATGCAGCCAGACTGCATCTTTAAGCAGGTCCCTGATTCCATTCCTCTTGCTGGGTGAGATCATTCAACTGGAATCTCCAGCCACCTCCTACAGGCACACTCAGGCCAGCAACAGGTCAGTACCCCCCGGGACAGAGCTTTCAGAGGAAGGGGCAGTCAGCCATATTTGCTTTATCACAACCTTCACTGATGATACCTCCAGGTACTGGAAAAACCAATGTGACTAGGGTCTGGGGCAGACCCATAGCAAACCGCAGCAGCCCTACAGAAGAGTGCTCAGACTGTTCAAAGAAAAACAAACAAAATACAAAACACAAAACAGCAACAGCAAACACACACACAAAAAAACCCATCCAAAGATCAGTAAACTCAAATATTAAAGGTAGGTAAGCCCACAAAAATGAGAAAGAACTAGCACTTAAAAAAAAAAAACTTAAAAACACTGAAAAAAAAAAAAAAAAAAGAAAGAGTGCTCACATTCCTCCAAATGACCACAACACCTCCCCAGCAATGGTTCAGATCTGAGCTGAGGTGGAGATCACTAAAATAACAGAAGTAGACATCAGAACCTGGATAAAAATGAACTTCACTGAGCTAAAGAAGCACATTGTAACCCAATGCAAAGAAGCTAAAAATCATGATAAAACAGTGCAGGAGTTGACAGCCAAAATAGTAATACAGAAAGGAACATAACTGACCTGATAGAGCTGAAAAACACACTGCAAGAACTTCACAATGCAATCACAAGCTTTAATAGCAGAATAGACCAAGTGGAGGCAAGAATCTCAGAGCTGAAGACTGTCTTTCTAAAATAAGACAGGCAGACAAAAACAGAAAAAAGAATGAAAATAAATGAACAAAACCTCTGAGAAATATGGGATTATATACAGACCGAACCTATGATTGATTGGGGTACCTGAAAGAGATGAGAATGGAACCAATTTGGAAAACATACTTCAGGATATCATCCAGGAGAACTTCACCAACCTAGCAAGACAAGCCAACATTCAAATTCAAGAAATACAGAGAACCCCAGTAAGATACTCCATGAGAAGAACATCCCCAAGACACACAATCATCAGATTCTCCAAGGTCAAAATGAAAGAAAAAAATGGTAAGGGCAGCCAGAGAGAATGGCCCAGTCACCTACAAAGGCAAAGCCCATCAGACAACAGAGGACATCTCAGCAGAAATCCTAGAAGTCGTAAGAGACTGGGACTCTATATTCAACATTCAAAAAGAAAAGAATTTTCAACCCAGAATTTCATCTCTGGCCAAACTAAGCTTTATATATGAAGAAATAAGATCCTTTTCAGACAAGCAAATGTTGAGAGAATTCATTACCACCAGACCTGCTTTATAAGCAGTCCTGAAGGACATACTAAAAATGGAAAGGAAAGACCATTACCAGCCACTACAAAAACACACTGAAGTACACAGACCAGTGACATTGTGAAGCAACCATATAAACAAGTATGAAATATAACCAGCTAGCATCATGATTACAGGATCAAATCCACATATAACAATACTAATCTTAAATATAAATGGGCTAAATGTCCCAATTAAAAGACACAGAAAGGCAAGCTGGATAAAGGACCAAGACCCATCAGTATGCTGTCTTCAAGAGACCCATCTCACTTGCAAAGACACACAGGCTCAAAATAAAGGGATGGAGAAAAATCTACCAAACAAATGGAAAACAGTAGAAAGCAAAGGTTGCAATCTTAGTCTCTGACAAAACATACTTTAAACACAGATAAGAAAAGACAAAAAAAGAGCATTACATAATAGTAAATGGCTTAATTCATCAAGAAGATCTAACTAAACTAAATATATATGCAACCAATACAGGAGCACTCAGATGCATAAAGCAAGTTCTTAAAGAGACTTAAACTCTCACACAGTAATAGCAGGAGACTTTAACACCCCAGTGACAATATTAGGCAGATCATCAAGACAAAAATCAACAGAGACATTCAGGACTTGAACTCGGCTCTAGATCTAGTGGACCTTATAAATATCTACAGAACTCTCTATACCAGAACAACAGAATATATACATGCTTCTCATCACCTCATGGCACTTCCTCTAAAATTGATCACATAATCAGAAATAAAACACAACTCAGCAAATGCGAAAGAACTGAAATAATGATAAAGTCTCTCAGATCACAGCACAATCAAATGAGAATTCAAGATTAAGAAATTCACTCAAAACCATACAACTACATAAAAATCAAACAACCTGTTCCTGAATGACTTTTGGGTTAATAATGAAATTAAGGCAGAAATCAAGAAGTTCTTTGAAACTTATGAGAACAACAATACAACATACCAGAATCTCTAGGACACAGCTAAAGCAGTTCTAAGAAGAAACTGATAGCACTAAATGCTCACATCAAAAAGCTAGAAAGAGCTAAAGTTAAAAAATAACATTACAACTAAAAGAACTAGAGAACCAGCAGCAAACAAACCCCAAAGCTAGCAGAAGACAAGAAATAACCAAGATCAGAGCTGAAATGAAGATGGAGACACACACAGAAAAAACCTTTCAATAAGTCAGTCAATCTAGGAGCTAGTTCTCTGAAAAAGATCAACAAAATAGATTTACTACTAGCTAGACTAATGAAGAAAAGAGAGAAGAATCAAATAAACACTATCAGAAATTATAAAAGGAATATTACCACTGACCCCACAGAAATACACACAATCATTAGAGAATACTATAAACACCTCTCTGCAAATAAACTAAAAAATCTAGAAGAAATGGATAAATTCCTAGACATATACACCCTCCCAAGACAATCAGAAACTGAATTCCTGAATAGACCAATAACAAGTTCTGAAATTGAGGCAGTAAATAATAGCCTACCAACCAAAAAAGCTCAGGATTATACGGATTCACAGCTGAATTCTACCAGAGGAACAAAGAAGAACTGGTACTATTCCTACTGAAACCATTCTAAAAAACTGAAAAGAAAGAAACTCTTCCTAACTTGTTCCACGAAGCCAGCATCATCCTTATCCAAAAACTGGCAGAGATACAACAAAAAAAGAAAACTTCAGACCAATATCCTTGATAAACATCGATGCAAAAATCCTCAACAAAATACTAGCAAACCAAACCCAGCAGCACATAAAAAGCTTATCCATCATGATCAAGTTGGCTTCATTCTCAGGATGCAAGCCTGGTTCTACCTACACTAATAAATAAATGTAATTCATCACATAAACAGAACTAAAGACAGAAACCACATGATTATCTCAAAAAAAGCAGAAAAAACCTTGATTAAAATGTAACATCCCTTCATGTTAAAAACTCTCAATAAACTAAGAATTGAAGGAACATACCTCAAAATAATAAGAACCATATAGGACAAACCCACAGGCCAATATCATACTGAATGGGCAAAAGCTGGAAGCATTCCCCTTGAAAACTGCCACAAGACAAGGTGGTTCCAATACTATGTTGAATAGGAATGCCCTCTCTCAGCATTCCTATTCAACATAGTATTGGAAGCTCTGACCAGGGCAGTCAGGTAAGAGAAAGAAATAAAGTATATTCAAATAGGAATAAAGGAAGTCAAACTATCTTTCTTTGCAGATAACGTGATTCTATGTCTAGGAAATCTCATTGTCTCAGCCCGAAAGCTTCTTAAACTGATAAGCAACTTCAGAAAAGGTTCAGAATACAAAATGAATGTGCAAAAATTGCTAGCAATCCTATACATCAACAACAGGAAAGCCGAGAGCCAAATTACTAATGAACTCCCATTCACGATTGCCACAAAAAGAATAAAATACCTGGGAATACAGCTAACAAGGGAAGTGAAGAACCTCTACAAAGAGAACTACAAGCCTTCTCAAAGAAATCAGATATTACACAAATGGAAAAACATTCCATGCACATGGATAGGAAGACTCAGTATCATGAAAATGCCCATACCACACAAAGCAATTTATGGATTCAATGCTATTCCCATTAAACTACCATTGACATTCTTCACAGAATTGGAAAAAAAAAACTTTTAAAATTCATATGGAACCAAAAAAAGAGCCCCAATAGCCAAGGCAACCCTAAATAAAAAGAACAAAGGAGGCATCATGCTCCCTGACTTCAGACTATACTGCAGGGCTACAGTAACCAAAACAGCATTGTACTGGTACAAGAACAGACACATAGACAAATGGAACAGAATAGAGAATCCAGAAATAAGACCACACACCTACAACTATCTGATCTTCAACAAACCTTACAAAACAAGCAATGGGAAAAGGATTCCCTATTTAATAAATTTTGCTGGGAGAAATGGTTAGCCATATGCAGAAAATTGAAACTGGATCCCTTCCTTATACCATATTAAAAAATCAACTCAAGATGGATTAAAGACTTAAACGTAAAACCTAAAACTATAAAAACCCTAGAAGAAAACCTAGGCTATACCATTCAGGATATAGGACAAGCAAAGATTTCAAGATGAAGATGCCAAAGCTATTGCAACAAAAGCAAAAATTGACAGATGGGATCTATTAAACTAAAAAGCTTAGCACAGCAAAAGAAACTATCAACAGAGTAAACAGACAGCCCATAGAATGGGATAAAATTTTTGCCATCTATCCATCTGAAAAAGGTATAATAGCCAGCATCTATAAATAACTTAAACTAATTTACAAGCAAAATACATTTGCCCATTAAATAGTGGGCAAAGGACATCAACAGACAATTCTCAAAAGAAGACATACATGTGGTAGAAATATGAAAAAAAACTCAACATCACTGATCATTAGAGAAATGCATATCAAAACCACAATGAGATACCATCTCACACCAGTCAGAATGGCTATTACTAAAAAGTTAAAAAACAACAGATGCTAGTGAGCTTGTGGAGAAAAAGGAATGCTTTTACACTGTTGGCAGAAGTGTAAATTAGTTCAACCATTGTAGAAGACAGTGTGGTGATTCCTCAAAGACCTAGAGGCAGAAATATCATTCAACCCCTCAATCCCATTACTGAGTGTATAGCCAAAGGAATATAAATCACTCTATTCTTAAGACACATGCACGGGTATGTTCATTGCAGCACTATTCACAATAGCAAAGACGTGGAATCAACCTAAATGCCCATCAATAATCAACTGGATAAAGAAAAAGTAATACGTATACACCATGGAATACTATACAGTCATAAAAAGGAATGAGATCATGTCCTTTGCAGGGACATGGATGGAGTTCAAAGCTGTTATCTTCAGCAAACTAATGCAGGAACAAAATAACTAAACACCACATGTTCTCAAATTTTCTCCATATCAGCAGTGTTACTAACCATATGTTCACTGAGGTGGCACTTTTAGTTGCCTTTAAGAACTTTTCCTTTGCAATCACAACTTGGCTAATCATTTGACCCAGAAGGCCTAGCTTTGAGCCTACCTCAGCTTTTGACATACCTTCTTCAGTAAACTTAATTATTTCTAGCATTTGATTTAAAGTGAGAAATATGCTTCTCTTCCTTTCCTTTGAACTCTTAGAGGCTGTTTTAGGATTATTAATTGGCCTAATTTCAATATTGTTGTATCTCAGATAAAAAAATAAGAGGCCTAAAGACAGAAGGAGAGATGGGGAAACCACCAATAAGTGAAGCAGTCAGAGCACACACAGCATTTATCAATTAAGTTCTCAGTCTTCTATGGGTGCAGTTTATGGTGCTCTAAAACAATTTCAATGGTAATATCTAAGATCCCTGATCACAGATCACCATAATAGATATAACAATAATATGAAAGTTTGAAATACTTGAAGAATTACCAAAATGTGGCACGAAGACGTGAACTGAGCATATGCTGTTGGAAAAATGGCACCTATAGATTTGTTTGACAAAGGGTTGCCACAAACCTTAAATTTGTTAAAAAAAAAAAAAAAAAAAAAAAAAAAAAAGCAGCATCTGTGAAATGCAATGAAGTCAGGCCTGCACCAGTTTCTGGGGGCTTCCTGGTTTTCCCCATGGTTAAGGCACAAGCTCCACACTTGCAAAGCTTGTGTTATCTTTGTCAGCAAGAGCATGAGAGCTGCATTTGTGGACCAGGTGGACATGGCAAAAGTGGTCACAGAAGCTAGCACCAGTGTGTGCATCCTGGTGGCAGAGGTGGTGCTGGCCCAATACATATTCACCTTGAAAAGGAAAATGAGACAAAAAATCAAAATCATCAAGATTTCTGTGGACAGGCCTTGTATCTCTGGATATTGTTTACCACCTATACTGTTGTTTGAGGACAAAATCAAAAACGGAACTCAGAATGCCTTAGGAATATTAGATAGCTAAGAAATGACTCATCAAAAGTCTGTTGTGCATGTAAAAATGATGCAAGAATTCCAGAAAAGTTCCGTTTGCATCAAGAACCCTGCAAAGATAACAAATTATCTGTGGTTTTATTAAAGGAAGACGCCAAACTTCAGATAATAATGGACTTTGCTATGACACTAAGTAGATTTTCCTACAAAGGGAAAAGATGCCTAATGTGTTATAATATGATTGACAACTATAAACTTGTCACAGGAAAAACAACTAAAAGAAAAATATTTTATTATTGCAGTTAAACCTGTTACCTTTAAGAGAAGTACCCGTTTATGGTAGAATAGTATGCTATCCAACATAGTGTCTTTGTTGAACGAGCTTTCCCAAAAGCGAAATTTAAAGAAATTGTGGAAGAATCTGATGTTATGCTCAAGGAAGGATATAATAATTTACTTGAGAAGCTTCAATAACACAGTATCCATGTTCATATTTTCAGCAGATATTGGCGCTGTAGAGAAGTTTATCAGTCAAGCTGGTGTTTATCATTCAAATGTCAAAGTAATGTTCATTTGTGGATCTGTGAAAATGTGTACTCAAAGGATTTAAAGGAGAATTAACTCATGCAGTTAATGAACATGATGTTGCCTTGAAGTACACAGAACATTTCAGTCAATTAAAAGACAATAGCAACATAATTCTGCTGAGACTCCCAAGATTTTAAAAGGGCATACAGAATAGCCAAATTTTCACATTCTGAAAATTAGATCTCTAAATGATAGAGTGGAAAAGCAGTCAGGAAAGTATTGTTTCATCAAAAGATTAATCACTAGAAGTAGCCAACTCTGTCTTACAGAGGATTCAGTAAACAAGCATTCTTCAGGATGTTCCCTCCTGCGGGAGCAAGTGATACTAGAATTGTTCATCTCTTCATCTTGCTGAAAGACTATTTTTTATAATATAATTCTGGTCCTAAAAGTTTACCTTCATATATTTAAGTATTTCAGACATGTGGAATTCATCAACAGGAAACTCCATTTTCTTCACCTCTCTCACCATACTTCCCACTACATGTTGTTAACAGATTAAAACAAAAACAAAAAACCTCGAAGTAAAAAGTAGAAAAATAACTCCCTACTTTTCCAAAATGGCTTATGTCTTCTAATTTTATCAGGCATTATTTTTAGGAGTCTTTTAAAATTGGGAATGTTAGTAGAAGTCCAAAAAGAAGTTTTATGAAATTACAAAAAGAAAACTGCATACTTTTAAGTGTTGTAATGTTTGTAATTTGTAATCATGCTGATGGTATCACCATCTCCTAAAATTATGTTAAGTTATTTTGCATGGGGAAAATCAATATTGATCAGAAAAGCCTGGCTCTGCATACTTGGTGAAAATTATTAATGTCCACACATCACTAACCATTACAAAATGTTCTATATTGATTCACCGATAATAAACATGAAATGGAAAATATTTTTAAATACACATTTTTCTTAAATGGATCGCACTCATTCAGCCATTTAGAGTTTAGCATAAATCAATTTATCCCATTCCTTCTTGCAAACATATTTTGATGAGATACAAATAAAGGCATCAAGGTTAGAAAGTAAGAAATTAAAGAAGACACTATACCATATTGAGCAAAAAAACTACAAGGTTATTCAGAACGAACTGCCTTCTTTATAATTTTACCTAAATCTAGGCCTGGTCCCAGTTGTTTTTCAATTAGTTATTTTTCTTTGGAAATCAAATTCTGGCTAATGACATAATCATTAAAAAATGCTTAGTCCATCATCATCTATAGGCCTTGGTATTCTATCTAGACAAAAATTAATAAAGATCACATATGCAGGATCAGAGAATTATATTGAAAATAAGAACATCTCCCTGAACTCAGATTGCAAAAAAGTTGTGTATGAAACCACTCTTACTTCTGAGGTGACCCCATATGGAAATAGCTATGACAAACTGTCCTCTAATCAAGCCATAAAGAATGGACTCTCACCTCTTCTGGAGGGACTGATCACACACCTTTGTCAGCAGCTGCAACTCCTGTTGATGATACCTAAGAAGAAACAAAGAATAGAGAGGGCTAAGAACATGATTTGTTTTGGTTTGGTTTTGCTCATTTGATTTGGTCTTCACACACAAGAAAGCTTTCAATGGGAACAGCATGTATGCTAATATTTTAAATAAATGGATGTAATATCTTTGTACTGATTACAACCATGTACTACTATAGTTATTTTACTTTACATTACACTGCAGGCCTTTTATCAGATACAGATATGTGGTGCCTGCCAAGGAGTGAATCTTTCTTGCCAGAGATGGGGCAATAAACAAAATGAGTTGTTAGATCTATTTCAAAAGCCATATGTGCTGCCTAAGTTTGCTGCCATCCACTCAAGGGAAAGATTTGCTTCTAAATGCTTCAAAAGGACTCACTCAGCAGCTGACAAGGCCTGTGACCACAGGGGTCTGATAATTCACTGCCGACATGTTTCGTTTTCACAGTTCAGCAAGAATGTCAGCTGACCCACAAGCACAAAGTATTTTCTTCCCTTATGCATGTTCTAGCAAGGTCTTCAAAGCCCTACTGGTAGCTTTTCTTGACTAAAGGCCACCATAACACACCTGGACTTTCATTCTCTTCCACTTTTTTTTTTTTTTTTTTTTGGCTCATCTATGGAATGAGCATGACACACTCTCTGGCTAAAAGAATATCTCCTAGTGTTTTCTTTCCATATCTTTTCCTGCTTCTAAGTGGCCATAATTACAACTTTTCTTATTATAGACATCTGAACCACAAGAATCCCTTCAACTCCCACTTTGTTTGAGGACATTCTAGTGCATGCTACAGAACAGTTTAATGATTTTGCTCTAAGTATTCATTAATATCCTTTTTTATAATTATTAGATTCAATTAGCAGTCAAGAAGAGATAATAGAATAACTAGTCTTATATAGGTTAACTCTTCTGGTATCTTCTTCCTTTAGCAGTTTCACGGATACCCCATGAAACACACAGTTCATCTCCCTCAGGTGCAGGCTCAACACTTCATGGTGAGTAGTTGGGGAATATTCAGGGACATTGAAGGTAGTGGTCAGCTTTATTTGGTACAAGGTGTAAAAACAAGAACTCAGAGTCAGATAGATAAATAAAAATACATCTTGATGGTGAAAATTGCAATGAATGGAACCAAAATTTTTCCCAGACATTCAAAGAAGATATTCAGACACCAAGCCTTAGATTTTTATACATTTTATTTCAAAAAATCTGAATAGCATTTTTTTACCAGTTATATCTATGAAAATGCATTTCAATTTTTTTCATTGGAAAACAGAATAATTAGTCAACATGTATTTGTCTAGTCTAATGTTGGAAAGGAATTTTTATTAACCTTATCAAACACATTGGCATTGGGAGAAATCAGTATTTTGATCAGCGGAACCTCTCATACCAAAGAATAGGGATAGGGCCTCACCTTTCCATGCCCCCAACTCTGGCCTTTTTTTCTGTACCACTTAAATTTCTCAGAGATTCTTTAGCAGACATCATCTTGTTGTTTGAAAGTGTGGAGCTTCTTTTTTTTTTTTTCAACCAATAGGAAATTGTATTCCTTTGGTAATTGTTAGACAAATCTCAGCATCCCAGCTTTGCTGTAAATTGGTTCTTAATAAACTTTACACATAACATTTAAGGGATACTTAGACAATTTAAATCGAGCTCTTTCAAACAGCACATGATACCCAATCGTGATTTTATACTACTTGATCAAGTTGAGATGTCTTGCCCAGATATCCCCTTTATATTTCTAGACAAGGCCTTTACCAGCACAGCCAGAGCATTTTCAGAAGTCCCCACAACTGTCAATGGATCTATGAAAACTAATCACATCCATATCACTGGTAAGCCATTTGTCATATTTTGGGGATTTTTATGTTTTATTCACCAACAAATACTTACCAAGTATCTACCATTTGCCAGGTACTATGACAGTTGTTGGATTTACAGCAAAAACACTGGTTTTTTGAAGATTATAATCTATTAGAGATCATGTATCATAAATAAATAATCATACAATTAATTTATTTTAGATAAGTACTATGATAAGGTGTTGTCAAACAGGAAGTCCTGATTTTAATTGGATGATAGAAGAGGACTTTCTGAGGATATGATACTTAAATTAAAATCTGAGAAAAATAAATAAGAATTATTCAGGTGAAAAGTAGCAAAAAAAATATTTCAGGCCCATGAAAACATAGTCTGAGAAGGAAATCATTGGAACAAAGAGTACTCCTATAATTCAACTAATATAATTTTCTCTTGCAAAATGTAATCCCTTCTTTTATAACATAAGAGAGCAAAAGATTCAGTAAAGTTAGGACCTTCCTAATGAAGGTCATGATTCTAAGTTCACAGGCATAATCAACTTCAGGGGTGTTCATTTGATTAGTGAGCACTACACCTAGGTACTCAGTTCATTTTGTATCAAAGGTCATACAGTCTTCTGATCACTGGAGCATAATCTTGCACATATCATGGCAATACATCTGCAAACTGAAGCACTACCAAGATTTTAAGATACTGGTGCCTTAAACAGCTGTCTAGTTTAGAGAGGGGTCAAGAGTGGAGTTCTGCTTTTCCACTTCCATCGTGAAAGCAGTGGTCTCATATTCTACATTTGATTGGAAAAAAAATTGTAGGCATTGATGTAAGACCTCTTTAAAACCTTTTGTCTGGTAAAAGTGAGGGATCATTGCAGACGGGAGGCAGGACTAGCTTACAACTCTGGACAGAGCAGCATGTGGAGGCTTGCATTGTGAATTTCAGCTCCAGATCAACTACAAGAACAAGTCAGCAATCTTGAGAGGACCCACAGATCCTCTGAAAGAAGCAGACAGCTCCTGCAGCACCCAGGAGACACCCCAAATATTCTGAGAGGTAGATAGCCTCACACAAAGCCCATCTCACCCTTTGCCTGGAAACAGACTCGGAACTGTTGGCTAGGGGACGCGTTGGGAGTGAGACTGGCCCTTCGGTTTGCATGGGAGCTGGTTGAGGCCTGTGACTGCTCGCTTTCCCCCACTTTCCTGACAACCTGCATAATCAACAGAAGCAGCCATAATTCTCCTAGGTGACCTGGGAATCTCACTCCTACCCCGCATAGCAGCTGCATCAAGACCTGCCCAAGAAGAGTCAGCTCAGACATGCCTAGCCCGCCGTCACCTGATGATCCTTCCCTATCCAACCTGGTAGTGGAAGACAAAGGGCAAGTAATCTTGGAGTTCTAGGGCACCACCCACCACCAGTCCCTCTCCAGACTACTATAGCTGATCCTTTCTGGAGAGCTCCACCTCCTGGCAGGAGACCAACCAGAACAAAAACAAAGCATTAAACCACCAAAGGTAAGGACCCTCATGGAGTCCGTTGCACCCTCTGCCACTTCCACCAGAACAGACACCGATATCCACGGCTGAGAGACCCATAGATGGTTCACATCACAGGACTCTGTGCAGACAACCTCCAGTACCAGCCTGGAGCCAGGCAGACTCACTGGGTGGCTAGACCCAGAGGAGAGACAACAATCACTGCAGTTTGGCTCATAGGAAGCCACATCCATAGGAAAAGGGGTAGAGTCTACATCAAGGGAACACCCAGTGAGACAAAAGAATCTGAACAACAGCCTTCAGCCTTAAACCTTCCCTCTACAGAGCCTGCCCAAATTGGAAGAAAACAGAAAACCAACCCTGGTAATATGACAAAACCAAATTGGTAAAGAGGAAGTTAAACTGTCACTGTTTGCTGATGATACGTTCGACCAAGCAGAGAATCAAATCAAAAACTCAACCCCTTTTACAATAGCTGCAATAAAACAAAATTAAATACTTAGGAATATACCTAACAAAGGAGTTGAAAGAACTCTAAAAGGAAACTACAAAACACTGCTGAGAGAAATCATAAAGACACAAACAAATGGAAACACATCCCATGCTCATGGATGGGTAGAATTAATACTGTAAAAATGACCATACTGCCAAAAGCAATCTACAAACTCAACATAATCCCCATCAGAATACCACCATCATACTTTGAAAAATTAGAAAAAATCAATTCTAAAATTCATATGGAACAAAAAAAGAGCACACATAGCCAAAGCAAGACTAAGCAAAAAGAACAAATCTGGAGGCATCACATACCTGATTTCAAACTATACTATAAAGCCATAATTATCAAAACAGCATGATACTGGTATAAAAATGGGCACACAGACCAATGGAACAGAATAAAGAACCCAGAAATAAACCCAAATACTTACAGCCAACTGATTTTGAACAAAGCAAACAAAACATAAAGTGGGAAAAGCCAACATTTTTAATAAATGGTGATGGGGTAACTGGCTATGTTCTCACTGATATGTGGGAAGCAAAGACATGTAGGAGAATTAAACTGGATCCTCACTTTATACAAAAATCAACACAAGATGGATTAAGGACTTAAACCCAAGACCTGAAACTATAAAAATTCTAGAAGATAACACTGGAAAAATCCTTCTAGACATTGGTTAGGAAAGGATTTTATGACCAAGAACCCAAAGCAAATGCAATAAAAACAAAGATAAATAGCTGGGACCCAATTAAACTAAAGCACTTTTGCACAGCAAAAGGAACAGTCATCAAAGTAAACAGACAACCCACAGAGTGGGAGAAAACCTTCAAAATCTATACATCTGACAAAGGACTTATATCCAGAATCTGCAACTAACTTGAACAAATTAGTAAGAAAAAAACAACCCTATAAAAAAAAGTGAGCTAAGGACATGAATAAACCATTCTCAAAAGAAGATATACAAATGGTTAACAAACATATTTAAAAAAAAAAGTTCAACGTCACTAATGATCAGGGAAATGCAAATTAAAGCCACAATTCAATACCACCTTAATCCTGCAAGAATGGCCATAATCAAAAAATCAAAAAACAGTAGATGTTGGCATGGATGCAGTGAACAGGGAACACTTCTACACTGCTGGTGGGAATGTAAACTAGTACAGCCACTATGAAAAACAGTGTGGAGATTCCTTAAAGAACTAAAAGTAGAACTACTATTTGATCCAGCAATCCCACTACTGGGTATCTACCCAGAGGAAAAGAAGTCATTACTCAAAAAAGATACTTGCACATGCATGTTCATAGCAGCACAATTCACAATTGCAAAATCATGGAACCAACCAAATGTCTACCAATCAACGAGTGGATAAAGAAACTGTGGCATATATATATACACATATACATACACACTACAGAATACTACACGGCCATAAAAAGGAATGAATTAACAGCATATGCAGTGACCTAGGTGAGATTGGAGACTACCATTCTAAGTGACATAACTCAGGAATGAAAAACCAAACATCGCATGTTCTCACTGATATGTGGGGAAGGTAAGCTATGAGGATGCAAAGACATAAGAAGAACACAGTGAACTTTGGAACTTGGGGGGAAGAGTGGGGGGCGGTCAAGGGATGAAAGACTACAAATATAGTGCCGTGTATACTGCTTGGGTAATGGGTGCACCATATCTTACAAATCACCACTGAAGAACTTACTCATTTAACCAAATACTACCTGTACCCCAATAACATATGGAAAAAATAAAATAAAACCTTTTGTTCTTTCCTTTATCTAAAACTTTGGAGATAAAATATTATATCCCACCATATTACCAGGGTAGAGCTTAGTAAATTTTGACTTGTGTGAAACAGAACTTAGTCTAGCCCTGAGTTGACCAATTGTCTCTTTCACGATCATGCTACTCTAGTGGTTTGAATTATGTAAACTTTCTAGGCATCTGTATATACAATGTATCACATGATTATGTATTATAGGACTACATGGGTCTCCAGGGAACCCACAGTTTCTACTTTGATAGGGGTGAGAATCAGGAAGGCCTCGAATCCCTGAACATATATTGTATGAAAGGGAAAAATCTTCAACATTTCTAACCAATGCTAGCATGACATGTGGTTGCAGTCCATGCTACGTAAAACACAGAAAAGATGTGATAACTAATATGAAATCTAGGTCTTTGACCTGCATTTTTTTGAGATTTTGATATATGAAAAGCAGTGTAATAAAAACTGGGCAATGAAAGAAATTTAAATCCTTGTCTTCACTTACAAGCAGTTTACTACCTAGGAAAGAAAACCAATCCAGATAGCTTTTTGTCAAAATGATCTATGTAATCGAAATACCTAAAGATCTATCTATCATGTATAAGGAATTCCGCTGGGGTATCATTAGCAATAACAAAGTCTGGAAACAATTTAACCATCTAACGTTATGAGATAAATTAAATAACCTGGTATATCCATTGAATTATCCAGTCACTTAATAGAATGAGGTAAATATGCACTGCTATGGAAAGTATTCCAAGAATGTTTTTTAAGAAAAAGAGACCAGGTGTATGTCTTTTGGCCTCTTTTTCTTAAAAACATGTAAAATGTAAAATGTTAAAAATTTCAAATGTCAAAAAAGGTAAAACGGTTTCTATATTCTTAGAATACTTAAAATGCTCAAAATCACTAATCACTAGAGAAATGCAAGTTAAAACCACAATGAGATACCATCTCACACCAGTCAGAATGGCTATTAATAAAAAGTAAAAAAAAAAAAAAAACTGATGCAGGTGAGGTTGTGGAGAAAAGGGAATGTTTACACACTGCCGGTGGGAATGTAAATTAGTTCAGCCATTGTGGAAAGCAGTTTGGCTATTTCTCAAAGAACTTAAAACAAAATTACTATTTGAACTGGCAATCTCATTACATTGGATATATACCCAAAGGAATATAAATTGTTCTACCATAAAGACACATGGACATGTATGTTCATCACAGCATTATCTACAATAGTAAAGACATGGAACTAACATGAATGCCCATCCACAGTCACTGGCTAAAGAAAACGTGGTACATATAGCATGAAGTACTATGAAGCCATAACAAAGAATGAGATCATATTCTTTGCAGCAATGTGGATGGAACTGGAGACTATGACTCTAAGCAAACTAACACAGGAATAGAAAACTAACTACTGCATGTTCTCACTTATACATGAGAGCTAAACGTTGAGTACGTATGGATACAAAGAAGATAACAACAAACACTGAGGCCTACTTGAGGGTGAAAGTTGAGAATAGGGTAAGGATTTAAAAAACTACCTATCAGGTACTATGTCGATTACCTGGGTGACAAAACAATCTGCACACCAAATCCCTACAACACGCAATTTAACTATATAACAAACTTGCACATGTACCTCTGAACCTAAAATAGTGAAAAACAATAAAAAAGAAAAAGCAGCCATGGACAGTATAGTGTGTATAATATGGCCCCAATTGTTAAAAAAAAAGGGGGGGTTATATATTCATGGTATATATGTATGCTTATATATATATCCACAGAAAATTTCTGGTAGGATACATAATTAACTTTTAAGAGTTATCACCTTGTGTAAGTAACAAGGGATAGACATGCCCACCCCTAGAGTATGATCATGGCCAGTGAGCATCCCCATGGCTCTTCAATAAATTATGTTTCACATAGGAGAAATAGTTTAACTAATCCTGTTTTCCAAATGCCAAGCTTTGGGATTAAAGTTTATTTTTCTTTATGTCCTTTTCAGGTATTGTGGTCAATAAGCCCAAAGATGGAATGTCCTGGCCAGTGATTATAGCAGCTTTACTCTTTTGCTGCATGGTATTGTTTGGCCTTGGAGTGAGAAAATGGTGTCAATATCAAAAAGAAATGTGAGTATAATACTAAGATATGTAGGAACTGATAAATTTTCATTATAAAATATTCATCAGTACAATACATCATTACTCTGACAGTCCTCTCATATTTTAATGAGTAAATAAGGCTCACAGAAGCTCAGAGAGATTATATAGTTCTCCCAGCATCTGCACAGTTGGGATTAAATATCCAACTCCCAGCACAGTATTCCTCTCTGCATTGGCCTAGTCAGACGATAGCGCTCATCAGATAGAGCAAGTCCATGGGCATGAAATGAGAACTGAGCCTCACCTCCCCTCAAAACTAAAACTAATTTTTCTTTTAATCTTCATTATTTTTTTCTTTTCATGCATCTCTGAACTGTATGGGCTTAGCTGGCCCTAGATGCTCAAGTGTGAAATTGAGTAAGAAAGGTAATTTTAAGAGGTTTCCAGCTGTTTTTTTGTTATTTATTTTTTTTTTTTTTAACTAGAATGGGCTTCTACTGCCGTTTTCCTTTTTTCCCCAAGAAGAAAAGAAAGTAAGCATTGGGTTACCCCTTTTTTGTCTTATTGAAATATTTTCCAAAACCCCTCTCCAATCAAAAGCCTGAAATGGTACATAAGGTTAAGTGTCATTTTTCTGACTTGCTATTTTCAGTCAATCTGGATTGGGCCATAATTGGAAGAGACCTTAGTACCCAGAGCTGATCTTGCACTTGTCTTACTACTGCTCTAAGATAACATTAACCATCGTGCTATATGCTCTTCTACCTTTTCCAGAGTATCCTTGCAGACTCTATAACCACATACAGGGAGTGGTGAATAAAACACTAAATCAGTCGTTAGAAATTCTGAATTCTTTTCCAAGGACTACAATTTGGCCACCACGTGACCTTGAGAAACTCATAATTCCTGCAAAAAACAAAAGTGCAATTTTCATAGAATTGTATCCACTTAATAATATATATGAAGTCTCCATTAAAGTATCTGAAAATTGGGTAATAGGGATTAGAGAGCTTTTTATTAAATGAACAAATGAAATCTGAAAATTTGAATTGATTTTTTAAATTGTTCTGTATTCAAATGTTTGTGTTATACAGAGATGAGAATCAATCTCTCCCTCCTCACCCCACCTCCACTGCCCACTCTTTATCTCTCTTAAGATACTATGGATTGCCAAGGCATAGAGGTGTTTGAGTGATGGACATAAAGACGGTCAGGGATATATTTCTGTTTCCTGATACTAAGATAGCTAGAGCATTTATATAGCTAAATTCCACACTAATCTAGCTCTTTAATGCATTTCAGAAAAAAAAAAAAGATGACTTGTACTAACATAAAACAGTGCTTTGTACAAAGATGACTTTAAGAATGTTCACTGATTCAAACAAAAGGGATTTAGGCATTATCTTACCCAGTACTCAGGGATTGAGAAGAGCTTTACTTCCCATCTCTATCATATGCCCATAGTACATAGTGAGTGTCTGGATGAAGGACAGGGCTAGGGTTAGCAAAGAGGCTATTTGAAAAGCTTCATTCTTAAGTCCTAGAATTTTAAGATTTAGTCTCTGAAGGAATATTTTAATCCACATAAGAGAAATATTTTCTCTATCAGGAGACAGTTGTCATGGAGAGTATCAGCTCTGGTGAAAAGACTTGAATTGCTGATCTGGTTCTCTTGAGCAAGTTGTTTAAAACCTCTGAGGCTCAGTTTTGTCTGTAGAATGGTGACAATAACACTCAATTTCTGCATACAACGTATGTTATGATAAAAATGCTTTACAGACTACAAAATTATAAATATTAATTAATGGTATGATCATGACATTCAAATGGTTAATAGGCCTAACAAGCACAGGGCTGTGCCAACAAAAATGCTGAAAGAACTGGGAGTGTATATCTCTTTCTCATCAATCTGTGTTATCCTTTAAAAAAAACAATGCATGTCGATGTGTCTGTGCATAAGACTCCCGCACATTCTTAGCATTGAAAGACCACTGTTTTGTTCCTAGCATGGAAAGACCTCCCCCTTTCAAGCCACCGCCACCTCCCATCAAGTACACTTGCATTCAAGAGCCCAACGAAAGTGATCTGCCTTGTCATGAGATGGAGACCCTCTAGTCTCGTGAGACTTTGCCCCACAGCAGAACTCTGCTGGAATCCTATTGAGAAGGTAGACATTGTGCTTTATTAATACAGTCACTCTTCAGCCACCCCTCTGCTGCAGCTGAAATGAAAGTCAGAAGTGAGTGATCTGTTTCCCTAGCAACTCACCCTCTTTCATCTCCAAATGCCTGAAACTTAACTAAGAGTGAAAGGATATGCCATGCTCACACTCAATGCAATTTGTAGAGGTTTTCTTGCTTATGTAAGAAGTGTACAATAGTCTGCCATCATTTAAAAAAATACAGTATTTTTATTTAAATTCTCTGATGAAGGACAACAATGGTTTCAAGTGCACACCCATGCCTGATCCTCTTATTTGAACATCTATTAACATTGTAAGCTATTTGCCAAAATCCTGGGGATTTGTTGCATTCCCTAAGATAATTATAAGAAAAAGTCAATGTAAAAGTTCTAACAAGACTGCCAAGTAATGGAGAAGTATGGTTAGTCTTCATATTGAAATTCTGTTGTTTATTTTCCTGTAAGGAAAACCAGGAAAAGAACCACAAGAACTACATTTTCAGTCCTCCTTCACTGTCTTCCTACCATGTTCAGCCCAGACTCCTGCCACATGGACCAGGATGAAGGGGGATCAAAGAGATAACTAGCCAACAACCAAGTAGGCTGGAAGATAGAAAACTTCACCAGCCTCTAAAATTATATGAGCCAAGAGTGGTTTCATTTGAGTGCCTTTTGTGCATGTCCATCAAACTGGTACCAAACTGTTTTGTAAGTAAACAGGCAGCCTAAGCCCAACCCTACTCATCTAATTCTTGTTATTCTCTTTTTCATCTGGGGATTTTCCTGTTCATCTAACCTGCCTGTTTTAATCTGTTTTGAAAACGATAAAGAGCCTCAAATCAGACCAGCACTGATTAATTAACCTTGCTCCTACCAATCTTTTACAAAATAGTTGAAGCAGAATGTATAGGGTGTCAGAGAAGAAACCTAGTCAGCCAGACATGCTCTGTATTTGGCAATAGTTTGTGAGTGAATAAATTACCAATCTTCCTTGTCTCTTGAAACTTTCCCACACTCTCTGCTCCAGGAGGGAAAAACAGATGTTGTTGACAGATACAGTGATAGGCAAATTCTGCATGGACTTTAATCCCAAAAGGAAACTTTAGTTCATTTGCGGTATACTTATCCCTGACTGCACATGAGAATATCTTGTGCAGAGTTATTTGGAGAGTATGTCTTTTTCTTAAATACCATGGCTGTCACACTCCAGTTCAGTTAAATCAGAATGTCTGAGGAGTGAGGCACAGGCATCAGCACTCTCAGATGATTCACATGTTCAGCCAAAGTTGTGAACCACAGAGCCAGTGGAAGTTCTTTCTCATTCATAAGAATCTGAGGTAGGTGCTTAACTTGTGGTGGCCAGCCTCTAAGATGAGCCCCAGTGTTCTTGCCTCCTAGTATTCACATCCTTAAATAGTCCCTTCCAACACTGAATACAGACGATTCATGTAACCTGGGGCCAGGATTAAGGTGAGGCAATCAATGTACCTGGGAAAAAAATGTAAGGAGGTATTCACACTCGGGGTCACGCAGTTGCACAATGTTGAGATTGAGTACCAGTCTCATCCTTGGTATAGCCAAAAAAGCTTAGAACTGACCAAGGCTGGGTCATAAAATATACTGTGGCTTCCACTTTGATCTCTCTTTGACCAATGACACTGGGCAAAGCCTATTCCATGCCATGAAGATACCCAGGCAGCCCTACTGAGAAATCCACCTGTCAAGGAACTGAGGTATTTTGCCAAGCATTAACTTGCCAGCCATGTAAGGGAGCCATCTTGGAAGCAGATCCTCCAGCCACCAGTCAAATCTTCAGATAACTGCAACTTCAGTTGACCTTTTGACCAAGACCTCAAGAGAGCCAAAACTACCCAGCTAAGTCTCTTCTAAATTTCTGAACCTTTAACATATGAGATAATAAGTGTTTAACACCATTAAGTTTGAGTATAATTTGTTACATAGCAATAGATAACTATACATCTCAATAACTAAAAAAAATAAACTGCTACCTGCCTTAATTAATTCCTTATTAGTTCTCAAGAAACAAATTCTAACTTTATATGTATGGCTGTTGCTTCATATGTATAGTTATTTGTATTTAATATGACTTAATCATCAGTAATTTGTGTACAAAGCATTGTGGCTTTATTTTACCGTTTTATTAGGATATATGAATACAAGTAGAAAGTAGGGGTAGAAAGTGGGGGTAGAAAGTGGCAGGGTTGGAGGTATTTAGATCATTTCAGTAAAGGGAGAGACAGTTTTACAGTAAAACATAAATCCATGTAATTTATCAATTTATCACATGACAGGTGTCTGTGTTTTTATATTAGCTCTTCTTTGAAGTACACTCTGTTAGTCTCATAATTAAGTTCTGATCATCATTTGCATATTCATTACAACTTGAATAGAGTGAGCAGTTCCTTATCCATGGAGGGGTCCTCAGTGAGTAGTTCAGAGGAACTTTTCACAAACCTGCAAATTAGAGGGGCCCCAGATGCCTTTTAGGTAGTACTGTGAGCTTGACATCCCTTATTTGACTAACATGGCAGTTTCATTTGAGTCTTAAATTGTGTAAAAGTAAATTCATAGAGTCTGTCTCAACCAGCAACTCCTGTCTCTAGAAGTGAATTCAGCTCTGTCTCATAGGAGAAATAGCAATACTAGACTCTAATCCCTAAGGTTTAATTTTCACTGAGAAAAAGCCACATGTAAGTATGTTTGCTGCTTATTTCCAAAACACTGTGTGTTAGTTAATGTTGTTATTTAGATATTCATTTCCTTACCCACCTGCACCAGGAGCACACCTCAGATTGACTACATGATTTGTTTTGCAATGGGGTATCATGGGCATGACTAACCCAAGGTTTAAAAACTACTTCTACGATTGGATTCACTCTCTTCTTTTCTACCATCACCATGAGAAGATCATTTTCAAACTAGCCTACTAGTGCCAAGAAGAAGAAGAAAGCCTCGTGGAGCAGAACCCCTCAAGGCTGGCCCAGTCTAGATCAGCAAAACCCACAGCCTACCTCAACAGGCACATAAGTTAAATATTGTTTCATGCCACTGAAATTGTGTGATTATTACATAATATTGCAGCAATAGTTAACCTACACATATAGATCCAGAGGTAGGCATATTTTAGCTCATATGTAAGTGCCTAATGCATGCTTTAGTTTAAAAAAAGAGTATTTTCAATTTTCTTTGGTTCAGCATGAGTTTTGTTTTAACTAAAGAAGATGTGGTTGATTTCGCCAAATTAACTTAGCATTTATAGGTCTTTAAAATCATAGAACATTTGACCAGGATGGGTATTAGAGGTTATTTTACAAATAATGAGTTAAGGGTTCTATGAAATTGACTTGCCCAAGGTCACACAACTGGAAATGATAAAGCCAAAATGATGACTCAGTTCTCTGATTTGTAGCCTAGTGTATAATCAATCTTTAATTTCTTTGGTATCTTCTTTTACTATAGACAAGAGCTGCTTTGTGTGCTTTTAAGTAAATATTGGTGAGTTTTTTTATTTGTTTGTTTGTTTGAGACTGAGTCTCTCTCTGTCGCCAGGCTGGAGTACAGTAGCGCAATCTCGACTCACTGCAACCTCTGCCTCCCGTGTTCAAGCGATTCTTCTACCTCAGCCTCCCAAATAGCTGGGATTACAGGCACATGCCACCATGCCTAGCTTATTTTTGTATTTTTAGTAGAGATGGGGTTTCACCACGTTGGCCAGGATGGTCTTGATCTTCTGACCTCGTCATCCACTTGCCTCAGCCTCCAAAAGTGCTAAGATTACAGGCGTGAGCCACATGCTTGGTCATAAATATTGTTTTTTTATGCCTTGGTAGTATATGCTAAAAAACTGTAACAGAAAACAAAGAAAAGTAGAAATAATTGACCCTGGGAGGTGAGATGCTTTAGAAAGTGTCAAAGAAAATGAGGAAATGAAAAGAGATAGGAGAGTAATCAAGATCAGAAGTTGAAAAGAAAGTTTAGAGTAACTAAGGCCAGAGATAATAAAAAATATCTCAGAGGCTCTGAACAGGGGAAGAGGTTCTTGAAGGCAGCCCTCTTGGCATCCGGACTTAGGAGGGTGGCTTTGAACCTGAAGGTTGAATCTTCAGAAATACAAAAAGTTTGTTCTCTCTGAGACGGGGACTAAAGTGCATAGCCTAACTGACTTTTTGACAACAGCAGTCATGGCTGTGTCAACCAGCTAAAGGATGGTGTCCATATTAATGGCAGAAATACATGGTGAGAATCATGGAATCAAAGCAGTTTATTTCCTAGTTCCTGCAAAGGTGCCTCCTTCTCAGATTTCCTAGATTACTAACAAAGGCATCATGCTGCAGCCAGGAAGGCATGACCAGAAAGCAGAACACTATGTCCTTAAGCTAGGTCAGGGCCAGGGAATACTTTTGGAATTATTCTTTTTTTTTTTTAAGCCAGTCTAATTTAGCAGTGGGGGGTTATATACCAACTTTAGTGACACTAATGTTAATAAGTTCTGATAAACCACTACCATCGGACAAGCCTGGAATTATTCTTAAAGCTGGAATAGGGTATCTGTGATGGGTCTTGATATTATGTGGGTCAAATAACAGAAATGGGAACAGTAGAATCTAAATTTTTGTCCTCAGACAGCATCTTCATAGCCTCCAGTCTCTGTTACAGTTTTTCCTGTTCTGCTCACTCAGATTCCTCATATTTGTTCAAAGGCTCTGTGGCACTGTGATTGTGGGGAGGGACACTGGGTGGAATAATGGGGAAGAGCAACAAACTCAATATCACAACATAAAGAAGACAGCATGGGGCCATTTCCAGCTACCCTCGGTAAGTGCCAGAAATATATGCACATTTGCCCTGAGTTTTGTCAGACTATTTCCCATTTACTGTCCAAAGAAGACCTACCACCAAATAAAATTGACTACAGCATTATGCTATTCTACTGTCACCAGAAAATACTTAAAATTGCCAAGAAGGTATGCTGGAGGGTATAGAACAACAGTTACATGAATCCTTCAGCGAAGTTTGATAGTGGTCCTGATACCCTGAGAGCCATGTGTAAGAGTTAACCTCTCTATTCTGCATTTTCTCTCTTCAAAACATAAGTATCTGTTAATGCTGAATGGGAAGATGAACAGGGATCTGAGAATTCCATCTCTGGTAGAATCATTTTTGCATCACTGGTTTGAGATAAGCCTAATTCCACTCTTACAGATAATTGGGTTGCATTGGATTTTTCTTATACATAAAGTCATTGCACTGATTCAAAGGGACATGCTTTGATGACTAACAGATCAGAAATCTAACACAACTATAAATAAGAATTGATTTTAATTTTGTGGCTAGTTACTAGAAAAGTATGAAAAGCACTGTTGGTGAATATCTCTTTTGGATGGTCAGTTTAGGGTTTGTAGATTCCACACTCATGAAGTTAATGTAAAATACAAGAACTACTTACTGCCTTCAGTGAATGTAAAATTTAATGGAAGAGTCAGACATTTAAACAAATAAATACAGTACAGTGTGATACATATAAAAATTAAATTATGCACAAAGAAGAGAAAATAATAAAGGAGAAACTATGATTTCAGGGATAACATGTGAGAAATATTTTTAAAGGCTTCAGAAAGGAGGCTGTCAATAGAGTCAAGGCCACTGCAGTAGAGACCCTGATATCTGAGACCTAGTGATGGGAATTGAAAACATTACCTAAGGGTTATACCAAGAATGCAAGAAACATTTGATGATAGAAAATTGCTTAATATAATTTACCATATAAATAGAACTAAGAAGAAAAAAGATAAGAATAATCTCCACAGATGTTTAAAAAAATCTTTGGCAAAATTCAACACCCATTCTTACTAAAAACTCTTGAGAAAAAGGGATATTTTCTTAACTAAATGTATACATAACATGTGTGTGCATATCTATCTATAGTTATATTTGTAGATACATATATGTACAGTTATAGTCTATAAATACTATATATAGTTATATATGCATATGCATATATATACTATATAGTCACATATATGTAACTACAATTGTACAAATATGTATGTAATGAAAGAAAAGATGAGTAAATTTAGCTACTTAAAAATAAAAACAATATGCATGAGAAAGAAAGCAAAGTCAAAAGGCAAATAATAAAGCAAGTGAAAATATTTACAACATATATCACAGATGATAGATCAATACATATACCTTTATCAATATACCTAATTGATAAAGAACTTACAAATATTGAGAATGAAAAACTGAAAAATCCTATGGAAAAATGGGCTAAAGCCACGAACAAATAATTCACACAAAAAAATTAAAATGACTCTTAATCACTTGAAAAACATGAAATTTATACACAATAAATGCAAATTTAACAATATATTCAGATATCAGTTCTTCTCCATTTAATTGTCATGAATTTCAAGTTTGACAATATTCTCTGTTATCAAGGCTTTGGGGAAACATGTACACTCACATAGTGCTGAAGGGAGTGCAAACTAGTGCCACCACTATTGAGAATAATATGATGATATCTAACAAAACTACATATTAATTTATTCCTTGGCATTATAATTCATCTTCAGGAATTCACCTTGAAGCTCAGCCTCCATCAATATAAAAATATATATGCACAAGGTTATTTTGGCATCATTATTTGTATTTGCAAAGTATTAGAAATTATCTAAAAGTCCAAATATAGGAGATTGGTTGAGTAAACTGTGGTAAATACACTAAATAGAGTTCATGTGTAGTTGTAAAAATAAGAAAAAAGAAAATTTATATCAACTGATATGGAGTGATTTCCAGGTATATTATTAAGTGAAAAAGGTGAAGTACCAAAAGCATGTAATATGCTACCTTTGTGTAAGAAAGAAGGAAAAAAAATTTTGTGAAGTATTTATATGCCTATTTTTACAAAAAGAAACAGGAGAGATAAATCAAGAAATGGTGGAGCTGAGGGCTAAAGAAGGAACAGAGTGGGAGGGGTATAGGGAAAAGTGACATTTCCTGTACATACCTTTCTGTATAATTTTGTCTGAAAAAAAGAATATTAGTATTCTACATATTAAAATAATAAAATTAAATAAACAAGAACAGGAAAAAATAAACTGAAAGCAAACCATTTGTACTTTAAATAAATACCATAAGCACACTGAAAGAGAAAAAAGAAAAAAAAAACTAATCCAAGTAGCTAGGAACACAAAATTTGACTGTATACCCTAGTCTTGTGTAGGGTAGGGTGGGGGTGGTGGGAAGCGGGTGAGAATTGTAAGCAAATATAGAAGGCTTTGTAGTAAGATTGGCTTTTTTATTGTAATGATATGAGCAAAGCAATTTTGAAACTTTTTTATGTATTATAAGATTACACATTTGATACATTTATGTAATCTTATAATACATAAAAAATGTTGTCATTGGGTGTCCCCAGGTTCTCATTGAGGGAAAAGGAACATATAAATATGGAATAAGGAAAGACTGGAAAGAACCCTGTGTATATGCAGGGATGGATTCAAATTGGCAGTATCAATGCAAACTTGTGATTTCCACAATATGTGTGTGTATGTGTGTGTATATGCATGTGTATGCACATGAAGGATAGTGTCCTTCCCAAGTATCACATCTGGAGACCCATGATGTCCACCTGTCTTTCACTGGTAATCTTAATCACATCTGTGTGTAAACATGCTTGAGCATGCATGTGTGTGTTGCATTGCAAATATGTATATGTGCCTATATTTCCTAGATGTGTCTTTTGAAAGGACTAAGAAGCAAAGATATCCCAGTAGCAATGAGCATACCTAGCATCCACATCTTGGTTGCTAAAAGGAACTGAAATCAGAGAAATGTCTAAGGACAAAGCAGACATAAGTGAACTTGGAATACTTCATTACGTCAGAAAATAAGAACATAGTCGTATGTTCGTATAGTTCGTAGGTTCAACATAGGGCTGGAAGTCCTAGCCAGAGCAATCAGGCAAGAGAAAGAAAGAAAAGACATCTCAATAGGAAAAGAAGAAATTTAACTATCTCTCTTCACTTACAGTGCAATTCTATATCTAGAAAAATCCTAAAGACTCTGCCAGAAGGCTCCTACAACTCATAAACAACTTTAGTATAATTGCAGAACACAAAATCAATGTACAAATCAGCAGCATTACTATGCACCAACAACATCCAGGCTGAGAGTGAAATTAACAACATAATCCCACTTACAATAGAAGAAAAAGAACTACCTAGGAATACTGCTTAACCAAAGAAGTAAACAGTCTCATCAAGGAAAACTACAAAACACTGCTGAAAAAAATCAGAGATGACACAAATAAACGGAAAAACATGCCATGCTCATAGATTGGAAAAATCAATACTGTAAAAATGGCCATACTGGTCAGAGAAATTTGCATTATTCAATGCTATTTCTATCAAACTACCAAAGTTATTCACAGAATTAGAAAAAAGCTATTCTACCATTTATATGGAAGCAAAAACAGGCCTGAATATCCAAAGCAATCCTAAACAAAAAGAACTGGAGGCATCAAAAAGCTGGAGCCATCACACTACCCAACTTCAAACTATACCATAAAGCAAAGCAACTTGGTTCTGGTATAAAAACAGACATATAGACCAATGAAACAGAATAGAAAACTCAGAAATAAACACACAAATGTACAACTATCTGATCTTCAACGAGGCTGATACAAACAAGCAACTGGGAAAGAAGTCCTACATCAATAAATTATGCTGGGATAACTGGCTAGCTATATGCACAAGATTGAAGATGGATCCCTATCTTTCACCATATAGAAAAATTAACTCAAAATAGATCAAAGATTTAAATGTACTTTAAACTATACAAATCCTAGAAGAAAATCCAGGAAATACTATTGACAACACTGGCCTTTCTACTAGTCCATTCTCACACTGCTGTAGAGACATACCTGAAGCTGGGTAATTTATGGAGAAAAGAGGTTTAATTGACTTAGATTTCCAAAGGCTTTATGGAGGAATGGCTAGGGAAGCCTCAGGAAACTTAACAATCATGGCAGAAGGGTGAAGGGGAAGTAAGCATATCTTCACATGGCAGCAGGAGAGAGAGCCTAAAGGGAAAGTTCTACACACTTTTAAACAACAAGATCTCATGAGAACTCAATCACTGTCCTGGGAACAGCATGGGGGATATCCACTTCCATGAGCCAGTCACCTCCTACCAAGCCCGTCTCCCAACATTGGGAATTATAATTCAATGTGTGATTTAGATGGGGTCACAGAGCCAAACCATATCATTCCACCCTGGCCCTTGCCAAATATCACATCCTTCTCACATTTCCAAATACAATCATGCCTTCCCAATAGTCCCCAAAAGGTTTAACTCATTTCAACATTAACTCAAAGTCCAAGTCCGAAGTCTCATCTGAGACAAGGCATGTCCCTTCTGCCTATGAGCCTGTAAAATAAAAAACAGGTTAGTTACTTTCAACATACAATCAAAGTACAGGTATTGGGTAAATGCCCCCATTCCAAAAGGAAGAAATTGGCCAAAACAAAGGGGCAACAGGCCCCATGCAAGTCTGAAACCCAGCAGGGCCATCATTAAACCTTAAACCTCCAAAATAATCTCCTTTATGTCTCACATCCAGGTCACAATGATGCAAAGGGTGGGCTCCCAAACCTTGGAAAGCTCCACCTCTGTGGTTCTGCAGGGCACAGTCCTTTTGACTGCTTTCACAAGCTGTCACTGAGTGCCTGCAGTTTTTATAGGTGCATGGTGCCGTCTGACAGTGGATCTACCATTCTGGGTGGATCTACTATTCTGGGGTCTGAAGGACAGTAGCCCTCTTCTCATAGCCCCACTAGGCAGTGCCCCAGTGGGGACTCTGTGTGGGGGCTCCGAGCTCATATTTTCCCTTTGTCTTACCCTAGTAGAGGATCTCCATGAGGGCTCTGCCCGTGCAGCAGACTTCTACCTGGACATCCAGACATTTTCATACATCCTTTGAAATCTAGGCAGAGGTTCTCAAACCTTAACTCTTGCCTTCTATGCACCCACAGGTCCAACACCACATGGAAGCTTCCAAGGCTTGATGCTTGCACCCTCTGAAGCAACAGCCTGAGCTGTACCTTAGCCCCTTTTAGACACAGCTGGAAGCTAGAGTGGCTGGGATGCAGGGCACCATGTCCCATGGCTGCACAGAGCAGTGAAGCCCTGGGCCTGGCACAGGAAACAATTTTTCCCTCCTATTCCTCCAGGCCTGTGATGGGAGGGGCTGCCTCGAAGGTCTCTGAAATGCCTCGGAGGCATTATCCGCATTGTCTTGGCTATTAACATTCAGCTCTTCCTTACTTATCCAAACTTATGCAGCAGGCTTGAATGTACCCCCAACCCTAGAAAATGGATTTTTCTTTTCTACCACATGGTTGGGCTACAAATTTTCCAACCTTTTATTCTCTGTTTCCCTTTTAAATATAAGTTCTAATTTCAGGTTATTTCTTTGTTTATACAAATGAGGCTTTTTAAAGCAGCCAAGTTGCCTGCTTTGCACTTAGAAATTTCTTCTGCCAGATACTCTAAATCATCTTTCTTAAGTTCAAAGTTCCATCGTTTTCAATAGCAGGAGCAAAATGCCACCAGTGTCTTTGCTAAAGCATAGCAAAAGTTACCTTTATTCTAATTCCCAATGAGTTCCACATCTCCATCCGAAACCACCACAGCCTGGGCTCCACTATCCCTATTACTATCCACATTTTGGTCACAACCATTCAACAAATCTCTAGGAAGTTCCAAACTTTCTCTCATCGTCCTGCCTTCTTCTGATCCTTCCAAACTGTTCCAGCTTCCACACATTACCCAGTTTCAACATTGCTTCCATATTTTCAGGCATATTTATAGCAATGCCTCACTTCTCTGGTACCAATTTTCTTTATGAGTCCATGCTTTCACTGCTATGGAGACATACTTGAGACTGGGTAATTTACAGAGAAAAGAGGTTTAACTGACTCACAGTTCCACAGGCTAGACAGGAGGCATGGCTTGAGAGACCTCAGAAAACTTACAATCATGGTAGAAGGGCAAAGGGAAAGTAAGCATATCTTCACATGGCAGCAGGAGAGAGACAAAGCAAAGGCAGAAGTGCTATACACTTTTAAACAAAAAAGTGAGTAGCACTTTTTTGCTACATACATTTAAACAAATCCATGAGATCTCATGAGAACTCACTTTCACAAGAGCAGCAAGGGGGACATCTGCCCCCATGATTCAATCACCTCCCACCAGGTCTCTCTCCCATCACTGGGAATTACAATTCAAAGTGAGATTTGGGTGAGGACACAAAGCCAAACTCTAACAGCCTTGGCAAAGAATTTGTGGTTAAGTTCCCAAAAGCGATTGTAACAAAAACAAAAGTAGACAAGTGGGACTTAAATAAACTAAAAAGTTTCTGCATAGCAAAAGAAACAATCAACAGAGTAAACAGACAACCTACAGAATAGGAGAAGCTATTTGCAAACAATGCAACCGACAAAGGCCTAATATCCAGAATTCATAGGGAACTTAAACAAATGAACAAGCAAAAAAACCTCGATTAAAATAAATGGGCAAAGGACATGAACAGACATTTCTCAAAAGAAGAGATACAAGTGGCCAACAAACATGTGAAAAAATGCTCAACACCACTAATCATCAGAGAAACACAAATCAAAATCACAATGAGACGCCATCTCCCACCGGCCAGAAGGACCATTATTAAAAAGTCAAAAAAACAGATGCTGGCAAGGTTGCAAAGAAAAGAAAGGCTTATACACTGTTGGTGGGAATATAAGTTAGTCCAGCCACTGTGGAAAGCAGTCCAGAGATTTCTCAAAGAACTTAAAATAGTGTTACTATTTGACCTAGCAATCACATTACTGAGTGTATACCCAAAGGAAAATAAATTATACTACCAAAAAGACATGTGTACATGTATGTTCATCACCATGCCCTTCATAGTATCAAAAACATAGAATCAATCCAGTTGTCCATCACTGGTGGACTGGATAAAGAAAATGTTGTGCATATACAATGTGGAATACTATGCAGCCATTACAAAGAATGAAATCATGTCCTCTGCAGCAAAGTGGATGCAGTTGGAGGCCAAAATCCTAAGTGAAGTAATGCAGGAACAGAAAACAAAATACATGTTTTCACTTATAAGTGGGAGCTAAACATTCAGTACATCTGGACATAAATATGGGAACAATGGACAATGTGGATTACTAGGGAATAAAGGGAAGGAGGAAGGCATGGGTTGAAAAATTACCTATCAAGTACTATGCTCACTACTTGGGTGAAAAGATCTGTGTCCCAAACCTCAGCATCACACAATATCCTCATGCAACCAACTTGTACATGTGCCCCCTGTATCTAAAATAAAAGTTGAAATTTTAAACAAAAAGAAATGTTTCATTAAAAAGGGAGAGGAGATTGTATTTTTCAAAAATGTCAATATAAAGAAAGGCTTTAAAAATATCCTAGATTAAAGGAGGCTAAAGAGACATAACAACTGATTGCAATACCTAACTCTAGATTGAATCCTGTACTAGATGGGGGAATTGCTATAAAAGACATTTATTAGATCATCTGACAAAATTAGAATATGGACAGATGACTAAAGTATTTATAATTCCGATGTTGCTATGTAAGAGATTTTTGTTCGTAGAAAATACACAGTTATTATTTAGCAGTCAAAGGGCCGTGATAGAAATAACTTAGCCTCAAAGGATGTGTGTTCATGTGTCCATGTATATGTATATGAATACATATGTACATATATGCATATGGAGAGAGATGGAAGCAAATGACAAACTAAAGGGGGTAAATTGTTAAACATAGATGAATCTAGGTAGATGGAATAAAGTGTGTGTGAGAGAGAGACGTCTTTTAATATTTTTACACATCTTTTAATATTTTTACTTTTGCAATTTTTTTGAAGTTTGAAATTATTTCCAAGTAGAAAGTTTAAATAAAAAATACTTGAGCAAGACCCTAATAAAAGATGCTTAATTCGACTCAAAACCAGCCTACTTTTCCAAGACTGTAGCCTTTATACAGTACAAAATTCAAAATGCTGTTTCATTGCAGAGGGTGGGATTCTTTCTCTTTTCTCTGAGCATTGTTCAATCTGAAAGTTCAGAAAAAAAAAATAAGGAAGGATTCATCTCATAAGTTCACTGTTTTTATTTCATTTCTGGGTCTTATTCTGCCCTAGGTATTGGCTGGGATCCACCAAAATGTCAATCAATTTTTCTTTCTTAAGGAGATAAATGGAGCCCTTTGATTTTCCCAAAACTCCAGGGCAAACTTAGCCTCTCACCATTAAACTATTTCATATCAAAGGAGACTAAGCTGTGTTTCTCCAGACTTCACCCAAGAGACAGATTTTCATTCCTCCCTCAAACCCTTGGGCAGTGTTTTTTGTTGCCACTGTAGTAGAAACCACGGAAACAGTTCACAGGTTCACAGTTTACAGCACTCCCTGCAACAAGATCCCACACATGTGGCAGAACTGGGCAGACTCCCACTCAGCATGCCTACTGGGGCCTCCCCACACAGGAGCTGGGGTAGGAAGAAGGCTCAGCAATCAGTTCTACAGAACTTCCTCCTACAGAACTTTTACCCATCACCCCAAATTTTGGGTACACAGCTTGAGTAATATTTATTTGTTCAATAAATACTATTTGAAGATACTCTCTGTTCTACTGAGATGAAACTTTTCGGTTTGCTATTGTTGCTTTAATATTTAAGTCAAAATGTGCAATGTCACTCCAAGATGAGGGAATGCGGGCTGTGAACTCTGTTGGACCCAAATGTCGTCAAAGGTGGGAAGCTGCCTTCACTCCTCCATACCCCCGCTGTGAGTACGAGGCCAGGCACAACGCAGAGTTCGATTTGCTACTGTGTGAATGAAGGAAAGGAAATGGCAAATGAATGAGTAGGGGAAAGAAAAATGCCTTGTGGAATAGAGAATTTGCTAAAAGTGGTGATGGTCACTCAAGTCTGGTGAGTTGAGCTTTTCTTTTGACTCACTCCACGTCAGACTAATACATCCACTTCAAATCAATGCTCCTCTTCTAATGGGTCTTTACTGCTGCACGTCAGTCAGGCCAGGAGAGGTCAGGACTTAAATCTGGGTGGCTTGGCAGATGCCTTAGGCTGAATAAGGCACTGAGTCAGTTTCAAAGTTTGGCCCAGATTGGTAGAATCAGGCATGCATCATAGGTGCAGAGGAAAAAAAAAAAAAAAACAGATCCAAGCAATCAGTCAAGACTCATGTAAGTAGACACAGAACACCAGTCTAGCCAGGGGAGGAAACTCGGTCTAAAACTCTTGAGGCAAGAACATACCTCAGCAGGCTGAGTCACAGGAGTTTGAGACCTGAGTCAGAGGCCTCTTGTCGTCTATTTCTTCTGTGTAAATTCATCAGGCTTTAATACTGTACATTCAGTAACAGAAGGGCAGGATGAGCCCTACAGGTGAAACTTTCTCCTGGTCAACTCAAGAGCAGAGAGTTAAGCTTAGGTGGGAAGCTTTCAGTACTCTACTCTCTTTAAGGAGACAGTCATGTCTCTAACGGCTCATAACCCTGATTCTTCATCTGCTTTTGCCCCAGGTTGCCTAAGGTTTGGGCATATGGACACTATTTCAAGCTTTGGTTTCAAATCCACTTGTAGTGTTTTACTTTGCTAAACTGGGCTGGGCCATGAGTGAACAGAGTTTTCTTGTACCTAATTGACTTCTTGCTGCCTTTCTCCCAGTCCTAGGACTTTCCCATTATTTTGTTTTGTTTTGTTTTTTTTGTTTTGTTTTGTTTTTTGTTCTTTTCTTTCTTTGGACTTTCCCATTAAAAGGTCACAAGTACCCAAGAATACAGGTGTGTGCCAGGAGGGACTCAAAGCCACTGGGCAAACATAGCACACTGAGAACATCAAGTGTGTGTGTGTGTGTGCACATGTACATGTGTGTGTAACAAAACATGAATGAATTCACAAAAACAAACTATGCAGCTTGAAAGAAGTGCCAGGATCCATGCTTGTCATGCTTGCCACGCAGCACTCTGCAGTGTGCATTTACTCAGCTCCATGGTTAGGGCACCTCTGGTGCAAGAGTTGAGAAGCTTTGCCCTAGGGCCACACACACACCAATCCTACCACTGTGGACATGATGTAAACACTAAAGGTGACTTCCATCCAGGTCATATTTCCCACTCTGAGAGCTTCATTATGTGTTTTCTGAGGCTGGCTTCCTGACGTAAGAGCATCTCATCCTGGGTACTGAATGCAGGGAGAGGGTAGAGAAATGTTGAGGTGTCCCCAGGAGTTAGAACGTGTTGCCAATATAAAGGTACTCCCCAAACCACAATCTCAAGCTTTTGCTGGTAGCAGCATGATTTTAGAGTATCAGGTCCATATTTAAATAGAAGAAGTTCTGTTAGTCCTGACTATAGCAAATGAAGTCAAAGATTTGAGTGAGGAAAGATAATACAGAGAAGCAAGAAAGGCTTAACTGTGCAGAGATAAAAGGTATCTACAGCTGACAGAGGGAAAAAAAACAGACTATAGTTGGAAAGACCATGAAGTTCACGTAGTTCAATCATGCATCAGGTGCTTCAATTCTATCCCGTTACTGTCTTATTGGTGCCAAGCTTGGCTTGGATGCTTCCAGTTATAGGAACTCACTTCCTCCTCTACTTCATTATATTGCCTAACTCTGACTTCTAGACCTTTATACTTGGCTGAAAAAGAAGGATGTGTGGCATAAATTTTACTTTCTCTTTTACTTCTGCTACTCAAAGGAAGAGGAAGCTGTGGGTGCAGATGTTGCTAAAATAAACTACAACTTCCTCCATGACCAGTTTCTACAGTTTAGGAAGGGCAGAGCCAGACACGTGGCTGAGATGGAAAGTTAACCACAGACACTTAAGCAAGTCAGAATCCTCTGAAACAAAATCATCGAAAGGCCAACAAGCATAGTAAGGGCCTTTGACTACAACCTAACGTTCAGAGAGAGTTGATCAGAGAGAATTGTTGACACTAAAACTTCATCACTTTTATTTACATTGAAATTTATTTACTTTATTAAAAAAGAAGTTTTGTTGGTCAATGTTGTTTGTATAAACTTGTAATTTTAATATTTAAAAAGTTGGAGGAGAATGATAATGTCTGTTCTCAGTCACCTGATATTTACTCCATGGATGGTGTGGCATCATGCCATTTCCAACTGATGGTGGCAACCCAAAATGCAGAGTCATGTTGTTAAAAGAATGCATTGCTTTTTAAGATTAAATTTGTTAAATGATAACAAATGCACAGAGGTCATTCTGTTGTGACTGAAGCTCAAGCGATTACTAATATATACATTAATACAACAACATCTCCTAATAATTGATATAATTCTTATAATTCTAGGAACCTTGGAGTCGAGTAGCCTGGAGGGAAAAAAAAAAAGGGAAGGGTAGCAGATCAATTGATTTTCCTGCTAGTTGAGATCAACTATCTCTGCCAAAATATTCTTCTCAAATTGCATAAAATTATATGCAGCATGAATAAGAATTGTTTACTCTGCCTTTCTACCTATTCTAACTTTTTTTAAAAAGAGAAATTTGCTGACATTTCAAAGCCTTGATCTCAAACATTTGAGACATAAAAAACCCCTGAAGAACTTATTTTAAAGACAGGAATAAAAGGTGCCATCCCCAGAGGATCTGATACGGTAGGATTGACATTTGATCCAGAAATATGTGTATTGCATAAACTTCTAGTTGTTCCTGTTGCTGGTGATCTAGACATTTTTAGGATAATTGACATGGAAAGAAAATATGTGTGCCTGAAGTGAGCCCTGAATACCAGCAGGTGGCTCTACAACATCTTAAATCAGGGCTTTGCAGCTAACTAGCTAGAAAGTAAAGGCTCTGAGGCCTTTATTTCCTCTCAATTACCTTTTCAGCGATTGCAGGTGGCGTGGGAAGGAGAAATGGAAGAGGATGCTGGAATACGGTGTGGTAGACAAAAAGTAATGGATATTAAAATGAATATTACAATCATCACTTGTTAGTAGCTCCTCTCAAAAGTATTATAGTAACCTAGTAACTACTATTGTCAAAAGAAATTTTCTCTAAAGCATACCAGAAAAACTTAATGTCCAAGAAATGTAAAAGGCACAGAGGTCTTAGGGTCTTCCTGAACACTAAGCTTTCAAATCCGGGAGAAACAATCATGGCTGGCCATTGCTGCCATTCACTCTTGTCTCATTTACAGAATCCCAGTTGTGGGCCATAAATACGAAGTGGGCATGAGATAATACAGAAAACACTACTCCCTAGTTAAGCTTCTGCTTCTCTTCTGCCCAGTTTCTCCAGGCCACATCACCTGTGTATAATCTGGGAATGAGTCACAGTAACAATGACAAAACAATGGTTTCTGGCTCTACCCCAATCAACAAAATAACTGGATCCCGATCCTCTGACTCTCTTCTGATGTCAGGAATGTGTAAGGTATCATGTGTCCACAAGCATGTGCCTCAGTGTCTCCACTTCCTTGGAGGCTCCTCAGGATCCCCAGTTGCTGCAATGATATCACTCTTCCTAGAGGTAATTGCTGCTTCTGTCATCATGTCCCCAGCACCACCTATGCTGGTGGCATCTCCTCATTCTACTCTGATCTTTATCATACAGTCTTTTGGCTTGGGCCGGGTGAAGAAGGTTGGAAATGACTAGGAATAAACTCCACTGGTTTTAGGCCACAAAACAAAGCAGCTTATTCTCCAGCCCATCTTTCATTTACTTGGCTTCTCATTTCAGTCCCTTACTCCTTTTCTACCCACCTACTTCTCAAGCCAGAAAAAAAATGTTGCTTATGACACATCACTGTGGAACTCAAAGCACCATATAACCTCACTCCCCTCTAGGCAATATCCCTGGACCAAATACATGCCTGCATGCTGATTCTGCTTGGGATCTGTTCCTTCCCCATCTAGTACACAGCCTGGGAAGTAAGACAGCCCTGGGGCTTAGCTCTGGAGGCCAGGGACAGCCCTGGTCCCAATATCATTAAATCAATATGCTTCCTCCCAGGCTTTTTGGGTGCCTTTAAGTAAGTAAAATTAGGCTGGCCTATCCTGCGAAATACACATGCCTGAATGGCAAGCTGTTTTGGTGCCTTCTCTGGAATCCTCACTACTCATTTATCACATGAATCCAAACAAAACAAACCACTTGTAAAGTACAAACATTTCAAACAATAATGGAGTCTCCAAATAAAGGGCAAAGGCTATGGTCAGCTCTTCAGGAATCCAGTAGGGTCTTTACCATTATATGTCTCCTATTATTATCGTAACCCTGATAAAGGCTGTTTATGAACAAAGCATATTAACGAGCTTAGAAAAATTTGTATATTGGTAAGACAGGCCACTGCAGGTTTTTGAGAAGGGAAGTAAAATGATTCACATTGTATTTTAGGAAGATAACTATGACAGAATGGGGAATGGTTGGGGGAATAACAGTATAATGGAGAAAAAAATTTCCAGAAAACAACTTTGTATATGTATTTATATAAATGATATTGGTTGTATTTAATAAAAATGGATGAGCAGTTTGATGAGGTGTTCAAGTAATAAAAAATAATTTAAGAGGTAGGGAAGCTACCCACTTGGGTCTTTGAATTACAGGTCCTTGGGGTGAGAAGTGGGGATGGGAAGGCAAGCATCAGAGTTAAGAAAGGCCATGCATTTGGTCTCTATGTGCCAGATCTTTGCATTTTTTTTCTCACTTTTCATTGCTTAGATAATTGATTTCAGTGATTTCTCTAAAGACTCTTACTTCTCCAAGCATTCTCCATTCTGCCATAGTTACCTTCCTAAAGTACAATGTGAATCATTTTACTCCCTTTCCCAAAAACCTGCAATGGCCATTTTTGTCAATAGAAAAAAAAAGGTCCAACTTTTTAATACGCTTTGGTCATAAACAGCCTTTACCAGGTTTACAGTAATAGGTAACATGTAATGGGAAGCCCTTGACACAGTGATCAAGACTTGGAGTCACAGCTATGCAACTTACTAGCTATGAGATCTTGGACAGGGTTATGTAGCCTCTAAGCCTCAGTATCCTTTGTAAAATGGGAACAGTAATAGTATCTAAATTATTGGGCTCATGTAAAGATTAAATGAGAGTAAATGAACTAAATTTCCAACTTCTCTCATATGCCACTCTAGCATATCCTCAGTTTCTCACATCTGTCATTCATTGTCATAGCTTTGCCTCTATTTTCCCAGCTACACGTGCCTCTCCCATGCCAAAACCCTCCACCCATTTTCTCTTCTTTTGATATCAGAATATAGTGTATATAAAAATATTAACTATCCAAACTGTAAGTATTAATTTTTATTTTAAAAATATTTTTCCCTAAATCCCTATGGCATAGTAGAAAAATCCCACTGGTAATTTGGTTTCCATGACATAATATGATAGAAAAATTATCCTCTTAGATAGTGTTACCTAAGATTTTTTAAGCAAATTTATTTTACAATTCTAAAAGATGAATAAAAACATTATAACATCTTGGAAAAGAGAGAAAAGCACTGCATATCCCACCTATCAAACATGAGCCTGTTCTCTAAGGCCTTGCTACTCAAAGTGTAGTCTGGGCCAGAAGCATCTGCATCAGCTAGAAGCTTGTTGAATATGTAAAACATCAGGTCCATCTCAAACTGATTTAATCAGAATATGATTGATTTACATATTAATTTCTGAAAAGCATTGCTCTAAGACACTACTTACAACCCAGCAGAGCATGACATTTACCAAGAGCATTTACCAGGCATCTTCCTCCTTCCAAGAAATATCGAGCAGCTGCTATATGCCAAATTCTGTACTAGATATTGTGTTTTTATCTGCTAGATTTTTTTTTTCCCAGGACTGACTCAGGAATATATGGAAAAAGTGTTGCCCTCTTTTTGAATTGTTTCCTTAGGCAAATCAAGTAACTGTAAATTTAAAAGCTGCCAATTTCAGATAGGTGCAAATCATCTCATTCTGAAGTGGGTCTACTTGTTTTCAAGTTCTCAGTGATGTCGCTAAGTCTCTAAAGTTTGATGCTTTTTAAATATTGCTCATTCCTTTCGTTAACAGCTGAAAAATAAAGCGAAAAAAGGCACTAAAATTAACATTTCACAGTAAAGCCTAAAGAATACATTGTGTTTGCCTTAGACAGCTTTCATAAAGTTTTATGTTTGGAAATTTGGGGCTAAAGGGAAGTCTTGAAAGTTGACACTTTAAAAATAAATCTTAAGATATTACTTCAGAGTCATTTTTCTAGGGGAGTGGGTGGGAAGAAAAAAAAAGTTGATGCAAACAGCTAGGTGACATACTCCCAATATCCTGTGGTGTCATTGAAAACAAAGAATACTATGTTTATACCAAAGAACCCTTTTAAGCATAAGAAGATATATGAAAAATATTACATACAAGTGATATTTAACATACAAGTTTCTTAACATACAAGTGATACTCCTCCAGACCAAACCAAACAAACAAACAAACAAAATGGGAATATTATGCAGCAAACTAGGTTTAAATGAATGTTAAGAATAGCCTGGAAGAGGAAATTTTAATAAGATGTCAAAAGCGGCCACTACGCAGCAGGAGTTGTGTGTATAGGAAGGTGGTTTGGGGCCGGAGAGATGAGGTGGGGCCATTTGGTGATTAAATGTGAGCTGACCTACAATCTGTATATGAGCCTTCAATCTTGTCTTAGCTCAGGGGACGGCTTTCTTTTCCAATAAGGTCCTCCTGAGTTACTGAGGACCTGCCTGGCCTGAAGCCCCTCTGGGACCCTACCATCAAGCCCAGGGTGCTTTTCTTGATTTGTCTGTTTGCCAAGATGTCCCTGTGATTTCCATGTGCAAAGTCCTCAGATCAGCAGAGACCTCGTATTTTCCTCATATTCAGACAAGTACCATTTGAAGGAGTAGGGAACACTGCAGAAAGCAGGGAAATGGGTTTGTGTGCCTTTGAGCCTCCATACTAGCAGGCCTCGTTCCAAAATGGGATTTCCAATAGTGCCACCACATTCAGCTCCCTGAATGCTTCCAGACTTTCATTTCATCTATTCAAGGGAATTATATCAGCAACTCTCCCTTCCTGGTGGGGGTACTGTGACGAGCAAATGGGACAAGGAATTTGAAAGAAGGTTCCAAACAACAGGACAATACAAATATGTTTCATTACTGCCTCCTCTGTAAAACAGGAATAACAGCACGGAACTGCTGCACAGTGATGTATAGGTGAAGTTCAATTATGTAATGCCTGGGAACTAGCCCTGGAGAACATTGGGAAATAGATTTTACTGAAGTAAAGCCCCCGGTAAACAGCTACAGATACCTCCTTGTGTTTGTAGACACGTTCTCTGGATAGGTGGAGGCCTTTCCCACTAGGTCTGAGACCGCTTTAGTGGTCACAAAAAACTCCTACAGTACTTGGTCCCTCGATTCGGCCTGCCCTTAACGCTAGGATCAGACAATGAGCCAGCCTTCACGGCACAAATTTCTCAGAGCCTAGCCAAGGCTCTGGGTATATCCTGGCAATTACACTGTGCCTATCGTCCCCAGAGTTCAGGACAGGTCGATCAGATGAACCGGACCTTAAAAGAAACCCTAACAAAGTTTATCCTAGAGACCGGTGAAAACTGGGTCAGCCTGCCTCCTTTTGTCCTCCTCAGCGTCCGATGCACCCCCTATCAGAAAGGTTTCTCCCACTTTGAAATCATGTTTGGCAGGCCTCCTCCCCTACTCGCCAAACCCGCAGATATCGTGCAGGCAGAAATCCTTAACCGTACACTCCTTAAGTCCTTACAGGTGCTCCAGTCTGCTCAATCCCAGGTGCACCAGCTCATCAGAGGCACTCGTCCCACACCAGTGGGCCTCACGGACCAACCAACACATTCCTTCCAGCCTGGAGACTCGGTCTTAGTTAAAAGATTCACCACCTCCGGCTTCACCCTCTGTTGGAGAGGACCCTACGCGGTTACCTGACTACCCCCACCGCACTCAAAGTGGACGGACTAACAGTTTGGATTCACCACACCCACGCCAAGACTGCCCCACCAGAAGAACAACGGAGCGTCGACCACTCAGCCCCGGATCTGCTAAAGCTAAGACTTGCACGCTCTTCGCGGTCACCACCCTCGCCTCCCTAACCCATGCTGTAAACTCCCATGGCAGACGCCCCCTTAAAGTCTACTTACTTTCAATAGGTACTTATTGAAGGCTCCACTGGAGAATATGTCAGTGCTCGAACAGGCACGGATCCACCCTAGTCAACTCTACCCTTGAGCATTCCCCAAAAAGCCCCGTAACCTTCTTCCTAGATCTTTGTGATATCGTAGGCCCCAAGCTTAAAAAACCTCCGAGTCACTCCCTACCATGCCTCATGCAGGAGCAATAATTTCGCATAAAATAAAGAAAAATAATTGGGGCTGTGGTAGTACAGAGCAGGAGGAAGTTCTCCAGGAAAAGGGTCTTTGCCTACGCCCAGGCTCTACTAGCCAACAGAGATGGAAGTGTAAAAACTTAAATGAGTACCTTTGCCCTCACTGGGGATGTAAGACCATCTCCACTATATCAGGATACACCAAAAACAGAGATTCCTTCATTTCTTTCCAACGAGTGTCCTCCCCAAACCCACGCTCTGCCGCCGGCACTTGTAACCCACTCAAAATAAATATATTCAACCCTGACAGTAGATGGAACACAGGACGTACCTGGGGTATCAAACCGTATGTGTCGGGATGGGACTGGGGAAATATTTTTACCATCTAGCACATGGCCCCACCAAGACCCAACCGCCCTGTAGGACAAATTGCCGAAGTCATACGGCCCCCAAAACCTCTCCCAAAAACCCGCAAATTCCATTCTCCTACTCTTCCTTCTCCTAACGTCACCCTTCCCACCATATCCCCATCAGTGGCAACTTTAACCATAGAAGATTTAAACCTCCTAGATATGCTGTCCTCAACACACCACCTATTTAACCAGTCCAGCCCGAACTTGGGTGCAGACTGTTGGTTATACTTAAACTCACAGCCAACTTTTTACACAGGCTTAGCAGCACAATTGCCCATAACCCCCTCCAACATCCCCTGCTCTGAAACCAATTTCACCTGACCCTGGGAGATCTAGAAGGAAAAGGTGAATGTTATCATTCCCCTAATTATACCCTCACTAACTCCCCATACGCTGTAATAAAACCCTTCCCTTGAGCTATAACAGAACAACTCTTTACTGCCCCAAAATCATCTTAGCTAGCCTGCACTTTGAGTCTTACTAACTGCATTTCACTTATCAGTTCAACAATTTCTCTGACCCGGTACTGTGCACACCCGTATACATCTTGCCCCGTGTAAATATCTACAATGGACAACAAGGTCCTACTGTTACTAGGACTTGTGTTTGGCCCTTGAGTTGCTCAAGATAATCCAGTCAAGAATTAATTCTGTGAAACTAATGATCCTAAGATCCCAGTATGAACCCTTAAACCAAACTGACCAGTTTTAATCAAAGAATAAATTATTTGACTCACGTACTAAATAACAGGGGGGAATGACATAGGCACAAAAAAACAAAAACAAAGAGCTTAAGCACCGCCATCTTATAGAAAAGCCACCTGGGCCCTGAGCAGAGGTGTAATTCTCAGAAATGTTATTTTCTAAGGTTAAAAATTTTCCACTGTTGTCCATCCCCTTGCAACAAACCGCTGACTCTTGCTTCTGTACAAACAGCTTGCCTTGCACAACCCCTGAGACCCCAGGAAACAAGGATATGGTTTTACAGCTTAAATACCTTGCTCCCATTGAGTTCGGGGCCACGGGCTGGAGAGACCTGAGTCCTCCGTGGCTGCCGGCAATAAAGACCCTGCAATTTGGCATACTTTTGTCTTGATGTTGATTTTCTTTGCTCGCTCTGGTACAACAATACAGCACCTTTCTCGGCTTCTTACTATTACATTTCTGCTGCTTCTGTGGTTTACGGAAAATGCAACCCTTTTCCTGTGTGTGTGTGTGGGGGGGCGCGCCTGCGTGTGTGTGAAAGAAAGAAGGAAACATTTGTGGTCGCATTGAACATCTGAGTGCTGACTGTGTGAGGGGCTGGAGGAAACAGGACTTATCTGAGGACCGACTGACCGAAGCCTGCAAGTTTCCACGAACGCAGTCGCTGCCGAGGCGTCTCTACGCGTCTCTACACTCACACACAGGAAGACAGGAGTAACGGAGGGAGGAGACTGGGAAGCTGGGGAGGCGTGGGAGCGGGACAGAGGGGCAGCCCGGAGGGCGCCGGCCAATCGGAGCGCGCTCCGCCAGCGACCAATCACGGGCCGTCTAGCCCGGCAAATCTGCCCGGCAGTGAGGGGCGGGGCTGCCGGGAGTCGGAGTGCCGCCGGCTGCACTTCTGTGTGTCTTTCAGGAAGCCACAGGACAGGGGGCGTCTGTGCGGAGAAGCGGGGGTGGTGAGTAGCAGGCAGGCCCAGCTTGTGTACCAGCCCAGTGACATATATAGAAACATAAATCAGGCTAGAGCCGGCGCGCGCGGGCGCGCACATGTGTATGGACCCGCAGGCATGTCTGTACACTGGGGGGGCACCTGTCTTGTGAGGGGCTCCGGGCGTGGCTGCTCCACGGACTTTCAGTTTTTGTAAGATTCATCTCTAGGGGCCTACCTTCCCCCATCTCCAGAGGGGAACGTAAGAAGTTTAACAGAGCTGGGACTGAGCAGATTAAGGGAGTGGAGCCGAGGCTGGGCCGGAGAGAGTGGGGACTGCGGGTGCTAGTGGGTAGGGATCCATCTGTTTGCCCCGTTTCCCAGCAAGAAAGGCATTTTGGAAAGACTGGCGTGGCAAGCATCGCCCTGAAACGTCCACAGAGGCCGAGAAGTGATGATCACTGAGTGAGTGGCACTGGGCTGAGACTGCCCAGTTTGTTAACGACAGGGATGCTAGCACTTAGGAAGGCTAGGAGGAAACTCAGGATGGGGACCATCTGCTCCCCCAATCCCAGCGGGACAAAGACATCATCGGAGGTCTGCAATGCCGACTGGATGGCCTCGCTCCCCCCTCACCTCCACAACCTCCCCATTTCCAATCTGGCAATCCCAGGTATTCCTACTTGTTCCCACCGTGTTTAGTTCTGCCATTTTAGTGTTGTTAAGAGGTTGGGTTGCTTTTCTTTTGTGCTAAGAAATTAATTGTCAGTGACCCCTTTTTATTTCCAAACCAAAAACTTAACACTGAAGCAGCTGCTTTAAAGAGATTTCCGTACGCTGCATCATTGGTAAAAGGACTCATGAGAATGGAAGCATCATTGTTTTTGCTTGTGGTTTTTTGTTTGTCTGTTGCTTATATTTGCTAGCCCCATTCTAAGAATATTATCCCTTTTACTGTTGTTATGTGTATGTGAGGGGTGCATTAACTTAAATCATTTGAAGTAGACATCAAAGGTAATGAATTAAAAGTCAAGAATAATTTTAGATCTGGATCAATATTTTCTTTCTCATTTATCTGACCTTGTGTATTGGAGAAACAAAAAATGCACAAGCATTAGAGAATACGTTCAGAATCAGAACTGAGTATAAAGACACATTTTTGTTGTTAGAAAAGCCAGAATAGAGAATACTAACTCATCACTGGCAGTCATTAAGCGTGATGAGGTGGTGGTGGTTGAAGCTTTGTTTCTCTCTATATGTATGTATACAGGTGTCTGCCTGACTAATTTAGAACTGCAGCCTTGAAAAGCACTTCTGCTCCAGCCACTGTCTCTCTACTGGAGGTTTTATGCCTTGACATCATTTGTTAAATGTGTCCTCTTCCTTCCGCTCAAAAGGTGGTTAATGTATGATTTCTAGGGAGGGATATTTGGACAGAGAGTTTGGTCTGGTGTGCTGAGCATGTCCTACAGTGCTGATACTGGAAAGCACTCCTAGAAGCAGGGGATGGACTACTGCCAATTCTTTCTTTCACTTGGAGACATAACAATTGAAGTTCACGCCTAGACTACCAGACAAACTCCCAAGCATTCCCTAGACCCGTCTGGGTTTTTTTTTGTTTTTGTTTTTTGTTTTTTGCTTTTTGAGGTTTGGTTGGTTTTTTTGTTTGTTTGTTTTTGGTGGCTGAAAAGATGACCTCATGCAACTCCTGATCTTTGCTTTTGGTGCATGAGAAAGAGCAATGCTGGCTTCAAATGCAGGCTTTTCTTCACTCATCTCTTCTTTTGGATGTCTTCCAGGTTGATTGTCCTCATGGACCCAGGTTGCTTTTGAGCAAGGAGAGGGCTGCAAAATTTCTTTATAGTTATGTTACATATGTTTTATCAGCCATTGACTACAGCTCCTTGGGAAATGCCAGATGGGCATGCTTCAGAACAGGTCTTTTCCATGTTTAATTGGCGCCTGTGGAGTTGTCACTGAAATTATGCATGGGCCACTTTTAACATTAGTCATTTGCCTTCAGGCCTTCTGATGGAATTATTTTCTTGAGTGATACGGCAGGTAGTATGTGTTTGCAAATAGAATGGCATCTTATGCACGCCCTAAATGGCTGTGTCATTCAGGGCATGTCCGGGGTAGGTTGGGGCTTCCTCCTTCCTTGTTGTACTTTGGACAGCTCAAACCATAACAGCAGCTCTGCTAGTGGCTTGGCTTGGCTGTGTATTCTGCCTCTGTGACTGGAGAAAGGAGCAGGGCATTTGTTCTGTGATCCATACGATGTCTTGCAGTTACTAAAATTGCTGGGGTAGCGGGGGAGCAAATAGCTGGCACCTACTGCTGAAACTGGAAATTATATGATTAGCCGCCATGGGGATCACAAGAATTTTTTTACCCTACTTTGTGAAGTCTGGTTCTGCTAAGCAAAAAGAAAAAAACAATGGCCTTGACTCCTCAAAAGATGCTAAATTCACTACTGTGAAATGCTATTTTCTCAGCAGTGGAAGGGACATTAAGTGTATGTATGTGTAGGCTCAAGACAGGAAAATCACATATTAAATGCTAGCCATTCATGGACTTCACCCCTAGTAGTTCTCTTTCCTCTACCTTGAGCTTAATACTCACCAGATAAATAACTAGCAGTCAATTTCTACCAATCCTTGCTGAGAAATCCTGAAATATAGAAGGGATTTAAGAAATGGGGGCCATCATCGTCCTCCCACTTCCTCTCTAACTCTTCCCTCTTATCATCATCTGCATCATAATAGCTGTTATTTGCCGAGCACTAGCACGCAGCACCCACTGGTGTACATTACCTCCAATCCTCATAACTCCATGAAGTGGGTATTAACATCCTCAGTTTAGAATTAACGAAATTACTGTTCAAAGAAGTTAAGTAATTTTCTCAAGATCACAAATAGTAAGTGGTAGAACTTGTATTTAAGCCCCTGTGGAGCTGCAAAACACGGGCACTGTCTCTGTGCCCCTGAAGGGTCCTTGGGAGTGGCAGAGCAGTGGGAGTAGTCCCTAACTGAAAGCCAGTTTCTTCAGACCATCCTCTGCAGTGAATGAAAGAGGTTTTCAAAGCAAGTGGTATTAATCTAAGTGATTATCACTTAGATTATCACTTCGAATATATAGGTAGATATATACATATTATATGTACATCTATGTAGTAATATATATGTATGTAATATATATGTAATATATACATATTATATATACATATAGTTGTGAATTGTGATATATGTAGATGTATACATATTATTTATACATATAAATGTACATATATACATATTATATATACATATGCCTGTTTAGAATTGGAACGCAGTAAATTTTAAATTCAATTTTAGTGCTTCAACCTGTTTTGCGTGTGTGTGTGTGTGTGTGTGTGTGTGTGTGCGCGCGCGCGCGCACGGGCGCGCCCACATGCCCAATCTGGGGCATCTATAGGACAGAGTCAGATCTATCCGGATGGTGATAGGGCAGTGAGGACATGGGAAAGGGGAGGGAAAAGATAAGCCTTCTGGCAATAATAGCAGAACTGAGATGGAGTAAACTATGTCACATTTGAGTGCACCTGCTGCATTTGCCTGTCATGATGGGAGAGAACATGTGTGAATGTGCACCTCTCAACAGAGCCTTGATGTATTATTTTACTTCCGCAACTGTTAAGAACACCTGTTAATGACCAGTACCACCAAACATATTAAAATATCTTGGAGAAGAATCTCAAAATAATTCTCATTGCTATCTGTATAGAATCATTTGATGTCTGAAGGATAGAGGATCCAGACGTCACAAAAGTCAGATTTTTTAATTAAAGCTTTAAAGTCTATATTTTCACTGATGTTTGTGAAAGCATGATATTCTCTGTGGACAAATGGACTAATAGGAAAAACATTTCTCTATAATGTATACTGCTTTTCAATGAATTGTTTTCTCTGTACATTTTAATGCTATTCCATTTTTGTAAAATGCACTCGTTCTTTCTTATTAAAGGTAAACTAGTTGGTTTACATTTGGGGAAGTTTCTATTGGAAAAGCCTTGAACTTAAGGGTTGTGAAATTTATTGTTGATTCTTGCCATGTAATATTGAAGAAGTATCTAAATTTCTCAGGACACAGTTTCTTCATTTGTAATTAAGATATTGGGTTAAATTAAATATAGACTCCTTTCCAGATTAAAAATTATATGATTGAGTTTTTTGTTCTATTTTGTTGCCTGTTCTTTGTCCAATGTAAAAAGAGCTGGAAGGAATGATTGGGTCATTTTAGGTCTAAAAGCTGTTTGTTGTATGCCTCTTCAAAACAAGAAAATGTACAAACAAGGATTCACAATTGCCAGAAGGAAGCAGGATCTATTCACTTTAGCCTCTTAAAAGGGACTGTAGATTACTTGATGTAAATGAACTTTTACCTCACCAGACCCTAAGTGCACTTTAAGAAACCTCTATAGAGATATTTATATATGTATATCCAGAAACACAAATAACATGTTACAGAAGCACACAGAAGGGAGAGATTAATTCCAACTTCTGGAATTTGGAATTAATTAGGAACTACCTTGTTGAGAAATTAGCATTTGATCTAGAATTTGAGGAGTGGTCAGGACTTCAAGGGATATGGCTTGAGGGTCAGGGTTAGGAAGGAGGATTTCCAGGTGGAATTAACCAATTGAGCTAGTAAATGGGGGTATATGAGGGAACTGGCTAGAGGACACCCTCTCTGGTCCCTCTATATCCCTGTTATAGTATCTTTGTCGTAGTACTTCTCAACACATTGTTATGTTTAAGTGTATGTTTTTCCCATGTGAACAACTTGTCAACGGAAAATATCTTATTTTTCTTTATAATTCTAAATCCCAGTAGAAGGTAGCAGCGCAGTCATTGGTGACAGTTGAGTGAATAATTGAAAGTATGGAAAGTCTGGAATAAGAACGCTAGAAACATTGTTTGCAGCCACCATCATTTTTCATTGTGATCAGAGCTGAACTGAGTAGATTAGTTAAATTCAACTTTCACAAATAGCCACATGAAACCATATGAAAATTTTCCAATCCATTTCATATTATTGCACATAATATTCCTGAAGATTAGACTTGACAAGGCTCATCACTAAGCCCCCATTAGAAATGAAAATTTTGAGGCCAAGTGAAATGGTCACGAGAGTCAGAAGCAGAGCTCTGCTGTAACTTCTTTTCTAGGAACAGTTCTTTCACCCACCATCGCTCGTGCCTTCCTTCTTCCTGTGTCAAATTAGAGCTTTTCATCTTTGCTGCCTGACTGCTGCCTCTCCCAGATCCTATTTCCTGTTCCCCTCTTTGCCTTCTTTCCACTGACCTGACCTGGTCCCCAGCCTTCCCTTGCCAGGGTCAACCTTCCACAGGTGCTCCTCACTGCTCTCCAATTCCCAGATGATTCTCTGTTCTCATGTTGCTAGTGATCATTCCCTTCTCTTTTTTTCTACCTTTCTGGAATCCTATCCTTTTCTAGCGGTTTTGCCCCTGAGCACTTGGAGATTTCTATAGGTCTTGTTCCTGTGGCCCCAACACCCGCTTCCCACATGTGACATGGAGACAAAATCATTTAGTGGAGCAGGATGGAGTCATTACTCTGATCTTGCTTCTGAAAGTTGAACCAGATCTGGCACATCTAAAAGAGATTTGGGGACCACCCCAAAAGGGCACAAAATAAATTGTGTAACAGGAAGTTTTGGTTGGCTCTACTTTGAGGAGAGCATGAACCATGAGTTGGCCCTAAACCAAATCCATTCTCCTACAGGATTTGAGGTCATGGGAAACCAAGGACTAAGCTGAGTCTACCAAGGCTGACTTGATGATGAAAAAAAAAAATCATACAAGACCAAAATGGTCTCTTAAATGGGACTAGTTTATTTTTGTTTTTTTTTCTCTCTCTCTCTTTTTTTCCCTCTGGGTGGCCATGGTGAAGAATAAACCACTGTGGTAGTCCCAGTAGTAGGTTTCACTTTTAAGAAGGCTCATCTAGCCCTCTCTCCTCCCACAAATTACAAAAGCCACGAAGAGTTCTAGAATCACACATGTCTATAAAAAGAAAGATCATGGATTGGTTAAGAATACGAATGCTACAGCCAGACTATCTGGATATAAATACTGACTCTGCCCTTTACAAGCACTATGACTTTGGACAAATTACTTAACCTTTCTGTGCCTCAGTGTCCTTCTCTGTAACACAGAGGTAATCTGTGCACCACCTCATTTTTTTAGTGTGAAAAATAAATTAATTCATATAGTATGCTTTCTATCACAAAATAAGCACTATAAAATAATAACAATTGTTATGACATATCTTTTTAAAAAGTCAATCATAACATTCATTTATTGAAAGCCTGTGCCTGAAATGGACAACAAAAAAGAGGTGTAAGATGCAGTTCATACCCTCAGGTAATTTACAGTCTAGTTAAGGAGCTGACTGTTCAAATAGACTATCTGACTCGGTGTTCTCTGTCCGATCATATTAGGGTAACTTGAATGGTTACCCTGCAAAAGAGGCTCTAGAGTTAAGGGAAGGATACACGTAGGGTTGCCCAGGATGTGAGTGCCAAGGGTGTCTTAGATGCAATATGAGGGTGGCTGATCAAGAGAGCCAGAAAACTTTCTTTAGTTATTTACTCTGTCCTGTCCCATCCCAAATTCAGCTGTCAGACTTTGTCATCCCCAGATATCCAGAGCCTTTGGGAAAAACTCAGCCCTCTGTGACAGAAGCATGTTGTTAACTCTGTTCTGCTCTCTTCATTTCCTCACTTGCCCTCCTAACCCAGCCATTTTGTTCCTAGCTCAAGAGTGGGAATATTACAAAACGCTTTCCTTTGAACAAATGCTTACACATATTTTATAATTCTTTCCCCAGCTATTGGAATAATAGCTTCATCATCCCTCCAAATACATGCATCACCCACACATGCAACACATATACACCACCCAAATACACTCACATGCACAGATACTTAGCTATGACCTTAGCCTCAGCTTCGACCTGCACTGGGCCCAAATTTCAATGCCTGCTGTTGTTTACCAGTCATAAACATCTTGCAAAACATGCGTACTGACATTTCAGACCCTTGGAGCGTGCTGCTTCCACCTGCAAGCTCCTCTCTCAGACCTGCTTCTGAAGCTGCTGAGTTGGTTTCTAACACGTGATCTGACCTGACCTCCACTAGATGTGACAGGTAGCTTCTACATCTCTCTCCTGCCTCTAGGAACTCAGAAGCACAGGCACACTAAAGGTAATGCTAGTGAAGTGCTTTCCCGTCTTGCAACTTTGCCTCTGGGAAAGTCACAAACCACTTTGCCAATGCTGACTAACCCCAATTAGAGTTTCAAACTAGGCCTGCAGAGGAGGGATTATTTGTAGACATTGTAATAGGTGGGTGTGTTTGTGTGTATGAAAAGAATTTGAACATGCATAGAGAACCAAATTTAGGTGGAGGAGATCTGTGCCTTAATTTGTTTTAGTATTTACATTTGTGGTTAAGCAGGAGTCCTTCCACCTTCTCTCTTGTGTTGTTAAACATCAATAGGAATTTGGATTATATTGCTGAACACTGTGAGGATCAAAGTACATGGGAGGATTATATTAGTAGGTCTCTAGGTAACTTCAAGATAAAACAGGTTGAGCTACAGAGACCTGCATTGCTCTAAGGGAGATGTCTAGGTTATTTCATCTATGAAACACAGGCAGTCTTTACTAAGCAGCTAAACAAGAAAATAACAGGTTGGGGGTTTTTTGTTAATGTCCAATTACTCTAGAACTGTCAGCTGTAAAGTATCATTTCTTCTTAGAGAATTTCTATCAGTATTTTTATTTCTGTTGAGACCTGACAAGATGAAAATAAAGGAAAAACTAGGACCCATTTGTGTGCTATAATGCAAATGTGTTCGAGTGTGGCAGCAATCTGCAGTTATGGTGGAACTGAAAAATTCCTAGGCCCTGTCAGACTGAGATGAATATTTTATGAACATGTATGATTTGAAGGCTTATATATGAAAAGCGTTATTTTTAAAGTGCAATTGAATCCAGATACACCACTCCCCAAATAAATGTCAAGCAGAGAAAGGTGAAAACAGCGTTCTCATCCATCCTCCCCAGGTTTGAGTTTAGGTCATCATCTTGGCAGTAGGTATCCATATGGACCCTCACAAGAATTGTATGACTGTGTTGTGTTCATTTGGCTTAAAATATACATCAGTGCCTGCTTTCTCCTTTTGCTTCTTTTGGTTTTCGTTGCCTATATTTAAAAATCTGTAGGCCGGGTTCGGTGGCTCACCCCTGTAATCCTAGCACTTTGGGAGGCCAAGACGGGTGGATCACAAGGTCAGGAGTTCGAAACCAGCCCGGCCAAGATGTTGAAACCCCAACTCTACTTAAAATACAAAAAAAAAATTAGCTGGGCGCGGTGGCATGCACCTGTAATCCCAGCTATTCAGGAGGCTGAGGCAAGAGAATCACTTGAACCTGGGAGGCAGAGGTTGCAGTGAGCGGAGTTTGAGCCATTGCACCCCAGCCTGGGTAACAGAGTGAGACCCCATCTCAAAAAAAAAAAAAAATTGTAATCATTTAAAGGAAAGTTATTAACTCAAAAGGTATTTACTGAATGCCCTTTTGTGCCAGGTACTGTGTTAAATCAGGTGATAATACAGATCAGTAAGATTATTCTCCCTGTTCTTCTTGAAAATATGACCTTGGAAGGAAGCCAAAATTCAAACATGATAGAGAAAATGCATGGGGTCTGTAACACTCAGAAAACCAATACCCAATTCTGTTACTGATCACAGAAGGAAAGCTTGGTGGGTTGGACTTCCAAGAGTACCCTTGGGTTGAAATATAAAGAGTGAGGAATAGAAAGCCAGGTGTCCCAGTGCAGAGGGACTGAGGAGTCAGAGAGCATGGTGACCTTGAGGAAAGCCAGGCGGTCTGGTGTGGTTACAGCATGGATTTTATTTAAATAAAGGAATAAATATGAGGCTGGAAAAGTAGGCAAGAACTAGATCCTAATGAGGCTTATATGCCATGCCAAGATTGAATGTCATCTTGATGGCAAAAAGCAGCCATTGAAAGAGTTGGTCAGAAATGAGTGGTAAAGCCCCTAAAATGACTGCATAAGAGTGAACTGAAACAAAATGACCCAGCAGTTATTACGGATACTGTGGGTTAAGATGAGAAACTCATTGTTTCTTTCCCTCTACTCATCACATGTATGTTAATTTTTTTCCATATACTGGGCTCTCTCCGAGGCACTAGCGATTCAGTGATGATCAATACAGACATGGTCCTTGCCTTCAAAGAGCTGACAGTCTAGTTGGAGATATGGACATTTAATCAAGCAGTTATAACACCATAGGCTATGTAGGATGACTAGAGAGGTATACATTACTGCTGGAAGAAGCATATAGCAAGGGCATCTTAACAAGACTTGGGAGTCCAGGGAGGCCTCCTAGAGGAAGTTATGAATAAACTAAACTCTGAAGAATACACAGACATTAGCTCCCAGGATAAGACGAACAGAGTAAGCATGCTCTAGGAGGGGAAATAAAATGGATGAGGATCTTGAAGAGAGGGAATGGCCCATTTAACAAACCTAAATATTTCATTATGGTTGTACTATAGGTTGCAAGGAGGAGAAAGTCAAGGAGTGACAACATATTTACAGGTCTTAAAAGCTATGTTAAAGTTACCTAACTTCAGACTGGGCATAGTGGCTCATGCCTGTAATCCCAGCACTTTGGAAAGCTGAGGCCGGTGGATCACTTGAGGTGAAGAGTTTGAGACTAGCCTGGCCAACATGGTGAAACCCCATCTCTAATAAAAATACAAAAATTAGCCAGACATGATGGCGGGTGCCTGTAATCCCAGCTACTTGGGAGTCTGAGGCAGGAGAATCACCTGAACCCAGGAGGCAGAGGTTGCAGATAGCCAAGATCGCACCTCTGCACTCCAGCCTGGGCAACAGAGAAAGACTCCATATTTAAAAAAAAAAAAAAAAAAAAAAAAGTCATCTAACTATACCTGAACAGGAGTGGGAAGGGTTTTAAGCATGCAAATCACAAGATCAATTTTGTGTTTTGGAAAGATCACTCTCACTGCATCACAAAATATATGGGAACCAGGAAGTACTGTAATCAAGGGGACCAATTAGGTTGCTATGAGGTCATTCAAATGGGAGGTGAGGCTGACCTGCGGAGGAAGGTGACAGCATGGACGAAGAAAAAGAGAACAGACTCAGGAGCTATTTAGGAGGAAGTGTCAGCAGGACTTGGCAATTACTTGGAGGGCAAAAGAGAAGGTGCACCTGGTTTGGGTGAGTGAGAGGAAGTTGATGGCATTCCCAGAAGTATGGATAAAGAAGAAGGACCAGGTTTAGAGGTGGTAGAAGGAAGCAGAGGTGCTTAGTTTGAGGCACCTGTGGGACATTTCAGAATTGGGAGAAGGGCACAGGTGGCACACAGTGGAGATGGTTTTAGAGCTAAATCTTCACATTTCACAATTTGCCCAACCTTCTACCCTCACCCACAGATACTATTATATCCAATATCAGATGGTTTGAATTTAAAGCTGATATCCTCATTTTTTAGATTATGTCTTTTAGATTTTAACTAGGATTGTGCTTCTTTTAGAAAATTTGTCCTGGGAGTTCTAGTCCCAGAGAGGTGCCCCCTCGTGTTCGTCTAGTGTCTAGTGTTCTGCCTGTTATGTCTGAATTGTTCTTGACAGCTCAGGTGTAAGCATAGGCATTAGCTTGTGTATGCTATACCGTAACCAGCTGTGAAATGGAAACTTTTAGTTGCTTTACCACAATCATCGAACACGATTTATTTCATACACAGATATCTCGGGTTGCACCAATAGGCTCAATAAAAGCACAACAATTTTACAGTAGAATAGTTCATTTAATGTAACTTTTTCTCCTATCCAAACTAAACATTTTTCTGGTTTCTCCTAAAGCTTATTATTATTCTTTCTTTAGTGTTTACAAAAAAGTTGTGAAAAAAGAATCTCAGAGCTGAGAAGGCTCCTTAGGGAATGACCAAGTGCCCCTTGCGAGGAGTTACTTCACAAAAAGATGATGCCATCTATTTGGAAACAGAGCAGTATACACATTAGCAAAACAGAAGAAGAATTTCTCATGAATGAATTATCTACAGTATCTTATTTGGAGTAGGGATTGGGGTCTATTGGACAATTAAAGAAGAGAAAATCTTTCAAAAGAGAATAGGAACCCCTCCCCATGTAGAGGGCTTTAAAATGCCCCCCACACATGGGATTGAAAACCCTTTGACTCACATAAATCATAGGATGCTGGAGCTGACTTGGGGAATACCTAAGGCAATGGAATGCTCATTGTGCCTTGCAGAGCAGGGAAGGTTTTGTACCTCCTTGGTGCCCCTCTGGTCACCTCAGGGAAAGGGGTGGAGACTGCTGGGGAGAAACTGCAACTAGAGCAGGTCTGGTTGCATTTGTTTCACACATAGTTACTTCATTTGAAAGTATTGCAGGTCTAAAAAGTACCCTGAAAACCTCTGATTTACTCCAGTTATCTCCAGCCTCATCCAGCCAGTTGCAGGGGTAGACCAAGACTGACTCTTTAATTCCCAGGCTGTCTCTCCTCAAACAGTGAGATGCCCCTTGGCTTTTCAGCACACACAAAAAAACAAGTTGATCAACGTCCTCTGCTTCCAAGTATTCTGCCTTAAACAGTTGCTTTGTTGCATTGTGGATAATTATGAATTCAGTAGGCGACTGATTAAAAATTAAATTGGCCACATGGCTCTCTCAGATTTTGCAGGCAATTTGATGGTTATTATTAATACTCTCCCACACGCCTCATGGAAAATAAGCAAGTCTGATAGGTTGAGACGAAGGTTTAAAGATGTTATCTTTGGTTCAAGGGACTACTAAATGGCCTCCTGATCTGGAATCTTGGACTCATAATGACTAAATTTTTGTACCCTAAAGACGCCTCAGCCTTTCTACACTTGTTAATATGAAGTCAAGTTCTCTATAAATGTTGCATTTTTCTCAAGGACTTAATTCAGAAGTGTGAGATTGGTGGCTCCGAAGAGATATTATTAGAAGATAATTTATACAGGCATAAGTTGCAAGAATTCTACTGTCTGGTACTTTTCCTTTAAAATTGTTCAACATAATATTTTATTATAGTTGTTCCTTTAGTTATCCTTTCAGGTTAATTTTGTTTCTGTTTTCTGACACATTCTTCTTCATTGACCCAGATAACTCAAGCTAGAAGGACAAAGGGAGATAAATGGAGCTAGAGGTAAACAGGTGCAAGGGGTGAAAAGGAGCAGAGAGTGAACTCTACCTGTTTAATGTTGGATGGAGCAAATAGAAGTTTGGGAAAGGATCGGGAGATCTAGGCCTACCAGCCTTAGGCAATTCTCTAAGCATCCGTTAATTCAGGTATTCATGCTTACATTTATTCTGTATAGATGTATTCAGTACCTACTAAATTCCAGAAACTAAGTATGGAGATATAGGCATGAATTAGACATGATTCTGCCCTCAAAGGCTTACAGTTAGGTGGCAGAGACAGATGTGGAGATAAATAGCACTCAGTGTCCTAGGTTCATCAAGTATCAACTAACTGCCATGGAATCACAGAGGAAAGAGCAGGTCAGTCTGCCTGGTGGAGTCAGGTGAGCTCACAGACTAATGATGGTAATTAAAATGGAAAGACAAGGGACTGTAAGATTGTCCCCAAGGCCTGTAAGGGTTTTTTGTTTTCTTAGACAAATCTTTTGCTATATTCAATAACCATAAGGCATATTTCTCATATATATTAATAACTTTGTAAATTAATATATTCTTAGCTCAGGCCTCAAATATTTTAACATGCAAAATTATCTGTTCACATCAAATTTATTGTAATATTTGTATAGATTAAATACCTGAGTTGGAATACAAGATGTTTTCTATGAAAGCCACCCTAAATATCTTCAGCATTTAAGAACACATGTTGATTGTAATGTCTGTTCTTTACGTTTTTTTTTTTTTTTTTTTTTTTTTTTGAGACAGGGTCATGTTCTGTCACCCAGGCTGGAGTGCTGTGGCATGATCACGGCTCACTGAAGCCTTGACTTCCTGGGCTCAAGCAGTTCTCCATCTCAGCCTCTGAGTAGCTGAGACTAGCGGCATGTGTCATTACACCTGGCTATTTTTTTTATTTCTAGTAGATATTAGGTCAGGCTGGTCTCAAACTCCTGAGCTCAAGTGATCCTCCAGCCTCGGCTTCCCAAAGTGCTGGGATTACAGGCATCAGCCACTGTGCCCATCCTGTTCTTCTATCTTTTATCTTATCTCTATCTTTGTTATTCACACAGGAGGAACTATGAAGAAGTGGTTCAGAGTGTAGGTTGTAGGCTCAAATCCTACCATTAATAGTTGCATGACCTTGAGTAAAAAGCTTTACCCTCTGTCTCTTAGTTTTTTCATCTGTAAAATGGAGATAATTATAATAGCCATTTCACAAGTGCAAAGTTAGAGGAATCATAAGCCAGAAGACCACCCTCACTCAGACACCAGTTACAGGTTTGGGAGCCTTAAGATCAGCCTTATGTTTGATCATTTGCTAGGAAGATTGACAGAACTCATTGAAAGTTGTTATAGTTACTGTTTATTGCTGTGAAAGGATATAGATCAAAATCAACTACAGGAAGAGGCACATGGGGCAAAGTTCAGGAAAGTTCCAAATGTGGAGTTTCCTGTTGTCCTCTACCCATGGACAGTGTTTCTTTCCTGGTATTGATGTGTGACCGTACCACACAAAGTACTGCTAACCAGGGGAGCTCACCTGAGCTTTGGTGTCCAGAATCTTTTCTGGGCTTTCACATGGCTGACCTTAGTATCCGGCCCCTTCAGAGGTTAAGCCTATACCTATGTGACTCAAATCCTCTGCCACAAATTACATCCTTAGACTTTATCTTATGGCCCAAAGCCCTCAGGTAAATAAAGATACTTTTATCAGGCAGGACATCCAAGGGTTTAAGCAATTGCCTCCCAAGAACTGAGGGCAAAGTCCATACCTCTTTTTTGGGTAAGGTTAAATTTTTTACTACACAACAAAGTTACTTAAGAATTAAATAAGATAATATACACAATGTAATTAGAATATTGCCAATCGTAAAATAAATGTTATATACATATATATGTATACACGGCTATTATTGTTAAACATCTTTTGATTACCTAATATATACCTAATATCATAATAGCTACTATAGGAAATTTATAAAAAATGAACAAGATTTATAAAAAATTGAACAAGTCAATAAAAGCATATGAGGTGAGTACCATGATAAAGAAACAAGCAAACTGTGCTGGGAACTGGAAAGAGAGAGGTTACTTCTATATGGGGGTTAAGGAACCGCTTCAGGAGAAGAGCCCCTGTGAGCTGGGCTGTGAGAGACAGGTAGGATTTCGGCACAAGGAGGAAGGTCATTCCAGAGACAGGGGAGCAAATGCCCAAAATTAGAGATGAGAAAACAAGGGCACCTTCAGGAAACAGAGGAGAGCTGCCATGGTTACCTGTAGAAGTAACAGGAGAAGGAAATGGAAAAGGTAGGGAAAGACAGACAAGCCAGATGGAGAGAGATTTTCAGCATTATACTAAGCACTTTGTGCTTTGTGTTGGAGACTTTAGGGAACCAGTGACAATTTTGGGCTTCAAGAAAACCGTGAAAGAAAATATACTGTCCCTGTTGTAATTCCAGTCTTTGAACACCCTCCCTTCCAATAACCCACCTTCACTTTGCCTGGCCAATTACAATTCAGCTCAGGTATGACCTCTGGGCACATTTCCATTATAGGACACGATATACCCCATTGGGACTGTTTCTGTCTTCTGTATACACCTGTTTTGTCATTTCTGTATACTTGCTGTCTGGTTCAGAATAAGCACTTTATGATAAAAGTGGAGGGAAAGAAGGAGGGGAGAGACATGGAATCTTGAAATATATGTACAAAGAATTTAAGCATAAAAAGCAGATATTTAAAAATCTGTATCTCTAGTTAAGAAGAAACTAGGACAGGCTGGAAGCAAGTAATAATGCCTAAGGTAAGACAAAATCTTATAACTGCATTGCAAAGTCTTCTCAAGATGCCTCAAGGCTTTACGAATAAGAACAACTATAATAATAATCAAAGAAGCAGAAGCAGAATAGCTTGCTTATTTAACACATAGCACTTTCTAGGAGCTCAATATTGCTCTGTTTGATTTATATCAAGCCAGTTAATTCTTATAACAAATTAATGATGTAGGTACTCTTATTATCCCCATTTTACAGATGAAGAAATTCAGGCACAAAGAGGAAATCCTGATAACAATACTAGAATTGTAAAAAGTTAGGTCGTGGCAAATTCATTTAATTGCATTTGAATAAAAGACACTGATAGAGTTGGAGATTGACCCAGTGTTGGGTTGTAACTTCAGTTGCTTTTGTTCATTGTAATAAAGGGTAATTTTCTTTTCATCTGAGGCCATTTGCTCCAATGTTGGGACTCTAATGCATGAGCACCCATAAGGATGGTTATGTTTGAAGGACTACCACAGAACATGCTGACCTGTTGGCTGAACAAGTTACTTTTATTTTTTCAAGACCGGACATCTAGGAGGCTTTTTATTAACTCAGAACAAAAGCAGCCCAGTGGTTTAAGTGGTCTGTGTAGTAATCACCCAGCAAGGCTCCGGTACAGAAAAAAATCTTTCTGGCCTGTATTCTGCCTCTATACAGAAAGACCAGCATGAGGCTTTAGCAGGTGTGTAAGCTCTCAGAACACTGGTCTTCAGGGTGGGGTGTGTTTTCATTCACTTTCCCTGTTGGGTGTAATGTACAAATTCCCTTTAAGCCCACCATTTCATGTAATTTAGACTGCTACTTACTGGATTTTCTCTCCTCCTTTTTCCCTTTCCTCTGTCAGAACACCTAGCTTAGGCCTTCATTTACAGGAAAGAGAAAAGACCCCTTCTTGTCCTCGAGGGGAACTAGCTAAGAAGCTTCTCTGTATCTCAGCCATTCTTCAATTTTTCAAATGAATCTTAAAATAACCCTGCCCTGTGAAAAATTCCAGCCAAACTAGGTAACTATGAATATTTTTTTTTCAAAGCCCCAGTGACAAATTCCATTAAAATGACCCATAAAACAATGAAACACCAGCCTTTAAAGTGAAGGGCACTATCACATAAATGCTAAACAATAAGTGAACTATTAGCCAATGCATTTAATCACCGTAGGACAGACCCAAGGCCCATCAGGAAGATGGGCCCTATAAATCTGTGTGAGCAAAAAGAATGTCCCCAGCAATTTGATGAAATTCTCAGATGAGCCAAAAAGCAATAAATATCACTTCAGCCTTGGGAATGATTTGCTTTTAGCAAATATGATGAGTTAAATTTACAGGCATATTTTCTGTTTAAGTATGGTAAGTGTGAAGGAAAAATGTTATTTCTTTGCAATGATTAATAGTCCTTCCTAAATAGAGTCACAAATGCCTTTAATAAGCTGTTAATAAGTGGAATTATCCAATTCTTAAGATAGAAGAGACTCTAAGTCCCATTTCACTCACTTTCCTAAGTTTGCAAATGAAGAAACAGAGCTCCAAGTACAAATCTGGAAGCCCAGGTTCACAGAAGTAATCCTGTCAGTACCAGCACTGGGATTCGGGCTCAGCTGTAGAAATTACAGACTGTTTCTTCAATTGAGAGAAGGTTAGAGTGCCCTCCTGTGTCCCTATGTAGAAATTCTGTAGGTCTTCACAAAATTTAAAATAGCATTAATCTCTTCATCAGTCTTCTTGCACTGGGACAGGGGCCAGGCATTTAGCTCTAAAGACAAACTCTGCAATCACCATGTTATTGAAAGTAAATGAGCAATGCCTCGACGTGTTAAATCAGTAAGGACATAGAACCAATAATATCATCCCTAGAGTATCTTTGTGTCCACTGAGGTCTGACAAACCTGGGTCTGTGTCCCAGGCAGCCACATGCAATCTTTGCAACCCTGAACGAGTTGCAAAACTAGTCTGAGCCTCAGTTTCTTCATCTGTAAAATGCGGGTAATTACTGTCCTGTAGGATTGTAGCAGAGATCAAATGAGATCATGTAAGTAAAATGCCCAGCCTGGCATTAGGTACATGATAAGCACTCAATAGATTGAAGTTGTTTTAGTTATTTTCAGACAAGAGCCCCCACCAGGGTCACCGAAAAGTTAATGATGAAGGAGCTCAGGTACAAACACTGGGGAGATAAACTGAATGTCTTGTCTCCAGGGTGCTTTTAGTTATTGGATGAAAAGGTTTCCAAGAGTTTCCAAGCAGAGGAAAAGAAGAGAGAATTTTTAAAGATATATGTACTGAATATGTGATTCCTGAAAAATGAATTTCTCCTTCAGATGGAGAAATTTAAATGGATCTAAGCCACGTGACTTGACCACAGATAGAAGCTATCTCAGAGTTAACACCTGGCACTAAGGATCCAGAAATTAAAAAAAAAAAAAAAAAAGCCTCTTTTGAAAGAAAATATTTGAAAACCTTGAAAACCAGATCCTATTTATGTCATTGACCCAGTCTTAGAAGCCTGTATTTATTGAGAGGGTAACCATATTAAAATCAATCAAGAACGGAGGTGAAAAACAATAGCTGGATGAATTCATCCTTTGATTTTAATTTCCTTCAACTCTTCATGAAACAAGCTATCTCAGCTAAAGCGTTCAGCAAAATTGCAGTAAATCAAGTCCTTTAGGCCAGTGAACTTTCAAAGGTTCCCTCCCGCTCTGACCCCGAGTAATTTTCAGTTATCCTTTCCCTATGTGTGGAAGGGAGATATCATTATTTATGATACAAGGAGACTTGACCTTTAAATGTCAGTGGAAGTGTAGAGTCTGGCCATTCTGTCTGTATCTTCCACCAGCTTATAGAATTAAGGGAAATAGTCCAATAGAGTGCAAATGGGGAAGAGGGAGGGGGAGAAGGAACACATCATTTATGCCACCATCTTTTTGTTACATAACCAGGGGAAAGCAAAGAGAGAATCAGGCTGGCCTCTGTTATCTAAATACTTATTCTAGATAGGACAATCACCAGAAGGTTTATATAGATTATTGTACTGCAAGAGCTCATAAAAGGCTGCTCAGAGTTTGTGAGGCTTACCCCTGAGCCCCAGGGGCTTGCTTACCCTTTCCAGTAATCTGTTACCTTTAAATAAGGCAAATGCAGCACAAGGCTGAGGCATTTATTATTTATAGAAAGTTCCTCATCAGACTTATCTATGGCTGTGGAGGAGCAGAGTCGGAGCCTCTGAGCCTCCGCAGTGATGACCTGCTGCATTTTACCCTAGTGCAGTGCTATTCTGGGCATTGTGAAGCTTAAGCTGGACTCTTTGTGGTCATAAATTTTTAGTCAACTAATGAAAAGATATTCCCTGTCTCATACTTGAAAGTCCCCTATTTGTGTGGATTATCTGAACAATACATTTTCTGGCTATTGTGGTTACTTCAATAGTATCTGTGAAAAGCTTTGTTCCTGGGGTTTGTCTCAGTTGCTACTTCATGCTTTTGTGACTTTATACATCATCCTCCTTCGAATGCCCCCAAATTAGATCTTGCTTCTCGATGCTTATGTTGCCAGCCCTTTTGGTAGGGTTTTAATTCCAGTTACCAAGAAAAAAATTCGTTCATAAAGGGGTCTTTTTTAAGGGGTTCATCTCAATCAGAGAGAAAGCTTTCTCTTGTACTTTCCCACCTACTTCACCCCTTTGTGTGATACCACCCTACTCCCCATCTACGTCTACCCATACCTGGGGACTCTGGTCCAGGCACCAGGTGAGGTGAAGCCAGGAGGCAAGGTCCACAGAGCAGAGCCCCTTGAGGGATGGAGCTCAAAACAGGGCTGCACTGAGACACGTGTGCTTCAGACAGCTTAATAATAGGCTTCCCCTTCAAGTTGTCCCTTTAAAAATATTTACTCCTCATTTGGTGAGAAATGTAGAAGTGAAAGTATACTGTAGCTTTGAAAATTTTCTGTTAGGTTTGCCCTCTTTCCTGAGTCTCTCTTCTGAGTCCTGCAGCCCCCTCTGATCCCTCTCCCTTCCCCTTTTGATTCTCAGCCTTCTCAGCCTTCACTCCCAGCTTCTCAACCTCTCTCCCTTTCCTCAGCAGATCAATGAGGCCTTTCCAAGAGTCTGTCTCTAAACTGGCATATCCCGCTCCCACTGCTTAATACTGCTTCAAGTATGTCAAAAGCTATTAATGCCAGAGATGAATATTGCAGTTTTGCTCAGCAAACAGAAGATACTCCAGCTACCAGGATTCACTCCGCTTAGAGGAGAGTGGTGATTAAAAATGGCATTTTTTTCTTGTCACATGTTCATATTCAAGATTAAGAGTTTACTATGTGCACTGAAGAGAGCTTTTTTTTTTTTTTCAACATCGTGTCCATTTTGTTAGGAGTCACTGGTGAAAATCTGCAGCAACTGGCACCAAATTTGCAGTATATCCGAGCAATATCTTAACATCTTTGTAGACTGGTTCCTTTGGTCACTGCTCTGTGGGCATGCCCCTCAACAGGGCTCTATTGGAAGCCTAGTTCTCTCAGAGCTGGCTGCTGTCTTGTGTTGGAAAGATGTTTGACAGGGAAGTGAGCTAGTGATGGGCTCCATGGGAAGTCAGAGCTGGACTCTAGGGGATCCGGAGTCAGCTGGGCCGGTGCTATCTGAAGGGCCAGAGAGGCATAGCCTCATCAGCATCTAAGTCTGAGAGTAGACATTCATGCTGAAGGAGGAGCAGCTCCTAAATGGCTCTTCTTCCAGAAACTTGGCCTTGCTGATTTTACCTGTATGGCCTGTATGCATATTGAGACATACGTTTTCAGCCATTTGTAAAATGAAGCAGTGGTTTCTCCAAACCTCAGGAAACTATTTAGAGCTTTTAATCAGATGAGCTTCAGTGGGAATGTTTCGACTGCCTTCATTTTAGTACATTTGAAAAAAATGTTGAATTTCTTAAAAATCATAGGTCATTAAAATGCAAGCGCTTTTAGTGAGAATGTGTATGAGGGCATAAATCTCATTTTTTTAGCCCATTTTCTAAAAAAAAATCCTGTTGAAACATTTTTAATAGAAATTCTATGAAGACAGAGTCTTCTGGCTCTCTGTAAATCAAATCATAAAATCTTCTTACAGTAGTCTCTTTATCTGCAAGTGGTATGTTCCAAGACTCCCAGTGGATGCTGAAAACATGGACAGAGCAAAACCCTATACATCCTGTGATTTTTCCTGTACATACCCACCTATAATCAAGTTTAATTTATCAATTGGGCACAATAAGAGATTAATAACAATGACCAGTAATAAAATAAAACAATTATAACAATATGCCAGCATCACTGCTGTCACATTTTGGGGTCATTCTTAAGTAGAGTTAGAGTTCCTGGAACACCAACACTGATACTGTGATAGTCATGCTTGGCCATGCTTATGTCTCTAAGAACGATGGATTCATATTTCAGTTTGTAGAAAATATATGGAAAAACTTCTGAAAATATTACTTGTTCTGCTGTTTATATTAGGGAAAGATTATCTGTTGATGGTTATATTGGTGTTTGAGTGTTTTCATGATAACTGAGATGGTTAAGGGACTAATGGTTGGGTAGCATTACCAAGTAGATACTAGCTGGACAAAGGGATGATTCACATCCCCGGTTGGAAGGCCTGGGGGAAGGCACAACATTTCGTCACACTCCTTGGAATGGGGCACAATTTAAAACTTATGAATTGTTTATTTTTGAAATTTTCCATTTAATAGTTTTGGACCACAGATGACCGTGGCTAACTGAAACCGTGGAAATTTAAACTGCAAACAAAAGGGGACTACTACTATATTTTCTCAGAAAAGTTCAGCTCTTTAAAATTGATTAATAAGTCACCAGGTTGACATCTCTGAAACCCTCAAAGATGGACTGGCAGTGATGAGGAGGAGCTATTGTTTAGCCGGACCTCTCTGATTCCGATTCTGCTGGATGGGGGCATCTTTCTCTCTTCTTTTCCTCCTTAAGAGATGGGAGCAAATGACTCTCTTTCTTGGCTTGAACATTTATATCTTTTATCTTTTTATAAGCATGATACTGCTTTCTCTTCTGCTGTTTGCACAGATTGTCTTCTGACCTAGTTGAGCATTTACTGCTGCACAGACACCTTCTGGTAGCTAGCATCATATGAATTACTTAGCTTTATTAAGGTATGAACAAAGGTTTTTTTGGGGGCGTCTTTTGTGTTTGGGAACCTTTAATATCCTTTTGCTGTTGGTGGGCAGGGAATAGTCTTTGCAGCTGAGATCTTATTAATATGCCTAGAATTTTTTTTAGTTTACATATTTTATATTAATTTAGAAAAATAAATTTGACATTCAATGCAATTTTATGCAGCATCAGCTCTAGTGGGTAACTAGGAAGATAGCCACACCTGGTTTTTTTGCAAGCTACCTGCATTACTCTGACCTCACTTGACAAACTGTAGGCTAATAGTCAGAGAAGGAATATGCAAATTACAAACATGTGGCCTAAAATTCAGACTGAGATAAAATAGACAAGCTTTAATTGAACACTCTGACTATTCATTATAGAAAATACATGCACATTCAGTACATGTTTTTAGCCCAAGTTTACAGTGCACCAGACCATCTTAGTTTTGATAGAAATAATATGATTTAAGTCTTCATAAAAATTTGGAGTTTACATGGAGTTTAGATGACTCTTTCAAAAATGAGTTCAAAATAATATTTGTCTTTAAAAAAATTATTGGAGAATAATTATTAATATCTATTAGACGTTCTCTATTGATACGAGTAAAAATATTTCCAAATGAAAGGTGGGCTTTTTCTCCACTGAATGTGAGAATTATCTGGATTTGATATCAGACAGGCCAGTTTTAGTGCCAATATATATACACATAGACATGCACATAAATACTTTGGTAACTGAGAGGACCTTAGCTCCAAACACCTCTTTGGATATTTCATCCAAATTCTTGCTGTCCAAATATTTTCTGTAACAACTTGTAAGATTTATTTTATCCAGAATTCACTACCTAAAAAAAATTCCCATTGTGTGAGCTAGCAAAAATGTTTAAGTTGCAGGTACATCTTGGTAAAAAAAAAATGGAGAATGTGTTGCATCCATAGTTCAGCTACCCTCTCAGCAGGCTCAAGCTGTGCATTATTGCTCTCAACTTACCACATTATTGAGTGAAAATGTCTTCTAAAAAAAGCAAAAAGCCTGTGAATAAAATAAGCACACTTGGGAGACCTAAAAAGAAAAATTGGGTGATAAAGCATTTTGAGAGAGACGAACTAACATAAATTTGGCCATGTTTACATCTCTAAGAACTAACTATGCATTAATATTTTCAATCTGTAGAAAAAATACAGAAAAACTTTTGAAAATATTACTGGTTCTGCTGTTTATATTAGGGAAGGATTATCTGTGGATGGTTATATTGGTGTTTGAGTGTTTTAACGATATTTGATATTTGTGAAAACTGATAGCGTTTTTTTGATGGGTTGAGAAGGCATTACTGTTCTTTTCATTTCAAATAATGGATTATATAGGCTTCCACACTCCAAGAATCTGTCATTCAACATATTTTTAGCGACAGGTTGGATTTGTTTTTCCATAAAAATCACTTGATGACATCTAATTCTATGATGTAATCTCATTTGTGTAAAATAAGTGTATGTGTGTATTACATGGGCATGTGTGTTTGTATAAGGCTTATATGTATATATTAAATATTATTTCTGGAAGGACACACACAAAAAAAAAAGTTTAACAACATCCTCGGAATTTTCTCTCATACTTTCAAATTGTGTAGTCACTGTGTTTATTTATTTCTAAGTACTGACGTAGGAGCAGGTTAGAGATGTTAATAATTTGTAATTTTAGTTTTAGTGCCAATTTGAACTTCAACTGTATAATACTATGATCCAAATTTACTTTTTGATGTTGATTTTGGTTGTAACCTAAAATAAATGACTTAAACTACAGACTTCATTTTTCCTAGCCCTAAATGTTAACTGCCATGGCAGATCCTCAAATATAAATATTTACTGAGATTTCATGGCTTTATTTAAAAGCCAGAATTATTTGTTTCTCAGATAGTATCATGCAAATAAAAGATGACACAAATTTCTTAATAATTAATAATAATAACATGTTTAAGCTCATTCTATTGGCTACAGACTCTTCTAAGTCCTTGCCTGAGTTAACTCATTTAGTCTTCACAACAAACCAAGGAAATGAGTACCGACGTTATACACATTGTGTAGATGAGGAAACTGAGGCCCAGCATTTTATTCATATGACTACTTGGCAGTAGAGCCAGGATTATGAACTCAGGCAGCCTGGCCACAGACTCTGTGCTCCTATCCACTGTGGGAACACTCCACTTAGTTTATTCAGAGCTATGGTAATTCACCAAGTTAGATGTCAGGACTCACCATTTGTAAAGTTCTTCTTTCTTAACCAGTATTTTACAAACTGCATGTCTGGGTCCTTTGGGACTGAATAGACAGAGAAATGACTTGGTGGTGGTCCTAGAAATTGCAAGTGAGAATGCTTAAAAGATTTCTGGAAAAGAAGGAATTCAATGGTTCCCAACCCATTAGTGTTCTAGGAACAGGGGATGGGAATAGAACTTTCCAGTACTGGGTCACCTTATGGATGGGAGGGAACATTACTGGAGACATTGAGAGGCAGGCCAATCAAGGATAAAAACAGACAGGGTCAGAGGTCTAGCCCAGACAAGCCAGGAACCTCAGTCTGGGGCAGTGGTATGTTTCAGCCTCGTTTATAATCACTCCCCTAAGGAGTCTTTGTAGGCATTTCTGTTCCGTATTTCTCCTCCCTCCTCCCCTGTGAAATTGTAATACTCAGATATATCTGTGCTTTGTACATAGAAGAGTAAGATTTTTCATCCCCTAAGAACAAATTTTTGTGATGTCAGTCCCTAGAGGCACAGATACACTGAATGGTGTGAATACACAAGGGGTGGGGAGAGTGGGATCAGTGAATCACCTGGAGGAGCTAGTGGGCTTCCAAGTTAGAAGGACTTAGAGACTTCACAACAAACCCAGGGTAGACCTAAGGGTGGTGAAGACAGGAGGTTTTCTTAAATATGTGAAGTCAGGAGTGCTTTGACTTGGGGTCACCATCCTCACCTCCCCAGATGGGGAGTTTGTATCTTAATATGCTTCACTTAACTCCTGTCTCATTCTTCCCTCCATGGCTATAAGTGTGGTCATCATGTAATCTGAAATGCCATTGTGTTGTAATGAAATGTATCATTCATAGTGTGTGGTTTGAATTCTTTTTATTTAGAAATCAGGTTCCCAAGAAGCTTGCTTTAAATTCTTTTTATTTGAGTTCAGAAAATGGCAACTACTCCAATTTGCAAGAAATGGGTAATAAAAGTGCTTTAACTAAAAACTAGTATGCACTCATTTGAGATCTCTAATCCCCAAAGGGCAACCCTCAGAAAGAAGCAGTAATTTGTGTTCTAGATAAAGAGCAAACTGATTGTCCCTGGTCTTCACAAGGTCAGCTAGCTCATTTTCTCATACCTTAGCTCTCAAATCATCTAACACTGCCTAGGAGGCAGTAACAGTAACACTGAGTAAAAATCTTGCTAACCTCTTCCCATTCAAATCTCTCTCTTCCACGTGACTTTGTGCTAACCTTTTCCCATTCAATCTCTCTCTTCCACGTGACTTTGCTGCCACAGGGACTTTGTTCTGAGCTCTGTAACCCAGTGCACATCCCAAGGATCCTAATAAACCTTAAGTAATCTAATCTAATCACATACTAGAAGGCATGATAAGGAAACCAAGACCTCCCAATATTTTTCTTCTTCACAAACAAGCTGTGGTTATTTACATGGTCAAACGGCAGGGTCTTAGAATAAAAGGATGATGAAGAAAGCATCAACTAAAATATGGGAAAGGCAGTTCACCAGATTATTATTTGAAGATTTGGAAGTACTAGAAGACCAGCCAGAGAAGGCCATGCCCAGAAGTCAAATAACTTATTGGGAAACTATAATCTTACATTTGTGGCTGTAAGTATCAAGCCTGAGTATACATTAGAATCAGTAAGGAGCTTATCTGCTCCTATCCCAGAGAGATTTTGACTTAGAAGGTTTGGAGTGAGATCATGGACACTGGTATTTTTTTAAAAGAGCCCGCTGCTCTGCCACCTCCCAGTGATTCTGATGTGCATCTAAGATTGAGAATCACTGCTTTACATTATACAGTGCTTTCACATACATTATTTTGGGTTTTGTATGCATACAGAAAAGAAAAAGATGACAACAAAATTCTCTGCCCAGAGAAGTCTGAAAACAATTATTTAGTATTTGATGCTAATTACTTCCTAAGATCATATTCCTTCTCCTCTATAAACAAAATATATTGAACAAGAGGAGAAAAACATTTGTTGTTAGTCAAAAGATACGTTAGAAAATGTCATACTAATATTTCTATGTGTATTTTGGGACTGTATAGACAGATAATGTACCTCAGCAGGCTCCTAACAGCTTTCATATAGTTATAATTAATAATTCTGCAGGTGAAAGGTGGCAAGTGAATGATCTTGGATACAGATAAAGGATAAAGCCAAGCCAATGCTGGGCTCTCAGATCGGCGGTGGGGGGCGGGGTCGGAATGGGAAATATAAAAGTCAGGTTGCAGTGTGGCAGAAGTAAAAGAACTTGTGATCCAAAAGTTGGAAAATAAATGTGAAGATTTTCAGTGTGGCTGATGACAAACTTAGGCTGTGACTAAAAGAGTGGTGGTGGCTATCGTCAACAGAGTAAAGGCTAAGCTGTCATCTCCATGTCAGCTAATAAGATAGAGAGAAACAATGAATCAGGTACAGAAAATAAAATCTTCTAGACCATCAGTATTTAAGTCAAGAAGCTTCAGTTAATCAGCCCTTCACCCTCTGACTTCTGACTAATTAAAATGGCTAATAATAGCAATAGTTATATTCAGCACTTACTAAGTGTCAGTATTGTTCTAAGCACTTTGCTTACATTTTACTATTCACGATAATTTTGTGGCAATAGGTATTATTGAGCCCATTTGACAGATGAGGAAACTGAGACATAGAATAAGCAACTTACTCAATATGGGTTATAAATGCTGGGGAGAAGATATAGACATATTTGGGGTGAGAAAATATTTCACAGAAGGTATCAGCAAAAGTGAACAGAGTCCAGAAAGAGGCCTGCCTATCTGTGTATGTTGCATATCAACAGTTTCCAGGCTCTATGAAGGGGGTTGGTAAGAGATGAGTCTGAAATAATGCATTGGTACATATTGAAGACAATTCCAAACCCCAGGGTTGAGTTAGAGCTTTATTTGGAAGGCAGGAAGCGGGAGGAATGTGTCATAATCAAAGCTGTATCTTAAGAAAACTACGTTTTGAGTATGAACAAATTAGAAAAAAGGAATTAGAACAAATTTGAAAGGACCCAAATTAGGGTTTTTGGTTGGTTGGTTGGTTTTTGGTACTGTTTGACAGGTAATGAGTGTATCTATGAGAACAGTGGCAGTTGAAAGAAACAACTTTGATGTATGTTGCAAAGGCCAAATGTAAAGTTTTGGTAACTGGTTAAATGAAGAGGGTGAGAGAGAGGGAAGAGTTTGAATAGAATCCAAAATTTCAAGTCTGAGTGACTGGGCAATTATTGGCAGAAATTCATCAGAGGCACTTTGTGTGGATGACAGGGCCAGCAGAAGCTAGACTTTGAAAATATGCACTTTGTTGTGTGAGCAGGCCATTGCAGACAGGCCATAGCAGGAAGGTGGGAACCTAAGTTTGCAACTTACAACAGTCTGGGCTAGAAAGGAAGCTTTTGGTGTCATCTGCCTAATGCTACTGTGGTAAACTGGGGAGTGGGTGAAATCTCTGAAGGTGAACAAAGGAAGAAAATACAGAACAGATTCTTGGAAAACATTTAAATTTGGGGACAAGAAAGAGAAAGAGGAGCCAGAAAAGCAGACAGAAGGTAACAGAAGGATAGGAACACCCAGAAATGTGCAGAAATATACACTAAGCACAAAGGAATGGAAGGTTCCAGAAACAAGCTGATTTGGCGAACCCTCATAAAAATCAAGAAGAATACAGCCATTTGAATTAGAAAGTTGTTAGGATCAAGAGTAGCAACAGAAGGACAGAAGGTGGACTCAGATGGAAAGGAGTATGTCGTAGCAGACAAAGGCAGCAGGACTGGCCTACACTTTCAAGAATTTGACAGCAAGGAGGAAAAAGAAGACAGTAGTGTGTGGAATAAGGCATGTAAGGAAAAGTAAAAGGGGAACCACTTAAATATATTTAGACAGAGATAAAGAAGCCACCGAGAGAGGTGAGTGAAGGTGCATAGGGAATCCCAGGTAGTAGCAGCAAAGATGATTTTAGCAGCCGGAATTACAGTGGGATGAGGTCCCAAGCTGTTTGCTGACCTTATCATAAAACAAACTAGAATGCATGGAACTGCTATTCCTACCAATTCCCAGGCAGCAATTCTCTTAGAGAATAAGGCAAGGACCAGTGGCACCAGGTATTTTCTTCCTCTTCTGAAGAAATGCTCAAATTTTATTCATACATTCCAGGATAGAAGGGGAAGAATCACTGTCTTTAAAGAATAAAATAATTTCTATGAGTTGTAGGGGAGTAATAGGGGAACAAACTTTGATAGTGAATTTGGATTATAAAATATTAGGATTTTCTCTTTGTAAGTACTATTTGCAGATTACATGGTTTATAAATATTGTATGTGCAGGAAAGGGGGACATTTTTAGCCTGTTTTTCCAAAAAGAAATAATGCACGTAGGCACTTAAATATTATTTTGCCCACCCCATGTGACATAAAAGCTTTCTAGAAAAGAAATAAGTAGAACAGGAAATATATTGATAGTGCTTAATATGTGACGGTTGGCTTTGACTGCTATAGGCCTATATAGGGCAAGTGCTATAAAACATTCAGCAATCTGCTTCATTGTTCTGTCCCGTCCTGTAAAGGGGGTTGGAGGGATGCAGGGATGGTGCTGGAGATGTCAGAAAGCATAAGGTGGGACTGGAGAAATGAAAAGAGAACAAAGAGGTAAAAAGAGACTCTGTTCCTAGGGAATATACATGTTCTCCCTCTTCTGTGGGATGGACTGGGTACCGTGTATGTCCCTGTGTATTCAAAATGATCCCTGGGGTCCCACTGCTGTCACATTTGTGCACAGTCCTCAGACACAGAGAAAAGTGTTGGAGGTTGTTAGCACATCTCCCTCTGGAGATGAAACTGGGCTCAACACCAAGAGAGCACCAGAGGGGATTTGTCTCTCCTCCACGCTTGGATAATGGCTATTCCCTAATGCCCAGGGAAGAATTAAGTTCAGTATGTGCCTCACACTATATTATACACTCAATCCTGAACAGCTGGGCTGTTAATGCAATTTAAAAAGAAGAGAGGACTATTCACCATCTATATCTAATGTATTCATAATAAATCTCTCAATGAGGAGGTATAAAAATTTCCTGTTTCTGTATAGCCAAAGGAAGCAGAGCATTAGGCAGGTATCCAGGGAGCCTCATTAACAGAGATAACCAATGTGGAAAATCCAGGGGGACTTGTTCCACATTTCTATTAGTAATGGCAATTTTTCTTACCTGAAATATGCTGGTAATTTTCTCACTTGCAAAATTCAATTTGCCTAAGGATGAATAAATAGGTCTTTTCTTAATACTTACTGGATAGCCTCTATGTTCCAGATGCTACATAAAAGTAAAGCATTGTTTGTCATTTTTTTTTTTTACTTTATTTCTTAGGAAACAAAACACTGAAATCATCACAGAATGATTTGTTTTCAAGAAAATTGAAATAATATAACATAAAATGGTAGTGTCTTATACAATTTTGTATTATGTGTGAAATACCGCCTCTAAAATTTAGTAAAATGGAAAACAGATGACAATGAACTAGTATGAATACAAGCATTTTGATTGTAATATGGGGGTAGTTAAGAACAAGGTTAGTAGTGCCAAAGCAAAGGCATTTTCCTTCTAGATTTTACTTGCAAAGTGAAGCCACCTCTGTGGAGTCCCTCACCTCAGAGCCAGTCACAGCACTAACCAAATTAGCTTCTGCATGAGTTTAGTGGATAATAGACGTAAGAATGGTTGACACTGGATAGAACCAATAACCAAAATGAAAGACATTTGCTAAAGATGATTTTCATCTAGAAATAGTTACTATTGAAATATTTTCTCACTATAATTAAAATGTGCCTGTGGTGGTCACTCATATTTCATAAAAAGGTATCTGTGTCTAGGAGGATTCATGCTTTCTTCCTCACCCCATACCCCCGGCCCTTTTATTTTTAGTTGACAGTGATAATTGCACATACTTATGAGATACAGGGTGATATTTCAATATGTGTATACAATGTATAATGATCAAATTAGTGTAACTGGTATAACCTCAAACATTTATCATTTCTTTGTGTTGTGAACACTCAAAATCTTCTCTTCTAGCTCTTTGAAACTATACAATAAATTATAGTTAACCATCTTCATCCTACAGTGCTGCAAAATGGCAGACTTCATTCCTCCTATCTAGCATTTTTTTTTTTTTGAGACAGAGTCTAGCTGTCACCCAGGCTGGAGTGCAGTAGTGCGACCTCAGCTCACTGCAACCTCTGCCTCCCGGGTTCAAGCAATGCTCCGCTCCTCAGCCTCCCAAGTAGCTGGGACCATAGGCATGTACCACCACACCTGGCTAATGTTTGTATTTTTTTTTGTTCAAGTAGAGACAGGGTTTCATCATATTGGCCAGGCTAGTCTTGAACTCCTGACCTGAAGTGATCTGCCCACCTCAGCCTCCCAAAGTTCTGGGATTACAGACATGAACCACCACGCCTGGTGCTAGCATAATTTTGTATCTGCTAACCAACCTCTCTATCCTACCCTCTCTGCTACCCTTCCCAGTCACTAATACTCACAGTTCTACTCTCTATTTCCATGAACTCCAAAGGTTTTTTGAGTTCCCACATATGAGTGACAATATGTAATATTTATCTTTCTGTGCCTGACTTATTTTGCTGAACATAATGTCCTCAGGCTTATTCATGTTATGTGAATGGCAGGATATCATTCTTTTTTATGGATGAACAGTATTCCAGTGTGTTTATGCCATATTTTTTAATCCATTCATTGGTTAAGGGTTATTTAGGTTGATTTCATAGCTTCACTATTGTGAATAGTGCTTCAGTAAACCTGGGGGTGCAGGTATCCTTTTGATATGCAGATTTTCTTTCCTTTGTTTGAATACCTATTAATGGGGTTACTGGATTATACAGTAGGTCTACATTTAGTTTTTCCAGCAACCTCCGTACTGTCCTCCATAGTGATTGTACTAATTGATATTTCCACCAACAGTTACATACATCTCCACATCTTCACCAGCATTTATTATTTTTTGTCTTTTTTTTTTTTTATAACTGCCGTTCTAACTGGGCAGGGATGATACCTCATTGTGGTTTGTATTTGCATTTTCTTGATGTTTAGTGACATGGAGCATTGCTTCTTATGTTTGTTGGCTATTTATATGTTCTTTTTTTTTGAGACAGGGTCTTACTCTGACCCAGGCTGGAGTGTAGTGGTCCAGTGATCGTTCATTTCAGCCTCAACCTCCTGGGCTCAAGCAATCCTCCCACCTCAGCCTCCTGAGTAGCTGGGACTACAGGTGTGCACCACCACTCCTGGCTACTTTTTTTGTGTTTTTTATAGAGATAGGGTTTCACCATGTTGCCTAGGCTGGTCTCAAACTTCTGGACTCAAGTAATCCACTGGCCTCAGCCTCCAGTACTCTCAGAAGTACTGGGATCACAGGCATGAGCTACCATGCCCATCTGTGTGTTTTCTTTTTGAGAAATGCCTATTTAATTCTTTTGTTCTCTTTTTAATTGGATTATTTATTTATTTATTTATTTTGCTGATGAGTTGTTTGAATTCCTTGTATATTCTGGATATTAGTCCTTTGTAAGATGAATAATTTGTAAATATTTTCTTTAATTCTACAAGTTGTCTTTTCATGGTTGTTTCCTTTGCTAGTGTAGACACTTTCCAGTTTAATATAGTTCCATTTGTCTATTTTTGTTTTTGTTGCCTGTGTTTTTGAAGTCTTAGCCATGAAACCTTTGCCTAGACCAGTGTGTTGAAGCATTTCCCCTGTTTTCTTATAGTAAAGTTAAACAATAAAAGAAGAAGAAAGGAACAAAGAATATACAAAGTCATTAGAAAACAATTAACAAAATGACCAGGAGTTAAGTACTCATTTATAGCCTTAAACATAAATGGTTTAAATTACCCAATCAAAAGATATGGACTGGCTGAATGAATTTAAAAAAAAAAAAAAAAAAAGATACAACTTTATACTGCCCACAAAAACACTCACTTCACCTGTAAAGACACACACAGACTGAAAGTGAGGGATGGAAAAAAGTATTCCACACAAACAGAAACTAAAAGTGTGCAAATTAAATAGGTAGACTCCAATACAATAATAGTAGCAGACTTTTTCAGCATTGGACAGATAGATTATCTAGAAAGAAAATCAACAAAGAAACATCAGACATAATCTTCACTACAGACCAAACAGGCGTAACAGACATTTACAAAACATTTCATCCTACCCCTTTGTTAAGACAGAGAAACAGAATGTGCATTTGGACCATTTAATCACAGTTTTGGCTCATTAAGGTACGAATTCGAAAAGAGGGATATATTAACTAAACTGTGTTGAGCCCATCAAAATGGTTAGCTGATTTGTCAAAAATTATTCCTACTGACTCAGACTTTTACAATAGTAAAATAATATATACAGGTTTTTTATATCTTAAAAAACATAAAAAGAAAGAAAATATGGTTTCTTGAAATTCTGCCTTTCCTAGAATTGAAATGCCTTTCTCAGCATTGTTGAGCTAGACACAGTGTTTTCATACCCTTTGTTTCAGTGATGGCATGAATAAAGTGGATATGCCACAATGAAGCATTCTTCTATAAGAGACACTTAAGCATTATCTCCAGTTTGTCTCTATTATGAATATTCTTTGACAGACATCTTTGTTTTCCTGAATGTTAGAGTTTATTTCCTCAGAATAGCTTTCCTGAAATGAAATTACTAGATCAAATGGTATGAATATTTTAAAGCCCCTATTTTCAGCACATTTCTAAATAGCTTTGCAAAAGGATATTTATTAATTTGCCTTACGTCAGTGAAATCTATGGAAACTATAGTATTATCCCAGGCTTAACAAGCTGTTATATTACTTTTTTTGTGTGTTTATTTTATTCCTTGCAAGCTTGGCAAATTTTGCTACTATTCATTTGCAGTTTTGTGTGTGTAACTGCTCCTTAATTATTTTTGTTTTCTTATCAATTGACTTATTTTTCCCAGCTTCTGTGTCATCTGCTTTCCTCACCTTTATTCCTTTGTACAGGCTCACATGATTCATTCAGTTACTGGGTGGATGAAAAGTCCCCAGTGGGGCCTGACCAAACCCTAGCTATCAAACGCCTCGCCAGGATCTCCTTGGTGAAGAAGCTAATGAAGAAGTGGTCTGTAACTCAGAACCTGACATTTCGGGAACAGCTAGAAGCTGGGATCCGCTACTTTGACCTGCGTGTGTCTTCCAAACCTGGGGATGCTGACCAGGAGATCTACTTCATCCATGGGCTTTTTGGCATTAAGGTCTGGGATGGGCTGATGGAAATTGACTCATTTCTTACACAGCACCCCCAAGAGATTGTCTTCCTGGATTTCAACCACTTCTATGCCATGGATGAGACCCATCACAAATGCCTGGTTCTCCGGATCCAGGAGGCCTTTGGAAACAAGCTGTGTTCAGCCTGCAACGTGGAAAGTTTGACGCTGCGAACTCTGTGGGAGAAGAAGTGCCAGGTAGGAGGGAAGGAGAGAGAAGCTTCCAAGGGCAAGAACTTAACTCCTCCTGCTTTTCCTGTGTTGCCATCTGTAAAATCACTAAGTCCAGGGCTCTTAGGCTAGAGGGTGTGGATCGTTTGAGATATTGAACGTATGCAAACTAGTTCCTGGGCTCTAGAATAGCTTCAAGGGCTAGGGCTAACACCTGCCAAATACTTAAAGCTTGTCCAGCAACCTGTTTGACATCTAACTGACTTTTAGTGGCCTGGCCAGAACCAGTCAAGGCAAAGTTGTAAATTTGGGCCAGTAGTTCATTACCATTTTCTCTGTTTTCTGAGGTCCACTTTTACCCTTCTAGTTCCCCTCAGGGATAGTCTGTTCCATCTGCTTTCAAATCAATGTCAGATAATCCTGGCCAAGATATTGACTGATGAGGAAAAATAGTAGCTGACTGAAACATAGTGATTCATCTCAGGAGTGTTAATATTATACAAGAATGTGAGTCATAGAAGGAGAGAGAGTTAAGGAAGGAAGAGCCTGTTGAAGGGGCTCCAACCTGGGAGAGCATTCCTTAGTCTGCTTAAGTTGAGAAGAACCTCCCAGCCTAGGGCCATGAGAGCCATGCTCAGGAAGAGGAATGTCAGTGGGAGAAAAGAGCTTCAGGAAAGGGTTTAGTTTATACTCTAAAAAAAAAAAATTAAAAAAAAAAAAAGCAAATACCTTTCATTCAGAGTTACTCACTTGCTCAGCAGATGCATTAACCAAAACATCTTTAAGAGGCAGAGTTTTTTAAACTTCAGGAGGAGCTATTGATTAAAAGTAGATTAAAGGTTTTTCACTTGAAAATGCTTATTAAACACCAGGTATGTGCCAAGTAACCTTCTAAGGAATAGGGATAAATCAGTAAATAAATAAAACAGACAAAGATACATTGCCCTAATGGAGCTGTCGTTCTGGTGGAGGGAGATAGATCATAGATAATAGAGCTAATAAAAATACCTATGTCTGTGTATGTGTCTGTGTATCACCTATATGCATATTCTCAGACACACACATATATCCATATATGTATATTTAATTCTCTCTCTCCATATGTATGTACACACACATACATAAAATGTTGGAAAGTGATAAGAGCTATGGAAAAAGAAAAGGTCAAGCATGGTAAGAGGGAACCAGGATTCTGTGGGTTGGAGGGTTGATTGAAATGTTGAAAAGGTTGATCAGGAGACTCATTGAAAAAATGGCATTTGAAGGGATTAATCACGTGGCTATTTGGGGGCAGAAGAAGCAGCCAGTGCAGAGGCCCAAAAGCAGGAGTGTCCAGGGCCATCTTTGCGGAAAAGGAGCATCCGATGTGGCTGGAGAGCAGGTGACAACAGAGTAGCGAGAGGAGGTCAGAGAGATGACTGTGTTCATGTGAGCCTAGAAGGCAAAGAAGCTAGCCTTCCCTCAAAGTGAGGAGAGTTCTGGCACAGGATGTTGTGGCCTGACTTAGGTCTTAATGAGATCTCTCTGGTTGCAGTGCTGGGAAGAGACCGGGGCAGGAGGATCAGGCAGAAGTAAGGAACCCGGTGAGACTGTTAGTGGTCAGATTTTGCATCTGTCAGAAGGTAGAGCCAACAAGGTTTCCTAATGGATACAATCTGGGGTATGAAAGAAGGTGAGGATTCAAGGATGACTCCCAGGCTTGGCCTGGACAACTGGAAATACCAATTGTTTTTGCACACCCTGAGAGGCTTCATGAGTTAACTCTTAGTATCTGTTAAAGTCTGTCTAAGCCATTTTATTCACTGAGACTTTTGTAAGTGATATTTTGCTAAATATTTATCATTTATATTTATATTTACCTCTATCCCATAAAAGTAAGTTTATATCTGTTCATGTCTAACTTGGAGAGACTTTTTCCCAGCGGAGTTTCTCTTTTATAATATGAGAGAATAGTAACAACAACTAACGTTTATTGGACCTTTAGAATGAGCTAGGTACATGGACTAACTCATTTGACCCTCCCAGAGACACCATGAGATGGGTGCTTTGTTATCGTCTCCATTTTACAGATGAGGAAACTGAGGCATGGAGACACTAAGCAACTCGTCCAAGAGAAAACTGGGCAAATTTTTAAATCCTGGTTAGTGAGAACCAGGATTCAGTCACAGGGTTTCTGGCTTTCCAGAGTCCCTACAGCTTCTCATCCTCTCTGAGGGCTATTTAGGCACACTGGTGTTTTTCACAACCGGTGTTTTATGTTATGCTAATGAAATATTTTGCTTTTATTAATGAGCCCCTATTATCAGAAGATCTCAGAGAATTAGCAGAATGGGAGAAAGGGATGGAGAGCTTTTGAATTTTGGGATTCAGTACGGTTAAATTTGAGTACAGACATAATTTTATACACAGCTAGTATTGGGATGGGTTGACATATCACATACTAAACTGCTTACGAATCTGCAGGAGTAAAAGGTATCTTCAGGAATAAAGATTAATGTGGGCAGTGAATTTCTAACAGTAAGGGTCTATCATAGTTTTTAAAGCATGGGCTAATGTAGCTGTATCATCCAACTACAATTACTTCTAAGGTTATGAAGGAAAGAGACTGTGATGATATTTCGGAAAAAGGGAGAGCGTTATCAGTTTAAATCCTAAGATGCCCCGTGCTCTTTTCTTTCCTGTGTTTTTCCCACTGCATCTCTTCTTAAAAGCTAAACACGCCGGGCACAGTGGCTCACACCTGTAATCCCAACACTTTGGGAGGCCAAGGCAGATCATCCTGAGGTCAGGAGTTCAAAAGCAGCCTGGCCAACATGATGAAACCCCATCTCTACTAAAAATAGAAAAATTACCTGGGCATGGTGGCACGCGCCTGTAATCCCAACAACTTGGGAGGCTGAGACAAGAGAATTACTTGAACCCAGGAGGCAGAGGTTGCAGGAAGCTGAGATCCTGCTGTTGCACTCCAGCCAGGGTGACAAGAGTGAAACTCCATCTCAAAAAAAAAAGAAAAAAGCTAAACAAAGAGATTTCAAACAGAGGTACTAGTCATCTGCACTACTGCCAGGACAGGGTTAAACTTTAAATATTCTTCATGTAATGAGCTGCCTCACATGTAACCCCCTCCAAACGTATTTTATTACTACAATTTAGTAGAAAGCAAAACACTACCATTCAGTCCAATTTCATTTACTTAACATGCAGTTACATCGTAGCCATAGGTATATATTTATTTGCACATTAGTGGCTATGGGTTTGAGGGTACAATGAGTTAGAAGTTGTGATCTACGTCTTAAAGTATTTAGGAAATTAACGAAATGGTAAGAGTACATAACACTAGGGAATACAAAACAACTGATAGACGATTTCAAGATGAAAGTGTCTCAAATGTTCTATACTCTATGAAGAAGAGGGGTTTGTAATAAATCAGTTGAAAAGTAGAACGTAGCATTAAGTCTGTATCCCAGAGGCTCCAAGTAAAAGAATGATCAGAATAAGGAGATCCGTCAAGGAATCATTCTTAAAGGAAATGAGATTTTTAATCTGAGTCTCAGGAGAAAAACTGAACATGAACCACTGAGCTAGAGGGGAGAGTATTTCAGAGAAAAACACAGCAGACAGAGTTTGGGGAGGGGGGCAGATACAAAACACAGGCCCTGAGTGAGAGTCGCTGCACCTAGATCCCTATAGAGTAAGAGTTGGTTGCAAGGCCAGCCTCTCTCTGTAAGCAGAAATTCTCCCTGTAACCTTTAGGGTCAGATTGTGCTCAAGAAGCCTCTTGAATAAAGGCATGAAGACCCTTTTGGATAATTTGTGCTTTATGCACTTTCTCCACGGCAGCGTAAAGAATGGCACAGTCCTCTCGTTCCCTGACATGCGGCCAGGGGCAGGCAGCAGGCACAGGGCATGTCTGGCAGGTCCCGTCGCAGGGCCGCACCGCCTCCCACCTCTCCCACGGTCCACTGCACAGGATGCCTTTCCTCACAGCACCCAGCCTTGCCACCTGACCAATTACACTGCTATGAGGAAATCCTACCCCGTTCCCCAAGCAATCTGCTTACCATGAGCCTGTGATTAACCTCATTAACACATGTGTTTACCACAGACGTCGTTAGCAGTCAGTCAGACATTACTCAGAACCATTAAAAACCACAAGAACAGCCATTACCCAGTTCAGTGCAACCAGCCTGGTGCCCCCCAGCTCTGGGCCTTGGGGAGCAGTTAGTCAGGCACCTTAGTCACAAGCTAAATGCACACCGGAAATGAGGCTGACATCCAGAGCTCTTGTTCTTGGGTGCTGGGAGGATTCCCCTCTGTGGCCCACTGTCCGAGGATGGCAGTCCAGGCCTCATGAGCATGTGCAGGCCATTCCTCCTGCTAGTGCCTGGGACAGGGAAATGTGTATTACTTTAGAAACCTTCACAGCAGAGCTCTGAATTGGGATGATTGAAATACCAGTCTCCTATCCCACAGCTGCCTCCCAGAAACTAATTAATGCTACGGATTTAGCTTGCTAATTATTTTCAAAATCACCACCATCCTGAGCAGTCCCTGTGGAGGCCAGCCACCTCTGCGAGGTCTCCCCTGACTCAAGTGGCACGTTCCCCCCTCCCCTGGGAAGGGCAGTTCCAGGCAGAGCCAGCACACACGATTGAAAGTCTGTTTACCCACGAATTAGTTCAATGTTTTTGTTTAACTCCAAAAGCTGTCAATTTTGTAATTATAGGAGACATAACTTCTAGACGGCCCTTGCTGCTCAGTGGGAGATTTCTCAGCCTGAGGTCCAAAGCTTCCCCAGGAGGATGTGAGGGTAGACTCTAAGAAGTCTTTAAATTTGGATGGGAAAAAATGACATATTCATTTGTACTAAAATTGATCTGAAAATTAGTATGCCTATTGATTATGAGGGCAGGCGGTGGCCCACAGCAGTCCTGGCCCTGCCTGTTATTCATCTCCCTCGATGCGTCCATCTCACATTTCAGTTACTGCAGGTATCTGACATGCCACTTATGCTCGTCACTAACTCATAGTTATGGGACTTATTAGATTTATAACAACATATTTTTATTTAATGCATTTATCATGCAGCACATACATTCACTGATTACAAACTTATTTAATAATTGACTGCTATAGTTCCATATCATAGATTTGCTTTGAAATCCTGTATATTTTATTTTATGCGTTCATTTAAAATATAATTCTGAGAAGGGGTCCATGATTTTAATATACTTCCAAAGGTATTTATGCCAACAAAAGTTAAGAATTTTCGAGTCAGACATATGGCAAGTGCTTTATAAATCTTTGCTGATTTCCTAAAAATATATATTAATATAAACAGTTCTTGACTTTCCTCATACGATTATATTTGCTTGCCTTTTTCCCAGCAATCCGTGTAAAACAAAGGATTTGACATTTGGCATTCTTAAGGATTGCTCTCCTTTTTCTATTTTGAACATTTCAGGTTCTTATTTTCTACCACTGTCCTTTCTACAAGCAATACCCCTTCCTGTGGCCAGGAAAGAAGATTCCAGCGCCCTGGGCAAACACTACAAGTGTGCACAAACTAATCCTCTTCTTGGAGACCACTCTGAGTGAGCGGGTCCCACGCGGCTCCTTCCACGTCTCCCAAGCGATCCTCACCCCCAGAGTGAAGACCATCGCCCGGGGTTTGGTTGGGGGCCTCAAGAACACCCTGGTTCATAGGTAAGAATTTGCTTCCACACCACAAGGAAAGCTTTCTAAAAAAGCATTTATATTGATTCTATTCTGAGTAAATAGCAATAAAACCATGTAGTTTGAGGATTTAGAAAAACAACAAAATAAGCAAAAAAAAAACTTTATATTTGAGAAAACTGTGCAGTTGAGGTGGATTATATTCAGAGGATCTCTAAACACTTTGCTCGTAAGTACACATTATACCATAAATACTGCGCTTTCTAAATTTTGCTATAAGGCAAAGCACATTGAGCCAACACCATGTCTGTTCACTCCTGGCACCTGGCCACATGTGGTCCTGCCTGTGCCTCGCAGCTGGCCCGGCACTCATTTAAGAAGCATTAAATATAGACCGCTGTCCTAGGTGCTAAGGATTCAGAAATGGCCCTTCCACAATTTGTTCTGCTTTCCACGGTGACCATGAGTCACTGAAGAAGCAGCTTCGGATACCACCCACCATGTCCATGCTGTAGTTCCAAATACATTCTCAGGGCAGAATCAAGCCTGGCTGTACAATTAGGGAGGAGAAGCTTCAGTAATTTTGTATCAGATGGTGTTCTTTACCCTGGACACCAATGAATGATAGATGCTCTCCAGAAAAAGGATAGTTTTTTTTGTGTGTGTGTGTGTTTGTGTGTGTGTGTGTGTGCGCGCATGCGCACATATATGTGGGTATGTGTATGTGTCTATCTACCTGTACACATATATGTGTGTATGTATATGTATAAAAGGAATGTCATATACATTTGGATAACGTGGCATCCCTTGCAATCCAAACTGAGGAAGCTAATATGTTTGGGTAGCAAAAGATATTTACAAGAATCAGTTTGGTCCCTGATTTCCAGGTTGATGAGCAGAGTTCAGGTAATGAAAGATTCATGCAAAAATATGTTTCTATGTATTTGGTCCTGAGTTTGGGTTACATGAGTTCAGATAACAGGAGTTTAGATGACAGGACTGCATTTTTCTTTCTTGGTGAGAGCTCCTGGTTATGTCAACCACGGACAAAACCAGAAAGTCCTTTCTGTGTGGCTCTACTAAGTCTTGACTGAATTTGTTATGCTGAACTTGGAAAAGTGAATCTTATAAACCAGTACAATATCTCTTTGAAAGATCCAGAATTAGAAGCTTTCTTTTTAAATTATATTATTTAAAAACATGTGTGTTTGTGTATCCACACTGTGTTCCTCATGCCTCTGGTATGTTTGTAGGTCAACATTACTTACATTTATTCAACAAACATTGAGTACCTAGGAGGAGCTAGGTACAAAGATTCAAGATGAATAATACACTGTCTGCTGTCAAGAAACTCATAGTCTAGCAGCAGAAACTAGCATGAAAATTTCTATAAAGCAACGTGAAGTATCACTCTAAAGAAGTCTGTGCAGAGAGCAACACTAATAAGGGAAAGGGAGTATTTAAAACTGAGGATAAGTTGTATCTATATACCATATTCTGAGTATAAAATACCTTTCTGCAGATGATTTCATTTGATTCTTAAGTCAGCCTCTAGGATGGCACATTGTCTAGAGCATATTATCATCCTCTCTTTAGGTGGGACTCAGGCAACTTAAGTGACCCCAATCCATACAGCTAATAAAAGTCATTAATACCTCTCAGACTCTGGCCTTCTGATCGTTAGACCACTGCCCTTTTCAGCACTGGACACTGACTTGGATACTGCATATTTTCGTGCTCTCCTTCCTCCCTCCAGTCCTTCTTTCCTTCCTTCCTTCCTTCCTTCTTTCCTCCCTTCCTCACCTTACCCCTTCCTCCCTTCTGTCCTTCCTTCCTTTCTTTCTTGATGGAGTTTTGCTCTTGTTGCCCAGGCTGGAGTGCAATGGCGCAATCTCAGCTCACCACAACCTCTACCTCCCTAGGTTCAAGCGATTGTCCTGCCTCAGCCTCCCAAGTAGCTGGGATTACAAGCATGTGCCACCACACACAGCTAATTTTGTATTCTTAGTAGAGATGAGGTTTCTCCATATTGGTCAGGCTGGTCTCAAACTCCCGACCTCAGGTGATCCACCTGCCTCGGGCTCTCAAAGTGCTGGGATTACAGGTGTGAGCCACTGCGCCCAGCCTCATGCTTATTCTTTTCTGCTCCACAGGCATGCAATTGTTTATTAGTACCTGAATCTGGTAATGTCACAGGTTACAACCGGTACAGGTTACAACTGTCACAAAGTTTTTCATACTTGTACTTTCCTAAAAATTTAATCTGGATGCAAGTGAAACATTGGCTCTTTCCTTTTGATGAAAGATAATGGTGTTGGCATGCACCCAAAGCCAAGGGATCCTATATGCCAGAGCCCTTGCAAAATGGGCCCCAGAGCCCTTGGAAGCCAATGTCCTCAAGCTAAGAAAGATACTTTCCTTGGCATCTCGCCCCCTGCCGGCCACAAGAATATTACAGGTATGCATCATGGATTCCTATCCCTGCACATCTAATGAAGGAGGAAAACGCTGCTCTGGTTGAGTTTGTTCCAAAAAGCCAGTGCAGAGTGTGGCTGTCATTTCCTCTGGGCTGTTGAACAAACATAGGACCTTCCCCTGTGTACCAACACCCAGAGGGTCTGTCCTAAGTGGTCACGGGCACCGGTTGTCAGCTCAAAGCAAGAAGAAAAAGACAGGGTATATTTTCTTACAAATGTAGAGGTGGTTTCTTGGCAGGGATTTAACCCCCTAACTCTTAGATAAATTTTGGACCTAAGATCTTGTTCATCTTGATTCAACATCCTAGAAGGAAGCCACAAGAAATATACCCATTTGACTTAATTTCCATGCTGGTTTCTCCCAGACTTACAGAAACCTGAAATCAGGTTCATGGCATTCCCACTGAAATCAAATGAAAACACTTTGCCAAAGCCTGAGCAACTCTAGTTCCTGCCTAGAGTTCTAGCATCCGTGAACTGTAGACAGGAACGTGGGCTGAAATCAGCAGGCCTGAGAGTGCAGTCTGACATGCTCCCTGTCACAGGGCGCATTGTGTTGTGCCTGAGAGTGCAGTCTGACATGCTCCCTGTCACAGGGCGCATCGTGTTGTGCCTGAGAGTGCAGTCTGACATGCTCCCTGTCACAGGGCGCATCGTGTTGTGCCTGAGAGTGCAGTCTGACATGCTCCCTGTCACAGGGCGCATCGTGTTGTGCCTGAGAGTGCAGTCTGACATGCTCCCTGTCACAGGGCGCATCGTGTTGTGCCTGAGAGTGCAGTCTGACATGCTCCCTGTCATAGGGCGCATCGTGTTGTGCCTGAGAGTGCAGTCTGACATGCTCCCTGTCACAGGGCGCATTGTGTTGTGCCCGTCCCACCCCCACCATCCCCAAGTTCACATATGGAAGTCCCAACTCCCAGTTACCTCGGAATGTGGCTGTATTTGCAGATAGGGCCTTTAAAGAGGTAATTAAGTCAAAACGAGGATGTTAGGGTGGGGCCTAATCCAGTCTAACTGGTATCCTTAAAAGAAAAGGAAATTTAGACACACAAAGAGACATCACGGACAAGTGTGCACAGAGCAAAGGCCATGTGAGGATGCAGTGAGAAGGCGGCCGTCTGCAAGCCAAGGACAGAGGCCTCAGGAGAAATGATATCTGACAACACTTTGATCCAGGATGTCCAGCTTCTAGAACAAGAGAAAATACATTTCTGTGGTTTAAGCCAACCAATATGTGGTACTTTGTTACGGTAGTCCTAGAAAACCAGTTCAGTCCCTGAGCAACAGGGTAGCCTTGGACAAGTTTTCTGAAGTCTCTGAGCTGTGGTTTTCTCACCAGCTAAATAGGATTATTAATACCACATCAGATTGTAGTCTTAACATGAAAATGCCAGCCACAGTGGCTGGCGCAAAATATACATGTCATCCCTATTTGTAAAGACACCCAGAAACACCATAGACCAGCCTTGTTCCCAGCTGGGCTCCAAGGTCAACGGGAAGTTTTTAACCTCCTGTTCTTCCATCCATGGGAACTGTCAACTCAGGGGCCTGTCAGCACTATCAGGTTCAGCCTTTTGCACAGATCCCTTGTCCTGGTAAATACTAAGAGTTGAGAAAATCAAGTAGCTCCTGTTTGCGGTGGGTTCTGCATTTCCGCTTATTTGTGCTTATTTGATCCTTGCCTTGGAGAAGTTGACACATGCTACCCAAAGCTGACACAGAGCTCTTTGTCACCAGAAACCACAGGTACATAACGTTTCCCAACATTTCTCTGCTCAGGCTCCAGGGATCCTCCAAGATGAGGCTCTGGCTGCAGTGGCTGGAGTTGCCCGAAGCCTTCAAGGCTCATTTCCCTGTGATGACCAGCAGAGGGCACCTGCACCTCATACTTCAACACTGACTCAGGCTTTTAAAATGAAAACCTGTATCTATCAGCTCAGTACTACTGTGTCCTTGGTGTGGGTCACTGTGTATCCTTGGTCTATCTTTAAGGAAGTCTGTATTTGCAGCTTCTCATTTCCAGACCACAGCATTTTGTCACCTAAGCAGCAGGATGTGACCTCTTTAAGGTATAGTTTCTTACTCCCAGCCAGCAAATATTTCTACCTCACACTCTTCCAGTTATGATTCCTTCCCTTTTTTTTTTTATAACCAGACTTACTATATCACAGGAACTCTTCTAAACACTTTACGTGTATTATTTTGTTTAATTCACAAAAAATCTTTATGAAGTATTATTATCACCATTTTACAGAGAGAGAGGCAGAGGGACCATGAAATTCAGTAAGCTAAGGTTACACTGAGATGACTAAGTCTTCAGGAGTCCCTATTCAAAATGGAAGTACTCCTGGAAGAGTGGTCTATTAAGTCATCATCAGCTGTTAATATAAAAATATAAATCGATTTATGATACGTGTTTTAGCCCATGGCTGATTATAGAGTCCACTGAGAGAGGGAGGAGACCCAGGACTGATTATGGTTGTCATGGTAAGAGAAAAAGAAAGAGGAGAAGACCAAATGCTACGAAGGCCTGAACAGGTTGTCTGGAAAACTGAGAAGTCCAGATGTGTGCTGAAGGAAGGGCCGGCAGCGTTGAAGGAGCGGAGGAAGAGAGAGGATGATACCCAAAGGGAGTGGTACCCAAAGAAGAGAAAGAGGCCAATTAAGATAATTAACTTTGCATATTCTCATTTTTGGCCTAGACCAGATCCTTCCTAAAAAATCTCCAGTTCTTTAACCAAAACTTAAGCCCTAGTTTCTTCTGTCTTCCTGAAAGCGTTCTCAGCCTACAGAGTATGTAGTGAGCCGTTTTTCCTATGACGTAAACTATGAGTATACTTTATTGCTTTCTTCCCTGTGCTACCTGTGGTAGTTTATACTTACTACTAATGCAGACATTATCACACTGAATTGTCATTATTCATTTATGTCCCTCAACAACTGGCTGTCACCTAGGAAGCCTCTGATTAATAAAAACCATCAACTGATTAAGTATTGGTCTATTAAGAAGCCACACTTAGTGATTGAATAACTGTGTATCCATATGAAAAAAGTGAGCCTTGACCTCCTACTTTATACCATATACAAAAATTAATTTGAGATGGTTCTTAGAGCTAAACCTAAAAGCTAAAAACCATAAAGCTCTTAGAAGAAAACATAGGTGGATATGTTTGTAAATTAGGAGTGGACCGAAGTGGTTTTTAGATCACAGAAGACAAAGGAAAAAAAATGGACAAATTAGAGTCCTTAAAAATTAAGAAATTCAGCTCACAAAAACATGTCCCTGAGAAAACTGGTAGACAAGCTATAGGCTAGGAGAAAATATTTGCAAAATGTATCTGATGAAAGACCAGTATCTAGGATATATAAATATTTCTACTCTCAACAATTCCTACAACTCAACAATTTTTTTAAAAAAAGAAAATGAGAAAATGAGTAAAAGAATTGAACAGATAACAGTTTTACTCATAATATCCAAAAAACTGGCAATAGCCCACGTGTCCCTCCTGCCAGTGGAGGAAAACGGATAAACAAACTGCAGTATAGCCATACAATGGAATACTATGCATTGATTTGAAAAGGCAACAAACCACTGATACATGCAGCAACATGGATGAATTTCAGAACAATTGTGCCAGGTGAAAGAAAACTCACATGAAAGAATACATTTTTCACAGCTTATATGAAGTTTTAGAACAGACAAATCTAATCTACGGTGGAAAAAAATCGGTATAGTTATTGCCTCTGGGAGGATGGGACAGTCAGTGATGACGAAGGGGCTTGCAGGAATTTTCCAGAGTACCAGTTATGTTCTAGACCTTGATATGAGTTTGAATTATGTATGTGTATTTGTCAAAACTCAGCAAGTGTACCTTTAAGATTCGTGCATTTTATTGAGTGTAAATTTATGTTAAAAGAAGAACAGATTAAAAACAGATATTGAAGTCCAGTTAATCATATACATGCTGAAATACTTAGGGAATGTGTGTAGATGCTTGCAGTTGGAATATGTCAAAAATACAAGAAGGATTGATGGAAAGATAGTGACAGATTGATGGATAGATACGTGGTAAATTAGTACAGTTAATGGCAGAATCTAGGTGGTAGATATATTCTACCTGGAAAATTCTTTCAACATTGCCATATGTTCAAATCTTTTAATGATAAAAAAATTAAAGAAGCTATCAAAGCTGAGGCTCTTGATCTTAGTTTTACTTTTCTTTTCCTTCCTTCCTTTCTTTCTCTTTCTTTTCTCTCTTTCTCTTTCTTTTCTCTCTTTTTCTTTCTTTCCCTCCCTCCCTCTCTCCCTCCCTCCCTTCCTTCCTTCCTTTTGAGACAGAGTCTCACTCTATCACCCAAACTGGAGTGCACATCTGGGCTCACCACAGCCTCGACCTCCCAGACTCAAGTGATTCCCCCACCTCAGCCTCCTGAGTAGCTGGAACTATAGGCATACACCACCACACCCTGCTAATTTTTTGTACTTTTAGTAGAGACAGGGTTTCAGCTTCCCAGGCTGATCTCAAACTCCTCAAACTACAGGTATACACCACCACACCCACCTAATTTTTTGTACTTTTAGTAGAGACAGGGTTTCACCATGTTTCCCAGGCTAATCTCAAGTGATCCATCCACCTTAGCCTCCCAAAGTTCTGGGATCACAGGTGTAAGCCACGGCCCTCAGCCTGATCTTAGTTTTCAAGGTCCTGTTGACACGATATCTCTTTGATGCTTGAAGCAACTAATCTCTTCTTCCAGCAAAGAAACCCTGAAAGTGTAATCTTCTAATGGAATAGAGACCACTTCATCCCTGAAGGAGATATATAGCTTAAATGGTAATACCTCTAAAAGCTTGTGCTCTTATTAACGTACTTTTGTTATATTAAGGGAAATGTTTTGTGTCCATGTCTGGGGAAGTCCTTCTAAGCTGTACTGTATCACTCTCTTCCTCCAACACTTTCCTCTGTATAGGAATCTTCCTGCCATCCTGGACTGGGTGAAAACTCAGAAGCCTGGAGCCATGGGTGTCAACATCATCACGTCTGACTTCGTGGACCTGGTGGACTTTGCTGCGACTGTCATCAAGTTGAATGACCTCTTACAGGAGGGCACAGCTCTGCCTAAATGCTGATTTAATTTTTTATTTAACCTTAATGTTGAATTTGTTGATCCAGGGTAGAGTTCTGAAGGGTGTCCTGTTAGGATGGCCCCTGGGCAGTGACGATGAAGTAAGAGGAAGATGGCTTTTTTTTCTCCCTTCTTCACAGGGCCATTTAGATAAAATTACAGGGCTATTAATTGCATTTTTCCCAAATGAGACTTTTTAAAAAACTTAAGTGACGATGAAGTAAGAGGAAGATGCTTTTTTTTCTCCCTTCTTCACAGGGCCATTTAGATAAAATTACAGGGCTATTAATTGCATTTTTCCCAAATGAGACTTTTTAAAAAACTTAAGTCTAAGGGAAGAAAGCATGTTTCGTGTGACCGAGGTCAGGACCTCCCCAGTGGTTTATGGTGGTGAAAGGAGTTTAGAAATAGGGTCTCTAGAACCTATTCAGGTATTGAGTGTCCCCTTAATTTGCCCAGCTCCCTGTTGTCTTCTGGGGGTTTGTGTTTGAGCCAGTGAGAAAGTTGAACCAGAAACACATTCCTGGTGAAAAAGACTGGCTCACTGCAGGTGTGGCCCACCCTCTGGGGTGGATCTCACATCAACCTGGGGATCTGAGGGGTGAAAGAGCCAAGCACCCCTCTCTAGGATTGTTGGATGTCATCCCTTTTCTGAGAGAGTAGGACTCATTTGTCACTAAGATGTTTCAAACACAAGTTGTTGTGTAGCATATGCTGGTAACTGGTCACCTTCATTCTTGAGATAATAGTGCATACTGCCTTTAGTATCAGAAATATGCTTCCTAGTTTTGAAACTTGGATTCCTTTCTATTTCTTTTGGCCCCTACTTAAAAGTGAAAGGAACGATGATAGATCTTTTCAGCGTGGGGCCCAACAAGAGATAAATGTGCATGTTCGTTGCATGCCAGAAACCTTTTATTTAATTCTGTGACTTTTTCCAGAATGGCTGCCAGGTAGAGCACCTGCATTATTTTGACGAAGTCCTCTTTGGAGTGGGGTCTTCAAGCCTGATCTTGGAATTGCGTTTTATTATTGTCTGCCTAGGACTCAGGTCTGCGCTGTGGGACACAACGCTTAGTGGAAGGCACCTTATCCATGGCACCATGGAAGCAGGCGCAGGATGCATGGGAAAGTGCAATGGCATTAAAGGAGGAAGCTCCAAGTGGGTTTGGAGCCATTCTGTAACTCCTTGAAAACAAGACTACCTCGGGGACATTTAGGATGACTCGTGTGTCACCAAGTGAGAAATACCTAGTATTGGAACACTTCCAGTCCTTCTCTCGATGGTTCTACTTTCTGCAGGTTGTTTTGAGCCTACCAGTCACCACTGCATGAGGGCTTTGAAACTCAAGAGGGGATTTTTTTTAATTGATAAGAGGTGCTTATCTATAAAGAGCCCTCTTGTGTTTTGATCGACTAATTTATTTATTATTTATTTATTTATTTATTTATTTATCAATTAAGTATATCCCGTGCTTCTTACATCAAGAGCACTCACACAGGAGCTTACCAAACTTTTCTCACCCAGGACAGATGCTGCTATGGTCTTTCTCTCCTCAATAGGAACACGCATCTCAGGGCTGTGAGTGACCCCTGACTCTGCTGTTCATATCCTGGCTCCCCAGTCCTCCTGGGGACAGTGTACATGTGTGGATGTGGTCCAGATCTGAGAAGTCACTACCAAGCCATGCCCGTGAATGAAGATAAAATGGGTCATAAAGAACTAATAGTTCATAGGTAGACCCTCCTGAAGAGTGTCCATAAGGAAGGACCTAGAAAGAAAACTAGGCATGGAAGTGTATGCACTTTGATGCTCCTCTACACCATCTAAGAATCCCTAAGGAAGTGGCAGCTTCTGGATTCTTAAGGAGAAAATATAAACATGGAGTCCCGAATGGATGTATGCATTTATAAAGACTGTCAGACTCGTCTTCCAACAGTTTCCTGTTTCTGTCCTTTGATGCCCATAGATGGATTTCACATGTTGCGCTGCAGAGAGGGGTGTCCTAGGTGAGCTACTAAAAGCACATGCACACCCCCAACTCAGTCTTCCAGCCTATACTTTCTGTAAAGTAATGTAAGCCCTGGCTTTTAGCTTCCACACCTTAAGGAGGTCATTATAGAAATGCCTCTGGGAAAATCTGGTTGAACTTTCCTTTTTTTGCATTTGAACCCCTCTTTAAAGGGTTTTCTGGGATAATGTCAAATTCTGTTGGGCCTCCTCTGGGTAAGAGTAAGAAAGTGTGTTTCCTCGCTTTCTAAATTTTCCTTCAATTCTGATGCTAAACCCTAATGAGAAGCTCTGAAATCCCTGGTCTACCCTCAGGGTTTTATTTTGGTTGTTGTCATTTCATTTTGCTTTTCTTTGTAATTCTGGATCAATTGCTAGGGGCTAGATCATTTCCCCACTTTTTACCCTTTGTTACTTGGCAAAGAGATAAGGAGGCAAGAGGAGAATTACTGTTCTGTTTTATTTGAGCCTCAGCTCTGTCCAGGTGTTTGGTGCTATGAGGCCAGGTGTGTTGACAAGTATCTACACAGGATGCCGGTAACACTCTAGGGCTGCTGACTGTTCCATGAAATGTTTACATGATTTTGGCCTTTAGTTCTTAAATACATGGTTGCACTTCACTTGGGTTGTAACGTTTAAGTGCACCTCAATGTTTGCATGATAAATGTCATCAAACATGACACAAAAGCCCAGAAAACTGTACCAAGGTTGCATGCACGGAGTCCTACTCTGTGTGGTGCATGCAGGTGTTCGCTCCTTCACGCTGCTTGGAGCTGCCAGCCTTGCTTCTAATTTGAAAGTCTGCACAAGAGTTCTGGGAGATAGAAAGAGGATTAGTTACAATTTTCCCTTGATAAACACCCTTGCATTGGCAGAACCTCTGCCTCAAGAAAAAGTTGTTTAATATTTTGTAAAGGATGTGTGCCTTCTCCTTGACCATGAGAACAGACAGGAAACTCAGGCACGTGGGACAGAGGGAAATAGATTTTAGGTTCATGACTCATTCTACAGCTACCAACAATAAAATAGTGACCCAACCACATCACTTATTCTCAGCTCTCATGCTTGCTTAGAACTAACTTCAAGATCAGCTAAGAAGCTACTTGATTGAGCCAAATAGGGCTTCGGTTTCACAGAGTTTGAGGTCATATTTATTCTGAAATGTAACTGAGTTATTCATGAGCTCCCTGGACCGTTTCCTACACAGCCACATTTCCATGGCTTTGTGGCAAAGGGGACCATCAAGGGGTTTAGTTAGGTTAGGGTAGCGTTTAAAGGCTTGAACTTTGAACCTTTTACAGATAACACTATGATTTCATGGGTACAGAAGGATTGGAGAGAGAGGTCAGGATGGACTTAATGGAAGGGAAGGAGAAGTTATTGAAGATTAAATTTTAAATTAGTGGCAGATCTCCAAGAGGTCATGCCAAAAAAAAAAGTTTTTATATTTGCTGTATTAAATTCAATAGTAATTATGTTTCGTCATTTTTCTTAGCACTGAATCTAAACCCTGAATTACTGAGAGCATTTAGGCCACAGTTCCAGGATTTTATTATAAACTCAAAGAAAAGCACAAGATCTGAGCCCAGGTAACGATCCATCTTAAGAATCCTAGTTCTTTTTACATGACTTCATATTCATCCAAAAAAATTATGTTTCTTCTCAAGAAGACAATATAGGAGAGTATTCTGAAATTAAATGCAGTTTTATGGCATGTCAGGATTTTCTAGCTCTGGTTGTCAGAATCTTGCCATGAGAAAGTGCTTCCCAATGAGACATTATTACCTCCCAGCTAGTAAGCTTAGCACAAGCTAAAGGTGGAGCAACAGAAGAAATTCAGATAGAAATGAAACTACTTCTTCCTGGGAAGTAAAAGGGCTACATGAAACCAGTCCATCTTACAGATTTAGTTCATGCCACAGTCAAAGTTTGTGTGGTGTTCCTTATTAGCTAATTTCAAATTTTTACTGCTAGATTCTAAGAAACAGAGTGGGCTAATGAATGGGGCACCGCCATGAGACCCTGCTCTGTCCCCTGAGCAAGTGATCCTATGCTGCATCTTTCTTGGTTCTCTCATCTTTAATAAAGATGCTGTCTGCTACTTTAGTGCTGTTTGCAAATCTTGGTTGACTAGCTCTCCAAAACATAAGGTCCCTAATGATTAGATTAAATGCCTTCTACTCAGGGGGTGTGCAGATGTGGTATTCTTCCCTCTGTGGCTTGTGGAGAGAAGCTGCTTGGGCTTATTTCCTAACACTGTGATGTAGATGACAGAACTTATCTAGGAATGGCACCTTTGATGATCCATATAATGGAATATGTAGAGCTCAAAAAAATCTGCCAATATGTGTGTGGGCCCTTGAGAGGTGGGTTTTCCCAGTCCATGTTAAGTAGGCTTGTTATGCCAAGAGGAAACGAATAGAAATGACAGCGTCAAACATCCATACTGACAGGATGAGTGTTTGGCCCGGCATGGCACATGGTTGTCTTCTGAGTTCCACTGATGTTCCAGGACATCCTGGCCCTCCGCCTCAGGCGCTGCCTGGTGTTTAGCACCATAGCTTTGTCACTCACAACCACTGCCTTGGAACACACAGAAGTGGACTGTTTGAGTGGTACGTCATTTAGCTAGAAACTTTACCCTTCGTTTCAAATGATACCACACAACTCGTTACTACCCCAAGGGGCGCATTATCTCCATAGCTTCTGGATTCCCCACTTCCTTCTAGAAACAGGGACACTAGTAGCCCTACAACCCTGAACAGGCCCTAACCCAGAAGAATACACTACAAACTGTGATTGATTTTCCCAAAATATCACAGTCTTAGACACTATACAAATAATTCAAGAGAACTCTTTCTACCCTGCGGTGGATGTAGTATTCTATTATGTTCTCCAACACAACTTCTTAGGATTTTTCAAACTCATTTCTAAGCCAAATCGTTTAGATAAATATTCCTCTTATATTTTGGGGAATTCAGGCTCACAGTCTGCCGAGGCAAGCCTATCAATAGTGTCATTCCTTCTCATCTCCTTCACAGAATACTCTTTCTCCCTTTGTCTCCTAGCCACTCTCCATCATCTGCTGACTATGGTTAACCACAGGATGCTGGCAAAGCTTACAGTGAAAGGCATATGTGTTCAGTGATGTCCAGTACACTCTTATCACAGTGGTTATTGCTTCTTAGCCTTTTCAAATGCATTATTCTACCCTTCAACCTACATCCAATCATTAGAAGTGTACCTGATTAGAGCCCAAAACTTGGGACCAATACTTAATTCAAATAGCAGGGGCTTGCTCACAAACGTTAAGCCCAACAAGAAGCACAGCACTTTGAGAAGTCAAATAAGCCTTCAGTACATTGGCAATTTTACATTTGTTATTAGTTTATAGCACTAATAACACTTCAGTCATGAATCTATAGGCTCAATATAAGTCTTAGAACATATTCTAGAAATAGTGATATCTTGCTGCTATTATACTTAGTAATTTATACTCCAATATAATAATACGTATTAAATACAGATCGTGTATGCATTATTTGTGTGTATATGCCAACTACTACTTAAACTTACTGACTAGCAATTAGAAAAATACAGAAATTTTCATAGTGAAAATAAGTCTTGGTCAATTCAGATGATACGTGAACCTGATAAATGCTCTAATAGATATGATATTTTGTCTTGTATTGCTTGTTTTACACTATGGTGCATGTTGTTTGCTTAGTAAAATAATAATAAAGTATACCAATTTTAAAGTTAGAATTAAAATTTTGCATATATGCTGCTCGATACTCCAAAATGTATTCTGTGGCTTAATTATCTTATTCATATACATTTCACTTGGCTTTTTACCCGTAGGAAATAATTGTTCATATATATCTCTCATCTTCTTTCTTGTAACTTTTATTAAACTGCTTACTTCAACTGACAACATTGTAAAGCCAGAATACCTCATTTTAGCAGTGAAAAAAAAATAGATATGATGACATGATGTGTTCTCTTGTATTTGATTTGAACTACCTAAATAGGCTTAAACCTAATAATAAATACGCAATTTTGGCAGGCACTTTTCCTTTGTTTGGATGAACATTTTGTTATTGGTCCACTTCTAGTTTTGTTTTAAAGAGTTATAAACTCAGTGTCAATAAAATATCATTATGTAATATTAAACGAAAACCCTCTCAGGCATGTCTAACATATATTTGGATTAACTAAACGTGCTTGCAGTCCTCAAGATGTAGCAGTGTGTGAAATGTGTACACACCCTTGACCCCATGCTTTTCCAAGCTTCATCCTTAGCACTTCAGTTATTTCCCCTAATCTCAGACCTGCTCTTACTGACATCCATACTGACATCCACACTCACCTGACCACCATCTCTACCCACATTAATTTGAGTGATTGCTAAAATGCCCAGAAATAAAACAATGCAGAGATAATGTACTTGTACATACAAAGATTAAATAAGGGTGGAACTGCATTTCCACTGCAATGAAGATTCCAGTATCTTCCTCATTTCTAATTCTTTTTAATAGAATAGCCAAGCCCGCTTAATTTTAGTGGATTCTGTGTTTCCCCTATACGTGACAAAAATAATGGGTTGAGGTAAGGTTTTTTGGTATGAATTTAGCAGAGATCAAATTAATTCTAACCATTAATTTCTTGTAGTCAAAGGTTAAAACAGGTAATTAAGAATAATTATAAGTCTGTTGAAGTTACCATAGCAATTTAACAACATAATCGTATTCAGAATTTTTAACTGTAGTCATTCCTGTTCAGTTTTTATAATAAATTACATGATGTAGATAGAGTTGGGTCCAAACATAAGCAAGGCATGTATAACCTGTATGGTGCAATTGCAAAGATACTACTGGTCTGCCTCAATTTCTAAACATATACTTGGGTTGAGACATTGCCTCTGTAACAATGGAGCGCTCACATTACGTATGAACTCTTTATATCTAATCATAGTAATGTATCATATTACAACAAGGTTATAAACTTCTATTTAGCACAAAAGTGTAGGCATTTCAGAAGTGCACAGTTTATGGATGTTAATCCACAGTTAATGTAGGCATTTCAGAAGTGCACAGACCTGAGTTTCTCTCCCGACTCCATATCCTGGCTGAGTAACCTCAGGCAAATTAACATCTCTGCTTACATAGAAGATACGGCTAAAAATACCTACCATGAAGGATATTGAGAAGACAAAATAAGAAAATGCATAGAAAGCATTTTCGCACATAGCATGACACATAGGAAATAATAATAGCTATTAGTCTTAGTAATAAGGGCAGGGATTTTGCACCCTCCTTCAAATGGCACCCAACACAATCCCTTCAACATGACTGCTAACCTTTGTGTTGATTGGTAGATGATTTAGCAGGAACTAACTAATGAAAAGTAAGTCAATATAAATTTGGACAGCGAAAGAAAATGTGAAAGCTCTTTGTGTGGCAAATTCTTGGGGCTTTGCAGTGGAAGGTCAAGGCAGCTGAATGGTGCTGAGTGATTAGACTTGGTCATTCATTTCTCTCTTTGTGTGTGTGTGTACGTGTGTGTGTGTGTGTGTGTATGTGTCTGTGTAGGTTAGAGGGCAATGGTTGTTAGGGGCAAAGAGAAGAACGGTGTGAGGAAGGCACTAGAGACAAAGCCCCGGGCTTTGGCTGTTGGTGGTTTACACCTCTGGAAGCTTCCTAATCTGGAGGTACTCACATTAATATATATTTCTGGACCTGATCCCTGAAGATTATGATTCGTTATATCTTAAGGCATATCCCAGGAGGAATACTTAGAAATATGTATTTTGGTGTATAACCAGTTGGAGAATTACTGAATCAGAAATGCATTACTCAGAGAGTGGCATTTATGCCACAGGTGGTATGCAAGATGATGTGAGGTGGAAGATGGCCATATCCTTAAGTGGCATTAATATCATTAATCACTTAATCAGTTCTGATTAGTCAAGAGGGAAGTCTCAGTTTAGTAGTGAAACCTCTCTGTCTTTTGCTATCAACCAAAACCAAAAAGGCAGTAGTATCTAGCTAACATTTAATCTCATTTTGTTTGCATTGTGTTGATGTTGTGGTTACCTTCTCTTTGTAGCAGGTAGTCCTAGGTTTTCAATAGTGATATAAAGTCCCCTTTCAAAGTAAATTTATCTAAGTTTTTCAAAGACCCCACTGTGAAGAGCTATGAGAATGACCTAAGTTTATGATCCTTTCCAGGTTGAAAAAAAAATACAGGATTCTACCAGTCCTTTTTGCCTAGAATTGGGTTTGACTTGCTCTTTAAATATTACTTACTAACTAACTACATAAAGAAACTGCTATTTGAAACAGAAAATTATCTCTGCTTTTCATAAGGGAACTTCCTTCATGTTTCCTGTGGAAGTCCATGCTCAGATAATCTCTTTCTATGTTGTCCGGTACAGAGTTTAAACTAGGGAAAGAAGGGTCATGGAGTCACTGAGTCCTACCTATGGCTGAGCTTGGCAAACAAGAAACTCAGAGCAAACTCCATTTCCTCAGCTTTGAAACTGATTCCTTCTCTGTTTCCTCAAGGTCAGGTTGCCTGAATGTCCTGGATTTTTGTTGTTTTTTTTTCCAAAGGAATTCTTCCTGATCAGCAAGAAGTGATTGTGTTTACCCCTCTGCAAATCTGCTCAGTATGACCAAAGGAGTGTTATTATTTTTAAGACTTGAAACCTTTCATTCTCAGAAAGGGTGGGAGGTTGCAAGGGAGGGACAGTGTGGCCAAAGCCAATGTGCCTCAAACCTCACCCAGGATGGCCTGGACAAGTGCCAGCGAGACAAAAGCACTAGTCAGACCAGGGTGTTTTCACAGCTGGCCAGTGTTTTTGGACAGCATGGGTGGGGAGGAGGCCACAGCAGTGTCAGCCTCTGTCCAGTAGCATCAGGCAATTGAGAGAAGTCTTCCGCAGGCAGATAACTTTAATCTAAGGAGCTAAGCATCTAAAGAATAGGACTTATCCTGTAGAGAAAGGCTATAAGAAGCAATGTTCTTGTTAAAGGCAGCCACTGAATGCTGTTTTTTGTTTAACCTGAGAACTGAGTGCTTTTTAGCCTGCAGACTTTCCTACCTTGATCCTCACTGGGCATTTGCACAATCCAGTTGCAGGAGCTGTTTCTAGGACCTCCATGAAGTATAAGGAGATCTAGAAGAAAACATTAGGCTGCCTTTTGCAAAAGCTTCCCCCACCAACAACTTGTGAATGTAGAACTAACTTACCACACATCAGAGGGGCCAGTGGACTACTTCAGGGGGACTAGAACTCCCCAAAATGACACATACAATCTTAGATGTATGTGCACTCTTTTTCTGGTAAAGGACCCATAACTTGCATCGAATTCTCAAAGAATTTATGATCTTAAAATGTTATAAACCACTGCCTTTCAAGCACCTAGAAGAAGGCATTATCATTTAAATGTTGTTAAGCAAGCAAGGCTAATTTAGGTAGCACTAGAAAGTCTTGGTCCTTCCTATTAAAAAAAAAAATCTAAATGAAGATTCTTGCAGAATTGTTCACTATAGGTGCTCTGTTTCAAGAGGTAAGGTCAAATCCAACAACATGAAAAGAACAGACTAAGCCAAGTTCAAAGGATCCTAAGGTATAGTCAGATGGGACCCAGCAAGAGAGCGTGGTCAGGGGAGCCAGCAGAACCAGGCACACTGGCAGATAAGAAGTGGCAGGGGCACTATGCAGACTTGGGCACCACATTTCAGAGGGAAATGGGTAAATTGGAGCCTTCTTAGAGAAGAGTAACTTGGAGAGGGAAGGATCCAGAAGTCATGTCACATGGAAAACCAGGGTAGTTGGAACAGGAAACACTGGAAGCAAGGTAACAGGGACATCTTCAAGTAGTTTTAAATTGTTACATGACTTGAGTTTAGAATCTTATGGCTTTAGATATAGAACATTTGTGCAAGGCATTAACATTATAGAAGAGAAAACTGAAAGCCAGAGAGAAGTGACTGGCTAAGGCAGACCTGGAACTAGAATCCAGATTCTAATTTCCTTCCCAGGGCTGTTTGCCACCATTTCCAGCTGCCTCCCTGAGTGCCAGTGAATGACCAATGAATGACCAGTTCAAGAAGGTCAAGCTTAGCTTGATAAAGAGTATTCCTTTGTAGAATAGGAAGCTAAGTGAGATAGTGAGCTCACCATCATAGAGTATTTCCGAGGGAATGTGTACTCATTCGCTATAGTTCCTATAAAAAATTACCACAAACTTGGTAGCTTACAACAGTGCAAATGCATTACCTTGCAGGTCTAGAGTAAGAAGTCTAAAATGATCAGTGGGGCCATGCTCCTTCTTGGAGGCCCTAGAGGAGAATCTACTTCCTTGCCTTTTCAGCTTCTAGAAGCAGCCTGCATTCCTTGGCTCATGGCCCCTTCCTCTACCTTTAAAGCCAGCAGCATAGCAATCACTGACCCTGCTTCTGTCATCACACCTCTTTCTCTGATTCTGATCTTTCATAAGGACCCCTGTGATTACACTGGGCCTGCCTGGATAAGCCAGGATAATCTCCCATCTGAAGATCCTTAACTTGACCATGTCTGCAAACTATGTTATGTTACCATGTAACATAGGTTCTGGAGATAAGGATGTGGACATTTTGTGGGGGCTATAATTCAGTCTACCACAGAACATATCATGGAAAGATTTACTGATGCTCGTGCAGGTCTTAGAGCAGATCTGGATTCAAATCTTGGCTTCAGCACCTACTAGTTACATGTCCATTACTCCTTTGAGCCTGATGGAATGTGTTCTCTTTCCGAGTCCACAAGGGGGTGTAGTTCTAAGGGCAAGAACTTCTCAGCGCCATGCCCCCCTCCCATCTCTCTCCATCTGGGAGATTTAATGGTTTATGTTTAAATTTCGCAGGCGTGGGAAGAAACTAAGAGTCAATCACACCAGTGGAAGTTCTAAGGGACTCCTTTCATTGGCCTGGGGTCTTAGAGAAGGTGGCGGTTCCTCCCAGGTTAAAAGTCCCCTTCTTCCACACCCCTTTGGACTCCGTTTGGGTCCCCTTCCATGAACACTCCCTTCATGGAAGCCATCTTTCTCTCTCCTGATTTCCCCTCTGGAGTCCCCTTCCACACTCTCTCGTGGAAGCCTGTCTTCCCCTCCTAAACTCCATCTCTCTCTGTTCCCTTCCACTCAGGGTGGAAGCTGCTTTCCTCTCCTGGATTCCATCTTTCTGGATTCTCTCAGTGTGAGAGTTAGCTGTTTCTCTCTCCTGTTTTTTTCTCTCTGTGTCTCTAAAAAATCACTTTCTACAAACACTTTTGAGTCCAGCATTTACTGCACACTGTGCCGTGGTCCCCTCTCTCATTCTTGAGAGGGCAGGAGACCAAGAACCTGGAGAAACATCCTCTCAGGGGAGCTAAGGGCACCCTGAGCCTCTGAACCCCAATATTACAAGCCTTTGTTCCCTCATCCATAAAATAGGAATAAAATCTTAACATTACCATGAGGATTTGTGGTAATATTCATGAAATGCATAACATATAACACTCTTTCAATGAATGGTAGCCATATTTATTCAAAAACCTGCCAGATGATTCTCACCATACAAGAATTTAGTACAAGAAAGTTCATTATTAAATGGGAGATTTGATAAAGTGACCTCCAGATTTCCCTCTGAGGTTGCTATAATCTAAAGGAAAAAAAAATTTTGTTTTCTCTATAAACTATTCTCAGAGCCTCTTGTCCACTTCCCAGATGCAGTTACAAGGGATTTTATTTTCTTTTATTTGTGGCCATCTGATTTTGCCACGCAGCTCTGGATGGATTTAAACAGGACTTGGAGGCTGTCCTGGTGTGTAGTGATTGGCTAGACCAGACGGCCGAGGCCAGGGCAGACTCCCTCCTTCACATCTGTCAACATACCTGGCTGCAAGCAAGTTGCTGCCTGTGACCACTGTCTGCAGAGGCCAGGGAGAGCAGGAAAGGAAGGGGAAAGGAACACCTCACCTTCAGGCCTGCGGAAAAGGAGAAGCCTGTGTTAATGCATCTTCTCAACATCCCACCCTCTTCAGCAAGGGCTGGAACAGTCACGGGACATCCCTGCTGAGTCAGAAAAGAGGCTGAGGGAAGAGTCGGGATTGAAAAGCGGCAGACAAGGTAGGTGATCTTTGGGGTCATGGCCCTTCTCTCATGATCACAAAGCGAGCACTGTACACAGCCTTGTCACCAGAGTGCCTCTGAGGATGGTCTGCTGAAGGAGATGTGTAGACCTGGGTGTGTGTCTCAATTCAGTCATTTGTCCATCAGCCTGTTCTGGAAAGCAGGCTGTATTTTCCTTCTGTCTTCTATCTCTTCTGAAAATTGTTGTTGCTCCTGTACATATTTCAGAAACTTGGAAGGTTTTTTAAAAAATCTTTCTTTATAACAAACTATACGTGTGATTTATTAAAATTATTTCATTAGTGGTAGTTCCATAAGCATGGTTCTGTTCCAGAATTTTGCTTGCATATTTTTTTTCCATTTTCAAGACATACCAGGGAGGACACTGTATGTATATATGGTATAGAATAATATAGTCTGAGAAATACACCGTTCATTCACAGAGCTGTCAACTTCATATCATGGGCTCTCCCAGGAAGTCACCTATATTTTTCTGCTTTGGAACCTAGAGAGTTAAAAGTACTGAAATTACTGGAGCAGAATCAAGCCTATTTACCTAAGCTTATCACATCGGCAGCTAGGTCAATCATTTACCGAGGCGAGGCTGTTTCTTAGCCTGAATGGAGGACCACCAAAGCCTTTGCTGGCCTGAGGCCCTCTGTAGAAAAGACATGGGCAACGTAGATAGCTCTGAAGCTATCGTCCAGATTCTTTTCTGACCAGAGTAAGTTTTTCTCCTTCTCAGAATAGTAAATATCCCAAAGTTCCCCCAAACATGAGTAAAACTGAAATGCAAACCTGATACCGATGCCACTTTAGGAACAGAGCTAGTGGCTTTGCGGGGAACTTCCCTCATCACTGGAGGTCTACATGGGGAAGAAGGAGATGATAACTATGAAAAAGTTATTAAGTGATTCTTGAGGAAGAATAATATTATAAAGTAATCACCAAAGAAAACATGAAAATTTTCCCCTTCAAGTCTATACATTCTAGAAATATGTTATTTTTACTGAATGTGATTCACTCTTCTTTAGGCCTGAACATAACTCCTCTAATTGCAGAAATGTTGTCACATTGTCACCACATACAACTTCCAGGCCTGTGCAGTGGTTCCTGGCTCCTGTGGTCATTAGTTAGAAGCCTGGTGATGCAGAGGCCCTATTTTCCTGAACTCCCTTTAGGGAAGGACTTGGGTCATGTAGGACAAGGTAATGTTTGACATTGCTTTTGTCAATCATTTGTGGAACTGGAGTGACTCCCCTCAGGTAAGGTTTGTGGCTGAATATTTAGTGTCTGAGGCAGTTAACTAGATGCAAGAATTGAGGCCATTGTAGACACAAACCCGTGTGTGAGTGTGGGTAAGTCTGTGGCTACCTCCCAAGAATGTTGTGGAGAATCATGGAAAACTGATACATTTCTGTGAAGACACTAAGCCCTGCAAAATGTTAAATGTAAATTTGAGTGGTGTCCAGAGTGTGTCTGTAGATAATGCAAGTGATGGAGGTGGTTTTGAAGAGGAAAAATGATCTTGGGGTGATCAAATGCATTGGCTAGGTCAGGCATGGTGACTCATGCCTATAATCCCAGCACTTTGGAAGGCCGAAGCAGAGGATTGCTTGAAGCCAGGAGTTCAAGACCGGCCTGAGCAACAAAGTGAGACTCTGTCCCTTCAAAAAATTTTTTTTTAATTTTTAAATGCATTAGCCATATTTCCCCACATTACTGAAGGCTGCCTTAGGGGCAGACACACAGGTCTGACCTGTCCGTTTTTTTGTAGCTTCTGGCTCAGGGCCTAAAACACGCTGGAAGTCCCTAAGGGTATATCCAGCTTTTTCTTTCCATGTCCTGAATATTGTATAGTAAGTAGAGGGAGACTATTCTTCAGATTGACTAGATTAAAATAGGCATTGTCATTGTTTTTAAATGTTAGCTAGTTAGAATATAGAAGTCAATTAATTTGCCCAAAATCATGCAAGTAGTCTGAGCCAGGATCCTACTCAGTTCTGCCTTGTTCCCAACCCAATGCTTTTCCCATAAGGTCATGGAGTTGACCATATGGATAAGCATAAATTGGGGAGCGGGGTCACTGAGGTAAGCAAGGCTGACTAATACAGTCAGAGGTTCTCCACCGGCTCTTGACGTGCCATGCCTGAGCCGCTATAACCAAAAGGCCAGTACTGGACTTCTGAAAAGGATGAAACAGGCAGGAGCAAAAGGAAATATTTTCAGTCGTGGCAGTAACTGGAGTCTTCTCTGTCCTGTATATTTTCTAAATAACCCAGCTAATCCTCAGGCTGGGTCTTTGCCCCTTTTTATACTGTAGACTCAAATCCATGAGCCCCAACTAAAGTACAACCTCTGAACTATTTCCAGAGAAGAAATGACCCTATCCCAATCTTTCTCGAGGAACTCGAGGATTTACTTGCTATCTCATCTCAGCTAATATCCACTCATTTAAATCTAAGAGACTTGGGCACGAAGAGGCTTAAAACCAGGGAAACCATCAACAGTCCCACCTATCAAGGATCTCACCATCAGCAACCCAAAGAGACCCCTGTCAGGTTCGAGTCTAAATGGCTTGCTGGTGTCATTTGAGCAGCGAATGAGTAATGTACGAAGCCTTCATCCACCCCCACCCCTAGTTTCACTTCTGTTCATGTATGTCCTAAAGATTCCATTAGCTGTCTGTCATAAATTCTAAAGCAGCCACAATTCCTGAGCATTTACAAGATCAAGATAAAGAAATGCCATCATGAAACACAGATGACTAAACGTCTTTGAACAAAGGGTTTATACTGACTTGCCTCACACGTATCTCAAGTGTGTGATAGCAAAGGCGGCACAAATAGGGATGATTGCACCACCATGTCCACCAGCACCCTTTACTAATCAACTGACCCTGCATGAACTGTACTCACATGCCATCATTTTCATTAACTAAAACACTAAGAGAAAGAAAGTTGAAGCTACAACACAGACTCACCGCGACATTTCAGCTGCATCAAGTACTTATTATGACTAAAACATGAACTGCTGCCTTTTTATCTACACGTTTTTTCATTTAATTTTCATAACAAACCTATGCAACTTGCCCAAGTCACAGAGCTAGTAAGATGAGGTGAAATTTGAGTTGGTATCTGACTCCAAATCCGATGTTCTTCAGCATTCTGCTCTGGGAAACAGACCCAACAGTGTCTACACTGTTCACGTTCTAAGTGTAAAAGGGTAAAAAGTTCTTTCTAAATTATTTGATCAGATCCTCAGAGTATATATTTATTCCCCCTTTCCACTCACACCAGATGTTGTTGATGTTCTTAAGTTTAAGCATAAACCTCAATATGACAGTGGTTTTCCTCTCCTCTAGAAAAGGAACCACAAAACCCACGTACACACATGCACACACACAACAGCAATTGCCCAAGAGTCAGTGCTTTGATTCCTTAAGCTGAGAGGGAAAACTGTTCTTATCTTCTAGTTTATAAACATTGTTTTGTTTGTTTGATTGATTGACTTTAATGTGATGTACAAGACAAATTTGTCATTTATTATACCAAGATTTTTTTAAGTTTACTTCTGCTGTAAAATTTCAGTCTTTGAAATCAGCTAAATTTTTCAAAACTGTCCAGTATGTCAATAGTTTTATTTAATCTTCACCACAGCCCTGTAAGATGAGTACTGTGTTCAGATGAGATCCTTTCAGATAAGAAACCTGAGACTCAATACAGGTGAATAACCTTCTGAATCTCACTCAACTTAAGTCCCTTAGGTCTTGGGACTCCAAATTCTTTTTTCTTTTTTTATATGAAATACTCATGCAGTTCCCTGGATTCCTAAGTCTTACAAGTGGTAGGAATGGGGCCTAAACGCTTTTTATTTAAATTTTCAGAAATTAAAAATGCCAAATGACTACACAGCCTGTTCTCAGGCTGCAGAGACCCACTCAAATATTGATTGCTTTGCTTTGGGCTAGAATTCTATCAGGTCAGTGTGGTAATGCTGTTATTCTAATTAGATTTTCATAGAGTAATGAAAACAAAGACACTAATTGTTACTTAATAAAATCTGCCTTAAAGGCAAAAAACCTTTCAAGCCCACGTGCCCATGAGCAAAATAAGATATCAAAGGGGTTCATGCTAGGAGAAGGATAAGCCACCACTGTCCTCTAATCTGTTGTGTGCCTAGAGAACAGTGTACATGAGTAGGGGCTAGAGAACCCCACGGTGTCTTGAGATGCACAAGCTCTGACTAACCCTGTAGTCAGATGATATCTCATGAGTCAAACAGTTGCCAAATGGTATGGAACCCAAGGAAGTCCTTCTACAAATTGAGAATCCATTATTGTAGTTTCAACCCTACAGAAACCAGCTAGAGTTACAGGAGGAAACCTTATGCCCTAGGAATTCCATTTCAGTCCTAAGATGTTCTGAAAGGTCAGGGAGCCCTGCATCAGCTATGCATCTGGAAGGGATCAAGTGTTTTCTTATCCCTAATGCTTCACTGGGAATCGCCCCTGGCTGGCTGCCTGAGTCTTCATCCCATGTGACAGCCTTATTGTCCACATCCTTGCTCTGGTGTTAATATGTATCCTCATCATACATTTTGGTCTCCATATCTGTGACCTCTGAGGTTCTAAGGATCTTGGTGCAGGAGAACCTGTAGTTTTAGGCAATGAGCAAGCAGAGTGAATGAAACTTCTGCCTCTGACCCACCCAAGACTTGTTCCCCTCCTCTCTACAGTTCCAAGGTCAAATTTCCCATGACAGCAGTAAAGGAACTGAAGGTCACAAAATGCTGGCAGTTCACCATGCCTTGGAGGGGTTCCCAGAAATGAAAATGAAAATGAGATTGTTTTCACATAAGACCTCTGTATTTGGAGGACAGGATTCAAACAGTTTGAATGTGCGATTTCACTGTGCACTGAGGTAACCCCCACAAAGTCTTTTTTTGTTGTTTTTCAAAAGCCAAAATAATATCAAAAATACTTCCTGCAGAGAACTCTAACTAGGCAGAATTCTTTTTTGTCATCACTGGGCTGATGTTTTCAAGGATTCATTTCTCAAGATAAACCTTATATAGTGCATTTGGCTGGAGCTCATGTGTATTTCTGTGGAATGATGGCTTTCATCCATGGGGCCTACTTTGTGGTGACCTCATTAGATTTCACAAGGTAAACAGCTGAAAACGTGTGGTTAATATGTGAGCAGGCTTCAAGAGAAAAGAAAACCCAGGAGAGGTCAGCCAGAAGATGTTGCAGTGAATTGGGAGGTGGCAGGCTTCTCTCTATGACCCAAAGAAAGCCAGTACCCCTATAAATTCCAAGGATATGTACCCTCAATTTCAAACACATGTATCCCACAAAATTTAGCTCTGCTTCCTAGATAGGAATCCTAATCATAGGAAGAGCTAATGGCTAGACTTCCTGAACGTAACTGTTCTCTACCCAAATTTATCTCATTTTGCTTTTCTTTGCAAAATGAAAATTCTCCACTTTCCATAAGAAGAGTACTGTTATAGAATACAGTTGTGTTGATAAATTGTAGTCCAACAAATTAAACATAAAACAGCCCAACAGAGGCATCCTAGGCCTGACATCACTGTTGTCTCTCTCTCTGGCTTTATGCCAATTTTTAGACATCTTGGTGGTGGCTCAGTTTCACATCTTTACTTCTCTGTGTCCTAACGATGAATAACCACAAACATTTATTGATGGGTTATCCACTCAGTTCAGCAACAGTCATCTACGCTTTACCAGGAGTGTGTTAGACACTGTTTTTGACATAGGATTAAATAATCTTGCCACTCATCAGAGATGAGGAGGTTTTAAATTTATCCAGTAGGCCAAACCACAGCTTCTTTAGAGTCCTCTATATTTGTGTCTGTGCATGTGTGTGTGAGTGTGTGTGTCTGCCTGTGTGTGTATATCTGTACTTTTAATCATTATTCAGTACCAAAAAGATAATGGGTTCTCAGTAAATATTTGTTGGTGATACTAAATTGGTAATCAACTAGGAATTTAATCAAGAAATTGATTTATAAAAAGAAAACTGGAATTACTAGGGAAAACTAAAGAAAGAATCAGAAGTGTTAAACATTGTTGTAGAGGGAATAGGGCATGGAGGGTCCACTTGCTCTAGACAGCACATAGGAGACCGGGGTTGTGTTTGATTCTGCACTACACACACCGACGAGGCAGCTCTGGGCAAGTCACTTCAGCTCTCTTGGCCTCAGTTTTCTCATTTTCAGAATGGAGGCAGGAGATTGAGAGTATAACGTCTCTAATGTCTTCTCTAGTTTTGATATTCTGTGTTCTATGAAAAACTAGAAAAGTTTACTTCAAAAAGTTCTTTAAGGAGAACACAGAAATAATTTTAATTTCTCTAGGGAGATCATTCCTATCTCTTTGGTAAATAGGGGGAATGAAAAGACTGCTCAAGAGATCCCAGCTATGCTGCCGTGAAGATGTTATAAATTGGTGAGTCCGGGCATTGATCTTTACCAGAGAAGAAGCCCACTTGGCTAGGAGTACAGGGAACCACATCTGAGTTCTCTCGTCCAGCGCTCAGCTTTGCCATGCCTGTGTGCTGCTAATGCAAGCTCCAGCAAGCAGGCAGTCATGACTATCATTCTCTCTTTATAAATGCGCAGAAGCCCTCAAAGGTGACAGACTTGCCCAAGGTTACAGAAACATGGCAGTGAGTCAGAAGGAACTGTGTGTGTTTGGAGGAGGAGGAGCAGATGACATTATAAACACAAGGCAGAGAGTGAGGGACGGATCCACACCTCTTCTGAAGTTAAGAAAACACAGTGGTCACAGGCTGCGGAAGAGCTTTAACTCTGCTCTGGATCCTGAGGGCACCCCTGTCTGCCCGTCTCTGCCTGAGCCACCCCAGGCACCCTGCCCAGGGTTACTCACCCAGGATGTTGCTAACTGTGTGCCTGTGCTCATGTCCCTTCTTGTGAGCTTCATGAAAGGCTATTTGTAATGAAGAGAGGGCATATCATGGAAGGGAGACTGCATCCCTGAGGCCCTGAACTGAAAAGGCAGGTTTTTTTTAAAGAGGAAGTCTGGTTTCCCTATTAAAATCTGCAGAAATGAATGGTCCTCAAGGTGACTAGCAGAATTGTGACATTCTATTGCAAGAATTAAAAAAAATTTTTTTACTGAGGTTATTTTACTTCTCCTTGCTCTTCTTCTCCACATAAAAAGGAAAGAATAATGCTTGCTCACTATGACACTGTATGAGAGAAGGCAGTCCGGGGGGTACAACTCAAAGGAACCTATTAATTGCACCAAACAGCAAGGAATAGCTAGACATTTCTGTAAGTAAAGTGTTGTATCGTCATGCCTCACGCTGGTTTACTTTATCACCCAAACCCATGCCTAGGGAGCAGTAAGACCCTGAAGAACCACAATCACAAGTGATGGCAAAGAACCTCTGGTCCAATCAGAAAAACGCTGAAAGAAAAAGAAATTGGGTATCAATGGTCTTATGTCTCAGTAGCATTTAGAGGCTACATCACTTTGCTGCATATTATTGTCCTTGTTAAATATGAGAGAGAGAGAGAGAGAGAGAGAGCACGAGCGTGCATTAATCATCATCCCCAAGGGATATCTGGTAATTTTCCAGAGGTATATGAAGGGGGCAGACGATGCCATAAATTCAGTAAGAACAGACTGGTTTCTTGGCAGAGTCTTCAGGTGACTTTGTGTTGTACTCAACAAAAATCTTACTGAGTATACCCACTTCTCTGTTTCTACTCTGTTCCTAGTATCTAACTAACTTCTTCTTAGGCAGTTTCTTGGGAAGAGGGATAGATAACAAGTAACACAATATATAATGCTTAGTTGACTGTCACAACCATATTAACTACGCTCACTTTTTTAGAAGCCACAAAACTAACAATCACCAAAAGTCACCCTTGGCTTGCCCCTCATAGACATTCAATTAAGGTAGGATAGGAAGAGGACAGGTTTATGATTAGTATAGTTTCTCTTAAAGAAGTCAGAGAATTGGAACAGCCCATGATTCAACAACCGTCATCAATGTCAAACTTAACTCAAATACAGGCCTCAATTTGTGCCCATCAAGTTAAAAAGAAAACAAACAAACAAACAGTGGGAACAAGAGAGGGGGGAAAAAAAGCTAAAAACAAAAGCAAAGAAATAACAACAACGATGAAAAAAAAAGAATTAGACAAGGTGCTGGAACATGGGCCATCTCACACAGTCCTAATGCCAACGACCAGGTACCAGCTGGCACCTTTACCAGTTCTCCAGTCAGTGAGCCCCATTGCTTCTTGAATTGAACTGAATTCCTATTGTCAGACTGGATTTTCTAGCACTGCCAGCTTTCTAGCAGGAGAAAACGTTTCAGAGCATGAGGTAAAATAGAACTCTGTTTTCCTACTTTCAAAAAGTCATCTCATGCACCTACCCATAGCCCTCCCTCAGCCCATTGAGAGTCAAGGAAACCAGAGTCCATGGGTCTCCCATCTGTGCCCGAGCACCTGCCCCACAGTGAAAAAGAGAAGGAGCTTATCCAGTAGAGGCTTTCCAGAAGATGCAGGACTGTTTCTGATAATCCCATGCTTCACTGCTCACTAGGCCGAAAGGGAGGGAGGGAGCATTTTGAACAGAGGAGACTTTCATGCCATAAATCTTCAGGCATTTGTGGGCATCAAGTGTCTTGCTGTGATTGAGATGAAACTAAAATAATTTACGTGTGTGTGTGTGTGTGTGTGTGTGTGTGTGTGTGTGTGTGTTACATGGAAAGAATTTTAATATGAGAAGGGCAATAAATCAATTTTGCAACAAGAAAAATCTTTTGTCTGGACTATTTCTGAGTGTTGGTTACACAAAACCTAAATAGTTGCTTAATGTCTGGAATTAATTAGCACAAAAGATTTCTATTGATAGCATATTTTCTCTAAAAGTGCTACAACACATTTTGATCATTTTTAGAAAAGGCACACTACAAGATCCTTCGGCATGTAAAAAATTCTTTTGTGATGTCTAAACAAATCTCAGGGTTGGTTAATTATACTGAACTTCAGATGTCTTCAAGTAACTCTCAGCATGCTGAATTTTATATTCCACTACCAATACATCTTATTTTAGATGATGTTATGAGTAAGATTAACCAATAAAATTCAGGTAAACTCATCACTGGATAGAGCAGCCTGCACATCATTTGGTTAGACTGTATGCTTAGCCTACTCCCCAAATGTATTTATTCTCCTATTCTGCAGACACATACTCTATGCATGTCTGGTCTGACTTAATATTTGGCTGGTCCCCTAAAGGGACTGGTTGAGGGTCACCATATTTTCTCTTTTAACCAGTATCTGATAAAACTCTAACTGAGATGCTACTATTCTTCACAATGCATTTATATCAAAAGCCATTTACTCACACTTCCCCCAGGCCAAAGTCATAACAGCATGTTAGAATCAAATATTTTCCATTTTTCTAACATACATCTAATAAGAAAACATTTACAGAGTGCCTCACACGTTTGACACCTTGCTAAGGGATATAAATTCAGAGATGAGTAGTTTACAGTTCTGCCCAAAGGAAGACTAACATCTCATAGAGAAAATGAACCAATAAAGGAGCCAACACAGGATCATATGCAGTAATAACTGAACACAAAGCAGAAAGGTTTCAGATGGATGCTCCCCAACTATCAGAGGAGTTGGGGTCCAAGTGGCATTTTAAAGGAAAAAAAATTTGGATTCACATTCTTCCTTTCTAAAATCCAGGTTATGAAGAAAAAGTTACTTCCTTGTAGGAATTTGTCTGAATATCCTAAGGAGGTGAAATTACAAGAGTAGAGACAGTTGTGGTAGCCATGGCTATGGAAATTTTGATCCCTGGAGAAAGAGGGTAAGAGGAGAGTCTGGAGAGATCCTTCTAACTAAAAGGTAGGAGAAAGAAGAATTCAAACTTTTGAACTTTGCTCTGAGTCAGTCTCTGGCTAATTCACATCCTTTGGACTGGAGACTTAATTTAGAAACATTCTGTGCCGTCCAGGGCTCACATGCTCTCCCAAACCCTGGAGACTTTTGCCTGGTGGACAAGCTTGTTATAAATCTGATTTCTACTCAGTTATGAATTGAACTTCATTTATCCTGGGAGCAACTTTAAACAGGAATAGTGATCAAAGTGAATATCTGGAGAAGTAGCAGTGAGGTCTTCTGATGTCAGCAACTGGCACCAGGTAGGAAGCTCAAGGTTAAAGAACAAATATGGCTGACCCAGCCCCCATCCCAACAACCTACATTAGCATCCAAATCCAACTCTGACTTTGTTACTATACATTATAAGCAGAATATAAGTCAGAAGGGTAAGCTTAGTAGCTCTCAACCTAGCCTGGCTATAAATCCTTCTTAGGTTACTTTAGGTAAACATTTAGCATGTAAATGAAAACTTTCATCATATTAAACAATTTGCCTGTTTCCTGAGGTAGGGCTAACAGATTGTTGAATTTTCTGATTCTTTTAGAAACTCAGATCATAAATTACACTCTTAATGGACCAATTTTCTTGTTGGTTTCATTTTTTCATCCATCGAAAGAAAAAATAGCTATGAAAGTTAATTAGGATAGATTTGGCTACCTAAATATTTAAAACTTATTTTACAAATGCTTAGACACAGGTAAAAATAGAAACAATGAACTGAGACAGTACATTTGAAACAGAAATAACAGGCAAAATGTTACTGTTCCTAAAGAGTACTTATAAATCCTTACAGAGGCAGTAGCCCAGTAAAAAGTTGGGCAGAAAATGAACTGGCAACTCCCACAAGAAGAAAGGTTTATGATCTACAATGATATGAAGAGATGTTCAGTCACACTAACAATGAAATAAAGGCAAATTGAAACAGTAAGATAGCATTTCATTTTTACGAGATTGGCAATAATGGAGTAATATTAGATGTTAGCATGTGTGGAGCAGGCCTTTCCACACACTGTTGCTTGTGGAAGTGTCAATCGCTACAACTTCTTTTTTAAGGACAGCTTGTCAAAACATATTTTAAAATGTTTTAACACAGATAACTTTTGATTGATCAAATCCACTTCCAGGACTTATTTTTAGAAAATAATAATAGTACAGTGTGTAAAAAGTTTCCCACAGTACTTAAATATTTACGTAAAGTTTGTTTATAACAGCAAATTTTAAAACAGCTTAAGTGTTCATCAGAGAGGGCTCAGATATAAACACAAATATACACCAGTACAATGCAGCCATTTAAAATGATGAGATCCACGTTGCAGTAGCAGCTCAGAGCTACCATTAGTAGTTCAGTGGCCATTAGATCTGTGTTTACATTTTAGCTCTACTCATTACTAGCTGTGTGAACTTGGGCAAGTCATTTGACCTCCGTAAGCCTCACTAATCTCATCTTAAAGAATTGAGGATAACACAACTACCTATGTCTTAACATCGAAGTGAACTAGATGACAGGATGAATGAAAAGCTCTTGACACACAGTAAGGGCAGAATAACTGTGAACTACTCTTAGTGACAGCCTGTGGATTCAATCCTGCTAAATGAGGAAAATTAAGATTAAAACAGCACTGTCAGTTTCTGTGCAAGATGGTAAACTAGCTCCATGGCTTTTGATCCTCCCAAGACCTTATTAAAATAAATTTAAAACCAAAAGAATAAGTTCACAACAGAGAAGAAAGAGAGGGCTATCAATATAATTGCTGGAAGACAGAAAACAAATGGGTCAGAAGAACAAGACACAGAGCCAAAATAATTGCATCTGTAAAGCATTGAAGATACTATTTAAAAATCTAAATAAGAAAGTTCTTTTAGTGACTACAAGTATTAGTCATAAAAATTAATAGACTGGAAAATTATGTTGAGCTTTTTGAAATTTAGAGCAAAATGATATAGGTAGAAATGTGAAAAAAACAGATATTAAATAATAATGGTTAAAATTAAGATCACAAACCTACACCAAAAGCACTAGAATATTTTCCAGACACTGAATTATATTCATTGCCTGTGTTATTTCAGTCAGTCTTACCAGCAACCCTATAAGGTAGCTAATGATACTATTCTCCCTTACTAGTTGGAGAGGTTGAAGCATTAAAAAATTTAAAAGGCCAGGTGTGGTGGCTCACATGTGTAATCCCAGCACTTTGGAAGGCCAAAGTGGGAGGATTACTGGAGGCCGGAAGTTTGAGATCAACTTGAGAAAACTGGCATGACACCATCTCTAGAATTTTTTTTTAATTAGCTGGGCATAATGGTACACACCAGTAGTCCCAGCTACTCAGGAGGATAAGGCTGGAGAGTTGTTTGAGCCCAGGAGTTTGAGGCTGCAGTGAGCTATGTTCATACCACTGCCCTCCAGCCTGGGCAACAGAGCAAGACCTTGTCTCAAAAAAAAAAAAAAGAAAAGAAAAGAAAAGAAAAAAAGAAAAAGAAAAAGAAAAGAACAAAAGAAAAAAAAAGGAAAGAAAGAAATTTGCCCCAGGCCACAAGGCTAGTACTTGGGGTATGCACATGGCCAGTGTAGTCCTGTGCTTAATTGTCTCTGTCACCTGGGCACCTCCAAACCCCTGCTAAGAGCATCTCTATATCATAAAGAAGCAGGAACTACATTTTTCAGAGTGCTTGCCCCACATGGGTTCAGATTACAGCCTCTAGCCAGTATCAGTGACTGGGAAGGTATTAAATAGAAAATAAGAGACCATTATTCTCTAAAGGCAGTTTCAGACAGATGCATGAGCAAAAGTTGGATGTGAGGTTTGAAGCAGCTTAACATTGAGCATCTAGAATCAAGTACTTTGGGGCTGTGGACCGAGCGAGTCAGTGACAATTTAAGAAACCTTTACTCCTCCAACCCTTCCAATGCTTATTCCTTGTGTTAAGACACTTCCTACTGAGAACACAGAAACGCTTTTATTTCCCTGATAAACTCTGATATAGGTTCCAAATGCTGAGACCTAATCCTGGGAGTCCAATATCTAACTGACAGGTGTTTCAGAAATAGAACAGAAAACTGAAGGGAAGAAATTATCAAAAAGTAGAATCTTAGTGCTCAAAAGACAAAAATCTTACATGAATAGGGTTCACGTCCAGCACAATGAATCAAAAAGTGAAATAGGCCACCTGGGTACAGTGGTTCACACCTGTAATCCCAGTACTTTGGGAGGCCAAGTCCAGAGGATTGCTTGAGGCCAAGGGTTTAAGACCAACCTGAGCAACATAGCAAGACCCCGACTCCACAAAACATTTTTAAAAATTAGCTGGGTGTGGTGGTCTACATATGTAGTCCTAGCTACTTGGGAGGCTGAGAAGGGGAGATCACTTGAGTTCTTTCAGGAGTTCAAGTTTACAATGAATTATGATCTTACCACTACACTCTAGCCTGGGTGACAGAGTGAGATCCTGTCTCTAAAAAAATTTTTTTTAATTCTAAAAAAGGAAAACAAATACGTAGGCAACTTTCTGATATTTTAGAATTTTGAAGACTAAAAGGACATATATTTTAGAGAGTAGAAAAAAGTAACCTACAAAAAATGCAAATTAACTGGTTCTCATGTCTCATCATCACCATATTATGCTAGAAGATACTGGAGAAATGCCTCCAAAGTTAGGGAACATTTCCACCTGGAATTCTATACCCAGCCAACCTATAAATCAAGACTTAGAGAAGAATATAGACTTACCTGGTAGTAAAGACCAAAAATTTAAACTTCTGTGCAAAATATTTTAAACAAGGATAAAATTCTAGTTCACTTGATAAACTTTCAGCAGAATGCAAGACAATATATAATCATTTTAATACTATCGATTTATTCACATGAGTATTAGAAATATGTAGCATAGCAAGCTTCTACAGCTATGTATATTATTTAGAAGGAAAGTATTAGATGTATTTAGGTATTAAAAATACATAGTGGAATAGGGAGTAAGTGACTATGGCAACATTGTAAAGACAGCACAAGAATGACTGAAATTTGGGAAACATCTTGCTAAAGTAAATGCCTTAAGGTATTATTTCTTCCAATATGTTTACAAAAATATTTGTAGAAGAAGGGACTTTCATGTAAAAGAAGGGACTTAAAGGGCACTACAGAGCCAAAAGCAGAAACTCACTAACTGCAGCAATACCAGGACAAAGGAGTCCAAAGACTGTGATTTAGTGGCTCACCCATGAAGTTGGCCCAGCTTCCTTGACTTAGACTCATATTCATTATTCTTCCCCCAACTCCCAATCCCCAGTAGCCTCTGTTTCCCAAGAAGCCTCTCCGGCAGGGAAGGGAACATGAGGATACACTGAGCTGTGTGATTGGCTACAAGTTCCACTTCTCATCATAAAGCAGTGTTTCACAATCTGACTCATGCATTAATACCTTCATTTTTACTTCCTCCCATTTTCTCTCTTATTCCCTTATCCTGTTGGGTTGTGTCTTTCTGTATAAGTAATCTCAAATCTTATTTGGAGTGAGAAAGAGTTTAACTGAATAACACTAATGATCCTAACTTCACTCTCCTGTGAGATGTGGTAATGAGCCTGATTCCCTGTGGGCACATGGACGCACTGGAGTTTCTGGTCCTACAGAGCTGGGATTAACCACGCTCTTTTGATATGGTACTCAGGGGTTCTTGGTTCCACTAACAGACTAACTTCAGCTGTAAGCAGAAAACAAAATTTATTGAAAGGAGGTCAAATAGTTTATAAGAGGGCTAAGAAGGCTGGTGAATGAGGCCTGGTGTATGGAAACAAAACACAGGAAGCAAAATGGACCCAAGATGGCATGTGAAGTCTGTTTAAGAGGCTGCCATTGGCATTATCACCACAAACCCTAGCTATGGTTTCACCAGGCACACCTGACTCTATCCTTCATCAGAGGCACCAACCTTAATCTCTAAAGGTTCCCTGGAAATTTGCATTGCTCAGTGAAGACTCAAATCCTATCCAGAAACACCTAGTGGCCCGAGCTTCCAGGGAACTGGGGAAGGAAACATCTAACCCATCAGGCTTGGGCTTCTTTATTGGTATTTCCTGAAATACGAGGGCAGGGCAGGCAAAATTGTCAAAAGTCCATCTCACTTGGTGACCCTGTGAGGCCCTACCAGAGTAGCCAACTCATGTCCCTCTTTATTGTCACCTCTTTTTTCTTCAAGACACTTGTTGCCCAGGCTGGGGTCAATGGTGAGATCTCAGCTCAGTGCAACCTTCGTCTCCTGAGTTCAAGTGATTCTCCTGCTTCAGCCTCCCTAATAGCTGGGATTACGGGTGCACACCACCACACATGGCTAATTTTTGTATTTTTAGTAGAGACAGGGCTTCACCATGTTGGTCAGGCTGGTCACAAACTCCTGACATCAGGTGATCCACCCGCCTCAGCCTCCCAAAGTGCTGGGATTACAGGTGTGAGCCACCGTGTCAGGCCGTCACCTCTTTTTTCTTGTTAAATTCAGCAGTTTCCAAGTCAGGATACTTTCGCTACATTAGTTATATTTGTATAATGTATATTTTTTGCTTATTTCCAAGTCGTACTCTAAACAGGAGTTTCTCATTTACATTTTTAGAGTCTTCTTATGTGTACTTCTGAATAAATATAGATGACGCGGAGAAGTCTTTCCTGTTAAATTCTACTGGGACATAAGTTTCACATTACCTATGAGCCTTTTTCATTGAAAAAACAAAAATCCTTCCAGAACAAGAGAAGGCTAAAAAAATAGGAAGAATAAAAATAAAAAATAAAACAAAAATCCATTTTGAGGATAAGTTCAAAGAGACTGAATGTTCCAATGTAAGTAACCACCAACAATGTAAGATGCTTACTTCATGAATTCTTGAAAGAGTTCTTAAACTATGATAGTGCAAAAATCACTGAATTGCTTAACTCAAGAGCTAAACAAATGTCTCTGGTAAATTGGTACCAAAAAAACAAAAAAATCTGTGAGGAAACAAAGACATCCATTTTAGTAGCATTGAAAGATGATATAAGTATAAGTAAAAAATATCAACTGTTGGCTGATACTCGTTGCACTAAATTAAATTCATAAGCAAGATTTTTATGTTGTGTTGGATCTGACTTTTCACTACCCTGTTACAATAATGTTTCTCATGTTTGTTTTAGTCTCCTTTACATTTACAGTGTCCTGGAGGGTGGTGGTGATAAATTTAATTTGCCAACCTACATTTAATTTTACAAGAATCCAGATCAAACTACTATATAAACAAGAATTGCCTTGCAGGAACTTCTTGGTGATTAGGCTGGAGAAATCACAGCCGAACTAAAAAATAAGCTGCCAGCATTACTTTTTCATTTTCCCCCTTGTAATTTTAATGGCTCAAATGAAAGAGCTTTTTTTCTTTAACAATAGTATCCTTGTTAAAAGTCCTTTAAGGAGCTGTTGTACTACACTGAAACAGTCTAATTAAACCATTAATATAACAAAGATGCCAACAGTTGCTAAATTCATAGAAGGCACTTCCATCTCATGGTAGATGTGGAAGGTAACTTTTTTCTGGTATGTAGCATGAGTCCCAGTTTGGGAACTCCTGTCCATTAGACGTTTCCTTGCAGAGAAATATCATTAATCCATGATACTTACAATAGCATATTATTTTCCTCAACAGAGGTAGTCATTGAAACTGCATATTATCAAGGCAGCTGTCCCATTAAGTTTTTACAAAGGATTAAGGGGTTATATGAGTACCCAACAGCTGCACCAGCTAGGATAAAACAAGGGTTCCCAAATCTTATGCCTATTAGCATATGGAATGAAATGATACATTCTTTATCCATGCAGTAGGATATTCATATTTAAAAAGAAAATTAGAATGCTATCCAAGATGGCTGATCACTAGCAGCTCAGGCTCGTAGTTCCCAGTGAAAGTGCAGAGAACAAGAGGACGCCACACTTTCAGACGAATATTTGTTGCTAACGGACCAGGAGATTCCCAGCAGAGGAGCCCCACGTGTCGCCAGGGCGACTCTTGTGGCCGGCGCGGCGGTTTTGCTGGTGCCTTAGCGCGCCAGTTTTTGGTGCAGAGTCCGGAGATTCCCGGGCAGAAAAGCACCATCCATCTTAACACCGCTGTTTTGGCCGGCGCAGTGGTTTGCTCAGATTTCGGCGCTGGGAATCAACAAGTTGGACGTCTGCTCAGAGACCTAGTTAGAAAGTCGGTAACTACAACGACAACAGACAGATAAATATATAATGAAGGGAAGAAATCAGCGTAAAAAGGCAGAGAATACTCAAAATCAGAATGCCTCTTCCTCTACAGGGGATCGCAATTCCTCATCAGTAACGGAACAAGGCTTAATGGAGAACGACTGTGTTCCAATAACAGAAGCAGGTTTCAAAACGTGGGTGATAAGAAACTTCTGTGAATTAAAAGAACTTGTTCTAACCCAATGCAAAGAGACTAAGAACCTTGAAAAAAGGTTTGATGAAATGTTAACGAGAATGGACAATTTAGAGAGGAATATAAGTGAATTGATGGAGCTGAAAAACACAACACGAGAACTTCGCGAAGTATGCACAAGTTTAAACAGTCGAATTGATCAAGTAGAAGAAAGAATATCAGAAGTCGAGAACCAGCTCAGTGAAATGAAACGAGAAGACAAGATTGGAGAAAAAAGGATGAAAAGGAATGAGAAAAGTCTCCAGGAAATATGGGACTAGGTGAAAAGACCTAATTTACGTTTGATAGGTGTACCTGAATGTGATGAAGAGAATGAATCCAAGTTGGAAAATACTCTTCAGGATATCATTCAGGAAAACTTTCCCAACCTGGCAAGGCAGGGTAATATTCAACTCCAGGTAATACAGAGAACACCACAAAGATATTCTTCAAGAAGACCAACCCCAAGGCACATAATTGCCAGATTTATTAGGGTTGAAATGAAGGGGAAAATACTAAGGGCAGCCAGAGAGAAAGGTCAGGTTACCCATAAAGGGAAACCTATCAGACTTACAGCAGATCTCTCAGCAGAAACCCTACAAGCCAGAAAAGAGTGGGGACCAATATTTAACATCCTTAAAGAAAAGAACTTTCAACCCAGAATTTCCTATCCAGCCAAACTAAGCTTTATAATCGAAGGAAAAATTAAATCCTTTACGAACAAACAAGTACTTAGAGAGTTCACCACCACCAGGCCTGCTTTACAAGAGCTTCTGAAAGAAGCACTATACATATAAAGGAACAACCAATATCAGCCTTTCCAAAAATATATCAAAAAGAAAAGAACATTAACACAACGAAAAATTTACACTAACTAATGGGCAAAACAGCCAGCTAGCATCAAATGCCAGTATTAAAGTTATATATATTCTAATCGGATAAAAAGCCAAAACCCATAGGTATGCTGCATCCAGACCCATCTCACATGCAATGATACACAAAGACTCAAAACAAAGAGAAGGAGGAAGATTTATCAACCAATCAGAGAGTAAAAATAAACAAATAAATAAAAAGCAGGAGATGCAATTCTCGCCTCTGATAAAATAGACTTTAAAGCAACAAAGAGCAAAAGAGGCAAAGAAGGACATTACATAATGGCAAAAGGATCAATGTAACAAGAAGAGCTAACAATTTTATAGATCAACGAGATAGAATATTAACAAGGACATCCAGGACTTGAACTCAGACCCGGAACAAGTAAACTTAATAAACATTTATAGAACTCTCCACTTCAAATACATAAAACATACATTACCACCTCACACCTATTCCATAAGTGACTACATAATTGGAAGTAAATCACTCCTCTGTAATCGCATAGCATTTCATAGGTTTAAATGAAATATTGGTTGGCTGCTCGTTTATTATTTTCTTCCCTTATTCCTTCCTGTTTACATCAAGTATAATTATTGGTATAAAAGAGGTTTTTGATACCCATTACTAAACTGCATTCTAGCCTGGGCAAGAAAGCAATATTCCTATTCTCTCTCTCTCTTTCTTTTCCTTTTTCCTCCTCTTCTTTATTCTTTTTCTTTCTTTCTTTCTTTCTTTAAAAAAAAAAAAGAAAGAAAGAAAAAAATGTTAATGCTAAAATCTAGAAAAAAAAAGAAAATTAAATTAGAAATAAAACCTCATTCAGTCATTCAAATGCAAAGCATTATGGGAACACAAATGAAGAAATTTATAAAGAAATATACAACATTGCCCCTTCTCTTGAGAAGTCTACCAGAGTCTCAGTAGGCATGATTTAAAAGTTCAAAACATTAAATAAAATTAAAGATTTCAATAAAAGCCTGAGTCACCGAAGAAATTCTACAAGTTAGTTCATGAATAACTGCTGAACGATACACACGGCTACAATGGAAGTTCAGGAAGTGAGAACATTTCAGGGCCGGAGGTTCAAGGAGAAAGTTGATTACTTTCTCAATCAAGACCCTAAAGATTGGTCTGAAGTGTGTGTATGAAAGTTGGAAGTAATTTGAGAGATCGTCTTCTACTCCAATATTTCCTAAACTTACCTGTTGAAAAGACTCATATGAGAAATCTAAAAATAAAATTGCCCAGGGGGCGGGTGCAATGGCTTACGCTTATAATCACAACCCTTTGGGAGGCCAAGGTGGGCAGATCTCTTGAGGCCAGGAGTTCGAGATCAGCCTGGGCAACATGGTAAAACCTCGTCTCTACTAAAAATACAAAAATCAGCTGGACATGGTGGTGCACGCCTGTAATCCCAGCTATTCAGGAGGCTGAGGCACAAGAATCACTTAAACCTGTGAGGTGTAGGTTGCAGTGAGCCGCGATTGAACCACTGCACTCCAGCCTAGGTGACAAAGTGTGAGACTCTGTCTCAAAAAAAAAAAATTCTCTGGTTCTTTTCTCTGCCCTGTTGAACTATATATACCAGAGAAAGAGCCCCCAAACTGTATTTTTTTTTTTTTTTGAGATGGAGTCTTGCTCTGTCACCAGGCTGGAGTGCAGTGGCACAATCTCAGCTCACTGAAACCTCCGCCTCCTGGGTTCAAGCGATTCTTCTGCCTCAGCCTCACAAGTAGCTGGGACCACAGGCGCGTGCCACCACACCTGGCTAATTTTTTTGTATTTTTAGTAGTGACGGAGTTTCACCTTGTTGGCCAGGATGATCTCGATCTCTTGACCTTGTGATCCGCCCGCATCAGCCTCCCAAAGTGCTGGGATTACAGGCGCGAGCCACCGTGCCTGGCCCAGATTGTTATTTTTTAACTGCTACAGGTAATCATTTTTATCTGGAAGTTTGGGGAAAATTGTTCTAAGCCAATCTGTGATCTCAGCAATAAAGCATTAAACAAATACCAAATGTAAAAAAGAAAAAAGCAGATATGAGACAATGGTGTGTGTGTGTGTGTGTGTGTGTGTGTGTCTGTGTCTGTGTGTGTATGTATGTGTGTGCAGACAGATAGTAACCAACAGGGAGTCCAGCAGAGAGGAAGAATATTTGTACAGGAGCCAGGGCCGACGAGCTATGGCCCAATGCCTTTCACATAGTGAACACTCAAGAAATATCTTGCACTGACTCCATAAAAGTGATGTAAAGAACAAAACAAGCCATAACGTTCAAGCATTTGATGACCTATTTATTACTTATTACCACCTATATTCTACTCATTTTGTAAAACGTCTTCTTGGAAACACAGCCCATTAATCTTGGTCAATTGTGGATTGTGTAGCAAGACTGAGTCAAACCCCTCCGTGCCCAGGAAAAATTTAAATCCTAAGGAGGTAAAGAGATTTTGCTGCAGTGAACTAGAAAGTTGAAATTCAAGAAAAGGAGACTCTGAGCCGCATCTCAGAGAATCTATTCAAATGCTTATTAGATTGTGGTAGATTTTGCTAAGGCATGTGATAGAATGAATAGCTCACAAAATAATTTTAAACTGGCTTCGAACACCCTGAAGAAAATTGCTCTAAACCAACTCAAGCCCTGAGCATACCACAGAAACATAAACTAGCATATGGGGGATAATCTCACTGTGGCAGGGTGGAGCAAATGACTTCATGCATTTTTTTCACCATCCCCCATCATCAGAGCTCTGGTTCTTAATGCTTCTCTTCACATTTTTCTAGTCAGTGGGAGTTTCTAAATGTGTGCGTGTGCGTGTGTGTGTGTGTGTGTGCATTTTAAGACAGAAATGCCTGTACTCAAAGTCTACTAAATTCTAAAATTCTATCATTCTCTTTTCTCATAGGCTCTCTGCTTTTTTAATGGAATTTGCAAAGCACCTTAATAACAAGTTGATTTATACAACTTAAATAGAAATAATGTTTTGACGTTAATGTTTTATTACTTGACATGTTTAGTACACATAGTTTAAATATCAGAATCAGAGTTTACTACAAACATCAAGTTTTTATTTGATTATTTTCTAACAAAAATATTTCAAATGTATCTATTTTGCTGTTAGTATAGCTTGAAGAACCCATGGCTTGATGTTTTTCATAGGATTGAAGCCATGGGAGGGGAGGGTCAATGACCATAGTAAATCCATGAAGATGGTTTTATAATCTACTAGATGCTGTGCAGACAGAGGCAACAAGCTATATTTTGCTAATAGTCTCATCAATGTGGGGTCCAGGCCACCTTTAGCCTATAAGCATCATCCTGGAAACCAGGAGTCAGTCAGTAGGGCTTACTGCAGTATTTTGAGGAAGAAAGAAAGGAGAAAAATGACTGCTCTTCAGAGCTGATTAGATATGTACATAAATATCCTAGTGACATATCTTTTTTCAATGATTGTCTTAGTCCACTCAGGCTGCTGTAACAAAATACCATAAACTAGGTAGCTTATAAACAACAGAAATTCAGTTCTCACCATGCTGGAGGCTGGGAAGGCCATAATTAAGACACCAGCAGATTTGGCATCTAGTGGGGATCCACTTTCTGGTTCATAGATGGTGCCTTCTCACTGTGTCCCCACATGGTAGAATGGCAAACTAGCTCTCTGAGGTCTCTTTGTGTAAGGGTGCCAATCCTATTCGTGAGAACTTCATCGTTACCCAAAGGCTCCTTCTCCTAATGCTATCATATTGGTGATTAGATTTCAACTTATGAATTTTGGGGAGACACCAACATTTAGGCCACAACATTGAGATTTTATATATATTTACATGAATATATATACACACACATATGTGTGTGTATGTATATCCCGTGTGTGAGTGTGCATGCATGCACAGCGGAGACTATATGTTTAGCATGTAAAATTACTCTTTGTACCAAATGGTTTCAAGATGGCAAAATAATATAACACCTACTAAATGCCAGGTAATTGGACATTATCCAAATCAGTCATCATGCAACCCTATGAGGTGGAAATTTTTATCCCCAATTTATAAGTGAGCAAACAAATCTCAGATTAGTTAATTTGAGAGAACATGGCTTATAACAGATAAAGTGAGATTTTGTATTTGAGTTTCTCTCTTTCCCAATTTTTTATTCTTAATCAATAGGCTATAATTGAGTGATTATCAAGAGTTTCTTAGGAATATTGTTGGTTCATAGTAGCAACAATATGGGGCTTGTAAGACAAGGGGCTTTAAGGGTAGAGATCTAAGTGTACCTTTCAAATAGAGAAAGCCGTATAAAATCTCTGTGTCTTCATGCTTCTGTATTGGATTCAGGCTGTAGCCACAACACTTGTGCAAAAGCATTTCAGGGAGACTTGCCAGGCAATCTCCACTTCTACCAGCTCAGGTTTAATGCACATAATACAGCTTACCTTCATGTGCACGTTATTAACCCATGTTTGTGACTGATATTATTTCAGTATATCTGCAGTGAATTAAACTAAGACCAGAGAGCAACACAAAGCGGTGAGCAAAACTCTCTTGAAATTCACAAACATTGTCCATCAGCAGAAACCATGTTTACATTTTTAAAATTCCTCTTTTACCTTATGTGGAGCTGTAAGATGGAATCCAAAGACCCCTCAAACCAGAACTTAATGTCAGTGCATTTTTGTTGAGATAAAAGAAATTGTCATACTCCACAGATGCTAAATACAGGTCTCATCAATAACCATAGCTTCCATTTTCTGCCAAAGTTGAATAAAATTTTTTACTATTTTTCAATTAGGAAAAGCAGCACTTTGGATAACAAACAAGGCTTTTGTAACAAACTAGCAAAGTTGGAGTACATTTTATTGAAAGTTATGCTTACATGGTTATTAAAATGCAGATTTGTGTTGGACTGTGGGACTCATCTTACACTGGCCTCTGGGGAATGAACTAGAAGGCAGAAAACGTCTTCTGTTTTCTTGCTTCTGCTATGTGCATACAGATTTTGTTTTCCCCTAGAGCCACGTGGGAGCGGTGAGGCTGAGAAGCAAAATTTGAGTCAGAGCTTAGATTAAAAAACTGAAGCAATAATTTTCTCCATTTTCAGTTTTAGTTGTTTCATCCTTTGTGATAAATTGTAGGTGAGAAGTTGGGGAGAGAGGATGCCATGGGCTCATTCATAGCACTGCTTGGAACCTTTAGAACTAAGCACATTTGGATATGAATCCCAGCTTTGTGATTCTCCCATTCCACCTAGAACTACAGTATTATTATTCCATTGTTTTTTCTTCTGGCATGAAGGTAATTTGAAGCTAATCATCTACACTGGGAAATGAGCAAGTGGTTCCAAAAGCAGAAGTGGGTATGGGTACACACGGGAGTGTATAAAGCTCAAAGTCTCCTCATACAGGGCATTGATTCAGAAAGGAGCTGACACTGTTGATGAAATGTATCGCACAAGATGGGACGTGAACAAATCCTTCATCCTAAAAAGGACAGAAACTCAGAAGGGAATGACTAGGGAGAATGAGTCACTGGCAGTTGTTAAGAATCATAGTTAGACCTCTATTCCTGATTTAACTCTCTCCTTTACCCCCCAGAGGCCAGCGGTTCTTAAACTTTAGCAGCATTCAAATCACCTCAAGGGCTTGTTAAAACAGGATTGCTGATCTGCACACCCACAATTTCTGATTCAGTACATGTGGGTGGGGCAAGAGAATTTTTTATCTCTAACAAGGTCCCAGGTGATGTTGGTCATGGATACCGCACCATAAGCTATTGCTTTAGGCAATACCAGTTTCAGAATTGAGTCAGAGAGGCCAAGACCAGTTTATTTACTTGGAAAACCAGCCCAACATTTTTTTTAATAGGAGAAAAAGCATACAAATTTATTTCATATGTATACATGAGAAGAAATTACAGAGTAATTACCCCCAGCCCAACATTTCCTTAAAATAGGTGCTTCTATGTTAACCTGAAAGGGGCACTGCTAAAAGAGAGGATGAGGGGTCAGAGGAACACATTTTATTCAACAAGGGATGCCCCCTAATCCCATCCGCCACATTCAGTGAGAACCAGACCAGCAGCTTAGCTATTAGTTCGTTGTGTGGGTTTTGGTGCCAGACTAGACTTAGATTTGAGATCCAAGTCTACTACCCAAGGTGATAAATTTAAGTCAGTCACTTACTTTTCTAAAATGCAGTATTGGAAGAAGATAATGGATCTCATAGGGCTGCTGTGAAGTTAAATAAGATAATGTTTAGGAAGCTTTAACACAATAGCTCATGTATAAATAAATATTAACTATATATTATTTAATGATATAACTAGCATTACCATGTAATTATTATATAGCCAATATGTATAACATTTTTACACTCTTAATAAATTTTGAGGCGTTTAGCCCATTTTCAGATATTGGAAACTGAGGCACAAAGGGCTTAAGTACCTTGCCCAAGGGCATCCTAGGGAGCTGTCTGAAGTTGTGCCTTGTGATGCCTTGTGAATTATCATCATTCGAATCTAATCCCAGGCCTCTAAGTATGATCTGATCCAGACCTTCCACCCAGCCCTTCCAAGAACCTGGCCACCCTCCTCAGGATTAAAGGAGGAGGTATTGTTTCTCCAAGCCCTCCTGGAGTCTGTCTCTCTTGGCCTTTTTTGGCCCACATACTGCCGTATGTAGTTTGTGTCTGAAATGGAAAATTTCTGTAACACAATACCCAGCTCTGATCCCCACAGACTCTCAAATAATTTTTCTTTCTTTTTTTTTTCTTTTGGTTTGGGTTAAAATATGACTTCATGTGCAAAAAAGAAGCCTCATTTCCCAGCACTCTCAGCAGATTCATAAACATTGCAGACTCAAAGCCCTCTGGTTCCTAAGAATTCCAAAGAATTAATACTCCTTTTTTGAAAAGGAGAGCAATGACTAAGAAGTGAGAAGTGGAAAGATTAAAACTAGCTGCCTGTTTGGTGTGGGATACGTAGCCTGTGAGCCCACCCTCTTCTCCTGCACCTGCAAGAGGCCTGGCATGTATTCCAGCACTTCCACAGGCGGCTCCAAGGAAAGGCAGGGGCTGTAGCTGCACTGAGCCTTATGATCCTGCCTAAAAGTGAGTGTGTTAGGCAATTGGGCCATGCTAATCAAGGATTTTAGGTATTCGATTCATTGACTCCCTAGCATTCTTCTCTCCTAGAGAGTTAACTCTTCACACACTGTTTATGCTGTCTGAACAAGACAGTGGGTTTCCCTTGAGTGAGTTATTTCTATGACAAGTTACTCTAACATAATAGTGAACTATAACTGCACAGGGCTTTGGAGCTCAATTGTTTGACTTTCATTTCCAGCTCTATCACTTTCTAGCTGGGTGACCCAGGGCAAGTTACTCAAACTCTTCCTGTTTCAGTTCACTAATCTGTAAGTGGGACTTGTCATCAACCGTACATTGTGAGATTTTCCTAGGAATAAATTATTTAATAACTTATCAAGTGCTTAGGGCCATTCCTGATACATAGTAAGCTCCATATGTCTTGCAATTATTATTTATTTTTATTTTTATTCCTACTACTACTACTACTACCTACTGCAAGGAAAGGAGCAGTGCTATATTTGAATGTTTGCATACCCCAGAAATTCATGTTTTAAGATCCTAGGTGATGGCATTAGGTCGTGGTATCAGGAGGTGATTCGGTCACAAGGACAAAGCCCTCGTGATTATGATTAGTACCCTTATAAAAGAGACCCCAGAGCAGGCCAGGCCCTTCTACCACATGATGACAGTGAGAAGTCACCATTCATGAACCAGGAAACACTTCCTCACCAGACACTGAATCTGCTGGTGCCTTGATCTTAGACTTCCCAGTCCCTAGAACTGTGAGAAATAAATTCTGTTGTTTCTAAGCTACCCAGTCTATGATAAATTATTAAAGCAGCCCAAACAGATGAAGACAAGCAGCTATGGCTATATTTGCTCAAGAAAACATAATGCCAAAATAGAAAGGAAGCAGTTTGTCCTTCTGGTAACGGCACAACTCTGGATTCTGACAGACCTGCACATGACCTTTGGCACTGCTACTTAAGTTGTATGACCTTTGACAAGTTATGAAACTTTTTGAAATCCACTTTTCTGTTTATAAAATGGAGATATAACAACATTTACCTCATAGGGCTACAGGGAGGATCTAATGAAGTAACGTTTGGGAAGTTCTCAATGGTTGGTCAGCAGCCTAGGAATGGCAGTTATTGTGTGGCAAACTGGTCACATGAACAAAGAAACCCATTAAGTGGGTTTCTCCTGAAAGCACTTACAACCACCCGACTTGACACAACTGACTAAAATAATTACAACATCTGAGATCCTTACCAAATATACACAGACAGAATACACATCAAAATAGCATGGTCCTTTGTGTATTTTTCTGTCTTGTGTGTTAAATATGGATTGTTGTTAGATCTATAAATCGCCTATCACCCCTATTCCCAACCTATCCTTCTTTATCAGGCACACTTTTGTCCCAGCATATACATGTTGATATGGTGAGGTTTTGCCAGATTTCATAAAGGAGACTCTGATGAAAATACCTCACTGATCTTCACGTTTCAATTTTTAGATTATATGAAATTTGTGTAATGAAATAAAGGTTCTTGAGGAATCACAGACAGGGCACCAGCATCACTCAATTTTAGGGGGCACTGTTTCCATCATATTGTATTAAAGCTAGGCTCCAAGGAGGGCCTTTAATGGACAACACAATAGGATGGGTGCCTCCTGGAGTTGTGCAACAGAATAGCTCGGATCTTAAAGTGCAGGAAAGTGCAGGAAACACGGTCCACTGACTCAGACTTGGACTTGAACCTCTCTTCTTTTTGATGAGTCAGACTCTGTCTTCCAAAAGTTAATTTATACTTGCTGAGTGAGAACTTGCTAATACCTCCGTGACATCACCATGAAAAGGAACTGTAGAATCACAGATCTGAGAGTTGAAAGACCAGCACAGGTCATCAGGCCCACCCTCTCCAGTGTCCTAGGGAAACATGCCAGTGCAGTTCCGGTTTGCCTTTTGTCAATAGGGAAAAAAAGTCTGAGGCTTGGCTTCCAAGGAGTATTAGAGTTCAACAACTTTTCATTCTCAACTGGCAGGCGTGAAGCACCCTTAACCCTTGGCTTACTCCACCAGCACATGTGTTTAAAGATCCTTAGTTCTGACTAATGCACTTTCTGAAGAAGTAGAAGGAGGTAGTGATATCAGCACTGAAGGATGGTGAGAGAAAAAATGGATGAACCCAAACACCGGTGGAAGAAGATCATGGAAAGTATTGACTCCAGGAACACTAACAAGTGGTTGTGCTTTTTGCTTTTATATTTACCCTTTCTGCCACCCCATAGGCTTCTTACACAATAGTATCATACAGCACTTTAAAGTTAAAAGCCATCCACAAAATTATCTTGTCCTAAGGCACTCAGTTTTCAGATGAGAAAATGAGTCTCAGATGTCAGGCCGTACCAAAGCATCCAGGAAAAATAATCGATCCAAAAATCACTTATGTTTTTAGCTGCCTTAAAGGAGACAGAAATGTATTCAGGTCAGAGCAAGTGGCACTTTTAACTCCATTATCTAAATATAGAAGCTAAGGCTCAAAATAAAATGGTGATGTAAACTTGGTTCTCTGCTGCATTAGACAATCTATGGTGACATCAGGGCTTGAAGTGAAGACCGGAACTAGGGTATATGCAGAAGCTCTCTGAGAAGGGAGGCTGAGAGGTGAGTGAAAAAATGTGATCCCATTCTTTGAAACTTAAGGTGGAAAAGAAGCCAACCTCTGATCAATAATGTAGCATTTACTTTAACATTTCATTGTTGCCATTTTTTTCATTTTTTAATATGCACACACACACACACACACACACATGCATACACACATACTGCAAATAAGAAGCACAGAAATCTGGAGTCAAAACACCAGGATTTTTAATTGACTACCTGTGTCATCTTTCTCAGTTTCACATTGTCTCTTCCATAAATTAAGAATTATCATAGTGTCTTTCTCATAGCTTTGTTGTATAGATCAAACAAGATAATAAAGTGTAACTGCTTTGTGAATCATGAACAGTAATTTTCAAATAATGTTTTTTCAAGAAACTTTTCAAGAATCTGATGAAAGGCTAGGTGCAATAGCTCATACCTGTGATCTCAGCAGTCTGGGAGGCCAAGGCAGGTGGATCACTTGAGGCCCGGAGTTCAAGACCAGCCTGGGTAACAGGGTAAAACTCTGTCTCTACAAAAAATACAAAATATATATATATATATTAGCTTGGCATGGTGGTACAAGCATGTAATCCCACCTTCTCAGTAGGCTGAGGCACAAGAATTGTTTGAACCCAGAAGACAGAGGTTGCGGTGAGCCCAGGTCATGCCACTGCACTCCGTTCTGTGCAACAGAGTGACACTCTTTCTCAAGAAAAAAAAAAAAAGAATCTGATGAAAGCTAAAGAACTCCACCAAAATTCAAAAAAGCTTTGCATGTAATTTCATATGGTTTTCAGACCTTCTGAAGACACCAACTAACACCTGCTTGAAAAGTGCTTACCAAATGTGGAATATTCCAGCCTGGACAACACATTTTTCTGACATGGGATAAATTAAGATGAATCACTTATTTATTTGATAAACCTTTACTGGACCCTTACTAGGTAGTGTGGGCTGCAGGGGCACTGATATCCTTGTCTTCAAGAGTTAGCAATCCAGGCTGGGCGCGGTGGCTCACACTTGTAATCCCAGCATGTTAGGAGGCCAAGGCAGGCGAATCACCTGAGGTCAGGAGTTTGAAACCAGCCTGGCCAACATAGTGAAACCCTGTCTCTACTAAAAATACAAAATTAGCCAGATGTGGTGGCACATGCCTATAATCCCAGCCACTTGGGAGGCTAAGGCAAAAGAATCGCTCGAACCTGAGAAGCGGAGGTTGCAGTGAGCCAAGACTGCGCCATTGCACTCCAGCCTGGGCAGCAGAGCAAGACTTCATCTTAAAAAAAAAAGAAAAAAAAAAGTTAGCAATCCAAAAAGAGAATTAAAGCAAAGGAGTCTCTTTACATGCATTATATCAACTGAGAAGGTCACCTTGCTATAGCATCTGGCCCCAGAGCTCCTGTGTCTGGCTTTTGTGTTCAGATAGAGGGTAGTCTGGCTATCTCTGATTTAAGACAGATAAGCTGCATACAGAAAAGTCAAGGGACTTTTCCATAGAACTTGGTACACAGAAGGATTTGGGTGCAGACGAGCAGAGAGAAGCTGTATTCAACCTTGGCTCCTCATAACCTCCTGTCTTGAGCCCTTCATGTCAGTGAGGAGACATCTGTAAACATCTGTCGTTCTTCCACATTCCACTAAGTATGCTTCTTGTAGATTGTTGGCACCGAACTAGTGAGTCAAATATCTGATGACATAACTCAGAATTGGAAACAGGCATTTTCACTATAAACAGAAGTTTCTAAAAAACTCCTGCCATCTAGGGTTCAAATCATTTCACCACTTTTTGACTTTGGGAAGCACACACACAAAAAAATGTATTTTTATTATCTGAAAATAAGGATGATAATCATGACTTCCACATTTAGCTATGAAATTAAATGAAATAATTCATCTGAAGTACTTAGAACTGTGATTGGCATATAGTGAAAGCTCAATAAATGATAATTATTATAACTGTCATTGTTCTCATCCTCAAAGCTATCTCCTTACCCTTGTAGGAAGCTCATTGGTTTTACTTGCAATGGAAAATAGATTTTGTTGTAGATGCAATGTGGCTACTAAATTTGTCTATGGAGATGTTGGATTTTTGTTTTGACTTAGGCTTGGTTTTCCAAGCTCCTGCTTGGGTTGTATATGAATTAGGTTATCTAGAGGAAGCAGGTAGAAATTCTTAAAGAGCTGGTGGGATGTGACAAAAGGTTGAGATTTGGAAGTTAAATTTGGAAAAAGAAAAAAAAAAACAGAATCAGAGAGAGGGATGATTGGTCCTAATTAGGATTGTCCAGAAGAAAATGAAGAAAAGGCAAGAGTTGATAGCAACAAGTAGGGGAGTTTCTCCTCTTAGAAAGTACCCAGGAAAGCTGTTTTTTGCTACTGGCCACTGATATTCAGGCAAACTACCCAATTTAGTTTTAGGTGACTTTGATAGAAACTGAATTGCAGAAACAAGATAAAATATCTTCATGAACCAGAATTAGGAAGTGGTGGTATGCTCAGAGGAGAACTGAGGAATTCAAACACAAAATCCTGTTGAGTTCACCGGATTCAATGGTGGGGTTATCTACCTATAGTTTTAACAAACGCTTTTCTCATTTAAGTGAGAATATTATTCTCTGTAAACAGCAGACTACTATTATGATGGGCATGTAGAGGATAAAAATGTAAGCGGACAGCTGGTGAGAGGTGTAGTGCTATAACTATCACCTACAGAGGACCCCTTTTCTATTTGCTGACGTAGCCCCAACCCATGAATGAAAACAATAGAAGTGATCTGCTATATGATTTCAGGGAGTTTAGCGAAGCTCTGGAGAGCTATATGTCCACCCATCAGCCAGCCAGCCAGTCCCTCACTCACACCCTCGATCCTGCCACAAATATTTGAATCACTGCCATGGCAATGTTAATGGACCCATGCCAAACAAAGGTCCGTACGACTGCCTGGGATTTAAATGTCTTCCTGTGCAATCTCATCACCCAAGTCCACCAACGTACTTGGAGATTGCTCCCCACTGCCAGCTTGTTTTGCATTGTCTAGCTGGGCCTACACGCAGAGGTCCTCAAAGACAATGCTTGGATTCATGTTTGGAATGCATCAGCATACCATTGAACCCACTCCTTCACCATTGCCTGGGGAAGAGATTCACAAGTACCCAAGGAGCCCTCTGGTTGCCAATGAGCAATTTCTAGAGTCTTTAATTATGGGCCAATGAAAACAATGCCTTTAGTGAACTGCTGCCTCCCTTTCACCTCTGACCCGTGGTCAGACATGTGGCCATGAATGTTGCCAGATGGAAATTGTTAGTGAAGAACCACATTTAACAGAACTCCTATTTATCAAGTGAGAGCAGCACTCATCAGTTATCCTGTGGGCTTGAGCTGTGTCTATTATATGAGTAACCTCAATCTTGTGTGTGAAACACTATATGTTTGGATGAGGATTGGTCTATGAAAGAAAAGTCTGTCCCCTCCAAGTTCCCTTACCAAGCACTAGGACTGTGAGGAGTGTGGAAGAACCAAACCAGATTATTAGGTAATAATGTTCTGGGAGGCAGCCCAAAGCCCAAGTAAACGTGCTCACTTGGGTTCAAACCCTTGCTTGGCAGCTGTCAGACACTGTCTTTTCCCCACATTCTATCATCCTAGAGAGTAAAAGACAGACTTACCTCACAAACCCCTGCCAACCAAATACTCGTTATCTGTCTTTCCCTAATCTGAACATTCTGTAGCTCAGATCAGGTATGTTTTGGAGTCTGATTAATCTATTCTAAAACAATACAGCATAGGACTAAAGTGCTGAGAGCAAGTTTAAGAAGGCTCAACCTAAGGGACGAGTGATGTTAGGGAATTGGAGTTCCTCATTTCCAAGGTTTCTCAGATCTAAAAGTGCACTTTGTAGAAAAAAAAAAGTACATACGTTCTTAGCTGTCTGGATGTGCAATATCATCTACAACCTGCAGCCTTAGAAAGTTTTCCTTTCAACTCGTTATGTTTCGTTCCATCTCTAAACTGTATCATCTTTAACCGCTGTAGTCAGTAAGTATTTGGGCAGATGGATGCAAATTGATTAAACACATATGGTTAAGACAGAGATTAAGAACCCTGCTGGGTTAAATAGATCTGTGTAGTGATTGCCACAAGTATCTTAGCTGTTTAGACAATACAGATAAATTAACCCATAGAATCCATTGTTGAATTTTAGTTTCTTTACTTTTTAGCGTCTCAGATAATTTTACAAAATTTATGTCACTTTCCAGTATTTCTGTAAAATATTTTAGAGAAAAAGCAGAATCTTCAACTTATTAATGGAAAAGTAATGTAATGAGAAAAACAGGCCAGAGCCACACAGCTGAGAGTCGTTCTGCATCTAGAAGCCCATGTTTCCCTTGTAGAGGTGCTTCCTCGGGGACGGGTGCTTATTACATCATCAGTGTATTTTTCCAGATACCAGGCTCTTTTTTGGGATATGGAAACTCAGCCTGGGGAAACATTTACTATCCATAAGCAGGTACTTAGATCTTTGTGAGAAAGCTCATTACTTTTTCTCCTACTTTTCTGCTGTGTGTGTTTACCTTTTCTTAGAGACTACCAATTAGTAAGACTACAAATTTAATTTGGCATTAATTTATTTGTTACTCTTTTTAATACAAACTTTAAGTGGCTATCCTCTGAGAATCTGTGATTTTTATGTTATTATTCCCCAGACACAACAATTCTCTTGTCTAAGTTAGTGCAACAGAAACACACAAACTATGCCAGGTTATAAGACTATAGACACACACTTGGGAAAATGCTGTGTAGTGTATAAATTACCATAACTTGTGTCATTACTGTAATACTATGAGAGAATTTATATCACTGTACCCTTTTCATAAATAGAAAAACTTACTCAGAGACACAGAATGACTTCTCCAATGTTACATGGTTCCCACCTCACAGAGGTAGAACTGGTCACTAAAAGTAGAAATCTTACTTCTCAATCCAAGATTTTGCAAGGATATGCTGTAAGACTCCTTGGCCAGGCTCGATGGCTCATGCCTGTAATCCCAGCACTTTGGGAGGCTGAGGCGGGTGGATCACAAGGTCAGGAGATCAAGACCTTCCTGGCTAACACCATGAAACCCTGTCTGTACTAAAAATAAAAATAAAAAAAAAAATTAGCTGGGCGTGGTGGCACGCACCTGTAGTCCCAGCTACTCTGGAGGCTGAGGCAGGAGAATGGCTTGAATTTGGGAGGTGGAGGTTGCAGTGAGCCGAGATCGTGCCATTGCACTCTAGCCTGGGTGACAAAGCAAGGCTCCATGTCAAAAAACAACAACGACAAAAAAAAAAAAAACCCTCTTCTTGGAAGATGAGCATCCAACTCAAAACAAAACAAAACAAAACAAATTTCTCTTGGAAGATGAGCAAAGGGAGACAAGAATAAAAATCCTAGTCCCAGAGGGCTGGTCAAGGATCTGACCATCTGCAGAGAAGAATGACCCCAGAACTAAACAGTGACTGGTATGAGGCCAATGAGATGTAGAAAAGCAGCCAGGGTGAGGCAGCTGAGTAGGGTGAGGAGAGACGTAAATCCCACTAGCCTCATGGCATGCAGGGGTTTCTTGCTCTGTCACCCAGGCTGGAGTGCAATGGCACAATCTGAGTTCACTGCAACCTTTGCCTCCTGGGTACAAGTGATTCCCATGCCTCAGCCTCCTGTTAATAGGCGTGTGCCACCACATCTGGCTAATTTTTTGTATTTGTAGTAGAGATGGGGTTTCACCATGTGGGCCAGGCTGGTCTCAAACTTCTGGCCTCAAGTAATCCGTCCATGTCGGCCTCCCAAAGTGCTGGGATTACAGGCATGAGCCACTACATCCAGCCACTGCCTTCATCTTTACATGGCATTCTTCGATATGCATGTATGTGCCTGTGTCCAAATTTCTCCTTTATATAAGTACGCCAGTTATACTGGATTAGAGCCCACCCTCGTGACTTTAACTTGATCAACTACAAAGACCCTGTTCCCAAAAAACATAACATTCACAGGTACCGGGGGTTAGGACTTCAACATCTTTTGAGGGGGGATGCAGTTCACCCAATATAAAAAAAATGTTTCTTCTTAAAAGAAATCTCCTAATTCAAAAATAGTCATTCTTCACATGTGTATTTTAAGTGTTACTCACCTCAAAACATAAGGAATAACTGTCTTTTTTATAAATTTCAATTTTTTCTTGTTAGGTTTTTAAACTTTCTAATATTTTGACAAATAACCCTTTGAATTTAATATAAAATACTTTCTACTCCTCAAAAAGAGATAAATGCTGCACTAAAAAGGAAGGCTGCAATCATTATTAGAATTTATTACTCCCACTTATTTGAACTGTGAACTTTCATTTATTCACTTCACTGAGAACAAGTTATGTACTTAAAATGGCTCAAAACCTATCATCTTTTTCTTTCTGTTATTATTTTTTCAGAGGAGACCCTGTTCCAAGACAGTTATTTTTCAATGTGCCCCTGGAAAAGTTCTACAAGTAGTATTTTCAAAAGGACTTAATTTAATATTTCTAATTTATTTTTTAAACAAATTATATTTACACCTTTTAGAGGAAGAGAAAGACTTTTAAAGTGGGGTTGGAGAGAAGGGAAGGGTAAAAAGAAGGAAAAGAAGAGGAAGAAGGGTAAACCTATGAATGGGAGTAGCCATATAAATGACTAAGGCTACAAGTTTCGGTCCCTGAACTCAGAAATGCCTGGATTAGCCTTGCCTAGCTAGACAACAGGAATAACTTTTTTCTTGCAGAGCAAATTGTACCAGGGACCTCTCCAAGTCTAAATTATCTTTTCAGGTTTGTGTTAGCATTTTTCTTGATTCAAATTCACAAGCAAACGTTCCCACAGAGAATATCCAGGGTTGCTTTCTTTACTGAAGGGCTTACCTATACCTAGAGAGCTTATCTGTTTGCCTTGACTGTCCATGGACCTCAGGGAAAGACATGATTTCATAAACACCTCATAGAGCCCATCCCTGCACACTTTTTTATCAACTCTGAAGGAGGGTTGGTGTGTATGAGGAGTGCAATTTGGATTTTCTTCATAGAGATGTGAGAATTCTTAAGTTGAGGCCAAGAACTCCTTATCTATCCATTCCCACTCATGTGCAAATCAGATACTTCTGATTCTCAGCACATCTTTCTTGAGTTTGAGTATAGAAGCAAACAACTTCAGAAAACAGATAAGTAACAAGTTCCATGCTCTAAGGATTGAAATTGTAAAGGTCTAAGACCAGTCCTTAGTGAATCAAACAGGAATTTCAGCGCTCCGATAGCATCAGACAAAGTGCAGTCTCAGAACCACTTTTAGCAGAATTATCAGAAAAGCTTATTCATTAAAATTAGCAAGGTTTCCCAGACTCTGCTCCAAACCTGGGAGCAGAAGTTCTTGGAGTGGGAACTCATGAATCTCATTTTTTTTTCCAAGTATCTTTTTATTTATTTATTTATTTTTTATTTTTTTATTGCATTTTAGGTTTTGGGGTACATGTGAAGAACATTCAAGATTGTTGCATAGGTACGCACATGACAGTGTGATTTGCTGCCTTCCTCCCCATCACCTATATCTGGCATTTCTCCTCATGCTCTCTCTCCCCAACTCCCCACCCCCCGCCATCCCCTCCCCTATTTCCCCCCGACAGACCCCAGTGTGTGATGCTCCCCTCCCCATGTCCATGTGTTCTCATTGTTCAACACCCACCTATGAGTGAGAACACGCAGTGTTTGATTTTCTGTTCTTGTGTCAGTTTGCTGAGAATGATGGACAATTTCCCAGGTGCCTTCAATTCACATTAAAGTATGGGCGTTATGCATGACTCAACTGTATGAGAAGAGAGCCAAGGGTTGTGAATATAGACCCCAACATAGACTTGAGGGGTTCCCTTAAAGACTGATAAAGTCAGTGATTCGTCACACAAGCTTTAGAAACAGTTGAATTTTAGATAAGGTTTTTTCTGACTTTAATACCTGTAGCAAAATGTGTTTCTACAATCTGATGCTCTCTTAAGCACTTCACATTCATCCTTGACTTTGAGTTATCTAGATCTATTTACCTGAATTTCTCTTGAGAGAGAGACAACAACTTCATATCTTTCTGACTTTATATATCCCTTTCCTGGCAAAATGCCTGTATGAGTAGGCACTTAATAAACTTCTGTTGATTAAATAAATAAACATAGCTGCTTTACTCACCAGGAACCCAGTAAGAAAAAAATTTATGGTTATTCTCAGTAAACTATTAAAATGTATTCTAGGGTGGATCACAAGGTCAAGAGATCGAGACCATCCTGGTCAACATGGTGAAACCCCGTCTCTACTAAAAATACAAAAAATTAGCTGGGCATGGTGGTGCGTGCCTGTAATCCCAGCTACTCAGGAGGCTGAGGCAGGAGAATTGCCTGAACCCAGGAGGCGGAGGTTGCAGTGAGCCGAGATCGTGCCATTGCACTCCAGCCTGGGTAACAAGAGCGAAACTCCGTCTCAAAAAAAAAAAAAAAAAAAAATGTATTCTAATACGGGTTTAACATGAGGCCAGGTCTGATTGGATCTTTATTTCTAATATCTCAAAACATTAGTTTCTTCTCACATACTACCACATCACATCTTGAGTTGAAAACTTGTTTATGCACTGTCTTGCCACCGCTTACTAGAAAAGCTACACTAACAACAGGTACCAGGAAAAAGCCAAACTGGCCTAAGTAGAGAGACATTTTCAAATGACATTTAGTTCATATATCTGTTCAGCACTAACATGTCTTTTTCACTTAGCTGAGCCCTGCAAACACCTGTCAGTGGTACTACGAGATACAGCCCTTAGAATACTGCTGCTTCATTCACACAGGGGACTGTGGGGAGGAAAAAGCCAGTGCCAGGGAGAGCTCCTAGGTTGTTGAGACCTCACCTTCCCTCCTTTGTTGAGTGCTCTTGGGAGCTCTAGGTAGGGGTCTCACTCAAGTCAGGCTGTGAGAGGTATCTGGGTGATAGATGTGCTGCGGGAATGCATTTCACAGCAGGTGTTTCTCCAGACTTGCTGTTAGGCTGCAGTTTCCTCCTTCAGGGAGGGTTTAGTGGCTCAGGAAATTAATAAAGTCAGAAAGAAAAAAAATTGATCCTAAGTCCTGGTGCTAATGTATGTTCTATCTCCTGGAAGTTGATGGAGATCAGACAGCAAAATTCTGGGGATGCAAGCCCTGAGTGTCTTGGCACATCTGCCTTTCGAAGCACTGGCTGAAGAAGCATCACTGCTAGAAATGTAAGATATGCAGAGTCCTGGGAAAGGGCGCCACTGGGGCTTTGGGTGGTTTTCATGGTTTTTTTTTCTGTTTTCATCTTTCAAAGAGAAAAGAGGCTGAAATAAAGCTGACTTGAAATAATTTCAGGCATGTGTGTATCCTGACTCTGGCACATTCTTTGTCATGTTAACTTCTTTTGATTTCAAAGAACACTGTCAATTTACTAGGCCCCAAATTCGTGGTGTTTTTAATTTAAACAGAGGGTTGCCAAACCTAGGCCTAAGAGAAATATTTTCATGATCCAGCTCTTTTATCAACTCCACAGCTCGGGTGTGGTTTCATTTCCCAGTCAGCATCCCTCTGTGCTGTTGAGAAATCCAGCACAATGTCCAGGAAACATGAACATACTCTCAATGGATCGGATTCTGCCTGAGTCTCATGAGAAGGATGTGCCATAAGGAATGAGTTAGAGAAACAGGGGAACCGAATTAAGATTTATATTTAATAGCATAACATGTGATATAAAGAAAATACGGGGGTCTTATCATAAGAATTCCTAATAATGAGATAATAAGCATAGCTATCAATCATTGAACATAGACTCAATTGCAGAGCACTTCTCTTGTGGCTCTACAGATATCCCATGTCGTCCTCCAAACAACCTTATGAGTAGATACTATCACCATCATCATTACCATCATTTATACATGGAACCAAAGAGTAGAGAGATCAAAGACAGATGACTTGGACTATCATTTTGCTAGATAGAGGGTTGGTCCACACCCTTAGAAAACAAACCTTGAGAACCCCAGTCTAATCTATTCAGTTGAGATTACTTCCCCCACCGATTAAACAGATGAGTAATCATGGAAAAAAAAAATCACATAGAAGAGCATGTAGGTGACACTTTAGAAAAACTGGTTAGTCAATGAAGTAAGAGGGGAAGGATGGAGAGCATGTGCGCTGCAGCATGTGTGATGCTGAATTTGATGTAGCCCAAAGCATTCTTCTAGCAGAAAGGGTGTTCAGAAAGGGGTTTGGAAGTAATGAGATGATAATTAATTCAGATTTTTGGTGGCCTTTCCTTGACCTTTTCCTAATTGTTTCATTTTGCAATGTCATCCAAGTCATGTGCATAGAATTTGGTTTGTTCTGTAGGCTAAATATAAAGGAAACTAGAGTAGAATACTCAAGAAATGTAATTATAAAACTAGAGATAAAAGTTTGGCTTGAAGTTTGACCCAGAGAATTATTATTTTAGATATGCGTTCCCCTAGTAAATAAAGTAGCAGAATTTTCACAATTTTCTACAATTGAACACCTGGGAACCCATTTATATCTTACTGCTAAATTAGTGAGAGCTCAGAATTTGCACTGAGTTTATGGAAATAGACATTTATTTCTAAAATAAGTTTTTAAAGTATGCTTCATTACTTTGCTATAAAACTGGCCCTGAAGTATTCTGACAGCTGCTGGTCCAAGCTTTGGAGCATTATTTAGCTCTTTTTCAGAGATACTGACCTCCTCACAGCAATTCCAAAGGCAAGAGATTCTTAAGCACAGTGGGACAATACAGAGCAAGCTCCTGGGCTGATGCTTATGAATAATTAGAATGAGAATCCCTCATAACTGCTATTTAGGAAGGCAGTCGTGTAAGAATAGGTCTTATTTAAATGTAGACCTTTAGGGGAATTGCCTATAGGATTAGAGTATAAGCGGATCAGGGAAATAATCCCCTTTATGATATAAACTCTCCTTGAGTCCCATTCAAATAATCCCCTTTGTTATATAAACTCTCCTTGAGTCCCATTCCACATCTATTTGTCAATCAAGTGGCACTAGGGGAAGGAAAGAGGATAGAAAGAGAAGATAGAAAAGCAAAATCTCTTTCCTTAGAACTGTGTATAGGGTGACATTTTAATATGAGAAATTTCCTTTCTATTCTTGTAAACTATTTTCAAAGTATTTATAATTTATGGGATTTGATATCTATTTTACCTCAAATATTAATTTACTATCTGAGTGCACATTCCTACAATTGCACCTCTCACTCCAAACTGAAATCCAGTTGGAATCTGCCTGCGGCATCATGGAAAGCTTAGCTTCCTGAGGGCAAATCTTTTCCTGCCAAGATACTCAATTAACTACATCCTATTCTAGAAAACTGGAAAATGGGAAGGAAGGGATTTGCAATGACTCACATGCCTAGATGTAGAATTCAAAGAATCTAGGCCTGCGTAAGAGTGCCAAGGAATCATAGATCCCCTTGATGTTGCATATAACCTTCACCTTCCCTTAGTCACCAGGTAGTTCAATAACATGCATTTCCTTTAGATTTGGCAATCAGTCCTAAAACAAGTGGTATTTATTATGCTTGCTCCATTCCAATCTTTCTCAGGTAAAGATAGAAATACATTCTATCCAACGATGCGTAAGCTAAAGACACTTAAGTCTATTTCCAAGGAAATAGAAGATAGATTCTTATCTTTAAGGAGCTCAGAGTCAAGCCAAGAAAATTTGGAAAGTGTGTATGGTTAAGGGGCCGAAGGAATAAAGGCCACCAAACAGCATAAAAACAAGAAGCCAGAAAGCTGAGAGCCAGTCACAGCGATGACACAGGGGGCCCAGACAGAAGGGCTTTGATGAGGCGGCAGCATCATTTGCTGCAGGAAGTTCTAAGAAAATGGGTCCTCTACAAAGAAAGTGATTCTTACCAGAAAAAAAAAAAAAAAATGAGTAGGAATAGAGGCATCTTCTCAAGGACCAAGCAAAATATATTTGTTTCTCTCAAAAATGTCAAAACATAGATTACTAGTTTTTAAGTAACGAAACAGGTATCTATCTCTGTTCTACAACAGTAATAGGAGTTAATTATTAACACTGAACCAGTATGATTTTTCTAAATAAAGATTATGCTTCTTTCTCTTATTTTATTTTTTTTCTTATAAGATAATCCAAAATACCACATAATATAATTTGAAGTTAATACTCAGCTCTAAAATTTAGGCTCAGAATTTATGGTATTTCTTTTTATCTTATTTTCTAACAAAGGGGCATTTAGTACAGCCTCTTAAATCAAACCAGTCCACTCTCAAATATGAATATTTAGAAGAACAACAAGACTAAAGGCAGTTTGGTTCCACATAACAAAACAGCTCTTTTATTCTCTGTTCATTTCTATGTGATTTCTTTCAATTACGTACCATATTTTTTTCTTCCAAAAGATACTCACTGTGGTAACCCGTATGCATCATATTTGCAACTTACTGTTTGATGCCATCTGTTTAATACCATAAAAAAGAATTAGCAGTCCTATCACATGAGCTGAATTTCATCTGATTCCTCTTCAAAGAAGTATGAGGCACTATTCTAATGGGCAAAAATCATGGGTACTAAATCCTTCAACTAGTTTTAGACGTAAAACACATGTTTTAGCCCAGTATAGACGTTTCATGTTCTTCTACATCATTACCCTCCCTTTTTTTTTTTTTTTTAAGCTAAATGGACTGGCTTCTGGCAAATCTAGACCATTTAACAAACTCCAGCAGATGTTTTACAAGCATGGAGCTCCAGATTTACATCTTATCACACAATCAACCTACTGCCTCTGGGGCACTCATATAACCTCTCTGAAGGTCTTCATTTTAAAAACAGGGATACTGTTAACGGGTTATGTCCCCCAAAATTCATATGTAAAGTCCTAATCACCAAGACCTCAGAACGTGTGACCTTACTTGGAGGTAGGTTTTTACAAAGATAATCAAGTGAACATGAGGTCATCGGGTAGATTTACTTTACTATGACTTGTGCCCTTATAATGGAGAAATGTGGACACAAGCACACAGAGAGAACACCGTGTGAACATAAAGATGGCCATCTATGAGCCAAGGAGAGGAGCATGGAATGGATGGATGCTCCCCTCAGAGCCTCCAGAAGAAACCAACTCTGCCAACACCTTAATTTAGATCTAGCCTCCAACACTATGAGACAATCATTTTCTGTTTAAGTCACCCAGTCTGTAGGACTTTGTTACAGAGCCCTAGCAAACTAATAAGACACTATTATGAATCCCTCTCATTAGGCTGCATTAAGGATTGCAAAAAATAAAATACATAAAATGTCCAACCCAACCTCAGGGCTATAACTGCCCTTTCTAGAAAAATGTACCTGACCATAGTTTTAGCGAGCTTGGAAGGCAATTCATGCTCTTATGTAAAATGTGCTTCAACTCTCATTACAGAGTACATAGCCTTAGAGTACCTTGCTCAGAACATCTCTAGTTTCTATCCAGCACTCAAGTCAGGACAATTTAGTTCCAAGAAACCACCATCAAATGTGAATCTCTAAAGAAAATATGGCAATTGTTGTGTGGACTTACCTCAACAGAATCTGAAACTGAGAGATCACACTTTCTCCCCAGTTCTCTTCTGTCATCTAATCCACTCTCTTCCACCTAAAATTTTCCTTTTCTCACACAGAGTTCCTTACTGCCTCACTTTAGCTTCTGTGTGGTCCATTAGGCCACTCATGCAGCCTTTCTTTGGCTCCTTTTTCAATAGTGGCTTTCAAAATTTTTGCAGCAACAGAATCACCTGGAGGATAGGTGAAACTCAGGTTTCTGGGCCCTACTCTCAAGAGTTTCTGACTCAGTAGGTCTGGGGAAAAACCAACAAGTTCCCAGGTGATGCTGCTGCTCCTGGTCCAGGGACCACACTTTAAGAATCACTGTTCTGTTGTATGACATTTCTGCCTCAGTTTTCATTGATTACTTATTATAACATTTCAGGTTCCTAAAATCTATATATATATTTTTTCAACTTTTATTATAGAATCAGGGGGTTCATGTGCAGGTTTGTTGCAAGGATATATTGTGTGATGCTGCGGTTTGGGGTATGATTACACCCGTCACCCAGGTACTAAGCATAGTACCCAATAGGTAGTTTTCCAGCCCTTACCACCCTCCTCCCTCTAGTAGTCCCCAGTATCTATTACTCCCATCTTTATGTTTATGTGTACCCAATGTTGAGCTCTCACTTGTGAGAATATCACTACATTTGGGTTTCTGTTTCTGTATTCTGTTCCTCCTGTTCTCTTAGGATAATGGCCTCCAACCTCCAATGCAAAAGGCATTTCATTCTTTTTCATGGCTGCATAGTATATTCCATGGTGTATATGTACTACATTTTCTTTATCCAATCCACTGTGGGTGTCTGAAATTTAATTGCCATTGCAACTGTGTTGAGAGGTGACCTTAAAGAGAAGATTCAGCAATAAGAGTGGAGTTGTTATTGCAGGAGGGGATTAGCTATCACAGGAGTGAGCTCCTGATTAAAAACAAAAAAATGAGTTTGGCCCAACTTTCTCTGTCTCACATGCTAGCTTTATTTTCCACTATGAAATAACATAGCAATAAGACCCTCACTGGTGGCAGTGACATGCTCTTAGACTTCTCAGCCTCCAGAACCATGACCCAAAATAAATCTGCTTTCTTTATAAATGAAAAGCCATATATGGTATTCTGTTATAGTGGCAGAAACCTGCTAAGACTAAGACAGCATCTCAGAATTATACGAGTTTTATGCTAATAGAAAGGCACATTTAGAATTCTAACTCGTGTTGACTGGAACTCTCATATCTGAGATTATTCAGGCAAAATTATGAAGGGCTATGGCAGACTTGCAGCTTTGATGGCCTGATGGATGGACCCAAATGCATCAATACCTGTGTGAGTGCATTAACGGAATATTTGTGAAGGACTATCTGTGTGCCTTCACAAGTAGATTGCCTGTTCCTCTACAGCACACTGAATCTTGGTTTTCCCCCAAAATCAAGCATAGCACTACATATATAGTAGAAGATTAATAAATATTTGATCATTGAGTGAATGATTATCATCCGTTATGTTTGTGTATTTACTTAGAATATTTCTTTTGCATTATCTTCCTCAACATTAAAATGTATGGAATTTTCTCTAAAGTCATTTTTTAGATTTTATGTTTCAAATTGGCATCACTACAGGCCAGTCATGGAGCGATGTCATAATGAGGAATAACTAAATACTTTAAAATTTTAACAACGTAACTTCTTCACTTATGTCTAATGAACTCTATTGACCACAGTGACTCTTTAAAATTTCCTTATCTCTCTCCACCTGCTTTCCTTATGCTCTGGAGCTGCTCCCAAGCCTATTTTTAAACTCTCATCCTTCTTTATCCCTCTCCCTTTTCCCCAAATTCTGTATCACATTCTGTATCCAGAGTCCTCCTAAGTCAGGATTGCCAGGAAAGCTTGGATTACTTATGTAATGCTCCAATACCAATACCAAACTTAATTTGAGGGCTTTTTATCAGCCTCTCCCCAGTAACAATGGCTTTATCACAAAGGCCTCATTCCTCCAGGATTCTTTGTCCTACCTTCAAAATATTTGTGCCAAAGTACAATTAATTTCTCCTTTGTGGATATCCACAACAAGAACAGGCTCACATAGATAACAGAAATGATCATTAGTTTTTCAAATACGATTCCATTTAAGAGCAAGAATTTTCTTCCACCTTCTGCTATGCAGATACATTCCTTTCTCCCCACACTCTCAACTCTCAAATTCTTAAGCATAATAAGTACAGTTTGGGTAAAAGAATCTAGAAAAGAATCCAGAGAACTTAGCAAGATTTTCTCAAGTGGTTCTAACACTCCCTTTAGTGCAGATTAAATACAGTCCTTTAAATGATGAGATGGCAGCTGTAAACAGAGGCAGTATTGCTATGGCACAAAACTACCTCAGTCATAGGGCCAGAGTGCGACCTGCCTATTTTGAATGTGATTAAGCACAGAAAGAATGCATTAGTTCTATTTCCCTCAGGCAAAACTCTGTTTACTCATGTACTATCTCAGGAATAAGACAGGATTAAGATATGGAGACAGGATGTAATAGAGAAAGACTAAGTGCGAAGCTAAACTTCATTATTTGCATCCAAATGATAAAAAATAATAGAATCTGGAGATGGATAATGACTGCCCTTAAAATTGGTAGCAAATGTTCAGGTTTCTACTGGGAACAAACTGAGTTATACACAGAACTTCCTATTTTGAGTCCAATGGTCAGTCTTGAAAAGGACACTAGGTTCCTAACAATTATGCCAAACCTTAAGCTAGTCTTATGAGAGCTCAGTGCTCTCAGTCGCAAAATATAAAGCAAGGATAGTGAGAAAGGAGAAATGCTCTGTGCCTACTATGAGCACCTCAAGATGACCACTCTTTGAGCTCAAGAGCTCACACTTGAGCCATTTACACTCAATCAATTTATTGAGTTTTCGTTCTTACTATTCCCTTGGTCCAGAATGCTCTCCACTCTCCCCATCAGCTTGGCAAATTCTTTCTTATCTGTTTTGGTTTCAGTTTAAACATCACTTATGCCAGAGAGCGTTCCCTGGCCCTTCCTATTCTCCTTTAAACTAGATGAGACTCCTGCTAGAGCTTCTTTCTGTAGTACCAAGTACTGACCCTGCTGGGTACTTTATGAGGCACAGTGTAGGAATTGTCTTTCTTCTCAACAATAAACTCCACGAAGGCAACAACTCTCTCTACTTTTCTCATTATTTTGAACAAGTTCTTAGCACATATAGGGTGATAAACAGAGCTTTATTTTTGTTCTCAGGCTATTCAAAGAGAAAAAGGTTTTGAAATATTTTTAGACATATTATCTTATTTTTTAGGATTATCTATATGTAAATTTTTATATTCTTGCATAGCTTGAATTAGTCTTACATACAAACTTTATATCACATATAATATTATCTTCCTATCTGTTTTCCTCTCTGTTTTACCTTAGTTCCTATCTGTTTTCCCCTCCTTGGTCCCCAGTTGCTATTCCAGGACATCATCTTCTAATATTCTAAACCTCTCTGTGCTTCAGAATTTTGAGAATTCTTGCTCACCATGACTATTTATAGAAACTGTGCTTGCAGGAGTTCCGAAGTCCATGGCTTCAGCATCGAGGTCGTGGGAAAATCTTCACTATTCAGAGAGAGATTTTTAGAGCCCTCCAATGAATATGTACAAATCTTCTCTTGGGCAATAGCAGAAGCACCACCACGTAATTACCTTTGCTTATAATATTCTTTCCGAAGTGAGTAGCCTCAACTGGCAATTTACATCTAAAATATCCACTTTGTTTTAGAATTAACTTCTATTTACCTTCATAGTGACAAGTTCTTTAAAATGAAAGAATTATTTTGCAAGACTGAGGCTTGGAAAAAAATAAAATAATTGAATAAGCATCACTAGGAAGAAAGGGAAACATCAGCAAGGTAAGGAGATGAAAACAAGACAAAACAAAAAACTCATCTCCTTTAAATGTATTCAAGTCTCCACGTCCAGATTATTCATAACAAACTTACACATCAATAAGGGAGCATGCACCCAGGGAGAGAAACAGGTTTAAGGTAAACATTAATAACTATAAAAGTACTTGTATTCCAGGGACAGAAAAATTACCTTCTGATTTAGAGATTGATCAGCTCGCTGTTGATCACTAGCAAAATTCTAGAATAAATATTAAATAGCCAATTTGTGAACATGTGGGCCAGAAAATCTTACCTCAATCCTAAAGGAGTTTCTTAAGATCAAGTTATGCCAAACTTCAAACACTACATCAGATGAATACCAAAGAGAAATTCAGTTACAGTAAGGGTCTTGACAAAGTTTGTTATCTTTAAAAACCAGATGGTAAACTGAGGGCTATATAAAAATACAGTTGGGTGAATTCAGAGTCAGCTGAACAAGCGTACTAAGGGCAATTGTTTAGAGGATCCAGGTCATTTGAGAGAAATAGTCTCTCCAGAATGATCACCCTTCCTGGTGTCACGTTGATGATGATTTAGAGGATATTTTCAGAACTGCCAAATAACCCAACTGGGAGGGAAAATACGTTCGTTAATAGGATCAAAATCAAGATTGAGAAATATTATAACAGACAATAAATATCAGTGCCAGAATGCCACAAACCCATGATTAAGGACATATGTCTGAACAGGAATTTCTCTTAATCAAGTATTACATATGTTGTTTTAGAAAAATCAGAAAACACAAACAAGCAAATAGGAGAAAAAACTGTAAATGTGATAGTCATTAGGACGGTCTGCAAAAAGCGTCCTTCTGAGCTCATTGGAAGCTTGCATTTCTTTGCTCCTTTGAAGTGAAACATGAGATATTCCTTAAATAACAAAATACCAGAAATGTCATGCAGTGTGTGCAAGTTGCCTCATCCTTTTTTCCTGCCTCAGTGGTAACGGAAGCTTCTGGAGCCATCTGTCTGTGTCTCTGAGTGGGTGTAATCAGTAGGCCCCTCTCTCATAAACCATGCTGGTAAATAGCATAAGCAAGAACTAATTTTTTTTTTGGGTTAAGTCACTGAGATTTGGGGATTATTTCTTACTGCAGTATAATCCAACGTATTCTGAGTGATGAAACTAGTATTTCAGAGCATAAAGATAAGAAAAAGTGTGTTTGTGGTGTGTTAATTCCAAGATTTTTAGCACACATATGTAATATACACATAAATAATAAAAATATCAACTATTTTGTAACATACTGGTTCACTTCATTATGTTGTGAAGTAAGTATATTTCTACATCATTTTTTTAACTAAATAATAATAATGGTCCATTAGTTGAACATGTCACACATTACCCAAACAATTCCCTATTGTGAAAATTTATTTTTTCTATTTTTATAAGTAATGCTATGATAAGACTCTTTGCACACATCTTTAGTGTTTCACTTAGAATTAGGAAAAGTGATATTTTGAGAACAAAATTAATTGTTTTCTTAAGCTTTCATCATATATTTCCAAATTATACTAAGTAAGTAATAAAAATATACAGTTCCATCAGCTGTGTGTGAGAAAGTCTGTTTTTCCAAATACTTGTCTCCACAGAATATTGGCTATTAATTTCATTTTTAGCAGTTTAATTTTGCCAGCACCTTTGGCATCTAGCTTGTTTGAATATTTCATCACATGTTTGTGAGGCATTTGATTTCTTCATTTCTGACTCACTTGTTCATGTTCTTTACTCATTGCTCTACTGATATGAGTCTATTTTAGTTGATTCTTAAGGGATCCTGAGATATCAAGTCTGTTAACCCCTACCATATATTTTGCTACCATATTTCTGTGTTCAGTTGACTTTTTGATATTTTTATTATTCTTCTACATTAGAGCTTTAAATTTTAGTTGGCAAAATATAGCAGTCTGTCTTATGTGACCTATATCTTTGAAGGATACACTTAGAATTTTCAAATATCCAAGTAAAAAGAACATTGTCAAATATAATATCTTCCTCTAGTTCTTTAACTATTTTATTTTTACAAATATATTTTTAATCCATCTCGGATTTATTTCTGAATATTAAATATAACAGGATTTTTCCCCTCCCCTAAAAAATAGCTGGTGTTTTTAACTGATCTTAAACTCAACAAGCATTAGTGAGGCAAACAAACACATGAATGCAATTTTAAACTTCTTTAACAAAAGTCTAAGACACACAAAGAAGGAAGTCATAATTCTACTACATTCTCCATCTGTTAGACCACTTCTACAATTCAATTATGACATTGATAAATAGGAGGATAGTCAGAGAAGGGTAACCAGAATGGTGATGGTTCAGAAAACCATATCTTTTGAAGAACAATTCAAGAAATGTTTTGCGGCCAGGCGTGGTGGCTCATCCTATAATCCCAGAATTTTGGGAAGCCAAGGTGGGTGGATCATGAGGTCAGGAGTTTGAGACCAGCCTGACCAACATGGCAAAACCCTGTCTTTACTAAAAATACAAAAATTAGCTGGGTGTGATAGAATGTGCCTGTAATCCCAGCTACGCAGGAGACTGAAGCAGGAGAATGACTTGAACCCAGGAAGCGGAGGTTGCAGTTAACTGAGATCGTACCACTGCACTCCAGCCTGAGCAACAGAGTGAGACTCTGTCTCAAAAAAAAAAAAAGACATGGTTTTCTTGGAGAAGATATTTATCTTGACAATGAAAATTATATTCAGAATTAGGAAGAATTGGCATGAAAAAGTGGTAGATTCCACTCTGGGAGGCCAAGACGGGTGGATCACGAGGTCAAGAGATCGAGACCATCCCAGTCAACATGATGAAACCCCATCTCTACTAAAAATACAAAAAATTAGCTGGGCATGGTGGCGCGTGCCTGTAATCCCAGCTACTCGGGAGGCTGAGGCAGGAGAATTGCCTGAACCCAGGAGGCGGAGGTTGCAGTGAGCCGAGATCGCGCCATCGCACTCCAGCCTGGGTAACAAGAGCGAAACTCCGTCTCAAAAAAAAAAAAAGAAAGAAAAGAAAAAGTGGTAGATTCATTCTGTGTAGTTCTAGATATTAGCATTTGACACATTAAAATTTATAGCAAATCTTATTTAAATAAAAGGAAGAATTGTATGTCAATTAGAGCTGTTCAAAAATAAGGTACAGTTATCCCTCAGTATCTATAGAGGATTGGTACTAGCACCTCCCATGGATACCAAAATCTGCAGATGCTTAAGTCTCTGATATAAAATGGCATAGTATTTGCACTGCATCTATAGACATTCTCCTTTAAATCATCTCTAGATTACTTCTAAACCTAATACAATGTAAATGCAATGTAAATAGTTGTTATGTGGCTGGGTGGGTGGCTCACACCTGTAATCCCAGCACTTTGGGAGGCCTAGGCAGGTGGATCATGAGGTCAAGAGATTGAGACCATCCTGGCCAAGATGGTGAAACCCTGTCTCTACTAAAAATACAAAAATTAGCTGGGCATGGTAGCACACATCTGTAGTCCCAGCTACTCGGGAGGTTGAGGCAGGCAAATTGCTTGAGCTCAGGAGGCGGAGGTTGCAGTGAGCCGAGATGGTGCCACTGCACTCCAGCCTGGTGACAGAGCAAGACTCCATCTCAAAAGAAAAAAAAAAAAAGTAGTTGTTATGCTGTATTGTTTAAGGATAATGACAAGAAAAAAAGTCTATACATGTTTAGTACATAGGCAGTTTTTTCCCTCAAATATTTTTCATTCGTGGTTGGTTGACTCCATTGATGCAGAACCCACAGATACAGAGGGCTGACTGTACTGACATCCTACTGCTGGCAGAATTCAAACAATTACTAAATGCATTCTATCAGGAAGTTTGTACAGGAGATCTTTGCTTGGACTGGGATGTTAACTGATGACCCCTAAGGCCTCTTCCAAAATCTAAGATTTTATGATTCTGGATTGTTTGACTTAGCAGAAGAAAATAACCTAGTAAATAACTATTGTTACTTTCAAAAATTCAGGTCTGAGTTCTGAAAAATGCTTAAAGTGGGAAGATAAGACAGAGCATCAGCATAGGGGAAGGAACATTAACTTAGGGGACTGGTATGCCAGCCCAGGTCCTCCCACCAAGCGATAAGCAGTAGAACCTTAGGCAGATCACTTATCTCACCTGGGCTACAGTTTGTCATTCTAAAATGAGAGAGTTGAACTAAAATATCATTACTAGATGACCTAAGAGTCCCCTCAAAGCCTAAAATCCTGTAATTCTATGTTTCATAAATAGGTGTAAAAAGTGATATTATCAGGTTTTCAAATAGAAATTCTTATGCCTATTTTAATAAACTCTGGCTGTCTCAGTGCCTTGTCCTACTGAGAGCCTCAGATGCAAAAAAAGAGGTTAAATACAAGGTTCACACATTCATCATTCATCTAAAAAAAGTTTAAGAACTTATTTTGCATGAGGCGCAATGCTAGTTACCACTGACAGATTCAAGGGCAATTAAAGTAAAGCCTGTACTCTCAAAGATCTCACAGGTTAGCAGTGATGACAGCCCAGTAGACCAACGATTATGTTACTACATAACAATTGCGTTGGACGTCTTTAACTGCCATAGTGTCAGAGACTGACAGCCTACTTGGCCTTTAGATATCTCAAATATACCCCAAGAGACTCTAGTTTATAATTTCTATCCTATGCTTTCAAGTTACTAAAGGTGAATGTGTTCCCTGTTTAAAAAGTTTAATAATTCACTATTTGGGAGTATTTTCTGTATGCTCTACAGCATGCTACTCGATCAGAATTTCTTTAGAGAGCAGTTAACTTTAAATCAAATGGAACTTATAAATGAGAGATTCTCATTTCTCTTTGGATTTTTTTACACTTGAGTTTCAAATGCTGAAAATGAATGCTCTCTCCATCATGACATTCACAGACGCTTTTCCTGACTTTTCATGGTATATGACTGTGGCCTGACACTTGCTACAGATGAGAACTCTTTCAAGCCAGAATTGAAGGACTCAATTTGCTTGTAGCCATTTTCAAAGACATGGCTGGTAGCTTGGGCTACTCTGGGCTTTCTCTTCTGTGTTCTCTGAGGCTCTGCTTCTGACCTGCCTTTTTCCTCTTTTTCCTTCTGGTCCACCTCACCTCAAAGAGGACACATGGGAGATAGGGCAGGCATTCCACAGCCACAGCCAAGAACAAAGGACCACCTCAGGGTCGAGTCTGTGGCAGCCTGCCCAGTCTATTCTGGGGTGAATCCAACCCGATTGCATGTTTCCCTAAAATAGAACACCAAGTTGAAGATACACCAATTTTTTTCTCTACAGTTTTTAGATAAACATAGACTTTGTAGTCCCCCAAAAGAAACCTTTAAGAATAAAGCAGTGAATTTTTCAGTAAATATATTAGAAATAGATGGTAAGAAATTCTCCTATCTGGCAAAGACTGGAATGGGAGCATGAATTGGAAAAAGTCAAGACTCCTGGCCATAAATAGGCTCCTTACTTTAACCAAGATGATTGCCTCATACATTCTGACCCAATAGGGTCACTAGTTTCCAGGAGGAGAATTGGTGGGAATTTTCAGCCCTAAATGTGCTTAAAGGACAAAGGAACGAAACTCAGTCACAGAAACTAGTGGATGGAAAAAAACCATTATGCTATTTTCTTTTTAATGTCATTTCAAAGCAGTAGTGTGGATAGCTGTCATGTTGTTTCCTATGAATGCCGTGGGTGTATACCTGCATGATCACCTTCCTATGACCAAAAACTAAAAGTCACATAGTGATAGATTCACCCAAGTCAGAAGTAGAGTCTGGAACTTGTGTATGTCACTCTGCTATTTAACACCAAGGCCTTTGTCCTCTAAAGGTGGAAAAGTCCAAGAAAAGAAAGCATGCATCAGTATTATTTTAAATGACATTAATTTGATATTTCCTAAATGAAAAGAAGACCCTTATAAAGACCTGTTGATTCTTCTCCTGTTTGCTTCTTCTGTCTATCTACCCTTTTTTCTTTCTCCCTGAAAAGAGCCTAAGATGATGTAAGATTGGAATAGCTAAATCTACCACACCGGGATGCTTTAAAGCAAGTTAGTCCAACCTGTAGCCTGCAGGCCACATGAGGCCCAGGACGGCTTTGAATGCAGCCCAACACAATTCATAAACTTTCTTTAAACATTATGAGATTTTTTTTTGCAATGCTTTAGTTCATCAGCTTTCATTAGTATATTTTATGTGTGCTCCAAGACAATTCTTCTTCTTCCAATAGGGCCTAGGGAAGACAAAAGACTGCACACCCTGCTTTAAAGAGTAAAAGAATAACTTACGGGAAAGTATCCATCAGACACATAATGGGTGCTCAGTAAAGGAACAGCTCCACCTTTTTTCCTTGTTGGCAGAGGGAAAACATTGCAAGATCACAGGTAGAGAAGCGAAATAATAAGTGCTATGTTATGTTCTTCTCCTTGTTGGAATCATATTGGTGAGAAAGGAATGCCAGGTTCACACATCAAATCCCTGAGTTTTACCTTTTCCAATCATCACTGCAGGTTTTTTTTTTTTTTTTTTTTTATCAAGGCAATGGAAAAAACAGTGCTCCCCACTCCTGGTCAAAGAGGTCTCTGCTAAACAACAAATTATGCCTGTAGCTCTGAATTATCAGATTCCTGGCATCAGATTAGGGGTCCCTTTGAAGAAAAGACTACAGACTCCAATAGAATGCCTTAGTAGTCTGATTTCTGAGAAGGTGTAATAATATGCTCTCTATTGGAACTAGGTAGTCATTTGTTCAACCAACAATTAAGGGAGCCCCACTCATAGTTAGTTACATAATTGGCAGATATCTTCTAGTCAGTATTATTTTAGAGGCCATAAGAACAAAATGGTTTTGCTATAAGTACATTCTCCATTAAAAAAAAAAAAAGAAAGATTTAAATGTTTGAACATATATATATGGGAAGCCATATATATATATATATATATATATATATATATATATATATATATAGTGAATGAGAGTGCAGCCTTTGGATTCAAATGGTCCTCAGTTCAAATTTCTTCACTAAGTTTGTGGACCTAGGAAAGCTATTTGACTTTTCTGCAATGCCATTTTCTCACCTGTAAAATAGTAATGGTAATAGCTTACCTTGCAGGGTTGTACAGAATTACATGAGATAACAATACATATTACGTGCTTAGTTCATACAGTGTCTAACCCTATAAAGAATGACCAATAAATAGCAGAGTCTGCCAGGTCAAAATTGGACAAACTATCATCACTGAGGCTATGTGAGGCCCTAAGTATTTTCGTTTGGCCTTATCTCTAACTGAGTAATACAAAACTGAGTTCCTGAAAAATCTTGGAAACAATGATTCTTTGGTTCTCACTACAACCATATTGGGAAGTCCCTGATCCTCACGTGTCAGATTCTATCCAACCAAAGACCCCTCAGAACTTTGGAATGGAATTTTTATAGTGACTCCATGGACCTGGGGAGCCTGACTGGAAGCAGGGGGTTCAAATTGTCCTTGGATCTTATCAGCACCTCAGAAACGTTACAGCTAGTGTCAGCTACCAGGAAGTGGAAGTCTATCTAGCCTCTTAAATTTGTTCCTGCTTGGAAATAGGCAACATCTGAGTTTTCATAACCCCGAAAATCTCATAGCGTAGCCCTGATACTCAGCTTCCCCTATCAGAAATAAAGACCACTCTCCATTTAGAGACTGGCCACGAAAGAGACTCCCGCTGCTGTACTAATATGGTTGCCCTTGGACCCCAGGAAGTTCACTGTGCCTCCTTTCTGACCACAAAAGATTTACTCCAACTCCTCAGGTAAATGTCTCTCTTCTGATAAGGAACCAAGCTCCAAAGATCTTAAAAGGTTTCATATTCACCTTCCAGAAGTTTTTATCCACACAACTAGTGGTCTCTTCATACTCTCTTCACAGAACTTGAGGCATTAGGAGTTGCTCAGTAGGTTGCGGAGTTATTGCAACTCGGGAGCCAGACTATGGCAGTGAACTGACTTGCGCTTGTGGCCACCTAAACACTGTGTTTTGATGAAGGAAAGGAACCTTTCACAGATGCAGCAGGGACTTGTGTTTGATGAGGTGAGCACAGTGCAAGGGAAGCTGCCTGTTTAGGATACTCTGGACATAAAATGACATATAATGAGGGCAATCATGACAGAACAGCCTCCAACCTAAACAGTGTTCTGGTGCAATAGGATTTATTTTTCACTTTTAAAACTTTTGTTTTAAATAACATGGTTATTGAAGAAAAATATCATAATATAAAGAAGTAAATTAAAATGTTAAACATTTCCCAGAAAACCATCACTATCTAGTATTAATGCTGTAAAATATATCCTCCTAGTCTCTTTTTAATGTACATATTCATTTTATAAAAATGATGCCATGGTAAGCATTCTGATATGTAATCTGCTTTTTACCTAGTATACTGTGAACATTTTCCATAAATATTTCTCATAACATTATCTTTACTTTTGGTAATGTTTTATTATTGTGTCACAATGATTTCACCAAGGATGAATTGTCAACATTTAGATAGTGTCCAGATTTTCAGAATTATAAAAATAGTTTGAATTACACTGTAGGTAATTGTTTGTTCTTAACCAATATCCTTTTGTTATAATAAACTCCTAGATACGATACCTGCCGGGTGAAAGGCTACGTGCAGGACTGTGTTCACATGCGCTGCTATAAACATTCCTATACAGGACTCCTGTGAGCAGATGCAATGGTTTGCCTCCTGTGAGTGGACTTTCTGGGTCTTAGGTAAATGACCAGATGATTCAGTTTTCTCATTTCAGTCCCAGTAAACTGGGACTTCCTTTTCTAAGGACTCACCCTGAATAAAATAGTGCCCCCATTTTATTCTCAAAACTATTTTGGTTGAGGCAGCATTGTATAGACATCTCCTCCTGGGTAGATGAATGCTTACCTTTAAGAGATAAAGAAAAACTGTTTTCCAGAGTTGTTGTACCAACTCAGATCTCCCCAAGAGTGTATAAGCCATGCCATGGATCTGTTGTCAGACTTTTTTGCTTTTAATGAAACAGTTACAAAATGCTCTTCTATAACCATATGTTAAATATACTTCATCTTGTTTTACATTCTAAATTTCATCAAAGATACATTATAATTGTACATATTTATGGGGTACATGTGATATTTCGATACATGCATACCATGTGTAATGATCAAATCATGGCAATTAGGATATCCATCGCCTCAAAGATTTGTCATTTCTTTGTGTTGGGAACATTTCAAGTGTTCTTTTCTAGCTACTTTGAAATATACAGTAAGTTATTGTTCACTATAGTCATGCTACTATGTTCTCAAACACTACAATTTACTCTTTCTATTTAACTATGTTTTTGTACCCATTAACCAACCCTCTTCATTCCTTCCACCCCCTAACCAGCCTTCCCAGCCTCTGGTAACCATCATTCTCCTCTCTAATTCCATGAGATCAACTGGTTTAGCTTTCACATATGAGTAAACATATAATGTTTGTATATATGCTCTACTAATGATTTGTATACTTTTACATGTTTTCATGATGATGATTATTGTCTTTTTGCTTCTAGACACAGGACTCCCTTCAGTATGTCCTGTAAGACCAGTCTAGCAGTGACAAATATCTTCAGTTTTTGCTTGTCTTATAAAACTTTACTTCTCCCTCATTTCTGAAAGAATCATTTCATAATTCTGATATAAATATACATATATCCTTTCTTATATAAAAGGGAAAGCATGTGATAATGAATATGAGATTCACATTAGCTCAGATAGGAGGGAGGCATAGGGATGAAATGTGGAGAACTTACAGTCAGATATCAGTTATCAACAAGAGCTGAGCACCAGGCATGATGGCTCATGTCTATAATCCCAGCACTTTGGGAGGCCAAGGTGGGAGGATCACTTGAGCCCAGGAGGTCAAGACCAGCCTGGGCAACATAAGGGGACCTCCATCCCTATAAAAAAATTTTTTTTTTAATTAGCTGAGTGTGGTGGCATGCATTTGTGTGGTCCCAACTAATCAGGAGGCTAAGGTGGAAGGATCGCTTGAGCCCAGGAATTTGAGATTTCAGTGAGCCATGATTGCACCACTACACTCCATCCTGGGTGACCACAAGACCCTGTCTCAAATTAAAAAAAACAAAAAGAAAAAACCAAATAAACAAAAAGATCTGAGCATTCACTTTGGTTGGTATTTTCTTTTTTTTTTTTTTTATTATTGCATTTTAGGTTTTGGGGTACATGTGAAAAACATACAAGGTTGTTGCATAGGTGCACACGTGGGTTGGTATTTTCTAAGGATTTATCAAAAACAAGTAAGCAAACAAATGCATGCCATGGGTATGTAGTGAACCAAGATTATGATTAATTTATTTCGGTGTACCAGAAATCCAATGAAAAGAAGGAAGGATGTGAATATTTGAAGGTTATTTATGGCTGAGGGTAGGGTGACACAAGCACCCCTGTGGCCACCAACACTGGGACTGCACTGAGTCAGACCCAAAGCCAACACAGCGCTGGGTCTTGCCCAAGACCCATGGCGACCACTGCCTAGTATATTCCCTCAAAGCCCAAGGGCTCTATAATCTGCAGGTGTGGAATCCAGCTGGGCCTATGGCCTTGCCTTCAGGGGGAAAGCTTCCCCTGCCCCACCCAGGGCAGGTCCAGAAATGCTATGTTTGAGCAAGGGCCCAAGATCAGGAACCTTAGGAATCTACCTGGTGCTCTATTCCACTGCAGCTACACTGGCTCCAAAGCCACAAGACAAAGTCCTTCCTACTCTTCCCTCCCCTTTCCTCAAACAGAGGAGACTCTCCCTGTGGCCACCACTGCCCCAGGCTGGTAGCAAATACTGCCTGGCTACTACTGACGTCCACTCAAGGCCCAAGAGTCAGCTTATGGTGAACACTGTTTGACCTGGGTCCCTCCCCTCAGAGCAGTGGGCTCCCCTCTGATCCAGGGAGCCAAGGCCTGGAATTAGTGACCCTAAAAGCCCACTTAGTGCTCTACCCACTGTGGCCAAGCTGATAACCAAGTTCAAGACAAAGTTCCATTTACACTCTCCTCTCCTTTTCTCAAGCAGAAAGAGTCCCTCCCCATAGGCCCCGAAGCTGGGAATGTGCTGGGTCTCACCTGAAGTCAGCATAGCACTAGGACTCATCCAAGGCCTGCAGTAAATACTCCCTGGCTGCCACTGGTGTTTATTCAAGGTCCAAGGGCTGTTTAGGCAGCAGGTGATTAATGCTTCCAGAACTGGATCCTTCCCTCAAGGCAGTGGGTTCCCTTCTGTCCCAGGGTATGTCTAGATATGTCATCTGGGAGCTAGAACCTGGAATGGAGGCTCCAGACTCTGCCCGGTACTCTATCCTGTGGTGACTGGGCTGGTATCAGTTTCAAGATAAAGTCCTGTTCAGTCTCCCCTCTCCTTTCTCAAGCAGAAGAAAGGAATCTCTCTCAGAGCTGTGAGCTGCACTGCCTGGAATTGGGGGAGGAGTGACTCAAGCACTCCCTTGTCATCCCAGCTGGTGTCTCACTAGGTGCACCCCAAGTCTACTGGCAAGTACAGCCCTGGTACTTGCCCAGGAATTGAAGTCCTTGTGGCCTAGACTGCCTTTCAAGTTTATTACTCAAGCATGACCACTCCAGACCACTTTAGCCTGGAGTGGCAATGCTTTCCAGAACTCAGGCTCCAATCACTGGGATGCGTGGTCCCCCTCTGACTCGGGCTGATCTAAATGCTCTCTCCATGGACACTTGCCGATTTCTGCCCTGCTTTACTTTCCACTGTTAAAGGCAGCACTGAGTTCCAATGCAGAGTTCCACAGTCACTGCACTGTCCCTCCCACAACACACAGATTCCTTCTTTGGACCATGTGGCTGCTGCTGTGGCATGGCGGAGGGGTGGTGGTGGCAATTCAAGACTGTCTTTCCTATCTTCTTCAGTGCCTCTTTCAGTTATATGAAGTTAAAACGACGTACTGTGATCACTCACCTGATTTGGGGGTCTTATAGATGCCTTCTTATGTGGATAGTTGTTCAAATTTGGGGTTCCTACAGGGGGGACAATTGCTAGAGGGTTCTATCTGGCCATCTTGCTTCCTGAAGGTTATTTATAGATAGCACTAGACCTGCCCTCAAGAAATGTTAAACAACTCACATTCTCACAAAAATCTCTAAGTGTGAAAATTTCACTGTGTCCTAAATTGCTTGATAAGACTAAAGTGATTGGGTTGGATTGGATCCACCTGGGCCATGATACACACCTGAGCTGTGGAACTTCGGTCCCTGATTCATGAATGGTAAGGCATTTGATCGACCCTTAGCATTCTCATCTTTGCCCGAGGGCTGCTCACTTTGGTCTGGTATTGGAGCTAGCATGCAAAGCCAGGGCTACAGCATTTGGCTGAGGGGTGGAACCATCTGAAATGCCTCTGCCACTGTTGTCTTTAATGGCTTTCAGATGTGAAGAGGATCACATGCTCTCTGCTTTTGTGTTCACTCCAGTGGCATTGTCTCAAAATTTCCAAAATATTCTAAAACCAGGGGTATAGTTCAGTGGTAGAGCATCTGACTGCAAAATATTCTAAAATCTACCAGATCTCCACCACTATCATCATGAATGGTAACAACTAATGTCTAGTTTTTGTTTAAGGTGCCATAATTAAAAGGTATGTAAATAAAGGAAGTTCCTCAATCCTCAGTTATAGTTCTATTTCTTTAAGAAATCAGACAGGTATGCTTAGGTCTCTACCCTTCAGTCATGGGAAACTGCATTTCAGTAATGTTTAAGAGCTGCTTTTCCTTCCAAAAATGCTTGAGAGTGGAGATGGCCGAGGCGAGGATGTACCCTAACCAGAAATTTCAGTCATCACCAAAGTGCTTATTGTCCAAGCCCCATGGTCCAATTGAATGCAATTGCTTATGTTCTGTCTGCGGTAAGCCTGAGCTGAGGATCTTTCATTAAGGGTCTTCACACCGTCCTCCACAATGCTGCCTCCATCAACAATCTTGCCCTCTGCAATGAGTCACATGAGAGCAGAACTAGGTCCCTACAATATTTATGTGAAAGTAAGTAGAATATGCATTTGACTAAAAAAAAAATCTCACTTCCATACATCTTCAAGTCGTGGGAAATCCCACTCTCCCACCCACACTGCCTCCTCCAAACCTTGGAGCTCCTTCTCCTTTTGGATAATTATTCAGCATGCCTCAGTTTACCTAGTTTTCATAAGTAAAGACCTGGGTGGGCTTGTTTGGTTTCTGTTTTTGAGACAGAGTCTTTCTCTGTCACCCAGGCTGGAGTACAATGGCATGATCTCGGCTCGCTGCAACCTCCGCCTCCTGGGTTCAAGTGAGCCTCCTGCCTCAGCCTCCCTGGCAGCTGGGATTATAGGTGTGCACCACCCCACCCAGCTAATTTTTGTATTTTTAGTAGAGATGGGGTTTCACCGTGTTGGCCAGGCTGGTCTCAAACTCCTGACCTCAGGTGATCCGCCTGACTCAGCTTCCCAAAGTGCTGGGATTACAGGTATGAGCTACCACCCTCAGCCAAGACCTGTTTACTTTAGAGGGAGAGAAAAATGCCTTTTCATTTTTACTAGACGTAGTGAAGACAAAGTAGATAAAACCTAAAAAGAGACAAGCAAACAAAATTCCAGAAGTGTTCAGACACTGTCTTGTTGATTCTGCCCTCAAAATATGTCCAAAATCTATCCCCTTCTCTCCAGCTCCTTTGCTATTACCTAGTTCAAGCCACTATCATCCTGATATTATCCTTTTCCTGATTCTGGTAATTCTCTGTATCTCCTTAAACCAATCTCTGAATCCACATTTGTCACTTCTCATGGATTCTCCACAGAATAGCCAGTGGAGATTTTATTTTATTTTATTTCATTTGATTTTTTATTGTTTTTGAGACAGAGTCTCGCTCTGTTGTCCACATTGAAGTGCAGTGGTGTGATCTTGGCTCACTGCAACCTCTGCCTCCAGAGTTCAAGTGATTCTTGTGCCTCAGCCACCTGTGTAGCTAGGATTACAGGCATGCATCTGGTTAAATTATTTTGTATTTTTAGCAGAGATACGGTCTCGCCATGTTAGCAAGACTGGTCTCAAACTCCTGACCTCAAGTAATCCACCCGCATCAACCCCTCAAAGTGCTGGGATTACAGGCGTGAAGCACTGTGCCTGGCCCAAGCAGGAGACTTTAAAAACACAAATCAGATAATGTAACATCCTCAATAGTAAGATATGCAATAATAAAATGTAAAATCCTTATCAAGATCTACAAGGCCCATAAGCCTTCTAGCATTATTCCGTATTGCTCTTCTCTAGGTTATTGACACAACCAGTTCTGTTGTTTTTTAAAGTTCCCCTAACTCTTTTCTACCTCAGGCTTAGTCAACCCCTTTATCTAAAATCTTCTTTTCCTGACTACATTCTGGTCATGGCTTATGTCAGCTAAATGTGATTTCCTCAAAGAAGACTTTCACTGATTCCATAATCTAAACAAGTGACCCTGCTTTCGCTTCTCATTATATTTATTGTCATTCTTAGCAATGCCACAATATGTCATTATCTATGTGTTGATGTGATTATTTACTCAGTATCTGTTTTCCCCCCCCACCACGTATCACCAGTGCCTAATGAATAGATGCTAAAGAAATTAACAAATGAAAAAGAAAGATGTAGAACTTTGAATGGTTTAAGTTCTATTTAGCCACACACACACACACACACACACACACACACACATACACACAGTATTATGGGTTATAGAACTTCTCACTTTCCTAATTCTCACCTCAGACACTGAGTAACTAGAGGCCCAGCCATTGTCATAGAATTTTTGCTTCATGTTATTATTGACTGCCATACTTGAAAGCAATTCAATCCATGTGTAAGGATTCCCTAAGACAGTCTGTCATGAGACAAAGGCAAAAATGCCTTGGTTCTATTTTTGCTACCATCTGTGACTTTTTAAATTCTTTCTATATGTGGCACTTTTTCATTGCTTTATTTGACTTCTGTAAATCTGCTAAATATGTTTACAAGCAATTTCCACAACCCTTCTCCACCATCACCCTCACTTTGATGTCGTATCATTTTAGAACTAGATAGATATTTAAGATTCTCTTAACTTTGCAGACAACAGAACAACCAAGCCTCGGAGAAAGGAAATGATTTGCTGAAAACTGCTCAGTGGTGATTACTCAACTGTATATGCAGGGTGCAGTGGTTTGCGACGGTAATCACAGCCCTTTGGGAAGCCAGTGTGGAAGGATCGCTTGAGCTCAAGAGTTTGAGACCAGCCTTGGCAATGTAATGAGATACCCATCTCTACAAAAACATGAAATCATTAGCTAAGTGTAATGGTGCACGTTAGTAGTCCCAGCTACCTGGGAAGCTAAGGTGGGAGGATCCCTTAAGCCCAGGAGGTTGAGGCTGCAGTGAGCCAAGATCATGCCACTGTACTCCATCCTGGTGACACAATGAGACCCTGCCTCAAAAAATTAAAATTTGAAAAATTTGAAAAACAACTGTAGAGGAACAGAAAACAAGCTGAACTTCTAAAACCTTGGCCCTAATGATTTACTCCCAAATTTTCTATCTTAAAAAAAAGGAAGAAGAAGAATCAGGGAACATTCTAAATGTGAGAGTGTTCTAATTTTTCAAAAGATGTTTAAAAAGCCATTTTTTACCATCATTATAAAGAAAGCAAGGAAATAAGACCTTAAAATATTTAAAAATCAAATCATTCTATACAGGAAAATTTTGGTACATTCTAGGCTTCCTTGTGTTTACTTTTCATACTGCTTTTTGCAATTAAGAAAGATTAAGTGAAAATTACCTGGGCCACAAAACTGCAATGAAATTATTAAAGAATGTATTTAAAATATTTTCAGTCAGGTGCAGTGGCTCATACCTGTAATCCCAACACTTTGGAAGGTCAAGGCAGGAGGATTACTTGGAGCCCAGGAGGTCAAGGCTGCAGTGAGCTATGATCATGCCACTGTGCTCAAGTCTGGGTGACAGAGCCAGAGCCTGTCTCTAACAAAAACAAAATAAAATGTTATTTTCTCTTTAATCTGAACAATTCTAGGATCTGGCATCTTTGATGTTTCCAACACAATCAATTTCAAAACATGTGCTGAATTTCTACTATGCAAAGGAGTGTTGTTTGGGCCTATATGAGGGCCAGGAATGTGAGCTCACATGGAAACAGGCTCTCAAGACTGGGTAATTTATAAAATAAAGAGGTTTAATTGACTCAAAGTTCAGTATGGCTATGGAGGCCCAGGAAACTTACAATCATGGCAGAAGGGGAAGTAAACACATCCTTCTTCACATGGCGGCAGCAAGGAGAAAAATGAGAGCCAAGTGAAGCAGGAAGCCCCTTATAAAACCATCAGACCTTGAGAGAACTCACTATCACATGAATAGCATGGGGGAAACCACTCCCATGATTCAATCACTCTCCGTGACACACGGGGATGATGGGAACTACAATTCAAGATGAGATTTGGGTGGAGACACAGCCAAACCGTATCACAGGCATTAAGAAGCTGGTACTCTATTATAATGGGAGAAGCTCACACAGCCAAAAATATTACCCTAAAATCTATCATCATACATTTTGAACACAGACTGCTGTAAATAAAAGAATATAGTAGTCTTTGAATTTAATACTAGAAAAAAGTATTAGGAAATAAAATTAAATTCTACTTTAATTCTTCACGTTGGTGAGGTAGACAGCTTTAATTGGTCTTTAAAAATATAGACTGATTTCCTATAAATTATTTTGTGAAAGCTAGAAATACTCTAGAATTAGTCATACCAATCGGAAAAAAAATTCTAAAAGAAGGTGAGGGACAAGAATAAACAAGTAAATGTAAAATTGTCTCAAAGACATCAGGTTGAGTACTGAATTAAGCTTTTCTTAAAATCAAATTAAAAAGACTTCCAGCATTTCACTGCTGGGAATTTATACTGTGACTATATTCCTATGTGAAGATATCTATTGTGCTTTTCTGTAATTTAGAGAAATTGAAAACAATGTTAAGTATTCATCAGAAAGGACTGGTTTAATTAACTGTGTTCAACACATGTCATAGAGTACTATGCCCTCCTGAAAATGAATGAGGGGGATCTATAGGTTCCAATATGAAATATCACTAAGTAAAAGGCAAAGAAAATTCAAACTATATAGAAATAGAAATCGAATCCTATAATCCTATTTGTGTGATAACAAGATTATACAAATATATTCCTCATAAAGCATTTCTAGAAGGATACTCAAGAAACTTCTTTTTTTTGTTTTGTTTTTGAGACAGGGTCTTACTCTGACACCCAGGCTGGAGTACAGTTGTACAATCACAGCTCACTGTAGCCTCTACCTCCGCAGGCACAGGTGATCCTCCCACTTCAACTCCCTGAGTAGCTGGGACTAAAGGGATGCACCACCATGCCCACTTAGTTTTTGCAATTTTTTATAGAGATGGGGTTTTGCCATGTTTCTCAGGCTAGTGTCAAATTCCTGGGCTCAAGTTTCTGCCTGCCTCAGCTTCCCAAAGTGCTGGGGTTACAGATGTGAGCCACCATGCCTGGCCAGGAAACTCTTATTGAGTATATCTTTGGAAAATGAGACTGGGAAATTAGGAGAAAAGAAATTTTTATTTTATACCCTCTGTGCCTTTTGATTATTTTAAAATCAAGGAGAGGTATTACTTTTTGTTTATTAAATTCCTATATTATTATGCATATATCATTTTAAAATTATAGTTTTTTTAAGTTAAAGTTACTTAGGAAAATGCCCTAATTTCTTTTCTCATTGTATGTCTTTAGTTTCTATATTCCAGTGACTCTGTTGTGGGCTATGTGTTTACCTTAGCTTTTCCCATCTCTAATAAGTCATAAACTGGCATTTTTGAATTTTCATTTTTACTGTTGAACTCTTTAATTCTGCTTGTTTTAAGAAGCATTTTGCAAGTTACAAGTTAATTAAGACACAGTACCTGATTTAAAGAGGGCATAAAAAACAGTAGGAGAGACAGAAACTATTTTTACTCCACAAAATCCAGTTTTATAAAAAGCTCTGATAATAACACTGAAAGGGTATGGGAACACAAAAGAAAGCTTACTAAATTTGGCTGGGGAAAGAAATCAAGATTTCCAGGAAGTTATGACAATTAAGATAAATCTTGAAAAGATGAATCAGCTGGTACAAGCATTAAGACATTGCCTTCATAGATCATTTTGCATGACGTAGAATTAGTGAAATTTTGATATAGAAGAGACCTTAAATAATATTAAATGTAATATTCTCATTTTAACAATAGAGAAACATGACTTGTTAAACAACATAAGCTGTGGAATCAAATTAAATGGCCGATACAGAGTAGACACTTAATAAATATTTGTTCCCTTCAGAACTGGCTACGTAAATTACAGGACCCAGTGGAAAATGAAATACAAGGTCCCTTGTTCAAAAGTTATTAAGAATTTCAAGACAGTCACAACCGAGTGTTAAAACAAGCATAGGCCCTTCTGAGCACAGGGCAGCATGTAAATAACCCACAGTTCTGGGGTCCGTGAAGCAGGCCTCCCTCCCTCCTCTAACCTAACTTCCAAGGGGTAAGTAGAGGCAGAACCTAAACAAGAACTCGGGTCTCCTTATGCCCTGTATGTACTATTCAGATGCCATGTATGCAGGTGAATGTCTCTAATTTTTTCCACACACTATCATGTAATTATGCTTCCTTAAGAAACATGGGGAATTGCATTGTACCAGTTGCTCAAATGCTCAAATAGCTAACTTAGCCAGGCCTTTAAGCAATGGACTAGGTCATAAATTCTGCCTCTCTCTTTTTCATTTGTGCATATTAATTTTTAAAAGATCAACTTATAATTTATTTTTAAAAATTAATACAATAAGTAAAAACTCTAAAGAAAAGCATGCCTTTTTTTTTTTTTTTTTTTTTTTTGAGCCAGGGTCTCACTCTGTTATCCAGGGTGGAGTGCAGTGGCACAATCACGGCTAATTGCAGCCTTGACTTCTCTGGCTCAAGTGATCCTCCCGCCTCAGCCTCCTGAGTAGCTGGGATTACAGGCACACATTGCCACACCCAGGTAACTATTTTTTTGTGGTCTTGACGAACTCCTGGGCTCAAGCTACCCATCCGCCTCTGCCTCCCAAAGTGCTGGGATTACAGGTGTGAGCCACTGCACCTGTCAAAGCATGCTTTTAACAAGGCTACTACATAATCAGCTTTTCTTTACTTATATGGACACAAAGACCTCAAAATTTAAAAAGCTCATAAACAATCTGTTCACCTAATATTTTTAACTGAGGGGATATGACTATCTCTTGTTTATCTTTATATATTAATTAATTAATTTGTGCCTTCATTCATGTCACAAATACGAATAAATGTGTCCTAAGAGCCTAGTACAAGGCTGGTTCACAACAGGTATTCAGTGAAGAGTAGGTGAATGAGTGACTAAACAATAAGCCACCACTGAGTACTATTGCCCATAAAAAGACACAACATTTTGATACATGTAACACCATGACTGAACCTTGAAAACATTATGCTAAGTGAAAGGAGACAGACACAAGAGATCTCATATCATATAATTACATTTATATGAAATGTGAGGAATAGTCAAGTCTATAGAGACAGAACATACGTTAGTGGTTGCTGAGGACTGGGAGGAGGGAAGGGTAAGGAGTGACTGCTCATGGATATGAGTGTCTTGTTTTGTTTCGTTGTTCTGAAATGATGACAATGTTCTGGAATGAGATAGTGGTGATGGTTGCACAACTTTGTGAATGTACTAAATATCATCAAATTCTATACTTTATAAAGGGTGGATATTACAGTATATGAATTATATCTCAATTTTTAGAATGCAAAACAATAAATAAACCATGATAGAAAGATTTAAGTAACTTGCTAGAAATTGATTTGCTGTTACTTGTGATGATTATGCATCTAACATCAAAACTTTTGGCTCCTAGTTGGGGCTTCTCCAGTCTATCATGCTACTGCCCAGAAAACTGCAAAGTGCCACCAGCTCTCTCTATGGCTCCATGGAGCACGGTGCTTACATACAAGAAACCTCTCTTGAACCAAAGCGTAAACACAGTGGTGGCTGAACTCTGCCTCCAGAGAATCTGGCCTAAGGAGTGAAGAATAAAAGGGAGACAGAGCAAGGGGAGAGCACTTTCCAAGAGGTTCCTCATTTTCTCTCTGCTGTCCCAGACACCACCCACTGGCCTTGCACCTCAGGTCCTGGCTGAGAAGCCAAAATAACTAGCGACACTCCTGTGATGCCTCAGCACTATTCCCTGATAACTTGGAATATTTATTTCCTGTTTTTCCAACTCTCATTTATTTCCATGCTAGCACAGAGCAAGATGACATGTAACCTCTTCTGAAATGCTTGATGTTTTTCCCTTAGGACAGACATTAGGACTATAAATTTTGCTAATAATAAAATAACAACACTCCTAGCTTGTTCTTGTAAAATGTGAAAGTTTTCTAAACTGTATTTTAGTTTTAACATACATTCATTTGTTACAGCAAAGTGAGGCAAGCATCGTGCACTCTCTTTTAAAGAAAAAGAAATGACCATAGCACTAAAACCTCCATTTTCTTACTTCTAGTTTATGATCCTCTCTTATTCCTTACCAAGAGAATCAATAAAGGTGGGTGGTATGAATACATGTTGTTGTTTTTGTCCTGTCAGGAAAAGTCAAAGGTCAAGGTCCTGCTCCCAAATGATAATCAATCATCATTAAAATGGCAACCTGTCACTGGAAAAGGAAAAGCAGAAATATAAAATAAAGTGGATATATGATATCAGGTAGCTACAAGGACGTCACAGATTTAATGAATATAGGGGATGTTGTACAAAAAGTTGTATACTAATCTCCAGAAACAGAAGAAAAAGCAGAAATGATCTATATGTTCATAGTCTATATGGCCATCTCTCTAATTTTGAAATCAGCAGTTATTCCTCGGCTGACATATGCTACTTGGGAGCAGAGGATGGAAGAGCACAGAAAACAGAAGTTTCATCTTTAAGCTATGAAGCAGAGAGAACAGGAAGCCAGCCAAAACTTATGTGGTTCTTCAAACTTCTGATGGGGATCAGAGTGCCTCTCCCTCACTGACAAATATGGAATGGAATGTAACGTCGCTACTCTAACAGGGTTTTCTGCAAGCCTGAGATTGGTTCTGTTCTAGCCAAAGCTCTTGAATTCCTGTAAGCTCCAGTCCAACTGAGACTTCCGGGGAGATTGTGCCCTCCCCGTCCCATGCAGAACTCCTGGACATCTTAGCGACAGCCCCACCCCCACCACTAGCCTTTCCAGAACTGGAGCTGTGAGAACACATCAATTCCTGACTCAGGCGTTTGAGTCCATTTTCAGTGAACTCAGGATAATTGAACGAAACACCATCTCACCCACCAGCAATCGCTGGCTAGCATATGAGGGGGAGGAAATCATGGGCTTTTAAATCAAACAAACTCAGGTTCTTACATTCACTAATGACACTCAGAAACTGGGTGTTCTTTGTAGAATTTGAAAGTGTTAACCTCATTGAGACTTAGTTCGCTCAGCTATAAAACAACGGATATAGCAATATTTTTTTCTCAAGCATTGCTTTAAAACAAAGTGAAATAAAGAATGAAAATTTCCTATTTACAAACATTTCTTAACAAAGTTTAGATTTCTTCCTTTCTATTCCAAAGCTAATGACTTTAGACCAAACAGTATCTTGAGAGCGGTGAGATTCTGAGTCTCAGACCAAATTCATGTAATCAGTTGAAAACGTCCTGTTTGATTAGTCCCCTTAAATTCTCCATGTGGCCTTTTCTGTTCTCTATTTCGGTTTCTAAGCTTGTGCTCATTATCACATCCCTAAAGAAGCCTTTTTAAACATTTTTCCTGATCATCCTCTCCTCTATTAAATTTAATGCCACAGAGACACTATTATTTTTGTCTATGAACTGTATACAGGTATATCTGTGCTTTATACATTAAAATAGTAAGAAAATATTAAACCCCTCAAGAACCAATTTTCACCCTTTGGGGGGCAATATTGCTCCTATTGAGAACACATAGTCTAAAAACAGAAAGTTAGAAGAATTTGTGAAGAGATAATGCTTTAAAAGCTTGTGAAAGAAGACACTACTGAATTCTTTTTCAGAACAGTCTTCCATTCATCATCTCATAACTATTAGAGGTAGAAACCTTTGGCCAAGTTTTAACAATTTCTTGATTTTCTATGCTTAGCTAATGATGTTCAAGTCAACCTATTAGAAATAAAGAAAGAAGCCTCAGATGCAAAAAAGTAAATGATGACACTAGGCCTCAACCTGCTGATGTGTTGTTTTCTGCTCAGAATACATGATATACTATCTGCAGCAAAAGTACAGTGATAATGGAGCTAAACTCCAAAAATTAGTTCCACATCACTTGACTAATAGGTTTCTACTTTACTGTCTGTGGACATCCAGATTTTACCCAATTAAATTCTCATTTCTTATTTAAAATTACAACTAGTACTTATAATTGAAATTTTGGAGGAAAACCTTTGCTAAACTGTAGTGTTTATTTGAATTTTTAAATAACTGTGATGATGAATGTAAGATTTAATTTGCACACAGGGCTTCTAAAAAGTGGGCCACTTATTATTTTGAGAAAAACTATGTAATACATTTCACTAAGAAATGAAATATTGAAATAAATAACAATAGAACAGTATCAAGTGTTTGGTGAAATAAAAAGTTAATTCATGTGAAAAACAAAATAATAGAACAATACTAGGTGCTGGGGAGGCTGTGGAGCAACCAGAAGTTTTACACACTTCTGGTGAGAATGTGGAATGATACGGTCACTTTGGAGAACAGTTTGGCAATTTCTTAACACATTAAATATACACATGCCTTCTAACCCAACAAGTCTACCCCTAGGTATAGGAATTGACCCAAGAGAAACAAAACATAAGTCTACAAAAGACTGGTACATAAATGTTTATAGCAGCTTTATTCATTATAGCCAAGAACAAATTATGATATATCCATACCATCTAATACTACTCAACAATAGAAAAAATTACTGGATAAATGCAACAACACAGATGAGTCTCACGAACGGCAAGCTTAGTGAAGGAAGCCAGATACAAAAGAGTACATACTGTCCGTTTCCATTTTTATGGAATGCTAGTAAAGATAAATCTAATCTATAGTGACAGAAAGCAGGTAGTGGTGCCTGGGGCCCGGGGTGGTGGGTGGGAGTGTTGACTGGGAAGGACACAGGGAAATTCTGGGGTGATGGAAATGTTTACATCTTGATCGTGATGGTAGTTGCATAAATGTATATACTTTTCAAGAGTTATCAACTGTTTACTTAAAATGGGTACATAAAAAAGGTTCAACATGTTGTTAAAGATATAACAATTTATCTACTGTGAAAATGCCATAAATAGTATTTCTAGAATTATTAGAGCAGTCATCTTCTAGTGCAAGTCCTAATACCATTTTTACCAGCCCTATTGAGGAAGAGTTCGCATATCATAAAATTCTGCCATTGTAAGTGTAAAGTCATAGAACTTTTGGTGACTATGTATGATTATGCAACTAGCACCACGGTCCAGTTTAAAACATACCCATCACTCCAGAAAGTTTCCTCAAACCTATGGCAGACAATCCCCTCTCCCACCCCAGCCAACCACTGAACGAATTCTCTGTCTCTATAGTTTTGCCTTTTCTAGAAATTTCATATGAATGGAATTTTATATAATATAAAATTCAATCTTCTGTGACTCATTTCTTTCTTGCCTTCTTGAATCTTTTTTCTTCTTGGTTTTTTTTTTTTTTTTTGAGACAGAGTCTCACTCTGTCACCCAGGCTGGAGTGCAGTGGCTTGATCTTGGCTCACTGCAACCTCTGCCTTCCCTGTTCAAGGGATTCTCACGCCTCAGCCTCCCAAATAGCTGAGACTACAGGTGTGAGCCACCATGCAAGCTAATTTTTGTATTTTCAGTAGAGATAAAGTTTCACCATGTTGGCCAGGCTGGTCTCGAATCCTGACCTCAGGGATCTGCCTACCTCAGCCTCCCAGAGTGGTGGGATTACAGGCAAGAGCCACTGCCCCCAGCCCTTCTTCTTTTTTTTTTTTTTTTAATAACTTCTTTTTGAAACAGGGTTTCTCTGGTCTTGAACTCCTTCCTAGGCTCAAGCAATCCTCCTGCCTCAGCCTCCCAAAGTGCTGGGATTACAAGCATAAACTACCATGCCCCAGCCCCTTCTTGTTTTCTTAAGACAAAGAAGTTCAAGTTATGGGACTTGTAAGAGACATTAGTAGCAGATCCAGGCAAGAGCACACATTTGCAGATTCTCAGTCTGGGACTTAGCTGTGACACCATGCTATTGTCAGGATACAGTATACTAGAATAGGAAATAAAAAACAAAAAAAAATTGGTTGAGGGGATCAGAATGGCTATTTCTGCCATCCAACTCAGCTTCTCTGAGATTCCATTTTCCTTTATACAAAAAGAGGATAATAATGTCTAATGCATAGCTCTGTTGTGAGGAATAAATTAAGTGTACAAAGTATCTAACACTGAGACAGGCAAACATTAGGAATTTAATAAATGATCACTGTTGACTAGAAAATTGGTTAAAGTACAAATGTTTATCTTGAGATGAAGAAGGAGGGAAAGTCATAAATGTCAGAAATTGAAGATTAGGGTTTAAACATTGACTTATTTTTTCTTATTGTACTTTAGGTTCTGGGGTACATGTGCAGATCATGCAGGGTTGTTGCATAGGTATATACATAGCAATGTGGTTTGCTGCCTCCATCCCCCCATCATCTATATCTTTAAATCTCAAAAGAAGGATGAATCCCTATTGGGCATAATGGTGCATACCTGAAATCCCAGCACCTCTGGGAAGCTGAGTTGGGAGGATTGCTTGGGGCCAGTTTGCCCAGGAGGCCTGGGCCACATAGGAAGACCCTATCTCTACAAAAAAAAAAATAGCCAGGACTGTGATTTTTTAATTTACATGCCTGTAGTCCTATAGTCCCACTTCTAGTCCTGACTACTCAGGTGGCTGAGGCTGAAAAATTGCTCAAGTCCAGGAATTCAAGGCTGCAGTCAGCTATGATAGAGCCACTGCACTCCAGCCTGGACAACAGAGTGAGACCCTGTCTCAAAAAAGAAGAAGAAAGAAGGAAGAAAAAGAAGGAGGAAGAAGAAGAGGAAGAGGAGGAGGAAGAAGAGGAGGAGGAGGATCATCTCACAGATTAAAGACAGTGCCAGCTAAATTGGGAATTATTTGCTAAATGTAGTTAACTGAACATTGCTTTATTTCCTTGATAAGAAGTACATTTTATAAATAATCTGGGTGTGTGTTTTTTTTGTTTTTTTTTTTTTTTTTGCCAGATTTTATGAGTAACTCAATAGGTCTCAGGCCTGGCTGCACATTAGAGTCACCTGGGGAGTGTTAAAAATTACCAATGCCTGGGTCGCAGCCCAGAAATTCTGATTTCATTGGTCTGGGGAGCGGCCTGGTGCATTGGTGATTTTAAAGTTTCTCCTGGCAGTATTAATGTAAAGCCATTGTAAAGAACTCACGGCAGCATTAACAATTTGATTCTCTGGGTTTCAGGAAACATGTTCAAAATCGTAGACTGAACTACCTTTAGAGTATGCCACTTCTGACATCTTAGAAAGAGGCAAACCACAGAGACTGGCTGTACCCATCCAGATGTTCCAGCCACAGATGACCTTTTATTTTTTGCCATGGTATTGGATGTTTATGCAATCAAGCATAAGGGCTTTGCATGAATGACATTAGCTACTTACGTCGGCTCAGAAAAAGGAGGTTGTCCTTCACCTCCACATCCTGTGCTGCCACTTTTCTTTTGAATACTCAGTCAGAGTTGGGTGTTTAAACATATATTCTTTTTTTTTTTTTAATCTTTTATTTTGATTCAGAGGATGCACATGCAAGTTTGTTACATGGGTATACTGCGTGGTGCTGGGGTCTGGAACATGGATGATTCTGTCACTCGGGTAGTTCAGAAACAGTAAATGTGCATTCTTAAGCAATGCATGCATATCCCATGAGTCACAACTTTATGAAGACAAATACAATCTGCATGGACTAGTGCTCTAATTAAAAACTCTGAAGACTCAGGAGGCCTGGACAAGTCTCCTACCCTCTTTGGTCTTCAAATATTTAATTTGTAGAATTAATGGATTTCCTTTTATAAACCCTAAGGTATTTTCCAGTTACTGGGATTCACTGGTTGTAATTCTCCAGACTAATATAATAAAGAGCAAATTCTTTACATAGCATCAATTGAGAACCCTACTACTAGTACTAAACAATTCCTAAAATAAGGGTTTATATCTCTGTTAAAGTCATTAGTATATACACATATATAATATCTTGGTCTTTGACTAGTATATTTATTTACCAAGAAATACAATGGCTTAATCTATACTTTCCAGAAGAAACTGAATGCTGTCATCAAGGAATAGTCACATAAGTAAATTATTGTTCTCCACACATAGGGTACTCACAAAACCTTAGTTAATTGATTAGTTATTCAACTACAATATTATGAAATTGTAATATGACGTTAATCATTACCTGGTGAAATGATCATGGGCCTTTTGTGTGATGCTGTGGCTTTCTGGGAAAGTCACTAATATATTCACACAAACCAGATGTGCCAGAAGAAAGCTCTTGCTGTGGAATTGATGGAGAGTTTGTTTAAAGAAAGGAAAACAACTCTAAATAGCAAAATAAATATTTTCTTCTGCCTTTCGGTGACCTTATGCTCAACCCCGTCCCTTAAGAGAATGCTGTCTGCAAGCCTGTGGTTTTTGTGGCATGTCAGTCATCTGAAAAGTCTATCCGAAGTCCAGTAATGGGCCACTGCCCAGCCTCACAAACCTGATTTCCTCTTCTTTTCTCTACAAACACCCACATACTTATTATCTCCCTCATTTCTTAAAATGGATTCTCTTTCTCTAATGCTAACGTAACACTATATATAGGTCTTTGACCCTGAAATATCTTTAATAAGATTGCTTGTCTTCATTTCTAAGGCAAGGCCTGGCAGATCTACCCACCATCAAGAAGCTCTGATTTCTGGTGGTGCTAAGGTTAGAAGCAATATGAATCAATGAAATAACTTATCTGAAGTAGGAATCACTTTAAATTAAGTTTATCAGCCCAGTCACTTGTAAAGGTTTGAAGACAATCGTCATGATGTAATAGAAGAGTATACAAACTCAAGAGTTTAGATACATCTCAAGAATATAATATAGTAACAATTTCCAGTCATGCAAGATGAAGACGTTCTAGAGTTCTGTTGTACAACCTATAGTTAGCAATCCTCCTGCCTTAGCCTCCCAAGTAGCTGGGACCACAGGCACATATCAAGGCACCCAGATAATCGTTTAAACTTTTTTGTAGAGACGGGCTCTCATTATGCTATCGAGGCTGGTTTAAGAGGGTTGGTGCATCATGTTATGGTTAACAATCCCAAGGAAACACCAGTAGGACATCACTCTAACACTGCCATGGAGCTATTTGAAAGAAGCTAGAGGCTAAAAAGCCAAGCAAGGTTACTCAAACAGAGGCCACACACACACGAACCAAAACCTGAGAGCATCTGAGATAGGAAATATGTGTTCCAGGAAGGGGCCTATCTGGGACCAGACTACTGTGTGTTTTCACGTGCTCTTCTGAAACCAGGCCTACGCTTCATGACTATCTTAATCTGCTCAGGCTGCCATAACAAATTGTATAGATTGGGTGGCTTAAACAACAGAAGTTTATTTCTCACAGTTCTGGAAGCCGGAAAGTTCAAGCACAGGGTGCCAGCATGCTCAGTTTCTGGTGGGGGCCCTCTTCCTGGCTTGCAGACAGCCCCCACTTTGTTGTGTGCTCACATGATTTTTCCTTGGTGCATGTATGTGAAGAGAGGGCTTTCTCTGTCTTCTTCTTCTTATAAGACCACCAATCCTATCAGATTAGGGCCCCACTCTTATGACCTCATTTAACCTTAATTACCTCCTAAAAGCTCTCTTTAAATACAGTTGTATTGAGGGTTAGGGCTTCAACATAGAAATTTAGCAAAGACACTATTCAGTCCATAGCAATGATATAGCAACCCACACAGACTATCCCTAAATGCAGAAACCAGTGTTACTCTTCAAAGCAACACATTTTTTTAACTATATCTTCCAGCCAGATGTGGTGGCCCACACCTGTAATCTCAGCACTTTGGGAGGCTGAGGTGGGAGTCAGGGGGTCAGGAGTTTGAGACCAGCCTGACCAACATGGTGAAACTCTGTCTCTACTAAAAATACAAAAAGTAGCCAGGTGTGGAAGTGCGTATCTGTAATCCCAGCTACTCAAGAGGCTGAGGCAGGAGAATTGCTTGAACCCAGGAGGTTGAAGTTGCAGTGAGTCGAAATTGCCACTCCTATCTGGGTGACAGAGTGAGACTCCATCTAAAAAAAAAAAAAACTATATATATATATATGTGCACCTTATTTTTGACAACAGAATCCTTTGTCCAAAATAAATTTTACAAAGACACTCAGTATGCAATATAAGAAATAAATACACTGGACAGTAAGGTTGGGAAATGTGTTTGACCTATGTAGGGATGCACAGTTGTATCTGCTCCAAACTAGCTCTGCAAGAGGATACATAGGAGATTTCAAAGAGCTGTCATCTTAGGTAAATGACCCAGATACATGCTCCGTGAAACCCCTAGGGGAAACATCTTTGCTATCAAACAGGATAATCAGCAAATGGAGCCAAACATGACTTTGGATGCAAATAGAGACCAGGGGATGTCTCATCCTGAGTCATCAGGCTATTTCTCTGAGGATTTAAGTAACTGGTTAAAGCCTCTTGTAAAAATGTACTCCATTTAGCATTTAACTGATAAAACTAAGTACCTACAAAACTAGAAGCTTTATCCCATTAAGGAACCTTTCAGGACTTGGTGTTTGCAGGAAATAGAAAGTAATCGTTGCTATAGGAGAGTCCCATTCTCTTCATGAAATCATTTTTAAAAATGTATTCAACTGGGGTCAGGACAACTCTTGCATCATGCGTATTTTGCTACCAATTAGTCTTGGTGAAGAAATGGCCCACTTTTCTCATTAGCAAATGAAAGGGTGGATTAGGCCAGTGAGTCTCAAGCTTTAATGTACGAAATAAATTGCTAGGCAGTTTGTTTATTAATAATATGCAGGTTTTTTAACCTGTAGCTCCCACAAAAATTTTGATTTACTTGTTCTGTGACAAGATCCAGGAACCTTCATTATTTACTGGCACTGTATTGATTGTCATACAGGTAATCAATAGATTTCTCACTACACACACACACACACACACACACACACACACACACATTGAAACAGATGATCTTTAAACTCCTTCTGCTTTTCAGATTTTATAATTCTATGTATTTAAGGTTCCTACAAGCAAAGCAGAATATTTATTAGGCCTACATTCTGACCTGTCTGCAGCAGACTTATTAAAAACAAACATCTTTTGCTAACTCTAAGCACATTGGACGATGCCATTGTGATAAAGTCAAGTAGAGAGAGATGAAATCATGATGTCTAAGCTGTATTCACTTTTGTGACCTTCATCCTATATAAGCTGCTTTCCACCTTAGCTGCGTATGTTCAAAACAATCCCTCAAGGCGAGAGAAAATTGCTTGGAATGTTCCTTCATCACTTTCTGCTCTTTTTCTTCTAGCCCTGCTACCAATTCTGTCTCTGAAATCTCAGAACCTGAATTCCAGTATTCAGATTAAAGAAAAGGGGATTCTCTACTTTCTCTTATCTGATTCATTTCCAAGGTCATCGATACATTTCAGGCAGACAGAATTTTTTTACACACTACTTCTTTTTCTAGGATGTTCCCAGTCACTTAGAACATCCTCCATATGTCCAGGGCATCTTTCTGTGACCACCACTCGTTTTCAGTTGATACGAATGGAGCTTAAGACAGTTTCCTTGACGGCAGGAATGCTGCGCATGAATTGTGCCTCTATGAAAAGTTACAGTGAACGCAAAAACTAGCACTTTGTAAGAACAGTACTCTGCAAGGGGAAATGGAGAGGACAGCATAAACATACGATGTCTGAATTAGCAAATGAAACATAAGTTTATGTGATGATACAATGCAAGGACCAGGTAACTGAATATTTTCATGGAGTTTCTCAACTTTGTAAGGAATTGGTGAAGGAGGAGGAATTAATGACCTCATTAGAACATTTTCAGTTGGCTTCTTCTGCTCTATGAGATCACCTCCAGGCTTAGGATGAGTTCACTTAATATGATCATCTTAGGACAGTCCCTTTGTTACCTTGTTTTTTCCCCACTGTTCAAATCAGCTTCATGAAGGTTTTTTCCCTGAGAAAAGAACTCAGATTGAAGCTTCATCAAACACCACTAGCCTTTGAGAAAGTTAATGAATATAACTTGGAGCCAGACAAATTAATTTTTTACCTTTTCTGTTTATTTTTGACTCTTGTTCCAAAAGCGTAGCGAGATTGGAGACAGAACAATCAGGCTTTCACAGTCAAAATCCAGGGTTAAGGTAAGGTGGACCTAGAAAGGAAGTGTGGAGAAAGCATTACAGACACTGGCAGGATGCTTCTCCCATAGTCTTATCACATTGCTTTGTGTCTGGTATTTAATAGCTATCCTTTCTCAGACTAGGAGCTTCCCTAAAGAAGAGACCAAGGCTTCAATAATCTAAATCTAGCAGAATGCTTTAGCACATAACGGTAGTTTGTAGCATGTTTAACTTAAAAGACTCCTGCTGAATGGACAGTTTCCATTCAAGTATAAAAAAGTGTAGGCAGAGTTGGGCAGATGTAAAAGGATCACAATTTCAGCTTGGAGAAACAAGTTCAAGAGATCTGTTGTACAGTGTGATTACTACAGTTAATAACAATGTATTGTGTTCTTGTATAATACGTATGCAATTTTTATTTGTCCATTAAAATAAATAAGTAAATCAATCCACGTACAATATATTTTGGCATTTTGGAGGTTTAGAAATTTTCAAAAAAGGGAATGGAAAGGATATTTTTAGTATATTTAGTTTGCCCCTCTTTTGATCTTTAGTTAATCCTTAATATGTAAAATCATTGAGAGTTGAAAATTTCATGGCTTGAGGCTAAAGCAAATCTACCAGGCTTAGGGCTTTTAGACAAAATTTCCCTTCTATCAGAATGTAAATGTTATGACTGAAAGTCTAAAACATAGCATGGTACACAAAATTCAAAATTATATAACTCTTTGGAATTCTTAGTGGAAATAACGACTAAAAGAAAAGGAAAATGGAATAGTGCCAAAAATTGCTAATAATAATAAACCAATTAGAAAAACTACAAAGTATATTTAAGGCCTCAATCTGATTCAGACTTTCTCTTCTTTGCCACCCATTCTTGAGCTGAGTGAAGAAGTAACGCATTCTGATGCATACGATTCATTGTGTGATATTTAAGCCACTTAATTAAAGCAAACACATCGTTCTATTAAAAAAAAACTGGAGATGCTTTTGTGAGTGAAAAGGGACACTAAACCAGGCCTGTTTCAAACAATCCAAGATATGTGGTTGCTGTGCTCTTCATCCACTTAAGGGGCTTCTTTTTATTCTATGTCATTTGTTCAAAATGCTCAATATTTGCTCAAAGGGAGATCTTAATTCAAGTCTCACAGTGTGCCAGGCCGAGGCAAACATAAGCGTTTCAAATACCCAATTGTAGCTGAGCTGCAAGGTCTCGGTCCAAAATGTGGAATACACCATTGTGATGGTTAATACTGAGTGGATTGAAGGATACAAAGTATTGATCCTGGGTGTGTCTGTGAGGGTGTTGCCAAAAAAGATTAACATTTGAGTCAGTGGGCTAGGAAGGCAGATCCACCCTTAATTTGGGTGGACACAACCTAATCAGCTGCCAGAGCAGCTAGAATATAAGCAGGCAGAAAAATGTGAAAAAGAGAGACTGACTTAGCCTTCCAGACTACATCTTTCTCCCATGCTGTTTGCTTCCTGCCCTCAAACATCAGACTCCACGTTCTTCAGTTTTGGGCCTCAGACTGGCTCTCCTTACTCCTGAGCTTGCAGACAGCCTATTGTGAGATCTTTTGATCATGTAAGTTAATACTTAATAAACTCTCCTTTATATATGAGCAGTTCTTAAAATATGATTGGAAAACAGATTTTATTGTACCCCCATGATGCTAAGTTTTATACATAGATATCTGTGTGGTTCATTTAATGTTATAACTAAATGAGGTATTTATAAAAATAAAAATAAAGTGGTGAGGGTTGCCTCATGATTCTGGTGGCTGGAAAGTTCAAGACTGGGCATTTGTATCTGGTGAGGGATTCAGGCTGCCATCATGGCAGAAAGCAAAAGGGGCGGCTTACAAACACAAAGAGGGGCAACCTGAGGAGCATCCTGGCTTTATAATAACCCACTATCTCAGAAACAAAACCATTTTTGAGAGAACTAGTCCAGTCTCACAAAAGCAATGATACTGTTTGGCTGTGTCCTCACTCAAATCTTATCTTGAATTGTAATTCCCACAATTCCCATGTGTTGTGGGAGGAACCTGGTGGGAGGTGATTGAATTATGGGGGCAGATCTTTCCTGTGCTGTTCTTGTGATAGTGAATGAGTCTCATGAGAGCTGATGGTTTTAAAAATGGGTGTTTCCCTGCACATGCTCTCTCTGCCTGCTGCCATCCATGTAAAATGTGACTTGGTCCTCTTTGCCTTTCACCTTCCACCATGATTATGAGGCCTCTCCAGCCATGTGAAACTGTAAGTCCAATAAACCTCTTTCTTTTTAAAATTGCCCAGTCTCAGGTATGTCTTTATCAGCAGCATAAAAATGAACTAATACAGTATATTGGTACCAGTACAGTGGAGTGCTGCTGATAAGATACCTGGAAATATGGAAGTGACTTTCGAATTGGGTAAGAAGTAGAAGTGGAACAGTTTGGAGGGCTCAGAAGAAGACAGGAAAATGTGGGAAAGTTTGGAACTCCCTAGAGACTTGCTGAATGGCTTTGACAAAATGCTGATAATGATATGGACAATGAAGTCAGGCTGAGATTGTCTCAGAAGAAGATGAGGAACTTGTAGGGAACTGGAGCAAAAGTGACTCGTTATGTTTTAGCAAAGATACTGGTGGCATTTTGCCCCTGTCCTAGAGATTTGTGGAACTTTCAACTTGAGAGAGATGATTTAGGGTATCGAGAGATGATTTAGGGTATCCGATGGAAGAAATTTCTAAGCAGCAAAGCATTCAAGAGGTGACTTAGGTGCTGTTTAAGGCAGTCAGTTTCATAAGAGAAGCAGAGCATAAAAGTTCAGAAAATTTGCAGTTTGACAATGCTATAGAAAAGAAAATCTCATTTTCTGAGAAGAAATTCAGGCCAGTTGCAGAAATGTGCATAGATAATGAGGAGTCCAATGTTAATCCCCAAGACAATGGGGACAACGTCTCCAGGGCATGTTGAAGGTCTTTACAACAGCCTCCCAAAGACCTAGGAGGAAAAAGTGGTTTTGTGGGTTGAGCCCAGGGTCCTCATGCTGTGCACAGCCTAGGAACTTGGTGCCCTGCAACTGAGCTGCTCCAGCTATGCCTGCAAGGGGCCAACATAGAGCTCGGGCCATGACTTCAGAGGGTGTAAGCCCCAAGCCTTGGCAGCTTCCACATGGTGTTGAGCCTGCAAGTGCACAGAAGTCAAGAGTTAGGATTTGGGAACCTCTGCTTAGATTTCAGATGTATGGAAACACCTGGATGCCCAGGCAGAAGTTTGCTGCAGGGGTGGGGCTCTCATGGAGAACCTCCACTAGGGCAGTGCAGAAGGGAAAATTTGGGATCAGAGCCCCCAACCAGGGTCCCTACTAAGGCACAGCCTAGTGGATCTGTGAGAAGAGTGCCACCATCTTCCAGACCCCAGAATGGTAGATCCACTGGCAGCTTGAACCATTCACCTGGAAAAGCCACAGACACTCAACACCAGCCTGTGAAGGCAGCCAGGAGAGAGGCTGTACCTTGCAAAGCCATAGGGGTGGAGCTTCCCAAGACTATGGGAACCCACTTCTTGCATCAACATAATGTGGACGTGAGACACAAAGTCCAAGAAGATTATTTTGGAGCTTTAAGATTCAACTGCCCCACTGGATTTCAGACTTCCATGGACCCTATAACCCCTTGGTTTTGGCCAATTTTTCCTATTTGAAATGGTTGCATTTACCTGATGCCTGTACCCGCATTATATCTAGGAAGTAACTAACTTGCTTTTGATTTTACAGCCTCATAGGCAGAAGGGCCTTGCCTTGTCTCAGATGAGATGTCAGACTGTGGACTTTTGAGTTAATGTTGAAATGAGTTAAGACTTTGGGGGACTGTTGGGAATGCAGGATTTATTTTGAAATGTGAGGACATGAGATTTGGGAGGGGCCGGGGTGGAATGATATGATTTGGCTGTGTCCCCACCCAAATCTCATCTTGAATTGTAATTCCCACAATTCCCATGTGTTGTGGGAGGTGATTCAATTATGGGGGTGGGTCTTTCCTGTGCTATTCTTGTGATAGTGAATGAGTCTCATGAGAGCTGATGGTTTTAAAAACAGGTCCCTGCATAAGCTCTCTCTTTGCCTGCTGCCATCCTTGTAAGACCTGATGTGCTCCTCCTTGTCTTTCACCTTCCACCATGATTGTGAAGCATCCCCAGCCCTGTGGAATTGTAAGTCCAATAAACCTCTTTCTTTTGTAAATTGCCCAGTCTCAGGTATGTCTTTATCAGCAGCATGTAAACAAACTAATACAAGCAACTACCAGGAAAACAGTACCAAGCTATTCATGAGAGATCCACTCAAACACCTCTCACTAGGCCCCACCTCCCAATACCACCACTCTGGGATCAAATTTCAACATGCACTTTGGTGAGAATAAACAAACAGTATCCAAACCCATAGCAACAACCTGTATTGCTTCGTGCACAAGAAAAGAAGTTTATCTAAAGTTTTATGGATATAAGATGTGAATGAGGATCCATACCAGTTGACTTAAAAGTATAAAGGGGAAAGAATAGGATTAGCACAGTACTGGTCTTTATCATTTCTTGGTAATAGAAGAAAATCATTACAAAGGTCATTTTCTGGGGATGTCATATTTAAATCCTTTACACTACCATCTTTTTATTCTTTACTCTTCAAATTAAGGCACAAGGACAACTTGTATCACTTAACCAAAATTATTTTCCCATATTTTCTAGCATTTCTATTAAACCTTTCCAAACTCTTATCTCATAGCCAATTGTACTTAGGACCATGGTTCCCCAGGTAGACATAGCCCAGCATATGAAAATAGGCTCAGAATATCTAGAGTGCTGGGGACCACAGCTCCTCTGATTCTGTAAACACACTAATAATACCACAGTTTAGCTGACTACGTTATAAGCATTGATTCAGACTGAATAGAAATGAAAGTGAGTTTTGTTCACTTTACTGGCAATATGTCTCTTGTGGGAAAAGATAGGCTGGTAATATTAATACATTATTTAAGTTAATAAGTACAAGATAAGCTAACATTTAGAGCTCATTTGGTCTTTATTTGTTCTTTGATGAGCTATGGTGCTTTTTGTTTATGCTTTTCTCATTTTTATACAGTAATGTTCATCTCTGAGATCGATCTGTTTTGATAAAAAGCCTTTTATATAAGGTTATGGTTTCTATTATATATAAGCTGACTCATAGGGATAGGTTTTGAGAAGGCAGTCTTGCTTAAAAAGAAATTTTTAAAAAACTGTGTGTGTGTACGTGTGTGTGTATGTGTGTGTGTGTGTGTGTGTGTGTGTCTGCATGTTTTCCATTTAGTAAAGTATCAAAAAGAAATGTAGTGGCCTTGGAAATGGAGAGATGATGGCCCTTGTTTGAGGTGAAGGAGGTGGAATCCTCTTAAAAGCCGTGTGTTTATTAAATGGTACAACTTATTTAAACTCAGCACAAATATGTTCACAAAATTGGTCACATTTTTGTTACTTGCTTGACCTTCTCCCCCAACAGGCTATTAGTACTAAGTCCAGTTTCTGCCTTTGGTATAAAGTCTCAAATCTTAACTCTATTGTTTAAGAACTCTAGATATTGACTTTATCCCCAGTAGGCTAGTCCTGCTTCCACTCTCTAAGAGTCTGACTGGACCACTAGTGCCATATTTTCACAATGTCATACATTGTCACAGCTGAAGATGGGTCTTGCAAATTCTCATAGCTCTTTGCAGTCATGGTTTCACTAGCTAGAGCCCTGCTAGCACTAGAGTGAAAGTCAATAATGGGGCTTTAAAATTTCAGCTCTCTTATGCCAGTTTCCACAAGGCTTACACCAGTCCAGATGTACTGAATTCTAAAAAACATTCTGCCATTGGCTCCATGCTGGGCCATAATAAACCCTAAACCCCTTGAACCTTGGTCACTATACTAGATGCCTCCTTTTCTCAAGGTTGGTTTCACTTCATGGATTTTGTTGCTTTTCCCTTCCAATGCACCTTCCAAAGTTCAGGTCAATCTGTCCTAGTCAATTTAGGCTGCCAAAACAAAATGTCATCAACTGGGTGGCTTCGACAACAGAAATGTATTTTCTCACAGTTTTGGAGCCTAGAAATCTGAGATTAGAATGTGCATGGTCAGGATCTGGTAAAGACTCTCTTCCTGACTAGTAGACAGCTGCCTTCTCACTGTGTTCTCACATGCAGAGAGAGAGTGTGTGTGCGAGCTCTCAGGTGTTTATTCTTATGAAAGTATCCTTTTCACCATGAGGTCCACCCTCTTGGCTTCATTTAAACCTACTTATCTCCCAAAGGCCCATTCTGTAACTAGGGGTTAGGGCTTCCACATATAAATGGGTTAGGGGGGTGGCTGTGGTGCAAAATTCAGTCCATAGCACCATCCTAGTATACAATGACAAATCTTCCAGACTTCAGACAGGTAGAATTATAACCAATATTTTGGGAAGGGAATCCATAAAAACCCAAGGTAGATAACCCATCTGAATTCAATGCCATTTAGTCATTTTCAAGTGTAATCATCTGAAATGGAAGACTTTTCTGCATCTTTAAAGTATGGCAGAGCCAGAGATACCTGACTACACTGATTGGTTCCCACATGGGGGACAATGAGTACAGGAGAGCTTCATTTCGAGTTCTAGGCATTTTTTTCTTTTTGAGAGAATTTGTACAAGACAATTTTGAGAAGCTGGATAAAATGCCCAAAAAACCAAAGTGGGTGTCCTAGAAATATCATGAGTACATTCTCTATGCTTCCTCTCAGAAAACAAACCCACTATTATCTCAATCCTAGTGTTGTTTCTCCTTCAGAAGATACCTCACTTATTTGTCCTTTAGAATATACAATGGCTTATTCTAATTTTCTTTTATCTGTTTACCCCAAAGACAAACAAATACCAATGGAATCTGAGAGTTTAATTGTCAAGATGCATCCACATTTATCAAATAAAATATTGAGCTGGAAACCAAGCAAGGTTGGCAAGTCCTCATTTAGTAACCGCATCTGGCATGGTATAAAATGTCTTGCAGGCTTTCGTGGTCGTGAAGCTTTGAAGAAAAGTAGTGTTCACATAGAAAGTCTAACCAAAAGGAAACTTGGACTAAGGTCAAACCATCTTTGCCCTAGTGGCTTGAGGTTATTCCTCTTTGTTTTTCTTGAGCTCTCTAGAGAGAGTCTGACCATATTCTTCTGCCTCTAACTACCACATGTAGCATCACAGCATTGGCAGGGGACTTGGTGGTCAGCTAATATAAACCTTTATTCGAGTCACAAATTCCTCCACTGTTGTAATGATTGACAGAAATGATCTAGAGTACAAATGAATGTCCACATACTCTGAGTCTAAAGAGTTCAAAGTTAAAAATAAAGTGGTTAAAGAAATATTTTTTCTTCCAACCTTGATTTAAAAAAATACCTTGATAACCTCTTGGAAAACAAAATTGAAGTTTAGAATTCACAGGCCCCTTGGCATTCTACTCTAGTGGAACTATGTACTATAGTGGAAACACTATAGTGATGCGAGGAAAGCTAGTCCTGGCTCTGTCTGAAAGTCCTCTCTTTTCAATCTCTTTTGTGATCCATTTCACACTGTATTTATTTCATCTCATATGTCTCATATTTGTTGTGTCTCACACTAGCCCACACCTATAAGTTCAACCCACATTATTACAACCAGTGGCCCCATGGTCACCTCTCAGGTCGAAATATATGTATCTTTGGGAAAACAGATCTTCACAGGCCCTGAAGAGGAGAGTTGGCCATGGAATTTCCAGACCTGGATTCTCAAGTTTGTAGTCAAGAAGGAGAGGGAAGAAGAGGAGTAAAGCAAAGAAGATAGGGCCAGAGGGCCACAGCCAGAATGAGGCTCTCTAAACTGTGAGACCTAGGACAAAGGTCCCTTAGCCCAAGTATAAGGACAGTACTATAGTTTATCAACACCAGGAGTTGTCAGGATATTAACACACTTGAGAATAAAAATAGCAGCATATCACTAGAACAAATTCCAGAGTCAAGCAAGACTTCGCCTTCAGACTTCAACAACCAAAATGTGCTAGTTGGTAGAGTGCAATTCCAGAGCCAAGGTTTCGTTCCAAGAGCCCCTGAAGTTCTCCTCTCCTGAAGGCTTCAGGAAGTCTCCTTTTAGGTCTTACATGGGCTCCATGTCAGGGTCCCCAGTGATTCTGAGCACACGGTGTGAGTCTGAGCTGAATCAGGCCTGCTTTCAGCAATTCTCCCAAGATGAAATCCAAAGAAATATATGTCTCACCACCATGACAGATTTTGAATGTCTTTTCTGGTCAGACTAGACTCATTGTTCTTTTAAGACCCAAGATGCTGTGCCAGGGAGTCTGAATCCATGCTGTGGAGAGTATGTGATGGGTCTGTATTAGTCAGGGTTCTCCAGAGAAACACAACCAATGGATGAGAGACAGAACTGGGAGAGACAGACAGAGAGAGATTTATTTTAAGAAACTGGCTCACATGATTACGGAAGCTAGCAAACTCAAAATCTGCAGGGTAGGCCAGCAGGCTGGATACCAGGAAAGATTTGATGCTGTAGCTTGAGACCAAAGGTAGAATGCTGATAAAAATTTTTTCTTTTTGAGGAGAAATTAGTCTTTTTTCTCCTAAGGCCCCCAACTGATTGGATGAGACCCATCCATGATATGGAGGTAATATGCTTTATTTAAAGGCACTCATTTAAATATTAATCTCATCTTTTAAAAAAAATACCTTCACAGCCACATCTAGACTAGCATTTGACCAAATATCTGGGTACCATGGTGTAGCCAAGTTGACACACAAAATTAACCATCACTGGCTCCATGACAGTTAATCTGTTCTTGAACACAGCAGCAGGTAATGCTACTAAAAATAAGACATTGCTTGCCAAGTGCTGTTACATTTTGTAACGTTCTAGTTGAACATGTTCCTCTTACTACTCTACCTAGGAAAATATCAGTAACCTAGGGGAGGCCCAGCAGGCTGTCTAATGGTCAGAAACTTCAGGCTTTATTTTCATTCCAGGCTGCTGGCAGGCAAGAATGTTTAGTATTGGAAAGATATAAAACCTCTGTGGGGTAGCAGCTTTACTAGGCATGACCACATTTCTACAGGAAGAGTTTGAATTTCGGTTTTCAGGAAATTCTGTATTTGGCAAATTTGGGTGATATGTCAAGGCCCATAAATAAAAGCAGGCCAGGTTACATATAATTATACTGATTACCTTTCCAGTCCACTTTTTGATGCCAGAACCTTAGGTAGTATATTTAGGTATTAGTTTCTCACATGGTGCTCTCCTCTATTTCCTTCGTATTTTGCATCAGAAAAAAAAAAGTTTCCTTCTCTCTCTATGTCTATCTATCTGTATGTATATATATAAAATGGTACACTGAAAACAACTTTTTCTGCCAACATTCACAAAGCTGTTTTCCTTGTGAAAAATGAAAGGCAGATGTAGAAGAGATACCTCTTAGACTCCTCTCAATTCCAGAAATGTCAAGGAAACTCAGGAACTTTCAGTGAACATATAAAGTAGCCTCAACTGTCAGAATTGAAAATCTCTTTGAGCAGTCTTTAGACCACCACAAATTTCTAGAATTTGCTTGCTCCATTTTAAAGGAAGGGAAATTTCTCTATTACAGTGAAAATTCGATGTCTAAAAACAAAGCCAGAGTACAGCACCTTTCCTACAAGCTCCAGGAAATACCAGCAAGTGGTGGAAGAGAAAGCCTGACTTCAAAGAAAATTAAGCTGACGATTTGATCTCTTCTCTTACTCCCACATTCCCTCCTTGGTCCAAATTCCCTCCTTGGGACCAATACCAAAAGCCACCAGAACTTTTCTTTATTTACTGATCACATACTGTATAATTAATAAGGCACTATAAATCATGAAAATCTCTGCCTTGGAAGAGATTTAGTCCTGGGGAAAAACAAACAAAAAACATGGACATAATTATAACATATCTGATTAAGTAACAGATTTATGCAGCAATAGCATGGGGACAAAGAAAGGGCATTGGAGGCACTAGGCAATGTGCTTTCCTAGAAGGAACTTCAGAGATGATGTCTGCATCACATGGTCAAAGGAGCAGCAGCAGTGCCATTAACAGCACATGGTACCACCAGGTGATGCTGGGGTACTCAACCAGGGCAGCTCCCCATAGCTGCAAGCCTGGAGGCCTAGGGGCCCAGGAAGAAGTGGGAGTTGGGAAATACCTTGATCATCTCCTCCAGTTTGAACCAAAGTTCTTGACTTAATGGAGCTGTAATTTCAACAGTTCCCCCTAATGAGAGCTGGGATATGGACTAGGTGTTAAACAATTTACATATACCCCAGACTAGCATGCCTGAGAAAATGCTTATTCTGTCATATGCAGAGACTTCCAGATAATATCCCATTTCAATGAACTCACCTTAGAAGTTTCAAACAAAGTTGCACCATATCATGGTGCTTGTAGAAAGGTATTTACCACTGAATTATGGATTCATATTTGTAGATGACAAGTGTTTAAGGAAAATAATGCCCCTAATCACTGATCTCAAGAGTTCTCTTAGAATGGCCAGTGGCTCTGTGGAGGAGAGACTGCATGAAGTTCCTCTCACTAGTCTGTAGGTTTCTACACTGACCAAATAGTTTACCAGATTTTCACAAACCTAGCAAAGTCTTACCTATTCACATCTACATATAGGTAAATTCACAGCAAACTTAAATTACAGACAATTGTACAGTCACAATCAGTATGTGTTCACATTTTTTGATCTTTCAAATAACTTGGTCATTATATAATGAAGAAATATATGCTAGGTTCACACACCACTGAGAGGTATGGAGAAAATGTGTCTTGTTTTCCCTGTGACTGGCCTGATGTTCCTCACCAGCCTCCCTGCATAGCACTGCAGTATGTGTGCATGTGTGGGGAGATGGTGGAGCGGGTGGAGATTTAGTTTCAGCAATTCTCCCAAGACGAAACCCAAAGAAATATATGTCCCACCACTATGATAGATTTTGTCTTGTCTCGTTAGGTAATTTAGTTTCATCTTGGATTACTCACAAAAAAATGCTGTCTTTCAGAGGCTCATTTCCCCTAGTAACAGTGAGCAAGAAGGTCTGACACAAAGTATGCTTAAGAGCAGAGCAGTCAGTCATAGGATCATTGCTCTATTACTTCCCTGTCTGCAGATAACTTGAAACCATCCTCTCTCCTTGCCTTGAAAAGCAGTAAAATTCTTAGCCATAGCCTCTGATCTTCCAACCCATTTGCTGGTCAGTTCTTTGCTCTCTGTCCTCTCCCTCTAAATAGGATTTTTATCTGCCTCATTTGGTAGCTTCGACTGCCAAATCTTACTCTGTGTTAATGTTCACAGTGGCTTTTATCCTTACTGTATAGGCTTACTCCTCCCAGGAACTCTGGAGTGGCTGTTACTCATGGCCTAAAGCATCCATTGCCCTTGCTGCCTTTTCAACAGAATGGAAGATGTCCACTCCTTTCTGGCCAGGTATCCACTGCTTTCTGGCTCAGCCCATATCCTCAACAGCCTGACTGGCCAAAGAGTTATGTCATAACTTTTCCCACTTTTGGTTCTGGAGTGGACGTGTGACCCAAATCAAGTAGAGGTCTCCAGGGGAAAAATTTTCTTACATTTGAGGGACCTTTCAGGAAGCAAGTTTTTCCTACACCAGAAGTGGAAGTAAAAGCATGTAGCCCTGATTGCAGCTGGCAGCTGTGGAAAACTGTCCTTAGAATAAATAAAGCCTGTGTTCAGCGGAGTCTGGAGATGAAAAGCATCTGGGTCCATGAACCTGAAGCCCCGTGAATCTATGATGTATAGTTACACGAGCCAGTGGTTTTCGACATGGCTTAAGTTAATTTAACAGACTTGTGGCTGAAAGTATTCTAACAGATGCAAACTTTGCTGGACATTTTAAAGTCGGTACTATGTGGAAAGGCAACTGATAATTACCTTTTTTAGTTATAGGCGCGAACGATTCACTCTGCCTGAGTGTTCTTGAAAATGTGGAAAAACTGTTTCTTATATTTCCACTTGTAGACCCTTTACCTTTCTATACTATCTCTTAATGGCCTCATCTGCTCACATAAAGAACTTAAAATTTAATCTCTACATTTAAAGGATGACGATTTCATGGTAAACTCCTGGGAAGAAGTTTTTATAGCTTTTAGCATTCTCACTATTGATAGGTAAGAAGACAGAAATACTGAGAAGAAAAAGACTTGCTCAAACCTACACATTTCCATAATCTAGGTAACTGTCACAAGTACAAATCACTGTAGGATAAATGAACAAACATACAAAGCCTGTGACTGAGACAAGCTGGATCCAGACTCTTAACTTTGCCAGTACAATTCTACTTTGGTGATCTATGAAGATTATTACACTATCAAAAAGAGATGTCCTTGGGAAGACTGTAAGCTATTAGTTTCAAAAGACTCTCATCTTCTTGAAGACAGATGTAGTAGGAAAGTCATATTGACTATGCTTGCAGTAGAGTTAAAAAAAGAAAGCCATTCTATATTGAAAGAACATACAAACCACACTTCCTCTTTTTTGTGACACAATCTCCCTCTGTCACCCAGATTACAGTGCAGGTGTGCCATCCCGGCTCATGGGAGCCTCTGCCCCCCAGGTTCAAGCAATTTTCATGCCTCAGCCTCCTGCGTAGCTGGTATTACAGGCGCGCACCACCAGGCCTAGCTAATTTTTGTATTTTTAGTAGAGACAAGATTTTGCCATGTTGGCCAGGCTGGCCTGGAACTCCTGGTCTCAAGCGATCTGCCCACGTTGGCCTCCCAAAGTGCTGAGATTGCAGGTGTAAGCCACCGCATAGTGCCTGGCCCACACTTCCTCTCTGAAATAACCCTTTAAGTGCTGCATTTCTATGAAGGTTTTTTTCATTTGAATCTTCTTAATTTTTGGCTCACAGATCTTTATAAGAGAGTTAGAAAATAAAAGACTGAAATAAAATCAATTGGTTGTTCTGTGGTTATTTTTAAAAGTTTAATTTAAGAAAGTTTTCTGTAATAAAATTTGGATTATTTTTATTTTTGTAATTTTTTCTTAGTAGATTTATTATTAATAATATTATTATTAGGCTGGGCATGGTGGCCCACACCTGTAATGCCAGCACCTTGAGAGGCTGAGGTGGGAGGATCACTTGAGGTCAGGAGTTCGAGACTCGCCTGGCCAACATGGTGACACCTCATCTCTACTAAAAATAACAATAAAAATAAACTAGCTGGGCATGGTGGTGGGTGCTTGTAGTCCCAGCTACTAGGGAGGCTGAGACAGGACAATTTCTTGAACCTGGGAGGTGGAGGTTGCAATGAACTAAGAGCGTGCCACTGTACTCCAGCCTGGGCAACACAGCAAGACTCTGTCTCAAAAAAAATTTTTTAATCAAATATAATTTTAAATAAGACCTCAAAAATATATGTCAAGTAAAATTCCTTCAATAGGGTACTTGCTGGGATTTCCAATAATTCAAAGGGATAAAGCTGGCACACTGGGGAGAAGACCACCCACATACTCTTTCCATCTAGAAAGTGTCATTTTCTAAGGTAAGTGGGCGATCCTAAACACTCATGCCAGATTTCCTTCCTTTGCCAAGGCACTGAAGAATCTTGGCAGCTAAACGAAGAATTGAACACTATATTTTCTATCAGATAAGTAGAGTTCTGGCCAGAAGAAAGCATGATAACAGTAAAACAAAGAGGAAATTTTTAACACCCAAGAGTAACGCCACAGTTTTGCTCCATGGCCAGGGTAGGAATGTATCATCTTTGCCATCCCATGTTCCTTGGCAATTCTGCCAGGGGAGGTGTAGTCATGTGGTGGTGGGGTGGGAGTAGGGGCAGGGAGTGGTTTTAGCAGAGCCCTCTGAGAGAAGGAACTACTGCTCTCTTCATCTGGGAGCAGCCTGCCTCTGGGAGGCTGCTCATTTTTTAGGATGAGCAGTAAGGAAGAAATTACCATTTCTGGTGATGATGATGATGGAAATGACATGATGATTTAGAAAAAGAAAATGATGATGGCCGACATTTATTGAGTTCTTGCTACGAACTGCAGTTAAATGCTTCTGTGTGTTAGCTCATTTCACAATGTCCAAGAGAAAAAAGGAAAAAAAAAAAGAGAGGTGCTACTAAATCGCATTCTTGTAATTTCTCACCTAGAACAACCTGCAAACTAGTCTATTTAGGCTTGTCCTGTTCAAATTGATCCTCCAAACTATCAAAGTGACTTATTTAAGACAGAAATCCAACCACATCCTTCCTCTAACCTTTTAACCAGCTATTTCTTGCCTACCAGGCAAAATCCAGGGCCCTTTGTATGGCTTTTAAGGAGAGCCTTTCAGAACGGAGCCACTACTGCCTCTGCAGCCTAAGCTTTTATCACACTGGAATACCTTCTGGCCAAATCCCACTCTGTTATGACTCGGTTAAGGCAAGACCAAAAACTGAGCAACTTGATTCAGACTGTGTTTCTTCCCGGGAAGCTTGATGCTCACCCACTTGTTCAATTGCGTTATAAATACTCTATACTGTGAGCTTCTGCGAGTAGTCTCAGGACTTACCAGAGTATTTAGCACAGTCTAAAGGCCCGATCCATATTTCCAAATGAATGGCTAAATGAATGAAAACATCTCACATAACTAGATGCAAAGTACGTAGATACATAGAGCTGATGGAACTGAGTACCTTTTATGAGGCTTGAGGACGGGGGCAAAAATTAGCATTCATTTCTCAACCAAGTTTGAAAACCATGAAAAGATAGACATGGAAGTCTGGCAAAAGGAGATAAAAATATCGCCTTCATTACTATAAAGCTGACAAAAGAGGGCAGAGTTTAGGTGCAGTGCAACAGAGGACTTTCTAAAGCTGCATTCCAAATTTAGGTAGACTTACCACCATTCACAATGCACCTCCCCATAGGGGGCTGCCTCTGCAAACCAGACCACAAAGGAGCTCAGCCACTGTAGCTTCTGAGGTCAGCTAGCTCCCAACTACACAGAACCAGTGTATTTCCCAAATGCTCCCAGTGGCCCCTTCTCTTCTGGAGGAGTGAGCCAACTGGGAGTGAAAGGCCAAGAGAGTTACAGCAACTGAAGTCCAACTGCTTTATAAACACAGAGGCAGCTGAAGCTGCCCTGCCCCAGTCCCAGTATCCTCCTGTGCACTGGTTGATTAGATGCTGGTGATGCTTCCCAGTGACAGGGAAACTGAATCACAGTTACTCCCAGTCTATCTGTCAGTGGATTATCTTTCGATTTCCCATCTCTAATTTCCCCAGCTCAGGTAATCTATGAACACATATCGAATGACATACTTAATAAATATCTTATCAAGATTTTAAAACAGTTTTGGCTTCTAAAAGACTGTGGCTAGGCACAGTGGTTCACGCCTATAACCCCAGCACTTTGGGAAGTTGAGGCTGGCGGATCGCTTGAGCCCAGAAGTTCGAGACCAGACTGGGCAACACAGGGAGACCCCGTCTCTACAATAATTAGCTGGATGTGGTGGGTAGTTACAGTTGCTCAGGAAGCGAATGTGAAAGAAACGCTTGAGCCCTGGAGGCAGAGGTTGCAGTGAGCCAAGATTGCGCCACAGCACTCCAGCCTGGGGGACAGAGTGAGATCTGTCCCAAAAACAAAACAAACAAAGAAAAAGAAGCATTATACCTTCCACTTGACTCAATCAATATAATGAAACCTAGAAAATATCTACTGAGCCCCTGCCAAATCCTGCACGCTGTATAGCATAAACACGAAGACCTTTCAGTGGTTGTCTGGTATGAGTCAACCAGCCAAACCAACTGGATCTTTTCTGTTAGATAAAAGGGAATATAGTCGCTTGTGAGATCAAAAGGATCAAATACAAACGTTTACGATGTTTTCCCTAATTTCCAAATATTTTTCTGAGTAGCTAAGTGACTGTTCGCCCAGAGTTTTAGACATTTCCGTTCTATCAACAGCATTCATTAGAGTCAACACACCAATTCTAAAAAATCATGGAAACCTCTGAAGGGCCATTTATCTTCCCACATCTCTCCCATATTGCCCCATCTCGCAAAGGCATGCAATTAGTAAGAGAAGCACTGGGTGAAAGGGTTGAATGGACTGTTCAAATCCATCACTATGAATGAAAAACAACTCAAACTATCCTATGGATTGTTTCTCCTCCCTAAAGGAAGGTAGCATGCTCACTCAATCCTCCCGTCCTGGATTCCTGGTTCTTCCATTATTCTGCTAAAAAAAAAATCCTAACATCTGATATTTCTAAGAGTTCTATTTTGTGTGTTATTTAACTAGGTTCTAGAAGACTACCCACAGTTTTTCACTAGATTTTAAACTCAGTATACTTTTTGTTTTTTTTAAATTTTATATCACCTTATATTTTCTTATCACTAAACTGACAGAACTATTCAGATCTCCCCCCAACACACACACACACACACACACACACACACACACACACACAAAGAAAAACTAGGAAGTAGATATGTATCTAACTCCTAAAAGATTTAGATTCAGAGTCTACTCTCAACTTCAACTTCTTAGCCAAGCCACTAAAGAGAAATTTGTAATTTTGTTTCACCCATCCACTCACCAACTATATTAAATGATGCATATAAAGCTACTAAAATTTGGAGCAGGTCTCCACATTCTCTGCATTGTTCCTCACTGCCAGAAAACCAGCTTCTCTTATTCCTCCTTCTTCCAGGTCTCTATAGAATTAGTGGCAGGAGCATAAAGTAATTTCTAAAGGTACTTCTATTTTTACTTTTCAATTGCTTGGAAGCATATATTGCTTGATAAGCAGGGAAACTGAGGCTGGTATTTCTGCTTAGAAATAAGATAGACTGACAAAATTAAAGCAGTCTAAAATTCTTTATCTTACATGCAATATTTTTCTATTAAGTTATGAGATACCATATGGCTTGATAACAGTATTTTTTTTTAAAAAAGGATATATGTAGCTTCATGGGTATGTATAAATCCTTTGTACTGAAATATCACGAATAAGGAACATGGCAGAAACAGGCAACACATCCCAGAGTCTAAGCATATCATTGTCAGCATGAGAGGCAGTGGGATCTTAGGCAACTCACTGTATTTCCACACCTTATCTTCTAGGTTTGGAAAGAAAGAGAGAGAGAGAGAAGGAAGGAAGAAAGAAAGGGAGGGAGGGAAAGAAAGAAAAAGAAAAGAAGGAGGGAGGGAGGGAGAGAGAGAAAAAAAAAAAGAAAAAAGAGAGAAAGGAAGGGAGAAAGGCATGACACTTTTAAAAAATCCCTACCTATATCTAATAAGAATCTACAGGAGATAGGATAAATAAAAGAAAATTGTAGACAGCAAAATCATAAATATTTTAGGGACTTTTGCAAATCACTTTGAATATGCATGTTTTAAAATTTTCAAATATATTATTTATACTTATCTAATACAATGTGTATTAAATATTGAAAAGGATTTAAAAAGAGACTTTCATGTATTAAAAAAATTCATCATTGGGCTTTGGAGATAATGTTTATTTAATAAATCATCCAAGTGTTTCTTTGCTCGAAGCATTTTAAAGTCATGAAGAGAAAGTGGGTCTTCCCATGAGCACATTTGTAGAGACAGTAAGCTAGAAGAAGGGAGTTTGCAAAAATGTCCTTAGAGTCATCAATTTAAACCCACCTGGAGAAGCAATCAGTAATTCTATAATAAAACACTGGCTCTACAGCATACCACTATAATCCCCCATGTGGGATCCATTTTTATAATGTGCTTACCTTATATTTAATATGTCTCAATACATAGTATTGTTCAAGATCAAATTTGAATAAATGCTAATTGTTTCATATGAAAAGAGGTAGACAGGGATATCTATCTGTATCTATCTATCTAGACAGATAGATGATATAGATATTTAGCTATAGATATGGATGATGTAGATATGGATGTAGATATAGATACATACCAACTTGAAAATGTAAATAAGTTTAATATGGGGATAGGCAAATTAATGAAGATTCGTTTCATAACTAGGATGTTGTACTACCTTCTGACCCTCCTATTATGTTGGATCCAGAGTTAATTACTGGTCAGTGAGATAGTTTTCCTTAGCTAGCCTTTAGGTAAACAAGGCCGCGTCAGAGAGAGTTATTCCCTCCAATCCAAGGACCCAGCAGCAGTAAAAATGATCTGTGGTGCCGCTTCCCCTGACACTGGGTCACGAATTTTGTCTTTGACCCTCTAGTCTCAGCAGCAAGCTCTATTCATATCGACCACATCTTGTCTGAGCCCTACAAGAACCACAACCTGGAAAGCCTGCCCAGACACACCCTAGACTGCTGCCAACAACTACCACAACTCTCACCACAATCCAGCCCTTTGGTACAGCGCCCCTTCATACCAAATACAAGTTAATCTGCATCGTTTTTTTCTTTTTACAAGTTAATCTATATCTACTCAGCTACTTTCTCCTGAATCCAACAAGCTTTCAACTTTACTGCTTCTGTTAATGGCACTGTTCGCTTGTAATGGTATGAAATTTGCAAATATAGTATGTTCTTATATTTTTATTTAAAAAAAAAACACTGAAAGACAAAATTTCACCAATTAATCAAAGTAAATCTTGTAAAGCCACTCCACTCTCAGATCCTTTAGTGCTGTTCTTTTCTGACACTTAGGCTTTTTCCTGGTGTTAACTAAAATCAGATGGCATTATATAGAGAGCCATCTGATTTCTGTGTGTGGGTGTGTGTACGTGTGTGTACACATATAGCTTTACAACTTGCTCTTTTTGCTTATAACTTATTCAGGTCAGTTTATATAGATTTATCTCATTCTTATATTATTTGATTGCATTAACTTATAGTAGTCTACTTCACTATGACCTTACTGATATTACAGTTTTTCAACACTGTGTTATCACAAACAATGCTGCAGTAAATATCTCTTCAAGTAGTCTTGCCCTCACTTCTTTATAAGATAGACTTTTAGAGGTGAAATTGTTGAATCATAGGGCATCCTATATGGACAATTTTTAAGAAATGTCACCAAATTATTGAGACCAATTTTGGACTTTGCTTTTCTTATTTTAACTTTTTCCGAGGTAGACTCAAACCCAGTCAATCAAAATCTATGGAAATTTCCCTTGTAATATTATCTTGCCATTTGCTGCTGACCTGATATCCCCCTGGCTATATTTTTAAGTCTTTTTTAAACCCTAACATTCTTAGACACTGACTTTAGCTTCAGCACTGGTTTTTATATATCCTTTCTACACATTATTGCCATAGTAATCTCAAACTCTGCCTTACGCATATCACACCTCTGTAATTTTCCATGAGTCCCTAATACCTAAAAAATGAACCTTAACTATGCATTCAAGATCCCTCACAATCAGGCTACAATCCTTCTCATTTTGTCCTAAAATTTAAGAGAGAATGAGAGAGAGAGATTTAGCATGAGTCTCGCATTCTTAGGCACTTGCACATGCCTTAAACATTTAATTCTTACATCAATTTCAGATTACCATAAAAATATAGACACTGATGGACTGGAGACGACCCTTGCTTCCTATCACACAGCTGTAACATTTAGAGCTGTGGTTTGTATAGTATATCTGACCGCTAAGGTCACGCATTTAACTATCACGCCATATTTCAACTCAATTTAGCAAATATTTATTCAATATATACTACATGCAAAGTACTTTATTAAGTGCTACAGAGGATTAAAAATGTGAAAAAGATGGCACACAATTGATAGTTAATAATGGTGCCTGCTTTCCCAGCCGCAGTTCCTTCTAGGTAGCTATACTTTATGACTCTGCCCCTGTGAATAGCTGGTGTAGAGGTAGGCACTGGTTCTCATCGCTGACTGCAGTGTAACAGACACCCCAAAATTCAGTGGCTTAAAGCAATGACAGTATTTATGCTGCTCCCACTCTGCAGTTTAGGTAAGGCTCAGAGAGAACATCTTGTCTCTACTTCACTCAGAATCAGCTGAGGACACGCAAAGGCTAGGACTGGGAATCACCTGAAATCTTACTCACTTGTCTGGAGGTTGGTGCTGGCTGTCAGCTGGGTCATCAGCAGGGGCTGTCACCAAGAACGCCTTATCTAGTGACCCCATATAGTCTTTCCTCTTCCTCATGACTCAGGGTCTGGGTTCCAAGGGCAAGCTTCACTGAAGGGCAAGGAAGAAGCTGTTTGCTTTTTAGAGCTTAGCCTTGAAAAGCACATAGCACAACATCACTTCCACTAGTATTGATAGGCCCATCCAGATCCAAGGGGAGAAATGTAGACCCCACCTCATGATGGAGGGCTGCCAGTGTCACAGGGTGGGATGAGCATGTGAGTCAGTGGGGCCATTTTTGGAATACAGTCTGCCACTGCACCTACAGACATGCCAGTGACCTTTCAGAGAAAGACAATCCAACAACCAAATTATTTTTCAAGTGATATGACTTAAGAACAACTTAGAGAATAAAACAGCTGCTGGAGACTAATCTGGAAGGACAAGATGCAGAAAGAGAAGAAAGTGGCCATAACGAAGCATTAGTTCACTGAAGTTAGGAGGCAAACAGAAGTCAGGAATAAGAAGTCCTGTTCACCTTTAAGTTCCCAACAGAGCACAGAGCCAAATGCATGGTAAGTGCTCACAGTTGTCATATGAAGAAATTCATGAATGCTGGAGAGAGAGAAAACAAAAGGAAGGGTAAGACTGGAAAGGGGAGATGAGATTCTACAGAGATATGTTAAGTTTGAGAATCCAGTTATACCTCCTCACTGATGTCTAACAAGCAGTTAGGGATGCTGATCTTAGCTCAGAAGAGAGAGCAAGTGTTAGGAACAGGGCTTAGGAAGCCATGACAAGGGAAGCTTTGGCTTTGAATGAGGTTGCCAAAGAATCTTGTATTAGTCCATTTTCACACACCATAAAGAACAACTGGAGACTGGGCAATTTATAAAGGAAAAAGATTAATTGACACAGTTCCATGTGGCTGAGGAGGCCTCAGGGACCTTACAATCATGGCAGAAAGTGAAGGGGAAGCAAGGCATGTCTTACATGGCGATAGGAGGTGAGGAGGACTGCCAAACACTTTTAAACCATCAGACCTTGTGATAACTCACTCACCATCAGGAGAACAGCATGGGGGAAACCACTCCCATGATACAGTCACCTTCCACCAGGCCCCTCCCTTGACACGTGGGGATGACAGTTTAGGATGAGATTGAGGTGGGGCACAGAAGCCAAAGCATATCAAATCAACACTATTCAGGTGGGATAATGACATGGTTCATATTATTGACTTCGAACCTGAGAACCTGGACTTAATGTCTATACCTGCTTCACCACTTACTATGAGTTTTCTTAGGTCTAGTTGTTTCAAATCTCTGTACCTCAGCATCCTGTTATAACATTGTTATAGTAATGAAACTACCTCAGAGGGCTGTGTATTGAGTGATATAATGCCTGCGAAGTGCTTAGAAAAGTCTGTACAGAGTAAGAAATCAGTGCACATCTGTTATCATAACTGTTAACAGTTTTTAAAAAATATCTAAAGTTTAGGAATGAACAGAGGAAGAGCTGGAGAATAAGGCTAGGCACGAAGCTCTTATGCAACCTGTACAATATTCCTTATGAAAGTTTGAAGTTACATTCGTTGCTGAGTTGACTAACATCAAACAGTTGCTGATCTGTTAATAAAGAAGGAGTGGCATGGAGAGGATTATGTTCTATATCAGTCTCTCTTAAAGTCATGCTCTTTGGGGTGCATAGTAATATGTGTTGAGTCAACAAAAGTGTGTGGTATACTCAAGTAAATTTGAGAAATTAAGTAGATATTTCCTTACAGCCTATACTAAATGCATATACTAATATGTCCCATGGCTTGCTAAGGAGGGGCTATAGAGTGCATCATTTCCAAAACTCCTCTTAGTTTTTTATGGCATCATTCTGTTAAACTGACATCCTGTGGAGCACAATTTCACAAAGTTAGTCAAAGTATGTGTTAAGCTTACTGCAGAAGACTTTCCTGGGAATCTTCTTAAAAACACTTATTACTGAACCTGGCCAGGTGCGGTAGCTCACACCTGTAATTTCAGGACTTCAGAAGGCCAAGGTGGTCACAACACTTGAAGCCAGGAGTTCAAGACCAGGCTGGTCAATATGGCAAAAGCTCGTCTCTACTACAAATACAAAAATTAGCCCAGTGTGATGATGCACTCCTGTAATCTCAACTACTCAGGAAGCTGTGGCACAAGAATCTCTTGAACCCAGGAGGTGGAGCTTGCAGTAAGCTGAGATCGTCCCACTGCACTCCAGCCTCAATGACAAAGGGAGACTCTGTCTCAAAAATAATAGCAACAACAACAAAAAACACATATTACTGAACCTACCAATACAGATTCTGATTCAGAAAGTCTGGAGTGAGGTTAAGGTACCTGTATTTTTATTTTTATTTATTTGTTTGTTTGCATGTTTGTTTTAGAGGCAGGGTCTATGTTGCCCAGGCTGGTCTCAAACTCATGGGCACAAGTGATCTTCCCACCTTTACCTCCTGAGCAGCTGGGACTACAGGCACGTATTACCACTCCTAGCCAGGAATTCGTATGTTTAAAAAGTTCCTCAGTATGCTCTTGCCTCTGGCAACTTAGAAGAGGAATTTGACTCTACCCACAATTCCCTCTCTTCCCCTTTCCAATCTGTTCTCAGAAAAGCAGCTCCATAAGAATGACAGCAAATCCAGTAATAGATCTGTGTTGATTTTTCAGAAATTCATCAAATAAGCACAGTACGGAAGTTACTTATATACCTATTACACTTTCAGAAACCTTCAGACAGTCAATATGGATGAAAGCTAGTGATTTGACTACAATAAAAATATAACTAAGAAAAAATAGTTGTAGGCTTTACATATAAAGAAATTTGAACTACAGCCCCAAAGAATTAATGATAATCTGGACAGAATTTTGAGGCAGTCAGATTAGAATATCTTTTAAAACTTGCTTAGAAGTAATACCTAACAAAATGAGGATAGTTGTGTTCTCAGTGTATCTGTTTAAAATTTAATCTAAGAATAGACTCTCAGATTTTCTTGAAGACCAGTTAGAGCTGAGCATATACTGATCCAAGATTAGATATGCTGCTAAATCTAATTTAGGAGAACAATTTTGGAAATAAGACAATTTTTTTTTCTTGTGAACATTCTGTCTAGGAAGAATTCAGCAGAATGAATATTCATCATTTAACATATTCCTATTTTATAGTGTGCTTCAAAACTTTTTGAGTAAAAATAAGATAAAAGTATAGCATCACTTCCAGATTTCTCTACATACTCAAGCAATTATTCATTTTATATGTCTGGCAGGATGGGTTTTGATTGTGGTCACTCTGTTTGTCTGTTCCATTACCCCTTGTTCTCAGGATAAATTAGCTGTGAGAGTACACCAACACTGAGCTCTTCCAGACTGAAAAAAAGAAAAAAAACTGAAGAGTCAGAAAAACTAAATATAACACATGTTCTTAGATTGGATCCTCTAAAGAATATTACTGGGATAATTAACTAGCTTGAATGGAGTTTGTGAATTTTATGGTAGTGTCAATGACAATTTCCTGATTTTGATTCTTTGTTGGTTATCTGAAAAATGCCCTTCTTTGAAGGGTTACACATTATTCAAGAGTGATGGCTCTGTTCACAATTTACTCTCAAGTAGTTCCAGAAAAACAAATCTTCTTTGTGCTATTGTTATAGCTTTTCTGACATTTGAAGTTATTTTAAAATTAATATTATCTTTAGCATTTTTAAAAGATTAAGTTTATTTTATGGTCTGTGAGTTTATCATTGATTTTCTCGGGTTCTCTGGGTAAACTATATCATCTGTAAATAGTTTTATTTTTTCTTTTCCCTTTTCTATGATTTTTTTTTCTTTTTTAATCGTGTTGGTTAAAAACAATGTTCAATAGATGCAGAGAGTAAACATCCTTACCTTTTTCTAATCTTAGTGGAAATACCTCTAGTATTTTCTGACTAAACATAACAGTGGCTTTAGGATCGAGGTATAGGAAAATACGCATCATCATTTCTTGGCCCTATGGCTAAGATCAAGTATAGAAAATATGCATCCATTTCTGTTTTCTTCATGTTTTTATTAGGAATAGGACTTGAGTTTTGTTAAAAGCCTTTTTTTGGGGTGTGGGGAGGCCAAGTGTGGTGGCTCATGCCTGTAATCCCAGCACTTTGGGAGGCTAAGGCAGGAGAATCGCTTGAGACTAGGACTATAAGACCAACCTGGGCAACATTTCTAAAAAATAAAAATAAAAATATTAGCCAGATAGAGTGATACATGCCTGTAGTCCTAGCTGCTTAGAAGGCTGAGGCAGAAGAATCACTCGAGCCCAGGAGGTTGAGGCTGCAGTAAGTGATGATTGCACCACTCCAGCCTGGGCGACAGTGAGACCCTGTCTCCAAAAAAATTTGTTTAATAAAATAAAATTTAAAGAATTTTAGAAAGCTTTTTCCCTAACTGGGGATAATATATGATTATTCTTCTTACATCTACTAATATTGAATCATCCTTGCATTCCAGAAACAAATCCTACTTGGTCATGGTATATTTTCTTAATGCGGTATTAGATTCTGTTTTCTAATATTTACTCTAGCATTTTTCCATTGATATTGGATAATTGCTTATAATCTTATTTACACGTTAGAATCATTTTCCACCATACCACTTTTAGGAGAACAGTTTCCATGAAAGGGAGCTTGGTAATAACAGAAGGGATAAGAACACAATCTAAGGCAGAAATGGAGAGCGCTGACTCAGGGCCACACAGATTAAGAGGAGATTGCTGACCCCTCACTTACAGACCAGGTGACCTTAGAGAAGTTATTCCTCTTCTTCTGCCCTCAATTTTCTTGCCTATCAATTAGAAGAAACTACCTCAAAAGATTGTGTGAGAATAAAATGACAAGATGTCTGTACAGACTTTAGTACAATGTCTAACACAGTGTAAGCTCATGTAAACATTGGAATACTGCACTTTATTAGAAAGCACTATTTTTCTTCTACTGATTTTCACATTATAATAATGTGGCATTAAGGCATATGTGGACAGGTGTCATAGTTTCATCAGGAGGCAGTTAGTCTCCAATACCATTTTGTCATAATTACCAGGCCACAGAGGAGTTTAGGCAGCTGATCTGGGGAGCTAGGTTTGTCTTTTGTCTCTTCCTTTATAGTTACTCCATTCCAGACTAGAGGTTTGAATTTATAATTTTATTTAATTAATTTATTTTATTGTATTTATTTATTTTTGAGATGCAGTCTCACTCTTTTGCCCAGGCTGGAGTGCAATGGTGTGATCTTGGCTCATTGTAACCTCTGCCTCCCAGGTTAAAGCGACTCTCCTGCTTCAGCCTCCTAAGTAGCTGGGACTACAGGTGCTCACCACCACACCTGGCTAATTTTCATATTTTTAGTAGAGATGGGGTTTTGCCAAGTTGGCCAGGCCGGTCTCAAACTCCTGACCTCAGGTGATCCACATGCCTCAGCCTCCCAAAGTGCTGGGATTACAGATGTGAGTCACTGTGCCCAGCAGAGGTTTGAATTGAAACAGTGAGCTTTTCATGGTTATCAAGTAGGAGTAGGAGGAGGGGGAACTGTAAAGGAATGAAAAAGGAAGAAAAAACTTCTTGAAGCCTTCCTACATGCCAAGAACTAATTTAGGTATATCTGCAGTTATTACATGAGGAAAGCTGGAAGGTTGCATCAGGATTGTAGAACTTAAGAACCACCTTGACAGTGAATGGGTATGGGCATTGTCTCTCTAACAGTTGAGATCAACGTTTGTTCTTTTCTTCTCATTCATAACCTCTTCAAATAGAATAAAGAGATGCATTTTCTTTGGGTTGGGCTCTTATTTACTCTAGCTCTAAGTGCTCTGAACATCAGGAAATCACTCTGTACAGAGTGTCAGCTGGGCTTCTAGGACTCCTGCGTGTGGAGGAGTTAAGGAGAGTGATCATTTATCAATACATTTATTCCACAACATTTTTACTATAAATGTGTTTATTCTGCAGCTCTTTATTAAGACTGCAGAGGTGGAAATGCTATCTACCACTCTAAGACTGACAGACCTAGAACATTGTAGAAATGCCCTGGAAAAAGAAGTTGGCCTAAAGATGTTGGCATTTGTGCGGAACCTAGAAAGTCGGAGTTAGGGAGCAAAGCAAAGCTTGAGGGAGACAGCACAGTACATGTACTAAGGAACAGACTCACACAGATGTAGGTCTGCATTTTGTCTTCCTTTCTCACTGCTGACTTTCGATACGTTCTTTGTTTTTCCGAGTTTTAATTGTATTGTCTGTAAATTGAGGGAAAAGAACCAAATGTATATGGGGTTATGGTGAATGTTAAAGGAGATAATGTAGGTAAAACACTTAGCACAGTGCCTGGCTTATAAGCTCTCAAATATAATGGCCGCTATTATTATCTGGTCTTTAGCAGTGTTCCCTTCTTGCCTCTATAAACAATCTTTTCCTTAGACTTTAAGCTTCTGCTTTTTTTTTAAAGACTTTTTTTTTTTTTTTTTTTTTAGTTCACAGCAAAATTTTTTAGTTTAAGACTGTATTTTTATTTAAAGACTATTTTTTGGTTCACAGTAAAGCTGAGAGGAAGGTACAGAGATTTCTCATATACTCCCATCCTCACACAAACATGCCCTCTCCCTTTATTAACATCCCCACTAGGGTGGTATGTGTGTCACAGCTGGTGAAGTGATGAACCTACATTGATGCATTGCCGTCATGCAAAGACCGTAATTTACATTAGGGTTCACTCTTGGTATTGTACATTCTATGGATTTAGACAAATATATAACAACATGTATTCACTATTACAGTATCTTAGAGTATTTTCACTGCCCTAAAAATCTTCTGTGAAGCTTTAAAAAAATAGCTTTTATTGAGATGTAATTCATATACTATACAATTCGCCTATTTAAAGTTTACAATTCAATGGTTTTTAATACATTCAAAGAGTCATTCACAATCTAACTTTAGAATATTTTTCTCACTCTCAAAAGAAAATCCAGACCCATTAGCGGTCACTCCCTATCCCTCTTTCATCTCTTCCCCACATTCACTTCCTCAATACTTGTTACAATCTGTCGTTTTTATTATAACCATCCTAGTGGGTATGAAATGGTGTCATACTGTGATATTGATGTGACTTTCCCAAATGGTTGAAGATGTTCAGTATCTATTAGCCACTTGTATATCTTCTTTGGAGCAATATCTACTCAACACCTTTGAGTATTTTGATTTTTTTTTTTAATTAGGCAGTGTCTTGCTCTGTTACCCAGGCTGGAGCGCAGTAGCATGATGATGGCTCACTGAAGCTCCTAACTCCAGGGCTCAAGCCATCCTCCTGTCTCAGCCTCCAAGCAGCTGGAAACACAGATACATGGCACCATGCCTGGCTAATTTTTTAAAATTTTTGGTAGAGTCAGGATCTCTTGCTGCTTCCCAGGCTGGTCTCGAAATCCTGGGCCCAAGAGATTCTCCTCCTTCGGCCTCCCAAAGTGCTGGGATTACAGGAGTGAGCCACCACGCTTTGCCAAGTATTTTGAATTTTAAGAGTTTCACACATACTCTAGCTGAGAGTACCTTATTAGATATATAATTTGCAAACATTTTGCCCTGCTTTGTGGGCTATTTCACCTTTTTGATGGTATTGCTTATAGCACAAAATTTTTTAAAGCTTCTTTTAAATATAACTTATGGAAGTTTATATTTCAGCAGTTATTTCCTACAATAATATTCATGCTGGTAGACTTTTAATGGAAGACTTTGCCTTGTTCTTCACGGGCAAAAATGAGGCCCTCACTATGTAAAAATCCTCTAATTTTAACCTTCCCATCAATAGCTGTTGACCTATATTGACATCTACTCTTACCTGCTTTCACTACCCATTCTTTTGAGATAGAGCTTATTCCAGTCAAGACCAACACTCCAGCTGGGTTCTTGGCCTCATCCTCTCTCTCTTCTCTCAGGACATTGCTCTGTCACTTAATCTGTTTCCTAGATCTTTAACATCTTCCTCAGCCTAGGAGACGGTTTGCCTTGCTCCCTCCCATTTTGAGGAAAAACAAAACTTGTCATGATTTGCATCTTCCAAATACATATCTCTATCTTGCTCTCTACCCTGCACTTCACTTAGATGCCCTACAGATACATTTCAATTCAACATGTCCAGAATTAAATTCTTCTCCTCACCCACATCTGCTCCACTTCCAGTATTGCCATTTGTAGGTAACGGCACCCTATCATCCATCACTTTCCCAAATCAAATTCTCTCTCCCTTGTACACACCTTTCGAAATCAATAAATAATGTTGGCCTGATGAATTTTACTTCCCATATATATCATAGAGTCTGCATCTCACTGTCTTATACAAATGCCTTTAGTTTAGTTTCTTAGCATCTCTTCCCTGAATTATTGTATAGACCTCTAACTTGTCTTTCTGCCTCCAGTTCTGCCACCATTAAAGTTCATTCTCTTTAATACACCAAGAGCAATATAAACAAAACCTGGTATGTTTTAGCTTTGAATAGGAGATGTTGATTGTTACCTTATTAAAAAATGTACATCACTGGTTATGTGCCTTTTGATAACTCCCTTATTCTTCGTCAGTCTCTGGCTCCTCATTTGTTAAATAAAAAATGACAGCACTTAGTCTTAGAGACGTAGTGAGAATCAAGTAGGACAATATTTGGCATACTAGGTTTATAACAAATGGGAGCCCTTACTTACATGATAATGAGATGAGGTCATCTCCTGGGGCTCCTCTGTGTCTATAGAGAATATTAGATATGACAGCTGCAGAAAGCCAGACTTAAAGTCAGGAACTCTTTGGGAAGCTCTTGAGAACAAGGACACTAGTTTCTTTCCATATAATATGGGATTTGTAAAAATTAGAAGAAATAATGAAGACAAAATACCTAACAGGGTGGCTGGCAAATAATAAGCATGGGATGAAAAACAGAAAATAAGCAGCAACATGCCTAGGAAGAAATAACTATACTAAGAAACTGGTTCCTCTTTTGGTCTAAGCATTGTCTATTACTTATTTGCCAGAATCTGTTTACTCTCGATAAAAGTGTGCTTTTGTTATTAGCAGTGCTGGTAGTGGTGAAGTTTTGTTGTTTTAAAGGGTAGATAGCAGTGGAATAACAGGGTGATCCAAGACGTCTGTTTTTCTTTTTTTTCTTTTTTGAGACAGAGTCTCGCTCTGTTGCCAGGCTAGAATGCAGTGGTGCAATCTTGGCTCACTGCACCTCTGCCTCCCGGGTGCAAGTGATTCTCCTGCTTCAGCCTCCTGCATATCTGGGACTACAGGTGCGTGCCACCACACCCAGCTAATTTTTGTATTTTTAGTAGAAATGGGGTTTCACCATGTTGGCCAGGATGGTCTTAATCTCTCGCCCTTGTGATCTACACGCCTCAGCCTCCCAAAGTGCTGGGATTACAGGCGTGAGCCACCACGTGGGCTGGATGTCTGTTTTTCAGCTTTGGAAGCAGTTTCCCCAGATGTTAAACATCTGTCTTCAACACAGAGGTTATGTTGACCTTGAGTTTTCAGAGGTCAGTTCAGATTTCCAATCATGGTACCTCTCTTTTCTTGCTGTGTACAGGCTGGCACTGATCCCAGTTTCTCCTTTGAGATTCAGCAGAAGATCTTGATGGAGGAGGAGGATGCCCAGAGAGAGATGCCCAAGGAAGATGGAGTTGGTGATGTGCAACATTTTGGTGAGAACTTTATTGTCAGAGGTTTTCAGTACATATTTACCAGTTCTTACTCCAGCATACATATTGAGAATGAGCTGTCATTTTCAAGTATAAACCCAGGAGTCCAGCAACCACTGGGGAAGAGAGCCTGAGGCTGGCAGTCCTTGGCCAGAACTTTGGTCACCTGCTTGTTCACAGGTCACTGATTCTTACCTCACTGAAGACATATGCTGAGGTTTTATTTAGTCCAGATGTTGAATGATGGGAAGACTCAAGCAGCTGGTGTGGAGGTCTTTCTCAGTGACTCATCAGTCATTCAGAACTCAAAGCCTACACAAGAAAGGGTGGGATGGTATGCATAAAGACATCAAGCCATTGGGCTCTAGCAGAGTAGCTGATACTGACATCTTTGAGGAAGGAGGAGGCTCCAACACAACTATTCCCAATTCATGGGGTTTGTGGTGCTGGTTGAAATCTTTGCAAAGGGTTGCCTGGCACTCAAACAGAATAAATAGGTTTATAAAGTGTACATATTCTTCATTACTTTTTATTATGCCTCAGGTGATCAAGTAACCAGAGTAATGAGGGATAAGCTTGGGTACCTAGTTTAAGCCAATCTCATAAGTATTCCCTTCTGAACAGCTCAACAGCTCTGTACTGCAGAGTCCCCTCGTATTAAGGGAGGGCAATTCCAAACCAGATTTAATTTTTCGTTTACTCAGTATTCTAAGTTCTAGACACAGAGTTAAAACAGAAAAACCTGTGTTAGGGCTCTCCAGAGAAACAGAACCAATAGAATACACATATACATATGCACGCACACGCGCGCGCGCACACACACACAGAGATTTTAAGGAATTGTCTCAGTTGCTCTAATGTGGGGGCTAGCTGGCAATTCTACCATCTGTAGAGAGTATATATCTTGAGCAGACTTGGAAAATAAAACTGAAACATTGCAATATGATGATGTGAAATATTTTGACATCTAACTAAAACCAGTCATGGAGTTGGAGAAAGCTTTCTGGAGAGGGTGATTTCTGAAGTGATTATTGCTAGATGAACTGTGGTTATGAGGAAAGAGATAAATGAATGTGACACATGTGAATAACTGTAAGCAGTTTACTGTGACTGGAATGCTCCCTCCTTGCAGGAAGAGGAGGAAGGAAATGGCAAACTACTAGGTGGGAAAATAACCTGCAAAAACCAGATGACTCTTTTTTTGTTTATTTGTTTTTGTGCTAATCGGAGGATTCCAGATTTATTTTATCCTAAAGGCTTTGAGAAGTTACTTGAAGAATCCTAAGCATTGGAGTGATGAGATTAGAGTTTCAGCATTCAAGAGAATCTGTGTAATTATTTAACAAATATTTAATAGTGTCCTGTCATATATGAAGTTCTGTGAGAGGCACTGGAGATAGGACAATGAACAAGATAGGAAGATCCCGGTCCTCATACAGCTTACAATTGTGTGTGGCAGTTTAGGGGAAAAAAGACTAATAAATGAATTTAAATTTTAAGTACTGTTATTGAGGCTTGATTTAGGAGATTATTACAATTCCAATATCCTCCTATCCCATCTCACCTGGCCATTATATCCTGCCATAAGTGGGAGCTTTAAATACTGAGTATTACTCAGCGACTGCCCTATACCCCATTCCACTCTCATGGCCAAATGCAGTCTTGGATTTTATTCTTCCAGACCCTCTTTCAAAAATGTGGATCTTAGCTTTTTCTTTAGGCTCTGCATCTTCCATTTCCTTGGGAGAGCCTTACTTACTGCGCACCCAGTGTCCCTTTAGCCCTGGGCCTAATGAGTTTCCATCTCCCCTTGACTTGTTCCTGGCCCTCTCTATAAGTGGGAAGATACCAGGTAATAAATGAATGCAAGGGGATGAAGAATTCTATTGACAGATGTTTTAGAGGTAGAAATTATATGATTTGGCAATGGATTGGTAATGGGGGTTGAGGAAGAATTGAGGGACTGAAGAAGTTTTCTATACAGGGGAGCTGGATGACTGGATCTAGGAGGGTGTCCTTTACTTAATTGTAGACTACAATTAAGAAGGAGGGCTCAGGAGTGCATGTGAGGGAAGGTGATAATGATGTAATGATTAGGACATCTTGAGTCTGCCTTGCCCAAAGGATAACCCCACCTAGGTAGACAGGGTGTGATCCTCACCTTCCCCCGTGTGCATTCCTAAACCTTCCTTCTTTCCTGTACTGAGGATTGTGGAAGTTGGAATGAAAAACAAGTGACTGATATTTATAGTAGGATCAAAGCATTCAACAAAGTAATTGAGAATCTATAATGAAATGCTAACAGCCCATGAGAGAGAAAAACTTTCTTTTGAGAACTAATTAATTACTAGTGAATTATTCATCAAGGGTAATGTTGCCCCCTGCCACTAGGGATCCTTCAAATTGCCTGTGTAAGGAATTTTCCACCTGGATAGTCACTTTGATAACTTCTGCAGGACAAAAGTAGCTTTTCCAACAGGAAAACAATAAGCCACATCACAGCTTGTCTTGATTACGTTGCTCACCAATGCTCAGCAGACTAGAGGAGTGAAAAGCTAAGTGCTTTGGTGCTCTTACCCCCCAACCAACACTCCAATTGTTGAGAGGTCTCAGACCTTATCTGGGATTTTTGTAGAAAAAAACAGAGGAAGAGCCCCAGAAAGCTCTGCCAACAGGCTTGGGATGTGGGGAGAAAAATATACCCCTTAGACATGTTTATATTTGTTTAATGACTAGTAAACTTATTTCAGTACAGTCATGCACTACATAATGTTTCAATCAGTGATGGACCACATGTACAACAGTGGCCCTGTAAGATCATAATGGAGCTGAAAAATGTCTTATGATCTGGTGACATCAGTACAGCAGCACAACACTTTACCTTTTCTGTGTTAAGAAGTTTAGATACACAAATATTTATTATTATGTTACAGTTGCCTACAGTATTCAGTACAGTAACATGCTATTTAGGCTTGTAGTCCAGGAATAGGCTATGCCATTCCTATGGCTATGCCATGTAGCCTGGGTGTAGAGTAGACTATGCCACCTACGTTTGTATAAGTGGACTCTATGATGTTTGCACAATGACAAAATTACCTAACAATGCATTTCTCAGAACGTAGCCCTAGCCTCAAGCAATACACGACTGCGTATGAAACTTTCCTCTTGTGAGCTGGTGGGTTGCTAAGCCTTTTATAAAGCTAACTTTAATATTAACATTAAAGATACAGTGAATCGATATGCCCATGTTAAAATTCTGGGGAATTTGTTTTTGTTTTGTTTTGAGATAGGGTCTCACTCTTTTGCCTAGGCTGGAATGCAGTGATGCAATCATAGCTCACTGCAGCCTTGAATTCCTGGGCTCAAGTGATCCTCCTGCCTCAGTCTCCAGAATAGGTGGCACTACAGGCCCATGACACCATCCCTGGCTAACTGAAAAAATATTTTTTAGAGAAGGGGTTTTGCTATATTGCCTATCCTGGTCTCAAACTCCTGGGCTCAAATGATCCTTCCATCTTGACCTCCCCAAGTGCTGGGATTCCAGGCATGAGCCACTGTGCAAGGCCAAAGTTCTGAAAATTTTTCTTATGTCAATCTTGTTAACATAATACTAATACCTTAGGAATCAACCTCTGGAAATCATCAATAAGAGAACGGCCTTTTAAATAGAGCTTCTTTTGTTTTCCATTTGAACAGTACAGTGAATGAATTTTGGTTATCTTCTTTAGAAATACTCCTAACTCAGAAATTCTTGGTTCTTCTCATTATACAAAATAGACACACGTGTATTTTATTGCAGAGCAATTCACAATTGCAAAGACGTGAAACCAACCTAAGTGCCTATCAACTAATGAGTGGATAAAGAAAATATGGTATACATACACCATGGAATACTATTCAGCCATTAAAAGGCATGAAATAATGTCTTTTGCAGCAACTTAGGTGGAGCTGGAGGCCACTATTCTAAGTGAAATAACAGGAGTGGAAAACCAAAAACCGTATGTTCTCGCTTGTAAGTGGGAGCTAAGCTATGGGTACACAAAGGCATACAGAGTGACATAATGCACTTTAGAGACTCGAAGGGAGAAGGTGGGAGTGAGGCTAGAGATTAAAAAAACTACACATTAGGTAAAATGTACACTGCTCGGATGATGGGTGCATATCAGAATTCACCACTATACAATTAATTCATGTAAAAAAACTACTTGTACCCAAAAATTTATTGAAATTTTTAAAAATTTAAAAATAAATTCTTGGTTGAGGATGGTCATAAATTCAAATGAGACTAAAATAACCATACTAAGATGAAGCAGGAGGATCACTTGAGCCCAGGAGCTTAAGACCAGCCTGGGCAACATAGCAAAACCCCATTTTTACAAAAAAATTGTAAAATCTGGGTGTGGTGGCATGCACTTGTAGTCCTAGTTACTTGGGAAGCTGAGGCACGAGGATGGCTTGAGTCTAGGTTTCAAATTACAATGATCTATGGTTACATCACTGTACTCCAGCCCGGGCAACAGCACAGGATCTCATCTTTAAATACATAAATAAATAAATAAACTATACTAGTCATAACATCACCATCTGTATCTCAGAAATAAATGCTTCAAACAACCATTTAGAGTTTATTGAGCACTAACACTAACTCTCCAGTCAGAGTTGAGTGCTATATCATCATGTTTTTACTAGTGTTCTTTGCGATTCTCCTGAGAGAAGCAATGAAATTGTCCCCATCAAGTGGAACATTAAAAATGGTCCGGCAACTAGCTCTGAGCCCCTGCAGACACAGCCAGTTAATCAGAATATTGTCACTGAATTTCTAGTCCATCAGTGATCCAACAGCTAAAAGGCGCCTGTTCATGTATATTTCTGTGAGCACTTTAGGATCTGTGGCTACAGATTCAGCGTAACTCTGAAAAAGAAAAAGCGTAGTCAGGAGTGGATGGAGAGATTTAATATCTTAACTGTGGGCCTAATGAATACTCAGTTGAGCAGCCTTGACTTGGGACTGACACCTTTTTTAATACGGGAAGTAGAGGAGGGCTTTATTGGAGTCTTTAAATGTTGTAGCTGGAGCTCATATTTCTTTTTTACCCTATCCCTATATAATCATGTTATTCCACTTCCTACACAGCCGCTGGCTCTTCCTGTATTTGTCCAGCAACAAGGAGCCAGTCAAGTTTGGAGCAAGGAAATGACATAATTAAAATGGTATTCGATGTGAGGCCTAAAATTCAAAGCCTCATCTTTCCCCTTTCTTCAAATCAGGCCCCAGCGCCCTAGGTCTTATCTCCTACTCCTCCCTCCACAGCCCAGGCTGCTGTATTACTCGCTCTTTCCCAAACCTTCCTTGGCTTTACCGTCCTCCTGCATTGCTCATGCTCTTTCCTTTGCCTAGAAGGCTCCCCAGCCTTTTTTTTTTTCAATATGAAACTCACATATGCTGTCTTCCCTGGTGGACTCACTGAGCACAGATACCCCTTCACCTGAACGCTTCTGTATCATTGTTTTTTTAGTATGTATTACATTATTACATTACAGTTATATACTAGGCAATAGAGAACAGAATAAATGCTTAGTAAATTTGCCTTTACCATTCCTCACGTTCTGAAGCCTGGCCCCTGCTCTGAGTTGTCAGAATTCTCTCTTGTGCTGAAGTCTGTGTATATGTGACACATCAATTTGGACATCTATCCCTGCCCAAGATGGCATTCTCTCTCTCTCTCTCTCTCTATATATATATATAATTATGTTAAATGTAAAGATTACATATAATTATAATAATCTTTATATATAATTATCCTTATACATAATATAATTATCTTTATGTATAATATTAAGGACAAATTTGAAATCAAGATATGAGATAACTGGAGGGATGATGAAAGATCAAAGGAGAAACAAAACCAATAGAGAGAAGAGAAGCTGAGTTCTCTTCAATATCCAGGAGTACTGCTGATAAGGTATTGTTTTTCCATGATAAGCAGATAAGATACAGAGAAACTCATTGTTTTAAGCTCACTATGCAGGCAAAGTAGACCAATTCAGGGTCCTCAAGGGATAAGAAAAGTGAGCCAGATGAACACAGCGGGGATAGGTTAATCTGAAAGAAAGACACACACACACACACACACACACGGTGCATCCTTTTCCTGCCTGATTACTATACAAACTCACAGAAAAGACTGCGGGGGGAGGAGCGCAGAAAGAGAATATTTGATGCAGAAATTAATCAGATGTTCCAAACAGATTTAGATTTTTCTCATAATTAGAGAACCCACCTTGTAATTGTTTAAAGATAAAGCAGCACATAGGGATAATCACTAAACTTACTGAGAAGACAAAAATGAGGTATTTGCCATGTTATGCCCCTAGGAGGTTAAAATGATTTACACTTTAGTTTTGTTTAATTTTCTGGTGTTAAGTTGAATAATGTATTATTTATACTTTATATAGTTGAATATATATTAGAGAATATATAGTAAAAACTCAATATTCAATAAGGTTATTGGAATAAAAATACATCAACAACATTTTAAAAGGGAGAGGGAAGCAAAGCCTTTAGTACCATTATACAAAAATTTAATGGTAAGCTTGATGCTGGGCTTCCTGGCAACGAGGATACAAAGAGAAACACTGGGTTACATAGTTCTCCTCAACAACAGTTGCAAATCCAACGTGAAAATAGATGAAGATGGTTTTTCTAAGAAATGAAAGTACATTCATTTTTTTTAGAGAAAATTTGTCCAAGTAGTAAATTCTAAAAAGAGTGTGTAATGTGGAACTGAACTTATATAGGACAATCAGTGTACAACACAATGGTCAACATCATCATCAATATTTCCAGAAGGGCAAATGTGATTGGAAACTACTCTGCTGAGCCTTTTCTTTGTGCTATCTATCCCGTACAAGGAATGGTACCTACATTAACACACTGGTTCATAAAATAATGAGTTTTTACTTTTCGGAATAGAAGTTTGTTTCTCAATGAAGGTAAATAATGCACTCAAATTATTTGGCTAGTGTATTAGTCTGTCCTCACACTGCTATAAAAAAATACCTGTGACTGGGTAATTTACAAAGGAAAGAGATTTAACTGACTCACAGTTCCACATTGCTGGGGAGGCTTCAGAAAACTTACAATTGTGGCAAAAGGCAAAGGAGAAGCAGACGCCTTCTTCACAAGGCAGCAGGATGGAATTAAAGCAATCAGGGAAAATGCCAGATGCTTATAAAACCATCAGATCGTGAGAACTCACTATCCCGAGAACACCATGAAGGAAACGGCCCTCAAGATCCAATGACCTCCACCTGGTCCCACCCTGCTTATAAAACCATCAAATCTCATCAGAACTCACTATCCCGAAAACAGCATGAAGGAAACGGCCCCCAAGATCCAATGACCTCCACCTGGTCCCACCCTGTTTATAAAACCATCAGATCTCGTGAGAACTCACTATCCCGAAAACACCATGAAGGAAACGGCCCCCAAGATCCAATGACCTCCACCTGGTCCCACCCTTAACACTTGGGTATTATGGGAATTACAATCCCAGGTGAGATAGGGGCTCAGTCAGGGCTTAAAACCCAGTTCTTCCTGACTTCACAGTCAATGATTTTTCCACTGCATTCTGCAAGTAGAAACTTCGTGATTCATTAAATCATCATAATATTAAAGAGAACTTCAATACGAACAATTGTCCCATGAGTTAAACTGCAGTGAGACTGAAATGAGTTAATAGCTCTAAAGATTTGTTAGGCTATCATTGCAGAGAAAGGAGCAAACATCCAGATTCAGGACATAAAAAGTTAATCAAATCCAACCAATCTTTTCTAATAAAAGGGAACAATAGCAAAAATAATTCCAAATGGAATAACATAAATAATTCACAATATCACTGCATGTGTTTCAAGGTGAGCAGGTCTGTACAAACCTACTCCCAAAGATCACAGAAGCTGAAAGAGGCTCACAAATCTAGTTTCTCAGAAGGAAACATTTAATAGAGACTTATGAACAGAAGCCATGTCCCCAGTGGCTGCGAGAAAAGATGGTGCATCTCCATGCTGTCACCCTCAGAGTGAAGAAACATAAACTAAAGGAAAAGAACGTGTAGGAGAATTGAAGTTGATCCCTTAGGCAGAGGCAAGAATGCTATGTGAATCTCCCTGTGGGCAGGATTTATGGTCAAGGTTGTTTTGACCCAAGGGCAGGATTTAAGGTAACAGTAGATAAAAGTACAAATCTTAAAGTAATTCCCAGAATTTAGGTTAATCAGAAGTCAACATGTAATCTTCCATGAAATTAAACAGGAAAAAAAAAAAAGTCAGCATGGCAGATTAGCATCCAAGACAATTAGCCTCCATACTGTGCAACACTTTACAGTTCCCTGCCTGAGAGGGTGAAAGATATAGAAAAGTAAGATCAGGCACCGTGACCGCTATAGATACTGGAGAGGCAAACCAGAAAGGTCTGCTCTTTAGTTTACCACAATATCCCTAGTGATGAGGGAAGGCAGAGAGGCAGGCAGGACTCTGGTCTGTGATTAAATAGAAAACTTTATTGTAAAGAACCCAGGAAATAGAAAAAGTAGAAAGACTTATTTCTTTCTATTTTTTAAAAACATCACCATAACTAAAAGAAAGTCTGGTAATAATAATAATAATGATAACAGTTGCACTTTATTTTTATTTTTTATTTTTGTTTCTTTGTATTCTATTTTTTTTAACAGTTGTACTTTATTAAGTGCCTTAGATATATATAGATATAGATATAGATATAGATACATTTTTTTTTTTGAAACAGAGTTTCGCTCTTGTTGCCCAGGCTGGAGTGCAATGGCACATTCTTGGCTCACTGCATCCTCTGCTGCCTGGGTTCAAGCGATTCTCCTGCCTCAGCCTCCCAAATAGCTGGGACTACAGGTGCATGCCACCAAGCCCAGCTAATTCTGTGTTTTTAGTAGACACAGGGTTACTCCATGTTGGTCAGACTTGTCTTGAACTCCCCACCTCAGGTGATCCGCCTGCCTCTGCCTCCCAAAGTGCTGGGATTACAGGCATGAGCCACCACGCCCAGTCGGCCTTCTATATAGTTTTAGATGTTGGGGTCTGCATTTATATATATATATTTTTTTTGAGACAAGGTCTCTGTCACCCAGGCTGGAGTGCAGTGATCGTGGCTCACTGCAGCCTCGAATTCTCAGGTGATTCTCCCACCTCAGCCTCCCGAGTAGCTGGGACTACAGATGGTGCACCACCACACCAGGCTAATATTTTTGTATTTTTAGTAGAGACAGGGTTTTGCCATGTTGGCCAGGCTGGTTTGGAACTTCTGGTCTCAAGCCATCCTGCCCCCTCGGCCTCCCAAGGTGCTGGGATTACAGGTGTGAGCCACTGAGCCTGGACTGCATTGATCTAATTGAAGGTTCTACTTGAACCTTCAGGGTGGTCTCATCTATCTTCGGGCTGCTATGGCATTACGAGAGCTATTGAAAACCACTCTAACTCATCAGGAGTGGGAAGCTTTGCTGGGTTTAGTCACTCGAAAAATCACATTCAATGAAGACTTTCTGAGTTCCTTCCATGTGTTAAGTCTTGGAGTATGATTCATACAAATATAAATAAAATGACCCCCCTTGTCTTCTAGGAGCTTGGCTATAGTAAGAGACAGAGGTGCCAGTAGATAAAACCAGGCAGTGAAGGGAGGCCAGTGAGGATTATTTTTTGTCTAGTAATTAGGAATTATTCATTATACAGAAATGTCCCTAGTAACATTCATACTTAGAAAAGAGGTAGAAGGTAGCATTAAAGACAATGAACTCAAGAACAAGTGCTCAAATTCTGTCTCTACCAACTTATTACCTGAGTGACAATGGACATCTCTGTACTTCTTTCTTTTCACTTATAAAATGGGAGAGGTAACAGTATTTTTCTCACAGGGCTGTTGCATCAACTAATACTGTCCTGTATTTGGAAGAATGCCAGATACATATATAATTGTAATTGTTGCTCTCAATAAATATTAGCTAATTTTTTCTTAGACATAAATATTAGCAATCTAATTATGGCCATTCTAAATGTGCTGTGTTAGTGCACATTCTCCTTAGACCTTCTAAAGGGAGAAAAGTTGTCTCTAAGATGTCTATGTACTCAAGTGTATTTCTGGCATTGCTCAAGGAAATGTTTGCAGCCACAGTGCTTTGGGTCAAAGCCATCATTTATTCTTGAGCACCATCTACATGCCAGGCATCCTTCTAGGCACACTAGGGATATAGCACTGGAGATAACAGGCAAAACTCCCTGCCTGCCTGCCTGGCACTTACATTCTAGTGAGGAAAGACAGACAATAAACAATTTTAAAAGTACATTTTTCAATATGATAGAACGTGGTGACTTTGTCAAAAAATAAATTTTAGTGGTATGGAAAACACATTTTATAAGTAGAGTGGTCAGAGCAAGCCTGAGCATCATGGTGGCATTGAGCAGTGTCTTGAAGGAAGTGAATGAGTGAGCCATGCAGATACTTGGGAGGAGGGAATTCTAGGCAGAGAGGGCAATTAGGACAAGGACCTTGAGACAGAACATATTTACCCAGGAATCTAGTCTAGGAATATCGAGGAGGCCACTGTGGCAGGGACTAAGTGAGTGATAAAAGGGAAGTAGGAGGTCAGGCACAGTGGCTCACACCTGTCACTCCAACACTTAGGGAGGCTGAGGTGGGCAGATGGCTTGAGCCCAGGAGTTCAAGAACAGTCTGGGCAATGTGGTGAAACCGTACCTCTGCAAAAAAAAAAAAAAATTCAAAATTAGCTGGTCATGGGTCTGCATCTATAGTCCCAGCTATTCAGGAGGCTGAAATGGGAGGATTGCTTGAGTCCAGGAGGTCGAGGCTGCAGTGAGCTGTGACTGCACCACTGCACCCCAGCCTGAGGGACAAAGCGAGAACCTGTCTCAAAAAAAAAAAAAATTCCAAGGTGGAGGAAATAAAATGATTTTATATTCATGGGGATGATCCAAAAAAAAGGAAGAAATGGATGATGTGGGTGAGAAAAGAAAATTGTTGGAGCACCTAACTGTTTAACTGTTGGACTGATCAGTGTAGATTTCTGTAGGGCAAACACTCAGGACAGGGAAAAAAAATTACTCTAAAAAACCAAGCATTCCTAACATATGAAAGAAAGCTCATCATCACTGGTCATTTAGAGAAACGCAAGTCAAAACCATAATGAGATACCATCTCATGTCAGTTAGAATGGTGATCATTAAAAGTCAGGAAACAACAGATGCTGGAGAAATAGGAATGCTTTTACACTGTTGGTGGGAATGTAAGTTAGTTCAACCACTGTGGAAGACAGTGTCCATCAATGATGGACTGGATAAAGAAAATGTGGCACATATACACTATGGAATACTATGCAGCTGTAAAAAAGAATGAGTTCGTGTATTTTGCAGGGACAGGGATGAAGCTGGAAACCATCATTCTCAGCAAACTAAACAGAAAAAGAAAACCAAACATTGCATGTTCTCTCTCATAAGTGGGAGCTGAACGATGAGAACACATGGACACAGGGAGGGGAACATCACACACAGGGGCCTGTCAGGGGATGGGTGGCAAGGGGAGGGATAGCATTAGGACAAATACCTAATGCATGCGGGGCTTAAGACCTAGATGACAGGTTGATGAGTGCAGCAAACCACCATGGCACATGTATACCTATATAACAAACCTCCATGTTCTGCACATGTATCCCAGAACTTATAGTATAATGGAAAAAAAAAATTTTTAAAAAAAAGGCATTCCATAGGCGAGACTCTACCTCCCTAAAATTAGAAGTCAAACTTTTACTTGCACATATGAAAAGTGCATTAACTAAGCTATTTCTTCAGTGACTACTGAGTTCTGCTCATGATGCCAGGTACTTTGCATATATTATTCAGAAGCTTATTAGCTGCCATGAAGCATCGATATCATTTATTGCTGCACTCTAGGTGAAGAAATTGTTGCTGGGAGCTACAACAACTTGCCGAAGCCACAATGATTATAAGTAGTTTCCACTTCGTGGTGCTCTTCTTTGCTGGTGTGAGATCCTCAAGGGCCAATGTCCTTTATCTCTGTAACTCTAGAGACTCACCCAGACCTTGGAAGAGGTTCACATTCCCGCGTGCCGAGATCGATTATGAGCCACCCTCGGTCTCATTCATTGACTTCCAATAAAGCATTGGCTGGTGGAGGTCTACATCAGCATTGTTTTCATTGGTTATAGCAACTCAGAAAAATATGTGGAAAAATATTAAAACTTTCAAGAGTATGACTGCAAGGAAATCAGAATAAACAAGTTTAAAACGCCTCTGACCCCAGTCCTTAGCTGAAGCCGTTCTCCAAGGGTTTTGCAAACCTGCTTTCTGACGCATCTGGTAAACTTGCCCGAGGCGAACTGTCAGAAGGAGGTGCGGTCACCTGGAGTTTCCCAGTAGATACTTTGCTGTCCCGGGAGGAAATCATCACCCGAGGACGTAAACCCTCCCGCCCTTCTTTCGGCTCATAAAAAAAGCCTGGCACTAAAGTCCCTACTGCGCTGCTGTGAACGTAGCTTTGAGAAGCAAGCGCCCAGTGATGGGGCAAACAGCCAGGCCCTTCCAGCAGCCGTGAAAGCTCCAACAGCAAACTGCCTGAGAACGGGGTAGGTCGCCAACTTCGTTGCTCTAACTCCCTGGGTGTCCGCCGCGGGGGTTACAAAGGGGTTCGGGGGTGCGGGACCCAGCCGCGCGGAGCCCACCACTGCAGCCCGAGGGGGGCCCGACGGTGTGGCGTGGCACAAGAGCGCGCCTTCCTTCTCTCGCCGCCGAAAGCGGGCCGCACCGATGGCCAGGTGAGGAGGCGGTGGCGGTCGCCCAGGAGGAGAGGGTGGCGCCCACTCTGTGTGCCAGGAGGGCGCCCCAGGGACGCTGCCTCCCCCGCGGCCGAGTTGGTTGCCGCCGGTTGCGCGGCGCAGGGTTGGGGGCGGAGAGGAGGCAGTAGCTGCACGGGCCGAGGAGGGGCGCGCTGACTGCGCACGGCGAGCCTGGAGTGGCCGGCGGGCGCACGGAAGAGAAAGGGTGGGCGGGGGCAAGGGCCAGGCGCTGGGGCGGCGGCGCCAGCGGAGAGCGGCGGCTTGGAAGAAAGATGAGACGGTGAGTGGGCTCCTGGGGCGCAGAGTTTCTTTGCTTCTTTACCGGCTGTAGGGACAAAAGCCCGAGCTGGGGTCGGCGGTGCCCAGGCTGCGCAGCTGTGTGGGGGCCTGAACCCCATTGTGCATGACTCTCGCCGGGCTGGTTGAGGGGATCCCGGGGAGGGAGTGTCTGGGCAAGGGAGATGCTTCCAGAGTGATTGCAGGAAACAGGCAGGATGTGGGGGAACTGGGGGCAACTTTATCCAGCAACTCTGGAATGCACATGGAGAGAGGAATGGGGATCCTTGGGATAGCTCCCCAAGAAAGAGAAGGTCCGCTGCTGGATGGTGTGGGGCGCGGCATTCAGAGAAGACCTCTACGCGCAAATCTCTACCTAGCTGCGCTTCTAGTTCACTTTCTTTCAAGAGTGAACCTCACCAGCTTTAACCGCCAAGAGCCTGATTCCGATTCGGCCTTTGACCCGCCCCCCGCCCCGAAAGTTTATAGTGTGGCGGTCTCGGCACCCCTAGAGATAGCAGCTGGAAGGCTTGGGGAGTATTTTAACCCTCTGCTTCGCAAGCGCCCTGCGCGGCGGAGGCGCAGCTGAATTGTTTGCTGGTTCATTTAATAACTTAGCGCTAGCAGTCATCACTTATTAAAGTGCCGAGGACCTGGCTGACTCCCGCCACCACCAGGAAATTAAAAGGCTGACAGGCTGTCCCTCCCAGGGTTGGGGTTTCCTGTTTGAAAGAGCTTGGGAAGTCAAACTGCTTCGCAGTTCCTCATTTACCTTTCTTATGTAAAAGAGGGAGCGATGCCCGCAGCTTTTTCTGATGGTAAACTATCCCCTGTCTGGAAATCCTCTGGGCGCCTGGCCCTGCCCTCTTCCCTAGAAATCTTTATCCTGCAGCTCTGAAGTAACTCTCAAGAGCTCTAGAATGCACAGCTAGTCATAGGCAGGCACAGCTGGGAGTGGAACTAGACGAGGCATAAAAATGTGGAGTCTTTAGTGTAAATATTTGTCAGCCACATTTTCCTTCATAATATGAACGTGCAAGTTACAGATGTAAATTTTCAAGTATTGGACGTGTAATTTTAAGCTTCCTTGTTTGGTTTAATTTGGGCGTTCGAGATGTATCTCTGCGATTCTGACGTCTGAATTCGGCTGGGAGAGGTCTAAATGAAGTCCGCAGTTTCAGAAGGTTAAACTTTTGCCCTGTGAACACGTGAATTCTTGGTTCCTGGTAGGATAGCAACAGGACAGTCGGATTTGGGACAAATAAACCGTTAGAGTTGCCCATTATTTTAACAGAATGGCTATATCCCTCTTGCTGTGGCCTTCAATTGTGTAAATATTTGTTTGAATAAAGAGCTAAAGTTCTTTGAAAAGTAACAGTTGTGCCTATTTTTGGCTCCCCTTTCATATCCTCTGCTTAGTTATTTAAAAGGATTTTTTTTTTTTTGCCTCTTACATTTAATGAGGACATTTAAACATTACATATACTTAAGAAACTCTGTAAAGTCTCCGAACCATTTGTAACCGGCAAATCCTTTAATAGCAAGGAAGGGTTGAGTTTTTGCTCTTAGTTAGCTAATGTATTGGCTAATGTAGCCTTCTTTCACCTCTTGAAACCCAGAGGTTTGCAGATCTCAGCCTCTCTCACAAATGGAAAAATGAGATGTCTGGTTAAGAGTAGTTATCATTTCAGTCAATTTGCAGGCCTCAATCTGTTTCATGCAGCTGGCAGCTGCTGCTGTTCTGGTGTTGAGATCGACTGTCACGGATGTCGCCTGGATCCCTGTTTGAAATGGGCAGGAAAAGACACTTAGGAAATTAGACTAAGAACTTGCTCACTCCTATCTTCAAGAACTTTGACCAAGCTGAAATTTGTTAGCTACCTTTCCAGAAACATTTTATTTGCCATGTGTAAATGTTTGTGTGTGTGTGCCAGAGAGGGAAAAATAAGCCCAAGTGATTAACCAACCTCAGTTTTCGCTGTTTTCTTCAAAGCTCCATTTTGAGGTGTATAAGGAAGGGTTGACTGTGGAGTGTATTGGAGAAGTACCTCAGCTCACTGCAACTTCTGCCTCCTTGGTTCAAGTCATTCTCCTGCCTCAGCCTCCGGAGTAGCTGGAATTACAGGCACCTGCCACCACGCCTGGCTAATTTTTGTATTTTTAGTAGTGGTATGGTTTCGCCATCTTGGCCAGGCTGGTCTCAAACTCTTGGCTGTAGGTGATCCACCTGCCTTGGCCTCCCAAAGTGCTGGAATTACAGGCATGAGCCACTACACTAGGCCTCCTTTTAAATCTTTTTAAAAGAGTAATTAAGATTATGGCTTTATAAGCTAATTTTCAACCCTCAACCTGGAGGCAGTGCTATGGGGCGATGGATGGCATACAGTGACAGTGGCTCTGTGCATCTTCTAGGTGGAGTACCTGTGCCATATAAATCTGTTAAGTCTTGGTGTACTTAATTGTTAATTGTGTAAATGTCACTCTTTTGAAACAAAAACACCTAAGTGATGTGTTTTATCTTAAAAGTCCTGACATACATTAGAGCTGTGGTTCTCAATGGGAGTGGGGATTTTGGCCCCTGGGAGATGTTGGTAATGTGTTTTTTGTTGTAACAACTGCAGGAGGAGATTGCTACTGGCACAGAGCGGGTAGAGGCCTGGGATGCAGTTAAGCATCCTGCACACACAGGACACAAAAAGATGCCGCAAGCGCTGCACTGGAGTATTGCCTGGGGGAGTATGTTAACAAGATCAGGGATCTTAATCTAATTTGGATCCTCAAGAAGCTTGTTTAACTGTTAAACAAGAGGCCTTTATCATAGAAGCAGTTTTGTATGCAGCAGATTCTTTTGCCCTTGCCATTAAGAGCCTTAATATACCATAGAGGTCTAGGCACTTGTGTTCATTGACAACTTTGAGTTGGATTAAAGTCATGGGATTTTGGAGCATTAGAGCACAAGGGAACCTCAGAGATCACTGATTTCTACCCCTTCATTTTATAAATGTAAAAACGGAGACACTCAGCTTTATGACTCACAAGGTCTCAAGTGAGCTAAGGGTGGGCAGACAGAGTTCTAGGTACAACCCAGGAGTTAAAATTTTTAAAATAGAGATTCACGAGAATGGGAACCAAAAACAAAAAACACTGGACCTGACCCTTTGTGAGAGTTTAAAAGCACCATTCTCTGTGAGAAAATAAATAAATGCTTCAATGGGGGAGGGGTGGCATTAGCCATGGAGACTGCGGAGCACACGCCTGGGTGCCCCACTCCCAGAAAGGGGTAATTCCATTATAAGACTGTGACACTCCACTTGTGATGCCTACACCATCCTTTCCATGGCAAAGTGGGCAACAGATGGTTCTACAGACATAGCAGATGTTGCTTTTGAATCCAGGTACAAAACGGAATGTTTGAGAGTTTCTGTCCCTCCCTGCCTTATCTGTTGAGAGTAGAGTACATGAATGGATATGGCTGGCTTGGACAGAAGGGAGCATGAGAGAGGCCTCCTGAGTATGGAAGAATAAAAGACACCTGACATATGTGGAAATGAGCAAGTGTTGGGGAAATTGTGGGAGAAATTAATAAGCTGATGAGGGGATATCTACTATAAATTCGATTGCATAGAACAAGGATAAAGAATCAGAAGACAATTCAGATTTAACTATTCTTTGAGCAGGTAGGACAAAATAATTTTGGAGGTAAAAGGGACCTTAGAAATTGTCTTATATGAATCTTTTTCCTTCACCCAACTCACTGGGTTAGATAGTGGCAGAATCTGCAAACCACCCGTTCTGTTGCACTTCTCCTGCACCCACAGTCTCTACCATTCCGTCTGTTTACCTAATGGGAAAGAAGATGATAGTAAAGAAAGTTATTGTTAATTGCTTGGGAGAGTTTAAAAAGCATGGTATTTGTGAATGGATCTGTTTATAGAAAGGAGTTATCTCAATGAGTTTTTGGTGATCAGAAAAGCTGTACACCATAGCCTGCTTAATTACAAACATGTGTACTCTCCTGTTTACATTGCTATAGTTAGCCATTATGCTCATCATTATGGATTCTGGTTCTGTGTGCCGAGTGGTCCTGGTAGTCATTTTGTCTAATAATCAAATCTGACAGGTTCTGGCCATATAGGTAAGTTTTTAGTATGCCTTTGCTGGGAGACGTAAAACCTCTGAAAAGTATTAAGATAGTTTCTTATCATTTTGACAGCTAGCCAAAGGGTGCACCTCAAAGCCAAGTACATAGTAATATATTTAGAAATGTCTCAGGAGCGATGGCCCTTTTAAGGGATCTGCCTTCCTGCAGGTCCTATGTGAAAGGGGTGTAGCAGTCTTTTCATGATCACCTTTCATCTGGCCATTCTTGTTACTGTTTTTCAGATGATGGGAGAGAAAAAGTGAATAAGTTTTTTTTTAAAAAATAATTGCTGGTTAGAAATATTTATTGGGACTTGATTAATATAACTTGTCTTTTGAAAATAAATAAAACCAAAATTGTAGCTCACGTTTTTAAATCCCTTCAAAGTAAACATTTAGTAAAGGCAGAACTTATCTCCGTGTTCATCCAGGAATTTGAATCTTCCAAGAGTTAATTTGCATGCAGTTGTTTTCATGATGTGTAAGGAGGTTTCTTAGACATTGCAGAAAAGAAGCTTTGTGCTATATCTGCTTTAAAGGCAAGATTGTTGTCTGTAGCAGCTAGTGGTCAATAAGAGAAACCCAAGTGTAAAAATCATTTTATTGACGTGTGGGAAAGCTAGAGGTTGCAGATACTTGCTATACAAAGAAACAGATTAATAAGATATAGAGTAACAGGGTTAGTTATGTCAAAAAGTTTTCGAGAGGATTTTTACAGGAGATACTTTTTTAGTGTGTTAGGTTGATTTTATTAGATGAAGTACTTCTCCTTGCTTTACAAATTAAAAGGAAGAAAAATATTGTGTATGCCAATATTTATTGTTGGCTTTAAGCCAGGTCAGCTTTTTCTGAGTCTTGCTGCTAATTCAGTGGGAATTGGTGTTGATCATCTTAGAATGTTTTGTTTGCACTTTGCATGTGACTGCCCTAGATGGCAGTATGCTCATGGAATTAGCCTGTGAAATAGCAAAGAAGTTAAAGATTACAAGAGTTTTCCAAGATTTCTTTTTTGACCACCTTACTGCTAAAACAAAGAAAGATGAAAGCAGAGGAAACCCAGTTCCTACATTGTTTTGACCAGTGCAGACCCAGTGTGAATAGTACTTCACAGCCAAGAGATATTCAGAGGGGACTGAGAAGTGATGTCTGGCTGCCTCACTGCTTACGTCATTGCAGAAGTAGCTTTTCAAAAACAGTTTAAGATTTATTAAGGAAACTGCAAGCCATGGGAAAGCAGACAAAACCTTTCTTACACATCATGCTGAATCAAATGCCCATATTATATTGCATTAACATAACTCTGACCAGGCCTTTTCCCACTATGTTATGCTGAAACAATTTACCATGCCTCTGGAATGTCATGGGCAACAGTGCCGGTGAAATCTTTTCCCAATTAGGTAGCTGCCACCTTATCACTAAATCTGTTTCTGTTCTGTGGTCATTTCCGTTTCCTGCATCATATAATGAGCACTCCTGTGTTATTTAACCAGTATCTGTGGGAGTCTAGAAAGATGGAACAAAAAGAACACGTAGTGCACCCTCACCATTTTAAATATGGGGAAACTTCTGCTAAAACAAAATGAAGATAGGCGAATTGATGTCCTCCAGATCTTAGTTCTGTTAGCAGAACCGGAACTAGGATGGATCTTCTGACTCACTTCCCTGGCAGCCTATCCAGTGTTCTTTCTACTAGATTGGCCATTATAATAAAAATAACATCCTAATGTAACCATTTCCTTCATTAGATCTTTTGACCAGAGGTATTAAAAAAAACAGCATTGATTAAAATTAAATTAAACTTAGTTGATTGTTTATTTGTCTCTGCTTCTTTGAGTTCTTTCCCTTCTAAGCAATAAGTGGTCAAAAGGTAGATAGCATGGAAAGGAAAAATTGTGTCATGTAATACTCATTCTGCATAATCAACTGCTAAGTGATGATGATATGATATTATCATCATTATTATTTTTACTTTACAGCATTTTAGAAATGCACCCACTCAATTTTTTTTTGGCAGGGGGGACAGAGTCTTGCTCTGTCACCCAGAGTGGAGTGCAGTGGCACAATCTTGACTCACTGCAACCTCTGCCTCCCAGGTTCAAGTGATTCTCCTGCCTCAGCCTCCTGAGTAGCTGGGATTACAGGTGTGTGCCACCACACCCAGCTAATTTTTGTACTTTTAGTAGCAATGGGATTTTGCCATGTTGGCCAGGCTGGTCTCAAACTCCTGACCTTAGGTGATCCACCCACCGCAGCCTCCCAGAGTATTGGAATTATAGGCATGGACCACCGTGCCCAGCCGTACCCACTCAATTTTTAATTTAAAGAGAAAAGCATTACAAACATGGAAGACATGATTGACCTGTGTTTGTTCCACCTCTTGTGAGCCTGCTTGTACTCTGACTATTCCCAGTTCATAAATCTTGGGTTGGAGAATGGGAATTCCAGCAATTATTTAGGTCTGGGGAATGCTACTTTGGAAAAATAAACTATTACTCTCAAGGGAGTTTATTTTGATCAGTAGTGTGGGACACAGCAGGATGGTGGGAAGATTGGAGAGTTTCCCTCCCATGCACTCAATTCAAGTCCACGGAGGTGATTTCAGAGTCCATAGAGAGCATCTTTATCCACATGTGATCCCAGGTTGATAATTATCTTGCTTGAAATTAGCTTTGAGATCAAAAGATCAGAAGGTGCTTTTTCCTGTAGCATTCCTGTGCTTCAAGAAGAGTATCTGCAGTACAGTACACACAGATATTCAGGACCTCCAAGTTAGTGATCTTACGATTCTCCACTTCACTGGGTGATCACATAATAAAGGAAGACCCTTTCAGCTTTATGGGCGACTTGGTCAGGATCCTTGGTTAGGATTTACTGAAGAACTCTAAAATATGGGTTTATAACTTCTAACCTAAGGAGCTCCTCCACTTGCAGAGAAGCAGTAACAGAACTGTAAAATCTACAAAGTATGTCAGTCTCTTCCTTAGCATAAATTTCTAAGGGGTTTGTGTGTTTTTGTGTCTGTGTGTATGTGTATGTGTGTATTTTAACTTTTTAATTGAGGCTGAAATTCTTGATGTGGAGAGTTTGACAGTTTTTGTGAATGCTTTTACATGTCCACTTTATGAGGAAATCATTATTTGGGCACACAGTGGTGAAACTTAGCTACCCCATCTAATATTATCTTGCAAATATCCTAAATGTGATGGCTGCTTACTTGTTATCTTGAAAATATATTTGCTTTCAAACTTCTTCCAAGTACTTAAAAATATATATATCAGCTTTTAGGAACTTAATTCAGTATGATAAAGGGTTAGTATTTTATATTTAAAAAAAAATCAGCTAGGAGCCAGTGATATGACTCCAACCTTCTTTGTAAAATCAGCTACTATAATGTTTAAGGCAGTATATAGATTTTGTTGATGTTGACTTGCAGAATGCATGTAGTTTTTAAAAAAGATATTATGAAAAATATTAAACTACACAAAAATTTAAACACACACTAAAAGAATAATAAAATAATAAAGATTCATGTACCTATCACCCAGCTTCAACAATTATTTACATGTGCTAATCTTGTTTCATTTGTAAACCTCACTTTACCTCAAAACATGGATTGTTATAAAGTAAATTCCAAACATCATCGTATTTCATTCATAAATAATTTACAGTATAACTCTAAGAGTATTTTTACGATATATCATCATCACACTTTTAAAAAACCACAGCATTATCATCTATTTTCCAGTCTCAAATTCTCTGATTGTCTTATACGTCTTTTTTTAATTTAAATTTTTATTTTTTTGACACAGGGTTTCACTGTGTTACCCAGGCTAGAGTAGAGTGGCACAATCTTGGCTTACTGCAGCCTTGGCCTCCTGGGCTCAAGTGATCCTCCCACCTCAGCCTCCCCAGTAGCCGGGGCTGCAGGGTTATGCCACCACGCCTGGTTAATTTTTTTGTATTTTATAGAGATGGGGTCTTGCCATATTGCCCAATCTGGTCACGAAGTCCTGGGCTCAAGTGATCTGCCCGCCTCGGCCTCCAAAAGTTCTGGAATTACAGGCCAGAGCTACTGCTCTGAGCTCATGCTTTTTTTAAAAAAAATGACAGGGTCTTGGTGTGTCACCCAGGTGGGGTGCAGTGGCGTGATCATGGCTCACTGCAGCCTTGACCTTCTGGGCGCAACTGATGCCTCTGCCCCTGCTTCTATCTCCCGAGTAGCTGGGACTATAGGTGTGCACCACCATACCTGGCTAATTTTTAAAATTTCTGTAGAGATGGGGTCTCGCTATGTTGGTCAGGCTGGTCTCAAACTCCTGTGTTCAAACAGTCCTCATGCCTTGGCCTCCTGAAGTCCTGGGATCACGAGTCTGAGCCAGCTGGCCTAGCTTCATACATTTTAAAAAATAGATGGATTGTTCAAAACAGGTTCCAAAACCATGTTCATACATTACATTTAATTGGTATGTCCCCTCAATCTCTTTAATCGAGAATACTTTTCTCTTCCTCTTGTTTTTTTTTTTCCTGTTCCGTTTGCTTATTGAAAACATGGGTCTTCCCTGCCTCCCTGGGGACTTTCCCATGTTTTAGAATTAGGTAATTACATCTGTTTTTTTTTTTTTTAAACATTATTCTCTCCCTTGTATTTTTTGTAATCAGAGATAGCATACTTTTAAGCATACTTTTAAGTTGTGTTGAGCTGAATTTATAAATATATGTGTGTGTGTGTGTGTGTGTACACATATATTTCAATACTTATTGACATTGTCTCTTTTTTAAATATTGCTAAAGCTGTTTTAACACAAATGTGAGTCTAATTGATACAAAGCACATCTTGATGATTTATGTAAAAGTAAGGAATTTTTAAGTGTGAGGAAACGATGCAGAAGTTTATTGAGGTCGCTTCTGCTTTCTGTCCTCCGCCAAACTGTCCTCCTCACTGGCTGAAGAGAGTTATCACAGGGAACATGCAGCCAAATTACTTGCAGAGTCTAAAGAGTTTTTTAAAGTTCCTACAGACTAGTCTTACTCAGGGGACTAGCACAAAACTTTTCAAAAAATCCCTGTGATTGATGGTTTACCCTCTTTACTGAGAGACCTATAAGATTTGTAAGAATTCCTAATATAAAACAATGTAGACTGATTTAAAAGTAGCCTCTGCTCACAGGAGATGAAGATCCTCCTTTGAAATACGGTTATTGCTGTTGATTGTGATTGGTTTTAGGAACCTTTGAATACCATCTGGCATTTTTTTTTTGTTTTGGACAGAGCTCAGACTTCAGTACAGCTAGGGATAACAGAAGGGAATGGTAGCCTGGGGTTACACTGTTTTATGATGACAGGAAGAAGCTGGAACTTTTGTGCCCCCACTTCTTCCATCTGCACTTAATGTTCTCATTATCTCCTGTCACTCTCCACTTCCTCCTGGGCCCCCTTTCCCTCCTGTAGCATCATTTGAATCTTTTGTTCTTTCCTTAATGGTCTTCCTTACTTCTTCTTTTAGATATCTTTAGAATATGATACAGTAAAAGTTCAAGAGAAAACAAGAAAACCAAGAAAGCAACGTGTAGTTGGTGTCCTGAGACGTCACATCCACGTTCTGGTCCAGTGGCTCTTGCTGGGCATGGTGTAGACGCAAACTTTATTATAAAGTGGAAATTTTGACTCACACCCTAATTTTTTTTTTGTAACAAGTTTTCCTGAATTTGCTTCTGTAATCTAAATCCCTCTGCATTTCCCCAACAGTCTGAAATGATTTACAGTGTTCTGTCACTTGCTCTTGCAGTCAGTCCTTCGATTAATTCTTGCTATATTGATTGAATGATCCTAAGCAGTGTCTGTATATGACAGTGTGAAATGATAAGTAACATGTTGTGTAATTTGGGAATTCACCATACTCACTTGGGATAAATTACCTGGATAATTGCAATTATATAGGCCAGACTTTAAGTTCTTCTTCTCTAACACAACACAGCACAATAAAACACAACACAACCTTTCTCTCCAGCCTTGCCACATATCACTCCCAACACCTGGTGAATTCTGAGGATGTGTCTTGTTGTCTCAATTCTGAAGAGCCCCCTTTGGCAGTCGCAAAAAGCCTTTGTGTGTTTTAGGTCATTGTAGGCATGTGGACGGCATGTGTGTCTGTCTCTGTGAGTGTGTGTGTGCATGTGCGTGTCTACACACATTAGGATTTACAGCTGCCTGCTGTAATAGGCTCAATCTGAAAGAATAAACAAGCCTCCTTATTTTGCTATTAAAAAACATTTCTTCCCATGGAACTGCTTTCTTGGATCTTTTTGAGAATTGTAAACATCCTCCTTGGAGATTATCCACCTACCTACATGTATCTAGTGGGTAATAATTATTTTGTTCAAACAGGCAGGGCTTTGAGTGACAAAGAACATTGTGCAAAGGAAGAGGAGTAAGAATCCATTTGCTGCTGTGTTTATTTGCAAAAAAGAACAATAAGGGGACTATGTCTACTAACAAACAGGCTTTTTTCTCTTTCTGCCATGGGACATGAAATCCTGTGTGTGGAGGAAGAGTTTAAAGGAATAGAGGTTAGAAAGCCAGGATGAGTGAGTGGGAGAAGAGGAAGTTCTAAGGAGACAGATATTGAGACAGTGGGAAGGTCCAGGGTTACAGATAGTTGCAGAAACAGTAGGGAGGTAGGGAATGGTATTAGAAAGAAGAGAGGATCTGGGGCTGTTTGCTTAGAGGTCGGTGTTTGCAGTTGGGTTTGGGGATATGTGGACAGGTGAGGCTTGTTTGTATAGATAGAGGAGGTTGAGGAGGATTTAAGAATGAAAGGAAGTATTTGTGAAGTAGGAAGGTCTATTTGCGGAGGGGGAATTGAGGGGACTAAGGGTTTAACTGAGGATGGTGTTTAGAGAACAGAGGATGAGGAAAATAGGCTGCTTTTGGATTTTTGAAGTGAGAATATTGCTAGGAAGTGGTTATGCCTGAAGCGTCTAATAATTAGCTCCCTCTTCCTTGTGTTTTGATGTTGGGATTAGTGGAAAAAGAGAAAAGTTTTTGTGTCCATTGTTGTCCATTGTAAAGCTTGGAGTTTCAGGTTGAAATAGATTTGTTTTTCTTTTCAATCCTCTAAAGCTTCCCCTCAGGCCCCATCTGCTGCCATTGGTCACCACAGAGATACCCCCACAGAATTCATGTAAAGAATGGCACTGCTTCTGAAGGACTGCTCTAAGCTGATGCCTGAATTCAATTACATGTCATCAGTGCATGCTTTATTCATAACATCGTCTTATTGTAAACATCAGTGCTGAAAGAGACCAGCCTGTGGACCACCAGTGCTGGGAGAGCTTTGAACACCAGGCATCAACCACTGTCTGCCTCAAAATGTGCACTCCGAGTCAGCATCTCAGCTCTGTGGCTCTTGCGGGGCATGTGTGTAGACACAAACTTTATTATAAAGTGGAAATTTTGACCCACATCCTAATTTTTTTTTGAAACAAGTTTTCCTGAATTTGCTTCTGTAATCTAAATCCCTCTGCATTTCCCCAACAATATGAAATGATTTACAATGTTCTGTCACTTGTTCTTGCAGTCAGTTCCTCTTTGCTTAATTCCTGCAACATTGATTGGATGATCCTAAGCAGTGTCTGTATGTGACAGTGTGAAATGACAAGTAACATGTTATATAATGGGAATTCTCCATACTCACTTGGTATAAATTACCTGGATAATTGCATTTATATAGGCCAAATTTTAAGTACCTCTTCTCTAATACAACACAGCACAATACAACACAACCAACATTTAAATTTATTTCTTTGCTTTTAAAACTTTGTTCTTGGCTGGGTGCAGTTGCTTACGCCTATAATCCTAGCACTTTTGGGGAGCCAAGGCAGGTGGATTACTTGAGCCCAGGAGTTTTAAGACCAACCTGGGCAACATGGTGAAAACCTGTTTCTACAAAAAGTACAAAAAAAAAAAATTAGCCAGGTGTGGTGGCTTATGCCTGTAGTCCCAGCTACTGGGGATGCTGAAGTGGGAGGACAGCTTGAGTCTGGGAGGCAGATGTTGCAGTGAGGCAAGATTGTGTCACTGCACTCCAGCCTGGGAGACAGACCCTGTCTCAAAAACAAGAAAACCCCTTTGTTCCTTTGGTGTGTTTTCATGATCTTGAAACTGAGATCCCTACAGTTTACAGTATCCTAAATTCACTGTTGATGATTCATAGTTCGAAGGGGATCGGCTTCATTATGGTGCTATCTGATATAAATGGAGCTGGAGAATTCACTTTCTAATGAGGTGATATAGTAGGTTTCAAGTGATAAGTAACAAGATCACTGGGAGGATTAAATTGATGGATTGGAAAGTAAACACAAACGTTTCAACACAGATTAACTTCTTTCCTGTTTAGGCTTCTGGGTGTTGCCTTTTCTCTCCAATGGGCACCAGATGCATTCGCTTCTCCCAGCCCATTCTGTGGATACACATGTAATAAGACATGTAGCCATTAAGGCCTTCGGGATTGTTTTCCTTCCACAGTAACATAATGCAGAATCATATAGTTTCACTGAGACCTCTTTTTGTTTACGTAAAATATACAGGAAACCCAAAATAAACACATCAGCATAGATGAAGAAGACAGGCTGTAAACTTTGGCATCTTCTTTGCCTCCTCTCTTACACATGTTTACACAGACCTCCCTTCCCCACTTCCCTCCCTCCTCTCGTCACCTTGGCAGTGCGTCTGGTGTGCTCTCCTTCACCTCCCACTATCCTAACTCTAACTCTGCTTTCTTCCTCTAAACTCAGCTGCGGTTCTGATGTCTGCAGTCACATCCCTCCCGCTCTCATTGCCTGGGGAATTAAACCCAAACTCTTTCACTGTGTTTTTTCATCCTCCTGCCTCTACTCTCCATGCTCACACTCTAATCCTCATTCAAAGTACGTGACTGATGATGACTGGTCCACATTTCCTAGAAATGAAAAGGGCACTCTGGAAGTAGAGAAGGCAAGAGCTGTCAGTAGCCATTGTTGTCACTCATGGGGTCAGAAAAGTCAACCATCTGAATGATTCTGTACCTTTTGAGTTGAATTGATTTGTAAGGTTAAGAGATACCAAGTTGAAACAAATATACATATGCATTCAGCTGTGGCAGGTAAACTAAGTTTCAGGAAAATGAGTGGATTCCACATTTGTACTTGATGATAAATCTTTAAATGCACAACCCTTTACACTTCCTAAACAGGACCAATAAACTTGAACTGAAAAAAAAAATGGGGTATCAGGCACGAATATCCCTTTTCTCTGGAATGTCCTGCCATCCCAGTCATCTGTAACTTTCCTCTACAGTTATGCATGGCCAAGAAATGGTGCATGGCTGTTTCTCAGATGTGGTTTATTATTTGCAAATATCCTGCTTGTTTTTTCCCTAGAGTTTGTAAAGCTGATCTTTCAGCCAACTCTACTTTGGAAAATTCTGCTGTTATATTTTGTTTGGCCAACCAATCTGCTTTGGTAATCATAGTTTTTGATTTTTAGAAAAAGTATATGTTGGCGAGGGGGAAAAGTAGTGGCACTTTCTGGGGTAGTTGGGAATCTGTACTGTAGTTTAATAGTCTTTATTTTCTTTAGCCCAAATAGGTGACAGTGCTTGGTAATATTTTAGTCACGTGATTAGGTAGCATTTCCAACTACAAACAGGTTGTCATATATTGATATATTATATCATCTGAAAAATAACATCAGTATCTTATGCTGCAGATAAGATGTTTGTTGGATGTACCGGTGGTCAAAAGCCAAACCTTTGCGTATTCATTTTGACATGAGGTATTAAACTCTTCAATTCTTTACTGTTGGAGTAAATATTTAAAATGCAGTTTGGGTATAAGTGCTTAGCTTTTTATTCCACTTAGTGACATCTGCTGTGGCTTGCTTTCTGGGTGGCTGTGTCTGCATACTATGGGAATACTCCAACTTAGTTCTGTTTCCCATTTTGTATATATTACTTTCAAAGCAAAGTCTTTCTTACTAACTGGCACTAATTCTTGTCTATTCTAACATCTCAGAGATTTTTCTTTTTTGGTAGCCATTCCTAGAAGATCCTAAACACTTGAAGGATTACTGACCAAGTTAAATCACTTTTAGGGGAGGCATGCTACTTGGACCCAGGAGGGTGTATCTTACTTGGTGGTGGAGATAGAAAAAGATTTAGGTAACTATGAGGGAGAAATACTTGATTATTAAATATAGTTCATCCCAGGAGACTTACAGTCCTAGATTTTAAAAAACAGTGTTATAGAAAATGATTTTTCCTACATGGATTTTGTTTTTAATTCTATTACAGATAGGATGTTTGTTGGATGTACCAGTGGTCTGACCTAATACGGGCTTGGAAGTTTGTTTACATCCTTAAACTCACAGAATTTTAGGTGTGCAAATGGCTTTATTCTACTATTGGGTAATACCTATCAGATTCCCTTCCCTCTGGTGGGCTTCTTCATCATTCCTTTATACTATAACCTCCTCAAAACTACCATTCTCACTGGATTCACCCCACGCCATGTTCCATTTCCTGTCAACCAACTGTTTCTATTAAAGCATGCAGAGCAATTATTTGTTCACCTTTTTCCCATTACACTCTAAGCTACAAAAAGGCAGGAAACGGTATCTCTTACTGTATGTCTCCCAATGCCTAGCTCAGAGCCTGATTTACACTAGGCACTTAATGAAGATTAGCAAAGAAGCCCCAAATCTCAGTGACCGCAGACAATCTTGGGTTGACAAGGACCTTGTTCCATGTTGTCCTCATTTAGGAGTGTGGGCAAACAAAGCCTCTGCAAGCCTGGATGGAGGCTAGTTGTCTTAGCAAGGGAGTGGGAAATGCTGAATCATGCTCTGACTCATGATCCTTAAGCTTGGGACTGGAAAGTTCCTTTCTCTCATATTTCATTGATCAAAACAAGGTACCTAGCCACACCTAACCTCACGGAGATGAGGAAGACCAACCTCACTATGTTCCTGAAAGGAGAAGAACTGGAATATTAGTGAGTAACACTAATGCCTGCTGAATAAATGTCTGATGAACAGTAGGCATGGATTTAATGAATGAAGTACCTAAAACTACCCATTGAGATTTTTTATTTTTTTCCCTATACAATAAACAGAACTACTCAAATATGGAAGTAATGTAGCTACATTCTAAAAAACACGAATATTAATATTATCTAAGCTATTCAGCAAACATCTAGAGACTTTTTTAATAACAATTCTGTTGGCTTTATTCATATCAGGGAAGTGTTAACGTTTGATTTTTTTTTTAGTGTTTCAGATGCATGAAGGGTGGAACAGATAAATTCGTGATTAATGTTTTTGCCAGAATCATTTAGAAGAGTTGGAAAAAATGTTGCAGTCTTCGATATTTATATATTAAATTAGTCAGATCAAGAAGTTCTTTAAAGTAATCTTTTTTGGAAAAGTTAATATCTGGCTTGAAAATTGGCAAGCAGTAAGGAAAAATTAACTTAAAATATCTAATCGTGCAGGCACGGTGGCTCACACCTGTAATCCCAGCACTTTGGGAGGCCAAGGCAGGCAGATCACTTGAGGTCAGGAGTTAGAGACCAGCCTGGCCAACATGGTGAAACACTGCCTCTATTAAAAATACAAAAATTAGCCAGGTATGGTGGTGCACGCCTGTAATCCTACTTGGGAGGCTGAGGCAGGAGAATTGCTTGAACCCAGGAGGCGGAGGTTGCAGTGAGTTGAGATTGTGCCACTGCACTCCAGCCTGGGCAACACAGCAAGACTCGGTCTCAAAAAAAACAGTCTAATCAACTTTAAAATGAAGTGTTGCTACATATTCTAGTATTTTATGCTAAGTGAGTTTTTTTTCTGGTTGTCAAAACAGTCCAAACCTATTATATAAAATGTAGAAAATATAAACTAGTATGAGAGATGTGTTAAAAGTCACTGGTAAAACTACCATCCAATAAAACCACTACTGATTTTTTTTGGTGTAATTTCTTCCAGTCCATTGTAATTGTTATTATTGTTGTGGAAGAATAGGCATATTGGGGAGCCAAGAGAAGATTCTGTCTTGTACTAGAGAGGCTGCCATGGAAATGCTAAGAAGTGATCAAATTCAGAATATGTTTTAAGGACAGTGTTGATAGAATTTAGAGATGGATAAAATGAGGAAGGGGGTGCTAGTGATAGAGGAGGCCAGTGCTGATTCTCAGGATTTTGGCTTGATCCCCACCTGTGTGTATGGTTGTGTATGTACAACTGACTCTTGAGCAACTCGGCTGAATTGAAAATCTGCATATAACTTTTTACTCCCCCAGAACTTAACTACAGTTAACCTGCCATTGACCAGAAGCCTTACTAATAACAAAGCCAATTAACACATATTTTAATATAAAATAACACATATTTTATATGTATGATATACTATTATAATAAAGTAATTTAGAAAAAAGAGGTTATTAAGATGTTCATAAGAGAAAGTATGTTTATTAAGTGGAAGTGGATCATCTTGAAGGTCTTCATCCTCTTTGTCTTCATGTGGAGGAGGAAGAGGAGAAGCTGGATTTGATGCCTCCAGGGTAGCAGAGGGGAGGCAGAAGAGGCAGGCACAATCAGTGTAACTCTATGCTTTTTTGTAAAGTATAATTTTACAAAAAGTAAACTTTTTATTTTCTTAATTTCTATAAAAATGTTTCTTTTTTATTTTTTATTCATTTTTAAAATTTTTAAAATTTATTTATTTTACTTTAGGTGCATACTATATCTGGCATTTCTCCCTATGTTATCCCTTCCCACCCTCCCCTCCCTCCCCACCCCCCGCTGTCTCTCCCCTACCCACCCTAAAAATGTTTTTTATGGGACCAATCCTCCTTCAACCGTTTGCTATAGTTCAGTACCTGTATCATAGAAGGGTCTGTTTTGTAAAAGAAGTCAAAAGCAGTCTTGAATAATCAGAACCCTTCTGCCAGACTGTGTAATGTCAGTGTGTTTTCTGGTACTGCTTCCTCTACATCTTCTTCATCATCTGACAGTGGTTTAGAAAAACTTTTCTCTATTAAGTTGTCCCTAATGTCCTCAGGATCCATCTATTTCCTTGTTTTTTCAATTCCGAAATATTTAACTTGAGACAGTTGTTCAAGGCTTGCTGGAATTTCACTATGGCAAACCAATGAGAGGTGATGCTAGTTCAGAATAGAAGAGTCTCAGTTTCAGTCCTCTAAACTGGTAAGATATGCCTCGTACCAGCGGTGTTGCCTTTAAAACCAGAATTGATAGCAGTAGACATGCCGAGAGGAGCATTTGTCTTGGGGGCAGAAAAGGGCCCTGTCCCTCAGGAATGAAAGACTTACCGAGAGCTAGATGGCAGGACTAGATCCCAGCTGGGAGCCAAATATAATGAAAAAACTTGATTTTTTTTTTTTGAGGTACATTTAAAAGGATAAATTGTGTTTGTAACTATCTGGACAGGGCTTTGGGTTAGAGGTCAAGGAGCCCAAGGCAGAGTTTGTTGGGGAAGGCTGCGCTTTTATGGGCAGTTGGGTTAGTGGCCCATCACCAGGATTTAGGCAGCCAGACTGTTTCTTGGCCTTGTGGATAAAGAAGCAGCTCTTTACTAGGCTGCCTGAATTTGCTCAGAAAGTATATGAAGCTGAGCAACAGGGTGAAGCCCATTAATCCACAGTGAGAGGGAGTGAGGAAGGCTTTGATTAAAATGGAAAGCTTGGGTTCATCGAGTTTCTCACCTATGGGGCAATGAGAGCTAGAGGGGTGGCAGTAAGGTCAAAATGCTAGACAGAACCTCTTCCTTAAACTTGTGGCTTAGTTACAGAGACAACCACATTGTGAAACCATTACTAACCGTATGTGATACTGTTTCTATATATATCAGAGATGTCATAATTAGTGTCTGATGTGCCCAAGGGCTGGAGGACAGTTTTAGTGGTTCATGGGTTCAGTGACAATGTTTAAATTGTATTTCCCATTGCTGATAATCTAAGAAATGTCTTTTTTATCAGTTAGAATTATAAGCCTTCCCATTTGCGGTAACAGTTTGTAACTCAAAGACATTTTCATAGGCTAAAACTTTAGTTTCTTAAGTTAACATTGTTCAAACTAGGGTTCAAAACACATTTTCTTAAAAATTTTAATCATGGAAGATAGAATCCTGATCTGTCCCTGGAAGAGTAGGTGGGTCCTAATAGGTGTTTCTGCTGGAAGAGAGGATTTGCAAGGAAGAGCCGAGTGCATTTGGGGTACTAGAAAATCTGAAGGCTGTAACAGTTTCAGGTTTTTAAATATACCGTCCTGACCATGTGTCAGTAATTTGTGAAATACCTTTTTCTTTGTTATTACCTGCCTCTGATGACTAAAGGAGCTTTAACTCTTCTTGTTGAGAAGGTAACTCCCAGAGCCCTCATTTAAAGAACCATCTTCTAACCCTCATGTTATTAAACGGTGTCTAACATAAACTTTTCTTTCTCCTCCCAAATGTGAATTTTGTTTCCTTGGGACTTTATTTCTGAACAGTTAATGTTTCTAGCAGAGACATCTATAGGAAGGTCCATTGCATTATGCCTTTGAGCATTAGCTAGTCACTAGGGAAGCAGGTGTTTTGCTACGAGCCAGAACATTAAGGAGAAATTGTCTTTTTTATGTACCAGCCTAATCCTGCACCTTTACTTGGTTAGGGATTTGTTTCCCTCAAATGTCATTGCTGTCCTTTTTAAGTTGTTTTTCTTTTGTACATAGGATATCCCAGAAGGTATCTACTGGGTATCCCAACCTTCTGGAGTATCTTATGTACAAAAGAAAAATAACTTAAAAGGACAGCAATTAAAAGGTCTTTATTCTTCTTCAATTTGCTGTACAGTTTTAACAGGTTTACAAGTAAAACTGAGTTTGTGCTTGTTAGTTGCGTTAGGTCAGACTGAAAGATTATTTGTTGAGATGTAGGCCTAACAAGGAACTGTTCTTTTAAAATCTTTTTTAAGGCAAAATGTTCTCTTTTATTTCTTTACAGATTCCAGCAAGATTATGGAAGAGCGTAGCCAAAAGGAGCTAGATTTACAAAATGGGAGCTTAAAGGAAGGCTCTGTGGTGCATTCGATTGAGAACGATTTCCAAAACATGATGGAGAGCCTTAGCCCAAAGAAATACTCTTCCAGTCTGAGATTTAAGGCCAATGGAGACTATTCTGGCTCCTATTTAACCCTCTCGCAACCTGTGCCTGCAAAGAGAAGCCCTTCTCCTTTGGGAACCAGTGTCAGAAGCAGCTCCTCCTTAGCCAAAATCCAGGGAAGCAAGCAGTTATCTTATGATGGAACTGATAAAAGTATTTCCATGAAACCTCCAACTCCTTTACTCAGCACTACATCCTCCCTCAGTGGATATCCACTTGGAAGAGCAGACTTTGATCATTATAGTGGCCGGGACAGTGAAAGGGCCTTGAGGCTCTCAGAGAAGCCTCCCTATTCCAAATACAGCTCAAGGAATAAATCTCATGACAATGTCTACTTTCTCGGAGGCCTGGAAGGTCGGAAGGCATCTGGCTCGCTCCTAGCCATGTGGAATGGAAGTTCTTTGAGTGATGCTGGCCCCCCTCCTATCAGCAGATCGGGAGCTGCAAGCATGCCTTCAAGCCCAAAACAAGCCAGGAAAATGAGCATTCAGGACAGCCTGACGCTTCAATCCAAGTTAACTAGACACAAGGAGCTTGCATCTGAAAACATCAATTTGAGAACTAGGAAGTACTCCAGCAGCAGCCTGAGTCACATGGGAGCCTACAGCCGATCACTTCCCAGGTTGTACAAAGCCACAGAGAACCAGCTGACACCCCTCAGCTTGCCTCCAAGAAACTCTCTGGGCAATTCCAAACGAACAAAACTTGGGGAAAAGGATCTACCTCATAGCATAATAGACAACGACAATTACCTTAATTTTTCTTCTTTGAGCTCAGGGGCTTTTCCCTATAAAACCTCTGCTTCTGAAGGCAATCCTTATGTAAGTTCTACCCTCAGTGTCCCTGCCAGTCCTCGAGTGGCTCGGAAGATGCTTCTGGCCTCCACTTCCTCCTGCGTCTCTGATGACTTTGATCGGGCTTCATATGTGGGGACAAACTCGAGTCATTCACTTTGTGCTGGAGAATCAGACAGAGTATTTGCGGCCAGACGGAACTTCTCTTGTGGATCTGTGGAGTCTGATGAGGCTGATTTGGAAAGCCTCAGACAGGCCTTAGGAACCCCCCAGCCTGTCCTTCGGGAACGGAAAAGCAGCATTAGCTCCATTTCAGGGCGTGAGGACCTGATGGATTATCACCGGCGGCAGAGGGAGGAAAGACTCAGGGAGCAGGAGATGGAGCGATTGGTAATGTTCACCTCAACAGTGATTGACCTCACTGTTTCATTAACCAGTATCTACAGGACAGCCTTGTAGACTGACTCCAGGATATGTGGGAATATAGGATTTTCATGTTCACTAGTCATAGCTGCTATCTTTCTCTTCTCTCCTGCTATCCTTCTTCTTCCCAGATCACTATTCATAGGCATGTTTGGCTATCTTGAAAGCCTACAGGAGTTAATTTAGTTGATCCGCGGACTTCTCACAAGTATAAATTCTTGAAAAACGTAACAAAGGAGTTGAGAATTTTATGAAATTTCTGAATCTTATAAACTTCTCTTTAAGAAATGAGGAAATGCTGACTTTTATTATAGCATTAAATTTGCATGTGTGTGGTTATGAGAGAAGTAGTCCGTGAAATCATGACTCACCGAGAATTAGGTAGTAAATTTGTCTTTATAGCGAGTTGTCTAGAAAGTTGGAGTTGCCTCAGTGGTGCTGAGGTTTTCCCACACTGCTCATACACACCCTCACTGTCTTCAGCTCTGACTCTTAGCATGTACAGTGACTCCAAACTACGCATACTCACAAGATCTATTGAGTTGCCTTTTTCCATTTAAAATGAATTTTTACTTATTGTTGAAATGCTGAAAAGAAGAAGACAGGAGGAAACATCCCTCGAGAGTCTCACTAATGAATGAGAACAAACAACTGCATTTTCTCATTCTCTTTTAAGCACAAGTATTTCTCTTTTAGAATGACTACCTGTCAGAGATTACTTTGATTCATTTTCGTTTCATCATTTCCTTAATGAGAGAAGCTGCAAGGTAATAAAGCTGACAACAACACTATAGGATTATCAGAAATATTTTAGTTACTAAAATATACTAGAATATGATTTTTGACTCACATCCAAAACTAGTTAATACCCTGTAGGACAATAAAATTGTAACCCAGGCTTGTCTAACTTGGGGCCTGTGGGCCGTGTGTGGCCCATGATGGCTTTGAATGCCGCCCAATACAAACTTAAGCTTTCTTAAAACATTATGAAATTTTTTTTTTTAACCTTTGTTTTTGCTTATTAGGTATCTTAGTGTATTTTATGTGTGGCCCAAGATTGGACACCCCTGTTGTAATCTTTGGATTATAATGGACAGAAACCATTTGTATCCATCCAGAAGGAAATATGTTTGACATTTTAGAGCAGGAATCATTTGCATCGCTCATAGTTTTTGATAAGTTGATGTCTGTTCTTACAGTTTTCAAATATCCTAACTGACAATAGTGAATGAAAATAAATGTGCATACCCTTAGAGAATTTAGATGGTCCTTGGGTGGGTCAGTTATACAGTACTCAGTATGACATTTCTCTTTATTATCATAAATAATCTCTATTTGTGGACTAAAATGGGATTGTGTTTGGGCTTGCTTCATTGACAGAAATTCAGAAGACTTAATTAGCATACAAAACCATGCCAAGCAACTATTATTTATAAAGCCAGATACTTAACTTCTATCTGATAACTTATCAAGGAATCTGGGAGAGCATTTTTAATAGCTTCCATGACTCCAGACATCTATTTCCTCTTCTGTTCCAAGGAAAGACAGCCAAACTCAAGAAATTCTTCTCGGCTAGGTTTCATCTTCAACATCTCTTAAGTATTGGAGAATTTCTCTTTCCTCTAGATTTTCCAAATCTGGTATGGATCTTGGCAGTCCAGGAAGTGACCTTCTGTACTGCCTGTAAGGTTGGGCCCATTAAGTCATAAACAGTTTTCACTTCTTGAAAGAGCTTTGTGGATATTGCTCTAAATATGAAGTTATATATTTTGCTTTAATAGTGCTCTTGTCATATCTGTTGAAATGAGGCTCTTTTTTAAATTTGACACTCTAGACTTGATCTTGGTTGCATAGTCTATTTGTTTGACTACATTGCGGTAAAAGGAATGACGGATTCTTATCCAGCCTGTGCAAATGATGATATTGCCATTAAAAAGTAAAGTGGCTCAAAAAATTACCTCCTGAATTCTGAGAGATCAGTGAGAACAAGTTACCATGATAATAATATTTCATTTAGTTTGCAAAATCAGAGTTAGCTGAATGGAGGATTAGAGATAGAGTGACATGAATGCTGAAGGGTTTTCCCCCTGAAAAAATAGATCATTAAAAATAATACTAATAATATTCTAAAACATATATCCACATTTAGAAATTCAATTGTTATTATCAATTCAGTCAGTTCTATGTAATTAATTCTTATTCCTCTGCATCTTGGGCTGTTAATTTGATTTCATGAAGTCATCTATTTCTGGATTAAAAAGAGTCCTGAAAATCTGATTTAGCTGCCTAGTACTGTCTCATTTTTGTCTGTGCAATTCTTTGAAATATCAGGAGTTAAGAATACCTGGTAAAGTCTTATCCACAGTTCTAAAACTGTCTTTTCTTCGTTAACGAGATACTATATTTTGTAGGCAAGCTCACGGGGAAAGTAGAGAACACTTGGTGAATGTAAGAGTTAAGTGGCTATAGTTAGTTTATGGTTAGTTTAACAAACAATATCAGCATGAAGGAGAGTTAAAATCCTTTTAATCAGTTTTGTAAGAACATATTACAGAGAGCGAGGGCACTGACATATAATCAACGCCTTTCTGTAAACTACCCAATCCTTGAACCTTATCTATAATATTAAAAATAATATTTTACCTGTACAAAATTATCTCAAGGAAGGGTGACTTTCTCATTTGATTTGAGAAATTTTTAGGGGCACAGTGAACAAACCTAATTATTTCTAGCCTCTTGCTTTTTGTAAAATTAAGGAACAAATCTTTGTGATTGCCCAGAGGTTCTCTGGGAAAACCTAAAAGTAGTTCAGGAATAGGTATCTTAGAATTTTTATTTTTTTTCTTCATTTAGGGTCTGTCTGATTTGAAGGCAAAATCAGAGGAGATTTTGTCACTTGAGTAATACAGAATTGTGTATACCTGAGAGTAGTGAATGTTTGTGGTTTGGCTATTTAATAAAATGGCAATCAATTATTTTATGATGAGCAAGTAGCCTTAAATCATTCAAAAATGAAGAAAACTCTTTTTTGTTATTTTAAATATGCAAGAATATATTCCAGTTAGCGCAAAGCTCAGAAAGTTACTCCTGTAAGATACTAATCTCTGCTCTTTTGGGCAGATAATATAGAAGAATTACCTTTTACTGCCTTTTGCAAGCATAGGCTGATTTCTCCAAGATGAGTCTGTCATTTCAATAAAGATAACTGCATTTTAGTTTTACATCAACAGGGTACTTGTCATATATTACATTTTTTAATGCATTACATTAAACATCCTTGATGAGTAGTTGCGTCAAAATCATGCAAACTTTGCCAGATTTTTAACATGCTATTATTTCTTTATAGCCGTTTTATTTGCAAGTATTATAAACCAAGTTAAATCAAACTCCCTTTGCGCATATCTTCAATTTTCTGTTTCCATCAACTTCTGTCCTTCATTATTCTCTTCCACATTCTGGAACAACCAGACCCTAAGACAAAAATACTTAAAGGTGTTGGAAATTATGTTCACGCTAACACATCACAGAACATAATTACTGATAATATGAAAAGTTTTAATTCAGTTTAGGTGAGTACAATGTTTATATCTTTTTTAACATTATGGAAATAATATTCGCTTATGTTTTTAGCAAACTAAGATAAGACAATTTAAAAGTTCAGGTAAACTAATCACTTTATCATAAAACAAATTCAAATATTTTTTAAAAATGAAATTATGGTCGTATTATACTATACACTGATAAAACAAGGAAAAGATATATAGCTGTTTTGTTGTTGATTTTAAAATGTATTTGTTTTCTTAAAAATTATATTTACCCATGACACAGCCCCAGGAGATCCTGAGAACATGTGTCTCTAAAGCTGTTTTTATAACCAAATTATCAAATCAGGTCTTTTCTTTTTTTTAAAGAGAGCAGAGTCAGGCTGGGTGAGGTGGCTTACACTTGTAATCCCAGCACTTTGGGAGGCCAAGGTAGGAGGATCACTTGAGCCCAGGAATTTGAGACCATCCTGGGCAACATGGCAAAACTCTGTCTCTACAAAAAAAAATAAAAATTAGCCAGGTGTGGTGGTGCACGCCTGTACTACCAGCTACCTGGGAGGCTGAAGTGGGAGTATAAACTGAGCCCAGGAGATTGAGGCTACAGTAAGCCGTGATCACACAACTGAACTTCAGGCCAGGTGGCAGAGTGAGACTCTGTCATTAAAAAAAAGAGCACATTTAAAGCATTAGAATTTCACAAAATTTATTTCAAGAAAATAAATTCTTAAAATTCTGGGAATGTTAGATTTATCTATTTGTTAGTCTATAAACCAATCAGAATAGCAGGTCTTCTCTATTTATTATTATCCTCAGGAGGTAGAAAAATATTTCACCTACACAGTGTTTTACCTCTTAGGTAGAGACACAGATGAAAGGTTTATGGCATAAGTCCTGCAGCTCCAATTACTGATCAAAAGTGAACACTGGACCGCAAAATCTCAGTTTTCCAGATCTCAAAAGACTGGTTGCTTTTCCATCAGGCACAAAATATATTCCTGATCTGAGTACATAAATAGAAAAACAAACAAATTGTAAACAACAGCAAACAAATAGTCTGTCACCTCTCACCTGACTAAGGCTGGATTCCAGTTCTACCTGTCAAATCACCATGTGGTCAGATTGTGAAACCAGATTCCTAGTCATGGCTATCACCAAGGGAGGTAACTATCAGTTGTATGCAAACCAAAACCCCAGTGAAACTTGGCCAAGGATTAGAAACAAAAACTACAGAGAATAGCTAGTCAGTGCAGGTAATGTTCTGTTGCCATTTGGGATTTACCTCCAAAGCCAAGAAAAGATGTGACTGGGCATCCAGCCCATGAGATACAGTTCATGGGCAGTACAATTTAATTGACTGTGTAGAGTGAGTCACTTGCACATTTTATTAAGGACCTCCAAATCGTCAAAGCATAATTTTCAAAAAGTAAATGCAACTCTTTATGTAAATGAAGAACGAATAGATGCCAAAGATTTCTTTAACTCATTAATGAGGAAACCAGGTGGGGCAAAGCTGGTTCACCAAGCATAATATCTATGGTATTTTTAGCTCACCTGTGATTATACTCGTGTTCCACCTGGATTTCTTTTAATGTGTTCAATCTTTATTTGGAAACTCAAGGTAATTTTATTGAGTATTAAAGATTAAACTGTAATTATGTACCTCCAAGGACCTATTAATGAGGTAAACAATCCACTTTGAGTCTATATTAAATAACCTCCAGCTGCTGTGCTATTTGAGATGTTTAGTTTGTTCTGTTTTCTTAAAAATAATTTTTCTTTCTTTTTGGTTTTTGCTCTCAGCTGCCAATTCATGCTTTGGTTATTTTGCCAGCCTTTTCATTTTTCATCATCTTAGAAACCAGTTATCAAGTCTTAATTTGAAATGTTCTGAACTAAGAGTTACTAAGGACACGTGAGGGGGACCTGAGCACATGAAGTGTGTGCACTTCAGTTCATAGACCTTGTGACATCCGTTTGGACTGGTTGGTGGTCATTTTAACTTCCTCACTCTGAGCTGTGTTTCAAGTAGGGGACATTAATGAATGAGATGTTGCTAGAGGGCTGGGATGCTCATTCTTTGACAGATTAGATGTTCCAGAGCAGGGGTCCCCAACCCCCGCCGGCCAGTAGCAGTTTCTGTCCTGTTAGGAATGGGGCTGCACAGCAGAAGGTGAGCGGTGAGCCAGCAAAGGTTCGTCTGTATTTCCAGCCGCTCCCCATCACTCACATTACTGCCTGAGCTCCAACTCTTGTCAGATCAGTGGTGGCATTAGATTTTCAAAAGAGTGAACACTATAGTGAATTGCACATGTGAAGGCTGTAGGTTGCATGCTCCTTATGAGTCTAATGCCTGATGATCTGTCACTGTCTCCCATCACCCCCAGATAGGACTGTCTAGTTGCAGAAAAACAAGCTCAGGGCTCCCACTGGTTCTGCATTATGATGAGTTATATAATTATTTCATTACACATTACAGTGTAATCATAATAGAAATAAAGTGCACAATAAATGTAACGTGCTTGAATCATCCTGAAACCATCCCTCCTCCACGTCCATGGAAAAATTGTCTTCCATGAAACCAATCCCTGTTGCCAAAAACTTTGGGGAGTGCTGTTCTAGAGGTTAGGAAAATCATTATAAAGTAGGATATTCTTGTAATTGTCCTATTTGACACCTGCCTTCCTCTAAGTAGTCCAGAGGTAGTGATGGCCATCTAGAGCTTTTGATGGTCCAAGGCAGTGAAAGTCATTTTAAGAAGAAGAGGGGAAAATAAATGAAAGCAAACCCTGCTACTTTTAAGAGTATTCATTTGGTTACATTGCCAAAAGCATCTGTGTTCTTTTGTGGAGAACCAGCGGATTCCCACGAATTGCATTGTAGCCATCCAGTATTTTCTTTCTGGCTGGTGATGGTCATCTGTAGTGCCTTGGTAAATAGCATTGTCGCCATTTAGAACGATGCAGGGCTACACTGATACTTACTTCTCAAACATGTTGTAATGTGATGCCAGGTCTCATGAAGCATCATGGAGTAAGGTTTTCTGATTTTTTTACATACATATGATTTTTTTACATTACATATGGATTCCTTGAAAATAAGATTGGCTTTCTTTTAAGGTACATGTTAATATTTCTGTGGTACTTATGTGAATAGGTGAAATGTCTGGGTCGGCAATTCTCTCCCATTGCAGGTGTTTTGTCCTTACAACTCCTTTGAAAGCACTTTATAACTAAATAATTTTAATTTGTAAGAGGCTGGGACCATGCCTATCTTGCTCACCGCTATAGATGCACCTCCTAGCCAGATGTCTAGAGTATAGGAAGCATTCTTTACATGTTTTGGAAAAGAGTACTTGAGTATTTTTTATATCCATTCATGACATTCATTCTGGGTTTCCTTCATCTGTGACTGTAGGTTGCATCCCTGGTTCCCAGATGATATACATTTAGTTCTAGGTAACATTGAAGCTCTCTACAAAAAAAATGAAGATATCTCAGTATAAATGCTTTTTTTTTAACTTCCAGAAAGGGGAAAGTATTTACCAACTTTCAATTAAAAACAAAAACATGGAAGAGTTATTTTTCTTTACTTTGAAAAATTTCTAGCATTCTTTATAAGAATTGGTCCTCTCCAAGGTCATACAAAAACCAAGGTTATAGATCCAAGAGTCTTGCTTGTGTACTTTTGAGCAGATCCTAGATCTAATGTTTCTAAAATTAAATAAAAAAGTAATTGAGCATATTTGTTTTAGGACTTTTGATATTTTATAAAATAAATGTATGTATTCTGTAATCTCTGAAAGGTGGTCAGATGCAGACCCTATTTTAAAGACCAGAAAGTAAACAGGTTGGTATTATGTAATGTTGTAATTAGGAAAAATTATTTAGGAACCCAATACTAGTGAGCATCGTCAGGTCAAAGTGACTCCTTGTAGATTTTTGCTTCTCTGTTTGCTTCTTGATGTCTCTGTTTCCTGATGATTCCTGATCCCCCAAAATAAGTTGGGCGTTCAGACCTTTTTGGCTGTGTTGAGCCATATTATAAGTTTGATAATATTTTTTGTTTGGATAGCAGAATGAACAATGTTAAGAGAATGCTTATTGTTGCTTAGTCATAGTATTAATCTTTTTTTTTTAACATCGTCTTTGAAATGTGAAGGCAAACTTAAGTATTTGAAAATGATTTTGTCCTCCAGTTTGACTTGAATCTCCTTTCTGATGTGGCCCTTCCGTTTACTACATCCTGAGTATAATTTTAATTTATTTTAAAAAGTGGCCGCCCTAGTTGGAAGAAGGCAGTTAAACTGCAAATAGGGTAAGAGGTTTATTTACTAGCCCAGTAAACTTAGTGACTCAAGACTTCTGAAAGGATCTTGAGAAACAATGGCTCTCGTCCTATATTCTGCTAGAATGGCCATTTGGTAGGTACACAGGCTTAATCTTCAGCTTCAGCCTAAGGCTTAAACTGAATTGTTGCTGGGGAGCCTTTCCTTAATTTCTCTCATGTTTAAAATAGCCATCAATTCTCTACCCTTTTTTTTTTAACTTTCCTAACTTGTTTGGAGGGTTTATGGGATTTAGCTCAGAAATAAGATGTGAGCCACAAATGTGAACCGTGAATGCCATTTAAAATTTTTTTACGTTAAGCCAAAAAAAAAAAAAAAAAAAACACCCAGGTGAAATTAGGTATAATATATTTGACAGCATAGGATTAGATTAACAATGCTACCTACTCCCTAAATAAGTAATCCATTCTTTAAGTAAACAGCATTATTTCTAAATAAAGTAAGTACATTTTTAGTCACTGGGTCATATAAAGAATAATGTTATCTGTCATCAGATCACCTTGAGTCATTAGAGAATAAAGCAAAGACTTTCTACAAATTGCTAGGGTGTATGTGTGTGTGCAAGTGTGTGTGTGCCTACATGTGTGTATATGATGATTAAATATTGAAATAATTAATCATTATTAATCATTAGCAAATTTGGGCTGCCAGTTATACTCCATTAAATGAGAGTTAAAAAAAAAACAGTTATCATATCTTCTTTCTTTCTTCTTCACTTGGAGAAACAGATGGGCAGAAAAGGAGTGGGAAGGGAAAATTAGCATTTGGCAAAAATCTAATGACTTCACATTGGGGAAACAGAGCTAAAATCTTCATGAAATTCTGTATTGCTGTAGTCTATTCTTGAGAGCAAACCCTCTGTTCTTATAGTGGCAATACAAACTATTGCCTCTTGATGGTGCCATCCATTAAAAAATTATTCTTAGAATTTGAGAGATGTATGTTCTGACTCTTCACATAGTTCAACTTTCTCAGACTAAATGCTGAAATACAGAAAGCAACTTGGACTAAAAAGAGGCCCTATATGCCACTATGTCAGTTACAGAAGAAGTCTCATTCTTTTTTAAAATGACAAATATATGAACACTTGTTTGTAAACAAGAAATAAAGCTCATAAATAAAATTTGTAGAAAAATACAAACTAAACAAAAACCGAAAATATATTAAGACCAAAAAATATATACGAGTGGAGGCCGGGTATGGTGGCTCACACCTGTAATCCTGGCACTTTGGGAGGCTGAGGCGGGTGGATCACCTGAGGTCAGGAGTTTGAGACCAGCCTGGCCAACATAGTGAAACCTTGTCTTTACTAAAAAATTACAAAATTAGCCTGGCGTGGTGGCGCATGCCTGTAATCCCAGCTACTTCAGACGCTGAGCAGGAGAATCGCTTGAATCCGGTAGGTGAAGTATGCAGTGAGCTGAGATCAAGCCATTGCCCTCCAACCTGAGCAAAAGAGTGAATCTCTGTCAAAAAAAAAAAAAAATATATATATATATGTATATATGTATGTGTGTGTATATGTATATATGTGTATATATATGTATCTATATATTTATGAGTGGAGATACATGAAGTGAAGGAGGACTATTCTTTCTTTTTGAGCAGAGTCTTGCCACCGTGCCCAGCTAATTTTTGTAATTTTAGTAGACACAGGGTTTTGCCATGTTGGCCAGACTGTTCTTGAACTCTGGCCTCAAGTGATGTGTTTGCTTTGGCCTCTGAAAGTATTGAGATTACAGCATGAGCCAACATGCTTGGCCTAGTATATCTAAATTTAAAAGCTGACTATTTATAGAGCTGCAGTTTTTAAAAATTTGTCATCAGCTAATAGGTTTAATGATTGTGCTGGTGAATTCTTTTTTTTTTTTTTTTCCTGAGACGGAGTCCCTCTCTGTTGCTCAGGCTGGAGTGCAGTGGCGCGATCTTGGTTCAATGCAACCTCCGCCTCCTGGGTTCAGGTGATTCTCCTGCCTCAGCTTCCTGAGTAGCTGGGATTACAGGCGCACGCCACGATGCCCATCTAATTTTTGTATTTTTAGTAGAGATGGGGTTTCGCCATGTTGACCAGGCTGGTCTGAACCTCCTAACCTCGTGATCTGTCTGCCTTGACCTCCCAAAGTGCTAGGATTACAGGTGTAAGTCACTGTGCCTGGTCTGTGCTGGCTAATTCTTATAATGTGAATTTTTCTTCCCCAGCTTGAGAAAAGATTATGGGAATATTTGCTATAAAGAATATTTTTTTTAGAAGGCCAGCTGATTCTTTATTGCTTTGGGAGCAGGGGGCTCAGGGGCTCTTGGTGGGGCGGGTCTGCTTCCTCTTCACCATCACAGGCTTCTGGCTGCGTGTAGAGAATATTTTTAAAGTTGGAGATTGATTTAAAAAAAAATCCGAAACAAGTATTACAAGAGTAACACATCCAGCACTTTCTCTTTCGTTTCAGCCATCTCAATGTGCCAGTTAAGAAGGTGTGTGTTAGAAGTCACATAAATAATCTCTTTGTGTTGAATAATTGGAGATCTACGTGCAGTCATAGGACATATTTCAGAGGGATCCTGTGTATCCTTTACTCAGTTTCTTCCAATGGTAACATGTTGCCAAACTGCAGGACCAAATCAGAGCTACGATATTGACGTTGATACAGTGAAGATACAGAACTCTTCTAACACCACAAGGGTCTCTCATGTCGGCCTTTTATAGCCACACCAGCTTCCCTTCTCCTTAACCCCTGATAACTACTGATTTCTTCTCCATTTCTATAATTTTGTCGTTTCAAAATATAATCATATAGCATGTAACCTGTGGGTTTGGCTTTTTCCACTCAGCAGAGTTCTGTGGAGATTGGAAGGTTGTTGCAGTCACTGCTCCATCAGGTCTGAGACTCAGGATACATGAGGCAAAGGGAAATCCAGAGACACACACTTCTTTGTGTTTCCTTGGGTCCCCAGTCAGCCTTCTTTCCACCTTTCAGAATCTTCTTCTGTTTTTCCTCCATATAATATATAGAGTTTTTCCTCCATATAATATACAGAGTTTTTCCTCCATATAATATATAGAGTTTTTCCTCCATATAATATACAGGGTTTTTCCTCCATATAATATACTGTTTTCCTCCATATAATATACAGGGTTCTGAGTTATACTTGGTGGGAGAAATAGGGGAAAGTATGTCTAATTCTTTCCCTGAAGCTGAAGTCAGTGAGATTAGTTTTCTAAAGTTGAAAATAGCCAGAAACTTTGCTCTGGTGCAGTCTAATGACTGCAGGTTGAAAAATTTTGGTTTGGAGAAATTGACGTTTCTTATTCAAAATTGCTAAGACCATGTCCCAGCTCTGGGAATGTAATTTGGATTTTGAGAACAGACAGAATTTTAAGAAAATGCTGAGCAGAATTAAAAGGAACAAATTTCTCAAATGGTGATTATTCTTTCATTCTGATTATAGAATAACAAAGCTCAAGCTTTGAAAGGTCATCTTTTCCATCAGATCATGAAGACCAAGGCCTAAATCATCTTAGGCAGAGATTACAATTTACAAGTTGTCTTTGGAGAAAGGAAAATATTCAGGCATACTTCTGAGATATTGTGGGTTTGGTTCCAGACCACCGCAATAAGGCAAACATCATAATAAAACAAGTGACGCAAAGTTTTTGGTTTCCCAGTGCATATTAAAGTTATGTTTACACTATACTGTAAGCTATTAAGTGCAACAGCATTATGTATAAAAATGTACCTACTGTAATTTAAAAATACTTCATGGCTTAAAAAAATGCTAACAATTATCTGAGCCTTCAATGAGTTGTAATCTTTTTGCTGATAGAGGGTTTTACCTTGATGTTGATGGCTGCTGACTGAACAAGCTGTTGGTTATTGAAGGTTGGGGTGGCTGTGGCAATTTCTTTCTTTCTTTTTTCTTTTCTTTTTTTTGTGAGTCTTGCTGGAGTACAGTGGCACAATCTTGGGTCACTGCTGCACCTCTGCCTCCCGGCTTCAAGCGATTCTCCTGCCTAAGCCTCCTGAGTAGCTGGGATTACAGGTCCATGTCACCACACCCAGCTAATTTTTTATATTTTTGGTAGAGACAGGGTTTCACCATGTTGGCCAGGCTGGTTTCGAACTCCTGACCTCAAGTGATCTGCCCACCTGGGCCTCCCAAAGTGCTGGGATGATAGGTGTGAGCCACCGCGTCCAGCCAGCAATTTCTTAAAATAACAATGAAGTTTGCCACATCAATTCAACTCTTCCTTTCACAAAAGATATCTCTACAGCATGCAATGCTGTTTCATTGCGTTTTACCCACAGTAGAACTTTTTTCACAATTGGAGTCAGTCCTCTCAAACCCTGCCACTGCTTTATGAATTAAGTTGATGTAATATTCTAAATGCTTTGTTGTCATTTCAAAAATGTTAACAGCACCTTTGCCAGGAGTAGATTCCGTCTCAAGAAAGCACTTTCTTTGCTTATCCATAAGAGGCAATTCCTCATCAGTTCAAGTTTTATCATGAAAGTTCAGCAATTCATTCACATCTTCAGGTTCTACTTTTAATTATAGTTTTCTTGCTGTTTCTATCACATCTGCAGTTACTTCTTCCACTGAAGTCTTAAACCCCTCGAAGTCATCCATAAGGACTGGAATCAACTTCTTCCAAACTCTTGTTCATGTTGATAAAAATATCAGTACCTCCTCCTCTGAACCAAAATGTTCTTAATGGCATCTGAAATAGTGAATTCTTTCCAGATGGTTTTTTGATTGACTTTGTCCAGATCTATCAGAGGAATCCTTACCTATGACATCTATAGCGTTACAGAGTGTATGTTTAAGATAAAGACGTGAAAGCCAAAATTACCCCATGGGATGTAGAATGGATATTGTGTTATTAGGCATGAAAACAACATTTATTTCCTTGTACATCTTTATTAGGGCTCTTGGATGACTAGTGTGTTGTCAGGGAGCAGTAATACTTATTTATATATTTTTAAATTTATTTTAGGTTCTGGGATACATGTGTATGATACACAGGATTATTACATAAAGATAAGCCACGGTGGTTTGCTGCACCTATCAACCCATCACCTAGGTATTAAGCCTGGCATGCATTAGCTATTTTTCCTGATGTTCTCCCCCACTTCTCCCGAGTAGTAACATTTTTAAAGGATTTTTTTTTTTTCCTGAGCAGTAGATCTCAACAGTGGGCTTAAAATATTCAGTAACCATGGTATAAACAGATGTGATGTCCTCTAGGCTTTGTTGTTCTACTTACAGAGCACAGGCAAAGTAGACTTAGCATAATTCGTAAAAGCATTGGTATTTTTGAAATGGTCAATGAGCACTGGTTTTAACTTGAAGTTGGCAGCTGCATTAGCCCCTAAAAACAGAGTTAACCTATCCTTTGAAGCTTTGAAGCCAGGTGTTGCCTTCTCTCTAGCTTTGAAAGTCCCAGATGGCATCTTCTTCCAATATAAGGCTGTTTTGTCTACATTGTTTGTTTGTTGTTTGTTTATTGATTGATTAATTGTGGGTCAGGCTGGTCTTGGGCTCCTGGCCTCAAGTGATCCTCCTGCCTCAGACTCCCAAGGTGCTGGGAATACAGGAGTGAGCTACTGGTCCAGCTGAAAACTTGTTTCATGTAGCCACCTTCATCAATTATCTTAGATCCTCTGAATTGATTTGCTGTACCTTCTACATCAGCATACTCTGTTTCACCTTGCACTTTTATGTTATGGAGACAATGTCTTTCTTTAACCTCATGAGCCAACCTCTGCTTGTTACAAACTTTTCTTCTGCAGCTTCTTCACTTCATTTAGCCTTCACAGAATTGAAGAGAGTTAGGGCCTTGCTCTGGATTATGTCGTGGCTTAAGGAAATGTTTGATCTATTTCAACCACTAAAACTTTCTTGACATCAGTGATAAGGTTGTTTCACTTATCATTTGTGTGTTCACTGAAAAGTCACCTTTAATTTCCTTCAAGAACTTCTCCTTTGCGTTTACAACTTGGCTAATTGGTGTAAGAGACATCTTTTGGCCTCTCTCATTTTTGGCATGCCTTTCTCTCAAATCTTAATCATTTCTAGCTTTTGCTTTAAAATGTGAGATGTGTAACTCTTTCAGTTGAACACTAAGAGGCTATCATAAGGTTATTAATTGGCCTAATTTCAATATTGTGTCTTAGGGAATAGGAGGCCTGAAGAGAAGGAGAGACACAGGGAAATGGCTGTTGGTGGAGCAGTGAGAACACGTACAACATTTATTAGTGAATTGCCGTCTTATATGGGCATGGTTTGTGGTGTCCAAAAAGTTTACAATAGTAGCAACAAAGATCACTGATCAGATCACCATAACAGATATGGTAATAATGAAAAAGTTTGAAATGTCGTAAGAATTGCCAGAATGTCGAATGAGTGTGGTGGCTCTCGCCTGTAATCCCAGCAGTTTGGGAGCCTGAGGCGAGAGGATCACCTCAGGTCAAGAGTTCGAGACCAGCCTGGCCAACGTGGTGAAACCTCGTCTCTACTAAAACTACAAAAATTAGCTGGGCATGGTGGCGTGTGCCCTGTAATACCAGCTACCCAGGAGGCAGAGGCAGGAGAATAGCTTGAACCCAGGAGGCAGAGGCTGCAGTGAGCTGAGATCATGCCACTACACTCCAGCCTGGGCAACAGAGCAAGAATCCATCACAAAAAAAAAAAAACAAAAACAAGAATTACCAGAATGTGACACAGAGACATGAAGTGAGCACATACTGTTAGAAAAATGTGCTAATAGACTTGCTTGCTACAGCGTTTCCACAAATCAATTTGTAAAATATGCACTATCTGCAGAGTGCAATAAAGCAAAATGCAGAAAAATGAGATATGCCTGTAGTTACTTTCTTAACATTATTCTCAAATTTAGAAAGAGGACATACCATCATTTGTTTTGCATTTTTTTTCTTTTTTATAGAGATGGGTTCTCACTATGTTGACAAGGCTGACTTCAAGCAATCCTGCCTCAGCCTCCCAATGTGTTGGGATCACAGGCATGAGCCACTGTGCCCAGCACTCTTGTGCATTTCTCTATAAAACTTTGTGGCATGCTTTTAACATTTTAACACATAACATTTTTATGTGATGTGTCTCAAAAATAGTTTTATTACAGTACTTTCAGTTGATATGTTACAGACTACCCTCCTTTTTTTACATGTAGACTTTCCTAGTTTTTTACCCCACTGGCTTCTTTATACATTAAAAAAAATCCTATTTTTTAAAGGATAGGATATGTTTTCAAACATGAGGATTTAAAGGTCTTTATACCTCTCATACACTTATTTTGATTGAACAACAGTTTAATGGATTGTGTTTTATAGACTGTAGTCTTTCAGAAGAAGCAAACAAGATCTTCTGGAACTCAATCAAGCTAAACTGAAAATGTAAACAGATGACAGTAAGATTAGATTTTGTTGTGTTTTCTTTAATGGTGTGGAGCAATAGCATAATTGCCTTAACAGAATGGGCTCAGGCACTGTTCAGACTTCCTTCTGGAATACTGTCTATGTAAGAAAAAACATCTGGCATGTTTTCATAGATGCTGTATGGAAATTATGATAATACTGATCACGTGAATTTCTTTTCCTTACAGCCAGTTTTTTTCAGTCAGTAGGGAGAAATACATTTTTTTTCTCCTTTGAATGTTTTAGAGTCATTCATAATGGGCATTTTCTTTCAAATGATATATTTTTGTCTTTTAAGAAGAGTTAACCTTCAACCTTAATATTTTTTAAAGGTAAAACATTACATAACCCACACATCTGCTGGTTGATTTTAAGTAGAAAAATGGTGCAAAAAATCATCGGGAAAGGACTAAAATATAGAGGACTTAGCTAAATTGTAATTGTGGTCAGAGATGTATTTGTATCTGCCTAACAAAATGTAGAGGTGGAAAAAACAAGTCAAGAAAACATCGTTGGACAAAAAGTTAACAGGATTAATTAAATGAAGTTATATTACTTCAGAACATGTTTCATGTAAATGAAAATCAAAATAGGTTGGCTATGGTAGCTCATGTCTGTAAATGCCAGCACTGTGGGAGGCCAAGGTGGGAGGATCACTTGAGCCCAGGAGATTGAGGCTACAGTGAGCCACAATCACATCATTGCACCCTAGCCTGGGTGACACTGTAAGACCCTGTCTCAAAAAAGAAGAAGAAAAAAATTACTTTAGCATATATTAATAATTAAATAGATACTTCTATTTTTAAAGTACAAATAAAATAGGTACATAGCCAGAAATAGCAATAGAGGCAAGTGGGTTTGAGGGAAATGTTGACACAGGTGAGTAAGAGTAAATATTTATTCAATTTTTTTCTTTTTTCTTTTTTTTTTTTTTAAGGCAGGGTCTCCCTCTGTCACCAAGGCTGGAGTGCAGTGGTGTGGTCACAGTTCAGTGCAACCTTCGCCTCTCCAGCTCAAGTGGTCTTCCTGCCTCGGCCTCCTGAGTAGCTGGGACTACAGGCATGAGCCACCATGCCCAGCTAATTTTTTTCATTTTCTGTAGAAGTAGCATTTCACCATGTTGCCCAGGCTAGCCTCTAACTCCTGGCCTCCCAAAATGCTGGGATTATAGGTGTGAGCCACCAGGCCTGGCCATTTATTCAATTTTTATTTTTTTAATTTTTAATTGGAAAGCTGCCAAACCACATTAGGTTTAGAAAGGCTTCTGAGTAATCATAATTTTTATTTGTATTTATTTTTTTGTGATAGTGATTTTTAAAAATGCATGTGACAAATTAGTTTATACAATTAAAAGAACTAAATTTCTTTTTCTAAGTATGAGTAAGGCAGGATATGAGAAGTTCCTCAGGTGTTTGAATGATGTGTGCCCTCAGTAAGGTAGGGACACTCATGTCTTTGAAGTTTAAGGTGGGGCCAGGGGCAATGTAACTAGAAGCCTGGGTTTTATGTCAAGGGTGAAGTACTTGTACTGAATAGAATAAGACAATGGATTTTTTTGGAGGGTAGTTCTTTCTAAAAGCTACTCCACTGGACTTAATGTGCTGGAGGGAATATATGTTGCTCTGTAGTGGTGAGTGTGGGAGGACCAAATGACAGGATGCCTTTCTCCCCAGGTTACGATGGGAACTGGGCAGTTCTCTGCTGCCAGGGGCAGAGGCAGGTGGATCACTGGGCAGGGAGTTGGTAGCCTTGAGGAAATTCTCTCTCCTTCTAGATAGCCAAAGAAACCCCATAGATTTTTCAGGGAGACATTTGGCTGCATAACAACGTACTTTGCCTGCATTTCCTTTCCCTGAAAAGGATTGGGTTTAGTTTTTAGGTGTGCTTGTTAATCAGTATTAGAGATGGTTCCTCAGAACCTGCAAGGTAATTATCGATTTCACTTCACGCTTTTGACAGAAACCATCCTAACCATGAATGACAAACACAGCACCTGCTATAAGACTGGCACTACCTTTAGACTTGATAGCACGTAGTACATAACATGTTCTCACACACAATTCTTTATTGAATTCTTCCAGGATCCCAGGGGAAGAGGTACCCATCTTCTCATCTCTGTTTTACGGACCATGTAATTGAGACTTGAAAGGTTGAACCTGATTAAAAAAATAATAATAATACTGTATTATACCCCTCTGGTAAGTGCCAGAACTACAAATCCAACTTTATGTTCTTTCTACTTAAGCTGAAATACAGATTCTGCTTTTAAGAATCCCAGCTACTCAGAAGGCTGAGGTGGGAGAATCGCTTGAACCCAGGAGGCAGAGGTTGCAGTGAGCTGAGATTGCAACACTGGACTACAGCCTGGGCAACAAGAGTGAAACTCCATCTTAAAAACAAAAAACAAACACATAAGCACAGTTACGATTCATTATAGGGAGAGGATACAGATAAAGATTAGCCAAAGAAAGAGACCCACAGGGCAGAGTCCAAAGAGTTTCAAAGGTAACACTTCCATGTCCTTTTCCTCTAGGTCAGAATGTGTTACTCTACCAGCATTAAGCATTGGTAGCTGATAGTGTACACATGACAGGGAGGCTTGCCCAAGCTGTAGTGCCCACACGTTTTTTGTTTGTTTTTTGAAACTGAGTCTTGGCTCACTGTAGCCGCCACGTCCTGGGTTCAAGCAATTCTCCTATCTCAGCCTCCCAAGTAGCTGGGACTACAGGTGCCTGCCACCATGCCTAACTAACTTTTGTATTTTTAGTAGAGACAGGGTTTAACCTTATTGGTCAGGCTGATCTCGAACTCCTGACCTCAGGTGATCCACCTGCCTCAACCTTCCAAAGTTCTGGGATTACAGGCATGAGCCACTGTGATCAGGCATTTTTTTTTCTGTTTTTTGTTTGTTTGTTTGTTTGTTTTCTCGTGACAGGGTCTCCCTCTGTCTCTAAGGCTGGAGTACAGCGGTGCTATCTTAGCTCACTGCAACCTCCACCTCCTGGGCTCAAGTGATCTTCCTTCCTCAGCCTCTCAGGTAGCTGGAGAAAAAGAAAAAAGTTATCTCCAAGGCTTAAACACAGGTCTATTTCTTTCTTACGCTCTAGGACTAGTGTGGGTTAAAAGAGGCGTCTGCTCCACGTTCCTCACTTGGGGCCCAGCCTGATGGAGCCAACACCATCTGGAGAGCCAGTCTGCCATGCTAGATCAAGGCATGTGATGAATCATGCCCTGGCTGTTCATGCAGAAGTGATACGCGTTGCTTTCCACACTTCACTGGCTGGTACAAGTCTGAGGGCCATACCTAGTTTGAGGGTGAGGAAGAGAGGAGCCATCTTACCCTGTGTCCAGAAAGAGGTAAACTGATCGCAATAGCCCAGTTACTACCCTTCAAGGATTTATCTCTAAAACAGACCCATATAACTGACTTTGAGACATTGCTTCTGTTTCTCCTTTTTTTTTCCTGCCATTACCTAATTGAGACATTAGGATTTGTACATGGAATCCTGGAAATTCTGCATACTTGCTGTCAGCACCCGCTTTTCTCATTCTGTCACTCATTTTTAGACCAGGGTTCCTGACTCTTGTTGGTGCACTTATGAACTTTTTCCAAAAGTTTCTTTAGGGCTGTTGGAATCCATAAGAGGAAGAAATGTGGCCCATTTCTACGCAGGTACCTCATCCCTCTTCCCTGAAAAGACCCCATTTCTCTAGCCATGTACTAGTTGCTGATCTCTGAGCATACCATGATATGCCACAGCTCTCTGTCTTTGCTTCTGTGGTGCTTTTATGGAAAATGCCCTGCCCACCCCACTGTCCCAATAGACCAGACAAACTCATATTTATCCTTGAGGACCCAAATTTGTTTGTCTGTAATCTTTGTGTACTGTTTCCCCGTTTATGAACTCATGGGTTGTTGATAAACTTCTGTTATCACTGCTTTTATAACTGATCACCTATTTGTGCCTCCTATTAAAGATCTGAGGGTAGAAACGCTGTGTTTTGCTGTGTGCAGTGTCTCATGCTAGAGGCCGAGGTGAGAGGAGGATTGCTTGAGTCCAGGAGCTTGAGACCAGCCTGTGCAACATAGCAAGACCCTGTCTTTCTTCCAAAAAATTAAAAAATTAGCTGGGCAAAGTTGTGCGCCTGTAGTCCCAGCTACTCTGGAGACTGAGTTGGGAGGATCTCTTGAGCCCAGGAGGTGGAGGCTTGCAGTGAGCTATGAGTACACTACTGTGGTCCAGCCTGGGTGACATTGACAGACTGTGTCTCAAAAAATAAGAGAAAAAAAATTTTTCATCTTGCCCTCTTTTCTCATTTTTGGATTCCCAGCACATTACTAGACAATGAGTTCACATTTACCAGTTATAATAGGTCCTTCTAAAAAGAAAAAATTCACTTCAACTAAATTATATCTAGCAATTAAAGGTCGACCTTTTAAGTAACAAATGACCCAACATACTTAATTATAACAAAAGGATTTTAGCAAAGATTTCACCTGTGCTTAAGAGTCCGCAGTTGGTTTTCTGCATAATGTACGTATGTATGTATTTATGCAGTATGTGTACCGTCCTGTGGCCTAGACTGGTTGGTGGTAGTTACAAAGCACCTGGATGGGTTTAGGAGGTGGATGGTACCTTCTCCTGAGGGCTGTGAACCTGCAGTGGGAACAATGTCAGACACATTCCTCTGAGATGGAAAAAAGCTCAGAGATCAAAAAACATACCCCTAGCCCACAACCTTTTCTTTTCCTTTAAACTCTAAGTGAAAAATTACACACATTTTCCTTCAGCTATACTTTCGAAGATCTTGTGCCTCCTTCAACACCTCCTTTGATATATGTGGGAGGTAGAGATGAAGAAAAGGAGAAATGGGACGGGCAAAAAATAAAAATGTACGTGAAGTAATTTGATTCAAGATGATCTAGTTTCTAAATTCTTAGCACTGATATTTTGGACCATTAAGGTATGTAGCCTCTGTACATGTGACTTTTCAAGAGGATGAACAGTAGATTGCTAGTTTGGAAAGGTTGGTAGGATTTAGAAATCTCAGAGAGCAGCCAGCCTCTTGACTTATTAATTAGCAGGTTGTTAGGTGAAGCTTCAAAGAAAATTGAGTTTTAAGTAGGGGGCCAAACATCACAGTTTGCCAGAACTAATCCCAATTTGCATTTGAGGTTCCAGCATAATTATTAACAGTGCCCTCTTTGATTCTTGAAAGGCTCTGGTCTGAAATGGTCATTCTGGCTTTTGGTCATGCAGTTGGAGGCTATTGGCATGATGAATGGGAAGGAAGAAGACTCCAGAGTGCAGAGAGCTGAAGGGAAAATTATCTTATGAGAGTAATTTCTGTTCAGAGTTTTCCTTAAAAGGCTTCTTGTAGTGCTTTCTGAAATGCCTTGCAGACTTTCTTCTGACGCACTTTCGACATCAGTTTATTTTTCTTTGGTGCAGCTTTTATATGGCCAATGTGTCTCATCGCAGCCTGGATTTCTTTTAAACTCGTGGGCAGCAGTGCTGCATGAGTCTGTGATTCAAACTTGGACAGATTGGCTGTGAATGGGGTGATAAGAATAGAGAGAAACACATACCAGTAGACCAAACTTCCTGTGCACAAGCCTTTGAATACTGCATTTCACTGTCTGAAATAGCATTCATCTCAAGGCTGGGATCATTTATTCCCTTTGGAATTAAGCAATACCACTGGCAGCAAAAGAAACTATTTTGGGAAGGCCATGTGGGAGGAATTTTTCTGTGTATTCCAGGCTAGATGGAAGTATCTTTTATGCTTTTGCAGACCGCATCTTAAAGCCCAGGTAATTGGAAATTGACAACTTACAGATAATCCCAAATATTTATGCCAAAGCTGATATATGACGTTATACTACAAAGATGAAGAAAGACTGAGTTTAGATGCTTCAACTTAATTACCTAAGTAGCAGAAGAAGAACTTTTCTTTAGAGATTAGCCTCTAATATAGATGCTGTTAAGAAGTAAAATGTAATAACATCTTATCCCTCTCCTTACATATGTTCTTGCAGGTTGTTTTTGCATATGCCCATGTAGACTTTTCCAGATTGCTGGAGAAGTGTAAAATAAGGCAATGAAGGCTATGTCCCCCGTGCTTCCTCCCCATAAAGCTGAGGTGGGCAGGGCTTGGCAGCTGGTGGAAACTGCAGCGATAAATAAGGGCCAGGGCTCCTGGATGGACAGGGTGCAGAAGAACCCAAGATGAGGGTGTGTAGCTATGAGTGCCTGCCATGGGAAGAAGCCACGAGGACGGAGTTGCAGCTGGAGTCCAGAAGTTCAGGCAGTGAAAGGGAGGTGCGAGCTTGTAGGAACTAGTTGAATAGTCCTTTTGATCAAGCTGTTGCTCTTTTATTTCTTTTTGTTGGGGGGTTACTTTAGAGGGCAAATATAAGTCAGATATGCCTTAATATCTGTCTTGTCATTTAAAAGTAATGTATTTAATGGAACCTAACGAGTTATGTTGATCTGTTCCTGTTTGACTTTCTACTTGTTAGGAGTGTCACCTGATAAAGAGCTAATTGTCTTCTAAAGTTTGTCTTTACAAATTAGTTGCAATTGAAATGAAAACAGCAGTCCAGTGATGCTTAATATTTTTCTGCTTTTTTGCACATAAGCAGTTTGGAATGTTTTTCTATCAAGAGTGTTTGAAGTCTCTTCTCCATGTGGTCAATGTGATCACAGCAGATGGTTTTTGGTTTTAGTTCTTTTTTCACTTTGGCCCTTGAATTAATGTGAAAGGTAAAGATATGGAGATTTCCTACAAATTGTTGAGATTTCCTCAAACAATGCTGTCTAGGCTTATGAGAAGCAGAGAAGCATTTTGTAAATTATATCCTATTGCTCACAAACTATATAGTTAATTTACTTAAAGTTCAAAATCATAAATATCTACTGTTGCATGGGGAGTCTGGTAAGATTTCAGTACTGTTATAAACATCAATGGCCTGTAGATTGATTTTTAAAAAACAAATTTTATTTTCTAGCCATATTAATCAAATATTTAATGACATATGAATTTGAGTTACATTGGTGTCTATCTGGACTTGATGTGAAATATTCTTCATTTTAGTGCAACATTCTATCTTTTTTATAATTTCAATTATTTATGTAAGAAATTAGTAGAAAAAGACCTTTATATGGTGACCAAGCATTAAAAAGTTTCGAAAATTTTGAAGCGTTTCAAGAAAAAAAAAATTGAAGACATAGCTAGGTCTTTTAAATTAAGATTCTGTAAGTAGCTGTTTTTCTCTTTGTGTGTCTAACACACAGTCTAACAGTAGGATAATATTTAGGAAGTTAGAGAATTAATTTTAAGCACAGGTCAGTAGTGATGAAAAAGCTAGATACTGTTAAAGGTATATAAGTAGAGGCTGGGAAGGAGGCGAGATAGGAAATGGAGGTTTTTTAAAAAAAATAACTGAGTTTGGTGCAATGGCATGGCCTGTAATCTCAGCGACTTTTGGGAGGCTGAGGTAGGAGGATCACTTGAGCCCAGGAGTTCAAGTGAGCTTTGATTGTACCACTGCACTCCAGCCTTTAGGACAGGGCGAGACCTTGTCTCTTTCCGTAACCCCGCCCTTCAGAAACCTTGGAGCATTGATAAGTCATGAAAAGACTTACTGAGGGCTGATGTGTGCTAGGGCCAGCCCTGTGATATAATAAAGGGGAGAGAGTAGAAGCCAGAACTGAGTTTGGGAGGAAAGTTGGGTGTTGTTAAACCCCATTTCACCTGGATCCTTAAATATATCAATGAAAGATTATCAAAATCATCACCAGCCAAGTGTTTCTGGGTTTATGTGTGGAATGCAAGCACCAGTCATCCCAGCCTTTTCAGTCTTTTTATTTGGAGTTGTGTTCATTCTCACAAACCCACTGACCTTCCCCTCCTCTGTGTTCTAGGAGAGACAGCGTCTGGAGACCATCCTCAATCTCTGTGCTGAATACACAAAGCCTGACAGTTGCTTATCTACTGGGACCACCGTGGCAGATGTGCAGAAAATCAACAAGGAGCTTGAGAAGCTGCAGCTCTCTGATGAGGAGTCTGTGTTTGAAGAAGCCCTCATGAGCCCTGACACAAGATACAGGTGCCACCGGCAAGACTCTGTCCACGATGCAGACTTGGCAAGCTGTGGGATTCTCAGTCAGAGCAGTGCCAGCTTCCTTACCCCCAGGAGCACCAGGAATGGTGAAGTACTTAGCGACCTCACCCGGACTCCCCCACCACCATCCTCCACCTTTCCGAAAGCTTCCAGCGAGTCCTCTTATCTAAGTATCCTACCAAAGGTAATGCTGGCCGAGCAAAGATACTAGGATTTAGGGTCTAGGGCTGTGCATATGCTTTGGGCTGGAAACCGGTGATGTTGTTATGCTACTTATTATTAAAAGGTTATTAGCTGAGCAAGGTGCAGCAAATTCGGGTGTTTACTGTAAAGTAACAAATTTGCACTGTAAAAAATGTAGCAGCACAGAAGAGTAGAAAGAAAGAACATTTGTCTTCTCCCTGCCCCCTTTCAGTTATATACCTGAGTGACAAGCAAGTGTAAAACTGGTGCTAAAATTGTCTTACCTGCCTTTCTAATATTTTTTGTGTATATATGGCTGTTACAGGCACAGACAGGCAGATACACACACACAGTATTCTGTACTTTTTTCCCCTCACTAAATGCCTTGAGCATCTTTACATATTAGTATACACAGCTCTACATCATTCTTTTTAATGAACAATTGGTTTTCTTTTGTTTGCAACTACCATTTATTTTCAGGTTTTTTTTTTTTTTTTGAGACGGAGTTTCGCTCTTGTTACCCAGGCTGGAGTGCAATGGCACGATCTCAGCTCACTGCAACCTCCACCTCCTGGGTTCAGGCAATTCTCCTGCCTCAGCCTCCCGAGTAGCTGGGATTACAGGCACGCGCCACCACGCCCAGCTAATTTTTTGTATTTTTAGTAGAGACGGGGTTTCACCATGTTGACCAGGATGGTCTCGACCTCTTGACCTCGTGATCCACCCGCCTTGGCCTCCCAAAGTGCTGGGATTACAGGCGTGAGCCACCATGCCCGGCCTATTTTCAGGTTTTTTTGGCTAATAAAATCCATATGCAGCAAATATCGTAGCATATATATATTCGCACAATTCTGCAAATGTGCCTGTGATATCACTTACTAAAAGTGGAATTGCTGGGTCAAAGAGTTTGTGTATTTTTCATCTTACTCAATATTTCCAAATTGTACTTTCAAAAGACCATATTTAAAAAAATGTCTACATTTCCAGGTGACACTTTCACTAAGTGTATGTGCACACCTTGTTCTCCATACACTTGCCAAGGTCGCATATTGTCAAAATTTTTCCATTAGCCAAATTGATAGAAGTTTTAATTTGCTTTTCTTTAATTATGCATAAAGTTGGGGATCTTTTCATATTTTTAGTTATAATTTGTATTTTTTGACCCACTTATTCTTGTTATTCACCCATTTTTTAATTGTTTTATTTGTCTTGTATTTTACTGAGTAGTAAGAGCTGTTTGTGGTTAAGCAGATTAGCCTTTTATCAAAAGTAGTCTTTATTTTGACTTTATATTTTTTGGACATATAGCAGCTTCAGATTTATCTGTGCTCGTAAGTACTATTTAGTCTTCTGGGCATATGTTGGTTTAAAAATGTCTTCCTTTTGAGGATTTGTTAAATGGAGTTTAAGGAAAAATCTTTAAAAAAATTTTTTTTCTTTTTCTTTTTGTACAAGACTCAGAACCCCCACATCTTTTGTTATTATATTTTTCACACAGGTTAATAATTTTTTTCTACCACAATTTAGTTTTTAAGTTTCTCTACTTTTCTTCTAAAATGATTTGAAGGAGCTTACAAGAAAAGATAAAAATTATATTGGACTAAAATTAGAATTACAAAAATAGTAAAAAGAGGAAAAAGCAGATACCATATTCACAAGGTGGATTCACTTATTTAGGAATAAGTAGGATTAATGTATTGATTTGCTTAATTAATGCTTACTATTAAGTTCAACTGTGAGATTCTTTAATCTTTTGTTATAAGAGAAGGACGCATTGATTCTTTAAGAGAAAGATGTTGTCAAGGTACTACATGCCGGCAGTAGTTTATCACATTATTCAGGGAGTTTGTGCATTTAACTACAGCAAGACTTTTACACTGAATGTTTTCTAGTCAGAAATCCTTATCTACCTACTGAGATTTTCCATCACATACATCACAACTTTAGACTGTTGAATACATGTTGGACATCAATCTCTTCTTTTTTCTTTTCTTTCTTTTTTTTTTTTTTTTTTGTTTTTGACATAGAGTCTTGCTCTATCACCCAGGCTGGAGTGCAGTGGTGTGATCTCAGCTCACTGCAACCTCTGCCTCCCGGGTTCAAGTGATTCTCCTGCCTCAGCCTCCTGAGTAGCTGGGACTACAGGTGCACGCCATCACACCCGGCTAATTTTTGTATTTTTAGTAGAGACGAGGTTTCACCATGTTAGCCAGGCCAGTCTGGAACTCCTGACCTTGAGTGATCCGCCTGCCTCGGCCTCCCATAGTGCTGAGATTACAAAAGTGAGCCACTGAGCCTGACTCATCCCTTCTTTTTGCTAGTAACCGTGTTTACCTTACTAATTCTCGATGGAGAGTAATTCTGAACAGGACATCTGTTTCTGTGGGCAGAAAGTTGGAATGATTAGAAACCAGAATAGGGGAAGAAAGTTGGGGCAGGGAGGAATCAAAAGTTGTTTGTGTTCAGGCACAGTCAGTGACCCGTCAGTTGAAAAGTTGAGCTATTGTCGTCAGCCATTGGCTTCCTTTTGATTTTAAATCTTTTCACATTTCTTCCTTCCTGGAGATCTGCCATTTTTTTGTTAAAAACATTAAGCTGTGTGCTCTCTCTAAAGACTATCTTTTGGGAGACAGGTTTCCTCCTGGAGAGGCCTATGACAAGAATGCTGTTGGTATGTACATGAGCAGATCCTGGCAGATGTTTTTAATTGCTCAAGCGTGTAACTGTGGACTAGGAGGCCTCTGAAGCTTAGTGCAGCATCTGTTGTAGCAAGAGAGGTGAGACTGTGCACCCTGTAAAGGCAGGAAAGATCCGGGACACCCAGGCCACCGCACAGCAGTGTAGAAAGAGTGCAAGTGAGGGAAGCTGATGGGTTTCAGGAACACATTTTTTTACTTGTTACTTTCTGAAGATAGAAATATATTACCTTGAGAGAGGAGATAGAAAATTAAAAAAAAGAAACCTCATAACCATTTGTTTTGGATGCTCTTCCTCTTCAATTAATTTGCACACTGGATTATTTGCCTAACAAAGTTCAGTGTTAATACTCGATTGAGGGATAAATGGAGGAGAGAGGAATGTGAAAAACACTGTAAGCTGACTTAACTATACAAAACAACGATCTTAATGATACTTAGGAAACCTGAGAGTTACCAGTCAAGAACTTGCTTTATATAATACTTACAGATGCAGATGACCTTGGAAATATGCTAATTTTAGTTGGCCTTCCTGAACCACCTCCTGAGGTAAAAGTTGTCTGGAAAGCTGGCTCATCTTTCTCCTTTTGAGTCCCTTGCACCCCTGTCTCCTTTGGCTGCAGAAGGGTTTTAAGAAGAAATCTGTGAAAAAGGGTCAGGTAGAAAGTGTCTTTTCCTCTATCATCTCTCCCCTCTCCTGCGTGGATCAGGTTTCCCCGAAGATAACATATTAGAGGATGCACATACATGTGTGATGTGCTTATTAAAACATGTCACTGTTAGTAGATTCTTGTCCATTACTGTAAAAAAAAAAAAATTCCCAGAGAAATTAAAATGAAGGGCATATGTTTAGAATTACAATGTCTCTGTCACTATAAAACTTAAAGCTACTCAGTGGCTACCACACCTTGGCTTTCTATTGGTTTTCTTTATTTGGTTAATAAATGAGATTACATTGACCTCACCCCATTCTATCATAAAGCGTTCAGTTTTAGAATGCTTCCTGGAGATTTTGTTTCTTATAAATAACTTAGAAAAAAAAACCCATGAATATTTCCTAGATGGCATTTGTGGCTTTATTGCCATAAACAGTATCTTAAGTTGTCTGTTATCAGACATATCTATTGTGATAAACTTTCTAAAAATTTTGAATTATGCAGATGATTCCCACTCTTAACCATCTTTAAAGTTTAGAGTTTTGCAGATTGTTCTGTTGTTTTGTATTTTTCTTAATGCCTTGCGTCCACCTGTGAGAGAGATATTTTTAAGCCATGTTGGAAGTAGAAACCTAATATGTAATCTTGACCCAACAGGATACTGGCCTTGGTGAGGCTTTCCTGCTAGGATTATTCACAGTGATTCTGGAATGCCATTTCACTGTTACAGGCATTCCTCATGGCTTAAAACAGGCACCTTAGTATTAGGACAATGAGCTTTATTGTCTGTGATAAAAAGGTCAACAGTTGTTTTATTAGTTGATAAGATATTGGATGTAAGATGACAAAGAGCTAAATGTCAGAGTTTGGAAGAGCTGCTTACCTTCATCTTAACAAACCTGAGGTACTAAATTCTGAATCATTGAATCACTTTAAGAAGCTACAAAGTAGCCAGGCATGGTGACTCCCAGCACTTTGGGAGGCTGAAGCCAGGGGGATCACCTGAGGTCCGGAGTTCGAGACCAGACTTACCAACATGCTGAAACTTTGCCTGTACTAAAAATACAAAAATTAGCTGGGCGTGGTGGCAGGCACCTGTAATTCCAGCTACTCAGGAGAGGAGGCCGAGGCAGGAAAATCACTAGAACCTGGGAGGTGGAGGTTACAGTGAGCCGAGATCGCACCATTGTACTGCAGCCTGGGGGACAGAGCAAGACTCTGTGTAAAAATTTAAAAAACAAAAAGCTACAAAGTAAAGAATAAAGAATATAAATATGAATAAAGAGTACAAAATATGACATGATGGATGGCTTCTTAAAGGTATTATCAAGATTGTCAAATTAAGTGAACCTAGTGAAGTATGCTAAAGGGATTTTTTCGAGGTTTAATTTCAAGTTTTTTCCCCAACAGTTAGTAACAAATATTCAATAATTTACTCAACTGGGCTGCTGTTTTCAATTTTCATTTGTGAAACAGTATAATTATTGACTTCCTGATTCAAAAAATTACTTTTTCAAAAAGGGATAATTTGAATAAATAATATATTTATTCTGACATATATTATATATAGAAAGATTGGTCTCTACCCGGTGATATCCAAGATAACTAACTTGAAATTCTAGAAGGAGGAGGCTCTTTGTATTCACTCAGTTCTCTTCTTGAACAATAAACAGTCACATTTTGACCGTGTGTGTGATCTACAATATTGCTTTCTTCCCTGGGCATCTGTCATTAGCTCCATTCAGGAGTGTAACTATGCACTCTGTCACTTAATTAGTTTCTCGACTTTCTTATTTCTTGCCGATGAACCAGTTTTTCCATGAAGTAATTTTACAAATGGTGGCCAGTGTCCTGTTTTAGGGCGTGTCTTAGATGCTGTATAGCAAGAAGGTCTATAGGACAAAGACAGGAAATAGTGTACTAACACAAAAGTGAAGCTCCTGTTAACTTAACACCAAGGGTGTAGTTTTAAGTCATTTTATGCCTCCCCAAAGTGATGTGCCCTTGCTTTTCTAATGTGTGTTGAGAAGGAAATACATAAGCTCCTTTGCAGATAACCCTAGCAGTGACATCCAACAGGATGCCTAAGAGATTCAAGAGGCTTTTATAGGAGATGTCCTCACCTTGAAGATGGCACAGAATATTGTGCTTGTAATGACCGTAGCCAGCATGCTCAAGAGATCCCTGAGGAAGATGTCACAAGTCTTCTGTCAGTTCTCGTTCTCTGTTGTGCTGAACTTTATAACCTTGGAGAAGTCAACTCAATCTCTACGTTCCACATTTTTCTTATCTGTATAATCTCTTAGTTCTTTTAGCTTCAAAACGATGTGAATTGGTGAACTGAAGTTGTTTTGTCTGAAGTCTCTTGAGAGCCTAATTGATGAGGATGGCATAATGTGGAAAAAACACACCAGAGCTCTAAGCGTGCAATTGCAGGGATGCTTTTAAAATCTACACGGGCATGGAGACTAGGAAACGCTAGACCTATGAATGGTTTACAAGTCAAGCTGGGAAATTCTAGAACTGAAGTATGAATAATCCATTTCTGTATTGATTAATCGCAGACCCCAGAGGATATAAGTGAAGAACAGAGATCTCAGGAGTTGGCTGCAATGGAAGAAACCCGGATAGTCATTCTGAACAACCTCGAGGAACTTAAACAAAAAATCAAAGACATAAATGATCAGATGGATGAATCTTCTAGAGAGGTAAACTTTTTACCCTCTCCCCTCTTTTCTTGCTTTCCTTTAGCTTAAAAATACTGCTGCTCATTCAGGTACAGGCTTTGGAGGCCTGATACATAGAAGTCAACATAAGCAAACATTTATTCAGTGGGTTCTGTGTGTAGGGTAAAAATACCCTTTTTCTACTTTCCTTTTTTCTGTTTTTTTTTTAAAACCAGATGACATAAATGTACTACACTCTTTTTAATGTACTTTATGAATCTTCAACCAACTTTGTCTTAACTAGTATGTGCTTTCTGACCTAACATAGGATCTATCAGCTGAGGTGCCCTGTATTTAGATTTCAAGGTCAAATCCAGCAAATGTTTTCTGAGCATGCTTTATTGTGAGTTGAATATCACATTGGCACCATGATGAAATTCACACATGGCTCAGAAATAGATCCAGCTTCCTAGAGGTTTGCAAACTAGGGAGCAGACAGACACATATTGCATAACTATAATAGAAGACAGTGGCAATTTTTATGTTACCTCCATCGCATGAGAAGGGGCACGTAATTCTGCCTAGGGAAGATCTGTGTGTCTGTCCTTACAGATGATGCCAGCAGGCCCTTAAGTGGTTAGGGGACTGCTCACCTGTTGTCTTGTATAGAGACACTGGAAGCCCCTCCTGCTGGCATTGCTAGGAATGCAGAGCTCACATACTGGGCTCGGGTAACTTTCTCTTCCCATGCTCTAGGGACAAAGAAAGAAAGACGTGGCTGCTCTCATCGTGGTCTGTACTTGAGTTTGAACCTAAGCAAATAGGCAAAATATCCTTGAGAAGTGAGCAGAAGAGGGGTTATAGTAGAAAAGTTAGGTTATAAGATAGCTAGTTTTTTTAGTGAATATATTCTAAGCTCTCTAGCTTTCTTATATGGGAATCCTGATTTCACATGGGCTCTCTGGAGTGTTCTCAGGCCCCCAGTCTGGCTGATACAGTATTACTTTTGGAAGTCTGTAGCTGTTGCAAATGTATCTCTAGGGTGGGCAGTTGAGACTATCCCTGAAGGTGAAACACTTCTGAGCTTTGGTCTGTGTCCTTAGTTGGATATGGAATGTGCTCTCTTGGATGGAGAACAGCAATCTGAAACAACTGAACTTATGAAGGAGAAGGAGATTTTGGATCATCTAAACCGGAAAATAGCTGAACTGGAAAAGAACATTGTTGGTGAAAAGACCAAGGTAAAAGAAAATTATATTTTAATGCAATTTTTATGGGCAAAGTGGTGGTCCCAACTGATTGAATTTAAATGTTGAATGGATTATTGTGGTTTTGGATTTGTGTGTCATGTTCCTGGAGACAGTGGCACTAGAGAAAAATCCTAAGGTCATACATTGCCAGAAACTAAGAACTGCCAGGTACCGGGCAGCTGATGCTGAGAAAGCAAATCTCATATAATTTGTGAGCCGATATTCCTGACAGCTTTATTCTACTTGACATGAGTGAGTTGTTTGTTTGCTTTTTTCCATTGGCCTTTCTGCTTTTCTGATTCCATTGTGTTTTTTAAGTAATTTTTTTAGTATACTGAAGTTCTTTACCATTGCTGCCCTATAGGGATGGCTTAAGCATGTTCAAATAGGGTTGCCTCATTTCTTTTTATTTTTCTGTTTATTAAACAGATGAATGAGAACCGTTCATCTCACCTGCTTCGCCTTGCTATTGTTTACAATGCAAGTGCACTGCTTTTTGACAAATGAATTGAAGTTTCTGTATTTTCTTCTGGGGGGAGTCCTCCCACACTGCCAAAGGAAAGTTATCTGTGAAACACAGTTGACACTTATCTTGGAAAAGGTCCTGCATATACATTTTGGATCACAACCTGAATGTTGGCTGATATCTATTAGGGAAAGTATGAAAAATCACTTGCAGATTTTAGAATTCAGAATGATAGTTGGGTTTTCGATTTGTCTGTGCATGTGTTTTTTTCCTCTGGGAAATATACATTACTCTCCTCTCCCATTCTGAATTAGTTAGAGCTGAACTAAAAACATTCCAATAAAACTGAAAATAAAATTCCAATTTGAGAAAGAAAAAAGCAAATAAGCTTTAACACATTCTTCCTTACTCACCATGTTCTCCACTAAGCTGAGAAAAAGAAAAATTTTTTAGTTTGAGTAAGTTCTAGTGGTAATGTGTGGAAGGAATTTCTGCTGAATGTGACTTCCTTTTTAGGCTATTTGTTTAAGACCTATAAATAAGGGCATTTGATCTTGGTACCAGAGAATGAGCTCAAAATGACAGTCAGAAATAAAAGTCAAATTAAATGCTACACATCAATTCTTGGTGGCCAGCATGTCAGAATTAAACTGCAGAGACTTTTCATTTTAAATTTTATGTGTGTTCATTCTGCCTCCAAACATTTAAGTAGTATTTGGGTAGTGGGTGTATTTTTCTCAAAAGGCCAAAAGCAAGTCCAAGAATTGACTGTCTAAGTCTGCAGTCCAGAAGGATTCAGCGAATGGCTATGCTTCTCAAAGATTCTGCAAGAAGCCTTCATTGGAGGAATCAGATGTCTTGTATTGGTATTTATCAATATTTTCCTATCAAGTAAATACTAATTAAGTAATAGTAGAGTAGTTTTATTGCTATTTATGTCATACTAGAAAACTCATTCAACACAGGAATTGGGTATCATGTTCCCTGTGAACCCTCCTGCCATCCTAATCCGTGTAGTTATTTATTTTGTGTATCTCACATATAGCATGGGCTACGAACTCTATATAGCATGGGCTACAAACTCTATTTGTGTATGTCTCATTAGTATCAGATTCTACACTAAAGTGAAGCAAATTGAGCCAATGTTAGATCTCACTTCCCAGGAAAAGTTATGTTATATTCTCAGGAGGTACAGGTAGAATTCTAGGAACATGGGCAGAAACAAGCAAGGAAGCCACCTCCATCCTTCCTAATATTGTTTTGATGGCTTGACAGAGGCTATGCACCGGAGAGGGGACTCCAGGGACTCGACGCATAGGACCAGGTCAGACAGCTGTGAGGGGATTAGTTGGTCTTAGAAGGTAGGATTATTGTCTGTCATCACATCATGTGAAAAATGGCAGAAACTGGCTCTGGGTTAGGAACTCCAGAAGAGGATGAGGGGAGTGGAAACAAAGACTGGTCTAGATGATGTTACTATGTATTTTTGACAACTAAACTCAAATAGAGACTCAACACAGCTTGGCGAAAACATTATTATGTTTCTCAAATAAATGTAGTCCACCATTTAATGCCACAGCTATTTCATACACTCTGTTCATACCCCTGGCCCACTTTCATCCCTCTGGCTCAGAGATCATCTTACCACCTGCTCTGCAGAGAAATTAAAAGCATCCCATCTTCTCACAATGAAGTGGGGGTTCCCTCCTTCCATCAAAGACTAGTCCCATTGGATGTGCTCTGGGTGTCATCCCATCCCACCTTCTTTAGGTCTTTAGTCTTTCTGCACCCTCACCCCCTGGGGTCAGTTTCTCCCTCTTTGCTGTCAGCATGCCAACATTATTATTTTTTAAATAAATTACTACTTTATTTGTTAACAATAAGCTACTACCTTATCCCTCTTATCTTCATTGTAGCTAAACTTATCAAACAATTTTCTGAGTATATTGTGTCTCCTTTTCTTCATTTTCCAGTTAAACATTCTTCCCCCTCCAGTTGGCTTAGATCTCTACTCCTCCATCAGATTTTCTCCTGTTAAGACTACTAAAGACCTCAGTGCCGCCCAGCCTGCTGGGTGCTTTCCAGTCCCCTCATGATCAGACTCCGGAGCAGCATCCGGTACAGGGGACAGCTCTTTCTCTTGGTCCTTCTTCACTGTCTCCCTCTTCTTTGCCTCTGTGTACCACAGTCTTCTGGTATTCTGTCCATTTCTCTGACCTCTTTCTCACTCTTTATCTCTGATCTGAACTCATTTCTCTTGTACCCTCATGTCCTTCTGTTGCTATGGCTTCAAATAACTTGTATATGCCGGTGACTAGCATAGGGATTTCGCTAGTCCGTACCATTTTGGGAACACTGACTCATATCCTGTAGCCTACCTGACATCTCCACTCAGATATTTCTTGAGTATTTCCAACTGAACACACCCATAACTGAACTCTTGATCTTATCTGTTCCCTTGCCTTCCACCCTCCACCCTCCACCCTCCAGTTTTACCAACCAGGAAATTGTGTCTCTATTCACCTATATGTTCAGCAGAAACCTGGAAATTGATCTTGACACGTCTTTCCTATCCTCCCTACATCCAGTTGATTACCAACTTATTTCTCAATTACTTCAACATCTCTGCATCTCCACTAACAGCATTCTCTTCTCTATTATGAAAATCTCTTATTTAGTCTACTTCCACTTGCTTTCCTTCAATTCATTCTCTTCACAACAGCCAATGTGATTAAAAAGAAGAAATTAGATCGTATTGCTGTGGTTTGTGTCACACTGTACTTGATTATACATCCACGTTCCTTAGTGTGATCTGTCACCAGCCTGTCACCACCCTCCCATTCTTCACATCACTCTCACAGTCGCCTTCCTTTCTATCTTTCTATTTGTTAAAAGATTCGTCCTCCCCCAACCCCAGTCCTTTGTAGATACTGTTTTCCCCTACCTGGCATTCTCTTCACCATATTCCATGCCTCATTGGTCTGTCTTTCAGGGCTCAAGATCAGTGTTAGTTTTTCAGAAAAGCCCTCCTAGACCTTTCCAGTTCAGATTAGATTTTCCATGTTGTTCTTTTTACAGATAAACATTTTCTAATTTATGTTTGTTCGGGGGTTACTAGACATTTATTTCCCACTCTAGCCTGTGAAATAGAGGAGAGCACTGGGGCACTGTGATACACTGTTTATCCAGCCCATAGCATGTGCCAAGTTACTGCCCAGTGTGCTTGGGAATATTGTTGTTAGATTTTCCTGCTAATAGCTAGTCTAAACTGGGCCTTAGCAAAACACTGAGCCAAACACCTGCCAAAGAGCTACGTGAAGCCAAGTTTCAGGACAGCTGGGCTGGGCTGCCCGCATGCACATGCCAGGAGGCCTGTAGTCACACGGCCCATCATGCCAGAGCGTAAGACAGAAGGAGGAAGTGGCCTTTGCCCTTAGGGATCGCATTTCCTCTTCCATACACCTGTTGCTGTGGTCAGATATAAACCCTGGAATGAGAAAAGCAAAACCTGAAAAGATATCTCTGTTGGGCCAGCTCCGATTCAGATGTGGATAGTACATCCTGTAAGCCTGGCTCTAGCATTTTGGAGACAAGGCCAGAGCCATAGGAAAAAGGTGTAATAATACCTCAGAATACCTCAACCTTCAAATCTTTTATTTTTCTTTTTTTGTGGGGATGGACTCTCTTTCTGTTGCCCAGGCTGGAGTGCAATGGCACAGTCTTGGCTCATTGCAACCTCCTCCTCCCAGGTTTAAGTGATTCTCTTGCCTCAGCCTCCCGAGTAGTTGGGATTCCAGGCGCCCACCAGCAGGCCCAGCTAATTTTTATATTTTCAGTAGAGACGGAGATTTGTCATGTTGTCCAGGCTGGTCTCAAATGCATCATGTCAGGGGTTATCTGCCGGTCTTGGCCTCCCAAAGTGCTGGGATTACAAGCGTGAGCCACCGCGCCCACCCATCAGCATTGAAATCTTGATATGAAATTACTGATGTTATTTTCTTGGCTCTGAAAATTGGTCTTTAATAGTACTTCTTTTAGCTGATTTAGAAATGCATTTTGTTTTGCATATTTAGTATAAGTTAATATGTATTATATATGATTGGTACTTATATGTTACCATATGAAATATAAACTGTAGGCATCCTTATATAGAAAACATAAAATATAGACAGTTTATTCTACTATGTATTTATTGAACATTTTTGCAGCAGTTTCCTGCACTGGCCTTTTATTACCCCTAGGGGTACCACTGTTAAGAGCATCAATAAGCCTGTTTCCATCTGACCTTGAGATACATGCCGCCTGCCCATTGTGTTCTCAGAGAGTAGCCACAACACAGATGGAGCCACTGTGAACGTTGATAAACCTTAAACCAGGGTCTAACTTGAACATAAACCTGGAAGGTATATTTATTTGGTGAAGCAGTAAGCAAAGAGACCATCAGATTTTCTTATTGCAAGTGAAAGAAGAAGATTGGGTCCTCTGGTCTAGTAAACTGTTTTTGTTTAATGGGCCTGGTGACAGTAGGGGAATCACTAGCACCATGAAGCCCAGCTTGGGCAAAGGCCTGACTGGGGAACTGGCTTCCTTCCCTTTCACTCTCCATCCCCATTCCAAGACAAAGCCTGATCTTAGGCAATGGCTAAGAAGATACGGATGTGTGCATCTGTTTGTGTAGATTTTCTGTCTTCATCTATTTCTGGCAACATTAAAAACTTGAAACCAAAAATAGTTTTTCAGTTTCCTCTATTTCCGGATTATCTGTTTTTATCTGTGCTTCTTTTTAGCATACAAAAATCAAGTCAGTTCTACCAAAATTAAATAAAATGGTTAAAAACAGGCTCTGATTCAGTAGACTTGCTGAAGGGTCTTTCCATGACCCAGATGGTAATCATAAATCTCAAACCATCCTTTTGTTTAAGGACAAATATCATGTGTCTTCACACAGATGCATTGTTACATTTTGTAGCCATCCTAGCCTGCACACTTAAACACATAAAACACACTTGAAGGTTTGAAGCTTAAAGCACTCTGTGCCGTATAACACGTTCCTGAGTGAAATCTTAAATTCTTTGGCTTCCTAATGTTTCTACAGTAAGCATATGCCATTGTATGTTAAATGGTTAAATCTTTTTTCCCATGATTTTCTTGCCAAAGTACCTGTTACTTCCTCTCCATCCTTCCTTTGGAGCCAGGGAGAGACAGTGAGCCTAGCCCAGAATTCTTCAGCAAAGTGTTAATGCCTCTTGAGTGCAGAACAGGTGCCAAGTCACAGTCAGTGTGCAGAAGGGACCCAGCCCTTCCCGTGCCTCTTTCTTACATTTCAAAGTTAGCTCCCTGGTCAGAGGAAGTGGAATTGTATAATGGGATTTGGGGATTAAGTCAATAGGATTCCAGATTGAGGCTATTTTTCTCTGGTAGTTGTTTGATTACCTAAGTGCTGAGTTTCTGATTTTCTTGGTTTTTTCTTTACTAAATATCCATCAGTTGTATAATCAAAATGTCAAAGCCAAAAGGAAGAAAATCTAAGAAAGAAATATTAAGATGTGCCTCTTTAGAGGCAGAGAACGAGTACTCAACAATCATTATTTGTTGACACAGGACTAGAATCTTTCCTCTGCAATTCCAAAATCTGAAAAGTTTTATGGGGGAAAAAAGTCATTTTATAAGGTTGAATATTCATAAATGTAGCTACAGAAATAGTAACATGTTTGATTAGAGGGTACTGCTCCAAACCTTACTGGAAATGTCATATAATATATGCTATGTAATCTGTGTTATCTCTATCAAGTTTAGAATATTCCAATACTGAAACACTTCCCGCCTTACATAGTATCATGGATGTATGTATATGTCCGCACTTATCAAAAGGAATACTTAAACACAGGCCATGTTCTTGCATGTGAATTCTACATCAATAAAGCTGTTAAAAGAAAGATGAATTTCACATAAATGATTTTGGGCCTAAAATAGTTGCCTAATCTATGAACCTATAAGGATGCCTGCCTCCCAAACAAAAGCACAGGGTTTAGGAACTGGAAGGAAAGGGATTTCAGGATATGCAGATAGGACTTTGAAGGGACCTCCCTTAAAAGTGGCGGCTAGCCAGGCATGGAGGCTCACACCTGTAATCCCAACACTTTGGGAGGCTGAGGCAAGAGGATCACTTGAGCTCAGGAGTTCAAGACCAGTGTAGGCAACACAGTGAGACCTCATCTCTGTCAAATAAATAAATAAATAAATAAATACATGAAGGCTTAGAGACTTAAAATTTTAACATATCACTGCATCAATTCCAAACCCGACTCCATGTCTAATGAAACGTGGCCTGAGTGCCTAGAGTGTGCTGGGTTCTGTGCTAAACAGTTTGGAAATTACAAAAGTAGATTTTAATTTTTAGGAAAATCTTTATCATGCTAACAGGGTTGCCAGAATTAGCAAATAAAAATACAAGAACCTCGGGTACGTTTGAATTTCAGACAGAGAATTATTTTGTAGTGTAATTATGTCCCATGCAATAATTGGGACATACTTAACATTAAAGCCATTTGTTGTTCACCTGGAATTCCAATTTAGGCGAATGTCTTCTGTTTTATCTGGCAGCCTTACAAATCAATAAATTTGTAACCTTGAGCCATCTGTTTATCAAGTATTACACACTTAAATATGGTTAAATGATTTTTTAATTAGTATTCTAGAATATTCTGTGTAGTACTGAAACTCCAAAGGGTTAGCAAATTAAATTTGTTTATTCCTACAATAATACAACTTAGAAGAGAGACAATTTATGTTATTGTCTTCTAACCTTGAGATCTAGCAGAATAAGTAGTCCTTTGATGAGCCTTAAATTTTTTTTTTTTTTTGAGACAGAGTTTTGCTCTTGTTGCCCAGGCTAGAGTGCAATGGCGTGATCTTGGCTCAGTGCAACCTCCGCCTCTCGGGTTCAGGTGATTCTCCTGCCTCAGCCTCCCAAGTAGCTGGAACTACAGGCACGTGCCACCATGCCCAGCTAATTTTTGTATTTTTAGTGGAGATGGAATTTCACCATGTTGGCCAGGATGGTCTCGATCTCTTGACCTCATGATCCACCTGCCTTGGCCTCCCAAAGTGCTGGGATTACACGTGTGAGAGCCTTGCATTTTTAAGATCATTGAAGATTATTGGTAACTCATGTGCAAGTTCAAATTCTTTAGTGTAAACTTTGTAACACTCCTGATCATTTGTATGGTTAGATGATAAATATTTTGCCTCTGAATTTGAAATGATCATCCCTGTCTATATGTATATTGCATATTAGGATCTGTCACAGTTTTTGTTTGGTTTACTTGAGGCATTTAATTTAAATGTAAAAAACTTACAATTGGGATATTATTTGTAAGAGAGGCCTTTTATACTATGAAGTAAAGGCACTAGCACCAAATATTTAGTTTTGGTGGATCCTGTATTAATGTTCTGTGTATTCATTAGAAAAATCAAATTGTAGTTGATTGCTTTTGCCTCTCATGTAACCCTGGGTGCCTAAGTCAGTGGGTCTCAACCTGGCTGCATATCAGAAAACCTGGAGAGATTTTAAAATGCTTGTTACTAAGCCTTATGCCCCTGGATTTGTAACTAAATTGGGTCCTAGGAAATAGTATATTTAAAAGCTCCTCCACATTGTTCTAAGGACTAACTGGACTGTGCTACATGAGGACAGGATCCATTTCCCTCTTTTCTCTCCTCTCCTCTAGTTCTCTTTCAATTGTTATTGGGCAAGTGAACAAACAACTCACTATGGAAGCAAATATAGGCCCAATTTTATAAACTGATTTCTACCTTAATTTACCCATGAATAATTTACATTTGTCTATATATGAATGTGGAGCTCTAGGAACGTCAGTCTTGATATACAAAATAGGTCAAAACTGGCATGAATTTGTGACTCAGCTGGATTTTGCTGGTACATCAAGAGAAGACAAGTCAAAGTGAGAACAGTGCTGTCTCTTAGAAAGTCCTATTCTGTTTGTGGTTTTATAAATGCCCTCTTGTACATCTGGATTTTCTTGGAGTGTTTTAATTTCTATTAATCTTATTTTTTTTTTTCCAATAAAGTGAAATTGTGTTGAATTTCTTAAAAATGCATTTTGGGCTGGGTGCAGTGGCTCATGCCTATAATCCCAGCACTTTAGGAGGTTGAGGTGGGAGAATCACTTGAGCCCAGGAGTTCAAGACCACCCTGGGAAACATAATGAGACCCCCATCTCTACAAATAAAAAATAAAAAATTAATCTGGTATGGTTGTGCACACCTGTAGTCCCAGCTGCTTGGGAGGCTGAGATGGGAAAATCACTTGAGCTCAGGACTTAAAGGCTGCAGTGAGCTGTGATCATACCACTGCACTCCAGCCTGGAGGACAGAGTGAGTCACTGTTTAAAAAAATTTTTTAATTCATTTTTTTCCTGAAAGTACATTTATGAATCTTTTACAAAAAAGTTATATTATCTCCCAATGTGGTGTTTGGAAAATATTATTGTACCCATTGTAGCTAGAATAGGTGAGTTTGCCAATTTAAATGTGGAGGAAAGGAATAACCTCAATTTTAATATTTTACATTTAAAAAGCAAGATTCCCTAAAGAAGGTGAAACTTTCAGCTCTAATGAACTGCTTGCCTAGAGCTAATTTTCCTTTAAAAACTTCCTGGGCAATAAATAGAATAGAAGAATATTAATTTCCTTCTGGCTGAAAGTTGGTCTATTCTGGCTCTCACAGGAGGGATATCACCTCTGTGGTCCTTGTGATTTACGGCTGGGCCCACCTGCCACTGGTCTTCTTTCATCCTTTCCCTTCACTTCCTTTGCCCTAGCTTTGGCCCCACTGAGCTTTTGCTCTGGGACCCAGGTAGTGGTCACAGCGTTACTGATAGACAGAGAAGCTGCAGAAAGTTCTAATGGTGCCTGCTTCCATAACTCTTCTAAATGCCCTCTTGTATGAATTATGAAATATTTTCCGCACCTCAGAAGTAAGGCACTATGTAAACATAGGTTTTTAAAAAATTATTATTAGTTGTTGATTTGAGTTTACTACTATGTTTTAGGCCAGTGGCTTTCTGTATTATCAAATATTGTATCAGTGTTTTCTATCAAAGATAACTTTAAATTTTAGGGCTTTATACATGTGCTATTAAATTATAATAAGTAGTCTTCTTCCTTTTCAATTACTTTCTAGTTTTCCATTTGGAGGCACAGTTCCTGCAGAGTCTGGTGATGCAGTACCTAGAAATAGAACTCTTTTGGGACAAAATTATTTTGCTGTGTAAATAGGGCAATCTTTGATGCACACACATAGGAAACAACACATTTTCTTAGCCAAAGGACAACAGGTATTCTCTATTGCTGGTTTTATTAAAGCAAAAAATAATTCTGAATCAAAAGACTAACCAGTACTAGTATGTTCAGTTTTACTGTGGATTAGCACAGGTGAGCATCCTCTCTTCTGTTAGCAATGCCGTTGTTTTCTCCAGCTCTGGCACAGCTGGTGTGTACAGTGAGTAAGCTGACTGCTGAAGATCGAAGAAACTTTCTTTGTAGTCTGTTAAAGTTTTAAGTTGTTATGGAACCATTTTAGATTGATATATGAAGCAGGAGTCTCGGGTTTATGACTTCCGAACTTTTATGAAAATTACATTTCTAAAGCCAAATACACATTTCTAAATTTAAGTCAAAATTGGGAGACTCAGGTGAACTGGTATTGAAGTCATGTAGTTTTAGATATGAACCATAACATCTTTTATACAGGATCTATGTGTTAACGTAGGAAATCATGGCCATTTTGATTTTTTTAAAAAGTAGTAAGGATAATTTCATAGGACTATTTCAGAGAAAAATCCTTAATAAGAGTCCTTCTGTGATATGTTTAGAAGCTAGTTTTGTTCCTACCAGTTTATATACAGGGCATATAAGGAGGAGAAGTTGGTGGTCATTTTGCTTACTGAAGGTCACATTGTCAAAGCCATTCATAAAGTACTTTTGTTTAGGCTGAGGGTATTGAACGAGGAGAAAACATGTCTAAAATTTGTTTCAGGCGTTCAGGGCATCATAAAAAGAACACACGTCGGGAAGACTGGCACAAAACAAACTGAAGTTTTGTTTCTTAATTTTGTTTTTTGTTTTTTTGTTCTTGAGAAGGAGTCTCACTCTGTCACCCAAGCTGGAGTGCAGTGGCACGATCTTGGCTGACTGCAACCTCTGCCTCCCAGGTTTAAGTGATTTTTCTGCCTCAGCCTCCTGAGTAGCTAGGACTACAGGCGTGTGTCACCACACCTGGTGAATTTTTGTATTTTAAGTAGAGACGGGATTTCACCACATTGGCTAGGCTGGTCTTGAACTCTTGACCTGGTGCTCTGCCCGCCTCGGGCCTCCCAAAGTGCTGGGATTACAGGCATGAGCCACCATGCCTGGCCTGTTTCTTAATTTAAGAGGTAGCATTGTAAGGCCGCGTAATCACTGTATTAGAGTATGTGCCTATTACATCCTAGAGAACGTCCAGGGTCTCATTGGCACGTGTGACTTGGAAGGGATTTAGGATTATCTTCTTTCTCCTTTCTTCTCTGACTCTTTTCTTTTTTTCATAGTTTGTGTTTCAGTTTTTCATGTCAGTCATTGTGGGAAAGTCTGTATTTCTGCAGTCCCTGTCACATTTTTGGTGTGTCTGAGCTGCCTGCTGTGCCTCCCCGCTTGCTGCTTTGTCTGTATTGCATTTTTCCTAGCTCTCTCAGTCCTTGAATAATCCTTCTGGATTAAGATTTTGCTAACTATGTAAGTTCTGAGGTTTTCCAAATAGCTAGAACTGTTTCAGGTGTTGGGGATGTCAATTAATACACCTAGAGTTCCTCTAACCTGAGAACAAAACCAGTAAATTCCAAAACTTGCTGTGCAAATGCCTTGGGCGAGTTAGGCTATGTCAGTAATTGGGATAAATGCCCCCTTTCCTTTGTCTGGATCTCTGACGGGTGACTCTTGGTAAGGCTTGCTTATGAACTCGATTGGAATTTCTTTTGTCGTCAGCCAATGACCAACACTCAATGTGACCGTTGCTTTCCCTGCTTTTGTAACATGGTGGCAGGAAGGAGGGAGGGAAGGAAGGCGGGAGTCATTGCCATGAAGTGGACTGTGTTTGGAGGATGCAGAAACTCCCCAATCCCCTTGTCTTAACTTCCACTTATATCCTTTTATCCTAGCCACTAACAAGATATGTTTCTACGTTCATAGAATGTCCAGGGTTTGTGTATGTTTGTTTGTGTTATCCTTGAGAAATGTTCACTAGCACCTGCTTGGGGTGTGAAGGTAATTTCTATTCTATTTTCTGGTTTCTGAACTTCAGGAGAAGGTAAAGCTTGATGCTGAAAGGGAAAAACTAGAGAGGCTTCAGGAGCTTTACTCCGAGCAGAAGACCCAGCTGGACAATTGTCCTGAGTCCATGAGGGAACAGTTACAACAACAACTGAAGAGGGTCAGTAGCAAACAGGAATGCACAAGTTATTTTGCTTTTCGTTTTTGTTTTTCACTTAAGTGCCACTTACCTGTGACTTACTACTTCATATAGCGTAAGTTTGCGTAAGTTCTAGTCGTTAGATACTTTCAAATGGAAAAATGCATGCTAACAGTATATATTATTCTATGCTAATCAGTTTTTTAAATTCCTTATTAGAATCCTTCACCTAATTTATAATGCAAAACCATTCTGGAGTCATTTTTTTGTGACAGAAGAAGCTATTTCTGATACGTAATCAACATCAGCGTCGTAGCGTTTATATCAACTGACATCTTCCGCTGCGTTCTCTGCTGCATCATGAGTCCTATTTACCCTTGAATATTTTTTTCTTTAGCTTGATTTTATGCTCTTGTCCCAAAATTATTCTGTTTTCTGATTTGCTCCCCACCAGCACGTGTTGTTTTGTTTTTCCTTTTCTTTCTGCTGCTTAGTGACATTTAACTAATTAGTCCAATCACAACAATTAAACACCAAGACCCAAGTTGCAAGGTATTACTTATGCCCTCAACATCTCATGTGAGCTTCATAACTTTAAAGACCTTAACGCAGCATAGACTTTCTAGTTAAGCTTTGTCAAGCTTAACTGATCCGTAATGTCGGCAGTGTTTAACACAAGCACACTGGTTATCTTCTGAAAGCAAGACTTTCCAGGTGGATAGTTTCATAAACACTGGCACAGCCACTTAATATTTCATAGCCTCTTGCCAGCTGGGTCATATCCTTTAAACAGCAGCCCCAGTAAACTGCTTCCCTCTGGGGAAGCAGTCATTAACAGTCTTGGACATCTGAAAGTCACGTAATAGTAATTTGTCCTAAGTGAGTAACAATTTATGATTCTACCTGAATATAACAAGCTAGTTTCATCCATGTTATTATGTCTGTACCTTCTTGTGAATGGGCAGGTTGAAAAATTTATTGACATAGCACATCCTTGAAAGTTCTTAAGATGACCTTTAATACAAAAATATTTGCTACCTCTGAGAACATCACTAGGTGAAGAAAAATCACAGTTAAAACTTTTCAATGTATTGCAGAAATTGAGAGCATCTTAATAATGAGTATCCAATGCAGCCATTTAAACTGCAGCATAACAGTTTTAGTATTTATTTCTTGCAATGTTGGAGCAAAGAAAATTTTAACGGTGTTTCTTCCCTTTACTCCTTTTATTGTGTAGAGTTCAATTTGTTGTAAGAAGATAAAACTTCCTGCCTCTTAGTCACAATTCTCTGAAAATTTTGTGATAAAAATGATTGGAAGAAAACTAGTATTTGTAAAGTAATTTTGGTTTGTAATTGTTTGTGTTTCTGCTAGTTAACAAGAGATGGGAAAACTGATTTATTTTTCATATTTGCTTACAGTTTAACTCTCCTTGTCACGCAGGATTTTACGCAGTTGTCCTAATTCCTTATTTGCAGTCAGCAGCATCGTTGTATATTTTGTCCTTCCCTTCCACTGGTTATCCATTTATCGTTTGTATTCTTTATAAACATTGCTTCACATAAAAATTGATAGATTCTATTCAAAATTTGGCTTATGATTAATATAAATACTGTTTAGCTTAATGTAGATTTTTTACGATAACTCATAAATTTGTATGTGTTCTAAAGATTTTGACTACAGAAGAGGAAAGGAAATGATGCAGACAGTGTCTTCCATTAACTGAAGGCTGAGACTTCTTCCCTTTCCTCTCCAAACAGTGTAAAATTCTTATCATAAAACCTCTTTCCTTAGGAGAGATAACTGGCTTGTGGTGGCTACTGTTCACTTGGTATTAAGAGGTCTACTAATTGTATTTTTCAGGGCTGACGACCAGTATAACTCTTCACCAATGCCTTGGCTTAATCAGTAACAAGTTCACTTACTTCATGAGGAGTCCATTCATTTTAGGAACTTTCTGTGTTATCACAACTTATCTCCCTTTAGACTTCAGACACTTCAGAATATGACTTCACTACAAAGCTTTCCCTTGGATGTTTAAACTAGATTTGATAAAGTTTATTTATTGTAACTAGCTTCATTAGGTGGCAAGTCACACGAAGTAAAAAATAAATGAAAAAGAAGAAACTCATTTTATTAAACTGCTTATTGCCTTGAATACTTAAGCTGAAATTGTAGAATGATTTCATAAGTCATTGTGCATGCAGCATAATGACTTATGGCTGGTCTTCTTAGCTTTACGTCATTGTGTTAGAGTCCAAGTATAATTTTCATCTGATATTGGTTTTCTGGCCTCTGGTTGGTATATTGTTAACATGGCCTTACCAATCTAGAAATTGATATGGGCTCAGCAATCCCTGGGTTACTAATAGTGTGGAAAAGAAAGCTGACATTAAATGAGAACCAGTCATTTAACTCATCTCATATGGAAAAAGATAATAGAAATAATCCCATCCTACCTTCTCATTTCACATAGGAGGATATTCAGGCCCATAGAGTTTGAATGACTTGTCCAAGACTAATGGATAAAATGATTTTAGAGCCAGTGATAGAAAAAAGATCTACTAATTGTAGGTATCATGGGATGATTTTTTTAAATCGAGATCAAAATCAAACATTTATTTGAGTAAAGATCAAAAGCGCAAGAAAACTGTCCCAGCCAGGTAACTGTCTTCTTGTGCTTTTGATTCTCAAATGAATGGTTGATTTTGCTATCTTGGTATTTTTAAAAAATTTTATTCAATGATCTACAGTTTGAAGACCTTTTGCTATCACTGGCAATAAAATCAGTTTATCCATTAGTTTGGACAAGTCATTCAAGTTCTGTGGGCCACAATATCCTCATATATGAAATGAGGAGTGTATTAGTCAGAGTTCTCTAGAGGGACAGAACTGATTTGATAGATAGATAGATATGTAAAGGGGAGTTTATTAAGTATTAACTCCCACAATCATGGGATCCCACAGCAGGTTGTCTGCAAGCTGAGGAGCAAGGAGAGCCAGTCCAGGTCCCAAAACGGAAGAACTTGGGAGTCTGATGTTTAAGGGCAGGAGGCATCCAGCACGGGGGAAGGATGTAGGCTGGGAGACTAGGCCAGTCTAGTCTTTTCATGGTTTTTTTTTTTTTTTTTTTGCCTGCTTTATATTCTAACCGCTCTGGCAGCTGATTAGATGGTGCCCACCCAGATTAAAGGTGGGCCTGCTTTTTCTAGCCCACTGACTCAAATGTGACCCTTTGGCAACATCCTCACAGACACACCCAGGATCAATACTTTGCATCCTTCAATCCAATCAGGTTGACACTATTAACTACCTCAAGGAGGTTGGACTATATTATTTCCACTGTCTTTTTCCATATCCCAAAAGTATGTAGAAAGTGTGAAAGTTAAGAAAACCCTGAGCCCCATTTAAAGCTGCTTCCAGAGTTGGCCTTGAGCTCTTATTACTGCAATTTCTCCTGGTCATATCATATTTTCTTCCTGTCCCTCCATCAGGCAAAGAAAACATAAAGAACTACATGTAAACTTCTGCCATATACATTATTTTAAAAGTTCCTGGAAAGAAAAAAGAAATTGCACAGAATTTCCTTTAGTGCAGCTGTTTTAGGTTCTTTCAGGCTGGCCTTTGAGCTTGCTAGACAGTAGAGATTTGTAATGCTCTTTTAGTGAGTGAAGTATAGTTAAAATTTTCGGGCCTGGCGCGGTGGCTCACGCCTGTAATCCCAGCACTTTGGGAGGCCGAGGCGGGTGGATCACGAGGTCAAGAGATCAAGACCATCCTGGTCAACATGGTGAAACCCCGTCTCTACTAAAAATACAAAAAATTAGCTGGGCATGGTGGCGTGCGCCTGTAGTCCCAGCTACTCAAGAGGCTGAGGCAGGAGAATTGCCTGAACCCAGGAGGTGGAGGTTGCAGTGAGCCAAGATCGCGCCATTGCACTCCAGCCTGGGTAACAAGAGCGAAACTCTGTCTCAAAAAAAAAAAAAAAAAAAAAAAAATTTCATTCAATCAGTTATATACATTCTTCACTTTGGACTTCCTGTACATATTATTCTGTGCTCAATTAAACCATTCCCGCCACCAAATTCCATTCCCTAACTTCTTATTCATACAGAAATCTTGTACAAGTTTTTATTCCCCTCCCAAATAGTTTTTCATTTAAGATGTACGTTTATATACACACATTTTGATGGTTTAGATAACTTGATCAGATGATTACATCAGCAGAGTCTGAGTGCTGAGCTTAGCTTAATTTTCAACTTTCTTACCTAGTGTGCCATTATTTTCATGCAGTAGTTTAAGTATTTACTACAAATGAATGATTCTTTGACTTTCATGCAGGGTTAAAATAACGCATGTTGCGTAATTAACCAGTTGTGGAGTAAGAAATTGACTAGCAAAGTGTATATGTTGTGAGACATATGCCCACTTTGAAGATCACTTATAAGCCAGAAAAAGGGCTTGCTTTTCCTTTTTTAAAAATCTCAGTAATTTTTGGCCACAAATCAAGCTTAATTGGAAGACTTTATAAACTTGAGTGTATGTGCCTGTATGTCAGCCAGAGAATTATTTCAAAACTAAGGATACTGTTTTAAGACATAACACTTGAGTTATTTCTTAATTCATTAATTCTTTTAGAAGTTATAAATTTGAAATGTCTGATAAACTTGAAATGTCAACCAAAAACTTGAAATTGAGCGCTTATTTTTCTTGGGCCATATAAAATGTAAAGAAGTGTTAAGAAATGTTGAATATGTTTTTCAAATTGTGTTTTTCCTGCTCTTAAGCTTTGAGAATTCAGTCTGTGTTGACATGATAGTCTTGTTGCTATACTATTGGTTGTAATTACACAGTAGCTACTAGCTCTTCTATGGATCATCCCTAGAGTAAAAGTCATTGGAGAAGTTAGAAATACATTCCATTTTATCAAAAGGGTTGCTTTATCATTAATATAAAAACCAGAGTGGGGATGGGGTTGAATATTGATATAGAGATAACTTAGCATATAATTATTTATTCAACTCTCTTTGATTATTTGATTGAAAAACAACCAAAAAATGTTCTGGCTGTGTTAGCTATGTAGAGCTGTGAGCCACAGAGGCCAGCTGCCTCTTCTTTTGGACATAGGTTATTTATAAATTTATATTGATAAAAAATCTGGCTAGGTGTGGTGGCTTATACCTGTAATCCCAGGTGAGTGTATCCCAGGTGAGTAGAGGCTGAGGTGAGTGGATCACTTGAGTTTGAGACCAGGCTGGGCAATATGGCAAAACTGCCCCCTCTACAAAAACAAAATACAAAAATTAGCCAGACGTGATGGTTTGCACCTGTAGTCCCAGCTACTTGGGAGATTGAGGCAGGAAGATTGCGTGAGTTTGGGAGTTCAAGGCTGCAGTTGAGCTGTGTTGTGCCACTGCACTCCAGCCTGAGTGACAAAACAAAAAGAAAAGAAAAAGCAACCTCCTGAACATACTCCATTTATAAATAATCATAAAGGCTTCAAAAATAAGAGAGTTTAAAAAAAAAAAACTAGATTGGAGACGAATCTGTATAACATGTGTCAATCCCTGCATTAATGTAGATGCATGAATCTATTCCTGTCTTTAAGTATCTCATAGGTTGGAGAATGCCTTTTCTAGACCACATGATTTTCACGATGTCTGATCTTCCTTAAATGTCTTCAAGTTTATTCTGAGAATGTTAACCTTAGAGTCTCCCTTTGTGCCTCATAAAAGCTTTGTTTACACTTCCCAGTAAACAGGTGTGTAGATAATTTTAATGGGTTCGTAGATACCTGGCTTTAAAACCTTAATTTCTAATTTTAAAAATATATACTTTATTTTTTTACAGCAGTTTTAGATTTTTAGCAAAACCAAGTAGAAGTTACAGAGATTTCCCATATTCCTTCTGCCCCACACATGCATATCGTTATCAACATTCTCCACCAGAGCAATACAATTGTTACAATTGCTAAATCTTCACCGACACATGATCCTCACCTAGAGCCCATGCCCAAAAGTTTTTGATTGCTTATCCCTTTAACAAAATTATAATCCATATTGTTATAAATATATATATATATATAGTGCATGCCTAAAGGATGTATATATTTAAAATCATGTATACATACTATGCTACTTGTGTTTACATTAGAAAACATTTTTTGAGAAACTGAAAAAGAAATAATTGAAAACAAGTATGAAGGAGGTCTAATTTTTTTCTGCACAGTCCAGCAGATTTTGTTGCGTGCCATCTGGAATACATGTATCCCTCTTAGGTTCCTCTGGTCTGTACATGTGCCACTTTTGACTCTTGAATCTCCACATTAGTCTTATTTTCTATGAAAAATTGTGGAAAAGAAAAATTTTCTTTTTCTTTTATATTTTTATTTTTTTGAGACAGAATTTCACTCTTGTTGCCCAGCCTGAAGTGCAGTGGCCCGATCTCAGCTCACAGTCACCTCTGCCTCCCAGGTTCAAGCGATTCTCCTGCCTCAGCCTCCTGAGTAGGTGTGATTACAGGCGCCCACCACTACGACCGGCTAATTTTTGTATTTTCAGTAGAGATGGGGTTTCACCATGTTGGCCAGGCTGGTCTCAAACCCCAGACCTAAGGTGATCCACCTGCTTCAGCCTCCCAAAGTGCTCAGATTACATGTTTGAGCCACTGTGCCTGGACAAGAAGAATTTTCTTAAGACACTATGTTACACCTTTGGACTGTAGATTATGTTTAGGTTATTTACTGAGTTGTTTTTATATTTCTTTCTCCATTTTAAAACCACCCAGTGGGTTTAAAGCAAGAATTCTCACCTCCACAGAGAAGTCTCAAACTGAGAATGAAATAAATGCTGCCCACCCCACCACACCCCTTTGAGTTCCCTCTAACAGTCACACTCTGGGACTTAACTTCAAAAGAGTGTTATGTTCTAACCCTGGTCAGTATTGTAATTGGAAAGATATCTCGTACCAACTGCTTTTAATAACTGTTTCTTCACCTTAAGAAGGTCGTAGTTATCTCGGTGTGTCTTGTTTTCATCTCCTTTTCTCCAAAGGATGCTGACCTGTTGGATGTTGAAAGCAAACACTTTGAAGACCTGGAGTTCCAGCAGCTTGAACATGAGAGCCGTCTAGATGAAGAAAAGGAGAATTTGACTCAACAGCTCCTGCGTGAAGTTGCTGAATATCAACGGAACATCGTTTCTAGAAAGGTACTTCTGCCAGGTGTCATTCAATGTGAAAAATCAAAAAATACTTCTGTTTAACATAGCTATGACATATGTCTGTCTGAATATCACATTTGGCAGATGACAGAGCCTGCCATATATGTGGCAAATGGTGTTCCAAAATAGACAAGTTGAGACACATTACAGTCATTGTTACATAATGCTGTAGATGCATTTATGAATAATACCTAATTTTTTCATTCATGTGAAAACCAAGGCATAGAAAATCGAGAATTCAGGTATTTGTTTTAAATTACTTTCTTTTGCAGTATAGTAACTGGGTTCAGAATAATTCTATGAACAAAGTCTATTTTGGAGTTTTCTCTGTTTTCATTGCTCAGTAGTTCTCAAAACTGGCTGATAGCTTATTACCATTAGGAGAATGCCATGCGGATTACTGCTGACTCCACCCAACACCCCAGCACTTAGATATCCAGCCCAGAATTCAACTTTGTTCCAGAATTTAGAATCACACCCAGGGCTCTGTACTAAACCAATAAAATTGAGGAAAGGAAAGACAAGAGAAAGTGTTTTCTTAAACTCTCAGCTTAAATGAGAAATTCCATTGTTTTTTCCTCATGAGGCGTACCCAAGATGTAAAAAATTCATTGATAGTCTAAAACAAGATTTCCTGTTGACTTCTGGGTTCTTCAAGATAGGTTTTAAATCACTTGAACTATATTAACCTTAAGTAAAGAAAGTATTGAGGCTGACAGGTCATATAAATGCCTCACAGTCTCTTGGTAATAATCACTGCCCACCATCAAATAAAGGTAGTCACTGTTATTCCAGTTGTGAAAATATTTTCTCCCTTTTCTAGGACAGACTGGCAAACCTTTGAATGTTTAACGTTCATCTTCCTATGATCATCTCTTTTTCTCCAGGAAAAAATTTCTGCATTGAAAAAGCAAGCCAATCACATTGTTCAGCAGGCTCAGAGAGAACAAGATCATTTTGTGAAAGAAAAGAATAATTTAATAATGATGTTGCAAAGAGTAAGTATTTCCTTTTCAGCACTGACCACAGTGAAACATAGCTTCCAACTTTAGGGAAGTTGCCTCCTTTAAAGTAAATACCTTTTAATAGTGAATGCTGTACAATTTAAGTAAGATTTTTATATACCTTTTTGTTTAATCCTCCACATTAATAATCTGATACTTGAACTATTAACTACCATTTAAAAATAAGCAGGGATGTTTTCTTCATGCTTTTTTCACGTTGTAAAAATCTAAACTATGGAAAATCTGTATTTTTAAATTATTATTTTCCTCTTTTAAAAAAATTGTTCATCAAACAGTTAAAATGCATTCTAACATCAGTTTAAGGTGGACTTAAGGAAAAATGTCCTTTTTACTACTGTCAAATATTTTGGCACAGCTGATCTGGTGTTTTGAAATCCAGTTATTTGTATGTAGGTCTTTCTAGCAAATGTCACATTGCATTTAGTTTGAATTAATTGGGTAGGTAGATTCTCCATGTGGTATGGTCAGAGGGATGGCAAGATTATCCTCACCAAAGAGACTATGTCATCTTCTGGCCCAGCACCTAAAGTGACTGCCTGTAAAGGGATTTCTTTGCCCAAAGACAGTGAAAAACAAGCTGTAGCCTAACTTTCTGACATGGTCTCTAGTTTCATTTCAGCAATAAGACACCAAACGGTAAAGTTGATGGAGCTAGTCTCAGATCCGATCCCTGCATTCAAGCCACTACACTAGGAATATGACACTTGGGATCAGGAAAAGGTGTGATAGACTCAGAATGGGATGCAGAGAAAGACCAAATCCAGAAGAAAGTATTAAAGGATGAAGCTGTACCATAGTCCCACCTAAAATAAATGAGTATTCATTCCCTTCTTAGCTATTTTAGGTTAAGAAGAAGGAGGAAGGCCTGACACTGTGGCTCACGCCTGTAATCCCAGCATTTTGGGAGGTTGAGATGGGCAGATCACTTGAGGCCAGGAGTTCAAGACCAGCCTGGCCAACGTGGTGAAACCTCATCTCTACTAAAAGTACAAAAAAATTAGTTGGGCATGGTAGCACATACCTGTGATCCCATGTACTCAGAAGGCTGAGGCAGGAGAATCGCTTGAACATGGGAGGCAGAAGTTACAGTAAGCCAAGATCACACCACTGCACTCCAGCCTGGCAACAGAGCAAGACCGTGTCTCAAAAAAAAAAGAGAGAGAGAGAGAGAGGACATAGGTCTTTTGCATAGAATTATCAGCCCACTTGAGGTGTCCCTGCAGTCTGCATGTGTTTCTGACAGCTTCGATCTTCCTCCTTTTCCCACCTAGAAAGCTTTAAACCGAGTTTTATTTTCCCTCTCTATCCCCTGTTCCAGGGGTAAACTGTTTCCATTAGCGTCCTCACTGCTGTTTCACCTTTTGAACACCATATTCAAAGGCACAGCTTAAATTAGATAGTGTAATATATAGTATTTAATATTTAAAATTTTAACCAAAAAAAGAGAAAAACACTTAGTGATAGATTTTATAAAATAGGTAAGCACATCACAGATACAATATTTTCCTATTACAAATATATAAAATACAATTTGATTATAAAAATTGTGGTCTATAAGTATTAAGATATTTATTTTTCTAAACTGGTCTGTAGATACATTTTAATCCCAATCAAAATCCCAATAGACTTTTTTCTAGAAATTGACAAGTTGATGCTAAAATTTACAGTTGATCTTCATTATTCAGGGATTCTGTATTTGTGATTATGTCTACTTGCTAAAATGTATTTGTAACCCCTAAATCAATACTTGTGGCCCTTTTGTAGACGTTCACAGAAATGCACAGAGTGGTGAAAATTTTGAGTTGGCCAATATGCACATTCCCAGCTGAGGCTGAACAAGGCGGCATCTCACCTTCTTGTTTTATTGCTCATACTGTAAACCGGTGTCATTTTTGTGGATTATTCAATGCCATGTTTTTACATTTTGGGTTGTTGTTGGTGATTTGCCATGTAAAATGCCTCCTAAGCATGGTGATTACATGTGAATAAATGCTCCTAAATGCAAGAAGGTTGTGATGTGCCTACTGGAGAAAATATGTGTGTTAGATGAACTTCATTCATGCTGTTATAGTGTTGCTGACTGTCAGTTCAATGTTAACGAATCAGCAATATCCATCTTAATGTATAGTATAATATGTTACATAACAGTATATAATATTAAGTAAGGTGTCTTCAAACAGAAGCACACATTCAAGAAAGTTTAATATTGCTTAGTTGATGAAAATATTGTGACTAGAAGCTTGCAGGAACCCAACCCTGTATTTTTTTTAGGAGCAGTGGTTCAGCATTCACTAATTCAGTGTTTGTGGCAACATTATAGAACGTTGCTACTGCAAATAATAGGAATCAACTGCATATGAAAATGCAGAGGGCCTAGAATAGCCAAAACAACTTTGAACAAGAACAAAGTTGGAGGATTTGTATTTTTATTTCAAGGTTTACTCTGGAGCTATTTAAGACAGGTTGGTGCTGCCATACTAATAGGCGTATATTAAATAGATCAATGAAACTGAACTGAGAGTCCAAAAAGGGGCTCATACATTTATACTGTCTTTTGATTTTCGACAGAGGCACCAAAACAAGTCTTTCAAAGAAGTTGGGCTAGATCAGCTGGGTCAACATGAAAAAAAATAAACCTCAATATCATCATATGATATATGTAAATTCATTAAGACATATCAGAGACCTCAACATAAAAATTAAAATTATAAAGCTTCCAGAAGAAAATATAAGAGTGAAAGTACACTTTTATGGCCTTGAGTAAGCAAAAATTTCTTAAAAGAAATGACAAAAGACTTGTATCCAGAACATATTAAAAACTCCTACACATCAATAATAGGGATGCATCAATAAATTTTAAAAAAACAGGCGAAAGTCTTGAATAGACATTTTATAAAAGAACATATATGAAGAACCAAAAAGTTATATGGGAAAATACTCATCATTAGTCATCATGGAAATATGAATTAGAACAACAGTGTAATTCCACCTCATAAACTAAAATGACTACAGGAGTGAAAATCTCAAACATTGACAAGAATATGAAGGAACTAGAACTTTCATACGTTGCTTACTTGAGTACAAAATGTACAGTCCTTTCAGAGAACTTTGTAGAAGTTTTTTTAACCTACATTCATCTATGACCTAGCAACTTCACTTCTAGATATTTGCACAATATAAATGAAAAGGTGTCTTTATAAAAAACTTGTTCAAGGCTGTTTAAAGTAGGTTTTTCCATAATAGCAATAAAACAAAACAAAACTAGAAACAACCCAGAAAGAAAGGAAGAGAAAATAAGTGAAAGACAGGGGTGAGAAGGACTCTAAGGGCTCCTTCTTCCATCCTTGCCTCAAACAGAGCAGCCCACTCTTTTTTAAAAAACAAGCTGTGGCCCAAATTTATTAGGTTATAGAGCTAATTATGTTTGAAAACAACTCATGCATCATATCAGTGAGCAGAAGATGACCTCCAGTATACAGATTTGAAGTTTTGACTGAGTATGAGGAGAGGAGATAGAAATGGGGGAACTATGTCAGATTCTGATGTTGGTCTCTGATGCAAAGTCACTGTGCTTCTCAGTTGTATCCAAGGTTGACTAAGTTTAATAGATTTTGTATTCCTTCAGGAAAAGGAGAATCTTTGTAATTTGGAAAAGAAATACTCCAGCCTCTCTGGGGGGAAAGGGTTTCCTGTTAACCCCAATACTTTAAAAGAGGTAAGCTGTGATTTTACATGTCACTTTATGTTGCCTTAGAAATCAGGAGATGTATCTCAGCTTTATGTGATTGGCTGAATAATAAAAATATTAACTCACGGGACCTGTGAAAGCACCCAATCCTTGTATGATTTTCTTGCCTTTCATTATGTTGCTTTTAGGATTTCAGAGATTATCTTGTATCTAATGCAGATGCACATTGTATGTGTGTGTGTGTGTGTGTGTGTGTGTGTGTGTGTGTGTCTGTGTGTGTGTGTCTCTACTTTGCTGGGTGGTGACATCGTAGCTTAATCTGGCATTTCAAAAAATTTAAGATCCAGACCAAGATGAGTCTTAAATTGTCCTTTTTCCTTCCTGAGTCTCCTTTCTCCCTCCCCTCTCTTATTTTACTTCTCCTTCTCCCAAATCTTATAGAACATGAAAATTCCTGCAAACACTTGAGAATGTGGTCGGGTTTCTTTCTTTTCTCTATCTTCCCACCCCCGCCCCACTGTTGTTTCTGCTATTTTCACCTCTAAACTGGAAAGTCCTGTTTACAGTAAACTGTACACACTCTTTATCCCCAATATCTATCTTTCCCCAATTCATCACCACTTCCCCCAGACCCAAGTATCTTCAGCAGCTTCATTGCTACATTGGGAGAGTATTTTAACTCTAATTTGGAAAATTATAACTGAGAAAAAATAGTTTATATTCTTTATATTTACTATTTTCCTAAAAAGCTAAAAGAAAATCTTGCTTCTGCATAAGTGTTTGCATAATCAAAAAACCCATTTAGACAGTGGGGTTAAGACTCTTACATAGAAAATATTTTTGTGTGTATAAGTATATGAAGTAAAGTGCTCATCACAATAATAAGCATGACTACAATGTACCTCAGAAGCGTTTTGTGAAATATTTCTTCCAAAGCTTTATTAGATCATTCAGTTTCATAGCTTGTTTTCATTATTCAGAACATGGACCTTTCAGGTTGAATGAACAAAGCGTGGTTGTGAATGGAATGTTGTGGCCTAAGTTAATGTTAGCACGGTGGGTAGGGGCAGGTCTTGTGAGTCTTGTTAAAGAAATGTGATCTACTTCATGTGTGATGGGAGGCCTTTAAGTGATTTTAAGCAGGGAGGTGACATTTGCTATCCACTTGTTAAAGATCACTCTGGGCTGCTCTGTGATTACTGGATCATAAAGAGTAAGAGAAGGAGAAGCAGGGAAATCAGTGTGGAGATGATTGCAATAGAGATGCTGGGGGCTTGAATTGGAGGATGGCAGAGAGATGGAGGGAATTAGCTGGACTAGGAGGTATTTTGGAGATAGAGTTGACAGTTCTTGCTGATAGATTGGATGTTGGGATGAAATAAAGGAAATAAAGGAAAATGTCTGGAATCATGCCATTATTCCAGTTTGAATAATGAAGTAGATGCTAAGTACCTTTTACTGAGATAGGGAAGGCTGGGGAAGGAATCATTTAAGAGGGAAGATTTGGAGTTGACTCTGGACTAAAGAGTCTGCAGAGCTTGTGGTATCCAGATGAATTAGATGGGCTCTAAAGTTTCTTCCTCTTTTAATAGAAGAATGAAGTCTTTCCTTTTCAGTTAATGAGCTGGTACTTTATTTCCTGCAGGCCTCCTGATGTCAAAAGCACATTTGGTTTTTTCACTATTGCTGTGTATCTGCAACTCTTCTGCTTGTTAAGTACAACAATGAGTTTCTATGAGAACACATAGCAATTCTTGTGCTGTGTGTTCACTTTCATGTACCAAGCAGACTTGGCTCACAAGATGTTTTTCTTTTTTTTTCTTCTGCTGTCTTTCATTCTCTCTTCTCTTTCTTTTTTAAAGGGGTGATTAATTTATAACCTGTTTTAAAGAGCTCCCAGGTTTTACTAACAGTTTACATTTTTTAAGCAATTAATTAAATTGTATGGTTATGACTGTTATAAATAATTAAAACTTGGCTTCGAAATAGTCTACTATTAACGAGCAAAAGAAAAACCCAAAATTCTTCATTTTCTTTCTGATTCAGTATTACATACTCAATGAACTTGACCTAGTTGACTACTTCTTTTCTTCAGTTTAGCCTTGTAAAACTTTACGTGGTATCTGTCCTACTTTCTGAAGTGCAAATCTCTGGTACATCCAATTTATAAACAATCAACTATAGCATTCTCCACTTTGTTATCAATCCTTTCAAGGTTTTTACCAACACCAAGGTTTTTTTTACTTAGAAAATTTTTACTAAAATACACCTTGATTTCAGCCTGAAATTTGTAAAAGGACTGATGGACTTCAGAAGAATCTATGTGTCCAATTTAACTCAGTTTCACCTTTAAAAGAGAGATGTCATTTTACATATTTTTTCACACTGTCTTATTGGTGTGGCGAAAATCATGAATGGTCTGTATTATTACTTTCCATGAAAATTGACAAGTGCCTTTTCCACAGATGTATATTCAGGAGTTCTGCTGCTCAGATATTTTGATCTGTGGGTATTTTCTCTAAGCTGAAGCCAGAACTGAATTATTGAGTTCAAAAGTAACTGGAAATTCTCTGTCCTATGGGTAGAGATAGGGGTTAGGGAGGCTGCCTTGAATTGAGACATACCATGGTTGCAACTCCACCTAGGACTGTGTGTGTGTGTGTGTGTGTGTGTGTGTGTGTGTGTGTGTGTCTGTGTGTGTCTGTGCATGCACACATTTGTTTTGCTAGGGGAGGCTCACCTGCGTGAGAAGACAGTGTTCTTTTTTTTCTCATTTGGTTGAGATGTCCAAAAGCTAGAACCCATTACAAATAAATTACTGTTTTATAAATGTTTTCTTGGTGTAAAACCCAGTAGCCCTCAGTCCACTTTTCCTCACACTCTAATTCATCAGGAAACAAAAAAGGTGAAAATCTAAGAATGAAGATTTGTGGAAAAGGCTCTTGAATTAGGGAGTAAGTGATTGCCTTGTCAATTTTACATCTTGGATTTTTTGATGTGCTATTACTTTAAATATATATGTTGTGACAACCTTAATCCATCAACAGAATGAATGCTGATACTTCTGGATATTTTAAAACAGAAGGTGTTGAGTTATTTATAATACAATTATCTTGATTTCATCAGAAAAATTGTGTTTAATATTTAGAATGCCAATTTTCAAGATCAAGCAATGTAAATCCATTTTAATTGCTGATTATTCTCTTAATGAAACATTTGATAATACCACAGATATCTGGCTGTGCCGCTCTAAGCTAACTTCATTGTACTGGGAACATTAATACTCTCGCATGCCTCAGCTTTTGCTTTCTTTGTGTTTAACTTCTGAATTCCTCCTTTTAGGGCTATATCAGTGTAAATGAGATTAATGAGCCATGTGGCAATTCCACGAATCTATCCCCTTCCACTCAGTTTCCTGCTGATGCTGATGCTGTTGCCACTGAGCCTGCCACAGCTGTGCTGGCGAGCCAGCCACAGAGTACAGAGGTGTGTAGGCATGACGTTTCATTCATTCACTGCTTTCCTTCATGTCAGAAATTAACCCACGGCCAACTGAAAATGAGATCCATGAGAGTGTGCATGACACATGTTTCTGTTTGGCCAGGGGAGCAGGGTAAGGCTGAGTTTATAAAGCATACCAATTTTGGGGTACAGCTCTATCAATAAAAATTCTAGAAACCATGAAATTTATGCTACAGAGTGGAGTACTAGGAGAAGTAAGTTCAGAGAAATAAGTTCTGTGTCTTAGCACTCTAACTCAGTTTTCTTATAAATTAAAAAGCCTTTCTAAAATTGTTGATTTGAATTGACTTTTTCAGTTTGACTTTGTTTTCTATTTTGTTTTGTAACATAGATGCTTTTAAATACAAGGCCTTTTAAAAGCCTTCTTGAAGAGGGGCCAATAATAGTATATTAAAATACCTTCGGTGATCCAAATTGCATACAGTGTGGGATTTTAATAAGAGACTAAGTTGAAAGATACTGCCCATCACTTGTAACTTCTTAAGTAAAATAAAACAAAACAATCGAACTGTCAATTTCATTTCTATGTCTTATTCTTTCATTTCGTGTGGACACATATATACCTTTTCTTTCTCCTATAAAGCAAAGATCATCTGTCTATTCTGGATTTGTGTTTTCTTCCACCCTTTCTCCTCATCCTATCACTCAACATACATCAGCCCCATGGCCTGAATTCATGGCTACATCTGTCGATCCTTTACCTTTAAATGACACACCTCCTCCTCTACCAGCTAAGAAACACAGAAGGCAGCAGCTGCAGCAGCAGGAGCAGCAGGTAATTAGGAACTGGTATTTAGAATTTGGGAATGTTATCTTCACACCAGAGTTACTTATGTGGAATCTTTGCTTCTACTTTCCCAAAGGCATTTTTAAAAAGGCAAGTTGCATACTTCTGTGATTTTCTTTTCTCTTAAGAACATTTAGTGTGTTCTAAGCGTGTTAAAATTGTTGTAAAGTTTTGATAGCTTGAGTATCCCCTACTGGCTTTGATATATATATATTTGAACACTTTTTATACCCTCATGCTTCGGTTACCATTCAACCAAAATATTGCAACTTCTCTCAGATATCTCTCAAAATACTAATGAGCATTTCCATAAAATCTATATTATAAAGAGTTATGACATCAACACAAAATATTTTTATTATACATAGTTGAAACCATAATAGACATCATTCCTTGTTACTGTGTCAGAATTTGCTAAACATTTTACAAGTATCTCTTTATATTCTTCTAACAATCATATGAAGTAAAAATTATCTGTATATTGAAGTTTTGGGAACTGAGGTTCAGTGAGGTTAAGTAGCTTGTCCAAGGTCACACCACAAGTAGTGCATTTGGTCCATAAATCCAGTTTTTCTTCACCAGATTTTTAAATAATTTTTTTTTTTTTACTCTAAATGTTGCCTTCCTTTTAGAACACTCAGTATATATTAAGGCTCAGGTATTCAAAAATAAAATCTGTTTGAGACTTCCTTTCAACTATAATCAAATACCTACAGGAATTTGGTGCCAGAAGATCCTAAAGAGTCATTGCCCCCATGTAGGTGAGCTCTGGTTGGTCATGCTTAGCCCTGTGTTTCTTGAAGGTACCTTTACCATCAATTACCATTTGTTAAAGGACTCTATCTCTTGCTGCCTTAAGGTTACTGCCATCTGGGCTGATATGAAAGGACATTGGTGAAAGGAGGATGAATTAAGTTATGTATACAAGGAAGGAACAAGGAGAATGGAAGACCTAAATGTCTTCAATTTTGATGTTGGCTTTATCTCTTTAACAACTTCATTCAAGACATCTCTAGTAACAAAACAATCACAGTTTACAAACCTGCTGTTTTCTGCCAAATTTCAGTTAGATTGTGTTTTCATTGGGGTTCTTTTCTATTTTATTAAGCTGCCATTTTGGAATGTTGGAAAGTTACGAATTTCAGAATTTGTAATATTTGGTCATGGTGGGAGCTAGATTGAAGTGTTCTGATGTCATTTTTCTATCTATAAGGAGCATTAATCAGCCAAACGGTTAAGTATTATTATCATTTTAGTATGGACTACCTGATCATGAATTCCAGCTCTGCCACTTTCCAGCTGCATGATCCTGGCCACCCCAGATTCCTCATCTGTAATATACAGATAGTAATAGTTTCTACCTCACAGGATTATTATAAAAATTTAATGAGATAATATATATAAAGCATCATACCTGGCACATAGTTCTTAATAAATTTATTAGCTAGCATAAACAGTTAATTACAAAGTTAAAATGCAGATTTTTTATGATCGGCATATTTGAAGACTGTTTATAAATTGAGTAACTCAATTTTGCGTTAATTTTTGTGCATTTCAAAAGCATGAGCTTTGAAAATGATTTTAAAAGGATCAGACCTGAAGAACCTTTAATTTAGAAGTCACTTTGATATATATGTATGTAAATATGTTGTATTTCTTTAAAAAAAAATAAAGCAACGTTAAGATTTAGTGAAGCTGAGTGGTGGGAATATGAATATCTCTTAAATTATCCTCTATTCTTATCTATATGTTTCAAGTATATTTCAGCAGTAGTTTTTTTTTTTAGCTCATTTTTGTGTTTTTTCTTTCTTTTTTTTATTTGCATAGTTCTAGGGAGAACAGGTAGTGTTTGGTTATATGGATAAGTTCTTTAATAGTGTTTTCTGGGATTTTGGTGCACCCATCACTCAAACAAGAAATCATCTCACTAGTAAAGACATTTCTAGGTGGAGGCCAAGAAAAATTTGAGTAAGTTTCAAGTGGACAAAAATCTTGCCTTAAAAATCTGAAAAAAAATAAATAGTCCATTAGATTACTATAGGGGCTCCTTAGCCAAGGTCTTTTTACATCAAAAGTAACCTAAAAAGATGCCTTTTGTGGAAACTTTATGTGGATTTTGAGTGTGTTTATGTGACTGAAATATTATTACAACTTTCAAACAACCTCCCTATTTACTCGCTTTTTCTCTTCATCTTCTCCTTCCTCCCGTCTTGTCCTCCTCACACTGGTATCTGTGCCATCACACAGAACTGCCCAGACAGAGAAAGGCAGAAGGTGCTTATGTGCTTTGTCCACGGGCTGTTCTGCCATCCACATGGCGACCATCATAATAAGTTGTAAGTTGTCCTGAGGCCCCAAGGCGGCAGGCTTTACAGACATGAAAGGTGGAATTTTGAAGATTTCTAGGCTCAGTCTAAATTTTTACAGTGTTTAGTATCCAATCACATACTAGCTCAAGTCTAACAGCAAACACAGTGTATGTTGAATAAGAAAAATTCTGTTAAAATTCCAAATTTTTTTTGTAAATGCATAATTCTTCATTTCTTTAGTCACCTATTACAGCTAGTCAAGTTTTGCTATTTTGCCTTACATTTGCATTTAAAGCACTTTAGAAGTCTGGAAGAAAGGAAAAAACAGCATAAAGAAGGCCTCTATCTGAGTGATACTTTGCCTCGAAAGAAAACCACATCTTCCATCTCCCCACATTTCAGCAGTGCTACTATGGGGAGAAGCATCACCCCAAAGGTAGGACACGGGAGAAACCACGGGCTTCCCATTCCATGAGTCTTCTTGTCATTATATTCACTGACATGCTAAGGCCTTTTAAGAAAAGTGCTAAATAATAACTCATTAAATTTACTTGTTAGACATCAGGACTAAATTGCATTTTCTACCTGTTCAGAGGACACCTGAAATTGTATGCTCTGGGGCCAAAGAACATACTTCAGGGTATTTTCTACCAGCAGGACCCAGATGATGGATGGAATTCACTTACATGACAGACTCCTTGTGGCTGCATCCCACATCTGGAGATAAGATAGAATGTAGCCTCTGTGTTCCAGGAATAACAGCAACAAGTATTTATTCAGACTTTTCATGTGGCTGACTCTGGGTTGAGCCTTTTATGTGGATTGTCTCATTTGAAAACCCAGCAGCATTATGCAGTAGAGTATTGATTATCATCCCAGTTATATGTATGGATAAACTGAGGTGTCATAAGGCTAAGTGAGTAACCAAGGAGCCCTCAGCTGGTATGTAATGGAGTGGAATGTGAACCTATGTGATCTGACGTCCAGCCGGAGCTCTCCCTCCTGGTCTGCTGACATGCCTGAGGGGATCATTGTGGAAAGAGAAGAGGCAGGTGTAAAGGAGGTTCTGAATGAGACAGGCTTTTGAACCCTTCCCCAGCACTTAATCAGAGCAACTTTGTTTTCATCTGTTATATAAATTTATGTTTCAAATGTATTTTATCTACATGAAGAATTTTACTATTTTTTGAAAATGCTAAAACCATTAGGGTGTCAATAGGTTTCTTGAGTTTTAGCCTCTCACAAAACTGAGGGTAGATAAAAATGGGTGCATTTATAACAAGAGTAGCTGTTCCCTGTTCTTTTGCATGGTGCGCATGCATTCTTGGCCCTGCATCTGCCCTCTGCTCCTTATGCATGAAGGACTTTCAGCCATTCTTTCAGGTGGTTTTGCGCAGTGTGTTCCCCAACTGTCTTCACTATTGGAATTGCTGCTGTTGGAGGAAGTGCTGTGATATTGCAACTACCCTGGAGCTTCTTGGGAGGGCCAGTGACTGGCCTTTACAACTTAGCAGCAACAAATGAAATGCAAAGACCTTCTTTCTCTGTCATGTACATTTAGATAAGAGCTTTGGAAACAGGGATGTGGCCATTTCCTAAAGGTCCATTCAGCCTGTAGCTTGCCTGAAGTACTCCCTCCTGCTTCCCGCAGGCTCACCTGCCCCTAGGACAGAGTAACAGCTGTGGAAGTGTGCTTCCTCCCTCACTGGCAGCCATGGCCAAAGACTCAGAATCTCGGAGGATGCTTAGAGGTACGTACCTTTTAAATCAAATATCATGGTCTTTTGTTAACCATTAGTATTTTTCAGGGGAGGGAAGTGAGAACAGGGGTGGGGATGGTTAGAGGAGATATCAACCAAAGGCCTAATTTTACTCTTAATATGTTCTCTTTTGAGAGGGATATATAACTTTTCCTATTTATGCATATAGCTGGTACATTTTAAACATTCCCATGGTACTTTATAGATTTGATAGAACTCTTAAACCAGAAAGAACCCTAGAGAATTACTAACCTTCCCATTTGATTAATAGAAAAGCAGGACCAGCGAGATCCAAGGAGATTACCAGGGCACTTAACCAAGATCACACTCACCTGGGTTGTGGCTGAGCCACTGTGTTGAATGAATCTCGTGCTAAAGAGTCATTGAGCTGACACGGTAAATATAGCACTAGTGGCTCAGAAAGGAATTCTCGTAGGCCTTTTAATGTAGATTTGAGCTTTTCTACTTCTTAGTTGTTATGTTTCATGTAGACTTTGACTCTTAGCATTTTTTTTGGTAATAATGCATTTCATTTATAATGGGGGTCTCAGATAGTCTTCTTGGGGCTGGAAGAAATTACTGTAATGTAGTTCCAGGGCTGAGCTTCTCACTGAGAGGATTAGATTTCTCATGTTTACACAATAGTTTTAAGTCAAAAAGTTACATTGCCCTAACTTTTGAGCACGCATGATGCTAGGTACCAAGAATGCAAATGAATGACAGGAAACTTGCCTTCGAAATACTTATAATCTAGTGAGGAAGAAAGACACAGAACAGATGATTTCAATAAAATGTGGTAAATGAAATAATGGTGGTATGCCCAGGATACAAATGGAAATTCTTTGGGGATGGCAGGCATTTGGCCTCCAAATACATTTATGCATTGATGGGATTGAAACCCTTCCCTCTAAGCAGGCTGGAATTTAAATCTAGCTGTCTGGCCTCTCTGCCAGTGGTGCTGAGAGATAACACTGGTTTTCCCTCGGGGGGGGGGAAAATATATATATATGTATGTATGTATGTATATACACACACACACATATATAATACATATGTACTACATATACAAATATAAGTTTATATATGTGTACATAATGGGTATGCATATGTATATATGATATATCAACTGGAGTGAGGTTTCCAAATCATTACTAAAAGTAGAGGGTATAGTATTCATAATAGGTTTATAGTGTGTAAAAGACATTTGCAATGGTGATATTTGAATCAAATACACCGAACTTTATTTTCTTTGTCATAATTTCTTAAGCTCAAAATATTATTTTAATATTTATAAATAATAAACATAAATTGGTCTATTTTGGCTCTCACTTATCACTATTAAGTTGTGGGTCAAGTCTATTTGCTGTTTAAATGTTTTTCTGTAATATTTACATATAAATATATATATATACACACACACACACATACTATATTTGAGAGCAGGTCTCACTCTGTTGTCCAGGCTGGAATGCAGTGGTGTGTGTTCATAGCTCACTGCAACCTCTGCCTCCTGGGTTCAAGTGATCCTCCCACCTCAGCCTCCTGAGTTAGCTGGGACTATAGGCATATGCTACCACACCTGGCTAATTTTTGTATTTTTTTTTGGCAGAGATGGGGCTTTGTCATGTTACCCAAGCTGGTCTCAACCTCCTGGGCTCCAGTGATCTCCCACCTTGGCCTCCCAAAGTGCTGGGATTACAGGCGTGTATTAGACTTCTTTTTAAATATGTTTTTCCCACAGGTGGAAGACATCAAAGCTTAGATTGGCTACAATACCCACAAGGACCATTAAGCATTTTCATGTACTATAGGTGTTTAAGAGAAAGAGCAAGGATTTGGGAAAGAGAGTGGGATCACAAGTTATACTCCATGTTAAAAGTATTTTCTTGCCAGGTTTGGTGGCTCACACCTGTATCTCAGCACTTTGGGAGGCTGAGGAGGAAGGATTGCTTGAGTTAAGAATTTGAGCAGCTTGGGCAACATAGTGAGATCCCATCTCTACAAATAATTTAAAAATTAGCCAGGCAAGGTGGCATGCACCTGTGGTCCTAACCACTCAAGAGGCTGAGGTGGGAGGGTCACTTGAACCTGGGAATCAAGGCTGCTATGAGCTGTGATCATGCCACTACACTATAGCCTAGGCAACAGAGCAAGACCCTGTCTCAAAAAATAAATTAATAAATAAAAGTATTTTCTCAAAGAGTAAGAAGGCTGGGCGTGGTGGCTCAATGCCTGTAATCCCAGCACTTTGGGAGGCTGAGGTGCACGGATCACAAAGTCAAGAGTTTGAGACCAGCCTGGCCAACATGGTGAAATCCTGTCTCTACTAAATATACAAAAATTAGCCGGGCATGGTGGCACGGGCCTGTAATCCCAGCTACTTAGGAAGCTGAGGCAGGAGAATCGCTTGAACCCAGTAGGTGGAGCTCGTAGTGAGCGGAGGTCCAGCCTGGGCGACAGAGTGAGACTCCATCTCAAAAAAACCCAAAGAAACAAACAAAAAAGACTAAGAAAAATTAGACCTTTATAATAAATGAATAGATTTACAAAAATCAAGAGCCCTTATCATTTTAGAGGATTCTTGTGAGAATACGGTGAAACCGAGGGAAGGTTTGATCTCAGTTATTCTAATCTACTTTCCCCTCAAGTAATGGGAGACCCATGCCAGTTTCATACAGGAAAACTGAGCTAATTCCCTTAGGCCACATTACTGATGTTCTGCTGCAAAATCAAATCTGTCTTTGATTTTTCTTTTGTGCTCTTGTTCTTCATTGATATGTCCTTTATGCAGCTGAGAAGACTGCAGCTTCAGTCTTTCTCTGCTGTAACTGCAAAATGCTGTTCCTCTGTAAGAGTTTCATGTAATGCTGATGGGGCAGCTTCTGAGGAAATAGAGAACCATTACATGCATGTTGGTCTAAGGAGATGTGTTGTGTAAGGCCAGCCGACTGCCTTTGGCTCCCCTACCCAGAGGAGGAGAAGTTAGGGACTGTAGTTCTTAGAGCCCCAGCAGACTGTAAAACTGGCGGGATTTTCTACACAGCCAAGACCAGTGGCTCACAAAAACCAGAAGGGATGGATCGTAATTTCATTTAGAATCGTTTGACTAGTACTTGTTAACTTCATTAAAATAGCAAATACAAGTAAAATTCCATGGTTTTGAAAAAATTATACCTGGCATATGCTCATTAACTCACATTTGGTAGACTTAATCATCTTTTAAACTTACACAATTAACTTAAATACACCTTTTTTTTGCTGCTATTCATAATGGATACATCAAGGATGATGGTGTAAGTATAAGCCTTACTCAATCAGCACTGTTAATAGAACTGACAGCGTGAGTCGGGCAAACAAAGAACTTTGAGAAGAGAGTTTAAAACAGAGAGCTGAGAAACTCAGCTTCTGAAGTTGGAATGGTTATTGGCTTTTGAACAACTTGTGAACTATTCCTTTGTCGGCTTTAGAATGAATGAAATCTTTGTCCTTTTGTTTTTGTTAAATGCAGGAAAGTCCAAGAAAGGTATGACAGCCTCCTTGTGTGGTGTTTTTGTTTCCAGCAAATATTAAAAGGTCATTGTCAAGTCATGTTTAAGAAATGATCAGATTTAACACTGTACTATGGTGGATTTTAGTCTAGTGATTATTTCTTTTACACAATAGAGAAAATTTGTTGTACATTTGCAAGAATCACAATGCTGGGTGCAGCTGCTGTTCATTCACAGGCAGCTGCATGACCCTCTTTGTTTTGGATTTTAATCACAAGGTCAGGCCCCGCAGGAAACATGAGTGCTGTGGAAGCATTGTTTTGTAAGATTCAGGATCTATATAAAGAGAATAGTGGGCATTGTGATGTATATGAGCTAAGTATAAACCATGATTCTCCTTTATCAAGGACAGGTATAAGTAAGGCAGGCTACAGTGAAAAGATGAAAGGATTTAGGAAGCTCCTACTTATTCATTCCATTAGAGCCTGTTTTCTAAGAAAGACTTAGTAGAGAGTAGAGTTTAAATGACTGGCTTGAATAAGTAAGATGGCTATTTCAACTGTGGTGAGATGGTGGAGATGTCGGATGTTAGACGATGTGTTATAAAATTTAATGGACTGTGCTTCAAATAATTGAATGGCGTTTTACAAGCCTGAGCTCCTAAAAACTATTTGCTACTGTCTGTTTGGAAAAAGAATTGTTTGATAGTTGTAATCTGTTTTATTCTTCCTGTTTTCTGGTTGATGAATTTGTGTGAAAGTTTTTTTTTTTTCTTGTAACATTTGACTATGCATGTAACAAGTTTTTTTTTTTTTAAGTTTCTTGAGTTTTTCCCTGTAAACTTAGATTTAGTCTGAAACTGTGAACATCATACCTTGTTAAGTTGGTATTGTAACTAACACCATCAGTGAGTGCATGTTGGAAGTGCTGTGTATTTTTTTCTGCCTCCTTGCCATCCTTTCTGATCTTGTATCTTTTTCCCTTTCTCCATCACTCTCCTTCATTCCTGACTTGTCCTGTGCCCTCTTCTTCTGGCTGTGGACTGTCGTTAGGAAGAATGAATTCCTCAGCAGGTGAGCTATGACAGGCTGAATTGACAGAAATGCTGGTTAATTTTATCCTCTTAACCCCAGGTTGTACTTCTAGTCATCTTACTTTCTATATTACAGCCCAGAGAGCCATATAAAGGTATATACCACATATTGGGAATCTATTGGCAGGACTCTACACATTCTGTAATCATTAACTCACAATAGACGTTTTAGGTCCAATTAGCCAGAATCTAGCTTAAAAATAATAATAATAAATGGGCCTTGCACATTTGGTCTCTTGGCTCTTCCAGGCAGTAAGAGCTGAGCTGGTTTGGGCTCCTTGTATGGCTGTGATTAGCAACAAGCCTCAATTATGTCTTTATACACCTTATAAACTACCCCTTCAAACTATTTCTGTCTGGATAGGAAGGATTTAGAGCATTTTCCAGGACCCTTTTACTGTTTTAGTTGCCTTCCCACTGCTGAATGTTATTCTTGTTACATAATTTAAAAACAGAAACCAAATAGTCTCAGGGGTTGGGAAAGTCTCATTTTTCCCAATCTAGTTTCTTTGCTCCTTCTCAAAAAGTAGATGCAGTCCACTTTTTTTATTTGACCATTAATATAGTTGGAATCTATAGATGAAAAGATAAATTTATTCAGTGACTGTTTATTTTATGAAGTCCACATGCTGAATCAATGGGGGTAAACTGTGGTGCACAGGATATGTGTCCCCCTTCCTCATAAAGCTTCCATGGGAGTGGAGGCCTGGGCCAGTTTACCACCATTTTGGTGTTCCTTCACTGAGACAGCATCTCTTCTTGGGCCTCCTACCAGGTTACCCGGCCCCATCCCCTGATCTTCTATCATGTTTTGTGTGTTGAAAATATCTATGCCTTTGGATGGCCAGGCCAGAGCCTGAATCTTAAAATGAGCTATTTGGAATCACACTGGTTCAATTACAGGATCACAGGAGAGGGGCCCATGCCCTTATTGATAATTGCAGGAGTAACCTGTTTTGGGGGATTTGTTCAGCAGGGAGGAAGCTAGGTCAGGTCACAGCGGGATTCACTGTGATCAATAAAGTGTTGCCAGTAGGCAGAAATGAGTAGCTCCATGAGGTGAACTTTTCCACTCACATTGGATTCATGGGAAATAAAAATCCTGGGTTGGGAAAGAGATGCTTATTATTGACCTCATGCTTTTTCATTTAAGTTGCCATGAAAATCTAAAATGCTTATCCTACCACCAGAATGACTGGGAGATTCAGTCCTAGAGTCAAACCTCAACAACTTGTGAGTTGGTCTGGGGAATTAATGCTCACAACCCTTAGCACGGTACAAGTGGTAATGTCGCTGCCCCTTCTACATTCACCTGAACCATTGAGTCATTTTGGTTTACTTTCTCCTTCACTCATAAGCTCTATTTTGTTATTCTGTGATACTTTTGGAAAAGTAACCAAAAAACAAAGAAAAAACACAACCCTGGAAGATCTGAGGAGCAAGACATATAATTGCTATGAGGGGAGGGCTCACCGTCTTTCCTGCTTTTCCAAGAGGGTGGTAGTTGCTTCATATGGGTTGGTTTTGCCTCAATATGGAAAACTCAAGGAGAGGAAGAGGTTGTGCCAATGTTATTCATTGCCAGAGAGATAATTCTTGTATGTTTTAAATTACATGGCTGTCGTTTAGGGATTTGTTTTTCATACTACAAGGAAATATCTTCCATGTAGTTGGTGCCAGTGTGAAAGTTTTCTATGCCACAAGCCTTTTTTTTGAAATCATAAGAAAATATACATGTGTGACCTTTCAAATAATTTCTGTTGTTTTTTTGTCATTTGCATAATAAATAATTGGAAACAACTTAAAAGGAGCAATTAGTAATTCCAAAAGTTCAAGTATCAAAGGTAAATATTTGAGTAATGAATTATTTTGCCTTCCTTAAAAAAAGGGGCAGCTTCACGCATATGACTATACCAGCTTCATTTAATGCTGTGTGCACTGATCATCATAATTCATGATATTCTATTCAGTCTTGTGGTGTGCTTTTATGTTTTGCATCTTCCCTTAGCAAAATGCTATGTGGCTTTAAAAAACATGTATGTATTTATAATTTATAATGGCAGATTATATTAAGGTAACTTATTTTCCCAAAAATGTCTTAATCCAAAATAATCTATTTTCACTTAAATATCTAAAACCACTCCAAATACTAATAGCATGAATACTCTGCATGGAACTAAAACTGTTTTGCAGAAATTCTGACATATAATGCTTTGTTAAGGCATCATGGATGTGGCTTCTATTTTTAAATAAAATGTTTAATCAATCACTGAGAAAGCCATTGAGAATTACTTCCCTTCTTTCATCCTCTTGTCTACTGTTGACCATTTCATTACTACTAAAGCTTTTATTGAAAGGTAGGTAGAGCACGAAAAAAAGAAAGGAAATTCAGAGGGTCCAGTTGTGAACTCTTAATAGCTCTGGTAATAACTCCCTGGGTAATGGAAGCTATTCGAGTAGACATTTCTCTTATCAGAGATAAAGAGATTACAAACACTAGTTCTGGCTAAAGAAAAGTTTTTTAATGTATTGAGGAATTTCTAATCAATATGATGCCTGCTCCTGAGTATATAATAAATAGAGAATTGGGAAGAAGAAAATTTGACTTGTAATTCCCTAAATCACCAATCAGAGAACAAGCCATAGCAGTAACACAAGGTAAAGCCAATAACCTAATGTGCTAGTGGACCGAGCACCAAGGTAAAGAAAAGACCTCTTATTTATAGTGCTTTTTGTCCTACTGATGCCCACATTTTCAAATGGTTGTTATCAACAGCTTGTGGAAGGCTGGTTGTTAAGGTGGGAAAAGAAGAGAGCTAAGGTAATTAGGAGGAACACGATCATTGGAAGGATTGTTGACTGTGAATTAAATAAGTAATTGACAGACAAGAACAATTGAGAAAGAGAGAAAAAGAGAGAGAAAATTAAGAAAAATGTGTAGTTTGAATCTTAACCAGACTAAAAGTGTCAGTGATGATATGAGACATGCGTTTCTCAAATCCTGCACATGAAAGATTCTGCCTGCTGTTTTATGACCAGACTGAGTGCTCTTTAAATTGAATATTGTTGAAGAAGCACCTGCCCTAAACCCTGGTGTTGCTTGTCATTAGGAGGCATCTTACTTTCATTTGAACACGCTATTTCTAGAGGATTCAGGGCCTTTGATTGTGTTTCTGTTTGGTTTCTTTTGTGTTTCTGTGTGTCACTGTATTATCTTGGATTGTGCTGAGATGTACGAATGCCATAGGAAAGTGTCAGGTGATCCTACTGGGGAGGAAGAGTGCTCAGCAGACCACTTCTTTGAAACTGTTGCTTGCACTGAGCATGGTGCTCTTTCTTTGATCTTCATGGCTTCAAAACAAATTAGACCAAGGCCCAAACTTCATAGGCAGATGTTTCTGTTGCTGGCTTGTGTCTGTAGACGTTTAAGATTCAAAGACTGAAAAATGAGGTCTGCTAATATATTTATGGCTCTTTCCTTAGGTTATAATCACCAACAGATGAGTGAAGGACACAGGCAGAAATCTGAATTTTACAACCGCACAGCATCTGAATCAAATGTCTACTTGAATAGTTTCCATTACCCAGATCACAGCTACAAGGACCAGGCGTTTGATACTTTGAGCCTAGATAGCTCTGATAGCATGGAGACCAGCATCTCTGCTTGCTCACCTGACAACATCTCTAGGTAAGATTCATTTTTGGGTAACAGTTCTGGTTTGGAAAAGAGCCTACTGGTTCCAAAAAGTAAAGCCATCAATTTGGGACACTGTATATGCACAAGCCCAAATTTTTGAGACATAAAGGGTCTGTAATGCAGAAGAGGCTGCTATCATGATGTCCTTTGAAAGTAGTTTCTCTTATCTTGTGTGACTTAGCTAGTCAGCCATTGTATAGTCTGTTTCTGCCCTTACCCTGTTTTTTCTCCACTTGAGCTCAAATTTACACTGTGCTTTAAAATGGATTTGCCTCTGCTGGTTAGCTCTAAGCTACACTTACGCTGCTTTTAATTAAAAAGTAAGTAATTTCCAACAATAGTCAAAACTTTGAAGGATTTCTTACTCTTACATTTGTTAAAAGGAAGCTTTTTGCTATTCTGTATGTTAAAATTTTTGTAAGGATTTAAGTGTTCACATTTGTATTTATACTTTGAGGCAAGCAAAGGTGGTCTTAACATAGAAATCTGGCCATGGTACTCCTCCTTTTCTAAAGCTTTGATGTCCCACTACCTACTCTCAGATCCCAAAACCTGGCACTCTAGGTCCAGCCCAACTCCCATTCATTCTCCCAATACACCTCTCAGAGCTTAATGAGTGAGAGGATGAAGACCTTTCGGATCTCTGTGCCTTTGACTGTATTGGTTCTTAACATTTTCTCAAAGGATAAGCACAAAATCAGGGCTTAGTAAGTTAATAATAAGTATCAGTGTAGGTAGTATTCAGAATACTCTTCAATAAGCCAGTTTAATAATTTTAGCAGAATGGAGATTTTATGCAGAATTGACTCTCAATTGTCTCTTCTCTGTGACCCAAGGCCTATTTTCTGAGCAGTATGTTTGTTTACACTGTAAATAATGATACCAAAAAAGCAAAAACATTGTTTGACTCATGTAACTTTCTGGTAGTTACAAAGTGATGTCTCAACAAAAAGTGAAGGGCAAACGTACCCACATGTCTGAGTAATGCTGTCATCCTACAAATGTTTTTTGTGACATAATAAACCACGGGACCAAGTTTATGCAACCAGAATTTCAGCATGGAATTACCTCTTTAATAGGCTTATAATTTAGGGATATTTTAGGACGTAAGTTAAACAAATCGTAAGCAGAGAAGACTTTTTAGTTTTTTACTCTTCCTTCTACCATTCTTCAAAAAATTTCCAATTAAGGATGCTTTATCAGAATACACATTCCAAACATGAGTTTCTCATTACCTGCTTCCCTGAGGTTTATCACTTATTTTCCATCATCGTAATGGGTAAGAGCTTATCTTACAGTATCATGATTTTTTTTTAAGTTGATGGTGGTACAGAAGAGAAATGCCTGTTTTTATCTCCCCTTTGCACTTGACCTTTTACAGGCATCTTCTATTTTGGCTTCAATTTTTTGACATTCAGAAAATCTCATAAGACAATGACATTAAATACTATTAGTAGTTTCTGACCGTGGGGATTAGTTGTCTGCAGTTGCCAGCACCACTGGGTCAGTCTTACGTAAAACAACTATGGAAAAGGATCATGGCCACAAATAACTGTTTGCCAGGAATTACCAGTCTGCAGTAGTGCTATCATGGAAAGAATTAAGGGACAGATGTGTCTCACCACACACAAACACATACATACACAAAAGGTAACCAAGTGAGGTGATAAATGTATTGTTATTATTTTTTCTGAGACAAGAGTCTTGCTCTGTTTCCCAGGCTGGAGTGCAGTGGCGCAATCTTGGCTCACTGCAACCTCTGGCTCACGGGTTGAAGCAATTCTTTAGTCTCAGCCTCCCAAATAGCTAAGATTGCATGCGCCTACCACTACACACGGGTTAATTTTTGTTTTGTTTTGTTTTGTTTTAGTAGAGACAGGGTTACACCATGTTGGCCAGGCTGGTCTTGAACTCCTGACCTCAGGTGATCTGCCTACCTCGGCCTCCCAAAGTGCTGGGATTACAGGCATCAGCCACGTTAATTCGCTTGATTGTAGTAATCATTTCACAATGTATACATATGTCAAAACATCATGTTATATACTGTAAATATATACAGTTTTTATTTGTCCATTATATGTATGCTCAATAAAGCTCGTGGTTGGGGGAGGAGGGAAGACATTTAAGCAAAGAAAATGGTAAACAGTGAAATCTAAATAAATGTTGACTATATGAACAAAGGGATAAATGGGGATTAGGCTATTGGCGAGTTTGTTTTTACTAACTGGCGAGTTTTCAAGATCTGAAACTTAGTGAAATTCAAATTATTTTCAAATTAATGGGAGATATGAAACATACATATTTGATGTCACAAACAACACTATAGAATATAAATATAATTTTGTGCCCTTATATGTCCTACATTTGTATTTTTGGCTTTCTCATTTGGGCCAGTGAAGTTTATCCCTTTCCATCCATGAAGTCAGGTATTCACAATGAAGGAGAATAAGAATTCCTGTACAAAAATGAAAGCTTTTGTTCCCTTGGATTCTTGCTAGCTGAAGAAAACAGAATTTACTCTTTTGTATCTCCCAACTGGCTAATGGAAACAATGAGAAGATACTGTTATGTTCTTCTCTTTCATAGGAGGAAACACCTGGCTAAAAAGTGGTTCAGGGTTATTCTGCAAAGTGCAGCCTAATTGTTAAGCTTGTAAGGATCCGGTGTTCCTTTTTTTTTTTTTGGAGACATAGTCTCGAGTGCAGTGGCGCAATCACGGCTCACTGCAACCTGTACCTCCTCAGTTCAAGCGATTCTCTAGCCTCAGCCTCCGGAGTAGCTAGGACTACGGTTGCGTGACACCATGCCCGGCTAATTTGTTATATTTTTAGTGAAGAGGGGTGTCACTGTGTTAGCCAGGATGGTCTCAATCTCCTGATCTCGTGATCTGCCCGCCTCAGTCTCCCAAATTGCTGGGATTACAGGTGTGAGCCACCGCGTCCGGCCAAGGATCCAATATTCCTAAGACAGCTGTCTCCTCGATGGATATGTTTTGTAATGGGGCTGTCAGTACTGATTTTAGGATAAACTGTACACCCTGTGTTCTCTTCAGTAGAACTCTTAGCCCTAGGTTTAAACCATCCTAGGTTTGATTTGCAAAAATGTAATTTGAGAATACTATATTAATAATTATCTATAACCAAGAGGGCTCTGGTTCTTCATTTTTATATGAATTTTCAATGAATTTATTTTTATATGAATGTGTCTAACAAACATATATCCCTACTCTGTGCCAGGTTTTATGCTACAGAGACACAGGCACAAAAGTCTGTCTGTCCTCAACAGAGTCTCGTAAAGAAGACAGGTACTTAAATGAGTATACAAGGACACATGCATTAGAAACAGCATATGGTCCCCATAGCTGAAACAGCAAAGTAAATACATTTTGATCTGAGTTACAGTCTCTCTTTTCCAGAACAGTCAAATAGAATGTAAGCAAGTGAAAAATAAAATTTCCTGCTTTGTGTTAGACATTTTCAAGTTTCCCTTTGTCTTTTACTTACCCTGACTGTTCTTGCCCCTTTCACACCCTTTGGTTTCATTCTTTTATCACTTGAGTGATAATCTTTCCCATCATTTCTTTCGAAGCTCTTAAATCTCTTTATACGGTTTTCTCATTGGTGTCATGAGGGGGTACTCTTTACAAAACTGGCTGCTATCCGTCCATCGCACCTATAGGAGAAGTCATGTTTTAACTGGCATCATGATTTAAGAAATGAAAGTGTCCACCCATATAAAGGGACAACAAAAAGCAGCAAAGCAGCTCGTAACACATATTCCCCAACTGAATAAAATGACTCCAAACATTAGGTGTCATTTATATAGAACATTGGTGATAGTCTTGTTGGTCTGAGATCTTTAAGTCATTAAACTAATGGCAAGGACTCTCATGGGGCCATTATTTTTAGACTTTGGAGGAAGCATTTAGAAGTCACACTTTGTAAGATTTGGTTTTGGTTCATATACCTATGAGTAAAGCTTTGGCGTTATTTTGCTTGCCTATATTTTGCCTCCTAAACTGAGGTAAGTCAGTGTCACCTACAATTTTCAGAGTTGAGTTGATTTGCCTCTCCAGTCCAATGACTCGTAAGTAACATTCTTTAAATTATAAATGCTTGGATTTTGTCATGCACCTCCCTTGACCCTGTGTGTGTGTGTATGTGTGTGTGCATGTGTGCGTGTGTGTGTGTGTGTATTAGAGAGAATTCTTAGTCTAAACCAATATTCTTAAAAAGGCTTTGGTGTTTGATTCAGTGCCAGCACTTCAAATATTGCTAGAATAGAAGAAATGGAGAGACTTTTGAAGCAGGCTCATGCAGAAAAGACGCGGCTGCTTGAATCCAGGGTAAGCTTCATATTTTCATGCCAGAGGTCTATGATATGGTGGTGCAGGAGCCCTGCACTTGGCATCAGGCAATACTCCTTAAGGAGCTGTGTGATCTTGGAATAACCATTCAGCCTTTCTCAATCTCATTTTCTTATCTGAAAAATAAAAGTGTTAAGAGAGATGATTTCTAAGGCTCTCTACTGAAGTGGATTTTCCATAACTTGAAATATATGTATATATAGTATTGACATAGACCAAAATGAACACTTTGTGTTGTATTTTTTTTTCTTTTTGATGGTTGCTTTGTGTTCCTGCCAAGGAGCAAGGAGGAATGCTATGTCTTTATGCATTATTTCTTCCTTCCCAGCTTGTGCTAACTGCACTATTGTAATATTTAAAATCCCACATTATTATGACTGTATTTCAAGCCAGAGTCTCACTTCCTTAGGAATCCCCCAAAATGCCTTTGCATCCTGCCCTAAAGGGCACCTCCTTTCCTTCTCTAACTTCCCCATGTGCTTCCTCTGTGACCTTCAGCCAGGAAGCTGCAGAGCAACAACAGGAATTAGAGGGACCATGGCCTTCAGTTAGAAGACAGCAGTTGAAAGACAGGCTAAATCACGTGCTAAGTGCCGGAGGACAGTTTGTGAGGCTTTTTATTTAAAATGGGAGAGTTGCTGGTTAATATGAAATGATGAAATGACTGAATATATTCACAAGCTGGATTTTCACTGAAGACCAAAATCTAATTGTTAATTAAATTTAGTGGTTGCATTTCTGCAGATGATGATTTTGGAAGCTATACCAGGCATGATTATGAGTTGTTTTCTTGTAAGTTATATATTATAAGAGACTAGTCTACAAGCCCAGAATTGTCTAGTAAGAATTTTCTTTTTTATATTGGTTAGAATCATTCAAGTATAACCAGTATATATTAAAATAATCATTGTTATGCATAATGTTTAGGAACGGGAAATGGAAGCCAAAAAACGAGCCCTGGAAGAAGAAAAACGACGCCGAGAAATCCTGGAAAAACGATTACAGGAAGAAACTAGCCAGAGGCAGAAGTTAATAGAAAAGGAAGTAAAAATAAGGGAGAAACAAAGGGCACAGGTTGGTCGGTCAATCTGAATGGATAAGGGCAGGTTGCCCCCTGGTGGCAGTTTCTAGGAGACAGCTATTCTGTGTCAGGATGCTTTCCTGGGCACTGAGCATTAGCACTTGACAGGTTTAAGAGAAGAGTGTGCAGCGGGGTGCAGTGGCTCACGCCTGTAATCCTAGCACTTTGGGAGGCCAAGGCGTGCAGATCACGAGGTCAGGAGTTCAAGATCAGCCTAGCCAACACAGTGAAACCCCATCTCTACTAAAAATACAAAACTTAGCCTGATATGGTGGCACGCACCTGTAGTCCCAGCTACTCAGGAGACTGAGGCAGGAGAATCACTTGAAACCGGGAGGCGGAAGTTGCAGTGAGCCGAGACCGTGCCATTGCACTCCAGCCTGGGTGACAGAGCGTGACTCCGTCTCAAAAAAAGAGAGAAGAGTGTGCATTCCTGTTCAAAAAAAAAAAAAAAGTGAATTAATTTCAAAACTCTTAGGGAACCACCAACCAAATGACACTTTTCTTTAGTCATGCATGGAATATTTTGCCAGGAGCAGCACCTTTTCTTCCACCCATCCTTTGGAGTACATTTTAAAAAGGAATCTTTTTTGAGCAGCTTTTAAAAATGTAGCTGGATTTGCTGGGGAAAACAAATACAATATCTGAACTGAAACCTTTGCTTGGGGAATGGAAGAGATTCTATTAAGCCATCTTTTACAAGCAAATAATCTGGAGCAGGGTCATTTTTCACTAAGCCCAGTGTCTTGGTGCTAGTGGTAGTGTTTTGTTTTGTTTCTAAACACTGTATCGTCACATGTGTTCCCTTTGCTACACTAGTCCTCAACACCTGTGCATAAGCTTGTTGTACTCAAGCAAAATTTGGAGAAACCACACGTTTTGTTTAATGTCTTATCTTGGTCATCACAGGATTTGAATCTCTGTTCTTGTCACTATAGCTGCTTACATAATATGTTTTCTGAGGAATTAACATAAAGTTTTGTTAAGTACTATGTAATTTAAAGCTCAACTCCATTTTATAAAGGCTCACTGGACTCAAAGGCAAAAAATATCATTACTCTTACTCTGTGGTTGCTGGCAGTTTGATAGCATAGCAGTTAGAGACTGTCTTTAAGACTTTGTGTGCTTTGAGGAATCAGTAAGCCTGTAGCATCTGTTACAACCAAAGTACCACACAGTCATAGGTTAAGTATTGAAGGAAAAGTGGAAAGTAAAATTTGTCTATTTTATTTCATTATGCCCAACCCTCTACCAAATTTTGACTTGCAGTGAAAGTCACCCATGCTTATTTACTATCTGAAGCCAAATGAAAAAACACAATTCTATTTTAATCCTGATTATAAGTTATGCCTCCAAGTTTATGATTAGATCATTTCCCCAAGGCAAAGAGGTGAGATTATTTAACAGCATAAAATAAGACACCATTTTAGAACTATCACCCATGGTGATATATGCTTACTAGATTGGACAAACTTTTATACCAGCCATCAGTAACATAAAAGACATCTAAATACATCCCTTTGGCATCTGGTCCCAGACAGTTCATTACATTAGGTCCAGTTTTGATTCTCCTTCTTTCTTTATTTTAGCTTGACTTTTCAAAACATAAATGTCTGCCTTCAATTTCTATTAGAATATATGTAAACTGACAAGTACAGCTTTGTGGGATCCTTGGGGGCTGTACTTACTAAATAATGTTCAATCAATCATGTCGTGCTTAAGATTACTTAAGGAGAATGATTGTTAAGTTGTGGCAGGACAACTTCTGGAAACTTTACAGTGGAGGATTCCTCATCTGCAAGGAGCAGCCCAGAAAACTGTATGCTTCCTTACTCTGTGTTTGTTAAGATTGAAGTACATCTTTTAAGCTAAGATAAATGACCGTTTTTCATTTTCTCAACTGCCCATCTTAAGGAATAGAATCGATTGTCCTGGGTTTATTATCTCTCCCCTACATATTACAGCATCTTTCTGAAAATACTATCCACTTTTTAGACTCCAAATGATAAGTGCTTTATCTTAAGCTCTTTTAATCTTATTGGTATTTTAAAGCTTAGGTTTTACAGTTAATTTTTGCTTCTCAACATGTGTGACCTAAAACAAAACAAATAATTAGCTATAGATGCAATGGGTTTTGCACTTTTCCAGGCTCGTCCTTTGACACGCTACCTGCCTGTCCGGAAGGAAGACTTTGATTTGCGGAGCCATGTAGAGACTGCTGGTCACAATATTGACACCTGTTACCACGTATCAATCACAGAGAAGACTTGCCGAGGATTCCTCATCAAAATGGGAGGGAAAATTAAAACGTGGAAAAAACGTTGGTTTGTTTTTGATCGGAACAAGCGAACATTTTCTTATTATGCAGGTGGGTGATAAAAAAAATTTAAGCCATATACTCAAATCAGGAACCTCTGTTAAAGAGCAGAGGCAATTGAAATGCAGTGTAAATAGGTAGGTTGATACGTAGCAGAATTAATGGCAATATCAGATTTGTATACATAATTTTATATTTAGATTATGTAGTTCATATGATACGAATTTCCTTTCTAGAAATAATAAACATTATATGTTACTTTAAAAAGCGTGAAGTGGTCTATGTTGCTTCTAAAGTAAACTTAGGTCTCAATAAATATTAAGTAAAATTTATTCTTTAGATAAAAATATTGCCTTTTATTTTTTTCTGTTTTAATCCTTTAGGTAACAAGTTGCTTATGTTCCCTGCATTTTATGAAACATCACAATATTATACTGGAAGTACTATCACTATAGGGTGGGATCAGAAAAAATATTGCCTTTTAAACCACCATACCAGGAAAAGAAGAGGGGTTTGTGATTAATTGATTGTCATATGTCCCATTTTAGTCACACACAATTAGCCGTAGTTGAACATCATTCAACTATAGTTCATAAACTAGAATGATCTTTTAAGCCCAGAGAGTAAAGCTCGTTGGTAAACTAGTGATCAGTAGTATTTATTAAATACCTGAAATATTTTTGGATTCTTAAATATTAGCTGACAAGAAACATACCCTACTGGATCTTACATAAATGCGGGAATATTAATGTAACTGGCATACTTAATAAGAACCTCTTATTTCTCTTGGATCACATATGAAACATGTCCATTTGTAGTGCAGGTATAGCTCTGCTTTCTTTTCAGCTGCTAAAAAAGAGTGGTGTTATACAAGATGTTATGAAAAAAACCTGCTTTGGGGTGATAGTCACCCCAAAGTATTTATAAGCATCACCAGGAGTTATAAAATGTATCAATGCAATGACTATAAATAATAGTCTAATCATTTAATCGATCCAGTGAGCTCAGTTTATATTTATAAGGAGAAGTGTGAGAAACCAAGCAGCCTGTGGAGGAAAGGAAAGCATGGCTCAGGAGCCCCAGGATTTGGGTGAGGAGCCAGTGGGGGAATGCCTGCCTTTCACTGAGGAGCTCTTTGGGTGAGGTTCCAGTTACTGCAGAAGTTAGTGGCCTGAAGCTCATGGCCTGCCCTCCCAGGTCCCCTGCTTTGCCTCTCTAGGGCTTTTTGACCTTGGGTTTTATAAATATCTAGAGCAACTTCCTTCAGTTAATAAAATTTGGTGTCTGCACCGTGCATAAATAAAACTGTATGATGTGGTATTCCCTTCAGAAAACCTCACCCAGAATTTTCCAAAAATACAACTTTAAAAGAGCTTCAGACAAAACTGCTTCACTCTTCTGTGCTCCTGTTCTCTGTGAGCCTCATTTCATTCTCTTATCTATCAGCCAGGTGAGTGGCTTAATGTCCTGGCCAACTGCTTCAAACCTAAGCTCCAAGCTTCAGACCCATGTAAATGTGTCTTTCCAAATAGAAACTTCTGGTGACTGATTTTCGATTTTTAAAAAATACCAAAACCTTCTTGGTATATGAAAAATTACCCAGAACCGTAATTTTTTTAAAAAAAGACAAAAATTATATTTCATTCAGCTTTTTAATATGTATTTATGATATAACTGGCTAGTGAGACCTAGTTGGGCAAATGCTGCCATTTGGCTCTGTTTACAGCCATCACCCAACAGCTTTGTCCATTCCCACCCCACCCCCCCTTCCCATACACAACAGGCACAGGAATAGATCAGTCCCAAGGCGGTCATCCAGACTGCAATTCAGGCTGGACTTGACCTACAGGAGCCACGTCCCTTCTGCTCGTCAGTGAGGGAAAAGGCCATGTGCTTGTGCAGGAGCTGCAAATGTGAACACTGAGTGGTAAAGTCCCAGGACTCTGTGTTATTCATGGCCCTGGCCCTCTGTCCTTGGCCTCCTGCCTATTAACTAGGATCTTTAGGAGAGTCTCTAAAAAAAACTGAGTCCAAGAAAATATGTCTGCAAACTGATGGGATAATATTGAGAGAGGCAGAATGGGTAGCGTTACCTCATTGATTTACAATAACATTATTGCTTCTCTTAGCTCATAAAGTGGCTGTGAGGCTTATATTTTTCAGAGTTCTTTCTCATATGAAGTGCCCTACAAACTAAAGTTTCCTTCTGCTTCCTTGAAACACTGACAAGATTTACCTTTATCTCCAGATTTTATTTTACATTTGCTTTCAGAAAACAAAGTATTATTGTATTCTCATGAATTACTGCAATATCATTTCCAGCAAATGTTTGAGAGATGCATTGACCTTATTCTTTCACAGAAACTGACTGACACTTACTAAACGTGGTATCAGTTAAAACAGTGTTTCCCAAGGAAGAGGAAAAACAAAAAATAGGGTCCATTGGCAAATAGGTTAGGATATTCTGGATGAAATGCAATTAAATAGTTTTACTCCCTGCTGAATTTTTCAGGGCCATTTTTTTTAGACTAGCTTTTTGTAGTTGTTATTAGAAAAAGGGACATTAAACTAGTAAAAAATACAAAATATAACAAAACTTTTTTATGATGAAATTATGTCTCTTTACCATCATAAAAGTTCTGATCTCTCATTGTTAAGCCTGAAATATTGTTTCAGATTTTCTCTATTCATTTTTATATATGTTTAAAAGGTATATATATATATTTTCTTTTTTCTTTTATACACTTGGGACGGAATTATTCATTCTACTCATATCCTATTTCATATAATAGTATTTCAAGGGTTTTTTCCTTAGGAGCAGATACATATCTACCTCCATCATTTCGGTAGCTTTGTAGATTTTACTGTATGGCTGCTCTGTAATTGAGTCAGTCTTCTATTAAAGCTCAAGCAGATCTTCTGCAACCTTGTGTCACGACAAACACAAATCCATGTACATTTATTTGCACATGCATGAGATCTTATATACAGTAACGTTTTAGAAGTGCAATTGCTTAGTAAGAGGATCTTTGCATTTTAAATTGTGTTTGTTTTACCAACTATCTTCCAAAAGAGGCTGTCTTATGTGCACTTCCACTACTAGGGTATAATAGAGTCTGTTTCCCTGCCTCCTCATTCATGCTTTTAAAGTTCTTTACTATGCTGACATGCACTGTGATCCTTGCAGAGTTTAAATTACAAAATATTTCAAGAACTATCACAGAGTGGTGCTATATGTTTGATTTGTGTTTTCATTGTTTTTGGTTTTCTTAGTTTTTATGCTAAATCTGATGAAGTCTTTGAAAACTGTTTGGAAATTGTTACATTGAAAGGACAATAAATTATTTGCCTAAAGCTCTGTTGAAAATGGGGAAAAATCAAGCACCCTGAATAAGAAATTCGATAAGGAATAAATATAGGTAGAAGATTGTTTTGAATAACAAGTCAAAAAGCACTTTGTAAAAATTGTATTACAACAGATCTGCATACTAATATTTTCATGACAAAGATAGTCTTGGAAAATGTGGAGAAATCATTTGTATTGGTGCCATTAGTGTTTATACTTTCCGTGCTAACTTGAAAGTCAGTATGTTAGGTTATCTTTTGACTGCTAATCTGCTGGACAGCCTTGGGCAAAGTCATCTAGTCTCTTTGGTTTGCAGCTAGTAATTTTATTGCTTTTTTTCTTTTTCCAATATAGATAGAAGAGGCCTAAGGCACTAACCCAAGTTTTCTGAGTTAATCTTAGATAATTAAATACTTTGTAAATATTTTAATGATTGTAATTGTAATGAAATTATTATTTTTTCTGTTCCTCAGTGGCGATAAAGTATTTAACACTCATCTGTCTTTGCAGACAAGCATGAAACTAAATTGAAAGGAGTAATATACTTTCAAGCCATTGAAGAAGTGTATTATGATCACCTCAAGAATGCTAATAAGGTAAATATCAGTTTTCTAAATTCCTACAATTTGAATGCATAATTAAGAAGGGAAAAATATTTTTGGAGTCTAAGCAGTTTGAAGTTGATGTTCTGATATAACAGATAGATATGATCAGGATGGTGCTGGAAAAGTAAACATGAAGTAAGTGGGATGGCTGATCTTTTTGAGGGAAAAAAGTGTCATAGCAAATTGAGGAAATATTCTGGATGTAATGGTTTGGGAAACCCTGAAGAGTTACTCTGCCAGGGTTCTAAAAAGAAGCTACCATATAGTTAAGAGGGGGCTTAGTAGGGCTAAGAATAACAGCTACTATTTATTAAGCTCCTACTCTCATCTAGAGCTTTACAAACTAGCTGCTGAAATAATTCATGAGCTCTGTCTGAGATTTCTTGTGCAGAAAGGCCAGAAAAATGGTCAGTCCTGAAAAAGGCTCTGGGGTGGGGGTGCAAGTTATATTAGAGCAAAAGTAATGCCTTTGTAAATTTAATATATTGGAAATTTTGAAGAAGTCTTCACATGTCTGTGTTATTTAATGTTGTATTTTAAGATGTTTGTTTTATATTCTTTTTTCTTTTTTGAATTTTAGAGTCCTAATCCATTACTCACCTTTAGCGTCAAGACTCATGACAGAATCTATTACATGGTAGCTCCATCGCCAGAAGCCATGCGGATCTGGATGGATGTTATAGTTACGGGGGCAGAAGGTTACACTCACTTCTTGTTGTAGTGAACTGAGGCAACAGTCCACTTCAGGGCAGACTGCAATAATCTCTTAGAAGAATGAAGCCATATTCAATCCCAGATGAGAAAACCCAACAGATCCAGTGCTTGAGCTGTATATACTCAGAACTCCTTTCATATCAAGAGAAGTTATTTGTAAAAAAGAAAGAAAGGGTTTTAATACAAACCTTGACAATAAATAGCAAAAGAATTGAAGCTCCCATGAGAAAGAAAACACTATTTTGATAAACGAACATTTCATATAAAGTGTTCTTAATCAACTTTTGGGTTTAGTGAAATAAACTAAACAGGTTAGAAAATATCTATATGTACTTGGAAATACAGAATAACTTTAGCACCCATATCATTGGCATTGACATTATTGGTAATCAACTGACTTTTCAAAAAAGGTAGCATTTTGCTGACAGTTACTTTGTAAACAAGCAAATAAGGGCTTGGAGGGAAATATATTTTAGGAGGAGTTTTGCCTTAATTTTTAAGTACTGCACCAAAACCAAAGACCTGAGCTGACTTCTGTTTAACAGTAGTGACTGCAAGTGGTGAACTGCATTTAGTATTGCTCTAAATATCTCAATATGGTGTTTCAATGCCATCAAATGCCCAGGAAATTGACTTTGCAGTGTCACAAGAGGTATAAGCTACTGTGTATATATATATATATATAGTAAACCACTTTTTGTAGAAGAAGGAAGCAAAAAGCTGTTTGTTTGAGAAAAAAAGCCATGTTATGCAACAGGCATTCTGTCATGTTGAACAATTTTAAATAAAGAGAATATCTGATGTTAGGAGCTTGTTTTGCTGAAGATTTCTCCATTCCTGGTGCTGAGAATAAGGGCAACCAGTAGCCAGTGTCCTTTAGATTGTCTGATTTCTTTTTGTTGTGGGGCACACCTGCTAACTGTTCCCTTGACATAGGTATGAAATCACAGCTCTGTTTTCACCAAAGAACAGACCAATTAAAATACTTATTTGCAGAAGTGGTGTAGTTCTACAAAACGGCAAATGAAGTTCAACTTAACATTCTCTATAATGCATTATTATATTATGTATTTTTTTACAATTAGCCTTTGTTTTTTTTTTGAGTCAATTTTTGTCAGATGAAATGACTTCAGGCAAGTCTCTTTCATAATGGTTTTTCAAGTGCCATTTATTCTAGTTTATCATGTTTTGCATGTTTGAAAGTATGAATGTGCTCTTTCCTAAAACACTGCAAATGAATAGATGTAGAGAATAATGATATTACTTACAAGATTAAATGGTTAGATTAGAAGTGTCTCTTCATTAAACTTTGTCAGGCCTGACTGGGTACAATTCTTTTGTTAATTTGTAGTGTGGTTCGTATACACATATACATGTCGTCAATAATATTTTGCAACTGGATGACACTATGTTTTACTTGAACAGTGAAGGACAAAAATCATAATTGTGGAAGACATTTCTAAAATCTGATTTTGCAGCAATCACTTTGAAACCCTGTAGTGATATAAGACTATAATTGTTAAGATTCTACTGGTTAATGTAAAGTTAGGACTTTTCTGCACTGTAATCTTTTCATAGGATTGCAAAGGTGTTCTAATCAAATTGCATGATGTAGTAAGCCTCTTAAATATGTGTGTTAAATATATTGAGTTTAGATTAAAATGTTGACCTGATTTCACATTTGAAAATAAACTCATCTCTTATTTTGAAGTTACCTATCTGTAGTATGATGGAGTATGAATTAATTGCAGATGACAATTGTAGGAACTACGTAAAGATTGTTGTGTGCTAACGTTATGATTTGTAGTCTATAAATTGAAGAATTTCAATAGAAGTATCTCTGGTTACATCCTATTGCTTACAAAATGAAATGAACCCTGAAAAAATCTGACATCTTATTGTTGTCTGTTTACACAGATAACATTTATTGCTGGGGATTGCTAGGACTGTGTTTACTTATCTTTTATCTTAAAGGGATGGACCAGGCATGGTGGCTCACATCTGTAATTCGAGCGCGGGGGAGGTCAAGGTGGGTGGATCACCTGAGATCACAAGTTCAAGAACAGCCTGGCTAACATGGTGAAACCCCCGTCTATACTAAAAATTCAGAACTTAGCCTGGCATGGTGAAGGGTGCCTGTAATCCCAGCTATTCAGGAGGCTGAGGCAGAAGAATTATTTGAACCCAAAAGGTGGAGGTTGCAGTGAGCTGAGATCACCCCATTGCACTCCAGGCTGGGCAACAAGAACAAGACTCCACCTCGGGGAAAAAAAAAAAAGATATAAGGGATGATAAAATGACATGCATCAGGTATCACCTTAGTGATTTAGTCCCTTAGAGTCTACAACAGGTCTAATGGAGAATGGGCAATATAGCTCAGCATCTTTTGGAGTATGTCCTGAATTCAAGTTGCTGTCCTTACTAATGTCATTAGTAGATGAGAGGCATCCCACCTCTCAAGAGAGAGATCTATTCAGTCTTTATTTGTCTAACTGTTCCAGACCGTTCTAACAGTCCAGGTTCTCCAGACTGCAAACACATGCTAGATTCACTATATCCAAACGTTGCCTTTAACTCTGGTACCAATTACTGCCCCCCAAATTTATAACCAGGATAGTAAAAGTTACTTAGCTGTCTTCAGGATAGTAAAAGTTACTTTACTATCTTACCTTTACTCAAAGTATTACACAAGCCACCATAACTTTTAAATAGGAAACTACTAGATAAAACCTTACTGGTTAATGCTTGAGGCCCCCAAGAATTAGTTTGAAAGGTATTCAGAGCTGGAGTCTGGAAACCCTCTTACTACAAATTTATTCAACTATTTTTCTATTGTTAGCCATTCCCATTTTTTTTCCTTCTCTTTGCCTCTAAAAATGGTGTTATAGTAGATAATATGCAGTCTTAAGAGCTAGTGTTGTTTTCTATAGGATAGTCAAACTCGTGCCACTGTGTTAACAGGCATTGGAAATGATGCATATTTTAAAATTGTAATAGATGTGGCCATATTACTTGACAACAAATTTTAGCAATTCGCCTTCTTAGCAATCATACCTAAGTGTCAGTGTCTCATTGCCAATTATTTCTTTTTCCTTTTTGCCAGCTGAATGGGGGAAAATGGTTTTCTTTTTTAAATTCTAGTTTTTCACTTAGTGAGTTTAAGCATCATGTTTCCTTATATGAGGAGCCTATTCATAGTTGTTGGCCAGTTTTATTGGCATTATATTTTTTATTTCTAGGAGCAGGCTGAACTAGAAATATTAATGTAGCTATGCTACAAAATCCATTTTCCTGGGCTCTTAAGATGTCTTTTGCCATTCAAAAAGTTTAAATTCGTATACAAATATATTTTTTATTTATGATCTTGGGGTTTGAAATCTTGGTTAAGAAAGTCCCTTCTATCTCCGGACTATAAAATATTCTCCTAAAATTTATTTAATCCTCTCAGTTGCATTCTTCCGTTGAAATCTTTTTTTTTTTTAACTGAAATTTACTTTTGCATATAGCACAAGGAAGGGACCAAGATAATCCAATATTTCATTAATCAGTCATATACGTCTAGAGCAGGGAATGTCCGATTCCATTCCAGGTTATACAGGCGAGATTAATGTCAGATATCGGGAGCATTTCCGGTACTGGTTAAAACTGTCACACGGTTGGCGGGACTGCGGCTTCCGATCTAGGACCGCTGGATAGGGTTCCTTTCCAAGCTTCCAGCTCTGTATTATCTATCAGCCCGCTGATAGGGCAGCCTCCCGACGCCACTCAAAACATCCCAAAGGCCCTAAGCCAAACCTTGCTACTCGTAGAACTAACAGTCCAAAGAAGTGCGAGAGCCACGACGCTCTGCGCATGTGCGCTCTTCGCAAGCTGAAAATCGTGCGGGGCGCTTTTCAGTAAGTTCCGCCTTCCAGCCTTCAGCACATGCGCAGTCTCAGTTCCGGTGCGTAGGGGTCGCTTCTGTGGGACACTGCGGCGTGCCGGGACAGCTGGGAAGATGGCGGTTGCGCGCAAGGCTGCTGTGGCGGCCTGGTTACCTTGTCGGAGCTGGGGCTGGGCAGCTGTCCCCTTCGGTCCCCACTGTGGCCTCAACACGCTGCTTGCACCGATGCCTCAGCGGGCGCCACGGTGGCTCCCAGGTCAGTGTCCGAAAGGCGAGAGTAGGATACGTACTTTCGAACGCCTCGGGTTCCGTCAGTTCCTGTATCTGTGCAGTGCGTCTTTGGCGCCCGGTTCAAAACTGCTCTTCCCCCTTTCTAAGCACCCCAGTTCTAGGCGCTGTGTACACTTCTAGTGTAGGCTGTGAGGAGAGCTCTCCCGCGCCCTGCGGCATTCTGGGCATCCCGGGCGCTCGCTGGCATTTTACGCTGTGCAGTTTAAAGAACTCCTGCTCCCTGCCTGCCTCCCCTGCGTTAAACGCCAACACTAGGAAAAATTAAAATGAGCGTTTAATGCATTTGATTATTAGTTACTTCTAGGAGTTTGTAGATTGTGACTCCTAAAATGGTTAGGCACACTCTCCTTTGACTTGAGGGAACCTAACAATGTGAGGCATATTCTTTGTAAAAAGTGTAGACGCCCCCATGACTTCAGTTTCTAGTTTTGCCTTCTTGCTGCACCCACTCAGTGAAAGAACCGTAATCATTATTGCACAAAGGAAACTAGAATTTGGGCCAAAAATCAGAGAACCTCGTATATATATAGTATTTGAATTAGACCCTTTTGTTTTTTGGCTTTGTGTGTTGTTCACGCCATTGCCACGCAGCTGTCAGATGCATGTTGCTTGGAGTGGTAATTAATGTCATGGCAGAGATCTTTTGTATGGAGTTACAGTTTTTAAACTTTTATAATCAGTTTAACTTGCATTTAATTATACACAACCAAAAGGCATGTTATACATGCAAATACTTCTGGCAAAGCATAGTATGTCAGTTCATTAACCAGAGTATAATATTATTTCATCTATTTAGCAAACATTCATTGAGCACTCATGCACCAGGCTTTGAACTAATGCTTATGTTCAAAGATGATTTATGGATATAATTATATGAATCTGTCTACTTAGAACTTACATTAAATAAATTATAATTATCTCGGGGAAATTACTGTTTTGGGAGGTGATTTCTGGAAAAGAATAGTAAGAATTTTTTTTCGTACTCAGCTGAGATGATGGGAAATGAACATTTTTGCTGACACAATCAGTGGGTCAACATAACTTGCCCTTACTGAAAGTTTTAGATTTGGCGTTTTTCTCTATACTTTGAAACAAGCTTACATGTAAAAAGGAATCCTTTAAGGCCTTCAGTTAAGTTTTTTAAAAATCAGCTTCTTAATTACAAAACAGGGAAAACTTTAGCAGCACACATGAATTCTCTTCTCAAGACGGAGAAGTTTTCAAAGTGGAGGACGGCTTCATTTAATATAAAAAAGGAAAATTTGTTAGTCCAAAGACCCTAAGGAAGTATACAAACCTAGCGTCTTTGGAAAGAAGAGGTGGTATTATAAATGACTGTTTAAAAAAAAAATCTACTTGTTTCTTAAGAGCAAGTATGGATTTTATTATGGGGGAAAATTTGAAAAATGATGAAATGGAATACTCTTATAAAGTTCACCAGTTGTACTGTTATACTTAAATTACACTAAAATCTGTGTGTTCCATTTACAGAAAACCAAACCAACAAATAAAATGCAAAGTGATTTCATAGGCCTATAAGAAATCTCTTTCCAAAAATGTACTATTAATATGTTATTTTTAAAGAAACTGCTGATTGAACCCACCTCAGCTGATATAAAATTATGAGTTGTTACTGTGGCTCATGATTTCTTGGTTGAGGTGGGTGGATGGGTGAGCAGGTGGGGTGGATTGGAGTCAGTAATGAAAAGGGCACAGCACCTCTTCCTTTGAAACAATTTCCCAAGGGCAGACCAAACCTGTATCTTCCCTGATCCCCGAGAAAGTCAGGGATGCAAGGCTAGGCATAGTGGCTCACACCTGTAATTTCAGCACTAAGAGGCCAAGGTGGGAGGATCACTTGAGCCCAGGAGTTTGAGATCAGCCTAAGCAACATAGAGAGACCCTGTCTCTACAAAAAAATACAAAAATTAGCCAGGTGCGCTGGTACATGCATGTAGTGCAGCTACTGGGGAGGCCGAGGCAGGAAGATGGCTTGAGCCCGGGAAGTCGAGGTGGTCCAGGCTGCCATAAGCTAGGATTGCATCACAACACTCCAGCCTGAGTGACAAGGTGAGACTCTGCTCAAAAAAATAAAAGAAAATAGGGGATGTGAAACTAATCAAACCAAAAATAAATTTAAAAAATGAGGCCAAAAATCTCACAAGAGAGGGCTGAAACTATTGCGGATAAATCTGAATGTTGATTGATACTGTTTAGGATAGATGATAAAGTAGTGACAGGAGAATGTTTTTTGATCAGTCTCTGTATTTTGTTGCCTTGAAATTGCTACCTCATTGTGTGTTTTGGAAGAATCAAGGTTGGATCTTGCTCAAAGAAGGTACTGATGTTGGCATGATTTTAAAACAAGAAATCTCATGCACAGACTTACTAATTTAGTACTTTGACTTTGTTTTTGTTTTTCCTATTAAATGGAAATAGCATTTTACATCAATTCATTAAGATAAGAAAGTTAGGATTGAAAATATATATGGTTTTTCAACAACCGAATTTGCAAACCATAGTTTATGTTTTGTGTACTTTGTTTAGCTTGCAGACAAAAGACGTCACTCTCTTTCCTTAATCGACCAGACCTTCCCAAACTGGCTTATAAGAGGCTAAAAGGCAAAAGTCCAGGAATTATCTTCATCCCTGGCTATATTTCTAATATGAATGGTACAAAAGCATTGGCGATTGAGGAGTTTTGCAAATCTCTAGGTCACGCCTACATAAGGTAGGAACAACACATTACTGAGAAAATAATTGCTACCATTAGCACAACAATGGAGAATTACTTCTGTTCTAACCAGTTGAAGTAAATGCCAGCATTTTTATACATTATTTTAATGGCCTGTAAACTTGCATCTTGTGATTTAGAGTAATTTTAAAAGCAACCTTTAATAGACCTTTTTTTAAAGGCCTTTGTGCCACACTGACAACCCTGGCAAGAAAGGACATCTTAAGGAAAGCAGTGGTAACGAAGGTCTTTAGAGGCAATAATGTGTGTGACAACAAACAGATATACTATTTGGCTTTCATACAGTCTCTTATATTATCATTTTCCACTGGGGACTTAAGGACTTATTTGATCACTGTTTATCTAAAAGTAATCCATGTATTTAAAAGAATTATATAATACAAATTTCTGCTGAATTTTCTCTTCCCTCTCCTGTAATTTGATTTTGTATAAGCATAAATAGGGATAGGTGGTATTTCACTAAAGGTTGATTTTATAATTCCTAATTTTTCATGCTGACAGTTATTTTAGTAAATAACTTTATATTCTTATAAGATCTACCTATAACAGTCATATATTCAGTATCTACTTTCCAGAAAAGATGGTATGATTTCATAAAAAGATTAGCCTGGAATTCAAGAAACATGGGTTCTACAATAAATTCTAGCAATTTCTATTACAAGACAAGTAAGTTAATAAACATTGGACCTAAGTTTGTCATCAAAAGAAGGAGCTTGGTCTAGAGATAACTTCTGAGTTAGCACTAACAGCCTAAAAATCTATCTGTCTAAATTTTTAAAAGAGTGATTAACGTTCATTCAATATATATAATTCTAGAAAATACAACTATATATAAAACTTCTGGACTACCTGTATATTAGCAGAAATTTGGTCAATTATATGGATGTAATCATTTCTTTTACCAAATTAACTGGATTATTTTATTTTCATGCTCAGAACCCTTTTAAAATCTGTTCTTATTCTGAAGATTGGCGTACTTTTTGGAAATAGATTCTCTAGCATTATGTTGTATATTGCAGGGAGCACTGAAGGTAATGCTATATCAATATAATGTTAAAGAAAAAACCTGACATGTATATAGTGACTCTGTTTAAAGACAGAGTGATAGAGACACAAGATAGGAGGTTACTGTGATAGTCTAGGTCTAAGATGACAAACAGACACCTGCACCAAGATACTGGACTTAACCAAAGTACAAAGAAAGGGATGAACATAAGAAGAAATGAGAATGAATGGTGATGATATAGGGCAGGCAATATTCTGGAGCCTGGAAAAACAAACTTGAATGAAACAGTCTGCCCTTAATGAACTGACATTCTAGTCAGAGGAAGATGAATATTTAAAAACAAACTTGATTTTAATACAATATGAAAAGTGTTGAGTACATACAAAGAAAGTGGTACTAAATGGGGCATAAATGTCAAGTAAAGTTCCTCAAAGGAGGTGACATGACTTAAAGGATGAGTATGAATTTGAGTTGGGGAAGAAGCCATTCTTTGCAGCAGAACTGCGTGCTAAGGCTCTAAGTTTTAAAAGGGTGTAATTGGGAATTGGGAGTAGTTCAGTATGACTAGGGTTTAGGTAACCTGTGGGTGTGGTATGATACTTTATATCACCGTGATTTTTTATTGATTTGATACCCTTAAAGAGAGGTAAAACTCATAGACCAGACAGACTTTGAGCCTAGATAACTAGGAAGTTGGAAGGAGAAATGGATGGGCTGGTGATGATGAATTTTATTCTGGTCTCCTTCCCATCCATTAATTCAGTAAATATACACCAAGCACCTACCATTGCAAGGAACTGATCTAGACACTAGAAATACATTGAAACAAAGCTTGTGCCCATGTGGAGCTTTCATTCTAATGGGGGATACAGACCATAAATAATCAAATTTATCTCAAGTAATAATAAGTGCTATGAAGAAAATGAAGCAGAGTAAAGAATTAGAGAATGATGAAAGAAGCACAGCTTTAATAGTTGAGTGGTCATGGGAGGCTTTTCTGAGGATGTAACATTTGAGCCAAAGGCCTGAGTGAAGTGAGGGAACAATCTGCATGGATATCTGGAGGAGAGTGTGCCATGTGGAGAGAAAAGGTGCTGAAACGGGAACTTGAAGAAGGAAAGCAAGGTTACAGTTGGCGGTTGGGTGGGGAGAAAACAATGAGAAATGAGATCAGAGAGGTGATCAGGCACCAAAGTATGATAAGGACTCTAGATTTAAAGATTATAGAAAGCCTGTGGAGGGTTTGCAAGACATGTTTTTGTTTGGAAGGGATCACTCTACTATATAGAAAAAGACTATGAGTGTGAAAATGTGAACAGGAGACTTTTTAGGAGACTGTTGGATTAGTTCAGTGGAGAGACAGTGTGACTTGGACCAGGCTAGTAGCAGTGGAGAAGGTGAGAAAAGTGATTGGACATAGGAAATATTTGAAAGTCAATCAGCCAATAGAATTTGCTAAAATACATACCGATTGTGATGTTTTACTATAAGCATTATAGTAATGAGGAAGGTGCTGTCTTTCTTAAAAATTAAAGAAGCAAATACAGTTTTTTTTCTTCTTTTCCAGGTTTGATTACTCAGGAGTTGGAAGTTCAGATGGTAACCTTGAGGAAAGCACGGTGGGGAAATGGAGAAAAGATGTTCTTTCTATAATTGATGACTTAGCTGAAGGGCCACAGGTGACTGTTTCTGTTAAGTATGATGATAGTTACTGACTATAACTTCATATTTAAGCAGTTTCTTTAGTTATGAAAATATTTGGTTGGGCATGGTGGCTCATGCCTGTTATCCCAGCACTTTGGGAGGCTGAGGCAAGTGGATTACTGGAGGTCAGGAGTTCAAGACCATCCTAACCAACATGGTGAAACCCCATCTCTACTAAAAATACAGAATTTAGCCAGGTGTGGTGGTGTACGCCTGTAATCGCAGTTACCCAGGAAGCTGAGGCAGAAGGATTGCTTGAACCTAGGAGGCAGAGGTTGCAGTGAGCTGAGATTGTGCCATTGCACTCCAGCCTGGGCAAAAAGAGGGAAATTCTGTCTCAAAAAAAAAAAAGAAAGAAAAGAAAAGAAAATGTTTTTATTTAATTTGAATGTTTAATCAGTTTTGATATTTGATTTAAAATGATTGTATTATTTTTACTTTCTAATAGTGTATATTATTTTACTTTTTATTGTATATATTTTGTTTTATGTTTATACCCTATACTGTCTTAAATACCTAATACTTTATTTTTTATTTTTAGATTCTTGTTGGATCTAGCCTCGGGGGTTGGCTTATGCTTCATGCTGCAATTGCACGACCAGAAAAGGTCATGGCTCTTATTGGTGTAGCTACAGCTGCAGATAGCTTAGTGACACAGTTTAATCAGCTTCCTGTTGAGGTAAGTCAAAAGTCACTTTGGCCACCTCAATATATTTACCTCTTATACTTCTGCTCCCTCTTTCTTTGAAGGAAGGAGGGACAGATAACATAATGAGTCCTTTGACGTATAGCTGGCCCATCGTTTGTCTTAGCTGCCTTTCTGTACACAATCTCTTTTCTACCTTTAATTATTTGGCATTGTTTTCTTTAAGATTTCCTTTCTTCACAGTCACTTCAAATCATTTTGCCAAATATTTGAGACACATTAACAAAATCTCACTTTGAAGTTTATTTTTTTATCAACATTTTCTTTATTAATTACATTTACTTATTTGGATCATACGTCGTGAACTCCTTTTGTTCCTCTTACTTTGTGGCATATGGGAAGGAGTGCTTGTTCTTATGACTGTGTTAGATTGGGCTAATCAACTGAAACTAGTCATCCCTTGGTATCTGAAGGGGATCGCTTCCAAGACCTCCCACGATACCAGAATCCATAGATGGCCAAGTCTCTCATAAAAAAAATGGTGTAGTATTTGCACAAAATCTTGTATAATCTAAATCATATCTAGATTACTTAAAATACCTAGTACAATGTAAGTGCTATGTAAATTGTTGTTATACTATATTGTTCAGGGAATAGGGACAAGGAAAAAAGTCTGTACATGTTCAATACAGATGTAATCTTTTTTTCTGGATATTTTTGATCCAACATTAGTTGAATACATGGATGCAGAAACCATGAATATGAAGAGCTGGCTCTCTGTTTTAGCCTAAAAGCAGCCTCAGATCCTCTCAACAGAACTCTCCAGACAGATATTGTCAGTCAGAGTCACAGAGACACAGAAATTAAAGAAAACAGAGCAGTAGTTTAAAAAATACGGTTTCTAGTCTAGCAGCAGTAGCACCTGAGAAACTTGTTAGAAACCCGAATTCTTGGGTTTTACCCTGAATCAGAAACTGGGGATACAGCCCAGCAGTCTATGTTTTAATAAATCTCTTACGAAGTTTAAGTACAATGCTTTAGAAAATGGAGGAAGAGGAGAAGGCAGTTCAGAAAAAAAAAAAAGAAAAAAGCGTATGTAGTGTTGAATAGTAGAATGTCATTGATTTACCTCAAGTTCTACATTAATACCTGTGCCATGTATTATCTGAGTTCTTTCTTAGTTTATGGTGTTCTCAGCTCCTTAAGAAACAGCATTGTGTGTGTATTCAGATTTCTCATATTATTTCCTATCAGGGCTAGAATTACAAAGCTGGTCTTCCTTGAACTTACCTCCTGTTTCTGAATTTTGTTCACTTTCTTGGTGGTTTCTCATACGTAGTTGCTCAGTGTCTTCATGTTTCCCACCATTGCCATTTTGTGTATCTAAACGTGGACTCCTTGCTCCATCCTCTTAACTCAATAATACAGCAGTTCCTGGGGTAGGAAATTATCTCAAGGACATGGCAGATCGAAAAGGAGTTGATTTTGGGGGGGTTGGGGAATTGATTGTATTTTTTCATTATTGGTAAATGACAAAACCTCTGTACATTTGTTTTGGTTTTGTTTTTATTTTGGGGGGTTTTAAGACAGGGTATCTCTCTATTGCCAAGGCTGGAGTGCAGTGGTGCAATCATCACTTACTATGACCTTGAACTCCCAGACTCAAGAGATCCTCCCACCTCAGCCTCCTGAGTAGCTGGGACCACAAGTGCACACCACTATGCCTGGCTAATTTTTGTATTTTTTTTTAGAAACAGCGTCTCACTGTGTTGTTCAAGCTGATCTTGAACTCCTAGGCTCAAGAGATTCTCCTGCTTTGGCCCCCCAAAGTGCTGAGATAACAGACATGAGCCACTGTGCTCAGCCATGTACATTTCTGTGTGTGTGTGTGTGTGTGTGTGTGTGTGTTCACATCATTCAGAGTGAGGATAGAGTAGATACTTCCTAAGTGACTGAGAAGATTTATAATCTGCAAATCAGGGCATAGTTTTGCTAATACTTAATCAGATAAGCAGTTGTTAACAGAAGCATGTTGAGCCCTTGGTTAACTTAAAAGCATGTATAAAGAAAGAGCAGGAACACTAAGCCCACTGTTTCTTCTCCACATAAACAGCTAGCCCTAACAATGTCAACAGAGCAGATGCGGAGATTTTTACCATCTCTTATAATCCAGCAAATGTTAAGCCCAGCATTTCTCGTTGACCTTCCTCTTTAACTGACTCAAATCATTATTTCCTTCTTTGGACACTAGAGGGCCTCAGACATGATGCACAGCTGTTTGGAATGTAAGCTTCTGAACCATATTGCTTTGATAAGTTTTCTTAGTGTAGAGCTTAATATATTGTACATTTTCTTTGGGTAATGTTTTTGCTGTTTCCAAACTTTTTGTTCTTGAGGATTTGAGAACAGCAAACTTTTTGTTCTTGAGGATTTGAGACATAAAACATTTTATAAAGTTAACTTTGTTCTTCAAATAGACCATTTTCATTCAATTCAGTGGCAGGTAACAGAGCTAGTTGGGGACTAGGGATGCTTAAAATGAAACTATTATTAAGTGAGTGTCCCATTAATTAGCAAAGCCTCCGCTTCAGCTAATAGCCAGTGGAAAAGTTTTATCTACTGAAATATTTACAAATTTCAGGAACAATCCTGAGTAACTTGAGGATAACTGAATGTCATCTTTACTTTAAATATTTGGTTTATATGTTGTTTTAATACAGAAAACGCCATGATATTAATATAGATTTATGCATTTTATAATTTTGTAGAGTTTCCTTAATTTTAAATCATTTGAAGACATATTTAGAAGTATGATTTTTTTAACTGAATTATTAAATCTTTCTGGAATTAAAAAAATACATTAAAAGCCTAAAGTACATGTAGATTATATTATATATTTTAAGTTCTTGTTTTCCTTTTTACATTTGCAATAAACAATTTTAAACATGGAAAAATCATAGTATGTTTGTGAAACTTTAAATTTTTCAAATATGTTACATATAGCTTTTCTTTCCTTATTTTTTTAAAATTTTTAATAAGATGTCTGTTCTATTTTTCTAGAAATGCCCTTCATATCATATAATTGCAAAAGTCTTAAAACTATTCATAGCTTGATTTTTATTTTTAGTTTTAAGCTCTGATTGTCTAAGAATATATTATATATAAATAAACTTTTATGCTCAAAAGTGTAGATGAAAGTATCCAACAGTATGGGATGGTCAAGCTAATTAAGTCAATTACAGTGGACGGCAGTGCAGCATTTAAAACCTTTTCATAGAATTTTTTAAACCCAGAAATATATGTATTAAAGCGGCATAGAAAACTGTATATGAGTATGTAATATGTATGTATTTTGCATTTTACTTATATAAAAACCAAAACACATATAGACAAATACTGGAAATAAGCCAGAATATTAATGGTTTTTCTATCCATAAGATAGAATTATGGGTGGTTTATTTCTTTTTTTAAAATTATTATTATGTTTTCTATAATGTCTATATGTTACTCATACAAAATTCTAATTTTTAATTAGAAAAATTAAGATAAATTATAATGTAAAAAATAAGTTCTCAAAAAGTCAAGGACATGTATGTTTCATTTTATGGGAATAAATGTACACATATTACTGTTTGATTTTCAGGAAGTATGTGGAAGTCTTCTTTGTCGTCCAAAACAAAAATCAGATTTTTTTTTTCCTTTTCTAGGACTTTGGAAGGAAAACTACTTTTTTATATTCAGCCTAAAATTGCATAAGTATGTGTATGATTTGATTTTATACAAATATGAATGATACCTGGACTGATTCCAAGAAATTGTAATACTTTTCTCCCGTTTCATTTTTCTTTTCAGATGGGGTGAAGCAACACCTGACTTAACATACTGTGTGATAAAGTTAGATAAATCTAAATTCAAGTTTGAGTCTTAGTCATAACAGTTAGTAGCCAGGCCCTCAACTGTTGAGCACAATATTTCATTTATCTAAACCTTAATGTCCTCTTTTATAAAAATGGGATAATAACAGAATTATTATCAGAATTTTATGGAATAATATGTATATAGTACCCATCATAGTACCTTGCATATAGTAATTCATTATTGAAAAGTATTATTATACTTTTGTTATCTCTATCTTCTCATTCAAGAACTGCCTTCTTTAGATTACTTAAAGCTATCGCATGTGTTAGTGTTCCATAAAGTCACAAATACTTTTATTTTTCTTTTTTCAATAGGTAAAAAAGGAAGTTGAGATGAAAGGTGTGTGGAGCATGCCATCAAAATACCATGAAGAAGGAGTTTATCACATTCAGTACAGTTTCATTAAAGAAGCTGAACACCACTGCTTGTTACATAGCCCAATTCCTGTGAACTGCCCTATAAGATTGCTCCATGGCATGAAGGATGATGTTGTACCTTGGCATACATCAATGCAGGTTGCCGACCGAGTACTCAGCACAGATGTGGATGTCATCCTCCGAAAACATAGTGATCACCGAATGAAGGAAAAAGCAGACATTCAGCTTCTTGTTTACACTATTGATGATTTAATTGATAAGCTTTCAACTATAGTTAACTAGTATCACATGTTTAGTTGGTATGTAATGTATCCAGAAGATTGGAAGAGGGATAGCAAATGAAAGATCCTGATACTTTAGGTTTTTCTCTTACCTCTATTTTGTAAATATCAGATGAGTATTTATTTAATGATGTATTTGCACAAGTAATGTAAATTGAAAGAAGGACCAGTTACTGTTTAGAAAAATTTCTCCTTCCTTTTGTCCTTGATTTTTTTTTCATTAAAGTATTTCCTATTTTTTTATTCAAGAAAAGTTTACCTTTCTTATGTTTATGTTAGCTATGTCAGCTCTTAATTGCATCCTTTTCTAATTAGGATTATTAATAAAGCATGAATATTTTGTTTTTATTATAGATGGAAATTTGTAACTTTCTGATTTTAAAATGCAATTCACAAAATATAGGGAAATTTTTATTGAAGTAGATTTGAAATGATTGGAGAAACTTCAGAAGCATAATAAAGTTCACAATAAGGATGCTACTTTATATATAATAGATAAAGTACTATTATATATATAGATTATATAAGCTGCACATTATATTCGAACTTAAGGCTTTTTTTAAAGACTCAAAAACTACAGTGACACAAGGAGCTATTTCTGAATTTTGGCTTATGTGTCGTATATTTAAATGGGGAATTTCATCTGAAACGATGTAGCATTTTAATATTCTGATTGATAAAACTAAAGAGGAAATTGATCTTTATATATTACTGCTTACTTGCAGAAACATTCATTATTTCATTAATACTGCCCTAAGTACAACTAGGCAAGTGACTGCCACCTAAATCAGAAGGCTTTCTAAAGTCAGTGAGAAAGTGTGAAATGTAAGTATAAAGGTTTTTTTTTTTTCCTAAATAACTAAAATGAGGTGCAAAGTGAATTTTGATATTACTGAGTTAATGTTTTTTATCCATTAATTTTGGCTGGACTTTATTTAGCTTGATTAGGTTATTATCTGTCAAACCTTTTATTAAGTTGACATGACTCACATATATACATGTATATAAAATGAGCATGTGTTAAAGACTTACTCAACTTATTAATGAGGAACCCAGCAGATAGTAAAGCTGGTTCCAAGTACAATTCAAGAAACTGAGTATTTATTGGCATTGAAGAAAAATGTTGAGATAAAATTGCTGTGCAGAAAAAAGTGTTAATGAAGCAGACCTGATTACTTATCCCTAGAGACCTGATTTGCAAGGTTGCCCCTTGATTGGCTTCTGGGAATTTGGAGTTCAGGGGGCTTCCACCATTCCCAGAACTGATCAAAGTACCTTACCGTATCTAAACTGTAGAACAATATAGTTTCTGCTGAACACCTGCTTTCCTTTTGGGAGTCTAGAAGTTTGGCATGTGCCAGGCAGAGACTGCCCTTCGTGACTAGCTCCCAGTAAAAACCCCTGGCACTCAGACTCTAACAAGCTTTTCTGGTTGACAACGTTTCACAAGTGCTGTTACAACTGGTTGCTGGGAGAATTAAGCTCATCCTCTGTGATTCCACTGGCAGAGGATTCTTGGAAGCTTGCACTTAGTTTCCCCTGACTTCACCCCGTGTGTCTTTTTTCCTTTGCTGATTTTGTTTTGTATCTTTTCACTGTAATAAATCATGGCAATGAGCAGAACTGCATGCAGAGTCTTATGCGTCTTCCTAGCAAATCTTCGAATTTGGGGTTGGTGTTGAGGGCTCTCCACAGATACAAAACTGGTTTGTGTCCTACAGAGCAATTAAACTACAATCCGTGGGTTATCTTTTATACTGGGCAAAAATCACAAACCACAAAGATAAACCATCTCTGTGTGCCGCAGTGCTTGGTGCTGGAGTGGGTTGATAGAAGATGACACTGGCTATTCAAGGACTTATTTTTGCCTAGACGTTGCTACATGTGAGGCTTGTTAGGAACATGAAGGTGGGGCCCTTGCCAGTGATGGTATTCTGCATTTAAACATAACAAAATGTAATAAATATGATTAGAGATTCATAATACATAGGTAGAGGCAGTATGGCATAATGGTTAAGGGCAGAGATGAGCTTTGTTTTTAATTCTGGCTCATCATTTACTAGTTCTGTGACTGAAGCAGCTGACCTCACTGAGTCTCAGTCTCTTCTGTAAAATGACGTAAACCTAGATAATACGGTGTAAGGTCTAAATAAGCACAACACGTTGGGAACAATGACACAGGAGGCACTATCTTTTTGCACATAGTCCAGTCAGAGACTGAAGGACACACTCCATGAAGGCATAGGAAGGGAAGTGGGTAGGGCTTCTGAAGCTGAACTCTGGATTTGACCATCCTGACCTCAAGATCCCAAATAGGAATGTTTGATGGTGTTCTTTCAAATGCTAATAGTTTAAAACAGAAAAAGAGAGGGAACTTTTATGATCTAAAGATAGGAAAATCTTTTAAAAGTTAATCTAGCTTTGCAGGAGTTAACATCACAAATTCCAAATGAGTTTGCATCCATGAGATTTAGTGTATTTTAGTGCACTATTACTTGTTTTTTCTAGTTTTTCCCAAAGCTCCTTTCTGAAACCATTTCATGCCATGTATTCAGTGATGTGTAAAATGCATGAATAGCTGGCAGCCCTTCAGTGCCTTAGCCTCTGGAACTTGGTCATTATTTAAAAAGTGACAATAGACCCATCTAAATCTCAGCATCCACAACAGAAAGGGATGAGGCAAATACCATTTGAAAGAAAGGCTAGTCTATGGCCATACCACCCTGAACGCGCCCGATCTCGTCTGAAAGGAAGGCTAAGTGAAGCCACGTAATATATTTTGCTTTTGCTACATCTGTTGAGATTAGAGGCATTTCCAGATACAAATCTAAACAGTATTCCATTCTCCAAACAACCAATAGAAAAATCTCTGGAGGAGTAGAAGAAAAAAGCTCTGGGCAACGCTGAGTTTTATAAAGTACGGAGATAGGAAGCTGAAAGAATGACTTGCCATGTAACTATTCCCAGGATAGTCCCCAAAGCAAATATGTCAAAAACTCATTAAATTTGGAATAGTCAAAAAAAAATCTAAAGCATTCTTATGTTCTGGGATTGAGGAAAAAGTGGGTGGAATTTCCATATACCTTTTTAAGATCCTCTCTAAATGCAGATCTCAAGTAAATTCTTAGTTTCTAAACAGTCGTGTAGTATGTGTAATGGTCGGATGAAAAAAATGTAATGCTTTGGTGTATTTGGAGAATATACCTAGAAAATTTCAGGCAATTTTTTTTTTTAACCAAATGTATCTTTTGGGGAAAATATACTTTCCCATTTTGTCTTCCCGTTTTCCTGGGCTTTCAGGGTTTTTGCAGCTAGATAAACATCTAAAGAAGAAGCTCAAAGGTCAGTTTCTCCTTGAAGCCTTTCCTTACTCATCCCCATCTCTCTTTTTCAGGAAGCTTGTTGCTAGGTCCCCTGGACTCTCTTGTGAACAGTAATCTATCCATGCCTTTTTGATACTACTTACTGCTTTGAAATTCTCAGTTTATATCCTAGCTTCCTTCTCTCAAAGGATGACTGAGCTCAGGAGCTTTATTTTGAGATTGTTTGTCCTCAGACATCTCTGACATGCTATATCAACTCCTTTACTGGCTCCTTCTCCTTGCCCACCTTATAATGTTAATATTCCTTGAGTTCTGGCCTTGGAAGTCTTCTCTTGCTACTTATTCACCTTGAGCAACATCACCATGTTCATGGTTTAAACTACTACCTGCATGCAGGTGACTCAAGTACATACCTACAGTCTAGACTCTCTTGAGCTCCAGACCCATAAAACCAACTGCCTAATGAACTGGGATGGAACATGGGCTCCCCAAATGCAGTAAATCCAAACCTTATTATCTTTTCCACTTTATGTATCTTCCCACCTTCGAGTCCTCTTAAAATAAATGGCGCCACCATTGCTTCTGTTATACAAGTCAAACTTGTGAGTCATTCTGACTGTCTCCTTTTCCTTCACCCAAATCAGATTGATCATTCTCTTTCTCTATGAAAAAGCTGAAAATCTTACATGATACATGAGTTCATGCAAGGCTGGTTTAACAATCAAAAGCCAGTTCAGAAAGCCAGTTTAAGAACTGGCTTTTGGTGGTAAGGTGGAGCCCTGACTTGTTGCATTTGCTAACATTCACAGCATAAATATTCCTGCCCTGGCTGGCTTTCCACTACTTCATGACATCTCTGAATGCAAAGCTGGGAGGAAATGCCCAGTAGCACACCGTCACATAGTATTTACGCCATATAGAGACAATAAACGCAATTATTCTCAACATAGGTAACAGTAAAATGTAGCGAAATAAATCAGGAAGTGGTCCACTTTGAGTAATTTTTCTTTGTAATATAGTTTATTTAAGAGTAAGTTAATATAACCTACTTGCTAAGAATGACTGAGTTTAATATCTGTCTCTTGAAATTCCTGAAAATTTAACCATGGGCACTTGCAAACACACCATTTTATGATCTGGAGCCTGCCTGACATTCCAACCTCATTTTTCTTTCTTTGTTTCTCTTCTCTTTAACCCTATGTTTTACTAATACTGGAAGATTTTTACCTTAAATACACTTCTTTTGACAGCAACATTCCTTACCAGTCTTGCCTTACTACATCCACCGGCAAACACCTACTCATCTTTTAAGACATAAAATAATCTCATTTATAAACCTTTCCCCTGATTTCTTAACACCCTCCTCCAGATATTATTGTACCAACCTGAGTACTTTGTGCATAATTTTAGCATGACATCTGACATTTATTGTTTACGAGTTTAACTTTGTTTCTAAACCAAATTGCCATGTATCATTTATTTTTGTGTCTCAGGTACGTACATAGGCTCTTAAAAAGTTGTTGAAAGAATTCACTGCAATACTAGCAGGCACTTAGTAAATGCAGGGTTGAGCTGATTTTCACTGTCACCCCTGAGGGGATCAAGCATTTTTTCTCTGAAGACTTCCTCTGGATTTCTGGACACGTCAATGCCCTGCTGTGGCCCCTCTCTTTGCCATCGTTTCCTCTCTAGAACCATGGGCCCAGTTATTCACTTAAAGCATATCAGTTACTCTGTTATAATATGAGGGAATCTTTGGGTATGAAAGATTTGTAAAACACAGTGTTTTAAAGAAGACAGGCAAATGTACATCTTTAGAATTGTTTCAACCTTTGTATATCAAACCAACATCTTCCTCAGAGCCATTCTGGCCACGGAAAAAGTTACATGCTTTCTGTTTGGGCCTCTGTTCCCTTAGTCTAAGGTTAGAACTAGCCTTATGGCTGCTCCTCAAGATGCAAATGGTGACTTCCATAATTCTGCTGTCAATTTCGCCGCTCTAAACTCTTCCCCTAAGCTCCAAGTGTCTGAGGATTGTGCCGCTGTCTATTGGGCTTCTTCACCTGGTGATTCCATGCAGCAACAAGACCTGCCTTAGTCAGCCCTTCCCTTGTCTTAAACCTACTGCGCTCCTGAAGCTCCTGGTTTTCTGTCTTTCAGAGTACTCTCTCAGGCCTTCAATGACTGACAGCTAAGTCTTTTTCAGGCAAACCACCCACATATCTCCTAAGTAATTAAATTTTCTTTAGTCCAGGCACCAGCCGGTAGGAGATTTTTCTCAATGCATGTATTATTTGAGGAGTCATTTCCTGCATAGCTTCTAATCAATTTCCCATGAGGACAAAGATCACCATCCCATGTACCCAGAATTGCTTTATTTAATATGCTTCAGTCAATTTATCAATCCGTTTTCAATGCAAGAATTGTATTTTATTCCTCCTCAGTCCAGTAGTTGGCATAATTAAACACTCAGTAAAATCTGTTGAATGAAGAAAGGAACCAAAGGAAAAAAATGTGGGATTTTTCTCATGAAAAACACCCAGAGAATTACACAACAATGAGACTCGATCTTTCCCCAAAAGTGGCTTACAGTTTAGGGGGACAAACTGCCAAGCGCTTTAGCTGTTATAAGAATTTGGGTCCAACTTAGAGCTAATGATTTCGCCTGAGTGCTTGTTTGCTCATGGGAGATATTCAGTTACCGCTGACAATATGTCCGTTGTGCCTTTGGGGTCCTAACTTCAGACGAAGTCTACATTCTATCAAAACCTTTCACTCTAAGAAGTCTTAGTCGTTGAGTTTTGTCTAGTTTATAAAACTTGCCGTAGCAGTGGCTCACGCCTGTAATCCCAAAACTTTGGTGGATCACCAGAGGTGAGGAGTTCAAGACCAGCTTAACCAACACGGCAAAACCACGTCTCTACTAAATGTACAAAAATTAGCCAGGCGTGGTGGTGCGTGCCTATAATCCCAGCTACTCGGGAGGCTGAGGCAGGAGAATCTCTTGAACTCGGGAGGCGGAGGTCGCAGGGAGGTGGAGGTTGCAGTGAGCCGGAGGTTGCAGTGAGCCGACATCGCGCCACTGCTCTCCAGCCTGGGCAACAGAGCTAGACTATCAAAAAAAAAATCGTAATAATTATAATAATATTTTATAAAACTTGCCCTTAGTGTCTTTTGGTTATGAGTAGCATGAAAAAAATATCTCCCTTGAGTAAGTCAAACTGAGGCATAACACTTTCCTGCTAGGATGGAAGTTTCTGGGTGACGTAGGGCTGGCAGCTGAACAAGTAATTGACAGCAGCTCTCAGTCCTTCCCCTCCTGTCCTGCCAGACGATTGTTACCTCAGGGCAGGGGAAAGTGGCTTGGCTTTTCCCGACAGATGGACAGTCGGTGGAACGGACCCTCCCACAGGCCCTCATCCCCTCGTGCAGCTGCTGGCCTGGAAGACAATCGGCTGTCTCCCCAGAGGAGGGAAAGAATTGTGCAGATGAGAGAGAGGCTCTCAGCGGGAGGGAGGCAGGCGGGCTTGACTGACACTGGAGAGGGCTGGCTTTTTGGAGGGCTCTTAGCAACGGCCCTGGTTTGACCCACCTCGGCCATGAGAAAATCAAATCAGTGTGCCATTCTTCCCAGGCACGAGGCAGCAGCAGCCGCTGAACATGAAAGGAGGCTTCCTCCCTGCCTGCTAATTACCTGCTCTTCCCGAACTCCTGGTTTCTGCCCTTGCAAAGTGACACTGAGAAGGGGGAGGAAACGACCGTCACCCATCCCCCTTGCTGCCTGGGGGTTCAGACTTGATTGTGAGTCCCTGTTATATCATCTCGTCTTATTGATAGGCGGGATCGGGGCGGGGGGGATTCCAGCCCCCCTGGACCGGCCGGAGCTTTATTCTAGAGTTACTGGCGCGTGGCTGCGCTTTTCTTTCTCGTTTGTAGGTGAAACCTCATTGGCTTCATTGGCTCCTTGATTTAAACCACGCCCGGCTTTCTGCCCGCTTTGCTGCTGCTGGGCCAGGCTCCCCAGCCACATCCCAGCCCCGTCTGCAGGGAGCCGGAGGCTGCTGCTGCTATTGTGTGGATGCCGCTCGTGTCCTCTCTTCTTTCCAGAGATGGCTAACAGGGGCCCTAGCTACGGCTTAAGCCGAGAGGTGCAGGAGAAGATCGAGCAGAAGTATGATGCGGACCTGGAGAACAAGCTGGTGGACTGGATCATCCTGCAGTGTGCCGAGGACATCGAGCACCCGCCCCCCGGCAGGGCCCATTTTCAGAAATGGTTAATGGACGGGACGGTAAGGCCGGCAGCGATCTCGGTTGCTGGGGTGGTGAGCAGGGAAACCCTCCAGGGCCCTTTCTTTCCTTCGTGCTACTGAGGATGCTTTAATGTAAGGCTGTGGGAAGAGCTGCTGTTGCCAAGCCCTGTGTCTCACCGGGAGGGGATGGGAATGCCTTTATTTCTTCAGGGTTGGAAGATTTGGGCTCCATGCACAATTCCCTAGCTAGCTTGAGGGTTCTCCATGCACCCTAGCACCACATCTCCCTTCTGAGTTGTCGGCAAATTCGAAGCCTTTTTGATTTTTCTAATGAGAATAGAGATAAATATGTCGCTGTGATTTCCCCAGCCTTCCTGGTGCATCAGCTCTTCTGGGGCCATTTCCTTCCTCAGGGGAATGGGTTGGTTACACAGTAAAACAAAGGAGGGAGGAGGGGGATGAGCCACCTTCACATTCTTGTGGGAGCCACGCACCCTGGAGGTGTTCAGTGTCTGTTTATTGAATGGATGGGTTCTCCTGAAACTGAAGGGAGTTCTTATTTGATAACTGATGCTCATGTACGTTTGAGGGTTTGAGGGCCACAGGCTCTGCTGATTCAAAGCAGCCCATCCTCTCCTGCAGCCTGTGATTTACTGTTACATAACTGCTATCCAATGCTGCTGCTGGGTTGCCCAGAGCTTGGGTTATGTATGCCTCGGGAAAAGGTACCACGTTCACTTATTTTCACATTATTAAAATATATGGGATGAGTAAATTGAAGCCTGCTTCTGATTTGCCTTTTGCTAGAAGAAATAATATTAGACTCTATCATTTGAGCTCTGCCACCCTCAGGAGCCACTAAGTCATTCCTCCTTTGAAAGTCTGGAATCATGTCCTCCTCACGTCACGTCATTCCCTATCTGTAAACATTCTTTCCCTCACTCAGAAAGAGGAAGGGAGGAACAGAGAAGGAATGGAGTTCCTGGGCTACAGGAATCTCTGTGGTAAGGAGCAGCCCTAGGAATGGGGTCATCTGGGTCTTTGGGGCTTAGTATGCAAGACTGGCTACACAGACCTGAGCCCACGCCTTCCTGGTGCCCAGGACTTGCTCCTGCCCAAACTGGATGAGCAGTGTGGCTTTTGAGCAGGGTTCACTTCTCATTCTTGGCTTGTAAATACAAAGGGAAACATTGATTGTCTCTCCCCTCCCCTTTCAGGTCCTGTGCAAGCTGATAAACAGTTTATACCCACCAGGACAAGAGCCCATACCCAAGATCTCAGAGTCAAAGATGGCTTTTAAGCAGATGGAGCAAATCTCCCAGTTTCTAAAAGCTGCGGAGACCTATGGTGTCAGAACCACTGACATTTTTCAGACGGTGGATCTATGGGAAGGTAAACAGCCCCCCTGCCTTTGGGATTGTTCTTTTCTTCTCTCCTTTGCCCCATCTCCTGGTAAAAACTGTTCACCGTGTTCTTCCCTGTGCCTGCTGATGTGTATGTAAGATGTTCTCAGCTGTTTTCCTGGCGGCACTGTTAGCCTTCCCCGTTGTTATGTTCTAGTAAAAGGAGGTACTCTCTTCTAAGGGAACACACACCCTGAGGACACACCAGGGATCTCAGCAACTTAATGAAAACAGAAGCCTCAAGCCAGAGGAGCTAATGGTGACATACATGCCTTTGATTCCTGTTACTCCTCCCATAACAAATCACAGCTACCGGAAGAGGAGGGAGGCAGGGGGCCAGTGTGCTTCTCACTCAACTGCAGCTTATAGACAAAGCCATCTATTTTGTCAATCTGAGAAATAGATAGCACTCCAACCTTTTATTAGCCCAGTATCTGGGTGCTTGGTGACTATGCCTTCCGGATATGCGTTCTGCTCACAGTGCGATAGGTGCTTTTTTTCCTTCACATTTGTGAATTGACTTGATGAGGACATCTTGCAAAAGCATCAAATCAAATCACACTCCTGGACGTATTTAATAATCCACCATTACGGGGGATATGATGTGAATGGAGGGAATTTGGGACCTATGGTCATGGTGTAATTAGTGTCCACTTTAGCGAAAATGTGCATACCCAACCATGTGACTGTGTTCCTTCTCCACTAGGCCTGCCTGAGGCCCCAAGCGATACCAGCTAGTCAGAGCAGGACTGTGAGATTGACTCTGCTCTCACAAGCCCTTTGTCACTGGATGTCATTAGTGGCCCAACGAACAGGATCCCCAGGGCAGTGACCCAAATGGCTCTGCTGACAGTGAGAAAGGGGTAGCTTTCCCCTGATGAAGAGACATGGTATTTTAATGGGTATTCAGATGATGGTTGAAATAGATTTCTAGCAGAGGACCATTCCACTACTCACCACACTATCATTTATAAAGAAACAATTGCCTCCTGAATGCTTGGTGTCATGCAAAGAGCTGGCATTGCATGTTTCCCTCATAGGTGAATAGTTAAAATCCTAAGATGCCAGTGAGTTTCCCTCGTGGTTTGCCGTTATTTAGAAACTCAGGGATTCAAAACTGCAGGCCAGGCCGGGCTATGGAACTTGCTGCTGACCCTCCAAATTCTCATGTAGTTTCACAGTTGAGATTTGATTCCTGCTTCCTGGATCAAAACCATGATGATTTTCTCTAGCTAATACAGATAGCTACTGCTTATTGATGTTTTCCTATGCACTAGGCACTGTACAAGTGCTTCACTGCATAATGCCAATCAATTCTGCTAACAATCCTATGAGGCAAACATTTTTTAATTTCCTCGTTTCACAGACGATGAAACTGAAGCTTGCCCATGGTTACTTGTGTCCATGAGATAGCAGAGCTGGAACTCAAACCTGGGCTCTCTGACAGCAAAGAATAGAGCCTTGACGTGTCTGCCAACCCGTTCTTGGGCCAAAAGGCTTAGTTTTCTTCACCTACACCGTGAGTGTGCTGTTGAGTCATAATGGTGACTAGCTGATGAGGATGAAGAGGAGGTGGGGGAGGAGGTGAGGAGGAGGAGGAGGAAGGTGATTCAGGGCTGTGTGGAACAGAAGGATAGGAGACTCAGTGTGAATGGAAGGGACCTGGGTGAGTCTCCCCCACCCCGCTAAGTGCAGGAAGTCCGTAGGAGGAGGAAGAAGCCAGGAGGTCTGTGGGAGGTGAGGATTCTGAGAGCTTTCCTGTCTTCGTGCTACTGAGATGCTTTACTTGCCTCTCCCTCTTTTTATGAAGAATACAAAGGTAAACTTGACTCCTCAGAGGTGCTCACAGCAAGTGTGGAGGAGTGTAGGGAGAAATGTTCCCTGATGTACAGAGTCGGAGGAGGTCTACACCACCTGCCCCAGACGTGTGTGTTAGACTCCTCTGAGAGAAGAGGGAGGCCCGGAGGGATGAGTGTGACTGCGGCCACCTGAGCCAGGGCCATGGACCACTCACTCAGCTCCAGGGGAACAAGACAGACTCTGAGAGTCCTAACCCTAGGATAGAAAAATGGGGCTTTAAAGGAAATCAGGAAGGAGGTGTACTCCAAGGGCACTGGGACTGACAGATAGCAGGAACAACTGTAGGTCGGCTATGCAATAGGAAAGGATGAGCAGGAGGGCTGTCCATAGGAAAGCAGGTGCTTAGGAGTTTCCAAAGGGCCCCTAGAGGCCCCAGGGCCTAGTGGCCCCCTCCAACTGAGGACTGAAGCCCAGGGAGATTTGTTACATACAGGTTGGAGGAGATATCTGATATTCCCTAGGATCATTGAGGCTTAAGTCAATTCTGGTCAGCATACAATAGGGCAGGAGGTGGAAAAGTGGGTTGCTTTGAGCAGAGAAGCAGGAAGAGGGAGAGGAAGGCTGGTGGCATTGCAGAGCAGCCTGAGCAAGCGAGGCTGGGGTCCTTTCTCCAAGAGCTGGTTGTCGTTCATGTGTTTTGGCATAAATAAGCTGGAATCAAAGGGCGGCTGCAGGGCAGGGTTGGCACGTGTTTATGTGTCTGTGCACGTGACTGGGTACATGTTTGTGTACACAGCTATCGGACTAGCTGTTTGCTTAGCTTAGTCTCACATTCACCCTGCTATTCTCCACCTCGACTGTGGTTTCAATGCTGTCCTCACATAGCAACTTAGATTAATTCCAGATTCTCTGCAACTTGGTTGTGGCGTCTGTGGCCACTGTGGCTCCAGCACTCCTTGTCTAGGAGATTCTTTTCCTCCTCGGCAGGTATTTTATGCCCAACAGCTCTCAGTTTCCCATCTCCCCCACTCAGTGTCTTCTCCCAGGTAGGGCTCTGCTTGCCCACAGCTGCTGTGACTCTCCAGGCTTCCTGGATGTTGCAGACCAATAAATCTGAAGGAGCTCAGGCTTGCCAAATGCCTTCTTGTTTAGGCTTCAATCACGTCAATAGATTGAGGCCCCAGCTGTACCATTATCCTTAATCCCCTTCTAGGTGAAATACTTCAAATAGACTTCAGGGTAATTGGAATACAAGATTCAAGCCTTTAAAAAGAAATTCAAAGCTAAATGGTCCAGAAAAACAGCACAATCACAGGGACATTATAGACAAAGCTACCGAAGTCCCCATAGAGGGGAGCTGGGGTCACCACTTGCTTTCAGTGACGGAGAAGAAGTAGGGTGGCTTAGAGGAATGGAAGGGACCTGGGAAGTCCTTCTCTTGGATGACAGAAGGTGAATGGCCTGGCAGATTGCTTTTGGATTTGCCCTCGGTGCCCCGGAAAGGGCAGGGTGAGGCCACCTCAGCTGTTTGTGGGTCGGAAGAAAGTACACTGCAGGTAAGACTTCGGCTGCTTTTCTGTGGAAAGAAAGTGGGAAAGGGAGAAAAGGTGGAGCAAGAAAGGGAGGGGTGTGTGTAAGTGAGAGAGAGAACATATTACAGCAAGTGTGTATGCTGATCTAGTATCGGGACAGGAAGACTGCAATGCAAGCTTATCCTGGAAGGTATTACAAGAGAGTGCAGGCTCCTGAGGCCGAAATTAGACTGCCTGGCCAAGCCTGTGCTCTACCACTTACCAACTCACTTCTCTAAGCCTCGATATTCTCGGTTGTAAAGTGGGGATAATCATATCTATTTCATAGGGTTCATGTGGGGAGTAAATGAGATGGTTCATTGGAAGTGCTTAGCAGGATCGCTTCTCTGCCTTTTGGCTAAGATCAAGTGCGGAAGTGCTTAGCATGGTTCATGACAATAGTAGAAGATAATAAAAGTTGGAAATGTAGAAATTATTATTGCCATTGGCTTATCTTTTCTAAGATTAACAGAAAATGAGGGAGGGGAGAGTAAGTCTGGAAAGACACACATTCTGTCTTGGAACAGATGGACTTACTGGCCACATACAGGAGCTGATAAGGTTGCCTGGATGACCTTTGCCCTCTCTGACAGCTGAGGAGCCTTTACCTCATCAGCTATTCTCTAATACGAACAACCAGGCCTTAGGAGTCACTTTATTGACTTTTTTCCACTTTGTGGTCATCACCTCTTGATGTTGTTCCCCATAATTTATTGCTTTACCAATTCCAGACCCAGAAGACCCCACTAGACTGGAAAGAGCATGAGTTTTGGAGTCAGGTAGATGGGCTGAAATCTCTTTTGTTACATACTAACTGTGTGACCTTGTTTAAGTTGCTTAGTTTCTCAGAGCCTCAGTTCCCTTCTTGTGACAGTTCTAATGCCTCTCTTTTGTAGAATTTTTGTAAGGATTAACTAAGAAGCTAGCACAGTGCCTAGACACCTAATACATGTTGGCTTTTCCCCCACACTGTTAGTCATTCAGCAACTGATCTTTTTGGTTCATTTGTATAAGCATGAAACATATAGAATTCTAGAACATCAGAGTAGGCAAGACTCACAGATTGATCAGTCTCATTGCTCTTCTTAGTAATCCTACTGCTAAGGATCCCCGTGACACACATGGTGATGACGTGCCCGTTCCCCTCTCTTGATGACTGGGAGTTAGGGAGGTGTGGTTTACATTGGAAGTGCCTGGAGGTTCAAATATGTTCTCTGGGAAGGCGTCACTTTATGTGTCATTCCTCAACAGCAAGAGTGAAGAGATATTTCACACAGCATGAGCGATATCTTGGGATATTGTAAGGTAGCTGTAATGACTTGAGACATCACGAGTGTCTGCTGCTTGAAGCCTCATTTTCTATCAGAACAGCCTTCACTGCATTTATTTCAAGTGGCTGCTGACGATCGTATTTGGTGGGTTTTTCCTTTAGCAATGACTCTCTAATGCCAGCATGCATCAGAATCACTAAGTAGGCTCATTAAAGCACAGACTGCTAGGCCCCAACAGCAGAGTTTCTGAGGCATTAGGTCTGAGGTGAGGCCAAGAATTTGTATTTCTTACCAATTCACAGGCCATACTAATTTTGCTGGTCTGGGAACCCCACTTTAAGAATCAACACCCACAGCAGTGGGAGCCGGGGAGGCAAGCAACAAACATTTATAAAATCCACAGCGCAAACCCAGCCTCCCCTCTGATCTGATATTTCTCCCTTGACTGTTGCAATATTTTCATCTGCCTTCAGTGGAGAATTGGAAGCTAGGCCCAAGTTACTGTTCAAGGAAATAAGACATGGTTTCATACTTACTTTCTCTGTAAGTCCAAGAAAGACAGAAAAAGCCAGTGTTCTATGAGTTACAAGGGTGAGTCAAGACTTGACTTATATATATTATATATAAGTGTATATATACACATATATTATAAGTATATATATAATATATACACTTGTATATTATAAGTATATCTATACACTTATATATTATAAGTATATATATAATATATACTTAGAAGTATAATAGCTGAGACTAAGAACTCTGACTGCAAGACTGATTTTTTGTATTAAAAGTAGAAATAGAAGGTAGATTGTCCAATCCAAGTTCACACACCCAGATGACTTCTCTTTTACCTTTTTTCTTTGTCTTTATCCTTGACATTTATTTTTTCTTTGCAAAGACATACATAAGATACCTTGGAAGTAATAAAGAATTTAAGAGAACAAAATCCTTGTTAAAGTATCTCTATGGTAATAGCACTTAAACTTTATTAGCATTAAAAATTCCTGGGTCGGGGCCTTCTACCATGCAGAACCTCCATTCCCACTCCCCAGGAGTTGTAACCTAGGAATGTGGGGTGCAGGATCACACTTGGGATAACAATGCTTTGTGGTAATGTAGGAAATCGGGAGTGCTGTTTTGTCAAGTAAAGCTGTCGATTGCTAGTTGAGACTCTCGCTGAAAAGGATTGCCAGGTGAAACAGAGAAAGCTACCATGCCATCAGCTCTTTTTTTTGTTTAAGATTAATATTTTCAAGCAGTTTTAGGGCCATAGCAAAATTGAGAGGAAGGTACAGATATTTTCCGTATGCCTTCTCTCCCCACAAATGCACAGCCTTCCTTATTATCAACATCCCCTTCGAGAGTAGTACATGTTGCAAGTAATGAACCTGTATTGGCACATCGTTATCACCCACAGTACGTAGTTCGCTCTTGCTGTTACACATTCTATGCATTTGCACAAATGTATAATGACACATATTCATCATTGCAGTATCATATCAAGTACTGCCCCAAAAATCGTCTGTGCTTTGCCTTTTCATTCCTCCCTGGCAACCACTGATCTTTTTACTGTCTCAAGAGTTTTGCCTTTTCCAGTATGTCATAAAGTGGGAATCTTACAGTATGTGTGCTTTTCAGATTCCACCAGCTCTTAGATCACCAGACTCTATCTCATTTCTGCTGTCCCTGCCTCCAGAAAATTCTGGACATTTAGTTGATGCTTCTTTGAGGAACGTTTTTCTTTCTTGGAAGAATGGCCTTGAGCAGTGGCTTTCAAGCTCACTTGAGGAGCCCCAGGAATCTACCAAAGCATTCAGGGTGGTTGTCAGGGAGCAAAGCCATTCCAAGCTGCAGGGCTCTGGGCTGACTTCCAACTTGGAGCAGAGCTCTTCTAATTATTGGTTTTACTTCTGACTCTGTGGAAGATATCGCTGACGAAAGGAGTTATTGCTTAACAAATATCATTTAGTACTTACCACATGGCAGACATGGCAATGTTTTTAAACACTGAAAACCAAAGCTTCAGAGTAGGATCTAACTGTCCATCTGGCTGCCTCAGAATCATCTTAGGAGACTGCCCCAGAATCTGAATATTAAGATTCTTGGGTAATCCTTAGGATCAGTTTAGTTTGCAAATCACCAGGCAACACCCAGGACTCTCAAACTTGCCTGAAGATATGAATCACCTGGGAAGCTTATTAAAAATATGAACTCTCAGAACTTGCCAAATCATTCTCTCAGACGAATGACCTCAAAATGCATATTTTAAAAGAGATGCCCCCCAACTCCCATAAATAATCCAAGAAGCTTGGGAAACCCTACTCTGAAGCAGGCTGTGCATGGCTATTTTTTATACTTGCACAATTTTGAAGGCTTCGTCACCAGGCAGGTATGACACTTGGTAGTGATATGACTAGTTTAGCTTTTCTTATTTTTAAATTTATTTCATTTATCTTATTGTTATTTAGAGACAGCGATTCCCTGTTGCCCAGGCTGGAATGCAGTGGTGCAATCACAGGTCACTGCAGTCTGAAATTACTGAGTTCAAGCAGTCCTCTTGCCTCAGCTTCCCAAAATGTTGAAATGACCGGTGTGAGCCGCTGTGCCCACCCTTTTGTTGTTTGAGACTCAATGTACATCACAGAGCTTTTTTAACCTCAGTGCTCCTTTATGCACTGAAATTTTTGACCCCCAGTTGCAGAAATCAGCTTCTACAAGTGGCCCTTACTCCTTCCGTGTGCCGCTCTCGTCCAGTGGTACTTGATCTGGGCTTCTGAACTGGCAATGCAAGAGAGGGAAGGCTGGAAAAAGGCCGTCTTCCCATCTTGTCAGTCCAAGAGTGCTGGAATTCCTCACAAAAAGACCTCTATTAGGAAACATAGCTAGAAAATGAGCCAGATGTGAACTGGTTACATGAGGCAGATTTCTGGTCATAACGTTATTTAGAATCTTGGCAATCATTAACTTAGTGTACTAGTCCATTTTTGTTGCTTTAAAATAATATTTGAGACTGGGCAATTTATTTTATTTTATTTTATTTTTTCCAGTATAGTATTTTATTTTATTTTATTTTTTTATTGCATTTTAGGTTTTGGGGTACATGTGAAAAACATGCAAGATTGTTGCATAAGTGCATACGTGGCAGTGTGATTTGCTGCCTTCCTTCCCTTCACCTATATGTGGCATTTCTCCCCATGCTATCTCTTCCCAACTCCCCACCCCCTGCTGTCCCCCCCCACTCCCCGTCAACAGACCCCAGTGTATAGTGCTCCCCTCCCTGTGTCCATGTGTTCCCATTGTTCAACACAGACTGGGCAATTTATAAAGGAGTTTATTTTGGCTCATGGTTCTGCAGACTGTACAGGAAGTGTGGTGCTGGCACTTGCTTCTGGTAAGGGCCTCAAGAAGCTTATAATCAGGTTGGAAGGTGAAGCCAGCATGTCACATGGTGAGAGAGGGAGCCAGGGACAGAAGGTAAAGGTGCCAGGCTCTTAAACAGCCAGACCTTGTGTGAATGCATATGTAAGAACTCGCTCATTACCACGAGGTCAGCACCAAGCCATTCATGAGGGATCTGCCCTCATGACTCAAACACATCCTACTAAACCCACCTCCCATGCTGGAGGTCACGTTTCAACATGTGATTTGGTGGGGACAAAACATCCAAATGATATCACTTGGTCACAACATCAGTAGTGAGGCCCTAACTGCTTTTCTTTGCTTCATTCTTGTTTGGATGAAGACATGGAGAGATTATTCCAGACAAAAACACTCAAAGGTTTATGGACATTGGAGTTGGTGCCCTTGATTCTATAGGGCCCGAAATCTGTGCTCCAGGTTTATCTCCCTCAGTGGGTCCCCTCTGGCCTGGCACAAAACAACCATTGTGACCCTTTCAGATCATCGCTGGTCACTGGCTCCCACTGCGGAATGTGCTTCCGCATCCAGCCCACGATGGGTCGCCATGGGACATGGCAGCGTGGCATGGTGGATTGTTCAAGGGCTTTGCATTCAGACAGGTCTGATCTAGAGCTGGGCTCTGTTAACTGATTGGATGACTCTGGGCATGATAATTAACGTCTTTGAATTCGTTTTCTCATCCACGTATAAGGAGGAATAACCCCAGTCCCATGAGGTTGAGATGACATACAGTGTCTACCCTATAATTTATATCAAATATCTCGCTTTGGAAGGTTTCTTAAAGAAAAAATTCCAATTTCTTCCTGTCAAATAATGCCTTCTTCCCTAGTGGCTTCTTCCTCCAGTGTAATTGCTTCCTTTTCCACTCGCCTGGGATGAGGGTGGAGTTGTGTTGACGGTTCTAGGTTCCTGGATATCTTATCCTAGCCTGCAACTTAGTTCCGTTTGTCCTTTCTGGCTTCATGTAGTAGTCTATACAAGAAGGACCAACTAAGTGTTGGGAATTTTCTAGGTGCAGGGATACCAGGGATGAGCTAGCTACTTGTGACGGAGTCTGGGTCTATGGTTTAATAAACTTTGCTTCCTCATCCCTTGCTCCAGGGTAGTATCTGTGGCTGAGCTAATGGGTGTCAGGCCCCACAATTTCCCAGATCCTGGACATATCAGAAGAGCTCTTTCCAACTACCAGAAACAGGTATCCAGGGTACTCTTTGCAAAGAGTAGAGATGAGTGATATACCGTAATCTAAGCCTTCCTGTGCTCAATCATTTCTCTAGGTTCCCTTTAATAACTCGCTGCTTAAGAACAAGCCCTCTTTATCTCTTCACAGAATGAGCCTTCAGAATATCATTACTACACTAATATCTTTAAAAAAGTATCCTGTTAAATGGTGACAATTACAGAAATGCTTTCACCTGTGGAAGAGTCATTCTAACAACCATCTCTGCGTTTCTTCTTAGTTCTTTTTTTTTTTTTTTTGAGATGGAGTCTTGCTCTGTCACCAGGCTGGAATGCAGTGGCACAGTCTCAGCTCACTGCAACCTCCGCCTCCTGGGTTCAAGCGATTCTTCCGCCTCAGCTTCCCAACTAGCTGGGACTACAGGCACGTGCCACCACGCCCAGCTAATTTTTGTATTTTTAGTAGAGACAGGATTTCACCATGTTGGCCAGAATGGTCTCGATCTCTTGACCTCATGATCCTCCCACCTCGGTCTCCCAAAGTGCTGGGATTACAAGCTGAGCCACTGCGCCCGGCCCTTAGTTCTTAAAATTCCTTGTGCCCTCTCCCTTCTGTCTGCTGCTCAAATACTTCATTCTCCACCACCCCAGATATTCCTTGAGTCTGGGGGACTCTCCATTGCCAGCATTTTATCCTTGTTTTCACCGATCAATCCCACAGGGCCGCAGGATTCAGGCAATCACCCTGTGGTTAATGTGCGAGTGGGGGCGGGGGGTAGAGAGAGGACAGCTTTCTCTCTCTCCTCTTGGAATAAATGAAGATCCTAAACTGGGCTTCCTCTGAAGGCCTTAATTGTTTATTTTATTGCAGTTCATACTCCATTCTCACTTTCCATCTGCCTTTCCCCTGTAATTCTGTATTCCCCAGAGACTGAGCTGCAGCAGCCAGGCCAAAAAGCCGCAGATGGTTCACCAGGTCTAAAGAGATCCTTAATATTTGCCCTTAACCTTCACGGTTCCCCACCAGGTTAGATGCCGCTTTGCCTGTTAACCCTATGCTTTCTAGCTTTTGTATTCCACACCGGTGCCTTGCATGGACTTTTGATATGATCCTAAATTGTAGATGCTACCCCCACAGTAGCATCTTCTCAGTCCAGGACATGTCAGTCAACTGGAAGGGAAGAAAGGAGAAAGGATGGGAGGAACAGGCTGACTTGTAGGACCCAGTTCCTTTCTCCACGCGTTAATGGTCACGGGGCTTCTTAGGTAACGGTGCCCCCATCCCACTGTGCAGGGGCCACACCACACATCCCTCTCCCTTGCTCTCCTCTGTCACACACAAGCCAGTTATTTATTGTCTCCATTTAACTCTTTTCAAGCAGCACAAAATAAAGGGCCTATCACTTGTGTCACATTGAGTGCTTTCTGTGTTGATCTGCTGTTCATTTGCCTGGCCTCTGGCCCAAAGAGCAAAGTGAATACTCAATTTCATGCACATGGATGATTTTAGACTCTTTTAACCCAGATAAAGTGAAAGAGAGAAGCTACCTGGGGTTTGGCCCAGAATTATTCCATCCAACCAACTTCTTTCCAGTATCCTTTTCTCTTTCTGCTCCTAAGGAAGGTCCTCTTCTGCCGACCACGACACACCCCATAACCTCCCCTTACCACAGATTATAGAACCCACCAAGGCAAAGTCCTCTATGTCTGAGCTGCCAAGTGTTTGGAATGTTTTATTTATACAGCAACTATGAATGAATTAGAAACTTGGTATCTCTGGTATGTACCGTATGGAGAATAATTAACCAGTTTATCTGTTGTTCCTTTCTGAGAAGTTTGGGTATGGTTGTCTTAGGGCCACTTTGGGAGGTGTTTGATAGCACTGCCCCCTTGAATGTGGTCATCCGCAGCCTTCTATCAGAACTTCCCTCCTGGGTGTCCAGCCGTATCTGCCAGCATTCCTTGGCTCCGACACATGCTTGGCTTTAATCTCTTTGTTGGCTTCCAGGGAAGGACATGGCGGCTGTGCAGAGGACCCTGATGGCTTTAGGCAGCGTTGCAGTCACCAAGGATGATGGCTGTTATCGGGGAGAGCCTTCCTGGTTTCACAGGTAAAAGTCTCCTCCTTGTCCCCTGGACCACAAGGTGATTTTAACGAGAGGGAGGGTCTGAAGCCTTGGAACTCCACAGAGGGTTTATGTACAGAGCTCCCAGGACCTAGTACTGCTGGCGCCACAGCTGAGTTCCCCAAAGCAGTGAAAGACTGATGCTGCCATCCAGGCCAGTAACCTATCCAGAGCAGAAATGGCTGGGCCTTTTCTACCAGACTCCTGCATCCTTCATCTCCACCCAGGTTCCATTTCTTCTGAGGCTCAGCAGGACTGGATGGCCTTTCTTGAAGGTGACTTCATGTCTGAACTTGGTTTTATTATGACTTAAGCCAGCTCTGAGCCTTCTTGTTTGCCTCCCTCCCTCCTTCCTTCCCTCCCTCCCTCCTTCCTTCCCTCCCTCCCTCCTTCCTTCCCTCCCTCCCTCCTTCCTTCCCTCCCTCCTTTCCTCCTTCCCTCCCTCTCTTCCTTCCTTCCTTCCTTCCTTCCTTCCCTTTTTGTTTGTGTACTTAATAAATAGGTAATATGTCCTGTCTGTCTGGCACCATCATGGTTAATATCTATGTTGTTCCAGTGTATTTATTAATAGAACCTTCTTTCACTCTCAACAGTGTCCTAGTCTGGATAATAAAGTATATGGTTCTCTCTCAGTGAAGGGCCTTTTCTTAAAGTGATTTTTTCTTCGGGGGTAGGGTAGGCAGAAAACTTAAACTGGATAACTTAGTTGTAGACGAGTGCTCTGTGGCCAATAATTGATTATTCATTTCCATGATCCTCTTTTCTTCTCCTTGACAGTTATTTTTAAAAAGTTACCAGCTTATGTCATTTTAAAGAATGCTTGCCCTGAAACCTCTGAGATACTGGCGATTTGAAACCCTGGTTTTAGTATCTGTATTATTAAACTACCATGTTCCATGTGGCTACACAACCACAATTATGTACTATCTGGCTCTTTACCAAAGTTTGCAGACCTCTAATCTAGAGTGAGACATTTTGCCTCATTAACACTTAGGTCCCTCAGCTCTAAAATGGTATATTCATCTTGGCACCATAAAGGGAAAGGTGGAATGGGATCAATGACATACTTTGTAAGAAGAGCTGATTTTGGCCAGGCAAAGTGCCTGATGCCTATAATCCCAGCACTTTGGGAGGCCAAGGCGGGCGGATCACAAGGTCAGGAGTTTGAGACCAGCCTGGCTAATATGGTGAAACCCTGTCTCTACTAAAACTACAAAAATTAGCTGGGTGTGGTGGTGGGTACCTGCAGTCCCAGATACTAAGGAGGCTAAGGCAGGAGAATAACTTGAACCCAGGAAGCAGAGGTCGCAGGGAGCTGAGATCACACCACTGCACTTCAGCCTGGGTGACAGAGCCAGACTCCGTCTCAAAAAAAAAAAAAAAAAAAAGAGTGGATTTTAATTTTCACAAAGGCTTGAGGTAGCTGTGAGAGAAAGGGTAAGAAGAAGCAGACTTCTCAGAAGCCTGAGATGGCCTAAGTGCTGGAGGAAGAAGGGAGAGTGAGAGAGAAACAAGAAAAGCTGAGAGTGAATTCCCCAGAGAGGTAGCCACTGATTCTCCCTCCTCTTTGCTGGAAATTCTGGAAAACACCTGGGCTTCTAAAAGATAGGGAGCTCATGCATCATGGTAGGGCCACAGCTCAGGCCAGGGCCAGAGATAGCTCAGAGTAGGGCCACAGCTCAGGGTAGGTCCACAGTGCAGGGTAAGGCCATAGATAGCTCAGAGTAGGGCCACGGCTCAGGGTAGGGCCAGAGATAGCTCAGAGTAGGGCCACGGCTCAGGGTAGGTCCACAGTGCAGGGTAAGGCCATAGATAGCTCAGAGTAGGGCCACGGCCCAGGCTAGGGCCAGAGATAGCTCAGAGTAGGGCCACAGCTCAGGGTAGGGCCAGAGATAGCTCAGAGTAGGGCCACGGCTCAGGGTAGGACCAGAGATAGCTCAGAGTAGGGCCACGGCTCAGGGTAGGACCAGAGATAGCTCAGAGTAGGGCCACGGCTCAGGGTAGGGCCAGAGATAGCTCAGAGTAGGGCCACAGCTCAGGGTAGGTCCACAGTGCAGGGTAAGGCCATAGATAGCTCAGAGTGGGGCCATAGCTCATAACCACAGCTCAGGGTAGGGCCTGCTGATCTGTTTGGGAACCCCCGTAGAGCCTGTGTAATTGCATGTCTTGAAAAGGATCGGAAAACTGTCATAATAACGTTATTCCCTCTCACTTTCCCTGTCCAGGAAAGCTCAGCAGAATCGGAGAGGCTTTTCCGAGGAGCAACTTCGCCAGGGACAGAGCGTAATAGGCCTGCAGATGGGCAGCAACAAGGGAGCCTCCCAAGCGGGCATGACAGGGTACGGGATGCCCAGGCAGATCATGTAGGACGCCGCATCCTGCCCCTGCCAGAGAGGACGAATGTTCCCCACCACGGTCGCTATGAAAAAGAAATAGTTAGCCACCTTCTGACCTTCTCCTCTTTCTCAAAGCCTTCTGCCCCTGGTTTTTGCAAGTGCTGCATTTCTGCCGAGAATCCACGTTGCCTACTGCTGCCACCTCCTGTTCATTTAGAACTATGCAAAGACTCCGCTTCCCTTTTCCTGAGCTCCTCGGCCCCAAAGTCTCTGTTTGATTATTTATTTATTTATTTGCCAAAAATTCTCATCTTCAACTTATAGAATGCACCTAATAAAGTAATTAGTCTTGTGTCTTACAGTGTAAAGTTCATTCTTTGTCTTAGGGACTCTGCAGTCCAGACTGGTTTCTCTTCCATTCAAAGGCCAGAAAGATGGAACGAGGCTTAAGCTGCCGCTGAGAAGTATAGGTTAGCTATGAGGACGCTCTTGCACGATTATTACGTTTATCGTGGCAATTGAAGTGGAAAGTTTAGGAGTCATTTCGCCCACTCTGAGAGCCTAGAGCAATGAGTTCAAGAACAAAGTCTTTGATCCCCACAAGTTTTTGAGTATGTACTTTGTGCTTACTGTGCTAGACCTGTAGAGGGCACGGGAAAGAGTGAGACCACGCACTGGTTCTTGAGAAGCTCTTGTATCAGTACCAGGAAGTATCTGTTGAGTGGATGGAAGGAAGAATGAATGTGTAGATGGTTTTGTTGAATGGATGGGTGGATTGATGGCTGAATGAATGAGCAGTCTTCACTTCTCTGGCATTCATCTTCCTCCTACAGATCATAACCTAGGTCTGATGCTGACATTTATGTAGCTTTTTCATCATCCAGGAGTTATAGACAATGTAGCTTGCTCTCCTAAAGTCATTTAAAGGGTCTAAAACCCTAGGATATTTCCTGGGATTGAGATTTGCCTGAGATGAATAGGTTTTTGAGATTTTTTTTCCCCATGGATTGAAAAATTAAAAGAGTAAAAAAAGCCTGAGGATTATCAGTTCTTCTTATTCTTTCTTACCAGTAGAAACAAGAAAAAAAAAAGGCATGTGATACACCTAGTAAGAGAAGAAATAAGGTATTTTATCCATGTAATGGATAACAAGGAAAAGATAAAATAGATGAAATTATAGACATTGCCACACTCTCAATGTCTGGATGGCAGTTTTTTGGACTGTGTTCTCTGCAGTTCTAGGTTTCCCCAGAGGTTCCTTTGGGATCTGCCTGGGGGCAGGGCTGCTAAGGAGGCAGAACCCTGGGCCTCCGCTCCTGCTTCAACCACAGCAGCTCTGATATATCTATTTTACATATTAGGATTCAGTATAATATTTTTAAAAGACCTTTAACGTAAAAGAAAAAAGGAAAAACCATTATGCTAAAGAAAATTGGCATGTGGGTCACCTAAACAGTTTACTGTATCTGCTAGAAGTTCTAGTGACCCTTTGACAGCCACTGGTGAACTGCCTGTTCCTGGAAAAATGTCTCCCAGACATGGCAGCTGAATTATTTCCTAAAACCTTACCTTGGAGTTGCCACAAAAGCAGGAGAGGGAGGGCGATGGATCCCAAAAAGTGAAATAAAACTGGGATGAAAGTCCTGGGGAAACAGAAGATGTCTAGGTTCCCGTTTGGGATTGGAGGAAGGTGCCCTGGGGAAAGAGCCTCCATCAGGAAGGGGATGGGAGGTGCATCATTCCGGCTTCCACATTGCCCTAGCTGTACCAGTGACACAGAGAGGCAAGAAAACAGCAAAATTAGTTCAGAGCCAGCAGGAAGCAGCTTGTTAAGTTCAGGGACGTGGTGGAGCACAGCTGGAGTGAGGAGCAGGTAAAAAGAGCACCGGTAGGTTGGGTACGGTGCCTCACGCCTGTAATCCCAGCACTTTGGGAGGCCAAGGTGGGTGGATTACAAGGTCAGGCGTTTGAGACAAGCCTGACCAATATGGTGACACCCTGTCTTTACTAAAAATACACACACAAAAAAAAAACATAGCCAGGCCTGGTGGTGTGCACCTATAGTCCCAGCTACTCAGGAGGCTGAGGCAGTAGAATCGAAGAATCACTTGAACCCAGGAGGCGGAGGTTGCAGTGAGCTGAGATCGCACCACTGGGCTCCAGCCTGAGTGACAGAGCGAGATTCCATCAAAAACAAACAAACAAACAAACAAAATGCTAGTAGATTGACAGCACCTGGCATTTTTCTCCTCCCAATATGATGCCACCCACCCATGGAGACTCCCATCCCTTCAGTCGTATCTAATAACTGCAACCTAGAGATGAGGCTCGTGAAAAAATTTGAAGCCATAGGGCAGAGGTTTAGCCTGAGTGGTGGTAATTAGGGTAGAGAATGAGAGTCTAGTGTGTAGTTCCAAAGAATATGTTTTAATATATTTTCCCAAAAGTCACCAGAAGTGAACCAAGCTAAAGCCTGAGATTTTTTTCCCCTCTTTTCCGACTTTGCATTTGAAGTCAAGTAGTAGGATCTTGTTCTTTTTTTTATTTGCAGGCATCCTACCATTTTAGTTACCATTCGCAGAAAGCTTTAATGGAACAATAGATTGAAGCACTATTGTAGGTAATAAATTTACTTGGCATGGCCTCAAATTAGCAAAACTGCTAGTTCAATCACTAAAATTGAAATAATTCTGTTGACTATGACTCTCTCACTGCTATGGTAACCGTAAAGCACAAAGATAAAATTTTAAATTGTAGTAGCATTATTGGCAGAAATGACCGCATCTTTCTTGTGAGTGCTTTCAAGGCCTATTTCCCTTGGACATTTTAAAAGTGAAATTTCCACATTAAACAGGCCAAGCTCAGCTTCTTGAATAATGTAGACTCCAGGCTATCTTTCATATGGGCTTGGTAATGCCCTCACACTGTGCATATGATAAACCAGCTTAAGGTCACTGCACCCCTCCCCACCCCAAGTAAGATCAGAATCTCTGCTCCCAAGCATTGTTTGAGAACCATTTCAAATGGTAGGTGCCAATTCTTGATAGTTTGTTTATGCATTTCAGCTACAGGAAATTATGTAATAGTTTGATTGGATCCAAAGTGTAGTTAAGTCCATTTTTTAAGAAAGCAATCTTTCTTAAATTATAGACCCACTTAGCATGCTATGTACTTTTTTCTAATTGCAGGCATGGTGACTGAGTGAGAGTAAACTCTGAATAGTCATTACACAAACCCTGTGTTAGTAATATACCTACTGTGCTGTTAAAACCGCAGGCTAGGGGACCAAATGAGTAGGATTCTTCTGGGCCTCTGGCACTCAATTTTTCTCCATGTGATGACAACATGTTGCAAATTGTAGAAATAAAAATTTTCTTTTTTTTTTTTTTCACTCCTCTCAGCTTATACCTAGAAATGGGAATTTTCATGCCAAAACAGTTGTTTGCCAAATGGGCACCCAACAAACAAAAGAAAGATAATTGTGTATTTTTAAACACTAATTCTTTCTTCAATATATTAAGTCAAAATTGCTTTGTATTGCGTAAACAGCTGTGACGTAATCCATAATAGATGGGTCTCTGAGGCAAAGCTCCTTGGAAAACAGGGTGATTCTAGATGTTGGTCTGTACCTGCTTTATTATTTTATAATAACCTGCTGCTGCTTTATTAATAACACAGATCTTAATTAATTTTATCACGCTTAATTTATTGACTGTCACTGTAGCTTCAAGGTATTTGTACAATGGTCCAGTAAGATAATTATTGCCTTTTATCCAATTCTATTTCAAAATAGATTTTTCCCTTGGTAAAACTTTGTAAAATATTCAAACAACTCAGGGAATGTAAAGACCCTCTTTAATTGCATCTTCCAGGACAACCACAATCCACAATTTAGTGCATCTCATCCTAGCATATTAAAATGCACACGTAATCCACATAACATGTTGAGAATATCTTCACCTCTATAACCCTTGGGTAATATGCCAGTTTCTCACAGCTACAGCCTATCAGATAAAAGGGGATGGTAGATATCATCTCAAGAAATAGGAAGATCTGACTCAACGGGGTGTCCCAAAGAGATCAGATGAGGAAGCTGGTCCTTTCTACATGGAAAGTTCTACATGGAAATGACTGAATAATTTTTCCTTGAAAATCTGTTGAACAGATGAATCATATTTAATTAACCCTTTATTGTTGGATTTTAGAATGTTCTCAAATTTCATCAGTAAAATTAGTGCTATAAGAAACATCTTTATAGCTACATCGCACTGTGGCATGATCTCAGCTCACTGCAACCACCCATCTTGGCTTCCCAAAGTGCTGGGATTATAGGCGTGAGCCACTACGCCCAGCCATGTGCTTGTTAATGACTGTATGAAGTAAAACTGTATAAAGTAAACAGAATTGCTAAAAACAGAAGAGTTGGCTGGTAAAAAATTATTCAAAAATATGATACCAGAATATATTTGTAATAATTACCTTAGGATAATTTCCTAGTGATAAATATTCATTTTTTATTAATATTGTCAAGTTACCTCCACACTATCAGTTTAGAGCTTCACCTGCAAAGTATATGCAGCCATTTTCATGTACTCTTATCAGGATTAACACTTTTTAAAAATTGTGACTATTTTGAAAGACACCATCTCAATGCTAGGATGTTAGTGGAATTTGGTGTCTTTCCTAGGCAGCTGCAAAGAAATTTTATGATGGCTGGATACCTTGCCACAAATTTCAGTGTTTTTTATTTCTGCCACAGAGACATTGAATCTGTGAGCAATTCATGCTTGTTTTCTTTTTATTTATTTATTTTTTATTTATTTTTGAGACAGAGTTTTGCTCTTGTTGCCCAGTCTGGAGTGCAATGGTGTGATCTCAGATCCCCGCAACCTCCACCTCCTGGGTTGAAGTGATTCTCCTGCCTCAGCCTCCCGAGTAGCTGGGATTGCAGGCATGCACCACCACTCCTGGCTAATTTTGTATTTTTTAGTAGAGACGGGGTTTCCCCATGTTGGTCAGGCTGGTCTCGAACCCCTGATCTCAGGTGATCTGCCCACCTCAACCTCCCAAAGTGCTGGGATTACAAGTGTGAGCCACTGCGCCCAGCCTCATGCTTGTTAATGACTGTATGAAGTAAATAGGATTGCTAAAAACAGGATTGGCTGGTAAAAAAATTATTGAAAAATATGATACCAGAACAGAAATTATTGTTTTCAGAATTCAATGTGAATGTCTTAGACAAGAAAGCTAATGTGAAATGTAGTTAGTTGATTTACTATTCAGTGAAGTCAAAGACCTAATGTGGCTATGAGTCTATAATATATTCTCAAAATAAACATGTCAACTTTTATAGCCCTGAGTTGAAAAGGTAAAGCTATGTTGAAGGTCAAGAATAAATCTCAATATGGTTCAAGTGAGTTTAGGGTAAATACTATCCTACTGACCTTTATTTTAATGAGACAGCTATTGAATGGCCTTCTGGAGGATAAAGTTAAAAGTCCATTCTGGTTCCACATTCTTTTTTTTTTTTGAGATGGTGTCTCACTCACTCTGTTACCCAGGCTGGAGTGCTGTGGCAATCTCAACTCACTGCAACCTCCACCTTCTGGGCTCAAGTGATTCTCCTGCCTCAGCCTCCCAAGTAGCTGGGACCACAGGCACGCACCATCACACCCAACTGATTTTTTGTATTTTTAGTAGAGACGGGGTTTCATCATGTTGGCCCGGCTGGTCTTAAACCCCTAACTTCCAGTGATCCGCATGCCTCTTCCTCCCAAAGTGTTGGGATTATAGGAGTGAGCCACCTTGCCCCACCTCGTTCCACATTCTTGAATCAATAATTCTCTGGGAGAACACTGTTATGATGGGATGAGTTTAGTGCAAATAGATTGCAAAATAAGGAACTCTGCCTGAGAAGAAACTCCATTTCAGAACACTAAAGGAAAAAAAAAATGACCTATGGGAGTTTCACTTGATAGAAATTGCCTTAGTCCATATGGGCTACTATAACAAATACCTTAGACTGGGTCATTTATAAATATTAAAAGGATGGAGGCAGCAAACCACATTGCCATGTAAGTACCTATGCAACAACCCTGCATGATCTGCACATGTACCCAAGAACCTAAAGTACAATAAAAAAAAAAAAGGAGCTAAAAAAAATTTTTTTAAATGTATTTCCAGTAGTTGTGGAGGTTCCAAATCCAGGATCAAACAACAAACAGATGTGGTGTTTGGTAAGGGCTTGCCCTCTGTTTGCAAGATGACACCTTGTTGCTGTGTCCTTCAGTGGGGACAAATGCTGTGTCCTCACATGGCAGAAGAAATGAAAGGCCTAGCAGCCCTTGGAAGCCCCTTTTATAAGGGCATTAATCCCCCTGATGAGCACAGAACCCTCATGGCCTAATCACTCCACATGCCCACCTTTTAATACCATCACTTTGGGGATTTGAGTTCCAACATATAAATTTTGGAGCAACATGTGCATTCAAACTATAGCAGGTATTTATTTAACACGTACTAAGTGTCAGGCACTCTGTATAATTCATATCCTTTCATACTTATAACAACGCTGTAAGGTGAGTATTTACATAGTTTCCCACATAAGGAAAGTGAGGTATAGAGATGCTAAGGAATTGTCCAAAGTTCCACAGATAGTAAAAGGAAGAACTAAATTTGAACTCTGAGCATAGAGTCCAAAGCCTTCTGAATTCTGCTCTACAGTGCCCCCTTCCTCATCCGAGACACAGTGCTGGGCTCTAGTGGATACATGAACGAAGACATGGTCCCTGCACTTAATTAACACCTGCTCTTTCCCCAATAGGGAAGAGCTTACCAGTCTATAAATCAGAGAAGTACAGACATGTGCAGGTCTCTGGACTGAATTCAAAAGACATATTTCTTTCCTGAGTTCAGAGCACCCTTGTGTATTATAAATAACCAATATTCAAATAACTTGTTTTACATTTGAGAGTTTAACATATGTTTCTTGATCAGAATGATTCTTGCATAGCTGTGCAGATGTTATGTAACTTTTTTCTTTAGAATCTCTTAATTAGGGCCAGGATGAGGGTAAAATGAGTGAGTTATTCTCCTTAGACACAAAATTTAATTTTGAAAAGGAAAAGAGTCACAACACTCCTCTCTGTAGTAAAAAGAATAAAGATGGTAAAACTAGGTCTTTGGCAATGTTGTATTCATTACTTCATAGTAATTAATAGATGTTATTGCTTAATCTAATTAATAGATGTTATGAATTTAATTAATACAACAGCCAAGACTTACTGAGCACCTGCTATATGTCAGGATATTTAAGGAACAGACTCTTCCTCAGCTCACGTAGGTCGCTCATAAGAAAAGTTAGAGCCGGGCGCAGTGACTCACACCTGTAATCCCAGAACTTTGGGAGGCCGAAGCAAGTGGATCACTTGAGGCCAGGAGTTTGAGTTTGAGACCAGCCTGGCCAACATGGTAAAAGCCTGTCTCTACTAAAAATACAAAAACTAGCCCGGCATGGTGCTGGGTGCCTGTACTCCCAGTTACTCGGGAGGCTGAGGCAGGAGAATCTCTTGAATCTGTGAGGCAGAGATTGCAGTGAGCTGAGATCACTTCACTGCACTCCAGCCTGTGCAACAGAAGAGTGAGGCACTATCTCAAAATAAATAAATAAATAAAAATAAGAAGAGTCAGAAGTGCAGCCCTTCTAACTGTGCAGTCATGGCTCACGACTTTGGATTACTGTGGAGGACAGCGATTCTCACAGTGTGATACCAGCCCTGTAGACAGATTGCATCCTCCACTGATGTGCTGAAACACTAAGGCATTTTATCAGTGAATCTGAAGAGCCAGCGTCTCTGAGTAAGGGGATTTGGCAGCTGTGGCTAACTGTAGGCGAATGCTGTCAAGGACTTCTAGTGAAATTAAACTTTTGAAATAAGTGAAGAAATAACATTTAAGATAAAACTGTTTCCAGCCCATTGGAGCAAATTGATGTACTGAATGATTACATGGCAGAGACATCCACTCATATGCCCTTTATGCTTGATGAGACAGTGAGATGATGCCAGCAAGTATCCTCAGTAAGTCAGAGGCACTTAGCCTGCTGGGGAAGTAGAAAAATTCCACTGGAGGCTCCTGTACTCTGTCGCTAGGTCCATGAACTTAATCAACCATATTTTAGAATTCTCCGAGGAGATCAGTTAGAATGCAACAGCCAGGGGACCCTCTGCTAAATAAACACCTATATCAGATACCCTGAGGTTTTAGGTAAGCCTAATCAAATAGAGATGGTGGTGGAAATGAATAAAAGTCAATTTAGTGGCTAGTGTTACACAAACAGACATAAAACATTGCATGTGTTGCCTGGAGCAAACTGAACCTATGGTTGTAAACTGAAAGCAAAACAAAACAAAAAGTGAAAAACACAAAAACAAAACAACAACTGCTCCAGAACTATATGGCTCCTCAATTAGGGCAGGAAAGGTTGGAAAGCCAAAGCCATCTTTAGTAGAAAGGGTCTGATATGGTTGGGATGTTCGTCCCCACCAAATCCCACGTTGAAACGTAATCCCTAGTGTTAAAGTTGGAGGTTGGACGGGGTGGGAGGCATTTGGATCGTGGGAATGTATTCTTCATGATTGGCTTAGTGCCATCCCCTTGGTGATGAGTGAGTGAATTCTCACAAGACCTAGTTGTTTGAAAGTGTGTGGCACCTCTTCCTCTCGCTCCCTCTGGCCATGTAATGCACTAGCTCTCCTTTGCCTTCTGCCATGACTGTAATATTCCTGAGGCCCTCACCAGAAGCAGATGCTGGCACTGTGCTTTCTGTACTGTCCGCAGATCCAGGAGTCAATTAAACCTCTTTTCCTTATAAATTACCCAGTTTCAGGTATTTTTTCATAGCAGCACAAAAATGGCCTAACATAGAAATTGGTACCAAGGAGTGGGGTGTTGCTATAAAGATACCTGGTGATGGATGGAAGTAACTTTGGAACTGGGTAATGGGTAGAGATTGGAAGAATTTGGAGGTCTTAGAAGAAGACAAGATGATGAGGAAAAGTTTGGAACTTCTTAGAGACTGGGAAAATGGTTGTGACCAAAATGCTGATAGTGATATGGACATCATCTAGGATGATGAGGTCTCAAATGGAAATGAGGAACTTATTGGGAACTGGAGCAAAGGTCACCCTTGTTATGACTTTGCAAAGAACTTGGCTGTATTGTGTTTATGCCCTAGGGATCTGCGGAAGTTTGAACTTAAGAGCGACAACCTAGGGTCTCAGCTGGAGGAAATTTTTAAGCAGCAAAGTGTTCAAGAAGTGATGTGGCTGCTTCTAACAACCTACACTCTGATATGGGAGCAAAGAAATGACCAAAGCTGGAACTTATATTTAAAAGGGAAGCAGAGTGTAAAAGTTTAGAAAATTTACAGCCTGACCATGTGGCAGAGAAAGGAAAAGCTTTTCAGGGAGAGGAATCTGAGAGTGCTTCTGAGCTACCCACTTGCTACAGAGATTTCTGTGACTAAAAAAGAGCCACATACTAATAGCCAAGATAGTGAGAAAAAGTTCTCTAAGGCATTTATGAGATCTCTGAGGCAGTCCCTCCCATGACAGGCCCAGAAGCCTAGAAGGAAAGAATGGTTCTGGTGGGCTGGGCCCTGGTCCCTGTTGCCCTGAGCAGCCTCAGGACACTGCTCACTGCATCCCTTTCACTCTAGCTCTAGCCACGGCTCAAAGGGGCCCAAGTACAGCTCAGGCTGCTGTTCTAGAGCGTGCAGTCCTTAAGTCTTGGTGGCTTCCACATGATGTTAAGCCTGACTGTGCACAGAGTTCAAGAGTGAAGGAAACTGCCAAGCTTCCTTGGCAGAGTCCCCACCAGGCACTTCCTAGTGGAGCTGTGGGAAGGGGCCACTGTCCTCCAGACCCCAGAATGATTGGCAGCTTACACCCTGCATCTGGAAAAGCGATAGGCACTCAACATCAGCTCATGAGAGCAGCCACAAGGGCTGTACCCTGCAAAGCCATAGGAAAGAAGCTGCCTAAGGTCGTGGAAGCCCACCCCTCATATCAGTGTCAGTGTGCTTTGGATGTGGGACATGATGTCAAAGGAGATTATTTTTGAGCTTTAAGATTTAATGACTACCCTACCGGGTTTCAGTCTCACTTGAAGCCTGTAGCCCTTTATGTTGGCTGATTTCTCCCTTTTGGAAAGGCGATGTTTATTCCAAGCCTGTACCACCATTGTGTCTTGGAATTACATAACTTGTTTTGATTTTACAGGCTCATAGGTATCAGGAACTTATTTGTAGATGAGACTTGGGATTTGGGACTTGGGACTTTTGAGTTAATGCTAGAATGAGTTAAGACTTCGGGGGACTATTGGTAGGGGTGATTGTATTTTGCGATGTGAGATGAACATGAAATTTGTGGGGCCAGGGGCAGAATGATACCGTTTGAATCTGTGTCCACACCAAATCTCATGTTGAAATGTAATCCTCAGTATTGGAGTTGGAGGTGGGGCCTGGTGGGAGGTGTTTGGATCACGGGAGCATATCTTTCATGAACAGCTTAGTGCTATCCCCTTGGTGATGAGTGAGTGAGTTCTTGCAAGATCTGGTTGTTTGAAAGCATGTGGTACCTACATCCCTACTCTCTCTTTCTTACTCCTTCTCACCACATGATGTGCTGATTCCCCTTTGTCTTTCACCATGTGATACGGTTTGGCTGTGTCTCCATCCAAATCTCATCTCGAATTGTAATCCCCATAATCTCCAGGTATTGAGGGAGGGCTCTGGTGGGAGGTCACTGAATCATGGGGACAGTTTCCCCCATGCTGTTCTTGTGATAGTGAGTGAGTTCTCATGAGATCTGATGGTTTTATAAGTGTTTGACAGTTCCTCCTTCACGCTCGCCCTCTTTCCTGCTGCCTTGTAAAGATGTGCCTTGCTTCTCCTTTAACTTCCACCATAACTGTAAGTTTCTTGAGGCCTTTCCAGCCATGCAGAACTGTGAATCAATCAAACCTCTTTCCTTTATAAATTACCCAGTGTCGGGCAGCTCTTTATGGCAGTGTGAAATGAACTAATACACCACGATTATACATTCCCTGAGGTCCTCACCAGAAGCAGATGCTGGCACCATGCTTGCTATACTGCCTACAAACCCATGATCCAATTAAACCTCTTTTCCTCATAAATTACCCAGTCTCAGTTTCTTTAAAGCAGCACAAAATGGCCTAATATAACATCTAACTTAATTCTTAAATACTTCTTTTTTGGGGGCAGGGGATATAAGTAGGATTTCTGTTTTATCACATCACCAATGTTTTTATTTGGATTTTAGCTGTGCTTTTGAGCATCCGAGCTTACACTCAGTCATTTCTCTTATTTGCCATTGTTAAATTATATCAAGGCCATTGGGGCCTCTAACTGGGAATGATTTAGAGTAATGAGCAAATAGTTGAGTGGTATTATTTCAGATTCCAGGATGTGCATAGTGTATGAAAAAATTGATATGACACAGTGCTGAACAGCAGAGAACCTGGGAGCACTGAACAGCATTACTGAGATGAAGTTGGTGGAGAAGCTAACTCTGGATAGCAGTGCAAAACTCAACCAATGGATGCTAAGACGTGAGATGTTCTCCAGGCCAACTTACATGGAATACACATTGTAAATTACTTAATTGTTCTGCTCTCTTTGTTTTCTCCTCCACTTATTTTTACTCCTCATTTTTTTCTCCATACCTCTCTGTATCAAATTCATGTTGATTGATTTGTTTCATTTATTTCTATCATAATTTTCTCATTTTCCATCATTTTGTCATTTTCCCAATCCTATCCTGTTATTCTAATTTGTAGTTTTTTTTAAAGCATCCCTTTGTAATCTAGTGACCTTTGTATTATTTCCAAAGTCAGTACTTTTTAGTACAGAAGGTTCATTCCTTCATCAAACATAAATCAGATTCAGCTCCTGCTGCGAGCCAGATGCTACACTAGCTCAATGAGATGGCGGCTTTCTGTGGGAGTGTTGTCCGCCACTGGGACCAATGTGGGCCTCCTAGAGTTTGTCTGGTTAGGTATGTGAGGTAGAATGGCTTCTGGACTAGTTTACCTCAGCGTCCCTTAGCCCAGTTGCGTGTCCATACTGAATTAAGCACTTCTCATGGTAGGCAGTCAAAAGGAAAAGAGATCTCTTCTGTGGACCCATTGAACCACAAGGAAAAGAGGCTTTTCAAACACTAACTCTCCCCTTACTTGTCTATTTGAATAGCAGGACAGTCTTGTAGCGGGGAGATCCCATAAGCGCCGAGGCCGGAGCAAAAAGCCTCAGACTATTTCCATATAAATAATGAAGAGGAAAGTAACTAGAAATGTAACTGTAGTAGTTATTAGTTATCATATGTGATCTTAGTTATTCATAGGTGATCTTAATTCTTTTACTAATGCCTCTCAGGTTGGAAGTGTGAACCTGGGGTGACATTGTGAAATGAATGACACTAAGGCAAGATGCTTTAAGCCCTCTGTCATGCCCTCATAAGGGCTGCTGGAGGGCGCGTTGGCTGTGCGGCGGCGCCAGCACTGGGAAAGCGCCCGCTGTTTAGCCAGCTAGGGAAGGAGACGTCCAAAATAGCTGACACGTCTCCTTCGCCGAGGAGTTAGGAGAAAACTCCACTTCTCCAAGTTCTTGTGGTAGGCCTGACGGCTGTCAGGAGGCCTGCAAACACCTGGGGTCTTAACTGTCTCTATGTGATGCTGTGCTTCAGTGGTCACGTTCCATGGCTACTCTCATGCTCTGCTTCTGCACCTGGTCCCTTTTTTCTTAGAAAAGATAACAGTAATAGTAATATAAATCTTAATGCTTTTGTTCTTTCCTGATAAAGTGCTGATGCATTATGCTCCTTACCTTACTTCGGGTGCCAGAAATTCCTGAGCCCCTACCTGAATGACCCGTGATGTACTTGACCCTATCACTGCCATGCCCTATCTACCCCACCCCCAGTTTCTGACCACCAAGACCATGTCCTACCCACCCTGCCCCCAGATTTGCAACTCAATAAAAGTGAGAGCGTCCAAGCTTTTGGGGCCACTGCTGGTCTCCGCGATTTGGGAAGCAGTGGAACCCTGGGCCCAAATTCTCTTTTCTTGATTTCCGTGTCTTATGCCTTTTATTTCTGCAGTTTCTCATCTCTGCACCAGCCAGGAAGAGGTCACAGAACCCTGTAGCGCTAGACCCTAAACAATCTCTTTTTTCTTTTTTTTTTTTTTTGAGACAGAGTTTCGCTCTTGTTACCCAGGCTGGAGTGCAATGGCGTGATCTCAGCTCACTGCAACCTCTGTCTCCTGGGTTCAAGCAATTCTCCTGCCTCAGCCTCCCGAGTAGCTGGGACTACAGGCACGCGCCACCATGCCCGGCTAATTTTTGTATTATTAGTAGAGACGGGGTTTCACCATGTTGACCAGGATGGTCTCGATCTCTTGACCTCGTGATCCGCCCACCTCGGCCTCCCAAAGTGCTGGGATTAAAGGCGTGAGCCACCGCGCCCGGCCCACAATCTTGTCTGAACATTCACTTCTTTGAATATGGCTGACCATGGATCATGTACTAATGAATCATGATTGCTTCTTGACCATAAAGAAATCACACTGCACCATCCTCCCTCTCTCTACCATAGAGGGAGAGTCAGAGGAGTAGAGTAGGATTTCAGGATAACATCTGGAGAAAATGGTAAGAATGCCACCTACAGCTATTTCGGAATACGACCTGGCTCTAGAATGTTTTCAGTGCTGTCTATTAGGAGCAAGTTTACTCTGTCGAGAGAGACAGTTCTCCATGTCTCTCAATATCCTATAGGTCTTATTGGGTGTTACGAATTGAATTATGTCTCCCAAAAAACACAAGTTGAAGTCTAACTCCCACTATGTTAGAATGTAATCTTATTTGGAAGTGAGGTTGTTCCAGATGTAATTGGTTAAGATGAGCTTATGGTAGAGTAGAATGGACCCTTAATCCAACAGGATTGGGGTCCTTATAAGAGACACAGGGGCACACAAGGGGAGAATGCCGTGCGATGATAAACGCAGAGACTGAAGGGCAGCAGCTACAAGCCAAGGGGCACCAAGGGTTGCTGGCAAGCCCCCAGAAGCTAGGAAAACACAAGGAGAAACTCTACCCTACAGTTCTCAGAGGGCACACGGCCCTGACAACACCTTGATTTTGGACTTTTAGCCTCTAAAACTGTGAGACAATAAAGTTCTGCGACTTTAGCCTTCCAATTTGTGGCAGCCCTGGGAAACGAATACGCTGTGTGTGCCAAGGATACAAGGCTCAGACTGCTCTCCATCCTGGCAGGTTCTCAGGGTGTGCTTTCAGGCCCTGTGGGAGGAGGTACTATCTCCATCCTGAACAATGAGCAGGGTTGCTTATTGTTTGCTGTAAAAATGGTGAATTTGCCAAACTCTGCACTCCTCAGCAGCAGTGGAAACCCACTGTGTGTGCAGCATCCATCTGGACCATATTGTGTCACCCTTATGGGACACCCACTGACACTCATGCTGTTTGCTGAGCCATGAGTCTCGTGTCTTTTGCTACCATCCATAAAATAGTTAACAGGCTAACCTATTAGCTTGTAAATAAGGTGCAAACAAATCCCAGGCCCAACTAACTCCTGAAGGAGCTATCGGCCATTGCCCCTTCCCAGGGTTATTACATTGAAGGATATAATACAGAGACCTTATCCTCAAGGAGCTTGGAGTTGAGTTGGAGATAGGATATCCATATGACAAATCAAATAGCCAACAAGACTGACGATAGATGCTACAAAGTAGTGTTTGATGAATTATTACATTATTTAAAGTCTGAAGTACTAGTTAGGATGTACCATAAAGGTTTTGAGTTAGGAAGAAGAGAGTGTCGTGGGGTGGGGTGCAAAAGCATGTAGGAGAGCTATAGGTAGGGTGTGGAAAGTGGTCAGGATTTGAACTGCAGTGTGTGCTGGGGCATGACATTCAGGGAAGAGCGTTGTTAATATCAGCTTCCTGTATGGTTCTGGGGCATCTGTTCACATTTCTGTTATAATATTTATTACGTAATATTATAATCAGTCATTTGCATCTCTGCCCCCTGCAATCAGAGCTTTTTAAGAGCAGTGATACATTGTATTCAGTTTTTAGAAAAATTTGATATTTCATATAGTAGGCATGAAATAAATATTGAGTTAACAGGTAGATGGGTGAATAAATGGAGGAATAAAGATGGAAAATGCATGATGTGACAGAACAGGGTTAGTATATGAGACAGGAGTACACAGTTAGAAAGGCAGCCTGGTGCCACGCTGAGGAAACCTTGAATGCCAGGCTAGAGAAACTGAACAAAAGGGCTGCCATTTGTTAAAGTTGGAAGTGACAGTAAGTGTCACTTTAGGAAGATTTATTAGCAGTGATGTACTCATGGGTCAGAGTGTCACAGATGAGCTTAAGAACAGCAGTTAAGGGGATATTGCAGTAGCCTAGATTTGAGATGCCACACTATAATTTCACTTTTAAAAAAGATCCATGTGATTTGACCCAAAAGATTAGAATCATGCTCCCTGCAAGTCATCAGGGAAGGGAAGCCAGGATCATTGCCATACAAGCCTATTACAGGACACTGAGGATAATAATGTTAAGTGGCTGCCTGACTTCCCAGCATCCTGTGCAACCTTGAAACTCCTCAGGATTTACTCCCCCTCTGCAGATAACTTAGTGGAGAGTGGTGATCAGATGGCAACTTTGCACACAGCCACTTATCGTAATAGGGAGAAGTGGGTCCTAAGTAGCAGAAAGACATTTATCAGTTTCTGAAGAGCTGACCTCTCCTCTGGTTAGGTAAAGATGAAAGTGTCACCTCTGCTGCTAAGTGCCTTCTACGCCAGGAGTGCAGAACCTTGTTCACAATTAGATGGATGATTTGGACCTACATCCTGTCTTCACAATGTGCTAGTCTCAGCACAGGAATGAAAGGCTGAAACGTCTTAAGTGTTTTCGTATGTTGAATTCATGTATCGATTATGTGTTTGCTCCCAATAATCACTGCTAAATGCAATGGAGAAATATTTCTCCTTTGATCTAGATCACTGTACACTATCTGCTTGGAAGGCCAGCTTTCAGACACCTACCCTACTTCCCTTCTTCTTGCTCCTGGGAAAAAATAGAAATCTCTCCACCATCTTCTAAACTGCTTATGCTAGAAAACATCAGCATGTTCCTGGCCATTGCAATTGTCTTTGGTCATATGCTCTGGGATTGAAGGGACTCTATCAGAACTTCCATACCAGTAAAAGCAACAAGGAGATCCATACACACTTGTTCCCCAAGCTTCTTGCAAGCTTGCTTATCTGAAATCCCAGCTTTCTTTGCCATCATCACTCAAAACCAGTGACTTATCTAGTGTATTTGACTCTCAGAGATGATCATTTTCCCCTCAACATTTTATTAACAAAAATTTCAAACAAGCAGTTGAAATATCTTTATAGTGTAAATGCATATACCCATACCTAGATTCTACCATTAACACTTTGCTCTACTTGCTTTATCATATATCTGCTCACTTAGAGTAGATCATTTCTTTCTTTTGTTTTGTATCACTTGATCAAGATTTATTTCAAAGCCTGAAGACATTCAGACTAATCAAAGTGGTACTCTAGTAATTTATTATAATATGCAAATAATACAAATTGTTGAAAAAATGTTGACACAATTAATTCTTAAACGAAGATACCCTTTGATTTTCAAAAGTGATGGCTATTTAACAAGATGTAAGATGACAATAAAATGTCAAATAACTTTCACACACCTAAGGAGAACTTAATTAGCAGCAAGCTATTCAGACAAAACAAACACAAATATTTTTACAATTTCCATGTTTGTTTTAAACTTTGTTTCAAAAAGCCACTAATAAATGAGGCTTCTTTCAAGTATAGGATTTCTAACATTTACTATTATGTTTTCTAAATATTTCTATAAAATACTAGAAAGCCACAAACAGTGTCGTTTGCCATAAATAAGTAAAACTCAACCCAACTGAATTTCCATACACTTCTCTCTTCCCCAACAACTTTATATGCTTTTCTATATAATGTATAAATATTTTAATTAAAATCAGCTAGAATTCGTCTTTGCAGATTACAGGAAACTGATGCATAATGAGTTATCTTTAGAAAGAGCTTTTGCATACTTCTGCTCCAACCCAACCCCCATTTACCACCAAATCTGTTGCTAAAGTGAACAATGATACAAGGTGCCGAGGGACCCCAAAACAACCGGTAATCTTAATTTCCTAAATATCCAAGGATTTCAGCTTTCTTCCAGCATAAACAAAAAGACTCAAATGGTCAAAAATCATACAGTTATTAGGAGGAAAAATCCACATTATGAAAATTATTTAAGTAAAATTGTATGCCTTTCCCTGAAGCTACACGCACTCTTTAGACAAGCATCACGTTACATTGTGCGTGTGCAACCACAGCAATTTAGATTTGCTCTAGAACATATACTTGCATTAAAAATAAATAGCTTTCTAATTATTTTATAGTTTAACTGGCTTTTCAATAGCTTTGCTAAAGGCAAACATTTTTTGGTCTTTAAGAAACTGGTACATATAAATGAATGGCTACCTGATCATTTAAATCTTAAGGAAAAGTGAAGATGAAGTTTGCTGTTTTGTTTTTTCTATAAAATGCAATACCTACATATGCTTAGCCACTGTTCGATACTGAAAGAATGGAATGGTATGGACAGATGCAATCTCTTTTAAGTATACAGTTGTAGGATATGCTAAATAGAATAAACTGACGTTGACAATCATTTAAAGGAAGAAAAGCAAAGTAAAAAAAAATTGTTGCAGGACAGAAATATCTACTGTTATAAAGAAAAAAGTGTTATCTAACACAAAAATGAGACCTACAAATTCAAAAAACCCTTATCTGCTGTCTTAAAATACAAACACAAAAAACATGATAGGCAGAGTGTGTCTAGTCCACAAATTGAGGCAGTGCCATACAAAAATGAAGATGGTGGCCGGGCACAGTGGTTCACGCCTGTAATCCCAGCACTTTGGGAGGCCGAGGCGAGTGGATGACGAAGTCAGGAGTTCGAGACCAGCCTGACTAACATGGTGAAACCCCATCTCTACTAAAAATACAAAACTTAGTTGGGCGTGGTGGCGCAAGCCTGTAATCCCAGTTACTCAGGAGGCTGAGGCATGAGAATTGCCTGAACCCGAGAGGCGGAGGTTGCAGTGAGCCAAGATTGTACCACCGCACTCCAGCCTGGGCAACAGAGTGAGACTTCATCTCAAAAAAAAAAAAAAAAAGAAGAAGATGGTACAATAATGTGACCTCGTAAAGGAAATGACTAAAATAAGATTTCCCAAGTGTCCTCATATTTATGACAATATATAATGCACAAAATATCAAAAAGTACAAAATCTGGATTTTTCCTTTTAGGATTATAATAAACTACCAAACTTCTGTTTAGTGCATTTACTTTTATAAGCCCCATCTGTTTAGCAGTAAATCTATATGAGTCCATATATGCTCACATTTTACCGTTAGAATTATACTTCTAATCTCAAGCTAGTGACTTGCCTTTTTACCCGTACTTGTATACATTTCATTTCCATGGTAAGACAAATACCTTTCTAGTGATGCATTTGAATTGATATATTACATAGAAAAGAATACTGATTTTGAAATGAATCTCTTTTGTACTATGTCACGATGGGTTTAATTTAACAGTTGAAACATAAAATGGCAACTACATTGCACTGTTTAAACTAATTCATAGCTTAGAGAAATGTTTCATTTTAAAAATACAACCAAGATGAGCTTGCACAGTTATGAGCAGTTATGTTTTCACTAGAAAACAGTGAATGAATAAATAAGATGATTTTTTTCGTCAGTGGCCATTCATCGTTTTGGTTTTAGGAACAACCTGAAAGAAATTGTCTTCTTTGAGTTTCAAATATTCTGGTAAATGAATCATTTCTTAGTTTTCTCAATATCACCTTGGATTGCTGAAACAAGTGACTATAAAGAATCCAAGAAGTTCTTTTCCGATTAGTCATTTCCTTTATGATGTAGCCAACGGTAGCCACATTGAGGATTTCTCCATGGAAGTCCTAGTTCATTGCAGCCTCAATTCTGTGCCCATGAGATCCTACTACCTCACCTCCCAAAGAGTAGCTAGAATTAATGGTGTACCACCACACCTGGCTTTTTTTTTTTTTTTTTGTACAAACAGGATCTTGCTAGGTTGCCCATGCTGGTCTCAAACTCCTGGCTTCAAGTGACCCTCCTGCCTGGGCCTTTCAAAGTGCTGGGATTACTGGTGTGGGCCACTGTGCCCAGCCAGAAGTCCTCTTTAAAAGTATGTATGGTAGGCATTTCTGTGGATTTTCTTTTTTTTTTTTTTTTTTTGCATTTTTATGTATGGATTCCACCCTATGTTCACCACCATCTTATGGACATTACTGCTTCCAAACTGGCCCACCCATGAAAAATGCAGTGCTTACACCAGTTGGAAGGTTATGTACCATTTGTTCTGGGTAGTTAGCTATGGGGATGCCCAGCTACTTGGAGCAGTGGCCCAGGCTCTGCACCACTTGGCTCCTGCAGAAGTGCAGCAGGCGCCTCTGATGCCATGCACTCAGGGCATGGGCTGCAGTGTGACCTCCATGCATCTGGAAGAGCTGCAGTCGAGGCAGTGCCTGGATCCCCTGGACTAATCTGGGGATGTGGGCATGAGCTCTGCCGGCCAATGGGCTCACCAGGGACCAGGCGGTGCCAGCGACACCCTGTGGTGGATCCTTCACACTGTCGACCCTGCAGAAGCTTCCCAGCTACTCACGGGCTGCTTCTCCCTAGAGTGGATCATTTCTTAACAGTCTCTTCCCCTATATAGTAAATTTTTTTTTAGTAAGAATTATGAAATAAAACTAATAATAATATTGACGAGAAAAATGTTAGTCAACTTTGTATATATAGTTATGCTAACAAAAATAAAATTAGCAAAATACATATTGCATACAGAATATTACATACAAAAATATTACACCTTGCAGTTCATACTTTGTGTAACTGTATTAAATTTTAGGTATAAATTAACTCAGTGGTCACGTAGAAGGACAAATGAAATAACTGAAGTTCTGTTTCTTTGTCTTTACAAACATTGTGCGATTATTGCTTGCTTCAAATCTTCCCTTTAAATGCAGGAATATGTAATCCCACAGGGATTATACCAAAGAACTTATACCAAATATATATATATATATATATATATATATATATATATATATATAATTTTAGGGAGAAGTATTTTGTCACTGACATTATGTAGAACTGCTGGCATGGCGATAGTGAAAAAGCAGCCTTCGGTTGGTTTTATGATTGCTTTTAAATTCTGCACATTTAGCAGAGCCTCCTGTTATTTGCTGCTACTTTTCACCCTTGGAGGTGTGAAAGGGAAACAAGGATTGGGGGACGCTAGTTAAAGGCTGTAAAGACAGATTTTCTTCAGCACTGTTGCAACAGGAGAAAGCGAATTCGATATAGAGCTGAGCTAAATTTCAAAGACAGCAAAGAAAGCTGGGGATTAGTAGCCAACGAGCAGAGTGAGGGGGTCCATGGACGGAAAATGACTAAGGGGAAACGTCAAGGGTAGGGGCATTCTTGCTAAACTGACCAACCAGGGTTCTTGTTACAGGCAGCCAAGGACTTGCACATCAAGGGTAGGAGCATTCTTGCTAAACTGACCAACCAGGGTTCTTGTTACAGGCAGCCAAGGACTTGCACATCAAGGGTAGGAGCATTCTTGCTAAACTGACCAACCAGGGTTCTTGTTACAGGCAGCCAAGGACTTGCACATCAAGGGTAGGGGCATTCTTGCTAAACTGACCAACCAGGGTTCTTGTTACAGGCAGCCAAGGACTTACACATCAAGGGTAGGGGCATTCTTGCTAAACTGACCAACCAGGGTTCTTGTTACAGGCAGCCAAGGACTTACACATCAAGGGTAGGGGCATTCTTGCTAAACTGACCAACCAGGGTTCTTGTTACAGGCAGCCAAGGACTTACACATCAAGGGTAGGGGATAAAGAACTTGATTAGATATCAGGGGTATTTCAAGGCCACTCTTGAATCAAAAAGAAAAAAGAAAAACCAAGGGTGATCAGATATCAAGGGTGTGGGGATTCCTGCTAAACTGACCAGATAGGCCAAAGACAGGGCCTGAGGACAAGGTCTAGTTGAAAAGAGTCTTTGTCAATGGCCATTGCTAAGTATATATTTTTTACTTATATTGGTGGAATATGAGTTAGTTCTAGAAATAAGTAGAGAAGTAATACAGGAAAGATGAGCCGTTAAAAGTAATATTATAAAGCCTGAACCATTATTAGCAATTTCATCAGTGTGAATAATAAGTAACAAAATCGAGGAGGCAAATTTATACAACATGACTTAATTTCTTTTTTTTTTTTTTTTTTTGTCAGTCTGTCTCATTTTCCCCAAGTTAGATCAAATTTCAGGCATGAGGCAACTCCACTAATCTTTGGCCACTTTCAGTGGGCGGTTTCTCGCTTGTCGTATGCACAGCCCCTGAACGATGCTGAAGTTTGTGTCTGGATCAGCAGAACAGTGGTTTCTCCTTTAAAGCGTGACAGATCAGCTTTCTGTTGATACCCAGGGTCACAGGGTGATGAGGTTCCAGCAATCCCTGCCTTTTCCTTCCAGTCTGCTAAGAAAAATTTTGAGCCGGCTTTGCAGGATTATTCTTTCCATGGTGGGTCTAATTCAGGTTGACATTAGGAAGAAAGGGGGAGATGGAAACAGGGGCTTCACAGCAGAAAGGGCTCCAGGTTTGCGGAGGACTGACTACAAGAAGTAGGGGGAGATACATGGAAAAAAAGTCCCCTTGGATACGGGTTCTCAGTGAGTATGGCTGGAGAGTTGGGGGCAGGACTGAAGAGTCTTCTGGAGCAGGCAGGAGATGCCAAGCAAGAGAAATCAGGTGTGAGGACTTCTCAGCTGTGGTGCCGAGGGTTGTCAATTAGACCTCTACATATCCTTTGGGAGACGCGAGTAAAAATGATAATGACTTTTAAATGTTTCTGGATCGTGGGATTGGGTTTCTTATAAGAAAACCTTGCCTTGAGGCTGGCTATACTCCGAAGGGCCTGACTCCTATTAAAGTTACACCGCGAAACCTCGAGTTTGGGGTGCAAAGCTGAGTGCTATGTCCCTTTAACATTTACAATATAGCAATGAGGCGGCTTCAGTTTCTGAACTGAACCCGCTGGAGGTAAATTGATGCCACTCCTCTGAAAGCTAGCTTGAATGCGGTGACAGTTCGCTCCATTCTTCTCAAGACAGCATATGAGGGGTGAAAACTGGCTTTGAGACACCCTGGGTGATCACACAAAACACCTAATAATGGACAAAGAAAACAGCGATGTTTCAGCCACACCTGCTGACCTGAAAGTAAGTACAGGGTGAGAAACTTTCTCTCTTACTTGAATGCCATTTATTGTTGACCTTGTTAGTAAAATGAGATTATATGACCTTATAAAAATAAAGGAAACAACAATAAAATATTTTATCTTCTTATGTTACTTAATGGGTTTTACAAATGTGAGCTTAATATAAAGTGCTGTACTTGACAATTGATTTGTAGCTATTTTTCTAAAACTCAGGGGAAATTGTAGTGATCTCTACACAAATTCCACTTTAAAATTTAATCAGTGCTAACTGAGACTGCCCATAATGTGTTTCTGCACTTAAAGCTCCAACCTTGGCCTTGTCAGTTCATGTACCGACATTTCTACGTGTTTCTTCCTTTTACTTCTTTTGGGGGAGTGCTTGAGAGTAGCTTGACACCATCATCAACTCATTCTACAATGGAAAGTTTCTCTGTTTAGAAACCCCATCCTCATTCCTGCAGGACACCACATTAAATGATGTCTGGTCTAGGTCAGTTTCACCAGAAAGGATACAAGCGACATTTCACTCCAGGGGTTGACAAGGTGTTTGGCAAAAAGAATGAAGGAGCCATGAATAATTCAGAGTGTTCGTGGTCACATATTATTTCATTTATTGGCAGGATTAAAGACTGGAAGGCATGAATTTTGAAGAGAAGAGTGAGGGAAAGGAAAAAGGAAGGAGAGAACTCTTAAGGACAGTGCGAAAGGGAGATGGTTTCTTTGGAACTGGCATTCCATGTTGTTGCCTTTAAGAGAATGTGTGGTTAAAAGCTATTTCATCTCCGGAGTTTAGTTACCCTGACATGTATAAATCTCTCCTTAAAAGAAGCTAAACTCTTGAATACATTATTAAAGAATTCACAGCATCAAATAGCAGAGGGTAGACAAGAAAATAAAAGAGGAGGAAGGGAAACAGTTAAATAATGTATTTTTCACTCTTGCACATAACACTATACACATCAGTACACTTCAACCAACAATTTTCTAATCGAATGAGTCTTCTATTTCATTCTTTGATTTACTTTTAAATAATTCTTTCATTTATAATTGAGAAACTGAGTCACTAATTAGGTCGGTGGCTGGCAATGGTAAAATAAACATATTTAACTCCTATCCTACAGCCCTAAGCAAATTATCATATCACTTTTACTTTTCTTCCTACCACAGTCATGAAGCTGTAACTAGGAAATCAATTCATTTCTGTGGGGAACTCACTTATCTTCTTATTTTCAATACTACATCAGCCCAGAAATAATAGATTGTGAGAGAAAAACACTATAATACAAATATGTGAAACACACATACACAAAAAGGACTGTGGTCCGGCGTGGTGGCTCACGCCTGTAATTCCAGCATTTCAGGAGGCCGAGGCGGGCAGATCACCTGAGGTCAAGAGTTCAAGACCAGCCTGACCAACATGGTGAAACCCCGTCTTTACTACAAATACAGGATTGTCTGGCAGGTGCCTGTAATCCCAGCTACTTGGGAGGCTGAGGCAGGAGAATCGCTGGAACGCAGGAGGCAGAGGTTGCACTGAGCCAGATCACGCCAATGCACTCCAGCCTGAGCAACAAGAGTGAAATTCTGTCTCAAAAAAAAAAAAAAAAAAAAGACTGTGTACACACATGAATCTACCCACATAGAATCTTAACCTTAATCTCTTAGCCTTCAAATCCTCTAGTCTACTTTACCCCGTGAAATTCAGGCCTCTCCTCCACAGCATCTCTTCAACAGAGTTGGAGAGTTGAGGAAAGAGCCTAGAAACTATTTCACTAGGGCTCGTATATAGCAATGTCTAGTTTATCTGGTCTTCATTTTGTGACTTGGTGCAAATCAACTTATTATACTTAATAATTTGATATACTTACATAAGTAAGAATGCTTAGTTATATTTAGGCCTTTTAGCACCAACATCTCCTGACTGGGTAGTTTCATTTAAGCTTTAGACTACTTCTACTTGGTAATATATCTTTTTTTTTTTCTTAAGATATCCAATATCTCAGTCCAAGTGGTCAGTGCCCAAAAGAAGCTGCCAGGGAGACGACCACCGTTGCCAGGAAGACGACCACTGCAAAAACCCATTGGCAAATCCAAACCCAAGAAGCAATCCAAGCAAAAAGTTCCCTTTTGGAATGTACAAAATAAGATCATTCTCTTCACAGTGTTTTTATTCATCCTAGCAGTCATAGCCTGGACACTTCTGTGGCTCTATATCAGTAAGTTAAAAATCTGTGTTTCTTTGGGTTTAGGGATTATGGTGTGAATCTAGCATTAGCAAAGCAGGCCTAGCATAGGTGTTTCTGATGGGATTTTCCTCTTTCCAAGATGGATGCACCATTTCCAAAACTGGTGTTGATGGTTTTCTGTTTTTTTGTTTTGAGACAGGGTCTTGCTGTGTCACCCAGGCTGGAATGGAGTGACACAATCACAGCTCTCTGCAACCTTGAACTCCTGGGCTCAAGCAATCCTGCTGCCTCAGCCTCCTGAGTAGCTGAGACCACAGGGACATGCCACCGCACCTGGGCTAGTTTTTAAAATTTGTTGTAGAGACAGAGGTCTCACTATGATGTTCAGGCTGGTCTCAAACTCCTGTACTCAAGCAATCCTCCCACCTTGGCCTTCCAAAGTGCTAGGATTACATGTGTGAACCATGGCACCCAGCCTGGTGTTGATGTTTTAAGGAGACATAAACTAGAATTATCTTTCTCGTTTCTTTTTTTACCAACACCACTCTTCCCATAGGAGAGCAAGAGGAGGAGACTGGGTATAGGATGGGAAGAGCTGAGAGTGATGCTCAGGAGATTTTGACTGGTTCAGAAATGTAATGCATTTGTAGCTTTAAAAAAAATCATGGAATGCTAAGCTGTTTCATTTCCTCATTCCACCCACCACTTGTTCCTAGGCAACCTTGAATTTCCAGCTCCCTGAGCTCCATTTTGCACATGCATCTTTCTCTCCTCTTATTATGTGTTTGTTGATCTGACTGATCCGTTTGGACGGGTGTCATAATCAAGCCCTTTGCTGTAGAGTTCTTACTTATGCAACACAGTAACAATAGCCTTTGCTGACTTGTATTAGAGTTGCCATCCTATATATGTTAATATATTTGATACAGAATACATGCACCATGACATAATGTGAAGTATGTAGTTATTCTGTGCCCCAGATTTCTGACTCAGGGCTTCTAGCACTCTGTAACTTCCTGAATGATAGGGAGGATAGGAGCATCTTTTGTTTTATATACATACATTTTGTTATAATAGTTGATGTTAGTCCCCAGTTCCTAACACAGAGCTTCTAAGAATGTCTTTTTATATGTTAGTGACTGGTGACTGAAAGCCCCTAGGTAACCAGAGACCACATGCTTAGAGAATTGTAACTTTCAGGAGGGACTGAAGATTGAGCTCAGTCACAAATGGCCAATGATCTCAAATTGACCTCCATAAAAACCCTAAGTGACGGGGTTCAAGGAGCTTCCAGGTTGGTGACCACATCCAGTTGCTGGGAGGGTGGCATGCTCCACCTCCACAGGGACAGAAGCTCCTGCTCTAGAGACCCTTCTGGACCTCGCCGTAGATACTTCTTCATCTGGCTGCTCATTTGTATCCTTTATAATAAAGAAGTAATAGTAAGTAAAGTGTTTCTCTGAGTTCTGAGAGTCTAGAGCAAATTATGAAACCTGAGGGCTATAAGAGAACAGCCAATTTGTAGCCAGTTTGTACCCAGTGTGGGTAGCCTGGGGACCTGGGATCTGACACGAACTCTTGGTAGCTGGTGTCAGAATTGAATTGAATCACTGGACATCCAGTTGGTGTCTGCAAATAATTGGAGAATTGCTTGGTGTGGGAACCCCCGGTCCCTGCTACATTTGGTGACGGAAGTGTTATGAGTAGAGAAACAGTTTTCCTAGATGTACTTTCAGAGATATGAAAATCTGATTGGAAGGGAAGATTTGTAGGCAAAGAATGAATGAATATTGTCTTGGATAGTTCAGGTCACTTATATGCATACAAATTGATAACCTGTGATTTTTTTGGCAGAATATAGGGAATCAGACACACCACAATGCATCTCCTACCTTCAGAAAGCTCATGGATTTTCTTTATTTCATTTATTTATTTGTTTTTGAGACAGAGTCCGGCTCTGTCACCAGGCTGGAGTGCAATGGTGTGATCTCGGCTCACTGTAACCTCCGCCTCCTGGGTTCAAACGATTCTCTTGCCTCAGTCTTCAGAGTAGCTGGGATTTAAGACACATGCCACCATACCCAGCTAATTTATGTATGTTTAGTATAGACGGGGTTTCACCGTGTTGGCCAGGATGGTCTCAATCTCTTGACTTCATGATCTGCCTGCCTTGGCCTCCCAAAATGCTAGGATTACAGGTGTGAGCCACCGCACCCAGCCCACAAATGCATTTTCTACTTTCGAAAAGTTCACAGTTCAGTGCTGGAGAGAGGTGTGAATTGAATTTTTTGCTTAAACTATTATCTTGTGATCACAGTAGAGAGACGTCCAAATTGCCCAGGGATGGCATCCAGAGAAGGCTTCATGAACTGGTTCCTGAACATTCATTTGACACATCTTGAGACTGCCCATTATGTGTTGGGTCCTGTGGTGGGCATGGGAGCAGAGTGGTGAGCAAGATACAATCTCTGTCCTTGAGGAGACTAGTGGGGAAGTCAAGTCAACGGGCCCTTTAGACAAACACACACAACCCCAACCCAGAACAAAGCAGCTTTTTTGCCGTCATTTCTCTGCTGTTCCCCAGCTGACATATTTGCCGTCATTTCTCTGCTGTTCCCCAGCTGACATATTTGCCGTCATTTCTCTGCTGTTCCCCAGCTGACATATTTGCACTGTTCTGACATTTTTATATAAAGTTTTAGAACATCCTCATGCAGATGTAGTTTGTTGCCTGTGTAAAAATCAGAGAAGGCCACTTATGGGAACAGATCAGTACAAGCAACGGGAGACTGGTATGGACAAGTAAGAATTTTTCAGTAGAAAACTGGTTAGTTTTGGTCCTGAAAGGCACGGAGGGTGGCCTTGAGAAAGGAGGTAGACAGATAAACGGGAGACCACGGAGTGGGGTGTACAGGCTGAGTGAAGAGTTAGGTAAACGGAGTCTGATTTAATGCTAAATTGATCTTCCTTGCATGGTTGTTGTTCTGACTCTATAGAGTGTTTACTGATATGAGAAGGATGTGTGAGCTTCTGGAAAGAAATATGAAGCACTTCCCTGGGAAAAAAACGAAAAGCAACGGCAACTGTTGTTGCCTATGGTAGGCCTAGAGGCAAGGTGGCCAGTCCAAGTTCACGTGACCTGAAGAAACAAATTGAGGACAGGAGTTCAAGCCCTCCCCGCCCCCGCCCCCCCCACATTACCCTGAGCTGCCTGCTCCCCTCCCCAGCCTGCCTACACTTCCTGGGGCTAGAGTGACCTTGGATGGATCTTACAAGGGAAGCTGTTTCCTATCACTCACAGATGTTGCAACTTCTTTTTAATTTAGCCATCATTTATCTAGCATTTCCATGTGCTGGGCCTTGTGCTGAGAGGGAATATTCTCTCTCTCTCTCTCTTTCTCACTCTTTCTTTCTTTCTCTCTCTCCCCCTCTACCCACTTTGCCCCTCCCTTCCTTCCCTCAAATGTTTATTGAACTTCAAAGCTAAGCCAGGCACTGCCTACATGAGAGGCTGAGGAATCAAAATAAATTACTGTTTATTCCTTCAGAGAGCCCATAAAGGAGACAGACGGGGAGAAATTGTGATAAAGTGGGGTATATATGGGCCACAAGAAAGTAACACACAAGGGCCAGGAGATCCTTTTAATCTTGCTCGTAAGTATTTGCCAGAGCAGATCGAAGAAATATTCTGAGATATGGTTATTTGCTGCTGATGAAATGGATGTTGTTTACTACATTTAAAACTTCCCGGGCTCTAAACCAGTTAGATGTGTAGCTGCCTAAAATAAAATTATTTTGGGCGCCTCATACTGACATAGCTCAGACAATTCCTTACTGCCACACAGTTGGGAAAGCCTCCCAATCACATTCTCTCCTATTTTCCAGGTAAGACAGAAAGCAAAGACGCTTTTTACTTTGCTGGGATGTTTCGCATCACCAACATCGAATTTCTTCCGGAATACCGACAAAAGGAGTCCAGGGAATTTCTCTCCGTGGCACGGACTGTGCAGCAAGTGGTGAGGTGATGGGGGCAGAAGGGGTTAGAGTGGGTTTGGGGGGCAGCGGGGGATGAAGCTGGCGGGGACCACAGGTGTCACAGGTGAGCAGGGTTTAGGGAAGTAGAGGGTGGGGTAGACAAAGGAAGCTGTCAGAGGAAAACATGAATTTTAGCACATCTTGGCTGTAAGTTAGAATTTCTCCCTCCGCCCCCACGCTCCAATGTGGAAAAAAAAAAGCTCTCTCAGTTTCCTTTATTTTATCCATAAAATAAAGGAATTGGAATCAGTTGACCTTTAAAATACCTTCCAGTTCTGAAGTTACATGCATACCAATTAATTCCATTATTGTACACATTTATTTCAACCTAGATGCACTGGCAATCTCTTCATGGTAAAAAAAAAAAAAAAAAAAAAAAAAAAAAAAAACCTTTCTTATTATAGAACTAATAAATATTTATTATAAAAATTAGCAAAATGGGCTGGGCGCCGTGGCTCACGCCTGTAATCCCAGCACTTTGGGAGGCCGAGGCGGGTGGATCACGAGGTCAAGAGATCGAGACCATCCTGGTCAACATGGTGAAACCCCGTCTCTACTAAAAATACAAAAAATTAGCTGGGCATGGTGGCGCGTGCCTGTAATCCCAGCTACTCAGGAGACTGAGGCAGGAGAATCGCCTGAACCAGGAGGCAGAGGTTGCGGTGAGCCGAGATCGCGCCATTGCACTCCAGCCTGGGTAACAAGAGCGAAACTCCGTCTCAAAAAAAAAAAAAAAAAAAAGCAAAATTCAGATGATTGTGTTTTCAAAACTAATACTATCTTCTTTCATGTTATCACCAGAGATAAAGCTCCTTTTTATTCTGGAATACACAAACATAGTGAATAGTGCAATATTGGGATATTATATTCAGTTTTATAAACTAGTATTTTCTCTTAACATGCTATTGCGTGCTTCTATACAAGTAAATCTTCCTTTAAAATTGTAAGTTACAATAGCCTCAAAGTTAGCAAATCCTTATTTATTGGATGTTTAGGCTGTTTCCAATTATTGCGGTAGATAATGTGATGGTGAAACTGCCTCATTACTTGTGAGTATCTCTGATTACTCTCTTAGGTGGTTTCCTAAAAGTATAATTACTTGGCCAAATAGAAAAGTATCTATTCATGGCTCTTGGCACATATCACCAACTAGAAGATTGCTGTCAATTTGCATTTCCGCAGTACTGGAGGGGGTTGTCATAGTGATGACCTTGACACAATGACTGGCTGTGTAGAATGAGGAAAGTGGTGAGAGAGAGGGGAAATCAAAGACGATAGTGCTCAGAGTAGCTTTTGCTTATGGAATGCTTCCTATATTCGTGGTGCAAACATCATAGAGTGTATGTACACAGACGTGGCTGGAATGTTCTACTACACACCCAGGCAGATGGTATAGACTACTGCTCCTAAGCCACAAACCTGGGTCATGTCACTGTACTGAACAGTATAGGCGATTGTGACACAAATCACTAGACAGTAGGAGTTGCTCAGCTCCGTCAAAATCTTATGGGACTACTGTCATATATGTGGTCTTTCACTGACCAAAATGTCATGTGGCATATGACTGTATACCAGTTATTTCTCAAATTATCCCAGAGAGGTGGGTGTTTTGATTAGCACTTTATAGGTGAAAAAGGAAAAGAAAACAGCAGCAACGAAGGCTAAACAGGTTTAGGCAACATGTTCTGTGTTGCAAAGTGAATTTAAACTCCGCAGCTCATAACGTTTCCACTACACTTTGTAATTTCTAAGGGTTAAAAAAAATTGTTTTTTTAATCATGGGCAATTATGTAGGTGGTTTTCAAATTATGTAGGAAGGGGAATACCAGAGAAGATGACTTGGGAGGAGAGTGAGTTTGGTTTTTAGAAATGCTGGATAAGGGCCAAGAAGGTAAATCGATTGAAATAGAGCTCTCCTTTGAGATTAAATGATGAAGTTTTAAAAGGGCTAGGGCCCTTCCCTAGAGTTTGTTCTGAAGGGGCTGGTAGACTTGGCTGTGGGTACCACTCGCCCCCTAGTGGCTAATATGGGAATGTGTCCTTAAGAATGTAGTCAACACTGGTCCGCTGATAGAAAAGACGTTGGGTCAGATACTGTGCTGTGAAAATGTGCTTAAATGAGTTTGATTTGTTAACTGTGGAGAAAATTAACCTCTGCAATGGGAAGAATATAGAAGTTAAGCTTGAGTTTAAAGAGAGCAATAAACGATTGAAGGTCACTGATTCTTCACAGATAGCAGAATGAAAGTAAGTCACCCAAGAGTTTTGCAGGAAGCAAGAATTTATTTGAATTCAAGAAATAAGGTCTGGTGTGGGATTAGGGGCCTTTATTTTGAGGATCGCACTTCTCCTTGTTGACTGTCAGAGCTTGGGCCTACAACATTTAAGATACTGTAAAAGGAAGCCAAGTATGAAATACTTCAGGTACCTCAACTATTCTTTTTCAGATAAACCTGGTTTATACAACATCTGCCTTCTCCAGATTTTATGAGCAGTCTGTTGTTGCAGATGTCAGGTAATGCATGTCCCTCATTTTGGGATTTCCATGTTTATTGCTTTAAATTCCATTCAAAGCTATGAAAAGGCTGAGATTCCGCCATTCCCAAGTAGCTTCTTGGGGGTGTTTGGGATTGATGCTGTATTAGCACAACTAGTGACCCAACTCACTGCCGGCTTTCTTGCTGCGTTTTTGCTCTTTATCTACCAAATCCCTACTTTCTCCCCACAGCTAGAATCCCGGACCCCTATAGCAGTGCTGCTGTGCAAAATGACCATAAACTTGTCTATCATATTGGGTGGAGGGTGGAGGCAAAAATAAAGCACAGACCATGATTTCTTAATGTTCAGTGAAAAACTGGTCACTAGCGATCTTCTGAGAAAAAAGGGGTTTTGTGGTCAAATAATTTTTAGAAAAGATTGTATATTATATTATATCCCACCCCACCCACTCCTATATATTATATCCCACTCCACCCACTCCCAATATATCTGCAGAGAGTCCCAATCCACTTTGACATATAAAAACTCTGAGAAGTCTTGGAGTAAGGCAACTCGATTAGTTTCCTTAACCTTCCATTTCCCAGGTCATTTACTGCAGAACACCATCTTCTGTTCCTTTCATAAAACATGGCAGTATTTATGCCATTAGGCGCTCAGGCTCTGGGAGCAGACTGGAAATCAAATTGGGCTTAATTACTGGATCTGCTACTAGCTATGTGTCTTGGTGTTGTATTTGGCCTCAGTTTCCTCCTATAAAACTGGAATAATAATAGGACCTTCTCATTAGATTAACTGGAATAAAGCAGATTTAGCACAGTGGCCTGACGTGGCAGAGTATCAAACATTATAGTGGTTTTATATTTTAATGGCAGTGAATACTGATTGATATCCAGAGAAATAGTATATTCTCCATGGAGATGCAACTATACAGTAATGGTTTTAGATTGGATCCAATACAGATGTCTGAATACATATTACATGATGCTGTCCTTTGTCAATCTTGCTAACAGAAGTCAATGACTACCTAAAGAAGGGCACTAGCTTCAGTTGAAGGATGTGCTAACCGGCCTTACCTTGAATCTATCAGCTGGGTACTGGTCCTCTATAAAGTCCCATGAGGTCCCCGACGATCTCTCTTTTTTCGTTATAGCAGCAACAACAAGGGTGGCCTCCTTGTCCACTTTTGGATTGTGTTTGTCATGCCACGTGCCAAAGGCCACATCTTCTGTGAAGACTGTGTGGCCGCCATCTTGAAGGATTCCATCCAGACGAGCATCATAAATCGGACCTCTGTGGGGAGCTTGCAGGGTCTGGCTGTGGACATGGACTCTGTGGTACTAAATGGTGATTGTTGGGTAATTCTCCTTTAGCATTCCTTCCTGCAGCACTCCTGTTACTTGCCATGATTACAGTCAACATTGTAATGAAGCATTATCTCCCACAATCCCAGTAGTGCAGGATTAACTAAAGACATCGGAGCTATGTTAGTAAAGGAAATTGCTAAATGTTGTATACAGCGATTGAACAATAGTTTTGGAAACAATATATGCATGAAATTGAATTTGTTACTGTGTACCTCTACCTACCTTTAGTCAGGTCATGATCGTCAAACTAAGTCCCCAGAGAGCAAAGTCCTAGGCAAGGAAGAATTTTGCTGAGGTTTATCTTGTTACTTTACTTGCCCAGGCAGAACTGTACCCCTACTGTGTGATGCTGCCCAGCGCTCCAAAACAGCCTGCTTCCTAGCCCCACATGCAAATGCCATTGTTTGCCTTGATAGTAAAATGGTTTAATTGGTGCATAACTCAAAATTTATGCAGTTTTCTCTTTTGATTTAAATTTTATATAAAAATACACGTATGAATACATGTTATAAACATATTATAAATGTATGTGTACATATACATATCTAAATATAAGTACATATACTTATATATGATATAGATACTTACATATATGTTATCTATATAAGTATATATATAATATATGCACACACATACACTAGGCATATGGTAGGTGGCTGATAAGTATTTGTTAAATAAATGAGAAATCTTTAGAAAATTCTGTATCCCATGTAGTATTTCATATGTAGGACTAATATCATATTTGTTTCGTGCTTTTTTACCTTTGAAACTATTTGAAGCTTGCAACTACAACTTCAAGGATACAAAGGTGAAGAGAATAGTATAGTGAACTCTGTAGCCTTTATTCAGCTTCGACAACTCTCAGTTCACAACTGTTCTATTTGATCTCTAAATACCTAAACAACTACCCCATCCTCGCTGGATTATTTTAAAGTAAATCCCAGATGTATTTGATTTCTTTTAAAGAAGGACTGAAAATAATTTTTACTAAGCAAAATTCTAACAAAACGAAATGACGGGATTCACAGTCTTTTTTCTATGTACTTTTTCAATGCAGCTGGGCTTCGGTCGGATTACTCGTCAACCATAGGATCTGGTAAATTCTTTCATGTGGTTCCCCTCCCCCCAGGTTAATATTGTTTTTGGCTGTAATTTTCCTTTTCTAATGATGGCATTTGCTATTCCTTTTTAAATTGCAAGTGACAGAAACACATTTAAACTGGCTTAAGCACAGAAGAAGCTTGACTGGTTCATGTAAGTGGGACATACGTGGAGTGTGCTGGCATTAGTCACGGTTGAGTCTAGGATCTAAAATAAAAATCTCATCAGAACTCTGCACCTCTGCCTACTTCTGTGGGGGCTTCGTTATCAAGTGTGCTCTTCCATTGTGGTTGCAAAAAGGACCACCAAGCAGATCGAAAATTACAATTTATCACTTTCTCAACCATGGTGAAAACACCTCCAGGTATATCCTGACTGCTCTTGCAGAAGTCCTGGGGCTGACTCTTATTGCCTGGATTGGCTGACACGTCTATTCTTGAAATGACTTTCACTCTGATTGGCCAGCCTGGGTCATGGGCCCACCTCTGAAACTAGGAGTGAGTTTAACCCCAACCAAAATATATAGACAGGGTAAGGGTAGTTTCTAACCAGGGCTGTTGCCAGAAGGCAGAGAAATGGACGTAGGCTGGCAAACGCAGCATGTGTCCTTCACATGACCTCTTTTGCTCTTTCCTTTCTCTGTAAAGATTTCTAGAAAAGTCTTTCCTAAAAAAAAAGAAAAGAAAGAAAAATGGTGCTGTCTCCACAGACAAAGGCTGCTCTCAGTACTTCTATGCAGAGCATCTGTCTCTCCACTACCCACTGGAGATTTCTTCAACCTCCGGGAGGCTGATGTGTCATTTCAAGCTGGTGGCCATAATGGGCTACCTGATTCGTCTCTCAATCAAGTCCATTCAAATCGAAGCCGACAACTGTGTCACTGACTCCCTGACCATTTACGACTCCCTCTTGCCAATCCGGAGCAGCGTCTTGTACAGGTATGATGCAGGCACTCTTCTTGGTGGGTAAAAAGATGTTTTACAACCTCTGTTTTACAGTATCTGTGTTCCCCCTGGATTTTTTTTTTGAACAGTTTTTTGTGTGCACTCATGAGGTCAAAGACTGACCTACTTAGTAACCCTTATACTTTAGTAGCCTCGCGATAGCCTATCAGAGTCAATGTTTGTTTTCCACTTGTAGCAGATACTCTCAATGTCAGTACAGCAAGAACTTCAGCCAATATGCCTGAAATATAACAGATACTTTAATTTTACATTTATTGAAATAACAGTGTGAGAATAAATATCCTATGATGATTGCATTGCATTTGTAAACAATTAAATTTTTTTCTAGTTATGAAGATGACTCGTTTATTGTAGAAAATTAGGCTAGTGGAAACAGTATCAATTACTTCACAATCTCATTATTCAGAACAAATTTCTGTTATCTTTTAGCATAAATCTTTTCATTCATGTCTATATAATTACACACACATATACATACCCTAGTATCTTTTACTTAATAATAGATAATTATTTGTGAGTGCTTAATATTTGATAAGCTACTAATGAATTAGGCCTTATTACGAAATTATTTATTACTCACTGTGCTAAAAAGGTACATAAATTATCTTATTATTTTTGACAGTGTCTATGGATGTATGTAATAATGCTTTATGTGTGTGTAGGTATTTATATTGTGGTGATGAATGTGAATGTTAAAAATTCAAACACAATATAAGGATATGCAGTGAAAAGTAAGTTTGCCACTGTTGCCCATTACTCCATCATTTTCAGCTTATTTTCATCCTTTCAGACATATTTCGTTATCTCATTTACTCCTCAGCACGATGCTACGAGGAGCATACTATTATTATTACTACTGAGGCAGGAGAATAGGGTCTGGAGGCAGGGAACTTGAGGCCAATTTGTGCTGACTTCCTAAAGCTGATTCAAGGGAAAATACCAAGACCCAGCGTGGGGTAGGGAACCTAAGGCCAATTAACTAATTAACGCAAACCTCCTAGCTAAGCCACAAGGAAAAGCCCTATCACCCTACAGCCTTCCCGCCTCCGCCCCAGCTCAGGCGGAGGGAAAGTGCCCTGGACTGGCCTCGGGCCAAGCACCAGCCGTCCCTTCATCTGCTTGCAGTGCCAATTCACCTCAGCCTTTAATTAGCCGTGGACCAAATCCTTCATCCAGGTAAGCGGTAGCTGATAGGGACCTTACAAGGAGGACTTAAAACCCAGAAAACTTTGTAACTGAGTCTGTGAGCCGCTTGCTCTGGTCCGCTCCCACCTTGCGGAGTGCGTTAATAAATCCCCACTTTCCTTTCTTGTTTCTGTGTTTCATTCCTTTGTTACTTTGTGCGTTTTGTTCCTTTTTTTTTTTTTTTTTCTTTTTAAACGTAGTCTTGCTTGGTCACCAGGCTGGAGTGCAGTGGCGTGATCTTGGCTCACTGCAACCTCTGCCTCCCGGGTTCAAGCGATTTTCCTGCCTCAGCCTCCTGAGTAGCTGGGATTACAGGTGTGCACCACCACGCCCAATGGTGGTGGTTAGTGGAGACGGGGTTTCACCATGTTGGCCAGAATGGTCTCGATCTCTTGATCTCATGATCCGCCCCGCTTGGCCTCCCAACGTGCTAGGATTACAGGCGTAACCCACCACACCCAGTCTCAATTCTTTTTTTAAAATGCCAAGGACCTGGGCAACTCACACGGCCTCCCTTCTGGTAACTCTACTATTGCGTAGAAGAGAAACTGGTGCTTACAAAGATTTAAGCCCCACGTCTTGCATCCATTTAAGTGATGGAGCTGAACTGTGAATCCAGTTTTCCTTAGGGGAGAGTCTAGGACCTTAGTCATTAGATACATGACTTTTCTATCATATTTCTGCTCAAGGAGCGTCCAGTGACAGCCATCCTGGATAATTCTCTGGTAGAGGTTCCTACACAAAAATGTGTCTACGTTTCCCGGCTCTGTAGTGCCCTGTGGCTACTAATGGATGAGGATCTGGTTGGGGGAGACTCCCAAGAATTGAGTGAATGGATTGAATGGATGACCCAGGAAATGTGTGGAATCATTTTGAATGGAGACCCATTCCTTGAACAGGAAACCCATTTCTCAAATAACGTACTATTCACGTACTTCTGTTTTATTATCTGCTTTCAGAATTTGTGAATCCACAAGAACATTAATGTCGTTTGTTTCTACAAATAATCTCATGTTGGTGACATTTAAGTCTCCTCATATACGGAGGCTCTCAGGAATCCGGGCATATTTTGAGATCATTCCAGAACAAAGTAAGTCTTCTCCAATTACAGAGATGTCACTTTTAGAAATATTTGTGATGATAGCCTATTCCTATCTTTCTGGAGGCTGTGCTGGGACTCTGAATAAGGGTCTAGTCAGAAGAGAGAGACCATATTAGTTATTTTGAAAGGATGAATTAAATAAGACCTATTAACTTAGTATAAAGGTGTTAATAAAGTTACTCAAAAGGCAAAAAGAACATGAAGAGAAATGTAAGGTATCATGGATGTAAGACGTGCAGGAAGCAACTATCATCCCTAGGGCTGGGTGAACAAAGGAAAGAGGTTGGGATTATTACAGTTTAGAGCTTAGAGGAAGGAATATGTGGGATGAAACTCAGGTCTCTGAGGAGGGGTTGCTGTTCAGCTGTTGCTGGTGTCACTGAGTTCAGAACTATGTTTTCATTTTATTTTATTAATTTATTTAATGTATTATCAGTCATAATTTTATTTTATTTCCTTCATTTCTTTCTCTCTTTTTTTTGCGATGGAGTCTTGCTCTGTCACCAGACTGGAGTGCAGTGGCGTGATCTCTGCTCACTGCAATCTCTGTCTTCTGGATTCAGGCGATTCTCCTGGCTCGGCCTCCTGAGTAGCTGGGACTTTAGGCACTCGCCACCATGCCCAGCTAATTTTTTGTATTTTGAGTAGAGACGGGGTTTCACCATGTAGGCCAGGATAGTCTCGATCTCTTGACCTTGTGATCCGCCCGCCTCAGCCTTCCAAAGTGCTGAGATTACAGGCATGAGCCACCGACCAACCTCAGAACTATGTTTTTAAAGAAAGTAATAGCATCCTGCAGATCTGCAGCCAAAACATATGATTTGAAAACAAATATAGAATTTGAGAATAAGTATTTTAGCTATATATCTGTAGGGTGCTATTTCTTTCTTCCGAAGAAAAAAAAAACCCGAAGTTTAAGAAATGTATAAAGCTTGTTGATCAAGGAAGTGTGCATTAGTAATAAAATAAATGTATGAAGCGTACTTTTCCATAATCTCACAGCTGTGAATCATTGTGTGTCACCGGGTATCTTTCTCAGGGTGTGAAAACACAGTGTTGGTGAAAGAAAGAACTGGCTTTGAAGGGAAGATTTCAAGTCCATATTACCCGAGCTACTATCCTCCAAAATGCAAGTGCACCTGGAAATTTCAGGTAGCCTAGTTTTACCAGTGACTTAGAAAAATATTACTGCTCTATTTTTAATACCATGAATTTCATTACATTAATTTTTTAATTTCAAAAGGAATATTGCTTAATTTTATAAAATTTTGGTATTATTGAAATACATTATTTATAATGCAACACTTTTCTGTAATTTCAACCCTCTGCCCATAAATGACCTGCTCTTAGCAGACTGGGGCTTGTTTCTCAGATTAATTTTATTTGTATGAAAATGTAAAGGCATTGTCGAAGGTTCAAACAATTATTTTATTATGATAGAGCACATTTATCAATTCTTAATTACTTCATCTTCAGCATTGTAATAGGAATAATCATAAAATTATGAATTGGATTAGGCAATACAGTTAACCCTCTGTATCTGCAGGTTTGGCATCTGTGGATTAAACCACATATCAAAAAATTTTACAAAAACACTATAAAATACAACAATAAAAAATAATGTAAATAAAAGCCAATACAGTATAACAACTATTTATATAGAATATAATTGTATTAGGTATTATAAGTAATCTAGAGATGATTTAAAGTATAGGAGAGGATGTGCATAGATTACATGCAAATACTAAACAATTTTATATAAGATACTTCAGTGTCTGAGAATTTTGATATCTGTGGGGTTCCTGGAACTAATCCTTCACAGATACCAAGGGACAACTGTATATGTTTCAGTTGTATAAGCAAACCGGAGTGCAAATGTATATGAAATATCTATCTATCTATCATCTATCTCTCCCTCTGGTGTTAGACAGGGCATTTATGCTTTTTTAAAAAAATCGTTTTTCGCAATGGGTTTGCCGCCAGAACATAGGTGTTGTGAAAACTACTGCTAAAAGCCAAAATGAGAAAGGAAAAGACTCATATCAACATTGTCATCATTGGACACGTAGATTCGGGCAAGTCCACCACTACTGGCCACCTAATCTACAAATGCAGTGGCATCGACAAAAGAACCATTGAAAAATGTGAAAAGGAGGCTGCTGAGATGGGAAAGGGCTCCTTAAGTATGCCTGGGTCTTGGATAAACTGAAAGCTGAGCGTGTACGTGGTATCCCCATTGATAGCTCCTTGTGGAAATTTGAGACCAGCAAGTACTACGTGACTATCATTGATGCCCAGGACACAGAGACTTCATCAAAAACATGATTACAGGGACATCTCAGGCTGACTGTGCTGTCCTGATTGTCACTGCTGGTGTTGGTGAATTTGAAGCTGGTATCTCCAAGAACGGGCAGACCCAAGAGCACACCCTCCTGGCTTACACACTAGGTGTGAAACAACTAATTGTTGATGTTAACAAAATGGATTCCACTGAGCCACCATACAGCCAGAAGAGATATGAGGAAATCGTTAAGGAAGTCAGCACTTACATTAAGAAAATTGGCTACAACCCCGACACAGTAGCATTTGTGCCAATTTCTGGTTGGAATGGTGACAACATGCTGGAGCCAAGTGCTAACATGCCTTGGTTCAAGGGATGGAAAGTCACCCATAAGGATGGCAATGCCAGTGGGACCACGCTGCTTGAGGTTCTGGACTGCATCCTACCACCAACTCGTCCAACTGATAAGCCCTTGCGCCTGCCTCTCCAGGATGTCTATAAAATTGGTGGTATCAGTACTGTTCCTGTTGGCCGAGTGGAGACTGGTGTTCTCAAACCTGGTATGGTGGTCACCTTTGCTCCAGTCAACGTTACAACTAAAGTGAAATCTGTTGAAATGCACCATGAAGCTTTGAGTGAAGCTCTTCCTGGGGACAGTGTGGGCTTCAGTGTCAAGAATGTGTCTGTCAAGGATGTTTGTTGTTGCAATGTTGCTGGTGACAGCAAGAATGACCCACCAATGGAAGCAGCTGGCTTCACTGCTCAGGTGGTTATCCTGAACCATCCAGGCCAAATCAGCGCTGGCTATGCCCTGTACTGGATTGCCACACAGCTCACATTGCATGCAGGTTTGCCGAGCTGAAGGAAAAGATTGACTGCCGTTCTGGTAAAAAGCTGGAAGATGGCCCTAAATTCTTGAAGTCTGGTGATGCTGCCATCGTTGATATGGTTCCTGGCAAGCCCGTGTGTGTTGAGAGCCCGTGTGTGTTGAGACTATCCACCTCTGGGTCGCTTTGCTGTCCGTGATATGAGACAGACAATTGCAGTGGGTGTCATCAAAGCAGTGGACAAGAAGGCTGCCGGAGCTGGCAAGGTCACCCAGTCTGCCCAGAAGGCTCGGAAGGCTAAATGAATATTATCCCTAATACCTGCCACCTCAGTCTTAATCAGTGGTGGAGGAAGAACGGTCTCAGAACTGTTTGTTTCAATTGGCCATTTGAGTTTAGTAGTAAAAGACTGGTTAATGATGACAATGCATCGTAAAACCTTCAGAAGGAAAGGAGAATGTTTTGTGGACCACTTTGGTTTTCTTTTTTTCATGTGGCAGTTTTAAGTTATTAGTTTTTAAAATCAGTACTTTTTAATGGAAACAACTTGACCAAAAATTTGTCACAGAATTTTGAGACCCATTAAAAAAGTTTAATGAGAAAAAAAAAAAATCTTAGTAAACTATTTTTTCTTTTTCCACCTATAATATCGCACGGAGACAGGGCAAAGTGTCACCTTTGTTCATTCAGCATATATATATATATAAAATCATTGTTGTGTGGCATAGCAATTTAGATGAATTAGATGCAAGTGGCAAGCAGCATGTCATTTGCATTTATTCAATATATTATTGAATGACTACTATGGGCCAGGCACTCAGGCATGATTCTGGACACTGGGGATTCATGAAATCAGACACACACACACGCACAAGCAGCCCTGCTCTCGTGGAGCTTACCTTCCAGTATGGGAAGGCAAGTCATAAACAAACAAGATAAATACACGTAATATGTGTCATAAACATAAAATGCTATGGAGAAGAGTAAAGCCGGGAAGGGGGCTCTATAGCTTGAGTTGGGGGTGGGAGGTGTGGGGGATAACAAGTTAAGTGTTTGTTATCTTTAATAGGATGGTCAGGGAAAGTCTTGCTGACAAGGGAACATTTGCAGATAAACCTGAAAGATGAGGGAACTAACCTTGTGAATGGGATAAGAATGTTGCAGGCAAAGGGAACAGCTGAGGCAGGGACTCTGAGGCAGGAGCGTGCTTGATGCATATATGTTTATTTGTGCATAGTGATAATCATTCAAATAATTTCTTTACTCTACCCAAACCTGTAAGTTGGTGTCAATATCTTGATGGCATGTATCCTTAAATTAAAAAAAAATAACTATTACAAACATTTCCAAAGTGATTAGGGGATAAAGGCGCTGGACCCTTGTTCACTGCCAGATTCTCAAGGCTTCGGAGCAGCAGAAATGCAGGGTCTCAGATGACCAGCGAGTCTGAGGAGGAGAAGACAAGTTTGTCCTCCTTAGTGGCATTATATATATGCAGACTACTCCTTTTTTAAAAGTGGCCATGAAGTTTTCATAAATTTGATTACAAAATTTAAAAATTTAAAGCACTATAAATGATACTCTTATTCAATTAAGAAGGAATTAGAAAGCTTGAAAATGGATGAACCCAAATTTAACTCTCTTAAATGTAAAAATTCCTTAAATAATTCCTGGGTGAAAGTGAAAATCAAAACTAAAACTTTATGTCATATCAGACATAATACACACGTATACCACAAAGTGCAACAAATAAGTCAGTTGCATAGTGTGTGGGTGTGCGTGCACATGCACACACACACACACACACACACACACAGTGTTTGCTCATACACATAGGCAGCTTTCTCTTTTGATGTCTTCCAAGAAGATCTAGGGGTGACTCACTAACAGCCTTCAGAAATACTGAATTTAATATGAAGAGGATGCTGATTCATTTCTCCTTCATCTAAAGAATCTGAATGATGCTTTAAATCAACTGTGTCATTGTGAATATTAAAAGAGGAAGGTGGTTTACACTCATTAACAAGTGGATGTTTTTAAAGTTAAGTTCACACCAACAGAGAGAAACTGAAACCTAGAGATACTGATATGTCCTAAGTCACCCTGCTCCACTTGGGACCCAGTAGCTGCTCCCTGAATACATGGCTGCCTGCTTCCTTCTTCACCATGTTGTCTTCCTCATCCCGCTTTGTTCAGGAGAACTGGTTTACTCCACCAAGGGCCACGGAGCACAAGGAGTAGAATGACCTTAAAACAACAAGCCACAGGACTGAGTAAATACGTCCTTTGATTGAAGCATTTTTTCTGACTTAATGTTTGTTTTCACAGACTTCTCTATCAACACTTGGCATAGCACTGAAATTCCATAACTATTCAATAACCAAGAAGAATATGAAAGGCTGTGAGCATGGATGGTGGGAAATTAATGAGCACATGTAAGTGATTTTCATATTTAGGCATCTGATGAAAGGTGGTTCATAGCTGTGTGTTCCTTGTCCTCAAAGAGTTTGCACTTTACCATTTACAGATAGGGAAACCGAGGGATATAGGAGTTATGTAACTTGCTCAAGGCCATGCAGCTCATAAGTAATTGAGGCAGGATTCACATCCATGTCTTAGGGCTCCTACCCCACCACTGCTCTCTGCTGCTGGGCTACAGATGTGTACATTCTACACTTCACAAGAGTATTTGGCAGATGAATTTTTCAAGTCCTGGATCCATGGGGGAGCATAATAAATTGGGGGTTTGCTGGTTACAAAAAAAAAAAAAGAGAGACCATTAACCAATGCTGTGTGGTAGGAGAGTCCCAGTTGGCCTGGCTGGATCCTGAGCCTGGAAAATAGGTTGAAGCTAATCAGAAATCGAGGGACTTAGGGTTAATCAATCTACTTGGCTCTAGAACCAATCTACTAGGTGCTTACACTCACTCTTAATTTGTCTCTTAAGTGTTGTTGTTGATTTCCTTCTAAATCTATGACAGCTTAAATAGGCACTCAATTGAATAGTTCTTTTTTTTTTTTTTTTTTCTGAGACAGAGTTTCGCTCTTGTTACCCAGGCTGGAGTGCAATGGCGCGATCTCGGCTCACTGCAACCTCTGCCTCCTGGGTTCAGGTAATTCTCCTGCCTCAGCCTCCTGAGTAGCTGGGATTACAGGCGCGCGCCACCATGCCCAGCTAATTTTTTGTATTTTTAGTAGAGACGGGGTTTCACCATGTTGACCGAGATGGTCTCGATCTCTTGACCTCGTGATCCACCCGCCTCGGTCTCCCAAAGTGCTGGGATTACAAGCGTGAGCCACCGCGCCCGGCCCTAGTTCTCTTTTTTTTTGAGACAGAGGTTTTTTTTTTTTGACAAGAGTTTTGCTCTGTCACCAAGGCTGAGTACGGTTGTGTGATCTTGGCTCATTGCAACCTCCACCTCCTGAGTTCAAGTGATTCTCCTGTCTCAGGTCAATTAGTATCCAAATCTTGGTTCAACTTACTGGCTATTTGAACTTCAGCAAGTTATTTCACATCTTTATATGTTAGTTTCCTCACTTATCATGTGTCTGTCTATAGAAACTGATTCTTGCTGGCTGTCTCCAGTCTCTCACTTTTAAAACTTGCATTTCATAAGCCACCCTTATGCCTCATTGCATCCTCTCCCCTTTAAACTCCAGCCCAAGCGTGTGATCTCTTTCCTCTTGATTCCCCTTAACATGCCTGGCAAGGCTCATCTCTGCAAAGAAACTCTACTAAATGTTAATGGTGAACATAAAGAAAATCACTATGAGATTCAGATAACATAGTCAGCATGTTTTTAAGAGCACAGGATTCTGATCTCAAGATGGCCAGCTCTGGCTTGGCTTGGCTTTCAGGTGCCTCTCAAACCCTGGCTCCCAGTTAGCGAGAAGGTCTTTTGCAGTTGCCATACTTCCTCATATCTCAGAAGTTGGTCTAACAGCTCATCAGTTCCTGTACTTCAGCCAATTTCAGAAGACATTTCCTGAATAACACATGAATGCTTTCCTCCTTTAGTCCTTAAAATCATAGATTTTCTGTGCTCCTGAATGTCAGTGTCTGATCCATGGAACATGCCTGTTTCCCAAGTGCTTTGGGGGACTGGAGTGATTGGCATCACAGGTTCCAGTGGAGGTCGTTACCCCCAAGCCTTGTGTCTGCTGTCACCCATCAAGCTTGCGGGTTTCACTGTGGGAAGAGCCTCACCTATACAGGGCGGTGAACTAACTTACAGGCCTGCAATATAATAATACTGCATTCTCCACTAACCACAGTGCTCATGTAGTAAGAATTATTAACAGGAGGGATATTTTTCTCAAAAGGATACTGGGGGGCATTAGGTGATGAGGGATAAGAAAAAAAATCAAGGTAGGGAAATATTGGAGACAGATACATTAATTCTTTGAACTTTTGCCAAGGACAAGCCCTTATGTACAAATAGGATTTCAATTTAGATTGAAATAATGTTATCTTTTGCTTTTAGTCTTGCTGGAATTCTTTGCATATTTTCAACCTGAACAAATGCACTCCACTTTCCTTGGCAGAGAGGCTTGTGGACAAAAGCAGGCAATTCTTGTGTTACACAGGTTTTCACATTGTAAAAGGAGAGAGGACTGGGAGAATTAAATCCATATTTCTTTGGGTCCTAAGTGTTGGTGAGGAAAGCAACAGGTCAATGGCACTATTACTGTTCTATCAGGCAGAGGAGAAAATAGGGCAGAAGTTACTTGGTCACAGTCACGTGGCCTAGAAGGACTGACTACCATTATCTCTACCATACGCGTCTCTGTTTGTGGAAACCAAATGATCAAAGTATTAGAGAATTCATCCTGAATAGAAACGCAGTCACAGAACCTCAAGCTGTGTGTGCTCCCTGACTCTTATCTCCTCAGGTACTGTGGCTCCTATATGGATCATCAGACAATTTTTCGAGTGCCCAGCCCTCTGGTTCACATTCAGCTCCAGTGCAGTTCAAGGCTTTCGGACAAGCCACTTTTGGTAGAATATGGCAGTTACAACATCAGTCAACGTAAGCCTGGGATCACTTCCTTACAAAACCTTAATAAATACTTACATGGAGGATAGCATTTTATAATTCTGAACTGTGAGAATTTAAGAAATGAACCCTGCTTTATTTCTCCTATTTCCTTTTACCTACTTATTTTTATAATAAATAAACATAAAATACAAGTATAAATAATATATAAATATTTAACATATAAATGCATAATATATAAAATATATATTATATATAATATAAATAATATACAAAATTACATCTTTATTACTACTGTACTTTATTAAAGAAATAATATAACTTTTAAATGTTACTGATTTATAGTTGAAAAATAATTTCTCACATTATTCCTTAAAGACAAGACATTTATTGGTTTGTTGTTCTTGCTAGCTATCATTCTCTGTAAATATGATGTTCACAGCAGCATATAGTGGATCCAGAGCCAACACTTGTCACTCACTTTGGCCCGTGCTTGCACAGGAAGAGTTGTTTGCTGAAGGGAGTTCAAATATCAGTCCTCAGAATGTTGAGCTTGAAATTCATACTGAAAACTACTGGAAGAGTGGCCAGAAAGGGCTGGTCAGAAAGGGCAATGTGTGAGGGAAGTCATTAGAACTGCAGAGAGTAGATAATGACATGCTCAGGAAATCTTTGACCCATTTTAAGAGGGGGAAAGTAAAGATTGCTCACTGAGGAGTCCACAAGGATATGACTTGAGAGAACATTTCTTTAGACCATGTCCTTCTTTGCTGATCCCTAATAGACCTCCTGAATTCAGAATGTTACATCCTGAATATCAGAGTATTACAGTTTCCAGCAGGGTCACAGGTAGATAAGTAAGCTGTTTTAGTTTTAATTGTTTTTTCAAACCAGAACTATTTTCCAGTATTTCATCCACTCCATCATGTGCCATTGAAATTGTGTTTGACTTGACCATACACTCTCCCTCATTCTTTTGGACAAGGGAAGGAAGGATTTATTTATTCTCTAATGTTTACAGGAAGGCTTATTTATTCTCTAATGTTTATCTACAAGCTCAGGATGAATGATTCAATATCAGGAATGAATCTTGAATCAGGAATGGATCATTGATCAGAAGCCTGGTTGAAGAGGAAAGACTAATGGACAAGGAGGTGGGGGCAGGAGTCTGGGTTTGCGGACAGTCAGTAATCTCTCTAGGACCAATGTGATAAGAGCAGTGTTTACCAATATGCTTTGGAGCACAGCTCACTTGAAAATGTAATTTAAGACATACAGAATAACTCATCTGATCACAGAAGATTCAGGGACACCAGAAGTCAATTTAAAATTCTCTGGGGCAGTCTAAAGACTCCACATTAAGAATGCTGGGCTCCCTTAGGTATGTTCCAGCATTCGCATTCTTCAGGTAAATGACAAAGTCATTGAGCTGAGACTAGACGATGGAGGTAGTAGAAGTTTGCTTGTGGCTATGACCCGAATGCAGTGTTCACCCAGAGCTCCAGGTGGATACTGCTTTCTTCTTTGCTCTTCTGTGTTCTGCATTTTTGTCTTTCAGTGACTGGCAGCCTTCATTTGAGGGAGACACTATATAATTATTACTGGTACCGTGCCAACTCCCTAACCGTTTCACACGTCGTATTTCTTTGCTAATGCGGTCTAGTGATTTTCAGGGATCTATCCAAGATTTTCTATTTTCTGTTGCCCGTAGCCTGCCCCGTTGGATCTTTTAGATGCTCCTCCGGTTTATGTGTCCCTCAGGCCCAGCGTTGTGATGGAGTAAATGACTGCTTTGACGAAAGTGATGAACTGTTTTGCGGTGGGTATTCAAGCTTTTAACATGACTTTCTTATGAATAAGTAACTTCTCAGGACCATGATTGCTGCTGGTATAGATCCTTAGTCTTTGCAGTTATTATCTATTGCTGCATAACCAACTACCCCAAAACCTGGTAGCTTAAACAATCATTTATTCTTGATCATGCATCTGTGGATTTTCTGGGATCTGACTAATCTAGGCGGGGCTCATATGGGTGGCTCTGCTTCAAGCATTGGGTCCTCCTGAGCTTGATTCTTCCAAGATTGGAATCAGCTCTACTTTTTATGGCTCTTTTCCTCATAGAGCCAGTGGGCTAGTCATGGCAGTGGCAAAAGGAAAAGAGGGGAGAGCGGAAACACATGGTTTCTCCTAAGGCCTGGGCTTGAAACTGGTACACCATCATTGGTGTTACTTTCTATTGTTCAAAGCAAGTCACATAGCTGAGAACAAAGTCAGGGGTAGGGAAATTTAGTCTGTACACCTTGGGGCTATGGTAACATTGGGGTGCATAATACTACCACAGGGAGTAAAGATCTGCGGCTTATAACTTAATTCACCACAATCTTAAACACCGAAATCCTATTTGAAGGCACAGATTCTCCACCTAGAGAGAAGCTCAGAATTTGCAGAGTAATACTCCTTCAGCATGCTCCTTTATGGAGCCCAGCTCTCAACTGTTGTTTATAAATAAAGGAGAATGGGTTTTTTTTTTGTGTGTGTGTGTGTGTGTTTTCTTTTCTAAGACAGGGTCTCGCTTTGTCACTCACGCTAGAGTGCAGTGGCATGATCACAGCTCACTGCAGCCTTGACTTCCTGGACTCAAGAGATCCTCCTGCCTCAGCCTCCTGAGTAGCTAGGACTACAGGTGTGCACCACCATGTCTCACTAATTTTTAGAAGATTTTTATTAGAGACAATGTCTCACTTTGTTGCCCAGGCTGGTGTCAAACTTCGGGCCTCAAGCAGTTCAAATGCCTTGGCCTCCTAAAGTGTTGAGATTACAGGCATGAGCCACTGCAGCCAGCCCCATAAAAGATAAAGTTTTGTTGTTGTTTTTCTAACCTGTACAATTTGTACTGACATCACATTGGTGATGACTAAAGTGTGGGATAACTGGGTGTTCTTATTTTGGGTGGAGAATCTCTGTCTTAATTTTTCATGACTATTTGCACCTCATTCCTGAATCTAAGTCTAGTTTCAGGGAGCAATATGGGAAGGACAATTCACTGGATTATGTGACACCATTGGCAGCATTTTCTCGTGAAAGTCCAGAGTGTTTAAATCAAATACAGTTGCAATGGTGATGCTATTTAATCTTTTTCATATTCTTGGGAAAATATAGTTACTATGCTATATATAACTGTGAAAAATTATATTAATCAAAAATAACCTGTGACTATATGTCAGGGTCACCATCTGTGGGGGTCTGTCCTGCAGACCCTGACTCAGCAATGGATGAATAACATACACTCAAACACAGAATGCACTGGAAGAGTGAGCTGGGGTGTCTGGGCCACTCACTCAAAGGAGTTAATGGCAGCCGGCCTCCAGCAGTCCCGACTCCAGGATTTTATTTAGTATATCAAAGGATAAGGGTCTTTGGATCAATGCCATTAGAGGATAATTAATTTGTGCCGACCCCCTGTGTAGAAGGCAGTTAACCACTAGTGATGATCAAAGGTTTTGCTAATGGAGATGGAGGTAAGGACTTATCTGGAGAAACTTCTTTTACAATTTCTAGTATATATTCTACTGTCCTAATGCCGTAGGCTAAGAGCTGGTCACCTTCGACCCATTCAGTCATTACAAGCTATGTAAACCTTTGGCCTTCCAAAAAGGTTTGTGACTATTCCCTAAAGCTATCTCTAATATTTTTCCTTTAATATTTTTGCCACCACCCTAAGTGAACCCCCACAATGATATACTTTATTTATTTATTTTTTTAGAGACAAGGTATTGCTCTGCCATCCAGGCTGGAGAGCAGTGGTGTGATCATAGGTCACTGCAGCCTCGAACTCCTGGGCTCAAGGGATCCTCCCCACTCAGTCTCCTGAGTAGCTTGGAATACAGGCACACACCACGAACCCCACTAACTTTTTTACTTTTCATACAGATGGGGTCTCACTATGTTGCCCAAGCCAATCTAGAACTTCTGACCTCAGCAATCCTCCCACCTTGGCTTCCCAAAGTGCTGGGATTACAGGCATGAGCCACCATGCCTAGTTTATACCTTATTTTTTTAATTGGCAAAACAAAACAAAAAATTTGTCTAAACTTATGGTTCATTGATTATTTAAATCTATAGTGTTCGATTTCTTAAGAAAATAAATACTGATTGTTATATAATGACTGAGGTTTTTTTACATTGTTATTCTTTGTGCTGGTGCTGATTCTCCAAACAAAAATGATTCTTGTTAATTTATAACAAGGACTTTTTGGTAATCATTCCTCATTGTGCCGTTTTTTGGAGCTATTCTCTAAGAGTCCACTAGGTATGCCCAGAGACCTAATGAACAATTTTAGGGCAGCAATATCCTCCTACCTGCCCTCACAAGAGATACCTCTGAAAAAACAGGCGCAGATAGCAAAACTGGTAACTTTTCACAAAACCAGAAATGTCTAAGAAATCATACTTTCTAAATTTGCTTGCTTGTACTTGTTGCTGGTCTAAAGGCAATTAATGAAAGTATTCCAAAGGGGAAAAATGTGATAGATTTACACGAATATTTCCTAATTCAGGAAATGGATCTCATCAGACAAAATAATTCCAAAGAGACCACGGGACCACATAAACCCAAAGTCTGTTATCCTTTAAGATCTCACATTCATTAATTCATTCAACAAACCTTAGTAAACAACTACTAGTTGTTTAGGAGCTTGAGGTACAGAGATGAAGAAGACAAAATCTCCAATCTCAGAACACTTTTATTTTGCTTAGGAAAATAGATGAGTTTGATTTAGATCATAGCGTATGATTTTTATTTTCCTTAAAATAAATTGCTATGATGCATTTCGTGATAATTAAATAAATAAGCCACTAGAATTTAATGCATTTATACAAAAGCAAAAATCAGACCTGACAAACTCAAGTGCTAGAAATTACACCAAAGTTTAAATACCTACTTTTCCTCATGGAAGTGTCAGTTTTGAGGAAAATACACTTTTTGTCTTATTTAAGTCATTGGAATGATTTGTACCTTGAGACTGGCACTGCTGATCATCAGAGGACCCAGATGGTATCTCAGGCGCATTAACTTTGTTTTATTTTTTATTCTAGTGAGCCCTCAACCTACTTGCAATACCAGCTCCTTCAGGCAGCATGGCCCTCTCATCTGTGATGGCTTCAGGGACTGTGAGAATGGCCAGGATGAGCAAAACTGCACTCAAAGTGAGGGAGGGTCCTCTGTGCCCTGCTGTTCCTCCTATGAAACTCCTGAATCAGGACAAAAATACTTCTGATGGGTTAGGGGTTTTGGCAATCAACTTGTCCCAGTTTCTCTGGAACTTTTCCAGATTTAGTACTGAAGGCCCCCTGTCTTAGGAACCCCTTTAGTTCCAAGGGAACAAATTGGGACAGTTGGTCACTCTAAATGGGGTGGAATGTGTGTGTCTGTGTGTGTCTCTCTGTGTGTGTGTGTGTGTGTGTTCTTGTATGAATATTGGCAGATTCTTATTGCTTACTTGCTTTTAATGATGCTCAAGGTTGTAGGATACAGAGGAACTGATGTAGAGGAACTTGCCAAACACTGGAATGGAACACATTTCACTGTCACACTTGCAGAAACAAACCTCCGGGGTTGTGAACAAATGTGTTGTAATTAACAAATCTGTCCATTTGCTGCCTACTGATATAAAATAACTGAATACGGCAGTGATTTTTGCTCAAAAGTTTTTTTGGAGAATAAGACAAGGTAATAGCAAAGAGGCTCCAGCCTAAAGCCACTGATATGATGCACTTCTTCACATCTCACCTGCTGTAGGAGAAAGAAGAGGTGGTCGGATTGATTCTCAACAGATATGCCTGCCAGCCTTCAAATGGCTTTTCTTAGGTGAAGAAACAGATCACTGTGAGGTTGTTTCACTTCTCTCTGCCATTTATCCCAGAGCAGCAAATACCAATCCTATGATTCGACCATTGTTATGAGGTTTGGGGTTATGCATTCAAATCTCATTTACTCAATTTGTTTTTGGCTAAGATAAGCTGTTTCTTCTTTTGTCCGTTTTTAGGTATTCCATGCAACAACAGAACTTTTAAGTGTGGCAATGATATTTGCTTTAGGAAACAAAATGCAAAATGCGATGGGACAGTGGATTGTCCAGATGGGAGTGACGAAGAAGGCTGCAGTGAGTAGAAATTCATTCTTTGGATTCCTGTATTCCCTCTTCAGTTTACTTGTTTTATATTTTCATTCCCTTCTTGGAGGTTGCCATAAGCCAAAAGAATAGTAACTATTGGCAAACTGAGTCTGAAATTGTTTCTCAGAAATAAAAATTTTAGAATGGATTCTGTCTTCTTGATAACAGCATTAATAAATTAAATTTTTATAATGAGAACTTTCACTTTATAATAACTTTAATCAAGGGAGCAGATCTTGATTAAAAAACATCCTGTGAGAAAATAAATAGGTACTGGAACACAGTATCTATTGTTGACTTGTTAATAATGTCTTATGTTAGGAACAATATCAAGTGCTGCTTCTTGCTTTAGGTTTGACCCAGTAACTAATCATGCTCCTATTAGTCACGTGGCCAGTAATCGGCCATGTGGTAACATGTAAATTATACATCTTTACCAATACTTTTACACTGGTAAACAATTGCTCTGATAACTAGTTTTCCCAGTGGGTTTTCGTTTGTCAGGGACTTATAAATCTTTTCCCAAATGCTTCTTGTCACATCAGCACAACTTCAAAGAAATTCTCAATTCAGTTACATTCCTCTTTACCTGACAATCTAAGTCCACAGGCTGCTGTTGCTGTCAGTCCAGCTGTTACAACAGGTCTCCTTCCTCCTCCCACATGCATTGTGGTTTAGAGACTGTGTCAGGGCATGCTTCAGAGGAGGGAGTGGTTTGTTGATACTGGTTTCAGACAGATTCACATATTCTCTGTACTCTAGATAAGGAGATTTCAAATTGCTACCTAGCGAGTCAGTTTCCAGCCAGCACTAAACCTGGCTTAATTTCCAATTTTTCTTCCATGTCGATCTTTAAATCACATGCCCTTTCTCCACTAAAGCATGCAGCGGGAGTTCCTCCACCCTTCACCGCATCGTCGGGGGCACAGACACCCTGGAGGGGGGTTGGCCGTGGCAGGTCAGCCTCCACTTTGTTGGATCTGCCTACTGTGGTGCCTCGGTCATCTCCAGGGAGTGGCTTCTTTCTGCAGCCCACTGTTTTCAAGGAAACAGGTAGGGCATCTCAATCCTTACTCTCAAGTGGCACTCTCTGGCCGCAGATGATATATCTGCCCTCAAATTGTGGGAAGCAGATCCCTGTTGGAGACATTCAATCAACTCAATTGAGCTTTCATTTTTTGGATCCCACTTGTGTGACAAACTTTTTTTTGGGTATTATTGGTATAAAAAAAGAACACAAAGGAAACATCAAGAATAAATAGGCTTTTACTAAGGCTGAGAAAATAAGATGGGGCTTTTAACTCAGAGGGAGCAAACTTAAGAGAGAATGTGTAGAGAATGCGGAGAAGAATGGGCACTGGAGAGTGACAGAAAAATGCAGATCCCTATTTAAACTAGGAGGGGGATCCTGGAGAGGCCCATTAGGATTGGTTTGGAAGGGCTCTGTCTATCTTTAGCAATGGGATTATTATGGGACAGATCCTCTTCCAGCTAAGGGTCAGAAGACATCTTAGAAAACAATCTCACTTAAAATTTAAACTTATTTTGAATCTACTGAATCTTAGGTTGAAAAAAATCATTCACTTCTCATTCTGTATTTGTTTTTTGTATTTCAATGAAGTTATACAATTTGGGTATTTGCTTCTCCTGGAAATTATAGGATTTGTATTAATTATTAAGATAGCTTCACATCTGTTTGATCATTAGTCTCTAATGCTGTGAAACTGCTCCAAATAATGTGTTAACCCTAATATTTCTTTGGGTATCCACTGCCACTCATGAGACATCAGCTAAGCAGATTAGCAAGCAAAATTTTGGGGCTTCCTCATTTTCTTCACTCCCACACTTTGCCCCCACTGTTATGCTGATGGAGATGGAAGCCTCACATGGAGATTACAAGTCCTTTTGTGACTTGTGCAAGGTCATGAGGGTCAAGATTGGGATTCTCAAAAGACTCATGGGAATGGGGGTTGGTGACCCTGTGAATGGGCATTGTTGAGCAGTAAGAGTAGTGATCATTAAGGCTTCTGGTAGTTTGCCAGAAGGAATTTCATTAAATTCCTGCTTATAACACTTTGATTGCTAATCTATCTTGGTATTCATATCATTTAAATTTGGTAATAGGGTTCTCCATCAAATGCCATTGTCAGCATGAATAGGAAGAATGCAACAAATTAATTCTAGTTACCAACATTCTTGACCTGTGTGTGGTTCGAGGAATACCAGTGGCAAGAAAATGTCCAGGCTTGCTGAGGACATTGTTGAATGAATTTTCTGTAATTCATCACTCCTCCTACAGCTTACTTCATTTCTGGCTTTATTAATGAGACAAGGGAGGCCTACAATTATGATTTCTGCCATAGTCCCTAGACAGAGCCGGTGGCTATAGTAAGGGAAGTCAGGCCCTTCTTTTTCAGCCCTCAACTATTTAGAGTGCCTGTTTGCAAACAATATATGGTTCTTTAAGCTGCTAACTTTGTGTTTCATTACTGTTCTATCAGGCTGTCAGATCCCACACCATGGACTGCACACCTTGGGATGTATGTTCAGGGGAATGCCAAGTTTGTCTCCCCGGTGAGAAGAATTGTGGTCCACGAGTACTATAACAGTCAGACTTTCGATTATGATATTGCTTTGCTACAGCTCAGTATTGCCTGGCCTGAGACCTTGAAACAGCTCATTCAGCCAATATGCATTCCTCCCGCTGGCCAGAGAGTTCGCAGTGGGGAGAAGTGCTGGGTAACTGGCTGGGGGCGAAGGCATGAAGCAGGTGTGTGTATGAATGAGTGGTTATGCCCTTCCCCTTCAGAGGATGATAAGGTGTTTATGTAGAGCTTTAGGGTTCACAGAGAGGGTTTGTGTATATCATCTCCTTTGAGCCTCCTGACAACTCTGGAAGGTTGGATTGGAGGACGGTATTATTTTTCCTTTTTAATGATGCTTTCCACCTGCTTCAAAAGAAGCAGGGCCCATCTCATAAAGAGAGAGAGGACTGTGTATGAGCAAGGCAGGACTGACTAGATAGTTATGGGCCCTTGTCACACTCTGAAGAGTATGGTATGTTATTCATTAGAGAAGGAGCAATTCCTCCCTTTTCATTCAAAGAAGTGATTCATTTATAAAGGAGAGAAGGACACACATACACATTCTACTATGTCAACTCATAGGCAACAGTCTGGAAGATTATGTGAGTATGTCCTGCACTTATGCAATTGGCCAAGGGATAAGAGTGAGGTCTGAACTCCAACCTTCCCTTAGTTCCCAAACCAAAAATTCAGGCCTGGAGCTTATACCAGCCCAGATTCAGTCCACCTAGAGGCGATATCTTTTTGCAATTCCTCTGACCTGAGAGGACATCTTTTCAATATGCACAAAGATCAGGCTGTATAGTAGGGAAGTCCCTACATGTACCCTGCCAAGGTTTTTCATGGTCCAGGATTTAAGGTAGGATTCTGAACATATAGTGAGGGGAAGAATCCAATGCTTTGTGAATGTCTCCTCAAACACTAGTGCTAATATTTTCCCTTGATCTTCCAATAACCTCACATTCTTTGCCGTCCTTTTCAAGGGTTTAGGACACACACAGTGTCTGTAATTCTTGAACCTTACCCTGTAGCCTCATTTTGACACTCTGAAGTGTGGGCAGCTTCTCAAAGGCAGCTTCTCACTGCTTTCATTTAGTTATTGAAGTAGTAATACTTACCACCAGTTTGGGTCCACTGAAGTCTCAGGGTCCTAAGGAGGGAAGGCAGCTGACTGAACACTTTTAACTTTGATAGGTTACTGTGCTCAGTGCTTTGATTACATTATCGTATATCATAAAAGGAAAGTGTCTTCCCAACCAACTTATGAGATGTTTTCTTTATAAGTCTGAGTATGTGTGTGTGTGCTTATTTTTCTGCATCTTCTTAGCTAGGTAGGTTCAAAAGGAAGTGAAAGGGCTACATTGCAAACTGTTAGGTTTTTATGGTTCGTCAGAGACTCCCATGTATCAGTTATGCTGTTAAAGAGCTCTCTTGAATAGTAGATATTGGTAATAAATGGTGCTGACTCACTATCCTACTGAAAACAGGAGGGAAATGGTGAGGAATATGGCACAGTTGTTCAAGAAATTGAGTCAGACCTTCTAGCTGTGTGTCACCAGGCAAGTCCTTTAGTCTCTTAGCACTCCATTTCTTCATCAGCAAAATGAGGATGATAGTAAAACTTACCTCAAAGAATTGCTATGAGGGTAAAAGGAGATAATGTATGTTAACTTTTCAAATGAAGCCCTGCATACGTGTAGCCATTACCATTAACAACATTTCTACTTCCAATGTGTTTTGCAGATAATAAAGGCTCCCTTGTTCTGCAGGAAGCAGAGGTAGAGCTCATTGATCAAACTCTCTGTGTTTCCACCTACGGGATTGTCACTTCTCGGATGCTCTGTGCAGGCGTGATGTCAGGCAAGAGAGATGCCTGCAAAGTAAGTCATTGCACCTTTCCCTTGATTAACATGTTGTGCTTTCCATAAATGCATTCTCACTTAATAACACTGGGAAATAACCAGGGCAGGTACTTGCCTTAACTCGTCTGAGCTGCTCAGATATTAATTATAATCCAATTGCCTAAGATCATGGAGAGGTATTGAAATAATTGATTCTATAGAACTCAGTTTTCTATGATGTGCTCCACGTATTTTCCTTCAATATTTAGAGGATGAGATCAACATTCATTATTCTGCCATAATTTTCTTATAACCAATTTATTTCCTACTTCCTTAGCAGCTGCCATTTAACTTCTAAAATGCAAAGGGTTTTTATTTACTCACTGCTTTGAAGCATATGCTAGGGGAAAGAAGAAAGGAATGGAGCGGTAGCAAAGAGTACTCATTTGTAGGTCACTCTGTAGGCCCTTGGCAGTGGTAAAGTTGGAGGCCACCTTTGGGGAGACATCTCTGAGATTCCAATCTGTGCAGTTACCTACATGATTGCCAAAGAGTAAACAGATGCTTTAGAGCAAGCTTGTCCAACCCATGGCCCATCGGCCACATGCAACCCAGGATGGCTTAAAATGTGGCCCAACACAAATTTGTAAACTTTCTGAAAACATTATGAGATATTTTTTTGTAATTTTTTTAGCTCATTAGTTATCATTAGTGTTAGTATATCTTATGTGTGGTACATGACAATTCTTCTTCTTTCAATGTGGCTCAGGGAAGCCAAAAGATTGAACACCCCTGATTTAGAGGGTGAGTAGGACAGTGGGAGCAGCTCTTTCATCTTTCCACAACCTTAGCCATGATGCCACAAAAACCCATCCTATAATAATGACTTCTGTCTTCTGAGCTCCTATTTTCTGGCAAGCACTGTGCTAGGTTCTTTACATAAATTCATTCCAATGATTATTTTTTCTTCATTTTATGGAAGAGGAAACTGGGCACAGAGAGGGTAAGTAAATTGCCCAAGGTCATACAGCTAGTAAGTGTAAATGTCTGAGCTGGGATTTGAACCCTTGCCTCTCTAATGCTCAGGGTATTCTATTTTGGGTGCTTCCCATAGCTAGTCAGTTACATAGCCCTGTTCCACACAGCCACCAGTGTTTACTTGTTAAACTTAGTAGAGTTGATGTGGTGACAATTAGAATAAAAAGCCCAGTTTCCCTACTAGTTGGAATTTTCCTAATCAGGTATAAGATCATAATTTGGATACATGGGCAAATTTGTTGCCTCTGAGTAAATTGCAAGATTATCTACCCTCTGAAATAGGAAAATAAAACCTATGTATTATAATTTAAAGGACTAATACTGTGGAAATTATGCTTATACTTTGAATTATTTAAGCCTTTGCTTAGAGGAATTGAGAGATCAGAAAGGACTCTCAAGTGATGGTGATTTGTTTGTGATGACTGTGGGCCAGTAGTTGTTAGGGTTTTTCCACTGGGCCTGGCTAACTAAACAGGGGCTCTTCTCCTCCATGGGGCTGTGAGCCAATCATTGGAGTTGCATAGCCCAGAGATAGAAGTAAACCTTCCGAGATAACCATGCCTCATAAGGTTGTTGTGAGGATTAAATGACTTTAAACAATTCTTAGCACATAGCTAGCACTAAATGTTAGCCCTTACTACTTCTACCACCACCGCCACCACCATCACCATCACTACCACCACCTACCACCACTACACCACCACCACCACCACCTCCCACCACCACCACCACCTACCACCACTACCACCACTACCACCACCGTCACCACCACCACCACCACCACCTACCACCACCACCACCACCTACCACCACTACCACCACTACCACCACCGTCACCACCACCACCACCACCACCTACCACCACCACCACCACCTACCACCACTACCACCACCGTCACCACCACCACCACCTACCACCACCACCACCACCTACCACCACCACCACCACCGTCACCACCACCACCACCACCTACCACCACCACCACCACCACCACCACCACTTGCTACCACCACCACCATCATCACCACCAACACCACTCCTTTATTGAGGTTTATTCTTTGTTTAGGGGTATGTGAGAGTTGTTTTCTCCAATAAGAAGTTTCTAATGATATTCTTAGCCTAAAGAATCATGTTTCTTCTAACGAACACAACTGTTTGATTATAGGAAGAAAAATTCTAAAATGATAGACATTTTACATTAGTTTTTGACACTTCCCAAATGGGATCAGCCAAGCAAAAATCTTCCATAACAGGACGCTTGAACACAATTCATTAGATGCAATAAAGATGAAACTGATGATCATGAGACAAATTTACTTTCTACTTACATTATTGTTTTGTGTAGGGAGATTCGGGTGGACCTCTAGCTTGCCGAAGAAAAAGTGATGGAAAATGGATTTTGACTGGCATTGTTAGCTGGGGACATGGATGTGGACGACCAAATTTTCCTGGTGTTTACACAAGGGTGTCAAACTTTGTTCCCTGGATTCATAAATATGTCCCTTCTCTTTTGTAATTGTACCAGTTGGATTTTTACTGTGATTTATGTTGAAAATAGATACTTCAAACTGATGCAATAATTATTAATAAAATAAGTCCCTTTTTTTAAGCTGGAAATGTGAAATTGCATACATTTAATACTTATTGAGAGATTAATATGTATTCCATAACAAGTTTTTTCAAGAAAATAACTATATTCATTCTTACGTATCAAAAGGCTATTGATTCAGAGATGGAAGGAACCTAAAGTAATGTTGTAAAGCAAGCCTCTAAAAACAATAAAAAATGAGAGAGCTGTTCAGGGATCCTTCTTCTATGTCCCCATTCAATGTTCAGATATTCATAAAAATTAGAGCAAATTTGACTTATTAAAATAAGAAATTCCAATAAAAACCATACCTGACCTTCAGCAATTTCAAGAAACTAAATGCACAAAATATCTCCTTTGCAAATGCAAATAAAGCAAAATTCAGTTATTGACAGAAAAAGTACCTATATTGTTGCTTTACACTCCAATTTTGTCTAACCATATCATAGTGGACCATCTTCAGCCATGGCACACAGTAATGTTGTGTACAGAGAAACAATCAACCAACCAACAAAACTGACAGCCACCTTTACTAAATGGCAGAATAAAGCATCATGGTAACTGAATCAAAAGCATGTATATGAGATTCAAAGAAATTGTTGTAATGCTCATCAGCAGAAAAAAGGCAAAGAAATTTTGAATGATTGTTGTGAAAGTGAAATTTTTCGGAAATATTATCATCTGGCTTTTGGTTCTTTTCTAAAACCCCAGTGGCTGAGACTTTCTTTTACTTTTAGACTCTTATAACACCTTACATAGTTGTAAACCTATACACACTCTCAATGTATCTTAGTTCTTGATTTATTTTGTCTTGATTTAGAAGGTTTTATACTTGATATCAGAATATTCTTTTACTTCACAGAAGCCAGAATTGACGGTACCACCAAATGAGTGAAAACAACAGAAAAAAGAGTGATATTATTTGTTTTCCTGTTACAAAGTCAAAGGAGTATTAACAGTACTATTATCAGGTATAATCTATTGATAGAATAATGCACAGAACCTTAGAAAATCTTAATGTAACAGCAAAAAGAGAGAGAGCAAAAGGTGTCATCCTCCAGGCCAGATACATTTTTCAGTTCATAGAACATATTTTGATTTGCTAAAAGACTGTTCCCTCCGATTAAGGATAAAGCATCTTAATAATACCTTTATGAATAGGCCCCAAAGGTTTCAGTAAACTGGCTATATGATAGTGCAATTCAGAGGGCCAAGTGTACCATTAATTCAAAAGGGAGGACTTGGCTACTGAATCCACTAGACAGAAGAGCAAATTTGGCTGATAGTTCATATAATCTACATTTATTTTGTCTGGATGGCTGTGACCTATTTACAAGGTGAGTTGTACTTTCTACTTTATGGTCATTTCTGGGGTGTAGAATTGCTCTTCACAAAATACATGAAAACCTTTGCATACGTTTGTGATCTCAGTTAGGGGATGGGGAGGGCTGGCATGATCTATCAGATTAATCAGAGGGAGTTTTTGAAGGCACATGTATGCACTACCACTGGTATTAAAGTGAGTATACTATGTTCCTTAGCAGTGCTGAGGCAGGGAAAAGGTTGAAAAACAAACCTAACTTATTTGGATATTGCATGTTAAGATGTATTTAGAACCTGAATGATGTGGGATATCCACTTCATTCCTGCAAAGGTGTAAAGTAAGGCAAGTCTCAAGATTGGTTTTGTTAGCAGAGTGGAATGGCCTTCATAAACCAAGACAGAAGCATTTCATGTGCCATATTACTGGGGAGAATTTGTAGGGACTCATGCCCTCTTTCACAGTGCCTTGAAAATAGCACAGTGAAGCACCACAAACCAACCATTTCTCAATTGTTTTCTACTTGATTAGCCTGAGTGGCTGGCCCAGTTGCTGATGTTTGGAGTAGTACTGCTTGTCATCTGACAATACACAGGAAAAAACAGTTGCACATTCAAGAGTCACAGACCTATTTGAAGGGAATGAGATAATTTGGCATATTGGTGTTATCACTCGGATGATGTTACTTTGTTTTTTGGTTTATATGATAACCATTAATTTGCTTCTTAAAAGGATTTAAGAAGAAGATCAAGTACTATTACAAAAGAGCAACATTGAAAATATTATATTGGTCAGCAAATATAAGTATGTTTTAATTTTTTAATGTTATTTAAATTGGACTCTTCAAACAACCTAAAGCAATTGAGTCAATAATAATTTTAAATTATAGTAAAAAAAATCTATTTTTGAAATAATAGTACATTTAAAAAGCTACCCTTATGTAAATAAATTCTGAAGCAATTACAAAAACAAATGTACGTAGAGTTTGGTTTCTCATTCACAAATGCTTGACTTTCATCAGAATTGTTTAATCTAAACCTGATTGTACCTCCAGGGAGAAACACCTCTTTCTAACTTATTCTGAATCCTTAGTGTGAGTCAAACTGGCAGGATGAAAAAAGTCTTCAGGTAGGTGTTGGGACTCTCATCTGCATTCTAGGTCAGCTGTCTGGAGATTAAGAAATTTGCAGTTAACAGAAACAGGAAGAGGAACAGGTTGCAAATAAGAATTTAAGTAGTTCAGGTAATATGGGAGGTGTCAGCAAGTGTCAGTGATCAGGAAAACAGGACAGGACAGGAAGAAAAATCAATGTCAAAAGAAAACATATTGAGTCAAAGGTTAGTTCTGGGTGCTAAAAGTTGAGGGAGGGTGGGGATTAGTTACAAAGACATAGTCAGGGAATGTAAGAGAGCATTTATTGAGATCCTTTCATTTTTCAGGCACAGGAATAAATGCTTTACCTTAATCTTCCTGACTCTGCTAAGTCGGAATCATTTTATAAGAAAATAGACAGACATTAAACAGCTTGCCCAAGAACACAGAGATAGAGTCTAAATTTGATCCTAGTTCTGTCGGCCTTCAGAACTTACACTCCTTCCACTGTACCATGAGGACACGGGTTAGGCATATGGAATGATGGAAATGCATTCAAATCTAATAAGAGAATATATAAACCTTGCTTAACAGTCCTCAAAAGGCATTAGAAGATGTGGTTTAGGGTGTGCTTGAGACAGGAACAGTTGCTTTTTGATTCTCTGGGGGAGTGAAGGAGACTTTAGGTATCTGTGCCTGGAGAAACTAGGCTTGGAAGAGAGCTACTATCCATCTGATGTGAGAAAAAAATCTCACATTTAGGTTGAACTCCTGCAATCAAATGAGGGAACTATGAGAAAAGTTTTCCGGACCCTGGGTAAGGATAGGAGTGGGGAGAATCAGAAGTTTGAGAAGTCTCAGTGCTTCCAGTCAGGTCTGTAGGTTTTTGTGACTACCTCCCCCCAAATTGCCACACCCTTCACTGGCTTTAGTTCTTAATCAGTCTCCAGTCCCTTTTAGGCCTAGGGGTGTTAACAGCTTCTCGCTACTGCGAGTCCCTGGGTATCTCGCCATTCCTTGTTGATTCCCTTAACCTTTACTCCTTGGTTAAAAAGACTGTTCAAAAATCCCAGCTGAGATTGCAGCCGGATTTCTGCAGGATCTGACTGTTGGAGCAGAAGTCAGTGCGGGCCAGCAGCTGAGTCACTACCCGACTCCCTTAGCAGGCCGATAGATCCAAAGTTCAAGGGGATCTGTCTGGTAGCAGGCACCAGACAACTGGAGACAGGATATCTAGGCTGTGTCTCAACAGCAGGCACTGAAGATGCCAGACTTTGACTCAAGTCAACATATTTGGAGTGGAGCTGATTTATATGTTTCTTGTTAATGGTCTGGTCTTAATATGCGTGTGTGTGTGTGTGTGTGTGTGTGTCTGTGTCTGTGTGTTGCGTGGGGGGTGAGAAGTAGGGAGCAAGGCTATTCTGAACAGAAGCTTGAGAGGTGAGGCCCATGGCCCAACCCACGCTGTGCTTGGCAAACATAATCCCAGGCTAACTAAACCGGAAGTTCTGAACTATAGATAGGGCGTCAAGGAGATTGTGTGTGTGTGTACGTGTGCATTTGTGTGTGTGTGTGTGTGTAAGGCCCCTCCCCGCAAAGATAAATAATAATGGTCAACATTTATGGGTGCTTGCTGTGTCAGCCACTGTTTTGAGTGCTTTGCTTACAGCAACTCTTGCAATCCTGGTAACAACTACATTAGGAGGGGATAAATATTACGCCAACTTTCCAGGTGAGGATGCTGGCACAGAGAGTTGAAGCCCGAGGTCTCACAGTGAGGAACCCTTTGGGTGGAGAATAACCCAGGTAGACTGGTTCCAGAGTCCGCTGTCCCCAGCACCACACAATACTGTCTCTGTGCCTGACTCTGGACTTGAAGTGTGTTGGTGTGTATTATTCGTCTTCATATAGTCAGAACCTAGCACCATGCTGGCACAAGGCATGGTTATTTGTTGACTGAATGAATGACCTTTTGCTAGGCCGCGAGGACTGTGGCAAACCCCAACAACCAGCAGTTCTTAGGGTTAGATCGCAAACCTGCCTCCGTTGGACGGAGCGGCCGGGCCCATCCTTTCCTTACGGACACCCAGGCTGACCCTAAACTGAGATGGTTTGCATCTGCAGGCGCAGGGAAAGGCATAGCAGGCAGCGCCGAGAACAAACCAGAAAAACAGCCGTCGGCTCTGGAGCCCACGGCGGGCACGGCCTCAGGTGCTCTACGCCGCGGAATCCAGGGAGTGGCCGCCACTCACCGCTCGCCCCTCCTGTCCGCTCGGGCCCGCTCCCGCCGCCCGAGGTCCGCGGCGCCCCGCCCAGTGGGGGAGGAGGAGGCGGGGAAGTCACTCCGGACTCTGCGTGCGGTGCGGCCTCCCGCGGAGCCGCTGAGACCTTCCCGCCGGCCCATGGACCTGGCCCAACCCTCGCCGCCCGTAGTCCAGCTGGAGCTGTCGGCGCTGGAGCGGCAGCCAGACGAGCACGCGCCTCTCAATGGTGCCGTCCGTTTGGACGAGGCGGCCCTCCCGGCCGAGGTAAGGTCCCCTCGGCGCTGGCCCTAGCTTACCGGCGGCGGGACGGCGGGACCCGGGCCTGGCACCCGCGAGTTTCGGGTTTCCAGCCGGGCGGGGCGTCGCCGGCGCCGAGCGAGGGTGGGGCGCGCGCGAGTGCTCCGGACGGAGCCGAGTCACCGCGACACCTTTCGGCCCGAGCAGTCCCCTCCCCAGCCCTCGGGGCCCTCCGACCCCCGAGGCACTCAGGAATCCTACTGGTGACGTGTGGCGGCTGCTGTCTTCAGAGACAGACTCTGGAGATAGAGGTAGTTTTTTAAAGTTATGTAACTTTTAATTCAGTTTTTCTTTTTTCCAGTAGAGAGAATGAGAATGACAGATTGAGTGTCCTCCTTCTCTCAGAATCTCTTCTGCCTCCCTCTTACCTTCGCTGTCTTGCCGCTTATCTCCCTCCTCGTCGCGGCCCCCAGCCCTCTTCCCTGCCTACCATCCCCCAAGCACTTTCTCTGCCTTCTCCCACCCTGGCCATTTGGTTCTGCAGGAAGAGAGATAGGGAGAGCACAGAGGAGAGAGAGCAGTCAGAAGAAGCTGTAGGACTGGGGTGTGGGGATGGGTGGGGGTTGAACTTGTCCTGTTCAGTTGAAAGAAAATAATTTCAAAGTTCTTGTGTGGAGGGATGAGACTTCGCCCTCTTTGCTTTTACCTTCTCTCAATCCCTAAGAAAGTCCCTGATGATTTTTAGGCCACATGCTCTTTTCAGATTCAACCCTAGCAATGATGAGAACATTATTCACTCTCATCAAAGACTTGTAAAACATCAGAGCTTTGAATTCCCAGCCATCCACCTTCTGATTAACCCCTAAGATTGGCTTGAGGTTTTCTGGGTACACAGAACTCCTCATATAGAGCCCCGACCTGATCTTTCCAGACCCCACTCCTCCCCCGCAACTTTTTGGCTGCCCAGCTGTTGATTTTAGGGATAGGCAGGAAATTCAAAAGTTGAAAGCATTGCTTTTGTTCTACATCGATTCCTGGAACTATTGCGAAGTCTGCTTTTATAGGTACTCTGGAGAGTCATTTGGAAACTTATTTCTGAATAAAATGTGAATGCCACAGAAGAATGAAGTTTGAACGATGATAGTCTGGTCACCAGTGCAAGTGGCCACAACTGTGAACTTGCTGTGTGGGTCCTCCAGGACGGTGTCTAGGAATGGGAGTTGGAAATGCTTGCCTCAGATTAGATAGACCTGGACACCCTAAAGACTCCCTAGCTTAGAACTGAATCCAGAGATCCGGTGACAGTTTCACCATTTAAAAGTGTGTCCCAGGGGCAAGGCTGTCCCGTAGTGGTAATGTGTGCCTACTCGGGCTTCTGTGAAGCCCGAGAATGCCTTGTTGAAAACAGCTGATGGGTAGAACATGTCAAATCCATGCAGGGTTATCAGTATTCTATAATTCTTTAGCACCTACCCTGTAGCAATTGCTCTTTCATGTTCTCATGACGCCCTCATTAGTCAGGTATATACAAATACCCTACACTTCTTTGTAAGTTAGCTTTGTAGGTCACCCAGCAGGAGAGCTGTCCTCAGCAACAGGATGGAGTGAAGGTGAAGGGCTACAGGGGCATTTGGAGTGTGTTCAAGGAATGCTTGGACTGGAAAACCTTTCACAAAGAGAAAAAAAAAAGCCTTGCCTAATGTGTTAATCGTTCTCTTTGGTTCTATAAAATAAAGTGAAGTGTGTTTCAGTTGGAAAAGTCAATAAATATAGGCTCATTAAAAAGACTCAGACAAGATTCAGACACAAGAATTTTGTGTGTTGGTCTCTTTGAACTGTATATTAAGATTTCCAATTTCGAAATGCAGCTTAAATCCATATATTTTCATTAACCCTGTTTTGTAACTGTCTTGTGACAAACACCTTTGATGCATAAATGCTTTTAATTATCACAACTAACTTAAGAGGAAGGTGCCAGTGTTCTGATTTGTCAGATTGAAGATGCTGAGTGAAGAAATTGAGGGAGGCTTAGGGGAGTTACCAGAATACTCGGGTTCACTCAGTGGTGCCTCTGAAGCTTGAATGTATGTTTTTTAGGTCTCAAACCTATGCTGTTTTTGTTGATTTACTCTATCTATCATCTATCTGCATTTAATTAAAATATATGTCATATATAATTGATACTTATTTATAGTTGCCTCAATTAGTAATTACTACTAATTTCTATAAGTTAGGTAATTTATAATTAGGTAATTTAAATGAGCTAGGAGTTGAGTATCACATTGGGAATGATGGAGTTGCGGATGGATGGGTGAGGAATTGGGAACAGTTCTGCAATGATTGGCAAGAAGACATCTCTCTTCTTCCTTGGAAGAGCTGTGGTGGGAGAGTGAACAAAAGCAGCAGAGGAACTTCTTTCCCTTTCTCCATCTGTGCTCGGCACGTGAGACAAAGGAGTAGAAACCACTGAACTCTGCTTTGCCTGCTGTCACTGTAAACATGGCAATCTGGTTGGGTCAAAAATGAGAAAGAAATGAGTAATAGAGTGAGGCTGGTTTTCTTTTATGGCTCATTACAGGGCCTCTGACTCAGTTTTCAAATAGAAGTCCCAGAGGCATTTTAAGTGATGGCATCATTTGAATAATAACAAACCGGTAAATTGATAGTTTTGAGGGAGGTAAGATTTATTTCAGTGGGCTAGCTAAAAATGAGTTCTATCGTCACGTGTTGTTCAGTTTAGGAAAAGAATCAACTGGCTCTTCTGTGCTTGGATCAAACAAGTGGATTAAATCCCACGATGAATATTATAAAGAGTTTTCTACCTGTAAGAAATTTTTCCTTGATCTGTATAATATCTGTTCCCAGTTGAGTCAAAAAGAAGAAAAACTTTTGGGATCCAAGAGATAGGTATCCTGCCACTGTTCCTGTGCCATGTATTTAGGATCCCGTGCCATGTATTTAGACCTTTATCTAAAGACGGATATGAATACCTGGGCAATGTTCACAGGAAAGTCCCTAAAATTCTTGAGCCATATAATACCATCACAGAATATAAGATGCAGTTTGCACATATCAATTATTGAGCCATGTAAAACAATCATAGAATGTTAAGATTCAGTTGCAAATATCTCCGGAAGGCAGCTTGCAGAAGAATCTACCTGTGGCCTCTCCTCACGACCTAGAATTTGGGCAAGGGAGATGAAGCCAGTGAAGAAGGCAGTGTGTCTTCATGATCCAATTTTGAGGCAAGACTCAGATGGCACAAGTAGCACACATCTACTATGTCAGAGGCTCTTCACCCCTAGGGCACATTGGAATCTCCTGGGGGTACCTCTAAAAGATACTAATTCTTCAGCTGATTCTGATGTGCAGACAGCTGAGAAGCACTGTACACGCAATTGTTTGGCTGGGAGTGTCTGACAGTTTTGTGTGGGTGTGTGTGTTTCTTTTTTCATTTGAGACAGGGTCTCACTCCTGCCCCGCAGGCTGGAGTGCAGTAGTATGCTCATAGCGTGTGTAAACCATCATGCCTGGCTTTTAAAAATTTTTTATTTTTTGTAGTGACAGACAATTTTACAATGACATGAAGTCTGTGAATCTTAATCATGTAAGGGAAGCGCTCAGCGGTCTTGCTGTTAGAGCTGAGGACAGGTCAGTTTGGGCACTAGGCTGCAGGAAGAGGCATTTCGTACGGATGAGGGCTGTATAATTTGAGCTGAGGTCCTCCAGGAAGTCACAGAGTAATTAGTGGTTTTTTCAACCACTGGAGTCCTGATTTATGATCTCTAAGGGACAGCATAAGTAAATACATGAAACCCCGCCTCTACTAAAAATACAAAAATTAGCTGGGCATGGTGGCAGGTGCCTGTAATCCCAGCTACTGGGGAGGCTGAGGCAGGAGAATCGCTTGAACCGGGAGGCAGAGGACATGCATTGACACTCATTCTATGGCTCATTTGAAACTAGATGTTTCCTTTTGTGCTAATCTTTATGGGTCCCAGCTGCCTTTTGTGTGAGGGCTGAAAACAGCACCCGGCCTTTGCCTCAGGAGCTCTGTAAGTGAGGAGATGTTTCTGTCCCCTGAGAAGTTAGAGATTCCTTGTATTGCGATGTCTTTGGCCTGTGTGCCTTCCCCTGGCTTTCTGCAGGTTTCGAGTGGGCATGAGAGGTGACCTATCCCTGGACTCTAGAAATGCACTTAACTCAAGAGGGTTTTCTTTTGTCAAGATATCCCCAGGGGCCAGGCACAGTGGCTCACACTTGTAATCCCAGCCCTTTGGGAGGCTGAAGCGGGTGGATCATGAGGTCAGGAGTTTGAGACCAGCCTGGCCAACACAGTGAAACCCTGTCTCTACTAAAAATACAAAAATTAGCTGGGCATGGTGGCAGGCACATGTAATCCCAGCTACTTGGGAGGCTGAGGCAGGAGAATTGCTTGAACCAGGGAGGCAGAGGTTGTAGTGAGCCAAGATCGCACCACTGCACTCCAGCCTGGGCAACAGAGCTAGACTCTGTCTCAAAAAAAAAAAAAAAAAAAACGTCAGGGCCTTTGGTGCTCCCCTTGCGCCTGTGCTAGGCTGGGCCTCAGAGTCAGTGTAAAGTGCACTCAGGAAATCCAATGTAAGTCCCCTCCTCTAGATTTTCTCAACTAGAGCCCTCTACAACTAAACAGCACACAACTGTTAAATGTATATTACTTGTAGGAGGCACAGGTGTGGACTATAAGAACAGGGAAGTTTAAGAGCACGCCTCCTCTATGTGGTTTCAGTTTACCTAGAAAGATAAGGCTAGTCTCTGTTTGTATTTGAACCTGAAACCGGACAGGGCGGTCAGTAACAGCAGCAGATGGGCTATGTGGACAGTTCATGTATTGGAAGATCTCACTGCGGGCAGGTGGGGAGGGAGGCTTCCACTGAAGGGGAGATTTGACCTAGCTCCTGAAGGGTGGGAGGCCTCAGACCAGAGGTCTCAGCCCTGTTAAATCAATTGATTCACTTCGGAGGGTTTAAAATTACAAGCCATGGCCTGCTCCCACCTCCCTTACAATCTGGTCCACTAGGCACAGGTGGGGCCTAGGTATGTGTCAGTTAAAATCTTCTCCCAGTGATTCTGATGTGCAGCTAGGCTTGGGCACCTCTAATTGAGAAGGTTGGAAATACAGTCCAAATGTGGACTGACCGCTTCCTTGTCTGATGACCACTACCAAAATAAGAATGGGAGAGAAAGCAGGCCAGGTGTCAGTCAGGAGTGAGCCTCCTGGAGTGCCAGCGAACGCTGAGGAATGACTAAGCGCGGTTCCGCCCTTCGGCCGAGCTCCCAATAGTTTAGCAGATGCTTTGTGTCCATTATCTCTAGTTTTTGCAACAATCCTGTGAGCTACATTTAGTATTTATATATTTTAAAGTTGAGGACTTTGGGGCCTGTGAGTTTCAGTAGCTTGCTTAAAGCCACCTTGCCTTAAAGTGGTATACTTTGGTTTGGAATCCAAGTGTGTTAGATACAGAAACATTTTTTTTTCCCATTGTATTCTGTCGTTTCCCATGGTCTCCATGTAAGAATTACCTAATGGTGGAGTGGGAAGTAGGAGAAGAATCACAGAATCATATAGGGAAGGTGGGGGCCCCTCCGTGACACCCTCATAAACTGGAGCGCCATACAGGGAAGCTGGGAGACTCTGGACAAAAGGGAGAGTTGGAGAGCTTTGAGAGACACAGAGCAGGGATTGGTCCTGGCTCATCTCTCTGAATTGTGTCTCTGCAATGGGCTAGCGCGCACCCTGAGGGGCTGTTAGGATTAAGTGAAATGACACTGGTGCTCAAGAAACCATAGCAGTTGTACTTGTTTTCATTGACCCCACCTCTGTCTCCCTCCAGCCTTCTCACCCCAGACTTTGCAGCTTATTTCCTGTTGTCTCTTTCATCTGTCCTTTCATTTCCCTTCCCCGCACTTTTTTACATGGAACCTAGGCCACAGCAGTAGCCTTGTAGCTTTTTCTTGGTGTTTCCACTCTAAACCTCACATCATTTTCCCTTAATTTTCAACTAGGCTCTGGTGTTTCAAAACCTTCAACTTACCCAATTAAGTCCAGTCTCTTCTGGGACAGCAATCAACATCCTCTGAGTGTGCTCCCAGCCTTTCACTCTCTCTAATCTCAACTTTCATTATTTGCCTCTGAAAGCCACATTCCAATCGGCAGACTAGTCTGCTGGCCAGTTCCATTACGAATCAACACTGTGGATGCTCTTTCCTGGGTTTGGAAGGCCTTCAAAAATCCATCTTTCAAAATCCCGCCTATTCTCCAGACCTCAGAGCCCCCAGAGCATTTTCTTGCTAACTTCTTTGTGAGGTTCTGTTCTGCCTCTGATGTATATATTTGTAAACTTGATTCAGTAGAGTGTTGCCCTGAGGTCAGGGTCTTGCTGCCTTCATTTCTGTGTCACTGGCCCATCCTAGGTATTCAGAAATGTCTGTTGCAACAAAATGACTGCCTCACAATCTCCCTCTGCCTTTCTAGGCTAACAAGGAAAGCCCCTGGAGCTCCTGTAATAAGAATGTGGTTGGAAGGTGCAAACTGTGGATGATCGTCACTTCCGTTTTCCTAGGTTTCATTATAGTGGTCATCGTAGGCTTATGTCTTGCTGGAGGTAAGAAGATTTAGATGTGAATAAGTTGACACATTCTAAGAACTTAAGGCTTGTGACTTACACTGAAATGGAAGATGTACTCATGGCAATTTCATTATTTATTACATGAATTTAAGACTGGGTTGGAATATATTGTATGGGTAGGAGATATGCCTGATTCTTGTGTTTTTGTTGTTGTATTTTCTTGTTTTATAAGCTCCAGAAGTAGTATAGAAACCAGTATTTTACTTTAAACTCTGCTCATGGGATGTTGTAGAGGTTTCTTAACATCTTAACTTACTTAAACACTGATTTGGCCGGGCGCGGTGGCTCAAGCCTGTAATCCCAGCACTTTGGGAGGCCGAGGCGGGTGGATCACGAGGTCAAGAGATCGAGACCATCCTGGTCAACATGGTGAAACCCCGTCTCTACTAATACAAAAAATTAGCTGGGTACGGTGGTGCGTGCCTGTAATCCCAGCTACTCGGGAGGCTGAGGCAGGAGAATTGCCTGAACCCAGGAGGCAGAGATTGCGGTGAGCCGAGATCGCGCCATTGCGCTCCAGCCTGGGTATCAAGAGCGAAACTCCGTCTCAAAAAAAAAAAAAAAAAAAAAAAAAAAAAACACTGATTTATATTTTATTGTATCCTGATACCCATTAATTTGGATTCTTTTTCTTATCATTTGTTTGCTAAAAATAATTATACTTCCTCTGGTATGTCTAGTATATTACCATAATGATAAAATTATAAATTTGAAAGAGTTTTAAAAAACTTTGAATAACCATGTGTCCATAAGCTGTCATTATTTTATTTATTTATTTATTTTTTGAGGGAGAGTCTCACTCTGTCATCCAGGCTGGAGTGCAGTGGCATGACCTCGGCTCACTGCAACCTCTGCCTCCCAGGTGGAAACAATTCTTGTGCCTCAGTCTTTCGAAATAGCTGGAATTACAGTCATGCACCACCAAGCCCAGCTAATTTTTGTATTTTTAGTAGAGATGGGGTTTTGCCATGTTGTCCAGGCTGGTCTTGAACTCCTGACCCCAAGTGATCTGCTTGCCATGGTCTTCCAAAGTGCTGGGATTAGAGGCATGAGCCACCATGCCTGTCCCAATTTTAACGTATTTTAGAAATGACTGTTTATTATATTAGTGTTGCATGTGTGTATAAAACAAAAAAACACAATACTAACTATATATGACTACATCTATTACATATATTATTTTATTTTGTTGCTTATTTTGATTGAAAAATGATACATGTTCAGTTACCTGTAAAACTCATCTATAATATTAATATTTTGTCATATTTTCTTCTAGTCTTTTGCTTACTTGCATTTCTAAAATAATTTGAGATTAGATTTCTTTATAGTCTTGTAGCCCACCTTTAGGATTTTGATGTTATGTTGAGATCATTTTGCCAAGTCATTAAATATCCTTTCTGAACATTATTTTTTTTTAAATGATTTCATGATGTAGTCTTCCACATCATTTAAAGCCCTTTAGGTAGTTAACAAGTTTTTAGTTATTATTAGTATTTGTTAAAGTTTTTACAGTGCATAAATACAGCATCCTCCAGTGGACGATCACTTCAATTTCAAAATGAGAAAGAAGAAAATTATTTTTATTGATATGTGGGGGTGATGATAGGGAGGGGCTCTTCTGAGGCTGGGACACTCCTGAGCATGATCCAGCCTTCATGTGGACGTGGGTTGAGTCCATCTCTCAGTAACAAACCCAGTCATAGAATGAGAGCTCTCCAGTCTCTCCAGAGGGGGTTCTTAGGAATTATCCTCAGAAACTACATTTTCCATTTACCTCTTGTTCCCCCTTCTCCCAATCCTTTAATTTCCTGCCTTAGAGTTTTGTAGTTCCTGAGGGAATAGGAAAACTTTGATGACATCAGCCAACCTCCAGCACATGAGTTTCCTGGCCAGGCACCATGTCTACTTATTTACTTAGGGCATTGTTTAGGTGTGATGGGTGACTCTTTGAGGCTATAAGCTGGTATTAAGGTGGGAGAAAGCTAATAAGGTGTCCTGTACCTTCTCCATCATGCTGAAGATAATAGTTTTGGTATGAGCATTGCCATACTTCCTATTCATATCAATTCCAACACATGGACGTTGAAAATGAGGTTGAGTAGCACAATCTTGTCCTGATACAGCTAGTTGGTGCTGTCCTAGAAGTTGATATTTGGATCCTGTTGGCATCTGGTGCCTATCATAAAGGATAAGGCAAGAGATGTAGGTGGTTTAATATTCAGGATTCTAAAGCACAAGTCCCAGGATCTGTCTTCCATTCTCAAAAAGTCATCTAACCTCTTCACCTCACAAAGAGCAATCTGCAGAGGAAGGTTTTTCACTTTCTTTCACAGTTTTTTCTGGAGATGTGAAAGGTTATGGGATAATATTCAGGGAAGAATTTTTTTTTAACACTTGTAATGCAAACTTTATTTTCAATTTAATTGTAAATTTGTGTTCTAACATGTCAATGCTGTAAGATTTTTCAAACTACTTTTTTAATCAAGGAAATAATTTTATTTTACTTGGCATCTCAGCTCTTAGGTATTCAAGCCGACAGGGAGAGTCATGTTACACGTGGAGGTGGAGGGGATGTAATAGGTAAAGAGGAGTAGGGCAGGGGCTCCTTTCTGTGACACGTAGGGGTGGAGGGGATGTAATAGGTAAAGAGGAGTGGGGCAGGGGCTCCTTTCTGTGACATGTAGGGGTGGAGGGGATGTAATAGGTAAAGAGGAGTGGGGCAGGGCTCCTTTCTGTGACATGTAGGGGTGGAGGGGATGTAATAGGTAAAGAGGAGTGGGGCAGGGCTCCTTTCTGTGACATGTAGTGGTGGAGGGGATGTAATAGGTAAAGAGGAGTGGGGCAGGGGCTCCTTTCTGTGACATGTAGGAGTGGAGGGGATGTAATAGGTAAAGAGGAGTAGGGCAGGGGCTCCTTTCTGTGACATGTAGGGGTGGAGGGGATGTAATAGGTAAAGAGGAGTGGGGCAGGGGCTCCTTTCTGTGACATGTAGGGGTGGAGGGGATGTAATAGGTAAAGAGGCGTAGGGCAGGGGCTCCTTTCTGTGACATGTAGGGGTGGAGGGGATGTAATAGGTAAAGAGGAGTGGGGCAGGGGCTCCTTTCTGTGACATGTAGGGGTGGAGGGGATGTAATAGGTAAAGAGGAGTAGGGCAGGGGCTCCTTTCTGTGACATGTAGGGGTGGAGGGGATGTAATAGGTAAAGAGGAGTAGGGCAGGGGCTCCTTTCTGTGACATGTAGGGGTGGAGGGGATGTAATAGGTAAAGAGGAGTGGGGGAGGGCTCCTTTCTGTGACATGTAGGGGTAGAGGGGATGTAATAGGTAAAGAGGAGTGGGGCAGGGCTCCTTTCGGTGACATGTAGGGGTGGAGGGGATGTAATAGGTAAAGAGGAGTGGGGCAGGGGCTCCTTTCTGTGACATGTAGGGGTGGAGGGGATGTAATAGGTAAAGAGGAGTGGAGCAGGGGCTCCTTTCTGTGACATGTAGGGGTGGAGGGGATGTAATAGGTAAAGAGGAGTGGGGCAGGGGCTCCTTTCTGTGACATGTAGGGGTGGAGGGGATGTAATAGGTAAAGAGGAGTAGGGCAGGGGCTCCTTTCTGTGACATGTAGGGGTGGAGGGGATGTAATAGGTAAAGAGGAGTAGGGCAGGGGCTCCTTTCTGTGACATGTAGGGGTGGAGGGGATGTAATAGGTAAAGAGGAGTAGGGCAGGGGCTCCTTTCTGTGACATGTAGGGGTGGAGGGGATGTAATAGGTAAAGAGGAGTAGGGCAGGGGCTCCTTTCTGTGACATGTAGGGGTGGAGGGGATGTAATATGTAAAGAGGAGTGGGGCAGGGCTCCTTTCTGTGACATGTAGGGGTGGAGGGGATGTAATAGGTAAAGAGGAGTGGGACAGGGCTCCTTTCTGTGACATGTAGGGGGGGAGGGGATGTAATAGGTAAAGAGGAGTGGGGCAGGGGCTCCTTTCTGTGACATGTAGGGGGGGAGGGGATGTAATAGGTAAAGAGGAGTGGGGCAGGGGCTCCTTTCTGTGACATGTAGGGGTGGAGGGGATGTAATAGGTAAAGAGGAGTAGGGCAGGGGCTCCTTTCTGTGACATGTAGGGGTGGAGGGGATGTAATAGGTAAAGAGGAGTAGGGCAGGGGCTCCTTTCTGTGACATGTAGGGGTGGCGGGGATGTAATAGGTAAAGAGGAGTAGGGCAGGGGCTCCTTTCTGTGACATGTAGGGGTGGAGGGGATGTAATAGGTAAAGAGGAGTAGGGCAGAGGCTCCTTTCTGTGACATGTAGGGGTGGAGGGGATGTAATAGGTAAAGAGGAGTAGGGCAGGGGCTCCTTTCTGTGACATGTAGGGGTGGAGGGGATGTAATATGTAAAGAGGAGTGGGGCAGGGCTCCTTTCTGTGACATGTAGGGGTGGAGGGGATGTAATAGGTAAAGAGGAGTGGGACAGGGCTCCTTTCTGTGACATGTAGGGGTGGAGGGGATGTAATAGGTAAAGAGGAGTGGGGCAGGGCTCCTTTCTGTGACATGTAGGGGTGGAGGGGATGTAATAGGTAAAGAGGAGTAGGGCAGGGGCTCCTTTCTGTGACATGTAGGGGTGGAGGGGATGTAATAGGTAGAGGAGTAGGGCAGGGCTCTGTTCTGTGACATGTAGGGGTGGAGGGGATGTAATAGGTAAAGAGGAGTGGGGCAGGGGCTCCTTTCTGTGACATGTAGGGGTGGAGGGGATGTAATAGGTAAAGAGGAGTGGGGCAGGGCTCCTTTCTGTGACATGTAGGGGTGGAGGGGATGTAATAGGTAAAGAGGAGTAGGGCAGGGGCTCCTTTCTGTGACATGTAGGGGTGGAGGGGATGTAATAGGTAAAGAGGAGTGGGGCAGGGCTCCTTTCTGTGACATGTAGGGGTGGAGGGGATGTAATAGGTAAAGAGGAGTGGGGCAGGGCTCCTTTCTGTGACATGTAGGGGTGGAGGGGATGTAATAGGTAAAGAGGAGTGGGGCAGGGCTCCTTTCTGTGACATGTAGGGGTGGAGGGGATGTAATAGGTAAAGAGGAGTGGGGCAGGGCTCCTTTCTGTGACATGTAGGGGTGGAGGGGATGTAATAGGTAAAGAGGAGTGGGGCAGGGCTCCTTTCTCTGACATGTAGGGGTGGAGGGGATGTAATCGGTAAAGAGGAGTGGGGCAGGGCTCCTTTCTGTGACATGTAGGGGTGGAGGGGATGTAATAGGTAAACAGGAGTAGGGCAGGGGCTCCTTTCTGTGACATGTAGGGGTGGAGGGGATGTAATATGTAAAGAGGAGTGGGGCAGGGCTCCTTTCTGTGACATGTAGGGGTGGAGGGGATGTAATAGGTAAAGAGGAGTGGGACAGGGCTCCTTTCTGTGACATGTAGGGGTGGAGGGGATGTAATAGGTAAAGAGGAGTGGGGCAGGGCTCCTTTCTGTGACATGTAGGGGTGGAGGGGATGTAATAGGTAAAGAGGAGTAGGGCAGGGGCTCCTTTCTGTGACATGTAGGGGTGGAGGGGATGTAATAGGTAGAGGAGTAGGGCAGGGCTCTGTTCTGTGACATGTAGGGGTGGAGGGGATGTAATAGGTAAAGAGGAGTGGGGCAGGGGCTCCTTTCTGTGACATGTAGGGGTGGAGGGGATGTAATAGGTAAAGAGGAGTGGGGCAGGGCTCCTTTCTGTGACATGTAGGGGTGGAGGGGATGTAATAGGTAAAGAGGAGTAGGGCAGGGGCTCCTTTCTGTGACATGTAGGGGTGGAGGGGATGTAATAGGTAAAGAGGAGTGGGGCAGGGCTCCTTTCTGTGACATGTAGGGGTGGAGGGGATGTAATAGGTAAAGAGGAGTGGGGCAGGGCTCCTTTCTGTGACATGTAGGGGTGGAGGGGATGTAATAGGTAAAGAGGAGTGGGGCAGGGCTCCTTTCTGTGACATGTAGGGGTGGAGGGGATGTAATAGGTAAAGAGGAGTGGGGCAGGGCTCCTTTCTCTGACATGTAGGGGTGGAGGGGATGTAATCGGTAAAGAGGAGTGGGGCAGGGCTCCTTTCTGTGACATGTAGGGGTGGAGGGGATGTAATAGGTAAAGAGGAGTAGGGCAGGGGCTCCTTTCTGTGACATGTAGGGGTGGAGGGGATGTAATATGTAAAGAGGAGTGGGGCAGGGCTCCTTTCTGTGACATGTAGGGGTGGAGGGGATGTAATAGGTAAAGAGGAGTGGGACAGGGCTCCTTTCTGTGACATGTAGGGCTGGAGGGGATGTAATAGGTAAAGAGGAGTGGGGCAGGGCTCCTTTCTGTGACATGTAGGGGTGGAGGGGATGTAATAGGTAAAGAGGAGTAGGGCAGGGGCTCCTTTCTGTGACATGTAGGGGTGGAGGGGATGTAATAGGTAAAGAGGAGTAGGGCAGGGGCTCCTTTCTGTGACATGTAGGGGTGGAGGGGATGTAATAGGTAAAGAGGAGTAGGGCAGGGCTCCTTTCTGTGACATGTAGGGGTGGAGGGGATGTAATAGGTAAAGAGGAGTGGGGCAGAGGCTCCTTTCTGTGACATGTAGGGGTGGAGGGGATGTAATAAGTAAAGAGGAGTGGGGCAGGGGATCCTTTCTGTGACATGTAGGGGTGGAGGGGATGTAATAGGTAAAGAGGAGTGGGGCAGGGGCTCCTTTCTGTGACATGTAGGGGTGGAGGGGATGTAATAGGTAAAGAGGAGTAGGGCAGGGGCTCCTTTCTGTGACCTGTAGGGGTGGAGGGGATGTAATAGGTAAAGAGGAGTAGGGCAGGGGCTCCTTTCTGTGACATGTAGGGGTGGAGGGGATGTAATAGGTAAAGAGGAGTAGGGCAGGGCTCCTTTCTGTGACACGTAGGGGTGTAGGGGATGTAATAGGTAAAGAGGAGTGGGGCAGGGGCTCCTTTCTGTGACATGTAGGGGTGGAGGGGATGTAATAGGTAAAGAGGAGTGGGGCAGGGGCTCCTTTCTGTGACACGTAGGGGTGGAGGGGATGTAATAGGTAAAGAGGAGTAAGGCAGGGCTCCTTTCTGTGACATGTAGGGGTGGAGGGGATGTAATAGGTAAAGAGGAGTGGGGCAGGGCTCCTTTCTGTGACATGTAGGGGTGGAGGGGATGTAATAGGTAAACAGGAGTAGGGCAGGGGCTCCTTTCTGTGACATGTAGGGGTGGAGGGGATGTCATAGGTAAAGAGGAGTAGGGCAGGGGCTCCTTTCTGTGACATGTAGGGGTGGAGGGGATGAGTAATACGTAAAGAGGAGTGGGGCAGGGGCTCCTTTTTGTGACATGTAGGGGTGGAGGGGATGTAATAGGTAAAGAGGAGTAGGGCAGGGGCTCCTTTCTGTGACATGTAGGGGTGGAGGGGATGTAATAGGTAAAGAGGAGTAGGGCAGGGGCTCCTTTCTGTGACATGTAGGGGTGGAGGGGATGTAATAGGTAAAGAGGAGTGGGGCAGTGGCTCCTTTCTGTGACATGTAGGGGTGGAGGGGATGTAATAGGTAAAGAGGAGTAGGGCAGGGGCTCCTTTCTGTGACATGTATGGGTGGAGGGGATGTAATATGTAAAGAGGAGTGGGGCAGGGCTCCTTTCTGTGACATGTAGGGGTGGAGGGGATGTAATAGGTAAAGAGGAGTGGGGCAGGGGCTCCTTTCTGTGACATGTAGGGGTGGAGGGGATGTAATAGGTAAAGAGGAGTAGGGCAGGGGCTCCTTTCTGTGACATGTAGGGGTGGAGGGGATGTAATATGTAAAGAGGAGTAGGGCAGGGGCTCCTTTCTGTGACATGTAGCGGTGGAGGGGATGTAATAGGTAAAGAGGAGTAGGGCAGGGGCTCCTTTCTGTGACATGTAGGGGTGGAGGGGATGTAATATGTAACGAGGAGTAGGGCAGGGGCTCCTTTCTGTGACATGTAGGGGTGGAGGGGATGTAATAGTAAAGAGGAGTGGGGCAGGGCTCCTTTCTGTGACATGTAGGGGTGGAGGGGATGTAATAGGTAAAGAGGAGTAGGGCAGGGGCTCCTTTTTGTGACATGTAGGGGTGGAGGGGATGTAATAGGTAAAGAGGAGTAGGGCAGGGGCTCCTTTCTGTGACATGTAGGGGTGGAGGGTATGTAATATGTAAAGAGGAGTGGGGCAGGGCTCCTTTCTGTGACATGTAGGGGTGGAGGGGATGTAATAGGTAAAGAGGAGTAGGGCAGGGGCTCCTTTTTGTGACATGTAGGGGTGGAGGGGATGTAATAGGTAAAGAGGAGTAGGGCAGGGGCTCCTTTCTGTGACATGTAGGGGTGGAGGGGATGTAATAGGTAAAGAGGAGTGGGGCAGGGCTACTTTCTGTGACATGTAGGGGTGGAGGGGATGTAATAGGTAAAGAGGAGTGGGGCAGGGGCTCTTTTCTGTGACATGTAGGCGTGGAGGGGATGTAATAGGGAAAGAGGAGTAGGGCAGGGGCTCCTTTCTGTGACATGTAGGGGTGGAGCGGATGTAATAGGTAAAGAGGAGTGGGGCAGGGGCTCCTTTCTGTGACATGTAGGGGTGGAGGGGATGTAATAGGTAAAGAGGAGTGGGGCAGGGGCTCCTTTCTGTGACATGTAGGGGTGGAGGGGATGTAATAGGTAAAGAGGAGTGGGGCAGGGGCTCCTTTCTGTGACATGTAGGGGTGGAGGGGATGTAATACGTAAAGAGGAGTAGGGCAGGGGCTCCTTTCTGTGACATGTAGGGGTGGAGGGGATGCAATAGGTAAAGAGGAGTGGGGCAGGGGCTCCTTTCTGTGACATGTAGGGGTGGAGGGGATGTAATAGGTAAAGAGGAGTGGGGCAGGGGCTCCTTTCTGTGACATGTAGGGGTGGAGGGGATGTAATAGGTAAAGAGGAGTAGGGCAGGGGCTCCTTTCTGTGACATGTAGGGGTGGAGGGGATGTAATAGGTAAAGAGGAGTAGGGCAGGGCTCCTTTCTGTGACATGTAGGGGTGGAGGGGATGTAATAGGAAAAGAGGAGTGGGGCAGAGGCTCCTTTCTGTGACATGTAGGGGTGGAGGGGATGTAATAAGTAAAGAGGAGTGGGGCAGGGGATCCTTTCTGTGACATGTAGGGGTGGAGGGGATGTAATAGGTAAAGAGGAGTGGGGCAGGGGCTCCTTTCTGTGACATGTAGGGGTGGAGGGGATGTAATAGGTAAAGAGGAGTAGGGCAGGGGCTCCTTTCTGTGACCTGTAGGGGTGGAGGGGATGTAATAGGTAAAGAGGAGTAGGGCAGGGGCTCCTTTCTGTGACATGTAGGGGTGGAGGGGATGTAATAGGTAAAGAGGAGTAGGGCAGGGCTCCTTTCTGTGACACGTAGGGGTGTAGGGGATGTAATAGGTAAAGAGGAGTGGGGCAGGGGCTCCTTTCTGTGACATGTAGGGGTGGAGGGGATGTAATAGGTAAAGAGGAGTGGGGCAGGGGCTCCTTTCTGTGACACGTAGGGGTGGAGGGGATGTAATAGGTAAAGAGGAGTAAGGCAGGGCTCCTTTCTGTGACATGTAGGGGTGGAGGGGATGTAATAGGTAAAGAGGAGTGGGGCAGGGCTCCTTTCTGTGACATGTAGGGGTGGAGGGGATGTAATAGGTAAAGAGGAGTGGGGCAGGGCTCCTTTCTGTGACATGTAGGGGTGGAGGGGATGTAATAGGTAAAGAGGAGTGGGGCAGGGCTCCTTTCTGTGACATGTAGGAGTGGAGGGGATGTAATAGGTAAAGAGGAGTGGGGCAGGGCTCCTTTCTTTGACATGTAGGGGTGGAGGGGATGTAATAGGTAAAGAGGAGTGGGGCAGGGCTCCTTTCTCTGACATGTAGGGGTGGAGGGGATGTAATAGGTAAAGCGGAGTGGGGCAGGGGCTCCTTTCTGTGACATTTAGGGGTGGAGGGGATGTAATAGGTAAAGAGGAGTAGGGCAGGGGCTCCTTTCTGTGACATGTAGGGATGGAGGGGATGTAATAGGTAAAGAGGAGTAGGGCAGGGGCTCCTTTATGTGACATGTAGGGGTGGAGGGGATGTAATAGGTAAAGAGGAGTGGGGCAGGGCTCCTTTCTGTGACATGTAGGGGTGGAGGGGATGTAATAGGTAAAGAGGAGTAGGGCAGGGGCTCCTTTCTGTGACATGTAGGGGTGGAGGGGATGTAATAAGTAAAGAGGAGTGGGGCAGGGCTCCTTTCTGTGACATGTAGGGGTGGAGGGGATGTAATAGGTAAACAGGAGTAGGGCAGGGGCTCCTTTCTGTGACATGTAGGGGTGGAGGGGATGTCATAGGTAAAGAGGAGTAGGGCAGGGGCTCCTTTCTGTGACATGTAGGGGTGGAGGGGATGAGTAATACGTAAAGAGGAGTGGGGCAGGGGCTCCTTTTTGTGACATGTAGGGGTGGAGGGGATGTAATAGGTAAAGAGGAGTAGGGCAGGGGCTCCTTTCTGTGACATGTAGGGGTGGAGGGGATGTAATAGGTAAAGAGGAGTAGGGCAGGGGCTCCTTTCTGTGACATGTAGGGGTGGAGGGGATGTAATAGGTAAAGAGGAGTGGGGCAGTGGCTCCTTTCTGTGACATGTAGGGGTGGAGGGGATGTAATAGGTAAAGAGGAGTAGGGCAGGGGCTCCTTTCTGTGACATGTATGGGTGGAGGGGATGTAATATGTAAAGAGGAGTGGGGCAGGGCTCCTTTCTGTGACATGTAGGGGTGGAGGGGATGTAATAGGTAAAGAGGAGTGGGGCAGGGGCTCCTTTCTGTGACATGTAGGGGTGGAGGGGATGTAATAGGTAAAGAGGAGTAGGGCAGGGGCTCCTTTCTGTGACATGTAGGGGTGGAGGGTATGTAATATGTAAAGAGGAGTGGGGCAGGGCTCCTTTCTGTGACATGTAGGGGTGGAGGGGATGTAATAGGTAAAGAGGAGTAGGGCAGGGGCTCCTTTTTGTGACATGTAGGGGTGGAGGGGATGTAATAGGTAAAGAGGAGTAGGGCAGGGGCTCCTTTCTGTGACATGTAGGGGTGGAGGGGATGTAATAGGTAAAGAGGAGTGGGGCAGGGCTACTTTCTGTGACATGTAGGGGTGGAGGGGATGTAATAGGTAAAGAGGAGTGGGGCAGGGGCTCTTTTCTGTGACATGTAGGCGTGGAGGGGATGTAATAGGGAAAGAGGAGTAGGGCAGGGGCTCCTTTCTGTGACATGTAGGGGTGGAGCGGATGTAATAGGTAAAGAGGAGTGGGGCAGGGGCTCCTTTCTGTGACATGTAGGGGTGGAGGGGATGTAATAGGTAAAGAGGAGTAGGGCAGGGGCTGCTTTCTGTGACATGTAGGGGTGGAGGGGATGTAATAGGTAAAGAGGAGTGGGGCAGGGGCTCCTTTCTGTGACATGTAGGGGTGGAGGGGATGTAATACGTAAAGAGGAGTGGGGCAGGGGCTCCTTTCTGTGACATGTAGGGGTGGAGGGGATGTAATACGTAAAGAGGAGTGGGGCAGGGGCTCCTTTCTGTGACATGTAGGGGTGGAGGGGATGTAATAGGTAAAGAGGAGTGGGGCAGGGGCTCCTTTCTGTGACATGTAGGGGTGGAGGGGATGTAATAGGTAAAGAGGAGTAAGGCAGGGGCTCCTTTCTGTGACATGTAGGGGTGGAGGGGATGTAATAGGTAAACAGGAGTAGGGCAGGGGCTCCTTTCTGTGACATGTAGGGGTGGAGGGGATGTAATATGTAAAGAGGAGTGGGGCAGGGCTCCTTTCTGTGACATGTAGGGGTGGAGGGGATGTAATAGGTAAAGAGGAGTGGGACAGGGCTCCTTTCTGTGACATGTAGGGCTGGAGGGGATGTAATAGGTAAAGAGGAGTGGGGCAGGGCTCCTTTCTGTGACATGTAGGGGTGGAGGGGATGTAATAGGTAAAGAGGAGTAGGGCAGGGGCTCCTTTCTGTGACATGTAGGGGTGGAGGGGATGTAATAGGTAAAGAGGAGTAGGGCAGGGGCTCCTTTCTGTGACATGTAGGGATGGAGGGGATGTAATAGGTAAAGAGGAGTAGGGCAGGGCTCCTTTCTGTGACATGTAGGGGTGGAGGGGATGTAATAGGTAAAGAGGAGTGGGGCAGGGGCTCCTTTCTGTGACATGTAGGGGTGGAGGGGATGTAATAAATAAAGAGGAGTGGGGCAGGGGATCCTTTCTGTGACATGTAGGGGTGGAGGGGATGTAATAAGTAAAGAGGAGTGGGGCAGGGGATCCTTTCTGTGACATGTAGGGGTGGAGGGGATGTAATAAGTAAAGAGGAGTGGGGCAGGGGCTCCTTTCTGTGACATGTAGGGGTGGAGGGGATGTAATAGGTAAAGAGGAGTAGGGCAGGGGCTCCTTTCTGTGACATGTAGGGGTGGAGGGGATGTAATAGGTAAAGAGGAGTGGGGCAGGGGCTCCTTTCTGTGACATGTAGGGGTGGAGGGGATGTAATAGGTAAAGAGGAGTAGGGCAGGGGCTCCTTTCTGTGACATGTAGGGGTGGAGGGGATGTAATAGGTAAAGAGGAGTAGGGCAGGGGCTCCTTTCTGTGACATGTAGGGGGGGAGGGGATGTAATAGGTAAAGAGGAGTAGGGCAGGGCTCCTTTCTGTGACACGTAGGGGTGTAGGGGATGTAATAGGTAAAGAGGAGTGGGGCAGGGGCTCCTTTCTGTGACATGTAGGGGTGGAGGGGATGTAATAGGTAAAGAGGAGTGGGGCAGGGGCTCCTTTCTGTGACACGTAGGGGTGGAAGGGATGTAATAGGTAAAGAGGAGTAAGGCAGGGCTCCTTTCTGTGACATGTAGGGGTGGAGGGGATGTAATATGTAAAGAGGAGTAGGGCAGGGGCTCCTTTCTGTGACATGTAGCGGTGGAGGGGATGTAATAGGTAAAGAGGAGTAGGGCAGGGGCTCCTTTCTGTGACATGTAGGGGTGGAGGGGATGTAATATGTAACGAGGAGTAGGGCAGGGGCTCCTTTCTGTGACATGTAGGGGCGGAGGGGATGTAATAGTAAAGAGGAGTAGGGCAGGGGCTCCTTTCTGTGACATGTAGGGGTGGAGGGTATGTAATATGTAAAGAGGAGTGGGGCAGGGCTCCTTTCTGTGACATGTAGGGGTGGAGGGGATGTAATAGGTAAAGAGGAGTAGGGCAGGGGCTCCTTTTTGTGACATGTAGGGGTGGAGGGGATGTAATAGGTTAAGAGGAGTAGGGCAGGGGCTCCTTTCTGTGACATGTAGGGGTGGAGGGGATGTAATAGGTAAAGAGGAGTGGGGCAGGGCTCCTTTCTGTGACATGTAGGGGTGGAGGGGATGTAATAGGTAAAGAGGAGTGGGGCAGGGACTCTTTTCTGTGACATGTAGGGGTGGAGGGGATGTAATAGGGAAAGAGGAGTAGGGCAGGGGCTCCTTTCTGTGACATGTAGGGGTGGAGCGGATGTAATAGGTAAAGAGGAGTGGGGCAGGGGCTCCTTTCTGTGACATGTAGGGGTGGAGGGGATGTAATAGGTAAAGAGGAGTAGGGCAGGGGCTCCTTTCTGTGACATGTAGGGGTGGAGGGGATGTAATAGGTAAAGAGGAGTGGGGCAGGGGCTCCTTTCTGTGACATGTAGGGGTGGAGGGGATGTAATAGGTAAAGAGGAGTAAGGCAGGGGCTCCTTTCTGTGACATGTAGGGGTGGAGGGGATGTAATAGGTAAAGAGGAGTAGGGCAGGGCTCCTTTCTGTGACATGTAGGGGTGGAGGGGATGTAATAGGTAAAGAGGAGTAGGGCAGGGGCTCCTTTCTGTGACATTTAGGGGTGGAGGGGATGTAATAGGTAAAGAGGAGTAGGGCAGAGGCTCCTTTCTGTGACATTTAGGGGTGGAGGGGATGTAATAGGTAAAGAGGAGTAGGGCAGGGGCTCCTTTCTGTGACAAGTAGGGGTGGAGGGGATGTAATAGGTAAAGAGGAGTAGGGCAGGGGCTCCTTTCTGTGACATGTAGGGGTGGAGGGGATGTAATAGGGAAAGAGGAGTGGGGCAGGGCTCCTTTCTGTGACATGTAGGGGTGGAGGGGATGTAATAGGTAAAGAGGAGTGGGGCAGGGCTCCTTTCTGTGACATGTAGGGGTGGAGGGGATGTAATAGGTAAAGAGGAGTGGGGCAGGGGCTCCTTTCTGTGACACGTAGGGGTGGAGGGGATGTAATAGGTAAAGAGGAGTAAGGCAGGGCTCCTTTCTGTGACATGTAGGGGTGGAGGGGATGTAATAGGTAAAGAGGAGTGGGGCAGGGCTCCTTTCTGTGACATGTAGGGGTGGAGGGGATGTAATAGGTAAAGAGGAGTGGGGCAGGGCTCCTTTCTGTGACATGTAGGGGTGGAGGGGATGTAATAGGTAAAGAGGAGTGGGGCAGGGCTCCTTTCTGTGACATGTAGGGATGGAGGGGATGTAATAGGTAAAGAGGAGTGGGGCAGGGCTCCTTTCTGTGACATGTAGGGGTGGAGGGGATGTAATAGGTAAAGAGGAGTAGGGCAGGGGCTCCTTTCTGTGACATGTAGCGGTGGAGGGGATGTAATAGGTAAAGAGGAGTGGGGCAGGGCTCCTTTCTGTGACATGTAGGGGTGGAGGGGATGTAATAGGTAAAGAGGAGTGGGGCAGGGCTCCTTTCTGTGACATGTAGGTGTGGAGGGGATGTAATAGGTAAAGAGGAGTGGGGCAGGGCTCCTTTCTGTGACATGTAGGGGTGGAGGGGATGTAATAGGTAAAGAGGAGTGGGGCAGGGGCTCTTTTCTGTGACATGTAGGGGTGGAGGGGATGTAATAGGGAAAGAGGAGTAGGGCAGGGGCTCCTTTCTGTGACATGTAGGGGTGGAGCGGATGTAATAGGTAAAGAGGAGTGGGGCAGGGGCTCCTTTCTGTGACATGTAGGGGTGGAGGGGATGTAATAGGTAAAGAGGAGTAGGGCAGGGACTCCTTTCTGTGACATATAGGGGTGGAGGGGATGTAATAGGTAAAGAGGAGTGGGGCAGGGGCTCCTTTCTGTGACATGTAGGGGTGGAGGGGATGTAATACGTAAAGAGGAGTAGGGCAGGGGCTCCTTTCTGTGACATGTAGGTGTGGAGGGGATGCAATAGGTAAAGAGGAGTGGGGCAGGGGCTCCTTTCTGTGACATGTAGGGGTGGAGGGGATGTAATAGGTGAAGAGGAGTGGGGCAGGGGCTCCTTTCTGTGACATGTAGGGGTGGAGGGGATGTAATAGGTAAAGAGGAGTAAGGCAGGGGCTCCTTTCTGTGACATGTAGGGGTGGAGGGGATGTAATAGGTAAAGAGGAGTAGGGCAGGGCTCCTTTCTGTGACATGTAGGGGTGGAGGGGATGTAATAGGTAAAGAGGAGTAGGGCAGGGGCTCCTTTCCGTGACATTTAGGGGTGGAGGGGATGTAATAGGTAAAGAGGACTGGGGCAGGGCTCCTTTCTGTGACATGTAGGGGTGGAGGGGATGTAATAGGTAAAGAGGAGTGGGGCAGGGGCTCCTTTCTGTGACACGTAGGGGTGGAGGGGATGTAATAGGTAAAGAGGAGTAAGGCAGGGCTCCTTTCTGTGACATGTAGGGGTGGAGGGGATGTAATAGGTAAAGAGGAGTGGGGCAGGGCTCCTTTCTGTGACATGTAGGGGTGGAGGGGATGTAATAGGTAAAGAGGAGTGGGGCAGGGCTCCTTTCTGTGACATGTAGGGGTGGAGGGGATGTAATAGGTAAAGAGGAGTGGGGCAGGGCTCCTTTCTGTGACATGTAGGGGTGGAGGGGATGTAATAGGTAAAGAGGAGTGGGGCAGGGCTCCTTTCTGTGACATGTAGGGGTGGAGGGGATGTAATAGGTAAAGAGGAGTAGGGCAGGGGCTCCTTTCTGTGACATGTAGCGGTGGAGGGGATGTAATAGGTAAAGAGGAGTGGGGCAGGGCTCCTTTCTGTGACATGTAGGGGTGGAGGGGATGTAATAGGTAAAGAGGAGTGGGGCAGGGCTCCTTTCTGTGACATGTAGGTGTGGAGGGGATGTAATAGGTAAAGAGGAGTGGGGCAGGGCTCCTTTCTGTGACATGTAGGGGTGGAGGGGATGTAATAGGTAAAGAGGAGTGGGGCAGGGCTCCTTTCTCTGACATGTAGGGGTGGAGGGGATGTAATAGGTAAAGAGGAGTGGGGCAGGGGCTCCTTTCTGTTTCATGTAGGGGTGGAGGGGATGTAATAGGTAAAGAGGAGTAGGTCAGGGGCTCCTTTCTGTGACATGTAGGGGTGGAGGGGATGTAATAGGTAAAGAGGAGTAGGGCAGGGGCTCCTTTCTTTGACATGTAGGGGTGGAGGGGATGTAATAGGTAAAGAGGAGTGGGGCATGGCTCCTTTCTGTGACATGTAGGGGTGGATGGGATGTAATACGTAAAGAGGAGTGGGGTAGGGGCTCCTTTCTGTGACATGTAGGGGTGGAGGGGATGTAATAGGTGAAGAGGAGTAGGGCAGGGGCTCCTTTCTGTGACATGTAGGGGTGGAGGGGATGTAATAGGTAAAGAGGAGTAGGGCAGGGCTCCTTTCTGTGACATGTAGTGGTGGAGGGGATGTAATAGGTAAAGAGGAGTGGGGCACGGGCTCCTTTCTGTGACATGTAGGGGTGGAGGGGATGTAATAGGTAAAGAGGAGCGGGGCAGGGACTCCTTTCTGTGACATGTAGGGGTGGAGGGGATGTAATAGGTAAAGAGGAGTGGGGCAGGGCTCCTTTCTGTGACATGTAGTGGGGGAGGGGATGTAATAGGTAAAGAGGAGTAGGGCAGGGGCTCCTTTCTGTGACATGTAGGGGTGGAGGGGATGTAATAGGTAAAGAGGAGTGGGGCAGGGCTCCTTTCTGTGACATGTAGTGGTGGAGGGGATGTAATAGGTAAAGAGGAGTGGGGCAGGGCTCCTTTCTGTGACATGTAGGGGTGGAGGGGATTTAATAGGTAAACAGGAGTAGGGCAGGGGCTCCTTTCTGTGACATGTAGGGGTGGAGGGGATGTCATAGGTAAAGAGGAGTAGGGCAGGGGCTCCTTTCTGTGCCATGTAGGGGTGGAGGGGATGAGTAATAGGTAAAGAGGAGTGGGGCAGGGGCTCCTTTCTGTGACATGTAGGGGTGGAGGGGATGTAATAGGTAAAGAGGAGTAGGGCAGGGCTCCTTTCTGTGACATGTAGGGGTGGAGGGGATGTAATAGGTAAAGAGGAGTAGGGCAGGGGCTCCTTTCTGTGACATGTAGGGGTGGAGGGGATGTAATAGGTAAAGAGGAGTAGGGCAGGGGCTCCTTTCTGTGACATGTAGGGGTGGAGGGGATGTAATAGGTAAAGAGGAGTAGGGCAGGGCTCCTTTCTGTGACATGTAGGGGTGGAGGGGATGTAATAGTTAAAGAGGAGTGGGGCAGGGCTCCTTTTTGTGACATGTAGGGGTGGAGGGGATGTAATAGGTAAAGAGGAGTGGGGCAGGACTCCTTTCTGTGACATGTAGGGGTGGAGGGGATGTAATAGGTAAAGAGGAGTAGGGCAGGGGCTCCTTTCTGTGACACGTAGGGGTGGAGGGGATGTAATAGGTAAAGAGGAGTGGGGCAGGGCTCCTTTCTGTGACATGTAGGGGTGGAGGGGATGTAATAGGTAAAGAGGAGTAGGGCAGGGGCTCCTTTCTGTGACATGTAGGGGTGGAGGGGATGTAATAGGTAAAGAGGAGTAGGGCAGGGCTCCTTTCTGTGACATGTAGGGGTGGAGGGGATGTAATAGTTAAAGAGGAGTGGGGCAGGGCTCCTTTTTGTGACATGTAGGGGTGGAGGGGATGTAATAGGTAAAGAGGAGTGGGGCAGGACTCCTTTCTGTGACATGTAGGGGTGGAGGGGATGTAATAGGTAAAGAGGAGTAGGGCAGGGGCTCCTTTCTGTGACACGTAGGGGTGGAGGGGATGTAATAGTTAAAGAGGAGTGGGGCAGGGCTCCTTTTTGTGACATGTAGGGGTGGAGGGGATGTAATAGGTAAAGAGGAGTGGGGCAGGACTCCTTTCTGTGACATGTAGGGGTGGAGGGGATGTAATAGGTAAAGAGGAGTAGGGCAGGGGCTCCTTTCTGTGACATGTAGGGGTGGAGGGGATGTAATAGGTAAAGAGGAGTGGGGCAGGGGCTCCTTTCTGTGACATGTAGGGGTGGAGGGGATGTAATAGGTAAAGAGGAGTGGGGCAGGGCTCATTTCTGTGACATGTAGGGGTGGAGGGGATGTAATAGGTAAAGAGGAGTAGGGCAGGGGCTCCTTTCTGTGACATGTAGGGGTGGAGCGGATGTAATAGGTAAAGAGGCGTGGGGCAGGGGCTCCTTTCTGTGACATGTAGGGGTGGAGGGGATGTAATAGGTAAAGAGGAGTAGGGCAGGGGCTCCTTTCTGTGACATGTAGGGGTGGAGGGGATGTAATAGGTAAAGAGGAGTGGGCAGGGTCTCCTTTCTGTGACATGTAGGGGTGGAGGGGATGTAATACGTAAAGAGGAGTGGGGCAGGGCTCCTTTCTGTGACATGTAGGGGTGGAGGGGATGTAATAGGTAAAGAGCAGTAGGGCAGGGGCTCCTTTCTGTGACACGTAGGGGTGGAGGGGATGTAATAGGTAAAGAGGAGTGGGGCAGGGCTCCTTTCTGTGACATGTAGGGGTGGAGGGGATGTAATAGGTAAAGAGGCGTAGGGCAGGGCTCCTTTCTGTGACATGTAGGGGTGGAGGGGATGTAATAGGTAAAGAGGAGTAGGGCAGGGGCTCCTTTCTGTGACATGTAGGGGTGGAGGGGATGTCATAGGTAAAGAGGAGTAGGGCAGGGGCTCCTTTCTGTGACATGTAGGGGTGGAGGGGATGTAATAGGTAAAGAGGAGTAGGGCAGGGGCTCCTTTCTGTGACATGTAGGGGTGGAGGGGATGTAATAGGTAAAGAGGAGTGGGGCAGGTCTCCTTTCTGTGACATGTAGGGGTGGAGGGGATGTAATAGGTAAAGAGGAGTAGGGCAGGGACTCCTTTCTGTGACATGTAGGGGTGGAGGGGATATAATAGGTAAAGAGGAGTGGGGCAGTGGCTCCTTTCTGTGACATGCAGGGGTGGAGGGGATGTAATAGGTAAAGAGGAGTGGGGCAGTGGCTCCTTTCTGTGACATGTAGGGGTGGAGGGGACGTAATAGGTAAAGAGGAGTAGGGCAGGGGCTCCTTTCTGTGACATGTAGGGGTGGAGGGGATGTAATAGGTAAAGAGGAGTGGGGCAGGGCTCCTTTCTGTGACATGTAGGGGTGGAGGGGATGTAATAGGTAAAGAGGAGTGGGGCAGAGGCTCCTTTCTGTGACATGTAGGGGTGGAGGGGATGTAATAGGTAAAGAGGAGTAGGGCAGGGGCTCCTTTCTGTGACATGTAGGGGTGGAGTGGATGTAATATGTAAAGAGGAGTGAGGCAGGGCTCCTTTCTGTGACATGTAGGGGTGGAGGGGATTTAATAGGTAAGGAGGAGTAGGGCAGGGGCTCCTTTCTGTGACATGTAGTGGTGGAGGGGATGTAATAGGTAAAGAGGAGTGGGGCAGGGGCTCCTTTCTGTGACATGTAGGGGTGGAGGGGATGTGATAGGTAAAGAGGAGTGGGGCAGGGGCTCCTTTCTGTGACATGTAGGGGTAAGGGGATGTAATACGTAAAGAGGAGTAGGGTAGGGGCTCCTTTCTGTGACATGTAGGGGTGGAGGGGATGCAATAGGTAAAGAGGAGTAGGGCAGGGCTCCTTTCTGTGACACGTAGGGGTGGAGGGGATGTAATAGGTAAAGAGGAGTAGGGCAGGGCTCCTTTCTGTGACATGTAGGGGTGGAGGGGATGTAATAGGTAAAGAGGAGTAGGGCAGGGGCTCCTTTCTGTGACACGTAGGGGTGGAGGGGATGTAATAGGTAAAGAGGAGTGGGGCAGGGCTCCTTTCTGTGACACGTAGGGGTGGAGGGGATGTAATAGGTAAAGAGGAGTAGGGCAGGGCTCCTTTCTGTGACATGTAGGGGTGGAGGGGATGTAATAGGTAAAGAGGAGTAGGGCAGGGGCTCCTTTCTGTGACACGTAGGGGTGGAGGGGATGTAATAGGTAAAGAGGAGTGGGGCAGGGCTCCTTTCTGTGACATGTAGGGGTGGAGGGGATGTAATAGGTAAAGAGGCGTGGGGCAGGGGCTCCTTTCTGTGACATGTAGGGGTGTAGGGGATGTAATAGGTAAAGAGGAGTAGGGCAGGGCTCCTTTCTGTGACATGTAGGGGTGGAGGGGATGTAATAGGTAAAGAGGAGTAGGGCAGGGGCTCCTTTCTGTGACATGTAGGGGTGGAGGGAATGTAATAGGTAAAGAGGAGTAGGGCAGGGGCTCCTTTCTGTGACACGTAGGGGTGGAGGGGATGTAATAGGTAAACAGGAGTAGGGCAGGGCTCCTTTCTGTGACATGTAGGGGTGGAGGGGATGTAATAGGTAAAGAGGAGTAGGGCAGGGGCTCCTTTCTGTGACACGTAGGGGTGGAGGGGATGTAATAGGTAAAGAGGAGTGGGGCAGGGCTCCTTTCTGTGACATGTAGGGGTGGAGGGGATGTAATAGGTAAAGAGGAGTAGGGCAGGGCTCCTTTCTGTGACATGTAGGGGTGGAGGGGATGTAATAGGTAAAGAGGAGTAGGGCAGGGGCTCCTTTCTGTGACATGTAGGGGTGGAGCGGATGTAATAGGGAAAGAGGAGTGGGGCAGGGCTCCTTTCTGTGACATGTAGGGGTGGAGGGGATGTAATAGGTAAAGAGGAGTGGGGCAGGGCTCCTTTCTGTGACATGTAGGTGTGGAGGGGATGTAATAGGTAAAGAGGACTGGGGCAGGGCTCCTTTCTCTGACATGTAGGGGTAGAGGGGATGTAATAGGTAAAGAGGAGTAGGGCAGGGGCTCCTTTCTGTGACATGTAGGGGTGGAGGGGATGTAATAGGTAAAGAGGCGTGGGGCAGGGGCTCCTTTCTGTGACATGTAGGGGTGGAGGGGATGTAATAGGTAAAGAGGAGTGGGGCAGGGCTCCTTTCTGTGACATGTAGGGGTGGAGGGGATGTAATAGGTAAAGAGGAGTAGGGCAGGGGCTCCTTTCTGTGACACGTAGGGGTGGAGGGGATGTAATAGGTAAAGAGGAGTGGGGCAGGGCTCCTTTCTGTGACATGTAGGGGTGGAGGGGATGTAATAGGTAAAGAGGCGTAGGGCAGGGCTCCTTTCTGTGACATGTAGGGGTGGAGGGGATGTAATGGGTAAAGAGGAGTAGGGCAGGGGCTCCTTTCTGTGACATGTAGGGGTGGAGGGGTGTCATAGGTAAAGAGGAGTAGGGCAGGGGCTCCTTTCTGTGACATGTAGGGGTGGAGGGGATGTAATAGGTAAAGAGGAGTGGGGCAGGGCTCCTTTCTGTGACATGTAGGGGTGGAGGGGATGTAATAGGTAAAGAGGAGTAGGGCAGGGGCTCCTTTCTGTGACATGTAGGGGTGGAGGGGATATAATAGGTAAAGAGGAGTGGGGCAGTGGCTCCTTTCTGTGACATGTAGGGGTGGAGGGGATGTAATAGGTAAAGAGGAGTGGGGCAGTGGCTCCTTTCTGTGACATGTAGGGGTGGAGGGGATGTAATAGGTAAAGAGGAGTAGGGCAGGGGCTCCTTTCTGTGACATGTAGGGGTGGAGTGGATGTAATATGTAAAGAGGAGTGAGGCAGGGCTCCTTTCTGTGACATGTAGGGGTGGAGGGGATTTAATAGGTAAGGAGGAGTAGGGCAGGGGCTCCTTTCTGTGACATGTAGTGGTGGACGGGATGTAATAGGTAAAGAGGAGTGGGGCAGGGGCTCCTTTCTGTGACATGTAGGAGTGGAGGGGATGTGATAGGTAAAGAGGAGTGGGGCAGGGGCTCCTTTCTGTGACATGTAGGGGTAAGGGGATGTAATACGTAAAGAGGAGTAGGGCAGGGGCTCCTTTCTGTGACATGTAGGGGTGGAGGGGATGCAATAGGTAAAGAGGAGTAGGGCAGGGCTCCTTTCTGTGACACGTAGGGGTGGAGGGGATGTAATAGGTAAAGAGGAGTAGGGCAGGGCTCCTTTCTGTGACATGTAGGGGTGGAGGGGATGTAATAGGTAAAGAGGAGTAGGGCAGGGGCTCCTTTCTGTGACACGTAGGGGTGGAGGGGATGTAATAGGTAAAGAGGAGTGGGGCAGGGCTCCTTTCTGTGACACGTAGGGGTGGAGGGGATGTAATAGGTAAAGAGGAGTAGGGCAGGGCTCCTTTCTGTGACATGTAGGGGTGGAGGGGATGTAATAGGTAAACAGGAGTAGGGCAGGGGCTCCTTTCTGTGACACGTAGGGGTGGAGGGGATGTAATAGGTAAAGAGGAGTGGGGCAGGGCTCCTTTCTGTGACATGTAGGGGTGGAGGGGATGTAATAGGTAAAGAGGCGTGGGGCAGGGGCTCCTTTCTGTGACATGTAGGGGTGTAGGGGATGTAATAGGTAAAGAGGAGTAGGGCAGGGCTCCTTTCTGTGACATGTAGGGGTGGAGGGGATGTAATAGGTAAAGAGGAGTAGGGCAGGGGCTCCTTTCTGTGACATGTAGGGGTGGAGGGAATGTAATAGGTAAAGAGGAGTAGGGCAGGGGCTCCTTTCTGTGACACGTAGGGGTGGAGGGGATGTAATAGGTAAAGAGGAGTAGGGCAGGGCTCCTTTCTGTGACATGTAGGGGTGGAGGGGATGTAATAGGTAAATAGGAGTAGGGCAGGGGCTCCTTTCTGTGACATGTAGGGGTGGAGGGGATGTAATAGGTAAAGAGGAGTAGGGCAGGGGCTCCTTTCTGTGACATGTAGGGGTGGAGCGGATGTAATAGGGAAAGAGGAGTGGGGCAGGGCTCCTTTCTGTGACATGTAGGGGTGGAGGGGATGTCATAGGTAAAGAGGAGTGGGGCAGGGCTCCTTTCTGTGACATGTAGGGGTGGAGGGGATGTAATAGGTAAAGAGGACTGGGGCAGGGCTCCTTTCTCTGACATGTAGGGGTAGAGGGGATGTAATAGGTAAAGAGGAGTAGGGCAGGGGCTCCTTTCTGTGACATGTAGGGGTGGAGGGGATGTAATAGGTAAAGAGGCGTGGGGCAGGGGCTCCTTTCTGTGACATGTAGGGGTGGAGGGGATGTAATAGGTAAAGAGGAGTGGGGCAGGGCTCCTTTCTGTGACATGTAGGGGTGGAGGGGATGTAATAGGTAAAGAGGAGTAGGGCAGGGGCTCCTTTCTGTGACACGTAGGGGTGGAGGGGATGTAATAGGTAAAGAGGAGTGGGGCAGGGCTCCTTTCTGTGACATGTAGGGGTGGAGGGGATGTAATAGGTAAAGAGGCGTAGGGCAGGGCTCCTTTCTGTGACATGTAGGGGTGGAGGGGATGTAATGGGTAAAGAGGAGTAGGGCAGGGGCTCCTTTCTGTGACATGTAGGGGTGGAGGGGTGTCATAGGTAAAGAGGAGTAGGGCAGGGGCTCCTTTCTGTGACATGTAGGGGTGGAGGGGATGTAATAGGTAAAGAGGAGTGGGGCAGGGCTCCTTTCTGTGACATGTAGGGGTGGAGGGGATGTAATAGGTAAAGAGGAGTAGGGCAGGGGCTCCTTTCTGTGACATGTAGGGGTGGAGGGGATATAATAGGTAAAGAGGAGTGGGGCAGTGGCTCCTTTCTGTGACATGTAGGGGTGGAGGGGATGTAATAGGTAAAGAGGAGTGGGGCAGTGGCTCCTTTCTGTGACATGTAGGGGTGGAGGGGATGTAATAGGTAAAGAGGAGTAGGTCAGGGGCTCCTTTCTGTGACATGTAGGGGTGGAGGGGATGTAATATGTAAAGAGGAGTGGGGCAGGGCTCCTTTCTGTGACATGTAGGGGTGGAGGGGATGTAATAGGTAAAGAGGAGTGGGGCAGGGCTCCTTTCTGTGACATGTAGGGGTGGAGGGGATGTAATAGGTAAAGAGGAGTGGGGCAGGGCTCCTTTCTGTGACATGTAGGTGTGGAGGGGATGTAATAGGTAAAGAGGAGTGGGGCAGGGCTCCTTTCTGTGACATGTAGGGGTGGAGGGGATGTAATAGGTAAAGAGGAGTGGGGCAGGGGCTCTTTTCTGTGACATGTAGGGGTGGAGGGGATGTAATAGGGAAAGAGGAGTATGGCAGGGGCTCCTTTCTGTGACATGTAGGGGTGGAGCGGATGTAATAGGTAAGGAGGAGTAGGGCAGGGGCTCCTTTCTGTGACATGTAGGGGTGGAGGGGATGTAATAGGTAAAGAGGAGTAGGGCAGGGGCTCCTTTCTGTGACATGTAGGGGTGGAGGGGATGTAATAGGTAAAGAGGAGTGGGGCAGGGGCTCCTTTCTGTGACATGTAGGGGTGGAGGGGATGTAATACGTAAAGAGGAGTAGGGCAGGGGCTCCTTTCTGTGACATGTAGGGGTGGAGGGGATGCAATAGGTAAAGAGGAGTGGGGCAGGGGCTCCTTTCTGTGACATGTAGGGGTGGAGGGGATGTAATAGGTAAAGAGGAGTGGGGCAGGGGCTCCTTTCTGTGACATGTAGGGGTGGAGGGGATGTAATAGGTAAAGAGGAGTAAGGCAGGGGCTCCTTTCTGTGACATGTAGGGGTGGAGGGGATGTAATAGGTAAAGAGGAGTGGGGCAGGGCTCCTTTCTGTGACATGTAGGGGTGGAGGGGATGTAATAGGTAAAGAGGAGTAGGGCAGGGGCTCCTTTCCGTGACATTTAGGGGTGGAGGGGATGTAATAGGTAAAGAGGAGTGGGGCAGGGGCTCCTTTCTGTGACATGTAGGGGTGGAGGGGATGTAATAGGTAAAGAGGAGTAGGGCAGGGGCTCCTTTCTGTGACATTTAGGGGTGGAGGGGATGTAATAGGTAAAGAGGAGTAGGGCAGAGGCTCCTTTCTGTGACATTTAGGGGTGGAGGGGATGTAATAGGTAAAGAGGAGTAGGGCAGGGGCTCCTTTCTGTGACAAGTAGGGGTGGAGGGGATGTAATAGGTAAAGAGGAGTAGGGCAGGGGCTCCTTTCTGTGACATGTAGGAGTGGAGGGGATGTAATAGGGAAAGAGGAGTGGGGCAGGGCTCCTTTCTGTGACATGTAGGGGTGGAGGGGATGTAATAGGTAAAGAGGAGTGGGGCAGGGCTCCTTTCTGTGACATGTAGGGGTGGAGGGGATGTAATACGTAAAGAGGAGTGGGGTAGGGGCTCCTTTCTGTGACATGTAGGGGTGGAGGGGATGTAATAGGTGAAGAGGAGTAGGGCAGGGGCTCCTTTCTGTGACATGTAGGGGTGGAGGGGATGTAATAGGTAAAGAGGAGTAGGGCAGGGCTCCTTTCTGTGACATTTAGTGGTGGAGGGGATGTAATAGGTAAAGAGGAGTGGGGCACGGGCTCCTTTCTGTGACATGTAGGGGTGGAGGGGATGTAATAGGTAAAGAGGAGTGGGGCAGGGGCTCCTTTCTGTGACATGTAGGGGTGGAGGGGATGTAATAGGTAAAGAGGAGTGGGGCAGGGCTCCTTTCTGTGACATGTAGGGGGGGAGGGGATGTAATAGGTAAAGAGGAGTAGGGCAGGGGCTCCTTTCTGTGACATGTAGGGGTGGAGGGGATGTAATAGGTAAAGAGGAGTGGGGCAGGGCTCCTTTCTGTGACATGTAGGGGTGGAGGGGATGTAATAGGTAAAGAGTAGTGGGGCAGGGCTCCTTTCTGTGACATGTAGGGGTGGAGGGGATTTAATAGGTAAACAGGAGTAGGGCAGGGGCTCCTTTCTGTGACATGTATGGGTGGAGGGGATGTCATAGGTAAAGAGGAGTAGGGCAGGGGCTCCTTTCTGTGCCATGTAGGGGTGGAGGGGATGAGTAATAGGTAAAGAGGAGTGGGGCAGGGGCTCCTTTCTGTGACATGTAGGGGTGGAGGGGATGTAATAGGTAAAGAGGAGTAGGGCAGGGGCTCCTTTCTGTGACATGTAGGGGTGGAGGGGATGTCATAGGTAAAGAGGAGTAGGGCAGGGGCTCCTTTCTGTGACATGTACGGGTGGAGGGGATGAGTAATAGGTAAAGAGGAGTAGGGCAGGGGCTCCTTTCTGTGACATGTAGGGGTGGAGGGGATGTAATAGGTAAAGAGGAGTAGGGCAGGGGCTCCTTTCTGTGACATGTAGTGGTGGAGGGGATGTAATAGGTAAAGAGGAGTGGGGCAGGGGCTCCTTTCTGTGACATGTAGGGGTGGAGGGGATGTAATATGTAAAGAGGAGTAGGGCAGGGGCTCCTTTCTGTGACATGTAGGGGTGGAGGGGATGTAATAGGTAAAGAGGAGTAGGGCAGGGGCTCCTTTCTGTGACATGTAGGGGTGGAGGGGATGTAATAGGTAAAGAGGAGTAGGGCAGGGGCTCCTTTCTGTGACATGTAGGGGTGGAGGGGATGTAATAGGTAAAGAGGAGTAGGGCAGGGCTCCTTTCTGTGACATGTAGGGGTGGAGGGGATGTAATAGGTAAAGAGGAGTGGGGCAGGGCTCCTTTTTGTGACATGTAGGGGTGGAGGGGATGTAATAGGTAAAGAGGAGTGGGGCAGGACTCCTTTCTGTGACATGTAGGGGTGGAGGGGATGTAATAGGTAAAGAGGAGTAGGGCAGGGGCTCCTTTCTGTGACATGTAGGGGTGGAGGGGATGTAATAGGTAAAGAGGAGTTGGGAAGGGCTCCTTTCTCTGACATGTAGGGGTGGAGGGGATGTAATAGGTAAAGAGGAGTGGGGCAGGGGCTCCTTTCTGTGACATGTAGGGGTGGAGGGGATGTAATATGTAAAGAGGAGTGGGGCAGGGCTCCTTTCTGTGACATGTAGGGGTGGAGGGGATGTAATAGGTAAAGAGGAGTAGGGCAGGGGCTCCTTTCTGTGACATGTAGGGGTGGAGGGGATGTAATAGGTAAAGAGGAGTAGGGCAGGGGCTCCTTTCTGTGACATGTAGGGGTGGAGGGGATGTAATAGATAAAGAGGAGTAGGGCAGGGGCTCCTTTCTGTGACAGTTAGGGGTGGAGGGGATGTAATAGGTAAAGAGGAGTGGGGCAGGGGCTCCTTTCTGTGACATGTAGGGGTGGAGGGGATGTAATAGGTAAAGAGGAGTAGGGCAGGGGCTCCTTTCTGTGACATGTAGGGGTGGAGGGGATGTAATAGGTAAAGAGGAGTGGGGCAGGGGCTCCTTTCTGTGACATTTAGGGGTGGAGGGGATGTAATAGGTAAAGAGTAGTAGGGCACGGCTCCTTTCTGTGACAAGTAGGGGTGGAGGGGATATAATAGGTAAAGAGGAGTAGGGCAGGGGCTCCTTTCTTTGACATGTAGGGTTGGAGGGGATGTAATAGGTAAAGAGGAGTGGGGCAGGGCTCCTTTCTGTGACATGTAGGGGTGGAGGGGATGTAATAGGTAAAGAGGAGTGGGGCAGGGCTCCTTTCTGTGACATGTAGGGGTGGAGGGGATGTAATAGGTAAAGAGGAGTAGGGCAGGGGCTCCTTTCTGTGACATGTAGGGGTGGAGGGGATGTAATACGTAAAGAGGCGTGGGGCAGGGGCTCCTTTCTGTGACATGTAGGGGTGTAGGGGATGTAATAGGTAAAGAGGAGTAGGGCAGGGCTCCTTTCTGTGACATGTAGGGGTGGAGGGGATGTAATAGGTAAGAGGAGTAGGGCAGGGGCTCCTTTCTGTGACATGTAGGGGTGGAGGGGATGTAATAGGTAAAGAGGAGTAGGGCAGGGGCTCCTTTCTGTGACACGTAGGGGTGGAGGGGATGTAATAGGTAAAGAGGAGTAGGGCAGGGCTCCTTTCTGTGACATGTAGGGGTGGAGGGGATGTAATAGGTAAAGAGGAGTAGGGCAGGGGCTCCTTTCTGTGACATGTAGGGGTGGAGGGGATGTAATAGGTAAAGAGGAGTAGGGCAGGGCTCCTTTCTGTGACATGTAGGGGTGGAGGGGATGTAATACGTAAAGAGGAGTAGGGCAGGGGCTCCTTTCTGTGACACGTAGGGGTGGAGGGGATGTAATAGGTAAAGAGGAGTGGGGCAGGGCTCCTTTCTGTGACATGTAGGGGTGGAGGGGATGTAATAGGTAAAGAGGAGTAGGGCAGGGCTCCTTTCTGTGACATGTAGGGGTGGAGGGGATGTAATAGGGAAAGAGGAGTGGGGCAGGGCTCCTTTCTGTGACATGTAGGGGTGGAGGGGATGTAATAGGTAAAGAGGAGTGGGGCAGGGGCTCCTTTCTGTGACATGTAGGGGTGGAGGGGATGTAATAGGTAAAGAGGAGTGGGGCAGGGCTCCTTTCTGTGACATGTAGGGGTGGAGGGGATGTAATAGGTAAAGAGGAGTAGGGCAGGGGCTCCTTTCTGTGACATGTAGGGGTGGAGGGGATGTAATAGGTAAAGAGGCGTGGGGCAGGGGCTCCTTTCTGTGACATGTAGGGGTGGAGGGGATGTAATAGGTAAAGAGGAGTAGGGCAGGGGCTCCTTTCTGTGACATGTAGGGTTGGAGGGGATGTAATAGGTAAAGAGGAGTGGGGCAGGGGCTCCTTTCTGTGACATGTAGGGGTGGAGGGGATGTAATACGTAAAGAGGAGTGGGGCAGGGCTCCTTTCTGTGACATGTAGGGGTGGAGGGGATGTAATAGGTAAAGAGGAGTAGGGCAGGGGCTCCTTTCTGTGACACGTAGGGGTGGAGGGGATGTAATAGGTAAAGAGGAGTGGGGCAGGGCTCCTTTCTGTGACATGTAGGGGTGGAGGGGATGTAATAGGTAAAGAGGCGTAGGGCAGGGCTCCTTTCTGTGACATGTAGGGGTGGAGGGGATGTAATAGGTAAAGAGGAGTAGGGCAGGGGCTCCTTTCTGTGACATGTAGGGGTGGAGGGGATGTCATAGGTAAAGAGGAGTAGGGCAGGGGCTCCTTTCTGTGACATGTAGGGGTGGAGGGGATGTAATAGGTAAAGAGGAGTAGGGCAGGGGCTCCTTTCTGTGACATGTAGGGGTGGAGGGGATGTAATAGGTAAAGAGGAGTGGGGCATGGCTCCTTTCTGTGACATGTAGGGGTGGAGGGGATGTAATAGGTAAAGAGGAGTAGGGCAGGGACTCCTTTCTGTGACATGTAGGGGTGGAGGGGATGTAATAGGTAAAGAGGAGTGGGGCAGTGGCTCCTTTCTGTGACATGCAGGGGTGGAGGGGATGTAATAGGTAAAGAGGAGTGGGGCAGTGGCTCCTTTCTGTGACATGTAGGGGTGGAGGGGATGTAATAGGTAAAGAGGAGTAGGGCAGGGGCTCCTTTCTGTGACCTGTAGGGGTGGAGGGGATGTAATAGGTAAAGAGGAGTGGGGCAGGGCTCCTTTCTGTGACATGTAGGGGTGGAGGGGATGTAATAGGTAAAGAGGAGTGGGGCAGAGTCTCCTTTCTGTGACATGTAGGGGTGGAGGGGATGTAATAGGTAAAGAGGAGTAGGGCAGGGGCTCCTTTCTGTGACATGTAGGGGTGGAGTGGATGTAATATGTAAAGAGGAGTGAGGCAGGGCTCCTTTCTGTGACATGTAGGGGTGGAGGGGATTTAATAGGTAAGGAGGAGTAGGGCAGGGGCTCCTTTCTGTGACATGTAGTGGTGGAGGGGATGTAATAGGTAAAGAGGAGTGGGGCAGGGGCTCCTTTCTGTGACATGTAGGGGTGGAGGGGATGTAATAGGTAAAGAGGAGTAGGGCAGGGGCTCCTTTCTGTGACATGTAGGGGTGGAGGGGATGTAATAGGTAAAGAGGAGTAGGGCAGGGGCTCCTTTCTGTGACATGTAGGGGTGGAGGGGATGTAATAGGTAAAGAGGAGTGGGGCAGGGGCTCCTTTCTGTGACATGTAGGGGTGGAGGGGATGTAATAGGTAAAGAGGAGTAGGGCAGGGGCTCCTTTCTGTGACATGTAGGGGTGGAGGGGATGTAATACGTAAAGAGGAGTAGGGCAGGGGCTCCTTTCTGTGACACGTAGGGGTGGAGGGGATGTAATAGGTAAAGAGGAGTAGGGCAGGGCTCCTTTCTGTGACATGTAGGGGTGGAGGGGATGTAATAGATAAAGAGGAGTAGGGCAGGGGCTCCTTTCTGTGACACGTAGGGGTGGAGGGGATGTAATAGGTAAAGAGGAGTGGGGCAGGGCTCCTTTCTGTGACATGTAGGGGTGGAGGGGATGTAATAGGTAAAGAGGCGTGGGGCAGGGGCTCCTTTCTGTGACATGTAGGGGTGTAGGGGATGTAATAGGTAAAGAGGAGTAGGGCAGGGCTCCTTTCTGTGACATGTAGGGGTGGAGGGGATGTAATAGGTAAAGAGGAGTAGGGCAGGGGCTCCTTTCTGTGACATGTAGGGGTGGAGGGGATGTAATAGGTAAAGAGGAGTAGGGCAGGGGCTCCTTTCTGTGACACGTAGGGGTGGAGGGGATGTAATAGGTAAAGAGGAGTAGGGCAGGGCTCCTTTCTGTGACATGTAGGGGTGGAGGGGATGTAATAGGTAAAGAGGAGTAGGGCAGGGGCTCCTTTCTGTGACATGTAGGGGTGGAGGGGATGTAATAGATAAAGAGGAGTAGGGCAGGGGCTCCTTTCTGTGACAGTTAGGGGTGGAGGGGATGTAATAGGTAAAGAGGAGTGGGGCAGGGGCTCCTTTCTGTGACATGTAGGGGTGGAGGGGATGTAATAGGTAAAGAGGAGTAGGGCAGGGGCTCCTTTCTGTGACATGTAGGGGTGGAGGGGATGTAATAGGTAAAGAGGAGTGGGGCAGGGGCTCCTTTCTGTGACATTTAGGGGTGGAGGGGATGTAATAGGTAAAGAGTAGTAGGGCAGGGGCTCCTTTCTGTGACAAGTAGGGGTGGAGGGGATATAATAGGTAAAGAGGAGTAGGGCAGGGGCTCCTTTCTTTGACATGTAGGGATGGAGGGGATGTAATAGGTAAAGAGGAGTGGGGCAGGGCTCCTTTCTGTGACATGTAGGGGTGGAGGGGATGTAATAGGTAAAGAGGAGTGGGGCAGGGCTCCTTTCTGTGACATGTAGGGGTGGAGGGGATGTAATAGGTAAAGAGGAGTAGGGCAGGGGCTCCTTTTTGTGACATGTAGGGGTGGAGGGGATGTAATACATAAAGAGGCGTGGGGCAGGGGCTCCTTTCTGTGACATGTAGGGGTGTAGGGGATGTAATAGGTAAAGAGGAGTAGGGCAGGGCTCCTTTCTGTGACATGTAGGGGTGGAGGGGATGTAATAGGTAAAGAGGAGTAGGGCAGGGGCTCCTTTCTGTGACATGTAGGGGTGGAGGGGATGTAATAGGTAAAGAGGAGTAGGGCAGGGGCTCCTTTCTGTGACACGTAGGGGTGGAGGGGATGTAATAGGTAAAGAGGAGTAGGGCAGGGCTCCTTTCTGTGACATGTAGGGGTGGAGGGGATGTAATAGGTAAAGAGGAGTAGGGCAGGGGCTCCTTTCTGTGACACGTAGGGGTGGAGGGGATGTAATAGGTAAAGAGGAGTAGGGCAGGGCTCCTTTCTGTGACATGTAGGGGTGGAGGGGATGTAATACGTACAGAGGAGTAGGGCAGGGGCTCCTTTCTGTGACACGTAGGGGTGGAGGGGATGTAATAGGTAAAGAGGAGTGGGGCAGGGCTCCTTTCTGTGACATGTAGGGGTGGAGGGGATGTAATAGGTAAAGAGGAGTAGGGCAGGGCTCCTTTCTGTGACATGTAGGGGTGGAGGGGATGTAATAGGGAAAGAGGAGTGGGGCAGGGCTCCTTTCTGTGACATGTAGGGGTGGAGGGGATGTAATAGGTAAAGAGGAGTGGGGCAGGGGCTCCTTTCTGTGACATGTAGGGGTGGAGGGGATGTAATAGGTAAAGAGGAGTGGGGCAGGGCTCCTTTCTGTGACATGTAGGGGTGGAGGGGATGTAATAGGTAAAGAGGAGTAGGGCAGGGGCTCCTTTCTGTGACATGTAGGGGTGGAGGGGATGTAATAGTTAAAGAGGCGTGGGGCAGGGGCTCCTTTCTGTGACATGTAGGGGTGGAGGGGATGTAATAGGTAAAGAGGATTAGGGCAGGGGCTCCTTTCTGTGACATGTAGGGGTGGAGGGGATGTCATAGGTAAAGAGGAGTAGGGCAGGGGCTCCTTTCTGTAACATGTAGGGGTGGAGGGGATGTAATAGGTAAAGAGGAGTAGGGCAGGGGCTCCTTTCTGTGACATGTAGGGGTGGAGGGGATGTAATAGGTAAAGAGGAGTGGGGCATGGCTCCTTTCTGTGACATGTAGGGGTGGAGGGGATGTAATAGGTAAAGAGGAGTAGGGCAGGGACTCCTTTCTGTGACATGTAGGGGTGGAGGGGATGTAATAGGTAAAGAGGAGTGGGGCAGTGGCTCCTTTCTGTGACATGCAGGGGTGGAGGGGATGTAATAGGTAAAGAGGAGTGGGGCAGTGGCTCCTTTCTGTGACATGTAGGGGTGGAGGGGATGTAATAGGTAAAGAGGAGTAGGGCAGGGGCTCCTTTCTGTGACATGTAGGGGTGGAGGGGATGTAATAGGTAAAGAGGAGTGGGGCAGGGCTCCTTTCTGTGACATGTAGGGGTGGAGGGGATGTAATAGGTAAAGAGGAGTGGGGCAGAGGCTCCTTTCTGTGACATGTAGGGGTGGAGGGGATGTAATAGGTAAAGAGGAGTAGGGCAGGGGCTCCTTTCTGTGACATGTAGGGGTGGAGTGGATGTAATATGTAAAGAGGAGTGAGGCAGGGCTCCTTTCTGTGACATGTAGGGGTGGAGGGGATTTAATAGGTAAGGAGGAGTAGGGCAGGGGCTCCTTTCTGTGACATGTAGTGGTGGAGGGGATGTAATAGGTAAAGAGGAGTGGGGCAGGGGCTCCTTTCTGTGACATGTAGGGGTGGAGGGGATGTAATAGGTAAAGAGGAGTAGGGCAGGGGCTCCTTTCTGTGACATGTAGTGGTGGAGGGGATGTAATAGGTAAAGAGGAGTAGGGCAGGGGCTCCTTTCTGTGACATGTAGGGGCGGAGGGGATGTAATAGGTAAAGAGGAGTGGGGCAGGGGCTCCTTTCTGTGACATGTAGGGGTGGAGGGGATGTAATAGGTAAAGAGGAGTAGGGCAGGGGCTCCTTTCTGTGACATGTAGGGGTGGAGGGGATGTAATACGTAAAGAGGAGTAGGGCAGGGGCTCCTTTCTGTGACACGTAGGGGTGGAGGGGATGTAATAGGTAAAGAGGAGTAGGGCAGGGCTCCTTTCTGTGACATGTAGGGGTGGAGGGGATGTAATAGGTAAAGAGGAGTAGGGCAGGCGCTCCTTTCTGTGACACGTAGGGGTGGAGGGGATGTAATAGGTAAAGAGGAGTGGGGCAGGGCTCCTTTCTGTGACATGTAGGGGTGGAGGGGATGTAATAGGTAAAGAGGCGTGGGGCAGGGGCTCCTTTCTGTGACATGTAGGGGTGTAGGGGATGTAATAGGTAAAGAGGAGTAGGGCAGGGCTCCTTTCTGTGACATGTAGGGGTGGAGGGGATGTAATAGGTAAAGAGGAGTAGGGCAGGGGCTCCTTTCTGTGACATGTAGGGGTGGAGGGGATGTAATAGGTAAAGAGGAGTAGGGCAGGGGCTCCGTTCTGTGACACGTAGGGGTGGAGGGGATGTAATAGGTAAAGAGGAGTAGGGCAGGGCTCCTTTCTGTGACATGTAGGGGTGGAGGGGATGTAATAGGTAAAGAGGAGTAGGGCAGGGGCTCCTTTCTGTGACACGTAGGGGTGGAGGGGATGTAATAGGTAAAGAGGAGTGGGGCAGGGCTCCTTTCTGTGACATGTAGGGGTGGAGGGAATGTAATAGGTAAAGAGGAGTAGGGCAGGGCTCCTTTCTGTGACACGTAGGGGTGGAGGGGATGTAATAGGTAAAGAGGAGTAGGGCAGGGGCTCCTTTCTGTGACATGTAGGGGTGGAGGGGATGTAATAGGGAAAGAGGAGTGGGGCAGGGCTCCTTTCTGTGACATGTAGGGGTGGAGGGGATGTAATAGGTAAAGAGGAGTGGGGCAGAGGCTCCTTTCTGTGACATGTAGGGGTGGAGGGGATGTAATAGGTAAAGAGGAGTAGGGCAGGGGCTCCTTTCTGTGACATGTAGGGGTCGAGTGGATGTAATATGTAAAGAGGAGTGGGGCAGGGCTCCTTTCTGTGACATGTAGGGGTGGAGGGGATTTAATAGGTAAAGAGGAGTAGGGCAGGGGCTCCTTTCTGTGACATGTAGTGGTGGAGGGGATGTAATAGGTAAAGAGGAGTGGGGCAGGGGCTCCTTTCTGTGACATGTAGGGGTGGAGGGGATGTAATATGTAAAGAGGAGTAGGGCAGGGTCTCCTTTCTGTGACATGTAGGGGTGGAGGGGATGTAATAGGTAAAGAGGAGTAGGGCAGGGGCTCCTTTCTGTGACATGTAGGGGTGGAGGGGATGTAATATGTAAAGAGGAGTAGGGCAGGGGCTCCTTTCTGTGACATGTAGGGGTGGAGGGGATGTAATAGCTAAAGAGGAGTAGGGCAGGGGCTCCTTTCTGTGACATGTAGGGGTGGAGGGGATGTAATATGTAAAGAGGAGTGGGGCAGGGCTCCTTTCTGTGACATGTAGGGGTGGAGGGGATGTAATAGGTAAAGAGGAGTAGGGCAGGGGCTCCTTTCTGTGACATGTAGGGGTGGAGGGGATGTAATAGGTAAAGAGGAGTAGGGCAGGGGCTCCTTTCTGTGACATGTAGTGGTGGAGGGGATGTAATATGTAAAGAGGAGTGGGGCAGGGCTCCTTTCTGTGACATGTAGGGGTGGAGGGGATGTAATAGGTAAAGAAGAGTGGGGCAGGGGCTCCTTTCTGTGACATGTAGGGGTGGAGGGGATGTAATAGGTAAAGAGGAGTGGGGCAGGGGCTCCTTTCTGTGACATGTTGGGGTGGAGGGGATGTAATAACTAAAGAGGAGTAGGGCAGGGGCTCCTTTCTGTGACATGTAGTGGTGGAGGGGATGTAATAGGTAAAGAGGAGTGGGGCAGGGGCTCCTTTCTGTGACATGTAGGGGTGGAGATTATGTAATATGTAAAGAGGAGTAGGGCAGGGGCTCCTTTCTGTGACATGTAGGGGTGGAGGGGATGTAATATGTAAAGACGAGTAGGGCAGGGGCTCCTTTCTGTGACATGTAGGGGTGGAGGGGATGTAATATGTAAAGAGGAGTAGGGCAGGGGCTCCTTTCTGTGACATGTAGGAGTGGAGGGGATGTAATAGGTAAAGTAGAGTGGGGCAGGGGCTCCTTTCTGTGACATGTAGGGGTGGGGGGGATGTAATAGGTAAAGAGGAGTAGGGCAGGGGCTCCTTTCTGTGACATGTAGGGGTGGAGGGGATGTAATAGGTAAAGAGGAGTAGGGCAGGGGCTCCTTTCTGTGACATGTAGGGGTGGAGGGGATGTAATATGTAAAGAGGAGTGGGGCAGGGCTCCTTTCTGTGACATGTAGGGGTGGAGGGGATGTAATAGGTAAAGAAGAGTGGGGCAGGGGCTCCTTTCTGTGACATGTAGGGGTGGAGGGGATGCAATAGGTAAAGAGGAGTGGGGCAGGGGCTCCTTTCTGTGACATGTAGGGGTGGAGGGGATGTAATAGCTAAAGAGGAGTAGGGCAGGGGCTCCTTTCTGTGACATGTAGTGGTGGAGGGGATGTAATAGGTAAAGAGGAGTGGGGCAGGGGCTCCTTTCTGTGACATGTAGGGGTGGAGGGTATGTAATATGTAAAGAGGAGTAGGGCAGGGGCTCCTTTCTGTGACATGTAGGGGTGGAGGGGATGTAATATGTAAAGAGGAGTAGGGCAGGGGCTCCTTTCTGTGACATGTAGGGGTGGAGGGGATGTAATATGTAAAGAGGAGTAGGGCAGGGGCTCCTTTCTGTGACATATAGGGGTGGAGGGGATGTAATATGTAAAGAGGATTAGGGCAGGGGCTCCTTTCTGTGACATGTAGGGGTGGAGGGGATGTAATAGGTAAAGAGGAGTGGGGCAGGGGCTCCTTTCTGTGACATGTAGGGGTGGAGGGGATGTAATAGGTAAAGAGGAGTAGGGCAGGGGCTCCTTTCTGTGACATGTAGGGGTGGAGGGGATGTAATAGGTAAAGAGGAGTAGGGCAGGGCTCCTTTCTGTGACATGTAGGGGTGGAGGGGATGTAATAGGTAAAGAGGAGTGGGGCAGGGCTCCTTTCTGTGACATGTAGGGGTGGAGGGGATGTAATAGGTAAAGAGGAGTGGGGCAGGGCTCCTTTCTGTGACATGTAGGGGTGGAGGGGATCTTTACCTATTACATCCCCTCCACCCCTACATGTCACAGAAGGGAGCTCCTGCCCTACTCCTCTTTACCTATTACATCCCCTCCACCCCTACATGTCACAGAAAGGAGCCCCTGCCCCACTCCTCTTTACCTATTACATCCCCTCCACCCCTACATGTCACAGAAAGGAGCCCTGCCCCACTCCTCTTTACCTATTACATCCCCTCCACCCCTACATGTCACAGAAAGGAGCCCTGCCCTACTCCTCTTTACCTATTACATCCCCTCCACCCCTACATGTCACAGAAAGGAGCCCTGCCCCACTCCTCTTTACCTATTACATCCCCTCCACCCCTACATGTCACATTTCCTAATTGCCAAGCCCATTTATATGAATCAAATATTTATGGAATTTTCAGGAACTGTGTGGAAAATGAAATGCTGTCTGGGGAAAAAACACTGTTGGGAGAGTAAAGGGCTTTGCCTGTCGCTGTCTGGATTTACTGGGAGACTAAGGTTCCTCAGGAACTACATTTGCCTTTTGTGGCCTGCTTACCCTTCTCTAAACCTCTTAATCTCCTGTCTCAAGGCCCTGTAGTCTTCAGGCTGAAGCTTGGAGGCAGAAGTGTTGACTGTTGCTCTTCAGTAGGCAGGTCTTTGCAAAGCTACCCAGAAAGGCTGAGGAAGCTGAGAGGCAAAACAAAAAAACATAAAACCATCAACTGAGAAATCCATTACTTAGAAAGAAACATTTAACAGGGTTTTATGAACAGAAGCCATGCCTTGGGCAGCAGTGAGAGGAGATGGTGCATTCCTGCACCATTACCCCAAAGGCCCACGGCTTAAATACCATAGAGAAAGGGTATGCGTGCTTCAGAAGGGATGTGTTGGACAATTTCGTAAGGGCAGGATTTATGGCATGTAGATAACGTCAAGGTTGTTTTGACCTGCCGGTGAGATTTATGGTAAGTATGTGCTCTCATACAAGGAACAGTAGATGAAATAGAAATCTTAGAAGCATTTGCAGAGCTGGGATTAATCAGAAGTTAACAGGGTGAATTAACAACTAAGATGGAATTTCTTTTTTAAAAAATTTTTTTTAGCTTTATTTCATTTTTAATGGACAAATAATATTGTACATATTTATGAGTTGCAAAGTGATATTTCCATACATACATTGTGTAATGATCAAATCAGAGTAACTAGCATATCCATTACCTCAAATATTTATCATTTCTTTGTGGTGAGAACACTTAAAATCCTCTCTTTTAGCTATTTTGAAATATATAACACATTATTATTAACTGTAGTCACCCTGCCATGCAACAGATCACAGAACTTATTCCTCTTGTCGCAAACTTTGTACCCGTTAACTGATGTCCCCCCTTTCCCTGTTCAGCCCCCTCCCACCCCAGCCTCTGGCAACCACCATTCTACTTTCTACTTCTATGAGTTTCACTTCTTAACATTTCACATTTAAGTGAGATAATGCAGTATTGGTCTCTCTGTGCCTGTGCCTGGCTTATTTCACTTAGCATAATGTCTTCTAGTTTCATCCATATTGTTGCAAATGACAGAATTCCTTTTTTTTTTTTTTAAAGCTAAATAGTATTCTATTTTGTTTCTTTAGCCTACATCGTTGTGCAGTGGGGTGGATACAAAATGGGACGGTGAAAGCATCTCAGAACAGAAAGTTGGGGAGGGCAGGGTATCTAGTGGGGAGTTGTATTTTGTCACTCAAATTAAGAATTGTCAGCATGTGGTGATAATAAAAGCAGATCAACTTGTAGTAGGTTTTATTATTGCTGCTTGTTCTACAGACTGTGCAACCTTTACTGCCTGTACCTGGGGTGGGCTTGCCCACTACTCTAACCTTGTATGCCATTGAAGTAATGACAAATTCAGGATCATGGCTTAGCTTAAGACACTGAATAGGGGCTTTGTATGCACTAGGGGAAAAAAAGCTAGTCATACACCAGACTCACAATTGACATGGAAATTTTTTAATGTCCAGTTTTATGAGCGGAGCCCAGGGAATTCTGTTGAAACTCTTTAGGGAAAAGGTATTAATGGATTCTTTCCTTCTCCATAAGAAACTATGTATTTCTTCATTTGAAAGGTAAAGAAACAAAAGCCTTCCTCTTTTTCTCAGTCATTTTCTTTCTGGATAATTTGGAGAACCAGTTGAGTATTCCCAAGGGTTCTCCTTTCTTCACTAATTCACCCTGGAAATGGGGGTTGAGACCCTGAATAACACTTTACTAATGAAGTTTTGGTTGGGGCAAAATATTTTAAACGTTGCAAAAATAAAACTATGACAAGTAGGTGGATGCTTAGAAACGTAATTTAAACTGATAACATTCTGGGTACCCTTATGTCATATCCCCCATTATACCCCAGATTCTTGCCTGACCCTAATCTCTTAATTTACATACCTTCTATGAATAGGAATACTGTGGTACTGAGATATCAGCAATGACTTCCTAAGTGATGTTGTGCTGAGTGGATTTGTCTGAGAGCTGCGTTTTATGATGTCACATGGTTCCGGCAGACTGACAGTTTTCACAGGGTAGTGCTCCCTGGTTTAGGGTGACTCATGGGAAAATCCTAGGCAGACAGCATTAACAAGCTATAAGCTGCCAAGGTCCTTTGGGGCAGGCACATGAGAGCAGCGCTAGACCCAGTACCTTGAAATTTCTTTCCATTTTCACCTGTTTATCTTTTCTTTAAATCACTGATGTTTCTCTACTTTACCAAGACCAATATTCTTACCTGTGGTCTCTATATAATACCTTTCAGCTTCCTCTGACCAGCGATCTTCAGATATGTCCTCCTCTCTCTAAGCATCCTCAGGTTCTTCTTAATTTGTGCCTAGTGTTCCATGATTGGGATGCTAATCATGTGGGAGTTATTTATATCCTACTGCTCAAGGTCATTGCCAAAGTCCAATCACAAAAATCCAGAAAGTTGCAACCTCAGGCATAAATGGGTTAACTCTTCAAATGCACTAGCATCTTTTCTCCTTCAAAGCAATCTTCTATCAGGATTCTTCCTACTTCATTTAAATACATATTTTTCTCTCTCTCTTCTTTCACTGACAAAGTTCCAGAAAGAAAGGTCTGCATTTGAATCTTGCCTCCTGCTTACTCACAAACCTCTTGTATCTGTTGGTCCCCAGCTTTTCTTCCCAAGATTACTAGCAATTGTCTGATCATGAAAGCCAGTCTTTCTCTGTCTCCTGCCTTATTGTGAGCATTTAGCTCTGTCAACTTCATTATACTCTTCTGAGTCTGTAAAACTCCTGGACTTTAGGTTTATTTTGCTATTTTTGCTCTTGGTCTCTGCATTGTGGGTTCATGAGGCTTCTCTTCAGCTTTCTGACTTTTCACATTCTTCATTTTTTTTCCTTATAGAGTTCATTCACTCCCAGGGCAGCAGCCATGACTACAAGAAGGTGACTCCTAAATCTACATCTGTACAATTTTCCTGAGTTTTGGAGATACTCTTGGCTAGAGAGCTTTGTCTAGAAATAACTGTCATCATCTCAATTGTCATACATGTGAAACTACCATTTGTTTATATGCTATCTTAGTCTGCTTGGGCTACCATAACAAAATATCATAAGCTAGGTAGCTTATACAAAGCAGAAATTTGTTGCTCACAGTTCTGGAGGTTGGGAACTCCAAGATCAGAGTGTCAGCACATTTGCTGTCTGGTGAGGGCACACTTTCTATTTTGTAGATCATGTCTTCTAGCTATATCCTCCTATGGTATAAGGAGAAAGGCAGCTTTCTGGAGCCTCTTTTGCAAGGGCACTAATACCATTCATAGTGCTCTCCCCTCATGATCTAATCACCTCCCAAAGTCCTCACCCTCTAAGACCATCTGATACAGTTTGGATCTGCGTCCCTGCCCAAAGCTCATGTTGAATGGGAAGAGGGGTCCGTTGGGAGGTGACTGGATCATGGGGGTGGATTTCCGCTTTGCTGTTCTCATGATAGTGCATTGGTGCTTATGAGATCTGATGGTTTAAAAGTGTGTGGCACTTCCCTCTTTGCTCTTTCTCTCTCTCTCCTACTCCTCCATGGTAAGACATGCTTGTTTTCCCTGAGCCTTCTGCTATAATTGTAAGTTTCCTGAGGGCTCCCATCCTTGCTTCCTGTGAAACCTGCAGAACTGCCAGACCATTAAATCTCTTTTCTTCATAAATTACCCAGCCTCAGGTAGTTCTTTATAGCAGTGTGAAAATGCACTAATACAGAATCACATTGGTGGTTAGATTTCAACATATGCATTTTTCAGGGAGACACAAACATTCAGATCATAGCATATCCTTCTTTATCCCAATTTGCTCATCTTTTCCCCTATTCACTTGCCCTTTATATGAGACCAAGTTTATTTTAGTTCTGCTACTATCCAGTTGTGTAACTTTAGGCAAACTTGTCAACCCTCTGGGCCTGTTTTCACACTTATAAAATGTAAATGATTTTGGAATCTGAGTCTATAAATAAACCTTGACCCTAATACATACTAGTTCATTGACCTGAACAAATCATGCATTTTCTCTAAGCCTCAATGCCTTCATTTAAAAATGAAAACAACAATATTTAACTCATTTGGTTGATGTGAGGATTACATGAGGAAAATATATGCATAAAGTGCATAGCAGAGTGTTTGTGCGTCATACTTAATACAGTAGCTATTATTCTTCCTGTTCTGGGCTTGATATCTTGGAACCCTTTTTGATTTTTTCTTTCCCATATCTAGGTAATGGCCAAATCTTACCAGTCATTCCTTGGTAGTGTCTTGATAGTAACTTTCCCACTTACTACAAGGCACCATGCAGGATACTTTATGCAGGCTGGTTTTCATCTTTGCTATCACCTACATTGTAGGTATTGAAATTTCTGCTGGGAAAGCAGCTTCAGAGGTCACATGGCTAAGAAATAGCCAGCAGGAGTTCAAACTAGGTCTGGTTACCTTTAAAGCCAGCTCTGTTTCCACTCTCCTGGCCTTTCTCATTATTTTTTTTCTTTTTGTTCCCATTGCTGTCAGTCAAATCAGTCTGTTCCAAACTTGTGCCTGTTGGCCTCTCTGCCTCCTCTCTCCCAGTTCTATTTTATCCCATCCGTGACCACCCGATTAACCTCCGTTAAACACCAGCCTCTACTTTCTTCGTGGGAGATGTTTAGCAACACTCCATTACCCCTTGAAGGCATCTGGCATTTAAGGCCTCTGTGTCAAGCTTAAGTTTCTTATATTTTAGCCAAAGAGCCGTTTTTATGTTCCTTCAACGTGTAACGTATGTTTTTGTGATTTTTTTAAAAATATGTTTTTCTACATGAAAAAGTGCAGCCCAGATTATCTGATTAGTGACATAAAAACTCTACTGACTGGGTAAGCCTGTCATTGTTACTATTGTTATTATTTTGACACACACAACTTATTTAGCTAGATCTTGGTACAGAGTCATGAAATGACACACATTAAGTACATTTCATTAGAGCTATTTTGGAAGGCCTGTTTTCACACTTGGTATCTCTTCTCAGTATCCTTGAGTTTAGCAGTTACTTGAATCTTACATCTATCCTCTTGACATCCCCTGCTGTTTTCTGACGCATTGATATCTATTATGGAAATCTACATGGTAGGTATAGAGCTCAAAGATACCCATTGCAATATTATTTGTAGAAGTAGAAAGCTGAAAACGATAAATGTTATCTTTAAGAAAGTAGGTGAGCCTATTATGAATATTATGAATCAATTAAAATAATCTTTGAAGGAATTTTAGGCACATGGAAATAGCTTTTGATGTATACGACAAAAGAATCAGGATAAGTAAGCAATAATAGCAGCAAACGACAAAAAGCAGGATATAAATTACCTATTTGTTAAGACCTCGAATATAATCAAGTATAGGAGAAAAAAACCCTCTTGATTTCATTATTATTAGTATTTTTTTCTTTGCTTTGTTATGATTTCCTGTACTTTGCAAGTTTTTTGCTATGAAGGCATAACTTTTTTTTTTTTAAATCATACAACATAATGTCATGACTTATAACAAGTAAGGACACAGGGATAATTCTCTATGTTTGGGGGTCCCCAAGGTTACTCCTAAATTCACCAATTTGCTAGGAGGATACACAAGACTCAGCATGCAGTCCTACTGATGACTATGATCTATTACAGCAAAAAGATACATTATATAAAATGATTTATCCAGCAAAATCCAGAGGAAACGAGGAGCAAGCTTTCAAGAGTTCTCTCTCAGTGGAGTTGCACCACACTTGTTTAATTCCTCTAGCCATAGGCTATGACAGCACATATGAGATCTCATCTACTAGGAAAGCTTATTAGAGATTCAGTGCCCAGGTTTTTCACTGGGGGTTGATCATATATGTAGCTTCTGCCTACCATGCACCAAAAATCCAGACTCCCAGAAGGGAAGGAGATGTTAGCCACATTGTACAAACAGTTGAGGCACGATGAGCCCCTCTCATCAGGGATGGTGGGAACCCTCCCAAAATCCAGGTTCTAAGATGCCAGCCAGGACAAATTTCGGGGAGGCCTTTCTTATGCTAGCAATCTCAGGCCTACTATATTAACTGTTTTCTGCACATTCCTTGCCCTAATGCCTCACATTTCCAGATGTCCTCACAGAATGAGTAACAGGAATACCAGGAATCTTCCTCCTTTTTACCTGCCCCTCCATCAGAAACACTAAATTTATTCCACTATGGTCTTAAAGTCTGTGGCAATATGAGCACCTGGTTCTTCCCACCCACGCCTTTCTCAGGGCCAGAGAGATGGTCTCCTGTGTGGGGCCAGCTGGTGAGGCTGGCATAGAACCAGGAGAGCATAATTAGCACACTAGTGCCAGCTTCTGGTGCCTAGCTCCTCACTTTGTGTGATGTTCCTTTAGTTCCAACTACTTAAAAATCAATTAGATAGCAGTCATTAGAACACAAGCAGCAACACATAACTAATTGTCCCAGGAAGGTAATTCCTGCACACCCTGGGGCTCTCAGCAACTTTAACTTCCCTTCTGCAAGCAGAGCTTGTCAACATACTTGTCCAGTGAGACATAGTGTAGAGCGATGACTTCATGCCTGTCTTCTGTCTTCCTGGGGAGACTTCAAGACATGGGGCTTGCACGCTTATTTTCTAGTCACACCTCTGTTGTTTGGGTTAATGATACTACTTTTTCATGGCGGTCTTTGCCGGCACAGAACTGGGAGGTGAGTGGATGCAGTTGTTTGCTCCCACTTCCGGTCCTCCATCAATCATGTTCATTTCCCCCACCATCCCCTAGTACCTGGCTTGACACCTGGGTACCTAGCTAAGCTGCAGATTCAGTTTAACAACGAAGTTCGTATTCTTCCTATTCCTTCTGGCCCTTTCCCCAGTCTGTATTCAGTGGAATCTGAGGCCCTTTTGCCGTAAAACAAACTTTTTATCCTGATGGAGGCAGACCCCTGTATTTTACTCAATTTTGCTGAGTGGAGAAAGCATTTCTGCTTATACTTGCTTGCTGTGTTCAGCCTTTACCCTTGACGCTCATAGTTATGTGGAAGTATGGTAGCCAATGGAATGAATAAGTTTATTATTTTATGCAGGTGTTTACTTTTGTTTTTCATTTCCACCTCCCCTACTCTCTTTAGTAACTTATGTTGATGAAGATGAAAATGAAATACTTGAATTATCATCAAATAAAACATTCTTGGTCACGCTGAAGATTCCAGAGGAGTGTGTTGCTGAAGAGGATTTGCCTCACCTGCTCACTGAAAGGGTAATTCCATCTTATGTATTGCTTAAGGAGTTCTTGACATTAGAATATGAGTTTCACTAGAATAATTGGCATGGTGCTATAGAGTAAGTAGCTTCAATTTTGGATTATTTGTCTGGATTTTAGCAGGAAATGATGCTTATAAATATATTTTCTGACCAAATACTGCATGTTCTCACTTACAAGTGGGAGCTGAATCATGAGAACACATGGACACAAAGCGGGGAAGAACACACACTAGGGCCCATTTAAGGGTGGAAGGTGGGAGGAGGGAGGGTGGGAGGAAGGAGAGGATCAGAAAAAAAAATAACTATTGGATACTACTAGGCTTAGTACCTGGGTGACACAATAATCTGTACGACAAACTGCTGTGACACGAGTTTGCCTATATAACAAACTGGCACATGTTTTCTCCTGAACATAAAATAAAAGTTTGTTAAAAAGAAATAAGTAAATATCTTTACCGTAGTGCAAAGCCAGAGGGAAGAGTCCTGGCCTCCAGTTGCATAAATGCTGGAGGACGCTGTTCTTTTTACTCCCTCAGGTCCTATATTTGATCCAACCTGTAGTATTCATCGAGGGTCTGCGATGTGCTAGACAGCATACCAAGTGCCAGGCCACATTGTGCCCTCAGTGGGCTCACAGTCCAAGTACAGGAAGTAACTAAAAAGATAGGTTTGTAACAGCGTGATGTGTTCTAGCGTGGTTTACAATGGCAAAGGAGAGGCACCTGAGCTACCTGAGGTGAAGATGAAGGCGTGAAAGGCCTCTTAAGTGAAGTGATGCTCAGGATGAGTTTTGAAACGAGGTAGGAATTTTCTAAATAAAAAAGCATGGGACATTAAAGGATCTGCAAAGTAGAATACTGTGGCCTTCCCATGCTGTGTGGTGACAGCTTGCAGAGATGAGGCTAAAAAGGAAGGCAGGGGTTGGGTCATGAAGGCTTTCCCACTCTTCAGTAAGGCACCAAAATATTTTCATCAGCAGATTGATATGGTTAGATTTATTCCTTTTAGCCTTTCTGTGTTTTGGTGGAGAAAGACTGGAGGAAGAGATCAGTTAGAAGGTGTTACAATAGTCCAGGTGAGAAATGAGGGAGGCTTGAACTAGGGCAGTGTCAGAAAAATAAGGAAGATTTGCATGAGGTTTAAGAGGTATTCTCACCCAACAGGAGTCTGTGACTGACTGGGTGGTAGTGAGGGAGAGCGTAACTCCAGGCTCTGGTTGAGTGATTGGGCAGATGGATGGTGGTGTCAGTCATGGGGTGAGAAATGCAGCAGAATGAACCCCTGTGTGAGATGGAAGCTCTGCAGCCAGACTAGGAGGGTTGGTTGGGTCATCCTGGTCATCCTGTCGGGTGCTTCACAGCCAGACCCAGAAATTTTGGTAAGAAAGTCTAGGCAAGAGCAGCCTGCCCTCTGTTAGACTCTTCTCTGCCATTGCTGGGTTGAATGGAGTAAGTGCTGGTTATCTGGCTTCCATTTGATTTGATTCCTACAAAAGCTCCTGAAGAGGTGATTCCATCTACGTCACATCAGAGTCAGTTTCTGGGTACCCATGCTTGAAATTTGATTGCTTCTTTTATCACAGGAGTTTGTATCCTGTGATGATTACTCCAGGCTTCTCTTTCTCCTCCTCTTCATTTATATCTTTGAAAATCTTTTTAGATTGTTTAAATTTATTTATTCTATTTTTATTTCTATAGGTTTTTGGGGACCAGGTGGTGTTTGGTTACATGAATAAGTTCTTTAATGGTGATTTCTGACATTTTGTGCACCCATCACCCGGGCAGTGTACACTGTACCCAATTTGTAGTCTTCTATCCCTCACCCCCGCCACCGTTTCCCTGGAGTCCCCAGAGTCTCTTCATTTATATCTTATCTTCAGCTCCCTTTTCTCCTTTCCTCCCACCTGCTTCCCGAGGCAAGTTGCAGAGTGAGAAGCTTCTTGCTACTTTCTTCTCGGCTGCTTTTTTAATGGAAAGGTTTTGCATTTGCTGAGCAGAAATAAAACGAGTCAGCATCCACGTGTGTCACCTATAGCAGAGAAGACTGTCTATTTCAAAGGGAAACGAATGTTCATTTTTCATCTTACAACCATATCTCTTGCACAGAGGCAGATACGAGGAAATTCTCCAGGTATTTTGAGCTTATCACTAGGTAGTGGCAAAGGAGCAGGGGCTGACATTGATGCCTGTGGCAGATCCACAGATTTCTCTGAGCCATTTTCTTCTCCGATAAGTGGAAATCAGTGCAGTTTCTCTGTATACCTCAGGTGCAGATGAGATTACATAAAAATAACTTGAAAAACATTTTTAAAGAATTATCCTACTTACAGATGATCAAAGTAAGGCATAGTGAGGTGACAGATTCCTGGCCTTCATTTACCAAGCAAATATGCTCAGGAGGTATTGCTGTCTTATTGTAAGATCGATAGCTCCTTTCTTCCATTAGGTTAACTTTCAGAAGTTTCTGGATATAAAAGGTAAATGGAAATGGGTATTTGTGGAGGAAAAACTATTTTTTTCTCTATATTCACATTCAATGCAGAACACTTCTGTGGCCACATGTGTGGTTTTTTTCCACACCAACCAATTATCTGCCACCAGCTGGGTGTCCTGCAATCCAGTTCAGTTCTGACATGATCTGCCTGGAGTTAGTGCAGACCCCACAGTTTAAGAGTTCAGCCCCACAAAAATTCCCTCACTTAAGATGCCAATTACAAGTCTAGGTTGTCACTTCTGCTTCTGATCAAGCAACTGCAAATTGGAGGTTTTCAAAACCCCGCCTTGGGTTTGATCATTTGCTAGAATGGCTCACAGAACTCAGGGAAGCATTACGTTTATAGGCACATTGTAAAGGACGGAGGATATCAAAAGCCAGATGAAAAAGTTCATAGGGCAGGCATGTGGGAAGGAACGTGAGTGTCCATGTCCTTTTCAGCTATGCCAGCCTCCCTTGTGTAGATGTGTTCAGCCACCTGGGAGCTCTCCAGACTCTCTTTTAGAGATTTTTATGGAAGTTTCATTACATAGGCATGATGGATTATTAGCTCTCTCTCCAGCCACTTTCTTCTCTGGAGGATGAGGGGTGAAGATGGGGCCAAAAGTTTCCTCCTTCTCCTCCTCCTCCTTCTTCTTCCTCTTCTTCTCCTTCACAGTTTCCACTACGTTCTTCTTCTTCTCTTCTCCTTCTCCGTCCCAGTCTCCTTCCCCTTCTCCTCCTTCTTCTTCCTTCCCCTTCCTCTTCTTCCCCTTCTTCTTTCTCTCTCCTTCCTTCCTCCCTCCCTCCCTCCTTCCTTCCTTCTGTCTTCTTCCCCTCCTCTTTCTCCTCATCCTCCTTTTCCTCCTCTTCCCTCCCTCCCTTCTTCTCTCTCGCTCTCTGTCTCTCTTTCTCTCTTTCTTTCTTCAATTTTCACTATATTTCCTGGGCTGATATCAAACTCCTGGCCTCAAGCAATTCTCCCCACTTAGTCTCCCAAGTAGCTGGGATTCCAGACGTGCACCATCTCACTCCACCGCACTGCCTGAAAGTTCCAGGCTTCTAGCTGTGGCTTGCTCTTTCTGGTGATCAGCCCCCATCCAGCAGCCCACCAAGAGTTGCCTCATCAGAAATAAAGACACTCCTATAACCCAGGAAACTGCAAGAGATTTCGGAGCAGCTCTGTGTCAGGAGCTGGGGTAAAGACCAAATGTTTGAGTCAAAGATGTACCCAGCACCCCTGTCCCTCAGGAAATAACAAGGGTTTTAGGAATTCTGGGCCAGGAACTGAGACAGAGACTAAACAGTATATATATTTTTATTATATCACAGTATTGGAACTTTACGCCCTTGCCCTTGGCTTTTCTACACACACGCCCTGTCATGTGTCACTGCCACAGTTTTTTCCTCTCAGGGTTGGGGCCAGTACTCTGCTTAAGCCAGCTTGTTAGTTACGTATGAACTGCCACACCCTGTGCATGGGTGAGGAGTTAATGATGGCACCTCTCTTATTCTGGAAGCTGTGTCTAATTAGCCGCTGCATCAGACTCAGCTAATCAAGTCACTGAGCTGCTTGCTCGGTTTGCACCAAGCTTCATATACATTGTGTGGGAGACACCAGAGTAAGTGTTAAGGAGCCCCCCCCCGCAACCTCCCACTTCACCTCTTTGGGCCCAAGGTGGGACAGTGTGACTAACAGGTCCCAAAATGTAAATATGTCCTAAGTACAGCAGAGGAGCATGTTATCAAAAAGAATCTTCCAGTGAACACTAAAAGTGATCTAATCTACCACTCCATATGTTACCTGAAAATTTTAACTTAAAAATTTTGCTGAAAACCTATTATGTGCAAAACACTGTACTGGGCCCTAAAGATTAATAAAGGAAAGAAGGGAAGGAGGAAGCAGGGAAGACTGGGAGGAAGGACAGACATCACCCCTGCCATAGGAAGCTCAATCCAAAAGGAAGAGAGAGACATGAGTGCTTGACATTAGTGCTTGAAGAGATTCTCCTCTGCGGCATCCTCATCCTCCTCCCCATCACAGCATCCCTGTGAAAGCCGCTTTCCTAGTTCCTGAGTTTTCTAAATGACTATCAGCCTATCGGCAACATCCTGTGCATTGGGGTTTAAGAGCTGTGAAATGACCCAGTCATTTTCTCCGAAAGTTTTTGTCACTTTATGCTGCTTTCCTCCTTGATATTCAGGAGACACTTTTCTTCACTGTATATGTATCCATTTCATCCTCACTGGGTAGCGTGGTAAGATGGGAAGAAGCTAGTTTTTAGTGTCCATAACGCTTAGGATTGAATTTTGGCTTCTCTATTTACGAGCAGAGTGATCTGGGACAGGTTTCTTAATCTCACAGAATGGAGTGCTGTTTTATCTTCCAGTGAGAAGGGGAGATATGTTAATGCCTGTTATGCCAGGTTTTTATAAAGATCACAACAATAGTGACAAGATTAGAAGAGCACAAATAGCAGGCACTCTCATCTTTTGTTCTCTCTTTGAGAGATGGGTTGTACATGTTGAATTCAATGGGAGTGCACTGTGGAAGTGCAGCGTCCTTGACATTCCATTTAGAGTTGAGGGGAGACAAGGTGAGCTCCTATGGGGCACTGCTGTTTTCTGTATGTTCTACCGCTTGTTATTGAATAAAGTAATAGGTCATTAAGCCGTAATGACCGTAGCTGGGGATGGCACATGCTTCTGAGTACTATTAGTTTAGGATTCAGATCTCTGAAACACAGCTACTCGATGCCTGGGAAAAGATATTTGTAACATAATATCAACAACTAGTATCCAGAATATAAAACTAACCACTTTAGATAAATAAGAAAAAGACAGATAAGCCAAGAGAAGGACAGGAAATGAGTGAGAAATTCAGAGATGAGAAGTCCCAAAGAGTTAATAAACACAGGAAAAGATGTTTCACCTCACTAGTAAGCAAGGTGGTACAAATTAAAACAATACGACGCACTATTTCATACCCATTAGAATGGCAGAAATTTAAGTTTGGTAACACTACGTGCTGGTAAGGATGTGGGACGTGGATATGTATACATTCCTGGGAGGAATGGGGAAGGGAGAGCGATTTTTGTGAAGTTGGAGACGCACCTACCCTTGGACCCAGCAATTCCTTTTCTTGGCATATTCCCAGTGGACACTCCTACATGTCCAAGAAGAGATGCACAGGGACATTCAACAATGATTGCTTCAGCTTAGGTTGTAATAGGGGAAAGTTGGAAATAGTGCATGTGATCATCCGTAGAGGAATGGATAAGCTGGCATCATCATTTAAAGGAATCTGTGCAGAAGTTAGGTGAATGCCCTTTATTGAGATTTACTTCATGGGTACATCTTAAATGTAATTTTGAGTGAAAAAAAAGCAAGTTTTAGAAGATTGTGTAGAATAGGGTGCCTTTTGTTTGAATAAAAACACAAATTATAGTTTGTTGTGATTATATAAGGAAGTAGTAATTTGCAAGGCAAGATGCATGCCAGCTTCAGGATGATGGTTAGTACTGAGGAAGAGAGAGAGGAGGAACCGAATAGTATGTAGGAGTCACTTTAGCTTCATTTTGTTTCTTAAATTAAAGGGCTGAACCCAATATAGCAAAATGTGAAGACATGAAAGCTGGGTAGTGGAAACACAGGTGTCATTATTTTTTTTTATGATGCTTGCAATATTTCATGCATAAAATAAAGCCTCCCTATCCTTGCAGTTCCCATCTTTGTCCAGGGATGTGCTAGACCCATGGCTTAGCATGGCTGTTTGTCTTTGCAATGAAGCTCTGGAGAAGGAAGGAAGAAACCCCGAGCTAAGCAGTGTCCCAGGTGCCGAGTGGTCTGTGCTTCCGGGTCTTCTCTCCTTCCCACGATCCGTGAGGTCTGTGTGGGCTCCAGCTGCTGACCTTCTCACCACTAAGGCCACGAGGTGGCAGTGTAACTTCTGAGAGAAGCTGAGTCATGTGGTCCTTATAAATGCAGTTATTTTGAAATAGTGTTAACTTGAGTTTTGGTTGTTATAGGCTCAAACCTTCTTATGTCTGGATCCAGAACCTCCAGATGAGTTGATTCCAGGCTAGAGTGGAATCTCCTTTGTCCTAAAGTACGTTTACTTTGTCAGGTGATGTGTAATGTGATCTGTCGGTAATGTGTGTGGTTTTATTTGCTTCTGTTTGTTTTAGCTCACAGATGTGTACAGTACATCGCCCTCTCTGAGTCGTTATTTTACTTCAGTTGAAATAGTGGACTTCAGGTAAGAGTGTGGAAAGAGTGTGTTCTTTGGAAAGAGATCCTCCCACCCCACCCTTCATCATTTACCTAGCAGGGCTTCCCAGAGCCTCAGAGCATGAAGGGAACCAGTAATAGAATCATAGAGCATCAGTGCTGGGAGGGTCTTTTACACCAACGGGCTCAACTCCCTTATTTTACAAATGAGAAAAGGAAGCCCAGATTAATGGTATGATTCAACCAGGGTCACACAGTCCCAGATAAATTATTTCTGTTTAACAATGAGTGCTCAAATAAGCTAGGGGTAGAAGTAGAAATCGGTCTCAGGTAATGCTGTGATGTAAGTGATGTAATCTATGTATAGGCATTTGCTTTTGAGGAGCACAAGTAATACAGAAGAATGTATTACTTATAATACAGGAGTACATTCTCCTGTATTACTCCTTTAGTATTAAAGACATAAAGAGGAGCCAGGTGTGGTGGCTCACACCTGTAATCCCAGCACTTTGGGAGGCTGAGGTGGGTGGATCACTTGAGGTCAGGAGTTCGAGACCAGCCTGGCCAACGTGGTGAAACCCTGTCTCTACTAAAAATACAAAAATTAGCCAGGCATGGTGGCCGGTGCCTGTAATCCCAGCTACTCAGGAGGCAAAGGCAGGAGAATCTCTTGAACTCGGGAGGGGAGGTTACGGTGAGCTGAGATTGCACCACTGCACTCCAGCCTGAGCGACAGAGCGAGACTCTGTCATAAAAAAATAAAAACAAAGAGAAGAAGACATAAAGAGGTGTGTACAGGAAAAGTCTACCTTCTGTCTCCTTTATTCTCCACTGCCACCACCAATAACTGATACTATTCCCTTCCATAGCGTTAATAGCTGTTGAGAGTTGAGTGTGATTGCTTCTGTTTGTGTATCTACTATAGGCACTACAGATGCCACACACCCATATGCATTTTTTATTTTTAAAATTTTCCTCTCATCTTTAATGCTCTTGAGATGTAGGCATCAGGGTGTATGTGTAGGGAGTTGGTTTATTGTCCTTTTACATCACTGGGACTATTGGAGATGACTTAAATTTTATATCAAAGCTTTATTCCATTATTCCTGAGATGGCTCTGGAATATGATCATCAAAAGTTATATTGAGATTCCTTTTTCAAACCTTAAGTTCTCCAAACCCTAATAATATTAGCAGACCTGGGAAGGGAGGAATGTAGAGCAGGTGGCCGGTAGCACCATGGTGTGGGGCCAAACAGACCCGAAGTCTACAGATACGTACTGTGCAGGCTGCCTTTGATCTCCTTCTTTAAAGACCCCCAGTGGGCTGGGCGCGGTGGCTCATGTCTGTAATCCCAGCACTTTGGGAGGCCGAGGCGGGCAGATCACAAGATCAGGAGATCGAGACCATCCTGGCCAATATGGTGGAACCCTGTCTCTACTAAAAATACAAAAATTAGCTGGGTGTGGTAGCACATGCCTGTAACCCCAGCTACTCAGGAGGCTGAGGCAGGAGAATCTCTTGAATCCGGGAGGTGAAGGTTGTAATGAGTTGAGGTCGTACCACTAAACTCCAGCCTGGTGACAGAGTGAGACTCCTTCTAAAAAAAAAAAAAAAAAAAAAAAAAAAAAAAAAAAAAACCTACAGTGTACATGGTACTTATAGTGACATCTCTGCATTTTATTTCAAGACCAGGCAGAGGTTCTAAAGTATTGAATTGAGGAAGGAAAGCCATTGCTTCCCAAAGGACACTGCTGCACATGGGTGGGAGGTGGCTAAATCCCCGACACATGCATTTGTGTCTACAGGGGCATTGCGACCTCAGCCCTAGACTGGCCCAACAGGAACCTGGGAAAATGCCCTTTGGTTTATTGGCTGCTAGACTCATTTCAGTGGTGGGCAACTGGGGGAAAGGCCCTGAAAATTGCTTTTTTCTGAAAATTCAGCCTTATGTAAATTTACCCTGTGACCTGCCGTGGGGGATTAGGATGGGCTAGCCAGGTCAGGCTAGGTAGCCTGATTTTCCCATTCAGCTTGTGACCTGGTCTTCTGAAAGTCAGCCTCTGGCCGTCTTTATTAGCCAGCTGAAGCCCTTGCCCCTGGGAATGAGGGTGGCTGGCTGTCTAGGTGTTAATCATCATTAGCGATAATTAGAGGGCAGAGCTCAGGGAACAAGTTAAGACACCTGCAAACTAGGGTAGCTGGACTGCAGTTTGAAAGTGCATTTTCCTGCCTTCCTGTAGTGGCATCCTTGAAACTGTGAGTTTCTTCAGAGTCCTCACTCTCCATTATTCGTTTGATCTGCAGGATCTCCCAGCCATAGTAGAATTTATAAACAATTGTCAGTCAGTCTCACCTTGTAAGATCCAAGAGTATTGGCCTATGTCACCTTTGGCCAGAAGAGGGAGCTTTTTGCCTATCCTTAGCGGGGCCATGGCCTGATTCACACTAATGGGACTGGTGTGTCTGCGAAACTTCCCCAAGGTCATAGTCTGGGATGTGGCCTCCTGCTAATTATTTTATTGCTGGTTCTTAATCTGGCCCATCTTGAACCAAAGTGATAAGATAACTATGAATAAACTAAATGTTGAAGTAGCATTTAAAGAGTAGCGTTGGACACTAATTAATGGAGGGTAGCCCTTGATTATTTTAATTTTAGAAATGGGAAAAAATGTTCTAGGAAGGTGAAACTCCCCTTTCTTTAGGTCCCATTACTGAGAGTTACAGGGCTTGGTTCTCTTGCCCTAGGGGCCTCTGGAAATGGGACAGAAAAGTTTCTCACTTTGGGGACAAAGCAGGGAAGTATGATTTGTTGCTGATACACAGGGTGGTCTCTTCGCTGTTCAGAAGTTCTGGACCCAGCCAATGATAGGAAACTTTGGCTGTGCCTTAAACATCTTCATAGGTCAAATAAAGAACTGGTTAAATTAAATATCCCTGACACACCTTTGTGGGGGCAATGCTGAGAACATGGAGAAGGAGTGTGTGTGGAGAAAAGGGGAGGCTTCCCTGGCTTGCCTTAACGGTTGGAGGCTGGGATTGGGACAGATTGCGTCAAGCCTGGGATCGTCTAAGGCATCTTGACCATGGATGGGCTTCACCTTTCCCTTTGATGGCCTCTGCCAGTGGATTCCTAGAGGGTGGGTACTAGGTGGAGGAAGGGGGTTAGGATCACCTCGACTTTTGGTGATGAACCTATGTTCTTCCAGGACAGAACAGCCTTTGCTATTTTGTACTGGAAGAACATGCAAAACTCTCATTAAAAAAAAAGTTATTGCTTAAACTCATTTTTTGAGTTGCTGTGTGATGCTATTTATGTTTTAATGTCTCTGGTTTGCCTTTCAGTGGTGAAAATGCCACAGTAACCTACCACCTGCAATTTGGGGTTCCATCAGATGATGAAAATTTTATGAAGTATATGATGAGTGAGGAGTTGGTGCTGGGCATTTTGCTACAGGATTTCCATGATCAGAACATACGTGGTTGTGAGAATCTGGGGCTTGATCCAGCATCCCTCTTGCTCGATGGTAAGTAGAGCAAGTAAAGAAGTCAGAGCTGCGACAATGAACAGGTGAACCAGATTGGGGTCAGATTGACTGTGGTTCGATTTGGCAACACTGGTGACTTGGTACTGTGTCAGACTATTCATTCATTTACTCATCCACTCAGCCCTGTAACTCTTTCTGCCTCATAACTCAGGCAGAGAGTTACGGTGTTGCTGTGAGGTGATGTTCCACTCTGTGTGGAGCCTACACATTCCGTGCCCTCCAGAATTAGACAGTGTAGTTGGGGAGAACTCATGGAAAAGATAATTTAACTATAAAGATGAACATTGCTACATGTTTCTTCATAGAGTTCACCCACATTCTAAGCCCTGTATCCTACTTTACAACATGATTAGCAACCTTCATGGAGACACTGTGGTTTCACAAGAGAAGTAAGAATTGAAGAATTTGAAATAAAGGATATAGCTAAATTGCTGAAAGAGTATCTCAGTATGGGGAACCTATTTCTTTTTCTGTTGAAGGCCACTGAGACCATTAAGAAATTAATTGAGCAGTATACAAACACAAGATTATTCCTTTCCTTAGAAAATTATGACAAATTTACTCATCAACTTTTAAAACAAAGAACAGAACAAGGAAATAGATATGCTGTTTAATAAATGTAACAAACACCCCATTTGTCAGACTCTGAGAGCTTTTAACACTCGGAACAAAACCTGGCAGAAAGGAAGGTCGGAAGGCCAAATGGCTTCAAGGCTTCCAAATGTCCTTCCATTGCTGTGTAGTGAAGCTCTGGCCTTTGCTGGGGATCTCACTTTCTGATACCTCGCTTGGAGGCTTGCTTACTCTTGTTTAGCCCGTAATGCCAACGATCTTGGGTATTTTATGTTCTCATCCACAGTCCATCCGAATCACTTTCTCTGCATTCGTAGGTATTCAGTAAATACTAGTTGAATGAGCGAGAAAGGCAAATTAGAAGTAGCTGTGGTTGGCAGCAGGTGCAGTAATGGTCTAGAATCAAAAGCATGAAACAGAGGCTTAAAAGCACATGTGTTAGTGCATAGTACAAGACAAGGTGTTTAATATGATGACACTGTTTCTGGAGGATGAGAGGCAAGAGTAATGTTGGCCTAAGAAGGCAGAAAGTTATGTAAAGCAGTTCTTAAGAATGCAATTTAGAAGGCCAAATTTTAGCTCACTGGAAGAGTCTCATACATGGAGAGCTTCCTCACAGAGCATCCTCAATAAAATGTGTCTCTGGGTCAGGCAGACAATATACGTGTGTGGAGTGAAGAGGTTGTGCCCCAATTACAGGAATTAAAAAAAAAGACCATGCTGGTGGCTTATGCCTGTAATCCCAGCACTTTGGGAGGCCAAGGCAGGTGGATCACCTGAGGTCAAGAGTTCAACACAAGCCTGGCCAATATGGCAAAACCCCATCTCTACCAAAATTACATCAATTAGCCAGGCGAGGTGGCAGGCACTTGTAATCCCAGCTACTCAGGAGGCTGAGGCAGGAGAATTGCTTGAACCTTGGAGGTGGAGGTTGTAGTGACCTGAGATTGCATCACTGCATTCCAGCCTGGGCCACACGAACAAAACTCTGTCTCAAAAGAAAACAACAACAACCCCCACCCCACAACAAATCTTCAGCCTCCACCTGTGTAAAGAGGCCTGTGATGCCTGTGAGGGCTGCTGCTGTGGTGTGGTTGGTCTTGATTTTCTTAGGCCCCTTCCAAAAATTGTTACTGGCTCTTTCCAAATAGAGGCCAGGGAGGTGGGCAGAGGTCTGAGGAAAGGTTTAAGAGGATTCCGAGGCTGCGAGGTTCGTATAGCACAAGATAGGCTGCACAGGGTAGGCTGCTGTGAGGCCTGAGCAGAGCTCCGAGAGGACCCTGAGCTAGTCAGAGAGACTCAGATGTTCCCCCAGGGCTCTGTGCTGGGAAGGCAGCTGCGAGTGGAACAGTCTCTGCTCTTCTGGAAATTGCACTCTTTCTCTCAGACGTTTCATCTGAGTGGACGTGCTCAGAAAATGTGGGCTTTTCTGCGACCCCATGTTTCACTTTCCAGAGCATAAATGTGCAATATTTGAGCCATTTTATGATTTGAAAATGTGAGTGTCACTGCCCTCTCAAAGGGAAGGGTGCACAGAGAAAGAATCGAGAAATGAGGAAAGAAGAAGAGAGACTCATCACAGTCAGGCAGCCAGATGGGGGATGAGCTCAGAGGCAAACTCAAGAGAGAGGGAAGATGTGTCAGGGAGAGGCCCAGGGCCCTGGGAGGGACCAAGAGGGACGGAGTGAGTTCTTAACGCCAGTTTCCACGTGCACATGAGCTGTGTGCTTGGGGGATTCCCCCACGGCCCTGTGATTAGCTGGGCAGCTAGTGTCCCACAGTGTAATGTTCTTAGTCTTCAAAGATGCTTAAAATTGTTTGGTTTGTGTGCCCCTTAGAGAATTAGAAGAGAGCTGTGTGCGTCTCCCCAGGAAAAAAAAATGTGCATACCTCTCCCCACAACACAAAATTGTATAGACAATTTCAGGGATCCTGAGTATTTCCCTGGAGCCAGCCTATGGTCCATTCCATTTGGGGTTTGTGTATGTGCACTTTAGAAGCTGAATCTGAAATTAGGTTGTAATTTGTATTCCTGAGGGGTTTTGTGTGTGTGTGCTTCTCATTCTCTAATTGGGAACTATGGTGATTATTTTGACCTGACTGCATGCATATTTTGATGCCTTATAAAAATAATAACCTTCCTTGAAATATAATGGTAAAATTTCTCAAGTCCACCGTCCCTCACCCTTCCCTATCTTTGATCTTCTTCACCTTCTAGATGAGTGGGGCCCAGGCTAAGATGGGGAAGTCTGTTTTACAAATATCAAAGAATAGGTCAGCATCATGGGTTATTTTGGACACAGAGGAGGTACTTGGTACTGTTCTCACCTGGGAAGGAGCTAGTAGACTGAATAGAGAAAAAGGGCAAAACCAGGATTTTTGTGACAGAGAAGAGGGAAAAGCCCCACGTAGGGGAATAGTAAATCTTGTCAGTCCTGTCAGTGGTGGTGAGGTTGGACTCCTGCTGTGTAGACCCTGCAGGCTCCCTCTGTGTCTGTCTGCTGTGTAGACCATGCAGGCTCCCTCTGTGTGTGTCTGCTGTGTAGACCCTGCGGGCTCCCTCTGTGTGTGTCTGCTGTGTAGACCCTGTGGGCTCCCTCTGTGTGTGTCTGCTGTGTAGACCATGCAGGCTCCCTCTGTGTGTGTCTGCTGTATAGACCCTGCGGGCTCCCTCTGTCTGTGTCTGCTGAGGGACTTGCATCTGTCTGCACCTGCATCCTCGCCCGAGGGTTCACAGTGTTTCTCTTATCAGGATTTCTTACAGTACATTTTACACATTTTAAAAACTGAAACTTTAGAGTTTATGGTTAGGTTATGAAAAAAGCCTGGATGTTAAAATGTCTTCAGCACCCAAAAATCACATCATCAAAATTGTATTTCTCATGCATCCTACCCAGACAAATAAGCAACACACAAGAAATGTGATTTGCCTTTTGAAATGTATTCAGAGGGGTATGTGTGTATGTGGACCGAACGGTAGACTTCCTCTGTTAGGAATTTATAAACGTTGCAATTTTATCCTAGATTTTATACTCAAATCCAGTGAAATGAAATAAAAACATAAGCGTTTAATAATGGTTTTAAAAATCAGTAACTTTTGTTCATCTGTGTTATCTTTTTAGAGTGAAGTGATGGAGGTCTGCGTCTGAAGGAAGTGCTCCACTGAGTCCTAGGGATGAAGGGAATTCACTCTGTTTTACAGAAAAGATTCTGTGAATTAATTCAGAAGCACCAGCAACAACCAAGGAGGTGGAGACTCCTTTCTCTCCTGATTCTGCAGCCTGACTCCAAGCCCAGTAAAACAGGTCCTGAGCGCTGCTTCAGCTGGCTCCAGTCTTGACAAAGGCAGGAAGCCAGCTAGGGTAGGGGCGATAGTGTCAGCAGGTGTGTCCCGCTGTGGGAGGTCACTGGTATTCTTTTTTTGTTTTTGTTTTTTGAGACAGGGTGTTGTTCTATCCTTTAGGCTGGAGTGCGGTGGTGCTGTCATGGCTCACTGCTGTTCTCGAAGCACACCACCCACCTGGGTTACTTTATCTTTAGCGCAGAGGTGCACTGCCTTCTTTTAGGTGGGATCACATAAGCATGAGCTGGTAGAGCAGGGAGAGGCAGATAGCCAGGTTAGGGAGACTAAGCCAATCATTCACTGAAATCACCCTTCTTCCCTCCACCATTCTATTTGATCTACCTCTAAGCCAGGATGTGAAGAAAAGGAAGGCAGTTTAGAAGACCTCAGCGTGTGGCTCTGTGTCTGCTTCCATGACCTGCACCTGAGTATCTTAGCCAACCAGCTTTAGGCACACCACCAAGGTTACTATGAGATCTATATATATAGCTAGCTACAGAGGGGAGCTCTGTGTTTCTTCATTGTTTTGCAACTCCTCATTGTTCCTGTGATTCCTGAACACCCTTTTTGGAAACGTGAGTCCCTGTGGGTTTTCAGCATCCTACTGTCACTCTGGATAGTCACTCCATTTGTATTTTTTATAAACTTCCATTAGAGAATCATTAAGGCTGTTGAACATCTACTATGGATATTATGCATTGGCTTTTTGTTGCCCAGTGTTACAAACCTTCCTGTAGGACTCAGTGTCTTCAATGATTGAGTATCCTGTTACAGATGGTGGTGATACAAGAAGAACCACTCTCCTTTGAAAATAAATTGTTGGAAGGTTTTGCCAGCTATTTGGGGGGTAGGAAGAATATTAGCAACTGTGTTGGTTGTTTACAGATAGAGAATTGCCTGTCCTGAGGGAACGGAGTATTTGTTTTGTTGGGAAAAGAAATTTACCAGGAGAAAGAGTTTTGTGCTGTATCTTGACAGATCTCTAGCCCTAGTCTCTCAGTTAATTCAGCTCTGGGTTAGTCAGTGTGAGGGGCAGCCGTGTGTGGGCACATGCTAGAGTATCTGCCTCAGACTAGATTTGACTTGAGTCTTTATGACCCAGGACTCTGGATAATGTGAATTTGCTTTCTTATTTAACTAGAAGATACATGTACTGTAGATCATTGTCTCATTTTAGGGATTGTTCCTTAAACTAGTGAAACTAGTGGATTTCTCTTCTTCCTCTTTATTTTTTACATGTCAAATGTGAACTTTAGTGTGTTTGTATTTTTTAGAAAATAATGAAAAATTTTAATGGCGAATGATTTAAAAACATTTACAATAAATTATTTTTGCATCTGTTGTTGCATTCTCATTGGCTCTGCTTTGGGCTGGGTTTTTTTGTTTGGTTGGTTTCTGTTTTTTTGTAGTAAATGGTGTTGAATGTAATCTTTTCATTTCCCTGAGGGCAGCTTCCTCTTCTGGGTGAATAAGATCGAGCCAAGTTTGGCTGGGGCAGCCTGGGTTCTCGTCTCTGTTCCAGCAAGAGCAGGGAAGAGCCTATCCCCTCCTCTTTCTCTGAGGCCCTCTCTGGCAGGACTTGCATCTGAAAGGGTTTGGGCTTGAAGGAATGGCCTGTTCATGTCTGGAGGCAGGATTTGGTTTTGTTTTTCCCTTCTTTTTTGGAAAGCACCAGCTGCAAGTACCTTGTTTTGGGTTTTGACCGTTTGCAAGTCATAGAGAGGACTTTCCATAGGTTTGACTTTTCTGCCCAAATGGTATGAAAAGAATTAACCCTTGTGACTCACATATTTGGGGGTGCTTGAAAAAATGGCACTTGCAAATGCACTGTTGTGCTGTAGGAGATAAAGCTACTGGTCATCACACAATGTAATGATGAGCCTAATGCCTGGCACATAGTGAGCTTTCAATAATTGAAGGATTTGAGAAGAAAAACTGCTCTTCCCTGGATGTCACTTAGATATGGAAAGAAGGGTGACAGCCAAATCAGCAGAACCCGCTCCTGTTTCTCCTGCCAATGAAAATTCCAGCCTTGTGTCTGATTCTTTTTTGCCTTTCAGTTTAATTTAGTTCTATAGATTTGAAAAAATGATGCATTTTATAGAAGGCTCTAGGGGATACTAATGGAGAAGACAACAATAAAAATGAAGCTGTTACTTTTACTAAGAAGTCAGGACCAAGGCCGGGCGTGGTGGCTCACGCCTGTAATCCCAGCACTTTGGGAAACCGAGGTGGGTAGATCACCTGAGGTTAGGAGTTCTAGACCAGCCTGACCAGGATGGTGAAACCTCATCTCTACTGAAAATTAGCCAGGCATGGTGGCAGGCACCTGTAATCCCAGCTACTTGAGAGACTGAGGCAGGAGAATTGCTTGAACCTGGGAGGTGGAGGTTGCAGTAAGCTGAGATCACACCATTGCACTCCAGCCTGGATGGCAAGGGTGAAACTCTTGTCTCAAACAAACAAACAAAAACAAAGGCAAACAGTAGGGTTGTGGGTGATCAGAGAAAAGAGTGGGCAGTATAGTTTAATTGGAGGAGGTGTTTTTTTTTGTAGGAAGTAGGATTCAAGCTGAATCCTGAAGCACTGGTAGGATTTGAATAAGAAGAGTTGCTTTCCTTTATGCATGTTTGTGCCTTTTTAGGATGAGGAACATATTCTCTCCTTTGTCTTTTACATGTGAATTCTGGACATGAATTCCTGTCTTAATCAGAGTCTGACCAATGCTAAGAAAAAAATGGGAAAAATCTCTCAATGTCCTCCTTCTCCTTTCCCATCACTCTTTCATCGCTTTAAAATCAGTTAATTCACACTATTGCTGCATTGCTGGCAGCTTTATCCACAGACATCCTTGAATGTTTCCCTTGCAATGAGACATCATAGACTCAGCATCAAAAGGCACCTCCCTCATCTCACAGTTGGAAAATCAAATCCTACTGGGAGAGCTGGGAGGGCCAGCCCAGAGTTCTACAGCTTGTTGAGGGCAAAGCCCAGCCCACAGGTCAACCACACATGATGAATGGCCTCCAGCTAAGATCCCCAGGGTCATGCTTAGTTCAGGCTTGGTTGACATCTGGGAATCCCTAAGGAGCACAGATGGTCAGGGGTCGGGGTGAATGGAAACGGAGGGCCCTCAGACTGCAGGAGACTGTGATGATGACCTCTCAAGGCTTCACTAAGTGCCTTGGAAAAGAGACTTCTGTAGGAAAGTAGGAAGAATTTACACTGGTACACTTAACATTTGGCAGAGCCAAGGTATGCTCAGATCAAGTGGCTTTCTGAACTTGAGGCTATAGGCTTGGAAAAGAACAGAGATAAATGGAAACAGAGTCTACTTTCCCCTGGAGCCCTCATGGAATCCTGGAGGCTTCTCTTTCCTGTTCTGTCCGTGCCCTTCCATCCCTGAAAATATCCAAAGCAACTATCATACAAGTTTGTCCTAAAAAACGTTAGCATTTCAACTTGCTGTCAACAGATTTTCCCGCCCTCTCTTTGCTCTCTTCCTATTTTTCTCTTCTGTTTTAAATAAGAATTTATTCACAGAATAAGGGATTATTTATAGATGCTAGTGTGTATGTAAAACGGAAACCACAAAGTCTGCAGTTGTGGCATAAATTGTGCCTCTGAATTTTGGCTATGTAGTTTTAAGACCAGCGTGAGTGAGAGGGAGATTTCTGGTTATATCCGTGGCTTGAGAGAGTAATTTAACTGCTAAGGCCCAGGTTCTTTATCAGGAATAGGGAGTCTTTCACTGAGGGGTTGCATCCCTAACCCCCGCACACATCATATAAAAATGTGTGTGTATGTGAATGTGCATTTTCTGCAAATGGGGTGCACGGCTTTGAACAGAAATCCTGAAACGTAGGGAAAACAGGATCAGTGTTACATACAGACACAGTGGGTATTTTGGGACATCAAAATTTATTTACTGGAAATTTGAGACATCCTACACATTAAGTATATTACATTCATCAGATTTTTTTACTCGTATTTTTTGTTCTTAATTTACTTTTCATTGAGAAATCATAATTGTATATCTTCTATTGGGTATCTTGAAGCACTCCCAAATGGCTCCCTCAGCTCAAAAATAATTCCCTTTCATAATCCCTCTTATAATTCCCTCTTATAAATCCCTGTTATAATTTCATTGTAAGAATAACTTTCTTGGGTTAAGCATTTTGATAACTGTTTGGGACAGATAATGCTTTCACAGGACAAAGTTCAAACAAATGTAACTTACCATGTCATACTAAGAGTATTTCAACCAATTTACTTCCACAATGGTCAAGTAGCCATGTGAAAAATTCTAGCATCAACTCATTGATTTGGTATTTCTACTTTGCTAGAGGACGGCTGGGTGACCCTGAATAACCAGCTGTATCAGCATGTTTTTTCCCATACATCATAAAAGATTTTTATTTTTCTATTATCTTTGATACATTTATTAGGCATCTGTAATAGATGATTTGCCTAGATTAGATGTAATCTTCCTGTTGATGGGTGAAGAAGCTGAGCCTCCACTAGCATGTTCAAAGTCACAGATGGAGGAAGAGAATCTGGATTTGAATGACTGATGACCTGTCTCTGGGGTCCACACTCTTTCCTCTAAGCCATGTTACATCTTATATAATACCGACTGCTAACATGATCACCTCCTTTTGAGGATCTGATCCTGGCCAAGGATCAGCTAGAGTTCCACGTGAAATAAGTTTGCTAAAAGTAGGAAGTTAGCAGAGGACAAGATACCAAGATGCGGCTGGCTCTTCAGCTGAAGACCATCACCTGGCTGAAGGCTCTGCAAACCTGTGACACATTCAAGCTCAAGCCACGGGATTTCTCCTCGTTTTGGCACTTAGCACATTTTAAATAGCAAAGTTATTTTGCTCTGGTTAACTTTGAGAAGAAAACAGTAACTAAACATAAGGTACCAGGGGCCCTGTCACTTACCTGGTCAAAGGGCCTGCCTAGTAAACGTAATGTACCTACCGCTTGTCTTAACAAACCTCTTTCAAAACAAACTATTTTAGCATCCCTCAAGTTAGGGCAGTAGCCATGAGTTAAACAAAACAGCAAGTAGAAGACACAGGTGTGAATACAGAAATAGTAGAATTTGCTAAATTGTCTTGGTCTCACTCATCCAATCTGTGATTTAATGTTTTTATGCTGTTTCATTGGTGCCTGCTCTTATGCATCAGTAACCAAACACATTTCTGTTGAGTTTCTCTCAAACTATAATCATTTAGGGCAGGTGTCTGCAAACGTTTTTTCCACAAAGTGCCCAAGTATATTTATTTTGGCTCTTTAGGGCCTATTGTCCACGTCACAACTGCTCAACTCTCCCACGGTTGAACAATCATAGATGGTAGGTAAACAAACGAGTGTAGCTGTGTTCTGATAAATCTTTATCTATAAAAACAGTGAGGGGGGCGATTTGGCCTGTGAGTTATAGCTTGCTGATCCCTGGTTTAGAGGATGGATATAATTTGAGGAACACTAAAGAAAAGATAAGGGAAAGTAAATAATGAAGACACACAGAGGAGTGCTTATCAGAGAAGGTATAGATGTGTTCATTTCCCATGTGGACATTGTATTCATATTTTATACATATTATTAAATATATGCATTCAGTATATTGCAGAGGGCTTTCTATGTAGGATACTGGAGGGCTAAATTGGAAGTCAGTAGGAAATCAGGCTCCAAATTAAGTTTTGCCACTAACTTTAATGTATCATTGAGCAAATTATCCTCTCTGAGCCAAGAAAGGCTAGTGCGATTATGGGATCTCCAAGGATCGTTCTTCTTTATCATAGCCTGATGCTATAATTGTCTTATTAAGATTTCTAGGGAGAAATACAAAGTTAAAAATAAAATCATATAGGTTAAAATTATGTACACATCTGGCTTAGAGCCTCTTGATTCAACTCACATAACCAACCAGACCATGGGGGCCAACAGGTCAAAGGACGCTATGTAGAAGATGTGGCTTAGATGCGGAGTGAGGGGAGCCACACAGGCTCCCATGGGGTGGGGGCTGAGATGGAAGGTCACTGTAATGAGTAAACTCCCCCTTGGGTACACTTAGTATAATGAGTAAAACTTTCTTGTGACTTCAGAAAACAATCATGGGAACACTTTATAAGAAGATCCCATGCAGAAGAGTAGACCCCCTTGGGGTGTGCATAGCTTTGGGGGATTCATGGAGTTCCTCCTACCACTATACTCTCCAAACCGTGTAGAACCAAAGATGGTTAGCTCTTTCTCAAATTGTGGTGTTCAGGATAAATGATTGATCTTAGATTTTGGCTTTTGCGTGCTGTCTAAGAAGGCTTGTGGTACACAAACCGTGCTCTGCAGGGAAAGGGTTGCTATGGGAGATAAGCTAGAGGGACTTTGTATCCTATCCCTGCTTCAGGCAGATCCCCCATCCCACTTTGTATTTGCTGGTGCTAAACAAATGCTAGTCTAACCACTTCACTATAAATGGGAAAACTGAGTCTCAGAAGGGGCCATAAGTGGACGTGGCTGTTGCAGAAAGTGAGAGGAGATTCTGGGAGGCATGAGAAGTTCATATTCATCTTCTGGGGTTGGGGCATGCCTAGGGGTAGAAGACACGTGTAGAAGTGAATACTCAGTCTCAGTCCCTCCCAGGGACTCTCTGGGTCTCTCAGCTTTGCAGGGAACATTCTCATAGTACTCCTCAGCAGAGTTCCCTGATGGCCTTCTACAGAGGACCTGATGATTGATGAGGGTATAGCACAGCTCCTCTGAGTAGGTCTGGTCAACACTGTCCTGCTGGTCAAAGGAGAGGCATCATCAAGATTTGGCCTTTTGCCATGACCTTTACACTTCTATGACCACCTCCTCCCCATCTCTTGGCCACTTTTTTCTAAATGGCTGCTCCTACCCTAACCACTAGACCAGGCAGCAAGAGTGCTTACAGTATAGGGCCTACTCAGGTGCATCCTCTCTGCCCCTTGTTCCAGAGTGACCCCTAACCACCTGATATAGTTTAAATATTCGTTCCCTGCAAATCCAGTGTTGAAATTTGGTTACCAGTGTTGGAGGTGGTGCCTAGTGAGAGGCGTTTTTGTTATGGGAGCAGATGTCTCATGAATGACTTGGTGCCATCCTCACAGTTAGGAGTGTACAGCCTGAAGAATCATGAGCCAAATAAACCTCTTTTCTTTATAAATTACTCAGCTTTGCATATTCCTTTATAGCAACACCAATGCACTAAACGCTACCCATAGAATTCCCAATCTCAGGGCTCTGAGGATAGCCCATTCTCAAAAAAAAGAATAATCTGGCTGGGCACGGTGGCTTACTCCTGTAATCCCAGCACTTTGAGAGACCGAGGTGGGTGGATCACCTGAGGTCAGGAGTTTGAGACCAGCCTGGCCAACATGGTGAAACCCCATCTCTACTGAAAGTACAAAAATTAGCTGGGAGTGGTGGCAGGTGCTTGTAATCCCAGCTACTTGGGAGGCTGAGGCTGGAGAATCGCTTGAACCCGGGAGGCAGAGGTTGCAGTGAGCTGAGATTGTGCCATTGCACGCCAGTCTGGGTGAGTTTTGGTTATGATATTTAATTACCCTCTAGAGATACTTGTTTTATTAAATAGGGAAAGAACTCAAGGGAAGGTTTATGATGCAATATCATGAGATAAAAAGCAAAGCAGCAAAGTACAGGGGGAAGAGCACGGATTTTGAAGTGAAACTTACTTTTGAATCCTGGCTCCGCCCCCTTGTTAGCTATCTGACTTTGGGGAATTAACAATCACTCAGTTTTCTTTTTTTTTTTGAGACGGAGTTTCGCTCTTGTTACCCAGGCTGGAGTGCAATGGCGTGATCTCGGCTCACCGCAACCTCCGCCTCCTGGGTTCAGGCAATTCTCTGGCCTCAGCCTCCTGAGTAGCTGGGATTACAGGCACGCGCCACCATGCCCAGCTAATTTTTTTGTATTAGTAGAGACAGAGTTTCACCATGTTGACCAGGATGGTCTCGATCTCTTGACCTCGTGATCCACCCGCCTCGGCCTCCCAAAGTGCTGGGATTACAGGCGTGAGCCACCGCGCCCGGCCATAATCACTCAGTTTTCTCATCTATAAAATGAGGGGATGAGATGCATAATAGTAGCAATATTCAAGGGTTGTTGTGATAGCTATGTGAGTTGATGTGTTTAAAGCACTCAGCATGTTGTCTGCCATAAATGAAGTGGTCAGTACATGTAAGTTCCTTTCAGTAAGTTATACAGCAGAGGTGACTGCTGCTCTGCCACCAGGCCCTGCATATGCCACCTGGGTTCACAAGCACTGACATCTAAAGTCCTTCTCCATGTAAGCATCAGAAAGGATCTCAGAGGCCAACTTCTTCTGCCATTTAGGGTGTCTGCGTTTCTATCATCATCTCAAAAAATAGCTTAGCTTAGAGATGTTCTTATTACCTGGATGGGAGCAGATGACATTCCTTTATCTGGAGAAAGAAAATACACTCAATGAATTTCAGGTTATGGGGAGATTTGAGAGGAGGAGCAGGGGAGACTAGAATATAAATAACTAAAAGAAACATCTGGGATAGCTCTTCTCAGCCTATTCTGATCTACAGCACATCCCTGGGTAGTGACAGTGCATGTAAACAAGTCACAGCCGGGGGGCTGTGCGCAGTCTGAGAGGTGAGAGGAGGGAGACACATTTGGTTAGTCTTTGGGTAGGAAATCCCATCCCTCCAGCTCTCTTTCCCTCCTTCCCTAGCCCCACTCCTTCCTTAAACAAAATTTATTTTCATTCCTTACACAAATTCAGTGCCTCTGCATCAGGCCCTGGGGAGGCAAAGAAGAATCAGAAACAGTCCCTGTCCTCAAGGGGCTCGCAAGCTAGCACAGGATACAGACAAGGGAGTGTGAGAGATCCGTACTATGAAGCAAGGGCCGTTGTTTCTACTGTAGGTGACGGGATGCTCGTGGTGTGAAAGTTGGTGTTCAAGGAGTTTTGCAGAACAGGAAACTCTTAAGCTAAACATTCCTATTCCTATACCTGCTGGCAAATAACAAATAAGCTGGGCAATTTTTCAAAACCTAGTTATAACCAAAGGCCTCTGGCCATTCAGCAAAAAGGCAAACTGACACCCTTGTTATTCTCTTGCAAAGACACCAGCTCCATAAGCAAACATGTGCCCTTGTGTGAAAGTCTACAGAGGAGGCTACCATATAGTACATGGATTGACATTTTCTCGGTCCTCTCATCCTGGATTTCCACATCTCCATAAGCTCCTACGGCCATCTAAAACTTCCCTGATTATCATTATAAGAAAAGCAACTTCAGCATAGAGTTTTAGTATGTGGTCTTATTTCTATCATGTTATGTTCTGATGGAAACTGAGGTTCCCTGGGACCCGCCATTCCCAGAGTGAAGTGGCTAGGGTGGGAGGGCTATATCATTCACGTGCACATCTTGCAGTGCTAGATTTTAAGATTCTATGTAGATGAACTAGGTTCTCCTCTTTAAACTAAGGGAAGCAAAGTCAAAACTCTTCCATTTTTCTTCTTCAGAAACACAATGGCCTGTCCTCAGGCTTACACTTTCTTATTTTTATTTTTAGGTGTGATACAATTCACCACACTTTCCTTCTAGAATTCTTCTCTCTCCTTAACTTTAATGCTTTTCTATCACCAGAGACTATTGCACCAGCCTCCTAAGTGATCTTCTGGTATCTGCTCTTGCCACGCCCTGCTGCAATTTGTTCTCTGCATGGCAACCTGGGTGATATCTTTAATACAAATCTAATCATACTCGCCTCTTGTGTAAAGCCAGTATCTCCTAGAGCTCTCAAGACAAAGATGAAAATCTTTCACTTGGCCGGGAGGCCCCACCCCTTCCCTATCCCAGGGTGGCTTTCTTTAAGTGCCTTTCTCCTCCATCTTTTGTGTCCCTGCCTCCTGTTACTGCCTTTATCCTCCAGGCCTCAGGCACTAACCGAGGAATATGGAGATTAATGAGCCAATTCCTGCTTCAATGAGCTCACCATCTAGTGAGGAAAAAACACATGCCATTGGATACATTGCAGCAAAATGTGTAGATATTATAATTGAAATATGCCCAAGGGTCTTTGGGAGCATGGAGAAGAAGCAGTTTGGAAATGTAAGTCTTAGCAAAAGTGAAAATGATAGGAAATCAACAACTTACTTTCGTTATGGGAATCTTGCCTCTTTTCAAAAGTGTGTATTTTTTTCCTGTAAAAGCAAAGCGAATTGTTTTAATATTCAGAAACTATCAAAGGAAATTATACAAACCTATAAAACTTATTTTAACTCTTTGTTAAAGTTATACACCTTTTATAATACCTCCTTCGGCATACATGAGTTAAATAAAAAAGAAAAAAGTAAAAGAAGGGGCCAAGTAGAAACATATTCCTTTGTGCCTCTCTCTCTCTCTCTCCCCCCGCCCAACCCTCTTTTCTAAATCTGCTAGGGAATTGATTTATAGATGGGGAAATATGGTGCTATCATAGGTTACATTTTTGGAGACTTTTTTTCTAACAAAGTACTAATTTCTTTTATATCATGTGCATGAAGGATCCAGGGTTATTTTCAATCTCAATTCTAATCTATGATCTCCAAAACACACAAACAAACAAACAAACAAATAAACACACTCTTCCCATAAGGGGACACTGTATAAAAGACCCCCTGAAAAAAATGCAATATAAATATAATGGAAAACCACCATCATTTCAGTAGACAGGGACATCTGCTGTGTGGGTGACCATATGTCCTGGTTTGCCTCAGTCTGGTTAAGGTCATTATCAATCACTTAGCAAGCCGTAACTATTTTTAGCATCCCTTTCACTCTCAAATGTATCTTAGTTTGGATGATAAATTATATGATCACCTCGACTATACGTTCTATGTGCAAGGGATAGAAATGCGTGCTTTGGAACATGCAGACTCCGATTTGCAGCGTGAAAAACAGGCATCTTTTTTCTGTTAGTAGCTAGTTTCATCTTTGCTTCTGAGGCTTTCCTGTTTGAGGAGAGCATGCCACCCATGAGCCTACTGTTCCTGTTTCTCATCAGATTGGAAGGATTGCTTCCCTGATTGACTCTCAGGTGATTTCATCTGGGCTGGTGACAGGATTCCGCTGTGGCCACAGACAGCAGGGAGTTCACAAGTAACTTACAGCAAATACCACGTTGAAACCACACTTAGGGAAATAACTCCTAAAAACAACTGTCCACTCACCATGGAAGGCAGAAACGCCCTTCAGCGATGTGGTGATCCCAGCATCTAAAATACCCAAGAGAGATGGCAAATCATAAGATTGATTTCTGCAACTTTGCTAAGGTGACTCCTTTCATTTTGCCATTTCTGTGGAAAACCTTTTCTCTCCACAAGCGTGCGTCATCCTAGGTAACTTGGACACATCTTTCCTGGTAGTATGCCTTTGTCCTCCCAGGATGAAGCTGATACTATCAAATTCCTAATCAGGAAAAGAGCTTTCTGCCGTGTTCCCAGCAAAGGGAAAATGTTTTCTCACCCTCAATTCTGGTAATTGACTTGGTTCCCTTGTAATAAAGAACACATAAGCGTCATCTCCAAGAAATCAAGATACAAATGTGGAAATTTTAGAAATCATTTTTTTTAGGCATGGGTTAGGCAATATCTGTATAGCATTTTACTGTACTCTGAATTTCTCCAATTTACAGTATATTGCAATCATTTGCTCACTTGTCTATATTCTACACTAGAACGTGAGCTTCACAAAGCTGGGGACCATATTGACCTTGTTCATCATGGTATGTGTTGCCAGTGATGTCTGGCACACATTGAGTGAGTTTTCAATAAATATTTGATGACGATGTGAACACAGAATGAATAGCCAAGGACAGAGCAACTCTGATGCAGGAGATCAGCAAGTCTACCACCTTGACTTCAACGATACAGTTAAATAACAGGACTTCTCTCTCTCATAGCACAAAGGCTTAGAATCTTCCTGCAGTCAGACATCTAGGTTAATGTCTAAGTATCATTCTGTACATCTTTCTGAATTTGAGGCATAGTCAACTACCTACATGGTTGAATGTGAAAGCCCTTTATAAAGTTGTACATGTATCAGTCACAGTATGTCAAAACCTTTGGAAAACACCATCCAAAAATGTCCCCCAGTCAGCTTTCCCATGGCATCAGGAGGAGCAGTGGAGGAGAGGCTGACTGCATCATGACCTTGGCTGTGGCCGCCTGCTTGACTGAGCATTCTGACAGCCTCTAAGATCTATGCGTCATCACCAAAGCCTTTGGATTCCAGAGGCACAGCTGCAGCTCTTCCTCTTCTTTAGGTTACCTTCGATGTGCTCCAAGCCATTTGCTTATATCTCTGCTTTACTGCTAAGGAAACAGCATAAGAAAACTACTGAATCACACCAAAGCTAACAAATCAGGTTCACTGAGGAAAATGAGTGAGATGAGAAGAGGGGGATGATTTCGAGAGATAGTCTCTGAACTCCTGAGGCCACAGTTCTTAAACCTATAAAACAGGATATATATATATACTGCTTACCCATGGAGTTATAAGGATATGATGAGGTTAAATATGAGCAAAAACTATTTGTGAACTGGCTGTTATTCTACTCGACTTTTCTGCAATTTTTTCTTGGATTTCAACATGGTTGTTTTGGTGTGGAATGGGTTCAGCCAGCCTCCATGAAGTAAACCAGACAAATCTCTATAACCTTAGGCTACATGTCAGCAACTCGAGGTATCTGTCTCTTTCACAAAGCCTTCTCTGGCTCTTGGTCTACCCAATCTCTCCCTTGTTATAATGCCATGGCCCTTCTGATTTATCATTTGAACTGTATGCTTTAACATGTGCCCAGTGATACCCCCCAAAATATATAATTCTCAACTTGCCCTGAAAAAATGCACCCTGTTGGGGGGAATCTCTGGGTCTGCAGCCCCTAACATGGGCATTGGTGTTAAAAAATAACAACAGTGTTTGCATTTTTAATTGCTCCTCTTTCAAAATCTCCTCCTGAAACCACGTGAAAAGCACAGTAACTTTATAGGCCACAGAACAACTGACCTTGTCACCCCTTGGGATTCTTGGACCCTGGAACATTAGTTCCTGATAGAGACAAGCTGCCTCTGAAAACCCCCTCAGAGCAGGCTGACCGCTTTTCCCCGCTGACTGCTCTGCAGCCGATGCATTCCTGAACCCCTACCTAAGCGCCACAGCAAGGCTGCCAAACGCGCTACAATTAAGCAAAGCCTGATTACGGACTTCCTGGCAGCTTGAGGGAAGACAGGGAAAACCTATGTTGGTTATCCATACTTGTAAATTCCTGTTTGACACATATCTGTAAAAAATCCTAGTTTCTTTTTTTTAAAAAAACTGCCACCACAAAAGTCACAGGGTGATGTATTATAGTTCTGTTAAGTTAACAAACTCTCTCTGTGCTTGTTACCAGCAGGTAGATTACCTCGGTCCTGAAACTCCCTTATGCCCCTCTCACACCCATATAACACCATAAACTCCTTACAAGCCCCTGTCTTGTAAGCTCGGGGCTGCCTCCTCTGATTGTTACGGAGCAGCCCGGCAGGTTAATAAAACTTGCTTGCCTAACTCTGGGTCTATTCATCTTTCTCTTGGCCAAACTTACAGTTCCATACTTTAATTATTCCTTTCCTTAGAGAGAATTCTTTAGGGCTGGACATTTGAAAGGTCTGTTCAAAAAGAATTAACAAGGTGGTCTTTGTTTGGCAGCAACAGGGCGATCACAATGGTCTCTCCCCTAATTTTCTAAAAATTATCGTAACATGGGGGATGTGGTCACCTCAGAAATCGATGCTGACAGCTTAAAATAAAATGGCTAGGGTGGAGGTTGAGCGGGGTGGAGGTACCTGAGATAGACAAACAAAAGGACAACAGGAAACAAGACCCCTTATTTTATAACGGGGCATAACAGGGACTAACAGGGTCTTAGTTCCTGCTGCTAGGAGTTACATTAGCTTCCAGCAAAGTAGCACATCTCCTTCTTAACGTTTTCAAACATTTTTTTGTCCTGTCTTCGCATTTGCTACTATTGCAACTGATGCTCGTCTGAACAGGGCCCTCTCTCGCTGGGATGTGAAGTTCGGGACTTAACACTCTTCCTTCTCGCTGGGCAGAGGCTGGGAGGAATCTGGTTGACTTTGCTCTCACCTGGATGTTCTCTGTTTGGGGCTTTGCGGTCTCAGATTCCAAGGCACCTCGTGAGTGTTCTGTTGCCACCTGAAATTCAACATATCAGAAACAAGCTTAAGTATTTCCTAACCAGGCCTGCCACTTCTTTTCATAATTTTTACAAATTTCCTCTTTTCTGCTATTTGTGTGTAACTCTGAAATTGCCTGGTTGCCCTCACACATGTTAATACTCTTTCCTCAAGTACATGCCACAGGCTAGCTTTGCGCTGACATGCTCTCCATGGCCACAGCGACAGCCCACCGACGTCCTCCAGCCGCCATGAACAAGTGATCCTAAGTCTGTTTTCAAATATTCAGGGATCCTCATCATGACCCTGAGAGTATCTGTCCAGAGAGAGGCCCGAGGTCCTCAGCTATCATGATCTCTTTGGTGCAGTTCCATGAGCTGTATGCGAGTAATGGGGAAGGGTACTGGCTTTGTCTTGTGTAAATCGCACCGTATTTCACAGAAAGCATGGAGGCAGAGAACAAGGGATAGCAGGAGAAGACAAGGATTGAATAAAGAAAATAAGCTGATTCATTGTTTGGGATAGATTTCTGCATACTCATCTTTCCATTTGTTGGGGATTGGGGGTATGAGGATAAAGAAACTGACACTTAAACATTACTTACTATATGCCAGTCATTTGATGTGTTATGTTTCATTTAATCCCAGAATAAATCCATATGGTAGACATTATCATTTTATTTTTTTAAACCGATGAGGGAAGTGAGGCCCAAAATGCTAGGCAACTGGTCTGAGGATCCACAACCACTAAGGGGGAAAACTGGGTTTGCAGCTGGCAGGTCCCTTTCTCTGAGACTGAGCTCCTCTCATGAAGTAATGAGTGTCATTCTATCCCGTGGAAAATTTCCCCAGCTTCTTAGCTTATTTGGTCTGGAGAGACATGATGGGGGGCGGTGTGCTGACTGGATGATAACTGGGTGTTAGGGTAACGCTGAAAATTAGATACCAGTATATGTAAGACTTTTGAATATGTTAAGGGAAACATTTTATTTAATTATTTTAATTAATCTATTTTTAAGACTGGGTCTCATTTTGTTGCTCGGGCTGGCCTCAAACTCCTGGGCTCAAGCAGTCCTCCTGTCTCAGCCTCCTGAGTAGCTGGGACTACGGGTGCATGCCATTGCACTTGGTTCAAGGGAGATTTTTTAAATCATCATAGAAATAAAGATATTGGGCAAACCGATCAACTATTTTGAAAAAAAATTTGTATCTGACATCATATATTGACTATATATTGCCAAATGTAAAATAATAAAATCAAAACTTATATGGGTGAATTTGTCTGATCTTAGGATGAGCAAAGAATTTTAAGCATAAATACAATAGCAGAAACCAAAAAGTTTTCTAGATTTAAAATTCAGTTTTCTTTAAAATATAATAAACACAAAATCATAAGAAGTCCAAATAGCATAAGATGTGTGTACCTTGGAAAAATTTTTTTTCTTACATAAAACAAAATTTATAGTAAAAAAAAAATTTTTAAGTTTTTTTTGTGACATTTATGAGAATGGACTAATTTCTTCAAAAAACAAATAGCTTTTACTATCAATAAAACAGAATAAATCAAAATAAAAATGGGCAAAAAACATTACTGGCCCTTCACAGATGAAGAAATACAAACGGCTAATGAATACAGACATTTAAATAAGCAGAATGTATCCAATGTTATTAGTAGTTATAAATGCAATTACCATTTTTTTGTTAGAATTTCTGTATTTTCCAATTTTGTTATTACAAACACATAGTAAGGTCATAATTTTTACCCCTACACCAAAGTTCTAAAAAACAAATTTCATGTGTGACTTCAATCAGGACTTTCCAACTCATATCATTTGTGTATTTTGTCTGTTTTTTCAGGACGATAATTTATTTATGTTTCCAGTCAATGATCTACCACTTATTAAGTGCCAGTGATGTGCCAGAAACAATTCCAAGAACCAGGAATTCAAAAATAAGTAAGAAATAATCACTACGTTTGAGCAGCTCATATCTAGCAATAAAAATAGCAATTTATATAACTGTTAGAACAATGCTAGAGTAGAAGATTGACAAGGGACTGTGAGGTCCCAGGGTAGAGAAGTCTCAGATAACATGATTCTTAGGCAGGGACCTGAGATATTCCATAGGGCCACCAATCCTCTTTCCGGCAAGTAGTCAAAAGTGGGCTACCAATTTTTGCCTGTGTTCCTCTCCAGTGACATGAACTGAGACCTGGGATTCCAAACATAACCCTGTGAAAACTCCCCACTGGCTGGCTTACTCTCTCTAGACCGCTCCATTTTACAGCCTAGAGATTACCTTGTCTTTGGTGACACTAGTTTTTTTTTTTTTTTTTTTTTAAACAATGGCTGCTTTGATATTAAGGAAGATGATGGTCAAAAAAGGAAAACAGAAAATATCTTCTAATTTAAAACCCTACTTTGTGTCAGGCACTATGCTAGCACCGTACACACTGGAACCCTCTAAGGTAGATACTGTATTATTATTTCTACTTAAAATAAAGAAGCTGAGGTCCAGAAAAGTAAATCTAAGTTCTCTGCCTATTTAATTTAGATGACCTCTGCTTACCTGCTTGCAGGGAGTGCACACCAAAGGAAGTCTCAAGGTGGCAGGAAGGTTGCTATTTATTTCAAACTTAAAATAGTGGCTGAAAGGTGGCGGTGATTTTGACCTCCTTGTGGCACATTAAGAGCTCAGGAGAGCATCTCCTTCCCAGGCCTTCAGAAAGTTGTTTCATTTCTTAGATGGTAACCTATGATACAAACCGTCCTTGGTAAAGTCTTTCTACCTTTCAGCTATTCTCCATCAACTTCTCACTATGATTCTTGGGAGAGGGCAAAACCTATGAGAAATTTAACGCGGCATCTGGCACAGAATAGGCACTGAAGGCTTGGCAGTTTCCTTACCCAACTACTTTCTACCCCAACTTAGTGTGCCAGCTGTATACTAACTTTCTTTTTCTCTTCCTGGCTGCATTGGCCTGTCCCATCTCCTCTGCTCTCTCACAGGGAGTCTAGACTTACCTGTTTTCTCTCAGCAGACAGTTTCCCATTCTCTCAGTCCTCTCAGGGCCTTCCCCTCTGCCCCTTTATCACTTCCTTCTTGCCTTGTGCTCTGACAGGGCAACTCCTGACTTAAAGAAAGAGCTGTGTGGCTCTGGCCATCCGTGCAGACACAGCAGAAAGGAGAAGGGTGTCTCTGCAGAGGGGAGGAAGAGGCCGGGGGAGGAGTGTTAGAGGCACACATGTGCAGAATGTCCTAACATGTCAGTGCCTGAATGAACCTGGTACCCGTCAATGAGAGCTTCAAACCTCTGGGGAATTTCAGGTCTGAAATTACCGATGGGCCATGGGAGTTTTTCCACTGCAGATATTTACGTTTATTAAATCATGTTGTCTTCTTAGAAAAGTCAGGAGGTTAAAACAAAAAGTCAAGCCACAGACCTATAGAAAATATGGTATCAACAACTCTCAAATGTGAAAAGAAACATCCGATAACAAAATGGTCAAAATATTTGAACAGACATTTCACCAAAGGAACTATGCAGATGAATATTAAAAGATGCTAAACATTGTAGTCATTAGGGAAATGTAACTCCACAATGGAACACTTTTACACAATTATTACAATGGCTATAAAACCCTGACAATGTCAAGTCCTGACAAGGTACACAGAGCAACTGGAAGTCTCAGCATTGCTGATGAGAATGCAAAATGACAGCCTTTTTGGAAAGAAGTGATAAGGACATAAGGCAGGGAAATATTGGGTAGAAGAGGGTGGCTCCCCGGCAAAGGTTCCACCCTCAAGCCTTGAGACCGCAGACCTAAATGAGAATAGTTATCCCTGTTTTCCTGCCTAAATATTACTTTTTGGCCTGTATAGCTCCCCTATTTCGTGCCCATATAAACCCCATACCTCAGCTGGCAGAGAGACAAGTGGATGAACATCGAGAGGAGAAGAAGCAACTGAGTGTCAGAGATGTGGCTTAACTTCAGATGGCATGATTTTGGAGAGGAGCCTGGCCAGAGGCAGTCAGGAGGGAAAGATCACCTTCTTTCTGCAACATCCCCTTTCCCGCTCCCCTTCCACTGAGAACCACTTCCACCGTTTTAATAAAATCCTCCGCATTCATTACCTTTCAAGCAGTTCATGCAACCTGATTTTTCCTGAACACTGAACAAGAACCTGGGTACCAAGAGGACAGGGTGTAAAAGGCTGTCACCTTGACTTTCCACTGAGTGGGTTAACACTTAGCTGTCCATGGATGGCAACTGCTAAAAGAGCAATAATTGTAACACATCCCTAGACGCTGCCATTGGGGTGGAGCCCGAGAGCGCTCACCCCAGCCCTGGCACCTACTCGCCTGTGTGCTCCCACTCTCACAAGGAGTTTGAGCAAGGTGGTGGCCAAGTAAGCAGGCCACATCCCTGTGTAAGTCCCATGAAGGGGTCAAGAGAACTCTCACATCTCAGAAGTATAGCAATTTCTTATGAAATTGAACATAGACTTACTGTACAACCTAGCAATTCCACCCCTAGGCATTTAGCTAAGTGAAACTTATGTCCTTTAGGAATGTGTATACAAATTTTTCTATGTGCTTTACTTATAATAGCCAAAAAACCCTGGAAATAGCCCAACTGATCTTCATTGAGTGACTGGCTAAACAAACTCTGTGTTACATCCACCCAACAGAATCCTGCCTGGTCATCACTGAAAAAAAGTGGACTATTAATACATGTAAAAACTTGTATCAATCTCAAATGCATTATGCTAAGTGAAAGAGACCAGACTTGCTGGGTGCGGTGGCTCATGCCTGTAATCCCAGCACTTTGGGAGGCCGAGGCGGGTGGATCACGAGGTCAGGAGATCGAGACCATCCTGGTTAACATGGTGAAACCCCGTCTCTACTAAAAATACAAAAAAAATTAGCTGGGCATGGTGGCGCGTGCCTGTAATCCCAGCTACTCAGGAGGCTGAGGCAGGAGAATTGCCTGAACCCAGGAGGCGGAGGTTGCGGTGAGCCGAGATCGCGCCATTACACTCCAGCCTGGGTAACAAGAGCGAAACTCCGTCACAAAAAAAAAAAAAAAAAGAAAAGAAAGAGACCAGTCTTAAAGCCTACCTTCTGTGACATTCAAGATAAGGTGAAACCATAGGAACAGAAAACATATCAGTGTTGCCAGGAGCAAAAAGTGGGGGAGGTGTTGACTTTCAAAAGACAGGAGGGAGTTTTTTGTTGTTCTTTATCTTGATTGTGGTGGTGGCCACATGACTGTATGCATTTCTCATAATTCATAAGAACTGTATACTAATAAGGGTATATTTCACTCTACATAAATGAATCTCAATAGAAAAAAAGGTTAAAAGAAAGAAATTTGTGGACTGGAATCATGGATTTTTGTATTATCCTTGTATTTGATGGCTGTTTTTAGTTTGGTCACTCATCTGTTTGTTTATTCCTTTAACGAGTATGTGTCGAGTGCCTACAATGTGCTGGGCACTGTGGGTTCAATGGTAAGAAAAGCAGATACAGACTGCAATTGTGAAGTTCCTTTAAAGAAATAAAACAAAGTGCAGAATATTTTATTGCTTGTCCTTGAGTGATATAAAGGTCATATCTAAAACACACAGGAGAAGGATGGGGAGTGGGCTTAGAAGAAACAATTTCAGAGAAACTATGGTACTAGTTGTGCAACCCCAGATTCACCCCACATCATTCTTTTCCTTATAGCTACTCTCCAGACTTCCTTTTGGCTCTGTGAGGGATTTCCAGGACATCTTATTAAAAATGGAAGAAAGGTAGACAATCCCTGCCTAGGAATTGTATTCTGAATACAGAATACTTTTTTAAAAAGAGTATCAAATGATTGTATTATGAAAGATAAGCCATTATTGACCATTCACTTTTCTAAAAAAAACACAAATGTGAGAATAAAATAAACACACCCAAGACTCCCTAACCCCTGCAGGGTAGAAATCAGCCCTGGAAAGAGAGCCTGCTTATACCTAATATCTGAATTTCTCACACATTTTAGGCTTTCATGTTTTGTTACTCTGGCAAAAGAAAGGAAACTGGCTAGAAGATTCATGTACAAGAAGATCACAACCTTAAAGCTGTCTGATGCTAATGACTTGTACAATCTCGTTTGCAGCTCTGCGATACAATATCAAATAAGCACTGTCAAATACTAGTCCCGCCTAACCTTTGCTGTCCCTGTTCTTTGAAATGATCTTTGGGATTGATTATGTTCTCTCACTGCAGCTTTCGTTTAGCTCAGAGCACAAACCCTAATGTCCGTGTGCAGTCTCCATGTGTAGAATACAATCCTCTAGAGCCTAACTTTAGCTGACACCTAACTCCGAACTGCAAATCTACCTCCAATCAAAAAGAAGGGAGAAATTAATTTTTAAAGGGCAATTAGCAAATATATTCCCCAAATAATTTCAGATAAACTCTGTGTGACAAATGGTGCTGTCAAGTTCTCTTATTTGAATAGCAGTCATTGTTTGTCTTGAGAAAACGTAGGACGGAGTATCTCTTCTTGGCATATAAAAGGGTAAGGTTTCTTTCTGTGTTTGTAATCTCTTTAGGGGATTGCCTGTGGTGTGCATGACATTCTGGTTGAATATTCATTCAGAAATAAAAGTGTTTTTTTTCGCTTCTATTTTTGTGGAGAGGTTTTCTGAAATAGCAGGAGATTTTGATTTTAATTCTCTTTCCCCAAAATCAGTACCTCCATTAACTTTTTCATCAATCCCTCAGATAATTGACTCTAGAAAGGATGTTATGGTAGCAGATTTTCTTATTTTGTAAATATTTGAAATTCAGGAAAACCCTCCCATCAGCAAATTAAATGAAGCATTGAAATAAAAAACAAAGTTTATATTAAAAATTAGAGGTTTTCACTGCATATAGATCTAAGAAACCTAGGGCCACCCTAGTCTGTTTCTCCTGTTCTCCTCTTTCAAAACCATTCCCCCTCCCAGGCTGGATAATTACAATAAATAATAGAGTGTGTGTTCCAAATAAAAAATAGAGTGTGTGTTCCAGGTTATCAAATGCTTCTTCCTTATGTATGGAAAATCTGGGATGACAACCAGTGGTCTACCATTTTGCGTGTAAAAAAACAGGCATGCTATGTGTGAGAGTCTGAAGGAATCTTGATATACTAACCTTTCTCTTCCCTATTACCTTCAGAAAAAAAGAAAAACAATCAATCTAACCTAAAAGTGTCCCCTCCTCAGTGGCCTCAGCAGCTTTTGCACTATCCAGAGGCTAGTAACAGGGGACAGGAATGTCTCGGCATCATGAAGGAGAGACGACGTGGACAGGGTGCTTAGCCAGCGAGCAGGGCTATTGTTGACTTCTCACTGGTGTGAAAGAACAGACCCCAGATCCTGGTTGGGGCAGCCTGAGCAGACACAGCCTGGATACTTCTCCATGGGTGGCTTAATTGGTTCCAATATTGCCTAAAGGAGGCTTTGAGTCCAGAGAATCATGGTAGTCGGTGAGTTGGAAATCAATCTGTCCATTGTAGTTTAGGGAAAGCTTAGGACTTGCTTTCAAGCTTCTGTTTTACTCAGGCCACTAGATGGAAAAGCTGAGCTGTGGGTGATTTAGCGATCAATCACTTGTGTAAACTAGCATGAAAGAGTAGGTATTTATAACATACAGATTTACTGCTGTGAAACTGTATCTGGACTATAAATAATATATCTCTTCTCCATAAATGAGTATAGCAACACCCACACACACACAAAGAAGCCCATATAACAAATCTTTGAATCATAGATTCACTCTTTATTCTTCTCAGTGTTTACCCAGTGCCTAACACATGTAAGAAACTGTATGTGTTGAATTGGAAATAAAAGCCTAGATATTTGTAAGCAGATGATAGTGAAATCAGAGAAAGTTTGGGTTGAGATCTGTAAATTTACTTTCCTATCCTTTGGCATTGCTGCGAAGAATTAATGACCAGCGACTGTTTTGCTACATATTTTGAAGATCATAGGAAAGTAAAATTACAGTAAGTATTTGTTGAGAGCTTTCTAATAATCCAGGAACTCTGTTAAATGCTTTAGATACAATTTCTAATTTCTTCACGTAAAAATTCTGTGGAATAAATGCTATTTCCTCTTTGTGGTAGATGAGAACACCAGGCTCAAGTAACTGGCTCAAGGATATCCCAATAGGAAGTGACAAAGCTAGGATGTAAGTTCAAACAGGGCGCAGACTTGATCTATTTGTTGTCCTATTTAATAAGTACTCGTCGAAAGACAAGCTTGACTTTGAAACCTGGCCTACATCACTCCAGTGTGTCAATAAGGAGAAGTATATTTGCATGTTTAGAGCATGTCACGGCTTCCCAGTTCTTATGCAGTTTTCACACTCTGGGCTGGCCTCAGCTGACAAGGCAGGTCAGAGACTTTTAGGATAAGAGTGAGCCGGGTGCGGTGGCTCATGCCTGTAATCCTAGCACTATGGGAGGCTGAGGTGGGTAGATAACCTGAGGTCAGGAGTTCAAGACCAGCCTGGCCATCATGGTGAAACCCCATCTTAAAAAAAAAAAAGGATAAGTGTGAATGATAAGAGTGATTCTAAGATATTCCTTCAGTTTCAAAGACCTAGATGGGATAATTCTAGCCCTAGCTCAGTCACTTTCTGACAACGGCGAAATGAGGAAAGGGAATTAAAACTATTTATGTGAAAGAACATTCTTTTGGGGCATTTTATCATGGGAAAAGAAATAGTTTATTTAAGATTTCTTACAGAACCAGGAGTCAAATCGTTTGGTTAAGACTTCCCTATTTTGCTGAGGAAGGAGACCCAGGCATCTGGGATCAACTTCCCCTTTGCCTGCCACTCTGCATTTCAGTAGAAGAAAAGGCTGACTGACCGGCGCCTCTTGGTTCACCTTCCTGTAGGTGGTGGCAGGCTTGGTCTTGGGGAAACTCTCCGGAAGACACTGTTTTTACTTAAAACGAAATCAAACCAGAAACCATTTAACATGTGATTCCTAAAACTCTAAACCTGAAACACGTGATTTCTAAGGCTGTAAACCTAAGATTCTTCCACGTGTAATATCTAAAGTATAAGCCTATGTAAAGGCAGAACCTTCCTCTGTTAAATGAGCTGAATTTTGACAAATTATTCCTCAGCTCCCAGCTGTAATAAACCCCTTCCTTCCCATTCAGTGTTGGAGGGCTCTGTTTCCCATGGCTGCTCGTGCTACATTTTTGGTGTGTTGGCCGGAAAGTAAGTCTCGAATAGCAGACGGCAGGAAAAAGTCTCTCAGGCATTTGCCTAGCCCTGTGGAGCATACCTGCCGGGGGTTCCTGCCCGCTGAAGTGACGCAAATCCCGAGAACGCTCCTGGGCAGGTATTTGCCTGGTGAAAAAGCCTCGCTGGGATGAACCAGGGAGGACCCCGCAGTGTGGATCCACCCAGTGGCTGAACACCGAGAAGGAACAGGTGCTTGGAACATCCAGACAACTGAATATGGTAGGATTGATCCCGGAGAAAATAGCCCACCCCATTTTGGGTGGAAGCAAGGCCTGATGACCCACGGGTGCCAGATTTGGCACTTTTGAATGTGGCTCGCTCTCTCTGTAACTAACCTTGGAAGCTTTTTGCTTATGGTTTTGAATTGGAAGGAGAGCGATTTTGTGTGTATGTGTGTGTGTAGATGGATCCGACTCATCAGTCATGAAAGGTATCGGGCCCATTAGGAGGGGCCTCATATGTCGAGCAATTTGCAAGAATTAGAGACAGCCACATAAGGCTGAGTGGAGAAGCCTCTGACATCTGGGCGTTGTGAAAGGACTGAAGTGAATGTAAATTGCAGAGTGCTCCGTGCTGCGTCTTGTTCGGCGGTAACTGCTGTGAGTGACCTAACACTCTCCTAACAGTGGGAATTGTTTCTTTGGAGTGTTATTATGGGTCACTCCCATAGCAAGCCCACCCCTTTAGAGACCATGCTGAAAATTTTCATGAAGGGATTCAGTGGGAATTATAAAGTAACTATGACACCAGAGAAATTAAGGACTTTATGTGAGGTAGATTGGCCAGCATTTAGGGTAGGTTGGCCCCCAGAGGGGGCCTGGACAGGTCTCTTATCTCCAAAGTAAGGCATGAAGTTATATACGGTGAGCTGGAACACCTCGATTAATTTCCATACATAGATTCGTGGTTGCAGTTAGTTTTGAACCCTCTGAAGGTGCCAGGCTGGAGTGCAGTGGCTGTCTCGGCTCACTGCAACCTCCGCCTCCTGGGTTCAAGCAGTTCTCCTGCCTCAGCCTCCCAAGTAGCTGGGTCTACAGGTGCACACCACCACGCCCAGATACTTTTTGTGTTTTTAGTAGAGATGGGGTTTCACTGTGTTGGCCAGGATGGTCTCGATCTCTTGACCTCGTGATCCCCCGCCTCGGCCTCTCAAAGTGCTGGGATTACAGGCGTGAGCCACCAAGCCCAGCCTATTCATCTTTTTTCTTTTTGAGACGGAGTTTCACTCTTGTTACCCAGGCTGGAGTGCAATGGCACGATCTCGGCTCACTGCAACCTCCGCCTCCTGAGTTCAGGCAATTCTCCTGCCTCAGCCTCCCGAGTAGCTGGGATTACAGGCACGCGCCACCATGCCCAGCTAATTTTTTGTATTTTTAGTAGAGACGGGGTTTCACCATGTTAACCAGGATGGTCTCGATCTCTTGACCTCGTGATCCACCCGCCTCGGCCTCCCAAAGTGCTGGGATTACAGGCTTGAGCCACCGCGCCCAGCCCCTATTCATCTTTTTAACACAGATGAAAGGTGGAGAGCACTCCAAGCCACTTCTAAATGGCTGGAGGAGCATGTTCCTGAAGATTACCAGAACCCCCAAGAGTATGTCAGGGTCCAGTTACTGGGAACTGACCCCCAGTGTGATCCGAACACCCTGGAGGGCATGCAGAGGCTAATCCAGTACAGAGAAGCCTTGCTGGAAGGATTATAAAAGGGGGCCCAGAAAGTCGCACACATTAATAAAGTCCCTGAGGTTATTCAAGGAAAAGAGGAAAGTCCCACCCAATTTTATAAAGACTGTGTGAAGCTTACTGCATGTACACTCCTTTTGATCCTGAAAGCCCTGAAAACCAGCACATGATAAATATGACATTAGTCAGTCAGTGTGCAGAAGACATTAGATGAAAATTGCAGAAACAGGCAGGATTTGCATGCATGAATACTTCACAGTTATTGGAAGTAGCTAACCAGGTGTTTGTAAACTGAGAGGCGGTAAGCCAGAGAGAAAATCGTAGGGAAAACTAGCATCAGGCTCAATGGAAGGCCGAGTTGATAGCTGCTGCTATAAGAGGAATGCCCCAAAGAGTGTGGGAAAAGGGGGACTCCTGGAAAGCCCCGGAGTCTGCCCACCCATGCCTGCAATGCAACCAGTGTGCCATTGTAAAGAAGTAGGACATTGGAAGGAAAAATGTCCACAGTTAACTGGAGAACAGGGCAATCCTAAGCATGAGGATGCAGATGAAAGTGAAGGGGTTCTGTTCAATCTAATGAAAGGGCCACTGGACTAAAGGAGAGGGGCGCTGAACTCAAATGCCCCCAAAGAGCCCACGGTCCGGACAACAGCCCTGCAATCCCCCCATCAAAAGAAACAAAACCAATGTCATTAGAGCTATTAAGGTGTTAAGAGAACAGACTTTTGGGCCGGGCACGGTGGCTCATGCCTGTAATTCCAGCACTTTGGGAGGCCGAGGCAGGTGAATCACGAGATCAAGAGATCGAGACCATCCTGGTCAACATGGTGAAACCCCGTCTCTACTAAAAATACAAAAAATTAGCTGGGCATAGTGGTGCGTGCCTGTAATCCCAGCTACTCAGGAGGCAGAGGCAGGAGAATTGCCTGAACCCAGGAGGTGGAGGTTGCGGTGAGCCGAGATCGTGCCATTGCACTCCAGCCTGGGTAACAAGAGTGAAACTCCGTCTCAAAAAAAAAAAAAAAAGAGAACAGACTTTCTTGTACTTAATGGACTGCCCCTGTCCTCCCTTCTCTGGCAAAACTTGTGCAAATTAAGGGCTACCAGCTATCCCATTCAATAAGAAAGACACCCTGCCTCAGGCAGGGGTCATCCAGGCTCTCACTGTCCCTCAGAAAGGAGGGTGGAGGCCTTCCTAGCCAGGCACTGAAGACTGGTATTTCAGCCCAGGCCAGTGCAGGGCTTGCCTGACTTTGCACCCATTTGCACCCAACTTGTGCATGCAGTTGGGATTATTGCCAGCAGAGGATAGTTGGTTCACTTAATTGGACTTGAAGAATACTTCTTTAGCATCAGGCTGGCTTTTGAAAGTCAGAAACTATTTGCATTTCAATGGGAGAATCCAGAAGCAGATATGACCACCCAGTACACCTGGACCCAGCTTCCCAGGGGCTCAGAAACTCTCTCATCATCCTTGGGGAGGCACTAGGATGTGACTGCCACCCCCTGCCCCCAAAGTTTCTTGCTTGCATGCTGCCCCTGTATGCTGATGACCTTTTATTGGGATACCCCACGGCAGTTGGGTGCGCCAAAGGAATAGATGTCTTACTTTGATAACTAGAGGACTGCGTGTATAAAGTGTCCAAAAAGAAAGCCAGATTTGCCGACAGCAAGTGAGGTATCTGGGGTTTAACATCCGGAAGGGAGACCACAGCCTAGGAACAGAAAAGAAGTGAATAATTTGCAACATACCACAACCTGAGACTAAAAGGCAGGTGAGACAGCTTCTGGGAGCCATGGGTTTTGTAAATTGTGGATTTCCAAACTTCAAAGTACTGGCCAAACCCTTAAACAAAGTGACAAAGCAGGGAGGGGAAAAGGCAGGAAAACCTTTGAATGCAGCAAAAACTAAAAGCAAAACTTCTGTCAGCCCTGGCTTTGGGGCTACCCAATTTAACAATGCCTCTCAGGCTATATGTGTCAAAAAAAAAAGGAAGCAGAGGAATGGTAATTGAAGATTCTAGCCTCAACTCTGGAAAGAATTTAAATATCAAAGCACCCCACAGAGTAGTGACCCTAATAAATCCCAAAGGACATTTTTGGTTAACAAATTCTAGGTCTGCCAAATACCTGAGCCTGCTGAAATGAAAATCTCTGCATCACCGTTGTAGTCTGTGCAACACCCTAAACCCTGCCACTTTGCCCCTGGTGCCAGGAAGCCCATGAAATAACCCGTGTGCTGCTTCAAGATCTCATTCCTAGGTTTGGACTGCCACTGTGCATCAGACCAAATAATGGACCAGCATTTGCGGTGAACTTGGCCCAGAAGACAGCGATGGCCATGGAGTATTACTTTGGAAACTGCATGCTGCCCATTGCCCTCGGAGTTCGGGGAAAGTAAAAGAGAATGAACCGGACCATTAAAAATAGCTTAGGGAAAGTGTGTATCAGGAAACAGGATCAAAGTGGGTGCAGGCACTTCCCTTGGTGTTATTCAAAATTAAATGTACCCCCTTTAAAAAAACAGGAGATTCCCCTATAAGTCATATCATAGGCCACCTCCCGTACTCCGGGCACTGCCGGGAACTCCTCGGGAGTGGGAAGAGATTGAGTTAGGATGCTAGTTACCAGCTCTAGGGAGAATCACTCAGGATATTTCAACCTGGGTAAATGACAGATGTCCTGTAAGCTTTTTCCTCCCCAGTTCACCCTTGCTCACTAGGTGATCACCTGTGGATAAAGGATGGGAGTACAGCCCTTCTAAAGCCATAATGTAAAGGACTTCAGACCTGATCCCGACCACTCCCACAGCTGTAAAGGTGGAGGGAATCCCAGCCTGAATCCACCACAGCTGTGTAAAAACCAGCAGCAGCTGAAACTTGGACCAAGGCAAGGATTGCAGAATCACTTTAAGAAGGACTACAAGCCTTGCTCCAGCCACATCCCGGAAGCTGGCTCATCCACGCACAGCCGAAGCATGAGGAAATTCATCGTGGGACTTGTTCTTCTTGATATTTGGACTTGTACGGTAGGAACATTAACTAATTTTAAAGAATGCCCTCAGTACGTACACCAGGTAGGATGTAAAAGTTACTGCCATTCTCTTGTCCTACAGTTCTTATAAATGCACGGGGACACAGAAGGGAACGTGTTTATATAATGGTACTCAGTATAAGGTGTGTAATCTGGGAGATGGACAGGTAACTGTGTCATAGGCATCATTAAGCCTTCTTTTTTCCTATTATCTGTTAAGACAGGTGCGCTGTTAGGGTATGCAGTCTACTCTGCTAGGGAGAAAAGAAACCTAAAAATAGGAGAATGGACAGATGATGAGAGGCCACCAGAAAGAATTATTGAGTATCCACATGGGTGGAGGATGGCTCGTGGGGATACCGGACTCCTATTTACGTGCTCAACTGGATCATCCAGTTACAGGCTGTTTTGGAAAGACCAATGAAACGGGCAAAGCTCTGTCCATTTTGGCCAGACAAGAAACTCAAATGAGGAATGCGATTTATTAGAACCAGCTGGCCCTAGATTATTTGCTAGCAGCTGAAGGAGTCTGTGGAAAATTCAAACTAACTAACAGCTGCCTGCACATAACCAGCCAGGGTCATGAAGTTAAGAATATAACCAAACTAGCACACGTGCCTGTGCAGGTGTGGCATAAATTCAACCCTCAGTCCTTGTTTAAAGGTTGGTCCTCAGCCTTGGGAGGATTTAAAACCCTCATCATTAGTGTAAAACAATAGTGGGTGTTTGTTTACTATTCCCCCAGTCCCCCCTTGTTCCTCTAAATGGCTAAGAAATCCTTTACAGCTGTAATAGACCAGAAAAATAACATCACAGGTACATTATATTAATCATTAATCAGTTTCTTCAGAGGATCTGGAAAGTGAGAATAAGAGTGAGACCTCCCACTAATATTATAGAGTGGTGAGGGTCTTAAAGTGGGGGATGAGGAAGGAGACCCAGGTATCTGGGATCAACTTCCCCTTTGCCTGCCACTCTGCATTTCAGTAGAAGAAAAGGCTGACTGACCGGCGCCTCCTGATTCACCTTCCTGTAGGTGGCGGCAGGCTTGGTCTTGGGGAAACTCGCTGGAAGACTCTGTTTTTACTTAAAACAAGATCAAACCTGAAACCTTTTCACATGTAATTTCTAAAACTCTAAACCTGAAACCCTTTCATATGTGATTTCTAAGGCTGTAAACCTAAGATTCTTCCACTTGTAATATCTAAAGTATAAGCCTATATAAAGGCAGAACCTTCCTTCGTTAAACGAGCTGAATTTGGACAAATTATTCCTCAGCTCCCAGCTGTAATAAATTCCTTCCTTCCCCATTCGGTGTTGGAGGGCTCTGTTTCCCGTGGCCACCTGCTACGCTGCTTCCCTTTTAAAGAGGGTAAAGTCTGCATGGTGAGAGTACTGAGGAATCTTCCTGAATAGAACTTTCTACCTATATACTTTGTGGTACAGAACATGAGCTGATTCATGGTCCTAGCTGATGTCAGAGAGTTATGTCTTTAAAAACTGTAAGTATTAATTGCTGCTATTACTTACAAAAAAGTATTTTGTTTTAAAAGGGAGCTAACAGAGTTTCAGTAACTCTCCAGGTGAACGTTGGGGTTGGGTTTATGCTTTCTGGTGAAGAGATTTCAGCATATAGCTCTATTGACTTTCCAGGAGCCATGGTAATCCAGAGACAACGTCTGGAAACAAAATGGGAACTTTTTCAGTTCACTGGGAGTGCTCTCATTGCTGTAACCAGCAGGAGGGTGGCACAGCACTTCTCTGAGAATGAATGACCCTCGGAAAGAATGTTTCTTCATTTGCGAAGTTTCCTGTTTTTCATTAGTAAAACTAATAGAGAATATGGAGGGTAAGCTAAATATCTGCAGGAAAAGTACAAACCAGGTTTAAGCCTTGTAAAAGTTAAAAGTTAAAAAATAAGGCTAAATTACAAACATATTCAAGTGTCAACAGATCAAGGAAAGCCTTTTACATAAAAATTTTTAAAAGCAGACAATGTTCTGGGGATTGTAAGCAAATAAGTGGGTTTCCTCTGAAGAGTCAAATGGAAGTGAGATCTAAGCTCTAAGCACCTTCCTCAGCCAAAGTCTGTACATTCTTTCAGGTGAAAGTAGAGCCCCAGACACACCATGCCCTGCAGATGAGGCTGGCTATATACGCCATGCATGGTACTAGGATTTTATATTCCAGTATCTTGTGTAGTGGCCTTTTCTGTCATGGGGATGTTTACAATCCAGCACACGAACCTAGTCCATGACATTGACAGTGACTAACATGATGGAGTATATGTAATACTTCTTCAATGGCTTAGATTGCCATAATAAAGTGTAAGTAACTTAGAAAGCATTACAAATTATACTGATTGTACTTGGAGGATCTAAATCCCAGTGTCACCAATGCCTAGCTGTGTGGCTTTGAACAATTTATTTGCATGCTCTAAGCCCCGTTACTTCCCTGGCAAAATGAGACTAATGATGGTATGTACCCCTCAAAATTCACGTGATGATTGCATGAGCTAATGGGGGAAAAGAACTCAGAATAGCGTATCAGAATACACACTAGGCTCTCTGTAAGTAACAGCTACTGTTGATGGAGGACACTTCTTCCTTCTCCTGGTGCTTGCTCTAGACTGAAGGCTGAACTCTCCATTGCCTTTACATTGCTGCCCATCTTCACTTTCGTATTTGTGCTACTGAAGTCCAGTGGTTTATTTGGTTGATGAATTTGGCAGTAGAATCTGGACATTCTTTGTTAATTTCCTTCTTCCTGATATTTTTGGGAGTGAACTTACTCTTAGAAATCTTGTTATTTTCTACCATTCTCAGCTATGTACTAAGCTTAATGACAAATGCCTACAGTAGTCAATCTCTCCAATTCTAGGAAAAAGAAGGCAACCACATTACCTAGTGTCAGCTCCATCAGTAATAATGGTGAGCTAGTGAATGTTTTTTTTTTTTTTTTTGAGATGGGGTCTCACTCTGTCACCCAGGCTGCAGTGGGGCGATCTCGGCTCACTGTAACCTCTGCCTCCAGGTTCAAGCAATTCTCTGCCTCAGCCTCCCAAGTAGCTGGGATTACAGGTGCCTGCCATTATGCCCAGTTGATTTTTGTACTTTTAGTAGAGACGGGGTTTCACCATTTTGGCTAGGCTGGTCTTGAACTCCTGACCTCGTGATCCAACCACCTCAGCCTCCCAAAGTGCTGGGATTACAGGCGTGAGCCACTGCTCCCAGCCTAGTGTTTTAATCTCTATCTGCCTTAACCCTTTGTCATAATTTTCAGTTGGTTCTGAACTCAGGACAGGAGGGATACCCATTAATGGGGTCTCTTAAACACCTAACAGCTGTCATGTAATTATCACTGGGAAAAAACTGGTTAGGGTTAATTTTGGAGAGAAGTGGTAGCAGTCTGATTTGACTTTGTTAACAGAAACAAACCAAGTTGTCTTTTCCACAAGGACACTTTTGTGACAGGAGTCGCCGTACTTGGCTTCTAAAACCGTGCCCACAACCAGTTATCTCTGCATAGCATTCAGATTTCCAAAGCCCCAGGTGGAAGTCTGACTCTGAAGACATATTAAATTTTTATTAATTCTTCAGATCTCTATTTAAGGCTTATCATATTAGAGGGATATACATTATAACTTGTTTTCAAATCTCTGCTCTGCCTCTTCCTAGTCATAAGATTTTCACTTTACTCATTCATAAATTGGGAATGTACTTATATGATTGTTACAGAACGAGTTCATCATAACTGTATTATATGTGTTGTACACCTAACATACAGAAAGCATACACTAACTCTTCACTGTTAAGACTGTTTTCTAAAATTATATGCCAGGCATTGTGCTCATTGCTGTGAGTATAATGGTGAATAAACCGATTACTGGAAGTTTCATTTAGGGCTAAGTTGCCTAATTCAGTCTGAATCTGTTTTCATTCCTCACTACTATAATTCTCTAAGAGCTACCTAGATGAGTGAAGTATAATGAGTGACACAAATCAATACTTGGATCAAGAACAACATTGAAACTATATTTTAATCCATGTTATTTTTCATAAAATGAAACAAATCATTATTGCTGTAAGAGCAATATGCAAAGTATCTAGATGGCCATAAGCTTATTTTCTGGCTCTAAGACTAAAATTTACTCTAAGGTTTTCTAAGATATTTTGTATATTTAAAATAACAAACATTTTAAATCAAGGAAATTTTACAAAAAGTATATATTTTGAACTGGCTGGTTTCAAGGTCCAAACTTCTTTTCTTCTTAGCACCAAGATTGTCCACACAGGATCCAACTTGAACTTGCTCCTTCTTGATGTAGGGAAGTGTGTTTCAGCAGCAGGAGGCTTCTCATAGAGGTTCAGTCTTCACAACAGTCTTACTCTCTCTTAAAAGAAGTGGGAAGAAAAAAACAAAAGCACAGAGGGCTTTGGAATCTTTCAACAGTGACTTACAACCCAGAATAGGATGTACGGTCAATTTTAGTCCCAGAAACACCTGGTCATTTTTGTTAAGGGAAAGGAAGGAAATTGAGCAAGTGAGTATGAATCCCTTGTCATTCATAAAGTGGTGGCAGAATGATTTAAACTAAAAGTCAGAGCCTGAGAAGCCACTGAAGCCTGCTAAACTAAACAGGTATAGTTTATGGATTGTCAGGAGGACTGACATTGTGAGAAGCATTGACTTAATCCATTACCACTCACTGAGCTTCAGGTCAGACTATAAAAATGCCCTTTCATCATACCAGTATTGCTGAATGTAAAGGGTGTTAGGAAATAAATAATTTTCAAATAATTTATATTTCAATAATGTTTAATAGTTTCATAATCATGCTTTTTATAAAATTAATAGAACCACATAAAATAAGAGAGGCGAACAAGACAATTCCAACTCTCATCCTTCTAATTCCATAATTAAATCATTTGGATTTTTTTCTAGACTTTTTTCATGTTAAAAATGTGTATCTATTGTATGTTGCATATTTTGCCTTTCTCTTCGTATTTTACATTGATCTATATAGCCAACCCTTTTAATGGTTGCATGATATTTCCTCATATGGATGTTCTATAGACAATCTCGTTGCTAGACACCCGGGCTCTTTCTTCTGCCATTAGAAATAGTAGTGCCCTGGACATTTTGTGCACATTTACTATAAGAATAATTTACTTTGGATTAATCCCTAGAAGCATAATCACTAAGTCAAAGTGTGTGAACATTCTTATAACTTTGTTACAAGTTGTTTTTACTCTACCAGCAAAATATGAGAAAACCAATATCCCTCAGTTTTCATCTATTTCCTCTTCTATTTCAAAGGAAATAGATGTTACCAATAAATAAAAATTGGTCAGTTAAAAAAAGCAAATGTTAATGCCTTATTGTTTTTTAATTTTGCATTTCTCAGATTACTATTTTCCCCGTTGTTAGATGCTGTCTTTTACTTGAATTGGTTGTTCACAAGTTTGTCTGTAGAAATTACAGTGTTTTCCTAGTTGTACATATTATTTCAAGGTAAACATATTGATCTTATTGTAAGCAATTCTTATTTTGGACCATTCTTGAACTGCTTTTATTATTATAGGATTGTATAAGAAACTACTGACTTGGGTGTCCTCCTGCCAAGAAGATTATCAGTCTCCATTACCTCCTTATATTTTCTTCTGCTTTCTATGACAGTATTACTTTTTTTGAGGTAAAACAGATTAATGGATTAAACATTACCTAAATCATTCTGACTTAGATTCAGTATACAAAAAGATAATATCTCCTGAAAATATATGAAAGCATTCTTTGGGGAATAATACAAAAATCTTTTTTTTTATGATTTTAATTTTAGATTCCAGGGATACATGTGCAAGTTTGTTACCTGGGTATATTGCGTGATGCTGGAGTTTGGAGTACCAATGATCCCAGCACCCAGGTACTGAGCATAGTACCCAATAGTTAGTTTTCAACCCTTGCCTCCCCACTCTGTAGTAATCCCCCAGTGTCTAATGTTGCCATCTTTACATCCACGAGTACCCAATGTTTAGCTCCCACTTATAAGTGAGAACATGCAATATTTGGTTTTCTTGTATTAATTTGCTTAGGATAATGGCTTTTAGCTGTATCCATGCTGCTACAAAGGGCATGATTTGAGTCTTTTTTATAGGTTTATAGTATTTCATGGTATATATGTACCACATTTTCTTTATCCAGTCCACCACTGATGAGTACCTAGGTTGAGTCTATGTCTTTGCTATTTAGTGTAAGTAGTGCTGTGATGAACATGCAAGTCCATGTGTCTTTTTGGTAGACTAATTTGTTTTCTTTTGTGTATATATACACATACGTACATATATCCAGTATATATTTATATTTATATCGAGTAATACAATTGTTGCATTGAATGGTAGTTCTGTCTTATGTTCTTTGAGAAATCCCCAAACTACTGTCTATAGTGGCTGAACTAGTTTACATTCCCACCAACAGTGTATAATGTTTCCTTTTCTCTGCAGCCTCATCTTATCTGTTGCTTTTGACTTTTTAATAAGAGTCATTCTAAATGGTGTGAGATAGTATCCATTGTGGTTTTGATTTGCATTTCTTTAATGATTAATGATGATGAGCACTTTTTCATGTTTGTTGGCTCCTTTCTTCATTTGAGAAGCGTCGGTCAATATCTTTCATGCATTTTTAATAGGATTGTTTTTTGTTTGTTCAGTTGTTTAAGTTCCTTACAGATTCCGGATATCAGGCCTTTGTTGGATGCACAGTTTGGGAATGTTTCTCCATTCTGTAGGTTGTCTGTTTATTCTATTGATAGTTCATTTTGCTGTGCAGAAGCTCTTTAGTTTAATTAGGTCCTTCTTGTCAATTTCTGTTTTGTTGCAATTGCTTATGAAGACTTAGTTCTAAATTATTTGCCAAGGCCAGTGTCCAGAATAGTGTTTCCTAGGTTTTCTTCTAGGATTCTTATAGTTTGAGGTCTTTAAGTTAAAGACCTCAAACTATATTTAAATCTTTAATCCATCTTGAGTTAATTTTTGTATATGGTGAAAGGTAGGGGAAAGGATGAAATAGTTTCAGTTTCATTCTTCTGCATATGGCAGCCAGTTATCTTGTACCATTTGTTGAATAGGGAGTTGTTTTGGCAACTTTGTTGAAGATTAGATGGTTGTAAGTGTGGGGCTTTATTTATAGGTTCTTTATTCTGTTCCATTGGTCTATGCATCTGTTTTTGTACCAGTAACATGCTGCTTTGGTCACTATGCCATATAGTATTGTGATGCCCTGGCTTTTGCGTGTGTGTGTGTGTGTGTGTGTGTGTGTTTTCTTAGGATTGCTTTGGCTATTTGGGCTCTTTTTAGGTTCCACATGAGTTTTAGAATAGCTTTTCTTTATGTGAAAAATTATGTTGTTAATTCAATAGGAATAGTGTTAAATCTGTAGATTGTTTTGGGCAGTATGGCCATTTTAACAATATTGATTCTTCCAATCCACAAGCATGGAATGTTTCTCCATTTGTTTGTGTCATCTATGATTTCTTTTGGCAGTATTTTGTAGTTCTCCTTGTAGAAATATTTTATCTCCTTGGTTATGTGTATTCCTAACGGTTTTTGTGTGTGTGTGTGTGTGTGGACATTGTCAATGATTTGGCTCTCGGCTTGAACATTGGTGTATAGAAATGGTGTTGATTTTTGTACATTGATTCTGCACCCTGAAACTTTGCTGAAGTTGTCACCTCCAGGAGCCTTTTGGTAGAATCCTTAGGGTTTTCTAAATATATCATATCATCTGCAAAGAGAGATAGTTTGATTTCTTTTTCTTATTTGAATGACTTTTCTTTCTTTCTCTTGCCTAATTTCTCTGGTTAGCATTTCTAGTACTATGTTGAATAGGAGTAGTGAGAGTGGGCATCCTTGTCTTGTTCCAGTTCTCAAAAGGAATGGTTCTAGCTTTTGCCCATTCAGTATGATGTTGGCTGTGGGCTTGTCATAGATGTCTCCTATTATTTTGAGATGTGTTCCTTCAATGCCTAGTCTGTTAAGGCTTTTTATAATGAAGGAATGTTGGGTCTTATCAAAAGCTTTTTCTATGTCTATTGAGATGATCGTATTTTGTTTGTTTTTAATTCTGTTTATGTGATGAACCACATTTATTGATTTGCTGGATGTTGAACCAGACTTGCATCCCAGAAGCAAAGCCTGCTTGATTGTGGTATATTAACTTTTTGATGTGCTGCTGGATTTAATTTGTTAAAGTTTTGTTGAGGATTTTCACATATATGTAGATAAGGAATATTGGTCTGCAGTTTTCTTTTTTCATTGTGTTTTGCAAGATTTTGGTATCAGGGTGATGCTGGCTTTGTAGAATGAGTTAGGGAGGAGTTCCTTCTTTTTGAATTTTTGAAATACTTTCAATAAAATTGGTACCAGCTCTTCTTCATGTATCTGGTAGAATTTGGCTGTGAATCCATCTGCCCTGGGTTTTTGTTTTTGTTTTTTTTTTTGGCGGGTAAGTATTTATTTATTTATTTTTATTTAATGGATTCAATTTTGGAACCTGATATTGGTCTGTTCAGTTTTTCAATTTCTTACTGATTCAATCTTGGGAGATTCTGTGGTCCCAGGAATTTATTTATTTGATATGGTTTGGCTGTGTTCCCACCCAAATCTCATCTTAAATTCCCCCAAGTTTTGGGAGGGACCCAATGGGAGGTAATTGAATCATGGGGGCAAGCCTTTCCTGTGTTGTTCTCTTGATACTGAATAAGTCTCATGAGATCTGATAATTATATAAGGGGGAGTTTCCCTACACAAGCTCTCTTCTCTTGTCTGCTGTCATATGAGAAGTGCCTTTCACCTTCTACCATGATTGTAAGGCCTCTCAGCCACATGGAACTGTAAATCCAATCAACCTCTTTCTTTCATAAATTGCCCAGTCTCAGGTATGTCTTATCAGCAGCACAAAAATGGACTAATGCACCATTTCTTCTAGATTTTCTAGTTCGTGTGTGTAGAGGTGTTCATAATAGTCTCTGATGATCTTTTGTATTTCTGTGGGATTGGTTATAATATCACCTTTGTCATTTCTGATTGTGTCTATTTAGATCTCTCTTTTTTCTTTAATCTAGCTAGTGGTCTATTGATTTTATTTATCTTTTCTTAAACCCAACTTTATTTCCATTGATTCTTTCTGTGGATTTTTATGTCTTAATTTTCTTTGGTTCTTCTGATTTTAGTTATTTCTTCTACTAGCTTTGTGGCTCATTTGTTCTTGTTTTTCTAGTTCCTCTAGGTGTGAAATTAGATTGTTAATTTGAAAGCTTTCTAGGTTTCAAGATAGGCATTTAGTGTTATAAACTTCATGCTTAACACTGGTTTTGCTGTATCTCAGAGATTTTGCTATGTTGTGTCTCTGTTTTCATTTATTTCAAAGTATTTTTTAATTTTGCTTCGATTTAATTGTTTACTTAAACATCATCAGAGGTCAGTTGTTTAATTTCCATGTATTTGTGAGGTTTTGAGAGATCTTCTTGGCATTGATTTCAATTTTTATTCTACTGTTGTCCAAGAGTATGGCTGGTATGATTTTGATTCTCTTGAATTGAAACTTGCTTTTTTTTTTTTTTTTTTTTTTTTTGAGACGGGGTTTCATCATTTTGGTCAGACTGGTCTCAAACTCCTGACCTCAGGTAATCCACCCTCCTTGGCCTCCCAAATTGCTGGGATTACAGGCGTGAGCCACCATGCCCAGCCCTGAGACTTGCTTTATGGCTGAGCATGTGGTCACCCTTGAGTATTTTTTGTGCACAGATAAGAATAATATATATTACGGTTGATGGATGGAGTATTCTGTAGATTTCTGTTAGGTCCAAGTGTTGAGATAAAGTCCAGAATTTGTTATTTTCTGCCTCAATCTGTCTAATACTGTCAGTGGGGAGTTAAAGTCCTTCACTATTATTGTGTGACTAAGTCTTTTCATACATCAAGCAGTATGTATTTTATGAACCTAGGTGCTCCAATGTTGGGTGCATATAAATTTAGGATGGTTAAGTCTTCTTGTTAAATTGAACCTTTATCATTACATAATGCACTTCTTTATCCTTTTTTACTGTTTCTGGTTTAGTCTGTTTTATCTGATTAAAAAATAGGGATCCCTGCTCAATTTTGTCTTCCATTTGCATGGTAGATCTTTCTCTAGCCCTTTACTTTGAACTATTGGTGTCATTATGTGTGAGATGGGTTTCTTGAAGGATAGGTCTTGCTTTTTAAATTCAACTTGCCACTCTATGCCTTTTAAGTAAGGGTGTTTAGACCATTTACATTCAAGATTCATATTGTTATGTGAAATTGTGATCCTATTGTGAAGTTGTTAGCTGTCTATTGGGTAGTTTCTATTGTGTTTTTGTTTTATATGGCTTGCAAAGTATGTACATGGGTGAGTTTTTGTGGTAGCAGATGCCATTCTTTTGTTTCCTTGTTCAGAACTCTCTTAACAGTATCTTATAAGGGTGATCTCGTGGTAATGAATTCCCTTAGCACTTACTTGTCTGGGAAATATTTTATTTTTCCTTTGCTTATAAAGCTTAGCTTGGCAGGATATGAAATTCTTGCTTGGAATTTTCTTTCTTCTAGAATGATGAATATAGGCCCCCAGTCTCTCCTGGCTTGAAAGGTTTCTTCTGAGAAGTCCACTATTAACCTGATTAAGTTCCCTTTGTATGTTATCTACCCTATTTCTCTGACTTAAAATTTTTTTCTTTGGCATTAGCCTTGGACAGCCTGCTAACTATATGTGTTGGGGATGTTCATTTTGTACATTATCTCTAGATTTTTGTATCTGAATGTCTACATCTGTAGCAAGATTAAAGAAGTTTTCTTGAATTATTTACTGAAATATATTTCTTGAAAAGGTTTTTGCCTTTTCTTCTTCTCTAGGGAATGCCAAGATTCATAGGCTTGATCTCTTTATATAATCCCATATTTCTCAAAAACTTTGCTTATTTTTTAAATTCTTATTTCCTTTATTTCAGGCAGACTGTAATAGTTCAAAAGAGTGGTCTTCAAGCTCGGACATTAATTGTTCTGCTTGGTTTAGTCTATTAATAAAGCTTTCAATTGTATTTAGAAACTGTTTAGGTGAGTTTTCCTATTCCAGAAACTCTGATTTCTTTTTAAGGTGTTTATCTCTTCTTTCATTTCCTGAATTTTTTTTTTTTTTTTTTTTTTTTTTGAGATGGAGTTTCACGTTTCACTCTTGTTACCCAGGCTGGAGTGCAATGGCATGATCTCGGCTCACCGCAACCTCCGCCTCCTGGGTTCAGGCAATTCTCCTGCCTCAGCCTCCTGAGTAGCTGGGATTACAGGCACACACCATCATGCCCAGCTAATTTTTTGTATTTTTAGTAGAGACGGGGTTTCACCATGTTGACCAGGATGGTCTCTATTTCTTGACCTCGTGATCCACCCGCCACTGCCTCCCAAAGTGCTGGGATTACAGGCGTGAGCCACCGCGCCCGACTCCTGAATTTTTTTAAAGGTTTCTTTGTGTTAATTTCCAACTTCGTCTTGGATCTCATTAAGCTTCCTTACAATCCATGCTTTGACTTACTTATCTGTTATCTCTGAGTTTATATTTTGGTTAGGGACCACTGCTGGAGATCTAGTGCAATCCTTTGGTGGTGTAGCTACATTCAGATTTTTCATGTTGCCAGAATTCTTGCACGTGTTCCTTCTCATCTGCAGACACTGGCACTGCTAATTTTTGTAATTATTTCATGTGAGTATTTTCCTTTTTTCCCTTTAATAATATTATGATTTGTTTATTTTAATTTTTTTTTTTCCATTTTCCCCTACTCCCTAAAGGATGTGACTAAAATAGAGAATGCTGTTTTGGCTTTGCTACTATAGCTTTCTGTCTTAACAAAAGTTTTGGCAGGTTTTATATTGGGCTGTGCAGTTTGTCCTAAAAGCCTGTAGATGGCACTTACAGTAAGGACTGGCTGTGGCCAATGTGGTTGGGTATATACTTGATCAGTATTTACTGGCAGAAACTATTGCCTTAGGCAGTGGGCTAATTCATAATATGCACAGTGGTCTGAGCTCCCTGCTTAACCTTGAGGGGGTTGGGAGTAGGTGTGTCTTGACTGGGCAGGTCTGCCCGCAGGTCTCCTGATTGTTGGCACTGTTGTTTGTGCCTGCTGAGAATCCAGTGGGTGTCCACCAGGTACCCACTGGTGTGCCTAGGCATGGAGTTGGGAAACCTTGGCTCTGAGTTCTCTGCACAGCGGTGGGAGGCAGCGTAAGCTCCTAATCTAGGAGAGTGGGTACTTCAGATGCCTGAGATCTGCTTGTGTCGGGGGCAGAGATGCGCCCCCCTCTGCACTAAGATCTCTGCACAGGAGGGGTAGGATGACTCAGGCTGCTGGCCCAGGGAAGCAGGTGCTCTGAATGCCTGGAGATCTGTGTGAGCATGGGGCAGACAAGGTCCCCCTGCACCAAGATCTCTGAACAGGAATGGGGGGTTGGGTCAGCTTGCTAGTCCAGTGAGTGCATAATCTGAAGGCCTGGAGATCTGACTGGGCTTAGGGCAGAGAGTCCCACTGCATCATGATTCAGGAAGGGTGGGGTGGCTCAGGCTGTTGAACCAGGTCAGTGGGTGCCCTGACTGCCTGGGCATGAAGCCCCAGGATCTCTGCACAGAAAGGATGGGGTGGGTTAGGCTGCTGATCCAATGAGTAGGCAATCCAAATGCCTGGAGATCTGCCTAAGTGTGGAGTAGAGAAAGTCCTGCTGTGATCTATGTGCAGAAAAGATGGGGTGGCTCAGGCTCTTGAACCAGGCAAACAGGTGCCCCTAATGTCTGGAAATCTTGTATACTCTCTTGTGAACATCCTCTTCCTTTCTTTAAAAGACTTTGCCCATTCTCACAGCCAGCCATTTCTCCCTTGAATTTTTTTAACTTCAGCTGGCATTATACACAGTGTATCTTTTATAGTTACTTAATTGCCTTCTGGTAGGTTTTGACTTCTTATGGAGCAGAGAGAGCATTGCTGCACCACAGTCTATGTCTAGGGAAGATGGCACAGCTTAGGCAGCTCAACCAGGTGAATGGGTGTTCCAAATGCCTGGAGGTCTGCCTGGGTGTGGAGCAGAGAGCCCTAATGCACGATGAGCTATGGAAGGGAAGGGTTGGGTGGCTCAGGCTGCTGAACAAGGCAAATGGGTGCTCTGAACACCTGAAGATCTGCCTGGGTAGAGAGCAGAAAGAGCCCCACTGCACCATGATCTGTGTCCAGGAAGGGTGGGATGACTTAGGGTGCTGAACAACAAGGTGAATGACTGCTCCAAATGCCTGGATTTCTATCTGGGGGTTGAGTAGAGAGGGCCCCACTGCACCACAATCCCAGGGGAGCAGGGTGAGGCACTCAGCAATGGCACGTACAGATAAGTTCCAGGTTGCCAAGCTGGTCCTAGCTGCAAGTCTCACCACCCATGAGAAACTACAGCTGTAGCAGTTCTCCTCCTACGCCAGGCTTGCAATGGGTGAAAAGCGCAATTCCAGCACCTCCTGTTGAGGCACTTTCCATAATTCTGGTGGTGGAGGCTCCTACCCTGCTCCAGAACAGGGTGTTCAATCTCTGGCCAGAGACTAAAGTGCCTGCATAGCCACGCTGCTATCCTCTTTTGTGAACATCCTCTTCCTTTCTTTACAAAGACTTTGCCCATTCTCACAGACAGCCGTTTCTCTCTTGAATTCAACTTCAGCTGGCATTATTCGCAGTGTATCTTTTATGGTCATTTAATTGCCTCCTGGTAGGTTTTATCTTCTTAACTAGAACATAAACACTTGAGAAGTGAAGTCATAACTTATCTTTTTATATCTTCCAACAGTACATGTTAGCCTGAAAAATAACCTGCTAAATTGAGAGCAGCCACTATTGCATGTGAGATTAAGTAGCAGAATATACAGTGAAAACCAGGATATAAAGTTGTCAGAAATCTAGATAAAGGAGTCTTATTTTAAAGTTAATTCTCCAAATTACAACTTAGAAACACTGTCATTAGAAGAACCATCTGGCTAGAGGAAAGAGCTATAATTCTCACTATCACATAAAGGCCAAGTGAACTTTGGCTTCAGTCTGTGTCTCCAGGGATAGATGTGTTCCTCATCCTGTTTAGGAAATAGGAGTGGCTTACCTGACTTTCCTTAGGTTTATTCTAGGGGACTCCTTACACTTTAACTTCCTCATTGAGATCACCAAGAAACTCTGTACGTTCTTGAATCTAGAAATTGAGACAGGAGGCAGGACTCAAATTCTGAGATTGTTATTAAGGGTGAGATTTATAAAGCAGGGCTGGTAGAATTCAGTCTACAGAGTGGGGAGCAAGGCTGGGGACTCCTGGCAGTGACAGCACTGTGTGCTCCATCCTGGGATTCAAAACACTTTGTTACTTGATGTGATGATGGGCGTTTTATTATGTAAAGGGAAAGCCACAGTCCTGGAATGGTCATGAGGAGGAAAGGGTTTGGGATCCCAGGAAGAGAGCTGACTCTAACACAGCCAGGATCTAACTTCAGGGAAAAAAAGCATCTGCTAAACAACAGAATTTGATGATTTTCTTTATATGTCTTAATAGCTGATGTTGCTGCCATTTCACAGACTTTCATTTTCACACTCCTGCTTCATTTACAACCACGATGCCATCATTTTTTTTTTTTTAATTGATGGCAAAGCAGCACTCTTTAAGACTAGGTTCATACAAAACATTAGCTTTCCTCCTCTAATTCCTCCAAATGTGCTATTAAGCTAAATCCTACAAGTTTGGCAGCATTGTGTAAAAAAAAAAAAAAAAAAAGAGGGCCTAGTCAGTGGACTCTAGAAGTCATGTAATATTTTATTTTAAATGTCTTCCTCGTCTATTTTTCTATTGTTTCCCTTTGTTATTCCTTAGCCTTCAGGAGCAGCTGTGTTTGGAAGAATTAGAATAGGTGCGAGTATCCATGTTTTTTAGAGAATTAATATGGGAAAAGCCAAAGATGTTTGGAGAAGCAGTTTCCCATATTAAGAAGGGGTGAGTCAAGAATAATGGTAACTGTGTGTAGGAATTGCTTGTTTGTACCAAGGACTGTGCAGTGTACTTTTCATTTCTTTGATCTCTAAAGAGGTGGGTATTGCTATTATCACTCCTTTATAGACAAAAAATTGATGCTTATGTAGGTTAAAAATTTTTCCCAAGGTCACATTGCTATTAAGTAGTAGAATCTGGAGTCAAATCCAGAAAGTCTCATACCAGAGCCCAAACTCTTAGACCATTTGCTATTCTGCCATGAATTCCATTCAACAGGCAATAAATAGGGAAGGTTTGAGGAAACTTTTTCCCAAGAAGTCTCCAAAATACTTTTGGGAGACAGTGAACATCCTTCTTTTATGAGAGATGGAAACTTGGGTACTGGAGAGGAGTGCTGTCCTCTTAAAGGCCAGGGCACTTGGATGCAGAACATCTTTAACTTGCCACAGAGCCTACGATCATCTTTCATTCAACATATATTTGTGAGGAGATGTTGAGGACAAAAGGAGTGTCTGTTCTCAGAAGTTTATGTCTAGTGCTAATAGAACAAATAGACTTAATTGATGTAAAATATGTATTTAACAACTAAATCCACAATTTTATGGCTCATGTATTCATAGCAGACATTTATCAGATTCTGAGTATTATAATCAGCGTTTTCTGGAGCAACACAACCAACCTGGCGGAGACTAAAACTAAAAATGAACTCTCCATTGCATCCAGAGCCCAGACACAGGTAGGGTGATGTAGATTTGGTGAGGTCTTTTCATTATATTTCTCTCTGCTCAGTTTCAGTTCCAGAGTCCTATAGTGTTTCATAGCTTGGAATCCTATTGTGAAGTTGACTCAGGATTTTGAGGATCTCAAGATCCCCACAGTCATAGAGGAACATGAAATTGATCAATATTTGTGGGACTTTCTGAATAATTTAGGTTAGCTGGGATATATCTTATTAGAGCATTTATTATTGAGCTCTTTCTTTCTGTCATGCACTGTGAGCACAGGGCAAACTGCTTTCAGGCTTAAAGATCCCAAATGCATAGCTGAGGTAGCACTGAAAGACTTAAGGTCAGTCCACATTTTGGCACAAGGAGGAGTGGAAAGGGCTCTGGTATGCTACAACTGTAGCCATCCTGGTAGTGCTGGTTGCTAATGTGATTCAAGACAGATCTTCTGGCATCCCTTGAACTTTTTTTTTCTTTATAATTTCTCTGCTATGTCCCTAAAAATAAGTATAATTTCCATTGTACCCAGTGTTAAAATAAGTGTTTTACACCAAAATCTACGAAGTGACTAGCAGATGAACTTTTTCAGAATGAGATAAACACATTGGTAGTTTCCATAAATTCCAGACTCTTTTACCCAAAATAAAACTTTTAAAAAGGCTCTTTAAATTTACCTCCTTCATATTTGTTTCTTCTTGAATGCATTCTTCCAATGTTCCAGTTGAATCTGATTTGAAAAAGACAGTGTTAATTCAACCACTGAAGCAAGTGACTATTTCTATTAGTCCAACTATCAGATTAGATCAGATTCAAATCACTCACACTCAGGATCTGTGATCTGAAATTGGTGGTAATCTCATTTGGTAAAAAAAAATCACTTTTTAAAAAGTGATTATAAGTCTTTTATTGTGAAGATTATGTAATAAATGTGCAAAAAGTTTGAAAAGTAGAGAGACAAAATCATTTATCATACCAATATTCCAAAATACTTTTATATTAATATGCATTGAGGGCCAAGCACATTGCTAGCAATGAGGATACATAAGAAAGCAAAAGAGTTAAGATCCATGTCTTCTTGGAGTTTTAGTTAGTAAAACAGACAGACTAGCAAACATAAGGAAACATGACATGGTAAAAACAGGACTGTGTGTATGTTGGGTTATGGGAGCACACAGGAGAGTCACATAGTGCAGTTTTGTCAATTTGGGACGTATTAATGATGGCTGCTTGGAGAAAAAGCTGAGATTTAAAGGATATGGAGTTAGCTCCATGAAATGAGGAGATGTGGGGATGAGGATGTTTAGAGAATTCCAACAAAAAATGAACAATGGGGAAAGGCTCAGGAATGGGAGGCACCAGGTGAACCATTTGTAGTTTGGTATGGCTAGGTTTTAAAGAGTGAGGAGAGGAGGTAACAGGTGAAAGAGCAGATGGTAGAGGGCCCAAAACCATGCCCTCTATATGCTGAATCCTTTTAAAAGCAGAGAATCAAGGTATTTTATTTTTTTTGACAATTTAAACATTTTATTGATATATATTAGTTATACATGTTTTGGGGGTAATTATAATATTTTGATGCCTGTATACTGTGTAATGATCAAATCGGAATAATTGGGATATCCATCACCTCAAGCATTTATCTTTTCTTTGTTTTGGGAACATTACAATTCTTCTCTTCTGGCTATTTAGAAATATACAATGTATTATTTTTAACTATAATTACTGTACTATTGAATACTAGAACTTATCCCTTCTAACTGTATTTTTGTAACCAACTTCTCTTCATCATCTCCTTCCCCTTTCCTTCCCAGTCTTTGATAACTATCATGCTACTCTATACTTCCATGAGATCTACTTTTTTAGTGCCCACATGTGAGTAAGAACATGTCACATTTTTCTTCTGTGCCTGGCTTATTTAACTTAAGATAATGACCTCTAGTTTCAAACATATTGTTGCAAATGAGATAATTGTAATTTTTTAATGGCTAAATAGTATTCCATTGTGTATATACACACACAGCATTTTCTTTATCCATTTGTTGATGAACACTTATGGTGATTCCATATCTTGGGTGTTGTGAACAGTGCTGCAATAAACACGGGAGTTAAGACATCTCCCCAAATAAAATATTGATTTTATTTCTTTTGAATATATACCCATCAGTGGAATTGTTAGATCATATGATTCTATTTTTAGTTTCTTTTTTAAAGAAACTCTGTACAGTTTTCCATAATGACTGCACTACTTTACATTTCCACTAATAGTGTACAAGTGTTCACCTTTTTTGGTATATTTCCCAGTATTTCAAATTTTTCATCTTTTTGACAGTAGTCATTCTAACTAAGATGAAATGATATCTCATTGTGGTTTTGATTTGCGGTTCTCTATTTTTAGTGATGTTGAGCATTTTTTCATGTATCTATTGGTCATTTGCATGTCTTCTTTTGGTAAATGTCTCTTTAGATCTTTTGCCCATATAAAAATCAAAGTTCTTATGTTTTAGCTATTGAGTTATGTTCCTTATATATTCTGGTTATTAATCCCTTATCAGATTAATAGTTTGCAAATATTTTCTCTTATTTTGTAGGTTGTCTCTTCAATTTGTAGGCTGTTTCCTTTGCTGTGCAAAAGCTTTTTAGCTTCATGTAATCCCATTTGTTTATTTAAGCTTTGGTTGCCTGTTCTTTTGTGGCCTTATGCAAACAAATCTTTCTCCAGACTAATGTCCTATAGCATTTTCCCAATTTTTTTTTTTTGTAGTTTTACAGTTTTAGGTCTTAAATTTAAGTCTCTAATCCATTTTGAGTTTTTTTTTCTATATGGTAATCTATGGGAATCTCGTTTCATTCTTCTGCATATGTCCAGTTTTTCTAGCACCAATTATTAAAGAGACTGTCATTTACCAATATATGTTCTTGGTGCCTTTGTTGAAAATAAGTTGGCTATCAGTGCCTGGATTTATTTCTGAGTTCTTTATTCTGCTCCATTGATCTATGTGTCTGATTTTATGCCAGTACCATGCTATTTTGGTAATTGTAGCTTTGTAGTATAATTTGAAATCAGGTAATGTGATGCCTCTGGTTTTGTTCTCTTTGCTCAGGACTGCTGTGGCTATTCAAGGTCTTTTGTGGTTCCCTATGGATTTTAGAAGTTTTTTTCCTATGATGTCTGTGGAGAATGCCATTGGTATTTTGATAGGGCTTGCATTGAATTTATAGATTGCTTTGGGTAGTATAAACCAATTTAACAACATTAATTATTCCAATCTATGAACATGGAATATTTTTTAATTTTTTGTGTGCTTTGATTCCTTTCAACAGTGTTTTATAGTTTTTCTTGTAGAGATCTTTCACTCTTCTTAAATTTATTAAGTATTTGTGTGTGTGTGTGTGTGTGTGTGTGTGTGTGTGTGTGTAGTAAATGAGATTGCTTTCTTCATTTCTTTTTAGGACTCATCACTGTTAGCCTATATAAATGCTACTAATTGTTTGTATGTTGATTTTGTATCCTGCAACTTTACTGAATTTGTTTATCAGTTTTAAAATTTTTGGTGTGGAGTCCTTAGGTTTTTCTAAGAAATGACATGTGATCATGTCATCTACAAACAAGAATGCTCTGACTTCTTCCTTTCCAACTTGGATGCCTTTATTTTTTCTCTTGCCTAATTTCTCTGACTTAGACCACCAGTACTATGTTGAATAGTGGTAAAAGTGGACATCCTTGTTTTGTTCCAGATCATAGTGGAAAAGCTTTCAATTCTTCCCTGTTTAGTATGTTATTAACTGAGGGTTTTGTCATATATGTCACATTTATTGTGTTGAGATATATTCTTTTTATATTCAATTTGTTGACGATTTTTATTATGAAGAGATACTGAATTTTATTGAATACTTTTTCTGCATTTACTGAAATGATCATAGGGTTTTTGTCCTTGATTCTGTTGATATAATACATCACATTTTTACATATATATCTGCATATGTTGAACCATCCTTGCATTCCTGAGATGAATCCCACTTCATCATGATGAATGATTTTTTTAATGTGTTGTTGAATTTGGTTTGCTAGTATTTTGCTGAGGATTTTTGCATCTATGTTGATCAAGGATATTGGCCTGTGGTTTTCTATTTTTACTTGCCCTTATCTGGTTTTGGTATCAGGATAATGCTGGCCTAGTAAAATAAGTTTAAACACATTTCTTTCTCTTTAATTTTTTTATACAGTTTAAATAGAATTGGATATTGGGTATTAAACATTCATTAGAATTCAGCAGTGAACCCATTAGATCCTGGGTTTTTTTTGATGGGAGACTTTTTATTATGGCTTTGATCTTGTTATGTGTTATTGGTCTGTACAGGTGTTCTATTTCTTCATGTTTCAATTTTGATAGGCTGTATGTGTCCGGAAATTTTTCCATTTCTTCTAGGTTTTCCAATTTGTTGGCATATAATTTTTCATAGTAGTCTATGATTGATGAGCCTTCATATTTCTGTGGTATCAGTTGCAATCTTTACTTTTCAATTTCTCATTTTATTTATCTGGACTTTACCTCTTTTTCTTAGTCTAGATAAAGGTTTGTTAATTGTCTTTTTTAAAAAACAAATTTTTGTTTGGCCAAATTTTAAAATCCTTTTTATTTCTAATTTTATTTATTTGTGCTGATTTATTATTTCTTTCCTTCTACTAGTTTTGGGTTTGGTTTGCTCTTGCTTTCAAGTTCCTTTAGGTGTGTCATTAGATTTTTTTTTAAGTGTTTCTATTTTGGGGGTATGGGTATTTATTACTATAGACTTCCTACTTAGTACTGCTTTTACTATATCACATAAGTTCTGGAATTTTGTGTTTACATTTTCATTTATTTCAATAAATTAAAAAAGAATTTCAATTTAATTTCCAAATCGACCCATTGGTCATACAGGTGCATGTTTTTAAAATTTCATGTATTTATACATTTTCCATAGTTCCTCCTCCTATTGATTTCTAGTTTTATTCCATTGTGGTAAGAAAAGATTTTAATATGGTTTTACTTTTTTGAAATTGTTGAGGCTTGTTTTGTGGCTTAACATAAGGCCTATCCTAGAGAATGTTCCATGTGCTGATAAGAAAAATGTATATTCTTCTGCAGTTGAATGAAATACTCTGTAAATGTCTGTTAGGCTCATTTGGTGTAGAATCTAGTTTAACTCCATTTTTTTTTTTGTTGATTTTCTGTCTTGATAATCTGTCCATTTCTGTAAGTGGAATATTGAAGTTCCCTACTACTATTGTATTGCAATCCATCTCTCCCTTTAGATTTATTAATACTTGCTTTGCATATCTGGAGACTCTGATGTTTAGCACATATGTATATTGACAATTGTTACATCCTCTTGTTTAATCGACCTTTTTAATTATGTAATCTTTTTTGCACTTTTTTTTAAACGGTTTTAAGGTCCATTTTATATAAGTATAGCTATTCTTCTTCTTTGGTTTCCGTTTGCATAGGATATTTTATTCTATCCCCTCATTTTCAGTGTACATGTATCTTTATAGGCAAAGAGTTCTTCTCATAGGCAGCATATTTAATTTATTAAGCCATGCTTTGTCTTCCAATTGGAAAATGTAGTTTATTTGCATTCATTATTACTACTAATAGGTAAGGACTTACTACTGCCATTGTCTTACTTGTTTTCTAGCTGTTTTATAACTATTCTCTTTCTTTCTTTCTTACTATCTTCCATTGTGGTTAGGTATTTTTTTCTGGTTGTATATTTTAAATAAGTTACTTAAAACTAATACCAACTTTGATTGAAAAAAAGAAAGAAACACACACACACACAAAAATCTGTATACATTAATTCCCTTCTTACCTCATATTGTGATTTTTAATGTCACAATATGCATTTTTATATTGCTTATCTCTTTAAAATTGTTGTAGTTAGTATTATTTTAAATATTTTGTCTTTTAGTCTTCTTAGTAGGGATATAAGTGATTCACATATCATGATTACCATATTAGTGTAACAATCACATTGATATCATTTTCTTTCCATTTGAAGAATTCCCTTTAGTATTTCCTATAGAACAGGTCTGGTAGTGACAAATCCCCTCAACTGTATTTTTTTTTGTTTGGGAAAGTTATTATTTATCCTTTCTTTCTGAAATCTAGCTTTTCTGGGTACAGTATTCTTGCTTGGCAGATTTTGTTTTCTTCCTTCAGCACTTTGAATATATCTTTCTACTCCTCCTGGCCTGTAAGGTTTCCGTTGAGAAGTCTGCTTCCAGGCCTATTGGATTTTCCTTACATATTATTTCCTTTTTTTTTCTCTTACTGCTTTTGCTCAAAAATCCCTTTTCCTTTCTTTATCTTTGACTTTTGAGTATGTAATTATGTCTTAGTGTATTCTTATTTTAGTTAAATCTGATTGAGGACTTTTAATATTTTTGTGTCTAGATATTTATCTCATTGTCCAGGATTGTAAACTTTTCTGTTATTACTTATTTTAAAACAAGCTTTATACACTTTTTTATTTCTCAGTTCCCTTTTTAACTTCAATAACCCAAATAGTTGCTCTTTTGATATTGTCACCTAGATCTTGTAAGATTTCTTTATTCATTTTTATTCTTTTCCTCTTCTGACTGTATTTTCAACTAGACTGTCTTCAAGTTTACTGATTCCTTCTTCTGTTTGATCAATTCTGCTGTTGATGCTATTTCATTTTTTAATTTCATTAATTAAATTTATTTTTCAGCCTTTGGATTTGATTTTTTTTAAAATTTTGATCTCTGTTAAATTTCATGGATAAGTTTCTGAATTCATTCTGTGTTTTCTTGAAGTTCAGAGACTTTCCTTGAAACGTTTTTTTAAAAAATTTTTTGAGAGATCACACATCTCTATCACTTTAGAGTTGGTCTCTGACACCTTATTTTGTGCATTTGATGAGGTCATATTTCTCTAAATATTCTTGAAAATTGTGAACATGTGCATTGAGGGATTATTTATTTTAGTCTCCACAGGTTGCCTTTGCCTGTCCCTGTCTGTCTTTGCAGAGCCTTCCATGGATTCTGGCAGACCTGTTTAGTTACCTGAATCTGTGATCACTGCAGCCCTCTCAGCACTAGAGGATGCTCTAAGTCCAAGCTTACCATGATTCTTACAAGGACTTCAAAGTTGATGTGGTTTTAAGGCCCAGATGGACCTGGGGAAGACCCCAGGAGGGTCCTGAGGTTGTGTGGGAGTGCTGGTCTGGAATCTGAGTCCAGAAGACTGTCCCAATGGACTAGATGAGTGTGAGTCCCTGCCCATCTCTACATGGGTATGTTGGGTCCCTGACTGCAGTGAGAGGGGTTGAAGTTGAGGCTGGGCCACCTTGGGATCTGCCAGAGAAAGGAGGCTTATGGGCCTGTATTGTTGGCCTAGATGGGCATGCATCACCCAGCAGGTCCCTGCACAAGCAGTTCCTTGATTGTAGCTGGAGAAGCCAGAGCTGAGAGAGTCCCCTCAGGATCTGCTATGGGACAGGCAGAAGAGCTCAGTCTTGCTTCAGAGGAGTGCATGTTACGCAGCACAGATAGGATAGCTCCCTGATGCAGCAGGAAGGGACAAAGTTGAGACAGAGCCCTCTGGGGATCTGCTGTGAGATGGAGGCTGGCATGCCTGTCACATCAGCTCAGATAGGTGTGTATCTCCTAGTAGGTCCCTGCACAGATAGGATAGTTCCCTGACTGCAGCAGGAAGGCCTGGAGCTGAGATTGGGTTGATTTGGGATCTGCTGTGGGACAGAGGCTAGAGAGTCTTATTGCTTCAGAGGGGCATGCCTTGCAGGTTTCAGCACAGATGGGATAGTTTACTGATTGCAGTAGGAGGAGCCAGACCTGAGACTTGGTGCCATCAGGATCTGCTATGAGTTGGAGGTTGACAAGCCTGTCAGGGAGGCTCAGACTCCTAGGCTGTGTGATATGGGTGATTCTCCCTCTGGATCATTGTATGAGCAGCTCTGAGCTGGGATCTCAGCTGAGAGTGGCTGAAGCCAAGCCACAGGGAAACTTTCAGTTTTGCCACTGAGATAGATGTCAGCAGGAAGATGAGTTTCTCTGCCAAGTCACTAGTATGCATGATACCTCTTGGATCCCTTGGCAGATGGTTTTGGTTGCAGGCTCAAGACCAAATGAAGAAGGAGACAAGCCCCTTGGACGACAGGACAATTTCAGGACTTGAATGTGGGAGCAAGCTTGTAGTATCAGCTACCTAGAGTCAATCTGCATTCTTAGAATGATGCTCCTAGGTTGTGAGCTACATGAAGAATTCACAAACTCCTACCTAAATTTTGAGGCTCCTGCAGAGAGGCTTTGGACCATGTATGGGTGTAGAATTTTTTGTTGTTGTTGTGGAATATATGAATGGATTACCTTCTATTCCATTGTCTTGGTTATGCCACTCTGTATATGCTTAATCTTAAGGTTAGTGGAGACCCATACAATGACAGTATTTGTGTCCACATAGATGCAAAATTATATGATTATACATAATAAAGATTAAATTCATTTAAATTAGTAATATAATGTTATATTCTGGGTATTTTTACTTGACATATATCACTGGTTTTTCTTTAACTTTTTGTTTAGATTTGGGGGTACATGTGAAGGGTTTGTTACATAGGTAAACACATTGTCACAGAAGTTTTTGTATATATTATTTCATCATCCAGGTATTAAGCCTAGTATCCAATAGTTTTTCTGCTCCTCTCCTTCCTCCCATCCTCCCCCATCAAGTAGACCCCAGTGTCTGCTATTTACTTCCTTGTATCACTGGTTTTTCAAAAGTTATGATATGGAAAGTCAAATTTTTAATGCTTATATAACATTCAATCATGTTGACTATTATATTGATTTAATTAACCATTCATTTATCTCTATACATTTTGATTCTTTTTTTTTTTTTTTTGAGACAGAGTTTCGCTCGTTACCCAGGCTAGAGTGCAATGGCGCGATCTCAGCTCACCGCAACCTCTGCCTCCTGGGTTCAGGCAATTCTCCTGCCTCAGTCTCCTGAGTAACTGGGATTACAGGCACGCGCGACCATGCCCAGCTAATTTTTTGTATTTTTAGTAGAGACGGGGTTTCACCATGTTGACCAGGATGGTCTTGATCTCTTGATCTCGTGATCCACCCACCTCAGCCTCCCAAAGTGCTGAGATTACAGGTGTGAGCCACCACGCCCGGCCCTTGATTATTTCTTATGTTTTATTTTTATAAATAATGCTCAATTATAATTTTCTTTTTTTGCTTTATATCTTTAGGATAAACATTTAGACATATTTAAATATTTAGATATATTAATCAAAGGATATTAACACTTTTATGGCTTTTTGAATCTCCTGATAAATTTACTTTATCAGTTTACACTGCTATTAATAAAGCAAGAATATATATCAGATTCACTACATTTCTCTTGGCTGAGAGGTATTATATCTTATAAAATTTCACAAATTAAATCTACCAAATATATAATTTGTTTCTGTAAATATTACCAACATTAAACATTTTCCACATTGTATCTTCAATGCAAGTTTTCATCTGTGAATTGTCTTTGGTTTATCTCTTGATTGGTGATATTTTTATAGACACAAGATTTTAAAATTAATTTCTGTATTTCTAAATTTTGAACAATGTTTCTCCTTTAGTGAATTGATCAATTAAATTCTATTATTACTTATTCAATAATTTAATTCTTTACTATTCAATTTTTAAATTTATCTCAAATGTATTTATCAAATTTTAATCAAGGGCTTAATAGTAGTGATTAAATAATCGTATGTTATGACTAAAGATTTTTCTATTAAAATTTGTATGAAAAATAGGCTTTATATCACAGTTACTCATCTAGTTTAAGTGATTTATGTTTGTTGGCCAGACACTACGATGCTGTTTTTATTATTATTGCTATATAACATATCTTAATTTTGGGGAAGAGCTAGTAATTTCCTCATTAATCTTTTTTTAATATCATTTTGATAATTATGCAGTTTTCTTATGGATGAAATATATAATAATATAATAATTTAAAAAATAACTTCGGTATTGTCTGTCTGACCTCATACATTGAATAGCAAATATAAAAGGATTCCTTAATACATGAGGCAGAATGCAAACAACAGTTTCCAAATACACATATGGCTATTTTATAAAGGGAAAGTAAGTTCTCACAAGTGTTCAAAGAAATCTAACTCACGTAACTCTGGTATAAGAGAAGTTTTATGTTTAGGAATAAACTTTCTAGTATTCCATCTGCTTGGTTTCATATTAATTGAAGTTTGAATAATCATTACTTTTGTGAAATCTTCCGTACCTTGTATCTGAAAGTTGACAGAACACAGGTTAATTTCTGAGCAAATATCCTACAATTAAAAATTTCTCTAGTAAGCTAAATTTCTGGCTTTCTCTAAATATCTGGGGAAAATGGGAAATATTAAAAATCAACACAAATATGATTGGTATCTTAAAATAACTGGATATGTTGGTTTTGTGAAAGTCAATATTCCATATACATTCATTGAATTTTAAATATTTCTATTCCATATGGAATAAAATGATTAAGAATCAATCACCAGGCTGGGCGTGATGGCTCATGCCTATAATTCCAGCACTTTAGGAGGCTGAGGCAGGCGGATCACGAGGTCAAGAGATTGAGACCATCCTGGCCAACATGGTGAAACCGTCTCTACTAAAAATACAAAAATTAGCTGGGTATGGTGGTGCTTGCCTGTAGTTCCCAGCTACTCAGGAGGCTGAGGCAAGAGAATCGCTTGAATCTGGGAGGTGGAGGTTGCAGTGAGCTGCGATTGTGTCACTGCACTCCAGCCTGGCAACATAGTGAGACTCCATGAAAGAAAGATAAAGGGAAGGAGGCAGGGAAGGAGGGAAGGAAGGAAGGAGGGAGGGAGAGAGGGAAGGAAGGAAAGGAAGGAAGGAAGGAAGGAAATCAATCACCAATGGCCCTTTAAAAATCAACCAGAGATTTTTTTCTACATGGCAGAAAGAAAGTTTAATGAAGAGTATTTGAAAATGTTCTTGTAATTAAACTTTCTGCCATATAGAAATATTTCAAAATATTCTTCCACCTTGTAGTTGTTTTCAACATAGTTTGAATCAATTGGTACCCAAATCCACAATGAGCAGGGCTCTATGTCTAGGGAAGTAGATAGAGTTTATCAGGCTTCAGGCTCCTGCTTGGCTGTCTAAATTCTCAACAAGCACCCACACCAAATCTCTGTTATGTGTTCAAGGATAGAAGTAGGGAGCAGCATAGTGGAGAATGTTTCACTTCCTGTCATTAAGCATTATGTCACTGCTGATGATGTCCACTTAGAAAATTTTCTTGTGATAATTTTTCACCTTGGGAAAAATCTCCATTTCACTTTTCTCTTGTGTCCAAAATCTACACTGTAAGTGCTTTCATCCTAGCTGTAAAACATTTTAATATATTTACTTACTTGTTTCTTTCCACTTGGTTGAGAGATCTCTTGAGGATAGGTTGTAAGTATCATTTTTCTTTATCATTTCAATATATAGCACTATTTCTGCCATATATTAGTTGCTTAAATATATCTAAGCATATTTTAAATAACTCTGAGTCCTCTTTGAATTTACTTTTTGTAGCTGTATCTTTTATGTCCCCTGATTCCTTTTGACATGTGCCTTTCTGATTCCCCCCCAACACAAAACAATACACACACATGTGCACATACACACACACGAAGTCTTCTTTCCTTCTTCACATGGCTCAGGTTCCCATTTTGATTGGCAGGGAAACTCAATTAACAGTTTAAACATGAGAAGACAATCACTTTCAAAGTAGCTGTGGAAACACTACTAATACTCAATTCAGCGTCAGTCTGGCAGAACCTTTCTAGAGCATTGTTGATACAGTTTTTCTGCAACGTGCGAGTAAAACAAATGCACCATCTTTTGCAGTGAGTAACTGTACCAATATCTAACTGTAGCCAAAATGTCCAGCTTGGCCTTGTTCATAGGCTTTGGATGGGAATAGTTTGTGATTGGGCTAGCAAGTGCCAAAGCAATCAGTCAACTTGGTGTGTGTGGGTGTATGTGGGTGCAAGTGTGGGTATGAGTGTTTATCGGATGGTGGGAGAAGGAAGAAGATTGGAAGGCGAAAAGCTTAAGATCATCATGACAGTTTTTCTGATGTTAATACATTGTTGGACATATGGCATATTGACCTGAAGACAGGAATCAATATTTCTTTACCTGACGGCATGTGATAGGAATTAAGAAAGGTGCTCTATAAATTTTTCGTAACTGACAATCTTCTACAGCTCCATGTATGAGGATGACATAGATTACATTTTCATCACAGATATCAGTTTTGGTGCTCATTGGTATATCTTCTACATAAATATTAGAGAGTTTAAGTTGCATCTCATAGTTCCAATCCTGTTTTAAAAAACAATTTCATAGTCTATTATTTGTTTATGAAGTTTAATATATATTCACAGTCAATTACAATGTTTTAATGCCATTCCATGCAAAGAAAGACAAGTTTATACAAGCACTTCCTACCTCGTAAGACAAATGTTCTCTGATTTTTCTGGCTGTAATAACGAGTCCGATTTTTAGCCACATATTATGTTCAATGAGAGGAGAGCATTGCTCAAAAGCATCATACAAGTGAGTTTTGGGAATAAAATATGTCTGGAAAAGGAGGATATAAATTTGATATTTTATTCTGTGCACTTATGGTTTAAGGAATAAGGTTTTTTTTGTTTATGTACACCATTAAAGCTAATAATTTAATTAGGTAAGATTCACATAATAGCCTGGAAACTTAATAAACTGTGTCTATCAATGAAAATTGGTATGTTCTTTCCCTGTGTTCTTGTTGACTTTGTCAAAGATCAGTTGGCTGTAAAATGTGGCTTTATTTCTGGGTTTTAAAATTCTGTTCCATTGATCTATGTATATATTTTTAAACTAGTATCACGCTGTTTTGATTATTCTATCTTTATAGTATAATTTAAAGTTAGGTGATGTCATTCCCCCAGCTTTGTTCTTTTTGCTTAGGATATTTGAGCTCTTTTTTGGTTCCATATGAATTTTAGGTTGTTTTTTTTCTAATTCTGTGAAAAATCATGGCATTTTGATAGATATTGCATTCAATCTATAGATTACTTTGGGCAGTGTGGTAATTTTAACAATATTAGTTCTTAAGATGTTAGAATTAATATTAATTCTAACATTTAAAGACTTAAATGTTAGACCTCAAACTATAAATATACTGGAAGAAAACCTAGAGAAAACTCTTCTGGACATTGGTGTAGGCAAAGAATTAATGACTAAAACCTCAAAAGCACAGGCAGCAAGAACAAAAATAGACAAATGTAATATAATTGAACTAAATAACTTCTGTACCACAAAAATAAATAATCAAGTGAACAGGAAATTTGTTCACTGGGAGAAACAAAAAACCTGCAGAATGTGAGAAAATATTTGCAAAGTATGCATCTGACAATGGCCTAATGTCCAGAATTTACAAGAAACTCAAATAGCCTTTCTGACTAGTGTAAGGTGATATCTCATTGTAGTTTTAATGTGCATTTTTCTGATGATTGATGGTTTTGAACTTTTTTTTTTTTTTTTTTTTTTTTTTTTTTTTTTTGAGGCGGAGTTTCGCTCTTGATACCCAGGCTGGAATGCAATGGCGCGATCTCGGCTCACTGCAACCTCCGCCTCCTGGGTTCAGGCAATTCTCCTGCCTCAGCCTCCTGAGTAGCTGGGATTACAGGCACGCGCCACCATGCCCAGCTAATTTTTTGTATTTTTAGTAGAGACGGGGTTTCACCATGTTGACCAGCATGGTCTCGATCTCTTGACCTCGTGATCCACCTGCCTCGGCCTCCCAAAGTGCTGGGATTACAGGCGTGAGCCACCACGCCCGGCTCTGTTGGCTATTTTTATGGTCTTCTTTTGAGAAATGTCTATTCAGATCCTTTGCTTATTTTTAATTGTATTATTTTCTTGCTGTTGAGTTTTTGAGTTCTTTATATATTTTAGATACAAACCCATTATCAGATGTTTGCTTTACACATTTTATTTTTTATAAAATAAAAAATAGAAAACAAATTACTAAAAATTATTTGACTTTTATAGATAAATATATGCCTTCATAAATAGGCTATTTGAGGGGAGCAAACTTTTTAGGTAAAAATAAAATGCTTATTCTAAAAACAAACAGACATTAGTTACTAAGAACAAAGCTTCTATGAATAGTCAAAACAAGTTTTCTGTACATTGGATTTTATCTTGGGCAAGTATCTGCAAGTGGGATTGTTGTGTAATATAGGACATATTATATTTAACTTTTGTAAGCAACTGACAAACTGTTTCAGACCAAAACCACTGTTCAAATTAAAATAACTGTTCAGAAGTTGTTTCAACATGTTACTCTCTCACCAGCCATGTATGAAAATTTCAGTTGGGTGCGGTGGCTCATGCCTGTAATCCCAGCACTTTGGGTGGCTGAAGTGGGTGGATCACTTGAGGTAGGAGTTCGGGACCAGCCTGGCCAACATGGTAAAACCTTGTCTCTACTAAAAACACAACAATTAGCTGGGTGTGGTAGTGTGCACCTGTAAATCTAGCTACTTGGGAGGCTGAGGCAGGAGAATCACTTGAATCCTGCAGAAGTTGCAGTGAGCTGAAATCATGCCACTGCACTCCAGCCTGGGCAACAGAGTGAACCTCTGTCTCTAAAAGAAAGAAAGAAAAAAAGAAAGTTTCAGTTGCTCCATTTCCTTGCCAATACTTGGTATTCAGTGTTTTTATTTTTAGGCAATGTAGTAGGTGTGTATTGACATACCACTGTTGGTTTAATTTGCATGTTTCTAGCAGCTAATGATGGTGAACATCTTCATGTGTTTGTTCACATTCTTTGACCAGTTTTTTTTTTTTTTTTTTTTTTGAGACAGAGTTTCGCTCTTGTTACCCAGGCTGGAGTGCAATGGCGCGATCTCGGCTCACCGCAACCTCCGTCTCCTGGGTTCAGGCAATTGTCCTGCCTCAGCCTCCTGAGTAGCTAGGATTACAGGCACGCGCCACTATGCCCAGCTAATTTTTTGTATTTTTAGTAGAGACGGGGTTTCACCATGTTGACCAGGATGGTCTCGATCTCTTGACCTCGTGATCCACCCGCCTTGGCCTCCCAAAGTGCTGGGATTACAGGCTTGAGCCACCGCGCCCGGCTTTGCCCAGTTTTTAATTCAGTAGTTTGTCTTCTTACTTTTGAGTCGTATCAGTTTTTTATATATACTTTTATCAAGTCCTTTTGTTGGGGAACTTTTGAAAAGTCCCCTCAGCTTGTTGCTCACATTTTTCCCTGAGCCTGTTCATATTTTTTTGTGATGTCTTTTAAAGAGCAGATGATTTTTAATTTTGGTGACATCCAATTTATCAATATTTCCTTTTATGGTTAGTACTTAAAAAAATCCTGGCTAAGAAATCTTTGCCTACCTTAAGATCTCCTATGTTTTCTTCTGTAATTTATACAGTTCTATCTTTCACATTTAAGTGTGTGATCATGACACATTATGTTTTGGGCCTAGTACATGGGGATCAGGGTTCATTGCTTCTACATGAATATTCAGTGTTCACGGAAAAATTACAATATTTTCAATGAATAACCCTGAAATCTTCAGGTTTATTTTCAGGGTTATTCATTGAAAATATTGTAAGTTTTCCACTGAGATAATTCGATCCTTTGTCAAAAATCAATTGACTATGTATGTGTGGATTTATTTATAGATTCTCTTTTCTGTTGCATTGATCTCTACATCTTAATCTAAAGCCAGCACCATGTGGCCTTAATTACATTGGATGTATGCCTTTAAATCAGGTAGTGTAAATAATCTAACATTCTTTTTTATATTTGTTTTGTCAATTATAGGTCCTCTGCATTTTTATATAAATTTTACAAAAAGAGTCTGAGATTTTGATTGAGATTGTATTAAATCTATAGATCAATTTGGGAAGAATGGATATCTTAATAATATTACAGCCTCTAATCAACAAATATGGTATACTTGGTTTATTTAATCTTTTTCTCAGTTATCTAGGAAATAGTCTATAGTTTTTATTGTAGAGTTATTCCATGTATTTCATTAACTTTATGCCTAGCCCTTTCATATTATTTTGTAAAAATAATAAAAATTTTTGTTTACAATTGTTTGTTACTCGTATATGAAAACACAATTAATTTTTGGAATTTGGACTTGTATCTTGCCACCTTACTAAATTCATTATAAATTCTAGTTGTTTTTCTTTTGGTAGAATCTTGAAAATGTAGCTATCATGTCATCTTGCAGAGACAATTTTAGTGCTTTCTTTGTAATTTCTATGTCTGTTTCTTTCTTTTTCTAGCCCCACTGTACTAGCTAACAACTCCAACATAATACTAAACAGAAGTGGTGAGAGTGGACATTCTTGTCCTGCTCTCAGTATTATAATCTTAGTTTTTCACCACTAGATGTGATGATAGCTATAAATTTATAATAAATGCCCTTTATTGAGTTCAGGAGATTGCATTCTATTTTGAGTTTTTGGAGATTTTTAAAAAGAATGTTACGTTTTGTAACATTCTTTTTGTTCTATATCTACTTGAATATCTTATATAAATTTTCTGCTTTTTTCTTATAATGTGTTGAATTACAATGGTTGATTTTCAAATGTCAAATCAATCTTATATTCCTAAAATAAAGCCTATTTATTTATTTTTGATGTCTAATCCTTTTAATATATTCCTGGATTCAACTTGCTATCTTATTAATGATTTTTTGTATCCACGTTAATGTGGGATATTGGTCTGTAGTTTTCTTTTGCTGAAATGCTTTCTCGAGGTTTAGTATTTGTTTACACTGGCCCCGTAAAATGCACTGGAAAGCATTTTTTCCTCTTCTGTTTCCTGACAAAGTCTAATATTCATATTATTTCTTCCTGAAACATTTGATAAAACTAATCAATAAAACCATCTGGCATGGAGTTGTTTTTGTGGGAAGGATACAAATTCCAAAATCTTAATATGTATAGAACTACTAAAAAATTCTAATCCTTAAGTAAATTTTGACGTTTGTGCTTTTTAAAAAATTTTTTCATTTAGGTTTGGGGATACAGGTGCAGGTTTGTTATATGTAAATTACATTTCACAGATATCTAGTGTATGGATTATTTCATCATCCAGGTAATAAGCATAATAGTACATAATATGTAGTTTTATGATCCTCACCCTCCTCCTATGCTCCATTCTCAAGTAGACTCTGGTGTCTCTTGCTACTTTTTGTGTCCATATGTACTTAAAGTTTAGCTCCCATTTGTTAGTGAGAACATTCAGTATTTGCTTTTCTGTTCCTGTGTTTGTTTGCTAAGGATAATAGTCACCACCTCCATCTGTGTTGCTATAAAGGACATGATCTTATTATTTTTTTATGGTTGCATATTATCCCATGGTGTGTATTACCACATTTTCTTTATCTAGCCTACTGTTGATGGCCATTTAGGTTGATTCCATGTGTTTGCTATTGTGAATAGTGCTGGAAAGAATATACACATACATGTGTTTATAGTAGAATGATTTATATGCCTTTCTGCATATACCCAATAATAAGATTGCTGGATTGAAAGGTAATTCTGTTTTAAGTTCTTTTAGAAATCGCCACAATCTTTCCTCAATGGATGCACTAATTTACATTCCCATCAGCAGTGTATAAGCATTCTCTTTTCTCCACAACCTCACGAGCATCTGTTATTTTTGGCTTTTTAATGATAGCCATTCTGACTGGTGTGAGAAGGTATCTCATTGTGGTTTTGATTTGTATTTCAAATATAAATGGTTAGTAATCATCAGCATTTTTTCATATGCTGATGGCCACGTGTATGTCTTCTTTTGAAAAGTGTCTGTTCATATGGTTTGCCCACTTCTTAATGGGGTTGTTTTTTGCTTAAGTTTCTTAGAGATTCTGGCTTATAAACCTTTATCAGATGTGTAGTTTGCAAGCATTTTCTTCCATTCTATAAGTTGTTGCCCCTGGGAGGCTCTACCTCCATGAAATGTGGAACTGCTGTTACTGGTAGTGTTCAGCTGGAGGGGTAGGTTGTGTATACTCTTGTCATGACCTTGGGGTTTTGCTTGGTGGGAATCGGGGTCAAAAGCTCACAGGGAGGAGAGATTGGTCTTTCCTCTGTCTAGTAGCTGTGGCATGCATAAGCTTGGGAGTAGCCCTCAGGCTCTTTGTTTCTTCCCTAGATGAAGGGGAGGGATACAACTGTTACTGTGGCAGTGGAGGGGCCAAGGGCAGGGGGGCTGTCATATGCCTCTAGGAGCCGCTTTCTGGGGAGACTCTGGGCCACTACCAGTGGGTATGCTCAGTTGTGAGTGGAGCAACTGTTCTACTTTCATGAGACCAGGACCCTGCCTGGTAAAGAGTTGGGGTGATGGTTCCTAGGGAAGAGGGTGTTAACTCCTCTCCATATGGTGGCTGCAGTGTGCTGGAGGTGCCAGCATAATGACTAGGTCTTTTGTTTCTTTCCAGTCTCAGGGCTGTTAAGGGCTGAGCCACTGCACCTGTAGTGGTGGAGGGGTTGTGAGTTGACTCTGTGATTTCCTCCTCGAAGAAGTGCTGGGCTGTCTTTGATTGTGGTGAAGAGTCCCAGGTCAACGGCCCTGCCCAGTGAGGAACAGTGAGGATCAGGATCTGCGTAGATAACAGTCTGGCTACTTTTCTGTGAGGTGGTTGCCCTTTGCTGGGGTCCAGACCAGCCCCTGGCTCCACAGACTGTCTGGATCCTGCAGACAGGAAGGGCAAGGGCTGCAAGACAGCAAGGATGGCAACCCCCCTCCCAGTGGGAGCTCTGTCCAGGGAGTTGCAGAGCTGCTACTGTCTCAGTAGCCCTGACAGTGGGTGGCTGGAGGCCCAGGCCTGGAGGACCTGGCTGGTGAGGAGATATAGAAACAAGCCCCCAAGTAACAGTCTGGCCACTTTTCCGTATGGCTGTTGCGATATGCTGGAGGTCTGCTCCAGTCCCTAGTCACGTTGGATTTTCTAGTGCCTGAAGGTAACAACAGTGAGTGGAGGGTGGGAAACAGCAAAAATGGGGAGCCCTGCCCCAGGGAGATACAAACCAACCTGAACACACCTGTAAGAGGTAGCTAGAGACCCCGGTCAGGTCTCACCCAGTGAAAAGGAATGGGATCAGAGATGCACTTAAAATAACACTCTGGCCATGTTTTCATAGAGCAGCTATGCTGTGCCAGGGGCCCATTCCAGCCTCCAGTTGCCTTGGATTCTTCAAAGTCCAAAGGCAAGAATAGCTAAGTCGACCAAATGGCAAAGATGATGGTCCACCCTCCCTCTGGGAACTCTGTACCAGGGAGGTTTGAAACTCAGTTGACCAACACCAGCAGGGATGATTGGAGACCCGGCTGGGAGATTCTGCCTAGTCAGGAGAACTGGGATTTGGAATCTGCATGAATAAGAAGTCTGGCTGCTTCTCCATAGAACTGCTGGGCTGTGCTGGGGGGCTGCTCTAGTCCCTAGTTGCCACCTATTCATTAGAGCCCTAAGGCAACAGTGGCTGAGGCTGTGAAACAGCAAAGATGGTGGCCCGCCTCACCCACTGGGAGCTCTTCCTCAGGGAGATGCAATGCTGCTACCCATGGCTGGCTGGAGTTCCAAGCCCGTGGGTCTTATCCTGTTAGGTACCATGGAAGAGGGGCCTGCAGACCGTCATCGCTCAGCCCCCTGGATTCAGTCCCTTTCCAAGGAGGTGTGGGGATCTAACCTCCTGCTCAGGGTTGCAGCTGCTTTTGCCAGGAGGCCTGGGTATTTAAGGCTCCTGGGGCTCCACATGTGCCTGAGTGGCTGCTCTGCAAGACTCCACATAACTCTGCATGTCAGACTGAAGACCCTAGTGGAGTGGGTCCATGAGGGGATCTCCTGACTGGGAGGGTTGCAAAGATCCATGGGAGAAGCATGGGTTTGCTTGTTCACTAATCACTTCCCTAGGCAGGCGAGGCTCCCCTGACTGTGTGTCACTCCCAGGTGGGTAGTCATTCTGCCTTTTCTCTGTTCTCTGTGAGTTGTTTTCTTGATTAGTCCCAATGTGTGTACCTGGATGTTTCATTTGAAAGTGCTGTGTTTACTTGCCCCTTTCATTCCTCTCTGTGAGAGTGGCGCACACCAGCTGCTTCTAGTCAGCCATTTTGGTCACCTTTCATCAGAATCAGTTTTTAACAACTGGCTTAAAGTCTGTGACCAATCTATAGTCCGGGCAATCTCCATGATGGTTTTTACTCAATGCTTTACTTCTCACCTTTTATACTATAGATCACAATTTCATGCTTCTTTGCTTTTTTTATAATTTATAGTTGCTCGTGATAACACTATAGAGATTCTAGATTATTTTATCTTCCTCTGAAAATAGTTAATTTTTGTTATAGTAGGCAGTTTATTTACTATCTGATCACATTGAGCTTGCATAGACTGGGTTTTGCAATCTGCTTGAGTGAATCAGTAGAAACCTTAGGTATATAAGAATGGTGTAACTTGGTGGTTCTTAACCTCCAAACTCTGTCTCCACCATGGATGATGTCAGGGCTTGCTCCAAGGCTTAGAATAAGAGCAAGCCTTCTTCTAGGTCATGATTCTTACTCCTAAGGTCTATTCTTTCTTGTCTCTCAGCTGAGTTCAAATTAAGCCTGTGGGAGCCCTTGGTACTGTGAGGATTTTGTTCTCAATCATGTGTAGAGAAACTTCCATGCACTTTGCCCAACTTTTATATTAATAGATTCTAGCTCTGCCTTTATCCCCTTTCTCATCTTTCAAATTATGGTACTGACAGTTAACATATGCCAGCCAATTTCATGAAAAGAGCTTATATAACCAGCCAATTTCATGAAAGAGCTTATAACCAGTTTTTCTGGATCAATCTTTCTTTCCTTATGGTTGATTAATATTTATAAGCTGTTTTGCCAGGCCTTTATACTAGATGAGTATCATTCAGCAAGTTTTGTTCCTTTATTATTCCTAGTTTTTAAAACTAAATTGTCAACCAGACTGTAAACTTATACTAAATACTGAAATAACCTTAAATCTGATATTAGGTATTTAACAAATACAAGAAAAGTCACAAGTGAAGTTTTTCTGACCTCAACTACAGTTTTGCAGGTGGCAGAATATTTCATAGGTTCATTAGTTAAGCAGCTTATCTCTCCTAATATTTCCCCACTGAGCGCATAGTCAATTATCAGATAATCTTTCTCCTCTGACTCCAACATTTCATCAATCCCCAAACCTGGCTTTGATCTTTCAAGCTGTTCAGGAGCAAAGAAAGAGAAAAATACATTTGTCAGTTAACTTGTATTACCAAAACTATCTAATTATGACTTTTTCCACTTTGGTTTTAACAATTCTAATACTTACATATTGTCTTGAGAACAAATATTTTATTTCTTTTTAAGTAAAATTACTAAATTAGCAATGATTTAGGCACCAAGCATTCTTAAATACTCTGATCTTTCTGATTCCTCTTACTCAGTTAATCTATACCCATTTTAGAATGGCTAAATCTCTAACTCAGATCAGCATAAGATGAATAACAATTTATATTAAAATTGTCCATTGTAAAAGATAATTCTTTTGATAGTTTCCTGTTATCTGTGAGAAAGTATGGCTTAAGAAATAATGGACGGTGTTATCCATTGTGTCTGAACATGAAAATTTATCATTAGATGGTAGTCACTGTTCTAAAAAAGAAACTATGCAGTTCTTAACATGGAAAGCTACTAATTATCAATTTCATAAAGTTTTCTTTAAAAACTTATGATCACAAGTTCATTTATAAGTAACTGCCTGGCTGAGCATGGTGGCTCATGCCTGTAATCCCAGCACTTAGGGAGGCCAAGGTGGGTGGATCACCTAAGATGAGGAGTTCAAAACCAGCCTGGCTAAATTGGTGAAACTCCATTTCTACTAAAAATACAAAAAATTAGCTGGGTGTGGTGGTGCATGGCTGTAATCCCAGCTACTCAGGAGGCTGAGGTATGAGAATTTCTTGAACCTGGGAGGTGGAGGTTGCAGTGAGCCAGGATCATGCCATTGCACTCCAGTTTAGGCAACAAGAGAGAAACTCTGTATCAAATACAAACAAAATGAGACTCTGCCTTACCTTTACCATGCCTGAAATGATGATATAGATTCCTTTGGGCTCATCACCTTCTTTAAATACATCATTTCCACAATCATATGTTACAATTTTGGCTTTTCCCTAAAAGATACCACCAAAGATACCACACAAGCTATAAGCAACATTTTAGGAGTGGTTGAGAATATTAAAATTTGCATTTTTATGTATGTATATATTTATTTATTTTGAGATGGAGTCTCGCTCTGTCGCTCAGGATGGAGTGCAGTGGTGCTGTCTCAGCTGACTGCAACCTTCGTCTCCTGGGTTCAAGCCATTCTCCTACCTCAGCATCTCAAGTAGCTGGGATTATAGGTGCCTGCCACCATGCTCAGCTAATTCTTGCATTTTTAATAGAGATGGGATTTCACCACGTTGGCCAGGCTGGTCTTGAACCCCTGACCTCAGGTGATCTGCCCACCCTGGCCTCCTCAGGTGCTAGGATTACAGGCATAAGCCACTGTGCCCAGCCTAAAATTTGCATTTCTTAAAAAAGATTTTACATTTAAAAAATTACTATCATTTGATAATATCCAAAATATATTAGTAATAAGTTTGTAAGAGAAAATAGGAATTATGAATAGTAAAAAGGTGGATGTTTATGAATATATGCAATTTTAGATGGGATATTTATACATGGATTAGAAAAGAAATAATCTAGGAATGAGAATATAATTAGGGGATAAAAATATTTCATCTGGATGAAAGGTAATAGGAACAGATGTTGACTAATGGCATGCATATGTCATACATACTCCTGTTCTAAACAGCTGATCAAGTAAATAAAATATTCATTTATTCAAAATGTTTTAATCAAGGAAAAAATATAATTGGTCTTTTGACACCAAATAGATATTAAAAAAGAATATTGTTAGAACAAGTTAGATCCATTTATTTGTTCATTCCACAAGTACTTAACTGAGCATCCACTATGCATTATGCAAAGAGCTAGCTGCTGGGTATTCAAAAGATGGATTACATAAAAAATATAGTAGGAGAGAGACCTAAAGATAATTGTAATGTAATGTACTTAATGCTATAATGAAGGTATATATTGGATACAATGGTGGCAATATTGGTCCTCTGAAATCAGGATAGTTCAGGTCTTCTGGTGGGGCATTTGGCAAGAAGCCTACTTCTTGAGTACTCTGGTGGGGATGTTTCCAGAGAATAAAAAAGCAGGAAAAGTTTGAAAAATAAAAGTGAAAAACAAGGGCATTTCAAAAAAGTAAATAGCACCTGCAGGTGAAAATGAAATTAGAAAAACATGTAATGTGCATTGGCCACCCTAAGTGGTTCAGTACAGAGTGTGGGGGTATGTGACAATGGAAAACAGAAGATGAAGGTGGAGAAGTAGGCAGGAGACAGATTGTAGAAAGGTTTTGCATATTATTCAAAAGGATTTTGATTTTATCCTATTGGCAATAAGGAACATTTAGAGAACATTAAACTAGAGAGTATCATGGTTAAATTCTTATTTTTAAAAAGACTATTTGTTAGTACATTAAAAATATTAATAGGAAATAAAAGTGTTACCTGAATGAAGTTTATGTGATCTTTGTTTTTATCTAGCCATGGAATATGATATAGGACTTCTTCAACGGTAAGAGGCCTGATAAAAGATTGAGAATCAAGCACCTCTCTCTTTTTGGCCATGATTAACTAAAACCATAAAATTACAGAAAAAGGATGAACCAAACTGCTGTTCCCAGAATGTTTAAGACAGATAGGTCTTTGTACTATTTCCTGTTCTTGATCATTTGAAATTTTTCTTTTTCCATGAAAATTTCCAACCTCTCTCTTCTTACATCATGATTCTATCTTTTTGTATTATCATTATTTTTCTTTCTTTCCAACTTTTATTTTAGGTTCAGGTGATACATGTGCAGTCTTGTTACATGGGTAAATTGCATGTCATGGGATTTGGTGTACAGATTATTTTGTTACCCAGGTAATAAGTATAGTACCTGTTAGGTAGTTTTCCATATGATCGTTATTCTGATGTCATAGATAAGCTTCTTAAAGTAAACCATTTTACTGAAGTATAGCAGATGTGAAAAAAGTGTACGAGTCATAAATGTTCACAAATATTTACAAAGAATATTTACAAAGTAAAAACATCTGTGTAACCAACACCCAGATTAATAAAACATTTCTTTCACCCTAGAATCCTCCTTTATGTTCTCCTCTAATCATTACTTTTATCCAAAGATAACCACTATTCTTCTATCATCATAATTTGGCTTTCTCTGGTTTTCAGCTTTATTGGCATGAAATAAAAGAATGTACTTGTGTCTGATTTCATTTGCTCAACATTATGTTTCTGAGAGTCGTCTATGGTGTTGCAGAAAGCAAAAATTTATTCACTTTATTTTCATTGTTATATAGTATTAGGTTGCATGGATACCACAGCTTTATCTACTGTTGATTGACATTTAGATTGCCTCAGTGGGGATTTTTATGAATAATACTGCTACAGATATGGTGTACAAGTGTACATATTTCTGTTGAGTATATGGTTATCTAATCTGATTGCTGGATCATAAGGTATGCATATGTTCAATTTTAATAGGTACTGCTAAATAGTTTTTCAAAGCACTCACATTAATTTACACTTCTAATGTTCCATTTATTCCACACTGTTGTATTGCCAGTTTAAGAAAAATGGTATGCTAGTAGTTGAGTGTTGGTATTTCATTCTGGTTTTAATTTGCATCAAGCTTATGACAATGATATTTAGCACCTTTTCTTATGTTTATCAGTCATTTAAATACCTTCTCCTGCACAGTGCACTTTCGAATCTTTTCTCATTAAAAAAATGAACTTTCTGCCTTCTTCTCATTGATTTGTATATTCTGGATGTGAGTTCTTCATTGGAAATATTTATCTTGCAAATATCCTCTACCTTTTTGTGGACTATCTTTTAATTTTAATTTTTTTAATGAAGAAAAAGTCTTAATTTTAACATTATTTAAATCCAATTTTGTATCCTATTTAAGAAATCTTTGCCTATGCCAATGTCATGAAAATTCTCTTCGATCACCTTCTAGAAGTTTATTGTTTTACCTTTAATAGTTATGTTGGAGATGGTTATATAAATTGTGGTATAGCCATGCAAGTGAACATTATATGTAAATAAATATGAATTACATTTATAGACTTGGGTATGTTGAACCAGCCTTCCATCCCTGGGATGAAGCCTACCTGATCGTGATGGACAAGCTTTTTGATGTGCTATTGCAATTGGTTTGCCAGTATTTTATTGAAGATTTTTGCATCTATGTTCTTCATGGATATTGGCCTGAAGTTTTCTTTTCTTGAGTCTCTGCTGGGTTTTGGTATCAGGATGATGTTGGTCTCATAAAATGATTTGGGAAGGATTCTCTCTTTTTGGATTGTTTGGAATAGTTTCAGAAGGAGTGGTACCAGCTCCTCTTTGTATGCCTGGTAGAATTCAGTTGTGAACCCATCTGGACCTGGGCTTTTTTTGGTTAGTAGGCTATGAATTGCTGCCTCAACTTCAGCCCTTGTTATTAGTCTATTCAGGGTTTCGACTTCTTCCTGGTTTAGGCTTGGGAGGGTGCAAGTGTCCAGGACTTTATCAATTTCTTCCAGGTTTACAGGTTTATGTGCATAGAGTTGTTTGTAGTAATCTCTGATGGTAGTTTGTATTTCTGTGGAATCTGTGGTGATATCCCCTTTATCGTTTTTTATTGCATCTATTTGATTATTCTCTTTTCTCTTTTATTACTCTGGCTAGCAGTCTATTTTGTTGATCTTTTCAAAAAACCAGCTCCTGGATTTATTAATTTTTTGAAGGGTTTTACTTTTTCTGTCTCTCTCTCCTTCAGTTCTGCTCTGATCTTAGTTATTTCTTGTCTTCTGCTAGCTTTGGAGTTTTTTTGATCTTGCTCCTCTAGGTGTCAGTTTTAGCTCTTTCCTTGCTTCTCATATGGGCATTTATTGCTATGAATTTTCCTCTAGACATGGCTTTAAATGTGTCCTAGACATTCTAGTATGTTGTGTGTTCATTTTCATTGGTTTCCAAGAACATCTTTATTTCTGCCTTCATTTCATTGTTTATCCAGTCAACATTCAGGAACCAGTTGTTCAGTTTCCATGAAGTTGTGCAGTTCTAAGTTAGTTTCTTAATCCTGAGTTCTAATTTGATTGCACTGTGGTCTGAGAGACTGTTATGATTTCTGTTCTTTTGCATTTGCTGAGGAGTGATTTACTTCCAATTATGTGGTCAGTTTTAGAGTAGATGTGATGTGGTGCTGAGAAGAATGTATATTCTGTAGATTTGGGGTGGAGAATTCTGTAAATGTCTATTAGGTTTGCTTGGTCCAGATCTGAGTTCAAGTCCTGGATATCTTTATTAATTTTCTTTCTCGTTGATCTGTCTAATATTGACAGTGGAGTGTTAAAGTCTCCCAGTATTATTGTGTGGGAGTCTAAGTGTATTTGTAGGTCGTTAAGAACTTGCTTTATATATCTGGGTGCTCCTGTATTGGGTGCATATATATTTAGGATCGTTAGCTCTTCTTGTTGCATTGATCATTTTACCATTATGTAATGCCCTTCTCTGTCTCTTTTGATCTTTGTTGGTTTTAAGTCTATTTTATCGGAGACTAGGATTGCAACTCCTGCTTTTTTTTGCTCTCCATTTGCTTGGTAAATCTTCCTCCATCCCTTTATTTTGAGTCTATGTGTATCCTTGCACATGAGATGGGTTTCCTGGATACAGCACACTGATGGGTTTTGACTTTGTATCCAATTTGCCAGTCTGTGTCTTCTGACTGGGGCATTTAGCCCATTTACATTTAAGGTTCTCACTGTAGTTTTGGTTTGCATATCTCTAATGTAAAATGATGTCGAACATATTATATTTTCACGTGATATCAGCCATTTGAGTATCTTCTTTAGAGAAATTTATATAAGATACATGGCTTGCAAATATTTCTCTCATTCTGTGGGTCATTGTTCTACTCTGTACTAGTGGCTTTTTGATCCACAAAATTTCTAAATTTTCATGAAGTGTACTTTGTTTATATTTGCTTTTGTTGTGTGTACTTTAAGCATAATTTCCAAGAAATCATTGTCAAATCCAGTATTTTGGAGTTTTAACCGTGTTTTCTTCTACGAGTTAGATAGTTTTAGGTCTTACATAAAGGTCATGGATCTATTTTGAGGTATGTTTTGTATATGATGTTAGTTAAGGGTCCAATTTTATTATTTTGCATGTAGAGATCCAGTTCCTCAAAGAAAAAGCATATAGTTGGATCATACTTGCTTTTGTAAGTAGTACTTTTTTTAGGGTGGGGAACACAGCTATCCCTATTTATTTACATGTTGTCTGTAGTTGTTTTGGTATTACAATTGCAGAATTTATTATTAGTAGTAGGAACTGTATGGCTTACATAATCTAAAATATTTACTAGGTATTCCTTTACAGAAAACGATTTTAATCCCTACTCTACAGAAACATGTATCCAGCAGGAATTTTTTAGTTCTTGTCACATAGGTGATACTTATTTTGTTGGGTTCATAGAGAAGAATTTAGAGCTTCTAATTGCAATTGTAAATATAATAATATTTTTCTAAATGTTTCCATTAGAGAAGAATGTTATATATTACTCTTATTTCTGGACACTCTATTGAATTATTTTATGAATCCTACTGCTTTTAGGTTATCTCTCTAAGATTTTAAGTTAAACGCTCAACAAATAATAGCAGTTTTCTCCTCTTACAAAATTTTCATCTCTCAATTTTCTTTTTTTCTTGACTTGGATAAGACCTCCAGCATAGTCATTCAATGGTTGGAATGCCACTTGTCATTCTTCTTTTGTTCCTAAGTTTAATAAGAATGCTCTTAATGTTTTGCTATCTAACACAAAGTTTGCTACAAATTTTTAGTAGATACTATTTATCAGGCTAAGGAAGTTCCTACTCTTAGTAGTCTTCTGAGAGTTTTTTGAACATTCTGAATGAGGGTTAAATTTTATCAAATGGTTTTTCTTCTTCATCTCTTAATATGTGAGTTACTTAGCTGTTTGTTTGGGGAGATAAAACCTACTAAGACAAAGTATATTACACATTTAATACACTATCCAAGTCAGTTCACTACTATTACGCTAAGAAGTTTTGTATGTGTATTTACAAGTATAACAGCTTTATGCTTTTTTTTTCTTATGCTATTTACAATTTTGGTGTCAAGTTTGTACTTAGGGAATGAATTGGTATTCTTTTTATCCTTTATATGTCGTAGAACCATTTATGTAACTTAGAACAAGGAAATATAGTCAAACCTAACCCTACAACTGAGTGTTCTCATAAATCATGTTTTACAAGGAAAATATTATTTCAGTGTTACAAGTAATTCCCCAAACATAGTAATACCCACTGTAATCTAGGATGAATAATAGATTCATCAGATTCTTGGTTTGGCAGCAAAGCAGAGAAACAGGTGGTTACTGTAGCAAAAATGAAAAGAGAAGCTGACCACCTTGGCTGCAGGAAGGAAATTGTCTATAATCGGAGTTTGTCTTTAGACCATTATTTTAAGTGAGATTTTCCTATCTCAGGAATGGCCTGTATTAGAAGTCAAATGTAGGCTTGAAGGTCATGAATAATTATATATCAAGTAAGCACATCTGCTTTGAAAATATTTTGCCTTACCTTATTAATTTCAGCAGCTTCACTTTTGTGAATAATTCCTTTTAACCTGAAAACCTTAACAATTTCTCTAGCCATATTGAGCATAACATTAATTTCCTCCTTTGTTTTCATAGTGACAGCAATTTCTGGGTGATCATACTCTAAGTAGCCTAAAAAATAACAAAATATTTTTAGATTAAATAAGAACATTGTTTGAAATGTTTTATGTGGATAATAAGCTAATGTTTCTGCTCTAAACCCATGGAATACAACCCTCAACAGAGAGAAATGTATCTCTTCCTGAAGGGGCCACTATGATCAATCATAATTCATTAGGAGTGCCAGAGTTCTGCTTGATGTTTTCTCGGCAGCATTCATACTTGTGCCTATGTCCATGGAGAAGGATAGGTAGCCTCATTTCTAAGATTAACAGGTATAATTTTCTAACTGCACTGGACACTGGGAGGCTGCTCAAGGCTATATGTCTGGAGTTCATGACCCACTTTCTTATTCTGTGTGAATCAGACTTTTTAACTACAGATTGTGTGATTAAGTACAGCTTCGGATTAATTCCTCTCACTCATCTTAGGTGACTGTCCACTCAACTTGCCAGTGCATCTAGAAGACTCGTACATCTGTGCTCTCCTACCTGTTTCATCTGGATTCCTGATGTCCATGAAATTTCATCTTAGAGTCTACATTTGGGCTTTTCTTTGATCATAACCTCTTATCTGGCTTGGTAACTATCCATCATAGAACATCTCTCAGATGACCTCATTTCCAGGTTTGCTGTGTCCTTCTGTAGGCCATCACCTGGTATAAAATTTTCTTCTCCTCCTACACATGAACATTATACTGTTGGGGTGTGACTGTACTACTCTCATGATTTGTCCTGCGCCAGGAGCATGACTTGCCATGACTCATAGAATAGGCAACTGCCATGTTTGGCACTCGGCCACCCAGCAGATATAACAGAATTCTGCAAGATTTTATTCTGATTTCAACTCACTTAAGACCTAAATCCTTAAATGGCAGCTCTGTGGCAAGCAGAGGAAAAAAAGTCATTTCTTTCCTTTTGTCACTCAGGAAAGTCATAGATTTCTCATTTGGAAAAAAAAAAAAAGGAATTTATAAGACTATAATGACATATATAATCATGGCATGCCAACTTGACTAAAGAGAAATCAAAAGGCCTTCATTGTTGTATAAAGCAGAGAGAGAAAGTGTGAAGAGCTATTACACTATTTCCATCTCAACTAGAAAATAAGATTCTATTGAGTATTGAAGTTACTCATGTCAGTATTATTAGTGAGTAGGTTTCCTCAAAGATTAGCTCGAGTTATGAAAACCCCTGCCTTTCTGAAGTGGTGATGATAAAAGATGGTCATGATAAATAGGATGAGAGCTACTTACCTAGCTCCTTCATAGCATCTTCCATGTTCCTTATCACTCGTTTTAGTAACATCTAAGGAACAAAAGAAATGTTATCCCCATTGGAAAAACAGCCTGTTATAAAATGTCCTCACATTTGCAATGGATGGATTTTTTAACCTAAGTTAACAGTTTAAAAAAAAATACGATGGAGAGGTTTTCATGGGTTCGAATTGAATTCTGTGCTTCAGCACTTTTTGCTTCAGTTAGAGTGATAGAGAAGACAAGAGGTACAATCTAGGCCGATTTTGAGAAGTCTGAAGGTGAGTCATGATTCTGAAAAGTGCAGGCACGGTACGTACTTTCCCATTCTACTTTATGACAACCCCCAAATTTGGGATGCCAGGATGGCTTTCAACCTTAAGAGAGTAGAAGTTTTGGCCAAGATGAATGAAAGAGGAAATTAGGGCTAATAAGACAATATTTTAGGGACTCAAGTCCCTTAGTATTATCTCCTGTGTATCTCCAAATTTAAGTGCTAAATATCAGTGTTTAGAAAAGGTAATGAAACATAAGAAAATAGTTTTAAAGTTCCAGGAGGTGAAGAGAGGAAGATACTACATTTTGTGTTCTATCACATACTGAATGTTCAATTTTCTCAATGACAAAGTTTTGGGCACATAAAATATAGCATTGAAATGTTTTAAATTGTCTTGAAAAGTAAATGTTGAATTCCACATAGCTGACAAACTCGTGGGCACATATAAGTATTAATCTGCCTCAATCTAAAAAGTAAAAATAATATATAGAATTTAGGCCTTAGAATTGTCTTTGCTGCTTACTAGCTATAGAACTTTGGGCACAATCATTTAACCTCTCTTGGCCTCATTTTTCTCATTTGCATAATGACAAAATGAAACAAGGTTTCCCTCTATTTTAATTATTGTTTTCTTTTCTTCTATTTGCCAAATCACTTGTTTTTATTTCCTTTACTGTTTAATGTGTAGAAAACAAGGATAGAGAGATGAAAGAATCTTGTGGGCATTATGAGGAAGCCCTGTTTTCTCCACCATGCCTTCACTTCTCACCTTCCAATACTTCCTATTTTACACATCTATAGCCTGACAGATCTTAGAGCTTACACTGGGAGAAAGCGGACTACTGCACATGGGTTTCCTGATAGCCTCCACAAAGACAGAAAGGTGCCTTATATGAGCCTTGTAACTCACTAATATGGCACAGGTCATTTCAGAAGAAGGCATTTGAGTAATTTCAATGTAGCTTAGTTTAAGTTTTTAAAGAAATTAATTAGCAAACCAGGAGTCAAAGATATTTGCATATATGAACAGAGAACACAATGGATGAGGGCAACTGAGGGCTGACTGAACTCTTAGTATTTAAGGTTTTCTTACCTGTTTAATCTGTTTAGAACTTGTAATCTGATCAATTATAGTCATTATGTCTGCTTCGCCTTGGACATACCCTTTTAGTACTGCATACCAAAAGGTCAGCTGATGACTCATTCTTTTATCTATTATCTGCAGCAACCTTGGTGCTATGAGCTGAATTAAACAGAACTGCCATTAATATAAATTTTACAAATATCATTTTATGATATGTTGATTAGTTTAATCAAAATATTTAATAAGAAATTAAGTACTCTCAAAGATAACTACAATGACCTGTGAAGACTCTCGGTTATTTTATTAGTGGTGTTTTTATAACTTCATGACTACAGCTATTTCCCTGTAACTAATAATCTGGGGGCACCTATGTCAAATTTATTACTTTATTCTTCACTTATTTTCTTTATAGAGAATTGGATGCTATTTTCAGCTAGTTTAAATTCTTGTAAAAACAACACAATCTTCTGTGCTTAGGTCATACAATGACTGAATTACTGTCATTTACAGCTATTTCCCTGTAACTAATAATCTGGGGGCACCTATGTCAAATTTATTACTTTATTCTTCACTTATTTTCTTTATAGAGAATTGGATGCTATTTTCAGCTAGTTTAAATTCTTGTAAAAACAACACAATCTTCTGTGCTCAGGTCATACAATGACTGAATTACTGTCATTTTTGCATGCTAAATCTCCTATAACACTTCCTACTAGATGGTGTGGTCAGGTGAGAAACCACCACAACCATACTGCCTTTTAAACCCCAAAATTAAACTCTCTTCTCTGTGTTTCTTTGCTAAGGGTTGAAGTCTCCAGGTTATCGGTTACCATTGTACAATCCCCTAGCTTCTGCAGAGTTTACTGATCCCTTTGTTTTTTTAATCTATGTTCCACAACCTCCATACTCTACCTGCCAACTACCTGCCACTAATTCCAAAGGGTTTACACTGATCTTTCAAGATTCAGCTCAAGTATCACCTAATAAAGGAAGTCTTTTCTATCTCACCAGCATTCTGTGCATACTCCTGTTTTGCACTTATCCTACCATATAACATTGGAATATCTAAATTCCTTGTGATTTCTCTTCTACAATAAGGTTTCCAAGGGAATAGACAATATCTAATTCATCTTCATATTCCAAGGACCTGTGATTTAACATAAGACCATAGTTCAGTTTCCTGAATATATCAACTAACTTTTCTTAGGTGGTCTATGGTTTATTCATCTAAATTATTTGTTAGGCTCTGTATACCTTCCTATCAGAAAGAATTAATTTATCAGTGGAATACACTAGACTTGCCTTCCTCAGGTCATATTACACTCTAGCACTACTTACGGTCCCTTAGAATATTGAAAAAGCAGGCTATTAGTTGTGTACTCTTTGACTTAGTTGATTTACACCTCTCAGTAGCAAAAATATTTTAAATTATTCCTTACATGTGTAAGAAAGATCTGAATGTAAATATTCTATGAGTTTTATCTCATATGAACTATGTTTTATTTAACTATATCTCTCACAGTGCTTACATATGTATATATCTTGTTTGTGTATGAATAGAGAAAAAGGAAAGAGAGAGTGTATCTGCATTCATATATATACTGGTTTGTGATGGAGTGAGTTTCATGTCATTGAAAAAAATCACCCATAATATTTATTATAAAAACATGTTATTAGACAATCAAAGGTTATTTTTGAAATGATATTTCCATAATACTAATTGTATTTTTCCTTGATTTGTATAAATGTAGGCTATTTTCTTTGTCCCTATAGTTTGCATGGTTGTTTTATTAACTTCCATCTTTTATTCCCCAAATATCTATAAACATAAACATTACTTGGAGGTTAAGTTATACTTACATTAATATAGAATTATGTAATTAAGTATAACTTATACTTACATTAATATAGAATTTCTCATGGAGGTTAACTTATACTTAATATAGAATTATGTAATTAAGTATACTTATACTTACATTAACATAGAATTTCCTTTTCTATTTAAAGGAAAAGTTGTGATAAGTATTCCTATACTTTCATAGGCTAAACAAATTCCTAATATAATTTGGATGTTTATAATATAAAATGTTATAAAACTAAATTTGTCAAAGGGAGCTAAAATTTAAAATATAAACACTAGCCCAACAGAAAATGGCAGCCATAAAACTAGTAAACTGATTTTAGTCTATGTTTTATGAAACAAGCAGTAGGAATTGGAAATTGCACGACTGACTTGTTCTTTACCTTGAAAATGCGTAGTATACGAAAAAATACAACAACTTTCATAAAGACCACTGCTCGAGTCACATCAGAAGTATACTTAGTGGTGTCTATTTCATCAAGTATTATATTTAAGATGCCAATTAATGTAATTGCTGACTCAAATAGGTTCCAGGCATGTGAAAAAAAATCCTTCCTCATTGCTGCTATCTGTTGATTTAAAAGGAAATTACATTATCATGTTTGTTTCTGCTTTTACTACACCATTTTCCACAATAACTTAAACATCATGTTAGGTTTTTCTCTTATCTACTCCACATGTATGAAATATCCTCAGGAAACCAAAATCAAACAAACAAGTCCATCGGATTTATCCTGTAGTAAAGGAATATTCCCAGGACTATTAATTTAGGATTGGGTTTAAAGCACAGGTATAGATGAAAAGAAACAGATTTACATAATGACACCAGTAAAAAGTAGCAACAATAGAAAGGCAAATTCAAACAAAAATATAGTATGGCAGGGTCTTTTAATTTAAAACAAATAGCCTTAAATGCCATAAAAATCCTGAAGGTTGTATTCCATTTTTTAGTATTTTATAATTTATATCCAAAATGATGATTCTGAGTAATCAAGACAAAATTAGTTTGTTTGTTGTGACACATTTAGGCAAAGTTTTTATTAAAGTAGTTCAAGATTTAAATATTTATTAAAGATTATACTTTCTTCACTAAATTCACTTGTATAATTTCATTCTGGGATAACGCAGAATAAGTTATTTTTTCTTATATTTATAAGAAAAAATTTTTTTGGAAAATCTAAGTAGAAGTAAATATTTTTTGTCAGAATTACCTTGGCAATTGCACCAACCCTTTTCTTTATCTAAGTGAATACATTTGCAGAGCTAACATAAGGCTTTATCAACACATAAACATTGAAATAAATTCATATCAGAAGTTCTCTATGTATGTTTTATTTCATAATCATATATTCCTACATTAGAGGTAGAATAGCTTATTAGGATGATTCTAAACAGGTCCACTAATTTGACAGTCTTTTAAATCAGATAGTTGCCAGCTGAGAAATTGCTTTTGCCATTTTTAATAAAAGGTATATTACTTATTCCCCCTATTTTCTCCCTCACTTATCTAGAGATCCAGTAAGGACAACTAGAATATTTGTTGATTCAGACAACATTCTTTTAGAATCCCTAAAAAGGGTGACTTTTTAGAAGCAACTCAAAAGAAAATAATAAAATTGAGGCACTTACAATTCTCCTACTGCTAGGCATAAAACCAGGTAGAATACATAGTTCCTTCCCCTTCCTTATGTTCACTACTTTAATTTGAAGGCATTAATACCATAACTTAGTCTGAATTCTGGAAACAGATTTCATTGCCTTGAATTAACAATTGAAAAAGGTTTTCTGGCAATTCTGTTCAGGGCTAGCTGAATGCCAACTGAAGACAGTTGAGGCAGGTTTCTAGTTAAATATGACATTTCTAGTAGAATACAAATATGGAAGGAGTTCATTTTATTAAAGTGAAATATATGTGAATATTTTAGATCCAGTATTTGTACCCACATATTTTATCTCACTTAACTACTATCTAACAATTAACTGATGTGCTAAATTTATAATACTGGAACAAATAATTTCTAAATTTTCCAGAATTGTGACGTCTATAGTGTTTAATGTCATAACATCTTTCTTGTTAAAATAATTACTTGAATTTACACATGTTAAAATATATATTATATGAATAAATGATCATACTAATTTGAAATGCAATGGCTAAAATAGTGAAGCATCTATTCCAAGGGAAAAATATTCAAAATACCTAATATTTTGTGATAGTTCATATGGTCAGTCCTTCTGTATATTTCAAAAATGGTTTCTTGAAACCTATTATAGCTAAGAGAGTAGGAGGTTTCAAAGATGACTGTAGATTTCATCTTGGGAAATTGGGTTTCCAGTGAAATTCTGAAGGGAGAGTAGGATTACAAAAGACACATTTCCTTTCAATATGCTGCTTGGGATGTTTGCAGAGTATTTTGTCAGAGGGATCCAGTCAGCAGCTGCCTATGTGATCTAAGGCTCTGGATAAAATTTGAGCTATGGATATGAATTTGGGAGTCATTAGACTATGAATAACAATTGATGTCAGGAAAGTCGATGAGACAGCATGGCCTGCCCTTTATTATTTAATTCACATCTTTGTCTCCTCCCTCATTTTCCATATTCTGAAAACATATTTACCATCTCACCAATCTCCACTCTGACCAACCCATTCCTGAGCTTCAGTCACTGGGAGTGGTGTTCCTTACATGTGTCATGGTGTTGCTTCTACCTTTTCCCTTCCTCCTGTTGTTTATTATGCTATGAACTCATTCTCTTTTTTGGCTCCTAGACATTATTCAAAATTCAGCTCAAGGATCTCTTTCCCTTGAAAACCTTCCTTTTCTGACCCTACTATTCTGCATAAGAAACTCCTTCTGTCCCCATTGTACTCTGTGTATTCCTCTATTATGCTAGATATAAAAATATCTAGTATAAAAATGATAAAATGAACATTCAAGTACTTACCACCTTGCTAAGACTAAGAACATTGCCAATACATTTTAAACTCACTTCGTGTCCCTTTGACAAACACAATTTTAAAATTTATTTGTGGAAACACAAATCAGTGCTTTGAGTATGCATATTATCTGTTGAGTTGCCCTAAAAATTACTTTCAAAAATTAAAGTTTGGAGAAGTGAGGAAGAAATTCATACACTCTTTCAGAAAACTGTTGCTAGTGTTGAAATACAAGGCTTGCAAATCCTGTCAGACATATAACACTTTCATACACACATAAATTTTAGATTACCTTAAGTAATGCCTCTAGAATATAATATGTAAGAAAAGAGTAGTTGCTGAGTTTTATTTCTGTGCTGTAGATCTCATTTAACCAGGATATCCAAGAGATTACAATAGGAAATATATTCATTAGTACCACAAGGTATCCAACATACTCAAATTCCTCAGTAAATACTATTTTATGGCATATACGAAAAAAGAAGTATCTGTAAAACAAAAAGACAATTTTATCTGATAAAAGGTTTACATTAAATGATTTTCATATATACTTATTTCTGTTTTAGTTATCAACAGCTGCAGAGCCCTCCTTAATTCTGAAAGCAGCCACCACTAGCTAACACATTCTGGCATCGTGCTTCAGATACTGTTCTTTGAATTTCCTCCACTGATCCTCCTCTGTCTTGAGTCTAGTTTCTCCTTTTTTTTTCTTTCCTTCCTTAAATCTCATTCACTTTTTCTTTTTACTTTGAATAGAAATACTTTTGGTATAATAGAAGGAAAATTCAAACTGGAAATATATTTTTTAAAATAAAGAGAATCCTTTCCACCTTTTGATAATTCCAATTTTCAGAGATGAATACTACTATCAATTTGAATATTATTCCAACTTCTTATGTTTATGAAATGATTATCCTTAAATATAAAAGAAATTATATGACACACATTTTTATGTAACCTGCTTTTTTCCCTTTTAACAATGTATCATGAGATTCATCTCTTGTCAAGGTATAAAACTGGGATCAAAGACTAGGATGCATGATAGTGGAATGTATGGATCCAAATTTTATTACAAAATTTAAATTAATGTATATGCTTTGAAAAATAGCTTCCAAACTCAGTATGATGGAGAGTAGAAATATAGATAAGAGAATTTGCTTTTAATATTTTGATTCTATTTTTAATTATTCAAGTAGTATAATGATACACTATTTTTGTTAAAATTCAAATTACAATGATTGATTAATTGCTGATTGAAGACTGGGTAAGTAGCAGATCATTTTCTCATTCTCAAAGGTAGATCTATGCCATAGCCCAGAAGCTTTAACAATTTTGGGTCCCATTAGAAAAAAAGATGATGAAATTATGAATGCAGTAATATATAATCTGTGCTCACATTGCCAGGGCCCTCCAAGGCCTCTGGCAGTTCCCCTTTGATGGGAGCTGCAGGGTGTGTAAGCTTTGTTAACTTTGTGGTAACCCTTCTGCCCTTCTTTTCCAGCAGCAAAACCATGTTTGGCACAGCATGGCACTGGAGGTTAACTTGGCTTAAGTTTATGGTTAAATTTGCAGTCACTGATCGCATTCATTTTGTCACTAGCTATATTCCTTTCTCTTGAATCTAAGAAAAAAAAGAAAATCAAATTGAAAAGGAAGAAGTAAAATGATCTCTATTTGTGGATGGCATGATTCTATATACAGAAAATCCTAGAGAATCTGCAAAAATCAACTAGAGCTAATGAACAAAATAGCAAATTTTCAGGAAAAGAGATTGATATATAAAAATCAGTTGTATTTCTATATACTAGAAAGGAATGATCTGAAAATGAAATTATGAAAATAATTCTATTTAAAATAGCACCAAAAAGGACAAAATATTTAAGATTAATGTTAACCTAAAACTTACATGCTGAAAACAAAACATTGTCAAAATAAGTTAAAAGTTCAAATAAATAGGAAGACATTCCATGTTCATGGTTTGGAAGGCTTAATATTGATAATATGACAATGCTACCCAAAGAAATCTACAGATTAAATTCAATCCTATAAAAATCTCAATGTTCTTTTTATTTTGCAGACAGAGAAAAGATAATCTAAAATTTAGATGATGGAATTTTAAGGGACCGGAACTAGTTACAACAATCTTGAAAAAGTTGAAAGACTTATACTTCCTGGTATGAAAATTATATACAAGCTGTGAAAAACACTTTGGTGGTTACTCAAGAAACTAAATATAGAATTACCACACAGTCCTGTAATTTTACCCCTGGGATATGCCTAAAAGAATAGAAAGCAGGTATTCAAATAAAAACTTGCACATGAATGTTCACGGCAGCACTATATATAATAGTCAAAAGGTGGAAACAACTCAAATGCCCATCATCTGAATGGGTAAATAAAATGTGGTATATTTACCATGGAATATTATTCAACCTTAAATAGGAATGACATACTGATACATGCTACAAAGAGGATGACCCTTATGCTTCTAATACATTCTACTATGTGGATGAAAACATTATGCTAAGTGAAAGAAGCCAGAAACATAAGGCTACATGGTGATGTTTGTATTTATGTGAAACATTTGAATTAAGTAAATTCACAGGGACAGACTGGTGCTTTCCAGGAAAGGGCAGAAAGGGAAAATGGGGAATGACTGCTTAATGAATACCCAGTTTACTTTTGGACTAGTAAATAACACTGAATTATATAATTTAAAACGGTTAATGGTTAATTTATGTATGCGAAATTTACCTCAAAAAGAGGATATTATTCCTATCTTTTTTATTCTTTAAATAACTTCATGCATGTACATAAGAAACTTAGGGTGGTGGCTGACCCTCACATTTCTAATAAATATTCTGCAGCCATTTATACCCTATTACACTCATCAGTCTGCTCTGAGGTGGGTACCACCCACTTCAACTGTAATGATAGGAAAAAACCTTTTTTTTAAACAATAAAAAATTGAAAGGATGTAGCTAAGGTTTACAGTGGATATTGGCCAGATCATTTTCTCCTTAGATTATGCCATAATCTCCTTTGATTTTTATGAAAACTCTAACAATATATGGTGATTCCAAAACTTGTGGTGAGTGTGATGGCTGATTTAGTAACACATATAAAAAGTCAATTTGTTCACACAGATTATGTTTGTTTTCTTACTTTAAGTATGTTTATGAGCATTTTCTAAGGCCATTTCTCAAATAATAAAATATGCAAATTTTTTTTTAAACAATTGAGTTGTAAAATTTCTCAAAATATTTTGCAAAATATTCAGGATACCATTTCAACAGAAATAGGGAATTTCAAGTGAATATAATAGCATTTGTTAACACAGAATGTTTGTTTTCTTACTTTAAGTATGTTTATGAGAATTTTCTAATGCCATTTCTCAAATAATAAAATACACAAAATTTTTAAAAATTGAGCTGTAAAATTCCTCGAAATATTTTGCTAAATATTCAGGATACAATTTTAACAGAAATAAACAGGGAATTTCAAGTGAATATAATAGCATTTCTTCCACAGTTCAAAGCACTTACCTTGATGGGATCCCTTTTTCCTTTCTAGTATTATACACCCAATTGAGCAGCAGTTTTCTAGTAAAGGTAAGTGTTTTTTTGCTTTCAGAATAATTCCTTATTGTCTCAAGACTCATATATCTAAAAAAAAAGAGAGAAATCTTTATACATGCTTTAAACATTTTGAGATAAGTTTAATATAGTATTATCAGAAAGCAGAAAGACTATTTTGTGCCGTAATGACTGGATTAAGACATTTTCACAGGTATAGTTCATGAAGTTAGATTGTAGGGCTCACTTTCTGAACAGAGAGTATTAAAAATTGGAGATAAATGGTTGAAAATAATAGAGATTTCAAGGTCCAGGGAGAGAAAACATACTATGTTTCAAGTATTTGGAATTCAGACATCTGGGTTTTCATGTTAGATTTCCCATTGTCTGGTGTGGCAATGAACAAATTACCTAATTAACTTGCTTGCTTGTCTACAAAATAAGGATAAAATACCAATGGTAGGCTGAGACAATTAAATGAGAAAGCAAGATTAAGCATCCAATTCCTACCACATGTCTTCCTCTCTCTTTGTCTTGACTTTCAAAGCAGATAGTAAGGTTTAGAATAACTAAAAATAAGTTAAAATGGTAACTTAGAGAAATCACTGGTCACAAAAGCTCAATGTCATTTTGGTAGCACCTGTCCCAATTTTTCTGTAGCTTTCTGCTGGCTTTTTTTATTGATACAGCTTATATCTGTGTATATGATTGTGTCTTGTTTAGCCAATCTCCTTGGATTTTCAAGGAATTTACCTGCTGCTGACCAGATAGTTTCATCGTCATGATCGGAAAGAGAATAAGGCCCTGCCCTTGGGTCTGAGTCCCTACCTTATAATGTGGCTTAATGGAAGGGCATTGGATATCTAAGTCCAAAGGTAAACCTTGCCCTTTCTATGAATTATAATGTTCTTAATTTAAAACTTGTACTTTTTTTTTTTTTTTTTTTTTTACTACAGGGATACCAGTGTAATTGAAAACAGTCATTCAATTATCTTTAATTCAATATAATACATGGTAAATAAATGGAAATTGTTGAATGTTTATATGACTTGATTCATTCATAATTGAAAAAATATTTATTGAACATCTATGGCTATAAAATGCTGCAGATAAACCATAAAGAAATGCTGGTTTGCCCTCAAGGCTCCAGCAGACTAGTGGGATAAAACATGTAAATACCAAGTGCAGTAAAATGTGGTAGGTGTTGCCACAGAGATAATAAATAAGAGGCCACCTGGACCCACAGAAATGGGCATTTAATATAGTTTTATTGTGATATCTATAATGTGTGACATTTTACAGCACAAACTATAAGTAATTCAGGCTCTTGAATTCCTATTTCACATCAACATGTTCACTGTTTAGACCTGATTTCGGAAAACAGTATGATCTATTTAACTGGATAATGAGGCAGTTGGCTTTGAATCCCAACTTGTAATTTATTAGTCAAATGACCTTGTGTAAATTATTTAATTTCTCTTTGCCTTACTTTCCTAACCTGCATTGTGAAGATAATAACAGCATCTATCTCATAGAGTTTTTCTGAGGTAAAATAGGTTAATACATGTAAGGTATTTCAAACTGTACCTGCTATATAACACTCAATACAAATAAACTATGTGCTCAAAGTATTATTTTTAGGCAATTATATAAGCACTTAGCATAGGTCCTGGTGCTTTTCTTGACTTATTTTTCTTGCCATGGGTCACCCCGACACATGAGGCATTGATAAGAATAATTAGCAAATGGCAAAATCAACTCCAAGGCAGCTCAGCAAAGAAGCAAGAACTGAATGTAAGTATAATCGATAGAAAGTTCTCTAGGAGCTGGAATACCATTTTGCTAATATTAATATTTCCCACAGTGCTTGGCATATATTGGTAATATATAGCATTGCACATATTGGTATTTAATCTATATCTCTTACATGTATGAATAAAAATGTAATATTTTCCAGAGTTTGCCTGCATTGTCCACTAAGAGTCCTTTCAACCCTTTGCCCCTCTGCCCACTGTTAGCCTTCTCCTCGTGTCCATTTGCTCTAGGTCTTCACAGGCAATATGTTGCTTCAGCGTTTGTGAAACATTTAAAGAGAAAAAAATTAAGGCAGTGGGCTGAACTGCTCTATGTCGTTTTATTTTTATTTTTATTTTTTGAGACAAAGTCTTGCCCTGTCACCCAGGCTGGAATGCAGTGGCGTGATCTCAGCTCACTGCAACCTCCACCTACGGGGTTCAAGCAATTCTCCTGTCTCAGCCTCCTGAGTAGCTGGAACCACAGGCTCATGCACCACGCCTAATTTTTTTGTATTTTTAGTAGAGACAGGATTTCACCATATTGGTCAGGCTGGTCTCAAACTCCTGACTTCAGGTGATCCACATGCCTCAGCCTCCCAAAGTGATGAGATTACAGGCGTGAGCCACCACTCTTCGCCTATTGTTTGATTTTTATATTAACATCTCCTGGACAATATAGTAATGTTGCTTTTTATTGTGTCATTTATTAAAAACTTCCACTGTACAATGTGCACCTTTCTTCTTTAAAATATGCATAGTATTGTTTTGAATTGATCACATTTTCCCAGCCCTCTCTTTCAACTCCCTTGACTTTACTAGGTCACCTAAAGCATTGGAAGGCCTGGATCAAAAGGACAGAGACCCTGGTACCATAGAGGAAAATATTCAAGCATTATAAATCAAGGAAACAAAATTTTAAATAAGATATATTTCATCTTCCTATCATGACACACGTAATGTCATAATGATTTGTACAACTAGGCTTAAAATGAAACTCTTATTTACTTTGAAAGTCTGTACTTGAAATGCAAATATGCCCTACTTTCTGGCTACTTCTTTTCTAATGTCTAACTTTATCCTTCAGTATACCACAAGGTTGTATGTGTGACTTAACACAAGGCTGGCATATCCTTTAGGTTTAGGGGTATGCACACCAAAGGCCCAGTTTGCTCACGGGATGATGGACCAGGAGTAGAGGGCCAAGTAGACTCTGGAAATAAGCTAAGGACAATTTAAACAGGGAATTTTGGTGTCCTCAGGACTGTCGTCTAGAACTAGAAGGTATGTCTGGGTTTTGGGTGGACATTGTTGCAATTGCATCGCAATTTAACCCCTCTCTTTGCTCAATCATAGATTTGGCATTCCTCCACAGGGAATGATTTGAGGGTATTCCACAGAACACCAACTCTGAGGAACTCACTGCTTATTTTGGAGCCCTTTATCTAAAGAAATCACTACAAGATTACAAACGTATGCTGAATATTAAGAGAGAATGATGAAGCGCTACCTGTGCATTGGGGAAGATGTGCCTGGAGGGATTAAGGAAGGCTTCACCCTTACTTAGTCTGGCATTCAAATTGTCTAAAAGGAAGAGTTGTTTACCACAGCTTAACTTTTGGCGGGGGAGGATAAGAACAAAAGAAAGTGTCAGTCAGAAGAAACAGCGTGTTCAAAATCACAGAGGAATGAATGAATGCAGCAAGTTTGGGATACTGAAAATTGGTGGTTTGCCTTGAAGGTGGGGTGCAGGGAAGGCAGCAACTTGCCCATGTAATACTAGAGGAAGCCAAGTTGCCAGACAAAAACAAGAAAACTCACTTGGGTAATTTCCTAAATGCAGTGGCTTAGAATAGAAGCCATCTCTTGACAATATACTTACTCTCCCTTCTTCTCATCAAAACTTCCTGCTGCACCTACCAACACCTGGACAGCACTCTGGGATAGAGTCTCATCCCTGTATTGTCTCTGGTAGCTTGCCTAAAAGAAATATTAATCCAAATCATCATACAGCATGAATAACAATGACAACTTATTACCATCTTGATGGGAAAAAATTGTGAGAAAGAAGTCAAAATAATCACTAGTATGTTTGTAAAAAGAATCTTTCTATGGAGTTCAGATTAAAAGATTACTGGATAAGGTAGGTCTTGGGTTTGAGTGGAACCACACTGGTTCTGAAGGAAACTAGAGTTCTTCTAGACGTGGAATTAGGTTTTCAAAAAATAAATGGAACTCATTGGCAAATAAGTTTGGGATGGCTGCAAGCGATATCCACATCTCAAAAGTTAATAATGAATATTAAAGGCTCTGAGAAATGCTACAGTAAAAATAAAATCCTACCACACAAATTAATTTTCTAAAATATTTCCACAACAGGACCCTGCTGCCTCATCTGTTATAAGGATTAAAATGATTATTATATCTTTGTAACATATAATTATTTATAGGGAATTTTATAATTTATAAGGAATATTATAATAAAAGATTGCTAATATTTGGCAGAATGCAGTCACTTCTTCATTCGATACATATATAGAGAGTCTACTGAGCTTCAGGGACTATATCTGATGATGTGCAAACCAGTATCTGACACTGTTCCTGGCATCCATATACTGAACACTAATGAGAATCACTAACTTCCTTAACTGAAATATATGATCAAAGATTTCTAGGTTCTGTAGCAGGCGTTCTCTCTGCATGATCAGTTTTGAATATTAAACACTGTTTTGTTTTGGGGGTATACTAGAAAGGGATAGCAACCACATTTAAGAATGTGAGAGGAAAAAATTTTCCCATGATTACAGGAATTCAACAGAGTAGCACTCTTCTTCTTAAATATCATTAAGATTTTTTAGTATCAAGATAAAAATTGTAGTTTGTGGAAAAATGAGGAAGCTGAAGATTATATGAGTCTCATGAAAACTTAGCAACACAAATACCAAAGCAATGAGATACTAAAAATGTTAATTGTTAAATTATCTTTCCCAATGGGAATGCAGAAACCAAAACAACAACTCAAGATAAACATGAAAATATATCTAAAATTATGAAGAACTAAGAAGGTATTAAGTGAAATGAGGATCTAGAGAACAGAGCAGAGAAATCCAGTCTACTTTGAAAAGGGGAATTTTTTGATTAAGACACAACAATAGCACAAAAGCACAAAATCAGTTATCAAAATATAATAGTAGAACCCAAACATTTGAGGCAATAAATAAAAAAGATACATGGGGTGTACATTGCAGAAAACATAGAATATCACAAGTGAAAAAGAAGAGGTCAGTCACCATAAGTGTCCTCTTTTATAGATAGGGAGAATAAAAATTAAATCGATTAAGTCCTTAGTCACATACCAATAATGAAAACAAGACTCAAAATTAAGTCTCCTTCATTTATTTTGTGGGTTCTTGAACACCATGTTTTCCTGAAATAAATTAATATTGGGAAGTGACTGAAAGACATGACCTCATAACGTTTTTAAATTACAAGGAAACGAATAATTCTAGAGATATCCAAACAAGAAAGAAAGCTGTAGCTTCATAAATATTAATTTATTAATTGCATAAAAATCATTCCTTTGCATTCATATATCATTACTTGGATAAAACTTCTATTTTCAGGTCTGAAACATCTTTAAACATTTACTAATCAATTATTTTTTTTTTCTACAAAATTATACTAGATACACTAGCCAAACCATTGAAAGATACATTTCAAAGACATTCTCAACTGGGAATATTATTGGAAATAATTAGTGAAAATTATAACATAATATCAATATATTAAAAAATAAAATATGTAAGAAAACATCTATAAAAGGCTTGTTTATAAGAATAATAAGCATAATTGTTAAAACTTAAATTATAAAAGTTAAAAGAAGGGAACAGGGCATGGTGGTGTCCCCCTGTAGTTCCAGCTATTCTGGGAGACTAAGGCAGGATTGTTTGAGCTCAGGAATTGGAGACCAGTCTGAGTGACACAGAGAAACCTTGTCTCAAAAAATAGAAGAGGAGCACAAAGAGGTTTCAGAACATTGAACTAAATTCATATTCCAGCCATGGGTACAAGGTCTAGTAAGCAATTTTTTAGAAAATGAATGTATAGGTAGATTGAGAAAAGGGAAATGAAAACTTGTGTCTACTCTAAATGTACATCTACAGTTAACAGTTTAGTTAGAAAGTTATAGAGTATTATTGATGTTTATAACATTTTGTAAGGTAAAATTAGATATCCTTTTTTTTTTTTTGAGACGGAGTTTCGCTTTTATTACCCAGGCTGGAGTGCAATGGCACGATCTCGGCTCACTGCAACCTCCGCCTCCTGGGTTCAGGCAATTCTCCTGCCTCAGCCTCCTGAGTAGCTGGGATTACAGGCACGCACCACCATACCCAGCTATTTTTTTTGTATATTTAGTAGAGACGGGGTTTCACCATGTTGATCAGGATGGTCTCGATCTCTTGACCTCGTGATCCACCCACCTTGGCCTCCCAAAGTGCTTGGATTACAGGCGTGAGCCACCATGCCCAGCCCTAGATATACATTTAAAGTTAGCTGATCAGACAGAAAGAAAGAGTGATATATATCTCAATAAAGAAAGCAGGACGGCAAAGGAAAATTAAAAAAAAGAAAAAAGGAAATTAAACAGCAAGAGAGAAGTGAAAGAAGAACTGAAATACCAAAATAGAACAGCTATTAGATCCTATAATAAACCTCAAATACTCCAAAGTGATTCAGATAATTTGAGTAAATATTAATTGAGCATCTACTATGTACTACACATTGTGCTATTCACTGAAGATATACAGATTAATAAATCACAGCTTTTAGCCTCAAAAATATTACCTAGGTTTACTAGATTTGCCTACAAGGAAAATTAACTATACTAAAAAGCAAAATTTCAAGGGAAGCAGCCAGCATATAAGCTGAGCTACTGGCTGACCAGCCCCTTGCTTCCCAAGAGTCAAGACAAGGCTGGAATCCTGTCCTTAAGGGGGCAGAACCTGAGAAGTGATGCTGGCTGACCAGCCAGCCCTGCACTTCCCCCAGATCACAGATGATCCTGGTTTCCTACCCATAATAGCATAGCCAGTTCCCTCATTCACAAGGGAGCAGACCCCACATAGGTAAACCTACCATACAAACTTCTGCAGCTTAAGCAACTGAGACACTCTCAGGCAGCAGTGACATTGACTGTAGCTGAAGAAATTCTTGAGACTATGCTTTGTACCTATCCAGGACAAGGCTATTGCATCCTACCCAACTGACACCCTGGGACATATCTGCAGGTGAGTCTTTCCCCGTGAAAGTCACTTTACAAAATTGGAAGAGGCAATTGTTTCATGAGATCTGAATATATCAATGCAGCTTTCAAAAAACATGAAAAAACAAGAAAATATCTCACTGTAAAGGAACAGAAGCAAGAAAATATCTCACTGTTAAAGGAACACAACAGTTCTCCAGCAACTGGTCCCAAAGAAATGGAAATGTAGAAATTGCCTGAAAAGGAATTCACAATAATGTTATTAAGGAAACTCAGCAAGACACAATATGATCAGAAAAGCAACTCATTATCTGAATGAGAAATTCAACAAAAAGATAGATATAAAGAAAAAGAACCAAACAGAAATCTTGAAGCTGAATAATTCAATGAATTAAAAAAAATACAATTGAGAGTACTGATAACAAACTAGATCAAAGAGAAAAAAAGGAATCTCTAAACTTGAAGCCAGGTATTTTCAAATAACCATGTCAGACAAAAGAGAGGAAAAAGAGAGAAAGATAAAGAAAGAAACATAGATAAGGAGAAAGAAAAAGAAAAAAAGAAACGAAAGAATCCAAGAAAGCTCATTACACAAACAAATGTTGTAATTATGGGAATTTAAGAAGGAGAAGATATGGAAAAAGGCACAGAAAACGTATTTAATAAAATAATAACAGAAAACTTCTAAGTTTTTGAAGCGATGTGGACATCTAGATCCAGGTTGGTCAAATGTCCCCAAACAGTTTCAACCTAGGAAATTCTTCTCTGAGGTACATTATAGTCAAACTGTCAAAAGTCAAAGACAAAGAGAGAATTTTTAAAAATAGAGAAAAGTGTCAAGTCACATATAAGGGAATCTCCATTAGAATATCCGCATATTTCTCAGCAGAAACCTTATCGGCCAGAAGAGAATAAGTTGATATATTCAAAGAGCTGAAAGAAAAAAAAAACTTTTGACCAAGAATACTATATCCAGAAAAGCTATCCTTCAGAAATCAAATGTTTCCCTGACAAGTGAAACCTGAGATAATTCACCATCACTAGACTCGACTCACAAGAAATGCTTATAAGTTCAATATCTGGAAGCAAAAGGACAATAACTAGCATTGTGAAAACATATAAAACCCACTGGTAGAGCAGATACACAAATCTTAATGAAAAAGGAATCAAACCTTTTTACTACAGAAAAACACCAAACTTCAAAAATAAACAAACAAAAAGACACGAAGAATATACACATCAACCAAAACAACAACAACAACTAATAAAACGACAAGAATAAGTCTTCACCTTTCAATAATAACCCAGAATGTAAACTAATTTAAATTTCCATTTAAAAGATATAGACTGGCTGAACTGATTAAAAAACAAGACCCATTTGTCTATCCTGGCTTTTATTGCCATTGCTTTTGGTGTTTTAGTCATGAAGTCCTTGCCTATGCCTATGTCCTGGATGGTTTTGCCTATGTTTTATTCTACTGTTTTTATGGTGTTAGGTTTTATGTTTAAATCTTTGATCCATCTGGAGTTAATTTTAGTGTAAGGTGACAGGTAGGGGTCCAGTTTCTGCTTTCTGCACATTGCTAGCCAGTTTTCCCAACACCATTTATTAAACATGAAGTCCTTTCCCCATTGCTAATTAAACTCCAGAGCTTCTGCACAGCAAAAGAAACCATCATTAGAGTGAATCGGCAACCAACAGAATGGGAAAAAATTTTTGCAATCTACCCATCTGACAAAGGGCTAATATACAGAATCTACAAAGAACTAAAACAGATTTACAAGAAAAAAACAACCCCATTCACAAGTGGGCGAAGGATATGAACAGACACTTTTCAAAAGAGGACATATATGAGGCCAACAAACATATGAAAAAATGCTCATCATCACTGGTCATTAGAGAAATGCAAATCAAAACCACACTGAGATATCATCTCACGCCAGTTAGAATGGCGATCATTAAAAAATCTGGAGACAACAGATGCTGGAAAGGATGTGGAGAAATAGGAACACTCTTACACATTTGGTGGGAGTGTAAATTAGTTCAACCATTATGGAAGACAGTGTGGTGATTTCTCAAGGATCTAGAAATAGAAATTCCATTTGATCCAGCAATCCCATTACTGGGTATATACCCAAAGAACTATAAATCATTCTACTATAAAGACACATGCACACGTATGATCATTGCAGCCCTGTGTACAACAGTAAAGACCTGGAACCAACCCAAATGCCTATCAATGATAGACTGGACAAAGAAAATGTGGTACATATACACCATGGGATACTACGCAGCCATAAAAAATGATGAGTTAGTGTCCTTTGTAGGGACTTGGATGAATCTGGAAACCATCATTCTCAGCAAACTGACCCAAGAACAGAAAGTCAAGCACTGCATGTTCTCACTCATAGGTGGGTGTTGAACGAGAACACGTGGACTCAGGGAGAGGAGCATCACACACAGGGGACAATTGGGGGTGGTAGGGGAGAGAGAATGGGGGGTGGGGAGGGAGGGGAGGGTGGGATAACATAGGGAGAAATGCCTGATATAGTATGCACCTAAAGTAAAATAAATTTTATAAAAAAAGACCCAACCACACACTACCTATGCCTATAAAAAGCTCACTTCATCTGTAAAGACAACCACAGACTGAAAGTGAAGAGGTTAAAAAAAAGATATTTCTGGCAAACAGAACCCAAAATGATCAGGAGTAGTTATATAGCTATACTTACAACTGATAAAATAGACTTTAAGTAAAACACTGTAAGAGAGACCAAGAAGTTTACTATATAATGATAAAGGGATCAAATCAGCAAGGACATATAAATACTAAAAAACAGAGCACTCTGACATGTAAGGCAAAAATTATTAGATCTAAAGAAAGAGAAAGATTCCAATACAATAATAGATGGGTCTTTAAAACCCTACTCATAGCATTAGAAAGATTATGTAGAGAGAAAATGAACAAAGAAACACTGGATTTAAACTGCATTATAGACCAAATCAGTACAGACATTTACGGAGCATTTCATTCAAGAGCAGCTAAATACATATTTCTCTCATCAGCACATAGATCATACTCTAGGATACAGCGTATGGTAGGCCACAAAACAAGCCCTGAAAATTTTTTTAAATTAAAATTGTATAAAATATCTTTTCTGACCACAATGGGATAAAACTGGAAATCGGTAACAAGAGGGAACACTGGAAACTGTACAACATGGAAATTAATAATGTTCCTCAACCACTGACAGATCAAGGAAAAAACTGAAAGGGTATTTCTTTATTTTGAAACAAAAATAGAAATGCAACATATCAAAACCTATATGTGATACAGCAAAAGTTGTACCAAGAGGGAAATTTATGGTAATAAATTTTTACAAAAAAAAATCAAAAAGTAGAAAGGGGCCTGAGTATGGTGACTCATGCCTGTAATCCCAGCACTTTGGCAGGCTGAGGTATGCAGATCACTTGAGGTCAGGCGTTTGAGACCAGCCTGGCCAACATGGCAAAACCCATCTCTACTAAAATCACAAAAATCAGCCAGGTGTGGTGGCAAGCGCCTGTAATCACAGCTACTTGGGAGGCTGAGGCAGGAGAATTGCTTGAATCCAGGAGGTGGAGGTTGCAGTGAGCTGAAATTGTACCACTGCAAACCAGCCTGGGCAACAGAGTGAAACTCCATCTCAAAAGTTCAAAAAGCAGCTTAATTATGCACCTCAAGGAACTAAAAAAGCAAGAACAAACCAAACCCAAAATTAGTACAAGAAATAATAAAAATCAGAACTAAAATAAGTGAAACTGACACCAAAAATAATATAAAAGACAAAAACAAAATATTGTTTCTTAAATAAGAAAAAACTAACAAACCATTATATAGACTAAGAAAATAAGGAGAGAAGATACAAATATATTAAATCAGCAAGGAAAAATGAAACACAACTGAGACTACAAAAATTCAAAGGATTATTACAGACTATTATGGACAACTATACTCCAACAAATTGGAAAACCTAGAGGAAATGGATAAATTCCTGGACACATAAACCTACTGAGATTGAGACTGAAAGATGTAGAAGTCTGAATAGAACAGTAACAGTAATATAAAGTCTCCTAAGAAAAAAATATTTTTCAAAGGGAAGGAATTCTTCAGAACTCATTTTATGAGACTAGCAGTACTCTAGTACCAAAAGCAAAGAACACAACAACAAAAAAGAAAACTACAGGCTAACATCCCTGATGAACACAGATGCAAAAATTCTCAACAAAATACTAGCAAACCAAATCTAACAGCACATCAAAAAAATTATACACTATGATCAAGCGGGATTTATCCCAGGAATGCAATGAGACTTCAACATCCACAAATCAACACACATGATACATCACATTAATAGGAAGACCAAAACCATTTGATCATCTCAATAGACATAAAAAACATTGGATACAATTCAGCATTGTTTCATGATAAAAACTCTCAACAAAGTAGGTATACAAGGAATGTACTTAGATACAATAAAGACGATATATGACAATTCCCCAGTCAACATCATACTGAATGAGGATAAGTTAAAACCTTTCCCTCTAAGAACTAGAAAAAATAAGGATGTTTATCTTTACCACTCTTATTTAACATAGTGCTGGAAGTCCTACAAAGAGCAATTAGTCAAGGGAAATGAATAAAAGGCATCCAAATTGGATGGCAAGAGGAATTCAAATTATCACTGTTTGCAGATGATGTAATCTTATATTTAGGAAAGCTAAAGACTCCACAACAGAACTCCTAGAACCAATCAACAAATTTAGTGAAGTTGCAGAATATGATATTAACAAACAAACACAATTAGTAGCATTTCTATAGACTAACAGCTATGTGAAAAGAAATCAAAGCATAAATCCCATTTACAATCACTACCAAAAAATACATAGGAATACATTTAGCCACGAAAGTGAAAGACCTCTACAATGACAACTATAAAAGACTGATGAAGGAATTGAGGAGAACACAAAAAATGGAAAGACGTCCCATGTTCATAGACTGGAAGAAAAAAAATCTTAAAATGACCATACTGCTTAAGAATCCTACTGATTCAATGCAATCCCTAGCAAAATACCAATGATAGAGAAAACATTCTTAAAATTTGTATGGAAGTTCAAAACACCTCGAGTAGCCAAAGCAATTTTGAGTGCAAGGAACAAAGCTGGAGACATCATAATACCTGACTTCAAAATATACTACAACCAATAAGCTATAGCAACCAACACAGTATGGTACTTGCATAAAAACATGCAACAGACCAACAGAACAGAAGAGAAAACCCAGAAATATATTACCTATTTATACTATTTATAGCCAACTGATTTTTGACAATGTCATAAGGAACATACACTGGGGAAAAAAACAGTCTCTTCAATAAATAGTGTCTGGATAAATAGTCACATGCAGAAGAATGAAACTAAACCCCTATCTCTCTTTTATATGAAAATAAACTCAAACTGGATTAAAGACTTAAATGTAAGACCCGCAATTATGAAACCACTAAAGAAAACAGGAGAAACACTTTAGGTCATTGGACTGGGCAAAGATTTCATGGGTACAATCCCAAAAGCACAGGAAACAAAAGAAAAAATAGATACGTGAGATTATATCAAACTAAAATACTACTTCACAGCAAAGGAAGCAATCAATAGAATAATTAGACAATCTGCAAAATGAAAGGAAATATTTGCAAACTTATCATCTGCTAAGGCATTAGTCTCCAAAATAGAAAAGGAACTCAGCAACAAAAACAAACAAAAAACAAACACACCAATAGTATGATTTAAAAATGAGCAAAGAGTCTGAATAGACATTTCTCAAAGACATACAAAGGGTGAACAAGCATATTTAAAAAATTCAACAACCCTAGTCAAACTAGGGAAATGAAAATCAAGACTATAATCAGATATTAAGTTTCCTCGGCTAGAATACAATGTTTATATATGGGGAATGTTTATTGCAGCACAATTCACAATAGCCAAGATATGCAATCAACCTAAGTGTCCATCAACAGATGAATGTATACAGAAAATGTCATACATTTACAAAACAAAATACTATTGATCCATAAAAATAATTAAAACGCTTTCATTTGTGGCAACATGGATTAGCCTGGAGGACATTATGCTAAATAAAAGAAGTCAAACACAGAAAAATAAATACTGCTTATTCTCACTCATATATGGAAGCTATAAAAGTTAACCTCATAGAAGGAGAGTAGAATACTTCTATGAGTGGTTCCAAGAGGCTGGGAAGGGTAGGGGCACAGGGAAGCTGGCAGGAATAGGTTGGTTAACAGATACAAAGTTGCAGTTAGATAGAAGGAATAAATTCCAGTGTTCTATAGCACTGTAGGGTGATTATAGTAAATAATAATCTATTGTATTTTTTCAAATAGTTAGAAAACAAGATTTTGAACATTTTCAACCTAAAGAAACAATAAAGGTTTGAAGTGATCGACATGCTTATTACCCTTAGTTGATCATGACACATGTATACATGTATTGGCATATTACATTGTGCCCCATAAATATGTACAATTGTATGTCAATTAAAAAAATGACAATAAAGATTACCTTCTTGACCCTAAATTTACATTTCATATTGGATTTAATATTAGTTTGAAAAGGTAAACTGTAATAACACAATGTACAAAAAGATTAGCAAAAGAATGTATAGTTTTAAGGCTGAGAAAAGTGTGTGTGTGTGTGTGTGTGTGTGTGTGTAAAGAATTAGTGGCAATAGGGTGGGAATAAGGTGGTGGTGGTGGCAGTGGGAGATTCTTTGATCATGAGTCCAGCTAGAAGGGATATTACAAAAATTGATGAGCAAGTACACTTCTTAGAAAACAAAACTATCTGGAAAAGATGAGTGAGCAATGAGAAGGATCAAAATGGGCTATGGGTAGATATTTCCACAATTTGGTGTTTATATTGTTTTCATTTTCTATCTCATTGAAAAATTTTTGATTTGGGGAATTTCTGCAGAAAAATTAAAATTGCAATTTATGTTTCCTAAATTATATAGCAGATTATATGTGCTTTTTGATAGTCTATCACATTTTTGATAGTTACATATTTTATAAACTACCCCTTTGTGCTTTCTAAAGAAGCAATTGTTGTGTCTTAAAGAAACCATGGTTGACTCTTCAGATTCACCCATGGTTATCTCAGGACTAGCCCAATTTCATTGTTTTTAGATCATTTTTTTTAAATACAAATTCAGTTACTGAATTTATTGCTCATAAGTTTTTTTAAAAATAAAATATTTATAATATAATCTGAAATCCTGGTCTAGATGTTTCTCTATGCTGTTCCATTGTTTTCTATTGACTGACACTTTTTTCCTCTCATTCCTGCTGGCTTGGTATATTCAGACAACCTCCCTTTGTTTTAACTTCAGAAGCTGTTCATAGGCAGTTCTCAAGGGAAACCAGGCTGACTAGCTTGTCCATTTACATCACAGAATCATGGCCTTGGAGCATCAGATTTAGAAAAGAAGGAAGAGCTAGCAGGAATATTTGCTCCCTCTGTGTTAACTTAGTCAGGTAGAAGGAAGTCATTACTCTGTGGATGGCAATACTTAATTTGGTAGGACAAGTGGAAAATCTGCTGGTGGAATAAAGTGCCATGTGAGCATTAGCTTCATCCTCATGGCACTGCCTCAATTGCTTAAAGAAGTTATGTATGTCCTTAAAATAGTTGCCTTTGAGACTCAGCTTGTCTGCCAAGACTACTGTTCAAGAGAGAACAATCATATTCTACAGATCTCTCATTTCCCCTAGTGAGACTGAGCAGGTAGAGTGATTGGAATCCTATGCAGTTGGAATAGCTGAGAAGTGCTCAATAGCTCCATAGGCAGTGAGGAAGGCCCAATGTGAACACCTCAAGAGACAACTCATGACAAATAGATCTTGATTATTTCATCCTGGATAGAAAACAAAAACTAGCCTATTGGTAATCTTCAATAGTTTGTATGCTGCTGTGCTACAGAATTTCTCTAATTTTTAGCCAAGATTTGAATGAAACATAATACCCTCTTTCAGTCAGTTATTAGAGGATTTGGCTATATCTTTTCATGGAAAACTGGCTTAGATCTGGAGATGAACAGTGTCACAGAACTGACTGCCTAACACATCTGAAGTTTAAGCCCAATTGTAATTTCTGCCATTGGGATCTTTGAAATTCCCAATTCTTCATAATAAAACACTCTTTACTTAAGCTAGTTTGAGTGGATTTCTCTTTTTCTTTCTTTTTTTGCAATCATGCAAATTCCTAAGACAATGTCAAACTTTCCTTTGCCTTGGTAAATAATCTATTAAATGAGCATGATCAAGATGCCTTTATAAATGAGGATTTTTTCAGCATAATTTTTGGCCAAAAATAATTTCAAAAGAGGATAATACAGTACTATTTGTGCCGACAAGAGACGCCTGTTGGCCAGCTCCACTGCTTCAATGTTAAAGGTCTCATCTATTTCCTTGTTACAGTGTGGACATTTCACCTTCTGATGTTCTGTTGTTTCTTCTTGGCTCAACTAAATAAAACATAAATAAAAGAATGAAAAATACGTGAATATTAACATATTGTTTAGCATAACCCACAAGTAATTTTTATGCCAGTTTGGGTTGAAAAATGGTAGCAAATCTTGTAGATATAGAAAAATGTTCAGATTCTCATCATTTGCTCAAATGTCCTAATCATTTGCTCAGTTCTAGAAGGTAAAATAGTTGTGAGTTTTGCTAGGAGTTATGTCATATCTTTACTTTTACATGGCATTATTAAGTTTAAAAAGCTATCACATATATGATCATACTTTACACTAGCAGTTTTCAAAATGTGGTCTCCCAGCAGCATCAGAATCACTGGGGAATTATTAGAAATGTGCATTCTCAGGTCCCACTTTAGACCTACTGAATCAGAATTGGAGGAATGGGCAGCAATCCATGTTTCTAAAAACTCATTTGAAAATTTTGCTGCAGCCAAAGCTTGACAACCACCACTTTAAAATGATCACTTAATATAAAATAGAAAGTGAACATACATGAAGGAAATGGGAGTATGAATAATTTATACAGATGAGAAACTGAAGCTTAGAGAAAATTAATAATATTCTCAAAGTTACACAGCTATTTTTTAAGTGAGAAAGCTATGCTGTAAAGCCAGACTTTCTGATTCCAAGGTCAGTGTCCTACCTGAAAGTCTATAATATCCCTCATGTTTGCATCATGAAAAGGAGAATGTAGTTGTTTGATCCTCTGCCTTCTGAAACAGATCAGGTACGAGACTGGTGGCCCCAATACTGGCTGCTACATTAGAATTAGCTGGGTAGTGGATTTAAAATATTCCTGGGACCCTGCTCAGACCACCTGCATCAAAATCTTCAGAGAGTAGGTGAAAACTCAATCAATATTTTTAATAAGCTTTCTAGATAATTTCAGATGCGGACAAGTCAGCAATAGTCTACAACCAGATATTGGAGGCTACTAGAGAAATCCTTGGATATTACTTGGTACTCGTTCCGTCCAAAAATACTGGCAGTATTCCTGCAGGCACAAAGCTTAGTTCTAAATTCCTATCTGGCGCTTTAAGCACTGATCCAATGGATATGAAATGGATTTTTCAGAATTCTATTTCCTAGAGACTAATTATCTCACCTAAGCACTCCTAGAAGTTGGCCCCTCATATTGTGTGATGCAAAAAAGAGAAACAAAAACATTGTAAAAAAACATTGAAAACTGGACATGACGTAGGACATGGAAAAGTGCAGTAGCTGTGAAGACCCCAGTACAATTTACTATTTCCCTTTAGGGAAACCATGACTGATTAGCTGAGTGCTCTTCAAAGAAAAAGTCTGACTGCAGATATCTGAAAGCATATCTCAGAAGCAGAAGGTGACATCTCCCACAGCTAAACTTATGATATTGGCTTTGAATTCTATTTTATATTAAAAATACTATTAACCATAAATTAAGGTCTAGCAAATGCTTAGATATACAATAGCCCAAATAAATAAACAAAAGCCCTTGACCCCTCCCAATTTGGTCGAAAACCAGCCATTTTCTAAAGCTCATTTCAGACACACACACACACAATTTTTTTAAGAAAGGGTTTCTCTTTACTGCCCAGGCTGGAATACAGTGGTACAATCGCAGTTCACCATAGCCTCAAACTGTCAGGCTCAAGCAATCCACCCACCTCAGTCTGCCGAGTAGCTGGGACTACAGGTGCACACCACCACCTAGCTAATTTTTGTATATTTCATAGAGAAAACTAGCATGTTGCCAGGCTAGTCTCAAATTCCTTGGCTCAAGCAATCCACCTGCCTTGGCCTCCTAAAGTGCTGGGATTACAGGCAGGAGCCACTGTGCTGACCTATGATCTCTTTTAGAGGGAGCTCCAATACACAGCTTCCTCTTTTGAATTTAAACATATATATTTTAAACATAAACATAAAACATGTATTTTAAACATATATACTCAAAGGGGTTATGGCTTCTACTATGCCCCACAGTGATCATGAAATTCCTTAAGACTCCCCTTTACTACTTTATTAAATAGAGTTATCAACACTACTTCTCTGTCAATTACAAATATTAAAAATTGTGAATTAATATTTATGACCTAGTTTATACTTCAGTATAATCAAATCTGCATTGGAGCAATAAAAGAGATATTACTTGCTTACCACATAGGGGGTTTCAAGTACAATTGCTTTCTCAATCATGTTCCAATCAGCATTAGCAAGATCTTTGTCAAATTTAAGTGCAGAGGCTGCAGACTTGGTTAGCTCTTGGAAGTGTTGAAATGTGTAACAAACTGATTTATATTTTGTTGATGTGACATCACGAAGACCTTTGATACAAACATACATTTGATAAATAGTAGAAACACTATTTTGATATGGGTTAGAAAACTTCCTTTGTTTTTAACTTATTGTCAGTAATCTTTAAATAAAATTTCAACATAAATTGTTTAATAATGGGAATACTAAAGAGTAAAAAATTTTCTGCCTTCATATTTCTTCTCACAAAAGGTGAGGCATATGATAGTAATAGCTAATGTTTATTAAGTGCTTACTATATTCTGCAAATCACATCTCAGCACTTTGAATGCTTTACGTCTTTTGGTTATCTGACCACCTTTTGAGGTGAGTCCTTTTTCCCACTTTGACACATGAGGAAACAAAGAAACAGAGGTATAATGGTTAGTTTTATGTGACAACTTGTCTGGGACACAGGGTGCTCATATATAAGTTAAACATTCTGAGTGTGTCTGTGAGACTGTTTTTGGATGAGAGTGACATTTAAATTGGTAGTCTGAGTAAAGTACATTGCCTTTCCCAATGTGGGTGGGCCTCATCCAATCTGTTAGAGGCCTCAATAAAACAAAAGCCTGAAGAAGAGAGAATTTGTTGTCTCTGCCTGATGGTCTTTGAGCTGGCACTTCAGTCTTCTCCTTCCTTCAGACTCGAGCTGGAACTTGTACCATTGGCTCTTTTGGTTTTTAGGCCTTTGGACTGCATACTTTGGGAGTTAGCTTCCATAACTGCATGAGCCAATTAAGCACAAATGTTAAATTATCTGCCTTATCCTTTAAGATTCCAATCTCTCAAACTATCTTTTTGTTGTAGAATACATCAGTTTCTAGCTCCCTAAGAAATTTAGCACCTGTTGTAATTTCTGAAGATCATTATGTTAAGTCAAATAAGCCACACACAGACAAACATCACATATTCTCACTTATTTGTGAGATCTAAATATAAAAACAATTTAAGTCATGGACATAGAGGATAGAATGATGGTTACCAGAGGCTTGGAAGGGTGGTGGGAGAATGGGGGCAGGTGGGGATGGTTAATGGGCACAAAAATATAGAACGAATAAATACAACTTACTATTTGACAAGACAATAAGGTGACTATAGTCAATAATTAATTAATTTTACATTTTAAGAATAATTTAGAGTTACATATTAAATTTTGAACATTCTTAAAATTTTACATTTTAAGAATAAAGAGTAGTTGAATTGTTTATAATTCAAAAGATAAATGCCTGAGGGGATGGATTACCCTATTCCCTATGATTGCTTATTTCACATTACATGCGTATAGCAAAACATCTCATGTACCCCACAAATCTATGCTTTAACCCAGAAGTAAAGCTACATGCTTATAGTCATCTGATGTTTGACAAAGCTGATAAAAACAGACAATGGGGGATGGATTCCCTATTCAATAAATGGTCCTGTGATATTTGGTGAGCTGTATGCAGAAGAATGAAACTGGTTCCCTACCTTTCATCATATACAAAAATCAACTCATGATGGCTTAAAGATTTAAATGTAAGACCTCAAACTATAAAAGTTCTAAAAGAAAACCTGGAAAATAACCTTTTCAACATCAGCCTTGAGAAATAATTTCTCGCTAATAATTCCTGGCTAAGTCCTCAAAACAATTGTAACAAAATGAAAATTGACAAGTGAGACCTAATTAAACAGAGAGTTTCTGCAAAGCAAAATAAACTATTAATTGATTGAACAGACAACCTATAAAACAAGAGAATATATTAGCAAACTATGCATCTGACAAAAGTCTAATATCCAGAATCTAAAAGGAACTTAAAGCAACAGGCAAATAACAACGCCATTTAAAAATTGGCAAAGGTTTAGTGTCCATCAACAGATGAATGGATAAAGAAAATATTATACATATACACAATGGCATACCATTCAGCCACTAAAAAGAATGAAATCTTGTCATTTGCAACAACATGGGTGGAATTGGAGGGCATGTTAAGTGCAATAAGCCAGGCACAGAAAGACAAACTTTGCATGTTCTCACTTATTTGTGGGAGCTAAAAATTAAGACAATGGAACTTACAGAGATAGATACTATAATGATTATTAACCAGAGCCTGTGAAGAGTAGTGGGTAGGTGATGGGAAATTTGGATGATTAATGTGTACAAAAAAACAGAAAGAATGAAAAACGTCTGGCATTTGATAGCATGATAGAGTGGCTATAGTCAAGAATATTTAATTGTGCATTTAAAAATAACTAAAAGAGTATAATTGGATTGTTTGTAACACAAAGGATAAACACTTGAGGTGATGGATACGCCATTTACCCTAATGTGATTATTACACATTTTATACCTGTATCAAAATATCTCATGTGCTCCATAAATATATACAACTACTCTGTACTCACAAAAACTAAAACTGAAAAACAGTTAGTGGGCAAAGAACATGAACAGACATTTCTCAAAAGGTGGCATACAAGTGGCCAACAAACACGTGAAAAAATGCTCATCATCACTACTCATCAGAGAAATGCAAATCAAAATCGCAATGAGATATCATCTCACACCAGACAGAATGGTTATTATTAAAAAGTCAAAAAATAACAGATGCTGGCAAGGTTGTGAGGAAAAGGGAGCACTTATATACTGTTGTTGAGAAAGGAGAATGTAAATGAGTTCAGCCACTGTGGAAAGCAGTTTGGAGATTTCTCAAATAACTGTAAACAGAACTACCATTCAAGCTAGCCACCCCAGTATAGCCAAAGGAAAATAAATCACTCTACAAAAGACACATTCACTTGTATGTTCATCACAGCACTATTCACAATAGCAAAGACATGGAATCAACCTAGGTGTTTATCAATAGTGGAATCGATAAAGAAAATGTGGTACAGATACACCATTGAATACTATACAGCCATAAAAAAGAAAAAGATTATGCCCTTTGCAACAACATGGATGGAGCCAGAGGCCACTATCCTAAGTGAATTAATTCAGGAGCAGACAATCAAATACCTTTTGTGGGAGCTAAACACTGAATACACATAAACATAGAGATGGGAACAGTGGACACCAAGCAGTACTAGAGTGGGGAAAGAGAAATGGGGTGTGGGTTGCAAAGCTACTTTTTTGGTCACTAACTTGGTGATGAGATCCATACCTCAAACCTCAACCTCACACAATATACCCATGTAACAAACTTGCACATGTAATTCCCTTAATCTAAAATCACATTTGAAAAAAAATTAGGCAACACTGACTTGTATTTATATAATTTATATGGAACGAGGCAACACTGACTTTGTTGCCCAGAGTGAAGTGCAGTGGTGCGATCTTGGCTCACTGCAGCATCAAACTCCCAGGTTCCAGAGATCCTTCCCCAACAGTCTCCCAAGTAGCTAGGACTACAGGTGTACACCACCACACCTGGCTAATTTTTAAACTTTTTGTAGAGATGGGGGTCTGACTATGCTGCCTAGGATGTATATGGATTCTTTCTTTATTAATAGCACTTCTTTACCATATTTAGAATGTTTTTCTCTACACTGGAATAGTAATTGTTAGGGCTTACCTAGTATAGTAACTGCCTTTGGCAAAATTAACTTATTGATGATGAGGGTTATTAGGCATAATAACACTCCATGAAATAATATCTAGAATTGAAAAAAATGCAAAGTAAGTATTCATGACAATTTCATATAATATAGCCTATATTTGCCAATTCAAATGAAGCTAGGTTGTGCTATGTTAATAGATGCTCATGGCAAGGGTGGGATTAATCTGAGACATGATCAAATTACTCTGGGTATTCTTTATCTTCCTGCATGTAATTCATCCATGTTTTGTTACCAAACCAAAATTAGGATAAGAGTTTTGACAAGTAAATCAATACTTATACAGACATTGCAAAGGAATATTTGTCCTTGACTTCCACTGTTGCACTTCCCAGTAGCTGAGAATACACTTATACTTTATCAATCCTTATCCACTACACACACCTTCCTGTGCACAGCCACACTGTTCTCTGTTCAACATTACCAGCACATCTACATCAAACAATTCTCCTCATCTGGGAAAAGAGAACAACTCAAGACCCTTGATATGTTTTCTCCACCTCACATTTTGCCTCACTGGTACCCTTTCATTGTCAGGAAGAAGGAACAAAAAATGTCTTTGATGCCACCTGATATCTTTATTGACTTGTTTCCCAAATCAGTCTTGATAGACAAGTGAACTAATACATTTCAATCTGAGGCTACACATTTTAGGAGATTTATGGAATTCTAACTTCCAGAATTTATGTTTAACCCTAGCTAGTCTTCTGTTCTATAGCCACAGATGGAATTAGGGACAGAGCATAAACTACACTAGAGGCTCCCAAAGTTGCACATTAGAATCACTAAGGACACTTTAAAATATTGGTTCCCAGGAGGTCCCCACTGAATATTTTGATCTAATTCTTCAAGGGTGCAGCTGAAGTATTGGTAGTAAGAAACTTAATGTACATACACTGAAATGTACTCATGTACCATTTAATCAATGTTGACAGTGTATATATACTCAGATAACTCTCAATCCTATCAAGATGGAAAATAGTCTCACATCACCAACATTTCTCTAATGTTCCTTCCTAATCAGTCCTGCACCAACGAGAGGCAACTAGTATTTTGATTTCTACTTCTGTAGATTAACGATTGCCAATTCTAAAATCTTCATATAAATTAAATAGCATATGATGTGTCACATGATTTTAATTTGCATTTCCTTAGAGTAATAATGTTGAATATTTTTAACATGCATATTAGTACACATCTTTCTTTTTGAAGAAGTGTCTGTTAAAATATTTTGTACATTTTTTAAAAAGTTGGGTTACCATTGTATTTTTCCTCAAAAAATTTTAGAGTTTTGAATTTTATATTTAAGTCTATGGTCCATCTCAAATGAGTTTTAGGTATGGTGTAAGGTAAAAAAAGAAGTTTTTTTTTTTTTTTCCCTAAGTGAATCCAGTAGGTCAGCACCATTTATTGAAAAAGATATTTTTTCTCTCATTCAACTCTTTCAGAATCTGTGTCAAAAACAAATTCATCATATAAATGTGTCTTTTTTGAATTCTTTGTTATACTTCATTCATCTTTTTTTTATTCTTATGCCAGCATGCTACTGATAATACTAATTATACTATATTTTATATTAAGTCCTGATATAAGATAGTATAAGTCCTTCAATTTGGTTCTTCCTTTTCAAAATTATTAGGGCTAGTCTCAGTCTTCTGTATTTCTATATAGAGTTTAGATTTTGTGTATCTGTTTCTAAAATCTTCTGGGATTGGAATTGCATTGAGTATAGTGACATCTTAATAATTCCAGGCCAACAAAGATGGAGTCGATCCAAGATGGCTGAATAGATACAACTCCAGCACACAACACCCAGCATGAGAGACACAGAAATCCAGAGATCTCCTAGCTCCAACTGACATACCAGGTGCACTTCAACGGGTCTGGTCCAACAGTGAGCAAAGTCCACTCAGGGCAGACCCAGACAGGGAGGGATGCTGCTTCACCCAGAAAGTGCATCTGACCTGTGAGTCGGAGGCTCCCTCTCTGGCACTCCAGTCCAGATACAGTGCTTCCCCCAAAACCTCAGCAATAAACAGAACAGGGGATCTTGCCAGTCAAGTGCTGGGAATTACAAGTGCAGAGTTCAATAATAATACAGGACAGTATCCCAGATTGGTTCACAGACCTAAACAGATGCATAAGCCCAAATGGTGGCTGGGAGAACTTGCAGACAGAGCTATTGTCCCCTCCCTGCCACCCAGAGAGAGAGGAAGCTGAAAGGCAGAGACAGCCATGTGCTGCTGGGCAGGTCCCTACCCTCCCCACTGATCCAGCCCAGTGGAGGAAAGGCACAATCCATCATAGGAGGGGTCGGACTGGGCTACATGTTTTAACAAAAAACACAGGAAGCCTACGTAGCAAAGGGATGGCATTCTTGACAACCCAGCAGCACCTATAGGTCAGCAGAAGAGGCAGGCCTAATCTTCCAGTATAAACAAAAAAGATATAGGAAGCTTCCCTAGTAACCTGAAGGAACCCCTAGAAACCCAGTAGTGCCTCCATAGACAGACAAGCAACCTCATCAAGCAGCTTCCTGACAACACAGCAAGGTAAACCCACAAAGATGAGGAAAAAACCAGTACAAAAAAGATGAAACCATCAAAGACCAGATCACCTCTTCTCCTTCAAAGGATCACAACTCTTTAACAACACAGGATCACATCATGACTGAGAAGGAGTGCGATGAACTAACAGAAACAGGCTTCAGAAGGCAGATGATAACAAACTTTTCTGAGCTAAACGAACACTTTAATTTAGCTAAAGTTCTAACTCAATGCAAAGAAGCAAAAAACCTTGAAAAAAGGTTAAACGAAATGCTAACTAGAATAACCAGCTTAGAGAAGAACATAAACGACTTGATGGAGTTGAAAAACACAGGACGAGAACTACGTGAGGCAAACACAAGTTTTCATAGCTCAATCGATCAAGCAGAAGAAAGGATATCAGAGATTGAAGATCAACTCAATGAAATAAAAAGAGAAGGCAAGACAAGAGAAAAAAGAGTGAAAAGAAATGAACAAAGCCTCCAAGAAATATGGGATTATGTGAAAAGACCTAGCCTACGCTTGATTGGTGTACCTAAATATAATGGGGAGAATGAATCCAAGCTGGAAAACATGCTCCAGGATATTATCCAGAACTTCCCAAGCCTAGCAAGGCAGTCCAAATTTCAAATTCAAGAAATACAGAGAACTCTACAAAGATATTCCTCAAGAAGAGCAACCCCAAGGCACATAATTGTCAGATTCACCGGGGTTGAAATGAAGGAAAAAATGCAAAGGGCAGCCGGAGAGAAAGGTCAGGTCACCCACAGAGGGAAGCCAATCAGACTCACAGCAGATCTCTCGGCAGAAACCCTACAAGCCAGAAGAGAGTGGGGGCCAATATTCAACATCCTTAAAGAAAAGAACTTTCAACCCAGAATCTCATATCCAGCCAAACTAAGCTTCATAAGTGAAGGAGAAATAAAATCCTTTACAGACAAGCAATTACTGAGAGATTTTGTCACCAGAAGACCTGCCCCACAAGAGCTCCTGAAAGAAACACTAAGCACAGAAAGGAACAAGTACCAGTCACTGCAAAAGGAAAGCAGTGGGTAAAGACCAAAAATGCAATGAAGAAAATGAGTCAACTAATGGGAAAGAAAACCAGCCAGTAACAAAATGGCAAGATCAAATTCACACATAACAATAGTAACGTTGAATGTAAATGGCTTAAACGCCCCAATCAAAAGACACATACTGGCAAACTGGATAAAATGTCAAAACCCATTGGTGTGATGTATTCAGGAAACACATCTCACATACAAAGACACACATAGAATCAAAATAAAGAAATGGAAGAAGATTTACTAAGCAAATGGAGTACAAAAAAAGCAGGGGTTGCAATCCTAGTCTCTGGTAAAATGGACTTCAAACCAACAAAGATCAAAAGAGACAAAGATGGTAAAAGGATCAATCCAACAAGAAGAGCTAACTATCCTAAATATATAAACACCCAACACAGGAGTACCCACATACATAAAGCAACTTCTTAAAGACCTAAAATGAGATTGAGACTCCCACACAATAATAGTGGGAGACTTCAACACTCCACTGTCAATATTAGACAGATCAATGACACAGAAAATTAACAAGGATATCCAGGACTTGAATGCAGAGCTGCACCAAGCAGATCTAATAGACATATACAGAATGCTCCACCCCAGATCCACAGAACATACATTTTTCTCAGCACCACATTGCACTTACTCTAAAATTGACCACATCATTGAAAGCAAATCACTCCTCAGCAAATGCAAAAGAACAGAAATCATAACAAACAGTCTACCAGACCACAGCACAATCAGACTAGAACTCAGGATTAAGAAACACACTCAAACCCGCACAACTACTTGGAAACTGAACAACTTGCTTTTGAGTGTTGACTGGATAAACAATGAAATAAAGGCAGAAATAAAGACATTCTTTGAAACCAATCAGAATGAAGATACAACTTACCATAATCTTTGGGACACCTGTAAAGCAGTGTTGAGAGAGAAATTTATAGCAATAAATGCCCACATGAGAAACAAGGAAAGATCTAAAATTGACACCATATCATCAAAATTGAAAGAGCTAGAGGAGGAAGATCAAAAAAACTAAAAAGGCTAGCAGAAGACAAGAAATAACTAAGATCAGAGCAGAACTGAAGGAGATAGAGACACAAAAAAACCCTCAAAACATCAATAAATCCAGGAGCTGGTTTTTTGAAAAGATCAACAAAATAGACAGACTGCTAGCCAGATTAATAAAAAAGGGCGAAGAATCAAATAGATGCAATAAAAAATGATAAAGGGGATATCACCACTGATACCACAGAAATACAAACTACCATCAGAGATTACTACAAACAGCTCTATGCACATAAACCAGTAAACCAGGAAAAAATGGATAAATTCCTAGACACTTGTACACTACCAAGACCAAACCAGGAGGAAGTTGAAACCCTGAATAGACCAATAACAAGGGCTGAAGTAGAGGCAGCAATCAATAGCCTACCAACCAAAAAAAGTCCAGGTCCAGACAGGTTCACAGCTGAATTCTACCAGACGTACAAAGAGGAGCTGGTTCCATTCCTTCTGAAACTGTATCAAACAATACAAAAGGAGGAAATCCTCCCTAACTCATTTTATGAGACCAACATCATCCTGATATCAAAACCAGGCAGAGACTAAACTATAAAAGAGAACTTCAGGCCAATATCCATGATGATCATCAATGCAAAAATCTTCAGTAAAATACTGGCAAACAGATTGCAACAGCACATCAAGAAGCTTATCCATCAACCATGTAGGCTTCATCCCGGGGATGCAAGACTGGTTCAACATACACAAATCCATAAATGAAATCCAACACATAAATGGAAACAGAGACAAAAACCATATGATTATCTTAATAGATGCAGAGAAGGCCTTTGACAAAATTCAACAGCCCTTCATGCTAAAAACTCTCAATAAACTAGGTATTGATGGAATGTATCATAAAATAATAAAAGCTATATATGAAAAACCCACAGCCAATAGCATACTGAAAGGGTAAAAACTGGAAGAATTCCCTTTGAAATCTGGCACTAGACAGGGATGCCCTCTCTCACCACTCCTATTCAATATAGTATTGGAAGTTCTAGCCAGAGCAATCAGGAAAGTAAAAGAAAGAAAGGGTATTCAATTAGGACAGGAGGAAGTCAAACTGTCTCTATTTGCAGATGACATGATTGTATATCTAGAAGACCCCATCATCTCAGCCCAAAATCTTCTCAAACTGATAAGCAACTTCAGCAAAGTCTCAGGATACAAAATCAATGTGCAGAAATCACAAGCATTCCTATATACCAATAACAGATGAACAGAGAGCCAAATCAAGAGTGAACTACCATTCACAATTGCCACAAAGAGAATAAAATACCTAGGAATACAACTAACAAAGGATGTAAAGGACCTCTTCAAGGAGAACTATAAACCACTACTCATTGAAATAAGAGAGGACACAAACAGATGGAAAAACATTCCATGCTCATGGTTAGGAAGAATTAATATCGTGAAAATGGCCATACTGCCCAAAGTAATCTATAGATTCAACAGTATCCCCATCAAGCTACCAATGACTTTCTTCACAGAACTGGAAAAAAAACACTTAAAACTTCATATAGAATCACAAGAGAGCCCACATAGCCAAGACAATCCTAAGCAAAAAGAACAAAGCCAGAGGCATCACACTGCCAGACTTCAGACTATACTGTAAGGCTACAGTAATCAAAACAGCATGGTACTGGTACCAAAACAGAGACATAGACCAATGGAAAACAACAGAGACCCCAGAAGAAACACCACACATCTACAACCATCTGATCCTTGACAAACCTCACAAAAACAAGTAATGGGGAAAGTACTCCATGTTTAATAAATGGTGTTGGGAAAACTGGCTAGCCATGTGCAGAAAGCAGAAACTGGGCCCTTTCCTGACACCTTACACTAAAATTAACTCCAGATGGATTAAAGACTTAAACATAAGACCTAACACCATAAAAACACTAGAAGGAAATCTAGGCAAAACCATTCAGGACATATGCATAGGCAAGGAATTCATGACCAAAACACCAAAAGCATTGGCAACAAAAGCCAAAATAGACAAATGGGACCTAATCAAACTCCACAGCTTCTGCACAGCAAAAGAAACAATCATTAGAGTGAATCGGCAACCAACAGAATGGGAAAAATTTTTTGCAGTCTACCCATCTGACAAAGGGCTGATATCCAGAATCTACAAAGAACTAAAACAGATTTACAAGAAAAAAACAAGCCCATTCAAAAGTGGGCAAAGGATATGAACAGACACTTTACAAAAGAAGACATACATGAGGCCAAAAAACATATGAAAAAATGCTCATCATCACTGGTCATTAGAGAAATGCAAATCAAAACTATATCGAGATACCATCTCACGCCAGTTAGAATGGCGATCATTAAAAAATCTGGAGACAACAGATGCTGGAGAGGATGTGGAGAAATAGGAACACTCTTACACAGTTGGCGGGAGTGTAAATTAGTTCAACCACTGTGGAAGACAGTGTGGCGATTTCTCAAGGATCTAGAAATAGAAATTCCATTTGACCCAGCAATCTCATTACTGGGCATATACCAAAAGAACTATAAATCTTTCTAGTATAAAGTCACATGCACATGTATATTCATTGCAGCCTTCTGTACAACAGGAAAGACCTGGAACCAACCCAAATGCCCATCAATGATAGACTGGACAAAGAAAATGTGGTACACATACACCATGGAATATTATGCAGCCATAAAAAACAATGAGTTCGTGTCCTTTGTAGGGACTTGGATGAATCTGGAAGCCATCATTCTCAGCAAACTGACACAAGAACAGACAGCCAAACACTGTGTATTCTCACTTATAGGTGGGTGTTGAACAATGAGAACACATGGATCCAGGGAGAGGAGCAGCACACACTGGGTGCAGTTGGGGGGGTAGGGGAGAGAGAGTGGGGGGTGGGGAAGGAGTGGAAGGTGGGGAGGCATAACATGGGGAGAAATGCCAGATATAGTATGCACCTAAAGTTAAATAAATAAATTAAAAATAATAATTCCAGGCCTTCAAATTCATGATTGGAATATATCTCCCTTTATGTAGATTTTTAAAAATTTCTCTCAACAATGCCATGTTGTTTTCAGTGCACAAGTCTTCCATATTTTGGAAAGAAGCCTCTAAGTTTGCTCTCAAAGATATCCATCTCTTGATACTTAGTCATCTTTTTTTATTTTTTAAGTCAGGTTTTCATGTGTTGAATACAAGTTTTGAACAAACACTGCGAGGCAAGTTTGACAAGAAGCAACCTTCCTGGAATGTTTCAAAATGTCGTGTTGATCAATTTTGTTGTGATCAACCTTGTTGTTCTTCATTTTCTGTTTCTAGGTTCATTTCCTGTTGAGCAATTAGAGTATGTGCATTGTTTCCTCCCATGACATCAAGAGTACAGCATCTAGTAGACCTTTGCTCTGTGCAATGGCTGCTTAGCAACCAGCATCAAGTAAAGTAATAAAGCTTTTGTAGAGTGTGATACCAAATAGCAACTGGCGCCTTCACCTGCACCATTAAAAAACCTTTCAAGTTTCCTTCAGTTTTCACATACCCATTAAAAACTATATTAAAAAACAAAACCCAGACTGCTTGATAAAGCGTAAAGAACTTTAGTTTAGTTGTTTAGCCTCTTAGTAAGTTATGAGCAATACCAGAGCTGAGTAAAGAGCCTTCATTTTACTATAACACTCCAGCAAAGCCAAGAAATAAAACTAGGTATGTTACAGGGTCTGCTCTACTAGATTTAGAGCTGCTTCTAAGTTCCAGACAAAACACCTTTTTAAGCTTCTCAGTGAATATACACACAGTGTTGTAACAAGATGATAACTTTTTAAAATCTAATTTTTTTAGACATCCTTAAATTATTTCACAGAAAGAACAAAGGCACAGAGGACACTTGGTTTCCTTACCACTTCCTTAGGTAGTGGCCTTAAACTACACTCTTGCCTGTGCAAAGAGTTTAAAGATACTCAGCAGCATTAACAGGGCCATAACCATTCACAGAAAGTTTCAGGAAAAGAACTTTTAAAAGAAGAACAGCTTGCCAGAGAAGGCTTACAATCTGAAAGTTAAAAACAGAAGAAATACAGAGACAAGAGGCAGCATCAAAGTTGTTAACTAGGAAGCTGCTGGGAATAGTTGCTTTCTGAAGTTTCACGCTCATTTTCCTCCAGTTTTCACCTGAGAAACTCTTTTTTCCCCTCTTATTTTTAAAATGAAAACATCCCACTAGATTGGGTTTGGAAGAGAAATGCAAATACACAGAAGCTTATTTTATAAACAATTCATTCTCAGAGAGGGAAAGGAGGATAATAAATATTGAATGAAGCTAATTTTAGAAAATAAACAAATCCTGGGAGGGGGATCCAAGATGGCCAATTAGGAGCAGCTCTGGATTGCAGCTCCCAGTGAGTGCATGGAGGGTGAGTGGTTGCCACATTTCTGGATGGATTTTTATTGCCCACAGACCAGGAGATTCACAGGTGGAGGAGTGCCACGGGTCTCCAGCATGGCTGTTTCGGCTAGTGTGGTGGCTATTCACTCAAAAAACACATGGGTCTGGGCACCATTTCAGCTGGCAACTGGAGTGCCTGAGAGACAGTCACCTGATCAACTGATAAAAAGGGGACTGAAATAGGGAGCCAGGCCAGGAGATTCCCAGGTGAAAAAGCACGACGAGTCTCCAGCATGGCTGCTTTGGCCGGTGCGGCAGCTCTCCGCTCAAAATACTCATACGGGTCCAGGTGCCATTTCAGCTGGTGACTGGAGTGCCTGGGAGACAGAGTCACCCATTCAACTGATAAAAAGGGGACTGAAAAGAGAGCCAGGCCAGGAGATTCCCAGGTGGAAAAGCACCTCCAGCACAGCCGGCACAGTGGGTCTTCACATAAAATCTCACACAAATCAGGGCACCTTTTCAACTGGAGACTGGAACGCCTGGGAGACAGAGTCACCTGTTCAACTGAAAAAAAGTGGACTGAAACAGGGAGCCAGGCCAGGAGATTCCCAGGAGAAAAAGAGCCACAAGCCCCCAGCACTGCTGTTTCAGCCAGTGCAGCGGGTCTTGGCACAAGAACTCACACAAATCTGGATGCCATTTGAACTGGTGATGGGAACGCCTGGGAGACAGAGTCATGCATTCAACTGAAAAAAATGGGGTCTGAGGCAGGGAGCAAGGTGATCAGGCACGGTCCGTCCCACCCCCACAAAGACCAGCAATCTAAAACCCTCTGAACTGAGAGTTCCACAGCAAGCACAGCTGAACCTGGGACAGTCTGGCTGTGTGGGGGAGGCACATCTGCCATTACCAAGGCAGTCCACTACTACTCAGGTAGTCCACTATTGCTGAGGCCGTCCGTCACTGCCGAGGCAGTCCGCCATTACCAAGGCTGTCCACCATTGCCGAGGCAGTCCACCATTAGAGAGAGAGTCCACCATTACAGAGGCAGGCTGCCATTGCCAAGGCAGTTCTAACTATACCCCTATAAACAGGACTGCAGGGAAGTTCACATGGAGGCTGGGTGGAGCCCATGGCAGATCAGCAATGCCTCTGCTGCAGCAATGACTAGGCTGCAACCTCACTGGGAAGGGCAGCCCTGAAAAAAGGCAGCAGCACAACAGAAACTTATAAATAAAGCCCTACCTTCCTGGGACAGAGCACATGGGGAAAAAAACGCTGTTCTTCTGGTGCAGCAGACTTAAACGTACCTGCCCAGCAGCTCTCAATGGAACAATGGAAATCACAGCTCAGCACTTGAGCTCCTACAAAGGACAGACTGTCTCCTCAAGCAGCTCCCTGACCCCCATATATCTAAAGAGTCACCTCATAAAGGAGAGCTCAGATTGACATCTGACAGGTATCCCTCTGGAACAAAGATAGCAGAAGAAGAAACTGGCAGCAACCCTTACTGTTATGCAGCCACTGCAGGTGATCCCCAGGCAAGCAGGGCCTGGAGTGGACCTCCAGCAGTCCTACAGCAGAGGGGCCTGACTGTTAGAAGGAAAACTAGGAAGCAGAAAGAAATAACTTCATCAACAAACAGGACGTCCACTCAGAGACCCCATCTGAAAGTCAACAACTACAAAGACCACAGGTAGATAAATCCACAAAGTTGGGAAGAAACAAGCGCAAAAAGGATGAAAACACCCAAAACCGGAATGCCTCTCGTCCTTCAAGGGATCACAACTCCTCACCAGCAAGGGAACAAGGCTGGATGGAGAATGAGTCTGATGAATTGACAGAAACAGGCTTCAGAAGGTGGGTAATAAGAAACTTCTAAGAGCTAAAAGAACATGTTTTAACCCAATGCAAAGAAACTAAGAACCTTGAAAAAAGGTTTGATGAAATGCTAATGAGAATAAACAGCTTAGAGAGGAACATAAATGAATTGATGGAGCTGAAAAACACAATACGAGAACTTCAAGAAGCATACACAAGTTTCAATAGCCAAACTGACCAAGCAGAGGAAAGGATATCAGAGGTTGAAGATCAACTCAATGAAATAAAATGAGAAGGCACGATTAGAGAAAAAAGAGTAAAAAGAAATGAACAAAGCCTCCAAGAAATATGGGATTCTGTGAAAAGACCTAATCTGCATTTGATAGGTGTACCTCAATGTGACAGAGAGAATGAATCCAAGCTAGAAAACACTCTTCAGGATATTATCCCGGAAAACTTCCCCAACCTAGCAAGGCAGGCCAATATTCAAGTCCAGGAATACAGAGACCACCACAAAGATATTCCTCAAGAAGAGCAACTCCAACGAACATAACCTTCAGATTCACCAGGGTTGAAATGAAGGAGAAAATGCTAAGGGCAGCTAGAGAGAAAGGTTGGGTCACCCACAAAGTGAAGCCAATCAGACTCACAGCAGATCTCTCAGCAGAAACCCTACAAGCCAGAAGAGAGTGGGGGCCAATATTCAACATCCTTAAAGAAAAGAACTTTCAACCCAGAATTTCATATCCAGCCAAACTAAGCCTCATAAGCAAAGGAGAAATAAAATCCTGTACAAACAAGAAATTACTCAGAGATTTAATCACCACCAGGCCTGCTTTACAAGAGCTCCTGAAAGAAGCACTAAACATAGAAAGGAACAACCAGTAACAGCCACTCCAAAAACATACCAAATGGTAAAGAGCATCAACACAATGAAGAAACTGCATCAACTAACAGGCAAAGCAACCAGCTAGCATCAAAATGGTAGGATCAAATTCACACATAACAATATTAGCCCTAAATGTAAATGGACTAAATGTCCCAATCAAAAGACACAGATTGGCAAATTGGATAAAAAGCCAAAACCCATCAGCTGTATCCAGGAAACCCATCTCACATGCAAGGATACAAAAAGGCTTAATATAAAGGGATGGAGGAAGATTTACCAAACAAATGGAGAGTAAAAAAAGGCAGGAGTTGCAATCCTAGTCTCTGATATAACAGACTTTAAACCAGCAAAGATCAAAAGAGACAAAGAAAGACATTACATAATGGTAAAAGGCAACAAGAAGAGCTAACGATCCTAAATATATATGCACCCAATACAGGAGCACCCAGATACATAAAGCAAGTTCTTAATGACTTACAAAGAGACTTAGACTCCCACACAATAATAGTGGGATAACTTTAACACCCCACTGTCAATACTAGAGAGATCAACACGACAGAAAATTAACAAGGATATCCAGGACTTGAACTCAGACCTGGAGCAAGCAAACCTAATAGACATTTACAGAACTCTCCCCTGCAAATCCACAGAACATACATTCTTCTCAGCACCACATCACACCTACTCTAAAATTGACCACATAATTGGAAGTAAATCACTCCTTAGCAAATGCAAAAGAATGGAAATCATAACAAATAGTCTCTCAGACCACAGTGCAATCAATTAGAACTCAGGATTCAGAAACTAACTCAGAACCGCACACCTTCATGGAAACTGAACAACTGTCTCTTGAATGTTGACTGAAAAAACAATGAAATGAAGGCAGAAATCAAGATGTTCTTCGAAACCAATGAGAATGAAGACACAGCATACCAGATCTGTGAGACACATTTAAAGCAGTGTCTAGAGGGAAATATATAGCAATAAATGCCCATATGAGAAGCAAGGAAAGATCTAAAATGTACACCCTATTGTCAAAATTGAAAGCGCTAGAGGAGCAAGATCAAAATATCTCAAAAGCTAGGAGAAGACAAGAAATAACTAAGATCAGAGTAGAACTGAAAGAGATAGAGAAACAGAAAACCTTATAAAAATATCAGTAAATCCAGGAGCTGGTTTTTCAAAAAGAGGAACAAAATAGACAGACCACTATCCAGATTAGTAAAAAAGAAAAGAGAGAAGAATCAAATAGATGCAATAAAAAACAATAAAGGGGATATCACCACAGATTCCACAGAAATACAAACCACCATCAGAGAATACTACAAACAACTCTATGCACATAAACCAGTAAACCTGGAAGAAATGGATAAATTCCTGGACATTTGCATCCTCCCAAGCCTAAACCAGGAAGAAGTTGAAACCCTTAATAGACCAATAACAAGGGCTGAAGTTGAGGCAGCAATTCATAGCCTACCAACCAAAAAGAGCCCAGGTCCAGATGGGTTCACAGCCGAATTCTCTCAGACATACAAAGAGGAGCTGGTACCAGTCCTTCTGAAACTATTCCAAACAATCCAAAAAATGGAAACCCTTCCCAAATCATTTTATGAGACCAACATCATCCTGATACCAAAACCCTGCAGAGACCCAACAAGAAAAGAAAACTACAGGCCAATATCCATGATGAACATAGATGTAAAAATCTTCAATAACATACTGGCAAACCGATTGCAACAGCACATCAAAAAGCTTATCCACCATGATCAAGTAGCCTTCATCCCGGGGATGCAAGGCTGGTTCAACATATGCAAGTCTATAAACATAATTCGCCACATAAACAGAACCAAAGACAAAAACCACACGATTATCTCAATAGATGCAGAGAAGGTCTTTGACAAAATTCAACAGCCCTTTATGCTAAAAACCCTCGATAAACTAGGTATTGATGGAATGTATCTCAAAATAATAAAAGCTATTTAGGACAAATCCACAGCCAATGATTATACTGAATGGGTAAAAACTGGAAGCATTCCCTTTGAAATCTGGCACTAGACAAGGATGCCCTCTCTCACCACTCCTACTCAATATAGTATTGGAAGCTCTAGCCAGAGCAATCAGGCAAGAAAAAGAAAGGAAGCATATTCAATTAGGAAAGGAGGAAGTCAAATTGTCTCTATTTGCAGACGACATGATTGTATATCTAGAAGACCCCATTGTCTCAGCCCAAAATCTCCTGAACCTGATAAGCAACTTCAGCAAAGTCTCAGGATACAAAATCAGTGTGCAAAAATCACAAGCATTCCTATACACCAATAACATACCTAAAGAGAGCCAAATCAAGAATGAACTACCATTCACAATTGCTACAAAGAGAATAAAATACCTAGGAATACAACTAACAAAGAATGTAAAGGACCTCTTCAAGGAGAACTACAAACCACCGCTCAATGAATTAAAAGAGCAAACAAACAGATGGTGAAACATTCCATGCTCATGGTTAGGAAGAATCAATATTGTGAAAATGGCCATACTGCCCAAAGTAATTTATAGATTCAACGCTATCCCCATCAAGCTACCAATGACCTTCTTCACAGAACTGGAAAAAACCATCTTAAACTTCATATGGAACCAAAAGAGAGTCCACATAGCCAAGTCAATTCTAAGCAAAAAGAACAAAACTGGAGGCATCACACTACCTAACTTCAAACTATACTACAAGTCTACAGTAACCAAAAATAGACAAATGGGATGTAATTAAACTCCAGAGCTTCTGCACAGCAAAAGAAACAGTCATTAGAGTGAATTGGCAACCAACAGAATGGGAAAAAATTTTTGCAACCTACCCATCTGACAAAGTGCTAATATCCAGAATCTACAAAGAACTAAAACAGATTTACAAGAAAAAAACAAACAAGCCCATTCAAAAGTGGGTGAAGGATATGAACAGATGCTTTATGAAAGAAGATATATATGAGGCCAACAAACACATTAAAAAATGCTCATCATCACTGGTCATTAGAGAAATGCAAATCAAAACTACATTGAGATACCATCTCACGCCAGATAGAAAGGCAATCATTAAAAAATCTGGAGACAACAGATGCTGGAGAGGATGTGGAACAATAGGAACACTTTTACACTCTTGGTAAATTAGTTCAACCATTGTGGAAGACAGTGTGGCAATGTCTCAAGGATCTAGAAACAGAAATTCCATCTGACCCAGCAATCCCATTACTGGGTATATATCCAAAGGATTATAAATTATTCTGTTATAAGGACACATGCACACAAATATTCAGCAGTTTACAATAGCAAAGACTTGGAACCAACCCAAATGCCCATCAATTATAGACTGGACAGGGAAAATGTGGCACATATACACCATGGAATACTATGCAGCCATCAAAAACGATGAGTTCGTGTCCTTTGTAGGGACTTGGATGAACCTGGAAACCGTCATTCTCAGCAAACTGACACAAAAACAGAAAATCAAGCACCGCATGTTCTCACTCATAGGCAGGTGTTGAACAATGAGAACACATGGACACAGGGAGGGGAGCATCACACACTGGGGTCTGTGTGGGGGAACTAAGGGAGGGACAGTGGGGGGTAGGGATTTGGGGAGGGATAACATGGGGAGAAATGCCAGATATAGGTGATGAGGAGGAAGGCAGCAAACCACATTGCTATGTGTGTACCTATGCAACAATCTTACGTGTTCTTCACATGTACCCAAAAACCTAAACTGCAATTTAAAAAAATAGTAATAATAATAATAATGCTTTGTGAGAGTTGTGTGCTAGACTGGCTCTTACCAGCTCATGAGAGCTCATCATTCAATTTCAGGGAGTTTATGAGCTGATTGATGTTCTGTTGGTGGAAGTGATTAAACAACAGAAATGGGCAAATATTACAGATTAGGGCTTCCTCCCACCTCAACACATAAGTTACTTGTTAAATATTTACCACAAACCAATGATACTATTAAGTCTGTCTTGGAATAAAGAAACTGATACTTCAGGTGAGGTGGCAATTAAAAACCTGCTGATGTCCACGCAGTAAATGTCAGCTAAGCTAAGAATTTCAGAACCTAGATATGTGTGCAAGGTTAGCCACCACATTGATCAGGAGTATGGTGATTACACTGATCTTGATTCTTTGGGCATGTATAAATAGATTAAAAGTAAGAGAGAGGTCATGCAATATTGGATAATTTTGGTTTTAAAGGCAGTTTAAGGATTAGATTTTAAATACTTGGACTGAGTGTTATTTAAGTAGACACATAATAATTACCTTGCCACTCCTTGTTTTACACTTGGGATTTATGTTAAAAAAAAAAAAAAAACCCTGATGATACTGATGATAAAAGCATCAGATGCTCTGTGATATCCGCATAGAAAATTTCTTATAGAGATCCTTGTAATTATCTTGCCCAGACACATTGTAGAAGAAGAATTATGCCCAGCATTTTCTGCTAAGCAGAGTTTGAGGGCACTGTTTAGAGTACTTTACCTGACAATTAAAATGTTTTGACTTACAGCATTACTAAATGAGGCCTCATAAAGTTATAGAAGGCAATAGGGCCAATCATAAAAGAAGTCTACTTCTCTTGAGTGCAATAAATAATTAAAACATTATTGAGTGTACATTTTGTATCTGGTAATATTTTAAATGATTGACATTTTAATCACTTTGATCTTTGTAATAAATTTATTTTTAGAGTATGGAGGAACTTAGGGATTCCTAAGCTAGAATGGGGAGAAGGAAAGTTGCCAGTTGTTCCTCCTCTCCCCAGTCTTGCCATAATAGCTAAATCACTCCTACATCCCAAGTGGAGTAAAGCTACCTCACTACAAAAAATATATTTTGAATATACAGCAATAGTTTTATACAATATTCAAATAAGAAAATATAGCTTTCTTTACTTGAGATTTTTCTCTGTCAGATGCAAAATAAAGATCAGAGTAGGCAAGCAGAAGGGCCATGCTTATATTAGGTGTCCCTTTCATTTCACTCCAGACCATTATGAATACCCAGCGCCAGCTGAACTCATGACCAACCCGAGAAAAAACAGGGCTCATTAACAGAAGGATCAGAATTCTAAAAGACAAAACAATTTTTAGAATGTTATACTTTCATAGGAATTTCTTTCCATTTTACTCTGTTTTAATCTACTCCCTGTAAAATTTCTAACTCTCAAGCAAATGAAACATCTTTCACACACTGTTGAAATGGCACCAAAGAAAGGCAGCAGGTATTCCACAGAGAGACATGCCAAGAGAATGGCATTATTCTTTGTTTCTTTCTACTAGGTGAGTAGCAGAGTAACTCTACATCATCTTTCAGCAGTGCTCCTTCGGGAGGAAAAAAAAAAGTTCGAAATGTGTTGTGCATGAATTCTGAATCCCCACCCCAAATAAAAATGAATCTAATAAATAAGAAATGAGAAAATGTTCTCTGTTTCTTTTTCTTTATAGATTTTAATCTTGATGAATTGGTCCAATATTGGCCAGGTTTTTTTTATTATTGTTTTTTCCTTCAGCCATTTATCATTCCTATGTTCCTATGTTTTATACTAATTTTATCTGATAATTTGGGAAATAATTTCTTTTTACTTGACACTAGCTGCCTTGCCTTCAACAATTCAACTAGATAGAAGTAGAATGTCAACCATTTGATTGATGGAGATTAAAGAACTATGAGACTCTAGTTATGGTGGTTTTCCCCACTCTATGCTATCTCCTTTTCCGCTACATGGACAGACTTTTTTCTACTTCTTAACAGTGGAAAAATAAACTATAAAAATTATTTGAGAAAAAAAGACTTTTGCAAAGTGGGCTTCCCTATGATTTTTAAAAAGCAATTTCTAACTACAATTTTTAATAGAAAATTATATAATATTGGGCAAAAACAGTATTTTTTATTTATAATAGTTACTTAACTTCATGAAATGTCATACAAAAACACTGGACAAAATATGTAAAATGTTAATTGTGTTTTTTTCTAATTAAAAAATGTACGGAGTTTGCATTGCTTTGAAATTTAGTTAAAAGCCAAAAAAAAAAAAAAAAAAAATTACTAAGCACTTATTTGCTGATGACCTTTGGAAAATTTCAGTCAATTTTTCAATCTAAAAGATGATCTTCAAACTTACTCAATTATCTATAAATGAAAAAATGTTAGTGGTGTTCTTACCTTAAAACAATCAGTGTGAAGTAGATATTTAATGTATAGTATATATCAGAAATGTTTATATACAAATATGTATGTGCAGGAATTAGAAGTCCAGAGAAAGTAAACACCATAAGAAAAGCAACAAATGACAGACAATTCCAGAATCTGCATTTTTCAGAAAAAAAATTAATAATTAATTTGACATATTTATTACAAGGCTTATCTATGTGAATCATTGTGCTAATCATTTTCAAAAAAGGAATAAAACATTTACAAACAACTTTGACTTGTAGCTGAAAAAGATAAAAAGTTATTAAATGATTTTACACAAAAGAAATGAGCTGGGTAAAGAGGAATTGAAAATATGAGATGGGTGAGGGTCAGTAAAAGATCATAGAATTAATGAATTTTAGTCTCCACGGTTGAAGAATTGTTAGAATTTAGGCACTAGAGGGCATACAGTGAAAAGATGGGAGATAGTACACCTTCTCTGCTAAAGAGTTAACATGGACCTGTTAGAGGTTGTTTTGAGATGTTAGGATTTAACACTATTATCTTAGATTTCCACTCTCTTCGAGAGTAGAAGTTGGTATATACCATATTTTAGACAGTAAGATTTTTGCAATTGAGTTTATTTGTACAAGTAGTTATTTGTACAACTATAGGAGTGGGTGTTTAAAGAGGGGTGGTGGACATACTTATACAAGGAGAGAAGATCCAGGAATTCAAAGATGAGGGAGTAGAAGGATTAACTGTATGAATATTGACATCACTAAGAATGGTGATAGAGTAATATTGGAGAGTCACAGTGAGACAGGAACTAAAATCTTCACAAAATGGAGTGTGACTTTGAGTTCTATAAATAACCACAGATGGTATGAGCTTCAAAATTGGATTCTTCTAAGGAAGTAGGAACTATGATTTAGAAATCACTCTGAGGTTCAGAGAGATCACCTACTTCAATTGTAGTCTCAATAGTACTAGGAATGCAAGTGAGAGCGACATCACAACTTACAAGGAATGAAGAATAAAGAGAAGTAATATATTTGAAGATCCAGCTTACAGTTGGAGCAAAAAGATGAGGAAAGCCTTCAGAATCACTCTCCATATATATAATTAATATTTGAGTAGCATTTTAAATTCTTCCCACAACTGTGGTCCATTTAATTTTGCCTAAGTGCAATTACAACTGACTTCCATTGTAATTGGCGTGGAATTTTATAGAAGTGCTCCAGAATCATACAAGATCCTTTATCTTTCAAGCTTATTACTTCAGAATTAATTGTCCCATAACAATTGTTATATAACATTGTCCCATAGCTCCAAAAACCATGGTTTACTTTTAGAACGTTTGTTAACACATATGTTGTCATTATATGGTTCAAGTCCAGTTCCCACACTAGGTACTGAAGCATTACAGAAAGTGCTCTTCCTCTAGGCTGATAACTACTCACCCCTCAGCTGAGTTCCCTTGACCAAGGCACAATTTGCACTTTTCCACCCATAGTCTTGCTTACATTTAGTTTGTTCATATTTTCTTTTAGAACACTGCTAATCCTCTTCAAATGCCCTGGCTGACTCTTTGGATTTGCTTTGCACAGCATCTTATTGTCCTTAAAATACTTAAGATTTTTTTTTATTTGCATTAATTTCAGCTGAATTAAATGTAATTTTAAAATATTGCATTAAAATAGTAAAATATTATTTCTCAATTACTGTACTTTTGACACCCTATTACTAGTGGATACAAGATTTTATATAGGAAATTACTGAGCAGATAATCAGAGACTTGAGGAATTAGCAGGGAAACAGAATCAGCATGCACTCAAGGTAAGGTTATGGATTTGCTTTAAACTGGAAGATTCAAAGGAACTGGCGAGAAAAAATAAAATCTAGGAAAGGTTTTTAGTTGGGTAGTTTTTAAGTCTTTGAAAATCTTACTTTGACCATGTATATGTAGATATCGTTACTATTATAATATTATAGCTTCTAGTGTATGAAATAAAATGAAAAAGTACTAGCCACTTACTCAAGAAGAAGTGCTTCAGCGCCTGCTTTAAAACTTGTAGAATTTAAAAGAAGTCCCACAATTGCCAGAGTAAATATTCCTGACATTCCAACTAACTCACCTATTTTTTAAAAGAAATAAAGTATTAATTTAACATCAACAGCAGCATAAATTTTACCAGAGTTAAAAGTATCAGATGTTGTGACAGTACCATGACTTTAGAGAGAGACAACTTCACTTGTTTTCAGCTGAAAAATATTGCAAATTATTACCACCACTCCATGTCCTTTTTCTTCCTCCAACTTATATCCAATTGTATTATAAGGTCTACAATGGACATCTTTGCACTGCTTCACATACCTCAATGAGGTTAGAGCACCCTTTAGAGGTCTGATTGTTTCAGATGGGTTCTGGAGGGTTGAACTAAAAATCAGCTGATGATATCTTTATAAACTTGCCCACAACTTACGTCTCTTTCTTAGCAGACATAGTTCTAGCTAATAAGTAAATATTGAAATATTTGTTCTTAATACTAAAGAATATTGTGGATATGCTACTTTTATCATATATTAAATTGTCATCCATACTTGGACTAATTCTTTGTGTTTCTTTGACTTACTTTGTATTCCTAACAACAGTTGTATTTTAATTACTGTAGGCCCATTAAATGTTTTGTCTATTCTCACACATTAATTTTTCTAGATGAACTTCTGAAATTGTTTTCATGAAATTGTAGATGGGCACAGTGGCTCGTACCTATAATTTCAGCACTTTGGGTGGTAGGTGGGACCATTGCTTGAGCCCAGGAGTTCAAGACTGGCTTAGACAACATAGTGTGACCCTGTATCTACAAAATATTTAAAATATTGGCTGGGTTTGGTGGCACGTGCCTATAGTACCAGCTACTCTGGAGGCTGAGGTGGGAGAATTGCTTAAACCTGGTAGGTTAAGGCTGCAGCGAACCATGATCATACCATGGTATTCCAAAGCCTGGGCAACAGAGCAAGAGTCTGTTTCTGAGAGACAGAAAGAGAGAGGAAAGAAGAGAGAGGAAGAGAGAGAAATTTTAAAACCCCTCAAAATTATATCATTGTTTGATTTGGACTGTAATCAATTTTAATTTAGTGAAATTAATACTATTATTACATTACTGAGTTTTCCCTTCTAGAGGTGGAAAATTACAAGTTTTCTATTTTTTATTTTAGTCCTGGCTAAAAATGGTAACAAAAGCAGTCATTATTGAATCATGAAAAAAGAAGAAATCATAGACATAGATTCTTTGAAATGATCAAGCCCTGGATGAGGTATTATATCTTGTTAGGTGATGGTGAAATATTTACAATGAGTATCTTGAAGATACTAATTATATAAACATGAAGCCAGGTCACAGGGAAAATCTTTTTACATTAAATTTATATTTATTCTGTATCTTGTTTTAATGAAATTCTGTCCTGGCAGGTTTCTTCCTAAAATGTTTATTGAGACGTCTTGACTCTAAAAGTTTAAAATTATTTCCTTGGGTGTAATCTTTAATTGTGAAACTAGAGTTATATATTAAAAACAATGTTAGAGAAAATTATATTTGTTGGAATATTTTTTAGGAATTTAAGTATACACATGAATACTAATACATAAGGAACCTACCTGAATTAACTGATCATTGTCTCATTGCCTGTTAATTCATTAGCTTGATTCTGTAACCCTCAGTATATTATAATTGGATTTAATCAACTGATTAATTCATTAGAAACCCTCAAGATACTCTGTTCGGCCTTTTCCTCCTCAGAGGGAAAAATACATTCCCATTACTCTAGCATTTCTGAAGAGAAGTTTTTCTATGCTTCAATTTATTCAAATTATATATTTCTTAGTGATTTTATAATTTTCTGTGTATAGTTCAAAACTACTTGTTAAATTTATTGATATTTTACAACTTTATACCAATATAAAAAAATCCAATTTTCATATTTTCTAGCTAGTTACTGCTGGCTGATGAAGGTACCATCAATTGTTTTGGATAACTTTATCTCATATCAAGCTGTTAAAGGGTCTTGCTGACTCTGTTTACCAATTAATTTTGAATTTTCTATATGACATTAAATATTATGATTAATGGTGAGAAGGGAGATGCCCCTGCCACCTTCCACTTCCCTGTCTCCACCTCCTCCCACCCCTCCCCTCTGGATGGGAAGGAGGGTGAAAAAAAAGAAATAAAATACCAAAGAGCTTGAATCTGTGGTCAGGTGACTTGCTGATGCCACTGACCAGGCCATAAAGAGGCCCAAGGACTGGGAAGATGACTCCCTTTTTGGTTCCTAGTGTCTCTACTATCTATAAGCCTTGAAAGAGTTGCAAATGAATGTTATCACTACTGGCCAGACACTGGGTCACGTTCCCAACATTTGCATGACCCACGCTCCCTCCTGGAAACACCTCTGCTGACTAATAATTTACTGCCTTTGTCTTGGTGTCTGTAAGCCCCTCCTCTGCCTGCTCCTGCTCTCGCTGCATATGAACCAGCAAATCAATGAAGCCAAAAGATTGTAAGGTCAAAGTCCAGCCAATGGACAATGACACAGTTTTGCCTCAGTTTCCCCTTTAGTGTTGTAAGCCTATAAAAGAGGAAAGAAGCTGCTTCTAGGGGAGCTCAGTGAGTAAGGCTTTAGGCCTCACAGCTCTCCTTCCTCAGTCGGTGTTCAAGAGGTTTGTTTCCAGCCACTTTTGCTTTAATGTAACCATTTTTTTTCTTTTAAAATATGTATAAATTTTCCTCCTTATTGCATTAGCTAGAGCTTTCATAATTATTTTTATCATGAATGTGAGAATATGCACCACTGTCTTATCCCTAAATGTAACAGAAAGACATAGTACAGGTGGTAAGTAGGTATTATCCGGTATGTCAACTCCAAATCATATGAAGGGCTGTCAGAAGAGCTTAATTAAATGTGATTCTGAGGCTGTGTCAGGAAACAGTGGTATGGTTAATTATTAATATCTACCATACTTTTGTGAGGAGGTGATTGTGGGACATGGATTAATAATATTGATAGATTTTCTAACATTTAGCTTTACTTGATATGTAACTTCTATTTTGATTGCCTTTTTGATCCAAGAGTTACCAAGAAAAAATATCTAATTTACAGGTTGAAACTGCCCACCTCTGCCTTTTTGTTAGAGAGATGGTTTCTCTCTTTGTTGCCCAGGCTGGAGTGTGATCATAGGTCACTGCAACCTCAAATTCCTGGGCTCAAGTAATCCTCCCACCTCAGCCTCCTGAGTAGCTGGGACTACAGACACGTACCACCTCATCCAGCTAGTTTTAAAACTTTTTGTAGAGATGGGGGTCTCACTATCTTGCCCAGACTCCTCTTGAAATCTTGGGCTCAAGTGACCCTCCTGCCTCAGCCTCCCAAGGTGCTAGGATTACAGGCATGAGCCACCACACCTGGAAGGAGCCTCTTTTTGTAGTTCATATTTAATTGTATCATGGTTGAACAATATTTGAAATTTTATTGAAATGTTCTTCAACTTAATTTCTACAAATTGTCTACAAGTATATGTAAAGGATATGCATTCTGTTTTGAGAGGTAAAACTCTATATGTCTTACAACCCAAACTTATAAGATATTTAAATATTTTTACAGCCATAATAATTTTTTGTTCAATTAGTCATGAAATTCTCTGGGAAAGGCATAGTAAGTTATCTTTCTGTAATGATAGTTTTGTCAAATCCTTTCTTTTATAATGATATTTGCTAATATTGGTATATTATTTTCTGTTGTATATTCATATTTTTATCTCTTTTGATAGATTTTAATAAAAATATTCTTTACAGATCAGTTGAATGCTTTTGCTAACTTTTGCCTGGTATGTATTTTCACATATTTTTATTTTAAAGTTTTCTATGTCATTTTATTTTAGACGTAGGCCCCTCACTTACAAATATAAAAGATGAGATACAGAGTTGAAAAGATGAGACTCATATGATTTACATCATCACCAAAAACAGTTGACATCCACAATTGAATCAGTTTTGAACTTAGAATTCCGAACCAGAAACTTGCTATAATATATGAACAAACTGCACTCACAATGTCTTGAGCTACAAGAAAGAGGAGTAAATAAGAAATAGTTAATAGAACTTGCTCTTAATTTTAATTGATATTCTGGGTTAATTTTCCTTTTGGTCATTATCTTTAATTGCCACAATGAACATGAGAGTACAGCTATCCCAGGGGCAACATACTGATTTCAATTCCTTTGGATATATACCCAGAAGTGGGATCATTAGATCGTACGGTAGAGTTCTACTTTTAGGTTTTTGAGGAACTTCCACATTGTTTTCCATAATAGCTGGCACTTTGCAATTCCTTTGCTTACAAGCAGTATTCTTTGGCCCTGTAGATGGCTAGTAACTCACACTTCCTCCCTTAGTTGACAGCTTTCTATGTTGCCTGCATGAGATATAGTCCCAGGGCAAAGGGAAGAGAAGATGCCTCCTCTCACTACTAGTAGATGCACTACTTGGCTTATCTTCTAAGCTCATCTTCAGCACATGAAAAAGAACATTTCTCATCCTGGTTGTCTGGCATTCTGGTTCAGCCCAGGACTGTGGGACGTTGCTCCCATAAGCAACTTCATTAAGAGTCTCAACCCAGCCTCACAACAAATATATAACTAACATTAAATAAGTAAGTAATAGTGCTTTGTAAAGAGTAAGTCATTAAACCAATACTCACCATTATATTCCTACAAATATAACTTATGGTAGGCTATTACAAAATACATGTCAGCTTTCAGAAAATACAGGATTCTGATGTTAAGAAATTTATTTAAAAAAAAAAAAAGATCCTTACCTAAGGTTTGGTTCCTTTCACTTTGTAGTCCTTTGTTAAAATCCATAATACTAGTAAATGTAATTGATGATAGAACAGAGGTCATCAGACTTTCTCCATTAATTAAATTGGCGAGGCTTCTAGAAAGCCCTACATATGTTGAGGGGGGAAAGATGTTTTTTAAAGTGAGAAAAACATTAAATATTACATATTAAATAAAATTTTCTCAGCAACTATAAGTATGGTCTTATGGATTTACTGTTAAGTTTAGACCATCATAACTGGCACTAAATTAATGATGGCCCATTATGTTTATGTAAGTGAGATAATTAAAGTTCTCATTCCTTGCTTCAAAGCAAAAAGGAAAACATGAAATTTATTATTATTTTTAAAATTCAGTGAGTTGTTCTGTATAAATACTACATAATAAATCAGATATATTTAAGGCAAGACAAAAAATGATTGAGGGATAAAGTAAATTTACAAACCAAAGCTTTATAACATGACATCCAAACAAAGTATTAAGGCAATTGTTCACATAATCTAGCTAGACTTAGAAATTATCTGACTTTCTCATTCATTCTGTCCAATGGCTTTAGAAATCAATCACCATGAATGGAGACTTTCTGATATTACTCACTTCCATTCAAATTTTCCTCTATTTATAATGATATTCTAAGTTTAAATGTCTATCAGTTGTCCTTTTCCTCTGCCATTAAATGTGCATGTAGTGGTAAAACTACAACTTTGAGCATCTATAGTGATTTTCTAAAAGCCATAGGAGGAAATATTATCATATAGTAAAATGCTTTGTGTGAATCAACCACTCTATAACTGTAATCACAATCTAACTACAATTAGTATGCCAATAGAAGAGAAGAGACACCAAGGCTGTTTCTGTGTGGCTCAATTGCCTTTGTCATCCCATTCTTCACCTCTTCCTGTATCTATGCCTTTTGCTGTAAAACTGGGCAATGTTTCTCACCAAAAAGATCCACTTTGTTTTATTATGAGATGTGATGAGAGCAGAAAGATTTCTGCCTCTTCCCTGACTCCTGTCATCACCATGACAGCACTCCTCTGTAGGAATGTAAGAGATACAGGAAGGAAAGGTACATCTTCCCAACTGAGGCCATTCTGGATCACTTAGCCTCCAGATGTCCACCAGTTGATTACAGATTAATTAGTGAATCTAGCAAGATCAGCAGAACCCAGCCCATATCATCAGAACTGCTGGATTCATGAGAAATAAATAATTTTTGTTTTAAGCCACCACATTTGGAGTTATTACTCAGCAAAACCTAACTGATATTATTGTATAATTATTTCATTTTAGAAAACAGAATTATGGCAAAATGTAAATATTCAGAAATACATGGCATAGGAGGAGTCAAAGGACCACAAAAAGCTCAAGACAATGTGAATGTACTTATGTATTCTACTGATAGCCCCAAGAAAATTTTTATTTAAAAATATATATATATACACATGTGCGCGCGCACACACACACACACACACACACACACATTTCTAAATCTTATAAATATTGCTTTGTAAACTCAGGATCAATGCTGTCAAAAAGAAATTACTTTTTAAAGTCTTTTTGAAAGATACCAAGTGAGGAGAGAAACAAAATTCTGAAAGTAATGGCAAGATGGACAAAATTTATGAAAACACATTTGCAGAGAATTCAAGATGAACAATTAGGAGCAGCCCAGAATTGCAGCTCCAAGCAAAAGCATAGAGGGTGAGTGGATGCCACATTTTGAGATGGATTTTTACTGTCCACAGAGCAGGAGATTCCCAGGCAGAGGAGCCCCATGGGTCACCAGCACAGCTGTTTTGGCCAGCGCGGTAGGTCTCTGCACAAAATACAAGGGTCCAGGCACCATTTTAGCCATTCAACTGATAAAAAGGGGAATGAAACAGGGAGCCAGGCCAGGAGATTCCCAGGCAAAAAAGCACCACAAATCTCCATATGGCTGTTTCAGCCAGTTCAGTGGGTCGCCGCATGGGAATTCACACAGATCCTGCTGCCTTTTCAACAGGTAACTGGGACACCTGGGAGACAGAGTCGCCCATTCAACTGATAAAAAGGGGACTGAAACAGGGAGGCAGGCCAGGAGATTCCCGGGTGAAAAAGCACCACAAGCCCCCAGTGCAGCTGTTTTAGCCAGCTCAGTGGGTCTCTGCACAAATCTCACACAAATCCAGGCACCTTTTCAACTGGGGACTGGAATGCCTGGGAGACAGACTTGCCCGTTCAACTGAAAAACAGGACTGAAACAGGGAGCTAGACCAGGAGATTCCCCAGTGAAAAAGCAGCGTGAGTCCCCAGTGGCTGTTTCAACTGGTGCAGCAGGTCTACGCACAAGAAATCACACAAATCCGGGTGCTATTTCAACTGGAGACTGGGACACCTGGGAGACAGAGTCACCTATTCAACTGAAAAAAAAAAAAGGAGGTCTGAGGCAGGGAGCCAGGTGTTCAGGCTCGGCCAGTCTCACCCCCACAAAAAACAGCAATCTGAAACACTCTGGATTGAGTTTCACAGCAAGCACAGCTGAACCTGGGATGGTCCAGCTCTGTGGGAGATGGGCGTCCACCATTACTAAGGCAGTCCACCACTACTGGGGTAGTCCACCATTCCAGAGAGAGTCTACCATTACAGAGGTGGGCCACCATTGCCGAGGCAGTTATAACTATACCCCTATAAACAGGATTGCAGGGAAGTTCACATGGAGGCTGGGCAAAGCCCACAGCAGCTCAGCAAAGCCTCTGCAGGCAGACTGCGACTAGGCTGCCTCCTTGCTGGGCAGAGCAGCCCTGAAAAAAGGCAGCAGCATGACAGAAACTTATAAATAAAGCCCTACCTTCCTGGAACAGAGCACCTGGGGGGAAAAAAGGCATTCATGAGTTCTGCTTCAGCAGACTTAAACGTACCTGCCCAGCAGCTCTCAATGGAACAATGGAGCTCACAGCTCAGCACTTGAGCTCCTATAAAGGACAGGCTGTCTCCTCAAGAAGCTCCCTGACCCCCATATATCCAAAGAGTCACCTCATAAAGGAGAGCTCAGACTGACATCTGACAGGTATCCTTCTGGAACAAAGATAGCAGAAGAAGAAACTGGCAGCAACCCTTACTGTTATGCAGCCACTGCAGGTAATCCCCAGGCAAGCAGGGCCTGGAGTGGACCTCCAGCAGTCCTACAGCAGAGGGGCCTGATTGTTAGAAGGAAAACTAAGAAAAAAAGAAATAACTTCATCATCAACAAACTGGACATCCACTCAGAGACCCCATCTGAAAGTCAACAACTACAAAGAACATAGGTAGATAAATCCACAAAGATGGGAAGACACCAGCACAGAAAGGATGAAAACACCCAAAACCAGAATATCTCTCCTCCTCCAAGGGATCACAACTCCACACCACCAAGGAACAAGGCTGGATGAAGAATGAGTCTGATGAATTGACAGAAACAGGCTTCAGAAGGTGGGTAATAAGAAACTTCTCTGAGCTAAAAGAACATGTTCTAAACCAATGCAAAGAAACTAAGAACCTTGAAAAAAGGTTTGATGAAATGCTAACAGGAATAAATGGCTTAGAGAGGAAGATAAGTGAATAGATGGAGCTGAAAAACACAACACAAGAACTTCACGAAGCATACACAAGTTTAAACAGCTGAATTGACCAAGCAGAAGAAAGGATTTCAGAGGTTGAAGATCAACTCAATGAAATAAAATGAGAAGGCAAGATTAGAGCAAAAAGGGTAAAAAGAAATGAACAAAGTCTCAAAGAAATATGGGACAATGTGAAAAGACCTAATCTACGTTTGATAGGTGTACCTGAATGTGACGGAGAGAATCAATCTAAGCTGGAAAATACTCTTCACGATATTATCCAGGAAAACTTACCCAACCTAGCAAGGCAGGCCAATATTCAAGTCCAGGAATACAGACAACACCACAAAGATATTCCTCAAGAGCAACCCCAAGGCACATAATTGTCAGATTCACCAGGGTTGAAATGAAGGAGAAAATGCTAAGGGCAGTCAGAGAGAAAGGTCGGGTTACCCACAAAAGGAAGCCCAACAGACTCACAGCAGATCTCTCAGCAGAAACCCTACAAGCCAGAAGAGAGTGAGGGCCAATATTCAACATCCTTAAAAAAAAGAACTTTCAACTCAGAATATCATATCCAGCCAAAGTAAACTTCATAATCAAAGGAGAAATAAAATCCTTTACAAACAAGAAATTACTCAGAGATTTCATCGCCACCAGGCCTGCTTTACAAGAGCTCCTGAAAGAAGCACTAAATATAGAAAGGAACAACCAGTACCAGCTACTCCAAAAACATACTAAATGGTAAAGAGCATCAACACAATGAAGAAACTACATCAACTAACTGGCAGAACAGTCAGCTAGCATCAAAATGGCAGGATCAAATTCACATATAACAATATGAACTCTAAAGGTAAATGGGCTAAATGTTCCAATCAAAAGACACAGATTGGCAAATTGGATAAAAAGCCAAAACCCATCAGTATGCTGTATCCAGGAAACCTATCTCACATGCAAGGATACACAAAGGCTCAACATAAAGGGATGGAGGAAGATTTACCAAGAAAATGGAGAGCAAAAAGAAGCAGGAGTTGCAATTCTAGTCTCTGACAAAATAGACTTTAAACCAACAAAGATCAAAAGAGGCAAAGAAGGACATTACATAATGGTAAAAGGATTATTGTAACAAGAAGAGCTAATGATCCTAATTTATATGCACCCAACACAGGAGCACCCAGATACATACGCAAGTTCTTAATGATTTACAAAGAGACTTAGACTCCCATACAATAATAGTGGGAGACTTTAGCACCCCACTGTCAATATTAAACAGATCAATGAGACAGAAAATTAACAAGAATATCCAGGACTTGAACTCAGACCTGGAGCAAGCAAACCTAATAGACATTTACAGAACTCTCCACCCCAAATCCACAGAATATACATTCTTCTTAGCACCACATCATACCTACTCTAAAACTGACCACATAATTGGAAGTAAATCACTCCTCAGCAAATGCAAAAGAATGGAAATCATAACAAATAGTCTCTCAGACCACAGTGCAATCAAGTTAGAACTCAGGCTTCAGAAACTAACTCAGAACCACACAGCTTCATGGAAACTGAACAACTGGCTCTTGAATGTTGACTGGATAAACAATGAAATGAAGGCAAAAATAAACATGTTCTTAGAAACCAATGAGAATGAAGACACAACATACCAGAATCTCTCGGACACATCTAAAGCAGTATCTAGAGGAAAATATATAGCAATAAATACCCACATGAGAAGCAAGGAAAGATCAAAAATTGACACCCTATCATCAAAATTGAAAGAGCTAGAGGAGCAAGATCAAAAAAACTCGAAAGCTAGCAGAAGACAAGAAACAACTAAGATCAGAGCAGAATTGAAGGAGATAGAGACACAAAAAAAACCCTTCAAAAAATCATTAAATCCAGGAGCTGGTTTTTCAAAAACATCAACAAAATAGACCACTAGCCATATTAATAAAAAAGAAAAGAGAGAAAAATCAAATAGATGCAATAAAAGATGATAAAGGGGATATCACCACAGATTCCACAGAAATACAAACCACCATCAGAGATCATTACAAACAAATCTATGCACATAAACTAGTAAATCTGGAAGAAATGGATAAATACCTGGACACTTGCATTCTCCCAAGCCTAAACCAGGAAGAAGTTGAAACCCTTAATAGACCAATAACAAGGGCTGAAGTTGAGGCAGCAATTCATAGCCTATCAACCAAAAAACGCCCAGGTCTGGAGGGGTCCACAGCCGAATTTTCCCAGACATACAAAGAGGAGCTGGTACCATTCCTTCTGAAACTATCCCAGACAATCTAAAAAGAGGGAATCCTTCCCAGATCATTATATGAGACCAACATCATCCTGATACCAAAACCTGGCAGAGACTCAACAAGAAAAGAAAACTTCAGGCCAATATCCATGATGAACATAGATGTAAAAATCTTCAATAAAATACTGGCAAACCGATTGCATCAGCACATCAAAAAGCTTATCCACCACGATCAAGTAAGATTCATCCTGGGGATGCAAGGCTGGTTCAACATACACAAGTCTGTAAACGTAATTCACCACATAAACAGAACCAAAGACAAAAACCACATGATTATCTCAATTGATGCAGAGAAGGCCTTTGACAAAATTCAACAGCTTTTATGCTAAAAACCCTCAATAATCTAGGTATTGATGGAATGTATCTCAAAATAATAAAAGCTATTTATGACAAACCCACAGCCAATAGCATACTGAATGGGCAAAAACTGGAAGCATTCCCTTTGAAATCTGGCACTAGACAAGGATGCTCTCTCTCACCACTCCTATTCAATATAGTATTGGAAGTTCTAGCCAGAGCAATCAGGCAAGAAAAAGAAATAAGGGCCAGGCGCGGTGGCTCACGCCTGTAATCCCAGCACTTTGGGAGGCTGAGGCGGGTGGATCACAAGGTCAAGAGATCGAGACCATCCTGGTCAACATGGTGAAACTCCGTCTCTACTAAAAATACAAAAAATTAGCTGGGCATGGTGGCATGTGCCTGTAATCCCAGCTACTCAGGAGGCTGAGGCAGGAGAATTGCCTGAGCCCAGGAGGCGGAGGTTGCGGTGAGCCAAGATCGTGCCATTGCACTCCAGCCTGGGTAACGAGCGAAACTCCATCTCAAAAAAAGAAAAAAGAAAAAGAAATAAAGGGTATTCAAATAGGAAAGGAGGAAGTCAAATTGTCTCTATTTGCAGATGACATGATTGTATATTTAGAAGACCCCATCGTCTCAGCCCAAAATCTCCTGAACCTGATAAGCAACTTCAGCAAAGTCTCAGGGTACAAAATCAATGTGCAAAAATTACAAGCATTCCTATACACCAATAACAGACTTAAAGAGAGCCAAATCAAGAATTAACTGCCATTCACAGTTGCTACATAGAGACTAAAATACCTAGGAATACAACTAAGAACCTAAAGGACCTCTTCAAGGAGAACTACAAACCACTGCTCAAGGAAATAAGAGAGGACACAAACAGATGGATAAACATTCCATGCTCATGGTTAGGAAGAATCAACATTGTGAAAATGGCCATGCTGCCCAAAGTAATTTACAGATTCAACACTATCCCCATCAAGCTACCAATGACCTTTTTCACAGAACTGGAAAAAACTACCTTAAATTTCATATGGAACCAAAGGAGAGCCCCTATAGCCAAGTCACTTCTAAGCAAAAAGAACAAAGCTGGAGGCATCACACTACCTGACTTCAAACTATACTACAATGCTACAGTAATCAAAACAGCATGATACTGGTACCAAAGCAGAGATATAGACCAATGGAACAGAACAGAGGCCTTGGAGGCAACACCATACATCTACAACCATCTGATCTTTCACAAACCTGACAAAAACAAGCAATGGGGAAAGGATTCCCTGTTTAATAAATGGTGTTGGGAAAACTGGCTAGCCATGTGCAGAAAGCAGAAACTGCACCCCTTCCTGACATCTTACACTAAAATTAACTCCAGATGGATTAAAGACTTAAACATAAGACCTAACACCATAAAAACCCTAGAAGAAAATCTAGGCAAAACCATTCAGGACATAGGCATAGGCAAGGACTTCATGACCAAAACACCAAAAGCATTGGCAACGAAAGCCAAAATAGACAAATGGGACCTAATCAAACTCCACAGCTTCTGCACAGCAAAAGAAACAGTCATTAGAGTGAATCAGCAACCAACAGAATCGGAAAAAATTTTTGCAGTTTACCCATCTAACAAAGGGCTGATAACCAGAATCTACAAAGAACTAAAACAAATTTACAAGAAAAAAACAACCCCATTCAAAAGTGGGTGAAGGATATGAACAGAGGCTTTATGAAAGAAGACATATATGCGGTCAACAAACATGAAAAAATGCTCATATCATCATTAGTCATTAGAGAAATGCAAATCAAAACTACATTGAGATACCATCTCATGCCAGTTAGAATGGTGATCATTAAAAAATCTGTAGAGAACAGATGCTGGAGAGGATGTGGAGAAATAGGAACACTTTTACACTGTTGGGAGTGTAAATTAGTACAACCATTGTGGAAGACAGTGTGGCGATTTCTCAGGGACTTAGAAATAGAAATTCCATTTGATCCAGAAATCCCATTACTGCATATATATCCAAAGGATTATAAATTTTTATACTATAAGGACACATGCACATGAATGTTCATTGCAGCACTGTTTACAACAGCAAAGACTTGGAACCAACCCAAATGCACATCGATGATAGACTGGACAGGGAAAATGTGGCACATATACACCATGGAATACTATGCAGGCATAAAAAATGAGTTTGTGTCCTTTTTAGGGACATGGATGAATCTGGAAACCATCATTCTCAGCAAACTGACACAAGAACAGAACATCAAACACTGTATGTTCTCACTAATAGGCAGGTGTTGAACAATGAGAACACATGGACACAGGGAGGGGAGCATCACACATTGGGGTCTGTCGGGGGGAAATAGGGGAGGGAGAGTCGGGGGTGGGGAGTTGGGGAGAGATAGCATGGGGAGAAATGCCAGATATAGGTGATGGGGAGGAAGGCAGCAAATCACACTGCCATGTGTGTACCTATACAACAATCTTGCATGTTCCCCACATGTTTTTCACATGTACCCCAAAAAGAAAAATGCAATTAAAAAAAAAATCAAAATACACTTGCAAGATACTCTGTGTAAATTACGTTCAACAATGGCAAGGCAGAAAATCAGTAGAATACTAGATTACAAGATAACAAAGTTAGACAAGTTAAAAACCTATGCTTTAGAACATAGGTATGTAAAACATGACTTTTCTTAATTTCCTCTTACTGGAGCTAAAATAAATACTTTCTCATAGCACTCTTGTAAACAAGAGTGAAATTAGCTCTTGGGTATCATAAGAGTCTCTCAAATATAAAGGAGAAAAGGCTGCACTGACAGTCACAAGGAGGTAGGGATATGGGCTGAGAGTATGGGGAGGAAGACAAGAATCCAGGGTTGGGTGGCAGATGTTGGCATCTTCTTCTAAAGTGTCATCTCACTCTCTTAATGTCCTTTGTCTTGAAGGTTCAGCTCTCATTTATCAACATATTTACCCTTGATGTGTCTCCCCCACTCCATTTCTACTTGCCCCAGATAGCTATTTCCCCTTTAGCTGGCTACAAAGTAAAATTAAAATGGAAAAGGGTATGTGTGTTGTGTGTGTGCAAATATGGATGTGCCATATTAATATTCTATTTTAAAGCAATTTTTCTAGTTCTCATTATTAAAAAATGATGGAGGGGGACAATTAAGTTATTGTTTTTCTTACATGAGACTATTGTATTCTTTTGCTTTTCTGGGCTAAATGGAAGTGGTATTTTACTTTTAAATACAGACTTATTTTTCTTAAAATAGTATACACTCAGAACACTATATGATTGGTGATTTTACCATTTTTTGACTTTTTAGACTTTCAGATGTAAGGGTGACAATGACTCCAAAGGCAAAATATTTTTAAAATGGCATTGTCCTAATGATTCTTTTCAAAGGAAAAGAAATATTGGGTAACAGATATGTCACCATAGTGTATATGCAATATTGCAATGTCCCAGAACTGTTCTGTTGGGTCAAGGTAGAAGCAATGTATACAGTCAAAAGGTAGAAGCAATGTATACAGTCAAAAGTTAACTAATCCCCTCCCCTATTCCACAGTTGGGTATAATACTTTTTTGGACACTAAGTAAGCCCATTAATGGCATTTCTTCTGCCCTAAGCATCACCTCCAGAATCTCTGCTTAATCCTCAATCCCCAATCCCTCACTACCTGACTTCTCATAGTGAAAAGCTACCAAAACCAAAATATGTTAAAACAAATACAAATTCATTATGAAATATGGTATTATAAATATAGAAAAAGAGAATAATATACCTACCAAGGTCTCTTATAGAAGCTGCAGTTAGCATGGGATCTGAACTCACAAGGATAGCTGAAAATAATAACCTTGGGGTGGGCTTCAAAACTAATTTATTTACAGATGCCAGATACCAAAGAACTAAGATATAATTAAACAAAAAGCCAGGAACTGTAATTAAAAGTACCTGCAAAGAAATTTTACAATTAGAAAAATCAGACTGCTTTTGTAGTCCATTTTAAGAAGAAGATACTCAGGATTATTGGAGATAGAGAATCAGCCAGCACCAACAGTACCCACCAGCAGACACAGGAGTGGGACTATCTAGCTCATTCTGTGTCAGCTGACTTCCACTTGACCAAAGATGCAGGAGATGGCTTGGCAGAGCTTAGCTGAGGCAACTCAAACCACTTTTAATCTATTCTTTTTGATTCCTTCTTTTTGTCATTTGTCTGAACTCCATGTGTCTGGATCTGGTTTAAAAGTATGAATTTTTCTAATAAACTTTTGCTTCTAATGCAGTTTGGGTAATGGCCTGTATTTACAAAACTATTTTGATTACTTTGAAAGAAATGTACAGCTGCTTATGATTTGGAGTATTTTTTCTTGAGATCTTTCCCTGATGTAGTTCAAATCTCACATATTAAAAAATTTGTTATAGTTTTTGAATTAGAGTTTAACTGCTTCTGTGTTTTCTTCTCTGCTTTTATTCTCTTAGATATGAATGTAGGAAGCTTTTGAATATAGGTATTTAAAACATGACTTTTCTTAAGAATTTCCTCTTACTGGAGCTAAAACACTTTCTCATAGCACTCTTGTATTATTTCAGGGTTAAAATTATATCTGGTATGAAATTACGTGAGTCAGATTTTCAGAATTACTGATTTCTTTCATATTTTTTCCCCTGGGTCTTTGATATGCTAGATAATTTTCAAGATATGATTTATTCACTAAATTATGAAGGTGAATTTATTAATTCCATATCCTTTATCCTTTGTTTCCTATTTTGGAAAAAATTTGAACATAGATAATATGTGGTTCATGAATGAATGATATTATCGAAAAAGAATGCTTACCTGCCAAAATAACTTTTGAAATGTGTATATATCCATGTTAAATGCAGCAGTAAAGAAAATCACTGGTATAAATAGATGAAAAAATAAGTCCGGACTCATCCATTGTATGGCATTTGCATATCTTTGGACCTAATATTATACAAATATATCATCTTATTTATTCATCTCTCTATTAGAATAGAATACATGCTAGGCACTCCTAAATCTAACAGCAGAAAAAGACAATTTTTAAATGATGCATCACACAAAGGAGTAAGTGATACCAAATTCTAGAAACTACAAATGATTGGCCATATATTATACAGAAGATGTGGCAGAATAGAAGGGATAGAAACTGGAAAGTTAATGCAATTCATGCAATAACTAATTAACAATGTTTAACATGAGATATTTAGTTAAAATGTGTAATCCTATTGTAGGTATCCATTGAACATTCACTTATTACGGAAACACTGAGTACCTACTGTGTAAGCGACAGCTTTGCATTTGGGAGATAATTCTCCATATGTCTTGTGTTTCTCCATGGTTTATGAATGCAGGCATTGATTGTTTTTCTTCTAGACTATCTTTTCATGAATGTTGGTATGGTTTAGAAGGCAGAGCAAGTGTCCTCCTCAAGAGAAAAGGACAGGTTTACTTTACTGTCCAGTGGAATAAAGATAATATCTCCCACAGAGACATTTATTTTATTTAAAGAACAGGTATAGGAAGTACACTGGCATGGGGGAGAATATGCAGCAGATTTTCACACATATAAGATGAAGAAAGAGATTTCAGATAGGTGGATAATCATGCACAACATTCACAAAGGAGTAAGTGATTGTATCAAATTGTAAAAACTACAAATAATTGACAATGGCTTATACGGAAGATGTGCGTGGAAGAACAGACAAGAATGCAAATGAGCTTACTACCCATTATAGAGGATTCAGGTTCTCTAAGCTTAGATTTCTTCTCCTGTGGTCAGCTACATAACCCACTGTAGGTGCAGATTTCACCTGGCCCTCTATGCTTCTCTCTTTGGGATCAGGGTTCAGGAAACAGGCACAAAAAGATATTCATACTCTGGTTACTGCTATTGCTGTGGATAATAAAACCTTTTTCCTCTGGTCCAAGAGTCCCATGTCTTTTGCTGGGATCATGAAACTGGCAGGCTAGCTTATTAGCTGGCAAGTAGAGAAAAATCCTAGAAACTTCATGGGTCTTAACATTGGTATCTTCCTTTGAAGGCGTTGCTGACAAACAGTAAAACTTATACCAGTACCTCAAATTGCATTTGTGTCAAAATCGTATGATGTTAAAACCTGTTTATGACACGTAAAGTAGTAAACTGCTTCTAGTTCTTACGTGAATACAGGTTTTGTATAATATTTTTAACATGACTGACTAAATTTGGTCGGGAAAATCAATCATTTCAGACAAGTTCTCACATCCATTCTGATCGACTAGGGCAGACATTGGCAAATTGTGGTCCCTAGGCCAAATCTGCACACTTAACAGACTAGTTTCTTTTCTAACAGGAATCCTATAAAACAGTCTTAATTGAGGAAATAGATTAGTTCAATATTATAATTCTTTTGTTACTCAAGTCCTGTACTAGCAATATAAAGTCTCCCTGAGCTCCTATGTCATTAGCCATTTTTTCCAAGTTTAAAAAATCTGTTTAACATTCATTGGCCACTAATACTTTCAGTAACTGTATGTGTACTCATTATGAATCGACTATGTAGTTTTAGACCTAGGCTTTGTCTTCACTATGTTTAACTGGGTCTCAGCTTTCACAGGCCTGGCTTCTTTTTCTATATCCGATCTGATGCTATCCACATCACAATCATCTATCCACTGGCAGAATAGTGAAGGGATGAATATTTTTTGCAAATTTTAAATGGCATCCCTGAATTTGTATGATTCTCAAATGAATAGTGTAAAATACTCATTTACAATACACACCTCATAAGATGTAAAGCTTAGTAGTTCAAAACTGCATCCAAGTAAAAATAATATCACAGAGAGAGGAATTGGAAAGTCTTTCAAGTGCAGGTTCAAAAATGCTGCAAAAAATACGTTGTTACTGAAGGCAACAAAATATCTGATTTATGGAACTTTAATGTGATATGATTTCTTAAAATTGAGAACAATGACCTATTGTTTCACTACTTGTTTTCTCTTTTCATGAGTTTAAAAATCCTTCCTCTCTCTTACAGCACACAGAATCAGTCTAATTGTTAATCTACTGGGTTACTGTCTTACCTCTCCTATGATGTATCTCATTCTCATTTCCTTAGAAACTTAAAAGAATAGTTTCACTATTCTTAGAAACTTAATAAACATTGCTAGCAGTTATTGGCTCTTGGGATACTACTGAAATATCTGTAGTACTTTTGGACACATTATAAATCAGAGATTAGTTTCTTTAGCAATCTTACAATAAAAGGTTAATAAATTAATGAAATCTTCTGGTTCAGGAATGAGAAACTAGCCCAATTAAAAAAAAAAAATGTTGTGGGATAGTGGGTTTTGCTGCAACTGGTTTATTTTCCTCCTGTTTTCACCTATTCTGGCACAGTCTGGCACCATTGTCCTTCTTGTGACGCCGAGCCTGAAAATGCAAAGCAGAGAGGCAGGACCAAAATTGAGGCGAATCCGGGAGCCTGCCAATGGGTCTCCAGGTGCCATCTCTGAAACTGGAGGATATCAGGAGGAAGGGCTCTCCCATATGGAGATAATGGAGAAGCTCTTGGCATGGTTGGCTGTAGGTATGTGATACCAGAGGAATGGGAGTCAAATAGGATATGCTGACTTTTAATTCAAGCAACCCTTTTCTGAAACACTTTGCCACAATGAAGGAAATAAGGAATTGTACTCTCAGAGATGTCGGGAAAAGATACATGGATCTTGGAAGATAATTACTCACAATATGCAGGGAAGGAATTAAATTGAAGGGCATTTTTCTTAGAGAATATCATTTGTCATACTTATTTAGTCAAGAAGTTGAAGATTTGTATAATAAGGATCTAGTTTGAAGCACGAAGAAGAATAAGTCATCAGTTTGAAAAGAGACTCTCAGAGCAACACGAATTCTGCTAAAATGGAAGCAAGGACAAACATCAAATTTATGTTGATGCTGAGGTGGAAGAATGGTGAAATAATTGATGCTTTATGAAAAGTTTATGGGAACAATGCTCCAAGAAATCAGTTTGCAAATGGATAACTCGTTTTAAGAAGGGATAAGGTAATGTTGAAGAAGAAGCCCACAGTGGCAGATCATCCACATCAGTTTGTGAGAAAAAAATTAATCTAGTTCATGGCCTAATTGAAGAAAACCAACAATTAACAGCAGAAACGACAGTGAACACCATAGACATCTCAGTTGGTTCACCTTACACAATCTGACTGGAAAAGTTCAGTAAACATTACACCTGAGAGGAACCAAAACCATTGCACCCAGATTAGCTACAGACAAGAGCTGAGCTTTCAATGGAAATGTTAAATAAGTGGGATCACAATCTTGAAGCACTTCATTGAAAAACTGTAACAGGAGATGAAATATGGCTTTATCAGTGCAATCCTGAACATGATGCACAATTAAAGCAATGGTTACCAAGATATAGAAGTAGTTCAGTCAAAGCACAAGTGGACTGGTTGAGAGCAGAAACCATGGCAACAGCGTTTGGATGCTCAAAGCATTTTCCTTGTTGACTTTCTGTAGGGCCAGAGAATGGTAATATCTGCTTATTATGAGAATGTTTTGAGAAACATAGCCAAAGCTTTAGCTGAACAACGCCTGAGAAAGCTTCACAAGAGAGTTCTTCACCACAACAATGTTCCTGCTCATCCCTCTCAACAAACAAGGGCAATTTTGCAAGAGTTTTGATGGAAATCACTAGGCAACCACCCTACAGTCCTAGTTTGGCACCTTCTGACTTTTTGTTCCCTAATCTTAAAAAAAAAAAAAAATTTAAAGCAGTACATTTTCATTCAGTTAATAATGTTAAAAAAAAAAAAAAAAACTGCATTGACATGGTTAAATGCCCAGAATTCTCAGTTCTTTAGGGATGGAGAGCTGGTATCATCACTTACAAAAGTGTCTTGAACTCAATAGAGCTAATGTTCAGAAATATAGTTTATATTTTTATCTTTTAATTCCATTTTCCACAAACTTTTTGAAGTCTCCGTGAATATGCACCCTTTATAGAGGGGAAAAATTTGTGTGACCATTCATTTTGACTTAAATTAATGCTGACTTAATTTTCTATTTTGTAAATACAAACAAATATAAAAGTTGATACAAATTTTGTTTATAGCCCTTACCAAACAAATTTGTGAAATAAATGCATTAGGAAATAAACTAAAACAACCTTAGTGGAATAGATGCTACCATTTTACTGAGGTGTAAACATTGTTCTGGCTGCTATGGAAAAAGTTACATAAACAGTCATATGCCTTGTGATGATTGTTTTGTCTGCAACTTCACTCTTTACAGACCTCAATACTACTGAAATGAGGAGAGGGGATCTAAATCCCCAAAAGAGTGTCAACTGGGCATGGAGGCTCATTCCTGTGATCCTTGCACTTTAAGTGGCCAAAGCTAAAGGATCCCTTGAGGGCAGGAGTTCCAGACCAGTCTGGGTAACAAAACAAGATCGTGTCTCTACAAAAAAATAAAATAATTAACTAGGCATGGTGGTGTGTGCTTGTGGCCCCCCTAGCTTCTTGGGAGGCTGAAGTGGGAGGAACACATGCACCCCAGATATTGAAGCTGCAGTGAGCTGTGATCATTGCCACCACACTTATAGCCTAAGCAACAGAGCAAAACCCTGTCTCTAAAAGAAACTAGAATGTCTTTGTGCTATGCAAATCCTAATTTGAAGAATTCTGTATTAAATTCTCTCCAAACATTCTTCTAACTCCAGTGAGAAGTTCAGTTTTTGTTTGATTCAGGATTAGGCTTAGATAGTAGTTAACGAAATTGGATTAAAAGTTAACTGTTTTGTGAACTAATAAGGAGTTTTTTTCTTTTTTAAAAATAGGCAGTCCTTGCTTTGCACAGTTCCAATATACATAAGTATCAGTTACCACAGTTAAGTTAAATAAAACCAGTCCAATAATGTGGTTAATATTTCAATTACCACAGTATTGAAAAAAACTTGCATGAATTTTGCTGCTAGGTCTTGAGCTGGCAAATCATTGTGCAATTAAAAAAAAAAAAGATAGAAGAAGTGAATCTTGGAGAAGATCCAAGATGACTGATTATGAGCAGCTCAGGATTGCAGCTCCCAGTGAAAGCACAGAAGGTGAGTGGACGCCGCATTTCCAGATGGATTTTTATTGCCCACAGACCACGAGATTCCCAGGTGGAGGAGCCCCACGGGTTGCCAGCACAGTTGTTTTGGCCAGCGCGGCTGTTTTGGCCAGCCCAGCTGTTCTGGCTAGCGCAGATGTTTTGCCAGTACCCTGGCACAGCAGTTCTCCAAGCAAAGTACTCTGGTCTAGGTGCCATTTTAGCAGGCGAGAGGAGCTCTGGGAAGGCACAGTCACCCATTCAGCTGATTAAAAAATGGAGACTGAAACAGGGAGCCAGGCCAGGAGATTCCTGGGCAAAAAAGCGCCATGAATCTCAGCGTCGCTGTTAAAGTTGGCACAGTGGGTTATCACATGAGAAATCACACAGATCCCAGCACCTTTTCAACAGGAGACAGGAACACCTGGGAGAGAGTCAACCATTCAACTAAAAAAAAAAAAAGCCTCTGAGGCAGGGAGCCAGGTGATCAGGCTCGGCTGGTCCCACCCCCACAAAAAAACAAACAACAAAAAAAACCCCAGCAATTGGAAATGCTCTGGGTTGAGAGTTTCACAGCAAGCACAGCTAAACCCCGGACGGTCCAGCTCTGTGGGGGAGGGGCGTCCGCCATTACCAAGGCACTCCACCCCTACGGAGGTAGTCCACCATTGCCGAGGCAGCCTGCTATTGCCGAGGCAACCTGCCATTACAGAGAGAGTCTGCCATTACAGAGGTAGGCCACCATTGCCGAGGCAGTTATAACTAAACCCATATAAATAGGACTGCAGGGAGGTTCACACGGCAGCTGGGCGGAGCCCACAGCAGCTCAGCAAAGCCTCTGCAGGCAGACAGTGACTAGGCTGCCTCCTTGCTGGAGAGGGCAGCCCTGAAAATAAGGCAGCAGCACAATGGAAACTCATAAATAAAGCCCTAACTCACAGGGACAGAACACCTGGGGAAAAAAAAGCGTTTATGAGTTCTGCTGCAGCAGACTTAAACGTACCTGCCCAGCAGCTCTGAATGAACAACAGCTCACAGCTCAGCACTTGAGCGCCTATAAAGAACAGACTGTCTCCTCAAGCAGCTCCCTGACCCCTGTATATCCAAAGAGTCACCCCATAAAGGAGAGCTCAGACTGACATTTGGCAGGTTTCCTTCTGGGACAAAGATAGCGGAAGAAGAAACTTGCAGCAACCCTTACTATTCTGCAGCTGCTGCAGGTGATTTCCAGGCAAGCAGGGCCTGGAGTGGACCTCAGCAGTCCTACATCAGAGGGCCTGACTGTTAGATGGAAAACTAAAACAGAAATAACTTCATCATCAACAAACTGGACATCCACTCAGAGACCCCATCTGAAAGTCAGCAACTACAAAGACAACAGGTGGATAAATCCACAAAGATGGGAAGAAACCAGCACAAAAAGGATGAAAACACCTGAAACCAGAATGCCTCTCCTCCTACAAGGGATCACAACTCCTCAGCAGCAAGGGAACAAAGCTGGATGGAGAATGAATGTGATGAAATGACAGAATCAGGCTTCAGAAGGTGGGTAATAAAAAAATTCCGTGAGCTAAAAGAACATGTTCTAACCGAATGCAAAGAAACTAAGAACCTTGAAAAAAGATTCGATGAAATGCTAATGAGAATGGACAACTTAGAGAGGAATATAAGTGAATTGATGGAGCTGAAAAACACAACACAAGAACTATGTGAAGCATGCATAAGTTTCAACAGCCGAATTGACCAAGCAGAAGAAAGGATATCAGAGGTCGAAGATCAACTCAATGAAATAAAACAAGAAGGCAAGATTAGAGAAAAAAGGGTAAAAAGAAATGAATAAAGTTTCCAAGAAATATGGGACTATGTGAAAAGACCTAATCTACGTTTGATAGGTGTACCTGAATGTGATGGAGAGAATGAATCCAAGCTGGAAAATACTCTTCACGATATTATCCAGGAAAACTTACCCAACCTAGCAAGGCAGGCCAATATTCAAGGCCAGGAAATACAGAGAACACCACAAAGATATTCCTCAAGGAGAGCAACCCCAAGGCACATAATTGTCAGATTCACCAGGGTTGAAATGAAGGAGAAAATGCTAAGGGCAATCAGAGAGAAAGGTTGGGTTACCCACACCTTTCTGAAAGGGAAGCCTATCAGACTCACAGCAGATCTCTCAGCAGAAACCCTACAAGCTAGAAGAGAGTGGGGGCCAATATTCAACATCCTTAAAGAAAAGAACTTTCAACCCAGAATTTCATATCCAGCCAAACTAAGCTTCATAAGTGCAGAAAAAATAGAATCCTTTGCGAACAAACAAGCACTCAGAGATTTCATCACCACCAGGCCTGCTTTACAAAAGCTCCTGAAAGAGGCACTAAACATAGAAAGGAACAACCAGTACCAGCCACTCCAAAAACATACCAAATGGTAAAGAGCATCAACACAATGAAGAATCTACATCAACTAATGGGCAAAACAGCCAGCTAGCATCAAAATAGCAGGATCAAATTCACACATAACAATATTAACCCTAAATGTAAATGGACTAAATGCCCCAATCAAAAGACACAAACTGGCAAATTGGATAAAAAGCCAAAATCCATGGGTGTGCTGTATCCAGGAAACCCATCTCACATGCAAGGATACACAAAGGCTCAAAATAAAGGGATGGAGGAAGATTTACCATGCAAATAGAGAGCAAAAAGAAGCAGGATTTGCAATTCTTGTCTCTGACAAAATAGATTTTAAAGCAACAAAGATCAAAAGAGACAAAGAAGGACATTATATAATGGTAAAAGAATCAATGCAACAAGAAGAGCTAATGATCCTAAATATATATGCACCCAATACAGGGGCACCCAGATACATAAGGCAAGTTCTTAATTACTTACAAAGAGACTTAGACTCCCACACAATAATAGTAGGAGACTTTAACACCCCATTGTCAGTATTAGACAGATCAATGAGACAGAAAATTAACAAGGATATCCAGGACTCGAACTCAGACCTGGAGCAAGCAAACCTAATAGACATTTACAGAACTCTCCACCCCAAATCCACAGAATATACATTCTTCTCAGCACCACATCACACCTACTCTAAAACTGACCACATAATTAGAAGTAAATCACTCCTCAGCAAATGCAAAAGAATGGAAATCATAACAAACAGTCTCTCAGACCACAGTGCAATCAAGTTAGAAGTCAGGATACAGAAACTAACTCAGAATCACACAGCTTCATGGAAACTGAACAACTGGCTCTTGAATGTTGACTGGATAAACAATGAAATGAAGGCAGAAATAAAGATGTTCCTCGAAACCAACGAGAACGAAGACACAACATACCAGAATCTCTGGGACACATTTAAAGCAGTTTCTAGTGGAAAATATATAGTAATAAGTGCCCACATGAGAAGAAAGGAGAGATCTAAAATTGACACCCTATGGTCAAAACTGAAAGAGCTAGAGGAGCAAGATCAAAAAAAAAAAAAAACTCAAAAGCTAGCAGAAGACAAGAAATAACTAAGATCAGAGCAGAACTGAAGGAGATAGAGACACAAAAAAAACCCTTCAAAAAAATCAAATCCAGGAGCTGTTTTTTTGAAAAGATCAACAAAATAGACCACTAGCCTGATTAATAAAAAAGAAAAGAGAGAATAATCAATTAGATGCAATAAAAAATGATAAAGGGAATGTCACCACAGATTCCACAGAAATTCAAACCATCATCAGAGATTATTAAAAACAAATCTATTCACATAAACTAGGAAACCTGGAAGAAATGGATAAATTCCTGCACACTTGCCTCCTCCCAAGCCTAAATGATGAAGAAGTTGAAACCCTGAATAGAACAATAACAAAGTCTGAAGTCGAGGCAGCAATTAAGAGCCTACCACACAAAAAAAGCCCAGGTCCAGATGGGTTCACAGCCGAACTCTACCAGACTTACAAAGAGGAGCTGGTACCATTCCTTCTGAAACTATTCCAAATAACCCAAAAAGAGGGAATCCTTCCCAAATCATTTTATGACACCAACATCATCCTGATACCAAAACCCAGCAGAGACTCAACAAGAAAAGAAAACTACAGGCCAATATCCATGATGAACATAGATGCAAAAATCTTCAATTAAACACTGGCAAACCGATTGCAACAGCACATCAAAAAGCTTATCCACCATGATCAAGTAAGATTCATCCCGGGGATGCAAGGCTGGTTCAACATACACAAGTCTATAAACGTAATTCACCACATAAAGAGAACCAAAGACAAAAACCACATGATTATCTCAATTGATGCAGAGAAGGCCTTTGACAAAATTTAACAGCCCTTTATGCTAAAAACCCTCAATAAACTGGGTATTGACAGAACGTATCTCAAAATAATAAAAGCTATTTATAACAAACCAACAGCCAATATAATAATGAATGGGCAAAAACTGGAAGCATTCCCTTTGAAATCTGGCTCTAGACAAGGATGCCCTCTCTCACCACTCCTATTCAATATAGTATCGGAAGTTCTAGCCAGAGCAATCAGGCAAAAAAAATAAGCAAAAGACCTAACACCATAAAAACCCTAAAAGAAAATCTAGACAAAACCATTCAGGACATAGGCGTAGGCAAGGACTTCATGACCAAAACACCAAAAGCATTAGCAACAAAAGCCAAAATAGACAAATGGGACCTAATCAAAATCTACAGCTTCTGCATGGCAAAAGAAACAGTCATTAGAGTGAATCGGTAACCAACAGAATGGGAAAAAAATTTTTGCAGTTTACCCATTTGACAAAGGGCTGATAACCAGAATTTACAAAGAACTAAAACAGATTTACAAGAAAAAAACAAATAAGCCCATTCAAAAGTGGGTGAAGGATATGAACAGACACTTTACAAAAGAAGACACATATGAGGCCAACAAACTTATGAAAAAACATGCTCATCATCACTGGTCATTAGAGAAATGCAAATCAAACTACATTGAGATACCATCTCACACCAGTTAGAATGGCAATCATTAAAAAATCTGGAAACAACAGATGCTGGAGAGGATGTGGAGAAATAGAAACACTTTTACACTGTTGGTGGGAGTGTAAATTAGTTCAATCATTGTGGAAGACAGTGTGGCGATTCCTCAAAGACCTAGAAAAAGAAATTCCATTTGATCCCGCAATCCCATTATTGGGTATATATCCAAAGGATTATAAATTGTTCTACTATAAGGACACATGCACATGAATGTTCATTGCAGCACAGTTTACAATAGCAAAGACCTGGAACCAACCCAAATGCCCATCGATGATAGACTGGACAGGGAAAATGTGGCACACACATACACCATGGAATATTATGCAGCCATAAAAAACGATGAGTTTGTGTCCTTTGTAGGGACATGGATTAACCTGGAAACCATCATTCTCAGCAAACTGACACAAGAACACAAAATCAAACACCACATGTTCTCACTCACAGACGGGTGTTGAACAATGAGAACACAAGGACACAGGGAGGGAAGCACTACACACTTGGGTCTGTTGGGAGGACATAGGGGAGGGATAGCAGGGGGTGGGGAGTTGTGGAGGGATAGCATGAGGAGAAATGCCAGATATAGGTGAAGGGGAGGAAGGCAGCAAATCACACTGCCACGTGTGTACCTATGCAACAATTTTGCATGTTCTTCACATGTACCCCAAAACCTAAAATACATATTTTAAAAAGTTAAAAAATTAAAAAAAAAAAAAAAAGATAATGAGATCCAAGATGGCCAATTAGGAGCAGCTCTGGATTGCAGCTCCCAGCAAGAGCACATAGGGTGAGTGGATGCCGCATTTTTTATTGCCCACAGACCAGGAAATTCCCGGGCAGAGGAGCCCCATGGGTCACCAGCATGGCCGTTCTGGTCTGCGTGACAGGTCTCCACACAAAATACATGGGTCCAGGTGTCATTTTAGCTGGCGATTGGAGTGCCTGGGAGACAGAGTCGCCCATTCAACTGAAAAAAAGGAGATTGAAACAGGGAGCCAGGCAAGGAGATTCCTGGGCGAAAAAGCACCATTAGCCCCCAGTGTGGCTGTTTCAGCCGGTGCAGCAAGTCTCTGCACAAAGTCTCACACAAATCTGGGCACCTTTTCAACTGGGGACTGGAATACCTGGGAGACAGAGTTGCCCATTCAACTGAATAAACCGTGGCTGAAACAGGGAGCTAGGCCAGGAGATTCCCCGGCAAAAAAGCACCACAAGTCTCCAGTGGCTGTTTCAGCCAGTGCAGTGGGTCTACGTACAAGAAATCACACATATCTGGGTGCTGTTTAAACTGGTGACTGGGACGCCCGAGAGACAGAGTCACCCATTCAACTGAAAAAAAAAAGGGGGGGGTCTGAGGCAGGGAACCAGGTGATCAGGCTCAGCTTGTCCCACCCTGACAAAAGATAGCAATCCGAAATGCTCCGGATTTAGAGTTTCACAGCAAGCACAGCTGAACCTGGGATGGTCTAGCTCTGTGGGGGAGGGGCATCTGCCTTACCAAGGCAGTCCACCACTACCAAAGTAGTCCGCCCTTCCTGAGGCAGCCCACCATTGCCAAGGCAGTCCACCATTACAGAGAGAGTCTGCCATTATGGAGATGGGCCACCATTGCCAAAGCAGTTATAACTATACCCCTATAAACAGGACTGCAGGGAAGTTCACATGGCAGCTGGGTGGAGCCCACAGCAGCTCAGTAAAGCTTCTGCTGGCAGAAGGTGACTAGGCTGCCTCCTTGCTGGGCAGGGCAGCCCTGAAAAAAGGCAACAGCACAACAGAAACTTATAAATAAAGCCCTACCTCCCTGGAACAGAGCACCTGGGGGAAAAAAAAGGCGTTTATGAGTTCTGCTGTAGCAGACTTAAACGTACCTGCCCAGCAGCTCTCAATGGAACAACGGTGCTCACAGCTCAGCACCTGAGCTCCTATAAAGGACAAATTGTCTCCTCAAGCAGCTCCCTGATCCCCGTATATCAAAAGAGTCACCTCATAAAGGAGACCTCAGACTGACATCTGTCAGATATCCTTCTGGAACAAAGATAGCAGAAGAAGAAACTGGCAGCAACCCTTACTGTTATGCAGCCACTGCAGGTGATCCCCAGGCAAGCAGGGCCTGGAGTGGACTTCCAGCAGTCCTACATCAGACAGCCTGATTGTTAGAAGGAAAACTAAGAAACAGAAAGAAATAACTTCATCATCAACAAACTGGACATCCACTCAGAGGCCCCATTTGAAAGTCAACAACTACAAAGAACACTGGTAGATAAATCCACAAATACGGGAAGAAACCAGCACAAAAAGGATGAAAACACCCAAAACCAGAATGCCACTCCTCCTCCAGGGATAACAACTCCTCACCAGCAAGGGAACAAGGCTGGATGGAGAATGAGTCTGATGAATTGACAGAAACAGGCTTCAGAAGGTGGGTAATAAGAAATTTCTTTGAGCCAAAAGAACATGTTCTAACCCAATGCAAAGAGACTAAGAATGTTAAAAAAAGGTCTGACAAAATGCTAACAATAATAAACAGCTAAGAGAGGAATATCAGTGAATTGATGGAGCTGAAAAACACAACACGAGAACTTCGTGAAGCATACACAAGTTTCAATAGCTGAACTGACTAAGCAGAAGAAAGGGTATCAGAGGTCGAAGACAAACTCAATGAAATAAAATGAGAAGGCAAGATTAGAGAAAAAAGAGTAATAAGAAATGAATAAAGTTTCCAAGAAATATGGAACTATGTGAAAAGACCTAATCTACATTTGATAGGTGTACCTGAATGTGATGGAGAGAATGAATCCAAGCTGGAAAATACTCTTCACGATATTATCCAGGAAAACTTACCCAACCTAGCAAGGCAGGCCAATATTCAAGGCCAGGAAATACAGAGAACACCACAAAGATATTCCTCAAGGAGAGCAACCCCAAGGCACATAATTGTCAGATTCACCAGGGTTGAAATGAAGGAGAAAATGCTAAGGGCAGCCAGAGAGAAAGGTTGGGTTACCCACAAAAGGAAGCCCAGCAGACTCACAGCACATCTCTCAGCAGAAACTCTACAAGCCAGAAGAGAGTGGGGGCCAATATTCAACATCCTTAAAGAAAAGAACTTTCAACCCAGAATTTCATATCCAGCCAAAGTAAACTTCATAAGCGAAGGAGAAATAAAATCCTTTACGAACAAGAAATTACTCAGAGATTTCATCACCACCAGGCCAGCTTTACAAGAGCTCCTGAAAGAAGCACTAAACATAGAAAGGAACAACCAGTACCAGCCACTCCAAAAACATACCAAATGGTAAAGAGCATCGATACAATGAAGAAACTGCATTAACTAATGGGCAAAACAGCCAGCAAGCATCAAAATGGCGGGATCAAATTCACACATAACAATATGAACCTTCAATGTAAATGGGCTAACCGTCCCAATCAAAAGACACAGATTGGCAAATTGGATAAAAAGCCAAAATCCATCAGTATGCTGTATCCAGGAAACCTATCTCACATGCAAGGATACACAAAGGCTCAAAATAAAGGGATGGAGGAACATTTACCAAGAAAATGGAGAGCAAAAAAAAAACAAAACAGGATTTGCAATTCTAGTCTCTGATAAAATAGACTTTAAAGCAACAAAGATCAAAAGAGACAAAGAAGGACATTACATAATGGTAAAAGGATCAATGCAACAAGAAGAGCTAACGATCCTAAATATATACACACCAAATACAGGAGCACCCAGATACATAAAGCAAGTTCTTATAGACTTATGAAGAGACTTAGACTCCCACACAATAATAGTGGGAGACTTTAACACCCCACTGTCAATATTAGACAGATCCATGAGACAGAAAATTAACAAGAATATCCAGGACTTGAACTCAGACCTGGAGCAAGCAAACCTAATAAGACATTTACAGAACTCTCCACCCCAAATCCACAGAATATACATTTTTCTCAGCACCACATCACACCTACTCTAAAACTGACCACATAATTGGAAGTAAATCACTCCTCAGCAAATACAAAAGAATGGAAATCATAACAAACAGTTCATCAGACCACAATGCAATCAAGTTAGAACTGAGGATTCAGAAACTAACTCAGAAGTGCACAGCTTCATGGAAACTGAACTGGTTCTTGAATGTTGACTGGATAAACAATGAAATGAAGGCAGAAATAAAGATGTTCCTCGAAACCAACGAGAACGAAGACACAACATATCAGTATCTCTGGAACATATTTAAAGCAGTGTCTAGAGGAAAATATATAGCAATAAATGCCCACATGAGAAGCAAGAAAAGATTTAAAATCGACACACTATTGTCGAAATTGAAAGAGCTAGAGGAGCAAGATAAAAAAAAAACTCAAAAGCTAGCAGAAGACAAGAAATAACTAAGATCAGAGCAGAACTGAAGGAGATAGAGACACAAAAAAAACCCTCAAAACATCAATAAATCCAGGAGCTGGTTTTTTGAAAAGATCAACAAAATATACAGACTGCTAGCCAGATTAATAAAAAAGGGCGAAGAATCAAATAGATGCAATAAAAAATGATAAAGGGGATATCACCACTGATACCACAGAAATACAAACTACCATCAGAGATTACTACAAACAGCTCTATGCACATAAACCAGTAAACCAGGAAAAAATGGATAAATTCCTAGACACTTGTACACTACCAAGACTAAACCAGGAGGAAGTGAAACCCTGAATAGACCAATAACAAGGGCTGAAGTAGAGGCAGCAATCAATAGCCTACCAACCAAAAAAAGTCCAGGTCCAGACAGGTTCACAGCTGAATTCTACCAGACGTACAAAGAGGAGCTGGTTCCATTCCTTCTGAAACTGTATCAAACAATACAAAAGAAGGAAATCCTCCCTAACTCATTTTATGAGACCAACATCATCCTGATATCAAAACCAGGCAGAGACTAAACTATAAAAGAAAACTTCAGGCCAATATCCATGATGAACATCAATGCAAAAATCTTCAGTAAAATACTGGCAAACAGATTGCAACAGCACATCAAGAAGCTTATCCATCACGACCACATAGGCTTCATCCCGGGGATACAAGACTGGTTCAACATACACAAATCCATAAATGAAATCCATCACATAAATGGAACCAAAGACAAAAACCATATGATTATCTCAATAGACGCAGAGAAGGCCTTCAATAAAATTCAACAGCCCTTCATGCTAAAAATTCTCAATAAAGTAGGTATTGACGGAATATATCATAAAATGATAAAAGCTATATATGACAAACCTACAGCCAATATTATACTGAAAGGGCAAAAGCTGGAAGAATTCCCTTTGAAATCTGGCACTAGACAAGGATGCCCTCTCTCACAACTCCAATTCAATATAGTATTGGAAGTTCTAGTCAGAGCAATCAGGCAAGAAGAAGAAATAAAGGGTATTCAATTAGGAAAGGAGGAAGTCAAACTGTCTCTATTTGCAGATGACATGATTGTATATCTAGAAGACCCCATCGTCCCAGCCCAAAATCTTTTCAAACTGATAAGAAACTTCAGCAAAGTCTCAGAATACAAAATCAATGTGCAGAAGTCACAAGCATTCCTATATACCAATAACAGATGAACAGAGAGCCAAATCAAGAGCGAACTACCATTCACAATTGCTACAAAGAGAATAAAATACCTACGAATACAACTAACAAAGAATGTAAAGGACCTCTTCAGGGAGAAATACAAACCGCTGCTCAATGAATTAAGAGAGGATACAAACAGATAAAGCAACATTCCATGCTCATAGTTAGGAAGAATTAATATTGTGAAAATGGCCATACTGCCCAAAGTAATCTATAGATTCAATGCTATCCCCATCAAGCTACCAATGACCTTCTTCATAGAACTGGAAAAAAACACTTTAAACTTCATATGGAATCACAAAAGACCCCACATAGCCAAGATAATCCTAAGCAAAAAGAACAAAGCGGGAGGTATCACACTGTCAGACTTCAAACGATAGTACAAGGCTACAATAATCAAAGCAGCATGGTACTGGTACCAAAACAGAGACATAGACCAATGGAACAGAACAGAGACCCCAGAAGAAACACCACAAATCTACAACCATCTGATCTTTGACAAATCCGGCAAAAACAAGCAATGGGGAAAGGACTCCATATTTAATAAATGGTGTCGGGAAAACTGGCTAGCCATGTGCAGAAAGCAGAAACTGGACCCCTACCTGTCACCTTACACTAAAATTAACGCCAGATGGATCAAAGATTTAAACGTAAAACCGAACACCATAAAAACACTAGAAGAATATGTAGGCAAAACCACCCAGGACATAGGCATCTGCAAGGACTTCATGACTAAAACACCAAAAGCAATGGCAATAAAAGCCAAGATAGACAAATGGGATCTAATTAAACTCTAGACCTTCTGTACAGCTAAAGAAACCATCATTAGAGCGAATTGGCAACCAACAGAATGGGAAAAAATTTTTGCAATCTACCCAACTGACAAAGGGCTAACATCCAGAATCTACAAGGAACTAAAACAGATACATGAGAAAAAAACAAACAACTGCATTCCAAAGTGGGTGAAGGATATGAATAGACCTTTTCAAAAGAAGATATATATGAGGCCAACAAACATATGAAGAAATGCTCATCATCACTCATAATTAGAGAAATGCAAATCAAAACCACACTGAAATATCATCTCACGCCAGTTAGAATGGCAATCATTAAAAAATCTGAAGACAACAGATGCTGGAGAGGATGTGGAGAAATAGGAACACCCTTACACAGTTGGTGGGTGTGTAAATTAGTTCAACCACTGTGGAAGACAGTGTGGTGATTTCTCAAGGATCTAGAAATAGAAATTCCATTTGACCCAGCAATCCCATTACTGGGTATATACCCAAAAAACTATAAATCATTCTACTATAAAGACACATGCACATGTATGTTCATCACAGCCCTATGTACAATAAGAGACCTGGAACCAACCCAAATACCCATCAATGATAGACTGGACAAAGAAAATGTGGTACATATACACCATGGAATACTACAAAGCCATAAAAAACGATGAGTTCGTGTCCTTTGCAGGGACTTGGATGAATCTGGAAATCATCATTCTCAGCAAACTGACACAAGAACAGAAAGCCAAACCCCATATGTTCTCACTCATAGGTGGGTATTGAACAACGAGAACATATGGACTCAGGGAGAGGAACATCATACACTGGGGGCATTTGGGGGAGTAGGGGAGAGGCAGTGAGAGGTGGGGAGGAATAACATGGGGAGAAATGCCAGGTATAGTATGCATCTAAAGTAAAATAAATTTAAAAAAAAAGACCACAACAAATATTTCTTTGTATATTATTGTTATAAAAGTATAATAAATAATACCATAACATTTGCTTTCGTTTAATTTTTTTCTGCTTCCTTGTAATACAGTCCCTAATCAGGTCAAAGAAAGTGCAAAAAGTGTTTTCTTTTTATTTCTACCATGTTCTTTTCTTCGCAAAATAACAGGCATAACTTATAATTTGAACAAAACATATGGGACACCCTGCCCCAATTTCTGCCTGCTTTCTTCAATTATCTCTTTCACTGAAATCTCACCCTGACATAGCAAGTAAGAAGATATAAACACTTTGGACCCAATAGGGTGTAGTAATAAGATTCTACACATCTCTCCTTAGGAGCAGATTATTATTTGAGTCATTTGATTGAAAATATTGAGAAAAGGGTAATGAATTAAAAAACAAAATGATATCCTATTACTTCTACTTTCCTTAATTCTATATGGTAGCATTTATAAGATGTACCTGAATAATAAATCAGATAAAGAGAGAGTGATGCTTACCTCCAACGATGCAGATCAAAGACAATATTAGAATGATTTCAGGGAGGTCCTCAGAATTACTCAAAAATAAATTCTTGAAATATTCCAGCCATGCATTAGAAAAGTTTTTATGAAAATCGATATCAGAAACCATATCCATATTATCATTCATCTTGTTGTGTTTCACAGTCCATCCAAATCTAAGAAATATAAGATTTGCCTTCTTGGTGGCCTTCTAATAATTTTCTAAAAAAAACAACAAAAAAAAAGCCCTATTATCCTTTAATTATTTCTAGTGATATCTCATGGTCTGCCTAATTTAGGGATGCCTCTCCCTTCCATGATGCTTTCAAGTTGGTGTAATAAAAAAGTCAAAATCCTAAGTGATAGAGACTACCAGTGTTACCTTATGTTTACTTACAATGTCAAGCACTACTCAGTTGTTCCCACCCTGAATCCGTCCAACTGTCTGAAAGAAGGATTCTCTATCTAACCATTCACACTCACCAGTGTGGTCATTGAAACCACAAGCTGCTGCAGGTTACTTAGCTCTGTGGATGGACAACAAAGCGTTTTGTCCTCAGATTATCTAAGCCTCTGGAAGCATGTTCTGGTAGCTATTCCAAAGTGGGAGTAAAACCAGGGAAGAATATTTGGATCTCTTTTGTTGTTCTATCCAGACAGAAATTAATAAATCATGAAGATATCCAGTCACAGCCTTCTTTTATCTCATTTGGGACACTGAAAGGCCAGGTGTTGTCTAAATTTATGTATGTATACAGCAACCAAGAATGTAAGAAAAATATTAAAACCAAAAACACTTTCTTAAAACAGGGAAATTGTTACATGTTCTATCTCTTTACTTCTTGTAAGAGGACCAAGCAGGGCCTTGATGAAAGTTTGAAGCAATAGATAGTTAACCACAGTCAGGCAATCTCGCTTGCTTCCCTTGGAAGGAAAGTTTTGCATCAAAGGTCTTAAATTTCACACAGGATATTATGATTCTAGCTCTCATAATGGTAACTTGACATTTTTTAGTGCCTTCTGTTAGTATCTCATATGACTGCCTTGCTAAGAAATTATAATTCATCTCATAATCTGGCAATTTATTTTTCAGTTTCATACACATATACACACACACATCACATATATATGATATACATATATGTTTTCTTATGTGTTCTTTTTATTATAAAATAATATTTTGAAGGGAAAAATAAATACATGTTTATTGTGAACACTTTGAAATACATATGTAAACAAGCATTTCGAAAGCAGAAAAGAACTCAGAATCATACCATCTAGTGGCTCTTATAGGTTTTATTTGCATTGTTAGACTCATTCTTTTATAATTATACTTTGTGCTGTTTTCCTCTTACTATTGTATCACCAGCATCAAAGCTTTATAGATAACTTTTACAAAGGTTATAACATATTACCACCAAGGTAAAAGTGCAGACTCTGGCTGGGCATAGTGGCTCACGCCTATAATCCCAACATTTCGGGAGGCCAAGATGGGAGGATCCCTTGAAGCCAAAAATTCAAGACAAGACTGGGCAACATAGCAAGCCTCCATTGCTATAAAAAATTTTTTGAAAAGCCCAATGTGGTTCTCACCTACAGTCCCAGCTACTCAGGAGGCTGAGTGGGTGGGGAGGACATTGTTTTGAACCCAGGCATTCAAGGCGTCAGTGAGCTATGATCATGCCACTGTACTCCAACCTGGGCGACACAGTGATACTTGTCTCTAAAAAAAAATTTTCAGAATCTGCAGTCAGACTACTTACATTCATAGCTCCGATGGGCTTCTGCTTGTAGGTTGAAAGACTCGGGGTAACTTACTTCAACTCTACTGGCCTCAGTTTTCAAATCTGCATAATTTTCTAGTCTGTGTAATTTCTCTCCCTATATTTATTATTTTTTGGAATTACCTAAGGAGTAATAATAATACTGGTGCCTATGGCCTGTCTCCAGAGATTCTGATTTAATTCAGTCTGGGTTGTAGCCTGGGTTCCTCAAGTAATTTTAATGTGTAGCCAAGGTTAGCAACCACTGTGATTCACCCAATTCAAAGACAACATTGCTCAATTTTTAGTCTCAAAGCCAGTTTCTTTTCAATATCCTTGGTGACGTTTTATGAGAAAGAATGTCAATGCTCTTCAGCCAAATGCTACCAGAAATACATCTGTACTCAACAAGTTTTGTTTATTATTTATTTGTTGCAGTGAAGAGAGGACTCACCATGGGAAACCACGTGGTATATCAGCAAAAGAATATTAGAAATAACCTGTTAGAGCATCTGCGTTTCGTCTAGGTACTGTTGGAAAAGGTCTAAGGAAGTGAGGGTTCACTTTAGATAGGGTGCTGTCAGAAAGTGAGACAATTCTATGATTATTTCAATAAAACTTTAGTGTAAGGAGAGTAGACTAGAGCTAAGATAAAGATGCAATGGGCACAGAAGGAGCAGTCACTCATTTTAGCTGAGAGTGAGGGTGTTTGGTGTTGTGTTGGTTTCACAATGACCTTTGTGTCTCATTTTACTAAGGTTTGGAGTGAGTCTGTCTGATGTTGACGTTCTGTGGGATCATTTACATCAAAGAGGAGAACAACATTGGCCCAGCTACGAGCTTAAGGCCAGCTTGGAGCAACACTGAGTCCTACCTCTGAGTATCAGACCACTTCCTGGATTCGGGGCTGTTTTGAGTTTTATGTTTGGTTCTTTTCCTCAAAGGATTTCTAAATTCTTTAACATTGCCTAAACATATAAAGAACTGTAGGTAGACCTGAAGATCTTAAATGTAATAAAAGTGATAGAGTAGGGTGAGCTCAGCTATGCCTCTTAACGGTGATTCTCAACCTTGGCCACACATGGAATCATGTGGTGAGTTTTAGAAAATACTGATTCCTTGGTGCCCACCCTCCAAAGTTAATTTAATTTATCTGGGGTGCACCCTGAGTACGGGGAACCCTAAAAGCTTTCCAGTGAGTCTAATGAGCAACCAGTGTTTAGAAATGGTGCTCTAGGGGAAGCCTCTGCCTTTAGGTAAGAACATTTTGGGCCGGGCGCTGTGGCTCACGCCTGTAATCCCAGCTCTTAGGGAGGCAGAGGCGGGAGGATAGCTTGAGCCCAGGAGTTCGAGACCTGCCTGGGCAATATAGTGAGACCCTGTTCTCCACAAAAAGGAAAAAAACAAAAAGACAAAAAAAAAAAAAAAAAAAAAAAAAAAGAACATTTTGGTTGATTGGTGATATTTGCTCTTAATATCAAACTATTGAGAAAAATATTGTTAATGTCACCTCTTAACTTCCCCACTCTTATCCCAAGGCTAAGCATCCTGGAGCATACAGGCAAGGCAAAATAAGAAAAACTATCTTCTGTACCACAGTTACACATTCCTACCTGCTTTCGTTAAGAAGTCTGTTGTTTTCCAAACTAGGAATACATGTTCCCATGAGCATTTTTATCATTTCTAAAATTATTTTAAAATTTTAGTGTTTACACATTCAATTATAATAATTTTTTTCAGAAAATAAAATTGTGCTATGGTCTGAGAAAATAGTTGTGATTTCAGTTCTTTTGCATTTGCTGAGGACTGTTCTTTGACCATGTGGTTGATTTTAGAGTACATAGAAGAATGTATACTCCTTTGTTTTGGGGTGAAGAGTTCTATAGATGTCTATCAGGTCCATTTGAGCAAGTGCTGAGCTTAGGTCCTGAATATGTTTGTTAATTTTCTACCTTGATGATCCGTCTAAAAGTGTCAGTGGGGAGTTGAACTCTCCCACTATTATTGTGTGGGCATCTCATTCTCTTTGAAAGTCTCAAAGAACTTGCTGTATGAATCTGAGTGCTCCTGTGTTGAGTGGATATATATTTAGAATAGTTAGATATTGTTGAATTGAACCCTTCACCATTATGTTATTCCTTTCTTTTTTTTTCTTTTTTTGATCTCTGTTGGTTTAAAGTCTGTTTTGTCTGAAATTAGGATTGCAACCCTTGCTTTTTTCTGTTTTTCATTTGCTTGGTAAATTATTCTCCATCCCTTTCTTTTGATCCTGCATGTGAGACAGGGGTCTTGAAGACAGCGTACCATAGGGTCTGGGTTCTTTATCCATCCTGTCACTCTGTGCCTTTTAATTGGGGCAGTTAGCCCATTTACATTCAAGGTTAGTATTAATATATGTGGCTTTGATCTTGTCAGCATAATATTAGCAGACTTGATTGTGTGCTTGCTTTATAGTGTCACTGGTCTGTGTACTTAAGTGTGTTTTTGTAGTGGCTGGTAATGGCAACATCATTCTCAACATAGGAATGGGCAAAGATTTCATGACAAAGACATCAAAAGCAATCGCAACAAAAGCAAAAATTAACAAATGAGATCTAATTAAACTAAAGAGTATGCACAGCAAAAGAAACTATCAACAGAGTAAACAGACAACCTACAGAATGGGAGAAAATATTTGCAAACTATGCGTTTGACAAAGGTCTAATACCTGCATTTATAAGGAACTAAAAATAATCTACAAGAAAAAACAACCCCATTAAAAAGTAGGCAAAGGACACAAAAAGACACTTCTCAGAAGAAGATATTCATGCTGCCAACAAGCATATGAAAAAAAGCTTAACATCACTGATCACTAGAGAAATGCAAATTAAAACCACAAGAAAGATACCATTTCACACCAGTCAAAATGGCTACCATTAGAAAGTCAAAAAAATAACAGATGCTGGCAAGGTTGTGGAGAAAAAGGAATGCTTATACATTGCTGATGGGAATGTAAATTAGATCAACCACTGTGGAAAACAGTGTGGTGATTCCTCAAAGACCTAAAAACAGACTACCATTTGACCTAGCAATCCCATTATGTGGCATATACACAAAGGAATATAAATTGTTCTATCATAAAGACACATGCATGTGTATATTCATTGCAGCACTATTCACAAAAGCAAAGGCATGGAATCAACCCAAATGCCCATCAATGGTAGACTAGATAAAGTAAAAGTGGCATATAAACACCATTAAATACTATGCAGCCATAAAAAAGGATGAGATCATGCCCTTTGTAGGAACATGGGTGAAGCTGGAAGTCATTATTCTTTTTTTTTTTTTTCTTTGAGACAGAGCCTCACTCTGTCACCCAGGCTGGAGTGCAATGGCATAGTCTCGGCTCACTGCAACCTCTGCCTCCCAGGTTCAAGTGATTCTCCCGCCTCAGCCTCCCAAGTAGCTGAGACTACAGGTGTGTGCCACCACGCCCAGCTGATTTTAGTATTTTTAGTAGAGACAGGGTTTCACTGTGTCGGCCAGGCTGGTCTTGTACTCCTGACTTCATGATCAGCCTGCCGTGGCCTTCCAAAGTGCTGGGATTACAGGTGTGAGCCACTGTGCCTGGACCCTGGAGGTCATTATTCTTAGCAAACTAATGCAGGAACAGAAAACCAAATACTGCATGTTCTCACTTATAAGTAGGAGCTAAATATTGAGAAAACATGGACACATAGATGGGAACAACACACACTGGGGCCTACTTGAGGATTGACGGTGGGAGGAGAGAGAGGATCAGGAAAAATAACTAATGTCAGGCTTAATACCAGAGTGATAAAATAATTTATACAACAAATCCCCACGATATAAGTTTACCTATATAACAAAGCTGCATATGTACCCCTGAATGTAAGTTAAATTATAATAACATTAATAACATTACCACAAATGTTATTATTAACCTTAAATTCAGAGAGATATATGATCAAATTCAACACAATTTATCTCTCTGGCTATGCATATGTGATAAATACCATTTGGCTTTCCCAACGTCTACTCCAAAATATCATAAGAAATCTTTGAGAATAGATGTCATTTTAAAATAGTTTTTAAAATACTAACATTACTGTAGCTTAATATGTTAAATGTATGGGTAAAGAAATAGCTATGAGAATAAGCAGGTTTCCAATGAAACTAAAACTCTTCATCTTAAGTTCTTAAGTTGACTTTTGACAGCTTTGTAAAAGTCTATGAGTCCAAATCTCACCAAGGAAAAAAATATTGGTTTGCCGCATAGGTCCTCTGCATTAATTTATCAGTAAGTTAGCTGGCAGGGCACAGTGGCTCACGCCTGTAATCCCAGCACTTTAGGAGGCCTAGGTGGACGATCACTTGAGATCAGGAGTTCAAGAGTAGACTGGCCAACATGGTGAAACTCTGCCTGTACTAAAAATACCAAAGAAAAAAAAAATTAACTGAGTGTGGTGGCACGCACCTGTAATCCCAGCTACTCAGGAGGTGGAGGCAGGAGAATCACCTGAACTCTGGAGGCGGAGGTTGCAGTGAGCCAAGATTGCACCACTGCACTCCAGTCTGAGTGACAGAGTGAGACCCCATATATACATGCTCTCTCTCTATATATGTATATGCTCTATGTATGCTCTCCATATATGTGCTATATATATGCTGAAATCTCATATATATATGCTAAAATCTCAATTCTCTTTGTGTGTGGAGGAAATTAATGACTGACCTCTCAAAAATGACGTGGATTTGTCCTTGTCAGTCAGCCAGCATTGAGAAATTTTGTCTCATAAACTGGAAGTCACACTAATTCACCATGTTCCTGAACATGGAAACAGTCTTTCTTCCTTCACATTGGAACGTTTTGCAAGAATCAGGTGAAGAAAGCATCCTGAAGAGGGCAGTGTGGGAGCTCAGTAATCTTCACAGCTACAAAGCTCATGCTTAAATGGTTTATTTCATATTGACACCTGGGGCTGGACTGTCTCCTCAGTGAACTTTCCTACCACACCACGCAGACATCTTATTCACTGACTCTGAAGGTGGATGGTCTATTGCCTTCCTAATGCCTCTCCACTCAGAATGAGCTCTTCCTCCAACTCAGCATCAACTCCACACACCTGAGGCGATTCCCTAAACCAGTGAGCTTTCTCCTGGGGCTGGACTTTTCAGTTTCAGTAACGCAAAAGGAACACATGCCACTAGATAGTTCACAAAGAGTTGATGTAAAAAGCATAACGGAGGAGGGGAAGCGGCTAAGGGGCAGAAGTTCAAACCAAGAGGCTAGCTGCTCTTTGGGAAAGTGTTTCATTGTCTGCCACAAGAAAGGCAGAATCTCTAGCTGGAAAAAAAGCGGCTGAATCCCTAGCTGGGATACTGTAGAAGCCTTTGTTCTCTAGGAGGTGAGACTGAGAGAGAAAGTACCAGTAAGAAAGGTCAACTTCCAGGAAGGGAAACTAGAAACTGGGGAGCTTACCATCCGGAGCCTCAGGAGGAGTATCCCGTGTTGTGCAAGTGAGAAGCGGGAGCTATTTCTCTCACAGCCAAACAGCCCAGACCAACTGCAACCTCACGGACAGTTACTTGCTCCAAGCTCCGCCCCCAGTCTGCACCCATTGGCTTCAGACTCAAGCTCCGCCCCTAGTCTGCACCCATTGGCTTCAGACTCAAGCTCCGCCCCTAGTCTGCACCCATTGGCTTCAGACTCAAGCTCCGCCCCTAGTCTGCACCCATTGGCTTCAGACTCATAATCTCTGACTTGATTGGCTGATGAAATACAGCATCATTGCTCATTTATATCTCAGGCATTTGAAGGCTTAAGGCTTTGTTTTCTTTATTTTTAAAAATAAATAAATAAGGGGTGAAAATGAACCTACAGAAATTGCACCATTATGTTAACTTAAGGCTTTGGGACAGTGGATTTCTGATAGAGAGCCATTGAACACTGCTTTCCCAGAATTCTAGTAAAAGGAATTTTCCTGGATAAGACAGGGTGGTAGAGATATGAAGATGCAGGTTGCTGGGTTAGGAAAAAAGTGAATGGGTGTTCTGGGCAAGTGAGACAATGAAATGAAGATGGCAAACAAGGTGAACTTTCACTGGGTTATATGTGAGAAAATTTTCAGGAATAATGATATACTCATTTGTTTTTTCTAAACACAATATGTAAAAAATATTTTAATGGAAATTAGTTATTACTCTAGAGTCAACTTTTCACACTCCTACTCTCGTGAAATATCTTAAAGTTATTTAAAATTTTATTTAATGTTTTGTTCTCTGTGTTTCATCTCTTTCTCCAGACCCACAATTTTATAAGTGAATGGTGGTAAAATTCCCAACTTTTGATTTGGCCTCCTCTAATACTATCCTGATAAGGAAAGCATGAGGCAACTTGTTTGACTGGGTGGGAGTAGAAGTCCAGGCTCCCTACATGGTCTCCACTGAGGCATGGGGTGCCTCTTAATAGCCTGGTTGTTATGAAAGTTCCAGCTCCCAGTAGGCCTTTTCTGATACTGCTCTGGTTGGGGTAGGGGGACACCACTCCTTGTACCCACATGCCAGCAAATACCACAGATATGTGGTATTTCCAACAATTAGAATAACGTTTGTGTGTATGTTTGAGGCAGAGTCTGTCTCTGTCGCTCAGGCTGGAGTGCAGTGGCACAACCTCCACCTCCCAGGTTCAGGCAATTCTCCTATCTCAGCCTCTGAGTAGCTGAGACTACCGTCACCTGCCACCACGCCTAGCTAATTTTTGTATTTTTAGTAGAAACAGGGTTTCACCTTGTTGGTCAGGCTGATCTCGAATTCCTGGCCTCAGGTGAGCCACCTGCCTCGGCCTCCTAACGGGCTGGGATTACAGGCCTGAGCCACTGCACCTGGCAGAGAATAGATTTTTAAAAGACCCAAGAAAAGGAGCAGCTTGCATGATATGGGTGAAATTTAGGTTTCCTGCTCAGTCTTTGCTGCTATGTGGGTACAGGGAGTGGGTGAACATTTTTCTGTGGTGTGTGGTTAAAGTAGAGCAGTTATTGGTACAATTCTCTGCCTTGCTGGGCTGCCCCTTTTCTTGGGTCTTTTAAAAATCTATTCTCTGCCAGGTGCAGTGGCTCAGGCCTGTAATCCCAGCCCGTTAGGAGGCCAAGGCAGGTGGCTCACCTGAGGCCAGGAATTCGAGATCAGCCTGACCAACAAGGTGAAACCCTGTCTCTACTAAAAATACAAAAATTAGCTAGGCGTGGTGGCAGGTGACGGTAGTCCCAGCTACTCAGAGGCTGAGATAGGAGAATTGCCTGAACCTGGGAGGTAGAGGTTGCAGTGAGCTGAGATTGTGCCACTGTACTCCAGCCTGAGCGATGGAGCCAGACTGTCTCACACACACACACAAACATTATTCTCATTGTTGGAAATACCACATATCTGTATGTGGGTTGTGGTTTATGGGTAGATATATATTTAAAAATTAATTAAGTTGCAAAGCTAATATTTGCCACTTTATGTATTCGTTTATATAAATATGTTTTAAGTTAATATATATGTAATATATATGTATTATATATTACATATGTAATATGTGTGTATACATAATATATGTATTTATATATTATGTATTGCTATGTATTGTTTATAAACATATGTTTTAAGTTAATATATATAATGTATATAATATATATTAACTTAATATATATAATATATTAATATATTATACATATATATTATATATTAATATATACAAATATATTTATATATAATATAGAATATATTCATATATTAACTTAATATATATATTAATATATTATATATAAGCTTACATATATATAACACACACACACACACATATATAACACAAATTAACAGGAAATTTAAATGTTGTCTAATGTTTCTCTTTAGCAATACACTCTAATGACCACACACTGGACATCCTTGTAATCCAGAATCATTCACCTGTTTTGTTTTTTTTTTTTTTTTAAAGAGATGGGATCTTGCCCTGTCACTCAGGCTGGAATGTAGTGGTATCATCATAGCTCACTGCTACCTTAAACTCCTGGGCTCAAGCAATCCTCACACCTGAGTCTCCCAGGTATTTGGGACTATTGGCATGTCACCACACCTGACTAATTTTAAAATTCTTTTTGTAGAGATGGAGTCTTGCTATATTGCCCAGGCTGATCTCTGGCCTCAAGCCATCCTCTCCTCAGCCTCCCAAAGTCCTGGGATTATAGGCGTAAGCCACCTCCCATGGTATCAGTGGCGATCATGCAGGGGGCAGTAATGGGGCATCCTTCTTTTCCCATCCAGGGAGGTATCATCAGAGACCTCGCAAAGAGCCCGAAGCCCCACTCCTACCTAGCAGTAAGAAGACAGCCTTCTTTGGCTGTGTGTCACTGAAGACTTGAGTAGAGAACTTGAGGTTTTATTCCAACATGCCTACAATAGGTGACCCCAATTCTCTTGCCAAAGCAGTGTCAGTGAATGCCTGGTAAAACCCAGGATTTAAATAAGATCCAGTGTCTTATAATATCTGCAATGTCCAACTAGAAATTGAAAATCATCACACCAAGAACCGAGGTTATTCCAACTTGAATGAGAACAGACAATAAAAGACACCAAGCCCAAGAAGACACAGAAGTTAGAATTATCTAAAAAGGATTTTAACATAGCCATCGTAAAAATATGTCAGTGAATACTAATAATTATAAACACTATTGAAATAGATGAAAAAATGGAAACTCTGGGCAAAGAAGTAAAGTTCCAGAAGAAAAAAATAGGTGATATAAAGAGAAGCCAAATGAAAATTGCTCAGATGAAAAAAGTACAACAAATTCTTAAAAAAATCAGCAAATGGACTGCCTTGCACTTCCCTTGTTAAACTTATTCCTGGTCATTTAACTCTTTTTTTCTTTTTTCTTTTTTTGCAGTCATAATGGAACTGGTTTTTAAATTTTATTTTTGCATTATTCATTGCTAGTGTATAGAAGTACAACTGATTTTTCTGTATTGATCTTGCATCCTATAATCTTGGTGAACTCATTTATAGGTCGGTGCAAAAGTAATGGCAAACACATATAGGTGAAGGGGAGGAAGGCAGCAAATCACACTGCCACGTATGCACCTATGCAACAATCTTGCATGTTTTTCACATGTACCCCAAAACCTAAAATGCAATAAAAAATAAATAAATAAATAAATAAATAAAATTGAAAAAAAGTAATGGCAAAAACTGCAATTACTCTTGCACCAACCTAATATTAGCTCTAATAGGCCTTTTACAGATTTTTCGGGGTTGCTACATATAGATTCATGTCATCTGCAAATATATGTACTGCACTTCTTGCTTTCCAAATGGTATCCCACGCTTTCCCCATCTTTTAAAAACTCTTGCCTAAGTGACCTGGCTAGAATTTCAAATACACTGTTGAATAGAAGTAAGGAGAGTAGATATTCTCATCTTGTCCCTCATCTTAGGGAAAACTTTGTTTTCACCATTAAGTATGCTGTTAGTTATGGGTTTTTCATAGATGCCCTTTATTAATTCAAGATAGTTTCCTTCTGTTACTAGGGTTTTTTTTTTTTTTTGGTGTTTTTATCATATAAAGGTGTTAGATATTGTCAATTGCTTTGTCTGCATGTGTTGAGATTATCAAAAGCTTTTCTCCCTTATGGTGCAGTACCTTAATTTTCATATGTTGACCCAAACCTACATTCCTGCCATAGCATTCCATTGTTTCACTGGAATAACTCCCTTTATCTTTACATGTAAGGCAGATGTAATGGTGAGTGAACCCCCAAAGCTTTTTTATATGGTTGCTATATTAATTTAATACTTGATATTTTAATTAATATCAAATATTATATCAAATAAAAATATATATGTATTATTTCTTTGTGTTGGAAATATTCAATATCACCTCTTTTAGCTATTTGAAACTATGTAATATATTAATGTTAAACATAGTCATCTTACTATAGAAGACTAGAACTTATTCCTCTTACCTAGTTATAATTTCATAACCTTTAAGGAATCTCTCTCTATTCTCCCTTCCTACAACCCTTCCTGTCCTCTAATATCTTCTTTTCTTTACTTCTGTGAGATCAACTTTTTAAGCTTTTGCATATGAGTGAGAACTTGTGGTGTTTAACTTTCTGTTCCCGGCTATTTCCCTTAACATAATGTTCTCCAGGCTCATCCCTGTTGCCATAAATGACAGGATTTCATTCCTTTTTATGGCTGGATCGTATTTCCATTATGCACATATACCACATTTCCTTTATTCATTCATCTGTTTTTGGACATTGCGGTTGATTCCTTATCTTGACTATTGTAAATAGGGCTGCAGTTTATATGAAAGTCGCCAGCCACAGTGGCTCACACCTGTAATTCTAGCACTCTGGGAGGCTAAAGTGGGCTGATCACTTGAGCCCAGGAGTTCAAGACCAGCCTGGGCAACAGAGCAAGATTCTGGCTCAACAACAAATGAAAAAGTTAGCCAGCCATGGTGGTAAGCACCGGTAGTCCCAGATACTGAGGAGGCTGAGGTGGGAGGATTGTTTGAGCCTGGGAGGTTGAGGCTGCAGTGAGCCCTGGTCATGCCACTGCACTCCAGCCTGGACAACAAAGTGAGACCCTATCTCAAAACAAAACAAACAGCCAACATGAAAGTGCAAAAGATATCCCTTCAATATACGGATTTCCTTTCCTTTGGATAAATATGAGCATAAATCACAAGGATCCATTGACAAGCCAAATAACCTTCACCATTCTCTAGGGTTACAGAATAATGTTTTCTCCCCTTCTGACTTCAACAGGGGATCTAAGACAAGCTTTAGAGCAAATACTCTAATTCCTTTATCCTGTAGCCTAGAGTTTTGGTACTATCTTGCCATAAACTACCGAACTTGAATACACACACACACACACACACACACACACACACACACACATTTATATGTATTTTGAAATAGAGTCTCACTCTGTCACCGAGACTGGAGTGCAGTGGTGCGATCTCCGCTCACTGCAACTTCTGCCTCCCAGGATCATGTGATTCTCCTGCCTCAGTCTCCTGAGTAGCTAGGATTACAGGCGCGTGCCACCACATCTGGCTAATTTTTGTATTTTTAGTAGAGACGGGGGTTTCACCATGTTAGTCAGGCTGGTCTCAAACTCCTGACCTCGTGATCTCCTCGCTGCTGGGATTACAGGCGTGCGCCACCGTGCCTGGCCACAACTTGAATATATTAATGGATTGCTAGGAGCCACAAAGAAAGCATCCCAAATATCTGTATGAAAAAAACGAAAACCAAATAACGTTTTTCTGGGTTGTCATAGAGCTTTAAATCAATAGTGGTCTCATCTCTGCTCTTTCTACATACCATATACTTTTAATTTGAGCCTTATAGTCCAAGACATTTTAAGTTTCATAAACATGATCTTCATTTCTGGGTGCATTTTCAAATTAATGGGCTACATTTAGGCTTCAAGAAGTTAAGGAAAACATGCACCTGTTCCACTGAAATGTTTCCTCTTCTGTTAAGGCCTTATCCTTTTTAAACTGCATGTGTAAAAAGACAAAATGAGTTACACAGTATCATCCACCTCTCCCTTTTCTTAATTACTCTGGTGATTTCCTCTGAAAAATGTAAGCATAATGAGTCTGGGGTCTTTGTATCTGTCCCATTTCAGATGCCAAGCTGCATAAACACAAATTTCTGTTTTAACATACTGACAAATTTCAGTATTAACTATGGACTAGCAGACAGATGTTTATCAGTATATCACTTGAACAAATCAAACAAGATTTATTTACCTGCAGGACATGTAAGGAAGCTAATAATCAGAATATACGGGAAAATGATCAGAAATATTCTTTTCTTTTTTTTTGAGATGGAGTTTCACTCCTGTTATTGCCCAAGCTAGAGTTCAGTGGTGCAATCTTGGCTTACTACAACCTCCACCTTCCAGGTTCAAGCGATTCTCCCGCCTCAGCCTCCCAAGTTGCTGGGATTACAGGTGCAACCATGCTCAGCTAATTTTTTGTATTTTTAGTAGAGATGAGTTTTTACCATGTTGGCCAGGCTAGTCTTGAACTCCTGACCTCAGGTGATCCACCCTCTTCGGCCTCCCCAAGTGCTAAAATTACAAATGTGAGACACCACACCCAGCCTGATCAGAAATATTGTGCAAGCAAGATATAGGCTCTTTCTGTGAGTCAATCTAATAATAAAATCAGATAGACAGTCTAAGTACTACTCCTCACAACGTGTTTAGCATTCATATAACAATACTCCAAATAATAGACTTTATAATGAGATAGATTAAAATATTGTTTTTTTGAAAATATACAGTGAGAAAGCAAGTAGTTTATCACTGATTAAAAGAAGATTATAGTACTTCTGTATACTTTTACTTTACATGTTGTATATACATAAAATCATAAGCTAATGACTTTTTCAGAATCTCACTTGATGGCACAGCTTGCAATAAGCCTCAGAGTGTCTAACTCCCAGTCTTATACCTTGATAGCATTTATAAACTTCTGTGGCTGGGGTGGTATGAGAATATTAAAAATTTTGGCTTTACTTAAATTTAAGATCTCAAACTATATAAGTCCTAGAAGAAAACCCAGGAAATAGTCTTCTTGACATCAGCCACCATGGCACGTGTATACCTATGTAACAAATCTGCATGATCTGCACACGTACCCTAGAACTTAAAGTATAATTTTTTTTAAAAAAAAGGATCTTTGTGGGATTCATCCCAGTGACGAATGTTCAACATATGCAAATCAATAAACATAATACATCGTGTTAACAGAACCAAGAAAAAAAAGTACGATTTCTTAAATAGATAACAAAAAATATTCAGTAAAATTAAACATCCCTGCATGATATAAACACCCATTGTCTTTGACCATCCATTGATGCTGATAATAAGTCAAATGTCAATTTCATCATTGTGACAATCTGTATTTTCTCTTTGGTCACATACTATCTTATTACTGTATTTTCTCTTTGGGAACATAGAATCTTCTCTTTATTCTAGTGATATTTAGGTTTTGTTTATTTGTTTGTTTTATCCTTTAATGTGATACACATTTTGTGATTTCATTCAATTCAGATACTCAAATCCTTCAACTTTGAATATTTGTTCATTTCTTAGATAATTTTCCTCCATTCATCTCACTCGTTTTCTTCCTTTGTACTTCTGATTAAGTGGGCATTAAAACATTTAAATTGGATTTTTTTTTCTTCTTTTTAATATTTATATCTTGTTTTCCTCACATTATCTGGGAAGTTTTCTAAAGAATATTTTCAAACTCATTGAATTTTTTCCTTATTTTGACAGTCATGTTTTAATTTGTAATTGCTTTTATAATTTAAAATTAAATTATTTAATTTTTCATAATCTTTTCTTTCTGTTTTAAGGGAAATAATATCTCAAATATACCTGGGAATAATAATTTAGAGGTATTTTAATTATCTTCTGTTTTCTTAATTGTCTTCTCCCCGCTCACCATTTAAATTTTATTTTATTTTTTCACTGAGACTTCTTACTTTGATTTTAGGCTTTCTTCAGTGTCTGGAGTTCCTTTACTGGACGCTTACAGAGGATGCAATATACAGAGAGGTGGGCGTTTGTTTGTAGAGAACAGGCAACAATTAAATAGGAGACCCCAAAAGCTGGAGTATAATGGCCTTCACTCTGGGGCCCCTGACCCCTACTGCTCTAGGAATAATCCCAGTATATTCGATCGATGACTTTAATTACCACTCTATTTTTTGGCTGCGGACTAAGTATCTGGCTGTTCAAAGTGGTGCTTTGGAATATGGAAATGGCTGCTTTTGACTAAAGCTTTAATTCTGCTACTCACTCCAGCTTCTTTTGTCCTCAGGGTCGTGGGTCTTTCCAGGTTCTACAGGACTTTTTCTGCAGGTGTAATCTGCTTTACACAGCCATGAGGCTGCAGCTTTTTTCATCCTGCACCTTCATAGGTCATTCCTCTGTCTGCTTTATACCTTCTGTGAATTTGTTTCTTCACAATCTCTTGCCACTGAAGGTTATTCTTCTGTGTTTGTTGTTTTACATTTAACCCTTTTATTTTTGTTACTGTAATTTCAATGGCATCTCAAGAAGCATTAGAGATGAATATTTTGGTTGTATCTGGTTTTTTTGAAACTGAAGTTAATCAGCTCCGTTTTCCTGGTAAATTTCCGCAACTCATGAGATTGGAATATGCCAATTGAATAGCATATGTATTTTCCATCAATCTACTAGCTAGATATTGGTTAATTTTACTTCTTGTTGAAATACAAGTGTCAGAAAAGAAGTTATCAACTATATTCTGGTTTCTCTTCAGATCGTATAAATCTTTCACCAAAGATTTCCATGGAGAGGAACAACTCTGAATCTTAAACCAATTATTTGAGGCCTTGTTTCAGCAAGGTTACATTAAAAAAAAAAAAAGAAGAAGTTCTCAACTAAGAAATGATTCATAGTGCTTAGTTTTGTAACAAATATTAGAAATAAAAATCCCTAATTCTGCTGAAATTCTCATATAAAGCTTTTTTTTTCTATGCACTGTTGTTGACTTTAAGGATGTGTTCATATGCACTGCTGAATTCTTCACATTCATCCCCCTCCACCTATTTAGAATATAGCATCTTGTAGAATGTAGACTCTGTAGTATCTTCTTGAGAAAGAACATTGGTAAAATCTAAAAACTGAGATAAAATGATGTCTGAGCAGTCAAAAATAAATTGCACAACCAAATCACATGAACTTTCTAAACAGCATTTCAGAGAAGAACTTCTAACAAAGATTTTTCTTTTCATTCAATGGTAATGGAAAATTCAAAGCAGCAAATTTAAAAAGGGTGAGAGGTTACTATAAGCAGAAAAATTACAGCAGTCTGGCAATTAGGAAGAGGACAGAGAAGAAAGCCTACTGTGAGAAGACCTAAATATGCAAAATGCAAAATATTTCATGTTAATGTTAGCAAAATCTTCCTTAAGGGCCAACATAAAGTGTATATGTTCATTTTCATGTTACATCTAAGAAGAATCATTGACAATTATAGTGATAGCTTTTTGTTAATTTTAAATTGCAGTAAAAAAATGTAAATTTTATTCAGAGGGCTACAGGAAGACATGTCAGTAACACAATTTAGTTACATTTTGGTCAAAATAGCTATTTTTTAAAGTGCTGATGCGTGAAAAATTGTTTTTCATGAGTGCAGGCACTAGAGTGAAAATTAAATTTGTTTCTATCTTTTTCCACTTAATCATGGTATATTTTTGAGAGATTTTCTGAACATCACAGAGACTGGTTTCTCATCTGTACCTAATAACTGCACTTATCCAGTTAATGTGAATAAATGGTCCCAATAAAATGTCTATCACATTACTTAGTACATTCATCTTGAATATTTATTATCATTATACATTAATTTTAATTCCAGACTCTGGAAATTTTATTTTAGTAATATAGTCACCAAGTGACAACATTATTTTTATTATTTTATTATTGAACTTATTTATAAATACACATAATTATAAATTTATATATAATTCTTAATAAAATTGTTTATTATTTAATTTATTATATTATATTTTACTTAATCATTTTTATGGTAAATATTTAGGTGATTACATCTTTTTTCTTATTCTTGAGAATGTTAAGATTATATTAGATGTTATAGATCTTTGAAGAACATGTAGGAGTTTGACTATTCATTAGTTTTTTTTAATGAAGTGGAATATGGCAAATTTCATATAGTATTAATTTTAATGTCAATGAGGCAATGGAAAATCGAAACAGCATTGTAGACTAAAGGTATCGAGAGGACAATACAGTGTATAGAACAGAAGTATAGTCACAATGAATGTTTCTGATTTATGTTTTTCAGGTACATCTAGTTCTTCTATTTGTCTACCTATAGTTGGTACACTCATAACATTTTAATTTATTTCATGTGTTGTCATAGTTGTCCTCTGTATTGTTCTGAGAAAGAAAATGCTACCTGTTTGTGAAAAAGAAGATGAATGAAACAGGGCTAGTTTCAATCATTAAAAAAAGAAGTTCTGAGGGCTCTGGCAAAATCCATCATGAAAATAGTTGTTCTGAAAAAACTCTTTTCCACATGCTTGGCAATTCCTGCAGTGAAGGATATACCCTGGTTAAAGCGATAGTTCACTCTGGAGTAGTATAAAGGTAGGCTGTTAGTTATCATTAATGCTTACGGTAAATTGAGTTTAAGAGTCTTTACTGAGGACAGATTTTTGCATGGGAGAGTATGGACCACAGACAAATGGTGGGAGGAAGTTCATTGAGTGGTAAAAAGGTAGAGATTGGAAGGAGATTTTTCAAAGAGACTATTGCAGTAGTCAAGATGAGAACTGATGGTGGCCTGGACTAGAGTAGTAGCAAAGGGGACTGAGGGATTAAGGACACATTTAGGATGGCAAGATTTGCTGAAGAAATTAGTTGTGGTAAAGGAGCAAAATGTAAGAATTGTCTTGATGATTGTATGTTTTTGGTGTTAGATAAAGAAAACATTTACAAATACGGGAAAGTTTAGAGGAAGGACAAACTTTGGAAAAAGAATCCAGAGCTCAATTTTGAACGTTTTAATTTTGAAATGCTTATTTTACATCCAAGGGAATATGTTAATTAAGTGTCTCTATACATGAATCTGAAATGGTATGGAACATATAAGGACCAGTGGTATAAATTTTAGAGTATAGTGAATATACTGTCCAAGGGGACAAATCATAAGTAATGACCCTAACTATTATAGAGTGGAAATAATATGCACGCTCTGTAATTGGAGTATTTTTATGCCCAACTAAGCATTTGAAAATCTACTTTGGTCAACCTCAAGAGAATCTGAATCTGAATCTCCCAATTTTTACTCATAGCTTACTCTTATTATGTACTGCCATGAGGGGGCGTGTTTGGGTCGTATTCTGTGACCTTGAAGTATAGTGACATTAATGTCTAGGTACATATACCTAGAAGTCTAGTGACAGAATATGTGTGAACCAAGACTTCATTTGAGACAGCCTCACATGGAGAATGTAATGAGCCATTCTCTTCTCGCATACAGGTAATTGGCAAGTTTGTGAATTTGTTACTGTCATTTTGAACACTTCAAATTTAAGATTCAACCTTCCAAATTAAATCATGCATTTGGTAGCAGCAATTATCATTTTAGAAATAAATGAAAATAATGATTTGGTTAAATATATAATCCAATTTCATGAATTATTGGTTTCAAATGAGGTTATATTAATATTAATGTCTTTGAATGTTTCTATTCATTCCCTGATTCAGGTCCCCTCTCATCATCACCAATTGAATGGCTGCTTTGATTTGCATTTTTTCAGATTATTAATAAGTATGAGCATGTATTCATACATTTGTTAGCCACTCAAGTTTCCCCTTCTGTGAAGTTCTTGTCTACATCTTCAAGTAATGTCTGGTTGACTGTTTATATTTGCAGAATTTTTTTTTTTTTTTTTTTTTTTTTTTGAGATGCAGTCTTGCTCTGTCACCCAGGCTGGAATGCAATGGTGCAATTTCTGCTCACTGCAACCTCCACTTCCCTGGTTCAAGCAATTGTTCCTGCCCCAGCCTCCAAAGTTGCTGCAGTTACAGGCACCAGATACCATGCCCACCTAATTTTTGTATATTTTATTGAGACGAGGTTTTACCTTGTTGGTCAGGTTGGCAGGGTGGTCTCGAACTCCTGACTTTAGGTGATACACCCACCTCAGCCTCCCAAAGTGCTGGGATTACAGGCATGAGCTACTGAGCCCAGCCAGAAATATAACTCTTAATGTAGCAAAAGAATATTTAGCCTAATGAAAGATACGATAGAAGAAAATATACTAAAATAAAATATAAAAACTTTAAAAGTCCTATTATATCAGTAATCACAAAATACAAATAGGTTAAAGCTGGGTGCAGTGGCTCACACCTGTAATCCCAGCACTTTGGGAGGCCAAGGTGGCAGCTTTTTTTTCCAAGTGTGCAGTTAATATTTCTCTAATAGAGAAAGTTTCTTTAATAAGAAAGGTTAAAAATAAAGTGATAGAAAAATATATAACAAAAAAAGTAATAGAATGATGTACATATGCTTATGAAGACATGCACAAGAATGTTTATAGCACCACTACGAAAAATGCCTCCAATTTGAAAAACAAAGAAATGTTTATTAACAGAAGAATAAATAGATTGTAATACACAGTATTTATAGAATTGGATACTATACATCAGTGAGAATGAATAAGCCACACTACAGGCAATAACACGGACGGATATTTAAAATCTACTGTTGAGTGAAAAACCCAGATACAAGTGAGGACATATGCTCTGATGTCATTCATATAAAGTTCAAAATCGGGTGAGCCTAGTCTACGGTGCTAGAAGTAGGAGAATAGGTCAGGTGCAGTGGTTCATACCTGAAATCCCACTGCTTTGGGAGGCGGAGGCAGGAGGATCATTTGAGGCTAGAAATTCCAGACCAGCCAGGGCAACATAGTAAGACCCCGTGTCTTAAAAAAAAAAAAAAAAAATAGCTGGACATAGTGGCTGCCCATCTATCGTTCTAGCTACTACTCTAGAGGCTGAGGTGAGAGGATCCCTTGAGCCCAGGAGTGAGTTATGATCGCACCACTTGCACTCTCCCGTGGACAACAGAGGGAGACCTTATCTGTAAAAAGAAGCAAAAACAAAACCCCAAAACTTTGTCCCAGCTTCTTATGAGAGGGTGGTGGTAGTAAAACACAAAAGGCTTCAGGAGGTGAACATTTGATGATTTCTTTGTCTTTTATGTTTGTGTTTGGAGCCAAGAACTCTGGAACTTGTTAAAAAAAAAAAAGAAGAAGAAGAAGAGGAAAGAAAAAGAAAAAAGAATCCTCATCATTAATGCAAATGGGAGGAAGCTCTTCAGTAAATAATCGATTACATCATGAAAGGTGAAATCATTACAGAATGGATTAACTATATAAGTTGTATCTGGGTTTAAAAATAATAAATGTAAGTTTTTTTCTTAAAAAAAAAAAAATCTATTGGTTATATTCAGCTTGAATCCTTTGCCACGACATCAAGAGCTAACAGTTCAACAATTCATCTCCGCAACCTCCTACCTCATTTCCTTTCTCAGTCCAGTTAACGGGAAAATGGAAGAAAATGATCCCCGCCGCAAACACAGTCTCAGTTTCCCTAGTGGTCACCTCTGAAAAGGGGAAAATATCTGAAAATAGACAAGGGTGAATACAAACATCACTTAATTGCCCCCACACAGATAGCCTCCGCTCCTGGGAGGGCGTGGGCAAAGGGGAGTGGAAGAAGGGGGCTAGGGAGAAGGACGATGTGGGAGGGACGGCGGGGGCACAGGTGACGTTCTCCGCCGTCAGCGTTCCAGGCACACACACAGCCGCAGTCGGCCGCGCGCGCCTCCGGGAGCGAGGATGCCGAGGCTGGTGAGCGGGGAAGGGGCTTGGGAAGGAGGGCGCAGGGTGGGCGATGTCGACCGAGGCCCTGCGGCGGGGCTCTCGCCACAATCAGGTCGGGGGACTTGATCTGTGGTGTTGATGGCAGCGCTTTTCTCTAAGCGCTATCCCTTGCTGAGGAGCGGATTTTGCCTTCCAAAGGGTGGTTTACAGGCCGCTGCTGGCGTTGGGGGTTCTCCATTCCAGTTCCCCGACAAGAAGATGCATAGGCCGGGGGGCTCCGGAGGCGCTTGTTCCGAGCTGGCGAGGCTGGCGCATCTCCCTGCAGGCTCACGGCTCGGCTCTCGGGCTCCAGCTCCCAAAGCTGGGGGGGCACCCCCTATTTTAAACTGCCCCCAAAAGGGAATGAGGAATGCTGCGTTGGTTCGTGTTAACACCAAAAGCTGCGGCGGGGATGCAGATTTCCAGGCTCGCTCTCCCCGGGAGAGCTCCTGCGTCTTCTCGTTGTTAATCAGCCCCTTTCTCCCTCCTAGCCCTTGCCTGGGGGAAGCCATGAACTGAAGAGGGTTAACTCTGAAGCCTCGCTTGAGAGAACTGAAGTGCTCTGTGATCGTGATGCTTTGAAGGGTTAACCCAGGGTATCTAGAGAAACAGACATTTTGTTTATTCGGAACCTGCGTACAAGACAAAAAGACGGAGAAGGTTTTCATATACTCCACTGGTATTCGAAATAAAAATCCAAATACAATGAATGCCTCAATACAATGAATGTTTTCATGTGTGGTTTGCTGGCAAGACCGCACAGCCAGTGATTTCACTGTCTTTCTTAACAAAGGAGAATGGTGGTCTGTGAGCTAGGGTCTACTGCAAGCTAGATGCGCTGAATCTTCTTTATAACTATCCTTCTAACAAGGAATTATTACCCGGTTTTACAAATAAACAGGCGGAAGGCTAATATTTCCAAGTCCATGTGACTACATGTGGGGTGATGTGGATTTGGACATAGAAACTTGCCGAGGAAGAGGCATGAATAGGGGCAATATAGCTGCCAGGTGGGCAGCGTCAGGTAAGACCCAGGCTTTTGTGAACCCTGGACTGCATGGCAAGGGTTGTATAAATGGGCTTCTTTGTTTCCATGACTGTAGTTTCCTTATATGATTTGATCGATTAATTTTTTTAGCTGCGTAACACATGTTGACTTTTACTATAACCTGGGCTCTATACTAAGTGCTTTAATTAATGTTTGTGAAACATCTGTTATTTGGAATTGGTTTGGCACTTCGTCTTTATATTGCCCTCATTAAATTTAGGTCATGGCTGTCTCCCAAGGAAAGAAAAGGGCATGTACTGACCAGAATTAAAATGAAGAAATCCATTGAGTAGGAGGATATTAGAATTGAGTGGTTCCCATTAGACAGGAAAAGGAAGAGAAATCGTTATGGCAGATAAAGGAGGAGAGATTTAGATCCTTGAGAACTCTGTTTCCCCACCCACCGCTCCTAAGCCCACAAAAAGGAGGATATCACAAGACAATAAAAATCCCAGAGAAACTGAAGGGCACACAGAAAGACCCAGCTTACAGTGATAAGGAAAATGAATTCTAGTACGGAAGTCATTGTATCGAAAAGGAATGGCAAAAACAGGGCTTAGTTAAGGCAAACACTGAGAACGAGGGGATGGGATTCCCACAGGTAGAATATCACCCTTTAACAATCATCCTGAACCTAAACCAATGTCATTTAAATTATTATGGTTCAATATTCTAGAAATAAGCTTCAAATTATAGTAGCAACAGGTAGGGCTAAACAGGAGCCGATAAGAACTTGTAACTTCAGAATGGGATGCCCATGATGGGTTTACTAAGGAAAAAGTGGTCAGGACATCCCGCTAAAGCAACAGGATTTAGTCGTTATTGAGGTTCTTGGGGGCTTGGGGGCAATGAGACAGGTACAGAGAGACCACTACTTTATAGAAGACTATGTTCATACTGCTAAATACCATCAAAGAATAGACAGAGCCAAATAAGAGATTGTTTCTAACAAAACAAGCAGCCGGTGTCCCAACCTCAGGAATTTAACACAGTCTGAGAAAGAATAGTAGTTTCAAAATTGTCAGGTCTGCTTCAGTGTTATATTTTTTTTCCACTGACAAGAGAGAATTAAAGACTGGTAGCTGGGGGGAGTGGCGGGGGATGGGAGTGTGTTGACAGGTAGTACGCAGGCTGGAAACAGTGTCTCAGAGTATGGGGTATATGGTGAATATACTTGGGAGGTAGTCATCTTCTCTCAAACTGGAAAGCAGACTGATATTTTCAGACAAGATCTGGAAGCTGGGGTGTGGTGGACAAAGGGAGATAGGATCCCTTTGGCACTGGAGGAAGATGCTTGAATCTTCTTGGAGCACTAAAAGTTCAAAAAGACCTAAGGAGAAGGTGCTTCAGAAGAGGGGGATCACTGTCTAGTGACATGACTGTAATCAGGCTCGTAAAAGTAAGACCTTATATAAATACAAGTGAGGAGGAAGACATTCCACGTAGGAGGAATGGCTCAAGCAACAATACCAGGGCGGTAAATTGTGTAGTGCATTTAGAAGTAGAAAAGGCTAGCTGGCAGAGACGGGACACATAGGAAGGCAGTGGAAATTAATTTGCAAGAATGAAAATGGGCTAAGAACTTTGAACAATTTTCTCTAGATAGCGAGGGGCTGTAGAAGATTTTTAAGGGGATGGCAACTTGTGCAAAGAGGAATTTAAGGAAAATTAATCTGTCAGTAGTGTGTAAATACATAAGCTGGATAGTAAACTTAACTAAGTTAGGGACTATATCCGCGTTATCCACCATTGTCTCCAAAGCGCCTACCATAGTGCCTGGAATGAAGTCAGACCCAATTGAGATGATTAGTATTAGAATCAATGAAAGAAGTACAGTGGTCCCTTGGTATCCATGGGGACTTTGTTCCAAGACCCTCACCAATACCAGTGGGTGGATGGTGCAAGTCCCTTATATGAAATGGCATTATGTTTGCGTATAGCTATACATGTCCTCCCATATATATAAACTAATCTCTCCATTATTTATAATTCCTAATACAATGTAGATTCTATATAAATAGTTCTTATGCTGTATTATTTAGGCAATAATGACAAAGATCTGTATTTGTTCAGTGCAGATGCTTTTTTAAAAAAATATATTTTCCATCTGTGGTTACCTGAATCCATGGATATAGAACCCACAGAGTGGGTCAACTCTATTGGCAGAAGTTCAGTTCCAATGGAAGACAAGACTACTGCACAAAACACCCACGTTATGAGCTGAGACTAGGGTAGTAAGGGACAAACACTTCACCTGCGAGAAGCTAATGTGTATAGTGACTTAACTGCATATCTAGGTAGGGGAAAAGCAAGACATCCTGAATGACTTGCGTGCCTGAGAGATAAAAGTCCAAATAGAAGCTCTTCCGGGTAAAATGATGATTAATTTGATGTTATTCATAGATTTAATTATTCACCATTTGTTCCTTTCTTTTATTCAACTGAGAGCATAAATAAAAGAACAGATGCAGGAAGTAGCTTGGTGATTTCAAGTCATTGAAAGAATGGTGAAATGGAGCTTGGTATGCAAGGTGGAAAGCACAGTGAGAGGAGATTGGTTAACATGTTTGTAGGGACTGAGCGGCAGGTAGTGACAGATGGGGTCAAGCTATGTTACCAGCAGAGCTTCTAGACAGTGATTCATTGGCTTTCAGAGATTCCTGGGCTCTGTGGAAACCTGTTTGAATGCTTCTTAAATACAGTTTCAAAATTGAATTTAACATATTGTTGCAGGGCAATGAAGCAGAGACTGCTGTGTGAAGAGCAATTTGGTAATGCCTTACAATCATGATTTGGTCATAGGCAATAACAATGTACTTTTGTAATGATAGGTGGAGATTTTAAAACCAACAAAACTTTATACTTAAGGGAGGCAAGATGGTGTAGTGATTATGGTTATAAGCTCTGCAACCAGACTGCCTGGGCTTTAACCCCTTCTCTGTCACTTCATAGCTGTGTGACCTTGGGCAAGTTACTTAACTTCTCTGTGCCTCATATTCTTTATTTTGAAAATGATGATCGTAATAGTGCCTCCTATATAGATTTATATGAAATATTGGATGAAATAGTTTTTCTCAAGTGCTAAGAACAGTGTCTAGTACATGATAAATATTCAATAAATGTTAGTATTAGTGGTTTAGTAACTTTATGCAAAATATAAGTTGGAGTATTATTTTAATGTATCATCTGGTGTGGCTTTTTATTCTAGGACTTTATTTTTGTCCTCTGGTCTTTCAAATCAGACAGTTAAGCACCCATTGCCTTAGAGGAGGAATTCTAAGCAGAAAATACATTTTAGTTTAAAAATCTAGCATTTTGCAATACCAAGAGCCTTGCCATTCCAGTTTCAAATGCCTAAATGCTAAAAGATCAAGGATATAATGTTCATGCTAGAAAAAGTTGATTGGATGAACGCAGAGTGATGGAGAAACCAGCTTTTCTGGCTCAGAGAGATAAATATTTTCTAGGCTGGGAGAGCAAAATGGGACTGATTGATGTTTATGCTCAGATACCAGTTTGCATTCTCAAAATAAGGCCCTATGCCCAGCCCCCAGACATAGGAAGTTCAGGTGAGTAGAAAATAGAACCTGCAAGTAGTTGTTGAGATACAAGAAAAAAAAAAATGCCTGTGTCTCACAGTCCCTTGACGGGACTGTAGGAATCAGCATGCTTGTCCATCATGGCGAGAGAACAGTAAAACAGAGATGGATAGATACATGGGAATTTAGGCGGAAAGCCTTGTAGAATTTCCTTTCACCCAGCACACGGGGAACCCAGGGACAGCCTGGAAGAACATGAGCGAACACCAGCTCATCTTGTGGGCAATAATTGCACAAATTAATGACAGTGATGACTTGAGGGGAACACAGCCATTTTAGCAAATGCTAGCATAATAGATAGTTCTAATCAATGATTAGTAGTCCTGTCTTATAGCTTGGCATTTTCTGAACCCCCAGAAATGTAGATGCAATGCTAGAGATTGGGACAATTATGGGGTGTTGGGTTTGTGGGAGACTGACAGAGATTATGCAACATTTATTGAAAGTAAATTCTTATCTCTAATTGGAATAGTAACACGAAATAAAACTAAAATTCAGTTAAAAAAATATAGGTAAAAGTTACATTCTTTACATATTTCTATCATGAAAAATAGAAATATAGAAAACATATAGGAAAAAATTACATTTCTTGCCTTTGCCCCCCATAAACATACACACAGACCAAATGAATGGATCCATGGGACTACTGCAGAGAAACGTTCAGCTGCCTCTACCCTGCCTTATCATTTTATAGAAGGATGATGCCCAGAATAACATTCTCTTAAATACTCCCATGATTTGTAAGAAGGCCAAGGATTTCTGCCCACACACATGAAAATAAGGCAATGAAGGAAAAAATTAAAGCCAGTGCTGGTTTTAAAAACATGCAGTTTATATATAAGACTTGCAGAATGAAAATGAACCTCAACAAAATTCAAGGCAGTCAAATAATGTTCCTAAAAGTGGTTACCCCTTGAGTTACATTTTTATTATTAACAGATGTGAATGTTTTTTGGCAAGTGGATGCTGTCTAACATTTGTATTCTCAGCATTTTCTGTAGTTATTTAAGGCAGTTTGTTTTCCCCAGTGATCCTGTGTCTTTGAGACCTCGCTCTTGACAGTGGTGGCTTTAGGAACAAGGTCCCAAGTTGCCAGGGATTGCTATTGTGTTGGAGCCATGCTGCTGCTTTTCCCTCCTCATAACCCGAACACACTTTGTTATTTCTTGCATTTATAACCTCTAGTTCTGCTCCCACAAAACCACAGTTCTTTGGTGGGTAAAAACTCAGCTACAATATTCCCTGAAATAGCGATTAGACTGAAGCTTCCTTGGCTTTGTCCAAATCCAAACCCCATTTCTGTACTTTGTTTTCTGTCTTCAGGTGGTCAGGATGCTCTTCTGTCATCTGTCTACCTACAGCCTGGTTTGGGGCATGGCAGCAGTGATGCTGTGCACAGCACAAGGTAAAGAAGCTCAATTCCCCTGCTTGGATTCCAGCAAACACAATTTCTGGAGTTAAGACATTTGGCCACTATTGTTTTGGCGATGCTGGTTCCATTTATCTGCGTGAATTATTTAAACATTTAATCTGCTTGGAGGAGTGGGAGTGGTTCTTTCTGCTTTCCACATTTTTGTTTTCGATGTAGAAGCACACTTTGATATTTAGAAGCTGTTTCCCTAGTAGATGAACCAGCCTTATGAAAAATATCCTCTAAATTTAAATGCCATTTTTTACTTACTGAATTGAAAAACTCTTACAAATAATGATTTCCTGTGTCTATAAAAATATGGCAATGCTTGAATTCAGTCTTTTTGGAAGGTAATCTGGCAGTAAGTCTTAAAATTAGGTGTGTTCCCTTTTTACAGAAAAAAAATGTAGAAGTTATACGTGCTTATATTATCTGTTGTATAACAAATGTGGCTATGCCATCTACTTATCTATGGAAGTTCCTAGCTCTTCCTCCTCCGTCCCTAGGGAGGTCACACTCACTTGGCTAACGGCCTTTTCATCACTTGCAGTGTGATGTTGCTCAGCATCAGCCTCCACAGATGTGGGTGATGCTGGTGAAGATCAGGTGGGCTCTGGTCTATGACATTCATCACAGGACTTATCAACTGAACAGAGGAATCTAAATGAGATGCCATAGAAGTAGCAAAGAACTGTAAACGTCCCCTAAGTGATTTCTTCCATAGTCAAAAAGGAAAAAGAAAAACTCATCCAAGAGTTGAACTCCGGTTTTGAGTTCCCTTTCACTCTGCTTTCTAAAAGCAATCATTTCTTCAAACCTCTGCTCTGCAGAATCTCAACAAACTTTAAGGAAACCTCAATCCTAGCAATAGATATTGTTTACCAGAACTTTTCACATCTTCCTAGAGTGTACATCATTTAGTCTTGAATTTTGCAATACTCAGGGGTTCCAGCCTGTATTTGTTACACCATCTTTCATTTGCTGATATTGTTTGGGAGCTGTTTGCTCAGCCTTCCTTTTTTTTTCCTCTACTTACACTTAGCAACATTTTATCTATATCATCAGTCTTTAAAAACAAGTTTGGATGCTTGTGATCAAGTTTACATTTTCTGTACCGTTGTATTCGTTAGTGCCTGTATCTTTATTAATTCACTGCAATTTTTGAAAGGGAGGATAGGAGGTTTGGAAGTAAGTGTATTCATTTTTCAATATCTCTTCTTTTCTATTAAATGTTGCTAGAATTAAATATGTTTCTCTGAGAACTGTCTTGCCCATTTCTTTCTTTCTTTTTTTTTTTTTTTTTTTTTTTTTTTTGAGACAGAATTTCACTCTGTCACCCAGGCTGGAGTTCAGTGGCACGATCTCAGCTCACTGCAACCTCCACCTCCAAGGTTCACGTAATTCTCCTGCCTCAGCCTCCCGAGTAGCTGGGATTACAGGCACCCTGCCACCACACCCAGCTAACTTTTGTATTTTTAGTAGAGATGGGGTTTCACCTTGCTGGCCAGGCTGGTCTCAAACTTCTAACCTCAAGTGATCTGCCCCCCTTGACCTCCCAAGGTGCTGGGATTGCAGGCGTGAGCCACTGTGCCCAGCCTGTCTTACCCATTTCTATAGATTTTTAGAATATTATGCGCTCATTGTCATTCAACTATAATAATTTATGATTTCTTCTATGATTTCTCATGTACCTAGGACTTAAAAGAAGTATGTAGATTTCTAATTTTATTGCATTATGAACTGTGTTCAAGGCCATACATAGAGTAACAACTTTTTTTTTTTTTTTTTTGAGACGGAGTTTCGCTCTTGTTACCCAGGCTGGAGTGCAATGGCGTGATCTCGGCTCACCGCAACCTCTGCCTCCTGGGTTCAGGCAATTCTCCTGCCTCAGCCTCCTGAGTAGCTGGGATTACAGGCACGCGCCACCGTGCCCAGCTAATTTTTTTGTATTAGTAGAGATGGGGTTTCACCATGTTGACCAGGATGGTCTCGATCTCTTGACCTCGTGATCCACCTGCCTCGGCCTCCCAAAGTGCTGGGATTACAGACTTGAGCCACTGCGCCTGGCGAGTAACAACTTTTTTGTAGCCTATTTTGAGTTTAGTTTGGAAGAATGTTTTATGTGTGTTTTGAAAAGATTATACATCCTTTCTTTGAGTAAAGTGTGTGTGTTGCAGGGGTGCGGGAGGGGCTTATGTTATCTTTATTCATTTAGTATGAGTTATTGGGTTTATAGAGTTTATTATATCTCTTTCATTGTATTGACTTTCTCAAAAGTTTGGCTATTTGTTATTATGTTGAGATTTTCCATCAAATAATCTATCATAGTATGAGTTGCTAGTATTGGAGAAGGGAAGAAATTTATATATATATACATATATATATATATGTATATATACACACAGAGAGAGATATCTACATACATATAAAGTATATAGTGCATATCTATATAAACATATAAAACATTTATAATATTAAATACCTGAAGTATATATATATAAATATATATTGTTTTTCAAATTTTATTTTCTTTATGATATGGTCTTACTTTGTCACCCAGGCTGGAGTACAATGATGTGATCATTGCTCACTCCTACCTTGAACTCCTGGGCTTAGGCCATCTTCCTGTCCTAGGCTCCTGAGTAGCTAGAACTACAAGTACGTGCCACCACAGCTGGCTACTTTTTACATTTTTTGTAGAGATAAGGGTCTCATACTGTTGCCAAGGCTGATCTTGAACTCCTGGCCTCAAGTGATTCTTCTGCTTTGGCTTCCCAAAGCACTGGGATTACAGGCATAGGCCACTGTACCTGGTAGTTTTTGATATTTTCTATTTAACTTTTTTGTTTTAATAATTGTTTAAACATATGAAATTGAAGATTCTCAATATGATTGTGGATTTAAAATTTTTTCTTTGTAATCTAGTAGTTTTTGCTTTATATATTTCAGAGTTATGTTGTGAGGTGCATAAAGGTTCATAATTAATAGATAGATCTGATTTTAGATTGTTCCTTTTATCATTTTGAAAAATATTTTTTCTCCTCTTATAGTGCTTTTATCTTCCATTTTCTTTTTCCTCTCCTTTTAGAAGTCTTATTGGACTGATTTTGGAACATTTAAGTCTACTCATTGAATTTTTCCTTAATTCCTGTCATATCATTATCTCCTTGTGCTACATTCTAGAAGAATTTCATGGCCTGGTCTTACTGTTTACTAATTTACTCTTCAGTGGCATCCATTTTGCTAAGCCAGCCAATCTATTGCAATTTTATATTTCTCATTTTCTACATCTCTAATTTCTATTTATAATGCTTTAATTACACTTAGGATATCACATGTATTCATGTCAAAGTATTTATTGGCTTATGATATCTTTATTCATTTGGTATGAGTTATTGGTTTGTGCAGTTTATTATTTCTCTCTTTCATTGTGTTGGCCTTCTCGAAAGTTTGGCTATGTTGAGATTTTCCATCAGTAGACGATACAGGTTGCATGTGGACCCTCAGCCACAGTAACAACTTGGAAAAAAAATGGCAATGTTACAGTGAATTCTCAGGTGAACTTTTTTCAGTTATAAAACATTTATTTTGAATTTGTAAATATTTTAAATGTTTTATTAAGGCATGCAATAAACTATTCTTTGAAACTTGTTGAGTAGAATGAAAATTTAAAGCCATAATGGTAAAAGATGGCATACTGATTGTAAAAGAAGCAGAAATTGATTTTTTTGTATCTTTCGTAATATTTTCTAACAATGCAATAAAACCACTAAACTTTTATGTCCATATTCTACTGAGACCATGTTTCATTAAAAGCATACTTTGATAGTATTTAAGTTACATTTTGTTCCTAATGTTCTTACCCAAATGTACCTAAACTATAAAGTGTTAGATGTTGGTGATAAATTGACAGTTAAATAAAATTCTGTAAAATTGCTTCTAAAAAAGAAAAAATATCTAGTTGTTATTGCCAGTCTTCTGAGTTAATATTGTAGAAGGGAAGAAATTATTGCCATAGCATTTAATGAAAGTGGAGGTGTGTAAATTACTATTTGTGTGTCAGAGTTTCAAGATCCTCCAGGTCATTGTCCCATACCTCTCTCTACCTATGTTCCTATATACACTCTCGCTTCCTGGAGGCAGACACCTCTGTTCTTCCTGCTTCCTTTGGAGAATGTGTGTATGTGTGTGTGTTTGTGTGGAGTCCATAAGGCTGCTTCATCTTTACTTGAAGTGATCACTCTGCCTGTTATCCTTTGGCCTTTTCTGGCTCTTTGTTTCTACTTCTCCAAGCATGGACATGCTTGGTGAAGCTGCTATCCTACCTGGCAGTTTATATCTTCAATCTCATTGTACCTTCTTCGCAGCTTACAGAGGTTCTTCACAATTTCTTGTAACTGAGAGTTGCTTTCTTGTTTTTCTACTCTGCTACTATTCTTTAAAGATTGAACAAACATATTTGAACCTGTATATCTCTCTGGAACCATGTAGCAATGTAAATAAATGTTTTTTTCTTTGCATTTTCTCTATCTTTTTTATGTTTGACATTGAAAATACATTGTATTTGTAATCAGGAAAAAGTGTGTGTGTGTTACAATCTTTAAATATAAATGTTCTTTTCTGATTCCATAGTGGAAGTGGTGACCCAGGATGAAAGAGAGCAGCTGTATACGCCTGCTTCCTTAAGATGCTCTCTGCAAACTACCTACGAAGTCCTGATTGTGACATGGCAGAAAAAGAAACCTGCAAGCCCAGAAAACGTAGCCACTTACAGCAACAGCTATGGGGTGGTGGTCCAACCTGCCTATAAGGACAAGTTGAACATTACCCAGCTGGGACTCCAAAACTCAACCATCACCTTCTGGAATACCACCCTGGAGGATGAAGGGTGTTACATGTGTCACTTCAATACCTTTGGTTATGGGAAGTTCTCAGGAACAGCCTGCCTCACCCTCTATGGTGAGAGTCTCTGAAATACATTGTCTGTGTCTGGAAATACTATTTTCAAGAATGTTTGAAACAGGCGTAGGGCCCAGTTTTTCAGGATTTTAACCACAGAAAGGGTCATGAGAAGATAGCTTTTCATATCTACTATAGCTGTGTTTACAATTATTTGGAGAGTTCATGGGGCTACACTGAGTTCTTTGACTGGAGCTATCTTATCTCTGAGGGATTCTGCTGTCAGGAGTAATTTGAGGACAATGGTGAGGGCAACAAGTTTTCCATTAGCAGTAATAAGATTCAGACCTGGCTTTGCCACTAGCAATCATGTGACTGTAGAAGAGCCCTATCCACTCTGCACTGGAGTTTCATTGTCTGCCAATAAGTGTAAAATAGATCATTTCTAGGGTCACTTACAACTTCAACTTTTTGGATCAAGGATAGAGCCAGATTGGGCTAGCCTTGAGCCAGTACGATTGTCCTTCTCATTTTGTTTCAGGGTAACTCTTTCAGGATTGATAAGGGCACATAGAGTACATCATTTCATGCCTGAAATGATGCCAACTAAAGATATACCTGGACAATAAGCATTCTTTTAAAATCCAGGAGGCTTAGTTTAATGAGATTCCTTTCCTCCTAACTGGCACACAGCTGAGATGAAAGATTAGGAAGTGGGAATAAGAGATAACTTTGGAGCACGGCACACATGGCAGTAGTTTTAGGGAGTAGAGGACAAACTTAGGGTTATTAGGAATATTGAAGGGAGAGTTTAATCATGCCAAGAACGTTGCTCACAGGGAAGAAGAGACTTAGTAGGTAAGAATGCAAGGGAAATAGTTTAGTAGATGAGGATGCAAGGGAGATAGGACAACACCAAAAGAAATTTCTTGTACTTATTTTGCCTATGATGAGTCCTCTCTATAGAATCTTATGCCGTTTCTTTCTTGATTTCCACTTCTTTCATTCTCTCTGTGTCTCTTTTTCTCTTACTCCTCCTGTCTCCTTCCTTCCTTTCCTCCTCTCTGCCTTCCTTTCTTCTTTCCTTCCTCCTAATTTTTCTTATTTTTTCTCATATCATATTTTTCTCATTTCTGTTCCTTTTTGCTCTCTTCCTCTTTTTCTCTCATCTTTCTTTCTCTTAGTCTCCTTCCTTCACTCATAGACTTTTTGTATATTTTTTTCCTGAAAACCAGATGCCTCTGAGCTTTAAAGCTAGTAATTCTATTCTCTTCCACCCTGATCTTTTCCAGCCACACCTTTCATCTAAGCCATTCTTTGATACATCATAGGACCTTGACACTCAGTCTGGCCACAACCATATTCATATATTTTCAGGTTTATTTCTCTTCCAGTTCTCACAGGCATTAGTAATCTGGGCACTCTTTAGCCAGAGCCACAGTTCCATAGCCCTACTTCCTCCAACCCACTGTCATCTACCTGCCTCTTGAACCTATAAGCACAGCCCAGGGTTTCAGTTAGCACAGGGATTTAACTATCATGTGGGCTCCAAAGTCAATCACAGAAAGACAAGTCTACATTTGCTTAGAAAAGGAAAATTCTATAGTCCAACAAAAATGAACTCACTAATCAGGGGATTTTCAAGAGGGTACAGGCTACAGCTGGCCTGAAAACAATTTTCTCATGTGCTAGTTATTTTCTCTTAGGTGATTTCCAATGCTCTTCCAACAGTCATTTTTACAGTTTTTAAGGTTATTAGCTATGAATTCCAAATTCGCATTTTGTGTAGCTCTTTCAAAAAGGGATTTTTCACCTATTCCCCATGTATCTAATTCACTGGTTCAGCTCCAAGAAGAAAATAACTATCTCTAGGCACGGCGCGGTGGCTCATGTCTGTAATCCCATCACTTTGGGAGGCTAAGGTGGGTGGATCACCTGAGGTCAGGAGTGCAAGACCAGCCTGGCCAACATGGTGAAACCCCATCTCTACTAAAATACAAAAATTAGCCAGGCATGATGGCGGGTACCTGGAATCCCAGCAACTTGGGAGTCTGAGACGGGAGAATTGCTTGAACCCAGGAGAGGGTGATTGCAGTGAGCTGAGATGACGCCACTACACTCCAGCCTGGGCAGTGTGGCTGAGCAAGACTCTGTCTCTAAACAGTAGCCTTTCTATGGGCTCTCTATTCTGAAACTGCCCTGGTGCTTCTGATAGATACAGGCCACATATATGGCAGTAGGTGGTGCTGGTTGGGGGTTATTGTCAAGCCATTTAAGATGAATACCTAGAAGAAGGCAGAGATGCCACATTGCCCCCGGAAAAGAAGAACAGAATAACTAGGCTTTGCACTGTTTGGTAGAGAAAAGTAACATCTGATTTCTCAATACTCTATGTCCATCCAACTAATTTTGCTACAGACAAATTACAAAGAGGGTCTTTCTCATCACAGGTTTGTACTAGGCCAGTCTCCATTCGCAGATCAGAGAATTAGAAACAAGAAGAACTGGAAAGTCCCCAGTTTGGGTAGGATATGCCACCCTATCTTTCTAGCCTCCACTATCTTTCTGTAAGCATATTTCCCTCATCTCTCTGAGGAGACTGCAGGCCTCAGACCAGGTGCTTAGCTGATAACAGGTTGTATTTATTTTTTGTCCCAGTACAGCCCACAGTATCCCTTCACTACAAATTCTCTGAAGACCACCTAAATATCACTTGCTCTGCCACTGCCCGCCCAGCTCCCATGATCTTCTGGAAGGTTCCTCGGTCAGGGATTGAAAATAGTACAAAGACTGTGTCTCACCCAAATGGGACCACGTCTGTTACTAGCATCCTCCAGATCAAAGACCCTAAAAATCAGGTGGGGAAGGAGGTGATCTGCCAGGTGCTGCATCTGGGGACTGTGACCGACTTTAAACAAACCTTCGACAAAGGTAAGAGAAAGCGAGCAAGGTGGCTGTGGTTGTATCTGTGTGCACACACCCGGAAGGAGGTGAATATCCTACAGAAGTTTTCAGCCTCTTAGCACAAGAGCTATTTGGAGAAAGAATGGGGTAAATAAGGAAAAAATAAAAAACAGTTGAGAAAACAAATACAGCAAGTTTTACTTTCATAAACGTGGTTCATTGCCCACACACCAAATGCTGTTGCTGAGATCCATCCATTTATTTATTTCTTGCATTCTACTACCATGTAATTAGGTCTGTTCTGGGCCAGATTTTGGGTTGAACATGAAAAATGCAACAATGAGCAAGACTCAGTCCCTAAGCTTCTCATCTACTAGGGAGTACAGATAAATGGATGCGCAGTTGTAAAACTGTGCATTCAATTCTCCAGAGAGAAAGCTATGATGCACCACGAGAGGACTGGGGCTTGGGAAGGAGGGGCTCAATCTGAGAGAGAGATTTAGAAGGTTTCCTGGAAGCAACATCTGTGATGAAACCACTGTGTAATCTACACTGTGAGAAAGTGTACTTTCATCACCCATTTTAAAGCAAACTGCCTCTCATCCAAGTTCCTTTTTACTCTCATGTTTTTTCTCTAAACTACTGTCTTTGGGCCTCATAGATACAAGAGGTGAGAATGATAGAGGAGAGAATAAAGGGAGCAGAGATTAAAAAGACAAGAAGTTTTAGCAATAATAGCCAAATCTTTTCTCTATGTAGTTTTGAAGCACTGACTCTAGATGAAGCAGTCAGTAATAAGCCTTCTAAAAAATATTACTCCTCTTTTTTGGAGAAATTATGAGCAATACAATGGAAAAACTTTCTACACACGTCTCTTTGGTGCAGTGGCCTCTAAGGCTCACCTCCTCTAGGCATTTTTGGAGACCCTGAAAACTCAGACTAATCAGAAGTTGGATATTTACATAAATTTGGTCAGAAAGAGTTGCAGTGTTGAATTTGGATATTTGTGAAGAGATCTTCAGATTCAACCATGGCAAAGGGTATATTTTCTTGAAAAACAAGAACCTAAAAAAGAATGTCTTTTTTTTCCCCCAAGAATGCCAGATTTCGCTTATATCACTTACAGTGTTTATATACTACTTATATGATGTTTGTTTATTCTGTGAACATTTACCAAAAATCTTCCACGCTCAAAGCATTATGCTCAAAGCACTGGAACTGTAGAAATTAGACAAATCCCTGTCTAAAAGTCTGAAGGTGTTCAGTTAAATAATGATGTGACGAAACCCATTATGGAGGCATGGAGAAGATGTTAGAGACTCCCAAATCAAAAAGTTCCTCGTCTGCCTTTGCATTGCAACATGACACTGAGGAGCTGTTATTTTGGCTGAGTTGCATTGATTGACTACTGGAAAGAGATTTAATAACAAAGTCATAGGTAAGAAGATGTTTAATAAAAACTTTGAGATGAGTTATCTCTGGGGGTAGAAATAATGAGATTCATTTTTTTTCTTTTTTTGCTTTATACTTCTCAGTATTTTCCACAATTTCCTCAATAAATATATATTCTTTTAATAGACAGCATGGCAAAGAATATGTGCTTTAGCGGCAAACAGACTTTCAACCAAGCCTTGGTTATCCCATTTGCTATTCTGATTTTGATCTCAGTTAAAGTTTCCAAGCCTCAGTTTTCTTTAAATCTGTTGGATAATAATAGTATCTAACTCTTAGGATGTTTTGAGGATTAAATGATATACATGGATACATTTAAAGCTCTTGTTATATGTAGTAGCCAAATAAAACATGTTAGCTATTGCTAATATCTAAATATTATTAAAATGATATGAAGTCACGCATGTAAACCTCCATATGTATGTATTTAACGAGGATTTCAACTAAAAGCTCAACTCTGTTGCTTTCTCACTTTTTGCCTCAACAATTTCCTCTCGTGACATCACTTTTTTTTTCTTTCTTTCTTAAATATCTATAGGCTATTGGTTTTCAGTTCCACTACTGTTAAGCATTGTTTCCCTGGTAATTCTTCTGGTCCTGATCTCAATCTTACTGTACTGGAAACGTCACCGGAATCAGGACCGAGGTGAGTCGCCACAAGGTGTTAAAAGAAAAATGACAGAAATTATATTTTTAAGGACAATTTGTGGGTCATTTGAAGGTATAAATAAGGGAATGGCAACAATGTGTTTTGTTTGTTGTTTCCAAAATACAGACATGTTGATACTGTTCTAAAATGCGTCAGGGCATTTTCTTGCAATTGGACATTAAATTGAACATTCCTGCTTTTTGTTTGCTAATATGACTTAAAAGCTAATGGAATCAAGCAATAGTGATAGAACCAAAGAAAGAAGTCAGGGGCCCATGCAGGATTCTTTCCACTTATCATGAAAAGGACAATCTCTTCTCTTTTTACAGCACTTCACAGGCCATATGCCCATTTAAGAGGCTCAAATTGTCCAATTACGATCACTCGTTAAGTAGCACTTTCTGTGTTCTACTCCCACGATGCCTCAAACACTATCAGCATCATGCAAGTAATCTATACTTCCAGTAACTGTGTCATGTCGTTCTGCCTTTTTATCTAAATTTCTCTTTATCTTTCACAACTATCATGACATCTTATATATACCAGGTGCTCAATAAATGTTAATTTATTGAATGAACTGATTGAGGACAGAGAGAATTTAAAATTCACTTTCTCCGATTGTAAATTCAGTACTTCATAAATGCCAATCTAAGATACTGTAAGAAATTATAAAACAAGAGACACTATAAAGCAAGAGAAGTGAGTTAGACAAATAGGAAGAATGAAATGTCTGGTTTCTGAAGACATCGCATAATTTATTGAAGTGAATACAAAGCTGCAGTTTATGTTTTGCATAATGGGAATTTGCTAGAGTGAAGGGGTAAGGTGGGAGTTTCCTTCATTTCAGATGACTGCAGGATAGGGGACAGGAAAGAAACGAATGTTGGCTTTGATTGCTATTTTAGACTTTGATTAAAAGTCTCACTCAAATAAAACATTTTTTCCTTTCATTTTATGTTTTATATAAATGTTTTCTTTCATTTTATGTTTATATTTTTATGTTTTTGTTCATGTTTCAAGTTTTTGACCACTTTATTTTGCATAGTCCTCCAGATTGATTCTTGTGAATTTATAAAACACACAAAAAAACTTCAGTGTCAGTGGCCCTTTTGCAAAAGTAGGTAAAGGTATTTGTTCTGTCCAGGAGAGAAGATTACAGATCAGTTAATCTTATTGCACATAATTGTAAGCCCATAGAACTCATAAGTACTCCACAAAATAAAATCAAAGGCAAAAGTGTTTGATTCTACTTTATCCCAACATTTTTCTTTTCCAATTAGGAAACTGAAGTCCAGAGAGGGAAGTTGACTTTCTTCCATAAGTTGATACAGCTTCTTAAGAGCAGGCTAGGACTAAACCATAGTGCCCTGACCTCTGCCAAATGTTCTTCCTGTCATTACTGATACCCTAGTGTCTTGACTTGAAAGGAGCTATTGTTGTCAATTGCATTCACTTAATCTGTGCATAATGTTAATGCCCTTTTCTTTTGGAAAGTGCCAGCGGAAAAGTATAAACTATTTAAATTCATTTTTAAAAGTTCCTGTTGGGCAATAGTCTTATAATGCAATCTACTCAAGCCAGAGGTAAACTCTACTGGAAAGACACATGCAAAATAATTACCCTTGTTGATTAAGCAAGTCTTGGATTTTCTGGGAAATATAACCATTCAATGCCAATATCCGATTCTTGAAGCAAAAAGAATCATCTTATTTCTCTGCCCAAGTTTTCCCTCATTTATGAAATAAATACCTGAACCTATGTTGACTTTTCCATCTGTTTTGCTTATAAAAGATACCTGAGTCTGGGTAATTCATAAAGAAAAGAGGTTTATTTGGCTTCTGAAGGCTGTACAAAAAGCACAGTGCCAACATCTGCATCTGGTGAGGGCCTCCACCTGCCTCCACTCATGGCAGAAGAAAAAGGGGAGCCAGTGGTGCAGAGATCAGACAGCGAGACAGGAAAACAAAAGAGGGTGCTGCCAGGCTCTTTTACCAGCTCTCAGGGAACTAACAGAGAGATATCTCACTCACCCCAAGGGCATTAACCAGTTCTTAAGGGATCTGCTGCCTTAAACCCCTCCCACTAGCCCCTACCCCTAACATAGGGGATCAGATTTCAACATGAGGTTTGTAGGGTCAACTATCCAAACTATTAACAACCAATTTAGAAATTTTTTTTTTTTTTTTTTGAGACAGAGTCTTGCTCTGTCACCCAGGCTGGAGGGCAGTGGTGCAATCTTGACTCATTGCAACCTTCACCTCCTGAGTTCGAACAATTCTCCTGCCACAGCCTCTGGAGTAACTGGTATTACAGGTATGTGCCACCATGCCTGGCTAATTTTTTTTTTTTTTTTTTTTTAGTAGAGATGGGGTTTCTCCATGTTGGTCAGGCTAGTCTTGAACTCCTGACCTCAGGTGATCCACTTGCCTTGGCCTCCCAAAGTGCTGGGATTATAGGCATGAACCACTGCACCCGGCCCCCGATTTCGAAAATGTTAATAGCCAGATAATTTGGCTTCATATACTTACAGCTAGTAAAACCAAGTGCTGAATATGCTGGAGCTTAAATGCTCAGGGCTAAGCAAATACTGGTTCATTTAGACCAAACCTTGGGTTATACAAAAAGGTGGGAGAAAGAAAAGAAAAAGGAAAGAATATCTGACTTTTTGTTTCTACAATTAGCATATTCTGGTTGACTATTCCCCTTCGTGAGGAAGGGGAATAGTCCTACACATTTGCCTTCCATTTGTTTTCATCCTCACTTTTGTTTTCTTTCTATTTTACTTTCCATCATCTTCCGAAAACATAAAACTTCCGAATGGGCAAAAAAACATGATCGATCAAAAATAACACAAGGGTTTTGAACTTGGTAACCTCAAAAATGGTGATGTGAACAGAAATAGGAAAGTGAAGAGGTGGAACTGAGAGAGCGAGCTAGCGAGAGACAGCGTATGTGTTTACAGTTTATAGAAAAGTAAAGGAGTCAAGTGAATCAGTTCTTGAATTTATTGTGACAGACAAGGAATTATCTTCATGTAGCTGTCCAGAAGCCAATAATAAAAATCTGGTAAGTAAGGTAAGTCTGTTAAGTAAAGTAAATTCTGTGCTGGATAAATGACCAAAAGAAAAGTTTATTTTAAGTCATACTCACTACTTGTTTCTCACAAATGTGTAAGCAAACTTATAGTTACTGATACTGTTTTTACATAGAAATTAGACTCCCAATACTTTTCTTGTGATGCTGTGTAATGCTGGAGAGCACGATGTTGGTATTTTCCATCTGTAAAGTAGCACAGGCCCTTTCTCCACACCATTCCTGATAAAATTATCCAGTTACTTCCCAGGAGACTACCACAGTAAGACTAATAAGATTTCAAAGAATATTCTTTTCTCTTTCATGAATCCAGTACTTTATAACTAAAACAGAAAGTGAGAAAGAATTAAAATTTCCTAGGGAAATTTTCCACCATCTCGAAATAGTTCTTTCTATTAAAACATAATGATTTCATAAAGTTGTCCCTTCCACATATATGACAATGTAGTTAAATTTGGGGTTGAGAATAATCTTTTATTTCTTATTAGTCAACCCACCAACAATTACATGCTTCTCAGAAACTACAAAAGAAACTTCACTTTGAGGCAGATCATCATAGACAATCACCTAATTTTTAGACAGCTCTGTTTTGAGAGGCCATTTTGTTTTGTTTGGTTGAGCCAAGGCTGCTTTGGAGAACAATAGAAAATTTAGACAATCATGTAAAATTTATATGCCAAACTTGACTCTTTTTTTTCATGTACTAGCTAATCCATGTAGAAGTATGTTTTTTATTTGCATGAGCTGTATATTTACCTTGATTTCCTTCTCTTCACAATAACCTAACCTATTATTATACATTGCCAGGAACCCGAATCCTCAGATGATATACCCATTCCCTTGGTTTTTGGCCATGGGGCTGTTTTAAGGAGATTAGCTGTCAGTATCTGTTAGACTAATCAATGAAAAACAAAAAGGATGAGAAAATCATCCAGCTGAACAATCCTCTAACATCTCTTCTCCTTTTGCATTTTAGCTTGCATATATCCTTTACCTAGTGTCTATTACCAGTTTGTTTTTGTTTGGAACTGTCGTGCATTTAAGTAGTATAGTCACACCCATATACTAAGCTTGCCTCTAAACAGATCCAAGATCTTAGCCTCTACTAACAAAAGAAGCCAACTGTATGCTCTTTAACCTGGAAAAGATTGGGCCACTTAATGAAAATACTCAACTTGGCTTACAGAGGGGGAAACCTCATAAATGCTGTATTAATTTTCTATTGCTTCTTTACCAAATTATCACAAACTTAGTTGCTTAAAACAACACACATGTATTATACTACAGTTCTGGCGATCAGAAGTCCAGCATGGGTTTAAAACAAGGTATCTGCAGGGCTACCATCCTTTCTGGAGGCTCTAGGAATCTTTTTTCCTCTCTCTGTTTTCATGCTTTTAGTGACTGCCCATATTCCTTGCCTCGCATCTTCAAAGCCAACAATGTCCAGTTGAGTCTTTTTCACATCGAATCATAAATCTGACATGTTTGTCTCCTTTTTCCCTTATAAGTACCCTTGTATTACATTGGGCCCAACGGCATAATCCATCTCAGGGTCCTTAATTTAATCACATCAGCAAAATTCCTTTTGCCATTTAAAGTAACATATTCACAGATTCCTTGAATTACGATGTGGATGTCTTTGGGGTGCCGTTATTATGCCTACCACAAATGCTAAGAGGATGTGAGATTGAGTTGCTTAGAGAGACAGCTGTTTACTGACCTGCCAGTAGAAGTATTTTCTCTCTACAATTCCATAGCCTTGGCTCTGTTCCTGGCAACTCTCTATCAAAGAACTTCAAAGGCTTTATTTTCTACGATTATATGTTGTCTCTCAAATCTATAATGCAAAAGAATCACTTCTGCTTTGTCTTGTTTTCTATCACTAACTGTAATATTACAAAATCTATTACTAACTATAATATTACAAAAACTTTTTTTTGTTAGAATCTCAGTTCTTGCGTATTTCCTGCTTCTCCCTGTTTCCACCTTTTCATAGAGGAAGCAATTCTGACTTCCTTTGTCTTAGTCATAAGCATGATGTAGACACAAGTTCACAGGGAGCTGTGAAAGATCAAAGTGGGAAAATTCTATTCATCACTATGTGTAGTGATAGTAGGCATAACCAAATTGGTTTTTCCCCGTTTATCATAACTTATTAAACTGGGAATTTCTCAGCACCTGATACTTGCAGAGTCATGTTATGAAGTCATTATAGACTTTAGGAGCCTCAATACTTTTCATATCATTTTCAGAATTCTTCAAAATTCCCATTTATAGGCCCTAATTGATTCCAACGGCTCATATGCAGTGAGCAGTTCTTCTACTAACAGTTTTTTAAAAAGACAGAGATAAAATATGTATATATTTGATGAAGTATATTAAGTAGAAAAAAATGTTAGAAATATCAGAAAAAAATTAAGAAATAAAAGAGTGTTCAGTACAATTTAATTTGAATAATTTTAATCTCTAAAAATTACCATATTATAAAAAAATGCAGTTTCTTCTAATAAATAAAGAACAAATGATACTCTGTGCTACAAACATGCAAGACATGTTTTGCAGAAATCACTTCAATGTTAAGTTCCACATTTCATGAGACACAATTATGGAAATTTATGAATGAGAGACTATCAAAAGAGAGCCTCTTGACCTTCTCAGTATTCAAACTAAAATTTCGTGATGACTGACCAGTGCTTCTAGTTCGGAGTTTCTGTGGACACTAGTTTATAAATTCTCCAATCTTCTCCCATTTTTATACAATAAAGAAAAATGCTTGCCTTGTATTTTGAAAGTCCTTTAAAGAGTTCTCATTAAATACCTTTGGGACAGTGTACACAATTTTCTTTTAATCTTTTTTTAAAATGATTACTTGTTATGACTTTTTAGTTTTTATTTTTTTAATTGAAAGTAGAAATTGTATGTATTTATGGTGCATGACATGATACTTGTATATATTGTGGAATGTATACAATTGTGGAATGGCTAAATGAAGCTACTTACATGTGCATTGCCTCACGTATTTTTTTTGTGGTATGAACACATAAAATCTATTCTGCCAGTAATATGCAAGTATACAATACATTGCTATTAACCATAGTCACCATGTTGTATGATAGATCTCTTGAAGTTATTAATCCTATCTAACTGAAATTCTTTTCTTCTTAACAAAGGATGAATGAAATAATTGAGAAATTGAGTGTGATATTTATTTCTGCAGTATTTCTCCTTCAAGAGTTTAAAGTTTTCAACTGTTAATTCTGGCAAGGATGCTTGTAAATGACATACAGAGTTGGTTGTTTTCTAGTCAGTCATTTTTATTTGCACCAATGAACCATTACTTAGTGATTTTGATCAAATCCTGTCTCTTACAAATTAGCTCTGTACCTTTGGGCAAGCCATTTAACTTCCCTGCACCTCCCCTTCCTCATTAAGATGGGGATAATAATTGTAACTGTATCTCATAAAAATGTTGTGAAGATTTAAAGGGGAACACATGCAAGTGCTTAGAAAAGTGCCTAAAATGAATGATATGCTAGAACACTGGCTTGGGAGGAGAGGGGTGGAGTGCTTATTTGTAGCTTTTGCCAACTTCTGTAAAGTAAATGTTCCCACCACGGCAGATTTCACGCTACTATTTAACCATCAGCATGAGCCAACAGAGTTCTAGCACACCAATGCAGCAGAGTAAGTTTCTAATAAATGTTCGGTTTTGTAATTACTAAATCTAAGGTCCTTTTTAGTTTTATCGATGCACATTTTCATGAATTGTACAAATGTTGGAGGGGCAAGTTTAGAGAGGTAAATGGAGGGGAAAATTTAAGAATTGTAGCAGTTAGGAAAACTTTGAGGAAGATTTCAGAAGTTATCTGAATCTGTTTGGACACATGGGCATAAGTATTTGGAAGGGAGAATACATTAAGTCTTACTGTCATTAATAGGCTCTTGGAAACTGCAAGTTTAAGCAAAATGACATGTAACAAAACAAATTTTGCCATAGGCTAAATGATGGAAACAAGACTTAAGTTCCTATGGCATATTTCTGGTTACAAAACTTCCCCAAACTTTTAATAAAGACCAAAACAACTAATATTAAACATTGAAATAAATACTTCATTTATTTCATACATTTAAGAAAGAGTAACAAAAACAAGTAAGATAATTATTTACTCAAAGGGCATGGGTGGCCAGAGCCTATCCTAGCAGTTCAGGATACAAGCAGAAACTGACATGGGACAGAATGTCATCCCACAGCAGGGGGCATACACACACACACACACACACACACACACACACACACACACACTGTTACTAAGATTGGAACCATTTGAACATGCCAATTTAAGTAACTTACAGTACATGTTTGTGATGTCGGGGGAACTGGAGTATCTAGAGAAAACCCATGCAGACTTGGGGAGAATGTGCTAACTCCACACAGTGGCCTTGGATTGGAATCTATTGTTTTTCTAGGATTTGAATGAAAAGACGTTGTTGGAAGACCTGCTATCTAAGTCATTTCAGTAGCAGTCTTGGAAGAAATTGATGGTGACCCAGTGGGAAGACAGAATCAGAAAAATGTGTCTACTAAAATATTGCATGTACTGAAATGAACTTGTGATGCCTAAAATTGATTTCCTGCTAGTGCAATCGTATCTCTTTTTGAAGAAGAGAAACTGTTTTGGTTAGATGTTTTTTCTATAGGAGTGTGGGAAGAAAAATTACTCACTGAAGATAGCACAAGTCAGGGGTAGAGGGAGGACAGTTCCTATAAGGATGCGTATAAATGGATTTCTAGGAAACTAAACTGCCACATGTGAAGAAGAGTGGCTACCTGAAGGTGCCTGTAGATCCAAAACTGCCCTAGGTTCCCTATCAGCACTGATTCATGGATTTTGGATCTGGTTTCTCCTATCCTTATCGTGACTTGGCTGTTCTGTCTTCTCTGCACTGAACAATTTCTTCACTCTCTATTCCGTATGCTTTAAACTTACCTTATTATTTTTGTTCTTCATACACTCGTTCACAGATGACCCAATCCAAAAAGAAAGAAAACAGAAAGAAAGGAAGGAAAGAAAGAAAGAGAGAGAGAGAGAAAGAAAGAAAGAGAGAAGAGAGAAAGAAAAGAAAGAAAAAGAAAAAAGAAAAAGAAAAAGAGAGAAAGAAAGAAAGAGAAAGAAAAGGAAGGAGGGAGGGAGGGAAGGAAGGGAAGAAGGGAAGGAAGGAAGGGAGAGAAAGAGAGAGAGAGAGAGAGAAAGAAAACGAAAACATTCCTGGACCACACGAAAAGACAAAGAATCACAATCTCTAGATGTGTCCCATGTATTTGCAAATTAACCAGTACTTCAGGTAGTCCTTAGGTATTCTAGAGTTGGGAAGAATCCTAAAAAGTTTTGTTCTGGCAGGGGCTATGAGTAAAGTATGGCCTTTGAGGGGTCAGAGGGCGATAGATATATAGAAACATTATTTTAGAAAAAGGAAAAAACTTCTTCTGACCAGATGCAGAATTAAGAAATCAATTATTCAAATTCAGGCTTAATTTAAGAGCTTTTTTTAAAAAAAAAAAACAAAAACAGCAGCAACAAAAACGTATTCTGGTGATCCCTAAGGGAATCCATGCCATTATTTAGATTACTATTCTGGATTCCAGTCAGTAGTTAGGTCATATAAGAATGATAAATTCTGTTATTGCTAATTGATAGTTCAAAAACGCGTAGTCTTACCACTCAGGGAAAATAGTACTTAGATTTCAGAAGATAAAATTTTGCAAGTGGGGATAAAAGGAGGGCATGGAGGGTGTTCTTAAATATGTAAATAATCATGGGACAAAAGGATTTGATCTAGAAATGGTTACGTTTAATTCTCACAGCAGTTTATAAGGAAAGCATTTCTGTCTGATAGGTGATAAGACCAAATTCATAGAAGTTCAGTTCAATTACTCATTTTACAAATATTAATAATTTTTAATATGCTTGGCATTGTAATTAGCACAGGTTATACTATCATGAACAAAAGAGGACCTTGCCATTCTAATGGATATGACAGGTTAGGGGGACGGGCAGAGAAATGACAAGTAAATTAAAACATGAGATTTTAGCAGAAGGAAATAATATAGAATAATGTAAAATATGGCATGCGATGAAAGAGGATAACTTGAAAAGGATACCAGTTACTTGGTTAGGGAATGCTTCGCTGCAGTGGTGACTTTTAATTAGAGACCTGCAAGGAGGGAATAAGCCAGCCATGGAGGAGACAGGGAAGAGTGGGTTTTAGCAGATTTAATTGCAAATGTGAAAGCTCTAAGGCAGAAAAGTCATTAATGTTTTACAGGGCACGGTGGTGCATGTCTGTAATCCCAGCACTTTGGAAGCCTAGGCAGGCAGATCACCTGAGGTCAGGAGTTCAAGACCAGCCTGACCAAGACAGAGAAACCCTGTCTCTACTAAAAATACGAAAATTAGCCAGGCGCAGTAGCACGTGCCTGTAGTCCCAGCTACTCAGGAGGCTGAGGCTGGAGAATCACTTGAACCTAAGAGGCAGAGGATGCAGAGAGCCAAGATTGTGCCACTGCACTCTAGCTTGGGTGACACAGTGAGACTTCGTCTCAAAAAACATATATTTTTTTTGAGCAGTGTTACTCCAAGTATAGTCCAAGGACGGTTGCCCATCCAAGAAGTGTTCTTTACCAGTCTGAAGAAAGATAAGTACATAATTGAGAATAAATTCTTACATTCTATGATAAGAATTTGATAGTAATTTTATATCTGTCGAATCTAATAATTTAAAAATGAATTGTGTCTGTTATTTTATGTCATTTTTCTAGTAATTTGTTTTTACTATTTAAATTGAAAAGTATTGAGCCGTGTTGGGAGAAGATGGTCTTTCCATGGTCCATTGATTCCTGAAGTTAGAAATACTGGCAGGATCTAAAACGTGCAGAATTTTTTAGGTTCTGGTAAACAATTACCTAAGATTACACAGAGTGAGAGGTGGTGCCAAGATAAAATTGCAAGTCTTTTACTTCATCGTCTATGTGCCTTGGGAGGCCCACAGGCTCCCAGTAGGTGCCAGAAAGCCAGTAGCCCTTGGAAAGACCTTTATTCATGACCATTTCTACCCTGACATCCAGTGAGTTATTATCCATCAGAAACAAAGCTTATAAATAGAATACATTTTGATCATTTAGCATTTTTGAACATGTTCCTTTACTTATAGTCTTAGGTGATTTGCTAAGCCAGTATTTCCTGGGATTATGTATGCCCTTTTATTTTTGTTTTAGTTTGTTATTTTTTTTAGAGACGTCTTGCTATATTGCCTGGTACTGGAATGCAGTGGTGAGATCATAGCTCACTGCAGCCTCGAACTCCTGGACTCAAGCTATCCCCACACCTCAACCTCCTGAGTAGTTAGGACTATAGGTGCATGCCACCATGTCCAGCTAATTTTTTTATTTTTATTTTTTGTAGAGACAAAGTCTTACTATGTTGCCCAGGCTGATCTTGAACTCCTGGGCTCAAATGATCCTCCCAAAACACTGGGCTTATAGCCATGAGCCACTGCATCCAGCCTACTCGTGTTCTTGTAAAGAGTCTTACTGCCCTCACATCATACTGGGTCAGAAATGTCTACTTCCTTATCTTTGGCAATGAATATGCAGTAGAATAATTATGTGTTTCTTAATCTTTCTGTTATTTATCTTCTTAAAATCTATTAGGATAGAATTTATAAGTGTCCAGAGTTAATACCTTGGTTTTCTTTTATCCAGAACCCTAAATGAGTCACACATCACCCTGAAAGTGATTCCCTGGTCTACTTGAATTTGACACAAGAGGAAAGCAGGAGGAAAAGGGACCATTCTCCAAAGGACCTGAAAGAGCAAAAGAGGTGGGAGCAAAAGCCTTAAGGGATCCCACGACTTTCTACTGCCGTCCGAGCTACTCAGTGTTTGAGTTCCAAGAGGAAGTCATTTTACCTCTCCAGTCTGTTGTAGGACTTGATTTTGTAAAGCAGTGCCATGTTATGTGGTTGAAAGGGCACTGCACTTAGTATCAGGAGCGCTGAGCTCACAGACTGACTTGGGCTCCTACTGGTGGGGACCTCTGTTAGTCACTTTACCTCATCCGAAGTATAAAGGTGTTGGACCAGATAATTTACCGCGTAGCTCTAAAACTTAACTTAAAACATAATTACAGAAAAAAAAAAGAATAAGCAAAGGGGAAAGAAGTGAAAGAGAGAAGAAAGAATACAGAAAGGTCCAAAGAACTTTTCTGAGATTATCTTTTGCCTTTCTGTTGAGGTTACATCTCTTCTTCCCTTGTTCTTAGGTCTGTGAGGCTGTTTTCCCATCATTTGGTTTCATTTAGGAGGCAAATATGAGCATAAATTCCCTTTGTTCTAAAGATATTGTTCCAGCTCTTGGAATAATATTGAATCTAGTTCACTTCCTGCTTACTGTTTTGCTAATAGCTGGCCTTGCTAGAGTCCTTGGTTTCACTGCTGTTCTTCATATGCTTCTCTGAAATTTACTCCAACAAATATAGGACTGAATTTATTGTGGAATAACATTGGCAATCTTAACTTACTCATTTAACTTATCTATTTTTAAAGCAAGATAAATATTGTTAGTCTTAGACAGTAGCTCACATTTTTTGAGAAGCATGCTTTCCCTGTCCATTCGTCGTATAACATGACCCAGCCCTATGGTAGGTCATTCAAGTCAGCCTCGCATAATGAAAATATATTATGAAAACAGATGTTTAGGAGATTTCCTGTACAGCAGTCAGTCAATTCATATGCTTTATCTCTGCTGGCTTCTTTTACCGTGAATTAACTTTTCACAATAGCAGCAGAGGCAAATATGAACATACATTTCCTTTGCTCTAAAGATATTGTTCCAGCTCTTGGAATAATATTGAATCTTTAAAAATAGTAAGACCAAATTAGTTGCTTGAAAAGTATGTTTTGCTTCATCTGTGTCTATCCAGTGACCTAGGAATTAAAGTGTAAGTTGTTTTCACTGTTGAACTGGATATTTATATATTTAGCCAGATTTTCATGTGTTATTTAATTCTGTATTGTTTCTTATATTTGTAGTAAAATATTGAACAATTAAAAGTGTTGACTCCAAATATTTGGCTTATGATATTCTCTTGGGAAATGTGGAAATGAATGATAATCCTTGTCTTTTCCCATAAGGTGTGTAAAACCCTCCCCTCCTCTCTATCTCCTGCCTCTTAAAAGATGAGCTGATGTTTCTGACTAATCACAAAAACACAAATTGGATGTCTGGCCATTGTGAGCCCCTTTGAGTTGGTGCCTGTGTCGTTTTGACATGACCCTATCAGTTCTGCAGCACTTCCTTATATGTGTTCTTTCGATTTTGCTTTTAGATACCAACCTTTGCAGACTGATGAGCTCACATAGTTTTGAATTTAGTGGGAATCATCCCCTTGTATTTTTCTGTATTTCTAGTATCTCAGCCAATTGGTGCTAGATCAGGCAGGATGACTTAATGCAACAGTTCTCAAACATTTTGGTCTTAGGACCCCTTTCACATTTAAAAACATCATTGAGGATCCCAAAGAACTTTTTCTGTAATGTGAATTATATCTTTTGATATTTAGCATATGTGAATTTAAAACTAATAAAATGTAAATACAAAAATATATAACCATATATCCTATTAGCTGTCAGAGTGATGCCAACATCATACATCGTATAGCTTCTGGAAAACTTAAGAACACATTTATTAAAGAATGAGAGTGAAAAAGTCAAAAAATTTGTTGGTGTTATCATGACAATAAGTTTTGATTATGTGGACCCCGTGAGATGGTCTCAGGGGCAATGCTAAAGACTACTGATTTAAAGTATAGGCAAAGAAGAAAACCATCTTAGGGGAAGATTTCATGAGTCTTTATCAAAGGAACTCCTTGCTAAACATCTATTTTCATAGTACCTAAGCATTTCACCTTTTAACCAGGACTTTGGGCTATTACATTCCTGAGAGCTCCTCCTCAAAATGCAGAGATCTCAGAAAACCCAAGGACTAATTCTTATCTATTGTTAATAATTCAATTTAAATTAGCTTATTAAATGGCTCTTCAGTTACTTTTAAGGATGTTGAGATACTAGAACTTAGGATAGGTATGTTTGATGGGGAAGACTTGGGAGGTTGTAGAGAAATAAAGAGGAGAAGGAAAGGGTAATTGGGAGCACGCCCCTGTCTAAGAAGGTGGCTCCATGTGGAACACCACAGCCTTGCTTTCTCTCTTCTGTGTCTCCTGCCCTCTCACCCTGGGAGGCTGCTCACCAGCCCTCCCATACCTATCCTGAACTGTCAATTACGGGTGCATTTCTTGTATTTGTGAATTAGGAAAAGACAGCTTGGGCTGTGCATATTTAAGCAGAATTGGGAAAGTTGTAAACTTTTGAGTCCCTTACAATAATTCAATCATGTATCTCTTTTCTTAGTAAAAATTTAGAAAAATTCCAGAGTAGTGAAAACCTGCTTAGAGAAAACAGAAGAAGTCTATTGTGCTTCATGGAAACTGAAACTGCAAATGAGGTTTTTTTTCTTTGGTCCTTTGTTATTTTTGGTTTGTATTCTTCAATCTATGACTTGATAACAATTCATAAATCTAGGTTCAAAGAGTACAAAATCCATATTACTACTAGGAATCATAAGGCTTTGATGAAAACTAATCATTGTTTTTCATAGGAGAAAGAACTAACTTTATTCTATAGCTATTCTGAGCTTAGAAAGAGTATTTTATTTAATTTTTGTTGTAGAGACAGGGTCTCACTCTGTCACCCAGGCTGGAGTACAGTGGTGCCATCATAGCTCACTGCAGCCTTGAAATCCTGGGCTCAAGCGATGATTCTCCCTCCACAGCCTCCTGAGTAGCTAGGACTACAGGCACGCACCACTTTGCCTAAGTTTTTATATTTGTTGACATAAGGTCACACTATGTTGCCCAGGCTGGTCTCAAACTCCTGGCCTCAAGCAATACTCCTCACTTGGCTTTAGCTGGGATTTAAGGGGTGAGTGACTTTGCCCAGCCTTTGCATTTTAAAATAAAGTTTCTTAAATTATTTCTTCACAGCAGTGATATTTTTATTTTGTGTGTTTGTTCTCAAAATATTCCAGATTTGATTTCATCCTCCCCTCCACAGTTGCTCAGGCTAACTCACTTGCACAAAGTCACATGGAGCAGTGACTGAATCCAAACAAACCAACATTCACACAGGCATCATAATCATTTGTCTTGTGAGGTCCTGAAGGTAATTCATCCCATTTTTGTAGGTGTGAAGGTGAGACTTCATACTTTTCAATGACTTTCTTCTGGTAGCATTGTAACTGTGTTTTGAGCTGGAACACCAACTCAGAATTCCCGACTTCCTGTTTAGTGAACTCTCTTTTCTCCCCACCCTGCAGTGACTTATCTCACTCCTATTTGCCAGCATATCCTGTTTGTTCTGTCAATATATTCAGAATCCAGCTCCTACACCTGGCCCAAACCATTATTATTTTTCTCTTAGATCATTGTTCCTGCTTTTTAATTAACCTTCATGCTTCTGCATTCTTCCCCTTTCAGGCTATTAGAAACGTAACTGTTCTAAAATATGTCAAGTCAAATCACACCATTCTTCTGCCTGAGAGTTCCAAGTGCTTCCCATCTCACCTAGAATAGAAGCCAAAGTGTTTAGGTGGGTATAAGGCTCTAGACAATGGGGCTCGCTGATACTCTCTGAAGTCACCTTCTACTACTCTGTCCCCTGATCACTAGTCTCCCTGCTATCTCCCGACATTTCAGACATGTTTCCATCTCAGAGGCTTGGCATTTACTCTTCTCTGCCTGGAATGTTGTTTCTGCGGGTACCTGCATGGCTCATATGCCTTTTCCTGTGAAAAATACTCCATAGATAATCAAAAGATACTTTAATCTTTTAGCCTGACTCATATTAATCTAAATAGTAGGACACTCCTCTCAGAAAGTTGGAACACAAAAAGAGAGAGAGTTTTGTGTTTCTTGGAGTATCTTTCATCTTCCAGTCCAATTAGAGAGGTACTGAAGCCCAGCTGCTCAGGTAAAGCATTTTAAATAGCACATGATTCTAGATCTGGTTGTGTTTAGCTCAGTATCAAGTAATTTCCTTAACTTATATTTACGCTAGTTTATTTTCTAATAAATCATAGACAATATTGCAAATACAGTCAGCCCCCCATATCTGTGGGTTCCACATTCGTGGGTTCAACCAATCACAGATCAAAAATAGTTGGAAAAAAAATACAACAAGAGTAATACAAATTTAAAAACAATACAGTATAACAATTATTTGTATAACATTTACATTGTAATAGGTTTGTACGTAATCTAGAGATGATTTGAAGTGTGTGGAAAGATGTGCATAGGTGATATAAATATACTATGCCATCAGGAACTTGAGCATCTGTGGATTTTGGTATCCAAGGAGGTTCTGGAACCAATCTCCTGAGGTTACCACAGGACAACTGTATCACATTTAAAAATAAGTCAGGTGATGGCTTTAATTAAATGCTCTTAAGTTGAATATTGATTAACAGGCCAGATGGCTCTAAAATTTCAGCAACGAATTGGAAAAACAGCGAGCGGTCTGATGGAAACACACTGATTTTATCGTGTACCTTTAAGGGTGGGTAGAATTGGCCTACAAATGTTTGTGCCACATGGCTTAAAGATACCCTGTAGTTTATTTCCCCTTTCCACTAGTCTCCGTGGGCAGTTCTGGGACTAAATATACGTTGCTGCAGCTTCTCATGGAAAGGAGATGTTTTCTCTACTTCATCTTGGAGCTAACTTTAATTTACAGATACCTTGGAAAGAGAGAATGTATTCCTTGAGAGAATTCCAGACCTAGCAAGTTGATACTGCATTTATTTGATCATGTCCTATCTTCAAAATGTCATCAGAAGCCACCATTTGCATGAACAAAGGTAAAGTGACACTTTGAGACCTAGTGTCTCAAGATTTGGCTAGCACAAATTCCCCTAAGTAAACCAAAACTCATGATGAAACCAAACGACTTCCTATGAGTCTCTGAGGAAGAAACTGAAAAAGAATCATAGAAACACTAGAAGAGATAGCAGAGATGAAGAAACTGAGGCAAACAAAGCTCAGATAACTTACTGAGATCACGCCTGCCTCACTTCTTCACCAGGACAGATGAGAGAACCAGAGAGCAGTACCACTCCTTGTTCTTACAAAGGCTCTTCTGTGGTCTGACAGAATCTGGTTTTGTGCCCTGGCTCAGCTGAGAAAACCATTTCCTAAGTTTATATATATATTTATATATATTCAGGACCTGAGAGCTTACTGGAACCCAAAACTTCCCTGAATCACTTTGTCTTATGTGAGGTTCAGTGTTACCATCACTGGTGTCTGATGTCCCTCCAACTACTTTGGCAGTGAGAAGGTGTTCATCCTGTTTGAGAGATAATATGCACAGTTTTGACATTGCACTTTATTCTGCAGAATCCCTTTTCTGTTGCGTAGATTTCCCTTGGCTAGGGAAGGGAATGTTGAAAACATGCTGTTGAAAACACATTGTTTTCTCAACAACGTGTTTTTTCCTTCGGATCTTGAGGAGAGAAAGCGAGAGTGCCCATGAACAAGTAAAACTGTATTTTTGCCAGGAGAGGGGAACATTTCCAGATATATCAGGTTAAAAATAACAAATGAAAAACCATGAACCAGTCATAAAACGAACAATTATAAAGCCAGGCTTGAAGGAGTTTCCATTCGCTCTCATGAAGTTTCAAAAGCTAAACATACTGGAAAAAACATTTCAACAGTGGTGAAAAGATGAAGAGAAAGACAGCAAGTAACTTCATATAATTGGACCACATTTTTTGTTTTATTTATTTAACCAAGAGATGAAATAGAGGTGCTGATATTACTAGGTGAAGGTTGTGATTAATTTATATTAAATAAATATATAATTTTCTTGTCATAAACTTTATGTTTTAAGGAATAGTTTTCATTAGAAAGTGACACTGCATTTCTCATCATTAGATTATATGTTTCTGCCAGTAGCATTTATGGTGATCAGAACAGCAGCACGTGTCTGGCAATAGATAGCAATTTTCAAGCACCATTTCAAGCATCTCACTGTACTGGGTCCTGAGAGGTATTTGCAGAGGAAGACACTACTAAAATCCTGGTTCTGAAGAAATTAAATATTTAGTAAAAGACGAAATAAATCTACTTGCATGTATTTAGAAATGATTTGTGGAAATTCATGAAGTACTATCATGAATAGAAAATAAAATTCAGCAATATGTTTTTTATTGTTGTTTTATTTTTAAGGCAGAGTCTCACTCTGTTGCTCAGACTGGAGTGCAGTGGCGCAATCTTGGCTTATTGCAGCCTCTGTCTCCTGGGTTTAAGCGATTCTCCTGCCTCAGCCTCCTGAGTAGCTGGGATTACAGATATGTGCTACCACATCTGGTTAATTTTTTTATTTTTAGTAGAGATGGGATTTCACCATGTTGATCAGGCTGGTCTTGAACTCCTGACCTCAGGTGATCTGCCTGCCTCGGCCTCCCAAAGTGCTGGGATTACAGGCATGAGCCACTGTGCCCAGCCAGGAATGTGTTCATTATAATTCAATTTATACTTTGATTCTACATAATTACAGATGTAATGCTATGATGTTTTGGATATGGAAGACAGGGAATAAAATTAGCATACTTTGATCGTTGTTGAAATTGAGGCCCTTATATTCTCCTCTCTATTTTGGCATGTGTTTGAAAATCTCATAATCCAAAGCTTAAAAAAGTACTCCTATCTTACTTTGCTAAGCAAGAACACTAGTATCTCCTCTTTTTCACAATATATTCAACTCTGCCACTTTTTCATCTGGTTTCCAAATAAAATATTTCTCTAACAACCTTGAATTCCATTACTATAGACTTTTATCAATGAAAATACAATTCCAAACACTCTGCACTCAATCATTCATCAACATGTGGGTGTTAAAATGAGAATACAGTCATTATCTTGAGAAGTGTCGGAGTAGGAAAGAGTTGACAGAAAGACCAAGTACTGACACAGTTTAGGTAAGCAAACAGAATTCAGTTTTGGATTTAGAAAAAAAATGTGTGGCCAGGATACATAGCAGAGAGGTTTCCAATGGTTTCTCTTGCCAATTGGTGTGACTCTCTGGACCACCAGTGATTTATCAGAGGATACACTATTGCAGACAATGAAGTTGCGATGATATTCTCTTTACACTTCTGGCAGCATCACTTCTTCCTCTATGACTGGACTATTCCTGCTCGTAGCTTGAACTGGATACAGGTGAGAGGCCACCCATCTGGGCAGGAGCCTCAGAATTTCTGGTGTTATCCTATACACAATGTAATTGCAAAACTTTAAACACATTTTATTTATTATCCTCAGACACTCCAAGCTATTATATAGCCAGTTCCAAACATTTTCAAATTCAGTACTGTTAAATTAGACATGGTAGTCATGCCTTTACACTCACTCCTGGGCTCCTTTGACAGTGATCCTTAGGGATAATTGACTGAAAACACAAAATCCATGTAATTGGCATTTATTCTTGAACCATATAATCTTAGCCCATCACAGAATCGCTTATATCCCTTGCATTTCAGGAGCAATGCTGCAAGAAGCATTTTCAGGCATTGTCAATATATTTGCTGAAAAATTATTCTGAAGTTAAAGTACATTATACTTCTTAGTATTCCAAGTGAAAACCCATACCAGAAAAAAGCTACTTTCCTGAAAGGATTGGCACACTGTCTCCTTTTTAAATTTTTCTTTTAGATTCTGGGGTACACGTGCAGCATGTGCAGCTTTGTTACATAGGTAAATATGTCCCGCTGGGGTTTGCTGCACCTATCAACCTACCCCCTAGGTAATAAGCCAGCGTGCATTAGCTCCTTTTCCTAAAGTTCTCTCCCCGCCACCAGCCTTCCCCAGTGTGTGTTGTTCCTCTGCCTGTGTCTCCTTTTTCATTCTAACGATATACAGTCATGTTTGCATAATGGTGTTTCTGTCAATGACAGACTATATATTCAAGAGCGGTCCCTTTGGATTATGTAGTGGAGCTGAAAAATCCTACCACCTAGTGATGTCATAGCCATCATAAGGTCGTAGTGCAATGCATTACTCACAATATCATGGTGATATTAGTGTATACAAACCTACTCTGCTGCCAGTTATATGAAAGTATAATACATACAATTATGTATAGCACATAATGCTAGATAATGATAATAAATGATTATGTTACAGGTTTATGAATTTAGTATACTTTTTATTGTTAGTTTAGAGTATACTCATTATACTATAAAAAATATTCTTAATTGTACAACAACCTCAGGAAGGTCCTTTGGGAAGTATTCCAGCAGAAAGCATTGTTAACATAGGAGATGACTGTTCTTTGGATTTTATTGCCTCTGAAGATCTTTCAGTGGGACAAGATGTGGAGGTGGAAGAGAGGGATATTGATCATCCCAACCCTGTGTAGGTCTAGGCTAATATGTATATTTGTGTCTTCATTTTTAATTAAAAAGTTGAAAGAGTAAAACCAAATTAATAATTGTTAATATACAAAGTGCCTATGCAAAAAGAATATGAAGAAAGACAATATTTTAGTACGGCTTTATAATGTGTTTGTGTTTTTTGGTTTTTTTTTTTGAGACGGTGTCTTGCACTGTCACTCAGGCTGTAGCACAGTGGTGCTATCTCGGCTTACTGCAATCTCCACCACCTGGTTCAAGTAATTCTCCTGCTTCAGCCTCCCGAGTAGCTGGGACTACAGGCATGCACCACCACACCCAGCTAATTTTTTTGTATTTTTAGTAGAGACAGGGTTTCACCATTTTCGCCAGGATGGTCTCGATATCCTAACCTCGTGATCCGCCCGCCTTGGCCTCCCAAAGTGCTGGGATTACAGGTGTGACCCACCGCGTCTGGCTGTGTTTGTGTTTTAAGATAAGTGTTGCTACAAGAGTCAAAAGGGTAAAACAAATTTAAAAGTTCATAAAGTAAAAAAGTTATAGTAAGCTAAAGTTAATTTATAATTGAAGAAAAAATTACTTTTATAAATTTAGTGTATCCTAGGTGTACAGTTTTTTAGTCTCCAGTAATAGCCTAGGCCTTCCTATTCACTCACCACTCACTCGCGGGTACCCAGAGCAACTTCTAGTCCTGCAAGCTCCACTCACAGTAAGTGCCCTACGTGGATGTACCATTTCTAAATCTTTTCTATCACATTCTTATTGAACATTTTCTATGTTTGGATATGTTTAGATACATGAATACCATGATGTTACCATTGTCTCCAGGATTCAGAACAATAATATGTTGCACGGGTATGTAGCCTAGAAGCAATAGGCTATACCAGATAGCGTCGGTGTGTAGTAGGCTATACTGTTTGGTTCCTGTAAGTATACTCTATGATGTTTTCACAGTGACAAAATCACCTAACCACACACTTCTCAGAGCGTGTCTCCAATGTTAAGTAATGTGTAACTATAAATGACTAATTTTTCCTTCTTGCCTTGACCATCAAGAAGCCAAGATCCGATTAAGACACTTCTTGGTGATTATTAAAACTAATACATGCTCATTATAAAAAATTGTGAAGTACAGAATAAAAATAAAGGAAGTAGAGACATAAAAATATTAGTCCATTATACTATCATCCAGAAAAGCCACTATTAATTTAAGAGCCAAATATGGTACTCAATTGATGAAATTGTGTTTACCATTATGGTTGATACATGACTGCTCACCTTTTCTTGGTTCCAGCATTCCCAGTTTACTACTTTTTAAGTATATATAGTTTAAAATTGATTCAAGTTACTTTGGTGAAAATAAGGGGCAATCAAAATTAATCCTTAAATAAATAAATATGGTGGAAAATATAAGGCAAACATTTCCAAGTCTGGGTTTCCTGACATAATACCTACCCAACTATGTGATTATGAGTATTCATCAGATGAGTCCCTGGTTACATATAGAAAACTTAAAGTGCTATAAAATAATAATAATTAAAACAGCTAACATTATTGATCACTTTGCTATTTCACCACAGCGTTGATTGCTGTTCATACTATATCAATTAATATCCACAGCATCCCTATGAAAGGGTACCCTCATTTCATTTACAAACAAATGGTGGTAACAAACCCTAGACGCTTGGGAAGGCTAAGTAATTTCTTCAGTTCTAAAGCTAGATATTACGAGATGTAAAGAATTTTGCTGTGTTAGAAATTTTTGAAGTGATTTTAATTAAAACCTCTTTGAGACTGTCTCCAGGAAGTAATACCTGAAGTTCAACCTTTAGTCATTAAGCAGCCCACTTCACTGGTTTGTAAGGTAAGAAAAGAGTAGATTGAGGTTATATTTGGGGTTAGTATAGCTATGTAGAAATATCATTCCTCTAGTAGAAGAAAACAATAAAAGTGAGAAAGACACCTAGCAGATCTATTCAAAAGTTCAATGGAGAGCAATGAAGCACAGAGAATAAATGAATCCACCTCAGGGAACTGAAGGAGGAGGGAATGAAGTGAAAAGAGAGCTCCTTCTGTTCTGAGATAGAGTCTGGAGGTGAGAACTACTGGCTTAATCACATGGTTGAGCATTCATTTCAACAAATATTTATTGAGCATCAATTATGAGAAAGGTATTCTGCTTGGCTCTATTAATATAAAATAAATAAGACAAGATGCTTTCTCTAAAGATGCTCAGGGAAATCGTCACATAAACTGTGACAATGTTGAAGTACAGCATGACAAATACCCCAGGCAGGCAGACCAGCATATGCAGAGGCAGCAGCTGTGGAACACCAAGTGAGGCTAAGGAAAGGAAGCATTAGACTGGGGGTTAGAGTGGGCAGCAGAAAAGGAGCATGAAATGAACTGGGAACATAGCCTGGGTTCACACCACAGAAGGCTGTTCCAATAAAGGAAGTGTGCCTTTGTATTTTGACCCTGACACTAAAAGGATGTGAGATCTAATGTTAGATGAATTCAATTGAATTGGTGAATATTTCCCTCAGTCAGATATCTGACTCATTAGACTCAGAGTTAGTTGAAAGACAGAAATTTGATATATTTCATTCTGGTCAACAGCAGGCTATGTCAAAGGAATAAACAAGAAAATTTCTTGGTTTTGCCATTGTTTCATAGCACAAAGGGGACAGAGGAATTGGGTGATATTGTCAGTTCCTGTAATTATTTATTTATTTATTTATTTTATTTTATACTCAGGGGCACATATGCATGTTTGATATATGGATATATTACGTACTGTTGAAGATCGGACTTCCAGTGTACTCATTATTCAAATAGTGGATTTCCTGTTACTTTTTTCTACATTGAATTGTATATGGGCTCCCATCAGATAATAGTAAAATCATTGAGCTAAGAGGCCTCAGAACTATCATGTCTGACCCCTGTATTTTACAGATGAAGAACTACATTTTACTCAAGATTACACACACAGATAACAATGAGACTTTGGTTTTGGCTGAAAGGTCTTCGCAGGTGGTTTCATTCAGCACTGTCAAGAAAGGAAGCAAAAATTCTGAAAGAATGTGAGGTGGAATATTGAGTTTCAATGCTTCATAAATCAGTCTAGATTGTTGTGTTCCTTATTCGGCTGGTCATGGGAATTCCCACTGGGGCAGCTGAAGTAGCTGAGAGATAGATGACTATGCAACAGGACTACATACACCAAAAGAATGGTCAGTTGCTCATACAACTTAATTTGATCCTCTAGCCTAGGTTTATATAAACTAATTCTGTTTGATAATATACTGTCATTGGGAACGCCTGACTTTATGGCTGGGTGGATCAATCACACAGTTCATAATTATGGGTAAAAAGTAATTTGGTATCCCAATGATCAGGCTTTTCCAGGGCTCAATTGCAAGCTAAGAACTGTTTCTCAAAAGGAAATAGTTCTGTTTTTCTGAAAGTATGTATGGCTTTGCTCCAAAACCACAGAGTCGCTTTGTTGCCCAGGCTGGATTGCAGTGGTACAATCTTGGCTCACCTTAACCTCCACCTTCCGGGTTCAAGCAATTCTCCAGCCTCAGCCTCCCAAGTAGTTGGGAATACAGGCTAATTTTTTTCTTTGTTTAGTAGAGACAGGGTTTCACTATGTTGGCCAGGCTGGTCTCAAACTCCTCACCTCAGGTGGTCTGCCTGCCTCAGCCTCCCAAAGTGCTGAGATTACAGGCGTGAGCCACCGTGCCCAGTCGAATTGTAATTCTTGGCACAGGCTCCTTACAGCATCCTTACTTGATAGTTTGAGCATAGTCACATCTACCCATGCACCCTCTGTTATGGGATCCTTAGACCGTCTCCCTGTCTCTGCTCTGTTCCTTCTCACTCCCCACAAGTGTGCTGATTCACTTTCCCCAAAAGCTTGAGATTTTTTAGCATTTTGTAAAATAAAAATAGGTTACTATTCTTTTTCCCCTGCCACATCCTTTTCCTGAGTCAGTGAGCAAGAAGACCCCACCTGATATGATGCCCGAAAGGGAAATGATACTGAATACGAAGGAAAAATAGACACAATAATATTATTTTGGCACATACCTGGATCATTGTAGAGTTTCAGTAGCATCAGCCAATTTTTTCCTTAATATGAATGAGAGGAAATCTAATAGCTATCTTCAAACATTGAAAAGGCAATTCTATACAAGAGAAAATGGATGTGTTCGTTGGAGGGGGTAGTGGGTTGAATTGTCCCCCCAAATATAGCTCTACGTCCTAATCCCCAGAACCTATGAATATGACATTATTTCATAAGTGAATCTGTGCAGATGTAATTTAAGAATCTAGACATGAGATCGTTCTGGATTATCTGGGCATGCCCTAAATCCAATGAAAAGTGTCCTTATACAAGACACTCAGAGGACAGGAGAAGGCAACATGACAACAGAAGCAAAAATTAGAGTGATGTGGCCACAAGCTGAGAGCACCTGGAGCCACCAAAAGCTGGAGGAGGCAAGAACAGACTGCCCCTAGAGCCCCTGGAGGAAACGTAGTCCTGCCGACACCTTGCTTTTACAACTGGGTGAGAATAAATTCCTACCTTCTTAAGCCACCATATTTGTGGCAATTTGTTATGGCTACTGTAGGAAACTAACACAAAGATCCAGAAAGCAGGACTAGAACCAAAACAGAAAAAGTGAAAGATACACTTTCCTATTATTGGGTCTGCTCAAGAGTGTGAGAGACTGAGTTATGAAATAGTTGGCTTTAGTAATTGGAGTTGGGGTTCAGTGGTTGAATGGTCAAAAGGGAGAGAGGCTGGTGACAGGGTGAGATCTCATCTCTTTTTAAAAAAAAAGGGAGGAAGAGAGTATGTTATTAGGTGAAACTGGAAGTTTTTATAAACTCATGCTCTCATTTTATCAGATTTACATATTCCCGACCATAGCTTTCTGGAATCACGTCTCAGGAATTCCCAGATTTTACTGACGCTGTTGCCCATAATGTATGGTGGGGTTAAGAATAATATAAACAGGTCCAAACAGGAAGATTAGTTTCCAGGGAAGAAATAAGTCACTGTTGATTATGCCTGGAAAATAGGCTGGAAGCATCAGGCAGAGTTTAGCATCCGTGCAGCTATCTCCCCGCAGCTGATGTATCTAATGCTTTCTACGCTTGCAGACCAACAGACTTTCCAATGGACAAACAAAGAAGCTGCTTTATTTATATAATATAACCTCTTTCTTTGAACCACTAGCCTGCCTGGGGACACAAAATCACATACTTTCAAATGACATTAAAGTCAGCTAAACACATTTTCTTGCCATTGAGAGAGTAGAGAATTAATACTTCGAATCCTGTTAGGTTACCTTGTTAGATGACTGTTTGGAAGCCACAGGTAGGAGTTCTTAACCTGGGCTCAGGGGCATGCAAGGTGACAACCTCACTGTCCTCTTGAAATTGTAAGCAAGTTTTTGCTTTCTGGAAGGACTCTAGTGACCTCCATATCACTAGTTTAATGACTCTTTTTTGCCTCTTCTGTACACGTGCTCTTGATTTTCCCCTCATCTTTCCAGCCCATTCCCCTATACTTAACGTTTAAATTTGCAGTTCTTGAAAACCTGCATAGAGGCTCTCGTTTTCTCCTGGTGTACTGTTTCCCTGTGTGATTTCATCCATGCCACATCTTCAGTTATGATCTATACACTCACAACACCAAAATTACTACTTCTAACTCCTTTGAGCTCCAGATAGTTGTATCCAACTGTCTACCAAACATCTCCACTTGCTGCCTTACAGGCAACTCAAACTGAACAGGTCCAAAGCTGAACTCCTGGTCTTTCCCAGTCCCATAACCAATCCTCCTTCAGTGTTCTCTATTACAGTAAAACAGGAGAGTTCCCTGATCCCCCTCAAAGGACATGTGACAGGGGTGTGGCTTGCCGGTTTGGTCACCACCACTCCTCAAACCCCAGGACGGGGAGCACACAGTCAGGCAGGTGAAGGAGCCTAAGTGGGAGTGTGTTACCATGTGCCCTTTTAGCCTTGCCATCCACGGACGGTTTGAGTGTTAACCTGCTCAATGGACCCTCCGCCCGTCTGCAAGGGCAGAGGGGCAGTGCAACAGCTTTTTGTATCCTTAGCTCTTGCCCAGCATCCTGGGTGTATCAGGTAACACATGGGCTTAAAGGATAAATGAGGGGTTTTATTGAATGGTAGAGGTGGCTCTCAGTGGGATGGATGGGGAACCAGAAGCAGGGAACGTAGTGGGAAGATGATCTTCCCCGGAATTTGGCCGTCTAGTGGCCGAACTCTTTTCCGACCACCCCAGCTGAACTCCTCTCGATGTTCAGACGTTCCTCCTCTTTTATCTTTCTCTGCGGTGCCATTCTGCAATCCGTCTGCTTGTCTCCTCGTCTTCTCATCTGCTCATCTGCTTCTGGAGCATGGGGTTTATATGGGTACAGGATAGAGGGCATAGTGGGCCAAAAGGCAACTTTCAGGGCATGAAAACAGAAATGCCTGTCCCCATTTAGGCCCACAGATCTTCAGGCTTGAGGGAGGGGCCTTTGCCAGGGAACCACCCTCTCCCACCCAGTGTTTCCCTGTTTCCTGTCCTCGTCAACAAGGGATGGTGTCATCATCTATTTGGGCACAGGGTTTGCTAGAGGGACAGGACTAATAGGATAGATACATATATGAAGATAAGTTTATTAAAGAGTATTTACTCACGTGATCACAAGTTGAAGTCCCACAATAGGCTGTCTGCAAGCTGAAGAGCAGGGAAGCCGTCCAATTCCCAAAACCTCAAAAGTAGGGAACCAGCAGTGCAGGCTTCAGTCTCTGGCCAAAAACCCAGGAGCCCCTGGCAAACCACTGGTCCCAAAGCTTTAGAACTTGGTGTTTGATGTTCAAAGGCAGGAAGCATCTAGACAGGAGAAAGATGAAGACCAGAAGACTCAGCAAGTCGGGTTCTCCCACATTCTTCTACCTGCTTTATTCTAGCCTTGCTGGCAGCTGATTAGATTGCACCCACCCAGATTCAGGGTGGTCTGCCTCTGCCAGTCCACTGACTCAAATTTTAATCTCCTTTGGCAGCACCCTCACAAACACATCCAGGAACAGTACTTTGCGCTCTTATCTAATCAAGTTTACATTCAGCATTAACCATCGCAGCACATAAGCCAGAAATCTGGCAGGAATGCTTAAGACTTCTCTCTTCATCTGTTCCCATTTTATGAAATAGGACTTTGAGCAAAATCTTACTACTGTAATGTCCTAAATATAAAATCTACATCTCTGCATCTCTACGGCTATTGCCTTTATTCTAAATACTATCATCACTTGTCTGAAATATTGCCAATCCATTCTTTACAACACACCCAAGTAATCTTTTTAAATTCTGATAATGATGTTACCTCTGACTTATATTTTCCAATGGCTTCCACTGTTCTTAAGTAAATTAAGATCTGTAACAGGGTCAATAGTCTGGCCTCTAGCCATTTGACACTACTTCCCCTGACTGTGTAGTCCACTCATGGTGACTGTGTCAGTTATCTAATGCCCTGACTGTGTGGTAAACCACCACCAAATCTCTGATGCGTATCACCACCATGTGTCACTTATGCATCTAGGATTCTATTGGGGATTTGGGGATGAGAGGTTGGTCACACAAAGCAAATTTTCTCTACTTCATGTTTTTGAGCAACTTTGCAGAACTATGTTGACATCAATTTCTTTGCAATGAATCTACAATATTATATCATTATTCACATTTTACAGAAGAGGAAACTAAAGGTGAATAGAATTAAATGAATACAGTTCTTTTTTTTTTTTTTTTTTTGAGACAGAGTTTTGCTCTTGTTGCCCAGGCTGGAGTGCAATGGCGCAATTTCAGCTCACTGCAACCTCCACCCTCTGGGTTCAAGAGATTCTCCTGTCTCAGCCTCTTAAGTAGCTGGGATTACAGGCATGCATCACCACACCTGGCCAATGTTGTATTTTTAGTAGAGATGCGGTTTCTCCATGTTGGTTAGGCTGGTCTCGAATTCCCGGCCTCAAGTGATCTGCCTGCCTCAGCCTCCCAAAGTGCTGTGATTACAGACTTGAGCCACTGTGCCAGGCCAATAAATGCAGTTCTTGAATTTCACAGTTTGACTGACTTTGATATAACCCACATTTTCAGTTTTCTTTTCCTTGTTCTTTGTTATGCTTTTCAATCTCATGTTGAAATTTGATCCTTAATATTGGAGGTGGGGCCTAATGGGAAGTGTTTGGTTCATGGGGATGTATCTCTCATGAATAAATTAATGCCTTCCCTTAGGGGTGAGTGAATTCTCACTATATTAGTTTCTGAGAGAGCTGGTTGTTAAAATGAGTCTGGAAGCTCCCCATTTCTCTTGCTTCCTCTGTTGCTATGTGATCTCTGCACACATCATCACCCCTTCCCCTTCTGTCATGAGTGGAAGTAGCCAAAGGCCCTCACCAGATGTGGGTGCCTAATCATGAACTTTCCAGCAATCAGAATTGTGAGCCAAATAAAACTTTTTTCCTTCATAAATTACCCAAATTCGGGCACTCCTTCATAGCAACACAAAGTGAACTAAGATATTCTTTACCATATTTTAAAATGTGGTAGTAAAATTAGACATAATTAAGAGACCACAATCTTAGCAGGATAGTCCAAGAATGGACAACTTTGCTTGAACTCCACTGAGGCCCAAGGCCACTCTACTCAAACATATGCATTTACTTCTTTTCTTCACCTCTATGGCACACTTTTCTTTTCTACCTTCTCTTCTCCTTTTCTCTCTCTTTTTTTTTAAATGTCCAGACTCTACTTTATATCATAGGTCTCTCAGACATTGCTGAGGAGGCTATGATCCATTCAGTAGCTATCTTCCAAACTATCTTGGAAATGTTGAGAATTCTCTACTGGGCTTGACAGCACAGGTTTCTAAGTCTGAGGAATGTAAGATAGAATCTCAACTTTGCCAAATTCTTTTTGCTTTTTTTTTAGATGGAGTTTCATTCTTGTTGCCCAGGCTGGAGTTCAATGGCACAATCTCTATTTACTGCAATCTCCCGGGTTCAAGTGATTCTCCCGTCTCAGCCTCTCAAGTAGCTGGGAATTACAGGTTTCTGCCACCATGCTCAGATCATTTTTGTTATTTTTATTAAAGACAGGGTTTCACCATGTTGACCAGGCTGGTCTTGAACTCCTGACCTCAGGTGATCCACCCGCCTCAGCCCCCCAAAGTGCTGGGATTATAGGTGTGAGTCGCCGCACCAGGCAACTTTGCTAATTATTAACTTGGTAACTTTGAAAACATTTTCTAGCTTTCTTTAGTCTTGAATTTCTTATTTGAGGAGGAAAAAAAAAAGGATGTAATATCTTCTTACTTGAGCCTACTGGCCTTCAAATTACTGGCCTTGGTTCTGGTGGAAAGTACACATTTCTGCTGGCATGTCAGAGTCCAGGGTAGACTGGTACACAGTGGCACTAACATTTTGCTGCTTCCAATCCCTGCACATCCCAGTGCATTGAGGTATACGTCTCCTTTAAGGAGTAGAGAGCGAATGGAAAAGGTAGGGAGGGAAAAAAAGCAGGTAGGAAAGGGAAGAGAAAGAGAGAAAGAAGATGCTGTAGTTCCCTTCCTGTGAGTCTCCTCTGGGCACATATCTGCTTCATCGTGGGAAAAGCCTGCTCATGTGCTCCACGATGCTTTCCTTTTTCTCATCCCTTCACCCAACCTACTTTCCCATTACAGCCTTTCCTCTATAATCCAGGAAGATAAAAATCCTGGAGACGTGTGACTGTACAGTACTGACATAACAGTACTGTAGTTCCTAAATGAACAAAAGGAAAAGAAAACTAACTGTTTTCTTTTACACTGTCCCAGAATAGTAGCCAGGACTGACCCTTGCTGAAAAATCTCCCTTTCCCCAACTCTGCAAAGGAACTGAATGCACAAAACAAGGAGAGCACCTCTCCTGGAGTCCTCTCACTTGCTCCTTCCCTTCCGGTGTTTCTTTCCATCTTTACCCTAGGACTTCACAGACTTTGCCCTTTTCATCCTGAAAGCATTGCTTCTTTCTAGGATGCTAAGAGTTATTTTCCTGGTAACCTAGCCCATAAGAGAGACTTAAAAAGCACTAATTCCATTTACTCCAATTAAAAAGAAAGTAATGAAAGGGACCATTCACACTAAGGTATTACAATTATTTCCAATCAAGAAATTTTCATTTTAAATACAGAATTCTAGAAAAGCCTTGATTAACAGAGCAGAAATTAAAAAATGGTCATGAGTGACCTCCTCCACTAGCAAATGTGTTTTGTTTGGCCTACCAATTGTTTTAACAAAATAGAGAAGTTTTTAAAAAACCTTTTCTATTCAAGTGTAAATTCCCTGACTTGGTTATTTGTTTATTTATTTATTTATTTTTGAGACAGATTCTTGTTCTGTCACCCAGGCTGGAGTGCAGTGGTGCAATCTCAGCTCACTGCAACTTCTGCCTCTGGGGTTCAAGTGATTCTCCTGCCTCACCCTCCCGAGTAGCTGGGTCTAAAGGCCCCGCCACTATGCCCAGCTAATTTTTGTATTTTTAGTAGAGATGGGGTTTCACCATGTTGGCTATGTTGGTCTCGAACTCTTGATCTCAAGTGATCCACCTGGCTTGGCCTCCCAAAGTGCTGGGATTACAGGTATGAGCCACCACACCCGGCCTAAAAGTCATCTTAAATTTTAAGATATGTTTACTATTTTAGAGAGACAGAGGCTAATTTTTCATTTTCAAGGATTGCTGAACAATCATCCATGAGTTCTTGAAGTTGAATAACAGGAAACTGTACTTGTTTTTCAAACCATTTGGCTACTGTAAGAAGCTGCTGGTTGCAATCCCATTACTGGGTATATATCCAAAGGATTATAAATCGTTCTACTATAAGGACACATGCACACAAATGTTCATTGCAGCACAGTTTACAATAGCAAAAACCTGGAACCAACCCAAATGCCCATCAATGATAGACTGGACAGGAAAAATGTGGCACATATACACCATGGAATATTATGCAGCCATCAAAAACGATGAGTTCGCATCCTTTGTAGGGACATGGATGAACCTGGAAACCATCATTCTCAGCAAATTGACACAAGAACACAAAATCAAACACCACATGTTCTCACTCATAGGTGGGTGTTGAACAATGAGAACACATGGACACAGGGAGGGGAGCACTATACACTGGGGTCTGTTGCGGGGAGTGGGGGGGACAGAGGGGGAGTGGGGAGTTGGGGAGGGATAGCATGGGGAGAAATGCCAGATATAGGTGAAGGGGAGGAAGGCAGCAAATCACACTGCCACGTATGCACCTATGCAACAACCTTGCCTGATTTTCACATGTACCCCAAAACCTAAAATGCAATTTAAAAAAAAAAAAAAGAAGCTGCTGGTCATAAAATGCACATCCAATAAACTGCACTCCTATTGGCAGCCCTTGGTTTGAGAGTGCAACAGGGATACTCACTGCTGGCAATCCTGCCTTATTCAACCCATGGGAAGAAAAGGTATTTCTTCCCATGGGTTATGTGAAAGTGCAAAAAACATCGATTTAAAGTGTGACTGAGTTATTAATGTCTGTACAACTCAGCAGACAGTTCAGTATATAGTTCAGTAACTTTTTTGTTAGTGGCAAACATGGCAAAACCCCGTCTCTACTAAATAAGTAGGATTGCCAGCTTGTGTAAAATATCATCCTGGGCACTTCGTGTTCTGTTGTCCTCTTTGATGAACTCCAAGTATGGTACTGCCTCACTCAAGGTGGTAGGAGTTGGCAAGACGTCTACTCCAGAGTTAAAAGGATTCACAAAGTCATTAGCAATGAGGTGTCTCACTTTCTGTGCTTTGACAAAATAATTTTCATAGTTTTCTTTTAATAAGAAAACGTTTCCTGAGAGAATTCTTCCTCTCACCACATCATTGATCCCTTCTCATCTGGTTGCAGCATACATGGCTTCAGTGGACACATTAGTGTCACACCTGTGACCATATTGTAGCTCATCAAATCTTGCCATATTCGATGCCACTTCCAATGTGCACAATACATGGTAGCAGACAATTGAATAACTGGTGTGAGGAAGGGATACTTCTCAATTACTTTGGCCCCCTCAGACTCAAAGAGGTTAGCAGCTCTGGACCAAAGAGACTGTATTTTACTTGATAATTCTGTTACAAGATATTCCTTTGGAATTCCCATTCATAGTTTGCTCACATCTGTCAAACTGGAAAGCACGAGTGGTTTATTAATAGGGTCAAGTACTGTGGTAGAATCTCTGGGGTCATGTCCAGCCAGTACACCCAATACAATTGCTGCATCATCCACACATCTGGTTAAGATTCCTGGCACATCCATCGAATTCACCAGGAGAATGAGACCACGATGGGAAACTAAGCCATAGCTTGGTTTGAAACCAACAAGCCCACAGTGGGCAGCAGGATTTCTGGTCGATCCTCCTGTATCTGATCCTAAAGCCGCATAGCATGTGAGCGCTGACACAGCAGCTGCACTCCCACCTGAGCTTCCTGCAGTTATCAGCCAGTCTGAATCTTCATTCTTGCTGTGGGGATTCTGCTTGCTCTTTTATCTATATTGTTTTGAATAACTCCAGGGGTTTTTAACTGGTCCAAATACACCATCTGTGCTTCCAGATCCCATAGCAAAGTCATCTAAATTTGTTTTTCCCATTAGTAGAGCTCCCTGATCCAACAACTTCTGAACTACTGTAGCATTATAAGGTGGTACATAACCCTTCAGCATATTTGATGCACATGTTGTCTCAATGCCAGATGTGTTAAAGTTGTCTTTTACTGCAATAGGAATTCCATCTAAATCCCCAAGTGACTGTCCATTCTTATATCTCTTTTCTGATTTTTCAGCTTGTTTTAAGGCCAACTCTTCTGATACAGTAATGTAGGCATTTAGAAACTTGGTCTTCTTGATAAGAGGAAGACATTTTTGACAGAGCTCTGTTGTTGCAATTTGGCCTTGTTTCAGTGCCACAGAAACTTCTCGAAGGGTCTAGCCCAGCATGGTCTTCGTGCCTGCCTGCCACCATAGGAGCCAGGCAAGGAGGAAAAAGAGGTCACTGGTTGCTGGTGATGTTACACGGGCGCAGCCATCTTTAGTTGTCACTCAATTTGGTTTTTAAAACCATCAGTTCTGCCCGTGCTCGGTGATACGGTTCGGCTCTGTGTCCCCAGCCAAGTCTCATCTTGAATTGTACTCCCACAGTTCCCATGTGTTGTAGGAGGGATCCAGTGGGAGATAATCTGAATCATGGGGGTGGTTTCCCCCATGCTGTTCTCGTGGTAGTGAGTAAGTCTCACAAGATCTGATGGTTTTATCAGGGGTTTCTGCTTTTGCATCTTCCTCATTTTCTCTTGTTGCCACTGGGTATGAAGTGCCTTTTACCTCCCGCCATGATTCCGAGGACTCCCCAGCCAGGTGGAACTGTTAAGTCCAATTAAACCTCTTTTTCTTCCCAGTCTCAGATATGTCTTTATCAGCAGCGTGAAAACAGACTAATACACTTGGCCAGAGGAGCACTCGCTGCTTCCTGTAGACTGGCTATACGCTTGGTTTGCCAAGACCCCACCACCTCCTATCTTGTCCACAGGGTGTTGCACTCATTCTGGTTACCTACATGACCCCTCATAGGGCTTGAATCTGTAACTGCTGATCTAAGTAAATTAACACATAGCTAGATTTCAGGTGCCCCCTCTTCCTCTCCAGAGTGCTTTCTCTGTAACCAACTCTACCCTTCCCCAGAATCAGATGATCCTCTCTTGTGGCTCCACACACTACCTACTGCCTCTCTTCCTCTTTAATTTGTCCACACCCCTTCCCAGCACATGCAAGCATCCTGAGGGCGGAGACAATTTTGGTGTTCTCTGTAACCACAGCACAACAAACATGATGAATATGTCTAGCAGGCTGATTAAATCTTACCCAGATTAGTATGTGCTTTACTTGGTATGTTCTGAGGAATTACTTCCAAGAAGTTCTTTAGTTTGTCATGTCTTTAGCTATAGTTAGGCAGCCAACAGCAGGACAATTCTGCAGAAATGAAATTTTATTTTCTAAAATCCAAGAAAGATAATAGAGGAGATGGATTAAATTTCAGAAGAAGGCCAGGTGCAGTGGCTTGCTCCTGTAATCCCAGCACTTTGGGAGGCCGAGGCAGGCGGATCACGAGGTCAGGAGATTGAGACCATCCTGGCCAACATGGTGAAACCCTGTCTCTACTAAAATACAAAAATTAGGTGGGCATGGTGGTGCACACCTGTAGTCCCAGCTACTCGGGAGGCTGAGGCAGGAGAATTGCTTGAATCTGGGAGGCAGAGGTCACAGTGAGCTGAGATCATGCTATTGCACTCCAGCCTGGCACCTGGCGACAGAGCAGGACTCTGTCTCAAAAAAATAAAAAATAAAAAATTAAGAAGAAAAGTGGTAATGCACTATTTGTATAAACCAAATTCTGTATGTGGCTCAGCCTAAGAAATAACCACCTGGAACATGATTTATACCTTCCTAGCACATTTTCTCTGTCTACACAAGTCCTACTTCCTCCTCAAGCAAAGTTTAATTGTCCAGTCCTTTTGAAGAATGTTTTCAGATTTTCTAGGCTAAGATCCAACAGCACTTTGACAGATTGATATTACAATGCTTTATTTAGTAAGTATTTATGCATCTGTTTTCCCCAGTGGCCTGTGTGACAGAATCTACATCATTCTTTAAATTTGTAGTAGCCATCAGAACTAGACAGAGAGAAGGTGCTCAATATATGTTTGTAGAATAAAGTTGCTTCAAAACTGGTATCATGAGATGAACTTAAAAACAGTGATTATCTGGCAGTGTTAATGATAGAAGGTGTCCGGGTTCTTGGCATCTAGAACAAAGAATTGGACAAAACGTGCAAACAAAGCAAGGAAAGCAAAGGCAGGGATTTATTGAGAACGAAAGTACCCTCCACAGTGTGAAAGTGGGCGGAGCATAGGGGCTCAAAAGCTCCACCTACAGGACTTTCTAGGGTTTCAATACTCCAGAGGTTTCCCATCGGTTACCTGGCATATATTATACATAAATGAAGAGAATGAAGCGAAGTCACAGAGTCATTTACTCAGAATGTGCCCTATTGTAAATAGAGAGGATGTTACTTGGTGTGTGTGATCTAGGTAAATGGAGATGATGAATGTGAAGTTACAAAGTGTAAATGGTATGAATGGAGAGGATGAAGTGACGACATGCCTGTAGTCTGAGCTACTCGGGAGACTGAAGTTGAAGGATCTCTTGAGCCCAGTAGGTCCAGGATGCAGTGAGCCATGATTGTGCCATTGCATTCCAGCATGGGCGACAGAGCAAGACACTGTCTCATAAAAAATAGTAATATGATAAATAAATTACCAGTGTGCACAACATGCTTAATAAGGGCAAGTATTCACTAACAAAATGCTCACAAATACATACTTTGGATTATGCCAAAAAAGGTATTTCTTCCCATGGGTTATGTGAAAGTGCAAAAAACATCGATTTAAAGTTTGACTGAGTTATTAATGTCTGTACAACTCAGCAGACAGTTCAGCATATAGTTCAGTAACTTTTTTGTTAGTGGCAAACATGGCAAAACCCCGTCTCTACTAAAAAATACAGAAATTAGCTGGGCTTGGTGGTGCTTGCCTATAATCCCAGCTCTTCTGGTGGCTGAGGCACGAGAATCGCTTGAACCCAGGAGGTGGAGGTTGCAGTGAACTGAGATAGAGCCACTGCACTGCAGCCTGGATGGCAAAGTGAGACTCTGTCTGAAAAAAAATAAAGACAGACATCTCCCTTCTTTGTAGCAGAGCTGATATACAAACTCAGAGGGTTCAGGTTCCAACACTGAAGGTTTTTTTTTATCTTGCTGACAGAAAACTGCTTTCCTCTGAGCTGCCATTAAGGGCCCAGTGAAAAATGACCCTGAAAATTCGCCATCAAAGATCAAGAGAGAGCCCCCATACTTGGCATGCTCCTGGCAAGATCCTTCCTCCCACAGCTCTCAAAAACACCCGCTTTTTCACCATTATCTAATATGTCTTTATTGCTATTTATGTCAGTCATTGCAAGAAGCTAAGAACTGATTCTTAGGAAATTGCTCATTTCTCTTTACACTAATTTTTATAAGGCTCTGTTAATTCCTGTTTTTGATCTTGCTTCACATCAATCCTCAACCACTGAACTCCTTCAACTCTGTTCCCTGGAACTCATGGCCAATAATCAGCAAACTTCTCTGTGACCTCAACTTTTTTCCTAAAGTTTCCTGTCTACCTCTTGTTGCACTATCTGGTGCACTCTGGAGGATGGTGTCTCCTGCAGCCCCCTACAGTGGCTTTGCCTTTTTTATATCACTGGATCCAGACACAGGCATGGGGAGCAGGGGTGTCCTTTTGTCCCCCATTGCCACTTCTAGGCTGCTGTCTTTTCTGACTCCACAAAAGGCCTTGCTTGAATCTCAAATCATCAGATATTTTACCTACTCCTTCTCTTTGTTATAGCCATTCATCTCCCCCAGATCACCCCTGCTCCTCACATTCCTTGAAGATTTTAGTTCCTGGTTAACTGTCAGTCTCCAAAACTACTTCCATGATAATTACTGGCTATATCAATGTGTACACAGATGATCCTTTTAATTCCCGGGCCTTTTCCCCTCTACCAACCTCACCCTACTTCAGGCACTTGCCTCACTCCTATAATCATATCCTAATCTTTTTCTTACAGAAACTAATACCACTTTATGACCTCATTTACACACTTCTCATTGCCATCTAAGACAATTTCCTATTTTTCCTCTTTTCTTCCGCAAATATTCCAACTCTGGCTTTCCTTTATGTGTGCCTTTCTCTATTTTTCTTTCATCTGTGGTTTTCAGCTGAGGGCAATTTTGATGCCCACCCCTCCAGGAGGTATTTAGAGATGTCTGAAGATGTTTTTGGTTGTCACATGAAGAGGGTGTTACTGGCATGTAACAGGTAAAGGCCTAGGAACAATCATATTATTATTGGACTTAGACATCCATTTGTTGAATCACATACCAGTGACCTTTGAACAATAGGGGTTTCAACTGCAAGGGTTCACTACGCATGGATTTTTTTTTTCAATAAGTATAACAACAAGTATATTAGAAAAATTTTTGGAAACATCTGACAATTTTTAAATATTCACTGATAATTCAAGCCTAGAAATAGCAAAAAGATTAAGAGAAAGTTAGGTATGCCATGAATGCATAAAATATATTTAGATACTAGTCTACTTTCTTATTTACTACATAAAATATACACAAATCTATTATAAAAAGTTAAAGTTTGTCAACACTTACACATACCAACGCAGACTACATGACACCATTCTCAGTTGAGAAAAATGTAAACAAATTCAGATGTGCTATCAATTTAACCACATAAAATTAACTTTAGTACATGTTGAACTTCTGTAATAATTTTGTAGCCACCTCCCATTGCTATTGCAGTGAGCTCAAGCATTGCATCTGGTTAAAATGCCATGTGATGCTAATTATCGCCAAGTGAGCAGTTTGTCTCATCCATAAATTGCATATCCCAGTAAAAAGTGACCTTTCGAAGTTTTCACTTATTTTTCAGTGCTATACCATAAACTTTCAATAACACCATGGGACCCATACAAAGAGCCAATAGTGCTCCTGGAAGTGCTCCCAAGATACAGAGAAGAGTCATGACATTACCAAAAAAGTTTAATTGTTCGGTATGTCCCATATATTGGGGCCTGCAGCTGAGGTTTCCTGCACTTTAAGGTAAATGAATCTAGCATAAGGCTCATCAGAAAAGAAAAGAAAGAAAAAGAGAAGAAAAGAAAAGAGAAGATATGAAGCCATCACTACAGCTAGGCCAGCAAGTGCCAAAACCTTGCACTTTTTGCAGAATACCTTTTTATGTCATATTGAAAATGCAGCTTTTATGTGACTGCAGGATTGCTCTAAGAAAGGGATACCTATAGACTCTAACATGATTCAAGAGAAAGCAAAGTCATTATGTGAAAACTTAAAGCAAAAGGAAGGTGAAAGATCTAAAGCTGGAAAACTTAATGCCTGCAAACATAGTTTGCTAATTTTAGAAAGAAGCGTGGCTGTAAAAATATCAAGATCACAGGTGAAGCAGTTTTTGACAACCAACAGGCAGCAAATTTCTAGACACCATTAATAAAACTGTTGAGGAGGAAGGACATTTTCCTGAAGATATTTTTATTGCAGATAAAAGTGCCTCATTCTGGGGGAAAGAAAAATGCCACAAAAGATATTTACTAGTGTTATGGACAAGAAAACCCCCTCTGCGCAGGCTGACCCCCTTTTCCCCTCTGATTGCTCTGCAGCTGCATTCATAAACCCCTACCTAGGCGCCACATCAAGGCTGCCAGAAGCGCTACCATTAAGCAAAGCCTGATTAAAGCCATCCGGGCAGCTTCAGGGAGGACAGAGAAAACACATGTTGGCTATCCATATTGAAAATTCCTGTTTGACACATATCTGTAAAAAACTCCTGGTTTCTCTCTTTTTAAAAAAAGACTGCTGCCACAAAAGGCACAGGATGATGTATTGCAGGTCTGTCACAAGCTAACAAACTATGTCTGTGCTTGTTACCACTGGAGAGATTATGCCCCTCTCACCCTATGTAAACCCCTTGTTTTGTAAGCTCAGGGCTGCCTCCTCTGACTGTTATGGAGCAACCCGGCAGGTTAATAAAACTTTCTTGCCTAACTTTGGGTCTATTCTCCTTTCTCTCGGCTACCTTTACAACTAGTAAGGAAGAAAAGCAAGCACAGGATTTAAGGCAGGAAGGGAAAGGCTAAAGCTAATGTTTTGTGCAAAAGGCAAGTGGGATTTATGACCAGGACTGTCCTTATCTATAAAGCTACTAACCCCCAAACCTTGAAGGAAAATATAAACACCAGCTGTTAGTAAAGCCCAGAAAATGAGAACTCTTCTTCTCACTGGTTGTATCAATGCTTTGTTCCTGAAATCAGGAAGTATATTGCCAGTAAGGGGCTTTTTTATAAAGCTATTTTGATATTGGACAATGTCTCTGACCACCTAGAACCCCATGAGTTCTACACAGAAGGCATTAAAGTGGTCTATGCGGCCACAAACTCAACATGTCTAATTCAGCTTTTAGATCAGGGGATCATAAGGACCTTCAAGGCTCATTATTCACAGTAGTCTGTGGAATGAGTGTCAGCACTATGAAAGGGAACCCCAGTAGAGAGCACATCATGAAAGTCTGGGAAGATTACCCCATTGAAGATGTCATTGTTGTTATAGAAAATGCTGTGAAAGCAATCAGGCCCAAACAAATAAGTTTTGCTGGAGAAAACTGTGTCCAGACATTGTATGTGATTTCACAAGATTTGTGACAGGACCAGTCAAAGGAATCTTGAAAGAGAGTGTGGATATGGCAAAAATGGTGCAGGGAAAAGACGTTTCAAGATATGAATCTTGGAGAAATTCGAGAACAAATAGACACCACACAAGAAGAATTAACAGAAGACAGCTTGATGGAGATGAGGGCTTCCAAACCAGTGTGAGACAATGAAACAAACTGACATTAGACAATCTGGCAAAAGGGTTACAATTATTGAAGACTGCTTTTTCCATTGTGTACAACATGGAGCTTTCTGTGATACAGGCACCGAAATTAAAGCAAATGATGGAAGATTGGTACTGTATGGAAACATCTTTAGAGAAATGAAAAAGCAAGCTATCAGACAGAAATTACGTACTTCTGTAAAGCTGTGCCAGTGTGACTTGCGCTGTCCTTCCACTTCTTCCACCTCTTTCAGCTCTGCCACCTTGAGACAGCAAGACCAATGCTTCCTCTTCCTTCCCTTCCTCAGCCTACTCAATGTGAAGACAACAAGGACGAAGACCTTTATGATGATCCACTTAATGGATAGTAAATATATTTTCTCTTAGGAATTGCTTAATAACATTTCTTTTCTCTATCCTACTTTATTGTCAGAATAGAATATATTATACGCATAACATACAAAATATGTGTTAATTGATTGTTTGTATTATCAGTAATGCTTCCAGTCAGCAATGGTCTATTAGTAGTTAAGTTTTTGGCGAGTAAAGTTATATATAGATTTTTGACCATGAAGGAAGACAGCGTCCTTAATATCTGCCTTTTTCAAGGGTCAACTGTATATTTAAAATATAAAATAATTTAAGCTTATATATAGAACCTAAAGCTTTATATACGGAACCTAAAGCTTTATATACATTTTGTTTGTGAAATATATATATAAGCCAACCAAGCAATAACCAAGAACAAATTGTGCTTACTTTAACCCAAACTTGTTTACATTTATAGATTAAAGCCGAATTTTTTCAATTATGTTTAAAAGCTTAAGAAAAGCAAAGTTTTCTATTTATAACTGTAGCAGAATAAATAGTACTGTAAGCATTGTTTTCTGCACACAAAAGCCTCTATGAATCTTTTCCAAAATGCCAATTGATGTCACCCTAAGACAGAGCCAAAAAATCTTTCTGATGAAAGTAACGCTGAGGTCAAAAATACAGAATCTTAAAAAGTGAACCAGAACAGATTGAGACAGAGTAGGAGAGAGGGATAATAACATTTTTCAGGGAAGCGCAAGTTTAGTCTAGAAGCATGAAAGATAAAGCAGGAATTCCTAAGGCGGTAGACACCAAAACTCCTTAGCTGGGAAGATATGCAAGAGGCTAAAAAATCACTCCCCCGGATGCCGCTCACTTTCAACATTCATCCTCAGTATGGTAAAAAAAATCTCATAGGCTTCTTTCAGACCTCTTTTCTGTGGAGAGGCCTTAGAGGGCAGTGTCGCGGGAAAACAAATGAAGCTTTTGTTCGTGCTTTCTTCAGTGGGGGGCCTGGTGCTAGCTCTGTGGCTCAGGAAACAGTGCTCGATTGTTTCTCTCTTCTCATCCCTCTCTTTTTAACCTAATACGATCATTTCCTGACAGTCAGTGGTACCACGTAAGCCCTCTTCCCCTTTTCTGCCTTCCAGCTGCAACGCTTCCAGCGAACTGAGGTCAACACATGAGCAGGAATGAAAAGAAATGAAAAGCAGATCAGGAGGAAATGTTTCAGTGGAATAAAATGTAAACTAAGCACACCTTTGCCCTGCCCCTGATGGTTCCTGGGGGCTCCTCCTCCTGCCTGGCCACAGGCATCTACTTGTTCCCAACTCAAAGCCTTTACATTTGCTGTTCCCTCTGCTTCAAATGTGACCCTTCCCTGTCTTGTTTACTCCTGTACCTCCTGTACCCAAAACGGTATTTTCACATAATACTCACTGTGAGAACACCTGTGGGCGCATAATTGAAAAGCGGAAAGTCTGAGAACATTATTTCAGGGGCTTCTTCAGCACTCTTCACTGTAGCCCAGCCATGGGACAGAGAGGACCTTTCTGGACAGAGCCAGACTTGTATTAGCCTCTCATACAGGAGAGGCCTGGCTGGTGCCATTCAGAACTCAAGGCGGAGAAACTGGCAGCCTCTGGAAAGCTCACAGTGCAGTCTTCCAAAGGCACAGACGCGCTGAGTGTACTTAGTCCTTTCTGCTCGTGCTGGGTGTCATAAGTCTTGCCCAAAGAAAGAGATCAGAATAAAAGAGTTCCAGGATGTCATGCAAGACCCTTGGATCGACGCTGTCTCTTCTCTTACTAGCTCTGTGACCTCGAGCAACCCACTATCTTCTTTGTACATCTGTTTCCTTATATGGAAATGAGTTTAAAAGCCTTCTTATATATAAAGTAAGTTAAATTAAAAACGATAGTTGGCCGTAAGATTACAGTCAGGAATGGAAAAAAAATGTTTGCGAAGATTTAGTGAAGTTCCTCAAGAGGGGTGTGCTCTATTTATTTTTATTGTATTGTGGATTTCAATGACATTATTACTTATGAAATGAAGGACGGTGTTGCTTGGTGGGTACCAAATTGTTTCAGATGACTGTGAGATTTCTTAGAGGCACTTGAGGTTGAACTAATTCTATTTTTAACATATTTGTTTTTTAGGTTTTAAAACAGATCTTATTTTTTAGTTTTAGGTTTATAGCAAAGCTGAGCAGGAGGTGTATACTGATTTCCCACATGCTCCCTGTCCCCACATACACATAGTTTCCACCACTAGCAGTATCCCACATAAGAGCTGTACATTTGTTATACTCAAACTCCATGTGACATTGACATATCATTGTCACCCAGAGTTCATATGATACATTCGGGTTCACTCATGGTGTCGTATGTTCTATAGGTTTTGCAAATGTATAATGACATGTAGCCATCATTATAGTATTATGCTGAATAGTATTACTGCCCTAAAAATTCTCCGTGCTTTGCTGATTCATCCCCTCTTCTTTCCTAACCCCAGACAACCACTGATCTTTTTACTGTCTTCTTAGTTTTGTCTGTTCCAGAATGTTATGTAGTTGGAACCACACAGTTTGTAACTTTTTCAGATTGGCTTGCTTCTCATGGTCATTTTTACTGCGTGACAGTGCATTTCTTTTTAATGGTCAATAATATTCCATTGAATGGGTATACCACAGTTTACTTATCCATTCACCTATTGAAGGACATCTTGGTTTCTTCCCCATTTTGGTAATTATTAATAAAGCTTCTATAAACATCTGCTTGCCGATTTTTGTGTGGACATCTTTTTAACTAGTTTGAGTAAATTCCAAGAAGTGTGAATTTTGAATTATAGGTTCAGAAGAAACTACCAAACTGTCTTCCAGGGTGGCTGCACCTTTATGCATTGCCATTCACAATAAAGGAGAGTCCCTGTTATTCCAGTCTCACCAGCATTTGTTGCTCTCAGTGTTTTGAATTTTTGCCATTCAAATAGGTGTGTAGAGGTATCTCGTCATTTTGAATCACATTTCCCTGATAACACGTGATGTTCAACATCTTTTTATGTGCTTATTAGTTATCTGTATATTTTTTGGTGAGATGTCTATTCAGATCTTTTGCCCATTTTCTAATCTGGTTGTTGTTCATTTTCTTATTGTTGAGTTTTAAGTGGTTTTTTTGAGGGTGTGGGTATATTTTGGATAACACTCTTTTTTTTAATCAGATATGTGTTTTGCCAGTATTTTCTCCAAGTCTATGAGGTCATCTTCTCTTTCTTTCTAAGTGGCCTTGACAGAGCAGAAGCTTTTAATTCTAATGAAGTCTGGCTTACGAATTAGTTTTCACGAATCATGGTTTCCATGCTGTATCTATAATGTCATCACCATATTCAAGGTCACCTAGATTTTCTTTATGTTATCTTCTAGGCCTTTTATAGCACTTCAATTTACATTTATACAATTCATTTTGTGTTAATTTTTGTTAAGATTTTAAGGTCTCTATCTAGATTTTTTTTTTTTTTTTTTTTTTTTTGCATGTGATGTCCAGGGCCGTTTGTTGAAAAGAATATTTTTGTTCTGTTGTATCGCCTATGCTCCTTTGTGACAGGTCAATTGATTATATTTATGTGGATCCATTTCTGGGCTCTCCGTTCTATTCCATTGATCTATTTGTCTGTTCTTTCAGCAATACTCACTGTCTTGATTACTGTAACTTTATAGCCAGTCTTGAGTTGGGTAGTGTCTGTCCTCTGACTTTGTTCTTCTTCTTTAAAATTGTGTTGGCTATTCCGGGTCTTTTGCCTCTTTGTATAATAAACGTTAGCCGGGCGTGGTGGCTCACGCCTGTAATCCAAGCACTTTGGAGGCCAAGGTGGGTGGATCACGAGGTCAAGAGATCGAGACCATCCTGGTCAACATGGTGAAACCCCATCTCTACTAAAAATACAAAAAATTAGCTAGGCATGGTGGTGCGTGCCCGTATCCCAGCTACTCAGAAGGCTGAGGCAGGAGAATTACCTGAACCCAGGAGGCGAAGGTTGCAGTGAGCCGAGATCGCGCCATTGCACTCCAGCCTGGGTAGCAAGAGCGAAACTCCGTCTCAAAATAAATAAATAAATAAAATAAAATAAACGCTAGAATAAGTTTGTTTACATCCACAAAATAACCTGTTGGAATTTTGATTTTGACTGCATTTAATGTATAGATGAAGTCAGAAAAAAATGACGTCTTTACAATATTGAGTTTTTCTATCCACAAACACAAAATATCTCTGCATTTATTTTGTTTTCTTTTGGTTGTTTCCATCAGAGTTTTACAGTTTTTCTACACATGTAAGTGGTGTTGTGTCTTTAATTTCAATTCCATTTGTTCATTGCTGGTATGTATAAAAGCAGTTGACTTTTGTGTATTAATTAGCCTTGTGTCCTGCAACCTTGCCTATAATCACTTATAGTTCAAGGTTTGCTGTTTTTGTTGTTGCCAATTGTAATGAATTTTCTATATAAACAACTATGTTTTCTGTAAACCAAGGCAGTTTCATTTCCTCCTTCCTGATTTGTATATCTTTTATTTCCTTTCCTTGTCTTCCTGTATAATGTTGAAAAGGAGTGGTATGAGGGGTATCTTTGGCTTGTTCCTGTTCTTAGTGGGAAAGCTTCTAGGTTCTCTCTCTTTCTTTTTTTATTTTTATTTTTTTGAGATGGAGTTTCGCTCTGTCACCCAGGCTGGAGTGCAGTGGTGCAATCTAGGCTCACTGAAAGCTGTGCCTTCCAGGTTCAAACATTTCTCCTGCCTCAGCCTCCTGAGTAGCTGAGATTACAGGCGTGCACCACCACACCTGGCTAATTTTTGTATTTTTGGTAGAGACAGGATTTCACCATGTTGGTCAGACTGGTCTCAAACTCCTGACCTTGTGATTTGCCCACCTTGGCCTCCCAAAGTTCTGGGATTACAGTTGTGAGCCACTGCACCCAGCCAGTTTCTCATCATTAATTGTAATGTTAGCTGAATTCTACTTTTAAAAATGCATTTTATGGATTTATAAATTTACATAGAAAATAACAAGTATGTTTGCATGTAAAATTTTAATTAATGGCAGTTAAAGTATTGCGTATTTCTGTCATGGTGACTTCTGAGCAGACATGGAATGAAGCCCAGCCCTGCATCCCTAAATTCCTAAAAAATTTGTCATTGATTAAAAACATTTTAGACCTGGAGTATTTTGCTTTCTTGGCAATGTTGAGTTTTCTAGAAGTTAATCATAAAGAAGGTGTCAGCAGGTTAGTGGGAAGTAGCTGACCCAGTCTCCAAATTCTTTTCAAACTATAGGAAGTTTTGACAAGGAATTCAGACCCAGGTACTAATAGCTGGTTGCAGTGTTTTGAAAGATGACTTTCTTAGTGTAAACTCTGTGTTCTCCAGTTCAGAAGCCAGTGGCAGATATTAGCAGGTTAAATTGGTTCTGTAACATTTTCCATAGAGTTGTATTAGTGTCTTGAGTCCTAAGGGACATTCAATAAATAGCATTTTATTATATGTTCAGACTTTTTACAAAACTTCATTATGGACAGAAAAGTAAAGAAATGAGCTGGTTAATAAAAATCCCACTACATGCCAGCAGAATGGATTCCATGACACCCCTAAGACTGTCTACTTGGGAGGGTTTCTAGAAGTTCGTCCCTCCTCACCTTCATCTTCAATTCCTCCTCTGATACCAGAGATTGGCAGAGGACACTGACATAGTTTATGCTGTTCACACAATGCCTCTGCAAATAACCTGGAATACTAATCATTTCAGGAGTTGTAAATTATTTTCTTCCTTCACAGAGGCCCAAATACTTTCTAAATTATAATAATCACTTTTAAAAAATAGATTTTTATAATTTCTGCCCTTTTTCAGATATTCCAAATGTCTTAGTTTACTGTAGATTGTTTGACCTTCATCTTGTTTCAGAGGAAAAACATCTCGGAGAAGCAGAACAAGAGAGGAGAGGAAGCTTGGATAAATAAATAAATATAATTATTTTTCATTTGGTTAAAATAGAGTAAATCAGTATTAAGAATACAATGGATTGCATCATTAGCAAAATTGAGATGGAAGGCTCAAAGTCCAAAGTAATACATTTTGGGATGTTTTCAATTAGAAAAATTTTGAACTAATATAATATAATATAAATGCATAAGAAAAGCTTGATAAAAAATCAAGAGTAAAATAATAAACGTGATGCTTCTTTCAAAAGTTTAAGGAATAGGGCCGGGCGCGGTGGCTCACGCCTGTAATCCCAGCACTTTGGGAGGCCGAGGCGGGTGGATCACGAGGTCAAGAGATCGAGACCATCCTGGTCAACATGGTGAAACCCCGTCTCTACTAAAAATACAAAAATTAGCTGGGCATGGTGGCGCGTGCCTGTAATCCCAGCTACTCAGGAGGCTGAGGCAGGAGAATTGCCTGAACCCAGGAGGCGGAGGTTGCGGTGAGCCCAGATCACGCCATTGCACTCCAGCCTGGGTAACAAGAGTGAAACTCCGTCTCAAAAAAAAAAAAAAAGTTTAATGAATAAAACATTGCCAACTATAACATTGTTTAAACATCTAGGAGGGCAATATTAGTATTTATTTCTTTGTTCAAATTGTTGGAATTTTGTTTTTAATATGTAATTATTTTTTTTTTTTTTTTTTTTTTTTTTGAGACGGAGTTTCGCTCGTTACCCAGGCTGGAGTGCAATGGCACGATCTCGGCTCACCGCAACCTCCGCCTCCTGGGTTCAGGCAATTCTCCTGCCTCAGCCTCCTGAGTAGCTGGGATTACAGGCACGCGCCACCATGCCCAGCTAATTTTTTGTGTTAGTAGAGACGGGGTTTCACCATGTTGACCAGGATGGTCTCGATCTCTTGACCTCGTGATCCACCCGCCTCGGCCTCCCAAAGTGCTGGGATTACAGGCTTGAGCTACCGCGCCCGGCCTAATATGTAATTATTTTTTCCTGATGCCTTTTAGAAATAATATTTGGGAACCAGAAATGTGTCTAATGTGCCATCAAACATTGCATTTACTGCCAAACCAGGACATCTTTATTATGTGTCATAATGGCTTTGATTTATTCTATCCATCATTCCATAAGCATTTATTAAACTTTTATTATATGACAGGTGCTTGTGTTTTACTCAGACCCTGTCATTGTGTTCTTAATTTCAAGTTAGATGACTCCTATAGCTTTATTCTTTGCACCACATTGTCAGTCTCAGGGTTCTTTCAAATCCCACCCCTGGGAAAGTTGGTGCACCTGTAGTTCCTCTCTGAAATAAATGAATCCTTCTTGTTTTTGCCTGAAACTAAAATGCTCACTACTCTGAAAGTAATCATTTGCCCTGGATTTTCCAGAACAGTTCTATTTTTAATTTTTTTGTTTTAATTTTTGGTTCATAAAATATGTTAATCACAGATATGTGTAAATGGCTTCTTTGCTCTTGTCTTGTTATGAGTATGTATTACCTGCGTATCACTTATCACATGCACATATAAATCTGTCACATGAGGGAAGGGGCTCTTGTAAATATTTGAGTAGATTGATAAATATGTTTTAACTGGAGACAGAATTTGTCAAAGGAAAAAAATCATGCTTTTTGAAGCTAGATCGGGGCACTTTTAAAGGGAAAGTAAGATCCTTATCACCTCGAGTTTGCCCTTCTGCCCATTCCTGGCCCAAAAGGCTGTTCAACACCCTGTGACGCTGCTGTGTTTGTGCTCATATGCATACCTTTCCAACTAGGGTAAACTCTCCTTCCACTTCTGCTCCACTAATGTGGAATAAAGCTGGCAAAGCCAATTCCCCTAGGGAATTCCCATAGAACCAGTCTCTCTGTTTTCCTTGGCATTAGAGAGCTATAGACCTGGGGATAAAATTACATTCATATTCTTTTCTCTAGGCTTTTGGTTCCTATTTTTCCTAACTTCTTCAAAAGAAAAATAGGAGATGGCAAAGTGGAGAGACTTCTTTTCTCTATACATTTTTAGACAAGTTGAACATCTATTATATCCTAAATATATCAACTAAGTTGTTTAAATAAGCATGCCAAGTGCTATGCAATAGATTTTCATGCCCCTAAAACCGAGTGTTACATAATAGACTTTCATAACCCCAAACAATGTAATTTTAGATTTACCAAAGTTACAAAAAGAAAAGAAAAAAGCTCTATTTTTCCTTTTTTAAAAAAATCAGTCATTTCTAACTCCAGTCTCCTAACTTAAAGTTTTTAATACACATTTGGAAATGAATCGTGTGCTGCCTCAGGAGAGGTTTCATATTGTTTCATTTAATGTCTGTAGCTTTATTTCATAGTTCAACATATAGAAACATAGTTTTGGTTCCAAGAATCAAATAGGGTCCTCAGGAATCTTGGAAGAAAGGGAGAAATTACTTTAGGATTAATGTATGTTTGTAACACTGAAATTGAAATTCCTAAGTGAAAAGGAAAGGAATGAGAACAAAACTTGTTTATGTCTCTAAAGTGAGAGGTGTAGTTTCACATACCCACAAGAGTCAGGAGGGGTAAACAAAAAAATAGTTTAACAAGATGGTTGTTAAAATATATTAATAAATGGTTTTCCCTTCTGACTCACTCCTCAACCTTTGAAAGGGATTCTTTATTTGGACGCCTTGACTTCCAACTCCACTTTCCCCCAAGATTATGCCTTCAGTTTCCCCTTTGCCCTATAATCTATTCTTATGTAAAACTCCACGTAGCTATGAGACTCAGCACCCCAGCCAAAGCAAAGGTCTCCACTTGCTAATAAGGAAAGAATTTAGGCTGGGCATGGTGGCTCCCGGCTGTAATTTCAGCACTTTGAGAGGCGGATCACCTGAGGTCGGGAGATCAAGACCAGCCTGGCCAACATGGTGAAACCCCATCTTTAAAATAAAAAATAAAAAGAATTTAGACATGCATAATGTTGCAAGAAAACTAAGAAAATAGAAGGAAAATATAAGCCAAGCAGAGCAAGAGCTCCAATATGCATGTAAGTAGACAGAGAGCCCTCCCCACTGTGACAATAATGGCAGCCAGTAGGATTTGTTTCTGCAAGTTAGGCTCAGCAGTTCTCCAAGCAGCTGGCAATGTTCCTGCACTCATACTGCACATGGTTTTCTTATAGGAAAGGGGTCCTAACGCAGACCCCAAGAGAGGATTCTTGGATCTCATGGAAGAAATAATTCGGGGTGAATTCATAGTGCAAAGCAAAAGGAAGTTTATTAAGAAAGTAAAGTGGTGAAAAAACAGCTACTCCATAAACAGAGTAGGATGTTCCCAAAAGTAAGAGGAGAATACATCCACCCAAGGTAAAATATTTGTTTATATATAGGATAAAAAAAAGATGATGGGGAGATATGCTCTGTTAGAAGGGTTTGTGATAGAGGATTAATTTTTTTAATTACTATATTTTGCAAGAATCAGTATTATCTTTAAAGCAAAATTAGAAATGCTTCTGTTCTCAAAGATATCGGGACATTGGCTAGGCACTGTGGCTCACACTTGTAATTCTGTGATATCCTGCTTTTTGCCAGCTAACACTAACTCTCCTTTCCCTGACTAAAAGCTGTGCAGGCTTTATGTTAGCCTTTTTGAGCTGAACAGACTCTATCTTGGCTTCTTCATTTTAGTAACCTTCTCCCCATTCAGTATGTAACTATAGTATAAAGCAAGCTCAGACGGACTCTGGGCACCCAGATAAGAGGCCGAGTAAAGTGGTATCAGCAGAGCCTGGAAACGCAGCTGCAGTGAGCGCCCAGAGCCCGCCTTATCTGTAAGTTGTATGTCTTTCATGACAGCTGTACTCCTCACACCTGGCACTGTTTTATTTCTCATGTATCAGTTTTTCTTTTTAACTTTTTGCTTACTCTGCCTTTGTGAAAACTTTGTTTCAGCTAGGTCCCCCGCTTCCTGTTAAAACTAGTGTATAAAAGACCACCTAACTTTTTCTTCGGGGCCGAGAGAATTTTGGATGTTAGCCACTCTCGGTTGCCGGCTTAATAAAGGACCCATAATTCATTCTCACAGTGTGGCACATTCCTTGACTCGCTCTGGTACAACACGTGGAGGCCCCAGCAAGATTTTATGGTCACCACCAGGCGTGACCAGAACGGCAGCCTATAGGGGAGGTGCCCCCTGAGATGTTCCAGGGCCCCTTCGCCCACCTCCATCCAGAGGGGAACGGATCGACCACCGGTGTGCCCACCAAATTTGGCTCCTTGACTTGCTCGGGTACAACAATTCCAGCACTTTGGGAGGCCAATGCAGCAGGATCACCTGTGGTCAGAAGTTCAAGACCAGCCTGGTCAGCATGGTGAAACTCTGTCTCTACTAAAAATACAAAAATTAGCCAGGCATAGTGGTGCATGCCTATAGCCCCAGCTACTCGGGAGGCTGAGTCAGGAGAATTGCTTAAACCCAGAAGACGGAGGTTGCAGTGAGCAGAGATCCCATCATTGCACTCCAGCCTGGGCAATAAAATGAGAAGACTCTATCTCAAAAAAAAAAAAAAAAAGATATCAGGATATCAGGATACTCCCAAGTCTGGGCCTGATTAGTAAACATTACTAATCTATTCCCTTAACTATATACATCTGGAGGCTAGGAATACCTAACATTCTGGGAAAGCAGCCCAGCAAGTCCTAGCTTCATTTTTCCTAGCCCTCACTCAAGATGAAATTGCTCTAGTTTGAATGCCTTTGACAGTTTGTGTTTCAATTTCTCATTGAATGAGGTCATAAGAAAGTAAAGAGAGAGCAGCAGAATATATCTAAGAAGATTAAGCTCAAACACTTGAGTGAATATAAATGACTTCTAGACTCTCACTGGAGAAAAAGAAGGAAATGAAGAAGGGAGAACTCTCTAAGTCGTTAGTGGAAGGAAACCACTGTTGAACATCACTGAGAAAGCGTGTACACTCTCGGTCATCTTTCCCCTGATGCTGTACCCCAGGAAAGCAAGGCTACAGATGTTTCCTCAACAAAACACTGATCGCAGTAGACCAATGCAGCTACTCTGGACTTGCAGCCAGGAGACCCAAGTTCACATGCTGGCTCCACCATCATCATGCTGTCTCTCACAAGTTGTCTCTCTAGACCTTGGCCTCCTAATTCTTAAAAAAGAGATGACATTAAAATATTCATCTTATACCGCTATTAAAGAAAAGACAACAGGTAATGTATGTACAAGAATTTTCAAACACTAAAGCGTGTTATTAATTTGAGCTGAATGATCTTTTAATGCTTTATCACTTATGGTATTCATACTGTGGAAGGAAAATAAAATGAAATAAAGTAGAATAGAGTATAGTTTAAATAGTAAGCATAACACAAGTGGTAGTTAACTAAAAGTAAAGGCCATTTAAGAGTTGTACAGAGGCTAAGGAATTTGAGTGACCTCTCCCTAGGGAAGCTGCAAGCTTATCTTGCATTCTAAGCTAGGTTCCAAACTATATTTAGAAAAAAGTAAAGGCTAGCAGACCGGGCACCACCTTCTCTCTACATAGATAAGAGCACCAGAGCATATCTTTAGATCTGCGGCCCGCACATTGCAGCATTTTCTGTTCTTCGGATCTCCCTGGATGACCTCCGCACACCTTTCAACCTCCTCCCTACCTCAGCTTCAAGGCTGTAGAGTCAAATGACCGCGAAGCCCAAGATTGTAAAACTTGATTGACTGTCTTTGCCTGAAACCCGCTTCCGGCCTTGATTTCCCGCCTCTAACAGCGTATAAGCTAAACTGCCACCTTTGTTGGGGTCTGTGGCCATTTTAGGCACGAGCCTGGTGCCGTCTGGGGCGCAGCGGCGCCTAAAATAAAGTTCTCTTCAGTCTCCATTGGCCTCTTTATCTTCTTAAGCTGGAGTTTTGCTACAACAATACTGAGTATTTGTGATTTAAATGATACAGATCGGAAAGATAATTCAGAGTTTTAGTCCAAAAACAGCCTAGGTATTAACAGAGACATTCAGCAGGATAGAAATGAGGAGTGTAAATAATATGCAGGGTTTCTGAGTCACTTAAAACGTCAGTTTAAATCCACGATCTGCAATGTACTATGTGATCATTGTAAGGGTAGCCGAGAGAAAGAATAGACCCAAGTCAGGCAAGCAAGTTTTATTAACCTGCCTGGCTGCTCCGTAACAGAGGAGGCAGCCCCGAGCTTAGACGACAAGGGTTTATATGGGGTGAGAGGGGCATAAGGGAGTCTCACAGAGATAGTTTGTTAACTTGCAACAGACCTACAATACATCATCCTGTGACTTTTTTGGCGGCAGTCTTTAAAAAAAAAAAAAAGACAGAAACCAGTATTTTTTACAGATATGTGTCAAACAGGAATTTACAAGTATGGATAACCAACATATGTTTTCCCTGTCCTCCCTCGAGCTGCCTGGATGGCTGTAATCAGGCTTTGATTAATTGTAGCGTGTGGGGCAGCCTCGACGTGGTGCCTAGGTAGGGGTTCATGAATGCAGCTGCAGAGCAATCGGGGGAAGGACTCAGCCTGCTCGGAGGGGGGTTTCTGAGACAGCACAGCTCGTCCCTAACAATCATAGGGTTATCTTTTTCATATCGTGATGTCCTCATCTGTGAATTCTTCTTCGCAATGTTTTCAGTATTAAGAAAGCACGGCAGAGCATAATACTACTTTTCTTTTCTTTCCTCCCTTCTACTTCTTGACATGCTTTCTCAGTGTTCCAAGCTCATTAAAACCCAATGAAATAAATTTGCCTCAATAGATCTAAACAAAAGTAGTGGCATGGGACAAGGTGGAGAATAAATGTCTCTTTCATGGTAGGCAATGTTGGACTCTATTCAGCTTGTGAATTTATAATTACGTATAATTAGTGTTCTCATAAACCCGTAGCTCTTAGGGTAAAGAAGTTTCAGGTGATGCAAGACTAACATTAGAGCATGCAGTTGTCATTATAAAGCAGGATGCAGAGCAACATGGGAAACTATGTGTTTGTGATTGTCACCGTGACTTTATAGACTGGAGCATTTTTTCCTGTCTGGGCACTGTACCTAGGAGTATGAAAGGAAAATGAATCTTGGCGCCCCAAAATCACTAAGCTAAAAGGAAAAGTCAAGCAGAGAATTGCTTAGGACAAACCTGCCTTCCATTCTATTCAATAGAATTGCTCACTGAGATAAATGCGTATCTGATTGCCTCCTTTGGAGAGGCTAAACAGAAACTCAAAATAATGCAATCATTTTTCTTTTACCTATCTATGACCTGGAAGGCTCCTCCTGGCTTCAAGTCTTTCTGCCTTTGCTTAGAGTTGTACCAACTTTCCAGACCGAACCAATGTTCATCTTACATATGTTGATTGATGTCACATATCTCCCTAAAATGTATAAAACCAAACTGTGCTCTAACCACCTTGGGCATGTGTTGTAGAATCTCCTGAGGCTGTGTCATGGGCACGCATCCTCAACCTTAGCAAAATAAACTTTCTAAATTAACTGAGACCTATCTCAGATTGTTTAAACAGAACAGCTTAAGCAACGGCACATTTCTCCAGCAAATGAAAAATATATATTAAAATACTTTAAACACAACGTAGTGGGAGGATGTCTGGGAAGCCGAAACTTAGACTGGTTTTATTTACCATGGGTATGTTAAAGGAGACCAGTTCCTCGAGTCCAGGCCTATTTTGTCATGGATATATCATCACAGTCTGTCGTTTTCCTGGAGCAAGGTGAGGCATTTTTTTTTCTTTCTTCCTGGATATCTTGAGAAACCACTATAAGACAAACAAGTTGGCAGCAAACAGTGAAAACATCTGTCTTTGGGGAGGCAGTAGATAAGACTCCCCACTTCACCTTCAAGAAAGTCTTGGCATCAGGTCTGACCGTGGAAATGAATGGGGACAAAATGCTTGAAGCCAGCAATGATAGCAACAGCTCAGTGCTCTTTAGAGGCTTTGTCTAAAGGTTTCCCAGGAGCAAGCCAAAGTATGTCTTGTGCATAGCCAGGCTCATTGTGTTGCAGCAGGAGCGGCATCACGAGGGGAAAATTTCTTTGGAAATGTCCTTCGCTTTAGGCCATAAGTCTTAGTCCAGAATAACGAGTTTGTGGAGGCAGTTTAGTATATTCGTCTCAAAGTGAGGTGTGTGGAGTCTCAGTTCCATGAATATGATGAGTATGTGTAAGATTTTAGAACATTTGAGGTTCCTAAGCAGATGACTGAAGAAGATGACTAAAAGGGAGGATATGATGAAGGGTAATTCAGTATGAAGGCTTAACTTGCTTTTGAATTGAATAATAAAATAATGGAACATTATTTGTCTCCTTATTTTAAATGGGTTAAATTGGTTGCCCTGGTAGTCATGATTAAGAATGCACTGAGATGAACCTCAAACCATAAACTAAGAAATGGAAAAAATACCAAATTTCTTATATTAAAAAATTTGCCCAACTTTCCTTCTTTCAAATTAAAAATTATTTTATTTAAATTTAACTAAATTTATGTAAATTATTTGATTTGTTTATTAAAGATTATTTTCTAATATTCTTTAGAAAGAAGCCCTGCTTTGGGGAGAAGGCTGAAGTTGAATCTCCTTCAACTTAAAAAAAAATGATTATAATTCTAGAAAAATAATAGAATATCGTACATATGCTAAGTCACAATTACTCTCATCATTCTATGTATTAGCTTTAATGAAAATATTAAGGGCCACTTACAAGCTAGGCAACTAACTTTTTTAAGTTAAAATCATACTGATTAATGCTATTTCTTGAGTAATCAGAAATTTAGTTTGATTTTATTAATAGTATGACTTGGTCGAAAAATGGTAAAAAAAAAAAAAAAGGAAAAATAAATACTGTGAAAGGTACAACAACAAACATGAGAGAAAACTAAAATACAAAAATTAATGTTTTCAATTCAGCAGTTAGGGTAGTTTTTAAGTATGGTTTGGTATCTCTTACAAAACTGAGGTCTGCCACATTTTGGCAAAGGTATAGAACATACATTTATGAAGAGAGTTTATTCCTAACAATTTAGTAGTAATGTTCTTGACTGAGGTCCTTGATATAGAAATGCAATTGTGACAGATTCACTCAGGTGAATAACAAGCAGGAATAATTAGTCAAAATGAATATTTGCAAATTAAATTGAGTGTCTATCGAGAAATGAGAGGAAAGATTACATTACCGCATGGGAATTTTCAATGATACAAAGACAGATACTTTAGAAAGTAATTTTTAAAATGAATCCAGAGAGGTAATTCTAAATCACTATTTTGAGAGAAGCAACAAGGACAAACTTCTTGGGAAAAAATTGTATTGCAAAAGTTGTACTTTATAACATAGAAACCACAAGCATTTTAGCGCATTATAGAGGCTCACCACGTTTCTGGGATGTCCCCCCATTTTCAACTACTAGAACCTAGTAAGTTACACATAGTAGTTTTTAATAAATATTTATTAGTTGCACAAATGAATGACAGAAAAAATCAGAACTTTGCATTTTGAGTGGACTTATTATTTTTAAATTTTGACTAACTCATTTATTTTCTTCCTGACTGGTACTAAAAGTTAGAAATAGTTCTAATTTTTCAAATTCCTACATAAATCTTCAAGACTCAAATTTCTTTAAAGAAATTATAGTTAAAAAGTAGATAATATGTTATTATAAATAAGTTCTGATCCATGTTCTGAGCAAGTTATTCTCTACTTCATTAAATTAGCTAGTCCCTATTAACTCAAAATAAACTTCTTAACTGAAATTAACAACACATATACTCCATACATACCAACTATGTATACATATATATAACTATATACATATATATATATATATATACACATAGCTATATACACACACACACACACACACATACAGTGGTGAATCTCTACAATGTGTCAAAATGCTTATGGTTTCTATGATATAAAGAACATGATTTTTTTCCCAAGAAATTTGTTCTTGTTGTTTCTCTCAAAATAGAGGGATATTTCCATATTTTCCTTCATCCTTACTGAAAGCTGTATCATTTCAATATTATTGACTTAATGTCAAATGTAGAGATCTCCCATGTCCCCCAGGCTGGGACTTGGATTGATCTTACAGGAAGAGTATATATACAGGTTATTATATCAGGCTGTTGATGTGACATAATCTGATTAGTCAGTCTTATTAGTATGACATGTTGAATAATTGAGAAATTATAATTAATCATTCAGGAAATTATAGATATAAGAAATCTCATCTAACTATGACCCATCATCCTATAACAGGCATGGCTTCCCCAACAGGTTGTCAGGCTATCAGAAAAATTCCCTGTCTTTCCCCTGGTTTCAGTTCACTGATACTACCTGAGACTATGAGCTGGGCAACTCCTCACTGAACACTAAAGTTAAGCAACTATTGCCAATCATGATCCACTTAAAGTTGTGAAGTGTGAACTCCAACAATCTGAGACCAGTCTCAGTTAATTTAGAAAGTTTACTGTGCCAAGGTTGAGGACACATGCCCATGACTCAGCCTCAGGAGGTTCTGACAACACGTGCCCAAGGTGGTCAGAGCACAGCTTGGTTTTATACATTTTAGGGAGACATGAGACATCAATCAACATGTAAAATGAACATTGGTTCAGTTCAGACCCAACAGGGCTTCTGGGTTACAGGTAGGTGAGAGAGAAACGATTGCAATGTTTTGAATTTCTGATTAGCTTTTCCAGATAAGGCAATCAGATATGCGTTTATCTCAGCGAGCAGAGGGATGACTTTGAATAGGATGGAAGGCAAGTTTGCCCTAAGCAGTGCCAGCTTGGCTTTTCTCCTTAGCTTAGTAATTTTGTTGGCCCAAAATATTTTCCTTTCACATTTCTTCGCTTTTCTTCTTAAAAAAATCTTTTGGAGAAAACATTTTACAAGAAAACGAGTCTCTGGTTCCTGCTTTCATCTGATCGCTCAGGGCTAGGATGGCTTGTTCCTAGACAGGTAGGTCCCGAGTTACTAGGAAAGCTCATTTGTAGAAGGTTGTGAAGTCTCATGTTTTATGAAGAGAAGATCAGGGGAGGAAGGGAGAAAAACAACAACAAATAAAAAAACAATCCTGGTAAATTGATACAGGCCACATTACTCTGAAGTTCATACATCAGTAGGCAGGTATGAAAGTGGCTTATTTATGTAAATAGATTGTTGTTATTTACTTCTGAAGTTTAAGCTGTCTAGCTTCAGTTCACGGGGCTTTATAAGAACAGAGTTTAGTTTTCAGTGACTACAAATTAGGAAAAATAAGGGGAAAAAAGAAGGAAAAAAATTAAAACATTATTTCAATGACTTGTAGCCACAAAAAATTAGAACCCTGTTCAAACTGTGGAAAACAGTAAAAATTAAAAAACATTAGGCAAGACTAGAATCTAACAACAGGTGTACTATAATTTTTGAAACATAATTTTTTTCTCTCTAGTTAACCATTTTTACTAAAGATAAATCATGGATGGTAGGACTGATTTGCTTTATCACACTTTACTCCATAAGTCAAGTTTGATTCCTTAAAGGAAAGTACACTGTTCTAGTCAAAGCCTTGGTAAAATAATCAGTTTTTCCAATTGTGTCCTATTACAAATGAGAACAGATACTTATTGCACTTATGCAAATGCCTGTATAGTCATAAGTTATGAATATGCAAAAATAGTTTCCAAATTCTGTAGAAATCAGATAGAGAGAAGCAAATATGCTCCAAATATTATTCATAAGAGTATACTTTACTCAATTGTTAAAAGCTGTAAATAGCATAAAGAAAAGTCTTCTTGATCCAAAAAACAAAACAAAGGATCAGCAATATTTTAAGAAAAAAGCTAAAACGATTACTTTTGTCTTCTGTTAGTTCAGTTCACACAGTTCACTTCTGTTCTTCTTGATATCATGAATATTTTAGCTCTCCATGAGAGTCCTGAAAGTTACTCCTCTATTCTAATGTCATAGTCTCCAAAGTTATCAGAAAGCTTCATTTAAGAATACCTGTCAGAGGCTGGGCATGGTGGCTCATGCCTGTAATCCCAGCACTGTGGAAGGCTGAGGCAGGTGGATCACTTGAGGTCAGGAATTCCAGACCAGCCTGGCCAACATGGTGAAACCCCATCTCTACTAAAAGTACAAAAATTAGCCAGGTGTGGTGGTGTGCCTATCCCAGCTACTCAAGAGGCTGAGGCAAGAGAATTGTTTGAACCAAGAAGGTAAAGGTTTCAGTGAGCTGAGATGGCACCACTGCACTCCAGGCTAGGTGACAGCATGAGACTCTGTCTCAAAACAAACAAACAAACAAACAAACAAACAAACAAACAGGTAAGAAGAGAAAGTCTGGTGAGCTAGAAGGCAATTAAAATGGATTTAACTGCCAATTGAACATAACATTATGGAAGTCTGTTATGAAGGTCTTCAAATACACACACGTGCACACACACACACACACACACTGACCCACATACACATGCACACAGCTTCTACAGCTTTTACTTCAGTACTTTAGCCATGAGATAAATACAAATTTGCTGGCTTGCAAAAAAAAAAAAAAAAAAACCTGTTAGATCCATACAGTGGTTTTTATCTTAGTAGAAAAGTAACAGCAGATTTAAAGCAGGCAGAAAACAAAATACAGAAAAAGGAGACCTAGGCACTCTATAGTTTACAGGTCCACCTCAGGGCTCTTTTTCCTTAATGTAAATGTGCACAAAGACTGTATTACTTCCTTTTACTCTGGCAAGTAGAGGTGCTGTGAAACCTACAGATTGCTCAAAAGTGAATCCTTCTCCTTATTTCCTCCTCATTCTTAGATTGTTTGTTTCCTGCCTTTTTCTTTCCTTATAAGGAGAAACTGAGTTGTGACCTAGGGTTTTTGAGTGGTGGATCAACATGTGCTGCTTGTGGCAGGACTCCGCAGTGTGTCACTACTGAGTTGTTTCCACCCTCTTATGTGCCTCAGTTTTTCCTCTCCAGCGGTCTATGACCTCTGAGAGGGCTCAAAATGCCAGGTGATCAGCTCTATAAGGGCAACAATTCTTTTTTTGTTTTTTTCTGAGATGGAGTGTCGATCCGTTGCCCAGGCTGGAGTGCAGTGACATGTCAGCTCATAGCAACCTCCATCTCTCAGATTCAAGCAATTCTCCTACCTCATTCTCCTGAGTAGCTGGTATGACAGGCGTGTGCTACCACACTTGGCTAATTTTTTGTATTTTTAGTAGAGATGGGGTTTCACCATGTTGGCCAGGCTGGTCTTGAACTCCTGACCTCAGGTGATCTGCTCACCTGGGCTTCCCAAAGTGCTGGGATTACAGATGTGAGCCACCACACCCAGCCAAGGACAGCAATTCTTTTAGCCTCAGGGCATCTTCTGAGCTTTGCCTCTGATGGATCTGGTCTTTTTGGCCATTAGTATTATTATCCTATGTTTAGCTTCTAGAGTTATCCTTTAAAAACTATATATTTACCTAGCACCTAACAGAGTGCCAGGTACAACATAGAAGGATTTCAGGCTTTCATAATAGTGTTTAACTGTTACTTTTTCCAGCTTTATTGAGGTATAATAGACAAATAAAATTGTACATATTTAAGTTGTATAGTATGATGCTTTGATATACATATGCACTGTGAAATTATTGCCAAATTAGGTTAGTTAACAAATCTCTCACTTCACACTCATCTTTTGTGTGTGTGGTAAAAACAAAGGTCTACTCTTATTACATTTTAAATTTATAATACAGTATTAATAACTATATTAATAATTAACATATTAAATAAGTCCCGTTGCTGTCACCCAGGAGATGGCACTCTTAGAGACAGCTCAGTGATGGATCAATGGCTGACAGTTGAGGCATCTGCTTTTATTATTATTGTTTTTGGTTCATATGGGAAGCCAGTGTTTTCTTTACTTGTTAATGTCCTTTTAATATGAATGGTCTTTCCTAATCAACAGTCCATGAGCATCTTTCCAAACATTAGTTTAATGTTTCCTGAGAATGGCTGCCTCTTTCTGTGAATTCCCCAAAGTGAATTTCGTATGTACTACAGAGACCGTATAATACATCAGGACATCTGTAATGAACATTTCTTGATTTTGCCACCTGGAATCAAGATCCCATCTTGTGGTTATGGAACTCTAATTTTGTTTTGGGGGATTTCCTTCTCCCACCTTTCTGTCTATATGTATAAAGTTGATTTCATGCCTGCCTCTGGGAGTGTATTTTGGGCAAATCCTCATTCCAGCAATACATTTTATTCATCACTATTTGGTTTGGCCACAATTTGATTCAAGAGTAGACACAAGATCCAAGTCTGTGAAATCAAGATGTGTGAGATTTAATTCTAAGACTTTCTTTTTTTTAAAAAAAAAAAAAAAGATGGGGTTTCACCATGTTGGTCAGGCTGGTCTTGAACTGCCAACCTCAGGTGATCCACCCACCTTGGCCTCCAAAGTGCTTGGATTACAGGCATAAGCCACCACGCCCAGCCTATTCTAAGACTTTCTTAGACCTTTCTGAGACAAGGACTTTCTCTTTTCTCCTGGGTGTGGAGTTTTAAAGATAAGTGTTCTGGAGCTGCTGCAGATCATCTTGCAACTACAAGGACAGAGCATGACTAAGAATGGTTCCTAATTAGAGGTGAGCAAAAGTAGAAGATAAACAAAAATCATCTAGATCCTGATAGTAGATGTATATAAGCTTCTCATCAAGCTGCTTCAAAAGCTAAATATTCTAGATGTTTCCGTTATGTGGACTCATACATTTACTTACTGCTTAATCAGTTCACCATCTTAAACAGCTTCCAACCTGGCTAACACTTGTCCAGCTATTATCAAATGTAAACAAGGATGAACAAATGAGAGACAGAAAATTATATTGGTGATATAGATTATAAGTAATGAGGAGCATTTAGATATCGAGATAAAACATGCCAGTGCCAGTCACTTGTTTAGTACTGAAGATCAGTTTTACAACATTTGAGATATGGCAGATATATCAAAATATGAGGTGTTCATAAAGCATGCAAACGTATATAACAAACTGTTGATATTATGTTACAATAGAGTAAAATAATATTGTTTCACATTATATAGACATCACTATCATGCTTAAATCCCTCTAAAAATCTAGTTGGGAATTAAAAGACTAATTAAGACGAATTACCGTACAACAATATTGTTTGGTATCAGGTGTCAGGCATCCGCAAGGGGTCTTTGATGTATCCCTTACCAAAAAGGAAGAACTACTGTGCAAGCTGGGGAGTCACTGGCATATGAAGAGTATACCTTCATGTCCTATTATATACAACTCATAAACTATAAATCTAAGTCTCAGAAGGTAGGAATCATGTGCACATTCAACACTTAAAGTCATTTCATGTGGAACAACACAAAGGAAAAGATTTTCAGACATTAAGAGAAGTTAGAACTTTAATCTCTCTAAACTTGTGATTCAGAGCATTTTAGGACAATGTAATGACACCAGGAGGAGTGTTTGAGGACTGCATTTAGGATGAGATTAAAGGCAAGCATAGGCTGATATTTTAGACAGGAGGAAACACACTTACCCATATATGGTACACACTTGGCACTGTCTTACACATTCAATCATACTCACCTCTGCCTAGTCCAGACAGTAACACATGTCCCTAACCTCCTAGCTGAGACAGCTTCTCTTCACAGAGAACAGACATCACCAGATCTTACATGTGGTTTTCAGTGGACATGTATTTAACCATTTTGGTTAAGTTTATTCCTTTGTATTTTATTTTTTTCTGTTGCTAACTGTAAATGAGATTGTGTTCTTTCCTTTTTTGATGATAGTTGTTGTTTGTATATGGAAATGCTGCTAATTTCTGTATGTTGTTTTTTTTTTTTTTTTTGAAAGAAAGAAGAAGAATAAAGAAGAGGAGGAAAAAGGAAGAGAAAGAGAGAGAGAGAATGGGAGTATTGCTTTCTTGCCCAGGCTAGAATGCAGTTTAGTAATGGGTATTGAAAACCTCTTTTATACCAATAATTATACTTGATGTAAACAGGAAGGAATAAGGGAAGAAAATAACAAACGAGCAGTCAACCAATATTTCATTTAAACCTATGAAATGCTATGCGATTACTGAGGAGTGATTTACTTCCAATTATGTAGTCACTTATGGAATAGGTGTGAGGTGGTAATGTATGTTTTATGTATTTGAAGTGGAGAGTTCTATAAGTGTTTATTAAGTTTACTTGTTCCGGGTCTGAGTTCAAGTCCTGGATGTCCTTGTTAATTTTCTGTTTCGTTGACCTATAAAATCGTTAGCTCTTCTTGTTACATTGATCCTTTTGCCATTATGTAATGTCCTTCTTTGCCTCTTTTGCTCTTTGTTGCTTTAAAGTCTGCTTTATCAGAGGTGAGAATTACATCTCCTGCTTTTTATTTATTTGTTTATTTTTACTCTCTGATTGGTTGATAAATCTTCCTCCTTCTCTTTGTTTTGAGTCTTTGTGTATCGTTGCATGTGAGATGGGTCTGGATGCAGCATACCTATGGGTTTTGGCTTTTTATCCGATTAGAATATATATAACTTTAATACTGGCATTTGATGCTAGCTGGCTGTTTTGCCCGTTAGTTAATGTAAATTTTTCGTTGTGTTAATGTTCTTTTCTTTTTGATATATTTTTGGAAAGGCTGATATTGGTTGTTCCTTTATATGTATAGTGCTTCTTTCAGAAGCTCTTGTAAAGCAGGCCTGGTGGTGGTGAACTCTCTAAGTACTTGTTTGTTCACAAAGGATTTAATTTTTCCTTCGATTATAAAGCTTAGTTTGGCTGGATAGGAAATTCTAGGTTGAAAGTTCTTTTCTTTAAGGATGTTAAATATTGATTTTGATATTGATATTGATTTTGTATCCTGCAACTTCACTGCACATTTGAGGAGATGGTTACTTCTTTAGACTTTATAATAGATTGGTTTTGTCAGGGACAGACCTTTTCCACGTAGCTCAGTGTGGAGTTTTGGCTAAGCTAGCTGGTAGCATATAGGGGCAGGCATGTTGTGCCTCCAGGGTCCCTGGTCAAGCAGGACCCACTGCCAGTGCTCTGTGGCTGAGTGGTACCCACTGGTTGTATTCTGCTATCTGGCAGGATCAGCTGACTGGGCCCCATGGTCAGTTGGGGCCAGTTAATGAAATGTCTGAAGTTGAGTGTGGCTGTCTAGGGGGATTTCTACAGTCAGGCAGGGTCAGTGGCTTGGCTCCAAAGTCAGGCGGGACCAGTTGGAAGAGCCCTGTGGTTGGACAGGAACACTGGTTGGGCTCCACAGTAAGATAGGACATCTGGCTGGGCTCTGTGGTTGGACAAGGCTGCTATCTGGGCTCTGCATTCAGGTGAGCAGGGCTTCTAGCTAGGCTCTGCATTCAGATGGGGCTGTTGGTCATGCTCCCTGATTGAGCAGGGTTGCTGGAAGTGCTCCCTGGTCTGGCAGGGCTGCCAGCTGGGCTCCCTGGCTTGACAGGGCTACTGTCTGGACTCTCTGGTTAGGTAGAGTCACTGCGTGGGCTCCATCATTGGGTAGGGCCAGTTGGAGGGCCTTCACACTTAGGCAGGGCTGGATGAGTGGACTCTGGTTGGGCAAAGCTGCCAGTGAGGCCCTGTTTGGGTAAGACCACCGGTGGAAATATGGAGCCTCCACAAAGATCTGCATGCTGCTGCTGAAATTCCCACAACTCTTCTTTGTTCATAGCTCTCTCCAGTCTGTCTAGTCAGGCCAATCCCCAAGCATTCCATGTGAAGTGACACAGAATTGAGCCTCTTCTGTATGTCTCTGAAATTCTGGGTAAATTGAACAGCCACCTCAGTCTCTCTCCCACTGGAGTAGTTATAAGCTAAGGGGATCCTTCTTGGCATGGCTCTGTGCTGGCTTGCTAGAGAGGTAACCCAAGTCAGGTGAAATCATTCCTCTGACCTCTTTTAATATAGCTTTTCTGTCTCTATGCTCTACTGGGTGCTGCAATTTTATCCTAGTGAACTAGACTTCTCACAAAGGCATTCTTGTCTGTGAATAGTTACTAACTCTGTGAGGGGACTAAAGGATTTCTGTGAGTGGTCTTGGGCTGGGACCCTCCCATTCTGCCATTTTGCTGAAACCCATGTATGTAGTGATTTTTTGTTAAAAAAAAAAAAAAAGCGACTATTAAAAACGATTTTTGGGGGAAATATAACCTTTACAAACTACTTCAATATTTTCCTCTGGTTGATTCACCTTTAAATAATGCTACATCTTGTTAGAGAAGTTTGAGAGATCATTTTGAAAGCTTTTATTTTTTTCAGTAATTACATTCAGAGCAAGCCATAGTGTGTGTGTGTATTTCACAGAAAATGTGTTTAGTTATTTTATTTTCTAGAACTGATTAACATCTGAATTAATTTCTCTCTTTTTTTTTTTTTTGAGATGGAGTCTCGCTCTATCACCCAGGCTGGAGTGCAGTGGGGCAATCTCATTTCACTGAAACCTCTGCCTCCCAGGTTCAAGCACTTCTCCTGCTTCAGCCTCTCCAGTAGCTGAGATTACAGGCGATCGCCACAATGCCTGGCTAATTTTTGTATTTTTAGTAGAGACAGGTTTTCACCATGTTGGTCAGGCTGGTCTCTAACTCCTGACTTCGTGATCCGCCTGCCTTGGCCTCCCAAAGTGCTGGGATTACAGGCATGAGCCACCATGCCCAGCCTCTGAATTAATTTCAACTTGGTCATGTTCATATTTCACAGAAAGTTTTTGAATCAGAGTAATAATTTTTACATTTATTATGCCATTTGTATGTTCAATTGACTTTTGTTGTTTTTGTTTAGAAGAATTTTAAAAGTATAGAAGAATGTTTTATAATAAATCAAATGTCTGATTAAACATTTTAGTGTAGTATATTAATATATCTAAAGATGTTAATGGCTCTTTTTTAATCTTAATAATGTTATTATATCAAAAGAATATCAATGTCTTGTTGGTACCTAAAAACACCATGGTCTACCAGAAGTTTGAAAAATAATACTGTGTTCTCAGTTTCTTATCCAGAATTCTTCAATTAGATAAGTCATAGAGAATCTAGAATCGTTACTCCCACTCTCTTCTCTTTGAAAAATCAGAGTAGAAATTTTCTTCCTTCTATGGAAAAACGAAAAAGGTAAAGTAATATTCCTCCCTAACACCTTTTCATCTCTTTAAATAAAACACAAACTTTTTACTCTCATCGGCAGCCTCCTAGCTACTTTCCTCTTGAACATCATCAAATAGCATTCATTTCCTTGTCATGACACTTCAGCCACTCTGGTTTTCTTTTGGGTTCCTGAATTGCTAGGTGCTTTTCTACCTGTGGACATTTGCATAGAATGATATTTTCTATTTTTCTCTAGAGCTGTGTCAGCTGGCTTATTTTTTTTAACTTTTGATTTTCATGAGCATATAGTAAGTATATAAATTTATGGGGTACATGAAATATTTTGATGCAGGCATTCCATCAGGAAAATGGGGTATCCATCACCTCAAGCATTTATCATTTTTGTTACAAACAACCTATTGTACTCTTTTTGTTATTTTTAAAGGTACAATTAAACTATTATTGACTATGGGCACCCTGTTGTGTTATCAAATATTAGGTCTAATTCATTCTTTCTAATTATTATTCTGTGTCTATCAACTATCCTTGCTTCCTCTCCACAATCCCCCCCATTCTTCCCTGCCTCTGGTAACTATCCTTCTCCTCTCTCTATCTTTATGAGTTCAATTGTTTTAATTTTTAGCTCCCACAAATAAGTGAGAACATGCGAAGTTTCTCTTTCTGTGTCCGACTTATTTCACTTCACATGATAACCTCCGATTGTATCCATGTGGTTAAAAATGACAGAATCTCATTCTTTTTAATGGCTGAATAGTACTCCCTTGTGTATATGTACATTTTCTTTATCCATTCATCTGTTGATGGACACTTAGGTTGCTTCCAAATCTTGGCTATTGTGAATACTGCTGCAAAAAAACAGTGGAGTGCAGATATCTCTCTGATATACTGATTTCCTATCTTTTGGGTTGTGTAGAGAAAACTCCTTAATCATATTTTTTCTCTACTCTCACACCACAGTAGTCATCAACATAGAAGATTTCTGTGACCATAGTGTGGGATGTTTTTCCCCACACACCAAGCAGCAGACACCAGCTGTTAATTCAGTTCAACACTACCCAGAGATAGTGTCATATCCCACAAATTGAGGGCTCAGTTCCCAAGCCCTTCCCCCACCACACCAGTCACAAGTCTGGACCTCTGTAACTTGTGACCAACCAGCTTCAAGTTGGGGTTTCCATGACCCTCTCTTTGAGTTCAATTAATTTGCTGAAGTGGCTCAAAAAATTCAAGGAAACACTTACATTTACTGGTTTACTATAAAGGATATTGCAAAGAATACAGATAAGAGAGAAGTGGGACAAGGAGTAGGGGACCATGGAGATTCCATGCCTTCCCTGGGCACGCCACTCTGCAGGTACCGCCATATGTTCAGGTATCCGAAAGCTCTCTAAACCCTGTCCTTAGATTTTTATGAAAACTTCATGATGTCAGCATCCCTTCCCTGAGGGTATAGGGTGGGACTCACCTCAAGGGAGGGCTGAAAGATGAACAATCAGAAAGGGAAGCTAAGATTAGAGTCCTGCTTTGGGGCAAGTGAAAGTAGGGCAGAAGAAAGTCAGAGGCCCGTCCCTGAGGCCTTACATACCCAACATTGTAACAAAAGACTGTAACAAGGGTTGTGGGAGTTATAAGCCAGGATCCATGGATGAAAACTAATACATTTCATAACACCATGTGGGTACATACCTAGCAGCGGGATTTTTGCCATTCAGGTGACAGGTGACTTCCTATCTCCCCAGAGAGGTCTTCCTTGACCACTCCATCCATAGGAACTGCTGGTCACCCTGTCTCATCACTGAATATATTCGTTCATTGTCTTGATTTCACTGCTGAATTTTATTTCTTTGTCATTTATTTATTTATCTATTTATTTATTCCTTTCTGTTGCCTCTATGTCTGCCTCATAAATGAGCCATGAAAGGAGAAGCTGACTGCCTTGTTCATTACTATATCCTTAGCACCTAGAACAATGCTTGGGACATAGTTGTCATTCAGGTAATATTTGTTATGTGAGTGAATGAATGAAACAATAAATCAATTCTCTGTCATACTATTTGTGATAAGAAGAAATTATCAGAGTAGGCAGACAGCTAGACATTGAATTCCAGTGTGTCCTGGAGTCTTAAAATTTAATGTCTACTTTTGGGGTGTGGGACTTGTTTGGGGTCTATTACTCATTTATTCTTGCCTATTTCTCCCTTTTGGAATTGAATTGTCTGTCTTATGCCTGTTCCACCATTGTACTTTGAAAGCATGTAACTTGTTTGATTTTTACAGGCTCCTAGCTGGAGAAGATTTGCCTGAGGTTTTATTGTGCTTTGAGTCTTATGCATATGTCATTTGGTAAGACTCTGGACTTTGGACATTTGAGTTGGTGCTGGAGCTAGTTAAGACTTTGGAGCAATTGGGATGGAATTAATGTATTTTGCATGTGAAAAGGACCTAAATTTGGGGGAATGGCGGCAGAATGCTATGGTTTGAATGTGTCTCCTGACATTCACATATTAGAAATTTAATCCTCAATGCAACAGTATTGAGAGGTGGGATGTTTAAGAGATAACTAAGTCATAAGGGCTCTGACTTCATGAATGAATTAATGCCATTATCTTGAGAATGGATTAGTTATGATGGGAGTGGATTCCAATAAAAGGACGAGTTCAGCACCCTTGCTGTTCTTTTCTTGCATGCTCTCTTGCCCCCTACTTTCTGTCATCTTACAACGCAGCAAGAAGTCCTTCACAAGATGCTGGCTCCTCAGTCTTGGACTTCACAGTCTTCAGAACTCAAGAAATAAATTTCTATTCATTATAAATTACCCAGTCCAGGGGTCAGGAGCGGGAGCTGCAATCCCAGAACTTTGGGAAGCCAAGGCAAAAGGATCACTTGAGCCCAGGACTTTGAGAGCAGTCTGGGCAAAATAGCAAGAGCACCCTATCTTTACAATTAATCAATCAATAGCCCAGCCTTGGGTATTCTGTTATAGCAGCACAAAATAGACAAAGACTTTTAACTTTTCAATAAACTATCATAATTATAAATGTCTCAAAACAGAGACAAGAGATAGAGTAGGGGAAGACTACTACATGACTTTTCTCTTTTAAGGTTAATTCATCTGAAAACAGAATGAATTTACTTCCCTAGTGTCACTTCCTTATTGTTTCCCTCGTCTATATTTTCTTTTTCCACTCCTTCCTCAACTTCACACAAGCTTTTCAGTCTTTTTATGATTCTCATCCACATTAATTAATTGTCTGCTGGAGAAAAAAATGTAGCACAGTATATAATATAGAATAATTTGTTTTTGCAGCAGTCACTGTGTCTTAAGCCTAGCTAGCCTTGGCTCTCTCTTGTCTGTAACATGAGAAGCATGAACCAGATGAGCCCAGTTGGTCTTCCAGTTTTAACATTTCTTCTCTGGACGTTATTCCTAAAAGATATTTTATCTTCTCTTGTATTCTCAGAATAGTAAAGCATGTTTGTTTTCCATGGTTGCCATGTAGAAACACATTGAAGAAACATTTTTAATAGACTTCATCCTGAAAAATCACCTCTTATATGGCTATAAATTGGGTTCGATATTCTTGCAATGCAGTCAATTTCAGTATGGTTGAAGAATTTCTACACATATTTATATGTGCATCATTTTCATCTAAGAAGATGCTGTCCTCCCAGGACATTTTGCAGATCACTGACCTTGTCAAATTGCAGAAAAGAATCACATTCTCTTCTTGCATATATGAAAATCTAAAAAGAAAACCCTGAATTATCAAGAAGCTATAAATTTCTACCATTCCCTGAACTTAGCCACGTTATATCACTTATCAAAAGAGTTGTATAACAATCTTTTTCCTTGTATCTCTTCTAAGGTTGCCAGATAAAATACAAACTTCAGAGTTAAATTCTAATTTCAGAAAAAGAACAGAAAAGTTTATAATATATTCGAATTCTACATAGACACACTGATTTGATTTGGCTGTGTCTCCACCCAAATCTTATCTTGAATTCCCATGTGTCGTGGGAAGGACTTGGTGGGAGGTAACTGAATCATAAGGGCAAGTCTTTCCCATGCTGTTCTCATGATAGTGAGTAAGTCTCATGAGATCTGATGGTTTTATAAAGAGGAGTTCCCCTGCACAAGCTCTCCTTTGCCTGCTGCCATCAGATGACTTGGTCCTCCTTGCCTTCCACCATGATTGGGAGGCTTCCCAGCCACGTGAAACTGGCTGTTAAACCTATTTTCTCTTTGCCTGCTGTCATCCATACTCTTCTTTGCCTTCTGCTGTGATTGTGAAGCCTCTCCAGCCACGTGGAACTATAAGTTCATTAAACTTATTTTTCTTCCCAGTCACGGGTATCTCTTAATCAGCAGCATGAAAATGGACTAATACACATACTAAACATTTATTTATTTAATCTTAATTATTTTTTATTTTTTGAGTCAGAGTCTCACTATGTTGCTCAGCCTGGAGTTAGTGGCATTATCTTAGCTGACTGCAACCTTCACCTCCTGGGTTCAAGTGATTCTCCTGCCTCAGTCTCCCTGAGTAACTGGGAACTACAGGCACACACCACACACCAGGCTAATTTCTGTATTTTTAGTAGAGACGGGTTTTCACCATGTTGGTCAGGCTAGTCTTGAACTCCTGACCTCAAGTGAATCACTCGCCTTGGCGTCCCCAAAGTGCTGGGATTACAAGCCTAAGCCACTGTGCCTGGCCTTAACCTTAAGCTTAAATTTAATTGGGCATCTTGCATTTCTATTTGTTAACTCTGGCAGCTCTACTTTCCACATAGACAAAAAAATTCTTACGGAAGAGCTACTATCTTGTTCACTTCCATGTTCCCACTGTAAGCACAGTATCTTTATGTGCTACTCAATTTTTGCTGAACTAGTTAATAAAAATATGGACTAGACAAATATATGTAGTGTTTGTAAATATTATTTGTAATTTAGTAGTTGATAACATGAAAATGAATTATCCAGCTGAGCTTAGTCATAAGAGGGACCCAGTGGGAGGTAATTGAATGATGGGGGAAGTCTTGCCATGTGTTCTAAGAATTACTCTAAGTTTATGACTAGAGTGAACTTGGTCATAGAACTAAGAACTAAGAATCACTTAGTTCTAATCATAAACTTATGACCATCTTATGGTTTATGATCATAAGATGATTGCACACTAATTTTGAGTTTTTGATCATATGTCAGACAAATTACTCTGATGTATAGTTCAAATACTTTATGAGTCCTTTAGCCTCTGAAAAACTGTAAAAAGAAGAAATGGCTCCAATATACTAAGTATATCACTTCTGAAAGAGGGAAAATACATGACTAACATATGTAGAAGGGTTATGGAAACTCAACTGAACTGAGAATTTTTATTTTCTTTTGTAATATTTTCCCCTGACATCAGGGACTAGTAGTCAAGGATATAATTTAGTTAATATGCTGATAAAATAAACCCATTTTCCATGGGAAACTTTAAATTAAAAACATTTCCATTCAGTAACCAAAAAATAAAAAATCTTGTAGAGATTTGACCATGAACTTTACACAAGCGAATACTACATTAAAATTAACAACAAAAAATCTAAAATTGCCTCTATGTGCTATATTTCATTTTGCCCATTCACTGATTTCTCTTTTCCCTCTTATTTTAAAATTGATAAAAATTTGGTTTTAAATTTTTTATTAAACTTTTGCTATCTGCAATAGACAGTGTAAAGGAACAGGAAAGCACATATCCATCTTTATACGGAAGATGGTACACTTGATTTGCTCCCAAAGATCTGTGTCTATCAGCTGCTTTCCAAAACATGCTCTTGTACCAGTCCCCTGTGAGCCTCAGTTTACTAAACGGCAAGATGGAGGTCAGGATTTTTGCCTCAGATAATGGTTAATGAAAAAGTAAGAACATGTGTATCAAAACACAACTTTGGGGCCGGGCGCGGTGGCTCAAGCCTGTAATCCCAGCACTTTGGGAGGCCGAGGCGGGTGGATCACGAGGTCAAGAGATCGAGACCATCCTGGTCAACATGGTGAAACCCCGTCTCTACTAATACAAAAAATTAGCTGGGCACGGTGGCGCGTGCCTGTAATCCCAGCTACTCAGGAGGCTGAGGCAGGAGAATTGCCTGAACCCAGGAGGCGGAGATTGCGGTGAGCCGAGATCGCGCCATTGCGCTCCAGCCTGGGTATCAAGAGTGAAACTCCGTCTCAAAAAAAAAAAAAAAACAAAAAAAAACAAAAAAAAAAACACAACTTTGGAGCATCACGGTAAATTCGTTTCCACGTATTATCAATATGGATGTGTGTTGGGAAGACAGAATATAGATAAACAGGAAAGTTAAATCACTGGGCTTCAAACTGGAAGATTCCTTTAAAGCATTTGTCTTGTAAATGGCCTGATTTCCCATGACAGAGAATGACTGGCCCACTGAATTACATTTATTACCAAATCTACAACCACCTTTTGAAGAGCTACTGTGGAAGAAACTAGAAATACTGAGAGTTATAGTTCTTGCCAGAAGAAGTGGTAAAATAGACAGATAGGTAGATAAGCAGATAGATGGATCAATAGATAAATATGTTTGTATTAGGGTGTGAGTAAATCATAGCTATACTTGAAAATAAGAATGTGCCTTCTGTCTCTCTCTCTCTTTCTCTGTCTGACTAGTCATGCAATGGGAGTGATTGCTTACAATATGAGGAAGAGTAGATTAGAGAGAATGGAGAATGGACAGTGTGCATGTGACTGTGATCTGTAAAAGAAACGAGGTGCAGCCATGCTCAGAAAAATAGACACCAAGGTACTTACTATCCTGTCAGTGTGCTATACTTCCCACACACTTTCCATAAAATAATGCCCTGGTGGGCAGCACAAACACCTATAACACACAATCAAAGATAAAGTCTTCACTACAGGAATCATGAGATGTTTGAGGGAAGCCAACACACAGAGAAAGAAAGTCAATTAGCCCAAGAACCTACAGAGGGAAAAATAGAATTAATAGAGCAAACTAAATGGAGCTTTTTGGAGGAGGTTGGAGAAGAACCATAATTAACATTCTCAGAAGTAAAAACAAACAAACAAACAAATTATTGGTGGTGAAAATTAAAAATGTGGTTGTTGAAATGACAACCTTAAGATACAGTCTAAAAAGTAGACCAGACCCAACCGAAGATTGATGGAGTAAACTAGAAGAATGAGACTAAGAATTGCCCTAGAATGCATACACATAGACAAAGAGAGGGAATGTATGAAGGAAAACTTAAAAGACTTTACAGACTAGACCCAGAATTTCAACAGCCATTTCATGGGAGTTCCCAAAAGTAAGAATAGATCAAATGAGGAGGAGATAATATTTAAAGAAATAATAGAACAGAATTTCCCTGAGCTGAGAAAGACATGAGTCCTGAAACTTAAAAGTTCTACTAAAAGCCAAACAAGAAAAAATGTAAACACACTACCTATAGTGTTATTTCAGAACACACAAAATTAGGGAGAGAAATTCTAAGAGCTTCCATAGAACAACAAGAATAATTACCTACAAATGAGTAAGAATGAATTAACATCAGTCTTCTCGGAAACTCTGAAGACAATAAGATAATGAAAAAATATCTTCAAAGTTTCAAGAAAGTTACACTAGAATTTAACACTAGAATTCCAATCCTAGTCAAATTAGGAAGATAAAAATATCTTATACATGTAAAAATTCATTATATTTATCACCAAAACTCTTTCTGCATGAATTTTCTGAAGATTTATACCAGAAAAAGAAACTCCTGAGGTGGTTCAAGATGGCTGACTAGCAGCAGCTAGAGTGTGCCACTCTGACGGAGAGAAAACAAAGTGGCAGGCAAATACTGACTCTTTAAGTGGATCGTCCAAGAAAACATGTCAGGATCCATCAAGGGAGAGAGGAGACATACAGAGAACAGAAAATAGCTGGCCACCAGAACAGTGAAGCTGGCCAGCTGCCCACCCAGAACTAGCATAGAGCTAAGAGAAGCTTTCTAACACAGGGATAGGGTGAGGGAGTAAGAGCTCCCAGGGAATCCACACTTAACACAGAAACCTGTGCAATCCAGGAAATGAGAGAACCCCTTGACCCCCGTCCTATGCTGGGCCTCACTGATATAGAAAGCAGCCAGAGTTTTTTACAGAGGTACCACTCAAAACCATGGGGAGCCCATTAAGCCTGAGACACCTGAACAACCTGGCACCAACTGCCAAAACACCAACAGAGGTGACAGTTGGGGTGCTGGGGAGCAGTCAGACTGCTTTGCTCCTCCCTGCCAGACAAGGCGTGACTCCTGCTTCCAGCATAGCAGACCCAGTCCTGCCTGAACTCTGCCAGTGGGCTCAGCTCTGTGTCTCTCCAGGAAACAACCAGGTGATGAACTGAGAGATTCCTCCCACTCACACTGCTGCTAGTCAGATGGGACTTACCAGCTTGGGCTTCCAGCATAGCAGCCCCTCTCCTGCCTGAACTCTGCAGGTGGGCACAGCTCTGTGTTCCCCCAGAAAACGTGCAGAAATCTGGTGATCCATTCCACTCCACCCGCCCCCACTACCTCTAGCCAGACAAGGCTCACTGGCTTTGGCAGTGCCCATGCAGGAGAGGTGCCCCACTCCCAGAACGCTTTGAGGAATGAGACACTCACGTTTGTGTGCTGACAGGGGAGTGAGTTGTGCCTTCTACAGGGCCAGTCCAGGAAGGGTGTGACCTGAGTGCTAGTCACGGCCTGAACCTGAGGAAACCCTGCAGCCCAGAGTCCCTAACAAAGGAAATGTGAGTGCAGCACCAGTAATCAAAAGGCGGTACCCCAATGCCCTGGAGCAGATCTTGTTGGGGTGTCATCTATCTTTCTCGTTGTCATCACAAAGTACTGTTTTGAATGTGCAGAAATACACAGAGTTGTATGAGTAAGAGCCTATCTGCTTATCTGCGGGCCAACACTCTTAAGCTCCACCTACTGGTTCACGCTCCAAATTACAAGACCAAGAATATTTTGCCAGGTATCCAAAGCTTATGAGACCCTAGGCAAAAATCCAGCAACAATTAAAGATTTTATACAGACCCTTGACCTTCTGAAAGCATCCAGAAACAAACCCAGATGATTATGTTCATTTGACGCCACAGTTAAAGGGACACCAGCCCTCTCAATGAGAAAGAATCAGCAAAGAATTCTGGCAATTCAAAACACAGAGTGTCTCTTGACCTTCCAATGAACAGACTATCCCCCCATCCAGCTAACAACCAGATAACAACATGATGACTGAGTCAACATCTCACATACCAATACTAATCTTGAATGTAAATGGTCTGAATGCCCCCACTTAAAAGGCATATAGTGGCAAGCTGGATCACAAGACAAGATCTAACTCTCTGCTATCTTTAAGAGGCTAATTTCACATGTAATGACAGCCACAGCCTCAAGGTAAATCGAGAAAGATTCACCATACAAATGAAAAATAAAGACCAGCAGGAGTTACTATTCTTATACCAGATAAACAGATTTTAAATAAACAACAATCGGAAAGGACAGAGAATGACATTACATCATGATAAAGGGATCAATTCAACAAGACCTAACCATCCTAAATATATATGCACCCAACATTAAAGCACTCAGATTCATAAAATGAAGTTCTTCTTGACATACAAAAACGCTTAGACAGCCACAGAAAAACTAGTGGGGGACTTCAACACCCCACTGACAGCATTGGACAGATCATTGAGATGAACTGAATGAAATTGAGATGCAAAAGTCCAAAAGTATTGAGTTTAAGTCCAGAATTTATTTGTTAGAAAACTAAGAAAGTTTAGTTAGAGAAAAAGAAAGAAAACTTTAGAACAATATCCCTGATGAACATAGATTTTTTAAAAAATCCTCAACAAAATACTAGCAAACTGAATCCAGCAGCACATCAGAAAGCTAATTCATCACTATCAAGAAGGCTTTATTTTTGGGATGCAAGATTGGTTTAACATATGCAAATCAGTGAATGTTATTGATTAAATAGAATTAAATTGATTTAACAGATTTAAAAGATTTAACAGAATTAAAAGGAAAAAACATATTATTATCTCAATAGATAGAGAAGCAGAGAAAGCTTTCAATAAATCCAACATCCCTTCATGTAAAAACCAGCAACAGACTAGGCATCAAAGGAACATACCTCAAATTAATAAGAACCTTCTGTGAAAAACCCACAGCCAACACCATACTGAACAGGCAAAAGCTGGAAGCATTCTGCTTGAGAACTGGAGCAAGACAAGGATGCCCTCCTATTCAACAAGTACTGGAAGTTCTAGCCAGAGCAATCAGGCAAGAACAGGAAATAAAAAGCATCCAAATTGGAAAAGAACAGTCAATCTCTCTCTCTTCACTGACAACGTGATTCTATACTTAGGAAACCCTAAAGACGCTGCCTAGAACTAATAAATTAATTTAGCAAGTTTTCAGGATACAAAATCAATGTACAAAAATCAGTAGCATTTCTATACACCAATAACATTCAGGCTGAGAGTCAAATGGGAATGCAATCTTATTTATAATAGTCACAAAGAAAATGAAAAACTTAGGAATATAGTTAATCAAGGAGTTGAGAGATCTCTGCAAGGAGAACTATAAAACACTGCCTTAAGAAATATAGATGAAACAAACACTGCTGAAAGAATCAGAGATGAAACAAATACATGGGAAAACTTTCCATGCTCTTAGATTGGAAGAATCAATATTACTAAAATGACCATTCTGCCTAAAGCCATTTATAGATTCTTTTTTTTTTTTTTTTTTTGAGACAGAGTTTCGCTCTTGTTACCCAGGCTGGAGTGCAATGGCGCAATCTCAGCTCACCGCAACCTCCACCTCCTGGGTTCAGGCAATTGTCCTGCCTCAGCCTCCTGAGTAGCTGGGATTACAGGCACGTGCCACCATGCCCAGTTAATTTTTTGTATTTTTAGTAGAGACGTGGTTTCACCATGTTGACCAGGATGGTCTCGATCTCTTGACCTCGTGATCCACCCGCCTCGGCCTCCCAAAGTGCTGGGATTACAGGCGTGAGCCACCGTGCCCAGCCCCTATTTATAGATTCAACGCTACTTCTATTAAATAACCAATGTCATTCTTCACAGAATTAGAAAAAACTATTCTAAAATTCATAGGAAACCAATAAAGGGCCCAAATAGCCAACAAAATCTTAAGCAAAAAGGACAAAGCTGAAAGTATCACAACATCAAATTATACTACAAGAGTACAATAACCAAAACAGCATGGTAGTGGTACAAGAACAGACACATAGACCAGTGGAACAGAAGAGATAACTCAGAAATAAAGCTGCACAACTACAACCATCTAAACTTCAACAAGGTGGACAAAAACAAGCAATGGGGAAAGGATTTCCTATTCAATAAATGGTGTTAACTGGCTAGCTATATGCAGAAGAATGATACTGAACCCTTACCTTTCATCATATACAAAATTAACTCAAGATGGATTAAATGTTGAAATATAAGCCCTTAATCTATAAAAATCCTAGAAAAAATACTAGGAAATACTCTTCTCAATATCAGCCTGGGCAAAGAATTTTTGACTAAGTCCTCTAAAGCAATTGCAACAAAACCAAAAATTGACAAGTGGAACCTAATTAAACTAAAGAGCTTCTGCAGAGCAAAAGAAGCTATCAACAGAGTAAACAGACAACATACCGAGTGGGAGAAAATATTCATAAAGTAGGCATCTGACAAAGGTCTAATATCCAGAATTTCTAAGGAGCTTAAACCAATCAACAAGCAAAAATTAGCCTCATTAAACAATTGGCAAAGGACATGAAGAGACACTTCTGAAAGGAAGACATACAAGTGACCAACAAACATGAAAAAGTGTCATCAGCACCAATCATCAGAGAAGTGAAAATTAAAACCATGAGATACCATCTCACACCAGTAAGAATGCTTTTATTAAAGTCAAAAAACAACAGATGTTGGTGGGGCTGCAGAGAAAAGGGAATCCTTATATACTCTTGGTGGGAATATAAATTAGTTCAGCCACTGTGGAAAGCAATTTGGAGGTTTCTTGAAGAAGTTAAAACACTGCTACCATTATACCCAGCAATCTCATTACTGGGTACATATCCAAAGGAAAATGTATCATTATACCAAAAAGACACAGGCAATCACATATTCATTGTCATGCTATTCACAATAGCAAATGCATGCAGTCAACCTAGGTGCCCATCAATGGCAACCTGGATTAAAAAAATGTGGTTCATATATATTACAGACATAAAAAAAATAAAATCATGTACTTTGCAGCAACATGGACAGAGTTGGAGGGCATAATTTTAAGCAAATTAATGCAGGAACAGGAAGCCAAATACTGCATGTTCTTACTTATAAGTGTGAGCAAAACATTGAGTATACATAGGACATAAACATGGGAGCAGTAGATACTGTGGACTACTAGGGGGAGAGAGATGAAGAGGGGCATGTGTTAAAAAACTACCTATTGTGTGCTATCCTTCCTATGTTTTAGATATAGTTGGTACATATGCAGGTTTGTTACATGGGTGCAGTATACCCATGTGATATACATTTTTAAATGCATCAATTTTCTTGTTTTGTTCTTCTGCACTGCCCTGGCAGAGATTCTCCATGAGGGCCCCCGCTGGCCTCATAGCAAACTTTTGCTTGGGCATCCAGGCTTTCCCATTCATCTTCTGAAATCTAAGCAGAGATTCCCAAACGTGAATTCTTGACTTCTGTGCACCTGCAGGCTCAACACCACATGGAAGCAGTCAAGACTTGGGGCTTCCACCCTCTGAAGCTACAGCTAGAGCTGTACATTGGCCACTTTCAGCCACAGCTGGAGCAGCTAGGAAACAGGGCACCAAGTCCATAGGCTGCACACTGCACAGGAACCCTTGTCCCAGCCCATGAAACCACTTTTTCCTCCTGGGTCCCCGGGCCTGTGATGAGATGGGCTGCCGTGGAGGTCTCTGACATGCCCTGGAGACATTTTCCCCGTGGTCTTGGGCATTAATGTTAGGCTCCTTGCTACTTATGCAAATTTCTGCAGCTGGCTTGAATTTCTTCCCAGAACATGGGTTTTTCTTTTTTATCACATTGTCAGACTGCAAATTTTGTGAACTTTTATGCTGTGCTTTGCTTATAAAACTGAATGCCTTTAAAAGTACCCAACTCACCTCTTGAATGCTTAGCTGCTTAGAAATTTTTTCCACCAGATACTTTAAATCATCTCTCTCAAGTTCAAAGTTCCACAAATCTCTAGGGCAGGGGCAAAATACTGCCAGTCTCTTTGCTAAAACATAACAAGAGTCACCTTTGCTCCAGTTCCCAAAAAGTTCCTTATCTCTGTTGAGACCACCTCAGCCTGGACCTTAATTGTCTATATGGCTATCAACATTTTGGGCAAAGCCATTCAACAAGTTTCTAGGAAGTTCCAAACTTTCCCACATTTTCCTGTCTTCTTCTAAGCCCTCCAAACCATTCCCAACTCTGCCTATTATCCAGTTCCAAAGTCGCTTCCAAATTTTCAGATATCTTCAGCAGTGCATCTCTCTACTGGTATCAATTTACTGTATTAGTCCATATTCATGCTGCTGATAAAGACATACCCAAGACTGGGAAAAAAAAGAGATTTAATTGGTCTTACAGTTTCACATGGCTAGCGAGGCCTCAGAATCATGGTGGGAGGTGAAAGACACTTCTTACATGGCAGCAGCAAGAGCAAATGAGGAGAAGCAAAATCCCTGATAAGCCATCAGATTTTGTGAGACTTATTCACTATCATGAGAATAGTATGAGAAAGATGATTCAATTACCTCCCCATGGGTCTCTCCCACAATGTGTGGGCATTCTGGGAGATACAATTCAAGTTGAGATTTGGGTGGGGACACAGCCAAACCCTATCAATGTGGAATCTCTCAGATACTGGGAGACTGTTCTCCATGAGGCTCACTTTCTGCATACCTTGCAAAGCAAAACATTGAATACTTTGTTTCAGATTCATTTCCAGGATATTTGTATAACAAACAACATTGGAAAATAGAGTTAGTGTCTCCCTCCAGAGCAAAGGGAAGGCATGCTTACTACCCATTATAAAAGATTAGGTTCCCTATGTTTGGAATTTTCTCCTGTAATGTAGCCCACCATTTGTAAAGGCATCCATCTGAACCCATCTGTATCACACCATGGGACTTGAGGAGCAAGGCAAACTGGCATAAATATGCTGATGATTATGTCATTTGCAGGTCTGTGAGCAATCATGTCCTTTGTCTCTGTCCCAGGAGTCTCATGTCTTCTACCAGCATCCATGAACCTATGAGAGCCCAACTTCTCAGCTGCAAGCAGTGTAAAAATCTCAGACCTTTCAGGGTTCTCGTTTTTAAACTCAAAAATTGCATACTATATGATTCTACTTATATCAAGTCCAAAAGCACTAAAACTAGCATATGATGTTAGAAGTCAAGATAGTTTCCTTGGGGAGCAAGAATGTGGCTTAAAGTAGGCATTGGGGAGTTCTGATCTTCTAGTTGTTAATCTGAAAGAGTACTGATTACATAGGTTATCCCATTCAAATTCAACAATCTATGCACCTATTATTTGTGCTTTTTCTCTATGAATACTTATTTCCATAAAATTTCTACTTAAAATTTTTTTTTTAAAACAGAGGAGCTGGTGACCAGAATACTGCATATTACCAAATTAATGACTTTAAAAACATGTGCAACTAATTATTTAGTACTCCAAAGAAAGAGGATAAAGAACCGAACAACTAAAAGGTTAAAAAAAATGAAGGCGAGATCCAAGAGGAGAAATATGCTTTTTGTTGAGATTCCAGATGGAGACAAGAGTCAAGAAAGTTACATGTTTGGATAGATGCTGTTTGAAACTCAGAATTGCAAGGATAAAAAATGTCTATTTTCTCTACATGGTCAGGAAGGAAAAAACAGAAACAAAACAACAGGGTACCTAAGATGAAAAAAAAAAAAATATATATATATATATATACACACACATCTTATTTACAACACTTTGTTTACAATGCTCAATTGCAGAAACAAATAAGACTAGCTACAACATATTGAAAGTGGGAGAAAAAAGTTACCTTATCGTGTATATGTGAAGACAATGGAAATATATTCTCAGATGTAAATGGACTCAAAAGATACATGACTCACTTACCTCACTAGAAAAATAAATAGGGAAATAAATACTCCAGTTGCCTGTTAAGTGAATCTAAATCAATATCCAAGAGTAGGAAGATATAGTGCAGAAGAGAAACATATCACTCAGTACTCTTAATATCACTTATATATCACTTATATATCACTCAGACACACATACTCATAGTTAAGCCTTATATTTGACAAATATGTAGTTTCTCTTAATTTATTTTATTCTCTTTTTAACAAAATTGCATGTTCCTACAAGGCAGAAACCATGGTTTACACGTTTTTTCTGTCCTCCCTTGGGCCTGTTATAGGATCAAAGACATGGAATATAGAAATTGGAGAGAACCAAGTAACCACACCAAGCCCTAGTGTGGCATGTAGATTTTGTCTTAAAGACAAACTCATTAACAGAAGTGGCTTCATTAACGGAAGTGGCTTCTTGGAATGTCATGTAGGTTGATGCAACTGAGTGTCATGGGACTGATAGGAAGGTTATCTCTATAGCCAGTTTTCCTAAACTTTAATTTTTCATCTGAAAAGTTGGTATCCCAGAAAGGATGAGGTAAATGCCTTATTCACAAACTATCAGTGTCTCCCCAGTGCTTATTAAATATGTTCCACATTTGTCGGCATGGCAGTTAAGATCCAGTATAATTTTCCTAGGGCTAGGGATATAGAAAGGTCCAGAAATATCTTAGTTTTTAATTATTTTCTCCAGAGGCCATTCCAGGTACCTCATTTCTCTGCCAGTTAGAGGCATAACCCACACTTAATATGTTGAATCACTTTCTCTCCAACACATACGCAGATGCATGGGTTAGGTTTATGGGAACATAAGCCTGTAGAGTAAAATGGGGACTAAGAAATTAAGAAGAAACAAAGCGTAAGCCAAAAGACTCTCTAGAACAGATCAAGACAGAATCTAGTCTAGAATGTCTGTTTGGTCAAACTTTAAATAAGTGATCAAAAGTAATTCTACAGGTAAGCTTTGAATATTGAGATCATGAACATTTCAAGTAGAAATAGGAAACTCAGTCATGGAAGACCACAGAATAAGGATAGAAATTCCATATCCTTGGTACTAGTAAATAAGGATAGATAGTATTGAAAAATTAGTTAAGGCCAGGAGCAGTGGCTCAAGCCTGTAATCCCAGCACTTTGGGAGGCCGAGGCAGTGGGTCATGAGGTCAAGAGATTGAGACCATCCTGGCCAACATGGCAAAACCCCATCCCTACTAAAAATACAATAATTAGCTGGGCATGGTGGTGTGCACCTGTAGTCCCAGCTACTTGGGAGGCTGAGGCAGGAGAATCACTTGAAGTTGCAGTGAGCCAAGATTGTGACACCGCACTCCAGCCTTGTGACCGGGCAAGACTCTGTCTCGGAAAAAAAAAAAAAAAAAGAAACACAAAAATTATCTAGGCCTGGTGGCATGCACCTGTGGTCCTAGCTACTTAGGAGGCTGAGGGAGGAGAATCGCTTGAACCATGGAGGCAGAGGTTGAAGTGAGCCAAGATTGCACCACTGCACTCCAGCCTGGGCCACAGAGTAAGGCTCTGTCTCAAAAAAAAAAAAAAAAAAAAGAAAGAAAGAAAGAAAAAGAAAAATTAGTTTAACCAGATTATACCTAAATGTAAGAATAAATAATTTCAATGTAATGGAAATTGTTGATGTAATGGATTTATATATAAAATAACATTTATTTAAAATAAATATTTGTGGTGTTTCCAGTAGGTATCAGACATTGTTTTGGAAATGAATACATATACCTGAAGAATACAATCCCTGACCTCAAGGGATAAGTGAATGAACAGTTCAAGTTACCTTCAGAACACAAAGAAATAATTATAATCCATAATTGTGAGGAAACACATAATGGGGTAGAAATAATTCTGCTGGAGAAACTATGAAAGAACTGACAAAAGAAGTGACACTTGAATTAAATATTAAATGAGTGGGAATTGTCCAGGACGCAAAATGGTGGAAAACATGCAGTCAACAAATGGAAGAGAACACATGTTCAAGGCTACGGAGGTATAAAATATTATGGAAACATAAAGAGGTTACAGGCTGTGAATTAGCAGGAAGGCCAGGGAGAACAGTTATCTTCCCGTTTCCCCTGTGGACATACTGGAAAAGTAGAACTCAACACCAACTTTCCCATGCTATGATTATAAAGACTTAATTTTAAAGACATGCTGAATCCAGTGTGAAAGCAAGCATTATGATCTTCAGGATTTGACTGAAACATCAGTGACCAACCTATTGTGTAGAAAGAGAATCAAATGGTGATCCCTTTTATGGGCTTGCTATCTCTGCAAAGATTCAGGGACTCTAAGGCTAAGATGGTTTAGGTTTTGTATTCTTAGATTCTGGGTATGCTTTTCTGTCTATTAGGTATGAAATAAAGTGGGAAAGATAAAGCTGGGGGTGTAATCTGGAGCCAAATTGCAAAGACTTTAAAATGTCCTACTGAAGAATTTGCAGATTACCCTTATCTGTGTTGGTGTTTAGGAAAAGGGACTACAGAGAGTTGGCTCTGTGACATACAAAGAGAAGAGAGCCAGAAAGCACAGGTGGCTAACAGAAATATGAGAACTTAATGAATCACATCGATAAAGTAAATTCCTATGTATGACAACATTTATTTTGTGATAACATTTATTAAGAACTTAGGAAGAGTCTAGTTACCAGCCAGGGCAGAGACAGCATCCCTGGCAAAGGTATTGAGAATCTGCAGTTAAACCCAGACAACATAAAGCCAACATCCTTCAGCGCCAGACTGAAGTATTTACCCAAGCAATGTCCTAAAAGGACAAGAAGCGTGGAGCTGTGGCTATAGATATCCAAATTAGAGAGACCGAAACCATCAGGCGGGGCCAGATCCTGTGAAGAAACTTTCTTCAAAACAGAGCAGGGAGGTCCGGGAACAGAGACCAACTGCAGGAAACTGGGCTGACCAGAATAAATAGGAAAGTAGCCCACAGAGAGCTGACCAAAATAATAAGGCAGGGCTCTCTTCCCGCTATTCCCAGGTCAGAAGCGAGACGGGGTGGAGGGAGAAATGTTTTGTAACCAAAGGATCTAGTCAAATTGACTTTTCAGAGTACAGTATTTTGGTGGACTACTGCCTCTCGTGCTGAGTGTTCACAAATTCATTTCTCAGTCAGGAATTCGCTAATACTGCATTTCAGCCTAGGCAACAGAACGAGACCTCATCTCTAAATTTTTTTTAAAAAAAAGGAATTAGCTAAGACTGCTTCTAAGCCAAGTTGAAACACTTCAGGAAATTCTCTTGACATCCAACTGCTCTTGATTCTCTGGGTGTCAAGGGGTAGTGGAGTCGCTGGGAATGTTTTGAACTTCATTGTCAGGAGCTAGGATGACACAGAGTTGGAATAGCTATCTTTAAAACAGGGCTCTTTAAAACCCAACCATACACATAAACAAAAGTCTCCTATTCCAGCTGCTATTCATCAGCAATGTGTACATTTAACAGAGACCTCATCAGCAAGAAATGTTGATCGGAGCTGAAAGCCATTGTCCTGAGATATGATTTAAATTTTAAAAAGAGCCCGAGGTTGAGGAGCCTGAAAATCCAAAAGCTTCTGGGACTTCACTAAGAATCTTCTGGGGATGAACAGCCTCACTATGTCTCCATAATACAAAGTTTTCCTCAAAGCTTCTCCGTTTATCCTTTGCTTCAAGCACGCCACCCACTCTAACCTAGTTTCTTCCCATTTTCACTTATCTCTATTTATTCCCTTCAGTCAGACAACCTGGTTGGACCATCTGCCTGGACATGGATTTAGATTTGCTCTGCATACTACTTCTCTGATGTGCCATTTTAGCTGCATATCCTGTGACCCATGGGCAACCCACTCGCAGTGCCATTGGCAGCTTGAGCTCTCATCACAACCCAGCCTTGGTCTATCCTCCTTTGCTTCCACATCCTAGGGGGAAGGTCTTATAGGAAAGGAAAAATTCATGAAATGTTCTAAACAGAAAGCATCATTAATTGGATTTGTTTTAGTAAATACATACATTAAATTTGTTTATCGCCAATTACAGAATTCTAACTTTAAGGGGTTTATGCAAAAGAGCAACCTCTTTAAACATGGTTTCTCATCAACTGAGATTTTCATTGGCTCCTACCTCATAGAGATGTTGTAAGGATCAAATGAGATAAACTATGCAAAACCCGTAGCACACTGCCTGGCCCATAGCTAATTATATTAAATTAGCTACTTGTCCATCCAACTGTATTCTGATGGATGGCTAATGATTTTGGAATGTTTGAGAAAAGCTGTTTTACCCTTGCATTAGTTTTTGTGCCTCAAGGCCTCTTAATTAAAGGCATATACGAGAATCAAATTATAGTTTCTATTCTTGTTTATAGTGTCTTGATTTTGTATCATATGAGAACAACTGCTCCTGACATGCTTGACCACACCAAGGCCAGACTGATGCCCTTCCGTGCACTCAGAGCACTCAAATGAACTTCAATCTTCACAGTAACCACTAGGTGAGACAATTACCTGTTTATGGCTCGTTCGCCAGGCAACAAGCCTTCTAAAAATTTATTTGAATCCCAAAGAGCTTAGCACAGGGCTTGGAATATAACAAACTTACCACAAAAATATGTAAATATGTGTTGGGTGAATTAATGAATGAGTAGGAACAGCAATTTTTGAGCATTCTGGATATGATACAGAGTTATAGGGTTTTGTTTTCTCTTTTACCCACCGGTGGTATTGTTTTTATTGTTCCTGGAGATAGATGTGTTTCACTTAGTTCTAGTACATTGTTCTTTAAATATTTTACTGATTTACATTTGGAAATATTTTAAGGCTTTAAAATCATTAACAATGAGAGAAATATACATGCATTTTTCCCTTACAAGCTTGTTTTGCTTCAGCAGTCAGATTTTTAATAAATAAAATTAGGAATTTATGTATATACTTCCAAATCAAAACTTGAATTTCAGGGATCTTAATTAAAATCTTTAATTCCATACTTCTGCTAATTTTTGTTATACAAGAAAGCTATATTTCTAACTATATAAACACACCTACTTGCTGTATACTACGTTTTCCACGTATTATTTTTAAAATAATAATATCACCAGGCATGGTGGCTCCTTCCTGTAATCCCAGCACTTTAGGAGGCTGAGGTGGAAGGATCACTTGAGCCCAGGAGTTCAAGGCTGCAATGAGCTATCATCATGCCACTATACCCCAGCATGGACAACAGAGTAAGACCCTGTCTCAAAAGAAACAAACAAAAAATAAAATAAAATAAAATAATAATATCAGTATTACTATGACAAACACAAAGTGAAGATTAAAATATATATATTTTTAATTCTTGTAATATATCCCTGCAAGGTTGTATAGTCAAATTACTGAAGTCATTTGACATAATTATTCTATGTGGTATGCCATCAATCTAATATACAGTTAAGTTTGCTTCAGTTTGTTTTCAATTTGAGGAATTGCTTTTTATTTATGAAGTATTATTATTTAATCATGCAAATAATTTTCATTATTTCTAAGTCAAACTTTATACCAAAGTACATTCTCTGGTCTCATTTCCATCCTTAATTATTCCACACTACTCTCCTCCCTCTAAGAGGAAGCCATTCTAAAATTTTTAGTTTTCATTACTTGAACTAAGTGTGTGTGGGGGTGTGTGTGTGTGTATGTATAAATCTTTATGTCTGTATGTATATGTGTGTGTGACTATGTGGATAAGTATGTTATAGCTACTAATAGTAACATTTTTTGAGATTTCTGAGATGCTTTAAGACAGTCAAGATACAATGCAGAACAGGCAGTGTTTGTTTTTTTTTTTAAATAAAAAACAGATTGTGTGAACTTGGAAGTTGTTCTGGGTTCTGGTGGAATCATGTATACCACAAGGTCACTATATTTTAAAGCATCGTCAGCGAAAAGAGTTTAAAACTAGGACATTTTGTGTGATATGTGGGTTATAACAAATGGGATACTCTCTGGTTTTCCCAAGATCACTAGGGTGCATTTTTAGGTTACAGATGACAAAACTTACCCTTAACTGCAACTTTGGTTCAATAATTGTATTCCTAAGCCCTTGAGCCTCTTCTCTCTTTGAGTTTGTCACTATTTCTCCGTTGTTTTTCTGACATATCGATGCTTCTTCAGGGGCAAGGAGCTGTGGTGAGAAAGGTCAGGTTTGCCTAAGCTCCATAAATTCTCCCATCACTGTTGTTAGGAATCTGTAGATTCTCTAATTCTTCAATTCTCTTCTCCAGACATATCTGGATACTTGTTTTTATCTGAAGATTTAAGCCCACCTCAGTCTAGGACCAGGTCTAAATGGGAATTATGTTAGAGATTCCTGCATTAAAATGCAATTGGCTCTGAATCCAGCTTCTTTCATGCTGTTGGGCTCTGTGCCAGTTTCTTATACCACTTATCGGTAAGTACTTGGTTTCAATGGGAGTAATAAATTCACATGAACAGGAGAAAATAATTAAGTCAAAAGAAGAAATGCTTACTAATCATCAGAAAATCTGTGGCCATTAGGGTTGGCACCTAAAAATCCAAAATCACTCCAAGGCCAAATCTTAAAGAAGATTCGTCCTCTTATCAGTCTGTATGGAATAGGTCCATAGTACCTGGAATCTGTAGAATTCTGTAGATTATCACCTTCTAACCAAACATGACCCATTGGCACCTACTGCTCGTACTTCTGCCCTTGCCATCAGCATGAGTATTATCCTCTCCAATGTAGTGCCAGATCTTTGCCTAGTTCGATTCCTTCCTTCTACTGATGGCCCAACACTGATAACTGGGCAAGTATCACCACTCTCAAGCAGGGCTTAATCAAACAATCTTGAGATGGTTTCAGCACAAATCTAAGGCTTTCTTTTGCATACTACAGAGTCTAAAACAATCCCAAATTCTTCTCCATTGCTTCTCAAGTTGGTGCTGTGGTAAGAACATAGGTTCTGGAATCAGATTACTAGGATGGGATTTAGTTTCTATCACTTGTTAGAGATGAGAACTTGGACAAGCTACTTGATGACTGTATGCCTCATTTTCCTGATCAGTAGAATGAGAATGATAACCACTTCCTTCATAAGGTGATTGTGAGAATTAAACAAGTTGTACATTTAAAAGACTTAGAGCAGTGTTTGTCACATAGACAAGCAATAAATAAATGGTAGATATCAATTATTATAAACATTTTATTATTATTGTCAAGGGATCATCAAGAATTATGAGGTAAAATATTGTGGAGTGCTTATAAATATATGATTATGAGCCATAGAAAGCCCAAAAGCATAGGTATCAATTTCATATAGCAGTTAGTCAACCTGTGGGCTAGCTCCACTATTAGTTGGAATACTTCCTTGGAAGAGATTGGCAATAACACTACTTATTTTTCACTTCTTAACTTTTTTTAAAAAAGACACATAATAAACACCAATGTTATTCAAATAAACTTAGGGATCATATGTTTTCCAATCACATTATAGCATATTATTCAAAGCAAACACACATTTCCAAAAGTTTAAAGAACAATACAATCTGTCATTACCAAGTTTGGAGTTAATATTTTTAATTATTTTAAGGTAGATTGTGAATGGCAAATAAGAAAGTTTGAGGTTTCTAACCTCTATTTTGTTATGACCTCATAGGATTTGCTAAAATTCTACTCAATACTGTTCTTCCTTGTATTAACCCCAACTAAAATCATTTATCAATTGTTAAACATTTATTAAGATTTGGATAAGTTGTAATAACATTGTCTAAAATAAAAATAAATTTTATGACTTTAACAGCATGTCAATTATGCACATCTGTGACAGCCAAGAAGCTTAAAGAGAAAATTGTTGCCAATAGATCTTTCACAGCATTTTGTATAATGTACAGGAAAGAACTTTGGCTACCTACATTCTGTTTAAGTGTCAATTACAACTAAAATTGTCTTATATTTTGTAATTCCCTCCCTGCAACCTAATCTACAGCCACTGGGTGCCTGGCCAATCTCAGAACGTGCTATGCTGTTTTGAATGGCTCTTTTCTGCAATTAAAAATCTCTCCTCCTTTTTTTCTCACTCTAAGAGAAGACACAAATGACATTATTTGACTTCCCTGAAAGAAGTAGTTGCTTCTTGTTTTTAATCCATTCAGTTCAGTAATTTGACATTCAGTGATTACTTACCTTTTTCCCAAACTAGGAAAAAGTCATTGTTTTGCTTTCCTCATGCTAAGGTGAGAACCTTAGCTATGATATAGGTTCCTCCTATGATCTGCCCTCTTGCAGTCTTCTCCTTATAGAAAGAGGATTGATTTAACATACTGGTGCGATGGGCAGAGCTTCTCACTCTTTTTACCACATTAACCTCTGAAAGAACTTCTTGCCTCAAAGGCAAGGAGGTTGTAGTTATGTTTCTGAGTCTCATCTGCAATCAAGGAAACTTGAAGCAGGCTGACATTCCCCACATGACTGGGTAAGTATCTTTCTATAGACCTAAATCTCCTATAAAGGGGTCCCAAAGTCAAGCAAGATTAGGTGGAGGAATGGGTAGGAAACACATTTTAGTTTTGGTCCAAGCTGTGCTTGTCAATCCATCTTTACTGTTGATATTAACCCCAATCACAATCTGACTCCTCTATTTGTCAATTGGATAAGAATCTGTAGAGCCAGAGGAATGTGATGATTTAGGGTCCCCTTAAAAACTCTCAGTCTCAGGAACATGAACGCTACTCCAGTGAACAATACATAGTTCTTCTTATACTCAGGAAACTTAAAATTCGATGGTGTTTTCACAATATTTTGCACCCGTCTCCACAACAATGGGATTGTAATTTTTTGTTTAACTTCTACTTCTTTATACCATAAGCAGTGTCAGGCAGGAATGAAATCTTTCTCAACCATATAACCTCAGAATCTAGCAAACTGGTAGGTGCTAACAGGTGGTTACAAATTGTGCCCAGATAAAACAATTGCCATGGTATGTTTACCATGACCAACTTAAAAATAAGGGCCTGATTTTATTTTTTATTTTTATTTTTTTTGGTTTTTATTCTTATTTTTGGGGCCTGATTTTAAAGATTAACCCTCAGAATTTATTTTTGAAACTGCTAGTTGATTTCTAGGATAGAACTTTCAGTTCTCATGTTCTCAAGTTTAGCAAAACTTCTATAAAATAGCACTATGCTCTCTCACGTGTCATTTTTACTTTCTGGCCTTTCTTGTTTCTGCCTAAAAAAGAACTTTCTAAATTAGTGTGTCCTATAAATGTGACTTGGAGTCCTACCACACCTGACTTTGGGTGGAGAAAGATGGGTTCACAAAGGTTAAGTGGAACACAAGATTCACAAACATCAAAATGCGTACTGATTACCTGAAGGTCTTGTTAAAATGTAGATACTTATTTAGCACGTTGGGCTAATACCCATGTAACAAACATGCATATGTATCCCTTGAATCTAAAATTTAAAAAAGAAAAAAAAAGACTACATGCAATCTAAAAAAAGGACATATTTGATAAAAGATTGTTATCAAAACTATACAGACAGCTCTTAAAATTCAACAAGAAAATGAACAACCCAATTAGACAATGAGCAGAAGATCTGAACAGACACCTCACCAAACAGAATACATGGATCACAAATAACTATATGAAAAGATACAAAACAGTATGTCATTAGGGAATTCCAAATTAAAAAAATGAGATACCACTATGCACCTGTTAGAATGGCAAAATTCCAAAACACTGACATCACTAAATTCTGACTAGGATGTGAAATAACAAGAAGTCTCATTTATTGCTGGTGAAAATGCAAAATGGTACAGTTACTTTGGAAGATACTTTGACAATTTCTTACGAAACTCAACATACTCTTACAATACAATCCAGCCATCATCCTCCTTGATATTTACTCAAAGGATTTAAAAATTGAAATGTAAATCATAACCACAACAATGCTGTCTCACACCAGTCAGGATGGCTATTAGTAAAAAGTCAAAAAATAACAGACACTGGAAAGGCTGAGAAGAAGAAGGATGCTTATACACTGTTAGTGGGAGTGTAAATTAGTCTAATCATTGTGGAAAGCAGTGTGGCAAATCCTCAAAGAGCTAAAAACAGAACTACCATTTGACCCAGCAATCCCATTACTGGATAAACATATTCAAAGGAATATAAATTGTTCTTCTATCAGGACATGTACATGCATATGCTGACTGCAGAACTACTCACAATAGAAAAACATGGAATCAGTCTAAATGCCCATCAATAGAAGACTGAATAAAGAAAATGTGGTACATATGAAATACTATGCAGCCATAAAAAAGAATGAGATCATGTCCTTTGCAGGAACATGGATGGAGCTAGAAGCCACGCAGGATTAGAAAACTAAATATTGCATGTTCCCACTTATAAGTGGGAGATAAATGATGAGAACACATGGAAACATAGAGGAGAACAACAGAAACTAAGGCCAACTGGAGGGTAGAGGGTGGGAGGAGGGAGAAGGTCAGATAAAATAACTAATGGGTACTAATAGGCTTAATACTTGGGTGATAAAATAATCTGTACAACAAACCATCCACGACACTAGTTTGTATAACAGACCTGCCCATGTACCCCTGAATTTCAGATTGAAATGTTTTTAAAACCCTGCACACAAATGTTTAGAGCAACTTTATTCATAATTGTCAAAACTTGGAAGCCACAAAAATGTCGTTTAGTAGATGAACAGATAAACTGTGGTACATTCAGACAATGGAATATTATTCACCATTAAAAATAAATGAACTACCAAGTCATGATAAGAGATGGAGGAAACTTAAATGCATATTACTAAGTGAAAGAAGCAGATCTGAAAGGGCTACTTGGAGCATGACTCCAACGATATGACACTCTGGAAAAGTCAGAGCAATAGAGGCAGTGGTTGTCAGGGGTTGGGAGGGAGAGATAAATGAGTAGAGCACAGAGGGTTTTTAGGGCAGTGAAACTATTCTGTAAATCACTATAATGGGTGGATACACGTCATTACACATGTCAAAACCCAAAGAACTGCAACACCAAGTGTGAATCTTCATGTAACTCATGAACTTTGGTTGACAATGATATGTCAATTCTAGTTTTTGATTGTAACAAATATACCACTGAAATGCAGGATGTTGATGATGGGAGAAGCTGTGCATGTGTGGGGGAAGAGGGTATAGAAACTCGATACTTTCCGTTCAGCTTTGCTAAACCTGAAAGTGCTCCGAAAAAGGTTTATATATTTAGCAAAATAGATATGATCACACCAGAGAATCCATTCTGGGGACTAGATAGTTTTGGTTGGCGCACAAAACTGATCAAATAAACCACATATACCAAACCTAACGTCTACTAGGTTTCTCAAATTGTGGACACTGGGAAACATGTTAAAATCAGCAGGCATGTCTTTTAAAGATGAAGATTAAAGAGCCATTTTCTAGACTTCCTGAATCAGAATTTCTTAGTGCTGCAAGTTAGTGCTCTGCAGTTTAGTAAGTTAGTCAGGTCGCTTTTATGTGCCAGTCTTCTAATCATATCCACACATTTTGGGGTACAAAAGCAGATGCCAAATTGATTTCAAATAAGTTTTAATAACTTTACCTTCTTATTGAGATCAACAAACTTAAAGTTGTGAAAAACCATTAAATTATCTACATATTCTTTTGCTCAAACCATTATAAATTAAGGAAATAAGCCATGTAAATAATAGTGAAATAGATTCATTTGGGAAAATACATATATATCTCTGACACCATTTTGAAAAGGAATAAAAACATGAATGATGTGTGATTTTGGCAAACTGTACAAATATATTAATAAATCATAGAGATGAAATTATTATCAGCATTATCTTTACTGTAACACATACTAAGAATATTCTAAATAAGATAGAAATATTTTGCTTTTAAGTTTGAGAGAATCATGAAGGAACTGTTCAGCTTTGTGTGTTCATCTGATAAGAGGACAGTTAAATGTATCCTCCCCATATTTCCTGTTTCTATTTTTAAGAATATCACAAAAAAAAAAAAAAAAAGAATACCACAAGCAGCTATTCTAGTATGTCTTTCTTACATAAGTCATCCACAAATGCAGCCTGGCTAAAAGAGCCTATCTAGAATTGGTTGCTTAAAATTCTAGGTGTAATTGGCTAAATAACAGTGACTCAAAAGAATATCTGCACTCCCAAATCTAAGGAGCTAAAACATAATGCCAGTGTTATATAAGAAACTCTCTCCACCACAAAACCTCAGTTTTGTCTTTCTATATGTTTACCCCACTTATACTCTCAACTCCATAATTTCATACATTATTTTCTTTAATGACCCATTTAATCTAGTATTTTGAGCTTCAAAAGCAAACTGAAAATGTAATATCAATTTGATCATGCACCATTTCTGTTGTCACCCACCCCACCTAAAATACACACCACATACACACGTGCACACACACACACATACACAGATCACATTCATTTGTGCAGCAGTTCAGCTCACATATTTGTTCAAATGGATTTTAACCTTTGCTATCCACTTTGTATGAAGACTATTACGTTATTCAGTAGCAGCACCTGAGAATTCTAATTGCCTCAAACTGTTGAATAAGGTTATAGGCTATTTTTGAAATAATTTAACTCAAGTACTTTGGAAATTCCAAATATCTGAATCCATCTTTTGCTGTGCTCTTAAGTGGCTGCAACCTCAGTATTTTAAAATAAATGATTAGCAAACTAAAATATGTCACTACAGATAATTTGCCCTGATTCCTTACTAAGAATAACAGCAAGATGCAGATGTGGTGAATGAAAGCGTATTGACCCCTGCTGACCAACTAAATATTCTGGGTTTTCTTCCATTCCATTAATTGCACTTTAACTTGCTATCAGGTCAAGCATGAAGCAGTTTAAGATATCAATCTTCACTTGCCCAATAATACCTATTCTGACTAACTTCTAAGCTTTTCGGATGCCCGTAAGTCTATTAATTCAGCAGCATTATGTCACATTCTTATCCATCAGTCTATGTGACCCAAACAGTGAGTCACTACTTTATTCATAAATGTACTATACATTGACTGCTCCATTAATACCTATATTTGTCCAGCAATCTAACAGAGTAGATGTAAGCATTTGCTTGCCAGGTATGGGGAACATCTACTCTACATCTAATTGGTATATTCTATATTTTTATTGCACCATTTATTGTTTTCATTTTCTTACATCAAGTCTAAAATGATTTCTCCTTTGCATTTAAGAAACACCATTCTTAGATTGACAGAGGAAAAATTTCTTATCATGAAAGATTGACTTTAAATGTAAAATCATTACTGTATTTATGGTTGGTTAGTCAAATTGGGACATTTTGTTTTCAGGAGTGTGTAGTAAACTGATCCAGATAACACAAACCTTTTCTCCCTACAAGTCTTTCCAATAGCTTCAAAAGCAAGATTGAGTTTGTATACTGGGTGAAATGGAGCTAAGTTTAAATGTTCTACTGTTCTGTTTACTCATGAGATCAATCAGTTTTGGAGAGATTTTCTTGTTCAAGGTTATAATATAAAAAGTTCCCAAATAAGTTTCTGGGAGAAATTTTAATCATTTGTCCTATGAACCCTTAAGACCCAAGCACTAACATGAATATTTTTAAAGTAAAAATTCTCAAATTGAGAAATATTATTTGACATCCTGTTGGTCCCAGACAATGATGTTGACACGCTGATCATTCAATGCCCCCTGTTGAAGTCAGAAATAGACTTAACTCCTCACACATATGGATGCATATTCTGTTGGTGCTTCTTTCACAGGTCTTGCGTGTCTTGAGTTCACTCCAATGATGGAATGGTTCAGGGAAGCATAAACAATGCATGGTTTGTTTTCTTCCAGGCATGAATTAGAATAAACTTCAGACCCTTCCTGCATCCTGAAACAAAGGTCAGGGTCATTATCATAAATTCCACTTTCCGATAGCAGTACTTGGGAATTTTGCCTGGTGCTTGCTTCTGTTTTCTCACTTTTAAAGGGAACATCAACCTATAATAGAAAAAAGATGGTTTTAAGTGACACATAGGGCCATGGTAGTGCATATTCATTAGCAAACTATGAATGAGAGGCTTAAATGGAGTCATGTCCATTGTGAGAAATAATCTACTGTTCCTCACACATGCTGCTGACATCTACATTTTTTGCTAAATATCAATTATTGAAGGATGAAAGGCTCGAGAATCACTGCGTACCCCTGAGAAGCTAAGTAATAATTCCTGACACAGTGCCTCCCTCTGATGAGGTGGCTGCCCAGAAATAACAGTAAGGCTGAGCGACTAAAGGGGCAGAGGTTGTTTGGCTAAGATGAAAAGTACTCCCAACTCCACTGGAAGAAGCCTGGCTGAAGTCGGTAGGTGGCACACTAAAGAAGACTGTCACGTGAACTGAAAAATAGTCTTTAGTCCTCAATATATCAACAAGGTTCCTGTGATACTTTTCAATCTGTTTAAGCCTGTCAATTCAGTTACCTGTCTACCTGTCTCTCATCCCAAGAAATGGCTCATTTCCATGAAAAAATTTGTTAAAATGAATGGAGCGAAAGAAAATATAGTGCTCTGTAGCACCCCTGCTGTGGCACCATCAAAGTGGCTCAGTGCCACAAGGCCAATCCACGACAATATGGTGGATAGAGATGATAAAGCCAGAGACAGCAATCCCATTCCATTCCTACAGAAGGTTATTAGTATACAAAGCACTTTAAAATATGTATTTAAAGTATATGTTTAGACATAATTCACATGCCATAAAATTCACTCTTTTAAGTGTACAATACTCTTTTAAGTGGTTTTTATTAGGCAAACACTTTATGCCCTCAAAGGATCATTCTGGATTAAGATCAGAGCTTTGGCTTTTATATATAGCTGTCATGTTTTTACCAGTTCCTTTCTGTATTTTGATTTCTCCACAGTTCCCCTACTAGTTTTATGTTAAGAAATATTTAGCCCCAAGGATCTAATATGGTATCCTTTTTTTTTTTTTTCTGAAATGCTAGACACCTGAAATGGAGCAAAAATCTTTAAATTTCTGTGAATAGCAAGAATACCTTGAAACAAACTTCCCAAACTATTGCACACACAGAAAAAAACTCTTTTGAATTAAGCTTCAAATCATAATTTGTCCAGCCTATCCAGGAAGAAAAATGACCACAGCTTAACCAATCTGGATTTTACTTGCACAGCAAATTATTTAGATTTTTGTCTTAAATAGTTTCATAGCTTTCAGGCCTTATTGTAATCAAATGAAATTATCATTATTATTTACTATAGAAAGAAAATAATATTTTGGCTAGGCATAGTGGCTCACGCCTATAATCCCAGCACTTTGGGAAGCCAAGAAGGGTAGATCACTTGAGGTCAGGAGTTCAAGACCAGCCTGGCCAACATGGTGAAACCCCATCTCTACTAAAAAAATACAAAAATTAGCCGGCCATGGTGGTGGGTGCCTGTAATCCCTGCTACTGGGGAGACTGAGGCAGGAGAATTGCTTGAATCTCGGAGGCAGAGGCTGCAGTGAGCTGAGATCACTCCATTGCACTCCAGCCTGGGTGATGGAGTGAGACTCCATCTCAAAAAAAAAAAGAAAATGATATTTAAGAAAATTTCCCTATTTGAGGGAACAAAGCCTTAGCACTCAACACAGTGCCTACTGATGTTCACTAAAAGTTCATAGAAGTTTATCAAGTTGAATGTATTTGATTTAGTTTAAAATTAAGCCGCTTGGTGGGGAATGTTGAATGCCATTTAATATTATTATATATAGAATTATTGGCTTTATCGACTTTGTCTTTTGTGGAATTTTTAAGAAGATTACTACCTCTATCACTAGTCTTCCTTACTGGAACACACACACACACACACACATCAAGTTCCTTTGCAGTATCTGTAATAACCAGTTTTAATTAGACAGCTTCAGAATTTTTTCCTACAAATATATTGCCTCATCTTGCATTCTTTTCTACTTCTAATATCTCCATAACAGTCAACTCAAAATAAAAGCCTACATTTATACTCCAAACCTTGTAGGAAAGATTGTCTCCAAAATTCCCTTCCTTTAGTCTGGGTGGTCCCTTCCTTGATGAGCCCATACATGTTGCCAGGGACCTCTGTGCAATAACTAAGCCAAAGATCATGTTTCTACTTTGCTGGTGTCGTATATGAAGATACCTAATATTTTATGAGGCTATTTATGGATTCATTCTTTTATTAGCTCCCTACTCTCTTCCAGAAAGACTTTAAGGTGTTTTCATAAAAATAAATGAATAGCCTGAAGCCATATAATGGGCAAGAGCAGAGTCATGTTTGCATGGCTCAGTCTCTGACTTTTCTGTCTCAGATCTAAACTGCCTTCCATGAACTTCCAAAGAACTACTTATTATAAGACTTGTTAACCCTACAGAGCTTTTGCCACAGAGAGAGCTGAATGTAAAATTCACATTTTAAAAAATGAGTCTAGACGTGTATATATATATGTGTATATATATACATACATATATATACATACATATATATATATATATATATATATAGAGAGAGAGAGAGAGAGAGAACCTAGAATAAAGCCTGGCACATGATAAGCGTTATATAAATTCATTGAAAAAATAAACACAGTATAACACAAATTTCATTTGTTTCAACAAATACATCAAGCATACCAGGATAATTTCCTTTCCTGCTGTGTCAGAAAGTTCATTTTGCTTTCCTGGAAGACAAAAGGAAAAATAAGTAATCAAAAGGAGTAAAGAAAACAGAAGTAAACCACTGTGCCATCCATGCTTACCCTGTTGAATGCCTGGGATAGTATTGTTACTAGTTTTGACTTGTTGATTTGCTTTGCCTAGCATGCCACACACACTTGTCTGTGAGAATTCACACTGACCAGCTCTCTCTCTGGCTCATCACTTTTCAGTCCACATAGCCTCATGGCATATCTAAGAGGAAGGGGAAGGACCTAGTATATTACGTGGAAAAGACTGGAAGTCCTTGCTTTGGGGACATTCCGTACTCAGTGCCAGAAATGCTGCTGTCCCGTCACCTATGTAGCCAAGATCTCTTACTACCTAGTTCACTTTCGATGTGGTAAATCAAAAGATTTATCCCTGACTCCTTTTCTGAATTTCTGCGAGAGGTTCCAGAAGTCTCGAGAAAGATGATGAAAGATACAGAAAGGCCATAGAAAGAGCCATGGAGTTGCAGATGAAGAATTGGGGTAAGAGCGAATTATTCTGAATCCAGAGAAGGCTGTGGACTCCAGAAATTCTCACTCCACAGTACCAGAAGCACTTTTGCGGAGTGAAAGTTTACTCCTGTGGCACACAGAATAAGGGTTGCTCCATCTATCTCAGTTTCTATAGCTACACTGTAACTGATGTTGTGAAAACAGGAATGGGAGAGGATGGAGGAAAAGAAAAAGGAAAGAGAAAACTGAAGTGGTTTAGGCCAAAGCTAGATCAGAATTCTCTATGCTCTTCTCTCTTACTTAACGTGTTTGGTCATGACATTGAGGGAGTTCTTACAAAAGTAGAAAGGAATTATTTTCAAAATATCACACGTCTCCCATCATAGCCAAACCCACATTTTTCAAATGCATTATTGTTGGGTAAGGATTCAGGTCAAGCATACATTTGTTACAACAGAAAGTACACACGTATTATTTTTCTCTGGGGACGTTGGTTCTTCACTTAGGTAATGGCATGATGTGGTGCGGCTGAGAGAAGAGGTCAGTACAAAATAACTCAAATCGGGTATCGTGACCTGAGACATTGTTTCAACTTTCAATCCTGTTAAGTTTAGAAGAGCTCTTGCTCACACAAACCTAAGATTGATGCAGATAGAATGGCGAAGTGTCAGCAATGTGCTGTGCTCGCCACAAGCTGGCTGGAACAGTGTGTGCTGTGGTAAGCATGCCTCTCTCATGACTCAAGGGAGCCCCAACTAAAACCCATTTGCTTTTTCAGCACAAGTATGAGTTGTCTCCCAGAAAATCACTATCCATGGTTTACCACAGGATTGGGAAAGAAAATAACAGGAAGAAACTAAAAATCTATTAGCCCCAGAAATAAGAATAGCCCCAAATGTGTGGTACAGGGGGCAGAAGGACAATAGAACTCACCTCGGTGCCTCCTCAGGCAGCAGAACAGGAAGCAACAGGTAATGATGAGTAGAGGCAATGCCCCCAAAGGAAGTAAACTATACAGGAGCCATGGTCTGTTGGTCATTTCATCCTTGGAGGGTCGTTCCAAGGTACTGTTTACATCTGGAATGTTAGTAAATGCTGGGAAAGTTAGGAAATATGAGATATATTAGGATCAGCAGCACCCCTCTGCATTGTCAGAACTTGAATGAAGGAGATTTCAGGCCAGTGCCCCCATTTCCCCTTCAGAGGCATTCCTCAAGAATCCCAGTGCCCTCATATATACCATGGAATACTATGCAGCCATAAAAAAGATGAGTTCATGTCCTTTGCAGGGACATGGATGAATCTGGAAACCATCATTCTCAGCAAACTGACACAAGAACGGAAACCCAAACACTGCATGTTCTCACTCATAAGTGAGTGTTGAACAATGAGAACACATGGACACAGGGAGGGGACCATCACACACTGGGGTCTGTCGAGGGCTCGGGGGCTGGGGAGGGATAGAAGTGGATGGAGAGATTGGGGAGGGATAACATTAGGAGAAATACCTAATGTAAGTGACGGGGGAATGCAGGCAGCAAACCACCATGGCACGTGTATACCTATGTAACAATCCTGCAAGATCTGCACATGTACCCCAGAACTTAAAATAAAATAAAATAAAATAAATAAAAAGAACAGTGTTGGCATCTCAGTAAGAACTCAGTACACAGCAATGTGGCCATTAGAACTCTTCAAAAATAAAAATAAAAGAAGCCCAGTGCCCTTAGCCACCTCTTGCTTTCTTGCTGAGCAGATGTGGCTATGCGATAATCTTTTGCAAAAATTCTTAATTCTCATAGAGTTAAACTTCCATATAACAACCTTTATCATAGCTGTCAGAAGCTACTTCATTAAGCCTTTCTCTTTATAGTATCTAACTTTCCTTAAGCCTTTCTATTTATGGTCTCTAACTCTCACATCCATCACTTAAGAAAAGTCGGAAAGCCACTGTCTGTATTCCGCCCCAAGAATTGCCCCGAGTCAGATAGCTAGTGAGTAGCAACAGGAGCTCAAGCCAACATGTTTATAACATGAAATTCAAGTTTCTTCAACACAATGTCCTTTCCTTGTCTCATAACTCACTGGAATCTCAAGATACCAAATACTTTTGATATCCTCAAAACTGCTCTGCATGGCATACAGCTAATGCGCATTACTCTTGATCAGTGTTAATATGCGTTAAGGCCCTGTTTGTCTGCAGTTGTTCACAGCTCATTAGCAGGTTGTGAAACAATTTACTAGGTCACAAAGCATTTTTAAAAATGAAACAGAAGAGGATCAAAATCAGCAGAATGCATCACACACACACTAGAGCAGTGGTTCTCAAGCAGGGAACATGTGGCAATGTCTGGAGATATGTTTGCCTATAACAAGGTAGGGTGATGGAGGCTGGCAACTAGTGAGTAGAAGCCAGGGATTCTGTTAAACACCCTACACTATACAGGATGAAACCTCCTCTTGGTGCAGCAAAAAAATTATCCTGACCAAAATGTCAATGGAGAAACTCTGTCTTACAGTTAAGCATGGCCATATGAAACTTTTTTATATTTGTGTGTATTATGGGTTGTGATGTAATATCTATTTTTTTTTATTTTGGGTTACTGTTGACACAGTATGAAAAATACTGGAGTAAGATATTCTAAGGCCAGGCATGGTGACTCACACCTGTGATCTCAGCACTTTGGGAGGCCAAGACTGGTGGATCGCTTGAGGTCAGGAGTTCAAGCCCAGCCTGGCCAACATGGTTGAAACCCCATCTCTACTGAAATACAAAAATTAGCTAGGCATGGTGGCATGTACCTGTAATCCCAGCTACGTGGGAGGCTGAGGTAGGATAACTGCTTGAACCCGGGAGGCGGAGGTTGCAGTGAACCGAGATGGCACTACTGCACTCAGCCTGAGTGACAGAGTGAGACTCCATCTAAAAAAAAAAAATTCTATTAATTCTGTTACAGTGTTATTTTGTTTCCCTAGATGCTTGGGTTTGGGATAAAAATGATTAGGAGCAACTGAAACTGCACAAAAGTGGTTTGGTTATTTAGAGTGGTAACAAATGTTGTCTATTGATGCTGCAGCTGCTGTTTAGGTTAGGAAGCAGCCCAGCCACTGCCAGGTGTGCCAGAAACAGCTGTCTGGGGGAGGATCTTGAAGAGCAATGGGGACTAAGGTTTTTACAACAGATAACCTAATACAAACAAATCTGCTGTCTCAAGAATATCCAACTTCGGTTATTTATTTAACCACCAAAAAAATTATAATAATTTTACTTGATTAGTTTGATCAAATAAAACTAATTCAGAACAAACTGTTTCTCTATTTCAGAGCAAACTCAAAACTCTTCCTAAATTATTTTGAGTTTGTTCTGAAACAGAGAAACAAGATAAAGAATTGAAATTGAGAAAATGATGAGGGTGTACACTTGGGTGTGTCTAAAACCAGTGCCAGCCTTCGGGAGGATTACAGTCTTTGCACACTACCAGAGAATCCAATAATCCATCTCAAGATTAGTTAGCATAATTTGTGGAACATAACTCCAAGATCATTGACATAAAGTAAATTCCTGGGCTTATTTTGAAGCTCAACGAAAGACTGTGAAACACAACACAAGCTTTGTCTGTGTGCTTTGATCTCCTCTTCCCTATTCCTTAAGCATAAAGAATCAGTCTAGCCTGTATGATATCTCTGGCACCTGGAATAACAAGCAGCACATTCAGCAGATGCTCCAAATCAGGGTGGAAGTTCACAAGGACTTCCTGCCCTCTCACTCCACACCCACTTTCATGCACAGATAATGACCACATTTTGGGGAAGTTATTGTTTTTATTTCATTTATTTTGAGACAGAGTCTCGCTGTATGGCCCAGGCTGGAATGCAGTGGTGCAATCTCGGTTCACTGCAGTCTCTGCCTCCTGGGTTCGAGTGATTTTCCTGCTTCAGCCTCCTGAATAGTTAGTTGGGGTTACAGGTGCCCATCACCATGCCCAGCTAATTTTTTTTGTACTTATAGTAGAGATAGGGTTTTACCATGTTGGCCAGGCTGGTCTCAACTCCTCACCTCAAGTGATCCACCTCCCAAAGTGCTAGGATTACAGGCATGAGGCACCCAGCCTTGGGGAAGTTCTTTTTTTTTTTTTAGACAGAGCCTTGTCCCTAGGCTGGAGTGTGCAGTGATGCAATTTCAGCTCATGGCAACTTCTGCCTCCTGGGTTCAAGTGATTCTGCTGCCTCAGCCTCCTGAGGAGCTGGGACTACAGGTGTGCGCCACCACACCCAGCTAATTTTTGTATTTTTAGGAGAGACGGGGTTTCACCATGTTGGCCAAGATGGTCTCCATCTCTTGACCTCATGAACCGACCGCCTTAGCCTCCCCAAGTGCTGGCGTTATAGGTGTGAGCCACCATGCCCTACACAAGTTCTTAATCAGAAACTGACCAAGGGAAGGATGGGAAGGGTTAAGTGAAAAGCCAGTGGATGTTTTAGTGACTGTTCCCAGCTCTGCCAACTTTTCCCCTAGAACTTTGGCTTGTTTTGCAAGGTGCTTTTCTTCATTCTGAGAGAATACTGCTTTCCCAAGAGCATCCAAGCCCCTACTCTGTCACAGACCTGTTCTTACATGAACTAACTTTTACCTTGAGCATCAGGCCTCTAAAATTATTTATGAAAAGTATGGTCCTTAAACATATTTCCAAATATATTTTTCTCCTCACCTTATACCTTAGTTCATTGAGCACTTTCAGGTTCAGAAAGAAGAGGAATTTTTCTTTGACCTTCCCTGTTATTTTTGTTTTCACCACTTTGCTAAAGAAAAATGCCCACCTAGTTTAAACTAGTCTTAAATTCACACAGAGTTTAAAGTCAATTCCTAAATAATTTACTTTTTGTGAAGGAAATAGGAAAAAAAGCAAAGAAATATTATGCAAATTTCTGCCTTCCAGGACATTATAATCTTTCATGGTACTTAAAAGACATTTCCACATATTACTACAGTAAAAAGAAATGTGTGATAAATGAGAGGCACAGAACTTAAATGGAATAAAAATTGGTAAAAAGGAGTAACCCCTTCCCCTCAGGTGATCATGAAAGGCTTTCTTAAGAACTCGAAAAATGAGCTGAGCTTGAAAAGAGGGGTAGAATTTCCATAGGTGGAGACAGATGAATGGGTGCTCTACAAATGGCAAGAGCAGCAGAGGCAGGGCTGTGATGAAGATGTGGCTATGGCAACCAAGGCCGTTAGGCTGGAGTTGAGAGGCTCTATACAGAATCCAGAAACAGTCCAGAAAGGTGGTGGGAACAAACTGTGGAAGACTTTGAACGCTGGTGAACAAAGATGAGCCCAATATTGTGAGCACTGGGGATGCTATGCAAGAGAGTGGTGTTATGAAGGAAGTGTAGGAGGCAAATTAAGTGTATTAGGAAGATATGTGGCTGTAATGGACCAAAATGGGGAAACCCTAAAGACAGAGTCCAATCATAGAATTAATTGGAATTATTTAGAAGGAAGGTAATCACAGTGTGAAATTCTCATAGAAGGAAACATCACAGAGCGGAATGTGGTGGAGAGACAAGAGTAGGAAGCCAAAGAAAATTCTCTGGGATTTTTTAATGAGGATCAAGAGCATTAATTAACAAACTGATAAGGAAGAGTGTGATAAGAACGGTAAGTGAGTAGGAAACTAGGAGAGAGTAGAAATGTTCAAAAAGAAACTTACAAGCTCCTTCATGTCTGCTATTTAGCTCTTAGACTTTCTCTTTTACCACTTCATCTTTTACATACTTTGTTCCATAAAACACCCCAGGGTACAGGATTTAGGAGAGAATGTTATTTCCTTTCCTCTAAAGTTGGACTCCTTCCTCCACACAATAGATTGTTGATCCTAATCTCAGCCCCAACTTGATCCCTAGAACAGGCATCTTTATGCACTTTACAAACTGTACACCATCTTTCATGGTCTTGAATGACCCAAATATGGGATGGAGCAGAAATTGTAATGCTAATTTCATGTAATAGACTTTTGTGTCACAGTTAATTATTAGCTTCTGACCTTGCATCTGACCTTGGCTAAATTCATCTCTTATATAGAAGTAGAATTGCTCCCATAAAGAAAGACTGAATTACACAAGAAGGCTTCTCTTTCAAGGAAGGGAAGGGGGATTCAATGCCTCAAAATTTAATTTCATTATACATTATGTTAATATATATTATCTAAATTAGTAGCACTTATTGATTCAGTGGTATATATCATTCTAGAAGTAACATTTTGCAGATTTTCCTTATTTTCATAATGTATTTTGCCTGTTTAAAAAGTAGTATTTGTTAAAAATTCAATATTTTGTCTCATTAATGTGGATTAATAGTACAATTCTTTCCAGAAAGTGTTCATTCCATACATCCTCAATATAGGCTTCTCCAGGTTGATAAAGAAAATTTTTGTGCATTGCATATATTATATTCTTTAATTCACTTACAAAGATTTATTTAGTGAGCCCCTACCATGTCCCAGATACCCTGCCTTTCATCATACTGAGCAAAGATGTTTAAGACACAGCCTCTGTCCTGAAGAGGTTTATAAGCCTCTTCAGGACACATGGATGGTCACAAGTAACTAACACTGAGCTTGATGCTATATTTGCAAAAGTGAGTCCCTAACTCTGCCATCGATTTCTTCTACACTTCTACATTTCATAATTGAGGGTTGTAGCTAGCACTAAAGTGCTATGCATTTTTTCATGGGGCTGCTGTAAGAAATTTTAAAGTGACTTAAAAGCATTTTAAAAGAATTTCAATGGATTCCTTCATTGGGCTACTTTAAGGGAGTGCAAAGACACTCAAAAGTAAGCATATAAAGTAACAAATTAATTCTAAAAAGAACAGTTGTAAAATGTATGCATTCAAGTGAATAATGTCCATAAAGGAACTAGACTGTATGAGGCTGCAACTAGAGTTCACTCAGGCTGCTATTGCAATAAACCTCTTTTGAAATTTCTCCTTCCTAATGACCTTAAGGATCAATTTATGAGCAACAAAAGAAACTCCACCTTATTTCTTATAATTAAAGGGTACTCTTCTTTGATCCAAATATATTTTTATTGTGGTAAAATACATATAACATAAAAATCACTATTTTAATCATTTCAAATGTACAATTAAATGGCATTTAAGATATTCACAATGTTGTGCAAACATGACTACTATCTAGATTCAGAACTTATTCATCACCCCAAAATGAAACCCTCTACCTATTAAGTAGTCACTCCACATTCTTTATTTCCTCAGCCCCTGGCAACCACCAATTTACTTCCTGTCTCTATGGATTTGCCTATTTGGGATATTTCATATAAACAGAAACACGTCGTATGTGACCTTTTGTATATGTCTTCTTTTACTTAGTATAATGCGTCTGTGGCTCGTCAATGTTGTAGCATATATTAGTACTTCATTCCTTTTCATGAGTAAATAATATTCCATGTGCAGATAATCTACATTTCCTTTATCCATTCATCAGTTGAACATTTAGCTTGTTTCCACAATTTGGCTATTGTGAATAGTTCTGTGATAAACATTCATGCACAAGGTTTTGTGTGAACTTATATTTTAATTTCATTTGAGTATTTACCTAGGAATAGAATTACTTGGTACTGTGGCAACCAGGTTTAACCTTTTGAGGAACTGCTAGACCATTTTCCAAAGTAGTTGCATCATTTTACATTCTCATCAGCAATGGATAGCGTTTCAATTTCTTCACATCCTTGCTAACACTTCTTATTTTCCATGTTTCTTTTATTCTAGTCATTCTACAGGTAAGAAGTGGGTTTTCCTTGTGGTTTTGATTTGCATTTCTCTAGTAACTAACAGCATTGTGCATTTTTCTTCATATGCTTATTGGCCATTTGTGTACTCTCTTTGATGAAATGTCTATTCAAGTCCTTTGCTCATTTTAAAATTAGGTTGCCAGTCTATTTGTTGTTGAATTTATAGTGGTTATTTTTGTTTTTTTATTTTATTTTATTTTATTTTTTGATGCACAAAAGTGTTTAATTTTTATGAATTCCAATTTAACTATTTTCAGTGTTACTGTTGATTATGCTTTTGTAATCATATCTAAGAAATCACTGCTAAATCCAAGATTAGAAACATTTATCCCTATGTTTTCTCCTAAGAAACCAGGGTTTTATTGTTTTATATACTGTAGTTTTTATAGTTTTAGCTCTTCTACTTAAATTTCTGATTTATTTTGATTTCTTAAAATATGATGTGAGATAGGGATTCAAATTCATTCTTTTATATATGAATATTCAATTATCCTGGCACATTTATTGAGACTATTCTTTTGCCACTGAATAATCTTGGCATCCTTGTCAAAAATCAGTTGACCACAGATGTATGGAGTTTATTCTGGACTCTCAATTCTATTTACATTGATCTCTTTGTCTATCCACGTGACAGTAATACTCTGTGTGTGTGTGTGTGTGTGTGTGTGTGTGTGTGTTTAACTGTAATTTTGTAGTAAATTTTGAAATAGGGAGGTCTTAGCTTCAATTTTGTTCTTTTTCAAGATTGTTGTGGCAATTATGGGTCTGTTGCAACTCAATGTGAATTTTAGAATCAGCTTTTTTATTTCTGCAATAGCAACAAAAAGCTGTTGGGATTTTGGTGGAACTGCATTGAATCTGTAGATCACCTTGAGGAATACTGCTATCTTTATAATATTACATCTTTCAGTCCATGAATACAGAATGTCTTTGCATCTATTTACATATTCTTGAATTTCTTTCAGCCATGCTTTCTTTGTTCAGTGTACAACTTTTGCACCTTCTTGGTGAAATTTATTCTAAAATATTTTATTCTTTTTGATGCTATTGTAAATGGAACTGTTTCCTTAATTTTTTTTTGTGGGTTGTTTATTGCTAGTGTATAGAAATATCATTGATTTTTATGTATTAATCCTGTATCATGTGGAACTGCTAAATTCATGTATTAGCTTTAATAGTTTTAAATAAATTTTAAAGAATTTTTCTACACATAAGTTCATGCCATCTGTGAATAAAGTTTTACTTCTTCCTTTCTAAGTTAGATACTTTTTACTTCTTCTTCTTATCTATTTTCTCTGGCTAGAACTTTCAGTTTAATGTTAAATGGAAATGGCAAAAGCAAGGATCCATGTCTTGTTCCTGATCTTAGGGGGAAAGCTCTAAGCCTTTCACCATGGAATATGATGTTAGCTATACAATTTTTATAAACCAAATATTTTTTACTCTCACCTACTCCCCTCTCTCTATGTATTTTTTTGTGTTTTATTCAGCTTGGTTTCCATGAGCTTAACTTCTATCTGTCCTTCCTGAGTTGTCAAAGCCTACTAAAGGCTTCTGTGGGGGAACAGGGGAGAGAAATGAAGCTATGAATATTCCCAGAAAATCATCAGGGAGTCAGGTTATTTGTTTGCTGTTTTTCTTCTAAACAAACTGTGAACTATTAAAAAGTGTGTCATTGTCTAAGTACCACAAACATAACTTCAAGAAATTGTGATGAACAAAAGTAAAGAAGAGAAAATTGGGGAAAAAAGAAAAAAGCAAGGACAAAGAATCACAGAGCTATTTGTAACTATAGGTATTCACTTCATAATTTTTTCAATATTTCATTGATCTACTTTTGGACTTACCAGATAAATTTTATAATCCCTAAAGTGAAAAATAATAACTTTTATTATATTTTTCTCTACTCTCCTCTATCTCACTCATCTCAAACACACACATATGTACACACTGGCACATAACAATCTGTAAGGTGTAGCAAACTTTGGATGTGCTATAGGAGTTCGCTTTCTAACGTAATCACTTGAGAAACTGAATCCCTCTCTTCCTGGAAACATTATGAGAAAAATATTAGATGATTGAGGTATTGAGAACTCACCTCTCACATAAACAGTTGTTGAGTGGCTTTCAATGAGATGATTTGGAAAATGTGCAGAACAGCGGTATGACCCACTGTCACTAGGAAGCACTTGTTCAAAATGTAGAATAAAATATGAAATGTTCTTCTCTTCTTTCCAACTTGTGTGTCGCTGAAGTCCATCTTCAAGTGGTAAACAGTTTGTTCCATTGAGCTTGCACCAAGTCACATGAGGCCTGTGAGCACAGTATTTCACAGGGCATTGTAGGTTAAAGGGTTTTCCTGCTAAGACGGAGTATACAGATTGTCTCTTTATGTAAAGCTGTACATCGCATGATTCTTTCCCTAAAAGATAAAAACAAAACTAAAATCAAATATGTTCTTCTGGAAGGACCATATATATGTGACTTCAATAGTGCTCAAACATTATATGGTAATTTTCAAAAACACCCCCAAATTTCTAATAATTAAGCCTCACTAGCAGAGTGTCTCAAACATACTAGGCACATAATAAGTATGTGTTTAAAAATGAAATAAATCATTAATCCTCTGTCTCAGTCTGTTTTCTGCTGCTATAACAGAATACCTGAGATTGGATAATTTATGAACCACAGAAGTTTTATTTGACTCATAGCTCTGTAGGCTGGGAAGTCCAAGAGCATGGTGCCAGCATCTAGCAAAGGCCTTTGTGCTGCATTATCTCGTGGCAGAAAGCAGAAGGTAGAAAGGAGCACACAAGACAGAGAAAAACGGGGGCCAAAATTCATCTTTTTATCAGTAGCCCACTCCCACGATAACTAATCCATTCCTACAATGAGGGCATTAATACATTTATAACCTACTCATCGCATAATACTGTTACAATGGCAATAAAATTTCAACACGAATTTTGGAGGGGACATTCAAACCATAAAATTCTGTCCCTGGTCCCCCAAAACTCATGTTCTTTTCACATACAAAGTACATTCATTTTATCTCAGTAGCCTCAAGAGTTTTAATTTGTTCCAGCATCAACTCAAAAGCCCAAAATTCAGTCTTATCTAAATTAGATATGGGTGAGATTCAAGGCATGATTCACTGTGAGGCAAATTCCCTCCAACTATGATCCTGTGAAATCAAAACAAGTTATCTACTTCCAAAATACACTGGCAGGACAGATATAAGACAGATATTCCCATTCCAAAAGGGAGAAATAGGCAAAAATGAGAAAGTAACAGGTTCCAAGTCCAAAACCCAACCAAGAAATAAAATGGCTTTGCCGGGCTTAGTTGATGCTTCAGCTCTCACAAGTTGGAGACTCATCCCTGCAGCTCTCCCAGGCTAATGCTTCAGGCTAGTAGCTCTACATTTCAGGAGTCTCAGTGGCAGTCCACTGCCATGGCTCCACTAGGCATTGCCATGGGAGTGGACTTCCTGGGCCCTCAGGCTGTCCACCACACACTTTGAACACAGAGGTAGATGTGGCCCACACCTCTTGCATTCTGCTAGCCTGCACACTGATCAAGTGGGTGCCACCAAGTCTTACCAACTGTACATTACGGAGTGGTGGGTTGAACTGCACCTGGGCTCACTTGAGCCATGGCTGGAGCAGCCAAGGAGCACTGTGCTGGAATTCAGAGAGCAAAAACCTGAGGCAGATCTGGGCAGCAAGCCTGTAAAGGGCACTCCAGTTTCCCCTAAAACCAATTTGCCCTCTGAGCTCTGAGCCTGTGATGAAAGGGGCGGCCTCAAAGATCTTTGAAATGCCTTCAGGGCCTTTTTCTCAATATCTTGAATAGTATTTCACTCCCTTCTAGCCATATTAATCTCTTTAACAATGGTCTCTAGGCCATACCCTTAGTATTTTCTCCCAAACATGCCTTTTTGTGTTTTATACAGCTAGGCTGTGAATTTTCCGAATCTTTCTATTCTGCTTCTCTTTTAATTAGAAACGTCATTTTTAAGTCATTTTTTTCCCCTCTTGCCTCTTACTGTATGCAGTTAAAAGTAGCCACACAGCAGCCTGAATGCTTTGCTGCTTAGATACTTCTTCCACCAAATATCCTAAATTATTGCTCTTAATTTCTGCTTTCCATAAATCCCTAAGACGTAGACATACTTCTACTAAGTTCTTGGCAACTGTGTAACAAGGATGGCCTTTACTCCAGTTTCCAATGACTTGTTTCTCATTTCCCTTTAGTTATGCACTTTGTGTTGATTGATACGTATTTTTTGTTTTCCAGTAAAGTTAAGGCTAAACACATTATCCTAAAAGTATATTCCTTTAAAATGTTTTTTTCTTCACTCTTATAGTTCTTTCTTAGCCTTTCCTTCTATGTTTGCAACTACCCTTTCTCTTAGCAATCTGTCTAATCCATCTCCTTCACTAACTGATTTCACTCATCCTCATGCTTTCTCCTAAATAGAGTTACAGTATCATACATTATAATGGCATAAGCGTAACTGAGATATAGCCAAAACTCTCTTTTAAATACAAAGACAGCTAAAGGCCTTGCCTGTGATCACAGAGCTTGTCAGATGTTGAACCAAGGAGCAGCTTTTGACCCTGAGTTTCACATACTTGTCTATCCAGAACAAGGTTTCACCTTATTTTGACATTCTTGCCAGCAAAGATATTCTCACTTTATCTATTGCCTCATACCTAACATACCTTTCACTCACATCCTACTTAAAAAACCCTTCCTGCTCACATCTCATTAATCCCTGCTCAGAAAAATAGAAACTTAAATTTCCAGGAATCAGAGTGAGACAAAGGACCCGCAGAAAACTTGTAGAACCTCTCAATTTATTTATTTATAATTGCTTTGACACCTCAAACAAGTTCACTTTAAGACTTCTTGATTCAGTTGCTTCCAAAAATTCAGAACTAAAGTGAAAACAAGCCGAAAGGTAAATTATAAGGATGAGGTTTTCAAAAAAATGAAGAGAAAGGGTTAAATATGTTACCAAAAGGAAATGTACCTGAATGTGGTTAGACTTATGACAAAAAAGTAAGGAGGCCAGAGGCAGAAAGGCCAAGTGAAACTCTTGTTTCCAGAAGTCTGTTCCTCTCCCTGAAGTTAATAAGCCTCCTAACTTCCCTTTTCATTTTCTTGGATAAGTCATTTCTTTCAGTTTACCTGAGCTGAAAGGAAGGTTCGTATACTGGTCGTTAGGAAGCCTAGGAATAAATCAGACAGGATGTCTGCATTTGTGGAGCTGCTTCTAATGGGAAATAAAAATGAATGACAATTGAGAGAGTGACGTAACACTGTAAAGAGCTACAAACAAGGACGGTCGCGGTGGCTCACGCCTGTAATCCCAGCACTTTGGGAGGCCGAGGTGGGTGGATCACCTGAGGTCAAGAGTTTAAGACAAGATTGGCCAACATGGTGAAACCCCGTCTTTACTAAAAATACAAAAATTAGCCGGGCGTGGTGGTGGTGGGCCTTCTAATCTCAGCTACTCAGGTGGCTGAGGCAGGAGAATCGCTTCAACCTGGGCGGGGGAGGTAACAATGAGTGGAGATCGCGCGACTGCACTCCAGCCTGGGCGATGGAGTAAGGCTTTTTTAAAACAAAACAAAACAAAACAAAAAAACCCACAAAAAACGTACAAACAACTTTGCATCTTTGCATGGGTGTACAGAAGGTTAACTTCATGGAAAGGCTAGACTTGAGCTGAACCTGGGTGAAGGAGTAGCCCTTTGGCAATCAGAGCAGTGCATGGGACAGGGGAGGTATTTTAAGAGTGAGGAAATGGAATGGAAAAGTCTTAGAGACCAGGAATCTTATGATAGATTTAGATCATTGATACACTACTGGATCATGGTTTTCTGACATAGTGACATGGAGACCACTGGTTATTCCAGAACAAATGGAATAAGCATTAGGCAGGAGTTTAAACTGCTTATCCACCATGAGAAAATATAATGCCTAATTTTGGGGGGATAATTATAAAGGGTATGGAAATTGCTAAAAATGAGGCTATTCATTTGAACATGTCTGTTTCAAATGTTAACACACTGAGCAAGTTTGAGAAGCTGCCCAGTTTTGCTGGTCCTCAATTTCTTCAAAATAAGATGAAAGGGGGCGCGTGTGGTGGTTCCCGCCTCTAATCCCAGCACTTTGAGGGGCCAGGGCGGGCAGATCACGAGGTTAGGAGATCGAGACCATCCTGGCTAACTCGGTGAAACCTCGTCTCTACTAAAAATACAAAAAAATTAGCTGAGCGTGGTGGCACGCACCTGTAGTCCCAGCTACTTGGGAGGTTGAGGCAGGAGAATCGCTTGAACCCAGGAGGTGGAGGTGGCAGTGAGCCAAGATCGCACCACTGCAGTCCAGCCTGGCGACAGAGCAAGGCTCCATCTCAAAAAAAAAAAGAAAGAAAGAAAGAAAGGTTTGAACTACAAAGGTAGGAAAGTTCTAACTCACCATCCGCCGATCACACAACACACACAACTTCACCTCCCTCGATGTGTGACTGAAACTATGAAACCACTTCTAACCTGCAATTTCTATTTCTACTACAATATATTACCTTTCTATTTAACCAAAGGGCTATCACCTGATGTTAGTGGCACAATAAGACATCACTTCAAGTTCCGTCTTTTGTGATTTATGCTCGGGAGCAGTGCACAACGTAGGTTAAGGCTGGAGAAAAGAGCTAGCTTTTTATGTTGGTGGCATCACTGATTCACAACAGGATTATGGAAACATTGCAGTTCCTGAATATTCTTATCAGCAGGATAATGATCATTCACAATCAAACTGACTGGCACAGGAATTGTTTCGAATGGAGGAATGAACAGATGATGAATGTAAGCTTGCAGACAGGCATTAAAAAATCAAGAGACTCCCTTTGTGCACAAACAAGGTATTACAATACTTCCTATCTCTCTGAGGCTAACGCTGATGTTTGTAGTGTTAAGAATGAACCGCTGAGACAAATAGCAAAATTCTAATTGTCCATCTGACAGGCTTGTTAACACCTCTTTTCTGCCTGCCCTGAATTACGCATATCCATCTTATGATACTCAGGACACACAAAGCTATCCCCAAAACGTTTGTCATATCAAATAAATATTTCCCGAACAGGAATAACTATCACAGTTACTTTTGGCTGTGACTCAATCTCCAACTGTCAGTTATTTTTATTCCTGCTCTTACTATCCCTGCTGCTTTTCTCAAGCATTCATATCTGATGATAGGAAATTTTCAATGCTAAAAATAATTAAAATAAATACATGCAGTGAAAGAATAAAGATGTCTACTCCCCCTCAACCCCCTGCCAGGTGTTTATATAATGAAATATCCCTTGTTAAGTCACTATAGGTTTAGGAATTCTTTCATTTTTAAAATATTTATCAAAACCACTAGTGGTATGTATATTCCAAGATCAGAGGGTACCTATTATATTATAGGTTCAGAGTACATCATTTTGAGCAACCCCTTCCTCTATACATAAAAATATTTTCAGAAATAATCATGAGATGAAACAAGTAATAAAATGGCCAGAAAAGAAATATAGACGATGAATATTTTCTTGTGTTGAACTTCATGTACAAAACTATGCAAATTAAAAAATATTTTTAAAATAATATTAAAATACAAAAAAGGAAAACTGCACAGGTATTTATTCAATTAATTTTATATCCGCCTAAACAGTATGAAATTTGATTCTTTATAGTCTGATATAATAGTTTAGATAAATAATTGTCCAATAACTAATAAATGAATTGTATTAAAACTGAAATTCAGCAAAGATTCAATTTAGGTAACTACTAAATTGTAACACTAATGTAAAGTTTTATTTTCTTGATTTCTTCTTTAGTTTTAAAACAACATTTAAAAAATACATGTCAATTGTATAAATATTAATCAATAAAACATTTTATGCATTCAAGTTGCCAAGCCAAAAATTTTATACATCATAATTTATACCCTTTCCACTGTTTTGAATTTTAAACACAAATTAAAATTCAAGAAGTTTGCACCAAATGACAAAAATGAAAAAGCTCCCGTTCTGCTTCTTTGTCTCAGCGTTCTCTGTGGTATTATTATTTATTTAAAATTGAATGTTGAAAGGCCAGAATATGTAGTACCACAGAGACTGGGGACACAGAATGTCCCTGGAGGAAACTGGAGTGATCTGGACGTTAGAAATTTACTCTCAAAATGAACACAAGCAGATGAATTGTATATGTCCAAGGCCAGCTTTATAACTGGGAAGCTCTCCGAGTTAACTTGCAAGTAGAATGCACTGTTTGTCAAAGGATATATACTACAAATGTGTTAATTTGAAGTTTACATATATGTTATTAAAACTCAACAGTAACCATAGTAATTATTTAGAACTTAGACCAAAAATATTTTTAAGGGTAAATATTTCACCTCTGACATTGTTCAGATTTGCTAGTATATGGTGATAAGTAAAAGAAAATCAATTTTTAGTAGTTTTTAAATTCAGTACAGACAATGGACCCACTCGTTCACACCCATGAATGTGGATATCCTACTGTTCCTGACACATTAGTAACGAGACAGTTTCTAGCACAAAAAGGAGGCACTTTTCAATTTTACCATTAGATTTTTATTTTATTATCTTGGATATGATATAATCTCTCAGAGCTTTCAGATCCCCCAATAGGAAGATAGTCTTTCTGGCTGGGTCAATCAGAAAAGGCTTCTTGAGGGAGGATGAATCTCTTTCTTCCTCCAAGCCAACTGCCAGGCAAACTTGGTCCTCCTCCCATTATCACAGTATAATACCATCATCTACCTAATCACATTGGCTAGAACCTGGGGAGCCATCTTAGTCTCCTTCCTTTTCACTGTCCCATTCCATCAACCACCAAGTTAGATGGATTCAGGATGAAAAAATGTCTTGCATTTTTTTTTCCATGACACTGCCTTAATTTGAATCTCATTCTGTTTCATGTGGATTATTGTCACAGCCTACCAGTGGTGTTCTATATTCCAAACTTGGCCTAGTTGCCCTCCCTCCACCTCAATACATTCTCCACATCACTATTACAATTTGCATTTTTAAAATTAAAATCCAATCACAAGATTTCTTGGCTAAAACCCTTTAGAGACTCCCTACTGCCTGCAGAAAGGTGTCTAGACTTCGTCAAATGGCATTTAGCCCCTGCTTCTTTATGCAAGCTCACCGTATCCTCATATCCCCACTCCCTAGCAAATGTCTGATGCAATTTTGTGTGACATGCATCACTCTTTATAATCACATATGTGCTCATGTTTCTGTCTTCTATGTAGTCTGCTACTTCCTTGACAGTGTGTTACCTGTCTCTGCATGAGGAGTTGGACTTAGAACTAAGTATAAAGGTGAGAAAGTATGATGTGCCCTGAGACTGGACAGAAAGATGTTAATGGAGCAAATAATCCCCTGTTCACAGCTCTAATTGTTTCTATGTTGTACTGGCTGCACAGCAGAGACAGCTAAGCCCTTAGAGAGAGGCTAAACAGACTACACAGACCAGCCAATCAGAAAGGAGTGCCAGCCACAAACAACTGTATGGTCTCGTAACTCCCAGCTGAGCAAGTATAGTTGCTGAGCTGAAGAGAGTAGGTAATTTTTGAAACCAATTAGCCATTTAAAAAAAAAAAAAAGAGGGTTGTGATTATGAATCTTTTGTGAAATACTATTATTTCTTATTTTTAAAGACCATACATTTTTATTATAACCATTATTATGTGGAAAATCTCACCTGAGCTTCACTATATCTCCATTGAAAAATTCTTACAAATTTATGGAAACTTCAAAGTGGTTACAACCATTGAAAGAAATCAATGACTGTAATGAATGCAGATTGCCCTAACTTGAGCTAAGAAAGTGTCAGAGTTTAAGATAGAAATTAAACTAATGATTTTTTGAGAAACTAAAATGATTACTAAAGGTCTAATATACCAATAATTTTCGGTGACATCAACCGGGATTTTAGCTTCTATCAGAAGTTACTATCATAGGCAAACAACAATTAAACAAAAACTTCAGACACATGCTGGGGAGGCCACAGAAGGAGCGAAGTCTTTACACTCAGGAGCAAAAAGGCCTCCAGATGGTACGTTTTGACTTACTTTAGAAGGCTGGAATGGTAGAGAGCAGGGGAAAGGGAAATAATCTGTCTTGTAAATCTTCCCTTGCAAATTGGAGTTTAGAGATTCCTTAAGGCAGTGGTTTGCACATAGTCCAGGAAAATCCACACAGCAATAGCAGCCATGGAACCACACTAGAAAAATCTTGGGAGGACATTGACTTGCACACCTTGGAAAATCACACATGCGGCATCAGAAAACCCAAATGGTATGCTTTCTCATCAAACCTAGCTGACAGACACTCACAAAATCAGAAATGTGGTGACATGAGGTTAGGGTGGGGGAGTTCCACCTCACGTAGAAAATACTCATGTAATGTATTACGTAGTGTCTATTGAAGTTATTACTTTAATTCTGTGGTAAATAAACCCACTTTGTAAGTCAGATATTCCCAGAAGTGCGAGGAATACCTGGGAAAAATTAAATAAGAATGATGCAAACACACGTTAAAATCAGAGCTTCTACTATAAAAGTGACTATTGTTACTTTAAGGAAAACCCTGTGATTGTTGTCATGAGTACAATGAAAACTGACTGACACTCGGTCCCTAATGTGAAATGAAAGTATATTTACATACATCTCACCTGAAAAACAACATTTAAGGTAATGCAGATCACAGACAAGGATGCAGTATGTAATAGTAGATTTAACTTACTCTCTGTGCATATTACCTGACATTGGTCTTTAGACAAGAAGAACCATTTTCTCCCTGTGTAAACACACACGCCCACACACCCACAATGCAAAGTTTCCTTCACAAAAGTGGAACTGGAAAGTATTAATGCCAAGAATATACACGGCATAAGTTTATATTTATTCCCATTATTTTGAAAAAAAGAAGAAAGCATGAAACAAGAAAATTGAGAGAATTTTCACTATCATCTTTTATTATTATTTCCTTTTAAAAATCCCCTTCTTACGAAAATATATCTTCTTATATTCATATATGAAACCTTTCTTTAAGTTTGCTTTCATATGGTATTAACACACTTTGAAGCAATTTATTCTAGAGTTAGAATTTCCTATTGTTAATGTAATATGACTATTTGGCAAGTAAATTTGAAGATCGAGCTCTTCAACGTAGTTATATTGAGCAATTTAAGACTTTAAGTCATATATCTCTTGGTTTTATCACATTTGGGATAATTCTGAACTTGTTTTGTCTAAAATTAGTCATTCTAGTATTTGTCATTGCTTTTTCTGACACTCAACAAGCTTACAAAGTACCCATGTCATTTCCTCTCCTTGAGATATTTAAGAATAGTACAAGAAGAGATCTTTAGAGGTCATGAGGTCAGATGGCCAATGGAAAGTTTAAGTTACATTTAGTAGATCACATCTAGAATCACTGCTACACATTCTTTGCCACTTACCCACAAATATGCTGCATCTCACATTATCTAGATGCTGCAGACCCAACCTAGATCTGTCTTAACAGGAGGAAAAAAAATATGACTTATATTTTCAAAGTTCTTATTATGAGGCAGGCGGTTTTAGATACCAAATATGTATTGTTTCATTTGACCCTCACAATGATTTTATGAGGGAATTACTATTATGGGCTTTATTTTCAAGTTGAGGAAACTGGGTATTAGAGAAGATAAGCCAATTTCCCAAGGTCATCAACAGATGGGAGGAAGAGTCAAGACTAGGACTTTAACCTAGGCCTGGCTAACTCCAAAGCACAAGCTCTTATCCAGCAGGGTTATTGTGAAAGTAAATCAGAACATATAGGAAATGGTCTTAGCACTATGCTTGGCACATAACAACAACAATAAGTACCAGATGTTATTATGTTTTCTGATTGTATGAATTTAGGGAAGTGACGCAGAAGTTGAGTCACTGTCCAGAGCTGTAAAGCCTGTGAGTGGTAAAGGCAAGATGGAAACCCAGAAGGCTCTGCTGTAAAAAACTACTCCCAACAACCATTCTAGGGATCAGCAGTGGTGCACAATAACCGGCATATACAACAGGCAAAAAAAAATTTATATAAAGAAGAAACGCAGCATATCTAATATAAGCATGTTCTTCTTTTATGTGGGAGGGGAAATTCTACAGACATATATTAACCAGATAGGCTTGCCTTGGTCAAAACTAGAAAATTGAAAGAAACTTTGTCCTTTGATAATTTTCTACACTTGCTTTCAGGACTTCTTCATTACATCTCTACCAAGTCACAAATGTCCCCTCACAGTTCTATCCTATCGGTCACTGACTTTGCTTCTCTAGGCCAGAGGATTCATATGCATTCCACTTCTTAGAGCCCTGTCTATTCTATGAAACAAGGATGAGTTTCTGGTGTTTTAGTTGGTCAACATGTAATTATCGCTATTGAGTAGTAAAAGCTTTTAGCCAATTTAATGAGTCCTAAAGAACAATGATTTATGTTGACAATGCAGAGAATATCTCTGGTCCAGAGAGACTTTGATTGCCTGTGACACATGGGCCCTGTCCTTCAGATAGGCTAAATTTTCCACCTTGGTCACAGGGACTTCAGGAAGAAACACAGGGCAGCAAATGCAGAGAACATACCTTAGAAGCTGTTGACAGTAGCATCAGTGAACACCTCTGACTTCTGATCAGAAACCAACATGAGTATTTCTAAATATTGACTTCTGTGACGTTCAGAGTAAGTGTGGCTTATGTATTATGACTGGAAAGGGAAAGTCTATCTCTACTTTCTTCCCAGATATTTCCTCACATCTCTAACACATTCTACCACAGAGATCACACTGAGATTCATTGACATTTTCAAAGCCCTTGAAGATACTTGACAATATGTATGAGGACAGAATTTGCTAATTGTCCTCCAATATGAATTCCCATCTTTTAATATTATAGAGGAAAATGAAACGGGGCCATAACCCCCCAGCTAAAAATCTCAATGCCCCAGCCTCCCTTGCTGCCAACTTCTGGATAATAGACCATCTGTGATGTGTGTGAGTTCCAGGTTGTGTTTATAAGATGAACATGGTTAAGAAGGCAGAAAAGAGAAATTAAAGAGCTCTGCCAGCTAAACCTGTTTTCCTGGGACTGATCTAACACTCTTCTGGACTCTGTTCTAAGTGAATCTCAAATCATGTATGTTTAGATTCTGTGCATACTAAAAATGACACCTCTGTATGCACACACAGAGACACATGTACACAAGCCACTTCTTCCATAGAGATAAACATGTAAATCAGGCCCATAACCATGACAGTATACCAGAAAGCTACAAAATATTGAGCCTATTTTGAGGCAAGAGAATGGAGAATATTAGAAAAGTGAAGCAAATCTCATATGATACAATTCACTGACACAATACAACTCTAGCTGCATGACTCTCAAACACTATTAGCATTCCTTGTTGACTGAGGATAAGATAGATAATGCTTTTGGTGTTTTTGTCACAAAGTTTTCATGACAAAAACCCCAAAAGCAATTGCAACAAAAGCCAAAATCAACAAATAGGATCTAATTAAACTGAAGAACTTCTGCGTAGAAAAGAAACTATCATCAGAGTGAAGAGGCAACCTACAGAATTGAAGAAAATTTTTGTAATCTACCCATCTAAAAAAGGTCTAATATCCAGAATTTACAAGGAACTTAAATAAATTTATAAGAAAAAAACAACCCCATCAAAAAGTGGGCAAAGGATATGAACAGACACTTCTCTCTCTCTCTCTTTTTTTTTTTTCTGAGTTAGAGTCTCACTCTGTTACCCAGCTGGAGTGTGGTGGTGCAATCTTGGTTCATTGCAACTTCCATCTCCTGGGATCATGCAATTCTGCCTCTGCCTCCAAAGTAGCTGGTATTACAGGTGTGCACCACCAAGTCCAGCTAATTTTTCTATTTTTAGTACAGACAAGGTTTACCATGTTGGCCAGATTGGTCTTGAACTTCTGATCTCAAATGATCTGCCTGCCTCAGCCTCCCAAAGTGGTGGGATAACAGGCATGAGCCACTGCACCTGACCTAAACTAAACTTCTCAAAAGAAGACATTTATGTGGCCAATAAACATAAGAATAAAAGCTCAACATCACTGATCATCAGAGAAATGCAAATCAAAACCACAATGAAATACCATCTCACACCAGTCAGAATGGTGATTTTTCAAAAGTCAGGAAACAATAGATGCTGGTGAGGCTGTGGAGAATTAGGAATGCTTTTACACTGTTGATGGGAGTATAAATCAGTTCAACCATTGTGGAAGACAGTATGGCAATTCCTCAAGGATCTAGAATCAGAAATACCATTTGACCCAGCAATCCCATTACTGGGTATATACCCAAAGGCATATAAATCATTCTACTATAAAGACACATGCACAGGTATGTTTATTGCAGCACTATTTACAATAGCAAAGACATGGAACCAACCCAAATGCCCATCAATGATAGATTGGAAAAAGAAAATGTGGTACATATACACCATGGAATACTATGCGGCCATAAAAAGGGAAGAGATCATGTCCTTTGCAGGCACATGGATGAAGCAGGAAGCCATAATCCTCAGCAAACTAGCATAGGAACCGAAAACCAAACATTGCATGTTCTGACTCATAAGTGGGAGCTGAACAATAAGAACGTATGGATACAGAGAGGGGAACAACACAAAGCAGAGCCTGTTGAGGGTGGGGAGGAGGGAAGGGAAATCACAGGGTGGGTCAATAGGTTCCGCAAACCACCATGGCATTTGTATATCTATGTAACAAATCTGCACCTTTTTTTTTTTAGAAGAAATAAAGAAAAAAAAAGAGTAGATAATAATATCAAGAGTAATTTAGAGAAGACTTTTGTCAACTCCAAATTTTTATTTCTGGTTGATTCCCAGTTGTCACCCAATGTTACTTTAATGAGACTATTAAGCTAATGAAATGTTGGACTAAAAAAAAAAAAATAGCTAAATATACACATCACTTAATGACATACCATGCACTATTCTAAGTGTTTTACAGAATTAATTCACCTAATAGTCACAACAATCTTATAAGATTATTCTCCCATTTTTTTTTAGATGAGGAAACTGAGGACCGGAGACTTTATAGTCACAAAACTATTAAATGGCAGACATAGGATACTAATCCAGGCAGTCTGGCTCTAGAGTCCCTGATCTTAGCCACTATACCACACAGCTTCTCCAAGGAAAAAAGAAAATCATTAATTTTATTTTTTGAACCTGATTAAAAATGCCTGTAAACATTTTTTTTTTCAATTCTGAACTCTACATAGAAATGAAACTCACAAATAATGGAAATTAAGTAGGAAAGTCCCAATGAGGCAAGATAAACAGCTTTTGACTTCAACTTTATAGTAGAGGAAACTTTGGTAGTAGGACAGAGGAAGAAACAAGAAATTAAAGAACTTCTCTGTGATTGGAAAGTATATTCCAGGCTGCAATCACCACAGGGTTAATCTGTTCATGCTTTAATTCAAGAAGTCCTGTAACCACAGAATGCATTCCGAAATATTTATTTAATATGTGGCAGGCATTTTTGTAATAATACATAGGCACTTGGCAGAAGACAGCTCTATCTCTAGCATTCCTCCATGTGCACATTTCAATAGGAACAAATAGCTGAAGCCATAGAAATATGCTTTATAAAGATACTGTGCTACAAAACCTCAACTTCAAGGAACGATAGACAATTGCAGAGCACCATCTGTCCCGGTGTGTCTTTTTTGACCCAAAGATATGGCCAGTTTGTGGTAGAGCAAAAAAATCTGCATGGCATGTGGAATATGGTGTTTAAAAGCTGATCCATGGACCATACTGGGCCATCATAATAAAAGGAAAAAATGACACAGGCCAGACCAAAATGGAGACATAGCTCTAACCACAGTATACTCGAAAAGTCAGAATACAGATGTTCTTCCCTTACTGAACCAGACTAAGATTGCTTTTTAAAAAAATCACAATAACCAGTAATTAATCAAAGAGTTCTAACTGCCTTTATTCTGGATCATATATGGTGCTAGGTGATACCCAGACATTAACTGCAGTGTTCCTGCCTGCCTAAAGGTAGAATCCTTGGTTATCCTCAACTGAACTAGGGTCTAGGGCAGCCTCAGACAAATGGTCCAGGACGACAGGCCAAGCAATGGACAGAGACACTTCCACTTGCAGTCTAGTTCTTGCCAGTATGATCTGCCCATGAAGGGAAGGTGTTGACATTTTTATTTCTTCTATCAGGACAGAAATTGTATGCCATGCACTCAGGGGCAAGTTTCTTCAATTTTTTGGAGAAATACAAAAAGTAAGCAAGCATAATTTTATAATAAAGGAGGACCTTAAACAGGTAGTTTGTAAAGAATGTCACATTTTTTCCAGCCTTATTATAGATGCAGCCTTACTCCTAGGAACAAGGACATGGATCTCACATTGCTTTGAAGTAGGGGGAAAATCGTCAAAGATTACCTTTAAACACTGTGAAAATGTGTTACTGTAAAGAACTCAGCAATTAAGTAAATCTCAGGAAATCCCCAAGATAGAAAGTAATTAATGTGGTTTTAAGAAATGGAGCCATCAGCTCTGCCTGGAAGAACAAATTTCACCAAATGTTCCTTCTCTCAACCTATAGCCCCAATTTAATGCAACTGATGCTGCAATCCATTATATCAACTGGTATATAAGCTATCTGACCAGCACTTCATTCAAGTCTTTCTTTCTTTCTTTCTTTCTTTTTTTTTTTTTTTGAGTGCAGTGGTGTGATCTTGGTTCACTGAAGCCTCACCTCCTGCCTGGGTTCAAGCTATTCTCCTGCCTTGGCCTCCCGAGTAGCTAGGATTACAGGCACTCCCCACCACACCCAGCTAATTTTTGTATTTTTATTAGAGACAGGGTTCACCATGTTGGCCAGTCTGGTCTTAAACTCTTGAACTCAGGTGATCCACCTGTCTTAGCCTCCCAAAGTGCTGGGATTACCGGTGTGAGCCACGGCTCTTGGCTGCTTTTCGTTTTCTGAATAATTTGATTCATTATATTTTGGGCTAAATATATTGCAAAATATATTGTACTTATTTATTTTTAACTTTAAAAACTCAAATACTTTAAAAAATAATGTTAAAACATACTTCTTATTTAATTACATGGAGGTTGCTTGGTGAAAATAATATAGGAAAAATACCACTAACATTTTTCGAGCTTTAAATATGTACACTTACTAAGCTAGACACTTTACCCATACTATTGCATTTGCAGTCTTCATAGTGGCCCCATCATTTAGGTACAATTATTATCTCAATTGTACAAGTGAGGAAACTAAAGATGAGAGAAGAGACTAAATCAAGACCATACAGTAAGTGGCGGAGCAAGTAAATTAACCCAGTTCTAATATCCAGGTTCACTTTTGCAAACACCAGATTGCACATTAATAAATGTCATACCCCACCCTCAACGCAGTTTAGTCCTGAAACTCATTGGTCTTAATTTCACAGAGAGTAGTTTATGTATCCTTCAAATGGAGATGAATTCTGTTTAATAATTTGACTCTAGTTGTAGCTATGTGACTACAGGCATCTGATGGAAGGTGAAAAATTCAGCTAACCATCTAAGCACCTAGTCGACTTAATACTAGATACTTGCAAACATAAAAATGATTGGGTAGCTAAGGATTTTTTTACTTTGCACTTGGTTGTGTGGCATCCTGGCATCATAGAGACAAATTCCAAACTATACAGTTTAAAATTACAGATGGACTTTCCATAGAACCTCAGTGACCAGATTTTCTAATTTAAAATTGCAATACACAAACTGATAAATGCGTGCTTGTGGGTATAATAAGATAGAATATTTAAAACCTGAAAAATTACTGGGTGCGGTGGCTTACGCCTGTGATCCCAGCACTTTGGGAGCCTGAGGCAGGTGGATCACTTGGGGTCAGGAGTTCGAGACCAGCCTGCCCAACATGGTGAAACCCCATCTCTACTAAAAACAAAAATTAGCTGGGCATGGTGGCAGGTGCCTGTAATCCCAGCTACTCCAGAGGCTGATGTAGGAGAATAGCTTGAACCCTGGAGGTGGAGGTTGCAGTGAGTCAAGATCACGCCACTGCACTCCAGCCTAGGTGACAAGAGCAAAACTCTGTTTCAAAAAAATAAAATATAAATAAACCCTGAAAAATCAGAAGCTTTTGATGAGCTACTCATAGGCTTTCCCTCTTGATGATATGTGGGTTCCTATGTCAATATAAGGTAGCAAGTGACTTTTCTCAATCGGTATTCTCAAGGCATACACCCCACTGAAGCAAGTATAGAGATTTTATTTAGAGACAATATTATTTGAGAGTAACTCCAACATCTGTCCTACCCAACTGAGCACTGCAACATTCTACTGCACTCAGTTTAGAAAGAACGAGCTATCTATTCATCATCAGTAGGGCAGCCAGAGCATTTTTGCAAGAAGTAGTGATAGATTTGTACTTAACTATTTATAACATCTACTCAGTTCTCTTTTCTTACCATCAACCTGTTTTTTTAAGAAAGTTACCCAAGCTATGGATGCAATGCCTATGTTTTAGGCAGGTGAATACTATGTTCTAACTTGGTTTATGCTCTATGATGCCTTCGGTAAGCAAATGTAACTGCTTGGTTTTATCTATGATTACCCACTTAGCACAAACATTACACCGGACTAAGTTCAGCAAGGAAAAATGTTGCCTCCAAGCCTCCCTGAGAAATAAAACCAGAAATAATCTAAGCAGGTGCCTTACCATGGATTCTCCAGATGTCCAGATATGGGATTAGGAAGAAGACCCAAAATAATTTCCCAATTCCAAGCATGGCAGGCAATGTCTTCATTTCCTGCACATAGCAGGGATGGAAAAACTGCTCAAGTAGAAGTCTTCTCTTCGTCCTCTGAGTTCTGCAGAGTTGGGTCAGTTTACCTACCCCAGTGGCATCTGTGAAATTTAAAAAAAAAAAAAAAAAAAAAGAAGAAGAGCCAGAGAGAAAGGTGGTAAGAGAGAAACGTAGGAAGAGCCTGGATGATTTTGTGAAACAAAGTGAACAGAAAGGCAATGTGGTACTCTGTTCTGTGGTTTTTGCTTCTTGTTAGGTTGGCTGTTCACTTTCAAACACTGATCTGCAAAGCAGCTCAGTCCTTAACTTCTCCTTCCGCTCTACTACCTTTTTGCCCCAGCTTGAGGTTTTTCCTGTGCTCAAAGTGAAATGAGCAATTAAACTTTAAAGAAATTTACATTGTTGCAGTCTTTGAGATTTTAATCAAATTAAAGTCAGGAAATTTATGTTAAAACTATCAATGGTAACTATACGCTTTCCGCTTTGTGATAGCCTGTGATTACGAAACTTCTTTTATGTAAAAGATTTTAGGTTTTTTTTTTTCCTGTGCTTGTCACGGTAAGATGAGGATGCCTATTGTCATTAAACCAGTGAAGACTTATCTGAGGTTATGGAGAAAATGAGTGACAGGAAGCACTTCCTTAACAGAAAAAGGAAGAACAGCCGTCTTTAATCTGTGGATACATAGCAATGGAACAAGATCATCATTAATATTGGCTACATGTTCTCTCTAGAAAATAAAGTTCTAATCTAAAGGAGATCTTGAATATCAATTAAAGGAAATTTCCATTTTATGTTGTCTTAATGAAGTAGAATAGAAACCGTAAAGGAAGAAATGGAAAAGTTCAAGATCAGATGGCACAGGCCACCATAGGGCTATTTTCTCCACAACCACTTGTAATAACTAGCTTAGCTTATGGTCATAGGAGCTAATCAAATTCACCTGCAATGAGACTCCAAATGAGAGATCCAGATTTGTGGCATTTGTGGTCATTGACAGAAGTCGATTATGTAAGTTTTTTCCTCAGATACTGATGATTTTTTTCCAAGGCCAAACTTCAGTGGTTTTGAGTACATAAAATTAAAAAACAGTTATCACATATTTATTGATTCAAATAGACAATGTGCTATGGTTGGAGATAAATGATGAATGAGTTGCTACTGCTGATTTTAAAGAATGCATTCAGCCAGTATTACAATTTCCTCACATTCACCTTCAGTGTTGGTCCTATAATATAGTATAATACACAGAGACTACACATAGCCTTTTAGAATTTTCATTACCAATCAGATAAACATCCTGGGAAATATTTGTGCAGTATTTACACAGCTCTTTCATTTTCCTGTGTTCACAGTAGAGTAAAAGCTTCCTGTGGCAGCTGAAGCAAACCTTACTGTCCCTTTAAAATGGTGCATAGGTCAAAAGCCATAGCCCATAAGCTCAGGATATTGTCCCAAACTAGAGAGAGGTCATGTTAACTTTATCTCAGCTTGAAACTGTTATGTCACTACTTTAAATATTTTTTTCATATTAAAAAGTCCATACTAATTAGACAAAGTTTGGAAAAACCCTCATGTAGCATCTAATGTATTTATATATATATATATGTGTGTATATATATATCTTCTTGCTTTTATTAGCACGCCTACCTTTTTATCCCTCCACAGCTAGTCCTGAGAGTCCCACTGTAGATAAAACTCTGCCTCAGATTCTCACTCCTTTGTTCTAGGGAAAAAAAAATGGAAAGAATCCAGACTCAGAAATTTGTTATCCCAGTAACAAGTCAGTCTTGCCTTAAGCTTATAACTTTTGTAATCCCATCATAATTATGTATTGTTTAAGCCAAAAATTATAATTTTCATTTACATTTGCAAATTTAAAGAATTTATTACATTCTCGAAAGCGATTGCATTACATATTGAAACAATTTTAAAAACATGAACCTATAATTAGTTTTATGTTGAAAGACAAAAAGAGAGAATTTGGTTTCTTCAAATTCTTTTTACAAACATCTCAGGAACTACTTGGAGGGCAAATTTTTTAGTTCACTTACAAACTCAGTTGCTTTCAAGAATCATGAAGCAGCTATACTTTCTGCAATATTTTTCCCCTAGGTGATCAGAGGACCAACAATCACAAAACATGACACAGGGTCCTGAAAAAGTCTTGCCCCTGATGTTAGACAACCCCAAAGAGATGAATCTTGGTTCTGATCTTTTTAACTTCCCCCCAAAACATTCCATAGCTTTACTGTAAATGTATTCCAGCATTTAAAAACTTTGACATTTTTCTATTTGGTGTAATTTTTTTACTAATGTTATTGTTAGAAATGGTTTCTATACATGACTGTACTTTATAATCAGCCTGAGAACTTTTAATAACATGGGTGGAATTTTTGAATCCTACCCATTTCCATTGAATCAGAATCTCACAGGGTGAAGTCCAGATATCACTATTTTTAAAAAGCTCCAAAGGTGATTTTGATATATTAGTTTGAAGGAATATTTAGAAACCAATTATGAGTTGGCAGGGGACATAAGTTTTTGAATCACATAAAACATGGTATCAAATCTTTGTCACTTACTAGTTATTGGACCTTTAATAGATTTTCTATGTTCCTAGAGTCTGTAGTAGACACAGAGATGGAAATGCACCTCTCAGATCTCCCTTCAACATTGTATTTGCTCTTAGCTGGGGGGAATGCAATAGGTAGAGTACCTCCAGTGTAAACTTCTCCCAGTTCTGCTCGGCTGAGACACACTTGACCAACATCATGCTTTCTCATGACAGCTTGCATCCAATGATGGAGCAAGGAAAGTATATAGATTGCTGGCCATTTTGACCTGACATGGGAAGCTGATGGGCAATACTTGATCCAGAGTTCCCAACTGAGTTTGCTAAGGGTATATTAGGCCTACAGCCCAGTTCAATTTCTTCCTCTGCTCTCTTCCTTTCACAGTTGTTGATCCCTAATCTATCTTTGCTTCCAGAGAACCAGATCTGCTCCACATTTCAATTTCCAGTTATGTAAAACATAGAAACAATACCTATCTGCTTTGTTGGTTAACTGAGGTGAAATATGCAAAGTAATCAGTAAATTGCAACTATAATCATTCTGGAACCAAGAAGCCCTGTATTAATAAACCCAAATGTAATGATGGTGGAACAAGTTGAAAATATCTACTTGCTAATGGGAGTCATTGTTGCATAGAGATCAAGACTCTAAAGTAAATGTCATAATAAAGTGTTGATCGGCAGAGGGATGGTGTAGCTTAAAGGTGGCCCAAATTACAAAAACATTTACAAGGATGGATCAGCCATGCAGAAGGGCCTTAGGTCTCTATGTAGCATCTCATGCTTCCATGTCTTATGAACTAAAAATCAAGTTATATGCACCCAACATTCCCATGACAGTGTTTAAAAAAATTTCATAGGCAATTTTTGATTGTTGAGGGAAGTGTTATTTGTAAAATAATAAAACATAATAAAGTGAGGAAGCCTTGCTTTTAGAACAATTGGTCTCCCCAAATGAAGAAAGAATATAGTATTCATAGTTCAAATTCTTATTTAACAGTAATCAATTCTAATTGAATAATATTTAGTCCATTTTCTATGGTTTGAGTGTGGGTGTCTCCTTGAAATTCCTGTGTCAGAACTTAACCCCTAAGGTGATGGCATTACGAGACAGGGGCTTTTGGAATGTGATTAGGTCATGAGGGTCTGCCCTCATGAATGGAATTAATGCCCTTATGAAAGAGGCTTCAGGCTGGGTGTTGTGGCTTACATCCGTAATCCCAAACTTTGTGAGCCCAAGTCAGGAAGATCACTTGAGGCCAGAAGTTCAAAACTAGCCTGGGCAATATAGTAAAACCCCTTTACCTACAAGAAACTTCAAAACTTAGCTGGATATGGTGGTATGTGCCTGTAGTCCCAGCTACTTGGGACGCTAAGGCAGAAGGATATTTTGAGCCCAGGAGTTCAAGGCTTCAGCAAGTTATGATCACACCACTGCACTCCAGCCTGGGCAACAGAGTAAGATACTGTCTCTAAAAAAGGCTTCAGAGAGTTGCCTGCACTTCCATCTCTTCTACCATGTGAGGACACAGCATTCATCCCTTTTTGTCTCCTTCCACCTTGCTGTCAGGAGGCAGTAAGAAGCCACCATTCTAGAAGCAGACGGCGACTCTCACCAGACACCATATCTGTTGGAACCTCGATCTTGGACCTCCCACTCTCCAGAACTGTGAGAAATACACTTCTGTTCTTCATAAATTACCCAGTTTTTATAGTGAGCTATGATCATGCCACTGCACTCTAGTCTGGGGGACAGAGCAAGACCCTGTCTTTAAAAACAAAGGAACAAACAAAAATTACTGTTTAATGTATCTTGTCATACCAATGCAAAGATTTTTTTCTAGGTCATGGTGCATCAATAGTCTGTTAGAAAGCTACTTTAAGCTAAGGGGGAAAATGTCAATATGACTAATTTTCAGTTTTTAGAGAAATAACACATACACCCACACCCACACACACACACCCACACACACACACACACACACACACATGTTCCTATTCAGAAAAGGGAATACAAGAAACACAGGTAGCCTGGTCAATAGCCAGGGTGCCCTGCTGCAGCAGTAGGTGAAGTTTTTTAATTAGCCCATGCAATAGCCTCAGCCTCTGCTCTCTGAAAGGTCTTTCTAGTTTTTAAAAATAAAGCTCAAGGGGAAGCAGACTCTGAGGCAGAGCCTAGTATGCAGGAAGTTTATTAGGGTGTGCACTGGGGATCACTGAGTGTGAAGGCAGAAAAGAGAACCGAATTCAGCAGAGGGTAAAGGGAAACATCAGGATGTGATACAGTCTCAGCAAAGGCCTCAGCAAAACAGAAGGGGGTCTGAAGCTTTGATCCTTTATAGAAGACTGACAGATGAGGGCTCTTAGCCAGAAACACTCCCAGCAGCTGGAGGAAACAAATTCTTCAGTCCTGGAGAGGATCTGAATGCACTACACTAGCTCTCGTTCCTTGATGACCACAGCTGAGATGGGCATTAGCGAAGAAGGCTTTGGGGGATGCAGAGCTTCATCATTCTACTTCCTGTTTGTGCAAGTTAGGGTCCAGGTAGAGTTTTGGTGTTTAACATAGTCTATTACAAAATAGTCTTGGAGTTCTCTCAAACATCTCGTAGTATTTCTGTCTATTGTCATTCAGTAAGTTTCGTGCACAAATAACTTCAGTTAAAGAACTTGTGTAGTCATGGATTTTTCAGGCCAAAGAGACTTACTAGCCATTATGTTCTGGCCAGTCTTCAGTTCACATTACAATGATAGCTACCCTGAGACTGTTTAAAACAGGACTTGGTAGAAAGGCAATTCTTAATCTTATCTTTATGAGCGAGTTCCCACTGTCAGGCAAAGAACTCTTAAAGGATTTTTTGGAATAAAACTTGGGGTCAGAAACTTATCTCCTTCTAAGGCTACAGTTTTACAATTGGGGTAAAGAAGAAGCTGGTAAAATAAAAAAATATATTTTTTAGAGTGGCTTTCACAGCAAAATTGAGTGGAATTACAGAGCTCTCATATAGTCCCTGCCCCTACACATGCACAGCATCCTTCACCATCAACAATGGCACCAGAGGCCGGGTGTGGTGGCTTACGCCTGTAATTCTAGCACTTTGGGAGGCTGAGGTGGGTGTATCACCTGAGGTCACAAGTTTGAGACCAGCCTTGCCAACATGGCGAAATCCTGTGTCTACTAAAAATACAAAAATTAGCTGGGTGTGGTGGTGCATGCCTGTAATCCCAGCTACTTGGGAGGCTGAGGAAGGAGAATCACTTGAACATGGGAGGTGAAGGTTGCAGTGAGCCCCTCTACTCCAGCCTGAGTGACAGGAGCAAGACTCCATCTCAAACAAAACAAAACATAACAAAACAAAACACTGGCACCAGAGTAATACATTTATTACAATAGACGGATCTATGTTGACACATCAGCATCACCCAAAATCCAAAGTTACCATTAGGCCTCACTCTTGATGTATATTCTATGGATAATGTGTATAATGATATTTATCCAGTTACAGTATCATAAAGAACAGTTTCACTGCCCTGCAAATCCTTTATGGTCTGTCTTCTCATCCTCCTTCTGCCCTAACACCTGGCAACCACTGTTTCCATAGTATTGCTTTTCCCAGAGTGTCATATAGTTGGAATCAATGTAGCCTTTTCAGGTTGACTTCTTTCACTTAGTAATATGCATTTAAGTTTCCTTTATATCATTTCATGGCTTGGTAGCTCATTTCTTTTTAGTGCTTAATAACATTCCATTGTCTGGATGTACCACAGTTTACTCACTTATCTACCGAAGGACATCTTGGTTGCTTCCAGATTTTGACAATAATGAATGTGCTTCTGTAAGCATCTGTGTGCATGTTTAGGGGAGACATATGCTTTTCAACTCATTGAGTAAATACCATAGTTGAATTTTTTAACTGCAAGATACCAAATTACTGAAGGGTCAGCCTACTTAGATTGCAGACCACAGGCCCATAGCCTGTCTTAGCCAAGTGCTATTCCTTCTACCTCTAGTTTGAGTTGATCTACATCTTTGTTCTAACGTTTTGGCTAATGTTACAGACTTAGTCAGCATGGGTTCTGCCATGTAAGAATTGTTTACCAACACATAACTAGGTTCACTAGCTTTCCAGGCTGAAAATTCAAACTCTTAGTGTCTTTCTCCCTACTTCCTCCATGAAACCAAAGCCACAATTTAGATTATGATACACTCTGTACAGAGTCCTGGTAAAAATGACTAGTTCATATAATAGTCTGTAACTAGTTTAACAAGAAAGGAGTCATTTTAAATTTCTTGAAGTGCCAGAAAATAAACTTAGATGCTATATAGTGAGAAGTAATACAGCAAAGAGAAATGTCCAACTATCCAACAGAGTTGCATTAGCAAAAATCATGCTGCTGCCTCTGTGCTTAATTCCTGTAAAGTCAGAGACTAAACCTTCACCCTGGAAGGTTCTGGAAAAAATTACCTCCATGACAGTGCTATCAGAAAAGTCACATGCCTCATGATGTCCACACCATGTTCTAAGTCTTACCCAGCTGTGTCCTCAAAAGTTGTCACATGCAGAATCCCAAATGCAAGGGAGGCTGGGGAATGTGATCTTTAACTTGCCTACTTCCAGAGTCCTAGAAGATTTGAAGATAAAAAGGAGTTGGAGTTTGAGAGGCTCTCAAACAAGGGTGGTTTTATCCCTCAGGAAAATTTGACAATGTTTGGAGACATTTTTGCTTATCACAGCTGGTGTGGGGGTGCTATCAGCATCTAGTAGGTAGAGGCCATGTTGCTAGACATCTTAAAATGCACAGGAGAGAACTCACACCAACAAATTACCCAGTCCAAAATGTCAATGGTGCAAGATTGGGAAACCCTTGTGCAAAGTGAGCCAACCTACTGTATCTACCTCAAAGTTCCTCCCCTGATTGATTGATAGTGCTTGGTGGCAGTGAAGGCCCTAAGATTCATTTCTGGAGATTCATGAAGCAGAAATCTGAACTCCACAGTCTTACGCTCCCTGCCCCACCGCCGCCACACACACAATTGCTTATTTTAAAAAGCTTTGAAACAAAGATAGAGACTATGTTTTATGACCACCTGAGTTTCGGTCTTCCATCCCACTTCCCACCTGCCCCTGTATCATTGCACCTTGAATTTAGAAACTTTTCTTCTTCAATCCAAATTTGAAGAATTTGAGCACGTGCCTACATCAGTCTCTTACCAAACTCATCTTGAGTTCTGTTTTAGACTGGGTTCCCCCAGAAGCAACCCCAATTCAAGGACTTGAGTGCAAATAATTTATCTGGAGGTGTTCCTTACATATTATGGGGGTGAAAAAGACAGGAAAAAGAAGGAAGCTATTAATTGGTTTGTTTGCTAGTTGCAGATTACCACTGGTGGATGAAGCACTTAATCCCCATCTCGAGGACTCTGAGAGCCAGCACTGAACATAGGCTTCAGATATCCCACTCAAGAGCTGAGGGAGTTGGCACATTTATGCATTTTATTCGTTTCTTAGTGTTCCTTTAAAAAACTACCACAAATGTGATGGCTTAACACAAACTTATTACAAAACAGTTCTGGAAGTCAGAAGTCCAAAATGGTTCATACTGGGCTAAATTCAAGGTGACAGCAAAGCTGCATCTGAAGGCTTCAGGGGAGAATCTGTTTCTTTGTCTCTTCTTCTTCAGCTTTTAGAGGCCATTTGCCTTCCTTTGCAAATAGAAGGGGTGTCCCCTTACTCTATGTTCAAAGCTAGCATCATAGTATATTCAAATTTCTGACTCTGACGTCCTTCTTCCACTTTTAAAAAAGAATCCATAGGATAGGATTAAGCCTATCTGGAAAATCCCTCAGTCTTTGAGTGGGATAACTGAAGTCTTAGTTTAATGTTGCCTCTCAGAGTCCTGGAAGTGGGGATTAAGTGCCTTATCCACCAATGGTAATCTATAGCTAAGAAACAAACCAATTAGTGGCTTCCTTCTCTTTCCTGTCTAACCTTTTCACCCTCCTATTATGTTAGGAACATCTCCAGATGGCCTACTTGCACTCAAGTCCTTGAATTGGGGGTTGCTTTTGGGGGAACCCAGTCTAAAATGGAACTTGAGATGAGTTTGGTGAGAGGCTGATGTAAGTACGTGCTCAAATTCTTCAAGTTTGGATTGAAGAAGTTTTGTATTTATCATAAGCTTCCATCTCAAGATCATCACTTAATCACATCTGTAAAGTATCTTTGCCATGTGAGGCAACTCATTCAGATTATGGGGATTAGGTTGTGGACATCTTTGGGCGGGCCTTTATTCTGACTGCTGCATACGTCTCCTCTCATCAGTCATTAGTTAAGACCAATTCCAAGGGGAGCATCAGCACTTTGGCCTGATACTCAGGCAAGTAAAGCAGGCTCTGGTAGTTAGAGAAAACTCACAGGCAAAGAAATGCAGGTGTCAGCAACTGGAAATTAGGAAGTGGGCAGCAAAGTGAGGAGGTGAGGGATAGAGGTGGAGATCAGCCACCATCTGCTACAAAACACACAAACAAATTTTTTTAAGCTTTTGTTTTGTTTTAAGAGGGGAAGGAAGGGAGACAGGACAAAAATCACAAGGCCTATGCAAAGCTAATGTTTATATGCCAGAAAAGGCTTATATAAATGTGGAAGGGAGATGCAGAGTTCAACAAGCAAGCCACCATATTTTTTAACTCTATAGTAAAAGAGAAACACAACTCTGAAGAATCAAAAAACTTTCTCCCTTGGAAAGCAATGTATTAAAAGAAACAATATGTTTTAGAAAACTTTTATGTTCTTAATATGATTCAGTAGTTCACTGTTCATTTTGAGAAGATGGTGGTGGCAGCAAGATAGTTTTTCAATCTTTCCAAATACTCACATCCAAATAAATAGCGTACCAGTATTACAAAATCAAAAACTCATGAATAACTTTTACAAAAAAAATTAAAAATAAAATTAAAAAAACAGATATGAAATGTGTCACAGAGCACAGTATACAAGCAGATGAGGACAAACTACCAACAGGCATACTTACTGTTCTGCATACAACAACTTCTGTGCAAGAGGAAGTAGAGGAATGCAATGGGACATCTGACAGAGCTGAGAACAAGAGAACCCTGAAAATAGCTAACAGGAACTCACTGCAGCACACAGTGAGCCAACTGGGAGGGATGTGCCTGCTCTATTAGCAGATAATCCCAAGAGCCTGCTGTAAGAACTGGAGAGGCTGGAGACATCCAGCCTCTATGCATTTTCAAAATTAAGCCACCATGGCTTCCTTCCAGGGAGCCAACAATGTATACAAATTGCTGGAAGTGGTATCAAAGTAGAAAAGAATAGTAATAATAAAGATGAAGAAAAGAAAAGGTTTATTAAAAGGTAGGAAAAAAAAAACAGTTCAAAAAGCAAGCTACAATTTTTTTTTAACTCTCTAAAGAAAAAAAAAGCAAAACAGAAAACAGAGCGCTCTTAAAGTAGAAAAACAACCCTGTGTCATTCCTCCTTCTAAAGGTTTGGAAAAAATGAATTAAGCAACAGGAAAGTAGTGAAGTCAAATCCCATACAAAGTTATTAAAAGAAAAGAGAATAAAGAACAGAATAATTTTCCTACAAACAATGAAAGCATGCCAAAAAGACATGTCCACAGAATAGATTCTTTTTTTTTTTTGAGACGGAGTTTCGCTCTCGTTACCCAGGCTGGAGTGCAATGGCGCGATCTCAGCTCACCACAACCTCCGCCTCCTGGGTTCAGGCCATTCTCCTGCCTCAGCCTCCTGAGTAGCTGGGATTACAGGCACGCGCCACCGTGCCCAGCTAATTTTTTGTATTAGTAGAGATGGGGTTTCACCATGTTGACCAGGATGGTCTCGATCTCTTGACCTCGTGATCCACCCGCCTCGGCCTCCCAAAGTGCTGGGATTACAGGCTTGAGCCACCGCGCCCAGCCCCAGAATACCAGAATAGATTCTTAAATTAAGTAACACAAAGCATGAAAGAACAACACAATTTGGAATCTGAAAAACTCAAAACAAGGCAACAATTCAGAAAAGAATTAGAAATAAAGCTCATTTTAGTAATAAAGACTAAACAATAAGAAACACAAGAGTGACTCAACACAACAGATAATGCCTTAATAAAAACAGAGGTGAAAATGAGACTTCTTAAAATACACAATAAATAAATAGATATAAAGGATTGAGAGAAAGTAAGCCATGAAGATCCAATATATGGTTAAGAGAAACCCCTTATGAAGAAAACCAAAGCAGGAAAATACTAAAAAGTATAATTTTTAAAAATCCTCAAATAAAAAATAATATTCTCCTACGACCACTATGTGTGTAATGTGGAATAAAGTAATTGTGGAATAATCTAAATCTACCAGTTGCTATGTCTTTGAGAATTATAATTCTCCAATTCTCCATGGAAAGAAAGAAAATACAGATGTAATATAAAGTTGGGTCAAAGACTCTGGAGCGTTGGATACAATTGGAGACCATTATTCTAAATAAAGTAACTTAGGAATGGAAAACCAAACATCATATGTTCTCACTCATAGTTGGGAGCTAAGCCATGAGGATGTAATGGCATAAGAATGATACAGTGGGCTTTGGGGACTCCAGGGAAAGAGTGGGAGGGGCGTGAGGAATAAAAGACTATACATTAAGTATAGTGTACACTGCTTGGGTGATAGGTATACCAAAATCTCACAAATCACCACTAAAGAACTTATTCATGTAACCAAGCACCATCTGTTCCCAGAAAACCTACTGAAATTTTTTAAATAGCCATTTAACACTGACTAGTTCTTAATATCTATATCCAGCTGAACCATCCTGAATAATGAAAGATATCTATGTGCTCCTTCTATATCTGCCTTGATTCTTCTGACTTCAGGGAAAGAGAAAATGTAGTACAAAAACCAAGGTTTTCAGTAGTAGTAGTAGAACCACCTTCTAAAGAGGACCAAAACAAAACAACAATTGTCCAAGGATGACAAAACGTTTTAGGGCAGCCAGAGTGAAAAACACAATTGACAAGGAAATTAGTTACCTCTGTGGCACACAATAATTTAACATAACAATTATAACTGTTACTGATAATTTATACTAAGTCGTATCAGAATTATTGGAGTTTCCCATGATTTTGGAACACATGCCAATAACATAGTTATACAACGACAGCCCAAAGAAAACCAAACACCATTTCATATTTGACAATCTTTCCTGTATAATTTTTATACCAAATAAGCCCAATTATGTCATTTTTGGGCATTAGGGAACCTAATATCTTAAAGAATTAATTAGGTAGGAAAAAGACATAATTTATAATTTGATTTTGCAAAATTTGTCAAATATCAAAGGTTTAAAACACTTGATATCGCAGGTTATTGTTGAATCCCTGAATAGACCAATAACAAGGTCTGAAGTTGAGGCAGCAATTAACAGCCTACAAAACAAAAAAAGTCCAGGACCAGATGAATTTATATTTCTACCAGAGGTAGAAAGAGGTACCATTCCTTCTGAAACTATTCCAAACAATACAAAAAGAGGGAATCCTCCCTAACTAATTTTATAAGACCAATATCATCCTGATACCAAAACCTGGCAGAGACACAACTAAACAAGAAACTTTCAGGCCAATATCCATGATGAACATTGTTGCAAAAATCCTCAATAAAATACTGGCAAACCGAATACAACAGCACATCAAAAAGCTTATCCATCCCAATCATGTCATCTTCATCCCTGGAATGCAGGGCTGGTTCAACATACACAAATCTATAAATGTAATCAATCACACAAACAGAACCAATGACAAAAACCACATGATTATCTCACTAGCTGCAGAGAAGGTCTTCGATAAAATTCAACAGCCCTTTATGCTAAAAACTCTCAATAAACTAGGTATCGATGGAATGTATCTCAAAATAATAAGAGCTATTTATGACAAACCCACAGCCAATATCACACTGAATGAGCAAAAACTGGAAGCATTCCCTTTGAAAACTGGCACAAGACAAAGATGCCCTCTCTCACCACTCCTATTCAACATAGCATTGGAAGTTCTGGCCAGGGCAATCAGGCAACAAAAAGAAATAACGGGTATTCAATTAGGAAAAGAGGAAGTCAAATTGTCTCTATTTGTAGACAACATGATTGCATATTTAGAAGACCCTATCATCTCAGCCCAAAATCTCCTTCAGCTGATAAGCAACTTCAGCAAAGTCTCAGGATACAAAATCAATGTGCGAAACTCACAAGCATTCCTATACACCAATAATAGACAGAGAGTCAGATCATGAGTGAACTCCCATTCACAATTGCTACAAAGAGAATAAAATACCTAGGAATACAACTAACAAGGGATGTGAAGGAACTCTTCAAGGAGAACTACAAATCACTGCTCAATGAAATAAGAGAGGACACAAATAGATGGAAAAACATTCCATGCTCATGGTTAGGAAGAATCATTATCGTGAAAATGGCCATACTGCCCAAAGTAATGTATAGATTCAGTGCTATCCCCATCAAGCTACTATCGACTTTCTTCACAGAATTGGAAAAAAAAAAAAAATACCTTAAGCTTCATATGCAACCAAAAAAGAGCCTGCACAGCCAAGATAATCCTAAGCAAAAAAAAAAAAAAAAAAAAAAAGGTTGGAGGCATTACACTGCTGAACTTCAAACTATACTACAAGGCTGCAAAACAGCATGGTACTGGTACCAAAACAGATACATAGACCAATGGAACAGAACAGAGGCCTCAGAAATAATGCCACCCATCTACAACCATCTGATCTTTAACAAACCTGACAAAAGCAAGCAATGGGGAAAGGACTCCCTGTTTAATAAATGGTGTTGGGGAAACTGGCTAGCCATATGCAGAAAACAGAAACTGGTCCCTTTCTCATACCTTATACAAAAATTAACTCCAGATGGATTAAAGATTTAAACATAAGATGTAACACCATAAAAACTCTAAAAGACAACCTAGGCAATACCATTCAGGACATAGGCAGGGGCAAGGACTTCATGACTTAAACCCCAAAAGCAATGGCAACAAAAGCCAAAATAGACAAATGGGATCTAGTTAAACTAAAGAGCTTCTGCACAGTAAAAGAAACTATCATTAGTGTGAACCGGCAACCAAAGGAATGGGGAAAAATGTTTGCAATCTACTCGTCTGACAAAAGGCTAATATCCAGAATCTACAACGAACTTAAACGAATTTACAAGAAAAAACCCAACAACCCCATCAAAAAGTGGGCAAAGGGTATGAACAGACTTCTCAAAAGAAGGCTATTAGAAAAGGGGACGCTGGGGTAAGGTGCCTTAGATGTAAAGGACAAAGCTATTAGGAGGGCTGAGCGCAGTGGCTCATGCCTGTAATCACAGACTTTGGGAGGTTGAGGCGGGTGGAACATTAGGTCAGGAGATCGAGACTATCCTGGCTGATATGGCAAAACCCCGTCTCTACTAAAAATACAAAAATTAGCCAGGCGTGGTGGTGTGTACCTGTAATCAATCCCAGCCACTCGGGAAGCTGAGGCAGGAGAATTGCTTGGATCCAGGAGGCAGGGGTTGCAGTGAATCAAGATTGTGCCACTGCATTCCAGCCTGGGTGACAGAGTGAGACTCTGTCTCAAAAAAGAAAAAAAAAGAAAAGAAAAATAACACCAGATTTAAAGCTAGCAGAAAGGAAAATAGAGAAAAAAGAAAACTTAGGAATTCTATATTTGCAGGTTGACTTTAGGGCTCTTTTTCATTAATGTAAATGTGCACAAATATCATATTACTTCCATTTCACATAAACTCTAACAAGTGGAGGTGCCATAAAACCTATGGAGTGCTTGAAAGGAGGTTATTCTCCTTATTTTCTCCTCATTCTTATATTATTTGTTTCTCTCCTTTTTCTTAAAAGAAGGAACTGGGCGGTGGCTTAGGGTTTTTGTATGGTGAATTGATGTGTGCTGCTTGTGGGCAGGACTACACAGTGTGTTACCACTGAGTCATTTTCACCATTTTATGGTTTTAGTTCTCCCTCCAGAGGTCTATAGCCTGTGAGAGGGCTCAAAACGCCAGGTGACCAGACCTTATATGCATTTCCTGGATGAATCTTTTTAAAAATTAATTTTTGTTGGGGAATTCCCTGTAGGGCCACTGTACAGGGGTTTAACCCCCCCAGACACTCCCATGAGCCCCTGGTCACCCAGCTGAGTCAAGAATGTACTATAGTTAATTTTGTGTAGCTTAATACTGCCTTTACATCTGTTTATATTTTTCTCAACTGCAAATGGCATCATGTATGGTGTGTGTTTGTGTCAGTTTTGATAAATTTTAACTTTTTATATTTTATAGTTTTATGTGTTATGTATTTACAACATACCATTTTCTTAATTTTTTTGTTATCTCTAGGCTATGTGGTTCATCTGAATTTTTCCAAATAATCACAAATCTCCAAAAAAAATCCAATACATTTATTGAAAAAAATCCACATATAAGTCGACCTGCACATTTCAAACATTTCAAACCTGTGTTGTTCAATGGTCAACTGCATTTCAGGTAAAGAGTACAGATGCCTGAAAATTTCTCTAAAATGCATTTTAAAAGATGATTAAATGCATCAATAAAGGTACAGACAGAAGGATAGCTATATTGTTATATAGTAAAATGTTAATGGTAGAATCAAGATGGTGTGCATGAGTGCTCACTGTAAAATGAATTCAAACTTTGTTGTATGTCATAAATAAAATTATGGGAGAAAAGATGCTTTTACTTGTAAGTGCAAATAAAAATTAATTTTATTTTAAAAGAATGCTAAAAATACAGTCTAGTATTATTAGTGACAGTGTAGTATATAAGAACTCATGTTTTCTTTTTTCTTTTTCTTTTTGTGGTGACTATATAAATTAGGATAAACTATTTGGAAGATAGCTTTGAATTATTGTATATATTAAAGTGTAAAGTGGCTACCAACTTTGTATTCTTACTTCCAAGAATTTACTCCATTGGAATTATCATACAAGTGTACAAAGATGCATATGCCTACATATTCATGTAAATCTTGATTATAATAGAAATAATATAAGCAAATGTAATGACTAGTTAGATGATTAACTGAACATCCATACAACTAAATAGTAGGTAACCATTGTTAATCATAATATAGATCTTTTAATATATTTCTTGAAGAAGACAATCCCCGTATATTGTTTAATGAACAATGATTACAGGAAAACATAAATGGTACAGTCCCAGTTTTGGTAAATGCACAGACACATCCATATACTCATTTATGTATAGTCATGAACATACACATCTATATATGTTTTTAGACAGAGGGATCACTGAAAGAATATTCACCAAAATGTCTAAAATATTAGCTCCAAGAAATAATAATGAACCTAACTTTTATTTTCCTCTTTGTACTTGTTTGCAATTTTTACAATGAACACACAATCCTTTACAAAAGCACTAGTTATTATTCAAAGTTGTGGGGCTTGGGGAGTAAGAGAGAAGGAGAAGGAAATATAGTCCAATGATGAAATAAAATGAAGCAGCCTTTATGTATTTGTATGGATTGATCTCCAAGATTTTTAACGTGATTATTATAGACTGACGTGTGTTACACCAAAATTCATGCTGAAGTCCTAATACCCAGTACCTAAGAATATGACTGTGTTTAGAAATAGCCAGTACCTAAGACTATAACTGTGTTTAGAAACTTAAAGAGATCACTAAATTAAAATGAAGTCAGTAAGGTAGGCTCTAATCAAATATGACTTATGTCTTTGTAAGAAGAGGAATTTTGTACAGATATTGACAAAGATTCTAACTTGACCACACTTCAGTCAGGCTCTGGAACCTTCTTCTAGGCCCATCTGTGCACCTCATTGTAAAAGCCAGCTTTAGCCAAAAACTCTGTGAATGAGTTTAGCAAGAACTCCTCTCCACCAATAGCTGATCAACCGAGATATCTGATCAAGCTCCTCACCCTCCACTGTCCCACTGGTAATAAATCATGTTGGTCTGTCTGTAGCAAGAATCCTGTGAAGTTGGTTTAGCTGAAATCCTCTTCACCCCTGATGTTTCCTTTTAGTAATTTTCCACTCATGACCCCACCCTGCTCCTTGGGTATAAATTCCCACTTGCCCATGCTGTGCTTGGAGTTAAGCCCAATCTTTCTCCCACACCCCAAAATCTCATTGTGGTGGTTACCTATTCCTATTGCAATGGTCCTGAATAAAGTCTTCCTCACTGTGCTTTAACAACTATTATTGTTTTACATTTCTCATTTTTTTTTTGTAATACATTAAGTATATTTGCTTTCTGTTCTGTGCTTTACAATTTGAAGATGTGAACTTTTTTATTTTATGTTCTGGGGTACATGTGCAGGATGTGCAGGTTTGTTACATAGGTAAACATGTGCCATGGTGGTTTGCTGCACCTATTAACCCATCACCTACATATTAAGTTAAGCATGCATCAGCTACTTTTCCTGATGGTTTCCCTTTCCCCAACCCCAATGACAGGCCCCAGTGTGGTGTTCCCCTCCCTGTGTCCTTGTGTTCTTATTGTTCAGCTCCCACTTACAAGTGAGAACATGTGGTATTTGGTTTTCTGTTCCTGTGTTAGTTTGCTGAGGATAATGGCTTCCAGCTCCATCCATGTCCCTGGAAAGGAGATGATCTTGTTCCTTTTTATGGCTGCATAGTATCCCATGGTGTATATGTATCTCATTTTCAATCTATCCAACTGAAAAAGGTCTAATATCTAGAGTCTACAAGGAACTTAAACAAATTTACAAGAAATAAACAACCCCATTAAAAAGTGGGCAAAGGACATGAATAGATACTCCTCAACAGAAGTGCAGCCAACAAACATATGAAAAAAAGTTCAACATCACTGACCATTAAAGAAATACAAATCAAAACCAAAATGAGATACGATCTCACACCAGTCAGAATGGTGATTAATAAAAAAGTCAAGAAACAACAGATGCTGGTAAGGCTGTAGAGAAATAGGAACGGTTTTACACTGTTGGTAGGAATGTAAATTAGACCAAACATTATGGAAGACAGTGTGGTGATTTCTCAAAGACATAGAACCAGAAATACCATTCGACCCAGCAATTCCATTACTGGGTATATACCCAAAGGAATATAAACCATTCTATTATAAAGATACATGCACATATATGTCCATTACAGCACTATTTACAAACAGCAGACATGGAATCAATCCAAATGCTCATCAACAAGAATTATAAAATAACTTTTTCCCTTAACAATATGTATAGAGGGAGAACACCATGTGAACATGAAGACAACCACCTACAAGCCAAAGAGAGAGGCCTCAGAGGAAACCAACCCTGCTAACACCTTGTCTTATACTCTAGCCCCAAGAACTGTGAGAAAATCAATTTGTTATTTAAGCCATTCTGTTTAATCTGTGGTAATTTGTTATTGCAGCCTTAGCAGATTAATACAGTGCTAAAAGCAAAAAGTGTATCAATATATATAGGAGGGGCTTTCAAATTTTTGGTCACAACCCACAATATGAAATTAATTTTACCACTCTACCCACTATGCACAGACAGACATAGCTGGAACAAAGGTTTTAAAACAAAAACTTTTCTTGCTAGAGATAATGTATGTCGCTATTTTCACTTGTTTTATTATATTCCATCATTTCATATAAGAAAGTCACAATAACTGATTTTGCAACTGATGTACTGGCCAAATGTTAAAAAATGCTAGATAAGAAATATTATTATTTGTTAAAACAGCAACAAATCCCCCAGCAAACTAGATTCTTGGAAGGATAGAGCCAGAAAGGGCATTTGTGAGCATCCATTATTTAAGTATAACTTTTTTTTTTTTTTCAAAATAAAATCTTATGAGAAACTCCAATACATCAAACAGATAAATACAGAGTTGCTTTGGTAGACAGTGGTGGGGAGAGAAGTGGAGCCTTCCTACTTATCTCTGGCAGCCCTAATGCAGCACAACAGCATCAAAAGCTCTTGAGTACAGGATTTAAAATCCAAGTATTTATTCCACTCCTCTCATTTTAGAAAGGGAGACACTGGGGTAAGGTGCCTTAGATGTAAAGGACAAAGCTATTAGGAGGGCTGGGCACAGTAGCTCACCCCTGTAATCCCAGCACTTTGGGAGGCTGAGGCAGGCGAATCACAAGGTCAAGAGATCGAGACTACCCTGGCCAACATGGTGAAACCCCATCTCTACTACAAATACAAAAATTAGCTGGGTGTAGTGCTGCACACCTGTAGTCCCAGCTACTTGGGAGGCTGAGGCAGGAGAATCAACTTGAACCCAGGAGGTGGAGGTTGCAGTGGGCCAAGATCAAGCCACTGCACTCCAGCCTGGCAACAGAGCGAGACTCCATCTCAAAATAATAATAATAATAATAATAATAAAATAAATTTAAATTTAAAAAAATTTAAAAGACGTTAGGTGATAGGGTTTGTGTCTCCACCCAAATCTCATCTTGAATTGTAGCTTCCATAATTTCTACATGTTGTGGGAGGAAGCAGGTGGGAGGTAATTGAATTATGGGGACAGTTTCTCCCATACTGTTCTCATGATAGTAAGTCTCACAAGTTCCAATGATTTTATAAGGGGTTTCCTTCTTTGCTTGGCTCTCATTTCTTTCTTGCCTGCTGCCATGTAAGACATGTTTTTCTCTTCCTGCCATGATTGTGGGGCCTCCCCAGCCACATGGAACTCTGAGTCCATTAAACCTCTTTTTCTTCATAAATTACCCAGTCTTGGGTATATCTTTATCAGCATTGTGAAAACAGACTAATACATTAGGAGATTGAGATTGCAAGTTATAAGCAAGCATTGTGTAGGTCTAGATGTACCATCATTCTTCAATAATTGAAGAAGTGAGAATCTCAAATATAAAGGAGGTCCATCAACATCATCCATCTCTTCCTTCCATTAAAATAAAAAGAAGTAATGCTTGGTAAATCTAACACACCTCCAGTAGGCTCATATACTTACTTAAATATTATGCTGTTCCACTGCCCTCTGCTGGATTCTCTTAGTATTTGCGGCCTCAAAAAGTTCTAGTGGTGGTAGTAATCACAGCAATAGTCATCATTATCATCTTCAATCTAGCAGCAGCCCTGTCAAGGTCAAGCATTGTGCCACATGCTTTATATCCAAATCCTCCTAACAACTCTATGGCTAATGCTCTCCTCATTTTGTAGATGAGGAACCTGGGGTTCAGAGGTAAATAAACAAACCAAGGTTACACAACTAAAAGTAAGGGACCTAGGAATTAAATATTGGTTCTAAAGTCCAGGTCTTAATTACGTGCTGTTCATTAAACTTTCAATCTGTCAGCTGTATTGGTGATAAAACTGGAATGATATTACTAGTTTGATCTTTTGATTCATTGATTATTAATAATGGAATCAAAATGATCTTTATTCTAAAAAGCCAAAAATTATTATCTTCCCAAAATTTACCAAAGAGGAAAAGCTTACTACTCAACAGAGCAGGAGAGAATGTTTTCAGAGTTTCTCAAAATGTGATTCAGAAAACTCCTGCATTGGAATCACATGAAGTGCCACTTCAGTACATGAAATCCTAGGCTCCAGGATGTATTTTGGAGGTAGAGAGGACAGGGCTTGTTCCTGAAAGCTGGGATATGTGTTAGTGGAGTGAGGTGCAGAGAAAGAGGAACAAAAGATGGCTCCTAAAATTTTTGGCTCAGGACAAATTTTGGGGAGGAGAGTAGTGGCATTATCTGAGATGGGAAAGATTATTAGGGGAGCAAGGGTTTTTTATTGTTTGTTAGGTTGTGGTAGCTGCTTTTTCTGGCAGCAGATATAAAATCAGGAGTTTTGGTTTAGATATTATACTTAGGTTGCCATATAGATAACCAAATAAAAATAGTAGAGTTAATTACAAAGAAAATTAACTTTTTAAAATTCAGATCTATATTTAAGATCTATTCATGTTGTTTCATATGTATGTTTCTAATCGCTGCATAATCCCTTGTAACTCTATCAGTAATAAGTCACCAGATTACCTCCAACTCCTGCCACCACAACCAACACAGCAATGAACATCCTCCTGTACAATCCTTTAAGGTCCTCCGCATGTATTCTTTTGGGGTATATACTCAGGAGTGAGGTATACTCAAATGGATTCGATACTGCAAGGTTATTCTCCAAAATGGCTGTGCCAGTCTATACCCTATCAGCAATGCACAAGAGTTCCTCTACCTTCACATTTCTTCGAATGCTAACAACTATCCAACCTAATTTTTCACCAGATAAAGAGGCATCTTATTGTTATAATACATATCTCTGATGAGTATCTTTACACAGCTGTTGGACTTTTAGGTTTCTGTAAATTGCCTATTAATATTTCATTGTTTTGACATGTGATAACTACATATTTATGGGATATATAGCAATATTTCAATACATGTATGCAATGCGTAATGATGAAGTCAGGGTAATTAAGCATATCCATTATCTCATTTATGATGTGAACATTCAAAATAAAAATCCTCTTTTCTAGCTTTTTAAAAAATATACAATATTTACCTTACAGTGCTACAGAACACTAGAACTTATTCTTCCTCTTCAGCTATAATTTTGTATCTGTTAAGGAACTTCTCCCTATCCTCCTCTCCCCACTACTCTTCCCATACTCTAAAAACCACAATAATACTCTGCTTCTATAAGCTTTTTTTTTCTACATATGAGAACATGTGGTATTTATCTTTCTCTGTCTGTCTTATTTCAGTTAACATGCCGTCCAGGTTCATCCACGTTGCCACAAATTAGAAGACAATTCTTTTTTTACGGCCAAATATAAGTCCACTGTGTGTATATACACCACCTTATCCATTCATCTTTTGATGGACGTTTCAAATCCTGGCTGTTCTTAATAGTGCTGCAATAGACATGAAGGTGCAGGGATTTCTCTGATATACAGATTTCCTTTCCTCCAGATAAATACCCAGTAGTGAGACTGCTGGATGATAGAGTAATTGTATTTTTAGTTTTTTGAGAAACTTCCATAATGTTTTCCATAAAGGTTAATGTGCCTTCCCACCAACAGTGTACCTCTGCATCCTCGAGAGCACTTTTTGTCTTTTGATAATAACCAATTATATCTCAGATATCTCATTGTAGTTTTGATTTGCATTTCCCTGATGATCAGTGATGTGGGGCATTTTTCATATATTTGGTCATTTGGGCGTCTTCTAAGAAATGAGTTCAGATTCTTTGCCCATTTAAAAATCAGACTATTTGCTGCTTTTTTTTTTTTCTGTTGAATTGAGTTCCTTGCATATTGGGAATATTTGTCCCTTGTCACACTAGTTTGTAAATATTTTATTGCATTCTACAGGTTGTCTCTTTACTTTGTTGTTTCATTTGCTGTGCAAAAGCCTCTTAGTTTGATACGGTCCCATTTGTCTATTTTTGTTTTTGCTTTAATCGACTTTGATTGGTTTTGATATACCAAAGAGATAAGGGTTTAGTATCATTCTTCTGCATATGGATATCCAGTTTCCCCAGGATCACTAATTGAAGAGGGTCCTCTTTCCCCAGAGTTCTTGGCACCTTTGTCAAAAATCAGTTGGTTTTAAATATATAGATTTATTTTGGGGTTCTCTATTTGTCTATGTGTTTGTTTTTATGTAAGTACTATGCTGTTTTGGTTATTGTAGCTTTGTTGTATATTTTGAAATCAAGTAGTGTGACAACTCTAACTTTGTTATTTTTGCTTAGGATTCCACTGGCTACCTGGGGTCTTTTGTGATTCCACATGAATTTTAGAATTGTTTTCTCTATTTCTAAGAAGGATGACGTTGGTATTTTGATAAGGACTGCATTAAATCTGTAGATTGCTTTGGGTTGGTAGTATAGTCATTTTAACGTTAAATCTTCCAATGCACAAGCATGGGATGTCTCAATTTTTTTGTGGCCTCTTCAATTCCTTTCATCAGTGTTTTTTATAGTTTTCATTGTAGAGGTTGCTCATGCCCTTGATTAAATTCATCCCTAGGTGTTTTTCTTTTTCTTTCGCAGCTATTGTAAATAGGATTGCTTTCTTGATTTCTTTTTCAGCTAGTTCATTACTGGTTTATAGAAATGTCATTGATTTTGCATGTTGATTTTGCATCCCATAACTTTACTAAACTCATTTGTCAGTTCTAAGAGCTTTTGGATGGTGACTTTACATTTTTCTATGTATTATAGAAGACCATGTTACCTACAAAGAGGGACAATTTGACTTTCTCATTTGCAACTTGGATGCCTTTTCTCTCTTTCTCTTGCTTAACTGCTCTGGCTAGGACTTCCAGTACTATGTTGAATAACAGTGGTGAATGTGGACATCTTGGTCTTGTTCCAGTTCTTAGAAGTAAGGCTTTCAGTTTTTCCCCAGTTAGTATGTCAGCTGCAGGCTTATCATATATAGCCTTCACTGTGCTGAGGTATGTTTCTTCTATACTCAGGTATTTAGAGTTTTGTCTATTTCTCTCCTAAGACTTGGGAAGTTTTCAGCTATTATTTGACTAAATAGGTTTTCTATGTTTTTCTCCAATCTCTTTTCACTTCTGAATCCCTGAAATGCAAATCCTTGTTATTTGTGTCACGTAGACTTTCTTCATTCTTATATATATATATTTTTCTTTTTGCATGTCCAATATGCTATTTCAAAAGACTTGTCTTCAAATTCAAAATTCTTTCTTCTGCTGGATCTAGTCTATTGTTGAAGCTCTCAATTACATTTTTCATATCATTCATTGAATTCCTCAATTACAGGATTTCTTTCTCACTCTGTTGAATTTCTCACTCAGATAATAAACTGTTTTTCTGGTTTCTTTGTATTGTTCATTTGTGCTTTCTTGTATCTCACTGAATTTCCTTAAGATTATTTTGAATTCCTTTTTAGGCATTAGCTTTCCTTTTCTTTGGGATCTATTACTGAAGAAAATTATTGTGCCCCTTTACATGTGCCTGTTTCCTTGCTTTTTCATGTTGCTTCCCTATGTTGATATTTACGCATCTAGTGTAACTGGTGCTTCTTCCACTTTTATGGAGCAACTTCCATAGGGAAAGAGTTTTTCCTTACATTTATCTACAGTGTCAATTGGGTAGGTTGCTTTGGCTTTCATTCTGGGTAGGCACAATAGTGTAGTCTCCATATATATGTGTATTTTTTTTTACTGTAATCATCAGTGGTGTCTGCAAGTTACTCAGTGTCTTAGGCTGCAGTTGTTTGTGGAGGCTGTGGCAAGACTTTGCTGGAGACAGGAATGCTGGACAAGCCAGCTCTTAGGTCTCAGAGGGGGCATGCTTCAGCATTGGTGATGGTGGCTGCAGATACCAGGTAAGCCAGTCCTTGGGACTCCTAGGCAATTGGTGCAGGCATGCAGCAGCCTTGCCACTAGAGAGGGTAGGTTGGTGGCAATGGTGGGCCCCAGGCACATTAGTCCTTGGTCCATGGGCACCATGCATAGGTGTTAGTGGCAGCAAGCCCTGGGCAGGACAGTCCTTGGACTATGAATAGCATACATGGGCAAGTGGCTCTCAGGCTCTGGGGAGTGCACATTTTGGCTACGTTCTGGGAGCAGCCTCCTGGATGTTTTGGACTTTCTTTTCCCCATCATATAGTATGCTGACCGGGCTCAAGACTTTGAGAACAAGACTGAGAACAAGACTTTGCTGGAGTCCAGCTGGTGTTGTGATGCTACAATCCTCTGAGTGGATGTCAAAGGGGCCCCAGAAATGTGGAGATGCAAGGGCTACTGGGTCCCTGGACACAATATAGTATAGTGGTGGTTCCCTCTCAAAATGGTATTGTGCTGTAACAGCTTGGGTACCAGAAGGTCGGTGGGATACAGTGTAAATTCTCTCCCTGAAACAGTACAGCTGCAAGAACTCCAGACAGCTTCCTATTCTGGGCTCAAGGCCTGTGAGGGCCAAGGGGCTTTCATGTAGATAAGATTGCAGGCCTCTGTCTTGGGAACATGGACTGCTGGGGATCTCCCATTTATCTTTTCCCTAGATGGGGATACTTAGCTAAAAGCCAATCCAAGTTAGATGCTTTGCTTCCCTCTCTCTGTTGCTATCTTGAGCTTCTGTGCCTTACGGTCCATGTCACTTCCCTGCTGAATTCCAGTGTTCTCCCTTGGGCACTCTATTCAACATGTGGCTACCTGTTACGTGGCTTTTTTGGAGGTGAGCGCTGGGCACCTTCAGTCAGCTATCTTGATGCCTCCAAATTTTATTTTTAAATTGAGATTCCTGGCTGTGGTAGTGAGCCTTCAAGATGGCTCACAATCATTATCATCTCATGGTATTTACACATTTGTGTAGTTCCCTCTCACATTGAATAGGCTGACCTCTGTAATCAATGGGATACTGAGGAAATTACATCATGTGAATTTTGAGACTAGGTCATAAGAGATTGCAGCTTCTCCCTCACTCTCTTAGATGACTTGCTCTGGGAGGAACCTGCTGTCATGTCCTAAAAACAAGCAGCAGCCTTCTGGAAAGGTCCTCAAGATGAGCAGCAGTCAATAGCTCGACCAACTTGCCAGTGATGTGAGTTTTCACTGCAAGAATATGCTCCCTTAAATCTTTGGAAGCAGTAAGAGTATAAATTATAAACGCTAAGTATCCTCTATTCTGTAGCCTAACAAATACTAAGCTTTACTTGTGAAACAATTTACTAGAACTCATGCGCTTAGGACAGAATTCCTTCTAAAGGCCTGCTATTCTTTCTTCTTAATATTTTTTAGAGGAGACTTTAGCTGCTTGGTTTTCTCTCTTTTTTTTGACACAGAAGCTCAACTCCTACAAAATAAACTATGCATTCTTTAGGCAAGTAAGTTTTGCAGAGTGCTTTGGGGGTTCTCACATTGCTAATTTATTTGAATTGCATTTTAAACACATATCAACTATTTTTCAAACTGCTAAAAAATGTAAACATGTTATATAGTAAATGCTTAGTATACCATGAACTATCACATTATCTTATACTTCCACATAACATCATATATGTGCAGAGGTTGGAACCATTCTTCTACAATTTAGCTTAAGGAGTATATCCTGAATTGGTGTTTAACCAACATAAAGAGACTTCTGCCTCAGGATGTAAAAAGTTGGAAGTGTTGATTTCACCCTTGTAGCAAAAAGGGAGCAGGACTAACTTCAAATTCAAGACTTACTGAAAACTCTCAGGAGACCTCAGGTAGCAGAGAAAATAACTTGTCCAAAATCTCTTCTACAGAAAGAAGAGACAACAAGCCCACTTGGGGTAGTTCATCAAGAATAGCTGACAAACTGGTGAAAGTCGAGTGCAGAATAATGTGAAACCCCTGGGGCTGAACCCCCTGGAAAGGAGACCACATCCTCTTACAGGCTCTTCTTCCAGAAACCCCACCTGGCACTCATAGATATCATAACCTATTCATTGTGGTGCAGACCTAGGGGAGGGGAATGGTAGCTATGCATGAGGGACAGAAACTCTGCCCTTTCAGAAGATCTTTCCCTTCTACTATAGAACAAAATTCCTTAAAAAACCACAAACGATCAAACTCACACAAGAAATTGTCCTATTTATAATGTTACATTTTAAAACCTCCAAAAAAATATCTAGGCCCCAATGTTTTACTGGCTAATTTGACTTCTATACAACCTCTTCCAGAAAATAAAAGAGGAACACACACTTCTCAACTCATATTATAAGGCATTATTCCTAAGCTGAAATCAGACAAAGACATTAGAAGAAATCAGCCCAGCATTCCTAATGAATGCAAATACAAAAATCACCCCCCACCAAATTTTAAAACCAAATCCAGCAAGATATAAAAATGAAACTACAGGGTTCATTCAAGCAATGCCAGGCTATCTCAATAGTCAATGTAATTCACCAAATTAATGGACTAAGGTTTAATAACTATAAAATAATTTGGAAAAGTTCAACATTCATGATAAAAACTCTCAGCAAACCAGAATTTGAGGGGAGCTTCCTTAACAGAAGGCATCTATAAAAAGCTACAGCTAGCATTCTACTTACTAGTAAAAAACTCAATTTCTCCAAGATAAAAAACTAGGCAAAGGTGTCACCTGTTATCACTCCTACTTAACACTATACTGGAATTCCTAGAAAGTCCAATGAGGCAAGAAAAAGCAAATAAAAGAAGTAAAACTGTCTACATTTGCAGGAAACATAATTGTCTATGTAGAAAATCTAAAAGGATTTATAAGTAACTACTAGAATTAAAAATAACTTTACCAAGGTTAAAGGACACAAGGTCAGTCAGTATATGACAGTCAATTGTATTCTTATATATAAAGACTAAAGAGCTGGAATTTAAAACACAAAAACAAACATTATGGCACCAAAAAAACTCAAAGTACTTAGGTATAAATCTAATAAAATATGTATATGATGAAAGGAATTTTAAAAATCTAAATAAATGGAGAGATATATTCTATTTATAAATTTGAAGACTCAATGTTGTTAAGATGTGAATTCTCCCTTACTTGATCTACAGATTAAAGTAAGCTGTAGAATCAAAATCCCAGCAAGCTGATTCTAAAATTTATATGGAAAGGCAAAGAAACTAGAATAGCCAAAACAATTGTTGGAGGGCTCACACTATGCTATTTCAAGGTTTACTACAGTAACCAAGGTGGGGTGAAGGCCAGGCATGGTGGCTCACACCTGTAAACCCAACACTTTGGGACACTGAGGCAGGCAGATTACTTGAGGCCAGGAGTTCAAAAACATCTCTACTAAAATACAAATCTCTATTAAAAATACAAAATTTACAAAATTTTGTAATACAAAAACTAGCCAAGCATGGTGGCACATGCCTGTAATCCCAGTTACTTGTGAGGCTGAGGCATGAGAATCACTTGAACCAGGGAGGTGGAGGTTGCAGTGCACTGAGATTACACCACTGCACTCCTGAGTGACAAAGCAAGATTCTGTCTCCAAAATAAAAAAAAAAAAAAAGAGATATAAGCAAAAGAATAGGCGTACCGGTATAACACTACAGTAATAATTGTTTCAGGCAAGACTCATTGATGAATGCTAAAATTGCTAAAATTGCTAAAATTACTAGATGAAACTTTAATGAGAAACTGGTATTTATATTACCTCAAAATATCGCTCCCAAAATCTAATTGCTGCTGTGGTGGTTTCTCCAGAAAGCAAAGATTAATTCTTTTTTCTTGTGGCTATAAACTTCTACAGACTTAGTGACTCATTTCTAACAATGGAAAGGAATAAATATGAACTACATAGAGTAGAGAAACCTAGCAGATACTACCTTAACTAAGTACTACAGACTCAGTAGTACTAAATGCAATGAGGAAGACATAATGCAAAGAGAAAGACACAACCTCGGTGATATGCTTCCCCAACATTCATAACCTCAGGCTAATAATGAGGAAACAATGAACAAATATAAGTCAAGGAGCACTGTACAAAATTTCTGACCATTACTCTTCAAAAGTATCAAGGTCATGAAAGACTTTACACAGAGAAACTGTCAGAGATTAGAAGTGACAAAGAGATATGACAACTAAATGTATTATAGTATTGTAGTTTAGATTATGAAATAGAAAGAAAATAGTGGGAAAACTGAGGAAATGTGAATAAAATCTGTAGTTGATAAGTATCAGTGTTGATTTCTTAGTAAAATATTAACACACAGGAAGCCGAGTATGCAGGACTCTTGTGCTATCTTTAGAACTGTTCTACAGATCTTTATAAAATTATTTTTAAATTAAAAGTTTTAAAAAGTTAATACCATTTGCTATTTATGTAAACCAGATATTTTAAAATACTATGAAACTAAAATTAAAAATAAACTGGAAGTGAAAATTTGTAAGATTATCCATAATCTGAATTTCAATTTTAAGCTTTTCAAAACAAATCTATTGTTCATCAAAACTCACTGTTTTCAATAAGTGCTACAGACCTGAACTCATAAAAACACACTTACACCATTATATTTCAGTTGTAAAGAAGATCTTCTGAAATTAAAAAGGTTTAACCAAAAAATTATTTATGCCACCTAGTGGTGACTGAGATAAATATGACTACTTAACAACAAAAGAATTGAGGAACTGAAGATGCCTATACTTTTGACAAATAAAACTTAACTGGGAGAAAAATGCTAATAAGGTGATAACATTTAATATTTGAGATCATGTAAATTATAGACATTCAAAAACAAAACATTCCAGTAAAATCGTTTTAAAAGATCAATTTAAGAAAGGAGAGCAGCTTGCTGGCTACATGAGCAAGCAGGATATTTGAAGTATATTAGAGGATGACGTCCATGTGTATTATCTCCATATTATACCATATCAAACACCACAATACCTCCAGGTCATTATCTTCATTATGGAGATGTCCTTGCAATACAATAATTTACTGGCAAAGGAAGGAAAACAAAAGGAGAGTATTCTTAAATGATGAGGAGAAAATAAAACAAAACTATAGACAAGATTAGCCATTCGACTTTGGGTAGACTACTGAAAGAACAAAAATGAGAGACATGTAGTGGTATAAACGGAATAAACCCAAGCCTGGGTTTTCATCCTTGGCTTGCAGCATGTATCCTAGAGCAGAAGACTTGCCTTTATAAACTCCTATACCCAGATCTATAAACTGACATGACATAATAAACTTACCCCTTTAAATTCTAATTCTACCAGGCAATCACAGTAGAAGTATTTCTAAATCCTTAATAAAAAAAATTTTGTTGCTATCAACTTCATCAGGAAACATGGTAAGTAATAGCACTTAGCGTATTTCCTGGCACACAGTAAGTGCTTTATAAATATTAACTATTAGCAGACAGGAAAAGGTAAGAGAAAACAAAAGGAACCAAGAAGAGAAAGAAGTGAAGACAGTCTAGCATGTATCATTTTCTAATCCTAGTTTTGACACTGTTACACACTTAATACCTTCCTCATAAATGTGAACCAAAAATACTCTGTCATCATTCTGTATGAGATACGTCTTCACTTAAAGAATTGTTATTTAGGGGAAATCAAATCATAACCTTTTGATAAGAAGCAAGAAAAACTATCTCTTTACATTGATTTTTATTAAACAAATAAGGCTGGTAGTGGAACATATTTTTATTTAATGCATAAACATGTAAGCCCCTTTATTAGAGAAACTGTATATATTGATGAATATGGTTAATGTTCACATCTATGGGTTAATTTTTTAAAAATCAGAACCAATAATTAGGATAGATTTGATGCTCTCTTCATTACATTGTGAAGTGTCTTGTGTAGTCATATTCTATTGTTGGAATGACAGCTTGTACAAATTTCAAGAAAATAAGAAGATACCTAAAAGTTTTTAGCTAAGGAAAATAAGATTTGTAAATAGTTCTATGTTTTAAGTCCATGTTGTATGTATCCATTTTATTAAGCCATTAATCTCTCAAAAAAAAAAAGACAAAATCTTTATTAAAAAATTCAACTATGAAAATTTGTGTTTATTTAACATTAGGCTCTTTAAGACTACCTGACCACTCATTCTAATATTTGAATTTGAAATTTCTTAATGAGCAGGCATTCATATAAGCACAATTATTTTGACATAAAAACAGAGACAAAGCTATCCCTGTTTAAATGAGTATAAAATGTAGTCATTTGCTAGACTCCTTTCCTGTTTATAAGTTTGCTAGAGTTATATCAGAAAATGAGGCGGAATAAAGACTACAAAAGCACTTTAATGAGAAACTGGTATTTATATTACCTCAAAATATCTCTCCCAAAATTTACTAATTGCTGCTGTGGTGGTTTCTCCGGAAAGCAAAGATTAATTCTTTTTTCTTGTGGCTATAAACTTCCATAGACTTAATGACTCACTTCTAACAATGGAAAGGAATAAATATGAACTACATAGGGTAGAGAAACCTAGCAGATACTACCTTAACTAAGTACTACAGACTCAGTAGTACTAAATGCAATGAGGAAGACATAATGCAAAGAGAAAGACACAACCTCTGTGATATGCTTCCCCAACATTCATAACCTCAGGCTATTTTTCTCATGAAAGCACTGAGAAAAATAATATGAAAACCCTTTATATTAAACTGACTCTAGGTTAGTATATGCATTTGTCAAAGACTCTGCTCTACTGGACTGTCTATAATAAAATTCTGAAACGTTTTCTATGTTCATCCAGCATCCAGCATAGTGCCACTTAGACATAATAGGACTTCAAGAGTAGATATGGTTTGGACTGGAAGTTTTTATTACTTCTGTCAATCCAAGAAAACTGAGTGGAAAACTATAGTAAGATATAAGACAGGTGCTACTGTCTTGAGAAAAATGAACATGCTATATTTTAAGAATATCTAAAGTACTTCATGTAGTACATTACTCTTTAATTAACCTATTTGTTTAAGTTGTATTTTTTGCTTTAGAGATCTCAGATTGATACAACCTAATTTTACTTTTACCTGATAGGAAAGTATATTTTTTGTAACATGTTAAATTGGAAATATACATAAGAAAAAGATACTCATGTTCTTATTCTAAATTAGTAGTTACCTCTGTAATAAGGTTGAGCTACTGCTACACATGGGGACATGTTCTAACCAACTAAGCAAAGCATAACTATCACAATATAACACTTTCTAAATAAATTAAAGACGTCCACTAGGATTTTCAGATATGCGAAGTTAAAACAAGTTATAGGCACTAGGTCATTAAGATTACACTAAATTTCTCAAAAAAAAAAAAAAAAAATCCTAAGAGCCATTTTGCCACAATCATACACACAGTGAAGGATACATATGAACTCCAAGTTCTCCCCCTCCTTCTGCAACAGTCTCAATGATTTTCTTCATCACCTCAGCATGCCTAGAAAAAAAAAATTGTTAATATAGACTGATTAGATCAAAATAGAAAAGACACGTTTTTCATTTGTAAAGAAAACAACCTTATTACTGTCAGTGAATTAATTTTTAACATATAATAGTTATAAACTATTTCCCCTACCACTCCCCAATAGCTATAAAATTATTTATTAAAATAGTTAAATTATAAAATATCTCCCCATCACATCTGAAACACAAGATTATAGACTGTTATGCCATGCAAACAGTTTTACTAGGGGAGGGGGCAATCTTAAAATGCTAGGGTAGTCACAGCAGACACAATGGCATTAGTTAGTATTCTGATAATTGGGACAGATAAGGAAGGCAGAAAACCAGAGAAAGGGAAATAATGCTAGGAGATAAATGTGGAATGACAGCTGTTTGCTCTATGAAACAAAAAAAGAGCCACACCATGCAAATTTTTAAAAAAGCCACATGGTATCAGTTGAACAAAAAAGCAAAGAAGTATCTATAATCTTGTGATTTGGGCTGTTTATTTAAATGAGAATAAGCCAAAACTGACGGGGTTTAAGAAAAGCTAATTGGTCAGAGTTAAGAGGTTGTATTTGTTTCTTTGTCCTATTGAGTATTCTAAAATGTATTGAATTCTATGTAAAAATAATTTTTTCACTTATAAGAAGAAAGGCATTTATTTATGTGAAGTTTTTGTCCTATCTATACATCTTTTCATGGCCAATTGGTATCTCTCCTGTGCTACAGAAAAGAGTGACATCAAAATTAGTATCTAGGCACAGAAACCAAGAAAAAGACAATTTTTAAAGAAAGTCTTTTTAACATACCCTGGCTTAAATAATGCTGCTTCAGTTTTTGACCATATCCTTCATGACAGAGGCAGTCACTTAGAATATAAAAGTGAACGTATCAGCCCAGAAGGCACAATCTGAGGCAGCCCATGGAAAGGACCAAAATATTCTTGCAAGCTTTATTTTATAGGGACTCAGATTTTTTGAAATATTTATATCTCATTCCATAATATAGTCATCTATTTTATTAAAATGTTTAACATAATTACCAGTTAAATTATTTTTCCAACTGAATAAAATTTACACCTCAGAAAGAGATATGCTTCAGTTTAACAAGCATCATCCTGAGATCTTAAACCATAAGAGGAATCAACAAAATAACTCTCAAAACTGAAAACCTTTTCAATTAGATAATTAAAAACTAAAACTAACAACTCCTAAATTATTTTTCATAGTTAGCATGATTAAAGTTTCAGACATAAAACTGAAAAAATGAGCAAGGTCTTCCATGGGATTAAAGTTTGAGAGTACAGGGGTTGCAAAATACAAGAAGAAAATATTAAAGGTTGTTTTTAACTAGAGGGAAGAAAAAAAAGAAATGTTTCGTCTAACTGGTCAAGAGAATCTGAGTTTCACTGAAAAATATCATTACTAGTATGTTACCATTTTTTCCAGTCAACTGTGAAAGTTACCTATTAGAAATAACCAACCTAAAGAAATGAGCATGTAATAACTTCTTTTTTAAGAAAAATTCTGAACAAATCATGTATATAGGCTCAACTTCAGAGATTTGGCTCTGTTGAAAAGACACTGATACAAAGAAAATCCCAACTTATAAAATGCACTTGACTTGCTAAGGCTGAAGAGCTCTCAACTGAAGAACATACAAACATCTCCCTTCACTAATCAATAAGAGAAAGCAAACAGTTCACATAGAAAAAGCACAAGGTTAACTCTGTAGTCTACATTCACAGAAAGACATAGTCATAACACAGCAAACCATATCTAAATGATGACTATTTCTGAGTCAAAAACAGGATCTTTCAAACTGTTCTGGAGCTAAAAAGTATAGTAAAATCACAAAGATCCATCTATTCTATAATTAAACACCCACAAAGAACAAAACATTCTTAATGTATTAAACTTAAATTGGTGAGGTTTTTTTTTCCCCCTTTCATTTTTATTTAAGCACAAGAAGATTTCTAAGGCAGACAAGAGATAATTTTCTTTGCTTATTAAGTAAAAATTTTTTCTGTTAGGGTTCCATGTTTACAGATTCTCAAGTAAGAAATCCATGAAATGAACAAACACACCATAAAATATATTTATCTCTACATACACAGACCTGCATGGGTGAACTGAACACATGGGAGGTGGTGGGAGATGAGGGTGATTTTCAATGGTCACTGTTTTCTTCACATGATCTTGACTGATGTCTTCATACATGTGCTCAACTGTTAAAGGCTGCCGTTGCTGAAAGTATTAAAAATGCTTGGAAATTACTATCTTAGCCTAAATCTCAAGTTTTATAATATATTTAGTTCTCCATCTCACATCACTTGCAATTTAGAATTCTAGACTATTTAGCATGATTTCTGGGAAAGTTTACAATTTATTAATATCAAAGGAGGTAGAAAGAAGGAATCACAGCCAAGCTCTGTGACAGCTACCCCCTAATGCAGAAAAAAGAGGGCAAGTTTGTGGCTGTCAAAACATTTTGTAACTTTGTAACTCGTCTCTTAGACTGATTTTGTTTTCTTGTTTCCCATGTATGGTCATAAGAATGACAGATTAAACAAGTTAATCTTCTATCAATTATCCTTTAATTCAATTAAGTATCTCAGTTTTCTGTCTTAAGGGAAAAAATACATACATACAATAATCCACTCTCTTCACATGTGGCATGATCATTTTGTAAATGCCTATATATCCAACTGATGTAATCCCAAACAAAATTTAAAAAAATATACCAAGTTAAATTTCCCTAACATTTTGAAGTCATAAACTTAGAGGTCAAGAAATATGTAGCAGATTATTTCTGTTTAAGTTTTAGCGTTATTGTTGTTACACTGAATAATTCACAGTTCATTCAAAATAAGAATCAAGTTCAACATTAATCATAAAGTTGTAAAACAAATGATTTCTAAAATTCAAAACACTACAATAAATACCCATGAGGTTATTGAAGAATAAATTCAACAATTTAAAATATTGATATTAAAATCTAATGCTCTTAATTTTTACCTCATCATAGCCAAATAACCATAATCGTGGAGTCTGGTAATATTTATCATAAGTGATGTAAAGGTCGTAAGTTCTGGTTTGCAAAATAGCATCTTCACCACCAGCATCAGTTTTGGCTTTACAAGCTTCTACTATTTTCCTTGTATCTAGGGTAGCCTGGCACATAATAAAAGAGAAAAATTTATAACCATTATATCAGTATGAATGTGACATTTTAGAAAACCTATTTTTTCCATTCTATATTTTGTTTTCTTACGAGTGAATGAACTTGGAACTCAAAGCTAAATCTTATATGCCATAAATAAACACATGAGAATTTCTTTGACAGATCAATATATTATTAAGAACATGAATTCCCAAGTTCATTCATTAAAAATTAAAGAAAACTCAATTTACTAACCTCATCTGTTTCCAACAATCCACTCTCTTCATATTCTGTTATAAAAAGCAACAAAAGATTAATCAAGTTCTAGAAAATTCCCTAAACCAATTTATATATTATTTTATAACATCATTCAAAAACTGGGGTTTTGCCTTTGTTTTTTTAACTGAAGATACTGAATATATAAGTGAGCTAATTTTATACTTTCAAAGGCAAAAGCCCAGAGAAAGTCAGCATATTTAAGGCTTGACATGATAATACGGTAGGAGTCCTCAGTGGCTCCACAGTGTATACAAGGCTACTTCTATAACTGCATAAACATGTTCATTAAAGTCATCAGTGACATCCTCTTTGCTGAATCCAGTGATGAATTCCCAGTTTTCATCTTAACTGACCTGTCAGGAATATCTGGCATGATTTAGTCCCTTCTCCTTGGAACACTTTCTTTCCTTGGCTTTTAAAATATTTCCCTGACTTTTCTCCCACATCACTAACTGCCGCTTCAATATCTTCTATGCTGGTTCCTCTTCATCGCCTCTACTTTAAAAAGAACCATAAAACCAAATGCTGCAGTAACCAAGGGCTCAGTTTCTGGACCATGTCTCTCCTCTATCCTCACTTATCTCTGTAACAATTTTGTCCAGACTCAGTAACTTCAAATATTGATGACTTTAAAAAATTTATTCCCTGCCTGCAGACTTGTATATTTAATTGTTTATGTCTCCACTGGATAACTAATTAACACTGTAAGTATCACGTCTAAAACTGAGTTCCTGACTCTCTCTCCAAAGCTAATCACTCTTTCAATTTTTCCGCTTCTCAGTTAATGGTATCTTTCTAAAAGCTCAGGTCAAAAACCTTGGAGTCACCCTTGACTACTCTGCCTGTCACCTACGACATCCAATCTAGCAGCAAATCTCTTTCGCTCAACTCTCAAAATATTCCAGAATTTTACTGTTTCTCATCACTACCAATATTACAACCCCAGCCCAAGCCGCCATCATTTCTTGCCTAGATTATTGAAACAGCCTCCTGTTGTCCCTTTCCCCTTCAGCCTATTGTCACCACTGTACAGTGATTCTGTTGAAATGTTAAATCATGTTGCTCCTCCACTTGGGGGAAAAAAAAACCCTCCGATGGCTTGTCTCACTGTGAGTTATGTCAAGGCCTTATAGAATCTGGTCCCTGGTTACCTCTCTGACTCTACCCTTCAATACTCTCCCTTCTCTCCTCTCTAGACTAAATACTGTAAGGTGTGTATTTTACATAAGTCACACATGTTCCCACCTCAGGACCTTTGCACTCTTCCCTCAGATACCTAAATAGTTCCATTCACTTCCTTCCAGGCTTTATTCAAATGGTTTGTACTTTCAATTAGGTTTTTCTTGACCAAATTATTTGAAAATTGCAACACTCATTCTGACTCAAGATTCTCTATCCCCTTTCCTCCTTTATTTTTCCCTTAACACTTATAACTATCAGATACAGTATATATTTTGCTTATCTATTTTTGTCTCCACTGATAAGAATATAAATTCCATGAGATCATGTCTACTGCTTTATCTCCAACACCAAGGACAATACCTGATAAATACTGTACTGCCCAATAAGAATTTGTTCGATAAATGAAAACTACCTTTATATTAGATACCATCAATACTACTGTTGAGCAAAATTACATATATAGCAATTCTTTAACTTTATCTAGGGGAAATATAATAAACATACTAAACGGATATCAGATATTTAAGGCAATCCCACAGCTTGTATTTTGAAAACAGTGCTTTACTCGAAGGGTTCTATACCATTCCACCATCCCAACTTGGTTAACTGTGCTATTCAGAGACAGATGAAATTCAGAAACAGTATTTGTGCAAGAAGGTGATGAGTTCAGTTTCTGACAACTTTGAGACATCCTGGTGGAAATGAAACTGAACAAATAAATCTGAAGTTGAGAATATCTGGGCTGGAGGATTCGAGATGGAAGTCCCTAGCATACAGATGGTATGTGAGGTTGCTGTGATCAATTTTGGTTACAAGTAACTCATTCAGATTTCCTTAAGGAATAGCAGTTTGCCATGAAAATAAGGACATGAATCTCACTAAAATTTAGGAACCGATATAGCTAGGTTTCATGGAGAATTGAAAGTAATGTTGAAAACAAACAGAAAGGTACTTTTAGTCCAGCAAGCATCACTTGCCATTATGGTGCTTCAACTCTACTTGGCAGCATCTTCTACTTCTGTATGCTACAAAACATAATCTATCTCACCCAAAGTCTATGTATTTTTGGGATTCAGTTGCCTTACAGCCTTAATGCCTGCCCTTTTTTCATATTCCTTTCCTTTTCCAACTTCTTACACTTGTACTCTATTTACATATACAAATATATTTAAACTCTTGCAAAGTATCGGATGTAATTTATACAGTCTTTCCTGTTGCACAAATTTTCATGCCAGACTACAGAATGCCATTACAGAAGCTGCAACAATAGATGAAATACGGGAGTATAGAGAGTAAGGAGAAAAAAAAAGAAACCCCATGAAACAGGAACGTTTAATAGCTGAGCAAAAGAAAAAGAATCACAGAAGATGACTAGAAGAAAGAGTGAGGAAGAAAACCCACTCTTACAGAAACCAAGGAAGATACGATTAACAAAATCAAATAATGCAGAAAAGCTAAGTGTAATAAAGATAAACTGGATTTACCAAAGAGGTCACCCTGGTGATAGCCATTTTTCACCTACTTTTAAATATCTGAGGTTTCATATGTATTGAAAAAGATTATCATGCTCATGAAATACAAAGCTGAATAATCATGTGCTCATAGACCCGTACTGCTCCGTTCTAGTGGGTTTCTATCTCTTGTAACAATGATTCACTAATGTGGTTATTCTCAACTGACAACTCTGGAATAGGTCTTTTCAGAATCTTGGGAAACTGAGGAGATTCTGTGTACTTAAAAGGCTCCATTAAAACTCACTATCTTCAGGTTTTAATAGAAAGATGCTATCAAAGAGGAAAAAAAAATACAAAATGCATAAGCAAACTTTGTTCTGCTCTGAAATAATTAGGTTAGGAATTAACATCTTGCAGCTCTACCTAGCATTAAATATTTATGACTAATAGTTATTCCAATAAAAATGATGTCATCCAAGACTATGTTCTGAGTAAAACGGAAGAGTCCAAGATCAAGATAGGTTTTATGCTAATGAAATTTATCAACTAAATATATATAAAATACACCCTTGGCTGCTAAATGCTAAGTTTACAAATCAATGAAAAATTCTTAATCCACATAAATTACAAATATTCTAAAATCAATATTCCAGTGGAATTGAAACAAATCAGAACAGGAATACCTTCCATATCAGCAGCTTCTCCTTCATCTTCCTCTTCTTCCTCTTCACATAGTGCTGAGCAATCTTGAAGCTTTATAGTGTCCTTTGAAATTAATTATATTTAAAATCACTTAAATATATTCATTAATTCAAACACTGAACACCCATGTGCTAGCATAGTGGTAACCACTGTGAAAATAAGAATGACAAGGCAGTTCTTATCCACAGGAAACTCAAACTCCAGTGGAAATAATGAATTCACATTCCAATCATTAAAAGTAATGTGCTAAGTGTTGTGACTGAAAAATAACCAAGCTTATTACGGGAGCAGTAAGAGTCATCTAAGCTAACTATTTAAAAATAATTTCCAGTTGCACTTCTAATAAAACAGTATTTTTAGTTAATCAATTCATTAGTATTAGAAAATCAGTTCAGAATTATATTAACTTGTGCACTTATAATTTAAGGGGAAAAGTGTACATATTTATAAATCAAATATATTATCAGCTAAAATATCAAGCACTGTAATATTCTCATTTGTTAACAATATCCTAGCTGAATTAGGCAAGTTATCAGACTTTACAGTTATTAAAATGCACAAGATTTCAGTTCAATTTCTTAACTATATTAGCTCTAGAGTGAAAAAAACAGTATCACCAATGACAGGTCTAACATATGGCTATCGTTTTCACAAAATTAATATTCTGAAAATCTGAAGTAAGTGGATAAATTGAACATCTAGTTTTACCTAGCTTACATTTTACTTAGGGGTGGTTTTATTTACTACTAGAAACTTAAGTCATGTGTTTAAAACTTAAATCATTCTTACACCCAAAATTGAAATCACAAGACTGTCTGAGTGTTTAATTATTAGATGAGCTAATATCTAACAAATTAATCATTAAGAAAAAATTTAAAACTCGTGATATTTATACTTGATAAAGTAAAACACAACAGAAATTGACAACCAAAATTAATATTTGCATTTGGATGGCAAGAATTCTAAGCACTGTTATAAAAATTATTATTATTATTATTTTTTTAGACAGATTCTCGTTCCATCACCCAGGCTGGAGTGCAGTGACATGATCTCAGTCCACTGCAACCTCAGACTACCAGTTCAAGCAATTCTTCTGCCTCAGCCGCCTGAGTAGCTCGGATTACAGGTGCATGCCACCACGCCCGGCTAACTTTTGTATTTTTAGTAGAGACGGAGTTTCACCATGTTGGTCAGGCTGGTCTCGAACTCCTGACCTCACGATCCCCCTGCCTTGGCCTCCCAAAGTGCTGGAATTATAGGTGTGAGCCACCATGCCCGGCCAATAAAATTATTAAAGGAATTACCACAAGCTGTCTGAGAAAAACACTACTATCTATACTACTCTGCCATTTATCATTCCCAAAGTCTGAAGCATATATAGTAATGGCCAGAGTAAACAAGATCTTTGAAACAGCAAAGCAATTTGTGTGATTTCTCCTTAAGTCATTCAAATACTTCAAAAAGTCAAATTTCAAAATGATGAACTCTCAGGCCAAAGAACTGAATCTTAAAGCATAAAATTATACGTGAAAAAAAAAACATTTTAGTTTCTATCACTTTCTGTTATGCCCCAGTTACAAATCCTGAAAAATCCAAATGACAAAAACACAGTAGCAAATGTGTCGTAAGACTAGGAACACAATTATTCCATCCAAATAGTCTATCCTCTAAGTGACTTGACTGTTAAAAAAAATAATTAAGACAAGGATGAAAAGATTTTATATTATTTTTCATACCATTTCAAACACCTACATGTATATAAAAACATGAAGACAACTGCATCTGAGCTCTCTGAGAAATGAAAAGCTAATATAATACCTACAACAGGCTAAAATGACTCAAAATTTCCATGCAGAAAAACTCTACCCAATTATACGTTTTACCCTCATAAGTCATGCAATAAAACTTAACTGATTAAGCTTCTATGCATTCAAAATGTCATAAATTTGAATGATGCAAGCTAAAGTTTGCTTTCAAATTTTCAAAAACAAATAAAACCCAAATTACCAGTAGCTGAAGAAAATACAGAGAATAATTAAATTGCTTATGGGACTATTTAAGCTACAAAATTTAAATGTTAATATATCATTAGCATCTACCAGTGAACAAGCAGATAATCCCCCCACCAAAATTCTCCACTAATATGACATTTGGTACTAAATTTATTTTAAAACAAAAAAGTCATCTCTTTTAAACTAGCCTAGAAGTTGCTTCAGTCAGTGAAAATTAGTAGCTAGTACAAGTTACAATCTAAAAGGTGTTTTACTTAACCATGCTACAAATTAAGGAAAATAAGAGATGCATTAGGCAGCAGTAGTGTATTGGTGTGTTGAGAGAGAAAAATGAGTGGGTAAGAAAATAGCTGAAATTTAAAAGAGCTTGACACTAAATAACCAGGGTCTTTATAAGAAAGATAGGAATGATTATATGTATGTGTGTATAAACATATATATAGATAGACAGGCAAATAACTAGTCATTAAATTAAAAAATATAATTAATTAACCAGTACCTTGTTTTCCAGTGTGATCTCTTTAACTGCTTCAGTTATTCCTGTAATACCTATGTAAAATTCGGCAGAAAAGAATAACTAAAATTAAACTGCAACCACCCTATTTACTTATTAAAGCAATATAAAAATACTGAAAATTCTCACAATTTCTCTGAAATAAGTAGGCAAATAATAGTATCTTTACAAATGAACTCTAATAAAAATAGTCACAATGACACCTCCTCAAAATTTGAAAAATACATTAACTTAATATTTTACCATGAATTATCCTGTCATTCTTCACTTACTATTCCTTATTTACTTTCCTGGTTTGAATCTCTATCACAACACTTTCTAAGAAAGAGAACAGTTTGGCCAGGTCTGGTGGATCATGCCTGTAATCCCAACACTTTGGGAGGCCAAGGTGGGTGGATCATCTGAGGTCAAGAGTTTGAGACAAGTCTAGACAACACGGTGAAACTCTGTCTCTACTAAAAATACGAAAGTTAGCCAGGCATGGTGGCGTGCACCTGCAGTCCCAGTTACTTGGGAGGCTGAGGCAGGAGAATCGCTTGAACCCAGGAGGTGGAGGTTGCAGTTAGCCGAGATCACGCCATTGTACTCCAACCTGGGCAGAAGAGCGAAACTCTGTCTCAGGAAAAAAAAAAAAAAAAAAAAAAAAATGAGAGAACAGTGAGAACAGTTTAAGAAACTACAGGATGCATATGTACATTTTAATTAAGCTTGCATCAAAATTTTCTCAAAAAGCTATTAGTTATCTTAGTATAGGTTGATTATCCCTTATCTAAAATGCTTGGGACCAGAAGTATTTCCGATTTTTTTTAGATTTTGGAATATTTGCATGAATACTTACTGGTCAAATACCCCTAATATAAAAATTCAAAATGCTCATTAGAGCATTTTATTTGAGCATCATACCAGTGCTCAAAATGTTTTGGATTTTGGAACATTTTATTGGATTTTTGGATTAGGGATACTCAATCTGTTTGTCATATGCCTCAGAAATGTAGGATACCCAAAGGTAGTAATATCATATCACATTTATATGGGGCTTTCTACTAAGTGTTTCCTCATCTTATGTAATCATTACAAGCACTATCTATGAGGATGTTACAGTAATAATGTCTTCCTATGAAGAAATGAAGTCACTGGAGAGATAACTTGCTTGAGAGTTATACCCAGTTAAATGATGGAACTGGGATTAAAATTCATACAAGCTAACTTTTGGTTCAATTCTCTTGCACTCCACTGGGCAAATACCTCAAAACTTACTTGTCTCAAAGAAAGTATTAAGCAGGTGGCAGCACCACCAGTCAGCTAGATAACATTTCTACTGCAAAGTACCTGTTACTGTTAACAAAATAGTTTAACAAGGATAAGAAATACAGTAAGACAGTGGTATCTAAAGTCACTAAAGAAAAATCCTAAGTACAGAATATGCTTAGCTCCTTTGTTAATCTTCTAAAATTTTGAGATGTCTGTTCAACGTGCCTAAACAAAAGGATAAATAACTCACTTTCACAAATAAAAGAGGTCAAAATCCACAGGTCTAGCACAAAGCTTTTACTTCATAGTATTTCTAGAAATTACTATATAATAGGTATAATTATTTCATAACAGTAAAACCCAAATTTCAACACACTGAATTCACACTACAAAATGATTGACTCCTGAACATAAAAAATCAACCTCTTTAACTTGTCAAAATATAATAATGTAGCAGTATGCCATTAAAACACTTCTAAAAGTAGGATACAGTTGACAAAGAAAAAGCAAGTTCAAATGACTCTAATGACGGTGATACTCTCAAGGTTTATGATGATTAATTTTATGTTAACTTGGCTAGGTTGTGGCACCCAGATGTTTGGTCAAACACCAGTCTAGATGTTGCTGTGAAGGTATTTTTTAGATGTGATGAACATTTAAATAGTAGACTGCAGAAAGCAGATTACCCTCCATAAGATGAGGGCTATCATCCAATCAGTTGAAGGCCTTATAAGAAAAAGACTGAGGTCCTCCAGAAGAACGAATTTAGCCTCCAGAATGCCTTGGGACTAAAGCTGCAATATCAACACTCCCTGAATCTCCGGTCTGCAAGTATGCCCTGCAGAATTCAGACATGCAAGCCCACATAATCACATGAGACAATTCCTTTAAAAAAAAAATCTATCTACCTATATCTGTACCTATATCTATGCAATAGCCCTCACTTATCTGTGGGGGATACATTCCAAAATCCTCAGAGGATGTCTGAAACCACAGGTATTAAACTTTACCTATGCTGTACATGACGGCCGACCCGATAACTGAGTTGGCTATTAAGTGACTAATGGCTAGGCAGCATATACAGCATGGATATACTACACAATGGAATGATTCACGTCTTGGGCAGAACAGAGGAGGATGGCAGGAGATTTTATCGTGCTACTCTCAACAGTGGGGGCACAAGTTAAAACTGATGATTTATTTATTTCTGGAATTTTGCACTTACTATTTTTGGACCATGGCTGATTACAAGTAACTAAAACCACAGAAAGCAAAACCAAGGATAAAAAGGGACTACTCTGTACACATCCTGTGGGTTCTGTTTCTCTGGACAACCATGACTAATACATGAGCTAATAGGAGAAAAGCCCAGGAAAAGCAAGGATAAAGCAAGGGAAACAGGTGAATAAGGAACTAGTACCTGGCCTCATAAGTCATTAACTTGACATCAGAAACAATGCACAATCAATAGTTCCAGTCAGTCAACAGAGAATTTACTATTCACGTGTTGCCAACATCTTCCAGGCATGGAAAAACCAAAGCAGAATAGTTAAAAGACTTTGAAAAGATTAGGTGGAAAAAAAAAGGCTAACAGCACTACTCAGTAGGGGGAAAAGAAGAGTAGTTTTTGAAATTATTTTTAAAGGTTTTTCGATCTGTTATTTCCTCTAGGCTTTGATATAACACTCAACTCACTACTAAGCCAATAAATTTCAGATCAAGGAGCCAAAGTCCTGAATCTTTGCCTATTATCTCCATAAGGAAAGAGATGGCAGCATCCTTTATTTGGAGTAGAGGGGAAACTGACCTAAGAAGGAACTTTTACCTGGGCAGATACTTAGCCCTCTGTCTACTGCAGTGAGTCTCAACTAATGGCAGCAATCTTTCCCCCATCCAACATTTAGCAACGTCTGGAGGCATTTTTGGTTATTAAAACTGGGCTATGCTACTGATATCTAGTGGGTAGAAGCCAGAGATACTGCTAAGCATTCTACAATGCACAGGAAATAATTATCCATTCCAAAAAACAGTGCCAAGCTTGAGAAACCCTGTTTTATTACTACTACTAAGGATATACCTCCTAATCTCTAGGACTCAAAGGGAGAAAAACTTGTTTTTAGTATCATGAACTTAAACTCAGAGCACATTTTCTTCATCAAAACTAAGTCATAAATGGTAGTAAGCTTCAGCAGCACATGATAATATGCATTTACACAGTTACATAAACACAGTGGCAAAATAGTGTTCAGCAGCACATGATAATATGCATTTACACAATTAAATAAATATAGTGGCAAAACAGTATTTCAGGACTTGGAATTTAAAAAGTATATTCAGGGTTCCAAATACCTTATGGAAGCATACACTTATAAAAGCTTGCATTCAACTCATTTAACAAATATTAACCAAACAACTTCTACATCATACACTGTGATCGATACTGAGAATTCAACTGAATCTCTACCTTCATGGAGCTTACAGTACTGAAAATTGCTTTTAGTTATCATTTAACAAATAATTATTAAATATTTAATAGATATCAGTTCTCTGGGTAAAATAAATATGAATACAGTATAGTTATTGTCATAGAGGAGCTCATAATCCAGCAATGGAATCACAATGACATGTAAGCAAGAGACTGTAAAGCCAAGTAGTATGCACATTCCGCATTTGTGACGTACTTTCTTTTTCCCCTTTCTTTATTTAGAAAGAAAATAATATTATTTCCAAATTGCAATGGAAGTAGCAGGTGTTACAGAAGTTTGGCATAATCTGGTTGGGCGCAGTGGCTCACACCTATAATCCCAGCACTCTGGGAAGGCAAGGAGGGCAGATCACGAAGTTAAGAGATTGAGACCATCCTGGCCAACATGGTGAAACCCAGGTCTTTACTAAAAACACAAAAATTAGCTGGGTGTAGTGGAGTGTGCCTGTAGTCCCAGCTACTCAGGAGGCTGAGGCAAGAGAATCACTTGAACCCGGGAGGCGGAGGCTGCAGTGAGCCAAAATCATGCCACTGCACTCCAGCCTGGTGACAGAGTGAGACTCTATCTCAAAAAAGAAGAAAGAAATTCGGCATACTCTAAAGGCTTTTTATAAATTTGTCCTCCTGCTTTTTTCATGTAAGTCTACTGGGACAAAACTATGCCTTATGTATCCTCTTTTTTAAATCAAGGCTATTATAAAAGTTTGTGAAAAAGTTTAATTTAAACTAAATATATGTCATTCTATTCTCCTCTTACCTGTGTTGTGATATGTATCTACCCATCCACCATCACCATCATCTTCTTCAATGATAGCTTCCAATTCATCTGAATATTCCATCTGTTTGCACCGCTTATAGCATGGCACTATAAAAAAATATGGTAAATACAGTTACCAGCACATAATCTGCTAACCATAAATCCATTAGAAAGAAGAGCTTATTCCATAAAATAGGGTGTTTATACCACCAAAATACTAACTGAATATTATGTTTCACTTTTAAAGGTCATTAAGAGTCACATTCAGCCCAACAGACACATAATTATTTGGCTACATTTACCTTTTCCTACATTGCTTTGTCAGAAGACAAGTAGAAACGCTCTATTGGGAATGTTCTATGCATTTCCTTTACTATGATGGTCTGTGAAGAACAGCAGGCTGATGTCAGAGATATCACTGTTCAATTTCGGTCTAATGAATGATAATACCTTATTTTAATGGCTTTACTCTCAGAAGATGGAGCTACCGGCTGTCATACTCAGTGGTGGTAAAGGTGACCTCTTGTTTTCAAGGCTAAAGTAACTTTCAACATAAATTTTGTAATTCGTATTTAAGTCCCAGTTATTCACAGTGGATAAAACAGTTTAAAATTCACCAACCTTCTGATTTTTACTTCTTTATACCACACTGGTAAGTTGTTCATACAGCAAATGTATTAACAGGTATTATTATTCATAAGCCTAAAATTGGATAATTATATGGTAAAAACATTATGGTATAGGGTCAAAAAACTGCTTTTTAATCTCCTGATTTTTTTTTTAAACAACAGGGTATAAATGATCACACTTAGTTAAAAAAAAATATGCTATAGAAAAAAAAAAGCTGCTGTTTTGTACATATTATTTTCCCTTTCCTATAATGAGTAAATTGGAACAGAAATCAATGTTTTGTCATTAGTTAGGGACCATAACCTTTTGATACTGTTTTAAAATTTAACTTCATAAAATAAAACACTACCTGTTTTGGCCAGGATGGTGGCTCATGCCTGTAATCCCAGCACTTTGGGAGGCTGAGGCAGGTGGATCACCTGAGGTCAGGACTTCAAGACCAGCCTGACCAACAACGAGAAACCCCCTCTCTACTAGAAATACAAAAATTAGCTGGGCATGGTGGCAGGCACCTGTAATCCCAACTACTCCGGTGGCTGAGGCAGGAAATTGCTTGAACCCGGGGGGCAGAGGTTGCAGTGAGCCAAGATTGCACCATGCACTCCAGCCTGGGCAACAGAGCGAGACTCTACCTCAAAAAAACAAACAACAACAAAAAAACACAAACCACTACCTGTTTCAAAATATTTTTGTGTCCTTCAGTGACACAACAACAGAAAATAACATCTTTAGCTCTGTGCTTTTAGATGTCACAGGTAGTATGAGTTACATTTTCCATAAAAAATTTAAGTCTAAAGAAGATTAAAATCAAACACCTAAAAAGATTATTATGAAGTTAACTTCAAAAAAGTCCACTTAGAAGTCTAACTTTTTCCTTGAGGACCTCTTCCTTCGTATCTTGACAACTATATGTTTTTAGCAAAAAGAAATAACAGAAAGAGAAGATAAAACTAAGGAAAAAAATTTCAAGCAATAGAAAAAACCAGAGAGCTTCATTTTAATATAGCTCTATGCAAAATTTACTAATATGTATGACATAATTCTTACCATTTTTGGTTACCAAAAATTGTTTGCCTGTTGGTAGGTATGCCTTCACTTTCAATTCTTCCCCTGTAGCCCTTTAAAAACAGTGAAAAGCACCAAAATACAAAATATATTTTAATAGGCAAATATAGGGCAGAAAGGATCGCATACAAACCTCAAAATGACACAATCCATACCTCTCAGAAAACTGGCTTAAAACTGATTTGGGAAGGATGCATTTAAGTAATATATGTCAGGACATGGAAAAAAACACAACAATAATCTAAGTGAAATATACTAAGAGATGAAGATAGACCCAAGAGAATTTGGATTAAACACTAAACAAAAAAAGATAGAATAATATAGAACTATTAAGCAACTATTATGTTTGCCTCTAAACAACAACAAAATATCCTGCTTCTCAGTGAGTTGAATAATCTCTCACATTGTATAATCTCTCACATTTTTAATCCTAAAATACTGCTGCTCATCTTGAGAACAAGAACAGGCAGGAAAAAAAGCTGCATGACATTACATAACAATGTAGGTGGCTGGCAAAATCCCTGTTCCTATCACTGTATTAAAATCAGAACTAAGAGACAATAGATACTTTGAATCATAAAATGACAATATTAAGAATAATTATTGAAAACAAAAAACTTCTATTGAGTACTTATTAAGTATGGAACTTAAGTCTCCAACACCTAATTTTCAATTATTCTTCATAACTCTAAGCAGTAGAAAACATAAATATCCCATCTTATAGGTAAGCAAACTAAGATTAAAGAGAAACAGTTGCCTATGATCACAAAACCAGGTGGGAGAGCAAGGATCAAAGCCATGTGACTTCAGGGCTCCTATTCTTAAACACTATTCCCTCTATGGGTCAGAGACATCTATAATATTTCTGAGCTGCTCTGGCACCTCTTATTAAGAATTTGTGGGTCATCTGAAAATGGTGAGAGGTGGAATGGTATGTGGTGTCTGTCACAAACATATGAGCATACATTTGGAGTTCTGCTGCCTTTTCAAGCTTCAGTCTAAAGTGCAAAGCATAGATCTGAGCACAGGGTAAAGTCAGGAAATGCCCAAATATTATTTGACAGCCTTCTAGGCTTCTTTTGACTAGTCCCAAGTCTCAGATTCAACAATATCACGGCAATGCCCAAAGTTCTGAGGAAAGAGTTAAAATAGGGTCATGATAACACTTCTACACATGAAGGTATAAACATGGAAATAATCTGTCTCTAGCATTGATTTAAAATAAATTTTTCCTTTGGCCCAGGAATTCAGCCAAAAATGTTGACACTGAAGTAAGGTATAACTGAGTTCTAAGTTACAATAAAATTATTTAAATCATAATTCACAAAATGGAATAAAACTACTAGTATCTGCTAAAAAAAAGATTCAGTCCATATACACGAGCCCCTACAACAATGCTATAAATCAAATGCTTAAACTACTTAGACAATTAAAAGCTGGTAGAATAAAGAAATCTCAATGAAGAAAATGCATATCATATTGGAAAAAAAATCCTAAATCAGTTATTTTCACAAAATGAATACTACTGTAAACCTCATGTCCCCATTGACTTGAAATACATGTAAATTATAGACCAGGACCTAGCTAAATATAGTTTTAATAGAAAATTTGGAATACAGAAAAAAAAAAAACCAAACACCCTTATTAAATCAGAGAACTTCTATGACATGAATTCAATTTTAAATATGGAACAAAAAACACATGAAAGAAATAAAAATATATAAAAACAAACCTCAAACTTTAGTCTTTTTGATACATAAATAATGCCGTACAAAATAAGGATAATTGATAAAAGCAGTGACAACTGTTTCAGCTACATGGTAAATATAAAAACGAAGGAGACTATCAGGCCACAGATGACAGTTTCAACACCGGTTTAAAGAAAAGTTTCATTATTTAAGCTCTTTCGATATTATGAAAAATATTATCAATTGGAACCTTGTTAATTATAGAACTCATATTCCCAGTCAAAACTATACCTTTCAACTATAATTGAAAAAAAATCATTAAGAAAAAAAAGATATAACAAGTTAAAGCACCTATATCCAAACAAGGTGATGATTCCAAACAATTCTAGTTTAAGTAAAACTTTTGCCAATCCTGGGATCATTTTTTCAGCTACCAACAGGGAGTCATTATCATTAAGTTTAAAAGTAATAAAGCACTGTTATTATTCAGAATATTTTAAAATACACACTGTGAAAACCACTAAATTGCTTAAAGTACTTTAGTAATTAAAATAAAAGCTATTGAAAAAAATAAAAACTTAAAGTCTCTTAAAAGCATTTATAGGTAAGGCCTTAATTGGTATCATAAACCTTTCTTTTAGTTTTAGCTAGTTTCCTAAAGATGGAGCATACTTTAGAACCTTAACAAAAAAATGTTTATGTCTTATATTTTAAAGAAAATAAAACTGCAAAATCTCTGCACTTAATAATGCCATAAAAATGTTCAATAAATTGTTAATTTGAAAAAAAAACCTGATAAAATTTTAAACTATTGAACATTTATTATTCAAAGAACCAGAAGATCAGACCTAGTCACTGTAAAGAAAATAAATACTAGTAAAGGAAGTAAATGCATTTATCTCAAATAAGTCTATCTGTTGTGCTAAAACAAAGCAAAGTAAATTAGGTGTAACACCCACTTGTTCTTTCTTTACTTTACTTTGTGTATCACTAGGGGCACTGTTTAACAGAAAAATCTGCTGGGAGGGTTAAACTGGTCATTCTATTTTTCATCCATTAACCTATTTTGCAAATTGCTGTAATTCCAAAGCCATGGCTTTTACTAATTTTCTATTATTTACTCAATATTACTTACCATTGCCATGTTGGACAGTGGTGGACTAAGTGATCTCCAGCTGCCACAAACTTTTCAGGATTTAGAAGGAATATGAAAAAAAGGAAAAAGAAAAATCAAACATCACTTACTGTGCAGGGTGGCAAAATACCAAACTGATGGCCCTAGGTAACACTGAAATCCAGCAAGCAATTAAAATATTAACAGCACCAAAGCTGCTCTACCAGCCTCAAGATTTGTTTTTGATTATGACTAAACTGCAAAGTTTTCTAATGTCCATAAAAATTCAGTTTTTATCATTGGATTAAGTAATGCCAAAAGCAGTATCATGAAATTGATACAGGTAAGGCTATCAGATTTAAATTGTCAAAATCCATTTTAAGGACACAAAAAAGTGGACACATTCTTGCCAATGATTGAAAATTCAATAAAAATTGAAAAAAAATACTAAAATAGATACAAATCTATAATATAAGCCTACTTTAATATACCACAGGGCACACATCTTCCTCTTCTTCTTTTATTATTTTTAAAACTTAAAGTAATTTTGGAAGCTTTTTTGCACTCCTAAAGAGAGAAATGTAGCGTCAAACAATGGGAAAAAGTTAAAAGCTTTTTGGCCTCACTCTGAAAATACCTACAAAATTAACAAATTGAATCATCTAACAAATCTTAAGACTTTCAAAGCAGGCTTAATATTGTACACGTTTTTGTTTCTCTTCAGAAATAAAAACCAGACTCAGGGAGATACACTTTAACTGTTTAAGAATTATCACTTTAAATGAACATGTGCTGATCTTTCTGACGAACAGAAATCCTGCTTATTTCAGAGCAGAAAATGTAAGTCTGTTAAGCGTAACTGCAATGTCCCAACTCAAGCTGGATGCACATATACTTGCCAAATTACTTCTATTTCGCAACAGCTCTAACTTAAAATCTTGTATTGTTCATGGGTTTATTACACAACAAAAAATTACAACATATTTAATCTCTAATACCTTTCTGAGAAAGTATGTCTACACAAAATACTGTATTTTGAGAATCCTATCAAATAAGAATTCTAAGAATAACCTCTTTTAAGATGAAACATCAACAAGATATAAGATATAGCAACCAAATTCCTTAAGAAACTTTATGTTTCTGTTCTTTTATTTCAAATAATTATTATTTAAACTGCTTAAGTAAAGACAAAAAAACAACATTAGTCTCTTCCCCAAGTTTTGAGCACTCTGAGGTCATTGCAACCTACATTTAGCTCCGTGGTTATCAGAACTAATTTATTACCATTAAAATAATTTAAGAAAATTCAAGCAAAATATATAATTAAAAATATTCTTTCATCTTATTGCCTTGAGGTAACAAGACTAATATTTTGTCTCAAAGTTCCTACAGCAATTTTTACATAACAAGAACACTAGCAGGCAAGAAAAACTTAAAAAAAAAAAAGACTTGCACTGATAATGAATATATACATGTGTACATTTGCCCTCATTAGCAATGACCATCATTACTTGCTTCATATGTTCAAATGAAATAGGACTCAAATTTCTAAATGATCAATATTGCTTGCAGCAGCTTTCTCTTAGAGACTAAAAATGTTCTCTTGTGATCTTTATTATCAGTATATAGTACTGACTAACTCCAACAAGATAGAATCAATATTTACATCTTGGTGAGCAATGTCATTCCTCAAGCTAACCTCAATTAATAGTATTCTACTTAATCAACTCATACACACATCCAACATTAATTTTGTTTTGACAATACAGTATTAGACACTAGCTGCCTCTCTTTTTAAGCACAATATTGCCACACCTCTGAATGAAAACAAAAAGATAGCTGATGCCTGGCAGAAACCCAGAAACAGTAAGAGGAAACAAATGAACAAATCAATTCAGTATATAATATTTACACAAAGCAATTGATGCCTTCTCATCTCCTCCTCCAGGCTCATTCTACTCTACCTCAATCCTGTAATTGTGCTCTATCCCAACCCAGTATTATGTGCTAGGCACCCAACTGGGCTAATTTGGCCTCAAATTTTGTGAGAGAGAGGAAAATTCATAAATTGATTGATGTTGTAATTAAGTGTAACAGTAATTTATTCTAGGAAGAATTTCTGTTTGAAACTGCTTAATTCTATCCAATGACCACAGACTTGCATCTCTAACTGCAACCATCTATTCAACAAGTAGTAATCTTTACACAGAGGAGATAAAAACCAGAGTGCAAGAACAGCATACTTTCATCTCTGCTCTTGATTTCAGACACTTAAAGAGCCATGTTCAAATTATACCTGTTTGGCAAGAATGTTAATGATATCCTTAAAATCAAAACCTAGTTTTATTTGGCATTCAAGGTAATGAAACCTAAGATAGAATAGGATCTTTACAGAATGTCTAGCCCACAACCCTTATTTTATAGATGAGGAAACATGAAGCCTTGGCAGGGATAGCTTAACTGATTTGCTTATTAGGAGAAATTACAGAAACAGGTCTAGAAGGCAGGTCTCCTAGGTTCTTTCCATACTACCATGTGTCTTCACCAAAAATAAAAAACAAAAAATTTTAGATAAAAGATGAGTTATGCAAACCACTCTTAAAACTTACAAGGATTTGGAACTAGACAGATTCCATCACAATTGAAAATTGAAAGATCAGTTAATTCTCTAGCTTGATGCCTTGAAACTTACAGAAGCAGCCTCATCATACAAGGCTTATTTTAAAATGTTTGTTTCAAAACAATGAATAAAGTTCTATTGCCAATGAGTAGTACTTTCATTGACAGTTAAAAAAAGACAAGCTTAAACTCTGTCTTTTATTAATTCTCATAAAACCCTAACTATTCATAAAATTGAAGCCTGAAAAAGTTTTTAGCCCAGTATTTATATCTCTAGGGACAACAAAATAAACTACCTAAACAAAAAAGAACTATTAAGAGAAAACAGCATCTAAGTAGCGAGCAGTTTCCCAATGAGAAGCATGAAAACTCACATTTGATGTAGACAGAACCAAGACACCACAAACACTACAGAGTTTACTGCACAGCTCAATATAACACAAATATAAGTGAAGAACCAGTGATACAGGACCCTTTTCCATCTCTTCTGTCACCCTCATTTCTAAATAAAGAGGAACTACAGAGAAATATGAGAAGTGGCAAATTGACGGGGAAGTTACATTTTTTCTCCTATGGGAAACAGAAATTCCTATAAATCACAAACAGTCATAAAATTTAATTTTACTGAAATCAAAGTTAGAGTTCAAAATGTTTTCTTATGAAGCAGAAAAGCCACCTAGTTTAATATAATTGTAAAATAAAAAGGCTTCAGTATATTTTCAGCACTCACCTCTTCTGGGGTGATTACACCTGTTTCCTTAAACTTTGATTCCTAAAAAAAGCAGAAAGAAAAACAGTATTATATCTTGTTTCACTATCAATTAAATATGTTTCTGGGGGCAATTATTTGCCTGCTGGTACCCTTCTAGGCAATGAAGCACATACAAAAAAAAAAACATTCTATCTATCTAATCTATCTATCTGTCTCACTCACTGGTAATGATCACAGGAATATACAAGTCTAATGTAGGAAACAGACATAAAAATAATTATAATACTATCAGATCACTACTATACCAGAGTAAAGTTCTATGTAGAAACATTCTAAGATTTAAATAAAAATAAAGCCTTACAGTGTTTCTATGAAACGAACAAATATCTTTATTTTACAGAACAGCAAAAATGTCTTAAAGATGTTTAGACATCTTACAATTCAGCCAGTCTTAAACTGAATGATATTAGAAACCAAATCTAGAAATCATTTAGCATTTTCCCCTAATTCTCATCTCCACCAAGATATTGACACAGTATCCTCTCCTCTAAAACAAGGATGCTGTCAACTAAATTTTTCTAAACCTTAAGTTATATGTAAGATTTCCTGGCAGAGTCTACAAAAATGAGAAGACTTATTTATGAACATTATTCATTCAACAAATGTTTACTATGTGCCAGACACTATTTGAGGCAGTGGGAATATTTAGTTGTGAATAAAATATACTCAAATTTATTCTTGCCTTCATAAGGAGTGTCAACTCTAGTTGAGGAAGAAAAGCCAAATGGTAATGAATAACACAGCATGAAGAAAAAAGAAGCAGAGAGGAATCTGTGGGATTCCTGGAATTTGTTGGGGAGAGATGGTCATTTAAAATAGAACGGTAAGAGAACAAAGACTTTATTGAACAATGACTTGAAAACCTTAAGGCAAGGAATATGCCATAAGGCTTTAAGTGCCCAGAGCTTTTCAGATAGAGGAAAGGGCATATGCAAAATCCTGAACCAAGAGTGTGCTTAACAGAATAATAAAGAGGAGGTCAAGTTAGCTTAAGCAAGAGCAGTCAGGGGATGGAGCAGATGAGACTGGGCCCTCTACCAATTAAACAGAACCTTAGAGATGATTTTAAGAACTGCAGTGTTTACTGCATGTACATCCTCCAAACAAAACATGATTTTTCTTTTTACTTGCTAGAAGGCAATTACTTATTTTCTGAAGATTTTGTTTTTTCTCCTTGCCCTCCCTTATCTAGCAGGAAACTGTAAGGATTCTCTCTGTAAACCAACAGTTTGCACAGGAGGTATCAAGGAAACGGTCATTAATTCTTTCTTTTCACTAAAAACATATACCATACATAATGACACGCTAACAGTTCCTTTTCAGTTTGGTGATCAAGTAAAATGACTCCTCCAAACATAATTCTACATCATAAATTTTATATTTAATTTTCTCTCCCTGAAACTAAAAAGTTGTAACAATGGTGTATTATTAAAATACTGTATACCTAGGTAGATATGATAGTCCAAAAAGGTAACATAATACGTAAAAACATTTGATTCAAACGTGAAAATCACTTTCCAATCTTAATTTGACTGAATAATCTTAAAATGACTTTCACAGTAAAGAAATATAAGCAAACCAACAGTTGAAATTCTCATTTATAATCGCTGGTTTATTTACTTGGCCAATAAATTATTCTTTTAAAAGGAACTTTGGAAAAACGTATTTTAAAAAGTACAGACCTATTCCCTTTGTCATGGAAAGGGAGCAAAGCAAAACTCTCCACTATTCCTAGCTTATTACAGTAGTTCACCCCCACACTGAGATTGGTACATTCTAATTCAAAGCCTAAAAACAACCAGAAAAAAAACAAAAACTAAGCAAGAATTTCCCATTAATTTACTATTCTTGCTCGCTTTTCAGAAAGCAAAAATGAACTTACAACAAAAAACTTACTCCAAAAGAATTATAAAAGAAAAAATTGAAGGCAGTTCTAGAAGTTTACCTTTGAAAAAAAAAAAAAATCAGTCCCTACTGCAATAGCTAATGTGTCACAATATTTTACTCCAAAATTTCTGTACTGTTGCCAATATACTAAAAAGAGTATACAGCCAGGAAGGTAAGACGTGCCTTATTATCACTAATAACCAGCTACGGTTATCTGAAAAGCTTGGGAAAGAGGTTTTGCTCGTTAGAAGGGTTCAAGGTTACTAAGAGATAAGGTTGCCAATTTTACCTCGTTCCTCTGATATCGAAACGAGTTGGGATCCTACTCACAATTTCACCACTATAGCGGACTTTCTATGAAACTTAAAGGAAAAGTGACATATGTCAAACACTGACTTCATTTTTCAAAAAGATAAGCAAAATCCTAGTTTAAAAAGTCAAAACGACTTCCCGTGTTTGGATTTCACGTCCTTCAATCTACTCAGCCGCCGACCACCTTCTAACCCGACGTATCCAACCGCGCAGAGTTATGACGGGGAAGGCAGGAACACGCACAGAGCGTCGCCCCAAGTTTACCCCTGAGGAGGCAGAAAGCCCTAAGGAACAGCCGGGTAAGACTACGAGTGGGGGGCTGCACCTTTCCTTGTGTCCCGAGCCCTACTGCCTCCCTACACCCTGCCCCGCCGGAGAAGACGGGACTTCTGCGGCGCCCGGTCCCTGCAGAGTTGAGCATGTGCCTGACAGCCCCAGGCAAGCCCGGCCTGGCTTACCTTGAGGACCGGGGTCAGGTACTCAGCCACTTCCAGCGCCTTTCCCTTCACCGTATTAATCACATTCTGCATCCTGGGGCCGGAGTAGCGGCCGGCCCCGCGACGGGATGGAAAGGGGAGCCGGGTCAGGTGCCGGGAGTCAGAAAATGTCCCCGCTGCCGCCGACTCGCATCAGCACCCTGTCGGCGGCACCCGAGGGGACGGGACGCGACGCGACGGGACGGGCGGGACGAGGGGGCGGGGCGGCAGGCACCGCGCGCGAGGACAGGGCGCGCGCTCCTTGCGCCCCAGGCAGCCGGCGACGTACCCGGCCCAGCTGTCACCCGGCCGCGAGGGAGAGTAGCGGGACCGAGGGGAGACCTGAAGGGAGAAGCGGCCGCACGCGCACCCCTCGCCCTCCGGGGAGCTGTCTTTCCTCCCTTTACTTCACTCGCGCCCCTTCCGGCTTCCCCTTCCTTCTCTCACTCTCTTGCTGTAGCAGCGCCGCCACTGGGGCCTCACGTGACACTGGACTCTCCCTGCACGTGACAGGAGAAAGACCGCACTTGGGCGGGATAAGCTGCTTCTCCCCTCCTTCCGGAAGCGTAACACTGAACGCGCCTGCGCAATGGGTGCCGGGTCCGCCTTTTCTCAGTCTCAACGTAATCATGCTTTTTGTTCCGCAATTGGCGGCTTAGGAGCAGCGGCTCTTTCGCCTTTACGTACTGTAACTTCTCCGAGTATGGGGCCTAAATGCTACTGCTGCTACTACGGGGCCAGACAGTTACTGTCTCAGCTCTAGGATGTGCGTTCTTCCACTAGAAGCTCTTCTGAGGGAGGTAACCGCGCCCCCCGGGCAAGCAACTGCGCGTGCGTATCAGGGGAGGGCGCGCCAAACAAGAGCCCTACTGCGCATGTGTGACCAGAGTAGGCATTCCTTGACTGTGAAGGGAAACTTGGCTTCCTCCTGTGAGGGAGGCGTCTCGTTGGTCTTTATGCGTGCGCCCAGTTGGGCTGTCAGTATTGGCATTTCTCCCCACTCTCCGCAGGCTCTTTGTGCTATTCCTACGATAGGGTGGGAGGCTTTGGACAAGTTACTTACTCAGCCTGGGGTTTAGTGTCTTCAACCTATCAAAATGGCATTAGACTCATTGATTCCTACGATCTCCTCCATTTCAAACTGTAGTTCAGCAAAACTTTACGGCAGTATTTCAGGTATTTCCATTTTGATTGTTACTGTAATGAAGTCCTTCCCAATAAGCTCTTTTTCCTCCGAGGGAAAAGAGGAGGAAAATGCAATTCTGAAAGTCTCATCTTTACAGCAAAATTATTTGCTAGTAAGAATAAAAGCTAGGCCGAGCGCGGTGGCTCACGCCTGTAACCCCAGAATTTTGGGAGGAAGAGGCAGGCGGATCATGAGGCCAAGGGTTCGAGACCAACCTGGCTAACATAGTGAAACCCCGCCTCTACTAAAAATACAAAAATTAGCCGGGCGTGGTGGTGGGTGCTTGTATTGCCAGCTACTTGGAAGGCTGAGGCAGGTGAATCACTTGAGCCTGGGAGGCAGAGGTTGCAGTGAGCCAAGACCACGCCGCTGCACTCCAGCCTGGGCTACAGAGCGAGACTCCATCTCAAAATAAATAAATAAATAAAGGCTAAAGAATTGCTTTGTTGAAGAATTCTTTTCTACTGTTGCAAAGTGTCATTTGCTCACCTGCTACCTTTGTCAGCACGTCTAATCTGGTTCTTCCTTTTCTGTCTCTAGAGTACTCCCTCTTATCAGATTTTGACTTTCATTTCCTTTTCTCGTAGTTTCTTCTGTACGCCTAAACTTTCTTGGTGCTGATATAGTCATAGCCAAACATTTTTTTAAAAATTCCTTTTCTGTCCTCACAATCAATGGTATTTGCATTTAGAGTCTGCCAGCAAGGTTATTCATGAAAGTGTTTTTCTCTTTAAGGCAATTAAAAAACAGTGGAATGGAACGACAGTGCTGTAGTCAGCCTATGTTATGCTCCTTGCCAACAATGTATACATTCCTGCTAGGTGCCGTATTCATTGCTTTAAGCTCAAGTCGCATCTTACTGGTGAAATATTCTGCCAATGAAGGTAAGTTAAAACTTGGTATATGTATGGAGCACTTCCATCTAATCACATTCTCTGTCTCATCTTTGGTTTTCTTATATATAACATGGAGATAAGAATGCCTTTTGCTTCATGCGAGTGATAAAGCATGTTTAAAATTTGATTCTTTAACCTTGCATTCCTCAACAAGAAAAATATTTGATGCTGGTTGAAATATGAGTCAGCCCTTTAGGAAAGAACCAGTCGTAACATTTGACTATTGTTTCAGTCAACAGGTGTTTCTGGACCTATAGCAAAAGGTGTAATTGCACCTTATTTTGAAGTAAAAGGATGTATTTGTTTGGTCACTTGGCATTTGTGAAGTACTTACTATTGTAATTATTGTATCAATGGTACAGTGTCAACATTGTATTGTGCAATGATATTGTATCAACAGTATAAATTATAAGCTTTGATAAGTATGTATTTAAGAAATCTATTTTTTTATGTAAGGATTTAAGCAAACACTAATTGAATACTTCTTACTAGTTATTGAGGATACATACAACCATGACATGACCTTTACTGGTCTACTTGGAGTGTCAAATGTGTACCTAAGTCTCTGTTGCAGTTAGCATTTATCTGCCAGGCACTAGGCTACGTATTAGCAGCAGGCTTCAAAGTGCATAAAACATAGACCTTGTTCTGAAGACTTAGTTTTATTAGGAGAGACATAAATGTAAACCAGTCATGAAAATCCATTATAATAACTGCAATAATTGATACATGCTGAAGATGCAAAGATTTTCTAGAGGATAAAGTTATATATTCTGTCTGGTATGGGATGATATGGAGTTCAAATGACTCAGAGAACACTCTGATTAGGAAACAGTTGATCCAATAGAAGTCAAGGTGAACAAGGGTATTCAAAACAGAGGCAACAGCCTATATAAGGGAACAGAGGCATAAAAAAGCAGGATATGTTGTGAGAACATGTAATTCAAAATTACCAAGCAAAAAGTTAAAGGACTTGTGGCCTAGCGCAGTGGCTCACGTCTATAATCCCAGCACTTTGGGAGGCCGAGGCGAGTAGATCACTTGAGGTCAGGAATTTGAGACCAGCCTGGCCAACATGATGAAACCCCATCTCTGCTAAAAATACAAAAAATTAGCCAGGTGTGTTGTTGTGCACCTGTAATCCCAGCTACTCGGGAGACTGGGGCAGGAAAATCACTTGAACCTGGGAGGTGGAGGTTGCAATGAGCTGAGATCATGCCACTGCACTCTAGCCTGGGCAACAGAGCAAAACTCTGTCTCAAAAAAATAAGGAAAAAAAAGGTTTAAGGATTCAGAAGAGAGGTAAGGAGTGTTTGGCTGGAGAGAGGGTGATAAGTGTCAGACTGTTAAGGACTTCATATTCCATGGTAAGGAGCTGGAACCTTAGTCTCTAGGCCAGTCTGAGGGATGAGGGATACTTGAATAGTTATAACTAGGAGGGTAAAATGAGGGACTCATGGTAGCTGGGTGGCAGTGGAAAAGACAGGAAGCTTGATAGCCATTAAGCAGTTATTGCAAATTCAAGCCATAGGTGATGAAGACTCACTCAGTGTTTTGGAGGTAGTAAGCCAAGTAAGATAGATTAAGGAATATTCAGAACATAGAAGAGACGAAATTTGGAGAATGTATTGATGAATATGAATGTTTTATAGCTCCAAGGTTTCTGGTTTGAATGCCAAGTGGATTGATGCTGTTCTCAGCTGAGACTGTTAGGAGGAAGAGCAGGTTGGGCAGAGTTTGAAAATATTGTAGTTTTAGTTACGTACCTTCCATGAGGTCAGGAGCTGTGTCCTTCCTGCAGTTTTCTGCAGTATCTGGCATATCATGCACATGAAAGAAATGCCAATTATATGAATAAATAGGAGGTTTTCATTCGGATATTTATAGTGGGCAATAAGTTAAATGTTATAGAATATAGATTTAGGGACATTTATGTTAAATTGATATTTAAAACTTAAGGAACAGAGAGAGGGCTCATGCAGAATGAGAAAATAAAGAGTCATGGCCAAACTCTGAGGAATGCCAACATATAAGGTGGCATGTGGACGATCAGAAGAGCGTTAAGGAGAAATCCTAAGCTAGATGGGAGAACTAAATAATGCACGTCTCATAGAAAGGAAGGAAAGAGCTTGAAGACTGAGAAAGAATTCCAACATAATGATAAGATAAAGATTCTAAAGATACCTGATTCTAAAGATGCCCTTTAGAATTAAGAATGAGAAGATGTTTGGTAATCTCAGAGAGGAGGTAGTTTTCAGAAATCAGATTATTTGGAGATAAGGCCTGAATGGAAAGTAAGTAAAGGGCAGATAACGAATGTTGATACTGTTTCAGGGAGAGAAGGTATGGCAACTAGAGGGAGTCATATTTTATATTTTGTCTTTCAGATGGGAGAGTTTTGAGCATGGTTTTAGGCCAAGGGCAGTAAGCCAGTTAGTAGAGAGGAAAATAAAAGAGATACACTGAAGCCAAAAGAGATGGAGTCAAGTATCTGAGGAGAAGGGAAGGTTTGTTTTTTAATTTTGTTTTGAGACAGAGTCTTGCTCTGTGGCCCAGACTGAAGTGCACAGGCACAATCTTGGCTCACTGCAACCTCCACCTCCTGGGTTCAAGCGACTCTCCTGCCTCAGCCTCTCGAGTAGCTGAGATTACAGCTGTGTGCTAACATGCTCAGCTGTTTTTGGTAATTTTAGTAGAGACTGGGTTTCACCATGTTGGCCAGGCTGGTCTCAAACTCCTGACTTCAAGTGATCTGCTGGCCTCAGCTTCCCAAAGTGCTGGGATAATAGGTGTGAGCCACTGTGCCTGGCCAGAAGGGAAGGTTTTAAAGGGGAGATTGGTTGAATAGCAGGGCCTTAGCCCCCTTCCTCTGGGGCTGAAGGGAAACCAGTGAGGATGAATGCCATATAGAAAACGTATGTTAGTGTGGGCAGGAGATGTGTGGAGGGAAGTCACATACCATGTTGTGATATGATCTGGGATCGGCCATGAAAGGACTGCAAGAAAACTGCTGAAGAGCAAGAACAAGCTAAAAAAAGTGACAAGAGTTTGAAAGTTATAATCCAAAGTCTCTCCTTCTTATGTGCACATGTTGGCTTATGTGTGTCATGACAGAGATCATGAGAAGTATCATTGGAGGATAACAGAGTGTGAATTAAGTCTAACATTGAACTGAGAAAAGGGAGGAGATGTTTTAACTATACTTTGAATGATGGGGAAAGTTGAACAGGCAGATACTTAAATTCAGGTGAACATTTATTAAGAGCCAGGTATATGAAAGTTATTAATATGGTCCATTTCCTATAAGGATCTTCGATTCCATTTCACTCCACACACTTCCAGTGTGTCAAGTAGTGCCATATAGGTTTAGAGGTAGTGCCATAAGAACAGAGATGAATAAAGAATTGATAGTTTGAGAAGGTAAAGGGAAACCACAGAAGAGAGGAAGAAAGTATTCTGGATAGACAGTGTCCATTTGGCTTTTTTCTCCCCCTATACTTGGCCAGTTTTGGTTTAATGTGACTGAGAGATACAAGCAAATGTTTTCAAAAGTGGAGAATATGCATTCCTGAAAATAGTACCCAATTAAGTTTATGTTTATCCTTGGCAAAATTGTAAAGCAAGTTGTTTGTAAGCATTTAGAAGAGACAGGTAACAGTTAAGATGAAGTCATACCAACCAAACCTCACTTCCTAATTCTATTGATTTGCAATTTAGGATGTAACTTCCCAACTCATGAGTGGGTTTGGGTGTAAAGGTAGCAGAGCCCTAGGCCAGTTGTCCTCTTGCCTCAGATAGTTTCCTTCTTTACCCCAGTGTACCCTTTATCTTATCCCAGAATGCCAAACAAATAGTAATGTTTTCTGTGTGTACCATGATACAAAGCAGATTGGAAAACTCTTAAGGAAATGTCACAGAGTGTACTTCAATTTTAGCAAGGCAAACAAGTCATGAGAAGAATTATGAGCTGAATAATTCAGCAGGTCAATTCATAACTGTTTGATGAGTCGGTGTTGATTGATGATCGTTTAGCAGGCAGTCTCTAATGCCACGCCACAGTGCTTTCCTTGCCCTTAGTCTTAGCCTTCTCAACATATTTACATATTTATGTAAACATATTTATTAGCAACTTGGATGAAGACATGAGAGGCATTTTTAACAAGTTCAAGCATAATAAAAAGCCGAATGGAATAGGGATAGCTCATACATTAGGTAAATGAATTGATTAAAAAATCCAAAGGAGCAAAGCCAACTGGAAGAAATTTAATATAACCAGTATAAAATCCACCTTCTAAGTTTTAAAACAATTATAAGTTACACTGTGTATACAAACATACATAGAATAAAATATATAGTTAAAAAACGTTTCTGTTACATTTCAGAAAACAAGTATGATTATCTTCCAACTACTGTGAATGTGTGCTCGGAACTGGTGAAGCTGGTTTTCTGTGTGCTTGTGTCATTCTGTGTTATAAAGAGAGGTAAGTCTTGAAATGATACTATATACTTGTTAAAAATCACAGGACCAAAAAATGTTAGAACTGGAAGGAACATTTTATATCATTTAGTTTAGTCCATTAAATTTTATATGAGGAAGCTAAGATACAAACATGAATGTGTTTTAAAGGTAGAGAAACAAGCTCAAAGAGAAAGTATTATGCAGAGCTGCGTAGGAAGAGGAAGACCTAGGACACCAACCGCTTTCCTAATACCCTTCCTGTTGCGCTATCTTGTTACTTGTTCTGTGATGGTTTCACGCAGTAAGTTAGTTTTTATGTAGATTCAAGATTTTCTAAATCATGTGCTCTCTGACTTGAGATGTATCATATTTCAAAATAGTTCCCATTTCCTACAGGGAAGGTAGCATAGTGCACTGGCATCAAAGAGATTTTTCTGGGGCAGATTATTTTAACTTCTCTGAGCTCCAGTTTTCTGAGCTTTCACATAGGGATACTAATTTCTTTCTCAAATGTAAAGTATATAGCCTTTCATGGAATGCATATGCTCTTTAATATACATTAACTCCTCAACTTAGTTCCCCAGTTATTGGGCCTCAGCTCCCTCTGCCTCTTTTATCTACCTTCCCACATGAGGTAAACGTAAACTTTAGAGCATTAAAGTGTTTGCCCGCAAGATGTCTTTTCATACTCCAGGGTTTCAATCTTTGCAGTTTCTAGTTAGTGAATACATTTCTTAATCTCATAAAGCTCATGGATTATTTGTAGCATGAGCTCATGCATTATTTGCAGCATGACGAAAGCCTTAAACTGCCTTTGTCTTTTGTTTTACATTCTGTCTGCTACAGTGCCTTTCTAAGTTTTTAGAAACCTAGAGGTGGAATAATAACTGACTAGGATTACTAAAAGTGAACTTTATCTAGTTCCATATAAATACATTTCTATTTAGTATCCCCCTTTCTTGATCTGCCCTAGCTGGGCAGATCAAACATTCCAGTGTGAAGGCTTGATTTTTCTTTTTTTAACTTAATTCTAACTTGTTGATCTCCCTCTTGGCCTTATGCTCTTACAGCAGTAAGAGAAACCACATATGTATCTGGAGTTGCCTTAAGTAATACTTCTGTTATCTGAAATTAATGGGAATTAGGATAATCAGTCGTCCTAAGGTTGTTGCTCATTGTCAGTGATGAAACAGTGGTGGGTTGAAGAGAGACAGTAATGAAATTCCATATTGTCTTTCATTTCTTAAGGCTAATATTCACTTATGGAGGCATGTTTTTAAAGCTGTCTATAAAGAATTGTATCAGTAATCAAGTGCAGTGTAATTTCTCTAAAAATGTGGGCATTCTCATCAAGGTCATTTATTTACACTGTATTTTTTTCTAAGATCATCAAAGTAGAAATTTCAAATATGCTTCCTGGAAGGAATTCTCTAATTTCATGAAGTGGTCCATTCCTGCCTTTCTTTATTTCCTGGATAACTTGATTGTCTTCTATGTCCTGTCCTATCTTCAACCAGTAAGTAAATATGACAAAGAAAATATCATTGAAAAGATATGGAGAAATAAATCCTAGAATGAATTTTTTTTTAATCATTTTTGTTGGCATTGTTAGGTTTCTCGTTGCCCTCACTGGCCTTCCTGAGATTTTCCCAGAATTATCTGAGTACTTTATCAATAGGCAAGCCAGATTCTCTAAATGGTCAAAATTACTGTATCAAATTGGGCTGACTACTATTGGGGAGTTGCTCCCTAGACCAAGGAATCTGAAGCCGCCTCTGTTTATGTAAAATAGTATGCTTATTTTCTGAGACATCCTATGGCCACTAACCTCTAATATTCATCTCAGCATCCAGGACTTCCATCCAAGAAAACTTCCCTCATTAACTCAGAAAGTTACACACTCAGTGAACCTTTCTTATACCTGTTTTAATGTAGTTTATATGAATTTTATCTGTATGGTTTTCTTTTCTGCTAGTCCTGTCATTTAACCACCAAGTTCTTCAAGGTTAAGGCTTGTGTCCTCCCAACTAGAAATGCCATTTTTAACTGATGATGCTGAAAATAATTCTCATCTTTCTTGGCATCCTTAGTGTCAATTTAGAAAGCCATTAGTAATCCGAACTGGACTTGCGTTTCTGCTTTCACCTATTACTCAGTTTGGGTCATAATAGGTCACATGTATTTTTCCCCTTAATATTTTATAAAATGAAGATTTTTTTTTTTACCAAAATGTGTTTTAAATTTCTTTAAAAAGTAAGTTCAGGCATTTGATTACAAATAGAATTTTTATTGCTACCAGTCTTCTCTGTGAAGTTGCTTAAATATAACCAAATCAGTTTTAGGGTGAGATGAAAAGGAGGGCTCAATATAGAATTGTATTAGTCTGTTCTCACAATGCTAATAAAGACATACCTGAGACTGGGTACCTTATAAAGGAAAGAGATTTAATGGACTTACAGTTCCACATGGCTGGGGAGGCCTCACAATCATGGCAGAAGGCAAAAGAGGAGCAAAGTCACGTCTTATGTGGCTGCAGGCAAGAGCGCTTGTGCTGGGGAACTCCCATATATAAAATCATTAGATCTCATGAAACTTACTCACTACCATGAGAAGAGTATGGGGGAAACCGCCACCAGGATTCAATTATCTTCACCTGGCCTGGCCCTTAACATGTGGGGATTATTAAAATTCAAGGTGAGATTTGGGTGGGACACAGCCAAAGACAGGGAACTGGGCCCGTTGATCACCTGAAGTTTTTTTCTCGGCTCTGTAATGCATATTGCTAATAAGTGTCCAGTCTATCCAGAATCTTTCCTCTCCTAAATTCTTGCTTTTTAGAGAATTGCCATCCCCAACAACATAATTATTCAAATTCAGTAAGTAAATATTTATTGTATTTTATCATATCCAACACATTAGCTCTGAATTTGTATCTCTTTTCTGTGTTCCCCAGTACCAGAGCAAAATGGCAACTTCCTTATTATTCTTCCAGCTTATTGCTTTGCTCTTCCTTCCTGATTGTGTACAACCATTTATCTTACAGAATAAAACACATGCGTACTCTGTGTATTGTTGTGCCTATGTTTATTTAAGGAATTAAATAGAGATGCATGGAAGGTTTGGGGCAGAAAGCTCTGATGTTTTATTTATTTTATCTTCTTGCATGGAAAGAGTTTTCAGAGTTTTCAGAATTCATTAAGCCAGTCAGGGTGCATGGTTAGGCACTTTTGCACTGCCCTTAATGTGATTCATCAAGGCCACTCTTTCCACACTCTTTAACTTTCCTCTTTTCCTCTTACTCATCTCCTATCTAGGGGTTCAGAGGCATTTGTCTACAGAGAAGTTCACTGAGAAAACCTTAAAATGGTGGTTGCTGTAAATATTCAATAGAAAAACAACAATGTTATGTTCTTGGAGTTGTTGCCATTTTTATTGAGTTTGTTCTTATCTTAATTTAGCTGCATATTAGCCATGTTTGCTTTAATTAGTGGGTATATATGACTGTTAATATCTTTTGGGGATTTAATCACCTTAAAGTGATAACAAGCAGAAAGGTAGAATGAACTACATCCTAAGATTTGTGTTAAATTGCTACTATTGTCAGATCTAATTATCGGGAGCCATGATGGAATTTCATGCTTTCTGAGCATAATGCATACATGTTCAGATTAATACTCTCATGAGTGAAATAGGACTGTATTCATAAAAACAAACAGTTATAAAATCTGGCTGATAACATTTCTAAGTGTTCAGAACAACTTGAATCAATGCACAGGACTGTCAAGTATGAGTTTGGTATTGAGTTACTGGAGTGCAGCCAGGAAAATTGATACAATTCCTAGAATGGTAAAGATGCTTAAAAATAGTCTATATTTCAATTTTCTTACTATGTTAGTGGGCCAAACAGTACCTACCTTCTTTGTGACCATAGAAACAGTATTAAAAATCTTTAAGGCACTTTGAGAACTTTGAAAAGTAGGCTTCATAAGCATAATAACTGTCATTTCTACACTTAAACCTTTAGAACATGTAAGTAATTTCAGATCCGTACATAAAGATTATTTACACAGGCAGTGCCTAGACAATAATTTGATCATATTTGCATGAATTTGACAAGCATCAAAAATGGAATTTAATCCTCAAGTGAAATGGCTCCCCTAATAAGCCCCTCTGTGTTTTGACCAAAAAGCTTTTTTCGTCAAGTGAACTGCCAAGCTAGGAAATTTCTGAGGTCAGTACTTTGAATTGTAACTCTATCTTCTCTTTCTTTCTAGGCCATGGCTGTTATCTTCTCAAATTTTAGCATTATAACAACAGCTCTTCTCTTCAGAATAGTGCTGAAGTAAGTAACTTGCTGTGAAAACGTATAACATACTTTAACACAGACCAGTTTCAGATGATATACCCAGAACACTGAACCCTCAGAATCCCAAGGCCATCATTTTGTTCCTAATTGGCTTTGTGTATTTGGCACGTTTAAGCCATGTAGAAAGCAGCTCTAGTGCTAGTCCATTTACATCTTCTGCTATAAGATGAATGAAATATCTTGAGCATCTCAAAAATAAGATAATTGACTGTGTTTTAATTAGTATTTTTATATTTAGTGCCAGATTTTCAACAAAGAATTGATGAGCTTTTTATGCAAAATCTTTCTTCACTAATAGGGAACCAAATGGTTTCCAAGATTGTTAATATATTTGTAATTTGAAGTTTGGAGATGATAGATAATGGCAAATTTTTTATTAAACTACTTGAGATGAGGATATGACTTAAGCACTAACTAGCAGAGGATTTGTGTGAAGAATCTAGTCAAAATTATGATGAAGAATGATAAGTTTTTAAGCTCTTAAAAATCTTATCGCCTATTTTTACTATCTCCAAGAGGACCATTGAATAATATAAACATTTTTAAGTAAACAAGATCTGCTTGAGAGCAGATAAGTAAAATGATTCCAAGATTATTTCCATATTCCAAGATGATTAAAGGATCACTAAGAAGGGAGTACAGGTCTCAAAAACATGTTTGTTTGTTTGTTTGTTTGTTTTTTTGAGACGGAGTTTCGCTCTTGTTACCCAGGCTGGAGTGCAATGGCGCGATCTCGGCTCACCGCAACCTCCGCCTCCTGGGTTCAGGCAATTCTCCTGCCTCAGCCTCCTGAGTAGCTGGGATTACAGGCACGCGCCACCGTGCCCAGCTAATTTTTGTATTTTTAGTAGAGACGGGGTTTCACCGTGTTGACCAGGATGGTCTTGATCTCTTGACCTCGTGATCCACCCGTCTTGGCCTCCCAAAGTGCTGGGATTACAAAAAACATGTTTTTTTAAAATGTTTGTCATTTACTTTAAATGAGTACTGATAGTATTATACTGAAGTTGTATAGTATAAAAGTATTATGTCAAAATTACATCAGTTTAAAACTGAATTTACTGAAGATGAGACTAAAAGTGTATATTGTGTGACTTGAAGTTGGCCAGTAGCTCTAGTTCTACCCCATGGTAAGTGTTCCTTTTTAATATTTAAGCATTTAACTATTTGTATTAAGAAAGTTAATTCTAAGTTTAACTAAATCTGAATCTATTTATGCTATAAATTTTAAATACTTGCTTTTAATACTAATTGTAATAATATTGATTACATTTTTCTAATTTTAGTAATAACACTGGTATGAATTAAAGTTCAAAAAAGTCTACATACTTTATGTCTTATTTTCAGAGGGATAATATTGATTCTTATTTGCTTTGTTGTTGACATCTCTCTGTTTTAAATCCTTGGAAAATAATGTGCTAATAAATCTAATATTGTATTTTATGAGAATGCCTTTTAAGTATTTTATTACTTTTTTTGTTGTTGTTGAGACATAAGTCTCTCTCTGTCACCAAGCTAGAGTACAGTGGCACCGTCTCAGCTCCCTGCAACCTCCTTCTCCTGGGTTCAAACAATTTTCGTGCCTCAATCTCCCAAGTAGCTGGGACTACAGAGGCACAACACCACACCCAGCTAATTTTTGTATTTTTAGTAGAGACAGAGTTTCACTATTTGGCCAGGCTGGTCTCAAACTCCTGACCTCAGGTGATCTGCCCACCTTGGCCTCCCAAAGTGCTGGGATTATAGGTGTGAGCCACTGCACCTGACCTTATTACATTTTTTAACTCTTTTTTCTAATTGTGGTAAAAAAATTAAAAAATTTACCATCTTAACAGTTTTGTTTTGTTTTTTTTTTTTTTTTTTGGAGACGGAGTTTCGCTCTTGTTACCCAGGCTGGAGTGCAATGGCACGATCTCAGCTCACCGCAACCTCCGCCTCCTGGGTTCAGGCAATTCTCCTGCCTCAGCCTCCTGAGTAGCTAGGATTACAGGCACGCACCACCATGCCCAGCTAATTTTTTGTATTTTTAGTAGAGACGGGGTTTCACCATGTTGACCAGGATGGTCTCGATCTCTTGACCTTGTGATCCACCCGCCTCGGCCTCCCAAAGTGCTGGGATTACAGGCGTCTTAACAATTTTTAAACGTACAGTTCAGTAGTGTTAAATATAGCCACATTGTTGTGAAGTAGATGTTGAACTTTTTCACCTTGCAAATTTTAAACTCTTAAGTCCATTAAACAACTCTCCTAACCTCACCTCACCCCAACCCCTGATAACCATCATTCCACTCTCTGTTTCTATGAATTTGACTATTTTAAATTCCTCATATGAATAGAATCATACAGTATTCGTCTTTTTGTGACTGGCTTATTTCACTTAGCATATTGTCTTCAAGGTTCATCCGTGTTGTAACATGTGACAGGATTTCCTTTCATTAAAGCTGAAAAGTATCTCATTGATATATAATTATTTTACATTTTGTTTATTTTTGCATTTTGAAGTCAACTTTGTTTTATTTTGATCTTTTTGAAGTTGGTGGTGTGCATTGGTTTTCCCTATTTAATTTACTCTTTGTGAATAATTTGATGGTTCTTTTCCCCTTTGCGATGAAATTTTGACGTAGGAGTAGCAGCTTAATAGTTCTATCACATGTTCTTTGTTTGCCACTTTTCATTTAGAATATTAAATCTGTCGTCTTATACTTGATTGGAGCAGAACTATCAAATTGCTTTCCCATAAAGGTAAAGAATATAAGGCTAAGGCCGGGCGCGGTGGCTCAAGCCTGTAATCCCAGCACTTTGGGAGGCCGAGGCGGGTGGATCACGAGGTCAAGAGACTGAGACCATCCTGGTCAACATGGTGAAACCCTGTCTCTACTAATACAAAAAAATTAGCTGGGCATGGTGGTGCGTGCCTGTAATCCCAGCTACTCAGGAGGCTGAGGCAGGAGAATTGCCTGAACCCAGGAGGCAGAGGTCGCAGTGAGCCGAGATCGCGCCATTGCGCTCCAGCCCAGGTAAACAAGAGCAAAACTCCGTCTCAAAAAAAAAAAAAAAAAAAAAAAGAATACAAGGCTACAAAATAAAATAAAATAATAAAGATTTTAAAAAATAAAAATAAATAATTTTTAAATGTTTTAAACAAATAAAAGGCTATACAAAAGCAGGAAATAGTAAGTCTGGTAACTATTACAAGAATTACTTGGAGGAATTTGAAAGTGGGAAAAAGAAAAATATTATCATCTAAATGTCTTTTTATCTTTTCTAAAGAAACCTTATATGAATGTGCAGATTTGTTCTTTGAAGTATAAGCCACTGGTTTATGGTAGAAATCGGTAGCAGGCATTATACCTTGTAGCCTTCCTCACTGGTTTGCTTGTAACTTAAGCAAAGTTGTATAATCTTGTTTGCTTTGGCTTTGGGAAATAATACTAACCTAAACATTGAGATTTGGAGGCAAAAGATAACTAAGACCAGAACTTATTTTTACCTAAAGAATGTGTATAAGTTTCTCTGATTTCCTCAAAGAAAAGGTATGGAAAAATAATTTTTAAAAATTATTTTAAAATACATTTTGAAACATGGTAGATGTCTAGGAAGTAAGGGTAAAGTTTAGTTACTGTCTGAAACAGCAGAAGAACAAAGAAAAGTGCTACTCAGTGGTAGTATAAGAATTTCTCCAGAATCATTCACTTGATAAATTTTCTCTATGATTTCTCATTATAAATCTGCCCCTTGTCACTCTCTCTGTGCTACTAAGAAATGTGTTTTTTACAGTTTCTTGAGAAAACAATATTATGTGAGTCTTTCCATTTAATTGTTTTTATACTCTGCCTTAGTCTCCTACCACCAAATGTAGTAGAAGTGCTCTTATCTGACACAATTTGAACCTATTGGTTAGTTGCTAGGAAAACTTATAGTGGTGAATCATATACATGAGTATATATATAAAATATCTAAACAATTTATTTTAAAATATGTAAATGTACATGTATTCATCATTGTGATGCTGAACTAAAGCCCACCGTTTGAGTATATGTAACTGATTTAAATTCCTTAGCTTACCTATATGTTATTAGAAAGCAGCTTTTTATCTTCTGAATGATTTGTGAGTCTTCCTAATGTGTTCAACTTAGTTTCCATAAAAACAGCTTCTTGTCTTTTACTCATAGTTTATCACTTATGTAATCATTATATAGTGACAGCAGTGAAATCACCTGGCAAAAACACGTTTAGGAATGAGATTGTGTGAGCAAACAATTCACTTGGGAGCAGAGGCCCTCGGGAAGAGTAGCCTTCTAGCCATAGGCATTCAGCTCTGAGCATCCATTACTATGTTTTACTGGGGCAGTGGAGAGATGAGTGAAGTGAGCTTCCACTGTGTTGTATCAGTTAAACTGAAGAACAAATTCGGTTATGCAGACTCAGTCGCCATTTCAGGTTGTCAGCAGAGTTTAGAGGGTAATTTATTCAGCTTTATTTTGTTTCTTAAAAATCTACTGTTTTTTAATTTTTAGCTTAATCCTTAATAAATTTTACCTTCCCTAGAACAGTACCTTGAATGAGTAATTGTTTACAGAAGGTATTATTTAGCTTAAGGACTTCTTTCAATTCTTTTTTCTTAATATCAATATTAGTGAAAAATTTATAGCTGCTAGAAAACTCTAAAGGATTTGTACATTATGTTATTGCCTCACTTGTGATTTGCAGTAATTAATTATAGAATTTTTTTTTTTTTTGTAAAATGGGCACCCATTTTTCATCTCTGTTGTCATTCTATTTGCTTTCTACTACTTAATGTATACCAGCTACACCTTCAGAAATTTAAGTGATTAGTTCACAGTTGTTCATCTGATGGCATAGGGCTGTGCTAACCCCATCACCAAGTTCTAGATCTGGTTATTTGAAAATTATATATGTATGAGAAAGCATGTAACAGTGTGCACAGGTATGCTGCTACCTAGGCTGGTCTGTGCATTTAGCAGTTTCAGAGTATGAAGCTTTATAGAAGCATAGGTGAAATCAGACACAACTTCCTATATGTGCATCCTGGAAACTTAGAATTACACTTAGGAGGTGTGATCATGCAGAAGGAAGACATACAAAACCATGGATCAGATTCCTTCCTTAGTCTTTAAGTACATGACTTTGGGGAAATCAGTTAACCTGTTAGAACTGTTTCCTCCCTTAGAGCAAGAATGCCAAAGTGCATGGTAGGTGCTTAGTAAATGCTCAGTGATGTAAAACTTCTTGTAACTTCTGGTTCTCACCTATTGCTTTACACTTTTGCATTTGTTTATGTTCCTCTTTTTTCTTGGTGTTCCCCTTCTTCATCTAACTAACTGATCTTCAAATATCAAGATTTTGTTCCCCCAAGAGGCCTTCTGGCAACTCCAGTGAGAGTGAGATATTCCTCTTTTCTTTGTACATTCTTGTTGCTTTTACATAGAGACTCTTCCCTCGCCTGTTTCATCTTTTAGCTCAAGTGTGATTTCCTCTTTGAAGCAATACCTATTTATAGATTCTAATTTTCCTCAGTATACTACACTCGTTCCATTAATCACTTTTCACACATACTGAAATCATTTAGTTTCATTGTTTTCTCACTATTAAAGTGTAAATTCCTTGAACATAGAATTTACATCTTGAACATCTTTTATCTCTCCAGATTGCCTGGCACATAGTAGCTGCTTATTAAACATCTGTTGAACTGAATGAATTGGCAAAATGGAATAATATAGACGCCCTCTGTATCTCACAAGTTTGTTGCTAAGGAAAATAAGTAAAGAATGGTTAGGACTTTGTAAATTGAAATACTGCCCAAAATATCATTTTTCTTTGCCATGTCAGCCAGCAGGTTGCGGTTTAATGCTCTATGATTAGGCCATGGATCTAGAGCTAGCCTTCTCCTTTAAATCTTTTTTGGGTTGGGGACACCTTTAAAGATTTGACAAAGCTTTGAAGGATCTCAGGCATAGGGGGAAATTCATCTATATACAAGATTTCTGAAGTTCATCTACATTCTTTCTGGTTCTGGGAAACCAGGTTGAGAATCTCTACTATAACTTTATAGTAAGATAAAAGTTATTGTGCCAGAGGTCCAAGATAGTAGAGATTTATCTTTTATCTTACTATAAAGTTATAGTAGAGATTCTCAACCTGGGAAACCAGGGGTTGTGCCAGAGGTCCAAGATAAGCTCTAGAGGTAGAAAAGAGGCCATGTTAAAGTTCAGCAGTCCTTTATGCTAAAAACTCTCAATAAACTAGACATTGATGGAATGTGTCTCAAAATAATAAAAGCTATTTACGACAAACTCACAACCGATATCATACTGAATGGGCAAAAACCGGAAGCATTCCCTTTGAAATCTGGCACTAGACAAGGATGCCCTCTCTCACCACTCCTATTCAATATAGTATTGGAAGTTCTAGCCAGAGCAATCAGATAAGAAAAAGAAATAAAGGATATTCAGTTAGGAAAGGAGGAAGTCAAATTGTCTCTATTTGTAGATGACATGATTGTATAATTAGAAGACCCTATCATCTCAGCCCAAAATCTCCTGAAACTGATAAGCAACTTCAGTAAAATCTCAGGATACAAAATCGATGTGCAAAAATCACAAGCATTTCTATACACCAGTAACAGACTTAAAGAGAGCCAAATCAAGAACGAACTGCCATTCAAAATTGCTACAAAGAGAATAAAATACCTAGGACTACAACTAACAAAGAATGTATAGGACCTCTCAAGGAGAACTACAAACCACTGCTCAATGAAATAAGAGAGGACACAAACAGATGGAGAAACTTTCCATGTTCATGGTTAGGAAGAATCAATATCGTGAAAATGGCCATACTGCCCAAAGTAATTTATATATTCAATGCTATCCCCATCAAGCTACCAATGACCTTCTTCACGGAACTGGAAAAAACCACCTTAAAATTCATATGGAACCAAAAGAGAACCTGTATAGCCAAGTCAATTGTAAGCAAAAAGAACAAAGCTGGAGGCATCACACAACCAGACATCAAACTCTACTACAAGGCTACAGTAATCAAAACAGCATGTTACTGGTACCAAAACAAAGATATAGACCAACGGAACAGAACAGAGGCCTCGGAGGCAACACCACACATCTACAACCATCTGATCTTTGACAAACCTCACAAAAACAAGCAATGGGGGAAGGATTCCCTGTTCAATAAATCGTGTTAGGAAAACTGACTAACCATGTGCAGAAAGCAGAAACTGGACCCCTTCCTGACACCTTACACTAAAATTAACTCCAGATTGATTAAAGACTTAAAACATAAGACCTAACACCATAAAAACCCTAGAAGAAAACGTAGGCAAAACCATCCAGGACATAGGCATAGGCAGGGACTTCATGACTAAAACACCAAAAGCATTGGCAACAAAAGCCAAAATAGACAAATGGGACCTAATCAAACTCCACAGCTTCTGCACAGCAAAAAAAAAGAAATAATCATTAGAGTGAATCAGCAACCAACAGAATGGGAAAAAATTTTTGCAGTCTACCCATCTGACAAAGGGCTGATATCCAGAATCTACAAAGAACTAAAACAGATTTACAAGAATAAAACAAGCCCATTCAAAAGTGGTCAAAGGATATGAACAGACACTTTACAAAAGAAGACATATATGAAGCCAACAAACATGAAAAAGTGTTCATCATCACTGGTCATTAGAGAAATGCAAATCAAAACTACATTGAGATACCATCTCACGCCAGTTAGAATGGCGATCATTAAAAAATCTGGAGACAACGGATGCTGGAGAGGATGTGGAGAAATGGGAACACTCCTACACTGTTGGTGGGAGTGTAAATTAGTTCAACCATTGTGGAAGACAGTGTAGCAATTCCTCAAGGACCTAGAAATAGAAATTCCATTTGACCCAGCAATCCCATTACTGGGTATATATCCAAAGGATTATAAATCGTTCTGTTATAAGGACACATGCACACGAATGTTCATTGCAGCACTATTTACAATAGCAAAGACTTGGAACCAACCCAAATGCCCATCAGTGATAGACTGGACAGGGAAAATGTGGCACATATACACTGTGGAATACTATGCAGCCCTAAAAAATGATGAGTTTGTGTCCTTTTTAGGGACATGGATGAAACTGGAAACCATCATTCTCAGCAAACTGACAAAGAACAGAAAATCAAACACTGCATGTTCTCACTCATAGGCGGGTGTTGAACAATGAGAACACATGGACACAGGGAGGGGAGCATCACACACTGGGGTCTGTGGTGGGGAACTAGGGGAGGGACAGTGCGGGGTGGGGACTTGGGGAGGGATAACGTGGGGAGAAATGTCAGATATAGGTGATGGGGAGGAAGGCAGCAAACCACATTGCCATGTATATACCTTTGCAACAATCTTGCATGTTCTTCACATGTACCCCAAAACCTAAAACACAATAAAATATTTAAAAACAAACAAACAAAAAAACCTGTAGGTTAGAAGGAAACCTACAAAGAAGGGAAATGACTTGAGTAGCCTTAAGGGGCAGGTGTTACAAAAATGAACTTGAATTGTTTCTCTGAACTTGAATTGTAGGAAATGCTAGCAAAAACTGGGTACAGTTTATTCAGTCAAGTACTCAAGTGTCTGAGTTTTCACTAGAAACTGTTGATATGGGGGGAAAACAGTAGTAAAATCTTGTTTTTCATCCTTGAACAGGAGGCATCTAAACTGGATCCAGTGGGCTTCCCTCCTGATTCTATTTTTGTCTATCGTGTCCTTGACTGCCGGGACTAAAACTTTACAACACAACTTGGCAGGACATGGATTTCATCACGATGCCTTCTTCAGCCCATCCAATTCCTGCCTTCTTTTCAGGAGTGAGTGTCCCAGAAAAGACAATTGTACAACAAAGGAGTGGACTTTTACTGAAGCTAAATGGAACACCACAGCCAGGGTTTTCAGTCACATCCGTCTTGGCTTGGGCCATGTTCTTATTGTAGTCCAGTGTTTTATTTCTTCAATGGCTAATATATATAATGAAAAGATATTGAAGGAAGGGAACCAGCTCGCTGAAAGCATCTTCATACAGAACAGCAAACTCTATTTCTTTGGCATTCTGTTTAATGGGCTGACTCTGGGCCTTCAGAGGAGTAACCGTGATCAGGTTAAGAACTGCGGATTTTTTTATGGCCACAATGCATTTTCAGTAGCCCTTATTTTTGTAACTGCATTCCAGGGCCTTTCGGTGGCTTTCATTCTGAAGTTTCTGGATAACATGTTTCATGTCTTGATGGCCCAGGTTACCACTGTCATCATCACAACAGTGTCTGTCCTGGTCTTTGACTTCAGGCCCTCCCTGGAATTTTTCTTGGAAGCTCCATCAGTCCTTCTCTCTATATTTATTTATAATGCCAGCAAGCCTCAAGGTCCAGAATACGCACCTAGGCAAGAAAGGATCCGAGATCTAAGTGGCAGTCTTTGGGAGCGTTCCAGTGGGGTAAGTTTGTGAGGGTGCTCCTTTTTGCTTGTTCTCCCCAAATTTAAAGCATAGTTAATTCAAGGGGAAAAAAAAATCAGTACTGATTTGTCAAAGAATGTATTGGATCTCTGACTTTTAAAACAGAATCAACAAACATTCATTGGACTCCTGATGTTTGCAAGGGCTCATGATAAATGCTACCAGGGATAGAGAAAAAGTATAAGTCAGTCTCAAGGACCTTATGTGTTATTTCATAGAATACTACAGAATTATACACCTGGAAGATACCTCATAAGTTGTCTTGTCCTGTCTCCGTAGTTTTACAAGTGAAGAAACAGGCAAAATGATTTACCGATAATAAATGAAAGAACTGGTACTACACTGATGTCTGACTCATAGTCTCTTGCTCTTTATATTCCACCATAGTTAGGGAAATAAGCTCATTTGTGAGAGAAGATGGTCTTTTATAATAGTAAGTCTCGTTGAATAGAAAGCCTGGCTTCTAAGTCTTCCCTGTAGTTGTTCACAAGCCAGTGTGCCGGAAAGTCAGGGTTTGTTTATTTCACTAGAAAGGTAGTTTTCAAAAGGATCCTTGCAAGGCAAGTAGGAGGAAAATATTTTCTAGAAAAATGCTTATGCAGTTATTCTGAATATCTCTGAGTTGTTTGCAATTGTTTTGGAAAACTTTGTCAATCATATTATTAGCAAATTAATGATCTTTTGAAGATTGAATTAAGTTAAACATATGTTTAAGTGAAATAGACATCTAGCTTTACATTTTTCATGAACATGCAAAATATGAAATATTTTATACAGGGAACATTTCACTCTTTGAGAAAATTAATCTATTGTTTATTAACATTGACGGCAGAGCTTCCCTGGGTGTAATGCCTCTGTCGTGATACAACAGATTCTCAAGATGAAAAATTTAGGATCTCGAGTTTCAGATAACCTTCTTTAGCCAGAGTGTACATTCAGAAATGCTGTATTTTTCAGCAGCTGATAATGCTGTTTGCTCTAATTTTTAAGTAAAAGAAAATCTATATAGGTAACAAGGCCTATGAAGGCCTATTTCTCTTTCTGCAAGACCAGTAGGTGGTGCTCCTCACTTTGCTCATGTTAGCTTTGAAATTTAGCGTACTGAGTGCACTTCACTTTTTGATCCTCTCATACCTCTGTAGTTAACTTTCCAACAACTTAAATATTTATTTAATTTGACCAGGTTATATCTATAGCTTAATGATATAATGAATACAAGTCATTGTTAGTAAGGTTTCCCTTTAGTATTCATTAAAAATGCTACATTTCCAGTTTTGTTGTAATTACTGACTTCATGTTTCCTTTTAGGATGGAGAAGAACTAGAAAGACTTACCAAACCCAAGAGTGATGAGTCAGATGAAGATACTTTCTAATTGGTACCCACATAGTTGGCAGCTCTCTCAAATCTTATTTTCACATTTTCAGTGTTTGTAATACTTATCTTTTTACCTTGATAAGCCAGAAATGTTTCTAAATCATAATATTCTTTGCATATATCTAGCTACTCCCTAAATGGTTCCATCCAAGGCTTAGAGTAACAGGCTAAGAAATTCTAAGGAACTGATAATAGGAGTAACAATATGAAGAACTGATTAACATCTAAGTACTTGATAAATCAACAAGATATATTTGCAGATTATTTTCCTTGGCCTCCAAGCTTCCAAAAAACTTGTAATAATCACGTTAGCTATACCCTATAAATATACAAATAGAGATCAATTTGCCAGATATTCACAATTATGTAGTTCTAATCTACATGCCAGAGTCTTCCTTTTTTTAACATTATAAATATCTAGGCTGTCCTTTGAATTTTGAGGCCCTAGAGATAGTCATTTTGCAAGTAAAGAGCAATGGAACTCTTTAAAAATGTTGGTTGAAGGACCTAAATACCTGGCCATACCATGAATTTGGGATAATGTAGTCTGTGCTAAATATTTTGCTGAAAAAGCAGTTTCTCAGACACAAAACCTCAGAATTTTCATTTTTAGAAATTCATGGGACATTTGATTTTTGTAATAATTTTTTGATGTTTTAAACGTTGGTTCCCTAGTCACCACAGTTACCACTTGTATTTTAAATCACTTAAGCCATGATGGGGCTTATTCCTCCACAGTTTTGAGTATGACAAAGTCTTGACATCATTGCTCCTGAATTATTACATTTTGGAGAATAAGAGGGCATTTTATTTTATTAATTATTAATTCAAACTGTGAGTATTGTATATCCAAGAGTTGAGACACTGGCTTCAGAATTACACGAGATTGTCAGTAAAGCAGATGCCTAGGAGCTTTAAAAGGGATCCTTTCAAAAGTATCACTTTCCAAACATGTTGACTTTTGCTGACATATGAATATTACTACTATAAAAATAGACCAGTAATAATTAAGTCATTTTACAGTACTACTTCACACTTATAAGTGCATGGTATTTTTCATGGTATTTTGCATGCAGCCAATTAACTCTCGTAGATAGAGAAGTCAGGCGATAGATGATTTTAAAAATGAGAAGACGTAAGTGACTTTCCCAGGGTCTTGCAGCTGGGTGATGATAAAAGAGCGGGCATTAACTGGCAGGCCTGTATATTTACAGACTACTATACTGTAAATTTGAGCTTTGTGGTGTCATTCTCAGACAACTTATACATTTCTTCTCTCCTTTCTCCTAATTTTCATGCAGATGAATATAATGTAATACTGTCGTATAATTCATTTGTGATATCCACAGTAATATGACTGGCAAGAATTGGTGGAAATTTGTAATTAAAATAATTATTAAACCTATGTCTTCTGTTGCCACTCTGTCATATAGGGTGGGATGTGGAGCACTTTTAATCTTAAAAAATAGAGTGAGACAAAAACCTACACAACTTTTAAAACTTTCTCTTTAAGTAGATCTTGACTTCTAAGAATAACAAAGGCATTTTCATCAGTTATGTGAAACAGGAAGATTATATCTGTATGGCAATTCATTTTAAAGATAAGGGAAATAAGGTACAGCAGGACCTTTTAGGAAATATGGCATATAAAGCATTTTTATCTTATAACACATAAAAATTACAAAAATATTCTTAACAAAGGTATCACATACAGAATACATTAAATAGCAGATATCAGTAGTGCATGGAGATTGATTTTCTTATTTACAATTTTGTTCCTCACCTTCTTCTTTGGAAAGCATTTTTTGCACAAAGTTAAGTTTACATATGTTAACTTGCCACTTAATGAGAGAAGGAGAGAAAGGTGAGAGCACAAGAGCATGTGCTGGAACTAAAAATGTTAAGTCCTTAGCGATGCAGCAATCCCTCTACTGGGTGTCTACCCAAAGGAAAAGAAATCATTTTATCAAAAAGACACCTGTGCTGGTATGTTTATCTCAGCAGTATTCACAGTAACAAAATCATGGACTCGACCTAAGTGTACTTCAGTGGTGACTGGAATAAGAAAATGTGGTACATATACACCATGGAATATTTTGCAGCCATAAATAATGAAACCATGTCCTTTACAGCAACGTGGATGCAGTTGGAAGCCATTATCCTAACTGAAATCATTCAGAAACGGAAAATCAAATACCACATGTTGTCACTTACAAGTGGGAGCTAAACTGGATCCACATGGACACAGGATTCCAAAGTGAGAAAGGTGGTGTACTCTTCCATTCTCACGCTGCTATAAAGAAATACCTGGGACTGGGTAATTTATAAAGAAAAGAGGTTTAAATGACTCAGTTCTGCATGGCCAGGGAAGAGGCTCAGGAAACTTAAAAGCATGGCTGAAGGCAAAGCAGAAGCAGGCACCTTCTTCACAAGGTGGCAGGAGAGAGAGTGCCAACGGGAAATGCCAGATGCTTATAAAACCCTCAGATCTCATGAGAACTTACTATCATGAGAACAGCCTGTGGAAAACTGCCCCAATTATCTAATTACCTCCACCTGTTTCCTCCCTGAAAACCTGGGGATTATGGGCATTACAATTCAAGATGAGACTTGGGTGGAGACACAAAGCCTAACCATATCAGATAAGAAGGGCATGAGGGTTGGCAAAGTATCTATTGGGTACAATTTTCACTGTTTGGGTGATGGGTCCACAAGGCCAAACTTCACCATTACGCAATATACCATGTGTACGCAATGTAAAAAACCTGCAAACCTATCCCCTCAATCTGAAAAGTATTTTTTTTAAGATGTGAAGTTCTGATGTGTATCCACTGGAGGTCTTGTGGGCACCACTGTTTTAAGAAGGTCAGAGGTCTAGAAACCATATCCTGCATGCTCCTGAAATTGGGATAGTGTAACCTGGAGAGGAGCAACTGTCACGTGCAAAAGGAAGTAGATTTTTTTTCTGTTAGGGAGAATCAAACTACAGTGAGATTTATACAGTAGTGGTCATTATTTTATTATAATAAAGACCTTCCCATAATACGTTACTTTTCAACAGTTAAAAAAACCTTCCTGAAGAGTAGTAGAGAATAGTAGTAAGTGATCACTGAAATTTTAGGAAGAGATTTCTTCATTGGTATACAAGTTGGAATAAGTGATTTCTAAAGTCCCTTTCTATTTTTAGATTCTCTTCTGCTCAGTTATGACCTACACATAATGCACTGAATCTCTTCCCTTGATAGTTTCTGCATAGCCTTTGGTTGTACCACAAGTGTGGCCTGCAGTGAATTACCTGATCTAGTTCTGTCATTGGTCTTAGGACTGAACTCTCCAGGACTGTGCCTAAATCTGAGGGAAAGCAGCAACCCAGCTCTTGGTTATAGAGAGAAAGATGGCTTAGACCCAAGATCTCAAATTCTTGGCCAGCTGCATCTTGTTGCCAGAGATTTTCAAGATCCACATACAGAGGGGATAACTTGTCAGAATTACTCTATAACTTAAGGCTTTTTTGCCTCTGGAGTCCCACGTCGAAGTCTTGTCACTTGTAAGCTGAACTAGACTTGGTGGAGCTGCAAAGAATCTTTTTGCTTTTCTGTATAGACCCAATAGGCTTTATTAAATAGCCCATATCCTCTTTGGATCCTTTTTCCTTTATCTATGTCCTATTTTTCCCATGAACATCTATCTACCTTTCCTGTGGGGAGAAGAGGCAGAAAAAGTCAAGCTCAATGAAGAGTGATATTTTTTCTCTAAAACCTAGAGCAGTTTCTGAAACTTCTTTTTAAAGGAAAAAAATATTCTCATAAATGTCAGTGTGGACTTTTTTCTACTTTACTGTTATTTAAATACATACAAACATAATAGGAAGTATAAACTGTCTATACTTTTTATGTGAAAACCAAAACATTTACAAATTAAAATACAAAGCTTTAAAGCCAATAAATTTCTATTTCAAGTATGAATGTAATGAGAAGGTGGTATTTTGCTAAAATAGAAACATAACAGTCCACCAACAGTCCTGCAGAACTGCCCTCATTGCTGTTTTAGCTGCTTTAAGTATTAACCTGTGGCTGTCAACAAAACTGAAACTTTCTGACTTTGCAAGTCATACATTTAATCCTGCTGGGGATTTATCAACCCCTGTTCTTAACAATTCCATATGGATGCTACTAACTCCCATTGGGCTTGGTGTTGTGGAAAGATTTTTAAAATATCAGCTTTATGTGTTTCCTGAAGTTTTGACAGAACACACTAGTGAATTTCCCTAGGCTTGGCACTTTTTTGAGATACATTTTTTTTCCCCTCTCACATCATTCTCTATCTCCTTTTTCCTCTTCTTGGTTCACTCTTGATCATTTATGTTTTGCTAAAAAAATTAGCCATTCATCCAGATTTTTGAATTTATTTGCATAGGAGTTTATGATTTATTCTCATAATCCTTTGGATTTCTCATTGCTGTAGTTCTGTTTTCTCATTCTTAATTTTGTTTCTGAAAGTTTTTTCTATTGTTTTTTAAAATGTAGGTTCTAACTAGTTATTTCTAATTATTTTTTCCATTTTTTATTGTGGTGTATATGCACAGCATATAATTTCCTGTCTTAACCATTTTTAAGTGTACTTCAGTAGTTATTAAGCACATTTCTATATTTATATTACACAACCATCACCACTGTCTACTCAGGAACACTTTTCATGTTGCAAAACTGAAACTGTATACCCATTAAACAGTAACTCCCCATTCTTCTTTCCCCTCAGTCTATGGCAGCCAACATTCCACTTCCTCTCTTTATGATTTTGAGTATTCTAAATACCTCATGTAAGTGGAATTATACAGTATTTGTCCTTTTGTGACTGGCTTATTTTACATAGCATGATGTCCTCAAGGTTCATCAGTGTTGTAGTGTATGTCAGAATTTCCTCACTTTTTAAGACAAAATAATATTTCATTTTATGTATATGCCACATTTTCGTTATCCATTCACTCATCTGGACACTTGGGTTGCTTACAGCAATTTAGCTCTTGTGAATAATGATGCTATAAACATGAGTGTACAAAGAATCTCTTAGAGACCTTGCTTTCAATTATTTTAAGTATATATATATGAAAAGTGGGCAAAGGACTTGAATAGGTATTTCTCCAAAGAAGATACACAAATAACCAACAAGCACATGAAAGGATGACCAACATCACTAATTATTAGGGAAAGGCAAATCAAATCTACAATGAGATATCACATCACACCCATTACAATGGCCACTAAAAAACACACAACAGAAAACAAGAACTGTTGGTGAGTATGTGGGGAACTTAGAACGCTTGTATACTGTTGGTGGGAATGTAAAATGGTATAACTGATATACACATACGTACACCACACACACACACACACACACACACACACACACACACCCCAGATGTGGATTTACTGGATCATATGGTAATTCTTTGTAAATTAAAGGGTACATTTTAAATTTTTTTAGGATCTGACATACTGTTTTCTTTAGATGCTGTACCATTTTACATTCCCACCAACTACTTCCAAGGGTTCCAAGTTCCCCATATACTCACCAACACTTGTTTGACATTTTTGTTTTTTAGTAGCCATTGTAATGGGTATGATGTTGTAGATTTGATTACCCTTGCCCTAATAATTAGCAATGTTGAGCATCTTTTTATGTGTTTGTTAGTCATTTGTATATCTTTGAAGAAATGAAGTCCTTTGCCCACTTTTGAATCTGTTTGTTTGTTTTGTTGCCATTGTTGGGTTTTAGGAGTTCTCTATATATCTTAATATTAATCCCCTATCAGATATATGATTTGCAAATATTTTTTCTAATTTTGTGGCTTGCCTTTTTACTCTATTGATAATGTGTTTTAATATACAAAATTTTTTAATTTGAATGAAGTCTAAACTATTTTTTCTTCTATTGCCTGTGCCTTTAGTGTCATATCCAAGAGATCGTTGTCAAATCAAATGTTATGAAAAATTTTCCCTGTGTTTTCTTTTGAGCTCTATAGTTTTAGGTATCATACTTAGGTCTTGGATACATTTTCAATTTATGTCAGTTTATTTTTGTATATGATGTTAGGTAAGGGTCCAGCTTCTTTCTTTGGCATGTGGACATCCAATTTTCTCAACACTATTTATTGAAAAGACTGTTCACCCATTGATTCGTCTTGTTATCCTTGTCAATAATAATTTGACTACATATGTGAGGGTTTATTTCTGGAATCTTTGTTCTCTTCCATTGGTCTGTATGTCTGTCTTTATGGCAGTATTATACTCTTTTGATTACTATAGCTTCGTAGTAAATTTTGAAATTTAGACATAAAAGTCCTTGGCTTTGTTCTTCATTTTAAAGATTGTTTTGGTTATACAGGGTTCCTTGAGATTCTATATGAATTTTAGGATGGGTTTTTCTATTTCTAAAAAAAAAAAATTGAGATTTTTGGTAAAGATTGCATTAAATCTGTAGGTCATTTTAGTTAGCATTAACAGCTTAATGAAATTGTCTTGCAATTTATATACATCTTTTCATTTATTTATATCTTTGATCTTCAGAAATGTTTTGTAGTCTTCGTTGTAGAGGTCTTTTACCTCCCTGGTTAAGTTAATTTCTAAGTAATTTGGGTTTGGTTTTGTTTTGGTTTTTGTCTGTTGTTTTTTTTTTTTGAGATGGAGTTTCACTCTGTTGCCCCGGCTGGAATGCAGTGGCGCGATCTTGGCTCACTGCAGCCTTCACCTAGTTCAAGAGATTTTCCTGCCTTAAGAAATTATGCATCATCATCAGTTCTCTCAATGGTGCACAGAACTGTTGTGTGTGGAAAACTTCAGACATTTACAGCAATGAGTAATATATTGATTCAAAAAATTCTGGCTTAAAATGGGAAAATGTTTTATGAATAGTTTTATTATTTAGCTTATTGTTTCCCTTTTATGTTATTAGAGAGTGATACATGATAAATAAGTCTTTAAGCACTCTTTAAACAAATGTAAAATAAAAATTCCAAGTAATAAAAAGGCATTGTATTTAGTTAGCAGTATACTTTCTTAGTAGGATGTACAATTGTGGTGCCTCTTAGAATTTATGCTGTCATAATTTGTTAACTTGGAAGTTCCTTTTAAACTGTTTTTTATTATAGTTTTTTAAAGAATGATTTACCTTTTAGTTTATTAATCCCAGTTATCACAACTAGTTAAACTTAATTTGTTCATGACATAACTTCCTCATTCATAATTTTTTAATGCTAATTTACCTATCAGCTGGAAGCAGTCTTAAATAGATTTTTCTTTTCTGAAAGAATTTTGACTGATAAATTTCCTGAGGTTTGGTATATATATCTTTAGCATCTACTAATTATGTACTAGCTCCAGATTTTGTCTATTGATCTTACTACTCAAAGAGGTTTTGCATTTTTTATTACTTTATATAGCCATTTAATACAAGGGGCATCTTATCTGGAAAATAATTTGAGTCACCTTTTTTTTCCGTCAGAAATTAATCTTTTTTGTTTCATGTAAAATTACCAAGAAATTTAAGGTTTCCTTGCTATATTTTAAGTGTGTAGGGTGTGTGTGTGTGTGTTTTCTTTGTAGATAAGCAACTTTTTAAGCCTGAATGTTTGTATGCCTTTTATGATAGACCCTTTCTTTAAAGTTCCTGTGTACTCATCTTTAAACAGAGTTTAACATTCCAGTTGGGCCTAATGTTTGCTGAAAAAAAATAGCACAGATAGCGTATTCCTTACATAATTCCTCTTTTCCTGGACAATGTTTGAGTTCCATCTTTAACTTATTCTAAAGGGCTGGAAGCTACTTTAAGAATGTGAAAGGAAGGCAGAGACCATAGAGAATTGCAGTGAGGGAATTTTGTGGGTGTGTGCTTTTCCTCTACATTTCTTGAAACTCCTGCTTTGAGAGCCAGTTCCACACAGATACAATGACTACTGTCTCCTTTTTGTGAGGAGGGGCTGTCAGTGGAATTTTAGTTTCTTCCCTTATTTTAGATTAAGCCCCCTAATTTGGTGAGAAATCCGGTTAAGTGAAGTTCCTTGAAAGCAGCACACAATTTTTCACTAAAGCTGTGTAATTGGTAAATAGAATTTTTTATATTTTATGCTTATAAATACTATATAGTATTTTATGTTTTATATTTGTCTTATACATTTAATATAAAATACTTTAACATTTTAGATTTAATATTTTATATATATATATATAAATATATATATTCCACCCTGCAAAACCAGAATCTACACAGCATAATCAAATAAACCTTTTATTTACAGGCAAAGGATATAGTACAAGAGGAAAAAGAGAATACAGATGACATTGGAGGTCCAAGAGACATTCCATACTTAAGCTCCTCAATATACTTATTTGCACACATATACCATACTGCCTTCATGTTCTCCAGCTTATAGATTTGTGTAAGAAATCTTGTCTTTGAGAACTCAAAGTCATTCCCAACAGGGTCTTTATGTCTCTTTGGTCATGTTATCAGCCAGGCTTACTTAATGTAAGTAATGTAAGGCCAGTTGGAAACCATCATTAAAGAAACTGAACCTGATGGTCACCAGAGTAGTTTCAGACATTAAACAACACATCATAAATCCCACTGCTCTTATATTGGCCCAGGGGACAAAACCAAACATTCTGATGACCCCAGAGATTATGACAGCATTTTCTAGTCTAATTAAACCATGATCTTCATATACCTTTATCACACCTCCTTCCTCCAATTAGGAAGCTAGGTGGGTCAAAGGAAAAAATAAAGGCAGAGTATAATGATGTCACTCATCTTTTGCCTCTCAGCCAGAGCTGATCCTTCCATGGGCAGTAGATGGTGTGTTAATTATTTTTCCTACTTCAGGGTTTCTTCATGTTGGGATGGTGAATAGACACACATTTCTCAAAGCTCAAAGTGCAAGTCTAAGGATATTCTCTAGTTTCAATCTAGGTGAAATTTTCTTCTATGAATTCATTACTTTTTATTTAGTTTATTTCAGGGAATGGGTAGTGTATTTTAATGAATTAATACAAGTGTCACCATCTTTCATGGACATCCAGACAATTTCTTAAAGATGGGAAAGGTAAAAAGTCTTCAGGAGAAATTGTGCCTGTAAGTATCCAGAAGCCATTGACCCATGTTAATGGTGGAGCCCACATGAAGTACTTGCTAAAATCATGTGGTGCTTGAAAGGAAGAGCAGTGTTATAATTCTATCCTCCAAAAGACTACATAACTATTATCACTCATCATCTCTCCCTGGTCCTTTCTACCTGCCATTCCCCCATAAAAACCCATAATTGATGATACATACTAGCTTATAATTAACTGTTTACCTAACTGTTCTCTATTAGTCTGAGCCTCTGTACAGAGAAATGTCACTTTTGTATTCCTGGTTCCTGGCAAAGTACATATAAAATAGTATAAATACAATAAATATTTGAATTATCATATAACTTGAGTCTAAACTTTAGTATCCTGTATTAAGAACTGGGTTGATCAAATGGTTCTTTGCACATATCAAGACTTTCAACTATTCCCAACCAGGTCTTACCAATTTTGGGCATATGCCTGCCTCTGCCTACCCCATTCTAATTTGGCTTCATGATAAGAAGCAAGCCAAAGATGGAAAAGAGAGCTAAGGCTACAGGAGGAATTTACTCTTTAACATTTGGGGGAAGGAAAATGAGGCTTGCCTACAGCAGGGACTGGCCATCTTCCAGAAATGGTTTGCCAGCGTGTTCCCCACCTCGATTTTTCTTGGATTCTTTTGCATTATAGATAGCCTTGGGAAGGGTGGCACCTTTACCCTATCAGTTACACCTAATCAACTGTAATCATCTGAGAGCCAAAATTATCACAGATAGAGGGGCCTGGGAAAGGAGAAAAGGACCAGGAGAGAGAAAGGCATGCTTATTGCAGAGGGAAAAAAAAAAAAGAACGTTTGCCCATGGGCGGTCTTAGCTATTTAAAATCACCAACGTATTCACCCGGCTCCCTAGGCACATGTATCAACCCATGGATTAAAGAAGGTATAGGGCCATTCTTTTGCTTTCTGGAAGGAAAGCACTGACATTTAAGATCTGTGCAGTCTGCCCAGGGGCTTCCCAGTTTGTCCAGACTTTAGGATATTAGATTATGTGTTTGTGGTCTCAAGTTAGGAAACTGTGTTGAAGAACAAATATGTGCCATATTAGAGGGACTCTTTAGATTTTTAGGATGCTCACAGTCCTCACCAACCTGATGTCCTTGGAAGTCCAGTCTGGCTGTAAGGAGATGAGGAGGGGTTCTGTACGTTGGAGGTGATGACCTCGTTGAATCTCAACCACAGCAGTGCATTATGCGGAAAAGAATTCAATGGAGTCATTTAATACCTTTCCCCATTCCCACAAAAATCTGGAACTGGGTTCTGAACTAGGAAGTCTGGGCTCCCTGAGAATTGAACGTCAATTTAACCACAGGAAGCCTCTAAATTTAGCATTCTACTTACAAAGGGCCAAGAAAAATTCATAAATGTCACAAACTTAGGAACTTAGGTATCTAGTCTTCTCTGTCATTTTGTAATAAGAAATTGAGGCCCAGAGGTAAAACATCTCACCTCCAGTCACACAGGGAAGTACATGGCAGGGCAAGGACAGCCACCCAGTTTTCCCAAGTCCAGTGGCCTTTTCATGATACCCATTGATTTCTGTTACAGCTAGCCCTTTGCCCCTCATCACCACATCTTAACTCTTTTGACTTTAATTACATGCAAAATTAGGAAATCTGGCATCAAGAGCTTTGCACAACTTGGAGAGAACTGAGGAGAAGTAGTTAGCATGTTAACAGTGCCTCACTTGGACCTGAAGTGAAGAGCACTCACCAAGCCACACCCCACTATCTGCATACCCCAAACCTTGAAGTAAAGGGCAGCCAAGGAAGAGAAACGAAAAAAAAGCAATCCAGCCAAGGGAGCAAGGAGCATGGTGGCAGAGAAACAGAGGTGCTTTCCAAGGGCCTTCTATTTCTTTAGAATCTCCACACATTCAGTGCTGAGACACATTAAGAAGGGCATACTGAGGCCATCATTCACCCTACTCTTGAGCTGCTTTAATCCTCCAGGCTTCTAGAAGTTGAGAAAGTATGAGCTTCATTATTAACTATATTACAGAAAATGAGGCAAGCAGTGTTCTGTCCACTTCCCTGTGTCTGTACCTCCTGCCTGTGTAGCAGGAAAGGATCTTTCTGCTGAATTAATACTCACCTCAGAGCCCTAAGAGATGTCTGGTGAAAAGTAGTTTTTTATTTTTTGTTTTTTGAGACGGAGTCTCACTCTGTTGCCCAGGCTGGAGTGCAGTGGTGCGATCTCAGCTCACTGTAACCTCTGCCTCCTGGGTTCAAGCAATTCTCCTGCCTCACCCTCCCGAGTAGCTGGGACTACAGGTGCATGCCACTACGCCCAGCTAAGTTTTGTATTTTTAGTAGAGACAGGGTTTCACCATATTGGCCAGGCTGGTCTTGAACTCCTGACCTCGTGATCCACCTACCTTGGCCTCCCAAAGTGCTGGGATTACAGGCATGAGCCACTATGCCCAGCCCGAAAAGTAGTTTTTGAAGAGTCTTGTGACAACCAGCAACTTTGGCAAAGCTGTGTCCTCAAGAGTCTTCCAGATTTCCCCAACACTACAGAACGCTTTTCTTTCTAAATGCCATAATCTATAATCTTTCTCAAAAATTATAAAATTATATTTTGTTTCACTTATTTATTTGGGAGTTTGGTAAGAAATGTTTGAGAGGAAATACTTTTATTGAAAAACTACTCAGATTTCAAACTACCTAGTCTATACTACCAGAAGACAGAGATTCGGGTTAGCTAGTTCTCTAATCCTTACATTTTCAGAGATACACCTTGGATTTTTCCAAATTATAGAATTTGAGGACATTTACCAATAGCATCTTCCTCTGAATGTATTTTGGTCTCTTTGCTAAGCTATGGCTTATTTTATAGTCCTCCAGGTGATGATCTGTGACTTCTCTGCCTGCTCATTAGAGAAAGAAATGCTCAGATGCATTGCTAACTATTACCTCAATGCCAGTGAACTGGAGAAATGCTTGAAAAAGTAATTTCAGGTTGTAAAAAACTATTGTCTTTTTTTTTTTTTATCTAGCAGAATCTAGAACCCTATTATTATTCTAAGAGTACATTTTCTATTATTCCTATCTAATTCATTTTCTTGGGAGATGAAACTCTGCCTTTTTTTTTTTTTTTTTTTTTTTTGAGACAGGGTCTCACTCTGTCACCCAGGATGATGGAGTGCTGTGGCACAATCACGGCCTCCTAGGCTCAAGCAATTCTTTCACTTCAGCCTCCTGAGTAGCTGGAACCACAGACACACACCGCCATGCCCAGCTAATTTTTTGCATTTTTTGTAGAGGCGGGGTTTTGCTGTGTTGCCCAGGTTGGTCTCGAAGTCCTGGGCTCAAGCGATTCGTCCACCTCGGTTTCCCAAAGTGTTGGGATTACAGGCGTGAGCCACTGTTCCTGGCTCCCTCATTATTATATTTCCTGAAATTGAGATGATTTGGGCCCTTAGAAATTGTCATCACACAATTTTAGAAGCAAAGGTAGAAAAATCCATTTTATTGGCAACTTTGGGCTGTGCTTCATCCTGGCAGAATTTTAAGAGCAGTACACTTCGACCTGGCACACATTCCTGCACACCTCAAGCAGCCGGTACAGACTGCCCAAGAAAAAATGAGGAGGAAAGTGCCCCACCAAGGAAGAGGAGTGAGATAGGAGCATAATTCACACACTAAGAACTGAGTTCTAAATTCACTTGAGTTTTCTGGAGCTCTGTTGCCTATAAAACAAGGAAGAATCAATGGTCTTTATGGAGAATGAATGGCAGAATAAGTGATTTGTCAAGCTCATTGAACTATAAGTTCCATTTTTACTGTCATTTATTTATAACAGAGTTCAGATATAAAGACAAATCTGAACATACAGTAGGCACAGACAAGCCTATAGCAAATATTCACACATGATTTGAATGCATTTATTAATCTCTGTGCTTATTAGTATTAATAACAATACTAAAATGATTTGGAGAATTAGTGATTAATAACAGTGGGAAATAGCCTTCCCATTATTGACAGAGGATGGCGCCATCATGATGTTAAATGCCCATCTGAAGGCAAGCTCATAAATATTACTTGACAATATTACTTGATAAATATTTGTTGAAAAATGAAATGTTGTAAAGAAGCAAGGATGGCTGGGCGTGGTAGAGAATGCCTATAGTCCGGGCTACTTGGGAAACTGAGGTGGGAGGATTGCTTGAGCCTGGGAAGCAGAGTTTGCAGTGAGCCAAGATTGTACCACTGCACTCCAGCCTGGGTGACAGAGTGAGACCCTCTCAAAAAAAAAAAAAAAAAGCAAGGAAAAGGAGGGAGAAAGAAAGTTGACTTTGATATGTCATATGATTAAAACAAATGCTCTTGGGTACATGTGCAGATCATGCAGGATTGTTGCATAGGTACATACATGACAATGTGGTTTGCTGCCTCCATCCCCTCGTTACCTATATCTGGCATTTCTCCCCCTGTTATCCCTCCCAAACCTCCCCACCCTGCTGCTGTCCCTCCCCTGCCCCCTGCAACAGACCCCAGTGTGTGATGCTCTCCTCCCTGTGTGCACATGTGCCGCAGAACATAAAGTACGATAAAAAAAAAAGCATACCCTGAGCAATCCAAAGACACAGTGTAGTCTCTGTCAAAATAATGACATTCTTTACAGAAATAGAAAAAAAAATCTTAAAAACAAAAATGCTCTTTTTTCAAATACAAGGATTATACTCCTTTGCATTCCAGCTACACTTGGGTCCATTGTAACTTGGCAACTTTTGCCTTGAAAACAAAAAGAATCCCTGAATATAATCTCCTTTCTTGTAATTTTTTAATAAGATGCCAGTATGGTAATAGGTCCATTAGCAAGTAAGTACAGGCACATCTTTATTTTATTATACTTCTCAGATACTGCATTTTTTACAAATTGTAGGTTTGTGGCAACCCTGCATCAAGGAAGTCTGTTGACATCATTTTTCAAATAGCATGTACTTGGTAATTCTTGCAATATTTCACACTGATTCATTATTATATCTGTTATTAAAACCTGTAGTGAATGATCTTTGATGTTACTATTATAATTCAGGGCACCACAAACCACACATATAACATACTTCTTATAAACTTAACAAATGTTTTGTATGTTCTCATTGCTCCAGTCACAACCATTTTTCCATCTTTCTCCTTCTCAGGCCTCCTTAGTCCCTCAGACACAATATTGAAACTAGACCAATTAATAACCCTAAAATAATGTACAAGTATTCAAGTGAAAGGAAGACTTGCACATCTTTCACTTTAAATCAAAAGCTAAAAATGAATAAGCTTAGTGAGGAAGGTGTGTCAAAAGCTGAGACAGGCTGAAAGCTAAACCTCTTATGCCAAACAACCAAATTGTAAATGCAAAGGAAAAGTTTTTGAAGGAAGTTAAAAGTGCTACTTCAGTGAACACATGAATGATAAGAAAGTAAAACAGCCTGATTGCTGATACGGAGAAAGTCTGAGCCATCTGAATAGAAGATCAAACCAGCCACAAAATTCCCTTAAGCCAAAGCCTAATTCAGAGCAAAGCCCTAACTCTCTTCAATTCTATGAAAGCTAAGAGAGGTAAGGAAGCTTCAGAAAAAAAAATTTGAAGCTAGCAGAGTCTGGTTCATGAGTTTTAAGAAAAGAAGTCTTGTCCATCTATAAAAGTGCAAAGTAAAGCAGCAAATGTTGATGTAGAAGCTGCAGTAAGTTATCCAGAAGATCTAGCTAAGATAATTAATGAAGGTGACTACACTAAACAATAGATTTTCAAAGGAGGTGAAACAGCCTTACATTGGAAACAGATGCCATCTCAGACTTATGTAGCCAGAGAGGAGTAGTCAGTGCCTCACTTCAAAGCTTCAAAGGACAGGCTTACTCTCTGTTAGAGATTAATGCAGCTGGTGACTTTAAGTTGAAATCAATGCTCATTTACCATTCCCCCAAACATACGACTTTTCAGAATTACACTAAGTCTACTCTGCCTGTGCTCTACAAATGGAACAACAAAGCCTGAATGACAGTATGTCTGTGGGCAGCATGGTTTACTGGATATTTTAAGCCCCGCTTTTTGAGTCTTACTGCTCAGAAAAAAAGACTCTTTAAAAATACTGCTGTTCAGGCTAGGTGCGGTGGCTCACACCTGTAATCCCAGCACTTTGGGAGGCCAAGGCAGGCACATCACCTGAGTTCAAGACCAGCCTGACTAACATGGCAAAACCTCATCTCTACTAAAAATACAAAAATTAGCTGGTCATAGTGGTGGGCACCTGTAATCCCAGCTACTCAGGAGGCTGAGGCAGGAGAATCACTTGAACCCAGGAGGCGGGGGTTGCAGTGAGCTGAGATGGTACCATTGCACTCCAACCTGGGCGACAGAGCGAGACTCTGTCTCAAAAAAAAAAAAGTATATATACATAGTATGTATATATAGTATGTATATATGCTTAATACATATTTTACATATAAAATATATTAATTCTATATTATATATAAATTATATATATAATATAGAGGTTAATGCAGCTGGTGACTTTAAGTTGAAATCACTGCTCATTTACCATTCCCCTAAATCCTAGGACTTTTCAGAATTATGCTAAATCTACTCTGCCTGTGCTCTATAAATGGAAGAACAAAGCCTGAATGAATTATATATATAAATTATATAATATATATAATTTGTAATTTAGATATACATATATAATTATATATAATTTATACATACAATTATATATAATTCTATACAAATTATAAAATATATAAATTATATACTTATATATTAATATATTCTATAATAAATTATATATCAATTATATATAATTAATATATAATAGATTATTATATAAATATTTAAAATATATTTATATGATTATATATGATTATATATTAATTTATATATGATTATGTATTATAATTTATATTATAGAATATATTAATATATTAATATTAATATTTTCATGCCTGCTAACACAACATCTATTCTGCAGCACATGAATCAAGGAGTCATTTACACTTTTAAGTTGTGTTATTTAAGAAATACATTTCATAAGGCTACAGCTGTCATAGATTGTGATTCCGCTGATGGATCTGGGCAAAGTAAATTAACCTTCTGGAAAGGATTCACCATTCTAGATGCCATTAACAATACGTGATTCATGGGAGAAGGTCAAAATATGATGATTAATAAGTTTGGAAGCTGATTTCATCCCTCATGGATGATTTTAAAGGGTTCAAGACATCATTGGAGGAAGCTCTGCTACAGTTAGGGTGGAAATAGCAAGAGAACTAGAATTAGAAGTGGAGCCTGATGATGTAACTGAATTGCTGCAATCTCATTATAAAAGTTTAACAGATGAAGACTTGCTTCTTATGAATGAATGAAGAAAATGATTTCTTGAGATGGAATCTACTCTTGTGTAAGTTGCTATGTAGATTATTGAAACGACAACAAAGACTTTAGAATATTGCATAAATGTTGCTAATACAGCAGCAACAGAGTTTGAGAGAATTGGCTCCAATATCAAAAGAAGTTGTACTGTGGGTAAAATGCTGTCATACAGCATCAATTGCTACAGAGAAATCTTTCATGAAGAAAACGTAAATCAAAGTGGCAAAATTCATTGCTGCCTTATTTTAAGAAATTGCCACAGTCACCCCAAACTTCAATAACCACCACCCTGATCATTCAGCAGCCATCAACATCAAAGCAAAAAGATTATGATCATTAGTAATTTTTAGCAATAAAGTATTTTTAAAATAAAATACATACCTTTTTTAGACATAAAGCTATGGCACACTTAATAGACTACAATAGAGTGTAAACATAAATTTCCTATGCACTGAGAAACCAAAAATTTTATGTAACTCACTATCACGATAGCCACTCTATTATGGTTGTCTGGAACTGATCCTGTAATATCTCCAAGGTATGTCTGTGCCGTACAGGGGGTAAAGTGTGAGGGGTCTAGATTTTTCATGCCAGAAATTCCATAGCAGCCTACTAGAACTCTGGAAGTATCAAGTCTGGCTGCAGTGCCAGATTCTGGTGAGGATTTCTTGGACCCTGATTTATATACGAAAAAAAACACTAAAGATAACAGAAACGGCAGAAAGTGGCTGTAACAAAGCTGGCTTGGTACTTTCTCTGGTTTTTGTGGCCAATATCACTGGACTCCTGTCGTATCAACTTTCATAAAAGAAACTCATACAAAGCAGAGCTATTAATTATTTTCAGACTGGCATTTCAAAAAGTGTTAATTTCAATGTGTTAAAAGTTATTTGGTCTTTGTTTTATCTTTTCAGATGTTTTCTGAAAACATTTGTGGCGTGATCTTTAATTTTAACAATTTTCACTTACCAATTAACACAAAAGTAAGGAAAAGAGCTATAAATACATATTTTATAGAATTTTATGTACCAAATAAGCTCCTTTACATAAGAAAAGGAAAATAATATCCATTTTCAGTACCATCATTTAGCCCTAGAGCCCCTCCAGCTAGAAAAACATTTCTTTTAAATGTCTTTATGATTTAAGGTTTCAATAATAACTCATGAATAGGTGAAAGTTTGCTATTTATTTAATCTTAGAAAAACACTGAAAAAAAAGGCAGGGAATGTATGCAGTGTGGAAGAATGGCGCTGGCCACATGTGGTTTTAGCAGCTGCAGAGGAAACTGGCTGAGGCTAAGGTTACGTATTTCTGTTCAGTAAGGGTATCCATGGTGATAACTCTCATGATGACGGTAGTCATCCTGGTAACCATCCTGGTATCCTTGGTGGTAACTATGGTAACCATAGCCTGCATACTCATCTTCTGGGCAGCGCATCCCCAGTGACTGCTGTATCGCCATTTCCTGTCTCCGAAGTTGCATCGAGTCAATTAAATCATACACAATCACCATGGACCACATTGGGGAAGGATACCAGGATTTGACATTTCCGTCTTTTCCAACTAGAAGCATGGAGAAGTACTCTGGGCTCACTTGAAAATAGTTACGAATGTCTTTCACCAGATGGGCTGGTACATCTTCTCGCTCAACAACAGAGCTCCCTAGAATAACATTGTAATAGTTGTTGTTAGTGGATTAAAGAGTCAAAGCCCATGAAAACATTAAAGTGAGAAGAAATCACTGTGAGAATAGGGTGGACCCATGAGCCTGTTCTCTCTAGTTCAAAATCTAATTAAAGAAGTTTGCTAGGGCTTTTTCTACTAGAAATTATATGTCCTTGTTGTTCTGCAACATGATTAGTATCAAACTTTGGGGCACATAGTGTGTCTTTTTTAGGAATGTTACAAAATATACAACCAATTCCTTAATTTAATCCTGGCAAGATTAATTTTTCTTTAAAATTTGTCACTAACAAGGATTATAAAGTTTTTAATTCTGTTTATTTCCAATTAGTTTAGTTACTTCTCTGTAACCAAAGCTTTCCTTTTGACACACCTTTATAATAAAAAGCTTATTTCATTGTTAAAAGTGAACATATCGATTATGTTAAGATCTAGATGTATATTTAAACTATTGTGGATAGTGAAAAGAATAAAGGGGAAAAAGAAAAGGAGCTGATACTTTCATGTCTGCTGTGTCCGGCACTCTGCCAAGTATTTTACACATGTTATTTTATTTAAAAAGCTTGGTCTTGGAAGAGAAGACTGGATTTGCTTTCTGAAACCTTCAATCCCAGTCATTTTCTTTGCTTTTTCTTTTTTCTTTTTCTTTTTTTTTTTGAGATGGATTCTTGCTCTGTCGCCCAGGATGGAGTGCTACAGTGGTGTGATCTTGGCTCACCACAACCTCTCCCTCCCAGGTTCAAGTGATTCTCCTGCCTCAGTCTCCCTAGTAGCTGGGATTACAGGCCCACGCCAGCACACCTGGCTAATTTTTGTATTTTTAATAGAGACGGGGTTTCACCATGTTGGCCAGGCTGGCCTCGAACTCCTGACCCCAAGTGTTCCACCTGCCTTGGCCTCCCAAAGTGCTGGGATTACAGGCATGAGCCACCACGCCCAGCCTAACAGTCATTTTCTTTCAGCTTCTCTGAGCCTTTAAGTGTATGTCCTTATCTGTTGAAAGAGAATCAATGAGCTATGACCTATGTGCCTCATAAAACTATTGTGAGAATTAAATGATATAAAATAGAAGAAAATGCTTTGTAAACTATAAGGGCTTATATGGACCCCAAAAAACATTATTTTAGTTAAGAAAAATGGGTATCTTTACTGTTACTTTGAATGGTTTTATATTAAAAAATAATATTAGTTCTTGTACTCCACACCCCTTCCCCTACGTATCCCATGCACACAATGTGCACACATGCACAAATGCATGAGGTGGGAGGAAGATTCAATGAACTTTGTTCACTTAGAGGTACACCCCTCCTGGCATATAACATAATGTAATTTAACTGAACTTAACACTAGTTCATACTGTTTCAAGAAAACAACACATTACCATTAATTGGGAACAATTCTAACACTCCCCCAACTTCCTCTCCAACGCCTAAAAGCTTCAGAATGGTTATGTGGCGCAGACCTGAGAGAAAAAAGAAAACCATAGAATTAGAGGAAAGGATTAGAAGTCATCTTTTACTTCAAAGCCCTGATATCTGACAATTAAAAATATCTTAAATTTAAAAAGAATATAGAGCATAACCTGATTGAGAAGAATATTCTATTTTAAATTTTTACCATAAGGAAGTAAGTACTTTTTAAAACCTTGAAGAAGACCAACTGTGATTCTCATTCTACTAAATTACAAAAAAAAAAAAAAAATGAAGCCATTGGAACATTAAAATATCTGAGCTGATCTAAGCTAGTGTTCTGAATTTATAACGGCTTTTATAGATAACTTTCGGAGAGAAGACTACAGATTTGATCAATTGTGATGGTTAAAGAAATTGTTTGCTTCCTCACACAAAACTGTTGGCTTAAAGGATAGGTTTTTAATCACTAAATTAGAGGATTCAAAGAAAAAACATTTAGGCAAGCACAGCTTGCTTTCATATCCTCTGCTAAAGTTTCAGGACAGGAGGGAAGGTCATGCCTTGGTAGCTTGCTGGAATTCTTTTGAAGACGAAGTGCACATGAAGAGATTCCAGAGAAAGAAAATTGGAGGACAAAGGGACTGTCAAGCCATCATATCAAGCTTTCATAGTTTCAAATAAAATCCCAGCCTAGTCAGGGTAATAACTTGGAACTAATTATAAGGTGGTTGGTGCTGTTTATTTTCCAGGAGAGAAAACTGAACACTGCCATGGGAGGGCTCTTCTAAGGAGAAGCTAAAATCCAGGCAAAATGCTATTCAAAAAAAATTTTTGTTTTCACCTTTACTCTTTTACCAGAGAAGTGAAATATTCTGTTCTATGTATCATTAGTCACGTTTTCAAAAGGGAAAATCATGAATTTAATTATTCATTAATTAATATATATGAACATGACTTGTTCACATTTCAGGTATATTACAAAAGGCTTTGCTTTCACCAATGTGACATAGGCTCTGTGTGCAGAGATTTAAAAATAAAGTACCACCAAATAGCTGCTGCAAAAGCATCTTTGGAAAATTAACAACCTTGGCTTTATTTATATTTTTCTTGTAAAGGTTCTTAACTGCTGTAAGAACTTCTGTCTTAACCGGCAACATTGGTGCCTATAAATAATTTAAAGTGTGCTTAAGAATACTGGCACAATGAAATCTGTATGTTAATATAAAGTCTTAAATTATTAACCTTGATAATAGGAGTATAAATAAAAATTTCAGAATTTTCTATTGTTTTTACCATTATGAGCTTGGTTTTTGGCCTTCCTTGAGTTATTTCAGATCTTAAAATTAAATTGTACTTATAATTTACACATACTGGGTCATAACAAGGACCTTGACTGTGTTAATGCTTTTCAAAACTTACACTTCTCCCCTTTTTTAAAAAAATAAAGTGTATTTTCTAACTAATAAATGATTCTTCCTCCTAGTAGAGCATCAAAATAATGATGATTCATTTATGTTCCATGGAGAATTTTTTAATCTGTTGTCCTTAGCTACTTCCCCCTGCCCCTGCCCCTGCCCAGTGAATCTCTCAAAATTCTCCTTCTGCAGAGGCATATCTCACATAAGATTTCACTTATGACTTGAAATTATAGTCATCTCTTGATTCATCAGTGAACTTAGTAGTAAGTTCTATTAACTATTCATTTTACTACTGCCTATATATCCAGATCCAAAGTGATATTAGCTCTTTTAGGACACTAGAATAAAAATGTTTGGTAAATAAAGCATATATTAGTTTTCAAAATACTGAGCGATTCACTACAAAAAAAAATAAACTATGTTTTCCTTTGGCCTGCTTGTCTTAAAAATAAGATTGTATTTATGAGATCGTGCTACTTTCTTAGTGCTCAGCTATAGATAAAAATCCTTTTATTTAAGGTTTTTTTAAAATATCCTTTAAGTTCTGGTGTACATGTGCAAAATGTACAAGTTTGTTACATAGGTATACACATGCCACGTGGTTTGCTGCATCCATCACCCCGTCATCTATATTAGGTATTTCTCCTAATGATAAAAAAAAATTCTTTCACTATGTCTTTTGAGTTTTGAAGATAAAAATCCTTTTTAAGAGGAGGGCAATATAGTCTGCTTCAATTAATGTATTAATTCCTAGAGCCATTCCTATTTTAAAAAGATATTTAATCTATGGAGTATCCAATGATGGTGTATGTAAGTAGATATTCAAGTATTACCTAAGTGAATGATAATACCTAAGTGAGACAAAACAAAAAAAAGCAGAAGACAAATAATACAGATCATTAAAAGTAAATCAGAAGATATTTTCAAACACATGAACAAAGAAGAACTGAAGAGGAGAGACTATTGAAGGAAATAAAAAAAGTCCACAGTCGACTAAAGCTCCAGTCTGAAAGCAACATTATACTCAATGTAATAGAGTATGTGTCTGGAAACCTACAGTCTGAACTGGGAATCATTTTGATGATCTAAGGTTCTATGTTCCATTTTAGAATTGACTGGGAGGAGAGTGGTATGGGAAAGCAGTAATGAGGTGGCTTCCCACTCACCAAAATTGCATGCCTGACCACTGAGGGCAGAGAGCTGCTGTGAATAAGCCCAGTCTTCATCGTTAGGAGCAGAAATCACCAGCAACCGCCTCCTCCACCGGAACCTGGAAAAAAGGCAGAAGGACACCATTACTGCTTACTAATTTAAACAGTAGAAACCAGTGTAGGAAACCAGAGTGACTTGGGCTATCTGTTTTTTTTCTGTGCCCAGAAAAACAAAACAAAACAAAACACTGACCCTTAGAATTGTCCCATAGCTTCTCAAAGCCATGAAACTGCATTACCACACTCCTGTATTTTTTCTGTTGTCACTTCAGTCTTTCTGCTTTGCCATTTGCATGACGTGTCAAGCATGAGTCTATGGTCACCATGACTAATGAGGTCACTTGGGGAGAGACAGAGCTCTCAGATGCAATGAAGATGGGCCAAAATTGTACATTAAACTGTAGCAACAGAAATGAGAAACTCAGAAGATAACTGAAGAGAACGGTCTTAGAAGAGTTCCTGGTAGAGTCTGGAGGGGGTTAAGAAATTTCCTATCCTGTATGGATAGGAAATAGAGTAGAAAAATAAAACTGAATTTTAAGTAGATTACATTGACAGAGAAAAGAAAAATGGGAAAGTGATTTAAAGGTTCAAAGAGGATTCCTGGAAAAACAAAACCCTATGTACCTTCCTCAGTCACCTCAGGTTCTTCCAGAGGCAAATGCAATTTCTAAAATGTAGCCTATTATTAATAAGAGCCAATGCTAACAAAGTACTTCTATGAAGTGGAATGATATTAAACCCAGAACCATAGGATTTTAGAATATATGGTAAACTTGGTTTCTGCTTTTACAGTTCCAACACAGTAGAGTAGTAGAGAAAGCTTTTGTCTTTTTGGGTGGTGTTGAGCATGTCACTCAATTCACCAAAGTCTCAGTTTTTCCTGACTTCTAAAATCAAAAATAGCAGTATGTTATTCACAGGCAAGAATTAAACTCTAAACCTATCAATGCAAGTTATCCACATGATGACGTGGATATAGAAGATTATGTCTTAATCTGCAGGCTGCTAGATGTAGAACTTTATCTATTAACAGACATTGATATCCATCATAGCACTGTAAAATAACCTATTCAGTCTTTAGGTTTGTGTATCATTTTATAGCTCACTTTCACCAATGCAATACGGTTCTTCATTAGAGGTCAGTGAGGCTGCAGGTTATTTTCCCCATTATGGAGATGGAACAAAACAAGGCTTAGAGAAGTGAATAACTTGCCCAACTAGTAAATCTAAGAGACATTACCAAAATACAGACACTTCTCTGACTCCTGGTCTGGTGGTTTCCCTGATCTACCACCCTCAGAGACACTGATACTTTGGCTGGTGCTATCAGTGTCTGCAAAAGGGTATAAAAGAGAGAGGGTATGCATCTAAGGGGTAACTGTATACAGTTGTCTCAACTTCCGTCTTCACTGGAGTTTCACTTTTTGCCTTCAGTGCAGGTGACCACAGGGTGTTAGTACATTCACAGAGCTGACAGCCAGTTAATTTTATTCATGGCTTTGCTCCTTGGGCCCCTTCTGGCATCAGGAGTGAACATGAGAGTTTTCAACTACAAAGAAAATGGCATCTTGAGGGAATAGTGGTTTGGGTGAATGAGAGAAAATGATAGTTTGATGAAATACAACCTCTGAATGGACGCCTGTTGCAAGGCTCGCCAAGTATTGCTTGCTGTGACATTACATTCACTTCTTCTCCTTGTTGTTTTTTAAAGGGAAAGAAAAACTAAAATCTCTACTGAGGACAGGGAGAGGAATGTGTTTGGCACAGAGGGGAAGAGAGGAGTCTCTTGAGACTGTCCAGGGTTTCTTAGGAAAGGGAACAGTGACTGCTGTCAGATCACAAACATGACAGTCTCTGGTACTTCTCCTGCTTCCTTAGGAGGCATGCCAGACCAGCGCTGGCCCCCTAGCCAGCATGCAAACCAGACCAGCCTTCCTGGCCTCACACTGAGCTGTAGGGTGTCCTGGAAGGAGCTATTTTAGGTGACGTCTATTTTGGTTTGTTTACCTATGTGCACCACTGAATGCAGTCCTGATTGGAGAGGGATGGGATCTCAGACTCTCTGTCCCAGACACAACTAAGAGAAGGTCATTTCCCCTAAGTAATGATTCATCTTCCCACAGACCTTCACATTAAGTTGCAATGTCCCAGCTCATGACACTGAAGGAAATAACTTCCAAAAGATGTAACAAGAGTTGTGAAACTGACCCAGACCTTTATTTTAGACAAATTGTTTTTCTGTCACTTTAGCTTCCCACTAAATAAAAACTTTACAAGCTATGAATGTGTTTGCTTCTCTTAACTGGCATGCCCAAATTAGTATGCATTTGCCCACTCTTTGGGGCTTCTGTCTCAGAGAAAGGTGATTATACCCTGAACCAAATGAGTGCTGCTTAAAGACTAGACTGGCTTCAGGGTCTGGTCAGCTGAAAGTAGCCTGTGTAAACCCACCAACCACTCAGCACACTTGAAGGAAAATTCCCATTTGGATACTGGTTTAATCACAGAACTGTAATTTTTCTTTTTTATTTCTCTTTGCCTGGGTTTCAGTTCTGGAGTATTTACTAAATCTCTTTCTGTTAACTCTTCCTTTATGGCAAAGTTCTCTATAGGACCAGAATAACTGACCCTAGGGACTACTAATGAGTAGCTTTTATTGAGTACTTGCTTTGTACTAGGTCCTTGGCCATCATTACCTTTAGTATTGAATGTACCCTTCACAATAGTCTTAAACAAAAATACACTTATTATTTTCATTTTACAAATGAGAAAACTGAAGCCCAGAGTGGTTAAGTAATTAGCTCAGGGTCACACAGTTAATAAATGGAGTAACCTAGAATCAAACTCATTTTGTCTTGCTCGTGCCTTTAAGTAGCACACTGTTCCACTTTAATCCTTCAAATCAACTAATTATTAGCAGAATGATCTTATGAGTGGTGACCACAAGTCAGGCACAGCCATGGGACATCCAAATTGTAATTATATGTATCTCTGAATATCCATAAAAGATATATATTCCTGTAATGGTAATTAGTAATATAAGAGCCCATAAAACTCTTATATTAGATGGGAAATACATTTACATATCTTAGGACCCTGTCTAGTTCAAAAGACTTTAGATGTATAATATTTGTACATTTCTTAAGAATCAAAAGAAATATAAAAGTTAAGTAATCAACCTGCAGGAGTATTACAAGAGTTTGTGAGTGAAAAGAAATTGAGATAATGTCAGCTTTCCCTTTCAAATTTGAAACCCATAACGTAGTGGTTATAAAAAGACACTCTACCTAGGGATGGTGAGAAGAATCTCTGAGGATGTCTGTGACTGCTAGACTCATGACTGGCTCAAATCTCTGGTTTTAAGTAACATCCATGAACTGGATGATAACTGTCTGCTTTATAGGGTGGGCAACCTGAGTTTACTGGGATAGATCACTAGCCCTGGAAGATTTAGAATTAAGAAGAAAAAGTTTCCAAAGACTCAAAATCATGGTAATATAGTAATAGTAATTATATGTGTGTGTGTATATATATATATGTTTGTATATAGGTCTATATATTTATATATATACACACACATATGTATAATTTATATTATTGTGAAGCTTAAGAGAATTTGGCCTAATAAAATGACAACTTAAAACTCCAAATTAGAACGTGTAATTAAGTCATCAGTTTAGATGTGTGGCTAAGTTGAAATCTTACTAAATGTATGCAGTTTTTGGAACATCTAAGAAAACATTAGATTCACTATATTTGTAAGGTTAACTTATTAAACTTACAGATATTTAAGTACTCAGAAAGATTTTGTTTGTTTAATTTCAAATAATTAAAAAAATGTATTAAATGTATACTGTCTATGTGAAATGATGAAGTTGATTAATTACTGGGTTTGTAAGCAAGATCAAACATTATTCAAAGCCTTCTTAAAAGTGATGGCAAAAATTTGCTAGTTTATAAATAGAAAAATAAAATTTTGAAGCCTAAGTCAAAAGTTTGGGAACTGAGGTCTCGAATTTATAACTTGGAATATATTTACCGCTGTTAAAATAAAAAATAAACTCCTAAAGAAGTTCTAGCTTAAAAAGAAAAAAGAAAAGCATCTAAAGAATTTTAAAAAAGCTCTTAGTGTAAATCATTTCTGTTTCTTTCTTTCTTTTCTTTTCTTTTCTTTTTTTTTTTTTTTTTTGAGACAGAGTCTCACTCTGTCGCCAGGCTGGAGTGCAGTGGCGCGATCTCAGCTCACTGCAGTCTCCACCTCCCAGGTTCAAGTGATTCTCCTGCCTCAGCCTCCCAAGTAGCTGGGAGTACAGGTGTGCACCGCCACATCCAGCTAAGTTTTGTATTTTTAATAGAGACGGGATTTCACCATGTTGGCCAGGATGGTCTCCATCTCTTGATCTCATGATCTGCCCACCTCGGCCTCCCAAAGTGCTGGGATTACAGGTGTCAGCAACTGCGCCCAGCCATCATAAATCTTTTCAATTATTGTCATCTAGAGTGATGATCTTGGATCAGAAGTTGGTGTTTTAGTGCTCCCCTGAGATAAGCCATTGTTCAGGGAAGCTCAGAGCCCTTTCTCAGTGGAAGGTGGTCCTAAGGCTGAATTGAGTTTTAAGTCCTTATGAAAGTGTGTGCCTTCTATTTCCATTTCAGATACTTGTACTGCATTGAGAATTTGGATGAAGGAAGAGCCCCCGGTTCCTTTCAGGTCCAAAATTCTGTGGTTTTAAGAGTACCTTCCTTTGCTTCAAATGCTAGGCCTTTAGGTTCAGAAATAATAATAATTCACATTATATTTTCAAAAGGAGCATAAGATAAGAAGGTAGATTTAGGGATTCAGATTATCCCAGGATACTGATTCCTAGAGCTGACACTAGCTCAGTGATGAGAGAAAGTTACTTAATCTCCATTGGCATCAGTTGCCTCTCCTGCAGCATGACAATAGTCACAGTATTTAGATCATGGGATTCTTGCAAGGGTAAAACTAGGGAATGAAGATGAAGTGCTTGGCACAGAGATTAGCACACAAAGAGTGATGACAGGTGTAATGGCAATGTTAAATGGAGATGGATGAAGATAGAGCTGCTTGTATCGTTATTTTCATTTTATGGGTGAGAGATTTTTTCAGGCAGGTTAATTGAAAAGAATAGGGTCAACATAGCTAGTAAGTTGCAGACTTAAAAGTTGGAATAATGGTAGATTCTGCAGTCTTTATATATCATGATATTACATCTTAAAAGACCCAAGCCTCACGAATCTATAGAAATTCAGATTATCGACTTAGTAATCATATCTTTCTTAATGTTGTGACTCATATATAGAGAACGTGCTTTTAGAAACATGAGTAAAGATTCTGCTTGGAGGCTCAAGCACTAAATGTGTATTACGTGCTTGCTTGGTTTCTGGAGTCCCTGAACCACACAGTATAGTTGGAATGGTATTTATACTGAGACCTCTGTGAGTTTGTTGTGTATGGGTTTCTGCAGCTTTACACTTCCGAGGGCCCCAGAGTCTCTGCAGAAGGTTCATCCTACATCGCCGGAGGGGAGGAGAAGGGAGAAAAGTGGATTTGTCAGAGGTGTTTAAACCAAAGCAACTCCATCTTAAATAGGAGCTAGGTAAAATTAGGCTAAAATCTACTGGGTTGCATTCCCAGACAGTTAAGGCATTCTAAGTCACAGGATGAGAAGGAGGTCAGCACAAAATACAGGTCATAAAGACCATGCAGATAAAACAGCTTGCAGTAAAGGGGCCAGCCAAAAACCACCTAAATAAAAATGGCGATGAGAGTGATTTCTGGTCATCACTGCTACACTCCCACCAGCACCATGGCAGTTTACAAATGCCATGGCAACGTCAGGAAGTCACCCTATATGGTCTATAAAGGAGAGCCATATGTAATCTACCCCTTGTTTAGCATTTCATCAAGAAATAACCATAAAAATGGGCAACAAGTAGCCCTCAGGGCTGCTCTGTCAATGGAGTAGCTATTCTTTTATTCCTTTACTTTCTTAATAAACTTGCTTTCACTTTGCACTGTGGATTTGCCCTGAATTCTTTCTTGTGCGAGATCCAAGAACCCTCTCTTGGGGTCTGGACTGGGACCCCTGTCCTGTAACAGATTGAGTTGTTTATACGCTCTTCTCTGGCTATGCTCCTCCCCCATGGACACTGGGGTTGCTAGAAGACGACCTTCAATAAATGACACTGTCGAAAAAAATCATGAAACTGGGTCAAGAGGATTTCTCCTTTTGAGGTCTTAGTGGGGCTTTTGTTGCTTCCTGCAGAGCTGGAAGGAAGCGGAAAATCAAGCACAGTGTGCCAAATCCTGTTTGGAACCAGAAGGGGCCTAATAAATAATATGTAAAATAAAATACTACATGCAGAGCTCTCCAGATTTACTGACTGAGTAAATTAACCTCTTTGGAAGGTCAGAATTTTATTCTCTGTACCAACAAAAGAACAGAAAAGAGAGAAAAGACCTATCCAGAGTCACCAAATCCATATTGATGCTTGGAGCTGAACCCCGCCAGCCTTGCAACCAGAGCCATTTCAACAGGGCAAGACTAAGCCCAGTGGCCAGACTACTGCAAGATTACTCTCTGTACTGCAAGGTTACTCTCTGTAAATACACGTGGGCTCTGTGTTTCTTTGGCATTTTCATGAGCTCACTCAGAACAAATTTGCACCTGCCTCTTTAGCGACTCCTAAGGTGATGTACCTGGATAGGAAGTTCTCCAGTGACTGCTTTTTGTCCTCTTTGCAAACAATGCCCTCCTTCTTCTGCTTCTCCATATCTTTGATTCGGGACTGGAAAGTATCGATCAGATCAAACACAGACTTCATTGTTATTGGCACCTCATAGTATTGCTGTTTAAGATAGAATAGAATGCATTTAATGTGCAAGTGCATTTCTTCTCTCTATTCAGAGGATAGAGAACTGTGAGAATTCAGGGGAGCTCTGGGGAAATCTTTGAAATCAGAGCCTGGAGGACTCATTGCTTCATAAGTGCTCTCCTGCAATAGTGCTCTCTGCTGATGTTTTGAGGGTCGGAATCCATGAAACAACTGCCTCTTTTACAAGGAATTCTTAACTATGCTCCTTTTATTGGAAAGGGTCCATGCCTTCCTCATCATACAAGTCCTAGGTTCACCCCTCTACCTTTGGGACTAAGCTGGTTCCTATTTACTATACAACTGGAGAAGAAGTGAGAAACACTGTTCCTAACACAGGAAACTAAATGGAATGACATGTTCGAGTGTATAATCTGAGCAATAAGAGTAAATTTCCACCAAGGCCTGTTCTGTGGTCCCAGGGATTGTTTTACTGAGTATGCATCACTTAATATTAAGTCATGTTTGCTTACGTATTCTCAGAAATAAGTTGGGATCCAAAATAAAAAAGAAAGAAGTTGGGATCCAACTGAAAGACAGTGAAATTCAGGTTCCTGAATTACAGCTGCCTGGACTTACAAAAGGAACCTGAGATAGATTTAGGGGCCGGCTGAGTATAATCAGCATAAGCTGGAGAGCAGCCTGGACATGGCCTGAAGCTCTGTCCTCAGTGGGAATTCAGTAAATCACAGAATGTAAGAGCTGGTAAGGACCTTAGAGGTTATTTGGCTCCAACTCTCTCATTAAAGATGGGGCAACACATGTGCAGAATGAACTAATGACGACATCTCTCCAGATCAAGAAAAATATTGTGTGTTGGGTCAGCTATTGTAATAGTACAGACAGCCTTTTTCCCTCCGAAGATTCTCACACAAGCATGGTATATGGATGACATTTTCATGAACAGTTTTTATGTTCCCCATTTCACATGGTTTCAGAATCCTGGAATTTTAAAAGAACATTTTGATAAGTTGTTTTAAAAATTGTTTAGGGAATGCATCAGAGAGGTATTAAGATAAACTTTAGTAAAATGTATTTTCAGTGATATAGTGCCAGTATGCCCGACTGTTAAGACAGTGGGTTCTGGAGCCAGCCTGCGTGGGAATGAAGTTCAACACTAACTGCATGATGACCTTGGGATAGTTACTTAACCATTCTGAGCCTCTGTTTTTTCCTTTGTGAAACAAAAATAATACTAGCATTTATCTTAGACATGTGAGATAAGGATTGCAAAGGGTTGAACACAGTGCCAGGCATAGGAAAGCACTTGATAAAGTAACTTTTTGTTATTTTTATTATTACATGGCATAGTTTTTCATGGTTCAGAACCTTTGTCCATAAGCATAGAAAGAAAGTGGTTGTAAAACCCCAAAGTCTTGTCCACAATGGATCAGGAGGCAAAAATCCCTCTGAGATAGGCCTATATTAAATATGGGTTTCCTGAAGGCAGAAACCACTCTTCACCTTTTATCTCCAGGACCTGGCACATCATAGCTATTTAATCAGTGTCTTATGAGTGTACAACATTGGTATTAGAAAAGAATTTAGTCTGAGTCAAGTAGCTGGGCTGTGGGAAGTCACTCCAACTCAGTCTTTTCTAGAAACCACATTTTTGTATGCAAATTCATAGGATAACATGGAAAATTTGGCCCATCTCAAAACCCTCCCATTTATAAAATAATGTATGCTTACTCATACCTTGAATGGACTCATTAACAAAACAATTCAGATTTGCTATTCTAAGAAATATCACTACATTATTCAAAATAAGAAACTGTACCTTGACTCTCAGATCCATGTCTGTTAGCACCATGAAGAAATCATTGTAGGTCATTCCGTACTCTTTCCTCAGCTCGCTGATGAGATGCTGGTCTACCAAGTCTTCATCATCCACCACTCGCATGGGTTTCTCATTATCTTAAGGCAAATAAAATGTGAATAAATATGGGTGTAGTAAGGCAGAAATCATTGGGAAGTGAATAGTTGAAGGCTCTGGGGCTAATCACACCAGGCTTCAATAGTTGTATATATTCAACTCACACTGTGTTTGAACAAAAGGTTTCAAAGTAAATTAATAAATATAGAAACAAACACATGAATAAAGTTTTGAAAGCTACTCTTCTATAGATGATCAAGGCTCCATCTCTGTTTATCCTGTTCATAGCAAACAGGAACAAAGTGAGAGTGGAGACTGCTGAGTCATGCCTAGGAGAAGACTGCCATCTCACCCAGGGAGTGAGTCTTCACCCTAACTCACAGGGAACTAGACTAACCCAGACACTTTTGTTAAGTTCTATTTCTATTAAACGTAATTCTGAGTCTCCTCGTTTTTAGTATAGAATTACCTTTGGGACCCAGTAAGCATAACATATCTATAGAGAAAAATAGAGTTTCTGTTGAAACCCAGTAACAGGTTCATTTTGGCTCCAAAAGAAGTCAAGCTATTCATAATGCAAATTTTGTAAGTGAATATAGTTTCAAACAAATTGTGACAATTTATGGAAACTTTAAATCATTCTATTTTTTTCAATTATCAACCCCTCCCAAGTCAATCCTTATAATTCAGAATGGTTCCTGAAGGTGTCACTAGGTTAATGGGAAGCATGAAAGTCAAGATATCAGTGGCTTTACATGGCAACTTGTATGTCAGTAAAGCATTTTAACGTTTTCAAGAACAGAAGAGCTTTATTTACTTCTTCCCTTTCAAGTCACAGTATATCTCTCAACCCTACCAAAAATTTTATCTGTAAAATAATCCCCTATATTAAAAACAAATGGGAAAAAATTGAAGTTAGCAAATGTGTGATAACAGGAAAATCAGCAATGAGAGCCTGTCACTATTACCAACATCACTACCCAGTGAATAGTACTGTACTACAGTACTATGCCACAGTAAAAGCAACCACAATTTTGCAGACCAGACGTTATAATTTGAGTACCAGAGACATTGCTCTTCATTAATGAAAGGGGACAATTATAATTTAACTGTTACTTTTGTTTATTTGATTAGGATTGTTGAAAGTGTATAAACAAACAGGCTTATTTCTCCAAAGCAAATCAAAATGACGGGAAAGAATCTATTTTCCTTCCCAAAGTTGTAACAGTGCTTCATGGAGGTGGTCCAAAGGAACAGGAGCTGAGAGCCTATATGAGAACAAGCACTGTCTGCAACATAAAAAATGATAGGCCTCATGCATAAAAACTATTTTTCAAATGTATTTTGTTATTAGTAAAATTTAAATTAATTTATAATTATTAGATTCATGTTTTAAAATATGTATTGTTGAGTATAAAAAGCAAGTTGCAAAACAAAATGCATAGTATGACTTTATTCTTGGTTATAAAGAAATAAAAATGAAACAAGATATATTCATATGGAAATACACATAGGAAAAAGTCCATAGGAAAAGGTGAAGTGAAAACTTTTATTGTTTACTCTGCATACCTGTTATTCAAATTTTAATGAGGAACATATTTAACTTTGTGAATAGTAATAATAATAATAAAAATCATTGAAAAACTACTTTTTCTAAATGTCCTTAACAACTAATGTTCTGATTCTGAGACTTTACAAACCTGATTTTACCTTGTACTTAGGAATTACAATTTTTAATTCCCAACGTACATTCATTCTTACTTTTGTTCATTCAATGTAATGTTTATCACCAATGTTCAGAGTTGGTTCTGTGCTGAGTAATAGATTCAGAAATTAATAACTCAGACAGAATTCAAACTCCTATTTAGAACCAGAATTAGACCATTAGAATCTACTTAATGGATAAAGTAACAAAAACCACTGAATAGCTCAGATGAGAGGAAGTTGGAGATTTCAGCAGATTTTTAACATAGAACCAATTCATCTCCCCTCCCTATACCTATACTCTTTGCCCAGTAACTACAGTTTCCTCCTATGGGAAATGGGTTGAGCTGAACTGCCTCTTGATTCTGAGCTCATCTATATCACTTGCTTTGGCCAATGGGATATTAACACAATGACATAGCAGAGGCTAGAAATAGGCCTATACAATTAGGGATTGTTCTTACTTCTGCCATTGCCATGAGAATATGTCCACACCAGCTTGCTGGGGGATCAGTCAAGCCAAGTTACCTTGTTCTTATTTTAACCAAGGCTACCCCAGGTCAGCTGACAGCCCATTGACCCCCCAACATGTGTACAAGCCCAGCCAAGATCAGCAGAACCTCCTACCCAACTTATAGCCGACTACAGTTACATGAGCAAACGTAACCAAGCCCAGCTCAGATCAGCTGATCCCTAGAAACTTGTCACTAAATGAATGTTTACTGTATGTGCCACTAACGTTTGTGGTCTTTGCTACCTCGCCTTATTATGGCAATAGATAACTGAATATAGATATTATCTGCTCCCCCGCCGCCATCACATTATTAAGATTGAAACTAAGGAAACTGTAGTGGACACTATGGTGTGCTGTCCAGATCCTATCTTCAGAACTAAGGTTGCTGTGAATATAAGCAGCTAGATCTTTGACAACTGATCTGCTTAGAAGAGAGCCACCTTTCCCCAAGTCACACCCCTACCAGGGGACAGCTCACATTCAATGGTTGATGTAGTAGAAGACGGGATAGATATAAAAGCTATCCCCTTTGTCTCAAAGTGGACAATTCTGAAGGGCCCACTCTATTGCAGCTCAAATTCTCCCTGTCCAGTCTTGTATCCTTCACCCCTCGTAAGTATTGTTTCTGAGAATATACCACATTAACTGCCTGCAGGCAAAACTCAGAGTCTCAGAATCTCTTTCTCAGAGAATCCAATCTGTCAAGACTCTGAGGTGAGGAATGACTTACTCAAGTTCACATTGCAGGTTAATGATAGAATGAGGTTAGAACTCAGGTGATATTATCTCATTCCCACCCAGTATTCTGTCTGCTATGCCAAAATGCCTCACACTCAAGGGTAAAGAGGACCTAGGACCAAGATTTAAGGTAAATTTTGCTTTACTAGTACATGTCAAGAAACCAATTCCATAGCCTGTTTTCTTTCAACCAAAATGTTTTCTGAAATATTTCACCAAACATTAAAAATAAAACATTTTGCACTCTCAGATTACAGGAATATTACGTGTTTCTGCTGAGTAGGAGAATCTGCCAAAGGAAAATAATGAAAGTCCTGATCATCACTGGATCAGACTAGGGTGGGGGCAACTCAACAGCAGGACAGAGTCCACTCTATGCCAGTATGTGTGAAGCCACATCCTGTCTCAGCTTCTGCTCCTGCTACAGGTCTTTCTTGAACTCTGTATTTTGTCTAAATCAGGAATTGGTAAACAAGAGGTTCTCTTTAGTCTGGAAAAGCAACATAGACTTGGCAGGTTCTTGTTAAATTTATCCAAGTTCTATTTAAGCTCACTAATCCTTGTAAGGATTACAGAGCTTAGAAGGATAAATTCTTTTTTAAAAAAATTATTATTATTATTATTATTATTATTGAGATGGAGTCTTGCTCTGTCACCCAGGCTGGAGTGCAGTGGCGCAATCTTGGCTCACTGCAACCTCTGCCTCTGTGGTTCAAGCGATCCTTCCACCTCAGCCTCTTGAGTAACTGGGATTACAGGCATGTGCCACTATGCCCAGCTAATTTTTTTTTTTTTTTTTTTTTTTTGTACTTTTAGTAGAAACAGGGTTTCACCATGTTGGCCAGGCTGGTCTCATACTCTTGACCTCAAGTGATTTGCCCACCTCAGCCTTCCAAAGTGCTGGGATTATAGGCATGAGTTACTACAGTCAGCCAGAAGGAAAAATTCTTTAGGAAACAGTCTCTAAACTATCTACATGCTTCTGATCCAGCCAAAATGCTTCATAGATTCAAGCCCATTTGCTGGGATTATTGAGGTGAGGGATAGCCAGGAAAGGTGAACTCTGTATGTGCTGATAAGGACTGGCCCTAGAAGTGGGACATGTGCCTAGAGTGCCATCCTTTAAAAATTCCAACCCCAACATTAGTCAAATTCAGGTGGTATTATATTTCTTCATGTATTTTTCCTTTCATAACTAATTATAGACAGCAATGACACTGCAGAAAATTCAGCTTCAATTATAACATATTAAACACCAACTGCATGCTAGGCATTATGCTTAAAGCTTCCATCCGTAACTGCTTTCCTTGTGACATCCGTGGATTCTCCTCTTCCAACCCTCTCTTGCCTAAGTTCAGGCAATTCCACCAATGCCTGGACTACTTGCATTGCTTCAAATGTTCCCACCTCTTCTAGCAGTTTTCAAAAGTATGATCCACTATTCACCTTCATCACAATCACCAGGAGTCCTTGTTAAAATTACAATCCTTGGATCCAGGTCAATTGACTCAGAATCACTGGTGGTAAGGCCCAGGAATCTGCATTTAAAAAGTTTGCTGGGTAGTTGTTATACACTCTAAGGACAAAGAGCTACTTTGCCAGAGGAGAAAATCCAAATCCTTGTCATAGCATACAAGGTCATTTATGGCATTATTTAACTTACCTATTAACTCTTCCTCCATACATTATGCTCCAGGCCTCCGTTTTCAGTCTCTAGAAATGTGCCCTCTCTTCTTGGAATGCTATCCCTGTGAGTACTCCTTATTGTCTATGCAGGCTGTCTTTACCTCACTTGTGCACTCAACATTTTGGCATTCTTCTGTAATAATGCTAATCACCTTCCATTGCAACCAATTGTTTACATATCTGTCTTTCCCCTAGATAGGAATAATCCTACAATAGGGACTGAGTTTTGGTCATCTTTTATATCCTTTCAGCCTGGCACAGTTCCTAGCATACAACCAGCATTCAGTAAAGATTTGGTAATCATTATACATGTCCCCTAAGAAGGGTGTCATATGAAAAAGATAGTAGTAAAGTATAGCTAAGGTGAGTGATTCTGGGACCGCGTAGAAAACCCACCATAAAACCTTCACAGTTTCCTTTGATCTTGTGAACCCGCAACACAGTCTAATGTAATTTGAGAAAACACATTCATATATATTTATTTTCTAAATTTGATTTTGCATGCATTAGATCTTTTAAACAAAACATATTTGTAAAGCATTTAAAATATAACTATTCTTTTCAAGAAGTCAATAGGGGCCAAAAATCTCTTGGTTGTGCTTTAGATAAACCTGGAGATAGATGCCAGCAGAAGCTAAATTGCTTTTACCCCAAGAACATTCCCAGGAATGCTAAGCAGTCCATGGCAGGTAATTTCAGTTATGATAACCTTAACCTCCAGCTTGCGACTTACTTCCTTTTGATTGGAAATAGAAAAAGTTTAAATTACTTTGCAATGGATCTGCTTACTCCTCTTTTACTCTATGAGTGGGTCATTTTCCCATCTACTACCCTACTGTGGGAGGAGTGACCTGATTGAATTTATAGGTGGGGCTACCCTGGCCATTCCTGATCACTTGTTCTCTAGAAAGAGCAACTTGTCTTATTTAATAGTGTGTCCTGTCCAAGTGATTTGCTGTCCTACAGATTGACTCCATCAAACCTTAAAGTTATTTAAAATATATTTGAAAAATATATTCAGAAATATTTAGTGACTACACATGGTTTACATATATGAGCTTGAATTCATCTTCGTATTAGAAATCTAATTTCAGGTGCCAAACTACATTTCTAGCCCTCTCTTTTCGTCTTACCCTCTACTCAGCCTTCTGCTCTAGATCAAACTTAATAGCAAATCAGAATCACCTGAGCAACATTTGAAAATATAGATTCCTGGACCTCATTCCTAAACAGATGAGTCATCATCTTGGAGTAGAAAGGGACGTCTGAACTTTTTTCCAATTTATATAGAGTACGTATTCATTGAGATGAAAAAGATGACAACCCAATAGAAAAATGGGCAAAGAATACTAAAAAGGAAATATAAACGCCACCTAAACACGAAAAGGTGTTCCATCATATGCATAAAAAGAAAAACACAAACCAATACTACCCTATACTGATACCATTTTTCACATACTACATTAGTCAAAAGTATCCAAAAGTTTGATCACATACATTAATTGGAGATATTTGGGGAAATAAACACTTTTAAACATTGCTGGTGGATTTGCAACATGATTCAACTTGTATGGAGAGAAATAAGGAAATATCCACTCAAACTACATTTTCTATTTGGTCTAACAATCCTGCTTCTTAGATGTACACACAATTTCACAGTTAATAGTAACCTTGTTCATATATCACTCTATGTATGTGTGATATATGTATAAGAACAAAATATTGAAAATAATCCAAGTGTCCACAGACAAAATGTTTAAACTATGATAGAATATCACAAGTTTTTGATAAGAAATGGGGAAGATTGCTATATACTCATAAAAAAAGATCTCCTAGAAATATTTTAAGTGAAAAAAGCAAGGTGTGGAACAATATACATAAAATATATGCTATATTTTGTATAAAAAGAAAAAATATATAGGTATTTATTTGTATTTGTCTTAAAAAGCACTAAATGAATAAATAAGGAATTATAAAATTACCTGTAGGGGCAGAGAATAGCGGGGTAAAGGGGTCAAGAATGGATACAAGACTTGTCTGTGTACACCTTTTTATATAGTTTTAACTTTGGAAATTAAAAAAAAATTATTTCTTTGAAAGATTAAAAACAAAAATGCCTTGATCGAGTCATCACCCTATCAAAAAAAAGGCTACTCATTTTTCAAGGCCCTTCCATTAAATCAGCCTACTTTTCAAAATTCTCTGATATTTTCAGTACCTTATCTGATGACTACAATTGGAAGAGCAAATCCCTCCACTACATTCTTCAAACACTTGTTGTGCAACATTTGACATAGCAGGCACTTTCCCCCCTTGGAATGTCAGGGATTAGTCTTGACACTGATACGCTTGATGTTGGATGCAGCAAGGTCAGTGGACTGAGAAGACCGAGCAGGTTAGGAGACAGGCTCTCTAGTCTCCAGGGCACAGAATGATTGATAAGTAAAGATTAAATAAGCAGGGGGCGACACACAGCCAGTGTGTGGAAGTCTGAGCACTCATCTAGTCTCTCCCCCGAGCTCAGTGTTGCAGGGTCTAGAGAAGGCAGCTGCCAGGCACCGTCACTACTGATGAAAGCAGGAGTTGGGGGCAAAGGGTCAATTTTTCAGGACTGCCCCAGAGGCAAAGCAGTATCTTTGAATTTTTGTGGATCCTGATGACTATAAGGCTTCTCCAGAAAGAAAAATTCTCTTCAGTAGGATCAAAGACAGAAAGCATATTTTAGGCTAATTTGTATACTATCATTCTCATTTAAATTTATCTGTCTGTCTGTCTATTTTGAGACAGAATCTCACTCTGTCACCCAGGTTAGAGTGCACTGGCAGGATCTCGGCTCACTGCAACCTTTGCCTCCCAGGTTCAAGCAATTCTCCTGCCTCAACCCCCAAGTAGCTGGAATTACAGGCATGCACCACCACTCCCAGCTAAGTTTTGTACTTTTAGTAGAGATGGGATTTCACCACATTGGCCAGACTGGTCTCGAACCCCTAGCCTCAAGTGATCCGCCCACCTTGGCCTCCCAAAGTGTTGGGATTACAGGCGTGAGCCACTGTGCCCAGCCTATCATTCTTATTTTAGAAATTCACTTATGAAGTCCTTAGATAGTAAGAAATCTCTCCTTGTTGCCATATTCCACCTCCATGAACTTTGCCACCTCTCTTGATTACCCTCAAACTCTCCTTTCTTTAAAAGAAGCTATCAACAAACTTCCCTTGCCCTATTAAATGTCCTGTGTATTCTAGCTCTTAAATTCTGGTGATAAAATGCCAATGTTAAAATATTTTTCGTCTCTAAATATTGCTAAGAAAGAAACATGCTGGCTGTATGTTTCCCCCGACTTCTTTTTTCATTCTGCAGTGAAGTGCCTTTAGCCAGCAACTTCTTCCTATCTGACAAACTTTGTTTGTAATCCATTCACTTAACATACACACCCAACATTCCTGTCCTTGACTGACATTTTAAATACCACTAACAAGAAAGAATGACTTTATATGTTAGGCCATTTTAAACCCCACATGCAATATATTCTGTGCTGATAAAACCAGATAGCCATTGGAATTTGCTCAAGCATAAATAACTTCCCTTAGATGAAAGCCTAAAATCTTACTTAAGGTAAGTTTCTTGGTGTTTGTAGGTTCATCAGTGGTGTCCAAATATGTTTAGCAAGATGGACCAGCTGGTGAGTACAGCCCACACTGTAGTTGGAAGCGTACCACTGCTTTCAAGGACCAGAAAAGTCTGGAATAGTAGGCAGGGCTTGATTTATTTTTAAGGAAAAATAAGGCCATCTGATAGATTTCCAACTGAAAATCAGTCAAGGCTGGAGTTTGGTTCACTGAGCCCATGGCTCATGCCAATTCTTATTTTCCCATGGCTGACTCCCAGTCTTGGCTGAAAGTGCTACAGCCTTTCCCATAAGGGTAACCTGGGACATGACACAGGGAGAGAGAGGCCTTCCAGGAATTAGATGAGAAACAAAATAAAAGATCCCCCTCCCCAAAATCAGGTCCAGACTGCCATTCAGTGAGGAAAATGCCCAAATCATAATACCTGATTTCCAATAAGGCAGAAAAAAAAACCCCTCAGCCCTTCTACAGTTCGTATTCAATCCAGATGTCTAGAAAACAGTGGGATTATGCTAAAAATTTGCCAAGGCAGTACCAGATGCCTATAATGGGACCATGTAGAAGTTGAGGTGGAAGATATAATGATTTTTCCAAAGCCCTCTGAAATAAGGAATGAGAACACTTTGTGAAAGCGTTGGTAGGTAACACATTTGACACTGGGAACACCTGGTTTGTGAGGGTTTTCATCACTAGCCAGCACCAGTCTCTGTGATGGATTGAATACTTGCTTCCTTTCTGGACATCTGGAGTGCAATTAAGCTCACTGCCCTCATGCTATTATTTGAAAAATCCAGGAAACAAATGGTTGAATCCTAGTTAACCAATAAATATGTGGCTTTGTAGTATTAGTCTCTTGGGCTTCAGTTTATCACCAAGAATAGTAATGAAGCCTGATGTGGATGAGCTGTTGTGAGGGTTCATGTGTCAACATTGTGTAATCAGCACAAAGCAATTACAAGTATTTTGATTATAGGTGCTCTAGTGACAAGTGTGACTTGATCATTGATCTCCACATGACTACCAGATCAAATGGTGATGCGGAGGATGACCACATAACAGTGCCTATTACCTGACCAGTACTTCTGTACACTATCTTTAATCCTGTGAAACAGATATGACTGTCTTCTAAACAAAGACTTAGAAGTAGCTTGCCCCAGGTCACACAAGTAAGTTGTGACCCTGGATTTAAATCTGTCTATCTCCAGAATTTATTTTGTGTTTTTTGTTTGTATGATCATTATTGTTGTTGTTTTGGTTAAGAAAAAAATTCCTTTTTGCTTTTTCTCCCCCTAAATATATATATAGTGCAGGGTAAATGTCCAAAAATGAATCATAAATCCAAATAATTTATGATGGGATATTGGAAAGGATGGGACATTGGAAAGGATGCCATCTCAGAGGAAGATGGGCTATTTAAAGTAGAGAATGCATAATTGATACTTTACCCTGAATCAGCTCTAGATATCTGCTGTATAACATTGTACCTATAGTTATCAATACTGTATTGTGCACTTAAAGTGTATTAAGAGATAAGATTTCACATTAGCTATACTTACCACAATAAAAAAATATGATTTAGAAAGCTAGACCATATTCAAATCAAGTTGACATTATCATGACAATATAACTGATATGTGTTCAATTATACCACGATCATATGTCAGAAAAATCTGTGAGATAATATATTACATGTATTGAAGTTAAATGTTAACATATAATTAATTATATATTATTAAATATATTTTTATAATCTTTCAGGTGCCTTTAGATGAGGTATGTTTTATGGAAACTATGCAGAATATGAAAACAATGGAATATAAAGAATTACTCTAAGGGATTTTTTTTCCTAGATAAAACATGAACAACAACAACAAAACAGTAGAAAATACATATAAGAAAAAAGGCTTTTTAAAAAATAAAGCCCTAGAGATGCAATAATTATAAAAGAACCAGGTGGGTCAGATTTGGGGCTTCTGACTATGAGGCTTAACTAATCGCAGTAAATCTTGCAATGTTCCCATGAGAACTGCAATGAGTTAGATCTCAGCTGCCCAACACTGGATTGTATGACTCATGAGTCTCAGATGCACCATTAATATGTAAAATTGTGAAAACCCTAAATTCAGCCAAATTTTTCTGCTCTCCAAAAGGACTTGAGTGCAGTTCAGTCCATATTTTCAGTGACTTTTCATTTATCTTAAGAGCTTCTCTCAGCTCTGGTTAATGCCTTCTTCAAGCTTGCAGAGTCAAGTACTTCCAAGAGTCTGGCAAGTCCCATCTGTGATGAGCCACCTGCAGCACAGAGTCTGCAGAAAGATCAGATGGGGCTGCTCACAGGCAAGAAGACTCAGTAGCCAGAAGAAAATGTCTGACTGCCTCTGATTCTCTCCCACACTGTATTACTTTTTCCGTTTTCTTCCACCTTACTGACTTTCAGACAATAGAGTGTTTGCATATTTTTCTTTTTAAAGTGTTGAAAACTTAAACTGGAACCATCCTGGAATGGCTATTTAAATAAGCAGGCAAACTGACCTGTGTTACCACAACCAAAGAGCCCTCTGAACATCTGCATTTTCTTTTGGGTCCTTGGGTCCCCCATGTACCTCTCCTATAAAGCTTGTCCCACCTTAGATATGAGGAAAACAATAATATAATGAAAATATTTAAGAGAACCTAGCTGAAAGTGGTCGATTTTCATGGTGCTGTTGTTGATGGGGCCGAAGATGGTGATCACAGAGATTTTCCTGGTGGCCATCTTGCAGAAACTTTCCAGATATTCATCACGTTGTTGCACATACATATTGTTCTCAGCCTTGGGAGCAGTGATCAGCTGGAGGTGGGTGAAGACAAACAAATACTAATTTATAGTGATAGTTTCACACTGGGGCAAAACCCAAAGAGATGATTTGGAAGACAGGGCTGGTAGTGACTGCATCTAAGCTACAGATACTCTGCTGAACAGTTAACATAATTAGGGCCAAAAAGGGCCATTTGGAAAGGCCTCCTTTTGTCTCCAAGACAGCTTAGAGTTTTCTACTCACTTCCATTATTTACCTTCATTACTAGTCTCCATGTGTCTCGGTTTTCTCATTTGTGAACTCTGCACAGGAATACTTATTTTGCAAGGCTGTTGTGAACATTACATGAATACTTGGCATGCAATAATTGTTCAATAAATGTTATCTTTCTTCCTCAATTTTGATCTTCATTGTTCTCATTGACTGATAGATATTGGTTAATTCAGTGGTTGCCACTGTTATTCACATTTCACAGAGCTAAAAGAGTTTCATAGTCAGGCCCTGGGCACTACGAAACATTCTGAGATTTAGAACTTTTAGAAAACCTTGCAGAAAGGTTTTATGATGACTTTTAGACCTATGTTTTGTCACATAGCATATATTCATTGTCGGGCCGGGCGCGGTGGCTCACGCCTATAATCCCAGCACTTTGGGAGGCTGAGGCGGGTGGATCACGAGGTCAAGAGATCGAGACCATCCTGGTCAACATGGTGAAACCCCATCTCTGCTAAAAATACAAAAATTAGCTGTGCATGGTGGCGCGTGCCTGTAATCCCAGCTACTCAGGAGGCTGAGGCAGGAGAATTGCTTGAACCCAGGAGGCGGAAGTTGCGGTAAGCCGAGATCACGCCATTGCACTCCAGCCTGGGTAACAAGAGTGAAACTCCGTCTCAAAAAAAAGAAAAAAAAAAAAAAAAGAATATATTCATTGTCACACTAGGCCTGCACAGAGTTAGTGGTGTTTGTCTTTTGATATTGCAGTTTTCCAACAGGATGTTTTTTACTTTAAGTTTAGCCTTCTCTGTAGTTCAGACCTGGTATTTTTCACCTAGCCCTCTGTCTTTCATCCTCACTCTGTAACCCCTGTCTTCTGGGAAAAAAAGAAAGACAAAGCAATCAGAAGAAATACTTTAGTCATCAGCAATCTGAGAAAATGCAATTTATTTTGGATACAGTGAGGATAACCCTATTTTTAAGAGGTTCTCTTGAATCTTTTCTCTGAGAATGTCTCACTGTTTTTATCTAACCTCATACAAAAGCTTCTCTACTCTCGATTATTTTAGTTACCCTTCTCTGAGCCTTCTCCAATTTTACCAGGTCTTCTTGAGCTGAACCTAGAACTGTGTTGTTCCACACTCCACAAGCTAGTGGGTACAGGGCTGCTCACCTTGGAGGTGAGAGGATGTGAAATTTTATTCTGATGATGACTAGGTCTTTGCTGAGATCCTGGATCCCACATAGTTCACCAGGCTGATATCTGCAATGAACACTATTTGGCCTTTGTTGCATCATCACTAAGCTCAGAGGCAAAACTCCATACATTATTTCTCTGTAAACAACTTCTTGTATTTGACTAAATGCAAATTTATCAGCCAATTTTCTTGCATTTGACTAAATTCAAATTTATCAACCAATTTTATATTTATCCACCTAAACTTATAATCTATTTCTGAAGTTTATGACTATTAGCTTGGCATTTTTCAGAGGGCAAGTCACCAGGCTGTGTACCTCTTCCAAATATTTTATCAAAAATGGTTAATAAATCTGGTCTCAGCTTGATCCTGCTGTTTATTTTTCTCCATCAGAAACGTCTGTATCACTGCCTGCAGGCTTTCCCTTCTAAGAATTCTCTCCACATGACTAAAACTCTTCCTCAAGGAAATTAAACGTGTTCAATCACCTTTGAATGGAACATCAACAAAGGTTTTCCTGGGATGAAGTTTTTGTTTTGTTTTGTTTTTCAGATCATAATTAATTTTAAATAGACATGCTCTAGTTTATTTTTCATGTGTTTCTATGCCTGTTCATATGGACATTCTGGGTAGGAAATGTTTGTTTTAGGAACATAATTTCCCATGGGGAAAAATAAAATTTCTCCAGATTTATTCATTGATTCACATTTAGCCTTAAAACAAGATTTAAGGCAGCTATAAAAAGATGTGGTGATGGTATTTTTAGTTGCTTGGTTTGTCTTTAATTAGTTTTATGGCATCTGAAAATATTTTTTCAGATTTTGATGGGAGCCGAGATTCCTAAGTTTTATTTTAAGTCGGTATATTTTAGGTATTTTTTCCTGACTGTTCTGTGCTCAAAAACACACTATTCTGCAATAAATAAAATGAATGTTTAAGTAAAAACAGAAAATGGTAAAAACAAAGGTAACAGAAAGGGACTTAATGTTAATGGTTTTGGATTCCCTGTTCTAAATTAAGGATAAACCCATATTTAGAGGAGTTTCTAAGGCAATGCTGCTGAGATGTCAGATGACAGAAAATTACCTGTTTTTGTAGCTTCAGATTCATATATAGATTCCATTTCATTCATCTCATACTTTGCCTTACAATCCACGGATAGAGCATGGTATGATAGGATTTTAAGAGTCCTCCACCCTCCTCTAGTCTTCTCCCCCTGTATATATTAGGAATTTCAGACAGTATGTAATCACATAGAACCTTATCCTCCCCTGTGTGGTAGGTTCTCCCACATAGCTCTATATGTAGTGGCGTGAGGCCATGGATACCCAGTGGGAATCTCAATTAAATAAATAAGAGCCTCTGATGTTTATTTTCACTTCAGACCTTTTGCCCAAGAATGCCTTTAATCACCAGTAAGGTGATGTTCATTTTGCAGGACTCACTTTCTAACTTCCAGCCCTCCACGTTCTGGCCCCAGGCTCTCTTTTGGTAATGTCCTCTTTTACCTCCCTTACCTGACCTCTTTACCCCCTAGAGCCAGACCAGTCTAAATTAGGAAAAGAAAGGAATCTTGGACAGGGAGACACAGAGAAAGAATAATTGCAGTCAAAGTCAGGGCGCTGTCATTTCAGTCCTAGTTCAACCCCGGGCATACTTGTAGCCTGAATAAACCACTTAATCTTCTGAACCTCAGCTTTGTCATTGCTAAAATGAAACAACTTTCCTGCCAACCTCATCATGTTGTGAGAACTGAGCAAAAGTAAATATATCTATATATCTTTATAGATACATAAAATATACTTATATACTTATTACAGATTTATTTATTCCTAATAAATAAAAAAATATGTCCCCTAAGCACCTGCAGGTATGTCGCCTCTGAACAATTCACCCACAGTCCTTCCTCTGTCTTTGCCCTTGTCACCCTCCTACCTTGGAAGCCTGCGCCCTTCCTTCCCTAAATCTGAATCTAATGCATCGTCTTCCTTAAAGTCTTTTCTAGCATGCAGGGATCACTTCCTCCCTTTAATTATTGTTCTTATTGTCTGCCCCGCCACTTGGAATTTAAATATTTCCTTCATTTACCATATAACTGTCACATCTCCCCAGGCAGAATGTAAGCTCTGCAGACTGTATTACTGTCCTGCAGATGGTAGAGGCATAAATGCTGGCCAACACTCCTCAGGTTACATAGATCACCCCAGTCAGAGGAGAGGAGAGGGACTCAGGAACAAAGGGTTCCCATGGTTATGAATGTCTAGATGCAGGCTACAACTTTACCAGTTGCTAAAGACACTTTCCCTTGCATTTAATCTGCTCCTCAAGTTTGCAACAGAGAAAATAGAGAAGGCTGACCATCTGAACCCATTTCAGGGACTCTTTCCCTGTGTTTTGACATCTCCATCCCATTCACTTTCTAGTTTGACAGTATTTCAGACAGTGTTTAAAATGGAAACGATTTCCAGTCCCCTCTTCCTAAAAAGAGCATCTTAGAATTCCTCAGTAAACATTATTTTCTGTCACTTGGCCTCTTTCCAGTTTGATGGCAATAAATCAGGGCATGTATCATGAATTTAAAACTGTGTTGTATTTCTTTTTCATGCTTCTGTTCCAACTGGTGTGTTGGCTCAATGAACCTCAGAGGATAAGGAAGCCTGTTTGCATAAGTAAAGAGAGCAAACAGCAATGGAAAAAAGCTAGAGGGAAGATATTTTAAGTCTCAGGTTATTCAAAATACTGTGTTAGGCTCAAAACACTAGATTTTTTTTTACAGGATTCTGAAAAATAACTTTCAAGCTAGTAGTCTGCCTTAATGCAACAGGAAACCTCAAATCCTTTCCTAAAATTAAACCAAATAAGTAGATTGTTGCCCCAATACACAGATGTCTGAAGTAAGGTTGAATATATTAACCCACTTGAATTACAGGAGATTCAGTCACCAAACAATGCTTAAACTTGCACTTGAATTCATGCAATTCAGCATTTGAGGTCTCTTGTTAACTGACAAGTGAATAGATCTCAGAGCGCAGAATGATGGCTTGTCAGCTCTTCCCCATAGTCCAGTGTTTTGGTGATAAACAGCTTACCTATACTCTCACTATCATCAGCCCCAAACTGATACCAGGCGGATTGAAGGATTAGGTTAACTGGAATCCAATCTATTGTTTTTGACTGAATGCCTGAAAAGCCAGAGAACTTAGTGCAGAGAACTCGCCATGTATTAAAGGCAGAAACTCCGCATTTGTGCTTAGCAATCTCTTGCTACTTATCTGGGTGACTCAAAGTTGAAAACAAATTTTTTAATTTCTTTGTATTCATATTTATTAATTTTGAAAATTCATATTTATTAACTAGCAAGATCATTCCTCAGTTTCCCCTTTACTTTATGGCATATTCCACAGGAAGCTCATACCCACAAGAATTCAGAAAGGGAGATTGGCCTGAATTTGAGCTTTCAACTCAAACAGACCTGAGTTCTAAATCTGACTTCACCACATATTAGCTATATATTTTGGGTAACTTTAGCTTCTGTTTTCTCATGTGTAGAAAGGAGTTAATAAATCATTCCTTGAGAGATTGTTGTGAGAATTAAACCATCTCGGCACAGTCTCGGCAAAGTACCTTGCAGGCCATGCCCTTCTTTGTCGATAGGTTTAGAGGCAGGAGGTTTGAAAGAGTGAACACTAGTCTAAAAATAGGACACTTGGCTCCACCTGCAGCTCCTGTGAAGGCCTCTAGGAAGTCATCCATCCAACTGTGACCTACACCATTGCTGCCAGTGTTTCTCTTAAGTAATTGTTAAGTAGCAGTTATGCGATATGTCCACTTCTAAAGAACGGTATAAATAAAGACAAAGCACTAAGGATTTACAATAAATGGTACTTAGGTACCAGGTTACTGAAAAGCTGAAAAGAGGAGCTGAAAGTCCTGCACAATTTCTTGGAATGTAAACCTTCTTTCAGTTAGAGCATACTGGTTAAGGCCAGTTGGAGGTAGTTGTTCTCAGCCATACTTAAACAGCTTGAGAGTGCTAAACTTTTTTTTTGAGATGGAGTTTCACTCTTCTTACCCAGGCTGGAGTGCAATGGCACGATCTCGGCTCACTGCAACCTCCGCCTCCTGGGTTCAGGCCATTTTCCTGCCTCAGCCTCCTGAGTAACTGGGATTACAGGCATGCACCACCATGCCCAGCTAATTTTTGTATTTTTAGCAGAGACGGGGTTTCACCATGTTGACCAGGATGGTCTCGATCTCTTGACCTCGTGATCCACCCGCCTCGGCCTCCCAAAGTGCTGGGATTACAGGCGTGAGCCACCGCGCCTGGCCGAGTGCTAAACTTTAATGAATAGTAGTTGAATCACTGAGCTTCCTGAGTAGCATCAGCCAATTTTGATGGGAAAACTGAGTGGAAAAGGAGAAATGGCACCAACAGTGTTTTTCACCCATTGGTCTCCTCTCTGATGAAAAATTTTTTCTCCATCTTTTGCTTTTGCATCTTGTTTGTTTCATCTGACCTTTTCTAATCCATTCTTACTTTATTCATCATTAGCTCTTCAGAAGACACATTTCTGATATGATCATCAGCTGGCCACACATAGGATCAAAGCCTGAAAAGCCTTGTGTTAGTGTTTCCTTTCTAATAACAAACCTGGTTCTCTCACTAGCCCAAAGAACCAACACTGCCAGGAGCAATTCCAGCTGGTTTCTGTTTTGCCTCACATGACATCAGCAGAAACTGTCATTTGAGTTTCATTTGCTAGAAATTTGTAACCAGGGATACTGTTAAAAGCAGAAAGGGCCCAGCTGGGCTTTCAGATCCCCGACTAAGGGAGTGGTGAGAAACAGGGAGAAATGAAAAGCATGACTCATATCAGGGATACACTATGAAAACTCCTTTCTTTTGATTCACAAGCTAGCAGCAATAGGAAATATTTGCCAGACGGGTGCACAATTACAATCCTGACATTTTACCCACGATTTTTTTTTAAACCTGATCATGAGGAACACTTTGCCTGCCCTGTTGGCTAAATGAACAGAGTTTGGTGATGTACTTTGGTGGGCTGGACAAAGTTGTAGGTACTCAGCATTGGAGCAAACCACTAACGCTTTCCCATGCCCCAAAAAGAGCAGTTTGCCCCCGACAGGCTCGCTAACAGACATTGAAATATCAGTTAGAGTTTTACTCTGAAATCTGATTTCTTTTTTGTTCTAATGAGAACATTACCATTTAAATTTATGTACTCTGAGAATATCCAAGCAGCTGTTAAACTACTCTAACAGCCTATCACCTAATAACCTAAGTTTATATAGACACTTTAAGGCTCTGGTTAGATAATGCACCAATATACATAAAATACATAACAAAACACACACAGGCACACACACAAATCCTTAGAATCAACCAGAGCTAGGTTTTGCTCTAATACATAGACCCACTATCTATGTTAACAGCTAGGAGAATTTGGGATATGCCTCACTCATGATAAACATCACAAGGAACTTTGCTCTGAGTAATATTTCAAATGCATATATTTAAACTTTCTGAAACCACTTATGATAAATGGGCACCAGAGTCACTCTGCCAAGATCATTAACCCAAATTTAGGCTAGCTTGGAAAACCTACAAGATCTTCTAAGAAATGCCTTGAGAAAAGAGTGTCTGTGTCTTTTGGTGGGGGGAATGCAGGCTGTGCAGTCACCTTGTGGGGGCGGGTTCATTCAGGAGGATTGGTGCTGCCCTCAATGGCATGAGTTGATTCTCTCACCCAGGCATCTGAGAAAATCATTCTGACTCACATTACCCAACATCGATTTACTGATCTTTTACTTAGAATTAATGGTAACAATATCCTTTTCCTCCTTGACAGCCTGGATTAAAAAGCTAGCCTTGAGAAGCCAGGGATAGACATTTTGGAGGGGCACTAAAAGAGGGAAAGAGAAGACATGAAGAGGAGAAGGAGTCACTTGCACATCACTGATAAAGACTACCCTTATATGTAGGATGGGCTCATTCCTGCCCAAAGCCCTCATTTAGTGGTGGCATGTGATGGTCAAAAGAGAGGGTTTTGGGAGGCCGAGGCGGGTGGATCACGAGGTCAAGAGATCGAGACCATCCTGGTCAACATGGTGAAACCCCGTCTCTACTAAAAATACAAAAAATTAGCTGGGCATGGTGGCGCGTGCCTGTAATCCCAGCTACTCAGGAGGCTGAGGCAGGAGAATTGCCTGAACCCAGGAGGCGGAGGTTGCGGTGAGCCGAGATCGCGCCATTGCACTCCAGCCTGGGTAACGAGCAAAACTCCGTTTCAAAAAATAAAAATAAAAATAAAATAAAAAAAAAAAGAGAGGGTTGCTGAGATAAATCTGTGACTTATTCAACACGAGTGGCACTCAGAACTGCAGACCAAGGGCAAGTAGGGATGGCTTGTCTCCTTTTTGACACACAGGTGCACAGGCACATGCACATACTCATTTTACAGTGACCCGGAGAAACTGACATCTAGATTTCAAATTCAGGTGTATCTCTAGAGTACTGGAAATTGAAGCAATCAACCCAGTTCCCCACATTCCACTCTGGCTCTTCCTAGCAGTTGGATAGGGATGGAAGAAGTAGCTTTTAAGGGGAGAAGATTTCTGCCAGCTAATTTTAAAAGGACCCATGAGGGTCACACCAACAAGGACTCTTCCCCACTGTCAGTCTTACCCACTACCCACCCAGGCTGTCTTACTTTCTTCATTGAGTGCTCCGATGTTGATACAGACCTAATTAGAGAAAGAGGGGACCTCTGCTATTGTCTCATAGACATGATCCTAGTTCCTAAGTCAGACAGAGAGAAATGCTTTTACTAAGATATGACTGAAGTCAATGCACTCTCTTTTAGGAATTTCATCATTCTTTTCATCCTTTGGACTTGGTAAAAGGGACCTGTGTCCAGAAATATCCCTTGGAATAGAGTGGTAGAAATGAAGGAAGAAGTTGACTACAGGTGCTCCCCTGGGCTCATGTCTGGGGTCCCCCAGCCACTGACTTTGTACCACAGGGCCATGAGTTGTGTGAGCAGAACTTCATAGGGCACTAAACCAGGAGGAGCTACTGGCCTGCTGCCCTCTTTTGCCAGACTTCTGATCTTCTTAACACAGTACAGGTTCAGCCACAGTCTGGCATCTAGCAACATGATTTTTACAAAACCAACAAGACAGACATTAACATGCCCTGCTTCCGCCCATAGAACAATGCCAAGGAGAAAGCTACTTACAAGGAGCCTTCGCTTGCCTTCAAAGGACCCCAGCAGGTCGGCCACTGACTTCCTGGGACTCTGTGTGAAGTGTTTGGTGGTGGGTTTCTGATAGCCGACCTGTTCTGTTTTACCTCCTTTTTTCTTCTTGCTCTTCTCTTTCTCTTGCTTGCTCTTTTTCTCAGACTTCTTCATTTGCTTTTCACTCTTAAGTAACTTGTCTGGGTTCTCATTCTTCATCTTTTTTTTCTTCTCCTTCTCGGGTTTCTCAAGCTTTTCATGCTTTTTAGACTCCTTTGCTTTTTTAAGGGGAATGTTTCCCACCTGCAGCTCCTCCTCCAGCTGAGAGGCAGTAGGCCGGCTGAGGTCATACTTATCCTCATACTCATTACTAAGAATTTTGTCCTGGGCCTTCTTTTTGGGAGGTTTCTCCTTTGCTGGCTTGGGAGGACCTGGCACCACATTTGGGTCTCGGTGGCCATGTTCCCGCCTGTCCATGCGGTTGTCTCGGAAACGGCCTGGGCCAGCAGCCCTTGTGCTGGGCTCTGAGACGGTGGTGGGAGGGGCATCTGTGAAGCTCTCCAAGCTGGTAGCCTTGCTGGGCCTCCTGGTGGTCTGTGGCCTCTCCCTGTGCTGATCCTTCCGGGGTGGAGGGTAAAGATTCTCTGAGACTGAGGGTCCCCTGGCAGTGATCACCTCAGTGGTTGTGGGGGGCCTGTGGGAGGGTGAGGGGGTCCAGGGCCTCTGCGTGGTGGGAAAGGCAGTGGTGGTCACAGGTCTTGCAGCAACTGTTACCACCTGGGACGTGGACCGAGTTGCTGTTGTGGCTGGAGCAGGAGGAAGGGTAGTAGCCCTGGGGGTTGAGGGAGGGGAGTGCAAAGCCACTGTAGTGGTGGCCAGTTTTCTCAGGACCTTCACCCGACTCTCTCTGGTTGGTGGGACCTGTGCTCTCCTTGGGTCCTCTTTCCTCTTCTCACTGCCCAGGCTCTGCCTTCCTGCTCCACCGTCATTCCCCTCCTCCACCACCTGGCCCTCTACACCAGCTGCCTTACATTTCTGGACAAAGCCCTTCTGCCTGATCTTCTCGATCCTGCGGATGGGACCCTGATCAATGACCTCGTACATGGCTTCCAGCCTGACGGGGTAGGGGTAACGCTCCTCCACCTGCAGTGTCTTTTTCAGCAGCACCATGCCAAACTTGCCCTTCTCCAGCTTCAGAAAGCTCATCAGCTTAGGGATGAGGCTAGGGTCCAGGGGCTGCTCCAGGATCTGGCCCTCGGTGGTGATCCTTCTCACCTTGCCTCCTTCCTCACCTGCCTGGTGGAAGAGCACAATCTGCTGGATGTGCCTCTCCGCCAGCTCGCAGTACACGTCGTCCTTCAGCAGGCTCATCATGAGGCGGTAGTAGCCTTCTGAGGCATGAGGGGCTGAGATGACCCATACTCTGTTCTTCCCTGCAAAGCTGGCAAGGATGTTGGGAGAGCTGGACCCCGAAGGGAAACGCAACATTCTTGACCGAGCTGAAGACCCCTCATCCCTGATCATCTCACGAGGAGAGCTCCTGGCTGCTGGTCTTTGTTCAGGTCTCATGGGGGCCCCATTGATGTTCAAGCGGGCTGGCAGCTCTGTTGGGCGAGCTAGTCTCAACACTGGAACACTCCTCCTTCTCTGGAGAGGCTGAAGGTTTGGTTCTTCCATAGTGGATCTCTCAATTCCACGAGACCTCCCAGTGTGCCTCAGAAACCGAGCTGGCCTACTGCTGTCCCGGGAAACCAAGGGCACTTTCCGCCCTCCATGGCTGTCTCTAATCGTGGCATGGGTGTGGGGTTCTGAGCCACACACTAGCCACATAGCCAACAGCATGGTGAAATGGGGTCCCATTCTCCACGTCATTGTGTAATCCACTTTGCGATGCACTGAGGTCATAAGACAAAGGGGAAGGGGAAATAAAGAAAGAAAATCATTTAACTGGAAACAGAAAATCATTTAGCTGGTCATTTTCTTTTTCTCTATCCCAGCCAAGGGGAGGGGAAAAGGGTGGTTAGAGAAGAAGGAGGGAGGTCAGGAGATGGAAAATGGGATGAGATCCTGTTACTTTCAAGCCCCTATGATTTGTCAGTGTTTAACAGAGACAGTTACATTAAGCAAGAAATCCAATTCAGTTCCCCAGGCAGCAGGCTTGCGCTCTTTCAACTAAATGCTGTGGATGCTCCAAAGAAAATACAAACTAGCATATTAATTATGACAACATTCACATTTCATCTCTTCAAATAAGCAACAAAGAAACAAATAAACAGACCAAAGACAGAAAGGATTACACACTTACATGGTGGCTCATAGAGATGGAATGCAGAGAGTTGCAAAAGAAATCAGAAGTTTGGTTCCCAGGACAGTTTCCTAGATGAACTACTTTTCCTCCCAGCCCTCTCTCTCTTTTCCGAGGGTGGGCAATACAAAAGGGGTGTGCTGCAGCTCCAGCTTTCAGAGCACCGCCACAGATCCACAGCCTGTCCTGATCTGAGAGCTGAGCCGATTCCTTTTCTTTCTGGCTGTGTCTTTTTACCTTCTGGACAAGTAGCATGAGGTGAAAGGAGCTGTCCTTCTAAGTCTTTGTATCTCCATTTGTCTGCGGTTTCTCCTTGGTCTCGTGTGTCTGTGTGCGCCAGTCCCTTGTGCCGACACAGGACGCCCCTTAAAGTCCAGTCCTGGCGATTTCTGAATCTCACTCTTTCCCTCTTCTTATCTCCCTTTCCCCCACAGTCTGGCTTAGGTTCTTTGTTTCCGGGCGTAAAAGCACTGGGATTAATATGTTTTCCAGGCTGAGGGAAAACACAGGAATGTGATGTTGAAAAAGGACTTTTTTTTTCTTTTCCTATGCTTCTCTCCTCCCTTTATTTCTCCCTACCTTTTTCCTCCTCTTTTTCTTCTGCTTTTTCTTCTTTCTCTTCCTGGATTCAGTCCCAGAAATGTTAGGACTACATCAGTTTTGCTCCAAACCAAACTTAAACAACAGCAGCCACTGGAAATCAAGGAAACTTCACTAAGAATTTAACAGATCAGCAAAACACCGCCTCCTTCCCATTTCAGCACGTTCAGAGTGGACTCAGTGAGGAGGGAGTAGGGCTGTTCTTTGGGGTGGGGGAATGTTTTGAAACTCCACACATCATCATAAATCACTTTAGAATAAGATGACTGGGGACTTAACCCCTTCCAAACCAAGTCATCGGGGTACCCTCTCTTCCAGTCTGTTCTTACACTGCACTTTGGAAGGAGGAAATTCTCAGATTTCTGCAGCAGGCTGCAGGCTTTTTTTAGAGACAGATACTTATTTGGGTCAGGGTGCTTGGCTGTGCAGACACAGACAGTATATATGTATTTATAGTCCCATGTGTATATTTTTATATCTTTCTCCCTGCTTTGTGCTTTTAGTTTGAGGCTGGAAAAGCCCATGGAAAACATGACTAGGTTGTTTTTATTTTATGCTAATTGGGGATCGTATTACTATGTTCTTGGTCCTAGTTTTTCCTTGGCATGTAAAGAAGCTGGTAAAAGATTAGAAATGCAGGCAATGGCTGCAAGTGGAGATTGCAGTTGACTGTTACATCAGGGAATGGGCATTATCATCTGTAGCTTCAAAGCTCTGGCTGCAGATGGTAGACTAAGGGCTTCCTTGGAGGACTCGAGTCATTGATTGTGTGTGTGTGTATGTGTACGTGTGCACGCACGCATGTGTGTGTGTAGTGCAATATTTTCCTCTGCAGAGGCTTTAGATGTCTGAAGGGCTTTAGGCAATCCATAGACGTAGCCTTACCAGGTTCCTAAAGAGAGAGTGAGGCAGCTTTGGGCTTCCACCTCCTGGGTCTCCCATGAGGATTCAGTGAAGAAGGAAGGGGCCTCAGGTTACTCAGATATTTCTTCTGGCCATGCTGGGCGGCTGACTTTCCAAGTCACTATTAACTGCCACCAACAGTGGCAAGCCAGGGTCCTCAGAAACCACCTTGTAAGCTCAGTCATTCAAATAGCATCCCTCACTGGATCAGACTTCATTCCTAGTTGTTATGCCCTGATCAGCCCCATCTTGCCCTGGTCACATTTGACTTTTTTCACATAAGCCACAAGCATGGAACTGAGAAAGTCCTTTATAGAGGTTAACTGTAGAGCTGCCAGGCTACACCTTGAAGTCCAAGGGGTACCAAGAAGGACGGCCGGCCCTGCTGTGGCATTCCCTCAGAAGACATTAACAAAAGACATTAACAAAAGAGGGCTTCAGGCAGAGACCCTCAGTCCACTGGAGTCACAGAGTGCAGGCTTCATGGGATTCACCTGTTGGGTTGATCAACCAAGCCTTGTGCTAAGTTGGAGGGTCCTAGATGTTACTTCCTTCCTCATAATTTCCTAATGCACTCTACACTATCCTTATTGGGCTTTCTCCCTTTCATCTTTTCATTTCCTTTTCTCTTCTTTCTGCTTATAACAACTACTATTTAGTGAGCATTTTCATATGAAGCTTTGGGCTTACTATTTTCATGTATTCTTTTATTTAACCTTCACAGCATCCTTAGGAAGTAAATAGAATGATCCTCATTTTATAGATAGGCAAACTGAGGCTTGGTGAGTTTAAATAAATTACCTATTATCCACAAACGGTAAGTAGTAGCTCTGAAATTTGAACCCAGGTTTAGAACAGTCTACAAAGCATGATGCTATCCTGCCTCTCTCTTTCATTTTCTACCCATACCTTCAGTTTTCTCTTCCTTCAATTCCTTTTTGCACTTCCCACATTCATAGAAGAGTTTCATTTACTTGTTCAACCAGAGTACTTATACTTTTAGAGCCTTACTGTCTGTAATAATTGTGTAACTGTACTTTTTGCTTTTCTCAATAGGTCCTTAAAGCCCTTTATTATTTATCTTGATTAAGTCATGACTTACACAAACCTCTCCATGACGTGCACAACATTTGTCACCGGTGCGCTGGTAAAGCTGAAATACAGCCACTTTAGCAACCTGGAGTTGACCCTGAGGAGCCACCCCAACCCTGAGTTGTGCCTGTCTTCATAGGACCTCAGGCTGTCTTCCCTCTGTGAGCTTCGATCACCAGATGGCGCACTAAACACATACAGCAGAGAGGACCTAATACTCTACCACCTCTGTTACTCCCCACCCCACACCAAACGCCTTCCCCCAGTCTGTTTTCACACACAGATACATAAACACACACTGGCAAAGTGGGGCTTCTCATGCTTGTTCTCATCTCAATGCCTAAACCCTTACCTGAGGCTTCAGAAAATCCCCCTGAAGAAGTCTGGGAGGCACGTAACTAATTAAGAGCAATGATAAATTATTCCTTCATTTTCGGGGAAGCCTATAATGATTTATGGCTTGTAATGATTCTCAATTCCAAGCCTGTTATTTAAGAGCTCTGTATTTTTTTAAGTCCCCCACTTAGATCCTTCCATTTTTCTGCAACATAAGAAAGAAACAATTAACCAATTAGTGCAAGGGGTTAGAGGGCAGTGAGGTTGGTGATTTATGGAAGGACATTGATGTTGAGTAAGAAAAAGGTAAAAGGAAGAAAAATTTAAAGTAGACTTTAGAAATGCTAATTTGGGGATTAATTGACAGGAAACTAGCTGACATTGGTTTTATAGTAATTTGTGGGGAGGAAAAGAAAGAATGTACAAACCAGAACTGCTTTGGAGAAACTAGGGTGGGGGTAGTTATTTGATGAAAGCTGGAGTGAATGTAAGAAGGCATCCAGAAAGGAGTGTGCTAACTGGTCAGGCTCATACTGATCCAAGACTTCAGCAACCTGGGACCCAGGCTTAGGGGAACACGCTATGCCAGGCACACTAGAGAAACCCAGGGTTTCTGTCACATGCCGTTGGTTCTCTTGCACAAAGTAACACTCAGAGATGTTACTGAACTGAATTCAAACATTGTCCTACAGCTCAAAAAAGAGCATTTGCTTAAGAGGAAACAAGAATAAAAAGAAAAGGAGGGGAAAACAACAGGCTCTTCAGGTGTGATTTTGGTGGGAAACCACCTCTCCTGCTCTGTGATCATCAGTATCCCCAGCAAGAGAATTAGCAGAGCCATTTTACCACACCTTTGTTGCAGAGGCATGCAATACTCACAACAAGGAGTTGTGTTTTTTTCTTTCAATCTGCAGAACTCCATCAAATATTCCATCTCAGGCTGCATTTATGTCCTTCAGAATGAAAACAGAATTCTCTTTCTCAGTATCCACAATGTCGGACAGACTAAAGGAATAAGTTGCAAGGTCGGGGGAAAGCCGAGGATGACTATGAATGCAGGGTGCTGCTGCAGCCCAAGTGATAGAATGAGTTGGAGGGCTCCCAGGTGCCGATGGGACCTTGACCCTAGCCAGTGTACAGGCTCTTGACACCGTCAAAAGAAAGAATTCAAGGATATTCTAACCTGCCACATCAAGAGTCTCCGCAATTGTGATGACCATGCCTTTTATGGGAGCTGCCGGGGACCTCAAGCCCCTTCAGTCCTCAGTTATGGCCATTACGGCATCGGGTGTCCTCCTCTCCCTTCAGAGCTGAGGGCAATCCCTTTTCTAATGGCCCTCCTGCTTGCAGTGAGGACAGGATCTGGGTAGGCTTATCTGGATAGGACAGCCCTTGCTTCAGTGTCCTGGCTTCACACACTTGAACCATTGCCTGCAGGTTTGCTGTTGGGGCTTTTTGGTCCGCGGCAAAGCGTCTTCTTGGGTGACCCTGAGGTTGCAGGGCGCTGCTTACAGTGACTGCTATCATTTGGGCCAGCTGTCTATCCCACTGCTTGCCATTCTGGGTCATTTCAGCCTTTTCAACCCTGTCTCTATTATTGAATACCCCAAAAGCTACATCAAACATTTCATTAATAGATGTGTAGAGTCCCAAAGCCAATTACTGTAATGTTCTTATGTCATGTGCTGACTGGCTAATAAAGTGTGTCTCTAGTAAAATTTGGCCAGCATCAGCACTGGCATCCATGCTAGTATATGTTCTTAGGTCCTTCACAAAGGCATCCTTGGAACAAAGCTGAGTTTTCAACCTTTTCTTATTTCTCTTTTTTTATCATAGTTCACAGGCTTAGTGGTATGTGGTTTCATTCCCTCCACCAAACATGTCGCCATATGATTTTTCTTAGATCAACCTGGCCCTGTTGATAGTTCCAGTATGGGTCATTGTTAGGCACAGGTGTGGCCCCCCACAGTGTATTGTTCAGGGTCCCCAGCAGACAAGTTGTCAGCATCAGCCTGGGCCTCTGCCCAAGTACACTGCTATTCCTCAGGGGTGCAACACGTGGACAAGATAATATGAATATCTCCCCAAGTTAATTCAAATGAGCCCAAAACTCCTCCATGAATTTAGTAGGTCCTCTGAAAACTGGCCCAACCTCTGCCTGCATTGTGCTAGTTCACACACTGAAAAAGGTACATGTACCCAGATGATCCCAGCATCCCCTTTGGCCACCTCCCTAAGTGGGCATAACTTAGAACGGTCAGAAAGATAAGAGGTGCCGTGGCAGGCAACCCCAGCAGGGCTCTGTTCCTTTGGCAGGGAAGGGAGTATAGGTTGGTAAAGAGGCAGACTAGTGGGAGTTTGGGGGCTGGAGATGGTAGAACTAGCAGAAGACTGGGGAGTAGAAGGTGGATTTGGGTGAGATAGAGGAGCTGAGGGTGCTGGAACTGGGTCCAGGTTAAGAGGTTGGGGGAGGCTCTGAGGAGGTATATTTCCCTAAAGGGGATCACCTAGGATATCTGGTTTCTCATTTGGTTCCTCTAAAGGAATATGGGTGTAACAAAGGCCGCGATTCCCATGAAGGTAGAGTTCTGATAACGGCCATGAAGGCCTATACATATGGTATTTCAGTCCATTTCTCCTGATGTTTACAAAAAAGATCTAATTATAAGACGGTGTTAAAATTCAGGGTCCTGTTCTCTGGCCATTGCAATTCATTTTCTAAAAGAGAGTTACTCATGGTTCTGACTTGTCTTGGGCATGAAGTGAAAGAGAAAAGAAGGGGGAAATAGCAGTTTGGTTCCCTCATGGAGGGACCATTCCTGGCATTTATGAAATGCCAGGTGTAGGAGTGTAGCCCTTATGACTAGCCAGCTCCAAGGCCAGGCCAGGGAGACAGGCATCCCTGTCCCCATGACTGGCTACCTTGGCATCCAGGCATCCCTGGACCCCTATTGTTACCCAGGTATCTGGCCCCCTGGGGGCTTTGAAAACGGGAAGCCTTTTGAGGTCAAGTAAGATGAATTGTGGGCCTAATTTGAAAGCACAAAGCCTGTCAATATTCATGTGAATGTTTATCACCAAGTAAAACTTGGGAGTAGAGATGATTCGGCATGGCCAGTAAACAAGGACCTTGAAGGAACCCCTTAAGAACCATAGGCCTGCATTTGGCATTCCAGAGGGTAGTATCTAAGAGGCTTGTCTTTCTGTGTCCAAAGAGTTCACCAAGCTTTTCTGTGAAGTATGAGGAAGTAACGTGAGAAGAGAAAATCACAAAAGCAGAGTTTAAGAAAAACAGGAAAGAGAAACCGGTTCCCAACCATATACAACCAGACACCCACTGTCATGGCACTCACGGATATATGGTTTAATGTGTTCATGAGTGTATAATCAGGTCCTAGGTGAAACCTAGGTCAAATCCAGCTCTATGTTGGGGCCAGGAGGTCTTAGCCAGCTTGGTCAATTGGTTTTTCAGGACTCTTGGTCCCTGGTGTTTCAAGATCTTATCCTCCTTATCTTTAACCAGGGTCAGTGTCTTGGTGCAGCTGGTCTCCTGAGAAAACAAAAGACCCTTCCCAGGAAAAAGTCATAGTGCTCCTTGGAAGCTGTCTAGCCACTGCACGATATGGATTTTACTCTACCATCCTCATTAGCCTCCTGGCAGGGAGGACCCTGGTGCCTCAGAACAATTCAATGTCGATCAAAACCTTCCCTCCTCCACTTGTGGTCACTCAGGGTAAACCGGGTTTTCCAGCAGTAAGTAGCAGATGAGCTACAGGTGAGGGGAGTTAGGCTGTGGTTAGTTCCAAGGAACATGAGAGAACGTAGTAGTAACTTCGAGAACAAGAAGACTCTGACTAAGGTCAGAGTGGGACTTACCAACTGCTGGTGCTTCTAAAATGAAGATGACAATGCTCCAGGCCAGATTGCCATGAGAATGACGCCTGAGGCTTGGGGAGCTCCCTAAATGCTGGTGAGACCTCAACTCCAGCCAGTGTCTATGCTCTTGACACCATCGTGAGAATGAGTTCAAGGATGAGTTGGAAAATAGTAAAAGTATGGAGATTTCCTGCAAAGAAAAAAGTACACCCCCAAGAAAAGAAGGTATGGGTGTACTCAAGAGAGAGTCACACAGTGGGGTTTGGGGTTTCTGTCTTTACCAGTTTCTTTAACCAAGGGGGGTAATATTCATGAAGATTCCTGAAAAAAGGTGGAGATTTTTTGGAACTGTGTGTCACCGATTTTTATACCAAGTATGGGTGTTCCCAGAACCATCATGGCACTCGTGAGTGTGTGATTCAGCATGTTCATGAGTGTATAATGAGGTCCTAGGTGAAACCTAGGTCAAATGCAGCTCCATGTTGGGGCCATTCGGTTTTAGCCAGCTTGGTCCATTGGTTTTTCAGAATTCTTGGTCGCGAGTTTTTCAGGATCTTATTAGCCCATATCTTCTGAAGCTATTTCCTTTTGCTAGACATGTGAAACTGCTGCCTGGAATTTTCTAATTTCCCTCAACTACCCTGTATTATTCCTTTCTCACAGGGAGGTTCTGAGAAAGGGTAACCCCCAAAAAGAAACACTCAGTATTGTCCATGAAATGTCAACAAAGTCACATGTTTAATCCAAAATTGGCAGAAATGTGTACTTAAAAATAAAAGTTACCTAATGGGATAATGGTCAAAGCTCTCGAGAACAGTTGTTAATATTCTTTCTTTATGCATTTATTTTTAATTACTTAGGTTTGCTGAGGAAAACTTGTACGCAATTTTTTCCCTATAGAAGTTTGCTTAATTAAGAAAATGTCCATCTCCTAGTTAGAGCACATTAAAGATCTTGCCCTAGCAGAAATTAAGGAGCTGTGTGAATGACCTAAAGATTCATTTTAAATCTCTAAAGTGAGTGATTTAAAGTTCAAATATTTATTGGTTGCTATTTTATGTAAAAGACGTGAACTTGTGGGCATACGAATTTGCTGCTTGGGAGATTAATGCTTGGGTTTGGAAGAGGTGGATTCAAAGTCTTTTTCATTGGTTATTTAATGCACACAAAAGATTGATATTAATTGGATTTGAATTGGTTATTTAATGCATACAAAAGATTAATATCAATTGGATTTGAAGGAGAACATTCTGATTTTACCTCTCTCCATGCCCTTAGGTATGGCCAAGAATATAGAGATGATACAATTTTTTTCTCCTTTCTTTCAACCTTTCTTTCAAATGTTTGGCAAAAGTGCAGACTTTGCACCGGAATGATAGAGAACCAAGCAGCCTCTCCCTGCTAGAAATTCACAGCCCATTGGAAAAGATAAACAAATATTATACTCTCCACAGCAATGCCGCCAACCTTCTCTGCATGTAGAAGTTCAGTGCTGACTACAGCTGCAGCCAGGATGCACAGAGTTCATTTCTGTTGGAGAATTTCCCTCTTCAATTCCTTCAGCAGGCTTTCCACAGAAAGAGGCTTGCCATGGCAGCAACTGTGTGTCACCTGGAACATCTCACTTGGTATGTCCTTTTGGCTCTAGAGTCCCCAAGAGTCGCAGACACTCTGTCTAGCAGAATGTGTTTTGTCTCATTTTCTTGGCCCTGCACCTGTCCTGCCAGGATTGCCCTATTCTTCAATGGTCAGTTCACTATACTGCCCTTGCATGCCAGGTTTTGATCACATCACTCAGAATATCACCTTACATCGCAAAGTGCAAACCAACAAGATGGCAGCTCATACATTCCACAGATATTTACTCAATGCAAGGCACTATTCTAGTTACTAGGGATACACCAATGAACATTCCCTGACCCCAGACAGCTTATATTACAGTGGTGGGAAACAGACAATAAAAAGAAAAACAAATATGCCTAAGCCTACATACCTACTTGAAAGATATTTTTTTTTAAAGGAAGGGAGTAAAAGGTGATGAAGGGGAAGAGACCATTTTAGATACCCTTATCCAAAGAAAAGGATTTGAAGCAAGAATGGAAAGCAAGTCATTCAAGTATTGGGGGAGGGAAGAACATTCAGAGTAGAGGGAGCTGTGAGTGCACAGGCACTGACGCAGGGGCTGTTTCACAAGCATGTCTCAGAAGAGCAATGTTGGCTGATTTTAAGCAAGAATGTGGCAAAACCTGATATGTGATTTAAAAGGAATGCTAGGAATGCTGCCTGGAGCATAGAGTATGGCGGCAAGAATGACAACAGTTAACCAGTGAGGAAGATAATGTAGCTGGGCAAGTGAAAGGCGCAGTCTGTTGAACCAGGGTGCTAGTAGTAGGGTAAGTGTAGAAAATTCACTTGATTTGGTATATATTTTGAAGACAGAGCTGACAGGAACAGTTTGGGGCAGAGCGAATCAAACATTTTGTTGGAAATTTCTGTCGGGCACTCTGATACAGATGCCAAGGAGGCAGTTAGATACATGAGTCTGGACTTCGAGGAGGGCTGAGGCTGGAATTATAAATTTGAGAGGCAATTTAAAGCAAACTTATCCAATCCGTGGCCCATGGGCAGCATGCAGCCCGGGATGGCCTTCAATGAAGCCCAACACAATTTGTAAAGTTTCTTAAAACATTATGAGATTTTACTTTTTATTTATTTATTTATTTTTAGTTCATCAGCTATCGTTAGTGTTAGTGTATTTTTTATGTGTAGCCCAAGACAATTCATCTTCCTCCAATGTGGCCCAGAGAACCCAAACATTGGACACCCTTGATTTAAAGCCTAAGGCTAGAAGAAATTACTTAGGGACTGGTAGAAGAAGAAAAGGAGTGAAGAACATGGAAGAGGAACAGCTAGTGTCATGGGAGAAAGGCAGGAGTATGAGGTGTTTTTCAGTAGCCAGCAGCTGGGACCATGTGCCTTCTTTGGCCCTTTCTCCACAGGTCCTTGCTACATGTGTCCACATTCAGCTTGTTCATCAGTGTCCAGGTCCTGCATCACCTCCTCCACAGGGTTTCTCCAGATGCGCCAACCCAGACGGCTCTCTCTTCTCTGAGATCAATTCTGTAGAGCATTACTCATCTGATGATCTTTTTGTACTTCACACATAGGTTCTTGTTCTTCTAAGCAGATCTTTAACTTCTAAGAACATGGCGTGGTATTACAGTATGTTGCATCCTTCTTATCATTCTGGTATATAGTAAAGGTGCAAAAATTATAAGTGTATGTCAATCAAATACATTTAAAAACGAAGATGGAAAACCCTAGAAGGCAACCCAACTGTGAATTATCATATTAAAGAAGGAAAGAAATGAAGGAAAAAACTTGGCATTGTTATTGAACCAGGGAGTCTCTTTAGCTCTATGTACTAAATAATAAGAGTGGAAACAGAAGACATAGCACTGTAAATCATCAAAAGTAAACTTCTTTTTTTTTAGACAGAGTCTCACTCTGTCACCCAGGCCAGAGTGCAGTGGCGCTATTTCAGCTCACTGAAACCTCTGCCTCCTGGGTTCAAGTGATTCTCCTGCCTCAGTCTTCCAAGTAGCTGGGATTACAGGTGTGTACCACCATGCCTGGCTAAATATTTTTTTGTATTTTTAGTAGAGATGGGGTTTTACCATGTTGGACAGGCTGGTCTCGAACTTCTGACCTCAGGTAATCCACATGCTTCGGCCTCTCAAAGTGCTGGGATAACAGGCGTGAGCCACTGTGCCCGGCCTACATTCACACTGTTGTGCAACCATCACCACTTCCATCTCTAGAACTTTTCCATTATCCCAAACTGAAACTTGGTACCCAGTAAACAATAACTTCCTGCTTTCCCTTTTCCTTAATCTCCGGTAACCACTATTCTACTTTCTGTTTCTTTGAATTTGACTGTGAATAGTTATTCTTAATGAATGAAATGTGCCTACCACAATACTAATACTCAGCTAATGGTGGGAGAAAAATACCTATGCAAAAGCAGTCATAAACTCTTAACATCAAGCCTAAGGCAAAAGGCTATCAAAACAGCATAGATAGCATGCATCTGTAATCCCAGGCACAAGGGAGGCTGAGGTGGAAGGATGGCTTCAGCCTAATAGTTTGAGGCTGCAGTGAGTTAGGATCACACCACTGCACTCCAGGGTCAGAAGGAACTCAAGGGTCAGACAAAGATGCTAAACACCAAACACAAACAGAAATTATTGAAAAATAGGAAATTTACCTGTTAAGTATTAAGTATCGCCATGCCAATTTGTCATGAAATCAGAAGCCAGGAAGATACGTGCACTTTGTGTCTCCTGTTTGCTCTCAACTCTATGGCTGCAGTAGTCTTCCAGTTGGTCCTCCAGCCAGCAGACTCATCCTCTTTAATTCATCCTCCAGTGGCCATCACTATAATTTTCCTAAAAATACCAGTGTTTCATTCCTGCTGCAAATTCCTTGACATTTTTCTCATTCCCCTCAAGTTACATTTCAGCATCTCAATGAGGCTCTCACAAGCCCTCCCATGGTCTCTCCCACTTGGATCTTCTTGGATTCCCTACGCTCTTGCATGCCTACTCTTCAGACCAGCTCTCTCATCATTCCTAGGATACCTTCTCCTCTCTCATATCTTGGCATTCATGGTTATAATATTCCTTCCAACTGGAAAGCTCCTCCCTCTTCACCTTGCATCTTCCTGTTAATTTTTATTCATCCTTCAAGACTCTACTCAAATGTCATGTCGTAACACTTAGAATAATTTTCTGGCTTCTTCCCAACCAGACTGAATTTGGTGCCCATCTCTATATCTCTGTGAAAACCTTGGGTTTCAGTTTTTAACGTATATCATTTCTAGTCTGTTCCTTTACCCTAAACGTTAAGCAATTTGAAGGCAAGGACTGTGTCCTCAAGATCTAGCACAGTTTGATTAGCAGATGGTAAACTCCAATTACAATTTGTTGAATGAGTGAATGATCTAACAAATAAATGCAAACTCATAAGCTTTTTATTAAGGCAGCATTTCAACTGTTTTCTAGTTTAATCAGAAAAGGAAACTCAGTGTTTAAGCAAACATTGATAACCCTTAAATGTAAATGTGAGAATCTCTGACTATACCTAGGTATTTGTATTTTATTTCTTTAAACTCACCCAAAGTTTAGCATTACTTAAATATATTTATATTTATGTCTATCTACACACACAAGCAAATACATGTTTACAGATATACATAGACATATCTGTAAATATGTATATGTACATATAATCTATACACACAAGCAAATATATATATATTTGTGTGTGCAGATATATTATACACACATACATATACACATACATATCTGTAAATTCATGTACTTGTAAGGTTCACACTTTTGATACTATCTTATTCTTGCAAGGAATAGTTTTTCTTGTCAATGAATACAGTGAGATATTTTTTACTCTGTGGCCCTTTCAAATATGTGCTAGGTAACCAATCAGATACTGTGCAATGACACAGTGTGATTTCTGAGTCTAGGTCATAAAAGACATTATGACTTCTGCTTTTTCCTTCTTGGATGACTTGCTCTGAGGGAAGCCAACTGCCATCCTGTGAAAACACTCAAGTAGCTCCTTGGAGAGCTCCATATGCAAAGAAAATGAGGATTCCTGGCAGCAGCCTGCACTGACTTGTCTTCCTCATGAGTGGGCCGTCTCAGAACATATTCTCCAACTCCATTCCAGGCTTTGGGTGACTACAGCCCTAATGAACTTCTCCACTGCAACCTCACGAGAGACCCCAAGATAGAACCACACTCAGTTATGCTGCTCCCAAATTCTTGACTTACAGAAACTGTGTGAAATAATACATGTCTATTTTCCTTTAAGTTTGGGCCTTATTTATTATATAGAAATAGATAACTAATATTCTTGACATATAGGTTGAGGAGGTTCACACATTTTTAAAAACATAAAGAATGTTTAAAAGCAACTGAAAGCAATAAAAAAAATTAATAGAATTGACTCCATTGCTGGGTTGCAAAGAAGACATCAACTAGAATAACCTTTTCATTATTATCCAAACCAGGATTCTGAGAGTGAAAGAAGAACACTTTTAATAATTGTAAGAGAACACCAGGTATAAACTGGTATGGTTACAGGAAAACCAGAACAGGCGGTCACCCTATATGTCGCCTGACCTGAAAAGAGATCAGCCGGAAAAAAATTGTCACTGGGTGTAACCAGTGAAGAATGGTATAACCAGCCAGGCTGTGAGAAGCAGCCCAGGACACCAGAGAAGCCTGGTAACTTTTTGGACTAATATACAGCATGAAATTAAAAATAAAACCTGGAGAATTGAGTAAAAAAAGATGTTGCTTCTCAAGTGAGCAGAGAACTTCAGAGAGAGAACTCAAGGCTCCCTGGACCTAGAAGTTCCCTGAATTGGGAAATAGGTAGTGATCCTGGCAGTAATAGTGGAAACCTAATGATGATCTGAAGCTGAAAGGAATAATGAGATGCCTGCAATGTAATATCTGAGTGGAGCTTGCTACCCTGAGACTTCCTCCTGCAAAGAAGTTTTGGAGTTCTAACTACCAGATGAGTATGACATAGAAGACACCCTGGAGAAGTCCAAGAGGAATGCATGGCTTCAGGGCTGTGATCATCAGGAGAAAACCACTTGGTGGTTTGAGTGTGGACTGAGCGAGATTTACTGGAATTACGAAGCATGCTAGACACACCTCACAGGACATATTGAATAGTGAACATTCCCATATATGAATGGAGAGCAGAGCTACAGAGCCTTTGTTTCCAGTTAAACAGCAGCTTACTAGCATGATTGGAAACTGAGGAGCAGTGATGCTGTTAATTAAGGGTTTTAACAACTTGGTTATTTAAAAGTTTGCCTAGGTCTAAACTTGGAATAAGATGGAAAGAATGTGGTTTTATCATGCTGGGCCTAAATTAACCTGGCTATACAAAAAGTTGCTTTTTTTAAGGAAAAGAAAGGCAGAAAGAAGATGTGGTTTAAATTTTATTTTTAAGAACAAAATAGTTTATTGTATATATGTATATCTGTGTATATATGTATATATATACTTTTTTTTTTTTTTAAGACGGAGTTTCATTCTTGTTGCCTAGGCTACAGTGCAGAGGCAACCTCTGCCTCCTAGGTTCAAGCAATTCTTCTGCCTCAGCCTCCCAAGTAGCTGGGATTACAGGTGCGAGCCACCATGCCCTGCTAATTTTTTTTGTATTTTTAGTAGAGACAGGATTTCACCATTTTGGCCAGGCTGGTCTTGAACTCCTGACCTCAGGTGATCCACCCATCTTGGCCTCCCAAAGTGCTGGGATTATAGGCATGAGCCATTGCACCTGGTGCTTATTTTATTCTTAAAAATTATGGCTTTATTTGTAATGTAATAGTATCTCAAAATAGATGGCCATTAAAACATGACACATTTACACCTATTCATGGTGAGCAGGTATATCTGAATTATTGAGATTTTTGTATGAGTGATTATGGTAGAAATATAGCATAAAACAATATCTTAAATCCAGAGGTTATTTTTTAGTTTTTTTTAAACAAATATTTTATTATGTACAAGTGAATAATATCCACCCAATTTATTAATGTGACACAGGTACTTGAGGAAATATTTAAAACTATTCTATACATATTCAGAACTTGACAAATTGATGATTTAAAGAACCAATTTCTCTCCTGTTTTTCAATTACAACACAGCTAGTTAAATGTTCACTCAACTATTCAAAATCAACTTACTTCTGTAAAAAGAATAACCTAGTTGCTTTTCGTTCTCCTTTTTCTCTGCTGTGCTTGCCAGCATCCTTTTAGCTGTACTTTCACATGCCCAAATATTAGAGAATATTTCAGTTTACTGTAAGGAAAATGTTCCATCGGAGCTGTTTGGAGATGGGGAGAGATGCTTGGGGAGGCAGAAAGCACCCTGTTGGAGAAGGTGTTAATTTGAAGTGGGAGGAGGGATCCTTAACAGAGAACATAAGTGTTAGGTGCCTTTTATAAAATTTATGGACTCAGGTGTTGGTTATAAATATACAATCTTTGGGACAAGGTGGCAAGGTGAAGCGTTTGAAGAACAGGCCCTGAGGTACCATTCTCTATGGGAGATCCTCAGTTACTTGCTCATTATTAGGAGAAAGAGCTTAGCCTCTGGCTGCCTTTCTTAGTTACATAATCTTTTCATCCCTGAGGGCTCAACCCTAAGGCACTTCTTGCTTATTTGAATGAAGAGCATTTTAAATTCTGGCCTTTGAATTTGTTAAAAGCTTATCTGGTTGGCTTGGCATCATTTTCTCCTATGTTGGTAAATTCATGCCAGATGTATTTATTTAATACAATGACTTTTATGTGAGGTAATAGGACAAAGTCTTCAGCTACCCATCTTGTTCCTACTTCGTTAGTTTTCCTTGCCTTGGGAATGGGCAGCCTACTCTCATCTTTGCCCCTGGCTCCAAACACACCCAGCGCAAGCACTGAGAACCGCTCTGTGGGACATACCAAGACAGTGTCTCATGCTCTCTGGAGTTCATCATAGAAATGTGATGAAGGTTACAAATATGTAGATCCTTCTCTTTGTGTTTGTCATCCAGACACCCTGTGAATGCTGGCAAAAACTGTTCTTATTCTCCAAATATTCACTGGCATGTATTTGTGTAGTAAAATTATGTTTCAGGTTTGGAATTTTTAAAAAAATGAACATCTGTTATTCTCTTTCAGTGGAGAGGTTCTGCACACAACTGAGCAGGGCAACTTGGCTTTATCCACCATCTCTGTAAAGTCACAAATGGAGATTGTTGTCGGCAGCTTTTTGTTGATTGGCTGACGAGCTGCCACTCATCTCTCACAGCTGGTTTGGCTCTGACAGGCTCATGGGAGAGGAGAGGGTCAGGGTCAGGGTCAGGTTGTTCTGTGCACACAGCCCGTGGGAGCTCCAGGAGCAGGGATAGATGATTTGATCAGCCATTACTGAATACTAAAGTCATAGCCCTGAGTGGGTGTGAGGGAGGGAGAGGGTTTGGTATGTGCCTTTTAAGATGTTGAATCATAGCAACTTAGTTTTTTGAGCAATCATTTTTACCTCCTGTTGTCTCTCTTCCCTATTTCTATGATATTAAATAATAGAGAATGTGACCTGTGCTAGGGTAAATGTACTAAAAAGAAGAGTGCTTTATTTTTTTCCAAAGAAATATGATCTTTGGGTCCATTTTATGAGTTCCATATTATTTCGAGAAGGAAGTTTGTCTTCAATATGCCTCAGTACTCCTGAATACAAAAATACTTCAGGATCCATAGACTGTGAGCTTCTAGACCATGGATTTCAAGAGGGCCAAAATACAAGGTTAAACACACTGTTTCCAAATTCTTCAGCAAAATTATATATTAATAGTCACAACAATACATCCTATTTGCAGCTGTAGATACTCTTCCTGACTCAAGGCATGCTATTCCTGATTCACAGCTCCAGCCGACTTATTGTCTTGCTCAGTTTCCTCTAATGGCTCACAGCTGTCAAAAGTAATACTATGCAGCCATAAAAAAGGATGAGTTCATGTCTTTTGCAGGGACATGGATAAAGCTGGAAACCATCATTCTCAGCAAACTGACACAAGAGCAGAAAACCAAACACTGCATGTTCTCACTCATAAGTGGATGTTGAACAATGAGAACACATGGACACAGGGAGGGGAACATCACACATAGAGGCCTGTTGGGGGGTGGGGGGATAGGGGAGGGATAGCAGAGGATGGAGATTAGGGGAGGGATAGCATTAGGAGAAATACCTAATGTAGATGACGGGGTGATGGATGCAGCAAACCACCATGGCACGTGTATACCTATGTAACAAACCTGCATGTTCTACACATGTACCCCAGAACTTAAAGATAATAAAAGAAAGAAAAAAAAAAAAACATCTAATAACAGATTTTTTTAAAAAAGTACAGGTCACACTCTTTAGCTCAGCATTCAAGGTCCTCTGTGTTCTGATCCCAAACTACTTCTCCAGAGTCGGTGCTGACTACTGCCGTTAATGCCTCTTTCAATCTAACTAAATGCATTACACACTGTTTTGTTGCTGCTGTTGCCCCTGGTTCTCCCACTTCTGCACCTTTGCATGTTCTGTTCTCTGATTTCCTCTAGTCCAAATGCCCCCTAGTTGTCTAGACCCAGTTCAAATGCATCTGCTCCGTAAAGTCTTCCCTGAGCCCTCTCCAGCTGCACCAATCTCTGTCTCCTCCAAATATCAAATCCTTTTCCCCATCCCTCTCTCAAAGCACTTATTAGTACTTTCTGCCTGGAGTTGAATTAATAGCTCATAGTGCCAGTTGTCCTAGTTTCCTCCAGCAGAAGCAGGCAGAACCTATGTCTAGTTCACCTTTCTACTTTTCCTATGGCCTTACAAATAGTATGTGCTTGATATATTTTTGTTACAAATGTAGCAATTAATATTTGTAGAGAACTTCAGAATTTACAAAGTAAATTCGCATTCATTACTTCACTTAATTTTCAGAAGTGAAAGCAGAAAGAACAGAATTTTTCAGTTACAAATAAGAAAAAGAGAAAGGGAACCAACCTTTAATCAGAATTAACTTTTACTTATTTATCAAACTATTATTTATAACATTGTTAATGTCTGCCTCTTCTGCCATATTGTTAAACTCCATGAAAACAAGAACCATGCCTATTTTTTCACTGTTATGTTCCCATTGCCTGGCATGGTGTTAAAAAGACAAACATTGTTGAGTGAATAAATGAGTGAATATTATGAGCCAAGCAGTGGGTTGAGTGTACTATATTTACCATTTTACTCTCACAGAAGATATTATCTTCATTTCACAGCCAAGGAAATGTAGTCTCCAGAACACACAGTGCTTATGTTTGTAGCTGGAATTGAAACCCTGATAATACCTTTCAACTGGTATTATTTTATTGAAACCTTTATAAACTCCTGTTTATATGATTATATTATACAATTATAGATAGCATGTAGTTTTCCATCACACAATCAGCCTCCCATGAGGTAGGTGCCTTTAAGTTGTTTTTCTTTTGTTGATATTATTGTTGTTGTTTACCCCAATTGCTTTCTAATTCCACTTTTAAAAAAGAATTGTTCAGAATTGTTTACCTTGACTTAAATATTTGTCTTTGTTAATTACAGACACCAGAGTTAAAAATAATGGATAAAATGTTAGTCACTATTGCCAAGTCCAGTAGCATGATCGTGTGAGGGTAATTGGGAATGCATTCTTGGAAGGGAGGGGATAATTTTCTAAAGACTTCTCTACCTCTACTGTAGTTCCCTACTTTCCTCTAAAAGAACTGTTTTTATCTAAGAGTAAATAATAATTAAATTCTCATCTCTATTTTGTGATAAGTAATCCAGAGGAATATCCATAGTTACATTTTGGTGATTCTCTTTGAAGAGAGGAAATGAATATGTGCTGAGTGACCTCTTTGTCAGGCCAGAACTTTATTTTATTTATTTTATTTTATTTTTGAGATGAAGACTCGCTCTGTCGCCCAGGCTGGAGTGCTATGGTGCTATCTCAGCTCACTGCAACCTCCGCCTCCTGGGTTCAAGTGATTCTCCTGCCTCAACCTCCTGCGTAGCTAGGATTACAGGCAGCTGCCACCATACGTGGCTAATTTTTGTATTTTTAGTAGAGATGGGAGTTCACCATGTTGGCCAGGCTGGTCTCGAACTCCTGACCTCAAACGATCCACCCACCTCAGCCTCCCAAAGTGCTGAGATTACAGGCGTGAGCCACTACACTTGGCCCAATGCTAGAACTTTTTAGGTAAATAACCTGATGAAATAAATATTATCATCACTGATATATCATTTTATTTATGTATTTTTTTATTCCAACTTTTATTTTAGATTCAGAGAGTACATGTGAATATTTGTCACATGGATATATTGCATGATGCTGATATATTTGGGGTACCATTGATCCTATCACTCAGCTAGTGAGCATAATACCTAATGTTTTTTTCAAGATTTCTCCCTCTCCCTCCCTCTCCACTCTAGTAGTCCCCAGTGTCTATTGTTCCCATCTTTATGTCCATGTATACTCAATGCTTAGCTCCCATTTATAAGTGAGAACATGCAGTGCTTGATTTTCTGTTCCCACATTAATCCACTTAGGATAATGATCTCCAGCTGCATCTATCTTGCTGAAAAGGACAAGATTTTGTTCTTTTTTATGGCTGTGTAGTGTTCCGTAGTGTATATATTCCACATTTTCTTTATCCAACCCACTGTTGGTGGGCAACTAGGTTGAGTCTATGTCTTTGCTATTGTGAATAGTGCTATAATAAACATACAAGTATACAAGTACCTGTGTCTTTTTGGTAGAATGATTTATTTATCCAGTAATGGGATTGCTGGGTCAAATGGTAGTTCTATTTTAAATTCTTTGAGAAATCTCTAAATGGCTTTCCACAGTGATTAAACTAATTTACATTCCCTCCAACAACATATAATGTTCCCTTTTCTCTGCAGCCCCGCAGGCATCTGTTGTTTTTTGACTTTTTAATAATAGCCATTCTGACTGATGTGAGATGATATCTCATTGTGGTTTTAATTTGCACTTCTCTGATGGTTAGTGATGTTATAATTTTTTCATATGTTTGTTGGCTGCTTGTATGTCTTCATTTGAGAAGCGTCCGTGTCTTTTGTCTATTTTTTAATAGGGTTATTTGCTATTTGCTTGTTGAATTATTTAAGTTCCTTACAGATTCTGGATATTAGACCTTTGTCAGATGCATAGTTTGCAAATATTTTCTACCAGGCTGTTTATTCTGTTGATAGTTTCTTTTGCTGTGCAGCAGCTCTTTAATTATGTCTCACTTATCAATGTTTGGTTTTGTAGCAATTGCTTTTGAAGACTTAGTCATTACTCCTTTCTTAAGGTTAATATCCAGAATGATGTTTCCTAGGTTTTCTTCTAGTATTCTTAGGGTTTGAGGTGTTACATTTGAGCCTTCACTTAATCTTGTTAATTTTGTATATGGTGTAAAGTAGTGGTCCAGTTTCATTCTTCATATGGCTAGCCAGCTATCCCAGTGCCATTTATTGAATGGGGAGTCTCTTCCCCATTGCTTATTTTTGTTGACTTTGTCAAAGATCAGATGGCTGTAGGTGTGCAGCTTTATTCCTGAATTATCTATTCTGTTCCATAGGTCTATGTGTCTGTTTTTGTACCAGTACCATGGTGTTTGGTTATGTGTATTTGAAATCAGGTAATATGATACTTTCAGCTTTGTTCTTTTTGCTTATGATTTCTTTGGCTATTTAGGCTCTTTTTTGGTTCCATACGAATTTTAGCATAGTTTTTTTCTAGTTCTGTGAAAAATGACAGAACTAGAAAAAACTAGTTCTGGTAGTTTTTTTGGTAGTTTGATGGGAATAGCATTGAATCTGTAGATAGCTTTTGACAGTATGGCCATTTTAATGGTATTGATTCTTCTGATCCATGAACATGGAGCATTTTTTCATTTGTTTGTGCCATTTATGATTACTTTGAGCAGTGTTTTGTAGTTCTCCTTTTAAAGATTTTTCACCTCCTTGGTTAGATGTATTCCTAGGTATTTTATTCTTTTTGTGGCTATTGTGAATAGGATTCAATTCTTGTTTTGGCTCTTAGTTTGAATGTCATTTGTGAATAGAAATGCTACTGATTTTTGCATATTGACGTTTATGTCCTAAAACTCTACTGAAGTCATTTGTCAGTTCCAGGAGCTGGCAGAGTCTTTAGGGTTTTCTAGGTATGAAATCATAGCATCAGTGAAGATAGACAGTTTGACTTCTTTTCTTAGTTGGATGCCTTTTATTTCTTCCATTATCACTGCAACCTGTTGGCATGATTCTCCAGAGACAAAGTAGACAGGAACATTTTTATTTGGAAATGGTAGCAGTTTCTGGATTACCCAATGGTTTAGCTCCTGTTACACTGTTAAAAAAAAAAAGATAGTCTATAAATGTAAATGTAATTTTCTCTTTCTTAATTCAAAGAGAGGAATTTTGAGTGTGTTACAGTTCTGATTTTATTAAGATTAAATGGAATTTTAGTCAATATTTTAAATTTAAGTGATTAGCCCACAGGAAATCCTAAAATTGAAGTCACTGGGCCTATGTTTGGTTTTAACAGAATGCTTGCCAATTTTTAAGTTCTGAAGGCAAATTCCCTAGCAACTTGAAGTCCCAGAAAGAAAAGTATTCACACAGTTGTAGCCAAAACTTCTTGTATGAGAATAAACAGTATGACCATTTGTGGTCATAATTCCTACATGGCTCTTATCTGTCTGGTATTAGAGAACAATAAGAAAAACGCATGGTTTGGAGAAGAGAAAAGAAAAATTATTAGATATAAAGGCAAAATTATTATCCAGCTGAGAGATGGACTCTTTTTTGCCTGTTGAAAGGAGTCTAATAATAAAAGGACAGTGAGGTGGAAGGTCATTTCTGTCAAACCTTAATTTGAGTAAACATTAAACTATCACAAACCCTGCAAAGGCTTCTAATGAAATTAACTAGTAAATTAAAATCTATACAGGCAGGGCGTGGTAGCTCATGCCTGTAATCCCAGCACTTTGGGAGGCCAAGGTGGGCAGATCACTTGAGGTCAGGAGTTCAAGATCAGCCTGGCCAACATGGTGAAACCCTGTCTCTACTAAAAATTTGAAAATTAGCTGGGCATGGTGACATGCACCTGTAATCCCAGCTACTCAGGTGGCTGAGGCAGGAGAATCCCTTGAAACCTAGGAGGTGGAGGTTGCAATGAGTCAAGATTGCGCCACTGCACTCTAGCCTGGGTGACAGAGCAAGACTCTGTCTCAAAAAAAAAAGAAAAAAATATATATATACAAAAATTGTTTTATAATAGTTTATGACACTGTTTTATTCCATAACTCAGTAGATATTCTAGGTGTTGCTTGAGCCACTGAAACAGATACACAGACCAACCTAGTCTTTTTCACATATACTATACCAATGTCAGTTATTCTTGCAAGTGAATTGCAAGACGTTGTACTTTTATGTATTTTAAGCAAATGGATCAACACCACACTGAATATTTTTGGAAGATTTTTTAAATAGCTCAGGAAATTCTATTTTCAAAGTTTTTTTTTTTTAGGTATATAGAGAAAGATTAATACCTAATAACATTAAATTATTTTCAGCAACAAAATCACTTATTAATGGAAGCATTATTTTTATAAAGCCATTTTTAGAGTGTGGGTTTCTTTTGAAAAGCAATTATCTTCTCACTAATTTTTAAAATACTCTCTTTACCTTGAAAGAAGATATGAAATTTACTTTAAAAATATCTTCTATGTGGTATACCATCAGGTTTGTTTAAGGCATAATTTTGCCTCATTTTGTGGCTGACAGTCTATACAGAAAAATATAGAAAAGTGACAGTTTTGATATTTTTTATTCTTTCCTTAAATTTTAATTGTTAGTATTATCTTCAAGATATGGATTTTTGTTTTTTGTAGAAATCTTTTTTATGCTACTTTTCCATTTTATGAGATTAGGTTAAACCAAACACTGTAACTGTAAATACGCTTAGTCAAGCACACATAAATCACAATACATTACAAGCAAGCCAGTCAGTGAAGATGCCTGTCAAACCTCCATGGCGGGAGGTTCTACCCTTCCCCTGGGATCTCACATGTGTCTATGATATATGACCATCTGATATTCAGATCTAGTGAGGGAGCCCATGTCAATCTGTAACATAAATAGGAGAGAAGAGCTATTTCTATTGTTTTATGTGTATTTTTAAAACAGGTTTGGGGAGGGAAAACATGGGGAGAAATGCCAGATGTAGGTGACGGAGGGATGGAGGCAGCAAACCACATTGCCATGTGTGTACCTATGCAACAATCCTGCATGATCTGCACATGTACCCCAGAACTTAAAGTACAATAAAAAAATAATAATATTAAACACACACACACACGCACAAAAAAAAAAAAAAAAACAAATACAAATAGAAGTTCTGATGTTTTCTTCACATACTTCAATAGAATACCTTGCACAACTCTGTGGTGATTCAGTCCAATTGGAAATTACTAAGCAATTTGAAATCAACTGCACTTTACGATATCCATTCATTTTACAATTAATGACAATATCATAATGAGGGCACTACCTCACTCCTTCCAAAATGTTCTTGTGTACAAACATGACCTAGTTCAATCCAGAAAATTGATGAACAAGCCTATCCTTCTACCTGCCAGTAATGGGAACCAATCCCAGACCTTGGACTCTATTCTGCTTCAGTGTAAGTGTATTTGGGGCTGGGAAGTGGATTTCAGTCCAGCACCACTGACTGTGGGAAGTAAGGCACGGAGGGCTAAGGCAAAATTGGCCAAGAGACTTGGGCCCAGCACTCAGTTGCAGGGCCAGTTCTTTATTCCAGTCCTTGTATATCAGTGTTTCTTCTTTTTACAGGCTCACTCCACTTTAGCTGCAAGTCAGATCCATAGTACAGAGTCAGATTGGCTCAGTAGTTTGCCAATGTAGAGATGTAGACCCCATCCTCATCCTCTCCCTTCTAGAGCCGAGTTTAGACTTCAAAGCATAACATGTTCTTCCATCCTTTTTGTTCCCCAAACAATGAGACAGTTACCTTCTAATGGTAGCCACCTATAGTGATTCCAAACAATATCTTTTATTTCAACCTCAAGAACCTAAGGAACATTGATCTTAGTGAGTTCAAAGTGGTTTTCTAGCTCCTTTCTTTCTGTTTGTTTGCTTTTAGAGAGTTTCACTCTTGTCGCCCAGGCTGGAGTGCAATGGCATGATTTTGGCTCACTGCATCCTCTGCCTCCCAGGTTCAAGAGATTCTCCTGCCTCAGCCTCTCAAGTAGCTGGGATTATAGTATAGGCATGTGCCACCATGCTCGGCAAATTTTGTATTTTTAGTAGAGACAGGGTTTCATCATGTTGGTCAGGCTGGTTTAGAACTCCTGACTTCAAGTGATCCACCAAACCTTGGCCTCCCAAAGTGCCAGGATTACAGGTGTGAGCCACTGCACCTGGCCACTCCTTTCTTTTTGAAGTAAAGAAAACAAAAACAAATTCTATCTCCAGCTGGGCCTGCTGCTACAAAATTGAATACATACTGTGTTCAAGGCAATGTGCTAAAACATTCACAGTCACTGTCTTATTTAATATTCACACAAGGCTATGAGGTAGATATGATTATTATCTCCATTTTATAGATAAACAAATTGAGCCTTAGAGAGGTTACAAAACTGGCACAGTTCAGGAAATGGAGGTTCTATGATACAAACACAAGCTCAACTCAAACACGCATAATATAAGCATTATGCTGTATTATAATTCATAATTATATTTGTAGACAACAATAGCTGTCTACCAAAATTATGCTCTGTAGTACAATAGAATATTTGCCCTCAATTAGGTTACAGTCTGGAGAGGCAAAGACAAATATGTAACAAAAGAGATTGGCAAAGATTGCTGGGAGAATAGAGAAAAGAGAACACCTAACTCTTCCTGGTTGGGGATCAGAGAAAGTGCCACATAGGAGGAAACTCGTGAGCTAATCTTTGGGGAACTAGTAGACATTAGCCAGGCAGAGAAGGCTAGTGGTCATTCCTGGTAGAGGAATGCAAAGGCAGGAAGGCTTAAGAGAATCTGGCACATTGCAGAACAGTAAATTCTTTCCATAGTCAGAGCATAAGACGTGGGATTTTGAATATGAAATGGAAGAGTGATAAGAGATGGAGAGAAAAGGGAGAAGGCAGAACACAGAGAACTTTGCATGCTATGCAAGGGCTTTGGACTTTTTCCAAGCGCAGCCAGAAAAAAAAAAAAAAAGGTCATTGAAGGATTGTCTGTAACATGACCATATTTGTGTCTTAGATAACTTTAAGAATAGATTAGAAGATTTTATAAGGCTTAGAGCCTTGGGTAGAAAAATTGCAATAGTTCATGACACCCTTTTATTTCATAACTCAGTAGCCATCCCAGGTGTGGCTTGAACCACAGAGACAGATACACAGACCACCCTAGTCTTTTTCACACCTTTCAGAGTTGAGGGTCTAGAACCACCCAGATCTCCTAAGGCCACTCACTCATTCACTAATTTCTTAATTCAATAGACATGAATTTGACAGTTGTTTTCCAAGTGCTAAGCTCAGACTTAGAGCAAACTCTTAAATTCAGTTTTTGCCAAGACAAACCCACATCCTCTAAACTAAGACAGACTCAACAGACTCTTCCCCCTACGCAGTAGAGATGTAAAGTTACCATTATACATGTCTCTCTCTGCCCTCCACTCCCTAGCAGTTACCTTTGTGCATATATCTTACTACCAGAATCCCACCAGGAACACTAGTCATATGGGTCCCTCCCTTCTAGATAATCACATGTGGTGACAGAGTGCTGAGCCACCCTTAGGCCAAAGCTCTGCAGAGATTTCTGCAGAGGGACGGCAGACTATTGTGGGAGAAGTGCTAAATAGGAATCAGAACTGCATTGACTGAAAGATGCCAGTATCTTTCCTTAGCAGACCAATCTGTGGAAAGACGAAAATTTCTGTGGGGTTTGTAGAGACATTTCAAATAAAACCCACATCATATTCACAAAGGAAATGATTCATTTCAGGCTCACCAATCCAGAAAAGATGAAAATTTTTGCCTTCTTGCTTGCATAGATCATCTGGATTCTTCAGTGTAAGAACAGGAACCAACACACCATACCAACATACTTTATTTTTTGCCATTCTTTTCTTTCCAGATTCTACATTGTTGCTGTCTTCACTAGTCTCAATAACAAAAATTTATTTGAAGATCTATTGTGTGCAAAGCACTCAACAGGACACAGAAAAAAAAAATGTGTGAAGAGTATTACTGTCCTTGAGATCAGTCTAATTGAGGCAGAAAAAAAGGTTCATAAGAAAAAAATAAATAATACATGGAATATGCTATGTACTAAGTACAAGGTACAGATAATGATTTCACACGAAGAAGAAATTTATCTGAATTGACAGGACAGGGAGGTACTAAATTATTAGAGAGAACAATCCTGGAGGGGCTCACAGAGGAATCGTGTGAACACAAAGATTGGAAAATAATATTTAACATTCACACCACATTGCTACACTGTTCTAGGCACTGTATACATCTTAATTTATTTTATTCCTTATAGCCTTATAAGTTCTAAATTATCTCTTATATTAAAGATGGGGCGAATACAGCACAGAGATTTAGTGATTTGCCCAAGGTCATGGAGCTAAGAAGCTGTTAATCACTCTTCTATATAACACAGCATAGAACGTGTAAACAGCAGGCAGGCTTCAGCCAGGGGCAGTAGGAGAGAGTAGGGGTGGGCAATGGTGTGTGTGGGGCAGATGGCAAAATCTGAAGGGAGCGGGGACACTCACAGAATTGCCCCCAAAACCCTGATACTCTCGAGGTATGTAACAGCCTGAAAGCCATTCACTTCTGAATTTTAAGAATCAGCTCATTTAATATTTAAAAACATAGGTAATTTCAAAAATCAGAACTCAAGTGGTTCAATCTTCCAGAATCACAGACTGCGGTAGTATTTGGATTCAATGGGAAACTGGGGCAAGTGGTATTTTGTGCATCTACAGAAATGAATATTAACATGGCCTTCAATTGTTAAAATGTACGAATTAGTACTTCTCTAGAATCAGTACTTATAGAACTGACTGACATTTCTGTAAACATCAATTTTAATTATAAAAAAACTCATGAATATTGTTTGGACTCTTAATTTATCCCTCTCTCTGGGATTGTTTCTTGCTTCTCCTTCTTTCTGCCAAAAGCCAGAAACAGTGAGCAGTGACATTCTGAACAGGTCATTCCAATGCTGTCAGGGTGGAAATGTGGAGTCAGCTCGCCTCCTCCCAACTCTGGTCAAAGGAGACTGCTCTGGTTTAAGGAGAGGCGAGAAGAATAGAGGCCTGTGGCAGAATGGTGACATCGTTGGCATTTTAGGAAGGGAATTCTTCTGTAATCAAATAGACCTCAGTTGAATTAACACTACCTATTCTGGAACAAATTCACAGAACTCTTTCCTACCTCAAAACATGTTAGGAAAACAATGATCTCATTTAAAGGGGCAGAGAACGGTTAGATGAAGACTTCATTAGACAAGGTTACCTGAAAAGGAAAAAAAAAAATCAACATCTGAGTTTCATAAGTGCCTTTAAAAAAGTTGCTGAGGGAAAAGCCTATAACTCTCTCCTCTCCACTCTTCCTCTAGTTCTGGCTCAAACATCACCCAAAATCCACACTCTTATTTTGAGATTTTGTTTGTTTCTGTAGTTTTGTTCCTCTTCTCCCTCCTGAAGTTTTTAAAATTTTGAAAACTTTTCAGTCATATGACATTTTCACACCTTCGACAGCTTATATGTTTCTGAGTCCTTTTAGTGAGTCCAGGTTTCCCAGACAAGCCTCACTTCAGGATAAAAGAGGAGGCAGATTCATGTCAGGCGTGAGATAAAATGTCTCTTTTTTTCTTACTGGCTGGACAGAGCCTTTCTACATAGCCCCATAGTTCTGTGGAGTCCAGGAAAGGCATGATCAAGGACAGGGCCAACCAGGAGTTATAAACAATGTTTCAGACTGCTTAGAGGAGACCCCTCTATGCGGCCTCAATTTCTCAGGACCAGAGAGGGAATGTGGAGAAGGCATCTTTCCCATCTTCTCCTTGTCTCTGAATAATAGGTGATACTTATTTAAGGTACACATATTGTAAGTCTCCATTTGTAATTGTTCAGATCTTCTGGAAATAATTTTTAAAAACATAAAATTGTACAAAGTTCCCTGGTGGGAAAACAAAACATATCAGGTACTTAATTACTTAAAATAAATCTTTATTGAATGGATGAAATCAATAACCGGCACGCAGAGTGGAAACAGAAGCAGTGTGATTCTCAGAAGTGTAGCATCAATGGAGGACCTGGATCTCTCAAGGGAAGGTACCTATGAAGAGGGAGTGGTGCTGTTGCGGGAGCCGGCCATGGAGTGTGATTTGCTGTTTGGAAAGTCAGAAGGTGATGAGTGTTTCTCATCCTGGCTGAGAAACAAACACAAGGAGTCAGGATCTGCGGCTTCCTGGGAGGCAACAGGGCCAGACAAGACAGTTCAGACGGGACTAGAAAAGGAAGCAGAAGGGAAGCAATTGGCAAAAAGGTTTTCCAATAGTCAGAGATGGTGACAAGCTGGTCCCAGATGCTTGGGCCAAAATACTTAGAGCAATAAGTTGGCCTTATAAGGTAAATTGTAAACTACACAGTGCTGATCCATATCTAATTTAGGTGTCCTCATGATTTTCTAAAAAAAAACTTATTATACATTTTAATTCTCTTGGTTGTTTTCCAGTTTTCTTCAATGCTTCTTGTTAAATGTTAATTTGAATCTCTTCTCCTAAAGTCACCTTATAAGCGAGTCTTTATTTTGAGATTTTTTTTCTTCTATTTATTTCCAGAATTCAATTAATACTCTTTATTTCTTCCTGGCTGGCCTTTGTTTGTTTATTTTTTAGTCCACTTGGGGTTTTGTTCAATTTTTGATTCACCTCAAATACAAGTAAGCAAGGCTGGAAAGAGATGGGTATTTATGGAAGCCATGTCCAGGCAGAGAAAGGAGCATCTGCAAAGGCACTGGGGCAGAAGGAAACCTATCTTATTTGAGCAAAATTAAGAAAACCCACATGGCTGGATTAGAGGAGCAATGGGATTGTTCTTACTATGTGCCAGGCACTGTTTTAAGGGCTTTAAAAATTTTAACTCATTTTGTCCTCATAACAGCACTACAAGCAAGATACGATTTTTAGCCTCATTTCACCAATGAGGAAGTGAGGCACAGACCAGTTAAGTAATTTACTCAAAACTCACAGAAAATAGAGCCAGAGAATAATCTGGCTCTACTTTCTATACTAGGAGGAGGAGGAAAAGAAAGAGGAGGAGGAGGAGAGGAAAGTAGAAAGGGAGAGAGAGGAAGAGGTGGGGGAAGAATAGGACAGTGAAAGGTAACAGGGTACCCCAGCAGGTAGGGTCTTGCAGAGCATTCCTGGGACTCCAACTTTTACTCTGAGTGAGATAGGACATCATGGTAAGATTTTAATCAAGGAAGTGACATAATTTCATTTACATTGGAAAAGGATCCCTCTGGCTGCTGAGTGGAAATAGAAGCAGTGTGATTCTCAGGAGAGGTGAAGCGTCAATGTAAGAGAGGAAATAATGGAAGCAGGAAGACCAGTTAGGAAGCTATTAAAGTAACACAGGGTGTCAGATCAGCTGATATTCACGAATTCTTATTTTTCATTCTTCAAAAAAATCCCATTTTTGTGTTTCTTTAAACATATTGGCAGCTAATTCAAGCCTTTCTAAAACATTGTGACTGCTCATCAAAAGACATGTTGACAAACACCACCCCCTTCCCCAGCACACACCTACACATGCATACCCTCTGCTCTTGCATGCCTCTCTCAAAGCTGAGCTGTTTTTCTGAATGTGCCACAATGAATCAGCTGCTTAGTCATCTCTAGAGTGCGGGAGTTAGCAGAACAGCAAAGAGACATTACAAACCCCATAGCGCCTTTCACTTCCTTGAGCAGTATTTATTCTGCCCTCCACCTCATGCTGTCCAAACTGTTGGAGAGGCCCCATTCACTCTCTCTCCCTGCCTTTCTAGCCCTTATTCTCTCAAATGCAGTCACAGAGGAGGTAAGAGAGACAATCCTGGTTGGTGGCAGACATTATCCTAGTATCATTTTTCTTGCCTCTGGAGACACGTGATCCTGAGTTATAAATGCCCCCTTCACATTTGAAACTATATTTTGCAAGCCCTAGTAAGGCAGCTGCGCAAAGCTTACAGGGAGAACAGAAGTGTGCAAGCTTTTTTTTTTTTAATTCCCTCCTTAATAAAACCATACAAATTGATGCAGATGAGCCCACTAGCCACCAGTGGATATCTGGTATCAGTCTGAAAATTCTAGACCTGATTTCTGAGGTGTGCATGAGCTTTGAACTTTGTTTTAATAACCGAAGGCTGAGATTTTCTTTGAGAGGAAGGTCCTCTCCCATTCTTTATGCATTTTTTGTTTGTATAAATTTAATGGGTACAAGTGAAATTTTGCTACATGCATATATTGCATAGTGGTGAAGTCTTGACTTTTACTGGATTTGTTACTGGAAAAATGTACTTTGTACCCCTCAAGTAATTTCTCATAATCTCCCCACCTTCTGTGCCCCCACCCTTCCAAGTCTCTAGTGTCTATCATTCCACACTCTTTGTCCATGTGTACACATTATTTAGCTCCCACTTATAAGTGAAAGCATGCAGTATTTTACTTTCTGAGTTGTTTCACTTCTGGCAATGCCTCCAGTTCCATCCATGTCACTGCAAAATACATTATTTCATTCTTTTTTATGGCTGAATAGTATTCCATTATGTATATATACCACATTTTCTTTATCCAGTTACTCATTGATGGGACACTTAAGTTGAGTCCATATCTTTGTTATTGACCACACATTTTTTAGATGTGGTTACAACAGCAACACACTTGTCAGTTCAGCCTTGGGAAGGCAGCAAGAACTTCTGTCAGCATATAGAAGCAAATGTATCTTCTTAGCAGCTGGCGAGAGAATTTCCTAAGGGAGAAATGGCTTTGATAGCAATGAGGAGGGTAAAAGACACAACCTTGGTCTTCAGTGAAGAAGGAAGGTAGCTGGAAGACTGGGACCAAGCACTGCAGAGGAAATGTGAAGAGTGAGTCTGGATGGAGAAGGGAAGGGAGGCTTAGAGAAACGGGTAGCTGCAGGAGGTGGGAGATGGAGCAGTGCATTGGGAGATGTGACTTTCCTATCAATCTCCAGATCTCCACTAAAATTGCCAAAAAAAAAAGTCTGGAGATGCTTAGTGTGGTTGAATTTGCTGTAAAAACTGGTGAAGGACCTTGAGCATTAATTAAGATTGGCCTGGAGCAGAAACAGAGACACCTGCACAAATAAAGCAAAGAGTCAGGTCTAGGCTGAATTACTCGACACAGACAGCGAAGTGTTGTACACAGTCAGGATGCAGTTGCAGGACAGGTGCGGAGCAAGATCTGGACTATTTATCACTCCAAACTCAGTTTTGGGTGATTCTTTCTGGCCTTCATTCAGCCCTCCTCCATGGCTCTCTGGAGGTCTCTCTCCTAGTCTAGTATTTCTCATTCAAGACAGCAAGCACAGTTTTACAATTAAATGAGTGCTTTGTCTCATGTGAGGCAGTGAGTGTAGTTGTCAAGAATGATTTAAATCCTGACTTTGCCAGTTTTAGCACTGAGTACCTGGTTCAGTCCATCTGTTTTCCAATTATGAAATGGTCTAACAGGGCAATCTATCTCACAGGGATGTTGTGAATGTTAAATAACTAACATATGTAAAGTATTTAAAATTATTCCTAGTGCATAGCAATATCTTAGCAAATATACCTACTTCTTATTACTTCATTCTGGTAGGAAAAAAAGGGAGTTTAGCCACAATATCAAAACTTCCATTTTTGTTCATTGAATATATTTTTAAAACGTCAATCTATAGTCATAGTTTTAATTTTTAAATGTTTTGTTATTTAGGTATAATTGACATATAATAAACTATACATACTTAAAGTGTCAGTTTGATTAATTTTGAGGCTATATCTATGTCTATCTATGAAACCATCACCACAGTCAAAAGAATGAACACATACATCATCTCTCAAAATTTCCTTGGGCCCTATCTCGGTCTTTCAGGGCTGCTATAACAAAATATCATAAACTAGGTAGCTTATAAACAACAGAAATTTATTCCTCACAGTTCTTGAGGCTGTACAAGATCAAGGCACTGGCAGATTCAGTGTCTGGTGACAGCTGTCTCTCTGCTTCATAGGTAGAGCCTTCTCCTTGTGTCCCCACAAGGTAGAAGGAGCAAAGGAGCTCCTGTGGGCCTATCTTATAAAGGTAACAATCTTACTCATGAGGGCTCCTCCCTCATGACCTAATCACCTCCCGAAAGGGCTCACCTCCTAATACCATCATCTTGGGGGTTTGGGTTTCAGCATATAAATTTGGGGGGAACACAAACATTCAGACCACAACTATCTTCTTGGGAATCCCTCCCTCCCAGTTTTCCACATTCCCCTTTACCCCCTGCTCTCCCAGCAAACTATCGATTTGCTTTTTGTCACTTGATTCATTTGCATTTCCTAAAATTTTACATAAATAGAATCACACTCTGTCTTCTTTCACCCAGGATAACTTGTAATATCCATCCATGTCACTCCATGTATCAATTATTCCTTTTATTGCTGAGTAAGTAGTATTCCATTGAGTAGATATGATACAATTTATCTATTCACCTGTAGATAGATATGTGAGTTGTTTCCAGAAGTGGGCTACTACAAATAAAGCTGTTATCAGTATTTGTGTACAAGTCTTCATGTGGACATAGGTTTTTATTTGTCTCATGTAAATACCTAAGAGAAGTGGCTAGACAATAGAGTAGATATATTTTTAATTTTGTAAGAAGCTGCCAAACTCTTTTCCAAAGTAGTTGTGTCAGTTTTACATCTCCATAAGTAGTTATTCCACATTTTCATCCACATCTTCACAACAAAGTTAGCCATTCTAACAGGTGTGTAGTGTTATCTCATTGGGATTTTAATGTGCATTTCTCTAATGACTAAGTATATTGATCAACTTGGCATTTGCTTACTCATCATCTGAATATCTTCTTTAATGAAGAGAAGTATCTGTTCAAATATCTTGCCTAGTTTCAACAGTTTTCTACTACTGATTTTTGTAAATTCTTTAATATTCTGGATACAAGTTCTTTCTCAAATATACACTTTGCAAATATTTCATCCCAGCCTGTGGCTTGTCTTTTTCATTGTCTTAACAGTGTTTCTGATGAGCAGAAAATTATAATTTTTATAAAGTCCAATTTATCTTTTTCTCTTTTTAATGGATAGCGGTTTTGATGTTAGGTAAAATAAATTTTTGCCTAACAGGTACCAAAATTTTCTCATATGTCTCATCCAGAAGTGTTACAGTTTTGGTTTTACACTTAGGTCTATAAACCATCTTTATGTATTTTTAATATGGTGTGAGACATAGACCAAAGTTCTTTCTTTTGGTTTTGTTTGGCATAAATATATTCACTTATTTCAGCAGAATCTTTCTTTAGTTTTTTAATTTAGTTAATATTTCATTTTCTTAAAATATTATGTCAGCACTACACTGCTGGAATAAACACAACTTGGTCATAATATATTACCCCTTTTACATATTATTGGATTCATATTGCTAAAATCTAGTTTAACATTTTTGCATTTATATTCACAAGGGATATTATAATGTGGTTTTCTCTCTTTTTTTTTTTTTTTTTTTTTTTTTTTGAGACAGAGTCTTGCTCTGTCGCCCAGGCTAGAGTGCAGTGGCACAATCTCGGCTCACTGCAACCTCCAACTCCTGGGTTCGAGCAATTCTCCTGTCTTAGCCTCCTGAGTAGCTGGGATTACAGGCATGTGCCACCACTCTCGGCTAATTTTTGTATTTTTAGTAGAGATGGGGTTTCACCATGTTAGGCTGGCTGGTCTCAAACTCCTAGCCTCATTATCCACCTGCCTTGGCCTTCAAAACTGCTGGTATTACAGGCGTCAGTGACCGCGCCTGGCAGGGTAATGGCCTCATAGAATGAATTGGAACTACTCTTTTAATTCTTGAAAGAGTTTGAGAAGGATTGGTGATAATTCTTCTTTAAATATTTGGTAGAATTCTCCAGTGAAGCCATATGGTCTTGCACTTTTCTTTGGGAGGTTTTTAATTACTGATTTAATCTTTTCACTTGTTATAGATATGTTCAAAATTTCTATTTCTTTTTTTTTTTTTTTAGTCGGTTTTGGTAGTTTTTGACCCACTGGTTATTCAAGAGTGTGTTGTTTCATTTCCATCTATTTGCGAATTTCCTAAATTCTTATCTGTCACTGATTTCTAATTTTATTCCATTGTCACCAAAGAACATATTTTATATTATTTCAATCATTTAAAATTTATTGATCTGAATACACTCTTTAAGCCAAGCCTATATTAAGATCACCTCTAGCATCTGTGAAGCTAGATCCATTCCTGATTAAATGGAGTTTCTTTTGAAGCCAGGTAATCTTGTACAGGCTGCATGTCACCAGTGAGGGCTGGGCTTAACCTTCCTATCTGGGTTTCTTCCTACCTAAGACCACAAACCATCTGCCTGGTATAATTTCAGGAATGCCCCTCTTTCTCTGGTTGGTGGAGCCGAAAGTTATCCCAATCTCAGGCAGATTAGTTCAGTAAGCTGACATAAATGTAATGTTTATACTTGTGAGATTACTTTGGAAAAGCTGTTTTACTAAATTCCAGTGAGTGCTAGGAAGATGCGGTTAGATTTCTGATGGCAGGGTTTTTTTTCATTACAGGTTTCATTTCCCTACCTGGCATCCACTCAACATCCCTTTCACTGACTGCTGAAATCAGAACAATAAACCATTCCCTTCCTCAGAAGTCTCAACAAAATTCCCCCTCATAACAATCTCATATTTCCTGGCCTCTGCCAATTCTTTAGGATGTTTCAGGATCTTTTTCCCTTAGTCTCTGAAGACCTTAGATACAAGGATTTATAAAAGAGTACATTGAAATATCCTCAGGCAAGTATGATTCAGAGTTATTTATCTGAGGAAATATCTAAGCCAATGAGTTGAGACCTAAGTTTAGATTCTTCAAAGAGAAGGGAAGCAGAATAGGTAAATAGACACGTGGGTACATAGAATACTTTGAGGTTCCTTTTGTGACATGGCTGCATGATCATGGTCAGGTCAAAGAAACTCTTAGAGGCTCTTTTTTCACTACTTAAAAACAGGAACATTACACAGAGCTTCTAAGTATACTGTGATAGTCGGTACAAATACAAATGTCCCACTTTTCTTTCATTGCTTCTTGTTGGGAGTTGCCACCAGGCAAATGGGGATGTCTTAGTTATGATTTTGTTTGATGCACAGGATATCCCTGACTCAATGAACTGAGAATACTAATGAAATAGTTTCTTTAAAAAGTTTAACTTCAGGCCAGGCGCAGTGGTTCACACCTGTAATCCCAGTACTTTGAAAGACTGAGGCAGGTCATTGCCTGAGGTCAGGAGTTAGAGACAAGCCTGGCCAACATGGTGAAACCCTGTCTCTATCAAAAATACAAAAATTAGCAGGGCATAGTTGCAGGACCCTATAATCCCAGCTACTTGGGAGGCTGAGACAGGAGAATTGCTTGAACCTGGGAGGCAGAGGTTGCAGTGAGCTGAGATTGCACCATTGCACTCCAGCCTGGGCAACAACAGTACTTTGGGAGGCTGAGTCAGGTGGATCACCTGAGGTCAAGAGTTCTAAACCAGCCTGATCAACAAGGTGAAACCCCGTCTCTAATAAAAATACAAAAATTTAGCTGGGCATGCTAGAGGGCGCCTGTAATCCCAACTACTCAGGAGGCTGAGGTAAGAGAATCGCTTGAACCCAGGAGGTGGAGGTTGCAGTGAGCCGAGACCGTGCCATTGCACTTCATCCTGGATGACTGGATGAGACTATCTCAAAAAAAAAAAAAAAAAAAAAAAAAGTTTAACTTCATATTAAATATCAAGGCAAGGGAATTAACATCTAGTTGCAAGAAAGAGCAATATAACCTGGAACAAAACTTATAAAAATACAAATCTCTAAACCTACATATGGACTACTGTTTATTACTAAATTCAGCTGTTGCAATCACCATTTAATTCAATTTAACTCTAGTTCAAACTCTAAGACATAAGAACAAAATTCACCCTGACTTCTTTCCTAGACTCAAGAATTATTTTTTTCTACCTGAGCTAGAAGGCTGAAGCATCTTGATTCCTTAGTGACTCTAAATAGCCCTAAATAATAACTTTTTAATAAAAGTTTTCTTCCTTGATTGGCTAAAAAGACCAAAATAATACAGACTCAAATTATATTTATAATTATGAAAACATCTGTTTTCTCTTTTCCTTTACCAATATATGGGCCCTAGCTATTTTTATTAAAGCTGTCTTAGTAGTTTGATTCTACCAGGACCAGGCCTTTTTTTTCAGATTATTGAAAAACATATTTGAACTTAATAGAACAACGTTAAGCAATGTTGTATAGTAGTTTTCTCACATACACATTTGTGGGGTGTCTGCCATGTAGCTTATTTAAAACAAATGTTTGCTACCAGGTTAGATGCCTCCGACCCCCAACCCTTCATAGCCTACTTTTTCTTAACAATAGTATTCCGAGGAAGGTAAATACATTGCTAAAGAAAATATAACACATTCTGAATACAACTGAAAATATTTTATTAACTCTTTTGTGATTCATTCTTATTCCAATGAGTCCATTCCAATGAGTCCACTGACTCATAAAATTGAGAATTTTTAAATTGTTAGTCAAATATTCACTCTCCTCCTTTTCATTTAACCAGTAATGGGTGTAATCCTTATCCTATATTCTCCGTGAATATTTCTCAGATACTGTTATAAGGGTGATCCTCCATAGTCCGGTGGATTTACCTCTGATTTTGTGTCTTACCTGAGAACAAATCCTAATTTCCAATCCATTTGTCCTTGAGAGAGAAGACACAACTTTGTCTCTTTCTATGCACCTTTTTATTTCTAGAAGAAGCACCACACTGTCCTGTTTTCAATGTATTTTAACACTTTGACTGTTCGAACAAGTCTAGAGAGGTGTTATCTACCCCCTCCCCAGTTGTCCGCCAAAATTTTTTCTCAGTGTTTAAAATTCTCAGTGTATAAACTTCCACTCTCCTATCAAATTCTGTCCATGTGTCCTGAGTCATCATATAAGAAATAAATAACTCCTTCTGATACACTATTGTTTAATAGGTTGCCCCTCCCAGGGATACTTGCATTTAGAAGAAAATGCCTGAAGGTAGACAGTCTACAACCTTGGACAGCCTACATCCTTGGCAGTCATGTGCTGAGTTCTGGAAAATGACATACTGTCTAACCAGAATCCATGTGTGGGCTCCTGCAACAGATCTGAAAAGAAGGTAGCTTAGTCTAATTTGCCCAGAAACACTGACTGGGGGCTGCACTCTAAGGTGACTTTTCTGAGTGGACACATTCTCCAGCACCATTTCTAACATAACCAGTCTGCAGATACCAGCTGGCACATGGAATAGCCAGCCAGGTCAGGGAGGAAGCGGTAAAAACAAAAGGATAGAGGAATTCCAGAGACAGAGAGCATTAGTGCTGATTGAGCATTGTGGATTAGTTCTTGTCATTCAACTATAAAGCATGGTCAACTGCATCAAAGGAAATAAATGACTGATGCTGTTTTATCTGTCTTTACATTCTCCCTTTTATTCTGGGAAAAGTGTTTGGAGTATCTTAAGCCCTGGAGCTAAGACTGGAGCCGTTCAGCTCCAGACTCAACCACTTAGTTATTAAGAACACTTGGGTGGATTATTGATCTTCCCTGTGCCTTGGTTGCCTCTTTTGTTAAGTGGAAATAAAAATGCTTTCTATCTCATAGAGTTGGTTTGAGAATTTAAGGACTTAATATATATTAATTTTTAAAAAGATTAGTGCCCAACACAGAGTAAGCACTATGTAAGAATTTGTTACTGTGCTAATCTTCAAAAGGGAAAATCAGTGGATGAGATTTAAAAAGTTTTTGATAGACAGCTTGAAAGAGGGTCAGATTTAGAATTTATTTCCTTGGAGCATTCTTAATCCTTTCACCACGTGGACTTCATCTGATTCTTTCTGCCGCCTGCTTCTTTATGGGGGGAAAAGAAAAGGCAGAAGGTTCTCAGACTTGAAACGAATTATTACTGTTGCTAAGGTTCCTCTTCTTTTCCACCCTTGGGTCTGCTCAGGAAAGAAAGCAATTTGTAGGTCTGAAATTAACATTTTCCTTCTCTTACTGGGCTTCACTGGCTAAAACAATGTTAGAACTCATGTTTCCCAGTGAAGATGGGCTTTGTCCTACAAGCCAGACAGGCTTGCAGGCTATGTCTGACTAGGATTGACAGCAACTATGTCGCTGCTTAGCCATAAACCAAACAAAACTTTAGGGCTTTGGAGTTTAGACAATAGCCGAGTTACAAGGGTACTGTCCCAGAAGGGACCATGCTTATTTTTTGCAGACCTGGACAATGAAATGGCTGTGTCTTTCAAAATAATTTCCCAGGTCTTTGCTTTACTGAGATGTGCCCTTCCCCTGACAACAGAGAATTTCCAACATGGGGAGAAAGCAGGTTCCCTATCATAATCTTCAAGATAGCTTGATTGACTATAATTTGCAATCTTTCAAATCTGCAGGACACCAGCAAGTACTGACTTCTTCATGCTGGGAAAAAACATATTGGCCCAGAGAGGAGGATGTTGTTTTGATTGGCAACTTAGCTAAACAGAGAGATTATTGCAAATTCAGATGGGTGGAGGGTTTCTCAGAAACACTTAGTAATGGCCAGAGGACATGCCATGGTCTGAGATAGATGCTTAGCCAAAGATAATGTCCCACAGGAGGCTAGCTGGTTTCAAGTGAAATAGGTCCAACAGCCCAGGACCAGCCCTAGGTTCCAAATGGCAAAGGGAGACTCATTGGCATTCTGAACACTCTTCAAAATCGCCTTCTTCTGGGATGCTAATTATGTCCAGAGGGGAAAAAGACTAATAAAACCAATTCTCATTAAGATGTTTAGGTCCCAATGTGAATCTTCATCCATATTCTAGAGTTATTTAGTTTTTGAAAGAGAACTGAAAAAGAAAGTGATTAATCACCTCCCAGCGTAAATTCCAAAGGTAGAATTCCAGGACGTGTGTAATCCATCATATTATCATCACCTATGGCACCACCTTCTTCTCACTCACAAGGCTAATCCTGAAGCACTTTCCTAAACAAATAGTTCAATTCTATAAACATTTAAGGGTGATAATGTGCAAAGATTTATGATTCCAAACCAGTGGAATGCTGCACAGAAGTTTAGGGACCTGGGGCAGCAGTTAGACACTGGATAAAATCCTAGCTTCATCTTTTACAGGCTTTGTGAGTTTCAACCTCTTCACTTTTAGTTTGCAAAACAGAACTAATAAACTTACCTCCTTATAAGGCTGCGGTGGGGGATTTGGTAAGATGAAGGTCTTTGCACAGTGCCTGACATATAGTAAGGGCTCAGTAGATGTTACTTGTGTGCAGTATTAAGTAGAACCCAAGCACATGAAAGAGTAGGTTCTTTAAAGCTCAGCTGATGACTACCTTGACCACTGAAGTCCTAGCACCTGGCACAGGATGAATACTCAGCAAGTACTTGTTAAGTGAATAAAGTTACAAGTTTTTCCCTGCTTCATTTACCCACCAGCCCATAACCTTCATCTCTTGCTTCCTCTATCACAAAGGAGCTTTGAAAGAGCCAGAGGAAAGAGTACCATGAGTAGGTGAAGTTGGTTATGCTAACAGGACTGGTCAAAACTTAAAAACAGCAAGAGCCTAGTGAGAAGATGCAGCCAAGAGGAGCCAGACGTCTGGAAGGTCACAATTAGGAACCGGGAAGTGGGAGAGACTGAATAAAAGGGCAGGTCCAGGGCATGCAGATTCTGTGTGCTTCTTTTTCCAAGGACTAGCTGTGCTGGGAATTGCAGCAAGCTGAATCCACCAAAGTTGAAACATAAAAGCTTCTTTCAAGTTTTGCCAGAAACTGTCTGTATGTGACTCATTCCAGGTAGGATGTAAAAGACCATGTTCAATAACCAGACACATATGTATTTATTGTGCTCCACCCTTTTTCTCCCTGATTCCCTTCTCCCTCTCCCTCCAGGATTTCCTTCCATTTACAGACTTCATGGGAATGGCAAGAGTTGGGAAGCTCTGCTTCTTTACATTTTTAAACTTGAGGCAGCAATCTGCTTTTATAAGCATCAGTAAAACCAGAGTTGTCCCCTCTTTTCTGTGAAAATTAGATTCAGTTTTTGTTTCAATTAAATAAAATAAGTGGTCTGTACTCAGACGGTTGAATGCAGGAAGATTGTTGATCACAAACTTATCAGTTGTTAGTCATAGATCTAAAGTTTCCCTCACTCTGGTCAACCTTTTTGATGTGCTGTGTCCTAACCTCTTCTTACCAGGAATGTTCCGTCAAGGGGAACATTTCTAGCTTTGGGTTTTAAAGCCCTCAGCTCACCAGCTCACCACCTCATGGAGGAAGAGAAAGTATCATATGGAAGTATGTTTTCAGTCTTGCAGACAGTGGTTGGAGATTGCAAGGCCAACCTGAAATGGGTGTGGCTTTTTGTTTTGTTTTCAGCTAAAATTGCTTGCTGGTATTGGCAGGAGGCTTAGTAGAAAAGAAGGGAAGGATTTGTCCGTGGCAGTTTTTAAATACACAAAAAGCCAGCATTTGCTTTGCAAGCACATGTCTCCTACACTTTGTGGGCTCCTGCCCACAGTAGGCAAGCAGTTTACTCTTTGTCTACAGTACTCACCATGCTTCCAAAGACTCCTTCGATGTTGATTACCCATTTGGTTCAAGCTCTCTGACCTATAGCGGTTTTACTGCTACATCAGCATTGAGAGTAGACAGCAACATAGATGTCTAAAGAAAAAGACCCTTGGCTTATTTTTAACACCCTATTGTTCTGGCTTTGTTGTTACTGCGTTAGTGACTTTTCTGCTTTCATTCTGTGGCTGTCTACTTCTGTAGCTATCCTTTCTTTAGTTCTTTTAATAAACATTATTCATACTTCCCTTTCCTACTTTTTAAAAATCCTAATTGTCTCAGCTCAGTAGTAGCCTTGCCAGACACAGGCCCAGTGGACCAGGCACCAAAGCTAGGAATGCGGGGCAAGCTGAATCCAGAGGTCACAGGGGCACAGGAAAATCCTAGGACACAAAGGCTCCAGTGCAGGTTGCACAGGAGAGGCAAGTGGCTAAGTTGACACAAAATATAGACTAGGTGCTGATGCCAGGAGCAAGTAGCATAAAAAGTAAAAACTAAAGCCAGAATTCAAACCAGGAGCACTGAGAACCATGGGTCCAGTTTCAGAGGTAAATTAGCAAGGAATGGCCTTTTAACCACTGGAATAACTACCATTAATTGAATACTGACCATGGACCAGAAACTCTGCGTGATGCCTTACACATATCGAAACTTTGCATGGGTTAGTCTCCATAATCCCTCAAGTGCAGATGAAGAAACTGAGGCCCAGAACTGGAAGTTCCTTGGCCACACCACACTTTAGACCTAGGTGTGTATGACTATAAGCCATCCTCTTCCCCTGAGTCTCACTGCCACTGAATAAGCTTTTGACATTCTATGTCTGGCTACCTCTTCTTTTTGTTTTTAAAACAACAACAACAACAACAAAACCCTTTTATTTTAGATTTAGGGATACATGTGCAGGTTTGTTATATAGATAAACTCGTGTCACAGGGGTTTGATGTACAGATTATTTTGTCACCCAGGTCCTAAGCCTAATACCCATAGGTATTATTTCTGCTCCTCTCCCTCCTCTCACCCTCCACCCTCTGGCAGGCCCCTGTGTCTGTTGTTCCCCTCTTTGTGTCCATGTCCTTCATCATTTAGCTCCCACTTAAAAGTGAGAACATAACTATATTTGGCTTTCTGTTCCTGTGTTAGTTTGTTAAGGATAATGGACTTCAGCTCCATCCATGCCCCTGCAAAGGACCTGGTCATATTCTTTTTTATGGCTACATAGTATTCTATGATGATATGTCCCACATTTTCTTTATTCAGTCTATCATTGATGGACATTTGGATTGATTCCATGTCTTTGCTATTGTGAATAGTGCTGCAGTGAACATACGTGTGCATGTGTCTTTATAACAGAATAATTTATATTCTTTTGGGTGTATACCCAGTAATGGCATTGCTGAGTCAAATGGTATTTCTGTTTTTATGTCTTTGAGGATTCACCATGCTGTTTTCCACAATGGCTGAACTAATTTACATTCCCACTAATACTATATAGTGTCCCTTTTTCTCCACAAACTCACCAGCATCTGCTATTTTTTAATTTTTAAATAATAGCTATTCTGACTGGTGTTAGCTGGTATCTCATTGAGGTTTTGATTGGCATTTCTCTAATGATCGGTGATACTGAGCTTTTTTTCATATGCTTGTTGGCTGCATGTATGTCTTCTTTTGAAAAGTGTCTGTTCATGTCCTTTGCCTACTTTTTAATGGGGTTGGTTTATTCTTTCTTATAAATGTCTTTAAGTTGCTTATAGATGCTAAATATTAGACCTTTGTCAGATGCATAGTTTGCAAAAATTTTCTCCTATAATGTAGGTTGTCTGTTTATCCTGTTGACAGATTTTTTTGCTGTGCAGAAACTCTTCAGTTTAATTAGATCCCATTGGTCATTTTTGCTTTTGTTGCAATTGCTTTTAGCATCTTTATCATGAAATCTTTGCCAGTTCTTTTGTCCTGGATAGTATTGCCTTGGTTGTCTGCCAGGGTTTTTATAGTTTTAGGTTTTACATTTAAGTCTTTAATTGATCTTGAGATAATTTTTGAATATGGTGTAGGGAAGGGATCCACTTTTAATCTTTCACATGTGGCCAACCAGTTATCCCAGCACCTATTGCTTTCCCTATTGTTTGTTTTTGTCAGGTTTGTTGAAGATCAGATAGTTGTAGGTGTGCAGTCTTATTTCTGGGTTCTCTATTCTGTTGCATTGGTCTGTGTGTCTGTTTTTGTACCAGTACCATGCTGCTTTAGTTACTGTAGCCCTGTAATATAGTTTAAAATCATGTAGTGTGATGCCTCCAGCTTTGTTCGTTTGCATAGGATTGCCTTGACTGTTCAGGCTCGTCTTTGGTTTCATATGAATTTTAGAATAGTTTTCTCTCATTTGGGAAGAATGTCAATGGTAGTTTAATAGGCATAGCATTGAACTATAAATTGCTTTGGGCAGTATGGCCACTTTAATGATATTGATTTTTCCTATCCATGAGTGTGGAATGTTTTCCATTTGTTTGTGTCATCTCTGATTTATTTTGAGCAGTGGTTTGTAGTTGTCCTTGTAGAGATATTTCACCTCCCTAGTTAGCTGTATTTCTAGATATTTCATTCTTTTGTATCAATTGTGAATAGGAATTCATTCCCAATTTGGCTCTCATCTTAACTGTTGTTGGTGTCTACAAATGCTGGTGATTTTTGTACATTGATTTTGTATCCTGAGACTTTGCTGAAGTTATTTATCTGCTGAAAAAGCTTTGAGAAAACAATTGAGGGATCATTATGACAGACAGGAGGCAGGATTAGATTGCAGGTCCAACTCAGATGGGCAGAGAAGCATGTGGAGGATTGTATCATGAATTTTAGCTCTAGAAAGACTGAAGAACAAACCAGGAATCCTGAGAGGACACACAGACCCTCTGAAGGAAGCAGACTGCTCCTGCAGAACCCAGGAGACACCTCAAATACTGTGAGTACCCAAACTGCGGAAGTGGGTAAGGGAGATCATCCAGTCCCAAACACAACCCCCACTGGGGAAACTGAAGGTCTAGTTTTTGGGAGAAGTTTCTGACCTTAGCTGGAGAGGAGTCAATTTAGAAAGCTGAGCAAAATACAGGAGTACAAGAGCAGTGAAAAAGGCCCTGTAGCTTGCTGGGTCCCCAAGCAAGCCATTCCTGCCTGGCACCACAGGGATCCCTTGGGAGGGTGACCAGAGGAGAAGAGGGAAAACTGCACAGGGACAAGCAAATCCCTAGCTGAACTTTGTAACAATTTGAACTGAGTGAGAAGCATCCTGGCCAGAACTCGAAGGAGGATGCAACTCTGGTATGCAGACTCCACAGGCTGAGGAAGAACCAAGCCCTTTTCTTTTGCAGCTGGGAGGTGGGTAGCCTGGGGCAAGGTCCCAAGCCCTTCTCGCCCACAGCCTGGAAACAGACTCAGCGCTGTTAGTAGGGCACAGTGGGAGTGAGACCAGTCTTTCAGATTGCATAAGAGCTGGGTGAGCTTTGTGACTGCAGTCTGAGCTCAGACACGCCTAGCTCTGTCCCCACATGATGGGCCTTCCCTATCCACCCTAATAGCTAAAGACAAAGGGTGTATGCTCTCGGGAGTTCTAGGACCTGGAGCAGGTTGTTTAATTTCCATGTAATTGTATAGTTCTCAGCAATTTTCTTAGCCTTGAATTCTATTTTTTTGCACTGTGGTCTGAGAGAGTGGTTAGTATGATTTTAGTTCCTTTGCATTTTCTGAGGATAGTTTTATGTCCAACTGTGTGGTCAATTTTAGAGTATGTACCAGGTGCAGATGAGAAGAATGTATAACCTGTAGTTTTGAGGTGGAGTGTTCTGCAGAGGTATATCAGATCCATTTGGTCCAGTGTTGAGTTCAGGTCCTGAATATCTTTGTTAATTTTCTGCCTCAATGATGTAATACTGTCAGTGGTGTTGTAAAGTCTCCCGCTATTATTGTTTGAAAGTTTAAGTCTCTTTGTAGGTCTCTAAGAAGTTGTTTTATGAATCTGAGTGCTCCTGTGTAGGGTGCACATATATTTAGGATAGTTAAGTCTTCTTGTTGAACTGAATCCTTTACCATTATGCAATGCCCTTCTTTGTCTTTTGTTTTTTAATCTCTGTTGGTTTAATGTCTGTTTGGTTTGAAAGTAGAATTGCAACCCCTGCTTTTTTTCTGTTTTCTATTTGCCTGGTAGATTTTTCTCCATCCCTTTATTTTGAGCCTGTGGGTGTCATTGCATGTGAAATGGGTCTCTGAAGACACCATAACATTGCGTCTTGCTTCTTTATCCAGTTTGCAAGTCTAAGCCTTTTCATTGAGGCATTTAGCCCATTTACATGCATGATTAGTATTAATATGTGTAGATTTGATCCTATCACCATGTTGTTAGTTGTTTTTATGCCAACTTGTTTGTGTGGTTTCTTTATAGTGTCACCACCCTGTGCATTTAGGTGTGTGTTTTGTAGTGGCTGGTATTAGTTTTTTCTTTCTAAATTTAGTGCTTCTTTCAGGAGCTCTCATAAGGCAGGTCTGGTGATAATAAATTCTCTCAACACTTGCTTTTCTAAAAGGATCTTATTTCTCCTTCATTTAGAAAGCTTAGTTTGGCTGGATATGACAGTCTTGGTTGGAATTTCTTTTCTTTAAGAATGTTGAATATAGGAGGACCCCAATATATTCTGGCTTGTAGGGTTTCTGCTGAGAGGACCACTGACAGTCTGATGGGCTTCCCTTTGTAGGTGACCTGTCTTTTCTCTCTAGCTGCCTTTAACATTTTTTCTTTCATTTTGACCTTGGAAAATCTGATGATTATGTGTCTTGGGCATTATCACCTTGTCAAGTATTTTGTGGGGGTTCTCTGTATTTCTGGAATTTGAATGTTTGCCTCTCTAGCTGGGTTGGGAAAGTTCTCATGAGTGATATCCTGAAATATGCTTTCCAAGTTGCTTCCATCCTCCCCATCTCTTTCAGATATGCCAATGAGTCATAGATTTGGTCTCTTTACGTAATCCTATGTTTCTCAGAAGTTTTGTTTGTTCCTTTTTTTCTCTCTTTTTTAAAATTTCTTGTATGACTATCTTATTTCAAAAAGCCATTCTTCAAGCTCTGAGAGTCTTTCCTTTGCTTGGTCTGTTCTGCTGTTAATATTTGCAATTGTATTATGAAATTCTTGTAGAGTATTTTGCAGCTCTATCAGGTTGGTTACATTCTTTTCTATACTGGCTATTTTGTCTTCCAGTTCCTGTATCATTTTATTGTGATTCTTAGCTTTCTTAAATTGGGTTTCAATGTTCTCCTGAATCTCAATGATCTTCATTATTATCCACATTCTGAATTTTATTTCTATCATTCCAGTCTTCTCAGCCCAGTTAAGAACTTTTCCTGGAGAACGAGTGCAATCACAGGTGGAAGAGGGGCGATGCTACTGGTACCTAGTATGTAGAGGCCAGAGATACTTCTAAATATCTTTCAATGCACAGAATTATCTGACCCAAAATGTCAGTACTGAGGTTGAAAAGCCTGGGGTCAAAGAAATGGAGTGTTTAAGCAAAGAAAGAAAAAGTTGAAAAGAATCCTAAATTCTATATGCAAATGTTTTCTCTTCTTTATAGCATTCTTGCTTATTTCACAGATGTGATGGCTTCTCAAAATTCTTTATATATATATATATACATACATATACATATATATATGTATATATGTATATACACACACATTCACATATATATGAATATATACATAATTGATACTATGTATATATTATCAAATAATTTTGGTAACAAATATTTGTAATACATAAAGTAACAAATATTGTTGTATACTATACTATTGTATACTATTATTTGATACTCTCTATTTCTATATATATGTGTGTGCATGTGTACACACACACACACACCTTTTCTGTTTCCAAAATTATTTTTTTTCAGAGTATTCTCATTTGTCTGTTTATGTTTATAGATGAGGATCTACACAGTGTTCTCATCCCTGACTGCACATTAGACCAGTGGATCCCAAACTCTAGGAGTAGGGCATAAGCATCCATAGTTTTCTAAAGTTCCCAGGTGTTTTGGAGACAGTGTTACCATGAACAAGTACCAGAAGCTTAAATGGTTTTCTTTGGTACAAATGAAGCTCTCTGCCCCACCACACTTCCTTAGGCAAATACAGATTTTGATTTTGGAACCCTTGAGAAGAGTTGTCAAGGAAGAAAAGGTTGGGATTGAGATAAAAGCTGCTGCCATGAAGAACTTAGTCTTCGAAGAGTAAAAGAAACTATTGGTGCCCTGGTGGGTGCAGCAGAAAGACCCACAGAGGCTCATGGAATGGATGCTAAGCCTCAGGATGGTAGGGAGAAGCATAAGAATAATAGAAATTTTGGACCAAGAGCCTGATATAGAGCAGATCCCGCTTTATCAGTTCACTTTCTCTTCCCAAGGGCCACTACCTTCTGCACCTGCTTTCTATAGAACCAAGTTGCTGAGCCCTGCCAACTTAGCTCTGTATTTCCTTTTTGGGGTAGGGAGTGTTGAGTTTCTCCCTAAAAATGTCAATTTATAGTCTCCATCTATATTTGGGAATCAATGTACACTGCCAGTTATTATTAAGGCACATAGCCACAGTCTTACACAGCATATTCAACCAAAGGCTGGAAAGTCAGTAAAGTTACAAACATGAACAAGGAAATGTAAGTGTCCTATCCTATAGTACTGGTGAGGTGTCCTACAATGTGAATTGGTTATATCAAGGTCCTCCAAGGTCTCTATTACTTTTTCACATTACCTTACATCTCTGAGGTTTCTACATGACCACACAGCACCTCTAGGTTGCAAAGCTCCTCCCTCCTCTGCTTCATCCCCATCCTCCTACAGGTAAGTGCAGACAAGTAACCACAGTCCTGATTTCTATTGGTGTCGGATGAGACTAGCTAACTTCAGAGACCCTGCTCAGACAATATCAGGAAGGCGTATAGCTGGGGTGTGATCACCATGTCTGCAGTGTTTCTTTTGTGTACATGTTAAGAGAGGCCTTATCCAACCTCTCAGCAATGTCAAGGTGCATCAGGGAAAAGAAATAGATCAGTGTTTCCTCCTCAGGATTGGTCAGTGTGGAAAAAAAGGGCTCAGGCATGAGGAAGCAACAAAGTCAAGAGAGTACAGTCTTCTTTAGCTACACAGATACTTGGGTGAGAGATTCTAGGAACTCAGAATGGCAGTGAACTAACACACATCTGAAATAAAGAGCTTTTTAATAGGATGAAGAGTAACAGATTATAGTTTAGCCCAGAACTTACATACTAATTTTGCTTTTATTACATTATATAGAGATATGGGTCCCCAAGAAATCTTTCCCATGGGCTGAAATTTATTCACCATATGTTAATTGAACAGCTAGGAAGAGTTTTGAGCACTGAGGATACGACAATGAACAAATCAGAATAATTCCCTGTGTTATAGAGCCTCACTGTCCAATATAGTCTCATCGACCAGCATGTAGCTATTTAAATTTAAATTAGTGAAAATCAAACCAGGCCAGGCGCAGTGGCTCATGCCTGTAATTCCAGCACTTTAGGAGGCCGAGGTGGGTAGATCACTTGAAGTCAAGAGTTCAAGACCAGCCTGGCCAACATGGTGAAACCCTATCTCTATTAAAAGTGCAAAAATTAGCTGGGCATGGTGGTGAGTGCCTGTAATCCCAGTTACTTGGGAGGCTGAGGCAGGAGAATCGCTTGAACCTGGGAGGCAGAGGTTGCAGTGAGCCGAGATCATGCCAATGCACTCCAGCCTGGGTGGCAGAGTGAGAACTGTCTCAAAAAAAAAAAAAAAAGAAAGGAAAAAAAAAAAGGAACGAAATCTAAACTTCATTTCCTTGGTTGCAGTAGCCATACTTTAAATTCTCAGAAGTCCTCAATATGTGGCTACTTGTTATTGTACTGGCCAGCATAGATGTAGATAATTTCCATCACTGCAGAAAGTAATATTAAACAGCACTGTCAAGAGATGGCTTTTGATATAGTATGGATCTGTGTCCCCACTCAAATTTCATGTCAAAATATAATCCCCAAAGCTAGACATGGAGGCTGGTGGAGGTGATTGGATCATGGGGGTGTTTTCTCATGGTTTAACACCATTCCCCGAATGCTGTTATCATGATAGAGTTCTCATAAGATCTGGTTGTTTAAAAGTGTGTGGCACCGCTCCCTTTGCTCTCCTCCTCCTGCTCTGAACATGTGATGTGCCTGCTCCTGCTTTGCCTTCTGCCACGAGTAAAAGTTTCCTGAGGTCTCCTCAGAAGTTGAGCAGAAGCCACTATGCCTCCTGTACAGCCTGCAGCACTGTAAGCCAATTAAAACTCTTTTCTTTATAAATCACCCAGTCTTGGGTATTTCTTTATAGCAATACAATAAGAAATTAATACAGCTTTCAACCTAGAGAGGTTTCTACCTTTAGTGTCCCACTTTGGTTAAAAATCTGAATGACCTTATTGATATTATTTGACTCTTTGTCCTCCCTACCCCACAAATTTCATGTGAATTATAATCCCCAGTGTTGGGGAAGGGACCTGGTAGGAAGTGTTTGGATCATGGGAACGGGTTTCCCCATTGCTGTCCTCATGGTAGTGAGTGAGTTCTCATGAGATCTGGTTGTTCACAAGTGTGTGGTACTTCCCCCTTCGCTCCCTCTTCCTCTTGCTCTGGCCATGTGAAAACCTGCCTTGCTTCCCCTTCCTCTTCCACCATGATTGCACGTTTCCTGAGACCTTCCACCCATGCTTTCTGTACAGCCTGTGGAACTGTGAATCAATTAAACCTCTTTTCTTCATAAGTTACCCACTTTCAGGTATGTCTTTATAGCAATGTGAGAACGGACTTATACACCCATTACGTAAATAGTTTTTTGAGAGGGGCAGTGTCACACAAACCATCATCAGTTCTTAATGGAATAGTAGAAAAAGCATTGCTTCTGGAGTCAAAGATGAATTCAGATCTCTGTCTTGCACTATACCAGCTGAGAAAATTCAGCCAGGAATCAATCATTTTATGAAAACAATAATAGTATCATACTTCATAGTAATTAAATGAGATGATAGTATATAATGTGGCTAACTCCAGGGCCTGAACACATAGAGGTACTAAGTAAGTATCTGTCATGGAGTAGCCTATTATGAAATGGGTCACAGGACAAATAGGTTTTCATGAATGTAATAACTAGCCAATTGGCTAGGCACTGTTCTAAGAGTTTTACAAATACAGACTCAGAGGCCAGGTGCAGTGGCTCATGCCTATAATCTCAGCACTTTGAGAGGCCAATGCAATAGGATCGCTTGAACCTAGGAGGTTGAGGCTGCAGCTCAGATTGTGCCACTACACTCCAGCCTGAGTGACAGAGCAAGGCCTTGTCTCTAAAAAAACGCAAAAAACGCAGGCTCATTCAGTCCTCACAAAAACCTGTGAAATAGGTGCTAGTATTATTTCTGTTTAATAGATAGGGAAATTAAGATAAAGACAGATTAATTTGACCAATATTTGAGCTTGTATTAGTCAAAGGTTATTTTTAATTCTTCTATAGCTTCATAAACTACCCTGAAATCTCAGTGACTTCACACAGTCCAAGTTTTCTTCCTTGCTCGTGTCACAGGCCAGTTAGACATTCAGTGAAGGCCATTGTGCAGGGATTCAGAGTTCCCACCAAAGGTGAGAAATACCAACTTTTAGGTTCTCAGAATCCTCTCGTGAACTCTGCATCCGGGCTGGGGAAAGAATAAGAAAGAGCTTAAAGCAGTCTTTCTCAACTTCAGTATTTGTATGGTTAATTTTATGTGTCAATTTAGGTGGGTTAAGGGATGCCCAAATAACTGGTAAAGTATAATTTCTGGTATGTGTATGAGAGTATTTCTGGAAGAGATTGGAATTTGAATCAACAGACTGAGTAAGGAAGATCTGCCCTCAGCAATGTGGGTGACAACATCTAACTCATTGAGGGTTTAAATAGTACAATAGAGAAAGGACAAATTATCTCTCTTCTTGAGCTGGAACCCATCTTCTCCTGCCCTTGGGCATCTGTGCTCCTGGTTCTTGGGTATTGCAACTCTGGGACTTTCACCAGGTGCCTCTCAGTTCTTTGGCTTTCTGCCTCTGTCAGGGCTTTAGACCCAGACTGAATTATATCACTGGTTTTTCTGGGTCTCCAGCTGGCAAATTTAATACTTCTAAAACTCCATAATTGTGTGAGCCAATTCTCATAATAAATCTCCTGTTATATGTATCTGTGTATATCCTATTGGTTCTGTTTCTCTGAAGAATCTTAATATGGTATTATTGATATTTTGGACTGGATTATTTCTCATTTGCTGTTCTGTGCATTATAAGATGTTTAGCAGTATCTCTGGCTGCCAGTGGCCACCTGCCAGTTGTGACGAGGGGTTGGGGGGTATATGTGTGTATGCATCAGTGTATGCCCCCCAGTTGAGAATAGTGGCTTAAAGAATCACTCCAAGGTTTTTGAGGTTAAGCTAGAAAGTGGTCATACTTCTTTTACCCAAATTTTATTGCCTAGAACTCAAATGGCCACATGTAAGTTCTTGAGAGCTAGAAAATGTAATCCAGCAATGTGTCCAGGAAGAAGAGGAGGTCTGGAAAGATTAGATGAGCAATGTTTGATTCACTTGAGAGATATAGACCTCCAAAAACATGCTAAAAGCTTGAGAGAAACTAGCAAAGATATGCAGGATATTCTAAACAGTATTGGAGACAAAACAACACTTTTTTTTTTTTTTTTTTTTTTTGAGAAGGAGTCTCGCTCTGTCTCCTAGGCTGGAGTGCAGTGGCGTGATCTTGGCTCACTATAACCTCCACCTTTCAGGTTCAAGCGATTCTCCTGCTTCAGCCTCCCGAGTAGCTGGGATTATAGGTGCCTACCATCACGCCTGGTTCGTTTTTGTGTTTTTACTAGAGACAGCATTTTACCATGTTGGCCAGGCTGGTCCTGACCTCAGGTGATCTGCCTGCCTTGGCCTTCCAAAGTGCTGGGATTACAGGTGTGAGCCACTGTGCCCGGCCAAAAACATATGACTATCAAGATTTTTTTCATGGCTGATATCATCAACCTATGTAGTTCTGCCAGAATACAGAGTTAATACAATAAAGCACTAGATGCCATGTTTCCTGGCTATATATGTTTGTCAGATAACACCAAAAAGCAATCAACATTTTGCAATGATCTATGGAAAAGCTGAACTTGGGAATAAAGCTGGGATGATAGGAATATTTTCATCAGGCTATCTAGTCCCAATCACATTCCAGAAGGATGGGCATCTGCAATAGGTAGGCCAGGAGTGCAAGAGAGCTAGAACTGCATTTTTGGGAGACGGAAAAGTGGAGAATCTTTGGATACATGTCACAAATAATGAAGAGTCAAAAACAAGGAGAGGCAGAAGCAAGAGTAAAGTTGCCATTCATTTATTATCAACAGTTTCAAGTGAATATTTTGGCCTACTGTAAAGGCATGTTGTAAAGTTGATTAATAAGTGATGTTTTCTAAAATCCTACTTGAAGCACTGGTATTTTTGTATTTCAAAGCAGGTTAAGTCATTTTTTCTGTACAGAAAAAAACCTATGTCTCTTTTAAGGATCATCTAAATTATAGTTGGCTCTTGTTGGTGCATTAGAAAAACCTTTAAATAGGCTGGGCACAGTAGCTCATGCCTGTATTCCTAGCACTTTGGGAGGCTGAAGTAGGCAGATCACCTGAGGCCAGGAGTTTAAGAGCAGCCTGGCCAGCAAGGTGAAACCCCATCTTACTAAAAAGACAAAAATCAGCAGATATGGTGGCACATGCCTGTAGTCCTAGCTACTCGGGAGGCTGAGGCATGAGAATCACTTGAACCCAGGAGATGGAGATTGCAGCGAGCTGAGATCGAGCCACTCCACTCCAGCCTAGGTGATAGAGTGACTGTCACTCACAGACACACACACACACACACACACACACACACACACATCTTTCAATATCCCTTAATTTTCCCGCTTTATGACAACAAAATTAAAGTCAAAATGTTTCTTGAGCTTTTTATTATATGGTTTGAGGAAAATTATTTCTCAGCTGCCTAGTTTGGACATTTTTCTCTTTACTATGTAATCATATTGAAAAGAACTAGAAACTCTCCAGTTTCTACCAACAGGCACCAAATCAAATTCTAGGAGCCAAGGCTGACTTCTCCAACCACTCTTAGCTCCATCCCACCCATCCCCTTCCCTAAGTAAAAGACAACAACACTACATCTTTATGCCAATAAAACAGTCTATTTCAGCCTAGGTCAATGGGTTAAAAAAAATAGTCTTCCAATAAATTAAAGTTATTGATAGCCTAAGTCTCACTAAAATTTATAATTTCATTTTTTGAAAATAACTATAAAAGCTAATGAAATGAAGAAAAGGGAAAAAGGATGAAGAAAAAGAAGAAAGGAGGAGAGTTAGATATTCTGAGCTTGTAGATAAGTCTTGGAAGAAAACTTATTTCCAGCCTTATACAATATAAATGGTCCCCAACTTAGAATGATTTAACATTTTCAGCTTTATGATAGGCTTATCAAGACATAACCTGATAGATTTCAACTTACGATATTTTCAACTTACAATAAATGTATGGAGATGTAAACCTATCATAAAGAGCATCTGTAGACCTCATTAGTTACATTTTCCAGAGAGTGGAAGAAAAAGTCAGAGTCATGAAGTGACATTAACTGTTAATGAGAGACAATGACTTTTCTTTAGATGTTTCTACTAAGGAACAAATTCGTAACCACAACTAATAGAAGCATGTATATGTACATTAATTCACCAAAGTTATTGAGAAATGCTATATACAAAACACTCTCCTAAATTGGCAGATGAGGGATGGAAAAGGTGAGAAAAATGTAATATGTTTCCTCAACAAATTTGAAATGTAGTACAGATGTCAGCTAAGTCAATGAAATACAAGTACACCAAATACTTGTCACATACAAGTAAACAAAATACAAAAAGAACAGAGAAGGGAGGGGAGAAACATGGAGTGGAGACAGGAAAGGGAGGGGAGGCATGGAGGAGACTGAAGTATTGAAATTTCCTGACTGAGGAAAGAAATGGTGTACAGATTTAAAAACAAGAGATCTGAAGAAGCATAGTGAGGCTGCCAACATGAAGAATCTCTCTCCTTTCTGGGCAAGATCATACTTGGTTCTCTGGATTATGATGAAATGGAAGTGTCAGGGCACTAAGAGAAACCATAAGGGTTTACATGCCCTTTATTATCCATCAAATGTAGTGCCAAGCCATCCCCAGCAATTACTCACATGACTGTCTGTCCTCTGCTTGAAAATGGGATTCTTCATTTCTCCGAAGGTTCTGGGCCCCAGGTCTGGCATTGCTCCCTCAGTGACCTAAGGCCATCAGCAAGATGGTGTGCCTTGTGTGGCACAGTGTCATCCTATCACTACTCTTCTGCCAAATTCAGAATATTATGAGCAGGTTTCTCTTTCTTCTTTTAGACATACAAAAAGCAAGCCAGAACTGAAGAAAACCGAATGAATTGGAGAAATGGATTGCTTTAGCCAAGTGCCTGTTCTCAGGCTTCTGATAAAAGGGTCATCTTCCACTATCGTTAAGTTGTGCATGCTTGGCCTGCGAGAGTAAAGAATAAAGCCTACTGTGCAAACTTGCAAACCTAGTGCATAACAGAGAAAATAATCATTTGCTGATTGTAAAAACAAACAAACAAAAAACCCAAAAAACTAAAAAGCAAGCAGGCAGCTTTCAAGCTAAATGGGCCTTTTAGTAGTGAATCTGGCAATATTACATGTTCTTTTTCCTTGATGCAATACGCAGCTCAACTCTTGGAGAGCTACAGTGTGATGGTTAAAGGAATAGATTTTGGAGTCAGTTAGTTTGGGTCTGAATTTTGGTTCTACTACCTATTGCTGTGTGACCTTGGATATGTTTCTTAACTTTTCTTCAGTTTCCTTCCTAACCTGTAAATGTAGGATAATAGTAGTGATACTTTATAGAGTCATTATAAAGTGATTAAAAGAAATTCTCCATTTAAGAATTTATAATAGTAGTAGGGTCACAATATGAGTTTAGTAAATGCTGGTTATTAATAACATTACTTTTAACAACCAGGGAATAATATAATATTAATTCTTTATGTTTTTCTTTTTTTTATTTTGAGTTCTGGGGTACATGTGCAGATCATGCAGGATTGTTGCACAGGTACACATGCCATGGTGGTTTGCTGCATCCATCCCCCCATCATCTACATTAGGTATTTCTCCTAATGTTATCCCTCCCCAATGCCCCCACCCCCTGCTATTGCTCCCCTAGCCCCCCCACCAACAGGCCCCAGTGTGTTATGTTCCCCTCCCTGTGTCCATGTGTTCTCATTGTTAACACCCACCTATGAGTGAGAACATGCAGTGTTTGATTTTCCGTTCTTGTGTCAGTTTGCTGAGAATGATGGTTTCCAAATTCATCCATGTCCCTGCAAAGGACATGAACTCATCCTTTTGTATGGCTGCATAGTATTCCATGGTGTATATGTGCCACATTTTCTTTATCCAGTCTATCATTGATGGGCATTTGGGTTGGTTCCAAGTCTTTGCTATTGTAAACAGTGCTGCAACGAACATACGTGTGCATGTGTCTTTATAGTAGAATGATTTATAATCCTTTGGATATATACCCAGTAATGGGATTGCTAGGTCAAATGGTATTTCTATTTCTGGATCTTTGGGGAAGGGAATTGCCACACTGTCTTCCACAATGGTCAAACTAATTTACACTCTTACCAACAGTGTAAAAGCGTTCCTGTTTCTCCACATCCTCTCCAGCATCTGTTGTCTCCAGATTTTTTTTAATTTTTTTTCTTTGCAGCTTTTCCAGGGGCATGTCTCCAGAGTTTTTAATGATTGCCATCTAACTGCATGAGATGGTATCTCAATATGATTTTGATTTGCATTTATCTAATGACCAGTGATGATGAACACTTTTTCATACGTTTGTTGGCTGTATAAATGTCTTCTTTTGAAAAGTGTCTGTTCATATCCTTTGCCCACTTGCTTTTTTCTTGTAAATCTGTTTTAGTTCTTTGTAGATTCTGGATATTAGCCCTTTGTCAATGGGTAGATTGCAAAATTTTTTTCCCATTCTGTTGGTTGCTGGTTCACTGTAATGATAATTTCTTTTGCTGTGCAGAAGCTCTTAAGTTTAATTAGATTCCATTTGTCTATTTTGGCTTTTGTTGCCATTGCTTTTGGTGTTTTATTCATGAAGTCCTTGCTTATGCCTATGTCCTGAATGGTATTGACTAGGTTTTCTTCTAGGGTTTTTATGGTGTTAAGTTATGTTTAAATCTGGAGTTAATTTTTGTATAAGGTGTAAGGAAGGGGTCCAGTTTCAGCTTTCTGCATATGGCTAGCCAGTTTTCCCAACACCATTTATTATATAGGGAATCCTTTTCCCATTGCTTGTTTATGTCAGGTTTGTCAAAGATCAGATGGTTGTAGATGTGTGGCATTACTTTTGAGGCCTCTGTTCTGTTCCATTGGTCTATATCTCTGTTTTGGTACCAGTACCATGCTGTGTTGATTACAGTAGCCTTATAGTATAGTTTGAAGTCAGGTAGCATGATGCTTCCAGCTTTTTTGTTGTTGTTGTTGTTTGTTTGTTTGTTTGTTTGTTTTTTGCTTATGATTATCTTGGCTATGTGGGCTCTTTTTTGGTTCCATATGAAGTTTAAGGTGGTTTTTTCCAGTTCTGTGAGGAAGGTCAATGGTAGCTTGATGGAGATAGCATTGAATCTATAAATTACTTTGGGCAGTATGGCCATTTTCATGATATTGATTTTCCCTAACCATGAGCATGGAATGTTTTTCCATCTGTTTGTGTCCTCTCTTATTTCCTTGAGCAGTGGTTTATAGTTCTCCTTGAAGAGGTTCTTCACATCCCTTGTTAGTTGTATTCCTAGGTATTTTATTCTCTTTGTAGTAATTGTGAATGGGAGTTTGCTCATGATTTGGCTCTCTGTCTGTTTTTCGTGTATAGGAATGCTTGTGATTTTTGCACATTGATTTTGTATCCTGAGACTTTGCTGAAGTTGCTTGTCAGCTTGAGATTTTGAGCTGAGATGATGGGGTTTTGTAAATATACAATCATGTTGTCTGCAAATAGGGACAATTTGACTTCCTCTTTTCCTAATTGAATACCCTTTCATAAGAAGGAAAAATTATGGTTATCAGGGGAGCTCAGTTCCCATGGTGTAAGTAGGGGGCTCTTCCTGAGTATCTCCCATTACAGTAAAAAAAAACAAAATGAGTCAATAATGGTCCATAGATCCAGAGATACAGCTCTGTTTTCTCTAGAAGTCTGGCTGCCTATTACTAGATTCGTCTTTGCCAACAAAAGTATCTTATACATCACCATCAGAGAAAGACAGTGACACTAGGCTTGGGAGCCATTGTCTGGTTACTTCTGAGATGTTACCCCCAATTTCCATTACCCAACATACTAACAAATTTTTCCAGATTTGTGTCACGTCAAAAGTTTTTAAGTATTCCATTTACATCTTTATTCCAGTTATTGATAACACATCATACAGGATTTCACCAGGAACAAAGACATACATATGGGTTTCTCTACAAGTACATTTTGTTCTACAGAGATCCTACTGCAGCTTTCTACTAAAGCATTGTCTCTCCCTCTCTTTCTCGCTCACTCTCACTCTTCCTCTCTCACCTTTCCCCTCTCTGTCTGGCTCTTCCTCCTTTCATATTCCTTAGTTCATGATATACTATCACATTGGTCTGTCCAAGTTCTTTTTATCACCATACTCCAACCTCTCCACATCATTCTCATATGTCTAATTAATTCATGCATGTGTTTATAAATGTACTTTCAAAATGTGCATGATTTTTCTATGTGTACGTATTTTAGAACACATAATTGATATTTTATGTATATATCATCCTATTTCTTACTTTTTTTACTCAGTAGCATCTTTTTTAGCTCCATACATGAAGCTATGTCTACTTCTAGTCTGCTGATTCTAACTGCTGGAAGATGCTCCCTGGCATTCACCTACCACATGTGATTAGCCACTTTTCCCCTGATGGACACCCTGATTATTTCCAATTCCCTATCACCACCAAAATGGCTGGAATAAATTATGAACTTGCCTAAGTTCATAATTATAAACCTGAGATATATATCAAAAGGGCCGAATTGCTGGGTTGTGACATACATATGGTAAATCTGACCAAGAGCTGCCACTTTGCTCCTTGATGTGGTTGCACCAGCTGGTGTAGCCTTAGTTATCACCCTTCACACAGCATCTCACAATCATAAGCCCTATCTCTTTATGTCTTCACAGTTATGTCCTGAAATTGCATTGACTATCTGTGTTAAATGCAAATTCTATTAGTTTGTAGCCATTCTCTATGCATTGGAATAAATAGTAAGACAGTGTCATAAATTTACTTGTTGATTCTCTTCCTTGATATTTTCTTGTTAGAATAACTGAGCACTTTCTTGGCAATGGTTCTTCCAATGTTGTATCAGTTAACTACCAGACTTATTTTAGATCTTTATCTATGGTTTATTTTTACCTCGTTCTCTTTCATATTTCAGGTTAAATCCCTTCTGAACAGGTTAGAAGTTCTCCTATCAAACAGTTTTCCTCTTCTCATGGCTGCACATCGTCCCTTGCCAAGGCTCAGATGTTCTGGCATGAAAAATCATGGCCTACAACACTTTAAAACAATTTCTGTGGCCAACGGTTCACTTCCCCGATGCCTTTTCCTCTTCCAAATGCTCCGAATGCTTTGATTTGTAGTCTGGACTTCAAAATCACCAACAATACATTCCAGATCCCTTTGGCTGCTATATTATTAATTCCCAAAGAGATCAGCAAAACAGCCAGCAGTTAGTGGGTTTCAGGAGAGATGAGGCTGCTACTTTTTCAGAAGATTGAATCACCCTTCCTCTGAGTTACTTTCTTTACACATTAACTTCCAGACAATGGTTTCAATTCCATTGATCTTTTGGGATATTGTTCCTCCCAATTTCTCCTGTGGATTATTTTCTCCATCTTTGAGTCTTATGGTGGGTGAGGAAACTGATTTTTTATTGCAAATCTCCAAAAAATTTTCCAATATATTTGTTGAAAAAAATTGCATGTAAGAGGGCCCACACAGTTCAAACCTGTGTTATTCAAGAATCAGCTGTACTTTACATACCACTCTGGTACAGAATCATTTATAGAAGTCTTTCTTTACATTAAGCCAGCTGGCAGAATAACCCTTCTCAAGCAATGGATGGCACAACTATTTGCAAAGTGAGCCCTTGAAGAGTTCACAGTTAGTTTAATCCCCTTGGGTTAAAAAAAAAAAAAAATCACTTGTTCCTAAAATATGATGATTTGCAAAACAATAAAATCCCCACCTAATTGTAGGCAGACAATATTGAATTTAGAGCAGTACCTACATGAATGCCTAATCTAGGTAAAAGGCCTCAAATACAGGATCTGGCTCTGCCCCTAGGGAAGGCTGTTTAGCAGACATTTATAGTATGATCACAGTGTTTACTAATTCTGTAAGAAACCAATAATACCTCATCTCTGTTAAAAGTCTGAAGAGACTTCTGGATTGTTTTATAATCTTAGCAAGATATGTTTAATTACTTCTTTTTACTGTGTTTGTAACTTTTCTATTTGATAAATAATTTAAGTACTTTTATCTATATCATCATGCAGTATTTTGCATTACAAGTTGTAAGTATTTAAAGAAGTTGTATACATTTTTAAATTCACTTTTATAAAGTTGGTACTTTCTCTTATTAGGAAAGTTTGTAAAAGACTTTGAAATGGGCACGGAGATTACTTGGTATCTCTTTTGGCTTTCTCTTAACTACCGCAAAAAATTACCACTGTAGAGGCAGAAAGATGTGATACTTTTCCTCACACATCATAAGGGTCAAGCTGGATACTCCTATAACAAAAGACAGGTTAGCAAGAAAAAAGCGTAACATGTTACTGAATCAAAGTTTAATATGACACAGGAGCCTTCAGAAATGAAGACCCAGGGGCCAAGTGCAGTGGCTCATGCCTGTAATTCCAACACTTTTGAGAAGCCAAGGCCAACAGATTGCTTGAGGCCAGGAGTTCAAGACCAGCCTGGCTAACATGGTGAAACCCTGTCTCTACTAAAATTACAAAAATTAGCCAGGCATGGTGGCGCACACCTATAATTCCAGCTATGTTGGGAGGCTAAGGCGAGAATTGTTTGAACTCAGGAGGTGGAGGTTGCAGCGAGTCGAGATCATGCCATGGCACTCCAGCCTGGGCAACAACATGAGGCTCTGGCTCAAAAAAAACAAAGAAAGAAAGAAAAAGAAATGAAAACCCAAAGATGCAGAGGAAGCTGTCTATTGTTATGCTTAGGTTTGATAAAGAATGGACAGCTGTGTAGAAATGTGACTGGATCTAATGGTAATAGACTGATAGGGGAAACCTGGCAAGATCTGTCTGCTCAGCTTCTTCCTGTCCTCTCTCTATAGCATTCCTTTTCCCCAGATATGGGGCAGGCCCCTTCTGGAATGAGCGCCTTATGAAATATTTTCAGGCAAGTTAGGTTAGAGAATTTCTTTTTTGATCAGTTCTCACACAGAAAAGTAGGTGAAGGTCACAATGACTTCTTGGTTCTGAGACCCTCCCAATCTCTTTTATTATATAATACTCTAATATTATAACACTATAATAGTGTTTTCTGAGCCCTAACATCATAAACCTAGTAGATCAAAACAACACAAATTTATTATTTTACACCTTTGGAGGAGAGAAATCTGAAATGGGTCTCACTAAGCTAAAATCAAGGTGTTGGTAAAGCCTGATTTCATCCGAAGGCTGTAGGGGAAAATCCATTTTCTTGCCTTCCCAGCTTCTAGAGGTCACTTGTATTCCTTGGCTTGTGGTTTCTTCTTCTGTCTCTAAAGCGAGCAGTGTGGTATCTTCAAATCTCTCTCTGACTGTGACCTCTCCCTCTGCCCCCCTTTTCTATTTTAAAGGACACTTGTGGTTACATTAGGTCCATCTGGATAAACCAGTACAATTTCCTTATTTTAAAGTCATTTGATTAGCAAACTGAATTCCATCTACAACTTTTGTTCCCATTTGCCACATCACATAACATATTAATAGGTTTTGGGAATTAGGACATAGACATCTTGGGGTTGGGGGGTTGGAGGGGCACTATTCTGCCTACCACAGTGTCCTTTCACTGGAATGCTCATTGCTAATGGACAACCTGGGAGTTATCTGTTTCTACAGGAACATTCTCCTTGCTTTGACAAGGCTATTTACTATTTGCCAGGCTTTGGGCTGAACACTATGCATAATCTCATTTAGTATCTTAACTAGTGATATCCCTATCTTACTAAAGAAGAAGCTGAGCCTTAGAACCAGTGTCACTTGTTCAAAGTCACATGGCACATTTTCTCTTTCTATGGACTTAGCCTAAGTTGCTAGGGCACATATAACAAAATATAGATTAAAAAGAGAAAAGCATGCCAATGTAACATATTCGATATGCAAAGGTGCCATATTTTGGGGTGGCATGTCCTGATCCCCATAACTGTTTTATCACTTTATTAGTTGAAGAAACTGAGGGTGATACAAATAAGTTTTCTCTGTAGAAATACAAATGCATTTTGTCTAATTGGTATATAATTGCTTCATGCCTTGTAGGAAAGATTATTTATTTTATTTATTTATTTTTGAGACAGAGTCTTGCTTTGTCACCCAGCATGGAGTGCAGTGGCACAATCTCAGCTTACTGCAATCCCTGCCTCGTGGGCTCAAGTGATTCTCATGCCTCAGCCTCCCGAGTAGCTGAGACTATAGGCATGCACCACTACACCTGGCTAATTTTTGTATTTTTAGTAGACATGGAGTTTCACCATATTGGCCAGGCTGGTCTCGAACTCCTGACCTCAAGTGATCCGCCCACCTCGGCCTCCCAAAGTGCTGGGATTACAGGCATGAGCCACCATGCCTGGCCGGAAAGATAATTTCAAACATTACATTTTATTGTCCTATAGATATTAAATAGTTCTTCATCAACTAGTAAATTTATTTCTGCATTGCTGATTGCCTGTATGTGTCTATTCTTTAGTTTCTCTTTAAATCAGTTTCAACATGTTACTGATTCCTCCATTAACTAATGTATTAAATAAAATCTTTGACATGTATTCAATTTATATTCAGATGAGAGTGATTATTTTATTTTTTAAAAAGTTAAATTTTGACACACTTGAAATTACCCAATAACCAAGAATTATCTGCCTGAATAATATACAGAAGCTGATACTCTCTAAAATAGTATTTCACCAGATACACTCTATCTAACAGAAATTCTATGGGTGTTAATAAATATTCCCTGAGGGAAGGGTTTCGTTTTTAAATAATTTGGGGAATTTTTTTATTCAAAGGACCTCTTGCAGCACTGGTATTTCATGTACAACATTTTAGAAAATTTTATTGTAGGCCAAGTGCGGTGGCTCAGTCCTATAATCTCAGCACTTTGGGAGGCTGAGGCAGGCAGATCACCTGAGGTCAGGAGTTCTAGACCAGCTTGGCCAACATTGTAAAACCCCTTCTCTAATAAAAATATGAAAATTAGCTGGGTGTGGTGGTGCGCACCTGTAGTCCCAGCTACTTGTGGATGCTGAGGCAGAAGCATCACTTGAACCCAGAAGGCGGAGGTTGCCGTGAACCAAGATCGCGCCACTGCACTCCAGCCTAGGCAACAGAGTGAGACTCTGTCTCAAAATAAAAAGAAAATTTTATTTGAGGTTCTTGGATCATTGTAAACTAATGACAAACCATTAGCCAAGACCCACATAAAATTACAGTGCTCATGTCAAAAAAAAAAATTATTCTATTTCTTTGCCTTAGTTTTCCCAGCTTCAAAATGCTCTTGGCTGTCTGGCTGTCTTTAACTAAAGCCTGCCTGCAACCAGTAGGTTGTAGGTGTATGGGTGTGTCTCAGGGTATTTCTGATTTTTGTTTGATTTGATTTTTTTCTAGATACTCAGGAGATTGAGACAGGATCTAAAATATCAACTTACTGATTTATAATGGATCATCAGTGGCCCAAAAGCTCATGTTCATCATTCAAGTTTCCACCTTCCTGGTAACAGCAGGCCTGGTGGCTGGTAGTCAAATGACTCTTTGGTGACTGCGAATCAGAGTAAAGTGAGGTATGTACTCTCTCAGATCAAGTAATAATAACAAAGTATGATAATAATGACTAACATTATTAGATGTTTACTATTTGCCAGTCCCTGGGCTGAACACAGGGCATAATCTCATTTAATATCCAAACTAGTGTTATCTCCATCTTACTAAAGAAGAAGCTGAACCTCAGAGCCAGTGAGTCACTTGTTCAAAGTCACATGGCACAGGCTGAGCTGTGATTGAGGCCCACACAGTAGTGAGCATTATAATTCACAGGCCCACAGTTTTTGGGATGATTGGGGCCAGATGTAGTTCAGATTTCTGAATTTTTAAGATTTCAGAGAAGTAAACAGTTCATATACTGTACATTAAAACACCCCCAGTGGGAACTGTACCTTTTAATACTCCCAGGAGGAATACCGGCAGACTCTTATGATTAAACACATTAATATATCTCTCATAAAATATAGAAATGCTCACATTAAGATAATAAAGATTATAAATGTCTCCATATTTCAGGTGAACGTTGCTGCCAAATGGGTCTCAAAAGAGTTTCCATTTTCAGAGTTTTTTGAGTTTTAGAACTTCACACAAAGGATTCTACTGCACTGTTCACTAGGTTCAGTATCTCTCTTTCCAAGGTAGTTCTGTAGTGCTGATTTTTTTTTTCTTCTTTTGAGACTGAGTCTCACTCTGTCGCCCAGGCTTGAGTGCAGTGGCGCGATCTCGGCTCACTGCAACCTCCTCCTCCCTGGTTCAAGCGATTCTCCTGCCTCAGCTTCTCAAGTAGCTGGGACTACAGGTGCATGCCACCACGCCCAGCTAATTTTTTTGTATTTTTTAGTAGAGATGGGGTTTCACCGTGTTAGCCAGGATGTTCTCAATCGTCTGATCTTGTGATCCACCCGCCTCTGCTTCCCAAAGTGCTGGGATTACAGGCGTGAGCCACCGCGCCCAGCCATACTGTTGATTCTTACTCTTTTAGTTTTGATGAGCCAAGAGGCCAGCCTTCTAGCTCCAGGTTTTCTTGAGTCAGGGTAAAATACATTTGGCCTCTAGGGGGAGCTCCAGGCCTCCGGTTTCACCCACACCCCAATCTACACCCACAAAAGCAAAGCGTTGCAATCCCAAAGAGGAGTTGTACAACTGGACGTGTCAAGAAGGACTTAACATCGAGCCAGCACACAAAGGCTGTGGTCTCTTTCTCCCAGCATTTTCTTCTCTGCGAGTATGCCTTCCCTCTGCACACTTGGTGCAGTAGATGTCCAGGAGCTGCTCCTGGCTGTGGCTCATCCCTCCCTGAGAGAGCACGAGGTGGGCACTGTCGATAGAACAGTGTCCCATAGCGCATAAGAATGTGGAGGCCGGTTCTCCCTTTCCTTGGCAGGCTTTCCTACTGCCCTTCCTTGCCGTCAGCCTTGTACAATAGAAAAGTCAGAAGCTCGGTGGCTCACGCCTGTAATTCTAGAGGGAAGGTCAAGAGATCAAGACCATCTTGGCCAACATGGTGAAACCCCGTCTCTACTAAAAATACAAAAATTAACTGGGCATGGCGGCGGGTGCCTGTAATCCCAGCTGCTCTGGAGGCTGAGGCAGGAGAATCGCTTGAACCTGGGAGACGAAGGTTGCAGTGAGCAGAGATTGTGCCACTGCACCACTCCGGCCTGGGCAACAGGGTGAGACTCTGTCTCAAAAAAAAAAAAAAAAAAATAGAAAGGAAAAGAAAAAGAAAAGTCAGAAGCTTTGCCTTGAGTCCAAAGAGAAAATGTTTTTGTTTGTTTGTTTTTTAATGATTTTCTTTAAAGGCAACAGAGGTAGATCTGTGTCCCAGGCGTGATGCACAGGGTCCCTCATTGAAACTTGGATAAAAGTTCACAGAAGCAAATGAACATTTTCTGGTCTTCTGCTAAATGCCTGTTTTCCCACATGAGACAGGTGGCTGTAGAAAGACTGTTCCCTAGGTTCCCAGACAAACACCGTTCCATTCCCATGTAGAAACAATTTATAAATACAGTTGTCTAGGTGCTTTGTTTTGGTTACTTTTCAAACCTGCTTTCTTTCATTTACACCTTGAATTTAATGCTTTTATACTTTCTCAGGTTCCCATTTATGGGAATTCTTTTGGTTGTGCCTAAAGCTAGCTCATTGCATTCATTATGTGTTATATTTCACCAGTTTAACTTTGAGCAATAACTGCGTACCCAGGGTTGGTATTCAAAACTCTGAGAAACTGAAAAGACACAGGCACCAACCAATTAGAACAGATGCTAGCTATAAACAACCCACTCAGCTGTGCAGTGCCATGCACACAGGTGGAGCCTCAGGCTGGCTGGTGTGACCTATGTAAGAATCTGGTCTATGATTCCATTCTAGCTTCTATTCCTACTTTGTACTTGGCCCACTTGTGAAATATGTCTTCATGTAACGTTGAGGAAGGGCAGTAAAAAAAATTTCTATTGCCATAAAAAATATATAATTCATGCTACAGTGCCAAACAAAACCAATGCTAGTATAACCACCCCAAGGGGTTCACCTTGCCCGCTGCCTAGACAGAGCAAATTCATCAAGACAGGGAAATTGCAAAAGAGAAAGAGTCATTTGGCTGTGCGGGAGACTGGAGTTTTATTATTACTCAAGTCAGTCTCCTTGAGCATTCAGGGAGCAGAGTTTTGTTTTGTTTTTTTGTTTTGTTTTTATTGTCTTTAGGTTCTGGGGTACATGTGCAGATCATGCAGGATTGTTGCATAGGTACATGCATGGCAATGTGGTTTGCTGCCTCCATCCCCCCCATCATGTATCTAGCATTTCTCCCCATGTTATCCCTCCCTAACCTCCCCACCCCACCACCGCTGTCGCTCCCCTAGCCCCCGACCCCAACAGACCCCAGTGTGTGACAGGGAGCAGAGTTTTTAAGGATAACTTGGTGGGTTTGGGGAAGCCAGTGAGCCAGGAGTGCTGATTGACAGGGATGAAATCATAGGGAGTCAAAGCTGTCTTCTTGTGCTGAGTTGGTTCCTGGGGTCGGGGTGGGGGATGGGTAGTACACAAGATCATATGAGCCAGTTTACTGATCTGGGTGGTGCCAGCTGATCCATCAAGTGCAGGGTCTGCAAAAATATCTCAAGCACTGATCTTAGGAGCAGTTTACGGAGGATCAAAATCTTGTAGCCTCCGGCTGCGTGACTCCTAAACCATAGTCTCTAACCTTAGCTAACCTTAGTCCTACAAAGGCAATCTAGTCCCCAGGAAGAACGAGGTCTGCTTTGGGAAAGGGTTGTTACTGTCTTTTTTTAAAACCGTAAACTAAGTTTCTCTCAAAGTTAGTTCGTCCTACACCCAGGAATGAACAAGGACAGCTTGGAGGTTAGAAGCAAGATGGAGTCAGTTAAGTTAGATCTCTTTCACTGTCTCAGTTATAATTTTGCAAAGGCGGTTTCAATCGTGCTAATTATTCTCACTACCTACCTCTGTGTAGTATGAAAGGAACTATTCTCTGGTAGAAGCTGATACCTCTATCTGAAAGGCAGGATGTGGCCTCTAAGAACCCACTCTTACTTCTAAAAGGACAGGTCCTAAGAGACTGCATCAAGCCTTCAGCTCACAAAGAATTGCTGCTGGTACCATTCAAATCATTCACTCTAGAAAGCCCCCAAATATATTTCTTAAACCTGTTAACTATAACCTTCCGCTATAGCAGCATAGACTACCAGAAGCCAAAAATACACATTTCATTTAAATAGCTTTGAGCTTTGTGAAGCATTAAGTACTGAACTGCTCATTGTACATGACTCAAAGTGTCTAACTCAGGGGTGTTTTCTGCACACATTAGTCAATGCCATCTCCTGACAAACTATGACATGCCATTTGCAGCTCTACTAGGCATTTTAAGTATCAGAAAAAAAGAAAAGAACTAAGATATGAGATTCTTACATGCAGTTGTGAGTAACAGCAAGGGAAAAGCAATAGAACACAGGTCTCTGGGCAGAAAGTTCCTACCAGAAAAATTCTGTGGGCTTATAATAATACCCAGGCACTGAGTTAGCTTCCAATGCAAAAGCACAAAATATTAACATTAGAAGGAATATTAATATAACCTCTCACTCTATAGAGGAGAAAGCAAAATTTTCAACTGCATCTCAATTTTAGTTGAAGCATTTAGAGTAGTTTTCTGATGGATATACATAAAACATGCTTTATGCAAATTGGCTTTATGGTGTCCTTGGTTGGAGCATTTATTTGTATTACATAAATCATGAAATGACTGCAATTGGACAAAATTTCCCCTTTATATTTCTCTACACTAGAGAACCTGATATAGAATATAAAGAACCTTTTATCCTCTTCCATTCACTTTTTTTCAGGGGCTCGTTTTTGGTTCATAATTGTAGGTTCAAGGACAGCTCTGTAAAGAATTTTGAAAATTCAGACTTCAACCAATTTGCAGATATCCTAACCCAGTACTGTTGAAAGTGTGTTCACACACTACTGACGACTGTTTCTTATCAGTTCATGACATGATTCATATTGAAATTGAGAACTGCATTTAGAATGTTGCAATAATTTTAAATCCCTTAAAGGTAATGACAAAAAAGAGGGGTTTATATTTTGTGGATTCATCTATGAGGAACTGGGAATTTAAAAGAACTAGCTGGTTTTTAACCCCAGATATTCTGAGAAGCACTGTCCTAACTTGTGGTCTTTTCAATTGCCAGTGATTTGCTTTTGATTCATAATTATCTAATGATATAATGAACTCTTTTCTCCAAACAAAGATTTATACAGAATTTCATTGTTTAAAAACAAATATATATATATATATCTACACACATACACAGAGTAAATATACATACATACTATATATGTGTATATATACTATATGAGGCATAATATATATACAACCTCATAGTATATATGTATATATATACACATATATATGTATATATACATATATGTAATACATATGTATATATAGTATATACACATATATATAATACGTATATATAATATATACACATATATATGTAATACATACACATATATGTATATACAAGGGATTATTTTTACTGGACCTTGTGCCTGATTTTGTACTCAGTATTGTGTCTGTGTGTTTGTGTCTGTGTGTTTGTATTTGGTGACAGAAACAGTGTGATCTAGTTTCTGACTCACTCAGCCTCTCCCTGGGCCAACAATAGCCCCTGAAATGCTTTCTCAGGCCACTATGGCTTCATGAAGCACAGTCTAAAAAACACTGTCTTTTTCTATTAGTGGACAACATGAACCAGTGACAGTAGAAACAAGTTTAACCAAAATGAGCAGAACTGACAAGAATTTATAGTAAGTTAGAAAAAATAAAGGCATGCATACATACTCAGAAACATAGGTATCTCTCCTGAAAAATGTCCCAGAAATGATAGCCATGAGTCAATTATTACACCTTTGAAAGTTCAACCTGTAATGAGTTATCCATAACCTTCTGTGGTTCCACCTAATTATGTGTTTTGCATGTTTTGAGAGAAATGCAGAATTTCCTGTAGGGTGCTGTGGTTTTCATTGTTTGGTTGATATTGTGAACATCCAGGGTCAGCTTTCCTCAAGTTCAAAGACAGGAAAACACAGACACCAATGAAGAAGTTACAAACCTCCTGATACTCTATTGACCCTGACTTAGAAGAGTTAAGTAGCTGAAAACAGTGACCCAATTAGTCAGAGGAAGTAGAATGGGACCTCTTTAGCAATAATACTTGAAAGAACATGCTACAGCCCCAGGTCATGTGCTAGATAAGACATCTGAGCTCCCCTAAAATTTACCTGGGTACAACAGTCAGTGCAGCACAGGAAGCCTGCACAGCTGAGGACACTGAAAAGGTAGAGTGCCAAGAGGCCCATCCATGGGCCAAAGTGAGCACATATGCCCCTTGGTGAACTGTCAAGATGAGGCACTTAGTTGTAGCTTTGCTGAGTTCATGGAGAAGGCAGCACACATAATTCATTTATGAAAGTGCCAAAAGGTTGAAAGAATCATGGCCTTGTGTCCCGACTTTCCTAGTCGCATTCTCTCATCTATATAGCAGATGGACTCCTCTCCGTGTCTACATAGCAGATGGACTCCTCTCCATGCTGACAAACTTAGTATGGTTTGAATTAGCAAATGCTGTTCCAAGATATTGCCATTCCATTTGTCTTTGTCTTTTTTTCTTAAGACAGAGCCTTGCTCTGTCACCCAGGCTGGAATGCAGTGGCTCCATCTTGGCTCACTGCAACGTCTGCCTCTCAGGTTCAAGTGATTCTCCTGCCTCAGCTTCCTGAGTAGCTGGGATTACAGGCACCCGCCACCACACCCAGCTAATTTTTGTATTTTTAGTAGAGACAGGGTTTTGCGATGTTGGCCAGGTTTGTCTCAAACTCCTGACCACCTGCCTTGGTCGCCCAAAGTGCTGGGATTACAGGCCTGAGCCACTGCACCCAGCCTGATTTCTCTTTTTCTTTAATTGCAGAAGCTCTAATATGTAAGTTGGAGGGTTCTTATCTCACTATAAACTTATCTTTTTGAGTCCTGCAGAAAACAGAGGAGGTGAGTAGGAAGACAGGAAATACTTTAAAGAATCTGAGAGGACATCTCTTCAATCTGAGGTAGCAGCTATGTTTGATTTCATTTTTCCACTGCTCCGAATGATCTCTTCAAATCATATGACTTATGAGATAGTGACAGATAATACAGGAGTTCATGATTGCAGCATCATTTCATCTAGAAAGATCTCAGTGCAACTTGTAAGATTTATATCGCTTTCTAGCCATGAGTTACAAATTAATATACTTTCGCAACAGCACTGTAAAGACAGATAACCTCAACATTTCGCAGAATAATTTTGAAATAATATGTTTGAACATCAACTCTGATGCTGGTAAAGGAACCTAGCAAATGTACCTTTAATTTGAAGCAATAGAATATTTCATTAAGACACTGGAAATAACTGGAGACCATTTTTTCTACTTTATATACAGGTGAAATTTAGACCAAGAAATGTTAGAGGGTTTTGTAAATTCTGTGACTACACTCCACTTTTCTAGGTTGCTGACCATTAAATTAGAGTTCATTCAAATGGAGTTTTTTTCAGAGGTAAAACCTTTCATAGTTTTTCATACCACAAAATTTTATAGCCCCACATAGAGAATTAAAAAAAAAAAAAACAGGTAAAACTTGACATAGGGGTAAGAAAATTAAACCACGTTTTGATATTTTGGGATTTCCGAACCAAGACTGTGCTGTCCAAAAATGTACTACCACCTACAATATTAATTTTTAAGGGAAAGATCTTTTTAAATATCAGTTGTCCTTCTAGATTATTCTTCTTTCAACCTGAAGATCTAAAAACTGAATAGGGACTTAATGAAGACATCAGATGCTGTTTACCTTAGAGCTGGAAGTGCTAGAATCTTAAAATTATTTCATTTTGATTGCCTCCCTGGGAGAGATGACAAGGAGAGATTTGTAGGTCATAGGGTCATAATGAAATATTCATTTCTATATGTTCAGCCTAAAGGTCGAGATGGGAGAAAGTAGTGAATTGCTTGATAGAACATCTTGCAGTTGACGTATCTGTTGGGCAGTTGGTAACCTAAGAGGAAGCACACCCAGGTGGGGTGAAGAGAAAACTGGTGAAGATGATGTGAGACTTATTTTCATTCTCCCAGGTCAGGGAAAAGGATCCAGGAAGGGAAGAAGCATGAGAGTAAAGCAACCTATCTTGCAAATTATGCTACAAACTCCTAATTACACCATATAAAAAAATTTATGTACTTTTCATAAAAGCTTAAAATTGGCTTGGCATCAAAGGGAGGTGAAAAGTTTGGGATTCCAGTCAACTCTTATGCTCCCCTTCTTTGATGCCACAAAGATAGATCACAGTCTCTCAAGCCAAGAAGATGCATTTTGCCAAAACTAACCTGTCTGGAACCATGATGGGTATGCAATCTCAAAATTATGATTTTATAATGAGTTTGCACAGTCATTATGAAAATATGATAGTTTTACCACATAGGCCAGCCAGGGTTTATTCCATTGGATTTCAGTTTGTAATGCAAACATTGTGATAAGGAGTATTTTCGTAAGAGACTCGATATTCTTCCTTTTTAAAGCTTTCAAAGTTTTCAAATATCACAATTGTCTGTGTCTAGTTACCATAGTGGTTTGGAGTACTAAACAGGGCAAGGCCAAAAGTTTGATCTCTTTAGGTCAGCTGACCTTTTCAGTTCCATGTCACTGCCAGGATGAATAAGAGCTTCCTGGCCCTAAAATATATGTAGTTTCTACCTTCTTATACATGATACCTACTATGATTAGCATCATAAGCAACCATTATAATTCTAGCTGGAAGTTTTGCTTATAAATTCATTCAACAAATATTTACTGAGCAATATATTAGGCACCACCCCACTTTCTCTTCCACTGGACAACTCTTCATCCTCCTTTAAAGTCTAAGAAAATATCATTTCCTGCCCTCCCTATTGCTATTGAATATGATCAATAATAAATAAAAGTAATACCAGACAGAGTGTTAGGGGTCTTCCCTAACACTCCTCCCATACAGTCACTGACTAATTACTTTCCCCATTCTACAATAAGGCACAGTGACTTCTCTTATGTAACACTATTATAATTGTAACAAAATAATCAGCTATTATTTAATGTCCATTTCACCCACAATTGGGTGGAAAGGTTGAACAGGGCCCTTTTATTTATGATGCATCTTCACTGTCTAGCAAAGTGTCCAGCATATAAAATATTCTTTGGATTAGATGGATGATTGAAACGTTGTGATATAAAGACCAAAGATTCTGTGAGGACCAGAGGCTATGAAAATGGGCTAGAAGCTGCTGCTCTAAACCCTGGTGTGTATGTGGATAGGACAAAGGAGTGGGAGAAGAGTACACTAGGAAGAGGAGCAATATGACGCAGAAACTCAGTAAGGAACCTTAGGGAAGACACTCAGGAATATGCTGCTAATTTGTACAGAAGATAAATTTATAAGATTTTACTTTTTTGAGAAATTAATCCATTTTCCTGTTCATATACATTATGAATTCCAAGACATGGATGCACACACACACATTTAAAAACTGTACTGAAGACTGCATAAAGATTTTCAGATAAAAGTATCCAAAAATAGCTCTAGCATAGTTATCATCCCATACAATAAGTCAAATACTTTAACAAATGTTCTGCAACACAGAGAAGTTAGAAATGTCCTGGAATCAGAGATTGGAAAAGAAGAAATTTCTTCTTTCTGGAGAAACAATTAGGGCAATTTTTTTTTCCAAGGAATTCATTAAAAGAAGCCGTTTTAAGCAAGTGTTCTTATATCTTTTACTTTCTGATTTCTTTCCAAACCAGATGAAAAGTACCAATTAAGAAGTCTAAGTCTGCTGCTTCGAATTTTCTTACATTTCCAATGAGGAGATGTAGTTTCTTTATGAGTTCTGCCCTCCCTATTGTTTTTGCCTTAGTATTCTCCAGGCTTCATGGATTTAAGCCATGTCATAGCTGGCAGAGCCTTATCGATGACCTATTCCAGCTTGATCACTTTGCAGTTGAAGAAAACAGAGGAGTGGAGAGAATTGCCTATGCTAGTTGCTGGCAACTAGAACCCAGGCCTCTGTACTCCCTGTCCATCCGGTATTCTTTCTCTGGACCACATAGTCTCCCAGAATGAGCTGTGTTTGTATGTGTTTTGGAAAAGGGTGGATGAGAGGATGAGACAATGCCCAGGATTTGAGACTGACTAATCACTTATGTGACCATGCCAGCATTAGGCCAAAGGGATCCAGACTCCCATGCACCCTAAGGAGTCAAAGGACATAATAATGTTTTAGCATAGAAACGAGAAGACTTGAAACGCTGCCTGATGTCTGCAAAAGAGCTTCTGACATCCTAAAGGAACTCAGATTTGGAATCACTATCCTAAATAAAAAAAGTGACAGGAAAAGGATTTGGAATATTAATTTGTTATTTATGGAATTTACAGAATTAGGTCTGCATCAAATCAACATTTGGAGAGTATGTTTTCTACCATCCTTAAAGTGTATTTTGAGAATACGATCAATAACAGACAAAAGTAATACCAGACAGAAAAATGAATACCTTCCCAGACCTCCTCATCTGTACATCACTCCTGTTTAATTAAAGAAGGTTAGATATGGAAGCCAGATTGGAAAAGAGACAGCCAGGGTCATTTTGTCACTTCAGTGACATGACGGAAGTCTTGTAAAACATGCAAATGAGTGTAGGCCCACCAAACATCACCTAATGAAGATTAATGTACGTGAACCACCTCCGCAAAGGTAGCATATAATGAACAGCATAACACCAAACCAAGCTCTTCTGTGCTAAAGAGCTGCAGAGAGCTGACTTTCATCTGCTTGTGAAGTAAATAGAGAGTTGAGACCTGGCCATGTGCCTGGTCAGCTCACCCCTGGAGCTCAGCACATCTGGGCCCTGACTTTACAAAGAAAAGCAAGGAACAATGTAATCTTCACAGTCTTTTGGCCCCAAAGATTCTTCAACCCGTTCCCAATCTGTCAGGGTGCTAATCTGTTTTGAACATTTGGTCCTTCTTTCCAGAATGTCTTCCGAGAGTAACCCAACCCTTCTCCAAACTGCCAGTACAGCCTGACTTCTGTGCTTCTCTCAGCTGGAATTCTACTGCACACACATCTGGCTGGCTGGCTTGTTTCCCTAGTAATTTAGAAGCTGCTTGAAAAAAAAAATCTGATTTTTAACATGCATATTGGTCAGTGGTCTGCAATGCTTTGCCCTGTGAGTGTTCATTTTAAAAATGTGGCCTCATATGTATAATACCTATGAAAAAATGCCAGTATCTACTAGGCAGGAAGTTATTGTGTTCTTTCTAAACACTCTCAAAACTATGGCTGTTATACACATGGAGGTAGAGAGGCTTGTGGGCAACAGAAAGTAAAAGAGAAAAAGATCCTTTATCATTTAAATGGTCCTAAGAAACTAACTTACATGTTCTATTTTTAATCGCTCATATAACTGTAACCCATATACAACTAGGCCCGGTCACTCCTGCTTTGAAGCCAGGTGCAGCCAAGGGTAATAGTTAAATCGCATCACTCTGACTCAGAAGACTTTCAAGAATTTACTAGATCTTTGCTGTAATTTCCTTAAAACTTCCTAAAAATCCTCTTTAGAGACCTTTTCTTCTTCTTAATTTTATGTTGCCATTGACACCTTCCCTCAAATTTTAGCAGCTAAAGTCCTCCATCTAGTTATTATCAAAGAACACGTTGATGTAACAAAGGGGAGCCATGTAAATTATTTCATTATTTAGCTTAATGAACATTTATTGAGCACTAACTGCATACCATTCACTGTTTTAAGCTTCATGGTGACAAAATAAATAAGACATAAGACACAATCCCTGCCTATTGATGATTAAATAGCAGGGCAGGCAACATTGCTGTCTCCATTTTCTAGGAAAGAATCTACACTCAGAGATTAAGGGAGACTGTACAGCAGGTAGTGGTGATGTCTGAACTAGACCAAGGACTGTCTGATTTTTTGCAGATTGAAAAACATGAGGCCAGGTGCGGTGGCTCACACCTGTAATCACAGCACTTTGGAAGCCCGAGGTGGGCACATCACTTGAGGTCAAGAGTTCAAGACCAGCCTGGCCAACATAGTGAAACCCAATCTCTACTGAAAATATAAAAATTAGCCAGGCATGGTGGCAGGTGCCTGTAGTCCCAGCAACTTGGGAGGCTGAGGCATGAGAATCACTTGAACCTGGGAGGTGGAGGCTGCAGTGAGCTGAGGTCACGCCACTGCACTCCAGCCTGGGCAAGAGAGTGCAACTCCATCTCAAAAAAAAAAAGAAAGAAAAAAGAAAAACATGAACTATTTCACACACACAAAACTATTTGACAAAGAAACCCCACAAAACTTATAGTTAGTTAAAATTCATGAACTGTCATAGAAATAATAATCATAGTCAACTTGGAGTTTGAAATGACTTTCTATATACTATGTGAGACAAAGCAACAAAGAAGCCGTGTTTGCTCATTTCCATTTGCTACTATAATTTCACAAAGCCTCTGACTCTATGATGATGTGCAGCTCTCTTGAAAGATGTTTTGGAGACAAAACACATAGAGCACGCACCTTCCTCCCACCTCACGTCTTTTGCCTGAGTCACTACATTTCTTAAAAGATAAATTACCCTAGTCCTTGCCTTTTCCTGCACATAAGATAACGTCTGACAGAGTTAGTGATCATTCTTCTGTAATCTATAACCAGATGTATTTTTACACCCAAACTTTGAGGTGATTCTACTTTAATATAACTTCTGAGCAAATTTCATGTGATTTTGCAAGTATAGAACCCCTAGCACCAATATAAGCTGTGGTCTAAAATACTATGCTGAAATAGGTCTGACAGAACCACTCTGGGGCTGTAGACGGTAGTCTATAGTATACCTCAGCAAGACTTCTGAACAAAGTTAACTTTAATTCTTTAAAAGCTTGATTTTTTTCTTTAGTCAAAAGATATATTTACTCAATTGAGCTTCTATAGCAGTGCTATCTAATAGTACTTTCTGAATAAATGGAAATATCCTGTGCCACCCAATGGAGCAGTCACTAGCCACATGCAACTACTGAGCCCTTGAAATGTGGCTGGTACAACTGAGAAATGGAATTATTTTATCTGCTTTTAATAAATTTACATTTAAATCTTCACATGACTAGTGGCTGCTGTATTAGACAGCACAGCTCTATAACGTGCAGATTATGCTAACCTTGGGGATGGCCAAGGATCACCTCTTACTGGAGGATAATCTTCCCCTTAACAGACAGAAGGGATATTTAACAGATATTTAACATGTTTTAATATTTTGGGGGGTGCAGGTTCAAGTATGGTTGAAAGAGAAACAGACAAACGTGCTAACAGGCAGCCTTCCATGAAACAAGTGACAGTGACCATCATTCCACATGCTGGTCCCTGGTAGGAGATGGATGATCTATCTGCAGAAACAGGCAGTTATACTTGCAGTGATAGAGAAAATGGGCTTGTGCTTACAGAAGTCTGTTTCTAAGTGAAAGAGTTGGCTATTTTTATCTGTGTAAACCTAGACATATTACTGAATATTAATAAGCTCTGTGGTCTAGTGGTTGAAGATGGGAGAGAAAGAAGTATTCTTTCCTTTTAATAAGAGACAAGCAAACCTGAAACTTTAAGTCTTTGTCTATGCACACCAGAAAAATATTTCAGCCCTTAAAGCTTCAAAAGTTGGCTCAACAGAGGGCAAGATGTGTTTTCTCTATTATCACTTATTCCCATAATCCTCTGACTGGCACATTGTAGTATCTAAGGATTTTTCTAATAAAAGCACACCTGATTTTTCTTATTCATTTTGCATTCTCACACCACAAGAATATCCAAGCTGCTCAGTGTAACAACATTCCACCTAAGCCAAAGATGCTGGGGGGTTTTGGTGACCAGAGCCCAGATGATGTAATAATAAAAGAGAAATTTACAATGAAAACACTTTGAACAGATCCATTCCACCAGCCCATTTGGACATGATCAAGCAGAGGACAAACAGAAGCCAACACTCATGAAGCTCTAAGGACATCATAATCTTCTTCCCTTAATTATAAAAAACTATTCTAAACATACAAGAGACAACATATGGTAATATAAAGGTAACAGGATATGAGTTTTTAACCGGTTTTAATATGGTGATGTCACTACCTGTTTTCTGTTTTTCTTTGCTTCTTTGCAATGGAAGGAGTGATTAAACCCATTCTAGGAGGGAGGGAACTTTCTCTGCCCCCGCTCAGTTCCTATCATTCCCCACACCCAAGAGGGAAGGCAAATATTTCTAATTCCCTTCTAGGAAGTGTATGATGACTAAGCTTCCCTACCCTGGAAAGAGAAATTAGTTTTTAGTTGTTAGTGATTTGAGCCCTGGGTTTCACAGTTATTGAGGATTATTGCACCAAAGAAAATGAACTAGTAGAGGGCTTTGAGCCTGAGGGATAGAGGGTCCAGAACTGGCACTCTGGAAAGTACTAAAAGTAGGGGACAATGAGCAAAAGAAAAGGGGTATTACTAGATGGGGAGAACTATCTGGGAAAAGAGGATGGGGCAGAGAAGGTGGATAAAGGGGCATTGAACAGGAAATATAGGGTGAACAATTGGAAAATAGTCTTGAACATGAGAATCATAGTTTTCTCAATTTACCACTCAGTGCTCTCACAAGTGAGAATCATCTTAAAAATCTGTGTGCAAGACCTCAGTGGGGGAGGGACTGTTTCTCCATCTGTATCATGACTTCACTAAATTGACTGCCCAATAAGCATAGCAACCTTTCTTGCCCCAGAATGTTGTCATGCTATTTGCAGTGGCACTCCATGGGCCATCTTGCTACTACATTCCAAAATACCTTAAGCCTGAGGGGCTCCCTGGACTCTTCCACAGGTCATAGGGAAGAGTCTCTTCAACTGTATGTGGAAAGTTGAATGGCAGAAGTTTACATGTAAGCTGGGATAGAGACTTTTAAGTAGAAAGCTCTGTAACATTAAGGATAGTCAACTGCTGATTGCTTCTCTAGTATCTATTCCCTTTTCCATCTTTTCCAAACAGATCCCAAATATTTTTAGGTGTCCACTACCCCTTTTCTTTGTCATCCTTGTTACTTAGGGGAAGCTGACCCTATTCCCAGTTTAGGGGTAGCTTCTTACTGATCCAAGTGTGGTTATCCCATCTCCATTGTCAGTGATTGGTCCAGGACTCAGGCTTAAGCCAATTTTCTCATGGTATTCCCTCCTTGTTTCAGCTACTGGTCCAGGGCTGGGGAGTGTGAACTACCTGGGATACTGGCCCAGTTAGACAAAAGGAAAGAACTCTTATTTCAAGATTGAAAGAGATGCGATTGCTCTATCCTGCTGGACATTAAAAAAAAAAGCATACCTCCTTGATTCCTAATGGCAGATATCTTATAATCCCATATAACCCCAACAACCTTACAACATCTTATAATCCTCTAAAATTGAGGAGCCAACCTTAAGATGTTCAAAAGTTGTGACACAGAGAGAGATGGAAAATATCTTCATGTCTGAAAACATTGTTGAGTCATGAAATCAGCCATTTTTGCAGCCCATCCTACCTATGGATTTATTCAATTCCTTGTTTGAATTAATTTTCTTGATGTTTTCTACTACTTGTAGCTGAAAACTGGCTTAAAATCTTTATTACAAACACTCAGGAAGTATTTAATAGAAAATTACTTTTCTATTAAAATAAAACCCAGAACTTTCAATGATTATCCAGAATGGAAAATCCAGTATAGACATAGGGAGCTTATTAAGCAGCTCCAATTCTATCCCCCCATAACTCACACTTCTACGTGGGGTTCTCCAAAGTTAGACACTGTAGCCACCACCTTATTTGGCCCAAGATGTGTGTAAATTCCCTTTTAAAGTCAGATACAGATACAATCAAGCTGTAACTTCCAAGACAACTTTGTTACATGCCAAGAGAGAACAACAAGGACATAAGCAAAGAATATACCAGTAGATCAAATTTGTCTGACTTTTGAAGTACTACATAATTGTTTCATAGCTAGCTGGGGCCTGGGCTTACAGACCTTGTCCTATTCCTTGTCTTAATGGCTGAGATGTTTACCAAAATTGACCCAGCTTCACATGGGATCCACTCAGGTTTCTAACTTCCTCCTAATTGACCTCAACATAGAGAGCACCATTTTAAAATCTGTCCCTCTGGAGTTCCCTCTTAGGACTTCGATAAATTTTAATGTAAGATTTCCACTTGAGTTCTAGTCAAGAGTGTCTATATCTGGCTGTGTTTCTCAAAGTCTGATTCAAGAACCATCCACAGTAGGATCTCCAGGGATTATCATTTAAAATGCAGATTCCTAGGCCCCAGCCTAAGGATTATGATTCAATAAGTCTTAACTGGCACCCAGGAATCTATGTTTTAGCCAGTTTCTTTGATGATTGTTCCCAAGATAAAAATTTAAAACTCTGTTTTAAGAATAGCTTTAACTTTTCCAAAATGAGCAGTAAAGGTAGCCTGTATATCATGCTATGATGAAACAAACATACAAATACAATTCTCTACAAATGTGCATATAGTATTTTGGACTTTTAATTCTGGCTTATAGCTGCAGTTATATAAGCCATTTTCAATATCCTCTTTTTTTTCTTAAACAATCCAAATATATACTTTTATTTTTAAACCAGAAGAATGAGTACAACATGACAAAATGTTTGTTCTCTCATTTGTTTAAAGAATTATAGTGAAAGTCCATATATACATTTCTTTGTAAAATGGGAATATCACAAGAAGCATATGGAAAGATATATCTAAGGCTGAGCATAGAGTTTTTATGGAAATAATATGATTTACAATAAATTGTAAAGAGTACTAAACACATATTAGAAACAGAATGCTAACATATTAGAATGCAAGGGTGACTAAAAAGCAAAAGAAAAGGCTCACTCCTACCCATAACATAATAAGAAGGGCCCTCCTATGGCAACATATCTCCCTCACCCATCTAGTCACCACCCACCCACCCATTGTTTTCTGTTTCTACATCACATTAATTTATTATGTTTCAGGTTGCTATAACCTTACATCATTATGTGGAAGGACATATTTAAGTAGCACATAAATCTACTCTAAACAGTTTATTTGAATGCATGTAATTGTTACTTAGGTGGAATGCCTCTGCTGTAATGACACCCAGGTCAGAAAAGTTTCACTAGGGTCTCCCAGAAGCAGCTGTCAAGTCAAAGATTTAAGTACTAGTAATTTATTTGATGTCATAGCCAAAGAATCAAGGGTCAGGGAGAGGTGAAGTGAAATAGAGAAGAGAAAAAAGAATAACGGGGTGTGATAATGAGCCATTTACTTCTGCAGCAACTGGGACTTATCCCACAGGGTACCTTTAGGACACTACATATAACACATCTCAGAGTTTTCCCAATCAAAGTGTAAGGAACTGGGGTATTTATCCACCAATTGCCTTTCATCATTGGTTGAGGGATGCTCCAGGAACACCATCTTTCCAAGCACTTCTGTTGCCCTTCTTGTGTGGTGTTGACTGGCCTCGGTCTCAGGAGCTTCGAGTAGAAAGCCGTCAGCATGTAAGGAACTGGTGAGTGCTGAGAGGATACGGATTGGGCACCAACAGTGTCTGCTGCAGTCTAGACTTTGCATCACTGAGATTCTTTTCAGCTCCCATGTTAAATAAACACAGCCCTGACACTGATTTTTCAGGAGGTGATTGGTCAGAATGTTTTATGTTTTTAATGTTTTTTTTATTGAGATGGAGTTTTGCTCTTGTTGCCTAGGCTGGAGTGTAATGGTGCAATCTCAGCTCACCACAACCTCTGCCTCCCAGGTTCAAGTGATTCTCCTGCCTCAAGCCTCCTGAGTGGCTGGGATTACAGGCAAGTGCCAGCTAATTTTGTATTTTTAGTAGAGATGGGGTTTCTCCATGTTGGTCAGGCTGGTCTTGAACTCCCAACCTCAGGTTATCCACCCACCTCAGCCTCCCAAAGTGCTGGGATTACAGGCGTGAGCCACTGTACCTGGCCCAGAATTTCAAAAGAAACTTTAATAGGGTAAGATACAATCTAGACAGCTGCATTTGAGCTGCAGTTGATCCCAGAGTCACCCTTGATAATTATTATCTCCCTCCTTTACTCCTTGTTTAGCAGTCCTGTTAGTCTAGGTTATTTGCTTGGTGTGATATCACAGACTTTCATTCCTGAGGGATCTGAAACCCTAATTACCATGCTCTTATTAAACTACTACTGCTTGAATTGCCTGGTAATAAGGATCACAACGTATGAACTCAATAAAAAGTGCCCCAATAAATTTCCTGAGTTCTAGACATCTTTCCTGCTGGCATTTTGTTTGAGCAATCCTATTTCTTTACAGTAATCGGGACCAATGACCACTCCCACTATAGTAATTCTTGCCTTTATGTTGATCTATTAGTATGTGGAATCCAAAATGACTAGGTGTAAGTTATATCTTTAGGTAAGAAGATCTCAAAGAGAGGTCTGAAGAGTTCTGGCAGTTCCCAAGACAGTTTTAGCGGGTGACAGAGGTCCACTATTTTCAACTGCATATCTGCAAGAGACCAAATTATCTTCACGTACTTAAACCAAAAAAAATATTACAACAGAGTGAATACTGAAGCAGATATGAGAATCTATCTCCTATTAAATCAGATGTTAAAAAGATTTGCAAAAATATAAAACAATGACATTCTCTCATTAAATCTTTTTGTTTTGGAAATAATTTATTTTTCATTAAAATGTGTTATAAAAAACAATAACATGTAATGGGTTTACTATGGTTATTAAAAATGTATTACTAAATGAATACTAAAATTTTTTTTTTAGTTTTAATTACGGATAGGGTATTTAGTGGTAGAGAAAACCCACAAAAATAAAACTCATTGGTCTGCAAAGAGTGTAAAGATCCCTGAGAGCAGAATATGTGAGACCTCTGCTTTAGGTTTAATGGCACACTGACAGTATTCCCTAATAATTGCGACCCTTCCCTGTGATAAAAGAAAATTTCAGACAAATTAAATTGTTTGGAGTTTAATTGAGCAAGAAAAAAAAATGACTCATGAATCAGGCAGTCTCCAGAATCACAGCAGATTCAGAGAGATTCCAGGGATGCCTCATGATCAGAACAAATTTATAGACAAAAAAAGCAAAGTGACATACAGAAATCGGAAATGAGGTACAGAACTAAGCTGGATTAGTTACAGGTTAGTGTTTGCCTTACTTGAACACAGTTTGAACACTCGGTAGTGTGGCTGAAGTATCGCTGTTGGGATTGGCCAATACTCAACTATTGGTACAGGTATATACTCCTAAGTTAGGTTTTCAATCTTGTCTGCCTAATAAGTTAGGTTCCTCTTGGTCCACAGGAATTCAAATATAGAAGTAGGGAGTCCTTCTCAGGCCATATTTAGTTCCCTTTAACACCTGTGAACTAGTACCTCCACTGCAGCAGAGCCTAAAAGTGGTAGAATGGAAAGTACAAATGTCCAGAGAGGGTCACTGGGAGTGACAGTGAGGGAAACCACTCCTTCTACCACTGGTTTCTTGACCTATGTATTACAACTTTTGAGTCACCGAACCATGTAATGGCTATAGATTCAATGTTTGGGCTGGGCACAGTAGCTTATGCCTGTAATCCCAGCTAGTTGAGAGGCTGAGGCAGGAGAATCCCTTAAACTCAGGAAGTGGAAGTTGCAGTGAGCCAAGACTGGGCCACTGCACTCCAGCCTGGCAACAGAGCAAAATTCTGTCTTTAAAAAAAGTTTACATCTTTCCAACTCTGCAGGGTATCATTCCCAAATAAGCATGTTAGTTGTACTTTAAAAAATGATATTATGAAAATTTTCTAACATACACAAAAGTAGATAGTACAGTATAAGGAACCTCTGTATCTAGCATCCATATTCAACAGTTGTCAAAATTATGTAACATGGTTTATCTTTATTCCTTTGTTTAATTTTTCCTCTTTTGCTCTGCCTATGTCATTTTAAAATTCTTTTACATTTTTTGAGATATGATTGAAGTACACTTCACACATTAAAAGTGTATAATTTGATGAGTTTTGACATATTATACACACTTAAAATCATCACAAAAATCAAGTAACAAACATTTCCATCACTTCCAAAAATTTTCTTCCTGCCTGTTTGTGATCAATTCCTCCATCCACCACTGTCCTCAGGCAACCACTGATCTGTTTTGTCACTGTAGATTAGTTGCATTTTCTATAATTTTATATAAATGTGTTAAAAATATTAATTACAAGCCCAAGACTGAGGTAGCTCCGGGGCTCTGGGTCCCTACATAAGCAAACCAAAACCCAACTTACTGTAAATAAAACAAAGCTTAACCAGTCAGAAACTAGCAACTAACCTCTAATTAGGGACTTTCCACTGGAATGATCCAAATAAGCTTACTGCTCCACTCTGACCAATTTTAAAAAATTATTTTGCCTTGCTTCCTCATTTAGTCTATAAAATTGTTCCCTCATACACCTTTAGGGAAGTTTCCAAGCCACTTGCGGTCTGGAGTTGCCTGATTCATGAATCCCTGTTTGCTGAAATATACTCTCGATTATTTGAATGTGCCTCAGTTTATTTATTTATTCATAGAGGAGTATATATTTATTATAAGATAACACTTTTATAAAGTTCAAAAACAAGCAAAATTTTTTTTTATGAAAAGAAGTGGCTATGCTGAAATTGTGGGACTCAAGTAACAAAAGGATTTACATGTTATTAACAGTATGAAATAAAATGGACATTCTTCTTCCTTCCACTCTTTTTTTTTTTTTTTTTTTTGAAAGAAAGAGAAAGAGAAAGAGGGAGAGAGAACAGGAGTCTTGCTCTATTGCCCAGGCTGGAATGCAATCTAAAAATAGGTGTTAAAAACCTCTTTTTTGCCGATAATTGTGCTTAACAGCGGAGACAGGAAGGAATAAGAGAAGAAAATAACAAGCAAACAGCCAACCAATATTTCATTTAAGTCTGTGAAATGCTATGCAAATGCTGAAGAGTGATTTACTTCCAATTATGTGGTCACTTTCAAAATAGGTGTAATATGATACTGAGAAAAATGCCTCAGTTTATTTTTAAACAAATCAAATTATATGTGCTCTTTTTTTGCTTGGATTCCTTCATTCAGCATAATTATTTTGAGATTTCTGCACTGATATGATTTGGCCATGACCCCACCCAAATCTCACCTTGAATTGTAGTTCTTATAACCCGCACGTGTCGAGGAGGGACCTGGTGGGAGGTCATTTAATCATGGGAGTGGTTACCCTCATGCTGTTATGATAGCGAGTTTGCATGAGAGTCAATGGCTTTATAAGGGACTTTCCTTCCTTTTGTTTAACACTTCTCCTTCCTGCCATCATGTGAAGGATGTGTTTAGCTTCCCCTTCTGCCATGATTGTAAGTTTCTTGAGGCCTCCTCAGCCATGCCAAACTGTGAGTTAATTAAACCTCTTTCCTTTATAAATTGCCAAGTCTCAGGCAGTTCTTTATAGCAGCATGAGAACAGACTAATACATGCACATTGTTGCATATCTCAATAATTTATCCATTTTACTGTCAAGTAGTTTCCCACTGTATGAATATAAAGTCATGTGCTGAATTACAGTGCCTTGGTCAAGGACAGACTACATATATGACAGTGGTCTCATAAGATTATAATACTGCATTTTTACATACCTTTTCTATGGTTAGATATACAAATACTTATCATTGTGTTACAGTTGCCCCCGGTTTTTAGTATAGTAACATGCTGTACAGGTTTGTAGCCAAGGAACAATGGGTTATAGCATATAGCCTAGGTGTGTAGTAGGCTATACCATGCAGGTTTTTCTAAGTACAATCTATAATGTTTGCACATAAATAAAATTGCCTAATGACACATTTCTTGGAATGTATCAATTTCATTAAGTAATGCATGGCTGTAATGTAATCTGTTTATCCTTTCACCTGTTGATATACATTTGAGCTGTTTCCAGGTTTTGGTTATTAAAAATAAAGCAGGTATGAACATTTGTATGCAAGTCTTTATGGGGGTGTAGGTCTTCTGTTTTCTAGGAGCAAAATGGCCTGGTCTATGATAGGTGGGGTTTTTTTTTGTTTTTTGAATGTTTTTAGCCTTTTAAGGAACTGTCAAACTTTTTATCAAAACAGTTGTATCATTTTACATTTCCACTAGTAGTCCAGTTGCTCCATATCCTCACCAAAACTTGGTTGGTCATTTATTTTGGTTATTGTAATAGGAGGTGTGTACTGATATCTCATTGTGGTTTTAGTTCATATTTCCCTAATGACTAATTATGTTAAGCATGTTTTCATGCTAATTTGTCATTCATATATCTTCTTATGTGAAGTGTCTGAATAAGACTTTTGCTTATCTTCCTACATTTAAGGGTTTTTATGTTTTAGAAACAAGTCCTTTGGTAGATATACATGTTGCAAACATTTTGTCCAAGTTTGTGGCTTGTCCTTTTGCTTTCTTTTGAAGAACAACTATTTTTATTTTGATGAAGTCCAATTTTATAATTCTTTTTCTTGTATAGTTTTTGCTTTTTATGATCTGAGAAATCTTTCCCTACCCCATGGTAGCAAAGATTTTCTCTTGTGATTCTTTCTGATGTTTTACAATTTTACATTTTACATTTAGGCCCTTCATCCATTTCAGAATAACTTTTGTGTATGCTGTGAGGTAGAGGTTGATATTTTTCATGTTCAATGATAAGGTCTAGCCTCCCATGTGAAAGTTGAGCATCAACTTTCTGAAAATACTTTTTTGTTTTTCATTAAATTGCCATTGCACCTTTGTAATCAATCAACTGATCATGTGTCTGTGAGTCTATTTCTAGACTCTTTTCTGTTGCATTGATAGATTAATAGATATATAATCTTTTTTACCAATGCCAAAATGTATTATTATGACTTTATAATAAGTCCAGAAATCAGGAAGAATAAATCCTCTAGCTTTGTTCCTTTTTTGAAAAATCACTTAGGTTATTTTAGGTGTTTTTCACTTCCATATATAATTTCAAATCATTTTTCTAATTTCTACAAAAGAGCTTGCTGGAATTTTTATTAGTATTGCACTGACAAATTAGGTGATAATTGAAATCTTCATGATCTCAAGTCTTCTAATTCATAATCATGGTATGCGCCCCCAGTTACTTAGGTCTTCTCAAACTTCTGTAAGCATGTTTTGCAATTTTGAGTGTAGAGTTCTTGGACATATTTTATTACAGTTATGACTAAGTATTTTATGTTGTCCAGTTGCTTTTGTAAATGGAATTGTATTTTTTCAATTTAATTTTCCTATTGTTTGCTAGTAATGTATAAGGAACCATTGATTATTGTATATTAACCTTGTATCCTGTGGCATTGCTAAATTCATTCATTAGTTCTAGCAGTTGTTTTGTAGAGTTCTTAATATTTGCTACATGAGCAATCATACATCTGCAAATTCTTCTTCATTTCAAATTTTTATGCCTGTTTTTTTAATCATACTGGCTAAAACCTTCAAAATATGATAAATAGAAGTGGTGAGGGTGTGCAGGGACATTTTTCTTGATTGAAGGTATAACAATTCAGTCTTTCACCAGTAAGAATGACATTCACTGTAGGGTTTGTTTCTTTTGTGTTTATCAGTTTAAAGATGTTTCCTACTCTTCGTAGCTTTATGATAGAGTGCTGAATATTTCAAATGCTTTATCTGCACATATTGAAACAATATGATTCTTCACCTTATTCTGTTAATATAGTGAATGACATTAAATGATTTTTGAATGTTAAAGCAAACTTGCATTCCTAAGATAAAACTTACTTGACCATGCTCTATTATCTTTTTAATATATTATTGGATTCTGTCTGTTGACATTTTCTGTTTTATTGAGTTTTCTTCTTCATTATTTTCTTTCTTTGTGTTTACTTTGCTCCTCCTCTTTCAGATTCTGCAGGTGAAAACTTATATCATTGTTTTTAGACCTTGCAGATTTTCTAATATAAGCATTTAAAGCTATAGTTTCTCTTTGTATTCTTGTTTTTATTCAGATCAACGTGTTTTCTAATTTCCCTTGTGCTTTAATCTTTCACCCATGAGTAGAAATGTGTAATGGTCAAAGAATACATTATGTCTGATTATGACCTTTCTAGTTTTATTAATTTCATTAAGAATTATCTGATTATAAATTTATAACAATACCATGTGCTAGATAGTATTATTTTACAAACAATGAAACTGAGACTTAGAGAAGTTCTACAGCTAGAAAGGACAGAATCAAGATTCCTGTCCAGATAATCAGACTAGATCTGGTGCTAGGAAGGGCCATGTGAGATAATGTCTGCCTGCTTCCAGGCCTCAGAAACCTAACTCTGCTAACAAATTCTTCTCAGCTGGGTAACCAACAAGGCATTGCTCTGTCTGCAATAACAACTTCTGGCACCCAGACAAGGGCAGGAACGGGGCTCTCATGGGAACTAAGAATCATCTTTTGCTGTGGGCCCTCCAGAGCAGGTTCCTGCACTCCACCCTCAGCTGATCCACAGCACTAAGCACACAGGGGGGTCCCTGACATGAGCTTTCAGGATGAGGTAAAGGGAGGGTCTGCAGCATCCCAATCATTTCATGCAGCAGCTGCTTGGGCCCAAGCTTGCTGTGGAACTGCAAGGATGGCTCCATTCAAGGGGCTGGTGAGGAAGGTCTAGCCTCCCATTGAAAGCGCAAGGCACCAGGTGGCCTCTCTTGGGACTGATGTTCTTTGAGCATAGACCATTTTTCTGGCATATAGTGTTCTTGGTTACAATTTATATTGACTCAGCTGCAGGCACTCTGCTGACACAGCTGTGTTGTCATCTGAAGATTGTTAATTCCTCATATAAATGTAATGATACACATGTATAAGCTTTGGTCTGGGTCTGGCTGGAAAATAAATGAGCAATTGCCCCCTCTCCAAAATTACATAGGAGCCCTAAACCCATGGTAGAGGTTACTACTAAATCTAGACATCTTGTATTAGTTAATGCTCTGCTAGCCAGGCTTTAAATCGTGCCATTCATATTATTCTCTCTCACATACACCCCTTCTACAAATTCACTATCCTCCACCCCGCCACTAACACTTCTGTGAGATGTATGGGATGCAGCCTGAAAGAGGACCTCCATTTTGTAACAAGGAAACTGAAGTCCAGGAAGAAAGAGTAACTCACCCAAGGTGAAGCTAGACCAGAAATCAGAAGCAGGAGGTCTTTGTTCAGTAAACTTTGCGGTAGAGTACAGCACCCTGGGTTAAGCACAGTGGCCACGTTCTGCCTGTCAACCTATATATACTATTTAATGGAAACTGTCAGTTCCACAGGGATGTTTGAAAGATAAATAGACAGATATGGGTGAGGGGGAAGGAGGCAGCAAATCACACTGCCATGAATGCACCTATGCAACAACTTTGCATGTTTTTCACATGTACCCCAAAACCTAAAATGCAATTAAAAAAAAAAAAAAAGAAAGATAAATAGTTTCTCTACATTTCCTATGGATCCTGTATTAGTTTCCTGTGGCCAGTATAATTACCTTAAATGTGGTGGCTTAAAGTAACAGGAATTCATTCTCTCACCATTCTGGAGGCTGGAAGTCTGGAATTCAAGTGTGAGCAGTGCTGGTTCTTTCTGGAGACTCTGAGGGAGAATCAGTTCCATGCTTCTCTTCTAGTTTCTGCCAGAAAGTACTAGTATTTTTTGACTTGTAGACGTACCGTCATCTTCACATCACCTTCTCCTCTGTATGTCTCTTATAAGTTTATTTGTTATTAATTTGGGGCCCACCTGGATCATCAGGATGAGCTCATCTCAAAACCCTTAACTTCATTATATCTGCAAAGAGCCTTTTTCTAAACAAGGTCACATTCACAGGTTCTGGGTATAAAGACAGGGACACATATTTGGGGGAGCAGAGCCATTTACCTCACTACAGGTTCCATGTGTCCTATTCCTTTGTATTTATTTAAGTCATCTGAAATTGCTACATGCTAAAGCTAAGTAAAATACCAGAGTCCATCATTAATTTAAGTTAGAAAATATTATTGAGTTTTTAGTATGAGACAGGAATTCAGCTAGGAGCTGGGGATAAAGAAACAAATGAGATATACCATAACATACCTAACTGTAATCTAATAACAGGCCCATATGCAACTGATCCAAACACTGGCGAGGTACAAGCACAGGAGCAGGTATTAGGCCATCATCTTGTTGGAGACATACTTAGCATATATGAGTAATTTTAACAACAAAAGATGTATTTTCTAAAATCCCACTCACATGCCATCATTTCCCTTGCTTCTGGTGTGAACCCAGCATATGGAAGATGATAATACAAGAAGTTGACAGAGTTAAGACATCAAAACCGACTCTTTGAAAATACTTCATGTGGTGTAGAGCAGAGCTCTGGCCAGTTTCATCTTCTTTGATTTCTATGGTCAGACTCTCTTAAAGTGAATGTGGAGCTCCAGTGACTTTTCACTGTATCAAGTAATCATTCCCAAAAGGCAATGAAGAATGAAAAGATAAGACTCAATAAATGAGAAGTTCATTTCCCTATAGCAAAAAAATCACTGCTTCAAGTCTTTCTTTCCTATGGAAACCCTAGAAACAAGAGCATGTTCTCATTGAGGTCCACATTCTCTCTTAGTTAAGAGACTGGCCCACTTTATTAACTTTTTCCGTCAATGCAGATTTCATAGCTAATTCACTAAGACAAGACCTTTAAACCACCAGAATTTATAAGAATCAAAGTTACTGAATGAATTGTGTCTAAAGTTAAGGGATTGTCAAATGCTTTTAACTCCACTTCCTACTCCATTCCATTACCCCAGGTATGGCATTCAGTAGATTTTTCCTTCTCTGATTCTGACCCCAGTTCAGTGAGTCGGAGCCAGTTTAGAAGCAGATGCAGTTCAATGCTGTCTCAATGCAGCAATCTCTGAAAGACAGTGGTGAACAGAAAAGGAGAAAGAACAGTTTATATCTCTATGGACGCATATTCAAGTTTGCTGGAAATATTAGAAAAGGTTTAATCCCCTCTAATTTGAGAAGATTAAAGCTTAAAAGTCATCTTGAGGAAAACACTGTGTTCTGCCACCATGCTGCTGGCATGGGCCACAGATGAGATCAGGGTCCAAGACTTTCTAGGTTTGAGCTTCTACCTAAAAGAGAGTGGGAAGGACGGGGTGGTAGGGGGAGGTGGGGAGAGAGAGAGAGAGTGAGAGAGAGAGTGAGAGAGCCTTTTGACTTAAGTAAATGGCCTGATTCCAAGCCCAACTTGCCAGGGCCAGGTGTTTCAGAAAAAGGAATCAGAATGGAGGCGCCCACAAGAAAGGCCTTGATTTGGATTCCAACTTAAAATTGCATTTCCAGACACAGCAGAAGGATGCACTCCTGCCTAATTCTCCCTGCTGTTGTAATGACCAGAAGAATTCTGGTCCACATCCATTCTTAATTGGTTGGTTACATTTGATCCTGAGGCCATGAAATTGACCAGTTGATTATACCCTTTCAGAATGGTTCTCTCTGGGAACTGCAGTCTCATGTTACACTGGATGGGAAGTTTCCTTGTGGTTTTTACTCCTACAGAAATGCACTTCTTTCTCCCAAAGCAAGTCTCCTAGGCCCTTTCCAGTGTCCCTAATAATTCTTCTTTGCCCTTCTCTCATATTGTAGAAGATTTCCAGGTTGTAACCTAGAAATTTCATTACTTAGGATTGTTTATCCCCAGTGTCACAAGAACGTGCAAGACTTATCCATCGTGACCGCTTTTCCCTTCTGGGGCAGACTCCAGAAATGCAGCCACAGCAATCTTTCTTACATGTGTGACACTGCAGCTTTGATATTTGCTAATAAAATTTGGCAACACATGGTCTCAAGTGCTTAGTTTTCTTGGGACACTTTCTAGAATATTTATGCCCTCAGATTTGATTATTCAGTCCACAAAAAAACTGCTCCTTAGTCCTGTCTTGAGCGTTTGCATTCAGTCTTTTGTCTCTGGGGAAACAAGTGAGCCTTAGGCCACAAAAGATGCTCTAATTTGCCCATCCCTTTGTGATAGCAAGAATTATCCAGCCAAAAACTGGAATAAAACTATCACGACTTATCTCCTATTTTACCTTGAGGACAAAATGATCACATGCAAAAAAAGTCAAGTTTGGGGGAGGGACAGAGAGAGAGAAAAGATAGTGGTTTCATTATTATGCTCATATTTTCCAATTTGGTTAGTCCACACGTGCTTTATTTTCCCTGTTTGTGTTCACATTAGTGAGGTTATTTTCCCAGGGTGTGAGTTATAGATAGTCCATGCAAGTGTTTTCTTGGATAACCTTTGGATCTAAGTAGCATGAGGTCATGATTGTGCAGTTTACATGTGAAGATGATAGGAGTGAAAAGAATGGGCCAGAATTAAGGCCATTTAAACAAAAAATTACTTGTGAAGAGAATAACCTTCTGCAGCCCCCTTCCTGAACTTTCCTAAATCAATTTTATGATAGTGCCTTTTATTATAAGGAGAAATCATCTCTATAGACATAGGCTTTCAAAGATCAGAGCTCTTCAGTCCCTGCTATACTGACCATTATTTAACCTTAATATTTAAGATTCTTTCTCTCCATTCACTTCCTTCCACTGAAGACTTTATGTCAACTCCCACCCCCAATAAAAAAAAAGAGCTAGAAAGTTCAACTAATAAAAACAAGAAAGAAAATGGAATTAAGCCTAAAAATGTGGCCCCAGAATGACCAAATTATTAGAGTAAGGAACATCTCAAATAAGAAATGCATTCTAATCTGAAAAATTTTTTAGGGATAGAATAAACCAGTGGTGGTGAAATAGTTTGGGATAGATGAAATGCTGCGTCTTTTCTGGACTGGCAATAATTCTCCAGTGGGCCATGTTTTTAAAGCACAGAGTATATTGAGTTTGCTTTTCATTTAAGAAAAAAGTACTCAAGATCATCAGGAAAAAAATTGAAAACTATAGAAAAGGAAAGAGGAAAAACAAACCCACAGAAACACCCACTTTTAGTCCTACCAGATTAGAAACAATTTTGGGAGTCTGTGGAATTCTGTGAAAAGAACATGACCTTTGAAATTAGAGAGATCTAGATTAATTAATTAATTAATTTTTTGAGATGAAATCTCACTCTGTCACCCAGGCTGGAGTGCAATGGTGTGATCTCAGTTCACTGCAACCTCTGCCTCCTGGGTTCAAGCAATTCTCTTGCCTCAGCCTCCTGTGTCACTGGTATTATGGGTGCATACCCCCATGCCCAGCTAACTTTTGGATTTTTAGTAGAGACAGAGTTTTGCCATGTTGGCCAGGCTGATCTCAAACTCCTGGCCTCAAGTGATCTAACTGCCTGAGCCTCCCAAAGTGCTGGGATTACAAGTATGAGCCACCACACCTGGCCGATGTCTGGATTTAAATCCACTTCCAAGCTGTGTGACCTTGGACAAATCTCTTCAAGCAGATGCTTAATAAATGGAAATTGAACAACAAATCTGATCATTTTTTGATATCAGAGTCACTGTAGAGAGATACTCACTTTCTCTATTCGTATACCTCACTGAGTTTTGGATCAATAAAGTTTATCTTTAATGTTCCTGATTTGGTTTATTTTTCATTGTTATGATCTGAGCTCTACATTACTGGCTTCTTCATTCAGCCAGTAACTGCAACTCCATTGCAGCCTTATTTTTGCTAAGTCTGTTGTTGTAGGTCTTGCCTTTCTCCCCACAGGAAGCCTTCTCTAGCCCTTTACAAGGACGCTTTCAGTCCCTACCTACTAGCCGTGGTGTGCCAGTGACATCCTACTCTTCATCTTGAAAGAGGGAGCAGCCTGGGAACCTATCGCCGCAAGCCCTCTTTCTTAGTTCTCAAAGTAAACAAAGGTTAAAATGAAAATGGTTATGATGAATCATATTGATGCTGTGTTTTGAAGAACTTCCTTTAGTATTATGTCAATACGATAAATTAATTCTGAATTCAAATGTTGGAAAAGCTACTGCACCTCTTGCCCACTGCTTTTTGTAGTGTGCTTTGGTGGAGCACCCACTGATGCAGGTCTTTGCAGAGCAGCACCCAAGAGTCCTGGGGGTGCCCTCCCAAGTGGAATGAAAGTGAAAGTTGATGTACAAACTCTTCATTACCCAGGCTGCTGAAAGAGCCTTCTGGAGCTCACCGATAAAATTCAAAAAGCTCGAGCAGTAGGAAACCTTGATGCTTATTGAAAACCAAAGGAAAGCAAAACAATAAACCACTTTGTTTATGAACACCTTTCCTGGGATTAGGTGAAGTCATGCTTTATGAAAAGCCATGGGTTGTGAAATTAGTTTGACAGATGCAGTTCAGAATTAAAAAAAAAAAAGGAAAGCATTAAAGCAGAAGATAGATGGTACAGGTAGATATTGTTTTACAGACGTGTGTGTGTGTGTGTGTGTGTGTGTGTGTGTGTCTTTGTAAAGCAAATATTTCTTCCCATGATTACAGTTAGAAAGGTTTAAAAACTTTTCCCGTGGTCTGAATGTTTGTGTCCCTCAATTCACAGTTGAAATATAACCCCCAAGGTGATGGTATTAAGAGTTGGGGCCTTGAGAGGTGATTAAGTCATGAAGGCAGAGCCTTCATGCATGGAAGTAGTATTCTTCTAATAGAGGCCCAAGGAGCTTGTAAGTCCCTTCCTCCATGTGAGGACACATAGCAGGTGCCATCTATGAGGAACAGGACCTCACCAGATGCTAGATCTACTGGTGTCTTGATCTTGGACTCCCTAGTCCCCAGAACTATAAGCATTATGTTTCTGTTTTTTATAAATTTCCCAATCTAAGGCATTTTGCTATAGCAGCCTGGATGGACTGAAACAACCTTTGTGATAGGACTTGGGCCTGGAGTACGAGCAGAGTAGCACTAGGAGTTTGAAAGAGCCTTGGAGAAAAGAACAAGGCATTGATGGGGACCAGCATGTGCCTGGGTGGGTACCAAAGAGAATTCTCTTCACAATTCTGCCAAATTCCTGCACATATATGCATGTACACCAAACCACACCACACCCTACATACATATTTGCCTATTCCTAACACCACTCTTCAAAATCCCTAGTATGTTCCCACTTGCTGCCTCCAGCATAAGTGCCAGAGACTCCATCCTTGCTCGAGAGAATCTTCTTGGAAAATATCAGTCCAGGTGGATGTCCACAGGAAGAACATTAGAAACAATTAGAGACCTCTGTTTCTTTCTTGGGCTGGGTATAAATGCTAATGCAAGAGTGATCAACTTGGCATATCACATATATGTTTACATATCTTCCTATTTTAGAATTTCTGCTTTGGAATATTTAGATTAACAAGAATATTATATGTACAAATATTGTATGAACAAAGTCTCCAGTTTTAGGTTAGATTGCTAAGCAGTTGCAATTCAAATATGAACAAACTTGAAGTTTTATGTTCTTAGCCACATCATGTGCTCTACAAATGTGACAGTCTTTCCTAAGGAAGGTCCAATTAAACCACAGCCTCCTCTCAGTTCTCTCTAAACTGAGGAGAGAGTGTGTGTGTTGTTCCTTCTCCCTGTGTCTTTATCTCAAAATGTACCTTGGGAAGGCTGCAGTCAGACAGCTGAGCTAAAGCCACAAAGACCGCATCTAACGCTCCTCATGTGGGTACATTTGACTTGTTCTCACATCTTATCACCATGGAAATCCCACAGAGAGAGTATGAGAGTGAGGGAGAGGGGAACTGAAAAGGACTCACCCACAAGACATTACTGCCATGCCCAGAAGCAGGTTGGTGAGAGGTGGAAGCAGCCCCCTGGGTCTCTTCAGCTGCTGGATCTATCCAGCCCCTCACAGGGTATGGGATGCTCAGCTCTGTCCCAGCTTCCCTCCCTCCCTCCTTTGGGGCTAAAAGGCAGCCTCAACTTCATCTTTCAAGCTTCTTTCCTGCCATTCCTCCCCTGACCCTCGGCCCTATGACTCTGTCCCATAACATTTACCACAGTAGGCAGATGTTCAGATCACCTCACCCAGGAAACCTCCCTCAGAGAATTTTGCTGCTTCTATTATCCTCTGAAAATTTTATTTCTATAATTATTTGCTTTAGTTTCGGTGTGCCTTGTTGCATATTTAATCATTAGCATCCTATGGGTTTTTTGTACTATGCTATTTCTTCGTGTTCCTTTTCAAGCTTCCTTACAAAAACCAACTATTCTGCCAGTTTGGCAGAGTGCCTTTATATTTCATAGATGCTGCCTGATTTATGAATTGCTAAAAAAAAAAAAAAAGCCAATAAATCACTGAACTACATCTATTGAAATTTTGTTTTTTGATATTCTAAGTATGAAAAAGAGCCTCATCAATCTTTGACATAGAACACAATGTAGCCCAGGAGTGGGGTGTATGAGCATCAACAGAATGGAAAAGCCAAACAGGGAAAGACCACCAAAAAGGCAATTGAATCTAGATATGATATTTAGGGCAGTGGAGAGGCGGTGGAATGAGCTTCAAAGGATAGAACTTATACCATTTAGGATAGTATAAACATGTGTTGTGTCAGGTGGCTTCTCAGGAGTGTTATATGGCAAGTTCTAGTTAGTTTTTGGTCTCCAACATTGTAATATGGTTGACAACATTTCCTAACATTAAACAGGCTGTATCATGTAAGCAAAGATTTCTTAAACAGATTACAAAAATAAATTGCTTATACAGAAAAAGATTAATAAAGTATACTTCATTAATTCCAAGAACTTCTCATTAACAAAAACACCATTAAGAGAGTGAAAGACAAGCCACACACTGAAAAAAAAATATTTGCAACTCATATATCCAACAAATAATTCGGTACTTAAAGTACTTAAAGAAATCACACATGTCAATAAGAAAAAGACAGTTGACTCAAATACAGTGACCCCTTGAACAATGCAGGGGTCGGGGAGAAGCAACCCCTGTGCAGTCAAAAATGTAAGTATAACTTTTGACTCCCCAGAAACTTAACTACTACTAGTCTACTGTTGACCAGAAGCTTATTGAGAGCATAAACAGTTGGTTTACACATATTTTGTATGTTCGATGTATTATGTACTATCTTCTTTCAATAAAGTAAGCTAAAGAAAAGAAAATAATAAACGAGAAGTTATATTTACTATTCATTAAGTGGAAATGAAACATCCTAGAAGTCTTCATCCTCGTCATCTTCACTTTGAGTAGGCTGAGGAAGAGGAAGAGATGGTGTTGGTCTTGCTGTCTCAGGGGTGGTGGAAGCAGAAGGAAATCTGCATGTAAGTGGATTTGTCCAGTTCAAACCCATGTTGTTTGAGGGTCCATTGTAAATACGATTCTACAAGAGGAGAGGCAAGTGGTAAAAAACTTGAACTTCACAAGATATTCAGGGAAATGCAAACTGAAACCATCCTTTGACAAATTCCTACACATATATATGTGTACACCAAACCATACCATACCTTACATACACAGCCAACTTGTCCCCCAACTAGAGCCATATCTTCCACCAACACAGTGTCAGAGAACAAGGAGGCAACTTAAAATAAGTGTTGTGAGAATAAAATCTCCAGGAACTGAAAGAAACAGAGTTCTCTTGCCAATAAGACTCTTAAAAATGACATTTTATAGTCGTGCATTTGCCAAAAACTGTCCTGCTAAATCATTCCTTGAAGTCTGTCTGATTACAACATTTACTGTGAATTAATTCTCCATCTGTATAGGAAACAATGATATGCAGTAATGTAAACTATGTCCATGTTTAACTCATTTAGAAATACTGGGAAGAGGCTGGGCGTGGTCCCAGCACTCTGGGAGGCCAGGTTGGGTGACCTGAGGTTAAGAGTTAAAGACCAGCCTGCTCAACATAGTGAAACCCCGTCTCTACTAAAAATACAAAAATTAGCTGGGTGTGGTGGAGGGTGTCTGTAATCCCAGATACTCAGGAGGCTGAGGCAGGAGAATCACGAACCCGAGAGGCGGAGGTTGCAGTGAGCCAAGATCACCCCATTGCACTCCAGCCTGGGGCATAAGAGTGAAACTCCATCTCAAAAAAAAAAAGGAAAAGAAAGGAATACTGGCAAGAGTGAACTGAGAGATGCTTATTTACAGACAAACATGCCATGCAGGTGTGGGCGTGTCAAGTGTTAGGGTCAGCTGCCACCAGAGATGATACATGAGATATAAATAAGGTTCTCAAAAGTCTGCAATAATGTCTTATTTCTATGTAACCTAGGAAAAATTTAATTAAAATAATTTTACTATCATCCCCGAAGGCATGGTCCTTGCTTTGAGGTCTTCATCAGGTAATACTGGGAAATGCCTCTGTTTCTGGGAAACAGGTGGCTATTTCTATAGATAAAACCAGTGGTTGCCAGGACCATTAATAGAGGAGTTCTGTAAACCACAGGGCTAAACCTCTGTGCCAGGACCTGTGTCAAGTGCAAGATCAGCTGATAATTTGCAGGGTTGCTTCCTCTCTGACCCGCTTCTCTCCACATTTGTCAAATGGGAGGAAATGAACTTGTATCATGAGGTGGAGTAAAACACTAGGTAGAATGTACACGTATTGCAGGACTCTGCTGCTCACTGAAAGGAGTCCTGAAGTGAAAGAGAATGAATGTGCCTTCTCTGATCCTCCCTAAAGTAGAAATGGAGCTTTTAATCTAGTTTCATGAAGGGAATTATTGTGGGGGGCAGGATATGAACCTCAGGAGAAGAGAGCAGAATGAAGCACATCATCAATTCATGGTGCCCAATCATCATCATTCTGGGTGAGGCTCTTTCTTGTTTTGTTTGCTCTATTTTGTTTTATATGAGTCATCCCTGACTTCTACTTGCCCCCAACCTCCCAGCAATAGGTAATCACTAAATGTTCTTGTTTGTAGCAATACACTTGAAATTTTATGATGTTACATTCTCTATTCTAAATATATATATATATATATGGTAGTAACTATAGAACTCATTATTTCTCTTTTTCACTCAGCATTGTGCTTTTAGAGTTGTCCATGGGCTTGATGCACACTGTTCCATATTTACCTGCCCATTCCCCAGTGGAGGAGACAGAAGTAGAGCATCAAGTGTAATGGTTAGGACTGCATCCTCAGGAAGCAGACTGCCTGGAAGCACACCCTATTCACCAGCTGTGTGAACTTAGCCCATTTACTCCACCTCTCATACCTCACTTTTCTCATTTCTGAAATGGAGATGTAAAGCGTTTAGCACACATAAGCACCCAGCAAGTGTTAGCCATCAGCATCAGTCTCATCATTATTTTTATTCCCACATCCAGTGCTGCAATGAACACCCTCATACACATCCCTTTATGGATCCAAGCCTGGGTCTGTCTGGGGTGTAGGCTCTAGATGGGGATGGCTGGGTCACAGGGCGTAGACACACTTCATTTTACCATGTACTGCCAAACTGCTCTCCAGAATGACTGTCCCAGTCTACAATCCCACCATCAGGTCCTGAGCATTCCGGGAAAGCTTTTCACAGCCAGAGAGAGCACAGACTTTAATGTCTCCCCTCCAGTTACACTGACATTATCTGTCTGAGAGACTTCTGTCCAAGTCGGATGGAGAAACAGCTCTAAGACACGTGGCTGATTTAGGAGTCTGTGCTATTCTGCACCTAGAGCCCTAAGCCCTGTGGGGATTATCAAATAAGGTGGAATGAGAATCACCCTAGTGGGGTGGAGAGGTCCAACCTGCTTCCCCAGGGGTTTCTGACCTCCACACCCTTGTGGACCTCCAGTTCATTCCCTGAGGGTAAAATATCTGCCTCTGGGAAGCATTGTCACTGATGGATGACATCAGCCCAGGACAATAGGCAGAGAACCACAGAGGGAAGGACAGCCCTGCAGTGGCTCAAGGCCCTGGAGAAGCTGGAGGAGGCTGATGCAACTTGATGCGTCAGGGGCACTGAATGTCCCTTATTCCAGAAAATTATTCTATTGTCAAAGATCTCTCCACAGCCTGGAGAATACCAAAAATGCCACTATTTAACTCAGTCTTTGGAATTCAACCCATGTTTTGTCTGGAAGACCATGCACTATAAACAGTTACCTTGGAGGGCTCTGGGATAAACACGTTAGTACCAGAGAGTATAAAAAATCTAAGCAGTAGTCGCTGAAGAACTTGGACATCTGATAATTGTTTGGTGGGTGAAGCAGGAGATGTGTGTCCCAGGCTCCCTGGGGATGATGAATATAGTTCCAGGAGAGACTCTGAGGCTCATGTAAGTGTACCATTGAAATCCAGTATGGCATCTACATCATCATAAAGATATTAAACTTAATAGCTTCCAATAATCCCAAATCTAAGTCTGGGATTAAATATCCTCCAAAATACTCCTTTTTATGAGAGGCAAATCGGTAAAATTTTGTTTCCTCTGTGTATGTCTCCCTCATAAGAGTTAATTAAACTTCAAAAGCAGAAATCATGCAATTCACCCATTGCCTCACCCACTGGTGAGCTGTCTCTTACTTGGTCAGCCTCCCTTCTAAAAAGTAATGCTCTGGCTCCCATTTGTGCTGAAGCTGCTAAGAAGTGAAATTGACACTTGGATATATATGAAGGTTAGTAGCCCCCAGGGATGAGCAGCAGAGAAAGAAGTTCTGAATCACGTGATGAGCAAGCAGCTTCCTGCCTAGTGAAGTAACAATCATGTGATGCAGATGAGCTGGGGTTTTCACACTCTGGTCTCAGCACTGTCTGCTAGGTATTCAAATTTTTGGATGCTAGAGAAGATGATGAAAAAAGATTTAAATTGGCATAGCAATGGATCACTGATTTTAAATATTGTTTATTTTTTACTTTTGATTCCATGTAATTTTTTTCTGTACAGCAATAAGCTGACATATAGCAACAGATATTTGTTGATGAATGAGAAGTCAATGAAAGACAGGGCTCCTCACTGGGTTCTGAGATCTCACTGAGGCTTGAAACCATCCTCACTTTCCTACATGGCCATTGATACCGTAAGGTGAATATTGATTAAAATTAAAGAAATGTTGAAATCTGGTATAAACTTCTCAGCTGGAGGGTGGTCAAGCCACAATTGAAGAATTAGTTGGAGATGTGACAAGATGGGGATCTCAGGGGCCTGAAGTCTGGGCCGACAGCTGCTCAAGAGGAAGGAAGATCAAGGTCCTGCGAGGACCAGGGTTAGAAAGTGGATCAGCCTAAGAAACGATGCTTACAATGAACCCCTTAGAGAAAGCAGGCACTGATGTTGCAAAGGAAAGGATGAATTAAACAAGGAGCATCGATGGAAGAGGCCGTTGAAAGTTGACTCTGGAGCAGGGATCTGATGTGCAGGCAGTGGGGGTTGCTGGGATGAGTAAAATCACAGGGCATAAAAGAAGTAGAGGCTTTAGACGGGTTTAGAAAGAGTTCTGTTACAGTTTCCCCTTTCCCATGTTTTCTCCCTTTACAGCATATTCCATCCCCATTTCCTCCTCCCACTCCTGCATATGGGCAGTGGGACTCAAGCTAGACCCCATGGCATCCAGAGGAAGGCATCTTCTGGGGGGTTGTCGCTCCAATTTTGTCAAATTGGTATCATTGAGTGTTCTTGTCTTCACCTTCTGGAACCAGGCCCTGCTGGATTCAAGCCTCTGTGGCCCTCCAAGTGAGGCCCCCAATCCCCACCCAAAGGTTTTCCCTGCCCCAGAATAGACAGGTCCAAGAAGAGAAATTTACCCAATCTTGCCCAGCCATCTGGGTCCTGGACCCAGTCACTTTGGTCTCTATCTCTGACTTTGACCCCCAAAACTTGTTCATAGTAGACGCTTATCAGTAATTTGATTTACCCAATATACTGCTCTGTCTTGTTTGTACCTCCAAATCCTCTTGTTTATTTAGTTTCACTTTTTCCTGTTTTCTCATATGGTATAACTAAAAGCTGTGCTCTGCGTTCCCCAGGCTCAGCACTCCAAGGAACAGAAGAAGACACTACAATTTGAATTTCCCCTATTAAGTCCGCATCAATAATTCCTCCGTGAATTCTAACTCCTTGAACATTAAGACTAGATCTTCCTAGAAAGAAGCCCACGGTTCCAGGGTGTAAAGGGCCACAAACTCCTATAGATATTTTTTGCAGTAGTTCTCCTGGTAAAATGCTTACCCTTTGAGAGCCGCACAATTCTACTGCTGCGCTCCCAGCTGTGGCGGGGAACAAGCATTGTATAAGGATGAGAGAATAGTTCATACTGGATAGGCCCTGGTTTGGATCAGGGTCTGAGGCGGGGCCCTCAACCTGTTTCCTGAAATCAGATTTCCTTCCTTGTCAAACTTTGAATGACACTGACTTGCCCAATGCCTTCCTTTTCTACATCTGAGATGTAGACAAGGGCTCAGTACCCCATTGCTTTAAAGAAGCTAAAAGCCTTTTTTATCCTTTTCTGCATTCCTTTCTTGTATGACCTTTTTTGCCACAATTGTAACACGCTCCAGGAAAAACTGCATCCCCTTTAAGTCCAGCCATAGCTTGTGCCAGCAAAGTAGCTTTATGCAAACTTCCCCTATTCCATCACACACCTTGATGTAATCCACTAAGTGAGCTTTCCCTGAAGTGGCTGTAAAGCAGCCTGGCATTCAGAATTAGCATTGTCAAACACTAGTAAGTATAAAACAATATCCTGAGCCTCTGTGTCTGATATGGCCTTTCTTACGGCTTCTTGCAATCGAGCTATAAAGTTGGCATATGGCTCTTTCGGCCTCTGCTTAATAGCTCCAAAGGAAGGGTTTTTTTTCGCTTCCTGATGTAATTTTCTCCCAAGCTCTTAAACACACCTTCCTAATCTGCTCTATGACTAAATCAGCCATAGTGGCTTGAGCCTGCAAAGAAGCCCATACACCAGTTTCTGTAAGCTGTTCCATGGCAATATTAATTGGAGGTTGAACATTAGTTATATTAGCTCGAATATTAGCTTCGTCAGTCCACCAGGTCCTGAACTGCAAAAACTGAGATGGCAATAAACAAATTTGGTTTAAACTATCCCAGTCTATTGGAATCAGCCAGTAAGAAGTAGTTACATTCTTTAATAATCCTAGCCCACACAGAGACCCAGGCCCATATTGGCTGATGGCCTGTTTAAACTCCTTCAGCAATTTGAAGAAAAGGGGCTCAAAAGCAAGCTGTACTTGCCCCTGCTGATCTTGAGGGTGTACAACAACTGGAAATTGCCATGCCTCCAAATATCCCTCTTTTCTCACTTGTTGAATTCCGGCTTGGATGGAACTGGTTACCATAGTTCTAGGAATACAAATGCCAATAGAAGCAGAGGTAGAAATATTGGGAGAATCTGGCCATCTCTCAACAAGATACTGAGGGGGTGCTGACAGGCACACCCTTTCCTCATTTGACTTCTCATCCTTTTGCTATAATTTCTCTACATACTTCATCACACTCCTTCTCCTCTCCCGAATCCTTTTCCTCATCGTCTGTCTGAAACAGCTCCAGGGCAGAATGCACCAAAGCCCAAACAGACCACACCGGAATAGAAATATCCTTTACTCTTTCTCTATGTGCCTTCCATAAAGTAGTACTCACTTTTTCCCATTCCTCCATGCTCAACGCTCCCTGCTCAGGAAACCAGGGACAAAATTCCTCAACCACATCAAAAAACTGTATTAAACTGTCAGCACTAGCTCCGATTTCCCCTCTCTTAAGCAGCTGACAAAGCAAACCAGAACAAGCCTCTAGCTTGCTTGACCCTTGTCCCATGTTACCCCAATATTACCCAGCTCCCCCAGCTCACCCTGGGAGATTTTCTCAAGAGATTTTGGGCTAATTCCGAGCTCCCTCAACTAACCCGGGGAGATTTTTTTCAAAAGTTCTCGGTCTACTTCCGGGTTCTCCCTAACTCACATGGGAGATTCTTTCAAAAGTTCCCGGGCTACTTCTGAGCTCCCCAGCTTACATCGGGGATTTTTTCCAAGAGTACTGGGGGTTACCTTCAGCTTAGCCTCTCCTCTCTCCATTGCTCAGGCAACTGTTCATCCCAAGTTCGAGTCCCCACACTTGGACGCCACTTACTGAGTACCAGCTCAGCTGGGAGGCCTCCACCCAGGTGGCACTGAAGGCGATGAGAGGCAGACACCCAGATAGAACAGCAAAGTGGATCTATCTGGGGGGAGGGAGGGCAGCAGCCTGCTGACCTGAGAGCCTCAGGGGCTGACAGCTTTCCAGGCTGAGGATCCTGAGCAGATTCTGATCCATGTAGTTATTCTCCCTTAACAGGTGATTAGTATTAATAAACAGGTGTTCTGTATTTACTCATAACGCAAACATATACCAAGTAGGCAGCTGTTACCCACCTACCACTAATTGCAAACTAAAAGGTGTTCTCCATAAGAGAGCCACAGGGGCAGGGTAAACTTAATATTTCTCAACACCGGAATACAACCCGTTACTGCTGATATGGTTTGGCCCACCCAAATCTCACCTTGAATTGTAATTATAATAATCTCCGCATATCAAGGGCAGGACCAGGTAGAGGTAATTGAATCATGGGTGTGGTTTTCCCCATACTTTTCTCGTGATAGTGAGTGAGTCTCGTGAGATCTGATGCTTTTATAAGTGTCTGGCATTTCCCCTGCTGGCTTTCACTCTCTCTCCTGCTGCTTCATGGAGTGGTGCCTTCTGCCGTGATTGTGTTTGAGGCCTGTTCAGCCATGTGGAACAGTTGAGTTCCCCATGGGCTCCCCATGACGTGAAACTGTGAGTCAGTTAAACCTCTTTTCTTTATAAATTACCCAGTCTTGGGTATTTCTTGAAAGCAGTGTGAGAACAGACTAATACAATGACTTCCCTGAGAGACCTGGGTTGACTGCCTAAGAACCCTTTGTAACATGGTTGAATCCATGGTATCTGATGCTCTAAACTCTATTTGTCCTTGTCTGCCCAAGGAACTTCCTTTCTGTCTCATTGAGGCTCATAGTGACTCTGTGAGCCTCAATGACTCTATGTATCTTAGAATCAGTTTGGGTCCCCATGATAATAGTTGTGAACTAATTCTCCTACCTTCAGACTCAAGAACTTGTAAGCATATCCTTCTAATGACTCTGCCTTGGCCTTGTCTTGAAGTTCCAACACCCAGCCTTTGTTACATCCTAAAGAACAACCTGATCTACCATTTCTCCCTGATATCATTGGACTGAAGCCACAGCCACAGTAATGAATGCAGTTTCTCTTTTAGTTTCTGGGCCGTGGATCCTGGCACAATGTAGTAGCAATGGCAATGATCCCACAGGCGCACGAGTTTCTGAGGATTGTATTCCCCTCTGCTAGAACTTCTCCTAAATTTCATAGGATAAAGTCCCCAAGACAGAGGTCTAGAGTAAAGACCAGGACACCAATTCAGAAAGGCTTAGAATGTGAGGTTTAAGAGGTGGGAAACTCCTTTGCTTTATTTATGTCTGTTTCCCAATTTCTAGCCCAGGGCTTGGAATTTAGCCTTTGTTCAGTAGTACTCAAATGCATGATTAAGAATATCTAAAAGAATTATAAATTTGAAAATATGGAATATAACAAATATAGCAAGGGGTTTGGGTTCCTCTGTTTTAAGAGAAGACAATTTTAAGAGGAATTTAACTAAGTTTTAATTGAAAAAAAACTGAAGGACTTAATTAGAGCTGGAATATAAGAAGTAGTATTCAATAATGTTAATAGTACCTGATTCAGTTCAGACTGCCTGAGTTCAAATTCCAGCTTGGATGCTTACTAGGCATGCCAATGGTGGGCAAGTTATGGAACCTCTCTAAGCACAGTTTTCTTGTCTGTAAAATGGGGACAATAATAGTGCATGCCTGATGGAACTGTTGTGGAAATTATACAAGGTAATACATGGAAAGAACATAGCACCCTGACTACAGGGCCTGCCCCCATCATGGTTAGCTCCTGCCAATAGTAACATAGTGTTAGCATTATCTCAAGCCAACACCAGCATTGTGGTGATGGCTTTCTAGAGAGCTGTGTGAAAAAGTGTGTCACTGAGCATCCAGGCTTGGAAAGAAAAAAAGTCATGTCTACCCTGGGTCGGAATGTAAATTTCTTGAAAATAAAAACTGTGCTTATTCATCTCTGCATCCCCAGCACCTTGCAAAGTATTGTATACATAGTAATCTGTCAATAAACTTTTGTTCAAGGGTTCAACCATTGCACTGGCTAGCTAATAGCTTTTCTCTGCCTACAATTCCATATGATGGATCATTGCAATGACAGTGTTATGGTTGCATAGTAAGTATTAGAGCAAACTCTGGTCTCAAGTCAGGTAGTAGTGGTATGTTAAGGATATACAGACTAAAACAAAAATAGTCTACATTCTATACATTCAATACATTCCAAGAGGGATTAAAGATATGTCAGGATTCCCCCGCCACCCACCCACTCACATAGTGCTATATGTGGACACTCTTGACTTACATCTTTTTTCTTCATCAGAAGTTCTGTTTTCTATCCCCATTTGAAATGTTTTATAAAAATTCTTTGAGGATATTGCAGTTTTTAGCAGTAATATGGCAATGACCCACCTATGTTTCACAATAAAATACTGTAAAAAGCAACACCCACAAGCTTTCCAATGGATTCCTCAGCTACCTTCTCTATGACCTATGAAAATAGCAATTTTTTAAAATCATCAGTATAGAGTTGATGAAGACTTTGTCTACAATTTTAATAAACACCATTCAGCACTAGAATAATAGAGCAGAACTAGATTTCCTTCGTTTTTAATCTCTAAACACAATTTCCAGATTATGTCAAAATATACAAGTATTCCTGACTTACTACTAGGGTATAGAATAAAGAATATTTCTAATATGTTCTAGAAAAGTGATAATTATTAGAAATGAGATAGTATTCCATAAATAGAAGAAAATGTAAATTTTAGGATAGGATAAATTTTAGCCTTAGGATAACACTAAGGCTTTGGATTGAAGTGAGCATTTCTCCTGATTGTCTCAAAGAATGATTACCCACAAGCTCAGGCTACTGTGCTTAAAAATCCGCAAGTGAAGCTGGTTTATTCAGGATAGCACAGGTAGGATGTATCTGAGGAATCTCACTCTGAACTTACTGTGGCTACTGGTTAGGATAGGAATAGGATGAAAGATGAGGCCTGACTCAGTTGCAGTTAATAAAAGCTGGTGAAATATAAGAGGAAATGGATGGATATTCAGGCAAAAAGTCAGCAACACTTTGGTGTTTACAACCAAGAAATCATCTTCATAGAGCACCCTCTTCCTGGGAAAAAGAAAGTGTATTCAAAAGATCAAGATTTTAAATCAGAAGAATTATATGGCTAACCATAAAATTAGTGTGAAGTCAATGGTTAGAAATTCTTCAGATATATTTCTCTTTTACGGTAGCATATCTATTTTAAAAGGTATTTAATTCAGAAATGTTTAGATAGGGATGTGTTGATGGAAACTAATCAAGCTTTAAAAATCCTTGAGCAAGCAGATTTATTTTCTTAAATCTTGAATAATTTTGCTGTTAATATGCTCTCTTCAGCAGTCCAGAACAAAATAAGTATACAAATTCTAGCTTCAAATAACAGAATGATTACTCTTTGAAAGATAGAAAAACTGAATCAAGAAAACTCTCATGGCTTTTACCCAGACCCAGGGAAAGTGGAAGATTCCCTAACTATGAGAAAGGCCAGCCTGACCTTATTGTGAGAAATAGACCCCTGCAGATAGTAGTCAGATGAGGCTTCAGCTTCTCAGAGCACTACCCTGAGTGGCCTATTTTAAATTGGGAACACCCGCCCTGAAACTTCCCATCCCAATCACTTTTCTCTGTTTTTTTCCATAGCACTTACTTCCTTATAATGTGCTATTTACTTTTTATTGTCTGTCTCCCCTCACCAAAATGTAAGCTCTACAGGGGTTAAGGATTTTTGCCAATTTTGTTCATTGATGTATCTCACCATCCTAGAACAATCTATTCCTAGTACATAATAGATACTTAATTTGTCCTTATGTAATCAAAACTGGGAGACAGTAAACTAAAGAAGGAAGGTCAGAGTATTAAAGACAAGTGCTAGTGATTCAAACTGAGTTATGAGCAAATAGTGAAATACCTAATAGGGAGGGGCCAACAGTTAAAATTCAGTGAGCCCCAGAATAACAAGCTGCTCAGAAGCTTCAAAGATTGAGAGTCCAGAAGACATTTAATTCTTTGGCAGACACTTTAGCTACCTACTCACTTTCCACTCCCCACTTTTGCATACCATCTGAAACCTTCTTTTGGTTTAATAACATTGTGCAACACTTCAGATGGGGATCCATAAATGGACTAAGCCAGTTATGACCATTCTTTTCCCGGTTTCTCAGCCCCTTAGTCCAGGCCAGTGAGAACTAAATAGAAGTCAACTGGGCACATTCTGGAAAATAGAAATTAGTTTTGCTGGTAAATGGAGACATAAATGATTGGCATAGCCTTTCCCTCTTCTTCCTATCTTGGACATGGACATTAGCTCTGGAGCTGTACCAGCCATCTCAGGTGCCCAGGGAAAGACCAAGAGAATTATCTTTATTTAATTCACTGTACAGGTTATTTACCTGCTTGTTCCAAAATTTATTTTGCACACTTATCTGTAAATAAAATTTCCAAACTCCCTTGCCAACTGTCTTCCAGCTAGGTATAGTCACTGACAGCAATAGGAGGAAATCGAGGAATAAGAGGAAAGGAGAAGCCAAGGAATTTATCTTCCCTTCCTCTGCTTCAGCAATATCTCCATTATTGACATGGTCTTCTCCATAATCCTGGCCAATGCCAACAGGCCCTCTTCCATGGTACCAGCTCCCACCAAACAGCTATCTTATACCTCTTACACATCCAGCTCCAGGTGGCTCTGACTTCCAAGCTCTGGCACACACTATCTCCTTTCTTTGTCCCTTCAGTCCTGTGGTGGTAGTGGCTTCCTACTGTTACTGATCTTTAAGATGCTAATCTTTAAAAAGCCCTATTTGTCTGCTCAGCTCTTCCAGTCTTTTTGTAACTAGTGCCCTATATTAAATTAGCTCTGCTGGACACCTGGTATGAACTGGGCTTTTCTCTCTGGATCCTGATTTATATTACATCTTATTTGGCTTTTTCATTACTTGACACGACAACTTTTCAAACTGACTCAAACCTTAAGAAATAATTACAAATTCTTTATCTTGTGGACTGGTAGATTCTGGTAAAGTCTATCCCCTATTACAGGCTTATGGCCTCAGTGGGTAGGGAGGGAGTAAAGACAGTAAATTGGAGTTATTATATATGTGTGCATACATATAGAACCACCTGTTTATGTCTTCACTCTCTCCTTACCCACTGAGGTCATGAGCACCCTCTAAAAGCCATGGCTTCTCCTTGCCTGGGAGATTCCAAAATCTGACTCTTCCACATTATACTTAGAACATTCTTTCTTATTTTATCTCTAACTCGCTCCATCCCAATGGCTGTATACCCTGACTCACACTTTCTGCCAAGCCCTTTAAGATAGATAACATGTTTAGATAGTCTATCATCTTACCCCAAGATTTCCCCTCCCCAATTTCTCCCTTGGATATACTCACCTTCACCCATAAAACAAATGATGCACTATTCTACAGTTCACCAGTGGTCTCTTGGAACCAAAAACAGCCTGGACCTAAAAGCCTCTGACCTTCTACCTCTGCAAAGAAAGATCCAAACAGTATATATGTGTGTGTATGTGTGTGCACAGGTATTGGAGGATGAATTTAGAATTTCCTTCTTCTAATGGGTGCAAGACAGGATGGACACTTTGGTGGATAAACAGATTTATTACTTCAACCAATCTATGTTTAGCTTTTGCTTTGCGCTTATTCCTCTTCTATATGCAAGGGATACAGCAGTGAACAAAGCAGACAAATCCTTGCCCTCTGGCCTCCTAGAGCTGGTTCTGACTCTCCAGAATGGCAAAGAGAGCCATTTACAGCCAGTAGGTCCTGTTATTAAGGTTATTAAGGTCATGTTTCCATAAAAGATAGGGTCAAAGTTTTGATTTCAAAAGGAATATAAGGTTCTCCTTATAAGGTTAGATTGTGTTGTCCTCCCCAAAAATGAATGCTCATCCTAGCAAGGTGTGGCTTGCTTCCTGGGAAAATCAGCAAGAAAATAAACCAGAATGCTAAGTGACAAGTAGACCAAAGTAAAGTATTGGCAACACTTTTGTTTTCTTTCATTGACTGGAATTTAAACCCTCCTCATCTATAGTCAGCAATTTGGAGGCTCAGTACTTGATACCGCAAAGTGTGGTGGCTTGGCATGCTAAGTACTTTGAACTGAAGGAGATTGGGAGGACCTCAGAAGCAAGGCCTCTCTGACCTTCCCTTGCCCTCTTGTCTTCCACCCCTCTTTCTTCCCTGAAGGGAGTCAGAGAAACCAGAATTCCTCTTCACCATGGCATATCATTAAAACTAGAACTCAACTCTCCCAAAGCAAGTTATGAAACCTAGAAATGTCACGCTCTCTCTCCCTTCTCCTTGCAAGACCCTCACTCCAGAGGGTCCTGCCCCAGGGAAAGGAAGGCTACAGAGAGAGACCAGGAAGAATCTGAGCAGGCAGCCTTTGCTAGGTTTTCCCGTCAGTCTATTATCATTAGATTATTACCATTATCATTATCGTAGCTTTTTGCCCAGGCACATTTCTACACAGCTGTCCTTTCTTCATCAAACTTCAGTGTAAAAATGGACAGTTTTCCCTCGGTCTTTGGGTCTTCATTTCTGGACGTTCCCATGTGACATAAGACTTTGTTATGCTTTTTGCTTATTAAACTCTTTTGCTATAAGAATATTGGTCATGACCCTAATGATGGGTAAGGAAAGGCATCATACCTTTCTGCCCTGATGCAATATCCGAGTTAGAGTCTTCATCACAATTCAGTCCAGGACTGAGGCACCTAAAGTGTGAAGGGTATGTGAGGGGAAAATAAATCTAGGGACTCCAAATTCACTAAGCCAAAGTGAAAAGTCAAGCTAGGAACTGCTTAGGGCAAACTTGCCTCCCATTCTATTCCTTAAAAAGATAGCCACTAAGCAGCAAACAAACAAAAACTACATACCTCCCTCACAATTTGTCCACAAGGAAATTCCTTTCAGACAAAGGACAGACAGAACTCAAAGTTATCCCTCTGCTCACTGAAATAAATGCACATCTGATTTGCTTCCTTTGGAAATACTAATCAGAAACTCAAAAAAAATGCAATTGTCTGTCTCTTATCTACCTATGACCTGGAAGCCCTCTCCCCATTTTGAGTTGTTCCACCTTGCTGAAATGAACCAATGTGTAGCTTACATATATGGATTGATGTCTCCTGCCTCCCTAAAAATGTATAAAACCAAGCTGTGCCGCGACCACCTTGGTCACATGCTGCCAGCACCTCCTGAGGCTGCGTCATAGGCTAGTCCTTAACCTTGGCAAAAAAAAAACTTCCTAAATTGACTGAGATCTGTCTCCGATATTTGGGGTTTATAGATGCAAAAAGGGAGTGGATAGTAGGGAGGAGGATGACAGAATTTGTTTCTTACCGTGAAAGAGTAGAATTGTCAGAGAAAATAGAGAGAGTGGGAGGGAAAAAGAGAGGGAGAAGAAGAGAGAGACACAGAAAGAGAGAGATAAGAGAGTGTCTTCATGGGAATCCCTCCTTTTGAAGGCTTGAATACGTTACTCCCTCCACAGCTACACTTGAAGAGATGTTCATTAAGGTTCTATTTAGCATAAATATTCCAGGACCTAAGATCTAAAGAAGGATGAAAAAAAAAAACCCTCAAATTTATTAACTGGATTTTTTTTTAATTTTAATTTTTTTTTACTTTAGGTGAATACTGTATCTGGCATTTCTCCCCATGTTATCCCTCCCCACCCTCTCCAACCCCCGATGTCTCTCCCCTACCTCCCCAACTGCCCCCAGTATGTGATGCCCCTCTCCCTAACTCCATGTGTTCTTATCGTTCAACACTCACCTATGAGTGAGAACATGAGGTGTTTGGCTTTCTGTTCTTGTGTCAGTTTGCTGAGAATGATGGTTTCCAGATTCATCCAAGTCCCTACAAAGGACATGAACTCATCGTTTTTTGTGGCTGCATAGTAGTTCATGGTGTATATGTACCACATTTTCTTTGTCCAGTCTATCATTGATGGGCATTTGGGTTGTTGGTTCCAGGTCTTTGCTATTGTACACAGGACAGCAATGAACATACGTGTGCATGTGTCTTTATAGTAGAACAATTTGTAGTTCTTTGGGTATATACCCAGTAATGGGATTGCTGGGTCAAATGGAATTTCTATTTCTAGATCCTTGAGAAATTGCCACACTGTCTTCCACAATGGTTGAACTAATTTACACTCCCACCAACTGTGAAAGAGTGTTCCTGTTTCTCCACATCCTCTCCAGCATCCGTTGTCTCCAGATTTTTAATGATCGCCATTCTAACTGGCGTGAGATGGTATCTCAATGTGGTTTTTATTTGCATTTCTCTAATGACCGGTGATGATGAGCATATGTTTGTTGGCCTCATATATGTCTTCTTTTGAAAAGTGTCTGTTCATATTCTTTGCCCACTTTTGAATGAGGTTGTTTGTTTTTTTCTTGTAAATCTGTTTTAGTTCTTTGTAGATTCTGGATATTAGGCCTTTGTCAGTTGGGTAGATTGCAGAAATTTTTTCCCATTCTGTTGGTTGCTGGTTCACTCTAATGCTGGTTTCTTTTGCTGTACAGAAGCTCTGAATTTTAATTAGATCCCATTTGTCTATCTTGGCTTTTATTGCCATTGCTTTTGGTGTTTTAGTCGTGAAGTCCTTGCCTATGCCTATGTCCTGGATGGTTTTGCCTATGTTTTCTAATACTGTTTTTATGGTGTTAGGTTTTATGTTTAAATCTTTAATCCATCTGGAGTAATTTTAGTGTAAGGTGACAGGTAGGGGTCCAGTTTCTGCTTTCTGCACATTGCTAGCCAGTTTTCCCAACACGACTTATTAAACATGGAGTCCTTTCCCCATTGCTTGTTTTTGTCAGGTTTGTCAGAGATGAAATGGTTGTAGATGTGTGGTGTTGCTTCTGGGGCCTCTGTTCTGTTCCATTGGTCTATGTCTCTGTTTTGGTTCCAGAACCATGCTGTTTTGATTACTGTAGGCTTGTAGTATAGTTTGAAGTCTGGCAGTGTGATGCCTCCAGCTTTGTTCTTTTTGCTTAGGACTGTTTTGGCTATGTGGGCTCTCTTGTGGTTCCATATGAAGTTTAAAATGGTTTTTTCCAGTTCTGTGAAGAAGGTCATCGGTAGCTTGATGGGGATAGCATTGAATCTATAGATTACTTTGGGCAGTATGGCCATTTTCACAATATTGATTCTTCCTAACCATGAGCATGGAATGTTTTTCCATCTGTTTATGTCCTCTCTTATTTCGCTGAGCAGTGGTTTCTAGTTCTCCTTGAAGAGATCCTTTACATCCTTTGTTAGTTGTATTCCTAGGTATTTTATTCTCTTTGTAGCAATTGTGAATGAGAGTTCACTCTTGATTTGGCTCTCTGTTTGTCTGTTATTGGTATATAGAAATGCTTTTGATTTCTGCACACTGATTTTGTGTCCTGAGACTTTGCTAAAGTTGCTTATCAGTTTAAGAAGATTTGGGGCTGAGACGATGGGGTCTTCCAGATCAATCACGTCATCTGCAAATAGAGACAGTTTGACTTCCTCCTTTCCTAATTGAATACCTTTATTTCTTTTTCTTGCCTGATTGCCCTGGCTAGAACTTCCAATACTATATTGAATAGGACTGGTGAAAGAGGGCATCCTTGTCTAGTGCCTGATTTCAAAGGGAATTCTTCCAGCCTTTGCCTGTTCAGTATGATATTGGCTGTAGGTTTGTCATATATAGCTCTTATCATTTTTTGATACTTTCCGTTGATACCTAGTTTATTGAGAGTTTTTAGCATAAAGGCTGTTGAATTTTATCAAAGGCCTTCTCTGCATCTATTGAGATAATCATGTGGTTTTTGTCTGTGGTTCTGTTTATGTGATGGATTACATTTATGAATTTGTGTATGTTGAACCAGCCTTGCATCCCTGGTATGAAGCGAACTTGATCGTGATGGATAAGCTTCTTGATGTGCTGTTGCAATCTCTTTGCCAGTATTTTATTGAAGATTTTTGCATCAATGTTCATCATGGATATTGGCCTGAAGTTTTCTATTTTAGTTGAGTCTCTGCCTGGTTTTGGTATCAGGATGATGTTGGTCTCATAAAATGAGTTAGGGAGGATTCCCTCCTTTTGTATTGTTTGAAACAGTTTCAGAAGGAATGGAACCAGATCCTCTTTGTACATCTGGGAGAACTCAGCTGTGAACCCATCTGGACCTGGACTTTTTTTGGTTGGTAGGCTGTTGATTACTGCCTCTACTTCTGCCCTTGTTATTGGCCTATTCAGGGTTTCAACTTCCTCCTGGTTTAGTCTTGGTAGAGTACAAGTGTCTAGGAATTTATCCATTTCTTCCTGGTTTACTGGTTTATGTTCATAGAACTGTTTGGAGTAATCTCTGATGGTAGTTTCTATTTCTGTGGGATCAGTGGTGATATCCCATTTATCATTTTTTATTGCATCTATTTGATTCTTCTCCCTTTTCTTTTTTATTAATCTGGCTAGTGGTCTGTCTATTGTGTTGATCTTTTCAAAAAACAAGCTCCTGGATTTATTGATTTTTTTTTTTGAAGGGTTTTTTGTGTCTCTATCTCCTTCAGTTCTGCTCTGATCTTAGTTATTTCTTGTCTTCTGCTAGCTTTTGAGTTTTTATCTTCCTCCTCTAGCTCTTTCAATTTTGATGATAGCATGTCAATTTTAGATCTTTCTTTGTTTCTCCTATGGACATTTATTGCTATAAATTTCCCTCTCATTCTTCTTTAGAAATAAAGGTAAAAATAAATAAATAAATAAATAAACAAAAATAAATAAATAAATTTCCCTCTCAACACTACTTTAAATGTATCCCAGAGATTCTGATAAGTTATGTCTTCATTCTGATTGGTTTCGAAGAACATCTTTATTTCTGCCTTCATTTCATTGTTTTATCCAGTCGACACTCAGAAGCAAGTTGTTCGGTTTCCAAGTGGTTGTGCGGGTTTGAGTGTGTTTCTTAATCCTGAGTTCTAGTCTGATTGCGCTGTGGTCTGACTGACTGTTATGATTTCCATTCTTTTGCATTTGCTGAGGAGTGATTTACTTCCAATGATGTGGTCAATTTTAGAGTAAGTGCAATGTGGTGCTGAGAAAAATGTATATTCTGTGGATTTGGGGTGGAGCATTCTATATATGTCTATTAGATCCGCTTGGTCCAGCTCTGCATTCAAGTCCTGGATATCCTTGTTAATTTTCTGTCTGGTTGATCTGTCTAATATTGACAGTGGAGCATTGAAGTCTCCCACTATTGTGTGGGAGTCTAAATCTCATTTTAGGTCGTTAAGAACTTGCTTTATGTATCTGGGTGCTCCTGTGTTGGGTGTGTATATATTTAGGATAGTTAGCTCTTCTTGTTGGATTGATCCTTTTACCATTATGTAGTGTCCTTCTTTGTCTCTTTTGATCTTTGTTGGTTTGAAGTCCGTTTTATCAGAGATTAGGATTGCCACCCCTGCTTTTTTTTTGTTCTCCATTTGCTTGGTAAATCTTCCATCCCTTTATTTTGAGTCTGTGTATGTCTTTGTATGTGAGATGGGTTTCCTGAATACAGCACACTGATGGGTCTTGACTTTTTATCCAGTTTGCCAGTCTGTGTCTTTTGATTGGGGTGTTTAGGCTGTTTACAATCAATATTACTATTATTATCTGTGAATTTGATCCTGCCATTTTGTTACTGGCTGTGGTTTTCTTTCCCATTAGTTGACTCACTTTCTTCATTGCATTCTTGGTCTTTGCCAATTGGTTTGCTTTTGTAGTGACTGGTACTTTTTCCTTTCTGAACTTAGTGTTTCTTTAAGAAGCTCTTGTAGGGCAGGTCTGGTGGTAATGAAATCTCTTAGTAATTGCTTGTCCATAAAGGATTTTATTTCTCCTTCACTTACGAAGCTTAGTTTCACTGGATATGAGATTCTGGGTTGAAATTCGTTTTTTTTAAGGATATTGAATGTTGGCCTCCACTCTCTTCCGGCCTGTAGGGTTTCTGCCCAGAGATCTTCTGTGGGTCTGAGTAGCTTCCCTCTGTGGGTGACCTGATCTTTCTCTCTGGCTGCCCTTAGCATTTTTTCCTTCATTTCAATGCTGGTGAATCTGATGATTATGTGCCTTGGGATTGCTCTTCTTGAGGAATATCTTTGTAGAGTTCTCTGTATTTCTTGAATTTGAATGTTGGACTGCCTTGCTAGGCTTGGGAAGTTCTCCTGGATAATATCCTGGAGCATGTTTTCCAGCTTGAATTCATTCTCCCCATCATATTCAGGTACACTGATCAAGCATAGATAGGTCTTTTCACATAATCCCATATTTCTTGGAGGCTTTGTTCCTTTCTTTTCACTTTTTTCTCTTGTCTTGCCTTCTCTTTTTATTTCATTGAGTTGATCTTCAATCTCTGATATGCTTCCTTCTGCTTGATTGATTTGGCTATTAAAACTTGTGTTTCTTTACGTAGTTCTCATGATGTGTTTTTCAACTCCATCAAGTCGTTTATGTTCTTCTCTAAGCTGGTTATTCTAGTTAGCATTTCATCTAACCTTTTTTCAAGGTTTCTGGTTTCTTTGCATTGAGTAACTCAATGCAAGTTCCTTTAGCTCAGAAAAGTTTGTTATTATCCATCTTCTGAAGCCTGTTTTTGTCAGTTCGTCACACTCCTTCTCAGTCATGTTGTCTTCCCGTGTTGTTGAGGAGTTGTGATCCCTTGAAGGAGAAGAGGTGTTCTGGTCTTTGATGGTTTCATCTTTTTTGCACTGTTTTTTTCCCATCTTTGTGGATTTACCTGGGTGTGGTGTCAGGGAGCTGCTTGATGACGTCGCTTGTCTGCCTGTCCAGGTGCTACTGGGTTTCTAGGGCCTCCTTCAGGTTACTAGGGAAGCTTCCTGCATCTTTTTTATTTACACTGGGGGTTTAGGCCCACCTCTTCCACTGACCTGGAGGTGCTGCTGCGTGGTCAAGAATGCAGTCCTGTTGCTAGGTCGGCTTCCTGTGTTTTTTCTTAAAACATGTAGCTCAGTCCCACCCCTCTAATTGTGGGTTGTGCCCTTCCTCCACTGGGCTGGATCATTCAGGGTTCAGCTCAGACTGTGGCACTGGCTGTGCAACCAGCTAGAGTCAGAGCTTCAGCCCTCTGGGGTTTGTGGGCCCTCACAAACCCACTGTCACCCAGCCTCACCCAGCTGTCTCCCCATTTTAGCTTCCTCTCTCTCTGGGGCCCTCCCAGCTGCTCCATCCACTGTCAGTCCTCCTGTTTACAGCTTCCTCTCTCTCCCGGCGTGGGGAGGGGACAGTAGCTCAGTCCGCAGGCTCTCCCAGCTGGCATTTGGGCTTATGTGTCCGTTTAGGTCTGTGCGCCAATTCAGGACACCATCCTGGATTATTGTTCAACTCTGCACTTGTAATTCCTGACACCTGACTGGAAAAGATCCCCTGTTCTGTGTATTGCTGAGGCTTTGGGGGAAGTGCTGTATCTGGACTGGAGTGCCAGACGGGGAGCCTCCGACTCGCCAGTCAGATGCACTTTCTGGGTGAAGCAGCACACCTCCCTGCCTAGGTCTGTCCTGCGTGGGCTTTGCTCACCGTTGGACCAGACCCGTTGACATGCACCTGGTATCTCAGGTGGAGCTAGGAGATCTCTGGATTTCTGCATCTCTCTCGCTGGGGTTGTAGGCTGGAGTTGTGTCTATTCAGCTATCTTGGAGAGTCTCCTTGGGAATCTCTAACTGGGTTTTATCTCATTTAATAAGGCTCAACATTTCTTAAGAACACTGTTTTATTTTTTATTAGTTCTCATAAAGAAATAAAAAGTACATTCTAATTTTCAAAAGTAGTTATGAATTTTAATGCTTTATATGTCTCAAGAAAGGTCTAAGTTTGGTCAACTTGGTTGAACTCGTTTCTATAATCAAGATAAAAATTCCTGCTAAAAGTAAGAAATAACTGCTATATTAAACTGAAGTGAGAACTTTGAAATATTCGAATACTTACTTTGCCTTTATAATCTAGCTTAATCTTCACATCTACCCTACCCTTAAGTTTTGTATTTATAGGTGTGGAGATTGGGCTTTGGAAAGCTGAAAACCTGCTCAAAGTCACCTGGTCAGTGGTGATGGAGCTGGGATCTGAACTCTTGCAAATTGATAGCTAGCTATTTATTCCACTATTCTTTTTTTTTCTTTCTTATTTTTTTTCTTTAAACTATGCTTGACAAAATTCACCTGATCCACTATTCTATATTGCCTCAGATACACTAGAGGATGTTAAATTGTCAAAGACAGTAAGAAAAGTCTTGAACTGTGTTTGCTTTACTCCTCCCTATGAAATTGAAAACAGAAATGCTTTGTGTTTCTTTTTCTCTAATGAACATATATTGCTTCATTTCATGAACTGATTGGAATTACTCAGAGCAGAAAAAATTTCCTAAACAACAACAACAACAAAATAATTTGAGCAAACAATGGTAAAGCTAAGCATAACTCAAGACACTGTTTCCCAAAACAGACTGCTATGGTTTGAATGTGCCCCTTCAGTTCATATGTTGGAAACTTAATCCCCAATGCAACAGTGTTGAGAGGTGGGACCTTTAAGAGGTAATTGGGTGATGAAGGCTCTGCCCTGATGTGGATATAAACGTGGTTAGGATGAATTCAGCCCCCTTCCATCATCCCCAAACTTGTGCTTTCTTGCCCTCTGCCTTCCTCCATGGGATGAGGCAGCAAGAAGACCCTTGCCAGATGTGGGCCCCAAGACCTTGGACTTCCCAGCCTCCAGAATGGGGAGAAATAAATCTTTATTCTTTATCAGTTACCCAGGCTCAGGTATTCTGTTACAGCAGCACAAAATGAACTATGACACAGACAGACCACTTCATATTTAATTAGAGCAGCACACATCCCAGCCATATACAAAAACAGCTGTTTTGTGTGTTTTCCAGCAGCAGGAGCACCATTTTCATGGTTTTGTCATCATCACTGTGAGAAATTTAAGAGCCAAGCAGAATATATTATCCAGGTTTTAGAAGAGAGGCAGGAATTTTAGCAATTACTTCCACATGAACTTTCTGTCTAGCTTACTTAACAGGATTTTCAGCCTGCATGGTAAATAAGCTTTTTGGGTAATAGAGTGTTTACATTTTTCCTCTGTAAGTTTGAAAGGGAATTTCCTCCAGTGAAATGGATGTGAAAATAATTGATGAAGGAAGTTCTAAGTGCTCCAGCACCTAATACAAAGGCACGGTAAGATTGTACCCCACACACATTCTGTTCGATAATGAGCTTATAGGTACCAGCTTCGAGGCAACTAGTCTGAAAGGACACTGAAGAGCTTTCTATTCTAAAGACTCTTATTTTCCAGCTTCCTTATCTTTAAGTGAGGAGATTAGCAGCAACAAAACTATGTATATCACTTCCTACAAAATCCTTTCTCCCTTATCCACATCGATTCATCCAGTTTCAAAAAGGAAATACAACAAACTTTATCACCCTCACTCAATGGTCTCACTGCAGCAAATCTTTGTGGTCTACAGCATAATTTTCCAGATCATTGGAATGGATCCATTTTCCACATATTTGTTAACACAGCTGCTGACTGCCTTAGCAGTGGAGGTAAGCAACAGGCAGCATAGCCCAAGTTTATTTTTATTTTTATTTTTAGTTAAAAATAGGAGCATAGTCAGATAGCACTCTGGGGCTGCGATTGTGAATGAAAGGATATAGAAACCACAAAGAAAAGGGGAGAGAGAGAGAATGGCAAAACTCAGCTATAGGGGGCTGGCTTTTATAAAAAAATATTTTTTAATGCCTTTGACCTGACAGCTACTGATGGAGTTTATGAGTTCAACTGGTTCCATCTGTGTTGAATCTACAATGAAGATCAGTCCTCTCCTAAATTCCCAGACTCCTCCAACAAAGTGTTATATTATTCCACAGGTTAGGAGATTTACAGCGCTGGTTCACTAACATTGTATGTAGAAATTGGGAACCATGGTTCTCAGGCTGACTTATGTAATGGAATCCCTTAAAAGCTTAAAAACTACTGATGCCTAGACCCTCACCCCCAGCATTTTGGATTTAATTAGGCTAGATACAATCTAGACATCAGAATTTTGAAACTCTTCCCAATGTTTTCTGGTTCTAGACAAGAGTGAGGCCCAATGCTCTCAAACCTGCCTTCTTGAAACATCCTTTGCAAAATTATGACTGAGACAATGAAAGAATCTAACTTAATTGATTCCATCTTGCTTCTAACTTCCAAGCCATCCTTATTCATTCTTAAGTGCAGGTTGAACTAATTTGGGAGAAATTTCATTTATAGTTTATAGTTTAAAACAAAGACGATAACAGCCCTTTTCCAAAGCAAACTTCCCTCTTGCCTGGGGACTAGATTGCCTTTGTAAGACTAACATTAGCCACAAGATTAGAAATTATGATTTAGGAGTCATGCAGCTGGGGACTACAAGATTCTGACCCTCCCTAAACTGCTCCTAAGATCAGTGCTTGAGATATTTTGCACACCCTACACTTGATGGATCAGCTGGCACCACCCAGATTGATTAGCTGGCTCACCTGATCTTGTGGCCGCCACCCAGGAAATAACTCAGTACGAAAAGACAGCTTTGACTCCTTATGATTTTATCCCTGACCATTAGCACTCCTGGTTCACTGGCTTTCCCCCACCCACCAAATTGTCATTAAAAATTCTGCTCCCTGATTGCTTGGGTAGACTGATTGGGGTAATAAGACTCCCGTCTCCTGCACAGCTGGCTCTGTCTGCATGAATGACTTTCTTTATTGCAGTTCCCTTGTCTTGATGAATTGGCTCTGTCTAGGCAGCAGGCAAGGTGAACCCCTTGGGTGGTTACATTCTGAGGCCCAGACTTTCTACCTAAAAATCAGGATTCCTTGGGACACAGTAAGAAGGATTACACAAGTTGTCAGTAAATATGGTCTTGACTATGTAGGGGTCTCCTGTGGCTCTACAAGTCACTACTTTAAAGACTGGGGCTTGAGGACAGATATTTACTCTAGCATACCCACAATGCTGCACTGTCTAGCAATATAAAACCTCACAGATTTGAGTCAAAGCTACCAGCACTAATCAAAAGCTGCCCATCCTTCTATCAATAAGTAGATGTAGTAGGCTAAGGATGACTTCTTGGTCTGCTGTTTGCTTCTTGAACATGATATCGAGTCAAGTTGGATTTAAACCATAATCAAGTAATGAGAGTTCATCCTCTGCCCCATAATTCAGGTTGACCTGAAAAATATATTACCTTCTCTCTGTCATGCTAATCACATGCATCTGATGCTCAGAGGAGTGAGAGTAAGACCAGGATTTCAAATCTCAGAACTTGAAACATTGCTGAAATGATGCATTTAGCAAAGAACAAGATATCTCTCCTGCCAGTGCCCTGGGGAATATGTGCATAATAAAGGTATCATCCATTTTACATGCAAGTACTTTGTGGAGTTTTCCAGTGTCTCAAATCTAATCACAGTTAAGCCAACAAAGGGATTACAGCTTTATCGGGAGTTTATTTTGCAAGACTGCCACATGGCTCTGCGAGATACGGTATCCTGTTTTTCCCACTATGCTGAGCCCAAAGATCCCATTAAATAAAGTTAAACTCTTTAGTTATGCAGAAATATAAACAGTCTACTCAGTGTGGCTTGGTATTATATTTTCATTTAGGAAAAAAAAATTTCTAATACTAAACAGTATTGACCCCTGTAACTCAGAAGTTTGAATATAATAAGAAATTCTAAAATCTTACCAGAAGAAAAGGCACTATATATTCACACACACACACACACACACACACACACACATGTTTTGCCATTTAATGTACTGTAGCCATAGAGTCTACTTGTTAACCAATGATGCCTGAAGAATTTTTCAGTGGATAAACTTTGTAGTATGAAACAAACCCAGCAGAAATCTTTATAGCGTCAAATCTAAACTATTTTCCTGATACACAATTAGTTCAGCCCAATCTGAACATTTGGTATTGTGTGAGCTTGGTAACAGAGTGTCTGTAAAAAGATATAAATAGGGTGGCACATCTCCACTGTAGGTTTCCATAGGCTAAAGATCTAATATCGCCATGGTCCTCAGTAGGCCAAACCAGTGGAAAATAGATTGTCCAGGGCCAGGTATGATTAGATTCAATCAACTTTTTAACTAAAACAAAATTATTCTATTTCCATGTAAAATTGCGAACTTAAATCCCAAGGAGGAAATCTATTATATACCTTCAGACCTCTACACACTCTCTTTCTACTGACAGTCATAGAAATTCAAGCCACATCTCCTGAGGTGCATTTCCTTTGATGCAATGATGGGTGATCTGGTAGGAAATGGTGGCAATGGCAGAAGGTTGTGGAACTGGTTCTTTTGAAAGGACATTGATAACCCCATTCTACGTTGCATTTTTGTTCACCTACATAGTTGCCTCTGGGTTTTACCTCCACATAAAGGGAGATATTCCATTTTCCAGAATGGCTGCAGCAATATCTCCATCTTTCCTGCTCTTATTATGTGATCTCCCCACTCCTCTATCTTGAATGGAGTCTAATTCTCCTCGGTTTGAATCTGGAAAAAGCATTTGGCTACTCCCACTAGTAGACTATGGCAGAAGTGATGCTGTGTGACTTCAGAGACTAGGTCATAATAGATAGAGGGAGAAGTCACAAGCCTTCAGTTCATCCTGATGATGATACATGCCTATTGTCCAGGTTTCTGGGACTCTGTTGAGTCTGGTGTCTCTATAGTGTCCTCTGCTGTCTGTGGGCAGAGCCCTGTGCTAGTGTCCAGCCCCCTTAGCTGCAGCTTTCTTCAATCCTGTCTCCTCCCTGGGTCTCTTCATGGTGCAGGGGGCAATCTGCCACTCTCCACACAGATTTCCATTCGCTCCAGTCTTAGGGAGTCACTCTTCTCAAAAGACACTTATTTCTCTCCCATCTCCCTAGTATATTCCTCTCAAGGGGCTCAGTTATTGGGAACATAAGAGCCAGAAAGATCCATGGTCTATGGTAATTTTTGCTTTCTATGCTCACCACATAAACTTCTCTTGAGGCAAGGGAGGGCAAAGCTGCCTTCCTGGGAGAAGGAGAGGAAAACACATGGCAAAAAGAAAACAATGATGTCTCAACAAAACACTCAAACACACATTTAACAAGTTATTCCAGAAGCAGCAGCTACTCCTGAAAGTAGCCCTATTTGAACCCAAAGAAATGGGCCTTTTAAAGCGGGTCCTCTAGTTACTGCGGGTCATATAACAGCCCCTCCACAGAAAGGCTACACCCATTTGAAGCACGATTCATTTGAGAACAATCTTTAGTTTAGGCATGTTATTCTTGGAGGCACATTTCTTGTCATATAGCAACGCTTGTGGGGCTTTCATTTCCTCTCGGAAAATTCAGAACTGAGATGGTCACCTTGAAGGTCACAGCACCCACAACAATCTTGGGATCTCTCTCTGATCACAATGTCCTTGATTCTTTCTAAGGCGGGATTAACCGACCTTTCCTCTTGAGTTCAGTTTCCCTGCCCACCCCAGTTTCTACCCCATAAGAGATGAGACCTACCTGCCAGGACATGGGCTTAAATGACCTCTGAAAGGTAAACATTGAGCAGACATTTTCCTGCCCCAGACTCTACCCTCCAGGAGCATGTCAGCAATGATTCTGAGGTTAGTGAGCCAAAGGCAGCCGTGTCCTACCTGGCTCCTGCCAGAAGCAGCTGCCTTTGAAAACAGCAGAAAGAGCTTTCTCTGTTAGGAGGAAGCAACAGAACCCCTGGCAACAAATAGACCTCATACTTCCCCTCAAGTCACTTGTTTACAGACAGCCCAGAGTAGGGAAAGTGAGGTCAAGGAGCTGCTTCTGTTTCCCTCTTTACTGGGCCCAGGTGACCTGAGAGATGACCTTCAGAACCAGATACCTTTATCTCCTGCCTGGTGCCTGTGAGACTTGTGATATCAGAGGGGTTCTGCCGAAACCCCTTGTTATCCCTCTGAGAATGGCTAACTTAGAAATCTTTTAAAAGGATATAGATTTTCATGTACAAACTAAGAGAGATATTCTGGAAAACTCCAAGCTATATAGTTTTCAAAGGGCACTTTCCTGAATTAACTTTGATCAAATAACAAGCAGCCCGTCTTTACTCTCTGTTTTTTTTATTTCTTTTAGCATCCTCTCGATAAATGAGGTAAACTGAGGCTCAGAGGGATTAAGTGACTCATTTCAGGTTCCAGAGCTAGTAAATTATATAGAATTCCAAGGATTCCAAGCTAAGATTTCTGATTCTCTTTACCCATTTGTAGTCTTTTCAGATGTATATTTCACCAAAGCATTTTTAGGTTTATTTGTTAGCTTAAGATAGATGATCTAAGATTGAAACTTTCTAACATTAAGAGAGTCTGAATCCCTGTTAGAAAAAACAGACATGTATTTATGAAATTCTAAGCAAATTATGTGTCTCTGGAAGAAACCAGTAGATCACAATTGGCAAAGGAAGTCTCAAGGAGTCTCTCTTAATCATGTTTCAAAGAGTTGCTTTCTGTTTATAGGTCATTAACTCAATTTAAGCATTAGTGTGTGCAGTGGGTGTGTTTTGTGTGTGTGTATTAGAAGTGGCCGCAGGATAGACAAATAAGCCTTAATAGAGAGCAGAGTAAAGCCAAAGAATAAGTACATTGTATACGACAGAACAACTAGAGTGTTCTGTAGCTTTGAAAAACATTGTGGCCAAACAAAATGTTCTGCCAGGGGCAACACGGGCTAGCTCTCTATCATCCCAATATGAACGGTCATATTTTCAGGTTCTGTTGGCCTTCAAGGCCCAGCCTAACACACTATGTTCTTGTGTAGCTGTGTTGCCCAACAAAACCAACAGTTCCATCTGAAGATCAAGGAAGAAAAGGTTAATTTTCATTTCCTTTCACAGAACTGTACCTTTTTTTAGAGAAATCCTTAGTCCTCAACAAGTGCCTCTAAAGAGAATAAAAAGAAGCACGTTTCCTTTGAGAAGCTATAGCATTTTGAAAGCATGTTTTCAATTGGATGAGGGTTTCATTACAGCCATGTGATAGTAACTACTGTTAATTGAATGTGCAGATACAATACAGATGTTATCTAATTTAACCACCAAGAAAGGTTTGTGAGAAAGGCAGCATTGGTCACATTTTCAGATTCAGAAACTGGGGTTCAAGTATTTTAAGTAATTTGATCAAAAAGAACCTGTGGAAAGTGATGGAGCTTTCTGGCCACAAAGCTTTAGCCACTATGCTATATTGCCTCTCAATTTTACACCAGGGAAAGGCTAAATTATCCACGCAGGATAGATGGTAGTTAGCACTAGATGACCAAGAACCAAGTTGTGAGGAACTGTCCTTGTAAATTAGAAGACAACTTTAATTTTGTTCTTTGCTTTGAAGGGAACTCACCCCCATAAGCACAGTCCAGTTTTTTGTTGGTTACATTTGTTTTAAAACTAAAATTTGAATGTCTTGCTAAAAACACAACTCCTCTCATCTTCTGAAATAAGAGAAAAAAAGTCACATAAAATTATATCCAAATTATTCACATGCAAGAACTTCTCCTGAGCTGATTACATGATTATTTTGTCCTAAAGGAAAATTATATGGAAGTTCAAATGGAGACCTCTGTGGAAGTTTCACTACAAGTATCAGTGACATTGATAATTTTTTTTTTTTGAGATGGAGTCTTGTACTGTCACCCAGGCTGGAGTGCAATGGCACGATTTTGGCTTACTGCAACCCCTGCCTCCCGGGTTCAAGTGATTCTACTGCCTCAGCCTCTCAAGTAGCTGAAATTACAGGCACCCACCACCACACTGGCTGACTTTTTTTTTTAGTAGAGGCAAGTTTTCACTATGTTGGCCAGGCTGGTCTCAAACTCCTGACCTCATGATCTATCCACATCTCAAAGTGCTGGGATTACAGGCATGAGTCACCATACCCAGCCCTGATAATTTTAAATCACAATAGTTTTCATACAAATCCCATTGTGATATTCTTAAAAAGTAAGAATGATAGCACCAAAAATTGTAAAATAGTGATTAGTTTTGTCTACTTGGCATTGCTAATGCTAAAGTCAAGATACAAAAAAAAAATTACAGATAGAAGTTACTTACAATGCATACATAGACAAAAAAATTATAGCCTGAATATATAATGAATACCCATAAACCAATAGGAAGCAGTAATCCAATAAAAATAGAGACATAAATAGGAGCAATGACAAATGACAGCACAAGAAAAACAAATGGCTTATGGACAAATGAAAAGCCACTCAACCTCACTAATAATCAAAGATACGTATTTTAAAATCATAAGATGCTCTTTCAATCCTTCAGAGTAGCAAATGATAAAAAGTCAGACAATACCAAGAGTTGGAGATGATATTAAAAAATAAAACCATTAAAGTATAGGCCATGCACTATGGCTCACGCCTGTAATCCCAATGCTTCCAGAGGCCAAAGCAGAAGGATTACTCGAGGCCGGGAGTGTGAGACCAGACTGGGCAACACAGCAAGATTATGTCTCTACAAAATAAAATGAAATTAAAGAGTAAATTGACACAACCAGTTAGAAGAACTAGAAGCTAAGACATTTTACATCTTCTTATGTATATGTCAAGAGGTTTTTTGTTGTTGTTGTTTTGTTTTGTTTTTTGAGGAGGAGTTTCATTCTTGTTTCCCAGGCTGGAGTGCAATGGTGTGATCTTGGCTCACTGCAACCTCCACCTCCCAGGTTCAAGCGATTTTTCTGCCTCAGCTTTCCAAGTAGCTGAGATTACAGGCATACACCACCACACCCTGCTGATTTTGTATTTTTAGTAGAGACAGGGTTTTGCCGTATCAGTCAGGCTGGTCTTGAACTCCTGACCTCAGGTGATTTACCTATCTCAGCCTCCCAAAGTGCTGGGATTACAAGTGTGAGCCACCATTCCCAGCCTCAAGAATTTTTTTCAGGGAAAATCCTTGAAATAAAATTTATAGGAAAGAAAACTCAATTTTAGTAAATATAGCTATATTTACAAGAAAAACTCTTGACATATACATAATAAGATGTGTAGGATTAGCAGCATTATATGTCATAGTAAAAGTGTGCAGAATATCCATCAATGGTAGAACGTCTAAACAAATTGTGATATATTCAAACAATGGAATATTATTTAGCAATAAAAATGAAAAGTATAGCTACACACAGTAACATGAATAAATACTTCGTACATGAAGAGAAGCAAAAACCATAAATTTCAGGAGAATGAATAAATATGAAATTGTTTATATAGAATTTTAAATATGCAAAATTTAAAAATATATTTCATAAGGATACAAACATCTGTGGAAGCTATAGAGAATTTCAAGATGATGACACACCTTAAGTTCAGGACCATGGTTATATCTAGAAGGTAGAAAGGATATTAAATCAGGGAGGGGCACACAGAGGTCTTTAACTGGGTTTATCAAGTTTTGTTTCTTAAGCTGAGAAGTGGATAAGGTATTTCTCTTTTACTGTTTACATCTTTTTTTAAAACAACTCTGTGGGAAAAAAATCTAATCTGATCAAAAAATGGGCAAAAGATTGAAACAGACATTTCTCAAAAGACAAACAAATGGCAAAAAGGCATATGAAAATCTGCTCAACTGGCTGGGTGCAGTGGCTTGTGCCTGTAATCTAATTCCGGCACTTTGGAAGGCTGAGGCAAGTGGATTACTTGGGTCAGGAGTTTCAGACCAGCCTGGCCAACAGGGTCAAACTCTGCCTCTACTAAAAATACAGAATTAGCTAGGTGTGGTGGTGCATGCCTGTAGTCCCAGCTACTCAGGAGTCTGAGGCAGAAGAATCACTTGAACCAGGAAGGCAGAGGTTGCAATGGGCTGAGATCATGCCACTGCACTCCAGCCTGGGCAACGGAGCAAGACTCTGGCTTAAAAAAAAAAAAAAAAGTGCTCAACATCATTGATCATCAGAGAAATAAAAATTAAAACTAAAACTATAATGAAATATCATCTTACCCTAGTTAAAATGGCTTATATCCTAAAGACTGGCAATTACATTTTATAAATTTTTAAAAGTACCCCCAGAGACCAACACCCTTTCTCCAAGTGGGCAAAGTGGAGGGCTGCTTGTCACCTTTGGAATGAATATCTTTCTTTTGACCATGGCTATGACTGAACTCCCAAGAACTTACATTTCAGATGAAACAATGAAGACAACTCAGAAGCCCATTCTGGAAGAATAAGAAACTCTCTACAGTTTTTACCCTGAGCTCCTTTTTCAACAACACTCAGGAACCCACCAGTGTGGATTCCATGCTTTGCCCTCAGTGTGGGAGCTGGTGTGAAAAGGAGAACTAACTTTTAAAGGGAGAGATAGATTTGGGTTTGAATTCTAGCCTTGCCACTTTCTGGCTTCAGCTTCTTCATCTGTAATACAAAACTAATAAGACAAATCTACTTCACTGGGTTTTTATGAGGATGAAATTAGTTACTTCATATAAAATGCCTCGTATACGTAAGTGCCCATAAGCAATACAAATCAGCAGTCTAGGAAAGTCTATTTTTATTCTCTTTCTTGCTCTTTTTCTCTCTAAAATGTCTGCCATTTTCAAATTTGCCCTATACCTAAATATTTTCTTTCAGATTCCCTTTCCTGAGGTTTATGGTGACATGCACCCTAATTCACTGTTAGTCAATTTTCTAGTTGTTTCTAAACTTAGAAAAAAAGGAAAAGATATTAAAATGTTCCACTTATTCATAGTTCTTGCTCCCTTAAAAGCACTAGTGGAGGTCAATTAAGACCATTACCTCAGAGTGCTCAGACATTACTAAAACAAATTACTCTGGGTCAGTATAAGGGGGGTCTTAACAATCATTCCAGTAGAGGAGGTTGGGAGGCCCCCTGAGAAAAAATGAAAGAATGGATCTCTTGTTGGCTCACACATGACATTATTTAGAAATGGTTTGTTTTTCTAATATGACCAGATGGCTCCCAGCCACATATAAAAATACTCCAAACTACACTGATTTGCTTGATAAGTGTCCTGCAAAATGCAGTTAACCTAGACTGAAGGGCATCTGTCTATCTGGGGGTAAACCTTATTCAAGGATTGTATGGTCTGCTCATGAGAGCTCTTCCTTGAGAATATTAAAATATCAGTGTTAGAAGGAAAAGCACTTGGTTGAGCCAGAAGTTGTAGGTTTGAATATTTACTCCAATACTTCCTGGTGAGGTGGTGGCATGAGCACACTGTTTAGATTCTAGGCCTCCATTCCTTCATTTGTGAAGCAGGGATTATAATACTGTAACTCACAGAGTTCTGGTAAGATTTAAGTGAATATTATGAAAGACTCTGGAATGAAGCCAGATGCCTAGTAAGCACTCAACAGATATTAGGTAAAATATTAACTGACAGTAGATCAACTTGGACATGTGTTTTCAAACTTTAGATCCGTGTTTCAAGATGGTAGGGAACATAAGGGAGTCGAAAGAAGTTTTAGACTTGTAGCCAAGGGGGGAAAAAATTGTACTTGCTACTGGCTGGGTGGCTCTGAACAAATTTCTCAACTTTTCTGGATCTTATTTTATTTTTTAATCTTTAAAAAATTCTTGTGGGCACATAGTAGCTTTATATATTTATGGGATACATGAGATGCTTTGATAGAAGCATGCAATGTGACATAATGAGTCTTATTTTCTTAATGTACAAAATGGGGCATCATCACATAAAGTATCTTCTCTCTCTACTTTCTAGGATCATTGAAGGAAACAAAGTTTATCTTTATGTGTCCCCAACCTTCACATTCTGCATTACTTCTGTCTCTAAAAGTAATAACCATCGTTAAGCATGTATTTGTGTTTTCTTAAATTACTAACTTCTGATGGAATAGTCTTTAAAAAATTCAGTGAAAGAATTATAATTGTGCTTTGGAATTCTAGTCTTCTCTCAGGGAGCACTTTATATATAAAGGCAAACAGCAACTCCAGAACAGAATACTAGTAACAGTAATAATTAGGATAATTATTCATCTCTGGAGAAACACCACCATCTTCTGTGACTTTGTGCTTGCAAGTTCAATCAGATGAAATAATTCCGTAATAGTTTAAAATGTAGAACTACCTTGACTCAGAATCTGAGTAATAGTTTCTGAACACTCTAGAAATCAAATGTTATAGCCACTTGGCTGCATTGTTGGGTTAATCAAAATAAGATCTGTAATAGCCTGAGTTCTTCAAGGGTTCAGACTCAGTGAGTTGGGTGGTATTCTAGCACATGGGGTATGCATGGAAGTTTACAGAACATGGCCTGGAGGAAAATAATTCTTGTTAGATTTTATTTTGGCTGAAAAAGAAATATTCAAGTTTATTTGTCTTATCTCTCTTTAAACAAAAAAAAACCGTTCCATTGGTCTGTATCTCTGTTTGGGGACCAGTAATGGTAGCAGTATGGTACTAAAACAGAGATATAGACCAATGGAACAGAACAGAGGCCCTGGAAGTAATGCCACACATCTACAACCATCTGATCTTCGACAAACCTGACAAAAACAAGCAATGGGGAAAGGATTCCCTGTTTAATAAATGGTGTTGAGAAAACTGGCTAACCATGTGCAGAAAGCAGAAACTGGATCCCTTCCTGACACCTTATACAAAAATTAACTCCAGATGGATTAAAGATTTAAATATAAAACCTAACACCATAAAAACCCTAGAAGAAAACCTAGGCAAAACCATTCAGGACATAGGCATAGGCAAGGACTTCATGACTAAAACACCAAAAGCAATGGCGACAAAAGCCAAAATAAACAAATGGGATCTAATTAAACTTAAGTTTCTGCACAGCAAAAGAAACAATCTTTAGGGTGAACTGGCAACCAACAGAATGGGAAAAAATCTTTGCAATCTACCCATCTGACAAAGGCCTAATATCCAGAATCTACAAAGAACTAAAGAAGATTTATAAGAAAAAAACAAACCCATTCAAAAGGGGGTGAAGGATATGAACAGACACTTTTCAAAAGAAGACATTTCATGAGGCCAACAAATATATGAAAAAATGCTCATCATCACTGGTCATTAGAGAAATGCAAATCAAAACCACATTGAGATACTATCTCATGCCAGTTAGAATGTTAATCATTAAAAAATCAGGAGACAACAGATGCTGGAGAGAATGTGGAGAAAAAGGAACACTGTTGGTGGGAGTGTAAATTAGTTCAACCATTGTGGAAGACAGTGTGGTAATTCCTCAAGGACCTAGAAATAGAAATTCCATTTGACCCAGCAATCCCATTATTGGGTATATACCCAAAGAATTATGAATCGTTCTATAATAAAGACACATGCAAACATATGTTCATTGTGGCACTGTTTACAATAGCAAAGACTTGGAACCAACCCAATTGCCCATCAATGATAGACTTGACAAAGAAAATGTGGCACATATACACCATGGAATACTATGCAGCCATAAAAAGGGATAAATTCATTTCCTTTGCATGGACATGGGTGAATCTGGAAACCATCATTCTCAGCAAACTGACACAAGAACAGAAAACCAAACACTGCATGTTCTCACTCATAGGTGGGTGTTGAACAAGGAGAACACATGGACACAGGGAGGGGAGCATCACATACTGGGGTTGGTAGTGGGGGGCTAAGGGAGGGACAGCCAGGGAGGGAGGGGTGGGAGAGATAACACAGGGAGAAATGCCAGTTGCAGGTGACAGGGGGATGGAGGAAGCAAACCACCTGGTCAAGTATGTACCTATCCAACAATCCTGCATGATCAACTCATGTACTCAAGAACCTAAAGTACCATAAAAAAAAAAATTTCTTTAATGTTTAAGTTATACATGAATACATTCTTACTAAAAAAAGTGAATTCTATGGATAAAGTTTATGTCTTCTTAATCACTACTCCCCTTCTTAAAGGTGACTACTATTCATTATGCATCCTTCCAGAATTGTTTTCTCTGAATTTCTTAGCACATATATGTTGTGTAGAAATATATAGTTTCATGAATATGCATTTGTACATAAATAATGCAAACTATTCTATGACTAGCTTTTTACTCTACAATGTGTATTAAGAGGGAATTCCAGGTCAGTTTTGCAGATAGCAACCTCAGTGTTTTTAACTGTTGTGTAGTACTCTGTAGCACGAATGTGCTTTTTTTTTTACAGACAGGGTCTCTTCTTTGTCACCCAGGCTGGAGTGCAGTTGCGCAACCTTGTTCACTGCAACCTCCACCTCCCAGGTTCAAGCGATTCTCTAACCTCAGCTCCAGGGTAGCTGGGATTACAGGCACATGCCACCACAACCCGGCTAATTTTTGTATTTTTAGTAGAGGTGGGATTTCACCATGTTGGCCAGGCTGCAATATGCTACCTTTTGTTTAATTGTCTTCCTACTGACTTACAAGTGAGTCATTTCAAATATTTTGCTCTTATGGATACTGTTGCAATGAATATATTTGTTCATGCCTTCTTTAGGCATATGTATAGATATGAAAAAAGTAATTACTGATCTTAGGATATACACATTAAAAGCTATAACACTGACAAATTACCTTCCCACATGCCTGTCCTAGTTTATACTCTCATCAGCAGTGTATCATGGAACCCATTTCCCTGTACTTTCACCAAGATTTAATAGCAAATATTTCATTTTTTGCTTAATGAGAAGAAAATGTTATCTTATTATGGTTTTTATTTGTATTTATTAGATTTGTAGAAATATTTATTACCTTTTCATGAGTGTATTGCTTATGCGTATTTTTCTTCAGTAAACTACCTGCTAATATATACTTAGGTCTTCTCTGGACTTTATTCTTTGAATCTATTTGCATTTTCCTGCATAGATGCCACGTTTACTTAATTAATCTAGCTTTTCTAGCTTTTTAATATGCTTTAATATGTTGAGAAAGGGTCTTTTTTCCGACCTTTTTACTTGCAAATTACTTACACAAGGAAATATCTAATCTCACATTACACTTGTCACAAATGACAAATATTATTCTCCATTTCTTAGAAATGAGGAAATAAAACCACAAAATGTACAATGTCAGATCTAAAACCCATATCTTTGGCTCCAGACTTTTCTTCTGAAGTTCTGCAGTTATACCCAGATGCCACAGAAGCATAGGATCTTAGAGGGAAGTAATTTAGGGAAGAATTATCTAATCTAAACTCGTGCTTTCTACAGATGAGTAAACTAAGGTATGGGAAAGCTAAGTACCTAAAACCGAGTACTAGAACACAGATCTTCAGGTTTTTGTTCAGTTAGGCTTCTCTAATGGCAGTATTTCATAAACAAATGCTAGTGGGCTTTTTCCCCCCATCACTGTCCTGAAAGAGGGGAAAAACAATTAGAACCATTGTAAGACCGTTCGTTTTCTTCAGTTTTTTAATTATGAAATAAAGGGAAATAAATTGTCAAGGTTGAGACTGGGCACATATGAGTTCAAACTCAGGAGACTTTTATATGTTTATAGCAGCTCTGTGGGAGCGATGGGGAATAAAAGCATTCCCAGTTACAATAATGAATATAGTCTATCTACTGCCCACCTCCTGGATATCTCAAGCATTTCATAGTGCTGCATCTGTAAGCAAGGATGAACAAATGTGTCCAGAACAAGCAGTTGTAACTATTGTGAGACCCCATCTGGAACAGAAGGTGATTCAAGCTCTTTCTTTGATTGGAATCTTTCACACCTTGGTTTTCAGCATTCTGAGCTAGGAAACATGTGAATACTGAATTTCAACAGCCATCTCGTTTCACCTGATAGTACTTATTTTTGCCTGAGCAAAGGACAAGAACATCCTCTGGATTTTGAGCCAGAATGAGAAAAAAAAAAAAAGAGAACAACAACACTTGAAGTTCTGACTAAGTTTGGGCCCACAGTCTCAGATCCTCTGAGTTACATAGCAGGAAGGAAAGAGTCCCCTGTGGGGTCATGAACCACATTGCCTGATTGAATAATTTGTGCTTATTTCTGGATCCTCAACTTGGCCATCTGACCGCTTGCATGTATTCCATTTATAGTCCTCAGGCAAATTCTTTAAGCTTTTGGGTTGCATTTTTTATTTCCATTTGTTATAAATAATAGGTCAGGACACATGTCTTGAATAGCCTAAGATTTAAAACATATGTTTGTGCAATGAGACCACAGAGGTAGAACTATAGAACGTGAAGCCAATGTTATTTTTAGAAAAGACTTTTGTTGTCATTCAACATATTTATTTTAAAAGTAATTTTTGCTTATCCAATATGCTATTAAGAAACATATTGGATAAGAAGGCCAAGCTCCTACCCTCCAGGAGTTCATAATCTCATTCCTCAATGCCCCTTCTTCATGCTCAAAGAGTACCAATTTGAAGAACTGGGGATCCCAAAAAAGGTAATAAAGTGAAGTTGAAGGGGAGCACACTTTCCCCTCAGACAATCTCAAGCTAGTGAAGAATCCCTACCAGTTTTCTTCAGGCCCTTCAACGGGAATGTAGAATAGCTGTATGGACCTCTCAACTATACATGGTAGCTTTGGTCTAATTTATAAAACTGTTCCTTTGTTCCCTCTGAGACTGCAGTTCTCCTATCTGCATACACACTTTCCTGGCTCTGCAGCAGAAACTTAGTTACAAGACCCATTTCTTAGGTCATCCTGTCTTCCTCTTTGGGTGAAGAAGTTTCCTTCTTCTCAGATATTCCTGGCGTGAACTAACTTTGCAGACACTTCCTGCTCCTTCTGGAGAATTCTGGTCCTAGAACAATTCCGCTACTACCACTCCTCCTCCTCCTCCTCTTCCTCCTTTTCTTTATTCCCCTTTTCCATTTTCTAGAAAAATAAGGTCTAAGAGATAATGATGTTGTGGTACAATCCTGAGTTAGGATCCTGACTCCACCACTTAATAATCGGAGCTTCAATATTCTTGACTGTAAAATAGATTAAAACATTCACACCTACCTGCCTCAGCAGATTGATGAAATGATTAAGGTATATGAAGCAGATACCTCTATAAGTATTGGCTCAAGTCTCCTTTTCCTAATTAAATCTCAAATTGCTCTTTTAGGCTATATAACATCCAACTGTGGTCTGTGGTCATCTTTCTCACTTTAAAAAAAAAAAGCATACTTGGCTTTAATCCCTGAATTTCTCCCTAGACAGTTTTCTCTGTCCTGTGACCATTGCCTTCAATTGGCCAAGCCAACTTTGTCTCCAGTGATGTTCAGCTTTCCCCACCACTACCACCACCACTAGGTTGTTGTAAACTGTAGATCACAGGACCCCCTTCTAAGACATCCCCGTTATATACCTCCTACAGGTCCTGTGATATGTTGATTAGTTGCCTCTTTATTGAGATGGGTGAAAAGGGAACACTGATTTGCAGCACGGTGTAAGTATTCTTACCCCAGCCTGCCTCAGCTACCAATGGTTTAACAATTAGCTTACAAATATCCTGAATATTTAATAATACATTTTTCAACCTAGCAAGAGCTGGCTTCAGCATACAGCTGACACATATTCCAGCTAAATATTCCTCTTGATTCAAAGGGATCTTTTTATAACTCTGTAACAAATTTCATAGGACCTTCTACTATGTCTTGCCTCCACCATTTGTTTGCAGCCCATTTGCAGGGCTGAAATGATTGACATACCATTGAACTCAGCAAATTCCTCAGCTTTTTCTGAACTAGAACTCGACTCACCTTAGATAGCAAACCATTGTCTTTGCCCCCAAGAATTTAGTTACTAGGACATATTTTCTTTCTTTTCTTCTTTCTTTTCATCTTAAATGTGATGTTATTTATTTAAATCCAAAGAGACACATGCTGTAGGCTGGGTGTTTGTGTCCCCCTAAAATTGATGTGTTGAAATCCTAACCCCCGATGTGAAACTGTTAGGAGGTAGGGCCTTTGGGAAATGATAGGTTATGAGAGCAGAGCCTCTTATAAAAGAGACTCTATAGAGCTCCATTGCCCCTTCTGCCAGAGAGGACACAGCAAGAAGGTGGCTGTTCATGAAGCAGGAAGCAAGTCCTCAGACAGTGAACCTCCTGGATTCTTGCTTTTGGGCTTCCCAGCCCCCAGAACTGTGAGAAATAAATTTGTGTTTTTTATAGCCACACAGTGTATGGTATTCTGTTATAGCAGCCCAAACAGACTAAGACAGACATATATACAAATAATTTCACTTAGAGCTGAGAAGGAGAAACCTGTCAAAATTCTCAGTTGATTTTGTGAGAGCAGCAGCAGAATGAGAAGAGTCTGAGTTAAACTCATGAGAGTTAAACAAGAAAAAGACTAAGATTTGTCCTAAAGCATGAAAAACAATGATCTTTATCTTTTAAGCATCTGTGTCCAAAATTGCATGATGAAACAATTCTAGATGAAAAGAATCTAATGCTTTAAAATAATTTAAAACCTTTCCAAACAGCCAAATGATGCTCCAAAAAGAGCACATCTCCTTAATTTTCTAATTTATCATTTTATTCTGACAATTTTTGGAAGAGGACCAGGAAGTATCTTTCTTTCAATAAAGAAATTCCAAATTGGCTTTAGTTGAAAAAAATTCTTGACTCTTTTTATGACACATTTGAATTTCTGGGTTTTGTTTAATCATTATAATTTAATGGATTCAACAAAGCTTTTGTCTTTCAAATCAAGTGATTATGATAACCTCATTTGTGTCTATATATCCCAGAGTCACATGGGTTGTGGATCCATTTGAATCCACTACTTTTGTGAAATGAACTAGATAATTCACAAATTTCTATTTTGCTTTGGCTGAAGTCTGCCAGCTTCCAGTGATCCTCTCCTCCTGGCGTTCATGCCCCAATGTAGTTCTTTTCTACACTGATTAGGAATGACTTGTGTTTCCAATAGAATATTGTACAGAAATAGAAATGTCTGATGTGTGTGTATGTGTTGTTTTTGTTTTTAGACAGTGTCTCACTTTGTCACCCAGGCTGGAGTGCAGTGGCACAATCTCGGCTTACTGCAACCTCTGCCTCCTGGGTTCAAGAGATCCTCCCACCTTGGCCTCCTGAGTAGCCAGGCCTACAGGCATTTGCCATGATGCCCGGATAATTTTTCTTTTTCAATTTTTATAGAGATGATGTCTCACTATATTGCCCAGGCTAGTCTCAAACTCTTGGGCTCAAGCAATCCTTCTAGTTTGGCCTCCCAAAGTGCTGGGATTATAGGCATAAGCCACTGTGCCTGGTTGAAATGTCATTTAAAAAAATATTGCAGCTTCTGCTTTCCTCTCTCTTGGATCACTGACAGCTTCCACATCATGAGAGCCCCAGGAGAGCATTCAAACAGCCCTATGGAGAGGTCTATGTGGTGAGGAACAGAAGCTTCCTGCCAACCCTAGGCATCAACTGTCAGCATGTGAATAAGCTGCCTTTGAAGTGAATCCTGAAACCCAAATCGAGCTTTCAGAGGACTGCAGCCCCAGCTGACATTTTGATTGCCACGTCATGAGAGTTCTCGAGTCAGAACCATACAGCTAAGCTGCCACTGAATTTCCAACCCATAGAAACTGTGAAATAGCTGGGCGCGGTGGCTCACGCCTGTAATCCCAGCACTTTGGGAGGCCGAGGCGGGTGGATCACGAGGTCAAGAGATGGAGACCATCCTGGTCAACATGGTGAAACCCCGTCTCTACTAAAAATACAAAAAATTAGCTGGGCACGGTGGCGCGTGCCTGTAATCCCAGCTACTCAGGAGGCAGAGGCAGGAGAATTGCCTGAACCCAGGAGGCGGAGGTTACGCATTGCACTCCAGCCTGGGTAACAAGAGCGAAACTCCGTCTCAAAAAAAAAAAAAAGAAACTGTGAAATAATGCTTACTTTTATTTAAAGGTGCTGTTTTTAGTTAATTTGTTATGCAGCAATAGAAAACTAATACATTTAGGTAGAAATTTAAAACCTACTATTAAGCAAGCCAGTGTTTTATAAGCCTCTCAGGGTCAGTTGATGCAAAAAATTCCACTTTAATCCCTGTAATAGACAATACTGAGTTTTTAAGACCCCCTTGGCCTTTGAACTCCTTTTCACTGCTTGTGAATTCTCTATCTTCTGGGTCTTGGTGACAGACTGAGCATTTTCTTTCACCCTAGACCCAGAAAAGGCAAGATGTGCACTTGCCAACCTAGGATCTTGAATCAAGCAACAGCTAGTGATGCAAACAGGTGGACAATGAGAGATGGAGCAGTGTCTAATGCCCCATGGCAGTAGAGACAGTAGAGTAAGCTGCAACCACACAGATTCCATGAGATACCCTATATTCCTTAGTAAATGTGTTTTGTGCTTAAATCAGCATCTTCTGTGTGCATACTGTATCATGATAGGTACAACTGAGGTTACAATAGAAGAATCAAACACATCAAATGACTATTGTCAACATTAACTGCCCAAGAGAGAAGATTACCTCATTCTGGTCAATTGAATCTGTCTTCCAAAGTACCAGTTAATTGACAGGAAGACGCTAAGTCACAATATGGAAAGATAAAGGTTAAAGGGCACAGTATCTAAGAGAAACCATTACAGATATGCATTAGTACACCTGAAGTCTGAGTCCTCACGCACTGGTGATTCAGAAGTGAAATGTTTTACAAAGCCTAAGTTCTTTTCCTTCAGTAGCTTTATATTTAAATGTGTATTAACTTACTAAAAATAATTTCAATCCTTTTATGAACTTCAAGAAACAGAAGGCATCAAGATATGGAAAACAAAATTAATTTTAAATGAATACTAGTTAGAGTAGTAACACGTAGAAAATAAAATTTAACTTGCACACAATTTAACATGCCTGGAATTGAAACTAGCTCTAAAAGTATGAGATGGTCATAAACATCAGATTTTTATACTGTTTTCCCAAATAATTAAGAAGGAATATCCATGACAGAACTTGGATTTAATGTTTCATCTTTTTCCTCATATGCCTTTGATTAATTTTGAGTTACAAATTCACATAAATTTTGGTATTTAGGCTGCTAAACAGATCTGTAGGCAGGCCAGAGAAATTCTAGAGGAAGAAGAAACAAAAGTGCAGAATTGCAGCTTTTTGCAAACAGTATTTGACCAGCTGCATCCCAGCCTCATTTGGATCTGCTCTTGTCAGCTCTAACCTCAGTCCCTCTCCATGGCCTTAGCAACTCCTAAAACTCTTGCTCTACCTTTTGGCAAGAAAGTATGTTGGATTGTTTTACTTTTTATTTTTTGGAAATACTTAATAATACAGAGTACATGAATACATTCTTGGTACAAAATTCAAACATTACAGAGCAAGCCCCCCTTCACCACCACCCACTGTCCATGCCTGCAACCTTCCAGACATTTTTCCATGTACATATTAAACTATATACGTACAGGTGTAAAGCCCAGTCTCAACTCTGATGTGTAAGAAAAAATTATTTAAAGGATGCATTCTAGCTTCATAAAAAAATTACTCCCAGTCCATCAACCCCTTCTATTCTCCCTTCCATCATGGTTACATCTAAATTTGGTGATGGTTAGAAAAGTATCTTGTCCTCCAAATCATTTGTGCCATAGGCATTGAGGGAGAAAACGCTTGTTCCCATCTTTTCAGCTCTTTAGAACTGGAGACTGCCTTTACCCCATTAACGTTGGAAGGGTAAGACTCAGTCATCTACCTGCAGTGCTATTATAGCAAGAGAATTCCTGCAATGCCATCCAGGTTCTTTTCTACCAAAACTCCCTTTGGGGTCTTTCACTTTCCGGGTACTGCCTGGGAGAGGTAGCTTCCCCCAAAGGAATCCACAGTCCCATTGTTTGCTCCATTTTTTCTACCCCTCTAAGTTCAAGGAATTTTTGTTTTGTTTTGCTTTTTAGGCTGGGGCGTATAATGAGACAGAAGCCTCAGAATTCCCTCTGTCCCCCTAAAGCTTTGATGCTTTTAAAAAGCAGAGGTAGGAAGAGACATGTAGGTGATATTTCCACCTTTTGTCCACTTAACATCTTTCTGCTGAGGTAATGAGTCTAGAATGGCCATGTTAGAAACAGGAGGGAAGGAGGAGACAGTGAAATTATTAGACTAATATTACAAAAAGAAATCATTTTGTACTTATTCTGCATGAATTATATAATTCTATATTAATTACTCTGTAAATTTCTTTTTCTTCTTATCAATATGCCTAGGTGAGTTTTCTATGTTGTTCCATATAGTTCAACATTATTCATTCAATAACAATGTATTGAGTCCCTATACTATTCCAGGCAATATGTGCTGGGGCTCCCTATGTGACACTGGAGAAACAGACTACATCTCTATTCTCCTCAGACTTACATTTTAGACAGGGAGGAAGATAACAGCCAAATAAGCATGTGCATAACTAATACAATAACATGAAGTGATAGGTGCTATGAAGACAGAGAAAGTGGGTGAAAGGACATAGGCAGGAGTGGTATTTCAGTCAGAGAAGGCCACTCTGCTGAGACAAACTCATTGCTTTTAACTGCTGCATAGCATTACGTTTTCCTAAAACAGAGTAGTGAGGTTCATTTCTCATATTTTTTTGGCGATTACAAATCATGTTGTAATACCTCCTTATGCACACAAACAGTAGTACTTTGAGTAGACACTGAAAAGTAGAATTACTAGGTCATACTTGAAAATTGCTGTCTGAAATGGATAATTTCCACTCTCATTAGAAACTGCATGTTCCCTACACCTCTCTTAGTAGTTAATACTATCAAAATTATTAATTTTATCAATGTGATGTATGAAAAAATGGTATCTCAGTTATTTTTAATTGGCACTTCCCTTATTACTCTTTAGTTTGAATCTCATTTCAAATGCGTATTAAACATTTATTTTTCCTGTCTTGTAAAATGACATCTTATTTCCTTTGCCCATGTTTTCATGTTTCTGTCTTTTCCTGTCTTTTTCTTTTGATTTGTTGCATTCATATATTCAATTTGTCTTACATATGTTGCAAACATTTTATCTCATTCTTTGTTATCTAGAACTTTATTTTTTCATGTTGATGAATGTATCCATGTATCCCTTTAGTGGTCACATATTTCTCAGTCCTCATGTTTTCAAATTCAAATTCAGTGTATATTTGTTAAATATTCACTATATATAAGACATCGTGCTAGGCAGTTTGAAAGACAACAAAGTAAATGAGATATGGTGTCTGCCCTCATGAATCTCACAATTTATTGGTGGATACACATGAAAACAAACACCTGTAAAGCCAAGGGCCTTGATCACCCACAAAATACAATAAAAAGAATTGCTATGGTAGAGCAATGCCTATGTCAGAACCAGGAACCTAGAAATTTTTCACAGATGTAGTAGCTTTGAAGAGAAAACAGCCTTTTGTAAGACAGGGGTGAAAGTAAAGACCTCCGTCTTAGGAGAAACAGCATAAACCAAGGCAGAAAATGCAGCAAGGAAGGGCTAGAGAGAAATTTCTAAGAAAGCTGGACAGTGGGTGTGAAAGTAGGAATAAAAGGAGTGTGGTAGAGAACAGACTGAAAAGGTAGACACAACTATTTAATCTTTTACCCATTAATAAGAAATATCGAGAAATTCCACACTTTCTCGTCTTTTTGAAAAGTAGTCATTAAAGAAAAGAACAACTGACTCTGAGAAGTTAAGCACAAATCTGGAGTGATTGGGTCAACACAGATAGCCTCACTCTAGTGTTGGAGGACAGTTGAAGGTGGTTTGTCACACAGCCTGTGTGTATGCGTGTGTGCACTGCCGGTGGATCTGCTGGTTTCTGCCGGGCCAGAGCCCTTGCCTAAGAACAGCTGCAATTTGCAAGTCTTCTTGAGTCTGTTTTACCATCCTGCAGAGGTAAGAGTTGGATAATTTATGCACTATGACTTCACAGTCCTCTAGGGAGGCTGCCAAGAAAAGCATGTTTTGGATAGAAATCTGAAAAAAAGAAAAAAAATGAAAAATGTAAAAACCTAAGCCCAGTTTGGCATAGGGATAAGGTTTCACATCCAGCTCCTCCCTAGGTTCTGCCATTTAATCATCCTCCAGGATGCAAGGGCTGCCATGGGTTAGCGGGGATAGCGATTAGGCATCCTTGAGCCGCATCAGCAAACACCCTCTCCTGATAGGCAGCTGGAAGGTAATGGTTTTGGGTTTTAGTTGTGAGAGAGTGGTGGGAAATGTTACCAACAGCTGACCTCCTTTGCCCCTGCTGAAATAGCAGCCTTCCTCTGCACATTTTTATGTTGCTTTGTGGAGTGACAAAAGACAGATGCTTCTTGCCGGAATGCCAGTTGTTTAATCATTCTTTCTGGTCCCAAGACATTTACTGTAGCTTCTTGGAGCTGACATCTTGGGCCGCTCCTTGGTTTTCAATGTCTTGTAAATTGTGTTGCAATTTTCCATTACATGGAATATGGGGAAGTTTCTGGGAGACATTTTTGAAGGTGTTATGATGCAGATGGTGTCCTCAGGCAAAAAACCTTAAAGTTGGGAGTGCAGGAATTGCAAATAAACTGTAAGCTCTCTAGTGGGACACAAAGTACATAACCTATTCTGGCTCCTGTCTCCCACATAGCCTCACTCAGGTCCACAGAAGTGTTTATGTCCATTCCAAGGCTCGGCAGTAACATCTGAGATTAATCTTCCCAACAGCATGACCCGACCACACAGTGCCCACTACAGAGGAGACCTGCTTCCTCTCTAGATTGTGTGGTTCCCACAGCACCCCAGGAAGCTGCATGGTAGATAAAAATGTCCTTCAGAATTAACCTCTCATCTTAGCCACAGACTGCCCTCCTCAGCAGGTATCTTGCTCTCTGTTTTCAGAAAGATAACATTAAGGATAAACTGAAAAGGTGTAATGTAGTCAGTCATTTTTATTATGTTAAGGAACAAGAGTAAATGATTAGTCCCATAATCATATATATATATACAGCTGTTTCCCAGTAGGATGATATGATTAGGAACAGGCAAATCATGACAGTGATTTGGAAAGATACTCATATTCTTTTCATTCTTTTCCCCTAAAAGTCCTAATATTTGGTTGAACTTCACAATTCCTCTTGTTTTACTGTATCTTATTAAATTTACTTTTTTCTAAACCAGGTGTGGTGGCTCAAGCCTGTAATCCCAGCACTTTGGGAGGCCTAGGTAGGCAGATCATAGGTTAGGAGTTCGAGACCAGCCTAGCCAACATGGTGAAACCCCATCTCTACTAAAAATACAAAAATTAGCTGGATGTGGTGGTGGGCACCTGTAATCTCAGCTATTCAGGAGGCTGAGGCAGGAGAATCGCTTGAACCTAGGAGGCTGAGGTTATAGTAAGCTGAGACTGCGCCATTGCATTCCAGCCTGGGTGACAGAGAGACTCTGTCTCAAAAAAAAAAAATTATTTTTTTGAATGTGAGTCTGGGAATGATTTTTCTCACCCTCATGTTATGTTTACAGATTTTCTTGATTAGCACCATGACCTCCTTCTCTTGTGCTGAGATGCTTATTTCTTTCTTCTCTGGTGACTATTATACTCTGAAGAGCTCTCTCCTCAATATGTGGGAGATTTAAACTGAAGAAGACACAACTAAAAATGTTGTATCTGTGTGTTGACCCCTGTGTCTTAGGGAGAAGAGACATTCTGGGGAGGAACACACTCGCATTTTGTTGATGTACCAATGTGTGCATGAGGAGCATTTGGAAACAGTAGGAAGGATAATAAGACTTTGTGTTTCTATAACACTTTTCACATGGACATTTAGAAATATATAAAGATTATCCTCCAAACCCTCTCTTCAGCAGGATTAAAACCAAGAATAATTTTCATATTTTATCAAGAAAAATCAGAGTAAGAAGTGTCTGAACTCTGCCAGCTGTACCCAGCTCAGAAACCAAGTCCCACCCTTCTAAGTATTAGAGACATCGTCTATCAGACCCGCTGTCTCTCCCTGGCCTCTCTTTGGTTCTCCACTTTGTATAAACCAATGTTCTTGGCTTCTTATTTAATCTAAAAATCAGTGTTGGGTGAATCAGTCAGAGTATTTGGACATTCTGTTCAGAAAACATTATAAATTGATCAAGATTTGCTTGTCCTGCAAAACTTTCCTGGCATTCTTAATAGCAGTTTTCTGTCCTCAGATGACTTCATGAAATGTAGAGTTTGTGTGAGGAGATGATCTGGACAATTTCCCCATTGCCCTGAAAGAGACACACCCTGCCACACCTCTTTGCCTTCATCCATGCTGTCCTCTCTTCCCAGCATGCCCTCATCCACCTGCAATGTTCTTATGTGCCTTCTAAAATTCAGTTTGACTGTTATCATCCCCCTCATCAGGCTTCACATGCATTCTTCATTTCTCCTTCTTAACAAAGCCCCAATTTTGCTCAAGTCCCACTCACTCCTCTCCCACAAGATGTGTGTCTAGTGAAAGGTGTTGATCTTAGTCTCATCTCCATGAAAGGACCAATCAACATAAGCATAATCTCATTCCCTTTGCCAGGGTTTGGCTAAAGAATTGTCATATGGTCTTGGCCAATAAGACAGGAGGGAAAGCATGTGGAGGGCTCTCAGTCCTCACTAGTAAGAAAGAGATGGTCAGCCCTCTTCCCTTTGTTGTGCCATGTCTGACTATGGCGTAAGGGTAGCTGCCTTCCTCTCAGGAGCAAACCAAGTAGGTCAGCTGGCTTTTTAGTAAGACTCCATGGTCACTTACCTCTAAGAGTCTCAGTTTCCTCTTTTGCAAAATGAGGAAGTTGACCTCATTTATCTGTAGCTTCCTTTTAACTTTAGAATACCATGTATGCCTCTAAAAGATGATGGGGGAAGAGATATGGAGGAGGACCTAGGAAGTGAAGAAGGCCAGCTAATTTTATTTGTAGCTTTAACCATCTGCTGCCATTAACATGAGCAAGCAGCTATTTGCATTTTAGTGTTTGGGTGATCTTAACTTTCCAGTTTAGGAAACAAGTACTAATCTTGGTTTAACCACTAAGATATCCTCATATTTCCCCTTTCCTTGAAGTGAATCTATTAATATCCCTTTATCTTGTTTGGTAAACAAAATGTTTTTACTAAAATTAAGTGGAAAGGGTAGTACAATTCAAGTTTAGGAGCCAAAAAGATTTTTTTCCCTGAATTTCAAGTAAAACCATTTTATCCTCCTTCTGTAATTGTTCCAAAACCACCCAAGAAGACCTAAAGAGTTTATAAATGGAGAAGAAGTATGGAAATTTTTTAATGCAGGATTACATTGCTTAAGGTCAGTAGATCTTAGCTTGCTTCAGAATGTTAAGAGACTTAAGTTGAAGCACCATCTAGTGGTTCTCAACTGTGTTCTGCTAAAAGTTGCTCCCAGTCTCCCTCTATTTGGGACCACAGTTAATTTGATGGGCACGAATACCATTGATCCTTGAACAGCAAGTTTAAAGTGCACAGATCTACTTATATGTGGAATGCTTCCACTTCTTCGGCCCCTGAGACAGCAAAACCAACCTCTCTACTTCCTAGTCCTCCTCAGGTTACTCAATGTGACGAGAACAAGGATGAAGACCTTATGATGATTTACTTCCACTGAATGAATAGTACATATATTTTCTCTTCCTTATGATTTTCTTAATGTTTTCTTTTCTCTAGCTTGCTTTATTGTGAGAATACAGTATACAATACATTTAACATACAAAGTATGTGTTAATCAACGTTTATGTTATCAGTAAGGTTTCTGGTCAACAGTAGGCTGTTATAGTAGTTACGTTTTGGGGGAGTCAAAAGTTATATGCAGCTTTTCCACTGCATGGAGGGTTAGTACCCCTAACGTTCAAAGGTTAGCTCTATATGAACACATGTGTGTTCAGAAAAACAAATATGGAGTTTTTTATCCTTATTTAGGAGTGGGAGGATGGGGGTAGTAGCTATAGCTTTTTACTCTTTCAATCTAATATTTCCCACCCAGAAAATTATGGCAGTGAGAATGGGATAAAGAAATAACATGAATTCACATCAATCTCTTCTAGAAATCATGAAATTCATCCAGTGGAAAAAAAGAATTAATACAATAAAGTTTCATAGATTTCAGTTCTTCTGTTTCTCCTGCTCACATCCTCTTTAAAAGTCCACACCAATATCTTTATCTTCCTTCTGAACTGCATAATGTAGACATGTTCTCACACATCTAGGTATTGGCTAACAATTAGATCATTTTTACATACCTGCAAGTTCTCAAGCCCTTCTCCACCACAAGCCCAGAGGATGCCTTGCATTTTATATAACCAACAATTTTTCTTGAAGTGTCATAGAGATAACTCTCATACCTATGATTCCTATCTTCTGAAGTTACATATTTTCATTACCTCTATGGGCATAATGAAAATGGACCACAACAATTGCACATGAGTGGGAACATCTATTTCATTGTCATTAGGGGAAGAACAAAAATTGGACATGAAAACATACATGAGTAGAAAATAACTTGTAGCAAGATTGACACAAACCTTCATATTAACAAACTAGGTATTTGCATCAATTAGGATTAAGTTTAGCTACGTGTAGCATAAAACTGAAAATAACACTGGCATGAACAAAATTTTATTCACTCTCACACAAAAAAGGTCAATGAATAGGTGGTTGAGAGTTTGTAGGGAAACTTCTTGGTCATCAAGCCCAGGATCCTTCTTCCATCTTTCTTTTCTTCTGTCCTGCTGAGTGGTTTCTATCCTCAACATCACCCATGGCCCAAGTTGGCTGCCGGACCATCACTCATCTCACCAACATTGCAGTCCGGGAAACAAGGAGGAGAAGCAAGGAGGACCCTTCCTTTCTTTTTAAAGAGCTTTCCTGGAAATATTCCACAAGATTTGTATATATATCTCAGTTGCCAGAACATATGCAAGTGGGCATACTCAGCAAAGGAAACTGAGAAATGCCTTTTAGCTAAGTACATTCCAACAATAAATTAAATTGGAGTTATGCTATTAAGCAATGTGTCAGTTACCTAAGATACCAAGAATTCTATGTAATAACCATAAAACCTCTGTGGCAACAATTGCTAATATGCCTGAGATCAAGATTAGGTCAAGTCTTCTGATCTTGACTGAACTTCCTCATGTATTTAGGGGATGGCTGACTATTGCATCTTCTAGGCTGGCCTCAACAGAGAGGTAGGGGTGGGACTGAGGGGACTCAGCTTTGCTCTGCATGGTTCTCATCCTCCATCTGGCTGGGCCAGGCATGTTCTCATGGAGTAACAAGTAGAACAGAAGTTCTTGAGACCTGTGCTCAAAACAGGTACACTAACACTTCCATCTCATTTTATCGGCCAAAGCAAACTGCATAGGGTGGATAAATATGTACTCTCGGTATGGAAAGAACTCTAAAGTCAACTGAAAAATTGCATGGATAGAAGGAGAGGTAAAGATTCATACTCATGAGTATAATCATCTTCCACAAGGAGAAAGGGGAGGATCGGCTTTGGACCAGTGATATGGCTTGGCTGTGTCCCAACCCAAATCTCATCTTGAATTGTAGCCCTCGTAATTCCCATGTGTTATGGAAATCAATTCTATATTGTAGCTCCCATAATCAATTCCATAATCAATAGAAATCAATTCCAATTATAGCTCCTATAATTCCCATGTGTTATGGGAAGGATCTGGTGGGAGGTAATTGAATCATGGGAACAGGTCTTTCCCATGCTGTTCTCAAGGTAGTGAATAAGTCTCATGAGATCTGATAGTTTTATAAATGAAACTTGCACACACTCTCTCTTTGCCTGCCACTACGTAAGACGTAGGCTTGCTCCTCTCTGCCTTCTACCATGATTGTGAGGCCTCCCCAGCCATATGGAACTGTGAGTCAATTAAACCTTTTCATTTATAAATTACCCAGTCTTGGGTATGGCTTTATTAGCAGTGTGAGAACAGACTAATACAACCAGGTAACCAGCAATCCCTGCCACAGTATTTTTTTAGTCTGTTACAGAATTGTATTAGTAGACTGCTTCCCATTCTATGCCCTGTCTTAAACATAAAGGAATTATAATAAAAAAGAAAGGCACACAAGAGCTTACATCATATTATATATATAGGTATATATATTGTGGGCAATCTTTATTGTGGGCAGAGACTGGGCTATATGTCTCAGTGAACCTGATTCCTTTTCTTTCAAGGCAGCTAGACTATATTTTCCAACTTCTGTGGGTGTTAGAATAGCTATGCTACTAAGAACTAACCAATGGAATGTGAGCAGAAGTGATTACTACTCCAAGTCTGGCCCATAAACACCTCCCACATAACATCCTTCATTCTCTCTCCCTGTTTCCTATTCACCAGCTGAACTAGAGAATACTCTGAGAAGCGCAGAGCCATAGGATAAAATGGTAGCTTAAAGTAACAGCCGTCCTCCACCACTGCCTCGGCCTCACCAACTGCACTGTAGTGTGATGTAAGCAAGAATTAAATTTTTTTGGTTTGAATACACTGAGATGTAGGGTGTGTTTGTTTCAGCAATTAAATGATCATACGCATATAATATCACCCAATATTATGCATTCATTTTTTTCCTTAGGATTTTGCTAAAAATAAAAATAATAGACCAAATCACCTGTGTATTAGTTTGTTTTCATGCTGCTGATAAAGACATACCTGAAACTTGGAACAAAAAGAGGTTTAATTGGACTTACAGTTCCACATGGCTGGGAAGCCTCAGAATCATGGGGGGAGGTAAAAGGCACTTCTTACACGGTGGCAGCAAGAGAAAATGGGGAAGAAGCGAAAGCGGAAACCCCTGATAAACCCATCAGATCTTGTGAGACTTATTCAGTATCGTGAGCATGGCATGGGAAAGACGAGAGCTCATGATTCAGTTACCTCCCCCTAGGTCCCTCCCACAACACATGAGAAATCTGGGAGATAGAATTCAAGTTGAGATTTTGGTTGGGGCACAGCCAAATCATATCAATCTGCTAACTTAAATGAGAAATGTCTTCTTTTAAATAAAAATACTCTTTACTATATGATTACCATCTGTATCAAGTGAATATAGGATCTCAGTTTACAATGGCCCTAGAAGATAAAAGGATTTCACCAATATCTTACTCTTACTATCATTAATCCATCCAACTGCTGGAATCTGAGTGTAAACAAGAGAGGGAGTTGAGACATTCAAGGTCTAAAAGGTAAGGGGACCTTCAGTGTCATCTCCAGTGACCCTGACATTTTCTTAGTGGAGATCAACTTAAACAATTTCTGCCAAAATGTAAATACTGCTAAAAATGACTCAGCCATTTACTCAATAATCAGTCCAAACATGCAATACTACTGCCCCACTAATTGCTAGCAAGGAAGTAATGGATGAAAGGTCAGCTACTAGCTGATTTGCAGACAGTGTTTGCAGTGGTTCCTGCCACTGCAGCATTGATTAGCATCTCGGGTGTGCAGAGGAGCCGAGAAGCTAAGAGGAAAACACCATTCAAAGAACCCAAAGGGCGTAGAAAAACTGCCCAGCATCGATATTTGCCTTTTGCTGAGCCATCTTCCTCTTTAGTTTGAAAAGCAGTTGTTTCACTTTTGCAAATAAAAATTTACTAAGGGAAATGGGAAAGTAGATAAAGTATCCTAGGCATTTACAACGGCAGGCCGGAAGCTTTTGCATGTGTACTTACACTGTATGCTAAGAGTCTGAAATAGGTCTTGGTAACTGTTAGTCCATTTTCACACTGCTATAACGAATTCCTCCAGACCGGGTAATTTATGAAGAAAAGAGGTTTAATTGACTCACAGTTCCGCATGGCTTGGGATGTCCCAAGAGACTTACAGTCACAGCAGATGGCAAGGGGAAGCAAGGCATGTCTTACATGGTGGCAGATGGGAGAGCAAGCAGGGGAAACTGCCACTTATAAAACCATCAGACCTTGTGGGAACTTTCTCACTATCACAAGAACATCATGGGGGAAACCACTCCCATGATCCAGTCACCTACACCAAGTCGCTCCCTCAACACGTGGGGATTACAATTTGAGATGAAATTTGGGTGGAGACACAGCACCAAACCATTATCAGTAACTATCACGTCAAGTCACAGAAGTTAAGACAGACTTTGAACATGAAGGCTTACTGCAAATGGCTGCTTTTTTGTGATGTCTCAAATGTTAAGTTGATTTCCGGCTCCTTCAACTTTCATTCTTTGGGGAAAAAAAAAACATAAAATACATGATTAAGCAGGAATGAACACAAGCCCTTTACAGAGAAATTTGAAAGAAACATTTGAGAAGCCCCAGAAACTTTATTTCCCCCACCACATTCTCAAGCTGTGGGCTAGGCCACTTCTCTCCTAGATCAAAGCCACAGTGAAACAGAAGTCCTTGCCCCAGTTTTGCAGGCACATCTGCCTGGGCTCTCAGTTTTACTGATGCCTTCACATTAAAGAAGGGCCTGGAAGGGAGAATACAACATACCAAAAGAGTGTCAGGCTTTTCCCAGTACATTGTAAACTCAAAATGTTACAATGATTTTTTTTCCTACTGTGTCTTGCTTTTCAGGCTTCAGTTCCTACCTGACATCATTTATCCTCTGGAAGAAAACAAACCCTGTGATGACCAGAATCACCACAAAAAGAGAGAGTTTCACGTAAAGAATGATCCGTAAGGAGGACAACGCTGGAGATCCTGAGGTTCTGAGACCTTTAAATACAGACAGGGGTAAGAAATCATTTCAAGGATTCTTCTAATTACAAATTAGAGTCAATCATTTTAAAGAACATTTTAAAATATTCTTAAGAGTTCGCAGACTGTCATAGTCATAAAAACTTCTAAATTACAACTCAAGTGTTATTAATATATCATTCTTTCATGGCAGAATTTAGGAACCATGCTTGTGTTTTGTACACGGTAGGTTTCTGACAAATGTTTTCTGAACAAATAAATGCACGCTACACATTGCTGATACTTTCCAATTTTATAAGAAAAACAATATGTTTTCCCCAGTATATTTCAACTTCCCATGCAAATATTAGCCTTTGAAAGAATATTACTCTTAATATTTGGGGTATGATCTGATAACACTTTCCACACAGTGAAGTGATTTTCTTACTAAGTTGATGTAACCTCTTTAGCAAGGTGTTTTATGTCTTCCTACTTTCATTTTATTTATCTGTGAAATGGCCCTAAGAATTACTGAAAAGATAAATCAAACTAGGAACATCATTCTTTTTTTTTCTTTTGAGATGGAGTCTCGGACTGTCTCTCAGGCTCTAGTGCAGCGGCACGATCTCGGCTCACTGCAACCTCCGCCTCCTGGGTTCAAGCGATTCTCCTACCTCAGCCTCCTTAGTAGCTGGGATTACAGGCACACACCACCCAGCCCAACTAATTTTTGTATTTCTAGCAGAGACGGGGTTTCGTCATGTTGGCCAGGCTGGTCTCAAACTCCTGACCTCAGGTGATACGCCCACCTGGGCCTCCCAAAGTGTTGGGATTACAAGTGTGAGCCACCACGCCTGGCCAGGAACATCATTCTGAAGTCTTTTATCCTATGAAATTGGCCAGCTAGGCCGGGCATAGTAGCTCATGCCTGTAATCACAGCGCTTTGGGAGGCCAAAGTGGATGGATCACCTAAGGTTAGGAGTTCAAGACCAGCCAAACCAATATGGTGAACCCCGTCTCTACTGAAATACAAAAATTAGCCGGGCGTGGTGGCACGTGCCTGTAATCTCAGCTACTCAGGAAGCTGAAGCGGGAGAATCGCTTGAACCCAGGAGGTGGCAGAGGTTGCAGTGAGCCGAGATCCTGCGACTGTATTCCAGCCCGGGCGACAGTGCGAGACTCCGTCTCAAAAAAATAAAAAAAAAAGAAAGAAATTGGCTACCTAAAGAGTGTGTCAACTTTAAATACAAGTCTGACTCCTGGCTCCAAGAGGTCATTCTATCCTGTTAAATAACCTGCTCAAAGACTAAACTAGAAAAATGTCAGATAACCCTAGGCATTATGAGGAAATAAGAAAACAATATGCTTACAGTCCTCAAAATATCTCACAAACCAACTGGAGAAGTCGGATCCATACAAATGAAAAGATAACTTATATGAAAGAAAAATAAAAGCTCAAGACTCCAATTCACTATGCCAAATGGGAAAAATTAAGCTGAAAGCTGAGTCAGGCAAGCAACTGCCTTTCCTTTTATTCCTCAGCAGATAGCTACAGATAAAACGTAAATTTCTTCACAAGTAGTTAACTCTGTGTTCGCCTTATCATAATTGACTATCCCCCTACCTGCTCCTTTTCTCTTACATCTGAATTACCATACCCTTCCTCTTTCCCCTCCAGTGCACTTTTTTTACCCTTTAAATATTGAAGCCCTCAAAGTCATCTTTGGAGAAAGGCACAGATCACCAACTGTTTCTCTGAATCTGGTTTGTTTGTTTTTTTTTCAATCTGTGCAAATTCTTCTAAACTTTGGCAAAATAAACTTCCAAATTAATTGAGACCTGTCTCAGAAATGCTTTAGTTTAAATGTACAAGAGAGGAAACAGTGCTGGATGAACATTACAGATTATAAATCATCTAAGGAATAAAAACATTTAATCCACTCTAACAGGGAGGTTAGGGAGAGGCAGGACTTGAACTGAGCCTTGCTAGTCTGCAGGATTGAAAAGATTAAAAGAAGAAGGACTTTTCAAGATAAAGAAACAATTTGAGAAAAGTTTAAAAGATGAGTTCACCTAAGTCATATTTAGAGCATAGAATGGAATATATAGAGATGAATCTGCAGTTATTTGTATTATGTCAGGTACTGTGCCAGACTTAAGGAATACAAAAATAAAAGAAGTGGTTCTAACTCTCAAGGACCTTACACTGTGCTGAGAGTCACAGAAGTAAGTGGTTGTAATATAATAAGAAACATATATTTGGTCTTTGTCTGCCAGTTCTTGGCACAGTTCCAAGGATTTTTCCTAAACTCCTTGGAAATTCCACAGTGATCCATCTCTTGTATGCTAATGAGATAAGTGGTGGCTGGGCCTTCAGAATGGGGCTGGTAATTAGAAAGACCAAGGTATGGTTAGAGGGTTGAAACTCACCTCCTACCACCACCCTCCCCTTCCACTGACCTCCTGGGAGGGGAGAGGGGCTAGAGATTGAGCTCATAACCAATGCCCAATAATTTAATCAATCATACCTGTATAATAGAGCCTATACAACAACCCTACATGACAGAGTCTGGAGAGCTATCTGGGTTGGGAGATTTTCACAGCTGGTGAACACACTGAGGGACTGGGAGGTTGGCACTCCCAGAGACATCATGGAAGCTCTTTCCTCCATACCTTGCCCTATGCATCTCTTCCTTTTGTCTCTTCCTGAGTTGGATACTTTGTAATAAATCAGTCGTAGTAAATAAAGTGCATTCCTAAGTGTGAAAATAAGTAATTTTAAAATCCAAGCTGTTGGAATTTTAAAATATTTTGAGCCTTAACGGAATATGATTATGAGACTTGAGTTATGTAAACAAGCAGCTATGACCTAGGAAGCCATAACTTTTGTTTTGCTCATTGTACATTAGCCTTTTTCCTTACCTACCCATCCTTTTGGAGTCTGTGTTACCCAAATGGCTCTTCTCAGACTCTCGCTTAAATAAACTCTTTGAAACTGGACTCTGATCCTTTTGATTATATCAGGTTGACATGAGTTCTGTGAGCCATTTTAGCAAATTATTAAATCTGACAAGGGAATGATGGGAACTCCCTGAATTTATAGCCAGTTGATTAGAAGTTCAGGTGGCAACCTGGGACTCGTGACAGGTGTCTGAAGTGAGGAAAATCTTACGAGACTGAGCCCTTAACCTGTGCAGTCTGTGCTAACTCCAGGTAGTTAGTGTCTGAATTGAATTATAGAACACCTAGTTGGTATCTGGAGAGTTGGAGAATTAGATGGTGTAGGGAAAAAGACACACACATTTGGTGTCAGAAGCATTGTGAATGAAAACAGTGCCGAGCAGTCAATTACAGGGTTGTGGAGGTACTTTGACAGAGGAATGCATGAAGCATTCTGTGAGCACAGAGGAGGAATAGCTAACCGAACTTCAAGGCGAGAGAAAATCATCCCAGAGGATCAATGTCAAACTAAGTCTTAAAACTTCAACAAGAATTGATCAAATGCAATGGAAGAAGAGAGTACAGGGAAATAAGTGCCTTATGGAGAGGTAGAAATTGCATGTAAAAGGGAACAGAGGAATAAAAGCGCTTAGCACTTTTGAAGAGCCTAGAGAGGCCCACATGCATAGGGTACAGGCTAGAGAACAGTGAGACACAAAGCTAAAGAGAGCAGCCGGTTGAGATTGTTAAAGCATTTCACTCAATATGAAGCAAAGAGATTATGTAAGTAGGGGAGTGGCATTTTAGAAAGGTCCCTCCAGAAACAGTAGAGGGGATAAATTGGAGGAAGGTCACCTGGGGCCAGGAAGATTTGTTACATGAACATTACAATAATCCTGATGCGAGATACTATTTGACCAACTAAAACAGTAGGAAGAAAGAAAAAGACCCAGACGTAAGAAAAAAATTAAGACCAAATCAACAAAACATCATAACTGGCATTGAATATGGGGATAAGAAAGAGAAATACTGTAGAATATTGTAACGTTTCTAGCTTGAGTAATTTATCAAGATATACAGATGTAGGGCTCACAAAGGGGTAGAGGAGAATGATTTCAGAAATATGTAAGTAGAGGTGCCCTTGATGCATCCAGGTGAAGCTGTCCAGTGGAATCTGGTTTTGGTCACTGTGTAGCCAAGGAGAGAAATCTGAGCAAAACTATAGACTTGAGAGTCAGGAATTAGACAGCGGTTGAAACCATGGACATGGATGAGATTACTCAAAGAACAAAGGTACAATAAAGAGTTGGACAAAGATGGAATACATAGAAATGTGTCCATTCATGGGGTGAATAGATGAAATAAATCTATTTAAGAAAACACAAAAGTTGACAAAGTTTAGAAAAGAACCAAGTGAGAATAGGCGAAAAACACATCAGAAGGGAGAAGAAACCATAAACGCAAATAAATAAAAAATTTAAAACTATATTATATAAAATTATATTATTAGATATTTTAAATTAATTAGTAATTATAATAAATATTACAAAGAAGCTAATTAAGTGAACAAAGAATCAAATATTTATACTTTATTTGGCATCTGAGAGATGCTTTTTTCAGAGCATTTTCTCTGCCAGGAGACACAAATGAGTTAAGGGATAAATGTGAGGTGATATAGAAGAGACAATAAGTGTAGACTCCTCTTTAAAAAAAAAAAAATCTTGGATATGAGTAGAAGCCAAGAGTTAAATGTTTGAGGAAGTCATAACACCAAGTTTTTAGATATGAAAGAAAAATAGGCATGTTTTATGAGCAACTTTAGGAAAAAATACTTAAGGAACAAAAAATTAAGCAAAAGAGAGGTGAATGAAGCAAAGCTCCTAAGGCGGTAAAGGGGGACAAAGGTTTAGAATATAGGTTGGATGTCGGTACTATAGAAGGGAAGATCAGATAATACCAAAGGTAAATGCACTGATCCGTAGATAAGATGTATGAAGTAAGAATTTAGACTTGATGGGAGATTGATCATGGAAAACACAGTTAAAGAATATATGGTTTCCTTTTGGGGTGAAAAATATGTTCTAAAATTGATTGTAGCAGTGGTCACACAAGCATTGAAGTACTTGCTTTAAATGGGTGAATTGTATGGTATATAAATTAGATGTCAATAAAGCTGATGTAAAAAAAAATAAACATGAATGATATGAGGAAAAATTAATATGATTATGTCTAATAGTTATAATTATTACAATAGGTAATTTTTATTAATAGGATACATATAATAGCCAACATTTATTAATATAAGGAAGTCTAGTGGCTAACATTTGCTGAGTATCAATTATGTAGTAGGTATATATTAATACAATTATATATATAACATGTTTATATATATACTTTTATTTAATTAAACCAGTAATCCTATTAGGTGGGTCTCATTATCTTCATTTAGCAGGTAAAGAATCATGAAACAGAGTTTTAATTACTGTTCAAATTCATATAGCTGGTGAACAAAAAGCCATGTTATGTGAAAAGCTTTGCTCCTAATCACAAGATCATCCTGTCCAAAACAATATAAAGATGTAGACCTTATCTTTTCATCTTTGCATCACCGGCTTCAAACTTATAAATAGCATTCAATAAGTATTTGGTGAATTAATTAATAGATTGCTTTTAGATGATGAGACGGGGGAAGAAATATTTGTGTCTTATTCAGAGTAACAAAGTGATAACTACTACAAGAAATAAAATCAGGAAGGAAATAACTGTCATTCTGGACTGCCTACTGAACAAAGATTGTTAAAACTATATAAAACTCTTGATATTTCATGTCAAGAATTAATCTTAAGAGCCTCTATATCACAAATTTAGCAAAATATATTTTTATGGCTGTTCCACTAAAAGATAGATTCCAGCATCACAATGCATTTCTCAGTTTTAGAGAATATTTTCAAACTAGGAGCTCAAATTTTCTTACCTGGTGTTTGATTATTCATTATTTTCTGTGGAAGAAAAAGTTGAGCACTAAGTTTACTCTTCTACGAGAAACAGACGCTTACCTGAATTCAACTTTGTGGACAGACATTTGTTGCCAGTCAAATGGGAAACATGGCAGGTCACGGTATACACATCGTGGCCCTCCCAGTGGCATGTACTCTTAACAGTCACTGTGCCATTGCCCCAGTATTCTTGCTCAGTGACACAATCCCCCTCTGGGATCCAGGAGATCTGTGCAGCTGGCTTCCCTGCAACTGCCTTGCATACTACAGCTCCATTCCTGCTTTGAAACAGGGTCACTTCAGGAGTAACTGCAGAGAGGAAAGGGAAAAAAATGCTTCGGTTTTCACATAAAGCATATGGAATTCAGAGAGACACTTGCTTCAGTCACAGATCTGGTGATGTGAAATACCACAATATATGATGCTCCTTACCTAACACTTGGAGGTGATATCCACGATGGAAATTCCCATCAGGTGTTCCTATTATGCATCTGTAATACCCGTCATGAGTGATGGCCACTGGACGAATCTGAAGGGCAGGATTCTGATCAGGTCTAGAGACCCAGGTTATTCTCTCATCGGTACAGTTGGTTTCCTTGGTCTCATTTGTTTCTTTCCTGTAGCCTTTTTTACAGGAAGGCTGGCCTCTCAGGATTATTTCCCATGTTATTATGATCAAATATTTTAATGCGATAGGAGGGCAACAAAGCACAGCATTTTTACCCATCAGTACAGGACATGAAGTGTTAACTGGACGCATACATGAAAGGAAAATGATAAAGAAAATCTTGATGAAGAACTTCAGGTATTATGTTTATTCACAGTAGTATATTACCTCATTGTAAAACAGAAATTAGAAGTCATGCCATCATTAGAGGAAAAAACATGTTAACATCTTTAAAATTATGCTTATAAGCAATTAATAATGATTTCTCATTCATGAGACACTTTGTTTAGTCAACCAGTTTGTATGAGATAACCATGCCTCTGCCTATTCCTCCTTTCCTAGCCAAGATTGGTCCACATGGGCATCTCACATGAGCTAGTCCAATTATACTTCTCTCTCCAAATGCTGGAGAGAGCATCTTTAAATGAAATTACTCTGCGCATTTTTTTTCGTTCTTAACTTAACTCCTCTAAAAGAGTGAAAAAATTGAACACAAAACTGGAATAATTACTAACCAGGAAGTAGCTCTATAGACACTCTTGTTGGTAGTCACATGTGGCTATCACGAGGTCATGGTAGGCACATTGTGGCCCTCTCAGTGGCATGTATTCCCAGCAGTCACTGTGCCATCGCCCCAGTATTCTTTCTCAGTGACACAATCTCCCTGTGGAGTGCGGGACATCTATGCAGCTGGCTTCGCTGCAACTGCCTTGCACACCAGTTCTATTCATGCTTAGAAACACTGTCACTTCAAGGAGAATTGCAGAAAGGTAAGGAAAAAGTGTTTCAATCTTAACATAAAGAATATGAAATTTAGAGAGACATTTGTTCCTTACCTAACACTTGCTAAGGTTAAGACTAGGTCCTTCAGGTCCCCTGACGGCCTAGGAGAATGACTGCTATAGTAATTCTCAAAGCGTGGTTTTCAGATGGCTAGGGATAACCAAGACCTTTCAATGGACATTATCATGGGTAATATCTATGATGGAAATTCCCATCAGGTGTTACCATTATTCACCTGTAATACCCATAAGGAGTGAGGACAACTGGATCAATCTGAAGGGCAAGATTCTAGTCAGGACTGGAGGCCCACGTTATATACTCTTGTCATTGTAGTTTTTTTCCATTGTCTCATTTCTATCTCTCCTGTAGGCTTTGATACAGGAAGATTTGTCTCTGATGAGTATTTCCCATGCTGTTACCATCACACTTGTCAGTAGCATGGGATGGCAAGAGAAAACAACTTTGGTATCCATTAGTACAGACAGTGAACTGCTAACTGGACACAATAAGGAAAAAAATGATAAAAATGCCTACATGTCAATTTCTTCCACTGGGTCTCATTTAAAGTCCCATAAAACCCTTCTTTCTCTTAATGGGTATTTTACCCACCCTGGATGTAAAAGGTTGGTTGGAAATAGTTCCGCTTGCAACTGAAACATTTGATATAAATGCATTTCCTCAAAATAACCATCATGCTTTTATATGCAACAAAAATTCATTAAATGTATTTCCAGTTTCATCATGTAGAATATTTAAAAGATACCATATATAAGACTTGAGATTTAATACATTAATAATTTTTACTGAATCATCAAGGACATTTTTAGGGAATGTGTATGTGTGTGTGCATGAGTGAGTGAAGAATACGACTATTGGTACAAGTTGGTGCCTGTTATGGGTTGAATTTTATATCTAAAAATTTATGTGTTGAAGTCCTAACCCTCAGAGATGTGACCTTATTTGAAAATAAAATCATTACAAATATAACTAGCTAAGGTAAAGTCATACTAGAGTTGAGTGAGCCCCTGATGCAATACAATTGGTGTTTTCATAAAACAAGAGCAAATTGGACACAGATATGGACACAGGAAAAACTCCATGTAAGAACTGGAGGTATGCTGCCTAAGCCAGGAAATACCAGAAGCTAGGAGAAAGGCTTGAAACAGATCCTTTCATAGTGCCTTCAGAGGGAGAATGGCCCTGCCAACACGTCGATCTCGGAGTTTTCATTTCTAGAACTGTAACACAATAAGGTTCTGTTGCCTCCACCTCTCAGTTAATGGTTCTTTGTTACAACAGCCCTAGCAAACTAATACAGTGAGTGCTCTGCACTTTATTCATGCTAAGGCACCAGTAATTTTAAACAACAGTTCAATTGCACTATCAGGGAAAATATCAGTAGAAAGGCAAATAACATCACTGTATTATCATTATTATTACTATTGTAACTCATTTTTACTGAGGGAACCCACTGAAAGGGTCTTGGTTGTCCCCAGCCATCTGAAAGTTATTCCCCTAGTCCTTCACCAAAGGACCTATGATCATGTGTTTGGGTAACCATACCTGGAGAAAAAGGAATACAAAGATCTTTTGAGGGTTGTTTGAATACTAATCTGAATTGATCCTGATACACAAGAACACAAAGAACACTAAGGGCCTCCTGTTAGAGTAGGAACATATTGGAATCAGGTAATAAAAGAAATCCTGGGTCTGGTTCATGTCACAGTAGACTTTCAAAGTCCACAGATTTATCCAGTGGTGATTTTTCAGTTGCTGAATAATTAGAACAAGCATACTTAGCAGCTTGCAGATCCTCTTGTTGGTTCCTTGATCTGTAAAGTAAGAGCTATTATAATAGGACAGTCCAAGAGAAATCCCCCAAACCACCCACCTTGGCCAAGATAATAAATAAATACTAATATTGAAGACCTGAGGATGAGTCTCCTCTCAGAGACTTAAAGTATACTAAAATAGTGGTCCCCATCATATCTCCTACTTAATTTACCTGTTTGATCCCTGCAAAACACTGGATGGTGAATTGCAGTAGGCCAATGCAAAATTACCAATGTGTTAGCCCCAACTGCAACTACTCTGCCAGATAAGCTACCTTTACTAGCAATACTCCAGTTGTAGTATCCGATTTTTGATCTTGTAAATGCCTTATTTTCAATATTCATCAGGAAGGAACATCAAAAGTTTGTTTATATTCCACAGGAGAGTAAACAGTATACAAACATGGTCTTGCCTTAATTTCTACTTTCATGTACCATGTAATCTAAAGAGATCTAGGCTGTCTAGGCATTCTACAGAAACCATCACATTGGTCTACTATATTTATGACATACCAATTAGTTCTTCTGAGCAAAAAGTGAGAGGTATTATGAATGCCTTAGTCAATCACATGCATTCCAGAGGTGAGAAATAAATTCTCCGAAGATTCAGGGCCTGAAAAATCAGTAAAGTTTTTAGTAGCCCAGTGATCTGAATCCTACCATATATCTCCTCCCAAGAAAAGGACAAATTATTTAACCTTACTTCCTACCATGGAGTAGAACAACACTTGGTTTTGGAGGCAGCCTGCTGCATATTTGAGATTACTGCTCTGACCCTCTAATAGGATGCTAGGCCAAATGTGTTCCAGACCAAGAAAGAAATCTGTAACAGGTCCATGCTACGGTACACCAACCCTGACAATAAATTCATAAAATCAGGCAGATCTGTGATAACAAGAAGATTCTGTGATAAAGATGCAATGTGGAGCCTCAGACAAGTCCAGTAGGACAGTCACAGTGCAGGCCTAGGGTTCTGGAGTAAATCCATGTCATCTGAAGCAGATAACTAGTTACCTTTTAAAAAACAGGAAATGGCATGCAAGGGGACCCTGGTGAAGACTGAGCATCTAATTATAGGATATAAAATAATCAGGCTCCTAAAACAACCTATTATAAGCTAGATACTATTAGACTCACGAAACCATAAAGTAAAGTGGGCCCAGCAGCAATCCATTGTAAAACAGAAGTGGTACATTGGGGATCAGGCTCCAGCCTCAAGAGAACACCAGTCATTTGAGAGAACAAATGGTTCAGGCCCCTACTTCATATACCACTGTTATACTGTCATCTCTCTCTCAGCTCACATCTAAGCCCTCACTGTGAGTTCTCTAGGACCAAAACCCAAAGCTTAGCTTATGGATGAGTTGCCTCAGTCTGTGATATAAGCCAAAAGCGGGCTGCTGCGGCACTGTAGCCCCACTCTGGTCTGGCCCTGAAAGACAGTGGTGATGAAAAATACTCAAGTAAGAAATGATTCCGTAATAAAATAGATAAACTCATGAGCAGTGGCAAATGGTTTGGCTTATTTGGTCAGAGACCTGGAAGAGTCAAGATTGGAAAGTAGAGGCTAAGAAGGTGTCAGGTAGAGGCATGTGGATGCATTCAGAAATGGTCTGCTTGATGGAGCACTGGCATAGCCTCTTGAAAAAACGGAAGTTTGGAAATAATATCTTATGAAGTTGGGATACCACCCTTTAGGATGATGCTGTGTCCCCAGTTCATAGTTTAAACTGGATCTGAGAGACAAGGAGTAGAAGTAGGGGTAGTCTCACTCACCATCATTCTTCTATACTGATATGTGGAATCTTTGCCTCTGCATTTACAAGTGAAATTAGCTTAGAAATTTTTTTGTATACTAACTTTGTCAAGATTTGATATCTGAGTTATATTTGTAAAATTTAGAAAACATTTCTCCTTTCTCTATTCTATGGAAAAACTAAATGGCATAAATATTATCTGTTCTTTAAAGGCTTAAAATAATGTAAACTATTTCTCTTACATAGCAATCTAAGGCCACACAGTTTTTGGCAGTAATTCTCAATTTCTTCTATGGTTCTGTGTCTATTCATGCAGTTCTTCTTTTGACTTTATTACTACCTTTTCTACTTCCTTCCACTATTTGACTGCAACTTGACTTTTCAGGCTCCACTCTCACTGCAATCCAGCATGCACACTAAACTCCTCCCACCCCAGACTTCTTCTATTGACTGAACATTTTATGTGCCTTTCTACCCTGTACCTTAGTCCACAATGATCTCCTGGCCTCTTTTTTCCAATAATTTATTCTTTCTGAAATCCTTCTAGAGCCTGTGCAAAAGCCACTCTCTGTAATACACTGATTTTATATTATAGTGCTCATCTCATTCTACCTTGTAATATAATTCTGTGTCCTTGTCTAATTCCAAGACCAGAATATATAGACTACTTGAAGGTGCTGTAAGTTTTCTTCTTTTAACTTCTATTTTACCAAGCACATTTTTGTGTGCTACTAAGAAATCCACATTTTTGTTGTTGTTGTTGAATTAAATTGAATAAGTAGGTGGTCTTCAAGCAATAGTGTGCAGAGAGTTATCTATTACAATTGCACACAGGACAAATAATCATGTAAATGTTTCTACTGATGATCCAACCCTCCCATCAAACTGGTTATTAAGTGAGCATTTTACCTTCATTAAGAAATATTCTCTGGCTCTGCATTTCCACTTGTGTCATCAGACAGGAATTATTATCTGAAGCTAGAAAATATTTACAGAAGAAATATGGAGAAAATTAAGAAATTTTATTTACTGAAATGGACTAGAATCCCCTGATTTTTTATAAGATGATCACAGAAAACATTTCAATTCCTTAAATTAGTTAACAATCACACCAAAAATCACAGAGACCTCTACAGTGAGACCATAACCAGATAAATGCATATATGACAGGATTTCGACATTTCTTTTGCACAGTTATGAATAAATGATTCATCCAATGTTACTATAACAGATCAGCCTCTACCAGTCTTTTGCCAGGCACACCCACTTCTAATCAGTGGAAGAGTTCAAGGCAGGCCCCAGGAGTAAAGTTCCATTTCCAGAACTATTATAGAAATGATAGACAACCTCCTCTACTTCAAAGAAAAAAACTCAGAAGTATTGGATAAACTAGAACAATTCTTGTTTCAAATGCATGGCTGAACTTGCAAAAAAATGCTAAGGGAAACTTCTCAAGGTAAAAATGACAAGGACACAGGAAACCACAAGATCATTTGCTGGTCTCAATAACATAAAGCCTTTTAAAAATAATTACTGAGATAAATTTAAATTTATTGTGATTTGTTTTATGGCTCATTTAATGGTCTGCCTTGATAAACATTCTGTGTTCACCTGAAAAAATGTGTATCCTCCTGTGAGAGCTAGTTTTATGTGTCAAGTTGGCTAGTGTATAGTATTCAGTCATTCAGTCAAGCAAACACTAATTTCAGCATTGCTGTAAAGGTATTTTGTAGGTGTGAGTAATAACTACAATCAATTGATTTTAAGTTAAGGAGATTATTCTCAATAAAGTAGGCGGGCCTCAATCCATTGAAAGGCCTTAAGAGAAAAAGTGAGGTTTTCCAGAGTAAGAAAAAAAATTCTTCCTCAAGACTGCAGCATTAGTTGCATTAGTTTCTGCCCAAGAGTTTCCAGACAACCAGTCCACCCTATAAATTTCAAACTTACCAGCTTCCACAATTGCAACAATCAATTCCTTGAAATAACACACACACACACACACACACACACACACACACAAACATATATACACTCATACATGTACATACTTTCTACTCATTGTGTTTCTCTGGTGGAACCCTGACTGATACAGATTTGGTACCATAAGTGGTCCTCAAGAAACAGAATCATAAGGATGAATTTTCAGAATTAGTCCTGGGTTTTCTGGAATTGGTCATCTAATCTAGTTAAATTTAAACGCACTAATGACTGTATTTCTAGTGCTAGAGGGCACACTGAAAGTCCATGGCCATGAAGTAACAATGGAGATATGCAAAATGTCACCTTTGGATGGGCCTAGTCAAATACTTACAAAAGGCAAGGTCTGAGTTGTATTTGATACATTTTAGCATAATGAGATTGGCTAGTTTCTCCTAATTTGCTGGGCAAATGGAGAGAGAAAAAGATGAGTTCAGGGCTTCAAATTCTCAACTTAAACTATATGAGTGAACTGGAAATTTCTATGTCTGCCAAGAAAGAACCCCCATCTTCTCAGCAAGGCTGAAGTTTCCAGAAACCAAAACTTATCCTGTAAATGGCTGAATGACAACACAAACTGAATTCCTAACGTGTCAGGGTATCCCTGCTACAGTGAGGTTATAGATTGGAAAGGAATGGGATCCTGAAAATTGGAATGTGAACATATAAGCAAAAGCCAAGGAAACTGAGCATGTAAAATCTCTAAAGTCCCCCTAAGTCTTTGCCCATAGAAGCAGCCCTCCCACCCCTGTTTGGAGATGTTAACCCCCTGCTTTGCCTGAAGAAACTATAATGACTTTTCTTCAATTAGTTGCCTTAAAAGACACTTTCTGTTCTCAGGATCTACCCCCTCACTCCTCTTTGCTTCCAGACTTATAACTAGACTCGAGTCCTAGCAGGGCCCAAAGAGTGAGGTATGGTGTGACCCACAAGGAGGTACACTACACACCAGAAGATCTATATGATTTCTCCAATGTATACAGTTATAAATTTGGATAATACATATAGAAATGAAGATTAAGGATGTGAAATAATGAAAAGACAAAGCTGAATGAGGCCAAATTATTAACATGAACCCACTAAGCAGAGATTCTAGATTCAATGCTGTAACTCCAGGCATTAGAAAGGGCTCTGTGTGTGTTAGTCAGTTCTGGCACTGATACCAAGAAATACCGAAGACTGGGTAATTTATAAAGAAAAACGGTTTAATTGGCTCATGGTTCCACAGGCTGTACAGGATGCATGGTGGCATCTGCCTCTGGGGAGGCCTCAGGGGGCTTTTATTCATGGCAAAAGGCAAAGCCAGAACTGGCATGTTCACACAGCCAGGGCTGGAGGAAGAGGGTGTGGGTGGGAGATGCTACAGACTTCTAAACAACCAGATCTCGTAACTCACTCACTCACTATCATGCAAACAGCACCGAGGCAATAGTGCTAACACATTCATAAGAACACCACCTCCATGATCCAATCACCTCCCACCAGACCCCACCTCCCACACTGGGAATTACAATTAGACATGAGATTTAGTGAGGGCACAGACGCAAACCATATCACTATTCATTTGTTCAGTGGCCAAAACATGGACCAAATTGTGGTCTACACTAAATAAAAATAAAATACCAGAACTGCTTCAGTATATGGAAAAATGAGAGAGCCAGAGAAAAACAGTTCCAAAATCTGCATATAAACTCACCCCATTTCTTGCTAGAATTCTAGCTGGAAAAACTTTGAAATTGTTAATACATGAATGTTAATACATGCACAATGTCATTACATGAGTGTTAATACATGAATAATGTCATTTCTTTCTGGAAAACATGCTGATTGTGACTGTGATCATCATATAAATTATATATTTGATATTATTATTATTTAAAAATGATGGTTGTTGATTTGATTCTTAGGAGCTATTAGTATCACACAGTCCAAAGCTATTTCATAACCACAGATCTGCTCCTTACTCCTAGTCAAGGATATGGAGTGTATGTTAGTAACAGCAAGAGAAAAGAGGCAAAAATATATTGATGGCTTCATATGGTTCAGCTCTGTGTCCCCACCCAAATCTCATTTTGAATTATGATCCTGAGTGGCACCTGGTTGGAGGTGATTGGATCGTCGGGTGGTTTCTGATGATTTAGCACCCTCCCCCTAGTGCTGTCTCATGATAGAGTTCTCACAAGATCTGCTTGTTTAAAAGTATGTAGCACCTCCCCACCTTCTGCTGGGCATTTGAAGACATGCTTGCTTCCCCTTTACCTTTCCACCATCATTTTAAGTTTTCTGAGGCCACCCCAGCCAAGCTTCCTGTACAGCCTCTGGAACAGTGAGCCAATTAAACCTTTTTTCTTTATAAATTAACCATTCTTGGGTAGTTCTTTTAGCAATGTGCAAATGAACTAATACATGGTTACTTAATGCCCAGAGAATAGGCAAAGGTACAGCTCAAACCTGTGTGGAGCCTAGAAAATTTCTCATGTGGGGCAGGTGCAGCAAAACACAACCATATGCATCCATCACCACGTTTTGCCATCTTGCTCTGAGTGACTCTAGCCCCTGCTGAGTGCCAAGCTGGCAGAAGGAAGGGCTGCCTTTCCCACAGGACTATTGTGTGTCTAATCTACCCTTGTCCACCAGCCCCATCCAAGGCCCATGCCTGGACATTCCTGAAATAGGGTGCACACAGAACAGCCTCCATTTCCCCACCTGAGTGTTTTGCAGTGGCCTGGAAGCAGTTTGGCCTCCCCAGCACACCTGGTGCTCAATCCTGAGGGGTCAGAGGATAAAACCATGCACTCAATCCCAACATCCAGTGTTCAAGCACACCACTCAGAGGTATCAAGATGAGACTTGCCACCTGAGTTCAAGCCAGGGAAGAGCCCCCAATCTCAGAACACCGAGAAGAGTGAGGAGTAGGTTTGTGTTTTGGCATGGTAGTTGGGTGTCCCTTTATCCATGAGACTGGTCAAATGGGGGTTAGCCTATTGATCAGCCCCAGCTTCTCCCCAAGGGATCTTCCTAGACAGGAAGAGAGAGTAAGCAACTTAGAAAACATATTTGAGGATACAGTCCTGAAAAATTTACCCAATCTCACTAAAGAGGTCAACATGCAAATTCGAGAAATTCAGAGAATTGCAAGATACTACACAAGATGACCATCTCCAAGATACATAGTCATTGGACTTTCCAAGGTCAATGTGAAATAAAATCTTACAAGCAGCTGGAGAAAAGGGCCAGCTCACTTACAAAGGAACCCCATCAGATTAACAGCAGACATCTCAGCAGAGAGCATATAAGCCAGAAGCGATTGGGGTCTATTTTCAGTATCCTTAGAGAAAAGAAATTCCAACTAAGAATTTCGTGCTCTCCAAACTGTGCTTTGTAAGCAAGAGAAATACAATCTTTCCTAAGCAAGCAAACACTAAGAGAATTCATTGCCACTAGGCCAACCTTACCAGAGATCCTGAAGGGAGTTCTAAACATAGAAATTTAAGAACAATATCTGTTGCTACAAAGACACACTTAACTACACAGCCATATAAAGCAACTACACAATCAAGACTACAAAGCAACCAGCTAACAACATCACAACAGGATCAAAACTTCACATATCAATATAAATCTGGAATTAAACAATCTAAATGCCCCACTTAAAAGGCACAGAGTGGCAAGTTGGATAAAAGAACAAGACCTAACCATCTGCTGCCTTTCAGAGACCTATCTCACATGTAACAACACAGACAGGCTGAAAGTAAAGGGGTGGAAAAAGATCTATCACACAAATGGAAAACAAAAAAGAGCAGGGGTTACTATTCTCACATCAGATAAAACAAAATTTAAACCAACAATAGTAAAGAAAAGGACAAAGAAGAGCATAACATAATGATAAAGGGTTCAAATCAACAAAAAGACTTAACTATCCTAAATATATACATGCCCGACATTGGAGCACTCAGAATAAAAAAACCCCACATATTTCTAAACTTATGGAGAGATTTAGCGACTTAATAATAGCTGAAGACTTCAACATCCCACTGACATCATTAGATCATCAAGGCAGAAAACTAACCAAAAAATTCTGATCTTAAATGTAATATTTGATCAGTTGGATCTAACATATAGCTACAGAATACTCCACCCAACAACCACAGAATTTCTATTTTTCTCATCACATGGAACATGCTCTGAGGTCAACCATATACTCAACCATAAAGTAAGTATCAGTAAGTTCAAAATATCAAAATCATGCCAACCATACTCTCAGACCACAGTGAAATAAAAATAGAAATCAATATCAAGAATGTCTCTGAAAACTATACAATAACATGGAAATTAAACTACTTGATCTTCAATAACTTTTGGGTAGACAATAAAATTAAGGAAGAAATCAAAAAATGTTTAAAATTAATTAAAACAGAGACATGACATATAAAAATCCCTGAGATGCAGCAAAAGCAGTGTTAAGAGGAAAGTTTATAGTGCTGAACACCTACTTCAAGAAGTTAGAAAGATCTCAAATGAACAATCTAACATCACACTTAGAACTAGAAAAACAAGAACAAACTAAACCCAAAGCTAGCAGAAGAAAATAAATTGCTAAAATCAGAGCAGAACTGAATGAAATCGAGATCCAAAAATCTATACAAAGGATCAACAAAACCAAAAGGTGACTCCTTGAAAAGATAAACAAGATCAATAGAGTACTAGCTGGATTAACAAAGAAAAAAGAAGATCCAAATAAATACAATCAGTTATGACAAAGGTGACATTACAATTGATCTCACAGAAATACAAAAGATCCTCAGAGACTATTATAAACACCTCTATGCACACAAACTAGAAAAATCTAGAAGAGATTGATGAATTCCTGAAAATACACAACTTCCCAAGATTGAATGAAGAGAAGTTGAAACCCTAAGCAGACTAATAAGTTCTCAAATTGAATCAGTAATTTAAAAAATCTACCAACAAAAGAAGCCCAGGACAACTTTTATGTCACAGAAGTTTAGTTTCACTTCAATCCCAGCTTCCAATTACTGTGAATTCAGCTAGTCACCTAGTCAGTATACCGTCGGGATAAGGTAACTCAGAAGGAGTTTTGCTGGATAATGTACACATTTATCACTGCTGCTAGGACAAGTCAAGAAACACCTTATAAGTAAGTAGATCAAGCGTATCCTCATAATCATTGAAAGAAAGCTTTATTTTTAGCTGAAAATGTCACAGTATCAGACTTACCAGATACCATGATAATGATGGAGATCAGTAACATTGAAGCGGCCATCTTCCCCCACGTATGCATTTGGAGTAGTTTTCTGCTTAAACATAAATCCACTTTAAATCAATCAACAGACTTAGTCTGTTTCTCTTGGTCACTTTTGTTTATTCTCTTTTCAACAGGGTTGCAAAACATGTTTCTTCGTCATCTTGCTGATCTTTAACTTCTGCTTTTATTGCATATGTTTTTGACTGATTAGCCACTGACAGAAAGTGTCAGCGCGTTTTGCTGAGTAACAAACCAAAAAAAACAGTGCTTACTACTTATTGCTTCTCCCACAGCACTGAAGTAACAAGATTAATTATATAACAATTCATTTGAAAAGCAGCATTTTGAGAGTATAAATTATGTATGGTAAAATGAACATATCTTGAGTATACAGCTTGATGAATTTTTACATATATATGCACTCATCCAATTACTTCCAAAACCAAAGTGTTGATAATTTTTATTACTCAAAGTGCTCTTTGTTCCCTCTGTGCTAATATCTTCTCCTCCAGAGATAAACACTATGTAGACTTCTAATAGCATTAATTCATTCTGACAGTTTTTGAACTTCACATACATGAAATTCTTTGCATAGTTTGTTAATGTTGTATAGCAAATTTTAATAACTATATCACAATTTATTTTTCTGTAAATTTAGATTGTCCCACTTTGGGGCTAACATAAAGCTAAGAATATTCTTTTTTTGTACATAATTTTTGGTCTATGTGTACATTCATTTTCTTGGATATATACCTAGGAATTAAATTGTTGGTTTATAAGATAAGTGTGTTATAAGATATGTGTGTCTTTAATAAGTACTTTCAGTCATGGGTTGAATAGCGCACCCCCCACCAACATTTATTTGTTGAAATTCGAATCCCCAGTACCTCAGAAGATAACCTTATTTGGAAATAGGGTCATTGCAGATATAATTAGTTAAGATGTGGCCATCCTGAAATAGATTGGTCCCTAATCCAATATAACTGGTGTCTTTGGTTTACTCTTTTTCTCTTCTTTTGCACTTCTTAGCTTCTTACGGTGTCCTTATAACAAGAGGAAAACTGGTACATACATAGGAACACCATGTAAAGACAAAGGCAGAGATCAGAGTGATGCTTCTTCTACAAGCCAAAGAAAACCAAATGTTGCCAGAAAACCACCATAAACTAGGATAGAAGCAAAAATTCTTCCTTCCTGTTTTATGAGATTAAAGATTCTTTTGATGACAGGACCCAACACAAAGACTATCTTGGATAGATGAAAGGCAAACCTCTTTGTTACTTATAGCTCCAAACAAAAGACTTCTATGTAGGGCTGCACAGTGACTGCACACACGGACTGGGTAACAACACACTGGAGCTGTAGAGAACACCTTATATATGGCAATTGGAGCAGGATTAGGTTTCCTGAAAACCCTGTGCGTAAGCTAATTTGAATGACTTCACAAGCTCTGGGACATAGCTGTCTATCAGATATTCAAATGGGGAGCTGACTAACCATTAGGGGCTCAAAACTGGGACTAGAAGGCATTTTTTTGACATGAAAACTATGTTAAACTTGACCTCTTGATCTCCACATTAATGCTAAGCTTGATTACTTGACATATTTGAGTGGCCTAAATTGTAGAGAAGACTTTTAGAGTGGTGCATACATTGGCCTAAATAGCATAAAAAAAATTTATTACTTTTTCCTTAAAAAGGAGGAAAACAAGTAGGAGTATAAGGAGTCCTTGTAGGCTGGTTCATAACCAAGTTTCACATTGTATGGCCTTAACCAAGAAAACAGATCTGGGATTTCCAGGATCTCCAACAATATACTGATTGAGTTAAAGTATGTTAAAACATGAGCTATATTTTTGTGTGTGTGACAGTAATCTCATGGTGTATTCCAGGGTTCAAGGTGGCAGGTCCAACAATTACATTTTTGGAGAGTATGAAGTTAGTTAAGTAAGATATATGTAAAGATTAGTGACGTTTGTGACCAAGGGGAAGAGGTAGCAGCTGTGGCCATGGATGCAGGGCAGGACGTTGTGGTACAAACTGGAGTGGAAAGTGTCAGAGGAGGTAGTGGGCAGTGGGAGGTCCTCTCTCCGAGGTGTTGAGGGGTGACCCCATATGCGGCAGTTACTTCCTGGAAAAACAAATAATCTCATTAATTATTAGAATGGCACAAAGACTAGTACACTCTACCAGATTTTTCTTTAGGTGTGGAAGTATAAAGAGGTACATTTTGGCAGAGAATAAGAGTATGAACTAAGCAAATGCTAAATTCAGGGAATGAAACAGAATTCTCTTATCAAAGGAAGTAAAATGATAAATGTTCTGTGTCCAATTTTTGAGCTCCTTAGGAAAGCCAGCATATGTATGTTTCTGGGGTGGTGATCTCAGTATCCTGAGTGAAGTTGTTTCTGGGAAAAGGGGCAAAGTCATCTTCAGGGTCAAAGTCGGGCTGAAGCAATATCATCTATAATGTGAGACTGGAACTGTGATATGGGACATCCTTTTCAAATGATCACAAACTTGAGTTGATTTAGGTCTTATTTTTATGGCTCTATGGTACTATAATGAGGCTGAGCCACAGGTGGAGTATGAAGGCAATGTTAGGCCTGGGGACTTGACATGCAAATATCATTTAAGCCAAGGAGCTTTGTGGTACACAGTTGGCAAAGGTGAGATCAGTATCCATGATACTGCTGTAATGTATCAAAGCACCAGAACTGAATAGCATAATTAAAGCCTCAATTAAGTGTGGTTGAATTTAAAATCCCCAACAGCCCAAGGTTTTGAGTTATGAAATAGGTTTTGCTGCAAACAGATTTTCAATCAGGGATTTCTCCTCCAAGAGAGTCAACTAGATACAGCCAGGAGGAATATCTTCCACTGAGAGACCCAGACATTGGAAAGGCTGGCACACTGCTAGCCTCTGAAGACATTGAGAGCAGATGGAGGGAAGAAGCAGATGCTGGGCTGAAGAGGGAGGAAGATGTGAACCCTGCACGGAACTATGGAACACTAGAACTCATTTCTGGCCGCCAATGACTCCTGCAAAGGGATGGGTTAAACAGGCAAGGAGCAACCTGGTTTCTGAAATCCCAGCAGGAGAAGACCCCTGGACCACCATAGATACTTGAATTGACAGAAAGACCTGCTTAGTGAAGTGATAGAAGCAGATCTCCTTCTGGCATGAAGCCCAGAGAGTTTGGTCTGGAGCATCTGTAGTGAACCACACAGCCAGGGTTATCCATACTCCTAGGCTCAACTTGCTTCCATAGGAGACTTTAGCCTAGGGGAACTTTTGGACCTTAACTCTGCAGGGTAATATTGCCCATGGGATGGGGCTGGTTTGACCTGGGCACCTCTTGGTCTGCTGGCCTCTCCCAGGGCTCCAACCTGGTGGTACCTGCTTACAGTGCAGCCCCCAGGTACCTTGGGGGCTCAGATCATAGCTCCTGCACTGGTGGACCATGCCTGACTGGCAGAGTGTTTGGCAGAACAGCCCCTGCAGTCACACCCCAGCTCACCTGCACTCTCCCCCAACTCCCATAGGCTCACCTGTGTCATTTTGCCTGCACACACTCGCCCACAGCCACCCCACTACCACACATTACTTTGTTGGTACACGTGTGCATCAGGGACCTTCCCTTCTCTTACCCACTAGCATGTGTGTGCGCATGCACCCTGCTGTGCCACTGCTGCCAATGTGAGTGCACCCCCACCTTTACCCCTTGCAGAGCAGCCATTGTCATTGGAGCATTGACAGGCATGGAGCACACTAGCCCTGCCCCCACCAGTGACTACCCTGGGCTGTTATTGCTGCCAGAGAGAAACTATAGAGGGAGAACAGCAGAACCACCCCTGTCCTGAGCAGCCAAGGCTGCCAGTGTGAATACTCACAGAGGGCACACACAATCCTGCTTCTGCCAGTAACCTGCCCCCATGCTAACACCATGAACAGCACAAACGAGTGCACAGACACTGGAAGGGGCCCTGAACCCCTGAGGGATGATGCCACCATACTGCTGAGAACAACTACATGGAGGCTGGCAGCCTGGCACCAACTAGCACCCTGCCAAAGCCCATGAGTATGCACCCTGACATGCTGCCACTGCCTATGCTGCTGATACATGTGAACCAGGATGGATCCTGCTGCCACTGCCCTATGAAGTGCTTTGGCTGGCACCACCCATTAGAGTGTTGTGACCAGTGTTCTGGAGCAACACGGCACCTCCAATGCAGCAGATTCCTTCCTAACCTCAAGAAGCCAAAGAACAAAATGAGGGCCCAATACCAGAACCCTGGAGTTAGAGCATGCAGTCCAGGGGTCCTGAGCTGAGCCTTGACCCTCTAAAACATTCCAGAAATGAAGCCAGTTGGTTGAACCCACCTTATACCACAATCAAACACCCAATGTTATCAAATAGGATAAAAGAAAAAGCCCATCCAAAGGACAGCAGCTTCAAAGATAGAAGGAACATCAGTCCACAAAGAGGAGAAAAAACAGCACAAGAACTCTGACAACTACAAAAGCCAGAGCATCTTCTTTCCTCCAAATGATCATACTAGATTTTTAAGAATAGTTCTTAACTCGGTTGAGGTGGCTCAAATGAGAGAAAGAGAATTCAGAATATGGATAAAAACAAAGATATTGAGATTCAGGAGCATGTTGAAACCCAATTTGAGGAAACTAAGAATCACAATAAAATGATACAGGAGCTGACAGACAAAATAGCCAGAATAGAAAAGAATGTAACCAACCTAATAGATCTGAAACCACACTGAAATGATTTCATAATGCATTCACAAATATGCACAGCAGAATAGAAAAAGCTAAGGAAAGAAACTCAGAGCTTGAAGACTGACTTTTTAAAATAAGACAGTCAGACAAGAATAAACATAGAGAATGAAAAGAGATAAAACCTCCAAGAAACAGGGGATTATGTAGAGAGGCCAAATCTACAACTCATTGGCATCCCTGAAAGAGATGGGGGAAATGGAAGCAACTTGGAAAACATTTTTCAGGATATCATCTATGAAAACTTACCCAATCTAGCTATAGAGGCCAACATTCAAATTCAGGAGTGCAGAGAACCCCCACAAAACACTTCACAAGAAGATCACCCTCAAGACACATCATCATCAGATTCTCCAAGGTCAAAATGAAAGAAAAAAATGTTGAAGGCAGCTAGAGAGAAAGGACTAGTCACCTACAAAGGGAAGCCCATCTGAATAACAGCAGACCTCTCAGCAGAAAACCTACAAGCCAGAAAATACTGGGGGCCTATATTCAACATTCTTAGAAATTCCAACCAATAATTTCATATCCAGCCAAACTGACCTTCATAAGCAAAAGAGAAATAAGATCCTTTTTAGACAAGCAAATACTGAGAGAATCTGGTACCACAAGACCTGGCTTACAAGAGGCCCTAAAAGAAGCACTAAATATGGAAAGGAAAAACTGGTATCAGCCACTATGAAAACACACGTAAGTAAACAGACCAGTGACACTATAAAGCAACCACACAAACAAACCAGCATAATGACAACCTAATAACATAATAGCATCAGAGCCACACGTATCTATACTAACCTTGAATGTAAATAGGTTAAACATCCTAATTAAAAGGTATGGAGTGGCAACCTGGATAAAGAAGTAAGACCCAGTAGTGTCTGTCTTCAAGAGATCCATCTCACATGTAGTGACATCCACAGGCTCAAAATAAAAGAATGGAAAAAAAATCTACCAAGCAAAAAGAGAACAAAAAAAAAGGAAAGGTAGTGATCTTAATTTTAGACAAAACAGACTTTAAACCACCAAAGATTTAAAAAGGCAAAGAAGGGCATTAAATAATGGTAAAGGGTTCAATTCAACAGGAAGACCTAACTAGCCTAACTATATCAAATACACATGCACTCAACACAGGAGAACGCAGATTCATAAAGCAAGTTCTTAAAGACCTTCAAAGAGACTGAGACTCCCAAACAATAATAGTGGGAGACTTCAACATCCACTGATATTGACAGTAATAGATCCTCAAGGCAGAAAATTAACAAAGATAGTCAGGACCTGAACTTAATATTGAACCAAATGGTCCTGATAGACATCCACAGAACTCTTCCCCAAAAAACAACAGAATATATTTTCTGCCCATCACCAATTGGCACATACTCTAAAATCAACCACACAATTGGATATAAAACATTCCTCAGCAAATGCAAAAGGACAAAAATCATACCAACCACTGTCAGACCACAGCACAATAAAATAATAATATAATCCAAGACTAAGAAAATCAATCACCACCATACAATTACATGGAAATTAAACAACTTTCACCTGAATGAAATCAAGATATTCTTTGAAACTTCACAAGAACAAAAATACAACATACTAGAATCTCTGGGACACAGCTAAGGCAGTGTTAAGAGGGAAATTTATAGCACAAAATGCACATATCACAAAGTTAGAAAGTTCTCAAATTAAAAACTGAACATTACAACTAAAAGAAGTAGAGAAGCAAGAGCAAACCAACCCCAAAGCCAGCATAAGACAGGAAATAACCAAAATCAGAACTGAACTGAAGACAGCCTTGGAGACACAAAAAAACCATTCAAAAGATCAATGAATTAAAGAACTGGTTTCTTGAAAAAAACTAATAAGATAGATAGTCCTAGGCTAGCTAGAACTATCTTTGAGTGGTATTTTGGAATTCTCATTGCAGAGATCTTTCACCTCCCTGGGTAGTTGCATTCCTAGGTATTTTATTCTTCTGTGGCAATTGTGAATGGGATAGTATTCCTGATTTGATCAGGAATATGAAGATACCACTTCTCTAATGAAGAAGAAATGAGACTTCCAAACAATTAGAATCAAAAAGGACAAAGGGAATATTCCACCTACCTCATGAAAATACAAATAACCATCAGAGACTACTATGAATACCTCTGCACACAAACCAGAAAATCTAGAAGAAATGGATAAATTCCTGAACACATACACCCACCCAAGACTGCACCAGGAAGAAAAGGAATTCCCAAACAGACCAGTGACAAGCTTTGAAATTAAATCAGTCATAAATAGCCTACAAAACAGGAAAAACCCTGGATCAGATGAATTCATAGCCAAATTCTACCCTATGTACAAAAAAGAGCTGGTACCTACTGAAACTATTCTAAAACATTGAGAAGGAGGGACTCCTTTTCAGTTCATTCTATGAGGCCAGCATCATCCTGATACCAAAACCTGGCAGACATAATGGAAAAAACAAAAACAGAAAACTTCAGGCCAATATCCTTGATGAACATGAATGCAAAATCTCTAACAAAATGCTAGCATAACAAATACAGCAGCATAATAAAAAGTGAATCCACCATGATCAAGTAGGCTTTATCCCTGGAATGCAAAGTAGGTTTAACATACACAAAACAATAAACATGATTCATTACATGAACAGAACTAATTCCAAAAGCCACATGATCATCTCAATAGATACAGAAAAGGCTTCGGATAAAATTCAACATTGCTTTATGTTAAAAACCCTGAAGAAACTAGGTATTGAAGGAACATACTCAAAATAATAAGAGCCATCTGACAAACCCACAGCCAACATCATACTGAATGGGCAAAAGCTGGAAGCATTCCCTTTGAAAACCGGCACAAAATAAGGATGCCCTCTCTTACAACTCCTATTCAACATAATACTGGAAGTCCTGGCCAAAGCAATCAGTCAAGAGAAAGAAATAAAGGGCATCCAAATAAGAATAGAGGAAGTTAATCTAGCCCTATTTGCAAATGACATTATTCTATATTTATAAAACCCCATAGTCTCAGTCCAAAAGACCCTTAAGTTGATAAACAACTTCAGAAAAATTTCAGGATACAAAAATGACTAGTAGTCCTATACAGCAACAACAGCCAATCCAAGAGCCAAATCAGGAATATGATCCCATTCACAATTGTCTCAGAAGAAGAAAATACCTAGGAATAAAGCTACTCAGGGAGGTGAAAGATCTCTGCAATGAGAATTCCAAAATACCACTCAAAGAAACTGGAGATGACACAAACAAATGGAAAAACATTCCATTATCATGGATAAGAATCAGTATCATTATAATGGCTCTACTGTCCAAAGCAATTTATAGATTCAATGATCTTTCTATCAGACTTGCAAAGAGATTCTTCACTGAACTAGAAAAAAACTATTTTGAAATTCATATGGAACCAAAAAAGAACTCAAATACACAAGACAATCCTAAGAAAGAAGAATAATACAGTAGACATCATGCCACCTGACTTCAGACTATACTACAAGGCTACAGTAAAGAAAGCAGCATGGTACTGGTATAAAAACAAACACATAGACCAATGGAACAGAATAGAGAACCCAGAAATAAGACCACTCATCTACAACCATCTGATCTTTGATGAAGCTGCCCAAAAACAGCTATGGGGAAAGGGCTCTACTCCATAAATGGTGCCAAGATAACTGGCTAGCCATGAGCAAAAGATTAAAAGTGGATCTCTTCCTTACACCATATACAAAAATCAACTCAAGATGTAATAAAGACTTAAATGTAAAAAACAAAACTATAAAAAACCTTGGAATACAACCTAGGTAATACCATTCTTGACACAGGAACCAGCAAAGATTTCATGACAAACACACCAACAACAATTGCGACAAAAGCAAAAATTGACAATGGAATCTAATTAAACTTAAGAACTTTGAATGGAGGAAAATATTTTCAAACTATGCATTCGACAAAGGTCTAATATTCAGCATCTATAATGAGCTTAAATCAACAAGCAAAAAACCTCATTAAAAAGTGGGCAGAGGACACGAACAGACAGAAGACATAAATTCGGGAAACAAGCATTTGAAAAAAAGCTGAATACCACTGATCATTAGAGAAATGCAAATCAAAACCACAATGATATACCATCTCAAACCAGTCAGAATAGCTATTAGAAAGTCAAAAAGTAACAGATTCTGTGAGGTTGCAGAGAAAAGGGAATGTTTATACACTGTTAGTGGGATTATAAATTACTTCTATCATGGAAAGCAGTGTGGAGATTCACTACAAAGCTGAAAACATCATTACCATTCAACCCAGCAATCCCATTACTGGGTATATACCCAAAGGAATATAAAGTAAATATAACATATTCATCATAAAAACACATGCACACGTATTTTCATTGTAGCTCTATTTACTATAGCAAAGACATGGAATCAACCTAAATGCCCATCAATGATAGACTGGATAAAGCAAATGTGGTACATATACACCATGGAATACTATGCAGCCATACAAAAGAATGAAATTATATCCTTTACAGGAACATGAATGGAGCTAGAGGCCATTATCCTCAGCAAACTAACACAGAAATGGAAAATCAAATACTGCATGTTCTTGCCTATAAGTGGGAGCTAAATGATGAGAGCACATGGACACAAAGAAAGGAACAATAGACACTGAGACCTAGCTGAGAGCAAAGGGTGGGAGGAAGAAGAAGAGGAGAAAAAATAACTATTGAATATTAAGCTTAGTATCTGGATAATGAAATAATCTGTACAACACACCCCTATAGCACAAGTTTTCATATATAATAAACCTGCACAAATACTCCTTAACCTAAAATAAAAGTTAAAAAAAAGGATTTTCTATTATATGGTCTGATTTGTGTGTATGTTTTTAATAGAGGACATTGCTAATTAAAGTATCTATTTGCTAATTAAAGTATCTATGCCTGAGATTGGAGCTCCAGACTGTAGCCACACCCTTCCATTTAGCCAGTTTCTATGGGCCCTTTGCCTCCATTTTCAGTTTGGTTGGTGATGGGCAAGCCGGTGAGGTTTTGGGGCTTCAGGGTTTGCATTAGCCAAACTCAGTGGCATTTAGGCCCCAGTATTTGTCAAATTTGGTTGAAACAATAGCTTACTCGAAGAGGGTTTGGGGCTCTGGATTCCCAAAAGCACTGAAACCAGTATTAACAAGACCAACAGTCAACAGAATGATGTGCAGCTACCCTTGAAAGTCTTTTGTTGTCTGATTTTAATTTTTTTCAGCGTGTTTTATCACCAAGGAAGGATTGTCTAGTTTTGTAATTATAGGATATGGTTAACTTTATTACTATCTCCAAATGTGATTTTTATTTACTAATTAGAGTTTTGTATCTCCCTTCTTGGCAACACACACTGTCTACGAGAATGACCTTGGAAACCAGGATCAGTTCCCTCAAGGGAATCAGACAACGAGCTCAAATTAATTACCTCTTATGACCCAAATATTCAGGAAGGTTTTTCTGGGTGGTGGAACGTCAGACATAAATGGGTCCTCTATCTGATGGGTAGGTACCTGGCCCTTGGGGCAATCTATGATTAATAGGCCCCAGGAGAGTATGTCTTCCATCTGGCTTCCAGCCCTATGTGGACAGGATCAAAAATCCCTAAAGACAGAGGCAAGGGAGACATTATTAAATGGTCTCAGATATAATGAGTCATCACATACTAGGATATGAAACATAGCCTTATTAAATATAGGAAAGGATGATTTAAAACCTTTCTAAAATTGATATGAGGTATAAATTGGCTAAGGAGACTTGAATTAAGAAAGATTGAAGTCTTAGGCAAGATAGACCCATTTAGGGGTTTATTTGCTAGAGAGGCCCTTTTAAAAAGTTGTTAAAGGAAACCATTATGTCTCTCAATTAAACAGACTGTCTGGGGAGATAACGGCCATGGATTTAATAGCCCCAGATAAAGGAAGTGGTTGAGGTGTGCCCTCATTCAGGTGCTCAAAAAGGGGAACTTTCTGGCCTATAGCCACCAGGACCTCTAAACTGAGCCAAGACAGCTTTAAAAACAGCACTAACAACTATATTAACAGTTGTCAGAATGAACCAGCCCTGCTGACTGACACCTTGATCTCAGATTTCTAGTCTCCAGAACAGTGAAAGAATACATTTCTGTTGCTTAAGCCATTTAGTTTGGTAGTACTTTATTACAGTAGTCCTAGCAAACTAATAAACTTCCAAACTAGCAATGCCATTTTTCATACCCATCAGTTGCAGAGGGCAGGTTTTACCACATCCTCACCACATGTCCCACCCAAATTATCCAAATTTCTTTTTGCAGTCATGATTATCCTCCTTTTAAGTAGTCAAAAGCCCTTGTGGTTAGTGCTAACATGTTAGTCAACACCATTCCATTAATAGAGCATAGTTCATTTGTATGGTCATTACGATGCTCTAAAATTTTCTGATAACATACATTTTTCAAAAGATAAAGCATTTAATCCTTTCTCAGACCTTAAGAATATTACCAAAGTTTATTCTAAGCTATTTTTCATCATATAATTTTAAATAATATGCAACTTACACAGCCATTAAAATATACACAATTTCATTCTTCTGAATTATTTACTCAAATTTTCCAGTAGAATTTACGTAAGCTGCTACAGCATAACTTTGATAACAACATGGAAAACAAAAGATGAAAATTGTTTTATGTCATTTGTCAGTTTCCCTAATGATTTTTTTTTCTCTTTCTCTTAAATGTTGCAAGTCACTAAAATGCATTTATCAATTACACAGAAAAGTCATTTGACAAAATTCAACACCAGTTGTCTTATTCTTCCCAAGCTACCATAAAATACCACATACTGTGTGGTTTAAACAACAGAAATTTATTTCTCACAGTTCTAGAGACCAGAAGTTCAATATTAAGATGCCACCAAAGTTAGTTTCTGGTGAGGTTCTCTTCCTGGCTTATGCAGAGAGAGGGAGATCTCTAATGCCTCTTCCTTTTCATATAAGAAAACCAGTCCTACAGAATTCGTTTCACCTTTATGACCTCATTTAATATTAATTACTTCCTTTAAAGCTTTAACATATGGATTTTAAGAGGACACAATTCAGTCCATAACACCAATTCATAATGAAAACTCAGAAAAATAGGAATAGAAAGGGAACATCTCTAACTTGGTAAAGAGCATCTGTAAAAACCTATAGATGACATTGTACTTAATGGTGAAAAACTGAATGCTTTTCCCTTAAATAGTAAACAAGGCAAGAATGTTAGGTCTCACAGCTCTTATTCAATGAAGTATTGAAGGTTGTAGTCAGTGCAATAAAGTAAGAAAAGGAAATAAAAGACATACCAGTGAGAAAAAAAGAAATAAAACTGTTTCTACTTGGAGATTACCTGATGGAAATGTTACCAGGAAGTGTGGGGGTACTAGGTTCTTGTTTTACTTCAGAGAAAGATTTCAGCCAAAAGACAATTTAACAGAGAGCAGAGAGTTTACTGAAGGTAAATAAAGTACACTCCAAGGAAAAAGTGGGCTGGTCTGGCTGGAAAACAGCAGCAGTAGCAGCCAAGTTTAAGTAGTAACAGAATATTTAAAGAGGCAGTACACCCTGAAAGATGAGGCAGAGCAGGCTGCTGAAAAGAGAATTGAGTCACCAGCCCTGAGACTTCTGCATTGTGGTTTTTATTATATTAGACTCTTGCTTTAAGTTCCTCATCTGTCTCAAGTCTCCACTTTTGTCTTTATCCAGTTTTCCACTTCCGTATTAAGTCTCCACCTTCCCCCGACCCCTCAATGCTGAGATCCTGCCCCGGGTTTGTGGAATTCCCCCTTATAGTCAGTGGATGTACATATGCAGGCCTGATAATCGATACAAATCCTACCTAATGGTGCACTGCTCATGACTGCCACCCCAGGAAGGTTGTAGTGAGGTTAAATCTGCACTTACTGGATCTGCATATCTCTTAGGAATTTCCCCTTTGTGCTTTTTTTCTTCTTATTAGCATGTAGCTAGCTACATTCTGACAGTTTAACAGCAGAGTGAGCAATTACTGGGGGTCTTAAGGGGCGTTTCTTTCTGCATAGGTATCTCTCCTCCTTTCTACTCACATTTGACTAATTGCCTACCCAGTCCAGCATTAGAGATGTTATTAGTATGCAGGTTTGCAGTGATCCCTGAGTGGTGAGGCTTCCCAGATCTCCCTTTCTCACAGGCTCCCCCTCCTGCTATCTGCCTACTCTAACAGAAATGTTTGCTATTTTAACTGTGTCAGTGTCAATATCTTGCTTGTATTATTGTTCTAAAGTTTTGCAGAATGTTAGCATTGGAGAAAACTGAGTGAAGGGCACGTAGAATCTCTCTATATTACTTCTTAAAATTACCTGTGACTCTATAATCATCTCAAAAAGTTTAATTTGAAAAATCAAAGTTAAAAACAAATTTCATTATCTATCACTTGTAAGTGTTCATAAAGATTCTTTTTCCAATAAAAAATTAACTAGGCATAGTGATGCATGCCTGTAGGCCCAGCTACTTGGGAGGCTGAGGTGGGAGGATCACCTGAGCCCAGAAGTTTAAGGCTGCAGTGAGCTATCATCACACCACTGCAGGCTTGCTTGAGCAACAGAGTGAGACCCTGTCTCTTAAAAAATAATGAGATTCTTTTTCCACCCTAGATGTTACAAATAACTAAGGTGTATTTTTTATTACAGAAAATACATGCAACAGAAACTTCACTATTTTACTCATTTTAAATTGTACAATTCACAGATATTTCATTACATTCACAATGCTGTGCAGCCATCACCACTGCCAAGTTCTAGAAGATTTTCATCACCCTGAAAAGAAAACTTGTACCCATTAGACAGTCACTCCCAATTCCTCCTAACCCAGGCCTTCGTAAACAGGAATCTGCTCTCTCCCACTGTGGATTGGCCTATTTTGGGTATTTCACACAAGTGAAATCATATACCACATGGCCTTTTTGTCTGGTTTCTTTCAGGTGGTATTATGTTTTAAAGGTTCATCCATGTCATAGTGAGTATCAGTATTTCATTTCTTTTCATGTTTGAATAATATTCAGTTGTATGAATATATCACATTTTGTTTATACATGTATCAACTGATGGATTTGGGGGTTGTTTCTGACTGGCTGTTGAAAATAGTGCAGCTATGAACATTAGTGTGCAAGTTTTTGTTTGCACATCTATTTGCAATTATTTTGATATATGGTGAAATTGCTATATATCATGTTGTAATTCCATATTTAATTTATTGAAACTGTGGTTCTCAGTGGCTTCATCATTGTACATTCCCACCAGCAATATATGAGGTTTCCAATTTCTCCACATCCTTGCCAATACTTTTTATTTTCCAATGTAAAAATTAACATTATTCGCCGGGAGTGGTGGCTCACGTCTGTAATCCTAGCACTTTGGGAGGCCGAGTTTGAGACCAGCCTGACCAACATGGAGAAACCCTGTCTCTACTTAAAATACAAAAATTAGCTAGGTATAGTGGCGGTCACCTGTAATCCCAGCTACTTGGGAGGCTGAGGCAGGAGAATTGCTTGAACCTGGGAGAGGGAGGTTGCAGTGAGCAGAGATCGCATCACTGCACTTCAGCCTGGGCAACAGAGTGAGACTCCATCTCAAAAAAAAAAAAAAAAAAAAAAAGTTTTGCTTTCTCCACATCTTCACCAACATCTGTTTTTTTTTTTTTTGGTTTTGGTTTTTTGTCTTTTTGATAATAGCCATTCTAACTAGGGTAAGATAATATATCACTGTGATTTCGATCGGCATTTCCCCAGTGATTAGTGATGTTGAACATTTTTTATATGCCTCTTGGCCATTTGTATGTCTTGTTTTCAGATATAAAACAGATTCTTTACCTACTATTTAATGGGATTATTTGGTTTTGTGCTCTTGTCTGAGTTCCTTGTATATTCTGAATATTAGTCCCTTGTCAAATGGATATTTTGCAAATATTTTCTTCCATTCCATAGGTTGTCTTCATTCTGTTGATTCTTTCCTTTGCTATGCAGAAGCTTTTTAGTTTAATGTAGTCCCATTTTTCTACTTTTGTTTTTGTTACTTGTGCTTTTGAGGTCTTAACCATAAAATTTTGCCTAGACTAGTGTCCTGGAGTGTTTGCTCTGTTTTCTTCTAGTAATTTTATAGTTTCAGGTCTTATGTAGAACTTTAATTTCAATCTATTTTGAGTTGGCTTTTTTATATGGTAAGAGATAGGAACCTAGTATATGAGATAGGAACCTAATACATGAATATTCCTCTGTCCTTGAATATCCAGTTTTCCCAGCACCACTGATTAAAGAGAATGTCTTTTCCCCAGTGTGTGTTCTTGACACCTTTGTCAGTTGGCTGTAAATACATGTATTTATATCTGTGTTCCTTATTCTATTCTAATTGATCTATGTGTCTCTTTTCATCCCAATAACATGCTGTTTTGGTTACTGTAGCCTTGTAATAGATTTTCAAGTAAGGGAGAGTGAGAGCGATGCCATCAGCTGTGTTATTTTTACTCAGGATTGCATTGACTCTTTAGGCTCTTTTTTGGTCCATAGAATTTTAGGATTGTTTCTATTTCTGTGAAAAAATGTCATTGGTATTTTGAGAGAGATTGCATTGAATCTGTAGATTTTGGGGGGTAATATGGTCATTTTAACAATATTAAATATTTCAGTCCATGAGCATACAATGTCTTTTTATTTGTTCCATCTTCAATTTCTTTCATCAGTGTTTTGTACTTTTTCTTATAAAGCTCTTTTACCTCCAGGGTTAAATTTATCCTTAGGTTTTTTTGGGGGGTGTACAGATTGTAAATGAGATTGCTTTACTGGTTTCCTTTTTAGCTAGTTTGTTATTGGTATACAGAAATGCTACTGATTTTTTGTATGTTTATTTTTCATCTTGCAACTCTACTTATTTATCAGATCTAAGAGGTTTTTGGTGGAGTCTTCAGGTTTTTCTAGATATAACATCATGTCTTCTGCAAAGAGGGACAATTCGAATTTTTCTTTACCAATTTGGGTACCTTTTATTTCCTTCTGTTGTCTGACTGCTCTGGCTAGCACTTCTAATACTAGACTGAATAAGAGTGGTGAAAATGATTACTGTAGCCTTGTAGTATAGTTTGAAGTTTGGTAGTGTGATGCCTCCCACTTTGTTCTTTTTGCTTAGAATTGACTTGGCTATGCGGGCTCTCTTTCAGTTCCATATGAAGTTTAAGGTGTTTTTTTCCATTCTGTGAAGAAGGTCATTGGTAGCTTGATAGGGATAGCATTGAATCTGTAAATTACTTTGGGCAGTATGGCCATTTTCACGATACTGATTCTTCCTAACCATGAACATGGAATGTTTCTCCATCTGTTTGTGTCCTCTCTTATTTTGTTGAGCAGTGGCTTGTAGGTCTCCTTGAAGAGGTCCTTTACGTTCCTTGTTAGTTGTATTCCTAGGTATTTTATTCTTTTTGTAGAACAGAGGCCTCTGAGGCAACACAACATATCTACAACCATCCAATCTTTCACAAACCTGACGAAAACAAACAATGGGGAAAGGATTCCCTGTTTAATAAATGGTGTTGGGAAAACTGGCTAGCCATGTGCAGAAAGCAGAAACTGGACCCCTTCCTGACACCTTACAATAAAATTAACTCCAGATGGATTAAAGACAAACATAAGACCTAACACCATAAAAACCCTAGAAGAAAATCTAGGCAAAACCATTCAGGACATAGGCGTAGGCAAGGACTTCATGACCAAAACACCAAAAGCATTGGCAACAAAAGCCAAAATAGACAAATGGGACCTAATCAAACTCCACAGCTTCTGCACAGCAAAAGAAACAGTCATTAGAGTGAATCGGCAACCAACAAAATGGGAAAAAATTTTTGCAGTCTACCCATCTGACAAAAGGCTGATATCCAGAATTTACAAAGAACTAAAACAGATTTACAAGAAAAAAACAAACAAGCCCATTCAAAAGTGAAGGATGTGAACAGATACTTTACAAAAGAAGACATACATGTGGCCAACAAACATATGAAAAAATGCTCATCATCACTGGTCATTAGAGAAATGCAAATCAAAACTACATTGAGATACCATCTCATGCCAGTTAGAATGGCGACCATTAAAAAATCTGGAGACAACAGATGCTGGAGAGGATGTGGAGAAATAGGAACACTTTTACACTATTGGTGGGAGTGTAAATTAGTTCAACCATTGTGGAAGACAGTGTGGCAATTCCTCAAGGACCTAGAAATAGAAATTCCATTTGACCTAGCAATCCCATTACTGGATATATATCCAAAGAATTATAAATCGTTCTACTATAAGGACACATGAACATGAATGTTCATTGAAGCACTGTTTACAATAGCAAAGACCTGGAACCAACCCAAATGCCCATCAATGATAGACTGGACAGGGAAAATGTGGCACATATACACCATGGAATATTATGCAGCCATCAAAAACAATGAGTTCGTGTCCTTTGTAGGGACATGGATGAACCTGGAAACCATCATTCTCAGCAAACTGACACAAGAACAGAAAATGAAACACCGCATGTTCTCACTCATAGGTGGGTGTTGAACAATGAGAACACATGGACACAGGGAAGGGAGCATCACACATTGGGGTCTGTTGGGGGGAAATAGGGGAGGGACAGTGGGGGGTGGGGAGGTGGGGAGAGATAGCATGGGGAGAAATGCCAGGTATGGGTGAAGGGGAGGAACACAGCAAATCACGCTGCCATGTGTGTACCTATGCAACAATCTTGCATGTTCTTCACATGTACCCCAAAACCTAAAATGCAATTAAAAAAAAAAGTGGTGAAAATGGGCATTCTTATCTTATTTCAATCCCTTGAGAAAAGGCTTTCAGCTTTTCCCCATTCAATATGATATTAACTGGAGGTTTGTCATCTATGGCATTTATTATATTGAGGTATGTTCTTTTTTTGCCTAGTTTGTTGAGTTTTTATCATGAAGAGATGCTGAATTTTATCAAATGATTTTTCTGTATCTATTGAAATGATCATGAAGTTTTAGTCCTTCATTCTGTTGAGGTGATGTATTATAGTTACTGATTTGCATATATTGAACCATTCATGCATTCCTGGGATAAATCCCACTAGATAAATCCCACTTGATTATAATGTATTATCTTTGTATTGTTGGATTTAGTTAGCTAATATTTTTTTGAGCATTTTTTGTGTCCATGTTGATCAGTGATATTGGCCTATAGTTTTCTTTTTGGTTTGTCCTTGTATAGTTTTGCAATTATGGCAATTCTGGCATCATAAAATGAGTTAAGAAGAATTCCTTCGCCTTCAATTTTTTGAAATAGTTTGATAATAATTGGTGTTCATTATTCCTCATAAATTTGGTAACATTCAGCAGTGAAACCATCTAGTCCTGAGCTTTTCTATGAAATTCTTTATTATTGATTCAATCTCATTACTCATTATTGATCACTTTTTCTGATCCAATCTTGGCAGGATGTATGTGTTCAGGAATTCCTTTATTTCCTCTAGGTAACCCAGTTTGTCAGCATATAGTTGTTCATAATAGTCTTTGATGGTATTTGTATTTCTGTGGTATCAGTTATAACATCTCCTTTTCTGTTCTTAATTCTGTTTATTTGGGTCTTCTCTCTTTTCATGGTTAATATAACTAGCAGTTTATCAGCTTTATTTCTCTCTTTAAGAAACAACTTTTCATTTCATTCATCATTTATATTTTTTTAGTCTCCATTTCATTCAGTATGCTTTGATCTTTATTATTTCCTTTCTTCTACTGTTTTTATCTTTAGCTTATTATTGCTTTTCTAGTTCCTTGAGGTACATCATTAGGTTACTTATTTGAAATCTTCCTACTGTTTTGTAAATTTGGGGTTTTTATTGAGGTAAAATATACATATAAAATTTATCATCTTTACCATGTTTTTAATTTTTAATTTTTGTGAGTACCTAGGAGGCATATGTATTTATGGGGTATAAGGGATATTTTGATATAGACATACAATGTGTAATCATCACATCGGACTAAGTGAGGTATCCGTCATCTCAAGAATTATTCTGTGTGTTACAAACAATCTAATTGTACTCTTGTTGTTATCTTTAAATCACAATAGGTGACAATAGTCAGCCTTTTGTGCTATCAATTACTACATCCTATTAATTCCTTCTAACTATATTTTTATACCTATTAACCATCCTCACTTCCCTTCCACCACCCCCCACACTACCCTTGCCAGCCTGTGGTAAGTAACCATTATTCTACTCTCTATCATCTTGAGTTCAGCTATTTTAATTTTTAGCTCCAACAAATAAGTGAGAACATGAAAAGTTTCTCTTTTTTGTGCCTGTCTTATTTCACTTAACATAATGACCTCCAGTTCCATCCGTATTGTTGCAAATGATAGGATATCATTTTTGGTGGCTGAATGAATAGTACTCTATTGTTTATACATTCCATATTTTCTTTATTCATTTATCTGTTGACAGATGCTTAGGTTGCTTCCAAATCTTGACTATTGTGAGTAGTGCTGCAATAAACATGGGAGTGCAGACATCTCTTTGAGATACTAACTTCCCTTTTTTGGGGTGTATACCTAGCAGTGGAATGACTGATCATATGGTAGCTCTATTTTTAGTTTTCTGAAGATTCTCCAAACCATTCTCCATATGCGCAAATTGACATTCCCACCAACAATGTATAAGGATTCTATTTTCTCCACATCTCTGCCAGCATTTGCCTTTCTTTTGGATAAAAGCCATTTTGACTGGGGTGAGATAATACCTCAATGTAGTTTTTATTTGCATTTGTCTGATAATCAATGATGTTGAGCACCTTTTCACATACCTGTTTGCCATGTGTATGTCTTCTTTTGAAAAATGTCTATTCAGATCTTTTGTCCATTTTTGAATTGAAGTATTAAATTTTTCCTATAGAATTGTTTGAACTCCTTATATATTCTAGTTATTAATCCTTTGTTAGGTGAATAGTTTGCTAATATTTTCTCCCATTCTGTTAGGTGTCTTTTCACTATGTTAATTGTTTCTTTCACTGTGCAGAAGCTTTTTAACTAGACATGATACCATTTGTCCATTTTTGCTTTGGTTGCCTGTGCTTATGAATTATTACTCAAGAAATCATTGCCCAGTCCAATGTCCTGGAGAGTTTCCCCAATGTTTTCTTTTAGTAGTTTTATCTTTTAAGATCTTAAAGTATTAAATCCATTTTGATTTGATTTTTGTATATGGTGAGAAATAGGGATTTAGTTTCATTCTTCTATATATGGATATTTAGCTTTCCAGCACCATTTATTGAAAAGGCTATATTTTCTTCAATGTATGTTCTTGGCACCTTTGTGGAAAATGAGTTCACTGTACATATATAGATTTGTTTCCACATTTTCTGTTCTGTTCCATTGGTCTATGTGTCTGCTTCTATGCCAGCACCATGCTGTTTTGGTTACTATAGCTCTGTAGTAAATTTTGAAGTCAGATAGTGTGATGACTCCTGCTTTGTTCCTTTTGTTCAGTGTTGCTTTGGCTATTCAGGATCTTTTGTGGTGTTATATAAATTTTAGGATTTTTTTCTATCGATGTGAAGAGTGCCATTGGTATTTTGATAGGGATTGTATTGAATTTTTTAACTGCTTTGGGTGGTGTGGACATTTTGATTCTTCCAATCCGTGAACATAAAATCTTTTTGTATTTTTGTGTGTGTCCTTTTCAATTTCTTTTATCAGAGTTTTATAGTTTCCCTTATAAAGAATTTTCATTTCTTTGATTATATTAATTGCAGCATATTTTAAATTTTTTGTAGCTCTTATAAATTGAATTGCTTTCTTCATTTCTTTTTCAGATTGTTCACTATTGGAATATATAAACACTACTGATTTTTCCATGTTGATTTCGTATCCTGCAACTTTACTGAATTTGTTTATCAGTTCCAACAGTTTCTTGGTGGAGTCTTTAGTTTTTTCTAGGTATAAGATCATGTTGTCTGCAAACAAAGTTAATTTGACTACTTCCTTTCCTATCTCTATGCTATTTCTTTTTCTTTCCTAATTGCTCTCTACAGGAGTTCCAGTGTTATGGTGAATAAAAGTGTTGAAAGTGGGCATTCTTCTTTTATTTCAGTCACTAGAGAAAAAGCTTTCAATTTATCCCCATTCAATACAATGTTAGCTGCGGTTTTGTCTATATAGCTTTTATTATTTTGAGATATGTTTCTTCTATACCTATATTGATGAGGGTATTTATCATAAAGGGATGTCAAATTTTATCAAATGCCTTCTCAACATCTATTGAAATAGTCATTTTTTTCCCTTGGTTCTGTTAATATGATGTATCACATTTATTGATTTGTGTACATTGAACCATCCCTGCTTCCCTGGGATGAATCTTACTTGATTATGGTGACTAATCTTTTTAATGTGGTGTTGAATCCTGTTTGGGAGTATTTTGTTGAGGATTTTTGCATCTATATTCAAAAGGAATATTGATCTGTAGTTTTCTTTCCTTGTGATTTCTTTGCCTGGCTTTGGTATCAGAATAATGCTGGTCTCATATATTGAGTTAGGAAGTGTTCCTTTTTCTTCTATTCATTGAAGAAACTTGAGAAGAACCAGTGTTAATGCTTATTTAAATGTTTAATATACTGTATTCACCAATAAAGTTACCTGGTCCTGGGCCCTCTTTTGTTAGGAGATTTTATTACAGATTTAAGCTCTTTACTAGTTATAAACCTCTTTAAGACTTTCTGTTTCTTCTTGTGTCAGTTTTGGTATTTTGTGTGTTTTAGGAATTTTTCAATTTTATCTAGGTTATCCAGTTTATTAGTGTACAAATGCTTACAGTGCTCTTTTATAATCCTTTTTCTTTCTATAAGGTCAGTATTGTCCCCATTTTCATTTCTGATTTTAGTTTAGTAATTCAAGTTCTCTCTCTCAGTCTCTCTCCCCTCCACTTTAAGTCAATTGGTCCATTTTATTGATATTTAGAATTTTCAGCAAGACATTACATGACGTCAAGATTTTGTTGCTTTAAGCATTCATGAGCAGTGAATTCCTATGCCAGAGATATGAAACTTAGATCTCTCTGTTACAGCAGAGTGTTTCTGACCTCTAACACTCACAAATGTATGAGTAATTAAAAGGAAGGTTGTTGGAAAAGTAACCCTAATTCCAAAATAACCTTTCTTTCAAGGTATTGAAACTAAAATGAATACATAGTGGCAACCTTATTTATTAGCTGCTGGAGCAATATAAAGCTCTATCTGATAACTGTGCAAATCAACAAAGTAATTCTCAGCTGTAAGGGGCAATAGTTTACAATTGTGTTTCTGGTCTTGCATAAATATGGTTCAGGGGAAGCAGAAGGAGGTATTATAGAGACTGAGCAGGCTAGCATCTGGTCCTTACACTATCCTCCCACAGTTGATGTTTTTAAATATTGAATTTCTCCATATGTTGTTTGAAAAAGAAGAATTCGTTTTTTTGTTAAAGAAAAAAAACCATTTTTCAAAACTCTCCCTGTCAAACTAATGAGCTCTCTTGCACTAGAGCTGTACTAGCAGAGGCTGAAGGTTCACTGTGCAAGGAAGACATAGCAGAGACTCCTGCACTAATGGCAGTTTGGATGAGATCTCCTCAGTTCTTAGATGCTATAAATAAGACATCATATGGTAATAACAGATGATGAGATTTCATACATAACCAAGCACAATTATTGTCTTCAATAAATTCTGCTAAACAATTTTTTAAAAAAACAAATATCACTTTAAGAATGAATATTGAAAAATCTGTTGAAAATGGTGGTTTCAAAACATGAGATTTTCTCTTCTCCTTTCTAAAACTTACTAAAATGTTAGTAAAGAAATGTTTTAAAGTATAAACCTGCAAAGATAAAGAGAATAGAGAGGAAGACAAGAACAGATGCAAGATTTTTTAAACTTCTTTGGGGTAAAAAATGAACAGAAGAATGGCAAATGATTTATAAACTAGAATAAGTAAAAATCTTAGTGCCCGCAAAACTCCAGGAGGACTCTAGAGTAGGAAGTATCAGTATAGAAAAAGAAGTATGTGGAGGGCTGAAGTGTGGGGTTAAAAGTTGGGAGCGTCTTTGAAAGTCTGTCTTGAGAACGGGTAGTTTGCCAAGTCTCCTGCTCCACCCTGTGCAACACACCTTCCCTAACCAGTAGAAAAAACGATTGGTAGATTGATCTAGAGAAGATTCCTGGAGAGACCTTAAAGTCAAGGATGTAGACATCATGGAGGGTGGGAATAAAGTGCTACACTGAAGAGAGATACTAAAGGGAAGTCTCAGTTCTCAACAGTGGCACACTTACACATAAACACACACTCCTCTCTCCCTTCCCAGAACACTGGTGATCAGGCTTATCTCTCCAAGGCAAGAGACTGGTGAGTTATTTGCTACAGACCCTGAACATTCTCAGTTATTTACTACAGACCCTGAACATTCTCAGAGAACAGGCCTTCAGATACATAACAAATCCCCAATTATAAAAAATCATTTAGTTCATTTTCACTATATTGGAGCTAACTAGTTGAAAACCTCCATCATCAGCGAGTAGAGCTTCTAATAAACTCATTAGTGCCCACTTTAAAATGAATCCATAGAATAGCAGGAGTGTTAATATGCCTTCTGTTACTGGGTAAAGAGCGGAAGTGATGTGTACTCTTGATTTACTAACAATGTGTTCTATGACAGTGTGTTCAACTCTTGATTTACTAACAATGTGTTCCAATTCTCACTGTGTGTGCACTTTCTGTTCTTCGTGTCTTCACATCACATGCTGTTGCATTTTAAAGTTTTTCATAGTATGTGCTTTTACCTATTAAAGCATTTTCATAGTAAAATATAAAACAAAATTAATCCATACCCAAGAATTACCAAAGAGTTAATAAAATTCTTATATATAAAAGAAAGAGACTAAAATAAACAAATGTCTGGAAAGCAGATGAAAGTCAGATTAAACAAGCACAGAATCAAGCAAAGGATCAAGGCAAAGAGAATGTCCATGACATTAACTGTGTAGCAAGTATAATGACCAACCAGGACAGATTAGACAAGAGTACAAAAAAATGCAAGAAGTGATGTCTTTTTAAAAAATAGAGCTCATAGATTAAGTAACAAATCTGACCATGTGAGAAATAATACTAAGGGGTTCTCCATTAAAAAGTGGGTAAGGGACATGAACAGACACTTCTCAAAAGAAGATATATGTGCAGCTAACAAATGTATGAAAAGAAAGCTCAAAATCACTGATCATTAGAGAAATGCTAATCAAAACCACAATGAGATACCTCATACCAGTCAGAATAGCTATTATTAAAAAGTCAAAAAGTACCAGATTCTGGTGAGGTTATAGAGAAAAGAGAATGCTTATACACTGTTGATGAGACTGTAAATTTGTTCAGTCATTATGGAAAGCAGTGTAGTGATTCATCAAAAAGCTAAAAATAGAATTACCATTCAACCCAGCAATCCCATTACTGGGTATATACCCAGAGAAATATAAATTATTCTGTTATAAAGATATATGCATGCATACGTTCATTGCAGCACTATTTGCAACATCAAAGACATGGAATCCTTATCAATGATAGACTGGATAAACAAAATGCGATATATATACAAAATGGAATACTATACAGGCATAAAAAGGAACAACAGCATGTCCTTTGTAAGAACATGGATGGAGCTGGAAGCCATTATCCTCAGCAAACTAATCCAGGTACAGAAAACCAATCACTGGATGTTCTCACTTATAAGTGGGAGCTGAACAATGATAACACATGAACACATTAGGAAAACAACGTCCACTGGGGGGCCTGTCAGGGGATGGTAGTGGGGTAGGGAGAGCATCAGGAAGAATAGCTAATGGATACTGGACTTAATACCTAGGTGATGTGTTGATCTGTGCAGCAAACTACCTTGGCACATGTTTACTTATGTAACAAACCTGCACATCCTGCACATGTACCCCAGAACTTAAAAGTTGACGGAACAAAATAGTAAAGGGTGTTGAGAAACATTGTTTACTCACCTCCGTGGTTCCCTTGTGGAAGTTACTTTTAGTTTGTAATTAGTGGTAGGTGGGTAACAGCTGCCTACCTGGGATATTCCTGAGTTATGTGTATATGTAGAACACCTGTGTATTAATAAGAATCACCTGTCAAAGAGCAAATAAATACGTGGATGAATCTCTGCTCGGGGCCTTCAGTCCGGAGAGCTGTCAGCCCCACTTGGCTAGGCGTCTCGCAACCAAGCTGGTTCTCGGTAAGTAGTGCCCAATGTGGGGCCTCGAACCCAAGATAAAGAGTTGCCAGAGTAACAGAGAAAGGAGAGGCTAAGCTGAAGGTGTACGTTTGGAAGGAATCCCCAGGGCAAATTGGGTAGCTTGGAAGGAATCTTGGGAACGTTTGAAAAAATCCCCCAGGTGAGTTAGGGGGAGCCCGGAGGACCCGGGGGAGACTCGCAGGTGTGTTAGGGAGTACCTGGGGTAAGGCCGAGAACGTTAGAGAAAAAATCTCCCAGGGCAAGTGGGGGAGCTTGGGTTTAGCCCGAGAACATTTGAAAAAAATCTCCCAGGATGGCAGCAGGGGGAGCTCGGTCATATTGGGGTAACATGGGATAAAGATTAAGCAAACACAGGGCTTATTTGGTGTGGTTGTTTGGGCTTTGGTGTGTTTTGCCCTGGAGCTGTTTCAGACTGAAGGAGGAGGAAGACAATTCAGGAGAAGATTCAGGAGAGGAAGAGTGTGTTAAAGTATGTAAAGAAATTATAGAGCAAAAAGATGAAAACTCAAATGAGGAAAAGTTGTGCCGGTTAGCCTACCCATCAGTATCTTGTCCCAGGATGGCCAGGTCCTCCCAATATTTATACCTCTGCTTCTGTTGGTGTTTGTATTCCTAGAACTACGGTAACCACTTCAGGCATTTGTATTCCTAGAATTACGGTAACTGGTTTCACCCAGGCCAGAATTGAAGTGAGAAAATAAGATTTGGTGGCAGGGCAATTTCCAGTTGTTGTACACCCTCAAGATCAGCAAGGGCAAGTATGGGTTGCTTTTAAACCTCTTCCCTTCAAACTGCTGAAGGAGTTTAAGCAGGCCATTAGCCAGTATGGGCCTGTCTCCGTTTATGCTAGGATAATTAAAGAACGTAGCTATTTCTTACCAGCTGATTGCGATAGAGCTGATTTCAGGAAACGGGTTGAGGGACCCCCCTCGGGCCGATCCAAACCAGGGCCTATCCAGTACGAGCTATTCCCTCATTTCTATGCAATGCTTGTTCCCCACCACGGCTGGGAATGCAGCGGTAGATTTGTGCAGCTCTCAAAGGGTAAGCATTTTACCAGGAGAGCCACCGCAAAAAAGTATCTACGGGGTTTGTGGCCCTTTACCCCCCAGAACTGTGAGTTTACTTCTAGAAAGATTTAATCTTGCTGCTCAAGGAGTTAGAGTTCATATAGGAGTTATTGATGTGGACTTTATAGGGAAAATTCAATTGTAGTGTCTTCTGTTCCCTGGAGTGATGAGCCTGGGGAACGCATAGCACAGCTTTCAGGTACACCATATGAAAAACAGGAGGAGGTGAAATTAGAAAGACCGGACTTGGAGGTACAAACAAACAAGACAGCAGCATAAATCAAATTACTAGTAAACATCCTACATGTGAGATTACGGTTCAAGGAAAGAAATTTAGAGGGTTGGTAGATACTGGAGCAGATGTTTCTATTATTTTCCAACATTGGCCACTTTCTTGGCCCATGGAAAATGCTCAGTTCAATGTGCTTGGAGTGGGGCAGGCCTCTGAAGTGTATCAAAGTAGTCAAATTTTAACCTGCATGGGGCCTGAGGGACAGCTTGGAACTATTCAGCCTATGGTGATGCAAATCCCTGTTAACTTGTGGGGAAGAGATTTGTTAGAGCAATGGAGAGCTCAGGTTTTAATACCTGAACAATCATGTAGCCCCACCCCCAGGACATCAAACAATGCAGGATAAGAGCTATGTGCCTGGGATGAGATTGGAAGAAAATTTGCAGAGCCCAAAGGAATTTTTAGAAATTAAAGGACAAAATTATCACCAGGATTTAGGATATTCTTTTTGACGGTGGCCATTGTTGAGCCTCCAGCGCCTATCGCTTTGAAATGGATGACAAACAAACCTATATGGATAAAGCAGTGACTGCTGACAAAAGAAAAATTGGAGGCTTTAGAAAATTTAGTTACTGAACAACACCTGAATAAACAAACCAAGGAAGAAACTGTAAGGCAATTGATCTGGGTGGCGAGATCCACTCACAAAGAATTGGGAAAGAGGTAATAACTGGAGGAGAGGATTTGCCTGTATTTCTGCAAGTCCAAATCAACAACCGGTGGGGGTACCATCCAGACATTTAAACTCTACTATAAGCCAAATACCAAAAAAGAGACTTGCAGAGCCCCCCCACCCCACTCGCAGTGATGGCGAGACTAACATTGAGGTGGAGTACTTCTCCCAAGAGAAGAACACACCAAACATCATCACTGACTTGGGGTCAAATTAAAGAAGCTGTCACAAATAGTGGAGGAAACCCTGAAGGAAACAGGACAGCCTATTATGGGAATCATGATGATGGTTATCATGATTAAAGTGAGTCTTTCTGAGTTTGGGATAGAAGTAAAGAAAGTTTCACACATTGGGCATATATTCTTTCCTCTGTTTAATGATCTCTGGTCTTAGTATTTTTAAAAATAATTTAGGAAATAAAGCAACAATATTCTGGCCATCAAAACCTTAATGCAAATAAAGTAAAGAATGATCCCCTAAATTAAAAATGTTAATCTGGAGAGATCATGTTATGATAGAGGCTGAGGTGCTGCGACAATTTCTATGGAATTATTGTTGATTCCCCTAAGGGGATGCTTAGCATTTGATTGCACCAGTCAGTGTTCTTGTAGTAATAAAAAACTCAGATGATGGATAAAGAACTACAATTATTTAGAATTTATACATACTAAGATCAGCAACTCGATTATCTGGAGAAATGGGGCGTTAGTAGGACCATGACCAAAAAATAGTATGGCCAATGTTACGAGCTGAATAAAAAGAACTTTGAAAAATACCTATGGCTCTAAAACCAATATAAGTCTGGGAAGGAAAATATAATAGAGAATCAGGCCCTAGTTCTTATTCATTAGAAGTTTACAGGAAATAAAAGCTCTTTAGATTCAGAGCTGTGTCAAACCCCCCATAACTGCTTTGTGCTTTTATACATTTACTTATTTCAAGAGAAGCATGTATATTTGACCCATGATTCAGATCCAATTGTAATTTATTGAACTATGTCCCATTCCTGAAGAATGTCAATGGTAGTTTAATGGGAATAGCATTAAATCTATAAATTACTTTGGACAGTATAGCCATTTTCACAATATTGATTCTTCCTTCCTATCCGTGAGCATGGACTGTTCTTCCATCTGCTTGTGTCCTCTTTAATTTCCTTGAGTAGTTCTCCTTGAAGAGGTCCTTCACTTCCCTTGTTAGCTATATTCCTAGATATTTTATCATTTTTGTGGCAATTGTGAATGGGAGTTTATTCATAATTTGACTCTCTGCTTATCTGTTTTTGGTGTATAGGAAGGTTTGTGACTTCTGCACATTGATTTTGTATACTGAAACTTGGCTGAAGTTGCTTATAAGCATAAGCTTTCAGGCTGAGTAAATGGGGTTTTCTAGAAATAGAATCATGTCATATGCAAAAAAAGATAATTTGACTTCCTCTCCTACTATTTGAATATGCTTTATTTTTTGCTCTTGCCTGATTGCCCTGGACAGAACTTCCAATATTATGTTGAATAAGATTGGTGAGAGAGGGCACCCTTGTCTTGTGCCAGTTTTCAAGGAGAATGCTTCCACCTTTTGCCCCTTCAATATGATATTGGCTATGGTTTGTGATAAATAGCTCTTATCATTTTGAGGTATGTTCCTTCAAAACTCCCAATTTATTGGGAATTTTTGACATAAAGAAAGATCTTGAGTTTTATTGAAAGTCTTTTCTGCATCTATTGAGATAATCATGTGGTTTTTGTCTTTAGTTCTGTTTATATGATGAATTACATTTATGGATTTGTGCTTGTTAAACCAGCTTTCCATCCTGGGAATGAAGCCAACTTTCTTCTTTTAATGGTGCAAAGACATGCTCTAAGAATTATCACAGAGTCACAAGACTCTTTTCAAATAACAAGACTTCCTTAAAGCCTTGCTATTTCAAATGTGCTTGACAGATCATCAGTAGCAGCAGCGGCAGCAGCAGCACGTGGAAGCTTGTTAGAATTGCAGAACAGTAGGCCCACACCCAGTGACTATTCTGAACTTCTTGGCCACAAAAACAAGAAAGAGAAGAATAAAACTGAGTATGTTTAAGGACATGAAAAAGTATTCTAGTGAAAGTATTTCTACTGAAAAAATATTCTAATGTATTTTTCTAATTAAGATTTTTTCTCTATTTCACCCAACACCCCTCAACCTCCCCGCAACTTGGCCAACAGACTTACCAGCTATGAAAAAAAATTATGAACAATATTTCCAAAGCTGAAGCCATCTTCCAAAGGGAGTTTATTCTGTTTTTTTCCTATCCTTGTCTCCATGTTTTCTTCTACTTTATAATAGGCCCAGTTGTAGTATTTTAATTCTCTTGCTCTGCTTCATTAGCACTAATGAGAAATCCCCTGCTCTTTTAGATGGTTGTATTTCTGGCTCATGAGCAACTTAAAAAGAAGCATTTCCTGTTTGCACAGTTGAGCTGATGATGACTGAATTCTCTGCTTTGTGCTTTTATACATTTACTTATTTCAAGAGAAGTGTGTATATTTGACCCATGATTCAGATCCAATTGTAATTGGTTGAACTATGTCCCAGATACTGTCAAAATGGTTCTTATGAGGGATGTATAATCATATTTTTTTATAGATAAGGAAGTAGAGATTCCAACTGTAAGGTTTGAACGAAGCAACTGATATTTAAATGAGGCAACTGAGGCCAGTTATTGGAATAAAGAAATTTAATCAGCTCCTGGGCGAGGTTCTACGGTCCAACAGGAGGGGCCGAAGAAGTCGCGCTTCTCTTCTTGGGGTGTGGGGTTTTATAGGGAGTAGAGGTAACTGATTGACTATGGGGGAAACAAAGACAAGGTAGTTCTGTTGGGTATTAAAAGACTGGGGACGGGCGAGGTGAGCAAAATGGGGGCATTTCCACTGGGTATGAAGGGAGTAAGCACGGACGAGGGGCTGGTCGAGGACGTACGGGGGAGCTACCATAGGGCAGGTTCTTGGCGGGCCTTTTCAAAATTTCTGGCGGGTGCAGGGCTGAGATTGAAATGCAGAAATGGGCAAGGGGGAGCCCGCGTGGAGAGGGCAAATGCTGAGCAATGCGCTCAGAATGATGACGTCGTTTTTAGGCGCGGAGAGAGAGGGGCGTGTCCATTCGGCTCCCAAGGAGGCACCGGCCTTACACCAACAGGTTAAGAAACTTATCCTAAATCAATTAATGATACAGTAGAAGAAGAACCAGGAGAGAAACAAAGATCTTTTCATAAGTAATTTTCCTTACTTTGTATTGCATTTTGTATGTGTGTCTATGTATATTTGTTGGTATTTTGTTGTGTGGTTTATGAAAGAAGTAAAAGGGGTATGCACTTTAACACAGAAATCACTGAGGCAGAAAGTATTTAAAAGTAACATGCTCAAAAAGACCATAATACAAATAATTCTCCACCTAAATGATCATATTAGCCTCTTCTCCTTCATAATATCTACAAATATCTCTTTCCATCTCTTTGTTCGGTTTGTTTTTTGGCTAAAGGGATTTAGGATATGCTCTTTTCTTCTGCAAACTCATGATTGCTATGTGGGTTGCAAAGGTAAAGATAGAGAATGCTGAACTTTCTACCCATAAATTCTCCTTACATCTTCCTGACCACACAATAATCCTGCCCTTGGATTTTCCTGTGTGTTCGCCCCACCTACTTTCAGTGGTTCATACTCGTTTCAGTTTGGCTAGACAAAAGGAATGGTTAGTGATAATTTTGTATGAAAAAGGTGGAGGAAACTGTGCACCTTTGTTAACTTTCTAGACTATATAATTATCACCAGGATCAGATTCTTGTCTCCAAATAGATAATTCCTCCGCACATTTGAAGGTGAAATTGGGATTTTTAGTGAAAGAACAAAGCAGTTCTATCCTCCATATCTTGCCCACCCTCTATTTCGAGTTGATTTTTGTGTGGGCTATAAGGTAAAGGCCTAATTTTATTCTTTTGTGTAGGAATATTCAATTTCTCCAATATCAGTTGTTGAAGAGACTGTCCCTATTGTGTATTTTTGGAATCCTAGTTGAAGATTAATTGACCATATATGCATAAATTTATTTCTGGGGTCTCTATTCTGTTATACTGGTCTATATATGTCTGTATACCAGTAGCATACTGTTTTAATTGCTGTTAACTTTGGCTGGGCATGGTGGCTCATGCCTGTGATCACAGCACTTTGGAAGGCCAAGGCAGGTGGATCACCTGAGATCAGGAGTTTGAGACCAGCCTGGCCAACATGACGAAGCCCAGTCTCTACTAAAAATACAAAATTAGCCGGGCATGGTGGTGCATGCCTGTAATCCCAGCTACCTAGGAGGCTGAGGCAGGAGAATTACTTGAACCCAGAAGGCAGAGATTGTGGTAAGCTGAGATCATGCCATTGCATTCCAGCCTGGGCAACAAGAACAAAACTCCGTCTCAAAATATAAAATAAAATTGCTGTAGCTTTGTAGTATATTTTGATATAAGGAAGTATAATGCCTCCATGTTTATTCTTGGCTGTTTAAGGTCTTTTGTGGTTCCATATGAATTTTATAATTGATTTTCTATCTCTGTAAAAGTGTCATGGAATTTTGATAAGGATTGAATTGAATCTGTAGATCTTTGTAGTGTCTTAGCCTATTTTACAGCTATGACAAAATACCACATATTGGGTAATTTGCAAACAAAAGAAATCTATTTCTCACAGTTCTGAAGGCTGAGAAGTTCAAGATTAAGGCACCAGTAGATTAGGTGTCTGATGAGTGCTACAGTCTACTCCAAAAACAATGCCTTCTTGATGCATCCTCTGCAGAGTAGGTTTGTTGTGGGCAAACTTGCCCCTATCTACCTCTTTAATAAGGCAGTAGTTCATTCATGAGGGTGAAGCCTTCATAGCCTAATCACTTCTGAAGGACCCCTCCTCTTAATGCTGTTGCATTGAAGATTAAGTTTCAACATGAGTTTTGGAGGGGACACAAACATGAAAATCATAGCCGGTAGAATGAACATGGTAACAATATTAAGTCTTCCAATGCATGAACACAGAATGTCTTTCCATTTGTTTCTGTCTGCATTAATTTTTTTCATCAATGTTTTGTAATTTTCAGTGAACAAGTATTTCACTTGCTTAGATAAGCTTATTTATATTTTATTTTTTGATGCTGTTGTAAATAGGATTTTTTCTCATTTTCTTTTCAGATAGTTTGTTATTAGTATATAGAAATGCAACTGATTTTTGTATGTTGATGAAAGTTCATAAATACATGGAAATTAAATAATGCATTTTCAGACAATCAGTGGGTCAAAAAATAAAAGGGGATATAAAAAACACCTGACACATACAACATACCAAAACTCCTGAAATACAGCAAAAACAGTAGTGAAAGGGAAGTTTATAGCAATGAATCCCTACATTAAAAAGAAGAAAAACCACAAATAAAAAACTAACCCTACACCCCAAGGAACCAGGATGATAATAACGAATTAAACCCAAAGTTATCAGAAGAAGGAAATAATAAAGATTAGAGCAGAAATAAACAAAACAGAGATAGAATAACAATAGAAAAACATCAATGAAACTGAGGTTGGCTTTTTGAAAGATAAAATTCACAAGCCTTTAGGCTAAGAAAAAAAGAAAAGACAAAATCAGAAATAAAGGAGAAACATTCCAACTGTTGCCATAGAAATAAAAAGATTATAGGAGACTATGAACAATTTTATGCCAGCAAGCTATATAACCTACAAGAAATGAATACATTCTTAGAAACATACCACCTACCAAGACTCAATCATAAAGTAATAGAAAGACTTAACTAATAAGATTAAAGTCAGAATCAGAAAACTCCCAACAGAGAAAGGCCCAGGGCCTGATGCCTTCACTGGAAAAATCTACCTAACATCTAACAGATAATTTATACCAGTTGTTCTCAAACTCCTTCAAAATCTTGAATAGGAAGGAACACTTCCAAACTGATTTTATGAGGCCAGCATTACCTTGATGTCAAAATCAGAACAAGATACCACAAGAAAACTACAGCCCAATATCCCTGATGAAGATAGATGCAAAAATCTTCAAGTGACTCTTAGTAATATTTGCTCCAAACCAATAGTCATAGAGATGATCTTCTTACATAAAACAGGGGATCTGTGATGGTAATTTTATAGCTGGGAGAAAGGTGTTAGCTGCTATAATGAATTACGACAAATGTAAAGATGATACATTTGTTATGGATTGAATTGTGTTCCCCTAACATTTACACGTTGAAGTCCTAGCTCCTAATACTTCAGACAGGGTCACTTTAGGGATAATCAAGTTAAAATGAAGTCATTAGGGTGGGCCCTAATCTAATATGATAAGAATCCTTATATAAAGGGGGAATTTGGAGACAGACATATACACAGGGGAAATGTCATGTGAACATGAAGGTGGCTATGATGGTTAATATTAGGTGTCAACTTGATTGGATTGAAGGATGCCTAAATAGCTGGTAAAGTATTGTTTCCAGGTGTGTCTGTGAGGGTGTTGTCAGAGGAGATTAACATTTGAGTCAGTAGACTGGCAGAGGAATACCCACCCCCAATGTGGGTGGGCACCATCCAGTCAGCTGCCAGCACAGCTAGAACAAAGCAGGTAGAAGAAAGTGAGATAAGCTGGCTTGCTAAGTCTTCTGGCTTTCATCTTTCTCTTGTGCTGGATGCTTCCTGCCCTTGAACATCATACTCCAGGTTCTTCAGCCTTTGGACTCTTGAAGTTACACCAGTGGTTTGCCAGAGGCCCTCGGGCCTTCAGCCACAGACCGAAGCCTGCACAGTTGAATTCCCTACTTTTGAGACTTTTGGACTTGGATTGAGCCACTGCTGGCTTCCTACCTCCTCAACTTGCAGACAGTCTATTGTGGGACTTCACCTTGTGACCATGTGAGTCAATTCTCCTTAATAAACTCTTTGATATATACATATATCCTATTAGTTCTGTACCTCTAGAGAACCCTGACTAATGCAATGGACATTCACAAGCCAAAAAGAGAATAACTAAAGGCGACAGAGACATGAAAAACCCTTTAAAAAAATCAATGAATCCAAGAACTGGTTTTTGAAAATATCAAAAAAATAGATAGACCACTAGCCAGACTAATAAGAAAAGAGAGAAGAAATGGACACAATAAAAAATGATAAAGGGGATATCACCACTGATCTCACAGAAACACAAACTACCATTTGTAAATACCTGTATGCAAATAAACTAGAAAATCTAGAAGAAATAAATAAATTCCTGGAAACATACATGCTCCCAAGACTAAAACAGGAAGAAGTCAAATCCCTGAATAATAGACTAATAAATTCCAAAATTGAGGCACTAATTATAGCCTACCAACCAAAAAAACAAACAAAAAAAAAGCCCAGGACCAGACAGATTCCAGCTGAATTCTACCAGAGGTACAAAGAGGAGCTGGTACCATTCCTTCTGAAACTATCCCAAAGAATAGAAAGGAGGTAGTCCCTCCTAACTCGTTTTATGAGGCCAGCATCATCCTGATACCAAAACCTACGAGAGGCACAACAAAAAAAGAAAATTTCAGGTCAATATCTCTGATGAACATCAAGGTGAAAATCCTCAATAAAATACTGGTAAACCGAATCCAGCAGCACATCAAAAAGCATATCCACCACAATCAACTGGTCTTCATCCGAGGGACGCAAGGCTGCTTCAACATACACAAATCAATAAACGTAATCCATCACATAAACTACCACTGTCAAAAACCACATGATTATCTCAATAAATGCAGAAAAGGCCTTCGATAAAATTGAACATCTCTTCACTCTAGAAAATCTCAATAAACTAGGTATCGATGGAATGTATCTTAAAATAATAAGAGCTGTTTATGACAAACACACAGCCAGTATCACACTGAATGGGCAAAAGCTGGAAGCATTCCCTTTGAAAACTGGCACAAGACAAGGATGTCCTCTCTCACCACTCCTATTCAACATAGTTATTGGAAGTTCTGACCAGGGCAATCAGGCAAGAGAAAGATAAATCGAATATTCATATAGGAAGAAAGGAAGGCTAATTGTCTCTGTTTGCAGATGACATGGTTGTATATTAAGAAAACCTCATCATCTCAGCTCCGAATCTCCTTAAGCTGATAAGCAACTTCAGCAAAGTCTCAGGATACAAAATCAATGCAAAAAAATCACAAGCATTCTTATAAGCCCATAATAGACAAACAGCCAAATCATGAGTGAACTCCCATTCACAATTTTTACAAAGAGAATAAAATACCTAGAAATACAACTTGCAAGGGATGTGAAGGACCTCTTCAAGGACAACTACAAAACACTGCTCAAGGAAATGAGAGAGGACACAAACAAATGGAAAAACATTCCATGCTCATGGATAGGAAGAATCAATATTATGAAAATCGCCATACTGCCCAAGTAATTTATAGATTCAGTGCTATACCCATCAAGCTACTATTGACTTTTTTCAGAGAATTAGAAAAAATTACTTTAAATTTTGTATGGAACTGAAAAAGAGCCCATATAGCCAAGACAATCCTAAGCAAAAAGAACAAATCAGGAGGAGGCTGGGTGAGATGGCTAACACCTATAATCCCAGCACTTTGGGAGGCCAAGGCAGGTGGATCACAAGGTCAGGAGTTCAAGACCAGCCTGGCCAACATGGTGAAACCCCGTCTCTACTAAAAATACAAAAATTAGCCGAGCCTGGCAGCACATGCCTGTACTCCCAGATACTCAGGAGGCTGAGGCAGGAGAACCACTTGAACCCAGGAGGCAGAGGTTGCAGTGAGCTAAGATGGCACCACTGTACTCCAACCTGAGTGACAGAAAGAGACTCCATCTCAAAAGAGAAAAAAAAAGCTGGAAGCATCACACTACCTGACTTCAAACTATACTACAAAGCTACAGTAATCAAAACAGCATGATATTGGTACCAAAACAGAGCTATAGATCAATGGATCAGAACAGAGGCCTCAGAAATCATGCCACACATCTACAACCATCTGATCTGTGACAAAACTGACAAAAACAAGCAATGGGGAAATGATTCTCTATTTAATAAATGGTGTTGGGAAAACTGGGTAGCCATATGGAGAACACTGCAGCTGGACCCCTTCCTTACATCTTATACAAAATTTAACTGAAGATGGATTAAAGGTGTATATGTAAGACCTAAAACCATAAAACTCTAGAACAAAACCTAGATAATACCACTCAGGACATAGGCACGGCCAAAGACTTTTAGTGTTTTCATGACGAAAACACTAAAAGTGATGGCAACAAAAGCCAAAATTGACAAATGGGATCTAATTAAACTAAAGAGCTTCTGCACATCAAAAGAAACTATCATCAGAGTGGCAGCCTACAGAATGGGAAAAAGATATTGCGATCTATCCATCTGACAAAGGGCTAACATCCAGAATCTACAAGGAACTTAAACATATTTACAAGAAAAAAACAAACCACCCCATCAAAAGATGGGCAAAGGATATGAATAGACACTTCTCAAAAGAAGACATTTATGTGGCCAAGAAACAAAAAAAATGCGCATCATCACTGATTGTTAGAGAAATGCAAATCAAAACCACAATGAGATACAATTTCTCGCTGGTTAGAATGGTGATTATTATAAAGTCAAGAAACAACAGATGCTGGAGAGGATGTGGAGAAATAGGAATGCTTTTACACTGTTGGTGGGAGTGTAAATTAGTTCAACCATTGTGGAAGACAGTGTGGTGATTCCTCAAGGATCTAGAACCAGAAATACCATTTGACCCAGCAATCCCATTACTGGGTATGTACCCAGAGGATTATAAATCATTCTACTATAAACATATGCACACATGTGTTTATTGAAGCACTGTTCACAATGGCAAAGACTTGGAACCACCCAAATGCCCATCGATGATAGACTGGATAAAGAACATGTGGTACATATACACCATGGAATACTATGCAGCCATACAAAAGGATGAATTCATGTCCTTTGCAGGGACATGGATGAAGCTGGCAACCATTCTTCTCAGCAAACTATCACAGGAACAGGCAACCAAACACCACATGTTCTCACTCATAAGTGGGAGTTGAACAATGAGAACACATGGACACAGGGAGGAGAACATCACACACCAGGGCCTGTTGGGGGTGGGGAGCTAGGGGAGAAATAGCATTACGAGAAATACCTAATGTAGATGACGGGTATTTCTTCTTTTTTTTGGTTGGACTTCTTTTCTCATAATTATTTTGAGAAATATCTACACATTGATACTTTATACTTTTTATTGCAAATACTGAATTTTATAACTAAAATTATAAACTAATATATAAAAAATATATTACATAAATCAATTAAAATGATATATATTAAAAAATACATATAATTTATATATTATATAATAACATATAATATATACATTATATAATATATAATTTATTATATATTATATATTAGTTTATAATTTTAGTTATAAAATTCATTTGCAATCAAAAGTATAAAGTATCAATGTGCAGATATTTCTCAAAATAATTATAATGAGAAAAAAAGTCCAACCAAAAAAAGAAAGTATCTATTGTATGATCCTCTTTATGGAAAATTCTAGAAAATGCAAACTAATACATAGTTACAGAAAGCAAATCAGAGATTGCCTTGGGAATGAGGGATGAAGAGGAACAAGAAGATTGTAGGGACAGGCTCACAAAGAAACAAGAAAATTTTGGAGGATGATGGATAAGTTTATTATCTTGATTATGCTGATGGCTTTACAGATGTAAAATTATGTCAACATTTACCAAACAGTACGTTTTAAATATGTCAATATTTAACAAACTGTACACTTAAATATATCAATTATATCTCAGTAAAGCTGTTTTCAGAAGTTTGCAAATGAAGCATAGACTCAATAGATGTATAATTATGATGAATAACTTTCACATAACTGGAGATGTTGAAAGACAGAGTCAGAGACAGAGAGAAAATTGACAAATCAAGAAAACAAAGGAAAAGATACAAAATGGGGTGGGGAGAAAGCACAGTGAATGGGACATATAAAATGAGATTTGTAAAATGTAATTGACTATGTAAGTAATCGCACCTAACTCCATCTCAGCCTCTGCTTCCTGGATGACCTTGCTGACCTACCAGGTATAATCTCTAGATTTTCTAATTTGACAGGTCTAGCACGGGTTTGGAGAATATGTATAATTTTTTATATGATTCTAATGTTCACGCTTGTTCCAGCCCATAGTTGAGATTTTAGTACAATTATTTTCTGTACAATACTTAACTTTCATAAATTGTCGTGAAGTCTTTACTATGATGTCATTTAACATGCCTGTTTTGACATTATGTAGTTAAGAGGTAAGTATAGTACTGTCTTACTTTATCAGTAATTTTTAAAAAGATGGTCTTGGACCTAACTAACTATGAGGCTCAGCTCAACCAGGGTTGGATGAAGAATTAGTAAAGTTCAAGGACAGTGTAATCATGTTTGTTATGACCATTGCTTGGTCATATTTATATGCAGAAACCTAATGGACTGTGTTTTTTAGCCAAGCCAAAATTTTTTGATCAAAATATCAGCTACCAAGTGTCATTAGATTAGCTTTACATCCAAAATAGACTAAGAATCCTTTTAAGGATCAAAGTCCATAGTAACTGAAATGTCTAGAGGGAGAAAAATATAAGAGAAAATAGCTGTCTTAAAAGTCTCAGATGGCATGATTGAAGAATGAATACATTTTGTTTTAATTTCTATCATGACAAAAAACTTTTAATTTTTTTTCTTCTATGGAGCAAATAGACTTATTTTTATAATTAAAAAATAATTTCATGATATTAAAAATGATTACACATTGCCAATATTTGGCTCTACAGAAATATGGAGGGGAGGGACATGCCACCCCATGGCCACTCTCTTGTAATGTAGCTCATATCTTATAAATAATGCCCCATGTCCTCTATAGTGCATATTTTGCTGCTGATATGGTCAGTAGACATTCATTATTCAATAAATGTCTCATAATAGAATGTACACCCTAAAAATACACGATTCCAATGTAGCACATCTGCAAAACTGTTAGGCATCAAGTATCAGCACCTCTGTAGAGATATAATGAGTTCAGAAGAAGCTAATGTTCTCACAGGTGCATTCACTCTCATACAAACATGACCAAAAATGTAAATTCATTTTTATTAAATAGTATAATTCTTATTATAATCTCACATCATATTTAATCTGGTTGATTAAAAAGAAAAAGTGGCAACCGTAGAAGCAGGAATCTTACAGATATTAAAATAGAAATTTAAAGAAAGGCACATTTAAACAATGTTGGAGGGAATTTGACATATGTATTTGACACAATTTGACATATATGTCAATGGCAAAATTTATAAACCCTTTGACGTGACAATTCCACTTAAGAAAATTTTCCTACGGATATACTCAAACAAAAACAAAGAGACATAGTCACAAGAAACATTCTATGTGGTGTTGTTTATACCACAAACAAAACTTAAAAGAAATAAACAAAACTTAAAAGAATCTAAATGTCCATCATTAGAGTTCTGTTTAATTAAATAATGATATAACTATACAATGGAATTTTATATAGCCATTAAAAAGAATGAGGTAGCTCCACTTGTCATGATATAAAATGATCTCTAAGACTTATTTGGTTTTCATATGTATAGAACAGTATTGCAGTGTATTGTTCCCACTGGTGCCTTGACAAAGATATCTGTATGTATATGTAAATAGACATATAAATGGACACATATACCATAGGCATATAGACATGTCATATATACATAAAAATATTCTGAAAGGATACACAAGAAACTGTTCATGATTGTTCCTTCTTCAGTTATTTCTGGAGGAAATTTGGTTTTCATTATTTGCCGTCCTGCAAAATTGGAATATCTGGTCATGAGCATGTATTTTCTTTGTAATAATATCAGTTCTTCAGAGAACTAGCTGGTGGCTAAGAATCTAAAATTCCTATTATACAAGGGTATAAATGAAAATTCATTAAAATGTCTTCTAAGAACCTTGGAAAACCTAATTTCAATATAAGTCTTCATTCTGGAATGTAAGAAAATCAGACAGTAATTATAATGTATCTTGTTTGTTGTTGTTGTTTGGTGCAAGAGTCCAACAAATTATAAAGCATGGAGGTTTGTGCCAACTTCACTTTGTAATGCCTGAGATAACCTTCACCTTGTTTGTAGTATCATAGAGCGGATTGTTTTTCACTGTGTAGCTTGCATAGGGCTGCATTTCATCCTAAGAAAGAACTCAAAGTTAAAATCAACTCAAAATAATCATTATAGAAACTATCTGTATTTTTGTAGCAGTAACCCATAGTTCTATTTCTAACAGGTGCTCCAGAGTGCTTATAATTGTGTTTCTGGGCTTATATAAACATAAGAGCAGGCTTTGTTCTAACATTTTATCAAAAAGTATTTATCAATTACACAAGTCTCTGTATGGAGACAATGGCTCTATGAAAGTAGGAATGGAGATGAATGAAGCGATATGAGAAGTATTCCAAAGGAGAGCTTTGGAAACTTAGTAAGCTACTTATAATAAGAGATTAAGGAGCAGGATATGTTTTAAGTTTGTGTAAGAGAGAAATGTTGATAGTGTTGAAGAGGAAAGGTCATCAATTAGAGATGCCTTAGAAAGCATTTCATTGATTGCGTATAACAACTCTTCTTTGGTACATGAAGGAATTGTAATTATTTACCCAAATGTAAAAATTAACATGCACTTTCTCTCCCAAGATCCTGCCCTAAATTGGTGAAAATAAACACCAATTCAGTTTCTCCAAAGATTAGAGTCCAAAGGAGGCAAACATCATGTGTGTTAGGATATAGTTCATGAAGTGAAAATGTGGATCAAGACTGATGTATAAATGGCATTTAACAGATAATTAACAAAGTAATCACACATATAAGCATTGTAAATCAGAATTGTTTGTTTTTCAACTGAAACACTAATATTGACACAAACTACAAATTAAGTTGCTAGATTTTCAGACTATTGGCTTAAGTTTGTAAGTATTCTTTTTTATCTTACCTCCTCAACAACTGGAGTAGCTTCTGTTTTATTCCATTTATATTTTCTATAAAAATAAAATAAACTGAAGTGAATGGAGGAAACATCATTGTTTAGATTGAAAATGGGAAAAATAAGACAGTACACTATTGACAATTGTGGTTATTTTTGATAGAAGCCATAGTAAATCGGAAAGAAACTACTAGAAATGAGTGAAGAATACTGCTCGTGATTAATAACCCCAAGCAAGAGTATTCTGGATTTTGAAAAAGGAAATGAAATTTTGCAATATAAGCTTGATGCAATTGAATGCATGTAACAACTCTTCTTTTGGTACATGAAGAAATTCTAATTATTTACTCAAATGTAAAAATTAACATGCACTTTCTCTCCCAAGATCCAGCCCTAAATGGTCTAATTTTCCAGGCTTCTATGTAAAAGCAACCTTGCAAAATCTCTCTCATCATTCAAAGTAGTCCAAGTCTAATACTCTTAAGATTTGATTATGAGAAATTTGCTGTTAACATCCTAATATTCCCCAATCAATTCCGTATTTCTGAGTCTTTTCTAGCCTAATTAAGCTGAAAAAGAAAAATCATCAGTCAATACCTGCAGCCACTGATTTTCAATAACAAAATGAATCCCACGATGATCAAAATAATAATAGGAAGGATGATATATGGAATGTATAATTTTGCTGATTTTTTGGCACCTGCAACTACAAACAGAAAAATATAGGGTTCAAATGTGGTACAATCCAAATAATGTACTATCTTATTATTCAGTGTTAAAAAGAAATGAGCTATCAAACCATAAAAAGACATGGAGGAATTTTAAATGTATATTACTAAGTGAAACATGTCAATCTGGAAAGATTACATATTGTATGATTCCAATTTTAAGACATGGAAAGACAAAACTAGGGGAATAGTCAATAAATCATTGATTGTCTGGTGGTGAGGAAGGAGGGAGGAATAGGAAGAGCAAGGAGGATTTTGTAGGACAATAATAATACTATACTGGTGGATACATGTCATTACACATTTGTCCAAATGCATACAATGTATAACACCAAGAGTGAACTCTAAAGTATGGACTTCGGGTGGTAATGTTGTATCAATGGAGGTTCAACAATTCTAATAAATGTAACACTGTGGTGCAGGATACCTGTAGGTGGGGGAGGTGGGCATGGGCAAGGGCAGGGGTTATATGAGAAATTTCTGTACTTTTCACTCAGTTTTGCTGTGAACCTAAAACTGCTCTAAAAATTAATGTCTACTAAAAATATCTATATTTATATCCATGTCTATAGATATAGATGGCTCAATAATGTCTCACATTACATGAAATTCATATCTGTAGTTTCATTTTCAATACTTCTAACCCATTAATAGTTTGAGAATTATTTAAATTCCTTTTTCAATGCAGAATCCACAGTTTTCAGCAAGACATCACCTTATATTAGGATTTTGTTGCTATAAAGATTCATGAGTGGTGAATTCCTACCACTCTTTTACAGCAGAGTGTTTCTTCCCTCCAACATTCATAAATGGGCAGTAATGGCATTTATTAATAAATAGGCAATTATAAGGAAGGTACTTGGAAAAGTAACCCTAATTCTGCAATCATCTTTCTGCCAGGGCATTGAAACTAAAATGAATACATAGCAGTCTATTTATTAGCTGCCGGCAGCAATACAAAACTCTGACAAGCATGCAAGTCAACAAAGGAATTGCCAACTTGAGAGGCAATGATTTGCAAACTATGCTTCTGGTGTTGTGTGAATATGGCTCAGGGGCAGCAGAAGTATATGAAGTGGAAACTAAGCAGGCTGGTGTCCGGTCCTCCCACTTTCCTTCCAAAGTTGATGTTTTTAAATATTGAATTTCTCCATATGTTATATGAAAATGGAATGTTTGGTTTCACTGTTTAAAACAACATTTTAAAAAAACCTTGCTTTCCAACCACTAAGCTCTCTCTCATTGAATGTGTACTAGAGAGGCTGAAGATCCACAGTGCAAGGAAGACATCAGGGACATCCTTGCACTACATAGGAATTTGAACAAGAAGTTCCCTTCAGTTCTGAGACACTATAAATCTGACATCATATTGTAATATGAAATGGTGAGATTTCATACATAACCAAGGCACAACTGATCTTTTCAGTGAATACTACTAAAAAAAAATATGACTTAAATAATAGATATTTAAAAATGGTGGTTTCAACACATGAGATTTTTCTCTTCTCCCTCATTAAAACTTAGTAAAGTGTTAGTAAAAAGATTTTTTTAGTGTAGATCTGCAAAGACAGAGTTAAGAGGGATGAAGACAAGAACAGATGAAAGATTTCACACTGTTTTTAAGTAAGAAATGAATAGAAAACTGGCTAATGATTTACAACATAGAATAAATAAAAACTTTAGTAAACACAGAAACTCCAGGAAGCCTCTAGAGTAGGAAGCACCAAATGTAGAAAAAGGAGTATGTGGAGGGGTGAAGAGTGGGGCTAAAAGTTCAGAGCTTCTCTGAAAGTTTGTCTTGAGAACAGGCAGGTTGCCACATCTCCTGCCCCATCTTATGTCTCACACCTTTCCCAACCGGCAGAAAAAGGGGAGATTGGCAGATTGGCCTAGAGAAGATGGCCTGGAGAGACTCCAAAGTCAAGGATCCAGACATCAGGGAGGGTGAGAATAACATACCAGAATGAATACAGGTATAAAGGAAAGTCTGATTCTCAACAGTGCCGCACTCACATGCACGCTCACACACACACACACACACACACACACACTGTTCTCTCCCTTCCCAAACACTGGTAGGCGTATCTCTCCAAGGCCAGAGACTGCTGAGTTAATTTCTGCAGAGCCTGAACAACCCCAGAGAAAAGGCCTTCAGATATATAACAAATCTGCTAATTATTAAAAAATCACGTAGCTCCTTTTCACTGTACTGAAGCTAACTGGTTGGCAAACACAACCATTAACTAGTAGAGCTTCCAATTAGTTCATTAGTACTCATTTCAAAATGATCCATACCCAAGGACTACCAAAGAGTTAAGAAAAGTCTCCTATATGAAGGAAAGAGTTAAATGTGTGGAAGACAAAAGAAACTCAGATTACATAGATACAGGCTAAGAAGAGGATTGAGGCAATGAGAATGTCCAAGACAATAGCTGTACAGCAGGTCTAGAGGCCAATCGGGAGATTAGACCAAGCACATAGAAAAATTCAAGAAGGAATGACTGAGAAAAAATAGAACTAACAGCTTACCTAATAAACCCTAAAGGGTTCTCTACTTTTGTCAGTAGGCTTAGTGATAGTTTACAACAGGTACCTACATTCTTAAGGAAACAAAACAGGTAAAGCAATAATAAAGTCCAAAAAAGTGTCATTCAAAAGGGAAAGCATGAGTGTATTTCTTGATTCAGCACTTAACAGTACTTAAATATTCAGTTTAATGGGAACATAGGCTATTAAGTCAACAATTGCATTACCTCAATTGAAGTTTGAAGGAAATAAAGAAGGTAATGTGAAATCCTCATCTACCATAAGAAGTTGTGATTACATAATGTCTAAATTTGATACAGTAAGAAATAGCAGTATGTGCACATTACCTAAAAATGGCACCAATTACTAGAAGAAACACTGGAAAATCTGAAAGTACCTACCTCTGGGGAGTTTAATGGAGACGGCAGTTGGGTTGGAAAGACAGGGGTAGGGCTAATGGTTTTCATGAAGCCTTACGGAACAATTGCACTGTCAATATGTTTGTTGATATTTAATCATTTTAAAATAACAAGAAATGAGAGTAGGATGAGAGCAGAGTAAATAAACAGTAATGAACTGAATCATAATGTTATTATAAGACATTTAAGAAATTCAGTGATGAAAAGCCTGTAAAATAAAATTACACCAAACTAAAAATTCATAAAAACAACTTATGAGTGAATGTATTCTTCTAATAAAACCATAATTATGTGCTTTAAAGTATACTTTATTTTTCAGTAAACCATAAGTATTATTTTTAAAAGAATACTCATGCCAATTAACTACTAGCATAGAAGTGAACATTAATCATAGAATTAAATCGCATTCTGAAAAAGGGCTTTTTACAACAAATGCTTGGACTATTCTCTGAAACACATCTCTTTATTTTGGTCAGGGAAGAGATAAAAACGAACAGTGGAGAGAGCATCCTTGAACAAAATCTATTTGCACACCTCTTTTTTTTTTTTCCTAATATAACTCCTTTAAAACAATGGGAAAAAGTCAAAACTAAAACCATTACTGACCTGGAAGTAGCTCTATGTCCAGACTCTTGTTGCCAGTCAAATGGGAGACACGGCAGGTCACGGTAGACACATCGTGGCCCTCCCAGTGGCATGTACTCTTAACAGTCACTGTGCCATTGCCCAAGTATTCTTGCTCAGTGACACAATCCCCCTCTGGGATCCAGGAGATCTGTGCAGCTGGCTTCCCTGCAACTGCCTTGCATACTACAGCTCCATTCCTGCTTTGAAACAGGGTCACTTCAGGAGTAACTGCAGAGAGGAAAGGGAAAAAAATGCTTCGGTTTTCACATAAAGCATATGGAATTCAGAGAGACACTTGCTTCACTCACAGATCTGGTGATGTGAAATACCACAATATATGATGCTCCTTACCTAACACTTGGAGGTGATATCCACGATGGAAATTCCCATCAGGTGTTCCCATTATGCATCTGTAATACCCGTCATGAGTGATGACCACTGGACGAATCTGAAGGGCAGGATTCTGATCAGGTCTAGAGACCCAGGTTATTCTCTCATCGGTACAGTTGGTTTCCTTGGTCTCATTTGTTTCTTTCTTGTAGGCTTTTTTACAGAAAGGCTGGCCTCTCAGGATTATTTCCCATGTTATTATGATCAAATATTTTAATGCGATAGGAGGGCAACAAAGCACAGCATTTTCACCCATCAGTATAGGCCATGAAGTATTAACTAGACACATGCATGAAAGGAAAACAATAAAAGAAAATAAAGAATTTCATGTGTTACATTTATTAAGATATTACATGAAGTTACACTAGAACATAACTTTGCTGGTGATGTTATTCCAAAATATTAGACTCATAAAAAATTAAAATTCACAAAATATAAATAATATGTTGAACTCAATCCAGAGATTAACCAATTTTCTCCTGTATTATGTATTACTAGAAGTATAATACATTTTATAAAGTATTTTGATATTCACTCAGAAGTTTTAATATCTAGGAACAAAGAGAATTGTAAATTAAACAACAAAGGCAATGTCCTACATCTAATCTTTAGGTGGTGGAGACTATTGTCTTTATCATACAATTTATGTGCCACAGGAAAAGAAAATGGAAAAATTAGTGATGTGGTTGTCTCCTCCTCAGCTCTGGTGAGCACAAAAAAGTCTATCTCTAAGGTTTTTGTTTCAGACAAACATAAATATGGTAAGTATTCATATATAGTTCTTTCTTTTAAAGTAACTAACATGGCATTTGGGTTGAACTAGCTAGAAATTTTATTAAGTTCATTAGTTCATTTTTCATTTAAAGAATCACAAAGTCAGTAAAATCCACAGATCTTTAAAAAAAAAAAACCACTTATTTCACCAGTTGAGCCATCCCATAAAAATGAAAAATGATAATTCCTACTGATGAGATGCTTAGAAATATTTATTTCTTGTGAAAGTGTAGTGTGATATATAATTTTTAAGAAAGATTTATTTCCCTTTAGGCATTTTTTATAAAAAAAAATATTGCAAATCCATGAAATTATCAAATATAGCTTTTGGATGAGTTTTCATTCCTATTTAGTCACACATACACTATCAGATAATTCGGCTGTGAACTTAACTCACAGATTTTATTTCTGTATACCCAATCCAATTATCAACACTATATGCGTAAGTTGATCCCTGTCCATCATTTAAAGGAAAAATTACGCCCTGCATCCTACAAGCATCTTCCAAAATAGAACCTCGCACATCCCATAAATCAACAAGTTGGTGACTTAGTAAGGGCTTAGTGAGAGGTAATTAGTCATCTAAAGTATCTGTCACTACTCACCTGTAACAACGGTGAGTGTCAGTGATTTCATCACTATAGCATCAGCAGAATCAGCTATAAAGGGGCAAACCTTTATGTGGATGAAGGATGTTTTTGCTAAACCCTGTATTTAATATCTCTCCTGTCCTGTTTTGGTGTCACCTGTCTCTTATGTGGTTTGTACTCCAGCCCTTGCATTTCACAGCAAATTAATAAATACATAACTAGATGAAGAAAGAGATAGTACTTTAACATAGATCTGAGAGGTAGTTAAATCCCTGCTTCTTCCACCACTCCACCTTAGCAAAGCTTTAGAGGCTTGTTTGGAGAACAGCTAGAGGTTGGGTCATTCAGGATCCTTCATATCACAGTACTCAGATCACCACATTCTTCAAGTAGTCATAAGGCTGGCTTCCAGTCAGGCCATCAGCTAATATTTCTAAGAAAGCTCAACTTTCCATCCCTCAGTGCTGGCCATGACTAAGGAAGCATATTACCTTCTGTGGGAAATGCTGAATTGTTCTGTGTAATCTGTGTTCCATCCATACATGAACTGCTTGAGGCTAGAAAATATTTAGAGAAGAATAAATGAAATCAATTTTATGTACTTAGAGTGGAAGCCAGCATTTCTTCACAAAGTCTTATTCAACATGATAGGCAATCAGTTAACCATAATTAAAATTACACAGAAATCATTGTAAAACATGCAATACCATTGATTTGATTTTTTAAAAAAAGGAAAGAAATCATTGTAAAACAGAAGTTAGAAGTCATGTTATCAAATATGTTAATATCTTGAAAATTATAAGTGGTTAATCAATAATTCTCCTTTATGATACACTTTGGTTTGAACTATTTTGAAAATGGTAAGCCTGCGTCTACCGCATCCTTCTTCTCCAGCCAGGAAGATTGGTCCATGTGAGCAGCTCACGTGAGCTGGTCCAGATATATCCCTTCCTTCAGCTACCACTTCTCAATCAAAGTTATTTGGTCCAATGTTGGGCACCCCCCCCAGGTGAATACAGCATTGCCCTTTCTCAAGAATTTTCGAAGCCAAACTGAGAAGGGTCCATCCATCTCTGTCCATTTCTCATTTTTTTCTACTTATTAGAGTACAAAGGAAAAAATATAGCAGAAGCAAATGTCACCAAGATGGCTGACTGAGGCCCCTGGTGCACATCTCCTCCACAAGAAAGGACCAAGCAATGAATAGATGGCTAAGATTATACTGGAGTATCAAAGGGAGAGTGCAGGAGTGCAGCAAAGGAGTGGAGAGGTGCCTGTGGTCATCAGAAGCTCAGGAGGGAAGCATAAAAGCACCCTGCCTCTGGCACCCCATCTTCCCACCTGGTGGACATACGTACAGACCAGCTGAACAGCTGGGGAACTGTGCCCAGGGCCTGAGAAATAACCTTGTGTTCCCACTCCCAGCAGACATGCCCCCAGACTGGCTGAGTGGCTGCCCACCCACTCCAGAACCTAAGAAAGCCCAGTGGGTCCACCCCTGGAAGACATGCCCTGAGGATAGCCAAGCAACCATGTGCTTGTGCCCCTGGCTGGGGAAACAGCCCCATAATCCCAAACCCAGCAAGCTAGATGCCAGGTTGAGTAACCCACCATGTGTATGCAAGCACCCATGACCTGGAAAACAGACTGGCAAACCAACTCCCAGCAAAGCTGTGCCACTGCTGCCACAAACTCTCACCACCTAGGTCACAGGAACATTTGCAAACATCACTAAAATGGATTATATATGAATAAGTTTTCTCCTAAGGAGCCTATACCATAAAATTAGAAAAGGCAACAATTGCACCAGATGTGTAAGTATCAACATAGAAAAACAAACATGAAAAAGCAAGAAAATATGATAGACCCCACAAAGGAACACAGTAATTCTCCAATAACAGAACCAATTATAAGGCAATATATGAAATGGCAGAAGAAGAATTCAAAATAATAATCTAAAGGAAACTCAGATAAAGAAGAATATAGATAAACAAATAAAATCAGGAAAACAATTTGTGATTTAAATGGAAAAGTCAACAAAGAGATAGCTATCATAAAAAAAGAACCAGACAAATTTTAGAGCTGAAAAAGTAAATGAATGAAATATAACAATTTTTCAATAACAGTATGGAAAAATTAGAAGAAAGGATTTCTGAACTTGAAGACAGGTCTTTTAAACTAATACATGAGGATTTAAAAGGAAAAAAAATAATAAAAAAAAAAGTTTACAGAATTTATGAGACACCAGTAAGCAAAAAACGTTCACATTATAAAATTCTGGAAGGAGAAAAGAAAGAAAAAGGCATAGGAAACACATTTAATAAAATAATAGCAAAAAATTTTACAAGTTTTGGGAGAGAGAGAGATATCCAAATCCAGGAAGTACAAAATTCTCCAAATAGATTCAACCCAAATACATCCTCTCTAAGGGACTAAGGGACATTATAGTCAAATTATCAAAAGTCGAAGACAAAGGATGAATTATAAAACCAACAAGAGAAAAGCATCAAGCCAAATATAAGGGAATCCCCATTATACTGATAGCAGATTTCTCATCAGAAACCTTACAGGCCAAGAGAAAATTGAATGATGTGTTCAAAATACTGAAAGAAAATAACTGTCAGTCAATATTATGTCCAGCAAAACTACCCTTCAGAAATAAAGGAGAGACAGTCAACAACAGAAAAAAAAAATTCAAATGACAGATGTAAGTTCTCATCTATCAAACAACCTTGAATGTAAATTGATTCAATTTCCCAATTAAAAGATTTAGACCAGCCAAGTGGATTAAAAATAAAGGCCCAGTCAGGCATGGTGGCTCATGCCGAGGAGGGCGCATCAACTGAGGTCAAGAGTTTGAGACCAGCCTGGCCAATATGGTGAAATCTCATCTTTTCTAAAAATACAAAAATTAGCTAGGCATGGTGGCAGACATCTGTAATCCCAGCTACTTGGGAGGCTGAGGCAGGAGAATTGCTTGAACCTGGGAGGTGGAGGTTGCAATGAGCCAAGATCATGCCTCTGCACTCTAGCCTGGGTAACAGAGTAAGACTCCATCTTAAAAAAAAAAAGAATTCACTCACTATCATGAGAACAGCATGAGGGTAACCACCCCCATGATTAAATTACCTCCCACCAGGTTCCTCTCACGACACATGGAGATTATAGAAAATAAATTCAAGATGAGACTTGGGTGGTGACACAGCCAAACCATATCAGAAGGGGTTTACTTTCAGTTTTCTGTAGAGGGCTAGCCAGCTGTCCCAGCACCATTTATTAAATAGGGAATCCTTTCCCCATTGCTTGTTTTTGTCAGGTTTGCCAAAGATCAGATGGTTGTAGGTGTGCAGTGTTGTTTCTGGGTTCTCTATTTTGTTCCATTGGTCTATGTATCTGTCCTTTACAACTACCATGCTGTTTGGGTTACGGTAGCCCTACAGTATAGTTTGAAGTCAGGTAGTGTGGTGCCTCCAGCTTTGTTATTTTTGCTTAGGATTACCTTGGCTATTTGGGTTCTGTTTTGGTTCCATATGAATTTTAAGATAGTTTTTTCTAATTCTGTGAAGAATGTCAATTATAGTTTAATGGGAATTTGAGCAATATGGCCATTTTCACAATATTGATTCTTCCTATTCATAAGCATGGAATTGTTTTTTCATTGTTTGTGTAATCTATGATTTCTTTGAGCAGTGGTTTATGGTTCTCCTTAAAGAGGTCTTTCACTTCCTTATTAGCTGTATTCCTAAATATTTTATTTTTTTTGTGGCAATTGTGAATGGGAGTTCATTTGTGATTTGGCTCTTGTCTGTTGTTGGTATGTAGGAATACTAGCAATTTTTGCACATTGATTTTTGTATCCTGAAACTTTGCAGAAGTTATTACTTACCAGGTTAAGAAGCTTTTGGGCTGAGATGATGGGGTTTTCTAAATATAGAATCATGTCATCTGCAAACAAAGATAATTTGACCTCCTCTATTTTTATCAGAATTTTTTTGTTCCTTTCTTTTGTTAGCAACTTCCAATACTATGTTAAATAGAAGTGGTGAGAGAGGACATCCTTGCCTTGTGCTGGTTTTCAAAAGGAATGCTTCCAGCTTTTGCCCATTCAGTATGATATGAGCTATGGGTTTGTAAAAAGATTAACAAACTTCACAACCCATTAGCTAAGTGAACAAGGAAAAATGGAGAAAAAACAAATTAATAAAATCAGAAACAAAAAGGAGACATAATCACTGAGACCACATAAATACAAATGATCATTAGAAACTATTATGAACAACTACACACAAATAAATTAAAAAGATTAGAGGAAACTGATAAATTCCTGGATACAGACAACCAACCAACTTTAAACAAAAAAGAAATGGGAAACCTGAGCATTCCAATAATGAGTAATGAGATTGAATTAGTAATGAAAAGTCTCCCCAAACAGAAAAGTCCAGAAACAAATGGCTTCACAGCTTAATTTTTTTTTTGATTACAAAGATTTTTATTCAGATTTTTTCTCTTTATAAGATATATAATATAGCTGGGTTTAGTAAAGACCCTTTTGAAACCATTCCTATGCTGAATAATATTCACAGAATAATCATACATCAATCTTATTTCCTCAGTAGCTTTTTAAAAATTATATTTTAAGTTCTGGGATACATGTGCAGAATGTGCATGTTTGTTACATAGGTACACACATGCCATGGTGGTTTGCTCCACCCATCGACCCATCATCTACATTAGGTATTTCTCATAATGCTATTCCTCCCCTAGCCCCCACCCCTCTACAGGCCCCAGTGTGTGATGTTCCCCTCCCTGTGTCCATGTTCTCATTGTTCAACTCCCACTTATGAGTGAGAACATGCAATATTTGGTTTTCTGTTCCTGAGTTAGTTTGCTGAGAATGATGGTTTCCAGCTTCATCCATGTCCCTGCAAATGACATGAACTCATCCTTTTGTATGGCTGCATAGTATTCCATAGTGTATATTCCATAGTGTATATGTGCCACATGTTCTTTATCCAGTCTATCATCGATGGGCATTTGGGTTTGTTCCAAGTCTTTGTTATTGTGAACAGTGCTGCAATAAACATATGAGTGCATGTGTCTTTACAGTAGAATGATTTATAATCCTTTGGGTATATACCCAGTAATAAGATTGCTGGGTCAAATGATATTTCTGGTTCTAGATCCTTGGGAAATCACCACACTGTCTTCCACAATGGTTGAACTAATTTACATTCCCACAAACAGTGTAAAAGTGTTCCTATTTCTCCACACCCTCTCCAGCAGCTGTTGTTTTCTGACTTTTTAATAATCACCAGTCTAACTGGCATGAGATGGTATCTCATTGTGGTTTTGATTTGCATTTCTCTAATGACCAGTGATGATGAGCTTTTTTTTAATATGTTTGTTGGCCAAATCAATGTCTTCTTTTGAGAAGTGTCTGTTCATATCCTTCACCCACTTTTTGATGGGGTTGTTTGTCTTTTTCTTATAAATTTGTTTAAGTTCCTTGTAGATTCTGAATATTAGCCCTTTGTCAAATGGATAGATTGCAAAAATGTTCTCCTATTCAGTGGGTGGCCTGCTCACTCTGATGAGTTTCTTTTGCTATGCAGAAGCTCATTAGTTTAATTACATCCCATTTGTCAATTTTAGCTTTTGTTACCATTGCTTTTGGTGTTTTAGTCATGAAGTCTTTGGCCATGCCTATGTTCTGAATGGTATTGCATTGGTTTTCTTCTAGGGTTTTATGTTTTAGATCTTACCTTTAAGTCTTTAATCCATCTTGAGTTAATTTTTGTATAAGATATAAGGAAGGGGTCCAGTTTCAGTTTTCTGCATATGGCTAGCCAGTTTTCCCAACACTATTTATTAAATATGTAATCCTTTCCCCATTGCTTGTTTTTTTAGGTTTGTCAAAGATCAGATGGTTGTAAATGTACGGCATTATTTCAGAGGCCTCTGTTCTGTTCCATTGGTCCATCTGTCTGTTTTGGTACCAGTGCCATGCTGTTTTGGTTACTGTAGCATTGTACTATAGTTTGAAATCAGGTAGCATGATGCCTCCTCCAGCTTTATTCTTTTTGCTTAGGATTCTCTTGGCTCTGTGGGCTCTTTTTTGGTTCTATGTGAAATTTAAAGTAGTTTTTTCTAGTTCCGTGAAGAAAGTCAATAGTAGCTTGATGGGGATAGCACTGAATCTATACATTACTTTGGGCAATGTGGTCATTTTCCTGATATTGATTCTTCCTATCCATGAGCATGGAATGTTTTTCCATTTGTTTGTGTCCTCATTATTTCCTTAATCAGTGGTTTTTAGTTCTCCTTGAAGAGGTCCTTCACATCCCTTGTAAGTTGTATTTCTAGGTAGTTTATTCTCTTTGTAGCAATTGTGAATGTGAGTTCACTCATGATTTGGCTCTCTATTTGTCTATTATTGGTGTATAGGAATGCTTGTGATTTTTGCACATTGATTGTGTATCCTGAGACTTTGCTGAAGTTGCTTATCAGCTTAAGGAGATTTGGGGCTGAGAAGATGAAGTTTTCTAAATATACAATCATGTCATCTGGAAACAGAGACAATTTAACTTCCTCTCTTCTTATTTGAATACTCTGTATTGTTTATCTTGCCTGAGTGCCCTGGCCAGAACTTCCAATACTATGTTGAATAGAAGTGGTGACAGAGAGCATCCTTGTCTTGTGCCAGTTTTCAAAGGGAAGGCTTCCAGATTTTGCCCATTCAGTGTGATATTGGCTGTGGGTTTGTCATAAACAGCTCTTATTATTTTGAGATACATTCCATCAATACCTAGTTTATTGAGATTTTGTAGCATGAAGGGGTGTTGAATTTTATCAAAGGCCTTTTCTGCATCTATTGAGATAATCATGTGATTTTTGTCTTTGGTTCTGTTTATGTGATGCATTACATTTCTTGATTTGCATATGTTGAACCAGCCTTTCATCCCAGGTATGAACCCAACTTAATTGTGGTGGATAAGCTTTTTGATGTGCTGCTGGATTCAATTTGCCAGTATTTTATTGAGGATTTTCACATTGATGTTCATCAGAGATATTGGCTCGAAATTTTCTTTTTTGTTGTGTCTCTGTCATTTTGGTATCAAGATGATGCTGGCCTCATAAAATGAGTTAGGGAGGAGTCCCTCTTTTTCTATTGTTTGGAATAGCTTTAGAAGGCATGGTACCAGCCCCTCTTTGTACCTCTGGTAGTATTTGGCTGTGAATCTGTCTGGTCCTAAGCTTGTTTTTGGCTGGTAGACTATTAATTACTGTCTCAATTTCAGAACTTGTTATTGGTCTATTCAGGGATTCAACTTCTTCCTGGTTTAGTCTTGGGAGGGTGTATGTGTCCAGGAATTTATCCATTTTTTTCTAGATTTTCTAGTTTATCTGCCTAGAGTTGTTTATAGTGTTCTCTGATGATAGTTTGTATTTCTGTGAGATTAGTGGTAATATTACCTTTATCATTTTTTATTGTATCTGTTTGGTCCTTCTCTCTTTTATTCTTTATTAGTCTGGCTAGCAGTCTATCTATTTTGGTATTCTTTTCCAAAAAACCAGCTCCTAGATTCATTGATTTTTTTAAAGGGTTTTTCTTGTCTCTATCTCCTTCAGTTCTGCTCTGATCTTAGTTATTTCTTGTCTTCTGCTAGCTGTTGAATTTGTTTGCTCTTGCTTCTCTAGTTCTTCTAATTGTGATGTTAGGGTATCGATTTTAGATCTTTTCTCCTTTCTCCAATGGGCATTTAGTGCTATAAATTTCTTTCTACACACTGCTTTAGCTGTGTCCAAGAGATTCTAGTACATTGTGTCTTTGTTCTCATTGATTTCAAAGAACTTATTTATTTCTGACTCAATTTTGTTATTTACTCAGTAGTCATTAAGGAGCAGATTGTTCAGTTTTCATATAGTTGTGTGGTTTTGAGTGAGTTTCTTAGTCCTGAGTTCCAATTTGATTGCACTGTGGTCTGAGAGACTGTTTGTTATGATTTCTGTGCCGTTGCATTTGCTGAGGGGTGTTTTAGTTCCAATTATGTGGTCAGTTTTAGAATATGTGTGATATGGTGCTGAGAAGAATGTATATTCTGTTGTTATGGGGTGGAGAGTTCTGTAGATGTCTAGTAGATCCAGTCGGTCCAGAACTGAATTTACATCCTGAATATCCTTGTTAATTTTCTGTCTCGTTGAATTGTCTAATATTGACAGTGGGATGTTAAAGTCTCCCACTACTATTGTGTGGGAGTCTAACTCTCTTTGTAGGCATCTAAGAATTTGCTTTATGAATCTGGGTGCTCCTGTATAGGGTACACATATATTTAGGATAGTTAGCTCTTCTTGTTGCATTTATCCCTTTACCATTATGTAATACCCTTCTTTTTTTTTTCTTTTTTTAATCTTTGTTGGTTTAAAGTCTGTTTTATCAGAGACTAGGGTTGCAACCCCTGCCTTTTTTTTTTTTTTTTTTTTTTTTTTTGCTTTTTTTATTTTTTTTGCTTTCCATTTGCTTGGTAAATATTCCTCCATCCCTTTATTTTGAGCCTATGTGTGTCTTGGCACATGACATGGGTCTCCTGAATACAGAGCGCCAATGAGTCTTGACTCTTTATTCAATTTGCAAGTCAGTGTCTTTTAATTGGGGCATTTAGCTCATTTATATTTAAGGTTAATATTGGTACATGTAAATTTGATCCTGTCATTATAATGCTAGCTGGTTATTTTGCCCATTAGTTGATGCAGTTCTTTCATAGTGTTGATGATCTTTACAATTTGGTATGTTTTTGCAGTGGCTGGTACTGGTTTTTCCTTTTCATATTTAATGCTTCCTTCAGAAGCTCATGTAAGGCAGACCTGGTGGTGACAAAATCTCTCAGCATTTACTTGTCTGTAGAGGATATTATTTTGCCTTCACTTATGAAAGTTAGTTTGGCTGGATATGCAATTCTCGGTTGAAAATTCTTTTCTTTAAGAATGTCGAATATTGGCTCCCACTCTCTTCTGGCTTGTAGAGTTTCTGCAGAAAGATCCGCTGTTAGTCTGAAGGGTTTCCCTTTGTGGGTAACCCTACCCTTCTCTCTGACTGCCCTTAACATTGTTTCCTTCATTTCAACATTGGTGAATTTGACGATTATGTGTATTGGGGTTGCTCTTCTTGAGGCGTATCTTTGTGTCTTCTTAGATTTCTTTCTTCAGTGTTTTATGGTTTTTCTTGCAGAGATCTTTCATCTCCTTGGTTAAATTTGTTCCTAGATTATTTATTTATTTTTGTAGCTATTGTAAAATGAGATTGCTTTCTTAAGTTCTTTTTCATCTGGTTTGTTGTTTGTATATAGAAATGCTACTAAGTTTTCTATGCTGCATTCCAGCCCAGATACTATGCTTTTCCCATGGTCTTTGCAACCCACAGACCAGGAGATTCCCTCAGGTGCCTATGCCACCAGGGCCCTGGGTTTCAAGCACAAAACTGGGTGGCCATTTGGGCAGATACCCAGCTAGCTGCAGTTTTTTTTTTTTTTCATACCCCAGTGGCGCCTGGAATGCCAGCGAGGCAGAACTGTTAACTCCCCTGGAAGGGGGGTTGAAGTCAGGGAACCAAGTGGTCTACCTCAGTGGATCCCACCACCACAGAGCCCATCAAGCTAACTGGCTTGAAGTTCTTGCTGCCAGCACAGAAGCCTGAAGTTGACCTGGGATGCTTGAGCTTGGTAGGGGGAGGGGCATCTGCCATTACTGAGGCTTGAGTAGGTAGTTTTCCCATCACAGTATAAACAAAGACACCAGGAAAGTCAAACTGGGCAGAGCCCACTACAGCTCCGCAAATCTGCTGTTGCCAGATTGCCTCTCTAGATTCCTTCTCTCTGGGCATGTCATCTCAGAAAGAGAGGTAGCATCCCCAGTTGGGGGTTCATAGATAAAACTCCCATCTCTCTGGGACAGAATACTTGGGTGAAAGGGTGTTTGTGGGCTCAGCTTTAGCAGACTTAAACGTTTCTGTCTGCTGGGTCTGAAGAGAACATTGGACCTCCCAGCACAGCACTTGAGCTCTGCTAAGGGACAGACTACCTCCTCAGGTGGGTCCCTTACCCCCATGCCTCCTGACTGGGAGATGACTCCAAGCAAGGGTCAACAGACATCTCACACAGGAGAGCTCTGGCTGGCGTCTGGTGGGTTCCCCTCTGGGATGAAGCTTCCAGAGGAAGGAACAGGCAGCAATCTGCTGTTCTGCAGCCTACGCTGGTGATACCCAAGCAAACAGGGTCTGGAGTGGACCTCCAGCAAACTCCAGCAGACCTGCAGCAGAGGGTCCTGACTGCTAGAAGGAAACGTAACAAACATAAAAGAATAGCATGAACATCAACAAAAAGGACATCCACACAGAAACCCCATTTGAAGGTCACCAACATCAAAGGCCAAAGGTAGATAAATTCACGAAGATGAGGAAAAACCAGCACAAAAAGGCTGAAAATCCCAAAAACCAGAACGCCTCTTCTCCTCCAAAGGATCACAACTCCTCACCAGCAAGGGAACAAAACGACCGAGAAAGAGTTTGACAAATTGACAGAAGTAGGCTTCAGAAGGTGGACTAGAATAACTCTCGGTAAATTGGGATAAAAAGAAACTTTCTCAACTTAAAGAATATCTACAGAATAAAACAGAAGCAGGAGATGAACAAAGATGAGAGTCCTCACCTAGTTCACCTAGTTCAACTTTCTAATTCCATAGTTTCTGAGACTGATGTGCATTCCTTCCCTTTAGCTCTGTAGAATTTTTTACAATCACAATAGTTTTAACCTATTTCAAATTATGTTTTTGAAAAGTTGCTATATTATAGTTTTTAAAAAATAAAGAAAATGGAATACTATGAAGAATTCTATGCCCACAAATTTGGTAACACAGATGAAATAAACCAAAAAGACAAAACCTGCCAAAACAATTTGGCCATTTAAACAGGACTCTATCTATTAATTAAATTGAAGGAGAAAGAGGCAAATTAAACAGAACTATATCTATTAAATAAATTGAATCAATAATTAATAACCTTTCAGAACAGTTAGCACTAGGCCTAGATGCGTTCAGTGATCAATTTTGTTAAATATTTAAAGAAGAAATTATACCAATTCTCTATAATCTCTTTCAGAAACTGAAGTGGAGAATGCTTCCTAGCTCATTCTGTAAGGTTGGCATTATCCTAATACCTAAACCAGACAAAAACATTACTAAAAAAGAACACCACAGACCAGTATCTCTCATAGACATACATCTTAAAATCATCAGTAAAATATTAGCAAATCAAATCCAAGAATGTTTTAAAAGAATTATACTTCATGACCAAATGGAGTTTATTCCAAATATGCATGGCTGGCCCAAAATTCAAAAATTAATAAATATCATCCATCACATCAATAGGCTAAATGAAAAAAAATCATATGATCATTTCAATCGATACAGAAAAAGCATTTGGCAAAATTTAACACTCATTTATGAGTTTTTAAAAACTCTTGGTAAACTGGGATAAAAAGAAACTTTCTCAACTTAAAGAATATCTACAAGAAACTCTACAGCTAACATCATAATTAATGCTGAAAGCTTTCTCATTATGATCAGAAACAAGGGAGGGATGACTCTTTTCACCACTGCTTTTCAACTGAAATTTCTAACTAATGCAATGACAAGAAAAAATAAATAAAATGGATCAAGATTGGTAAAGAAGGAATAAAATTGTCTTTGTTCATACATGACATGATTATCTATGTAAAGCATCTGAAGGAATTGACAAAAAAATAAGAAATTAGTTTTGTATGTTAACCTTGTATTTTACAAGTCAATCACTTTCCTGTAAGTCAGCAGTGAACAAGTGGAATTTGAAATTAAAAACACAATACCATTTATATTAGCATCCCCAAAGTGAAATACTTAGGTATAAGTCTAACAAAATATGTGCAACATCTGTATGAAGAAAACGATGAAACTGATGAAAAAGAATCAAAGAAAATCAAAGTAAATGGAGAGAGACCTTGTGTTCACACCTAGGGTGAATCAATATTATCAAAATGCCGGTTTTTCCCACTTGATCTATGGATTCAACACAATCCCCATCATAATCTCAGCACGTTATTTTATGGATGTAAATAAACTGATTTTTAAGTTTATCTAGAGAGGCAAAAAACTCAGAATAGTCAACACATTGAAGGAGAACAAAGTTGGGGGCGTGACACTATCCAACTTCAAGATTTGCTATAAAGCTACAATAATCAAGACAGCGTGGTATTAGCAAAAGAAGACATAGATAAGTAAATGGAACCAAATATAGGGCCCAGAAATAGACTTACATAAATATTATATTTGGCAAATTAGCAAAGGCAATACATTGGAGTCTTTTGAACAAATGGTATTGGAACAACTGGACATCCATATGCAAAAATAAGTTGAATCTAGATAAAGATCTCACACCTTTCACAAAAATGTACTCAAAATGGATCAGTGACCTAAATATAAAATGCAAAATTAAAAAAAAATCCTAAAAGGTAACATAAGAGAAAGTCTAAATGACCTTTGGTTTGGCAGTGACATTTTGGCTATCACAGTAAAGGCATAATCCATGAAATAAAGAATTGATGCTTGGCCGGGCGCGGTGGCTCAAGCCTGTAATCCCAGCACTTTGGGAGGCCGAGGCGGGTGGATCACGAGGTCAAGAGATCGAGACCATCCTGGTCAACATGGTGAAACCCCGTCTCTACTAATACAAAAAATTACCTGGGCATGGTGGTGCGTGCCTGTAATCCCAGCTACTCAGGAGGCTGAGGCAGGAGAATTGCCTGAACCCAGGAGGCGGAGGTTGCGGTGAGCCGAGATTGCGCTGTTGCACTCCAGCCTGGGTAACGAGCGAAACTCCGTCTCAAAAAAAAAAAAAAAAAAAAAAAAGAATTGATAAGCTGGACTTCAGAAAAAATAAAAATTTCTACTCTGTGAAAGACACTGTCAAGAGAATGAAAAGACAAGCCACATACTAGAAAAAAACCACAGTCATCCTTGTTACAAATGGGGGATTGGATCCATCACCCCATAGATACCAAAATCCACAGATGCTCATATACCTTGTAGAAAATGGCTTAGAATTTGCATATAACCACCTGTATTCTTTAAATCATCTCTAGATTACTTATAATACCTAATACAATGCCTGTATATCACTACATCCTGCGGATTCAATGTAGTATGGCAAATTCAAGTTTTGCTTTTTAGAAGTTTGTGGAATTTTTTCCAAATATTTCCAATCCACGGTTGGTTGAATCTACGGATTTGAAATCCATGGATACAGAGGGCCAACTGTATTAGTAAAAGACATATTCAATAAACGACTGTTATCCAAAACACATAAAGAACTCTTAAAACTCAGCAATATGCAAGCAAACAACCAGATTGAAAAACAGGTTAAAAATCTTAACAGGCACTTTACCAGAGAAGACATATATGGAAAATATATCTATGTATGGAAAATAAGCATATGAAAAGATGCTCTACATCATATGTCATCAAAGAAAGGCAAATTAAAACAACAATGAGAACCACTACACACCAAAGGCGAGGAGTGGAACAACAGGTACTCTCATTAATTGCTAGCAGGAATGTAAAGTGGTACCTCTACTTTGAAATACAGTTTGGCAGTTTCTTACAAATCTAAGCAATCTCTTACCATGCAATCCAATCACGTTTTTTCTTATTTACCCAAAGAGTTAAAAACTTAACGTTCATACAAAAACCTGTGCATGGATGTTAATTGCAGCTTTTTTTATAATCGCCAAAACTTGGTGGCAGCCAAGATGTTTTCTTAGCAGGCAAATACATAAATAAACTGTGGTATGGTCACAATGGACTATTATTCAGTACTAAACAAATGAGCCATTAAGACCTGAAAAGTCATGGGGACACTTAAATGCATATTTTTAAGTGAAAAAAGCCAGTCTGAAAATGCTGTATACTGTAACATTCCAATTATATAACACTCTGAAAAAGACACAACTATGGAGACAGGATATCAGTATTGCCTGTAGTTAGCTGGCAGGGAAGGATGAATAGGTAAAACAGACAGGATTTTTAGGGCAGTGAAATTAGTCTGTAAAATGCTATCATGGTGGAGATATGTCATTATGTATTTGCCTGAAAACATTAAATCCAATCCCAACAGTGGCTCCTAATGCAAACAATGGACTTTGGGTGATAATGATGATGTTTCAATGTAGGTTCCTTAATTGTAACAAATGTACCACTCTAGTCAGGTATGTTGATAATGGGGGAGGCCTTGCGTGTGTGGGAGCAGAGGTTACATGGAAAATCTCTGTACCTTCCACTAAATTTTGCTATGATCCTAACACTTCTCTAAAAAATAAAGTCTATTAACTTTTCTTTTCTGTTTCATTGTTAATTATAATGGCAAACAAAAATTTTGGAGACAATCAGGTTGAGAGAGGATATGGAAAATATATCATTAACACCTATTAAGATATGCTTATTAACAAGTGCTCTGGGATAATCTAGGTTTCAAAAGTTGAATAAAAAATTTTTGAATAGACCATAGGTTTGTTTAGTGATCCCATTCTTAAAATAGGTACTCAATCAGTATAGGAATAATTTCAGAATGAAAAATGTATCAACACTCTTAAATATAATATCATTTAGATAATACAGATAATGCATGAGACAATTCAAGATCCTAAAATGTAAACCCTATATGGACATCAAGCACTCCCCTACTAGAATTATCATTAAAAGATGCACACTACCTAAAGCGAGATTCTCCTTGCTATCCTGCAGTATTAATGAGTTGTTTGGTCGAGCAGCACCCTCCGCTTCTGAATATGTGCATTCTGAAAAAGACATAGGGGGTAGAGAGAGAAATATGCATTAATAGATCTGACTCCTAGTTAAAATCATATTTTTTCACATTCTTCAGACTGTTTTTGTATTGCAGATGCCAATGAATATCTAAGTTATGACAGCTAAGCAAAAGTCTCGGCACAATGTGTCTCAGTATGAACTTTTGACTTGCTCTTCCTCACTGATTGGCATAGTCCTGCTTTAAGCCTAGCGTACCCATCATCCCCCTCTTGCTTTATATGCAAGTCTTCTTCCAGGCTTATATGCATTTAGTTTATCTCTGAGTGTGGAAGAAAATGATTTACTGTCTTTTATAGGCTTTTCAAGCACCAATGAGAAGGTAGAAAAGTTTAGTGGTGACGTATTGATTGGATGCTGGTATGGAACAAAAGGATTTTCCTAAGAATCATTGAAATCACATCACAGAGTCTCTGATGGGAAAAAGGTCCCCAACCTTTTTGGCACTAAGGATCCATTTTGAGAAAGATAATTTTTCCACAGACAAGGGGGAAGGGGAGGGCAATGGTTCCTGGATGAAACTGTTTCACCTCCAATCATCAGGCATAAGTTAGATTCTCATAAGGAATGCACAACCTAGATTCCTGGCATGCACAGTTCACAACAGGGCTCATGCTCCTATGAGAATCAAATGCCTCCAACTGATCTGACAAGAGGTGGAGTTCAGGCCACAATTCTCACTCACCTGCCACACACCTCCTGCTGTGCAGCACAGTCCCTAACAGGCCAAGGACTGGTACCAGTCTGCAGCCCCGGGGTTGGAGACTGGTGATATAGACAATGGCCTATTAAGTTTACATTTTTGTAAGCCAAGCTCTTAGTAGGAATTGGTAGTACACATCTTTTAAGCAGCAATTATTGGCAAAGTACTCTGCTAGGCACAGAGATATCATAATAAACAATACCCCCTTTTTTCCAAGAGTTTAAGATGCAGGAGAGACAGCAGCTAGGGAAACAATTGATAATATAAAGTTTTCAGTGCAGTGATCAAAGTGCATGTGCTGTACAGAAATTTAAAAGAAGAGATGTTTAAATTCCAGGAAAACAGGAGTAAGAGATTAGAAAAAACTTTCCTATACTGAGTAATGTTTTAGCTGGATCTAAGTACATGAGGAGTTTTCCAAGAAAATAGAAGGGAAAATGTGAATAAAAATAATGGCATTTGAAGAAGGTACAAAGCCAAATACAAATTTACAAGAGTTATAAATAGTTTAGTATTGCCGTGAAGCAAGAAAACCTGGATGTGTAATTGAAGTTAAGGCTGGCTATCGGCAGGCTCTAACTGTGCAAGGCACAAAGCTCCTAGAATGTGTTCACAAGGAAAAGATACGCTCGTAGCTTTATCTATAGTGACTGTATCTGACTAGCAAAGAGAAACATTTTAGAGTAAAATTTAATACTCAGTGTTATTCTGGAAAATTTTTTAATCTACTGCCCCTCTCAGCTGCCATTTTCTTTAACGAACTGTTCTTTTAAGATAATAGTTTATTGAATGAGTAGAGTAGGAATAGAGTTTGGGTAATTTGCTTATGTTCTTTATTTCCATCTCTCTATGACTAGCAGATATTATTATTCTCATTTAACAGATAAAGAAATGTAGATTAAGTGATTAAACAATTTGACCAAGACTACCTGGCTAGTAAGCTGCTTCAGTTGCCCAATTATAAATCTTAGTGCAAGTAAGCCTTACGTGCACTTACATGAGTAGAAATCACAGGTTAGACCATAAGAAATATGCTAGGATATATACACAACCCAAATTAACCCAAATTGAAGTGAGTCTAAGCCATGTTATTGCAAGAGCACTGAGAGACAAACTTTTAAAAGAGCAGATCAAATGGCAAGTCCATAAAATCAGGATTACCAAGGCATCTGGACACAGACACTATGAATTCTAGATCTGAATGGGATTGGTTAAGTTAGGGAAGAGACAATTGTGAGAATTCATGGGCTTAGAATAGTGGCTTGCACAGTTCCCTGCTACATGGCTGAATCAAGCAATAAAAATAAAGGTCAACCCAAACCTATAGCGAACCAGACTAAACATATGGACAGAGAGTTTATGGAAAAAGAAGTAAAAATGTCTCTTAGTCATATGAAAAGATATTCCACATTAATCATGGTAAGAGGAATGCCAATTAAAAGTATTTGGCAATACCATTTCTTATCTCTAGCTGGCAAAATCCAAAAGTTTAACAACATACACTGTTGGGTGAGGTTGTGGAGAGACAGTTATGTCTATATGTTGGTATTGTTCAATTTTATAGTGAGGAAGAAAGGAGATATAGATGTAAAATAAGTAAGTTTAAAGCACTTCGGGAAGCCGAGGTGGGCAGATCATGAGGTCAGGAGATCAAGACCATCCTGGTTAACACGGTGAAACCCCATCTCTACCAAAAATACTAAAAATTAGCTGGGCATGGTGGCAGGCATCTGTAGTCCCTGCTACTCAAGAGTCCGAGGCAGGAGAATCACTTGAACCCAGGAGGTAGAGGTTACAGTGAGCTGAGATCAGGCCACTGCACTCCAGCCTGGGTGACAGAGCAAGACTCTGTCTCAAAACAAACAAACAACAGCAACAAAAAAAGCCTCAGTCCTAAATTTTAATCAAAAGTATCAATATCAACTCATGATGTATTTTTATCTTTCAAAATACATATATCTTATCTGCTGCTATGTTGAGGGCTAATTCATTACATAGTTATAAACAACTAATATAGTTATCAACCACATTGACCTAATTGATATTTTTAGAACACTAACCAGCATCTGCAGAATACATTCTTTGAAGTGCACATCATATATTCACTGAGTTTGACCACATTCTGTGCCACAAAACAAGTCTCAAAAACTTTAAGAAACTGAAGTCATATAAAAGATGTTCTCCAACCAAAACAGAATTAAATTAGAAATCAATTACAATGAGATTTTTAAGAAAAGACCAAATATTTAGAAATCAAACACATTTCTAAGCAACCCTTTGTTCAAAGAGGAAATTGATAAAGAAATTAGTTTTCACTGGATAATGAAAATACAACATACAAATTTGAAATAAGCAGCTAACACAGTGGATTTAGAAAAAGTAATACCTTGAGGTGCTAATTTTAAAGGAAGAAATGCGTGCAATTCACCCATAGGAGCAAGAAACAAAGGAGAGAAAAGACAATAAGAAATCTAAGAGCAGAAATAAATAAAATAGGAAATAAGCAATGCAAAAAATTAAGGAAATCAAAACCTGGTTTTTTGAAAAGATCATCAACATTTATAAACCAACTACTAGACTGACCAAGAAAAAAATAGAAAAAAACACAAATCTAATATCAGGAAGGAAAGAAGGGCCATTCATATAGATTTACATTCGTGAAAGGAAAAGTGAGGGAATCTTACTAACAATATTATGCTAATCAAATTCAGTAACAGTTGAAATGGACAAGTTCATTGAAGACAAAGCTTTTGAAACTTAAGAATAAAAAAATCTGAAAACCTTATGTCTTTAAAAAACTGAATTTGTTGATAAAAAGCCTTCTATCAAACTGGCTACACTGACAAATTTAAGCAAACATGTAAGGAAGAAGTAATATTAATTTTACACATTAAACCCTTTTAGAAAATCAAAGAGACAACACTTTCTAACTCATTTTATGAAAGTAAAATTAACCATAGATCAAAACCATATAAACACATTACAAATTAAAAAACAATGACCAGCAACACTTACAAATGATACAAATTTTTTTCACAAAATATTAACAAATCAAATATTGCACTAGGTAAGAAGTATTAGGTATATAATTTCCACAGATACACTTTAACAGTTTGAGGAAGTTTTTTTTTCTTCCCTAGAACTAATTGAACTTAGTAAAGTAATAATATAAAATACTAATCCTATTTCAAAGCAATTATATTTTTCTGTACTAACACAAAGAATTGAAAAATGAAAATTTTTAAATGTTTACAGTAATGCAAAAAATACCTAGTAAAAAAGGTAATAAAAGATGTTTAAGACCTGTACACTGAAAACTATAAAATATTGCAGAGTAAATTCAATAAATCCTGTATAATGGAAAGTCCCAATATTATTAAGATGTCAATTCTCCTCAAGAACAGTCTCAATCAAAATGTGGTAGTCTTTTCTGTGGAAATTGCAAAGATGATTCTAAAATTTATATATAAATGCAAACCTAGAATAGCCAAATCTATTTGTTTAAAAAGAATAACAAAAGAAAGAGAGAGAGAGAGAAATCTACTTAAGTTTAATCTTCACTCTGAAGCTACAGTAATCAAAACAATCTGGTATTGGCTAAAAGATAATCATATTTATCAGTGAAATATAATACATAATCCAGAAATAGACACACACATATATACTTTATTGATTTTTATCTCCTTGGGTAAATTTCTCTCTTAGTATTTTATTTTCTGTAGCTATTAAAAATGAGATTTTTAAAAAATTTCTTTCTCAGATAGTTCACTGTTAGTGTATAGAAAAGCTACTGCTTGTTAATGTTGATTTTGTATCCTGTTAATGTTGATTTTGTATCCTGCAACTTTACTAAATTCATTTTTTAGTTCTAAGAGTTTTTGGTGGAGTCTTTGAGTTTTCCATATATAAAGTCATGTTGTCTGCAAACAGGAACAATTTGACTTCTTTATTTTCTCTCTGGATCCCTTTATTTCTTTCTCTTGCCTAATTGCTCTGGCTAGAACTTCCAACATTATGAGGAAATATTATTAACAACTTTATGCTTCCAGTACCATGTTGAATAGAAGTGGCAAGAGTGGGCATCCTTGTCTTGTTTCTGATCTTAGAGGTAAGGCTTTCATTTTCCCCCACTAAGTGTGATATCAGCTGTGAGATTTTCATATATAACCATTATTGTATTGAGGTACCTTCCTTCTATACCTAATTTATTGAGGATTTTTATCATGAAAGGATGTTGAATTTTTTTAAGGTCTTTTTGCATCTGTAGAAATAATCATACGGTTTCTGTTCTTCATTCTCTTCATGAGATGTATCATGTTTATTGGTTTGTGTATGTTGATCCTTACATCTCTGGATGAAGCCCACTTGATCATGATTAATGGTCTTTTTAATCTGCTATTTAATTTGGCTTGCTAGCATCTTGTTAAAGATTTTCGCACTTATGTTTACCAGGGATATTGGCCTGTAGTTTCCTTTTTCTGTAGTGTCCTTGTCTTATTTGGGTGTGAGGATAATTCTGGCCTTGTAAAATGACTTTGGAAGTATTCCTTCCTCTTCAATTTTTGGAAGAATGAAAAGAATTGGTATTCTTCTTTACAAGTTTGGTAGAATTCAGCAGTGAAGCCAACAGCTCCTGGACTTCTCTTTGATGGATGACTTTTTGTTACTGATTTAATCTTCTTACTCGTTACTGGGCTGTTCAATTTTTTTATTTCTTCATAATTCAGTCTTGGCAGGTTGCATATGTCCAGGAATTTATCAGTTTCTCCTAGCTTATCCAACTTGTTGGCATATAATTGTTTATAATAGCTTCTTGTTATCCTTCATATTTCTGCGGTATCAGTTGTAATGTCTCCTTTTTCATTCTAATTTTATTGATGTCTCTTTTTTTCTTAGTTTAACTAGCTATAGGTTTGTTGATTTTATCATTTCAAAAAGGAACTCATTTCATCACTTTTTTCTATTGTTTTTCTAGTCTCTATTTTATTTATTTATGTTCTGGTATTTATTTTTTGCTTCCTTCTACTAACTTTGGGCTCAGTTTGTTCTTGTTTTTCTGGTTCCTTACTTTCAACATTAGGTCTTCTTTCCTGATGTAGGCATTTACTTTATTGCTATAAATCTTCCTCTTATAACTATTTTTGTTGTATTCCATAGGTCTTGGTATGTTGTGTTTCCATTTTCAGTTGTCTCAATAATTTTTTTTTATTTTTCTTTTAATTTTATTAGCCAATTGGTTATTTAGGAGTATATTGTTTAATTTCCACGTATTTGTGAAGCTCCTCCTGTTATTGATTTCAGGTTTATATCATCATGGTCGGACGGGATACTTGATATGATCCCAGTTGTTAAAAATTTGTTAAAATTTGCTTTGTGCCTGTGATATTGTAAAATGTACATTTGGGTTTTGACCCTGTTTCCTGACATACATCTCCTAAAATTCTTAAAGTCTCCAAAGTGATGTCTTTTGCATATGCTCATTAGCTGACTGGTGGTTAGTAGCTTCAGGGTGGCAGCTGGTCACTGGGAAGACCAAGGCATGATTACCTGGTTTACTTTCAGCCCCACCCTTCAACCTCTGGGGAGAGTAAAAGTGCTGAAGTTTATGTTGATCACCAATGGCCAATAACTAATCAATCATGCTTGTATAATGAAGCCTACATAAACATCCAAAGGATGTTTAGAAAGTTTCCAGATAGCTAAACATACAGAGGTTACTAGAAGGTGGTGTACCTGGAAAGAGCATGGAAATTCTGCACCCCTTCCCACATGCCTTACCCTATGCACTTTTTCATCACTTTTTCATCTATATTGTTTGTATTATCTTTTGTAATAAGCTATTAACTATAAGTAAGTGTTTCACTGAGTTCTATGAGCTGTTCTAGAAAGTAAATCAAACCCAAGGAGGGGGTCGTGGGAACCCAGACTTATAGGCAGACAGTCAGAAGCACAGGCAAAACAACCTGAGGCTTGTAATAGGTATCAGAACTGGGGAGGGAAGGCACCGTCTTAGGGACTGAGCCCCTTAACCTATGGGATTTGATGTTTTCTTCAAGGAAATAGTGTCAGAATTGAATTGAATCAGGATACAACCAGCTGGTGTACACTGCAAAATTCATTGTTTGATGTGTAGAAAACAAACAAACTTTTGGTCACAGAAGTTGTCTGTGTTGATTGCTATGGTGTGAGAGCAAAGGAAAAACAATTTGAGTTGTTTTTCCACTCAAAGTAGTCTAACCTATGATCTAACCTAGAGAATGTTTCATGTGTTGTTCAGAAAAATGTGTATTCTGCAACTGTTGGATGGAATGTTCTGTATATGTCTGGTAGGTCCATTTGTTCTACAATGTAGTTTAAATGTAATGTCTGATTGATTTTTTTGCCTGGATGATCTGCCCATTGCTAAAAGTGGGGTACTGAAGTCCCCTAATGTTACTTTCTTTCAGTCTATCTCTCCCTTTAAATCTATTAATACTTGATTTTTATATTTAGGTGCTTCAATATTGGATACATATATATTTACAATTGTTATATGCTCTTACTGAATCGACCCCTTTGTTATTATTTAAAGACCTTTTTGGTCTCTCTTCACAGTTTTTGACTTAAAGTCTATTTTATCTTATATAAGCATAGTCATTGCTGATCACTTTTGGTTTCCATTGCATGAATATCTTTCAGTGCATGTGTCCTAACAGGTGAAGTGAGTCTCTGTAGGCAGCATATAGTTGGGTCTTATTTTTTTTAACCATTCAGCCACAACATGTCTTTTGATTAAGAAATTTAATACATTTGTACTCAAGGTGATTATTAATAGATAAGAACTTATGACTACTATTGTGTAAATTCCTTTTTTGCTGTTTTGTAAATCTTTTTTTCCTTTCTTCCATTCTTACTATTTTTTCTTTGTAGCTAAGTAATTTTCTCTAGTATTATGTTTTGATTCCTTGCTTTTGAGTGTGTATCTACTATAGGTTTTTGCTTTGTGACTACCTTGAGGCTTACAAAAATATCTTATGGTTATAACAGGTTATTTTAAGGTGATAATAACTTAACTTTGATAACAAAAAGAAAACCTCTACATTTTTATTTCACTCACCACTCACCTCCTAACATTTTAAATTTTTGATGTCACCCTTAGCATCTTTTATATTGCATATCCCTTAAAAATTATTCCAGTTGTTTCATTTGAAATGATTTTACCTTTTAACCTTCAAACTAAAGATATAAATGATTTACAGACCACCATTACAGTATTAAAATATTCTGAATTTGACTATGAGTTTTATACTTTTAGACGTTTTTGTATAACTCATTAGTGTCCTTTTCCTTCAGCTTGAAGAATGTCCTTTAGCATGTTTTTTAATTATTATTTATTTATTTATTTATTTATTTATTTATTTGAGATGGAGTCTTGCTCTGTGACCCAGGCTGGAGTGCAGTGGCATGATCTCGGCTCATTGCAACCTCCATCTCCCAGGTTCAAGTAATTCTTCTGTCTCAGTCTCCCATGTAGCTGTGATTACAGGTGCCTGCCACCACTTATAAGACAGGTCTGGTGGTGAGAAATTCCCTCAGCTTCTGTTTATCTGAGAAAGTCTCTCCTCCTTCATTTCTTAAGGACAGTTTTGCTAGTTACAGTATTCATGATTGGTAGGGGTTTCTTTTTTTTTTTTTTTTTTTTCATTTATTTAAATATATCATCCTACTCTCTTCTGGCCCATAAGGTGTCTGCTGAGAAGTCTGCTTCTAGGCACATTGGAGCTCCTTTTTATGTTATGGCTTCTTTTCTTTTGCTGCCGTCAGGATCCTCTCTTTGCCTTTGATTTTTGAAAGTTTGATTCTAATATGTCTTCGGGTAGTCTTACTTGAATCGAATCTAATTATAGAGTTTTGATTTTCCTTTAGCTGAATATTTTTATCTTTCTTCAGGTTTGGAAAGTTTTTTGCTATTATTTCCCTAAGTAAGTTTTCTATCCCTTAATCTTTCTCTTCTCCCTCTTGAACTCCAATGACTCAAACACTTTGTTCTTTTGATGCTGTCTCACAAATCCTGTGAGCCTTCATTTCTTTTCATTCTTTTTTTCTCCTATGACTATATATTTTCAAATAACTTGTTTCAAGTTCACAGATTCTTCCTTTTGCTTGATAATTCTACTGTTGACACTCTACATTATATTTTTCATTTTGTTCATTGTATTTTTCACCTCCAGGATTTCTGTTTGATTTTTTTTTCAAAATTATTTCAGTCTCTCTATTAGATTTCCTTTTCTGGTCACTTAGTATTTTCCTAATTTCATTGAATTGTTTCTCTATGTTTTCTTGAACTTTGCTGAGCTTCCTTAAAACAGTTATTTTGAACTCTCTATTGGGCTATTCATACATGCCTTTGTGGTTGGTCATTGTCACTTTATTTTGTCTCTCTGGTGATGTCATGTTTCCCTGATGTGCTTGATCCTTGTGGCCTTGCTCAATGTCTATTTATTTGAAGAAGGTGCCACTTCATAAATTGACTCTATGTGGGAATGCTTTTCAACAGTAAGCTTTTCCAGAGATCCTGGGAAGACCTACTACCATGACTCCTATGCCCCAGATCACTGTGGCCACTGGAGAACTAGGTGCATCCTAAGCCTGGTACTGCTATTGCCAGACTGGAATCCCTTGGCCACTGAGATTGGTTTAGTGTTGGAGTGCACCCAATGCCATGTGGTCACTGAGGCATGCCTGCCTCTGAGGTTTGTTCAGAGACAAAGGACACTGTAGTTAGCTAGCAGTGATACACAGTGCTGATTGAGTTTGCCTCACATGGGTTATGGGTTCTTACCTGGTGCTGGGTGGGTCTGGGGTCCATGGGCACCAGCCTGCAGTCAGGGCTCATGGGAATCTTCCCAGTGCTGGATTTTACTTTGGTGGGCCCAGTGTTAGGGTCCAATGCAAATTTCTATGTTTGTTTCCCTCTCTTTCCCCCAAGTAGACAGTATTTCTCATCACAATGTGCTGTCTAGAATTGGGTAAGAGGTGACATAAGTAATTTAAAACTGACCTCCTCTTCGATAGATCTTTTCTTATTAATATACTTATAACTAGGCACTGTGTTCTCTCACTTGGTTTCTTTAGCTCTCGTGAAGGTATTTTCATGTGTAAATAGTTGTTCAAATTGATGTTTATATGGGGGAATGATTGCTAAAGAGTTCAGAGACCAAGGACACTGTAGTCAACTGGCAGTGATGCAGACTGCTGATTGAGTTTGCTTCACATGGGTAATGGGTTCCGGCCTGGTGCTGGGGTGGGTCACCTTCTTGCTCCACCCTCCAGCCTATTGATTTTAAATAAAAGTGTTAAGGTAATTTTTAAAAGAGCTACAAGTTATTCAACAACACATGTTGAAAAAACTAGTATATATATATGCAAAACAATGAACCTCAACCTTTTACACAGACACAAAAACAGTTACCTTTAATTGGATTATTGGCTTCAATGTAAAAGCTGAAACTGTAATACCCCAGAAGAAGATATATAAGAGAATCTCTTACTTTGACATAGGCAAAGATTTATTGGGACATAAATAGAACAAGCCATGAAAGGAAATTTGATGAATTGGACATTAACAATATTTAAACATTTTGCTTTTAGAAAGATATCATTAAGATAATGAAAGACAAACCACAGAGTAAAAGAAAGTATTTGCAATATACATATTTAACAAAAGACTGCTATGTAGAATGTGTTAAGAACTGCTACAATTCAATAACTTTGAAAATCAGTTTAAAAATCTGGGCAAATGATTTGAACAAGCTTCCTCATCAAAAAATAAAAAGATATTAAAATGGTCAATAGATACATGGAAAGATGTTCAGTATTAGTAACCATAAAGTAAATGCAGATATAAAACATAGTGAGATAATGATTACACACCTATAAGTACAGATAAAATTTAAAAGACCAATAATAAATCCTGGCAAGAATGTGGAGAAATTAAAACTCTCATACATTACTAGTGGGAATGTAAAATAATGTAAATTACACTGGTAAATTACTGGCAGGTTTTTTTTTAAATTCAAACATGTGCCCACTGTATTACTTGGACATTCCAACTGTATTTACCTAAGAGAAATGAAAACGTGTACACAGAAGACTTATGCATGAATGTTCATAGTGGCGTTACTTGCAAATATTTATTCAAGATTGCCAAAAACTGGAAATAACTCAAATGTCAATTAATAGTTAAATGAATCATTTATCCATACAGTGGAATATACTCAACAAGAAAAAGGAAGACACAATATTGACCTACCTCAAAATCATTCTACTAAGTGAAAGTACCAGACAGGCACAAAAGAATGCATACTACATACTACAAAAACATACTACTACTAATATAAGATGCTAAGTAATCTTTGGTGACAAAGAACAGATCAGTGATTGCCTGCAAATGAGGGTGAAGGCAGGGATGGACTAAAGATACATGAGAAATATTTTGGAAAATGATGAAAATGTTTTGTATCTTGTTTGTTGTGATGATTCACAAGTATATCAACTGTCAACATTTATCAAATTATAGTAGTTTGGGGGTTTAACACATGTAAAGTTAGAATATACATCCACACAAATAAATACAAAACAAAATCTAAACAAAGATCTTTCACAGTGGAAATAATGTTTAAAAAAAAAATCCATTTCTATCTAAGTCAAAATCATCAGAAGTAAGAATGTTTTTGTGATTTTACGACTAGCGAAACCTCTTACTCACTTTGAGCACCAGAAGTTTCCTTTCCCAAGTCATCATTGTCACATGCCTGAGCAAGCATATACCACCCCCACACAGAAACTTAGGCATGACTATGCAAACCCATACTTTATGGAGGTTTCCTCCAGTGAGGAAAAAAAAAAAAGGCTCTCAGACACAGCACATGATTTTCTTGTTATCTTAAGCAGTTTTTATTTATTGTAAAATGCTGTGCTCTGCATAATCTGCTCTCTTAAAAAACTTAGAGATAGACATTTCTGAAACGTCACCATTCCTGTTAAAAACACCTAATTCAGTAACTATTACTAACCAAAAGAGAATGAGGATTATTTCATACTTAAATAGTTAACATTGTTGCTAATATTCATGAATTATTTCTAACGTATGGAGATGGAAAATAAAGACGATGTTCTGCCCTTTCATTCAGTTGCAGGTCTTCTGGAGGAATACAAACAGGTAAGTTAGGAGTCTGATGAATGAACTTCAAACTAAAACTCAACTTGGGGCCAAACTGTGGACTAACTAATGTGACTATGATTTTATAAGATAACCATATTAGCTGCAAAAGAGAATAGTGTATAGGTTTTATTGTGACATTTCTATGGACATTCTTTATAGGACTTGGGGCCTCTATGCTGGTAATGAGCTAAGTAGAATTCATTCTTATTGTTTATTATAATCTTTACAGTTATTTAAATTTTAATGAATTTACTATAGGACTTCAAAAAGTAGAACACAAACTAAATATACATTAAAATCTAAAAATATCCTGGAATTTTACTTGAGGAAATCCAAATAAAATTATTTCACTCTATATTTGGTGAGTCAAGATTTTAACCCTTGAAGTCTGTTTTCTTTCAAACTTCCGTAAGTCTCAAAGTTTCTTTCAAACTTCAATAAATCTTCAAAGTTATTATAACAAATGTAGAGATGAACCACTATGGATTATGCATGGATTAAGCATTAAACAATTTCTAATGGCTTGAAAATATTACTTTTACTTCTTCCTTTCTTACTTCTTTCTTGAATCTTTTTAGATAACTGAATGAATTACATGCTCTCATTTTCCCTTCAGTAAAACATATACTATCATTCTTACCCACTTTTAACAAATAAGGAATTACTCATGAAAGGTATTCAAAGTACATTACAAACTGAAGCATTAAGTCAATTGCAATTACATACATTTCTCCTAAAGATTCAAGGTTTCATTTTAAATGAATGCAGCTTTGTAACTGAGATCTTAATCACACACAGACTCAGAAATTCAAATTAGGCTGCCAGAGCAACTTTTATGTACCTACACTAAGCATATGACTTTTTTCTCATCACCAGTATGGTAAAGTTAATACAACACAGAACGTTTTACTCTGAATTTCCTGGAAAAATTAATGTTTGCCATTTTAACAATATGAAATGCAACATGGTTTTCAAATGAAAACATTCTCGTTCACATGTCTCATAGCATATTATCTTAATTGTTCTTCCATTGAAGAAGGAAATAAATTGAAATAGTAAATATGAGACTTGTTTTGTAAAATCATGTTCGTTACTTATGAACCAGAATTTTTCCAGGGAAAAAACTATTTTGCAAACATTTGAAATTTTAGAATAAAAGTTATTTGTATTAACAACATTATATAAACAACTACAAACTTAAACATGGATAAATCTCAACTATAATGAGTAAATGAAAGACATTATAAAATAATATACACAGTATGATTCCATGTATGCACCATCACCAAAAAAGACAAAATAAATTATAGTGTTTGGGATTCCACACACATGATAAAATGTAAAGAAAATCAATGAATATCCCTCAAAGGGAATGATTAGCCTAAAAAATAATGACTACGTTTAGAGCAGAGGTTGGGGGACGTAATTGGGGAGGAAGTGGCAATAGTCTGTTCTTAACTTACATAGGATTCAATGTACAATTATTCTTTAAAATGTACATAAATCATATAGAATATATATTTCATGTTAATATAAAAGAAAACTAAAGTAAGCATAAAGAATACAAAAAGTACAGATTAGTACTTACTTTTTTACTTTTAGCATTTTAAACACAATTTTAAAAATTGATTATTTCATATGTTCATGTTCTGATACTTTATGAAACTGATTTTAATTGTTAAAGATATCTAGTTAGTAGCAGACAACACCAAATTAGATGTTCAGTTAAAAAAAAGGGAGAGGGAGTGAAAAATCAAAGTTCTGGCAGAGACAAATATAGACAGAAACTTCAAAATTAAAATTAGAAAAGTGACTAACATTTGGGCTCTTTCATTTATTACCCTTGGAGTCTTGCAGGGGTTACTTTCTAAACCCATTTGCTTCATCTACACATATGAGAATGTAGTATCTGATATCACTGGTCACTCAAATTCCTAAAGGGAAAGATGATTATTTATGTCATTGATAAAGAGTATTATGAGAAATAGCTAGTCATGTGGGAAAATAAAATCAGATTCTTATTTCACTTCTCATATCAAAATAAAACAAAAGATTTAAATATACGAAACAAAAAAGTACTAGAAGAAAACATAAGTAATTTTTTTTTTAATCTTAAAAGAGATGGCATGACTAAAACCATTGTTGACCGGACTCAGAGGCTTCCTGGGATGCAGGACATTTCATACTAAAACTAGGAAAAAAGTTCCAGGCAAACTGAGGCAGTTTTTCACCTTCAGTGAAGAAATCTTTCTAATCGTGATGTAAAACATGGAAACCATAAAGAAAAATATTGAGAAGTCTGACTCTAGAGAGAATTTAAAACTTCTGTATGACAAAAAAGAAAAAGAAAAATACATAAAATAATGCTGCCAAGCAAAAACCTGGGGAATGCTTGCAGCATTTAAAATAAACAAAGACTAATTTCCTTCAAAAAAATATGCTGAAAACACATAAACCAATGAAGAAAAAAAGAGATGGACAACTCAACTGAAAAAACAGGCAAAGATATGAACAGGCTGACAAAAGATTAGACATGTTAAAGATGATATAGCTAGTAATTATAATTCTACTCTTTAGGTACAACATAGAGATAAAAAAATTCAGATGGGTTATAAAAAAACTGAGAAGTGTTTAGAAAAGTAACAAGTTTCAAAACAATAACTGAATAATGAATTTGATGGATGGACAAAATTTAGAGAGCAATACAAATTATGCTAATATATTTGGCCCTACTTTTTAAAGGCAATATAAAGTCGGTAGCAGTTATTAGGGCACAGTGCTAATAAAAGCTATCTTACTGGCCTGTTTTGTTTTTTGGGTTTTAATTTTTGGTTTGGGGAGTATTTTTTTGAGGAAGTTGCTGTCACAAACTCCAAAACTAGTTAACAGAGACAAACATGTCTCTAACCTAAGGCAGATGTTGTACAAATGTGTATCACTGATCACAAAGGACAACATGTTCAATGGATGTGTAAATATTGAATTCATATTCATATTAACATATGCAAAGATATATGTACTAGGATATTAATTATAGCATTGTTTTCCCAAAAATCCAAAAACAGTTTTGAAATTGTAATTTTAAAAAACTGAAAACAACCAAAAAGTTGATCTGTAGGGGGCTAATTAAATGTTATAAAATAATATATAAGAAGAGCTTTGAAAACTACAAAATATCATTAAATTGTCATTTTTGAATGCTTATAAATGCAGACCCAGTGCTAAGTACTTTACATGCATCATTGGACTTAATCCTTACTGCCACCCCAGACAGGGATTATAGGTAAAATCTCCAAATTTTATTATTAATTGGCAGCTAATTTTTTTAAAAAATTACATGCATCAGCTAAAGGTGTCTGCAAGCCAGATGTAGCCCATGAACTGCCAAACTGCAGTCTTTGATGTTAGAGAAGAGGCCAAAACTAGAGCCTTGAAAACATTGTTAATTAGAGATCTCTTGGAGGCATTACACTTAACAGAAACAATGAAGAAAAGTAGGAAGTAAATGCAGTGCCTTAAAGGCAAATTACATGGTTTGGCTGTGTCCCCACCCAAATCTGATCTTGAATTCCCACATATTGTGGGAGGGACCCAGTAGGAGGTAATTGAATCACGGGAGCAGGTCTGTCCTATGTTGTTCTCATGATAGTGAATAAGTCTTACAAGATTTGATGGTTTTAAAAAAGGAGTTCCCCTGCCCACAAGCTCTCTTCTCTTGTCTGCTGCCATGTGAGATGTGCCTTTCATCTTCCACCATTATTGTGAGGCCTTCCCAGTCACATGGAACTGTAAGTCCATTAAACCTCTTTCTTTTGTAAATTGTCCAGTCTCAGGTATGTCTTTATCAGCAGTGTGAAAACAGATTAATACAGTAAATTGGTACCAGAAGAGTGAGGTGCTGCTGAAAAGATGCCCAAAAATGTGGAAGCGACTTTGGAACTGGGTAGCAGGCAGGTTGGAATGGTTTGGAGGGCTCAGAAGACGGGAAAATGTGGGAAAGTTAGAAACTCCCTAGAGACTTGTTGAATGGCTTTGGCCAAAATGCTGATAATGATATGGACAATGAAATCCAGGCTGAGGTGGTCTCAGATGAAGGTGAGAATCTTGTTGGGAACTGGAGCAGAGGGGACTTTTGCTATGTTTTAGCAAAGAGACTGGCAGCATTTTGTCCCCCTGCCCTAGAGATTTGTGGAACTTTGAACTTGAGAGACATGATTTAGGGTATCTGGTGGAAAAAATTTCCAAGCAGCAAAGTATTCAAGACGTGACTTGGGTGCTGTTAAAGGCATTCATTTTATAAGTGAAGCAGAGCATAAAAGCTCAGAAAATTTGCAGCCTGACAGTGTGATAGAAAAGAAAATCCCATTTTCTGAGGAGAAATTCAAGCCAGCTGCAGAAATTTACATAAGTAACAAGGAGCTGAATGTTAATCCCTAAGACAATGGGGAAAATGTGTCTAGGGCATGTCAAAGGTCTTCACAGCAGCCCCTCCCATCAAGGCCTGGAGGCTTAGGAGAAAAAAAATGGTTTCATGGGCGAGGTCCAGGGTCCCCATGCTGTGCACAGCATAGGGACTTGGTGCTGCTCCAGCCATGGCTGAACGGGGCCAACATACAGCTCAGGCCATGGCTTCAGAGGGTGCAAGCCTCAAACCCTGGCAGCTTCCATGTGGTGTTGAGCCTGCCAGTACACAGAAGTCAAGAATTGGGGTTTGGGAACCTCAGCCTAGATTTTAAAGGCTGTATGGAAATGCCTGGATGTCTAGGCAGAAGTTTGCTGCAGGGGTGGGACTCTCATGGAGAACCTCTACTTGGGCAGTGTGGAAGGGAAATGTGGGGTTGGAGTCTCCACACAGAGTTCCTACTGAGGCACTGCCTAGTGAAGCTGTGAGAAGAGGACCACCATTCTCCAGACCCCAGAATGGCAGATCCATTGACAGCTTGCACTGTGCCCCTGGAAAAGACACTCAATGCCAGCCCATGAAAGCAGCTGGGAGGGAGCCTGTACCCTCAGAGGCAGAGCTGCCCAAGACTATGGAAACCCACGTCTTGCATCAACATGACCTGGATGTGAGACATGGAGTCAAAGGAGATCATTTTGAACCTTCAAGATTTGACTGCCCTGCTGGATTTTGGACTTGCATGGAGCCTGTAGCCCCTTTGTTTTGGCCAATTTCTCCCATTTGGAATCACTGTATTACCCAATGCCTGTACTCCCATTATATCTAGGAAGTAACTAACTTGCTTTTGATTTTACAGGATCATAGGTGGAAGAGTCTTCCCCTGATGAGACTTTAAACTGTGGACTTTTGAGTTAATGCTAAAATGAGTTAAGTTTTTGGGGAACTGTTGGGAAGGCATGATTGGTTTTGAAATGTGAGGACATGAGATTTGGGAGGGTCCAGGGGCAGAATGATATGGTTTGGCTGTGTCCCCACCCAAATCTCATCTTAAATTCCCACATGTTGTGGGAGGGACCCAATGGGATGTATTTGAATCATGGGGGCAGGTCTTTCTTGTGCTGCTCTTCTGATAGTGAGTAAGTTTCATGAGATCTGATGGTTTTAAAAATGGGAGTTTCTCTGCACAAGCTCTCTTCTCTTGTCTTCTGCCACATGAGATGTGCCTTTCACCTTCTACCATTATTGTGAGGTCTTCCCAACCACGTGGAACTGTAAGTCTATTAAACCTCTTTCTTTTGTAAATTGTCCAGTCTCAGCATGAAAACATACTACTTATACACCAAGTAAATAGGAGGTTTCAAGACAGGAAGAATCAATATCAAATCATATGGAGAAAAGTCTTAAACTATGAATTAAGAAGCTTCGAGGTTTGGTAACAAGAAGGTCATCAGTGACCTTAAGATCTGAAAGAGAGTTAAGTTTAACAAAGAAGTACAAGTGGAAACCAGATTAAAAGGGGCTGACCAGAGGTAATGGAGTCAACAAATGTGGATTTAGTCTTTCAAGAATGCTGACCTTGAAAGGATGGGAGAAATGAGACTGGTTTTATCCTTTCATGTCAAACTTGAAAGAGAGACAGATGTGGCAACATCAGGAGATATGAGGGATCAAGAAGATATTTAACAGTAGAGGAGAACACAGCACATTTGTAGACAGAAAGAGAGAGCCAGAAGTTACAAGAATGAGGAAGCTAACTGGTCAACCAGGATCCCAGAGGTACTAGAAGGAATGAGACAAAGAAGGTTTGCTTTTGAAAAGACTGATATTTCGTCTCTGAGAGGGGAACAAAAAGGGTAAGAACTATTACAGACACGAGAAACATTTTGACAAGTAGCTCGGTAGAGCTCAGGGAATGACAGCTTGAATGAGACCACGTCCCTGCTCTCAGAAACCTTCCCATCTGTGAACATTAAAGAAGTCCACACTGGAAAATGGTAAATCGGGAGGTGAGCAGCTGTCTGCAAAGGAAACAAGGATAGTTGGGGTGATGAGAAAACTAGGAAAGACCTAGGGCAGTGCTCTGAACCCTGCCTCCCATCAGAATACCCTTGATCTAGACTTGTGAAACTCTAGATCCCTATGCACTGGAAAAGTCTGATTAAGCAGATTTGAGCTCCATAGGCAATTTTAGGCTCTATAGGGATTCTGTCTGGCAACTACCTTTAAATCACTGGATTAGAACTATCCCTGGGAAACAACTAAGGAAAAGACAAAGACAAATAAGATAAATTTTTTGAAGAATAAAAATAACTAGATTTTATTATTAGGGATCTGTAAACATTTACCATTTGGACATTTTTTTTTTTTCAAGAACTTATCAGCACCACAAAATGAATCATATAACCAGATATTCTCATATTAAGTAACGAATAAACCTTTAGGCAAAGGTAGCATTTCATGGTAAAGTAACAAAATGGCAGAGAAAAAGAAAATTACTAAACACCTTAAAACTACATGAACACATACTAGTTGGAAAAATATTTCTTCCAAATCACTGAGTTTTCTCAAATAATATCCTTTAAACACATTCAGGTTTCCCCTATGTTAGTAGAAAAAAATTTATTAGATACGACTTCCTTTTCTAGCTAGGATCCCTTCTCCTTTCTTTGCTGTCTAACTTCTAGAATGAGTAGTCTGTGCCCACAGCCTCAATTTCCTTCCCACCCACTCCCTCCTCAATACCAGCAATCTTGCTGCTCCCACGTCCATCTACTCAAACTGCAATTTTCAAGGTCACCAGCCCTTTTATAGTCAAGCTTTTGGCTTGTTTTTAGTGCTGGCATTCCTAAGTTGCTTGGTGGATTTTGATACAATTAACCACTTTCCTCTCCTTCTAAAACCCCTTTCCTAGCCTTCCCACTACGCCCATGCATTCCTTCTCTGTCTCCTTCCCCATCTTCACTGCGTCCTCACATATCTATTCTGCAATCTGTCTTTCTCCTTGAGCATCATAATGTCAGTATTCACAAAAGTCTCAGCTGCTCTTTCTCTTTACACTTTTCTCCTCTTGCTCCTCAACCTCTTGAACTTCAACTAGATCTCTACACAGGTGATTTCCTCTTGTTTTCAGCACTCCAGTCATAGTTTAGCTCCCTTTGTCCTTCATCTGGCCTGTTTGACCAGCCTGGAATGTTCATCCCTCAATTCTTCTTACCTCGCTGTTTTTGTTCCTCTTCATCTTAAACATCACTTCCTTGGAAAAGCCTAACTTGACTCTCAAACCAGATTAGACTTACCAATTACACATTTCTATGTCACTCTATATTTATATTTATCCTTATGTACTTGCACATTATTTAATTATTTGCAGTAATTAATTTAATATCTATTTTCCCCACCAGATTTAAGCTCCATGAGAGCAGGACCTATGTCTGTCTTGATCAAGTGTCCACAGACATGAAGCACAGTGACTGATACATGACAGACTCTCTAAATTACTGAAGGACAGAGTAACCCACCGATATTTTAGCTTTGACTTATTTTTCCTAAACAAGAATCTCAAACATTTAGCTGAAATATTTCCCCACTTGAATGCTTGCTGTCATTTCAAGTGTATCATATCTAAAAGCCATAGATTTTTCTCCCACCCACTTGCCCCATCCCTTTCCCCTCTAATTTTTGTACTATGAAGGTGTTCGAAACTCAGCTCATACCCCAGAAAGCTGTGTGATATTATTAGCAATCCCGTGTACACACCTGGGCTTTATTTGCCCCATGTATAAAATGAAAGATTTTTAATTTGAAGGTTTCTAAAGTCCTGCCTTCCTGAGGGCTTTATACTTCTTAATAGTGTCATACACCTCCTTCATTTCACAAATGAGGAAATTACTGTCAAAAGAAGTTAAGCAATTTCTAAAGATGAAACAGCTAGTGGTTAGAATTACATAACTGACCTTTAGACCCAACACAGAGTTATATTAGTATTTAGAAATTGGTATCTATTGGTATCTAAATTAGTATCTAGAAATTTTACTAGAAATTGTGGAAAAGAAGAATGAAATTTTATTGAGAAAAGTGAAATGTACCAAAACATTCAATGCATGGGGAAAATTTAGAAAGCAAAAGGGCATAATATATTCAATCTTAACATCCAAGACAATATAACCACTAAGTCAATATTAGTTGTAAAAGTACAATAATATTTTTAAATATGTAGATGAAGAAAGTTTCACTTCTTTATGAGCCAGTGAGTTTCCACAGATAGGAACTATAAATTGTGGGCAAAATATTAAAAAAACTACCTGAGGCCACCTGAAAGTGGAGGAAGCAGAAAAATTATTGGAGAGTGTCAATGCTTGAAAAAACACAACGGCTCAGGGTTGTGGGTATAGGTTCCATTTTTTATGTAGGTTCCCATTATTTCCCCATTTTTACTGATGTTAGTCCCACGAAGGGCTGCAGTGGATACCATATTAGGCAGCTAAAACTCTAATAGAAAACCCACAGTTTTCTGAAGAACCAGAGGGCAGATTTTAAGGCAACCTTACTCTCTGAAAAGCAACGGAGTCAAAGTAAAAGAGTTCCAAATTCTGCACACACTCTACCCATATCTCTGCTGAGTCGAAAGCACACATTGTAGGTCACGGTCAAAGCAGATTAGCTAGCAGTAAAAGAACTGGTATTTGAAATGCTGTCCAAGGGGTAGAGTTTGCAGTTTGAGTCCAACCAAGTAATATCAACACTGCAACATAACAGAATCTGTGCAACATTCAAAACCCAAAAAAACCTATTTAATTTACAAAGAACCAAGGAAATGTGGCCCATTCTTAGGAGAAAATACATTAAGAGAGACCAATAACTTCAAGTTGACCTAGATATTAGAATTCTCAGACAAGAGTCTTAAAGCAACATTCAGCTATGCTTGGTGGCATAAAGAAAAATATACTTACAATGAATGAATGAAAACACAGAAAAATCTCAGCAGAGGAAAAAAAAACTTTAAACAAATAAATGGAAATTTTAAAATGGAAAAATATAATATCTAAAATAATATATTCACTAGGGCTTTACAGAAGAATGGAGAGGAGAGAGGAAATTGTAATCATGAGTAAACTTGAATATGTGGTAATAGAAATAATCAAAAGAACAGAAAGACAAGATATTGGGGAAAATACCTATAAAAGGAGAACCAAGAACTAAGAGAACTCCTCACTAGCAGACCTATACTACTAGAAACAGTAACAGAAATTATTCTGGGATGAAAGAAAATAATACCAGGTAGAAACTTGGAAATTCAAGAAAGAATTAATAGTATTATAAATGGCAACTACAGTGGATATAGTTATGTGATACCAACAAGTGCTTTTGACTTTTTGTTCTTGCCACTAGGATCACTGTCAACAGACGGTCTTCAGTTTTCAGCCTCTCCAGGGATGACTTCAGCTACTTTGACCAAAGTTAGACCCTTCCCAGGGGAGCCCAATCCAATAACTGATTTAGATGGCGGAATAAGGGACCACCATTTTTATTCAATGCATGGCCTCTCTAAGGCCACTCTAGCTCCTGAGCTCCCTGTGGGGTCAGGTGAGGGTGTCAATTGGTTTAGATTGCAGGTAGACTTCTCCCTCTGCTCAAAAGCATCTGTACACAAAACTCTGAGAGTTTAATTTCCAAGAGAACCTGCAACAGCATCGATAACTCAAAGTAGCAGAGATTTTTCCACAAAAGTATTTCTTTAAAAGTGGAAAAACTGGCCAGGTACAGTGACTCATGCCTGTAATCCCAACAGTTTGAGAGGCCAAAGCAGGAGGATCGCTTGAGCCCAGGAGTTCAAGACCAGCCTGGGCAACATGGGTCACCTTGTCTCTACAAAAAAATACAAAAAACATTAGCCTAAGGTCAAGGCTGCAGTAAGCCATGACTGCACCACTGCATTCCAGCCCGGGTGTTAGATAGAGTGAGACCCTGTCTCAGAAAAGAAATGGAAAAACTTTTAGCCCTTCTTTAATCCTGGAACTTTTTGATATTGCTTGCCTTAAATACAAATTGGATTTTGGTTTTTAGAATGGGGTCTAAGCATACAAACTCTAGCTAGAAAATCTCGGAAGTTGTTTGCTTAGTGTTAATGCATGAATAATGTCATTTCTTCCTGGGGAAAAAAGAGCTGATTGTGACTATGTCTATTATATGAACTATATAAATCAGTGATATTTATTACTATTATTATTATTTTAAAAGTAATGATTGTTGACTTGATTCTTAGGGGCTACTAGCATCACACAGTCCTTTATAACCGCAGATCTGCTCCCAGATCCCAGTCAGGAATTGACAAAGGTACATGAGTGATAATAAGGGAGAAGAGGCAAAAATATGTCAATGGCTACTACATTTTCATCAATGTACAGGTTAATTTTTCAAATATAACATAAACAACTACTGGTATTTCGTTTTATTAACTAAATACCATTAACTGAAATATTCATGATCTTATTGGGAGGAAATTTATCTTCTATAAACTCTCTCATTTGTTCCCATTACCTTATTGCCATCCTCAACCTATTAGCATCCCTATATCTACTGTCTCCTCTTAACCCTCAATTTCAGAAGAGTATCTTCTCTTATTTGAGGTTAAGCACTCAATTGGCACTCCATATTGGCTCCCTTCCTGTCTCCTCTCAGATCTTCCTATCTTTTGTAGACTAGAAAGAGATAAGTATGGTTCTCAGAGCCCATATCAGATATCTCTAGTGCTTATTCTATTTTTTTTGTCTCTATATTTATTCTGTTCATGGAATGGATCATCTACTTCATGAATGATTCACAAACACTAGAATTTTCTATACAGTCATCCTTCAGTGTCTGGGGGATTAGTTCTAGGACCCCTATAGAAAGCAAAATTCAAAGAAGCTCAAGTCCCTAATATAAAATGGTGTGGTATTTGCATATAACCTATGCACAATCTCTCATATACTTTCAATCAACTCTAGATTGCTTATAATACCTAATACAATGTAAATGCTATAGAAACAGCCCTTACACTGAATTATTTAGGAAATGACAAGAACAAAATCTGTACATGTTCAGTACTAATGAAATCCTCCACTTTTTCTCCTTATATTTTCAATCTGAAATTGGTTGAATCCAGGGATGCAATACAGAGAGCTGACTGTATTTCCAAGTATCTGTAGGAATTTTCATCCTGCTTGTCCTCCCTTCCTATGCTGAACTTAACATCTTCCTCCACAAAGAAGCTCCCTTCTCAGTCACATATATATCTCAGTGGCATCACAGAACTTTTTCAAATGAGAACCCTAGCATAGCTCTTGACTCATGTTTCAAAATAAATATATAATCCAGTGCCACTATCACTCAATGGAACACTGTCACCACATCCAAAAATGCTACTTAATTATATTATTTTCCTGTTCACCAAAAAACAAGTGGTTCCTCATTGTCTACTGACCGATACCCAGGTTTTTTTACTTAGCTATTAAGGACCCCAAAAAGCCAGCTTTATTTCCTGTTGTCATTGAATGCATAATTGCTGTTCCTGCAAGCTACAGTTCTTTCTCTCTCTGAAGCACCTTGCATTTATACATGCTACATGTCCTGTCTTTCCAGTTCCTTTCTCTACCTTCCCCTGTTTATCCAAACCTATCATTCAAAGCCTAGCTCAAGACCCATCTCCATAAAGCCTTCAACAACTCCAACCCACTGTAATATCTCCCTCCTTTAGATTTGTACTAGTTTCATACACAATTTCAAGATTTACTGACTTTAAATGTTCACCAACTGTTTTATCTTACCTTTCTCTTTCTAATTTAGATGGCTAATAACTTTTAGCCACTATTCTACACACACATATATACCGATTAATAAGGACTTTTAATTAATTTATTAATTGCTTAAACATGAACACTTAGAGAAAAACACACCTATAAATTATTATAATATGTAAATTCACAAATATCACAAACTGGAAAAGGAAGATAGAGCTAAAATTATTAATAAAGACAAACCCTTCTTTTGCTCAATTGTTTTTAATCTTTTTCCATTGTTTGCAAATCTGCCAAAGCTACCTTAGAGCCCTGTCTGGATTTTTATCTCCTCTTCTTGTTACTGCCTGTCCTCTAGTGGAAGATAACAATAAATGAATAAAAATTAGCCCAAAGAAGGAAAGAAGTAGAGGGTTCCTTTTTAGTAACTCATAATCACAAAACAGTAACTTTTACAGAAGATGGAATAATTTTAAATGGAACAGAAAAATACAATTTGAACACACACACACAAAATCTAGAAGACAATAGGGCTAAAAGAAGGAGGCAGAAGTGGCACAGGGTATGGGGAGTGCCAGGGAAGGGGACCAGGTACAAGCTTGGGAATAGTGCTCTGACGTGCACAATTTAGGTTGTTTTTATTTTTCCCTTCAGGTTTTTCTGGATAAATCTTGTCTACTGACTACCATGCTGCTTGAAGTTATAAGCAAATAAATAAACAAAAAGAAAGTAGGGAAACCAAATGAATACTATGTTTTACATTTAAGTCATTAGCTCCCTTGCTCCTTTGTTAATTTATCTTGTACAAAGCGAGTTCTGTAAATGACTTTATGCCTTTATTGCTAAAACTGCTCTGTTATTAATACAAAGGCAGTATTAATAACAGAGCAGTTTTAGCAATAAAGGCATAAAGTCATTTCCCCAAGTGATATGCTTCATTGTAAACCTATCACAACGAATCACTGCATGTAAAGTAATATACTTTTTTATATCTTGATTTTAAACATTTAATAACTTGATAGTAACATAAGCATAGACTTCATAGATCTGATATATGCAGTCTTTCCTAGTTGTGTTCAGAAATAGTTTTAAAATGTAAACCTTTCAACCTTTAAAACTGAAAATTATAAATTATGTTTTAATGGTTTTTTTCCTTTTCTCAAAAGTAACAGTGCAATTTGACATAAACAGCTCCTTGCCTATCTGGCTTTCCCAGCCAAGCTGGGTCCTGCACAAGTTTCTATAAGAGTTTTCTACAACAAGATCTCAACTACTGAAAGATTCAGATCACTTCAATTTTTTGTAGGTAAATAACAGTCTATTAAGACTAAAACTAAGTATTGGCTTGACTTTTTTCCCTGGTGCCCTTCAGTGAAAAGCACAGTGGTTAAATAATGAGGAAAACTGCCTACTCAAATGTTTAGCCGTGCTTACTGATGTATGTATATCATTACTGATTGTGATTCTGCCATATTCTAGTCATATCTAACCTTAGGAAAATCATTTCACCTCTCTACGCCTCCATTTCTACCTTTGTAAAATGGAGAGGTGTCTTCCATGTCTACTTCACTGGGTTGCTGTGCAGATCAAAGGGGAAAAAGTATGTGAAAATTCTCGATAGGAAGGTACAGTCGTAGAGTAGTTATTTTGCATGTGCTTGCTAGTAAGAGTAACATGTTGAAAGCAGATTTTTTGCTGGAAGATGAGCAGCATTTTAAAGTCATTCAGAAATGAGGAAGAAAAATACCTTTTCTTCTTTTAATTATCAAATTATAACATTTAAAACCAACTACACTCTTCCCTTGCAGCTGCTCCATCTACTAAAAGTGAAACCTGAAAACTCCCTCCGACACCAACTCCTACCAACCTTCTACAGTGAAACCAGGACACCCCCACAGTGGCCCACGTTCTGTATAACTTCTGTAGGAACCTAGATGTTGAGGAGTGGGTTGTCTAACTCATAGCGTCTCCTACAGCCCACACATCTTGAAGATAAATACAGACATACATCACAGACGTGCCACTGTAACTGTTATATTTTTTTAAGCGCCTTATCATTGAAAGTGACAGAGAGCAATAAACTGTCCTAATCTATGCTACTGGCAATGTGGACCTAAATGAGTTAGGGTTCTTATTTTTTAAAAAAAAAATTCTTGAGAGAGAAGAGGCTGGTTGCAGTAGCTCATGCCTGAAATCCCAGTTCTTTGAGAGTCTGAGGTGGGAGAATCGCTTGAATCTAGGAGCTGAAGATCAGCCTGGACAACATAGCAAGACTCCATCTCTATCAAAAATTTTTTAAATTAGCCAAGCATGATGGCACACATCTGTACTCCTAGACACTCTTGAGGCTGAGTGGGAGGACTGCTTGAGCCCTGGAGTTACAGGCTGCAGTGAGTTATGATGCACTACTGCACTCCAGCCTGGGCAACAGAGCAAGACCCTGTCTCAAAAAAGGGGGTGGGGGCGAGAATGAGATAAAGAGAACCTAAATGACTTTGATTGCTGCTGGCGTGTATTTGATGTATCCTGCCTTGTTCGAAAAACAGGAGGAAATAAGGAAGTGGGCAGTAAGACAAGTTATAGAGATGTGTGTATTACAGTCGGATACAAAGTAACATAAGTAAGACACGGGAAAAATGATGGTAAAGGAAACTAGATACAGGAGTAACCCGTAGTTAGCAACCCTCTAGATCTATGATTGCAATTGATTTGCATTGCCCCAGAAGAAAGACAAAAAAAACTCAGGAAGAACTGAGACCAGGTTTCTCACCATTCTCCCAAAGAGAATTCAAACTTACCAGTCACTAAGAAGACAGTCAAAATCAACAGTAGCCCTAGGTTAGCAGTTCTCCAAGGACAGAGCATTTCTGTTTTCTCTCTTTCTGCCCTTCACTCAGTAATTTTCCTCCACACAGGTACAGAAAGAGCTGTGAGCATGGTGAGACCCTTTCTGGTCAACTTCTCGGTACAGAATCCTCTCAGCCCATCAACCGCGCGGCGCTCCCTTCCTTCTAGCTCCCTCGTTCACGTCTATGTGGTTTAGCCTGATTAGTAACTTGGAAGAACAGAAGCTTTTCTCTGGAACTTGACACAGCAATAGATTTCCTGTATGAAGCCCTGAAGCAAAGACAGAGGAAGCAGATTGATTGAGTTATCTCTCAGCTCATTGGTTCTCTTCTCACTTCTGCTGCACACAGATAAACTTTACAGTAAGGCATTGAACATGTCCAAAATAAACAGATTTGTCTCAACTTACACTAAAAAGTAAAACAGAATATTTATTTATTTTGGCCCATCCTTGTAAATTTCTCAATCATGATAACTTTTAGAGGTTTCTCCCGGTTGAAGAGCTTTCTGGCCTTAATATTCAAGTCTGGAATATAATAGTTTTCCTTGAAAATTATGTGAAATTACCGTCTATAATGGAAGTCAACACTCAACTCTGTAAGCATCATAAGTATATTAGTTTCCTGTTGCTACTGTAATAAATTACCACAAACTCACTGGCTCAAGACAATATAACATTTATTATCATACAGTTCCGAAGATCAGAAGTCTGAAATGGATCTTAGGGGACTAAAATCAAGGTGTTGGCAGGGCTGCACTCCAGCTGGAGGCTCGGGCAGAATTTGTTCTCTGCCTTTTCCAGCGACTAGAGAACACCTGCATTTCTTGGCTTGTAGCAACATCGTTCCGACCTCTGGTCCACGGTCACATCTCCTTCTCTGTTACCCTTCTGCTTCCCTTTTATAAAGACCTCATGATTATTTTCAGTCCACCCAAATAATCTAACATGATCTCCTAATCTCAAGATCTTTAATTGAAACACATCTGCAAAGTCCTTTTTGCCACACAAGCTAACATAGTCACAGGTTTCAGTAATTAGGATGAAGGTATCTTGTTAGGGGTGAGTGAGGGCATTCTATTTATCAGAATTCGATACTTATTGCCATTCACTTTCACCTTTGAAGAGTTAGACTGATCATTTTAAGCAAATTAGAAATAATTATGCATCTTTTAGTTGCCACACATCTGGAATTCAGACTCCCCGCCTCAAAAAAAAAAAAAGTCTTCCTTAAGGTTACTAGTTCCTATGCTTTTAAGTTACGTTTGAGGGTGGGGGGAATCCTCTATGTGCTAAGAATTTTCTACCCCAAGGCAAAACTGTACAGGAAGGGGAAGAAAACATTGCAAACAGGAAAAAGATTGAACAGCCTGCATTTTTTTCTGTTAGCAGTTTCATCTTCCTTCTTGCCAAACATTATAAATATTCCCCCTTTCCCCTTCTGAAGCTTTTTTTTTTTTTCAAGTTAATTAATTTGATGAAGACAGTGAAATCAAGTCCTTGAGGGCATGGAACACTTGAGAGTATGAGCTATGACAATGGGGAGACCATAATAAAAACGTCTTTCCTTCTGTCTAATGTTTCACCAGGTGTCGGGAAATTAGTGAGAATACGTCATTTAAAATATGGGTAACATTCTGGTTTTCTACCACATAGAAGTTAAAGTTGGTTGGGAGCCGTGGCTCATGCCTGTAATCCTAGCACTTTGGGAGGCTAAGGCAGGCAGATTACCTGAGCTCAGGAGTTCGAGACCAGTCTGGGCAACATGACAAAACTCCAAACTCCATCTCTACTTAAAATATATATATAGAGAGAGACCAAAAAAAAATTAGCCAAGTATGATGGCACTCATCTGTAGTCCCAGCTACTTGGGAGGCTGAAGCATGAGAATTGCTTGAACCCAGGAGGCAGAGGTTGCATTGAGCAGAGAGAAATTAAAGTTAAAATTCACACTAGTTTAGGATACAGATAGACATTGGGTTAAGTCTCTGTTGTGCAATTACTAGCCCAGTGATACTGGGAAAGTTTCTTACTCAAGTCTGTATCTGTTTACATTATATTGATATGAGCTTTTTCTCATGTCATCAAAAATTCTTGGAGATCATTTATTTTAATGTCTGCTCGATGACACAGCCAAAGCTAAACCACAGGAGGGCTAAATGGCCTAAGGCCTCAAAGCAACTTGTTGGCACAGCTGGGAATAAAATGTGCTATATTTTCTAGCCCTGTGTTCTTTTCACTCAACTCCTCTGCTTTGAAATTTCATGCAACAACTTTCATAGACACACTCCCATGCACTCACCTGAGGTCAGACCACGATCTGCAGTCAGCAGTTTAAGAATCAAGTGATGGATATCAAAAACCATAACATTTGCAAAATAGATTTGACAGGATGAAAGCTTCTCTCCCTGGTCCCTCATCCTCTCCACCCGCAAACCTCACTCTTGTAACCTCTCAACTCCCACCTTCCACCTTTTATGGAGGGTGGATGTTTAAAACAATAAAGGGACTAAAAGTTTGTTAACATAATTATCCACCAAAGACATGCCACAAAAGTCAGTATAAGAGAAAGATGTGTGTGTCTCGTAATGCACCGCTCTAAAAACTCTGAAAGTCACAAATTCTCCCTGGTTGGGCCCTTTGGGCACAGGACCCAGGAAGCAAGGCAAAAGAGTGAAAAATGATGAAGAAACCCAAACCTTTTACTCCACCAGTCTTCCAGGTCTCCTTCAATAATACAGGTTACGAATCAGAGCATATGAGAGACAAACAACAATGTAATGCCAATTAATGCTGTAGAAGCCAAAACAAAAAGACATAGAAGCTTTAGTAAGTTAGAACTGCTTTAGGCCATAATTCCCCCAAATCAACACAGTTGGTTTACTCAATTTATCAGTTGCTAAACTGAAAATTGATTTAGGTTTGTATAAATGCTGTTGAAGTAAACTTCTTCCAATCAGGGGTATTTCTCTCCGATGTCAGATTCAGACTTAGTCACAGCTGAAATCATTTAAGATGAAATGTTGCAGTCTTGCCCTTGGGATTCCTCCCAATTACATGGAAGCTTTGCATGGCTCTTGAATACTCACTGCAAAGACTTCATGGACTTTTATTCCTGACTTCTTGTTCCCTGGACCCTTTGTTCCCCAGACCTTTTCCCCCAGTACCATTGCCTACCATTCACCTCCTATATTTGAGTCTTGACTGCCTAGAACTTCAGCACCTGCCTGCCCCTCCTACCATAGCTGAATTTTCTGGATGTGTGTCCTTGCAAAATGGGCCAATAACTACTTCCCTTTTCATTGTTACTTTTGGTGAACTCTCTGGCTTAGACATCTGACCTGACTTACCCTTCCCTACACATGCATATGTGCCCCCCCCGATACACACACACTCACACAAATGTATTAGCTAACACTTAGTCCTAATTCCCTCAATCTACCCTGTCCTACTGCTAGCCAAGTACTAACATAGCAGTTTCACAGAGGTAAAAAGAACAGTACCTAATAGTCTAAAGAATTTCAAGGGACTCAAACTCACAACACTCCACTCTTTTCTTTACTTCCTCTCTGCTCCCATGTACAATAACTAGAGATTTTAATCAATGAATTACCACGGAGATGCTATAATTCAACATAAAATTGCATAAAAAGACTGCTTTCCTGGCCATATTTCATTTTCTATTTTCCAGTTCACCTCTCCGTAACCTTCATTTACCCACGCTCTCAAGACTCGTCTGAAATCCTGTATCTTCCTCCATGGACAATCATTAAATGGACTAAACGGTAACTTAAAAGAGCCTCACGAAATGCATATTTCTATTTTTATACCTTCCATTATATTGATTTTTCTTGAAAAATTTTACTCTAATATATGGTTGATCTATGTCACATGCATGAAAATTCTTAAAGAGTAGAAAAAAGTCACATTGAAATTAATGATTACTTTTTATTATAATTTTATAGATAATACAAAAAGGAAAATTGAGAAATAGTTATTTGAAAATTAAATGTGGGTAGTATCAAAATAAGCAAAATCAGAGTAGAGAAATTAGCAATCACATTTTATATTCAGCTAAATATCAACTGCAAATCTCACTGGTCATATCCATGGCAGATATTTATCAAGCTCTAAGCTTAAAACCCTGGTCTTGTTCTAAGCAGTTTATAAATATTACCTAATTATCTCAGCAATCCTATGTAGTAAATACCATTTGCCATTGAGGAAACTCAAAGCAGAGAGATTATATAAAGTGTGAAAAGCCACACAGCTGAAAAATGATAGATACAGGATTCAAGCCCAAGAAATCTCACTCCAAAGTCTGCTTCTTAAACTATAAGACGAATTAGTTTCTCCTTTACTACCTACTTTTTTGAAGGTGGTAACGGTTTTGTCTCCAATACATCTCCCACATTTCTAACCCCTACTGAATCTATCTATTCATTCACTCTTTCTTCCAATTAGACACCCTTACCATCTCATAATTGGTCTGTTTTCTTTAAGTAAATAAGCAAACCCTGTGGTGTTTCTAATCATCTATTTGCATTAAGATTGCTCTCTGCTGCCACCTGGAGATAATTTGGTGAAACCAATGCTAAGATTTTTGTAAATGTATCTAGCAAATTCAAAAATAACTACACATTAAGATTTTGATCACAAAGTATGCTAACATGCCTAAACATTATACATTTAATTTACATCATTTGGAAACTGCTGAAACATAACAAATGACCACCTGTTGGATAGTACAGATATTATACCTTGAAGAAATGTTGTTGAAAAAGAAAAATTAATCTTTTGAGTTGCCAGAATGGTTTAATAAAAACAGTGCTGCCAGGCATGCTGTTTCATGCCTGTAATCCCAACACTTTGGAAAGCTGAGGCAGGAGGATCACTTGAGCCCAGGAGTTTGAGATGAGCCTGGGCAACATAGTGAGAGCCCATCTCTATAAAATAAAATTTAAGAACTGTTTTAAAAGCAGTAGTGTAAAGAAATGGATAAATGGATGGATGGATGGAAGTCAGATTCCCTACCTGATTGCATGAAAATTTGAGAAGATTGCCATCATTGGGTACTGTGGAATGCAAACTCTAAGATGGAGTTTAATGTGAAAGAGTGTTATTATATTAAGGAGTAACCTCAGATCATCACTTGGGGATAAGAAGGAACACAAACTGATGTGAATAGGGGAAATCAAACTGTAAGATAGGCCCACACCAGACTCAGCTAACCCTATGGGAAGCTCCAGAGCTAAAACTGCCCCTTAGAGTTGTCCTCTCTTGGCCTGAAATGGCCAGATCTTTACACTTCTGCATCTATCCTTGGGTAAGGCAATCCATGTAGAGGCCAACCCCTGAACCGTGGAAAACACTATCAACAATGGAGCAACAAAGTCCTTCACTGAAGGGGGTTGATGGTACCCCACAGTGTCTGCCAATTGAATAAATGTTAGAAAATAATCTACTGTAATTCTAGTCTCAAATACAATGATATTCCACTCAGTCAATTGTCTTTCACTCCCAAGAAACCAAATTAATGGAAAATCTTTCCAAAAATATAACTTTGAAGGAGCTCTGCATTAATATATTTCCTACCTGAGGCAGTCAGGTAATTTTCATCTGTAAGTGTCAACTGAGAAGATATGGAAATGAATTTTTAAAAGGAAAAGCCCAGTCATACACCTTGGCTAAAAACTAACATCAAGGCAAAGCATGCTGAAGAGAAACAAGTATGATCTGATCTCCAGAACACCCTGATACTAAAGTCAAGAAGAGCAGAACATTGTAAAAGGAAATATTTCAGACTGAGTCAAGTGGGTTTACCTTAAATTTCTCAGACAGTATTAATTAATAAGTGAATTAGTTCTATATAACTTTCTAACAAAAGAATATGAAACATGAAAATCATATCAGTCAGAGAAGCTTGTATTTGCCTGAAATTTTATTCAAATTTTATTGGGCTTTTCTCAAAGAAATGATGAATATCTGTTGATCCATCATGATTTTATTATATCAGTGGCTTGAAAATGTTGTCCCCAAATTACATATTTGACCACACTGTCTATCTTTTATAAGATAATTTAATGTTTTCAGTGAATAACTGAAAAATAGTTTAAATTGGCTAAACTCTAAATATTAAATTTGCAGTTTAAGAATGTCACCATTTTGTATCTAGTTTTGGGAGTAGCTGTTACTGTTATGGCCCCTAAGTTGAACTTCCTGGGTTCAAACTTCAGTTTGGCCCCTTAGTGGTTGGTTACTCTATTTTTTGTCTTCTGTTCTTAGATGCTATTTGATTCTTTTTTCAAATCTGCTACCATTTTAATAATTTTACTTGTCCACCAAAACTTCTAGTCTTTTATCTCCTAGAATATAAAAATAATATTTTAAAGTCTCTGTCTGATCATTCCAATATTTGAAGTAGCTGTGGGTAAATGTCTATTGGTTCTTTCCATGAAATGTGGTCTCCTCATGTACCAGGCATTGTGATTTCTTTCTCAAATTGCAGAAAAATTGGAAATGATTTGAGGCCCTGCAAAATTTTGTCTTCCTCCATAGAGGAATTTCATTTACTTCTGCCAGGACTCCATAAACATTAGCAATCAAGAATCACCTTAATCCGGTTTTAAGGACTAGAATTTTCTGTGCAATCAGATGACTCAAATGTAGGTTGCAGTCTGTGTGCTATGGCTTCAATGTGTCCTTTATATTTCATGTTGGAAACTAATCCCCAAATTCATATGCTGATTGGAGGTGCAGCATTTGGAAGGTAAGCAGGATTAGGTAAGGTCATCAAGTTGGGACCCCGATGATGGGACTGCTGGCTCTATAAGAAGAGGAAAAGAGACCTGAGCTGACACACACACTCTTGCTCGTTAGCCACGATACCCTTCACCATGTTATGATGCAGCAAGAAGGCCCTTACCAGATGCCAGCCCCTCAAACTTGGACTCTCCAGCCTCCAGAACTGTAGGAGATAAATTTCTTTTATAAATTACCCAGTCTGTGGTATTATGTTATAGTTATACAAAAATGGACTAAGACACTATATAAAGGGTGATTGTATTGTCCACACCACCCTACCCCAAACCACTCTTTCCCATTTCAAGAAGCCACCAAAGGCATTGCTAACCTTTAAACCAGCTCTTCTATATCAATCAGTAAACATCCCCAGGGTAAAAGTAGTTCCAATGCCAGTTTCACCAATCTGTATTTCTTTCTTTTTCTGAATCTTGGTGAGGTAATTCTTCATTACCTTGCCAGATCACTAATCTGCCATCTGTAGACTTTTAAAATGATTATGTCTAGATTTTCTACTTAGCTTGAGAGGGAAGACTAATCTAAATTTCTTTGTCTGCATCACCTGATGTAAAAGTCCCATCCCTTGATTCTTTACCTCAACTATCAGCAAGTCTTTTTGGTCTCTTTAAAATGTTTCCTGAATTTGACCATTTCACATCATCTCTACTCTACTGGATTAGAAAAGGGGGGATGCTGGGTGCAGTGGCTCACACCTGTAATCCCAGCACTTTGGGAGGCTGAGGCAGGTGGATCATGAGGTCAGGAGTTCAAGACCAGCCTGACCAACATGGTGAAACCCATCTCTACTGAAACTACAAAAAGTAGCCAGGCATGGTAGCGCATGCCTGTAATCCCAGCTACTTAGGAGGCTGAGGCAGGAGAATCACTTGAACCCAGGAGGTGAAGGTTGCGGTGGGCCGAGATCACGCCATTGCACTCAAGCCTGGGCAAAAGGAGCGGAACTGTCTCAAAAAAAAAAAAAAAAGAAAGAAAGAAAGAAAAGAAAAGGGGGAATGTAGTTACAGATTCGAAAGCCTGTTTTTTTTTTAAAACTAAATCACTGTATCATTTAACTTGTGGGCAGCAGCGAAAAGGTACAGATACCAGAAGCCACAGAACATTGTGTGCAGTGACTGCTTCCATTTTATCACAGCTTTCTGAAATATGTTTTACTGAAGTCGTTTTTATTTTGGTCACTTGTAGCATTGATTATGTTGTTGAAACATAAAAGCTCAGATATTCCATACATGAAATTTAAGAATTTTAAAAGTCAGAAGGCCTACATTAAGACATTTTTCTTAAAATAATGTATGCTCCATTGACATCTAAGTTACGTTTTTATGACTATTTTCCTACTAGTGATCTTTCTTTCTTGTATGCTTTCTTTTTACTTATCTAATATACTACCAAAAACTTGGAGTGATTTAATATGATTTCAAAATGCATGTAGGGGAATTTTCTAAAGAATACTGTTATGATTATCTCACCTTGCGAAAAGAAGAAGTAGGAAATATGAAGCTGTTGAAAACGTTTGAAAGTTGAATGTTCTGTATTTAGAAAAGGAAGTAGATAAGATCTTTTTTGATTTAATATATCTATCTTTTACTTGGCTAAATATGATAAAGCAATCAAACCTGTAAGAAGTAGTGCTCTGCTTCCTACCCAGAGTATCTTTAATTCTGGACATTTTCAACAAATTTCCTCCTTTTCTTTCATTTATTTCAAGTGACTCCCATAATATTGTTTGGTTTGTTTTTGTTTTTTAACATAGAGTTTTGCTCTGTCACCCAGGCTGGAGTGTAATGGCGCAATCTCAGCTCACTGCAACCTCTGCCTCTCAGGCTCAAGAAATTCCCATGCCTCAGCCTCCTGAGTAGTTGGGATTATAGGCGTGCACCACCATTACTGGCTAATTTTTTGCATTTTCAGTAGAGGAGGGAGTTTCCACCATGTTAGCCAGGTTGGTCTTGTACTCCTGGCCTCAAGCTGATCCACCCACCTTGGCCTCCCAAAATGCTGGGATTACAGGCATGATCCACCATGCCCAACCCTTATAATATTGTTATTTAAATTTCTTCTTTTCATCTTCACAGCTCTCAACTTTTTAATTTTTTATATTTTTTATCCCTTCCTAATAATTTTTGGAATATTCTCCAATCTAATTATCCTGCTCACTATTTTGTTCTTTGAGTTGATAATATTATTCAACTATTAAACATATCCATTGAGAAAGTTACTTCAACAATAATATCATTCCTATCCAGTATTTCCAACTGGTACTTCTTAGAAGCTTCCTGTTTCATGTTTGCTACATATTCCCTTATCTCTGAGGATATTTTCCGTTTTGATTTTAAATGCTTTGTCCACCAGGTCCATTCATTCTGATTACTTCTAGAATGAATTATCTTTTTCTTACTTTTTCTTCCAGTGCTTATGGGTTCATAATGTCAGTTTGTAAGATTATATGATTATAGTAAAAATCAGCTATCTTAAAAAAAATCAGCTGTCTTGGTAAATAATGGTTACCTAGAGAGGGGAATGAAAGGCTAGGTTCTGGCTTGTACTAGTCTAGGCAGGAGAAAGATATATCACAGCATTCTGGGCTCAACCACTTGTGTGCCCACCACCCATGAGATCCTGCCTATGAGGTAACCACCTAGTACTACTGCACCAGGCATTATTCCTTTCTAGAAAGTAATCACAAAACATCTTTTGAATCTGATTGTCCAGCCCCTAGAGGAGGATGGGGAAGGAGGTTGGAGGGAATGTTCAAGGATGTTGCTGCAGTCAACTCCAGCTAAATGTACTGTTCATACCAGTTGAATCACCAATTCATTGCACTCATCTCCAGAGGCCCCATACTTTATTACAGGTGACTGAGACAGCAGCTTTGATTATAACCTCCTTCCACAGGAAGAATTCTAGTTTTGCCATGTCCTATTAAAATGACTAGAGAAGGTCTGTCCCGCTTTTCTCAAAAATCTACAGAAAATTCACTTGTATTTAGAATGAGACCTGGAATACCTTGTTCCTGCAAGTATACAACCTCACAATAAGTGCAGATGAAAAACTTCTCATTTTAAAATGTTTTTAGCTTTTAATTTATGTGCAGAAAACAGTTCACATAGCAGGCCTATGGCTGCTACCCTTAGAAAGATTTGTTTATAAGATTAGCGCTGGGCTGACATTTGAGAACTTGACTGGTAAACAGTTTCCTGTATGAATAGAAAACTTTCTATTCGTGGTGAGTGGCTCACTTATCTAATCTATTTGTACAAACAACGTGGTACATACTGAACCTGCTTTCCTTCTGCAAATCTTAAATTTCAGTGACTATAGTCAGTCACACAGGCACTAGATGCCTATATGATCAGCACTCAGTAAAAACCCTGGACTCCTAGGCTCAGGTGAGTTTTCCTAGTAGATAGCATTTCACACATGTTGTTACAACTCACTGCTGGCAGAATTAATTGCATTAATGTGCAACTTACAGGATGATTAGAAGCTCGTGCCTAGCTTCCTCCAAACTTCACCTTGAGTGCCTTTTCTCTTTGCCAGGCTTGCTTTGTATTCTTTTGTTCTGGGAAATTATAGGCGTAAGTACAACTATATGCTGAGTCCTCTGCATCCTTGCTCACCTAATTTGGGAGCTAGTCTTGAGAACACCTGACATACTCTACCTATGAATAAGGTAAAAATTTGAATATATATCAACATATCTGCTTGTGAATGTTGCCTCATCTCAGGGTGTTAGAAAACATTCCATTCACTTCCAATAAGGTAACGTGATATAAACTAGAGGTGTACTACAAAGTAAACTTGCCCACTAAAATAACCTTGCTTAATACATGACAATAATTAAAATGTTAATGAATTAATCATTCAGAACAGCAAAATCCATACTATTTTCCAACAACAATAAAAAAAATCGTCTGAGTTTGTTACTGTCACAAAACACAATTTGAATATGGTAAATAGTATTCCAAATTATTTTAATAGCACTTGTATGACACAGAGTCAAATGCAAAATCACAAATAAAAAAAAAAATTAAGACCACTTAAAGCAATCATTTCTCTCTCTATTGATAAAAACAACTTTGAAATAAATGAACCTTTACTCCTCCTCCAGAACCCAAATCATTCTACGAACTCGCCTCCTACATATGAGTACTGTCTGATGGTTAATCTCTACATCTCTTTAGAGAAATCTGTCAGTGCAATAGGAACAACCTTAAAAGAAAGCTCAAAAAACTTATCTGAAAAAGAAAAAAAATTCTCTAAAGTTGAATATATTCTCTAAAGATACATTAATCAGGTATTTTAAAAACTCAATGCTTTCATGAGCTCCAAAGAAGCTCCAAGATCATGGAAAATATGTCTCTACTAGTTCTTGAAAGATGATAAAATAATAAATCTCAAGAATAATAATTTATAACTTAATTAAGAAATCAAGCCTGGGCGTAGTGGCTTAGGCCTGTAATCCTAGCACTTTGGGAGACTAAGGCAGGATGATTTCTTGAGGCTAGGAGTTCAAAACCAACCTGGGCAACATAGTGAGACTCTGTCTCTACAAAAAAAGAAAAGGCAAAAGAAAAAAAAAAGCTTTGTAAAATCAGCTGAAGGTGGTGGTGAGTGCTTGTCTCAGCTACTTAGGAGGCTGAGGCAGGAAGATCACTTGAGCCCAAGAGGCTGAGACTGCAGTGAGTCATGATTGTGCCTACTCCAGCCTGGGCAAAAGAGTGAGACCTTGTCTCTAAAAAAAAAAAAAAAGAAATTAGGTGAATAATTCCACAAGTTTGTGGAAGAAGTTTCAAACTTGTGTCAATGTGTCAGGTAATATCTAAAGTAAAATTTTAAAATGAATGTTGCACAGAAAATTTGAGAAAAATATAATTAAATGTATTTTAAATTTAAATTATTCATTCAGATCATAGTTATTACAATTTAAGTAATTTAAGTTATATGTGGAAGGTTCTCCCATGTCATGCTCCTTCACATAAAGCCTCTTTCATCTTCCTTTCTCCCAATATTTTCTTCCTAATACAAGAGTTTGAGATCCCAATTTGAATGTAGCCAGGTCTTTCTCATGGTTTGTTGGTACTCAGATAAATTCCTGGCATAGCAGGCACTCAATAAATGTTCATTACTGTTGTTAAGACAAGGGGAAAAGTCAGGGTAGGAAAGGTCTGGTGCAAATCAGACATCGAGATGTAATCCGTTCCCTCTCTCTACTTCTAGAAGTAAGTTCTGCTTGAGTCCCTGCTCTTGCTTCTGTCAGGGCATTCAAACCATGTTTAACTTAGGATGCGAGTTCTCTAGTGTCCCCGATGTCCCCTACTTACCTAGGACTACAATGCAACCTGCTTCATGTCTTAGATGGATTCCATAAGCTTTAAACCTATAGGACCTGGACATAAATTGGGATCACTCTGGACCCAATGGCCATTCACTATAGAGGCAGACATCACAGAACAATTGAGAGGATTCTGCCATACCTGTCTTCCTTCTATTCTCAGCTGAGCGTGACAGAGTATAACTATGACATTTAGGGCAGATGAATTATCAATAAAAGCTGATTCTAGGGATGCTGTATAAAGTATGTAACACCCATCAAAGTCATATTAAATTTTTAAAACCTTGTTAACTCTGTAATGAATGACCTCCTCCGCATCAAAACAGAGGCATTTTTTTCTCAGAAAGTTGGCCATAAATACATCCTAAGTCATATTGGAATAAGCATGTGATTATCTGAGATAAGCTTTCCAGGGAGAAGTACAAGGACAGAGGCAGTTGTGTGTATATGGCTTGCTTGAAAAACACCAAGGAAGCCAGTGTGGCTGGAATGGAGTAGACAAGGGAAAAATAAAAATAGATGAAGTCAGACAAGAGTGGAAGAAGAAAATGAAAGATCATGTGAGTTCTCTCAGGTTAGTGCAAGGACTTTTTCTTTGATTGAGACAGGAAGCTCTTGGAGGATTTAGCTTATAGTTTAACTGGATCATGGTTGCTGCCACTGAAATGGGAAAAGTACCCTTGTCCCCCTCACCGGGCATGTGATAGGGAGTGGCTCACTTCTTCAGGGCCCCACTGCTCAAACCTCAAGGGGAGCATACAGATGGGCAGGTTATGGGTCTCCGACACCACGGCAGTGTCTGGGGTGGATGTTTACAGCTCCTGAAGCCCCAGTGGGTGTGTGCTACCGTGTGCTCTTTTAGTTTTACCTTCTATAGGCGGCCTGTGTTAACCAGCTCAATCAGACCCCTCTACCTTTACAGAGGGCTTTCGGTATCCTGGGTTCTTGCCTTGGTGTACTAGAAGAATCAGATCACACGTGGACTTGGAGAATGAGTGCATGGTTTTATTGAGTGGAAGTAGCTCTCAGCAGACGGGGGAGCCAGAAGAGAGATGGTTTTCCCCTGGAGTTGAGCCACTCAGTGTCCCTCCAACTGCCCTGGCCAAACTGTGCATCATTCTGCCGGCCTATGACCTGCTGGCAGACAGCCAACATACTCTTGACATCCAGCAGTTGTGTCTTCTTCTATCAATGTGTTTCTCTCAACATCCAGCCGCTTGTGTGTCTGCCTGCTAGGATCTCAGGGTTTTTATAGGCACAGGATGGGGGCATGGCAGACCAGGGTGGTTTTGGGAAATGCAACATTTGGGCACAAAGCCAGGGGTGCCTGTCCTCACCTAGGTCTGTGGGCACAGGCCAGGGATGGAGCTCTAGCCACGGACCTGCCCTTCTCCTCCTTACACTTCCCTGTCTCCCTTCTGTATTATCATGTTGCAAATATACTGAAGGGGGCAAAGGGCAAAGGTGGGTGATCAATTTGAAAGCTACTGCAATAAGCTAGGTGGGAGATAATGGTGGCTTATATCAGGGTGGTAGCAGTAGATGTCTAAAAAGTGTCCAATTCAGGATATGTTTTGAAGGTAAAGCCAAGAGGATTGCTAACAACTTGGACTTGGGGGAAAAGAAAAAGAAGTCCAGAATTTCTCCCAAGACTTTTGGCTAGATCAATTAGAGGAATGGAGATGCCATTTAAAAGGAAAGAAGAACAGATTAGGAGACAATTTGAGAATATTAGAAATTCTATTTTGGACATGGTAAATGGGAGGCACATATTAGATGGCAAGGTTTTCTAATCTACAGTCCTTCTTTTCCCTACTTGGACTAAAACCCTATTCTGAATCTTAGCCCTGACCTAGCCCTGATCTAGCAGGCTAGATCCCTGACTCCCGATCTACACTTACTGGCTAAGGTCCTACTCCACACACAAAAAGATCACCTGGAACCAAGATGGTGCCAACAACCAGATTCACAGTACTATTGGCAGAACCCAGAAAGTCCTGTTGCAACATCCTATCCACCAGACTTGATTCCCTTCAATACTAATTTTGTTTTTATTTTTTATTTTTACAGGGACAGAGTCTCATTTTGTTGCCCAGGCTGGTCTTGAACTCCCAGGCTCAAGCGATCCTCCTGCTTCGGCCTTCCAAAGTGCCAGGATTACAGGTGTGAGCCTCTTTTCCTGGACTTTGATAATTCCCTGCAAAGTCTACCATGGGGTTATTATAAGCAAACTCCTCCTGATTCTAGCTTTCTCCCTTCTCACTAGTAGGTCTCACTGCTATGTATGTTTCACATTTGAACTTCTGCAAATTAGGAATGAGTTTAATTATGTTGAGGGAAAACATAATAATGTATCATTAACTCTAAACCATCCTTCTGTCGTTTTATATGCTTTGTTTATATAGATGCTTTTTAAAGATGAAGTGAAAGAGAAAAAAAGATTAATTGTCAAGTGGTTTTACTAGTCATATTTCTTTCCGGTAGACTGTGTGATCCCTCAGACTTTGCATGACAAGGCAATTTGCCGCAAAATCTATCCTGTCAAATAATTCTAAAATGTGTCTATTAGTCCTGGAACACCTCTAAAACCTTTCTAAGAATTGCCAAAACTCTTTCATGCTCTTAATTCCAAACCTGGGGCTCCAATGTTTGAGAACAAAATGGCACATACAAAAGCACTTTCAAAGCATATTTCATACATAGTAATAAGAATCCCAAATTTCTGATGTATAAAACGAAGTGTTATATACACTTTTATATATGGAGGAGTTTTAGCGAACAGAAAGACACCCCAAACCCGAATGCAAAGATCAATAAAAAGTTAGCTCCTGGTCAACATGATGAAACCCCGTCTCTACTAAAAAATATAAAAATTAGATGGGCGTGGTGGCGTGTGCCTGTAGTCCCAGCTACTTGGGAGGCTGAGGCAGGAGCATTGCTCGAACCCGGGAGGCGGAGGTTGCAGTGAGCCAAGCTCGCACCACTGTACTCCGGCCTGGTGCCTGGCGACAGACGGAGACTCTGTCTCAAAAAAAAAAAAAAAAAAGCCAGCCAGCAGCATATCAGGCTGCTGTATTGGCTGCCCTCAAAGTCGTTGGGTCTGTTCATTCATTTTTGTATCATATTTATTCAAGAATTGTCCTGTTTAGTTACTCAACGACCTAGGAAATAGCTCAAGAGGCCATGAGTTACCCCTTCTTTGCTATTTGCTGCTGATTCTTTAGAAAACCTAGTTTTTTTTTTTTTTTTTTTTACATACGAGTATTTTTCAGTTATTCATTTCATCATTATGATATCTGTATCTCCCATTCCAGCACTGATCGGCTTTAGGCAGAAGATTTGAAATAAGGTGATATTATGAAACGTTCACGAAACAATTCTGTACCATCTGTGCAAAACTGTTTTTGTAAGAAATCTCTAAAATTTAATGACATTTCCTGCAGTTACAGAGAAGGCTGAAATACAAACAGTCCCTTTCCCGAAAACGAGGTGCTATTTCAATCACATTTCTCACTTTTCTTTTTTGCAAAACTCTTTGTCCTAGTGATGTGGACGTATGACAGACGTCAATGGTTAATAAGATAAACAGAAACTGTGAAAATCAAACGTGCCTGGAACGCATCAGTTTCACACTTTTAGTCCTTCGCTTGAGACTCAAGGGCCACATGGCCAGGTAGGTCTTTCACCTCTGGAAACCGTTAAACATCCTTCCAGTAAGAAATAATCGTTAAGGGTAAGGTGTTAAAGAAAGAAATCCAGTGAGCTGTTCCCCACGGGTCACCGCCTCCCTCCACCTGCCTCCACCCTCCTCCCGCGCACTGAACGCAAAAAGCTTAGACAGGAGCGAGCGAGGCCAGAGGAGACTACAACTCCCAGCAGGCGTCGCGGCAGTGGGAGGTCACGCACGCGCAACCTAGGCCCCAGGACTAAAGTCTCGCGGCCGGCCTTCTGGGAGGGTAGTATGGCGGCGTCAGGGCTGCGGCTGGGAGCGGAAAAGCTCTTTGAAATGCCTGCGGTGCTGGGGCGACTGAGCCGCTGTCAGAGCACGTCCCAGGCCTTTGCTGAGGTGCTGCGGCTGCCGAAGCAGCAGCTGAGGAAGCTGCTGTACCCGCTGCAGGAAGTCGAGCGGTACCTCGCCGCCGACAGTAGGCAAGACCTTCACCTGCGGATCTTTAACCCGAGCCCGGAGGACATCGCGAGGGCGGAGAGCGTCTTCAAGGCCACTGAACATAACCGCATCGACTACGTCAGCTCCGCCATCCGTATTGACCACGCCCCGGACCTCCCCCGGCCTGAGGTGAGAGCGGCGATTCTCACGGTTTGCGTGCGCTCCGGCGTCCCAGCGCTAACCGCTGCCTATGTCATGGGGCTAGCGGGTGATTTTGCTGTTGTATTTTCTAGCTTTGTGTGAGCGCATATATTATTTTAACTAAATAGGGATATGCCGATGCTCCATGTACGTGAGGATACCCGAGAAACCCATCGTAAGTAGAAAATGCAGTCAGCACCCCCTAAGCCCATCGTAAAGTCAAAAATCGTTAAGTAGACCCACTGTAAGCCAGAGACTGCCAGGATACAGTTTACATTATTTGGGAATGAATATAGAAGACTTAATGCTTTAAAAGATTTTGAGACCCAAACTAAGCATTCAAAATAGTAACTTGACTTTTTTTTTTTTTCCTAAATAAGTAGGGAAAACATGCCAGACAAATCAGACAGAATTTAGACAGTGAGCAATAGGAAACGAGTAAGTTTCACAAACGAGATGATCCTTATCAATAATTAACTTTCGCCTAAACTTCCTATCATGTGCAAAAATAATAATTATCTCTAGATGGCAATAATGTGGAAAGTTTTTAATAGCAACTTTTATTAGTGAAATTTCATGAGTAAGCATTTTTGCATGTCCTACAATTCAATGATATTCTGTTCTAAGTCTGCTAAAAGGCAGCTGAACTCTCCATATGCATTTACAATAACTGCACCGTTGCCCAGAGATTTTTCTTCTAAATATATGTAGAACTATAGTCAGGATTCAGAGTACCTAAATTATTTAATGATTTTGAGACAGCCATTGCTATTTTATTTAAGCTTCTAAATTACTGGATTTTTTTGTAATTCGTTTTTAAAATTCACTTTTATCAGCATATTAGCATGAGGTTTGCTCTGGCAGAGCATTTAAAATTTTTGCAGGACTCAGATCAATTAATTTTGAAGGACTGACCAGAATTTTGCATGATAGGATCCCTGGCCCCTGCCTACTAAATGTCCCCCAATTGTCTTGATAACCAAAAATGCCCTTAAAATCTCCAAAAATGTCCCCCAAGGGCCAGTACTGTCCTCATTTAGAACAATTGATTGGTATTGTACCCCTCACCTCCAATACCATGTTCAAAAGCAGAGGAGAAAAGCTTAATGGGAACAAGAGTGGTCAAGGGCAAAGAGTAAGTTTTTAAATTGCAGTGGTGTTACAGTATACCATGGGAGTGCTTGAGAAAATGTGCTTCCAAACATGTAGTCGTACTTTTCATCAGTTTTGTTGAACTACATCTAGTTTTTACTCCAAAAAGCTTTGTAAATATGAAGTGCTTAATAAAAGTTGCATGTATTACTGAGGAGTGTAGTGAAACTAAAAGCACAGATTCTAGATATACATGTCCTGAGTTCAAGTCCCAATTCATTTACTTTCTATCTGTATGAAATTTTGGTTGGTTGTGTTCTCTCGTCCATAAAATGGGGATAATATCACCTACCTCCTAGGATGCTGTAAAAAATAAATAAGAAAATATATGCTGAATGCTTAAAATAGTACTTGGCACATTGAATTCATTCGATAAATATTAACCATGTTATAGAATTTGAAGTTTTTTGCAGCTAATGCAGAATATCGTATACGGCTAGTACTTATCTTCTTTTTTCTTGTATAGGTGTGTTTTATAGGCAGAAGCAATGTTGGAAAATCCTCCCTAATCAAGGCTTTATTTTCATTGGCCCCTGAGGTTGAAGTCAGAATCTCCAAAACACCAGTATGTTGAAATTTTTAAATATGTTTGGACTATCTCTTGGATTAGCTGGCACGAATAACTGTTGGAAGGTATAAGAAATCATAATTGCTAAGTTTCTAGAGAAGTTATTTCTTTCAAAAAAGTAATAAAGTAAGATATTCTAATGCCTTCATAGTTCTCTGAAGAAAACGAAGTGTGACTGGATTTATTTTAGTAGTCTTGACAGTATCTTCAGGAAATCTTTCTTTATCCAAATTTTGCAAAGAGTTGCCAAATAAAGTGTCTTATTGTCATTCTATATTTCCATCTATAAGAGTGATCATCTAGTTCTACACTGATTTTAGGGGAAACAGCTTTTAGGTTGTTTTGCTTTTTTCCTCCTATCATCTTTTCTAAGGTAAAAAGTACCTGAATTAGTTACACACACACATTGGGCATATTCTTACGTGCTTGTTATCCCAGCCAGTCTGCTGTAATAGCTGTCATTTTCCTCTGTTTTCTTAACGACACGGTCTCTACCAATATTAAGATACCCTTTCTTCAAAATCAGGCCCACTTTCTCTCACCTTATCTGGCCATGGTAAACCTTTCCACCAACCCTAATGTTCACTATACCTGCGCTCATGCATGCAGGCACGTGCGTGCACACACACATACACGCACACTTTTGAGTTGGAACCCTTCCATGAGACTTCACTAGGTCTTTTCTTGCTCCCCACTTCATATAATGATTCTCTGGCTCCATTGCTAATGATTCTTTCCATTCTTTAATCCTCCCATCCTTACTCCTGCCCTGCCTCACCAAATAAATCAGCTAAATTATCACTGCTAGGTAGAATGATCTCCTTCCTTTTGTGAGAGAACAATGGAGGAAATGTATTCTTGACATTCCCAATCTGTAATTCTAAAATAATTTTCCTATAGACAAATATACTATTTATAAAAATCTTTCTTTTGATAAGGAAAGATCTTTCTAAGATCCAAACAATTGACTTAACTTTTAAAATTGCCTATATAATCTTTTCTTTTTTGATTAATAAATGTCCTATGGACACAAAACTACAAATAAACCACTTTTCACCATCTTTACATCAATTTTAGTTGCACAAATATTATCATGTTACACATGCAATAAAAATTGTTTAATGAAAGCACTAAAATCCACCTAATAAAACATGCAAAATATCTTGATTTTAGGGAAGCAATAGTCTAGGTATAAGAAACCATCAGACTTTGGATCTAGGTTTTATGAAAACGTGTATGACTAATGGTAAGCATTTTAACTTATCCTTGCCATAATTAGTTTCTCTTTAAAGTGGAGATACAGTGTTCATCAGAGAATATTGATTGATGCAGTCACAATTTAGAGCAGGGTGAATTTTTCACTAAGGGTTAATGAAATAGGAAAGACTCCAAAATATTCTGCCTACATGTTTCTAATATGGAATCTAAAGTTCTTAAGTCATACAGATTCTTTTTGCAAAATGAAGGAAAAAGGAGTATGTTCTACCTATCTCCAGCCATTTCCCTTCTGTCTTCTTTGTCATCATCAACATAGTTAAGGTTATATACTTGGCTTTTAATAAATATTTATTGATTGAATGGAAAAGATTTTGAATCATTAAGTAGATGGAAGACATATTTTAAGACAGCTTTTCTTTTTCCATTTACTTTATCAGGGACACACAAAGAAAATGAATTTTTTCAAAGTTGGAAAACATTTTACGGTGGTGGACATGCCAGGTTATGGCTATAGAGCACCTGAAGATTTTGCTGACATGGTAGAGACCTACCTAAAAGAACGAAGCAAGTAAGGAAAAAATTTTCGTATAATAATAGTTACACATTTAACCCCAAAGCATGTTTTCATCAGTAGAGTAATATACACATGGTCAACACTTCAGTTTTATCAAATGACTTATTTTATAAGGTCCATTTTATTCTCATAATATTATACAATATTTAGGACCAAGGTATGTACTGCTTGCTTGTTCTCTGTCTGTAGTTTAGCTTACCCTTAATATTAAATTTAAGTGTTTTCTCAAATTGAGATTGAAACTAAAAAGTAATTCAGCATAGTTTTTTTTTTGTTTTTTGGTTTTTTTTTTTGAGACCAGACACCCAGGCCAGAGTGCAGTGACACGATCTCGGGTCACTGCAACCTCCATCTCCCAGGTTCAAGTGATTCTCCTGCCTCAGCCTCCCGAGTAGCTGGGACTACAAGTATGCGCCACTGTGCCCGGCTCATTTTTGTATTTTTAGTAGAGACAGGATTTCACCATGCTGGCCAGGCTGGTCTTGAACTCCTGACCTCAGGTGATCCGCCACCTCAGCCTCCCAAAGTGTGGGATTACAGGCATGAGCTACTGCACCCCAGCCCATCAGCTTTTTTTAAAACCAAACCCTTAGCTGGCTGATTTTGAGAATGAAAATTATTGGTTAAAACCAGCAAATTCTGATCATTTTTAAAATACTTCAGACATCACATCTGCTGCAAATGTTACCTCTTTTTTGTCTCCTTATGTAGTCAAGTGATAGTTCTGTTTCAATAATTGCACAATATATAGAAAATTGATGTTAATCTTTTAAAATGTAAAAAAAATGTTTATAAGTATCTTTGTTGTAGCTTTACATAGAGGATAAAATCAAATATTTACATAAGAAAGTGCAAAATATAATGTGTCTGGTTTCTGTTATCTGTTAGTCTTACAGTAATATTAAAAAGTTTCTATACAGGCCAGGCACGGCGGCTCACGCCTGTAATCCCATCACTGTGGGAGGCCAAGGCGGGTGGATTACTTGAGGTCGGAAGTTCAAGACCAGCCTGGCAACATGGCAAACACTGCATCTACTAAAAATAAAAAATAAAAAAATAAAATTAGCTGGGCATGGTGGTGCATGCCTGTAATCCAAGCTGCTTGGGAGACTGAGGCAGAAGAATCACTTGAACCCAGGAGGCAGAGGTTACTGAGCCAAGATCATGCCACTGCATTCCAGCCTGGGTGATAGAATGAGACTCTGTCTAAAAAAAAAAAGTTTCTATAACTTATGGTTAACTTGATTTTTATAATTTATGATCTGTAATTTATGGTTAATTTGATTTGTCTCTTACTTCTCCTCAACTTTAAGGTTTTTAGAGGCAGGAACTCACTCATTATATACCAAGTCCCAGGCAGAATGTCTTATGTCCAATATGTCCTTATTGAATTAAATTAATATTTAATGAATTTAGCTATTGAAAGTAAATAGAATTGAGACCTACTGGACTGCAGGATAAACTTCTGGCGAATTGAGAATTCCTTTTGCCTAAAGAAATTTTTTAATTTTGGATTGAGAATTATTCAAAGGAAAATTTCTTAGTATAATAAGGAAGAGGGGATAAATAAACGAGTATATTTTATATTGCCATTAATCTTCATTTCTATGTTATTATAGCTTGAGGAGAACATTTTTATTAGTGGATAGTGTTGTTGGAATTCAAAAAACAGACAATATTGCCATTGAAATGTGTGAAGAATTTGCATTACCTTATGTGGTAAGTACTTCCTTTGAATCATGGTTGCAATTAGATATCAGTTCTATGTACATCTGTGCATACATGTACCTTTTAACAATTGAGCTTGTATTGCCTCCTCAAAAGATAAAGGAGGGTGCCTTTTGAATAATAATCTTTTCAGTTACTCATCTATTAATATTAATTAAAGTAAGTTCTATGGCACTTTTATTCTCTTTTCCATCTCTCAGCTGTATGTTTTGAAAATTATAGTCAAAGGTTGTTTTAACCTGTTCATTTAATGTTCCTATGTAGTTTTCATATTTTTTTCTTTTTATAGCAACATAAATATTTGTTCAGAACAAGTCAGTAGCTCTTTAATAGCAGCTTGGCAGATAGTACTTATAAGAATGTGAATAAAACTGCAACTTAAAAAATTGCTTAATTTAAAATTTTGAAATTGTTCCAAGAATATAGCAGCCTCCAACACACACAAGTAGGATTTTTATATTTTTAAATCAAACAAAATTTCTTCTGGGAATTTCTTAGCAGTACTGTTTGTCTTTTGACCTAGAATAGAATACAGAATTGTAGGTTGGTATCCACATTAATTTTGCTTTGTGAGACTTCCAGATAAAATAGCACTCTTAAAGTTTCTTTCCAAAGAAAAGTGTAGAACCCAGTAACTATAATTTCGGTTCAAAATGATGTCAGAAAGCCACTAACAGGTAACAGTGTTTAGTACAAATCACGTCATGTTACTAGTTAACCACTTTTATTTTATTCTTGGGGTCATGGAATTCTTGGGGTTTACAAAAGTCCTATGAAGCATTAGAGATAATTTATAGTTGTGAGGAGTCAAAGGATTGATAGTCTACTTAGTAAAAATGCCTAAATATTGCCAAACTAAGTAATAGTATTCCTTATTTGGTATCACAGATACCAGTTTACGAAATCATATATTTTCCTCAATTTTAACTATAAGGAAATATTACTTTCTTTGTTGGAAAAGGAACTGGAATAGAGAAATTTTATCTGTATCTCCTTTTAAATATCAGTACATTTGCCTTTATGAGGAAAGACTCCCATTTGTGGAGGGATTCACAGGTAATTAGAAACGACACCCTTTCTGCTTCTCATTATGGGAAAAACACTGAAACCATGTTTTTCGTCTGCTCTCATACCACAACAGTTAACACAGAAGACTTCTGTGGCCAAATGTGTCAGGGGTTTTCCCCACCAACAAGCAGACGACACCAGCTGAGTATCTGAAAATTTGATTCTGATACTGTCTACCTGGAGATAGCATCAGATCCTACATATTAAGGATTCTATTGAGGATTCAGTCCCCAAGACTGCCCCTCTCCCCCAGCTTCAGACACTAGTCACAATTTTGGGCCTCTAGAATATCGAAACTGGCTTCAAGTCGGGGTTCCCACTACCCCCTCTTTGGGTTTAATTGCTGGAGTGGGTCACAGAACTCAGGGAAACATGTTTACTGATGGTATTATAAAGTATATTACAAAGGATACAATGAAGATGCACAGAAACTCCATGTCCTCCTTGGGCATGCCACCCTTTGGAAACCTCCCTGTGTTCAGCTATTTGAAAGCTCTCCAAACCGAGTCTTCCTGGGCTTTTATGGAAGATTCATGACATCAGCATCCTTTCTCCCGGGTATGGGGTGGGACCCTCTCTGGAATGAGGGTCATATGACCCACAGTCAGAAAGGTGAGGGAAGATTACAAGTCTTGTCTTTGGGCAGGTGAGTGGAAGGCAGGAGGTCAGAGAGATTTTGTTTCCCGATGCCTAACACATCCAACATTATAACAAAAGATTGTAACAAGGGCTATCGGAGTTATGAGAAAGGAACCATGGACATAAACCAATATATATATCATGATACCACACACTCCTGCCATTAACATCTTTTATGACTAAAAAGCATAAATGATTTGCCAGGAATACCTGGTAAAGTATTGGAAGAGTTTAACTGATTTTTGTAATCATCCATACTTTGACCTTTCTGCACTATGTACTTGTCTTTGGACAAGTAAAATTCTGGACTGACTTGGAATATAACGAGTAGCTACAACCTACAAATACCCTGATTTCTGATTTTTTCTTTTGAGTATAGGTCAAAAACTGATTACAAATAGGCAATTTTATATAGATAAAGCCAATATTCATTTATATATCCTAAGCTGTCAGGTATATTGTGATCATCTAAACATTTAGTTTATCACAGTTACAAATATGACCCTTCTTATTGATCTTTCCAAGATATTATGGCCCTGTGTGGTTAAAGCACTATAAGCAGCAAACACACTGTATACTTCATGTGTTTCACATATTTGCTCATTTAATCTTCACAGTTCCTCCTTCACGGATTTTTGTTACCATTTTTTAGACGAGGAAATAGGTACAAAGAGATAAGAAATGTACACGGGTAACCTAGTTGTAAATGAAATATTGTAGCTAAAATGTGTAAAATTATTAACAACCACTTTGCTAATGCTTAAAAATTTGTTTTCTTATAGATTGTTTTAACAAAAATTGACAAATCTTCCAAAGGACATCTTTTAAAACAAGTACTTGAGATCCAGAAATTTGTTAACACGAAAACTCAAGGATGTTTTCCTCAGTTGTTTGCTGTAAGGTAAGAATTGAATTGTTTTGTTTTCTGTTTTTAATGAAGTAATAAAATGAGAATGTTGTGGGTTTTTTAATTTTTGTTTTATTTCAAAAGTTTTTGGGGAACAGGTGGTTTTTGGTTGCATGGAAACATACTTTCGTGGTTATTTCTGAGATTTTAGTGCACCCATCACCTTAGCAGTATACACTGTACCCTATGTGAAGTCTTTTATCGCTCACCCCTCCCACCTTTCTCTTGGGTCTCCAAAGTCCATTTTATCATTCTTACACCTTTGTGTCCTGATAGCTTAGCTACTACCACTTGTAAGTGAGAACATACAGTATTTGGTTTTTCATTCCTGAGTTACTTCACTTAGAATAATGGTCTTCACCTCCATCCAGGTTGCTTCAAATGCCATTATTTTGTTCCATTTTATGGCTGAGTAGTATATCATAAAACATTATACCACATTTTCTTTATCCACTCGTTGGTTGAATTGTTTTTATAACTTAATGTACTGAAAACCTGTAATATTATATCAGTGTTTCTTAAATTAAGGTGTCATTTAAAAGGCATTTGAAGGCCAGGCACAGTGGCTCATGCCTGTAATCCCTGCACTTTTGGGAGACCGAGGCAGACAGATCACCTGAGGTCAGGAGTCCAAAACCAGCCTGGTCAACATGGTGAAACCCTGTCTCTAGAAAAAAAAAAAAAAAAAAGCCAGGTGTGGTGGCAGACGCCTGTAATCTCAGCTGTTCGGGAGGCTGAGGCATGAGGCAGGAGAATCGCTTGAACCCGGAAGCTGGAGGTTGCAGTGAGCCAAGATCACACCACTGCACTCTAGCCTGGGTGACAGAGCGAGACTCCATCTCAAAAACAAACAAACAAAAAACTGTAGTATATCCATACCTGAGAAATATTTTGGCTGATCTCCATACTGATGGATGGATGGATATAGGAAGACAGGTACATAAATAATATATACAATCATATAAAAATAATATATAAAATAATAGTAAATTTTTTAAAACCTGAAAAGTCTAACAAGGTAATTGAATTTTTGTTACAAAAAGAACAAATTAGAATATTTAAAAAAAAAAAAACCACCCAGGCAGAAAAAAAAGAAAACAACTAAAAAAATCAAGACTTATTCTGGAAAACAAAGCAAGATGGAAGGTATACTGAAGTTTTTGGAATCATGAAGGAAATGGGTGAGATAACATTGATCATCAGATCTTAGGATATTACACAAAGCAGCTGGGGGAAAAGAAGAACAGATTAAAAGGTGTTCTGCTTTCATGCATGAAATCACAAGAATTTGTAAATTTTTTAAGTTGACGAATTCAGATCTTATCTAAGGAAAGGAAGAAAATTATTTTTTCTTTTCACAGTGCTGTGACCTTTTCTGGAATCCATCTATTGAGATGCTTTATAGCAAATGTAACAGGAAATCTTGACTTGACTAATTAATGGCTCCCAGTTTAGCTGAAGATTCCCAAAAAAAAAAAAAAAAAAAGAAAGAAAGAAAGAAAAAAAGCTTTCTGCTAACTGGAGTTAAATACCTAGAAGAATTTCAACATTGTTTTAAATGTGCGTCTGTAACTTCCAAGAAGATGATTTCAGCTTTAAAACCTGCACCTTCTCAAAACAAGAATTAGCGCCTCGGGGAAAAAAGTTTATAAGTAATTGAATTATGGTGTCCATTAGAACAGATACCCTGTTTTAACAAACTGACAACAGCATATAGAAGTCCATAAAATGAAAACCTGTTACAACTATGTAGAGAAGGGTTTGCTGTTTTATTGGGCTTTTGTCTTTTAAAGAAAATGTCTACTATGTGTATTTTTTTAAAAAACATTAAAATAGGCTAAGTAAAAGGGGGCTGCTTTTCTGTTAAGCATCAGTAGGTAAGTTGATGAATATGTTCCTATGTAAGCCTATTTGAGTCCGTATTTGACTATTAAAAACTGTGTTAGTCCATGTTGGAAACAACCAAAAGAACAGAATTCAAGTTCCAGTTCTGACGTTTATTATGTATGTTGGATCTTGGGCAACTTACTTGATTTCTCTGAAATTCATTTGTTACTCTAAACTTGAAAGCTATTAATATTGAAATGAATGGTTTTACAAAAGGTAACATGTGAGAAGATAGCTACACATTTGTAAAGCCAAACCAACAAAGAAATATAGCAGAATTCACAGGTAGATTTATCACATGAAATGTCCTTTCATAGAGGAAGTAACATTTTCACTAGTGAAAAATCGAAAAAACAAAAATAGCTTTAGTGAGAAAACTAATTTGCAAAGGGTAAGAGAAAAAAGCTGACAGGACAGTTTAGACTGCTACATTTAAGGTTCAGAATGGAAAGATAAATACTTTCAAATAAAGTTAATAGAAAAGAGTTTTGTGAAGGGGCCACTGACCCATTCAGGTAAGTGGCTTAGTTTTTCCAAGTGAAGCTGAATAGTAAAAGATTACAGCTGTATTGCTGGATAAAAAAATTAAAGCTATAAACCAACTTCGTGGCTTTTTTCAGAAAACTCAATCTGAATATATTGTCATTTGTTTCATACTTCATGGAATTGGTCTAATTCTAACCAGCAGTGTTTTCAGCCAAAAAGATTTTTTAATATAGGCATTCATAAAATACATAGTGACAAGAATTTTCTTACAAGTCATCTATTTGTCTGCCAGTGTTACTCTACTGCTTTGTCTTATTCTTGGTTCTATAAGCAGAGCCTGAGCCAAAAGCTTACATATGTAAATTTGGAAAGTGATCCCAGGGAACAGTGGCAAAATGAAACCAGACAGACAAGCCTATTAATGACATATTCATTGAGTTAGCCAAAACATAGGCACTAGTGCTAGATCTTGAGGGAACATCTGAGAAGTCTTAGGAAATATGTGTTCTACATACACATAAAGTGAGCAGGTTCGATGCAGCCTACCCCTAAAGGCTCAGGGTGCTGAGATGCCAAAGAAAGAGGCTGACAAATCCAGTTTGTCAGAAACATTTAATAGGGACTTCTGCACAGAATCTATGTCTCAGGCAGTGATGAGACAGTGGATCCCCGCAGTTACCCCCAGACCCAGGGCTTATATGCTATAGAGAAAAGGGCATACATGCTTCAGAAGGAACATGTGAGACACTGAAGTCAACCCTCAGGGAAAGGCAAGAATGCTGTGTGCAGCATAGCATATAATTTGCTTAAGGCCAGGATTTACAGTGAGTGTGTATTATTTTAATAGTAGTAATTAGAAATCTTAGAGGCATTCCTGGAACAAGTTATCAGAAGTCAACATGGTAGATTAGCATCCAAGATGGAGTTACTTTAGCTTCACACTGTGCCTCTTTCTTTGAGGAGGGGATGGGGTGGCCCCACACCTCTTCCAGGTTGTACATACCCAAGTGCCAGGCAATTCCTGCAGCTGGTCAGAAGCTCAGGGGCAAGAATTGAGAAGTCCCCAGAGCAAAAGGCAAGGTTCAGCCCTACCTGAAACTGGATGCCACAGCAGTGACTTTAATAAGGCCAAGAGAATTTGAAGTGGCACACAAGAGGTCTCAAACACTGTCCTTATAAATGACTTGTGTGTCCAGAAGTGATAAAGTTGCTCCTCACTAGGGCGTGGATAATCCCAGCACTTTGGGAGACCAAAGTCTTGAGTCCAGGAGTTTGAGACCTAAGCAACATGGTGAAACTCCATCTCTACAAAAGTTTTTTTTTAAAAATTAGCTCTATGGTCCACAAAGCTATATACCAGTTCTCTTACTAATTTACCTTCCATTTCCTAATAGGTAAAGGAAATATATTGAACACAAGGACACTTAGAAGTTAATGGCCTTTCTAGACTTCTCTGGAAGGAAATCTCCTTGGTATTGTCCATATTTTAAGCCACTAAATAGCTACTATCATTTGGTAGGCAGCAAAAAGGAATATGAAAAGTGACTAGAGATTAAGAATTAAACCAGTTTACTTAACAAGACTTCAGGAGAGACGCTAAAGCAGTGTTGATATAACTGGATTTGGGGCCACTTGCATCAAAATCACTTGGGATTCTTGTTAAAAATCCACGTTTCTGGCCTGTTTATCAGTCTCTGGGAAAGGGCTCATCTGCCACCAGGTGATTCTCAAGAAGTCTAACATTTGAGAACCACTGGTAGAGATAACTGGGAAAATGCAGAAGGCAGACAGGGAAGGAAGAAAGCCAAATAAAGAATGGAAGGGAAATAAAAGGGTGGCTGATGAAAAGAAGGATGCAGTACATACTAAGGTACTGCTTTCTTTTTCTTTAAATCTCTATGTAACAAAAATTAAGGGCACGACAAAAGCTTATTAACCTAATTCTAGAAAAGTTAGAACACTGGAAAAATACCTACCTCAAACTTCACATCATTACTTGAAAATACTTAAGATGTACTCCCTCAGAGCAATAGTATAAGCAACATCCCCTATCAGATGATAGCATCAACACCAAATTATAAATGTTCTAGCCTCATTCCTGGGTCTATTTAATGTCTCCTAACATCATTTTCTCATTTTACTTTCTCAACTACCTGTTATCCTGTTATATTTCATATGTTACCATGAACCACTTTATATCCTTTTTGTAAAAATGTTTATTTGGAATCAATCACTGGCACCCAAATAAAGAAAATTAAAACTTCTTGGAGAACTCCAAACTCACTTTAATATAAGATGAACAAATGAACAGAAATAATGGTTGTAACCAGACCCTGGTAATACAAGCAGTGGCAAAGCCTGATGATCAATTCCAATATATAAACAAGACAGCAAGTGTCAGGAGCTACAGACTTTATAGAGAGGCAGACCTATCTACGATGGAGCCAATAAGGCCAAAGTGACCTTTCAGGTGTTTCCTTGCTATTCCTCATCCTCCCTCCTCATCTACCTCAAGGCACAATGGTTTTTGCAAATGGTTATTAAGCTGCCTGGTAAATCATAAAATTACTCAATTTCTAGAGACTTACTAGCCTCACTCAAGGAATTACATCTGGTTCTCAAAGGCAGGCTGTGGCAGACTATTCATCTTAACACCTGGCATGTGGTTGAAGCAAAAAAGAAGTACTTGTTGATGAATGGCACAGTGCTACTTTAAATGTAAACCTAAATGAAATGGAATGAACTCCTTTGCAATGCTGCACTACGGCAGCTCCTCTATGAGTCCAGGTGGTATTTCCAGATCTCAGCAGTTCCACTTAAAACAGAAAACTGAACTAGCCTTGTTAATCACTTATAAGTCTCATGTATGAACATCTAAACTCCCATTAAAGCAAAAATATCATCAATGTCATCTGTCTCCTTAATGGTTCCTGATGTAATGTTTTTATTTATTTGCATCACTGTGTACGAATCAGTTTCATTTCCATGGATGCCTCTAGGATTTTTATGAATCATTTTCTCCTTAGTTTGCATGACAGTCATTGAAACTCCACTACTCAAGAATTGCTTACTGTTAGGGTAGAGATCAGTTCTATGCACAGTATAGTGTGCGAGTCTCCACTTAGCACCAGTATCTGCCGCAACATTGTGAGTCCCTTGAGAGAACTTCTGAATTTCCCTTAAATGAGTTGACTGCAGCTTTCTCTGTGGTTTCCTTTGTCTCCGCAAAAATTTATTCTGTGATCTTCTCTGTCTCAGATGATGCTTCGAAGTTTTAATACCTGAGCCACGAAGAAGGCAGTTGCAAATAGACGTTTTTATGCAGTCTAGTTTCTTCGGCAAACTTTAAAGGACAGAGAGAGGAAAAATCTGGGCTTAAGATGCAGAAAAACAGGAAAAATCTGGGCTTAAGATGCAGAAAAACATTCTCAAGCACTTTTAATTTACCAACTGAAAAGAAAAATACACAACTTATCTACAAGTCCAGTGCCTGTGTACAATCCCAGAACTACATCGAAAAATATTGTTTCACCCCAAATCTGTTTTTCTTCAGAACACAAATGTCCTGATTGAAATGTAGACGAATGTGTCCCCATTTTGCTTTTAACCTCTCAAAAGTACAGCTGCCTAGCAATTAGCTGAATGCTGAGATACCTCCATACTTCAGTGTCATAGCTTTTCACTCATAACTGCTAATCTGTTCATAACGTAATGAGTGCGCATGAGGAAACATCACAAATGAAAAAATCTGACAGTATATATTTATCCGAATCTGGATAATCAACTTCATGCTGTGGCAGAAAATGAACAAAGAAAAAGGAATAAAGGCTAAGAGTTTATAAAACAATGTGAAGACAGGGCTTCTGGCCCAGACACACTAACAGCCATACACTACCCTTATTATGATTCATATGTCATCTTCAAGTTTGGAAATTCAGAACTCCAACAGCTGATCGTTTTAGATGTTTTGCTTCCACATGGGGTACATTGCCACAAGGTTTTTCCGTGCCTAGCTCAATTGTTTCATTGTTTGCGATAGATTTTAAAAGATGAGCACGGATAGAAAACTTTGAGGAAGCCCATTATAATAAAGTAAACCATGATCTCTGCTTCAGAACCATTTTTTATCTTACTATAAGCAGTGACTTTTAAGTGGGGAGAAGGTGGGTGTACTTCCAAGTTGAAAGGAAAACAGAGGGCCTGAATTGAGTTCCACATCTAACCCCTTGAGCAAAATCTTCCATTTACCCATCTATGAAATGGGAAACATACTGTGTACCCCACAATGTTATCATGGACATTCAATAAATTAGAAAGTTTACTACAAATATTTGAATGAAACAGCAAAACACGGCAATATGAAGGAGCACTGTATCTGGGGGAGTACTGAATAATGGTTTAACCAGTAAACACCAGTTTGCTACCCTTCTCATTAACTTTTAGTTGTTACCTCTGCCTCATCTAGCCTTGATTTTAAACCCATTTTGTTTTGTTTTGTTTTGTTTTTTTGAGGTAGAGTCTCGCTCTGTCACCCAGGCTGGAGTGCAGTGGCACAATCTCGGCTCACTGCAACCTCTGCCTCCCAGGTTCAAGCAACCTGTCTCAGCCTCCTGAGTAGTTGGGATTACAGGCATGCGCCACCCTACCTGGCTAATTTTTGTTATTTTCAGTAGAGACGGGGTTTCACCATGTTGGTCAGGCTGGTCTCGAACTTCTAATCTTGTGATCCACTTGCCTCGGCCTCCCAAAGTGCTAGAATTACAGGTGTGAGCCACCACGCTCGGCCTTTAAACCCAATTTTAAACAGAATGCTTCTCTACATCTCAGACTGTGTTTTCAGCCATAGAATATATCACTTTTAGGTTATTACAGAGCTTTAGGGGACCCACCTCAATGTAAAAACCCCTCAAACACTTTATCCCTTAGGAATATTCAACCATTTTTCCCATAGCTTCTAATCAAAATGTGTCACAAAACCCTCACTGTATAGTAATTTTTTTTTCTAAAACAGGACTATCTTTTCTGTAATTAAAAAAAAAAATTAACACATTTTCAATAGTTTGTTCATCCCCAAGAATGAATTTTGAAGCCCTGAGTACCTATTAGCTAATATCCATAGCTAACTATGGATAACAAACTATGGGGTATGGACAGGATATTTCTTAAAGAATACATTAAAAAACAGGTCAGGTAGAACAGGCTCTCAATATCTATTTGTGTCTGAAATCATTAATGTTAAGCCCTGAAGTGTCTAATGTCTAATTTCATGTAGTGCTTGATGCAATACTGGTTCACAAGCAAAGATAAGCACCCTTAAACAGTTCTGAATATAAAAATCACAGAAAAGAAATCAATGTATAAAGTGTCCAGCCGCTACAAACAGCAAACCTGACCGTGACCCCAGCAGTCTGGTATGGGCCTCATAGGAGGCAGGCACCTTCTGCTTCTGCTCTCATACCCTTATCCCACTGCACTGAAGCTGTCTGCAGAAAAGCTGCCTTCGCCCACAAGACCCTGAGCTCCCCGAAGGCCAACTCCTGTCTTTACGCAGTGTATCCTCAGGCTCAGCACACTAGACATTCTTAATGCTTCTTGAATGAGCGAAGAGCATAAATGACTGAAGTCCAATTAACCTGTTTATCTTCTTCCTCCAATGATATAGCTTTGCTCTTACAACAAAAGCAGCAAATGCAATTGCAGTTTGAGTACATCCCAATTTTAGCCCTGCTGCAGCAGCTGAACATCACATTTTAAAGAAAAGTGACCTGAATATATACTTTTACTCATAACAACAACAGAAAAAGTAAGAAAACATAAATTTTGTAATACACCTACCTAGTACCTTGAGCTTCCAGATGTTTAAGCCGGTTGCTTTTAAGAAGTTTGTTGCCCAGAAAAATGGCCTGAGCTTTGAGTTTTTTGCTCCTGCACCATACCACTGCCATTTGGATTTCTTCAGAAAGTTGTGTGAAAGACTCAGCCTCTCGGAATCTTTGTATGAAACTTCTGACTTGAGGAGTTGCTATCGCTTTCTGAGAAGAATGCTTGGTTGTCTTTAGTTTAAAATCAAAGCTGATCTGAAATGTAAAAAGATGAGAAAAATATGAAGTATTACTGACTTGTAATTATATGACAACAGGGAAAGCTAGCTCACAATCAAAATTTAAAAATTACAATCATCAGTCTTTAAATGCTTGAAGTGATGGATACTCCAATCACCCTGTGATTATTACGCACTGTATGCCTGTAACAAAATATCTTATGTACCCCATAAATACATATACCTGCTAGGTAGCCACAAAAATTTTAAAAAATGAATTATCAATCTTTAAGGAAATTTTTTTTGCTCACTAAGCTTTCCTCATGTCTTTAAAACCTGAATTTTTCTCCACTGCTCCAAATACAAGTTGTTTTGTTCCCTGTCTGTACCAGGACGGTTCCATCTGCAGCTGAGTTAGATGGAGACAGGAAAGTTAACGTAAATATTCTAACACACATATCTCACACACACAACAATAAAACCCCCCATGATTAAATACTGGCAAAAGCCTAACTGTAGGAGGTTGGGGGAGGTCACTGAAAGGCCCCCCTCCTCTACATCACTAGACTATCACACTTGTTTTTCACTTATTTCCATATCCTGAGCAACCATCTTCAATATTAAAAATGTTTCTGAAAACAGGAAAGACATGGGGCCTTGCAAAGCGCCCAGCAGAGTAGGCCCATTAATCAGCTAATGACCACTGAACATGTTAAAAATGCTCAACTGAGCAACACTTCCAGTTCTACTTCAACCATCTTCTGACAAGGCACCTTTACTTCTTCAACCCCTTTTTTCTATAATCAAGTCACATTTGGATTTTACTAACGTTTACTGTTTTTTTTTTTTTTTGAGACGGAGTTTCGCTCTTGTTACCCAGGCCGGAGTGCAATGGCACAATCTCGGCTCACCACAACCTCCGCCTCCTGGGTTCAAGCAGTTCTCCTGCCTCAGCCTCCTGAGTAGCTGGGACTACAGGCGCGCGCCACCACGCCCAGCTAATTTTTGTATTTTTAGTAGAGACGGGGTTTCACCATGTTGACCAGGATGGTCTCGATCTCTTGACCTCGTGATCCACCCACCTCGGCCTCCTAAAGTGCTGGGATTATAGGCGTGAGCCACTGCGCCCGGCCACGTTTACTGTTTATGAAAATATGCTACCACATGATGTGCTTATCTTTCTGCTTACCTTCTTCCAAATTTCTTACACTTAAAAGGAACTTTAAAAAGTAGAAAATATAAAAGTAACAACCCATGTCAATAGTTTATGTTTGGTCATCAACAGAAATATAGTGCTATTTGCGAAAAATATAGTAGCAATTAGTCTTGAATAAGAGGGATGTTGACCCACCAGATTCAAAACCAGCTCACCTACAAACAGGTGCACAGACTGCAGAAGTTTCAAGGCTCACAAAGCACCATAGTTCTTGAGACACAGTTGAAAAACTATTCTGGGGACTGGTGAATGGTAACAAAAACAGACTATGAAACCATACTGCCTGCATTCAAATCGCAGCTCTGCCATTTATTCACTATGTGGCCTGGCCAACTTTCTTGGCTTTTCTATGCCTCAATTTCCTCATCTGAAATATGAAAACAGTAATAAGCGTGCCCACCTTACAGAGCTTTTGTGCTATTAATAATTATATGACTTCATGCATATAAAGCACTTAGAACAATGCCTGGCACAGAAAGTATTATTCCTCACTCTGAATTCACGAATTGGACAGGACATCAATGGAAGATGGAGTCCTTAAAGTTCAAGAAAGTATGCTTAAGAATTCTTGAAGAGAAGTAAACTAACCCATGAAGAATACCAGAAGTAAAGACATTTTGCAAACACGGGGTTAAAAAAAAAAAGTCAAGTTACTGAGTAAAACACTAATGCTCTGATATATGCTGTTACAGAACAAACAGAATTTACAGACATTAATAAATCATGTTAAAACTTGAACCTCAACAAGAGTAAAGGAATAGCTTTATGACAAATGACAAGGATGATGACCAAAATGATGACAGTAGCTAATAACATCTAACTCCAATTAAATGCTTACCATACTCCAGACTCCTGAACACTTTACATGCATTAAACTGGCACAACCCTAGGAGGCACATATTACTATTACAAAATAGAGATATGAAGAGATCAGCAAACTTACAGAAGGTCACACAGCTAGTACCAAAGCCAGGATTCAAACCATCTGACTGCAAAGCCTATACTCTTAACCTGCAGCACAATCCATACTTAATGACAGATCTTGCAGTTACTTTAAAATTCTAGAGAAACTCCTACTAAAACATTTTTAAAGGTACTCTATTAACTGAATTAACTGGATGTATTAAAAATCCTCTGCCCCTATTCATTCAGAGGCAAACAGTGACAATAAGAAGGCATTAAGCTTAGAGCTGGGGATAAAATGAGAAAATTCAATCTCTGCCCTTGGTAAGAAGCATCCTCTACAAATTAGCAGAAATCATAAGCTAAATTTAATGAAGCCAGACAAACCTTAGTAGCTTTGTGTTTCAGCTTGTTGCAGAAAGCCCTCACATCAAATTCTGATGACTTTTCTGTGGAGGTGGAAAAATAGTAGATAAAAAAACTTAGGCACACTATTTTCAAATCTACAACAAATTCTTAAATGCATGACATTCCTTGCTAAATTACCACATAAGAAATAAAGAAATAAAGCAAGCAAAAAAACTAGGAAGCAACTACAGAAATAAAAAAATCAACTTTAAGTACTCAAGCTTAGAAGGCATAGGTATTACAATACCTCTCTAAAGATAATCAATGTGGATCAAAATTAAGATGTGAGATGTTGAATTTCTTTCCATGCAGTGAAGAGTACTTTCAACAGGTTTCTTTTTATTTGTTTTTTTGTTTTACTAGAGTATGTGCTGTATCAAAGCAAATTACCTCTGAAGATTTTCTTTTTCTTTACTGGCTGTCCAAGATCCTCATTATTCTGTGTATTTATCTTCATTTGTTCAGCATTTTTGGAAATTCCAAGTAAGGTTTCTTCGATGGCCTTTGGTGACTGCTCACTTATTAAAAACAGTTTATTTAGCCATTTAGTTATTCCTCTAGCTGCAAAAGCTGTAGGTATTTCTTTCTCAAAGACTTCAAAAAATGGCTGTCCTAAAAATTCAATGATATCAGAAGGAAAGGTAAAATCTTTGAAGTAAGGCATTGGTTGAATCCTAGAGACCTCCTGAAGGAATCCAAACAAAGTCTCGTAGAACAAAATCAACCTTTTTAAAACACCTTTATAGAGAACCCTAGAGAAAGAAACAGAAGCTAATTAGCCAGTAATTACAATTTGCAGATTACATAAAAAACTTGCAAGATTAAAAGCTGAAAATAAATGGCTATCAAGGTCTTCCAGTATGTATAAAAAACACTATAGTGCACACTTGTAAACAGCCAGATTAGTCCAACCCAACAGAAAAATCCCAAGTATAAAATGTTACTCAAGACCTGGCGCAGTGGGTCATATCTGTAATCCTAGCACTATGGGAGGCCAAGGTGGGCAGATCACTATGTCAGGAGATCAAGACCATGCTGGCCAACATGATGAAATTCAGTCTATACTAAAATACAAAAAAAAAAAAAAAGAAAGAAAAATTAGCTGGGCATGGTGGTTCGCACCTGTAGTCCCAGCTACTGAGGAGGCTGAGGCAGGAGAATCACCTGAACCCAGGAGGTGGAGGTTGCAGTGAGCCAAGATCTCGCCACTGCACTCCAGCCTGGTGACAGAGCAAGACTCCACCTCAAAAACAAAAAAAAGTTACTCAAAAAACCATAGGACAGTCCACTAGGAAAAATATATTTATATTCAAAAACAAAGTACTACATGGAGAAATGTACAAAAGGATGCATATCAAAGTCTTAAGTGTGGTTTTATCTAGATGGTGAGATTTTAGGCAAACTTCAGATTCTTTACATTTTGCTTTTTTAATTTCTTAAAATAGGCATGTATTATTGTAATCAGCAAAAATTAAAGCTATTTTCATTACAGAAAAGTTTCAAAGCTTTATCATTTTAAAATAGTATGATTAGTAATCAAACACTGTTATCTCTGATTAAGAATAAGGATAAAAAACAAAACGATAGGAAATAGTACTTGAGATATCCACGTTAAGACATCAAAATGTTTTCAATCTCTAAACACAGAAAAACTTTTTTTTCCCCTCCCGGTGTTTTCTTTCATTCATATTAGAGCTAATAATCTTAATTGCTTGAAATAGTCCAAAACAGGCCTTCTTATGAATAGACAAATTCTAATCATCCATCAGATCAGTTTCACAACATGTACTGAGAGACATGCAAAAGAACATCTCTTTAGTTTGCAAGTATTACCAGCATACATTAACTAAATATGCTTAGAAAAGCAGTGGTGTTTCAGGTAGCACATAAGGTCAAAAATTGCATTTATCATTGCCATTAAAAATTAGAAACCACGTGACAGAAAGAATCAAGTGATATAGGCAGCCCAGGAACAGCATCATTTTAAATGGCCTATATGACTACTGCCAACAATTACTTATTACTGCAATTCCCACTCTCAGACATTAATTTTTTTTAATGCTGAATACAAATCCACTGTTTCACTACAACCTACCATGACCCAGATTTCAGTGTCACACCAGTCACTCCCAATTTTTTTAGTTGCTCAGTGTTAGGCTGATCTTGTGGATTGAGATACAAAGCCTACTCCTTCAACATAACCATCAGCACTTGGCTTCCCATCTACCCCCAGAAAACTCTGATCAAATCAAGAAAGAGAATACCTGCACCTTCCATAACCCCATAGGAAAGTAAGTTTGAATACTACTAATAAACTAGGCTGAAAGGAAATGAGAAAGAAATGAAGGATTTCAGAGGTATGTACATACCATAACCTGCTCACCAACCCTACTATCACAAGGTTTAAAATAATGAACTCCTGCAAACCTAGATGTTTCACAGTCCAGCTGGAAAATCAATTTAAGGTGGGAAAACAAAACCAAAGTTAATTTGGGTTTTGTAAGTTACAATCATGAATGAAGAAATATATTGGACGTAAAGAGAATTTTCTTAAAATATTAAAGCCTTAAAGCATGTTCTGTTTAAGAATTTTAAACTTTAAAATACGGTAATAAACACTCTGCTAGTGTTCCTATTATTAAATTTATTTCTTAAAGTTTAGTTTCTAAGTTTAAGAATTTCTAGCTATTAATGCTTTTAGATAATATATGCTGAACAGTGACAGGCAGTCTCTGGCAATGGCCACATCAGGCAATTCCTGAGAAAAGGAGGCCAAGAAGCAATTCCTAATAACTCCTATCAAGTGTTAGCTTTCAAACAAAACTACTGTTAAATATATCCAAACAATTTCAATTCAAAAGAAGGTATATTTTAAGAGATTCAAGGATACAGAAATGTTTTGCAGCAGCAGTCCAACAAGCGAAGCAACAACTTGCAGGCTCCCAAAACCTTCATCAACACCAACTCCACCACTGGCTGACCAGGGACGACAGTGGTACTTATGGGCTGATTTTTACTTGAAAAAAAAAAAAAAAATAGAAAAAGTACATTACTTTCATTAAACCAAACAAAAAAAGGTTTATTTCACATTTGCCACTTTATTATAAAGGATATGACAAAAGATTCAAATAAAGAGATGCATAGGGCAAGGTATGGCAGAAGGGGCATAGAGCTTCCATGCCCTCACGGGGCGACCCTTCACATACATGTGAAGCTCCCATTACTTTTTTAAATATAAAACATTTCTATAACAGTTTTCAAGTGAAGACTTGCTTTAAGGTCAATTTCAAGTAGTTATATGCAATAACAGCCCACTGATGTTTTAATACAATCTATCATGACCCAGAGTTCACACTTGTCACTCCCCATACACCAATGTCAGAAGATTACCACAAACGCCAAGTGTCCCATGTTAAAATTTATACAGCTGAGGTATAATGATTATATTCCAACACCAAGCGTAGACAAATCAAAGGGAGATCACAAGACATCGAGTTCCCAGCCCACCACATCACAAAGCAACTGGACCACTTACCTGGGAAAAAACAACTCAAACAGGTCTTGAATTGAACCTGCCAAATTCATGTTTTTCAAACGTTTTAAACATTGCTCAACCTGAAAGAAGAAGAGCAGCTCAAATTCATGTGTATGTAATGCAGACATGGTCACTGATTATGACCAGGAAAGAGAAGAGTTCTAGATTTTCAAAGTATGGAAATATGCTAAATACCATAGACTACCTTATTTTTTTTCAGGGTAGAGAAATCCAAAATGCAGGCAATTGTTTCTGGTTACAAATTTGGAATTTATCCAGCCAAACAAATTTTTTAAATCAGGTGACTCCTCAGAAATTAGCATATGCCACAATGAGCTTGATGTTGTAAAAGGGACCAAAATGAGTATAGATTATTCTCAAGATTATAATTTTGCTGAGGCAACATGATTTTTAATAGTGAAACTACGCAAACAAGATAGCACATTATTAACTACTAAATCTCAACAGTCTATATAAAGTACCACAGAGATAAGGAAAATGATTGGCTTTAAACACTGAACAAATATATTCCTTGAGTATATGAAGCTTGTTCTTATGTTCCTCTGCATCTTCCCTCTTCCTCACTTCTCTTTCTTGAGTTTTTCCCCTTGTTTCCTTTGGAACCATAGTTCACTTACTGTATTTTCCAAGTGCTTTACCATCTTGCTTTGTCAATACCTCCCTCAAAGGATGGTGTCCAGACTTGAAAACCGAAAGATAGGAGGTGACCCTAAAGAATTTAAGGATTGTTCCCTCCATTGTTCTGAAAAGCACTATTAAAACAGAATCCATAACCTTGGTTCAATTTCTAAAAGTATATTTGCAGCTCTAGGAAGATACTCTTGTTGCCATTGCCCACCCGTATTTTTGTATCTGTCTAGATGCAGTCTCATGCTGCCCTTTGTGTGGTATTCCTGAGGACTACAGAATTCCTACAGCATTTTGTACAATGCATGGCTCTTACTTTTTTAAAAGAAAATTTAAAATGCTATTGAGTGCCTACTGAACGCTGTTGTAAGAACTGGATCACAGTGGCAAACAAAAAGGACAAAATATATTGCCCTTGTAGAGCTTACATTATAGCTGGGAGAGAAAGGCAGTCAATCGATGGTAGGTGGTGTTAAGTTCTATGGAGAAAAATAAGGCAAAAAGGGAGTGCTGAGAGAATTGCAATTTTAAATAGGGTCTGTTTCTTATTTTAGCATTTAGTTAATATTTTACATGTCTTCCTATTGTTACTACTAGATTTTTAGCAACTAGAGATAGGGAAGTTTCTAACACCATTTTATCTCCCAGCATGCCCTACATGTTCTCCACAGAACAGGAATCAAGACTGTTTTCTGTGTTTCATTTAGGGGAACGTTTACTTACATGAAAGTTCTCTGTAAACTGTGAAATGTTAAGCAGTTATAAGACAGTAGTAGATGTGGTAATAGCAGCTGCAGCAGCAACATAAGCATGAAACGTGTTTCCCACCTAAGGGATTACATACAATATAAAATATATACACAAATAACTTTACCACAACACAGACTGTGTTAAATGCTATAAGAGAAGTACAAAGAGGAGGCCCAAATAGCCAAGAATTAAAAAAAAAAAAAAAAAAAAAGAATTCAACTTCAGTAATAATCAGGAAAACACGACTTAAAATGAGATTACTATAACATAGACTATCACTGCCAGGAAGGCTTAAAATGGGACTTAGAGGATAGGAAGGCCTTTAACAGGCAGACATGGAGAGGCTGGGCATTCTAAACATACAGAACCAGGTGAGCAGACTCAGGAGGAACAAACAGTGAGCATGTAGGTGCATTAAGAGTTCAGGTTAGCGGGAATAAACACACCTGAACGTGAGAGACAAGCCTGAGCTAAGAAGACTGAAGAGGCCAGATCACAGATCTCGTAAGCCAAGCTAAGAAGTTTGGTCTTTACTCAGGACACACTGGAGAACCACTAAAAATCAAAGTTGTGTTTTCAGATGATTAACCTGGTTTTCATATTTCGAATATGCCAGAGCTTAGGAAAAGCTGAAGGAGGAAACACCAGTTATGATACTAAGAACAACTAAAAGTTGACAACTAAAAGTTGACAAGGTCTAAGAAGGGAAAATGGCAGCCAGAACTGAAGAGGTGACCAAAAGCAGAGGAAGTTTTGCTTTATGGACTGCCTGGATGGGAGAGCTACATAAAAGACAGAGACTAGAGAACACCAAATGTTTATGACTGGGTGATTATTTACAACTAGAAGTTAGAAGCAGAAATACATTCATTTTGAGGGTCAGCAAGCTTAATTTGGATTAAAAAGACTCCGAAAAAAATAAAAGCCACCATAGAATAGAAAATTTAGGGAAAGACCAGATCTTTCTTTGATAAAATCTTCATCCTTTTCACTTTAAGTACTAGGGGTCGAAAACTAACGAGAAGGCACGCATCTTAAGATTAGAGAATACATCTTTTTCATTCCTGTATACACAGCACTACGCAGTGCCTGGTACACAGAAAGTTCAAAAACACTTGCAAGGTGGCCCTGTCACACAATGGATAGCCCTCTGACCTTCTAAAAAGTACTTGCAGAATTAAGTGAATGAATGAATGAGCATATAAGGAAGCCAGCTTAAGAGGCTCTACTCTTATGCTGTAGCCCGAGCTAGAGGGCCCAATTTTGTCTTAAATTCCAGACGTTACATGAAACCAGTTTACACCACAACTTGCTATATACCCAATTACTCTAACATACCACCAATTAGATTATGTACCCCATAATAAGTAAACAAATTTGTTCTTTTTATAATTTTAGCACTTTGATTATGCTCAGGGAACTGTTTCTTAATGTCCAACACTTTGTATTGCTCAAATCATTTATCTTTGAGCTGGGCAAAGGCACTGTTGTTACAGATAGTATATAATGAAGACAACACTTAGTTACCCATTAGAAACAAGACTGGGAAAGACTTAATCTAAACATACTTCTTTTCTAACAAAAATTACTTTTTGAAATGCTTTCCGGAAAAAAAAAAAGACCCCATGTAACTGTGGGCTATAGACCTATATATCACAAATAATTTACTAAGAGTCCCATAAATAGCAAAATAGTAAGTGGCAGTGTGATCTACATCTTCAAATGAACAGGTTGGGTCTCAACTACAGGGCTTCCTCACCTGTTTGAGGGCCAAATGGGATTTGTGGTGGCCCATTCTGTTGTGATTGCTGTAAAGGAGTGTACATAACACATCTGTTTCTGCATCTAAGGCTCGGCTCTTCAGTGATTCTGTGACGAGATGGCATTCTTTAATTAAACCTGCAATCCAAAGGTCTGAAGCAGAGACATTTATTTAATAAGATTTAGTATGTATTTTTAGATTAAGTATATTATATCAAAAACACACTGAAAGAAGCATCTTTCCTTACTTGTTTTGAAGGAATCAAAAACTAATGTAATCAGTCTCAACTATAAGAACATAAGGATTCTAAGCCTAAGAAAAGTTGGAAAATGGTAACAGATGTTATAAAGTCCAGGAAATCATTAAGATAACATCTGGTAAATAGGAATCTATATCTTCACATTGCATTTTATCATGGTTTAATAATCTTTCATATGAATACTGTGTGTCAGTCATTCGGTGTACACTTACGCCTCAAGTGTACCCTTACGCCCCCACCTTGAAGGTGGGGCACAAGTCACAACATGGGTAATACTTCTCTAACTCCCCATGTTGCTATGCCTGAAAGCAAGACAGAATAGATAAATTCAGTCTTCAAAATCAAGGGTTCTGTGTTTGGATATCACTTTAAGAGAGACACAAACATATTCGGAAAAGAAAAACCACCATAGTAACTGGAAATCATATTTGATGAACGACTGACTGAACACCAGGTGCTCAGCAGATGCTACCTAGTCTGAAAATCTGTAGCAGTCCATAAAGTCTAAGATGTAGTTCATGTGCTATTTATGGCTCTAAGGGTAGCACTAGCATTCTAGGGGGAAGTAAAGGCTGGTTGCTACCTAACAAGAATTTTCTTCCTGTCCCAACAACTATCTGAAGACAGAATGGGCTGCCTCGGGGATGGGTAGTGAGTTGGTGATTTCCCATGCCTGACAGGAATTGTTAAAGAATAGAGAAAAAGGGAAGATTAATCTGTAAAGTGTGTAGGAAGGTTAAATGAGATAATGTGATAGATGGGATTATGTGTAAAGTGAGTAGGATGGATAGATGGGAAAGAGGATGTGATGATCTAAGCCAAGCTTGTCCAACCCGCCTTATTTTGTTGTTGTTCTGTTTAGTTTTGGGCTTTTTGCAGCCTGAAGCCATGGTTTTTAGTTTGTCTCTAGGGAAAAGAGGGATGAGGAAGGGGCTTTACTGGCCCAACCAGAAACAAACAAAGAACCCATGACTATTCTCTCCCTTGGGCCCCGGATCTAAGTAGTTAACATTCATAAGAGCTACCATTTGAGTGCCCATTTACTATGCCAGGCCGTGTTCCAAATGTTTTCTTCATAATATCAACTCTTTAATCCCCCGAAACAGCCCTATAAGGAAGGTATTTTTACCTCCATTTGAAAGCGAGATCAATGAGGCACAGAAAGGTTCAGTAATTCCCTCAAACTCCAGCAAAGGGTAGAGCTAGTATTCAAACCCAAAGAATCTGGCTCCTGCGCCAGGGTCCTACCTACTATGTGCTCTACACCCTAACAATACCATCCATTTAGGTGTAAAACGCTGTCGTTTACAGAGCACTCGCTCCTAAATTACATCATTAGGTATTCCCAACGCCCAAGTGAGGGATAGGACGACTGGCTCCATTTTACAGAGAAGCAGATAGTGTCCCGCTGCTTAGGTGACATCCACCGCTCCTCGGGGGCAGGGGGCAGGAAAAGGACGGAAAGGGGAAATGCACGGAAGGGTAAACAAGACTCCCCGAAGCCCGAGCGAGCAAGGGTTCCCGGGCAGCACTGTTCCCCGGCACTAGCTGAGTCCACCTCTCTCCGCCCCCTCCGCTCACGGCTGAACCTTGGTTCTTCACCTCTCCAGCCAAGCCCTGCATTAGCACAGCTGGTTCCATGAAGGATTGCAAAGCCAGAGGCCCTACGAGCTCCCCCAGCAAAATGCAGGGACCGCGCGACCCCTGTGTGTCCCCCCGCGCCCCTTCCCAGCGTCTCCGGGGCCCGGGAAGTCCCGGGCCCGCCCCCACCCCACGTGCGCCGGCCCGGCCGGGCGGCCTCCTCCGAAAACATCCCCAGTCCTCGCCCGGGGCCTCACTCACGAAGGTTCGCGCTGGGGTTCTCCACCATCACTGCGCTGCGGCTCCCCGCCTTAGGAATCCTCACGCGGTTCCACGACTCCGAGCCCAGCTGCATCGCAGCCATCTTGCGAGGCAGGAGACTTAGAAAAGGCGGAGCTACGCGAGAGCACGTAGAACGATCGGAGGAGGGGCGATGGGTCCGGGCGGGAAGGGAGCAGGGGGTGGGATTCGGGCGGGAAGGGAGCAGGGGGTGGGATTCGGGCGGGGCCAGGAGCTGGGCTGGGGGCGGCCTTCACCGAGTAAACGCGTGGGGGCGCTGGAGGGCACTGAATGGTGGGACTGGGAAGGATCTAGACAGTCATCTGTGCATTGGTTCCCAACATATGGCGGCGTAGAATCACGGGGGGGTGTTTTGGGGGAACAAAAGCCCCATCCTGATACTAAGCAATCAGACTCTCTGAGAATGGGGTGAGGAAAATGCATTTTGTTTAAACTTTGCACAGGGCATTCGGAAGCACAACCAAGTTTGGAACTATTAAATACTTCTAAGCATTTTACAAATATGGAAAATGAGGCCCAGAATTGAGTTGGTGCTTTCACCCCCAATTCTGCCTCAGACATTAGGGAGAAAAGGAAGAAATGAACTAAAGAGGTTTATGCAAGGTGTGGAATTTGTAACGAAGAAGGAGTGATTTGCTTTGAGTAGTAAAGGAAGGCTCCTTTATGTCCTGAACCACGGAAAAACCTACGTCACATAAGAGAAACTTGGAAGTCACCTGTCATTCCCACTTTTGTCAGTCTCCAAGACAAGATCATACTCCAAGCTCTACGGATCCTTACTTCCTTAATATCTTTCTAATAATTCACTTATCCTCAGCCGTATTAGTGTCCCTTTACTTAAGTGCTTAGGACTCCCACAGTAACGTATTAGAAAAACATTAGAGTGAGTTTTGGAAACAGACTTGCCAAGGTTCCATCCAGTTCTAGCTTTGCTGCTTACTAGCTTGTTGAGCTCAGGAAAGTTACTTACCTCCTCCTCCAGACTTTAGTATCCCTGTGGGTAAAATGAAGATGATAATAATAGTATCAATCTCACAGACTTGTAAAATGCCAAGGCACTCCTGGCACACAAACAATAAACATTTACCATAATTGATATTGTTGATGTTTTTACTACTATTTAATGCAAGCAGTCTTACTTTATTGGAACACTTTCCAGGCTCCTTCTGTGCGCCTTTACACATACTACTTACTCTACCTGCACATCCTCCAAAACACAGTCTCCTTTCTTCAGCTCTGGGGTCATATTTTGAGTAATTCTTCCTGAACACCCCATCCTCACTCACTCCATGACTTGACATAGAGGCCTCTTTAATGTATTACCACACTGCCCTGTGTTGGCCTATGTATTAGTTTTCTATGGCTGCTGTAACAAATTACCACAAACTTAATGGCTTGAAATAAGTAGAAGCTATTTTACATTTCTGGAGGTCAGAAACCCAAAATCAGTTTCATTGGACTGAATTTGGCAGGGCTGGTTCCTTCTGGAGTCTCTAGGGAATAATTCATTTCCACTCCTTTTCCAGCTTCTAGAGGCTGCCTTCATTCCTTGGCTCGTTTCACTATTCTCCACCTTCATAGTCAGCATGATACCTTTCAGTCTCCTCTTCTTTCGCTCTCTCTCACCCTCCTGCCTGCCTCCCTTCAGCTGTCAAATACTGAGATACTGGTGCTTGGATATAGAGAAATATGTATTCGATTTGGCCAAAGTGAGAAGGCAAGAGAGCAAGAGCTCTCAAATCCACAGTAACAAAAAAGAAGCAGGGAGTTTTTATGCAGCTAGAGAGTAAGGGAGAGGGAGTTTCAAGGAATCCAGGGGAAAAGTCTGCATTTCTTCAGTTTCAGATAACACCTTGTGCAGCCATATGTACATAGCAGCTGGTTGCAGTGTCCTTCAAGGAATTCCTACCTTCTCCAAACTATTCTTATGACCCCGAAGTTATCTCCTCCTGCTTGACAAAGAAACAGTACATCGGCAGTTTATAATTACGTTATGAGAACAAGGAATACCGGGCAAAAAGTGAATGGTTAACATGTACAAGCAAGCAAGGGCCTGATCAAAATTTTCCTTATTTCAGTCACAAAAAAAAAAAAAATGCGGGAGTGCTGAAGTCTCAAGCACCTGGTTATATATCTACAAAATTCCTTCTCAGTGCAAGATAACATATTTACAGATTATGGAAATTAGGATGTGAACATCTTTGGGTGGGAGGTGGGGGAATCGTTATTCAGCCTACTACAACCTTTCTCACAGAATTTACCTCATTGTATTGTATTTCTTTGTTTACTTTCATGTCTATTTCTCCAATGGCATATGAACCTACTGAAGATAGAACTACTATCTCAATGCTTAGTTCAGAGCCTGGCATGTAGTAGGGCCTCAATAAATATTTGCTGGCTATGTAAGAGGTTGGATGATGCTTGAATAGAGTCTTTTGAAGGATGTGTAGGAACTCCCCAGGCAGTTAAGGGAAGAAGAATATTACTACAGAGAAGTTTTAAGCAGCATGGGTTTGAAGAATCATTAGTCCTGAGATAGTACTGCTGGGACATGATTTGTGCTGACGGATAGAGCTGGGAGTACTGGTGTCAGGTCATGGGAAGATAGAGCTGGGAGTACTGGTGTCAGGTCATGGGAAGAATTTGGATTTTTACCTAAAGACCAGTAGTTCAGAAACCTGGCTGATTATCAAAATTGCCTGGATAGCTTTTAAAAATAGAGATTTTCAGCCGGATGTGGTGGCTCACACCTGAAATCTCAGCACTTTCGAAGGCCAAGGTGGGCGGATCATGAGGTCAGGGATTCGAGACCAGCTTGACCAGCATGGCAAAACCCCATCTCTACTAAAAATACAAAAATTAGCCAGGCGTGATGGCAGGTGCCTGTAATCCCAGCTGCTCAAGGCTGAGGCAGGAGAATCGCTTGAACCTGGAAAGCGGAGACTGCAGTGAGCCAAGATGGTGCCACTGCACTCCAGCCTGGACTGCAAGAGCGAAACTCCATCTCAAAAAAATAAATAAATAAATAGAGATTTTCAGGTCCCATTTTAGAAATTCTTATTAGTTCTGAGTAGGGCTGTTTTTAAAAGGTCTTTGTGATGGTAGGTTGACGTGCCCTCACTATAGGTGATAAAGGAGTCACTCGCTGAGTCTTAGGCAGGGCAATTTTTGTCACCTTGTCTCAGAAGAAGAGCACTCTAGAGAACAGATTTGGGAGGGAAGAGGTTGGAACAGACCCATCTGTTCTATTACAAAAGCTAAGGCCAGAAATGATAGAGGCCAAACCTTCAAGCATTTCTACTGAATATAGACAGTATGACTTATTTACAGTATGACTTATTTAGATGTCTAGCATGGATTGAGAGTATCCCTTATCTGAAATGCTTGGGACCAAAATTGTTTCAAATTTCCCATTTTTTTTAGATTTTGGGATAATTGCAAATACACATGAGATATCTTGGGTATGGGACCCAAGTATAAACAGCAAATTTATTTATGTTTGATATACACCTTAAACACATGGCCTGAAGAAATTTTATGTAATATTTTTAACAATTTGCTACATAAAACAAAGTTTGTGTACATCTCAGTCACCCATGTGGACAATCTGTGGTTGTTTGGTGTCAACATCATTCCTGACTCTGAATTTATATGCTACTGTTAAGCAATCATTTTCTTCTGCTTATTCACACATACATGCTTAATAGTAAAAAAGAAAATATGATATACTGTTAATATGGTGAAAAATAATGTGTTCAGGGTAACTTGTATCATGTCAGTACTCAAAAAGTTTGGCACTTTGGAGCACTTCAGATTTTGGATTTTCAGATTAAGGATGCTCAGCGTGTATTTACATATTTACGTGTCTAAAATGATTATATGGTTTGGGTCTGTGTGCCTACCCAAATCTCATGTCGAATTGGAGTTCAGGGGTTCAGGGGTGCCCTCAGTTCCCCTGAGAGGACGTTCTCCAGGTTCTTGGTCTAACACTCACCAAGAATGGGTGAGGAGACCATGGCGCAGTGCGCTCTTAAAAGTAAATGCCAGACTCAAAAGTGCAGAAAGTGATTTTATTTAGGTAGAGAAAGAAAAAGAAGAAGGAGAGAGAAAGAAACAGCTAACTCTCACACTCAGAGAATCCAGAAAGATGGAATCCAGGAGAGGAAAGCAGCTTCCACACTGAGAAGGGAATAGAGAGAGATGGAGTTTAGGAGGGGAAGACAGGCTTCCACAAGAGAGTGTGGAATGGGACTCCAGAGGGGAAATCCAGGAGAGAGAAAGATGGCTTCCATGAAGGGAGTGTTCATGGAAGGGGACCCAAACATGGAGTCCAAAGGTGTGTGGAAGAAGGGGACTTTTAACCTGGGAGGAACCCCCACCTTTTCTAAGTCCCCTGGCCAAGGAAAGGAGTTCCTTAGAACTTCCGCTGGGGTGATTGACTCTTAGTTTCTTCCCAGTCCCCTGAAATTTAAACATAAATAGTTAAATTCACGGATGGAGAGAGATGGGAGGTGGGCATGGCACTGGGAAGTTCTTGCCCTTAAAACTACGCCCCCTTGTGGACCCAGAAAGAGAACACATTCCGTCAGAATTATCACCCCCAATGTTGGAAAAGGGGCCTGGTGGGATGCAATTGGATAGTGGGGGCAGAAGTCCCCCTTGTTATTCTCATAATAGTGAGTTCTCATGACAGCTGGTTGTTTAGAAATGTATAGTAACTCTTCCTTTGTTCTCTCTCTTTCTTCTTCTTTGGCCAGGTAAGATGTTCCTGCTTCCCCTTCACCTTCTGCCATGTTTGTAAGTTTCCTGAGGCTTCCCCAGTCATGCTTCCTGTACAGCCTGCAGAACTGTGAGTCAAACTTATTTATAAATTATTCAATCTCAGGTAGTTCTTTATAATAATGTGATAATGTATTAATACAAATGACTTCCACTTAAGTTTGAAATATGACAAAATATGACATTCAGAAGAAGAATAGATTCAGGTAAGGTGGCAGGGGTGCTACGATAACTTTTGATATGCTGAGTTTGAGATTGCCCATGGCTATCCATGAGAAAATGTGCAATTCACCAGATGTATAAATTGGGCTATAGCTCAAAAATGATTGCAAAGGGATGAAGTAAAGACAGTGAATATAGGACAATATTTTTTGTAGTTGGATAGAAGTGAAAATGGAGTTTATTGGTGACAGAGAGATGCAGGATCAAGTAGAGTATTTTGTTTTGTTCTGATTTTAAGGATAGTGTACCAGTCAGGATTCCACCAGCCAAACAGAAACAGTAGGCTATATAAAAGGATTTACAGAAAGAAATTGACTTATGCCATTGTAGGGGTCAGATAGGAAAGCCTGAAATTCATAAGGCTGGAAACTCTCAGGCAGTAGCTGAAGCTCAAGTCCACCAGCAGAATTTCTTCTTTCTTCACACCTTCAGGGAAACCTAAGTTCTATTCTTTAGGCCTTTCAACTGATTGGATCAGGCTCACCCACCTTACCCAGAATAATTTCCTTTACATAAAGTCAACTGATTGTAGACATTCATCACATCTACAGAATACCTTCACAGCAACACCTAAGTTAATATTTGATTGAATAACTGGGTACAGCCTAGCCAAGTTGACACATAAAACTGACCATCACAGATGGAAAACAACTTGATAAAACATATATATAGGCTAAAGGGAAGAATTTGAAGTATGAAAGAAGCTGGATGTAAAAAAAAAAAATAGGAGAGAATTGTTGGAGAAAGACCCATTACTCATTCAACAAAGTTTCTGAGCATTAGTTTTTGCCAGACACCATACTAGGAACCAGAAGAGACAAGCAGGAATGGAATCAAGTGCTAAAGTAAAGGGGTTGACTTAAACGTCAAAAACTTTTGTTCTCTGAGCCAGGAAGAAAAATAAAAATAGCTATAGATATGGATCTATTTGGGATGGAGTGATAGATAGCTTCTGTGTTCTCAGTGAAGGAAGATTTGAGATCATTACCAAGAGTGGAGGAGGGCAGGGAGATGGTGTTCTGGATGAGCAATGGATGTTGAAATCTGAGCTTCCTTAAGCCAGGGGACATGGAATAAACACAGGCTATATACATTACAATGTAAGGTTTTAGGGCCATACTGTAAAAAAAATCTCTAGACTGCAAAGGAAGGCTGTCAAAGACACAAATGACCATTAAATGTAAAACCTTTTCCATATCATTTGTAATTCATGAAATACAAATTAAAATAATTTTTAGGTTCTACCAAATAGACAAAGAGTAAAAAGCGTGGTGTCTGGTGTTGTTAGGGCTTTGCACTAAAGTGTAGCTACAAAGTTATCCTTTGTTGTAATCATGAAAAAGGAAAGTGACATGATATCCTCACAATAATTTGATTACTTTCTAATACTTTGACAGTGGAATGTTTTATTCCCCAGAAAATCATATACAGAAACCAAATATGTAAAACAAATATATAAAAGTGGGATTGCAGTGGTTAAGGATGTATGGCAGAATGCAGGGCCCTCCCATTAAGGCCATTTTGAGGGGCTGTTTCATGAGGTACTTGCCTGGGATACTTCTAGAACAGTTTGAAACCCACTGTTGTAAATAAACATGTATTCATGTGAGAAATTATTGATGATACATTAAGATTTTTTTAAGCAGTTCAGAAAATTGTATGTCATTCCTTGAAAAAAATACATAGCCACACATTGAGGAAAAGGTCTGGAAGGATCTAAATGAAGGTTATAAAGGATAGATTTTTTTCTTCTTCTATGAGTTGTTTTAATTTTATATTTAAGAAAAAAGAAGTATTACTGTTGTAATGAGAAAAAAATTTATTTATTTATTTATTTATTTATTTATTTGAGATGGAGTCTCACTCTGTCACCCAGGCTGGAGTGCAGTGACGCTATCTCAACTCACTGCAAACTCCACTTCCTGAGTTCAAGCAATTCTCCTGCCTCAGTCTTCCCAGTAGTTGGAATTACAGGCACCCACCACACCTGGCTAATTTTTGTGTTTTTAGTAGGGATGGGGTTTTGCCATTTTGGACAGGCTGGTCCCCAAATCCTTACCTCAGGGGATCAGCCCACCTCGGCCTCCCAAAGTGCTGGGATTACAGGCATGAGCCACCTTGCCTGGTGAAAAAATTTATTTTTAATGCCAGATTACTGTGTACCAAGATGTTTGTGTGTGTGCATGCACAATATATTTAGAGACATATGCCTTTTGGCTTATTCATCTATGGCCTTTCAGCTCTAATCCCATGTTTCTATGTTTGCTCTGTGATGCTGGGACTGAGACTCTGCAAACTACTTTGCTAGCTGGTAGATATATCAATATGGGCCACTAGAGGGAGGTTGAAGGCAAGAACAGGAGAGAAGGTACTTCTCTGCTCCATTGTCCCTGGCAGTGTTGCCCAACACTGTCTTCACTCCAGGTAACGGCAGTTGGTTCCAGTCCCTGACTCTTTTTGACACACACCCTGACCTACCCTCAAAGGTACTAGCAGCACCAGGATGGTGTTCTGTCCTCAGAGATCTGGGTCCCAATTCTTAAGTCCTTTCCTCTAAAAAACCTAAATTCTGATAAACCCAAATTTTTTTACCTGGTTTCTCCAGTTCCAGGGATTGTAAGTGCTTTTAGTTACATCTTTGCATCTTAGTTCTTAAACATTCATTTAACCAATTCCTTATACTCCTTATATTATTTCTGGTGGCCAGGCACAGTAATCCCAATACTTTGGGAGGCTGAGGTGGGTGGATCACTTGAGGCTAGGAGTTCCAGACCAGACTGACCCACATGGTAAAACCCCAGCTCTACTAAAAATGCAAAAAATCAGCCAGGCATGGTGGTGCATACTTGTAATCTCAGCTACTTGGGATGCTGGGGCAGGAGAATCCTTGAACCCGGAAGGCAGAGGTTGCAGTGAGCCAAGATTGTGCCATTGCACTCCAGCCTGGGCAACAAGAGCAAAACTCCATCTCAAAGAAAGAAATCTTTCTGATGAAATGTATAACACTGTATTATTCTGTTTTACTAATGGACTCTGACTGGTATGATATTTGGAACCAAAAGTGATCCCAGGAAACAGCCCCTCTAAATGGAATTCTGTGGTTGGTTTGGCCATGTCCTTAGCTTTGAACACAGGAGTGATGGGGAAATTGGGTATCAGAAATCCTTGGTGTGCTGCAGCATCATACGTAGTCACCTGAGGCTGGCTGTGAGGAAGTGCACTTTGAAGCCCATTGACTCCATGACTGTTATAGTAACAGTGATGCTTCTGAGTGCACTGGAAAGCCTATAGAAAGTGACATGCTTAGGTATTTAATGCAGCTCAAGTCACAGAGATTCAGGGAGCATCTATGGTGGCCCTAAAATAATCAGTTATTTCTTATAGTTTCATAGCTGAACTTGACCCAAAATTCAGTTGCGTGGGTTGCAAAATTGCAACCTAAATTGAATTCATAGATTCACAGATCTCATATGTGAAAGTTAGAGCATTGATTGGTAGGAAGAAGGACTCTGAGCCTTGAAACTAGTTGAACTTGGGAAAAGCTGAGAATCTTGGAGCAGTCTGTCTTCCTGTGTCTGAGGAGACTTGTATGAAGACCCTATAATAACCTCAAGACTCACCAAAACCACTTCTCATCACTTCTAGAGCTATAACTAAAGTCAGACCTCAGTCTGCTTCGGGGGACAAGTACAAAGTCTGAAATGGAAAGAAGTAGTTTAGACTTCAAAATAATTCCAAAATATTGCATTAGTGACAGAAACTGAAGTAGTGTTGGATTTTAAGGTTATTAGACCATAGAGGGTGGAATATAAAGCACTGGACTAGACCAAATGTATCAATATGAGTCATGATATCAGTTACTAGAGAGTCTTGCAGCTAGAAGTGTATCTAACAGTTTTCTTAGATGATTGAAACTTGAATCCAGCCATAACCTATATTCAATGAGGTTACGATGCCAGAATTTTCCTGGATTAATGTAAAAGGACATATCCAAAGACTTAGGAAAATTGGAATGTTGGAATAGATGTATAATCTGTGGTCTGCACGTCCACCCCAGCATGACTGTGTGTTCTGAGAGAGCTCCGAGGTCACGCCCTCCACTAAGGCATTGAGAAATACATTAATGAGGGTCTATCAGTTTCTTTACAAAGTTCTGCAATGGATGTGTTCTGTAGGTCAAAGTGATGGTAGAAGATACCTTCATTGAAATTGGCTTCTTGATTTCAATGGGATCCCAGAATGAAAAAGGCCAATTGGCAATGATTAATTAGAAGAGACAGTTTGATGCATTTACTATAATGAACATTAGGAATAAAATGGTAACCAGATTGTTTTGACTAGCAAGGAACTTTAGTGGAGGCTAATTGCACTGTCTATAGGAATTAAATAGATTGCACCCTATGAAAATATTACTTCATCTATATAACAGGAACCAGGAACTTGATTTAAGCTCCAAACTAGAGAGACATGACTTCTTACTTAGTTTCCAGACTTAGCCAAGTTCAACAATGTAGAGTCTCTTGATGGACAGGAAATTCAGGACAAGGATGTTTATCGCTGTCATTTACAGTAATAAAAGTATAAGCACATATAAATATTGTTGGGGTTCAAAGTGTGGGACCTTAGAAATTGAGAAAACCACAGAAGCAAGATCATTCTTTCATATTCTCGTGCCTTTCTGCATGAGAGCCAGCCATAAAAGAATTATCTGACCTACCGCCCCTGAAAGTAGTCCATAAGACATCACAAGACAGGTGTTCTGCTCTATATCTAGAGGAGATAAAGGAAGACATACAGAAGAATCTGAACAAACAGACCTTGCTAAGTTCTCCCCCAACTCCTGTTTATTACCATTATGTCATACTCTCCTTTGTCCAATCATGTTTCTCCACAACTATCTACTTCTTTCATCAGCTTTACCATAAAAATACATAGTTTCCCGTAGGTCTTTGGGTCATCATTTCTGAAGGGTTCCATGTCATGCAAAACTTTGTTAAAATATAAATTTTATGTGTTTCCTCTGTTAATCTATCTTTTGTTATGGGGTGGTGGGGGTCAGTCATAAACCTTGCAATTGGTGAGGAAAAGATACTGCCTTTTGTCCCCTACAATATCCATGTTTCAGATATCTGTTGCTGGCTAACCATCAATAACTTAGTGCCTTAAAATAACTATGTGAATGCTTACAGTGCTGTGGGTCAGGAATGTGGGCAGGGCTCTGCGGGGTGGCTTGTCTCTCCTCCACATGGTGGTGTTGGCTGGCTGGCATGACTGGATCGAGAGACTCCTAGATGGCTTCACTTACAAGTCCAGCATTCCTCCTGGGATGGCTCAAATGGCTGAGGGTGAACTGAGATGCCTGGATCTTTATTCCCATGGCTTTATCTGGGCTCACACATATGTGTAGGGCCTCAGTTCTCCTCCATGTGGCTTCTCTCTCCACACAGTATCTCATCCTCTAGGACCTATGTCTCTACACAGACTCTCTACAAATAGGATAATCTGGGCTTCTTTACATAGTAGCTGGGGTCCACCCTGAGCAAAAGCAGATGCTACAAGGCCCCTTAGGATCTGGGCTCAGAAGTCCTCAAATGCTACTTTCATCACATTCTTCTAGCCAAAAATTCATAAGGGCAGCCTAGACTCCAGGAATGAGGAAATAGATCCCCACTCTTGTTGGGAAAAGCAGTCAAGAATACTACAAAAAGACATAGACACAGGGAGATGTGATTCACTCATTGGGGGCCATTTTTAACAACCTACTACAGCTTAATAAGAAACATTTCCTCTTAGAAATTATGATATGCCCATAGAATGAAAAACAGTTAGGGTAGGCAAAATGGCTATAACAAACAGATCCAAAATATGTAGTAGATCAGACATATTAGATGTGTATTCTTACGCGTTTCCCCATCTTGTTCAACACATGATTATTTACATTTTAGGTTTCTTCCATTCTTGTGACCTTGAAATCTCCCCGGGCCTTGTCATCATCTGCATCCAGCTATATGAAGGGAGAACAGATAACATAGAGGAGACACGCCTGCCTCTCATTACATTCATTACACTCATTACATTCATTCTCGGTTTTTTTTTTTTTTTGGCTCCCCCCAACTGCAAGAGGAGGCCTGGAAACATAGTCTATTGCATACCCAGAAAAAAGGAAATAGACTAGGCATAGAAGCTTATGTCTGTAATCCCAGCACTTTGGGAGGCTGAGGTGGGTGGATCACTTGAGGCCAGGAATTCAAGACCAGCCTGGCCAACATGGTAAAATCCCATCTCTACTAAAAATACAAACATTAGCTGAGCATGGTGATGCATGCCTGTAATTCTAACTCTTTGGGAGGCTGAGGCATGGGAATCACTTGAGCCCAAAAGGCGGAGGTTACCGTGAGCCAAGATCACACCATTGCACCCCAGCCTGGGTGACAGAGTGAGACTCTATCTCAAAAAACAAAACAAAACAAAACAAAAAACTGAACAGCAGAAGACTTTGCTACAATCATTTTTTAAAAAAGAAATTTTTGATGGCCCAGAGAAGTGCTTGTCACTGCTGTGACTGGCTGGGGCTGGCGTTGCAGGTGGAAAAGGAATTTACCAAGAAGTTGTAGGTAAAGAAAGGCAGGTTTATTAGAGAAAGTATGAAGATACATTGCAAGGGTGCAATGAGCAGCACAGCAAAGAAGGGGCTGTCTGCAAAGAGCCAGGAGCTGGAGGAAAGTTTTATAGGGTTGTCCTGGAGGGGGTACATAGAGAACGAGGTCATGCTGTGGGGCTATATGCAGAGTGAGGTAGTTGTTCCAGTGGTTGTTTGTGGTTAGCTGTCTCAGAACAATTGTTCTCGCCCACATGGGACCCCTTCTTCATTGTTGCTTACTCGTCTTAACAGGACTTCACAGTGCTCACATTTTATTAAATGATTAAAGGAGATAATAAAACTGGATACACAACTCCAAGTTGGGAAAGAGGCAAAGGGGGATGTGTAACCAGAGTAAAACATAATGCTGAGATATTAATAATAGTTATTTCCAGTTAGTGAGAATACAGAAGTTTTATTTTGTATTCTTTTAACTTTCTGAATTGTTCAGTGAACATAAATTAGCTCTATAAGATGACATATTATTTTTTAAACGTTAAAATATCTCAATTATAAACACAAAGTGCTCATTTAGCAAGGATCATTGCTGACAATCCATCTCCCGTCTCAACTCTTAGAACCTCATAGAAACATAGCGATAAAAACACCTGCTGATAGCAGTCTATTTTCTGAGGTATTCAGAGGCCAGCGTGCAATTTTAACCAATCCCTAATTGACAAAAGCCATTTCTAAGTCCATTGTTTGAAGAGGAATGCATTCTCCCACAAAATTAACGTGAAGGATGATGATAAGAATCCAAGGCCAGTCCACCAAAACCACTCTACTGCAACCATATACAATATTCCTGCCGTTGATCCCATAGAGACCAACCCTGGATCCCAGGATTGCTACAGAAAAGTGCTTTCCATGGTCAAGGGGAAGACAGCTGGAGCATATCTTTCCTCACCTTGTGTCACCCTCCACCCCAACAAGCCCTGGCAGCCAGAGCGGGAGCTTTGTTTTCCCCCCTCTAGTGCGTGACTTTGAAAGATTGTAATATATTCTATGGAGAACATTCAGCAATATGAAAGCCTTTCCTGGGCCCACGTGTCCTTTCATGGTCCACAACTGGTAGAACAGTTTGGAAATCCTTGAATTCTGGAGAGCTCGCTGGTCAGTCCTTGGGGAATGCAGGTAGCTATATTGAAAGAACCTGCTTAAGTACAGTTCTTGACATCTGGGCAATCCATTAGGGGAAGATCACTTCAAACTCAACAACAAAGTCTCCACATTTCTTGGGCACTTTGGGGATGGAGAGGTCTTCTCCAGGGGCTTTTCACTGCATGCCAGGCCTGATGACTTCCTTGAATACAATGGGTATGGTCTTGCCGTCCAGAGTGGGCTGTTCACTGTGCAGCCACACAGAGCCTCCCAAAGGCTGATCCTGGCAGGATAGATGACATCAGAGCCATTTCTCTTAAGAATACCATGTGGCTTGTCCTTTAAAACAAAGATTATGTCAGCTGGAATGTTACTGAAGGTTTGGTCTCCTTCCTTGCTTGGGAAAGGTGATTTTGGTCCCTCATTTCCATCATGTTTTTACTTCAGTGGTCCAGATCTTGACTAGAACCAGTTTCCTCACCATGTGGAAAGTGGGAGCTAGGACTTTCTCAGCAATGAGCCTTGCCATGGTGGGAGCACAGAGGCAGAGGGGAACGGCTTCCAGGGCGGGGGCAGTAGCTCCCACAGGGCATGGTCCTGAGGGAGACAGGTGGTGGGATGTTACATGAGGATGACTAGGAAGATGCCAGGGACCCCTAGGATGGGGAAGAGGTGTTTTCCTCATTTACTTTTCTCCTCATGGAAGCAGCCATCTTAGAGACTTTGGTTCCTCTCCATCCCAAGAACTCCATTATCCCACTTCCTTTAGTGTCCTCGTCTCCAGGAACCTTCACATCAACCTCACTGCAGGTACGCACTCTTAGCCATATCCCAAATCTTACCCTCAACCAGAGTTGTTCCTTCTCTGAAATCATGAATTTAGAGATTTCCCTTTCTGATAATTGGTGCTTATTTTCCAACTTTCTTACTCAAGTTACTCCTTGTAAATCTGATCTTAAACCACACTGAATCACCAGTCCGCAGCACCCTCTTCTCCTCTCATCAGGACCCCCACCTTCATCTTTATTTGTGCCCAGCCTGTTTCTTGCCAGCATTCTCAATTCCCTTGCCCCGTCGTACTTCCAGGAGATTTGCTGGGCAAATGCCCAACTCTATAATAATTCTACTCTGAATTTTCTGGGATTCCAGAAAAAAACAGAAATCCTTACATCAGAACTCAACTTTCTTTCTTTTTTTTTAATTGTATTTTAGGTTTTGGGGTACATGTGAAGAACATGCAAAATTGTTGCATAGGTACACACATGGCAGTGTGATTTTCTGCCTTCCTCCCCTTCACCCATATCTGGCATTTCTCTCCATGCTCTCTCTCCCCACCTCCCCACCCCCCACTGTCCCTCCCCTATTTCCCCCCAACAGACCCCAGTGTGTAGTGCTTCCTTCCCTGTGTCCATGTGTTCTCATTGTTCAACACCCGCCTATGAGTGAGAACATTGTTCAACACCCGCCTATGAGTGAGGTGTTTGATTTTGTGTTCTTGTGTCAGTTTGCTGAGAATGATGGTTTCCAGGTTCATCCATGTCCCTACAAAGGACATGAACTCATCGTTTTTGATGGCTGCATAATATTCCATGGTGTATATGTGCCACATTTTCCCTGTCCGGTCTATCATCAATGGGCATTTGGGTTGGTTCCAGGTCTTTGCTATTGTAAACTGTGCTGCAATGAACATTCGTGTGCATGTGTCCTTATAGTAGAACGATTTATAATCCTTTGGATATATACCCAGTAATGGGATTGCTGGGTCAAATAGAATTTCTATTTCTAGGTCCTTGAGGAATCGCCACACTGTCTTCCACAATGGTTGAACTAATTTACACTCCCACCAACAGTGTAAAAGTGTTCCTATTTCTCCCATCCTCTCCAGCATCTGTTGTCTCCAGATTTTTTAATGATCACCATTCTAACTGGTGTGAGATGGTATCTCAATGTAGTTTTGATTTGCATTTCTCTAATGACCAGTGATGATGAGCATTTTTTCATATGTTTGTTGGCCTCATGTATGTCTTCTTTTGTAAAGTGTCTGTTCATATACTTTACCCACTTTTGAATGGGCTTGTTTGTTTTTTTCTTGTAAATCTGTTTTAGTTCTTTGTAAATTCTGGATATCAGCCCTATGTCAGATAGGTAAACTGCAAAAATTTTTTCCCATTCTGTTGGTTGCCGATTCACTCTAATGACTGTTTCTTTTGCCATGCAGAAGCTGTGGAGTTTGATTAGGTCCCATTTGTCTATTTTGGCTTTTGTTGCCAATGCTTTTGGTGTTTTGGTCATGAAGTCTTTGCCTAGGCCTATGTCCTGAATGGTTTTGCCTAGATTTTCTTCTATGGTTTTTATGGTGTTAGGTCTTATGTTTAAGTCTTTAATCCATCTGGAGTTAATTTTATTGTAAGGTGTCAGGAAGGGGTCCAGTTTCTGCTTTCTGCATATGGCTAGCCAGTTTTCCCAACACCATTTATTAAACAGGGAATCCTTTCCCCATTGCTTGCTGTTGTCAAGTTTGTCAAAGATTGGATGGTTGTAGATATGTTGTGTTGCCTCCGAGGCCTCTGTTCTATTCCATTGGTCTATATCTCTGTCTTGGTACCAGTACCATGCTGTTTTGATTACTGTAGCCTTGTAGTATAGTTTGAAGTCTGGTAGTGTGATGCCTCCTGCTTTGTTCTTTTTGCTTAGAATTGACTTGGCTATGCGGGCTCTCTTTGGTTCCATATGAAGTTTAAGGTGTTTTTTTCCAGTTCTGTAAAGAAGGTCATTGGTAGCTTGATGGGGATATTGTTGAATCTGTAAATTACTTTGGACAGTATGGCCATTTTCACGATATTGATTCTTCCTAACCATGAACATGGAATGTTTCTCCATCTGTTTGTGTCCTCTCTTATTTTGTTGAGCAGTGGTTTGTAGTTCTCCTTGAAGAGGTCCTTTACATTCCTTGTTAGTTGTATTACTAGGTATTTTATTCTCTTGGTAGCAATTGTGAATGGCAGTTCGTTCTTGATTTGGCTGTCTTTAAGTCTGTTATTGGTGTATAGGAATGCTTGTGATTTTTGCACATTGATTTTGTATCCTGAGACTTTGCTGAAGTTGCTTATCAGTTTCAGGAGATTTTGGGCTGAGATGATGGGGTCTTCTAAATATACAATCATGTCGTCTGCAAATAGAGACAATTTGACTTCCTCCTTTCCTATTTGAATACCCTTTGTTTCTTTTTCTTGCCTGATTGCTCTGGCTAGAACTTCCAATACTATATTGAATAGCAGTGGTGAGAGAGGGCATCCTTGTCTAGTGCCAGATTTCAAAGGGAATGCTTCCAGTTTTTGCCCATTCAATATGATATTGGCTGTTGGTTTGTCATAAATAGCTTTTATTATTTTGAGATACGTTCCATCAATACCTAGTTTATTGAGGGCTTTTAGCATAAAGGGCTGTTGAATTTTGTCAAAGGCCTTCTCTGCATTGAGATAATCATGTGGTTTTTGTCTTTGGTTCTGTTTATGTGGTGAATTACGTTTATAGATTTGCATATGTTGAACCAGCCTTGCATTCCCAGGATGAATCCTACTTGATCATGGTGGATAAGCTTTTTGATGTGCTGTTGCAATCGGCTTGCCAGCATTTTATTGAAGATTTTTGCATCTATGTTCATCATGGATATTGGCCTGTAGTTTTCTTTTCTTGTTGAGTCTCTGCCGGGTTTTGGTATCAGGATGATGTTGGTCTCATAAAATGATTTGGGAAGGATTCCCTCTTTTTGGATTATTTGGAATAGTTTCAGAAGGAATGGTACCAGTTCCTCTTTGTATGTCTGGTAGATTTCGACTGTGAACCCATCTGGACCTGGGCTTTTTTTGGGTGGTAGGCTCTTAATTGCTGCCTCGACTTCAGACCTTGTTATTGTCTATTCAGGGTTTCAACTTCTTCCTGGTTTAGGCTTGGGAGGATGCAAGTGTCCAGGAATTTATCCATTTCTTCCAGGTTTTCTAGTTTATGTGCATAGAGTTGTTTGTAATAATCTCTGATAATGGTTTGAATTTCTGTGGAATCTGTGGTGATATCCCCTTTATCATTTTTTATTGCATCTATTTGGTTCTTCTCTCTTTTCTTTTTTATTAATCTGGCTAGTGGTCTGTCTATTTTGTTGATCTTTTCAAAAAACCAGCTCCTGGATTTATTGATTTTTTGAAGGGTTTTTTGTGTCTCTATCTCCTTCAGTTCTGCTCTGATCTTAGTTATTTCTTGTCTTCTGCTAGGTTTTGAGTTTTTTTGATCTTGCTCCTCTAGCTCTTTCAATTTTGACGATAGGGTGTCAATTTTAGATCTCCCCTTTCTTCTCATGTGGGCACTTATTGTTATTTTATTTTCCTCTAGAGACTGCTTTAAATGTGTTCCAGTGATTCTGGTATGTCTTGTCTTCGTTCTTGTTGGTTTTGAAGAACATCTTTATTTCTGCCTTCATTTCATTGTTTATCCAGTCAACATTCAAGAGCCAATTGTTCAGTTTCCATGAAGCTGTGCGGTTCTGAGTTAGTTTCTGAATTGTGAGTTCTAACTTGATTGCACTGTGGTCTGAGAGACTGTTTGTTATGATTTCCATTCTTTTGCATTTGCTGAGGAGTGATTTACTTCCAATTATGTGGTCAATTTTAGAGTAGGTATGATGCGGTGCTGAGAAGAATGTATATTCTGTGGATTTGGGCTGGAGAGTTCTGTAAATGTCTATTAGGTTTGTTTGTTCCAGGTCTGAGTTCAAGTCCTGGATACCCTTGTTAATTTTCTGTCTCGTTGATCTGTCTAATATTGACAATGGTGTGTTGAAGTCTCCTACTATTATTGTGTGGGAGTCTAAGTCTCTTTGCAATTCATTAAGAACTTGCCTTATGTATCTGGGTGCTCCTGTATTGGGTGCGTATATATTTAGGATCATTAGCTCTTCTTTTTGTATTGATCCTTTTACCATTTTGTAATGTCCTTCTTTGTCTGTTTTGATCTTTGTTGCTTTAAAGTCTATTTTGTCAGAGATAAGAATTGCAACTCCTGCTTTTTTTTGCTCTCCATTTGCTTGGTAAATCTTCCTCCATCCCTTTATTTTGAGCCTTTGTGTATCCTTTCATGTGAGATGGGTTTCCTGGATACAGCACACTGATGGGTTCTGGCTTTTTATCCAATTTGCCAGTCTGTGTCTTTTGATTGGGGCATTTAGTCCATTTACATTTAGGGTTAATATTGTTATGTGTGAATTTGATACTGCCATTTTGATGCTAGCTGGCTGTTTTCCCTGTTAGTTGATGCAGATTCTTCATTGTGTTGATGCTCTTTACTATTTGGTATGTTTTTGGAGTGGCTGTTACTGGTTGTTCCTTTCTATGTGTAGTGCCTCTTTCAGGAGCTCTTGTAAAATGGGCCTGATGGTGATGAAATCTCTGAGTACTTGTTTTTTTTGCAAAGGATTTTATTTTTCCTTCACTTATGAAGCTTAGTTTGGCTCGATATGAAATTCTGGGTTGAAAGTTCTTTTCTTTAAGGATGTTGAATATTGGCCCCCACTCTCTTCTGGCTTGTAGGGTTTCTGCTGAGAATCTGCTGTGAGTCTGATGGGCTTCCCTTTGTGGCTAACCCGACCTTTCTCTCTGGCTGCCCTTAGTATTTTCTCCTTCATTTCAACCCTGGTGAATCTGACGATTATGTGCCCTGAGGTTGCTCTTCTTGAGGAATATCTTTGTGGTGTTCTCTGTACTTTCTGTACTTGAATATTGACCTGCATTGCTAGGTTGGGGAAGTTTTCCTGGATAATATCCTGAAGAGTATTTTCCAACTTGGATTAGTTCTCTTCGTCACATTCAGGCACACCTATCAAACGTAGATTAGGTCTTTTCACATAGTCCCATATTTCTTGGAGACTTTGTTCATTCCTTTTTACCCTTTTTTCTCTAATCTTGCCTTCTTGTTTTATTTCATTGAGTTGATCTTCAACCTCTGATATCCTTTCTTCTGCTTGGTCAATTTGGCTGTTGAAACTTGTGCATGCTTCATGAAGTTCTCGTGTTGTATTTTTCAGCTCCATCAGTTCACTTATATTCCTCTCTAAGTTGTCCATTCTCATTAGCATTTCATCAAATTTTTTTTCAAAGTTCTTAGTTTCTTTGCATTAGGTTAGAACATGTTTTTTTAGCTCACGGAAGTTTTTTATTACCCACCTTCTGAAGCCTGATTCTGTCATTTCCTCACATTCATTCTCCATCCAGCGTTGTTCCCTTGCTGGTGAGGAGTTGTGATCCCTTGTAGGAGGAGAGACATTCTGGTTTCGGGTGTTTTCATCCTTTTTGCGCTGGTTTCTTCCCATCTTTGTGGATTTCTCCACCTGTCATCTTTGTAGTTGCTGACTTTCAGATTGGGCCTCTGAGTGAACATCCAGTTTGTTGTTGATGAAGTTATTTCTGTTTCTTAGTTTTCCTTCTAACAGTCTGGCCCCTGTGCTGTAGGACTGCTGAGGTCCACTCCAGGCCCTGCTTGCCTGGGGATCACCTGCAGTGGCTGCAGAACAGTAAGGGTTGCTACTAGTTTCTTCTTCTGCTATCTTTGTCCCAGAAGGATACCCGCCAGATTTCAGTCTGATCTCTCATTTATGAGGTGACTCTTTGGATATACGGGGGTCAGGGAGCTGCTTGAGGAGACAGTCTATCATTTATAGGAGCTCGAGTGCTGAGCTGTGAGCTCTGTTGTTCATTCAGAGCCAGAACTCAATTTTCTAACACCAACCCTACAAACTTACTTGTCTCCAAGTCATCCTGTCTTCCATTCCTTCACTTACAACAGATAAGGTGACCTTCCCCTCACCCAAGTCAGATCCCCCCATTTGGATCCTGTTTCCTAAATCCTTCTGCCTTTTTGTAAGTTTCAAGCAATTAATAAGTCCCTTACTTTCTTACATCAACAATAAACTCTTTCCATTGAGTCTTTCCTATGAGTAGTTAAACATTAACAGGTCTCTTCCATCTTGGAACAAACAAACTCCTTCCACTCAAGGTTTCTCCACTTGTCCTATCTCCTTTTCCTTCCTTTCCTCCTTCCTTTCTCCTTTCAGGGAAGTAGAGAGAGATGATGAATTCCACAGCCAAACTCCTTGAAAGCCTAACTCCTACTTCACCAAGTAAGTACTCACCTTTCAACCAACTGCAAATTAGTTTCTAAATACTAAAATTACCAGATCAGTCAGCATACTAGCAAGAAGCAGAATTCATCCCACATGGTTCAAGGGAAGAAGCTGCTGATAGAGATACAGGCAGGATGAAGGCATCAAAAATGGAATTGTGAAGCACTCCAAGAGCAGCGACAGAAGGAAGCCATTATCATTCCTAGGGCTGAAGAGACAAGAGGAGGAAATAGAACAGTAAGAATGAGAACCAGGGAGAAGAGGACACCTGGTGGGAATTAAAGTCAAGGAGGGGTGGACTTAACTGCCTAAGGGAAGACACTAAAGTTGGATGGAACTGGGGAAAAATGTTCTGCTCCCTCTGTTTCAGTCATCCCATCTGCCATTGCTTTCTTGGCCAAACCCAGCTGAAAGCTAGAGGACAAGGGAGCCTAAGTGATAAAGTCTGCAGAGTTCAGCTTTCAGGGGCACAGGGGAGAGGGGAGAATGGTGGATAAACAGAATAACCAGAACATGCACCCACAACTCTTTTTTATAAAAGTCAGTGTCTTCTTTTGATATTGTTGCCCACTGCCTCCTTGAAATAATGTCTTCCTGTGGCATGTGTGGCATCATATTTGGCCACTGTTCCCTCTCTCAGGATGCTCCTGCTCAGTTTCTTTTGCTGGTGCCTCTTCCTCTGTCCTTTTCTTTATATTGTTTTTCTCTACAGACCCCCAAGGCTCCATCTATAAGTTGAAAACTCACAAAGGTGTACCTCTAGTTCAGATTTCTTTCCTGAGCTGTAGACTTCAGGGTATGCAACTAGAGTACATCTCTGTATATCTGATGATCTTGAAGCACCTCACATTCAATGTGTCTTCAGTTGAACTCACCTCTCATCCTCCTCCCTGGAAACGCACACCTCTGCCTGTATCTCATTGAATAACATTACTACCCACTCAGTTATCCAATCAATCATCCAAGCCATTCTTTTTCTGCTGATAGAATGATTTTCCGAAAATGAAAAATATGATGATTTTACTCCTTTGCTTTCACTGGCTTATTAATTCCATGATAAATCTGAACTTCTTAAAGTGACTTGCAAAGGTTGTGTCAAATATTTCTAGGTGTTCAACAAGATCTATGTTCTCCTCTTAGTCGTGGGTGCACAGCTGAACTACTTTTTCTAGACTTGAATTAGGTTTGGCCAAATGACTGAGTTCTAGCCAATGGATGCCATTTCCAGACCAGTGCAACTGAAAAAAGCATCTGTCCCTTTTTCACACTCTCCTTTCCCCCTTCAGCTGTGAGGATGAAGTCCTAGGGGATGGCAAAATCACAAGAAGGAATTGGCTGGAGGAAAGCCACTGCAGACCAGGAACACCTGCTGGGACCATTAGGTGAACTAGGAATAGATTCATATCAAAAACTGAGTGTAAAGAGGTTAGGTAGCCCAAGGTCATATGGCAAGTATTCAACAGAGCCCAGATTTCAATCCAGATTGCCTTATACCAAAGGCCAGGTTGATATTCGTGGTGTACTGCTTTTCTTATTATAATTAAGAGTTGTATTATATTGCTTAATTGGTTGTCTACAGCCTGTAAAAGCTTTTTAAGAAAAAGGACCATGTATGCTGTTGACTTTTGGCACCTAGCAGTATATCTGGCATGTAATAGGTACACAATAAATATTCACTGAGCCAGGCACGGTGGCTCACGCCTATAATCCTAGCACTTTGGGAGGCCAAGGTGGGGAGATCACCTGAGGTCAGGAGTTGAAGATCAGCCTGGTCAACATGGTAAAACCCCATATCTACTAAAAGTACACAAATTAGCTGGGCATGGTAGTGGGTGCCTGTAACCCCAGCTACTCTGGAGGCTGAGGCAGAAAAATTGCTTGAACCTGGGAGGTGGAAGTCACAGTAAACTGAGATCATGCCACTGCACTCCAGCCTGAGCAACAGAGTGTGACAAAAATAATAAATATATATATATCAAATGCTGTAGTCTGAATAGTGTATCCTCCAAAATCCATATGTTGAAATCCTAACCCACAAGGTAATGACATTAGGAGGTGAACCTTTGCAGAGATGACTAGGTCACAAAGTAAGAGCCCTTATGAATGGGATTGTTGCCCTTGTAAGATAGACGAAAGGTAGCTCATTATCTCCTTTCACCTTGTGAGGACACAGTGAGAAGGCACCAACTGTGAAGCAGGAAATTAATCCTCCCCAGATATCAAATCTGTGGGTACCTTGATCTTGGACTTCCCAGCCTCCAGAACTGTAAGAAGTAAATATTTTTGTTAATGAGCCACCAAGCGTATGGTATTTTTGTTATAGCAGCCCAAATGGAGTATCACATCAAATGAGTAGCATTGGTGACTTAAGGAGAATATAGTGACAGGGAGAGCAGATAAAACAGTTATTACTCCTCTCTTGTTTTACTGCTTTTGGCTTGGTGAGAGGAGTATTTTGAGGAAGAGGGCAGAAATCTCATGTGTAAAGGGCAGAGATCAATCAAGAGTTGACAGTATCTGAAATGTCATTAACTCTCACATTTCAAAAGATGCCTGAAAGAGAGAAAGTCATTTACATGGCATTTAGGGCTGTCTATAGCTTATTTTCCCAAGAAAAATTATACCTAAGGAAGAAATTTCCAATTTTTTGCCATGTAAAATGAGTTTACATCCAAATCTTATTCACGCTTTAGTTTCTAGTTCAGAAGTCCCTTGTTTTACCTGCCCCCAAAACGGAAAGTAAGCTCCTTCATGTCTGAATTCTTTTTTGGGGGTGGGGGGGGCGGGAAGACAGAGTCTCACTGTGTGGCCCAGGCTGGAGTGCAGTGACACCATCTCGGCTCACTGCAACCTCCGCCTCCTAGGTTCAAGAGATTCTCCTGCCTCAGCCTCCCAAGTAGCTGTCACCACGCCTGGCTAATTTTTGTATTTTTAGTAGAGACCGGGTTTCACCATGTTGGCCAGTATGGTCTCAAACTCCTGACCTCAAGTGATTTGCCCGCCTCGGCCTCCCGAAGTGCTGGGATTACAGGCATGAGCCACCACACCAGGCCCTCGTTTCTGAATTCTGATCTTGTTTTACCGCTACCTCTCTTGTGAGCTGCCCATGGTCTGCCTTGTTCTCAAGACATTTACTCTCAGCTCTGTAAGCACCTTCATGCAGGTGATGAATTCATCTTCCATAGCACTGGCATGTGGGTGTTCAGGGAATACTTGTTGAACAAAAACCGAATGAATGAATGAATGAATGAATGAATAAAAAATCCTTCCTGTATGAACCAATCACTAATCTGCATTAAGAATTTCTTAATTCAAAAAGCACAACAGCTCTAGAGGGCACTGGAACACATTTGAAAGTCACACACTGGGTGCACAATATGTTAATATGCCATACTCCAGTCTCCAAAATTTTTCCTTGATTCTAAAAAGCATAGTCATAGATTTTAATTAAAATTGCATGCTTCTACCTGGACATACTTGAGAATTTTTTTCATTTTTAGGGCTTAAAAAGATAAGTATATTCTCTTGAAATGTAACTTGTATGCAAAAGTCTTAAGAAGACTTTTGTGTCAAGGGACTCTCACTTGTGTCAAGGGACTCAGAAGGCATAAGACCAATATGCTTTATTTAAACTTCTGAAATGAATTTTGGTTTGGAATTCGATCTGAACATATAGGTCTAAACCCTAATTTACAAACTCAAGTGTATTAATAATTAGAATTTTCCTGGGTCACATGCTGACTTTCACTTTCTGGAAATGTTTTTAAATGAGCATACAAGAATTTTGAAATTATCTCAAAATACACAAAATGTTGACGAAAAGGAAGAGCAAGTGTGGAGAAATGAGAAACCAGTTCTCAGCAAACAAAAATAAAAAGGGGATAGAATTAAAGCTCCTGTTGCTGAGAAATCAGATTCTCCTAGAACAACCTTTCCAACTCCATTCATTTAGATTAACATTTTAGTGAAACAGTAGCTGTAAGTGTAATTATTCCTCGTCGACCTTTGCGCTGACACTTGACAGCATTTGCCACAGAGATCAGTCCTGTTATGGCTTGTTCAATACCTGTTCTTTCCACCAGAGGGCAGCAAGAGGCCGCACACAGATTACTCTCTAAACAAGTCATTCTGGCTTCAGTGAGAAGCCATGTGGAGGAACCTACTAGGTTACAGCCCTCCTCTGCAAACCAAGATCCACAGCCTCAGACAGCATGGAGACAAATCGCCTTATCCCTGGCAGAAGATTTTCAGATAATCGGAGAAACATCTCACTGGCAAAATGCACATAATTTCAAGTCTTGGCCCCTGAAGAAGGAGTCAGTGGTGGTTTTGGACAGGAATGGCATAACTTAAATGTATTTTCAAGGAGCAGAATCACCTGATGCTGAGAACAGCTAGACTGAAAAAAAGAAAAGAAAAGAAAAAAGTCAATAGATACTTGAATGTATTTTATCTGCATTAAATACTAACTGCCCAAGAATTGGACTTGGAGAAAATGAAATCATTATGTCTACTCTTTGACAGCCTTGAGACAAAATTTCCAAGTCAAATTTAAAAGGCTTCAGATTTGATTGCTTGTTTTGCTTACTTCTGTCTTGCCAGTTACCTCCTGAGAGTTGGGCAAAGATCAGTAAGATCCCTCTGCTGTGGCTGCCAGCAAGTCTGTGCCTGATTTGATGAGACGCTGAAAAAGTACCAGTGCCTCCTCCTCCAAGGCCTCTCATGGAACATAGCACCCTAGAACTATGCCAAGAGACAGCCAAGCCACATTTCACTGTCTGCTGCTGAACCAAGCTCTGAACAGGGGCCATCTTTTCTGCTCAAGAAGTTGTTATTGAATTCTTTCAAGTGCTTGCTTTGGGGACAAAAATGGTCAAGAAAGATAGTCTCTGTACAACCAACATTTCCAGGAAACCCATTATTTGTGCATTTTCTGTATACTCACAAACACACATAAGCACACGCACACATGCCAAGAAATAAAAAGTTTTCAGTTAAGAGAGCCATGTTCCTAAAGGCTTTATCTTTTGCACCAGTATTTATTGCTGTCTATCCTCATAAGGTCTATTATGGGAGATGTAGACCTTACAGATGCTGGCATAGTAAGAACTTTGCCTCAGGAGTATATGAGAAAACATAATCAGGCAGAAAGCAGAGGTATTCAAATAATGACAAGGTACTAAAGTGTGTTACAGCCGACACGTGAACTCACATCTAACTCAGTTCAACTCTGGGATAAAAATAAGCATCAAGTATGTAATCTCTTCACAAGTATTTAGGCACCATGAGAACAGCAATATTTAGTTTCTTGTTCCATCCCAAGTGCCTGGAACATTTCTGATGCTCAATTAATGTTTGCCAAATAACAGAAATACTTAGGGAATGTACCACATCAGAGACAAACATACCGTCTCTTATAAGTCCATTTTAGATCATCCTTTTATCCCTCCAGTATTAACACAGATCATGATTTCTTTAGCTCAACACCAGCTGAAGTAGTTGACTTAGATTTAGGAGCTGTTTTGTATCTAAAGGAGCAAGATGCTCACCCGGGAGAAGTGCGTGGGCAGATACTGGCGGAATGAATGGAAGACTCCCATCTCACACTCTCTCTGGAATATGGTTACTGGATTTAGCAAAGAAAAATATAAGGTGTTCAGTTACATTTGAATTTCAGATAAATGAGTTTAGCATGGGACAAACTTATACTCAAAAATATTCATCATGTAATTGAAAGTCAAAATGAGCTTGGCCTCCTGTGTTTTATCTGGCAATCCTACCATGGGGCATACACTTTCTGAGTGGAAAGGTCAGGGGATTGTCCGACTTCTTCAGTTATGACCTCTCTTTCTCTCTGGGCACATAGGTTATATCCTTTTAACTTTAATGTATGAATGTCATTGTAGTATGATGATCACAGTGGATTCCATTTAATCCCGTTAAGTGTGCCATCGAAAATCCCAGTATTTGAAAATGTTCCTTGAGCTTAAGGATTTGAGAACCACTAGTACGCAAACTTTAGTAAGCAGCCTTCTTTAATCTGAATGAAGGGTGTGCTGAATAATCTTCTTCCTCCCCTTTGCATTGGGAAATTATTTCTGGGCAGATACCTTTGTTTAGAAGGTTGAAAATAGGCTTAGGTGGCGCTGTATTTCCTAAGTAACTTCCTGCCAATTATTAACCTCTTCATTGTAAAATGAGTCTAACAGCTCATTCAGGAGGTGACGCAGGGGTTCCTAATGGAAGAGCATGGGAAAAAAGGACTGAATTAAGTGATGATGATATGAACTCAACCTTTCCAACACAAATAAGTCTTAGAAAAAGTGATCCCCAGAGTTCTGTTTGAAAACATCTTGTGTTAGTCCTGGACCACAGCCAGTCTTTTCTGAGAACCCACACCTAGTTGTTACTCTAAACAAGTTATTAGTTCCTAGTTACAGTCTTAAAGAGACCAGGTCCACCTGAGATCAGCGCTGTGCTTTACGGGTCAACTTAGCCAAAAGGCTCAGCGAATAACCCTGATGCCTTGGGTGGAGGCAGGAGGAGTGGCTGGATGCAGAGGAATCCAGCTAGTAACCAGGCAAAGGATTTGAATAGGTGCTTTTCCATTAGAAAGTCTCTCTTCAAATGACCTCAAAGCTAAAATTATAGAATTCTGTAAAGAAAGTTATCTTTTGTCACTTATAAGCATTACCATTTTTTATTGAATTATACTATAAGTGAATATTGTTAAATCAAATGAGACTAATTAAATGAATAAAAATAAAACATTTACCTTTTCTGGAAGCCTTCATTATATTATAAGGCATTTTAAGGTATTTCACAAATTAACACCAATCTATCTTTCCAACCTCATCTCCTTCTGCTTCTTTCTAGAACTACTACATTCTAGCCAAAGGTTTCTGAACTTCGGTATTATTGACATTTTGAAGGGGAGAATTCTTTGTTGTAGGAATGTCCTGTGCATTGTAGGATATTTAGTGGCATCTCTGGCCTCTACCCACTGGATACCAGTAGAACATTCCCCAGTGCAAGAGCTTGGCAATTAAAAAATGTAGACATTGCCAAATGTCCCCTGGGGGGCAAAATCACCTCCATGAAGAACCACTCAGGGCAAAATCACCAGCATTGAGGACCACTGCTCTGGCCTACGAGACAACTTTCCCTCCTATGAACACATGTTCTCAAGCTCTACCCACACTCCCCCACCACACACACCTTTCATTCCCGTTCCCTTGACCTAAAACATCCTGCTTTCCCTCTTTCCATTGACAAACTGGTGCTTATTCTCTGAGGCCTAAATCAAATGCTACCCTATACAGCTTTCCTTACAATCTATGCCAACTTCATTTCCTTTCCCTCCTCTAAGCTGCCATGGGCACTGCACACCTCTTTCCTTATACTAATAATGTTGACCATATGAAGTTGCAATTATTTATTCACCCTTCCCTCCTTCTCCCAAGGGGCTGTTTCTCAAGAGCAAGGTCTGTGTAACTATGCTACCCAGCATGGTTTCCTGTGTATGCATGTCTGTGTGTGTGTGTGTGTGTGTGTGTGTGTGTATGAGACAGAGAGAGAGAGAGAGAGTAAATGGACAAATATATACAGCACTCAAGTAAGTGCTTTGTTGAAGTTTATAAGCTATACCATTTACTGAATTCCCTAAAGAAACGTGGATTTTAGTTCTCATCACATAGATTAATTTGTTAGATTAGATCTCACTAGACCTTATGTTCCCAAAATCTGGATTACTATTTTTCCAAATATGCATGGTATTTTCCCATCTCTACAACATTTTGGAAATTCTTTTCTTCACCTGGAAAGTTCTGCTCTCCTTTCTCCCTGTCAAAATCCTCTTCAAACATCACCTCTACTTTTCACAACCCTGGGCACACACACACACACACACCATGCATACACACCACACACACACACCACACACACACACATACAACACACATGCTGTGGTCTCTTCTTCCTGAGAGAGCTCTTGCTTTTTTTCTTCTTTTCCAGCTCTCCTCATCTCTGTCTTCTCGCCAATGGTCTCTTCTTAAAGTTGGATTCTAATCCTTGAAGGCAAAGATCGTATCTTCCTCTTCTTACTTCTGCAGCTCCTCATACAGTGACTTGCACATTCAAAGTATTGAGTAAGAATTAGTTACGTTGAAAAGAAAAATTAGAGATTCAGAGATTGTCTTGAAAGCAACCTCTGAATATTTAATTAATATCTGGACAAAAATGTGGGTAAATACAAAAAAAGAATGGATTTTGACAGCATCAGAGTCAAACTTTAGAAAGATGAACTCATCTGGGCTGGGAAATCATGAAGATGCACCATCAGGCACCCATGGTGGTGCAACGGTGAGGTAAAACCCTAACAAAGATGGCAGGGACCATTTCAGAGTAACACGAAATAGGATTGGATGCCTAATAGGAAAGGGGGCAAGGGAAAGAGAGGAGTGAGGAATTAATAATATTCTAATCCTGAGTGGGTGCTAGGGTGATGACAGCATCACTCATCAAAATATAAAGGCTTGGGGGAGAAGGAAAGAAAGTCAGAATTTGAGAAGCCAGTGAGCTACCTCAAGGAAAATATCACAGAAACGATTGGAAATGTGAGAGTGAGGCTCAGAGAAGCTGAAGAACCCAGAGACAGGGTTGGGAGTCAGTCACCTAGCTGAGGCCAAGGGTCATTAGAGGATGACTAAGGAGTGGGATCTGTGACAAGAGAAGGGAAGAGGGGCTGGTGGGGATGGGAGTAGCTGAGGAACAGGACTACGGAAGCCAGGAGGGAGCAAGGTTTCAAGAAGGTGAACATTTCAAGAATTGAAACGATGCAGAAGGTGAGCAAGAGGGCTGGAGATGTGCCAATAGACTCGTGGATTGGAGATCTGCTGACTTTTGGGAGATAAGACTCAGTGGGGATCAGAGGCTAAAAGCTGTTAGGTCAGCCGTGAAGGAGTAGTGAGAATGTAACGGCTGAAAGAGAAGAAAGCAATTTCCTCAACAAGTGTGTTAGTAAAAGGAAGGCGATAGGCACCCGAATCCCTTGAGGGAATAGCAGGGTTTGAAAAAGTTTTGTTTGTTTTTAGGTCGTGCAAGACTGGAACTTGTTTGTTGAAGGAGGGTGAGGAACTGGAAAGTGGATTTTGAAGCACTAAGAGAGAAAACATAATAAGCAAAGTCTCACAGGTGGGCTGGGATTGGTTTCGTTGAGGAAGGGCCGCCTTTTGAAGGAACAAGGTATCTACCCCTGAGAGAGAAGGAAAGGATGGATTAGGAGTGAGGAATCACATAACTAAGACAATGAAGAGAGTGAAAGGACCCACCTGTAGACATTTCCACTCTGCTGGAGCTAGAGAGTAGATAGTGAGCCAAGGCCATGGGGTTTGTGAAACTGGACTTCCACACACATGATCCTGAGACAAATGTCTCAGGAAACTGACAAGATCATTTGAAGGATTGAAAAGCAGCAGTGAGGTCCCAGGATTCCTTTCAGGTGGATGTATCTCTTTCTGGAAAATTCCATCACATCCGTCAACAGCCAGCTCAAATGTTCCCTTCTCTGGCTCACCCAGGTGGAAACGAAACTCATGGGAGTCATTCTGTCTCCCCGCACCTCCACAACCTTTCTAAAAATATTTACCTTGTTGTATTTGACATTTTATGTTCTCTCATTTGTCTCTCTTGATAGTTCTTAAGTTTCTAATTGGATAAAGATCATAATTTATCTCTAAATTCCTAGTGTTTGGGAACATGGCTAGCATACATTAGGTGCTCAAAGGGTGACGAGTGAGTGAATGAATGGAGAGATGAACACAAGAATAAATAATATTTTCCCCACTGGTGGAAGCTGACTTTTGCTTATAGTATCATTCATTAATGAGAGGACGGAGAGTCCCAAGGAAGTCTGGTCCTCTTTTCTGGCTGCACAAGATCAGAGAAAAACTGCACATGTGGCTACATGTGAAGTCAAAGCAAATAACAATCATAGCCATGAAATGAATGTGAAATGCAAATGGGTTTCTCAAAACCCATATGCAGTCCTGAATAGCAGAAGAAAAGAGTGGGAGGATGAGGAACTGAGTGAAGAAAGGGACCAAGCCCAAGAGATAATTTTCAGTTGGTAACAGAATGACTTCCTAAATCATAGAGTGTGTGGTCCAGAAAGCAGAGAGCCACAGATGCCGTTACTGTAAAAAGCCCCTCGTGACTTTTTTTGGAAAAAGTAAAGTCTGTTTTGGATCTGGCTATCTCTCTAGCATAACTTTGCCTTAAAAAGTCATGGCTCTGTGAAATGCTATTTCAGGTGGAATTCAGTTTAATGTGAATACGTGATGCCTTGCAACACTGATGAGTCTGTTTATGGAACCCCTACTTTGTATTCTGCGTGTCTGTCTTTATTTTTCACAACTTTCCTGCTAGTTGGGTGTGATTATCCCTGTTTTACACATAAGGAAACTGAGACAAGGAGCAGATAAGGGAGGAACCTCATATTGGACACTGGTACACAAAGCCTAGATTAAAGACCAAGTCTTTTTACCTGCAAAACCCATATCTGTCCACTTTACTACACGATGCTCCATCATGTGTAATCAGAAGCAGGCAGCCATGGGGATGCATAGAATCAAGGCCAGCTTTATGGAACACTACCTGTGAGGGCATATGAACCCCGTGTGTAGAAGGGCCTGGTGCTTGGTTTAATGTTCTGCTGCTACTATCTTGAAATTCTCGTTTTGCACTGGGCATTTTCATCTTGCACTGGGCCCCACAAATGACAGAGACAGTCCTGCATAGAATCAGAATATTGGAGCTCGAAGGACTTTGAGAGATCATCCATTCCACCCTCACCCATCTTGGAGATGAAGAAACTGAGGCACAGACAGTAGAACTGGCTGCCTTTGGTTACATAGCTCATTCATGTCAGAGCAACAGTATAACCCAGGTCCCACAGAATCTTTCCCCTTTGCTGCAGGAGCTTATCTCCAGCCAAAATATCACTGTGGCTGAGCTGGGTCAACTCATTTTACTCCTGGGCAAATGGCCCTGGACTTTTCATGAAACCAAAGGCACATAAACCTGAATGTGATTCCAGCAAAACCACAATGTCTACTCTGTGGTAAAAGAAACCTTTAGCTGAGTGTCTCACCAAACACCTCTCTCTCCTGCCCAAACCTCACCAGCATGCATTTCCTACGCTGGGGGTGCCAGCTCAGCCAGGATCAGGGGGTGGTCATTGCCAGGGCAGCCAGAGAGAGGTCAGGCTTAAGGCCAAGCCCCAGCTCCCACCAAAGCTGGCCCAGAGAAGGATGAGCATTGGGCCCAAGGCATTAATATTCCACATCTGCTAAATTGATACCACATTAAGCCCCTTAAGAAGGGCCTCTTAGAGTTACCCTCAGGTCATTAAGACAAATAACCAAGCATTTGTAAGAGTTTGTGCTCACCTCTTCTATGCCCACATATTTGGATGCTCCAAAAGAGGATGTAGTGCTCTGATTGTCAGCCTACAAAACATGGATTTGCAGCTGGGAGCAGTGGCTCACGCCTGTAATCCCAGCACTTCAGTAGGCTGAGGTGGGCAGATCACTTGAGATCAGGAGTTCAAGACCAGCCTGGTCAACATGGTGAAACCTCATCTCTACTGAAATAAAAAATTAGCTGGGCATAGTGGCATGTGCCTGTAATCCCGGCTACTTGGGAGGCTGAGGCAGGAGAATGCTTGAACCCGGGAGGCAGAGGTTGCAGTTAGCCGAGATCGCACTACTACACTCCAGTCTGGGGGACAAAGCTAGACTCCATGTCAAATTTTTAAAAAAAAGAAGAAGAAGAAAACATGGATTTGCCTCAGACACACTGGAGTTGGTGGCTCTGCTTAGTGGAGAGCCAGGGCTGAGATGCATTGGGCTGTTTCAAAACCACATGTATCTGCACCAGCTGAAAGAAGAGAAGTATGGCACATACAGATGACCAAGGAAACTTGATTTTGTCTTAAAAGAGCCTCTCTTGGCCTGGTACAGTGGTTCACGCCTGTAATCCCAGCACTTTGGGAGGCCATGTTGGGCGAATCACAAGGTCAGGAGTTCGAGACCAGCCTGGCCAATAAGGTGAAACCCTGTCTCTACTAAAAATACAAAAATTAGACAGGCATGGTGGCACACACCTGTAGTCCCAGCTACTCAGGAGACTTGAACTAGGGGAGGTGGAGGTTGCAGTCAGCTGAGATCGTGCCACTGCACTCCAGCCTGGGCAACAGAGTAAGACTCTGTCTAAAAAAAAAAAAAAAAAGAGCCTCTCTTGGTTTCTTGGAATTGTGGTAAGATTTTGCCTGTAGGAACAGTATGAAGAATTTTCAGGTTAGTGAGATAGGACGGACACACATAAGCCCCACTTAGCATGGAAGCAAGATGAGAGCAGGGAATTTTACTTCTTTTGTTCAGTGATGCATCTTGGGTACCTGAACAAGGCCTAGTAGGTAGCAGGTGCTCAATAATTACTTGATATGCGAATAAACGCTACTGTGATCTTGAAGGACCTTAAGGCATCCATATAACAATGCATAGTATAGGGTCATAGATTTTTTTTCATTTATTAATAATATGATAACCAAGGAGGGATATTCAGAAACTCTGAGGTGATAGAATGGGTCCACAATGTCTTGTGTGTGTTTAATCCAAATGACAGCAAGCAAGGGGGGTGGGGTGGAAATATTAGAAGTTACTATTTAATTTATTGAATTATTCCCATATGGCTCTGTGGATTTTGACTCATTCTAGAAACTCTACCAGACAATGAGAGTGGGTATTGCCCAGCCTTCACCTCCCTTCCCTTCCCTTCTTGGGATAGTCTCTTTCTCTATTCTACACAATCTTGATGGGACTGGAAATCAAGATGCTAATATAGCCAGGAGGTGGGCCTAGGAGTCACGAGTGACCAAATATACCCCTGTCTCAGGTCTTTCCATTTTAAGTAGATCAAAACAAGGATGCAAAAGAAAAACGAATGGAGGATATTTTTTCCAGCAGCAATGACCGGACAGGGTGGCTCCTGCCACCTGGATGTCCTGAGTTTCTCTGGCTCCCCGCTTGCTTCTGAGCTGATTTCTATGGCTTCTTTTCCTTTATGTGAGCTCTCCAGTATACCAGCAACACATTCCCCTGTTATTTAAGTTAGCCAGGGTTTGCTTCCATTGCTTGGAGCAATAGAACCCTATCTGACTCATCTGATTCCATAACTGTCTGCTAATTAGCATCAGAAGCTTTGCAAACAAATAGCCCCAACGGGTATCCCAGTTAGGAGCAGCCTGGAGTGCCCAGGACCTCTCCTCATCTCCACCCCTGATTCTAGCCTAGGAGGGGTCATACCTTTTGATTTTAGGGGGAAACAGGCAAATCAGTTGGGGCCATCAGTGCCCCAAGTTTCTGTCTGCCTTAACCTCACCTCCCACCATGGAATCACCATCTTTAGAACAGTCCAAAATCTGCATGACCCTTGGGCTCTGCTCTGGTCTGGGCCTTGAAGGCAGTGATCATGTCTCAGAAATCTTCATTCCCTGTGCTTGGCCCTAAGCAGGCAGTTAGGGTTCAAGCTGAGAAGTATGCAGATGGCTTAGAGCTGTGGCACTCAATCCTGGTCATACCTTTAAATCACCTCAAAAAATTTTTTTTTAAATCCAGATACTCAGATCAAAACTTCATTTCAGTTGTTCTGGATTAGGACCAGGAATTTTTCTAATTTTTGTTTTGTTTTGTTTTAAGACAGAGTCTAGCTGTATCGCCCAGGCTGGAGTGCAGTGGCGTGATCTCAGCTCACTGCAACCTCTGCCTCCTGGGTTCAAGGGATTGTCCTGCCTCAGCCTCCCAAGTAGCTGGGAACACAGGTGTGCACCACCTCACCTGGCTAATTTTTTGGGTTTTTGTTGCTGTCATTGTTTGTTTTGTTTTTAGTAGAGACAGGGTTTCACTGTATTGGTCAGGCTGGTCTTGCACTCCTGACCTCAGGTAATCCACCTGCCTCAGCCTCCCAAAGTGCTGGGATTACAGGCGTGAGCCACTGTGTCCAGTCTCTAAGTTTATTTTTTGAAATAGTTTTAAACCAACAGAAAAATTGCAAGAGTACTCTCTTTACCTGGATTCCCTAATTAATATTTATTAACCTTTTAGAGAGAAATAGATATGTATGTGTGTGTGTGTATGTGTACACATATACGCATAAGTGTGAATAGTTATACAGAACTGTATACATATATGCTTTTTATTTCTTCATATATATGTGTGTGCCTATTTATAGAGAAAGAGAGAAATGAACTGAATTTATTATAGTCTTTTTTCTGACGTCATGACCCATAACTCCTACAGATTCCAGTGCATACTTTCCCCAAACAAGAACACTCTTCTGTATTACCATATACTACCTTTCCAATCTGAAAATGAGCATCAACCAACACTACCTTCCAATCCACTAATCCCTTTCAAGTTTCTCCGACAGTCCCAACGCCATGTTATTCCTCGTTCCAGGAATTCCTATTGTCTCACTGTTTTCCTTCAGTCTGGAACAGTTCCTTCTTCTTTCTCTGGCTCTGGCTCTGTGTCCCTGGAAGTCTTAAAGAGGACAGACCTTTCATTCACGAGGATGAACCTCAACTTGGCCCAGTCGGATGTTTCCTCAGACTCAGGCCTTGCACTCTTGGCAGAAAGACTGAAGAAATGATGCTGTGCTCTTCTCAGTGTGTCACGTCAGGAGACTCTACTCTCTCAACCAGCCCCACTGTTGGGATGTTAACCTTGGTCACCTGGCCAAATTTGTGTCTGGCAAGTTCTCCACTGTGAAGCCACCACTTTTCCTTTGTATTTCATCAGTACTTTCTGGGGAGACATTTCAACATCACACCAATATTCTATTCCTCATCAAACCTTCACCCAGCAGCTGAGTATCCATGAATGACTCCTACCTTTGTCAGCCACCATAGGTTGACTGCCAGATGGAGACTGTCCATTGCCAACATTTCAGATAGTCTGTGTTCCCCTTCATTTGCTTATTTATATATTCACTTATTTGTATCTGTGTGGACTCATGGATTCTTATCTTATTCATTGAATTTCAATCCAGTATTTTCATTATTTATTTTGGTGCTTTGGTTGTCTCAGATTTGGCCAGTGGGAGCCCCTTCACGCTAACTTCTCTCTCCTTTTGACATGTCCCAGTAATTTTTTGAGCACTTCTTTATTTTCTGTCACAAGATAATTCAGGCTTCTCTTGTTCTTTCCTTGCCTTAGCCCTGTAATTAGCCATTCCTCTCAGGAGCTTGGCTCCTTTTTTGTGGAGGGAATATTTAAAAGCCGAGATCTGGGAACTTGGTGTGTATATTGCTAGATGTATCTATCTATCTATCTATCTATCTATCTATCTATCTATCTATCTATCTATATATGTTGCAAATATATATATATAAACATATATATATATTTGAAAATTCATGAGTTTCTGCCAGTACTTCCAATTTCAATCCAATACCTTAAGATCTCCCTAGATTTTCCTACTTCCATGATTATAACTCTTGTCCCAGATGATAAGAAACATGGATCTGACTATGCTCAATTCATTCACCTATTTGCTCAGTGCGCTAACTTATTTGCTGAATGTAACCAGTCCCCAGCCTTCCAGCTGCTTTTCTCACCTGCCACCTCTGCATCTTCCCCCACCTCTGTCTTCCTCAGCAATCAGACTGCCGCTTGCCATGTCATCACCACAGCATCCCCTCCTTCCTCACTGTCCTGATCCCTTGGATGAAGATTCAAAGAGAAAAAGAAAGGATTCGTATTTTTAAAGTGTTTCCCAAATGATTCTAAGTGTGTCAGCAGACTTATGTACATCATTTGGACCACATAAGTAATAGAAAGACAATACTTACATCTAAGCCTGAGTCCCAAATTATCAAATACACCATATGACATTTTCCTGGAAGCATTCCTTTTTTAGTAAGGATTCAGTTTCACAATTAAGAGTGGACTTGGTAGGCCCCTGGAAGTTATAGGGAGTCATAAGACTTCAGAAACAAGATGGTTTCTTAGTCAGTTCAGGCTGCTGCAACAAATTACCTCAGACTGGATGACTTAACGCATATTTATTTGTCACAGTACTAGAGGGTGGAATGTCCAAAATCAAGGTGCCAGTAGGTCCAGTGTCTGGGGAGGGCCAGCTTCCTGGCTTGCAGATGTACATCTTCTCATGACATCCTCACATGATAGAGAACAATAAGAGAGAGCAAGCTCTGGGTCTCTTTCTATAAGGGCACTAATCTTATTGATAAAGGCTCCACCCTCATAACCTAATTACTTCCCAAAGGCCCAACCTTCTCATACCATGACATTGGAGATTAAGATTTCAACATATGGGCCTGGCATGGTGGCTCACGCCTATAATCCCAGCATTTTGGGAGGCCGAGGTCAGGAGTTCGAGACCAGCCTGACCAACATGGAGAAACCCTGTCTGTACTAAAAATACAAAAATTAGCTGGGCTTGGTGGCACGAATCTATAGTCTCAGCTACTCAGGAAGCTGAGACAGGAGAATCGCTTGAACCCAGGAGGCAGATGTTGCAGGGAGCCGAGATTGTGCCACTGCACTCCAGCCTGGGTGACAAAGCAAGACTCTGCCTCAAAAAAAAAAAAAAAAAAAAAAAATTTCAACATATCAATGTGGGGAATAATGCAAACATTCCATCCATAACAGTTGGTAGAATAGCAGAAGTGGGAAATGCCAAGGAAAAGTACGTAATTTTGCTTCAGGCTTGCCCTGCCTATGTCCTCTCAAAATTATCTCATGCACTCTCTCTGAATGTGCATATGAGTCACTGTTCCCTAATCTAACTTGCAGTCAACCTTATTTGACTCCTGAACTATATGAAGAACGTACCTGCTTTAAATTTTTTGAAAGCTTCACTCCATTTCTAGAGTTCTTCTTGCATTTTTCCACTTTGAGGAATGAATTATACTCCTGGCAAGGAATATAACCAGTGGGCACACAGTTTTGTCTTGAGCTCATCTCTACCACTACCTCAGCCTTGACCTCTTATGTCTGTTTTTGGCTGCCTGAACCTTGGACCCCCACTCAACAACCTCACTGCCTTCTTTATTTAGTCTTTGCAATATGGTCTGGTAGGAATCACAAACCCAGCACTAAATTCCACAGGCCAGAATTGCAAAAGTAGAGCAGTATTAACCTACCTGAGCCAAAGTTAATGCATTTTCTTCAGCTCCACACTAATGAAGAAATTTGTCAAATATTTATTCTGGAAGACAAATTAAAATCAAGTTAATAGGAAAGGAGAGTGAATGATTGAATTCTGTTATTGCCTTTCCTGGCTCCTTATGTTACTGGAAAAAGCCATAAAACCTTATTTGTGCTGTTCATTTTCATATTTTCATGCTTACATTATAACAGAAAGAAAAGTCAAGGTTGGCTCCAGATGAAACATCTCTGCTTGGAAAAGGAACACTTTGTCTCAAAGCCACAATTGGCACAGCCCTGCAAAGCAAACTTACACAACAAACTCAGGGTAAAAGTCAAATAAGAGAAGAGCTAAAAGGAGACAGAACTCAACAGATGGAGGCTCTTTAATTTATTAAAGCTCTGAAAAAGGTCCATGAAAAATATAGTTAATATCTGGTTTGCTAGTAACAGCAGGTTGGTCTCCAGAATCTTCCTCCGACATGATCATCAGTTCCCAGAGATCGTTGTGCATGGCATTTCAAGAAGGAACCCTTGAGTAAATCACAGACTGACGCAGACACCCCCCCCCAACCACAAAAAAAAATGACTTATGTGAAGTAGATGGTGTTCACACTGCTTAAAGTGTAGCACTGGGAGTGCCTACTCTTTTCTAAGATAGAAACAGGGAAGCATAGAGGTTACTATGTTTTCATGGGTGTGTGTTTCTACATTAAAAAGTGAAGTATCAGAATAGGAAATGAACATAAATAAAAACAAACCACACAACTTGTAACCTGAAAAGAATACCACAATAAATAGAATAAATTAGAACCTGAAGCTAAGACAAGGCTGGGAAATTATTATAATTACATTCCATAAGAAAAATTTTGAAGGTCAGGAAGATTGTTCTAATCAAGGCATAGAGAAATTCAGTCAATCTCGGCTTCACTTTTGCTCCTACTATGTGCAGTGCATTGTGTTCACACCATGGATTGATGAAAGAACTAGAAGGTATAGCTCCTTCTAGTTTTATTCCAGGTCTGTGGTGTGCTGGAATTGGCTAAGACTGACTTGTGGGAACATATTGTTAACTATTCAGGAAATTCTTGAGCAGGTTGCTAAACCATTGTTAGCTTGAAATTAGCCACAAAAGAATATGTAAACCATGAACATGGACAAATGCTACACATCAGGACTTTGTTTTTCAGAGAGTCATCTTAACAACACACCACTGCCATAAACATACATAGACCAAGTCCAAGGCTGCAAATCATAGACTTATAAAGATTTGTCTGTCAGCTTGAATGTTGTTGGTGTATGTAAATGCTACTGATGTGTGTGCATTTATTTTGCATCCTGAAACTTTACTGAAGTTGTTTATCATTTCCAGGAGCCTTTTCACAGAGTGTTTGCGGTTTTGTAGGTACAGAATTGTATCATCTGCAAAGAGAGATAGTTTGACTTCCTTACCTGTTGGGGTATATTTTATTTCTTCCTCTTTTCTGATGGCTCTGGCTAGCACTTCCAGTACTACGTTGACTACGAGTGGTGAGAGTGGGCATCCTTATCTTTTTTCTGTTCTCAAGAGGAATGCTTCCAGCTTTTGTCCATTCAGTATGATGTTGGCTATGGGTTTATCATAGATGGCTGTTATTATTTTGAAGTGTGTTCCTTCAATGCTTAGTTTCTCAAAGGCTTTTCATTGTAAAGAAATGTTTGATTTTATTGAAAGCTTTTTCCACATATATTGAGATGATCATGTGGCTTTTGTTTTTAATTCTGTTTATGTGGTGAATTACATTTATGAATTTGCGTATGTTGAACCAGCTTTGCATCCTAGGAATGAAGCCTACTTGCTCATGGTGAATTAGCTTTTTGATTTGATGTTGGATTCAGTTAGCTAGTATTTTGTTGAGGATTTTTATGTCTATGTTTGTCAGGAATATTAACTTGTAGTTTTGTGGTTGTTCTTATTGTGTCTTTCCCAGGTTTTTCTATCAAGGTGATGCTGGCTTTGTGGGATTAGTTAGGGAGGAGTCCCTCCTCTTCAATTTTTTTGGAATAATTTCGGTAAATTGCTACCAACTCTTGTTTATACATCTAGTAGAATTTGGTCGTGAATCCATGTGGTACGAAGCTTTCTTTGGTTGGTAGGTTTTTTATTAGTGACTCAATTTCAGAGCTCAATATTGGTCTAATAAAGATTTCAATTTCTTTCTGGTCTAATCTTAGGAGATTATGTGTTTCCAGGAATTTATCCATTTCCTCCAGATTTTCTAGTTTGTGTGTGTATAGGTGTTCATAATAGTTTCTGAGGATCTTATGTATTTCTGTGGGATTGATTATAATGTCACCCTTGTCATTTCTGATTACATTTATTTGGATCTTCCCTTTCTTTCTTTCTCTCTGTTTTTCTCTGTCTCTCATGCGTGTGCTGATGCATTAATGTAGCTAGCAGTCTATCAATCCTGTTTATCCTTTCAGTGAACCATATGATCATCTCAACATATGCAGAAAAACTTCAACATAATCCGACATCACCTCATGATAAAAAGCCTCAACAAACCATATATTGAATGCATACCTCAAAGCAATAAGAACCATCTATGACAAACCCACAGCCAGTATCTTACTGAATAGGCAAAAGCTAGAAGCATTCCCCTTGAGAACCAGAGCAAGACCTATTCAATATAGCACTGGAAGTGATAGCCAGAGCAATCAGGCAAGAGAAAGATTTAAGAGACATCCAAATAGGAAAAGAAGAAGTCAAATTATCTCTCTTTATGGATGATATGATTCTATACCTAGAAAACTCTAAAGAGTCCACCAGAAGGTTTCAGCAACTGAAAAACAACATCAGTAAAGTTTCAGGACACAAAATCAAAGTACAGAACTCAGTAGTATTTCTATACACCAATAAGGTACAAGTTGAGAGCCAAATCCAGAATGCAATCCTATTTATAATTGCCACACACACAAAAATACCTAGGAACACAACAGGCCAAAGAGGCAAAAGATCTGTATAAGGAGAATTACAAGATACTTTTGAAAGAAATCATAGATGACACAAACAAATGGAAAAACATTCCATGCTCATGGATTGAAAGAATCAATATTGTTAAAATGGTCATACTGCCTTGTTAGGCCATTCTTGCACTGCTATAAAGAAATACCTGAGATTGGGTAATTTATAAGAAAAGAGGTTTAACTGGCTCACAGTTTCTGCAGGCTGTACAGGAAGCATAGTGGCATTGCATTGTTTGCTTCAGACCTCAGGAAGCTTCCAAGCATGGCAGAAGGCAAAGGGGGAGCAGGCACATCACATGGTAAGAATGGGAGCAACCAAGAAAGAAAGTGGGGACAGGGAGGTGCCACACACTTTTAAATGACCAGATGTCACAGAACTCACTCACTAGCATGAAGACAGCACCAAGCCATGAGGGACCCACCATGACCAAAACACTTTCCACCAGTCCCCACCTTCAGCACTGGGGATTTCATTTCAACATGGGATTTGGGCAGGGACAATATCCAAACTCTATTGCTGCCCAAAGCAATCTACAGATTTAACGCTATTCCTGTCAAACTACCAATGGCATTTTTTACAGAACTGGGAAAAACTATTCTAAAATTTATGTGGAACCAGCAACAAGCCCAAAATAGCCAAAGCAAGCCTAGGCAAAAAGAACAAAGCTGGAGGCATCACTGTACCCACCTTCAAACTACACTTGTAAGGTATATTAACCCAAAACAGCATAGTACTGCTACAAAAACAGATACATAGACCAGTGGAAAATAATAGAAACCCCAGAAATAAAGCCTTATATCTACACCCATCTGATCTTCAACAAAGTCAACAAATATAAACAATGGGGAAAGGATTCCTTATTTAATAAATGGTGCTAGGATAGCAGGCTAGCCATATGCAGAAGAATGAAACTGGATTTTTAGCTTTCACCATATCCAAAAATTAGCACAAGATGGATTAGTTTTAAATGTAAGACCTCAAGCTATAAAGCTCCTAGAAGAAAACCTAGGAAACACTATTCTGGACACTGGCCTTGGGAAACAATTTATGACTAAGTCCTCAAAAGCAATTATAACCAAAACAAAAATTGACAAGTGGGACCTAATTAAATTAAAGAGCTCCTGCACAGCAAAAGAAACTATCGATAGAGTAAACAGACAACCTAAAGAATGGGAGAAAGTATTTGCACACTATGCATCCAATGAAAGTCTAATATCCAGAATCTATAAAGAACTTAAACAATTGAACAAGCAAAAACAACCCCATCAAAAAATGGGCAAAAGACACGAACAGATACTTCTCAAAAGAAGACATACAAGTGGACGATAAACATATGAAAAAATGCCCAACATCATTAATCATTAGAGAAATGCAAATCAAAACTACAATGAGATACCATCTCACACCAGTCAGAATAACTATTATTAAAATGTCAAAAAACAACAGATGCTGGTGAGGCTGCAGGGAAAGGAGAATGCTTATATACTGTTGGTGGGAATGCAAATTAGTTCAGTCACTGTGGAAAGCTGTTTGGAGATACCTCAAAGAACTTAAGACAGAACTACCATTCAACCCAACAATCCCATTATTGGGCATATATCCAAAAGAAGACAAATTGTTCTACCAAAAAGACACATCCACTCATACGTTCATCACAGCACTATTCACAATAGCAAATGCACGGATTCAACCTAGATGCCCATCAGTGGTGGGCTAGATAAAGAAAATGTGGTTCATATACACCATGGAATACTACACAACCATAAGAAAGAAAGTATCATGCCCTTTGCAGCAACATGGACATAACTGGATGACATTATTGTAAATGAATTAATACAGGCAAAGAAAACCAAATGTTACATGTTCTTATTTGTAAGTGGGTGCTAAATATCAGGAACTCATGGACAGAAAGATGGCAACAATAGAAACTAGGGAGGAGGGAGAAAGGCATGGGTTGAAAAATTAACTATTGGATACTATGCCTAGTGCCTGGGTGACAAGATCATCCATATCCCAAACCTCAGCATCACACAATATGTCCAGGTAACCAACCTGCACATGTACCCTCTAAAATAAAAGTTAAAAAAAAAAAAAAAGAACATGAGGAATGACACTAGAAAGGACACAGTGACCCTATGAAGCCAGTCTCCAGGACAAGGCAAAGCCATTTGGTGCCATGGGTAAATTCCTGTTGAAAACAAGGCTCAAGAAAATTGAGGGGGAAAAAAATCTGCATTTTTTTGCTTGACAACCTTAATCACCATCCTCACCTCATCCCCAGTCAGGGCCATCCCATCAACCTATTAGACTTCTAAGGAAAGGCAGAGAGGAGCACAAAGGAAAGAAGGGGAAGATAGAAAAGCTGCTGAGGCATAGAATTCATTGGCTCCTAGAGATGGAAGGGCCTTGAAGATTACCCACCCAACCCAACCCCCTTACTTACAGCCGTGGGAATAAAGCCAAAGAGGCGAAAAAAGACACCAAGTTTATATAGCTATTTAAGTGGCACAGCCCAGGACAGAAACTTGGTCTCACTCATTATTCCTACAAGATGCCAGGTACTGTGTTGGTTCCTAACCCTGGCTCTTTTACTGCCATACCATTATGACTTACAAACACGTATGGGGAGGCAGTGCGGAATTAAGGGAAGAAATGAAGCTGATTAATCCCTCCCTCCAAGCCAGCACATTTAGTATTGGTTGTTTCAGAAATAATTTGGTTTATTAATTCCAACCAGGAAGGACCTGCCAACTTAGAAAAGGGATGGGGGCTGAAAAGCTGATCATGAAGATGCTGTGAATGTACCATCTGGTGTACATTGGAAAAAAGTGTCATTTGTCCTAACTTGAGTTCCAAGTCATAATTTCTTCAGTCACAACCTTTACTTCCTAAGAGACTACCAAAAATGAGCTGGTGATTTCAATTTCTTCCAGATGGAAAAATGTTGATGTCATCTCAAACCTTGCCTCTGTGAGAGTCATTTTATTCTTCCCAGCATAATGGAGCAGCTGAAACAGAGGTGTCAGAGTTGGAAGGAGTCCTTGAGACTAAACTGACCCCTCTGGAACCATTTCCTACCTGTGAAGGTTGCACTTCTCAGACTAAGGAGAGAAACTCGTGCTGTGGCTGCACCAGTGGCACCTTCTCGGGAAACAGATTTGGTTCTGCACTTGCCAACCAATTCCTGTTATCAGCATTACACTTATGTTATATTTTAAGAAGAGAGGTTCTTCTTTAGACAGGCTAAATAAAACTTTTGTGAGAGAATGACTCCAGGCTGGTCCTGAAAGGGACTGATAGAATGTATAGCTTGATTGTTCCCCTGCCTCTCTGATTGCAGTGATCATTTCAATAGAAGCATCAAGCGAGTCGACTTTTGGCAAAGTGGACTTTCCATAGCAAGAGGATTACAGAGATTTCCTTCAAAGGGTCATTTTGGAGGCTAATGTTGGGGGAGAAGAATAATCTCAGATCAATTTTCAATATTCTTACTTTGTGCCTAATAATTAACTGTATTGCTGAGATGACTCATCACCCATAGCTATGTCCACCAAGCAGATGGTGACCCCACATAGCTGGGAATAAAGTGAAGCTGTAGAGACTGAGAACAAAACAAAACTGAAAACATTTACTACAGACTCACCCCTCGCCCCTTTCTTTCTCTCTCTCTCTCTCTCTCTCTCTCTCTCTCTCACACACACACACACACACACACACACACACACACACACACACAGAGTCTATAACTAAAATGACAGGAGTGCTTTAGAAGTACCCAATTAAGTCAACTGAATTCCAAGGAGAAGAATCTTTATTCCAACTTCTCATCAAGGGCTCTGGAAGGATGTTACCACCTAGATCAATGTGTGGTATGTTACTTCAAAGCAAATCTAGTGGTACAGTGTAGTTAAGCAGAGAAAGGTGCACAAATTTATCTTTCCTAAGCCACTTTCAGTTGCCCATGGCATGTAGAACTCAAATTTAGTTGAGAATCTATCTAAAAAACTTGCCAAAGATTGCCTGTCAACCTGAGGTGACCCTCAGCAGAAGGGACCACCTCGATCAAGACCAAATATATGATAAAGTCCCAGCTCAATTCCAAAGGGATTCACAGATGAGACAAGAACACCAGGGATGGTTACTGTCCCCGGTGGAGCCAAAAGGGACCTGAGCCAGTATTATGCTGGCCACTGACTTTAATTAATGCCTGCAAGGCCAGTGGTGACCAGGTGGACGAAGGACATCTCTATGAGTCCAGAAGAGCAGAGGGCACATAATAGTAAGCACTTAACAAATACATACTCTAACTTATTTCTATTTTTCTTTCCTGACTATAGACCCTGGTATCTTTGGGACCAACATTAGATGCAGAAGCAGTAACCTTAACTAGACTGCTTAGCCACCTTCCATGGCTGTTCGAGATCTAATTCCTGCTAAAGATTCCCTTACTCAATATCTCTCATTTCTGATCAAACCCTAACTAATAAAAAAAGTGGTACCAGGAGTGGTTTCAGAGTAGCAAAACTTTAAAGATGGGTTATATTGCCTTTGGGTTTTCTGAAAGTGTTACTCTGATCTGATTAGATTTTACCTACTTCCAGGGGTAAATGACATACTGGTAATTCACAGCATGCAGAGGCAAAACTATGTAATCATCTTCCACCTGCAAACATAGGTAATCAACTGCCATTAGGAGTCAAAGCTTTTTCTTTTTTTCCCCAATAAGTTTTTCGGGAACAGGTGGTGTTTGGTCACATGAATAAGTTCTTTAGTGGTGATTTCTGAGATTTTGGTGCATCTATCACCCTGGCAGTGTACACTGTACCCAATGTGTAATCTTTTATCCCTCACCCCACTTCCACCCTTTCCCCCAAGTCCCCAAAGTTCATTATATCATTCTTATGCCTTTGCATCCTCATAGCCTAGCTCCCACTTATAAGTGAGAACATACAATGTTTGGTTTTCCATTCCTGAGTTACTTCACTTAGAATAGTGGTCTCCACTTCCATGTAGATTGCTGCAATTGCCATTATTTCATTCCTTTTTATGACTGAGTAGTATTCCATGGTATATGTATACCACATTTTCTTTATTCACTCATTAGTTGATGGGCATTTGGGTTGATTCTATATTTTTGCAACTGGAAATTGGGCTGCTATAAATGTGCATGTGTTAAATATCTTTTTCATAGAATGACTTCCTTTCCTCTGGGTAGATACCCAGGAGTAAGATTGCTGGATCAAATGGTAGATTCACTTTTTAGTTCTTTAAGGAATCTACACTGTTTTCCATAGTGGTTGTACCAGTTTACATTCCCACCAGCAGTGTAAAAGTGTTCCCTTTTCACCACATCCACACCAACATCTATTATTTTTTTATTATGGCCATTCTTGCAGAACTAAGGTTATATTGCACTGTGGTTTTGATTTGCATTTCCCTGATAATTAGTGCTGTTGAGCATTTTTTCATGTTTGTTGGCCATTTGTATATCTTCTTCTAAGAATTGTCTGTTCATGTTCTTAGCCCACTTTTTGATGGGATTCTTTTTTTTCCTCTTGTTGATTTGAGTTGCTCGCAGATTCTGGGTATTAGTCCTTTGTTGGATGTATAGATTGTGAAGATTTTCTTCACTCTGTGGGTTGTCTATTTACTCTGCTGATTACTTCTTTGGCTGTGCATAAGCTTTTTAGTTGAATTAAGTCTCAGCTATTTATCTTTGTTTTTGTTGCATTTGCTTTTGGATTCTTGGTCATGAAGTCTTTGTTTAAGCCAATGTTTAGAAGTGTTTCTCCAATGTTACTTTCAAGAATTTTTATGGTTTCAGATCTTAGATTTAAGTCATTGATACATCTTGAGTTGATTTTTGTATAGGGTGAGAGATGAGGATCCAGTTTCATTCTCCTACATGTGGCTTGCCAGTTATCCCAGCACCATTTATTGAATAGGGTGTCATTTCCCCACTTTATGTTTTTGTTTGCTTTGTCAAAGATCATTTAGCTGTAAGTATTTAGGTTTATTTCTGGGTTCTGTATTCTGTTCCACTGGTTTATGTGCCTATTTTTATACACATACCTTGTAGTTTTCGTGACTATGAAGTTGGGTAATGTGATGCCTCCAGTTTTGTTCTTTTTGCTTACTCTTACTTTGGCTATGTAGGCTCTTTTTTGGTTCTATATGAATGTAAGATTGTTTTTTATAGTTCTGTGAAGAATGATGGTAGCATTTTGGTGGGAATTGCCATGAATTTGTATATTGCTTTTGGCAGTATGGTCATTATCACAATATTGATTCTACCCATCCATGAGCATGGGATGTGTTTCCATTTGTTTGTGTTGTCTGTGATTTCTTCCAGCACTATTTCGTAGTTTCCCTTATAGAGGTCTTTCACCTCCTTGGTTAGGTATATTCCTAAGTTGTTTTCATTTTTGTTTTCTTTTTGCAGCTATTGTAAAAGGGGGTGAGTTCTTGATTTGATTCTCAGCTTGGTCGTTGTTAGTCTATACCAGAGCTACCGATTTGTGTACATTATTTTTGTATCCTGAAACTTCGCTGAATTCATTTATCAGTTCTAGGACCTCTTGGGGAGTCTTAGGGTTTTTTAGGTATATGATCATGTCATCAGCAAACAGACAATTTGAATTTCTTTTTATCAGATGGGATGCCCTTTATTTTTCTTGCCTGATTGTTCTGGCTAGGTCTTCCAGTACTATGCTGAATAGAAGTAGTGAATAGGGGCATCCTTGTCTTGTTCCAGTTCTCAGGGGGGGATGCTTTCAACTTTTCCCTATTCAGTATAATGTTGGCTGTGGGTTTGTCATAGATGGCTTTTATGACCTTAAGCTATGTCCCTTCTATATCGATTTTGCTGAGGGTTTTTATCATAAAGGGATGCTGGATCTTGTCAAATGCTTTTTCTGTGTCTATTGAGATGATCCATATGATTTTCTGTTTTTAATTCTGTTTATGTGGTGTATCACATTTATTGACTTGAAGATGTTAAACCATCCCTGCATCCCTGATATGAAACCCACTTGATCATGGTGGATTATCTTTTTGATATGCTGTTGGATTCAATTATCTAGTATTTTGTTGAGGATTTTTGCATCTACATTCATCAGGGATATTGGTCTGAAGTTTTCTTTGTTATGTCCTTTCCTGGTTTTGGTATTAGGATGATACTGACTACATAGAATGATTTAGAGAGGATTCCCTGTTTTTCTATCTTGTGGAATAGTATCAATAGGATTGATACTAATTCTACTTTGAATGTCTCATAGAATTCAGCTGTGAATCCATCTGGTCCTGGACTTTTTTTTTTTCTTGGCAATTTTTGTATTACATTTCAATGTTGCATGTTATTGGTCTGTTTAGAGTTTCTGTTTCTTCCTGGTTTAATCTAGGAGGGTTGTATATTTCCCGGAATTTATCTATCTCCTCTAGGTTTTCTAGTTTATGTGTTTAAAGGTGTTCATGGTAGCCTTGAATGATCTTTTGTATTTCTGTGGTATTGATTGTAATAACTCCCATTTCATTTCTAATTGAGGTTATTTGGATATTCTCCCTTTTCTTGGTTAATCTCACTAATGGTCTATCACTTTTATTGATCTTTTCAAAGAACCAGCTTTTTGTTTCATTCATCTTTTGTATTGTTTTGTTTGTTTGTTTTAATTTCATTTAGTTCTACTCTGATCTTGGTTATTTCTTTTCTTCTTCTCGGTTTGGGTTTGATTTGTTCTTGTTTCCCTAACTCCTTGAGATGTGACCTTAGAGTGTCTATTTGTGCTCCTTCAGACTTTTTGATGTAGGCATTTAATGCTATAAACTTTCCTTTAGCACCACCTTTACCGTATCCGAGAGGTTTTGATAGGTTGTGTCACTATTATTGTTCAGTTCAAAGAATTTCTAACTTTCCATCTTGATTTCATTGTTGACCCAAGGATCACTCAGGAGCAGGTTATCTAATTTCCATGTATTTGCATAATTTTTAAATATATTTTATTGCACTTTAGGTTCTGGGGTACGTGTGCAGAACATGCAGAATTGTTGCATAGGTACATACATGGCAATGTGGTTTGCTGCCTCCATCCCAGTCACCTATATCTGGCATTTCTCCCCATGTTATCCCTCCCCAACTCCCCGTCCCCCACTGTCCCTCCCCTAGTCCCCCCAATAGACCCCAGTGTGTGATGCTTCCTTCCCTGTGTCCATGTGTTCTCATTGTTCAACACCTGCCTATGAGAGAGAACATGCGGTGTTTAATTTTCTGTTCTTATGTCAGTTTGCTGAGAATGATGGTTTCTAGATTCATCCATGTCCCTGCAAAGAACACGAACTCATTGTTTTTTATGGCTGCATAGTATTCCATGGTGTATATGTGCCACATTTTCCTTGTCCAGTCCATCATTGATGGGCATTTGGGTTGGTTCCAGGTCTTTGCTATTGTAAACAGTGCTGCAAATGAACATACATGTGCATGTGTCTTTATAATGGAATGATTTATAATACTTTGGATATATACCCAGTAATGGGATTGCTGGGTCAAATGGAATTTCTATTTCTAGGTCCTTGAGGAATTGCCACACTATCTTCCACAATGGATAAACTAATTTATACTCCCACCAACAGTGTAAAAGTGTTCCTATTTCTCCACATCCTCTCCAGCATCTGTTGTCTCCAGATTTTTTAATGATTGCCATTCTAACTGGCATGAGATTGTTTCTCAATGTGGTTTTGATTTGCATTTCTCTAATGACCAGTGATGATGAGCATTTTTTCATGTTTGTTGGCTTCATATATGTCTCTTTTTGAAAAGTGTCTGTTTACATCCTTTGCCCACTTTTGAATGGTTTTTTTTTTTTTTTCTTGTAAATCTGTTTTAGTTCTTTGTAGATTCTGGATATTAGACCTTTGTCAGATGGGTAGATTGCAAAAATTTTTTCCCATTCTGTTGGTTGCTGGTTCACTCTAATGATTGTTTCTTTTGCTGTACAGAAGCTCTGGAGTTTAATTAGATCCCATTTGTCTATTTTGGTTTTTGTTGCCAATGCTTTTGGTGTTTTAGTCATGAAGTCCTTGCCTATGCCTATATCCTGAATGGTTTTGCCTAGGTTTTCTTCTAGGGTTTTTATGGTGTTAGGTCTTATGTTTAAATCTTTAATCCATCTGAAGTTAATTTTAGTGTAAGATGTCAGGAAGGGGTCCAGTTTCTGCTTTCTGCATGTAGCTAGCCAGTTTTCCCAACACCATTTATTAAACATGGGAATCCTTTCCCCATTGCTTGTTTTTGTCTGATTTGTCAAAGATCAGATGTTTGTAGATGTGTGGTGTTGTCTCTGAGGACTCAGTTCTGTTCCATTGGTCTATATCTCTGTTTTGGTACCAGTACCATGCTGTTTTGATGGCTGTAGGCTTGTAGTATAGTTTGAAGTCAGGTAGCGTGATGCCCCAAGCTTTGTTCTTTTTGCTTAGAATTGAGTCAGCTATGTGGACTCTCTTTTGGTTCCATATGAAGTTTAAGATGGTTTTTTCCAGTTCTGTGAAGATGGTCTTAGGTAGCTTGATGGGGATAGCGTTGAATCTATAAATTACTTTGGGCTGTATGTCCATTTTCACAATATTTATTCTTCCTAACCATGAACATGGAATGTTTCTCCATCTGTGTGTGTCCTCTCTTATTTCCTTGAGCAGTGGTTTGTAGTTCTCCTTGAAGAGGTCCTTTACATCCTTTGTTAGTTGTATTCCTAGGTATTTCTTTTTTTTTTTTAGCAATTGTGAATGGCAGTTCGTTCTTGATTTGTCTCTCTTTAAGTCTGTTACTGATGTATAGGAATGCTTGTGATTTCTGCACATTGATTTTGTGTCCTGAGGCTTTGCTGAAGTTGCTTATAAGTTTCAGGAGATTTTGGGCTGAGATGATGGGGTCTTCTAAATATACAATCATGTCGTCTGCAAATAGAGACAATTTGATTTCCTCCTTTCCTATTCGAGTACCCTTTGTTTCTTTTTCTTGCCTGATTGCTCTGGCTAGAACTTCCAATACTATATTGAATAGGAGTGGTGAGAGAGGGCATCCTTGTCTAGTGCCAGATTTCAAAGAGAATGCTTCCAGCTTTTGCCTATTCAGTATGATATTGGCTGTGGGTTTGTCGTAAATAGCTTTTATTATTTTGAGATACGTTCCGTCAATACCTAGTTTATTGAGAGTCTTTAGCATAAAGTGCTGTTGAATTTTGTCAAAGGCCTTCTCTGCATCTATTGAAATAATCATGTGGTTTTTGTCTTTGGTTCTGTTTATGTGGTGAATTACGTTTATAGATTTGTGTATGTTGAACCAGCCTTGCATCCCTGGGATGAATCCTACTTGATCATGGTGGATAAGCTTTTTGATGTGCTGTTGCAATCGGCTTGCCAGCATTTTATTGAAGATTTTTGCATCTATGTTCATCATGGATATTGGCCTGTAGTTTTCTTTTCTTGTTGAGTCTCTGCCGGGTTTTGGTATCGGGATGATGTTGGTCTCATAAAATGATTTGGGAAGGATTCCCTCTTTTTGGATTATTTGGAATAGTTTCAGAAGGAATGGTACCAGTTCCTCATTGTATGTCTGGTAGAATTAGGCTGTGAACCCATCTGGACCTGGGCTTTTTTTGGGTGGTAGGCTCTTAATTGCTGCCTTGACTTCAGACCTTGTTATTGGTCTATTCAGAGTTTCGACTTCTTCCTGGTTTAGGCTTGAGAGGATGCAAGTGTCCAGGAATTTATCCATTTCTTCCAGGTTTTCTAGTTTATGTGCATAGAGTTGTTTGTAATAATCTCTGATAATGGTTTGAATTTCTGTGGAATCTGTGGTGATATCCCCTTTATCGTTTTTTATTGCATCTATTTGGTTCTTCTCTCTTTTCTTTTTTATTAATCTGGCTAGTGGTCTGTCTATTTTGTTGATCTTTTCGAAAAACTAGCTCCTGGATTTATTGATTTTTTGAAGGGTTTTTTTTTTTGTGTCTCTATCTCCTTCAGTTCTGCTCTGATCTTAGTTATTTCTTGTCTTCTGCTAGGTTTTGAGTTTTTTTGATCTTGCTCCTCTAGCTTTCAATTTTGATGATAGGGTGTGGATTTTCGATCTTTCCTTGCTTCTCATGTGGTCATTTATTGCTATAAATTTTCCTCTAGACATTGCTTTAAATGTGTCCCAAAGATTCTGGTATGTTGTGTCTTCATTCTCCTTGGTTTCGAAGAACATCTTTATTTCTGCCTTCACTTCATTGTTTATCCAGTCAGCATTCAAGAGCCAGTTGTTCAGTTTCCATGAAGTTGTGCTGTTCTGAGTTAGTTTCTTAATCCTGAGTTCTAATTTGATTGCACTGTGGTCTGAGAGACTGTTAGGATTTCCGTTATTTTGCATTTGCTTAGGAGTGATTTACTTCCAATTATGTGGTCAATTTTAGAGTAGGTGTGATGTGGTGCTGAGAAGAATGTATATTCTGTGGATTTCGGGTGGAGAGTTCCGTAGATGTCTATTATGTTTGCTTGGCCCAGGTCTGAGTTCAAGTCCTGGATATCCTTGTTAATTTTCTGTCTCATTGATCTGTCTAATATTGACAGTGGAGTGTTAAAGTCTCCCACTATTGTTTGGGAGTCTTAGTCTCTTTGTAGGGATTTGACAACTTTTAAATTTCTGATATTAACACATGTGACTTTTAATCTTCTAGAATGAAATGTGTCAACATTTGAACATCTGTATAACTCAGTGAACAAATATTTGTCAAATGACCATTGCATGCTATTACTAAATCATATAGGATCCATTCAAAGTTCAATATAATGGATTTTAACAGTTTAAATAAATTTTTGTGATATAATTTCAATTTCACATTGTAATTAACCTTTAAGAAAGTAAATTTACCAAATTTTGGTATAGTATCAAAGAAAAAATTTTAAACTTCTCAGTTTTAATTTCCAAGATGGTAAACAATAATAGATATAATTCAAATAAATAAAAACTCTGGAGCTCTTAACAATCTTTGAGAATGCAATGGTGTCTGAGACCAAAAAGTTTGCAATAGGCTACCACAGAGGAAGGTACCTAAAGGCTTAAGGAGCTCAAAATGCTCAAGTGCATTTACTTTGTAAGACCTTCCCCTTCAACTACATCCCCTAAGAGAGTCCAGAGGACTCTTTTTTTACCAAGTCTATAAGAAATATTCTCAAAAAGGGAGTTCCAGCATTCTTGATCTTTTCTGTGTTGCTCTCTAACTGGTCCCTTGAATTCAATGGGAATGATTGGATCCAGGGGTGGCAGGCTTAATTATCAGCACCAAGGTGGATGTGGTTACTGTAATGGGCAACACAGCCAAAGCAATAAACAGAATGGTTTGAATCTCAGGCCACTGGTGTTGGCCACTTCATTTTAGTGTCTGTAGCACTGAATATATGGACAGTCTAATAAAGTTTACTTAATTTGGAAAAACAGAAAAACTCCAGGTTTGCTCAATGGAAGTCTGACTTGAATCACCATAAAGACACTTGTGACCTCTTAACCAATTCCTAAACTTGAGATAGTTCACAGATAGAAGCCCTTTAAATGAAGAGGTGGCTGAACCCTCTTGAGGAGGTCCTCTTTAGGCAGCCAAAAATTGTATGCAGTTGTCCCTAGGTATCCTCAAAAGATTGGTTTTAGGGCTGGGTGTGGTGGCTCATGCCTGTAATCCCAGCACTTTAGGAGGCCAACACAGGTGAATCATCTGAGGTCAGGAGTTCCAGACAAGACTGGCCAACATGGTGAAACCCTATCTCTACTAAAAATACAAAAAATTAGCCTGGTATGGTGGTGGGAGCCTGTGGCTACTTGGAAGGTTGAGGCAGGAGACTTGCTTGAACCTGGGAGACGGAGGTTGCAGTTGCTTGAACCCAGGAGATGGAGGTTGCAGTGAGCCGAGATCACACCACTGCACTCCAGCTTGGACGACAGAGCAAGATTCTATCTCAAAAAAAAAAAAAAAAGAAAAGAAAAGAAAAAAAGATTGGTTTTAGGATGCCTCCACAACAGATACCAAAATCCACAGATGCTCAAGTTCCTTCTATAAAATGGTCAAGTATTTTCATATAATCTATGCACATCCTCTCATATACTTTAAATCTTCAGATTACCTGTAATATCTAATGCAATGTAAGTACTATGTATATAGTTGTTATACTGTGTTGCTTTTTATGTGTATTACTTTTTTTTCAAATATTTTTGATCTGTGGTTAGTTGAATCCATGGATGCAAAACCCGTGGATGCAGAGCACACAATACAGAGGGTCTGCTGGATCTAAATCATCCTCCTGGCCTTCCCTTCCTAACAAGAAGCTTATATCCCAGCTCTCTAGGGGCTTGAAACTGTTTTAAGTGACCATCATTTTTCCATTTAAATCTTACCTGTTAAGCTAGTCATCACTTGGTGAAAGACCCCACTTGGGCCAAGAAGTTGAGCACAAGTCCCCACAAACACTGGGCCCTGCAGCATGGACCTGGTGTCCACAAGATTCAAAGCAACTGACCTTCCCCAATAAGCATGTCCCACCTTGTCTCTGCCTCCTCTCCTCTACAGCTCCCTTCTTTAGTTATCAGTCTTCTCTTTTGCTTGGCCCATTTTTGCCTTCAGGGTTTTTGTCTGTCAACTCAGTTAGTGGTAGGTCTATTCCATATGAGGGGAGTCTTCTAAATTTGGAATTGAGAAGATACAGGCAAGGTACCAATGTCATGTTATTACCGGCCACAGCTTTACCTCCCATTCCAAAGTAAAGCTGTCTCATAAGAATGTTCCAAGTCATGTGGGATTTGGCCCTGCCATTATTGTTGTCTTCTTCTTTTGATATAGGGTTTTGCTTTGTCACCCAGTCTGGAGTGCAGTGGTGTGATCATAGCCCACTAACCTCAAACTCCTGGGCTCAAGCAATCCTCTTGCCTCAGCCTCCCAGAGTGTTGAGATTACAGGCATGCGCCACTGCATTTGCCTGCTATAGTCTTCTTAAAGGCCTGGCACCACATATTACTCATGAAAAAGTTGGTTCATAGAAGGAGCTCAGGAAATATGTGCCGAATGAATGGATGAATGTTCATTCTCAACCTTGTTGGATGTGAGTGTTGAGAGCAGTGCCCAGAGCACCTGAACACTACATCTTAGTAGCTGAAGAACCCCAGCTCCATACTTCATATAAGAATATATAATCCATGTGATTCTAGAACAAGCTAAAAGGCATATGCCAGACATACTACTAAGCTAGATAATGACAGGAAAGTGAAATTTCAGCTCCATCCACTGGAGCCCTCAGTCAGCCTTCTGTAATGTGAATTTTCTGTGTAGCTGAGGATGTCTCTTTCAGGATGAAACATTTACATTGGAGGTTCTTGAAATTATGTATATATTTTCATTTTTATATATATTTCATATTTTTCATTTTCTATATGTAGCAACTGAAAATGTAAATATACATAATAAATATATATATATAGTCTATATTTCAATCTGCCTTCTTAACCAGAACCTGTTCCACATAATTCACTGTGTTTCGAACATCAAATTGTATACTAAATACTAAATGTAGTTTTTGATGTAGTAATCCAGTTTCTGTGGCAATTTGTTATATAAGTTATTCAAGAATGAGGCTGTATCTCAAAGAATAATTCCAAAGCTAGGTACTGGAGTGAGCTAAATGTTCCCCTAATGTTCTTTATGTTCAGGGGAACAGTTCAAGAACTATATCTGTTTCATGCCTACTTCACGTCAGGCACTGTGCGAGAGGCAGAGTAGAGAGGAAGAATAAGACTCTGTAAGGACAGAAAGCTCAGTCCTCATAGAAGTTCCTTTAGGAGACAGGATGAGAAGAAGTCCTGGGAGCCTTTTTTTTCTACAGTTTATCCTCTACCTCATCCAAATTGAATTGTGACCAAATATCTTTTTCAAGGTTCTTTTTCAAACAGTTGCTCTGTTTTTCTTAGAGAAAAAGTTTTTGTGGTGGTGGCAGCAGCAGCAGCAACTGGACATGTTGAATACTTATGCTAATCAGTGATTTGGCACCAGTTTACCGATGCTTCAGTCTGATTATTTATTATTTATAGAGTGTGGTAAATGCAAATGGCATTTTGCAAAGCATGGAACTCTGAAAATGAAACCCCAGCCTCAAGGCGTTGACTGTCTGATTTAGACATAAACAAAACACTGAATAAACAATGAGACAACTAGTTGACTTGATGTGGCTGGAAAGGAGGAAAACAGTGGGAGACTGAGAAACAGAAGTGGACGTGATGGAGGGATTTCCAGGGGGAAAAGTAACATGAAAAATGTGAGCTATTTCAAGAGGAATACAGGGAAGGTTACCAAATCAAGAGGTTAAAAAGGAAACAAAAGGAGCATTGAGGAGAAAGTCCCAGGAAAAGAAAGAACTCAGGGAGATTTTTTTCTGGTTGTGCCTTTTGGTGGGCGAGATGAGAGGCAGGGATGTCTGAGGGGAGAAAACCATAATGATCAGAGGCAAAGGTGACGAGGTCTTGGACTAGTGTTTCATTTCTAGAGAGGAAGAGAAAAAGATGACAATTGGATGTGCGGGAAGACTTGTTTCTCTATCTGAAAGTCTGAATAAGAAGAGAGGAGACAAGAGCGAAACTCCGTCTCAAAAAAAAAAAAAAAAAAGAAGAGAGGAGAAAAATGGAGAGCTCAGATGATGAGGTTTTTAGCATAGGTCAAAAGAGCTGCCAGCTGGGCCTTCTGCACCTGATTTGACTTTTTAGGGTCAGCGTTTTCCTCTTGTTGATTTATATGGAGAGGATCATAACTCCTTTTTTTTCTTTTCTTTTTTTGAGACAGTGTCTCGCTCTGTCGCCCAGGCTGGGGTGCAGTGGCACCGTCTCGGCTCACTGCAGGAGTTTGCTCTGCCTCTCGGGTTCAAGTGATTCTCCTACCTCAGCCTCCCAAGTACTTGGGATTACAGGTGGCTGGCACCACACCAGCTAATTTTTGTATTTTTAGTAGAGAGTTGGAGTTTCACCATGTTGGTCAGGCTCGTCTCGAACTCCTGGCCTCAAGTGATCCGCCCACCTCAGCCTCCCAAAATGCTAGGATTATAGGCATGAGCCACCACACCCGGCCAGGATCATACTCTTAATATCTTACTCAAACTAATAAAATTCACAAAAGGCTGTTATGTAAACAGGGATTTAGATGTATTGATTTAGAATGGGTGAGAAAAGTTTCAAGTAACTGGGTAAATGATAAACCACACAAATAGCATAAGAGAGTAGATAAGAGTATTTCAAGAGATAAAGAGGGACATTTCATAATGATAAGGGAGTCTATTCATCAGGAAAACAAAATTATAAGTGAGTTATGTATCCAATAACAGAGCTTCAAAATACATAAAGTGAACTTGGACAGACTTAAAGGGAGAAATAAAGTCCACAGTCATGGGGGGAGATTTTAACCCTTTTCTCAGCAACTGATGGAACTAGATAAAAATTAGTAAAGGCATAAATGATTTGAACAGCACTATTAATTACCTTGGCCTAATTAATATATTAGAACACCTTGGCTTGGACATGGTGGCTCACCCTTGTAATAGCAACATGTTGAGAGGCCAAGGTGGGGGGATCATTTGAAGCAAGGAGTTCAAGACCAGCCTGGGCAACATAGCAAGACCCTGTCTCTGCAAAAAAGTTTTTTAATTATCTAGGCGTGGTGGTATGCACTTGTAGTCCTAACTACTTGGGAGGCTGAGGCAGTAGGATTGTTTAAGCCCAGGATTTGTAGCTTTCAGTGAGCTATGATCATGCCATTGCATTCCTGCCTGGGCAACAGAGCAAGACCTCATCTCTTAAAAAATAAAAACAGTTACAATGTACACCTTTTAAAGTTTGCACAGTAAGGAGGCAAGAGGAAAGATTGACCATAAAGATAAAAATAAGCTGTTGGAAATTTTGTCGAAAGACACGTTGAATGACATTGATCTTACAGAAAGGTGTGTGGATTTGAGCCTAGGAATGATGGATTCTATGCCTCATTCTATTGTGCTGAGTTACCATGCACTAGAGGTTTAATTTCTGTAAACCTGTTTCTCTATCTGAAAGATGAGAACAATAACAAATGCCACTCACCACTATCCTGAAGCTTAAGTAATGTTTGTAAATGCTTTGAGCAATTTGGAAGGGCAAGAGTTTCATGAATACAACACATTATTTGGAAAAGCAAAAGGACACGATCAGAGAAGACTTGGAGTGTCTCCCTCTACATAGCCTTTTAATGAGGTTCCTCTTTTTGTCTTATAAGGGAAGAAAACCAAATCAGGAGATGACTAATCTTACTGGCTAATCTCTTCCCTTAACGTTCTCTGGACACACAATCTTCTCCTAAAAAAGTATGCTGGAATTTTGTCGTTCAGATTTCCTCATCAGTATAAATACATTCTTTCCTAGAAATATAATAGTGAAAGATGAAGGCTGTGGTTTTTTGAGGAGCTGGCTCTGGGCCCAACAGGCAGATGTTCTTGATCTTTTGCTGTACCTTGGATCTTGTGTAAATCGCAGTGTTGTTCAACTTCCTTCCTCATCTGTACAGTTGGAATAAAAGTGCCGCTCTCTGGGAGGTCAAATGGACATTGATTAGCTGTGTTTTGTGTTTTTTGTTGTTTTTCTTTTTGAGATGGAGTCTCACTCTGTCGCCCAGGCTGGAGTGCAGTGGTGCGATCTCAGCTCACTGCAACCTCTACCTCCCTCGTTCAAGAATTCCCCTGCCTCAGGGGCTGGATGCGGTGGTGGCTCACACCTGTAATCCTAGAACTTTGGGAGGCCAAGGCGGGCGGATCACTGGAGGTCGAGAGTTTGAGACCAGCCTGACCAACATGGAGAAACCCTGTCTCTACTAAAAATACAAAATTAGCCAGGTGTGGCGAATGCCTATAATCCCACCTACTTGGGAGGCTAAGGCAGGAGAATTACTTGAATCCTAGAGGCGGAGGTAACTGTTGTGAGCCAAGATTGTACCATTGCACTCCAGCCTGGGCAACAAGAGTGAAACTCTGTCTCAAACAACAACAACAAAAACAACAACAAAGAATTCCCCCACCTCAGCCTCCTGAGTAGCTGAGATTACAGGCGCACACCACCATGCCCAGCTAATTTTTTTTTTTCCGTATTTTTAGTAGAGATGGGGTTTCACCATGTTGGCCAGACTGATCTCGAACTCATGACCTCAGGCAATCCGCCCGGCTCTGCCTTCCGAAATGCTGGGATTACAGGCGTGAGACACCACACCCAGCTGCTGTGTTTTCTTTTTCTCCATTGATATTTCAGCATTCTCTTCAGTCATTAGTCAGAACAACACTTCTAGACCTTACTTCAATCCCACGACCACAAAATTCGTAATGGAAATGTATATGAAAGGATCTGGGAAGTTTACTAATCATTAAAGATTGGGGTTTCTGGTGAATTTCCTGAGATTTGAATTTTTAAAAGGCACAAGAAACTTTTGCCAAATCTATTGACCCCTTTCAATGATGCATTTCATTAAGAACACCAAAATATAAGAGTTTTTTTCCTCCCTCTGCTGTTTATCTTTGTCACTGTTTCTCTCTGAATCTCTCTGGGTTTCACTCTTTTTCACACTTTCTTTACTCTGTTTCTCTCTCTTTTCCCTAAGATTTAGTGGACATGTGAAAATGAGTTTAGCTGAGGTGTAATAATAAAATTAGCCACCTTGCAGCCTCACTGGGAAATAAAGTTCTGTTAAACACAACTGTCATCAAACTCATTAGCGCCTCCTCCCCTTGCCTTCTTGCCATTGGGTCACTAACAAGTTACAGTGTTTTTCTCTCTCCTCTCCAGTCCCCCTGGTTTCAGGTTTTGTTCTCTGCTTCCTCCTTTCTGCACTGCCTGCCCTGCTGAAGATGCAGGAGCTGCCCCTGCTGCCACCACTGTCGCCACCCCCCAGCAGACAGAAAGGCTAAAATGTTAAAAGATGCGTGGTTGCCTCTGACAAAAGTGCAGATCAGCTCTGAAAGGGGATAAATATGATAGGGGGCCCAATAATAACAGTGCGCACTTGTTAACTAGGCAAATCCAGCAGGAGCTGGGGGCAGGGAGGGCGGGCACGGTGGAGAATAGAAGCTGCCTGGGCAGGAGCCCCTTGGGGGAGAGTGGAGGGGGGTCCTCCAGCAGCCACCATCAATTATATGAGCTGGTTTTGTTTTGTTTTGTAAGGTCTGAGCGGAGGCTCAGCTGATGGGGCAGGGGGGTGTGGAGGGGGTGAATAAGGGATTTTACCCAAACCAGTGACTCTGAATGGAGGTCTTGGGCTCAGTTGAGGGGGCATCTGCAGTGAGAGCTTGAAAAGAGGGCCTTTGGGTTATGCAAGGGAAAGGGGAGGTGGGGCAAGATGGGAGCGAGGTGGGAGCTGGGGGACATTTGAAGTGGGAGGGGTAGGGGAAGAAGGAGAATAGCACAATAATGGGAAAAAGGAGGCCAGCTTCTGCGCTCTCATTTCTCACAATGAGTCCCATGTGGTTCTCTTTATCTCAGCCTTTCAGCAGTCAATAGAGGGAGCCTTTTTATTTTCAACTCTAAGTATACAGCCACCCTAACCCCACAACACACACACACACACACACACCTACCCCTACCAATGTGGACAGTGAGCAAAACATTTGAAATGTCTGAAAAGTTATTTCCCTTGCACAGGTTTGCTGGATTTTCTATACTCCTGCCAGACCCGTATTTATGGGACATTCACTCCTCCACGACTGCTCTGTCTCTCTTGCCCCACCTTCACCCCGCTAGGCTTGATTCCCTCCTCCTCTATTATACACCCCTCCCCCTTCCCTCCGTGGATGCCTCAGAAACTCCAGAGAGGTTGAAGGGAGAGGAGGTTCTTGACTCTTTAGAAAGTCATGAGTCATGTGATGACAGGTAAAGTGGAGATGGATGATGGAGTGATGCTGATTGCAACCCATAAAAAAGCAAAACTGAAAGATAAAAGCAAGCCCCAGCTTGAACTTCAGACTGTTTTAAGGCATAGAAAAGAACAAACATATTTTTTGTGTGTGGTGGACCTCTCTGAAATGTTAAGTCCCCATTTGGACAAGTCCCTTTCAATTTGTTCTTAAGTCTATGACTGAAGCAGCCACAGCCTCTGAACTTATTCAGCTTGACAGAAAATAATTTGTCTTTTTTTCAAACAATATTGTTATATATTCTCATAGGGTGCCTGAGTTTGAATAGGTACAGCATTCTTAATCAGCGGTGGAAGCATTTAGAAACAGATTCCAGGCCTCACCTCCCCAAGATTCTGCATCAACAGCTGTGAATGGGGCAGTGTGTGTGTGTGTATGTGTGTGTATGTGAGAGAGAGAGAGACAGAGATTAAGTTTGTTGTACACTGCCATTTGAAAATCTCAAAACTAAGTAAGGTGTTCCCCTTTAGCTAGATCAGGGAAGTATTCGTCAAATAACAGTCACTAGTAGTGCTGGGAAATTGAGCCAAACCCATCTCTGCTACCAAGCATTGTAGCTGGATGGACAAAAAGAAAGGAAGAAAGAATCATGTTCATCACCAAGAAATGAAGGGGGAAAGTAAGAATAAATGAAAATAACAATAACCTCAAGGAATTGTTTAGTACCAGGCATTTTTTCTGCAAGGATGATTACCCCATTGGAAGCAGGAATGAGACTCAGTTGTCTTGAGCAACTTACTCAAGGTCGCACACCTGATAAAATGGCAGAGCCAGAATTCCTTCCTACGCTTGAATGATCTGTGCAGCATGTGCTGAACTGGGTAAGACCTCAGGAATGGGGAAAGGAGTCAGGCAGCAATCCAGAAACAGGCTCTCCCAAGGCAATAAGATTGCTCCTGAGGGTTGCTTATGCACTCAACATCAATGAATGTTGGGGTGGCTCCTGGCTGTTGGTTTCTCATGAAGGACTCCAAACCTCTCTCGCCTCTTAAAAATCTTCTTGTCTCTTCCTCCTAATCCAGCTTGCTCTGCTAAGCAAAGTAGCCCATTACAGGCATAGAAAGAAAATGGATATTGCTTTCATATTTTTCTCTGCATAGGGAGATGTACTTTTAAGTCTCTCTCACATGATAAGAAAATTAGTTGCCCTCTTTTTGGTTCCATTTCCAGTCTCATGAAGGTGCAGCTGCGTGGCTTGGCCATGAGGATTGGAGAGGTATAAAAGAGGGCAGGAGAGGGGATGACTCCCATTTTGCCACCCTGGCAGCTCTCAACTGGCTCTGCTCTGGCCAACTCTTCATGGTACTTAAAGTCCTTTTTCATACACAAAGTGATGCTCCCACAGGGTTCAGATGAGCTCATCTCCTGTCTAAAGTGCCTCGAGGGCTGGAACACTGCCTCATACTTCTCCATCCCTGACATGCTCAAGCCCGATGCTGATACAGTGCTCAGTAAATTATTGTCCTTTGGTTGATTTGCAACAAGTGCTTTTTAAATTGGAATGCACAGGGTTGAAATAGTCCCTCAGTTGTTCTGGGTCACCATTCTTAATTATCCTTCTCTCGTTGGTGTACTATGGTTTCTGGATTTTCCCAGTTGAGGTATATTAACCTCATGTGGCCTCACTGGACAGCCGCTTTGAGGCTGCCTTCATCAACACCTGTCATTCTGCTGCCCACTTCATTCTCCCCAGTCTGTTGTGTTGGTTCCACATCCCTGAGTCATGCCCACTGTCTCCTGTCCTATTCCTGTGTTTGTGCTGACTTGACAAATTACTCTCATCTCAACTACTGTGTAGCAATAGTTTTTATTCAACTTTTACCAATTTCCTAATACCACGGTTAGTCCAAACCTTCTCCATGCTTTGGCTTTACTTCAAATTTCCATCCTATTTTTTTCTCTTTCCTAAAGAGAAGTCCACACATTCTAATTTTGTTATGACTTGCCTGCGCCTTAATCTTTTGTCATCTGGTTTCCGCTCTTCATGCTGTGTTGTCCACACCGGAAAAGGCACGGTAGCCTTGAAGAGTCTGTCCTTGATCTCGTCTTGCATGGTTTCTCTGCAGCCTTTGATGCTGTGGGTCACTGCCTGGTCCTGACACTCCCTCTTGCTTTTGCTTCTTTAATGCTCTATGTGCCTCTACTTCTTCTGCTACTGCTATTTCTCCATCCAGGCCTTTCTGAGACTCAGTCTCTGCTTGGTTTTCCTTAGAGGCAACTTTCACTCCTGTGACTTCAGTATGACCACCTGTACGCCAGGTCACACTTCCAGTTGTCTACTGGATTTTTCCACTTGTCCATCCCACTATTACTGAAAACTCGAGATATCTCAAGCTGGATTTATTTCCCCTTCCAAAACTGCTTATTTTCTTCTACTAACTTTAAGGCTCAAGATCTCTGCCCATCCATTAATTATAATAGTCCATCAGTCATGAAAGTATATGATTCCTTTAGATCTATTCTCTATCCCATCTATTCCATTTCTGCCACCACCCTAATTCTGACCCTTTTGTCCCCATATGAACTATTGAAATTAAGCTCTTAAAATAGTTGTTGTAGTATTTTATGTGCAGTGGCTCACACCAGTAATCCCAGCACTTTGGGAGGCCAAGGGGTGGGGGGTGCGGATCACGAGGTCACAAGTTCAAGACCAGCCTGGCCAACATGGTGAAACGCTGTCTCTACTAAAGACACAAAAAATTAGTTGGGTGTGGTGGCGTGCACCTGTAGTCCAAGCTACTTGGGAGGCTGAGGCAGGTGAATTGCTTGAACCCAGGAGGTGGAGATTGCAGTGAGCCAAGATCGCGCCACTGCATTACAGCCTGGGTGACAGTGCAATACTCCGTCTCAAAAAAAAAAAAGAACTTTTTCAAAAATGTGCTCTTCTACTCAAAACATTACAGAATCAAATCCAACCTTCTTCACCTAATGTTCAAGACCTCCCTTTATCCAATCCCAACTTTGTTGTTCCCACCATTTCTTCCTCTATTATATTTGCCTTGAAGAAATAAATCAGTTTAGTGAAACTGTTCTGCTCATAAGCTCCTAAACACTTCATATCCACACATATCCTTCCACCTACCTGCTACATCTGTCCCTCATATTCCCATTGCTTCTGGCCTAACCTTCCTTCAACTCTACCTTTCAAAACAGCTTCCTTGACCATCTCAATCTAAATTAACCTCTTCCTCTCATAAACTCCCTTTGACTCCATTAAGCTCCTGGCAGTTTATGAAATTATGTAAATTCCAGTTTATATGTTAAATGATTGCTTCATTTTTCTTACATTATCTTTCTTACGAGATTGTTTGCTCCTTCTGGATCTGATCCTCTAGTTGGCACCTGGCTCAGGCTTAATTAATGCTGTTTTTTCTTGTATGAGTTTCCATGAACGTATAAATACAAGTTGCTTTTGTAAATTGAGTCCCAAGCCCCTGTGTTTATAAGAGCAAATGCCATGTACAGGTATGGATATTCTGTTGTACTCCTTTCTAAACAAAATCTTATTTATTGGCCACCTATATGTCTTGGTCCGTTTGTGCTGTTGTAACAGAATAGCACAGACTGGGTAATTTATAATGAACTATATTTATTGGCTCACAGTTCCAGAGGTTGGGAAGTCCAATGTCAAGGTTCAGGCATCTGGAGAGGGCTTTCTTTTTGCATCCTAACATGGCAAAAGACATCACATAGGGAAGGCAAAGAGAAAGGAGGGGAGCAAACTTGCCCTTTTGTTACAACATTAATCCATGCATAAGGGCAGAGCCCTCATGGCCTAGTCACCTCTTCAGGGTCCCATCTGTTAATGCTGTTACAATGGCAATTAAATTTCAATGGGAGTTTTAGAGGGAACAAACATTCAAACCAGAGCACTAGTATAAACACAGGTGTAGGTACCTCACGTTACACATTTTGCCTTTTCTTTAGCAGATCAGGAAAGGAGAAGCAAGGTACACAGCAAGTTGTATTCTCTTCCAAGCAACTTCATTTATTATACAGTGGCTAATTTCTTTCTTTCTTCATGCCAAGTAACTGCACCATTTAAAGTGAAAAAAAAAGAAAGAGAGGAAGGAAGGAAGGAAAGAAGGAAGAAGGGAGGGAGAGAAAGAAAGAAAGGAAAGAAGAAAGAAAAGAAAGAAAGAAAGAAAGGAAAGAAAGTAAGTTTGTATAATAATAGGATCTGATTCCCTCCTCCTCTATTATACATATTCAAGAGTGTGGTGTGGAAAATATAGAAATTTACACTTGACAAACAACTTTACTATCTCTAGGACATTAATTAATTTCCTGTTTCCAAGCACCTGTCACATTCATTCACCAAAAAGGAAATATACAACGTTCATAGATACAAATGTATATTTGTTCCTTATATGTAGAAACAAAATATTTATTAATGAAATTTTTGCTTCTTTAATTCAGGTTAGAGTCAATCCATCTTTACCAAGTTCCCCATTTCTGGCCATGATGGTGAGGTGATGTCCTTCTACTCAGTGTGTAGGTGAACTAGCAAAATGGCATTACCTGGGAGCTTGTTAGACATGCAGCATCTCAGAACCTTTCTCAGAATCAGCATTTTAACAAGATTTCCAGGTAATTTAAATGCACATTAAAGTGTGCACATTGAAAAGCACTAAAGTAAGGCAGATGTAATAACAAGACAGCATTGGAAATTCCTCCCAGATGGCATTACATGAAGCCTCATGATTCTGTTGGAATCTTAATGCGCTATTTGGGTAGTGATGGGTTGACAATATAACGTAACTGCAGTTTGCAGACCTGAGTCCTGCTCTGGGCAGTGTCTTCCCAGTAATACCCCAGACTGCAAGAGCCCTGAAATACATGCCTGCCACCTTACTGATTTCCGCTGAGGAAATCTCTCTGAGAGTCACATTCCACCTACCACCCCCTCACTTGTCTCCATCATATTACCCTCTTCCTGGGACTCCTTCTCTGCCTTCCTATAGATATCTGGATGAGACAGGATGGAAGTGTCTCACTGCATCTGCCCTTGACTCCCCTATGCACCCTGCCCTAGGCCATGCCTCAGGAGAGGAAGGAGCTGAAACTGTGTATAACTCAGGGACTAATTGCCCCCCACCAGACAGTGTTTTCCTCTACTGTGTCATTCTCTATTACCTTTACTCTGTCATCTTCCTTTTTTTTCTTTATTTTTTTTTTGAGATGGAGTTTCACTCTTGTTGCCCAGGCTGGAATGCAATAGCATGATCTTGGCTCACCGCAACCTCTGCCTCCCGGGTTCAAGTGATTCTCCTGCCTCAGCCTCCCAGGTAGCTGGGATTACAGGCATGTGCCACCATAGCCGACTGATTTTGTATTTTTAGTAGAAATGGGGTTTCTCCATGTTGGTCAGGCTGGTCTCGAACTTCTGACCTCAGGTGATCCACCCACCTCTTTCTCCCAAGCTACTGGGATTACAAGTGTGAGCCACCGTGCCTGGCCTACTCTGTCATCTTTCTTAAACCCAACCAGAGAAATATAATCGCTTTAAGCATTGTATTTACTATTGTCTATTAGATCTGTTCTTTTCCTATCAGGTTTTTTCTAACTGTATCTTTGTTTTGAATCTTAAGGAAGGCTTAGTACTTAAAGATAGCAATCCAGAAACAGGCATTCCATTTTGGTGTGATGCTGGGTTCTCCTGAACACTGAGAACAACTGTAGCATCACATTTTCAAAACTTCATTCAGTCATTCATTTTCAGTAAACATTATTGAGCTCCTACTTGTCCATGGACTGCAACAAAAGCTCTTATTCCATGGGGTGCAACAACAACAAAAACTTGTCCTTCTGAAGACTCATTCTAATGGAAGAAGCAGTCAGTGAGCACATAAACAATACTATTTCAGATAATGAGTTGGGCTATAAAAAGAATAAAATAGTCATGGGAAAGAACAAGTGGGTATAAGTTGTGACCCCTTTACCTTGAGAGGTCAGGGAAGAACTGTGTTTGGTGTCATTTGAGCTCAGATATAAAAGATGAGAGGGAGACAACTATTGAAATGTCTAGAACAGGTGGTCCAGGCAATGGTGACATCAAGAGCAAAGGTCATGAGGCAGATCCTGTTATGATAAACATTTGGGGTGAGTAAGGAAGGGGAGAGAGGGAGAAGAAATGGCTAAAACAAGCCCTTGGCCTCAAATCTTTGGGAATCAGTGGAATGATCTAGGAATGGTAGGAGGAAGAGGGAGAAAATATTGGAAAGGAGAGAAGAAAGAACAAGAGGTAGAGGAAAGAAACAAAGACATGAGAGTGGTAGGAGATGGCCAAGTACAATTCACTGCCCAAGCCACTGGCCAGCACGAGTGCAGTGGGCTCCCTACCCAGAGTCTGTGACCAAAGAGAGTGTGTTTCTTCTTTGGAGGGAGGAAAGCTGCAAAAGGAAAATATACTAATAAGCCAGAGGCAAAGGAGGCCCTTAGTAACAAGAAACCTTCGGAAGAGAGAACTTAGGAATCACATCCTAGCAAAGATATAAGCTGGAATTTTCAAGCTGTGTTATTTGCAGAGGTTATAAGGACATTTCAGAGCGTCCTACGAGAGTTCTCACAGTCCTGGGCGGCATTCACACACACAGGTCGGTGTATGAATATATGAGTGTATGTGTATATCTTGTGTGTTGGGATCATGGAGGGGTGCCTGGGCAGAGGAAAAGAAGGGAAGGCCATTAAAAGCCTTGCTGAGAAAGGTATTTCTTGCAGACAAAAAAGAATCAGGCCCCTCGCTCCCTACTGAGCCCATTTCTCCTGCCTTTACCCGAGCTGTCAGGCATGAATCCCTGTAGCATTCCGTAACTAATTGACAGTAATGGGGGCCATTGGGAGTCTAAGAATACATGGCATTACCCGGCATGCATTGGAAAGAAGGGGGGCTGCTTCAGGGGCAGCTGTGGGGAAAATAAAGCCTGTCTTTTAAACTTTTTTTTGCTTAATCGAAGAAGGTAGGAGGTAGAAGTAAGGAGAAGCAGATTTAGGCAAACTTCTCCTCTAGCTTAAAAATAAAAATTATAAATCTCATATCTTATCCTGAGCTAATATCCCAGGATACTCTGTCTGCCACAGAGAAGAAACAGATGGAATTTCAATTAACCCTAGGGCCCCCTGTGAAATCTATATTGTACCCTCTGGATTTACAACATATTGTAATATATGACTGCAGGCTCTGGAGATTCCATCGCAAATCAACCTCTTTATTCCAGGGGTTCAGAAAACTACTACAAAAGCCCACTTCAGAATCAAAAGTGACCAGTTTCTTACAACTTCATCTTCAGAGTTGAAGCCCGGTTTTAATTTTATAACAGTTTATTTATTGAGCAGTCCCCATGTTTTTATAAGAGAAGACATTTACTTTTTTTTTTCTTTTATGAATGATGATATTGACGGACTAAAACTATTTATGCCAAAAAGAAAACTGGGAAAAGGTACAGCATTATGACACCTTGATGAATGATTCACCATACACTCACAGTCATTTATCATCTAAAGGATTTTTATATTTAAAAAATCATACCTTTATAGAATGTAGTCTTTAATAGTAAAGATATTTGAAATCAAAATAAAAGCAGTTACCTCTGCTATGAATATCACATGAAGTTGTAAATTTTGCAACAATTTTAAGAATTTCAAGTGGTTTTTCAAAGTCAGGATTGTTTGTAAAGTCCCTATAAACTTATGTCTCTGACTTTCATGTCTTTTATTATTGGCCTCACCTCTCTGCATTTGTTCTTCATTTCAAAAATAATATTTGCATAAATCTTCAACTTCTCACACCCACAAAAACTTTCAAAATTAATTTTGACCTTTTGATATTAAGGAAAAATTTTCTGTGCATTTTTCTTACAAGACTCCTTTTCCGTAAAATTGTATGTCGACTCAAATCTTGCATCACCTTCTGCAGAGATGAATTTTCCCCGTACAGTGGTACGGACTCCTTTCCCCTGTGGGTTGCTGTTATGTTATCCAGCTCATTTTATGAAAAATTTGCCTCTGAACCCCTGGGGACTATCTCTAGGAAATCAGATCAGCCAACTTCCTGTCTTCTGAGAAAAATAACTTTGGAGAATTGAAATGTGTCTTTTTAAGGGATTGCCATATGAAGGCTCCTCCTCATTCCAAGGTAACCATGAGGAACTGAGGACATAGGCTTCCCTCAGAAGCACAATCTATTAGTGATGTTGAGAGCTGGGCAGAGTAAAAAGAGCTGTCATTCAGGCACCTAAGATATTGTTTATCCCCACTTTGCTGTTTCATGGAGGTAAATAAGGCAGTTGCTGGAATCTTCCTCTTCAAATCGTCAGAACAAAGGAGTTCTCCAGCCTGCTCTTCTTTCCTCTATCAAATGCACAGCCTTGCAGGACCACTGGGGAACGCTTCTTTCTCCCTGTGTCTACCATCATGTGGCCAGGCCAGAAGGGACCATGACATGGTGAGGGCATCCCTCCCAAATCAAGCAGAGCTTGAAAGTGGCACAGGGACTGGGGGCCACCAAGGAAGTTCAAAGAACTGATCGATTTGCTCTTCAGGCAGGTTAGGAACATTGGCTCAGAGGCTCGAAGAAGGTTCTTCTAGTGGAACAAGCTCCTCTTATTTTTAACGAGGTTGCTTTGTCCCCTTAAACCACCCTTAAATTAGAAAAAAAAAGTGATTTTAAATAGGCTGAACATTTGTCTGTTTAGGACATCTTAATATCGGGCAATCAAAGGTCATTTTGATGTAATCATTAAGGTTTATTTCCTCATCTGAACAAAAACATGGATTTGTTATTAAACCCAGACTAGCATTCATTTAACCTGTCTCATTCTCATCCTAGATATCATTTATTCTGGAAAGGGAAAATATGTGGCCACTTAAAAATAATATACAAACCACATGTTAAGATTGATTGAGTTTTAGTTTGCTTTTTTAACCTTTTGTGTGTGCTTATTATATATAAATAATAAACGTCAATTCTTCTATAACACTACGTGCCAGGCACTATTCTAAATGCTTTATATGCAGTAATTATCTAATCATCACAATACTCTATGAGGTATTATTATCATCTATGAGGTATTATTATCATCTTTTTCCTAAGAGAGGATATTGATAACACAAACAGTATTTGGAATACGTTTGTTTCTTAGCCTTTAGGGGTTATAGCAGGGATCAGGTTTTCTGATTCCTGATCATTCACAGAATTGAAAGTGACATCTTTCAAAATATAGTCAGTATGGTTTCTCTTCTTCCTTCCCAGCCCCCTCGCCCACCCCCTACTACCTCTCCTTCCAGTCTGTCCTGAATTCTGCGCTCTATTTTCAACTTCTTATTGAGGCTCCTTCACTTTCAGTCTTCCTGTTTTTATTTTTATCCTATTAATTTCATGTTCCAACACTGCCAAAAGTCAATGGCAAGATGAAAGAAGCAGCAAAGGACAATACAGGAGGTATTCTAAAGTTATCTGGAAAACTTCATGATTGGATACGCAGGAAAAGCATACTGAAGAACTCAATTGAAAACATATATGATTGGTGACATTTTTTGCTATTACTTTACCTCTTCTTTCTTTTCTTTTCTGGGTTGGTTTTACTATTTTACCATGATTTTTCCCTGAGATTCAAAAAGAAATCTATTTTCCTGTCAGTTTCTCCCAAAAGTCTTCACTCAGCCTTTCCCATAGGTATCTATTCCCTTCTCACTGCCAAGCCCTTGTTTATTATCTTGGCTTGAAATTGTTCTCTCTTCATTTGCCTTATGCCTATCTTAGCCTCAGAACCAAGTTCCAAAGAAAATGGCAATTGTTTTTCTTTGCAGTTTCTGCAGTTTTGTTTTGAAAGTTAGACAAACTTGTTGAGCTGAATTAGGGAGAGTTGCAATGTATACATGCCATATTTCCCTGAAGTATGATTGCTAAGTGTGAAAGCACTGAACTGATTGGGAAACTGCACCAAGTAAACACAGTATCGCAGCAGGAATAGAAGAAACATTGGTCTGCACTGGGCCGGATGCTGGCATATAGAAAGATAATCTTAGGTGGGGACAGAAGCCCAGACAGCAGCAAAGAAGGTCTGGAGTCAAGCTTAGGCCCACTGTCAGAGTGGGACCATATGAGGAAGATAGTCTAGAATTTTGGAAGAGGCTAAGACTAAGGTTACAGCCGAGGAGTAAGATTGAGTTTCCTCTAGACCAAAGAAGACATATTTTCTGTAGCATTTGTAGAGAAGAGTCCAGGAGAAACGTCTGCACTGAGAATGGAAAGCACACTCCTGGGACAGTAGAGGTGAAGATGCTCAAGGAAAAGCGCAATGATGGCTGAGTGACTGGCCAGGAAAATTTGATTGCACTGTGATGACAGAGCTGATTCCAGGACCTCGTTTTTGTGGTTTCAACAACTCTTCATTTATTCTCTGAAGATTGCCTTTCATACCATTGGTATGAGTTTTGACCCTTCATCCTCTGTGTCCCTGAAAGCTCCAAGGGAGTCATTGTTTAAGGAATATCAAATTCTGCTTGTGAGAGCAGTCCTTGCGAACTGACCTGAACTTGGGGCCGGGCACCATTGGCAATGATAGCCACTCAAGACCAACACTGTTGCTATTTCATACCATATCTTTTTCTACTTACAGGCATACCTGGGAGATATTGGGGGTGTGGTTCCAGACCACTGCAATCAAGCGAATATCACAATAAAGCAAGTCACAAAAAATTTTGGGTTTCCCAGTACATATAAAAGTTATGTTTGCACTACACTGTAGTCTATTAAGTGTGCAATAACATTATGTCTAAAACAACCATGTATATACCTTAATTTAAAACTACTTTAATGCTAAAAATTGCTAATGATCATCTGAGCCTTCAGCAAGTCATAATCTTTTTGCTGGTGGAGGGTTTTCCCTCGATGTTGACAGCTGCCAACTGATCGGGGTGGTGAATGCTGAAGGTAGGGGTGACTGCATTTTCTTAAAATAAGACAACAACGAAGTTTGCCACATTGACTGCTTTTTCCTTTCACAATAGATTTCTCTTACCATGCCATGCTGTGTGATAGCATTCTACCCATATTTCTTTCAAAATTGGAGTCAATCCTCTCAAACCTGTCACTGCTTTATCAACTAAGTTTAAGTAATATTCTAAATCCTTTGTTGTCATTTCAACAATGTTCACGCATCTTTATCAGGAGTAGATATCTTACCAAGAAACTACTTTCTTTGCTCATATGTAAGAAGCAACTCATTCAAGTTTATCATGAGATTGCAGCAATTCAGTCATAGCTTCAGGCTTTACTTATAATTCCGGCTCTCTTGCTATTTCTATCACATCTACAATTACTTCCTCTGCTGACGTCTAGAACCCCTCAAAGTCTTTCATGAGGGTTAAAATCAACTTCTTCCAAACTCCTGTTAATGTTGATATTTTGACCTCCTCCCATGAATCAAGAATGTCTTTAATAGTATCTAGAATGGTGAATCCTTTCCAGAATGTTTTCAATTTACTTTGCCCAAATCCATCAAAGGAATCACTCTCTGTGGCAGCTATTGCCTTACAAAATTTATTTCTTAAAAAAAACTATGAAGCTTGAAAGTAAAAATTACTCCTTGATTCTTGGGCTATAGAATGGATGTTGTATTAGCAGACATGTAAACAACATTAATCTCTTTGTGCATCTCCATCAGAGCTCTTAGGTGACCAGGTACATTGTTATGAGCCGTAATATTTTACAGGAATCTTTTCTTCTGAGCAGAAGATCTCAACAGTGGGCTTAAAATATTCAGTAAACCGTGCTGTAAACAGATGTGCTGTCATCCAGGCCTTATTGTTCCACGTATAGAGCACAGGTAGAGTAGATTTAGCATAATTCTTAAGGGCCCTAGTAGTTTCAAAATGGTAAATAAGCATTTACTTCAACTTAAAGTCACCAACTGCATTAGTCCCTAGGAAGAGATTACTCAAAGCCTGTCTTTTGAAGTTGAAGTCAGGTATTGACTTCTCCTCTTTAGCTATAAAAGTCCTAGATGGCATCTTCTTTCAATCTTACATTGTCTTGTCTGTGTCTAAAATCTACTGTGTAATGTAGCTACCCTTGTCGATGACCTTAGCTGGATCTTCTGGCCAACTTGCTGCGGCTTCTACATTAGCACTTGCCACTTCCCCTGGCACTTGTATATTATGGAGTTGGCTTCTTTCCTTACACCCCCTGAACCAACCTCCGCTAACCTCAAGCTTTTCTTCTGCAGTTTCCTCACCTCTCCCAGCCTTCGTGGAATTGAAGAGAATTAGAGCCTTTCTCTGAAACAGGTTTTAGCTTAAGGGAATGTTGTGTTTGGTTTGATCTTCGATCCAAACTCAAACTTTCTGTGTATGAACAATAAGGCTGTTTTGCTCTCTTATCATTCATGTATTCACTGGAGTTGCACTTTTAATTTCCTTCAATAACTTTCTTTTGTATTTACAACTGGCTAACTGATACAAGCAGCCTAGCATTTGTCCTGTCTCAGCTTTCAGCATGGCTTCTTTGCTAACCTTAATTATTTCTAGCTTTTGATTGAATGTGAAAGATGTGAAACTCTTTCTTTCAACTTAACTTTTAGAGGCCATTATAGAGTTATTAATTGGTCTAATTTCGGTATTATAGTGTCTCAGGGAATAGGGAAGCTTGAGGAGAGGGAGAAAGAGATAGAGAAATGGTTGGTCAGTGGAGCAGTCAGAACACACACATTGGTCAGTAAGTTTGCTGTCTTATGTAGATTTTGTTTGTGGCATCCCAAAACAATTACAATAGTAACATAGAAGAACACTGATCACAGATTACCCATAATAGATGTAATATAACAAAAAAGTTTGAAATATGATAATGTGACAAAGGGACGTGAAATGAGCACGATGTTAGAAAAATGGTGCCAGTAGATTTGCTCAATTCAGGGTTGTCACAAACGTTCAGTTTGCAACAAATGCCGTATCTGTGAAGAGCAGTAAGTGAAGTGTAACAAAATGAGGTGTGCTTATATTAGCAAGCTGTTTTCATATCTTCAGAAATCATTTCATCTCTCTCATTAAGAATGGTAAAATAAATTGGCATTCATGTAGTATCTTTCCAGCAAACAGCTCAAAAGTCAGTAATGATGAAAGGGTCCTTTCTTTTTTTTAATTAATAGACTTTATCTTTAGAGCAGTTTTAGGTTTACAGAAAAATTGAACAAAAAATACAGAGAGTTCCCACATAATCCCTCCTCCTCCCCATTTCCTCATCTTCTTCCCCACAGATTCCCCTATTTTTAACATATTGTATTAACGTGATATGTGTGTTATCATAGATGAGCAATATTGATACATTATTATCAACTACAGTCTATAGTTTACATTAAGGTTTACTCTCTCTGTTATATATTCTATGGATTTTTGACAAACATATAATAAAATACATCCACCATTACAGTATCTGTCAAACAGAATAGGTTCACTCCTCTAAAAATCACCTGTGCTCCACCAATTTATCCCTTCCATCTTCCCTCTCTCCACCAGAGTCTCTGGCAATCACTGATCTTTTTATTGTCTTCATAATTTTGCCTTTTCTAGAATGTCATATGGTTAGGATATACAGTTATACAATATGTAGCATCTTCAAATTGGCTTCTCTCACTTAGAAATATGCATTTAAGACTGGGCATGGTGGCTCACGCCTGTAGTCCCAGCACTTTGGGAGGCCGAGATGGGCGGATCATGAGGTCAGGAGATCGCAACCATCCTGGCCAACATGGTGAAACCCCATCTCTACTAAAATACAAAAAAAAAAGTTAACTGATGTGGTGGCATATGCCTTCCCAGCAACTTAGAAGGCTGAGACAAGAGAATCACTTGAACCTAGGCAGCAGAGGTTGCAGTGAGCTGAGATCGTGCCACTGCACTCCAGCTGGGTGACAGAGCAAGACTCCTTCTCAAAAAAAACAAAAAAACAAAAAAAACAAAAAAAGAGAGAAACACGCATCTAAGGCTCCTCCATGTCTTCTTGTGGCTTGATAGCTCATTTCTTTTTATTGCTGTATAATATTCTATTGTATGGGTGAACCACAGTTTGTTTATCCATTGACCTACTAAAGGACATTCCAGTTTTGGCAGCATTTGTGCTGCAGGTTTTTCTCATTTTTAAGTTAAACAACGGAGAAGCAAGCTTCCCAGAATTCTGTGCCCCTCTATTTTCCCAGCTGTTTCATTGACTGGCTTGCTCCATGGCTCTGGTAACTATTTCCTTACAACTGTTCTTGATTCCCCTCCAAGCTTAATATGGCAGAGGTTAAAGTCATAGTTATTTCCAAATTGTTGGATAGCTGATCCCAGACCAGGGCAAGATGAGCATCTCTAAGACACCACCAGTGCAGAGAAGAGATAGTCTCAGCTGACCCAGAGAGGCCAATCCCACTAGGACCTGTGGCCCATAGAACCTGAACTTCCATCCTAGAAGTCATTTGGAGAAACAATTTTCAGCTACATGCTACAGACAGCTTTCATCTTCTGAAGCCAGCCCCTGGTGTCTTAGTTTGAGCTGATCTAACAGAACACTATAGGTCAGGTAGCTCACACAACAGACATTTATCTCTCATAATTCTAGAGGCTGGTAAGTCCAAGATCAAGGCAGTAGGCAATTTGTTGTCTGGTGAGGGCATGCTTTCAAGTTTGCAAATGGCCATCTTCTGGTTGTATCCTCACAAGGCCAAGAGAGATTATTTCTCTCTCCTATTTCTTCTTATATGGTATTAATGTCATCATGAGTGGTCTACCCTCATGTCCTAATTATCTCCCAAAGGCCCTGCCCCCTAATGTAATGACATTGAGAGTTAGGATTTCACCATATGAATGGAGTGGGGTACCACAACCTTTCAATCCATAACACCCAGCTAGATACTAGTTAACTATAGTAACTATCTACCAGCTAGATAGATACTATAGTTACACCCACCCTTCATACCTTTCCACCTGTGTCTTTTTAAACCCTGCTCAGCCTCAGGGAAATAGTCATCATGTTCTTTCCACTTAAAAAGGGAGAGTGTTCGCCGGGCATGGTGGCTCACAGCTGTAATCCCAGCACTTTGGGAGCCCGAGGTGGGTAGATCACCTGAGGTCAGGAGTTTGAGACCAGCCTGACCAACAAGGTGAAACCCCATCTCTACTAAAAATACAAAAATTAGCCAGGTATGGTGGCAGGCGCCTGTAATCCCAGCTACCTGGGAGGCTGAGGCAGGAGAATCGCTTGAAGCCAGGAGGTGGAGGTTGCAATGAACCGAGATTGTGCCATTACACTCCAGCCTGGATGACACAGCAAGACTCTATCTCAAAAAAAAAGAGAGGGTCTTGGTAATTAGGATCATCCATTTTCAATTTCTTCTATTGGTTCCTTCGCTATGTTAGTTTGCTGTTCTCTTGACTTCTACATACACTTAACATGCACTTTGGCTTTTTGTTATTTCTCTTTTCAAGGAATGTGAGGTCTTCCACTATCAAAATTGCAGAGGTGGTCTGTCTCCTCAGGCTCCACTCTCTGTGACTTCCTTTCTACCCACCCTGTGGCGCTTCTGTACTCACCTCAGTACCAGGACTCAGTACCTCAGTACTCAGTACCTCAGAACCTGTATCCTTTCATGGCCTGCTCTCAGGCTTTCTTGTCACCCCAATGATACAAAACTGTGTTCAGCAAACAACTGAAAAGAGTTTAGGCATTGCATTCTAATAAGGAATTGCCAAGTTGGGCCAGAAGTAGACTAGAATGTGTGAAACTGCAAGATGCCTGACCCTACCTCAAGGCAGCGGCAGTTTGGCTGTCCTGAGATGGTAGAAGGGCAAAGCCTCCTCTCTTGGTTAGCCCCTCACTTAGACCTGTCTCAACATCTATTGGAAATTTTCATATCACATAATTCATCTGCTAACACTCCTTGAAGAGGGTCCAATTTTCAGTGTTCTCGAGGCACTTGTCTGGGAGTTCGCCCTTCACAGGGATCTGTTCTTGTAAGAGCTCCTCGTTGGGGAAGGGACCGTCACGCCCCCTGTCAACAAAGTAGATGTCTTCTGGCCTGGCCCAAGCAATCGCTGCCACTTTGTTGAACTTTCCATAAAACATGGTAACAGCACTTAATATGGGATTACCCGCAAGCCTGCACATTGAAGCTTTAGAGGAAAAGAGACAACGCTGTACCTGTCAAAGACAGAAAAGGGGTTGGGAAGGACGCAGGTGTTTAAAGACAGCAAGTGAAGCAGGAAAAGAAATAGCACGAACTAGGGATAAAATCTTGGCAGTCCTGAGGTGGAAGGTAGCCGAGAAAAGGTAAGAAGCAATGAGGATGAATTGAGTGAGATGGTTTCATTATGATGTGTCTTATGTACTAAGATCTCTGAGGATACAGAGGTAAAGAAGACAGTTTGTTCTCAAGATCTGGTGTGGCCATGAAAACAGTTCTCCGTTTGTCACTCAAATAGCCACACTGGGTTTGAGTTGGGAAAAAGCCATTGATCATCCTACCACCAGAACACTGGAGTCAGCACTGCCTTGTTTCATAAGCAGAATAAGCAAGGGAGTAGGTTCTCATTTGAATGTTTGCAAAGTACCTTCCATGTCTGCTGAGCCACACTTCGAAGGGATTTATGTACATTACCTCAGATTACTCAGTTATCTCTATCTTAAATAGTCAGTGAAAGCAAGAAAGGTTAAGTGACTTACACAAGGACACACAGCTAGTAATTTTTAGAGCCTGGGTCCAACTAGTTCCAAAGCCCCTTTGCATGCCCACTAGGTGGTTTGAATTCAGCTTCTCTACTCCTCTACTTAAGACCCTTCTCCTACTAAGAAAATGAAATTTTACAATTAGGTATTTATTCCTTTATCTAAGCACTTTATTCTTAGATAAATTTCCACTAAGAGGAATAAGCCATTAAAAAGTTTACCATTAATGTATCCTGGCTAAGAACATATTTATGAAAGAATTTCCTGCAAGAAAATTTTGATTTGTGTGCATGTAGAGTGGGAAGCAGTCAGAAAAATGGTGAAATGAAAGACCAGCACAGAAAAGGGAAGCAAAGGTAGATGACATCTTTGCTTACACCTCACATTTTTGAGGGCACAAGTGGAGAAGCCCTGCCCATCCTCACTTCTCACTCTGTCAAGGGACCTTGTTACACCCCAGAGTTTCAGCGAGTGGGAGGAAGCTGGAGAGGAGAATACTGGCAATGGCAGAGATGGGGGCGGGAAGGGGGGTGGTGCAGGGAGGGTGGAGACAAAGGGGGAAGTAACTTTTTAAATAAAAAATGATAAGTGATGAATGGAATGGCTAATCCTGGGGAGCCCTGAGAATGCCAGACCGCCAAGTGAGGGCCTCTCTTTTTTTCACTGTCCTTTTTCTTTTCTTTTTAATTTTCTTTTATTTAATTTCGCTGCAGCACGTATAATCAATTACAGACTGAATCGGGATAAAGGGAGGGGAAGCACTTTAATTCATAAATCAATTTTATACGGTCATCAGTCAGGTTGTGAATGCAAATACCTCTGTCGGTTTAGGTTATTCAGAATTAATTGACTCCCACCGGGCTGGGCTGCAGATGGAGAGGGGCTTTCTCACAAAGTCTGCTTGGCCCGGCATGGGGGCCGACCACTTCCTCCCTCCCTCCTCTGGCCCTCTGGCCACCCCCCTCTTCTCCTTTACCCTCTGGGCCCCAAACATGGAGATGATGGGGGTGGGCATCCAGCAAGAAGCTGGGTGGATAAGAGCCCAGAAAGGCTGTTTGAAGAAGGAAGGGGATACACAGAAAGATGAAAGCCCCCAAACAAACCCTCTTCAGCCCAGGCCCTGCAGAGACACCTTTATGTGATTAGAAATGCTTAACTTTCAAGGGTCTGCTTTTAAGTTCTCTTGAGCTTCTTAAATAAGAAAGAAAAAAGAAAACAAACAGAAAAACCAGAGCCCCTGGGCTGAAGCTGAAGGGATATCATTCAGAAACCACTGGGTTGCAGGGTTTGTGTGGCTGCCAGATTTTAGCAGCCAGAGAGCAGCCCAGGACAGAGGCGTAGACGCCAGCAGGCCCAGTGAAAGTGAGTGTAAAGGCCCTGCCCGAGGTACCAGAGAGAACAACCCTGGGCTGTGGCCCCGCAGCAGAGGATGGAGAGAAAGAGAATAAATGATGGTGTAGAACCGGCTGACCAAGGCTTCCTAGTTGGGTTGCACCTGTTTCCTAAGTTAGGGTCTTCTGTCTGCAGGTGTTCATTCTAATTTGGAAAAGACATACACCCATCCACCCACACATTCAACATATTTTGACCTCGACTTTCCACTTTTTACCCTCAGCTAAATATACTTCTCATTGAGCTGCTCCGATTCAGACTGCCTTACTGGTTTTCAGCACTGTCCTCCTCCAACGGAATCACCCAGGACGTTTGTTTGTTTTGTTTTTCTGTTTGTTTTTTTCATGCTGTTGTCCAGGTCCATGCCTACAATTCTGCTTTAATTGGTCATGAGTCGAGCCCAGGGAATTGGTGCTTTTTAATAGGTTCAAAGTGAAGCAAGGGTTGGGACCATTGACGCATCCGAGGACGATGGTGGGCAACTCTAAAACCCCATGCTTCCGTCCCCAGTCCCCATTCCCTTCCCACAGCCTGGCAGTGTTTCTGAAAGTGTGCTCCCTTGGAATTACATTAGAAAAAGTAAAACATTTTTACTTTTTCTAATGTAATTAGAAATTAGAAAAAGGCATTGGTAAGAAAAACAGGAACAAAATAAAATTTGGGAATATGTATGTTGTAGATTCCCTGGCCCCCGCCAGACGCACTAGTAAAATCTCTGGAAAAATTTAGAATTTACACAAACTCCCAGTAAGTGTGGGAACCCCTGCTGAGGCAAAGCACCAAGATGTTTGCACTGTCTTTATTAACATCAAATCCTAGCCTGCCTGGTATGCATCACATTTTGCCTTGACGCATAGCAGTTGCATTTGTGGGTTTTGTCAGAGAGCTCTCCTGAGAGACCAGAACTTGAATCTGAGAACAAAATGAAAATAATCTATTAGATGAGATGATCTCAAAGGCTGCACATTCCAAAACATGAGTTCTTAACCCTTATTGAGACATTTAAAAATCTGCAAAACTCTTCTGCATTTTTAATTTAACCAGTAGTTAAATAATCTTTAATACACTTGCTTGTATGTAAATGAGCCATATCCATTTATTTTAAAAGGCTAAGAGGAATTCTTGGAAATGCTTCATTAGTCATTCATTTGTACTACCATATGCTACTGAAAGCAATAAAACTGCTTTTCTTTTAAAATTTTCAGAACTTCAGACTTCTTTCCCAAGTCAGACTTGACTTCCTCTCCAAAAAGTCTGAAGGTCTTAATGGAGATTAAATGTGTGTTTTCTCTTGCTGTGCTTAGCCAGCAGCAAAGAGAAATTTGGGCAGGGGGTGGTCCAGAATGAAAGGGCATCTTGTTCACAAAGACCTGGGTTTCTAAGGTAGATAATCTGAGACGTCCACAGGGGGGAAAAAAATCCTTAGACCATTCAGGCAGTATGGCAGGGTGAATACACAAGTTTCAACATCAGTACTGCCCAGCTTCATGATGTACATTGGACAAGATATAGCCCCTCTCTGTGCTTCAGTTTCTTCCTCTTTAAAATGGCAATGTTAACAGTAGGTACCTCATGGGGTTATCGTGAAGAGTAAATGACATAAAGCATCTAAAATCCTAGACAGAAAGCAAGCCCAATAAATGACAGCATTTGCTCTGATTGAGAGAGGCCATGGATGAGTGGTAATCAATGGGCCTATTGGTCTGATTCGATCTTCCCAGTAGCATCAGCATCACCTGGAAATCTATTAGAAATGCAAAATCTAGGGCCCCAGAACTACTGAACAGCAACTCAGAGGTAGGACCTAGCAGCCTGTGTTTCAGCAAGCCTTGCAGGTGATTCTAAACCACACTACAGTTAGAAAAGTACTGGGGTAAGCTAAGAGCTGGAGGCTGGAGTTTTGGAGAACAGTAAGAATCTCCTGGCTGGGCACAGTGGCTCACGCCTGTAATCCCACCACTTTGGGAGGCCAAGGTGGGCGGATCACCTGAGGTCAGGCATTTGAGACCAGCCTGACCAACATGGAGAAACCCTGCCTCTACTAAAAATACAAAATTAGCCAGGCGTGGTGACGCATGCCTGTAATCCCAGCTACTCAGGAGGCTGAGGCAGGAGAATCGCTTGAACCCAGGAGGTGGAGGTTGTGGCGAGCCAAGACAGCGCCATTGCACTCCAGCCTGGGTAACAAGAGCAAAACTCTGTCTCAAAAAAAAGAATCTCCTTAGAGTCAAGCAGTTTGTGGTAAAGAAAGAGGTTGGATTTAGCCCTCTATATAGGAAACTAAGACAAATTGTCTTACACAATTATAAGTCTGGGATTGGGAAGAAAGGAAATTTGGTGGGACTGCAGCCTGGAGTATCCAACTAAAGGAAGGAAATCTCACCAGGAACCATGTGCCTCATACAACAGCATTGTTTGCAAACCCCAGACAGCATCCTGTAAACCTCAAGACCTCAGGAAACCTTCCTACCCCCATACCTCTAGCCCCTCCTGAGATTCTAAGGCCCAGGGGTGCCTCCAGCCTTATTTGCTCTGGGACTTCAGCAAACTACACTACCCAACTATGTCACCAGATGAGAGCAGAAAAGTCTGAACCCCCTTCCCTAGACTTGTGCAGAGAGGGAGAACCTGCCAGAAAAAAGGGTCACAGAAGAGCCATCTCAGTCATGTTGCTTTGAGATGCCCGTAGCATGTATGCATAGCCCTTTCCTTCTCCCACAATAAGGAGTCTCACCGTGCCAGAAGGTGGAGATGGGGGGAAGGCAGTCTGGAGGGGTGGATACTAAAGAATTTGGAAGTCATCTGCAGAGAGGTAATTTTTTAAAGATATCCAAAAAAGAGAAAAGATAGTAAAGTTTGGGGCTTCAGAGAGAAACAGCATATTCAGATTTACGAGTGGCTAAAAGAGGCATAGGTGGGAGCTGAAGGAGGTGGCAGGAAGGTGCTGGTTTAAGGGATCTACTTCCCTTCATAGGAAATACAAAGTATTAGCTTTTCCTCATCCAATGCAAGGTTCATGACTGATGTCTCTATAACAAAAGACAGATTTTAGAGAAAAGCCAGAAATAGAGAAAAGCATAACAAATCTATTTAACCAAAGTTTTACCTGACAGGGGAACCTTCAGAGATGGAGATCTGAAGATTCAGGGAAAACTGCATTTTTGTGCTTGGATTTGATAAGGAATGAACAGTTATGCAGAAGTGTGATTGGACGAAAGGGGTTATGATCTACTGGTACAAAACTAGGAGAGCTTAGTCAGGCTTGTTGGTCCAGATTCTTCTTAACATCTCTGTGTCTCCATTCCTTTCTGCCAGGTGTAGGGCAGGACATCTGTCATGTGAGGGTCTTATGACATACTTTCAGGAGAGGCAGGTCAGAGAAGAATTCTTTTTTGGCTAGCCCTCTCTTCTTAGAAAGGAAGAAGACGATCAGAGAACTTCTCACCTCCGTGATTTTCTCATTTCTAAGGTGCTGTGTTTTGGGGTAGCGTGTCCTGCACCTATCACGTTTAACAATTACTGCGCACCTACTGGGTACCAGATACTCTGCCAGGCTCTGAGAGGACAGAAATGCATAAGACACAATTCCTGCCCTCAAGAACGCCTTTCAAAAAGGAGAGAGGAGAAAAAATTCACACATTTCCCCCATCCCAAAATGACATCTGAAGAAAGGAAACAAAAAGGGTAACTGCCAATGTGTCTTTAAACATTTGACTCAAATTCGAGATTTTCTGGTTCAGCAATCAGCTGAACCTCTCCCTCTCCTTTACATGTGCACACACACACACACAGACACACACACACAGGCATGCATGTGTGTGTATATACACATTCTGTAGCACGTGTGTCCTCATCCAGCTGGCCAGTAAAGGATAGGCCTAGTTATTGCTGGCCCTGCCAGTACTTCAGTTTTGATCAGAGAGCTATTAGAAGTTAATTAAAGAAACAAAATCCTAGTAGTTTCTGGCACATAAGCCAACTCCAACCTAACCCTTCAATGAGGTAAGGTTAAAGGAATCCGATAAACACATTTAATTTCCTGTGAAATGAACAGGGATTTAGAAACTAAGAAAGAAGTGGGATTTAGACAAATACATTTTGGGTTTTATCTCACAGGACACATAAAACCCTTTTGTTCTATTTATTATAGTTCCAGGCCCACTGGGTCTCACCTACCCTTGACATGCACCTCCATTACCTATCTAAGCCTCAGCCTCCCAGGGTCTCCAGGACTTTCCCCTTCCTTGGGGAAAGGAGTCAAAGCGACATTGTTGTGATGCAATGGCCAGGACTGGGGTCACATGGCCCCCTGCAGATCTGTCCCAGTGGTCACTTTCCCAGGTTCCTGTCCCACTTTCACACTTTGTCTAAACGTGATACGATATTTCTGGGGCAGAAAGGAGACTCCAAAAGGGGCCCCTTTGTTACTCTCCATGTACTGCCCCCCAAGGTGTCCTGAGACCTGTTCACTTGATCCCGGAAGGAAAAAATGAGTGTTTATTCCCTCTCAGACCTCTGCTGATATTTGCTTTTTAGCTAAGTTCAAGACAGCCAAATGAATTTTTCAGAAAGACCACAGCTGTCTTGTCAGGACCCAGGTAACAAGATGATAATAATTGAGAGAGGAAAAATCCCAGAGCCCCTTGGGTATCATTTTCACAAAGTTTTTTCTGGGTATCCTTATGTGTTCAGGGTTATTCATTGCTTCTCTTCTGTTGTCCTCACTGGCAATTTTCCTCTGCCTCTTCTTCTTTCTCTATAGTTTTCCCAAAAGCATAAGCTATGTGTCTCTGATCCTGAGCAAAGTTAATTTGAAATTTTTTTTAAGAACATTTCATAGACAAAACACAACCCCAGCTGCAGCTGGAGGCTGCTAGGATTTCTGTGCCTTGTTTTAATGCATGGCCCCATTCTTGAAATCTGGGGCAGTTAATGAAAAAAAAAAAAAAGAGGAGGGGGGGAAGAGAGGCTGAAACCTTTATACCCAACATGGGACTTCAGAAGAATTTACAGCCATCTTCTCTGGAGACCATTAAGATTTTTTTTTTTTTTTTTTGAGATGGAGTCTCACCCTGTTGCCCAGGCTGGGGTGCAATGGGGTGATATTGGCTCACTGCAACCTCCACCTCCCAGATTCAAGCGATTCTCCTACCTCAGCCTCCCAAGTAGCTGGGATTACAGGTGCCCGCCACCATGCCTGGCTATTTTTTGTATTTTTTGTATTTTTAGTAGAGATGAGGTTTCACCATGTTGGTCAGGCTGGTCTCGAACTCCTGACCTTGTGATCTGCCCACCTCGGTCTCCCAAAGTGCTGGGTTTACAGGCCTGAGCCACTGCGCCTGGCCGAGACTGTTAAGAGTTTATTGCCATAGTACCAGCAGTTACAATGCTCCATAGAACTCATAGCTGAGCCCATGCCAGGGATTCCCCAGCTCACTAAAGCTGGAAGAAAGCTATCTGGACTGCAGAGTTCACTTTAGGAAGAGAGAGGGAGTTTGCTTAAAGTGGGATGTGGGTTGGAGGAAGGATAGAAGCCCGGAAAGTAAGTAAGGTGTTATAAAGTCACACCTTAGGCCTGCAGTCAGACAAAGCTGGCTGTGGGTAACTTTCCGCTATTTAGTAGCTGAGGATATTAAGCAAGTGCTTTAATCATGCCAAGACTCAGTTTTCACATCTGTGAACTGGAGGTCATAGTAGCACCTGCTGTGTTAGATTGTTGTGAGGTTTCAATAAGATAAAGTCTGAAAAGAATTTGGCACAGTGCCTGGTTCATGGTAAAAGTTTAATCAGTATTATTTTCTATTATCATAATTATAAATAATGGCATGCAGCAAAGGAGAGGCTGCAAGTAGAGTTCACACTTTCCCTCCCTAAGTGTGAGTGTGTGTGGAGAAGAGACAAACATTCTGACATCCAAACAGTCCCTTCCGTGTGACGCTCTCATCCAAGTCTGCTGGGTGCCTTGGGTGTGAGGGCAAAGAGTAGTAAAAGGGAAGAAAAATGAAAGAAAAAAGAAGAGACCAGAAAAACAGAAGAGATTTGCGGGGGATAGGGGGCACTGGGGTGGCAGGGGGTGGGGTGGGCAAGAATGATTGGGAAAAGACATGCAAAAGAAAACTAAGAGAAAGAAATGAATATGGAAATAGTCAGAAATGGAAAGAAGTTTTGCAGCTGGATGTGGACAGAGCAGGAAATGTGGAGGAGAGGTGTAGGAGTCTAAAAATGTACAGGGTTTGATTTGCTGGCCAACACCTCCTCTGGGGAGGTAACAACTCCTGAAAGCCATGAACTTTTAAAAAAGAACCTACACAACACAGCCAACCTTCCTGAAGAACATATAACCTCACTGTGTACTTTCTGTCAGCCTCAATTCCTTCCCCACAACTTTCACTGAGCCATTGATAAATGACGCACCCTTCTCTCCCACAATCTCACACTCAGCTGTAACCCCAAAGAAGACTCTGCTCCTTAAGGCAATCCTCGACACTGTGCTGTGCAGGCCTCTGCTGCAAAGGGTAGGAGAAAATTACCCCATGCCTGGAGCTTAGTAAGTGTGCAGTCATGTTGATTGAATGAACAGATGGATGAAATCAGCCTGGGCAATATGGCAAGACCCTTGTCTCTACAAAAAAAAAAAAAAAAAAAAAAAATTAGCCAGGTGTGGTGGTGCACGCCTATAGTCCCAGCTACTTGGGAGGCTGAGGTGGGAGGATCCCTTGAGTCCAGTACTTTGAGGCTGCAGTGAGCTATGATAGTGCCACTGCACTCCAGCCTAAGGGACAGTGAGATTATCTTAAAAAAAAAAAAAAAACTGCTCATGGGGATAGGATTTCTTTCTGGGGAAAAGAAATTTCCTGGAATTAGATAGTGGTGGTGGTTGCACAACTTTCTGAATATATTAAAACCCACTAAACTGCACAATTTAAAATGGTAAAATGGTATGTGAATTGCACACCAATAAGTTTTAATAGCACAAACTGCAGCCGGGGAGAAGCAAACAGTCATGACTAGCACCTCTCTTTCAGTTGCATTCTTTTTTTTTTCTTTCTTTTTCCCACAAGTTATTGGGGTACAGGTGGTATTTGGTTACATGAGTAGGTTCTTTAGTGGAGATTTACAAGATTTGGGTGCACCCATTACCCAGTTGCCCTCTTGATACTGGGTTCTCTTCTCATCCTTTTGCTTCTTCTCAGGACATAGTAATTATCTTTAAAAGCCTTTCTTTTTTTTCCTTTTTCTTTCTTTTTTTTGTTTTTGTTTTTTTGTTTTTTGAGACAGTCTCACTCTGTTGCCCAGGCTGAAGTGCAGTGGCATGATCTCAGCTCATTGCAACCTCCACCTCCTGGGTTCAAGTGATTCTCCTGCGTCAGCCTCCCCAGTAGCTGGGACTAGAGGCACGCGCCACCACATACCGCTAATTTTTGCATTTTTAGTAGAGATGGGGTTTTACCACATTGGCTAAGCTGATCTTGAACTCCTGACCTCAAGAGATCCACCCGCCTCGGCCTCCCAAAGTGCTGGGATTATAGGCGTGAGCCACCACGCCTGGCCAGACTAAAGGCCTTTCTCATATGGTTGGTTGGTTGTTTTTGGATTTTCAAGTGTTCTGGAAATCTTAGTGGGACCAAGAATGGTTAGATCACATAGAAATAAAGTGGCTATGTAAGAGCGGCTCAGTTCTTTCTTGAACATTTCCCTAAGAGCTGTGTAAACTTTTCAAGCTTGAACAATCCTCAAGATAAAGATTCACTTTCATAGTAGGCCTCTTTCACATGGCCCCAGCCACCTGAGGCTCTGCATCAGATAAATTTTTGAGAAACTCTATTGCCTTATTGTCATGTCTCTTAGCCTTATAGTGCCTTTATGGAACACTTTATCTTCCCTGACAGTCAAGAGCATTTAAATGAACAGAAATGGTTTCCCAGACAGGATGGATAGGAAGAACACAATCTAGCAATAGATTCTCCCAGGGGTTTCTTTGGTTGTGTTTTGGTTGTGTGTGTGTGTGTGTGTGTGTGTGAGTCAGGGTATCTTACTGTCACCCAAGTTGGCGCGCAGTGACATGATTTTAGTCCTCTGTAACCTTGAACTCCTGGATTCAAGTGATCCTTCCGCCTCAGCCTCCAGAGTCACTGTGGCCAGCTCTCCTGTTCCTTTAACTTTCCTGTTTAGTTACAACCTCCTTTCTTATACATACCTATAAACACATGAACTCCAATATTAAAAATTTTTGTTTTCTATGGACTCAAGTTTGGTGAGATTATGTGTTTAACAGAGCAATTCTCTAAGGATTTTGTCTAGAGCTTACTTCAGGTGCCTGCTTAACACTGGCAAAGGAAACCCCTGAATCTTTAATACCACTTAATACATCAGTAACAGACTGTTTAAAAATAATAGGACTTTAGATTTGGGGACTGGTATCTGCTCTATTCCTGTAAAATAAAAAGAGAATGAGTCCATACATGTCTGCATTCCATTCTAAGGTTTGGGGCAAATTCTGAGTCTCCAAGAAATATTGGGAAAAGCAGGATATTCACATTCATATTCCTTCTTCAGCATCCTATCCAAGCAGAATAAAACTGTGAAAAAGTGGAATGCTACCTATTCAAACTTAACTTTGGACCTAAACAAAAAAAGTTTAAATATTCACACATTCCGGGACTTTATTTGAACTGAGAGGGAGAAAGTTCATGTATTGCCTCAGGAGCTTCTGCAAATTCCACCCAGTCATTCATTCTACATAACTTGTCACAACCCACTGAGAATCGCAGTTACTGAACTACAAAGTGAGTTTTTATCTCTAATGCCTACCATTCCTATATTTTTGCCATGATGTCATCATCAGCCAACTAGGGCCTCAAAGGCTCATGAGTTAGTGGTGCTATCAACTGAATTGCTTGGCAGCATCATGAGTTGGGAAATTTGTTAAAAATCTAAGTGTATGATTCCCTTTTAGGCTTTGAAAATTATTGACGAAAAGCTTTTAGACACTTTTTTTTTTTTGCCTTTGAGGATCCCCCACCTGTTCAAAGACCTCAGGTTGGGAATCACTAACTAAGTAATCTATAAGGTCCTTTCCAGCTTTAATAGTCTCTGAGTCTGGAAAAAAGGAAGCGAATAAATAAATGATGAGTTACCCGGATGTGTCCCTTTTTCCAGCAGGCCTGCTGATTTCCCTTGAAAAGTAGAGTTGTTTCCTGGCTGGATTGCACCCTCAGAACCAGCTATGACTATCCTCACCAGGGAAAACAATTCAAGACCTTCAGAACTAAAAGAAATACATTATTTTGATTTAAATACTAATTGCTTAATTTCCCCCGAATGTCTTTAGTATAGAAATTTAAGGAAAACAACTTTTCCTTAGTTATGTCCAATGACACTGTGAATATATGAGATGAACAGAAACATCCTTTTCTACTGTGCCCCAGATAATTAATGATAAAACTCTTGAGCTCAGAGAGACCCTAGAGAGTCCTTACCCAGTGGGAAACAGTCATTCTGCTGAAATATAAGAGCAAAGCAAGGGAAAGGAAACAAAGAAGACGTCCAGAAACTTGGAGATTCTAGGGCTTCTTTCCCAATCCCTGTTCCCTTGTAAAGGGGCCGAGGCCTAGACCCCATACTCATCCTCTCGCTTTTATACCTCTTAATGGTGCATAGTGGGTTTCTAGATACTGTGGGTGGCAACCTGTGGTTATTAAACTTCCCTTAGTGCAGAAAATCCAGAATAGTGCTCTTTTCTAGGAAAAAAATGACATTAATGTCAGTAGCCCTTCTCATGGTGGCCACATGGTCACAGGGCTGCCTCTGTGGGCAGAAAGCTTGCAGTGTGACTCACTTTGTCCACTTCTATTAAAATTTTTCTTTGCCATTGTCTGACTTTTAAAGATCAAGTTCTTTTTTGACCTCAAGCCCCAGAGTCATCACTCATTTTGGGAAGGGGAGAGTTCCTTGTTATATTTATTAGTGGTTTAATTGAGTTCCTAAGAAGATTTTATACTTCTCTTTGGAATCAAAACAGAAGACGTTATTGAAAGCCATAATTTGTATACTTTTCATTGCACCCCATCAGTCCTCATTCTTCCTTCCCAGAGCACCTTAAGATGAGTAGTGTCCTTTCCTTGATGCTCCTTCAAGAAAGTGCTTTCTATTTTGAGGAAGAATGTGCTATTCACTTCAGTAATGGATGAGCTTCTTCAGGGGAAGTTAACCCATTTGCTGGTGGTCCGCCGCAGAGTCTTTGCTTGGTTATTATTTGCTTCTTGGATTGATTTTGTATTCCTCCTCCAGAGAAATTGGAAAACCACCCAAAGAACCTCTAGAAATGTAGTATTCCCCAAACACTGGTTTTTATTCATAATTATCATTGTCGTCATCCTCCCTCTGACTGTGATGTTTAAAACCTTCTGTAAACAAATAATCAGAGACTGAGCATGGTGGCTTATGCCTGTAATCCCAGGACTGTGGGAGGTCGAGGCAAGAGGATCAATTGAGCTCAGGAGTATGAGACCAGCTTTGGAAACATAGTGAGACCTTGTCTCTACAAATAATAATTAAAAAAAAAAAAAAAAAAAAAAAAAAAAAACTCACCCAGCATGGTGACATACATCTGTAGTCCCAGCTATTGGGAAGGCTGAGGTGGAGGACCACTTTAGCCTGGCCAGTCAAGGCTGCAGTGAGCCATGATCACACCACCACACTCTAGCCCTGAAAATAGAGCAAGACCCCATCTCAAATACATATATACATACATAAATACATACATACAAATGATCAAATGGATTTCCGATGTCAGAAAAGCAAAAGACTGCTTATTGTTTTCCATATTTATTGACACTTGAACATGAGGCAAACTCATGTTTATCTGTATTTTAAGGAAGTAAACCATGCTCAGAACATTGAGGCTTTTCCTTTAATTCTCATGCTGGACAGCACCTTCAAATACAAAGATGAAGAGTAGAAACAACTTGTAAACCCTCCTCCATGCTGTGGCTATGACTGGGTTATCTTGGCTAGTGCTCACCACAGACCCTTGGAGCGGGTGTTATTAATATTACATGGCTTCTCATTTTTTCACCCACGATGGCTCCTAGTTAACCCTTGATTATCTTTGTTTCATGCTAAGCTCCTCCATTTGTTTGCTTAGTCTCTCTTATTCCCATACGCCATTCCCATTTCATTTCCACCCTTGTGCAAGGTGTTTAATGTGTATTTGAATGTGTTCTTGCAAAATATATTATTCTGTGCACATGTATTTTTTTTACATAAATGGATTTTAACAACACTTTTTCACATTTAAATCTCTGAAGTCAGGATTCATCTTACAATAAATGGTACATCGTCATTTAATTGGCAGAGCCTTTTTCTTTTTATTGGTACAATGTATGATAGTCCATTGAACAATCAGTGGTATTTAGATTTGATGAAATATGGTATATATCACATCCTGTGTTTTACTTTTCTTCCCCCTGGAGTACCCGTTTAAGACCATGCAAGCTTCATGTACTCATCTTATCTGTCACTTCTCATTGCTGCTTAGCCCTCCAAGGAGGACTTTCTGTCCACTCCCAAAACCTGCCAGGTTGGCCTTACTCCTGGAAACCACAAACAGCACTGGAAGCAGCATGCTTGTACTATCCCCTGTGGAACACTGTCAGCATTTCATAGGGCTATCATATCTAGGATTGAAATCCAGAGTCATATGATTTGCAAATATTAATTTGACTAAGTACAGCCAGATTGCTCTCCAGAATGGCTGTGCTATCTATATTCCCACCAGTGGTACATGAGGGTCCTTTGTGCCCATATCTCTGCCAACTTGGCATTATCCAACTTCCTCATTTTATGTATGAGAAAAGAGATTGTGCTGGTGAACTCTATTCCCTTGATATAGAGAAGAACTTGATATAGATGTAGTTAGTGGTACCAGAGCCTGGACTACACCAAGATACCAGATTGAGCCTATGGCCAGATAGATGAAATATGTGGTTTCTTAATCTGCATTTCTTCCACCAAGAATGTCTCTTGGCTTCTCTGGGCATCAGTTTTTCTCATTCCTTAATTAGAGGAGTAGCATTTGACAACATCCAGGGTTCTTTTCCAAATCTCTAATTCCCCAACTCTGAACACTCTTTGGTCCATCAATAGCAGTTGCTTCTGATGGCATCTAAGTGCCTTTGTGGGCTTCAAGATGTTGGAAAGGAAAGACTTTCTGGTTGTACCTTTTCATCTAAGTGACAAGAGAACCTAATGAATAATAAAGCACCCACATTTAACATTATCACCTTTCATATGAGCCTTCTCTCTCAATCTTCCCCACCCTCAATGGAGTCAAGGACCAGAAATAAAAGGCAAGGTATTTAGCATACTTTTGCAAAGCTCAAGGGCCTAGATTAGGCCTTGTTCTGGTCTGAAAAGTGATATTTCTGTCCTGGTGAGGGATGGATTGTATCATTTCACTAAAGGCAAAATCCAAATGGAAATGACATCACCCAAGCAGGGAGAAGCCAATATCTATCCTCAGTCATTTCTTGAACAGGGATGGAGAGCTGAGATATGAAGTTGGTAGTGCTTTGAGGAATTTATGGCTAAAATGCTCCCTTTTCACTTATTTTTCTCTCCACTGGATGAGAATATGCAGACTTTGCTGACTTACAACCAGCAGTCTGAAAGGATCATTAGTGCATGTTTGTATATTCCAGCCTTACAGAGATTCACTTCTGACAGTTCCCTAAGGAAGAGGAGCCCTTCTTGGGCCTCACAGATGAGAGTTTGGCAATTGTTTTCCACCAGGAATCTCCAGATTCAACCTTATCAGCCCTTTCCCATGTCACCTTCTTGTCAGGTTTCCAAATCTCAGAGACCAGAGAGGCTGTATTTTTGCCCAAGTGTCAACTTCCTCTTATCAAGAAGAAAATACATTACTTGCTATGGAGGGAAATTCCAGGGTGAGATTCTCAGGTCCTAGTCTCTAGTCCACAGAGCTAGTGCATCTTATGTCTGTCTGTCTGTCTGTCTGTCTGTCTCTCTCTCTCCCCTGATCCCTTATAGTTCTTACAGTTCCATTCTGAATACCCAGTATACCCCTCTGTCCATCCTTGCATTTTAAAGAGCAGGATAGGAATTGTTATTGATAGGTACAACTACATGCTCATGTGCTGTCTCATGTAATTCAAACGTTTTGGTATCCTAAACAAAGGACACTTCGCTGGCTGTTTCACTATTGCTTTTCTGCATGAACTGTCCCAGTGGGCCCCTTTGTCAGCAGCAGGATTCAATCTTCTCCCCCTCAATAGCCAAGTTGGGAGATACATTTTACACTGCATGGCCTGGGTCTGCTTATTGGGAAGAATTGCTTAGCCAGTTCACATCAGCCCTTCAGGGACCTGGATGGGAAATCCAGTATCAGCTCACATGGAATATTGCTTTGGCTGAGCTTCTGGGTAATGGTTCAGAGTTCCAACATGCTTGTTTTCACTTACTCTGTAGAGTCACCGCTAGGACACAAGGAGCTCTACCTGGCTCAGCTGATAGGGATTCCTCTGGTCTGGGGCTCATTGCTTCTTTTTAAAACTTTAATAGCATGGTATAGCAGAAAATGCAGTGCACTGGGAAGCCCTAACCTATCGATCACACTAACTCAGATAAATGAACATTATAATCAGCCTCACATCAGTACAGGCCAGGTCTGCCTCCACCCCAAGACACAGTCTTGCCCTGTCATCCAGGCTGGAGTACAGTGGCATGATCTCGGCTCACTGCAACCTCCACCTTCCAGGTTCAAGCAGTTCTCCTGCCTCAGCCTCCCGAGCAGCTGGGATTACAGGCACCCGCCATGCCCAGCTAATTTTAGTAGAGACAGGGTTTCGCCATGTTGGCCAGGTTGGTCTCAAACTCCTGACCTCAGATGATCCACCCTCCTGGGCCTCCCAAAGTGCTGGGATTACAGGCATGAGCCACTGCAACTGTTTTTCAGGAAAACATTCTGTGATTTTTAGAGCTCTTTTTTAGATTTGGAAATTGTAGGTAAGAGACTATAGACCTAATTAATGAAAAAAGCATGCTAAGCTTTTGGCACAAGAAAATTATAGTTTCAAATGCAATATGAAGTTCAGTTTTCTTGTTTGTAAAAAACAAAAACAAGCAAACAAACAAAAGCAGGTTATTGTTACTACCTTGCAGTGTTACTTAGAAAATTAAATGAAACATTGTGCGTGTAACACCTGACATCAAGTAACTAAAAAAAACCAAAAAGGTTATTTGTTATTTTTAGGATATGTGCAGATATGCAAGGATGAAGAAAAATGAAATATTGAGAGAAACAAGAAACTTAGATTTGATGAGGCAGATCAACTATAATAGAAAACCTTAACTTCAGTGTGAGAAGCAGTGGGGGGAAAAAGATCAGAAAGATGAAAACTTGATAATGAGCTATTGGGTTCCAGGGAAGGAACATGGCACCTTGGAGCAAAAGAATGGGCAAAAAGTTCAGCTAGAGGCCGGCGCGGTGGCTCACGCCTGTAATCCCAGCACTTTGGGAGGCCGAGGCGGATGGATCATGAGGTCAAGAGATCGAGACCATCCTGGTCAACATGGTGAAACCCCATCTCTACTAAAAATACAAAAAATTAGCTGGGCACGGTGGCGCGTGCCTGTAATCCCAGCTACTCAGGAGGCTGAGGCAGGAGAATTGCCTGAGCCTAGGAAGTGGAGGTTGCGGTGAGCCGAGATCGCACCATGGCACTCCAGCCTGGGTAACAAGAGCGAAACTCCGCCTCAAAAAAAAAAAAAAAAAAGTTCAGCTAGAAAAGATTGAGAACCAGCATGTTTACCTGCCTATTGGATTTGTAAAGAACTGGTCAATGTGTCTGACAGCATCAAGTGAATTTTTCTCATAGGACCATCTGATTTTTATCCACCTGGGTATATATCTACCCCAACATTTAATTGCACTTTGAACCAAGTGACTAAATCCATGTTGCACCAAAGCCCCCAAATGGAAAGGAGAAAGAAATACATTACAGCAGCTGCTGCTTAGTGCATGCCTCCCTGAAGAGCCAGGCACTGCGCTAAGGCATTTTATGTTCATTCTCCCCTCCGATTCTCACAATGCTATGAGGTATATATTGTTTTCCCCATTCTATAGATGAGGAAACTGAGGCTCAGAGAGGTTAAATGATTGCCCAAGGTCACATAGGTAGTGAGTAGCAGAGCTGGAATTCACTTCAGAGTCTGATTGGCTGCAAGAAGCATGTTCATAACCACCGCAATATGCTTATTTCCTGCTGGTGAGCAAGAAACATCAGTCATTGGTTTTCTATGAGAAATTTCTAATCTCTCAGATATTGGAAATGGAAGGCTACCACAGTGGAGTATTTGTGGGAAAGATCTTGGGCCCCTTCAGCACAGTCCCTCCCTGAGATGTGTCCTGGCCCCAGGCTGACATCCACCAGATACCACCAGCACAGGGCCAGAACCCCACCATTCTTTTTTAAGGGCACATAAACATGTTTTAATTTATCATAAAATCAAAACAAAAAATGATGATTATAATTTATAGCAATGGACTTGTAAAAGATAATTTTTAATACTTTTTTATGGCAAAAGTGTACATGAAGGCGCAAGTACCCGGGGCCCATGAAATACAGCCTTGCCTGTTTTCTCAAATAATCCAGAAAGTGTGTGGTGTGTAACTGTTATCCTTGCAGAGCACAGGCTCCTCTTTCATTCATTTGGGGGGTTATATCATCCTAGAAACCCTTTAGTAGAAAACATATTGCTTCTTTTGGCAGGCTGTTCTTTTTGGCTAACACAAAAGTTGATACAAATATGTCCAAATACTCAAATATACAAATGTCAACAGATATTTACAGCTCAAGACACACAAGCTAAACCCAAGAATAGTATACCCCTGATTGTCCATGGGCATAAATTCACAAGCATCAGGGGGCAGCCCTAGGAACTTTAGTGCAAATATACTGACCAACGTGCCCACGTGCACATGCACACACACACACATACACACACACACACACACACACACCATTTTTCTCAAAAATAAACAAATAGACCATGAGCCAAGAAGATCAAATTACCATCCCATGAACAGTTAAAAAGAGAAAAATCCCAGATTTGGAGCCTAATCTGCAGAAGGTAAATAAAGGGGTAAGAGCAAGTTGGAAAAGAAGAATGCTTTGCAAATGAACCGATGTACTATTTTTTTTTTTCAAGATCCAAGACTAGTTCTCCTTAATGATGGTTCCCAGAGATTCTCCAATTAGGCATCCCCTGATCTTTGAGGAGTCCAGATCTGCACAACTCGGCAATAGCATAAGATCTGATCTTTTATGGCCCAGAGGCTTGAACTGGGAGTTGAGAGGAGGGGAGAAGGGAAGTGGGTAAAAGCTTTGTGAGGGCTCCATGGTTAAAAACAAGTTCAAAAACAGCTGAAAAGCCAGGGAAGAAACGATCTCATTAATTGGACCCCTTTCACCCCTTTCCTTTCCCATTCCGCCCACAATTCTCTTCCTTCCACAGAATGTACCCAGGCAAAACAGTCGAAAGAAAGGATTTATCCACCCTATTCTCCAAAGCCAAGGGTTTTTATTTTGTTTTTGTTTTTGCTAATTCGAATAAAAATGTGAGGCAACCTCTGGGCAAAACTACTTTGCCTATTTGGAGTCAAATCCCAAACCTATACTGATAGGAAGATGTATACTTACCTCAATATGGTTTCTGTAATAGTTATTTTACTAGAATATTCAGAGATTTGCATGTTTGGGGCCACAAAGATATAATGCTATCTTTTAAAATAATAGCCACAATAAGTGATAATTCTGCCAGGCACTACGCTAAGTACATTATCTGCAATGATGCCATTTAATCCTCACAGCTTCATAAAGTAGGTGCTGTGATTGCAGAAACAGAATTTTATAGAAAAGGAAACTGAAACTTGGAGATGTTAAATAATGTACCCAAGTCATCACAGCTATTAAGTAGCTCAGATACAATGTAACTCAGGTGTGTCATTGTATAATTTACATTGTGGATTTGTTCTATTATTCATCATTTAATTTTTTTCCAAGTTGTAACTACTAGAAATAATATATTTTTTAAATTGTACTTTTAAAAAAAAATTATTTTTAATTTTTGTGGGTACATAGTAGGTGTATATGTTTATGTAGTACATGAGATACTTGATATAGGCATTCAATGTGTAATAATCACATCATAATAAATGGAGTATCCGTCCCCTCAAGCATTTATTCTTTGTGTTACAAACAATCCAAATGCACACTTTTAGTTGTTTTTTTTTAATGTGACGATGTGCTTTTTGTGCAAAAAGCTTTTATCCTTTGTTTGATTATTTTATGATTATCTTAGAATAAATTCATATAGTCAGATGTCTGGATCAAATGGCTTAAATATTTTTTAACTCTCACAGTGTGGTGTCAAATTGCATTTTCAAGGACTTTGCCAATTTACGCCGGGAATGCCAACGTAAGAGTGGTGTATTTTTCTTATATACTTTCCAGTACTGTCATTTGCAGATGAGTTTGTCCATTCTCTGGTCACCATTCCACATTCAAATGCAAGGGTTCCTAGGAATTTCGTTTGAGTGGTCAGTAGTATTCCAAGGCTATAAACAAGCTGGATATAATAGGCTCGCAAAGGTCCCATTTCCTATCTGTTAGCGAATCCCTTTAATTCTACCAATAGGGACTTTTCCTTTTAGCTTCAGACTTAGAGTGTTTCTAAAATGCCCTCTGGAAGGTGTTACTTTAAAATGGCTACTACTATTTATGGTCTCTTGTGAAGATGAGGGACCAGGTTGTTTTGAGAAGAAAGGGAAGCCAGTGATTGGAGTTCTGGCAGGGAGTGGGGAAGGAAAGGGAGTCAGAGAGGATTCAGAGCTAAGAAAGTACAGGTCCTTTCCCCCCCCATTCAGCCAATGTTTTTATTTTTCCTATTTTCCCTTTTCAGTGCCAATGCATGAGAATGTAGATTTTATTTATTCATCCACTCATTCTTTTTTTTTTCTTTTTCAATAAAAAGAGTCTCCCTCTGTTTCTTGGGCTTCAGTACATTGGCTCAATCATGGGTCACTGCAGTCTTGAACTCATGGGCTCAAGCAATCCTTCCACTTCAGCCCCAAGTAGCTAATACTACAGGTGTGTGCCAACATACCTAATTTATTATTATTATTATTATTATTATTATTATTATTGTAGTGATAAGGGTCTTGCTCTGTTGCCCAGGATGGTCTCAAACTTCTGGCTTCAAGCGATCCTCCTGCTTCAGCCTCCCAATATGCTTGGATGTGAGCCACCATGCCTGGCCTCCATGTTTTTTTGAGTGCTTACTCTGATGTAGACTCCAATTATAGACATTGGAGAGGGACACATCAGTGAACAAAACAAAACCTCTATCCTAATGAGGCCTATAATTTAGCAAGGGCAGACAGACAAATAAGTATATATGTCAGGATCAGATGAATGCTATAAAATGTCTCTAAAGAGGAAAATTGTCATAAGCCATGGTCTCTTCCTGTGCTGGAGACAGGCAATCCACAGACTCAAGGGTTTGGGGACATATGTGTGAGACTGGAGGATATGGCAGAAAATAAAAATTATAGGCAAAGCAAACAAGGCAGTTTTCTGACTCTTATTAGAAAGTACTACAGATTCCCTTCACTTCCCTTAAGAAAGATCTTTGATTTTATTCAGCAAGTCCTTCATTTTGCTGTAAGAACAGTGTTATTGTTCTCTATCTAGATACAGTCTTACTGTTTTATAGCAAGAGCAAAAAAAAAAAAAAATCTTGCAGGCTTCCTTCTGAGAAGCCCTGTGTCAGGCCCTTCACTGCTCTGCCCTGGACCTCTTAGAGCCTAATTAAGTAAAATCAGGAGTACAGACTCTAGAAGGAAGGTCTCTGTGGTCCCATCCAATCAGAGCCGTCTTTTTCTACCCCAGCTTACATTTCTGCCTGTGAGCCTCGTAAGCACACAACAGGATTAATCCATCAGCTCCACTGGGTTGGGAGAGGGAGGGAGGCAGGCGGAGGAAGTATCAATGATACCGCACTCCAGTGAGCACTGAAGAGGCTCCATTCATGGGCCAACAAAACCTGGGAGAAACCTTGGACTTAATCAGCCAAGGAGACTCCAGCAGCAAGAACAAAAGAAATCAAAGCCTCGCTGGACAATGCAGGCACAGCTTCTGTGTTCCTCCTGAGACCTGAACCCACTGGGTCCCCAGCAGACAAGAGGTGGTGGGCGTGAGCACACACACACACACACACACACACACACTCTGAGGGGTTACAGGTTTCCAGAAGAAAGGAGAGAACAAAGATGTGCAGACAAGGAACCTGCAGAATGAGAGTATAGCTGATATGACTGAACAAGAGCTTCATTCAACATTACCTCTTAGACCATACTCTAGGAATGCTTACACAGTAGTTTAACTTTTTTTTCAATTAAGACTCATGCTGTACTTTATAAGTGAGGAATGCTTTAATGAGATTCAAAATGAAACTCTTGCATGCACTTCTGCATAAAACCTTTCGGGGCCCTACTTGTTTCTTAACATAATACAGCAGTTGCAATACTTTGTATCATGCCTTTCCACAGAACATCTAGCTAGGTATATTTCTTTTTGTTCCACATCTAGCTAGGTGTATATCTTTTAGTTATATGTTAAGACACTCTTCTAGTGAAGCAGGTTGAGATTATGCATCACTCCTAAATGGGATGCTTAATCTGAGTTAATAAGTGGGAAAACTGAGGTTGTGTTTCTTATGGCTGCTTATTACCCCTATGAGTGCCACCATAATCACCTGGACCAACTTCATCAATAGCATGATCATTGTCCCTGATGATGGGAATGAGCAGATTGTCATCACCCTTCCACAGGGAAGTGCCAGAAGGAGGGCAGGCAATTAAGATGCCACGTAAAACTCAGTAACCTTACTGGAAACAGTGCCTTCTCTGTGCTAATCTAAATGCCACACTCTGTGTCTTTGTCAGACGCTGAAAATACCTGGAAGAATCTATTATTATCAGGATGAGTCACCAAATTTAATAATTACTTGTTTTTGTTTTGTTTTGTACACGCATGTTTTATATTATGTGACCTTCTGTTGCCCTGTACTATCATAAATTGCATCTTTCTGAAGGCAATTCTGAAGTTTGTATCCATGAGTATGTGTTAGCATTTCAGCTCATGGGCATTGCCTTAAAGAACCAGCTGGAGCTGTCAGCAACTTGTTGTGATGTCTTCAACTAACTCTTTTATTAAATACCTTTAGGACAAACATTATTGGCTGAAAGGTCTAGTATAAAAATTAAAAGGAGAGTCCTGTAAACAAAAAATACAGTTTACAGTGTTCAGTTATTTTTCCCTTAAAAAATAAGTAAGGGACATAGAGTTAAAACATTATTTTTGAGTTGTCATGACCAGTGGATGACAGAGATAGTTTTTACTTTTAAAATATGATACCTGTGACTACAACTGAATTGTAGGCAAAACCACAGAGATGCTTCTTTTGCTTGAATTCAGTTATTTTCCTTTTCTGTGTTCCTCTCCCCACTTGTGATTTGCTCTTACCCATGAATTAGGTGGCCCTTATCATCTCATTGAGTTGCTCTTGATCTTACCCCTGTTCTTTGCTGCTGTCCCTGAGCTCTTTATCTGGGGCCAAACCCACTTCTTCTCCCCTCTCAATACTTTCCAGCCAAGGGTCCTGACTTTCCAGTCCAGGTGCAAGTTCCTGATGCTGGGTAACTGCAGGCATCATTTCCACAATAGAGAGCTTTGGGGACAGAAGAGCCTTTACACAGCACTCATCAATCTCCAATTCCCCAGGGAGGGTCTGCCTATGCATTGAGTCTGGCCCCTTCAGACCCCTTTTTCCTGTCATCACAGAGGGAGCCCGAGCTGTTGGCCAGGCTTGTGAGCAGAGCAAAGGCAGTTGCTATCACTGTAAAACCATTTTAAAGCTTTTTGTGTGTATGTGAGGAAAGACCTTCTGGTGGGCCTTATTACATCCTACTGGTTCTCCTCCCACTTCTGTGGTGTGAATGTTTAGTTATCTAGGAGCAGGCCACTCCATCATTACAGATCCCACTTCCCACCCTGGTATGTTTCCCAGTGAAAACATGGCTTCTGCAGACCTCAGCCCCTAGAGATGACTCCTCCATCTTTACAGGCACTTTCTGCTTTTGGTGGCAACTTTTATCTGAAGGGATTAGAGGTGTTTTCTGCAGCCAGCACACAGTGGAAACAATGCATGTTTGCAGAGTTGAACAGACTGCCAAGAAAGATAGTGCCCTTCTGCTGTAAAATTCCAGTAGGAGTCCCGTGGCTGGGATGGTGACACACACAAGGGTCTAAGGCTCACAGCCGGCGATCATAGTCCACCTTGTAAGCCTTAAGAATACTGAAATATGGCTTTGAGGGGGTAGTTTATATAATATAAGATGAGATAGGGTAGACATAGGACTTTCCCCATAGTCAAAAATGTTTGAGAGCATTGGAGAAAAGTATAGCCTTGGTAGGAAGCCAAGGGATGGCTACCATCTTTGAAGAGTATCTGCTGTTGTGTCTGAAAATGGGCAGTTCAGCCTATGACACAGAAGGATGCAGAGAAGGCCAACTGATGGCTTTGGCCTCAGAGACTCATCACTGTCCTTTTAGACTCCAGATCCTGACTCCCTTGACATGATTACAACAGCATCCTCCATGTCCCAGGTGCTGACACAGACTCCAAGCCACGTGCGTGCACACACACACAGAGAGAGAGAGAGAGAGAGAGAGAGAGAGATGCCAGTTTGTTAGTTTACCCAGAAAAATACAACTGATAAGAGTACTGGTTGTTCACCTTGGCCTGATCCGCACATTGCCTCAGAACGCAGGTAGTGAATTGAGCTTGGGAAGTGTCTCTCCATTGAGATGCTTTAGGCCCTCTCAGCAAGCTAAGGGCAAGAAGACTCTGTCCAGAGCTGTTATCGTGCCTGAGTGGGTTTACCAACGTTTGCCTCTGCAACACCTCACCTTTTTCTTTATTCTTAAAGCTGATCATTTCTTCCCACCCACCCCATTCCCCAGACAGACACATTGTGACATTCTTCAAGCAGTATGCATACAACTGCTTGGGTTCTCAGTGCTGCCCTTTCTGTTTCCCTGAGATTTCTCCTAGTTGACCTTGGTTGGTTTCTTAGGTATTCTTAAGTTCTTGGCTCACACATTTATGAATGACTTTTTACTTTACTTCCAGAGATGACTACTTACATCAATTGTGCATGGATTTTAGTGGTTTAACTCTTATTTAAGCTGTATTTCAAGTCTAGAACATATCTTACTGTGGCCTTTAGGCCCTGCAATGACTTTTTAGTCTTCTGGTCTGTTGGTAGAAGCAAACCTTCCGAAGTCCCAGCTCCTGGATGGCAGAGACAGGCACTGAACTATGCATTGCAGCTATTATCCTTCCACTGAACTGAACATTATTAGCCTTCACTCCTTCAATGATGCCAGTTTTAAACATTCTTCCCACACTGCACATGGGGAGCTGCGGGCATAGTTAGCTGAACTCTTCCCCAAACCAACTTGTCGAAAGCAGAGGAATCAAATAAGTGATGAAAGCAGCTAAAAATGAGCTTGTGTGAGAACTGAAAAGTGAGCAACCCACGCCTCGGTTAGGGCCAGGGGCAGAAATTTAATGGCGCCCCTCAGGGTCATTTTGTTAGTTGTAACTTAGAGGATGGTCCCAGCTCTTGAGGTATCACTTGCTCCTCAAACATCTACTCGTGGCCTCCACCATGCTAGGCACAGAGTGCGGGGTAGCATGACTAAGAGATGCAGAAGACATCATGCTTGCACTCCAGGAAGTCACCGCCTAGTGAAGGTAGGATACCGTCTTGCTGGCAAGTGATTCCTGAAAAATTATGGAATAATGACTGCCAAGAAAGAGAAGGGAATTACCTCAAGAGGCATTCAACCTTGCAGAACCTCATGCAAGCTCAAGGCTGTTTCTTTGCTCTAAGAGCACTCGTTCCTCCTTTTTCTTCTCCCCTTTTCTTTTCCCCTGGCCCGTGGGGTCTGGCGGTTTGTCTGTGTGATGACTGCAACTGCTGCTCTACAGAATGAGTCACCTCCACCCATCCCCCTACATAAACAGCTCCGCACTCCATGAAGGGATCATGGATCTTCAGATTAAGCATAAATTTGAGACAAAGTATTTATTTATTTATTTATTTTTAAATTAGAGTGAAAACTCTTATTTGAATATGAATGTGCTTCCCCACTTCATTTTGAAGCATAAGGACTGTGTTAATTTCTGTTGGAGAAAAGGGCACAGGAAGGCCCCCTTTAAAAAACAGCAAGTTCCCAGTATCCTGAGACCCCAGGGCCAGAAACCTTGGACCAATAAGTGACCAAAGGCAAAGGAGTTAAACTAGCAACAATTAAAGAGCTAACTAGGAAAGTTGGATTGATTTTGGCTGAATTAAATCCCAAAACCATGTAAAATGTTCCAAGAACATGTATTCCTAAAGATTTTATTGTTTATAAAATGATAGTCCAACATATTATAAAATTAGCAATATTTAATAAGTGTCAGTCACCTTACTCAGCACTGGGAACACTGAGCAAGACACAGTCACAGCCCTCGTGGTTCCTTGATGTTTCATCACAGTAAAAGACACAGCTTCCTAAAGGTTCTGCCAGAAGTGAAAGTCAGTCTCTGTCTCTGCCTCTGTCTCTGCCTCTGCCTCTGCCTCTGTCTCCGTCTCTGTCTCCGTCTCTTCCACCCTCTCTCTTCCCTTTTTTCTCTCTCTCCTCCCCTACACTGATGATAGTCATGGACACAGTACATTGGCAACTAGCACCCTGATGTTCAGGCACTGCTTGTATGGTCCACAATGTGCTACATGATTGTATCAGTCAGGACAGAGTAGGTTATGTTGCAGTAACAACTCTAAACTCTTAGTGGCTTAAATAATAAAGGTTGCCTTTTTACCGAAGCTACATATTCATCACAATTCAGGAAGAATCTTTGCTTACTGTAGTCACCTGGAGTCCCGCGCTGATGGTGTAGCCACCATCTTGAATGCCACTGGCTATTGTACCAAAGAGAAAAGAAAGCTCTAAAAAGTCACAAATAGGCTCCAGGCTCCAGCCTGGAAGTGTCTGTCACATGTTACTTCCACAAAAAATTCAAAAGTCACAACTAGTTACAAGATCCCACTTAATCGCAGGAATTCAAGAAGTTCAGTCTTGCTTATGCCCAGAGTAAAGAAAATGAACAATTTTGCAAAAGCACTCACAACCACTACAATGGTTTATAGCAGATTTGACATGCTGACCTAGGCCTAAGGTGCTGGGCGACTGGGTGATCTCAGCCTTATCATAGTGAATCTTGTCTCTCCAGCCTCAAAGGAAAGTAGAAAAAGCACAGAACTGGATAGCTTTCCAGAATAATATGATCCCAGGGTGATCCTTCATGCGACCCTAAAGCCACATAGATAAATACAAAAATGATGAGGAGGGTGAGAAGCTGCTGTAATGAGATGGTTAAATGCAGAGACTTAAAAGCCAGACAAATTTGAGCTTGCAGACAAATTTGAGCTTGCATTCTGGTTCCACCATTTACTGTTTATGGCAACTTTGGCAAGTTTCTTAACTTTTCTGTGTCTCAATTTTCTCATTTACAAAATGGAACTAATAAAGCTTACTTCATAAGTTTGTTGTTGGGATGCACTAAGATAAAACATGCAAAACCCTTAGCCCAGTACCTGGTAACTGACAAGTACTCAGTAAATGGTAGCTGTCATTAGTAGTGTTAGGATTGGAATAATAAGCCAATATTAGCACAATGTCTAAAAGATGATGTATAACAAACTAAATAGTTTTTTTTAATTATTGCCTTTCCTTGAAATGCTCTAAGTTTTAAGAAAATGAGTATAGGCTGAGTGCAGTGGCTCACACTTGTAAGCCCAGCACTTTGGGAGGCCAAGGTGGGAGGACTGCTTGAGCCCAGGAGTTTGAGACCAACCTGGACAATTTAGTGAGACCTCATGGCTACAAAAGATATTTTTTAGAAAGACAGGTATGGTAGCATGTGTTTGTAGTCCCCACTACCTGGGTAGCTGAAGTGAGAGGAACGCTTGAATCCAGGAGGCTGAGGTTGCAATGAGCCATGATCAAGCCATGGCACATTAGTCTGGGCAACAGAGCCAGACCCTATTTTTAAAAAGAAGAAGAAGAAGAGGAGTACAGGAGAGAGATAACTCCAAGTATTGTTCACCTGAGACATTGGTATGCTACATTTGGAATACTACTACCTTTCCCAGCATATATCCTCTGGGGACACTGTGTATGAAAAGGCATAGTGTTGAGGAAAATAGGCTCTAGTGTCAGATTGTCTGAGTTAAAATTCAAACTACCAATATACAGTTCTGTGACCTCAGGCAGCTACCTTTGCTTCTTCCTTATCTGTAAAATGTTGATAATAATTACATGGCATGGGGTTGCCACATTGATTAAATATATTAATGTATATAAAACGTTTAGCCTAGTGCCTGACATGTAATAGTGACTCAATGGATGTTAGAATTACTAAACATGAGGAAATCAAGACTCCAAAAACTTAAGTCACTTGCCTAAGATCACATAGTAATTAGAAAAATTTAAACTCTGGTTTTTCTAAATTCAAAGCACATGTGCCTGCATTTTTACCATATCATTCCATTATTTACACTTATATAATTGCCCTTAGGACTTCGTTAATCTTCTGAAATTTGGGTCAAGCCATTCTCAGGCATAGTTTAAGAAAAGCAAGAAATCATACAGTGGACTATCACAGTCGCAGGAAGTAAATGGAGTCCCTCCATTTTCAAGACTGGTCCAAAAAGGCTCATAAAGTTGCTTACCCTATAAGAAATGAGAGGTGTTACTTCAGTGTTTGACTACCCACTGTTGAATAGCTGTGCTTCATGAGGCTCAGGTACGAGATGAGTTGCTTGTGTTTTCTCATTTAATTTTCACACAGCTCTTTGACAGTACTTATTATCCCCATTTTACTGAGGAGGGAAGCTGAGATTCAAAGGGTTAAGTAACTTACTCAAGGTCACATAGGTAGAAAATGGCAAAATCTCTGAAAGATAAGTTAGGTTAAAAACAACTTTTCCATACAATATAATGTTAGTTTTTAAAAAATTTTTGATCAGAATCTTCCAGATCTTCAGAGTAATAAATGCTCATTTTAGAAAATGTTGAAAGTAAAGTCTAAAGAAGCAGGAAATATTATCCATGATTCTACTGCCCGGTGTCACTCTCTGTTAACTTTAGTACAGTTCCTTTGAGTCCTCGTTCCATATTTATTTTTCACTGTATAGTTGAGATCACACCATATCATTGTGTAATGCAGTTTTATTCAACTCTAAAGTAGGTATTAGATAATCAAATAGCCAGAATAGTTATGCAACCAGTATTTTAATACACTCTACTTTTTAAGAGAAAGAAGTAAAGGACAGTAAAAAGGTGATAGACCTAATTTATTTCAAAAACCCCAACAAAACACTGCCAGGCTGTGGCCTGTGGGTGCTATAAATTCCTTTCTGTTTTCCACCCCTTTTCCATCTACAGCTTTGGGGATTGATGTCCATTTCGATGACCACAGTGATGATTCACAAGCATCACAGATTAAACGATATGTAACAACACTTCCCTCCCTTGGCTTGCACTTGGACAGGCCAGCACTTGAGCAAGCCAGACTATGCGACCACTTAGTGGACATCAGAAACAGGAGACGAGCCACGTCTCCCTCATGTGGCCTGGATCACGTTCCCATTTCCTCTTTTGGTCATTTTTGCTGGCTCTACAGTAGCTCTTTTGTCTCTAGGATCTAAATTTCAGGGCTTCCTTCTCTGTAGCCCTTAGATACTTCTCTGACTAACCATAGACTTGCGGATGATGGTAGCTGGATTGCCTTTGGGTGGTGTCCTTGCCCTGTGGCATAGGAAGCAAAGGAAAGGAGAGAGATGCCATTTGAGATTAATGAAAATGCTCTCAGCCTAATAAAATCTAAAGGTAGCCTCCCCGTGATAAGAATGCATGGCCCCTAAGGGTCCTAAAGGGAGAGCTAAGGGAGGTTCCAGCTGGCCACAGAGATGCTAAAGGTCAGGAGCAGACTTTAGAGTTTGCTGTTTTATAGGTTTAAGGACCAGGTCTGTGTTTTGATAACTGAACTTGCTAATAGCTGGCCACTTGAGTTGCTGTTTCCAGCTCTTTGTTTGTTTTAAATAAGGAGATTCAGCCAGTAATAATGGGAGGAGCTGCAAATGACTTCCCCAGTTGGGAGTGCCTGCTTGTTTTTCCTTCTGCCTGGGCATGCTGATGTGCAGGCCACACTCAGACTCACACATCTGAGAAGACAGCCCAAGGGAGCCCTCGATTTGTATATTTATATAAGATGTGTGTATAAGAGTGTGTTCAAGTATCAAAATACATAGGTAACCATGGCTGAAAAGAGGAATTCTGTTGCAAGAATTTAAATATACTATTTCTCATACATTTATTTCTTCATTCATTCCTTTAACAGACATTTATTGAGCACCTGCTGTGAGAAGCACTGTGCTATTTGCTATGAGACATGCTGAGATTTCTAAAAGGCAGGCCTTTATTTCTCCCTCTTCAGAAGCTTACCATCCAATGAGGGTACTATCTGATCATTCATTAAAGCACACAAAAGTCACCCACAATGAAAGATATTGTGGGATAAATGCTTTGGGAATGGTATTGAAGACAGGTGCTATAAGAACCCAGAGGAATATGTGTTTACTTTGGACTGAAAAGGCATCAAAGAGGATCAGTGGAGGAGGGAGAGGTGTGCTAGGAATTGTACAGTAAATATCCAGTGGCAAGAAAAGGCATAGCGTACTGGGAGTTTCAAGAAGACTGGTTTACCTGGAGAGGATTCTTATGGCAATGTGGATTGAAATAAAATTGGAAGTTAAGAGTCGGATTGTATAGGGCCTTGAATGCCAAGTTCAGTTGACTTAACACACATATAGATGAGGAACTGGGAGGGAGGTAGCTCCCAAGGTCTCAGAAATCCGGGTGATAGGACTGAAATTCTAACATAAAATGGCTCTTTATTTTCAGAATGGCTTCTAGGCCAGTAAGCCATCAATACACCCTAAGAAAATAAATTCATATGGAATTTGCCAAAGTTGGGGAAATAATACAACCTCAAAATAAGAGAAAGCCCTTTAAGTTGAATCTATTAAGAAAAGTTAAATTATGCTTCTTTTTTTCACTGTAATCTAGTGAAAATTCTATTGCAACCATTGATACAGCTAAATACACTTTATTCCAACTCGAAGCTCCTCAAGGAAACTTATGAATATCAGATGGGGCCATAGGAGAAGACATAAGAGGCCCCCTTGGCGCATTAGCTGCTACCCTGGTCTTGCACTTTGGTCTCCTGAGAGCCTTGCTAGCATAAATAAGCTTTCTCAAGTGAGATCAGCTCTTGGGACACTGGCTAAGTTACATTTCTTTTTTCTTTTCTTTTTTTTTTTTTTTAAGAGACAGGGAGTCACTATGTTGCCCAAGCTGTTCTCAAACTCCTGGGCTCCAGCAATATTCTGGTCTCATCCTCCTAAAGTCCTGGGATTTCAGGCATGGGCCAGCATGTCTGGCTCAACCAAGCCACATTTCTGAATCTTCAAGTTTAAGACTAAAAACCTTGGACTTGCCTTTGTGAATCCACTGAGCGCCTCTTTCCAGACTCCTGACTGGGGCAGTTTACCCGCTTTCCCTCTGGGCCTCCTTAAAAAGCACCCAGTCATTCAAAATACACACAGTTCTGGGTGATGGAAAAGTTTAATTAATAGACTTATGTGGATTGCATATGCAAATCACCAAGAAGTAAATATAATTAGAAACCTTACACTAAAAAACCCTAAATATTTATACATTTTTTGATGATTCAAGAACTGCATTACCAAAAGACATAACCAGAATATATCAGAACTCTCAAAACACAACAGAAAACAAACAACCCAATGTAAAAAAAGAAAAAAAAATGGGTAATTAAACAGGCACTTAACCAAAAAGGATAGCTAGATGATAAGTAAGTACACAAAAAGTTTTCAACTATTATTCATTATTAGGGAAATGTCCATTAAAATTACAATGTGTTACCACTCTGCATAAAATAAAAAATACTGACAATACCAAGTGCTGCCAAGGATGCAGAGCAACTGGAAATCTCATGCATTGCACATGTGAATGCAAAATAGTCAAGCCACTGTGGACAATGGTTTGGCAATTCCTTAAAAGGTTAAACATACACAAACTGTGTGACCCAATAATCCCATCCCTCAGGTTTTCATTCTAGAGAAATGAAAGCTTATGCTCACACAAAAACCTGTACATGCATATTTACCGCGGCTCTAGTCAGAATCACCAAAAACTAAAAACCAACCACCCAATTATCCTTAAATAAGTAAATGGATAACAAAAGCTACTTCAGAATCTTACAGTATTTTGGGGGGAACATTATGACCAATTAGTGTCATGAGAGTACATAGGAGGGAAATGGTCATAGTTTTCCTTCTACTTATTAAGATTCCAGAGAAAGTGAGGATTCCAGATAAAGTAGGCTCCTTATGTTTATAAGAAAATGTGTAAACATTAGCCATACTGTGAGTTATGAGTGTTTGTGTTGCAGCTAAATGCACAAGTATTGAGCATGAAATGCAGGTTTCGAAAGAGCAGAAGAATAAAGCATGTGAGTGAGAGAAGCAAGAGAAAGGCTGCATGCAGAATAAATAAAAGCAACTCTGTTCATCAGTGTTGACTTCAACCTCAGAACCAAAGTGAAGCAATCATATGTATGAGTGTATGTATGTGTGTGGTCCATGTTCATTTGGAGAGTCAAAAGCCTTTGATTAAAATTTCTAAAATTAAGACTCAGAATCATTCAGTGTTTTTAAAAACTGATCTCTTTAAGGGGAAGAATCCAATATTTTGATGGACATGAGAACAGACAAACTTAAAGAATTGGGAGAGCAGGAGGTCCTGCCAGAGGAAAGCCTGTCTAAATCCACATATCAGTGCAGGCTGTCTTCGGCTGTCCTACGTGCTAAGGGACATGGCTCAGCATGACCAATCCTCATGATGCATCAGTCACTGCATCCGTAAACCAGTGACCACTTCCGAAGCAGCAAAATTTATTTCGCTGCAAATCTGTCTCCAGGATCCAAAATTTGTTTAATCAGGGATGAGAGAGCCATTAGCTGAATGAAATGAGACATACATTTGCCAGCAGGTGGCAATAGAAGTAATGGTGTCTCCCAAAACATTAAACTTGCATTATTTTATAAGCCAGAAATGGGAACCTTCAAAACTTGATTGGGTCCCAACTTAACTTCACTCTGTCTTACATTTGCATTCTGAGATGAAATTATTCAAGCCAAGATATTGTAACCAGAAACAAATTTTTCTTTTACTAAGCTGATATTGTGCTTCATTTTCTAAGGGTGGCTCCTTCAGGAGTTTGATATTTTTAATGGAAAAATTTGAAAAATAAAAAATTACTTATAGTCTCACAAATTAGACTTATTTGTGGACAAGGGAGGCCTCAAAAGGTGAAATAAACACTATTTCAAATATAGCTGCCTAGCATTATTTAATGAGGGGAACCCTAATTCTCCTGTGAACAAAGATGAAGCAATTCATCCACTTTTGAATGTCAAAGGCATACTAGGTTCCTTAGTGACTCTCTTAAACGTTTGTTAATTCCTTTTACATATGAGAAAATCCTTAAGTTTCAATGGAAAAAATAAACATTTTATTCTCACATAATTTCCAAGACTATTGTAACAGGATAGTTTGCTCTAAAGCTCACATCCCAAATGGAAGGCATTGTTGCAAAAACATTTTACCTGACTGTTCTCATCATCCTATAACTTGTAGAATGCCTGTATTTCTTTCTGTTTCACCAAACTTCTCTGATTCTCTGGCTCCTCTCTTTCAGGATAGGTTCCTGGCCTCCTGTCTACACTTAGTCTCACTTCCCATGGTCCGTCTCTTCTCCTGTAGTTTATCACTCCTTTCATTTTCCACAATCCCACTCTCATAACTGGATTTGGAATACATAATTTAGAAAAACATATACGTAGAAAATATTTTATTTAGAAAACTGGAACTATTTATTGCTATGTTTTATGTAAAGGCTTGTTCAGTTCCGTATTTCAAAAAACCAGAAATAAGTTACTTGTCAATTATTTAACTTAATTTTTAAATAGGTATTTACGTTCATGTGATTCAAAATTTAAAAGGTACAAAAAGGTAGCAAAAAATTCCCTCCTACTTCCAGCCTACTTCCGGCCAGGAGCAACTAATGCTTCAAGTTTCTGATGAATATTTCCAGAGATATGCATATACTGGCAATTACATATATGTGCAGGTATGTGTATGTGTGTGTGTATATATATATATATCTACACATGCACGTGTGTGTGTGTGTGTGTGTTTGTGTGTAGATATTCTTTATCTTTCCTGGTTCTTACACAAATGATGAATGATAGCATACTTTACACAAAAGCACCTTGCTTTTTTTCCTTAGCTATTATACATAGCTTGGCAGTTATTCCGTATCAACCCAGAGAGAGCTTTCTCTTTCCTTTTTCATAGCCATAAAGTATTGCATTGTATGGATAGTCCATAATTTATTTCAATCTGACCACTACACATATGACTTTGTTTGTTCTTAGTTAAATGATTTCTCCTTTTAGTTTCTACTTTCTACTTTCTTTAGGTTTATTATCATTCAGTTCTTTTTATTAACTCTTTGAATCAGATGTTACTTCTTTCATTATCAGTCTTTTTGTTTATTACTCTACGTATGGGAGGCTATGAATTTTCCTCTGAGCACTGCTTTAAATTGCACTGCTTAGTTTCTAGTATGTAGTTATTTCTAAATTAGTTTTTGGCACAGAATTGGATTAATCGTCATCCTTAATTCATGGTACATTCTCATCATTGGTAAATGCATAGCCATTTTTTGTTTAGCTCTTCTGTTTTTTTAGCATAATTTTTAAAAGTATGGACCCCTCACCCAACAGGTCTTTACAATAACCTACATTTCGCTATACGGCCTCTCCCATTCCCTCTCTCTGCTTCTGTCCATACCACTCCCCTAACCACCAGACATAAATATTATGCTGAATTATTTGTTTTTCATTTCCTTGCTTTCTTTTTTATATAGCTTTATAGCTTCTATCTACTATCTTTCCTTAAAATATATTTTTATTTTAAATTTAAACATTTTATTATTTTCTGAATATTAGGTTTGATTTTGATTTTCTTTATGACCCAAGAGTTGCTTTAAGAAGAGTTTTGGGGTTGTTTTTCCTAGGTATTAAAATATTTTGTTTGTTGTATTATCTTGTTTTATTATTAAGATCTAGCGATATTACATTATGAACAGAAAATGCCTTCTGCACTATTTTTACATTTTGGAATTTCTTGGTGTTTTTCTTTGGCTTAAAATGTGTTCACTTGTGAATAATCCATAGAATGCTCTGTATCCACCTGTCTGTCTCTCCAATTTTGGGGACAGTGATTGCCCTGTGACCTCACTTATCTGACAGATCTAAGAACAGTTGCCGATTTTGTAGTTTGTTTGGCTTTTTAAATTGTATATCTTTAAGTTATACAACATGATATTCTGATATACATATACACAGTAAAATGCTTAATCCAGCCAACCAAATTAACCCTCCCATCACTTTCCATAGTTACCGTGTGTGTGTGTGTGTGTGTGTATATGTGTGTGTTTAGAGCACCTAAAAAATACTTTTAGCAAATTTTCAGCATATGCTACAGTAGTATTAACTGTAGTCCTCATGCTGTATTCTCTAGACTTATTAACAGTAGTATTAACTGTAGTCCTCATGCTGTATGTTAGATCTCTAGACTTATTAACCCTACATAACTACAAATTTGTACCCTCTGACCTATTTCTCCACATTCTCTACCCCTCCCTTCCCCTGGTAACCATTGTTTTACTCTCTGTGCTTGGTTTCTTACTTATTGTTAGAATGGAATGGTGACTTCTAAGTTCCTTAGCTGTCAGACTGGAAACCAGAAGTCCTTATGTCAGTATTTAAAAATCAGTTTAGAGGTGATAAACACTTCATCCTTTCCAAACATCTCTTACACAAATCAGCATGGCTCTGAGGTGACAGTTAAGAACCAATTGGCACAGAAAAGTTATGCAGATTACCCAAGGCCAAACAGCAGGCTAGCAACTGAGCAGGAATTCAATTTACAGCCTGAATTCCCAGCCTTGTGAGCAGACCACATTGTCTATAAACAAACTAGCTCACAGCTAAACTAAATGAATGTGCCTGAAAATAGTTACTTGTGGATGCCAAACTTGGCTTCTGTCCTGGTACATCTTTCTTTGTCTTCCTTCCTATTCATAACTTCATTCCAACCTCATCTATGGAGCCTTCCTTGACTATCTTTGCCCTCAGTGATCAACTGTTCTTTTGAATTTGTTTAACCTGAAGAGTTGACATGCATAAATTTTGCACTCATTTCTCTCCTGTGGTATTGAGTTATTTTAGGTACATGTCATATTTGACTAGTTGGATTGTGAGTTCTTTAAGAATAGGACTTGTATTTAGTAGAAAGCCTAGCATAGATCCAGGCACATCATGGGAAATCAATAAGCAGCTTTTCACTGATTGATTAAATGTAAAACATTACTGGAGAATCTGCTTCACTGTTTGGAAACGTTCTAAAGCATATGTAGTGTTAGGTGTGCAATATCCTTGGCCATGCAAAGCCAAATGAATCATACTCCTATTTCTTCCCGTCTCATTCATATTCACTGTTCAGCAGATTAACCTCTGCACAGGGCCTCTGCACACACTCTCAGTCACCTCTGGCCTCCTGCACCATCAGTTCCCCCCAGACCTCAAGACTCATCAGCTGCCATAATGCTGCCTCCTGGATTTGCCTGCTCACCTACTACTGTGTCTGAGCCCTGAGTCTGAGACACACACCCAACCCTCCTTTGCTACAGTGGTTATCCAACAATATAGCGAAGAAATTATGGAAAATTTATAGAAAATAAACTAAAGCTATGAACAATAGTAGTTAAAAGTATAAATAAAATTATGTTCTTTTGGCAGTCTGCAGGTTATCTACTAGAATCCTTCTTCCCCTTCTTCCTGGGCACGTAGCAGGACTACATTTTCTGGTCTTCCTTGTAGTTAAGTAAAGCCATGTAACTAAATAACTAAACTGTTTCCAAAGATGTAAGTGGAAGTGTTGTATACCCTCACCAGGTATGGGTCAATTATTCTGTGTTCTTCCACACTCTTTCTGTGGGCTGGGTGATGTGGTCTTAAGAGTTGGTAGAGCCACAGGGTCTAAGAAGCCATGGTCCATTAACTACCTTATGAAAGAGAGGTGCACTTCAGCCAGGAGCACCTCCCTTGAACAATTATATGAGAAACAATCTTCTATTGTGTTCACACCATTATGCATTTGAGGTGTATTTGTGACAGCAATTCAGCCTACCCTAACTAATACATCCATTAAGTGAATGAACAACGGTAGAACTGTTACTCTACTCTTACTAGACTCCAGAGAAGCATGTAATTGAGAAGAAAATAATATTTGCCTAATAACAAAAGGGAAGAGAGCCATAGGTGAATGTGAGTTCTATTTGCATAAAATAGGATTGAGAAACTTTGTGTGATGAAGGTTCTCATAGCAAAGACCTGGGTTTTTCATTGTTAACTGTCTCATTGGAATTATTATTATCCCAATGGATAAAACAGAATTCCTTTGGGACACGTTCCTTGTTAATTTTCAGACCTTACATATATTAGGTATATTTGTTAACTAAAATTAAATCAAGGGGGTAAGAATCCCAGCTCCAGCCCATTTCTAGACATGGAGCATAGCCAATTCTTATTAACAAAGTGCAATGTCCAAAGAAGGGAATCAGGAGTAGTAAGGTCTTAAAGCCATATCAGATGAGAAGCATTGAGGAAATGTAAATGTCTAATCCAGAGAGAGAGAGAGAGAGAGAGAGAAAGTGTGTGTGTGTGGAGGGGGGGGAATAGAGAGGGAGGGAGAGAGGTACTGAGAACCACAACTGCTGTTTAATAATTTGAAGTGCCGTCATGGGGAAGAGGAGATGTATTCCACATTCCTTAAAAGTAAAACTGTAACTAAACTTCTGTTTTATACAAAAAGAGATTCCCAACAAGTACAGACAATGGAACAGGCTGCCTTGGAAAGGACTAAACTTCTCCTTATAGGAAGTACTTCATCCAGGGCTGGCTGCTGCCAGTTGGGAACATTGTGGAAGGTTGTCCTGCATTGCGATGAAATTAGAGAGTGAAATTCCTTTTGGAAGGTTCCAGGTAGATCCAAGAGGCTTTCACTGATAAGGCATTTGGGAGACACTGTGTTCCAGGATCACCTGTGATTTCCAATAGTCTCTGTGCCAATTCCCAGTTGTTCCCACAAAGATGACTCTAGCCGGTTGCAAGAGGGAAGCACAAAGGAAGTGTTGGAGAAAAGAAGCCACGTGCCAAGTCACAAAATTTGTTATCTGGGTATTTTATTCAAAGTCTAGTTTGTGGGGAGAGGAGAGCAGCTGACAAAGATAGACAAAGCCCTTGGTCTCCCATCATCTCCCTTATCAAATTACATCAGTTTAATGGTGCTTTTAGTCGAGAATACCTAACAAAAAGATAAAGTCAGTTTGATTACTTACATCTTACTGGTTTTAAGAGCTCAGTACCTGATGGGAAAGAGGAAAAGCTAACTTTACCATATGCTTTTTATGAAGATCAAGCCCAGTTAGTAACCAAGGAAGGAATGCCCAAAGTTGATGGTGTGAGGGCTGGAGGCATTGGGGCACTGGGGAACTGAAGGAGTGGGAGGAACAGTGGTGAAGAGCTTTGCCTACTCTGCAGTTTAGCCTGAGGCCTTGGTGCCTCTCTGAGAACTTTCTCTGGGCTGAAGACATTGTTTGCCAACACCCAAATCGGGATGTCAGGACTTGTTTATAAACTGAAAACAGCTCACCACAGCTTATCCTCATCTTCTCAGTCTAGGCCAGTTTGTTCTCCTCAGGTTCAAGCCCAGGTCTCCTTATCCCTCTCTCTGGGAGAAAGAAGCAGGGAAGAAAAACAAGGATGCTCTCTGTGCTAAATGTCTTTCCATGAAGAAAGAGTATATCAACTGTCTATTCTCATGTGAGTTCAGTCACCACTCCCCACCAACCCCAGCAATTTACTCCTTCTGTGTTCAATATGATTCCAATATGACTCTGCAGTTTCTTTTTCAAGGGACTTCTGGAATCCATCTGCAAGGAGTGCCAGGTGGTGGCTCCTAAATACCCAGAAACCTAACAGAGCACCGGGTACTGCAGAAACCTAAGAAATGGGACAAGATAGACATTACCAGTTATCAGGGTGTAAGAGAGGGGAGTTATGGGTGAATTGCATTCAAGAAAGGCCTCACAGAGGAAGAGAAGGTGAACTCGAGTCTTAAGATTTAGTTATATAAAGAGAAAGCAAGGGAATTTCAGGTTGGAAAGACTACGCGGGGAAAAGGGAATGCAAGTGTCTGTTGAGAGCCAATGTGTGAGAGTCTGACTGGATGAATTTATTGGAGAAATTGAATACTCTGTGCAACAACCTCTCACCACCCACAGCCTCCAAGCACCAACCAGCTCTATCCATGATTGTTTATGAGTCTCTAGACAGGGATGACCATTCCACGGTTGAATCTGGTAGATTAGAGAATGTGCACGTAATGTTTACCTTCAAGGAATATGGCAAAACCTCTCATGAAGTTTTCAGATCAAATGGAGAAAAGTTGCCTGGAGAAAAGTATGATCAAATAAATTTATAGCTGGTTCCATCACTCGACCAAATTTATACTCATCTCTCGCCCCCAGCTCTACCACTGTTCATGTTTTCCCCATCTCTGTGATGGGTTATTCATCCAATGGAAATGGTAGTGGGTTCTTAAAAATAAGTCATCTCACACAGATTAGAGTATCCCTGGAGATTCCCAGGATATGTATTGTCTCAACAAAGGTACTTATTGAGCTTAAAGGGTATTTTAGGTCCTTTCTCCAGGACCTAAATATAGGACATTTAAAAACCATGTTTCTAAATGTGTCACATAGTACTCAGGACCTTTATATTTTCCAGTTCTAGAGTAGTGACACATTTTATTCAGGTTGACATTGGGTATCCTAGATCATTTAAATAAATGTTTCCATTTAAACCAACTCATGAGGTGAGAATAAGAAATTCAGTCTAGGCACAGTGGCTGACGCCTGTAATTCCAGCACTTTAGGAGGCTGAACGAGGAGGACTGCTTGAGCCCAGGAGTTTGAGACCAGCCTGGGCAACCATAGTGAGACTCTGTTTCTACAAATAAATTTTTTAAAATTATGTAGATGCACACCTGTAATCTCAGCTACCTAAGAGGACAAGGCAGGAGGATCACTTGAGCCCAGGAGTTTGAGGCTACAGTGAGCTATGACCATGCCACTGCACTCCAGCCTGGGTGACAGAGCAAAACTCTGTCTCAAGAAATAATAATAATAAAGAAAAGTTCAAATGCCAGTGCCACACGTAATGTTTTTGCTATTGAAAAATATGACTTATGCTGTGTTTTACCCACTAATACTCTCTGACTCACACAATTACAGTGGTTGACCTACATCTGCAAGTCCATGTAAAATACATGCAAATGAGATGACAACAGTGAAAAGAGAGGAAAGAGACAGAGACGAATGATTATAGAATGGAAGGAAGGGTGAGAAATGTCTTATAATTCATTAAGACTCAAATAGAGATATCTCATTGTTTGTTTGTTTTAAGGCACCGGATCTACTGAGAAACAAATAAAAATTAAAATATATATAAATATAATCTAAAGGACAGCCTGGATATGTGCAACATCATGACTCAAAAAACACCGAACCAGCAGAGTCCAGCAAACAAACTGTAAAATGCCAAAGCATCCTTTCTCCAGCATCACTTTGAAAAGTTGAGAATCACTTTCCTGGCAGGTCTTGAAGAATAAGGACCCAGTGGCAAGTCTGACCTGGAAGTCACAGTAGGGAGATGTAAGCACTCTTGAAATCCTTTCTCTCCCCAGCATCGTGAGAGTTCTGATTGAGTTTATGAGAACCGTTTTTACAAATCACAGGAGCGTATGAACTATGGATGATCAAGGAGAGTCTTCATTTCCGAAAGATAGATGCTTCCGTGGACAAGATGAGGCTGCCCCAAAGCTATAATCTGTCCACCTGAGGGGGCTGGTTGTGGCAGAACCTATATGACAGTTTGAGCAGAAATTTCTTCCAAAGGGGAAAACATTTCCACCTTTTGTTTGTAAGTTTCACCTTTTTTTCCCCCCTCTGAAGTTCTTAAACAGTAGTAATTATTTTTTTCCTGAGGGAATGCTGCCATTTCTGTCAGCATGGGCTTTGAACTGCTTTGACTTTTTCTCTAACCTTGCTGGCACAGAAAACTTGTTGCTGAGTTAATGAAAAGGGCGAACATTTTGAATAAGATAGAAAAGCACAAGAGAAGACCTCCTTGAGAGACTGCAGAGACTAGAGGCTTGTCTTTGCTAGTCAGATGTTGATAGTGCCCAGGAGCCACTCTAGCACTTAGGGCAGTGTCATATGGTACCAAGACAGGTACTTGTGTCAAATCGAGAGATAGGAGTGAGAGCATGTGATCAGATAAGAGGAAGCGAATCAGTTGAAAGGAGAGAGCTTCCATCACACTGGTCATTGTGGCCCCCTGTTGGAGCTTTGCCTGAGCAGGGAGTCTGTGGACCTTTCTCAATTCATGTACCAGTGGACCTGCAGGTTAATCAGGAGAAAGCTGTCCATTAATCCAATCATAAGTCCAAATACAGTCAACATTTTCACACATTCCCCAACCTCAATGGACAATGAAGTCTACAGGCAGCACTAACATTTAAAAAGGGAGAGGTCTGATTAAAATGACTTGAAAATCCCCTAAATTGTCCTTCGAGAACATTATTATACCATTGTGTGAGACCAAAATATGCCACCCCAAAATATGAAGGATTTTTGAACTGAAGGTAATTAAAAAGAAACAGATACAGAAAAGCTCAATGCCTTTTCTCTATTTGCCTAAAAGCAGGACATAGATTTATAAAGGCAATAGGTATCCTGTACCCCATCACCCCACTTCTACCAGAGAGAACAAAGGTTTACCACTAAAGACAACTTGGAACTCTTATAAACCTGGAGATGGTTCCAGAGCAATCTACACAAACAAGCTTTACTAACCAGCCTTTAATTTGCCTTCCCCTAAGTTGCCACCCCCTAGAGACCCAAAGTCTTTTTCCTTTGTCTTGCCACTTCTTTAAAAATGTGCTATTCTCTGCTGAAGATATTACATAAGCTGGAATTCAAAGCCATCTTTTTGAGAACTACTCCCTGGTGTCTCTCATGTATATATGAATATGCATATTAATATATGAATATGCATATTAATAAACTTCTGCTTGTTTTTCTCTTGTTAATCTATCTTCTGTTACAGTGGTCTAGATAGGGTTCCTATCTAAGAACTTCTGAAAGTTAAAGAAAAAATTATTTTTCTTTCCCTACACCGTTTTTCAACAAAAGCAATGTAACTTGTTGGGTGTTTTCCTTCAGTTGGGTAGAAGATAAAGTAGTGAACTTTTATTTAAAGAACAATTTTTTATTTTAAAAATATCTTATTTCCTAAACATAAATTCACTGATATTATGAGATCTATCTGAGAACCAAGACCGAAGAGGCCAACGGAAGAGGAGATTCACATCTCTCAGCTCACCTAACATTCCTGCTCGTTGTGTTGAAAGATGGGCAATCATCCTTACTATTTGAATGGCACTCTCTCACTTTCTCTTGCTCTGTCTCGCTCTGTTTAACCTAACATACCATTGAACTCATATCAATTAAACACAGAACTTTACTCCATAATTCATTAACATATCCTCTCCCACTCCCCAAGAGCCGAAGAGAAAGCTAGAGAAATAAAAAGACCCAGAGCTTAAGCCTCAGGACAAATTGGCTTCTGGAAAGTGCCTCTGCTCTTGGCTGCTGTCTTTCTAAACGTATGCGCCAGATCCCAGCCCTAAATTATGACACTTTTCCCATTTATGATACCTCCTCCACCTTTAAGTGTTCTTCACACAATTCTTGGATGAGGCATTCGGTCCAAAGACCTTGAGAAAGAAGGAAATACAGATTTATGGGAAAGGGACCTGGAAAATCTCAAACAGACACATCTTTATTGCAACCGTCTGAGTCTGTGGGAAAGAGAACAGGGCCCAGAAGGATCAGCTCTGAATTTGTTCCAACTCTAGACTTAACTCCCTTCTTTCCAAGCTCCCCACTCGGGCCAACATTTTAATCTTTCAATCTCTCTCCCTCCGTCATCATCCCTGTTTATCCACCTTTTCCATTCCCTCGTCTCATTTTCTCATTCTTTCTGATTGCCCCACTCTCTCGCACTCATATCCCCTCGCGTATCATCTTTCTGTTGGAGCCTGCACTCGTGGCCTCCTTCCAAGAGCAGCAGGTTTGAATCAGCTCCAGTTGAAAGTGAAGGCAGGAGGTGGGGGTGGCGTGAGGCCAGGAGGGGAATAGCCACTTTCTGATGGCCAATGTACAGTAAGCACCGCCCTCCACCCTGCCTCCATGCGCTCCCTCTGCCCAGATCCCCCTCCACACACAGGTATGTACAACAGAAGACCTAATAATCCCCTACAGGGAAAACCAGAGTCCCCACCCCCAATACGGCAGCTGGTTTCCATTAGATGTTCCGAGCCCCATAAATATTCTCTTTTCTCACTTATCTCTTATTATTTTTCCTTTCCCTTTCTCATGTTCCCGCCTCCTGATTCCCTCCTGGGAGGAGGCCTAAATTAAGTCAGGAAGGTTTGCCAAGCTTTGCATTAGCCATCCTGTCATGCCCCAGGCCTCTGGCTCAGCACAGCCCAGAAAATAGCTTCTTGTTTGTCCAGTTTGCTGCTCCCCACGCCAAAGGCTGATGTGTCCCCAGGAGAGAGGAAGGGTTGAGCTCAGCCTGAGCTGGAGGGTGTGGCCGGGGCCACCTCACCTGTGCATTCTGGGTTGTGTTCTTGGCTAAGCCTGTGGAGTCCTCTGTCAAGGTTGTCTCGTCCATAGCAGTGGATACTGTACAGTGTCTTGCGCACAGCTCTTGAGGGCAACATTCTGGGGTTCAGATCCCAGGGCCTTTGTTCACAGGGAATCTGACCTCAGGCCAGTTACATAACCTTTCTCATTTGTACCGTTGTGCTGATAACACCCACCTCAAAGGACGGTTAAGAAGATGAAAATGAAGTTACTAATGGGAAAACATTTAGCTCAAGGTCTGCAGGTGGCAGATGCTGGTGCTCTTCTCTTGCCCCTACCTGTAGGATTTACTGTTGGAAGACTTGCCCTCCTCCTCCACCAGCCTCCGACACCTTGCAAACAGTTACAAAACTTAATTAACTGAGCAATTACAGACTCTGAATACCCAAAGGCTTGACTTGGGGAGCATACAAATGTTTACTTTTTGTTCTCTCTCCTCCAGCCTATTTTAAGATAAAGAAAGAAGCAGAGAAAAAGTGAATATAAAATCTCTAAATTAGAACAATGTTTACAATTATTAGTACTTCTTATAAACTAGGCAGCAAAAAGCTATGTCATTGCTGAGCCAGTGACCCCAGAGCAAAAGTTTCTCCAGAGGTTGGGGAGAGGGAGGAACTCAAGAACCTCATCCTAAAGTGAAGTGATTAAGGGTACAGCCGCTGGGGTCAGACTCTCTCTGGACCTGGACTCAAGCTCCAAATCTTCCAGCTGCTGGTCCTAAACAAGTTACTGACCTCACTGTGCTTCTTTTCCTCATCGTAAATGAAGCTAACAATAGCACTGTCAGAGGCATTTGAACCAGAGAAACTTCATCTTGAATACGGGCTGGGTAAAATGAGGCTGAGACCTACTTGGCTGCATTCCCAGACAGTTAAAGAATTCCAAGTCAGAGGATGAGATAGAGGAGGTTGGCACAAGATACAGGTCATAAAGGTCTTACTGATAAAACAGCTTGAGTGAAGACCAGCCAAAACCCACCAAAACCAAGATGGCGATGAGAGTGACCTCTGGTCGTCCTCACTGCTACACTCCCGCCAGAGCCATGACAGTTTCCATATGCCATGGCGTCATCAGGAAGTTACCCTATATGATCTAAAAAGGGGAGGCATGAATAATCCATTCTTTGTTTAGTATATAATCAAGAGGTAACCATAAAAATGGGCAACCAGCAGCCCTTGGCTCTGCTCTGTCTATGGAGCAGCCATTCTTTTTTCCTTTACTTTCCTAATAAACTTGCTTTCACTTTACTGTATGTACTCGCCCCAAATTCTTTCTTGCGTGAGATCCAAGTACCCTCTCTTGGGGTCTGGATTGGGAACCCTTCCTGGTAACAGTACTACTGACTTGATAAGGCTGCTACAAAGACTGAATGAGCTAATATAGTTCACCAACCTTTGAATAGTGCCTGGCAGAGTAAGTATGCAGCACATGCTGGTCATCCTTCCTATTTGGTAAATCAGTCCTAGTATCGTATAGCCTGGCTCCTTCATCATGGCCATTCCCAAACTGACCCATATGCATGGGCAGTAATACAGCTGGGATTTACTCCTCCCACCTCTGCATGCTCCTCAGAAGAAGTCTAGCCACTTTGGTGGCTCTGTGTAAATTTTAGTCCTCACCGTGGGACAAACTCTGGAACCTCCTAACTAACTGGCCTTCTCAAGCAGGATGAACCTTTGGGAGACCATGCACTGTGAGTAGCAGGGATGCCTTTCCTGTTGCCCCAAACACCCACACCCATCATCTCCATGGCCTTCCTGAGACCACAGCCTTCATCTGGGAGTGCAGCCCATGACAAGCAACACAGTTGCACAAACAGCCAAGAGTCGTCAGATTATTTCAGGAAAACCATGGTGCTGGTCTGTCGTCTCTGCATGTCTCCTGGGCTGAGGGTGAATGAAGGGTATTCCCCTCCCAGCACAGAGGCATGTGTAGCACAGAATCCCAAAATCTTAAGTCCACAGAATTGATTCCCCTGTCCTCTGCACATGAACCAATCTAGACCAATGGCACTTCATAAAATGACTATTTTCTGTATTTCTTGTTAATTTCTTTACCATATAAGTCAGCCTTGTCATACACTGTGGAGTCAGCTTGACCTGGTTCTGTCACTTCCTCAATGATTGACATTGGTCAAGTTTTTTAACCTCTCTGAACCTCCATTCATTAACCTATAAAATGGGGCTAACAAGCTTACAGCTTTAAAGATATATCACATCTTCCTCAATAGACTTTAACCATGGATATTCACTTTTATGACTACTTATTCTGCCATTTTACTACAATTTAATTCCACTTCCTTTTATCCTATCCTTAGTGCAGTGAGAAAACAGCTGGTCACCATCATTCCTATATATAACTACCTTCCAGAGACCTGAAAACAGTTAATAAATCATTCTTCAGCCTCTGAACTTTAGGCTAAATAATGTCAATTTCCTTAATCTTCCTCCCAAGATCCTATCTCAAAATCTCGAGTAATTTTATTTTTGCCTTCTGGTCTCTCTAAAAATGAACACATCAGATTTCAGTGCCTAAACATGAATGTATTATTGTAACAAGGGCCTGAAAAAAATTTGGACTGTTTAATTCATCTAATTCACCCTCAAGTTGGGGTGCCCACTAGTATCCTCCCTATCTTTTATTTTTGCTTATAAATGTTAGATCATTCAAACATAAAATAGAGAAGAAAGGCCTGTGTTTATTCCTTTAGGAAGGCAGCCTTGCAACTTGTTAAACTTTATCCCATTTGCTGGGGTAGGGAAAAAGAAAAAACAAGAAACGGGAGAGAGAGCTACCAAAAGGAACTCTGAAGGAAATCGTTAGAGTAAGGAGAAAAGCTCTTAAGAGACGTTTCTTGCCCTCTGAACTTTTCTTGCTCAATTCTGTTCTCCCATGGTGACAGTGCAGCTAATATAAGTCTGTGCTCCACTGGGCCCCTGCTGAGCCAGGCCAGGGTAGGACAGGAAATCACCACTCAGAAAATAAATGACCTGTCCTAGAGCCTTTTGTTAATGAGTCCAGGGCATAATAAATCAAGGTGACCCAGTCTCAAGAAACACAAGCCTGTTTAAAAAGAAAAAAAATCCAAACCCCGAAGCCCCAGAGGTGAAGAGGAGGAGAAGGGAGAGAGGGGACCGCAGGGAGTCCTTATAAATCACACCCAAACGAAACTAGTGCAGATGTTTTCCAGTTTCAGACCCACTCAAGAGGCAGAGAATAGACGCATGTGGACGTGAATGGAAAGAGCTATCTGTTTTGAGGGAAGACAGGAGACCGCCAGCTAGCTCAGCGAGGCGGGGCCCCTCCTCTCACTCATGTCTCGGGCATTCAGTGGCACTGTCTGCAAGCTCCTTTTTAATGTTCTTCAGGCTGTTACAGTCCACTCTGCTTTTTCACTTCTCGGGGTCTCCCTGTAATCAGCATGGCAGGAGTGTCTGAAGAAGGGTAAATACCTAAATCCTCTTGGTGGAGGGAACCAAGACCCTCTTGTCAAATGTGGGTCCCAGCTTTCTACAGTGGAAGGCCTCTGTAAAAAGAGAGGGGCAGGCAGGCAAATCATGGAAGAGTCTTCACTTATTAAGTAAATTGCAAGGTCTCTGAATGTGATATCTAACAAGAGAATAGAAAACAAAAATGTCAGGCTGGAAATAAATATTCCATTACATGGTAGAGAAATGCGGCCCTATAGATCTAGGGTGAGGTATAATGTGAGACTCAGTTACTTGCAGAGGGCTTCATGTGGAGCCAAAATATACTGGTGAAACAGGGGTCCCTGGCTCTGTTTTGCAAATGAAGAAATTGGGGCAAAAAGAAGGAATAACAACATAGGCATTTGTAATGCACTTTACAGTTTGTAAAGGGTTTTCACAAACATCATTTCATTTGGCCATTGCCTGGATAGTGGGCTGTTCTTCTTTTGCTACAGATGAGGAAATCAGGGATAAGAAAGAAGTTTCAAACTTCTCCAGGTTACACAGCCAGTGTGTGCAGGAACGCAGGCCCACACCCAACTCTTAATTCTGAAACTGTTGTTTTTTTCTATTCAACCACAGCTATTACTAGTTGCCAGGGTTCTATGATGGGCTATAGGCTGCTAGGAAAGTATGCTGAAAAGGAGGATAAACTTTGGCAAAGGTCTGTGATTGTCTAGTTTGTTGTTGTGGTGGTGGTTTGTTTGTTTTTTAGTCTTCTTTACCATGCTTTAATGTTTAGTGTTTAGTAGCAGCTGGGCAGTAGATGAGTGGACAAGTGGAAACTGTAGCCAAAGATTTTTTTACCATAATTCCATGACGTAAAACTCATCATTCAGTCATTCTCTCCCTTCCTTATAAGCATGGCCTCCTCTGCTCATTGTCTTTTATTAGCCATCATTTTTAAAGAAATAGCAACACGACACAGCTTTTTAAACAATTATTTCCTATGCTGAATTCAACCCCATCATATACTACCACAAGCTAATATAACATATTATGTTTTTCAAAATTCTTCCGTGTCTGTTACCTTCTCTGAACCTGTTAATCAGGATTGTAATTTACCCTTGAGGAAACTGAGACCAGAGTGACTTGCCCATGATTTCTCCACAAGTTAGAAAGTAGATCCATCCTCCTAGCCTGGACTGGCTCCAAAACGACACAAGGAGGGAGACACAGTTTTTCATGTTGGTTTTCTTCATATTACCCTAGTTCTGCAGTAAGACCAATATCACCTTTTCCCAGCAGGACTCTCCATGAACTGCTTATGTCAGTTCCCCTTCCTTTTGAAATAAAATAATGAGCATCAGTCTCAAATCCAAATAGAAGCCAAGCATTTGCCCATCCACACAATGTCCTCAACCACAATAGGAAGATGCCACGGCAGGCTGCCTAAAATAAACCAAAATAAACCCAAAGCTTTTAATTGCCCAGGACCTAGATCTGCAGAACAGCAGGCACGCCCATGAAAATTATGACTGTTCCAAGTATTTTAAGTCAAATAGTAGCCTTCTATCAAGGCAGACCATGGCTTGAGGTTTCCTTTCCTTGTTTTTTTGTTTGTTTTTTGGTTTTCGGTTTTGGTTTTTGCTTTGTTTTCTGTTTTGGGTCTGCTCTGTGAGTCCAAATCTTTCATATTCAGATGTTGACTCTCAGCTGGGTGCCCAGAAGCAAGACTCCCAGTATGTGAGCATTCCAGTGAATTCTACCATGTCATTCTGCTGTTATGAACGTCAGTCATTCATTCCACAAATACTCTTGAATTCTTAACTATGTACAGTGACTGTGTTAAGTGCTGAAGAAGATTGAAACTTATGTTTTATACTATCCTTGCCATTAACTAGCAGAGAGAACTTAGGCAAGACTTTCCCTCTTTCTGGACATCAATTCCTGCCTCCGTTAAATGAAAGTATAGCTTGTTTGGTCTCCAGGTCGTAACCCTGCTGCTCTACAGTTCCTGGGAAGCCGTGATGATGGAATAGGCTTGGGTACAGCACCTAATTTTGATATACTATTGCAAAGAACTGGCAAAGGAGGAGGGAGAAGTGGAGATGATATTTTGCGAGGAAATCAGATTGCAGATTGTTAGTGTGGCTACTGAGTTTTCAAATTCCATTTTATAGGTCACTAAAAAATTCTCAAATACAAGTGTGTGTATCAGCTCATGCATAATATTTTTCACTCTTTTGTTTTAACTAACATTATTTTCATATACATTCTGTGTATCAAAAAGTGTAGCTTGTCTTTTTTTTTTCTTCTTGTTTTTTTGAGACAGAGTCTCGTTCTATCACTCAGGCTGGAGTGCTGTGGTACAATCATTTCTCACTGCAGCCTCAATCTCCTGGGATCAAGGGATCCTCCCATCTCACTCTCCTGAGTAGCTGAGGCTACAGGTGCGTGCCACCATATTGGAGTAATTTTTTTTTTTTTTTGTAGACACAGAGTCTCACTATGTTGAACCCCTAGGCTCAAGCCATTCTCCCACTTCAGCCTCTTAAAGTGCTGATATTACAGGCATGAGCCACAGCATGCAGCCTTTTATTTATTTATTTTTGATAACATAAAAATAAAATAATTTTTTCAGTAACTTCTATAAGGTTGTTCATATTTTCATTTCTTTCATTATTTTTGGGCTGATCTGTTTTCTCTGTGTTGAGTAATTTTCTGTGTTTCCCCTATTTGAAGAGTTTATTCATGTCTTTTGACCTTGTGTTTAGCAATATTTGAAAAACATGTTAAGGTTTATGTAGATCAAATTCTTAAGCAGTGCTCATATTAGGGATCCCCAAATGTGAATACATTTGTCATCAGGGTGGTGGGGAGTTTTGTCTTTGCTCAATGAAGTATTCCAAGCACTTAAAATAATGGCAGGCACACAGTAAAGGAGGTGCTCAATGCGTAATTATTAATATGTTACTACATTATCATTAATATTTATGAGATACCCACAACATGTTGAGACAAATGAACACTTCAAATTTGCATTGGATGGTGAGAAGAAAATAAGGTCAAAACAGCAAGGGAGAGGGAGTTGTTTCTCACTTCAGAATTTTTAAAAATCCATACCAGGTGAAGAAGGCAAGATAAGAAGCTACTAAGGAGTCCCTTGAAGTAATGACTAGACACTGCCAAAACATGACACAGGTATTTGACTGTGTTGTGCATATGAATATGTCAGACTAACTTCAGTATTATCACAAGGCGAATTTAATACAAGAAACAAACATTTTCTCAGCCATTACTATTATATGCAGGGACTGAGCTAGCCACAGTATATGCATTAGTGTACACAACACAGGGTACACTGTACACTCCCCTGTACAGTCCCACCCTGGGCAACATAGCGAAACCCTATCTCTATAAAAAAAATACAAAAATGAGCCAGGAATGGTGAGTGTCGCATGCCTGTAGTCACAGCTACCTGTGGTCTGAAGCTGAGGGATCTCTTGAGCCCGGGAGGTTGAGGATGCAGTGAACTAAGATCACACCACTGCACTCCAGCCTAAGTAACAAAGTGAGACCCTGTTTCCAGACAAAAAACAAATAAACAAAAAATAGTTCCTATGTATCTGTACAATGGAATACCATTCATCGAGAAAAAGGAGTCAACCACTGATACACACTACAACATGGTTAAACCTCAAAACTCTTATGCTAAGTGAAAGAAGTGAGATACCAAAAAAATACATAGTGTATGACTCTGTTTATATGAAATGTCCAGACAAATTTATAGTAGATCAGTGGTTGCCCAGGGCTGGGGTGGAAATGGGGTGACTGCAAATGAGCATGAGGGATCTCTTATGGCTGATGAATCATTCTAACACTAGATTGTGGCAATGATTGCACAAGTCTGTAAATCTGCTGAAACACCATTGAATTGTATGCTTAAAATGAGTGGATGTTATGGTATGTAAATTATACCTCGATAAAACTGTTTAATAAAAAAAAAAGAGTGACAAACATGACCTGTATACTCTCAAAGCAAAGCAAAACACAATCCCCAGAGCAGAGGGACAAGTAGAACACTGTCTGTTAAGGATTGCCATTGGGATGAGCCCAGGGGCCAAAAGGAGCACTGGGAGACCTAACCCAATCTAGGGGCTCAGGGGAAGTTTCCCAAACAAGCTGGTATTCCAGGTAGAATGAATGGGAAGTGAGAGAGTAGGAAAGGCACCACGGTAAGTCAGTGACAATAGTATTTATGTCCTGGAAGGTGACGCTGAAGGCAATGCCCACCTTGATTTGAGTTTACCAGGTTTCAGAAGAAGTTAAACACTGGAAAATACTTTGTATTTGAATTATAACTACTATTTATGAAGCACCTTGCCACAAGTCAAGAACTTTACATTCAGTAATAACAATCCTGCAAGACAGGATTACAGATGAAGAAACTAAGGCAAAGAGAGGCTATGTATATAATACATACTTAGTATGAAATAACAGAGCTGACATTCAGACACAGGCCTGAGTCTGAAACCCATGCTTTTCCCATCCCACTGTCTGCTTTTACCACCACACAGACACATAACTATTATGGGATATGAAATTAATTAATTAATGGCCTCTGCTGAGAAGAATGTAGGTTTTTCTGATGTACTCTAAAGAATTTGTAGAACCCATCTGCAAAGAGTTTTGCAAATGCAGTTTAACAGGGTCTCAAAATCATGGCCTTTGTAATTTATCACTGTCCCTAGCACACTGCTTTGTATACAGCAAGCAGGCATTTGAAATGTGCAATCCTTAGCTTAGGATGTGCAAGTAAAATTCAATATTCTTGATTCAACATAATTTAAAGGACATTTAACTTCTAGTTCTTCTCCCTGAATAGTTAGCAAATTCTGGAAGGACACAGAAATCCAGTCTGTAGCACAAAGCTCTAATAAAAAAATCCTCGGTAAATTTCTTTCAATAATAATTTTAAATGATCACACAAAGTGCTTAAGATGATATGACCAAAACAGAAACATGATTTCTTTAAAACCATGTTGTTTCTCTTTTAGATTTTTTGAGAATTTCTCCTTTCCCTTATCTTTGGCCCAGGTGGCCCAAGTGTATCTACCCTTTTTGGGAAAATTGTGAGTCCACTTGGGTGAGGCAAAGACACACATTCCTCTCTTGAAAGAACAGACTTGCATTCCTATGAGTAAAATAAATTAGGCTTAGTTTCTCTGTCCATTAATTATGTGGAATAAACAACCTTCTCCTGTTCAGGGCAAAGCACAGGAGACCAGCACAAATTTCCTCCACAGGCTCAGGGGAAAGATTACTTGACCATTCAGGAGAATGCCTGTGGTCTGGGAGGACTCAGAGAATTGGAACAGGCCAGACTCTGCTGCCAGATGTTTCTAAGAAATCCACTAATGGAGACAATCCCATGATATGATCCACAGAGGATTGCTGCTTTTCGGGGAGAGGAGGCTAGAATTGCGCAAGAGCAACAGAGTGAGAAGGAATTTGCATCCAACTCTGACCCTGGGGAATATCCAATCTTCAACCCTAAAGACAGCATATGGAGTCTTGGAAATGTATGGGGCCAGGTACTTATATTACTTTAGAGTCTTAGAATATGCCAGGAACTTCACCCTGAGGAGGGGGCTCAGGGTAGAGGATGAAGGGGCAGTAGGAATAAAGTAATGCATGGCCTCTGATGGTCTTAGCTAAATTGAACATACTGGGATTTGCAAGAGAATGGAATATTATCATGAAGAATCTAAAGGAGAGGAAAAATACAGCAAATGAGAGAAGTTTCAGAGTTGAAAATGTGTTTGTGGTTCTTGCCTTTAAACACTGGTGACTGATACTGCTATTCATTATCCCCATCAACTAAGACATCCTCAATTTTATTATGGGCTGCAGCAATGCACCCAGTTAAAACATCAGCTTCCCAGATGGCTTTGCAGGGTAGGGAGGCCATGTGATCCACTTCTGGCCAATGAGAGGTAAACAGAATTTGCTAAGATGGGATTTATTATAGAAAACACACAGGGCTTTGGCCTTTGCCCTTTGCCCTTAACTTCTCTTGCTGATTGAAATGTGGCCAGAATAGCCACCATCTTTGGAGCATAAGAAGGGACATTGAATGATAGTCTGGCAAGCTGAAATATGAAAGCAGTCTAGACCCTTGATGGGTCCCAGCAAACACTGCACACCTCTGGGCTGTTCCCTCTACTTTTTATTACATGATATATATCTTGTTTAAACTACTGTTGCTTGATCTTTGTTGCATGTAGTTAAGCATAACCCTCTGATAGCAATCTGAATTCAGTTAAACTTAACAATAATTACCTATAATGTGCCAGGTACTGTGCTAGGTTTGGGAATGCAAAGATGAAGAAGATATAACCCACTACCCTCAAAAAGTTCGCAATCAACTGGACGTGAGAAGATAAGCAACCCATTTATAGTGTAGTTTTTGTTTAAAGTGCTATGGAAACAAAATAATTATGAATATTAACAAGAAAGCAAAATACACTGGGGTAAATTCTATGGAATTTATCTCAATACCTCCTCATACCTTCATGCATATGTGGGCGAATCCCATTAACTCACCGAATGTTCACAAATTCCTATTCCTGATACAATCTGCCAAATCCTGGAGTCACAGTTATTTTATTCTCCTGTAAGTACCACTTTACGCTTGTTTATTTTCGCTGGTGGGGTCAGAGGACCTCCATGTTTCCTAAGTAAATTTTTCAAACCCTTGTCAATTCCTTATACACAGAGAAACCCCAAGAAATCCGTGGAAAAATAAACTCAATCTCCAAGAGCGGTAGTAACAAGGGACAGTTTGGTCTGAAGCACACCCTGAGTTGAATGCCGGAGTTCAGTAGCAGCGTTTTAACCCAACAGTAGCACCTACTTCAGCAACTCTTGTCTCTGCCTGTCTCCCTAGTTTTCTGTGACTCTCTCCCTCTGTGTCTTTCCCTCTTGCCCTATTTACCTTCTGCCCATCGTCCCTCTCTAGTCTCCCGGATGGCATCTAATGCTCCCATTTTCTCACACTCCATCTCTCTCCCTTATTCAACCATGAATTGAGACTTTAAAATTTGTTAAAGCTTATGTGCTGCATTTGTTGAGATCTTTATCCAAAATTTTAGTTTATGAGGTTGATGATTAGATTAACTGATACTTCTCAAAGACAAAAATAAGTTGCCTCATTTGTTTGAGGTAATACACTGACCTATTTAAAACTTAGAAAGTTTGAAAGGAAATAGGTAAAATACCTCCTTCGCGTCTCTCTCTCAGCCACCTTGCTCTTTTGCTTAAAACGACCAACATTGCTAGTTTTTTGTGTATCCTTGCAGAGCTATTTTATATATACAAGTAAATGGATAGGCGTATTTCCCCACTTTGTCTCACAAAAAGATGGCATACTCTGTGCATTATTTTGTACTTTGCTTTTTTTCACTTAATATATTTCTAAAATCTTTCTATGTCAGTACATAAAAAGCATTCTTGTTCTGTTTTAAGCTGAAAAATATTTCCTTGTATAAATGTATCATAATTTAACTAATCAATCACCTATTGATGGGCACTTAAATTGTTGCCAGTATTTTATTATTTCAATAATACTGCAATGAATTGCATCATTCTTGCATCATTTAACAGATGAGAGTATATTTTAAGATAAATCTCTAGAAGGGAGCCAAATGGTGTGCTCATTTGTAATTATAATAAATTTTGCTGTATTTTCTTTCTTAAAATATACTATTTTATAGTCCCGCTTACAGTATATGGGGGTGCCTATTTCCCTACTATTTCCCTAAGCCTTCACCAACAGTTTATCAAGCTTTTTTGACTTTGTCAATTTAATAGGTGAAAAACAGTTTGTCAGTATATTTTAATTAGTTTATTTTGTTGTGAATAAGGCTGTTCATCTTTCACACATTTTATAGCTATTAATATATTCTTTTCTGTTAAATCTTTGCTAATATTTATTCTTTCTTCTATTGGGTTAGTAGGGCTCTTTAAACTGATATTGTCGGAGTTCTTTATTAGGAAAATTAATCATTTGTCTGTGATACAAGATGCCATGATGCACATTTTTCCCTAGGTGTTTCGTGTGTCTTTTACTCTGGATTTTTTTTTTTTTTTTTTTTTTTTTTTTTTTAAGAAACAAGGTTATCTGTCATGCAGGCTGGAGTGCAGTAGCACAATCATAACTCACTACCCTCAAACTCCTAGACTCAAGCTATTCTCCTGCCTCAACCTCCAAGTAACGGGGATTACAGGCACATGACACCACATCTAGCTATTCTTTTATTTTCTCTTTTCTTTTTATTTTATTTTATTATTTTGCAGAGACAGGGTCTTGCTATATTGCCCAGGCTAGTCTTGAGTCTTGAACTCCTGGGCTCAAGCCATCCTCCTGCCTTGACCTCACAAAGTGCTGAGATGATAGGTGTGAACCACCACACCTGGCCACCAAGGATTTTTATCTTGCAGAGATGTTTCTTTTATATTTAGTCAAATTTATTTATCTTTTCCTTTCTAATTTCTAGGTTTTGTTTTATACTTAGAAAGACCTTCTTATAGGAGAGATGTGATTCGATATCTTCTACTTATGCATTATATTGAATGTCAATCAACATGTTTTTCTTATATGATTGCAAGTTAGCAAATGATCAGGAAGCAATGCTGACGTCGTGGGGAGAGGGAAGTGTGTGGCAATAAGAATCTGGATTCTTCCACTCCCAGTCGTGTTGCTAGGCCAGAGCACTCAGCCTTATTCTGCTATACACTCCATCTATTTGTCTGCTTTAGGCAAATGAACATGCCCAAAGTGCTGCAGGTGAGGTGTATGTGAAACGAGAATGCTAAAACACTTTCATGACATATGTACATGAATATTTTAATTTGTTTATCTGCACATCAAGCATGATGTCTTCATCTGGACAGCTAGGTGCTGCCTGTCTACATCATGTCATTGCTATTGTTTGTCCTCATAGGGAATAATTCTGACATGGGAGGTATAGCAAAACTCCTTGTAGATTAAAAAAAAAATCCCCCAGTGTATTGCAGTGAGAAAGGGGAGGGAGGGTCACTCAGTCAATACGTATACTCCTTGACTGAGCAGGGCTTGAGTGAGAGCCAAGCTTAGACATGTGTGTAGGGAGGCAATTATAGCTAGTTAGAGACATCCTGCCCTTTCTGCCCTCCTCTCTTCCCCAGCCTTAGCCTCCCAGCCTCATGGGGCCCACAGTCCTCCTTCAGATGAGGCCAGTGTCTCAGCCAACCCCTGACATAGGAAAAGCTGCCATCCTAGAGGATCAGAAAGACCCCACCAGTCAGAAAGATTCTGATGATGTCAGTTTTCAGAAGCAACAGCCCCCTTGTCCAGTGTTGTTACAACATCAGAAGAGCAGAAAAGCCGGCCACTTAGGAACTAAAACACTGTTACAGAGCATCTTGGCTTTCTTCCAAGGAGCACCACTTAGGCTTTGAAGATTTGTCCTTGGATTTTACTTTTTAGGACTTCTTGAGACAACGTTATGCCTACACATGGTTCTAAACGGAGAGGAGTGGCCCAGAAGCTCTGCTAACATGGAGTCATATGTGGTAGGCCTCTCTAGGGATATTATCCTCAATCATTAGATCGCTCAGGGCTTGGGCTTAGGCTCTAGGCAGGTGGATGATGGAGATACGGGAGGTCCAGAAGGATAGATTGAGGAGTAGCCACAGAGATCAGAATGAGTTTGGGTGCACGGAGGCCAGGCCACCTCAAGTCAGTGTCACAGACTGTATCACGGACATAGCATCTTGATGTAGAGTTAGAAGTGGGGGCTGAAGGATAGAGGAAGGTGTTTTTATAGCCTTATAGCTCTGTGTGAGAGATGGCAGAGGCCTCCAGATGCCCTTCTACTGTACCCCGCACAGTTGCCATCGGATTATGTGATAAAATCACTTAACATTTGGGCATTAGTTATCTCAGGGGTGAGACATGGCTGACTTTGCTGGTTTTAAGAGGGCCCCACCTATTTCTGATTTGAGTAGAGAGAAGAGTGGATTCCTTTAAGCTGGGAGATGCAGGAGAGCTGAGCAGGAGGCTGTGTCTGAATGGATAACTTATATCTGGAGGACTTATACTGATAGATCCCTCTGATGTCCCCTGAGTTAAGATTCAGGTGGTTTGAAGGCATTTTATACCTGAAACTATGGAGGTGACTCGAGGCTTCAGCACAAGAAGAGACCAAGAGCCATACGAGAAATGGCTCTAAGTTGTAGACTAAAAGGTAAGTTAATCAGCCAGCAGGAAAGGAAAAAATCGCCATTCATTCATTAACCACTGTTCATTGCACCTTATGTGTCAGATACTGTTAAGATGCCAGGGGTATAGCAGTGAACAAGACAAAATCCTTGTTCGCAGGGTATTCATATTCTAGTGTGAGAGGCAGATGGTGAACAAGATATATTACATTTATAATAAGATTATAAACAAGATATATGTGTATGTAACAGTGGCAATCATTGCTAATCAACCCAGGGAGGAGACGAGGTAGATAGCTAAGTGATGGAAGGAGGATGCTATTTTAGATTGGGTGGTCTAAGAATGACTTGGTGGTAATGATGTGACATTTGAGCAGAACTGGAATGAAGTGAGGGAGTGAGTTGTGCGAACATTGAGGGAAAGTGTTTCCAAGTCTAAGGTAACAGTAATGCCAGAGGCAGGAGTGTGCTGGGTTTGTGAAGTGCCACAAGGAGACTGTGGTTGGAAATAGTGAGTGAGGGTGGCATCGTGAGAGATAAGGTCACAGAACAGAGGTTGGGCCAAGCAGATGCGCGATGTAAGTCACATAGGGCCTTGCGGACTGTAGTGAGGATTTAGGAATGTGTTCTGAGTGAGATAAGAGACCACTGGCAGATCACATGCTGATCAGATTATTAGAGGGCCTGGAAGCCACTATACAGCTTTGTGTGATTTTCCAGTGCTGGACTTACCTCCTAGCCTGTGAACAGATTGTGCCCCCCAGACCTCCAATTACAGGGAAAACAGTTGGACCCTTTCAACCACCTACTGTGCAGTTCTGGGCGAAAGACATAAACAAATGCTACACATCTCAGGCCACTTGAGCAAAGCCTTCCTCATCTGTGTGCCTGTGGCTACAACTGTGACCTCGTAGGTAGGGACTTTGTTGTCCCCAACTTGAGTTGTACCATATGTACCAGTAAGTGGCTATTGCTGGAACATTCAGGAAACTGCTTCTGTTTCCTCATCCCTGAATTCTTCCTCTCAACATCTCATAGACCAGACCTCTGCTTAACAGAACCTGACAGGACACCTGCTAGGCCCATTTTCTTCCACCCGGGACAAACGACTGGCGGGTCTTCCCAAGTTTCGTCCTCATATAGGAAGTGAGACATCCCCTCCAACTTTCCATATAGTTAAAGAACAAGATTTATCTAATGTATTCATAGGTTCAGTCTGGAAAACTTTGCGCTTCTCGTAAGATTCAAATGCACTAGCAGGCATGCACACAGAAGGAACCCAGACCCCAGAAGCTGATTTCTTTCACAGAAATCACCTTGAAGCCTTAAAAAATACAGGCGGTGTTATTGTTTGTATGTTTTGGTTTTAATCATAAATTTCTTAAACACACACACACACTAAAGTCATAGTGCTGTAAAAGACTATTTAATAACCAGAAAGTTGTTCAAATGAAACAGCGTGGGCAAGGCTGTGGAGAAAAGGAATGCTTTTACACTGTTGCTGGGAGTGTAAATTAGTTCAACCATTGTGGAAGACAGTTTTGGTGATTCCTCAAGGGTCTAGAAATAGAAACACCATTTGACCCAGCAATCCCATTGCTGAGTATATACCCAAAGGAATATAAATCATTCTACTATAGAGGCACATGCACACGTATGTTTACTGCAGCACATTTACAATAGCAAAGACTTGGAACCAACTCAAATACCCATCAATGACAGACTGGATAAAGAAAATGTGGCACATATACACCATGGACTACTATGCAGCCATAAAAGAGAATGAGTTCATGTCCTTTGCAGGCACATGGATGAAGCTGGAAGCCATCATTCTCAGCAAACTAACACAGGAACAGAAAACCAAACACCGCATGTTCTCACTCATAAGTGGCAGTTGAACAATGAGAACACATGGACACAGGGAGGGGAACATCATACACAAGGGCCTAGCAGGGGTAGGGGTAAGGGGAGGGAGAGCATTAGGACAAATACCTAATGCATGCAGGGCTTAAAACCTAGATAATGGGTTGTTAGGTGCAGCAAACCACCATGGCACATGTATACCTATGTAACCAACCTGCATGTTCTGCACATGTATCCCAGAACTTAAAGTAAAAAAAGGAAACAGCATGTTCATATGATTGTGTGTGTGTTCTAAGCATAGGCAAATATACATAGACCTACCAAAGTGATAAGAACATGAGTGATTTTAATTTTCATCTTTTAAATGTAGATTTTCCAATTTAAAACATATTTTAAAAAATTCTAACATTCCAAACAAATGGATATAATGTTAGAAAGTCACAGTCTCAACCTCAGTCTTCCCATCAACCCTTCTACAGGAAAGGGCCGGTATATTATTCCAACAAATCCCCTTTGAAATAGAGCACGTGTATGTAGTAGACATTCATGCATTGATCTCCTGACCCACTGACCGATGCCCTGCTTTTTTCAGGCACTTGCACATGGCTTAGAATCATTTACACACAGGAACACAGCATCGGAAAAGATTTCAGAAATGATCTTGCCCAACCGCCAGCTCAATGCACAGCTCTTTCCGCTACATCCCTGACCCGGGCTCTTCTATCCTCTGCTTAATCATGTCCCAGGCTGGAGACACCAGGGCAGTGAGCCCCGCTGCTGGTGGAGAGTGGCTCCCATCTTGCAGAGAGGAAGTATCTAACTCCCACTCACAGATCCTAGCCCCAGATCTATGGCATTTCATAGCTTTAACAACTCATCTCACGGGAAATAAAAGAATCGGAGGGTTGGAATTTTCTTTGTCTTTTTTTGTTGTTTTATTTTAAAGATCTCTTTAGTTTATCCTAGTATTCTTTCCATGCTGTTTGGCTCTGCTCAGAGACTTGCCTTATTCTCTTTCTCTGTATCTGTTTCTTTCTCCCCTAGGCAAAGCACCGTAAGCTTATTGCTCCCACTTCATCTGGCCACCTTTCTTCAGCAGGCCGTCCCTACTCTAATTTCCTGCCCCATAGATAGCTGACTTTCTTTGTCTTTTCCCCTTCTATTCCCATCATTTTTCCCCCTTTCTTATTCAGAACTTCTTATTCTCGTTCCCTTTAAGGGTCATATTAAAACAGTTGGAGACATCACAATATTATAACGACTCTCTGAATATGAATAAAAATAAAAGCAGTATTTAGTTATAAATCAAGTTTAGGATAGACCACATTTTTTTCAGATATTCACAATAATGATTATTTTAATACTTTTTAGAAAATGTTTTTATTGTGGTAAAATACACAAAACGTGAAATTTACCATTTTAAAGTGTAAAATTCAGGGGCATTGAGTACATTCACAATGTGACACAACCATCGCTATCAAGTTCCAGAACTTTTTCATTGCTCCAAAGGAAAACTCCATGCCCATGAAGCAATCACTCTCCATTCTTCCCTCCTCGACCCGCTGGCAACAACTGAGCTGTGTACTGTCACTATGGGGATTTGCCATTTCTGGGTACTTCATATGAATAAAATCATACAATATGGCCGGGTGCGGTGGCTCATGCCTGTAATCCCAGCACTTTGGGAGGCCAAGGTGGGTGGATCACGAGGTCAAGAGATCAAGACCATCCTGGCCAACATGGTGAAACCCCGTCTCTACTAAAAAATACAAAAATTAGCTGGGCATGGTAGCACGCGCCTGTAGTCCCAGCTACTCGGGAGGCTGAGGCAGGAGAATTGCTTGTACCCAGGAGGCAGAGACTGCAGTGAGCTGAGATTGCGCCACTGCACCCCAGGTTGGCACCTGGCAACACAGCAAGACTGTCTCAAAAAAAAAAAATCATACAATATGTGGTATTTTATGTCTGGCCTCTTTCACTTAGAAACATATTCTCAAGATTCATCTCTATCATTGCCTGTATTGGTACTTCATTCCTTTTCATGGCCAAATAATATTCTACTATATGCGTATGCCACATTTTGTTTATCCATTCATCAGTTGATGGTCATCTGGGTGTTTTTCCATCTTTTGGCTATTATGAATAGCCAAAATATTTGTGTACAAGTTTTTGCTTGAACATGAATTTTATTTTTTGAGGTGTTAATTTTTCCTCCAAAACCAAAGTGTGTTTTTTTGTTTCTTGCTGGGAGCATGGGTGGGTAAACCGCTTTCATATTGTCCTAGGCAATGCCTAGCCTGTCCACTGGTAACCTCTGTCTTTTTCTCTATTTCTTTCACTCTCTGCTTGCCTGCACAAATTTGCATGTATATGTGGGTTCTCCCCTACTTAAACAATTTGGAATTCATATTGGCAAGTAAATTTCCTCCCTCTTATAGAGGTGATTAAAAAAAAAATAAGTACAGTGAATGTGTCCAATTCAGAAAGGCCTTGGGCTTCAGTTCTTAGCTTCCCCTAAGAAGGCCTCTTTCCAAGTGGATTCCAGGAAAGCAGGCTCCAGGAGCTCCAGCCAGCAGAGGCCCTGCCTCAGGCCTTAGCTCATAAACCCAAGGTGTGTCTGAGCCCCTCAACTCTGGCAGGCTTAGAACTTGAGCCTTCACTCACTGGCTGCTGTCAGAGTTCAGTGCTCCCTGCCAAGCTCATGGAAAGCTGGAGGCCAGAGAGAGAAGGCAAGAGGCATCAGATTTCTGCCTGCAGATGGGAATGGGACTAACACTCCCCACATAGGGTTTCTCTGTGAGAAACCACAGGCATTATCAGGATCACATCACAAAACACAGTCTGATTATCTTGCCTTCTCTTTTGCCTCCTTTTAGAGTTGCAGATGCGATTGCTCCTTTCCCCTTTGCCTCCCAGCCTTTTCCTGTGTTTGCCCCTCTCCCCTCTCCTCCACAGCCCCGGCTTTCCCAGGTCTGTTTCTCTGTTGCTTTTCCCCCAAAGGCTCTCCTGTTCTCTCCTGTCCCTTTGATTCCTCCCCCTCCTTTCATCCTGCAAATCTTTCTCTATCGACTCCCTGTCTCCTTGCCTTTCTCGGTGTGCCTTTCGGATCTGTTTCCTTTGACACTGGTCCCAGGCCCACTGCCAAGTTTCAGACCCATTAGTGAGGTGCCTTGCTGACTGAAACACAAATCAAGACTGATCCGGGTACAATTAGCAGCTGCTCACACCTCATCTGGAAAGCATTAGCCAGCACTGAGAGTGGAGGGAGGGAAGCACAGGGAAATATCGATGCCAAACAGAATAGATCTCCTACTTTTAGAGCATAAAAGGGTCCTGACCCAGTAGACACATAACCGAAAATAAGATACAAATGGACAATGCAAAGTTGAGAGGCATGTCAACTTACCTTGGCTACTCTTTAGCATCTACGCAAGCAACACAGGCTCCTTAACACACAATTCAGGTGTATAAATAGCATCCAGGAAAAGGGATGTCTGTTTCATTTAATCCAGATATTCTAACACTTGTGTGATCCAGGAGTCCTCTGCTCTCCTGCAAAATTCTATCTTGGTACTGTTTCTAAAAATTTAATGTACAAAAGCATCACCTGGCTTTGAGCTAACAATGCAGATTCTAATTGACTGGGACTGGAGAGGGGCCTGAGATTCTGCATTTATATCAAGCTGATTGGTGAAGCACACTTTAACTAAGGGTCTAGGACAATTTAAGACATATAACTTTGGTCAAGTACCCTCCCAGTACCCTGTCCTTCTTCTTTGGAGCACTCACAATTGCAATTAAGGATGAACGATATAATTAGCTGCTTGATGCCTGTCTTCCCAACTGAAAGGCAAGGACCAGGCCTGTCTGGTTCTCTTTTGTATCCTCAGTACTAGCCCGATATGTTGCATATAGTAGGTGTTCAATAAACATTTCACAAGTGAATTTTCACAAGTGAATGAGCCAACTTAATCCCTAAGGCCCATCAAGTCACTCCTCTTTCAGAAAGCCTTCCTAGGCTTACCTGCCTGGTGGCATTTCATCATTTCCCCTGTGCCTTATCTTAGCCCCTCAAGTAGATCATTAGCTGCTTGAAACTGGGACTTTGTCTTCTGAGTTTCTGGACTTTTTTTTAATGTCCTTTTTTCTCCCTTCCTCTCACTCTCCATCATAGTAAGGGCTTGCTCTAGTGGGCATTTAACGTTAGTTGATTGATTAAGAGACCTAGAATGATGCCAAGTTCTATTTAGACTTCAGTTATAATGCTCGAGGGGTGGCTGGATTTTGGCTTGGACAAAAGCCAAGATTTTTTACGTGCCCCAGTGGAAAACCTTTAATACCACCTAACACATTGTGGGGTAGGAAGGCTAAGACATTATGTGTGTACAAAATCAAGCAATGTAATTCTGTGAGGTTCCCAAGGCAGTTATAAATCAGGCCACTGCAGAGGGGTAACTGCAGGCAGTGGCCATTACTTCACTCCTGTTTTCTCAACTGAAAATGACGGCTCACATTTGCCAGGCTTTACTTGCAGGGGTGGGAGCTGCCATTCCCCAGGATTGGGCAGACCATTTCTCTTGGAAATACAGAAAACTGACTCACAGAGTTCTGCCAAAGATAGGAGAACCTGGTCTTGTTTAGAACTAATCAAATGCCCCAACTATTTTTCAAACATTTAGGGCTGTGTGAAATGCAAAGTGCTTTTGTCAAGCACTCCTCCCACACCCCATAATATTAAAACATGCATATTTTAAGGGATATTGAATCCATATGCTTTTTATTTACTTACTCTTAAATCATCAAAAATATTATTATGAAAATCTGTTTGACATCTAAGAAACTTTATGAGCATAATTTGGAAGTTTAAAAACCTTGCTTTTAGGAAAAAAAAAAAAAAACCAGTAAGTTGTGCTTTTCCAAAAGCACATTGCTTTTAACACAAAGAGACTTGAGGGCCTTCCAAGCATTCTGATTTCACAGGGCTTGAGGGGTTCCGCACCAGCACAGCACATGCCGATATCTCTCATCTCTCCAGTGAATCGCAAATGGAAGTCTCAGGCATGGCAGGCTCAGGCATGGCAGGCTCAGGCTGCTGCACTTGAGTTGAATCTGTGACCCTATAATACCTGACGGTGACAAAGCTTAATCTGTCTGCAGACTCCCAAGCATATTTTCCAAATACCCCAGATGCATGTTCAATGTGTATTTCTGCTAAGTGTGTGACTGTCGCCTGATTATCTTCTTAAGCAGATAAGACATAAATCCCAGGGTGTTAGAGACAACTTTTGAAGTTCAAAAGAAGTATCTGGCAATGAAAATCTACTGCAATGCAGCTCAAAGATTTCATTCTGCAAAATAGACTTGCAGTGATCTGATTGATCTCAGGGTGAGGCATGAGGCAGGAAATGTGGGATGTCCCATGTTATCTGTTAAGGCCTTATTTGAAATTGTCCGTGAAAACTGAGAGCCACCACTTTGGTCTCTGAGTTCTGATTCCAAGGTGGAATAGTGTAATGAGTGGGGTGTGTGACTTTCAAAACAATGCTGATGTACACACATACACACATATATAGCGTTTGTATACAAATGTCCTATAGGAACACAATGAATCCAGAGCAAGCGAGCAATAGGGAAGGTAAGAGATTCTGATGGAAGAAGAATTGCAGTGTGCCTAACACAAAGAAGAAGCTCAGCGCATAATTGTTGAATGGGAAGTGACTGGATGTTGCTGGAATAAGTAACAGGAAGTTTGGATCCATGACTTCCTAGTCCCAGACAACAGGCTCACCTCTTCCAAGGTAGGGACATGAGGTTTGAGGTAAGAGGGGATTAAGAGGTAGCTGCAGGGCAGGGAGCAGTGGCCTAAGAAAGTGGTGGGAAGCAGAGGTGCGAAACGGTACACGTTCCCCAGGCCTCCCCACTGTCCTCCCTTTTCTGCTGCCTTAGAGCTCAGCCTGCAATGAAATGAGTAGAGCCCTGCCTGGGCAGTGAGTCCCAGTCATGGTACTCAGCATCTGAGTTAACCACTCAGTAGACCTTCACTGAGGGCCCGTCAAGCGTGACACCGCCATTGTCTCAGAGCCACAATGGTGGAGAACATTTCAGTCCCCAGCCTCACAGTTCACAGTGTGGCAAAGAACGACCAGCTTCCCTTCTGTCTGCCCTAGATTCAAGAGACTGTTGATGGAAGCAACAGGACAGAAGGAGACGTGAGGAAGAGATGGGCTAGAGAGCACTCAACCCTGAGCAGATGTGAGGGGCAAAAGAAAAGGTGGCATTAAGGACCCATTCAAGTCTCAAGTCTCAAATCTCAGCATCCCGGAGGATGGTGAGGATACAGCAAAAACGAGGAGTACAAAAGGAGAAAAGCAGTTGAATGTGAAGATAACAGGGTCTTTGGAGCCTACCTACTAAGTCTGGTGGGATAACCTTGTAAAGTGGGAAGAGGGAGGCCTTTCCTGGTACGTTTTGGGAGGGAAAAATGACTGCCTAGAAAGTTCGTATGCCAGCAGCAAGAAGAAGAGCAGAATGGGATGAGAGAGTATAAAAGCCCTTCGCGAGGAGGTTAAGTTCTGGCCGGGTGTGCCCATCAGAGACCAGCAGAGACAACTGGCTGTCTGGCTTGAGTTCACCTACATCAGAACCAGCACATCTCTCTGTCTCATTTCTGATCACTGCAAATATTTTCAAAATGAAAGAAAAGAGTAATCTCACACCCCAATAAACTGGATCAGATGTGTGTGCTTCAGTGGGTAGTGGTAAATCTACACATGGAAAATTGTATTCAGAAACGCCTGACTCCAGCACTTAAATTCCATGGCACACATGGAATGAATTGAGAAGATAGCCAAACTTACAAATATTCCACCCACACTGTGTAATATGGCATCCTGATGAGTTCAGGAAATCAAAGAACAATGTGGTGAGACAGCCCCTCAACGGCTAAACGTGGACACCTTGAGCATGGACCAGATTCTCCTTTATTTTTTTGTTTGAGATAGAATCTTGCTCTGTCACCCAGGCTAGAGTGCAGTGGTGCGATCATGAATCACTGCAGCCTCAAACTCCTGAGCTTAAGTGATGCTCGCCTCTGAGCCTCCCAAGCACCTGGGACTAGAGGCCTGTGCCACCATAATTGACTATTTTGTTTTATTTTTATTTTATTTTATTTTTAGAGATGGGGCCCTCATGATGTTACCCAGGCTGGTCTTGAATTTTTTGATTCAAGCAATCCTCCCACTTCAGCCTTCTGAGTTGCTAGGATTACAGGTATGAGCCACCATGTCCAATGGATTGGACTCTTTATGAAATTTTGATATCACTAAGTATTTGGCCAATCTCATCATTTTCTTTTTTTAACTTTTATTTTAGGTTTGGGGGTGCATATGAAGGTCTGTTGTATAGGTAAACTCATGTCACAGTGGTTTGTTGTACAGATTATTTCATCACCCAGGTAGTAAGCCCAATACCCAATAATTATTTTTTTCTGCTCCTCTTCCTCCTCCCATCCTCCACCCTCAAGTAGACCTGACTACCTATTGTTCCCTTCTTTATGTTTATGAGTTCTCATCATTTAACTCCCACTTATAAGTTTGAACAGAATATACATCTGTTCCTGTGTTAGTTTGCTAAGGATAATAGCTTCCAGCTCCATCCACGTTCCTGCGAAAGACATAATCTTGTTCTTTTTTATGGCTACATAGTATTCTATGAGGTATATGTGCCACATTTTCTATATATAATCTGTCATTGATGGGCATTTAGATTGATTCCATGTCTTTGCTATTGTAAATAGTGCTGCAATGAACATTCCTGTGCATGTGTCTTTATAATAGAATGATTTATAGTCCTCTGGGTATATACCCAGTAATGGAATTGCGGGGTCAAATGGTAGTTCTGCTTTTAGCTGTTTGAGGCATCACCATACTGCTTTCCACAATGGTTGAACTAATTTCCACTCCCACCAATAGTGTATACATGTTCCCTTTTCTCAGCAACCTCAACAACATCTGTTACTTTTTGTCTTCTTAATAGTAGCCATACTGACTGGTACGAGGTAGTATCTCATTGTGGTTTTGATTTGTATTTCCCTGATGATCAGTGATACTGAGCTTTTTTTCATATGCTTGTTGGCTGCATGTATGTTTTCTTTTGAAAAGTATCTGTTCATATCCTTGCCCACTTTTTAATGAGATTTTCTCCTGTAAATTTGTTTAAGTTCCTGATAGATGCTGTATATTATACCTTTGTCGGATGTGTAGTTTGAAAGTATTTTCTCCCATCCTGTAGGTTGTCTGTTTACTCTGTTGATAGTTTTGCTATCAGAAGCTCTGCACAGCAGCTCTTAAATTTAATTAGAACCCGTTTTTCAACTTTTGCTTTTGTTGTGATCGCTTAGGTGTCTTCGTCATGAAATATTGCCCTTTCCTATGTTCAGGATGTTGTTGCCTAGGTTGCCTTCCAGGGTTTTAATATTTTGGGTTTTACCTTTAAGTCTTTAATCCATCTGGAGTTCAATTGTATCATTTTCTGGAAAGAAATCATAGACTATCCCCTCTGGCCATTTAGAATGCTTTGGAACAAAATTCATTGTTTTGAGGAGCTAAATGTCGCAGATAATAAAGGGTTTATCTTTTTTGATTTCCTGTCTACTTTCTGACTGAGTTCCAGATGGATAAGGTTCTTAGACAAATTCTCATTAGATTAGGCAATGATATTAATAAAAAATAGCCATCATTCATTGATCATTGTAATGCTAACTATGCTAAGCATTTAACCTACAGTATCATTTAATCCTCACTCTATGAGGTAACTATTTTGTTTCTAGACTGGAGATGAAAGAGTCTCGTACCTTGCCCAAGTTCCCAAAGCTAATTAGCTGCAGAACTGGCCTCACTAGGCCTGGCTGACTCCAGAGCCCAAGCTCCTATCACAGAAGATGCTGTGTTCCTGTTCCTTCAATGTAATCAAAAGTACTTTTAAATGTCTCCAGTCTTTAGGGTTGGAGCTAGATCTTTTTGAAGGAGATAAAGAGGATAAGAAGAAGGGGAAGGGAGAAGAAGGAAGCAGTAGTCAAGAATCCACGTCTTTCAATGAGAACACATGGACACAGGGAGGGGAACATCACATACCAGGGCCTGTCAGGCCTGTAGGGGAGGGATAGCATCAGGAGAAACACCTAATGTAGATGATGGGTTGATGGGTGCAGCAAACCACCACGGCACATGTATACTTACGTAACAAACTTGCACATTCTGCACATGTATCCCAGAACTTAAAGAATCCAGTTCTTTAAAAACCTCAAGGAAACAACAGTACTAGAAATGGTATTATTTTATATTGGTAGGTCCTTTAAAAATGTTTGTTCAGTGGTTCAGAAATAAGCAAGGTTTCCCTAACTGCTAGAGAAAGAATACTTTTTTCTCCTTTCTATAGCTGAAATCTCTCATCTATGCTGACTCTACCTCCAAATGCATGGCAAAACCAGCCAGGAAAGCTTTCTCACAGAAATGTGAAAGACTTGGATTTGCATTGTGTAATTTCCCTTCAGAGGCCATCCTTAGGAATTGTGTGCTTTTCATTTTGAAGAATTTCTGTCTTTGGTTACCTGACATCTGAATAAATGCTAATGATCTCACCAGTTGGTCCACAGAGTCCATTGTTTATGTGCTTCAGCTGTAGTGGGAGACAGGCGGGTAAACACAAAAGAAGGAAAAGAGAGTACTCCTGCTTGCAAGATGCTTTCCATCTCATCCAGCAGAGAACCTGGTCTAAGAGGGGCGGAAAGAATGTGTCTGTTCTATAAGGGAACAGAGGCCAGAAACCAGCAAGGCTGTGGACCTAACCAGCTGTAAAGGCAGAGAAGTTTTAAACAGAAAAGGCTGCTGGGCCTTGGCATGTATTTTGCAATGGTTTGTGGTGTGAGGGATGTTTGGAGCAACTGTAAACAGGAACTGCTATGTCCTTATTAGGAATAATCACTTCTCCAGGCAAAGAAGGGGCTATCGCGGGTTTTAAAGATGTTTTGCGCTTAAGGTTTCCTTTCTCCCTCCTAGCCCAGCCTTTTCTCCCCATTCCTCCTGTAGGAACTCACTGAAGCTGTACTGTATGGTTGCTCTTTGAGATTGCTGCTTGGCAGGACCCAAGAAAAAAAATCGAGGGACTCCATCTGGCTGGATTCACCTTGATCCTACCTGCTCACAAGAGCTATTTATTCCCCCAACACTGAGCCTAGTATACTTCTCCTTTCTACAGAGTGGCCTTCGGAGCTATCCAGCAGGCCTGGTAACTTTTACCAAAGCCAGAACACTGGGCAAGACTTCAGGGGTTGGGGATGAGTACTCAGCAGCCTGTATTTGGAGAGCCAAGAGCTCAGTAGAAAGAAGGGTGTATGGAAAGAACATATTAGTGCCTCAGTTTCCCTGTAGGGAAGGGCAGATAAACTCTCAGGCCTCAATGCCTGAGGTGATTGCCCAGGGGCAGCTTTGATCCAGTATCACCTGTACAGAGGTGATTAAAACATAGGCTATAGCAACAAACAATATGGGTCAAAATTCTGGCTCTGCTTCTTCCTAGATGCATCTGCTTGGGAATTAAAGTGAAATGTGGCAAAAAGCTGAATTTAGGAGGGAAACAAAGAGTCTTTTAGAAGTCTAGCCATAGGCCAGACCACCTTGAGGAGGTGAAGGCTATTTATAAACATTTGGGATTAAGGAGACTGAGCAAATTTGAAGACAAAGGTAAAGTCAGTTTCTCTCATTTTGAGAGTCAAGAGTGAATGAAATATTCAAGTGAAGATGGCAGTAGGCAGTTAGAAAAACAGAAATAGGGTTTAGAGAGAGGTTAGAATGAGATTTTCTTCATTAATGATCCATTTATGATCTTATTTTATTTATTTTATTTTATCTTTAATAATATGAAGAAAACTATGAACCAACCAATAGCGCAAGAACTAACCATTACCAATAACTCAAATCTTACCAAAGTCTTCATCCATATCCCAGCCCTTCACCTCAGAGAAACCATGATTTAGAATTCTGTGTCTATCATTCCTTTTCTTTGTTTTCTGTTTTATTACAAATATGTTCTTGTGTAAAAAGTAAATTGATTTATTTTTCTTGTTTTTGAACTTTATAAAGAGGTTGTACTATAATGTCTGCCGGGACTTTTGTCACTCTACTTACATCACTAAGATTTACCCATGTTCAGTGCAGCTGAATATCATTAATTTTCACTGCTGCATAATATTCCATTGCATTAATATATACAATTTATTTGTCTCCTGTCATTGGTCATATGAGTTGTTTCCAATTTTTTGCAAGCTATGGACATTTTTTCATATGACTCCTGGGACATATATGTAAGAGTTTTTCTTTGGCATATACCTAGGAGTGGAATTAATCAGGGAGGTGACTGTCAAAGTTTGTCCAGGGAAACCATGTAAAGCAAGAAAAGAAGTGGACTGGGGTCATATTCTTAGAAACATATACATTCAAGTATGAGGAAGAAGAAGAGGAGCCAGAGAAGGAAATTGAAAGGGGTGGCGGAAGAGAGGAAGTACACTCAGGAGAGAGGAGGGTGTCTTAAAGACAGGGTGACCAGCTCAAAGGATGCTGCAGAGACCATTTGAGGAGAATAAGATTGAAAAAAGGCCAGTGATCTTTGACAAAGCTATTTGTGGCTTTGTGGACTGCTGAGGGTAGAAGCCAGATATCAAGGAATTAAGGCTGAGTTGTGAGGGGAGAATGGAGTGTAGAATAATATTGTCATTATAAATACCATTTGGATAATTTTGCAGTGGATTCAGGGATAGATATAGAAAGTTAGAGGAGACAGCAGAGATGACACATGATTTTTATTATGTTAGTTTTTTTTTAAGGATGGAGAAGACTTATGTTTATAGATTCAGAAGTAGAAGCCAATGGGAAGGTAGATGAAGAAGCAAGAGAGCGTTGTAGAGGAAGGTCTTTTAAGGATCTGGAGAGGATAGAATGTGAAGCACAAGTTTGTTCTTGGCAAGGAGGAAGAACTCTATATCTCTTGAGATAGGGAAGTTGGAAAAGAATGCATCAAAAAATTATCCTCATCATCCTAGCAAGTTACATGTATAGGGTGTATCATGTAAAGGATCCTAAACTCATCCATTAACAAATATTATGTCACTTAATCCTCTAAACAGCCCTGTGGCATGAGTACTTTTATCATCGCTATTATACATTTTACAGAAGAGGAAACTGAAGCTCGGAGACATGACTGGACCCAGCTAGCTGGTTGAGGGTATGTGCTGTCAATCAGTACATGTAAGCTGAGAATTAGGAAAGCAGAACAAGCTTGAGCTAATGGCCAAAGCTCAGAGCTGAAGGAAATCAGAAATGTTAGAAGAATGGAAAGGCTTGGACTAGGCACTCTTGGGAATGTGACAACAAATCAGAAAAGGGAAGTAAACATATTGGGCTCCTACTATGTTTCAGACTCAGTGCTAGGACCTTTACATACACTGACTTATTTCAATTGAGATAAGTAAGAAGATGACTAAGAAGTAGCAAGGGCCCAGTAGTGACTGGAAAGCATCCAAATGTACTGGAATCAAACAGTCTGGGTTTTCTCCAGTATGCTCAAGTGCCAAGGACAAGAATCTGGAAAAGACAGTGTGGTTGAGACCAGGCTGGGGAGACACATAGTGGAAGCCAAGAGGCAGGGGTGTTGAGGAGGTCAGAGAGAACCATTTACTGGTGGACCATGAGGACTCACATGGGAAGGACGGTGAATAAAGTCATAGAAAAAGAGAATGAGATGGGGCTGGAGGAAGATCAATGGACTAAAGCTCACGAAGTGGTACAAAGCCAATCACTGGCATGAGTAGGAGGGAGGTGGAAAGGCAAGAGCTTAAGTCATAGAGGACTTTCATGGTTTGGAATCCTAGAGGTTGAGGAGCTGAGGGCTGAGAGATTTGCAGTGTGGTCACCCAGGTGGGTGCTGAAAGAGAAGAGGGTGTAGATGAATGCCACTGAGACTGAGAAAACAGAAGGCTCAGGTACACATAGCACTTGTAGTTTTGTTATTTTATAATCTTCATAGCTGCCCAATGGAGTAGGTGTTCCTAGAGACATTACATAGATGACCAAATTGAGGCTCCTCAATTCAGAATAGGCAGCAGAAGGATGTGAACCAAATTTCTGTATCCTAGTTCTCCTCTTCCTCTTCTTGGCAGAATATTTTCATTCACCATTCAAGAATCAGTTCGAATATCATCTCCAAGAAGGGTTTGCCACTCCCAAGACTGGGTCTGATACACTGCTTCTAGGATTTCATGATTCCTTTTTCACCTTTGTCCCAATTACTCATTTATTTGTCTCTTGCTAGTCTAGAAGAAAGGGACCATTCCTCTATTTCCAGGGCCTGGCACCATTATTGAGCCAAGATGGACTCAGTAAATGTTTATGGAATTAATTAATGTGTTGGAAAACAATAGACTGGGCTTACAGACATACCAAACCTACAAGTCTCCATTTCTGCTATTTGGACATACAGTCCCTATACGTTTGGTATGAGGGAAAAAAAACTTATTTATTAAAAATAATAATAATAAGGTCAGCGTGGCAGGGGTAAATAGAAGAGCAGCCAAGAGACGCAAGGGAGGGAGTGAAGGAAGGGGTGGGCTCATCTGGATAGGAATGAGTTTAGAAAAGAGAGTAGGAAATACAATTAGACCAGTACAGAATACATATTTGTTGAATTACGTAAGTCATTAATCAAAAGCTCCCAGTTTCCTTGGAGGGCAACTAGGGTTTCATCTAGTGTTCTCAGATAAAGGTCTAGATAAAACTAGACACAACTAGATAAAACCTTTGTTACTCTCCAGAAAAATCCTCCCTTCATCACTCACTCTTCCTCAACCCCAGAAGAATCCTCCTCCTCTCCTCAACTGCCCACCACAGCCTTGCTTCATTCCCCATTCTTCATACCAACCTTCCCTTCCAACCCCAACTCCCCCAAACCTCCCAATTCCCTCACACACGTCACTGCCTCTACATGCACACACATTCATACACACACACACACACACACACACACACACACAACATCATTCCAACCCCAGATGAGCATCTGCACTTGCTCTCTCCCTGGCTGTTTCTCCTCTCTCATTCCCAGACTGGGAGAAGAGAAAGCCTGTTTTCAGTTAGGGCTTTGGTCACACACAGATGCGTTTTCCATTACTCTTGTTTTTCCTCTTGAAGTGTAGCATTTCCAATTAATGCTCCACAGGGGAGGCAGCCATGCATTAACCACCCCACATGGGCTTGTGAAGAGGGGAAGGGAAGCAGGGCCCTTGGAGGCCTGACCTGGACTGCCTGCAACTGACCCCTGCACAGGCTGCAACAGGAGCTTCCTCTGGACACATTGCCTATCTCTGTGGCTAAGGTCTGTGAAATAGACACTCTCCTAATACCCTGTTCTGACCCTCTAGCAGCCTAAAGACACGGAAAAAACCTTGTCTGGTGAGATCCTGAAATTCATCTTGCTTTATTATAAAACTCTAGGGAAAGAGTTAGAAAGCAAGGACTATAACAGACTCAGGAAGATCAACAAGGATTTGTCCCTCATGGATCTCCTGTTTTATTCATAACTCTAGAACATATAATTTCCCCCACAAATTATGGTGGGGTGTAAATGAAAACATGAAGGAATTCTTCTGCCCCCTATGGAGAGCTTCAGCACATGTGATGTAAGGAATACACAAGGTTTCTTTGGAACCTGGATGCTGAGCAGTTGATTCAGCTCTTGTCACTAGTCCTCACCCATCAGCTGCACACACAGGAAATTCAAATTTGGGTCTTCAGAAAATGATAGATTGACATTTCATGGGTCCCGAAGTTTGGTCAAGAATTGTCAAAACTGCGAGTATTTTGCTTGTAAATGCCAAGCGTTGTGATAACATCCCTTGGTGTGATTTTTGTGAACTACGATAAGCCAGGCCTGGAGCTTCATGATCACTATGATGTGTGCCAGGGTTTGACTGCCATGATCGTGTGATACACTAGGACTGTCATGGAGAAACTCCATCCTCACAGAGGGCCCAGACTCCATCACTTTGCCCGTTTGCAGCTCCACTTCAAGAATCCTTGATACTGGGTTTCATGGCTGGAGATTCATCTGATTGATTCTGGGGTTGGTGAAGGGATTGGGGCAGTCCTTTTCAGCAGCAGGAAGAACAAAGCCCATGGGAAATGAGGGGTAGGAAACAGCAGGGGGATGAGAGGTATTTGAAAGGAGGAATAGAAGATTACTGTCGGATTTCAGACCCAGAGAACTCTAACAGTGAAGGACGCATGCTATTTATAATTGTAGGCAAAATAGGCTTGATTTTACCGTGAAAGCCTTGGGGCCCCTCTCCTACACACCAGGGTCCGATTATCCAAAGTCTCATCTACCTAGAAGACAAGGTGCATCCTGCTCTGATTCCTAGCCTACTGTATCCTCTCCAGAGTCTCATCTACTTTCTGAAGTGAATTTAAAGGAACCAAGTGGAAGAGGGAATTCTGGTTAACCCACACACCTGGAAATACATCACGATTTCATATTTCACATCTGCCTTGAGTTTTATCATCAGCAACTTATTTATTTGCACAGTTTGTACTTGTAATAATGTTTACACACCGAGATGCTTATTTTAAGAACATATCTTGTAGTTAAAAATTCTTAGGAATGGAAATATGATTTGAGAAATACAGTCAGCAATATTCATTGCATATTTCTTACCTTCAGATTACAGGAATGGGCACTTTGGAGATAAAATACAGAGTGTGAGCCTAGACCTCTAGAAGCAAACCATCTGCTGTGGTTTCAAGGTTTTTGTCCCCATCAAAACTCATATTGAAACTTGATCTCCTGTGCAACAGTGTTGGGAGCTGGGGCCTAATGGAAGGTGTTTAGGTCATTAGGGCTCTGCCCTCATGAATGGACTAATGTCACTATAAAAAGGGCTTTCTGGAGCGGGCTCACTTCAAGGTCTTCTGCCACATGAGGAACAGCATTCCCTCCTCTGAAACATGCAACATTCAAGGCGCCTATCCTGGAAGCAGAGAGAGTAGCCTCACCAAGTATCAAACCCGCCAGCACCTTGATCTGTGACCTCCCAGCCTTCAGAACTGCGAGAAATAAATTTCTGCTTTTTATGAATTACCCAGCCTCAAGTATTCTGTGATAGTAGCACTGACCAGACTAAGACACCTTCCAAATGGAGAGGCAGAATTCGCCCAAAGGATAATTAGGTGCTTCACTACTCAGACTAGGTGGGGAGGGGACCTGATCTACTTTTAACAGGATAGTTTCAAAAAGCGTCTCTAAAATGATGCATTTAAGCCAAGACCTGAAGAATGAAAAAGAGCCACCCTTACAAAGAACAGGTGAAATTATTTCTAGGGAGAGGAACCAGAACATGTAAAGTCCCTGAGGCTGGAAAGAGCTTGTTCAAGGAAATTAAAAATATAATTGAGATATTATTACACATAAAAATTTATATACCGTAGTTCTACTTAGTATGAAAATGCATTTTCTGTTATTAATTTTTTAAGTTTCAATGATCATATAGTAGTCTATAAATGTAATTTGCATAACAATACGTTTCAAGAATAGTTTTCAGCTTTTTGCTTTCACAGAAAATAGCAGCACAGCTTTATACATAAATACATAGAAATACACATATATGTAAATATTTTCTGATTTGCTTATTTTCCTTCAGGAAAATTTGCCAGGAGTGAAACTATCATTTGATGCATAAACATTTTCCAATTAAATTACTTTCCAGAAAGTTGCCTATATTACTATTTTACCAGCAATATATGAAATCCATTCTAGAAGCAATGATAATTTGAGCAGGATTTTAAATATAAAATATTAAACAAATCCTTAGTGTGGAAAATAATTTAAAATTATTGAGAAATGTTAGAAATGGAAGTTGTTTCAAAATATGTAGACTCAAATATACATAAGAATCCATTTAGGGTAAAAGTATTCTCAAATCATTAAATATCTTTGGAAAAAGTTTTTATTTGTAAAAAAATTTAAATTATCTCCTTATCTCATACCATAGACTGAATTATACGGTGCTCAATTAACTTTGTTGATAGTTCTTGGAAACTGAGACTTTAAGTGAAACGATGTGTAACAAAACCAATTTTATCATAGGCTAATTAACATAAACAAGAATTAGGTTTCTACAACATATTTCCAGTTACAAAAACATCTAAATAAAGACCCAAAACACTTATAATACTAAACACTGAAGTAAATTTAAGCTATACATATATTTAAGAAAGATTAATGAAAACAAGAATTATTAACCCAATTTTTGGTGAATCAGTGAGTGATGGTCGTCACCACAGTGGTGGTGGCTTAAATCAAGAAATGTTTGAGAAACAAAAATTGTAAGGAGCACCTCTTACCACCACACAGTTCAAAAACAAACAATAATAAACACGGCGGGCTCACAGAGCACTTCCATTCCACAGTGCTTATCATCATGCATTTGTACGGCTATTATAGACTTGATGAATTTTTATTTTACAATAATTTATACTCATTCATCCGTTCATTTTCCAACCTGCTTATTTTCATTCAGAGTTGCAGGAGGCTGAAGCCTTTCCCAGCAGCACAGGGACACGTTCCCCGACAGGACTCCAATCCATCACAGGTGTCCTCACACCCACCCTCAATCACTCAGACTAGGACCATTTAGACACACCAATTCATCTAGCATGCGTATCTTTGGGGTGTGGAAGGAAACTGGATTACCTGGAAAAACCCCACACAGACACGGGGAAAACGTGCAAACTCCACACAAATAGTGGCCTGGTGGAGAATCACATTTTTTTTTTCCTTATCAATGTTATAATGAAACGATGCTAAACTAAAGGACCTGCTCTACATTCCAGATGACTGAAAAGGTAAACATAAAAAAGGTATACTTATAAGGGAAGAGAAGCATAAAAGTCAAGGGAGAAAAGATTAACTAACTGCATACAGAGTCAAACTTTTGTATTTCAAAAGTCCTGTAGACATAAATTCATCCTCTAAGGTACCATAGGAGGTTTCTGAATAGTAATAGCTAACATGTATTGAATGCTCACCAGGCACTCTGCTATTTACTTAATTTGCTTATTATTATTTAATTCTCACAAGAATCTTATGATTCGTCTATGGATTCTTTTCTCTCCTATCATTAGGTAATAATTTTTTACTCTAACAGATGGACACTATAACTATCTACCTCTGGCTCAGAGGTGCCCAGGATTTTATAGCCGTCATGGAGCTGAGCTGAACCGGGTGGTCTCTCTTAAGCCCTCGTTGATTTACCCAGGATACTTACTCGGCATTCTCCCTTTGCAGTGCTTCCTCAGCCATAAGCCTGGCCTGCTTGGCAGTCATTTGCCCATCCATTACCGTGGAATTGCTTGTCTCACTCCTATCTCACTCATCCCAGGGCCAAAGACTACAGTCTCGTGAACACTGATTCACTCTGACTTTTCCTCTGTTGTCTAAGCCAACCCAGGAAAAGGCACCATAGAAACAGAAAATATTATTAAAGCTCATATCACAAATCCAGGGATCATTTCCACTGAGCTGAGACAGAAAACCGATATGTTTATCAGGAAAGATAACACTTGTCGACAGAGTGCTTTCCAGGCCATGGGATAAACAGGGGGAGCCGCCAGCTCGACCTCTAGACAGAGCATCTGCATGAGGCTGGGGAGCCCGTGCTCTGTCCACCTCCAACAAAAACAGGCTGCTGACTTCATCCAGCTTCCAGTCCTCTCCCAGACAGGTCCCAGCTCTCAGCCACAGGCGTCTTCCTCTACGCATTTTTATTGTACGAAGATATTCAAGAATAATTAACAAAGTAGAAATAAATAATTTCTCAGAAAAGATCTAAAAGGCTAAATACGTATAATGTAACTAAACAATGACGAACACTGGCCCCTTCAACAACTTGGCAATTCCCTTGGCGAAGGCACTGTTTAGGCTGGCCTGTGGGCCAAGGATCAGGAGGTGACTCACCCCGACATGGGCCTCACTGGTCAGATGCCTCTTCTCCATTTACTTGTGAAAACAGCACAGACCTAGACCTGACTTCACATCCTGACTCTGCCACTTATTAGGTGTGTAGTCTTTAGCAAAATCCTTAGTCTAAGACTTAGTCCTAAGTCTCAGTTTCATTACCTGCTAAATGGCAAAAATATTTTCTAACTCTTAGGAATGTTTTGGTGGTTAGTGATTATAAAGTATTCAATAAATGTTATTAACCTATTTTCAGAATTGAAATTATTATTTCCTCATTCCTACTATTTTTCCTGACTTCCCTTTCTGATCCTCTCTCTCTTTCTTAATAATAGAAAATTATTATAGTAATAAATTCACATGGATTAAGAAAAGCAAGTAATACTAAAGGGGCAATGATAAAAAGCAAGAGTCACATTTCTCACTCTTCTCAAACTGAGTCTTACTCTATAAAAGTAACTATTTTTTTTTTTTTTGAGACAGAGTTTCGCTCTTGTTACCCAGGCTGGAGTGCAATGGCATGATCGCGGCTCACCGCAACCTCTACCTCCTGGGTTCAAGCAATTCTCCTGCCTCAGCCTCCCAAGTAGCTGGGACTACAGGCGGGCGCCACCATGCCCAGCTAATTTTTGTATTTTTAGTAGAGACGGGGTTTCACCTTGTTGACCAGGATGGTCTCGATCTCTTGACCTCATGATCCACCCACCTTGGCCTCCCAAAAAAGTAACTATTTTTAACATTTTCTTCTGGTAATTATCTCCATATTTCTGATAATAAGCTTATATCATTTTTTTCATTTTTAAATAAAATTTTTACATGCTAAAAAAAAATTTCCAAAACTGCAAAAAGAACTATGTGTGCCTGCCATGAACACGTGCCTCTCAGGTCTCGGAGTGATTGACCAAGGATCCCAGTCCTATACTCTGAAATCCATCCCCACACGCAGACACCATGATTCAAGGATGCCAGGGATATGAAAGTAGGACCATTCTCGGGAAATGACGGACTCCTTGGAAGAGCAACTTCGACTCTTCCTCAGATTGCACCACATCTAACATTTTTCCTATCCAACCTTCCTTCCTTCACAGACTTCCATCATGGTCTCCAGAGGATACTTGGCCTCAGGGGCTCTTCCATCTCCCTCCCCATTTTCCCTCACAGATGTGCCCCAATAAATCTCTTGCACTTATCCTGCCTTGACATCAGCTCCTTGGAAGACCTGAACTAACACAGTGGTGCCAAGAGTGGTCTGAGAATAGGAGGCAATAAAACGAGGTTCTGAGACTGACTCCCAAATGACAAGTAAGCAAAGAGAACATGATCCTGAATGATGTATATAGCACAGATGGCCTCCAACATGCAGTGCTGATCAAATCACTAAAGATTTCTCTAGTGGTGACCTGGGAAAATGTCTTATGATGGGAGATGTCATGGCAGGTGCAATGAGTCAAGCATTTGAAAAACTCTGGGGGCAACAGTGTCTATAAAGACAGTGGGGTGTCCGGTTATAGCTAAGATGTACTGACTCCCTGCAGAGAGATTATGAGGAACTGAGGGCCATTAATAAGTAGTTGAAGACTAAATGCGAGAGCCAGAAGGTCTCCTTGGTAACTTATAAAGATGCAGCTGAGAATAGAATGAGCAAAAGACAAATCTGATAGTTAAAGTTGCAGAGCTTCAGAACATTTGAGCGTTAAGACAAGGTAGGACTGCTATGCTAAAGTCAGGGCCCTGGTTGGAAAAGACTAGGACCCTGAACCATGGAATGGGATCATCAGGAAAGATTTCTCTGAAGATGTTGATTCTACAGCCACCTACCCCTTAAACCTTCAGAGTTTGCAGACGTGGCTCAGTGTTTCCTAGTGAGGGTAACATTACCCCTGTGCTGGAAGATGCTATCAATATCCCTTTCCCAGGGGACACACACTCTCTAGAACTTCCCCCAGTCCTCTAGACTGATACCCCAAATCCCAGCATAACCAGGCTAAGGAATTGCTCGGCTTGGTGAAAGAGGAGCCAGATTATACATCAAAAGAGCTACGAAAATTAGCCAGCGTGTCCCACAAGAAGCCAAGGGAATATTACTGTGACTGGATTTTTTTTAGGGCACTTGATTAAAGGAATTAGAAGATGAAACAGGATTACCAAGATTTTATTGACTTTGGGACACTTTTTTGGGATATAGGATTTAACATCTTGGCAAGGACTCTAGGAAATGAAGAAAACTTGCATCTGGAGTGACTCCTTGAGGCTGGAAGAAAGTGGTGGCTTGTGCTGAGTGGAGTACAAATGCCCACGCTCAGGAGGAAAGAAAGAGGCTAAGAAAAGTGGGCTTGCAGGGATGATACATGCCTTAAAGTCATAGTCTTCTTCTTTTTCTTTTTTCTTTGAGTTGGAATGTTTTAATATGAGTGATAGCTACAAATTACATTATAATATGCATATGTTCTCTTAACCAAACAAGACATTTATAAATGTATTTGTTGGTAAATTATGCTTTTGTTTTTAATTTTTTTTAATTTTATGTTTTTTTAATATTTATTTTTATTTCAATAGTTTTATGGGACCAGGTGGTGTTTGGTTGCAAGGAAAAATTCTTTAGTGGTGATTTCTGAGATTTCGGTGCACTTATCACCTGAGCAGTGTACGCTGTACCCAATGTGTCATATTTTAACCTTCATCCCCCTCCCACCCTTCCCCCTGAGTCCCCAAAGACCATTATATCATTCTTATGCCTTTGTGCCTTTATAGCTTAGCTCCCATTTATAAGTGAGAACATACGATGTTTGGTTTTTCATTCCTAAGTTACTTCATTTAGAATAGTGGTCTCCAACTCCATCCAGGTTGCTTTGAATTCTATTATCTCATTCCTTTTTATGGCTGAGTAGTATTCTATGATATATGTATATGCCACATCTTCTTTATCTACTCTTTGGCTGATAGGTATTTAGGATGGTTCTATATTTTTGCAATTGCAAATTGCACTGCTATAAACATGTGTGTGCAAGTGTCTTTTTCATATAATGACTTCTTTAGTAGTGGGATCAAACAGTAGTTCTTTTAGTTCTTTAAGGAATCTTCATACTGTTGTCCATAGTGATTGTACTAGTTTACATTCCCGCCAGGAGTGTAAATGTTCCCTTTTCACCACATCCAGGCCAACATCTGTTATTTTTTTATTTTTTAATTATAGTAAAGGCTTTATTCTTTATTTACTTTATTCACAAAACAGCTAAAGTGCTGCTTCCTCCTGGAAGACTTATTCAATTTTTTGCATCCCTTCCTCATTCCTCTCTCAGGGTCCCTGAAACTCCGGGTCTCTCAAAACACTGGCTGAGCCTCTCTCAGAGCATCTGTTACAGAAAGTCATACGAGCTTCCTGAGGACAGAGGCCTGCCTATTCACCACCTGTCTCCACAACTAAACAGACTGGCTGGTACAAAATAGGAATTCAGTAATTATTTGTTCAAGAAAAATAATTTAATGTGCTTTTCTGTCTTTTTAAGAAGTATCCCCCTTCTAAGTTTGCCATGTGGTCTGCATTTAGTGCTTGGTGCATGATAGCATTTGAAAATTATTTGGTGAATGAATGGAGGTGATTACTACCTTGTTTTTTTCCAGGGAAACTTTAAAGCCCTACATCTTATCACCTTAGAATCAACCAGCTAAATCTGATAAACTACTTTATGCTAAAGTACTAATGGGAAAGGGCTGAAATTCAGGCTCTCAGGAAGTGGTGAGCATTTGAACTGAGGCTGTTTAGCAACCGAATTTTTATTATCCCTGAAGACCCCAATAGACTAATGGGCCAACCATTAGTCTGACCGGGGACCCTGCCTACCTGGATAGTGGAGCTGGAGAAACCAAAAATCAAGGAGAGAAAGAGAGAGAAACAGACAGACAACACCAGTGGGGGCTATGTTTAAATGACAAGACTGCAGCCCAATGAGACAAGGACATTTCGCTGTCCCGATGGAAGTAGTGACTACGCTTGGAGGCTTTCAGGATGAGAAATAGGCCTACAGAATAAAGTCCAATGGGAACAAACAGTAAACATGAGTTAATATTGGGAATCATCCTGATTTTCATACCTCCTCTCCAAAAGGGTAGCAGTTATTATTTGTTTGGTTAATAGATCAGCCTGGGTACAAATCTATGGTGTTTAGTAGACCAGCTTCACTAGGTAATAAGCCAAATATGATTTCTTTTTTTTTTTTTAAGAAATTTATTTATTTATTTATTTATTTTGAGACGGAGTTTCGCTCTTGTTGCCCAGGCTGGAGTGCAATGGCGCGATCTCGGCTCACCGCAACCTCCGCCTCCTGGGTTCAGGCAATTAATTCTCCTGCCTCAGCCTCCTGAGTACCTGGGATTACAGGCGCACACCACCATGCCCAGCTAATTTTTTGTATTTTTAGTAGAGACGGGGTTTCACCATGTGGACCAGGATGGTCTCGATCTCTTGACCTCGTGATCCACCTGCCTCGGCCTCCCAAAGTGCTGGGATTACAGGCGTGAGCCGCCGCGCCCGGCTGCCAAATATTATTTCTTGTCCTCCATACCTACAGACTCCGTGGGTATGGAGGACAAGAAATCTTTTTTAATTGAATGTACTTGGAAGGGAACTGAAACCCAAATGCACATGTATGTTTCCATGTTTATGCACACACACGTCACCTATCTGCACAGGTCCTTGGACATCGAGCGAGACACAGCACTAAAGAGATCTTTTTTTTTCCTTTTTGCTCATCTTTCTCTCTGCAAGGCAGAAGTAGGTTACTCAGTCTTCTCTCCCAGGATGGCTTACAGCATTCCTTCAATTCCATTATGCAATTTAGGGCAGAAATCAAAGTTTGTGGCCACTCACAGTTTTAACCCAGGGTCTTTCAGGTAAACAGCTAGAGAATGTTGGCTCTGAGGAAAAGTTTCTTGCATGGGGTGCCGGGAGGCAAGAAGACTTTCTAGTTTCACCACTTTTCTTCCTTGGCTTTTCTAGGCATGATTCTGTTGTGGGGCCCGGGGGCCTGAAGCCAGGAGAGGGTTAGCAAATGTTTCCCGTCAGTGTTTCTGAGGATTCCTGACAGAGCCCATCAGAGTTGCCTTTTATCACCACTGCATGCTTTAGTGCGTCTGTCGTGGCTCGCAGACATTGTGTTCCCGGCTGGATTAATCCTGCCTGCATTCATACTCAGGATGTGGGCCACAGGGAGGAAGCGGGGCAGGGAGAAGAAAAAGAAGGGAAAGAGACAGAGGGGGGACAGTCAGAAAAGAGGCGAGAAGAGAAAAAGAAACTTTGAAAGTGTCTAGTGGCAGACCTAGGAAGAAAAAATAAAGAACCAATTTGAAAAATTAGAGCAAAATACAGTTTGCACAAATTAAAGCTAAAAAAAAAAAAAAACATCTAAAATGGAAAGCAAAAAAGGGACCCGAAAAAAGGTAAATCCCAAGTCCCAGAATGTGAGAGGCATTCCATACCAGCACAGACAGACTCAAGCTCCTGGCTGGCACTGCCAGAGGAGGGTCATTCTATTTTTAGAAGTTTATAAAGCAAATTGATCACTCATTGGCCACATTATTGAAGCCCTTCTATGTGCAGGCCCCATGCTGTGACTCATCGGAGAAGTTGTCATGTACTCAGTTCTGCCATAAGCTTATTCTAAGGCATAGAGAAGGATATTTCATACATCAGAATCTTGATTTTGCTGTCAGTAAATCTGGGACCCAATTCAAACCTACTAGAAAAGCACTTTGGCATTCCCTTGGTGAAAGATATTTTGGAAAGAAAAAGACGACTAGCCTGGCACACAATGAATTGTAGTAGGAAGGTGCATTTGCATCTCAGTGCCACAAAGAGCTTCCCTGTCTGGATTGGCTGACACGTCAGGCTCTTCCAGTGCTGTGGTTCTGAAAGTCTAGCTTCTCACTAGAGAGAGTAGAGGCACAGATTCATACGGTCTCTGTCACTCTGAGTGAGCATCTTGGGGACAAAGATGAAACCTAGTTCATTTCTATGTCCTCTCTGCATACCTAATACTCTAGGTGCTCAGTTAATTTGGTATTGAGAAGAATCAGGAAAGGTATCAGAGAAGCTATAAATAAGAGCTGAGCCTTGAAGCCTTAATGGACTGCCTGCATTTGGTATACAGAAGTTATTTGGTAAAAGAAGCTTAGTGAGTTTGTGGAGAGGAAAAGAAAAGACAGACAGAAGTACAGAGGAATAAAATGCAAGCTGAATTCAAGGAACAGAGAGGTGGTTATGTGTGGCCAGGTCATTGTCCCCCAAAAACTGCTGGAGGAACTAGTTTTGACATGCAGATTCCTGAGGTCTCTACACCGAGAAATTCTGATTTGGTAGCCCTGAAGTTCAGCAATGGCATCTACATTTTAAACAAGCACTGCCAGTGTATTTTGTTACAGACAGTCTGCAAACTATATGTTGGGAAACACAAGCACAGAGATTGGAGGGCAGAGAAAGCGGGGTGAGTGGCATGAGTGCGTGGAAAAATGAGCCCAGGGTTGGTTGAGAAGAGTTTGGAGTCTGTCCAGGAAGGGAGCCCTCCAGGGTTTCTAAGCAGGGTAGAAACAGAGCCAGATCTGTGATGGAAATCAACCGTTCTCTACTAAAGCTCAGGTCATTTTCTCGTTGCTTCTGCTCCATTAGATGTCATTGCTTCAAGGGCCCTGAACAAATAGCATTTCATGAAAGCCTCCAGGTTTTGTAGGATCCAGAGTTCCAGTTACCAGTGGAATGTGAAGTTCACAGGCCGCGTTCGGGCTTGCAGGGAGAGGATTAATTAGGTAAAAAGGCAGTTGCACACATAAGTGGGTGCCCACACCCCAGTCTGGCCTGCTGTTTTGGTGCACTCATTCAGGCATACAATACTCTCTTCAGCTCTAAGCGCCACCTCTTGAAACAAGTTAAAAAGCAAGTTCCAAGTGAGATGCCCAAGTGCTATGTTTTACACAGACTAATGATCAACAGCTTTCTGTTTTTATGGGCCTGGCAACCAGACTGGGCTCACACTGCTAAGGACACTATAGAAAAGAATTGCTGCTTCAAACATCTGACTACACAGCCAACTGCTGGAAAACATGTTTCAGGTTTCTTAAAAAGTGGTTTTTTTACTGAAATTATTTGTTTTTAAAAATTTATGCCCTGTGGGGTTGTTTTACATTTTAAAATGCTGTATGTTTCATTTTATATTGGGGCAGCAAAATTAAAATAAATATTTATAATGTGTTTTAGTCTTTTTTTTTTTTTTTTTTGAGACAGAGTCTTACTCTGTTTCCCAGACTGGAGTGCAATGGTGCCATCTCTGCTCACTGCAACTTCCGCTTCCCAGGTTCAAGCGATTCTCCGGCCTCAGCCTCCTGAGTAGCTGGGATTATAGGCACCTGCCACCACGCCCGGCTAATTTTTGTATTTTTAGTAGAAACGGGGTTTCGCCATGTTGGCCAGCCTGGTCTCGAACTCCTGACCTCAAGTGATCCGCCCGCCTTGGCCTCTGAAAGTGCTAGGATTACAGGCGTGAGCCACTGCACCTGGCCTGTGTTTTAGGCTTTAATAAACACTTTCTCATGTAATAACACCTTTGATTCTCAAAATAATCTTGTGAGCTAGCTGTTATCATTATCTTCATTTCATAGATGAGAAAACAAACTGTTAAGTTTCATGACGTGTTTAAAGCCACACAGTGAGAAATTGTGGGGCAAAAGCCAGTCTCAGGTCTTCTGATCACAAGATCCATAATTGCTAGAGGAACCCTGGCCGTCAGTGGGAATGAGGATATGTCAGCTGTCACCCTCATGCCTCCACAGTGTGCTATAGCTCTGCTCCACTGCTAGTTGCCTCAACATTTTGTTCATTTCAAATGTCCATGACAGAGAATGAGGTGGGTAGGGTAACCGGCATCATGTATGCATTGATGGTTGACTAGATTGTATAGTTAATGATGGTGAGAATATGACTTGGGGAGGCTTGTCCAAATACTTTGTACTTAAAGTATCTCTCAAAACCCTGAAAACAGGATTGCCTATAAGTAAAATATAAAGTTAGCTCTAACAGACAATAAGAGCTATTCTAAGTCACCTTAGAGGCAGCACATCTCTCAATGTTGTAAGATGTGCATATCTTAATATGTCTAAGAAAATGTGGTAGCGTTCATGTGAGCTCTGCATAGGGAAAAACATCCCAACAACTTGATCCTTGCAGACCCAGTGACATGGACACCTTCACCATAATAATAGATACCATTCAATGGTCAGACCAAAAATACTAACCTCTCTGGGTTATTTCCATGCTAAGAGAGGTGATTCTGGAACTTGACCTCTCTGTTTAGAATGTCTGTGAGACCCTGTGACATACAAGCCACCAGACTGTCCAGGCGACTCCCAACCTGGCTCCTGGCCAAGCACTCACTTCTTTTGAAACATCCTGAGCAAATCCTGGATGTGATGCTCACAGCTCTGCATTGGCCTTTAACACGTGGGCAGGTCAGCACTCGCCCATGGCTGCTTGAATGGTCCTCCAGGTTTTAAATGCGTGATTGAAAATGAGAAATGGTGATTTTTCTGCTTGGCTTTTCTGTACGATTTTTTTTCTTTTTCTTTTTTTACATTTTCCATCTCTCTGTTATGTTGCGCCTTTCTGACCTCTCTTCTGTCCTTACTGTGCATTTTGTCCTTCAAAGAATTTCAGACATGCTTCTGCCCTTCTTCGTTCTTCTTCCAGCCCCCCCTTTTAACAGCATGGTCCCCATTCAGTTTTTCAACTTTGTATTCTAAGTAATTTTAGACAGAAAAGTTGCAGTGAGTTCCCATATGCCCTTCACCCAGTTCCCCTATTGTTATTATCTTTCACAACCAAATCCAATAATCAAAACTAAGAAATTGTTATCATTACAATACTATTAACAAAACTATGGACTTTATTTGGATATTACCAGCTTTTTTATTAACATCCTTCTGTTCTAGGATTCAATCCAGGATCCCATGTTGTATTCAGTCAGCATCTCTGCTTGGTCTTCTCAGTCTACGGGAAGTTCCTTTTCTTGACCTTGACACTTCTGAAGAGTATTGGTCAGTTCTTTTGCAGAATGTCACTCAATTCTAGTATAGTTAATGTTTTCCACTTTGGGGCAAGAATACCACAGAAATGATACGCCCTTCTCGGTGCATCTTACTAACAGAACCTAAAGTCAATATGCCTTTGTGGTTTTTTGTTTGTTTGTCTGTTTTTGCTGTTAATGTTTGTTTTTTTGTTTTCAGAGACAGGATCTCACTCTGTTACCAGGCTGGAGTGCAAAGGCATGATCGTAGCTCACTGTAACCTTGAACTCCTGGGCTCAAGCAGTCCTCCTACCTTAGCCTTCCAAATAGCTGGGACTGCAGGTACATGCCACCAAGCTTGGCTAATATGTCTTATTACTAGTGATGTTAACATTGGTCATGTGGTTAAGGTGGTATCTTCTGGGTTTCTTCTTTGTAAGGTAATTCTTTTTTAAGCTTTGTGGTTAAAAAATATCTTGGGGGTGATATTTTGAGACCACTGAAATTTTAGCATTGATCAATGGATCTTGAAAAATTGTTGCTGTAGTATTCTAATAAATACTTTCTACTTCCCTAACTCCTTCCGTATTTATTATTTGAAAGTCTTCTTTGAGGAAGAGTTGCCATTCTACTGTATTTATTTATCCAATCATTTATTTACAGCAGTAAGGATTCATAAATATTTATTGTGTTCTATGGGCTATAATCCAATACGGTTGCTACTTATTTTACTGTTGTTCTTTGACTGGTAAGGTGCAGTGGGCAAAAAGGTTAGAGTAACTAATTAGCTAAGTAAGAGCACCACATACAAAAGGCCTGGAGACTAATTATCCTGGAACATTCCTAAGAAGTTCTGTATGGTGAGGAAAGTCAGGTGGGGAAATGGTTGGAGACCACACTCGGACAGCACTTAATAGAGATCAGTGTGAAAGGATTAGTGTGCTTTGCTAAGGAGTTTGATTTTAACCTAAAAGTGGTCAGTGATGTCAATGAATAATTTTAGGGGTAAGTATATGACATGATCACATTTGCCATTTCTAAAGATGTCTGCATCAGGAATGTGGAAATGGACCAGTGAGGGAGGCAGACGGAAGGCAGGGAGATTAATCAAGAGGCTGTTGTAATATTCCACGTGAGAAATGATGGTCTGGACTAGGACAGTTGCAGAAGAGACTGGATACAGGTTCTGAAGAGATCCAGGATGTGGCATGATAGGAGGTAGTGATGACCATTGCCTGTGATGAATGAAGAGAAGGAGGTGTTAAGGATGATTCCCAGGTTTCTCTCTCAGACAATATAATCGTGTTGTTACTAAGGCTGTTTGATATAAAACTAATTTGTTTGGCCGGGCACAGCGGCTCACACCTGTAATCCCAGCACTTTGGGAGGTGAAGGCTGGCGGATCACTAGGTCAGGAGTTGGAGACCAGCCTGGCCAACGTGGTGAAACCCCATCTCTACTAAAAATACAAAAATTAGCCAGGCATGGTGGCGCGCACCTGTAATCCCAGCTACTCAGGAGGCTGAGGCAGGAGAATCGCTTGAAGCCGGGAAGCAGAAGTTGCAGTGAGCCGAGATCGTGCCACTGCACTCCAGCCTGGCAATGGAGCAAGACTCTGTCTCAAAAAAAAAAAGAAAGAAAGAAAGAAAAGAAAAGACTAATTTGTTTTTAAACATCAGACATGGTGAGAGAAGCAAATTGCTTTTCTTCTAAATAAGTAGGGCTTTGCTAATATTACACAAATTCATTGAGGAGGGGTCAAATATAAGAAAGTTTCACTGTTCACTCTCATCATTCCTAGATCACACTGGAGAAGAAAGGAGAGGATCCCAATCCCAGGGAGTGTAGTGGGTTATAATTTCAGATAGGGTTGAGTTTGGTGTGTCCAGCAGCGCCATGAGTTATATAGCCAACGCAGTTGCACAGAGCCTTGCTTAATTTTAATTTCTGGGGCTACCATTGTGAAATTTTTAATGAACTTATCTTTGAATTTGTATTTTGAAAGTGAAAGTCTATGAGATAATAGAATGTTCACTGGAGGTTTGGAGCCTCAGCTCATGTGTAGTCCTGCCTGCCCCTGTCTCCTTCCTCCCTGGGACAGGTTCTCAACTTCTCACTCCCTTGCGCCCCGGTACCCTAGCCTCCTGTGATCTCTCCCTTCGCACCCCCACTCCATGACCTCAGTCACTCTCTGCCACTGGCAGGGTCCTGGGTGTAAACATGAGGAGGTTCAGGGTAAGGCATGTACCCCATTCGCCTCAAAGAAGGGCAAGGCAGTGGCTGTTGCCACCCTAAGCTGGCAGCTCTTGGGCGTGTTCAGCCAGTGACTTGGCAGGGACCTCCAGCCCACCCCTTAGCATGTCTCAGTCTAGAGGTTACAATCTCTTAGGGATCATCTCTCTTCTGTGGGTTATGAGAAATAGAAATTGACTTCTCCTCTCCTTCTGGGACCCTGCATTTTTATTTTACACCCTGCAAATCATGTAAGCAAACCCTAGTGTTGGCTGATGACAAAAAAAGGGTGAATGGAATTGTTCTAACTCATTGTATCTTTCAGGAAGTGCAATCCTTTCTTGTCCCATCAGAAGAGGAACAAGACATTCTACCATGAGATCAGAGAGGGTGTAAAGCAGAGACCAGGTCAGGGACAAATTCTATTGCTGTAAGCTTTCTGGGAGAGACTCAAGTCCTTCTTTTATGGGATCAGCTGAGCATAATTCTGATTCTTATTGATCGTGGCTATTCTGGGGATGGGCTGCACCTACATGATAACTCACAAATCATTTTTTTATTGCAGTAAAAAACATAACATTAAATTTGTCAACTTAACCATTTTTAAGTGTATGGCTCAGTAGTGTTAAATATATACACATTATTGTCCAATAGATTTCTAGAAAGTTTTTATCTTGCAAGACTGAAAACCTAAACCCCCTAAACACTACTTCCCCCTATACTCTATCCCCAGTCCTTGGTAATCACCTTTCTACTTTCTGTCTCTATGATTCTGACTACCTTAGATAATTCATATGAGTGGGATCATACAGTATCGTCCTTTTATGACTGTTTCATTTTTTCAGCGTAATGTCCTTCAGACTAATCCATGTTGTAGCATGTGAAAGGATTTCCTTCTTTTACAAGGCTGCATAATATTCCATTTTTGTATGGATATACCACGTCTTGTTTATGCACTCATCTGTCTAGGGACACCTGGGTTGCTTCTACCTCTTGGTTGTTGTGAATAGTACCGCAATGAACAAGGGAGTACAGATATCTCTTGAAGATGCTGATTTCAATTATTTTGGATCTATACCCAGAAATTGGATTGCTGGATCATACAGTAGTTCCATTTTTAATTTTTTGAGAAACCTCCATACTGCTTTCCTTAATAACTGTACCACTTTAAATTCCCACCAACATTGTGCAAGGGTTCCAATTTCTCTGCATCCTCATTAACACTTAATTTGGGTGTTTTGTTTTTTTTTGAGAGTTGCCAACTTGTAACATTGCATTGTGGCTTTGATTTGCATTTCCCTAATTATTAGTGATGTTGACTATCTTTTCATATGCTTATTGACTGTTTACATATCTTCTTTGGGTAAATCCCTATTCACATCTTTTGTCCACTTTTAAATGAGGTTATTTGGTTTTTTGTTGTTGAGTTAAAGTTTAGCTATTCTGGATATTAACCCCTTATCAGATATATTACTTGGAATTATTTTCTTTTTTCTTTAAGTTCCAGGATACATGTGCAAAACGTGCAGATTTGTTACATAGGTATACACGTGCCATGGTGGTTTGTTGCACCCATCAACCCGTCATCTACATTAGGTATTTCTCCTAATACTATCCCTCCTCTAGCCCTCCGCCCCCTGATAGACCCTGGTGTGTGATGTTCCCCTCCCTGTGTCCATATGTTCTCATTGTTCAACACCCACTTATGAGTAAGAACATGTGGTGTTTGGTTTTCTGTTCCTGCATTAGTTTGCTGAGAATGATGGATTCCAGCTTCATTCATGTCCCTGCAAAGGACATGTACTCATCCTTTTTTATGGCAGCATAATATTCCATGGTGTATTTGTGCCACATTTTCTTTATCCAATCTATCATTGATAGGCATTGATGGTTCCAATTATTTGTTATTGTGAACAGCGCTGCAATAAACGTACCTGTGCATCTGTCTTTATAGTAGAATAATTTATAATCCTTTGAGTATATAGCCAGTAATGGGATTACTAGGTCAAATGGTGTTTCTGGTTCTAGATTTTTGAGGAATCACACCACACTGTCCTCCACAATGGTTGAACTAATTTACACCCCCATCAATGTGTAAAAGTGTTTCTATTTCTCAACATCCTCTCCAGCATCTGTTGTTTCCTGACTTTTTAATGATTGCCATTCTAATTGATGTGAGATGGTGTCTCATTGAGGTTTTGATTTGCATTTCTTTAATGACCAGTGATGATGAGCTTTTTTTCATATGTTTCTTGGCCACATAAATGTCTTCTTTTGAAAAGTGTCTGTTCACATCCTTTGCCCACTTTTTGATGGGGTTATTTCTTGTAAATTTGTTTAAGTTCTTTGTAGATTCTGGATATTAGCCCTTTGTCAGATGGATACATTGCAAAAATTTTCTCCCATTCTGTAGGTTGCCTGTTCATGCTAATGATAGTTTCTTTTGCTGTGCAGAAGCTCTTTAGTTTAATTAGGTCCAATTTGTCAAGTTTGGCTTTTGTTGCCATTGCTTTTGGTGTTTTAGTCATGAAGTCTTTGCCCATGCCTATGTCCTGAATGGTATTGCCTAGGTTTTCTTCTAGGGTTCTTACAGTTTTAGGCCTTATGTTTAAGTCTTTAATCCATGTTGAGTTAATTTTTGTATATGGTGTAACGAAGTGGTCCAGTTTCAGTTTTCAATTTGCAATTATATTCTACCATTCTCTAGGCTCCTTTTCACTCTGTCTAGTTCTTTTGTTGTGCAGAAGTTTTTAAGTTTGATGTAGTCCCCTTTGCCTATTTTAAAATTTTATTCCTTGTCCTCTCAATGCCATAGTCAAGAAATTGTTTTTAAATCTAATCTCCTGTAGCTTTTCTTCTAGGAGTTTAATAGTTTTAGGTCGTACTTTTAGGTCTTTAATAACTTTGAGTTAATTTTTTGTAATGATGAAAGGTAAGTGTTCAACTTCATTCTTTTACGTGTGGTCATCCAGTTTTTTTAATCACCATTTGATGAATGACTGTCCTTTCCCCATAGTGTAGTCTTGGCACCCTTGTTGAAAATCATTCAGCCATATATACAATGGTTTGTTTCTAGGCTATCTATTCTATTGCATTGGTCTATATATGTATCTTATGTGATAGTACAACATCCCCTTAACTACTATTACTTTGTAATGTGTTGTGAAGGCAGAAAATGTGAGACTTCTGACTTTCTTCTTTTTTAAGATTCTTTTGGCTGTTCGGGGTTTCTTGAGATTCCATATGACTTTTAAGATGATTTTATTTCTGTTAAAAAAAAATGCCTTTGGGATTTTGGTAGGGGTGAATCTATAGACTGCTTTAGGTCCACAAATGATTTTTAAGACAAAAAAACACTCACAAATAAGTGTGCATATAAAACTGGCAAAATATGAATGTGGCTGATGAGTTTATCAATGTCAATTGTTTAAGATATTGTACTATAGTTAGGTTAGCTATTGTGCTATAGTCAGGGGAACTGGATGAAAGGTATATAGAATCTCTCTGTATTGTTTCTTACAACTCATGTGACTCAGAAGGAAAACTGAAAAATAAAACATTTAGCTACAAGTCAGTCATATGCTATCATTTCAAACATACCATTAGCATCTAAATGCAAAATACTGTATAATACACATACAGCTTTATATCTAAGACAAACCAGGCTTTACCTGCTTTAGGCAAGGGCCTGTGTTTAGTTTTAAAACTGTAATTCCACCTCAGGCCCAGTATCAGTGACTGGTATTCTTTAAACATCATGTTGATCCATTAGGCTACAACTGCTGTAATAGGGATACTTGATGTTGCTCCTCCTTCTTCATCTACTTGATATATTTATATATTGGGCATCCACCGTGTGCCAGATGTCATGCCAAACATGTGGGTGCAAAGATGAAACAGATTGCCTTTGTGCTTAAGGATATTTCAGCAAGAAGACAGTTAGATCCATAATTATAATTACAATGCTCATGGCAGATGCCAGACAAAGGCAAGAAGAGTGTTTCATTGGTGGACAATCGGAGTTGGACTTGAGTAAGTCTTCCTAGAGCAAGTGATGTTAGAGAAAAGTCTGAAAGGGTAAGTAGGAGTTTGACGAGTAGAAAAGAGGAGAAAAGGTTGAAGTCAGAAGGAAATAAAGTGGGCAGGCTGGAAAGCATGAGAAATTGTGGTGCTTTGAGGAAGGGCAAGGAGATGCTGGAGCACAACATACAGTTTGGTGGGGCCTAAGGAGCCAGCCTAGGGAGTCCAGCTGGACCAGACCAGGAGGCACTTGCGCCATATATCAAAGGAAGCAGGGAGCCATCAAAGAAAGGGAAGGACATCATCTCTCCTGGATAAACAAGTACAAGGCTTGTAGATATTGCTTTTTAAGTAATTAGGAATCAGTGAACTATGAGACTAACATTCCTGGTCCTTCCTTATCCCAGGCACAGGTTTTTATGCAAGGCACTTATTAAATTGGGACCACCAATAAATTCCATGTTCTAGTTGATGAATCCAACCAATAAAAGGCAAAGCATATACAACTGGTTTCTGATTCTCAGTGGGAGAGGTGGCAGGGAGGCTCCTACACCACCACCAGCCCCAGAATCTATCTTCCTGTCGATTCCCCTCCCTTCCTCATGGCTCTGCCTGCAGGTCCACAGAGACCAGAGAGGCTGGTCAGCCTTCCCTCCATGCTCAGGACAGCAGAGCAGCTTGGGCCTCCTTGTTAAATTCTGCTTGTGAGTGCAGGACTTGAAGAAGTGGGGTAGGATAGAGTAGGGTCAGGCATAGTTGGTTTCCTGATGCTGTGGCCAGAAGTCTCAGAGAATCCCAGGTATCTTATGAAGGAGAAGGAAAATAACATATGTAGAACAAAACAAGGCAGCATGATACCTGCCTCAAAGCTCGCAATGGCAGCTTTGGCGTTAGATTCTGCCCAGCTCAGTTCCCAGAACATGGATTCCCCTCCGTGGAAGCATCCTGTTGCTAAAAACCCTTACAAGATGTGTGAGAAACTTCTTCCCTCCTAAATGGCTGACTGAACAAATTTAAGAGAGGCTGTTACCCACTGAGTTTCGTATCAAAGCTCTGAGGTCCAGTTCTCTTTGAGTTTTTTCTTTCATTTGGAATCTCGCACCCCTGCCCTCTTGGCTGCCGTCGCTGCACAATATCAAACAGCTGGAGTCTGGGCAGCTCCAGAATCCAACTTTCTCAGCCTAACAAGTGAGGGGGTGGGGGAAGAACCGACGGCGGGAATGGAGGAAGGTGGGGGTTTCACAGAGGACGAAAGGGGGCTGTGCTTGCTTTAGAGAATCTGATATCTTAGAAAAGTGGTCTCACGTGGGATTCAGTGTCAACAGGCTCTATTTGTCTAGGGCTTCAGGACTGCGCAAAATCAAGCACACAGAAGTGGCCTTGGACTAGTCTATTTTTAATTTCTCTGTCCTAGCTTCACCTCTCAAACTTTTACTAATATTGCTGCCGTTTATTGAGTGCCTACCAAGGGTTATATTTAAAAATATATGTATATGTATATATATGTATATATGCGTATATATATCTATATGTGTGTGTGTATATATATCTATATATAAAGAGAGAGAGAGAGAGAAAGAGTACATGTATATTATTTTCAATTTTCACAGAAACTAAGGTTTAGAGAGGTAATTAACTTGTCCAAGCTAACGCAGCTTAAGACTAGATTCAAACCCAGATTTGTCTTGATTCCATAATATTCCTTTTTAAAAAATCTCCTCCTCAGCTGGGCACAGTGGCTCACGCCTGTAGTTCTAGCGCTTTCAAAGGATGACGTAGGTGGATCACTTGAGCCTAAGAGTTCAAGACCAGACTGGCCAACATGGAGAAACCCCGTCTCTCCTAAAACTATAAAAATTAGCTGGGCATGGTGTTGTACACCTGTAATTCCAGCTATCAGGTGGCTGAGGCAGGAGAATTGCTTGAACCCATGAGGCAGAGGTTGCAGTGAGCCAAGATCATACCACTGCACTCCAGCCTGAACGACAGAGTGAGATCCTGCCTCTAAATAAATAAATAAAATATCACCCTCCCCCTAGGGTACCCTTGTCTATAGGGAGCCTTGTGGGGATCTGGTGATTAATCTGTAAAAGTTGACAGAACACAGGGCCAATAGGAATGCCTGAGTTGGCAGCCCGGGGCTAGAGAAGTCACTCCCAACCAGTTCAACCTGTATGAGGAATAGATGGCATCATACCAGGCTCACCTGTAATTCTGCCTGAACCATGCAATTTACAGTTTAATTATATGCTGTCTTGCATTGTTTCTACTAATTGTTGCATAGGTCAATCTTACACTTTCATTCATCATTTTTCCTTCAGTCAACAAATATTTTACAGAAACTGGGCACATTTCTTCTCCCGCAGCTCTTGCAATACCCAGCATAGAAAGGTAAGCCAACTCAGATAACTAGTTAATGGCCCAGTCAAGAGCAAATGAGGGCTAATTTTCCTAATTATAAATTAATGGATTATGTTATACATTTTGAAATTGTATTGAGATATTGCCTTAATAAATAGACACTTTATACACTCAGGATCTTGAATTGTAAAGCAGAAAGTTGGGTTCATGAATATTTTGTTTTCAGTACTATTTATCAAGATAAAATGTCTTTATCCAAATATAACCTTTGGGAATAGTTATGTGTACAAAAGCCAATTTACTAATTACTGTTAAAACTGTGAAATTTGGTATCTCATTTTTTATCTTAACCCATACATCAGAACACCATTCTCCTGCTGTATATAGTATCCTTAGACTCTTATATTAGTTACAATTAGTAAGATATCTTACTTCTTGGAATGACTGAATGTCTCTTTCAAAAAAAGGAAAACACCCCTTGGAAAGTCCATAAAATATTTCTTAATGGGTAGACAAAATTCGGGCATTTTCTTTTTATTTCTTTTTTTTGAGATGGAGTTTCACTCGTTACCCAGGCTGGAGTGCAATGGCACGATCTTGGCTCACCGCAACCTCTGCCTCCTGGGTTCAAGCAATTCTCCTGCCCCAGCCTCCCGAGTAGCGGAAACTACAGGCACGCACCACCATGCCCAGCTAATTTTTTTTGTATGTTTAGTAGAGACAGGGTTTCACCATGTTGACCAGGATGGATGGTCTTGATCTCTTGACTTTGAGATCCACCCGCCTCGGCCTCCCAAAGTGCTGGGTTTATAGACGTGAGCCACCGTGCCCGGCCTAATTTGGGCATTTTCTAAACAGATTTTTACTCCAAGAAGTAGCCTGCAAGTCACAAAATAGTTGTGAAGTAGTGTGTTGCACTGGAAAAATCTTGGGTTTTGGAATTCGTACCACCATTTGGTTGTTGGGGATCTCAGCCACCTTACTTAATTTTCCTTATCTATAACACGGAGGTAATTGAACCACTAGCACAAGGTCGTTATGGGGACTCAAGATGGAAGGTACACATGGAATCCAGGAGAGAGACTGGGAGAGGAAGGTGCTCAATAAACATTAGCTTATTTCTCAGAGGCTTGTTGAAAAGATTGAATAAAATCATAAATATGATTGAGTTCACAGAGTAAGCAATTAGTGTCCAACTCTTCCCATTGGAGTGTTGTTTCCACTAAAGTGAATATTTGGCAGTTGTTTTAATTATCATTTAGTATAATCATTCAAACTAGATAATTCAATCAAGTCTTCACTTGGGACCTGTGTTTGATGATCTCATTGTTGCTTTTAATTAAAATAATCTAAGAGATGGATATGTACATTGGACCCACTGGAGGACAATTTTCTAATACCAACTAAAAGCATTTAAAATGTTATATCCTATCCACTGATCCCAAACTCCTACTTACATGAATTACCCTCAGGAAATAATCAGAACAATAAAGATTTATAGCGAGATGCTTAGTCAACTGCAATACAGGATAAGAATAAAAATGGGAACAGTCTAAATATGTAAAAATACAAGAATGGTTGAATAAATAACAATCTTTCTCTTTGATGGAATAGTACGCAGCAGTTAAGTCAAATTTTGAAGATGATTAGATGATATGGGGAAAATAATTATTAAAATGTTAAACTTAAAAGCATGATAACAACCTGTACAATGAATCCAAATTTATAAAATATGAAAGTACCAGATAAATCAGTGAAGAAGCTGACTCCCACCTGAATTACCAAATGCATTAAAAAATTGTATGAAATAGGCCGGGCATGGTGGCTCACGACTGTAATCCCAGCAGTCTGGGAGGCCAAGGTGGGAGGATCACCTGAGGTCAAGAGTTCAACACCAGCCTGGTCAACATGGTAAAACCTTGTCTCTACTGAAAATACAAAAATTAGCCAGGTGTGGTGGCGTGTGCCTATAATCCCAGCTACTCAGGAGGCTGAGGCAGGAGAATTGCTTGAACCCAGGAGGCGGAGGTTGCGGTGAGCCAAGATCTCGATACTACACTCCATCCAGCCTGGGCAACAGAGCAAGACTCTATCTCAAAAAAACCAAAAATGTATGAAATATTGAATAAACAGACACCAATTATTGTTTTCCCTTTAAATGTCTTCCAATTCTGATTCAATTAGAATCATATACTCAGTGTAGATAATGTGTATATTTGTATTGATGAGAAATAAAAACAAGAGAGAAAAATGACTAGAAAAAACACTCCATTATGTTAATAACAATCTTATCCCTGGATAGTAAGTTTAAGTTGATTTTCTTCTTTTTTGTGTTTTTCTGTATTTTCTAAACTTTTTTTAGTACACATTTTATAATCAGGAAAGCCGATTTATACTAAAACGGAAAAAAATCATCAAGTCCTTTCTTGTCTACATTTTAATAATTTTCTTGGCATAATCCTCTTCCAGATATTCTTCACAATCAAGGAGAATCCTATTTATATGATAGAGGTAGAGTATCTACAGCATATTGAGAGAAAACCATGTCTTTTCATGTCGCTCACTGAATTCCTTCCAATTTATTCTGCACAGCCTAGCAACATGACTTATATAGACCTATAGTCCCCTGCTCACCTCCCCCTTTTCCCCCCCACCAAGCATTATAAATTAATGTGATGATCACTTTTTTATGCTTCCTTCTTGGTGGAGGCCCATAAAGTTTCCAAGAAAGCAAGGTGCTAGAGGTAAATCACCATCAACAGAATGGACGGTAGCAAAAAGCACCTTACAACATTCAGACTCCACCTAACTGTTTTGAAATGGCTAGGGATGCTGGAGTGGGTGGGGTGGGTTAGGATACAGACAGTAATTGAAAGGGGAGGAGAGAATTAGGCAAGAAATACCCTCCAGGCAAAATGGCTGGGGAGAAAATTCAGAGATGCTGTTGTTCTTACAGCACTAGTAATAAACATAATTACATTAATACAAAGATCGATAAAAACAACGTGTCTGAGGTACCAACAGTGTGCTTGATGCTGCCAGCAGAAATAAGTCCTCTTTATTAAGTTGTGATCTGCATTCTGCCTAAACTATAAGAAAGGTTCTCAGCAGGCTGGGTGCAGTGGCTCACGCCTGTAACCCCAGCATTTTGGGAGGCTGAGGTGGGCGTATCACCAATATAGTGAAAACCCGTCTCTACTATAAAAAAAAAATTCTCAAATAACCAAACGTGGTGGCGGGCACCTGTAATATCAGCTACTGGGGAAGGGGGAGGGGGAGAGGGGAGGGGGAGGGGGAGGGGGAAGGGGAAGGGGAGAGGGCAGGGAGGGGGAGGGGGAAGGGGAAGGGGAGAGGGCAGGGAGGGGGAGGGGGAAGGGGAAGGGGAGAGGGCAGGGAGGGGGAGGAGGAGGGAAAGGTGCTAGTAGGGACTGTTATATTCTTTGTGTTCTATTGTGTTCTAATGCTTTAACTCAGAGCTCATAGCTGTGTGGACCCAAAGACCAGAGTAAGAGAATGGGGAGTCCTAGGAGAAAGATGACAGAAGGAGTAGAAGATATCTTTGAGATGTCAAGCAATGAATAGTATATACAGGAATATAGAAGAATGAATCTGAGACCTTCATGCATCGTATTCTCATTGAGTAGTACTTAGAATAATCTTTGAAAAACAAAAGGCTGGATGGCTGCTTGGGGCCCTGGGGAGAGAGAGTGTTTTCACTGCGGAGGAAGCTGGCTGACCCATTCCCTTGGGGGAATTAAAAGTTCTGTACCCAGGGTGGACCCCAGGCCTTGTAGTCCTGAACTGTGCCTCAGAAGGAGGACAAAAGAAAGTGGAAGCTAATATAGTCATTGACTGGGAGTAAAATAGGTCTTTGAGACTGTTGGAGATTGTTGGAGATTAAAAGAGAAGGAAAATTAGGGTGATTAAATAGGAAAAGAAAATGTAGGTGGGTCATTCATAGAGGGAGTTCAGAGTCCTTTTCACCTTCTTGCTGAAAATGGATCCTCCTGCAGATCCATTTTGCCACAGGAACACGCCTAAGGATCCAAGTACAGAGTTGAAAGTATTTGATAAATCAATAAAGAAATTGGCTTCTGCCTGAATGACCAAACACAGGAGAAAAAATAGTGCAACATATGGAATAAAATACATTTATGTTTCCTTTGTAAAGGTCTTTTGGTTCAGATTAATTACAGTCATATACTCAGTGTAAAGTATGTATTTTTAATGACAAGAAACAATAAAAAACAAAGCAGGGCTAGGCACAGTGGCTCACTGAGGCCTGTAATTTTAGCACTCTGGGAGGTGGAGGTGAGCAGATCACTTGAGGACAGGTGTTGGAGATCAGCCTGGCCAACATGGTGGAAAACCCATCTCTACTAAAAAACACAAAAATTAGCCGGGCATGGTGGGGGGCGCCTGTAATCCCAGCTACTTGGGAGGCTGAAACTAGAGAATCTCTTGAACCCAGGAGGCAGGCATTGCAGTGAGCCGAGATTGAGCCACTGCACTCCAGCCAGGTGACTCCGTTAAACACACACACACACACACACACACACACACACACACACGGCCGGGCCCGGTGGTTCACCCTGTAATCCCGGCACTATGGGAGGCCGAGGCGGGCGGATCACAAGGTCAAGAGATCAAGACCATCATGGCCAACATGGTGAAACCCCTTTAAAAAATACAAAAATTAGCTGGGCGTGGTGGCGCTCGCTTGTAGTCCCAGCTACTCGGGAAGCTGAGGCAGGAGAATTGCTTGAACCTGGGAGGCGAAGGTTGCAGTGAGCCGGGACACACACACACCCCAGAGGCCCTAAAAGGTTAAATGACTTTTTCAAAGTCACAGTGACTTCCTGACTCCCAGTGCAGCTATCCTGCCACACAGGGAAGGCAGCACCCCCATTCACCCTACTACTAGCCTGCCTGTCTTATTTCCAGGACAGCTTCCTCACCACCTTGGCCCAAACTCCCAGTTCACTTTAAACAAATGGCTTAGCCCTGCTGGGTCTTGGTTTTCTCAGCTGCAGTGAAGATACGGAATGGATGACCGTTCACAATCTAGATTTCATTCCTAAAGAATAAGAAGGGAACCCAATTTGCCACCAACTCAGCATTTGCTTTCTCACTGCCCTGGAAAAGTAGCTTTTAAAACGTAGCCCCTGACCAGCAGCATCAGCATCACCTGGGAACCTATTAGAAACGCAAATTCCCAGGTGCGCCTAATGAATCAGAAACTCTGGAGGTGGGGCCTACCAAAGGGATTTAACAAGCCTTCCAGGGAGTCCTGCTACAGCTCAAGTTTGAGAACCACTGCTTTGAATGTTTTCTGACCGACCTACGCGCGCACACACATACACGTAGGTACCTAACTTTTCCGTAGCCACTACCACTCCCCACCAATGCCCCCAGCCCCAGCTCTCCCTCCGCATTCCTCGCGGCTCCATCCTAGGATGATGAATGGAGGTCAGGGCGCTGTCAATGGAGGATGCGGCAAACCCTCCCCAACCGACCGAGGGGGTCGGGGGAAGCTGCGTTAAGGCTTCCTGAGACTGGTTTCCTTATCATTTTCTCCACGGCCGCTGCCCCATTTTCTAATGAGTTTGCTTTTAATAATTTATCCAACAGTTTGTTTGCAAAAGACCATTGAGAGGTGGGTGTCAGGAAAGTCTTGGGAGAAGAGACTGGGTGAAAGGAGGAAAGGATTGTACATTGAAAAGCAAGGGTGCGAGGTGAAGCTAAAGAGAAAGTGGGAGCCTCAGGGGAGCCCCGGGTTCGGAAAAACGGCAGAAGATGGTGCTTTTGGTATGGGAAAGAAAAAAAAGTGGGAGGAGAGCGCGGGTCTGAGGCGCAGCAAAAAGTGGGTGTTAACGGGAAAACTGCCCTAGAGTTTGGGGGACTTTTTTTTTCCAGCTTCCTTTCCAAGACTTTTTCTTTGCTCCATTTTGCTCCTCCCCCTCCTCCCCGCCTCCTCCACTCTCCCCCCATCCTCGCGCGGTAATGGGAGGCTCCTAGGCAGGAGAAGCAAAAGGAGGAATTGTTTGCGAGTTCAGTCATCCAAAAAAGCTTCTTCCATATGGAGGGACCGGGTGCGCTGGGCGCGGCGTCCCCTGCCTCGTCCTCCTGCTGCCGCGGCCGCCGCTTCCTGCCGCGGGGACCCTGAGCCCCGGCCCGCTGGTGTCAGCCGCCGCGCGCGCACAGACACACACAGACTCACACACGCACCTAGAGACACACAGAGACACGCATACACACTCTCACGCCCGCCACAGCCACACGCGCCCGCACGCGCCCTCCCTCTCCGGCCGGCAACTTCTCCGGCCGGGGCTCCTTTGTTGCTCCCGCCGCGGCCGCTCGCCCGTGTTGTGTGTCCGCGGTGTCACCGCGCGTGTTGTGTGTCCGTAAGGCGCGGCGCTGTGTGGCTCTCTCCGCGCCCACCACGCTGGCCCCCGGGCCCCGGCTCGCCCTCTCCAGGCGCCGGCTGCAGCAGAGGTGAGTCACGTCGCTGAAGTTTGTTTTCTTTTCATAAAAAGTTGTGTTTATTGTTGGTTCGGGGAGCGGAGGGGGCGGGAGGCGGCCGCGGGCCGAGGCAGCGCCGGCGAGTGTCCGCCGGCGGCGGGAGCCGGGTCCGAGCGCTCGGCTGGGCGCCCGGGGCTGGGAGCTGCGGCCGTGGCGGGGCGCGCCGGGCGGGCAAGTTGGGGCGAGGAGGGCGGCGGGGGTCCCGGGGGCTGCAGCCGCTGCGAGGCGCACATCTCGTTCCCTGCCGGGCGGTTTGGCCAGGCGGTGGTGGTTCTGCCCCCGCGGTTCCCGGAAGCTTCTTGGGTGGAAGAAGGGCCCGGCCAGCCTCCCAAACTTCCCCGAAGACTGACACCAGCGCCCCGGCCCCAGGCGCCAGGCCGTGGGGGGAACCCGAGGGGTGGCGGCAAGTGCGTGGAGTCACTCAGCACACACTCGGCCTCTTCGCGGGGTAAGGGTTTCTCATAGTTGGCGTCTTCTAAAGGAAAAACACTGCAATGAGGGACTCAGCGGACCGGGCGCGATGCAGCCTGTGGGAAGCATCCGTAGCTGTGGGCGCAGAGGGGCGAGGCCGAAGCCGAGTGACCTGAGCTGTCTGCGGGGCTGGGGCAACGGTGAGAGAGGGATGTGTGTGTTCCCGCCCGCAGCGTCCTCTTGGGGTTTTTGTTGGTGTAACTGTGAGAAGGTGTGGGAAATGAATCTCTGGGTGGAAAGGGGCTGTGGGGAGGACGCAGAACCCAGGAAGAATTTTCTGCGGGGGTTTGGAAGGGCCTGATTAATTTTCAGGATGCTCAATGTGAATTTGCCTTTCCAGGTGATGGGAGAATGCTGAGGAGTGGAAGGCAGGCAGACCCGAAGGAGTTAATGGCGCCTTGGGGATTTGTTTTGCCGAGTTTTGTTTTGGGGATACGGGTGGTAGTGGCAGAGTTGCCTGAAACAGAATTGTGCTCCTCCAGAGATGTGGCAGTAGAGCTAAGAATACCCAAACCACACACCAGCAATCCCAAACAGGCACTTTCTGGGTGTGGTGGGGTGTTCTGCTGCTCCCCTCATCACTTCTTTGCAAGTTCAAATGGGTTCACATAAGTTTTTGACCCAGAGTTAACTCCTTGCGTGGACTGAATGAAGATTGTATTTTGGTTTCAGGCCTTTGTGCCACCTCCAGATGCACTGTGCCCAGCACACGTGTGTCACCTAGTTCTTTGTTGCCCAGAACTCTGCACACATTGACCATTGGATGAATGTCATTTTAAAGCTCCTTCAGTGTGCAAACATTTCTGATTTATTCCACGTCTGGGTTCTAAACAGGCAGCCCAGCTCTGGGATGGTTTTTTCATCCCTTTGGTTACAGCCAATAAATCAATCTTCGTTTTCTCAAGGGCAGCGTGGAAAATATTAAACCACAGTCTTGGGCGGGGTGTGGGGCTAGCATGCCCATACATCTGGGTGACCTGTCTTCTGAACTTAAAGTTAATCTGAGGCAAGAGCTTAGCCATTTTGAGGTGTGTAACAGGTTTCCCAGAAACATTTCTGAGGTCTTATAATTGGTACTTTTTAATGGTCTCATAATTGAGACCCAGCAGCTTCTCGTGGTAATCTTGAAGCACCTTGGGGTCAGTGGGACAGAGGCCGGGTAGAAACAGCATTAGAGTTATTATTTTCCTGCTGTATGAGTTTTTCAAATGAGTTTATGCAAAGAAGTAAAAATGAAAGAAGGAAGAGTTGCCTCATTGGGCCACTTTGCTGACACTGCCCTCCCCTGTATAGATTTATCCCTTGGAATTTGGCCCTGGAGGAGGCTGGAGGCTGTCTACACACCTATGAAGCCTGAGGATTGAGACCTCAGATACGGTCTATTTTATCCTCTATCGAGATACTTCAGAAAGGCAACACTGCAAGAGACGTTCGCTAGGGAGAAACTGTCTCCCATGCTATAGACCATTGGCCTTATTTGGAAAAAGAGTTTGCTAGAAGCCAGGATGGTTAGTTATTTAACTACACCTGGAGAGGAGAACCCTGCTTAGCTGTTAAGTGGAAGCCAGAGGACCCTGCTTAGCTGTTAATTGGAAGCGAGAGGATCCTGCTTAGCTGTAATTGGTCAGCCAACCTGTGATAAGGAGTGTAATTTATGTTCCTTTCTACTCTCCAAATGGGTCCAGAGATTTTCCTTTCCTTGAAGTGATTTTTCAAGTGTTTGGGATCCCAGCTCTCTTCAACAGCATGGTTTCCATGTCCTAAGAATGAATAAGAGATTTTACTCATGAAATAATTCAGTTGACTTCCACATGGTCCCGCAGGGTTTTTAAAAAGGAGGGCAAGAAGTGAGCCTGATGTGTCATAGTGTTCCATGTGCCCTAGGGGGTCTGGGTTCAAATATCAGCAAAGCCACTAATGTGGCTAATGAATTAGGGTTTGTCACTGTGTCTTTTAAAGTACAACAGAAAACTCAGGTGCACCAAATAATTGCTATCCAATACCTTGTGGCCTCTGAGTAAGAAAATACTAGGCACCAAAAGATATTATATATTTGGAATTTGCTTTCTTTCCTCCAAACTTTAAGCCCTCTTGCTATCTGGGAAAACATGGGAGAGGGGAAGAGAATCAAAAGTTGGCTGGGAGAGGAAAAAAAACGATATGTTCCATTTAGGAAAATCTGTTTACTCTAACATGTAACTTGTCATCTTCACACTTCAATTCAGCAAACATTCATGATGCATCAGACACCAGGCTGAAAACTTCCTTGTCCCAGGAGAGTAAGCTTTCTTAGTCGAAGGATGGTTCCTCCTCAGTTTTTCTTTTTATTTATTTTATTTATTTATTTTTTTTATTGTACTTTAGGTTCTGGGGTACATGTGCAGATCATGCAGGGTTGTTGCATAGGAACTCACATGGCAAAGTGGTTTGCTGCCTCCATTGCCCCGTCACCTATATCTGGCATTTCTCCCCGTTATCCCTCCCCACCCCCTGCTGTCCCTACCCTAGCCCCCCACCAACAGACCCCAGTGTGTGATACTCCCCTCCCTGTGTCCAAGTGTTCTCATTGTTCAATACCCACCTATGAGTGAGAACATGCGGTGTTTGATTTTCTGTTCTTGTGTCAGTTTGCTGAGAATGATGGTTTCCAGATTCATACATGTCCCTACAAAGGACACAAACTCATCGTTTTTGACTGCATAGTATTCCATGGTGTATATGTGCCACATTTTCCTTGTCTAGTCTATCACTGATGGGCATTTGGGTTGGTTCCAGGTCTTCGCTATTGTAAACAGTGTTGCAACCTCCTCAGTTTTTATTTATTGCACAAGCATCTACTTCTAATTAAGAAAATGTTTTTAAAATTATCCACAATCCTATGCTGCAGTGTGACTTGTGTTGTTTATCACGTGCATGCATTTTTTTTACATAGTTGTGATAAGAGTATAAACTTTTGTCATCACACAGCCCTGATGTATCTCTACATTTTTTACTGAAGACTCACAGAGAACAGATAGAGCCAACTACTTTGCTATTGGTTGGAAAGACCCAAATCCTAAGCGTGCTCCCGCATGGAGCCTTAACATGTAACATTTTCATAATTTATGAGGTTGACTCAAATATTCGGTATTGGGGGTGGGATGGGAGAAGGTATTTGGTTTTTAATCTATAAATCTGTGTTTATGAAAAGCTTGCCTAAAGAAGGTTTTGCCTCGTTGGAGCCCTCAGGGTTGGTAATGGATAGAGAAGAGGAGGTAGAATGCAGGAAGGAAGGTTTAGAGGATCCATCTCAAATGGCACTGCCTTTTAGGAGAGTTAGGAAACAGGGGTTGGAATCTAAGCTCTGCCTGTGGACTTCATTTACACCGACTCAAACCGCTGAACTAATAATCTGTTCCTACCTCTCTGCTGCCAGAGTTAGACACCTTCCCCAAGTTTGCCTGCTCTTTCCTGTCCATCCTTTTATTATTCCACCATCTTTTTCATTCCTGCCACCACTACGCTTATTGATGCCCTTGACAATTGTTGCTGGCACATGGCTGGGCCCTCCAGTGCCAACCTATGACCATCCCACTCATTCTCTGATTCTTATAATCAGATTACCACCCAGCTTAAAAACAACCTAGGTTTAAAATCCAGGTTTTTCTTTCTTTCTTTCTTTCTTTCTTTTTTTTTTTTTGAGACAGAATGTCGCTCTGTCACCCAGGCTGGAGTACAGTGGCACGATCTCGGCTCCCTGCAACTTCCACTTCCCAGGTTCAAGTAATTCTCCTGCCTTAACCTCCCAAGTAGCTGGAACTGCAGGCGCATGCTGCCACATCTGGCTGATTTTTGTATTTTTAGTAGAGACGGGGTTTTACCGTATTGGTCAGGCTGGTCTTGAACTCCTGACCTCAGGTGATCCACCTGCCTCGGCCTCCCAAAGTGCTGGGATTACAGACGTGAGCCACTGCGCCCAGGCTAGAATCCAAATTTCTTAATGCTCTGCTGTGTGGCTCTGTCCCACCTAATGATAATATGACTTCAGTAGGAGCCATCTTCTCCAGTCTAGTAGCTGACCCTTGATTTTTTGCTGAGTTCATTCCTTGTCCTCTGTCTTATCACCCCAAATCCCTTCCATGTAAGCTTGACTAATTTTTTATGAGGCCTGCTTATAATGTGTTCTTAAGAAATATTTGATAACTATTGATGAAAATGGACTACTGAACACAAAGGTAATGGTTTTGTAAAGTGCAATCACTGTTCTTAATCCATTTTTCATTTCAGCAAGGAACCAGGAAACTGGACATTTCAGGAGGCCTATGGTTTTAGAAAAATCTCTTTTCTTCTGTTTTCTTATTTATAAAATGTACTGATAAAGAATTACTATGGTTTGTAACGATTCACCTTGTAAAAAGCAAATACTTCAGAACTGTTTATTTTGTTCAAAAGACGAGATAATTTTCTTTTTCCTCAGTTTCAGAACAAGCTTCCTGGAACCCATGACCCATGAAGTCTTGTCAACATTCATACCGTCTGAGGGTAGCAGCTCGAAAGTAGAAGAAGTAGGTGAGGTTTCTGTTCAGTCTGATATCTCTGGCCTATTAGGTCAGCCATTTGTTCATGTTTTGTGTTACCACTTGAAGATAGTGTTTCTTATCCGCAAGTATTGGGAGTCCAGCTTTGAGGGGAATCTGGACTGAACTTCAGGTTAGTTCCAGTTTGGCTCATATGTTCTTTTAGTCAAAGCCTGTGATGACGATGTGAACCCCCTTGCTCTGAGGCAAGCTCTGTCAGGCATGTTAAATACAAACCATTTACTGTGGGATTTGGAGTCCAAGCTTGCTGTGAAAAAGTCCTGTGTAGGTTTGGACGAGGAAAGCCATGTGTTTATGTCTCTGTCAGTGGTATCACAGCGAATCCTTGTGGTCTGATGTGCTGGGCAATGTTTGTCTCACAAAAATCAGCAGGATTGTGCTTCTTCCCATCTTCTGAAATAAAATTAGGAAATAATTTCTCTTTTCCTAATGGTGAATTTGGCCTTCTCTTCAAAGAAGGTCTTTGATGTTTGGGGCAGGATTATTGGGCAGTAAGAGGAAATCCGAGCAGAAGGACACAGTTAATGTAATTCAGTTGCCAGAGAAAATGTGGAGGAAAGTCTCAACCCATTCTCCTGGTTAGCAATAGGAAAGTGCATAATATGGGTAGGGTGGGTAGGGCTGAAGAAAAATTATTGGAAGCTGAGCAAAGGAATATTTATTCTTCTCCAAAGTGAGTTTGGACAGTGTTGGACAAGAGGACGGTGATGAAGTATGTGAGGTTGGCGCCTTCATCCTTTGAACAAGCTTTTATTGAGTGTTTGCTGTGTGCCTGGCGTCAGGCGTGGGTGGGCAGGAATTAGTACCAGAGCCCATGCCATCCAGAATCCTATTACTGACGGGAAGGGAAACACAGAGCACTGCAAAGCAAACTCTAGGGTTGAAGTACTTGGAATGGGTCCGTTAAGAAAGACTTCTTGGCCTGGCGAGGTGGCTCATGCCTGTCATCCCAATGCTTTGGGAGGCCAAGGCAGGAAGATCACTTGAACTCAGGAGTTCTAGACCAGCCTGGGCAACATGGCAAAACTCTGTCTCTACAAAAAAAAAAACAAAAAAAAAAACTCCAAAAATTAGCCAGGCATGGTGGCATGTGCCTGTAATCCTAGCTGTTTGGGAGACTGAGGCAGGAGGATCACTTGAGCCCAGGAGGTTGAGATTGCAGTGAGCTGAGATGGCGCCACTGCACCCCAGTCTGAGTGACAGGGTGAGACCCTATCTCAAAAAAAAAAAAAACCAAAACAAAACAAAAGAAAAAAAGAAGATTGGATAACATTGAAAGGTCAAATTGTGCAAAAAAAAAAAAAAAAAAAAAGAAGACTTCTTGAGAGAGAGGAGTTACTGCAATCTCGGGCAAAGTCTTACAAGCAGAGATGGGACCAGTAGTACCAAAATGTGCTTTGATCTCTCCCTGTATGTGTTGTTCATTATGTTCTTCCTTAAAACTCCTTTTTTTCCTCAGTGAATGGTTGGCTTAAGTATGCTGGAGACACAACATTTCACATTCAGAATAGTTGTTTTTAAAATACTTTTTGGAAAGTTAAAACTTGGTATCTGCATTAACTGTGCAAGCTCAGAAATCTGGGTCTTAAATGCCTAAAACCAGTTATTGAGTAGCTTCCTGGGAGAAAAGGAGAAATGTGTGATTTTTAAAAAATTTCATGTACATGAGATTTTAGCTGAGAATCCTAGAAATACATGCCTGAATTCAGCTTTTTACCTTTCAATTCCATTTGCCATTTGTTTGACCGTCTGTGGCTCTGAAAGCGTTCCCAGAGTACCAAGTGAGGGGACATTTATTTTAAGGACATGAAAGTTGCCGGGCTCTCAAGTTTCCCAGAAACCTCCTAGACTGTTGAGAGGAAAATAGCACACAGGATGGGAGCTACGGTGAGGAAAGCGGGGCCTGTGGAACTGGCTGGCCGTGGAGGCCTTGGAGCCTCCTTCCTTCCCCCACTAAGTCTACAGGACTTTGGAAGAGAGCCCTCCCCCACCTTCCCTGGCTCTGCCAATATTTTTCCAGATTACTCCCTGCCAAGTGCCTTTACTAGTCTGAGCTTACCTAATAGTACAATCCTAGCAGGTTTATTAGGTGTGGGTCACAGTTAATTGGAGAGGAAAATTGGGAGGTTCTGGGTTTATTAGTTTTTCTATGAAAGCAGAGGCTGCTCTTAAAGATTTCAGAAATCATCTTCCCCACCTGTCTTTCTGTTTTCAGTCTTATGACTATCATTCCACAGTGGTGTTAAGATAGCTCTTCCTTCTTACATAGCTGTGCCAAAGTGAGAGAGACTTAATAATGCAGTTAGCACAGTCCCCTCTTTTGCAAGTGACACCACATAAAGTCATGGAAATTCACAGCTGTTTACCTCTGTCATTATGAATGGATGTTTTGTAGTGAACAAGTTATATACAGCAGACCGTGTTATAGCCAAGAGTTAGAGTCTAATGGATCATCAATGTACAGGCCTCTGAAATAATCACCTGCAACCTTGCCTTGAGAGTTCTGGTGGTCTGCCATCTGTGAAGGCCCCACAGTCAGGTGCTTTTCATTCTATAGGCTTCTGTTGCAGAGCTGGAGGCTGGGGCGTTAGGCCTGGCTTTGCCTGTCTGGACTGTGGCAGCTTGCCAGCAAGTTTCACTGGGTGGTCTTCAACAATGGCAGAAGGCGGGTGAGGGAGCTCAGCTCTCCTCCCCAGAAAGGAGCAACAAGGTGGCTTTCTGTAGGTGGGTTTCACATTGGCAGCCAATCCCTTTGTCACTGACACACCATACAGGTCTTGAGTGTGGGTGAAAAGAATTGAACAGGTTGCCTGAAGGTGATATTGTGATGGGGTTAATTTGTGTTCCCTTGATTTTACAAATGAAGCCTTGTGTTTATGTGGCGAGCCTCCCTCCCAAGAGAAGGAGCACACGCAAGCAGCAGGTACTCCTCATCGTGTGAGGGGAGAATTATTATTCTCACTTGTCATGGGAGATGCAAACCTCCCAGTGCAGCCTTTCACCCCATCGCTTAGACAATCAGCTGTGGACCCAGGGCGCAAGCTGAGGTCGGCTAGTCTCAGTGCCACAGAAGCAGAGCTGCCTGCCTGTGTTGCCCTTCCAGCAATGGAGAGAATGATAACTGCCATTTAGTGAGCACCTACTGTGTGCCAGTCTTTGTGTTAAAGTACTACAAGCATTATCTGTGCAATCCCCCAGCAGTCCTGTGAAAATGTGCATTATTTTCCTATTCTGCAGACAAGCTAAAGCTTAAATGATTGTAGTGACTTGTTCTGGTCTCACAGCTGGTAGATGACAGAGCCAAGATTTCACTGCAGGTCTGCTGAGTCCAAAACTCGAGTTTTTCATGAAAAAGAAATGAAGCAAGCTTTCTCTCACAGCAGAGCTCTTCTTGCTTGGGAAAACTGTTTTTTTGCAGCTAACAAAGTATAAGGGGTAGGTGAAGGTCTTTGTGAGACTTGCCATTAAGAGACTTAAGTTTAAAACTGGGACTACAGCTTGGAGATTTTGAAGGGCTCAGTAGCAGCCCCATAAGAGAAGCCAGGCTTTGTGGCTCGGCCAGTGTCAAACTTTGCAGCCAGTGGCTTTGTGGCATAGCTGGTGTCAGACTTTGCAGCTAGTGGCTTTGTGCCACAGCTGCAAACTTTACAGACAGTGGTGAAAGCCACCTTCACCTTAGGTTTCATCTCAGAATATGTCTGTTGATTTTTTTTTCCCTTCCCCGGGACGTTGTCTGAATTGGCTGTCCTGGGTCTGTGCTTCCACTATACCTGCCAGGTGAATCCTTTTGCTCCTAGGATCTCTGCAAGTCTGATCAAGCAGGTCCTCCATGCTCTTGGTGGGGCGAGGGGGAGAAGATATTTGGCCCAGTAGATACTTTTTACTGGTCAGGAGAAGTGGCGGCTTGTACAGAAAATACCCCGGGGAAGGAAGTAGCAGCTTTGACAGACAGGTAACTGACAGAAGATGCTACCTTCCAGGCAAATACTCATAGAGCAGCCACCAGAAAGAATTCGACAGGCAGTTACCTGCAGAACAGCAAACAGACCTCTCTACTGGCTTAGGAGAGTGATGGCAATTTGGCTGAGGAGGACGTGTAGTTAGTTACTCTTGTTCCTTGTTTTTCTGTGACAAACATGGAAAACTTGAAGCCAAGGTGTTCTGGGTTTGGGGGCACAGAGGACACCTGGGCTTAAGAGATAATTATGTGACCAGCTACTTGGGTAATGGAGAGGAAGTCATGGAAACTCAGTGTGCCTTTATTTCCCTGTCTTTATACGCTGCCTCCTCAGAACATTATGAAGAAGCAGTGAAAGGTGAGAAGTTTTCCCTCTAATGTGAGAAGTACCTTCTTACCCTCAGAAGCCCAAGGCCGTTGGCCTCTGTGCTTGCCCAAGATGTGTTAGATGAGATATTCTAGGGAACTGGCCAGAGGTTAGAGTCTGGGCACAAGGGATTCATCTGCTTCTGTGGTTCTGTTTTTATTTTCTCAGGGCAGAAGCCTGGATTGGAGGCATTTTGGTCGTATTGTTAGAGACACTCCTGGATCCGTCCAGACAAGCTGCCTTTCCCAGCCTTGTGGGACCAGGCAATGAAGGAGCTCAGGTCCAGGGGCAATTGAGAGAGGAAAAGAACTCATGGCCAAATAATTCTGGTTAGCATTCTTTGAGAGAGGAAGGAACACGGGCATCTGTGGAGTTTCTGGAGCTCCCATCTGAGAGGACAGAAGTCAGGAATGAATCTTATTAGAAGAAGGGTGAAGTGTGGGGAAAGATGGCTGTGTTGCAGGAAGGAGCCATATTTCTGGAGTCGCTTCCAGGTTTGAGATTGTGCAGCATTCTGGTTGAGGGGAGATTTTGGAACAAGACAAGCCGGTGTTTCAGTTCTGGCTTTGCCAGTTGTTAGGTGTGTGACCCTGGGCAAATTATGTAGACTCCGAGAACCAATTTCTTAGGATTATTGCGAAGGAGAGGCAAGATAATCCACATAAAACATACAAAATGTACTGGAAGCAACAAGTAGAAGGTAGCTGTTATTAGGGAAGGAAAGAGGAACAGAGTGAAAGGAGGTCACTGGTGGGATTGGGCAGCTAGAAGGATGAGCAGGTGGGAGAGCCCAGCGATAGAGCCCCCACTGACTCACGGTTTACAGAGAGAAAGAAATGTGAGGATGGAGAGATAGAGGAGCATGCAGAGGGGCAAGGCCCTGCCCCAGGTGCACCATTCTATACCAGTCCTTGGTCCTGCTCACTGGGTAGATAAACCCCCCAGACCTTCCCCTCTGCTTCTTCCCCATCTCAGTGTATCCCATTCTCCCAGGTGTGCCAGAAATCTTGGAGTCATCCTTGACTCTGTTCTTTCTCTCATGCTCCACTTTAAATTGGCCAGTAATATTGGCCTTACCTTCAGAATGTTTCCTGAATCCTATGCCTTCTCACCGCCCTGTCTTCTATCAACATTTCTGACCTGGATTATCAAAATTAGCTTCCTAAGTGTTCTCTTCTTCCACCCTTCCCCATAGTTCATTCTTTATAGAAAAGTCAGTGTCGCACTTTTGAAACAAAAGCTAGACAAGGTCACTTCTCTGCTAAGAACTCTCCATGGCTTCCCGTTTGATTGAGAGAAAATATCCAAACACCTCACAGTGTCCTCACCTCACCCCTTCCCTAGCAGGCCTCCCTTCCCCCTTTGCCCACTCCCACAGCCATGTCAGCCTCCTCGTTGCTCCTCACCCTGGCTGGGCAGCCTCCTCCCAGGGGCTTTGTGCTTGCATTTGCCCACTGTCTGGAAGGCTCCTCCCCAGATGCCTGCACAGCCCCCTCCTTCTTTTCATGGTCACCTGAACCTGGCCACACTTTATCAAACAGCACTGCCGCCATCCTTCTCTCTGCCTTCAGCCTCGTTTCTTTTCCTCTGTGTTTTTGCCTCCTGGCTTGTGTTTATTTGTTCTTCCGGTTATTGCCGGCTTCCCCTCATCAGTGGAATCAGGGACTTTGTCTTCTTCCTCACTGTCTTCCTAGTGCCCAGAATAGAACCTGGTTGGTAAGTGGTGCTCAGTTGTTTTCTTTTTTCATTTTTGCTAGTTTGCAGGCCTCTTCTGAATCTCAAAAGGGATGTAATAGAAGTTTCAAACAAAATGAAATAGTTACATCTCGATTTATGTAAGAAAATGCATTCTAGAGTATATGTATATGTATATGTATATGTATATGTATATGTATATGTATATGTATATGGGGGAAATAAGAGAGAGGTCCTGAGAATGCTAATGTTAGAGCATCTGTTTCAGAGAAGCCAAGAAGCAGTGTGCAAGGCTGCAACAGAAAGAGCCCAGTGTCTTCTCTTTTCCTCAAGGTAACTGCCCTCGGGAGTATCCGTGGGTGTACCAGTTGCTCCATGTCAGGGGATGTAAGCATGGATGTCCTGTCTGCCTTTCCTCATCACGTAAGAGGAAGCTGTTGATCATCTGCTTTGTGCACAGCACTGTGCTAGGCCTGGCTAGGAGACGCAAGGGCCCAGCTCCTGCTCTTATCCCACCAGCAGTTTGCAGTCTGGTTGGTTCATCTGGGATTTCCTGAGTGTGCCTGGCTCATCCACTTTGCCATTCTACTCCCTTAGCAACATGAGTTGAATTGGACTTCTGTTGATCTGGTTTGGAACCACAAGCCAAGTACATAGGGTGAATTTTAAAACAGTTTAGTTTTCCACACACCAGAGAGCCTGTGGTAGGGCCAGTCCTGTGCCAGGCACACAGGTGACAGAGACGGTCGCTACCATTGGAGAGTTGACAGGCTGTGGAAGTAAGGAACTGTGCATTTCGATGGTCACCCAGAGGGGGACAGATCTGACTTAAATTGCGTCCCAGTCACTTCTGACTTGGTTCTAGATTTAGAAGCTGAGAAAAAAATAAAAATAGGGATAAAGATCCCAAGAGGTCTTGTGCTGACACCAAAGATGGACAGATGTGCCTGAGAAATTGCACAGGCAAATCCCAAACCCCACATGTAAGCCTCTCAGGGAGCTGGGAGAATAGCCGAAGCCTCTGGCTCCAGCTTTGTTTGGTTTTGTTTTTAATTAAAAGCCTTTTAAAAAAAGTTTCAGGTGTATAGAAAAAGTTAAGCAAAAAAATCCTATACAGACTTGCCATTCCAGTTTCCCCCAGTCACTTAACCCCCACCGGGGTCCCCTACTATTAACATCTTATGTCAGTATGGTTTATCTGTTAAAACTGATGAGCCAATATTGACACATTATTATTAACTAAAGTCCATGGTTTACATTAGGGTTCACTCTTTGTGTTGTATATTTTCTGGGTTTGACAAAATGTGTGATGACCTATATCCACCATTACAGAATCATACAGAATAATAATAGTTTCACTGCCTAAAAATCCCCTGTGCTCCACCTATTCATCTCCCCTTCCCTCCCGCAGCCCCTGGCAACCACCAGTCTACTATTGTCTCTCTAGTTTTGCCTTTTCCTGAATGTCATGCAGTTGGAATCACACAGCCTATAGCCTTTTCAAGATGAGCTTCTTTCACTTGGCAATCCCCTTCAGTTTTAAGTACGGCTTTCTCTCTTTCCCTGCCCCATACACACTTCCAGCTGGGGAGCAGGGACTGGAAAAGGAGGGGCCCAAAGCTGTATGCTGAGACCTGTCCCCCACCCCCAACCAGAGCTCTTCGGGTCTGCAGTGTGGTCCCTTTACCAGCGCCCACCGAACATGCCGGCCCTGGCGCTACTGGCGTTTAACCCAGCTTGGTAAACTGTCAGGAGCTGCCTGTGTTTGGGTTCCACATCTGGAAATATCAGCTACGCAGACCTTCCCATCCCTAAACAGAAAGACACGAGGAGCACATGGGCTGTTTGCCTTCCTCCTCAGTAGTTTGTTTTACTTGCTTTGGAGCTGCGGAGAGCAGTGGGGAAGTGAGCGTGCCCTGGGCAGGCAGCGCTCTTGCATGCCTCCGTCCACATCCGGTGGTGGTGGCAGGCCACAGGTCCCTCAGCTTCTGAAGTTTCTGCTTTTGGTCCCGCCCAGATTCCAGCAGTGTCTGTGTTGAGCCCTGAGAATGATTGAGCACTAGGACCTGTTTTGTGGTCATTAAGGAGGAAGACCAGTAAGACATGACAAGTTTGAGGGCATTTTCCCTGCAAAGAAGTGCCTCTTTCTTGAGTCAGCCTCGAAGATTAGGATTCCCTGGGAGTTTGGTGACAGAACCCCCAGGATTCAGAACCCTTACCAGCCACTCTCAACACAAGGCACTCTGGAGGACAGGTGATGATGGTGGATTTTATACGACATAGAATAAGGAAGATCCTCCAAGCCCACTCCAACTCTGGACTGCATTTAAGAGAAATGAAAGTGCATGTGAATTGGAGGGGGTCATGTGGACCATCTGATCCAGGCTGAAAAGCTCTCAGGGCTGAGGAAGGTAGACAGGATTCCAACCCTGAGGAGCAGGGCTTAAACTTAAACCTGCTGGGCACAGTGGCTCATACCTATAATCTCATCACTTTAGAGGCCAAGGCAGGCAGATTTCTGGAGGCCAGGAGGTCAAGACCAGCCTGGCCAACATGGCAAAACCCCATCTCTACTAAAAATACAAAAATAAGTCGGGTGTGGTGGTGCATACCTGTAATCCCAGCTACCCAGGAGGCTGAGGCACAAGAATCACTTGAACCCAGGAGGCAGAGGTTGCAGTGAACAGAAATTGCACCACTGCACTGCAGCCTGGGTGACAGAGCAAGACCCTGTCTCAAAAAAAAAAAAATTAAACTCCCAGCTTCTATGGCTTCAAGTTTGGAGTAAATAGAGAGCTGAGGCCAGCCAGTGTCTTCTCATGCTGAAAGACACTAGCCAGGTATTTATTTTAGTGTTCAGTACAGAGGAGGACTGAGACTCACAGAACAACTCAGAAAGTCAGCTTTTGGACTATGGAAATTCCATGCTGAAGATCCAAGTCCACACCACCTCCCCCTCTGGTTTCTTCACATGGCCTATCCTCCAATCTATAGCCTGACCAGTGCTCACTAAGAGCACTGGCCTGCCATTCAGTGGCTCTGCCTACCCCACGTAAGTGCAGACTAATAATACATGTCCCAGGTTTGTCCCTGAGACTGTGAATGCTAATGCGATGGACTGTTTAAAGCCCTTTTAGCTCTTCAGAGAACCACACTCTACTGGCAAGCTAGCCTTGCTTTTGTTAATTATGGAATCAGGGTGCAGTCTCCTGGTGCCTGTCTTTTTAGGTCTAACTGTAGAGACTGGGAGGCTGTAACAGTGATTATGAACCTTCAGCCCATCTAGAAGCCTTGGCTCTTGCCTCAGTTTACCTGGAGAGGCAGATAATAAAGAACTACTGAACTGTGTAAGTGTGGGACCCATGTTCCCTACCAAATCCAGCCTTCACTTCTAAATCTCCCTTCCTACATTCTGCCCCCGGAGTAGGTACAGTTAGTCCCGAGAAAGAATCCCAAACTGGCTTCCGTAGATACACACCAGGTAGTGTGTTTATGACCGGGGGCCACATTTTCTGAAACAGAAGACAAGTGTATGATCTGACAAAGCATTTGTTTCTTTTGTTTTTTCCTAATGTTGGGGTGGGGTGGAGGAATTTCAGGCTAATTTATAAATATCTTGTAATACATGAAAAAAAAAAAAAACACTTTTATCATAAAGAGTGGCATTCTGTACAGTAGGGCTGTCCAGAACCTCCCAGTGGTGTGGTCTTGTGTCAGAGCAGGAGGTACAGTGAGCACAGAATGGGTCTTTCTCCACGTGGGGGGCTTCACTGAGTGCTGGTAGAAAGAAGTCTCTGGTGTGGTCTGGGTCTTCCCTAGTACTTTCTCTCCAGAGCAACCTGTAGACATGAGGGTGGGCTCCTGGATTTACTGACCACCATCCCATGTCCTTCTCCAGGAAAAGCCAGCCTCCAAGGCATTGGAACAGGGAGGCCCCTTAATAACTAAGTTCCAGATCCCTTGAAAGTCAGGAAGTAAAGAAGAACTGCGTGTCCAATTGTGATGGAATCTTAAGCAGGCAGAACTAACTTTCCCCACATGAGAAATTAACCAAAATGCCAATGTTAATATCCTTAATCTGGATGGGGGAATGGTAGTGAGACCTTATTTCTGCGCATCTCAGCCAAGATGAACCTGGCTAGGGGTGGTGACCTGTCTCCCTTGTGGGAATAAGGCTACCTACTAAAGCTTGTGATGCCCACTGCAGCCTGCCTCTCCTCTGTCACTTGAGTTTTAGCACTGAACTGTGCACCTGGGAATGGCAGAACCTCAACAGGGGGATCCTCTTTGCAACTGGTGGAGCCTAGGAGCAGGAGGCTAGAATTATCCCCACCCCCTCTGCTCCTTCCCTTCTTCATGCCTCTCCAATTCCCCACACTTTGCTCCGGCTGTAAACAGTGGTGCCTGATCAAGCTGGCAAGGCTCCATGTGTTACCTGACAGCAGCACATTCATGCCTCTCAGTCAGTTGCCACAGGGGCCTGAAGACATGTGCAGCCATCAGAGTTGCCTTTCAACTGACCAGTTAACAGATACTGAGCACTAAGCCTACTGCCTTCAAGATAATCTGTATTCTGCTTTCTGAATATTTCTCAGATGACAACAAGAGATCATACTGCCTTGAATTGCACGATCCATATAATCATAGAAGAGTGCATGGCTTAGGGTAGGGGCTTTGGTGGTCTCCATTATTCTTATTAGTTTGGCTCGAGATGAGCTGCTGATTGATAATTCTCCCACAAGAGCCCATATTCTTGGAGAATGTGGCTATTTGAAGAGTTTTGGCAATTATGCTATGTTGTATAGGTAGAGAAGTGGAGGCCCAAGGAAAAGTAATATGTTCATAAGCCCAAGCTGGCTTCCTTTTTGAGTCTGCACCTGGACCTCAAGGCCTCTGCGCATGGTTTGTTCTAAAGCAGTGAAAGCCAGCCAGAGCTGGTGACTTGTCACTGGTGAGATATGCACAGTCCTGGGAAAAGCCCTTCCTGGATAGGGAAGCCCCAGAAAGATGGGAGTGGGGGACAGCCAGATGGCTCCCAGTGTTGAGTCCAGAGAGCCAGGGAGATAGGTTTCCTCTGGCTGTGACCAGCAGTCCTCTGTTCAGAGGTAGGGCTGCCTCTTTGGCTCAACCTTGAAGAGCCCTCTTTTCTACCAAAACCTGGGCACTCACTGAAACCTGCCTGACAATGCAACTTGCCTTAATTGAAAGGACATCGGGTGGTTGGGTGAGTGGGGGTTTCTGCACGTTGGTGCAGGATTGGGAAGGTTTGAGAGGATCTTATTCTACTTATCCTATTGAAAACTAGTGTTTTATTTTGTAATTAAAAAAAAAAAATTGAGCTGGGCGTGGTGGTTCACACCTGTAATCCCAGCACTTTGAGAGGCCGAGGTGGGTGGATTCCGAGGTCAGGAGTTTGAGACCAGCCTGGCCAATATGGTGAAACCCCATCTCTACTAAAATTATAAAAGTTAGCTGGGCGTGGTGGCGCTCACCTGTAATTCCAGCTACTCAGGAGGCTGAGGCAGAAGAATTGCTTAACTCAGGAGGTGGAGGTTGCAGTGAGCTGAGATTGTGCCATTGCATTCCAGCCTGGGCAGCAGAGTAAGACTCTGTCTCCAAAAAAAAAAAATAGAAAAGAAAAAAATCTTTAACTTTTAAAAACTCAAAGAGATATAAAAGCACAAAGCATAGTATGAACCCTGTCTACCCATCACCCAGATTCAGCAATTATTAAGACAAACAAATATTTGGGTTTTTTTAAATATGATTTTGTTTTCATTACTGTGCTCTGTATGCAGGATAGGTCAAAGATGGATGCCCAAGGTTACTCTTTCCAAAGGAAGTGTGTAATCCAGCTTTCCTACCACCTTCCAAGAGTGAAGTGGAAAGGAAAGAGCTTTGGCCAGGGTACTAGGGTTTGATTTGCGATTGCTCCCTGGTGCTCTGAGATGTTTCTGTGCATCTCCTTTACCAGATGTTGAGCTTGAATTTTATCCTTGGATTCCCAGGGCCTACTATTTAATGGCTGTTCAATAAGCATTATTGACTTGTGAGGCGAGTGATTTCATGAGATAGTGACTTTCCCTCTGGACAGGTTTAAATAAGCTAGTGCTTAGCTCACCATCCTGGGGGGACGGGGCAGATGATGGTGCAGAGTTGAGGTGGGGCTATTATTCGAACCCCTAGGGGACACTCAGAGGGAAGGACAGAGCCTCTTAGGTGAAGGGTTAGGAGTGCAGGGCTCCTGATTTTGCTGAGAAGGAGGAAGTCAGTAAGAAGGAAGAACAGGAGAGATTGGGGCAGATCTGTTCTCTGTGCCTGGCCCCCAGATTCAGTCAATCGCAGGCCCTGGATGTGGGTCAGGATTATGAGAACGGAGACTCCATCTCCAGAGCCTTTTTCTGGGTGGCCACAAGCAGCCTGCAAGCCACCTGCACCACCAGGCCCCACGTGCCATTCCAAGGACTGTTTTACTCATTTTGGAGTTGGAAGGAGAGAGCAGGCAAGGCAAGGGGCCGTTCCAAGTATTGGGGGAGTGGGGTCCACTTCCTGTCTCTGGAGCTCTCTGCAGTCTGGCCGTTCTGAGCTCCTCTGGGGCAGGGCCGGGTGGGGTATGAAATGGGATATGCAGGGAAAGGAGGGACCCTGATCCTAGGGTGTAGCAGAGGCCTCAGGCAGGGTGTCTCTAAGGCTCTGATTTTCAGCAGGCAACCTACCCCTCCCATCCCTGCCTGGTCTCTTTCAGTTTAAACTTCCAGCCTGATCCTCTCCTCCCATACATGTATGATGTATGTGTGTGAGTGTTTTAATTTTTATTCTTGGCAGAAGTTAAGACACAAGATGGATTTGGAAAGAGATTAAACCAGTCTGGGTATATGTTGGGCAGCAGGCAGCCTCATTCCTGGAGTGGGAGGGCCGGGAAGGAGTGGGGCTGCAGCTCTGAGGTGGGGGTGGAGGGTTGTCTCCTCCCCCAGTAGGAACCCAACTGAAACTAGAAGCTGAGCTGTTAACCCTTTGGGTTGTCAAACAGCCGGTTTCAGTGAGCCAAAGCCCTCTGGTCTGGTCTGGTGTGAAGAGGATGTGGGACCCTTGCATGGCCAGCACCTGTTCTGCTTCTCAGTGGTCTGTCACAAGCCCCTGGAAGCTGCTGGCCTTGTTAAAGTTGTCATTGATGGCTTCTCAGACTTCGATGTGCAGTCGCTTAAATTTGCATGTGCTTGGAAAACATCCCTCCTCTGCTAGGTCTATCTTGGGTCCATCCTATCCCTGCCCCCCGCCGTGGCAATTGTTCCTGGCCCCAGTCAGCAGCAGTCACTATGGCTCAGGACCTGTTTGTCACCTTTGCCACTGTAGAGGCTGCCTTGGCCCCCAGAGTAGGTGTTCTTTGCAATGGCGGCTGCCTCTTTGGTCTTTATTTCTGTGCAAAGAAGAGAAAATGAGGAATCTGAAAATCCAGAAAATATCTGGGGAAATCTGAGAGAAGGTTTTTGGGAAAGATGTTTTCTTCCTTAAAATGTATTAAGATATTTAACTTGTGAGAGAATAAAATACTTATTTTAGCTTTAAAAATTATAAGAATTTCTTTAAAATGATATAGTAAGGAACATCTTTATGCAGAGTTCTCAGTTTCAACCACCGTACCAGTGCAGAGCATTTCTGGCAGATATTCCTTACCAAAGTGATGTCAAAATCTACAACACAAACACCTGCACTGGGATTCTCAACCCTGGCTGCACATCACAATTTCCAGGAAGGAGTGGTGAAAATGTTGATTTCAGCACCCCTTCCCTCAGAGATTCTAACTTCATTTGCTTGAGGTGCTGCCCAGGCATTGTTACATTTTTAAGTGCCTCCAGATGATTCTCCTTTGCAGTCAGAATTGGGAGCTTCACATCTAATGTTATCAGAGAACAGAAGGAAGATGAGAGAGCTTATGTTATGAAATGAGAAGGAGCTGCTTGTCTCTCAGTACATGGTAGTGCATATAACTTGGATCCTAGATTCAAAGCGTGGCTGCCAATCTTTGGGCTGTATTTCCATACTGAGACACTCAGGACTGACTCCATAGGTGTGGAGAACTTTCAGGAGTGCGTCTTCAGGAGTACAGATGCAGAGTACATTGTGAGAATCCATCAAACCAATTCATCCTGAAACATGGTGGCTAGTGCATGACTCCAGCTCAGACTGACTTCTTTTTTTCTGCCTTTCTTAATTCCTGTTTTGAAAACAGTTTTGTTGTGTAACTCTTCTAAGCTGCCAAGGACACCAAGACCAGCAAGCAGGGGATGCAGACACTCTAGGCCTTGAATCCTTTACTTAAGTTTCTTTATCTCTCTGGGTCTCACTTGCTGCATCTGTAAAATGGGATGAGAATACTACCTACCTCATATAGTTGTGTAGTGGTTAGACAAGATCATTCATGTGTATTAGCTCATTATCTTGTACATATTAATCCAACAAGTGATCAAATAGGATTGATAGTTTCTTTTCGTTCTAAATATGTGCCTCAACCCCATATTGCAACAAAATCTAGTATACTACATTCAATAAATCTCAATGATTTCTAACTTGCATTTACAAATCAGTAGGAAATTAGTAATTTATCAGGAAAAAAAGCAATCTTTAAATGTTAACCTGCTCAACATGACTTTTTCAGCAAACTATTAGATGGTATATTCTGTATAACTTACTAAACAAAGTAATTTCAGATCTATAAAGCTTGTTAACAAAATAGTAAATGTGTTTTCATCTTTTTTTCCAAAATACTTATCCACATTGTGTGAATACAACAGAATCCTGAAATTAGGGGAAGTGTTCTTTATAAGCTGAAGGAGTTGATTGCTGGAGATTAGACACAGCAAATTCCTTAGCTGTGATAATGGGGCAAGGAACAACATTTTATGGTTGAGGGGGTGGCTGGGAAATGAGGCCTGTGGGAGGATGGGAAGATAAAATATCAGTGGTGACATGAGAATATTTGAAGATAGCTTTTTTCGAATTTGCCTTTTTAATTACAAAAGTAATGCTACATACCTACTTTGATTATTTCTGAGGCATTTAAGGCAAAAAGGGCAAATCCACTGATCTTCAGGGATAACTGACATTAAAATTTAAGTGTCTCCTGACGTGTTCCTGTGACAACCCAAATAACTCCCACCACATATTCACATGTAATGTTTTTAATTATAAAAATGGGATCATGCTGGTTTGCAAATTGCTTTAGAATTCTCCTGGAACCTCTTAGGCCAGTATTCCTCAAAGTGTATTTGGTGAAGGCCTCATCACTAATGGTACACTGAGGGGAAAAAAAGGGTAGTTTTGTTAAATAAGTCCAAGTTTGTGGTCAAGTGAGTCGAAGCCTGTGGGTACAGACTTTAGCGCGTACTCTCTCCCTCTCTTGGCAATTCACGATGCACAAAGCATGCTAAAGGCTCTGAAAAGTCCTGCAGTAAAGAAATCTGATTAGCTTTTCTTAACATAGCATTTTCTAAATTATTTTTGGTAACATATTTTAATATCTGGTAGGTTTTTAGAAAATTCCTCACTAATCTTTCTACCACTACACCTCCCACCCCTCTGCCACTATAACCTTGTGAGATAGGCAGGAAAACAGCCCATCTGTTCATTTAATCAGCAAATACTTACTGCACTCCTCCTATGTGCTAAGCATTGCGATTGATGCTGGGGATATGTGAATGAGCAAGATAGAAGGCTGTCTGCCCTCACAGACTCTCACTGTTTGCCTGCAGCATAGTGATGGTATTAGTTACGTCCATCATTAGTCATGATGGATGGCTGTGCTCTGTGCACCTGGGAATGGCAGAACCTCAGCAGGGGGATCCTCTTTGCCACTGGTGGAGCCTAGGAGCAGGAGGCTAGAATTATCCCCACCCCCTCTGCTCCTTCCCTTCTTCATGCCTCTCCAATTCCCCACACTTTGCTCCTGCTGTAAACAGTGGTGCCTGATCCAGCTGGCAAGCCTCCATGTGTTTGTTTTCTCTGTATGTGCCAGCCTTGCACCAAGGCCACTGAGCTTCCCAAGTTGGGGAGAGCTGGCGGTGGGGTGGGGGGCTTCCAGCAGAAGGCAGGGGCTGATTGACAGACCAACTGGAGCGTGCTTCAGATTTCCAAACTGATATTTATTTAAGTTTTAGGTGATTTAAAAGGGCTTTGTAATTGAGAAAGGAAGGATTGGGGATGAAGTTGGGGACTGAATGTGTATATTTGGGGGTCAAGGAGGTGGCAAAGAAAGTGGGTTTGTATGAGGTCAGATGGGAAAAAAGTAAACTGTCATGACTCTAAAGCTTACTTAGCAGCTGGAGCTGTTTGCTGTGCGAGTGTGTGGGGGGGGGGGGCGGGGGGGGGTGCGTGCATGTGCACGTGCCTGTCTTAGAGGTGGAGAACGCACATGTCCAGGGCAGGATGCTGGGCCAGCCTGTGTGGAGGTATCCAGCCCCCGAGATATTGCCTCTTCTTAAACCTCTTTTGTTGAAATACTAGGGATGAATTTGCAGTAAGCATTAGACTAATGAAAATATTCCTAAAACTATCCCTAAAAGGAGTTATTCAGATTTACTAAGTTGCTGTCACTTATGGGATACCTACTTAGTCCCGGTCATTGTTATACATGTTTGCTGATGTGATCTGTTTTTCCTTCAGCATCCCTATGCGAGTTGATTTTGTTGGCCTATGCCAAACTGGTTCCTTTGAAAGGTCAGGATAAGGGTTTCTTTCTTGCATAAAAGTCTAAGAGGGATATTGCCCATGTCACAGTGCAGCCAGATGCGAACTGAGGAGTGGTAGCGTCTCATCTCCCATCTTGGCACTGACTTCAGCGGTTTATTTTACCTCAAGGCTTAGCTTTTTATTTCAATGCGTCAGATTTCCTGCAAGCATGCTTAAGCATGTTAGGGGTTGGAGGGTGTGTGTGTGTGTGTGTGTGTGTGTGTGTGTGTGTGTGTGTCCCTGGGTTGGGGCTGGCTTTGCCTGGCATCTGTTTGAATTAGCCCCAGAGAAAGGCCAAGATGAAGCAGCCTAATCCTCATTCAGTCCAGGTCACAGCACCTGAGACCTATTTTGAGTCATATGGCGGGTATAAATGTGGGCCTAGGGCCATTGGTTGTTTAATCATCATGAGGAAGGGGCATAGAGAATGACTGCAAGTGACAGCTTAATTGGAATTGGTGGTAATTATGTTGCATAACAGAGAAAATCAAAGTAAGTGTTTTTAACCCCCAAGCCTTTCTAGATGCCCAACTCCTCATACCAAGAAAACAGCTCCTCACTAGTCTATGTGACTACAGTGCTCTCTCCTTCCCACCATGACCTTTCACCTTTGCATCTCAGGTGCATTCATTCATTCAACAGGTGTTTGCTTTGTAACCAGAAGTGTGGTAGATGCTGAAGATGCCTTGTGAATAAGATCATTGCTATTCCTGAGCCCTTGGTCTAACAGTCAGGTGAAACCTAAATACTTAACAGTGTGCTGGGCTCTGGAGTCATGAAGAGCTGGGGGCCTCACCACTGTCTTGTGGGCTGCCTGATATAGAGAGGGTACTTGAGACCTGTCTATCGAATGGAATTGAGCTTCCTCAGGCACCTACTTCTGTTTACATTCTTCTTTTCCACATTCAGCCCACCCCATGATTGGAACATCTTGTGTCCTGCCTGCCTTCTCCACTAATTAAGAACCACGGTGGGCTCTCAAACCAAATCCCTAAGGGAGATAGGAACAGGAATATTAGACACTCATGTATCACCTTCCCCTGCTCAAGCTCCACTTTGCAGCCAGAGTCCCACCTGGGATTCATCAGATCCAAACTCCATGGACCAGTTAGGCCTGGAAAAGACCTTGGCAGTAGGAGGTCTTTAGAGCTTAGCAGACATTCATTGGGTACCTGCTACATGTTGAGGAGGGAGACTGACAAACAAGTAAGTTACACTATAGTGCGAAAATGACAGTGTGGGTGATAAAGCTGAAGCTTAAGCGTCTATAGCTCTAGGGCTTTTTCCTGCCTTAATTGACAGACTTTGACATATCTTCCAGGACTATGTAAGGAATGAATCTAGATGATTTAAAAGGGAATTCTTTTAAATTTGTGAAAGAAGCTACATTAAGAACTGACCTTCCAATGTACCGAGGAGGGCCTAAGTGTGTGTGTGTGCGCGCACGCGTGCGCCCGTGTACAAGGGCATGTGTGCACAGGTGTGTAGGAACCTGTGAACATTTATCATTCTTCTGATGTCTTTGTTAGCGTTTCTGGCTCCTTGACTGTTCTTAGTAAAATCCGCAGTTTATCTTGTAGCTTAACTTTTCTTGAGGCCATGCTACATTTTAATTTTGGTATAATTGAGTGATGTTCTCAAAGCTGATGGGGACTAGGTCTGAAGCTCATTGAAGACTGGAGGCTGTGCCTTGTTTTCCTCTACATCCCCTCAGCCTTTTGAACAGTGTGTGGCACCTAGAGGGTGCTCAGTGTCAGCACTGAATTGCGTCCAGTGCCACCCCAGGACCTGTACCTCTCCTCAGGAGTGACTCTGGGATTGCCAGCTGTTCTGTCTGCTCCTCTCAACATGAACACTAAGCAGAGTGCCTTGTTTTTACTCCACTTAGGAGCCAAATCCTGTTGCTCCCGGGAGCATTTCTTGGGGTAGTACACCGTGTTTTTCTCAGGGCTCCATTGTTTTCCACAGGCACTCTCAGATGGAGTCAGTGTTCGTCTTCCTCTGAGCCTGTTTATAATAGTATAGTAAGGTTTGTGTTCACACACTGGTTGCTGGTCAAATGGGATCCGTTTCCTTTGTGGTAAGAGATAGGACTTTAAGCTCTTAAGATCTGCCGTAAGTGCTGTGCAGTTCCTGGGACTGTTTGTTTGTATGCCTTTTTGGTACTGTCTACAGGCTCTAAACAATTCTTTTACATGGATTGTTTGTCAACTCTGAGCACCTAAAGGTTGGGAAGTAGATGCTTGTATTTCCTTTCCAGCCACTATAGTAGCATTTTAGTTCATTTTACATGACTTGTGTGGGTATAGCCCTGGTCATATGTTGTAATTAGAAACGGGGAGGGAGAAAAAGAACAGGTGGTTTTGTTGTGGCTTTGTGCATTCAGTGAACGAGGTCAGAGGTGAGCTCCTTTCTGGGGCTGGGAGTGCGGTCCAGGAGGGATTATAGGGGTAGTTTTCCTTTATATAAACACTTCTCCACAACGTCTTGTCTCAGTTGACCTACTGTCTGATGAGGATATTTTCTTTTTCCCTCTGAACAAGTAGAGACACTGTGAAGAAATTATGATTATTATTGTCATTATCATCAAGAGTGCAGAGAGGGCATACTTGGGGGAGGGTGAAGAGGTTATTAGCTTAAGTGATGTTAAATGCTGACTAGTGTTGGGTAGAGATGGAGACATTAGGAACTAAATCTTGCCACAAACTTGGGAACACTAGAGCATTCTCCATGGATCCCTATTCCACAGGGCTATTTCAAGGGTCTGTAAAACATTATATAGAATTTATTTTTTAAAAAAAGAATATTTCTTGAACTTCTGATGCATGTGTGTAGGGTGGAAAAGTCAGCCCATTGCTTATATTTATTTTGTATAGGAAAGAGCAACGAGATGATATCATGTGTGTTTAGAGTTGTTAAAGTATATTATGTCTGGCAAGGATGTGGAGAAAGAAGAAAGCTTATATACTGTTGGTGGAAATGTAACTTAGTACAACCCCTATGGAAAACAGTGTGGAGATTCCTCAGAGAACTGAAAATAGAAGTATCATTTGATCCAGCAAGCCCATTATTATCTACCCAAAGGAAAGGAAATCGTTACATAAAAAAGATACCTGCACCTCTATGTTTACAGCAGCACTATATCACAATAGCAAAGATAAATGTCTGTCAACGGAAGATTGGATAAAGAAAATGTGGTGTGTATATATATATATATATATATATACCCATGGAATACTGCTCAGCCATAAAAAAAGAATGAAATCATGTCTTTTGCAGCAACATAGAAGGAATTGGAAGTCTTTCTCTTAAGTGAAGTAACTCAGAAACAAATCCAAGTACCATGTGTTCTCACTTGTAAATGGGAACTGAATAATGTGTACACATGGACAGAGTATGGAATGATAGACGTTGGACACTTGGAAGGGTGGGAGGGTAGGAAGGGGGTGAGAGGAATAAGAAACTACCTAATTGGTATGTTGTACATAATTGGGTGATGGTTACACTAACACAATATATCCATGTAACAACAATTCACTCGTTATCCATGTAATAAAGGGCACTTATAACCCCTAAATCTACAAAAATTTAAAAAATTTTTTAAATAAAAAAAGTGAGCAATGAACATTTTTTTTAATAGCGCATGTCTTCAGGTCTTAAAGGATGTTGATCTACAAGCCAAAAAGGTGGCAATGCCACTGCATTAAATCAGGCATCCAGTGAGTCTCTTCTGGAAGAAAAGTTTCATGACCCCTGACTCCCAAATTATGGCATGATTGGTATATGCCAGGTTGCTTTTGCACATTAACTTATTAACTTTTTAAATAGTTCATCAAAGTATTATCACTCTTACTTTCACAAAGTATAAACTGAGGCTCGAAGATATTAAGTAACTCACCCAAGGTTATCTTCTGTGAAGGGTAGAAGAGCTTCAGAAGCCAAGGCTTATCGTTCTTCAGTACCTGATCCTGCTGAGCTCCAATGCTGTCACTTAGTAGAGAAGCTTTGTCTATAATAAAATTTGAGATGAGATATAATGCCCTTATGTGATAGAACATCAGGAAGGGTTTTGATAACATATCAAAATGGGGCCAGTAACACTACTTGGGAGGTAAAGATTAAAAGTGATCATGGATATGAAGCAGCCAGCCGTGGGCTTAGCACATCATAGGAGCTGGGCAAAACTAGGTGCCTTTCCCACATCCCTGACCTCATCCCTCCTGCCTTTCTCATGCTCTTCTCTTGATCTTCTTAAGCCTGAACCTGTCCTCTTTCTCACTCCATAACTTTCTTATTTCTCCCTCTTCCAACCCCCTTTGCCTCCCTCCTCCTACCCAGCTTCCAACTCAGGGCCATGGTGATAGTGGCACAGGCATGGTCTCATCCTAGATTAGATTCTGTTGCAGTCCAGTGGCTATAGGAAGCCTGGAGCCACAAGCTCAGTTGGGTGTTCATTTTGGAAGATGAGATGAGAAGAAAAACAAAAGATGCTTTTGGAATGGAACCTCAAGGCACAGGAGCATCTGCAGAGGCACAGCCTTCTGTCCTTAAGAGCTTAGAAACTCATCAACATCCAGCTCTGCTGCAGGACTGCCCACACTGATGTGGGGACCTTTTGGTTTTGAAAAATACAGGTCACATTTACAGTCATTTCCCTGCAGGAAAAGAAGTTGGTTCCACCATTAAGAACAGTGTGTGTCTCTCTGTGTGCCATACATGTCCTTGGTCAGGCTAACATTCTTTCTCAATCCTAGATTTCTAATCTGACCAAACCCTTCAATCCAACAAACATTGAAAAGGCACCTACAGTGTGCCAAGGCTCTAGGTGCTAGGGTTACCAAGATAAATTTGACACATCCTTGCCTTCAGTGAGCTTACAGTCTGGGGTCAGAAGAAAGAGATAAGAGGTGTATGACACATATGCATGATTGAACCCAGAAATCCCTGTGGAAATGTTATATGAGCTTATTTGAGATACTGCGGGAACTGGAATGAGGAGGTGACATTTGAGATAAGATCTAAAGATAATTAGGAGGTGTTCCATGGGCGGAATGAAGGAAGAAGGGAAAGGTGGTTCCAGTAGAAGGAATAGAGAGTATGAAAATGCAGCCTCCCCCGATTTTAGGGCTTACAGGAGGCAGTCACAGGAAAGGTTGACTGGAACCTAGTTATAAAGAGCCTAGAAGGCTTTGCATTGGAATTTGAACTTTAATTATGCTCAGATGGAGAGCAATCAAAGATATGTCTATTCACTTGTTTTTTTTTTTTTTAGACTGAACTCCAAGTAGGAAAAAGAATCATAAAAAAAAATCATAATTCCTCCACATTTTCCAATCAGCTGCTTTTTAGAATGGTCTAGGCCTCATCCAGAAGCTCACTTGCTTTTTATGAAATGAGATCTATATTACTTATCTTTTAAACGTTTATTTTCATGTTGCTACTTGAGCTTTATAATTATCATTTTAATAGCTGCATAATAGTCCATCAATTATTATGCCATAATTTACAGAAAGCAGCATGGTAGAGTGAAAAGAACCAAGGTTTTTAGGATCAGGCAGACCTGGTTCAAATCTTCACTCTGAGATTTACCATCTATGTGATCTTGGACACGATTTTAATCACTCTGAACTTCAGTTTCCTAATCTATAAAATGGGTTGACCATACACACACCTTCCAGGACTACTGTGAGATTGTCAAATTCGATGAATTACGACTATGGCCAATAGGAGGTGCTTGCCAAAGGAATAGTAGCTTCCCAGTTACCATTTACTGTTTGGTTGAGCTTAATGTTTTAGAAAGAAGGTAGATGGCAATGCAGAGGCAGATTAGATGGAGAGAAGAGGGAGCCTGAGAGCCAGTTTGACGGCTCTAGACCCGTGCTGTTCAATAAATCAGCCCCTAGCCCATGTGGCTGTTGGGCACCTGAATGTGGCTAGTCTAAATTGGATGTGCAGTAAACATAAAATACACAGAATGAAAAAATGTAAAACATCTCAATTTTTATCTTGATTACATGTTGAAATTATATTTTGGATATATCATGTTAAAAGACATTGAAATGATCTTCATGTGTTTTTTAACATGGCTACTAGAAAATTAAAAATTACATAGGGGGCTGGAATTATATTTCTGTTGGACAACATGGCTCATGCCAGAGGTAGAGTCCATACAACTGATCAGATAATGGGGCGGAGAAGCAGGAGACAAGGTGACTCCAAGGTTGGGCAGCCAAGTAGGTCGAAAATCTTTTCATGGCTTTAGGGAAGGTAGGAGAAGATTAGACAAGTTTATGTTTGTATAAGCAGGTCATTAATGGGTGTCCTCTGAGCGGTGACACAAAAGGCAAGGATTTGGTTTAGGCTAGAATAACTGTCCCTGCCTTCCTTATGAGTTGGCCATTCAGGCTTCTTCTGTGTCACATACTGTACATGCTTTAATTCCTGCACAGACTTGTTAGGGATACTTCTTCCCACGCCTGTATGCTCACAGCCCACATGACGGCGTTATCACCAGGTTCAGAGCATACTTGGTGCCCAGGGGCTTCTGGAGTGAAAGATTACTAACCAGTGTGCTCTTTGCAGGGAAGGTTGGGAAGAGCTTGGCTGCTCTGTGGTGCCCCCAGAAGGCTCCAAGACTGGCTTGCCAGAGAGCTCCAGATACTTCTGCTTGCCCTTTTGTGGAGCTCTCTTCTAACCCATGAAATATGCTGAGTCACAGTAGCCCAGAGTAGGACTGTGTAGAAAAAATAAATTGCAGGGAAGGCTTCCACAGGGAGGCTAACTGTTCGCAAAGCCATGTTAGACCCAGCTCAGTGTGTGTCTCCACTACTCTGGCTTTTCTAAGATTCCAGGAGTCATCAGAGAGTTCATACCGAGGACCAAGGAGCTGAAACTGGCTTCTGGATAGCGTTTCAGTTAACCAAATGATACTTAGGTTTGAGAGCCAGGCATTGAAATTGTACCTGGCCTCTAAAATAGCCAGCATACCATTCCCTGCAGGAGTGTTGAGATATAGTAGGGCCTTGGGTTGAGCTAGGAAACTAGAGATCGATGCTGCATCTCAGCAGCGGGTAAGAGCAAGGAATGTAGAATATATCAAGCTTGGAAGGCAAAAATCCACAACAACAAGCACAGTGTCTGCCTTGGTTTCAGCCATTTCAGCTGACTTTGCCTACCCGGCATTGGTACTGGAGGAGGGAAGAACAAAGGACACCTGTGAGATACTCGCCCCACTCTGGCAGGGGTATTGCGGCACCTGCAATAGGAGGCTTTTGCTTCTCCTAAAGCCATTTTCATCTGCCCCAGCTCCAACTGTGGTTGTGAGGTAGTGTTTCAAGTTCTTTGTCAGCAGTAGTAAAACTCTAGGAGCATGTGTTCATTCAGAAATCATTTATTGAGCTCCTTCTATGTGTTAGGTATACCATAGGATTAAAGTTTCAACTATAGGGAAATACATGAGAGTCCTTTTAATTTTTCTTCCTTTTTTTCTGTCCCGATTTAAATTTGTGATTTTTTACAATTGCAGAACAAATCGTTTTAGGTTTTACAAGTTATGAAAACTACTTATTTATCCTTTGAGTAATTCTGTCTTGGTTATGAATTTTCTTTTTGTTGCAAAGATGGGAGAAATTTACTCTGTTTCCTTCCCATGTTCCCTGGCCCTCCTTTCCTATTGAGCATTGGAGGGAAGATGCCCTTAGACCTCAGGCATCCCCAAGCCTGACTTCCAGCAGATATACTTGTGAGAAGGCCCAGCCTACTGAAGAACCCACTCCCTTAATGCAGAGAGGCCCCTCGTGCCCGTAGCTTGGCTGTGGCAGACCACAGCTGTCACCTCCTCCTCGGCCAGAGCCAGGCGAACCAGAGGAGGAAATGGGCCAAACTTGGCAGGCTGGTGGGTCCTCTGCCCCTATGGGGGCCCTTTGTTTCTAAAGTGGTTTCATCCCAGCACGCATCTGTGATTTCTCAAGGCCACTGGAGAGCTGAGAATTGGCCACAGGCCTGATAGCCCAGTAGGGTAGGTGTCACTGGCCTTAATGACCTTGTATTGACTGGGATTGTGTTGATAGGGCTGGGGTGAGGATTCCGGAGAGAGTGTCAGAAACACCTAGGCATAGGTGACTAACTATGAAGGTTTCTGTCCCTGAAGGCCCTGATGGGTGGGTGCTCTGCCAGAGACCATGCTCACCCATACTCTCTAAGACGTGTGCACAGTTCAAACCTGCACACATCTGCACACACAACACCAACTGTCTGTGGCCCTGTGTGGATGCTGCACCCCTCTCTCCCTCTGCTCTCCCGGGAACTCCTACTTCTCCCACCCCCCAACACCACCATAGCAGTCCTCACTCCTAATCCCAAAGTCCAGCCTTTCCACCAGCCCCAACCTCTCTAGATTAGAGCTCTCTGGGGACCAGGACCTTTTGAAAGGAAGAAAGAAAGGAAAAGGGAGGAAAAACAGAAAAAAAGTGGGAAACAGAAGAATGAAACCGGGAAGGGGCAGTGGTGCCTTGAGCTATCTCACTGCATTACAATGAATATGGACTCTATTAAGCTCCGTTCTGCCTGTTAGTGTTTCCCGGGGCAACACAGCCCCCATATGGCAAGCATGCAGCAGATTAGGGTAGGCCCCCGGGCTGCATTGAAGGCCAGTGGCTTGACTGGCAGTTGAACCCCCTCCCCACCTCCCCCTACTCCTCACACTTGACACTGCCTGTGTTTATCTAAAGCAAGGAGGGGGGGCCATTTGAAAGGTTTTTGTCCTGACTCAGAGAAGGGAGAGGAGGAGGCTGGAGGCAGGGTGGAGAGAGGGAGGATGAGGGAGGAAGGAGGGTGGAGGTGGGGTAGAAAGGGGAGAGGTGAGGAGGGAAGGCTTCATAAATATTCAAGAGGAGCTCTGAATGGAGAGAGAGAAATAAAGCAGATGGAATTCGTGTTAAAGAACAGCACAATCACCCTGTTTTGAGCTCTCCAAAAACAAAAAAAAAGAAAAGAGAACGGCCTTCTAGGAGTGTAGAAGCTGCATTTATCCAATTAGCAGGGTTGTCAAATTGAATTTATATGGAATAGGGGTGGGGGAATTGAGCAGGGAGTGTAGAAGAAAGGAAGTGGTTTTCCTTTTCTTTCGGTTTTCCAGTTTAGCAGTAAAGCCCCCCACACCATGGGTAGATGCGTGGATTTTTTTTTTTTTTAAACTCTTTAAAGAAATGAGGTCATTTTGGGGAAAGGGTATGAGTGACAAAACTCCCCAGTAACTTTTTCCTCCAGTGCTGGAGGCGGGAGAGGATTAGACGTGTTTTACCAAAAGCTCAGTGGGCAAATCAAGAGGTAAGACCTCTCCTTGACTGACGTGGCAGAGGTGGCTTCTCTCTATGGGGGGTTCCTCCCCGAAGGAAGATGCTGTATCGTCTTCCTTCCCTTTCTGCTTGCCTTGATGGTGAGTGGAAATAGGCTGTGTTTGTCAGCACCTTGTTATAAATTCTGGGTTCAGTGAGAGGAACCCAGGTTTGGCTGATCTCACCAAAATACCACTTTGATTATATAATTCCCTTGCTCAAAAACCATCACTAACTCTCTCCTTCTGTGGTATGAATTTTAAACTCTTTTCTCTGGTCTTCCACAGTCAGACCCAAGCTCAGTGTCCTGCCTTGTCTCTTTTCATTCTTCTGAGTAAGTCTCCAAAGTGGGATGTGAGCGCTAAGGGGAAATATAAGCAATACCATTGGAGCACTGTTAGATTACAGTAGAGATTCCCTTAATGTTTATTTCTGCCTAAAAAAGGAATAGGAAAGAAATTCAGCTTTGCTAATATTTAATATAGGGGTTGGCCGTGGGACCTTTGGTCTGTACATTAGGCTGTCATGTGTCACAACAGTGTCCCAGGCATCTCCATGGGTAAACGGCCTGACAGTGTCATTCCCTCCCCAGTTTTCCTGTTCTGCCTTAAGTGGATTTACAGATTATATTATTTAGTTTAACTAAATTAACTCTCACAAAAGGACAAGTGGCTTAAAGAGATTGCTACAAAGAACCTGTGGGTTGAAGAGAAGGCTGGTAATCCAAGCACATGCAAACAGGAAGAAAACAGCAGAGCTGACCCTTTTCAAGCCACAGGAGGGAGTAAAAACAGTGATAATGGAATCATTTCTGATGAGAAGTCAACAAAATAATTAACAGCCAAGCAGACTATTTGAAAGAGATTACACCCATATCATTAGCGATGATACTAATCCTAAACAGGCGTTCTGCCTTAAGCTATTAGCTAATGATATTTTAAGATAATCTTGGTTAGGGAGTTATTAAAATGTGGTTTCATTTTCACCTACTCTTTTTAACATTTTAGTTCTGCAGTGCATGTATTTAATTTATAAGTAAAGAAGTATGCATGTATTAGGGATGTTTGCCCAGAATATTTCACTCAGGCGTTAGTAGGATTAGGGAAGTTTGACATCCACTGTTACAGATAAGCCCAACTGCTTGACACACCACGCTGCAAACACAAGACTAGCGTTCCCACCAGGTGAGTACCACCTTCCTGCCGTGCCCTCCTCCTCCTTGCTTGTACCTACCTCAAGAGGCCCAGTTTCAAATCCTATTTCCAGAACATCTTCCCTTAAGACCTGAAACTGAAAACACTCTTCTGCCTCGGCTCTCACTTGCCGCTTCACATTGGTGACTGAGCTGACTGGTGAACGTATTAAAGAGTGCTGAAGTTATTACAGGAGAATAATCACAAAATTTCAGTGGTTTTGTGCAACAAGTGTTTATTTCTTCTCACGTCTGTCACATCTTGACCTAATTGCTTTGATCTTATAGCTGTGCCTTCTGAGCCATGTGCTGTATGGGTCACCAGACTGGAGAAGCAAAGATGGAAGTGTCTGTCAATCTCTTAACCCCCATGCCCAGTAGCGACACAGGAAGTTCACTTACACTTCATTGGCCAGCACTAGTCACATGGCCCTAAGCTCACTGCAGAGGAGGCTAGGAAATGAAGAGGAGCTTGTGGATATTCGCTGGGTGCTAGTGAATTTATGTCCCAAATGTTGCTTTAAGCTGCTAAGGACTGAATCCCTCTTCTACTCACAGCGCCTTGCATACTGTGTTGTATGTGGTCAAATATAGCAATATTTTTTTCTTCCCAATAATATTAATAATTAAAAGTCACAGCACACATCTTTTTATTAATAGAAGACTCATACAGAAAATCTGGATGAGGAATAAGGTAAAATATACTTAGAGGCTGGCCAGAGCATGGTTCATACTTAAAAACATCAAACCATTGCTTTTTTCTCCCCTATTTGACATCAGAGTGTTCTGGGTAGATGTTCCAGGTACTAGTCTAGAACTTCGCTGTCTCATTTGGCAACCACTCGCCCTATATGGCTATTTAAATTAAATCTAAAGAAAATTAAAAATTCAGTGTCATAGTCACATTAGCTACATCTTGACAACTTAATAGCCATGAGTGGCTAGTGTTTTAAACAGCACAAATATAGAACATTTCCATCATTGCAGAAAATTCTACTGAAGAGGTTTGTGCAATGAATAATAGGAGATTTTTATAGATTAGAATGTAGACGATGAAAAGATAAAAATGATCACACAAAGTTACGGTGATAGATAATGATCCAGGTAACATTATTCTTACGTATAAGAAAGTAAATTAGGAAACATTCTAAAATTGGCTCTAAAACCATTTCTAGCCAGTTGGTTAATGTGGTTCCAGAAACAATTTGCTAGGGGGTAGTGTTGGGCTAGTACAAGGAGCACTGGACTAGGAGTGGGAAGACCTGACTTGTACCCTTAAATCTCCCTTCTGACTGGGAGACCTTCTACAAATCACTGAGATTCATTCAGCCTTGACACATCATTCATAACACTCAAAACACATTAGGCATTACTCTAGGATACTTTTTTATTTTCTCTGAGGTCCCTCCTAATTAAAAAAAAAATTGTTTTAATTAGGTCTGTGTGTCAGGTACACCTCTTTAAGTAAAAATGACCTTCGTTTTTTGTATGTATTTAAAGGTATACAACTTGATGTTTTGATAAACTTTGTTTTTTTAGAGGCAGGGTCTTGCTTGTTGCCCAGGCTAGAAGGCAGTGTAGTGTACATCATAGCTCACCGCAGCCTCAAACTCCTGCGCTCCAGTGATCCTCCTGCCTCAGCCTTGTCAGCAAACCTCTTTCTTAATTCCTTTGCCTAAGTCTGTCTACACTCACATACTCAGCCCTCTGAAAGTTAAATTCATTTATTTCCCCAATATTTGCCTCAATGCCTCTCTTCTGTGCAGGAGTACCACCCTCTTTCTTGAGATGGGGGCTGCCAACACTTGTACCCCAGACACTTGGCATCACCTTCTAGGAGCAAAGCTTTCTCCGCCTTTAAGACAATTGGGAAAGGTAAATCTTGTTCTACAAAATTGGGAGCATGCAAAAAATGAAAAAAGCAACTTGGAGCAGGATTTTTTTCTTTTTCATGTAGCTAACCCCTCTCAACCAATGGAACAAAAGAATTTGTCAGATCGTATTCTTGCCACTAGAAGAATGTTTTTAAGAAAGTCTCTTTGTGCTATCTGCTACATCACACTGTCTCCTATTCAGCTCACCTTTGTTACTGGTCTTAGGACATCCAAAGGGCATGTTTTGTGTTTTAGATCATACAAGCTTCCCTTTCTGAGACAGCTGCTGTGACATGAGTGTCCGGAGGATGAGCCGGAGGCTTTTTTTTGTGGTGTTGTCTCACTCTTGTCCAGTTAGTCAGCCAGCCCTCTTGGGAGGAAGTAGGGCTGGCCTCCTCCTGATGATCGACTCTCAGTTGTTCGTAATTTTCTCAAAAAACAAATACTCTAAGGCTACAGTTTCTCAGCATTGGTCTTAACCCCAGAGTGTGTTTTGTTATTGTTTTTAGAAAGTTTCAAAAACATCTGTTTGGAGGAGGTTATTTTGGTGGGGAATATGCATGTCCGCAGTTAAATGTCTCGGACCCATTTTCTTTCTTTTTTTGTGTCCAAATCACCCTTTAAAATGTCAAGTACCTAGGCTTCAATAATAAATCAAATGATTTTGATATATTTTTTTATTTATCCCCTTTTCCTCAGAAATTGCCAAAGGAAAATAAGAAGGATCTAGATATGTTTTTCATTGCCAAGAAAAGTAATAGGCCTTATTGTTGTCTTCGCCCAATTTTGAAATTGTACCTTGTTCATTTCACAATGGGACAACGTTACGCTGCAATTAGGTTCTCCAACTTAAGCCTCACTTGCCTTTTTTCCCTGAACGTTAAAGTAAACTTCACAGATAACCGAATCTCTAGTATTATCTTTCTAGACCAAACTCACTAGCTAACTTGGTTCAAAAAGTAACTCAGTTTCCCCAGATACTAAATAAAATGCATCATACCTTCAGTGACCAATCCCCCAATCTCCCCCTCAACATAGCCATATTTTTTGGTCACAGTTCTGCTTTTACATGAATAAGACCCCACAGATCCTGTTTTGGGGTCCTTAAAATGGTACTTCTTACAACTCTGTTGTGGGGATTAATGGGTTAACTCCTTATTCCCTCTCTGGATACCTGCATCTTCCCCTCTCACTCCCAAATACATTCTTTTCTCCTTGTTGTTTTTGAAGCAGGATGGCGGCTGGTGGCTGGCGCAGTGACAGGATCTGTTTCCATTTTGAACCTTATAAATTACTGAGGGTGCAGAAGTAACAGGAGTTGCTTGGCTGATCCTCGTTAAGCAGGAGGGGGTCTGGGCTGAATTTCCTCAGTAAAATCTTTGTTGCTTTTACAACCCAAACACCTCTGTAGCCACACTGTACTCATAAGAAACAACCCTCCCATTCCTCTTCTGCTTGTCCTCTTTTGCCCTTCATTACTTTAAGTTCATTTTCTGTCTCCCTGCCTCCCTTCTTTCCTTCCATCCTCCCTCCTTCCCTTCCTCCCTTCCCTCGGGGCATGGAAGGAACACTTGCTCTCAATTTCCTTAAGGGGCTGGGGAAATTAGGGCATGTCTTGAACAAGCGAGTTCCCTAAAACCCATAATGGGAACTCATGCAATGTTCTATATACCTTATCTCATTGGGGAAAAGCAAATTAGAGAATTAAAGCAAGTATCTGGAAAATTGAGAGGAACCCAAAAGCTTACTTTTTGGTATAAACTTTCCCTCTAGAAATCACTGTTAAAATGCCCCACTGTTCTACGTCATACTATTCCAACTCTGTTTGCTAAACACCCACTGGATACAGAACCATGATAGGAAAAAAAAAAATGGGGAAAAGGCTGCTATTGTGATTTAAAGCACAGAGTTTTGGAATCAGTCCAAACTGGCCTACTGTTAAGTAATCCTGGGCAAGTTAACTTCTGGAACTCAATTTTCTCACCTGTAAAATGGGGATCTAAGTCCTCGCATTGCAGGACTGATGAGAAGATTAAGAGAAAGACCTTGTATAAGAGCTTTAGCGAGTATCTGGAGTCGTGGCAGGCGCCCCCAGCTCTCCACCACCACAGCCCCTCCCAGTTGTACTCACATCCTTTGCAGCTTTCATGAATTTTACTTTGCCAATAACATAACCCTTTGATTTACTGGATTGTTTGAAAAAGAGCAAAAGCTCTCTCTCTGCACCAATGGGAAATTATCTTAACTTGCCAGGAAATAACTTTTGAAAAACTTTTTTAAAAATGTTCTTTCAAATCCCTTTTAGAAAACGTCCCCTTGTTCTGTCCCAGAATAGTGCTGACATCTTGTAAGTCCTCTGATGTCGAAGTCCTGCGGCAAAGGGAGAAAATACAAACCAATGGGAAAGAACTCTTAGAGAACATTCTGAGCAGTCACAGAATGCTAGGGGCTGGGGTCCTCCCTCCGGTTTGGAGGGGTGCTCACTGGGCAGTGTGGATCTGGCCCTCTTCACTCCCTCAGCAGCCAGGCAGAAAATCAAAGGACCACAGGTCCTGGGGACGGGAAAGGTATGGGTGAATCCCAGGCACTTCCCAGCACAGAGCAGCAGTCCCGTGTCAGATGTGTTGGGTGTCTCCTTTCCTTCAGCAGACTGTGCAGGCATCCTGAACTCCAGGACTGGCCAGCATAACACATCTCTCAGTTGAGAAGCTTAACTACTTCTCTTGAGTTTTCAATGGTGACTGTAAATCTTTGAGAGAGTTCCGGTTAGGTAACTTGGTCTAGAGGAGTTAACATTTTGCATATATGTGACACTCCTATAAATATACTATTAATATTGCCACAGGTGAATGATCCACTGTGCGGATCACTAGAATGTTGCCTTCAACGTTGTCTGAACTCATCCCAAGGCCTCCCTGCCTAATGAGGCTGTTGATACCCTGTCTTTATTTGCTAATGTTCTATAAACCCATCAGTGAAAAGCACATAAGCAGAATCTCGGTTTTGGCTGTGACAGAGCGTGTGTGTGTGTGTGTGTGTGTGTGTGTGTGTGTGTGTGTGTTAGAATATACACTTGCCCATGTGATTTTAATAAATCTTGTAAGGACCATAGCTTAAGAAAGGCATACAAAATAGTGCCTTCTGGAATGGGAGATGCCACTGTTCCAGGCAGAGAGGGTGGCTGATAGGTGAAGTGTGTTATCAGATGGCTGGAGGTGCACTGTGGTCTGAGCCTCAAAGCAGTGTTGTTCTGTGTGGAGATACATGTTGGGTAATCAAGAGCATAGATTTTGTAGAGATGGAAAAGCTCAAAATTTCTATCACCAGGAGCAGAGAGAAGTGGGAGCCAGTGAGGGAAATGAAAACAAGGCTCTATGTCCTGAGAAAGTGAGGAATCTTGGCTGGCTTTTGACTTTGGGCTGTGTTTGTTCCTGTGGGAGTAGATGTTATGAACAAGCTGAGGAGAGTAGGGTGATTGCAGAAATAAAAGGGAGTTCACAGGGATATAGGCATAGAGCTGGGGTGAGGAGAATCAAAGCAGGAAATCTTTCATGAGCCACTGAGACTTTAGGATTCATTCACTTAGTAGCATCCCCTGCACGGACATTCGGTGTACATCACACACATGGCACTGCTGCCCTTTGATAGTCTGCACTAGCCACGTGGCTTGGTACATGGCTGTGACCAGCTGGCCTTTTGCAAGCAAAGAGTAAGAATAGTCTCATCTGTTCTAGCATCTGTGCCTGACAGTCACTGTCCTGTGCCATGGACATGGCTGCAAGCCTCAGCCTCTCTGTGTCCTCTGCCCCTCATCCTTGTTGCTTTCCGTCCACTGGGCAAGACTCCAGCATTCTTACTACAATAAAATCACCTTCTAGCTAGAGAAAGAGCTCAAGGGGGCAACTTACCAGAAATGGCATGGTAGTGTTCTTTGGTCTTCCAACAGCATGACTAGGTCTGTACTTCGAATGTTGCCAACAGGGAGCAAGGGACAAAGCCAAGCCCCACGGCTACCACAGGTGCACCCCAGGCATCCTCATCATGGCCATAGCTCTCCCTTTCTCTCTTACAGCAGAGTGTTGCCGGGGACGGCAGTATCTCTTTGTGTGACCCTGGCGGCTTATGGGACGTTGGCTTCAGACCTTTTGTGATACACCATGCTGCGTGGGACGATGACGTGGAGAGGAACGAGGCCTGAGGTCACACTGGCTTGCCTCCTCTTAGCCACGGCAGGGTGCCTTGCTGACTCGAGTGAGTGCTTTCCTTCCCTTTTCCTGCCCTTAGAGTCTAATGGAAACATTCAGCATTCTACAATAACTCTTTAAAAAGGCCTTCTCTGGACCTGGGCTTTTTTTGGGTGGTAGGCTCTGGATGAACCTGGAAACCATCATTCTCAGCAAACTGACACAAGAACACAAAATCAAACATCGCATGTTCTCACTCATAGACGGGTATTGAATAATGGGAACACATGGACACAGGGAGAGGAGCACTATACACTGGGGTCTGTTGGGGAGGAGTGGGGGGACAGCGGGGGGTGGGGAGTTGGGGAGGGATAGCATGGGGAGAAATGCCAGATATATGTGAAGGGGAGGAAGGCAGCAAATCACACTGCCACGTACGCACCTATGCAACAACCTTGCATGTTTTTCACATGTACCCCAAAACCTAAAATGCGATAAAAAATAAAATTAAAAAAAAATTTAAAAAAAAAGGCCTTCTCTACCTGGATTTCAAAGAACACTTTATTCTCATTGGCCTTCAGGGACGTAAGAATACAAGATGAGCCATGATCACAACAATGTCATATTGGTTTCAGTTTGGTATTTGACTCGTTTCAAAGCTATGCCAAAGGAGGAGGAGAAGTAATAATAACTGCTTTTTATTGTGCACTTGACGTGGCAGGTAATTTACACACATTATTTGGAAGCCTCATGACAACCCTGTGAGGAAAGCATTATTAGCCTGTTTTTACAGGTAAGAAACTGAGACTTCACAAGGCTAGAGTCATATGGCTTAAAAGTAGTGGCACTGGGATGAGACTCAGGTCTGTCCAAATGCAAAGCCCAGGCTCTTGCCTTTACAATACGTGCTCACTCCAGATCTACTCTCTAGGGACAAAGGCAGGTTGCAAAATGGACAGGAGCAGTAGAGTTGGAGAAAGACCAACTCCCCTGGTGGCCACTTCTGGAAGACTTCCTGGGCGCAGTGCTTCTAAAAACGTGGTATTGTTTTCTTGGGGGCATCTGTTCATTGCTGCATCCTTGTTCTTCCCCCAGATGATGTCCCTCAGGTCACCGTCCAGCCTGCGTCCACTGTCCAGAAGCCCGGAGGCACTGTGATCCTGGGCTGCGTGGTGGAACCCCCAAGGATGAATGTAACCTGGCGCCTGAATGGGAAGGAGCTGAGTGGCTCGGATGATGCTCTGGGTGTCCTCATCACCCACGGGACCCTCGTCATCACTGCCCTTAACAACCACACTGTGGGACGGTACCAGTGTGTGGCCCGGATGCCTGCGGGAGCTGTGGCCAGCGTACCAGCCACTGTGACACTAGCCAGTGAGTCTGCTCCTTTGCTGCCCTGCCATGGTGCAGTCGCTCCTTGTGTCTCCCACCCCAAAGCCCCCACTATTCATGCTGCCTCTTACTAGTCTTAGCATACAAGGGCCCTTAACTGCTGAAATTTCAAATCAGAATGGTGGCTGCCTAGTAATGCCCAGTGATGGGGGACCCCTGTGCCCTTGGGAAACCTCACTCTGAATAGAGGCTGTATCTGGAGTGAGTGTCTACAGAGAGGGGAATTGGTCAGTGCTCTTGACATGGCAGAACTATTTCATGAGCCCCAGAGCAGGGCCATGCCGTGCCTTCTTAGCTGGTCATCCTGTGGCTTAGGTGCCCTGTACCAACTGCTTACCACCCCTTCCAGACCCTCACTCCACTCTCATCACCGTTACAGTCGGAGCAGGGAGAGACAGGATGCCAAGAGACGTGAGCATGGCCGTGTGTAGTCTGGCAGAGCCCACCCAGTCCATACGTAGCCTCCTGTCTCTCTGTGAGGGACAAGCATAGTCCAAAAGCCTGGAATATGAATACTAGAACATAATGAAAAGGAAACTGTGTGGCAAAGGGATAAAGGGATGCAGAGAAAGAAGCAAGGAAGAGATGAGGTGACGGTTTGGACCAAGGAAAATGCCAAGAGTATCAAATGCTCACACCACCTCTTATTTTCTGGTTTTCCATTCTTTTATTTATGTGTTACAGTCAGTATAGGACAGTTTATTAGAATCATTATGTCTGTAGACATTCCGCTTCTGACATAGAAATTGTGTTACCTCTGACCTCTATTTTCTCCTATTACCACGACAAGGAACATAGGTCTTCTGACCAACATGCGGAAACCGAGGGCCAAATGGCTTCTAAGGTCCCTTACAAGACAGGTGTTTCTAGTTGCCATTATATTTATTCTACCTGATGAGGACCCATTGTGTGAGGCTGGATGGAAGTGAGGTAACAGGCATCCTGCCTTTGCATATGACTCCCACATGGTGTGCTGTGTCCTAGGCACAACACATACAGTATCTGATTTTGTACTCATTGTACGTATGGGCACATGAGACTTGCTGGATTAAATTCACCACTGAAGGCTGGAGAGCAGCCCTGACACCCATTCTTCTGTGCTGAGCCTGTGGCAAGGAAACTTAAAGAATTGCCTCCAATTTGGCCCCTTGCCTGGGGCCTGAGGTGTAGAAAATAGAGAAACTTGTTGAGACTTTAATGGTATTTGGATTTAAACTTTGAGAAGATTTCCAGGGCTTGTGCCCTCATTACTCAGCAGCACCTCCTTATCCATGAAAGCCCTGCTTTGGGCGTCCAGGTCACCATCATCATCATCACCCTCGTGGGTGAGGTGGTTCCAGGAGGCTGGCAGTGCTACATCATGGGGCTTACCTAAGGCAGCAAACTTTTGAAATGCCCTCTCTCTCCAAGTCAGCTGGGATCCCTGGGCTGTGTGAAGCTTGAGTCCTGGGACACGGGGGCAGGGAGGGAGGGAGAAGTAGTAAGGGAGTGGAGGAAAGCCCCTATATGCCCTCCATCCCCAGATCCCTGGAGGAGCTTCACTCTACGAGGCAGTGGAATGGAGGCTTCTGGCAGGATTCCTCTTTTCTTGGGAAAGTCAAGCAGCCCTGCCCTTTTCTCAGAGAGAAGGCAGAGTGTGTCCTCGGCTGCCTCCCTGAGCAGCCAGGCTGACACTGGGCTGCATCTCCGAGCCCCCTTCACAATGGAGCCCCCATGGAATCTGAGTGCCTGGTCTCTGGGAAGCAGCCTGTGAGGGCTCAGGGAGGGAGGCAGGCCGTGGGTGGCCAGGGGGCCCTCCTTTCTGGCTGTGCTTGTTGGGTGAGGGCTGCTAGGAGCTTAAATGAGGGAGGTAGAGGGTGGGGAGGGGTCATCTCATCACATCAAGAAGGGCTGAGGTCAGAACTATACTTCCTATCATTATATACTTCCCGCCTCCACCTTCATATTTTCAAATTATAATTGCATTATATAATGTTTAGGATATATAGAATTAATCTCTCCTAAACCTGCTATCTTCATATAACCACCACTGTCATTTTGGAGTATAACCTTCCAGTCTTTATCCCTGCTCATATTTTTATATTGTAAAGATACAATGAATATATTGTTTCTATTCTTTTCTGTCTGTTGATGTTGTATGATAAGCATTCTCCATTGGCCATATGACCATGTTTACTTTTTTTATTGAGTGTAAAATGCATACAAGGCCTGGCATATAGAGATCAAAGGTAATTATTACAGTATGGTTCAGACTTGCAATCCCAGCGCTTTGGGAGTCTGAAGCAGGAGGATCATTTGAAGTTGGGATTTTGAGAGCAGCCTAGGAACAGTAAATTTTTTCTACCAATTTTTTTTTTTTAATTGCCAGGTGTAGTGGTGCACACTTGTAGTGTTAGCTGTTTCAGAGGTGGGAAGACTGCTTGAGCCCAGGAGGCCGAGGCTGGGGTGAACCAGCCTCTTACAAATGAGATGTGCCCTTTTTTTGGAGACCCTGTCTCCAACCGATGCATTTTTTTTCATGTACGTCTGCCCAGGTGACTACCCCCCACATCCCCACATGCCCCTTCCTAGTTAATCCACCCTCCCAGCCCCCACCAGTACTTAACAATTATAATTACCAATGGTCCTAGAACATCCTCCACCTTCCATTTTCCTGTCCCTGGGCAATTAGGGCGCTTCCATTTGTTGTTACAAATAAGATGTGCCTTTTAGCAATGTGTGTGCCCTTAAAGAACAACACTGCCCATCCAACAGGGAGGTTTCATCTGCAAACAGGCAGCACGGGTCTGGAGACATGAGACTATAACCATTCATTTGGCCTAATTAGGAGCCAGGCTGAACCTTTTATTGTTTGGAAAAGGGAGAGTTGGAGAGTGGAAGATTTATCTTGGAGCTGTCCTTCTGCTTCAAGGTGTATCTGTGTGAAGAGAGACAATTTATTAGCCTTCATTTTAAAAATATTCCTGGCCACTTCTCTCTCTAGTGCTTGAGGGGATCTGTGGTTGGCAGAAAGGACAAAGAGAAGTGTTTGGTTGCAACCCAAGAAGGTACAGTGAGAGAAGAAGGGCCTTGTGCAGAAGCTGAGCTGGTTTCATTTGAAAGCCAGGAACTATTGGCTTGTCATTTAGACATGAATCAGAAGGCAAAATGTTTGGGCCTGACTAGAAGGAAGAAGTGCTGAAAGTTGAGAGAGCAGGCATGGGTGGCTGTGTCATGGAGCAGAGGGAGTTGGTGGAGTGGAACTGCAAAGCTTGGAGGAGGCAGCGACGAGGTGGCAGGAAGGCGGTGGGGGGTGGGGCAAGAGAAAGGGGTGCTGTCTTTGGGTTAATGCCATTGGGGGATCTGGCCCAGATGCAGCAGTAGATTAAGTTTCTGAAAGCACATTCCTGAGCAGAATAGGGGCTGTGTTTTGCTGGTTGGCTGATGTATGAGGGAGGCCGAGTGGTAGACGGGATTACCAAAGGCACGGTCTGCATTTAGAGGAAAGGCTGGGCAGCGGCATGCCGGTGCACACGCATGCACACCCACACACACTCAGCATGTTAGGCTTCCTTTTCCTCTGGCCTCTTCTCCATGCTTTCCCGTGTTTATCCTCACACAAAGCAGCTGCTGTCTGGCCTACCTGGCAAGATGCCGCTTCCTGCGTCCAGCCTCTAGAAATCACTGGGAGCTATAGGTAATGGGGGCCCAGGACCTGGTTTGAGGATTCAGGGGTGGAGAGGAGGCCGCTAGTGGAAGAATTTTTCTGGTGCAATGTTGGGACCTGGGGGGGTCCACTTGGACTTCACTCTGACCAGGTGACATCATCTTTTGATTTTCAGTAAAATAGAGTCGGAAGTCGACTCACCTGAAGAGTCTCACCTGTGCACGCTCCCTCCCTCCACCCCAGGCTGTCCTTGCCATGTCAATAATGGCTGCAGCATGCTCTGTGGAGGTGCCCATCTCGCTCTCCTCTGTGAAGGGTGTTTTCTTTCCTATGTAACCTAAATTTTTTAAAAAATCAGTCTCTCTTGCTGCTAATGCCCAGCTTCAGATCATCTTGTCTAATTCTTGCTTTTTGAAATGCTTTTAGCTGTGTACTCCTTCCTTTCACTTCCCTTTCTTTTCACAAGCCTCACACCAGGCATCTAACTGCTCTGCACAGCTCAGCTGTTCCCAGCCTGCTCCTGAACCAGCAGCAGCCCCTGCCAGTGGGCACTCCACTCCTTCCAACTGGACGCTGAGTTCCACCTCAGGCCTGTTCTCAACACAGCATGGCAAGGAGTCACGGCCAACTCTCCAGAGCTGGCAGTGGGAAAGCTGTTCTCAACCTTTCAGCTCTAACAGTCAACCGTTAAGAATTCTTTATTTTTAACTTAAACATTTTTGATAATTCTTCCAATTCTCTCATCATCCCTAGGTCCCACTGGTAGCCAAAAATAGGTGGTACCTAGGTAGCTACCTATAATTCTAAACTTGGGAATTTCAGTCCTCAAGTTAATGTGAAGTCTTAAGTTGCAGCTGGTATAATTGAGAACAGATTGGTCACCTCTCCTTAAGGCCTCCGAGTGCTAAGACCAGGCATATACTCCTGAATGGTCCTGTCTCTGGAGTCAGAGATCAGCAGGAAAGGTGGCTGACAAGAAAGGAAGGAGTCCTCCTTGGCACTCATCCTCACGACTCTGTGACTTTGAGAAAATGTCCAAAGTGACCAGGGACCCTTTGTTATCATAATTTAATGTAACCCATGAATAAAATGAAGAGCCAACTGGTATAGTGGGAAAAAAATTATAAAAAATGTATTAAATTCTGGGTTTAAGCCTTAGCTCTGCCACTTAAGTGTTACATGACTTTGAGCAAATCACTTGGTCTTTAGATTGCCACAGCTGTGAAATGAAAGCAATAATTACATCACCAGTCTCGTGGATTTTTTTGAGGATAACTGGGAGAATGTATGATATTAGTATTTGGAAGCATTTTAGAAATCTCAGACTTTATTTGTTCACCCCTGTGGCTGGCAAACATTTCTGGAGTGTCTCCTTTCTGGAGGCTCTGAAGCCCGTGTCCAGCCCTGTGCTGCCCAGCTCCGTCCTGGGAGTGACCCTTAGGAAGACGGTCCAGAGGGTGGCAGGGCTTCCAATCAAAACCAGAACCAATAGAGGACAGGCTTGTTATAAAGAGAACTAACCCATGTCCTGTGACTTTCTTAGTTCCTTATGCACATGTGTTCTCTATCCCAGATTCCCACCTCCAGCTGCCTTCACGAGCAGCCGCAGTATCATGGTGCATTGTCAGTGTAGCCTGCAGACCTGCTCACTGATGCTCCTGTGGGTTCACTGTTGCCCACTCACCTGCTGCCCCATCCAGACAGCTGTGGTTTTGCACTGACAGGCTGGGCTGACCCCGGCCTTCAGCATGGTGAAGAGACAGAAGCCGTGTCTCTTTGCTCAGCTCCCCTAACCTCTGATTCCCGTCACACACTTCACTAAGGTCATCTAGGTTCTGACTGTGAACTAGAATAGTCCATAGTCCATTAGGGACCATTGTAGACATTTCTTTCTTAAAATATTTCTAGCTTCCTTTATCTCACTGTATTAGGGTTCTCCAGAGGAGCAGAACCAATTATATGTGTATATATATTACATTTAATTTTGTATACATAAAGTATAATTATATATTATACAAAGAGTTATTTTAAAGAATTAGCTCGTGCAGGCTGTAGATTCATGTACAATGTAAGAATTGACATTGCAGTCTTGAGGGTAAAAGGAGGAAACTCAGGTTTTCTGTGTTGTCTTGTTCTCTGGAAAACATGTCTTTGCTATTAATACCCTCATTGATCAAATGAGGGCTATCCCATTAGGGAGGGTAATCTTTTACTCAAAATCTGACTGTAAATGTTAATTACATCTAAAACATACCTTGACAGCATATCTAGATTAGTGTTTGAGCCAACAACTGGCCCCATTGTCTAGCAGAGTTGACACATGAAATTAATCATCACAGCTCCCTACTGTCCACCTGAAATATACCACCTGCCTGGGGTTGTTTTGAAACATGTCTCTTTGGAGGCAATGTGAAGAAATTAGATTTTCCATAGTCCAACTCCCAGTGTCATTAGTGACACCTTTAGACAGAGATGTTTTCACACTGTCAGGACAATGGTTATTCCTTAACCTTTATGGAGCCACGAACTCCATTCACACCTGGGTGCTTTGGATTTCAGCCTTGGGTGGAGCTGCACCATTGGGAGATGCAGACACTGAGACGCTGTTGCCCCAACCCCTACCAGAGATGCATTCACTTGTTTTAGAAACAGCTTCATGCAGCCCTCTCACCTTGCCACAGGCATATTGTTTGGTATCTCTTTGGCTACAGGTGTCTCAGAGCAAAATTATAATTTAACTTGGGCAATCTTATTAAGACCATCCTTTCCTAATTTTCCCCTAGTCTTGATTTTAAAATAAACACATATAATCTGTATCAAGTTTTTTTCCTCCTCTGTGAAGTGTAGGAGTGGAGAGGATGAGAGAAGAAACAAGCAAGAACTCAATAAAAATAATATCTTTTATTTCCAACAGCCACTATAGTTTTCTTCCCAAAATATATTTTCTTACTACAACTAACAATCTACCTCTTTAATTTTGTCCTCAGTACTACTGCATTCTGTTTCTAAAGACTTCTATTAAATAAGACAAGACCAAAGTTCATGACTCCCACTTGAAAAACAGCAAAGCACTCATCCTCCAGTGCTGACCCTATATTTGGATGTTTTGGAGATTGGTGCCCTAAGAATTGGGAAGCGTTTAGAATTTCTAACAGTAAGGTCTGGTCCTGGCCGTTGAACATCTCTCAGTCTAATGGAGAAGGTGGACTTGTTTTAAACACAGTAGTCATAAAGCAAGGTAGCCCCATGAGTTTCCTGACAGAGATGTGAACAGATTTTCATGGGAGCTCAACTAGCAAGGATTTATTTCCATTTCAGGGGATTGCGGTAGACTCAGGAGTTGATCCTTGAAGAATGTGTGCAAGACAACCTTGATTTTTAATTTCTGAGTCTTCACACACCTTTCTCAGACCTTTAACAACCAACGTTGCTTGTTTAAGGTCTGAGAAAGGTGTGTGAAGACTCAGAAATTAAAAATTTCTCCTCTCAACCTAGGTGCAGTTCAGTTTCTGGGTGGGACTGCTACTGCCACAGTACGTTTCATTTCCATAATGGGATATTTCCATGGTGAACTCAATCGAATTCTTAATCTAGCTACCAAGTGACTGTCTTTCTCTCCATCCTGTTCCCCGCTCCTCTCAATTTCTCACTGTTTCTCATCTCTTTTCTCTTTGGGTATGAACATTTTCTGATTGAGAAAGAAACTTAGGATGTTTTCTCCAGTAGTTCTGACTTCTGCCCCAGTCTGGTTCAGTCAGCCAGGGACTGACAAAACAGGAGGAGCCATTCGCTCCGAACTGGAAATACATCGGTGTGTTGGCTTGGGTGTCAGGGAATCCTGTACAAGCTTTTTGCTTTGGGATGAAGGGATGGCAGTGAGAAGAAGGATCGTGGGGAAAGAAAACACAGGTGGCTTCCTAAGCTGCCCCAGGAGGGGAAGGAGATGTGCAGCTGGGGCTGAGCGTGAGTCTGTCTTGGCTGGGAGAGACAAAGAGACAGCTCCGCACAGGGGGATGGAGTTGGAAAAGGAGAGCCTGCTTGAGCTTGAAATGTAGTTGTTCCGTGCCGTAAGTTATGTGTATTGTACTTTGCCAGTTGGGCAAGAAAATGATTGAAAGATGGCAGAGATCCAAAAGGTGCTGAGCAACTTGAGCATCTTAATAGGAAATGAATAAGGAATACCTTATAGCATTAGGACAAAGTTACATTAACTCTTTCTGTTTTCCACCGGATGCAGGCAGAAGCCCATAGCTCACAAGAATTTTCCCTGGTACTCTGGTGAAATCTTCAAACGGTGCTGGCCACACGCATCCTGTTAGCCCCGGTGCAAGCACCCAGACAGATCTGTGGTGTAAGTTCTACTCAGCATCTCGGCAGCAAATGTCTGCCCCAAACGGCCAGGGTCCCATTCTGTGTTTATCAGAGGTCACCACCAAACAGACCTCAAGTTCATAGTGCATCTTCTACCAAGGACACCCTTAAGGACTCTTAACCCACTCCACCCTTGTCCCTAATTGGTTCTTTGTACTCACAGCCAAATGGTTAAATAAAATCCTAGGTTCATTTTCTAAGTAAGAGAAAAGGGAAAGGCCATGTAACATGTTGATTCATTGAGTCAAAACACAGTTTGAGGAGCATTTTCCAGAAGCCAAGGGAAAGATTGATTTGCTTGCTCGGAATCATTGGACTCTTTTAAGGAGCACGATGCAAGATGGTTCCTTTAAAACATGGAAGAAAACTGAGAGGGCAAATGAGTCCTTTGTTCCTCCGCTTTTTTAAAAACAGCTTCACATCTCAGCATGCCCTGTTTCTCGTGTGTGGAAAAGTTTAGCAATTTCTGCTTTGACTTTGTTTTTAGACTTTCAGCCATTTTTGGGGTCTGGCAATAATCTTGAGCTCTATAGAACGGCAAGTCTGTCCTGCAAATAGACGTAGTGTTCACATCCAAAGTAAAGGATGATCGCTTAATAATGAGAAAAAAATGTAAGCAAAAGAAAAACTTGGTGAGGTAAAAACAGCATTTCTTTTCCTATGCGATTAGTAGTGAGGTCCTCACAGCCTTTCACTCAGGCCACTTGGTGTCGCGTACTTGCTCCTAGCTCTTGTAATGGTTCCGCAGCTGGCAGCAGCATCTTCTCCATCCCCCTCCTCAGAAGGTTCCCCCCTCCCTTGTGTTACTAATTCCTTCTCAGTTTTCGAGACTCGGTATCTTCTCTAGGAATGTGTCTTGACCCCTTCAACTTCCAAGTCTACAGTAGGTTCTCTTCCTGGCTTCCTTTGTACCTTGGGTTTGCATCCACAGCCCTTTCATGCCTCTCTGCCTGGAGGGTAGGAACTGTTATTATGCATCTGCGCCCACTGTCCACAGGGCCTGGCATAGCATAGGCCTTTTGTGAGTATCTTGAAAGAGAAAGACTCCCAGATAAAACATGTTTGAGGTCTAGAAGATCAAAAAGGCCATACAGAGGGTAAATTTAACAGTTTCTGAATTTTCTCTTCAAATTCTGATATATTAAAAGTTTTCAAGAAGTAAATAAGAAAAGATAAAGCAGGAACTCAGGATGCAAACAGGTTGAAGATACAAATAGATTCAAGAAAGGTTGAGAAAAATTGATGAATGCCAGAAGCATACAACAGCATTTGAAAGAAATTGAGGCGTTTGAAGGAAACTCTGGAACCTTAGGGATATGCCAGTGAATGCAGCTCCATGACCTAAAACAGGGCTCCCCAACCTCCAGGCGGCAGACCAGTACCAGCCCATGGCCTGTGAGGAACCAGGTTGCACAGCAGGAGGTGAGCAGTGGACCAACAAGCATTACCACCGGAGAGCCACCTCCTGTCAGATCAGGGGTGGCACCAGATGCTGTTCTAGTAGAATAGAATAGCATAGGGCAAACCCTACTGTGAACTGTGCATGCGCGGGATTTAGGAGGTTGCGTGCTCCTTATGAGAATCTAACTACTGTCTGATGATTTGAGATGGAACAGTTTTATCCCAAAACCATCCTCCCAGTCTCCCCACCCCTGGTTCATGGAAAAGTTGTCTTCCACGAAACTGGTCCCTGATGACAAAAAGGTTGAGGACCACTGTCCTAAGAGATACCTTAAGGGGCACTTTGAAGTGGGTGGATGGGATTGGTGCCACCGAGGCTGATGGGAGTATGCAGTTCCCAGGTGTGTGGGAAGGAAAAACAGGCCCCAGTGTGGGCCTCACTGCCCTATCCCTCCCACCTGGAGTTCTGTTCATCAGAGCCACACCGAAGTGCTCATCCCCGTTCTCTCTCTGAGCTCCTCAGCCTCCGCTTTCTTTCCTCCCTCTCTTCCTGTGCAGGCCGCCAACCCTTCCGAAGCCTGTGCCAGGATCCAGCTCTGGCTCTGATGAGTCCAGACCACCAGGACTCACATTAATTTTCCCACTGCTAAGTTTATAGTTTATATTTGGTTGATCAGGGAAATATGTGTGATGTGGGTTGCTGGCAAGTAAATCTTTTTTTCCTTCTCTCTTTCTTCAGTATATTTTTTTCTAACTATTTCATTCCTTCATCTAGTCCAAAAGAAAATCCCCAGTTCTGCTAACCAGCCCTACCTCAGAGCAGCCCTGCAGTCGGGTAGATGAGATGGTCTACAGACATCTTCTGTGTTCATCTGGCTGCCAGACCCAGTGGAGACATGGCTCCATCCTTGACTTGTCTTTGAGGATTAATCACATTTCTTGTTCTCTTATGTCTTTTTTAAAATAAAATATTTTTAATTGGTTCAAGCCAAGAAATTCCTGAAGCCTAAGGCGAATTCACTGCAGATGATTTAATGACATTGCAAAATAGGTTCTTTTTTAGTCTCTCTCCTTCTTCCTCTCCCACTCCTCCCCTTAGACCTGCTTTCTCCTCCTGCCCACCCCCAGATTTCTCTCTCCTATCTTGACTTTGATTTTTGGCCCTCATCTCCCAGTCTCTTTCATCTCTTCCCCAATCTCAACTTTCTCCCACTGCTCAAATCTGGGTGCAAATCCCACCTCAACTCAAAGGGAAAGAAAGAAATAAGATTTAACAACTAATGTGTTTGGCATCTACAAAGGTTTTTTTCTTCTTCTTCTTCTTTTTCCCCATGGAAACTGTTTTCTTTAAATAAAAGAGAGCATGCCTTGCTTTCATCGGAAAGTGTGTTTGAGAAATTTCATGTCATGTTTCCATGGTTGTCAGGAAAGAGCTTGGGAGCCAAAATAATTTGTGCAACTGGACAGGCAGAAAAAAAATCCCAAAGAGAGCAAACATATTTATCCACTCTCCCGGCCTGCAAAGGGAGGAGCAGTACTCACTCTGCCAACCACGTTTCTAAGTTTCTCTGTAGATCGCGGTGTTGACTTAGGCTGGAGTGCTGGTGAGGACTGCGCTGTAGAATACCACACCACGTGTATGAATTATTGCGTCCTTCCTTGTCTATGCGATTAAAAGCTCCCTGTGGTTAGGAGCAGTGTCTTTTCTTCTGTGTATTTTCTGTAGTGCTTGGCATAGTAGACAATTCTGCAGCACCTGACTTGCTAAATGAATGACTCGATGATGCCTGGAGGGATGGTACTTTACCAAATGCTGGTTTTGTCTGCTTTGTGGGCTGCAGGGGTCTGTGTGCCAGAGCTAAATGTCTTGGTCACTACCCCAAATGCATGGCTTCTGAGATGCTTGCCCAGCCCACAGTGAACACCAGCTACTTACCAGGTGCCAGGCTTTCTGACCCCATGAGAGCACCGTGAGGCTCCAGCCTTTCCTCTGCTTCTGTAGTTGTCCCACATCCTCAGCAGGTAACTGCCGTGGCTTTTCACTTGCAGACCATTTTATTTCAGAGGACTAACCTTGGAGTCATGCCATGCCATGCCATGGTTCCTCAAGTGACTTGGGGGTCGAGAATCATGTTGGGAATTTTTGTCCATCAATGAAGCAGTTTGGGACACAAGACAGCCCCCATATTGGCCAAAGGCAACATAATGAGGAGTGTCAAGGACGCTTCATCTTCTCAGACACTATAGCCAAGTCTGTCTGATAGCCATGAGCCAGAGGCTCAGCCAGAGAAAACTTAGTAACTTCACTTCCCCTGCACCTCAGCCATCTCTCAAAAAGGGACTGAGGTGCAGGGAAGGACCAAAGGATTAGCATGCCACTGAGTAGTGCTTCATTAGGGGAGAATCCTCTGTGCTTTGTAGCATTAGCCACAGGTGCAGCAAGCTGCCACAGGGACAAGTTGAGGCTTGGAGGTCGTGACAGTTGGGTAATAGAATTATCCACCAGCCCAGAAACCTGCTGGTGGCCCTGAGGCTGCTAAGCCATCCTGGGAGCATTGCCACGTGAGCCCCATGCAGTGCCCCGTGACCTGGTCCCATCCAAACCTCTGTAGAGGAGTGCAGGCTTGTCCCGTGATCCCCAGGAGCAGGCAGGAGGGTAGGACAGGACTGTGAGTGAGAAGCACCTGCGTGTGTAGAAGGCCAAAATTTATTTAAGCATTCAGCAGAGTTCATGGATATGGAGATATTGATAACTCCATGAAGCATCCAGCAGACAGTGGGGTCTTACTTCAAACAGAATCAAACTCCGATTTGCAGCCTAAGGAAGGATGCAGGAGAAGATGGAATGAAGAACTCTCTTGGAAGTGATAGTTAGGTTTATGGATTACACCTGGGGCATTTAACTGAGCCCCAACACATCCTGTAGTTGGACACGTAAAGTCCATGAAAATTGGGGGATAAGCCTACAAGGAATATTTGACAGTTTGTGTTACGAGAAGGCATGAACATACACCAAATATTGTAATGTAATTCATAGCTCTGCCGAACCTTTTATTAAGAAAGGATGGAGGCTAGAAGGTGGTGAGAAAGAAGTTCAAGAGACTCAAGAGAAAATGTGCCAATTTGCAGTTTCACGTGTGATCCTGCTGATGGCAGCCACATCCACATGCCTTTGACAGTCTTTAATTTGCTGTCTGTTTTCCCATAGCCAGAAGGATCTGTGCCTGATGTACCTTTGAAGGTGAAGAGAAAGCACAGAGTACATCACATGATGTGTGTCTGAACACATCCCTGTAACCTGTGTGTTTAGGCCTCCTGCAGAAGTGATATATCAGAGTGTACATCTTCCCTTTGGAAACTGAGCTCCCAGAAGGAAGGAACTGGGCCGGGTTCTGTATGGAGCCTAATATATGCGCTTTCTCAGAAATCACAAAGCTCTGTGACAAGTAAATAAGGTCAGTAAACTCAGAGATGGCCCCAAAGATCAGGACTTCTGACCTGTTGGGAGCCGAGAAGCAAGAGTGGGCCAACTAGCTGTTTGATTAATGTGGACAAGTTAATGAAGTAGCTGGAAAGTGCACAAAGAGAGGATGTGAAAGATGGGTGCGAGGGGAGGGAAGATAAGAGGATTAAAGCTGCAAAAACATTGCTCTAATGGATTTCTCAAACACACCAGCCAACAGGCAAGGGCAGGTGTCCTGTCAAACCATTTCCCCAAGAAACCTGATCCATCTTTCTGCAGCAGAGGCCTGCTAACCCCATTTGTAGTTGAAGGGCCTGTCCCTTATTTCCAGTGAAGCACACTGAGCAGCCTAGGGATTCAGCCAGGAAATGGGCTTTGCAGACAAAGGCGCCTGGGAACAGGCTTCCTTCATATGCGCCAGCTACAGCCCCTCTCTGCATCTGCCCCTTCTGGTGGCTGATTAGGCTCTTATTGATCATCAACTCCCCACCCCTCCCTGGCCCCCGTCCTGTCCAAAAACACTAGAAAAAGGGGGTCCTCTGATTTTTCAGATCATTCTTCACTTCATTATTCTGCCTTTGATCCCTTAGTGAAACTCTCAAGTTTTACTTAGGCAGCCAAAAATTGGGAGTGTTTTAAGCTAAGGCTTAAGCTGAGGAGGCACAGGGAGGGGACAGGGCCAAGGAAACTGCTGCTTATTTGTTTTGAAGCCAGGAAGGCTCGCCTGCCAGTTGCCCCTTGTGGGGAGCTGGATGCCCAGCTGGAGTGCCCTCGGTCCTGCCTGCACAGGCCGTTGTGCACATGTTGGCATCAGAACAGAGGGACTGTCTGGCTGCATGGCTGACCGGTGCCCAACTTCATGCTTCCCCACTGCACAGCCTTCTGTCTCCAACTGAGCAGCTGTCAGAGGGTGCAGCAGGAGCCAAGAGGGGATTTAAAAAGACAGTGTTTTCTACCGCTGGGTTGCTGAGGTGGGTGCCTGGCGGAGTGCATGCTCCGTGCCTGGATAAGCCCTCAATTACAATGGGCAGGAGCCTGGGGAGATGGCGTCCTGGTGCCACACTCCTTTCAGTTGCTCACATCTTTCTTGCAAAATGATCTGCTAGGTTTAAGTATATTCTTTGCTTGAGGCAAATTCCTTGGAATGAGGTAAGAAAAGGAGAAGGAAAAAAAAAAAACTTCTTGGTGGAGTAGTTTGGGATTTATTCGACCATGGAGGGAGTGCTTCACAGCGCCTGAGGAATTTTCCAGGTGCCTCTAAGCTCAGGCACTCATAGCTCGCTTTGTGTGAAGCCTCCTGACTTGGCAGGTACAGGGCGCCTTGGCCTGAAGGAGGATTAAGGCCTTTGCATTTTTTAAGTGAATTGCTTTCAGAAAACAAAGTTACCAATATTTAGCCAGAACATGTTGAGCTCAAGCAATTCCTTTCCCATAGTCCAAACCTTCCTCCTCTCTGAGAGAAAACTCATTAGTTGTCTTGGCTGAGAGGCTCAGCCAGGACTGACTAAATAATTTGTGGGACCAAATGCTCAGTGAAAATGTAGGGTCCCTTGTTGAAGCATTATTAAGAATTTTAAGATGGTGAAAGCAGAACATTAAATCAAGTGTCATCCCCATCAAGTGCAGGAGCAGGTTGCACACCCATCAAGCTGGGCTTGGGCTCAGCCTTCCAAACTGTATTTATTTGGCAGGGACTTAGAAAGCATTTGCTGTATCCTCAGTACTATGCAATAGAGCTTGGGGTTGGGGCGAGGAGTGAAAAATTAATAGGCTTCTCACGAGGAATTTATAATTTATTTAGGGTCAGCTATCACACACAAAACATGAAATAATTTTGAAATCATTATTTAAAGCCCAGGAGGCCCTACACTTACCCATAGGAAGGAATCTATGAGAGATCTCACCTTGACCCACAGGCATTGTGCTTGTTCTGCCTGGAAAGTGAAATGGGGCAATAAGAAGGGAATCAGCCAATCACTGTGTGTGTGTGTGTGTGTGTGTGTGTGTACGTGTACATAGTATGTGTGTGGGTACATAGTATGTGTGTATATCAGGTGCATGAGATGTTTTGACACAGGCATGCAATGTGAACTAAGCACAGCATGGAGAACGGAACAGCCATCCTATCACTGTTTTCACCACGCCACTCCTTGAGTAGCGTATATTTCTTACAGCACATTTATTAGACCTATTTCACCTCTTCCTTCAGACCCCGCATAACCTCTTAAGAAACATTCTATTTGCAAAATAGCTACCATTGGCCAACTTAGACATAATGTTCATAGAACATCGGTTGTGCTGGGTTCCTGTCCGTAAGTTCAAAATGTAGATCAACTTCAACTATGAATCTGAATTTCCAGGCAGCATAGTAGGCAACTTGTACCTAACTCGTGGGGCTCAGCTTCCAAGATATTCATTTATTTATTAACATTCATTCATTCATTCATTCAACACTTGCCAAGTGTGTACTTGGGCAAGGACCTGGGTTAGGTTCAGGGGACACAGACAGGAACAAGACTCGGTCTCTGCCCCTAAAGAGTTCACAGTCTAATGTTGTAATCAAAGGGACATCAATCCTTTAACAGAAACAATAGAGCTTTCCTCTGCTGTGTTGGCTTGAAGTGACCAAGAGCTGCTGGAACATTCCATTAAGTGGGAGGCCTCCTGACCTCACTGAGTACCTTAATCACCAGGCCCTCCTAGGGTGACTCCAGTTTGTTTTTGGTAATTATCTCTTGTCTTCTGTGAGAAACCTGACTCCAGCCCTCTCTGGTTCTCCAGTGGCAACAACAGCATAGGCAGGTGCAGTCCTGCAGTGAGATTGCAGTCAGCCCCAGTAGGAGGGGCTGAGCAGGATTTGGTGTGGCCAGCATTTGGAGAAGGTGCCTCCAGGGCTTTCTGAGTACCTTTAGGAGGAGAGTGTCTCGGTAAAAGATTGCCATCTGTCTTATACTCCATTAGTTTTGTTTCTCCTCTGAAATTCAGCTAAAATCCTGAGAAACAGATTTCCATCTTGGAATGCATGCATTTTTGTTGTGCAAGTGGCCCCTGTTTATTCAGCACCATCAGTGGCTCATACAAAGAGATTTGTTGTTTGGACTCTTGGACTGTTTGGGAAACATTCTGCTCTTATTCTAGATGGATATCCATGCTCTCCCAGTTTAGATCCCACAGTGCCAAGCCAGGAGAGATGGCCATGGGGCTGCCAGAGACCAGCCTCGTGTCAGGACCCTGGCTTCTCCCCAGTCCACTGCCATTAAGCCATGGTCCTGGCAGATCCCTCTTTGCCTTAGAAAACCCTTAGAGCATCCGGAGTCCTGCCCCAAGCCCCATGGAAGGATCGTCCATGACATAGGGTGTGGCTCCCAAGCAGCAAGAATCAGCCTTCTGGTTATAACCATGGTCAACAATCAAGTGGAATCTCAGGGCTGTCACTTGTCATCATGGATGCCTAAGAAGAACCTGGGAAGGCTGTTTTTTATGACAGAGTTTCGCTCTTGTTACCCAGGCTGGAGTGCAACGGTGCGATCTCGGCTCACCGCAACCTCCACCTCCTGGGTTCAGGCAATTCTCCTGCCTCAGCCTCCTGAGTAGCTGGGATTACAGGCACGCGCCACCATGCCCAGCTAATTTTTTGTATTTTTAGTAGAGACGGGGTTTCACCATGTTGACCAGGATGGTCTCGATCTCTTGACCTCGTGATCCACCCGCCTTGGCCCCCCAAAGTGCTGGGATTACAGGCGTGAGCCACTGCGCCCAGCTGGAAGCTGTTCTTAATCAAATTGGAGAAAAGACATCAAGCATTCTCTTTTATTGTTCCCGTCCATCTCCATTAGCCGAATCTTTTGACAGCTCTGCTAGGACATTTGTTCCTTGACTGATGCGCTTCTGGGCTGAATAAGCAGAGCCAACTTGTCCCCACATCTCAGTGTAACAGAAGAGGCTGGTCTGAGCCATAGGCACCTCTTGATGGGATTCTCTCTGCACCTTCCCCCATCAGTGATGAGGGCCCCACATTCTTATAAACTCTGATAGACAACAAGGGGCTGGAGGAAGAACTCAGAGGACCCCCTGATATCCCCCTAGGTACGAGCTTTGTCATGACTGACAACACCAAGGCACAAGCCCACCCTGAAATGTCACACTTTTGCTCTGTTCTCCTCTAACCAGCACCTTCCCTTCTCTTCACAGATCTGCAGGACTTCAAGTTAGATGTGCAGCACGTGATTGAAGTGGACGAGGGAAACACAGCAGTCATTGCCTGTCACCTGCCGGAGAGCCACCCCAAAGCCCAGGTCCGGTACAGCGTCAAACAAGAGTGGCTGGAGGCCTCCAGAGGTGAGTGGGCAGGAGCCCAGAGGCCAAGGCTGAGGCCAGAAGGGGAGCTGACCTCCTCTGACCACTCGCTGCTCAATAAAGCTTGGGCGGCTGTGACTGCCTCCCAATGCCTCCTCAACATGCCAGCAACCCTGTCCTCATGCTGGCCAGCTGTCTCCTCCCTTTTTTTTTCTTTTAAGAGACAGGGTCTTGTTCTGTTACCCAAGCTGGAGTGCAGTGGCACAATCAGAGCTCACTGCAGCCTCCATCATCAGGGCTCAAGAGATCCTCCTTCCTCTGCCTCCTGAGTAGCTAGGACTACAGGCACACATTACTATGCTTGGCTAACTTTATTTTTTGTTTGCTATAGAGACAGAGTCTTGCTCTGTTGCCCAGGCTGGTCTAGAACTCCTGAGCTCTAGCAATCCTCCCGCGTTGGCTGGAATTACAGGCTTGAGCCACCATGCTTGGCCATGTCTTCTCTCTTGATATTTAGTCCTGTAGGGTCCCAAAGCAGGCGGCTTCCATTATGGAAGTCCTCTGTCTTAGCATGAGGAATTTCTTTATCCTTTCAGGCTCCAGAAGATATTCCTGAGATGCTGCTGTTCCAGCCAGGCTCTCAGCACATGGCTCTGGATGCTGCCTGTGGAAGTTCTGTGCCTCCAGGCACACACAGGAGGACTGCCTGATAAGAGGCATTCATGGAGCCCCAGGGTTCCCTGGCAGGAGGTGGAGCTCTTCCCCATGCAGCAGAGAGCAGTCTTTGTAGTGGACTTCATTTTTCCCTCTCCCCATTTGCCTGGCCAATAGAGTGAGACCTTGTCTCAAAAAAAAAAAAAAAAAAAAAAAAAGTATACCTTTAAAAATAGTCTATCGATTTTAAGATATTTTTATTAACTCTTTCTGGTTATGCAAGGAATATATGTTCATTATAGAAAACTTAGAAAATACAGAAAACTGTTTTCAAAAGGGTGACACCCCTAATCCAGCCACTCAGAACTAACTGGAGACTAGGGAAGAAGAGCATTAATCCCTACTGTCCCCAGCAGAAGGTTGGCAGCAGCCTCTGGGAGAGGCCTGCCTGCCCCATCAGGCCAAGGGCTTCTCCCACTCCATCTGGCCCTTGCTAAGCACCTCATACCTGGGTGGCCCAGCAGCAGGCAGGCACCAGGCTTGGCAACAGCACAGCTCCCAGGAGGGGCCACCAGAGCACAGCTCAGTGCTGACGACCATAGCTTTGCCTGCCAGGAAGCCAAATGCCACCCTAGTTGCTGGGGTGTCCAGGAGCTGTGAATCTGCCTCCTGGCTACAGAATCTGAACACCCCTGGGGGCCCATGCCATGGCACCCCTGGACCAGGAGCAGGCAGAGCCTAACAGGCCCCTGATGCAGAAGAAAGGATTTCAGTGGCATTCATGGGGAGGGTGGGGTTGGGAGTCAGAATATTCCTCTCCAAGTGGCAGAGATGCAATAATGAGGTGACTCTGAGTGATGGCTATGACTGATGGGAAGACTTGCCAGTCATTTGGGAAGGGAAAACGATGGGAAGTTCCAAAGTCAATTTCCTCCTTCCTGGAGGCTTGCAGAAATGATGATCTCATCTCCCATGTGTGCAGCTTGGGCCTCTCAATCCTTACAATGGCCCTGAGGCCGCCTTTTTACAAAGAGGAAACTGGATCGGAGAGGTTAAATAACTTGCCCAAGATCACACAGTTAATACCTGGCAGATCCAGAGCATGAGACCGTGGCTGATTCTAAATCCTGCTTTCTTTCCAGCCTCCCAGCTCCCTTGAAAGTATAAAATGCTCTTCCATAGACCTATGCACTAACTTGGGGCAGTTAGTCAACCAGCTGTTAGCTAGTTGGTTAGTTACTTTTTCTCTCTGGCACTCTGTCCCGCTTGGTGCAGGGTTTTATGGGAAGAAGGCATCTTAGGCTTGGGCTTGTGGGGACCCAGGTGGACATCAGCTCCTAGTGCCTGCCCAGCCTGCCCCACTTCTTCCATGCACCTCTCCTTTGTGGAAGCTGCAGAGTGCAGCATTCTGGACCCAAACTCATCCCGTCTTCCCCTGGCCCTGCCCTTTCCACAGATAACTACCTGATCATGCCCTCAGGGAACCTCCAGATTGTGAATGCCAGCCAGGAGGACGAGGGCATGTACAAGTGTGCGGCCTACAACCCAGTGACCCAGGAAGTGAAAACCTCCGGCTCCAGCGACAGGCTGCGTGTGCGCCGTAAGGCCCGGGCCCACCTGCTGGGGGACAGGGCATCACTGATGGGCTCGCAAAGATGGGAAGGGAGGTAGATACCTGGAGGTGCCGCATCCCAGCTGCAGTTCTGTGTGCACTGGCTTTGGCCAGGGGGAACCCCTGGGACCCAACGAGGTGTTCTCTCCCCTCTGACCAGCTTCGGGGCCAGCCTCTCACAGCACACAGCCCTTGGGCTGGCTCTGGCAAGTGACCGTGCCTGCTGCCACACCTGCCTGTTAGGAGGTTTCCTTCGCTGTTACTTTGCAATTGGGATGGGTCAGAATGTGTGTGCTGGGGCAGGATGGTAGGTCTTGTCTCAAGCTCAGCAGTGGACACAGCCTAGAACAGACGCCCACGTGGGAGGCCTTCAGGCCACCTTTCTGCCCTACGTGAGGTTCCTGGCCCTGCACTGATGCACTGATGAGGTGTGCCCAGCACTGCCCTCTGGTGAGCATCCAGGAGGCCCACGTGCTCTCAATGCACAGGAAAACAGCAGCTACCTTTCCATGCACTTGTCTGGAGTCCCTGCCTGTTCAGAGGAGTGACATCTTACACGGAGTTAGAGTTGGCACAGAGATAGAATCACTGTGAAGCTAATGAAGCTAAATGCCATGGTCCTTCACTCACCAACAGAGGCCTCTCAAGAGCCTAATTTTCTATCATTTTCCATTCTTTTTGGGGTCTCTGAAATTGTATAAATTTCAGGTGTTAGAAAACCTGGGTCTGCCCCTGGTTAGCATATAAGGCAGAATTGGTCCCCGTGCTCCTCGAAGGTCGCTGAGGAACAGCACACACTGGAGAGTAGACGTGCCTTTCAGTGAGTTCTGTGCAGTTTGTTCCCGGTGTGGAGAAAAGATCTCAGCTTCCCCAGCTGTGCGCCTGGATTAGCACATAGGTGATTTGCATTTGGGGACCTTGCAATATGAGAAATGCATGTGTTTAAACAGTGGATTCCATTCAGCTCAGTGGGAGGCCAGCTCTGAGATGCACACTGTGAGAGACACTTGGGCCTCAGAACTGTAGGGCGGGGCTGGGGGCATGGCAGATTCTTGTTCCCCATCTCATCTTCAGCCTCACAGTGCACTTACTGAGTGCAAGCAGGAAGAAACATCTGTGCCATTTAAATAGCCTCTCCTCCCCCTCACCTTTCTCTCTTTGCCAACACTCATAGTTAACTGCATATGTTGTGTTGATGCTGCTGTTCTTCTGTGTTGTCTCATTTCTTACTCATAACAGCTCCCTGCAGAAGAAGCCCTTGTTTCTGATAAGGACATCAAGTCCCAGGGGAATTCTGTAGCATGCCCCACTCTACATAGGTGGAAAGACCTGGAATGGCTGTTTGATCCCATCTCCACGCTCTCTGGGCCTGCCTCCTGGGGATGCTGTACAGGACGTCCTGGTCCACATGCCTCTGTCCTTGCCCTCCTTGCCCCTCCAGGCTCCACTGCTGAGGCTGCCCGCATCATCTACCCGCCGGAGGCCCAAACCATCATCGTCACCAAAGGCCAGAGTCTCATTCTTGAGTGTGTAGCCAGTGGAATCCCACCCCCACGAGTCACCTGGGCCAAGGATGGGTCCAGTGTCACTGGCTACAACAAGACACGCTTCCTGCTGAGCAACCTCCTCATCGACACCACCAGCGAGGAGGACTCGGGCACCTACCGCTGCATGGCAGACAATGGGGTGGGGCAGCCTGGGGCAGCGGTCATCCTCTACAACGTCCAGGTGTTTGGTGAGTGTCTGCTGTGGACTGTCTTCTCCTGGCCTTTTTTCTCTCTGGTCTGGGCAGCCTTTCTAGAAATGGGACCCAGGCTCACAGAGGGTTAGCATCTTGTGAAAGACTGCACGCTGAAGAGTCAGGGCTCCTCGGATCCCAGAGCAAGGGCACGCAGTCCTGGGGCCTTCCTGTCATGACTCTGACGGTGGAGGCGTCGGACCTCTCCTTGCCTCTGTTCTGCCCGTTAGGAAAAAGCAACAGCCGACGGGCAGGGGAGCCGCTCCTAACTGCGTCCCTCCCAGCCCATCTAGCCCTGGGACAGACACACACAGCCCTTCTCACCCTGCTCTGGTTTCCTGGCAGAACCCCCTGAGGTCACCATGGAGCTGTCCCAGCTGGTCATCCCCTGGGGCCAGAGTGCCAAGCTCACCTGCGAGGTACGCGGGAACCCCCCGCCTTCCGTGCTGTGGCTGAGGAATGCCGTGCCCCTCATCTCCAGCCAGCGCCTCCGGCTCTCCCGCAGGGCCCTGCGGGTGCTCAGCATGGGGCCTGAGGATGAAGGCGTCTACCAGTGCATGGCTGAGAACGAAGTCGGGAGCGCCCACGCTGTGGTCCAGCTGCGGACCTCCAGGCCAAGTGAGTGCAGCCCAGGGGTCTGAGATTCCAGCTGAAGATTCACTGAATCCTTTTCTCAAATGAAATCTAATTTGGAACCCTAGTATATAAGATAGAGAAAAGTAGCTTATAGTTGTAAGCTCAAATTCATATAAACTTAATAAATCAGAAGTGCAGATTTTCACTAACAAAAATAACCCATTTAATTATTGTATTAAAAATTAAATTTCCATGGAACCACCCAGTTTGACAACCACCACTCTAGTGCTTTGGTAAAGAAAAGTTAGTCTGTCCTTCTCAGCAAGCTTCATTCCAGTTAGGGCCTGTGCCAGCTGGGCAGTGACCGTGCTCAGCCCCGGGAGAGGTAATGTAGGGGATGCAGAGCAACGCGGCAAAGACCCTGCCCTCAAGAACTCGCCTACGGAGACGAAAGTTACCAGGGAGACAACTTGAGAAAAATGCAGCAATGAATACAGTACAGTGCTGAGTCAGCATTATGGGGTGCCCACGTCCTGTGGTGGGGAAGGTCAGGTAGAGGAGAGAAGGTGCTGGCAGATCCTGTGGAAACCTCCCGGAGGAAGCACCACCCCTCCTGGCCTCGCAGACTCTCAGCGGAGATTCCAAGTTGGGTTCATGTCTCACGTTCCCAGTAGGAAAAGGCCCACATGGTGCCGTGGTGTTAAGATCCTACATGAGGGCACAGCCCCATCCCCAGCCTAGGCCAAGAAGGAAGGCGCAGGGTTCCTGGGCCTCGGAGCAAATTGAGTTAGTTCGCTGGAGATGCACTTCACATGGACTCAGGAGAACAGCAGGCCACAGAGATGTTTGCTTGCCATGCCCAAGCCACCCTTGAGCCCCTGGCAAGACAGGCCAGGCTGCCTTTTCCTTCTGGCAGGACAGGGACACCGGCACTGTCTTCCACAGAGCCTGGCTGGGCAGCACAGAGTGGGTGGTGGTCGGGCTGATGGCGGGCCCCAGTTGCCTCTCTGACTTCTTTCTGTTTTCTCCCCAGGAATAACAGCTAGCAGGTAAACCAGGGGACTCATGTTTCCTTCTCCTTCCTGTTGGTCCTCCAGGCACAACCCCGAGGCTATGGCAGGATGCTGAGCCGGCCACTGGCACGCCTCCTGCACCACCCTCCAATCCCGGCAGCCCCGAGCAGATGCTGAGAGGGCAACCGGCGCTGCCCAGACCCTCGACGTCAGTGCGGCCTGCTTCCCCGCAGTGTCCAGGAGAGAAGGGGCAGGGGACTCCCGCCGAGGCCCCCATCATCCTCAGCTCGCCTCGCACCTCCAAGACTGACTCATACGAACTGGTGTGGCGCCCTCGACATGAGGGCGGTGGCCGGGCGCCGATCCTCTACTATGTGGTGAAACACCGCAAGGTATGGCCCTGGTGTGGCGCCGCTGCCTCCCCTGCACAGCCCTCCCCGCAAGGCTGAGCAGAGTCACTGCCTCCTGGCCATCTCCCCTTGAGCTCCTGAAGCCTGGACCAGTAATCCTCACCTCTAATCAGGCCCTTCTGTCTCCTCCAATGTCTATCCGTGCCACCTCCCAGGAGGCTGGTTGTGAGATGGGCGTGTGGGACCCTAGAAGGCCCAGGAAAAAGCCTTGTGCCTGCATCCAGTACTAAGCTCTACGCACTCATTTCTCAGAAGCTCGCACCGGCTTCTAGTCCCTGAGGAGATGGTGAACAGTCTCCCTGGTAACTATGACCCTCCCCACTGCTTTCCTCTGCCATTTGTTGTTATTACATTTCATTTTTTCACGAAAGTTAAGCTGTGCTGGGTACATACCTGCAGGAACCCTGGCATGGTAAGCCAGCTGTAATGCCAGGAAAACAAATATTTGTGAACAAGTGTTTTCTTTGTAGGCTCTAAAATACCCTCTCTGTTCTCAGAATCCGTCAGGGCTAGGGCTTGGCAAGCAGGCATTTGAGCTCAAAGCACATCATGCTGTTCAGACCTCAGCTATTTCTCCTTGACAGAAGAAGTCTGTCCAGGTGAATGTTTCAGGAGCTGTCAGGGAGGGAATCTCCAGCTCTGATAGGATGTGGGGGCAGAGCCCAGCCCGGCCAGTGCTCCTGGACACTGTGTGCTGTGAGGCAGGGCAGGGTCCCCAGGCCACCGCTCCCGCTCAAGGCCGTGCTGTTACCTGCTCTTACCCTGCAGGGATGAGGACATGAAATTCCCTGTTAACAAAATGTCCTTGAAAATGTTTCTGTTCACTCCAGGTATACACCACTTTCTAAGGCCATTTGATAGTAGAAAACTATTATTATTAAATGAATTTTTAAAAATTGTATTTGATAAATAATAGCATATACGTGCTGAATTTTATTATGCATTGGTATTACTTTTGCTTATAAAAATGCTATGTGCACCTGATGGAAAACATATGAATGTAGAATTAAAAGTATTTATCCACTCCTCCCCACCTCCAAAAACAAGCAAGAAAAACCAACCCTGCACAGTGGAGTGCGCGAGCTGTGCAGAAGCCCTTTCCCTACCTTGGAGCCCTGGCCCTGACTGCTTCTATTCTGTTCTTTTTCCCTTACATCCTCTCCTAGAAGATCTTGGGTCAGGACAAGCCCACAGAGACCCTGGGTTGTCAGAAAGACACCTAAGGCAGAGCACACCCATGCCCCCTCTGCTGCCTCCCTAGAGGCAGGGGGATGGCGGGGAGCAGTCTCATTAGTCCTCCACCTGCTGGCCTCTTCATAGGCAGCCAGCAGAGCGGGTGAATGAGTTTTTAACAAAAAGCGGCATTGTTCACATGTTACAGGACAGGGCTGCTCCTAATCCTATTTCCCTATGTAACTGGACACCTCAATCTCAGAGTTGTAGACAAAGATCAGGGCAGGCCAAACGCCCGTGGTTCCCAGGAGACAAAACCCAGTGTGAGAGCAAGAATAATATTTTTCAGGCCAATAGGTGGCCATGAAGCAGCCTCGCACAAGAGGCTGATTGGCGAAGTCCGTGCCGTGGTGATCCGGAAATGCCAGGCTCAGGCTGCATTCACCCTCTCAGTGTGTGCGACAGTGACTAATTACCCTTCTATTTCTTATTTTCATTTCTGGACCCAGTGGAAGTGTGAGGGAAGGGGTGCCTGCGGCGCAGGGGAAGTGAGAGTCCAGACAGGCCCCTGCTGCGTCTGGCTTCTCTCAGGCTCCAGCCTGGGGGCTCTTCAGTCTGGGGTTGCCAAGGCAGAAGTTCTGGCTTGAAAGCAGTTTCTTTCTTACAGAACTAATAAGTCTTAAAGATCACCCAGGAAAGAATTTGAAATCAAAAGTCAGCATTTGGGCTGTTTTTTCATCCCTCTTCTCTTGCTGGGGATTGGGAACCATTCAGCTAATTTTCACTATTTCACATGTGCGAAGCAAGTTTCATTTCCTGGTGCATCTGCAGACCCTGGGCTACTGTGTTTGGGTTTCCAGCACCACTGGGGAGTCTCAGTTTGTAAAAACTTCTTCTCCCCTTGGAACAAATCCTGGAAGCCTGACAATGAGCCCAGACCATTCCTGTGCCTTGAATGGTAGGTTTTGTTTGACTTTGGAATATTCTGCTCAGGGAAAAGAGCTTTTCATTCCAGCTGTTTTCTTCCTTCAGCAAACCACAACTTCAGGTTCCAGCAGGCTCTCTGGGATGTATGTACAGAGTTGGCAGTAAAGTCCTTCGTCCCGAAAGCTGGTGGGGCGGGGCGGGAGGGCTGAAATGAGCAGCCTCTCAGCATCACCTGTTGGTGAGCTGGAGCTCCCTTACTTTTTCCTTTAAAGAGCTAGGAATTTGCAGCTATTAATTGTGACCATCATAGTCACAATTCATCCACAGTTTGTAAGTTCTGAGCAACGACTGGAGGCAGGAGCAGAAACAAAGAGGAAGAAACCGCACTGGGCTGAGGATGTGGGGAGGGGCCTAGAGGGGCTGGGCGTTGGCTGGGAACCTACCGTACACCAAGCTCGCTGTGGGACACTTTACACGCGTTCTCTCATTTAATCTTCAGAATAACCTGAGAGATTTTATTTGCCTCGCTGGTGAAGTGCAAAGCTTAAGGGTCAGAGAGTTAGGAGACTTGCTCTGAGTTACACAACCGGGATTTGAACCCAGGACTTTGGATCCCAGATAGCGTGCAATGCTCTTTGGAGTCAAGTCATAGTTTCTGTGCTCAGCAGCCATGTGGCCTAGAGAAAATTGCTCATCTCTCTAAACTTTAGCCTCATTATTTGTGAAGTTGGAACAATATTAACACCAATCACTTGGGCTACTTTGAGGAAAAGGAAGTAGCGCCTGTAAACTGCTTAGTTCGAGCCTAGCACCAAGTAAGCACTAGCAACAAATGTTGCTGTTTCAATGGCTGCTGATGCTTCCGCTGTCTTTCTCATCATTGTGTCTCATTAGAATTTAAACAGAGGGAACTGCATTTAGTTTACATACAGAAGGAGAAAGAAAGCAAAACGTGGAGATTCTTTGAAATACAGGGAGGGAAGGTCTTTGGAGGCATTCTCAGCAGTGTCAGTCAGGCTGTCTGACTTCCCCACTGAGGTTTCTTTGATGAGATCATTAGACGAGGGATCAGGGAAACTGACTTGACTGTCCCAGTGAGGTTGGCAGGTCCTATAGCCGGGGGCGGGGGAGTCTGAGTCTGTGCCACCCCCAATTCCAACCTGGCCCATCGTCCTTCCCCTCCTCCTGCCCTCTTGGGCTCAGTGCTGCTTTCCTTGCAAACCACAATCCACTCGTCGCCCGAGGCTGAGATGCCCGTCCTTATACCAGCTACCTTCTCCAGCAGGTCACAAACTCCTCCGACGACTGGACCATCTCTGGCATTCCAGCCAACCAGCACCACCTGACCCTCAGCAAACTTGACTCTGGGAGCTTGTATGAAGTGGAGATGGCAGCTTACAACTGTGCAGGCAAGGGCCAGACAGCCATGGTCACCTTCCGAACTGGTGAGAGTCAAACACTGCCCTTTGCTTGGGGTCTCCATGGGTCTAAGCAAGTTCTCCCAGCCCAGGTCAGAATCCCTGCTCACCTTGCCCCAGCTGTTCACCTCGAACTTCATCTGTCCTTCCAGCTACCGCCCCCTTGTGGTTTGTGTGTCACACTAAGGTCCCAGCTCTCATTAGGACAGTTGCCAGCCGGCCTCTCCGGTGCCCCTTTGTTCCTCTCACACAGGGGCCATTAGCAGTACCACAACACAGCCAGGCTCGCCAAGGCTCAGCCCACACCCTCAGGGCCCAGGATGCTTATTTGCATCACTTCGCCATGCTCCTCAGCAGAGTCTCAGGCAAAAAGGACTCTGTGGGAGGGATATCTAATGCCTGCTTCTTCCCTTGCTGACTGCAACCCATTTCCACCCAGGACGGCGGCCCAAACCTGAGATCGTGGCCAGCAAGGAGCAGCAGATCCAGAGAGACGACCCTGGAGCAAGCCCCCAGAGCAGCAGCCAGTCGGATCACGGCCGCCTCTCCCGTAAGCCCCGAGCAGCAGGGACTGGGACATGCAGTCAGGACTGGAACTGCCTCAGAGGGCCTGTTCCCAAGGCTGAATGGGGTCTTGCTTCTGTAGGTCCAGGATTTTTATGACATTTTCTTGGCATCTCCCAGTTTACCACAATGAGGAAATGTAGTTTGGAGCTTTTTAAATAAAAGGCTGGCGTTGATGCTGGGATTGCTGACCGGGTGCATCCAGAGAGCAGCAGAGGCCAGAGCAGTGGCCCTTCAGCCACTACACTCTGGCTTTGCAGAAGGAAGGCATAAGGGGTCTTAGCTCAAAGGCTGCCCCCAGCAGAGGGCAGCCCAGGCAGCCATGGGGAGGTCTGATGCGAACACCAGTGGGTGGAGCTCTGTGGCGAGGAGCAGGCCAGGCCCAGTGGGCACACAGCCTCATCCCACCCTGCTTCCTTCCTCACCACGTACGGTCTTTCCCAGCCCCAGAAGCTCCCGACAGGCCCACCATCTCCATGGCCTCTGAGACCTCAGTGTATGTGACCTGGATCCCCCGTGGCAACGGTGGGTTCCCAATCCAGTCCTTTCGTGTGGAGTACAAGAAGCTAAAGAAAGTGGGAGACTGGATTCTGGCCACCAGCGCGATCCCCCCCTCGCGGCTCTCCGTGGAGATCACAGGCCTAGAGAAAGGTAGGGGCCTGGCCACGCAGCGGCCTGATCCCCCGGCTGCCCCTGACTGCCTGGAGGAGGATGACGAGCCTGGGATCCCCTTCTCTGGGCCCAGGCCCTCACCCTCTGGCGTGCTCAGGTGCTGCTGCCTGTGGTGTTCACCACAGTCCTGCAAGCCCTCCGCCTCCCTCTCTCCAGAGGAGCATCCGGAGCCATCTCCCTTGCAGCTCCGCTGTGACAAGGGCGGGCGTTCTTGTGAGGCCTTTGAGAACTTGCTTTGGGGAAGGGCTGCCCAGAAGACCCCTCCAGGTCCTGGGCCTTGAAAGGCTGTGGGAGAATCAGACGGTGCTTCCCAGCTCCTGAGTTCAGTGAGTGTCCCTCTCACCAGGCACCTCCTATAAGTTCCGAGTCCGGGCTCTGAACATGCTGGGGGAGAGCGAGCCTAGCGCCCCCTCTCGGCCCTACGTGGTATCGGGCTACAGCGGCCGCGTGTACGAGAGGCCCGTGGCGGGTCCTTACATCACCTTCACGGACGCCGTCAATGAGACCACCATCATGCTCAAGTGGATGGTAAGCGGGCCTGGCCTTGTTCGAAGCGGAAGATGGCCTACCCCAAACGCCCTTCCCTGTGAACCTGGGGATCAGACTCCCCTGAACGGGGCACCTGAAAGCCTTATGAGTGGAATTTGGGAGGCTCTTAGTGGCTGGAGCTGCTCTGTAGTCTCCTGTTGATTCTGGTGCCTCACCCTCCTTCCTGCCCTTCCCCTGACACCACCGGGGATCCCAACACAATCGTTCAGGTCCCTTTCTCAGCCATAGGGGCCCCTCACATGTCCGGGGAAGTCAGAAGCAATTGAAGTCTTTGGAGAAATGGCAATTTGTTTCTTCTCTTCAAAAGCTTAGGGACCTCTAGGCTAAATAAAATAATAATTTCACAGCATTTTTCAGAGAACCTCAGGGATAGCATTAGAAGTCTTTGTCAGGGGCCCCCAGTGAAATTCAGACTCCGGGCTGGGGTAGAACTTTCATACACCAGTGGTTTTGCTTTGATGTTTTCTCTGCCCCTTGTCAATGTGTTTCTTCTCCATTCCCTATAGTACATCCCAGCAAGTAACAACAACACGCCAATCCATGGCTTTTATATCTATTACCGACCCACAGACAGTGACAACGATAGTGACTACAAGAAGGATATGGTGGAAGGTGAGAAACACTTCTGTGTTTAAGTTTCTGTGTGATACGGTGCCCTCCGCTGGCATGGGAGACAAGGCATTGGTGAAATCTGGTTAAGCATAAACCTGTGTCTGAGCTCCATATCATTGACTCATTCATAATACCCTTGAAGCTGTCTATTTCATGAACCCACATGATGATGGGACAACAGGAACATGGGTGGACACCTAGAACATCTCCTCCAGCGTTGCTTCACACACCACCCCTGTGCCAGTCAGTGGCATCCTCGCCCACACACTGCCCCAGCTGAGTCTGTGAGATTGGGATCAAGAAAACGATATACACATTGCCATGCATGATTCTCTGACTCTGTTTCCCAGGGGACAGGTACTGGCACTCTATCAGCCACCTGCAGCCAGAGACCTCCTATGACATTAAGATGCAGTGCTTCAATGAAGGAGGGGAGAGCGAGTTCAGCAACGTGATGATCTGTGAGACCAAAGGTGATGCTCTTTGGGTCTTCTCTCCTGTCTTGGTGTTTCCAGCGAAGGGAGGCAAAGTCACCCCTCCCTGTGTCATGCTGGTCTCTTTCCCAGGAAGACTCTTTGTTTTCCAAGGACCCTCAGACTTTGTCATTTTTCACTCTCATTTGTCTGTGCCTAATACCAAATAGGCCATCGTGACACTTTCAAGGAACTTGGTAATTAACTCATCCATGAACTCATGGGATAGATCTCTTTCTTAAGTTGGGAACTTCCTATAAATCCTTTATTCCTGCAGTGATATTTGGTGCTTACATTGGTTGGTTTATTTAACTGAACTATAATCCCATGAGATGGGAAAGGAAGTATCGGGAAGCTGCACACTTTCCACCAAGGCCATGCAGCCAGTTAGGGGTAGAGCATGCTTTGGGCCAGGATTATCTAACTACAAGCCCAGCCCCTTTCTATTACACTTAAAACATGTTAAACATAGTCACATAATAACTTGTTAATATTTGCACATTGGTCAGATGGGGAGGCGGCATTATATCTCCATTTTGCAGATACTGAAAATGAGATAAAGCAGTTGTATTTGCAAAGAACATAATCAGGAGAAGATCACAAAGGAATAGGAATAGTGACAGAACAATACATTTTCCTGTCATCAAGGCAACAGCATTCTCTCTCCTGCTTCACTGACTTTGTCGCTCAGCATTTCCTGAGTGCCTCCGTGTCTCTCCCTGCCCCCTTCCATCATGTATACGGGAGGGAGGGCAGATCCATGCACACCCAGAATCCTGAATCACCTGGTGCAGGGAGTGCCCAGAGGGAGGAAGAGGCTTCCTAAAGGCTTCACACTGATCTTCTGGAAGGACCGAATTTAGGCCAGGGATGAGGAGGGAGTGGCCTGGGGGACAGGCCAAGCCTGGACATAGCTCCAGCACTGGGAAGGAGGTTATGGGAGTGAATGCCCAGTGAAGAGCCCACTGAGGATGCTGTGAGATGAGCTGGTGCAGTCAGGAAGAGCAGGAGCCACCCGAGGCTGTGAGGTAGGGGAGGTCGCCAGTGGATTTGTCTGTGGAGATGGGTCACTGGTGACTGTGCAGGGAATGGGCTGAGGGTTGAGAACCCGTGCTGTAAAGTAAAGGTGAAGATAAGGGAGGTGTGGGTGGAGGTGTGGGTGGGATCAGGGACTGCTTGCATGCCAGGGCTGGGAGCGAGTGAAAGGAGTTTAAAGACTTTAAGGTTTCCAGCTGGAAGTACTGCACAGGTGACGTTGCCACTTACTGAAATGGCAACAGCAAGAAGGGAAACAGATTTCATGAGAAAGGAACAAGGTAAAACCACTTGGAGGCTTACTGAGCCTTGGATTCTTTGGAGACATTGAAATGAAGTGGCTGATAAGCAGGGCTCCTGCCCCAGGCAGGAGGTCTGGATGGGGAGATTGTTTTGGGGGTCTTTAGGATACAGGTGGAAGTCAGGGGACTAGGTGAGAATATACAGAGTACAGACAGGGAGGAACCAGGAAGCCTCCCAGTGTCTGCAGAGGCAGATGGCACAGAGAGAGGAGGAGAGGCGTACAGAGCAGCAGAGAGGTGGGGACGTCAGGGGACAGAGTCCAAAAGCCAGGGAAGAAGGCAGCCACTAAGGCCAGCAGGGTCAGATACATCTTGTAACAGCAGAGCTGAAGCGAGGAGCCGACGGCCTTGACTCCACTTCTCAGTTGGCATCTCACATGTACTGCGTGTCCTTGTGCGTCCCGGAACGCCTGTCTCCCTGCTGTGATTCATGGTAATACCTAGTACTTCATGTCTCAATCCACCAGGAAGAACAACTTTGTGGGTAAATTCTTCCATCCCCAGTTCTTTTTCTGGCTTCCTGCATTTTAAATCTTTTCTTCCATAAGTTCACCAGTTGTTCTTCCCAGAAGCACTACACCACTTCCGCCAGGAGGACCCAGTCCAACTCTAGTGCATGACTCACAGATACCTCAGGCTCTGCTTTGAAATGTTAGGGTCAGGTCTTCGCCACAACCCCAGATTTCACATTAGATGCCAATTTCATGCTGAGTGTGGACACCATTCAAATAAGGGATTTTGAGGCTGTATCTTGTGAGTTTGACCCTATTTCCCACACCCATGAATGGGGGTATTTTTTTTTTTTTTCTATTATTTGTTTGAAGGAAATGTCAAAGAAATAGATACTGACTTGAGTTTTATCCACAATTACAGCTCGGAAGTTTTCTGGCCAGTCTGGTCGACTGCCACCTCCAACTCTGGCCCCCCCACAGCCGCCCCCGCCTGAAACCATAGAGCGACCTGTGGGCACTGGGGCCATGGTGGCTCGCTCCAGCGACCTGCCCTATCTGATTGTTGGGGTTGTCCTGGGCTCCATCGTTCTCATCATCGTCACCTTCATCCCCTTCTGCTTGTGGAGGGCCTGGTCCAAGCAAAGTGAGTGAGTGATGCTTTCAGTGGGAGGAGGCTGGGTGGGAAAGGGGGTCTCCCAGCCCACCAAGGAGGCCTCTGCCCAGGTGTGCGTCCACGGAGAGCTCAAGCCCAAGACCCCAAAGGTCTCTGAGGTCAGAGAACACCCCATGACTGGGCCCTCCCCACAGCTCACAGACCTCAGCTCGGGGAGGAGGAAGGAGTGAAAGTTGGGCTGTCTTCTCTGCACCTCTGGAGCTCGGGACCTGTGTGGCTCCATCTTCTTGGGTGTCCAAAGCTGCTCCTCTGACCTCACGTTCATACTTACAGTCCATCCTGCCTCTTCGCTGGGCCCTGAACTGCCTTCCGCTTTCCCCTTTATCCTGGAATCTGACTTACAGTCACTGATTTCTGCTTCAGATGGCAACACATCTGGTCAACTTGTCTCATCTAAATATTGCTCCTCCTTTTCACTCACCGCCTCCTGTCCCCAGGCCGTGGACCCTGTATCTCCCCACTTTTCTCCCTGCAGAGGAGTCCAGGTGTCAGGCAGAAATGGGCAACATAAAGAAGACTCTAAGGGAGAACGTTCTCCATCTGTTGGGCACTGTCAGCTCCCTGCCTACGTCCTTCCGCCTATGTGGCCAGGAGTCTCCTGAGATCCTTGTGGGGTTTTTCCAAACCGTCCCAGGCTACCTCGGTCTAAGCACACCTTTGTCTCTCTCTTCTTCCAGAACATACAACAGACCTGGGTTTTCCTCGAAGTGCCCTTCCACCCTCTGCCTGCCCATATACTATGGTACCATTGGGAGGACTCCCAGGCCACCAGGCCAGCGGACAGCCCTACCTCAGTGGCGTCAGTGGACGGGCCTGTGCCAACGGGATCCACGTGAATAGGGCCTGCCCCGTGGCTGCAGTGGGCCACCTGGGCATGAAGCCACACCAGCACTGCCCAGGCGAGCTTCAGCAGGTAGCACACTCTTGGGTGTGGGTGGCAGGTATGGGACACTGAGGAAGGAGTGGCTGGGCTGCCAAGGGGGGCCTCCTCCCTCCTAGGGTCTCAGCCTGGGCTGTTGGGCCAGGCTTTCTTTAGTCAGGAGCAGATGCTCCTGTTGATCAGCGAACACTGGAAAGTGACTTGGACTCCCTGGCGTGGCCGTCTCATTACTCTTCCTTTTGAGCAGCAGAATGACACAGGCAGCCTGCTGAGGCAGAACCTTCTTGGCAATGGCTACGACCCCCAAAATCACCAGATCACCAGGTAACCAGGCTTCTCTCCTTTCACTCCCAGGCCCCACAGCCTCACTTTCCCTTTAGCTCCTCAAATCCAAGGTCAGTCACTGAGAGCCAAGCAGTAGCGCTGCACTCAGGGGTCCCCACGGCTGACAACCATGCTCCTCTGAGCCGTTGCCCTAACGGGCAGTCGTTCGATTTGCAGTTGCGATGCCCTTGCTGCCTGGTGGCGTGGGTTGGTATCTCAGAATCCTCCCTCACTAGGCAGCGCAGAAGCACCCACCACAACTGACTTTGCTCATAGGCCTCTGGACACCTGACTTCACATCCTCCCACATAGAATAAAATGGAAACGGACTAGAATGATCAGTGGAAATGATGGCGTGGCCTCTTGATGTTCAAAGGGGAGAGCAATCCTTGCCCCATCTGAGCTCTCACCAGCTCTGATGCCCTCAGACGGGGAGACAGCCGGCAGGGGGATGGGGCGACAGGCCCGCCCTGCCCTGCCTGTCTTCCCATCTGGGCTTGTGCACTGCAGGGGTCCCGAGTCTAGCCCGGATGAGGGCTTTTTCTTATACACGCTGCCCGATAACTCCACTCACCAGCTGCTGCAGCCCCACCATGACTGCTGCCACCACCGGGAGCCGCCTGCTGCTGTGGGCCAGTCAGGGGTGAGGAGAGCCCCCGAGAATCCTGGCCTGGAAGCAGCGTGGGACCCTCCATTTCACTCAGGTCGGTGCCAGGAGCAGGGCAGAGAAATTGAACAGGCTGGGGTGACATGAGGTAGGCATCCACAAGCCAGTAGTAACAGTCTTAAAGGTAGGGCTGGCGTGTCGAGGGTGGCTGGCCACTTTCCTTCGCTGCTGAAGGCCCAGTAGGTCTGTGGGATGTCCAGGTAGGTCCACTCCAACATTATAAGCTGCGGTCCTCAGCCTCTGAGAAAAAGACGGCTTTTCCATTTTGGAGAAAAAAGCCCTTTTTGGTCTCTGCATTTCAAGGTCATTCACAAATTCCATTTGCCCCTCATCACACAAGAGCCATTCTCTAATCATTCTGAAATGTCTTGCTTTGTTGAGGCTTGTCTCTTAATTAAGGAATAAGGTTGCCTCAATCATTAAGGAGCCAATTTCTTACAAACATCATCATCATAACTCTTTGTGCTTCCACAGAACCTTTTCTCCACGGGGTTTGGGGCCATTCATGCTAAGCCCATCCCATTGTCTCCCTGCTAGTCTCCTTGGAAATCAGTAGATACTTGGTGAGGACACAGGCTAGTTCAGAGGACTGGCTAATTAATGTTTCTTAGCCTCTCTGTGTGCATGTCCATTCATAGGCAGATCCTGGACTCTGTCTCTAGGAACTAAATTTAAAAGATGCTGGGTCCTAAAGCTCAACCCAACATCATTTAAACTGGCCCGTGGCAATCTGGGGGCACTGGATGGTGAGTGGGGTGACTGTAACCAGAAGCTATAGCGAAGAGTGGACTAGCAGCCCGAACATAGAGCAGGGCTTCCTTCTGTATTTCATGGGCTTCGCTGACTTCATCTGCTCGGGCGGTGCAGGCGTCTCTGTGGTCCGAGTATGAGTGCGAAATGGGTGGCAAGTGGCCCTCCCTGTTTCAGTGAGACACCTTGGAGGGAACATAATGCCCTCGTAGGCTTCTGTCCCCTTTTTGGAGCCAGTGTAACCACATTCCACCACAGATAAGAGACTGGCCCAATGCCACTGGGTGCTGGTTCCTCAGTCAGTCTGGATTTTCATGTTTCCTGCTCTTTCTCCCCTCAGGGCCCCCATGCTGCTTGGGCCTTGTACCAGTTGAAGAGGTGGACAGTCCTGACTCCTGCCAAGTGGGTAAAGGAGACTGGTGTCCCCAGCACCCCACGGGGGCCTACGTCGGACAGGAACCTGGGATGCGGCTCTCTCCAGGGCCACCGGTGCATTTGTCTTTTGAAACACCACCTCCCACAATTTAGGCAGAAGCCGATATCCCAGAAAGACTATATATTGTTTTTGCTTTCTTAAAAAAACAGAGAAAATTGGTATTTATTTTTCTATTATAGCCATATTTATATATTTATGCACTTGTAAATAAATGTGTATGTTTTATAATTCTGGAGCGACATAAGGAATCCTATCCGTTGAGGTTGGAGAGGGAAAATAAAGAAGCTGTCACCTACCAGAAGTCACCCAGGAAAGCACCGCACAGGCTGGCGTGAGACCGACTCCTCACCTGGGGCCTCTGCAGCGGCAGACCCACAGATACGCTGGTGAGAGGAAGGATCCCAGGCACGCGGTTCATCAGGACCATGACGGAAAAGCAAGGGTCACGGTATCACAGCCTGGAGACACCCACACAGTTGGCTGGATCTGGTGCTACTGGAAACATTTTCCTAAGATGGCCATGAGAACAGACCAAGATGTGTACAGCACTATGAGCATTAAAAAACCTTCCAGAATCAATAATCCGTGGCAGCATATCTCTGTAAAAACAAACACTGTAACGTCTAAATAAATGTTTAGTCTTCCCTGTAACCTTCAACTGAGTCATGTCTGAGTCAGCATTTTCTTTAGATGTTAGAATTCAGTCTCTCAGTATTTGAAGAAAATACCCACTTGTGATATTTTCAGGTCCATCAGACATGAGATCTGGAAAAGGTACCAACTTTTTCTCTCTTTTCTTTTTTAAAGAAAGAGTGAATGTCAGTTGTGCTTGGAGTAATGCAGAACACATTACTGTTTAGTCCAGAAGGAAGCTGTTTTACAACAGACCAGGGAAAACAGATTCACAGTTCTCTTACCAACTGGACTTGAGATGAAGTTCAGGTCATAGTGAAGAAATAAAACTAGTCTTTTTTATATAGGTGTATGTTGAAGATCAAATATTTTCTCCAAAAGCCTATTTAGCTAAGTGCTGTGCCACACATGAACATATGGTGTGTGATAAATTCACTTACCTTCTTTCCAAAGAGACACCAACGCTGCCAGCGTAGTTGACTCACTAGTTTAAAATCAACATTTACTTACTGTCATCCAACCAAAGGATCAAGCATAGATTCTTTTTCAGCTGAAATTTTAAAATCTCTATATGTGGAAGTGGAACTAGATGGAGACTGACACAATGAAAACCTTACTACACTTTTGAGTTTTGGGGCTGGGGAGTGCAGGGGGTGGGGCGTATTTTCTAGATTTCAGTAAAATTGAGTTACAGATGAAATGCCACTTGAGACAGTCTCGTTAAGCGGGAGGCAGACCTTGGCTTCTAAACATGAAGAATTCTACAAATGGGGTCCCACGGAAGCCTGGGGCATTGAGTCACTCTGACTGTTTAGTGCAAGTGCATCCTCTGCTGGCCAAAGTAAGTATAGCACCTGCCATTCCTCAGACTTTTGCATCCTTTTTCAAATAGCTAAAAGTCAGAACTTCTTATTGAAATGCAGCATGGTTTTCAGGAAAGCAGTATTTAGAAAATATTTTTAAAAAAGGACTGTAAGGAACATGTAAATAAAAGGAAATGAGAAGCAGAGATGAGAAAAAATAAGATACCGTGATTTCAGACACGCCCAGAGCTCACTTCCAGAATGGGCAGGGCTGACACACTCAACCATTGCTTTGCTATCCAGAGGCCCTCCCGCCCAATCTGAGATGTAATTCACCTTCTAGCTCCACTGGCTTTTACATTTTTTTCCTTTTTTTCTCCTTGATGATCTAAGGTAGTTGTCAATATTAATTTTGGTGAACTTTACTGAAGTGATATATGCAACATCTGCTTTCTGCATAGCACTGGAATCATAACACTGAATGGTTTTAGCTCTGAAGAAAAACTTAGCACATGGCTCACAGACCTCCCTAAGGGTGGGAGCCTGCTGTGGTGGGACAGGCTGACTGGCAGGCATGAGCAACTCCTTTACTTCAAAGTTGTGACAGAGGTTTTTTTCTTACAATGCTGAGATTGATTATCGGTGATACTATGGATGGGAGTTCAGAATAACCAAGTTATATGAACAACTGACCCACAAGTAACTCAGTGTAGGCAGATTCTTGGCCTCACCCTCAGAAGTAAGGCCACTCCTCTGGGAGCATGGCAGGAGGCTGGCAAGTGTGCCAGGAGCAGGACAGCCTCCTGGCAGCCACCCCCCACCTGCCTCGCCCATGCCACACCCTGCTGGTCTACTTGTGTTTGAAGCTTAACTTCCCAAAGGCTCAGATGCTCTAACTTTACAGATTTAAAGCAGGAGGTATCACGCTACCTGATATCAAACTATACTACAAGCCTACAGTAATCAAAACAGCATAGTACTGGTACCAAAACAGAGGCCCTGGAGGCAACACCATACATCTACAGCTATCCAATCTTTGACAAACCAGACAAAAGCAATGGGGAAAGGATTCCCTGTTTAACAAATGGTATTGGGAAAACTGGCTAGCAGCGTGCAGAAAGCAGAAACTGGACCCCTTCCTGAGACCTTACACTAAAATAATCCATCTGGAGTTAAAAGACTTAAAGGTAAGACCTAACACCATAAAAACCCTAGAAGAAAACCTAGGCAAAACCATTCAGGACATAGGCATAGGCAAGGGCTTCATGACTAAAACACCAAAAGCATTGGCAATAAAAGCCAAAATAGACAAATGGGACCTAATTAAACTCAAGAGCTGCTGTACAGCCAAAGAAACAATCATCAGAGTGAATTGGCAACCAAGAGAATGGGGAAAAATTTTTGCAATCTACCCATCTGACAAAGGGCTAATATCCAGAATCTAATCTAAAGAACTAAACAGATTTACAAGAAAAAAACAAACCCATCCAAAAGTGGGCAAAGGATATGAATAGACGCTTTCCAAAAGAACACATATATGAGGCCAACAAACATATGAAAAAATGCTCATCATCACTGGTCATTAGAGCAATGCAAATCAAAACCACATTGAGATACCACCTCACACCAGTTAGAATGGCGATCATTAAAAAATCGAGACAACAGATGCTGGAGAGGATGTGGAGAAATAGGAACACTTTTACACTGTTGGTGGGAGTGTAAATTAGTTCAACCATTGTGGAAGACAGTGTGGCGCTTCCTCAAGGACCTAGAAATAGAAATTCCATTTGACCCAGCAATCCCATTACTGGGTATATACCCAAAGAATTACAAATCATTCTATTACAAAGACACATCATGCGCACGTATGTTCATTGTGGCACTGTTTACAATAGCAAAGACCTGGAACCAGCCCAAATGCCCATCGACAATAGACTGGACAAGGAAAATGTGGCATATATACACCATGGAATACTATGCAGCCATAAAAATGATGAGTTTGTGTCCTTTGTAGGGACGTGGATCAATCTGGAAACCATCATTCTCAGTAAACTGACACAAAACCAGAAAATCAAACACTGCATGTTCTCACTAATGGGCGGGTGATGAACAATGAGAACACATCGACACAGGGAGGGAGCATTGCACACTGGGGTCTGTTGATGGGGGCCAAGGGAGGGACAGCAGAAGGGGGATGGGGAGGTTGGGGAGGGATAACATGGGGAGAAATGCCAGATGTAGGTGACAGGGAGATGGAGGCAGCAAACCACATTGCCATGTACGTACCTATGCAACAATCCTGCATGATCTGCACATGTACCCCAGAACCTAAAATACAATTAAAAAAAAAAAAAGACAGCCTGGAATCAAATTGAAATGAACCTAAAGCTATCAACATATTTTGTCCAATTCAAAATAAAGAGTGTTAACTGTCTTGTCAATTCCCAAACATGCAAAATGAAGCCCTGAATATTATAGAATTAACTAGTGACTTAGTCTAGCTTAGTTTGGGAATAATTATCTCGATTAGTTTTACTCTCAGTTGAAATAAACACATTGAATCCTGACGTGCCTCTTGCATAGACTCTCAATTCATTCTTGCTGCAATCAGAATCATAGAATTTTCAGAATGGGAAGGAACCTCAGAGCTTCTACCAATCCTTCATTTATCAGATAATGAAATAAGGCCCAGGAAGATAATGTAACTTCTCCTGATTCTCTACAACTACCAAGGGGATGGTGTCCCCTCAAGACCTTTCTCGGAGACCAGCCACTCTCTCCAGGCAGCTGCTACTTGTGGCCACCAGCCCCCACGAAGGCCCCCGTAACCCCAACCTGGTATTCGCACCCTGTTCAGTGCCCTACCACATTACACAGGGTCAGCCTGTGACCCATATGACAATAGTGACAGTATGTCACTTCTGAGCTTAGGCTGTAAAACGTAAAACACTGTGGCTCTCGTGTGCCTCATTCTCTCTTGCTCTCTCTTGGATCACTTGCTCTGGGAGAAGTCATGTCCTGAGCAGCCCTATGAAGAGGTCCACATGGCGAGGAAGGGAGGCCCTGCCAAACGGCCAAGGGAGTGAATGTGTTAGCCCCTCCAGCTCCAGCCAAGCTTCAGATGGCAGCAGCCCCAGCTCCCAGTGTGACTGCAACTCCACGAGAGCCCCTGAGCCAGAACACCCGGCCAAGCTGTCCCCTGTTTCCTGGACCTCAGAAACCCTCTCACCCCTGGGTGAGATGATAAGTTTGTAAGTTTGGGGGTAATTTTTTACCACAATAAATAAGAAACTCGGAGCCATGACTAGCATACTTTCAAAAATATTTGAAAGGCACACATGGTTTAGGATATATAACACAAAGTGATTTTTTTTTAAAGTGAGTGCTCTCCAGTAGAGAAGTGACTGCATCAGAAATTAATGGTGATAAATGCAAACAATGAGGTATTCTGACCTCTTAAATAGGAATATGAAAGAATCTTAGGAAGACAATAGGCCACCTCTAAGAATATTCTGATGTACAAAGAAAGCAAGTCCTGTTTCTAATTTCGGGGGGCAGATTAACAGGCTAATCACAGGTGAGGAGGACCTGGCACTGCTGAGTTCCCTTGTACATTTATGCAATGTTGCCTTCTTCACCGCCCTTCTCAGGGACCAGCTCTGCTGGGATAGCCTCAATTGAGTAACTCATTAATACAGAGCTCTTAATCTAACGAGCTATGCTGTTACTAACAGGACTCCAAATGTCAGTGAGATTATCCTTCAATGGTTACAGCCATGAGCCTCAATGAGCACTTACCCCCCAACCAAAAGGATACTCTTACATTAGCTTAAAATGTTACGGGTAATCAAAAGTGATTGTTAAAGATGATCTCTAAATCTAAATCTATTTCATTATCTCCTCCTCTGTATCAAACCCAGCAAACGGCCCAAGTAAAACCTGAAAGAAAATGGCAGAGGACATGAGAAACCACGGGGAAAACTTAGAATTCTGATGGAGTTGCAGAAAGCTTTAGAGAAAAGCCTCCTTGTTGACCGTTTTATAAAGCTCGCTCCTCTGCTCCACTCAGAACTGAGGAGCCTACAAAAACTGTGGGTGAGCCAAGAAGGCTGGTTACTTTCCTGCTTTCTGCCAACCCAAAGCAAACTGCTCTGCCATGTCTGTTTGTATTTCCTGAATCCTGAGCCCTCAAATAACTGCTTTATGAAGTCTACCATGCCAAAACTGAAATTTGCATTTCTATTCTAAGATATCATTGGCAAAATGTCTTTTTCTTCTGCATTCTCTCAGAGTACCTTAAAAACATCTAAGTTTATTTTCTAAGGATCAAGAAAACAAAGTTTTCTTAATTGCTGAATGATAGTTTTTCCTGCCAATGGCTAAAAATTCAGCATACTCCCAAATCGAATTTTCCTAAAACAAAATACATTACAGATGCTTTGCTGCAATGATGAGACACAGCTTTCTGAGACTTCATAGTCAATCTAGTAGGTTCCAAACATCTGAAATGATTCCATTCTACAACAGAGGTGGGGTGCTGCAGTCGGTTCTAAGATAACCAAATTGTAGAGAGATTCTTAAAGCTACATGACTGGATCTGGTTTTAGACTTTCAGACAAAATACTTTAAAATCACTTTAAAATAATAGGATTGTTGCAGGTGACAAGAAGACAGAACTTTGGGTGAATTATGTCAGAAATCTTGCATGGGTTTGCGAAAACAGCAAACTCAGAGAGGTCCATGGGCTACATCTCATTCTCTTGTGGAGACCGAATGGGTGGGAGGATAAGGCCACCTTTCCTACGCAAAAGAGCAATCTCCTCCTTTAAGGCCAAAATCCTTTCCGCCTGGAGTTGGATCAATTCAGTGACCTCCTCTCTTGCCACAATATCTGCTTCTCGAGGGCCCCGGAAGGCATTGCCCTGTTGAAAGAAAACACCTCCCTGTTGAAGCATCATTTGGCATGTGAAAAACTCCATGTCCTTACACTGTGTATCTGTGATGAGTGCTGGCCCGACAGTCACCCTTAACAGCCACTGCTCCTTACTCTTAGGAGCCTTAAATTCCTCTGCTAAAATCTCACCATTAGAAATGTGTGCCTTTGGACTAATGAACAACTCTTCAAGTGAAAATCCTCTTTGGATGAGTGCACTTTAAGCTAGCTATCAGTCATTCATTAGAGAGCTCATCTCTGGAACAATAAAACACAGACTGTGTCTTTCTTTTTCTGGACAGCCTGTATTTTGGTTCCCAGAATGACATCTTCTGTTCCCTCACCTGATTTCTTTCCCCATCCAGCTGACTCCTACTTGGGTTTCACACATCATTTTCAGGGAGGCCTTCTTTGCCCCATGGACTAGGTTAGGATTTTCTGCTTTCCGTTTTATTGAAACATCCATTATACATATGCCTCACTATAATTTACAGAATGAACCATATAATATTTATGATATTTGACAATTTTTAAATCTAAAAGAATGGCAATTTAATATGGTATGGCCGAAGTGCTTGTTTGATACCTATCTTTCTTGCTAGATCCTGCCTTTTAGAGACAAAGCCTCACCACTCTGTCCAATACCTGCCCTAGTGCTTTTTGCATAAGTAGATGCTCAATAACATTTGAATGCACGAATACATCTGTGAGAGGAAAGACATAATACTTGCATGGTGCCCACTCAGTGGAAGGTGCTTTGCAGATGCTCTCTCATCTAATCCCCAAAACAACTCTGAACTGAGTTGTATCATTCCAGTTTTACAGATAAGGCCACTGAGACTCAGAGAGTCATTAACGAGCCAAGTCAAGCTGGAAGCCGGGTTAGAAACAGGTTGCCTGATGCTCAAGTCCACACTTTTTCTATTACTCCCATGTACTGTAGCAGACCTTCATAGTAAGTAAGGGTTACCCAATACCCTCTGCCTCTTCTCCCTTGCTCACCTTATTAAGTTCTGGGGTACATGTGCAGATCTTGCAAGATTGTTACATAGGTATACACGTGCCATGGTGGCTTGCTGCATCCATCCCTGCCTCCGTCACCTACATTAGGTATTTTTCCTAATGTTATCCCTCCCCAACCTCCCTACCCCCTGCTATCCCTCCCTTAGCTCCCCACCCCCCAACAGACCCCAGTGTGTGATGTTCCCCTCCCTGTGTCCATGTGTTATTGTTCAACACCCACTTATGAGTGAGAACATGCGGTGTTTGGTTTTCTGTTCCTGTGTCAGTTTGCTGAGAATGATGGTTTCCAGATTCATCCATGTCCCTGCAAAGGACCTGAACTCATCCTTTTCTATGGTGCATAGTATTCCATGGTGTATGTGCCACATTTTCTTTATCCAGTCTATGGTTGATGGGCATTTGGGTTGGTTCCAAGTCTTTGCTATTGTAAACAGTGCTGCAATGAACATACGTGTGCATGTGTCTTTATAGTAGAATGATTTATAATCCCTTGGGTGTATACCCAGTAATGGGATTGCTGGGTCATAATGGTATTTCTATTTCTAGATCCTTGAGGAATTGTCACACTGTGCTCCACAATGGTTGAACTAATTTACACACTCACTCTTATTTTAGAGGCCGTGAAAGCTAAACACTAACCTTACATATTTTCTCTTCCAGCTAGAGGGAGCTATGCGGCTATAATCTGAAACTTTTGCTTCTTAATAAAAGGGACTGAAGAGGCTGGTGCACGGATGTGAAACATAGGAGCTGAAGCAGCTGTCGTGTGACTTTGAAGGAAGCTTTGGGAAAATCACAGAGTTACCGGCTCTGGCATCATGGGCCTACAAAACCAAAGCCTGTACACTCATCTCCCTCTAGACTTCTTGCCAAGTGACAAAAATGACTCCTATTTATTTAAGCTCCTCTCAATAGGGCGTTCGGTTACTTGCAGCTAAAAGCATGCCTGATACACCAACTCATGCCGTCATTCCAGCTGGTAACTTTGAAGTCTCCTAACTTTCCCCTCCTTCTTCTCACCAGATTCAATCAAATTTTGGCTATTCTTACTTTAAAATGTCTTTTGACATTTGACACATTTTTGTTGTCATCAACTATATCCCAATTCATGCCTACATCATTGTTAAGAAGCAACGGTCAATTGTGAGAAGCAATGGAGTCAGCATTGGAGGCAGACAGATCTGAATTTCAAAACTAACTTCACCATGCATTAGCTCTGAGAGCTTCAGCAAGTGACTGAACTCCTCTGAGCTTTAGAAAGTAGTGTTTTGAGGATTATATGAGATATCCCATGTGAAGACACCATGCATGTAAAGATATTCTGTGTAAAGAGACAGATACTAGTAATTTCCTCTCCCATTCAACTGATCTCCTGCCTCTAAGCTTTTTCCTCTCCAATGTATCTGGACTGATCAAAGCACATCAAGTCAACAAATGTTGACTGACTGCTCAGTCTGTGAAGATTTGGGTTAGGCATTAACCTTGTCAAACACTGCCTTGATCTTTCACTTAAAAGTTACTCGTAGAAACTTTTCAAATTCTATTTGAATTTTCAATATTCAAATAGAATTTGAATATTCAAATTCTAGTCTTCCTTTCACATCTAATCTTCAATTATAAGCCTTCAAAATCCTTCTAATTCACATTTCATGGAATAAAGAGCATTACTTCTTACTTTAAAACTTTTGCTTAGACCAGTGATTGTTAAACTCTAGCATGCTTCAGAATCCCCGGGAAGGCTGGTTAATGCAGACTGCTGGGCTCTCCCCAAGGGCTTCTGAAGCAGTACACCTGGGTTGGCACCCTAGGACCTGCATTTCAAACAAGTTCCCTGGTGAGGCTGATGCTCTTCTTCAGGGGACCAAACTGTTGGAACACCTAGCTTAGACCATTTCCAGGGTGCTGAAGGAAAACATAAAGCAAAGAAGACCAAGGGAAACAGCTGGTCTTTTTGCAGATAATATTGTAAGTATATAACATAGAGTTTAGAATATGCCATACATGTGTTACGTCTCTAGAGGGCAAGATTTGGATTGGGTAAATATTTATTAAGTATTTTCTACCACATACAATGTATTAAGTGCAATGTTAGGCTGACTAAATATTAGATAATAGCAAGTTAAAACCCACACAAAGTAACAAGCATTTAAATAAGATAACAGGGTAGACTTCACCATTCAAGATGCCCACTTCAAGTCAAATGAAATAAACAGATACTGGAAATAGATGTCTGACGCCAAACTCAGGGAATATAATGGTGTCATTACTTATACCTAAGTAACCTTACCTCTCCAGGACCAAGGCAATTCTACTGATAAGTACTTATATGAGTTCATGGCACCCAAGAGGCATCCAATAAAGCTAGTCCCTCAGGCCCACTGTAATGTGGCTAACACCAACTCGGTGTCCTTAGGGATGCAGATGGCCCGGAAGTGGTCCAAGATCAAGCAAATTTGTTTAAATGCTTAACATTCTTGTGAATAAGCTATCTTTAACAGAGCTTCCTCAATTCTGAAAAAGGGTCTGAAGAAAAAGAACATACCTGCTGATTCTGTAGCGTATTCAACCGAGAATCAAGTTTCTTCTTTTCAACACACAAATCATTCATCTGATAAAGCTTTCTGGTGTGTTCTTTTGTTTTCATCATCAGTTCCCATCGCATTTGAGCAATTTTTTGCTACCAAGGTAGAAAGATGCAAAATAGATGTAGTAAGTAAGAGAGGAAATAAAGAAAAATGAGTGTCCAGATTTGGTCAGAATCATCAGGCAGATGGAGCAATGTGCACACATGAAAATATAATCAGAAGCCAACGTGAAAATAACAAACAACTGCATTGGGCCTGGTTTGATTAAAGTTAAGAATATAAGTATGCTCGAGAATAGGAGTGAGTATAAATAAGATAGAGATGGGCATCACTGTATTCTTGAAGAATGAAATTAGTATGCATACTGATTGCTGGTCCTCATTACTTAAAAGGAAGGATGATAATTTCAGCAGCTAACTTTCCCCAGTCTTCGCCCAGGATCCTTAAGGTAGATGGCTCGAATGGCCATACGTCTGTATAACAGCTTTCTTTTGTTTTCCTGTTGCTCCATCAGTTGCTCACTGCAGTCTCGAGCTTTTGGGCTCAAGTGATCTTCCACCTAAGCCTCTCAAGTAGCTGGGACCACTGGTGCGCAACACCACACCCAGCTAATATTTTATTTTTTGTAGAGACAGGGTCTCACTATATTGCCCAGGCTTCCAGAAAATTATTTTAGATTGCATATATTATCTCCAGCATTCCCTTAATAGGGACCAGTCCCACCGACATGAACACTATTTGCTTCTTTAAACTACAGTGGTACATCTTAGATTAGAAAAGTTGAGATGGGGCCACTGGACAACACAGCACTAGGAAGCACTCCTCCTACCCCATCTGCTAAAGAAATAAGACAGGAAACTGGAGGCGTCATCATGATCTGTGGACTCAGATCTCTGTCAACGTTCCTACCTCCGAATCAGGCTGGAACCAGGGCACGGCTCGTGGCTCTCATCTCATGGCTCAGGGAACAATATGTAAGCATTAACATCCTCTAAGATTCTGTAGCCAAACAGTCTATGCCTTGTTACAAAATTTATTGCTTAGAGGTGTTTCATAATTTCCAAATTGGTACAGCATACAAAAGCCATCGGTGACACAATTCGAGCCTGAGAGGATAGCTGCTCCATTTCTAAAGCTGTCAGAGCATTTATAATCTTTTAAAAAATTTAGGTTCAGGGGTACATGTACAAGTTTGTTGCTTGGATATAGTGTATAATAGTGAGGTTTGGGTTTCTAGTGGACCCATCGCCCAGATAGCGAACCCTGTACCGAATAGGTAATTTTTCAACCCTCACCACTGCCATCCTCCCTGCTTGGGGAGTCTCCAGTGTTTATTATTTTCATCTTTGTGTCCACATGTACCCATTGTTTAGCTCCCACTTATAAGTGAGAACATTCAATATGTGATTTTCTGAGTTATTTCATTTAGGATAATGGCCTCCAGCTCTATCTGCTTCTGCAAAGGACATGATTTCATTCTTTTTATGGCTGCATAGTAATTCATGGTATTCCATATACATATACATACACACAGCACATTTTCTTTATCTGACTGGTGTGAGATGATATCTTATCTCATTGTGGTTTTAATTTTCATTTTTCTAGTTAGTGATATTGAGCATTTTTTAATATGTTTTTTGTCTGCAGAGCATTTATACATTAATGTAGGCCTCAAAATGAGATCTCTCCATAATCTTTCATCCATTTCACATCATATTTATATGCACCCTGGGCCCCAAAACCTAGTGCTGGTGCTCTCACTCCAAGATAAACAAGTCCCTCTAACTAAGTGAACAGGAAGGAAGCCAAGACAGGCCTAAGATCCTGGGGCAGCCAAAGGGGGTCCACGGACCAGCTCCAGATGCTTCTCAGGTACCTCTTACAGCTCCCTGGAATTTCTTGCCTCCAGCCAGATTCAACCACAGATCACCTGCCCTCTCCTCCTTACCTCCCACATCTTCATCTCCTTCGCATTCGCTAGCTCCTTTCGAAGTTTTCTGATCTTCAGTTCTTCAAGTGTTGTATTAACAGAAAGCGTCTGAAGGGCTTCTAGGTTTACCACACGGCCAAACTTGCTGATCATGAGTTGACGGACTGTTTCCTCCATTTCTAAAAGAAGACAGTCACTGGCTCGGGTTGTTCAATAGCTCCCATTGTTATAAATGAACACCAGGAACAGTAAAGTTCTAAGGAACTGCTTTTGCAAGAGGTGAAAGATTTTACGTCATCAGTGATTTTTCTTCTGTTACTTTCTGCCTACTGCTTTCCTCATTTAAAATGCCAATTCAGTATTGTCTTTTCAGCTTCCGAATCCTGTGTGAAACTGACTCATTGTTCCCACCAACTGGCTTACGCACTGATCCGCCCCTCCTCAGACTGCTAACGGGCACCATCTAGATTATGAGCTTTTCATTTTTTCAAATATGGAGCTTTACAGCATCTAGTATTAAGAATAGAGCAAGCACTTCAGAAAACTGTCCAACTTACTCCAAGTAAATAATGACAGTCCCTTTGGGAATTCAGGAGGCCCTGCATGGTCGGCCTGCCTACCCTCCTTTCTCTCCCCCGCTGCTTTCTCTTGCCTCTCCTCCTCAGCACCCTACTCTAGACACACTGGCCTCCTCTGTGCTTCTCAGATGCCAGAGTCACCCCAGCCTCAGTTCCTTTAATCTGAACTGCTCTTCCCCAGAGATCCACATGGCTTGCTCCTCCCAGCCCATTTACTAAAAGCAAGCTGAGACTGGAGCTGTGGCTAAGAGCAGGCTCTTCTCTTCTAACCAGGGAGAGCTACATATAATCAGACGTGCTGCCTTTCCACGGCGCCCTTCCCTGTCTCCCTCGGACCTCAGCACTTTTTTCTCAATCCATTTTTAATTTTTCTTCTTAGCAATTATCTAGCATGTAATATCTAACATGCAATATATTTTACATTTGATAATTCTTTCTAGAACACCTCTCCAAGAAAACAATCTTATAACAGGACTTTCTCAGTGACCAGACTGTCCCCTAAGCGAAGTTTGAAGGAATATGTAGCAAGATGATTCAATTCTTTTATAGTGCAGAAATTTGCATTTGGGCATAATTGTTATGATTTATGTTTGAATTAGAATAGTATGATTGGCATGGCTGCCATTGTACACAGTCCAGGAGGGGCTATTCACTTTCTGTTGTAGATGAGTGGTGCCCCAGGGACATGTATAATGTGGTGGCCATCGTCATTAGCGAGGCAAATCAAATGACGAATGGATGCTGTGCACATGTGTGCTGGCCTGTGGCTACCTGCCTGGCCTCTCTCAGTAAGAACTTTGATTCCCCTCAGGCAGTCCCACCCCCAAACAAGGGGTTGCCCTCTCACACGGCAGCCTCATATACCAGAACGTGTGGTCTGGTCCTTGCCAGCTCCATTGTGGAGCCAGCCTAATGTCCTTCTCCTGAGATGACAAGGCCAACTAGTGCTCACTAGGGACAGAAAGTCTTCTGAAACACTACTACCCTCCTTCCCCATGGCCATGAGCTGTGCTCTCCCTAAAATGGAGAGGACTTACTCCTTCTCACCCCCATGTTCTAGGCTCTCCTATTCTTCCCCATTGGATCTAGGGATACAGAAAGGCAACAAGCCAACTGCAGCGTTATTCATCACTTCTAAGCCATATGGTCCAGCCATATATCCTACTTCTGGGAACATATCCAAAAGAAACGGAAGTAGCCAGGCGCGGTGGCTCACACCTGTAATCCCAGCACTTTGGGAGGCTGAGGTGGGTGGATCACGAGGTCAAGAGATCGAGACCATCCTGGTCAACATGGTGAAACCCCGTCTCTACTAAAAATACAAAAAAAAATTAGGTGGGCATGGTGGCGTGCGCCTGTAGTCCCAGCTACTCGGGAGGCTGAGGCAGGAGAATTGCCTGAACCCAGGAGGCGGAGGTTGCGGTGAGCCGAGATCGCGCCATTGCACTCCAGCCTGGGTAACAAGAGCAAAACTCCATCTCAAAAAAAAAAAAAAAGATATGGAAGTAGAGACATACACAGATATTTGTACATTCATGTTCATCACAGTACAATTCACAATAGCTAAAAAGTAGGAAGCAATCCAATTGCCCATTGACAAATAAATGGGTGAATAAAATGTGGCATGTACATATAATGGAATATTATTTGCCTTAAAAAGGAAGAAAATTCTGACACATGCTACAGTGTGGATGAACCTGAAAGCCATTATGCTAAATGAAATAAGCCATTCACAAAAAGACAAATCCTGTATTACTCTCCTCGCTATGAAGAACTTCAAGTAGTCGAGTTCATAGAGACAGAAAGTAGAGTGGCGGTTTCCTGGAGCTGAGGGAGACAACATGGGAGTTAGTGTTTAGTGGAGCTTGGGAAGCTGAAAATGCTCTGGAGATGGATGCTGGTGATAGCTGCACAATCATATGAATGTACTTAGTGCCACTGGACTGTCCACTTGCAAACGGTTGAAATAGTAAATTTTAACGTACCTGCACTGCAATTTAAAAAACAGACTTAGAAATTATTAACCCTAAAATAAAAGATTGATAAATTAAAATCACACAGTTATTGTTCATCAAAAGCCACCATAAAACAATCAACAAAGTAAAAAGACGACCCACAGAATGGGAGAAAATATTTGCAAACTATTCATCTGACAAGGGGTTAATAACCAGAATATATAAGGAGCCCAAACAACTCTACAGGAAAATATCCACTAATCCAGTTTTTAAATGGGCAAAAGATCTGAAGAGACATTTCTCAAAAGAAGACATACTGGCAAACAGGCGTATGAAAAGGTGCTCACCATCACTGGTCATCAGAGAAATGCAAATCAAAACTACAAAGGGATATCATCTTACCCCTGTTAAAATGGCTTTTACCCAAAAAACAGGCAGTACAAATGCTGGTGAGGATGCAGAGAAAAAGTGAGAATGTAAATTAGTACAGCCACTTGGAGAGCAGTTTGGAGATTCCTCAAAAAATTAAAAACAGAGCTACCATATAATGCAGCAATCCCACTGCTAGATAATTACCCAAAAGAAAGGAAATCAGTATATTGAAGAGATACCTACATTCCCATATTTACTGCAGCACTATTCACAATAGCTAAGATTTGGAAGCAAATTAACTGTCCATTAACAATGGATAAAGATAGATAAAGAAAATGTGGTACATGTAGACAATGGAGTGCTGTTCAGTCATTAAATAATAAGATCCGTCTGGGCACAGTGACTCATACCTGTAATCCTAAGGCTTCTGAGTCTGAGGCAGGTGGATTGCTTGAGCCCAGCCTGGGCAAAATAGCAAGATACCATACATGCAAAAAAATTAGCCAGGTGTGGGGGTGTACACCTGTAGTCCCAGCTACCCAGAAGGATCACCTGAGCCCAGGAGGTCAAGGCTACAGTGAGCCATGATTGTGTTACTGCACTCCAGCCTGGGAGACAGAGTGAGACCCTGTCTCAAGGAGTGAGAGATCTTGTCATTTGCAATAACATGTATGGAACTGAAGTCATTACATGAAGTGAAATAAGCCAGGCACATAAAGACAAACTGCACGCTCTCCCTTAGTTGTGGGGGCTAAAAATTAAAACAACTGAACTCATGGAGATAGAGAGTAGAATGATAGTTACTAGAGTCTGGGAAGGATAGTGAGGTGGGGGATGTGGGAACGGTTAATGGGTACAAAAATAGTTAGAATGAATAAGATCTGGTATTTGATAGCCCAACAGGGTTACTATAGTCAGTAATAACTTAATTGCACATTTAAAAATAACTAAAAGAGTATAATTGTATTGTTTGCTACACAAAAGATAAATGCTTGAGGTGACGATACCCCACTTACCCTGATGTGATTATTAGACATCGTATCTCTGCATCAAAATACCCCATATATCTCATAAATATACATACCTACTATGTACCCACAAAAAAATAAGAATTTAAAACAAATTTTTAATTACCTTTAAAAAGCCTCAGCTGGGTGCAGTGGCTCATGCCTGTAATCCCAAAACTTTGGGAGGCCGAAGAGAGTGCATCACCTGAGGTCAGGCATTCAAGACCAGCCTGACCAGCATGAAGAAACCCCATCTCTACTAAAAATACAAAAAATTAGCTGGGTGTGGTGGTGCATGCCTGTAATCCCAGCTACTTGGGAGGTTGAGGCAGGAGAATGGCTTGAACCTGGGAGGTGGACGTTGAGGTGAGCTGAGATTCCACCATTGCACTCCAGCCTGGGCAACAAGAGTAAAACTCGGTCTCAAAAAAATAAATAAATAAATAAAATAAAGCCTCCATAAAAGTGAAAACAAAAAAACAAAGGCAGATATTTGGAAAACATATAAGCAACAAAGGATTAGTATAAAAATATTAATTCCTACATGTCAACTTTTAAAAGGCAAACAAATCAAGAGAAAAATGAACAAAATACATGAACAGACATTTTATAGAATAGGAAACATTAAAGGCCCAAAGACATACAAAATGTGCTTAACCTTATTAGTGGTTAGGAGAATGCAATTCAGACCATGAGTTACCACTATATACTTTCCAGTTCCACAAAAATTTCAAGTCTAATAAGATTATTTACTTTCAATGATGTACGTAGCTCAAAGGGGACTCTTAACTACCACTGGCTGGAGTGTAAATTGGTATAATCATTCTGGAAGACAAGTTAACATTGATTGTTTAAACCCTTATATGCCCTATGACCCAGCTGTTCTACTTTTAGGTATGAAACCCTTATACTTTTAGAAATGCCTGTAAACATATACCATGTACAGGAATTTTCATAGCAGAATTGTCAAAGCAAAAAAATATAAAACAATTTAAATGTCCACTGTCAGCAGAAGAATAAGTAATTTCGGTAGAACCACATATTTTACAACAGTGAAAACAAATAACAGCTCTATGCTATATCACATCTAATCTTATGAATATAATACTAAATGAAAGAGTATGTTTCAAATGGCTACAGCTGGTATAATATTTCTGCCAAGTCCTAACGCAATATATTATTTAGAAATACGTATAAATATGTCGTAACTTTTTTTAATGAGAGGGAATGCTAAACATAAAATTGGGAATAGTAGTTGTCTCTGAATATGGGGAGACAGAGAATGGGACAGACAGAATGCACACAGGCAGATGTTACAGTGTTGCTAATATAGTTAATAAGTTGGGTGGTGGGTTCCCAGGATTCATTCTGTTGCAATACTCCACCACTTGTATGTTATGTTCCACATATCAGATATTACAAAAGTGTTTTAAAAGACAATTATCTTTACACTATACATCTTATACTATATACTTCAATTTTAAGTGGGTTAAAAACCCAAATGTGAAGGGCACTACTAATTAGGAAACTACTGAAAATGATCTTTTTAAATTGACAAAAGTTGTATGTATCATGTACAACATGCTGTTTTGAAATACACATACATTATGGAATGGCTAAATTGAGCTACTCAACTTACGCATTACCTCACATACTTTTTTTCTTGTTGTGAGAACACTTAAAATTTACTCTTAGCAATTTTCAAGAATATAATACATTGTTATTAACTATAGTCATCATACTGTACAATAGATCTCTTGAAATTGTTCTTTGAATCTCACTGAAATTTTGCATCCTGTGGCCAGCGTCTCCCCAGACTGTACCCCAATACACAACCACAGACCCTGGTAACCATCATTATATTCTGTTTCTATGGGTTTAACTTTTTTATGCTCTGCTTATAAGTGATGTCAGGTGGTATTTTCTTTCTGTGCCTCTTATTTCACTTACCATATTGTCCTCCAAGTTTATCCATGCTGTTAAACATCATAGGATTTCCATCTTTAACGCTGAATAGTATCTCATTGTGTATATATACCACATTTTCCTTATCCATGCATCTATTTATGGACACTTAGGTTGATTCTGTATCTTGGCAATTGCAAACAATACTGCAGTGAACATAGGAATGCAGATATCTCTTCTGCATACTGGTTACTAATTTCATTTTCTCTGGATATATACCCAGGAGTGGAATTGCTGGACCAAAAAATATCTTTATGACCTCCAAATAGGAAAGGATTTCTTAAGAAGACACACACACATACGCATAGTGCATAAACCATAATTAAGTAGATTGATAAAAATTACTATATTAAGATTTAAAACATCTGTATCCAAAAGATTCACTAGACAAAGTTAAAAAGAAAAAAAAAAGATGGCTGGGCATGGTGGCTCATTCCTGTAATCCCAGCACTTTGGAAGGCCGAGGCAGGCAGATCATCAGAGGTCAGGAGTTTGAGACCAGCCTGGCCAACATGGAGAAACCCTATCTCTACTAAAAAATACAAAAATTAGCTATGCATAGTGGCATGTGCCTGTAATCCTAGCTACTCGGGAAGCTGAGGCAGGAGAATTGCTTGAGCCAAGGAAGCAGAGGTTTCAGTGAACCGAGATCACACCTCTGCACTCCAGCCTAGGTGACAGAGTAAGACTCCATCTCCAAAAAAAAAAAAAGACAAGCTACAAACCAGAAGAGATTTGCAGTGCATTTAATGGACAACAAGAATATATTAAGAACTCCCTAAAATCAATTTAAAAACAAAAAATAGAAACTGAAAATGGGCAAAGGATAGGACAGGCAAGTTACAGAAAATAAAATAAATAAATAGCAAATAAATGTATATAAAGATGTTTAACTTCACCAGCAATCAAAAAAAATGCAAATAAAAACCACAATGAAATATATTAACATCTTGCAGGCTGGCAAAAATATTAAAGTCTGATAGTATCAATACGGAGCCTGGGGAATTCTCACATATTGCCAGAGGGAGGAGAAATTTGTTCAACCCCTTTGGGGGCAACTTGGTAATATCCAGGAGAGCTGAAAATGTCCATATCCCTCTGTAACCCAGAGATCCAGTACTAGGATTCACCTTCTCACGCATGTGCACAAGGAGATGTGTACAAGTAGGTTTACTGTAACATTGTCTATAAATATGAAAAGTAAGAAATATCCTAAATATCCATCAATAGGAGGTTAAAGAAATAAAGTCTTTAATGTTCATACAATGGAATTTTGTAGCAGTAAAATGAATGAACTATCTGAGCTTACAAATAAGTCAAAATTTGTTTTAATAAAGTAAACCACAAAATGATATAAATGTCATCACAGTTAAAAATATGCAGGTAGGTTTCTATATTGTGTGTGGACACATCCATATGTATGTGTGCATACCTGGTGTCAACCCTGAAGGAGCAGCAGCAGAATCGCATTAGAAAGAGGTGGGGCTTCGACTATCTCAATGTATTCTTTCTTAAGCTGGGTAGTGGGTACTTGGTTATTATTGTATTATTCTATATTTTAGTCATACACAAAGAGAAGATGATTCTATGATAAAAGATTTCTCCCTTTAAAATAGGACAGTGAACTTTTCATGGTAACAGGAGAAATAGTGAGTAGGAAGATGTAAAGCTGTTCTTATTTCCCTTCTCCATGGTTCTGAGTCTGCAATTACTGTTTTCACAGTTTGGAGACAGTCGCCTGGAAAAGTCCCTTTCTTACCAAGAAAACGTACCGTGAGGCAGTGGGCTTAGATACTCACTCTGTATGGTTTTTGTCATTTCTTTCTTTTCTCGGATGAGCTGTTTGCGTCTCTCTCTCCATTCTTTGTTAAGTTTTTGCTGCTTGGCATTTTCCTCCTGGAGCTCATGGATTCGTTCTTGCAGTCGTCTCAAGGCATGGTTAGAGAAGACCAAAGTCCCAGAAAGATCACTAGGTATTTCTCCAAATACCACATACTCTATCTACGACCATAACGCAAGTCAAAATAAAAAAGAAAACAGACAAAGACACAGATTTTATGTGGCAACAGAAAGCATAAGAGGTGTACTTCTTTCTCTGCCCCTTGTTTAGCTCATCTTTGGGCTCCTCCATCTTCCTCACCGAGTGACAGTGGCCAGGCAAACACAGAGAGATGTTGTCAGAGAGAAAGCCATGTCGCATCTCTGTGGGGAGAGCAAATCCTCCCACACAGATCATGCCTATTATCCACTGTATAACAACGTGACAGACATTTCAAGGCTGGCATACTAGGCAAACTGCTACATATAGCTCATCCAGTTTGGGTCAGGTTATAGAAAACATACATTAAGCTGATGTTGTTGTTTTCCTGAAATACAGCTTTTTCTCTTAACCTGATAAAAGATAATACAATGAGCCTTTTCTCTCAATGATATATATTCCTGCAATTTAATGTAAGTTGCAATTCAAGTAGAAATGAATAAGTAAAAAAGAGAAAATATTTCCCTTTTGTCTTGACCTCCCTCATCAATGAGTAGAGACTAAGCAAAGGTCATTTTAGCATCATTAGTCCATGCACAGGTAAAGATGGTGTGAAAAGTGACATTGGTGTAAGAGCCAAGATTTCACCTCTGAGCCATTCCATTCTTAAATCATAGGCTCTTCATTCCTCTACACTTGAAATGACTGATTTCCAAAGTGCTAATGAGCCATAGGGAAATAGGTATGTTTTGATGTTAGTCTTTTATAACAATCTGACAGTGGATAAGACAATTTAGGTGTCATCCTACAGGTAGAATTCTCAGCAAAGAACCACGATTCTCCCCATTAGGAAGCATGAATCTTTCTCTGAAAAGTTTGGGTGTGATGACTCAGACAGGGTGGAGCGACTCTCCAGATGCATCACCTGGTGGAGCTTGAGCGGAATCACAACCAGCAGTTCATTCAGCCGCTGCTGCTTCTCTCGCTGATAAGCCTCCAGGGCCTCCTCTGCTGCATTCAGATTAGCTGCCACAATTTTCACCTGTAGAAAGCCCAGTGTTGTGAAATGGTGACAAGACTCAATGAACAGACACCTAAAGGTGGTGAATGAAGGTATCTTGGGAGGAAATAAAGCATGAGCAGAATCTGCTTTGTTGGGCTGTGATTAAGTGCATGAACCCAGTTTGCAACTCAGGAATGCATACTATTTTCTTTCTGCCAAGTTATGATCCACATCACTCTTTCAATCATTTCTATGACTCCAGAGTTAAAGCGTTTTGTGAATAAGAGCCTAGAAGACATGTCTTCATGTCCCCTTTATTTTCTGCATGAAAAGCAGCCCTCAGCATGGAATGTCTTTGACAGAATGGTGGGAATCTTTTTTGATCATAATGACTTCAACAAATTAAAGTTTCATTGCTTTAAAGCAATGAAACTGCTAACTATAGTATTTCTAAAGCACATTCTTCATGTTCTAGATAACCTGAAAGTTTTCCAAATCATTTCCTATCTGCAAGAGGAGAAATAATACATCAAAAATATTTCTGAACATGAATCAAGTTAAATGATATTGCTCTACAGAAGAGTACCTAAGACGGAAAGTGGGCAGATTAAGGCAGAAATTGATCAATATTATGCCAGAAGTTTAGCTTGGTGATCTCCAACATGGGATGCATGCACCCCAGAGAATCAACAAAATAATCTATTGGGGTATAAATTGAAAATGTCAGAGTTTCTATTTCTACTTATTTTTATCTTGTTCTATTTAATTTCTGTTTTTATGGATGTTTTATACTGTACGAAACATATAATAGTTCATAAATACAATTTATAAATACATGTACATTTATTATATGGGGAGGGGCTCTCCATTTTCTTTTTTTTTACTTATAGACTTATGTCATCAGAAAAGTCTGGAGACCCATGACTGAGATAAAGTAACTCCAATTATCAAAAGAGCAATGTCCCCCACAATTTAGGGAGAAACAAACCTGGTCTTAACATTTGAAATGTTTTTTTCTGAGAAGTCCTCACATTGTCATTGCTATGAAATGGCAATATTATAGCGAGGAGAATGTATAGCATTTTGAGAGGATAAATAAGCCTACTTTTTTTGACAATGTCTCATATTCCTTTTTGAGGTTATCAACAATTTTCTTTTCTTCAACTAAAGCCTCCTCAATGTCCAGCCTTTTCTCTCGAAGTTGAAGGGCCAGCCCAAAAAGAGTCACATCACAATCTGCCAAGAGAATTAAAATAAAAACCAGCCTCATCTGCTGTGGAATGTGGTAGTACTAGAACTGTGAACTTTAGAGATTCAGAATCAATAATGTCTATTTATGGATGCACTCCAGCAAGCTTTTAAGACACTTATGGCTTAATTGTTCCAGGTTGAAATTATTAATAGAATAACCATAATAATAATAGTATTGATATTCTGAGCAGTACTCAGAAGCAGGCTCTGTGCTAAGCCCTTTATGTACATTATCTCACTCCAGGCTCATGGACCCCACAAGGCAGAAACTACTGTTCCCATATATAAGTGAAGACCAAGTCTCAGAGAGGTGACATAACTGGTGTATAACAGAATGGGATTCAAGTATATTATCTATTATTTCTACAATATCACACTAAGAGCCACATTTATCCACCAAGTAATAGAGAATATAGAAACAGAATACTAAAATAGAATTCAGGAAGCTTAGGTCCAGCCCTCATGGTACACCATACTGTGAGTCATTGTTCAAGCCATTTAATTATCCTGCTATAAAATGAGTGGCATTAGAAGGTTTGTGTGCTCTATTTCACTCATAAATATTATGATTTTTAAGACCATCGTATTCAAAAGTAAAACAAGATACAAACTTTATCTGAAATTAAACTTTTAAAATTTAATTAAAGCTTTATTTGAAATGTCTAGGAAAAAAATTATAGATCCCAAAACTTGTTTTTTCTCTACTGAATCATTCATCTATCGAGACTGTAAGAAATTGGTCTGGCAGCTCCTGACTGGTTTCACCAGTGAAAACGGTGAATATAAACTGCCAACCATTTCCAGGAAGCTAGTCAAAATGCCCTTACAAAGATTTGCCACACAAAAATCTGAATAGATTTGTCAAAGAAGGAGATTACTGTAAAACAAATATGCAAATTACAGTCTGGCATTTCTCTATAAAATTAAACTTGCTACATAATTTATAACTCTGAATCAACTGTCAATTGTGTGCATATTATTTGTCACTCATAAATGGCTGCCTAAGAGAACAGATAATAAATCATCCAGAGGGCCCCCAAAAGTATTGGTTAACACTTTCCCTGACCATGCTATTGGAAACAGCAACGTTCCTCTCCATCCTCACTCCTGCATGCCCTTCATTTCTTTTCCCATAGCATGTGCTACTTTCTAAGATTCTGTTTGTCTTTCTCCACTAGACTATAAGCTCCATGAGGACAGAGGAGTTTATTTTATACTTTGATGTATCCCTAGCATCAGATAAATGCCTGGCACATAGAAGTTAAATATTGTTCAATAAATATCCTTATACTTTAAAAAAAGGCATTCATTAGACTCTATTTCATACATTTTAAATCATCCTTTCTTTGAATTATCTGAGAACAGACAAAAAAATGGCCTTCTCAGTATTGCCAATCAATAGTCACACTTCACAGAGAATACAAGGCTTTTATCTAACTTACTTGATGGGCAAATAGAATCATCAAAAACCTCATCTTCAGATCCAGACTCATCCTCATCACTCTCCAAGCTAGATTCTTCTTCACTTGATTCCTCACTTTCCTCATCTTCATCTAAGGAAAGATGAGGCCATTGTTAACAAGAGAAGTTTCCATATTAAACTAAATACTAGATTTTTAAAGTAAACTATTTTTCAATGAGTCAGTCACTAGCAAAATAACTCAATCAATATAAGAGTTTTAAATGGTTAAAGACACAAAGAACACAAGCCCAAATGCCTGCAAAAGGTTGTGCAGTTACTATAAATAGAAGTCAGAGGGATCTGAGACCAAGTTGCCAAGCTGCAGATGTTGTAGTCCACCTAACACAGTTAGTGAAATAGACTCACAATTCCTAACTCATAAGATGCTCTAAAATCAGAAGTGATTCCTTCCTTCCTTCTCTCCTTCCTCTTTTCCCCTTTTCCCTTTCTTTCCATCCTCCCTCCCTCCCTTTTTCTTCCCTCCCTCCTTCCCTCCTTCCTTCCTTCCCTCCTTCCTCTTCTTTCCCTTTTTCCCTTTCTTTCCATCCTCCCTCCCTCCCTTTTTCTTTCCTCCCTCCTTCCCTCCTTCCTTCCTTCCTCCCTCCCTCCTTCCTCCTCTCCCCTTCCCTCCTTCCCTCCTTCATTCCTTCATTCCTGGATCTGGCTTTGTTGCCCAGGCTGTAGTGCAGTGGCACAATCTCAGCTCACTGCAACCTTTGCCTCCTGGGCTCAAGCAATCCTCCCGCATCATCATGCCCAGCTAATATAGGTATTATTATTCTTATTTTTGTAGAGATAGGGTTTCGCCATGTTGGCCAGGCTGGTCCCAAACTCCCGGGCTCAAGAGATCGACATACCTGGGACCCCAAAGTGCTGGGATTACAGGCATGAGCCACTGGGCCTGGCCCTGAACAGATATTCATAAGTTTTATAAACTGAAATCATGCTATTTATAGTCTTTATTTAACTTGGTATGAATATTCATGTTTTGCTGCAGAAGTACTAAGATGTTTGTTTGATTTTGGGATTCTGTCCAGAACTTGCTAGTGGTATCATGTTGACAAAGACTCTCTCCTTTAACCTAATTTGAGTCAGGCTTCTCTGAGTCCTTTTTCTGACTAGTTCCTGATCTTGAGTTGTGTCCTTAACCTATTTAGTCTGATTGCAGCAAGAATCCTGCAAGTTAATTTAAAAAAAAATTCCCCACTTTTGATAATCTGATCAAATTCCTCATCACTCTGCCCTTATTATCTTATCACCTGGCTTGCCCTCAGCAAATGTCCTCTTAAAACAGTCTACTAAAGAATTACCCTACTTCTCAGTAAGTTTCTGTTCACTGATCCCCACACTCTGTTCCTTGGCTATAAATCTCCACATGGCTTTGTTGTATCCAGAGTTCACCCCCGTCTCTCTTCCCTGTTACAAAAACCCCATACAGTAGCCCTCCTGAATAAAGTCTGCCTTACTGTTTTTATTAAATGTCAGGAATGATTTCTTTATCATATCATATATATCTTCAGAAATATTTCTGAACACTAAAATACATCTGTCCCCAAGCGTTTTGGATAAGGGATTGTAGACCTTTCCACTCCAACCGGCCCCGTTTTCTTTTAAAACACCTTGAGGCCATCTATGAACTACAGATCACCAATTTACAATTAATGCAGCTGAACATTATGTGCAAAACAAACATAAGAAGACTCTGAAAAAAGGGAGAGAAGAAAGTCGAGCAACTATGCGCCTTAGAACCTGAGGAGCAACACTGTGGCGAGTGCCTTGGATATTCTTTCAGACTCGGAGATGAGTAAGTTGGCAGCCCAGAAACACCAACGGATCTACAGATATAGGAAGCCCCAACAGAAGCTTGCTTTCTCTAGCCCAGGAAAGGCGCAGCATAGCAAGACAGAAAACTTTTAGACGATAACTATTCCATTCCAAACACCACAGAAAAACTCAGGTACAACCCCCAACCAAATCAGCAAAGGTGAAGTGGGGAGGCTAGACATTTCACCCTCACAGGGCTGTAATTAGGTGTCCCAACACTCCCCCTGGATGATGTTAGGGAAGGTCAAGAAGGAAGCCAGACATTTATTCACGCTGGCTGGTAACCAGCCTCGCCCCCACCCTCACCACCAAGATGCCTGCGGAGGCCACATGACAGCCTGGACTTCCACTCCCAAGGGCATTAACAAGGTACTCTTCCCCCTCCCCTCAGGGGTGGTATCAGAAGAACACTAATAGAGTCAGGACTGTCATCATTATCCATAAGTACTCGCCGTCCCCGCCAGGTGGATCATAGAAACTACATGTGGAGCTGGAACTCCCACCCATACACAGCAGTAACAAAGAGGCCCCCCTTTCTTGGGTGACCCTCTCCTTGTCAGAGTAGTGTTTGAGAATTTCAAGAAAAACGGAAGATGTAAAAGATACAAAGTCTCATAATATAAAATGAAAGTTTTTAGGATTCAGTTAAAAGTTACTCATACCAAAAACCAGGAAGACACCTGATATGGTCTGGATCTGTGTCCCCATCAAATCTCATGTTGAACTGTAGTCCCCAGTGTTGGAGGAGAGGCCTGGTGGGAGGTTACTGGACCATGGGGAGGAGGTTTAGCACCATCCCCTCAGTGATGTTCTCACCATAGTGAGTGAGTCATCATGAGAACTGGCTGTTTTGAAAGTGTGGTGTGTAGCGCCTTCTCCCTCACTCTCTTGGTCCTGGCTCCTGCCATGTAAGACGCCTGCTCCTGCTTTGCCTTCTGCCATGAGTAAAAGCTCCCAAAGGCCTCCCCAGAAGCAGGTACTGCCATGCATCCTTTACAGCCTGTGGAACCATGAGCCAATTAAACCTCTTTTCTTATAACTTTCCCAATATCAGGCATTTTTTACAGCAATGCAAGAATAGACTAATGCAATCTCCAACTGAGTGAAAAAAGAAAACCAATAGCTGTCAAGACTAAGATGACAGAGACATTAGAATTATCTGATCAAGTATTTAAAATCACCATCATAAAAATGCTTCCATGAGCAAAATTTGAATATACTTGAAGGAAATGGAAAAAATGCAAAGCGCCAGCAAAGAAATAGAACCAAGTAAATCTCATCTTGGGTTGTACTCCCATAATGCCCGTGTTTGTGGGAGGGACACACTGGGAGATCATTTGAATCATGGGGCAGTTTTCTGCATACTGTTGTCGTGGTAGTGAATATGTCTCATGAGATCTGATGGTTTTATCACGGTTTTCACTTTTGCATCTTTCTCATTTTCTCTTGCCACTGACATGTAAAAAGTGCCTTTTACTTCCTGTCACGATTCTGAGGCCTTCCCAGCCATCTGGAAGTGTAAGTCTAATTAAACCTCTTTTTCTTCCCAGACTTGGGTATGTCTTTATCAGCTACATTAAAATGAACTAATACAGTAAATTGGTACCAGTAGAGTGGGGAGCTGCTGAAAAGATACCCGAAAATGTGGAAGCAACTTTGGAATTGGGTAACAGGCAGAGGTTGGAACAGTTTGGAGGGCTCAGAAGAAGACAGGAAAATGTGACAAAGTTTGGGATTTCCTAAAGACTTATTGAATGGGTTTGACCGAAAGCCTGACAGTGATATGCACAATAAGGTCCAGGCTGAGGTGGTCTCAGATGGAGATGAGAAACTTGTTGGGAACTGGAGCAAAGATGACCCTTGTTATGTTTTAGCAAAGAGATGGTGGCATTTTTGCCCCTGTCCTAGAGATTTGTGGAACTTTGAACTTGAGAGAGATGATTTAGGGTATCTGGTGGAAGAAATTTCTAAGCAGCAAAGCACTCAAGAAGTTAGTGGGTACTGTTAAAGACCTTCAGTTTTAAAGGGAGACAGAACATAAAAGCTTGGAAAATTTACGGCCAGGAGAGAGTAGGGCCAGCTTCCCAGTGGGACTGGGGCACATCCTCTCTGCAAGCCCTCCTGCCTGCCAGTCACTCCCAGGGCCCATGCCTTGCCACCCTGCAGGAGCAGGTCCCCAGCACAGCCCCTGCAGCTCAGCCTGAGTGCATTGCTGCACCTGAGTAGTTTCCTGGTAACTGCAGAGCAAATCAGATTTCCAGGGCTGTGGATCACCACTCAAGAGTATGGAGCCAGCATTTGAGTTGGGGAGGAGCCCTCACTCTCAGAGTACTGAGAAGGATGAGACGCATGGATTCCTGGGCTGGAGTGACAGTGGGGCTTTCCTCCCTTTGCAGGGCCAGTCCAGAAAGAATGTGGCATATCTCCCTGCTACAGTCTTTGTGCAAGGGGGTCCCATGGCTTGGAACGCCCAACAACAACAACAAAACACAGGTACAGTGCCAGTAACTGGAGAGGGCTCCCCCAAGGCCCAGGAGTGGACCTGGTAAGTGGGCCATCTCTCCCACTCCTTCACCCCTACTTCAGAGCACACCTGCAAACACAAAGAAGTACTAAAGAGCTGTGCCGCTGGGTATTAACGCAGCTACTGGCCACTACTCTTAAGTGCCATCTACTGGACTGCGGCCCAAACTACAACATCAAAAATTATTCTGCTAATAAACACATCTGTGAAACCAAGCACAACAATTCGCCACACACAAAGATCCTATACAGAGCCCTTGGCCTTGAAAACATCCATAAATGTCACACCTGTAATCTCAGCACTTTGGGAGGCTGAAGTGGGTGGATCACGAGGTCAAGAGATCAAGACCATCCTGGCCAACATAGTGAAACCCCCACTCTACTAAAAAAATACAAAAATTAGCTGGGCATAGTGTAGCCCCAGCTACTCAGGAGGTTGAGGCAGGAGAATTGCTTGAACCTGGGAGGCAGAGGTTGCAGTGAGCCGAGATTGCGCCACTGCACTCCAGCCTGGCGCCTGGTGACAGAGCGAGACTCTGTCTCAAAAAGAAAAGAAAACATCCATAAATGAAGCCAACTGACTATAATTAACTTACACCACAATTAAAAAAACAGCAGCTCTCCCAGATGAGAATCAGCATAAGAACTCCAGCAACTCAAAAATACAGATGTTCCCCTTTCCTCCAAAGAAGTCTACTAGCTCCCCAGAAAAAGTTCTTAACAGTCTAAAATGACTGAAATGACAAACATGAAGTTCAGAATCTGGATGGCAAGGAATCTCATTGAGATTCAGGAGGTAGTTGAAACCCAATCCAAAGAATTCAGTAAAATGATCCAAGAGCTGAAAGATGAAATAAGAAAGAAAAACAAACTTTTTAAAGTTATTAAATCAAACCATTTTAAGAAACAAGAAAACCAAACTTATAGAGCTAAAAAACTCACTACAAGAATTTCATAATACAATTGGAATATTAACAGCAGAATAGACTAAGATGAGGAAAGAATCTCAGAGCTTGAAAACTGCTTCTTTGAATCAACTCAGTCAGACAAAAATAAAGAAAAAAATTTAATGAACCAAATCTCTGAAAAATATGGGGATATGGGGTTCTATAAAGAGAACAAATCTATGATACATTGGTACTCCTGAGAAAGAAGGAGAATAAGCAACTTGGAAAATATATTTGAGAATACATTCCACAAAAATTTCCCTAATCGCATTAAAGAGTTTAACATACAAACCCAAGAAATACAAAGAACCCCAGCTAGATACTATACAAGATGACCAACCCAAGGCACATGGTCATCAGATTCACCAAGGACAATGCAAAATTTAAAAAATCTTAAAGGTAGCTAGAGAGAAATTTCAAGTCACATACAGAGGGAACCCTATCAGGCTAGCAGTAGACCGCTGAGCAGAAATCTTTCAAGCAAGAAGAGATTGGGGCCCTATTTTCAGTGTCCTTATAAAGAAAAGAAATTCCAACCAAGAATTTCACATCCTGCCATACTACATTTCGTAAGTGAAGGAGAAATAAAATCCTTCTCAGGTAAGCAAATGCTGAGGGAATAATTTCAACTAGACCAGTCTTACAAGACGTCCTTAAGGCAATGTTAAACATGGACTCAAAAAAAAAAAAAAAAAATACCTGCTACCACAAAAACACACTTTAGCACACCGCTGACAGGCACTATAAAGCAGCTACAAAATCAAGCCTACATAACAACCAGTTAACATCATCATGACAGGATCAAAAATCACACATATCAATATTAATTGAATGTAAATGGGCTAAACACCCCACTTAAAAGTTAAAGTGCCAAACTGGATAAAAAGGCAAGAACAAACCATCTGTTGTCTTCAAGAGACCCATCTCAGATATAATTATATCCATTGGCTCAAAGTAAAAGGATGGAGAAAGATCTACCATGTAAATGGAAAACAAAAAAAGGGCAGGAGTTTCTATTCTTATATTGCTAAAACAGACTTTAAACTAATAAAAATTAAGAACGATAATGAAGAGCATCACGTTAATAAAGAGTACAATCCAACAGGAAGACTTCACTATCCTAAATATATATGCACCCAACATTAGAGCATGCATATTTATAAAACAAGTTCTTCCTGGCCTACAAAAAGATTTAGACAACCACATAATAATAGTGTGAGACCTCAGCATCCCACTGACAGCATTAGACAGCTCATCAACCCAGAAAACAAGAAAACTCTGGACTTAAACTCAACACTTGACCAATTGTACCTAATACATATCTACAGAACACTCAACCCAACAACCCAGAATATACATTCTTCTCATCTGTACACAGAATGTATTCTAAGATTGACCACATGCTTGGTCATAAAGCAAGTCTCAATAAATTGAGAAAAATTAAAATCATACCAAGCACACTGTTAGACCACAGTGCAACAAAAATAGAAATCAATTTCAAGAAGAGCTCTCAAAACTACACAAAGACATGGAAATTAAGCAACTTGCTCCTGGAGAACTACTCAATGAACATCAAAATTAAGATAGAAATTAAACAATTTTTTGAACCCAATAAAAATAGGGACTCAAGATACTGAAATCTCTGGAATGCAGCCAAAGCAGTGTTAAGAGGATAGTTTATATCCCTAAATGCCTTAATCACGAAATTAGAAATATCTCAAATTAATTTAAAGGAACTAAGGGAACAAAGAACAACCCCAAAGCTAACAGAAGAAAATAAATAACTATAATTACAGAAGAACTTAATGTTGAGATATAAAAATCCATACAAAAGATTCATGTGACCAAGAGGTTTTTTCAAAAAATAAACAAGACTGATACATCACTAGTTAGGTTAACAAAGAAAAGAAAATGAGAAGATCCAAATAAGTACAATTAGAAATGACAAAGATGGCATTACAACTCATCCCACAGAAATACAAAAGATACTCAGAGACTATTATGAACACTTCTATGCATACAAACTAGAATGGATAAATTCCTGGAAATACATAATCTCCCAAGATTGAATCAGGAAGAGATTAAAAGCATGAATAGAACAATATTGAGTTCTGAAATTGAATCAGTAATAAAAAATATGTAACAATGAAAAAAAAAAAAAAGAAGCCCTCGGTCAGATGAATTCTTGGCTGAATTCTACCAGACATACAAAGAAGAATTGGTACCAATCCTACTGAAACTATTCCAGAAAATTGAGGAGGAGGTGTATCAGTCAAGGTTCTCTAGAGGGACAGAACTAATAGGATGGATGGATGGATGGAGGGACAGAACTAATAGGAAGGACGGATAGCTAGCTAGCTAGCTAGGAAGATAGATAATAGATAGATAGATAGACAGGAGTTTATTAAGCATTAACGCACACATCACGAGGTCCCACAATAGGCTGTCTGCAAGCTGAGGAGCAAGGAAAGCCAGTTCAAGTCTCAAAACTGAAGAACTTAGAGTCTGATGTTCAAGGGCAGGAAAGGTCTAGCATGGGAGAAAGATGTAGGCTGGGAAGCTAGGCCGGTCTAGTCTTTTCACATTTTTCTGCCTGCTTTATATTCTAGCCATACTGGCAACTGATTAGATGGTGCCCAGGCAGATTATGACTGGGTCTGCCTTTCCCAGCCCACTGACTCGAATGTTAATCTCCTTTGGCAGCACCCTCACAGACATGCCCAGGATCAATACTTTGCATTCGTCAATCCAATCAAGTTGATACCATCACAGGAGGAATTCCTCCCTAAAATATTCTATGAAACCAGCATCATCTGATATCAAAATTTGGCAGAGATAAGATGAAGAAATAAAACTTCAAGCTAATATCCCTGACGAGCATAGATGCAAAAATCTTCAATAAAATACAAGCAAACCAAATCCAGCAGCACATCAAAAGGTTAATTCACCATGACCAAACAGGCTTTATTCCTGGGATGCAAGCTTGGTTAACATACATAAATCAATAAATATAATTCAGCACATAAACAGAATTAAAAGCAAGGCGTGATCATCTTAATAGATGCAGAAAAGGTTTTCAAGAAAATCCAACATACCTTCATGATAAAAATCCTTGACAGACTAGGCATCAAGGAAACAGACCTCAAAATTTTAAGAGCTCTCTATGTCAAACCCATATAGCCAACATCATAATCAATGGGCAAAAGCGAAACCATTCTTCTTGAGAAGTGGAACAAGGCAAGGATGCCCACTCTCACCATTATATTCAACAAGGTACTGGAAGTCTTAGCCAGAGCAATCAGACAACAAAAAGAAACAAAAAGCATCTAAATAGGAAAAGAAGTCAAACTAATTCTCTTTGCTTATAATATGATTCTATGTTTAGAAAACCCTAAAGATTATGAAAAAGCTACTAGAACAGGTAAATATTTTTAGCAGAGTTGTAGAATACAAAGTCAGTAGCATTTCTATACACCAATAATGTACAGTCTGAGAGCCAAATAAAGAACATAATCCCACTTACAATAGTGACAATAAAAATGAAATACCTAGGAATATAGTTAATCAAAGAGGTGAAGGATCTCTACAAGGAGAACTACAAAACACTGCTGAAAGAAATCAGAGATGACAAAAATAAATGGAAAAATATACCATGCTCATAGATAAGAAGAATCAATATCATTAAAATGGCCATATCTCCCAAAGCAATCTATAGATTCAATGCTACTCCTATCAAATTACTAATATCATTTTTCACACAACTAGAAAAAACTAAAAACTATTCTAAAATTCGTATGTAACCAAAAAGGAGCTCAAATAGCCAACACAATCCCAAGCAAAAGAACAAAGCTGGAGGCATCAACACATTACCTAACTTCAAACTACAAAGTCATAGTAACCCAAACAGCACAGTACTGGTACAAAAACAGGCAGATACATAGACCAAAATAACAGAACAGAAAACTGAGAAATAAAGTTGTACACCTACAATCATCTTATCTTCAACAAGGTTGATGAAAACATGCAATGGGGAAAGAAGTTCCTATCGATAAATGGTGTTGGGATAACTGGCTAGCCACAGACAACCTATAGAATGGAAAAAAATATTTACAAACTATGCATTCAACAAGAGACTAATATCCAGAATCTATAGCAAAAAGCAAATAACTTCATTAAACAATGGGCAAAGGACATGAACAGGCACTACTCAAAAGACAACATACAAGCAGGCAACAAACATGAAAAACTGTTCATCATCACTAATCATTAGAGAAGTGCAAATCAAAACCACAATGAGATACCATCTCACACCAGTCAGAATAACTATTATTAAAAAGTCAAAAACAAAAAAATACAAGAGGCTAGTGAGGCTATGGAGAAATGGGAGCACTTATACAACATTGGTGGGAATGTAAATTAGTTCAGCCACTGTGGAAAGCAGTTTGGAGATTTCTCAAAGAACTTAAAAACGAGCCACCATTTGACCCAGCAATCCTATTACTGGGCATATACACAAAGGAAAATATATCATTATACCAAAAAGATATGTGCACTCATGTTCACTGCCATGTGCATTAGTCTGTTCTCATACTGCTAACAAAGACGTACCCAAGATGGAGTAATTTATAAAGGAATAAGGTTTAATTGACTCATAACTCAGCATGGCTGCAGATGCCTCAGGAAACTTACAATCATGGTAGAAGGGGAAGCAAACATGCCCTTCTCCACATGGCAGCAGGAAGAAGTGCAGAGTGAAGTAGTGGGGAGAAGCCCCTTATAAAGCCACCAGATCTCATGAGAACTCACTCGCTATCACAAGGATACCAGTATGGGGGTAACCGCCCCCATCAATTACCTCCCACCAGATCCCTCCCATGACATGTGAGGATTATGGAAACTACAATTCAAGGTAAGATTTGGGTAGGGACACAGTCAAACCACAACACCACGCTATTCACAACAGCAAAGTCATGTAATCAACCTAGGAGCCGACTGGACAAAAAAAATCTATGTGTACACCACTGAATACTACACAGCCATAAAAAAGAATGAAATCATGACCTTTGCAGAAAAATGGATGGAGCTAGAAGCCATCATACTAAGCGAATTCACTTAGTAAGGAACAGAAAACCAAATACTACATATTTTCATTTATAAGTGAGAGCGAAAAACATCGAGCATACATGGACATAAGCATGGGAACACTAGACACTGCAGATTATTAGAGTGGTGAGGGAAGAAGGAGGGGGGCGTTGGTTGAAAAACTGCCTATTTGGTACTATGCTCACTATCTGGGTGCAATATACCAATGTAACAATCCTTCACATGTGTCCCCTGTATTTAAAATAAAAGATGAATTTTTTTTTAGAAAAAAACGAATGCAATGGGTAATATTACTACAGACCCTGTAGACACTAAAGAGATAAGGCTATTCATGCATAAATTTGGCATCTTAAATGAAATATACCAACTCCTCAAAAAAACCCACAAACTACCATGACTCACCCAATATGGAATAGATTATTTGAACAGCCCCGTAACTATTAAGAAAGTTGAATTTGCCATTTAAAAACTCCCCCAAAAGAAATCTTCAAGTCCAAATACTTTTACTGGAGAATTCTACTTAATGTTTAAAGAATAATTACCACCAATTCAACACAAGATTTCCAGAAAATCAAATGGAAAGGAAAATCTTCTAATTCACATTATGAAGCTAGTATATCCTGATACTAAAACCAGACAAAGACAGTACAAAAAAGAAAAACTACAGAAAAATAATCTTCATGAATATAGAGAAAAATTTCTTAATGAAATATTAGCAAATAGAAGTCATCAATATATAAAAGGAATTTCTCACCATGCCAAGGAAGGTTTATTTTAGAAATGCAATTCTGATTTAATAATCCATAATCAGCCAAGGTAATCTATCATATTAACAAGCTAAAAAGGAAATCACATGATCATCAATCAATGTAGACAGGCATCTGACAAATTTCCACCACCAATCATGATAAAAATTCATGAAAAAGAGGAACAGAGAGGAACTTCCTCAATAGAGTATCTATAACATACCTACAGGTAACATTATACTTTACATTGAAAATCAAGCAAGAAGGTCAGCTCTCAGCACTCTATTTAAACATAGTACTGGATGTTCTAGCCATGCAATAAGGCAAGAAAATGAAATAGGCATACTGATCAGAAATAAATGAAACTGCCAACATTTTATTATTTATAAGATGAAATTATTAGGTGAAATTATTTTGCCATTATTAAAAGAAATGTCAAAAACCACAATTACTGTTGCACCAATATAATATCATCTCCATAGAAATTCCTAAGGAATCTACTAAAACCTCTTAGAACTAATAAGTAAGGTTACAGGATATAGCTAAACATGTAAAAATCTATTAGTAGCATTGAACAGGAGGATACTGAGATTAAAAATACAATATCATTTAAAATCACTAATAAAGGAAATATGTGTAAATCTAACAACACAAATTATATATTGAGAACTATATACAATTTTGATCAAAGAAACTGAGGTTCTAAATAAATAGAGACATATTGTGCCTTGTAATAGAAGACTCAATGTAGTAAAGATACCAGTTGTCTCCAATTAAATACACACTTTTAACACAATTACTATCAAATTTCCAACAAGATTTTTTATTGATATAAACAAGATTATTCTAAAATATGGAAATACCAAGGAACTAGAACAGCTACAACAATTTTACAAAAGAATAATAAAGTAGGAGGAATTAGTCTACCTGATTTAAGGGCTCAATATGTAGCTACAATAATCAAGACTGTAGTATTGGTGAAAAGATTGACACATAGATCAATGGAACCGAATACAGGACCTAGAAATATCCACACAAAGATGCCCAAATGATCTTGACAAAGATCAAAGCAATTCAACTGAAGAGAGACAACCTTTTCAATAAATGATACTACAGTAAATGAAAAAGGCAAGCTATATACAAGGAAAAAATATTTCCAAACCATATATCTGACACAGCACTAATATATAGAATATGTAAAGAACTCTGAAAATTCAACAGTAAAGCAAACAATCCTATTGAAACACAGGCAAAATGAGACATTACACCAAACAAGATATACATATGGCAAATAAACACATAAAAGATGTGCTTATTAACTTAAACTACACTATGTTAACTCATACCAGACACACAAAAACACATGGGTACATGTGCAAACACACGCACACACACACCCACACACACAGATTAACTCCAAGTGTTTGAAGACCTTAAGGTTTCTGTCTTCTCCTCTTTAACCCCTACAGTGTCTCTACATTGTCTGTGTTATAGTGAAGAAAATAGGGTATCTAATAGGTCCCTTAGTTACTCTCTATTTCATGTTAATGAGAGAAAATAGGATCATATGTAAGAAAGAAATACAAACCAGCATCTCCTTCAACCTCTTTTTTCTTTACCCGTTTAATCTTCTTTTTTAGAACCTTCATGAGGAAGTTTGCAAATTTATTGTTTTCTCCAATGGCTGTTTGAAAACCAGCATAGAGTGCCTTTTCTTGCTCCTGGAGTTTGGTGATTTCATTCTTTTTCTCTTCCATCTCTTTAAGAGTTTCGTTTATTTTCCACTAAATGAATAAAAACAATGACAAATGATAAACATTTCTGATAAACCAAGTTCAGAGAGCAATGTGCTTTACAATGCAAGGTTACAGTTAACAAAATATTTTTTAAAACTTCTTAAAAAGAAGTTTGCATTTCTGGCCAGGCATGGTGGCACACGCCTGTAATCCCAGCACTTTGGGAGGCCAAGGCAGGCGGATCATGAGGTCAGGAGATTGAGACCACCCTGCCAGCAAGGTGAAACCCTGTCTCTACTAAAAATACAAAAATTAGCTGGGTGTGGTGGCACATGTCTGTAATCCCAGCTACTATGGAGGCTGAGGCAGAACTGCTTGAACCCGGGAGGCGAAGGTTGCAGTGACCAAGATCGTGCCACTGCACTCCAGCCTGGCAACAGAGCAAGACTCCATCTCAAAAAAAAAAAAAAAAAAAAAAGAAGTTTATATTTCTGATGTTTGCAAAGCCATCCATTTATTGGTTAAATTTTTTTTTTTTTTTTTGAGACGGAGTTTCGCTCTCGTTACCCAGGCTAGAGTGCAATGGCGCGATCTCGGCTCACCGCAACCTCCGCCTCCTGGGTTCAGGCAATTCTCCTGCCTCAGCCTCCTGAGTAGCTGGGATTACAGGCACGCGCCACCATGCCCAGTTAATTTTTTGTATTAGTAGAGACGGGGTTTCACCATGTTGACCAGGATGGTCTCGATCTCTTGACCTCGTGATCCACCCGCCTCGGCCTCCCAAAGTGCTGGGATTACAGGCTTGAGCCACCGCGCCCGGCCTAAAATTTTATAATTCTTTTGTAAAAACCAGTTCAGTTCAGAATTAGAAAGATCAGCTTTTTAGTGCTAAGTTTTCTTCCAAAATCTAAATTAAATTTAAATTTTTTGTGATATGTGGATGTCAGCTAATATTTTTGCATGTGTAGTCTCAAAACCAAGAGATTTTGTACTGATATATAACTAAAACAAAGATACATATAATTTCTAGTGAAGTTAATATACCTTAAAAAGAATGTTATTATTTAGCATATAGTATCGCTTTAATAGCTTTGTCTTATTCTTTTAAAACAAAGCTAGTATAATTTAAATATATAAATTTAACAAATAAAGGAACCTCGTTTCTTATGATATTCAATCATATATTACACTGAAGCTATCATACTTAGGAAACTCACCAGCTCCTTTTTCAGTTATTTTCATAAGGGTAACACATAATCAAAACACAATTTTATATCTAACTTACTTTTTTTTTTTTTTTTAAGGGACCCCAGCCCACCAGGCTGGGGTAGAGTGGCACAATCAAAGGCTCACTTTTGAAAATTTTATTCTATCTTACAGAATATCAGACCCAATTCACTAAAAATTCTGAACATTTCTCTTTGACCATGAATACTAAAGATGGAGAGTAGGTAGGAATAACAGGAAAAAGGAGGGGGGGAAAGAAGACAAGAAAGAGATGAGGGCGAGAAAAAGGGGGAAAATTGAGTTAAGAAGAAAAAGAAATCAAGTTTTTCCACAACCAAGGGAGTAGCCAGCTAAATTTCTTCTTCCCACTGATACCTGCATGTACTGTTCCTCTTTGTCTAAGGAATTAACACGCTCTTGAAGTATGTTCTCTTGTTTTTCAAAATTCTTCAGGAGAAGCATTTCCTGAAATAAGGTGATGTGGTGCAGGTCTGATAATTTCATCTGAGTATCTAGTTTCAGTTTCTGATGTCTAAGAAGACGGAGTTCTGCATCAAAAGTGACAATCAGTTCTTTGATCTGAGATGGAAAAAAGATTTGAGGATGTATTAGAAGATTTAGATAAATGCATTTTTAAACTATCTAATAGTACTAAAATGAAATCATTTTTTGTTATGTCCTCGTGGATGGAGAAGTGTGTGTGCATGTAGTCACAAAAATAAATTCATTAATAACATTAAATTTACATAAATTAATTTATTAAGTGGTAGGAATTCTGTAACTATAGTCCTTCCAGCTATTTCTTCACCACTGACTAAGCCATCAATCAATGCCCTTCTTGCTGTACTGTGTAGCTTATGAGCTCTCTGAATGGGTGGTGTTTCTGTCTCCTCTTCATTCTCCACAGTATCTCTACAATCCCTTTTATATAGTAAGCACAAATAAATATGTTTCTCAACTTCTTATGTTGAAAATTGTCAAACCTACAGAATGGTAAATATTTTTAAATAGATAAAATAATCATGAAGCCACAAAAAACCTGTTCAATCTTTTTATAAGATTGTAGTAATTAAGGTCAAAGGTAGTTTTCCCGATAAGAACTTAAGAATCCCAAGTCCTGGTCCAGACCTTATTTCATTATGGTCCTACTAATTTTAAGTCCTCAGTTTTGTTCTGATTTTGGTACAGCTTTCCCCCGCAGCACCACAAAGGAGATGAAGAGGCCAAGAGAGAGCCTCAAGGACTGGTTCTCCTGAGGAAACTAGAACAATAGGAAGAGACGAACCATTCCATATTTTTCATTAGTTTGTATACGATAGGTGGCCTCAACTGTCAAAAGCCTATAGTAAGTGAGGCCTCAGACTGGGGCTGAGGGGAGAAAGAGATCTGTGGGTTTGGAGGAGTGAAACTACTAGAGAAATTTAAAGAGCTGAAGAGAGAAAAAAAAAACGCAGAGAGAGAAGAAAAAACTGAACTTTTATGTAACTATGGCTATAGACTACATGTTTGGGCTCCCCTTTAAAGCTTGTTTAACAAACTTGAATTATTCCTGAATTTATTTAGAGGCAGGCCTATATTTTCTTCAGTGCAACACCATTCTTAAACTAAACTGAATACGTCTCCAAGTCTGTAAGGATTACACTTGCTTTTTCTCTCTAACCCCAATAGCCCATAAACTTTGTGAGGATTGAGAACATGTCTTTAAGTATTGTTGTATCCCTAATCCTATCTATCACTGTCGCTGCACATAGAACACCCAATAAATATTTGTCAAATTAATAAACTAGTTACAATTAAATCAATCAAAATCTTTGACTGAATATCTATGATATGTTTGACATTGTCCTAGACAATGTGGAGGAATCAGAAGAAGTCTATGTGGCCTGTTACTCAAGGATTGTATAATTTAATTTTCAAGATAAAACTAATACCCATGAAGCAGCAAAGAAAATTAGTGTAAAATATGAGATGCTTATTACAGGTGAAACTGGAGTTTGGAAAGAAGGAGGGCATATGCAATGTGGGTGGAAAATGCTGGAGAAGGTTTGGAACCGGGCCATGCTTTGAATGATAACTCAGCTCTCGAAGGAAGTCATTGCAGGTAGAAGGAAATAGCAAAGGAAAAAGCACAGATAGAAAACTCAGAAAGGTGTGGGAGGAAAAGATGAAGTGGAGAGAGGCAAAAATGGTGAGAAAACAGGACTGGACAAAGAAGAGATAATGGTGAAGAAGATGTCTGGGAAGCTATTGACAGTGTCATTGCAGGGTGGAGCTGGAAAGACACACTGAGGAAGGGGACTCCACATGGTGCAGCAGAGAGTTCTCTATCCAAGAAAGGTTCTTTCAGGATCAAAGAACATCCCGCCCAACAGGCCCTAGTCTACTCTTGATTTTCCTGGAAATAAAAATAGTTGCCGTTCCAGCTCCAGAACAATCTCAACCCCAGTAATCACCATAAACACTTCTACTAATGGAACAAACCACATATTAGAGACAAAGGATGGTGTGAAAAGCAGAGGGTGCCCTGTTTCTCTGGAAAATTTTTAACTATGTTCCATCCATCATCTAAAAGCTGCTCCTCCACTTCCCCTTTACGATGACTTCAGTTAGATGCCAAGTAACTAAACCATGGGCTTGCCCTTCACTCTTGGTCAGCTTTCCAAAACAAAACAAAAAAAGTTTGAAAGCTCTGTAGTTCTGGGAAGACCACAATGATTTCCAGAAGGCCAAGGATGGGGAAGAAGCCAAGCCATCACTGAGTGGTGAGCTGGTCAGGGTTTGGGAAAAGTTCATGCAGAGAAATTTAAAATAAATAAACAAAAAAACCAGACCCAATTTTTCCCCTTCTCTTCTCTCTTTCAGCTATAACTAGGAACAGGTGCACCCCTTACCCTGTTGACCAAATACTGTTGCATGTACACATGTTTAATCTCATCCCTCTTTATAATTTCCAGCTCCACATCCGTTGGCTCTGCCTTTTCAAATTCCATAAACTTTGGTGTATCTAGGCTGAACGTAGATGCCCTTGATGATCTAGATGTTGAATCTCGGGTTGCCAAATCCCCATTCTTTCCAGAAGACAGCTTGAGGAATCCTCCACCTGGGCCTCCAGACCCTGTCTGTTCCACTTGGGGGGATTTTCCATCTATACTTTTCATACGCTGTTGCTCAAAATTTAGGAGAGTTTCTTCATCATACTGAAATCTCTTTTCTGGAACTTCTTCTGGGTGTATCTGAGGAATTTTGGGAATGGGTATGTGCTTGGATACGTGAAGAGTCGACTGAACGTTCTTCAGTTCTTGTACCAGGCACTGTATTTCCTCTACGACGGCCACTTTAAGGTCTCTAAGAGAGAGGATGCACTTATTCATATGCCTTTTCTTTCCGTGGACCTGAAAAAGAAGAAGAGGAAGGAAACAACGGTACAACCCTCCGACGAATAATTGTGTGGAGTATGATCTGCTCTTTTTCCTTGCCTATAGGCCTAGCAAAAATTCAAGATAAAAATTCATCTGATCATACCTTTTTACCACCAAGTTGCCCTTTTCTTTAATATTTAGGCTTTTTTCCCATTTAGCCCCTCCAAGACGGAAGGATAGTCCAGATGTGACCTCTGGTATCTCTTGGCTTCCTGCAATTTGTTCCCTCCAGCTGGCTCGTGTGGCTGAGTTCCCTTACCAGAACTTCCTTCATCACTACATGGAAGTCTTTCCTGGAGCCTTAGTCTAGCTGGATACTCTCTCCAGAGAGGAAAGGGAAGGCCCTTAATGCATTTCCCTGCCGGAACTTTGAATCCCTTTGGCTTAGACTCACTAGGGCTGCCTACCTAGGCCCAAACTACAGCTTAGCCTATTTTCATTCTGCATTTTGGCCACATGATTATTGTTACTCCTTGTATAGGCAAGGCCATGATTCTGAATTTCAGTAGCATGTCACACCAAGAGACTGCAGGATCTTTCCTTCATTCCTTCTCCATTTATGTAAGCCAAGTTGTGCCTCTGCTTCCAGGCACAGGTGCTATACACTCTCATTGCTCTTTCATTACCAGCTCTCTCCCTGGTCTGTGTTTTCTAAATGCCATTCCCAGAGCCTGAGAACACAGGCAACCCTATTTCCTGTGTGCAGTTAGGCTACTAGATTGTCCAAAGGCCATTAAGAGTTACTTTGCATGTACAGTTTTTTAAAGATCAAAAGTCACTCTTTCAAATAGTCTTACTAAAGCTACATGTGTATTTACTTTCTGCAAAGCAGAAAACTGTAATAACATAAAGGAAATGTTCTGCATACTTGAAAATAAACCTTTAAAGCACTAAGGTTTAAACTCAAAAGCCAGCAGTTCGGTGAATGGACAACTACCTCTGAAGTATCTGAAGGATTGCAGATTAGCCCAACAAGAACAAACCCACATCACTGATGGCTGTAAGGCCTATCTCTTTAAGGAACCTCTTTACACATCGACTCTTTCTAGTTTTTCACATACCACACAAACCTAAACACTGGCTGAAAAGAAAGACAGATAATACACTATTTAAAAAATATTTAATACCTTTCAATGATTTTCAATTTGACCATAACAATAAAGACCATTTATGGATTTTGACCATTAAATTAACCCTATGTGTACTAGACATGGTATTAATACTCTTCCTACAGATGAAATAAATGGCTTGGGGAGATTTATATGACTTAGCAAAGTTCATATGGCTATTAAGTGGCAGAGATGGAAACAGAACTCCAGTCTTCTGACTTGTAGAACAAGGTGTTCTAAGTGATTTTATTTTAATAAAGCAAATTTCAGTGTAATGTAGTTAAGTTGAAAACATCATATCTGCCCACCTTCTCTAGCTAGAGCATGAAATTTCAGGTTGGATAAATTGTGGTCTTAAGAACATTTCTCTATGATGATTGATGTAACATGATAAATAAATAAAAATTACCTTGGAAGAACAACTAGGAAAACAATCCAAATGGTCATTACTAAAATGCCCAAATTGTCCATTTTGATGAGAAACACACAGTTATGAGCTATGAAAATGTATTTGTGGATATGAATTGCCAGGCCAGGACCCTTGTGCTGCTGGGATGTAACTCTTTGGCAAAACAGAAGACAACACCCCTTCCTCAGGACACTTCATTTGCGTTTGTCAGAAAATTATTAAAATATTCAAAAATACTATTAATATATCTGTGATATGATCGGCACCCTCTCCAATGTGATGCCTTGAAACCTCCACAACCATATTAGGTTACTGTGTATCTAGTGCTCCTAAAAGTAGTAGCTCAGATAACCTCTAAGCTTTTAAGCATAAAAAGTCACTTGTCAGTTCAAATGGTGATTAAGGAATTAATATAGCAGGAAGAGGAACTTTCATAAGAAAATAGGGATCAGATATCAGGATGATAGAAAATGGTTTGGAGGAATGCAGAGAAAATAACAAAGAAATAAATTAGCACTGAGTTGCTTAGAACAGTTTCAAAGTCCTACAAAAAAAGGCTAAACAATGACCTTTTCTCTCTCTCTTTTTTTAAATGGTACTTTAGGTTCTGAGGTACATGTGCAGATTATGCAGGATTGTTGCATAGGTACATATATGGCAAGGTGGTTTGCTGCCTTCATTCCCCCATCACCTATATTTTGTATTTCTCCCCTCGTTATCCCTCCCTACCCCTGCTGTCCCTCCCTTAGCCCCCCGCAACTGACCACAGTGTGTGATGCTCCCCTCCCTGTGTCCATGTGTTCTAATTGTTCAACACCCACCTATGAGTGATAACATGTAGTGTTTTGTTTTCTGTTCTTGTGTCAGTTTACTGAGAATGATGGTTTCCAGATACATCCATGTACCTATGAAGGACACGAACTCACTGTTTTTTATGACTGTGTAGTATTCCATGGTGTATATGTGCCACATTTTCTTTATCCAGTCTATTGTTGATGGACATTTGGGTTGGTTCCAGGTCTTTGCTATTCTAAGTGCCGCAAAGAACATACACGTGCATGTGTCTTTATAATAGAACAATTTATAATTCTTTGGGTATATACCCAGTAATGGGATTGCTGGGTCAAATGGAATTTCTATTTCTAGGTCCTTGAGGAATCTCTCCACACTGTATTCCACAGTGGTTGCACTAATTTTTACTCCCACCAACAGTGTAAAAGTGTTCCTATTTCTCCACATCCTCTCCAGCATCTGTTGTCTCCATATTTTTTAATGATTGAACGACGGACTTTTCAATCTAAGTCCTTGGTTGTCCATGGCAACCAAAAACTAAACCCAATGAGGACTTGTCTGAATTTCAGAGGTTCAAAGTCCACAAAATATAATGCTTACCCATGAAACTGGTATTGAAACATGGTATTTTAAGAAAAGCTCAAAGACAGAGTCTTCTAAGAAATGCTAACTCAACAAATATGTATTAATACTTCTAATAAGGCCACAGCAAACAAGAGATAGATACATTCATCAAACTCTGACCTAGATTCCCATATATCCTTGATGACCCTGCCATACCTGTCAGGTAGTACCCATCTATAACCCTCGGATACACTGTATGTATTTACAGCTGGTTCTTTCATATTAGCTGACTAACCATGGACAAATCTCTTGTCCTCTCTGGGCCTCGGTTTCCTCACTTGTAAAAAGAGGATATTCTAGATAATCATGATAATCTTTTCCAGTTCTTAATTTCTATGGTTATATATTCTTATTGACCAGATAAGGAAATGAGTGGTTTTAGCAGAATTTAATTAAAAACCCAGGGTACTTTCTCCATTGTCATAAAATCTGTAGATAAGTACCAAAGAATCTAGGTGTCCTAGTTCCTCTTCCTTCTTGGCAGCATTTATTCTCATGTGCTCAGGTATCTTGTAGTCTGGGGCTGTCTTCAGATTGAAATCTCCCATACACACCTGGGCTTCTTTGATGGCTTGAAGATCTTTGGGATCTTCATAGTCATCATCAGGTTTATTCTTGTATCTATTAGAAAAATAGACAACCCAGACACAAATATGAAATAAACTCTAATTTATCTACTTTAGGCATATATTCAAATTTAATCATGAAACAAAAGTACAATTTCAAATCTATAATGCTACTTTTATCACAGAGCCCAAGCAGTTTTTAAAATTCAATTACTACTTTTAAAGTATCCCAAGCAAAGTAATATACAATTATATAAATAGGAACCAATCACTAGATTGTACCGAAATAATCTGAATTACTGTTAGGCTTTGGTTCACTTCTATGTAATTCGTATGAACATTGTTATTTATTCTCTTGATATAAATTAAGCCTTGTAAGTTAGGTGGGTTTTTAATGACTGAAAAGTCAATTGAACTTTTTTATTGCATTTGCTTGCTGTAAATTTTCAGAAAAGGTATCTAGTTTAAGATGAGAGCATGAACATACATATTTGCCTCTCCCTCTGTCCCAATTCCCTGAAAATGACAGTACAGAAGTATAAAAAGTTGTAAATTATCAGGAAAGCTAAGAATGGAATAGAAAGTCATGAGCAAATCAGTGACACTGAGCCAGTTCTAGAAGACAGAAAGAAAATCAAATTATATAAATGAATAAACCAGATCAAACTATAGCCCTGAATACCCACAAGATAAAGCAACAAAAAGGACTGAATATTATCTTCTTGGTGAAGTCCCTAGAATGCTCCAAGCACAGAGAGAGCAGGTATAGGGAGTGGAATGGAATGCTAGATATATTTGGCAAAATTAATTACAGGATTGAAAAAAAAATGCTTAAACCAGTTGGGCCCTCCCAAACTTTCCCACCTGCAGACACAAAACAGTGGCAATCTGTATATTCAGACTAAAATTAAAGAACTACTCTCTACAGAAACTGAACTCTTTGCTTGGGAAGTACTAAGGTATCTAGGGTATGGGCTACCAACTCATACCCTTAGATACCTTGGTACTAATAAAAGGCCCTTAACTGAGAGATCCCAACATACCTAAGTTTTTAAAGTGAAGTCTACTAGACAACATGGACATGTACACATAGCAGTCAGTCAGCCCTTTCCTTTAAGAGAAAGTTTTTTAAGGAAATGGACATGCAAAATTCCAGAGGAAACCCATCATCTATTATATTAAATGACAATCATTTATTTGTGTAAAACTGCACTAAAATGAAGGATTAATATTTTTAAAGGAAAGGAGAAAGGGAGAAAGGAAAGGAAAGAAACAAAAAGGAAGGGAAGAGAAGAGAAGAGCTACTTCTGCTTCTGGCCATGTGAGAGGAACAGGGGCCATTATTATCCTCATATAATATAAACAATCAGAAAACTGAACAAAAAATATGTGAAACAACTATATTCAGACATTGAACATAAACAGCATAAAACTGTAATTCTTTAGAAAAGTAAAAAGATGTGATCCCTATTACCTCCTGGCTGCTGCATAGAGGAAATTACCAGCCTATAGAGTAGGATCAGGATCCCAAATACAGCCCAGTGAACTCACTGACTGAGGAGGCAGAGATTAGAGTAAAGGGAGGCCAAATTTGGTACTAAGAATTTGTGAAAAAGAATATCAGAGGTACACAAAGAAACACCTCTGGAAATCTACAAAGGGCCTTAACTTTTGGGCTGAGTGTTAGAGTGTTAATCTGTACATGTGCAATATAAACCACCATGGAGCTGGGCAAAAAACTTCTAGGGAAAGTACAATTACTGGGAAACTGTAGAACAAATAATTCTCATAGTTTACACATAGCTAGGAACCACTCATGTTCCCACCAATTGGAGAGAGCTTGCTGAATACAGGGGACGTTCAAGAATAACCCTTAAAAACTCATGCCTTCAAAGAGAGAAAGACATAGAAGATATGAAAAACATTATCAAACATCTTGTCCAAATTGACATTTATAGAACACTACACCAAGCAACACAAGAAAGCATACCCTTTTCAAGCACACATTGAACTTTTATGTAGACAGACTGTATGTGCAGGGTCATAACACAGTTCTCAATACATCTTTAAAAACCTGTACAGACTATTTTCTATGATCACAAACTAAATTAGAAATCTAACAGGGAAACATTTTTGAAACCACAAATCTTTGGAAACTAAGCTGCAAGTCAAGGAAGTAATCCTAAGGATATAAGAAATACTTGGGACTAAGTGATAATAAGTATCTACCATATGAAAATGTGTAATGCAGCTAACTTAATGCTTAGGAGGAAATATATACTTTAAATGTCTATATTAGAAAAGAAGAAGAACATAGAATCAAAGCTTATACACAGGTTTACACGTTAAGAAGTAAGAAAGTAAAAGCTAATCAAACCTGTTAACTAGAAGGTAAGAAATTATAAAAATAATAGTAAAATGACAGAGAAAGTAGACCAAACAATATTTTAAAATCTATGCCCAAAAACTAGTTCTTTGGAAAGATTGATAATGTGGGTAAATCACTAGCTGGAATGATCAAGAAAAAGAGAGAATATAAAAATTAACAATAAAACAGAGGACATTAAAACAGATACTGCAGAAATTAAAAGAGAATAATCTTTATGCCAATAAAATTGGCAACTTAAATAAAATGCACGAATTCCTTCAAAGACACATTATAAAAACTGACTCCCTGTAATCCCAGCACTTTGGGAGGCCGAGGCAGGTGGATCACGAGGTCAAGAGATCGAGACCATCCTGGTCAACATGGTGAAACCCCGTCTCTACTAATACAAAAAATTAGCTGGGCATGGTGGCGCGTGCCTGTAATCCCAGCTACTCAGGAGGCTGAGGCAGGAGAATTGCCTGAACCCAGGAGGCGGAGGTTGCGGTGAGCCGAGATCGCGCCATTGCACTCCAGCCTGGGTAACGAGCGAAACTCCGTCTCAAAAAAAAAAAAAAAAAAAAACTGACTCAAGAAGAAATAGAACATTTGTATAGCACTGTAACACTCAAAATTTTAAATTTATATTTAAAAGTATCCCTCATAGAATACTTCCATATGAATTCATTGAAAAATTACTTAGTAAAGCAGAAGAAAACAGAAATCTAAAAAATAGAACAAAAGAAAACAAAATATAGAATACAGATGTAAGCCCTAAATATAAATAAGTACATAAATATAAATGGTCTAAATACACCACTGAATGACAGAAATGGGCAGTGTGGATTTAAAAACAAAACAGTATGTTGTCTAGTGAAGTTAGTGAAGACACTAACTTCAAATATAAAAGTATAGGTAGGTTGAGTTAAAGGCTGGAAACAGTTATATCATTTAAACACTGAATGCTTTCCCTCTAAGATAAGAAACAAAGAGTGGATGCTAGTTCTCCCTACTCTATTTCAATATAGTACTGGAAGTTCTAGCCAGTCCAGTAAGAAAAGGAAATAAGATGCATACAGATTAGAAATAAAACTGTCCCGGCTTCCAAATGACATGACTGTCTACACATAAAATATCAAGAAACCTACTAAAAAAAAAAAAAATTCTTAGAACTGAGACAGTTCAGAAAGGTCACAGGATACTAGATAAACATACAAAAATCAATTGTATTTCTATACTAGCAGCAGTGAATGTGAACACAGAGACACCAGTATTAAAAACACAATACCATTTAAACTTGCTAAAAACAGAAATACTTATGTGCAAATCTAATAAAATATGTATAGAACTTTTATGCTGAAAACAGCAAAACACTGATGAAAGAAATCAAAGATCTAAATAAATGGAAAGTCATACTATGTCCATAGATTGAAGACTCAACACAATAAAGATACCAGTTCTCCCCAAAGTAATACACTGCTTTGACATAATTCTTACTGAAATTATGGCAAGATTTTTTATACACATAGACAAGATTTTTCTGAAATTTATATGGAAAGACAAAGTAATTAGAATGTCTAAAATAATTTTGAAAGAGAATAAAATGAGAGGAATCACTCTACAGGATTTCAAGATCTATTATATAGATATAGGAATCAAGACAGTGCAGTGTTGGTAAAAGAACAGATACATAGATCAATGGACTTGAAAGTGAACCCAGAAATAGACCCACATAAACATGTCCAAATGATTTCTGACAAAGGGGCAAAGGAAATTCAATGGAGGAAATGTCTTTTCAATAAAAATGCTACAGTAATTGGACATCCATAAGAAAAAAAACAAATCTCAACCTAAGTCTGATACCTGATTTAAAAATTAGCTTAAATATAAAATGAAAAAACTATAAAATGTTAAAACAAATATAAGATAAAGTATTTAGGACCTAGGGCTGGGTAGAGTTTTTAGACTTGACACCAAAATCAAGATTTATATAAGGAAAAATTGATAAATTGAACATCAACTAAATTAAAAACTGTTGCTCTGTGACAAACTTTGTTAAGGGAGGCCAAGTGTGGTGGCTTACATCTGTAACCCCAGGACTTTGGGAGGCCAGGGTGGGCAGATCACTTGAGGTCAGGAATTCCAAACCAGCCTGGGCAATAAGATGAAACCCCGTCTCTACTTTAAAAAATACAAAAGTTAGCGGGGCATGATGGCACATGCTTGTAATCCCAGCTATGAGGGAGGATCATTTGAACCTGGAAGGTGGAGTTTGCAGTGAGACAAGATACTCCACTGCACTCTAGCCTGGGCAAAAGCATGAGACTCTGTCTAAAAAAAGAAAAGAAAAAAAAAAAGAACAAACTCTGTGAAGGGAATGAAAAGACAAGTTACAGACTAAGAGAAAGTATTTATAAACTGTATATCCAACTAGTATCTAGAATATATAAAGAAGTCTAAAATCTGAACAGTAAAAGAGCAAACAATCCCATTCAAACATGAGCAAAAGACATGAAGAGTCACGTCACCAAAAAAATACAGATGGCAAATAAACCAATGAAAATATGGGCTTGTCAAGTGAAACTACCTCGTACCAGATTTCTGCTAAATCCCCAAATCTCTCTGCTGCTTGCAGAGCATACTGCTTTTCAGTGTCCATCAGGGTCTGATTGAAAAGTAACATCTCTCTCCAGGAGAGTTCAAATATTTGGGCAGAATTCTGGAAAGCCTCTCAGGGTCATCTGAAGAGTTCCCAAGATCCCTCTTAATTTGCTTTAAGTACTGTAGGGAGAAGGGGACCTGGGCCTTACTGGGCCCAAATTCACTGGGCATCTGTTGGAGGGGCAAGAGTGAGACTGGGGCTTGTTTAGGGCAAGAATTTCTAGGAGGGGGCAAGTGAGGGGCTGAAGCTGGATAAGGTGGTCAGGGTGGATCTGGAGGAGCAAGGCTGGAGGAGGTGACTCTTCTGCTGGGGCTGTCTCTGAGACTCGTATCTTTAATTCCCTGGGCTTACCCCTTGCGGCCTTCCCTGAGATGGCCAACAGGAGGGCTGGATCAATCGATCCTACACTGTCAGCAGAAGTCTGGATTGCCTTGCAAGCTACAGAAAGCCTGAACACATGGAGCCTCAGACCATCTGTCCTCACATCTATAGAAAAATTCCAACTGCTGAATGGTATCAAAATGAATAGTTCCTTCCTGAGGTCAAGCCAGTCCTTCCCGTAAATCATAATTTGGCCAAACCTTTGTGCAGAGGGACACAAGGGGTCAGATTCTGAGGGTCAAAGTAGTCTCAATGGTTCAGAATATACTCCAGAGGAGTATAAGCTGGGGATGATGAAGAGAATTTATTGCCCATTCTGAAAGACAGGGAAGTGAGGTGTCCCTCATTCCCTTCCGTCTTTCAGTGAAAATTCAGGGTGTGATGGAGAGAGAAAGAGTGCATCCTCCTTTCACTTTCCACCCATTATCCTTGAGCTGGCGATAGGTACCACTGCAGTATATACCCAGGAAGCAGGGGAAACCTGGAGAACAGGAATTAACCACCCTCACCTATGCCTCCGTTTCTCCCTGCTGTCAGCATGGCTTCTTTCCGTGGGGTAGGAAGTTTAGTCGGCAGGAATTGGTCCTGCTTTACATTGTGCCTGTTGCCTGGCTTTGGATCCCTCAGACCTGGTTTTCCTTTCTAGGGACTCAGATGAAAGCTTGCAATCGAGGTTGGGACTGAAAAAGTATTTTAGAGGCTGTATCTACTTAGGGTGTCTCAAATGTGCCTGCCAAATGTGCAGTTCTCAGCCAGGAGGGGCCATTCCTGTTAACTTTCTTATCAGAAACAGAGCAGGGTCGGGGGCGGGGGAGGGGAGCCCTTTCACTTAGAAAAGAGAAAAACAGTTTAAGGGGCAAAAATGGAAGAGATTCTGCGGGAAGAACCCCTTGCTTAGTGCAACTGGGCCTTTCTAATCCTTATATCTTTCCCTCAGTTCAGACTAGGTTGAATTCCTTGGCCAGGGGAGGAGAGGTTCCATTGGTATGGTGGGCAAGAAGCACTTGTCTGTTGACTCTGTGGGGTTGCAGCTACTGTCATGGCTTTCTCCCACCCTGCTCGTGACTGTTGGGCTTGGCCCTTGACTGCTGTGGGCATGCCCAGGCACCCAAGCTGGGAGGAAAAAGGGTAAGGAGAGGTACCCTGAGCTGTGCATGCCTGCAGCTGTCGAGTTGGAGGCATACATGGCACCTCTAGGAACAGCTGGTCTGATTTCCACCTTCAGCAGCTGAGCCTAATGCTCATTGTACTTAGTAACATTTCCACAGCCTGTAGCAAAACTCCTAACATTATAAAGAAAGACATAAGAGTCATTTCAAAGACAGAAAAGAGACAAAGTCTGGGGGTTTTGACTTCCCACTTAGGGTGGAGTTTTTAAAACTCAGAGAAGGAAAACAGAGCATCTCACCTGCAGGAAAAAGAGAGGTGGCAGGGTTTTAGAAGAGAGGCAGACCCAAAAGTTTGGCATTCACCCACACTCACCTTCTGCAATCCCGGATGAGCCCCCAGTTGAAATGGGAAAGATTCCCTTGTCCCCCTCAAAGGGTATGCGATAGGGGTGGAGCACCCTCAAACCTCTAGGGGGAGCATACAAACGGGCAGGTTGTGGGACTCTAACCCCAGGCAGTGTCTAGGCATGAATGTTTACAGCTGAAGCCCCAATGGGCATGTGTTACAGGGTCTCTCTTAGTTTGCTGTCTAATGGCAGCCTGTGTTGACCAGCTCAATTAGACCCCCTTCCTTATCACAAGGACGGAGGGATTTCTCTATCCCAGGGTTTCTTGCCTTGGTGTACTAGAAGAATCAGATCACTTGCGGGCTTGGAGAATGAATGCGAATTTTTATTGAATGGAAGCAGCTCACCCCAGTGGGAGAGCCAGAGGGTTTTTTTCCTGGAATTGGGCCACTTGGCAGCCCCAGCCCAACTGTGCCGCCAAACTCTGCCTCATCCCACTGGTCAATGGCCTGCTGGCTTGCCGGCATCTGTTGATGCCTGTCAACCTGCTCTTTCTCCTGCATGCTCTCGATAACTAGTTGGTTGTGTCTTCTTCAACCAGCGTGTCCCTCATGACATCCAGCCACTTCTGCGTCTGCCACTAGGGTCTCAGGTTTTTAAATACCCAGGATGGGGACATAGCAGGCCAGTGTGGTCTTGGGAAATGCAACATTTGGGCAGGAAATGCCTGTCCTCACCTAGGTCCCTGGAGGTAGAGCCCTAGCCAGGGACCATGCCTTTCTCTACCCAGTACTTCCCTTCCCCACTTCCATATCATTTAAAGGGACCACACCCTTCCCTTCCTAGCACTCCCATATCAATACTAGACTTTTGTTTTTTGAGAAAGAAGTTAACCTCAGATGGTTAACAATAAAGTCAAAACTATAATATATTAGAACATACAGGAGAATATGTTTATCATTTTGAGATAGAAAAGCATTTCTTAATTCTTAAAAATCATTCTGATTATACTCTATTTTTTTTTACTTTTGCATTTAAATGATAATGTCAATAAATATAAATATTTTTAAGATATATTATTTTGGGGCTCGAATATTAAAAAGATTAGAGTTTAGGTAAAAAACTCACAGTTCCTCCCATTCTTTTTTTCGCTGTTGAATCTTCAGTTGTGCTCTTTCAGCTTTTAATATAAGTTTTCTCGTTTTCTCAATTTGATTTTTCACCATAATTTCACTTAGGGTTTTAGGTCGAAATTTCTTCCCTTTTTCTATTACTGATTCTTCTTGTGCAATAACACTCTCACCTATACAGAGAATCAACATTTCTTAGTCATTTTAATCTGCTAAATAAAAAAATGCAGAGAATATGTTGAATTTGTAAATCAAAGTATTTATTGAGCACCAGCTGCAGTGGTTCACACCTGTAATCCCAGGACTTTGATAGGCTGAAGCAGGCAGATCACTTGAGGTCAGGAGTTTCAGACCAGCCTGGGCAACGTGGTGAAACCCCATCTCTACTAAAAATACAAAAATTAGCCAGCCGTTGTGGTGTGTTCCTGTAATTCCAGCTACTTGAGAGGCTGAGGCAGGAGAATTGCTTGAACCCAGGAGGTGGAGGCTGCAGTAAGCCAAAATCTCACTACTGCACTCCAGCCTGGGAAACAGAGCAAGATTCCATCTCAAAAACAAAAACAAAAAGTATTTATTGACCACCTACTATGAATTCAACCCCATAATAAGTACTGTGAAATGCCAAAATAAAAAGATCTAAGTCACATTTTTTGCTTTTAAGAACCTTATTAAAAGTTGGCAAGATAAGACATATATTAAACAATTAGAGAACAAGATAAACGATGGTGAACCACCAACATGTTGGGAAGGAGTGTTTGTGACACGATGGTGGAGAAAAGGAGGAGAATCGAGTAAGTCCAATTTGATACATACGATTTGAGGTGGTACATACCAACTGAAGTGCTCTGCAGCCAACTAAAAACTCGTCAGAAACACAATCGAATAATTCAAAAACTATTGGCTTTATGGCCAGGCTCGGTGGCTCACACCTATAATCCTAGTACTCTGGGAGGCTGAGGTGGGCAGATTACCTGAGCTCAGGAGTTTGAGACCAGCCTGGGCAACATGGTGAGACCCCCATCTGTACTAAAAATATGAAAAAAATAATTAGCTGGGTGTGGTAGCACACACCTGTAATCCCAGTTACTCAGGAGGCTGAAGTACCAGAATTGCTTGAACCTGGGAGGCAGAAGTTGCAGCGAACCAAGATTGCAACACTTCACTCCAGCCTTGGGGACAGAGAGAGACTATGTCTCAAAAAAAAAAAAAAAAAAAGAAAGAAAAGAAAAGAAAATTGGCTTTATCAACTAGCAACTTTTTTTTTTTTAAGACGGGAGTCTCACTTTGTCTCCTAGGCTGGAGTGCAATGGCGCAATCTTGGCTCACTGCAACCTCTGCCTCTGGGGTTCAAGTGATTCTCCTGCCACAGCCTCCCAAGTAGCTGGGACTACAGGCATGTGCCATCATGCCCAACTAATTACTGTATTTTTGTAGAGATGGGGTTTCAGCATGTTGGCCAGGCTGGCCTTGAATTCCTGACCTCAAGTGATCCACCCACCTTTGCCTCCCAAAGTGCTGGGATTGCAGGGTGAGCCACCGCACTTGATCTACTAACAAGTTTCTATTAGGGAATTACTCTATTCATGTTTAAGCTACATATAGGCATGAAAAATTAAATAATGAGATATTTATATAGTTACAAATAAGTATTTCATCATATTTCATATTTCAAATGTATGGTGGTATAGAGAAAAAGTTTATGTGGCCAGGGTGGTCATGGGAAGGCTTAATGAAACAAAAGTAATTTAAGCTAGAGCCCAAGAATTGGTAGAATTCGGAGAGGAAAGGAGTGAAGAGGTCACTCCAGCAGGAGCCTGGGTGTGGAAGTGAAGACATAATTAGGGAGCAGCTGTGGGTCAAGATGGCCAGGGGCAGACCTAAGTTATTTCTAGTTAAATAATTATAAGCTTGCTTTGCTTATTGTACACTGAAGCTTATACCCCAAACTAAGCTCTATCAAATATTGGTGCAGCAAAATAGAAATCAAGCGGCAACAGGCGGCCTAAGGTAAAGACCATCTGAGAGTGCTGTAAAACCGTGGAACACCACGGGGTGGTTGCAGAGCAGGAAATACTGCTTTGGTCCCATGAACGCCTTCTCAACATGGAGGCTGCATGAGGATCTCATAAAGGGAGATCCTCTGAGAAGGGAGGCAACTTCTGCTCACAAGATCCGGGAGGGTCTCCGCAGATTGGAGCTTGCAAGGGGGAAAAGCCTTGCAGGGCAGAGATTACTGGAATGCCACAGGCTCTGTCTAGGTTCTCAGAATATGGAGTAATCTTGATTGCTCTGTGTCCAGCCCCGTGATGCACTGGGTGTGATGAAACCTGGTGGTGCCTTATCCGCTAAGCTTCTGACGCAAATGCACCTTGGCAGCAACCAGTGGTAGAACTCAGTGTTCTAGGTTTGCATAAGAATCACGTCTGCTACTGAATACTGCAGACCACACCTCTCTCTTGGCTATCTTTCCCACCTTAGTTTCAAGGCCTCTCCCAACAGTTTCAAGTCCTCCCGCATCATCCCTTCCTGCTCCCCCACCCCTCAATTAACAAGTATATATACCTAATAAAAGCACGTGGAGCCCAGAACTTGGTGCCAACACAGTTCACCCCACGAGAGAGTGCACTGGACCCCTGGACCCATGCTGTGAACTTCTACTCTTGTATCTCTGTCTTTATTTCTTTTTCTCACTCCCTTGTTACTGCCGGGACACAGGGCACCCACATACAGGCGTGGGCTGGTTCCCAACAAGCAGCAGGCAGGACAAAAGACTAAATAGGTGTTGAACAGTATGAGGAGGCACAACTAGAAACATAGAATGGGGATAGATTGTGGAAGGATTAAGTACCAGGACAGCCATTCCAGAATTTATCCTAGAATCAAAAAGGAGACATTAAAGAGTTCTCAATGAGGAAGATAAACCAGTATTAATGTTCGTATTGTATCATGGTCAATAGCCTAGATCTAGCCAGGCTGCAGCAGCACCTTTTATTTATTGTTGATTGGCTCTCCAAGCCATTTCCAGAACTCTTGTTCTTCTCCTACTCATCTGCAGTCACCTTGTGGAAGTCACAAGAAACAGGTTGAAGGGATTAGAGGACTATTTTCATACCTGTATTCTCTGTTCATTCTATTTAAAGCACATGTTCTTAGAAAACAGTCTGAAATGCAGTGTTTTAGCCCCACACTCTGGGATGGGGCCCAGGAATCTGAAAAGAACCACTGCCTAGAACCTAGCATCTGGGGAAATCCTAGCTTTAACAATAGCCAGATGTGGCAAGTAAGGAAACAGCAGCATCCAGTCCTCTCACCCACTCTCGTCACATGACCAGGGTAGGTCTTCTTACAAACTACATTAAAGAGGACAGCAGGCATGGAGCATTTGTTGGAAAAATGTGGCCTCTCATTCTCAGCTATACCATATACTTTTGTCTCTCTTGATTATTTACTCCAAAGCAAACCATCATGGAAGGAAGAGGGACAAGAGATTGAGCTCAAGCACCAAAGAAGGTTCAATGGTTCTGCCCACAGATGATTCAGTTTTGAAGTCTTAGTACCTAAGAATTTCAAAGCCTTCTTGTCATAGGGTACCTGCATCTCTCTGGCTGTCCTTTCTTCCAGTTCCCTCTTTTTCAAACCTGTCCAGTTTGCTTGGTCTTCTCTCTGACTGACTTGCTCGTTTGAATGTGGAGTACTTAGAGGGCTGCACCAGCCTGTAAGAGGATATCTTGTGGTCACTTTGTATGGCATGAACCACAATAGTATCACTTTCCAATGGATCACGAAATCTGAAAAAACAAAACAAGTATTTTCTATAGTCACCATTTTGATCATTCTGCATAATTACTAAGTAACAAAATAAAACTATATTATTTTTATTATCATTACACTGTGCTAGACTCAAATTTTAACCATATATACCAACAGGATGTCATGGAGATTGAATTGGACTTGATTAAAGAGCAAATACAGTCTTTCTAATGAAAAGACTGAACAACTCATTATTAATCATTATAATACCAGTGTTTTGCTAATATGTGGGAAAATGAAAATTTTGCAGGCAGACTGCAGTTTAATGGTAAATAGATCATATCAAACTCTGAGGAAATATAATCCACCTCTCTACATATTATATATAATAGACTATATATTATATATTATGTAGCTATATGTCTACACATATACCTATATAAAATAGATTGTTATATATTCTTACATATAATAGTTATATATTATAGATAATATATATTACCTATATATAATAGATATATCTATATATATTATATAGTATGAAATATCTATACAAATTATAGATATCTATTATATAATCTATATATAACTTATAGATAATTATTATCTATAATATATTATAGATAATAATTATCTATAATATGTAATATATAGTTTGTGTTTTGTTGCATAGATATATGAATAAATATAACATGTAAATTATATAAACAAATATATAAATATCTGTGAGTGAAGAGTTTCTAAATCAAAAAGTAGAAAAATAATTTTTAACACTCATTCCCTAGAAACTAAAGAATATTCATTCTTCATTTCACTAAAGCATTATGCATCTCACATACATTTTGTTTTTTTAAATTACATGGTATGTGTGGTGTATATATGTGTTTACATATACGTGGCAACGCAATTTATTTGTATGTAGTAACTATGAGGAAAGCAGACCTCAAGCAGTTGAATAAAAGTACAGACCTGCTCATTTCTACTCTTTGCCCCTCAGTTTTTCATATTTAATAACATTTCATGAAAGTCCCCATCTATTGGATTCCTCCATTTGCCTCTGTAAAAAAACATTAAGCTCAGGAAATCATACTAATCTCCAGTTCATCTAGTTCATCTTTCTCTCATAGCCCACATTGTCTTCTTTTTTTAAAAGCTCTTCATCTATCTGTCAATTTTAAAAATTAATTAAAAAAAATTTTCATCAATTACTTTGTTATTTGGGGGCATTGGTTCATAATTATCTCTCTCACACACACACACACACACACACACACGGAATTTAATTTATTTTTGTATATATTAATTATTCCTAGCTTGTTTGCCTTTCTTACTATTTTTCTAACTTAATCTTTTAAACTCTATGTCTCCTTTTGAAATGATTACTGTTTCTTTCTAATTTTCCCTTTTCTTTCATAGTACTTTCTCATCTCTTTAAGACTTATTTTCCTTTATGTTTTTGCCCACTGGAACTTTTAAATTTTAGCCTTTCCATGAGACTGGAAAATATAGCTGGTTTTGATCACATAAAAATTAAAACTTCTGCATAGTTAGAAAAATATGAACAAAGTTTAAGGCAAATGGCAGAGTAGAAGAAAGCATTTACAATATGTAGAATAAAAGACAAATATCTGTAATATAGACAAAGAGGCTAAAATTAAAAATAATGGGGGAAATAAACAGAACCCAAAGAAAAAATGAACAAGAAATCTAAACAGATAATTCTCAGAAGAATAAATATAAATAAACTATAGGCATATGAAAGGAAATGCTGAACGCCACCAATAATCAAAAGGATCAAATTATTCAACCAAGTTATATTTGGCCTATTATATTGGAAAAAATGAAAACATTGGTAATACGCAGTGTTTGGTGGTACAACTTTATCCTCTCCCCACATTCCAATCAGATAGGTTCTTACTATCTTCTTCCATATGTTCCCTGAAAACATGATGCTATGGTGGATGGAGGGTGCCCAGATCAGGGATGGAAAGCAGGAGTTAAGGAAAAGAGTATTTAATTATAAGCATGGTGGGGAGGCAGAGGTGAGCCCTGACTTGGAGGAGGATGGGCAAGTGGGTCCCAGAGCTGTGGGCACTTGTTCCCTGCATCTGAAAGCATCTGGGGAGATGGTAAGGCCTTAAGAGTGATGTCTGTATGTGTGTTTGATCTACGGCACAGGGGGCTCCTGGCCTCACAAAACACTGCCTGCTCCAGCAGAGCACAGAAACCACAGAATCAAAGGATCAAAAGAAGTAGGTAGGCTGGGAAAATGAGACAATGAGCTTCAGTAGTACTGAGACTGACTTTCTTATCTTCTTGATGGAAGCCCAGAGTCAAAGTCAGATTTAAGTTAATTTAAACAAAAAACAGCCATGTACTTACATACCTAAGTTTGTAAGTTAGGATTCATATGTGTGTGTATACACACACACACACACATATATGTAAATACACACACATACACACACACTTATAAATATACTGTGAATACTTATTAAAGCCAAACATAGGCTGCTATGTTGAGAGTTCTTCCTGAAAGGAACTTCTTCACTACTTTCATCTTTTAGCAGGTAGCAATCTGGTTATAATTCAGCGATTCAAATATTGAAATATTTTCCAGGAATTCACCTATTCAGAGATGTAATACCTGGTAAAAAGTGCTATAATTTTCATGGTGAAGTACCAGAGAGGAGATAGCAACACGAGAGAAACAGAGATAGACAGACCCAGAGTCAGAGAGAGAAAGAGCTCTGAAGATCTGGAGAGGGTTCCCTTCCACTCTGCAGTTAAGCACTAATCAGCACTCCATGAGAAGGAGTCTACCTGAGGCTGGGAAAAGAACCACCAGAAAGGAACAGGCAGAATAATCCACAGATCTCACACAGTTGAAATAGCTGTGTTCCCATAAACCTGATAATACATAGTCTGCTCAGAAGAGTTGTCTGAGTAGCTGGAAAAACATTAGCCCTAGACTAAAGGCTGCCCTGATCTCACCTGACAAAGATCAAGGCAAGCCTCAGAAAAACGAAACCAAACACTTTCCAAAACAAAGCTCAAGAATATTTTAAAGTATACAGAGATTAAGATGGCGGATAGGAGGCAGGACTAGCTGGCTGTTCCGGACAGAGCATTGTGTGGAGACTCACATCATGAACTTTTACTCCAAGAATTACCACAGGAACATACCCAGAAAACTTGAGAGAATCCACAGACCCTTTGAAGGAACTGGATCACCCATGCAGACTCCCTGAGATGCCAAAAAAACTGAATCTGCTTGCTTTCTCAATGGGGAGGTTCCTGGTCTGGGGCAGTTCTCAGCCCTGCTCAGCAGCTGTCTGGAAATAGACTTGCTTTTGGGAGGGTATGGTGGGAGTGAGACCGAACTTTAGGACTCTGGGCTGCATGGTAGCAGGGTCAGGCCTGTGACTACCAGCTTTCCCCAACTTCCCTGTAAGCCTCAGCAGAGGCAGTCATAATCCCCCTGGGAATATAACTCTATTGGACTGGGAACCACACCCCCATCCCCACACAGCTGCAGCAGCAAACCCCACCCAAGGAGAGGCTGAGCTCAGACACACCTATCCCTGCCCCCACCTGGTGGTCTTTCTCTACATGCCCTGGTAGCTGAAAACAAAGGTCATAATCTTGGAAGCTCTATAGGGCCCTGCCTGAGAAACCTGCATACTTAACCAGGTGTTCGTAGGGCAAGTTTACATCCTCCTTACAGGACTGCAGCTGATGGGCTCTTGAAATGGCCACCTCCTGGCTGGAGCCAACCAACACAAAACGAGCACACTAAACAAAAGCACAACCAAGGACCCTCACAGAGTCTGCTACACTCCCCTGCTACCTCCACTAGAGCAGGTACTGGTATCCATGGCTGCAAGATCTGAAGATGGATCACATCACGGGTCTCTTTGCAGACACTCCTCAGTACCATCCGGGAGCTTGGTAGCTCTGCCGGGACTCAGGTGAAAGGACGAGGGATGATGAAGGATAAAAGACTACACAGTGGGTACAGTGTACACTGCTCAGGTGATGTGTACACCAAAATCTCAGAAATCACCACTAAAATACTTTTCACATAACCAACACCACCTGTTCCCTAAAAACCTATTGAAATTTTTAAAAAAAAGTTTTTTAAGTATACAGAAATATCTACCACCTACAGTGTAAAATTTACCAGGCAGACAGGCCAAAAGCATAAAAATGTAACCCAAAGAAAAGTATTTTAAAAAGCATAAAAATGTAACCCAAAATAAACAGAAATAAATCAGTCAATAGAAAGATACACAGAAATGACACAGATAATATAACCAGCAGACAAGGACATTAAAGCAATTATTATAATATATACTTCATTTATATATAATATGTATAATTATATATTACATATAGAATATATATAATTACTATAATATATTCTACATTTTCAAGAAGGTAGAGGAAAGCATGAGTTAAAGTGAGGAAAATTTTTAGCTACTCACTAGGAAGTCAATAAAAATGACTAATAATAAATGTATACAAATATATTATTTAGATATATGGTTGTGACCACTATAAAAATATTAAAACTGATTCTTTTTAAGATATATCATGTTTATGTAAGATAATATTTATTATTTCCTTTAATGTCTATTATTTCCACAGATCCCATGTAATTCCAATAAAAATTTTAGCAGGCATTTTCTAAAAATTGACAAGTTGATTCTATGCAAAGAACTTAACCAATCTTGGAGATGAAGAACAAAGCTGGAGGATTTACAATATTATATGTCAAGAGTTAATTAAGACAGGTGATACTGGCACCTGGATAGACATATAGGCCAATAAGACAGAATAGAGTTCAGAAACAGACCCGCGAATGTACAGTTACCTGACTTATGACAAAAGCATCACTACGATCTAGTATAGAACGGATAGTCTTTTCAACAAACAATACTAGGTCAACTGGATATCAGTATAAAAACAAATGACGTGATCTCACACCACTTATAAAAATTATTCAAGGTGGATAATGGAAAAATAGAGCTTCTAGAAGAAAACACAGAATTATTTTATGAATTGGAAGTAGGCAAAGGTTCTCTAAGTATAACACAAAAGCATTAATCTTTTTAAAAAAAGACTTCATTAAAAGAAAAAACATCTATTCAACAAACTCCATTAAGAGTAAAGCCACATACTAGAGCAAGATATTTTACATATGCAAACACACACATACACATACACACGTCATATATATAGTCACTCATATATGTATATAAATAACCAAAGCTCATATGCAGATGTAAATAATTCCTGCACCCAGTTTTAAAAATGGACAAAAGACTGGAACAAACACTTAACAATAGAAAATATAAAAATGGTTGGTAAATATATGAAAAAGGACTGAAAATCACTCATCAGGGAGATGCCAATTTAAACCATATAGAGATGCCACCACAGAATAGCTGGAATTTAAAGGGCTGACAATCCCAAGTGATGAGATTTAATCATGGCTGGACTTTAAAGGGCTGACAATCCCAAGTGATGAGATTTAATCATGGCTGGACTTTAAAGGGCTGACAATCCCAAGCATGAGTATTATGGATTTGTGTCCCCCCAAAAAGCTATGTTGAGGTCCTAATCCCCAACACCTCAGAGTGTGACCCTTATTTGAAAATAGGGTCTTGATAGAGGTAATCAAATTATAATGAAATAATTACAGCAGGCCTTAATGAAACATAACTCGTGTTCTTATAAAAAGGGGAAATTTGGACACAGAGATAGACATACACAGGGAAAACTGTATGAAGAGACACAGGGAGAACATTGAGTGAAAGCAAGTTTGGAGTGATAGATTCATAAGCCAAGAAAACCGAAAGTTGCTGGCAAACCACCCAAAGCTTGGAGAGAGGTATAGAACAGATTCTCCCCCACCAAGTCCTCAGAAAGAACCAACTTGCCTGACACTTTGATTTTGGACTTCTAGCCTCCAGAAGTGTGAGACAATAAATAATCAGTTTTAAGCCAATCAGTTTGTGGTACTTCTTTACAGGAGCCCTAAGAAACTAACACAATGGGGAACAATAGGGATTCTCATACATTAATGGTAAGAGTGTAAATTGATCAAACCGTTTTGAACAACTGACAGGATCTAATAAAACTAAACATGCATATAACCTATGGCCTAGCAGTTCCACAACTGCGTATATAACCAACAGAAATGAGCACTTTTATCCATCAAAAAACATACACAATGTTGACAGTAGTGTTATTTATGGTATCCCAAAAACAGAAACAACTCAAATATCTATTAACAGTAGAAGGGATAAACTGTGGTATAATCATTTTAAAGAAATATTAAAAAGCAATGGAATACAATACACTACTGTTACATGTAACAACACTGATAATCTTAGACATCATGAGTTAAAAAAAAAAAAAGCCAAATGCAAAAGAATCCATACTGTAACACTCTATTTATATGGAATTCACAAACCAAACTAATTTATGGCAATAAAGATTCAACTTTGGAGAATAAGTATTTCCTGGGATGAGGAGTACATGGGGGAACTTGCTGAAATGCTATAAATGTTCTCTATCTTAATATGAGTAGTACATATATTTATACATCTGTAAAAACTTTTTAAGATGTTAAAATTTACATACTTTACTTATATAAATTATATCTCAATAAATGACAAAAAAAAACCAACAATCATTTCCTCTGGAAGTCAAATTGATGCATGACAGGGATAAAATCAGAGGTGGTTGTCTTTTATTTCAAGTCCTTTGATTCTATTTGAATTTTTATTTCTTAATACATACATGTTCATTAATTAACTTGATATAAATAATTCATCAAAAGAGAAAGTAAATATGTATTGTATAATTTTAAAAATCTAAGTGTTAAACTAATTTCCCACATTTAAACTAGAAAAGGAGGTACAGAAAGCTCAGGAAAATACCAGTAGCAGTGACAAGACGATTCCTTGTGATTTCAAGTTAGTGGGTACCTTCCAGAGCCCTCTTATCTGGCCACGTCACTGACACTACTATACGCTATGTTATTCAAACATGTGCTCTCAAACATCTTAGCTTGTAGAGAATATGGATCCTACCGCTTCTTTAGCTTCATTAGGCCGAGTTCATGTTTCTCTTTTTCCCAAGCTAATTCCTTTTCTACTTGTTGAATTTTGAAAGCTGTTTTTCTGTTTATCTCATCACGGATTCTGGAATCTACATCAAAATCCTGCAGATAAGAAGATCCATTCACCAAAATGGGTACTTTATCAACTCTGTTTCATACAGATTTCAGTTTTGTTCCCAGTTTCATGCTGCATCATAACTCTTCCCCAAATGTCATACACTCTCTCCATTATAGAAGAAAAATAGCGTATTTTTAACGTTACTTCCACAATATAAGGAGAAATGTTCTTCTCAGTTAACAATAATGCAAATAAAGTTACACATTTTAAGATTTTTTTCCCACAATAAAAATAATGAATGCTATCAATATTTGGAGAGTATACAGTTTTAAAAATACTCTCACCATCTCAGAGAAACTGCTATTACATAAAAATCGGACATGAGGTAGATCCTCATGGCAACTGATCAATATCTGAACATCCCCCCTGGTGTGACCCCACCCATGAAAGATGGCAGTCTCTGGTGTCTTCTTGACATTACCAAGTTTTTGTTGAATCTCCTTCATAAAGAGCTCCACACTAGAATAAATTAAAAGATGCCCCAAAAAATGGCTGTTGAAATTTTGAAAGAAACAAACAAAAAGAAAGATGATTTTAAGTGTTTCTACTTGTTGGAAAAATAGTCATCTCTATCCAGAAATAGCATATGTCAAAATAAATATCAAGTTTATATTCGGCTTACTGTTCGTTTAAACTGCATATGCTCTGGTAATTCTTCATTCATTTTTAATAGTTTACAAAATTCATTCCTCAAAGCTTTGATTTGCTCTCTCTTCCTTGCCTTTATTTCTTCCACTTCTTTCATTAATTTGTCATGTTCTCTTTTTCTCCTAGCATTCTCAATACTGAAAACAGAAATTTAAAACAGTAACAGGTTATAATATAGAAACAGCAAAGAAAGAGAAAATTAGTATTCAATAATTTGAAAATTCACTAAGCTAGGCCAACTTCTGCACTGTTGATTTGTTTTGCAAAATCTCAGGCCTAGTCAGTATTTATCAAAAAGTTCCATACCTGTAGGCTTGGGGATCTTCAATGTCTTCTGGAATCGGCTCTGTTTCAATTCCAAACTATAAGAAGGGAAGTAAAAGCTTAGCCCTTTAAAATTGCATAGCATTTTCCCTAAAATATCTAGGAAGAAGTAAATTAAAAACGCAAATTGGTTGGGGTTTTTTTCTGCCAGTTTCTAATAACTGTAGGTCTGAAAAGTAGTTTCACAAAAAAAAAAAAAAACCTAAGAAAAAATTGCAGTTTACTAAACTTACTCATTTCTGCATTATTTGAAGGAGTATGTAGGAATGGTCTTAACCTAATCATATGTCTGCAAAATGTTAATATCCCCATAATTTCCCCTCAAAATGTAAATTACTAATGTTAATATGCTATTAACACAGAATTCACAAAAACAGTCTAGATCATTTATTTCAAAACGCTGTTTTTCAGTATATCGCTTTATAACATGCATCATTCATCCAAATACCTCAATGTGTCCTAGAAATATTTCAACATATATATATATATATATTTTTAATTTTAAATAAGCATTTTATATCACCTTTTCAAAGGAAGACACAAAGTAGAAAATGCAAAGAACAATATAATCCCCCTCCTTGAAAGAGAAAGATATGAAATCAGAAATACACATCTCCCTTCAGAAAGGAAATCAGTCTAAATTTGAGGGAACTAAGAAGTAAATCACTTAAAAGTATTGTGTTTATTCAGGTGCTGTGCTGTAAAATGTCTTAGTCTATAATGTTAAAGAAGAATTATAACCCAGGGAACAAAATAGCCTTAGTTTGCTAACTAGTATGTTCATAAATAAAATTAAACTTTATTCCCTTTTTCAGAGAAGATAGGTCTTTATTTTGCTGTCATCATTTGTTGTAAATAAATATTCTTGATAAAGTTGTTTTTATAAAGATATGAAATATAAATCTACGTATTTTTATGAAAGTCAAGGTTTATGACTTTAATAAAAGCAAAGTCAGAAAACATGATCAATATGAGACAATAATGGCTAATAAACTGTACTGACTATTAATCACTTAGGATACAAATTTGTTGAATTTTATTTATTTTTTATTCTTTCATTGGCCAGAGCTAAGTCCCTTGGTTCTCTAATATCAGTGTGACTTCTAGGATTTGATGCCGATACTGGGACAATTGTCTCCTGGCCACAGTTGTTTCCAAGAAGGTTGAGTTAAACAAAGTTCCAAAATATATGCCAATGGATCTCAGTCCTAGCTGCACATTAGAATCACATGAAGGATAGTTTATAAAATACTGATGCCTGGACCTCACCTTCAGATATTCTAATTTAATTGTTCTTGGGTAGGCTCCGGTATCTGTACTTCTAGGGCTCCCCAGCTGATTCTAAAGTACAGCAAGGTAAGAACCTCAGACCAGTGCAGAGCTTAGTTGTTTTTTGTTGTTTTTTAAAAAATTCTAATTTTTCCTTTTTTTTTTTTTTTTTTTTTTGAGATGGAGTCTATCTCTGTCACCCAGGCTGGAGTGCAGTGGCACAATCTCGGCTCACTCCAACTTCCACCTCCCGGGTTCAAGCAATTCTCCTGCCTCAGCCTCCAGAGTAGCTGGGACTACAGGTGCGTGCCACCATGCCAGGCTAATTTTTTGTATTCTTAGTAGAGACGAGGTTTCATCGTGTTACCCAGGATGGTCTCAATATCCTGACCTCATGATCCGCCTGCTTTGGCCTCCCACAGTGCTAGGACTACAGGCACGAGACACTCGTCCTGGCCTAATTTTTCCTTCTTAAAAGCAATGTCTGCTTCAGTGATTTCAGAAATATTGATTGCAGCCATAAATAAAAGAACATGACTATTCAAATGTGGAATAATATTTTTCTATCCAATATGGGTTTCTACAGAGAGGGCTGGCACAAGGTAGAAAGACATTTTCTTCTTGTTTATATACTTTCCTTCCTGTAATTCCGTTTTCCTCTCCAAAGAGCAGCCCATACTCCAAATTTTGCCATTAGAAGAAATGAAAATTGACCTACTCATATCTTCCTTACATTCTTTATGTGTTCTTTGAAGTAGGCTACTGGCTAAATGGGAAGCCAATATGTTCATAGGAATTTTAGTTGTAATCTTTTTAATACAACTCCTTTCTCCTTAGGAGCAATTCTAATGGTTATTAATTACTGATTTTATCTGAAGGAATTGCCTTAATAATACGAAAATCAAGTTCTATGACCAAAAAAAGGACAAATTGGGGGATCTGAACCCCCAAACTTCATCACAAAGCCAAGAATCTAGTTCTGCTTTTAAAAAAATACTTTATACTGAATCATGACCCACATTGTCACATTCTAATACTAAAGAAAGATATTTTTGCAACTCCTGTCAAAAGCACAGTTTATGGCATACATCCTATATTAGCCCTTACATCGAGTCAATGAATAAATGAAAAGCAAAATACAATCTGAAAAAACTGTGAACTTTGCAAAAAAAACTTTAAAAAAAAGGTTTTTTTTAATAGAAACTTTTGACTACATAGAAAAACGGACACATGCTTTTCTAATTTGGGGAATTCCAATCTTTAATAATAAGGGAAAGGTAATACCTTTAATATTTTATATAGGAGTACCAGAAAGTCAAATTATAATACTAGCAGGAAGATTAGACTATAACACTATAAGATGAATGTGTCTAAATAAATTTAAATTTATAAAGAATATGAACAATTTTGATATTAGCATTTTTGATTAAAGTTTGTTATTAACTGGTTAATTACTTACATACCCTGGGGGATGGCACCTTGGCCTTGATGTCTTTCCTTAGCATAAATTCAGAAAAAATGTTGAAAACAAAGATATTACCATCTCCTCCAGTAGTCACCAAGAAACGATCATCAAAGCTACTAGCAATACTTTTAATACATCCATAGTTATTGTCATGCATATTGAAGTGCCAATAGTTCACCAAACTTGTCAATGAAGGATCATTCTCATTTAGGACATAGACTCGAATTGCTCCATTTTTCATTCCACAAAACATCATAATTTTGTTACTGCTATGAAACAAAAAATGTAAATTATTCTTCCCATTAATCTGAAAATAATGCTTAATTTCAAATCAATTAACAAATAGCTAAATTAATAATGAAGTTGTTATGGACTGAGTTGTACACCCCCAAAATTAATATATTGAAGCCGTAACCCCTAATACTTCAGGATGTAACTGCATTGAGATAGGGCCTTTAAAGAGGTAATTAAGTTAAAATGAGAATACTAGGGTAGGTTCTAATCCAGTCCGCCTGGTGTCCTCATAAGAAGAGATTAGGACACACAGACAGACATCAGGCTAGCACACACCCAGAGAAAAGACTGTGCAAGAAGGCAGGTATCTGTAAGTCAAGAAGAGAGGCCTCAAGATAAACCAACCTGCTGACACCTTGATCTTGGAACTCTAGCCTCCAGAACTGAGAGAAAAAAAAATTCTGCTGTTTAAGCCACTTAGTCTGTGATGTCTTATTGTGGCAGCCCTAACATACTAATACAAAAGAATAGAGAAATATAATTTCAGGATTAGCTTTGATTCTATTTATTCATTTGATTTATTTAACCAAATATTTTTTGAATACCCCTTCATTTGGATGGATCTCTAAAAATTGACAATATCCATGATGGACAAAAGCATAGACACTAATGGGATATGGTTTTTTAAAGCTTTTTGAATACCACTCACTTGAAAGTGATAGTTTGGATGGGATTATCATCTGTATTCTCAAGATAACGGACATCAAAAGGTTCATCTTTTTGTTCTTTGAAATTATTGCTTTCATCACAAGGGGGGAACTCACAGTGATACAGAAAACCAGAATCATAGTCACCCTGGAAAAGAGATAAGTAATATAGAAGGTGGTACTTGAATACAGCACACAATAAATGCATGATAATTTTTTGATTATTTCAAATTTGAAAATAAAAATAGATGTTTTCAAACATCTATTTCTATATAATTTCTATTATAGATTTATTTCTATAAATCATCTCCTTTATCCATTTACACACAACTATATAATTATAATAAAAACCATATGATGATTTGTTTCCACTTAAAAATCATTATAAGAGAGCGATTACCTCTGACTCCCTGCTAAATTTCATTTTATTTCTTCAAGCATTATTCTGCATAAGCAGTAACAAATAATAGGGCTTTGCAGTTCCTTGTTTTTACAGCTAGTTTTCAGTCTAAGGAAACTGTAAACACTGTTAATTTTCCAGGAAGGGCTATTTCTGAAAAATTTATCCACGTAGTGAGAAGACGAATGATCAACTGGAAGAGCTATACTGCTCCAACTCTAATGTCCTTATTACTGAGATTCCTTATTACAGGGAACAAATTGAGGGTCAGAACAACTTTATGAACAATAAATAAATAAATAATAAAGAGAAGGTAACAACATGATCACCTCTGAAAATCAAATTACTAAGTTTTCACTTTTGACAGTGTCAGACTAGATTGTTTCAGCCAAACTCTCCCACTGAGAACAACCAGAACAAATTTTCTTTGTTTTTTATTTTTTCACTTTGGGTATTTTTATTGTCCAGTCACTTCACAATCTAATGCTTCAGGATTAATGACCAGTTTAAATATATAACCATCAACAGAGAGTTTGCAGAGGGTTAATCACATTTTTATTTTGTTTATATAAAATTTTAAGCCTTTTTTAATGCAAGGCAATAAACAAAGTAACATTTTGGGTTACTAACAGCATTATCTGCTATAATATGAATAAATAACTAGATTTGTAATATTGATATATCATGGTAGTTACAAATAATATAATACATTTTCTAGACAGCATAAAGACATTTAACCTATCCAAATAACCAATTTTAACCATGTATTTACTGATTCAAATTTTGAATCATACAGTTCTAATATTGATACATATTCATGTACAAATTCTTTAAAAAGCACATATAACAACTAAAATTTTTTCTTATATTATACTTTAAGTTCTGGGGTACATGTGCAGATCGTGCAGGATTGTTAAATAGGTATACACATGCCATGGTGTTTGCTGCATCCATCACCCCATCACCTACATTAGGTATTTCTTCTGTTATCCCTCCCCAAATTCCCCCCTTCTATCCCTCCCCTAGGCCCCCCACTCCGCAACAGGCCCTGGTGTGTGATGTTCCCCTCCCTGTGTCCATGTGTTCCCATTGTTCAACACCCACTTATGAGTGAGAACATGCAGTGTTTGGTTTTCTTTCTTGTGTCAGTTTGCTGAGAATGATGGTTTCCAGCTTCCTCCATGTCCCTGCAAAGGACATGAACTCATCCTTTTTTATGGCTGCATAGTATTCCGTGGTGTATATGTGTCACATTTTCTTTATCCAGTCTATTGTTGATGGGCATCTGGGTAAGTTTCAAGTCTTTGCTATTGTGAACAGTGCCACAATGAACATACATGTGCATGTGTCTTTATAATAGAAACGATTTATAATCCTTTGGGTATATACCAAAGGATTGCTGGGTAAAATGGTATTTCTATTTCTAGATCCTTGACGAATCTCCACACTGTATTCCACAATGGTTGAACTAATTTACACTCCCACCAACAGTGTAAAAGTGTTACTATTGCTCCACATCCTCTCTGACATCTTTTGTCTCCCGATTTTTTAATGATTGCCATTCTAACTGGCATGAGATTGTATCTCAATGTGGTTTTGATTTGCATTTCTCTAACGACCAGTGATGATGAGCATTTTTTCATATGTTTGTTGGCTGCATAACTGTCTTCTTTTGAAAACATTCCATGCTCATGGTTAGGAAGAATCAACATCATGAAAATGGCCATACTGCCTAAAGTAATTTATAAATTACATGCTATCCCCATCAAGCTACCATTGACCTTCTTCACAGAACTGTAAAAAACCACCTTAAACTTCATATGGAACCAAAAAAGAGCCCTTATAGCCAAGACAATCCTAAGGAAAAAAAAAAAAAAAAGCAAAGTTGGAGGCATCACGATACTTGACTTCAAACTATACTACAAGGCTAAAGTAATCAAAACAGCATGGTACTGGCACCAAAACAGAAATATAGACCAATGGATCAGAACAGAGGCCTCAGAAGTAACATCACACATCTCCCACCATCTGATCTTTGACAAACCTGACAGAAACAAGCAATGGGGAAAGGAGTCCCTGTTTAATAAATGGTGTTGGGAAAACTGGCTAGCCATGTGCAGAAAGCTAAAACTGGACCCCTTCCTGACAACTTATACAAAAATTAACCCCAGATGGATTAAAGATTTAAACATAAGACCTAACACCATAAAAACCCTAGAAGAAAACCTAGTCGATACCATTCAGGACATAGGCATAGACAAGGACTCCATGACTAAAACACCAAAAGCAATGGCAACGAAAGCCAAAATAGACAAATGGGATCTAATTAAACTTAAGAGCTTCTGCACAGCAAAAGAAACGATCATTAGAATGAACCAGCAACCAACAGAATGGTTAAAAATTTTTGCAAACTACCCATCTGACAAAGGGCTAATATCCATAATTTATAAAGAACTTAAACAAATTTACAAGAAAAAACAACCCCATCAAAAAGTGGACAATGGATATGAACAGAACAAATTTTCTAAATGGAAAGCTATCAAAATAGCAAGATCCAAAAACGAAGGAAAGCCAGAAGTGAGCTTGGCATTTGACACTGCTTTACTCCCTGGAGCAATTGTCAGTTCTTAAAGTGGCAGCTGAGAGGCTACAAAGCTGGATGGAGCTATCTGCAGTCCCATGGACTTACGTAGAAAGAAATAATTATCCCCCAGGTTCAAGCAGGGTCTCAAAGAGATATTTGAACACCTGCCTCATTTATAGCAGCATTATTCACAATAGCCAAAAGGTAGGAGCAATCTAAGTGTCTTTTTTTTTTTTTTTTTGAGATGGGGTCTCATTCTGTCACCCAGACTGGAATGCAGTGGTGTGATCTGGGCTCACTGCAACTTCCACCTCTGAAGTTCAAGCGATTCTCCTGTCTTCTCAGCCTCCTGGGTAGCTGGGATTGCAGGTTAGAGACAGGGTTTCACCATGTTGGCTAGGCTGGTCCCGAATTCCTGGCCTCAAGTGATCCACTCACCTTGGCCTCATAAAGTGCTACGATTACAGGCATGAGCTATCAAGCCTGGCCCCAAGTGTCTATTAATGACTGAGTATATAAGCAAAATCTGGTACATACCTAAAATGGAGTATTATTCAGCCTTGAAAAGAAAGGAAATTCTGACATATGCTGCATCATGGATGAAACTCAGGGAAATCATCCCAAGTGAAACAAGTCAGTCATAAAGAGATAGATATTATATAATTTCACTTATTTGAGGCACTTACAGTAGTCAAAATCATAGAGAAAGAAACTAGAGTGATGGTTGCCAGGGGCTGGGTAAAGGGAAGAATCAGGAGTTATCATTTGATGAGTATGGGAGTTTCTGTGTTACAGGATGAGGATGATGGTGGAGACGGATGTTGGTGATGACTTCACAACATTGTGAATATGTTTACTACTACTGAGCTGTACACTTAAAAATGGTTAAGATGGTAAAATTTATGTTATATGTCTTTTACTTCAATAAAAAACAATTGGAATACAAACTTTAAAAAAGACAGTTATGAAGCTGGAACAGAGATCTGAAAAAATAAGCTAAAGCATGGAGAGACACAAAAGGATGGAAAATTCTTTTGATGATATAAGATACATATGTAACATAATGAAAAGGATGTAATACACATAAAGTTAGGATCCCAGAATGAGAGAGTGAAAAGATAAGCCAGAAGCAACATTGTGGTAGACAAAGGCTAAGAATTTTCCAAAACTGAAGAGATATGTTGAAATTTAGAGTGCTACGAACTGCTAACAAAACAAAAATCTTAAAGTAAGTAAGATACATGAACTAGATCCAAAAGTAGTAATTAAGATACAATAAATAGATACATTAGCCTTCAAAAAAAGAAGAAAAACATGACATTGCTGGCTAAATGGAAGACAGAAGATGATAAAACAATATCGTAAAAGTTTTGGAAAAATATTTAGCAAAAATAAAAGCAAAAGAAACACATTTTAAAACAAAGCAAAACAAAAACAAAGCGCAAAAAGCACGAGACAGAGAATTAGTCACCAGCAAGCCTCCACTTAAAAAAAAATTATTAGTCTATTGTTTAGGCAAAAGGTACAAATTACAAAGATATAGAAAGTAATTAAGAGTAAGGGAAAGGCAAAAAGGTATTACTCTGGCTTCCAGTAGGGTCCTCATGGGTGCAGCTGGCTCAGCAAATAAAGCTCTTGAAATACCATGTAATATGGGAAACTGGCTTCAGGGTGTCTACCAGTTTGCCAGCAAGAGGAATGATAGAGGAGGAATTTGATCCTCAATTTGGAACTCTTTGCTGCAGTTTGGCTTGCCAGGAACTTGAGTCACATTAACCTCATTCAGACAGCAGTGTAGTCAAGTAGACAAATGGAATCTTGTGCTATTCCTGAACCTTCCAACAACAGAGCCTATAATCTGTGACTACAAAATATACCCTGATGGCAGCTGAAGTCTGATTCAGATGAGCATCTTCCCTATCCCTGACTAGTTTCCTTTTGTTCCTTGAGTCCCCTCAGAATTCCATTCTCTAATCAGCAGACAGGCTAAGTTAAAGTATAGCCTCTGTTCTATTAATTTCTGCACATAGTTCCTAAGCTTTTTCAGAAGATGATCTTTGTTCTTGTCCTGAGGAAGAGCAACAATATTTTAACAAATATTGGAAATAAAGACTGCACAAAGATCCAAAAAAAAAAAAAAAAAAGTAAGAAAGATAAACTAGAATGATATTAATGATTAAAAAAAATACCAAAATGCATTCTTAGGTGGGGTGGGGTAGGGTGAAGAGGATACATGATGTTAAAGTATTCTAAGGTAATTTTCTCTGGAACTAATAAAAGAATTTATACTAAAATTAATTAAGTCAAATCCATATTATGCTCTTTAAAATCACCTCTAGGCTGGGCACTGTGGCTCTCACCTGTAATCCCAGCACTTTGGGAGGCCAAGACAGGCAGATCACTTGAGGTCAGGAGTTCAAGATCAGCCTGGCCAACATGGTGAAACCTGTCTCTACTAAAAATACAGAAATTAACCATGCATGGCGGCACACACCTGTAATCCCTGCTACTCAGGAGGCTAAGGCAGGAGAATCACTTGAACCTGAAAAGTAGAGGCTGCAGTGAGCTGAGATGGCACCACTGCACTCTAGTCTGCACAACAGAGTGAGACTGTGTCTCAAAAATACAAATAAATAAGTAAATGAAATCACCTCTAAAAGAATAGTAAAAGAATGTATACCTCATAATCTAGTAGAGGAATAAAATTATGGGAAAAATTACCTAATAATATAAGGTAAAAAAGGGAAAGAAAAGAAATTTAGAATGAGTGTGACAAATAGAAATAATTAGATACTAGATTTAAACTAAAATATATCAGTAATTACATTAAATATAAATGAACAATAGTACTTTTTTAAAAGACAAAGATTATGCTATAGGATTCTTTTAAGCCTAAACATATACTGTTTACAAGAGACCTACTTTTGATATAAGGGTATCAAATGGTAAAGGAAAGAGGAGAATCCTTAATAACTCAAGGTTTTGGCATAGTAACTAAGTGGATGATTGTCTCATTCACTGAGATGGAGATGGAGCAGGTTTGTATGGGGCAAGTATGGTGTAAAAGTAATGTCTTGGACAGGTTAATTTTGAGGTGCCAAGGAGCATTGTCAAGTTGGATATAGAGGTCAGGACTAGAGATAAATATTTGAGATTCACAGGAAGACAAGTGATATTTAAAGCCACCAGACTGGATAAAGTTACATTAGCAAGAGAGGGCCCAAGGCCACACTCTGGAGTATTTCAAACTTCAAAGCTTGTTCTGTAAATGAGAAGCCAGCAAAAGAGGGTGAAAAGGAGTGGCCAGAAGAGTGTAATGTCTTAGAAGCCAAGAGAAGAAAGCATTTGAGAAGCATGAGGGGTCAACTCTGTTAAATGCTTCCAAAAAGTCAAACGGACAGAGAATTGACCTCTGAGTTTGTCAGTATGTACATCATTAGTGAAGTGATGGAGATAGAAGCCTAACTGGAAATGGATGAAGATCAAATAGGAGGTGAAGAGGTTAAGCCAGTGACTACAGATGATTCTTTCAATAACTTTTTCTGTAACAGAGCAGTGGGAGAAAAGAAAAGAGAGGTTAAGGAAAGAAAATTAAGATTAGTACTAGAGCATGTTTTTATGCTTATAATAAGAACTACATAGGAAAGACAGAAACTGATGATACAGGCAACCAAGTGGTTTATCTCAGGAGCAAAATTTTTGAGAAAATTACAAGGTATGGGACTGAGGGGCCATTGGGAACAGTATCCTTGGAGAGTTGCAAGGGACTGTTCTCCAATTATAACAATAGGCAAAGCAGACAAAAGGTATATAGATTCCCTATAGGGTGCTACATCTAATTGAGACAAGAAAAGCAAATTCCATCTGATTGCTTTTGTTTTCTCTGTGAAATGTGAGATAAGGTTATCAGTGAAGAGTAAGAGAAGGTATAAAATGTTTGAGGGGAGAAGAAAGACTTAAAGCGATAATTTGGAAAGCGAATATGGCTGGGCAGTAGAATTGGCCTGCAGTGTGACTATCGATTTGAGAACTGCAGTCATTACTTCAAAATGAGACTGGTTTTTGTTCAGCATCTGTTTGGCTGCAGGCACAGAGTTGTCAGATTGTTGGCTCAAGCTTTGCCACCTCTCTTAACTATGTTTTAACCTTGTTCACCGTGTAGCTTAATGGTTAAGAGCCTGAACTCTGGACCCAGATTGCCTGAGTCCAGATCCTCGTTTCACCTCTCATTACTTATATGGCCTTGGATAAAATACCTAACGTTTCCATGCCTTGGTTTCTTCATATATAAAATGCAAAAAATAATAGCATTTATTTTATAGTTGGTTAAGTAAATTACTTAGAAATTTACCTGGTACAGAATAAGTAGGTTGTCGTATTCAGCATATGAAAATAAAGGACACCTATTAAATTCAAATTTCAAATAAACAATAAATAATTTTTAGTCTAAGTATGTACTATGTACTTTTACTTGGAAACCCTAAGAGTAAGCACTTAATATAGGTGGGGTTTTCTGTTTGTGTTTTGTTGTTGTTGTTGAGATGGGGTCTCGCTATATTATACAGGCTGATCGCGAACTCCTGGGCTCAAGCAGTCCTCCCACCTCAGCCTCTTGAGTAGCTGGGACTACAGGCATGCAACTCTGCCCTTAGCTTAAACATGTTTGTTAAATAATGAGTAACTTTTGCATCTACATTTCCAGGGCACTGAAAATCTATTGCATTGTATTCCAGTTAATTGTTTCCGCACCTCTTTTCCTCAAATGAAGACTTCCTGAACGGAGGAAACGTATTTTCTTTATCCCTTTATCCTCTGAACTCCAAACAATAGCAGCCATTTATAATTGTTTTATAAAACACAGAAGACAGGCAGAAAGGGGAGAGGAACTAATAAATGACGTCCTATGATGTCGCCAGTGCTTTTTTCCATCCTTCTTTCTGCTTGCCTCCTTAGAAGTTGCTACAAAAGATATATTTCTAGGAAAAGTTGAGGAGGGGAGAAGTCAACACTCATCACTCCTTACAGCAACAGTCCTTGGCTAGTCAGTGTCCTGGTAGGACCAGTGGTGAATTAGTAATGATCTTCCACAGACATATTTATGAATTTTTTTTTTGGTGGATGGAACTGAAAATTGTGACAAAATTATAATGAAGGAAATCTTGCTTTGCAGTTTATCAATAAAGTATTTTAAGGAAATAGTAAAAAATGTGTAAGTGGAGGATGTACTCCTGCAGCACTGTGATAGACCCTGGTACTTTCTTCCTAATATCCATTTTTCCTTTCTTCCTTATTAGCCAAGTTCTAGTTTTGCTCAGGGTGGCAATTAGACCATCTAAAAACACTTAACTTCCTAGACTTGCATATGGCCGCACAGCACAGTTGTAGATAATGAGATGTAAGCAAAAGTATACTGAATAGTACTGCCATGAAAGCTATTCTTTTCAAAATTAAAAAACAACAGTCTTGGCTAGAAAGCCCCCTGGCCTTTTTTCTTTCACACTTGATCCTTCTCCACTTTGACCTGCCTGGAACGTGTTATGACTGACAAGAAGAAAACAGATAATCTATAACCTATAGATTTATCTGCACAATTGTCTTCACAAGTAGACATATAAAAGAGATGTTAAGAATATTTAAAAACAACTAAACCCCACATTCATTCACCAAAACTCGCATCTTCAACAGTAGTTAATAAATGAAATCTTAACATAAGAGTAAGAAAGAATGAAGTTATAACAACTATAAACTATATTGGAACATGTTTGAGGTAAAAATTGTTATTTTTACTTACCAAAGAAACCCAGAACTTCCCTGGCTCTGAGTAAAATCCACAGAGGATACGAGAGGGGGTTAATGGAATAAAGATTTCAGGTAATGGCTCTTCTTCCTCCTCCTCCTCCTCTTCCTCTTCCTGAAATTCTTTTTCTCCATCTTCTCCCATCTCTGCTGCTAGCTTATTCCTCCTTTCTTCCCTTATTTTCTCCTTCAACTTCTTTTGTTTCTCTCTCTTTTCAATTTCTATTAATCTCTTTTAAAAGAAACATTAAGTAGGTATAAAAACAACTATGACTCATTCGTTCATTTACACCACTGGGGATGACCAAAAAAACAGAAAGAAGATACAGTTCTTAGAAAAACTCACAGCTCTGTTAACAGATAATGTTTAAAAATAGTCACCAATATCAGAATATATTTTTATCATTAAAACTTTTAAATCATCAGAATGACTCATTTTTGTTTTACCCCCATCAGTCTTGGTTCTATAGACATTATTTGGTCATTTTTTTCCTAATAGAGAAGCTAAATATAGCTTCTCTTAGAGCCTATCACTGGTAACCCAAGAATTAGGTAGACTGAAACAGTCCACAAGGAAAGTTGTTTCCAACTTTAGTAATACTTTGAGTTTGGCCTTCATCATCTATCAACTGTCCTTTGCAAAAGCCCTCTGACACTTGTATTTCTACCTCCTACTTTTTACCACTTCATTCTGCTCAACTCTCAGAATTATCTTCCTAACTTTTATATCATCACATGAATCCCCTCCTCACAGACTCACAATGGATCCCAATGATCTAAAACGAAATGTCTTGGCTGGCATTTAAGGAACCCCATGCATGGATCACAGACTCCTGCAACACTCCTCCACAAATTGCCTCCCTCTATTTTACTGATCTAGTCCTCATTTCTTGAAAACATTCACAACTCTGCATTCTCTTGGGATGTTCTTCCAACTTTTATTGCCATCGTCCTATTTTCAACTCTCAAAATTTCCCCTATTTTTTTTTTTCTTAAGACAGTGTCTCACTCTGTCACCTGGGCTGAAGTACAGGTGTGCAATCATAGCTCATTGCAGCCATAAACTCCCAGGCTCAAGTGATCCTCCCATCTCAGCCTCCCAAAGTGCTGGGATTACAGGCATGAGCCAATGTGCCTGGCCCCTCCTATTCTTTAGGTACTAAATGTCACCTCCATGCAGTCATCTTTGACTTCTTCCTATCCCTCTATCAGAATCCTCTCTCTTTTCCTCTGCACACCTCTAAAATTTCTTTCTTCACATTTAGATTTCAGTATCTATTTACTACTGCCTTCTAATAGCTGTTTTCCTGCCAGATTATAAACTCCTTCATTTCAGGGCCTATGTTTTATACTTTTTTCTATTCCCTTAGCACTTAACACAGGATATTTTATATTCTAAGGAAAGGAAACTGTTAGAAGATAATTCTTCAGGAATATTTCATACCAGAATCTTAGATTTGACACTTGAGAAATGAAAACATTTTATGCACATGTCTTTGATTTCATAGGAAACTACATCACGATCATCTACTTCTTGCTTTATGGTTGGAAGTGGAGCTTCAAGAATATAGCCATTTTCACAGAAAATTAGTAAAGTACTTTCAGGCTAAAAAAGAAAAAATAAACATATTTACATTTAAGCAAATTTTTAAAAGCATAGTTTAAAAAGATTATAAATTGAAAATTATATTAGCCATATTTAAAACACACTTAATTCAGTTATTGGTAAAAAGTCAAATTTATGAATAATTACTGTACAGTCGTAAGTACCAATTATTGTGTATCATTATTAATTAATGATGTAATTATTGGATTTACATTCAGTTCCTTCATAGATGCCATAACATATGTGATTCACATATGTTTTCTGATTTTCTGATCAATATATGTGGTTGTGAAATCTGTTAGCCTAAGGGGCCAAATATTAAAATTAGGACTGCCAAGGAAAGTTTGCATTTGTGGATAGTGTAGTCAGTCTGAGTTTACTTCGATGGCTCATCTTCTATCTGCTTCAGTTCAACAAATGTGGATGTTCCCAAGGCTTTTGTCCTCTTCCCTCTTCTCTATCTCCATAAGCATTTTCTGGGAAATCTTATAGCCTTTATTACCACTTACATGCAATTAAATTTTAAATTAATCTTTATAGCCCAGACCTCTCTCTTGGCTCCAAAACCATGTATTTAATCATGAATGGGAAATCCCCATCTTTATATTTACAGATACATTATTTGAAATGTTTATTCATTTGGTTATTTCATTCTACAATTATTTGTTGTGTACATACTAATAAAAGATCAATCCACCAGAAAGTCATAACAATTATAAATATATATAAATTCCATCTCAGAGCACTTAAATATATAAAATAAACATTGAGAGAGATGAAGGGAGAAAGTAATATAGTAATAGTAGACTTCAATACCCACTTCTAATAATGGATAAACATAAAGATAGAAGATCAATAAAGAAACAGAGCGAGGGCGCAGTCCCTCTCATCTGTAATCCCAGCACTTTGGGAGGCCGAGGCAGGTGGATCACCAGAGGTCAGGAGTTCGAGACAAGCCTGGCCAACATGGTGATGTCTCTACCAAAAAAAATACAAATATTACCTGGGTGTGGTGGTGTGCCTGTAGTCCCAGTTACTGGGGTGGCTAAGGTGGGAAAATCACTTGAACCCGGGAGGCGGAGGTTGCAGTGAGCTGAGGTCGCTCCACTGCCCTCCAGCCCGAGCTAGAGAAAGCTTTCACAAGATGGACAGATACAAACAAGTCTAGACTGTGAAGACTAATAAATATCTAACTCTTCAATGTTCGGACACAAACAAACATTCATAAGCATCAAGGCCATCCAGTTCCCAGATGGTATCTCCAGACACACCTTGGGACAGAAGGGAACCCACTCCCTTAAAGAGACGGACCCAATCCTGGCAGGATTCATCATCTGCTGACTAAAGAGCATGTGGGCCCTGAATAATTAATAGTGGTGGCCTGGTAACACACAGTGTGGGCTTTGGATGATACTCTGAGAAAGCTGGTTTTAGGTATCACCCAGCACATTCCCAACTGTGGTGGCTACGAGAAGGGACTTCTTCTGCTTGAGAAAAATTGAGAGGGAAGAGTCAAGGGGATTTTATCTTGCAATTTAGGTACCAGCTTGGGTACGTGGAATTGAGCACTAAGAGGGCACTTGGGGTTCCCAATTTCAGGCCTTTGCTCTTGGACAAGCCAACAATAGTAAATTCTTCCCTATAATAATTATTTTAAATGTATTTGGATTAAACTCCACAATGTAAAGACATACAGAAGCTGAGTAAATAAAATAAAAAAAAATAAGACTCGGCCAGGTGCAGTGGCTCACGCCTGTAATCCCAGCACTCTGGGATGCTGAGGCGGGCTGATCATGAGGTCAGGAGATCGAGACCATCCTGGCCAACATGGTGAAACCCCATGGTGGCGCTCACCTGGAGTCCCGGCTACTCGGGAGGCTAAGGAAGGGGAATTGCTTGAACCTAGGAGACAGAGGTTGCAATAAACCAAGATCCCACCACTGCACTCCAGACTGATGACAGAGGAAGACTTCATCTCAGAGAATTCAAAATAGCTGTTTTGAGGAAACTCAGAGAAATTCAATACAACAGAGAGAAGGAATTCAGAATCCTATTAGATAAATTTAATGAAGAGATTAAAATAATTTTAAAAATCAAGCAGAAACTTCAACTGATATACTGAAGAATGCATCAGCGTCTTTAAGAGCAGAATTGATCAAGCAGAAGAAAGAATTAGTGAGCTTGAAGACAGCCTATTTGAAAATACACAGTCAGAGGAGAAAAAAGAAAAAAGAATAAAAAAGAATGTGAAGCACACCTATGAGATCTAGAAAAGTGCCTCTAAAGGGCAAATCTAAATTATTGGCCTTAAAGAGGAGGCAGAGGGATATTGATTGGAGTAGAAAGTTTATTCAAAGGGATAACAGAAAGTTTCCCAAACCTAGAGAAAGATATCAATATTCATCTACAAGAAGGCTGTAGAACAACAAACAGATTTAACCCAAAGAAGGCTATTTCAAGCCATTTAAAAATCAAAATCTGAAAGGTCAAGGATAAAGAAAGGACCCTAAAAGTAGCAGGAGAAAATAAACAACACACAATGCAGTTCCAATACTTCTGGCAGCAGACTGCTCAGTGGAAACCTTACAGGCCAGGAGAGAGTGGTATGACATATTTAAAGTGCTGAAGGAAAAAAAACGCTTCATCCTAGAATAGTATATCCAGTGAAAATATTCTTCAAACATGAAAGAGGAATAAAATTTTCCCAGAAAAACAAAAGCTAAGGGATTTCATCAACACCAGACCTGTCCGACAAGAAATGTTAAAGGGAGCTCTTCAACCTGAAAGAAAAGGATGTGATTGAGCAATAAGAAATCATCTGAAGATGAAAAACTCTGTAGTAATAAATACACAGAATTTTATAACACTGTAATTGCAGTATGTAGACTATTCATATCTTAAGTAGAAAGAGTAAAAGATAAACCAACCCGAGGCAGGTGGATCACGAGGTCAAGAGATCGAGACCATCCTGGTCAACAAGGTGAAACCCCGTCTCTACTAAAAATACAAAAATTAGCTGGGCATGGTGGCGCGTGACTGTAATCCCAGCTACTCGGGAGGCTGAGGCAGGAGAATTGCTTGAACCCAGGAGGCGGAGGTTGCGGTGAGCCGAGATCGCGCCATTGCACTCCAGCCTGGGTAACAAGAGCGAAACTCCATCTCAAAAAAAAAAAGATAAACCAACCAAAATTAATAACTTCAATTTTTCAAGACAGAGACAGTACAATAAGATATAAACAGAAACAACAGGAAGTTAAAAAGTAAGGTTATGAAATTGTAGAGTTTTTATTAGTTTTCTTTTTGCCTCTTAGTTTGTTTGTAAAATCAGTGTTGTCATCAGTTTAAAATAACAGGTCATAAGATATTATTTGCAATCCTGATGGTAACCTCAATGAAAAAAACATACAATGGATACACAAGAAATTTAAATCATACCACCAGAGAAAATCACCCTCGCCTAAAAGGTAGATAAGAAGAAAGGAAAGAACAAAGAGAAGACCACAACTCAACCAGAAAACAAGTAACAAAATGGCTAGAGTAAGGACTTACTCATCAACAATAACATCGAACGTCAATGGACTAAACTCTCCCAACAAAAGAAATGAGGTGGCTGAATGGATTTAGAAAACAAGACTCAGTGACTTATTGCCTGTGAGAAACACACCTCATCTATAAAGACATATATAGTCTGAAAGTAAAGGAACAAAAAGATATTCCATGCAAATGGAAATCAAAATGGAGTAGAAATAGCTAACTTACATCAGACAAAAATAGATTTTAAGACAAGGAAGGTCGTTATATAATGATAAAGGGGTCAATTCAGTAAAAGGATATAACAGTTGTAAATATATATATACCAATGCTGGAAAACCAGATATATAAACCAAATATTATTAGAGCTAAAGAAAGAGATTAACCCCAAAACAATAATAGCTGGAGACTCCAACACCTCACTGTCAGCATTGAACAGATCATCCAGGCAGAAAATGAACAAAGAAACACTGGACTTAATCTGCACTATAGACTAAATGGACCTAACAGATATTTACAGAACTTTTTATCCAATGGCTGCAAAATACACATTATTCTCCTCAGCATATGGATAATTCTCAAGAACAGACTATATGTTAGTCTACAAAACAAGTCTTAAAACATTACAATAAAATGCAATTATATCAAGTATCTTCTCTGACCACAATGGAATGAAACTAGAAATTAATAAAAAGGAATTTTGGAAACTACATGAACTCACAGGAATTAAACAATAAGTTCCTGAATGACCAGTGTGTCAATGAAGAAATTAAGAAGAAAATTTAAAAATTTCTTGAAACAAATGACAGTGGAAACACAACATATCAAAATCTATGGGATACAGTGAAAGCAGTACTAAGAGAAAAGTTTACAGCTATAAGCAACTACATCAAAAAGACAGAAAAACTTCAAATAACAATGCATCTTAAAGAGCCAAAAAAAGCAAGAGCAAATCAAACCCAATATTAGTAGAAAAAAATAAATTAAAAAGATCAGAACAAAATTAAATGAAATTGAGAGAAAGTAATACAAAAGATCAAATTTAAAAGTTGGTTTTTTCAAAAGATAAATTAACAAACCTTTAACCAGACTAAGAAAAAAAGGAAGAGAATACTAAAATATATGAAATCAAAGATGAAAAAGGAAACATTACAACTGATACCACAGAAATTCAAAAGATCATTAGAGGCTACTATGAGCAATGGTATGCCAATAAATTTTAAAACCTTGAAGAAATGGTGAAATTCCTAGACACATACAACCTACCAAGACTGAACCATGAAAAAATTCAAAACCTGAACAGACCAATTACGAGTAATGAGATCAAAGCCATGATTAAAAAAAAAAAAAAAAAGTCTCCCAGCAAAGAAAAGCCTGGGACCCAATGGCTTCACTGTTGAATTCTACCAAACATTTAAAGAATACCAATCCTGCTCAAACTATTACAAAAAATGAGGAGGAGGGAATACTTCCAAACTCATTCAGCGAGGCCAGTACTACCCTAATACCAAAGCCAGACAAAGGCACATCAAACAAAAGAAAACTACAGGCCAGTATCACTGATGAATACTGATGTAAAACCTTAAGAAAATACTAGAAAACTGAATTCAACAATACATTAAAAAGATAATTCATCATGGCCAAGTAGGATATATCCCAGGGATGCAAGGATGGTTTAACATATGCAAATCAATCACCGTGATACATCAAATCATTAGAACGAAGGACAAAAATCAAATGATCATTTCAATTGATGCTGAAAAAGCACTTGATACAATTCAACATCCCATCATAATGAAAACTCTCAAAAAAACTGGGTAGAGAAGGAACATACCTCAACACAATAAAACTTGTATATGATAGACCTATAGCTAGTCTCATACTGAATGAAAAAATACAGAAAGCCTTTCCTCTAAGATCTGAAACATGACAAGGATGTCGACTGTTACCACTGTTATTCAACATAGTACTGGAAGTCCTAGAGAGAGCAATTAAATAAAAAAGCAATAAAGAGCATCAAACTGGAAAGAAAGAAGTCAAATTATCCTTGTTTGCAGATTATAAGATCTTACATTTAGTAAAATCTAAAAACTCTGCCAAAAAACTATTAGAACTGGTAAATAAATTCAGTAAAGTTGCAGGATACAAAATCAACACACAAAAATCAACAGTATTTCTATACACAAACAGCAAGCAATCTGAAAAAAAGATAAAAAAATATACCAAGTTCTGTCAACTCTAAGTATCTCTTGTCTGCACAGCCTTTCATGTTCTGGTCACATCACAGCTGCCTAACAGATCCACATGCCCCTGACCTGGCTCCCTTGTATCTTCTACACACTGCTGCCAAAGTGAACATGGTAGTAACCATGGCAGGCAGAATGGTTCTGTGTGTACATGGGACACACCCTTACTGGAACCATCCGAACCATCAGGCAGAAGCTTAGCGCTTTATGCTCAGGTATGAGATCTGATATTTCAGCTGGTAAGGGCTAAGACCTGTTGCAATTTGGACAATTGAAGTCTGTAGCAGATCAGTTACATACAGTAACTTACTTTTATTTTAGTAATTTGCAAATGATATTAGAAATACAAGTGCTAGCAAGCAGCACTGCCCAAAATGACTTTTAAATTATGCTGAGTGTTTTGGTCTTGTATGCCTACTGTTACAGGATGTTTATCCCCTCCAAATCTCATGTTGAAATTTGATCTCTAATGTTAGTCAGGGAGCCTAATGGGAGGTGTTTTGGTCTTGCGTGTGGATGCATCCCGAACAGATTGATGCTTTTCCTGAGGTGAGTTCTTACCCTATTCTTTCCCAGGAAAGCTGGTTATTAAAAAGAGCCTGGTACCTCCCCACTCACTCTTTTGTTTGTTTGTGATAGGGTCTCACTCTGACACCCAGGCTGGAGAACGGTAGCACGATCTGGGCACACTGCCACCTACTGAAGAAGCAATCCTCCTACTTCAACCTCCTGAGTAGCTGGGACTAGAGGCATGCACCTTGCTGATTTTTATATTTTTTGTAGAGATGGGGTTTCACTATGTTGCCCAGGCTTGTCTCAACTCCTGCACTCAAGTGATCCACTTGCTTTGGCCTCCCAAAGTGCTGAGACTACAGGTGTGCACCACCATGCCCTGTCTCCCCACTCTCCCTCTTGCTTCCTTTCTCATCACCTGATCTCTACAGACTGGCTCCCTTTCACCTTCTGCCATGACTAGAAGCCTGTCAGGCCCTCACCAGAAGCAGATGCTGGCACCATGCTTCTTGTACAGCCTGCAAAGCCATGAGCCAAATTACCCAGCCTCAAGTATTCCTTTAGAGCAACACAATAAAGTAATAATTACTTTTAATTTTTTAAACATATTTTGAAATATGTATAGATTTATGGGAAGTTGAAAAGATAGTACCGAGAGGTATCACATACCCTTCACTCAGTTTCTACCACTGGTTACATCTTATGCAACTATACAAAACCACCTGCCGGGTGCGGTGGCTCACGCCTGTAATCCTAGCACTTTGGGAGGCCAAGGTGGGTGGATCACCTGAGGTCAGGAGTTCAAGACAACACCACCCAGGACAGGGACAATTAGTATAGAATGTGTGTACAGCTCTACATCATTTTTTCATATGTGTGGATTTGTGTTAAGACACAAAACTGTATCACCACCACAAAGGTCTCCTTTAAGCTACTTCTTTAATGTCACACACCTACTCCCCTCCCACTCACCACCCCTAACCTCTGGCAAATGTTGGTTTATCTTTTTAGTTTGTACGTAGTGAAGTGAATGAAGGAAGCACAATGGTATATGTTGTGATATAAACATTCACGCTTTCTCACAGAGCTTCCTTGGCAGCTATCATTCCCTTCACCTGAACCATCCGTACCCACCTCTTATCCATCTGCTCGTACCCTACCAACTTCTCAAAATCAAGGTACGATAATACAAAATAACAACTTATTTTAACTTCTTTCTTTCTTGATAGTTCCCTGCTCCAAATTCACAACACACATTGTCTATACGAGGGGTGTCCAATATTTTGGCTTCCCTGGGTCACACTGGAAAAGGAAGAATTGTCTTGGGCCACACATAAATACACTAACACTAACAATAGCTGATGAGCTAAAAAAAAATTGCAAAATATCTCATAATGTTTTAAGACAGTTTACAGATTTGTGTTGTGCCTCATTCAAAGCCGTCCTAGGCTGCATGCAGCCCACGGGCTATGGGTTGGACAAGCTTAGTCTATATAATGGATATTTTAGTCACCAATTCCTTTGTGAAACCTTATTGTTCAGTGATAAGGTATATTTAACTTTTTAAATGTATATTTTTTTCTCCTTGAGAGACTGGTTATTTAATGCACCACAGTGCCTAGAAAAGATAGAAACAATAAGCATTTGCTGACTAACTTCAAAAAGCATTTTTTAGATAATACTAATATGTTTTATAGCCCTTTTATTTAGAAAAGCTTAAAGTGGATTACAAATGTTACTCCAATAATCCTGATGACACTTCTATGCAATCCATCAGTATTATTATCCTGGCACCTGGCACAGCCCTTGATTTAGGCAGTCAATCAATATTTAGATGACTGAATTATCACATGCTCACATTTAGTAAAACTAGAGACATTAAGAGAGATTAGTAATCAATACTGAATTGCCAATTGCTAAGCAAGAAGCAATAAAAGGATAGAGGAGAAAACAGATGTGGATTGAGGGCAGAGGAGAAGTAGAGATAAAGACAAGAAAGTACATTCAGACCTTAGAATTCAGCTTCTGATTGTCAGAGAGACAGACCGATCCAGGTGAAAGCATTTTGACATGCCATGCCTGTGGCCAAAAGTCTCCAGTGATGGAGCAAAGCCTGATATAGCCCTGCATTTTCAGAGGATCATGGTCAACTAATAAGACCGTGGAAGAGAAAGGAGGCCGTGAGGAGAGGGCAAGGCTCCTGAGTGATGCTCTGGGCTAACGCCAGCAGCACCACCTGAGCTTTCTGTTGCGGCATCCCTGACCCTCACTGCAAGAACCAGGAGCGGGCTAAAAATTCCACCTGCTATTCTCTATCTACAAGATAGCTTCACTATACAGTAATTGACAATTAAGCAGGAAGACAAATAATAATGACTTACATGAGAGAGAGGAGACCACATTAACTGACACACGGGTCCAGGAGTATTAATATAACCAATTGGCTTATAATCATTTTCCACTTCAAAGAAGAAAACAGTTTGATCTTTACTCTAAGGAAAAAGAGACACACCAACCAAATATATATTACTATGAAATCTAGTCTATAGATCACAAAATGTGTTTAAAAAGCATATGGTGTCTCTATCTACAATGGTTATATATCCCAGATCATTAAGGGAGAATTCTTATTTCAAATACTTGCTCCATTTTCCTCCATTAGAACATTTGGCAAACCATGTGTGTATGTGGTTCTGAAAATATGATCACCATACTTTCAGAAATTCACAAAAATATTCTACCATGTATATGCTCACCTATTAGTGCATAAAGAATTTACATGGTTATTCTCTTCATTTATGGCAATTCTATATAAGTACATACCTATGCTGAAACTCATTATAAATAATACAACCTAGCATGATCCCCAGTTGAAATTTTTCATTCACTTAAAATAAGCATTTCAATTTGTAAGAATATTTTTAAGTGTTGTTCACATGCTCCAGCTCTCTTCTGATTAAAAAGTTATTCACAGACTACACTGAAAGAATGTGACTACAAAAAAAGCAAATATGAATATATTGACAGAAAATGGTTTTCAGTAAATAAGTTATGATGAAGTAGGAGGAGTTACAAGGTAATGTTAACTATGAAATTTCAACAAGAAAAGAAAGGAAATGTACTGCTTACCCCTGTGGCTAGAATTTCCCCATCACGCTCATAAGCTAAAGCAGTGACACAAGCAGTATGGGGTTTGAAAACCTGTTTCAACTGAATATCAGCATCCAAAATTTTCTTCCGTCCTGCAAAAACTCTGAGTCCTTTTGGATCATAAAGTTCAAGAAGTCGAACAACTCCATCTTCAAATCCTACAATAATTTGTGCTCCAGTATAGTTTACCTTGGAAAAAATTAAAGACAAGGGACCTGAAATTAGTTGAGAAAGTTGTACTATATAACAGATATTTTATTTAGAATTAGGTAATTGAATATTGGCTGCCGATTGGCAATTCTTTATACCACTTTCTGGTAATCTCTATCTATTCTAGAATAGTTCCTTATAAACAATGACCACAAGAAGGATCAACAATGGCAGTTCAAACATTGAATGAACCAACAGTAGAATGTCTGCCTACGCATGCTAAGCACCTATCATCAGCAACTCAGTGGTGAACATAAAAAGACTCAGTGCCTGGCTTCACAGAGTTTTGGTCTAGTGAAAGGTACAGACGTTAATCATCACATAAATGAGCTTGAAATTATGAACTGAAATAAGTGCTAAAAGAAAGAAACATTGTCTGAGAGCATATAACAAAGAAGGCTGACCTCGACTTACGGCTTCCCTAAGGAAGAGATGGTAGAGCTGATAACAGAAGGTACAGGAAGGTAGGACAAGCACTCCAAGGAGAGAATATAACTTGTGCAGAAGTCCTGTGTCAGGAAATAACAGAACTCAAGAAAAAGTTATGGTCTGAAAGAGTGAGAGAACAATGCTTCCCCCGGTGGCTGGAGAGGAAGACAGGCAGGCAGCAGATCACACAATGGCTTCCATGTTACATTAAGAAGAGTCTTCATCCCAGAGCAGTGGAAGGCCATCAAAGTGTTTTTAGCTGGGTTCCAGGGGGAAGTGGTGGTGAAATGGTCAGATTTACTATTTTTAAAATGTCATCCTAGCTGCAGTGTGGAAAATAGATATGAGGTGGTTTAGATATGATGCTGGGAGAACTTCTGAAAGACCTTTTGAGATGGCTTCTGCACTTCAGGAGAACTTTTGGTCTGAGATAATGTAGTGGAGATGAGGGATTTGGACATACTTTAGGAAGAGGCGTAATGGCCCTACTTGATGATGTCTGGATATGGGGAATGAAGCAGACGGAGGAGTCAAGGATGACTGATAATGGCACTTACTGAGACAGAAAACACTGGAAGGGAGCCAGGTGTGTGTGTGGTTTGTAGTTGCTATTGTTGATTTAGGGAGAAGGATGGTTGGGGATGTGTGAAAGACATGGACTTAGTCTTGGAAACATTGAGTTTGAGGTCCCCTTGAGATTTTAAAATAAAGATGTCATAGTCTGCACCTTAGAGGAAAAGTCTGAGCTAGAGATATAAAACTACCAATGTCTGAATGTACTAAATCTGCTGTCTTGGAAGGCATTCAGGAGAAGGGCAAGAGCCTGGGCATACTCTAGAGCTCAGTGACCATCAGTTATGAGAATCTGGGGAATAAAAAAGCTGTACACCATTCAACTCTAGTTGAGTGTTGTTTACTCAACAAAAATTTACTAAGTGTCTAAAAGTACCAGTAACTAGAGAGGCACTGGAGGTACAAAGAAGAATAAGGCCTGGTTGTCGCCATGAAAAACAAGCAGTCTAATGGGAAAGACAATAAAGCACATAATCTTAGTATGCTGTGATAAATGCTGTAAGAGATCTATACACAGCACTAAGGGGGAACAAAATCACAGAGGAAGGAGGCCCTAACTCTACTTGGAGGTAGATTCATGGAGGGCTATGCAGAGATGATGTCTGACCTGAGCTGAGTCATACAGACTGATGTGTACCCTTCCAGAAAGGTCAGGGCGTATGGAAAAGGGACATTTTAATTGTAGCTTAAAATCCATATTATCATTACTTGTATATAAGTCTAAAAAAAGGAAACATTCTGTAGACATTCTGTGACCATCGGAATAAACAATTCAGTTACCTGGATTGTAGTTTTAAGACTTCAGTTACAAGTGTAAAGAGATTAGAATAGTGAGTGAGCCAGATCTGCCAATCCAAATGCTGTCATTTCTACTTACTCTAGCCTCATCGTGAAGATGGCTCTGTTCCCTGGACTGAGTTCTCCTGGTCTTGATCCCATCATGAAATTCCCCCTCATTCCATTTATATCCACATTTACTTTTAGCCTGGAATATTTTCTCTTTAATTTCAACCCAAAACAGTAAAGATTAAATACTCCCCCAAATACTTCCATGGCATTTTAAAGATATGGCTGCAAATCTTTGACATGCCTCCCATGGAGAGATGGGGTTTAAGTCCCTCCTCTTGATTCTGTATGGGGCCTGCGACTGTGTGGCTGCTTCACCCAATCAATTCCGGTAGAAGTGATATTTTGACTTCTGGGAAATGGGCCATAAAAGGCCATCAGCTTCTGCCTTTACTGTTGGAACACTAGATCTTGGAGCCCTGAGCTACCAAGTAAAAAGTGTGTGACTGTCCTGAGGCTGCTATGTTCTGATGAAGTCTAAGCCACATGGAGAGGGTATTCGGTATAAACACTCCTGCTGGCAGTCCCAGCTTAGTCTACCCTTCAAGTCATCCAACCCAGGTGTCAGCCTTGTGATCAAGAAACCTTTGGATTATTCCAGGCCCAGACATTCATGTCTTCCCAGTCGAGTTCCCAGACACTCTGAAGCAGAGACAATTCATCCCTGCTGTCACCTGAATCCCAACGCAATGACTACATGAGCAAAATAAAATGATTATTATTTTATGCCACTATATTTTGAGATAGTTTATTACACAGCAATTGATAAATGGAAAACTCTCTATCCAAGCCTATTTTTTTTCTGTAGTTCTTATCATTATCTAACATAACATGTACTTAACTTACTTATTTTGACTACTATCTGTCTCTGCCTCCCTCCCACTAAAGCATAAGGTCCATAAGGGGCAAGTATTTTTGTCTTTTTATTCACTGCTATATTCCCAGAAAGTAAAACAAGGCTTGGCACATTGTTGGCACTCTGGAAATATTAATAGGATGAATGGAATCAAAGTCAGATAGATAAAAGCTAGATATACAAAGGTCTGTTGGGAAATTGCTTTGCAACATGAAACTATTACGAATCTGCAGGTGGCATAAAAACAGAAATTTTACTAAAAACAAGACCAAACTCATGACAACCATCCAGGTAAAGATTTCTATTACATTCTGACTAAAACAAACTAACTTAAAACTTTTATTATTCCCTAAAATTTTGAGTCAGCAAATATCTATATTTCCAAGAAATAGCATTGATATACCATATTTACCAACAGATTCTAATAGTTCATTATAACAAAAACTTACCATTTGGGGTACCCAAACAAGGGCAGTACCTCCTTGTTTGAATTTCATCTGAGCCAAAGGAGTTTTGCTAGCAAAATCACAGATTCGAACAGAGCCTATGGAAAGACAGTTTTAAAAGAAAAAAAAAATTATATACGCATTTTTTAAAGTCTTGGTTCACTTTTTACATGTTGAATATTATAACAATTCTTAACTAAATCAGTGAAAAACTTTCTTTTGTAAAAAATTTCCATGTACAACCTCAAACAGGTAATTCATAAACATGAATAATAAAAAGGATAACAGATGATTGACTGGTGGGTCAATTTTACCTTGCATAGTCCATATAGATTTGCCTTAAGAAGGAAGAAAGGAGGAGGAAAGAATAGAAAAAAACTACAAATGTGGGCAATATCAAAATGAGCAGCATTTTCATGAACAATTTATAGATTGTGTCCTTATTTTAATCTCTCACAGTAACCATGGCTGGGGCATTTTGTGCCCTCTCCTCTCTACAACTCCCTTCACTTGCATTCAAGAGGCTCCCCTTTTGGGAAAATTCTCAAATGCTCTTAAGTCAAACACATATAAAAATTGTATTGCAAATAAAACAAGGCCAGATAAATTTTAATAAAGAGTTTCTACTTACAGTCCAAGGCAGTTGTGGCCATGAGGTAAGTGAGAGGAGAAACAGCCACGGCTTCAATAGCTCCAGAATGGAAGGAGAAGAGGCATTCCGGGTCCTGGGTCTGAGAACAGACAGACAGCTTACTGGATCTCAAAGACAGGGTTAACAAAGAGTTAAGATCATGTTTTTAAAAATGTAAATAGAACAATATAACACATGTGTGATTTTATTTGGATAGAAATAAGAAAAAGCACAAAAATCTAGAAAGAACACTGGACTTCAGAATCAGGAGAACCAGATAGAGTCGTGGGCTTTGCCCTTAATGGCTATGTGATTTTGCACAAGTCACCCCAAATTCCAGTTTCCATTTCTTCATCTGTAAAATGAGATAACAGCTGCTTGCCTACTAAATAGGGCAGTGATGAGGACCACGTAAGAGATAAAATAAATGAAAATTCCATATATTTATAAAAACTATCAAGCATATATCATGTTAGGTATTGTCACTGCCACTTTTCTGGTAAATTACGCTATGGGACAGATTCTTTTTTATGTAAAATCATAATGAGAGAATTCTCAAGAGTAGCACATGTTGAGTAAGTTTTTTATGAGAACCATGATCAAATATGGAGAAAGATAAAGAATACTTTAAAGACAAACAACACAATTTTTTTGTATTTTGTTATAAAAGTTAGGGGAAGATAAGAGTAATAGGCAACTTACAATATTTGAAAAACTAAGGTCAAGCTTCCATATGGCTCCACTGGCATCCTAAAAAAATTAAATACCCAATAGTATTTTATCATTGTAAACTTTCATCAAAATTTTAAAATGTTCTTCCTATGATTTATTAAAGTAAGGACAAGCAATAATATCAAAAGCTCACATATATTTTAAAGTATAATTAAAATTTAATAAAAAAACAACTTCTATATTTTAGAATACAGCCACACAATAAGCAATCTCATAACACAGTCAAATGGACTTGTCAAATCAATCATATCATTATTTTAATTTTTTGTCCATGTAATGTTAAAGACCCAAGAGAGAAGAATGCAACATACCTGAGCCAACCAAAAGTTATTTCCAGTTTCACTCATTTTTATCATAGAGAAGAGTTTCACGTTCTTGTCTACTTGAAGTTCATTAATAGGCTCGATCTCCAACAATCCAGTCTCATCTTTTATATCAGCAGTGTCTATTGTCTCAAAATCCCATATCTTGTAAAATGAAAATACTTTAATCAATCAGTAGTTTCTGAACATTTATTTTCTAAGCCAGAAAAACCCTGTTTTTTTTTTTCAAAAGTCATTTCTTTTTCTTTCATGAAAAGTAACAGTGAATAGGTATAATAAGAACACCAGCCAAAACCTGACCCCTGGAATTTCATTCTGAACTGAAGTATGGTAAGTTATTACAGGTCCCTTTGTATTTAAAAAAGTTAGAAAGTACAGCCTTGCAGAAGAATTTTATTTTGTCCAAAACAAATTTTATTTCAAAGTTTCTATTAGGTCTCTTTTTACATAAAGTGGCCATTAGGAGTACATGGTTCGGCTGTTCAGCAAGACATTACAATCAGCCTTGTTTTCTAAACACCAGTAGGCCCCTGGAAAGGGGAAATACACCTTCTTGCTTAAATACACATTCTATATTCTTTGCTTATCTCATTATAAGCAAAGACTATAGATGTAGATAAAGCCTCCATTAGAAATGTTTCTCTTCCTGAATATTAATATTTCACACTTTACTATCTCATAATAAATGAGACAGCAAATGTTACTATCTCACAGTGAGACAGTGAAGTGTAGGTGGTTGTTCTTTGGGAGAGGAGTTCACTGGGAGAGGAACACTACGGGAAGAGTGAGGGAGCACCGTTTCACCTCATGGTGGCAGGGAGACTCAGAAGCACTTCCCCTGTGAGGGGCCAAAGCTCATTCTGGACAGTTCTGGTGACATAGCCTGCCATATGATCCTAGACTGCATAACTGAGGCTTTGAGAAAGAACTCCAGGGGACTGTCTCATAGATTAGCCTGGTTGAGGGAAGAGGGAAATATCTGAGGGTCAGGGTTAGTAGGGTTAGGGATCAGTCTAGGATCAGACTAATTTCTGGGAGTTGGGGTAGGTTTTTTCTAAAGGGTAAGAGGTAGAGATTTACAGTATGAAGGACTGAAAAGGCAAGGGCAGGCTCTGAAAAGAGAGGCAAGCTTAGGAATTACTGGTGTCCATGAAGAAATCCTCTGCGAAATATTTAACTTCTTTTCTCCTGAGATTTTCTCCCACTTGGTATTTAGACATTTTGGGGTAATGTATATCTTGGAAAGACAGCAAATATATGGCAAAATAAAGGACACAAAGCTCCCCAGAGCAGTGTGTGAAATCTAACAAGATTAAATATAAAATTGTTAATGTTAAAACCTATACTGGGGCTCAAAAAGCCAGTGGTAAGAGGATCCACTGTCAGAGATATGGATTAAACAACATATTAAACACAGTAAGCTCAATCGGTGGCAACAGAGTGACCAGACTCTTAAAAAAATACAATCTTACTTTTGACAACACTTCTGAAACAAATGTCAATAGAACACTGCCACTTTCTTATGAAAGGCCCCACTGAAAATATTTACCAAGAGGACTACACGGCAAATCGCAAAGCTACAGGTTGACCAGCCACAGCGGGATACTCATTAACAGAAAGTGCTACACAGAGTGGGTGGGAGAAGTGTGACAACAGCAAGGGGGACTTAGAAGCTGGAGCAGTGTTCCAGCTTAGCCCAGGCTTTGGGCAAGAGACCGTCCACAAGAGGAAGCAAGTGAGTTCCTTAGCATAAGGAGCAAGAAGAGTGTAGCATTCATAGGCAAACTCCATCAGTTCACCTCTGGGTGTATTTCCAATTGGTAACTTCAGTAAAAAATAACTAACAAATGTTCAGCACCTTTGTTCCTAGAACATGGCCCATTCATATGAAGCCTTCTGGAAGGATATGTGGGTCTACTGTTTATCCTATTCTAACATGAGTTTTCATCTTCTGAAGTTATTATTTCAACAGAATCCAAATGACAAGAGGCCCTCTTAATTTACTGCACTTTACCCTCAGTGGTAAAGTGCAGTAAATTAATTTTGATGATAATGCAAATATTTACCACAAGAGAAGCATTATTTAAAGTGAATTGGCCTTGGGAATAAATGACTACTGCTCTCCTTCACAAAATAACCTTTATGAAAAATAAAACCCTTTGGGTGATCTACAAGCCTTAAACATGAGTGCTACCATCCAAGTATCAAGAAAACTTACCCTAACACATCCATCTGACCCAACAGTGATAACTTCACCCTCATACAGCATTATCTGGTTAATGGGACCATTGTGACATGACTTGCTTGTACCTCGACAGAGCTCCACTTTGATCAGACCACCTTCCCAAAGCAGCATGTTACCCCATTCTGACCCTGAGAGCACCTGGCAGGTATGTGGAAAAAAGGAATATGCATTAAAACAGGTAAGTGTACACATTCATGCCTCAAATAGTAGGTGAAAATTATTTTTAAGGTTATTTTTATTGATTATAAAATTTTAAAATGGAAAAATAAATACAGAAAGAAAGACCTACTACCCCAGACGGAACTACTAATAACATTTTGATGTATTTCCTTCTAACATTATGATCAGTTTTGCATCTTTGTGATTAGGCTGAATGTTGTTGGTAATTGTTCATGGATGTATATAATAGACTTCTTGGTATGTCTCTTAGGACAAAATACAGGTATGGAATTAGATGACAGTCTACTTTTTAAGTGTAATATTATCAAATTTTAGATATTAGATAACTTGTAAGGCCAGTCCTGAATTAAGTAGATTATGGCATAATAGTATCCAACTTCAAACAAGGATAATCATCTAAAACCTTCTCAAATTAATCCATTTAATTTGGCATTTCCCCAAGTGCATACCACCAAACACTAGTTCTTAAGATGTTTAACAAGTGTCTCAAAATGAAGTAATATTTATTGAGCATTGACTCTGTGCTTTTCGTTCAGTACTTCAAATATGTTAAGTTATTTAATGCAAAAAAACATATGAACTAGGTACATTTATCAGGAATACCATATACAGTTGTGCATGTTGGGTACTTCATCCTCCTAGAAAAAACAGCTTTTTTCTGACTCACACACAAAAAAAACAAATGGGCCAATGGTAGCCCTGACTATTATTATCCCCATTTTACAGAGGAGAACACTGAAGCACAAACTTGCCCAAAACTACCCGGTGAGCATTCTAATCCAGGCAAGGGGGCTCAAAGCTTCCTATTCTGACTACACAGCCTTAGAATGCAGACGCTAGGATAAACAAAGTCAAACTTTATTTTCTCTAGGATCACTGGGAACTTTTAATAAGGAAGTATTTGCTGGGAATCACCAAGGGGAATTTTTCAATACACAGAAATTTTACTTAAAAAGTCTTATTTTTTTTTTTTTTAGAAGCAAGATGGAGTCAACAAAGGAAAAAAAGAAAAAGTCTTATTTTTATGGAGCTTCTGTACAGACTTATGTTCCATAAAAATGCACTTTGGGAAACTCTATTCTAATTTTGGCTGCATGCTCTAGAAGTCTGCATTTTCATTTTCCTCTCTAGAGAAATTTCATTTCTCTCTTTCTAGAGAAACATGATTTTATTCCGTCTTTTATCCCTTGGGTCTACCTACTTTTTAACAACCCTACCGACTTTACTGATTGTGTTCTTAAGTCTCAGCCATTTATGATAGAGTTTTTAGACTTATTTTCTTCTGTCCAGTGATGAAAGCCAGCAATGGTGACAAAAACCTATAAGGCATTTCTTTCTGAAACATCACTCATACCTAGCTTTCCTTTTCCATTTGTTCTAAGAAGTCTAGGCCCTTGATCACCTCTTTTTAGATGACAGCAACAGCTTCCATTCTAGCCCATCTCCTTGACTCCAGATTTCCCTTTGTCAAATCAACCTGGCATTTTATGGCCAAATTTGTTTATTACTTCTTTCATTTGCAAGTCTACTCTTCCCATGTAGAGTAGTTCTGCCTAAATATTAAACTCCTGGTACACTAGGGCCCAGTCATACTTCTCAACTGAAATTTTCCACTCTTTGCAAACATAAATGGTTTATTCCAATCTGCCCTAAAAATCTGACATTTATTTCTAACGCTAAACACTTCCTTTAGTTGGTCTATCATTTAAAATGGTTTCTTTCTTCCCTATAGGTATACAAATTCTACCAACCCTTTAAAAGATGTATCTCATACCATGTTTTTAATAAGGATTCTATGGATCTTTATCTTAGCTTAATTTTTACAGTATTGAGAATTTGAAGCTGGAATGATTTAAGATCATCTCATGGATTTAGATACATAGTTTAGCCAGCATCCAAGGCTTTTTATTTCCTCCTATATATCATGCTTTTGAATTGAGAATATTTAGTCAGGTAGATGACTAGACCACTTGGTTCCTTAGAGTAACATTTGTATGCTGGCATTTACTTACAACTGAGATGATCTCAAATGATAATGTATAATTCATTCTAATAGGACACTATGTAAAATACTGATGGAGAACTAATCCTAATTAACTATTGTTTCAGGCAATATGCCTATAAATTTTATAAGAGGAAGAAAGGAAAGAAACTAACAATATTAAAGAATAAACTAACAGATTACAGTTGCAGTGTTCCAGATGCCTCTATAAAGTGGTTTGCTCTTACTGAGTAATAATCTGACAATAAAAATAAATGCCACAAAGTTACATATAACCTTTGACCCAATAAGTCTTCTTGGATCATGATAGCAAGATAAAATGGGGAAAAATAAGTAATATAAATACTGCAACTCTGTTATATATTTAAAAGTAACAAATATGTCACTATGTTAATATATGAAAATGCTCACATACTTTATATTTGTGTATAATATTTAGTAAAAAGAAAACAGAAGGCCGGGCGCGATGGCTCACGCCTATTATCCCAGCACTTTGGGAGGCTGAGGCAGGTGGATGACGAGGTCAAGAGATCGAGACCATCCTGGTCAACATGGTGAAACCCCATCTCTACTAAAAAAAAAAATAAAAAATTAGCTGGGCATGGTGGCACATGCCTGTAGTCCCAGCTACTCGGGAGGCTGAGGCAGGAGAATTGCTTGAACCCAGGAGGCAGAGGTTGTGGTGAGACGAGATCGTGCAGTTGCTCTCCAGCCTGGGCAACAAGAGCGAAACTCCGTCACAAAAAAAGAAAACAGAAAATGGTAGGTACATATGGATTATGACAATTTCAGGGAAACATTTTAATTACAACTGATAACTGAAGAAGTAAAATGAAATGTTCATTACATTTACAATGATAATATCTGTTATCGGCAGAGCTTGTTAGAATGTAATATATTTTCATGTATGTATGCTTTCATATATGTACTTGAAAACAAAGTTTTATTATTGTAGAATAGTGGCTATACTCACCTTCCCATCTGGGAGCTCCATGTAGCCTTCTATATCAGTAGTGGTTGTTTTGCCAAATCGACCTAGTGATCCCTGCAGCTTGAGACCTGTGAATGTAAAAGCCATTTCCCAGAACCTACAAACAAACGAGAAAGAGACTGAATGTACCTCAAAGATAGTTTACTGATTTTTATTTTAATATGACCCAAACATTTACATATTTTATAGTCACATATATTATTTCACTCATTCATCCGATTAAGATTTGTTTAGTATCTACTACTTGTCAGGCAAGGTTCTAGGCAATATGACTTCAGCAATGACCAAAACAGGTGAAAAATAAAATTTCCTCCTTCATGCATTTTATATTTTAGAGCTGTGCTACCTAATACAGTAGCCTCCAGCTATGTTTGACTATTTAAAGTAATTAACATTAAACAAAATCAAAATTTCAGTGTTTCCATCACACTAGCCAATTTCAAGTGCTTAGTAACTACATGTGGATGGCAGCTACTGTGTTAGACAGCATAGAACATTCCCAGTCTGTCAGAAAGTTATTCGACAGTATTGTTTTAAAGAATATAAAAGTTTTTCAAAGAATTTTAATGTATTAGCTGTGTGACTCTGAGTGCTTTTCTTGATCACCCTATACCTTCATTTTCTCAGGTGTAGAATAAGAAAATTAGTAACACCTACCTCATAAAATTGTTGAAAAATTCTTAGAACAGTGCCTAGCAGATCAAAGCAATCAGCAATTCTTATTACTAGCATTTTCTCATTCATAGTCTAAACAAATGAACAGACAGGATGATGAAGACCATGTAGAAAAAGAAGACCTATCCAACTAGATATAAAATAGATAATTGAGGGTACCAACAAGCCAATGATACAAAGCCAAAAGCCTATATAGCCAACATCATCTCCAGAGGAATGGTAGGTCCCCTGATGATATCCTTCTATATACTCTGGGTTCCCTTCTAGCACACATGAAATTAACTGTTCAATGTCTGCATTTCTCCCAAAGACATGGGGCATAGAAAAGACAGATTTTACTAAATAATAGAAAAATATAAGAAATTGGAAAACTTTTGCAAATAGCTAGCAGAGGGTTATTTGAGAATTCCCTAATGGTTACAATTAAAAATCTGCTCAATTAGTCTATATTTCTAATGAATTAATTTAAAAAAAGACCAGATCTAAATTGAGACAAGAGGAATTCAGGATGGATAAAAATGTCTTTCTCTTAAAGAGACACTGATAATCAAGTTATGGGCAGATCTAGGGTGGTAGAAGGTTGTTACATAAAGGCATGAGACAAAGTGGAACAAAGATAGAGAAAGACAAGATCATGCCATCCTGGAAACAGACAAGGGTATGATATAATGAAAAGAGCGTGGAGTTTGGAGCAAGAATAAGAGTAGGCTCTGTCACTGTTTTGTATTGAGTGTTCCTTGTCAGGAATGATACTGTGATAATTCTTGTTTTACAGATGAAGACTAAATTGCTACAAACAAGAAATTTAGTAGTGGATATGAAAACTTAATATGAATTTGGAAATATCATCCCAATGTTAGTTATTAAGATACTACACAAACTCTTTTAGGAGATGGAGCCTACAAGAAGGCAGCAGGCTGTATTTAAAAGCCCTTATTGGCCGAACATGGTGGCTCACGCCTGTAATCCCAGCACTTTGGGAGGCCGAGGTGGAAGATCACCTGAGGTCGAGAGTTCAAGACCAGCCTGACCAACATGCAGAAACCCTATCTCTACTAAAAGCACAAAATTAGCTGGGTATGGTGGTGGGTGCCTGTAGTCCCAGCTGCTCAGGAGGCTGAGGCAGGAGAATCACTTGAACCAGGGTGGTGGAGGTTGTGGTAAGCTGAGATCACACCATTGCACTCCAGCCTGGGTAACAAGAGTGAAACTCCATCTCAATTTTAAAAAGCCCTTATTTTATCTATGCTCCTTGCAGAAATAAAATCCCACATATCTAATTAGAAAAGATGCATTACTAGTTAGCTTTTTAAATAACATATTTTTAAATAATTATAATGTTAACCAAAACTGGAAAAAAATGTCTCTAGCTCTTAGAGCTTCTTAGAAAAATACCCCTGTGAAATCTACTAGCACCTCTATTGGTTACCTGACCTACTTGATATGGCCTGATCCCGATGTAGTAAGCTGCTCTTCATTATCAGGATTGAAAGTAACCTTAAAAACTTCCTGAGAAAAAGCCTTTGTCCTCAGTATGGGTTGTTCTTCTTTCCAATTCCAGATAGTCAGTGTATAGTCCGGGTTGCTACCAACAGATGCCAGCAAGGTACCACTGTAGTTAAAATCCACATAAGCATATCCCTTCTCAGTCCCATCTGGAAGGATAAATGGGAGTCTAATAAATAAAGGCACATTTATTCATGTCAAAAGCATATTGTAACAAAAATGGAGAGGGATTCAGCTCATGGTGATATAAGAATGCCAAGAATACCCTAAAGGAACAATTCCAAAAACATTCACCATCTTTGGCTTTAGAATTAATTATGTGATATGAAGGGGGAGGGTAAAGGAGCTTTAATTACATATTGCATGAGTATTCCATTTTATGACATAGGGAGAAACACAAACACATATTAGATAGCAGTGTCAGAAGCATTGGGACCAGAGTGACTCCATCTGGGATAGAAGCTGGGTAAAATGAGGCTGAGACCTACTGGGCTGCATTCCCAGGAGGTTGGGCATTCTAACTCACAAGATGAGATAGGTGGCACACGATACAGGTCAAAAGACCCCACGGATAAAATAGGATGTGGTAAAGAAGTTGGCCAAAACCCACCAGAATCAAGAAGGTGATGAAAGCAACAGAGATATTGGCCTGAGGTTTACTTTTTTTGTTGTGTCTCTTCCCGGTTTTGGTATCAGGATGATGCTGGCTTCATAAATGAGTTAGGAAGGATTCCCTCCTTTTCAAATGTCTGAAATAGTTTCAGAAGGAATGGTACTAGCTCCTTTTTGTACCTGTTAGAATTCAGCTTTGAATCCCTCTGGTCCTAGGCTATTTTTGGTTGGTAGGCTATTAATTACTGCCTCAATTTCAGAGCTCATTATTGGTCTATTCAGGGATTCAATTTCTCTCTGGTTTAGTCTTGGTAGGGTGTACACATTCAGGAATTTATCCATTTCTTCTAGATTTTCTAGCTTGTTTGTGTAGAGGTGTTTATAGTATTCTCTGATGGTAGTTTGTATTTCTGTGGGGTCAGTGGTGATATCCTCTTTATCATTCTTTATTGTGTCTATTTGATTCTTTTCTCTTTTCATTAGTCTAGCTAGTGGTCTATCTATGTTGTTAATTAAAAAAAAAAAAAAAAACAGCTCCTGGATTCATTGACTTTTTTTGGAGGGTTTTTCTGTCTATATCTCCTTTAGTTCTTCTCTGATCTTATTTATTTCTTGTCTTCTGCTAGCTTTTGGATTAGTTTGCTCTTGCCTCTCTAGTTCTTTTAATTGTGATGTTAGGGTGTCAATTTGAGATCTTTCCTGCTTTCTCTTGTGGGCATTTAGTGCTATAAATTTCCCTCTTAACACTGTTTTAGCTGTGTCCCAGAGATTCTGGTACGTTGTCTCTTTGTTCTCACTGGTTTCCAAGAACTCTTGATTTCTGCCTTAATTTCATTATTTACACAGAAGGCATTCAGGAGCAGGTTTTTCAATTTCCATGAAATTGTGTGGTTTTGAGTGAGTTTCTTAATCCTGAGTTCTAATTTGATTGCACTGTGGGCTGAGAGACTGTTTACTATTATTTCAGTTCAGTTTGTTATGATTTGCATTTGCATTTGCTGAGGAGTGTTTTACTTCCAATTACATGGTCGATTTTAGAATAAGTGTCATGTAGCACTGAGAAGAATGTATATTCTGTGGATCTGAAGTACACAGTTATGCAGACATCTGCTAGGTCCACTTGATCCAGAGCTGAGTTTGAATCCTGCATATCCTTGTTAATTTTTTGTGTTGTTGATCTGTCTAATACTGACAGTGGGGTGTTAAAGTCTCCCACTATTATTGTGTGAGAGTCTACATCCCTTTGTAGGTCTCTAAGAATTTATGAATCTGGGTGCTCCTGTATTGGGTGCATATATATTCAGAATAGTTAGCTCTTCTTGAATTGTTCCCATTACCATTATATAATGCCCTTCTTTGTCTTTTTTGATCTGTGTTAGTTTAAAGTCTGTTTTGTTAGAGACTAGGATTGCAACCCCTACTTTTATTTATTTTTTCTTTCCATTTGCTTGGTAAATTTTCCTTTATCCCTTTGATTTGAGCCCATGTGTGTCTTTACAGATAAAATGGGTCTCCTGAGTAACAGCACACCTATGGGCCTTGACTCCTTATCCAATTTGCCAGTCTGTGTCTTTGTTTTTGTTTTTGTTTTTGTTTGAGATGGAGTTTTGCTCTTGTTGCCCAGGCTGGAGTGCAATGGCATGATCTCAGCTCACCCCAACCTCCAACTCCCGGGTTCAGGTGATTCACCTGCCTTGGCCTCCCAAGTAGCTGGGATTACAGGCATGTGCCACCATGCCTGGCTAATTTTGTATTTTAGTAGAGATGGGGTTTCTCTTTGTTGGTCAGGCTGGTCTTGAACTCCTGACCTCAGGTGATCCACTCACCTCAGCCTCCTAAAGTACAGGTGTGAGTCACCACATCTGCCCAGTCTGTGTCTTTTAATTGGGGCATTTAGCCCATTTACATTTAAAGTTAGTATTGTTATATGTGAATTTGAATAAATCTCTTTTCTATCTTCCACTAGTTCTGTTTCTCTGGAGAACCCTGACTTATGAAATACTGTCACACCTTCTTCAGAATGTTGTTATCCTTGAACAGGAAATATTTTAAATATGCTTCTAAACTTACCTCGAAGGATTCTGTAGGGTCTCAGAGAAGGAAATTCATAGATGATAATATTTGGAAAACTCCCTTTTTCAGCTACTGCGAAGTAAGTTTTATGTGGATGAACCTACAAAAGATAAAATGTCACCAAAATATTAACAGAAAAATTTTCATATAAATAGTCTGATTAATGCAGTATTTAGCATTATTTCATAATTTGTGTAGTAGGCTTTACTTCAATAGAAAACTCAAAAATGGGTATCCAGTAAATATTTTGATGATGGATATAATTTAAACTGAAAACTAGAAAAATACACACTTTAAGTTTTACTTTAAGACAGTCACTTCTAGCTCTACAATTTTTTTAATTGCCATTGGAAGAGCTAGAACAATGGTTCTCAATCTTTAATGTGTGTCAGAGTCCACAGAAGGGCTTATTGAAATACAGATTGCAAGCCCTACCCCCGAGAGTTTCTAACTTAATAGGTCAGGCTGGGACTCGAGAATTTGCATTTACATGTCTGACAAAATGATTTCTAACAAGGTGATTTACATTCTGACAAGGTGATTGACATTCTAACAAGGTGATGTTGATGTGGCTAGTTTGGAGAGCTTGCTTTGAGAACTGCTAAGTGGGATCAATTGTCTACCCTCCATATAAATCAACCTAAATTTTGTATAGAAAAATTCATGGAATGTATGAAATTCTTATTTCCAGACCAGGTTACATCACAATTTTTAAAATTTCACTCTGGAAAAACTTACCACAAATGAATGTAAACTTACTAGAAGTGAGAAAGATATAATATTTGCAAGCCAGACACAGAGGAAAATACAGTAAGTATGCCCTGGATAAACTATTGTGTCAGTAGTTTTAAAGATAGCTATCTAAGTTGGATAGAATAATATGTTCATTTCTGTTATTTTTATCTATTGGTAAGCCAAATATGTAGGAAGAGTAAATGGCCAGCCAAAAATTCAAAATAAAAATAAGCTGTTACAAGAATAAGCTATTTAAAGCACATATTATACTTATAAAATTCTGTTTTCAGGTATTATTTCACATCTCCTAATTATATATAAGACAAAGAGCCTGGTTCTCAGATATAGATTGCTAATCCTGGTACCCAAGATAACATTATTTCCTTTATATTTTACACCAACCTTGTGAGCTTAGATACCACTATTATCTCCACCTTATTGACGAGTAAACCGAGGCACAGAGTTTAAGTAACTTGCCTGCAGTCACACAGTCTACAGTGTGTTAATGTAAGAGATAGGATTCAAGCCAAGTGTTGGAGTCAAGAAACAAATGGGACAAGAAATAGCAGATCTCAAGGAGGTAGGGGAAATGGATTAAGACCATATCTATCTGATTCCCATTTATAAAGAAATACAGTGTGGAACATGTGGTCAAAGAAATTTGGATGAAGATCCAGACAAATCCTTTACCCTTCTAGGTCTTGTCTACAGTAAGTTTAAAAATTTCTGCCTAATGCAAGGTTCTTTGAACTGATTGTACCATGGACTATACCATGGTGACCCCTGTGATCCACACATACACCTCCAGACAGCCTCCTGGAGCCAGAAAGCCTAAAGTAACAGAAAAATCGCAAAAGGAGAAGAATAGCTAGCTCCTGCAGTGCTTGATTAACCCACCTTGTGACATTCTACCATTGCTCCTGCCTCAACCATTCCTGCCTCAACTGATAAGTCAACCTTGTGACACTGGACTTCTGACACTGCCCCCACCAATGGCACCTGCCTGGCTTGCAAAAAGTGCCCTGAACTATAACTTCTGTAACTTTCCACTGCCTACCCCAAATCTATAAAACCAACTCCTATCCCACTGCCCTTCACTGACTCTCTTTTCTAACTCAGCCCACTCACACCCAGGTGAATAAAACAGCCTTGTTGCTCACACAAAGCCTGTTTAGGGGTCTCTTCATTCACAGTGTGCCTAACACCTCTCATATTGGAAATTGCTGTAGGGCTGAGTTTGGGAGATGGATTGACTGAGACAGAGTCTCACTCTGTCACCCAGGCTGGAGTGCAGTGGCATGATCTCTGCTCACTGCAACCTCCACCTACCAGGCTCAAGCAATTCTCGTGCCTCAGTGTCCTAAGTAGGTGGAATTACAGGCATATGCAACCACACCTGGTTAATTTTTGCATTTGTAGTAGAGATGGGGTTCCACCATGTTGGCCAGGCTGGCCCTGAACTCACACCCTCAGCCTCCCAAAGTGCTATGATTACAGGCACGGGCCACCACGCCCAGCCAGGAGTTTTATTTTTAGTGAAGACCTGTAATTAATCATTCACTTTACATCCAACGTAGAGATTCACCCTAACTTTTCCAGGTAGGGTACCCAAACACTTTTCTCATAGCTTTGCTACAGTATTTCTCATCCTTACCTGGATAACTGTTTCAGAAAAGATGAGGTAACATGGACAGTGGAGGCAAGGCCTCTGTCACAACCCAGGCTTCAACAGCTCCAGCACACACAGACAAAAGCCCTTGTGGACATAAAATTGCTCAACATCCAGGTGGATGAGGATTAGGATTAGCTTACTTATTTTTTTTTTTTTAGGACGGAGTTTCACTCTTATTGCCCAGGCTGGAGTGCAATGGTGCGATCTCAGCTTACTGCAACCTCTGCCTCCCAGATTCAAGCAGTTCTCCTGCCTCAGCCTCCCAAGGTAGCTGGGATCACAGGTGTGTGCCACCATGCCAAGCTAATTTTGTATTTTTAGTAGAGACGGGTTTTCTCCACATTGGTCAGGCTGGTCTTGAACTTCCAACCTCAGGTGATCCACCCACCTGGCCTCCCAAAGTGTTGGGATTATAGGCAGAGCCACTGAGCACGGCCAGGATTAGCATTCTTGACCACACTACACCTCTGACTACTGTCCTCAAACCAAATTATTTTATAACAAAATAGTAAAATAGAAATTTAAAAACTATTATTGACCACAAAGTAATAGATAAATATTTGACAATTAGGTGTTTCCTCATCTCCTGCAGATGGTGTGGACCTCAGAGCTCCTGAAACCTCACAGGCTGACTTCCCTTCACAAAATCCATGACCCTCATGTTGGGCCCATGGCTATCTGCACACAGGTACTGCCACATTAACTGCCACATTTTCATGTAATGTACTTGTGTGTCTAGTTGGTTTTTTTTTTCTTTCTTACAAATATAGGTCTTGTCTCTTTAGATGGATTTTAAATTCTGAATTCACAGAGGTCATGAGCTCTTCTTCATTTAAATTCCCTGCTATATATTCCGTGTAGTGTTGGATGCACAGTATTACATAATAAATTATTGCTGAAGTTATTAGTCTTGTAACAAACTCCCTGAGGACATGGACTTTTATCATGTATACATGCTATATATAGATAGATGATGAAGAAAAAAACAAACATGATAGTATATTTCACTCCATACATCTCAACACATCCTGTTTCCATAGTAATCTATGTCTACATCCTCTGTGTCTCACGTTTTCCTCACTTTCTCCATTCCCATGGCCATGTGCCTGCTCCAGCTTTCAGATTAAAAATCTTTAAAATGTCTTCACTCACTTCCACTTCTAATCTAAATGTGAAAAACTTGCCTGACTATGGGGAAGTCACCTAACCTCTATAAGCCTGTTCCCTATCTGCAAAAAGAAATAATAATAATATAATAGTGCAAAGAGGTAATGACAGTGAATGTAGTAGCTGTAATAACTGAATTGAAAATGCCTGAGAATACAGACAGTTGTGCATCTCGTGTGAATCCAAAACACTGTACATGGTGTTGGCATCTAACAACCATATTGGCTGGTCCACAGAACAAGCAAAAAAAACATAGATTATTTTTTTTCTAATTGATCGAAGACATACCCCAATGACGCCAATTCCTTCACCGCTGCTACTTCGCAGGTAGATCTGTTCCTTGGTTTTCAAATTCAGAAAGATCACTTGGTTCCCAGCTATGTACACTGCATTACTGTCATCCAGAAGTTGTAGGTTGGCTCGCTTTCTGCAGTCATAACCAAAAGAATGTCTGAGGGAAGCTGCTAAGGAAAAGAAGTGAAAAACAACACTGTCCCAGGGATTGGAAAAGTGAAGAAATAAATATATCTTAGATGAAGATATGAGGTTGAAGTAGTTGAATTTTACCCTGAAACTCATGATTTTTCTATGTATCACTAAAAAATTTGTTTTTAAATTAGGTGAGGAAAAAAAGGCCTGAGCAGGAAATAAATAAATAAATAAACAAATCAGGTGACTATCCCCATACTCTGATTTAGTTAATATTTTAATTTTCCTGGGGAATCCTGAGAGCCCATTAATTGTTTTTGCAAAAATAAATAAGGTTAAACCTATTTGGATACCACAGACAGCAAAGTTGTCACCTGGACAATTTTATTATCCTATCTTCCACTAAAACTAAATCATGCTGTATAACATGGGAGAAAATCTGTATCTTCATCACCTTTGTATTCACAATGCCTGCTAAATTTGTTGACTAACCATAATAAAAATATTATGTAGGCAAATTCTAACATGTTTGTAAAATTCTAACACACCATTTGATAATATGATTATAATAAATTCACATACATTTAACTAAAATTTAATTCGTATCAACAAATTATGAAAATTGATTAATATATAACATATAAATATATATGTAATTAATAGACTAACATTTCTTTTCTGAGCTTAGTATATGTATGGGTGTGTAGGTAAGTAGCATGTGTATGTGTTTGTGTGTGTGTATGCTATAGAATAAAATTGTACTGATTCAAAATAGAGTGGGACTTACTAAACTAAAGAGTTTCTGCACAGCAAAATAAACCATCAACAGATTAAACAGCCAACCTACAGAACAGGAGAAAAAATTCCCAAACTATGCATCTGACAAAAGGCTAATATCCAAAATCTGTAAGAGACTTAAAGAAATCAACAAGAAAAAAATAATCCCACTAAAAAGCAGGCAGAGGACTTCAATAGACACTTTTCAAAAGAAGACATACAAGCAGCCAACAAACATGAAAAATGCTCAACATCACTAATCATCAGTGACATGCAAATCAAAACCACAATGAGATACTATCTCATACCAGTCAGAAAGGCTATCATTAAAAAGTCAAAAAATAAGAGATGTTGGTGAGGCTGCAGACAAAAGCAAATGCTTGTATGTTATTAGTGAGAATGTAAATTCGTTCAGCCACTGTGGAAAGCAGTTTGCAGGTTTCTCAAAGAACTAAAATTAGAACTACCATTCAATCTAGCAATCCCATTGCTGGGGATATACCCAAAGAAAAATCACTGTACCAAAAAGATGCATGCACTCATATGCTTATCACAGCACTATTTATAACAGCGAAGACATGGAATCCACCTAGGTTCCCATCAGTGGTGCACTAGATAAAGAAAACGTGACATATATACACCATGAAATACTATACAGCCATGAAAACAATGAAATCATGTCCTTTGCATCAGCATGGATGCAGCTGGACGCCATTATCCTAAGCAAATTAATGTAGAAACAGAAAACCAAATATTGCATGTTCTCACTTATAAGTGGGAGCTAAATATTGGGTATGCACAGACATAAAGACAGGAACAACAGATACTACGGATTCCAAAGTAGGGGGAGGGAGGGGACAAAGGCTGAAAACCTTCCTATTGGGTCCTATGTTCACTTGTGGGTGATGAGATCAACCGAAGCCCTAACGTCAGTATCACACAATATATTCTTCTAATAAGCCTGCATGTGTACCCTCTGAATCTAAAATAAAAATAATTTTTTTAAAAAGAGGTATAAAAATCTAAGTTATATAAAACATATTTTAAATGTATATTGTTAGTAAGTTTAAGTCAAAATTAATATACCCAAAACATAAATATAATAAGCAAGTTAAGTGAAACCAATCTATGAAAAAAATTAGAGTTGACAAAAGAAGCATATCCTATAGTGTAGCTTAAGCAAAAAGATTCTTTGTTCACAAGAATTTGTTGCTGAACATCTAAGTTGAGGGATTATTGGAGGAATTTGTATTTCTTGTGCCCTTGTTTAAAAACAAATTGTGATTTTAGAGGATTCCACTTATTCATAAGTACAAATTTTCATAGAAAGAAATATTAAAGTTTAACAAGAAAATGTAGAATGTAAAAAGAGAGATTTAAATTAATGCAATTTAAATTGTGAAATATAAAGAAATTATAACCAAGTATAAGCAGCCTCTCTTGTTACCAAATAGTTAAAGTGAAAGAGATAGCCAGGCACGGTGGCTGACACCTGTAATCCCAGCACTTTAGGAGGCCGAGGTGGGTGGATCACGAGGTCGGAGTTCGAGACCAGCCTGGCCAACATGGTAAAATCTCATCTCTACTAAAGATACAAAAAATTAGCCAGGCATGGTAGCACACCTGTAATCCCAGCTACTAGGGAGGCTGAGGCAGGAGAATCACTTGAACCTGGGGAGACGGAGGTTGCAGTGAGTGGAGATTGCGCCATTGCACTCCAGCCTGGGTGACAGGGTGAGACTTCATCTCAAAAAAACAAAGATATAAAAAAAAGAGATAAAGAGATAAAGCATTTCAGGGTACTGGATCTGTTCAAGGAAAAGAAATTTTACGTCTTTTTTCTTCTCTTCAAACCACTACCCTCACTTTCCCTTCTTCCCTTCCTTTTTTTCCCTCTTCCCAGGTGGCAATATAATACCTCAGAAGGCTAAAAGCATGTTAGTAGCTATGAGAATAGAAATGGGTTACCATTTCTTCACTACCTTAGATGAAAATAGGAATTAGAGAAATTATCATTTATCTAATATTATCTTTAATTTTAGCGGGAAAACTCCCTTTTACATGCTGCTGTCCTGATAAAAGGGCAAGCCAGGATGGGTCAGGTTGTTAACTTCTCAAATTCTCACCCTCTAAATTACAGCTTACTGAGGGCAGAGGCTGCTTCTCTCGGTCTCCACTTCCCAGAATGCCTAGCACATTGTCTTCACCCTTTTAGTTATTCAGGAAATGTTTGTTGAATGAATCAATTCATTAATTTGTGCATAACTAGAACCTGATCCTTTCCTTTTTCTTCTTTTTTAGAGATAGGATCTCACTTTGTCACCCAGGCTGGAGTGCAGTGACATGAACACGGCTCACTGCAGCCTCAACTTCCCAGGCTCAAGAGCTCCTCCCACCTCAGCCCCTCAAGTTGCTGGGACTACAGGTGTGCACCACCACACCTGGCTAATTTTTGTGTTTTTTTGCCATGTTGCCCAGACTGGTCTCGAATTCCTGAGCTCAAGTGATCTGCCTGCCAAGTCTCCCAAGGTGCTAGGATTACAGGTGTGAGCCACTGCGCCTGGTCTGATCCTTTCCTTTTAATCCCAGACACAGCAGCAGACCCTCAGTGGAGTTCTGAAAATCTTAAAATGTGTTTTGATATATCTTCAGCACTCTTTGTCTTATCTCATCCTCTCTTCTAGCTTGCCTCTTCTTAAATTCCTGTCAAAGACCTAGAGCTTTCAATGTTTGTCCATAGTCATCCAAGAACTTCACTTTAAAATGTTTAAACATTGTCAAGTTCTGTATAATGTCCTTTAAAATTATACCATGGTTTATGTGATACTTTATAAATAGCACATTTCTTGCTATTGAAAGAAAACTTAAAATTAAGTTTTCTTAAAAGCCAAATTAAATTTAACAGAGTTTAACTGAGCACAGAACAATTCAAGAATTGGGCAGCCTTCTCAGCCAGAGTAGGCCCAGAAATTCCAGCCCAGCCACGTGCAGGAAGATTTATGGACTGAAAAAGGAAAGTGACGCATAGAAAACAAAAATGAAGCACAGAAATAGCCAAACTGCTTACAGCTTGGCGTCTGCCCTATTTTAACACAGTTTCAATAGTTGGCCACCTTTGATTGACCAAAACTTGAGTAATTGGCTCAGAGTAGACTTGAGTCTAACTCCCTCTAGGTTATAGTTCACCATGTACAGCGAAACCTTTAGGCCAAACTTAAAATACGTAAGGAGGCAGCTTTAGGCTAAACTTCATTTAACATTGCTAAAATTTAAAAGACGTACATTTAAAAACTGAATTAGAATCAATATAATATATTAATAATCACTAAAGGGTTAATTAAAAGAGTACTTAGGGAATGCATGATGGCTGACTTGTTCTTCCTAGAATTCCCCACAAGATAGAGAGATTATATTTGTTCCATCGCCAGAGAACAGAACTAAATCTAATGGGGGCCATCCCAGTGAGGCAGGATTTTATTCAAGGCCCAAAAAGCTCTCTAGTGAGACATCCAAAAGTGAGGTAAGCTACTCTGTGATTTTTTTGGTGTTGAAAATGTTTAAGAAAAGGCTATAGCCGGGCGCAGTGGCTCACGCCTGTAATCCCAGCACTTTGGGAGGCCGAGGCGGGTGGATCACGAGGTCAAGAGATCGAGACCATCCTGGTCAACATGGTGAAACCGCATCTCTACTAAAAATACAAAAAATTAGCTGGGCATGGTGGCGCGTGCCTGTAATCTCAGCTACTCAGGAGGCTGAGGCAGGAGAATCGCCTGAACCCAGGAGGTGGAGGTTGCGGTGAGCCGAGATCGCGCCATTGCACTCCAGCCTGGGTAACAAGAGCGAAACTCCGTCTCAAAAAAAGAAAGAAAAGGCTATAGTTTATACAGCCACCCATCTAGCATGAACAGAGAGAATTCATATATTGGAATAAAAGTTGAGGTTCTTCTGACTCTGCTGTTTAGAATCTAGGCATGTTTCTCTAATACAGACCCTCCTGTCCTCAAACAGTGACAAAGCGGCTCACTGCCAAACCATCTCGGAGAGTTTTTTCGGAGTACATATGCCCAAGTCCCTCTCCACACAGAACTAGCATAGTAGGTCCGAGAAGGCATCAGAGCATTGCGTACTTTAGGAAAAACTTCCAGGGGATTCTAATATACCACCCCACCCCATCTGGGAAAAAAAAAAAAGGCAAAAAGGAAGTAAACAGCATAACTTTTGTCAGAAACTTGTCCAAAGATGGGCAAAAAAAAAAAGCCATGAAGAGAGAAAATTCTAGGTTACAAGATAATTCAGCATGAATTAGTTTAGTTACACCTGGGATTTAACAACATGTTCTATTTTTATGTTTTCATGTAAAAAGCAAAACTGAGTCAGTGAGTATTGTAAGTATTCACTATCTCTGTAAGTATTCCTCATGTAAGAGGCCAGTCAGTGGTTTCGGCCATGTGATGACAAGCACTAACTATCCAAAAGGCGAGCCCAGTAACTTGCCGGCTACGGACCCCAATGGAAACTGTCTTCTAACTACCTGCATCGCAAGCCTAACATCACCATGTGACGGCAAACACTAAATCCCCTTGTCAGTTATCCCCAGTTCCACATATCTCCAAGGGCTCTTATTCTCCAGACCAATAAAAACTTGCTATTTTGTGCCCTATTTCCTAAGAATTGTCTTCTCTGACAGTTCTTCTGATATATAACGTGAAAATACTAATGCCTTACAATGGACAGACACATAAGTGTTTCAAGAAAGAAAATCAATGATTTAACTTAACAGGCAATGGCAAAAGTAAATGGGAATAAGACGTCTTCTGGTTTCCTTCACTCAGGTCTCATGAACTGCAGTCTTTCCACTTGTGCAAAGGACAGCCAGAAAAACATCATTTCTCTGTATGGTTATTTGGCACCAAACAAAAGCTTAGTTTAAATTAAGATCATGCATTTCTATCAAATCTCTAAGAACTCAAGCTTCTTAGAATGACCTAAGATGGGCTGGCACACTTTTAAAGGGCAGGTAGTAAATAGTTTTGGCGTTGTGAGCCAGACGGTCTCTGTCACAGCTACTCATGTCTACCCTTGTGTAATGGCAGCCATAATAAACAAAATGTAAACAAATGGATGTAGCTGTGTTCCAATAAAACCTGATTTACAAAAACAGGTGGGAAGGCAGATTTGGGCTCCCTGGGGCGTAGTTTGCTGACCTCTGACCTAAGAAATGAAAATCCCAAAATTATACATAATTGGCCAGGGTGGATACATGAGTGTGAGAAGATCCAGTGGTATGTTTGAATCCAGAGTCACAAAAGGCTTCGAAGCAAGCTCCATATAATCATAGAAGAAACTTTCTGATATTTTCTTTTTAACTTCCTCCTCTGCCTCTTCCGCAGCTGGAGCAGGGGGTTGCTGAGATACTAAAAAAATAAAATAATTTAAGAAGAGTGATATGGTTTGGCTGTGTCCCCACCCAAATCTTATCTTGAATTGTAGTCCCCATAATCTCCACAAGTCGTGGGAGGGACCTGGTAGGAGGTAATTGAATCTTAGGGGCTGTTACCTCCATGCTGTTCTCATGATGGTGAATGAGTTCTCACATGATCTGATGGTTTTATAAGGGGCATTTCCCTCCTTCACTCTGCACTTCTCCTTCCTGCCATCATATGAAGAAGAACGTGTTTGCTTCCCTTTCTGCCATGATTGTAAGTTCCCTGAGGCCTCCCCAGCCATGCAGAACTGTGAGTCAAGTAAACCTCTTTCCTTTAAAAATTACCCAGTCTCAGGTATATCTTTATTAGCAGCGTGAGAACCGACTAATACAGAGTGTCTAGTGAATACAAAATTGTATTTCCCAGGGACAGGAGGAATGTACACAGCCTGCAATACTCTTGCCATAAGTACTACCACTGGCCTGAATATAGGACACAGTCATCAATGAGCATGGAAGGAAAAGCCATCATGCCCACATGCATTGGGAGTAAATGCTGAGCTCTGGTCATGGCACAACAGTCTCCAAGAGCAACTCCCAATTACTTTCAAGCGAGAGGTGAACTCCCACTCATGTGTAGTAGAGCTGTTTTTATACCTTCTCAAAACCCAGAAGAATGAGTATGAGAGTTCTGTATGTGATCCTCAGAAATAAAAACCACAAGTCTAGGGCTGCTAACATACCCTAACGAAATATGCACAATATTTGTCCTTTTATCATTCCCACACAGACACACATCCTGTAGATTTTTCTTTCTATAGATTTATAACTGTTGAATTTGTCTGGCTATTTGTCTTTAAAACAGTGACAATTACTGGTAGAAAACTAATAATACCTACCTGTGGTGCTTTGCAAATCTTCATACTGAAATGAACTCAAACTTCCTTCCAAATGTTCCTCATCTGAGTCTTCTTCTAAATATGATTCTTCCCCTTCAGTAAATGTTTCATCTGTGGCATCTTCTAAAAATTTGTTATCTTCTTTAACAGGAGCTATTAAAATTTGTTTTAATAACTTCTAAATTTCGATTAAACATTTTCTTATTTCTAAAATAGATAAAACTTCCAATTTGCTTGTGCTCTAGATGTAATAAATTTTAATACATACTCAAAAATTTCTAGAAGAATCATTTTATTTGGTCAGTCTTGTAACTTTACAAAATAGAAAAGCCTCTTCTGTTTGTTAACCTCCATTTTCACTTCATTTCTAGTCTATTTCCTATCACTAAATACTTAGAGGAAGGAAAAGATAAGGAAAAAAACAGAGGTTAGTATGCTGCTATCATAATTTCAACTAAATTCAATTTAACCAACTTTTATAGGGAACCTGTTATGTTAAAGACAAATAAAGCTTATCGAAGCACAACTTTCTCTGAGTATGATGATTTTGCTTGGAAGTGGTATCCCAGGAACAAGTTGGAATATTGGCTTTAGGACAAGCTGGGAATGAGAACTGGAATATGAGTAGAACGGCCCCAGGTATAAGCCAACATTTCAGATCAAGTCCAAACATGGAGATGGTTAAAATATACAATGCCAAGCAGGATGGGTATACTTTCATATAGGGCTAGGTGAACTTTCAGAAGAACAAGGAAGAAATGGCAAAGTGTACTACTAGGTACCAGAGCTATACAGTAGATATGAGATGAGACTAAAAGATTAGGAACAACACCCAAGACTAATATGAATAAGACAGAAAAGCTGGGCCAAGCCAATTAGTTGCAGAATGGGAGAGTTCCTTAGGATTCATGTATCTGGATGGCAAGAAAGTAATCCTGGGTACCTAAATCGGCCAAACACACAGGTTGGATTCCCCAAGGGAGGGTCCTAGAGAACTACTCTTTAATAATACCTTAGCTCTTTCTTGTGACTGGGGCAACCAAAGACTATTTCCTCATTTCAAGATTAGGGCACTACAAGAGTAACACTCCTCCTAACCTCTGGCTTCCCCGGAGAAGGAGCTAGAACTGATAGATGAGGTAGGTGATCGCTGATTAACAAATTGAGAGGGGAGATCCAAGATGGCCGCTTAGGAGGAACTCGGGAATGCAGCTCCGAGAGAAAGCACAGAGGGTGAGTGGACGCCGTATTTCCAGACTGATTTTTACTGCCCACAGTCCAGGAGATTCACACGCAGAGAAGCCACACGGGTCGCCAGCGCCGCTGGCGCTGCTGGCTTGAACAGCACAGCCGCTGGGCCGGCACCCTGAGGCAACGGCTCACTGTACAAAGTGAGAGAGTCTGAGTCCCCTATAAGCCAGCAAGGGGAGCTGAAACGGGGAGCCAGGCCAGCGCCACGAATCTCAGAGCCGCGGCTTTAGCCAACGCAGCGGCTCCGGAGGCAGATCAGATGAGACGGTATCCCCTCTTACCCAGCAAGAAGACCTGAAACACAACTGAAACCGGGACGGTCCAGCTCTGTGGAGGAGGGGCGTTCTCCATAGGCACCCTGCTATTCCCAGGGCAATCTAACAAGGCAATCCGCCACTACAGAGACTCCGTCACTACAGGGGCGGGCCAACATCGCGGAAGCAGTTCTAACTACACCCAGAAGTTCACACGGAAGCTGGGTGGAGCCCACAGCAGCTTAGCGAAGCCTCTGCAACCTGAGTGTGACTAGGCTGCCACCTTGTGGGCAGGGAAAACAGCAACCGCACAGGGGAACATCATAAAACCGTAACTCCCTGGGACAGAACACCTGGGGGGAAGAGCAGGGGGTTTATGAGTTCTGCCACAGCAGACTTAAAATTACCAAAATCAGAAAGACAACAACTACAAAGTCAACAGGTGGATAAATCCACAAAGATGGGAAGAAACCAGCGCAAAAAGGATGAAAACACCCAAAACCAGAACACTTCTCCTCCTACAAGGGATCACAACTCCTCACCAGCAAGGGAACAAGACTGGATGGAGAATGAGTGTGATGAAATGACAGAATTAGCTTCAGAATTAGCTTTCAGAAAGGATAATAAGAAACTTCCGTGAGCTAAAAGAACATGTTCTAACCCAATGCAAAGAAACTAAGAACCTTGAAAAAAGACTTGACGAAATGCTAACAAGAATGGACAACTTAGAGAGGAATATGAGCGAATTGATGGAGCTGAAAAACACAACACGAGAACTTCGTGAAGCATGCACAAGTTTCAACAGCCGAATTGACCAAGCAGAAGAAAGGATATCAGAGGTCGAAGATCAACTCAATGAAATAAAACGAGAAGGCAAGATTAGAGAAAACAGGGTAAAAAGGAATGAACAAAGTCAACAAGAAATATGGGACTATGTGAAAAGACCTAATCTACGTTTGATAGGTGTACCTGAATGTGACGAAGAGAATGCATCCAAGCTGGAAAATACTCTTCAGGATATTATCCAGGAAAACTTCCCCAACCTAACAAGGCAGGCCAAGATTCAAGTCCAGGAAATACAGAGAACACCACAAAGATACTCCTCTAGAAGAGCAACCCCAAGACACATAATCATCAGATTCACCAGGGTTGAAATGAAGGAGAAAATACTAAGGGCAGCCAGAGAGAAAGGTCGGGTTACCCACAAAGGGAAGCCCATCAGACTCACTGCAGATCTCTCAGCAGAAACCCTACAGGCCAGAAGAGAGTGGGGGCCGATATTCAACATCCTTAAGGAAAAGAACTTTCAACCCAGAATTTCGTATCCAGCCAAACTAAGCTTCATAAGTGAAGGAAAAATAAAATCCTTTGTGAACAAGCAAGAACTCAGAGAGTTCATCACCACCAGACCAGCTCTACAAGAGCTCCTGAAGGAGGCACTACACATAGAAAAGAACAACCAGTACCAGCCACTCCAAAAACACACGAAAAGGTAAAGAGCATCAACACAATGAAGAATCTGCATCAACCAAAGGGCAAAACAGCCACCTAGCACCAAAATGACAGGATCGAATTCACACATAACAATATTAACCCTAAATGTAAACGGACTAAATGCCCCAATCAAAAGACACAGACTGGCAAATTGGATAAAAAGCCAAAACCCATCAGTGTGCTGTATCCAGGAAACCCATCTCGCATGCAAGGATACACAAAGGCTCAAAATAAAGGGATGGAGGAAGATTTACCAAGCAAATGGAGAGCAAAAAAAAGCAGGAGTTGCAATTCTCATCTCTGATAAAATAGACTTTAAAGCAACAAAGATCAAAAGAGACAAAGAAGGACATTACATAATGGTAAAAGGATCAATGCAGCAAGAAGAGCTAACGATCCTAAATATATATGCACCTAATACAGGAGCACCCAGATACATAAGGCAAGTTCTTAAAGACTTACAAAGAGACTTAGACTCCCACACAATAATAGTGGGAGACTTCAACACACCATTGTCAATATTAGACAGATCAACGAGACAGAAAATTAACAAGGATATCCAGGACTTGAACTCAGACCTGGAACAAGCAAACCTAATAGACGTTTACAGAACTCTCCACCCCAAATCCACAGAATATACATTCTTCTCAGCACCACATCACACCTACTCTAAAATTGACCACATAATTGGAAGTAAATCACTCCTCAGCAAATGCAAAAGAACGGAAACCATAACAAACAGTCTCTCAGACCACAGTGCAATCAAGTTAGAACTCAGAATTCAGAAACCAACCCAGAACCGCACAGCCTCATGGAAAATGAACAACTTTCTCCTGAATGTTGACTGGATAAACAATGAAATGAAGGCAGAAATAAAGACGTTCTTCGAAACCAACGAGAATGAAGACACCACATACCAGAATCTCTGCGACACATTTAAAGCAGTCTCTAGAGGAAAATATATAGCAATAAGTGCCCACATGAGAAGAAAGGAGAGATCTAAAATTGACACCCTATCGTCAAAATTGAAAGAGCTAGAGGAGAAAGATCAAAAAAACTCAAAACCTAGCAGAAGACAAGAAATAACTAAGATCAAAGCAGAATTGAAGGAGATAGACACACGAAAAACCCTTCAAAAAATCAATAAATCCAGGAGCTGGTTTTTTGAAAAGATCAACAAAATAGACAGACCACTAGCCAGACTAATAAAAAAGAAAAGAGAGAATAATCAAATAGATGCAATAAAAAATGGCAAAGGGGATATCACCACAGACTCCACAGAAATTCAAACCATCATCAGAGATTATTACAAACAACTCTATGCACATAAATTAGAAAACCTGGAGGAAATGGATAAATTCCTGGACAGCTGCCTCCTCCCAAGCCTAAACCAGGAAGAAGTCGAAACCCTGAATAGACCAATAACAAGGTCTGAAGTCGAGGCAGCAATTAAGAGCCTACCATCCAAAAAAAGCCCAGGTCCAGATGGGTTCACAGCCGAATTCTACCAGACATACAAAGAGGAACTGATACCATTCATATTGAAACTATTCCAAATAATCCAAAAAGAGGGAATCCTTCCCAAATCATTTTATGAGACCAACATCATCCTAATACCAAAACCTGGCAGAGACTCAACAAGAAAAGAAAACTACAGGCCAATATCCATGATGAACATAGATGCAAAAATCTTCAATAAAATAATGGCAAGCCGATTACAACAGCACATCAAAAAGCTTATCCACCATGATCAAGTAGGATTCATCCCGGGGATGCAAGGCTGGTTCAATATACGCAAGTCTATAAATGTAATTCACCACATAAACAGAACCAAAGACAAAAACCACATGATTATCTCAATCGATGCAGAGAAGGCCTTCGACAAAATTCAACAGCCCTTTATGCTAAAAACCCTCAATAAACTAGGTATCGATGGAACGTATCTCAAAATAATAAAAGCTATTTATGACAAACCGACAGCCAATATCATACTGAACGGGCAACAACTGGAAGCATTCCCTTTGAAATCTGGCACTAGACAAGGATGCCCTCTCTCACCACTCCTATTCAATATAGTACTGGAAGTTCTAGCCAGAGCAATCAGGCAAGAAAAAGAAATAAAGGGTATTCAATTAGGAAAGGAGGAAGTCAAATTGTCTCTATTTGCAGACGACATGATTGTATATCTAGAAGACCCCCTCATCTCAGCCCAAAAGCTCCTGAAACTGATAAGCAACTTCAGCAAAGTCTCAGGATACAAAATCAATGTGCAAAAATCACAAGCATTCCTATACACCAATAACAGACTTAAAGAGAGCCAAATCAAGAACGAACTGCCATTCACAATTGCTACAAAGAGAATAAAATACCTAGGAATACAACTAACAAGGAACGTAAAGGACCTCTTCAAGGAGAACTACAAATCACTGCTCAACGAAATAAGAGAGGACACAAACAGATGGAGAAACATTCCATGTTCATGGTTAGGAAGAATTAATATCGTGAAAATGGCCATACTGCCCAAAGTAATTTACAGATTCAATGCTATCCCCATCAAGCTACCAATGACCTTCTTCACAGAACTGGAAAAAACCACCTTAAACTTCATATGGAACCAAAAGAGAGCCCGCATAGCCAAGTCAATTCTAAGCAAAAAGAACAAAGCAGGAGGCATCACACTACCAGACATCAAACTCTACTACAAGGCTACAGTAATCAAAACAGCATGGTACTGGTACCAAAACAGAGATATAGACCAATGGAACAGAACAGAGGCATCGGAGGCAACACAACATATCTACAACCACCCGATCTTTGACAAACCTGAAAAAAACAAGCAATGGGGAAAGGATTCCCTGTTCAATAAGTGGTGTTGGGAAAACTGGCTAGCTATATGCAGAAAGCAGAAACTCGATCCCTTCCTGACACCTTACACTAAAATTGACTCCAGATGGATTAAAGACTTAAACGTAAGACCTAACACCATAAAATCACTAGAAGGAAACCTAGGCAAAACCATTCAGGACATAGGCGTAGGCAAGGACTTTATGACCAAAACACCAAAAGCATTGGCAACAAAAGCCAAAATAGACAAATGGGACCTAATCAAACTCCACAGCTTCTGCACAGCAAAAGAAACAGTCAATAGAGTCAATCGGCAACCAACAGAATGGGAAAAAATTTTTGCAGCCTACCCATCTGACAAAGGGCTGATATCCAGAATTTACAACGAGCTAAAAAAGATTTACAAGAAAAAAACAAACAAGCCCATTCAAAAGTGGGCGAAGGATATGAACAGATACTTTACAAAAGAAGACATACATGAGGCCAACAAGCATATGAAAAAATGCTCATCATCACTGGCCATTAGAGAAATGCAAATCAAAACTACATTGAGATACCATCTCACACCAGTTAGAATGGCAATCATTAAAAAATCTGGAGGCAACAGATGCTGGAGAGGATGTGGAGAAATAGGAACACTTTTACACTGTTGGTGGGAGTGTAAATTAGTTCAACCATTGTGGAAAACAGTGTGGCGATTCCTCAAGGACCTAGAAATAGAAATTCCATTTGACCCAGCAATCCCATTACTGGGCATATATCCAAAGGATTATAAATCGTTCTACTATAAGGACACATGCACACGAATGTTCATAGCAGCACAGTTTACAATAGCAAAGACCTGGAACCAACCCAAATGCCCATCGATGATAGACTGGACAGGAAAAATGTGGCACATATACACCATGGAATATTATGCAGCCATTAAAAACGAGGAGTTCGCGTCCTTTGTAGGGACATGGATGAACCTGGAAACCATCATTCTCAGCAAACTGACACAAGAACACAAAATCAAACACCACATGTTCTCACTCATAGGTGGGTGTTGAACAAGGAGAACACATGGACACAGGGAGGGGAGCACTATACATGGGGGTCTGTTGTGGGGGAGTGGGGGGGACAGCGGGGGGGGTGGGGAATTGGGGAGGGATAGCATGGGGAGAAATGCCAGATATGGGTGAAGGGGAGGAAGGCAGCAAATCACACTGCCACGTATGCACCTATGCAACAACCTTGAATGTTTTTCACATGTACCCCAAAACCTAAAATGCAATAAATAAAAAAAAAATAATAAAATAAAAAAAAAAATTAAAAAAAAAAAAATTAAAAAAAAACAAACAAACAAACAAACAAACAAAAAAAAAACAAATTGAGAGTGAATACAGATGAAGGACAGGAGGTATTAAAAAATAATGGAGATTCTGAGCCTGGGAGAAGGGTGATGCCACTGATAGAAAACTGGACTTTGGAAAACAAACAAACAAATAAACAAAAACTAATTTGCCAGGAAGTAGGCACATTAAATCAAGCTGGCAAATCAGCACACTTAGGCAACTTTGTGAGGGCTGGATATTTCTATAATTTTTATAATCCTAAAATAGACTGGTGGAAGACTTATGCTTTGAAGAATAAATCAGTATTTGCCTTTCTATTCTTGGAAATAATCTAAAATCAACATTGAGAATAAACGCCAAAAACACAAACTCCATTTTTTGGTAGAACTGGAAGCAGTCAAAACCCCAAATCACAAATGGATAACAGGACCACCGGCAAAAGGGCTGGCAGAATTAGTGGAGACTGAACAAGGACGGGTGCAGGAGAAAGCAATGGAAGGTGACCAAGGAGATAGGAAGGCCGTAACTGTAGATATTCAGAAGAACCTGCTGGGATTTTGGCTGTATGACCCACAATTCCATATGTGAGTTTCTTCCGTTTTTTTGTTTGTTTCCTCCAGCCAGTCGATGTAGGAAGCTTTGAGATCTCTCCTCTACAGCTACCACAGAGATACTGCTTCCTGCAGTTTGCCTCTATGATTCCTTATTTACCCCTACCTTTGCCATGAGACTCAGAACACTATAAGAAAGCCTACAAATGGTATGGTTGCACATACAGAAAAATCTGTAAGAGCTACTTTATAAAAAAAAATTCATAAGAACTAAATTATAATTTATTATAATTTTGAAAAGAGTTCAGTATGATTACTGCATAAAACAACAATATACAAAAATTAATAGTAGGCATGTCTACTTTGGCTATAATGAAGTAACTAGTACCAGGCTGCTCTCTTACTATGATTGTGGAATTAGTTTTTCTTTAATTCTATTTTTGCTTTGTGTATTGTGATGCTGTTACTAGGTGCACACATATTTATGAGTATTATGTTTTCTTATCAATTGATCTTTTTATCCTTATGAAATGCCCCTCTTTGTCACTGGTAGTACTCTTTGCCTTGAAGTCTATTTTATCTGGTATAAATATAGCCACTCCAGCCTTGTTATGCTTACTTTTTGCATATATATCTTTTTCCATCCATTTACTTTCAACCTATTTGTGTCATTATACTTAATGTATACTTCTGTAAGCATCATATAGTTAGTTCTTATTTTTATTAGCCACACTGATAATCTCTGCCTTTTTATATTAATGTTCAGTTAACTAATAATTAATGTAATTATTGATATGGTTGGATTTTAATACATAAGCATGTGAAATTAACAAATAACATTTGATAATTTATTTTGTGTTTTTCTCCTCCTGCCTCTCTTTTCCTTCTTTTTCTCTTTCCATGTTTTCTTTTAGATTATTTACTCTTTATAATTCTATTTAAATTTCTGTTGGCTTTTTAGCAATTCTGTGTTTTATTAGTGGTTGCTTCAGAGATAATATATAACAACTTTTCACAGTCTACTTAGAGTTACTATTAATTATAGTAACACATATATTTCAGCAATTGATAGAACAACTAGTCTAAAACTTAGTAAAGACATAGATGATCTGAACATCACTATCAACCATCCTGACCTGGCATTTATAAAACACTACATCTACCAATACAGGATGCACATTCAAGCACACACGGGTCATTTACCAAGACAGATCACTTGCTGGGACATAAGACCAGTTTTAATACATTTAAATGGATTGAAATCATATAGAATATATATGTTCTCTGAAAACAACAGATGTAAGTTAGAAACCAGTAATGATTAGATACCTTGAAAAAAAAGTCAAATATTTGAAAATTAAATTACACAATAAAAATAATGCATGGGTCAAGGAGAAATCAAGAAATTAAAAAATTGTTCAAATTATTATTAAAATACAATATATTAAAATTGGGATACAGGTAAAGCAGTCTTTGGAGGGAAATATAGCTTTCAACACATATGTAAGAAAAGAACAAAAGTCAAAAAAAAAATCAATGGCCTAAAGTTTCACCTCAAGAAACTAGAAAAATAAATGGAAAAAACAATAACAACAAAGTAAATTAGCAAAGCCAAAATCTTAGTCTGTGAAAAGATCAACAATATTGACAAGCTCCTAGCTAGACCATTGAAGAAATGAAAGAGAAACAACATGTATCTCCAATATCAAGAATGAAAACAGATCTTACAAAGTTACATCAACAGATTTGACAATTTAGAAGAGAAGTGGGCAAATTCCATTAAAGATACAAACTTGCAAAGCTTAGTAAAGAAGAAACAGACAGCCATCTGTTTAAAAAATTGAACTCATGGTTAAAATTTTCCAACTAATTAAGAAAATTCCAGGCCCAGACAGCTTTACTGGTAAATTCTAGCAAGCATTTAAGGAAGAAATAATACCAATTCTACACAAAATATTTCTGAAAATAGAAAAGAACAAAATACTTCCCAAAATTATTAAATACGGTCTGTAAAAATTGGTCCTTTGATAAGACTCAGAAATCAATGCCTTAGTAACTAACAGTCCTTCACCCTTGTGAGAAATGATGGATGGTTTATCTGGCACACTTGACCTAAATTTCTTAATAGAACTCAGAGATAGCAGAAACCTCTTACTAAGTATGGGGTCAAGTCTACTCCAACTTCTCTGCTTGGGTGGAATACAAGGACTTTTATTCATTCTACATGAGAATCCCAAAGAGTCAAAACTTGCCCTGATGTGTTAGCAAGCCTGAGAGCAAATCAAGGCTTCCAGGGGTTGGGGGAATGCAGCTATCAGGTATGAGGCTGAACCAGGAGAGAGACCTCTTCACACAGCAACAAGATACAGGATGTTTAGAATGCCAGAAAATTATTTCGCATTATCATTTGGGATTCTAAGACCAACGATGTGTGAACTAATTAATGAGCTGAGCACTGGGCCAGGTCACACTTGAAAAGGTCTGCCCCTAAGAGGGTCTGATCCTAAGGAAGGGAGGTCCTGAAGACAGTGCTAGACAAAGGGTCATTATCATTAAATCCATCAAGGGAAAGGTGACAGTTGCATCCAGGAAAACACTGCCAAGGACTGGAAGCCAACACATAGACAATCCTCCATCAGAAATGCAGGGAGCACAGAAAAATGAAAAAGGAAAAACAAGGAAGGAACAAACTCAAGTGTCTGAGGTAAGCGACATAATCATACTTTCTGGAAAGAACTCGAGTGGTGGTGTGGAGGGAGATCTGTACTGGAAGACTTAGGCAGAAATTCACGTTGCAAGAGTACAAACCAGAGAAGATAAATGCCTACAATAAAATATAATGTGGAGAAATTGTGGATTTACAAGACATGTCTGAGATAGATTAAAAGAAGTTAGTGCAAATTTTGCATGTGTATTGATTTTCCCAGGACCTCATCTTCTCTAGGTGAACAGTCAAAATAAAATTTCTAAAATTATATTTAGGATTAGAACCTTAAAAAGTCAAGATTCCACTAAGATACCTAACATTTTGACAGTCAGAGCCAGCCATCTTTCAAAAATCCTAGTTATAAATTCCTCCTTTTTAATTCCATTGAAGTCTATGAGATTCTTCTACATGTTATCCTATGTAATTCCTGAGTGACTCATAATTGTTGTTTTAATGGGTGAGAAAATCGAGGCTCAGAAAGATGTGATAATTTTTCTAAGATCAAACATCTCTAAATGGTAGATCCAGGACTCAGAACCAAAGTCCAGGTCTCTTTCCACTACACTGTATCAGTGAAGTCCATTAAAGACTTAGTAGCTCTCACAGGAGAACTCTAGACTACACGGGTGGATAGGTTATTATCAACCTGTGTGCCAGGAGCTGTGATAAACAAGTCCAACACAGACTGCTCTCAAGGAACTTTGAGTTTCGTAAGGGAAAACCATTTCTGTTCCATAAACTCAGATATGCACTACTTAAAAATTATTTTGCTCACTTCATCTACTTGATTGTAAAAAAAAAGAAAAAAGAAAAAATTACTTTGCCTATTTTTTTGACTTTTTAGAAAATTATTATTTTTATTGAAGTACATGCCCATAACTTAAAAAGTCAGGTAATGCTAAAAGACTTGTTTTTAAAATATTCAACTTAAAAAAATACTCAACGTTTCCCTGCTTAACAGCCTTCTCTTATCTCTCCAGAAATATCACTTGTAGCTTTTAATCTTCTTTCTTCTGATACTTACCTCCATATTTCTAAACAATATGGCTATAATGCTCTCTCTAGTCACTTTTAGACAGTGTTTGTTGTGGGGAGGTTAAGACTGTTAAATCTCTATCGCCACTTGCTATCTCTCTGCCTTGCAATATAATTAAAGCACTACAAAACTATAGTGAAGTCCATGCTTACTGTTTTTAGTATATTGGCTTAATAATGCTCATTCCTGAGTTAAGAATTTATTATTTCCTTATTGAACAACCCACTTTTCTATAACTAATAATTATCTCATTTATTTTCACTTCTTAACTTTCTGGAATCTCCTGATAAGTCTTCCCACATCTTGCCATAGTTCTATAAATTCCACTCAATTCAATTTTCTACCTGCATCTATCAGATAATCTATCATTTAACATTTTTTAACTTTCCTGGAGGTGAAAATTCTCCTTTCCTTGCTTTAGTCATAAAAAAATTGCTCTCTGTATGGCTGCCCAGGTGTCATCCTGGGTGTTACCTTTGCCTTATTTTTATTTTGAATCTCTTATTTCCTGGATTCCATGTAGTCTTTTTTTCTTTGCTAACTCCATCATTTTTATGAAGCCCACCTTCCTACAGCTTTATGGGAAACGGGACTATAAGGGATCTATCTTATAAGAGTCTACTCTTTCTATTCTACTATAAAAATTGACTCTGTTTACCTAAATGGAATACTTTTAAAAGTGTATATGTGTAATCTATACTTACATCTTGATTCCGATTTAGAAGACCTCAGAGAATGCTTCCCATCACTCTTTGATCTACCTGATTTCTCCCCATCAGTATCCTGATCATCTGGTTCCTTCATTTCCTCTGTAAGTACAAAATTGGGATGAGAAATGGATAATACTATAAAATAGAAATTAACAGATTTCCCCCTAACAAATCTCATAAGCACCAAACACCATGTATGTGCACAGGATCCAGGATGACCCACCAACAAGAGGGTGCAACTACCATCAGAGACCTCTGATCTCTGCAAAACAGCTCATTCTAATCACAGATTCTCCTTCTCTAGGTAAACTTGTCATTATGGTGCACTTTGGTTTTCCAGAGGTCCACAGTGAAACACATTACCAAAGTCCATCTTTTCCCCAAATGCTTCACCACTAAAATTAACCTTCTGCCATGCTATGTTTGGTCCATCCCTCCCTCTCTCTCTTTCCATTTTCGAATTCCCTTGGAGTTATTTTTCAGTTTTTAAAATATTTTTTGGGCACACTTGCAGTGTATCAAGTTTTATGTTGGATACTAAATTACAAAACTGGAAAAGAGAAATATGGCCCCTAACTTTACAGAGCTTGTTTAGAAAGATAGATATTAAACAAGCAATTAATATAATGAGTGCTACAAAAAGGAAAACATAGGGTGCTGTGGGTACATGTAGCAAGAAGTGTAAAACATGACGGGAGGCTAGAGAAGAGGTGTTTGAGACATAGATGACGGCCAGGAGTCGGCCAGGCATAGAATGTGAAAGGTACGTTAGGCACATCAGAGAGGGCTGTATCTTTAAAGGGCTGCAAGCAGTCTATTGGCCAGAGTGGGAGAGTAAAATGGATAGCAAAAAGGAGATACACCATGGAATACTATGCAGCAATAAAAAGGATGAGTTTATGGCCTTTCCAGGGACATGGATGAAACTGGAAACCATCATTCTCAGCAAACTGACACAAGAACAGAAAACCAAACACTGCATGTTCTCACTCAAGTGGGTGTTGAACAATGAGAATATATGGACACAGGGAGGGGAACATCACACACTGGGGCCTGGGGGGTGCGGGGCTAGGGGAGGAATAGCAGGGGGTGGGGAGATTGTGGAGGGATAGCATTAGGAGAAATACCTAATGTAGATGATGGGGCGATGGATGCAGCAAACCAGTACCATGGCACGTGTATACCTATGTAACAAATCTGCACAATCTGTGCATGTACCCCAGAATTTAGAGTATAATAAATAAATTTGAAAAAAAAAGAAAAGGAGATGGGTAGTGTATCATTAAGTTGTCTCTAAGCTTTGCTAAGAAGTTGTACCTTATTTCTTTAACAACTAAAAACCATTAAAGGGTTTTAAAGAGGGGGGTGACACAACAGGTTTTCTCTGCCCTTTGTCTATATTGCAGCTTTTCATATATTTGAAAACACCTTCCTTCCAAGTCTTCACTTCTCTATACTAAACACCTAATGTTTCCTCAACATTCTTCTATGATATGCCTGGCAAGCAGAACGGAACGCTGGCTCTATTTGGATCAGATTTATAGTTAGATTAGGGTTTGAATCCCAGTACTGACATATAACTAGCTAATTAAATGACATGAATTCCTCAATTGTAAAGGGAATGAAGAAAAAACTTTTTACAAGCCTGCTATGAGGATTACTAACCTGCCACATTGTTATACCTTCCTGGTCTCTGAAGATAAACTGGTATGCCTAAAGCAGATGTGGTAAACTACATGATCAAAGGACAAAGGAGAGTGTGTGATGACTGCCTCCCTTTAACTGGGCATTAGGGTTCATTCCATGTTTTCTTGCAGTGACATCATAATGATGCCTTCTTTTGATTTGGGGGATAACAGTATATTATCTAAACATTTGTCTTATAAACTATTATCAAGAAAGATATAGGCGGGTGCAGTGGCTCATGCCTGTAATCTTGGCAGTTTGACAGGCTGAGGCAGGAGGACTGCAGGAGTCAGAGACCAACAGGAGAAACATAGCAAGACCCCATCTGTATTAGTTTGTTCTCACACCACTAATAAAGATATACCTGATAATGGGTAATTTATAAAGGAAAGAGATTTAATTGACTCACAGTTTAGCACGGCTAGGGAAGCCTCAGGAAACTTACAATCATAGTAGAAGGGGAAGCAAACATCTCTTTCTTCACATGGTGGCAGCAAGGAAAAGTGCAGAGCAAAGGGGAAGAAAACCCCTTATAAAACCATCATTTTGTGAGAACTCAATATCACAAGAACAGGATCAGGTAACTGCCCCATGATTCAATTACCTCCCACCAGGTCCCTCCTATGATACATGGGGCTTATGACAACTATAGTTCAAAATCAGATTTGGGTGGGGACACAGCCAAATCATCTCTACAAAAAAATTAAAATGGCCAGGCATAGTGATGTATGCCTGTAGTCCCAGCTACTCAGGAGGCTGAGGCAAGAGGATCACTTCAGTCCAGGAGTTTGAGACTGCAGTGAGCTAGGATCACACCACTGCACTCCAGCCTGAGTGACAGAGACAGACCCTGCTTCTAAAATTTAAAAAAAAAAAAAAAAAAAAGATATGATCTAACGTGATACTCACGTTAATAAGTTTTATATTTTGGAGCCATTCTTCTGGGTTACCAAAATAATGTTTTACTTTTTAAAAAGTGTGTGTGTGTGTGTGTGTGTGTGTGTGTGTGTGTGTATGTTTACATGTTTTTCATTTCCTTTCTTTTTTAGCTGGGAATCTTCCTTCCTCTTTCTCTCTCCATCTTTTCTTCCTTTTCTCCTTCTCTTCCTTCCTCTTTTCTTTCCTTCCACCTAATTGTAGAATATATGCCCTTTGGGGTTTGAGGGGTGGGGCTAGGAATCAAACAGTAGAAAACTTTAAGTAGCAAAATCTTTTAAAACTCATTCTGTCATTCAGTATATTTTCTATTTCTTCCAGTTTGGGACACACGGGCTACTATGTTACTCTATAGTGAGTAACTGATTTTTTTTAAAAAGAATTATCCAGGCAATTCAATTATTACAGATCTTAGTTATAAATTACCACATATTGTGAGTAAAATCGTTCAGCTAGATACAAATACACCGAAATGCTATTTTCTCCTTTGTTTTCCTAATTTAATTCTTAAAACTACTGAGCATATTATTATGCTAGGCATTGCAGTGGTCCCTGCTTTCCTGCTGGCTGTTACCCAAGAGTCCTTCTAAGTTCCAGAGGCCACTCGCATTCCTTCACTTACGGTGCCCTTTCAAGCCAGGAATAAAGGGTCAAGTTCCTCCTAGTGATTTGAATCTCATGATTTTCTTTCCTGCTATCATAAGCCTCATGACTTCATGAGATCACTTTCTACTTTTCAGTCTTCTTTTTCCTGAATACATTTAACATACTATAACTGAATGTTAACTGGATATAGATTCTAATAAAAAGAGCCCATAGCTTATTCATAAGATAATCATAAGGTGAGCAAAAAACAGTTATGGTAACTAAAGCACTCTGAAAACAAAGGAGTTGAACCACAACAAAAAGTAAGTCGGTGTCAAGACAAAAGCACCACACTTTATTCTGTGCTATCTTAAACAGTATATTCCTCAAATGGCTAATACTACCATGTAATAAACTTTCATATCACAAACCCAGTTAATGTCAGGTTGTGTACAATGTGGGAGAAAATACTGGAACCCAAGGAGTTTGCCCAGTGTTCTGAAGCAGCAATACCAGACAATAAATACTAGGATCTATTGCTAGCTTTTCTGGGTGAAAAAAAAGTGACTGAAGAACCTGTAAAAAGCAGTAGAGCAGGTCAGGTGGGAAATGCTCCTGTTCTCCTGGAGATTATCAGTATAACTGGTGAGGTAGAAGGAGGTATTTTTGTTTTTTTTGTTTTAATAACAAAGGGATTGGGAAGCTGTATTGTAAGCTGCAGAGACTTTGGGGCCAGAGAGACTTGGGTTCACATCCAAGAAACAAGTTCCTTAACCTCTTGGTCCTTTAATATGTAAACTGGGGGTGATAAGGTTATTAGGTGGAGTTGTTGTAAATATTAAATGAGATCTTTTATAGACAGAGTTTTCAACTTTGCACTTTAGAAACACTTGGAAAACTTAAAAACATACCATTAACAGGGTCTCATTCTCCAGATAATTCTTTCACATAGTCAGGCATAAGAACTGGTTAGGAATCATGAGTTTATATAAAACACCTACTAGGCACTCAGAAATGGCAATTGTTTTTACTATACTCCTAGATATTCTCTTTGACACAGATAAAATCATGGAATCTTCAGAGTTGAAAGAGGACTTACCTAGTTTAACTTCCTATCCCATACAGGTCACACATCCTCAATATCCATCCCAGCACTGTAGAAAAGTAGTCTAGTGTGTTGGCCAGAGCTGAGAATACTGGCTACAGAGTCAGTCTGACTAGGTATAAATTTTGGTTCATCCTCTTCCTGGTTGTGAGGTGTTAACCAAGTATTAATTGCTGTGTGCCTCAGTACTTCCATCTTTAAAATGCAGTACCTACTGCATAAGGTTGTTCTGAGTCAACAAAGAAAAGCTCTAAGAAAGGTACATGGTGCTCAATATGTAAAATGGTTGCAGGAGCGAATGTATTAATATATTCCTGAATAAATAAACAAATGAAAGAACAAGATTGCCAGTCAGCTTCAATTTAAATATTTCGGGTAAGTGAGTGAGCACATTCCGTCAATGCTCAGCTCTAGTTCTTAGTACATATTATATTAAGCTGAAATCTGCTTCCCTGCAACTTGGATCCATGTGACCCTTGCTTTTTCTTCTGAGAACACACAGAACAAGTTTTTCTGTGTCTTCAGCTATTCAGATAATTGTAGTTGGAGCTCAGTTCTCTCCAGATCTTCCCTTTTCCCAGAGAAAGTATCCCAATTATTTCAATTATTCCTCAATGACATGTTTCCAACTTTTCTTTACCACCCTGATAGCTCAAGAAGTTAATTCCTAATGCATCATATATCCCTCCTAATTTTATGTTCTTCGTAGGATCTGAATGCTTTCCAGAAGACAGGAACTACCACTTCTATTCTTTCCAGAAGAGAGGAACTACCTTTGTAGACATTCATTGTATTCCTGTAAGGCAGTCAAAGTCTGGGTTCTAGACCATGTTCTACCTTTTACCAGTAAACTAGTTAGGTTTGGGAGTCTACTTATAAAACTAACATAAATTTCCTTTCATTAGATCCAGGCCTATTGGTCCAGCCTATGGCCAATTCTTTTAACTAACTCATTAGTTTGACTATGCAGTTTTGAGTTGTGAAAGTTGTCAGAATTGAATGGAGTCACCACTGTTAAAAAAAGAACCCTGACAAATAGAGCTGGGGAAGGCTATGAAGAGTGGGTTCTCACACTTGTATGCTGGATAACTATCCCAAAAGACTGCAAAGACCACACCCTTGCACAAAAGCCATCACAACCTTACACACACACCAAAAAAATACTTCTACAAGGACATCTGCCCAACAACTGCCTGTCCAACCTCAGACTAACATCACACTTATTGTTGATCTTTATAGCCAAGGATAATTATCTCAAAATAATTATATAATCTCTTTCATTTTTCCTTCAAAAACCTTTGTCTTCTTTTACCTCTCTGAATATACATATAGTTTACCATGGCATGCATATTCCATTGCAATGCCTTACTCCTGAATAAACATTTTCTTTTAGAAAGCCTCTCTTTGTATGTTATTTAAGTTGACAGGTCAACCCTAATGAAGTATAAAGAAAACAGGAAAATAATAGTCACACTGATGCAGAGGAGCGTGTTGCTAGAACGTTGGCTGGACGCCAGACAGAGCGCTCTCTAAGGTGACATTGCTCTGATTCATTCACCAGAGTCCAGGGTCTGGTCCTCACACTCACAAGCTCACTCAATCCCAGCAGTGTGCCAGAGGTGGTTATTTAAGATTCACAGTGACTGATGTATAAAACAGACTCTCGATTTTTACTTTGCAATGTGAAATACAGCTGTGGAGAAAAAAAGTAATAGCTTGTATTTTTTAACGTTTACTATGTGTCAAGCACAGTTCTATTCTACACATAATATCACATAGTTCTCAAAACAACCCTCTGAGGCAGGTGCCTTTTTTTAATGTATTTATTTATTTGTTTTTATTTACTTATTTATTTGAGATGGAGTCTCGCTCTATCACCCAGGCTGGAATGCAGTGGTGTGATCTTGGCTCACTGCAACCTCTACCTCCTGGGTTCAAGCGATTCTCATGCCTCAGTCTCCTAGAAGCTGGGATTACAAGTGCCTGCCACCAAGCCAGGCTAATTTTGGTATTTTTAGTAGAGGTGGAGTTTCCCCATGTTGGCCAGGCTGCTCTCGAACTCCTGACCTCAGGTGATCCACCCAGCTTGGCCTCCCAAAGTGCTGGGATTCCAGGCATGAGCCATTGTGCACGGCCTATTATTTTAAAATCTTGCTTTCCATTATTATTATTGTCATTATTTTACAGATGAGAAAGCACCACATTTACTCTGAATCCGTCTCTCTCGCCCAACTCATGTAACTCATGGAAATGATTTCCAAGTCCTGTTATTAAGTAGTCAGTGATTAGCCTTTTGAATTCCTCCCCTCCCTTCAATTCCTACTGTCCCTGCTGTCCCTCTGTAGTTCCAGTCCTCGTTGTGTCTCACTCTACATTACTGCGTCATACTTTGTCTTCCCTTCTCTAATCCATTTTCTACACGATCACTTGTATTTCTAAAATACAGCTTTTAACATATCACTCTTGTTTAAAACCTCTAATAGCTCATCATTGCCATCAAGTAAGAGCTCAGATTCCTCGCCCTGGCATAAAGGTCCCTTGTCAGAGGGTCTGTAGCTTATTGCAGCTAGCTACAGTCACTCTCTCTCCCTAGCCTCCTTAGCCCCTTCTCTCAAAGGTTTTCATCAGTACGCACCCTGAGCAACTCATGATTGATTGGACACGTATGCGACTGTCTTTGCCTATTATTCAACAAATATTTATTGTGCACCTACTGTATGCCATCCATGTGCTAAGCACTTTACTTGTATTATCCTATTGAATAATAACAAGAACTCCGTGAATTCGCATTATCACCTTCCTTTCTGGAGATGAGGAAGCCAAAGTGCAGAGGGGCCAGCGTGCCAAGCAGCCCCGGCACTATACCTGCAGACTCACCGCTGCTCTCATCTGGTCAGGTCTAAGCCGTGCTCCTGACACCTGGCTGGCTTCCACCCGTTCAGACTGACAGCATCTCACAGGCAGGAACCGCGCACGGTGTCCAGCTCTGAGCCCAAGAATAATACTCTGGCTTCAAAAGTTTGCTGAGCTACCGCAGGGAGGACGAAGGCTGTGTTTCAGCACAGCCTGGGGAACACTGGTCCAGCCTGAGAGAAGCACAAGTGGGGTTCACTGCCCTCTGAGCCATAAACAGATTTGAGGAGGAGGGTGTGGAAACTGCCGACTGCTGAGATCAAACTCACCGAAGGCACGGACCGCCGCAGCTCCTCTCTTCGCAGCATCTGCCCGAGGCCTCCGTTTACTACGGTTACCGCGGCAACGCCACCCCTCTTCCAGGAAGGCGGAACCAGGCAGCCGTGGGGCGCATGCGCGGCAGGCGTCCAGCTTTGCAGGTGACCCAGCAGCGGTGACACCAGGAACCCGGTACCATCCGTTCTCTGGTCGGGCCTTTCCACCTCATGACACTGGTTCAAAGCCAAACAGAAAAGCCCGACGTTTATTATCCCCTAAAGGACGTCATGTAGATAATTAAATGACATGAATGCTGTCGAAGATACCTGCCCGATATTCCAAAATGGCCCAATGGGGCCCTGATCGCAACGTTCCTATGTTGAGGTTTTAACTTTGATTTTAAGAGGGGCCCTGGGAGATGGTAGACAGCTTGCTGGCAACATCAACAACAAAGATACATGGTGGAGATTTTGTTATTTTTTAAGCTATATTATCTCTGTTGGCTTTTAAAAGTAAATAAGGTTTTATATTGTGGGTTTCTTGGTCGCAGGGCACAAAAGTAGCGGCCTCCCTTGACAGATCTAAGTTTAGCAGTTTGGGCAACTTCTCTGTAGTACAGTGGTCATACTGTTTTTAAAGTACTAGTCTAACGTTATTAGTTACAAAATACTGTTTTTAAAACGGTTACAACATTGCAATATCTGACAAAGGACTTTGTATCCAGAATGTACAAAGAACTCTTATAATTCAATAAGAAAAAACTACCCAATTTCTTAAACGGGCAAAGGATTTGAATACTTTACCACATCAGATATATGTATGGCCAATAAGCACATGGAAGGATGCTTAACAGTAGTCATAGGGGAGATACAAACCACAATACATGTAACTCCATATCCACAAAGGGGTAAAACTGTTCAAAGACTGCCAACACCAAATGCAGAAGGATATGGAGGACTTACATACTCTGCTGCTGGGAATGTAAAATGGCATAACCACTCTGGAAAACTATTTGGTAGTTTCTTCAAAAGTTAAACATACAGAAAGCCATTCCACATCCAAGATAGTCTAGAGACTTGGGCAAAGTGGTTGCCTAGGACTTAAGTGAGATGCACTGGAAAGAGACACAAGGAATCTTAGAAATGATAAGCACTGTGTCTTAATTGTGGTGGCCAATTATGGGTATATACAACTGCCAGAAGCCAATAAACTGTTCTCTTTAAATGGATATATTGTTTGTAAATTATTTCTCAATAAAATTGGCAAGAAAAAAATTGCTATAATTTGTGTTTATTAGTTTCCACAATATTACATAAATACCATGCACTTATTTGCAATATGGAAATGTCCTTGCTATTATTAAATGGCATATATAGGTGCCAGAAAAGATAAAAATAGGGTAAACTTATTTTTAAATAGCATATTTTCAAATCATATGCACAGCATGTTTTCTTTCAACCTCTAGATATCTTCTCAGGTGAAATGTCTCTAAATTTCAAGCACTGTGTACAATTGTTAATCTGAGAAAAACAATAAATTCACTATACAATGTCTTTTAAAAAAAATGGAAACATGGGGGAAACTGTATTTATTTATACACACACAAAAAAAACTGGCAGTGATCATTACTGAGTGCTTATCATGAGCCAAGCTCTGAGCTCAGGCCATTTACATATACTTGCCTCACTTAATCCTCACAAGCCCCTAAGGAACACATATTATTATGTCTAACTTTCGAATGGAAAGGATGAGACTAATTTGTCCAAGGCACATAGCTCAAGTGGCAGAAATGGCATCTGAAGGCAAGCTTTCTGGTTTCAGTACTTGGATCCTCAGCTACTGTACTATATTAGTTCCCATAACTAATTAGGAAAAGTCCAATAATTGCAAGTTCAAGTCTTGGCTTTATTTCTTACAAGCACTCTGTCATTAGACAACTTTCTTCACCTCTAGGGCTCAGTTTCCTCATCTGTAAAGGTGTTGGGAGAGGAGGAAGCATTTACATACCTCTAATTCATCAGGCTACTATGAGATTTAAATGAGATAATGGTGATTATCTTACAGTGTCTGCAACAGTAATAGCTCAATAAGGAATAGCTGTTATCATTATTATGCTACTTCCATACTACACACACTGTAAAACAGATTTACTCTCCATCAAGAACAGCACAGCATAGGCTTCAGAGAAAGACTGCTTAAGTTCCCATTCTAGTGCCACCACTCTCTAGTTGTGTAACCTTGAGAAAATACCTCGTTGTACTCCAGTTTCCTCATCTGCAAAATGAGGATAATAGTACCTATCTCATAAGGTGTCATGAAGCACATAAAGTGGCTACAACAGTGCCTAGTACATAGTTAACAGTTACTGTTAACAGTTAAATTATTATTAAATTCTGCTAACCAAAATCATTTTGTTGTACAGCATAGGAATGATTATATCATAACTGTGGATGTTATCAATCCAGTACCTCTGCCAACATGTAATTTGAAAAACTATAAATTTCAGGTTGAGCAAGTTATTAGCTGTTTTCTGGGGCATACTAGAGAAGTCACATGTTATCCAAATATATGATTCTAAACACAAGTAATCCCAGTTTGAATTGTTAAAAGTAAATGCAAATGTAGTACATCATAGTCAAACATAGCAGAGTTCACCCATATCTAGTGCTATAGATCAACAGCATGCATCAGAATTACCTGAATAGGCATTTTTTTTTTTTTGAGATGGGTCTCACTCTGTTGCCCAGGCTGGAGTGCAGGGGTGGTGCAATCTCAACTCACTGCAATCTCTGCTTCCCAGGCTCAAGCAAATCTCTGGCCTCATCCTCCTGAGTAGCTAGGACTATGGGTGTGAACCACCAATGCCCAGCTAATTTTTGTAAAGACAGGGTTTCACCATGTTGCCCAAGCTGGTCTCAAACTCCTAAGCTCAAAGCAATCTGCCCACCTCAACCTCCCAAAGTACTGGGATTATAGATGTGAGCCACTGTGCCCAGCCCCAAACGGCTTATTAAAACGGACACCAGAGTTTCTGATTCAATAGGTCTGTGGTGGGACCCAAGAATTTTCATTTCGAACAAGTACCCCAGGTTATGCTAACGCTGCAGGTTCACACTTTGAGATCTACTTATGCAGAGGGGTCTGCAGGCTGATAAAAGAGGCCCAGCCGGGCGCGGTGGCTCACGCCTGTAATCCCAGCACTTTGGGAGGCCAAGGCGGGCAGATCATGAGGTCAAGAGATTGAGACCATCCCAGCCAACATGGTGAAACCCCGTCTCTACTAAAAATACAAAAATTAGCTGGGTGTGATGGCACGTGCCTGTAAACCCAGCTACTCGGGAGGCTGAGGCAGGAGAATTGCTTGAACCCGGGAGGTGGAGGCTGCAGTGAGCCGAGATTGTGCCACTGCACTCCAGCCTGGCACCTGGTGACAGAGTAAGACTCTGTCTCGAGAAAAAAAAAAAAAAAAAAAAAGAGGCCCCAAGGTAGTTTATCACTTCAAATCAAAGGATCACCAATTTATGATTCGGGGGTGACAAGTATCTTTATGTTTCCCAAATTTGGCTGGCTGCACACTGGAATCATCTGAACACATTCTTAAAAATGCTGATGTTTGTGTCCTGCCACAAGGGATTCTAATTTAATTGATCTGTGTGAGACAATGGCAATGGGAATTTTAGAAGGTCCCCAGATGACTAATGGCAGCCAAAACAGAGAAGCACTGCCTCAGAAGGCCTAAGAAAGAAAAGGCTCCTTTCCTTTCATCTATTATTCTTGGAGTTTTTTAAATCTACTTTTATATTTTATCAGCAAAACCAATGTTAACAGGATGGACACTTAAATGTCAGTCCCAAAGGTTACCAGTGAACTAGTGATACAAGTCTTTTGCAATAGTTGTGAACCTGGGCTGCACACTAGAATCATCCTGAGTAGCTTTTTAAAATACCATGCCAATACCATCCCCTAGGTAGTCATTTGGTGTTAATATTTTTTTAAATGCTCCCCAAGCTGAGAATCATGGCTTTTAAGGTTTAAAGGAATATAGAAGGAAAAAAATTAAGAGCCAACAAGTTAAAACATTAGGGAAAAGGTATGTCAAAATAATACATTCACAAACAAGAAGAAAACTTGACATTTCAATATTATAAGGAGTGACACTAAAATTAGGCTTATATCCCAGACAGGGATAGTATTTATTGAATACTAAGTTTCAAAAAGTGCAATACAGATCAAAGAATCTGCAGTAACGCAAATGAATACAGATGACTTCACATAAAAAAACCAGTGATATTTAAATAATTATTTCTGCCACCACAAAAATGAAAAGGTCCAAGTGAAAGCTGCAAAGGATACTTCATAGAACAGATTTACAGCCATAACAGAAAAAGTTATCCAGGTGGTTCAATGTGCTGTTCCACTCCACTTCCATCTCACTCAAGTTGAGAATTCCTACCATAAGGCCAAGGGGCAGAGCTCATTCAAAAAAAAAGTTTAAAATAGAAATCAACATCTAAGAACCAAATGGGTACCTGGAAAAATCCACCCTGAGCCAGGCGCAGTGGCTCATGCCTGTAATCCCAGCACTTCGGGAGACTAAGGCAGGTGGACCATTTGAGGTCAGGAGTTCAAGACCAGCCTGGCCAACATGGTGAAACCCTGTCTCTACTGAAAATAAACAAATTAGCTGGGTGTGGTGGCCTGTACCTATAATCCTAGCTACTCAGGAGGCTGAGGCAGGAGAACTGCTTGAACCTGGGAGACTGAGGGTGCATTGAACCAGACTGAGCAAGTGCACTCCAGCCTGGGCAATAGAGCAAGACTCTGTCTCAAAAAGAAAAAAAGAGAAATCTACCCTGAAATATCTGCTTAAATTCAGGGCTGGGAAAACCGATAGCAATGTTTTCTATTTAACTGTTTGAAACATTCAATATACCATTAAATCAATGTTACCAAACAGGACTGCAGGGAAGTTCACACTGCAGCTGGGCAGAGCCCACAGCAGCTCAGCAAAGCCACTGCAGGCAGACAGTGACTAGGCTGCCTCCTTGCTGGACAGGGCAACCCTGAAAAAAAAGGGCAGCAGTACAGCGGAAACTCATAAATAAAGCCCTAACTCCCCGGAACAGAACACCTGGGAAAAAAAGGGGGTTTATGAGTTCTGCTGCAGCAGACTTAAACGTACCTGCCCAGCAGCTCTGAATGAACAGAGTTCACAGCTCAGCACTTGAGCTCCTATAAAGGACAGACTGTCTCCTCAAGCAGCTCCCTGACCCCCGTATATCCAAAGAGTCACCTCATAAAGGAGAGCTCAGACTGACATTTGGCGGGTATCTTTCTGGGACAAAGCAGAAGAAGAAACTGGTAGCAACCCTTACTGTTCTGCAGCTGCTGCAGGTGATCCCCAGGCAGGCAGGGCCTGGAGTGGACCTCAGCAGTCCTACGGCAGAGGGGCCAGACCATTAGAAGGAAAACTAAGAAACAGAAATAACTTCATCATTAACAAACAGGACGTCCACTCAGAGACCCAATCAGAAAGTCAGCAACTACAAAGATGACAGGCGGATAAATCCACAAAGATGGGAAGAAACCAGCACAAAAAGGATGAAAACACCCGAAAACAGAACACCTCTCCTCCTACAAGGGATCACAACTCCTCACCAGCAAGGGAACAAGACTGGATGGAGAATGAGTGTGATGAAATGACAGAATCAGGCTTCAGAAGGTGAGTAATAAGAAACTTCCGTGAGCAAAAAGAACATGTGCTAACCCAATGCAAAGAAACTAAGAACCTTGAAAAAAGATTTGACAAAATGCTAACGAGAACGGACAACTTCGAGAAGAATATAATTGATGGAGCTGAAAAACACAACACGAGAACTTCGTGAAGCATGCACAAGTTTCAACAGCTGAATTGACCAAGCAGAAGAAAGGATATCAGAGGTCGAAGATCAACTCAATGAAATAAAACGAGAAGGCAAGATTAGAGAAAAAAGGGTAAAAAGGAATGAACAAAGTCAACAAGAAATATGGAACTATGTGAAAAGACCTAATCTACATTTGATAGGTGTACCTGAATGTGACAAAGAGAATGCATCCAAGCTGAAAAATACTCTTCAGGATATTATCCAGGAAAACTTCCCCAACCTAGCAAGGCAGGCCAATATTCAAGTCCAGGAAATACAGAGAACACCACAAAGATATTCCTCAAGAAGAACAACCCCCAAGGCACATAATCGTCAGATTCACCAGGGTTGAAATGAAGGAAAAAATGCTAAGGGCAGCCAGAAAGAAAGTTCGGGTTACCCACAAAGGGAAGCCCATGAGACTCACAGCAGATCTCTCAGCAGAAACCCTACAAGCCAGAAGAGAGTGGGGGCCAATATTCAACATCCTTAAAGAAAAGAACTTTCAACCCAGAATTTCATATCCAGCCAAACTAAGCTTCATAAGTGAAGGAAAAATAAAATCCTTTGTGAATAAGCAAGTACTCAGAGATTTCATCACCACCAGACCTGCCTTACAGGAGCTCCTGAAAGAGGCACTACACATAGAAAGGAACAACCAGTACCAGCCACTCCAAAAACATACCAAATGGTAAAGAGCATCAACACAATGAAGAATCTGCATCAACTAATGGGCAAAACAGCCAGCTAGCATCAAAATGGCAGTATCAAATTCACACATAACAATATTAACCCTAAATGTAAATGGACTAAATGCCCCAATCAAAAGACACAGACTGGCAAATTGGATAAAAAGCCAAAACCCATCAGTGTGCTGTATCCAGGAAACTCATCTCACAAGCACGGATACACAAAGGCTCAAAATAAAGGGATGGAGGAAGATTTACCAAGCAAATGGAGAGCAAAAAAAAGCAGGAGTTGCAATTCTCATCTCTGATTAAACAGACTTTAAAGCAACAAAGATCAAAAGAGACAAAGAAGGACATTACATAATGGTAAAAGGATCAATGCAACAAGAAGAGCTAATGATCCTAAATATATATGCACCTAATACAGGAGTACCCAGATACATAAGGCAAGTTCTTAATGACTTACAAAGAGATTTAGACTCCCACACAATGATAGTAGGAGACTTTAACACCCCATTGTCAATATTAGACAGATCAATGAGACAGAAAATTAACAAGGATATCCAGGACTTGAACTCAGACCTGGACCAAGCAAACCTAATAGACATTTACAGAACTCTCCACCCCAAATCCACAGAATATATATTCTTCTCAGCACCACAGCATACCTACTCTAAAACTGACCACATAATTGGAAGTAAATCACTCCTCAGCAAATGCAAAAGAACAGAAATCATAACAGTCTCTAAGACCACAGTGCAATCAAGTTAGAACTCAGAATTCAGAAACCAACCCAGAACCGCACAGATTCATGGAAAATGAACAACTGGCTCTTGAATGTTGACTGGATAAACAATGAAACGACGGCAGAAATAAAGATGTTCTTCGAAACCAATGAGAACGAAGACACAACATACCAGAATCGCTGGGACACATTTAAAGCAGTCTCTAGAGGAAAATACATAGCAATAAGTGCCCACATGAGAAGCAAGGAAAGATCTAAAATTGACACCCTATCGTCAAAATTGAAAGAGCTAGAGGAGCAAGAATCAAAAACACTCAAAAGCTATCAGAAGACAAGAAATAACTAAGATCAGAGCAGAACTGAAGGAGATAGAGACACAAAAAAACCCTTCAAAAAATCAATAAATTCAGGAGCTGGTTTTTCGAAAAGATCAACAAAATAGACCACTGCCAGATTAATAAAAAAGAAAAGAGAGAATAACCAAATAGATGCAATAAAAAATGATAAAGGGGATATCACCACAGATTCCACAGAAATTCAAACCATCATCAGAGATTATTACAAACAACTCTATGCACATAAACTAGAAAACCTGGAAGAAATGGATAAATTCCTGGATAGTTGCCTCCTCCCAAGCCTAAACCAGGAAGAAGTCGAAACCCTGAATAGACCAATAACAAGATCTGAAGTCGAGGCAGCAATTAAGAGCCTACCACCCAAAAAAAGCCCAGGTCCAGATGGGTTCACAGCCGAATTCTACCAGACATACAAAGAGGAGCTGGTACCATTCCTTCTGAAACTATTCCAAATAATCCAAAAAGAAGGAATCCTTCCCAAACCATTTTATTAGACCAACATCATCCTGATACCAAAACCCAGCAGAGACTTAACAAGAAAAGAAAACTACAGGCCAATATCCATGATGAACACAGATGCAAAAATCTTCAATAAAATACTGGCAAGCCGATTGCAACAGCACATCAAAAAGCTTATCCACCATGATCAAGTAGGATTCATCCCAGGGATGCAAGGCTGGTTCAACACACCCAAGTCTATAAACGTAATTCACCACATAAACAGAACCAAAGACAAAAACCACATGATTATCTCAATTGATGCAGAGAAGGCCTTTGACAAAATTCAACAGCCCTTTATGCTAAAAACTCTCAATAAACTAGGTATTGACGGAACGTATCTCAAAATAATAAAAGCTATTAACGACAAACGAACAGCCAATATCATACTGATTGGGCAAAAACTGGAAGCATTCCCTTTGAAACCTGGCACTAGACAAGGATGCCCTCTCTCACCACTCCTATTCAATATAGTACTGGAAATTCTAGCCAGAGCAATCAGGCAAGAAAAAGAAAGAAAGGGTATTCATATAGGAAAGGAGGAAGTCAAATTGTCTTTATTTGCAGACGACATGATTGTATATCTAGAAGACCTCATCATCTCAGCCCAAAATCTCCTGAAACTGATAAGCAACTTCAGCAAAGTCTCAGGATACAAAATCAATGTGCAAAAATCACAAGCATTCCTATACACCAATAACAGACTTAAAGACAGCCAAATCAAGAACAAACTGCCATTCACAATTGCTACAAAGAGAATAAAATACCTAGGAATACAACTAACAAGGAATGTAAAGGACCTCTTCAAGGAGAACTACAAACCACTGCTCAACGAAATAAGAGAGGACACAAACAGATGGAGAAACATTCCATGTTCATGATTAGGAAGAATCAATATCATGAAAATGGCCATAGTGCCCAAAGTAATTTACAGATTCAATGCTATCCCTATCAAGCTACCAATTACCTTCTTCACAGAACTGGAGAAAACCACCTTAAACTTCATATGGAACCAAAAGAGAGCCCGCATAGCCAAGTCAATTCTAAGCAAAAAGAAGAAAGCAGGAGGCATCACACAACCAGACATCAAACTATACTACAAGCCTACAGTAATCAAAACAGCATGGTACTGGTACCAAAACAGAGACATAGACCAATGGAACTGAACAGAGGACTCGGAGGCAACACAACATATCTACAACCATCTGATCTTTGACAAACCTGACAAAAACAAGCAATGGGGAAAAGAGTCCCTGTTTAATAAATGGTGTTGGGAAAACTGGCTAGCCATATGCAGGAAACAGAAACTGGACCCCTTCCTGATACCTTACACTAAAATTAACTCCGGATGGATTAAAGACTTAAACATAAGACCTAACACCATAAAAACCCTGGAAGAAAACCTAGGCAAAACCATTCAGGACATAGGCGTAGGCAAGGACTTCATGACCAAAACACCAAAAGCATTGGCAACAAAAGCCAAAATAGACAAATGGGACCTAATCAAACTCCACAGCTTCTGCACGGCAAAAGAAACAGTCATTAGAGTGAATCGGCAACCAACAGAATGGGAAAAAATTTTTGCAGCTTACCCATCTGACAAAGGGCTGATATCCAGAATTTACAAAGAACTAAAACAGATTTACAAGAAAAAAACAAACAAGCCCATTCAAAAGTGGGCGAAGGATATGAACAGATACTTTACAAAAGAAGACATACATGAGGCCAACAAACATATGAAAAAATGCTCATCATCACTGGTCATTAGAGAAATGCAAATCAAAACTACATTGAGATACCATCTCACACCAGTTAGAATGGCGATCATTAAAAAATCTGGAGACAACAGATGCTGGAGAGGATGTGGAGAAATAGGAACACTTTTACACTGTTGGTGGGAGTGTAAATTAGTTCAACCATTGTGGAAGAGAGTGCGGCAATTCCTCAAGGACCTAGAAATAGAAATTCCATTTGACCCAGCAATCCCATTATTGGGTATATATCCAAAGGATTATAAATCGTTCTATTATAAGGACACATGTACACGAATGTTCACTGCAGCACAGTTTACAATAGCAAAGACCTGGAACCAACCCAAATGCCCATCGACGATAGACTGGACAGGGAATATGTGGCACATATACACCATGGAATATTACGCAGCCATCAAAAACGATGAGTTCGCGTCCTTTGTAGGGACATGGATGAATCTGGAAACCATCATTTTCAGCAAACTGACACAAGAACACAAAATCAAACATTGCATGTTCTCACTCATAGGCGGGTGTTGAACAATGAGAACACATGGACACAGGGAGGAGAGCACTACACAATGGGATCTGTTGGGGGGAAATAGGGAAGGTACAGCGGGGGGTGGGGAGTTGGGGAGAGACGGCATGGGGAGAAATGCCAGATATAGGTGAAGGGGAGGAAGGCAGCAAATCACACTGCCACGTATGCACCTATGCAACAATCTTGCATGTTCTATACATGTACCCCAAAACCTAAAATGCAATAAAAAAATTTAAAAAAAATCAATGTTACCACATTTAGGCATTTGAGCTCTAAAATCATTATTTATTTGATTTGTATTACCATTATTGATGACATTTTCACATCCAAAACTATGTAAGATTTTGTAATAAATACAACCCCTCTTACCTGCTTAAGCAAATATAAACAAATACTCCCACATCTATTTTTTTAAAGTTGTGTATTTCACTTAACAGAAAAAGTGACAGACAGCAATGACTTCCCATCAAAAAGAAAGAAAAGTGGGTGTTACATTTTCCTGAAGGCCAGACTCTAATCACACAGAGGAATTTTAGTTCCACGCAAAGCAAATTAGTTATTCAGGGGAAAAAAAAATGAAATGGATCAACATTGAAGATACACTAAACCTCAAAAAACCCTGAATAAAGATGACAATGGTAAAAATGTATTAATCAAAAAAAGACCCTTAAAGTTATTAAGAAAGTATTAAAATACAAAACTTTAACTTCTCTACAGTCAAAATTTCATTCACCGGGAACTGCAGGCCAGTTGGTTGTTGAAAACTTATTTGAAAAAAAGTCAAAAAATAATTGCTTTCTTTCATTTCTTTGGTATTAATTCACAGGATCTTTGTAGGTTTTACTTGAAAGAAGGATATAAAAACTTAAAAGCAGGGAAATGGGAGTGGAAGGTCAAAAATAAATTATTAAGAACAAACTCCGTGAGACTTGACTTCACTTATGATACATGGGTGGAAAGAGCAAACCAGCCTTCTTCATTATGTTTTTCAACCTGTTGAACAAAGACACAACAAATTTTGATGGTAATCAGAAACATGAGACTACTAAGATTTACAGATCATTTAGACCAAGTGCATAAAACAAAGTCATCCTGTGCCATTGAATGGTACTGGAAATTAAATTGCTACTGGCAATGTTTATTCTCTAACAGAGATACTATCAAATAACTAATCCTCTTACTGATTAAAGAGGTAAGATCTACTGGTCAACAGATCCTCTTTTTGATTTAAGAGTCATAACTTTTTTTAAGTCCAGTGTTTTATAGATATCATGGGTACAAATTTTTCAAATGATAAAAAGACAGTTATTTGGTCTCAGTAAATTAAATGTTACTAAATTCTAGGAACTAAGAATAATTTATACAAAATAGCTTACTTTAAAGCTTTTGTAGAATATAAGAAGTAGCAAAGAACAAAGCTCCTAGTACTGGACGATTCAGGTATATAAGCCTACCATTTAATTTGAACTAAAAAAATCCACTCTTTGATCTAATTACTGAACTCAGTAATAAGAAATGCAAAGATTTTCCCAATGTCAGACAGTTGTTGGCTCAAGTATACAAAATTAATTTTTACAATTTTAAAAATATCCTCACAATTTACTATAACCACTCAAAGGAACTATATTTTACTATACTAGCACCACAGAAAAATGCCTTCTGCAAAAATTTTGACTATACTTGAAATGCTTAGCTTCTATACATACATGTGGCACATCAAAAGACATGAAGAAAACATTAAGACATTTATTTTTCCCGGTACCATAACTTATCTAACCAATGGCACAGTCAGATATGGCACACAGGGATAAAGTGAGAGGAAAAGTGACTGGACCTAGTGCTCTGGCTGTCCCAGACCCCACCCAGTCACAAGGACTACAGGAAACAATAGCTCAGGAGATCTACAACCCATTCAAGGCACACCTGTATCTCCTGCCATAATATTTGGGAAGCTCTACCTGAAACCAGTACTTTCCAGTCTTTAAAGACTGCTGAATATCCTATTGAATTTTACCTTATTCCTTAGTTACCCTAGAAAACAGAAGTAGTATATGGCTTGTTTTCCTAATGAAGGTAAATTAATATTTCTTTTAAGAATTTCATATCAGCTTTAGGATAACAGAATAGTAATTAAGAATGGAAATCACTAAATCAGCCACCTTCCACCCTCACCCTCACAACCCCTACATACATTTCACAATTACACTTTATGGTGTACCTTTGCTCTTAGATTAAGAGGTGTCAATCTCCCACTTCCTGAGGTGGCATTTAGTGGAGAACAAGAATTACTAGTAGCTCCGGAAGATCTATTTATGAAAAATAAAAGAGAATAAGAGAGTGAGCTATCAGTATTAACTTTAAAAGATTATACAAACAACTGACAATTCTCAACACTGGCAAGAGCTTGAAAACAAATGGTTGACTTAGGTCCAAATGAGGTACATTATTGGTAACTTATTTTCACCAACCTGTAAGTCTTTGTTAATTAATAATGATATGGTTTGGCTGTGTCCCCATCAGAATCACAACTTGAATTGTATCTCGCAGAATTCCCACATGTTGTGGGAGGGACCCAAGGGGAGGTAACTGAATCATGGGAGCTGCTCTTTCCCATGCTACTCTCATAAGAGTAAGTCTCATGAGATATCATGGGTTTAACAGGGGTTCCCGCTTTTGCTACTGTTTCATTTTTCTTCTTCCTCATTTGCTCTTGCCACCACCATGTAGGAAGTGCCCTTTGCCTCCTGCCATGATTCTGAGGCCTCCCAGCCATGTTGAACTGTAAGGCCAATTAAATCCCTTTTTCTTCCCAGTCTAAGTTTTAATCAGCAGCATGAAAATGGACTAATATGGTAAACTGGTACCAGTAAAGTGGGGCGCTGCTGAAAAGATACCCGAAAATGTGGAAGTGACTTTGGAACTGGGTAACATGCAAAGGTTGGAACAGTTTGGAGGGCTTAGAAGACAGGAGAATGTGGGAAAGTTTGGAACTTCCCAGAGACTTGCTGAACGGCTTTGCTCAAAATGCTGATAATGATATGGACAATATTATCCAGGCTGAGGTGGTCTCAGATGGAGATGAGGAATTTGTTAGGAACTGAAGCAAAGGTGACTCTTGTTATGTTTTAGCAAAGAGAATGGCGGCATTTTGCCCCTCCCCTAGAGATTTGTGGAACTTTGAAACTCAGAGAGATGATTGAGGGGATCTGTTCGAAGAAATTTCTAATCAGCAAAGCATTCAAGAGGTGACTTGGGTACTGTTAAAGGCATTCAGTTTCATAAGGGAAGCAGAGCATAAAAGTTTGGAAGATTGGCAGCCCATGTGATAGAAAAGAAAAACCCATTTTCTGGGGAGAAATTCAAGCTGGCTGCAGAAATTTGCTAAAGTAGCAAGGACCCTAATGTTAACCCCCAAGACCATGGGGAAAATGTCTCCAGGCCATGTCACAGACCTTCACATCATCCCCTACCATCACATAGGCCCAGAGGCCCAGGAGGAAAAAGTGGTTTTGTGGGCTGGGCCCAGAGTTCCTGTGCTGTGTGCAGCCCAGGGACTTGGTGCCCTATGTTCCAGCCACTCTAGCCATGGCTAAAAGGGACCAATGTACAGCTCAGTCTATGGCTTCAGAGGGAGGAAGCCCCAAGCTTTGGCAGCTTCCACATGGTGTTGAACCTGAGGGTTCACGGAAGTCAAGAACTAAGGTTTGGGAACCACCACCTAGATTGGATATCCAGGCAGAAGTTTGCTGCAGGGTAGGGCACTCACAAAAAACTGCTAGGGCAGTGCGGAAGGGAAATGTGGGGTCAGAGTCCCTACTGGTGCACTACCTAGTGGAGCTGTGAGAAGAGAGAGCGCCACCATCCTCCAGACTCCAGAATGGTAGATCCACCAACAGCTTTCATCATGTGCCTGGAAAAGCCATGGACACTCAATGCCAGCCCATAAAAGAAGCCAGGAGGGAAGGCTATACCCTGTTAAACCACAGAGGCAGAACTGCCCAAGACCATGGGAACCCACCCTTTACATCAGCGTGACCTGGATGTGAGACCTGAAGTCAAAGGAGCTTATCTCAGAGCTTTAACATTTGACTGCCCTGCTGGATTTCAGACTTGCATGGTCCCTGTAACCCCTTTGTTTTGGTCAATTTCTCCCATTTGGAATGGCTGTATTTACCGAATACCTGAACCCCCATTGTATCTAGGAAGTAACTAGCTTGCTTTTGATTTTACAGGATCACAGACAGAAGAGACTTGCCTTGTCTCAGATGAGACTTTGGACTGTGGACTTTTGGGTTAATGCTGACATGAGTAAAGACTGTGGAGGACTGTTGGGAAAGCATGATTGGTTTTGAAATGTGAAGACATGAAATTTGGAGGGGTCAGGGATGGAAAGATATGGTTTGGCTGTGTCCCCACCCAAACTTCAACTTGAATTGTATCTCCCAGAATTCCAACGTGTTGTGGGAGGGACTCAGGAGGAGGTAATTGAATCATGGGGGCCGGTCTTTCCCATGCTATTGTTGTGATAGTGTATAAGTCTCATGAGATCTGATGGGTTTATCAGGGGTTTCTGCTTTTGCTTCTTCCTCATTTTCTCTTGCTGCCACCATGTTAGAAGTATCCTTCTTCGCCTACCACCATGATTTTGAAGCCTCTCCAGCCATGTGGAATTATAAGTCCAATTAAACCTCTTTTTCTTCCCAATCTCGGTTATGTTTTTATCAGTAGTATGAAAACAGACTAACACAAATACAATCTAATTTTTAGAGCAGTTTTAGGTTTATGGGAAGATGAGCGGAAAGTACAGAGTTCCCATATACCCCTTAACCCCTACTTCCAAAACACACACAGTTTCCCCTATTATTATGATCTTGCATTAGTGTGACAAATCTATTACAATGGATGATCTAATATTGATAAGTTAGAATTGACTGAAGTCCATAGTTTACATCAGGGTTCACTCTGTTATACATTCAGTGAGTTTTGACAAATATATAATGACATGTATCTGCTATTACAATATCATATGGGTAAGTTTTTAACAATAAAGAGAATAATGAATGTGCAGGGATGGGGAACAAGGTCCAAGTAGTAGAACAGTAACAAGACCTGGAACAGCACAGTACAATAGTAAGGATGCAGAGTAAACAGAAAGGCCAGGTATGTCCTTAGTGTCACCATTTACCAATCATATGACCCATCTAGACAAATCACCCACTTAGCAATGAGAGCTTCAGTTTCATTTACTGTGAAAGAGGAAAATACTACTGGTAAATTCAGTTGCCCTGTCATATATCACCTCCTAATTTTGTAACCCATAAATACTCTACATATGTGTTATTCACTTTTGTTTTCAGAAGCAAACCTATGCCTTTCTACTTAAAGTTTATTCCTCACTCCCCTTCCTGCCAAAATTCTCTTTTCAAATTACTTTACTCTTTGCATTAATTTGTCTCAACCTAAGTCAGATGTTGTACACTTCCTTTTTTCACAAAGAGAATAAAATACATACCAAATTCTTTTTTTTTTTTTAAAGTAAATATTCACACTGCAACCTACCTTCTTGTATTTATCCCACTGACAGAAGAGACAGTACTACATTTTGAGCTTTCTGGGGCTTCTGCTCCTGGAATAGATACCTCAATTGTCCTCTTTCCTCCTTCTAAAATATAAAAACAAACATTATCCTTCAATGAAATAAAAATTTCACTCAATTTCTATCTTACTGCAAATTGCACTTTATAAATTTGGTGGTTCTTTCTGTATTTTTTAAATTTTTTAATCTTAGCCCAAGATATACTTGAAAGATTTTTTTTAATGAACTGTGAGACAAGAAACTTTAGTTACTAGTGTTAATTCATAGTATGCCAGTTCATAGAGAGCAAGAATCTTCAGACAAGTGACATCATGTCATTTCTGGAAGTAAAAACAGAAATTAAGAGCTAGCCCTAAAAAACTTGAGATCTTTGCCCAAAAGAGTTTACCTAAAGTTTTCCCCCTACCAAAAAAAAAAAAAAAAAGGAAAAAGGAAATTTCTGAAGTCATTCAGTAAAACTTTAAATCTTTTAAATTGATTATGACTATAACGGAAAACATTAAAGTGGGAGAGGTAGTTAGCTGAAGAGCTCCATATAGCCAATTGTAAGTATAATTATGAATATTTTCCATATTTCAGAAGTAGGTAATGAATCAGCATGTATTTGCTAATAAAAGACTATGTCCATCACAGGCAGTTTCACAGAGGCTCCTGGTTTTGCTTGATTTCCTGACTTTATGAGGTAATAAAACCCTATTTAATTTTACAAAATATTCCTCAGTTACCCTAGAAAACCAAAGAGGTTTTTCATGGCATATGGTTTTTAAAATTTTTATCATTATAGCCCACAGAAGTTTTTTTAAAAATAAGCATAAGAATTTTACCCATAAAAAGAATACTTTAGAGATAAATCATTGGATGAGAAAGAACACAGTTGCAAATTCACAACTTGCTTTGGAACCTGATAAATCACATTATCTCTTTGTCCCTCAGTTTACTTATTTATCGAATAGGCATAATATTAGCCTTATTTACTCTTCTTAAGGTGTGTTGAAGGCTAAATAATATAACAGAAACAAAAGCATATTTTAACCATACAGAAATACTGAAATGGAAGATGTCATATTTAAACACAAAATTATTCTTAAGACTGATCTGCTTTATTTTTCTTCCTTGTACTTAGCACTGATATTATCCCAGATACTGATTTGTTTGTTGCCTGCTCCCCTCCTCAAATGCTAGAGTATTCAAGCCCACACATGGCAGGCACACAGTACATGTTCATATATAGTTGACTGATTTTATTTATTATAATCAGAAGTCATCTCTAGGCTTCATAACTATGAAAACAGTAGACAAAACTGTCATTTGAGGAAGCCTAGAATAAACAAAGAGAAAGAACACTGGGGGAATGCATTACCCATCTTTTTCCAGTAATTTCCAAAAGAGTCTGCTTTCTGGGTCTGTAATTTCAAAAAGAAAATAATTTCTAACAAGGGGAAAACTCTTACTGGAAGATATGTTAAAGGTAACCTACTTCAACCAGAAATAAGACATATGAGTCCCCCTCAAACACCAATGTTTGAACATCTCAGAGAAGCCATCAATTACTGGTATACAGAGCTTTTTCTATTATAGACTTTTCTTTTACTGGGCCAAAATCAATCTCTCTGTACTCTTCATGTAGCTCTACCCCTTGAGGGCTTCAATAATGCAATTTCTGATAAAAAAGCAACTTGATATATACTTCATCAGTATCTTTTTGAATGTGAATACTATGACAATTTTTCAGTTACTATTTTATTATTCAGAATTCCCTCTAGCTTTTCACATTCCTAAATGTAATAGAAAATTTAATTAACAAGTGAAAATGTTTTAACAGTTTTACAGAATAAAAGCTTATAATTTGCTGCAGATGAAATTCTAAATTAACATTCAGATATTTATATTTCATGCTTAGCTGCAGCATATGACCTAAGTAAACTGCACACTATAATGAATCCCATTTAGATGTAGGATAATTTAGGAACTCAGACACAAATATTAACTATAGGCATCACAGGATAGAAAGAATCAGGAGATTTGCATTCTAGTCCCATTTCTGTCACTTATTCTGTGACTTTGGGCTGTTTCTTTCCAAGTAAAATTGAAGGGACCAAAATATATGCTCTGATATTTCTTTCTTTTTTTTTTTCCTTCTCTTTATGCTCTGATATTTCTTTTGGCTCAACACGAACTTGCAAAATCAAGAAAAGTGAAAACATTCACATTTCCAGTTTTTAAATCATAAATTTGTGACCAACCAGTCCATGCTCTGAGAGGTAACTGAACAGGTGACGCTGGTGGAGAAGGATTCAAACCAACAAGTTTCTGCTGCTCTATCAACTGCAGTAGCTTTCCACGAGCCTCCATACTTTGTCGATTTAATTCTGCAATCCGTTCCTCCATACTACCTGGTGCTAGAGACTGTGCTACTGGAAAACTCTTTGGGAGAAAAAAGCACAAATTCAATACTGAAAAATCTCACACAATTTCGACTTTTCTACTAAGTGCCAGCAAGTTATTATTCATAGCCCTTATATACAAATGTGAATAGTGAGCACACAGTAGAATTTACAGTCCCTTTGTCTAAGCACATATTCTGGGAAAAGCTTTCCTGTATCTCTTAGTATCTGCAGAGCTGCACAAAAGATCACATGAGCAAAGAGACTACTCCTAGTGAGCTGGTCTCTAAATAAATACCACACATCTTTGAAGACAGATCTGGGGTTTGACAGATTACAAAACAGGACCTGCTATCTTTGAAACAGAAGTTTCTATAATTACAATCTTCAAACATGCATCATTTGACAAAGATTCTGGGAATCTTGTCACTCCTTCTATCCATATGCCAGCCTCCCCAGGCCTCTTTTGGCCTAAGGTATCTAATTCAAGAATAGCTGGTGATTGGAAATAAATATGAGACATAGGGTAAAAAATAGCCACCCAAAAAATATAGCATAAGTTTAATGTGCTTATGTCATTCCTATTTCATTATTCCTAATTATTTCATTGTTTCATTCCTAAATATTTCATTTCTCTTTGGGAAAAAACAATCCCTAATAAAAATCACTGATTTTTAGCTTATGTCTATTAGAAATGAATAAATAAGAAAAACAATATGAAATAAAGATCATTTTGTATTTCCAATTAAAACAAAAGAGAGTAGCAAGGACAGAAATATTAGTGCCTTCTAGCCTGATCTATATACTAATTAAAAAAACAGACAAGCAAAACATTAGTAGACTCTGCTATCTTTTTTAAACCAAGAGTTGCCTGTTATGAATAATCTTCAAAACTACAAACATATAAATACCTCCCAATGACTCAAAATTGAGGCAGTTGGTATGCACCACTGCCAACGGCTGCTTCCTACTAGCAATATTCCTTTCTGGCTCCTCTTCTGCCAGTTCCTTCTGTCTACTACTTCTGTGATTCAATATCTGTATTGTCCTTATTCCCCATGAGCCAGTGCTGATAGAGAGGGCCCTTACTCTATGGCCCACCTCACCCTGACCTTCCTCACCAAAGCCCTCCAACCACCGCTGTTAAAGCCTTTATGAAGGCAGCACCTCAGGAGCCTCTAATCCCCAGTGACAGTCCCCAGCTCCTTCTATCAGAAACCTGACAGGAGCTTCCTTGGCTCTAGAAGGGGTAAAAGAAAGTGTCTATCATCACTGGAACCAGCATTTGGAGATCTTTTAAAAACTCTCCCTAGCTGGAATTTAGACTTCCTTATTTCCCCCAGAAACAAGGAAATGAAGCTTTAAGTTACCAGGTTAGCCCACAAAGTTTATTTAGCTTACAAAACTCCTGCACTATAATATGCAGACCTTTGCTACTCAAAGCATCATCCTGAGACCAACAGCACTGGCATCATTTGGGAACTTATCAGAAATGCACAGGTCCTACCTTAGACCTCCTCAATCAGAAACCACATTTTAGCATGATCCCTAGATGATTAATATGCATTATTAAAGTCTGGCTTTAATAATCCTTTAAATCATCATTTCTGGCCAGGCGCTGTGCCTCACGTGTGTAATCCCAGCACTTTGGGAGGCTGAGGCAGGCCGATCACTTGTGGTCAGGAGTTTGAGACCAGCCTGGCCAACATGGTGAAACCCTGTCTCTACAAAAAATACAAAAATTCACTGGGCATAGTGGTGCACAGTTCCCAGCTACTTGGGAGGCTGAGGCAGGAGAATCATTTGAACCCAGGAGGCGGAGGTTGCAGAGAGCGAAGATGACGCCACTGTACTCTAGCCTGGGCAACAGGGTGAGACTCCATCTCAAAAAAACAAAACAGGCCGGTACAGTAGCTCATGCCTATAATCCCAGCACTTTGGGAGGCCGAGGCGGGCGAATCACAAGGTCAGGAGTTAGAGACCAGCCTAACCAACTTGGTGAAACTCTGTCCCTACTAAAAATACAAAAATCAGCTGGGTGTGGTGGCATGCACCTGTAATCCCAGGTACTCAGGAGGCTGAGACAGGGGAACCGCTGGAACCCGGGAGGCAGAGGTTGCAGTAAGCTGAGATCAGGCCACTGAATTCCAGCCTGGGCAACAGAGCGAGACTCCAACTCAAAAACAAAACAAAACAAAAAAAACCCCTCATTTCTATAGGAAAATGCATTCTATGTCCTCAAAAATTAACTACTAATGAGTTGAGGGCCAATACTCTTATGAGCCACTCAAAGAATAAAAACACTTTCAATTAATGTGTGGCTGTGTGGCAAACATTCAAGTAATATTAAGTCTATACTTTATACTTAAAACTTCATTCCTAGCTTAGTCTTAGCTTTTCTACACATTTTATCTTTGTCCTTTCATTTATGTAATCTTCCTTTTATGCTGTCTTGTACTGTATGTACAACTGACTGATAAATAACTTGGACCTATTGTATTGAGGACATGCCAAAGCGTAAGCCATCTAGCCTGAAAGCTTTCTAGGATCACTTCTGAAAAGAAGTTTCTTAAGATGCTCAAGCTAAAGTTCCTTCCTATTTAAATTTCTGTATGTCCCTAATCAATGCTTAAATGTTACTCACAGAAGTCATGTCACTTGCACTTTCTTGTTTCTTCAACTCCCGGAGTCCATCCCCTTGCTCTCCTCCGGGCTCAATAGTATTATTCATATGTGCCTTGATAGCTGGATTCTGCAGTGTCAACTCAGCAATTCGTGCCACTATGTCCTTTCTTTGTATTAATGCCTCATTTGTTCTCAGCTGCTGCCCATCTCCCAGTACTGGGGGCTCTTCTGAGAATGTAGGATTTCTTGAATGTTGACTGTTGGAATGGGAATTGCAGAGGGGCTGTGAGACGTTAACAAAAGAAGACTGAGTTTTGTTCTCCAAATCGTCTCCCATATGAGAGACTCTCCACCTCTGGGTGAAGAGACAACTCTCTTCACTTGAATTCTGAATGTCTATATCAATAGGTAAGGTCTTCTTTTCCCAATTTTGTTCCTTCTCAATTATTTCCACAGTTGGAGGAATTCGTGGAGCAGGACGAGTTTGAACAGTCCTTCTCAATACTATAGATAAGAATTAAAAAATAACAAACATGTATTATTTTCCCATACACTGGCACTATACTTATTAGCCCACCATGGTAGTTAGAAAAGTATTTTAATAGAAGTATTTGGCTTCTGAATACCTGAACTATTTTCAGTAGAGAACACCCCAACAATGTCACCCCTCATAATCCAGTACAGAGACTTTTTATATTCCTCAAAGCATTTGTCAGTAACCTTGTGAAAAACCACCTGTCAAGTTCACATTTTAACACACGTATTAACTCACATCTGGGAATCTTGGGGAAAGAGGAAGAGGGTGTAGGTACCTAATTTAAACAACAGATAGCCAGGAAAGGCCTGTCTGAGGGAGTAAAATTTTTAAATAATTACATATGTAATAGGAACTAAAGGATATTACAGGCAGAGACAACAACATACGTGAAGTCTTAAAAAACAGGAAAGAGCAAAGAAATGAGGCCAGCCTACCTGTAGCATAGCAACAAGCAGAGAACTGAAAAGACAGGAGATTAGAGAAGGGTGCAGTGGCCATTTCTGGTAAAGCCTTTTAGGCCATGTTAAAAATGTTGTAATTTAATCTAAGAGCAATGAAAACCTAGAGAAGGTCTGGCAATGATTTGATTTACATTTCTTAAATGCTGCAGGTAATTGAAGGATAGCAGAAATGGAAGCAGGAAATCCAGGAAGCAATTGCAATAGTCTAGAAGAAAGATGATGGTAGTTCTGACTAAGGTATATTGACATTAGAGATGATGAAAAGTCAATAAATTTAAGAAATATTTTGGCTAAGAACTGAGAGCAATGAACTGGAAGTGGGGAGTGAGAAAAACACACAGATCAAGATGACACATATCTTGAGTGGACAGTGATCACATTTACTGAGCTGCTGAAGGCAAGAGGAGAGACTTAGGGAAAGGAGGCTACATCAAGAACTTGAGATGCCCTATGATTCATTTGTGTATCCATCCAAGCAGATGGATATATGGGTTTAAAAATCAAGAGAGACATCTGGGCTACAATATAAAACAGAAAGTTGCTGACATTTAGAAGGTATCAGAAGCCAAGAGAATGAGTGAGATTATCCAGAGAGAAGAGTAGAGGGAGAAAAGAAATCAGTCTCAAGACATGAGGAACTCAACATTTAGGGTTAGGTAAAGGAGGAAAATGCCAGTAAAGCAGACTAAAATGGAGCAGTTGGAAAGATAAGGAAAATATTACATAAACATGGCATCAAGGAAACAAAGTAGTTAACTGTGCATAATACCACCGTCAGACCTGGAAACATAAGGACAGAAAAGTGTACCCTGGACTTAGTAACAGGGAGGCCACTGGAGCCCTTAGCAAGAGTTGTTTAGGTGGAATGTCCTAATTGAAAGGAGGGATGCTTCTAGTTCAAGACCACGGACTGAGCACACATTTATCTCATCTCCTTTCATTGACAGCAAGGACGTATAAAAGGAAATAAACCCATAATCGGTAAAGAGAATAGTCTCGGAAGAGAATCACTAGCTAAACAAGATATTTCAGCAAATATCTGAAAGACTGGGAGTAGATGGAAAGTATGTGAAAGCGTACAATTGAGCAAAATCCACAGTCCAGAATAAATAGATATACATTAGATGAAAATGACAGGTGAAAGCCAGTATATTTTGTAGGGACCCCGAAAAGGCTACAGCCACAAAGCTGACAGGTACAGAGGAAGAAAGTGAGAAGTAGAACTGAAATCCAGGGGATTACTTGAAAATTTGACTACTGTATACTTTTGCCAGTCAAGCTGCTGCACACCACTTCCCTGAACTGTCCTTCTAAGCAAAAAATCAAGGATGGAAACAGCAAATGTAAGAGACCCAACTGAATGGCTGGATCCTGCCTATATACTCCAAAAGGAAGCCCATAGTTAGCATATCATGCCTATATACACAAAGCAACCACATAAGGGAAAGTCTACTGGGAAAACAGACCTAGACGATTACATCACAGAAGAGAAAATTTATGACAGCTACCTATAATATTCAACTTATAATACAAATGGACAATAGAAGAAAAAGCCAAGAAAGGTAAATAGAACAGACCAAGAAGAAAAGAAAATTCAGGTACAGAAGAAAATGTAACAATTCATAATAGAATTATAACTAGTATCCTCAGAAGAGTTTCTGGAAGATACTGCATTCATAATAAGTGTCAATGAAAAAAGGACAATAGACAAGTAAGGGCTCTTGCTTGGAAATCAAAAACACAATTGACAAAATTTTAAAAATCCAAGAGACAGGCTTGAATATAAAGTGAAAAAATCTTCCAGAATGTAAGAAGGAAGATGCAAGGCCAAATACATAAGAAAATCCCAACGATCAACATAAAATTTCTCCAACTGAAGAAAAGTCATATGTCTTTAGACTGAAAGGTGCAACTAGTATCTCATGGTGCAAGAAGGTAAAAACTCGTATTTAGACATACCTTGTCCAATTTCAGGATAAAAACAGAGATCCTAAAAGCTTTCTCAGAAAAGAAAAAAAAAGTAAGTCCAATACAAAGAAATAAACGACATCTCATTATAAGACATCTCAACTGAACACTGAATACTAGAAACCAATGGAATAATACCAATTGTGAATGGGAGTTCACTCTAGATCTGGCTGTTTGTTGTTGGTATACAGGAATGCTCGTGATTTCTGCACATTGATTTTGTATTCTGAGACTTTGCTGAAGTTGCTTATCAGTTTAAGGAGATTTGGGGCTGAGACAATGAGGTCTTCTTAATATATAATCATGTCATCTGCAAATAGAGACAATTTGACTTCCTCCTTTCCTAATTGAATATCCTTTATTTCTTTTTCTTGCCTGATTGCTCCGGCTAGAACTTCCAATACTATATTGAATAGGAGTGGTGAGAGAGGGCATCCTTGTCTAGTGCCTGATTTCAAAGGGAATGCTTCCAGCTTTTGCCCGTTCAGTATGATACTGGCTGTGACAAACCTGACAAAAACAAGCAATGGGGAAAGGATTTCCTGTTTAATAAATGGTATTGGGAAAACTGGCTAGCAATGTGCAGAAAGCAGAAACTGGACCCCTTCCTGGCACCTTACAATAAAATTAACTCCAGATAGATTAAAGATTTAAACATAACAACTAACACCATAAAAACACTAGAAGAAAACCTAGGCAAAACCATCCAGGACATAGGCATAGGCAAGGACTTCATGACTAAAACACCAAAAGCAATGACAACAAAAGCCAAAATAGACAAATGGGATCTAATTAAACTCCAGAGCAATTCTGTACAGCAAAAGAAACAATCATTAGAGCAAACCGGCAACCAACAGAATGGGAAAAAATTTTTGTAATCTACCCATCTGACAAAGGGCTAATATCCAGAATCTACAAAAAACTAAAACAGATTTACAAGGAAAAAAAAAACCCATTCAAAAGTGGGCAAAGGATATGAACAGACACTTCTCAAAAGAAGATATATATGAGGCCAAAAAATATATGAAAAAATGCTCATCCTCACTCGTCATTAGAGTAATGCAAATCAGAACCACACTGAGGTATCATCTCATGCCAGTTAGAATGGCAGTCATTAAAAAATCTGGAGACAACAGATGTTGGAGAGGATGTGGAGAAATAGGAACACAATTCCTCAAGGATCTAGAAACAATTCCTCAAGGATCTAGAAACAGAAATTCCACTTGACCCAGCAATCCCATTACTGGGTATACACCCAATGGATAATAAATTGTTCTATTATAAAGACACATGCACACGTATGTTCATTGCAGCACTGTGTACAATAGCCTGGAACCAACCCAAATACCCATCAATGATAGACTGGACAGGGAAAATGTAGTACATATACATCATGGAATACTACACAGCCATAAAAAACGATGAGTTCATGTCCTTTGTAGGGACTTGGATGAATCTGGAAACCATCATTCTCAGCAAACTGACACAAGAACAGAAAACCAAACACCACATGTTCTCACTCATAGGCAGGTGTTGAACAATGAGAATACATGGACTCAGGGAGAGGAGCATCACACACTAGGGTCAGCTGGTGGGGGTGGGCTACGGGAAGGACAGTGGCAGGTGGGAAGGGATAACATGGGGAGAAATGCTGGATATAGATGAAGGAGGAATGGAGGCAGCAAACCACCTGGTTATGTATGCACCTATGCAACAACCCTGAATGATCTGCACATGTACCCCAGAACCTAAAATACAGTAAACAATAATAATACAAAAGATTATACCTATAATTTCTAAGGAAAAAGAACTATTGACTTAGAATTCTTTAGCCACATTATCAATCAATCAAGTGTAAGAGAAAAATGACAACATCTTCAGATTTTGAAGAACTCAAGAGTTTACCTTGCATACACTTTTTCTGATTATTTCTTTCAGAAAATTGTCAAATAAAACCAAATAATAAAAAACAGAATCCAGGAAACAGGTGATCCCATTCAGGAGTGCAATGATACCAAATCCCAGGATAAGAGCTATGCAGAAGGCCCAGAGAGCAATGAGTGAGGACTGCAGCAAGTTTAAAGGGCTTTGAGAAGGTGTCTCTGGGATGAAAGCAGATTCCATGCCACAGAGAGCATGACTAAAGGACTTGAAGACATGGTGCACATTATTGTCAACAAGAGAGTAAAAGCAATTTGAAAGTCTATGCAAAGCAAAAACTGAACAAGAGAGTCACAGTATAAATATATAGCAAACTAAAAGAGTCTGAGCACTTCTAACATGAAATAAGAATACACCTTGATTTTCTTAAGAACTTTTCCCTTTGGCAGGACTGGGAGTCACAATGGATTAAAAAAGAAAATGTAACTGTTATTTATTTGTTTTTACTTTTCAATATGTATATAGACAAGACACAGGAAACACAGTTGTTGTAATGGAAGAGGTTAATGTAATCAAACTTAATAATGCGAAAGGGAACGTATAATTAACTGAAGGTGGGAGGCAGAAAACAGAGGAGAAGCAGAGGGAAGGGAAGCTAGTATTCTATATAGTAGGAATCAAGAAATACTACCTAAAGTTAAAGAAGAAATAGAAAGTATTAAAGTAACAAAAAAATTAAAATAAAAACATAACTATCCAGAGTAGAGAAGGGAGGTAGGTGTTATTGTGAATTATACTCTCTTCTTTAATAGTCTATAATTATTGTGTAAAGTTGGTATCTCAAGAAAAGATATGCAAAAATATTTTATATTAATTACAGAGACAATTACCAAATCAACAAAAATCGAATTGTGATAAAAATGACTGCCTTTACAGGTATATACTGTGAAAGTTGTCAGAACAAAATGGAGGCATTTGGCCAGGCATGGTTTCCTGTAATCCCAGCACTTTGTGAGGCCAAGGTGGGCAGATTACTTGAGGTCAGGAGTTCGAGATCAGCCTGGCCAACATGGTGAAACGCAGTCTCTACTAATAATACAAAAAAAAAAGTTAGCCAGGCGTGGTGGCACAGGGCTGTAATCTCAGCTGTTCGGGAGGCTGAGGCAGGAGAACAGCTTGAATCCAGGAGGCAGAGGTTACAGTGAGCCAAGATTGCACTCCAACCTGAACAACATAGTGAAACTCCATCTCAAAAGAAAAAACAAATTGAGTAATTTGTGTCGGAGCACAAGTGACTTTATCAAAGTCACTCTAACAGACACAAGTGACTGATTAAATGGAGCCTTAAAAAGCCATGAAGGAAGGGTTCTCATGCATGTGTGACTGATAAAAACAACTATTCAAGAGACTTCAAAAACTAGAACTTGCACAAAGGCCACCACAACCTTGCACAAAAAATAATTCTGCAAGGATATGTGCCCAACAATTGCCTGTCCAACCTTAAATTGATGCCACCCTTGTTATTGATCCTTGTAGCCAAGGATGGCTACCTCAAAACAACTTAGATAATCCGCCTCATTTCCCCTTTAAAAACTCCTATTTTCCTTAACTTCCCTGAATATGCCCATCATATTCCCATTGCAATGCTCAATCCTGAATAAATATCAGTTTCTTTTAGAGAGCCTTTCTCTGGGTGTTATTTAAATTGACAGTACTTTTTTAAATACCATATACAAATATAAATTAGAATGAACACTTTAAAATAAGGAATGAATGGGAGACTGGAAAATGAAATGAAACTGCACACAAATACACACAACTTGTTCAAGAAGCATGGCTGTAACGAAAAGCAGAAATAAATTAATAGCTAGAGGAATATATTTATGATGGGAAATTCTAGAGCAATACTGTCCAATATGGCAGCTTCTAGCCATATGTGGCTATTTAAGTTTAAGTTGATTAAAGTTAAATAAAATTCAAGTTCCTCAGTCACACAAGCCACATATCAGGTGTTCACTAGCCCCATGCGGCCAGTGGCACCATTCTGGATGGAGCAGATACAGAACATTTTCATCAACCCAGAAAATTCTATTAGACAAAGCTATCTTAAAAGAGAACTGAATGCTGATGAAGGGCCCCACGTATCACCCATTTTCATCTGCATATTCTGTTTAACTGAATAATTCTTTATATGTGAGTATTCCAAACACAATGCTTGAAAAATAGAATAAAACATCACCAATTCAAATACATATTCACAAGCAGCTCTGTCTGCACACTGTAAAAGAAACGGGCAGTTATTTTAAATGCATACTTGCTGAAGATACTATCAAAATGTTGTCTATAGCAATCCCTGACAAACTTGCTTTAACAAGCATTTAGTACATTTGTGATCAAAGTAAAAATATTTATTGTAACTGTTGCTTACAAAGAACTTTATTTTACCATCAACAAAGAAAAATATTTACAACATCTAATAAAAGATCATTAGGCAAGCCTATTAGCAACATGCAAACAGCTGAACAACTACTTTAAAGAATAAAAGTCTAGCCTGAATAGAAATCAGAACTGAAATCGTATTTCCTGAATCTTGCCTGAGTTAGTAATACTGTCTAGCCCTCTGAAGAGGAAATACTGAATCATACAATGGTAGAGCTAGAGGGAACATTAAAGATAAATAAATATCTTCTCATTTTATAGATGGAAAAACTTAGGTCTAGAAAAGGTTAACTATCTGAGCCTCATGCCTCACAGCTAGTCAACGACAAACAGGCCAAGATACCAGCACTCCTGACTCAGCCTGGCACTGTCACCACTGCACCACACTGATCTGACAGATGCTACATCTGCATTATAAATACCAAAACAAAATTTGTAATAGCAAGGATTTGTCATTTTCTTTAACCCCTAGGGCTTTTTCATGGTCCTTTATTGGAAACATACATCCAAGTGCAGAAAATCACACAAAATTTGTATGTCCCAATAATAATAAACAGTTATTTTTCTGTTCCCCTATGTAAGTAAGAATATAAAAAATCTTTTCAAAGAAATAAAAATTCAGGCTAATCAGACCTGAATATTTTTCAAAAAACTTCAGAAGAGAGTTTAAGATAGTGGTTCTTTTTTTGACTAAAGAACTCTTTGAAAATGAAATAAAAACAATAGTTCCAGAAAAAAAAAATGTACATGGAGACAAATAAATTTAATTTTCCCAACAATGCAGTTGTCCATGGAACTTCTGAAGACCATTCATGAACCCTAAGTTAAGAATCTTTGAGCTAAGAATTAATAATACATTCTTAACACATGTATTCAGAACGCTACCTGTGAGCTGCAAAAGTAACTCTAAAGCCATTTTCAATTGCCCATTAAATTTTATTATAAAATTCCCTCAACTGACTGAGCTGAAAACTTTTGATGAGAAAGAGGTAAATATGATGACCAGATGTGACTTATAAAACCCTTAAAGTCACAGTTCTCACCTTTCATTGGTCTAACTTTCATTACTCTTTGGAGTATAATCTCTTGCTTCTCACTCTTTCATATGCTCCTGGCCATAGGGAAAAAAAGAGATTCCCCTTACTCTGCATCTTAATGCTAAGGACTCTGATCTTTTGATCTGAGTTTAAAACTTACAGTGTTTAATAAAATAGATATACAATAAAATTAATTAAATGTCACATCACCACAAGTGTAACACACATAGTATGAAAATTCTTCAGCTCAAAGGGTATGGGTGGTAATCAATGTCTTTTTCAATTCTGTTTTTCAGGTAATGGTGAAAATAACATATTGCACAAATAAAGCATAAAAAACAACTTACATGTAAATTTAGAAGAAGATTTACCGTCCTGCAGAGGAGAGAATTCTGAGTTGCTCTTCTGCCTGGGTGGTGTTAACAACACAGCTGGCTCAAAAATATGTGCTGGAAAATTCTTGGCCGGATTCATGCTATCTGGAGGATTTGGCACCTGAGACAGTTTAACAGGCAACTCTTCCTGTGGGAATTCAGCCACTTCTTCCTCTCCGAACACCAATGGCACTGAGACATTGGCATTTACAACTGGACCCTCTGAAGAAGATGAGAGGATATGAGTACAATAGGAACAAAAAGAAACTATGGGCACACTTCAGGTATTTATTCTTAAATGCATCTCAGTAGAGTGCAAAATCCACATGAATCCACATGGCTCCTGGAGCCTTTACTTTCTAGGCTGTATCCTCATCTGCCAATCATTCATAGGCAGGCTCCTGGGGGGCCAGTACTGGGAAGTAGTTACTATTTTTGAGAAAGGCACTAGGACCTCAAAGCCATGAAAAGTGAGCCACTTAGGGACTCCTAAAAAAATCAATGTGGCACCCTAGAATGTGGCTTTTTTTTTTTCAGACAGGGTCTCACTCTGTCACCCAAGCTGGAGTGCAGTGGAGCAATTTTGGCTCACTACAGCCTCGACCTCCCAGGCTCAGGTCACCTTCCTGCCTCAGCCTCCCAAGTAGCTAGGACTACAGGCATGCACCACCATACCCAGCTAATTTTTTGTATTCATTGTAGAGATGGGGTTTCACCATGTTGCCTCGCCTGGTAGAATTTTTCATTATTTGTTATGGATAGCTTTTTGATGGTCATAACAAGGAACAAAATGGCTTAAATGGGGCATATTAATGCACTGACTTCCATATACAAGGCTCCTTACAAAAGAAGGAACTTCACAGGTCATGCATTATCACAACATAGTCACATTCCATATTATTTTACAAGAGTTACAAGAGCTGAGACTCAGGAAGATACTACATAAATCTTTGGTCTCACCTACATAAATCTTTCTTTTTCCACAGGCAATAACAAAAATTAACAATAATTCTACAATACACTTACTCCCAGCCCTTCTCACCTACAGGATAATTAAAAGCATTCTCGGTAGTGAAGCTTAACTCAGATAACAGTAAAGCACTAACATATTCCTTGACTGAGATATTAATAGCAAGACTCCACCATAAGAGAGAGACCTGCCCTAGCCATTGACTTTATCTCATACAAGTTAAATCTTGGTCAGTCACTTCTTAGAATCCATCCTAAGAAAACGGTTTTAAATACATAAAACACATTCCTTACAGACACTCATCAAAGTCTTACTTAAAAGCAAAAAACATGAAAAAACTGACATGTCCAATTCAGCCTGTAGCATATGATGGCAAATGAGATGAGGAAAAAATTTCAAAACAGCACTACCACATATGAACAAAAGTTATGAATTTCTAAAACAGTATTTTTCTCTTTCCAAAACCATCTCTTCTGAATCTAGGGCACTGTGGTTAAAAGTGCTAGCACTAAAGTCTCATTGGTCTAGGTGTCCAGTTCTGCTGCTTTCTACCTGTGTGACTGCTAAGTTACCAACCCTCTCTCAGTCTGTTTCCTCTGAGGATAACACTAATGGAGATAACAATAACACCTACCTCATCAGACTATTATGAGATGAATTGAAATGATGCATTAGGACTTACGTATCTGGCATGAGCAAGCATCCAGTATTAGCTGGAAAGTAGTGGCAATTGTAGTAGGAACAATACTGTACATGCATAAACAGTCAATAAGTCTATATAAGTTTAGAGATTTAGGGTTTGGTTTGTTACCTAAGGTCATTAAGTCTAATGACGGTCTGAGATAATAAGACCACACTCACCTAGACTGTCCATAACTCTTCTACCTGTGGCTCCCCTTTCTGACGCCTGAATTTCTTGTTTGTTATTTATCACTGGACAGTTCTTAATAGCATATGTGAGTGATATAAGTTGCTCATCTGTTGTGACCATATACTGCTGAAGTCTTGCCTGGAGAGGAAAACATATGAAATAATATTATTAGCATATCAAACATCAAGCCACCACCTAGAAAGCAAACCACACAAAGTATATGTGTGTTTACACATGTATAATAGCATCATTTTAAATATTTCAGGAATTTGAGACTTTCATTCAAATTAAAGCAATGCTATCTATAATTATAAATATTCCAATAGTCCCATCATAGGGAAATGGTTAAGTAAATCACGAAATAGTAATTAATAAATACCCTTCTATAACATTAAGAATTAACCTTTCTACAGAGCTGTCCATTTACAAAACCTCTTCATATAGATGTCTCAACTTACTCTTAAGCTACCCTCAAGAGACAGATACATGAGGTGGAGGAAACAGTGAAGATTACCCAGGCATTTAAACTGATAAACATGAACACTCTAAATATTTGTGGTAATGTATATGAAATAATGTTAAGGGGAAAAAAAGCACAAAATTCTGTAATTAATATGAATATTAATTACATATTATGTAATTACATAATTCATATAAAAATATGAATATTACATAATTCATATGGAAACATGAATTCATTACATAATTCATATTAATTCATGTAATTAACATGAATATTAATTACAATTTGGTTTTTATATATGTGCATAAGAGAGATAACACTATATTTTATATATGTATATATTCTCATATTTGTCTGTGTGTGTATATTTTTTTTATATTACATAAGGTTTTTTTTTAATTTAAAAGATCACCCACAAAATAACTTACCCATAGATTTACCAAATGTGTTAAGTGTTTGGAATTCCATTGTTACATGTAAAAGTCAACCAGATTGCCCAGAAGGTTAGATGAATTTGTTTTGTTGTTAATCTTTTCTACAAGGATGATATAAGTAGGTTATCTAAAAACATCACGTTCGATCACTACCATATAATGCTCATCTTTCGTAAGTTACATATTGGTGTTATGCAAATGGTTCTTAGAAGTAGAAAAAATTGCAGGTAGAAGGAAGAAAAGGAGAGTTCTGTAAATTGCTGACACCCTGTAATAACAAAGTAAGAAAATCACTACCACCAACAGTGTTCCTATTTCTCCACATCCTCTCCAGCATCTGTTGTCTCCAGATTTTTTAATGATCGCCATTCTAACTGGTGTGAGATGGTATCTCAATGTAGTTTTGATTTGCAATTCTCTAATGACCAGTGATGATGAGCATTTTTTCATATGTTTGTTGGCCTCATGTATGTCTTCTTTTGTAAAGTATCTGTTCATATCCTTCGCCCACTTTTGAATGGGCTTGTTTGTTTTTTTCTTGTAAATCTGTTTTAGTTCTTTGTAAATTCTGGATATCAGCCCTTTGTCAGATGGGTAAGCTGCAAAAATTTTTTCCCATTCTGTTGGTTGCCGATTCACTCTAATGACTGTTTCTTTTGCCATGCAGAAGCCGTGGAGTTTGATCAGGTCCCATTTGTCTATTTTGGCTTTTGTTGCCAATGCTTTTGGTGTTTTGGTCATGAAGTTCTTGCCTACGCCTATGTCCTGAATGGTTTTGCCTAGATTTTCTTCTATGGTTTTTATGGTGTTAGGTCTTATGTTTAAGTCTTTAATCCATCTGGAGTTAATTTTAGTATAAGGTGTCAGGAAGAGGTACAGTTTCTGCTTTCTGCATATGGCTAGCCAGTTTTCCCAACACCATTTATTAAACAGGGAATCCTTTTCCCATTGCTTGTTTTTGTCAGGTTTGTCAAAGATCGGATGGTTGTAGATATGTTGTGTTGCCTCCGAGGCCTCTGTTCTGTTCCATTGGTCTATATCTCTGTTTTGGTACCAGTACCATGCTGTTTTGATTACTGTAGGCTTGTAGTATAGTTTGAAGTCCAGTAGTGTGATGCCTCCCACTTTGTTCTTTTTGCTTAGAATTGACTTGGCTATGCGGGCTCTCTTTTGGTTCCTATATTATCAATTTAAAAAAATTATACATCTCTATCTAATGTCCATTAACACAAATAATTTATCTTCTAACTACTGCTTGTCTAAATAAGACAAGCAGTTCTCTTCTGGCAAATAAATAAAATAATAACCACCATATGAGAACAAAAAAGATGAATAAAATAGACTGTATACACTCAAGAAGAACAGTCTCAGTGACAAGTACACATATAAGTATAACATAATTCGGTAAACTCAATAATACCAATATCCAGACAGTATCAGAAGTGCACAAAGAAGCAGAGTGCAGTGGCACATGCCTGTAATCCCAGCACTTTTGAGGGCCAAGGTGGGCGAATCACTTGAGCCCTGGAGTTCAAGATCAGCCTGGGCAACATGATGAAACCCCATCTCTAAAAACATAAAAAGTTAGCTGGGTATGGTGGTGCACCCCTGTAGTCCCAGCAACTTGGGAGGCTAAGGCAGTAGGATCACTTGAGCCCAGGAGGTCCACTCCAGCCTGGGTGTTACGCACTCCACCTTGAAAAAAAAAAAAGTACACAAAGGAAGAATGCTCAATGCAGCATAGAAGCAATAGGTTTTCTAGAAGAGAACTGTGTAAGTCTTTGAAAAAAGAAAAGGAGCAATCAGTCAAGCAGCAAAGAGGACTTTATGTAACAAATATGAAGATACTGTGAACAACTGTAAATAGTATCTGATATAACTGAAAAGGACTCCTCAAAGGCTATCTTCTGCTGTTTTGAAATTAAAAGTGGCTATCATAACACTCACTTCATATTTTGGATTAACTACTGTAACAATGGTAGTTATAATTTAAATGCAGACTCTGTCTTCCCACTAAATAGTAAGTCTCTTAAAAGACAGGGAGACAGTCCATATACTATTTCCAAGCTTCTACTATAATACCTCCAATGTAATAAATGTTCGATAATAGCTACCACTGATGATGATCAGACTAAGTAATCACATCAACACAGTTAAACCAAAAAAAACTTTAAGAGAATCTAGTACATGTTTAAAGATGTTTTATACCACTGAACACATAAAAATTGGGATCTCATCTGAGTACCTGTGTAGCAGCATTTTCTTCTCTAAGAAGAAGAATTTCAGCTGTCAGAGCATCAATGAGCTCTCGATGATCACCTAATACTTGTTCCAATTGTTGCCTTGTCTCTACTTCTTTACGTAACTGGATCTCACTCTACAAAAAAATATCAAATAAACGTCCCCCAATAGCATCACTTGTTGAAAACTAAGTTTTCACTCAAAGTTGGCAAAGAAGATATTTACAAAGCATATATTACGTGACAGTAATGACAAAGATTTTTATTAAAAGGTTTACTATATTTAATTAAAGAAAATGTGCTGCTTTATCCTCTTCATTTCTTTAAATAGAATAAAATGAACAAAATGCTATATAAAATTAAGTAGCTACATTTTTTGTAAAAAGAAAGTAGAGGGATATACATACACATATTGTTTGAATATATACTGACCATCTCTAGAAAAATACACTGGTATCTGGTAATAATAGTTGGCTAAAAGGAAGCAAACAGGCTAGCTTAGTAAGTTAGGGATGAGAGTTTTTTCATTGTACAATCTACTGTATCTTTGAATTTCATATCACGTGACTATATCGTCAATTCAAAAATTAAGTTTGTTAAAATAAATTTAAAATAAACGACTACAACTTTAAATGGTTTAACTTTGTTAAAGCAAGTGATTTGCTTAAAAAAGTACATGCTTCTGGCCAGGGGCAGTGGCTCACGCCTGTAATCCCAGCACTTTGAGAGGCCAAGGCTGGCAGATCACGAAGTCAAGAGATTGAGACCATCCTGGCCAATATGGCAAAACCCCATCTCTACTAAAAATACAAAAATTAGCTCGGCATGGTGGCATGCGCCTATAGTCCTAGCTACTCAGGAGGCTTAGGCAGGAGAATCACTTGAACCTGGGAGGTGGAGGCTGCAGTGAGCCGAGATCACATCACTGCACTCCAGCCTGGCAATAGAGCAAGATTCTATCTCCAAACAAAAAAAGTACATGCTTCTAAGCCTGAAATACTTTCCAAGAGCCAAAAGTATACTCCTGAAGATACCTAAGTTAAGGGTGAAAGAATGTTAAGGCTTTAATAGGTCTGACAGTACAACAAATCTTTCATTTAAAAGGAATTTTAAAGTCAGGTGTGGTGGCTCATGCCTGTAATCCCAACACCTTGGGAGGCCAAGGCGGGAAGATCGCTTTGAGCTCAGGAGTTCGAGATCAGCCTGGGCAACATAGTGAGACCATGTCTCTACAAAAAAATACAAAAATTAGCCAGGAGTAGTGGCATATACCTGTGGTCCCAGCTACTCAGCAGGCTGAGGCTGGAAAATTGCTTAAACCTGGGAGGTGGAGGTTGCAATGAGCCGAGATCATGCCACTACTGCACTATAGCCTGGGCAACAGAGTGAGACCCTGTCTCAAAAAAAAAAAAAAAAAAAAAAAAAAGCAATTCAACTTTAGGAAGACAGCTCTTGAGAAACTGAAACATCTGTATTAAGGTGGTAGATCTATTTCGTTAAATAGATTTTCCTTAAACATTTTTGTCATATTTGTATAACAGGCTTAAGTATATAACAGTTTAGATAGATTTTTAAAAATTAAATACATAACCAACTCTAATTCTGTGGCATTCTGTGGATGGATTATTTGAAATCAAATTAAAGAAACAATTCTTACTTAGTTCATAAATTATTTTTACAATAAAACATCTCCGACTTAGACAATGAAGCTATACATGAGTTACCTGTATATGTGAGTTACTTATCTGTATCACATACAGATAACAAAAAAACTTCCCACCTATCACGCCTACAGATGATAGGCAATGCCACTCTCCAAACTGAACGTGGGAGGAGGAAGCAGAGAATAGCAACGGAATGAAGACACAGTTAATAGTTCTATTTAATCTACAACTGCCAAACAGCAATATTTAATATTAGCACAAGATGTAATTATATTAATGGCAGATTTACCCTACTAATTATAATTTGCTAAAGCTCTTATTAAAATTAAAATCACTTATCTGAGCATATATCTACTAATGGCAGAAAAGGATTTAAAGGATAAGCCTTTACTGCAGATAATCTAAAACTGAGGTATTTTAAACAAAGCTATTCAAATTTGGCTCTTCTTTATTTGGAGGCTGCAATAACTGGAGAGGAAAAAACTCCATGCATTTCTGCCTGAAGGGAAAACTCAACCTAATGTTCTTACCTCTTTCTTTTTTTAATGTATTTATACTAAAAGTTTTCTTTTTACATTCACATCTGACAGTTTATTATATACCTTTATATCTCACAGTGTGTGTGAATATATTTAGTTGAGAGAGCTTTCTTAAAAATGATCTGTCTGGCTAAGGGGTAATCACCACTTTGCAAGATTGTTCTTACCTCTTTAAGGTACCGAACCAGGCGACATAGGGAGCTCACCAGCGACAAAGTGAAGCCTGAAAGACCCTGACTGCTCCCCAGTCCTTTGACCTCGCGACCTGTCCACCGCTCATATTCTTCCATTTCGTGTTCCACTTCATGTATCATGTGTTTGAGGACATCCAGACTGGAATTAGTCCTATTTGGTAAGTCTGCAGAGGTTGTGCTACCCGATAACATGTTTTTCTTCGGCTTGGAAAGAGCATGCAAATTCGGTTTTCTTTTCACTGATAATGAGAGAAGTCATTCTATCTTAAGATCAGGAAAAAGTATGACTAAACAACTACTAGAAAAACCTTTTGACTATTGTTCACAATTTATAAAAGGCTTTTATAGATGATATCACCATTCCTCTCATAAAAATTAAACAGTTTAAATCAGATTTACACTAGCTATAATGAATGCACTAGAACCACTGTTCGAGACTTACATGTGGTAAGAGGTATTTCTTAGCTACCATTCAACAAACTCTTAGTTGGAACCATGTGGATGAGATTAAGGGGAAAAAAAATTTACTAAGAGATTAAGACAGCTCCATCAAGTTACATATTTAATAATTCATCTTTGTAAATGAAGGGACTGAACCTTTATTTAACAGCTGTTTTTGCTTCCTTGAGTTCAGCATGTGTCCCACAACAGAGCTTGAGTCTAAAGTCTCAGTAGCTTCTTCAGGCTGAAGTCTGGTTTGGAGTCTCTTGACAGCACTGGTAGCATTGAGAGCAGCTAAAAGATAGAACATTTCCAAAAGTATCTCAAGTGAACAAACATCTTAACAAAGTACTTCAATTGACAGATCCATCAGTATTTTAGTCAATTAGGCTAAGGCAGTCAAAACTCAAATAACACTCCTTTCAAAATTACTTCATTCAAGAATGAACTCAATAAAGCAGGCAACTAGAAATAATGCAAAGGGGAAACAAACCTCTTTGTTCCCCTGATGAAAGAGCAGATGATGGCGTTCCTGGAGGAGTTATTTGTGACTGGGTTGCTATTTTCTGCTGAATATCAGTCCACAACTTATTAATTAACTCAGAATTCTCCTCCATTAGTTGCTGGAGAAACCTATAAATTAGGGAAAAATAAGCTATATAAGAATTTTAATATAAATTAATATAAATATAAATGATAGCACCTACTATAGAATAATTCAACAACTAAGAGTTTGTTGAATGGTAGCTAAGAAATGTCTCCCACCACATGTAACTCTGGAACAGTGTTTCTACTGCATATATTATAGCTAGTGTAAATCTGGTTTAACTTTTATGAGAGTGCTATTATAGAATAGTAGGTGCTATCATCTAAACTGTCCAAATACTTACCTGATTCGAAGGAGCTTTTAGTAATTCATAATCAAAGAAAAAAATACGTTCACTTTAACTGATAAGACAGATAGACAGCAAAAATGCCTATCATCTTAGTGTTGGAAAGAATCATTGCATTGGCCTCCCAGTTTCCTACCTACCTTGGTCCCTAACATAAGCATGTTTGCCCTTTCTGAAGTTTTGTGGTATGGCTGCATCCTCCTCTCTCTTTCTCTAGAGTAAAGTAATTAAGCACATATGGCTCAGCCCTTTTTGGTTTCTGTCCTACAAAGGAGCCTGTCCACAGAGCAGCCAGTCTCTGCTCATCACTAAAGTAAACTGACCACAGCATACTCTGTCCCTGTGTGTCAGGAAGGGGTTAGAGAGAGTGAGAAGAGGCGCTGTAGTTTAGGGGTTACTAATTACAAGCACATTGGTTACAGAGCTAAGTATTATGCCGTAAACATCTTTATCACTGATAAGGTTGATATTTTAATTTTCAACTGTGTGATTCATTTGTCTATTTCTCAAAGTGCTGAAGGTACAGCCTACCTTCTTCTGGAGGCTTAGTATAAAAGAGATAAATGAAAGGAAAAACATTAAGCAAACAAAACCAGGGCTTGGTGTTTTGAGAAGTTTACGGTCTGTCCAAATTGCAAAAGATTAGTAAAGTCACTGTTAGGAAAGCATACTCTAGAAAGGACGAGAGTACGGTTGAATAACTTTGTACTAGTTCTGAAGAGATACGGCATGTGATTACTGGATCTTCCTAATGATCTCAGAAGAAGCTAACAATAAAGATGAGATTATCCACGAAGGATCTGTCTATGGAGTAGATTACCATGACATATACAAGATACTTACAAAATCTTTTGAGAATGTTATACCAACAGAAATACTGCTAGCTTGAATTGAAAGACACAAAGGCAGGATGAAATGAAGGAAGGATGCCAGACTCCAAAAAGTCTACAGACTACCTTTCTCAGCCTCTGGTAACCATCATTTTACTCTCTATCTTCCTAAGTTCAATTGTTTTCATTTTTAGCTCCCACAAATAAGTGAGAACATGTGGCCAGAGCTGCAGATCCATAGGCACAGAGGCCAAAGCCAGAGTCACAGGCACAGACAGCAGAGCCATGGATCCAGAAGGGTAAAGACTCAAGTCACAGAGCATTATTTCTAGGCCTTGAAACCTAATAGTATTTGCCCTGCTGAATTTCAAAGTTGCTTGGAACTGCTGATCCCTTTCTTCCTTGATTTTCTCTTGTAAAATGGAAATGTCTATAACTTTCATCCTACGTCTGTCCCATTACGGTATTTTGAAAGCAGACAACTTGTTTTCTAGTTTCAGACCACAAATGAAGAATTCTGCACTAGGATGGATTATATCCAGTTCGCCCATAACTGATTTAGATTATGAGATTTAGGACTTTCGAGCTAACGAGATTTCGATGAGATTTTTGAACTTGAACTGAAGCTGAAAACTGAAGGATATTGGGATGGATAGCTGGAGGCCACTGGAAGAACCCCAGTAGGCTAAATAATAACACCTGAAGATGTTCTATGTCCTAAACCCTAGAACCTGTCACTATTACTGTATATGGCAAAAAAAGGGGTGGGGGAGCCTCTGCAGATACAATTAAGAATCTTGAGATGGGAGATTATCTTGGGGAGGCCCTAAATGCAATCATGTATATTCCTTTTTAAAAAATTTTTCTTATTTCATGTATATTCTTATAAGAAACAGGCAGAGGGAGATCTTTGACACCCACACAGAGGAGACAATGATGGTAAGATAGAGGCAGAGATTGGAGTGATGCGGCCACAATTTCAGAAGCTAGAAGAAGAAAGCAACAAATTCTCTTCCAGAGCAGCTTCTCCTCTGGAGGGAGTGTGGCCCTACTGATACTTTGATATCGGCCTAGTGAAACTGATTTTAAATTTCTGGCCCCCAGAACTTGGAAGTAATCAAGTTCTGTTGTTTTAAGCCACCAAACTTGTGAGCTATTTAATATACTTAATTGTAGCTATAAGACAAAAACAAAAATGGGATACCACATGGAAGCATGGTATATAAAAATACTTCATGTTCTGTCAAAGCAAAATATACAACTAAAAATGGGGAGAAGGATACAGAGAAAATAATGGAAAGAACAGAAACATAGAAAAATTTATTGTACAGACAACAGACATTTAAAAAAACAAAAAAATGTTTAAACTTTTTTTTACATGTCATTGTCATGTATAAAAAAAAAGTTTTAATTTTTTTTGGGTTTTTTCTTTACATGATAATGACATGTAAAAAAAGAAAACAAGATTAAAGGCTCTATAAAAGGTATATATACAAAGGTAACCACCAGAACAAATTCCAAACTTTCTAAACACCAAAAGAAATTTTTGAAAAGAACAGAAAAGAAACATCACATAGAAAATGTAATTATAGTACAATAAACAGTACTATAAAATAATGTGACAAAGTTAACATTAAACATATCAATAAGTGTTATAAGCTTACTTCAATTAAAAGAATATTTTCAAATTGTCTAACAAGGCAAGACTGAACTCTACATTGAATACAAGAGACATACTTGACACAAATAATTTCAAAAGGCTAAATATATTAAAGATCTAAAATACAGAAGGCTAAATGTAAAAAGCAAAGATAAGCCAGGAAATTGGAGACAAGAAAAAAGCAGAGGTTTCATTCCTGGTATCAGACGAAGTAGAAATGAAATCAAAAGGTATTAAATGTGACAAAGCATACTTTATAAGGGTAAAAGTTATAAATCACAAAGAAGATGTAACACTTACATTCCAAAAAACATGTACCAAAAAACACAATCATGACTTTTATAAGAAAGGAAGTATTTAACTCTAAACAACTAAATATACTTAAACATAAAATGGAAAGAGAAATAGAAACATACTAGTAGTAGGAGACTTTAAATACACCATTCTCAGTAGAAAATAGTGGCAAAAATAAATAAGGATACAAAAGTAGTAAACAACATAATCAATGAGGTAGATCTATGGATATACATTTAGAAATTTATACCTTGGTATATACTTTTTTCTCAGGCACACACATGAAACATTTGTAAAAATTTGTAAAAAGAAAAAACATCATTAAGTTCCACAAGTAGAAACATTACAAATCACACTCTGAATATAATGTAATAAAACTATAAAAACAAAGAGACTCTGGAAAACCTTTTAAAAATCTTCTATCAGACAACTCTTAAGTAAACATGAAAATATAAACTGAAATTACTTCATTCCTAAAGTAACAAAACACTACATACCAGAATGTATGGTACACATTTACAGTAGTGATTAGAGTAGAATTCAGAGCCCTAAACATGTTTATCAATTAAAAATAAAAGAACAAAAATGAATGTTTTAAATTCTCAATTAGGTTTACTAGAAAAACAAAGTAAACAAAAAAAGCACAGGTAAGGAAATAAAGATAAAAGCAAAAATTGATGAGGAAGAAATCAGAAAACTGGACCTCTAAGTAATAAATTAAAAATCTTAGTTCTTTGAAAAATTCGTAAAATAGGCAAACTGCTAAAAACCTAATTTTAAGAAAGACAGCAAACCAAAATAAATGATTGAGAGCAAGTCAGCACTGAAACAACATTTTTTTAGAAGTATAGAGATTATTGGCACACCTCTATGGAAATACACTGATTCACCTAGATGAAATGGAAATTTTCCTAGGAAAATATAACTTACAAAAATTGGCTTGAGAAGAAATAGAAGCTTAAATAAAGAAGCAAAGTTATTATGGCACTTCCCCACCAAAAAAGCACCATGAGCAAATAGTTTCGGAGGAGGAAAGCTATCAGCCTCAAAAAACAGATAGTCTCAATGCTATATAAATTGTTCCAGGACTTAAAAAATTAGAAAAATCTTCCAGATGGTTCTTATGAAATCAAGTATCACACTGTTACCTCAACTTGATAAAGGCTACAGATACAAACTACAGACAATATAATTTTTGAATTTTAACACAAGAACACTAAAGAAAATACTAACAACGTCCAATACTCCATTAATGAAAATAACACATTATGGTCAAATAGAATTTATTGCAGAAATGCAAGAATGGTGCAATATTAGGAAATCCATAGTATAATGTACCATATTGAGACGTAAGCAGAAAACTCATATGATTATCTCTACAGATATTGAAAAAGTCTGATAAAATTAACACTCATACTGATTAAAAAACACTCAAGAAAACAGGAGTTGATTGGTATTTCCTTAGCATTATTTTAAAAAAATACGTTATCTGGGTATGGTGGTTGTACGCCTGTAGTCCCAGCTACTACAGGCTGAGGGAGGCTGAGGTGGGAGGAACACCTGAGCTGTGATCACGCCACTGCATTCTGGCTGGGGTCACAGAGTGAGACCCTGTCTCAAAAAAGACTAATAATAACAATAATTTTAAAAATGTAAAGAAAGAAAGAAAGAAAAAAGACCTCAATACTAAAGCCAGCACCTTACTTAAGAGGAAACAACAGAAGCATTTTCATGCAATCAAAAACAAAGCAAGGATCCTCACTATTCCATTATTATTGAACACTGTCCTATAACTAATAAAATATACAAAAGAAACCAATTAGAGGTGTAAGACTTAGAAAACAAGGAAAACAATGTCTATTTGCAGATGACATGATAATCAACTTAGAAACCCTTAGAAAATCAGTGCTAAAACTAATTCAAGATTCAATAAAGTAACCGAATATCAAGATAAGAGAGGGAAATCAGTAGCCTTCATAAAAACAAAGAATAACTAGTTAGGAGGTATAATGGAAGACAAAATTCCATTTAAAAGAACAGCAAAAGCGCCAAAATACCTAGGAATAAACTTAATAATAAGCAAAATCTATATGAGAGAAATGTTAAGACACTCCTGAAAAACAGAAAAGTAGATTTTTAACAAAAATATACTATGCTCTTGGATAGTAAAATTCAACATCATAAAGATGCTAGTTCTCGCTAGTTAATTTAATAATAAAACATGGAATACTGGCCTGGCACAGTGGTTTACACCTGTAATTCCAGCACTGTGGGAGGCCGAGGTGGGCGGGTCATGAGCTCAAGAGATCGAGACCACCCTGGCCAAAATGGTGAAACCCTGTTTCTACTAAAAATACAAAAATTTAGCTGGGTGTGGTGACATGCACCTGTAGTCCTACCTACTCAGGAGGCTGAGGCAAGAGAATCACTTGAACCTGGGAAGCAGAGGTTGCAGTGAGCTGAGATCGAACCACAGAGCAACACTCCATCTCAAAAAAAGAAACATGGACTACTATTCAAGGACATGGATGGAGCTGGAAGCCATTATCCTCAGCAAACTAACGCATGAACAGAAAACCAAGCACCACATGTTCCCACTTATAAGTGGGAGCTAAACAGTGAGAACACATGGACACACAGAAGGAAAGAACACACACCGGGGCCTGTTGTCGGGTGGGGTTGGGGAGGGAGAGCATTAGGAAAAATAGCTGATGCATGCTGGGCTTAAAACCTAGGTGATGGGTTGACAGGTGTAGCAAACCACCATGGCACACATTTACCTATGTAACAAACCTGCATGTTCTACGCATGTACCCTGGAACTTAAAAATGTAAACAATAATAACAAAACATATCCTAAGAAAAAGTACCAATAAGTTTTTTTGTGATGTTAAACAAATTTATATGGAAAAATAAACATTTAAGAATCACTAAGTAAACTATGAATGTAAAAAGCTATGAGGGAGTCTTTTAAAACACTATAAACCCTCTCTTGTTAGAATATGGTATTAGAGCATGACTACAGAAACAAAGCATGCAGACCAGAATAGAAAATCCAGAAACAGATCCAAGTACATAAGGAAATTTAGCATGTGACAAACAGAGCAATCTCAAGTCAGTGGGACAAGGGTAGACTTTAATAAATGATGCTCGGACAACTGGACAGCCATCTATAAAAAGACAAAAATTGGATTCATATCTCATACTATATGCCAAAATAAACTCTAAATGTCTTAGAGAACTAAATGTAAAAAAACCGAAACTACACAAGTACTAGAAAACATGAGTGAGTTCCTCTTATCACCTGGATTTTAGAAAATTTCAGAATATAAATCAAGATCTACATGCAAAAAGATAATAAATTCAAATTATATTTTGCTTGGTTAAAAAGAATGCCATCAGAAATTCAAAAATTACTGGGAAAAATATTTGTAACATATTATATAGGTAAAAGACTAATATCCTTAATATGTAGAGAGTATTTACAAAGTAAGAAAAACAATACCAAAACCTTAAAAGAAAGATGGGCAAAAGACATCAACAGACAATTGCAATGTCCCTTAACATGCAAATTATTTTCAATTTAACTGAAAAGATAAAGTAAAAAAAAAAAAGTGAAACTATGCTAAGATACCCTTTCTCACCTATGAAATTATTTTTAATTGTTTTTTCTGAAGTTAGAGACAGACTGTTGCTATATTGCCCAGGCTTGACTCAAACTTCTGGGCTCAAGTGATCCTCCAAGCTCGGCCTCCTGAGTAGTAGTTGGTATTACAGGCACAAGCCACCATGCCCAGCTCACACCTATGATATTATTAGCAAAAACCAAAACCTGACAACATACTCTGCTGGCCACTCATATTTTGCCAGGGAGAATACAAAATATTATAACCTTCATAAAGCAGAATTAACACAGCATTTAACCTTTAACCCCAAAATCCCACTTCTAACAATTTATCCTAAAGACCCCTTTACATATATATTATGTAATTGTATATAATGTATATGTTTACATATTATTATACATACGTATATTTTTATTATTATACATATACACAAGGTTATTCACTGCAGTATTTTTGTAATTATAAAATACTGAAAATGGCCGGACTCAGTGGCTCACACCTGTAATCCCAACACTTTGGGAGGCCAAGGTGGGTAGATCACCTGAGGTCAGGAGTTCAAGACCAGCCTGGCCAACATGGTGAAACCCTGTCTCTACTAAAAATACAAAATTAGCCAGGCCTGGTGGATGCATGCCTGTAATCCCAGTTACTTGGGAGGCTGATACAGGAGATCACTTGAACCCGGGAGGTGGAGTTTGCAGTGAACCGAGATGGCACTACTGCACTCCAGCCTGGGCAATAGAATGAGACTCCACCTCAAAAAATAAAAAATAAAAAACTGAAAATAACCTAAATCACCATATATATGAGAATGGTCAAATAAACTACGGCACATTCACGCAATTTAGTACTATGTAACTGTTTCATTTTGTTATAAAAATGAAGGGAAAAAAATACCTCTGTAAACTTATAAACAGCTATGGGGAGATTTCTAGGATATATTATTAAGGAGTAAAAGCAAATATAGATGGATATGTTAATTATCCCAATCTGATCACTAAACATTACAGGTATCAAAACGTCTAGGTACCCCATGAATATGCACATTTATTGTCAATTAAAACAAAGTAAAATAAAAGCAAATATACTATGTTATCTTTTATATAAGAAGAGAAAATAAGGATATATATATCTGCTTACATTTATAAAAAGAAACACAGAAAGAATAAATTTTAAAACTAAGGAAACTGGTTACCTACAAGAGTAAGGGCAGATAGGAACTAGTCAGAAGGCATAGGGGATGATGACACTACCCTGAAAACATCTTTTTATACAATTTTGTCAAGAAGAGAGATAAAAACCTAAAACTGAATACAAATAGAAACAAATGAACCTAATTATATTTCAAATGAACACAATAACCTTTTAAAAATCTGCTAACAATCTTGAACTCTACTTAGCAGGTTTATTTTTGCAGTAGTATGGGTGCAGCAATTCCAAAACCACTTTCTATGTATTGCATGATTGAATACGAATCAATATACTTGCATAATTCTTGGAGACATGCTGCTCAGTGTTAAAGAAGAGCGATACAAATATGGAATAAAAGAGGACCAAGATAAAACCAGTAGTGTTAAATTGGACTTGGAGCTATCAGTGTAAATTCATGATTTATAGCTAAATAGACAGAAAACTAGATACTAATATAGATATGTTCATATACATATGACTACAAGTATATATGTATGAGTGCATATATATGTATCTGTTGGTCTAAAAACCATTATGTCAGGGTCAATAAGCACATCTAATACTTAGATTTTGATTTCTCTTTTTTTTTTTAATTGTATTTTAGGTTTTGGGGTACATGTGAAGAACATACAAAATTGTGACATAGGTACACAGTGTGATTTGCTGCCTTCCTCCCCTTCACCTATATTGGCATTTTTCCCCATGCTATCTCTCCCCACCTCCCCACCCCCCGCTGTCCCTCCCCTATTTGCCCCCCAACAGACCCTAGTGTGTAGTGCTCCCCTCCCTGTGTCCGTGTGTTCTCATTGTTCAACACCCGCCTATGAGTGAGAACATGCGGTGTTTGATTTTCTGAACACCCTCCTTTAATAAAATGAACCAAGGATTCTCGAAGAAATGGTTGATTCTAGGGAAAGGGAAGACAAAGTATAAGAGCTATGTAGTGCCAGAAATCAAATGTTAAAGAAGATATGTTAAAAGGACACAAGAATGACTTGAAGAAGCTCCCAAATATGTGACAAGTGAACATCAAAATAAATAAAAGATAAAACAGAGTATAATCCATTGAAGGAACATGGCAGACATCACTGTAACCAAACAATGAAAGTTAACAGCACCAATAATGAAACCAAGGTATCATTGCCTCTTGATATGATGCATTGATGACTTAGCATCACTTTAGGGGTATTCCTGCCCAAAATGTATAAGTAAGCTGAGTCTAATAATGAAGAAATTATAAAACAAAGTCACGTTAGAGAGAATTTTGCAAAATAACTGCCCTGTACTTCTTCAAAACCATAAAAATGTCATAAAAAGCAATGAAACACTAAGATTATATTTTAGGAGATTCCAGATTTTTTTTTTAATGAAAGACATGAAAACTAAATACAGTAAGTGATTATGATTGTTTCTTCAATCATTCAAAATAACATAAATAACATTATTGGGACAACTGGAGAAATCTAAATAAGGTCTATAGATTAGACAATAGCATTAAATCAATGTAATTTCCTGATTGTGGTCATTGTACTGATTTTATCTGAATGAATGCTCTTTTTCTTAGGAACCACACACTGAAGTCTTTAGGGATAAAGAAATATGAAATATGCAACTTACTTCCAAGTGGTTCTTTAACAATGTGTGTCAACTGCAAAGATATGGAACCTAAGTGCCCATCAACCAATGAGTGGATAAAGAAAATGTGCTATAGGTACACCATGGAATACTACTTAGCCATATACACACTCACACAAAAAATAATGTCTTTTGCAGCAACTTGGATGGAGTTGGAGACCATTATGCTAAGTGAAGGAACTCAGGAATGGAAAACCAAATTCTGTATGTTCTCACTTTCTAAGGAGCTAAGCTATGGGTATGCAAAGACATAAGGAGTGATATAACAGACTTTGGAGACTCAGAAGGAGAAGGGCGGGAGATAGATGGGGGATAAAAAAAACTATGTATTAGGTGCAATGTATATTATTCAGGTGATGGGTGCACATGTGCATGCATGCATCTCAGAAAAGGAGATAAAATGATAAAACAAATGTGGAAAATGTTAATAATTGATGAATCTCAGTAAAGAGTATATAAGAGCTTTTTATAATATCCCTGCAAATTATTTTGAAATATCAAAATAAACAAATTTTTAAACAAAAGTAAACTCTCATTTAATAAAAAATGATGCAATAAACAAACACTGAAATGGCCATGGAAAAAAAAACAGGAGTTATAAATACTTATGCCATATATACATACCTGTCTGTATTCGTGTTAGACTGAGAGTTGAGAGAGTTATCAAACTCATTCTCATTCTCACTTTCTCCTGACTGGCTATTTACAGTTCCTTCTTCTTCACCATCTACATCATTAAGAGCCTGTCTCAACAAAACGATAAAAACAGCACAAGTTGAGTATATATATACACTCATACTTTCTCTTTTTTCTGTCACAACAGAAAAGAGGTCCCTTCTCCTAAGCCCTCCACATGTTCTAGAACACAAATCCTCTCACATTCTTCCACTCCTATCAATTATCCTATCTCTCTACCACATTTTCAACCTCTCTCTGTAGTGGCTTCGGTTGACCAACATTTAAACGTGAGCAAGCCTCTCCCATCTTACCCTGACCCTATACTTATCTTAAGCTACATATATCTTCTTTCTTCTACCAACAAACTTCTTATAAGAGTTGTTCCACCCTCCTCACTCACCACCTATGGCCTGCAACTTTGCTTCTGCCCTACTGCTCTACTCAAACTGCTCTCTACAAGGTCAACCTCAAAACACTTACTCCTAAATCAAATGGATATGTCTGTCTTTGCCTTCCCTTACTTTTCTGACCACTCATTTCTTTCCTTTAAAATCTACTTGGCCAGGTGTGGTGGCTCATGCCTGTAATTCTAGCACTTTCGGAGGCTAAGGTGGATGGATCACTTGAGCCCAGGAGTTGAAGACCAGCCTTAACAACATGGCAAAACCATGTCTCTATAAAAAAATACAAAAATTTGTCAAGTGAGATAGCCCATGCCTATAGTCTCAGCTACTCAGGAGGCTGAGGAGAAAGGACAACCTGAGCCCAGGAAGGTCGAGGTTGCGGTGAGTTGTGATTGTGCCACTGCATTCCAGCCTGGGCAACAGAACGAGACTCTGTCTCAAAAAAAAAAAAAAAAAAAAAAAACTACTTGATACACATTTCCTTTAACTCCCATAATACTGTATTTTCTTAGATTTTCTCCTACTCTTCTGGCCATTCCTTCCCAATCACCTTTACTGATCTTATGTTTCTACCCTTTCCTTATATCTGATGTGACTAAAGTCACATCACACCTGCTAGGTAAACACTCAATACATTTTAGCTATTATTATCCAGTCTTATCTTGTTTGGTACAAACGTTACACATAGAAAGTGCAATACACTTAAGAAAGAGCAAATCTAGCAACCACAACAGTATTTGTTGATATTTAAACTTTTAAAATGTTTACCACAAGGCCTATATCAACCTTTTCTCCCCTCATCTGATCCAATTTGAGTGGTTATATCTAAAGCTGTAACTACAAATGAAATGCTATTAATTTCCAAACGTCTATCTTCACACCCAGATCTGTCCTAAGCCCTAGACATTTATATTCAACTGGCCTATAAGATATCCCTATTCTGGCCAGGCACAGTAGCTCATTCCTATAATCTTAGCATTTTAAGAGGCAGGAGGATCGCTTGAGCCCAGGAGTTTAAGATCAACTTGGGCAACATGGCAAAACCCCGTCTCTACCAAAAATACAAAAATTAGGCAGGCATGGTGGCGTGCACCTGTAGTATCAGCTACTCAGGAGGCTGAGGCAGGAGGATTACTTGAGCCCAGGAGGTGGAGGCTGCAGTGAGTCATGATTGTGCCACTGCATTCCAGCCTGAGTGACATAGCAAGACCCTGTCTCAAAAAACAAGATATCCCTACTCAATAGGTCCAAACTGAACAGCTTCCTAACCCCTCCTACCATTCTTCCAGATACTTTGTTCCTGCCAATATTATCTGCCAATATTACCTAAGACAATCAACAGTGTCACCATCTACTCAAATGCTCAAGTCAGCAAATGAGGAGTTATCCTTCTTTCTCCCCTGTCCTGTCCTATAGGTCACCCAATCCTGTCCTATAGGACAGACACTCTCAAGTCTATCCCTACTCTCCTCTATTTCCTTCCCTACTGGCACTACTTTGGGTCAGGCCCTCACCACTTCTCACTAAGATGCCCACCAAGTCTTCAAACCAGACCCTCTCTCCAGTCTTGTCCCTTCCCAATCCATCTTCCACACTATACTGGATCTCATCGTGACTCCACTCTTTAAAATCCTTCAGTGGCTCTACTTTTACTTTCCAGTCCTTAGCCCTCCAGGACCTAGGTCCAGCTTGTCTCTCTAACCTCAAATCCTGCTACCTCCCCAACCCAATGACAGAGATATGCCTTAATCATCTACGTATCCTAGCATCTAGTGCATGATCTGAAATATTACATGATGAATAAGTGAGTAGGTTCAGTCTCACTAATTTCTATATGGATGAAGAAATTAGGACCCAGAGAACTTAAGTAATATAGTAACAATTTCATTTTTTCTTGGTGACTCAAATTATCTAAAGCAACACCAATTTCCCTTCTGATGTATAGTGGTCCTCTGCTTATCTATTAAGGTGTCTCCTCTCTCCCCTCCCTCACCAACATTCTTCTCTGCTATCTCTGCTTTGAGAGGCTCACATCACTGTTTTTCATCTGCTATCAGCTGTAAATTGAGAAAGAACTTAAACCAAGTAGGTAAATTAGTTGTATCAGTAACATTAATTTGAAATTCTACTGCTGTATTAACAGTAATAGGCTCAGATGTGAGAATAGACTCTTCAACACAATAAAATCTGACCGCTTTATTCCATGTTTCTGGGATACACTGTGTACTTGTTTCCAGGCTCCAAATAACTGAAAAAGTGCTTAAAGTAGGACTAAAATAAATGTGGCTAATGGATATGGCTATTTAAAATATATGTAACATTTTACTTAATTGCCTTTGGAAGTATGAAACAACATAATTAATATATCTGTTATGATTCTGGACTCTTGAGAAATGTTAAGTTTATGAATATTGATACTGAGAAATGTTAAGTTTATGAATATTGAGAAATGCTGAGTGTATGGTAAAATATATTGTTTGCTAGTAAGAACGATAGCAAGGAAAACCTAGCCCTGCCCCCACTCCCCCACCCTGCAAGAAAACTACTTGGGGCATTCCAAAGTGGCAGGACAATGTATCAATATCATACACAGGTTAAAACAATTCTTCAAGATATCTGACCCTGCCCCCGTGGCTCCCTCATGGAGAATACTTTTTAGTTTGTATGTGTTCAGTGGTTAAGCAGGCACCAGCTGCCTAACTGGCATATTCTGTGTTATGAGAAAATACCAAACATCTGTTTGTTAATAATAATCAAATGTTCAGAGAGAATAACTGTGTGGGTCAGAGTCCACTCGAGGCCTTCAGCCTGGAATACTGCCAGCCCCTGAGGCTCTCAGCTTAGAAGGCTGCTGGCCCCTCGGATAGTACCACTTTGCTGTTCTATCTTAGTGTCTGCCTCTCAGTTCCTTCTGCGCCGCCTGGGTGGGGGTCTCTACAACTGAGCTGGCTATCGGTACTGGATCTTGCAACTCCCTGGGATCACCTGACTCCAAGTGGAAAGGCTCCCTGCCATTTCCATAATGATCGATGGTGGCAGTCTTGTGGAGCCACATGGCCTAGATTTGAATCCCATCTTTGATGCAAACTACGTAATCTTGGCCAAGTCACTTAATTTTTCTCAGCTTCAGTTTCCTCATCTGCCAAATGGGGATAATGACAGTATATACACCTACTAGGTAAGCACTCAATAATTTTAGCTATTATCATCCAGTCTTGTTCGGTACAAACATTTCTCACAGAAAGTGCAATACACTTAAGTAAAAGCAAATCTAGCCACCACAAGTAGCATTTGTTGATATTTAAACTTTCAAAATGTTTACCACAAGGCTATATCAATTTAAACTTCCTTTCAGCATGAGTGTTACAGCTATGAGTAGAGCACATTACCTGAGGTTCTATGACAGACTCATTAAAGATAGGTTGGGTGATAGGGTCTTGATTTACCATAATGGGACTCTGAGAGGAATCAGGAGCCATTGTTATATTTGGAAACCCTGCAAAAGGAAAAGAAGTTCTGATGATTTATTTCATTTAACTAAATTGAGTTCACAAGCTCTATACTACATATACTCTCTATACTGTCCCATACTTCATCATCATATGAAAATCTTAAAACAGCAGCTCACATTAATGTAGTGCTTACTATATGCCAGGCACTGTTCTAAACGTACTTACATCTATTAACTCATTCCACCCTCACAAAACCCTATAAGTACTAATATTATTTTACAGATCAGTAAACTGAAACTCAGACTTTAAATAACTAGCCCAAAATAACATTAATAAATTACCAAGCCAGAATTCAAACATTATATGAAAAACTAATGTTTCTAGAAGATAAAAATGAACTATACACACATTAAAATAAATAATACGTGTATCTGACAAGAGGCAACATTCCTCTGAGAGAGAGACTGAAGTTGCTTTAGGTTTCAAACTAAGCTTTACTCAAGTCATTTTAAAATTACAAAATCCTGTACTTTGCACAAGATATTTTAGTTGATTAAAACAATTTACTTTTCCTTAGCTGAATTATTTGAAATACAAGTAGTTAATATTCTTATGGAAAGAGATTATAATAACCCTAACCCTAACAACCCTTGTAAATCCACCCTACAATACTTGTAATATAAATATGATGCCTAAGAAAGGCCTTTAAATTCTTCCAAATAGTCAGGTGTGGACTATAATTTAATAAGGAAGAGAAGCTTTTATTTGAATTGACTACCTGTGCGCCTAGGAGGAAACAGCTCTTTTGCTGCAGCTATCAGATGATCAGATTTCTCCAAAACATCCTGCATCTGATATTGATCGGAAAGAATCTAGATACATGTTAATGACAAATGTTATTATTCAGATAAACATATATTTACTTTTCAAATTGCAAAAGAAAAGACTATAAAAAGGCCTGGAGCATGAAAATAACCATAGGCTACCTTCTTAAAACCCTTCAGCAGCAATATCCTTAAGTACCAGTAGATGGGGCTATGACAATAATTAGTAGCTTTCAAATGCTTGACTCCAAAGAAATAGAATTAAATTGTAACCCACGACATTTACATACACGCAAATATATATATTTACATATATATACATATATATTTATACACACACACATACACACAAGTTTTAATTAACCTTGCTACATGAGAACCATATTTTCTTAATTTCTATTCCATTTTTAAAATGTTGGCTGCAACTCACTAACTTCACAATTCATTAACGAATTATAATCTATAGTTTGAAAAACACAGATTAAAGACAGGAATCTCTGAGCTATAAACTTAGAAGGTGTTTCAACCACTAGAGTGAATTCAGAATCCACTAATGTGTCATGACGTACAACTTTAAAAACATAAGATATGAGTTTTAGGATTAAACAAAAAATGTGATGCTTCTGTGTTTAAAAACAGGTCAGTTTTTTACCCTGGAGAGGTAGAAACACAAAAACTACCACTACAGTAGTGCCTCTGATTATGCACTTTTAACTTAGGAACTTTCATATATATTATAAGCAAGGCCACAGGCTAGAATAAAAGTCAGATAATTCTCTATGCACCACCAGATGGCATTCTTAAGTTAAAAGCACTTGGAAACTGTTTCCAACACAGACTCAAACTGGTAAAACATCTGATAACAAATACTCTTAACAGAATTTCTCTATACAACGGAATCAAGCACATACATAATGTGACCTCAGTTATTGTTTTAGGACACAGAAAGAAAAATAATAAGAGTCACATTCTTAATTTGTCCCTTTCTTCTCCTGCTATAACCGAGCAGGTTGGCAGGCTCAGTGAGAATAAAGCCCTAAATTTATTCCTTCCACAAAGAGTAAGCTTTGGAATGCTATCAGGTCAAGAGCACAGTTACAGCCAGAAGACTGAAATACTAGTCCCAGTTAACAACCCTTCCCCAGACCTACAAGGGTGTTATATGGATATGAACACACTGAAAACCTATATACCACTCTAGAGATGTTTGAGAATTTTGCTATATCTAGAGATGTTTGAGAATTTATATTATCCCACAAACCAAGTGGGAACAATTATGAGCTTAGCCATCTTCCAAGTACAAGCAATTATGAGCTTAAGAAAAGAATGTGAATGAATGAGTATAATCTTTCACTATATTAGAATAATTACACAAAGCTTATTTCCTAATAACAATTTTAAGAGTTTACTTTTTTAAAGAAACATTGACCTATCAAAATAAAGAAACAGAATTGACACATAAAGATTATAAGTAATAATCTTATTAACCATATTGAGATCTGATTTTTTTTTATAATGAGGTCTCAATAAAAGCCATTATCTGTCACCTTCTGCTAGTCCAAGCTTGCCCAACCCGCGGTACAGGATGGCTTTGAATGTGGCCTAACAAATTTGTAAATTTTCTTAAAATATTATGAGTTTTTTTTGTAACTTATTTTTTTTTTTAGCTCATCATCTATCATTAGTTAGTGTATTTTATGTGTGGTCCAAGACAATTCTTCTTTTTCCAGTGTGCCCCAGGGAAACCAAAAGATTGGATATCCCTGTTTAGTCTATGCCCTTGGGAAAAAATGGTTTGAGTGGCCAAAGATCAGTGTATTGGCTCTTATTTCTTCTTTCTAGATTTATAACTCCTCTTATAAAGACCATCTCTTGATAGGTAAACTGATCTCTACAAGCCTAACTGTATATATTACTCCTCTTATGAGTTTGCAGGGCACAAACTTAAACCTGTAACTGGTGGTACACATGATGGATTTTCAAAGGATCAAACTCTCTGCAAAAAAAAAAAAAAAATTATCAGAAACTTCGTCATCTTAGCCCTTTTGTACCATGGTAACAGACAGCAGGTGGAACTGGGAAATTACAAAGAGACTTTAGGAGTTATTACATTTTTGGGATTTATAAGATCTTTATGAAAGCCTCCCTCTCCCTGACTGAGAAGGAACTCTAATTTGCTTGATTCCCATGGCAGGGGTACATCTTACGGCAAATCAAATCTAAGATTATGCAGGCCAAACAGCTTTCTCTTAATTTATGTTCATCTAGGAGTCCAGCTTCAGGTGGATGGGTTCTTTTAGCATTAATAGATAATGATTAAGCTTATGTGGATATGTCTAAGAAGGCTTCTGCCTTTGGTCCACTGTATCCCTTAAACAGAGACATTGCAAATTTAGTAACACTGAAATAAAAGATGCACATATCCATTGACTAAGCAATTCTACTTTTAAGAATTTATCCTACAAATATATGTGTACCCAAAAACATTTTCAAGGATATTTATTACATTATTGATAGTATCAAGGTAGAAAACAATCCGTGGGTCACTGACACTACTACTTAAGTATACGGCAATGTTCTTTTCGTTTCTCCTTTAACGGCAGAACTCCAGCATTTTAGCCAATTACATGGCTAGATTTCCCACCCATCTCTGTAGGTGGGAATGGCCACGTGATGACTTTCTGGCCAACAGGATATAAGTAATAGGAGTAGCATGCACTGTTCTTCCTGTTTCCTGCTGGTTGGCATATAACTGAAGGAAGCTGCTATGGCTATTTTGTATTCAGAGACAGAAATTGTGTAATGAAGGACTGCAGAGTTCCCTACCAGCTACCACTTTCCTCTCAACTGTTTCATGAAATAGAAATAAATGTTTAAAACAAAACATATAGTAAGGTATTTATTTCCAGAAGCTTAAACTGTACTCTAATATACAACCTAAGTGTTCACCAATAAAGCACTGAATAAATGTGGTACATCTATATGCTATTGGCCATCAAACAGAAAAAGTAGATGTCTAAGTACTGACAGGGAATTATCTCCAAGATATGCTGGTAAAGAGAAAACACCTGAATCCCAATAAGAGAGGAGGTTCTCAATCCCTGCAGCACATTAAAATTACATAGGAACTCTCTAAAGAACACCTACATGGGGCCACATCCCAGGCCAACTAAATCTGAATCTCTGGGTACAGAATCCAGATAGTTATACAGATATATATAGAGAGAGAGTTTTTTTTTTTTTGTTTTTTTTTTTTTGAGATAGAGTGTCACTCTATTGCCCAGGCTGGAATGCAATGGCACGATCTCAGCTCACTGCAACCTGGGTTGAAGCAATCGTCCTACCTCAGCCTCCTGAGTAGCTGGGACTACAGCCACTCGCCACTGCGCCAGCTAATTTTTGGGATTTTTTGGTGGTGGTGTTTTTGAGACAGGCTGGAGTGCAATGGCACAATCTCAGCGCACTGCAACCTCTGCCTTCCAGGTTCAAGCGATTCTCCCACCTCAGCCTCCCAAGTAGTTGGGATTACAGGCACCAGCCACCATGGCTGGCTGATTTTTGTGTTTTTGTAGAGACAGGGTTTCACCATGTTGGTCAGGCTGGTCTTGAACTCTTGACTTCAGGTGATCCACCTGCCTTGGCCTCCCAAAATGCTGGGATTATAGGCATGAGCCGCCATGCCCAGCTGTTATACATTTTTTTTAATGGCACTTCTTGACCCTGACTGATTGTAATGTGCAGTGAGAGTTAAAAACCACTATACTAGTGCCTGAGGAAGCAGATCTACAAAAAGAAGGCAAAGAAACGTCACTCATCCTCTCTCACCTTTAAACACTTTCTTCTACCACATCTATAACTTATATGAGAAATTCAGGACATTAGCAGGAACCATAGGGAAAGGAAATAAAAGCCCAGAGTCTGATGCAATCCAAGCAGGCTGCCTTTCTTCATGGTCAGATCTGTGTTTTCACACCTTTCACTGAGAATTACCACACAGCATTTAAATGTATGTGACTTGTCCAAGATCACCAAAAGATACTTATCCGTAAAGCAGCATTTTCTCAATCAAGCCACTGTTCTTTTCTCAAGCTCATGTAAACATTTATTTGGGAGATATTATTCTTTCTGGTATCTCTAAGACTGAGACTTTATTTCAATAAGAAGCCTAACAAATTGCTAAAAAACAATGTATGATTCAAAGCTGCCATGAAAGGTCAGATAGCTAAGTGCTGTACATAAGCTTCAATCTGAACAAAGAGCAACACTCCAGACAAAGTACATTCCTTTACAATGACTTCAGCTCAAATTTTAAAAGGTTATTTGCTGTAGTTTCCTCTTATTTCCCATATTGCTTATCCCTACATATCTGATTACTTATCCAAACACCCATGTCTGGCAAAAGGTTAAGCCAAAGACAAGTTGCTTACTACTCAGTCGGACAAACATACATTATTATGTTGTTTTTTTTCAAAGTAATCTAACAGCACTGCTGTTGAACTAAGAAAAATAATTATAGCAGCTTATATATAAAAGGAGGAATAAGCAAAGATTGTGCTGATCACTTTGTAAGTATACCACTGAAATCTCGTAACAATACAACCAAATAATTTTAAATATGAGAAAATTCAGGCTAAAAAGTTAAATAATTTACTGAGGGTCACATAGCTAGTATGTTGTAGAAGAGAAATTCAAACCACCAAACTAGACTCCAATCACTCTGTTGCTTTTTTTGAAATGCACATGTAGATTATTGAATAAGAACGCAGTGATTACTAGAGTCACTCCAATGTGAATCAAATTGAGGGGAAAAACAAAGAACCCTATTTATCTCCTTTTTCTAACTCTAATGCAGTTTAGCATTACCTCCTTCATGATAGACAATCTTCTTTTCTCCAGATTTGAAGTTTCTGGTTTCTGCTTCCTCAATTTTCTCTTCAAAGCTTTTTCTTGGAGTTCCCAGTGTACTAACGCTTTATTCTTTGATTTGTGTATTTCATGACGACGTACCTGTATAGAAGAGTAATGGGGAGAAATGTCAGATATAGGTAACAGGCGGATAGAGGCAGCAAACTACATTGCCGTGTATGTACCTATGCAAAAATCCTGCATGTTCTGCACATGTACCGCAGAACCTAAAGTGCAATAAAATATATGTGTGTGTGTGTGTGTGTGTGTGGCGTGTGTGTGTATAACATAAAGGAATGTTTTAGACACGAAGAAGTGGCCTATTCATATGGTGAGACCACCTACTCTAGTTTGTCACTTTTTAAACTTCTTCTGATCCAATATATGCATATTTATATATATTCACAGCCAAAATTTTCAGTACCCTAAATTTTCAAAAATGATCTTCAAGAAATAAGTATATGGAACTGGTAAACCCACCTAAAAGATATACTGAAAGAAATATCAATTTCTACTACTTTTCTGCAAGTCTATCCAGCAAACCAGTGTTTTTCAATCCACAGGTTGGGACTCATTTAATGGATGATAAAATCAATGCATGGGTCAAAATCAGCTTTTTTTTTTTTTAAATATACACACATTAAGCACAATGTAAAAGGTACAAAATCCAGAGTCATCTTTAGCAAAGACACACTTGTTTCGTGACAATCACATCACTACCGAGAACTAATAATGCAGTGTGTTCATAGCCCTTCAATGGCTTCATGTGGAAGTGGGTCACTGAAAATACAGAAGTCAGGGAAGTAGAGTTCCTGAAGTACAAGAAGAGATATGAGCCAAAGGTCTTAAGTGTTAGAGGAGAGGGTTCACTACAGTGGCTAAAAATAAAAATAGATATTTGGTTTTACAAGGACTCTAGTATTCAGAACTATGAACATGAACATATGTGATAAAATGTACTGCTGAGTTTTCTCCAGTAAATAAGAAATCAATCTATTAAAGAAACAACCATAAATATAACACATGGATTCTGACTCACAAAAAAACAAATGAAGATGACTTTAGACAATTGAGGAGATTTGAATATGAGCTGAGTATTAGGTGATACAAAAAAATTATACTTTTGTTGGATGTAATGGCACTGTGATTATGTTGAAAAAAAAATATTTCTTAAAATGCAAACTGAATATGTAAGCACAAAATGATGTGTTCTCTTGAATTTGCTTTATAACATTTCGGTGAAAAAAAAAGGTAAGATGAAGCAACTTTGGCAAATTTTTAATAACTATTGTATCTGGGTGAACAGTACATAGTAGTTATTTCTATTCTTGTCTCCATTTTCCCACGAGTTTGAAATTTTTCATTTAAAAAATGTTAAGTCAGTTGGGCATCACTATTATTCTCAATAAATAGTTAATGAGCACCTACTAGGATTAAGACTCCCGGGTACACAAAGATGTATAGGATATGGTCTGTATCTCTCAAAAGCATTAACAATCTGCCCATGGAGATTGACCACATCCATATAAAGACAAATTACATGAATTAGATGTCATTTACTCAATGCCTTAGATAGTAAGACCAACAATAGTTTAGAGGAGATAATTGGTCTGTTTCAAAAAACAGGACTTCAAACTTACTATAAAACTATAGTAATCAAGACAGTGTGGTACTGGCATAAGGACTGACAAATCAGTGGAATATAATTGAGAGTGCTGAATAAGCATTTATATTTACAGACAAGTGATTTTTCAACAAGAGTTCCAAGATAATTCAATGGGGAAAAAGGTCTTTCCAACAAATGCTGTTTGAACAATGATTATCCCTTAGCAAAAAATAAAGTTGGGCCCCCCTCCTACCACACACCATACAGAAAAATTAACTTAAAATAAATTACAGTTCTACATATAAGAGCTACAACTATAAAACTCTTAGAAGAAAACATAGGTGTATATCTTTGTGAACCTTGGCTTAGGTAACAGTTTGTTAAACATGACACTAAAAACTCTAGTGAAAAAATAAAAAACATGTAAATCTGACTTCATCAAAATTAAAAACTTTCCAGCTTAAAGGACACCATCAAGAAACTGAAAAAACAAGAAAATGTGAGAAAATATTCGTATCTGATAAGGAATTTATATTCAGAATACATAATTTTTATAACTCATCAATAAAAGCACAAATAATCCAATTTTTAAATGACTAAGGTATTTGAATAGACATTTCTCCAAAGAATATATTACAAATGGCCAAAAAGTACATAAAAGGATGCTTAACATCATCTGTCATTAGGGAAATGCAAATTGCAACCAAAATGAGATAGCACTTTACACCTACTAAGAGAACTAAAATGAAAAAGGTGACAGTAGCAACAATGTGGGGAAACTGGAAGCCTCATAGATGCTGGTGGGGATGTAAATGGTGCAGCCACTTTGTAAAACAGTTTGAGGGCCGGGCGCGGTGGCTCACGCCTGTAATCCCAGCACTTTGGGAGGCTGAGGCGGGTGGATCACGAGGTCAAGAGATCGAGACCATCCTGTCAACATGGTGAAACCCCGTCTCTACTAAAAATACAAACAATTAGCTGGGCATGGTGGCGCATGCCTGTAATCCCAGCTACTCAGGAGGCTGAGGCAGGAGAATTGCCTGAACCCAGGAGGCGGAGGTTGCGGTGAGCCGAGATCGTGCCATTGCACTCCAGCCTGGGTAAGAAGAGCGAAACTCTGTCTCAAAAAATAAATAAAAATAAATAAAAAATAAAACTAAAAAAAAAGTTTGATAATTATTCAGAAAATTAAATATGGAGAAATTATGACTCAGCAATTCTACTCCTAGATGTATACATATAAAAGAACTGATAATATATGTTCACACAAAACTTGTACATGAATGTTCACAGCAGCATTATTACATAACAATGCAAAAGCAGAAACAATGCAAATGTCCACCAAGTGAACAACAGATAAATAAATGGTGGATCCATACAATGGAATAATTATAAGGAATGAAGAACTAATATGGGCTAGGCATGATGGCCAACACCTGTAATCCCAGCACTTTGGGAGGCTGAGGTGGGCAGATTCCTTGAGCCTAGGAGTTCAAGACAAGCCTGAGCAAGACAGCAAAGCCCTGTGTCTGCAAAAAATACAAAAATGAGCCAGGTGTGGTGGCATGCACCTGTAGTCCCAGGTACTCAAGAAGCTGAGGTGGAGATGGCTTGAACCCAGGAGGTGGAGACTGCAGTGAGTGGAGACTGATACATGCTAAGACAGGGATGAACCTTGAAAACATTATGGTAACAGAAAGAAGTTAGTCACAAAAGGCCACATATTGTATTCCATGCATATGAAATATCCAGAACAGGCAAATACATAAAAGCACGAAGTAAACTGGTCATTGCTACAAACTGGGAGGAACTGGGCACAAGGAGTGACTGTTAATGGGTATAGGGTTTCATTTTGGGGTAATGAAAACATTCATGTTGCACAACTCTGAATATACCAAAAATCACCAAACTATACACTTGGAACAGATTTTATGGTATGTGAACTATATCTCAATAAATCTTAAGAACAAAAAAAAGTGGAAACGTTAAAAAAAAAGTAGAACTTGAACTAGGATAAAGAAGTAAAGAATGATTTGAACACGTAGAAAAGAAGGTACAGAAACTGTTCCAAGTAAGGAATAGGGGCTCAGACGTGGAAATATTCATGGCATATTCAAGGGATAAATTATTACACTAACTAGAACAATATGTTTGTATAGAGAAGTAACAAATAATGCTGAAAATATATCTATAGATCGTTTTAAAAGGCAGATAGATGTACATAGGGCAGTACTAGATTGAAGAGATTTCAGCTGTAAACCCAACACATTTAATGAAATTCTAATACATATTAATTGATATTCCTAGCTAAAATCAGGAAGTCCAGAAGATAAGCTTTTTGATTTTATATAGACATAAACAAGATTAAACATAAGTGAACAACTTCCAGGAAGTGCATATAGTTTCTATTCTAAAAGTTACAAGTCAAATACCAAACAAAACACTGAATAAATGACTTCAGTTTCGATAATGAACTTACCAGATCTTCAGGAGTTGACCGATGAACTGTTAGATCAGTCACAGTATTCTGTAAAAAAAAAAAAAAAAAAAAGTGGGGGAGGGGCCTTTCTTTAAAAAAGAAAAAAAAAGTTTTCTTATAAAATATACACACTTGGGAGGCCGAGGCAGGTGGATCACGAGGTCAACAGATCGAGACCATCCTGGTCAACACGGTGAAACCCCGTCTCTACTAAAAATACAAAAAATTAGCTGGGCATAGTGGCGCGTGCCTGTAATCCCAGCTACTCAGGAGGCTGAGGCAGGAGAATTGCCTGAACCCAGGAGGCGGAGGTTGCGGTGAGCCGAGATCGCGCCATTGCACTCCAGCCTGGGTAACAAGAGCGAAACTCCGTCTCAAAAAAATATATATATATATACACACTTACTGGATTTTAATGGCTAAATAGGTTTCAAAATCCTAGGATCAAAAACTCTTTCATTCTAGGAACCAGTATTCTCAATTTAGGTATTAACACATATTAGTTAGGTGTATTTATAGAAAATAACAGAATAATTTTAGATATCTTACAGAAAATAAATACTGGATTCACCAGCAGTCATACATTATATTAAAACAATGAAATATTGAAAATGAATATATGGTATATGAATAAATGGCAGTATATATTTAAAATGAGTAAGTTTAACTGAAGTTTTAGTTTTCACACTGTGTTCTATGGAATCCCAGGATTCCACAATGTAACTCTAAAGGTTCCTAAAAAACAGTGTGATCACTGGCAGGGCACAGTGTCTCACGCTTGTAATCCCAGCACTTTGGGAGGCCGAGGCAGGTGGATCACATGAGGTCAGGAGTTCAAGACCAGCCTGACCAACACAGCAAAACCCTGTCTCTACTAAAAATACAAAAATTAGCTGGGTGTGGTAGTGGGCGCCCATAATCCCAGCTACTCGGGAGGCTGATGCAAGGGAATCACTTGAACCCAGGAAGTAGAGGCTGCAGTTAGCCAAGATTATGCCACTGCACTCCAGCCTCGGCAATAAAGCGAGATTTCATCTCAAAAAAAAAAAAAAGTGTGACCACTATAGAGAGGTTCAGTTTGTGTCTGCAAACATCTTAAGCATAGATGCTACTACCATGAAAGATGAAATCTGAGGGCAATGTATAATTTCACAAAATGTGAAAAGTCACTTAAAAGGCACTAAACTAAAATGGCAGGGCTACCCCACTGCACTACTCCATAAGTTATCACTAATATCAGAGTCCATGTAAATAGCACCCCCTGAAATTGTGTGGTACACAGCCTGCACAGTTCAAAGTAGCAACCTGTAACTTGGCCCTTTCCAAAGCAACTTCAGCCATTTTGCTACACAGATTTGGTAAGGCAGGAAATAAAATAAGTTAGTTTCACTTCTAAGTGATGAGGAACACAAAGAGTCAAAATAGATTCTGATCAAAGATTAAACTTTTTGGCCATGATTTATATTTGGCTCAAGGCTTTTCTATATGAAAACTGTTAATACTTTTACACTTATTTAGAAAGGTAAAAGATAAAAGCCAGGCATGGTGGTGTGCGCCTGTAGTCTCAACTACTCAGGAGGCTCAGGAGGCCGAGGCAGGAAGATCGCATCACAAGCCCAGGAGTTTGAGGCCAGCCTTGGCAAAATAGCAAGGCCTTGTCTCAAAAAAAAAAAAAAAAGAAAAAAGGAAAAGGTAAAAGAAAGGTACTACAAGATCATGAGAATTGTTTTTAATAATCATTTAAAAACTCAGGCATACAGATAAATGATATGCTTGAAATTTGTTCTCATGGAAGAAAATAATTCCATCAATACTAGTTGTTTAAAACTTTCTGAAATTGCCTTTAAATCTAATCTACAAGCCATTTCAGAAAATGTCTCACTATTTTTATCAAGACAGTATTAATCAGTTTCATCTCTTCTCCATCATTTACCATTTACTTCAAATGACTTATGACTATTTTCCAAGTTCAGTCTACCTTCAAAAAACAAAAGATTTTTCCAGCACTGCAGATAATAAAAAGTAAATGAGGAAGGTTCTTAATGCAATTTCAAATGATAGGTTTCAATTAAGTTTTGAGCAATAGCAGCATGCTGGAATAAATGCAGTCATCCCACAGTATCCAGGATCCCCACATATATCAAAATCCACACATACTCAAATCCTACATTATAGTATCTCCACGAAGCAAAACCCACATACAGGTTTTGCATATGTATTTTCAATCTATCTTTGGTTGTAGAGGTAGAACTCAGGGATACAGTCAACTATATTTATTGAAAAAAAAATTCATGTATAAGTGAACCCATGAAACTCAAAGGTGATGTTGTTCAAAAGTCAACTGTACTGAACTTCCCAAAGTAACCACTCTGAAGGGGAAAATACTTACGTTATCATATTTTTCTTTCCTATTGATCAGTTTCCTTACCTTACAGTCACATTCTTATTATTAAAATTTTACAGCCATTCAGACAGCAACAAAAGAAGTCCCCCTCCCCCACTTCAAAGGCTGTCAGTTTGCCCAGCATATCTGGCTAACATGGTAGGTTGCAAACCAGAAGATTCCAAGTTCAAAAGAATCCTTGAGATCCAAACTAGCTACTCAGGAGGCTAAGGCAGAAGGATCGCTGGAGTCCAGGAGTTTAAGGCTGCAGTGGGCTATGATGGCAACACATCACTCCAGCCTGAGTGACAGAGCGTGACCCTGTCTCTTAAAAAGAAGATATAAATCCCTGTGGTAACACCAGGCAATATTCAGGTTAGGAGCCAGAAATGATATGTCACAGGTACTTGAGACTTGTCTTACATTGTAAGAGAACATTTGTTCTGAAACTGATCAACCACTGGAAGTGAGCAATTTATGGGATAAAAGAGCAAAGATCACCTATTTTTTTTCAGCCAAAAATGGCACTCACATGGTTATGAAATCACTGATTGCTCTGAACAAATCTAAAAAAGATACCGAAAAAATTCACAGACTACAGTGACACCGGCGAGCTGGGGTTGCCTTTATGCAATGAGTTCTCAAAGTGAAAGTGAGAAGACTTTCTTTTAAATATGCTCCCCGTTTCCTTAAGATTCCAATTCTTCAAAGGAGATAGAGGTTACAGTCTGGACATGTGTATTCTAAAAACTTCCCCCAAGGATTCTGCTCTTCCCTCCAAGACCTAGACTATCACATGCTCAGAAACCTATTCCAGCCTATTACATGATGAGCCCCATTCAGAACACCATCTTGCATTACTAGGGCCATATCTCTGTGTCCATTCCTACAGAGTAATGTTACATTATTTACTATCCCACCTATACTCACATCCCATTCTTGTTTCACTGAAGTCTTCTTCTTCTTTACTTTCAGTGTCTTTCTTACACCAACTCGGGGACCACAGCGGTTCACTCTGACAAATGACATCTGGGAATAATAATCATATCAACTTTTTAAAATACAAGAAAAAGCAATAAGCATCACCAGAGTTGAGAGAGACCTAAAAAAAACAAATTTTAAAATGTCAGAAGAAAAACTTAAGCATAATGAAAGGAACAGGCTATTAAAATACTTAGTTATTTCATTCTACAACTAATAAAAGTTGGTACTGATAATTATAATAAAAGAGGTCTCAAGTCAATAACATGTATATATATGATTAATAAAGAACTCTAGGAATGCAAAAATTATGGCCTAAAGCAGAGAACTAAAACAGTAGTCATAAGCTATGTCATCAGTTACACACATTCACAATTAGTAGAAAATAGGCCACTTAAAGCTAATAATATGAATGTAAGGTGAAGCGAGGAAAGGGCAAAAGAAAGTTGGAGTTCTTTTTTAAGCACTCTAATACTCAAAATCACTACCAGGTACATATGTGCTTACCTGAAAATAAAGGTAGCTAACCTTTAGAGAACAAATGAGGTATGATACCACTTCTAATATATCTGTCACATAATGCTAAATGGGGCTAATTACTGATTTTTTTCTATTGCTGCTAAATTTTAAAATAGAATTTTTAAATTGCCAACATTGGCTTGCCACTGTTTAAATAGGAATGCTAAGGACACTAGACTACATATTATACCAAATTAGAAAAACGTCCATAATCCCCAAACACCAGGATTTTACAATACATACGACTTTTAAAAAGCAGTATATACACATGACGACTGCTGCAGAACCTTTTAACCTACCTAAATTACAGAACTTTCCAGCTGACCCCCTTACTCCCAATTAGTCTAAAACAAGAACTCTAGTATTTTCCTTAAGTACTTTTTTTGAAAAAAATTACTACTATAATAAAAATGTCTAAATACAAGTATTTCTTAAGATTTGTCCTCAATCTTCCTTGCACTCTGTACTCTCTCTTAACAAGAACATTCACTCCTTAAACATCGTATCTAATTTCAGCATTTACAATTCAGCCAAAGAAAACAAGTTACATACAAGTTAGAGAACAACATTTAAGTATTATGATGGTAACAATGATGATAGCAGAGGTGGTAATGATGGCATCGGCTAACACATATTGTGTGCTTACTATAAGCCAGATACTATTTTTAGCTCTTTAAACATTATTTTCTTGAATCTTCACAATAACCCCATGAGGTACTTAATAGTTATTCCTCATTTTACGGATGAGAAAACTAATAGACATAAGTTAACCAACCATGAAGGTCACACAGTTAGTAAGTAGCAGAGCCATAAGTAGCATTTAAAAAGACATAAAATAGGCCGGGCGTGGTGGCTCAAGCCTGTAATCCCAGCACTTTGGGAGGCCGAGGCGGGTGGATCACGAGGTCAAGAGATCGAGACCATCCTGGTCAACATGGTGAAACCCCGTCTCTACTAACACAAAAAATTAGCTGGGCATAGTGGCGTGTGCCTGTAATCCCAGCTACTCAGGAGGCTGAGGCAGGAGAATTGCCTGAACCCAGGAGGCGGAGGTTGCGGTGAGCCGAGATCGCGCCATTGCACTCCAGCCTGGGTAACGAGCGAAACTCCGTCTCAAAAAAAAAAAAAAAAAAAGACATAAAATATAATAGAACTAAGAGTCTAAAACAAACTCTTACATTTTTAGTCAGTTTACTTTCAACAACGGTGCCAAGACAGTTCAATGGGAAAAGAATAGTCTTTTCAACAGATGGTGCTGGGACAACTGGATACACATATGAAAAAGAATGAAGTCGGAATCCTACCTCACATCATATTCAAAAATTAAATTGAATCATGGATTTAAATACATAGAGCTAAAACTACAAAACTCTTAGAAGAAAACAGGAATAAATCTTCATGAGCCTTGAGTTAAGCAATGGTTTCTGAGAAATGACACAAAAAGCACAAGCAACCAAAGAAAAAAATAAATTCACCTTAATCAAAGTTAAGAATTTTGGTGCTTTGAAGACACAATCAAGAAGATGAAGACAACCAATAGAATGGGAGAAAGTATCTGCAAATCATTTATCTGACAAAGGACTTGAATCCAGACTATATAAAGAATTGTTACAACTCAACAATTTTAAAAATCCGATTTAAAAATGGGAATAGGACTTGAATAGACATTTCTCCAAGGAAGATACTATACATGGCTAATAAGCACATGAAAAGATGTTCAACATACTTAGTCGTTAGGGAATTACCAATCAAAACCACAATGAGATACCACTCACACCGACTAGGATCACTATAATCAAAAAGATGGACAACAACAAGCACTGGCAAGAATATGGAGAAACTAGAATCCTCACATATTGCTCACGGAATATAAAATGGTGTAGGCAGCCTGGAAACAGCTGGCAATTCCTCAAGAAGTTAAACACGAGTAACCACATGACCCAGCAATTCCACTCACATATTTACTATATCCAAAAAAACTGAAAACTTAAGTCTATATAAAAACTTGTATATAAAAGGTCATGGCAGCATTTTTAACAGACAAAAACTAGAGACATTACCTGAATGTCCACCAACTGATGACTGTATTAATAAAATGTGGCATATCTACACAATGGAATATTACTTGGCAATAATAAGCAATAATATACTGATAATATGCTACAACATGAATGAATCTTGAAAGGGTTCTAAACACAGAAGGTCCTGTATTGTTTGATATCATTTATATGATGTGTCTAGCATAACCAAATCCACAGAGACATAGATTAGTGATTGTCAGCATCTAGAGGGAGCATAGAATGGAGAATGACTACTAATGGGTATAGGGTTTCTTTGGGGAGTGAAAAAAATGTTCTGGAATTAGACAGTGATGTTAGTTGCACAATTATGTGAACAGACTAAAAACCTCTGAACTGTATGCTTTAAAGGGTGAATTATAGCTCAATAAAGCTGTTATTTTAAAAGATATGAAAACAATTGTTATTCAAAGAAATGAGTCTACTGCATTTTAAACACTTAGATCTTTAACCACTTAGATCTCAATTTACTCTGCAAAAACAAACAGGAGTCATAAAATGTCAGTATACCTATATGATGAATTACACATCCATTGAAATTATATTAAGGAAAATGTTTAAAATTATATTAAGGAAAATCCATAAGAAGTATAAAAAGTAGAATACAGAACTGAATGTATGGTATATTCTCAATGATGTTGGAATGCAGGTATTATTAATAAAGCACTTATCTCTACTAAGAGCGTCACATTTGATCCCACAACCCTGTGAGGCCGTTCTGTCTTGAGAGACAATATAGTATAAAGGCTAAGAACGCAGTCTGGAAACACTGTCTGGGTTTACATCCCAGCTTTGTCACTAACTATAAAACAGAACTTATTAAATATATAAGTGTTTAGAATCCCAGCTGATATGGTTTGGCTGTGTCCCCACCCAAATCTCATTTTGAATTGTAATCCCATAATCCCCATTATAAAATACATGCACACACATGTTCACTGCAGCATTATTCACAATAGAAAAGACATGGAATCAACCCAAATGCCCATGATTGATAGACTGGATAAAGGATTGTGGTACATATACATCAATGAATACTATGCAGCCATAAAAAAGAATGAGATCATGTCCTTTGCAGGGACATGGATGGAGCTGGAAGCCATTATCCTCAGCAAATGAATGCAGGAACAGAAAACCAAACACCACATGTTCTCACTTATAAGTGGGTGCTGAACAATGAGAATACATGGACAAAACATCACACACTGGGGCCTGTCAGACAGCAGCAGGAGGGTGGGTGGAGGGAGAGCAACAGGAAAAATAGCTAATCCATGCTAGGTTGAATACCTAGGTGATGGGCTGATAGGTGCAGCAAACCACACATTTACCTATGAAACAAACCAGCACATATTGCACGTCTACCCTAGAACTTGAAACAAAATTTTAAAATATTAAGAATATTAAAATTCAAAAAAATGAAAAATGAAGCTTAGAGAAAGTATATAGCTCAAAGTCATACAAATAATAATGAGCAGAGCCGGGAGCTGACACTCAAGATCAGGTCTGACTAATTCTAAAGCACATGCCAGAAAACTTTGCCAGAAATTGGTTACCTCTGTTTGGTTCTATATTTCCCAAACTTTCTACAATGAACCTATGTTACTCTTAAAAATAGGGAAAAAATTATTTCAAGTTACATTCAGAATATTTTATTTATTCAGAAGCTAAAATTCCACCAGGCTCAATTCTGAAAAACCAGGCATGATTCTGAAATATGCAAAGGCTTATGAGTAGTCAAAAACAGCTGTCCAAAGGTCCAAGCACTTGTTTTTAGTCACAGGTGAGGTCCCTGATATACCAATATCAAAAATTTAGAAAAAGAAGCAGTATCTTTTTTTTTTTTTTAATTGCACTTTAGGTTCTGGGGTACATGTGCAGAACATGTATGATTGTTGCATAGGTACATACGTGGCAACATGGTTTGCTGCCTCCATCCCCCCGTCACCTCTATCCGGCATTTCTCCCCATGTAATCCCTCCCCAACCTCCCTACCCCATGCTGTCCCGCCCCTATTCCCGCCCCCAATAGACCCCAGTGTGTGATGCTCCCCTCCCTGTGTCCATGTGTTCTCATTGTTCAACACCCATCTATGTATGAGTGAGAACATGCAGTGTTTGATTTTCTGTTCTTGTGTCAGTTTGCTGAGAATGACCGTTTCCAGATTCATCCATGTCCCTACAAAGGACAGGAACTCATCATTTTTTATGGCTGGTAGTATTCCATGGTGTATATGTGCCACATTTTCCTTATCCAGTCTATCATCGATGGGCATTTAGGTTGGTTCCAGGTCTTTGCTATTGTAAACAGTGCCGCAATGAATATACGTGTGCATGTGTCTTTATAATTGAACAATTTATAAACCTTTGGATATATACCCAGTAATGGGATTGCTGGGTCAAATGGAATTTCTATTGCTAGGTCCTTGAGGAATCGCAGTATCTTTTAATCATATAAACTTGTACACTAATAGTGACTTATAGTAAATTCGATATATCCAAACAAAAACTTCTTTAAGCAAAGATGCGGAAATTAATATAAACACACACACACACACAAAAGAAATGGTTAAAAATGGTTGTGGTCACCTTAAAATTATCCCCAGTGATTTGTGGTACTTATATAATCTCCTCCCTTAAAGTATGAGAAGGACCTCTAACTTGTTTTAGCCAATAAAATAAGGCAAATGTGAGGATAGATGTCATTCTTGTGATTATTTTACACAAGAATGTGTAACCATATCTGTCTTAGAAGACCATAGCAGAAGACGTTTTCCTGCTGGCCTTGAAGACACAAAACACCAAGTTGTAACTCTCTGTGGAAAAAGCCAGAGACAAAGAATTCAAGGAGCTGCAGGCAGCCTCTAGGACCTGAGGACGGCCTTCAGTAAACAACTAGGGCAAGGTGGGGAGGTGATGAGGCTCAGTCATAAAGCCACAAGGAAATAAATTCTGCCAACAACCTAAGTGCATGTAGGAGTGGATTTTTACCAAGTTGAGCCTCCAGATGAGAATGCAGACTGGCCAACAACTTGATTACAGCTTTGGAAAGCCCTAAGCAGAGAATCTAAGCCATGTCCAAACTCATAACCCACAGAAATTGTGAAAGGATAGGATAAATAGTAATTGTTTTAGGACACTAAATCTGTGGTAATTTACTATCTGTGTACGGTAGGATGACACAGGTATAGCTAAGCTGCTGTCCCATCTTTGCCCTTCTCTTGCCATCCAACTTCATGAAGAGGTACACTTTAGCCTGTATTTGCTAATCCTTAGTTCTACCTCCAAGTTTCATTAATTACAAAACCTCTGACCCCAACTTTGCACTGAAAAGCATTCTCTCGAACACCACCAATTATAGTAACCATACTTTTCTCAACCAAGGATCAAATGCTGTGGTCTAACAAAGGAATTTTGTGCCACTTACAGAAACCAGAGAGCGTAAGTATGCTACAGTTCATTGTCAAAATGTAAAACTAGAGGTATTCTGATGGTTTACAGTGTTAAGACATCAAATATTAAAATTAGCAGAGCCAAGAAAAGCTATGCCTGTTTGGAGAAACTGAAATACTAACAACAGCCCTTTCCAGCTCTGCACACTCCCACTCCTAGAAGCCCTCTCCTCCCTTGGCTTCCAGGACACCCTTTCTGTTTTTCTTCTATGATTTTCTCCTTTTCTTCATGGGCTCTATTGTCCCCTCTGCACACACAACTTAATCAATGATCTCCACCCAGTTCTACCTCAATTCTCAGTCCTCTTGTCTTTTCATTAGATACCCTCTCCTGTCATTAATTATTTGGAGGACTGCAGCACACACCAGGCACTGGCTAGGCATTAGAGATATAAGTAAACTAAGTAAACTAAACTAAGTCACTAGTAAACAAGTCTAATATGGTGCCAGCTCTCATAGAGCTGCTTTCTTGATCAAGGGTCAGTTCACATCCTGCCTCAGTGATCTCACCTACTCCCTTGAGCAAAGCTATGAATGTATGGACACACAAACATACTGTGAAAATGAGACCCAAATCAATGATTTACACCTTTCCTCAAAACATCAAACACAGTGGCTCGCATCTGTAATTCCAGCAACTCAGGAGGCTAAGGCAGGAGGACAGCTTGAGGCAGCTCAAGACCAGCCTGTGCAACATAGCGAGATCCTGTCTCTAAATTTCTTTTTTTTAATTAGCCAGGAGTGGCAGCGAGTGCCTATAGTTCCAGCTACTCAGGAGACTGAGGTGGGAGGACTGCTTGAGCCCAGGAGTTGGAGGCTGCAGTGAGCTATGATGGTGCCCCTGTACTCCATCCTGGGCAACAGAGTGTAACTCTGTCTCTTAAAATAAACAAAACAAAAACACCAAATGCTCAATTTCTAACTACCTACTGTGCACATCTCCAAAATACCACAAATACAGTATATCAAAATTCAGCTCATCATCATACCTCAGATCTCTACTTGCTGATATATAACTGGTTGATATATATAACTCGATAAATATGTTGAATTAAGCTGAATTTACAGAATTACAATCTTCCAGCTCTTCCCATTTAAAACCTCAGCATCACCTGTTCCACATCTCTTGGTGAACCAGACAAGGAATCTAGCTCCTCCAATTTAAAACCTCAGCATCACCTGTTCCACATCTCTTGGTGAACCAGACAAGGAATCTAGCTCCTCCAATTTAAAACCTCAGCATCACCTGTTCCACATCTCTTGGTGAACCAGACAAGGAATCTAGCTCCTCCAATTTAAAACCTCAGCATCACCTGTTCCATATCTCTTGGTGAACCAGACAAGGAATCTAGCTCCTCCAATTTAAAACCTCAGCATCACCTGTTCCACATCTCTTGGTGAACCAGACAAGGAATCTAGCTCCTCCAATTTAAAACCTCAGCATCACCTGTTCCACATCTCTTGGAGAACCAGACAAGGAATCTAGCTCCTCCAATTTAAAACCTCAGCATCACCTGTTCCTTATCTCTTGGTGAATCTATTAACTTTTTCTCTAAAAATTTCTCTTGCCCGCTTTTCTTCATCTCTACTAAAAATATTTTCGTTCAGGCTCTCATTATTCTAATAGTCTCCCTTTCACTCCTCAGTCGCTCACTTCATCATCCATCTATCAATTTAACTAATATTTTGAAAGCACCACCTAAGAGCGAGGCACCAGGTATAACAAGAAAGTAGAATAGTCTATGCCCCTCCAGAGTTTAGTTTCTAAGAGGACCAAATTAAACAAGTATTTTCAACAAAGGGTAGCATGAGAAGTAAATTCTGTGTGCCATGAAAGTACCTAACTCTGTGCGGTAAGAAAACGCTGCCTCCTCTCTGTAATAACCCCAGAAATGTTTGCACTGACTGAGAGCCAAAATACGAATAAAAGTTAGAAGCAGGAGAAAAAATATTCCAGGCAAAGGAAAATGCATTTACGAAGAGTTTGAGAAGTTCAGTTCAATTAACAAAGATCTGAGAGGGTGAGAGGTTAAAGGAAGAAAGGCAGAGGGCAGATTGTAGTCTTATGAGCCACAGCAATTGGAACACTATCCTAAAGACCACAGGAAGCCACTGAAGAATTTTAAACGGGGACAGCTATGACGGGATTTAGTAAATCCACTGACTGGTGTGGAAAACTGATGAAAGAGAAACAAGAACTCTTTCCAAACATTGTTGAATCAACGCTACCTATATGCATGGATAGAGAATAGACCTCAACCCTTTACTTACTTCCTCTAAAGATTCCAATGGCTCCCCATGGTCAAGCGGAATTCAACTCAGCTTGGCATTAAGACCCTCTCCCCCATATGGCCCGGCTGACCTTTCTTTCCAGTATTCTCTCACATCTCCCGCCAATCCTAAAACCAAGCTCTTGCCTCACATATAGTTGCAACCATTCTTTTCTCTCTGCTTAGAACACCCGTCAGGCTCACTCTCTTTTCTATCGGGTTAACTTCCACGGACTCTTCAAACCTCACACAGGCGAAGCTTTCTGAGAAGCCCCTCTCTGACGTCCATCGGTTTAAATGACTCTCCCCGTCCCAAAGCACCCTGGATAGTTTGCCTCTCTCCTGCTAGACGGTAAATCCCCCGAACGCTACAATCGAGTACTCCCTATCACCAGCTGTGTGCAAAAGCCCCCGAAAGCGATGCGCACGCGCACACTCGGGGTGCTCTGGCACCACTCACAAACACACCCAGACACGCACCCTGACACGCACTTGCACTCTCAAAACACAGAGCCGCCGCAGCGCTTCCTGAAGTAATGATTCCCCAACCGGACGCCTGCATCCCAGGGAGCAGAGAGACGCCACCACCGTTCTCCCCTACTCGTTTTTTGTAGCCTAGGTCCCTAAGGTTCGTTGGGACTGCGAGCTGCAAGCCTCCAATCCAACATCTCAACCTGCCTTGCCGTTTCCCGACTGCCGCCGCCACCGCAACTTCAAGCTCCGGAACCGCGGAGCGCGCCACAGGTTTACCCAGCCCGCGGCTTCCGGGCTGTTGCCTAGGTCACCAGAGCCCCGCCCCCACGCCCTTGCGTATATCCGGCGAGCCCAGTGCGCAGGCGCCTCCCAAAGCCTAGTTTGGGTTCTCAGTCTTAGGTGATGGTGGTTCTTGCTCTCCGGAAGTGTGGTCTCTGCAAGGTTCAGGGCAAATCATTAAAGAATAGGCATGTAGCCGGGCGCGGTGGCTCATGACTGTAATCCCAGCACTTTGGGAGGCCGAGGCGGGTGGATCACGAGGTCAAGAGATTGAGACCATCCTGGTCAACATGGTGAAACCCCGTCTCTACTAAAAATACAAAAATTAGCTGGGCATGGTGGCGCGCGCCTGTAATCCCAGGTACTCAGGAGGCTGAGGCAGGAGAATTGCCTGAACCCAGGAGGCGGAGGTTGCGGTGAGCCCAGATCGTGCCATTGCACTCCAGCCTGGGTAACAAGAGCAAAACTCCGTCTCAAAAAAAAAAAAAAAAAAAAAGAATAGGCATGTAGCATTAGCCAGTGCCTCCAGAATTCTCTAAAAGAAAGATGTTTCTGGCCTCACCAGACTTCACATTTCACTTAATTTGCTTTTATCTCTATTCATTGGTCTAAAATGTTTAGTACTATAATCCCAGCACTTTGGGAGACATGAGCAGGAGGATTGCCTGAGCCCAGGAGTTTGAGACAAGTGTGGGCAAGATGGCAAGACCCCGTCTCTACAAAAAATTTAAAGAATTAGTTGGGCTTGGGAGTATGCCTGTGGTTCCAGCTACTCAGGAGGCCGAAGTGGGAGGATCGCTTGAGCCCAGGAGGTCAAAGCCACAGAGAGCCAGTCGTGCCACTGCACTCCAGCCTGGGCTACAAAGCAAGACCCTGTCTCAAAAAAAAAAAAAAAAATGCTTATTACAACCTACAAATGTGCTGGAGAACTAGGTTGTATGGAGGGTGAAAAACAGGCAAGGTAGGACTTACAGCATGGTAGCAGACAGTTATCAATGACAAAAATATCAAATTAAAATTATGATGAGTGCTAAGAAGGAAGCACTCTAACCAAATACTTAGCTTATTATTATAGTAATATTTGAATTACTCAGGAAAGCTGAGACAGGAGTAGGCCAGTGGGGAAGGGAAAAAGAATCCTGCAGAGGGAGCTGCATGTGCAAAGACATGGAAAATGCAAGGGACAGGAAGAAGTCCAGTGTGTCTGAAGTTTGGAGAACAGTGGGAACTTGGTGTTTCTCATTAGAATCTCATTAACTTGGTGTTTCTCATTAGAATCTCATTAACTTGGTGTTTCTCATTAGAATCAAAGGAAGCAACAAGACAGAATAACAGTTCAAACATATTCAAAGAAAACAAACTGTCAACCTACAATCCTTATACTATTCCTTTTTTTTTTTTTTTTTTTTTGAGATACAGTCTCACTCTGTCACCCAGGATGGAGTGCAGTGGCACAATCTCAGCTCACTGCAGCCTCCACCTCCCAGGTTCAAGCAATTCTCCTGCCTCAGCTTCCCGAGTAGCTGGGACTACAGGTGCATACCACCACACTCGGCTAATTTTTGTATTTTTAATAGAAACAGGGTTTCTCCATGTTGGTCAGTCTGGTCTTGAATTCCTGGCCTCAGGTGATCTGCCCTCCTTGGTCTCCCAAAGCGCTGGGATTACAGGCCTGAGCCACGGCACCTGACCCTTATACTATTCCTGATACCACTAAAGATAGACTGTGATAAATTAAAGATGTAATACTATAAACCCTAAAACCACCACTAAAACAATGAAACTTATTGTTAAAAGCTTACAAAAGTCATATAAAGGATAATGAAACAAATACTTGATTAATCTAAAAGTACAAAACAAGAAAAAACTAAGAAAATAGAGAAATAGAAAAGAAATAGCAAGATGACAGACTCATATCATGAATCATATTAAATGTAAATTGCCTAAACTGTCTGATTAAAAGGCAGAGATTGTCACATTGTCAGAGATTGTACTGGTAGTACTGCAGTGTGAAATTGAAAAATCCACAATTATAGTCAAAGATTTCAGTGCACCTTTCTGAATAATTTATAATGCAAGTAAGCAGAAAATCAATAAGTTTATAAGAGACTTGAACAATCTTGACCTGATTGGCATTTATAGAACACTCCAACAATTGACAGAATATACATGGTTCTTAAGCATATACAGAAAGTTTAGAATATGGACAATAAACTGGACCATAAAACAAATTCCAATAAATTCAAAAGGATTCAAGTCATGCAAGATATGTTCTCTGACCATAATCTAATTAAATTAGAAATCAATAACAGAATAATTCTTGGAAAATTCCTCAAAATTTGGGGAATAAAAGAACACACTTGTAAACAAGCCATTGCTATGGTCTGAATGTGTCCCCACAAAATTTACATGTGACAGTTTGCCAATGTGATAGTTTTAAAAGGTGGGGCTTTCAGGAGGTGATTAGATTCTGAAGGCTCTGCCCATTGTGAATGGGATTCATACCTTTAAAAAAAAAGTTTTAGGAAGACTGTTTGGTCCTTTTGCCCTTTTTGCCCTTCTGCTACGTGAAGACACAGCATTCGCCCTTCCACCATATGAGGACACCGTACACTGAAATTGCTAGTGCCTTGATCTTGGACTTCCCAGGCTCCAGAACCATGAGAAACAAATTTCTGTTATTTATAAATTACCCAGTTGAAGGTATTTCATTATATTAGCCCAAATGGACTAAAACAGAAATTGGTACTGAAAAGTGGGGTGCTGCTGTAACAATTACCTAAAAATGTGGAAACAGCTTTGCAACTAGATAATTGGGAAAGGCTGGACTATAAAGGGATGTGACTATAAAGGGCTCAGAAGAACAGGAGAGCTGTAAAAACAAAAAGTCTCAGTCTGAAGTGGTCATCATCAAAGTGTTGGCAGTAAATGAAATTCTGATGAGGTCTCAAGTGGAAATAAGAAACAAAATATTGGAAACTGGACAATAGGCCAACCTGGTTTTTAAGTGGTAAGAACTTGGTTAAATGTGTTTGTGTCCTAATGTTTTGTGAAAGAAGGAATCCAATATCCAGTCTTAATAGAAACCTCTCAGATAACTAGAAATAGCAAGAAACTTCCTCGACCTGATTAAGTACATCTACAAAAGACCTACATCTAACGTGATACATAATGGTGAAAGACTGGACTGGATGCTTTCCTCCTTAGATCAGTAGAAGACAAGAATGTCTAGTCTCACTATAACTATTCAGCATTGTACTGGAGGTTCTAGTCAGTGCTGTCAGACAGAAAAAATAAATAAAAAGCATTCGGATTGTATAGGAAAAATGTCTTTATTCCTAGCTGAGTGAATGTCTTTGTAAAAACTCAATAAAATCTATAAAAAGAGGCCAGGCGTGGTGGCTCACACCTGTAATCCCAACACTTTAGGAGGCTGAAGCAGGAGGACTGCTTGAGGCCAGGAGTTTGAGGCCAGACTGAGCAACATAGCAAGATCTTGTCTCTAAAAAAAAAAAAAAAAAAAAATGGTAGCTTGGTATAGTGGCTTGTGCCTATGGTTCTAGCTATTCAAGAGGCTGAGGCAGAAGGATTACTTGAGCCCAGGGGTTCTACTCAGGAAACTGAAGTGGGAGGATCCCTTGAGCCCATTAGGTCAGGGTTACAGTAAACTATGATGATGCCACTGCACTGTAGCTTGGATGACAGAGCAAGACCCTGTCGAAAGAAAGAGAAAGAAAGAAAAGAAAAGAAAGAAAGAGAAAAAAAGAGAGAAAGAGAGAAAGGAGGGAGGGAGAGAAGGAAGGAAGGAAGGAAAGAAAGAATCTGCAAAAAGAAAAATGCCGTTAGAATTAATACATGAATTTAGCAAAGTTGCAAGTTACAAGATCAACATACAAATATTGAGTGTAGGCCAGGCATAGTGGTTCATGCCTGTAATCCTAGCACTTTGGAAGACCAAGACAGACGAATCACTTGAGGTCAGAAGTTTGAGATCAGCCTGGCCAACATGGTGAAACCCCGACTGTACTGAACATACAAAAATAAGCTGGGCATGATGGTGGACACCTGTAGTCCCAGCTACTTGGGAGGTTGAGGCACAAGAATTGCTTGAACCTGGGAGGTGGAGGTTGCAGTGAACCGAGATTGAGCCACTGCACTCCAGCCTGGGCAAGAGAACAAGACTCTGTCTCAAAAAAATATATGTATATATTGAGTGTAATTCCACATATTAACAATGAACTATTAGAAATAGAATATCTTAAATGCATTTTATGACATCAAAAAATCAAATATTTAGATATAAATCTAACAAAAGATATGAAAGCCTTGTATATTACAAACTACAAAGTATTGCTGAGAGATATTTTTAAAGACCTAAATTTGTAAAGACATATCTCATTCATGGGTTGGAAGACTCCATATTGTTCGATGTCACTTACTTCAAACTGAGCTCATATATTCAAGTAATCTCAATCAAAATCCCAAAAGGTTTTTTGTAGAAATTAATAAGCTGATTCTGAAATTCATATGAAAATGCAAAGGACCTAGAATAGACAAAACAACTTTGAAAAACAGCAAAATTATGTGACTATAACTACCTAATTTCAACACTTATTATAAAGCTACAATAATCAGAATAGCATAATATTAGTTGAAAAATACACAAATATATCAGTGAAACAGGATAGTGTCCAGAAATAAACTCATGCATGTATGGACAACTGATTCTCCTCAAAGGTGCAGACATAATACAGTGGAGAAAGGACAGATCATTCAGTAAATATTTCTTAAATAATTGTATATACGTGTACAGAATAATGGATCTATATCCTATACCATATGCAAAAAAAATTAACTAAAAACATATCATTGACCTAAATGTAAAATCTAAAACCATACACTCCTAAAAGAAAACACTGGAGAAAATATGTGGTTTAGATCTTAGATCTGATGCCAAAAGCACAATCCATAAAATAATAAATCAATAAATTGGATTTAATAAAAATTAAAAACCTCTTTGAATCACCTGCTAAGTGATCAAAGAAGCCACAGACTGGGAGAAAATCCTTGCAAAGTATATATCTGGTTAAAAGACATATCAGAAATGTGTTTTAAACTCTCAAAACTCATCAAAAACAGAGATATAGACCAATGGAACAGAACAGAGGCCTCGGAGGCAACACAACATATCTACAGCCATCTGATCTTTGACAAATCTGTCAAAAACAAGCAATGGGGAAAGGATTCCCTGTTTAATAAATAGTGTTCAGAAAACTGGCTAGCCATGTGCAGAAAGCAGAAACTGGACCCCTTCCTGACACCTTACACTAAAATTAACTCCAGATGAATTAAAGACTTAAACATAAGACCTAACACCATAAAAACCATAGAAGAAAATCTAGCAAAACCATTCAGGACATACGCCTAGGCAAGGACTTCATGACCAAAACACCAAAAGCATTGGCAACAAAAGCCAAAATAGACAAATGGGACCTAATCAAACTCCACAGCTTCTGCACAGCAGAAGAAACAGTCATTAGAGTGAATCGGCAACCAACAGAATGGGAAAACATTTTTGCAGCTCACCCATCTGACAAAGGGCTGATATCCAGAATTTACAGAGAACTAAAACAGATTTACAAAAAAAAAAACCAAACAAGCCCATTCAAAAGTGGGCAAAGGATATGAACAGACACTTTACAAAAGAAGACATACATGAGGCCAACAAACATACGAAAAAATGCTCATCATCACTGGTCATTAGAGAAATGCAAATCAAAACTACATTGAGATACCATCTCACACCAGTTAGAACGGCGATCATTACAAAATCTGGAGACAACAGATGCTGGAGAGGATGTGGAGAAATAGGAACACTTTTACACTGTTGGTGGGAGTGTAAATTAGTTCAACCATTGTGGAAGACAGTGTGGCGATTCCTCAAGGACCTAGAAATAGAAATTCCATTTGACCCAGCAATCCCATTACTGGGTATATATCCAAAGGATTATAAATCGTTCTACTATAAGGACACATGCACACAAACGTTCATTGCAGCACAGTTTACAATAGCAAAGACCTGGAACCAACCTAAATGCCCATCGATGATAGACTGGACAGGGAAAATGTGGCACATATACACCATGGAATATTATGCAGCTATCAAAAGCAATGAGTTCGTGTCCCTTTTAGGGACATGGATGAACCTGGAAACCATCATTCTCAGCAAACTGACACAAGAACAGAAAATCAAACACCGCATGTTCTCACTCATAGGCGGGTGTTGAACAATGAGAACACATGGACACAGGGAGGGGAGCACTACACACTGGGGTCTGTTGGGGGAAAATAGGGGAGGGACAGCGGGGGGTGGGGAGGTGGGGAGAGATATCTTGGGGAGAAATGCCAGATATAGGTGAAGGGGAGGAAGGCAGCAAATCACAGTGCCACATGTGTACCTATGCAACAATTTTGCATGTTCTTCACATGTACCCCAAAACCTAAAATACAATTTAAAAAAAAAAAGGAAACAAGCCAATTTTTAAAAGCTGGGCAAAAGATTTGAGCAGGCACCTCATTAAACAAGATATGCAGATGTCAAATAAGCATCTGAAAATGTGCTCAACATCATTAGTCATTAGAGAACTACGACTTAACACCACAGTGAGATACCACTATGCCCCTATTGGCATGGCTAAAAATTAAAAGACTGACCATACCAAGTGTCAATGAGGATGTGGAGGATGTGGAGCTCTCATACATTGCTGGTGGGAACGTAAAATGTTTCACAACTTTGGAAAATAATTTGGCAGTTTCTCATACAGTTAAAACACACTACTGTATGATCCAGTCATTCCATTTCTGGATCTTTACTAAAGGGGAAAAAAAATAGGTTCTTACAAAGACTTATCCATGAAAGCAGCTTTATTTGTAATAGCCAATCACTGGGGTAAGGAAACAGATATCCATCAACAGATGAATGAAAAAATTAGAATAGATTATTGTATATCCATACAATAAAACACTGCACAGTAACAAAAACTAATAAACTATTCATACACACAACAACATAGATGAATCTCAAAATAACTGTGCTGAGTGAAAGAAGCCAAATTGTAAGTACATACTGTGCGATTACATGTATATAAAACTCCAGAAAATGAAAACTAACGTAGAACGATGGCAGGTGGGTGGTTCCTTAGGAATGGAAGGGGAGCAAGGAGGGGCAGAAAAGGTAGACTTAAAAGAGTGAGAAAACTTTGGAAGGTGATGGATATTTATTTTGTTGACTGTGGTGATGGTTCCACAGATACATGTGTGTATATAACATAGGTGACTTGCATGTGTGTGTGTGTGTGTATGTCAAAACTTATTAAATGGTATGCTTTAAATATATAAAGTTGGTTGTCAGTTATACCTCTAGAAAGCTATTTATTTGGCCTTTTCTGGTTGCTCCAAATATGATCCAAACATGCTCCCCAAACCATAAGATGTCCTGCCACTCTGCTCTAGTAGAACCGGGGTTTCGCCATGTTGGTAATCCACATCCAGATTCCCTATACCCTTAATCAGAGCATTCCTGTAAGTTTCCCTTTATTTCACTATAAACCTTTCCCACTCCCTTGCCTGTCTTTGAGTCTCTGCCAAATGCGAAATCCCTTACTATGTATATCAAGCTCTGAATAAATGGCCTTTGTTTATTCTCATTTGAGTGATCTTCATTTATTTCCACTGTGTGTGTGTGTGTGTCTGTGTGTGTGTGTAGTTTTACTACATTGTTGGATTTTCCTTAATATTCATCTTGAGTACCGCTGTAAGTTAAGATGCCTAAACTGGGATATAAATCATATGAATATCTGGTTGGTTTCAGCGGAGGGCGGAGGGGTGGGGAAGTAGGGAAGCTGGCAGCCATGGCCAAGTCTTGACCATCCTGGGCTAACTACTGCAGAGGTTTGTCCGATTGTCCTTTGATTGTCCTTCAAATCCTCAATCTCTCAGCCCTTTCTCTTTTCTCTTTTTTTTTCTTTTCTTTCTTTCTTTTTTTTTTTTTTGGAAATGGAGTTTCACTCTGTTGCTAAGACTGGAGTACAATGGCATGATCTCTACTCACTGCAACCTCTGACTCCTGGGTTCAAGTGATTCTTCTACCCCCCGAGAAGCTGGAATTACAGATGTACACCACCATGCCAGTCTAATTTTTGTATTTTTAGTAGAGACATGGTTGGCCAGGCTGGTCTCGAACTCCTGACCTTGGGTGATCCGCCCGCCTCAGCCTCCCAAAGTGCTGTGATTACAGATGTAAGCCCCCTGTACCTGGCCTCAGCCCTTTTTTTTTTTTTTGGTCATTCTCTCACTTGCAAGAGCTTGACCAATTCAGGGAAGACTAAATATCCATCCATATCTTTACCACTTGGGGATTCTCCAGTTATCTCCATAGTCAACCATATTGCAAGATCTTCTTGACCTTCTTCTTGTGTCATCATCATGATACCTGATGAAAGAGCAGCACAGAAACATATAAAACTTCAGATAAAATGCAAAGAACCAATACCATGATGGCTATTGATATAAACAACAATAATTAACAGTCCACATAAGATGCTTCAGAACCAGTTCCCTAACCCAGGCCAAGAGAATAAGTCCTGAAGGCCATGAGGATCAATCTTAAAGAGCCAATTAGCTCTTTTGTTCAGATGTTGTTTAGCCTGTCTTACTTTGCCTGTTTCACATAGCAAGAAGTGTAGGGTCCAGCCCTTCTCTACAGGTGTGAGACGAGAGACTGTAGAAATAAAGACACAATGCACCGAGATCAAGAGAAAAAGAGTTTGGGCCCAGGGTCCACTACCAGTTCGAGGAGAGACCAGTAGTGGCCCCAAGTGTCTGGACACTCTGACTTTTATTAGGTACAAAACAGGGGGGCAGGGTAAGTAGGGTGAATCTTCAAACAGATCTCGTGTCTCAGGAACAAGGGACCTAGAACTTACAAGTAGCTAAAGCAGAGGGCAGCAAGATGCGTCAGCACTTTATGTTATACTTGCCAAGTAAGAACAAAGTCTTCAAAAATTATGCTACTTCTTACTATCCTCAAAAGAGGAACCGGGTGCAGAAGTAGGGAGTGAAAGCAGACACAGATTGCAACCAATATAGCACAGCACCACATAGAGACAAGCCCCGGGGTTGCTGCAGGTTGGGCTGAGTGATATCAGTCCCTCCACAAGGGCACGGAGGAGTTGTGTGTTCTCCCACTCACCCAAGGACAGGGAATGTTCCTCTCCAAGGTCTGCTGAGTAGCGGGTGCTTCCCCAACCACTGGCACTACTGCAAAGATTTTAGATGCCCTCCAGCAACCCTTACGCGGGTGTGACAGAGAGCTTGGTTTCGGCATTCAACAGTTTATCTCTGCTGATCGCCACCAATCGATGTTCGACAGGAATTAATTCTCTTGCCTCGTGGCCACATTTCACAGTGTCCCTTATCAGTCCCTGACCACAGCAACCCGAATTTCCTAGATAATTATGCGCAAAGTATAAGCAGGTTTTAATCAAGGCTTAATATTCAATAAGACTAATATCTAATTACTCATGATACTTAATACTCAATAAGACTAATATCTAATCACTCATGGCACCTATTCCTAACTAGATTCTTCTTTCTATATTCTATTTATTAAACAGGAACTGGCTGAGGCATCAGTCTCCTGCCTCAGCACTTATGAGACTTTCCACTCACAAAGAAGTGTATTTAACAATGGCATAGACACCACCATGACTAGCAAACAAGAAATCAAGAGCAGTAAAATTGTCCATCACTTCTCATGCCAATGAATTGACATTGATCTGCATTCCGCCAGGGCTGAGGGGGTATCATTAATAACTTCTGCCAGAGTTAATGTTAAGTTTCTTATAGTCTTGTTCTATTTGTATGATTTGCAGCATTGAGAAGACAGCTCTGATTGTTCGTATAAACAATGAGTCAATAATTCCTTCACACAGAGTACTTGAATAATCAAGGTGGCCTCCTTTTGAAGTTTGCATCTAAGTCAGAATTTTCAACCTTGGTAATTTATAGAATTAGAGTCCGTATACAGACAACTCTTGGAATACTATTGTTGAAGTGCATGAAGTGTTAGTCTGAGGTAAAGAAGACAATGTGTCCTGGCTGCAAAGGAAATAATAGCCTTAGAGACCACAGGTAAATGCAAGAAAAAAAGATGTTTATGACATGAAGTCAGAACCAAGGCCTTACATTTGCTGGGCGACATATTTGGATATCTACTAGTCTTTTTTAAGTGACAAGTATTTGGCTCATTAACCTTCAAAGGTGATTGAATTCAAATTTAGAATTACCCGAAATCTGTTGAATAGATTTTAGTACTTTATTATTTTTCTGGGAGAAAAGAAACTAGCAAGGTCATGGGTTAATGTCTTCAAGGTGATTTTTCTAGTAGGTGCAAGTGAAACCGCCATTGGCTATAAGTCCTTGTGGTCTCATTTGATGAGACTGGAATCACCCACACATTTTTATCTGGGGGGTTCAATGATGGATAACATATCCAACAGTCAGTAAGATTGATGGCAGTGGCTACCGCTTTGGACAATCTCAGAATTGTGTTAGAATAAGTATGTTCTGATCTGACAACAAAGAGGGTGCAAAAAGAGAAAAGGGACCATTATGGTAGAAAATAACCAGTGGTCTAGAGTAAATGGGAAGAATAATTATCAACAAGCAGGTCAAAAACAAAAGAGGAATTAGGGGTCTTGGTTTACTGTGTTGGGTAGAAGCTGTCCATTAAGAGGACATCTGCTTGTTTGAAAGGTCTTGGGTCAAATGTCTATTGCCAAAGATAGGCTGCTTCCTGAGGATCTCTCAGAATTCTCAGCATGAGGTGCCCTATAAAGTAGTCTTCCAAAAGTGTGGAATTCTGGCTTGTTTCTTTAGTGATGAAACATAAAGTTGAGGATTGGTCTGCTGGAGTTTCACTGCTATATTGGTAATTAACAGTATCTGATAAGGTTCCTTCCACTGAAGTTCAAGAGCAGTTTTTTATCCAATATGTATTTCAATAGATGAAATTTCCTGATGGATGCTCCTGAAGAGCCAATGTAAGAAGATGTTGTAGGAAGGTGGCTTTAACTTGTTGGTGATAGGACTGGGTATAGTACATGAGTTCCTCGCAATATTTTCCCATATCTGGATGCAGCATGGAAGAATCTAGTATCAGGATGAAACTTCTAAATGCATGAGTCTCCCTGTTAGCAGTTAATGAGATGATAATTAATATGACCCTGAATAATGGATTATATGGCCGAAAGAGCTAGAGTGACTATCTCTAGCAGGGAAGTGCAAGGATTTATGAAAGTTTTGCTAATTTTAATTTAAGGATGCCATTGGTTCTTTCAACTTTTACAAAAGTTTGCGGGTGGTAAAGGAAGGATATTTTTGAGAAGGGATAATACCTTATTAAGTTCTTTTATAATAGTTCCTATAAATTGTATGCCTCAGTCAGTTGATTAGGGGTTACATATTTAGATATCTACTAGTCTTTTTTAGATGACAAGTATTTGGCTCCTTAACCTTCAAAAGTTGTCGAATTCAAATTTAGAATTATCAGAGTTTGTATACCCCAGTTGGAAACATAAAATCAAACAGCTTTTTATAGACTGAAAAGGCTGGAGATTTTCAGCAAGGAAATTATTCAACCCATTCTGAAAACAGACAAATCCCATCTGAAAGCGTTCAAAGGGTCTTTGAGGCTTGGTTCTTGGCCATGCCTCACCTTTATAATTTTTCCAGGATTATGTTGTTCACAAGTAACACATGACCCCAAAATAATCTCAGCTGTCTTTTTAAAGTTTCCTCACCAATGTTGATTTAAGGTAATAATCAATTTATCTTTAACATGATGAGTAGTTTCATGGAGAAATTCAGCTGATACTCATTCGAAATCACCTGAGGCCACCAAATGGCCATCTTAAGTTCCAACAATTACCAGAGATATGATCCATTAACAAGTAACATATAACATAAAGTCAGGATTTTCTTCCTTTTTTTTTTTTTTTTTTTTTGAGATGGAGTTTTGCTCTTTTCACCCAGGCTGGAGTGCAATGGTGGTGCAATCTTGGCTCACTGCAATCTCCACTTCCCAGGTTCAAGTGATTCTCCTCCTGCCTCAGCCTCTTGAGTAGCTGAGATTACAGGTGCCCACCACCACAACTGGCTAACTTTTTTTTATATTTTTAGTAGAGACAGGTTTTATTCACATTGGCCAGCGGCTGGTCTTGAACTCATGACCTCAGGTGCTCCACCCGCCTCAGCCTCCCAAAGTGCTGGGATTCCAGGTGTGAGCCACCGCATCCAGCTAAGATCAGGATTTTCAATGAGAATTACTAACAAATCTGAGCAAAGTATTTAAATTCTCTAACTAAGGTAAGACATTCATGAGGTTCCCCTTCTTTTGGTAAGTTCAGGAGGATGGCAGGATTCAGGGCGCTGCAGCAGTGAATAGTAATGTGAGATGGAGAGTGCAGACAGAACTCTTAGGAGGTTAAATGTGACTCAATGGGTGGTAAAGTCTGTACTGCATAAGGAAGCATCAGGTCAAGCAGAGAGCCTACAACTAATGCAGCAAAAGATTTGACCAGTTTTATAGTGGTGGTAATGTCCTAAGACAACCTTGGATTTGCAGCTCGATTGAGGGTGAGGCTATAGTAAGTGATAGGTTTTCGATAGTTCCTATGAAGTTGAATTAAAATGCCGAGATTTGTCCAGAACGCTCATGCACAAATAGACAAAGGTTTTAGTTAGGGATGCCTAGGGAAGGAGGCTGTTGAAGAGCTGTCTTCAGATTATAGGAGGCTTTTTCTATACATGGGCTCTCAGAAGAGAGAAACTCTTACTAAAGACTTAGCCGCTTCATAAAGAGGTGTCACAATCTCAGGAAAATTTGGCACCTGTTGACAAGAACATCCCATTAGACCTAGAAATCATTTCAAGTGTAGTTTTCTGGTGTCCTACGATAAGTATAGCATTTAGCCTGTTAGAAGAAAACGCTCTCTCCCTGCCCTAAATGAACTATGTTTTGGCAAAACTCTGTGTTTTAAAACTTTATGTCCCTTTTCTGCTAAGGCTGAGAGTAAGTAAGTGGAATCTTTTTACCAACTTCTCTAAACAACATAGAAGATCATCTATATATCATATCAGAACTGAATCACAAGAGAAATTTGGATCTTTCAGTTCTTAATTAAGGGCATAGGAAAAGTAGGAATGGGTTGCAGCGAACCCCTCTGCCGTCCTCTAAGATGAGGGCAAAAGGTATTGACTATCCTGGTGTAACGTAACAATTATCCAGTACAAGGAAGCAAGTGGTTTGGGGATGAATTGACAAGATAGTATTTGGGTTGGGCACTAAGGAAAAGTAAGGATAACAATTTTATTTGTGTGTCTGAGATCCTGAACAAGTCAATATCCCTGTCCGTTTGATTTCTTTATTGGCAGGTCAGGAATGTTACAAGGGGTAGTGCAGGTTATAAAAAGGCCTTAGGAAATAATGCCTTCAGCTATAAGTTTGAGGCTTCCTTTGCTCCCGGATTTAAGAGATATTGGGAAAGTTTGGGTAGCAGTTTGGAAGGATATATCTGAATTTTAATAGATTCTGGTCCAATTACTTTTTCTATGTCAGTGGAAATTTTAGCCCATAGAGCTTCAGGTACAGAATCAAATCTTCACCTGAAGTATACAACAAGAACAGTGGAGATGTCAAAGGTCTGTAAAAACCAGATACAACTTGACTGTAAATAGAATCTTCTGAAACCTCAAGAAACCTTTCCTCCGGTATGCATTTAATATTATGATTCCATAGGCAAAGCATAGCTCTACCTATTAAACTTGTAGGAATGGTTTCACAAAGCAGGAGGGAATGTTTTTCAGTCAAGGGTCCAAAGGTTAAAGTTAAGTGAGAGAGATAGGAAAAAAAAAAAATACGTGGGTTATTTGAAACACCTACCACTTGTGTTCTATGTTTGGTCCAAGGAAGAGGTTAAGCAAAGATGGCACGGTTTAATGTAGAAAGACTAGTGTTGTCAGAAGGTATTTTCTAGGCCAGGCCTAGTGGCTCACCCCTGTAATCCCAGCACTTTGGGAGGCTGAGGCAAGTGGATCATTTGAGGCCAGGAGTTCGAGACCAGCCTGGCCAACATGGTGAAACCCTCCTCTCTACTAAAACTACAAAAATTAGCCAGGCCTGGTGATACACGCCTATAATCCCAGCTACTTGGGAGGCTGAGGCACAAGAATCACTTGAACCCGGGAAGCAGAAGTTGCAGTGAGGTGAGATCATGCCACTGCATTCCAGCCTGCACGACAGAGGGAGACTCTGCTTAAAAAAAAGAAGATGGTATTTTCTAGTAGTCTACCCCCAACTCCAACTGCCTCATGTAGTTACATCTTGTTTGTTTTTTTGTTCACATGATTGAATTAAGGTCCAGTCAACTTTTTTCTGGAAATGTTTCAGGTGTGTCTTTTTTGAAACTTTGAAAAAACTTTGAAACTTTGATCTATTTTACTGGTGTTTGTGTTTTGTTTTGGGATTTTTTGCCTCTCAGGTTTATTGTAGAAAGAGAACTTTCTGCATCTGTTCAATCAGTCTTTGCTATCCAGTATCTGATGTCCCAACCAACATATGTACAAATTGATATAGATCAGGTACTCCTGGGTCTTAGACACCCCCCAAAATTCCAAATTATTCTATGACTATTTGCTCTTCTTTTTGAGTTTAGAAAAATCTTCAGTAATAACTCTTAATTCATCTTGGATCCAAGGTTTAAATTCTACAGTTGCCTACATACCTAGCTCATGGGAGGGATGCATCCTTAGAAGGAAATGGCATTTTGGGTTTTAAGAGGACTGTTGGGGAAGACAGGGGGTCTACATGAGGGGAAGGCAAAAAAAACAAGCTGCAGAAAAAGTAAGATCAGCAAAATAAAGGAGAAGAAGAAAAACTGAACATAGAGAGACAACTGGAAACCAAGAAAGAGTAGGAGGAGGATTTACCAAGGAAATGTTGTTGTTTAAATCTTCAGGTTGCTCATTTGCTTTAACCAAAGAATCTTAGAGTGAAGCAATTTTAGAACAGTTTCATTTACAGACCTTTGCATACCAATTCAAAAATTATCCATTGCATCTGAGAAATCATTTTCTCTTTCTTTTCTAAGGAGCTTCTCAGCTACTTTTTTAAGTCCAGTGTTTCCCAGCATGGCCATTGAAGGCCCAGATCATCTTTGGTGAAATTATGCCATTTAGAGAAGTGGGGACTAGAATTAGAATTGTAATAAGTGTACATATAAGAAAAAGGAGTTTTTCCTGGAGGAGTAGAAAAACCTGACTTAACCCCATATGAGCTGGCCACAGTTAAAAGCAAAGCTTGTGTGTTTTGCACCTTGAGCCTCGCACCTTGATGATGAGCTGCCTCTGAATGCATACCTGACAATCTGTCTCCCCAGGCAGGTGTAACACCAGAGAGAATGCTCTCTTTGGATCAAAACCAAACTCTCAGAACAAAAATCTAGATGAGAGGATAATCTTATCTAGTTTTATTGGTAACTCACAGCAAAGTTTCTCCTAATGAATGCCAGTCAAATGAGAACGGCACTGGTCTGGGAGGCCAGCTCAAATTAAAGGCCTATAGGCCCACTGCATGTCCTCTACTCTATGACAACACTTCCAGACAGTATAATGTGAAACAGAAGCAGAAAAGAGAGAAAGCAGGGATGAAAAGGAGTGGCCTGACTCCACCAAATATGCCAATCAAATGGGAATTGATAACAAAATCTGGGTACCAAAGTGAGATTAGACAGCCAAAGAACTCAAAATCAAAGAACAGAGTTCAGAAGCAGTGCTGACCCAACGAGTCAATGCAGACTCAACGAGCTGCATGCAGCAAGGCACAAGAAGCCTCTGTGGGTACTGCACCTGGCAGAGAACTGGGATCCATGGTGACAGGCAGTGTAGACAGTATGTCCATGGAACATTTAAGCAAACTACAGAAACAAGTTAAGATCACACAAATGAAAACAAACAGAGACTAATTATTCAGAGCTTGTTCTGGCAAAGGAGTTGGCCACCATCACTTCTGTTTGGTAGAGATTCAAGGCAGGCAGGGGAGTGAGAAAACCTCATAGTGATAAAAGGGGAGGGTTTCAGGTATGCTCTGACTGGATCTTGCTGTTGGAAGCTGGAGGCAGGCTAAGTAGGAGCAGGGCATTTTGTGGTTTGGGGAAAATATTTGACTTTCTCTGATTGATCCTAAATTGGAAGCAGGGGCAAAAAATTGGGAAATAGACTCATTGACCAAGTCCTAATTCTTTTGGGCCATTTGCTACAGCAGCTGTAGCTTGACTTCCTGGACTGGTTGCTGCTAAAGTTGTGGTTTGCTTCCTGAGCTGATTGCTGCAGAAATTGTGAGTCAGTGTTGTACTACTATTTATGGTCTGGCCATTGCCCATTTGCATATTCAGTCTCTCACAGTAGAATCCTGACAGTGTAGATATTTTTAAAACACCTGCCTTTAAAATCAAAACAATTGAACTCATAGAGACAGAGAGTAGAGGGATGGTCACCAGAGGCTGGGAAGGGTAGTGGGAGAGTTGGGAAAGGGAGGTGGGGATGGTTAATGGATACCAAAAAATGGAATGAATAAGGTATAGTATCTGATTTCACAATAAGCTATAGTCAACAATAATTTAATTGTAAATTTTAAAATCACTAATAAAGTATAATTGGATTGTTTGTAACACTATGGATAAATGCTTGAGGTGATGGATACCCCAGTTTGCTTCCATAATGTGATTATTATGCATTGCATGCCTATATCAAAACATCTCATATACTCCATACATACATACATCCACTATGTACCCACAAAAAATTAAAAATAGAATTACTTTAAAGAAGAAAAAGAAAAAAACCACCTGCCTAATGGACCATATTTTATTTTTCAGCTATTGAATGAACAGTCACACCATAACAGTATTTGTTCATTCAACGCTTTAAACTTTTTAATGTACTTTCAGATACATTATTCTCTCTTTCATAGTTACAACAAACTTGTGATCCTGAGAGGTTAATTACTTAAGGTCACTGAATGACTTTTGGCTAGAATAAGGATTAGATAATATTACAGAATGATTTGCAATATATAACTCAAATTGCCAGGTATAGTTATATACAAATGGCTTTAAAATAAATATTTTGGGTTTCATACTATGACGAAGGATCTGGTCCAATTGCTTCTACTAGTTTAGTTGCTTAAAGCTGAGATAAAATCTTGAAGGAATGATCATAGCTCCCTTCAAATACCTACAAGTCTGTCATGTGGAAGAAGGATTAGGTTTATTCCTATGACTCCAGAGGACAGAACTAGTACTGGTGAGTGGAAGAGAGGCAGATTTCAACTGAGAATATGAAATATCTAATAATGAGACGCTTGCCCCCCAAAAGAAGGCATTGCCTTGTGAAAGAGCCAGTTCCTCATCTCTTACAATGTTTACATAGAACTCCACAATCCTACATCTTTAGAGAGTCCTTGAACTGATCACACCAGCTAACCTCCAGGACCTTCATAAATTTCAAGTTTATGAAATTATGTTGAACTTTGAGAAGAGGCATAGATATTTTCAATACAGCAGTTTAAAGTCATTCAAATTCTGGATGAAATTATTATGTTACGCTCCTCAAAAGCAGTGCATTCAATTTTAAGTTTTACCCCCAGACTCTCCTTTGAATTAGTACTTTTGCCCATATGCCCATACATTTTCAAGAACATTTCTTTTCTTCCTTCCTTCCAAGACAGGGTCCTGCTCTGTCACCCAGGCTGAGGTGCAGTGGGGTAACCATAGCTCATTACAGTCTCAATCTCCCAGGCTCAAGCAATCCTCCCACCTCAGCCTCCCAAGTGGCTAGGAATACAGGCATGCACCACAACACCCAGCTATTTCTTTTTTTTTTTATTTTTTTGGTAGAGATGGTGTTTCACCATGTTGCCCAGACTGGTCATGAACCCCTGGCCTCAAGCCAGCCTGCCTCCCACCTCAGCTTCCCAAAGTGCTGGGATTAGCATGAGCCACTGCACCTGGCCAAGAACATTTAAAACTTTAAAAGTGGAGATTGCCCTAATAAGGAGTCATCTAACTTAATCTTTCATCAGCACTGTTTTCTGATTTCACAGAAAACTTTACAGCAAATGTATTACATTCATTCTTGATGTTTTAAGAAATTAAAGGAATTAGACGAGGTAAAAACAAAAACAAATCCATCTTTTTTAAGATCATAAGTACTATGATTTTAATCTGTAATCTTAAATTTTTGAACAAGATCTTTTTCTTCTTAGTGGCTTCTTTTTAAATGGTCTTTCAGGTGGAACACAATTGTATTCTTTTTCTAGTATACAAGTAACGAAGCGAAAATAAAACGGTGAGTTCTCTTCCACACCTAAATTATGATTGTTCAATGTTCATTCTCATTCTGCTCCTTATCTGACTTTTAAACTCTTTAAATCTAATCCTCTAATTTTTACCGGAAAGGTATTTCCTTTTTATGATGGGCTGTGGTTTCTGCCTTTAAGAAAGCAATTTAGAATCCTGGGGATTCTCCTGGAATCTGGGAGAAGTCACTGAAATGGCAAAGTAGGCAGGAGGGTGGGTTGGAAAGAAATGCCTTCTGCATAAATCTAGTTAGTCTGAGTCGTTTTTGACAACTTCCGGGACCAGACTTCAGGCAGTGCTGGAAAGTGTTCTCTTTACCATATATATTTTTTTTTTTACTGTACATATTTACATACATACACATATGGTGAGGGAGAGAACGTGGTGACGAGAGATTCTCCTTGGAGAGTAGGAGGTAATAAAGAAATAAAACAGGTGTCTGAGGAGAGGTTCTATTAGGGGAGAATAGAGAGTAACCATCGTTCAGAGAGTTCTCTGCAGGTAGCAGCCTGGGAAAGTGAACTCGCGCACCCTCTTGGGGGACGGGCTCTTTTGCTTTCTATTTCTTCTCCTGCAGCCAGGGTGCACGCGTATTTGAAAGAGACCGAATTTCCGCCTCGATGTGGGATCAGGTTGACTTTTCGAGACTAGTGGATATTTCTTTTTAATGACTCCAGTGCCCTTTTGTTATTGCTGTTGTTGAGGTTGAGGGAGAAGAGATCGGTCTAAATTCCGGCTGGGTAAGTGGGGGGATTCTCGGCGATGAGAAAACGGGGACTTCGAAGCCGGAGGAAAAAGCAGCAGCCCCCCATCACCACTTCTTCCGTCCCCGCTACTCTCCACCCGTGACCTCCCGTGGAGACCCCAGGCGGCAGCATCAATATTTGATCGGCCCTTCGTCAGCGCCAGCTCATCGCCCGCGCGGCGCTGAAGCCGACGCCCGGCCCTGCACCGGGCTTTGGAAGGACCCTCCGCGCTCGCCCCCTCTCCAGGGTGGCTGGGCTTCCGAGCCTAGGCGCGGTGCCCACCATGCTCGCGCTGCTCCGCGCGCTGCCCTGGCTCCTGCTGGCGGCGGCGCCCGGGCACCCGGCGAAATCCCCCAGGCAGCTCCCAGCACCGCGCCGCGACCCCCGGGACCCTGCCAGGGGCGCCGATTTTGACCATGTCTACACCGGGGTGGTGAGCCTCAGCACCGAGAACATCTTCTCCTTCAACTACACCAGCCAGCCCGGCCAGGTAAGACACTCGCTCCCCTCGCTCGACTCCTAGAACTTGCCAGACCTCAGAGCCACGTCGCTGCTTTGGAGTTCCCCGGGAATTGACCTTGGGAGACCTCGGGGACCAGGGGGCGTTCGTTCCCTTTCTCCTCCGAAGCAATCACTGCCCTGCCCGCGCTGCCGCAACACGCCTTGGGGGCAACTCTGCTTCGCCTCGCGGCTCCCTGGCCTGGTCACGGGCATTTCTGGGCTTTGCAGAGCCGCCAGTTCCCCGCGCCGTCTGCGGGTCCTGGCTCCCTGCCGGGCCTTTCTCCAGGAAAATCCTGATTTCTAGGGCTGCGGGCTGTGGTGCGGAGCGCGCAGAAGGACCGCACCTCGGTTCCCAGTCCCCTGCAGGGAAGAGCCCTCATTTCAAGCGGATGATTCAGCCAGACCCTTCTATTTCATAGCGCATGGGGAGGGAGAGATGCTTACAATCTAAAATGGAAATTGTGTGAGAATGGACGGAAGCCGCAGAACCTCTGTGCATTCAATAGTCACTTCCTGCGTTTCTGTACCATTGTCACACTTAAGTGCTTCAGAGACGCCAGAAGACCCGGGCAAAGACGTGAGAACTGCAGCCATAGGCTGATCCATCCAGGTTTTGATTTTAAATACGGATGGATGATTGTGTGAAAGTTCTAGACCTATTTTTGACAAGAGTTGAGGGAAGATTGGGGGGATGGGGGGAATGTCCCAGAGACTATCCCTTTGACATACATACCCAGATTATATAATGTAAGAAAATGCATATAGTTCATTTCTTTCCTCTAATGTGGTACCTCTGGAGCACAGGCGGGGGGGCGGGGATGGGGAGAGAGAGAAGGGACTCCCCAGTGTACCAACCTCTGTATCTTCTTCTCATATAAATGTGTTTATGTATCCTTTAACTATACCAGCATCCTCTACCCTCTAGAAAAATTCCGGAACCAGATGATTGGGATACCATGATATGCCTCCCTCTTTGATTCTCACTCCAGATCAGAACTAGAAAACGTTTCACATAGTGAGGGTGGTTTGTATTGGGCAGAGGGGACCAATGTGCCTAACACTGCTCCCAGACATCTTTCAGCTCCGCGTAGCCAGGAAGTGCCCTGAATGCCCCATCTCCAGTCTGGCACCAAATCCTATGGCACTGTCACCATGGTAACACAGCCCTCACCCTGCTCTGTCCTCCCATAACCTTCAGGTTATGTGTTCCATAGTGAGCAGAGTGGCTGTGTGCAGAGCCATTCCATGGTAGACAAGTGAGAGCCTGCAGTTTTTGTTTCCCAAATCCCACATACCCAACCTCTTTCTATCTATCTTGGGAATACTCATCGGTTGGCTGACATACTGCACAGGAGGTGTGTTCCTAGTCCTGTGATTGGCTGGGAGCAGAAAAAAGTCTGAAAACTCCATGATCTCTGGAGTAAGTCTCAGCTTCCCCCAAATCATTGGTAAGAAAACTCAAATTACGTGGCTGACTAAATCCTGGCATCAGGTTTTGGTATTTCTTGCAGTTCTGCTTAGAGACAGACTATCTGCTTTTGAATTGTTGCTTTTACATTTTCCCCTTAGTACTGCGTGAGTTTTGCACTTGAGATCACCTGCTTGACTTCCCTAGCAAACCTTCCCTAGTAAACCTTGAGTTATTTAGGGCAGGGGCAAAGTCATGTTCATCTCTGCGCTCCAGTACCTAGCACAGTGAAGGGCAAGGGCAAAGTCATGTTCATCTCTGCGCTCCAGTACCTAGCACAGTGAATGGCATATAAGAGGTTTATAAGCCAGGCATGGTGGCTCACACCTGTAATCTCAGTACTCTGGAGGCCAAGATGGGAGTATTGCTTGAGACCGGGAGTTCAAGACCAGACTGGTCAACATAATGAGACCCTCTCTCTACAAAAAAAAAAAATTTTAATTAGCTGGGTGTGATGGTACAGGTGCCTGTAGTCCCAGCTACTTAGGAGGCCGAGGCAGGAGGATCACTTGAACCCAAAAGTTTGAGGCTGCAGTGAGCTGAGATCTTGTCACTGCATTCCCACCTGGGACAGAGTGATACGCTGTCTTTTAAAAAACAAATTTCTTTTTAAAGAGGCTTATAAACATTTTTTCTGAAAATGAACAAATAAGTGAAGAAAGGGTTAAAATATCTTTAAGCTAAAGCTAAATAAAATGAAATGTATACTGTTTTCAATTTAATAGTCTGAAAAATGTGAGACCATTTCAGATAAAAACATAAAAACAAATTTCTTGCTGGGCACAGTGACTCATGCCTATAATCCCAGCCCTTTGGGAGGCTGAGGTGAAGAGATTGAGACCATCCTGGCCAATATGGTAAAACCCCGTCTCTACTAAAAATACAAAAATTAGCTGGGTGTGGTGGCATGCACCTGTAGTCCCAGCTACTCAGGAGGCTGAGGCAGGAGAATCACTTGAACCTGGGAGGCAGAGGTTGCAGTAAGCAGAGATCGTGCCACTGCACTCCATCCTGGTGACAGAGCAAGACTCTGTCTCAAAAAAAAAAAATTATTTCATAAAACAAATTTGGTTTTTATAAGAACACATTTTAAAAATTGTTCTATTATGATGTGCTATTTTGTCTGTGTGTGTGAACATGTCCTTTATTTTATGAAACGGTTTTTAAAATATCTTGGAATGACATAATAAAAAGTTGACAACCCAAGCAGTCCCTAGAATTTTTATTAAAATATTACTAAACTGAGAAATACAAAGCTGGGAACTATGGGAGCAGTAGATAACAAGAATTTCAATTATCTTAATGCCAGTATGCACAATATAAACCAGATGTCCTCAAATCTTGCAGCTTTCTGGGACCAAGCTTTAATATGCAAATATGGTAGTCGGAAATTACCCTCCCCTTCTCACCAGCCAGTATTTCTGTTGTTTTCTCCAGAGAAGACATTCTCTTGATCTGTCTGGCCAAACCATTACTCTCGGTTCCTACTGATGGCCTACTCTCTTCTTGGTTCTTTTTGTCCTGTGTTAGATACCAGCAGCCCCTTCTTCTAGGAACCCAAAGCTGTTGGATGTAGCAGAATTTTACTGGAAGTTTGGAATAACATAGAGGAATTACATCATAGCACAGGATAGGTGATCGATTAAATCAGAAACCCACGTCATGCTGTTCCTACAATTTACCACCAGGGGGACTTCAAGACAGTGATGCTCTCTTTCAGGCGCTGGTTTGTCACTACCTTCTTGGCCATCCCCTCACACCCCCTCAAATGCTGACTCCCACCCTCTAAACTTTTGACACTCTCCCATGTTGTGCAATTTTTGCCCACTGCTCATCCCCTACTCACTAAGGGACTCTGCTAAATGGAGATGTTTGATCCCAGATCTATGAGCTTTAGAGCAGAAGCTTGGACATGGCCGCTTTTCCTTTAATCTGCAGTCTTGATAACGTAAGTCTTTCTGCCCTGCAGGGTCATTGCCCACCTCCCCTCTTCAGTGCAACAAATAATTTGGTTCAGGAAAAAAATGTCTAGTTTTTGAGCTTTAATCTTTATTTTCTTTTTCTTCAAGCCACTGTTGCTTGCCATTATTTTTCCTGTGCCTGGGAGGAGAAAGTCTATTCTAAGTTTAGGCTTAAATATAGGAAGCTGTTGTGGGAGCCATTGCTCCTAATCTTTCCTTTCAGCCGCTGTATCTCTTATACCAAACTGTCCCAGAGAACTTTTAGTCAAGCTTGTGTCATATTAGTTAGCTGAACTCAGCACCAGGAAGTCTCATATGCCTTCCAGGCATAGGGTAATGTAAATATGAAGTTGCCTTAAAAAAAATCACTGAGAGAATGGAGTGATTGCTTTAAATAAGAATGATGAAAATAATAATTGGAGGTGCAGGTTAGGCAAGATCATGATTCGTTTCATTTCTCTGGAGGGAAGTGTCTGGAGACTCTCTTTAAGAAGAGAAGAGCTGTACTGTGCGAACAGGGTGTTCTGTAACCACAGGTCTCAGCCAGACTAGAAGGAAATTACCTTGTTGGGAAAGTCGCCAGGGATATGTTTGACTGGGACAGAGGGCACAAATGCAGGTTTACTGGGAAATGAGAATACCCTTGTAAAGACAGGTGGCAGCAACAATCAGATGTTTCTGTTTGAGCTAGATGGTGATAAGAAACGCTTAAATAAAATCTAACCACTGTACCACAAGCTGGTTTCTCTGAGGTTTTCCTGTAAGAATTTACTTTGCCATAGATTTTTAAATTTGAAATATTTCCCTGGAAGTATTTCTTTTATTTCATTTATGAACTGAGGCGTTTATCTTTTAATGACATATACTATACTTTTCCATGCCCAATGAACAACCTTCAGCTTTGTTAATATAACCAGTAATTGTATACCTAGAACCAGTTAAACCAGTCTCTTGGATCCAGATTCGAAAAGCCTCCCCAGTCCTTACGAACAATGAAATGCCCATGTGAACACTCCAGTGGCAACTTCTAGCTACATGCATTACTAGTTACACAGAAGAATGTAAAACTTTGATATGATGGCCTGAGTTCTCCCTGTCTCGTATAGGAAGGCTTATGCTTTATGTACTGGGACCAAGAAGCCTCCTCTGCTGTCCTCCCACGTCCTTTTGCTGAACTGCACTAGTACTTGTTAGAGGAAAGACTCATCTCATTAGCACATTTTCTGAATGATTGGATTGTCTCAGTCCATCTAGGTTGATATAACAAACGACCATCATCAAATACCATGTCTGGTGAGGGCCTGCTTCCTGGCTTATAGATAAATTCCTTCTTGCTGTGTCCTCACATGGCCAAGACAGCAAAGAGAGAAGCATAGTCTTTCATGTGTCTTCTTTTTTTTTTTTTTCCAAGACAGATCCTCGCTCTGTCGCGCAGGCTGGAGTGCAGTGGCACAATCTCAGGACACTGCAGCCCTTGCCTCCCAGGTTCAAGGGATTCTAGTGCCTCAGCCTCTAGAGTAGCTGGGATTACAGGCATGTGCTACCACAGCTGGCTCATTTTTAAATTTTTAGTGGAGACAGGATTTCTGCATGTTGGCCAGGCTGGTCTCAAACTGCTGACCTCAGGTGATCTGCCCACCTCAGCCTCCCAAAGTGCTGGGATTACAGCCACCATGCCTGACCCAATTAGTTCATTTTGAGAATTCATGAGGCCAACACTGTTCCAGAATGTTCTATACCTCCTGAAGCATCCTTACACTTACCCAAAAATTGGAGCCTCCAAAACCCTCCACAGTTTCAACTGCTGTTCTCAGATTGGCCCTGCAATCTTCTCGCTGAGCACTTCTTGAAGGATTTTAGGGTTCTCTGATTCTTAGAGCCATCAGAGCTCCATGCCTTTCCTCTGCTTCCACCCACACAATTGCCACTGCTATGGAGGTGTTGAAGCTGTTGATAACTTGCTCTCACCCACCCGTGTTTTGGGGCTTTTAGGGATACTTCGTCAACTTGGGATTTTTTTTTTTTTAGATGTTCTCTACAGAATGTCGGTTCTGTATCCCAGTTGTTCTGTTTCCACAGGGGCTTTTCAGAAAGATTCAAAAATGTGTGCTTCTACTGACACTATCTTCACAGAATTCTCCATTTGTTGCTTCTTTTTCTGTAACTTTAAATTTTCAAATAACTTCAAACTTACAGGAACGTGAGAACAGTATAAAGAACACCAACATGCCCTTCTCTCATGTTTCCCACTTATTAACATTTTGTCAAATTTGCTTTATTATTCATTCTCCCTATAAGTAAACTATTTTTTCTGAAATGCTTGAGAATAAGTTGCAGACATGCTGCTCTTTCTTTTGTCCCTAAATACTTCAAAGTCTATTTCTTCTAAATAAGGGCATTTTCTTATATAGCCATTAAACAGTTACCAAATCACAAAATTAACACTTATAAAATGCTCCTATTTCATCTGTATAGCTTATTCAAATTTCACCAATTTTCCAATAATGTATTTTTAAAGCAGACGTGGTTTTTTTTCCTCCCTTTTGGTCCAGGATCCAATCCTAGAACACACATTGCATTTAATTATCATGAGTCTTTAGTCTCCTTAATCTTAATCTAGAACAGTTCCTTGTTCTTTCTTTGTCTTTCAGGAGTGCAACATTTTTGAAGAGTACAGCCAGTTTTGTAGAATGTTTCACAATTCAGATTTGTCTGAGGTTTCCTCATTATTAGATCCAGGCTATACACTTTTGACAGAACACGCAGAACTGACATTGCATCCTTAGTGCATCATATCAGAGGCACGTGATACTGTCTTTTCCTATTACTAGTGTGGTTTCTTCCAGATTTCTCCACTATCAAGTTACTATTTTCCTTTTATAATTAAAAAGTGATTTGTGGGCTGGGTGCAGTGGCTCACACCTATAATCCCAGCACTTTGGGAAGCCGAGGTGGGTGGATCACCTGAAGTCAAGAGTTCGAGACTAGCCTGACCTACATGGCAAAACCCCACCTCTACTAAAAATACAAAAATTAGCCGAGCATGGTGGTGGGCACCTGTAATCCCAGCTACTAGGGAGGCTGAGGCAGGAGAATTGCTTGAACCCGGGAGGCGGAGGCTGCAGTGAGCTGAGATTGGGCCATTGCGCTCCATCCTGGACAACAGAGTAAGACTCCATCTCTTAAAAAAAAAAAAAAAAGCCATTTGTGAAGTAATACCTTGATACTATGTAAATAGTCTATGCCTCATCAAACTTTCAACAACTAGTTTTAGCATCCATTGATTATTCTTGCCTGAATTAGATTTTACTATGATTTACTATGATGGTTTCCAACTAGTGATCTTCTGATTCATTGTTCCTCCTACATTTATCAGTTAATATTCTACTGTAAGAAAGAGATTTTTCTTCTCTCATTTATTTATTTACTTATTTCTTTTATTTATATCAGTATGGACACATAGATTCTTTTTTTTTGGAGATGGAGTTTCGCTCTTGTTACCCAGGCTGGAGTGCAATGGCGTGATCTCGGCTCACCTCAACCTCCGCCTCCTGGGTTCAGGCAATTCTCCTGCCTCAGCCTCCTGAGTAGCTGGGATTACAGGCACGCGCCACCATGCCCAGCTAATTTTTTGTATTTTTAGTAGAGACGAGGTTTCACCATGTTGACCAGGATGGTCTCGATCTCTTGACCTTGCGATCCACCCGCCTCGGCCTCCCAAAGTGCTGGGATTACAGGCGTGAGCCACCGCGCCCGGCCGGCACATAGATTCTTATTTGATCCAATTATTGCTTTCATTTACATTAAAATCTTGTTATAAACAACCTATTATTCTAAGTATTTTATATAGTGGGTATAGATAAGAAGCTCTCTCACTCTAACACAGAAAGCAGGTTTCTTCTCTCCTCTCTCTATCACTAATAAAATTATATTTCAATGACTTTCAGGGAACCACAAGGAAAGATGACATGATTGGTTGTCATCCTGTCATCTTTTGGGTTTCATCATCCAGATTATCTGTTGGGTCACCTGCAAATCTGTCCCTAGACCATTTAATACGTTTACTAATTATCAGTTTTGAATTTAGAGTTAAAGAGATAAGTACATAATTTTTTTTCATGAAAAACTGAAGGCCTGAACAGTGCAACAAATTGTGTCAGTGATACCTAAGGCAAAGACTCCTGAGTACCTGATTTAAGGTCCACAGTTTTACTCAAGTCATGGACTGTTGAATTCTCAAGATACTTTCTATAGTATAAGTTTTCATTAGTGGTTTCTGAAATATTATAAACTTTGCATTATTTCTGGGGAATAAGATTGCAGAAGATTTTAATGCTCTTTTCTGAACTTCTATGAATTTTTCCAATATTTCACAGTAAACACATTTTAGTTTTACCTAGGCAAGGAAAACAAACAACTAAGAGGCAGAGCAATACTGGGGATGAGCATGGGATAGGGTACCAGGAGGCATGTGTTTTTATCCCCTTCACTACCCGGAGACCTTCATCAAATCCTGTTCTCCCATTGACATTTGTTTTCCCCACTGATAAGATGAGAGGATTGTGTTTTTAACCTTTCTTGAAGCATTAAGGGTCATTGTTCTTTTTCCACAATGTGTCAGATTGTAATTCTTTTTCTTAAGTATACACAAGTAGAATAAGCTTCTTGCAGAAAAGAACATTTCTAACTCTTTGTCTCATAAAAGGAAGCAAATGAAAATTTTACTGTTTCTTTAAGACTATTTTTTTTCTTCCTTTCTAGAAATTTCCCATAGGGTTCTTCACTTCTTGGAGGTGATTTTATTTTGGTTTGTTTCCATCCATCCTGCCACATGAGCTGAACTTACATTCCAGTTCCCTTTTTTCCCTTGCTGGCATTCCTGCTGAGTACCATGTCAGTAAGATTGCTATCACGTTGAGTTTGGCTTTTTGGTTGTCGTTTTGTTTTACTTTTTTACTGCTGTGATGGTCCCTTCTGAGATATTTTAGGCATCTGATGCAATGTATAGAGATTTTCAGCCTTTCTTCCTTTCTTGCTTTTGGTTTCAGCTTGTTACTTGAAGTATCTTCCATGTCATTTCTTTCTCTCTGTGGACTTGAATCTAAAAGACCAAGATACTTGGTCTTGAAGATACTTGTGATACCTTGAAACTTCTTTGTTGCTGGAAGATGCCAGCATTTCTTTCTTCTTTTCAAATAGAAATAACCACACAGTTTTCATGTTATCACATGTTGCCATGCAGTTCCCCAGAGTATGATAACCACCTCTTCCTACATTGTTTAACTTTGGAGCTAACAGAAATTTTGTATCAATACACCACGATGGTGCATCAATGATTCAAAAGCACATGTAATGAGCTATTTGAAATGAGGCCTCACTATCCTTTGTGCTTATTTGAAAAGGAAGATATCAAACATATCATAGATCTGCCAGTTGATATAATCAGTCTTTTCTATTTCACACATACATAAAAAACAAAGAAAAAAACCCAACATTTATGATCATTCCTTTTTTTCTTTTCTTGGATATTTTGAAAGTGAAAACTTTGTAGTTTTCTTAATACATTAGTTGGCTATGCTAGTAAACAAACAAACAAAAACACCTGAAAATTTGTCTTTTGCTTAAAAACTGAAGTTAGCAATCAGAAAAACATTGTATTCTATTAAGTCCTCAAAGATCCTTTGGCTTTTATATATAATGTTTCTAAAAATATGTGTAAAAACAATTTATGTAGGGAAGCTATTGACTTTCATGTTAAAAGATAGCATTCCACAAAATAGAGAACCCAGAAATAAATCCACATATTTAAAATGGTGCTGGGAAAACTGGATATCCATATGCAGAAGAATGACACTTGACCCCTCTCCGTCACCATATACAAAAATCAAATCAAAGTAAAATAATGACTTAAATGTAAAACCGAAAACTATGCAACTGCTAGAAGAAAACACAGGGAAACATTTCAGGACATTGGTCTCTGCAAAAATTCTATAGAGAAGACCTCAAAAGCATAGGCAATGCAAGCAAAAACAAATAGACAAATGGGATTATATCAAACTAAAAAGCTTTTGCACATCAAACAACCAAGAGGGTAAAGAGACAACCAGCAGAATGGGAGAAAATATTCACAAACTATTCATCCAACAAAAGATTAATATCCAGAGTGTACAAGGACTCAAACAACTCAACAGCAAAGAACTAGTTATCCAATTTAAAAATGGACAAATAAGCTGAATAGACATTTCTCAAAAGAAGACATACAAATGTTCAAGAGATATGTGAAGAAAACGCTCAGCATCACCAATCATCAGGAAAATGCAAATCAGAACCACATCTAAATAGCGTCTTACCCCAGTTAGAATGGCGATGATCAAAAAGACAACAAATGCTGGCAAGCATGCAGAGAAAAGAGAACTCATAACACACTGTTCATGAGAATGTAAATTAGTAGGGTCATTATAGTATTGAGGCCTCTCAAAAACTAAAAATAGAACTACCATATGATCCAGCAATCTCACTACTGACTAATATATCCAAAGGAAAGGAAATCAGTTTGTCAAAAAGATATTTGCGGGCCGGGCGCGGTGGCTCAAGCCTGTAATCCCAGCACTTTGGGAGGCCGAGGCGGGCGGATCACGAGGTCAAGAGATCGAGACCATCCTGGTCAACATGGTGAAACCCCGTCTCTACTAATACAAAAAATTAGCTGGGCACGGTGGCGCGTGCCTGTAATCCCAGCTACTCAGGAGGCTGAGGCAGGAGAATTGCCTGAACCCAGGAGGCGGAGATTGCGGTGAGCCGAGATCGCGCCATTGCACTCCAGCCTGGGTATCAAGAGCGAAACTCCGTCTCAAAAAAAAAAAAAAAAAAAAAAAAAAAAAAAAAAAAAAGATATTTGCACACCCATGCTTATTGCAGCGCTATTCACAATAGCTGAATTGTAGAATCAACTTAAGTGTCCATCAACAGAGGAATGAATGAAGAAAACGTGAAATACATAATAGAATACTACATGTACAATGGAATAGTATTCAGCCATTTAAAAAAAGAATGAAATCCTGTCATCTGCAGCAACATGGATAAACTTGAAGGACATTATGTTAAGTGAAATTAGTCAGGCACAGAAAATCAAATACCACATGTTCTTATTCATATGTGGAGGCTAAAAAGAATTAGTCTCATAGAAGTACAGAGTAGAATAATGGTTGCTAGTGGCTGAAAAGGGTAGGTGGGAGAGAGAGATAGCCAAAGGTTGGTTAAAGGACCCAAAATTATAGCTAGATAGGAGGAATAAGTTCCAGTATTCTATAGCATTGTAGGATGACTATAATTAACAACAGTGAATTATATATTTTCAAATAGCTGGAAGAGCTTATTTTGAATGTTTCCAACACAAAGATATAATAAATGTTTGAGGTAATGGATATGCTAATTACCCTGATTTGGTCATTACACATTCCATGCATGTATCAAAATATTACACTGTCCCCAGAAATATGTACAATGGGTATGTGTCAATTAAAAATAACAAAAGCAAAAAACTTTTTTAAAAAGAGAGTGTTCCTGTAGAGGGAAAATTAAAGCTGAGTGTTATACAGCAAATGTAAGTTATTTATTGAATGTTATTTATAATAAAATTAATTAAAAATTATTGTTGAAATAACTCCTTACTTTGAATTTTTATTCTCTCAGTTTTCTTTCTTTCTTTCTTTCTTTTTTTTTTTTTTTTTTTTTTGCTGTGACAATAATAAACAAAAAAAGTTGATTTTGCCATTATAAAGAAGGACATGAGATGCTGATTTTTTGTACAAGACTGAACAGGGCATTTTTCAGCAAGTTGAACAAGAAGAGCGAAGTTGGTTTAAAGGTATCTTATGTTGATAAGTGTGTCCAGAGAAAGTTGAATATACACCTTCTTTTCTAATAAGAAAGCTATTTATAATTCACTTCCCTGTCACAGCTCCCAACAACCAGGAAATTTTCTCCCTGTTTGGACCACCGAAAAGCATTTTAGGAGCTATTTCTCAAATCATAATTTTAAGAAACGTTTTTTGGACCTAGCCTTCTACAGTTGGTCTCAAGGCTGGCCAGGGGTGATAATACATAGTTATTAATAGTCAAGTATGATTTATTTAAAGGTGAGGATCACCTAAGTTTTGATTAAACTCTAAGCATTTGAATAAAATACTTTATTTCTGAAAATGATGGAAAATTAAAGTTTATAATGAAGTAATATGTTGTCCTGAGTAAAAGCATTCTCTGGTTAGCTGGAGTACTTAGAGCTGATACCTTGGACCTTCAAAAGCGTATACAAGTTTGCCCCTTCCTCTGCCTAACCCAGGATTCTAAAGTATTTTGACTTCATTTGCTTCCTCATTGATACCTTCTCTCCACGCCACCCCCATAAAATTTCCCCCCTTATTAACATCTTGCATTATTGAAGTACACTAATAGTGAACCAGTATGTATTTATTATTAACTAAAATCTGTATTTCACATTAGGTTTCACTCTTGGTGTTGCACAGTTCTATGGATTTTGAGAAATGCATAATGTTGTATATCCACCACTATGGTATGTACAGAATAGTTTCACCTCCCTTTGCCTTGTCACATTTTTACAATTGACTACTCCTTGTCTAATTCAGTATATAAGTATTCAAATCTAACTGTGTCTTTGGGTCTTCGTTTCCTCATGAGGGTGTCTGTGTCACAAACAATTTATATTAATTTTGTATGCTTTTCTCCTGTTGATCTATCTTAGGCCAATTTAATTTTCAGTATTCTGTGTTCCACTAATTCATCCTTTATTCCCTCCTCTTGAACCCCTGACAACCACTGATTTTGTTTTATTTTTACTGTCTCTATAGTTTTGCCTTTTCCAGAATGTCATGTAGTTGTGAAGGAGTTCAGAACATGCCACTCCACAATATGCTACTCTGGCATATTGACTATTTTGAATTAAAAGCACTTGAAAAACAACAGATGCAAGAAGGTCACTCTGACCTTCATTCTGTTTCTTAAAAGCAGGAAATGTAATTCATGTGAAAGATACTCTCTCTATACTAAAAGGAAAGTAACAGTCTCATCATCAAGGGTGGGAAGTTGAGAAAGAAGGTCATCTGTACAAACATTATTAGACTAACCCTTATCTTCCTAGCCACTTCTCCCTGCCATTAACCACCTTAGCCCAAGCCCCTTTGCCTTGTCACATTTTTACAATTGACTACTCTTTGTCTAATTCAGTATATAAGTATTCAAATCTCTTTGGGTCTTCATTTCCTCATGAGGGTGTCTGTGTCACAAAAAATTTATATTAACTTTGTATGCTTTTCTCCTGTTGATCTATCTTAGGCCAATTTTATTTTCAGGCCTGGCCAGGACCCTAAGAAGGCAGAAGTTGAAATTATACAGCTTGTAGATGTTTCTACTTGCTTCTTTTACATAGCAATATGGAAAACATTAAGGTTCCTCCATGTCTTTTTATGGCTTGATGCCTCATTTCTTTTTAATGCTGAATAATATTTCATTGTCTGGATATAACACAGTGTGTTTATCCATTCCTCTATTGAAGGACATCTTGGTTGCTATCAATTTTCAGCAATTACGAATAAAGCTGCTATAAACCATGTGTGTGTGTTTTTGTGTGGACATAGTTTTCAACTAATTTGGGTAAATACCTAGGTGTATGATTGCTGGAGTATGTAGTAAGACTATGTTTAGCCTTGTAAGAAAGTGTCAAACCATCTTTCTTCTAAGGTGACTGTATCATTTTGAATTACCACCAGCAATGAATGAGAGTTCCTGTTGCTCCACAACCTCATCAGCATTTGGTGGTATCAGAATTTTGTCTTTTAATCATTCTAATAAGTGTATAGTGGCATCTGATTGTTGCTTTAGTTGGCAATTCCCTTTAATTGCAAATTCCAACGTTGTTGAGCATATTTTCATATGCTTGTTTACCATCTATATATCTTCTTTGGTGAGGTGTCTTTTTAGATATTTTGCCTATTTTTAAATTTGGTTGTTTGATTCATTATTGTTGAGTTTTAAGAGTTCTTTGTAGATTTTGGATACCAGTCCTTTATCACATAAACATTTTGCGAATATTTTCTCCCTGTCTGAGCCTTGTCTTTTCCTTTTCTTAGTAGTGTCTTACACAGAGCAGACATTTTTATTTTAATAAAGTATCATATTAATTTTTTTCATTGACCATGCTTTTAATGATGTATATAAAAAGCTGTCACCAAATCAAAAGTCACCTAGATTTTTCTCCTCTGCTATCTTTTGGAAGTTTTATAGTTTTTCATTTTACATTTAGGTATATAATCCATTTTAAGTTAATTTTTGTGAAAGGTATGAGGTCTCTGTCTAGATGGGAGTTTTTTCTACATATGCTGTCCAGTTGTTCCAGCATCATTTGTTGAAAATATCTCCCTATATTTTTACCATTACACTACTGTGTGCATGTTTACATTTATACTTTGCCTTGGTGCGAAGTCTTGGAAGCAGCTCCACACCTGGTGCTCAGTGTTCTTATCTCCATTCCCAACCTTCCCTTCTGCTACCAGCCTTGCTAAACTCGACCATTCTCTTATAACTCCCTTTCCTTATGTATCTGTGTCTCTCTGCTTCTCCTGTCCTTTTTGTCTTTCCAATTTCTTATTAACATGGCCAGCCCATCATGACTCTCCCTCTTTTCTGGGCAATATCCTGTGGTTGTTTGAGGCTTTGCTAATGGCAAGCATACTCTATTTTCTTAGAATAGAGATAAATTTTGTTCTTTACTTTCTGATTCAGAGCCATGATGAATAATCTCAGTTGCTAGAGGGCTGATCTCCCAATTATCAAGGTTTTGCTATAGCGTTCCAGTGGTGGAACTTTATCTCCCAGTGGTGGAAGATGAAGAACACATGTTCCTTAAGCAGTCAGTATATATTTGTGTTGATGTCGTGTGCCATCATTTCCTTTATCCAAGTCAATAAGCTTATCTTTGTCAACTCTCTTTAGCTACAGAAAGATAATTGGAGACTTTTTGCATTTGAGACTTTTTTATGGTTTTTTTTTCCATCACTAAAAGAAACACATAAAAATCCTTTGAAACTATAAGAAAGAGGTAGCGATATTTTAAGAACTCAAAGGACTTTTTTTAAAAATTGTGGTTTTTTCGACAAGCCCATTCAAAAGTGGGCAAAGGATATGAACAGACACTTTACAAAAGAAGACATACATGAGGCCAACAAACATACGAAAAAATGCTCATCATCACTGGTCATTAGAGAAATGCAAATCAAAACTACATTGAGATACCATCTCACACCAGTTAGAATGGCGATCATTACAAAATCTGGAGACAACAGATGCTGGAGAGGATGTGGAGAAATAGGAACACTTTTACACTGTTGGTGGGAGTGTAAATTAGTTCAACCATTGTGGAAGACAGTGTGGCGATTCCTCAAGGACCTAGAAATAGAAATTCCATTTGACCCAGCAATCCCATTACTGGGTATATATCCAAAGGATTATAAATTGTTCTACTATAAAGACACATGCACACAAATGTTCATTGCAGCACAGTTTACAATAGCAAAGACCTGGAACCAACCTAAATGCCCATTGATGATAGACTGGACAGGGAAAATGTGGCACATATACACCATGGAATATTATGCAGCTATCAAAAACAATGAGTTCGTGTCCTTTGTAGGGACATGGATGAACCTGGAAACCATCATTCTCAGCAAACTGACACAAAAACAGAAAATCAAACACCGCATGTTCTCACTCATAGGCAGGTGTTGAACAATGGGAACCCATGGACACAGGGAGGGGAGCACTATACACTGGGGTCTGTTGGGGGAAATAGGGGAGGGACAGCGGGGGGTGGGGAGTTGGGGAGAGATAGCATGGGGAGAAATGCCACATATAGATGAAGGGGAGGAAGGCAGCAAATCACACTGCCACGTGTGTACCTATGCAACAATCTTGCATGTTCTTCACATGTACCCCAAAACCTAAAACACAATTTAAAAAATTGTTTTTTTCTTGAAATATTATTTTATTTCTCTTTTAACTTTTATTTTAAGTTCAGGGGTACTCGTGCAGGTTTGTTATATAGGTGACTTGTGTCATGGGGCTTTGTTGTACAGATTATTTCATCACCCAGGTTATTTTATCACCCAACTCAGTTATTTTTCCTGATCTTCTCCTCCTCCCATCTTCCACCCTCCAGTAGACCCCAGTGTGTGTTGTTCCCTCTTTGTGTCCATGTGTTCTCATCATTTAGCTTCCACTTCTATGTGAGAACATGTGTTATTTGGTTTTCTGTTCCCATGTTAGTTTGCTAAGGATAATGATCTCCAGTTCCATTCATGTCCCTGCAAAAGACATAATCTCATTCTTTTTTATGGCTGAAAAAAAGACACCAGTATTCCATGATGTCTGTGTGCCACATTTTCTTTATTCAATCCATCATTGATGGGCATTTGGGTTAATTCCATGTCTTTGCTATTGTGAATGGTGCTGCAGTGAACATATGCATGCAGGTATCTTCATAATAGAATGATTTACATTCCTTTGGGCATATACCCAGTAATGTGATTACTGGGTCAAATGGTATTTCTGCTTTTAGGTTCAAAGTGCCTTTTACATCCCCCAATCTATTCCTATTTAACAGAGAAGAAAACTGAGATTCAGTGATATAAATTACTTGCCCAAAATCATGCACCAGTTTGAAGCATAGCCAGGAATGTAATTCAAGTTCCTAAGGGTATTTCCTCAGTACGTTTCAACTAAATCACAAGATGTGCCCACGGGAGCACATTGGCTATGCTTATCAACAACCCTAAAAATAATTTTTAAATATCATACCATATTTTCAGTCATGTCTTTCGATTGTGTAATTTAAGATTATGTCTGACTCCCTTACAATTACTGAAAACTTAAACAAGATTTTTTATTATTGTATTCCCCCTATGAATTGTCCAGCCATCCATTTGTCTGTGTACCAGGCAAGCAGGGTTGATATTAAGTAAAACTGTGAAGTTGTCAAATTTTCTTTAGCGTTTTAAAGAGCCACAGCCTCCCACGTACCATGGTCTTACTCTGACTCCCTGTGGATCCCAGGGGGTAAGCTTTAGTTGTGAAGAGGAAGATGTTTACAGATGATTGGGGTGTGTGTGTGTGTGTGTGTGTGTGTGTATTTCCATCAATGCTGGGTTCCTTCTTTGTGCCAGGAACAGGGCAGCTTGGAGACCCAAGCAGTTAGCCTGTCTGTTACTTCATGGAAGTGTTATTCCTGAGAACTGGTATTTCTGGGTCCCCAGTAAGCAGCCATGAAGATAAGCCATGACAAACAGGACTAACCAACTATTTCTGTCCCTCTAGATTTAACTGCCCTTTTGTGGACAAAGTGACTCACATCTATCTTAAATAACTCCCTACCTGGGAGCATATGTTATGAGCCAAAAAGTTAACATTTGCGTGCCCACAGTTGTATTTTCTTCTTTTCCCCTACTTTCTAAACAATATCCTGTATTTGCTTCCCTTTTCTCTCTATACCACCTTCACCAGGGAGGAAGAATTATAGCTTTCTGAGAGTCAGACGATATTGATCTGTGCAGCAAAGGGATAAACATTGGAGGATAAGGACAAACAGTGGTGAGATCTAGGTGTGCAATAAGATTTGGGGAGATCTGTAGACAGGGAGACGCTAAAATAGCTGAGAGGTGTGAGTGACGTGGACAGAAAAGGAACGAGGACATAGGTTCATGTGTGGGTCTCAGCTGCAAACAACAGAAATCAACTGGCAAATATAAGCAGAGAAAGAATTCATTAAAAAGACGCCCAGTAGCTCACAAACCTAAGTTACCAGTCTCAGACAACATTTGGGGACCAAGGGAGACTACACTGCAGGATATTATAGCATCAGTCATGCCACAGGAATGGTTTGGTTGGGGTTTTTCCTCGACACCACCATCTCCACTGCCACCAGATACGGTCACCCCTTGACCCTGCTGCTATGGACACCATCGATATCACCATTGCCAGTGAACTCTAAACTCTCCCTTCATTTTTGTGTCATTTACTCACAATTGAACGTACCAAATGGGCAAAGCCAACTATCCAAGCATGAGTCCTGTATCTGGCCCCTTTGACATCCATAGGCAGCCTTGCATCCCACAAAGCTCACACAGTGGGGTGGAGTGGGGGTGGTTCCTCCAGAACATGCAAGGGTTTTGGATGCTGAGTAACCCCAAAACCAACCCCACCAAACATCTTCATGGAGGGAGCTGAAGCTGGGGCGTTTGTTGGAAATGGCTTTGTGGGCCCAGACATAGGCAAGGATCAATATGTCGTAGGGGAGAAAGCTGGGGTGCTGCTGCCATTTCCCATACCTTCACCCATTTAATGAGGAGCATCTCCTCTGAGCATCAGAGTGAATTCAAGTGGTATGGATCATCTCTGCCACAATGTTCTCTCCACGATTAGAAATGGTTTTCTCTCTTAAACATGGACTTCCTTAAAGCCCCTTCTGCTTGTCTCAAGAAGTTGTCTTGAAGAGGAAGATGTTTACAGATAATTGGTTTTGTCTCATTTAGAAAGCAGTTTCCTTTAGGTAATATTTATATCCTGAAAAACGTGTATTTAAAGTTATAAAAGTCACCAGTTTGGCAATAAATTCTATTACAAAAATAAATGGCTGATAAGTGTCAGATCATAACTCTTATAATCATAACAGTAATTTTCTACTGCTTTTCCATCTTCAGAGCATTAATTAAGTAGGCCCCAGAACAGCTCTAGAAGACACTTGCCTGCAATGTGTAGAAATAAAATCCAGGGCATGGATACTTGAGTTCTGCCTCAAACCAGAAAAATAATTATTTTTCCTTTTCTAATCCCCTCACAGAAGTATGAGATCTAGCAAGAGATAGAGAGAAAGAAACAGGAAAGATAAAGAGGAGAAAAGAAATCATGCACAGGAGATGAGCACATTCAGATACCTGCAAGGAGACTGAACCAACCCAGGCAGATGGCTGCCTCCCAGGAGTCTGGGGATGTCTAAAGCCAGAGGGAGGTCAGTGGCACTGAGAAACCAATGCAGCCGGGCCCAGTGGCTCATGCCTGTAATCCCAGCACTTTGGGAGGCTGAGGTGGGTGGACACCTGAGGCCATGAGTTCAAGACTAGCCTGGCCAACATGGTGAAATCCCATGTCTACTAAAAATACAAAACATTAGCTGGGCGTGGTGGTGCCTGACTGTAACCCCAGCTACTTGGGAGGCTGAGGCAGGAGAATCACTTGAACGCAGGAGGCAGAAGTCGCAGTGAGCCAAGATTGTGTCATTGCACTTCAGCTGGGCAACAAAAGTGAAACTCCATCTCAAAAAAAAAGGAAAGAGACCAATGCAAAAACTGAGAAACCTGGAGAGGCAGAAAACAATTAGCTCTTGGAGTGAGAGGCAAAGATAGCCCAGAATTGGTTAGACTCTTCAGGACTTAATATCTTTACACCAGTTCCTGTGAAAAAATATCCAAGACAGCATTTCTCAAAGTATGTTCCATGGAACAACTGCTCTGTAAGATAATCTTGCTATTCGTCGCATATTAAAAGGGTCCCAAGTGTAAGGGAGCTTAGCCATGTTTTGACTGCCCAGTCTGAAACCCATTTGATATGGTTTGGCTGTGTCCCCACTCAAATTGTAGCTCCCATAATCCCCATGTGTCATGGGAGGGGACCGGTGGGAGGTAACTGAATAATGGGGGTGGGTTTTCCCCATGCTGTTCTTGTGATTGTGATGTCTCACAAGATCTAATGGCTTTATAAAGAGCAGTTCCCCTGCACATGCTCTCTTGCCTGCCGCCATGTAAGACGTGCCTTTGCTCCTCCTTTGCCTTCTGCCATGATTGTGAGGCCTCCCCAGCCATGTGGAACTGTGAGTCCATTAAACCTCTTTTTCTTTATAAATCACCCAGTCTTGGGTATTTCTTCACAGCAGTATGACAATGGATTAATACATCATTCTTACGTGTTTGGGGGAAATTCTCCATTTCATGAGTGTTAGCTAGAGGTAGAACCCTTTCCACGACAGACTTTCTCATCCCACCTCTTATTTTTACCCCCCACCAAGCTCTGGCATGGGCATGTAGCCAAGGTGCTGCCAATCAGATCTGCTTTCTCTAGACTGACTTGGGAAACAATGCAAGGAAGCAGCTGCTCAGCAGCCACAGAGGCAACATTGAGTTTCCAGGGATGGGCATGGCAACAATTTTGTCCTTAGAATAAAAAGCCCCAACTGCCCCAACATGATTTATAACACTCTTCAGGATTATAATAGCCCTTCATGCACCTCAGGCTCCAGCCAAACTAATATTCTCTTAATTCTTCAAATATGCTTATTTTACCATCTCTCTTCTTCCTTATGTTTACCACATTGTCCCCTTTGTTTGGAAATTTATCTTGCTCTGCCCTCCCCCTACTTTTCTGGTTAATTCCTACTCATCCTTTAGGAAAATATTCCCCCCAAAATGTATGTCATGCAATCCCCACAGGAACCTGAATGTCAATATAATGGCCTGTTTGCAAACCTCTGATATTGAAGAGAAGAGTGCTATGTGTACACTGCTGATTGATGTATCTCCTGTGTCCAGAACAATGCCTGGCACAGGATAGGGAGTCAAACATTTATCGATTGAACAAAGTTCATCAGAAAGTAGGCAGAATCTGACTGTGCATTTTTCTGTATGCTTGGCCTGCCAATGACTATTCCTCTCTTCAACGTTTTCCCATGTTTTTATTGAATTGAACATTTTAATGTACACCTAGATCATCAACCAAAAGATGAAGGCTTATATGACTGTATTTATTCTAGATTATTGTTGGCATAATGAAATTGGCGAGATGAGGTCTGGAAACTGCCTCTTTCTAGAAAGGTGCTCTGAGTACAAAACGCTGAGAATTTGAAAGTATAGGGAATAAATAGCTCCCAAGGAATAAACTGCACTTTATGAATGCGCTCTTCCAGGCTAGCTGGAAGCCAGGCTGTGAAAGGAAATTAATATCCTACATGATACAGACTGTATAATTTTTTTGCCAAGAGTGATTGGGCTTACAAGTGTGTCTTCACACATAGACAACAGTCAATAACTGATTGACTAATGAATGGATGGGAATGGAAACAGCTCTGCCTTCTGCACTCCCTGGTGCTCTTTAAAGTCACAAAACACAGTCCCACTTCATCCACCATTTGACTGATGAAGCTACCCAGGGAGATAGGTAGTCTGGGTGTTACTGTTCCCATTCTACAATTAAAGACACCGAGGCCCAGATAACTTAAGTGATTTGTCCAAGGCCACCTAGCTAGTAGGTGTTAGTGCCAGAAATAAAATCTAGGTCTACATCTCTTTCTTTATTATACTTTAAGTGTATAGAAAATAGTTTTAAAGGCTGAATCAGACTGAGGGAATCTTAAACAGTCACATCAATAACTATAGAAATTATTTTAATGCTTATCTTTTTTTAAAAAAGTATAATTGTGATTGAAGTAGCTCAACTCCCTGCAGTAGTTATGAAAAGCTTGGGATGAAATGCTCCATTTAATAAGAATTGCTAGTTTCTGAAAAGAAAGGGATTCAGTACTGCAAGGCTGCTTTGCTCAGGGGCAGCTGTTTTTACATAACAGTCACTGGACTTTCCCAGAAGTCCCATCTTCAGTCAGTCAGCTGTGACATGCAGAGGCTTGGCAGTGTTAAAAAGTAAACTGAAGCACAATGAGAATTTAAAGAGTGTATTTGAGCAAACAGAGATGCATCAATGAGGCAGCTCCAAACCAGAAGTGGTTTCCTGGGCTCAGCCAAAGGAACACAAGCAGAAGGCTTTGATAGGGTGAAAATAGAAATGAAGAAAAGAAAATATTTTCTTGGTTCAGTTACACAACTGCTTTACTTGGTCTATCCTGCTGGGAAGTTCCTACTTACAGAGCTATAAGTTAAGTTTGTGGCTTCTGATTGGTTTGCCTTAAGTTTCATCTTTTGTTTTTTGTTTTTGACAGAATCTGGATCTCTTGCCCAGGCTGGAGTGCAGTGCACAATCTCAGCTCACTGCAATCTCGCCTCCTGGGTTCAAGCAATTCTTCTGTCTCAGCCTCCCAAGTAGCTGGGATTACAGGTGACCACCACCACCCCCAGCTAATTTTTGTATTTTTAGTAGAGACGGGGGTCTCACCATATTGGTCAGGCTGGTCTTGAACTCCTGACCTCTGGTGATTCACCCATCTCGGCCTCCCGAAGTGCTGGGATTACAGGCAAGAACCATCGCACCTGTGATCCCGACTTACATTTGCAAGTCGAGCAAGGTTCAGGACATTTATGAGGCCTAATTGGCTTTGTCTGCTCAGGAATTCTTCAGGCCTGGTCTCCATGTTAATTTACTTTAACAGCAAGTAAGTAAAAGCTGAAGATAATATGACAGTGAGGGAATGGCAGTGTTTTGGAGAATGATTTATTTCTTTAAAATCCTACAAACCTAATATTATGGGTTGATTTATTGTCCAAAAAATATATGTTGAAGTCCTAACCCCTAGAACCTATGAATGTGAACTTATTTGGAAGTATTGTCTTTGCAGATGTGATCAAGTTAAGATGAGGTCATTAGGGCCCCAATCCAATATGAATGAAATACTTATAAGAAGAGGGAAATCTGGACACAGGCACACACAGGGAACAGCATGTGAAGACAGAGACACCCAGGGGACCGCCATGTAACAACAGAGGCAGAGAAGAGAGTGATGAGCAGAGATTCACACACCAAGGAATGCCAGGGGTTGACAGACACCACCAGAAGCCAGGAAGAGGCAAGGAAGGTTTCTATCCAGAGGAAGGTCTCACAGGGAGCATGGCCCAGCTAACACCTTGATTCAGACTTCTAGTCTGAAGAACTATGAAAGAATAACTTTCTGTTGTTTCAAGCCACCTACTTTGTGGTACCTTGTTACAGCATCCTAGGAAACTAACCTGATGATACAGAATCAAGGCTTGCACATTACCGTTCAATATAATACCAACTTCATTTGGGTCCCCTGGCTATATTTATTTTCCAGGGCAGAAAAATGGAGAAATGAACTATGTGAATGAGGCCAAAGACATAGCAAAGTTCTGCAGCTGGCTGAGACCTAAAGAGGCAGTTAGCGCTCAGCACCACATCCTGAAATATAGTTTCCATTTGCATATGAGAGACAGAAGGAGAGAGAAACAGACGGGACCAGGTGAGGGGGGTCTGAGCTATGAAGTTAGCATAAGCAGGTCAAGCACTAGAGTAAGTGTAGATCATGGCAAATGAGCCAGGAGAGCAATGAGAGTGTGTTTTGGGTTCTGCCGCACCTGTAACAAGGAGACTTTATAAAATGAGGGTATTTGCTCAGAAGTAGGCAAACACATCATAGCTTCTTTTTTATTACTAGGAAATTTTTTAAATATTTAAACAAGTATAGAAAATAATGTAACAAGCACGTATGTGCCACATACTCAGCTTAAGAAATAAACAGACAATTTGTTTTCTGTTTTTCCTCACCCTGATCCTCTTCCTCCATTCCCAAAAGTGACCATTTTGGGGAGACCATCCTTCATAGGTTCTCTTGATTTCTGCACATCTTACAGGAAGGCGCCAACTGCAGTTTATAAAATACTATCATTTCAAGGATATTTGCATAGTAAATAGCCTCAGAAAACAAATAATATCTCCCCGTGGAGTAAAGGGAAGGCAGACTTATTGCCTGTTATAAAAGACTTGGGTGTTCTAAGCTCAGGGTTCCTCTCCAGTAGTGCAACCCCCCGCATGTAGGTAGATATCTATCTGGACCCATCCACGTCACCTTCATAGTATCTGCGGACCAGAGGAAGTGATGCTAATGTTGATTACCCTGACAAGAGCCATAAAATTATTTGTTTCCAACCCAGGAGACTTGTGTCTCCTCCCAGTTTTGATGACACTGTGGCAAAGGGGTAAAATCTCAGATCCTTCAAAATTCTTGAAGTCCATTGTTTTAAATTTGTTATAATTTCTGAATATGTATATTTTACCGAAGATGTACAGATAAAAATATTGCATTGGTTTGCTTGCTTACAAAGTTTACATAAATGGGGAAATTCAGAATGTTGCCTTCAGCAACCTGCTCCTTCTCTCAATTTATCTTCTTGAGATTTACCCACACTGATGTATATTTCAGTTCATTTACTTTTAACCGCTGTAGAGCATTTCATTGCATGAATATAATTTATCTCTTCACACTTCTATTATTTAGTTTATTTTGTTGTCATTTAGGTTGTTTTCAAATTTTATTGTTGCAATGAATGCCTGCAGTGAACATGCTTGTCTATGATTCCTTGTGCATATGTAAGGGTTTTCTTGTGCATAAACTTAGTCATGGAAATGCTTAAATGTAATGTGAACTCATCTTCAAATGCAGTAGATATTGGCAACTTGCTGACTGAAGTTGTTGAACCAAATAACATTTTCATTAGCAATATACAAATTTCTATTTCTCTACATGTTGCACACGTGGCATTGTCAATACTAGTGAGACTTTACGTTTCTGATGAGTGTAAGTGCTGAATATCTTTTCACAGGTTCTTTGGTCATTCTCTTTTTTATTTTTAATTTTTTTAGACAGGGTTTCACTTTCATTGCCCAGGCTGAAGTATAAGTGGCCCAATCTCGGCTCACGACAACCTCTACGGCCCGGGCTCAAACAGTGCTTCTGTCTCAGCCTTCTGAGTGGCTGGGACTACAGCAGCACGCCACTGCACCCAACTAATTATTCTATTGTTTTTATAGAGACGGGGATTTCACCATGTTGCTCAGGCTGGTCTTGAACTCCTGAGCTCAAGGGATCCACACACCTCAGCCTCCAAGAGTGCTGGGATTACAGGAATGAGCCACCATGCCCAGCCTGGTCATTCTTTTTAGTTGCTGTTTATATCCTTAACCCACTTTTCCATTGGTCATTTTTTTTTCTTATGAGTTTTGTGTGTCCTTATATATTCAAGATACTGATATTTTGTCTGTTATATATGTACAAACATCCCTAGTATGTGGCTTATCTCTTCGCCGACTGTAGGGTGTTTATATAGCTTCTTCATTTCATAGGAGAGTGATAGATGATCCACAGTTGTGTTCATTGGAGCCAGGGATTCAAGATAGTGATGGCAGCATATTCTGACCAAGCATTGCCTGGAGACTGGAACACAGGCTTGGGTTCTGGTCATGATTCTTCCATTGCTGAGTATCCTTGGAGAGGTGCCATCACCTCTATCTCAGGCTCCTCCTCTGTACGTGGGATGGTTGGAGTACATGGTCTCCCTGAGTGCCTTCCCAGATGTAAGGTACACTGTGAGTCGAGGCCTTATGCATCCAGCAGGCAGTGGCAGGACCTATGTGGAAGAGCCCAACTTGTAGGAAGCGACTGAAGAGCCTGTGCTGCTTTCCTGATTCCACTGGGGGTAATCACGCTGCCCTCTGTGTGCCCACAGTACCTGCTCACATTGCTACCATCATACTCATCACATTATGCAGTTATTGGTGGCTTTTCCACTTGTCTTTCTGACTAGACTGTGAGCCTCCTCAAAGGTAGGGTTGCCTTTAGAATATCCCCAGCACCTCCCATAGCTCGTGACTCAGGGAAAATCCTCAGTAAATGTTTGATAGAGGAGAGTGGGAGCATGGGAGAGAGGGGAGGGAGTGGGGAGGACCAAAGAACCTAAACGCCTGCAGACGTGCACCCAGCGACCACGACCGAACACAACACACTTACTCAAACAGTTAAACATTTGAAAAAAAGTACCATCAGCAGATACTATTGCAGCTGTTTTACAAGTGGAGTCCATTTTGCAAGATCATAGAGGAAAACAATGGTGTACTAAATAATGGAAATCAATAATATCTGATTTGTAACCTAATATTCCAAATAACAGAGGCTGCAGTCTCATTATTTTAGCAAAAATAAACTAGATTCCTGAATTGAATTCATTTCCATTCTCTTATGCAACAGAAATATATTCCTTATAATTTTGAACTACTGACACGCTGAAACAGTAAAAGGCGAATCTCCAAGCTTTAAGACCTTTCATAACTGTGATCTATATAATATCAGAGATGTAAGTACTTAAATAATTCTCTCTTAGCTAGCTATAATTCAATTTCCTGCTTGTAGTAAACACAGGAAGCAAACAAGATTTATGTAATAAAGTGTTCTTGTTGTCATGACGACAGGAAGTAGCAACAAGAGGAAAAATCTTAGCTCTTAGAAATGGCCTTTCACAAGGTGTCAGGGCCCATCAAGCATGGTCAATACCCTGTCCTTCATTTAGTTTTGCCTTTACACAGCTTTCTTCGCTGCCGCAAATGTAATCCAATTTTCTCAGCTGCACATTAGCCTGGGGAAAGGCAAAGTAAATTTTGATCAGGGCTCTTTATCCTTTCCTGGAGGTAATCCACTATCTGTTCATCTTGAAAAACTGCCCAGTGTCTTCTATCTTCTACTCTAACATATTTTTTGCAATTTATTATGCCAGCATCTCTGAGTTTGTTTTCATTAGGACTAGTAAGAACATTATTAAATAATAAAAAAGATAAGTGGATTGCAGAAGCCAGACCAGGAATAAAATGAGGGTGTGGAGATGAACAGTGAAGTGGGATAAACGTGGCAGTGATATGTCTGTTCTGCCAGCCCAGTGTCAGCCTCAACAAACACCAGCTTCCAGACCAACTCGAACATTGGTGATCTCGTGGATGTACATCTCAAATAATGGGCAGTTGGCGAGTTGCTGACAAATGGAACTATCCATTATATGGTTTCTTTGGAACAATCCTTCCCAAAGTGTAGTCCCCACCCATGTAAGTCAGAATCCCCCAGCCGCTTGTTAAAAATTTATATTTTTAAGTTCTTTTCTTGATGTGCCAGCTAGAAATGCTGGGGGTTGACTTGAGGGATTTGCTTTGCTAAAAAGCAGACTAAAATTTGAAAATCTTTGCCTTAGATCAAAGTGTGAAGAAAAGATTGAAGGAAATCCTGTCTGACGTTAAGTACTTAAGAAGGGAGGAGGAGGTTGCATCTTAGGTGAAAAAAGGGAGGCAGACAAGCTCCTTAGGTTTTATCTCAGTTCTAACAACTATAGATTTTAAGCCAAACCAAAGTGTGCTCTAAAAACACATGCTATATAATCCTGGTGAGTGTCTGTATTACGGCCTCAAAAGTGAGCCTGCTTCTAAGCTAATGCACTCTGCCAGGCACTAAGGATGCCAGAAATAAAGTCTGCATCTTCCTAGAAGAGCCAAGGAGGTAAACTAGCAGTTAAAATATTATATGGTCCACAGTGAGATGCAACTTTACGCCCACTAGGATGGCTATATTCAAAAAGACAGACAGTGACAAGTGTTGGCAAGGATGTAGAGAAACTGGAGCCCTTATATATATTGCTTGCTAGGTAAATTATTGGAATGTAAAATGACTACCTCTTTGGAAGACATTTTGGCAGGACAGTTCCACAAAAAGTGAAACATAGTTACCATCTCTCCCAGCAATTCTACTCATAGGCATATATCCAAAAGAACTGAAAATATATGTTCACATGAAAATTTGTATGCAAATGTTCATAGCAACATTGTTTATGATAGCTAAAAAGAGAGAACAACACAAATGTCCATCAGCTGAAGAATGGATAAGCATGACGTGGTATATGCATGAAATGGAATATTATTTAGTAATAAAAAGGAATAAAGTACTGATATATGCTACAACATGAATTAACCTTAAAAACATTATGCTAAGGAAATAAGCCAGATACAGAAGGGCACATTATTCTATTTATTTGAAATATAGGCAAATCCATAAAGACAAAAATTAGATTAGTGATTGCCAGGGATTGGGGGAAGGAAGGCATGAGGAGTGACTGCCAATGGATACAGGTTTCTTTTTGGGTTGAGAAAAATGTTCTAGAATTAGATAGTGGTGACGGTTGCACAACTTGGTGAATATATTAAAAACTACTGAATTGCGCACTTTAAAAGAATGGATTGTGTGATGCATGAATTATATCTCCATTTAAGTGATAAAAGAAATGGCCAAGAAAAAGTAATAAAGTTGACTACATTTTAAGAATGCTATGTGTGGTAGAGACACCGTCCAGAGGTAATTAGAGGCCACACAGCATCCCCGCAAAAGGAAGGGACACCACCTATTTGGTAGGGTAGGAAAATGTTAGGGAAGACTTCCCCAAGGAAGGCTTTAAGAATGAGGAAGATATCCAAAGGCCAGTCGACACTGAGGACATAACCCTTTTGAGAAACAGTAATTGGGAATGACAAGGCAGTGGGAGTGCTGGTAGGCAAAGAAACGAGAGACGAGGGCACAGAAGAGATCAAGAGGCTTGAGGGATTCAAATCCATGGAGAAAAGATGAACTTTTAAGTAAGTGATGTTGGGATAACTGGAGAGCCATATGAAACAAAGATAAAATTGCAATCACTCCTTATACCACATACTAGTATTGATTGCGAAGGGATTTGAGGTTTAAATAATTTTTAGGATGAAACCATAAAATACTAAAAGTAAACATAAGCAAATTCTTCAGTAACTAGGAATGATGAAACTTCCTCGACTGTGACTCAAAATCCAGGAAAAAGATTGAGAAATTTGACGACTTGAATCTAATGAAGCCTCTAGATCTAACTACCAGTTTGCAGGCAATACAGGAGATCAGTAAAAACTGTTTAATGACACTGCAGGGTGCAATCAGTAAAAGCTGGAATGTGGGTTCTTCTACAGACTTGTATTGTTGTTTTGTGAGCTGCTCTCTTTAACAAACAAGTGTCTCCTAAAAGGAGGAAAGGGTACCCTTTGTATTAAAAGAGATTCAAAAGACATATGAACCAAACACAATGTTCAAATACAACGGGTCTTGTTTGTGCCCAGTTTTTTTTTAACTGGAAAAAATATTTTGAAACAATTGAAAAATTCAAACACTATGTGTATTTAAATAATTTTTAAGATTATTAATTTTATCAAGTGGGATAATGGTGTTGTATTTAAGTTAAAAAGATAAGGCTTCGTGTCTTAAAGATACAGACTGAACTGGGTGCAGATAAATGATACAATCTTTGGTGTGTTTGTTTCTTTCTTTCTTTCTTTCTTTCTTTTTGATGGAGTTTTGCTCTTGTGGCCCAGGCTGGAGTGCAATGCGTGATATCGGCTCACTGCAACCTCCACCTCCCAGGTTCAAGCAATTCTCCTGCCTCAGTCTCCCAAGTAGCTGGGATTACAGGCAGGCACCATCACACCCAGCTAATTTTGTATTTTTTGTAGAGACAGGGTTTCTCCATGTTGGTCAGGCTGATCTTGAACTCCCGACCTCAGGTGATCAGCCCACCTCAGCCTCGCAAAGGAGATTACAGACGTGAGCCACTATGCCTGGCCTGGTGTGTACTTTCAAATAATCCAGTGGTGGGGGTTTATGGGAGACAGGAGGTATAAATTAAAATATATTTGTTAATAATTATTAAAACTGGATAAGTACCTAAGTACCCATTATAGTATTCTTGTTACTTTGGGGTAAATCCAAAAACTCTTCAGAGCCACTGAAGGGGAATGAGGAATGACAAATGAAACTGCCCTCCTAGCAAGTGCAGCCCTGGGGTCAGAAGACCAGATAGGGGACTATCAACGAGGGTCACTGTGATGCAAGCCTGAGAGAGTGTCACTGGGGCAGAGAGGAGGATCTGGGTGTGAACAGTATTAAGGAGATGGAAGCAAGGGAGCTAAAGAAGCAGGAATCAAGGATGAATCTCCAGCTTCAGGCTTAGATGATTGGCTGCATGGTGGGGCCATTCAACAAGCAAGGGAATTCAGAAGAAATTAAAGTTAGGAGTGAAGGAAGTGATGGATTCCATTTCAGACACTTTGAATATGAGGTGCCAGTGAAGATTCAGAGCTTCAGAAAGAAGTCTCAGTGGAGATATGTGGCAATTCTCAGCTGCAGCATAATTTCCATGGAAACATGTAGAGTGTAGGCACAAGAAAACTCTCCCTTCAGAGCGAGCACTTCCTATCCAATTAGTAAGTTACTCTTGGGCTATTTTAACACTTAAAAAGCAATGCGGTAGCTTGATTAAGGAGAATGATACAAGATATCCAAATGGCAATATATGACATCTATGCTATTGTTTCCTCCCAGTTTACATTTTGAATGCCCAATAGATCATTAGGGCTTAATTGCAGGATTTTCTTGTTTTATTTTCTTTCTCCTAATAAAGAAATTTTCAAGAGAATGCTAAGGCATTAGAAAAACAAAATCTCATGTGGAAGATCAAATTTTTTTTGTTGTTTTTACCCTATCTCTCTTCTATTTTGTTCTCTTCCATGTTGCCTATGGTATTACAAAAATTGAAAGAAGGCCAGGCGCAATGTCTCACACCTGTAATCCCAGCACTTTGGGAGGCCGAAGCGGCCCAATCACTTGAGGTCAGGAGTTTGAGACCAGCCTGGCCAACGTGGTGAAACCCTGTCTCTACTAAAACTGCAAAAATTAGCCGGGCATGGTGGTTCACACCTGTAATCCCAGCTGCTTGAAAGGCTGAGGCACGAGGATCCCTTGAATCCGTGAGGCAGAGTTTGCAGTGAGCCAAAATTGCACCACTGCACTCCAGCCTGGGCAACAGGGAGAGATTCTGTCTAAATAAAAAAAAAATTTTGGAAAAAAAAAACCAATACCATCTAGATCCAAAGTCACTTTCAATTTCCTGTCTTTAAAATAACCATAATAGGGTTAAATTCTTAACAGGGTTGACATGCGCGTATTCAGAAAGACCTATGGAGTTACTGATATAAAAAAAGCATTTTGTGTCAAGGATTGATTTATACCTCAGAGCAAGAGAAAGAGAATACTCTGCCCTGTGATATCTGTTGCTGGGGAAGCATCATGATTTATTGTTGGTGGGAGCACCAGGCCATCTGTTAGGCTTTAATAAAATGTGGTCATAACATTTTTATTTGAAACACAGAATGACTTACCAACTCAAAATTAAAGTTTTTCAGCAATTGAAGGTCTTGTAGGATTTGTTTTTGAAGGAGGGTGGCTTTGTGAACATTGTTATTTTTAGCTATTTGTATCTTTAACATTTATATTCAAATAAGAAGAAAAGCACATCGGTATCTTTCTTTTTCTGTTCTGGGTTCATTCTCAAAATCTTGTGTTGCCTGGTCAGTTCAAACTCCCCAGCTTGCTGTTTGAAGGCTCCATAATTTAGCCTCATCCAAGATTAACTGAATCAGAATTTTGGCAGGTTGGATTTAGGCATCATTTTTTAAAAATCCCCCATGCAATTTCAATGTGCAATCAAAGTTGAGACCCACTCTGGTTACAATATGAATGAGGAGAAACAACTGGGACATTTGGGTTACCTATCATGAGAAGAAAATGTCAGAAATTAAAGTGTTTATGCGCGTGCGTTGTGTGTGTGTGCACGCGCGCGAGTGTTTGTGTGTGTGCATATGTACGTTTTACATTACCTCTTTCTACCCTCCCATGCAGGTGACGGCCGTGAGGGTGTATGTGAACAGCTCCTCTGAGAATCTCAACTACCCTGTCCTCGTTGTGGTTCGCCAGCAGAAAGAGGTGCTGTCCTGGCAGGTTCCTCTGCTCTTCCAAGGACTGTAAGTGGGTTTTCTCCCAGGCGACTTTGCTACATTTGGTTTTCTTCAATGTCCTAGAACTTAATTGATCTTTTCCCTAATGAAAGGAAAAATCAGACATTTGGAATGTCGAGACATTCTGCATACAAAGTGGAAATAATGATCACAGTGCATGCCCTGACCTGTTCGCTCTGTTCAATTTTTAGATGAGCACTCTACCTAGATTGGCAACACCTAGAAGAGCTTTTACCGTTTTAAAATCGTACCATGATATTCTGTAGCTTTTGGGTACTGGGTTGACCAATAGCCATCCAATGGGCTACGTCCAGCAGTTAACATAAATGAGTAACTCTCCCCCTAATTCTTCATTCAATAATATTTATTGAGCACTTTTAAGTGGTGGGTGCTGGAGAGACAGCAGTGGAAAAACAACGAAGTGCCTGCCCTCCTCGAGTTTGTATTTTCTCAGGGGAGAAGCGTACAAGGGACTATTGCACTAAAAAAAAAAAACAAACCTGGAAGGCATGCAAAATGGTCACATAACATTATTTTTAAAGGCTGAAGAATTCGAGGATTGAAATACTAACTCTGATAGCTTTGACTTGGACTCCAGGGCTTTCTTTACTCTCATTTTAGCAACAGTTTTAAGAGTGGAAAACGGAATCAGCTGGTTGTTTTATCAGGACAGTTTTCCCCTCAAATTGGGTATTTATTCCTCGTTGAATTTGAAGAACAGCTTAGCGTAATGTAGACGCCACGTAAGTGAACTGGTCAGCACAGAACAGTCTTCACATCCCTTTTATCGTATCCTACGACCCAACGCCAACAACACTAGTTCTAAAATTACTACTGATAGTTCCAGTCTAAAAATCAAAACATAAGGACTTGAAAACAAATTTGGAGAAAAGCAAAATGAGATAGGCTCCTTTCCCTGATCAGTCATTGAGTCTCTTTCTTGTTCTTGTTGGTTTTTTCCCCCCTATATTGGCTACTTCAGATACCAGAGGAGCTACAACTACCAAGAAGTGAGCCGTACCTTATGTCCCTCCGAAGCAACCAATGAAACGGGACCCTTGGAGCAACTGATATTTGTAGATGTAGCATCCATGGCACCCCTGGGTGCCCAGTACAAACTGCTGGTTACCAAGCTCAAGCACTTCCAGCTCCAGTAAGCGGGATTTTCTCTGTTCAGCTGTCTGTGCTTCCTGCACTTGTGGATGCTGAATTCCTCTTCCATCCTTACAGACTGGTACTCTGGAAGGAAATTATCCACTTGGCGTATGATTTTAGCATCTCCTGAACTCTCCTTCCCGTAACTGAGCAGCAGGGCCTTAATCTACACAAAAGAGAGGGAGTAGGGGACTGCTGCAGAGGGTAAGAGTGGTCGACCTCACAGGTGAATCTGTTTTCAGGGATCGGGGTGAGGGTTCTGTCCCGCCTACAGTCCAGGCAGGAATGACTGGTGACTGAATACTTTCGTATTCCCAACCAGTGCCACACTCCTGAAGGAAGTTTTGTTTTAGTTCTAGGGAAGACATTAAGCTATTTTTCTTGTCCTTATTATTATTCCTGTTTTCTCCTCCCAGGTTAGTAACATAGGTAGGAATGTGGCTTTGTCCTTTCTCGGTATGCCTAGTACTGTTTTTCCCGTTTTTTAAAAAACTAAAATAAACAGGCAAGCTCATAAAAAAAAAACAAGCATGAGACTTGGACACTTCACTAAAGAAGCTACCCAAATGGTCAAAAAAACACAACCTCATTAGCTATAAGAAATGTAAATTAAAGCCATAATGTGATTCCATTACAACTACTAAATTGCTATAACTTGAAAGGCCTACATTCTACCCCTTTGATGTAAACCCAATTCCTAGATATCTAATTGTAGTATTCATTCAATGGGATACTACACAAAAATAAAAATGAAGAAACTATTGCTATACCGAACAACACGGATACATCTCACAATGTTGAGAAAAGGAAGCCAGGCCAGACGCAGTGGCCCGCGCCTGTATCCCAGCACTTCGGGAAGCTGAGACAGGTCACCTAAGGTCAGGAGTTGGAGACCAGCCTGACCAACATGGTAAAACCCCATCTCTACTTAAAGTACAAAAAAATTTAGCTGGGTGTGGTGGCAGGTGCCTGTAGTCCCAGCTAATCAGGAGGCTGAAGCAGGAGAGTGCTTGAACCCAGGAGATGTAGGTTGCAGTGAGCTGAGATCACACCATTGCACTCCAGTGTGGGTGACAGAGTAAGACTCCATCTCAAAAAAAAAAAAAAGAAGCCAGACAAAAGGAACGTATGCTATTTTATTCCATTTATATAAAATTTAAAGACAGGCAAAGCTACTCTGATGTTAGAAGTCAGAATGGTGGTACCTTTGGGGAGGCAAGAAGTGCATGATTATGTTTATCTGATGATAAGTTATTCAAATATATGCTTATAACTGTACACTTTCCTATAATACATGTTTGTTATAGTTCAATTAAAAAGTTAATTTTTTTAAAAAAATCAGAATATTTCAAAATAGTATATGTCACTGTTTTGCAGCTTATTTTTCTGATCAGAACGTTTCTACAGTAAAGTTCTCCTTAAATTTAATGCAGTTCATAAAGACATCTGTAGCCAGTAGAGTTGCTAATAGAACTCAAATATTTACCTTGGTCTTCTCTGCACTCCTTGACATATTGTTATACCCATACAGAAAGATGGGCAGATGAACGAATGAATGGTCAGAAGGATGGAGAAGTAGTCGCAGCATTTTTTCTCAAGTCCCTCCATTAGTTCTGGTGTTGAAAAGGTGACATGATAATTTTAAGAGCCATGAACACTCTATCCTCCACAAGAACAAGGAGAAAAAGATTCTCTGGTGAATAAGATCCTCCCAGAGCAGTTAAATCGGAGGCTCTTGGTTTGGGCACCGGTAAATTGTTTAAAGTTCCCCAGGTGATTCTAATGTGTAGCCAGAGTTGGGAACCACTACCCTAAAGCCATTTTAAATATGGTACTTCAGTTTAATTTAATATATAGTTTTTGAGACCGAGTCTTGCTCTGTCACCAGGCTGGAGTGCAAGTGGCACAATCTTGGCTCACTGCAACCTCCACCACCTGGGTTCAAGCGATTCTTGTGCCTCAGCCTCCTGAGTAGCTGGGATTACAGGTGTGTGCAACCACACCCAGCTAATTTCTGTATTTTTAGTAGAGATGGGGTTTGACCATGTTGGCCAGGCTGGTCTCGAACTCCTGGGCTCGAGCAATCCACCCACCTCAGCCTCCCAAAGTGCTGGTATTACAGGCATGAGCAACCGTGTCTGGCATAATAATAATTTAAAAATCTACTTATGATATTTAACCATATGGGAATACACATTTGATAGGAGTTACACATTTAATGGGAGTGGCAACACGTTACCATACTTGCACAGAGTGCAGTTTGAACTGCAGAGAAGCCTTGGCTTTATCAACTGATCTGTCTTTAATCAATCAATAGAGTGTCACTTGGTAGCAGTGGCAGTTCCACTTGGTGGTAGCATATTTGACTTGCAGGAATGATCTTCTGTAAGGTTAATTAGAACCTTTCGAGAACTGAATTCTGTGAAAATAGAGTCACAGCTGTAGCAAGTGTTAATGAATTATTTGCATGCAGGTGAAACTGCAAATCTATTCCCTCACGTTGTTTTCTGTTTTTACCCATAATTGACTTAGCCTCAGCAAGCAGACTTTAAGAGCATTTCAAAATCACATATTTACTAGGGCTTTTTATAAGAACAAGATAAACCTGAGAAGAGATGATAGTTAAGATATATGTCTCTTTCTCCCTGGGTCCACCAGCCTCGGTGGTGACCTGGAAATCCAGAGGATGAGGTGATGGGGAAGAGCTGAGTATTGTGATGAGAACTGAGCTCAGGCATTGAGAGAAACACTGAAGAAGTAATTCAAAATCTCTAAGATTGAAGTTTCTATTGTATGTTTTTGAATGGCAGACTGTAATGTATATAGAACACATTTGGGGAAATTTTTTGCCCTAGAATCATACATTTTAAGAATTGAAGGACCTTTGGGAAGCTAATCCACCTGCCTCAGTTTTATAGATGAGCAAACTGATGCCCAGAGAAGTTAAGTGATTTGTTCAAATTTACACAGCCAGGAAAGGGCAAAATCAAGACTAAATTGTACTTCCAATTCCCAGTTCTGCGCTCTTCTCACCATAACATGCTATTTCTACTTTCTACTTAAAACTGTTCTCCCAGTTTCTTGCGTTTCTCTAAATATGTTTCGCGATTCCATAAAACATTTATTTAAATCTAACTTTACTAGTGGAGCACGGTGGCTTCTGTCTGTAATCCCAGCTACTCAGGAGGCTGAGGCAGGAGGATAACTTAAGGCCAGGAGTTCAAGATTAGCCTGGGCAACATAGTCTGTAAAAAAAATTAAAAATAAGAAAATTAGCCAGACACGATGGTGTGCGCCTGTAGATCTAGTTACTCAGGAGGCTGCGGCAAGAGGACTGATTGAGCCCAGCAGTTTGAGGCTGCTGTGAGCTATGATTGTGCCACGGCACTCCAGGCTGAGCAACAAAATGAGACCTCATCTCTACAAAATTCCGTTAAAAATGAATCAACTCTGCTTTAAAGCATTACTGCCTGCCGTCTACCTATCCTCTGCACACACACACATGTGCATGCACACGCACACACGCAGCTGTGCCACTACTCTTTTTCTACACTCCAGTGCCCAGGTGTTCAGTGTTGTTGGAAAGTAAAATTACAGGTGGGGAACAGCAGATAGCTACAGAAACAGGCAAGCATGTGGTCATGGGGTAGGAGGATTGTAGGAAGGGCATTAGGAAATTTAAACAGGCCCGGTGCGGTGGCTCACACCTGTAATCCTAGCACTTAGGGTGGCTTAGGTAGGCAAATCACCTGAGGTCAGGGGTTCAAGACCAACCTGGCCAACATGGTGAAACCTGTCTCTACTAAACATACAAAAACTAGCCTGGCGTGGTGGCACATGCCTGTAATCCCAGCTACCTGGGGGGCTGAGGCAGGAGAATCACTTGAACCCGGGAGGCGAAGGTTGCAGTGAGCCGAGATTGTACCACTGCACTCCAGCCTAGGCCATAGAGCAAGAGAGAAAGAAAGAGAGAAAAAGAAAGAAAGAGAGAAAGAAAGAAAGAGAGAAAGAAAGAAAATGAAAGAAAGAGAAAGAAGAGAGAAATTTAAACAATTGTCTATATTGTGATAGATGAGTGGAGAATGGATTTGAAGAGGACAAACAGGATGGAGAGAAATTAGAAGCCTGATGCAGTGGTCAAGATAAATAATGAGGAAGTGAATTGAAATATTAAGAGATGTGAAATTGATGAAATTTGATTAGATATGAGGGGAAAGAGAAAAGAGTCATTGTAGCTTATAGACAGTGGGGCCACTAAGAGAAAAAGATTAGATGGTAACTTCACTTTGGGACAGGTTGAGTTTGAAGTACAGATATCTGGCAAAGTGTTGCATATATACTAACGTGGCACTAGAGGAGAGCTCTGAGTTACAGTTAAGCGACTAGCACAGTCTTCAGGAACACATGGAGAAGCCTGGTCCACGTGATGCCTGGGCAAGATGGAGTTACAGGAGACGGGGCTGGGGAAACAGGCACTGCCCAACTTTGATCTTTAAGATGTTGGATGCTAGACTATGGAGCAGAACTTCATGTTTCACGTTATGGGAGCCATTAAAGGATTGTGAGCAACAGAATAGCATTAACAGATCTGATTTCTAGAGATGACTTTAGAGGCAGCATGGAACATAAATTGCACAGAGGAAAGATGAGGGGCAAACAGGCAAATGAAAAGTTATTTGAATGGGGAAGAATAAAAAGTAATTAGAACCTGAATGTATATGGCAGCAACAAGGTCGTAAGGGAGAAAAAGAGTCAAATAGTACACATGGAGATAATTCATAATTCAGCAAATATATGGTGGCAGAATAAAATTTATAGTCCTCCATGAATACTTGCAGGCTTCAACCCTTCCCTAGCCTTCTGAAACCTCAGCTACCACGCTGTGAAAAGTAATAGATTTTTTGAAGAAATGAGTGGAGAAGAGATTTTTAGACCATTTTGCCATGTGTCATACTATATAATCACCTTTTGGTAGTTTGAAGGAGACTACAATAAAGATTTACATTACTTTTGTTTCTCTTAAGGATGCTGTACTGGGAAAAGATGGTGCTTCAGGTGGTGGCAGTTTACTTTCACACTAATAGAATGAGTAGGACCTGGTGATCAATCAGGTGTGGCAGGCAATAGAAAGGGGGTAGTCCAAGATGACTCCTACAGTGACGTCAGAAGTCTGGTGAGGTTTACTGACAAAGGGATATAGTAGGTCAGGATCAGGGAAGTAACATCACATTCCCTTTTATAATGTGGAGTTTGAGGTGCTCCAGGGATGGTCAAGTGCCGAGGCTCAGCAGGGGACCATGATTCTGTGACTGGAGCTCAGGAGATGGCCCTGGGCCGGATATAGAGACTTGAGATTCACTAGGATCGTTGTGGTATTTATAGCAGCTGGGTATGTATTTTAAAATGAGATGATCAAGAACAAGGCTGTGGGTAACATTCTTATTTAAGGGATCGTCTGAGAAACTGAAACTATCATAAGGGGCTGAGTAGACACAGCCAGAGGTGTGGGAGAAATCACTGGGGGTTAAGTCACTGGATTTAGCAATTAAATGGTGCTATGGTCTCAATGTTTGCGTTCCCCAAAATTCATACCAAAATCTCCATAGTGATGGTACTTGGAGGTGGGGCCTTTGGGAGGTGATTAGGTTGTGAGAGTGGAGCCCTTGTGAATGAGATTAATACCTTTATGAAAGAGTCCCCAAAAAGGCCCTTTGTCCTTTACACCACATGAGGATGCAGTGAGAAGGCACCATCTACGAGGAAGCAGGCTCTCATCAGACACCAAATCTATAGGCACCTTGATCTTGAACCTCCTAGCCTGTAAAACTGTAAGAAACAATAGATTTCTGTTCTTCATAAGCCACCCAGTTGACAGTATTTTTGTTATAGCTGCCTGAATAGACTAAGACAGGAGGTGACTGTTACCTTAGCAAAGGCTATTACAAGAGGGTGGTGGAGAATGAATCCTGATAGCAGTGGGTGGAGGAAAGAATGAAAGAGAGATAAACATGGAATACTCCTAGAAGCAGCTGTTTTGTGAAGAAAGAATGGATATAGAATGACATTAAAGAATGGAGATCCAGGGGAAAGGGAGGCATTTGGATAGGGTGTTTGTTATTTATTTTGAAAATGGTTGAGACTAGAATATATTTATAAACAAAGAAGTAGAAAGGCAAATTCACTTTATAGGAGAGTTGGATATTTGTAGAAGCAAAGTACCAGAGAATGATAGAAAGAATGGGAATTTAGTACATGAGTGCGGAGTTTATACTCAGACCAGAGGAATGACGGGCAGAGGGTTACCGACGACATGAAGGTGGGTGGGAAAGCTGCAGTCCTGAAGGGAGTCCGTGGCAGATGGCAGGAGGAGAGAACAGGGAATGACATTCTGAAGTTCATAGTTCAAGTGAGTAAGAGGATATAATTTCCTTCAACAAACAAAGGAGGGGTTTGGAATGCCCACTGGGCTCTGTGCGAGGGGCTTGTTAATACAAGATGAGTCAGATGCTGTGAATCTCACAGTCCTGTCTGGTACTCACCTCAAAAACTACTGAAAGTTTGTCTTGCCTCTTTCTACTTACTCTTTCGTCTCACCCCTTTTCTTTTTCTTCTGCTTTATTACTCTCCTGTCTATATTTCTTCTCCCTCTCTCCACCTCCCCCATGGGCCCCCCTCTGCCTCTTCTCCTGACTTCCCTATCTGCACCCCCATCTCTCAATACATCGATTTTTTTCCCCTTCTCTCCTTTCTTGAAATAGCCAACACATGGAAACAAATTGTTTTTTAGCCTCTTATGTTTAACAAATAAACATAACATAAACACGTTTAAATGTGTTTAATTTTTAAAACAAATCAGTTGAAATTTTTATACTTCTTTCTCTAAAACTAACAATGCATGAGTTTCAGTTAGCTTTGTTCTGTTGTCAATGACCCGTAATAAAATAAAACTTCCCCACCTCTGTTGGGTCCATGTGGAAGGAAGCAAAATATTTCATCTGCAACAGATAAAATGTTTATTTTGCACATACTGGTGACTCCATGAGAGAGACAGGACTTAAATGATAGTCTTAAAGACAGTAACATGTTTTCCAAGTTTGCATGCATTGGACTAGCAAATAAAACATAAAGAACCAAACCAGAAAGTGAAAAAACAGAAAGAAAAAAAAACCAGAAAGTGAATATCAAATCTCCATACATTTAGTATTATGACTGAAACCCAAATGATGGGGAAAACTAAAATGTCTGCCCAAAAAATATGGGTTGCTTCTGCAAGTTTCACGCTATCATGAGGAATCAATGGACTTGAAAGATGAGGGTGCAGATAAGAGAGTCAGGAGATGTCACTTGCCAGCCAAGAAAATCATGTCCTCTTTGTTCCTCTGATCTGGTAACAAAGAGAGTTGAAGGTCCCATGTTGTCCCGGTAACAGCAGGAAACACTCCCAGACTGCTGAAAGGGCACTACCCAGCCCACACACAGTATCAAAGGTCCGAACTCTGGCCAAGGACTCTCTGGAGCAGAAACATAACTGGGTTTGACACTCACTTTGGCTTCTTTAGGTGACTTAAGGACAGAGGTTTTTAGTTGTGCTTCAGAAGAACCAACCCTCAACATTGATTACTATTTCTGTTACAAGTAGATATATAAAAATTGCATCCATTGTTGTGAGCTAAATTCCATGACTTCTAAATAACACCTCTAATTATACACCTCTTGCTTAAATGTCTCAACCTGCCCTTTCTAAAGAAATCTTTAATTTTAAAACAGGTATTTAATTTTTATGAAAGGAAAATTGGAGTGGAAAGAAAAAAATCTTCAGAGAGTCCCAGGGGGATGAAGCTGATGAGAGATCCCAGAAGTTCAAATTCAGATGCCCAGAAACGCAGGGCACATTGGAGGGGCGGGGACATGCACCCCCAGGTGTGGCGTTTCAGCAGCCTGGGGATCTGAGACTGCTGTGGACTTGTGTGCACGATCTTCATGGCTAACAATGAGACAAGAGCCAGAGAGAACAAAAGCCCAAAGCAGCCCTTATAAAACTATAGTGAAGACCACATGTGTCTTTGTGACAAACTCTTGAACAGTTTCACAGATGCTCATGGCAGACAGCCCTCTATGCTACCAACTTATGCTCCTATCTCTTCATGCTCTCTTTTTTTCTTTGTTTTCTTTTTTCTTTTTCTTTTTCTGAGATGGAATCTCGCCCTGTTGCCCAGGCTAGAGTGCAGTGGCGCGGTCTTGGCTCACTGCAACCTCCACCTCCTGGGTTCAAGCAATTCTCCTGCCTTAGCCTCCCCAGTAGCTGGGATTCCAGGTGCATGTCACCACACCCAACTAATTTTTGTATTTTTAGTAGAGGCAGGGTTTCACCATGTTGGCCTGGCTGGTCTCAAACTCCTGACCTCGTGATCCGCCCGCCTCGGCCTCCCAAAGTGCTGGGATTACAGGCATGAGCCACCATGCCCGGCCTCTTCACACTCTTTTCTTCAATGCCTAGGTCATTGCTGTCTTACATGGAAGAACGAAAGTATCTAATAACATAATTTACAGTAAATTACTAACTGGAGAGAAAAAAAAAACCTCTTTTGGTGGTATTTCTATTTTAAAGGAGGGTCTTGGAAGGCAATACCTAATCCAAAGGGAACTAAATCTTGGAGAATTTCAGCCAGTGTGGCAGGCAATCAGGGAGGTATTTGGGGATAGGAAGGGCATGCTTCTGTCCCGAGACACCATCCCATGTAGTTATCTGTTCCCCATGCTTCATAAAAAATGATCCATTTTGCCATGGGTCCATCCAAATTATTTTGAAATAGTATCTACGTTATCCAAAAGGACCTTGAACTTGGGTTTCCTCTCTCTTTCAGCTCACTTCTGTTACCTAAACCCCGGCTTGATTGTAAAATCAAGTACAAGAGAGTCCCAAGGCAAAAGTGGTTACAAAAGTAAACAAACTTTATGTTGGTATGGCTTCATGGATATTTAAAGACACAAAAATAATAATCCCTTTCCCCAATTTGGTTGTTCTTGAAAGCTGAAACCACCAAGCCCCATGCAGTCTGCTTTGACAGTTTCACGGGACCAGAACTCCCCTCACCAAGGGTGAAGATCTCCTTGAGTCTAGTTTAAGATGGCTTTCTTTTACATAAATAATGTTTGCTCACTAACTTATGCTTTTCTCTGCCTTTTCTCCTTTCCCTTCTGCCACTTACGTTTTTCAGGACAAATGTTGCCTTTCACTTTACTGCCAGCCCCTCTCAGCCTCAGGTAAGTGAAGGGGTTCCAAAAGTCATCAGCATCCTACCTGTTGCTGTTGCCTGCCTGTTAATGAAACTATGTTACTATGGTAGAGTTATCGTGTAGTGTGGCCCTTGACCTTTCACAATTTGAAGTATATTTGTATTCCACTTTATTCCTTGTGTTACTGGAATTTTGGACACAAGATTTAATCTCATCACTTTAATTGGTGTAAAGTGGGTGACATGATATTTGTTTTCAGGTATTCTTTGGTTCAACCTTCATTGAGCAAATCGTGTGCCCACTCTGCACCAAGCATGTTGTTAGACTGCACCTGGTGCTGGAGACACAAGGATGAAGAACAGAGAGACACAACTTCCGCCATTATGAACCTGATAGCTGGGAAGTGGTAGTGGGGACAGGGAGTGAAAAGCTGACACCAAACGGATACACAAATTATTAATTGACCTGGAAACACAACGAAAATAAGACAGATTTTAATGTTTACAATGTTATAACGGTAATAAATTAGTTTCTCCTGTCATAAAGAGCCAGAATGTTGACAAAAAATATTAGGAGAATTAGATATTTTTGTTGTGCTCTCCATTATACCATAATCATAAACAGAATAAATACATGAAAACTTGGATGAAGTCAGGCTGTTTTTCTGGTGTTGTTTCTAGCTACCTTCCTTTTCTCTTTCATAGCTTCTGAAAGACAAAAGTCTACATAATAGCATGTTTGAAACAAGTTTATTTGTTGTACGTTTTCTTTAGTTCGTAATATAGCTTTGGTCTTAAATAGCTACTTAGGTTTTGATTTGGAGTAATCAAACTGGGATTAACATGTTACATGGACTTGTAAATATACTACAATCCTGTTGTGCTGGTAGATAGTTAACAACTGGTTCTAAAAGAGAAAGCCCTGATTTGTAGCGTTTGCCCATTTCTGTGGTGTAAGTACCTCCTATGGCTGATTTTAAGCTCCCATTGTGATGTCATTAACAGCTGGGAAATGACTAATGCACAATCAGCTCCCACAATCAGCTCCCTAAGCCTAAATGAAAAACTCCCATGCATCTTTTAAACTTCCAGTCTGTGAAAGTCTCTGCAATGCATATACACTGCCACCCAGTGGCGGGAGAGGGCCTTTGGCCCTTAATAGACTGCCCTCAGCATTTGACTATTTAATTTCAAGAAATATTTTTAAAGCACTAATTAGTAGGTGCAAAAAAAGAAACCTTAAAAAGAAGGGAAATAACTTTCACTCTAACTACAGGAATAGTATAGTCTAACAGTCCTGTACAGTACTATAATAAATATGATATACTGTCCAGGTGTTGGTGACTCACACCTGTAATCCCAGCACTTTGGGAGGCTGAGGCAGGAGTACTGCTTGAGACCAGGAGTTCAAGACCAGCCTGGGAAACATAGCAAGATGCTGTTTCTATAAAAACTTAAAAAATAAAAAATTAGCAGGGCATGGTAGCTTGCACCCGTGGTTTTGGCTACTTAGGAGGCTAAGGCAGAAGAATCACTTGAGCCCAGGAGGTCAAGACTACAGTGATACATGATTATGCCACTGCACTCCAGCCTGGGCGACAGAGTGAGACCCTGTCTCTGAAAAAACAAAGTTAAATAACTTGCATGTAAACCCCAAACTGGAGTAAAATATACTTAGAACAAACTAATGAACCAAAACAAGTTCCTTGATAGCTATGAAAGTCAACTAGTCTCATTTTGACATGCATTTTGTGTCCTCTTTGATTACAGGAAATATTTTATTTTTCTATAAATTCACCCAAATGATCACGCATTCTCAGATAACCTGTGTCAATCACTGTCTATCTCTATTCCAGGAGATAGAAGCAGGTTGCGGAAACTGAGGAGGTAGTCAGGACCCAGATAGTGACTTTTCAGCCTAAATTCCAGCCATTGCTTTGGATATTTGTCATTCGCTTCTTTCCGGTAAAGGTAGATTGTCAGGCAGGGGTCAAAAACTTTATTTGGGGTTTATGATAATTTACAGATAAAGGTGATAATAATTTCAGTGGGTGTTTACTGCTTACACAAAACCAATTACTATCATATACGGGAACATATATGAGGCTCATTATTGCCAACAGTAATCATAGGAATGCTCTTGAGTTACAAAGTATGGTTTCCCTGGGAACCAAGAACACTCTTGGGAATTCCAGGTTCCTCATCTTTTGAAGGGTCCTGTATTATATGTATTTGAGTTAAGCTCCAAAATTTAAGTGGGATCTTGGGGGTACTGCCATCTGTTATAAGGTATGAATAGATTTCCAACTGCATCAATAATGACACTCCTTAATTCCGAGATAGTTTTTCCCTATCAAAAAGCTTTGGAATATTGAAAAGGATTCCATTTTTATTGCCCTGATACTCAAAATAGGGTTAGCAAATCGGATGTTGAAATACAAAGTTAGGTTTTAACTTGTTTTGCCTCTCTGTACATGATAGATTTATTAGAGTCTTAATAGGGAGCCTGTTGTGGTTGCTTTTCTCAAACTCTTAATCACAAGCTGAGCATAGCTTCTTAACCAGCTATCATATTTTATAATTATTTGGCAGAATTTCCCTTTCTTCATCATTAGGAAGAAGTTTACAACTTAGACTTAATACATTTTTCCAGTGGATTCATAATCTACATGGGTAAATAGTATACCCTCTTTCAATTAGAAATGTTTCCAAATTCTGGTGTTATTTGAGAAATACTTTTAAAATATAATTCAGCCTGCCCAAAATTGTGAACATATTTCAGGGGTCTCTACATAAGGCTTGGTCTTTGAATCTCTGTATGTTCTCAGTATTTCCCAGTCAGCAACTAGATTCTTGAGCAAAAGGGCAATGGGGAGGATGGGTCTAGTGCTAATTCTTGCCTATGGGAAGGGGGTTAAAATTCTTAAAGAACAGGCTTGTCTGCTTTTCAGTATGGAGTTTTCATGTGGCGCATTGACCACACAGAAAGAAGTAAATCTTGTCCCATTTTACATCTCACTTATCCTTAATTCAAAGGCAGTGGGATGCTTCTTAAACAGAAAAAGAAATAAAGTATAGCAAAGTTTAGTTGAGAAAGAAATGACTACTTATTTTACCCTAGAAAAAGAAACAGCAACATTGCATAAATGGCTGTTTTGCCTTATTTACCGTTATATTTCTAATGCCTGGCCCAGAGCCCTGCACAGAGTTAGTTGCTCAATATGTATGAGATGAATACTGACTGAATTCATTAATGGACATTCACTGAGATTTACGTAGGAATTTTGTGCCTAATAGTAGAGGAAACAATTCTATTCATGTAAATAGAAATCATGTCTTTCTTTTTCTTATTTTCAGTATTTTCTATACAAGTTTCCCAAAGATGTGGACTCCGTTATCATTAAAGTGGTGTCTGAAATGGCTTATCCATGTTCTGTTGTCTCAGTCCAGAATATCATGGTGAGTGCTGGTAACTTGCCAACCTTCTATTATGGAGCATTGTATTATTCCAGAACAAATGAAAGAGAAGGGTGGGAAGCATGCCATCTTCTTACTACGTGTCTCCCTTCCAAAACTACCCAACAATATGAACAGTATCTGCGAACACAAGTGGGCAGACTGTGTTTGCAGACACTAATTTGGAGAGGTAAAGAATAATTAACTCTTCACCAAAATCAACAAAGCAAAGAAGGAAAGGAGGGAGGCCGGGAGGAAGGATCGTAACAAAGAACCAGCAAGACCAAGCTGTGGGCTCAAGAAAACTAACATTGAACCTTACCATTTGCTCTGTCTTTAAATTTTTATTGTAACATTGAGTTCTTTCTGTCTCCTGAGGTGTCAATGAAAATTGAAAAAAAGTGTTATACACCTTAAGACAATATTTTTATAGTTCTCTTCAATATATAGCGACTTTGACCTTAGAGGACGAGGCCCCAAGTCTTAGGAAGACTATGTCATGACTCTTCAAGGGGAAAGCTTTGCCTAGTTCCTGGCTAATAAGGATCCCCTGCTCTGTGATCCAAGCAGAAAGATGGTGACAGGGCCTGCGTGTGGTATGACATTGCATGACGTTACAGATGCTTTCCTTTTTATTCCTCGTGTGTGCTGCAGTGCCCGGTGTATGACCTCGACCACAATGTGGAATTTAATGGTGTCTATCAGTCCATGACCAAGAAAGCTGCCATCACACTACAGGTGAGACATGGCTTCCGTAGGCATTCTTGCCAATGGCAACGCTCAATAGATAGTACTGACTGGGCCAGCAACCAAAAGGGATGGCCATCCACGATGTGCCTAGGATTTCCTTCCTTTCTGATTGGTTTAAAAACTAATATGACTGGCCAGGCACAGTGGCTCATGCCTGTAATCCCAGCACTTTGGGAGGCCGAGGCAAGTGGATCTTGACTTCATGATTTCAAGACCATCCTGGCCAACATGGTGAAATCCTATCTCCACTAAAAATACAAAAATTAGCTGGGCATGGTGGTGCATGCCTGTAATCCCAACTACTCAGGAGGCTGAGGCAGGAGAATCACTTGAACCTGAGAGGCAGAGGTTGCAGTGAGCCGAGATTGCACCGCTGCACTCCAGCCCTAGGCAGCAGAGTGAAACCCCATCTCAAAAACAAACAAACAAACAACAACAACACAAATCTAATCAAAGCCTGGGTGATGGTAGACAATGCTACTCTGCCAGCTGCCCCTTTCCCCCTGTCAATTATTAGGAGCCCATGGTGCGATGGGACATGTATCTGACGGATTGCTCAGAGAGGTAGGGCCAGAAGATTTCAGTCTACTCATTAGGGGTGCCAATTTAGGGTGAAGTTTGTCAGATCCATTTAAAGCAATGAAACATATTCTAATAATCTATACCAGTAACAGTAAGCAAATGAGGTCTTCAATTCTGAACAGAATGGACAGATTCAAAAGAATATGGACCATATTTGTGCAGCAGTTTATGTTATGGTATTTATAATTAAATTATTTCAATTGTAATTTTATAACAAAAATGTCTACATATCATGTAAGCATATTTTCTTTTTCTTTTCTTTTCTTTTTTTTTTTTTGAGACGGAGTTTCGCTCATTACCCAGGCTGGAGTACAATGGCGCAATCTCGGCTCACCGCAACCTCCGCCTCCTGGGTTCAGGCAATTCTTCCTGCCTCAGCCTCCCGAGTAGCTGGGATTACAGGCACGCGCCACCATGCCCAGCTAATTTTTTGTATTTTTAGTAGAGACGGGGTTTCACCATGTTGACCAGGATGGTCTCGATCTCTTGACCTCATGATCCACCGGCCTCGGCCTCCCAAACTGCTGGGATTACAGGCGTGAATGTAAGCATATTTTCAAGGAGATTTTGTCCCTGCATTGGGAGAGGTACTTACTTAAAATACCTGCAACTTGATCTGTTCCCTAGTGTAAGGTGATACTGTTTATTGAAAAACACGCCAAGAATGAAGAGAAGTTAATTATAATTTAGGTATGAGACCTAAAAATTTCTGTCAGACTTTAATTTTCAAGGGCTTCAGATTTAATATTCCAAATATCTCCTCTTGTATTTTAGTATTTCTTTCTTAGCACCCCACATTATGTGATCTCACATAAAAAAGGACAGAAAATAACTACAGTGGAGAACTTCAAATTGTGCCTCATCAAGGAGATGAAACGAATAAAGGGCATGCATATCAGTACCTCTCTTCCTTGGATGTGTTTGGCAGTAAATCATTACTATTCTTTTGGGTCTATGCTTCAGTCTTGAGCCGTTTTCTCAGTGTGCTGAACATGACACCAGAAGTTTGGAGGTTTCTTTTTTTTCTGAGACGGAGTTTCGCTCTTGTTGCCCAGGCTGAAGTGAAATGGTGCTATCTCAGCTCACCGCAACCTCCGCCTCCCAGGTTCAAGCAATTCCCCTGCCTCACCCCTGCCTCAGCCTCCTGAGTAGTTGGGACTACAGGTGGGCGCCACCACGCCCAGCTAATTCTTTCTTTCTTTCTTTCTTTCTTTTTTTTTTTTTTTGAGATAGAGTCTCGCTCTATCTCCAGGCTGGAGTGCAATGGCGCGATCCCGGCTCACTGCAACTTCCGTTTTCCTGTTTCAAGCAATTCTCCTGCCTCAGCCTCCCGAGTAGCTGGGACCACAGGCACGCACCACCACGCCCGGCTAATTTTTTGTACTTTTAGTAGAGACGGGGTTTCACCATGTTGACCAGGATGGTCTCCATCTCTTGACCTCGTGATCCGCCCGCCTCGGCCTCCCGAAGTGCTGGGATTACAGGCGTGAGCCACCGCGCCCGGGCTGTTATTTTTTTTTTTTTAAAAAAAGACAGAGTTGTAGAACTATAAAGGACCTTAAGGTTCATCTTGTCAACCGCACTTCCTTTATGGATAAGGAAATGGGGACATAGAGAAACACAGAGTAAGTCAAAGCCAAGATGATAACTGAGTCCTTTGCCTCCCTAACCTAAATTATTTCTTTAATGGCTGAGTCAATTTTAGAAAAATTATTTATCATTAGATTCTAAAATAAAAACTTAACATGTAAGCATTACTTATGAAACATAGGCTGTTGACATTTATATGGTGCTTATTACAGTTCTAAGCACTCAAGTAGGCACAAAATTGATTGAAATCAGAAATGTGTATCTGTTTACCTTAATTTCTTGGATGTAACAATTATCTTAGAGTGGATAATCTGGAGTAGATCATGGTATGTGAAAGTCCTTTCCGAGGAGTTAGAGGGCAGGGGTGAACTTTATTTTCCTTCTCTTTCCTCTGCCTTTCTGCCCCCACCCCCAGGGACTTTCTCCCTTCTAGCTCTTTCTTACTCACCTATCATAAGGTCATTATGTCTTATGCAGAAGAAGGATTTTCCAGGCGAGCAGTTCTTCGTGGTATTTGTGATAAAGCCTGAAGATTATGCCTGTGGAGGATCTTTCTTCATCCAGGGTAAGAGCTAGTGAGGAACACCTGGCTACTTCAAAACACCTGAAGGAAAGGAGTGACAGGGAAGCTGAAAGCTCCTCTCTGGTTCCCACTAAGCAAGGGTTAATTCCATCAGCAGTGACTGAGAAAGGCATCTGAGAGATACTTGAGAAAAAAACAAAAGATAGAAAGTAACAGATCTAGAGGTATTATTGATACTACAAAATGTCATTTCGTACCTATCATCTTTTTCAAGCATTGTATTCCCTCAGATAATGGAAGGTAAGTTTGCTCGGTTAACCCTTAACTCAACAAATATTTACTACCATGAAGTAATGATCTTACACCGCGGATTAAGGTCCATTCCTTAAGATAGGGGTGGTAGCCAGTAATAATGGAGCTACTTACATTCATCAGAGTAAGGCCGGTCGCCTTGCCAGGAGCTCGGACACACACCCCGTCTCTGGGAGCTCAGACACGCCCACCCCCCTCCGCGCCTAGAAACTGCTGTCACCACTCCACGCCCGGCACCAAGCTATGCACCCAGCACCTAGCTCGCCATTAAAATTCAAAAGAGGCCCCGCCAGAACCTGCCCAATAGCATTTTGCCCCGTCCAGGTCCCACTCCCGCTAGGCAGCCAGCTCACCGGAAATCCCACCTACCTGCCAATAACAGCTTGCCACGTCCACGTCCTGCTCTCCCACAACCAATCAAATGCCTCCACTCCCTATAAAACCCCACGTCTGAGAGGCGTCCGCGCAACTTCTGTGGTCCCTCCTGTCGGACCACAGAAACTCGCCCGGGAGCTAAATAAATTCGCATGGGATCATCTTGTGCTGGCCTCAGTTTCCTCATTTTAAACTCGGCAATAAACCTTACAATCAGTAGTCATTATTTGTACAATGATGTACAAGAAAAATTCAGCATTCTCCATCCCAGTTGCTAAAATTATACCTTGCAAAATAGTAAGAAAGCCAACTGCAACAACTTATCCCAATGATAAGGGGTTATGTGAGCTCTTAAGCATAGTACATATAGTTATGATTAACTACCCAGTAGCTATTTTAAGGGTAGAATAGGATGATGACTGAAAACATAGACCATCAGCCAGTGATTAGCCACATGTGACCAACACAAAATGTGTTTACAGTTGAGTGTGACATCATTTCCTTGGTATTAATGTTTAGGTGAAATTTCTCCTAGTGTGTTCTTTAACCTCTTGATTATGTGGCTCCAAAATTTTGCCAATGTCAAATGTTCCTTAGTAATCTACAAGCCCTTTGATGACTATATAAGAGGGAAAAATTTGCACTGGCTAGAAACACATAAACGAAGGAAGAGGTAGCTTCTATTTTCTTCAAATGTCTGTGGATGTTAGGGGAAGGGTCCACCCCTCTTCATTGGAGAAGGGAGGCTGCAATCTTATTTGCATCTGTTAGTGCTACCAAAATGCACCCAAGCAAAGGCCAAATTGAGAGTCTAATGCTAGTGTCCTTAACCAAAAGAGATTTTAGATGGTTTGAAGGTTTAGGGGTTAGATATTCCTCCAGTTCTTGCTAAAATAAGATTTAGCAACTAGAGTTAATTCTGGACATTTTTTGAGCAACTGTTCAGACAAGAGACCCCAAAAATCATCATCTGATTCATTGTGCTTGTTTTTTGTTTGTTTGTTTGTTTAACCAGAAAAGGAAAACCAGACCTGGAATCTACAGCGAATAAAGAACCTTAAAGTGACCATTGTTCCTTCCATTAAAGGTCAGTGTTGGCTCCAGAATGAAGTGGAGAGATTCCTGTGTCAGAAAATCAGTCATATAATTTGATATTACTGTCATCCTTCCCGAGAGAATTGTCATGAGAAAACTAAAGTATATTTACCTTAGAAATAGAAAAGCATTTTGTTAAATCCCTCCCAAAAAGAAAGGGAGCTCAATTATGAAGTTGTAGACAGGCAGTCTCTTCCCAGCTTCTACTGGGAAGCATCACTGTGAAAGGTCCTCACTGTGGATAATGTCTGGGGATCTCCAGAAGCAGTTTTGCTATGAACAGAAATTTCTTAGGAGTTAAGAGTCAGTAAGATGGAGGCGGGCCCTTTAAGCTGTCTTGTCTCAGACATAGTCTTCTTTTCTGCCAAAGACAACATGATCAAAGTTGTTTTTCTCCCTTCAGAATCTGTGTACGTGAAATCCAGTCTTTTCAGTGTCTTCATCTTCCTGTCTTTCTACTTGGGATGCCTGCTTGTTGTGTTTGTTCATTACCTGAGGTAGGTCAAACATTTCTAGAAATGTTAATCCTCTATGCCTGTCTCTGTATAATGCTTGAAGCACAGACTTACAGCCATATTGACTGGCTTCAAATCCCCTTAGCCACTAGCGGTGTGACCTTGGATACCTTGTGACCTTGGAGATGTTGCTCAACTCTGTGCTTCAGTTTCCTCATCCGTAAAGTGAGATAATAATTTATAATTTATAACATTATAATGTATAATAATTTATAATAATACATATATAATAGGTGCTGGTAGAGTGTCAGTTATTTTTATAGTTAATTAAAACTCAACAAAAAGGCAATTTGTATACCAGAAAATACTCACTGTAGAGGGTCAGTTTTTCCTAACATGGAGACTCAGAAGCAACTTTAAACATTCTATCAAAAAGTAAATGTAATGCTTAAAATAAATCTTGAGGTGCAACAAAAACAGGAGTAATGTTCTTTGATGTAACATTACCAAGTGCTTTCCTGCTGTTATAACATCGATTTTCCAGTAAAATGTCCCTTGTAGGGGAAGGGGGATAATTGTGCTAATTTAACCAAGGAAATTTCCCTTCCCAAGAGTTTGGAGCCTCTAATGGCACAAGGCTTTCTTTGCCTCTCTCAGCGGGGTTGAACCTTGAGAATTCCATTCTGTGTGGCGCTCTCTGTGAAACAACTACAAAAGAATGGCAGGAGATTTACAATAAACAAATGTTCTTTCTCTTCTTGAACATGTAAAGAAAACAAAGGCAGCATTGAGTTTTGAGACTATTTGCAAAATGAACTCCATCCATGGCTATCTCAGTGATACAACTGCTTTTCTTAAGAATATGGGTCCATCTCTGACTCAAAAAATAACTCCCTCAATGACCTGTATGAAACTTTTGAGTTCAGATATTGCCTTCAAAAACAGTAGATGACTGCTGGCCAAATCTAGGACTAATTTGAACAAAAAAAAAAAATTATTAAGAATAATGAATTATAGACCGTTGGAAAAAATAGTAATGTATGAGTCCCTGTTGATAAAGGGAGGAAGGGCCTAAACACCTGTGGATACAAATTCAGCGATTCAACAAATTTATGAAAACAGGTACCCATCAGGGAAAGGAGCCATTAGCAGATGCTGATAGTAGAAGGGATAAAGAACTCTTGCCTACAGCAAAATGCCAAAAGCTGGCTGGTAAATTTGGAGGATTGCTGGAGTTGGAAAATCATCATTTTGCAAACATCATATTAAAGACTAGATTTGCTTAAGAATCATTGATGAATGCCAAATCTAGGGTGCAGAAATCTGATGAGGATGAAGATGAGTGCATGGCCTTCAAGTGTATCCTCACAGATTGCTTAGTAGTTATAAGTGGAAAACGTAGTAGCTTTACAGTGAGAAATCAAACATATCGACTAGATGATCAAAATTATTATCACCAAGGAGAAGATGGACACTGTGTGCCTCCAGATGTGACACTCTGAGAAGGACATGACAACACTTCTGCAGCATTCCAGAAATGCATATTTGGAATCTAATCATGGGGGAAAATTGGACAACTCCCGATGATAAACATTCTATTAAAATGTGTCATAAAGGACAAAGAAGAGTTATGAAAGTATTCCAGGTTGAAGGAGACTAAAGATATGTTACAACAGAAGACAATACTTGATCTCAGACAGGATCTTACATTACACTAGCAGAAAAATATACAGTAAAAAACATTATTCAGTCAATTGACAAAATTGGAATACAGGTAATAGATTAGCTAAGAATATCACATCAATGTTAAATTTGCTGAATTTGATAACTATTGTGGTTATGTAAGAGAATATTTTTTGAAATATTTAGGAATAAAAGTTCAGGTCTTGGTTGTATGCAAGTTACTTTCAAATGGTCCAGGAAAAAAAAGTGTGTGTGTATCTTGTTACACATATACCATATATATTATATATAGATACAAAAATTAACTCAAAATGGATCAAAGGCCTAAATATAAAACCCAAAGCTATAAAACTCTTAGAAGAAAATATTGGTATAAATCTTTATAGCCTTGGATTAGACTGGTTTCTTAAACATCAAAAGCACAAATTAAACAATTTTAAAATAGATAAATTGGGCTTTATAAAAATGAAAGCTTTTGTGTTTGAAATAACAGTATTTGAAATAACAGTATGAAGAAAATGAATATACAACCTACAAAATGGGAGGAAAATATTTGCTCTCTCTATATATATACATATAAATATATATATGTGTGTATATATATATATAGAGAGAGAGAGAGAGTCTAATATCCATACTATATGAAGAATTCTTACAACTCAGTGATAAAAAGACAACCCCATTTTTAAATGGACAAAGGATTTAAACATAGAGTTATCTCATGTTTAATAATTCCACTCCTAGGCATATACCCAATTTAATTGAAAACATATGTCCACACAAAAATTTGTACACAAATGTTCATAACAGTGTTATTCATGATAGCCAAAATGTGAAAACAACCAAAATATCCATTAAGTGCAGGCATATCAATGAAATGTGGTGTATCCATACAATAGAATATTATTCAGCCATAAAAAGACTGAGGTACTGATATATACTATAGCATGGATAAATCTTGAAAACATACTAAGTGAAAGAAGCTAGACACAAAAGTTTGCATGTAATACAATTGATTTTTAATGAAATGTTCAAAATAGGCAAATTTATAGAGACAAAAAGTAGATCAGTGTTTTCCAGGGGATGGGGAGTAGGGATTTGGGATTTCTTCTCTTATTTGTTCTTCACAATCACGTTGCCAGACATTGAGTCCAAACTGCCCAATCCAGAATACTCATCCTTCCCTTTGATTCTTGTATTCATTATCTATTACCACAACAATGCTACATTAAAAAAAACAAACAAACAAACAAAAAAACACTTCAGTGGCACACAGCAATACATGTTTAGGTTTGCCCAGAAATCTATGGGTCAGCTGGATGGTTCTGTAATCTAGACTGGGCTCAGAGATCCCAGGGGGGTGTGATCATAGAGTGTGGTCCACTGGCCAATCAACTAGGAGCTAGCTGGGCTGGCCTCAGCACTTGTCTATCTTCCTGAAGCAGGCTAGCCCAGGCTTATTTGTTTCCAAGAGAGACAGCAGAAGAGTGCAAGGCCTTCTGGAGATGCAAGTTCAGAATTAGCACGTTACCTCCCCCTCATTCAGCTGGCCAAGGTAAGTCATGAGGATAGTCTAGATTCAAGAAATGAAGATGTAGACTCTACCTTTTGGTCGAAGGAGCTGGAAACAAGGTGAGGTACAGCCATTTTGCAATCAATCTGCCACAGTCCTCATTTACTAGTTTTTCCTTTGTTCACCAGATACCACCTGCCTTATCCTAGCTTTGTAAATCATTTAACACCTCTAAAGAAAAATCTTGTCCATTCACCAAAATCTAGTGCAAATGTGGGTAAAGCCTGTGAATACAAACACATAATCTAAACATATCATCTTCTATGAGTCCATACAATTGCTTTCCAACCGATTGTTAACTAAAATCGTTAAAAAGGAACTTCACCATAGCCTCATTTGCCAGCTGTAACGGTCAAGCCAAATCATAACTCTTCTGGGGATGATGAAAACATTCTAGAATTTGATAATGGTGGGAGCTGTACAACTTTGTGAATGTATTTTGTTGGTGTGAAAGTAATTGTGGTTTTGCCATTATTTTTGAAGGCAAAAACCACAACTACTTTTGCACCAATCTAGTATTAAAACTCACTAAATTATACACTTTAAATGGTGAATTTTATGGTATGTGAATTACATCTGAAAACTGATGAAAGGAGAAATGATGTGTATGCCTGAGAATAAAATTGCTGGGATATATGGTAACTCTGTTTAACTTTTTGAGAAACTGACAAATTTTTCCAAAGTGACTGCACCCTTTTACATTCCCACCAGCAATGTATCAGAGTTCCAATTTCTCCATATCCAGAGACGCGTTTTTAAGAGATCCTAGCAGACAAATCTGCAAGAAAATCTATAGGGAACAAAAATGTAAAATGCTGAGGTTTTTGCTGTCTTAGTAGTATGTCTATGTGCTTGTTTGCAGGTTTCAGAGAAAATCCATTGATGGAAGCTTTGGGTCCAATGATGGTAAGAGCAATGCTTGGTTTCAATTCAAAATGATGTCTCATAGTGTGATAACATTCCATTTCGTGCTTCTTTTACCTTTCCGCCTTTTGCAATTTACAAACCCTCCCTTGATTCCTATCTCACAGACTAGTCTAACCTGCAGTCTTTCTGTGGAAAGCAGAGCTAGTGAAAACCACTTCTATAGTTCAAGCGGTCCCAAGCCCTAGGCTGTAGACTACTGGTACTGGTCCGTGGCCTGTTAGGAACTGGGCTGCACAGCAGGGGGAGATGAGTGGCAGGTGAGGGAGCATTGGCACCTGAGTTCTGCCTCCTGTCAGATCAGTGGCAGCATTAGAACTGTGCATGTGAGGGATCTGGGTTGTGTGCTCCTTATGAGAGTCTAATGCCGTATCCCATCCCCACCCCCATCTGTGGAAAAATTGTCTTTCATGAAACCAGCCCCTAGTTCCAAAAATGTTGAAGACTGCTGCTGTAGTTGATAATTATTGACATGTGGAGCTCACACTAAAAACCTTTACTAGGAGTGTCCCTTATAGTCACAGATCATTGGTCAGCCATTCATCTTTTTTAAAAGTTTCACCTTTTCTAGGACAGAATTGTTCATAACTGTCCTATCCCAAAGCTGATATGTGAACAACAGTAAGAATGTATTGTATCGACTCTAATACAGAGTTTACTTTTCCCAAACTGAGATAGAGGCTTTTTTAAGTGTCTAGAAAACTGAAATATTTGACACCAGCAAGTATAATAAAAGTATAATAACTTGGGGGAATCCAGAGTAATTGAATATCCAGCGATTGTAATATATCCTTTCCTTCACTCTGAGAGTTTGTACAAAGGAATTCAATGACCTAATCTTTTTAACAAACTTAAAAATGTAAATGTCCTCATTTTTGAAAAACCTAAACTCAGTGCTCATAAGTTATTAGGCATACAGCAAGAATTTGTTTAAAAAGGATTATGAAGTGGAACTTGGGTTTCAAGTCGTACATCACAGCTATTTAGATGTGTGTTTTCCACACTTAAATGAGGCCATAGAATCTTAGAAAGACTCAAACTCACTCCCTATCCCCCTCTACCAGGATTATTGCTCCCTTTGCTGGAGAGTTTGGTTTTTTTTTTAATGTTTGTCTTCTCTAATGTCAGCATGCCTGTTTTTCCAGCCACCCAAGCGCTTTGTTTTATAAACATTCAGCTGTCAATATACAAGACTGTAAAAGAACACCTGCTGTCATGGCTTTAAAATGCTAAATGCTCCTCTCCCTTTTAGTCGTCACATGTTTAAATGAATTTGTCTGCTCTCTGGATCTCATCTTTTTGCCCACATTGCCTCCAAGTTTTGTGATTAGTTTAGGCCTAGTTGAACTTAGATATACATCCACTCTATCGAATCCCATTGAGTAGCCTCTAAATAAATAGTCTGTTATTTTTTATTGTATGATCAAAGTCATTTTATTACAATAATATTTATTAAAGGAATTCTGCATTCAGAAGGGTCTGCTGAACATTGAAGTATAGTGGACAAAGCTGAGACTTGAGCCAGATCATTTTTGAGGTTCGGGAAGGCTCTGAAAATTAACTAAGAGCTGGAGGTACCCTTCTGATGGTAAGCGGAAACAAATGAGTCACCAAAAAGAGTAAAGATGCATCATTAAGATTCATATGACTGCAAGTAACAACAGCAACAGCAAAATATATCTCAAACATGCTTAATCAGGAAAGAGACTCCTAGCTCTGGAAGTCGAGCCGAAAGACGGACTTCAGGATTGATGAGTCCAGTGGCTCTGGCCCATTTCCCTGCCATTGCCTTGGCTTCAATTTACTCCCAGGGCCGGCAGTGAGATGGGTCAAGGCTCACACCTTCACCTGACAACGGCAGAGGGATCCTTTTCAGAACCCTCAGCAGCTTTTTGTGTTTCATTGGCCTAGAGTAAATTATACACTTATTGTTAAACCAGTCTCTGCAAAGAAAAGATTTACCTACACATCAGATAAACCTTTTAGAATTAAGGTGAGGTCTTCTTCTCTAAGACCAGAGTTTCTCAAACTCAATATTTTTGGCATTATGGGCCAGATAATCCTTTGTTGTTGGGGGCTATTCCATACCTTGTAGGATGTTTAATAGCATCCTTCACCTCCACGCACTAGATTCTAGGAGTTGCCCATCCTCGGGGCAACTAAAAATGCCTTCAGGCTTGGTGCAGTGGCTCATGCCTGTAATCCCAGCATTTTGGGAGGCTGAGGTGGGAGGATTTGGGGGCTTAGGAGTTTGAGACCAGCCTGGGCAGCATAGTGAGACTTTGTCTCTATGAAAACAAAAAATTAACAAAATTAGGTGGGCGTGGTGGCGTGCATCTGTGCTCCAACTACTTCGGAGGCTGATGTGGGAGGATGGCTTGAGCTGAGGATGTTGGGGCTGCAGTGAGCTGAGATCACACCATTGTACTCCAGCTTAGGTGACAGAGCAAGACTCTGTCTCAAAAAAAAAAAAATGCCTCCAGACATTGCCAAATGTCTTTTGGGGGACAAAGCTGTCTCTCTACCTCCCCTTGTTTGAGAACCACGGATCTAAACACATGAGGACACCTGAATAAGATGCCAGCTTAGGTAGGAAGTAGAGAATAGGAACGTTCGCCACAAAGGCTTTGAAATAGGAAGAAAATAAGGAACTTTTGTAATATAGACAGGACACAAGGAATGATGGCATCACTAGTGAGGACCACTTGAGTTACCACCAGGAACTGGGGTTACAGCAGAAGAGGAGGTTACTTTCTCAAGTGCAAGAGCCTGACAAGCCTAATCAGTTATAGATTTAAGAACCAAAAAGCCAACCCAATCATTCCCTGGATAGAGCTGTTACTGAACCAGCCTCTTTGCCAAGAGTAATGTCTGGTGGGTAAAAGACAAGGAGAGTGCTGAGTTTGGAAGACTCAAAAAACACAGGCCATTCAGTGGCAAGAAGTCTCAAATTCTAGCCCTAGATCTCTACTCTTCTTTTTCTAGTTTTCTTGTCCAGCTTTTCCTTCTAGAGGAATTTTACTTTTACATCTATCTGCAAAGATGAATGGTTTTCTTCATTTTTTCTTTAACTATTGAAACAAAACATGGCACTAAGTTGGGATAGGTAGGCAATTGGCATAAAAATTAAATTTCAGCTGGGTGCAGTGGCTCACACCTGTAATCCCAGCACTTTGGGAGGCCGAGGCTGGTGGATCACGAGGTCAGGAGATTGAGATTATCCTGGCCAATATGGTGAAACCCCAACGCTACTAAAATACAAAAAATTAGCCCGGTGTGGTGGCACGTGCCTGTAGTCCCAGCTACTCGGGAGGCTGAGGCACGGGAATCACTTGAACCAGGGAGGCCGATATTGCAGTGAGCCGAGATTGCACCACTGCACTCCAGCCTGGCGACAGAGCAAGACTCCAGCTCAAAAAAAAATCATGGCAGCTAGTTTCCATCATTTCTGACTCCCTCTTCAGCTTCCACCCTCCTGGGTCTTCAGAGGCAGAATGAGACAAGGCAACTATAAATATGAACCCCCGAAAGATACAAACATGCTCGAAATGAAATTTTTCTCCTCACATAGGGCATTTAACGTAAAAAGCAAGCATGAAAGCTTATCCTGTTCTGTGTCAGTGAAGTAGACAGATGCAGGGGCTAAGCTCAGAGAAACACATATCAAAACAAGTTTCCTCATTAAGATGAGCTCATTCACAATTGTGTGTGTCTGCTATTTCCAGCCAGAACATCTTGGTCTGTCCTATAAACTGATATTTTGTGTTTAATTCTGCTTTCTATGTACTATACAGTTAAATATGGATATGACTTGCCTTCCCAGACCATACTTGAAGTTTAGAAGGAAATGCCTTGGTTTTTGCATTCTTAAAAGGCTTTAGACATAAGCAAAATGAAAAGAATGCTGTTATCCCATGTTGGCCAATCTCATATTTAAATGGTGCATATAGAAGTCCACAGAGTGAAAACATTTTTGCATGCTGGCAATTTTATTGCAATGAAAATCTTGGTGCTCTTGTCCATCACAGAAGGCATGGTGTTGCAGCTGCCTCAAAATGAACAGAGCCAGCAACAACATCAAAACCAGATCACGCTCAGTGATGAGCCAGAGCAGAAAACAGAAATCAGTGATTCATCGAAGTCTGAACAGACCTACACAGCTGGCTTTGTCTTTTTAATGAAGTTGTCACCTAACAAAACAGTGATTGCTTTTCTTTGCACTTGCTTTGATTTTAGTTTTTGGGTTTTTTTTGCTTTCGATTACACACACACACACACACACACACAAACACACAGAACGTTGGCTCCCATGAACCATTTCGACCTCCTGCTACAACTGAACTCAAGCATTTTCCTACACACACTTCTACTTCCCGTATCAAAGGGCTTCCAGTAACACCAAAATGTGCTATGTGCATGTAATATCAATGCATCACGTTGTCATCTCAGTATATACAATTTAAAAATCTTTTTTTTATAAAAAGAAAATAAGTTTTCACTGAGACCAATACAATGAATCACTATCCATCCACTATCTGAGCGACTGGGCAAACTACTTGATCTCTCAGCATCTCCCTTTTATCATCTTTAAAATGGTGATGATAATATTACCAACCTCCTAGGATTGTTGCAAAGTTAAAAGAGTAAATTCCTGGAAAGAATTTAAACGACTGTCCTACACAGTAAGCCTGCAATAGACATCCGTCAGTAGTGGCACAGGTAGTCCTGGGAGCAGCAGTAGGAGCAGCTGCAGCAGCAAAGCTCTATGCTGTAACTATGGCCAAATCTGCTCTAAATCAAAGAGTCAGACAATTTGCACACAACATCTTCGTGTGGCACTGTTAGTGCGCTCAAAAGATTTGATCTCTCATACTTAAGAGTCTGAAGGTAACCTGTTTCTTTGACTTGAAGTTGGATGAAAAGCATAGATGGTATTGATGACATGTTACATACTTAAGCGTTAGCCCAAGAAAAGCCAGGGAACACCAAATTTCTCTAAAACTAAATTTATCAGGGGATCTCCAAGCCTAGTAACAGTGCCAGAGAGCATGCATTCTGAGGGCCACAGTCTGCATTTTGAAGGCCACGATCTGTGTGCTGAGGGCCCTGGGAATAGCTTAGGCTGCCAAGAATGCTGCATTAGCCAAAAGCCTTGCTGTCCAGCTGAGCCAACTCTTGGCTAAACCACCAAAGAAGAAAAGAAATTGGGCCTCCAAGGCCATTGCACTAGTCTTTCATCAAAGATAATTAAAGGGTAAGTCCAAAACCTGGCTAAAGGTTTTGAACTTAGACTTCAATTATTATTCCTCATGGGGGAAATTAATGGACACACAGAAAAATTTTTAAACATGATAAAAACCTACAAAGTTGGCTTGCAAAACAGAATATTTTTATTGCCCACCAGTGGAAATGATGGCTGTGTCTCAGTAGAACTGATACATAAATACTGAAATTTGGATTTCATATAATTTTTACCTGTCATGAAACATTATTCTCTTTTGATTTTTTTCCCCAATCGTTTAAAAGTTTAAAAAACCCATCTTAGTCGACAGAAACAGGTGGCAGGCTAGATTCGGCATATGGGTCATAGTTTTGGTGACTCTTGTATTAGCGTAAAAAGAAAATCAAACTTAAAATATTGTGGCCTGATGATTCAGGCTACTTAGAATTGTGTTGTGTTGATTTGTTTTAGCAACTGGACACAAAGTGTTTGCCTCTTTGCTTTTTTTAACAGACTCTGGAAATATGGTGGCATCTCATCCCATTGCTGCCAGCACACCCGAAGGGAGCAATTATGGGACAATAGGTATGTTCTACCAGGTCTGTTCATGAAAATGTTTCCTAATTCTCCAGAGAATATGACAGAAAGGCCTTCCAGCCACTAATAATTGGGAAAGTGGGCAAAGCAGTTATCTTCTGAAAGTGTCTTGTATTTGTAAGATGAGTTGGTTGGAGATTTGGAAGCTTCCTCCCAGCTCCAGCTTTCTCCAGTTCTGTTGCTGCTTCTTGGCTCTGCCAGCCCCACTTGTGCAGAATTCCTTCAGTGGTTGTCATCTAACACGAAGGCCCCCTAGGGACTCTTTCATATCCTGCCTGGGTTTAGGGCATGAAAGATGTGTTCCAGGGAGCCTGACATCAAATGACCAGTTGTTTCATTCTCAGGTTTCAGTGGAGTAAGGGGCGATCAGAAGACTGAGGCAGTGCTGCAGGTGAACACGGCTGTAGCCTACCAACCCTTCATTTTGGCTAACTTCATAATTGAACCTGCTCACTGCCACCCAGTCATTCACGTAGCAAACCCCAGTGTTCCTTGAGTGGCCTGAAAAGAATGGAACCCTAGACCTGTCTTGTTAGGGTAGAAGCACATTGAGCTGCCTGCCCTTCTACATTGCTTGTGGACCTATGAATGGTGCTCCTTAAAATGTCAGTGTAGAGGGTCTAGGAATCCTGTATTCCTGCCCTATTATTCTGTGACTTTGAGAAGCACGTGGGCTCAGTGCAGGCTACTTATTTTTAGTTCTGTAAGAACAGGATTTTTAAAAAACCATCTGAACAGAAGAAATAAAGCGGAAGGTAAGCTCAGCTCATGTGCTCATCAAGCTGCACAAATCCCCATCTGCTCTGGGAAACATTCACGGGAACAGAAGGATTCTTCTTCCTGAGAATGTTGTTTTCATTATATAATCATAGATATGGCATGTGGGTGATTTCTGTGTACAAATACTTTACCCATGAGAAATGTATAGCTGTTAGCTATGTGTGGGTTCACACATATATGCAAGAGATGCTATACATAGCTATGTGCATGTGTATGTATATATATTTATGTTCATATTTTCACATATGAAACATGAAATATAAGTACAATATTATTTTTGCATCCAAATAGTTAACAGAGAAGATGCCCTTAGATTCTAATATGTGGCCAGTCCCAAAGATAGACAAGTTAAATATAAAAACTGGAGAAGAATAAAAATAAAAGTCCATTGAGAAGGAGTGGAGAGAAAGAACACGTCTTACGAATAAGTAGTTCATTTGGATCAACACAGTGTTTCCTGGAATGCGTCTGCGCTGTGCTTTTGCAGAGAGGAATGGGCTCTGTAGGCACTCCACGGCTTTTGAAAGCAGACAGGTTGTCTCTGTTTCAGATGAGTCAAGCTCCAGTCCTGCAGGGCCGATGTCCTCCCCCGACGGTGGGCCACCGGGCCAGTCAGACACAGACAGCTCCGTGGAGGAGAGCGACTTCGACACCATGCCAGACGTTGAGAGTGATAAAAACATCATCCGGACCAAGGTACCCACTCTACCTCACCATACTCTTTGAGAGGGCAGAAAATTTGGCAGTAGAATAAACTTCAGCAATACTTCAGTTTCCTTTATTTTTTTTTCCTTCAGGGAAAGTCAAATTTCCCAGAAGGCTTAAATCAAATGTACCTACAGACTAAAAGCAATACTCTGTTAATTCGCACCTTTTTTCTCGAGGAAGAAAGTGAGCGCATTAAAGAGCACAGGGCATTGAAACACTCTCTAGGTCTGAAGTGGCTGACTGTGGACAATAAAGGATGAAGGATCCAACCAGATGGAAGAAAAGATTCATTTGAGGAGTGCGCTGGGGAAAGCTCCCTGGTTCTGTGCATATCATCGTTCAGGAGGAAAGCTCATTTCTTTCTGGCGTGTGTTTATTATTTTGTGTCATATCCAGTAAAAGATATGAAGGTGAAATGCACAGTTTCAGCCTTATATAATTCAAGAACCATACAGTGGACAGCGCTGAAAACTGGATAATTGATTTTTTTTTTTTTTTTTTTTTTTTGAGACAGAGTCTCGTTCTGTCGCCAGGCTGGAGTGCAATGGCACAATCTCGGCTCCCTGCAACCTCCACCTCCCTGGTTCAAGCAATTCTCCTGCCTCAGCCTCCCAAGTAGCTGGGACTACAGGTGCACATCACTATGTCCAGCTAATTTTTTGTATTTTTAGTAGAGACGGGGTTTCACCATGGTGGCCAGGATGGTCTCCATCTCCTGACCTCATGATCCGTCCACCTCGGCCTCCCAAAGTGCTAGGATTACAGGCGTGAGCCACCGCGCCCATCCCAATTCTTGACATATAAGAAGCACTCAAGACTCTTAATGGTTGCCCACATCAGCCAATCCTTAATATTCCAAGGAAAATACTAGGATTTTTATTAAGGTATCATGGGAAAAGCAAAATTAAAAGAAACTTCTTAAATAATTTTAATCAAGTAAATTTGATTTATTTAATGGAATTTAGTAAATTGGAATAATTGTATCCCTTGAAGAATTTTAACAATTTTAAATTGAGATGTTTGTTAAGTTTGCCTTCGTATCTCACACATAAAGAGCTGATAGAGTTTTGCATTCTCTTTTTATTTGGCATTCCAGATGTTCCTTTACCTGTCTGATTTGTCCAGGAAGGACCGGAGAATTGTCAGCAAAAAATATAAAATTTATTTTTGGTAAGTAGATGACCAGTAGGACCATGGTTCCCTTAAGTAAATATAAAGTTTTCTTTGTAAGAGCCACAAGCACTTAGGCACAAGGCTTTAGTGTTTAAGGAGGTACAAGGGTAGGGGATGATGCTACCAGCCAATCATAAGTAGACCTGTGATGGCCACCCACCTGGACGCAGCCTTTCTCCCAGCCAAGAGGCTGAGCTGCCTTGCAAGGAACCTTCCCTCCCCTCAGAAACCCCCAAGCTGACTATTGCACTCTTGTGACAGCTCCTCCCATTATTTTCTCTTGCAGGATGCCCTTTTACTTGCATACAGATCATAGAAGGAAATAAGGGACAATGGGGCCACATGGAATTTCATGGTGGGACCATCAGTTTGGAACTGGGTTATCTAAGAGACACCACACCCCTTTCATATGATCTGTCACTCATTACTTGCACACTCATGTGTAATACAACAACAGCCTAAAGAGATAGGCCCTCAAAAATGAGTTGGTTAAACTAGAAGCAGGTATTACTTACACTGTTTTACAAATGGTTGTAAGAAAAGAAAGAAAAAAGAAACCCTAATATTTGTTGGGTACCAATCATTAACTGTTTTAAAAAATACATTTCAGTTAGTATTTTCAGTTTTTGCCTCTGCAACCTAACTATAAGCATCCAAAGGAAGCTTTTCTTTACTTCTTCAACTCCCCTCTAGACAAGATACTGTGTACCAAATGCCCCAGTGCAAGAGAGGAGAGGACGACTAGAGAAACGGGAACCATATAATCATCCTCTGGTTACTTTTGCAATTTAATTATGGACTTATTGGGTGAAGCATTCTTTAAAAAATATTAACCGAAGACTCCACTGTTCATTTGAAAATAACCATTTCTTGATTTTTCTGCCTTGATAGGAACATCATCACCATCGCCGTGTTTTATGCGCTACCTGTGACCCAGCTGGTCATTACCTACCAGACAGTAAGTGCTGCCCCAGCCCCAGAATCCCAGCTTTCTTTCTGCAGGGAGAGTCTTCACTGTGACTGACAGAGAGAGGAACAACTTAGGATCCATTCAGGAATTTCCCATTGGGGTTCCAATTGGAGTTCACCATTGCTTCATCTTTTTTTTTTTTTTTTAGATGGAGTCTTGCTCTGTAGCCCAGGCTGGAGTGCACTGGCACAATCTCGGCTCATTGCAACCTCCACCTCCCGGGTCCTGGTTCAAGCAATTCTCCTGCCTCAGCCTCCCGAGTAGCTGGGATTACAGGCGTGCAACACCATGTCCAGCTAATGTTTGTATTTTTAGTAAGGAAGTGGTTTCACCATGTTGGCCAGGCTGGTTCAATGCCTGATCTCGTGATCCACCCACCTCGGCCTTTCAAAGTGCTGGGATTACAGGCGTGAGCCACGTCACCTGGCCTCTTCTTTTTTTTTTAAGATGGAGTCTCCCTCTTTCACCCAGTCTGGAGTGCAATGGCGCAATGTCAGCTCACTGCAACCTCCACCTCCCAGATTCAAGAAATTCTCCTGCCTCAGCCTCCCAAGTAGCTAGGATTACAGGCATGCGCCACCATGCCCAGCTAATTTTTTTTTTTTGTATTTTTAGTAGAGACAGGGTTTTACCATGTTGGCTAGGGTGGTCTCGAACTCCTGACCTCAGGTTCCACCTGCCTCGACCTCCCATTGCTTCATCTTTAACTTACCTTTCAATCTAGTTCCCAATTGTTTTATCACAAAGGGAGCTGCAATCTCTTGTATTATTTTGTCTACCAGTCTAAAATTATTACCTTGTGCTCATTCAGTTATGGTATCTATCAACTGCATCTGTTACATAACACTCTGAGCTTTCTGATCATTATAGGATAATGAGTAGAGTAAATAAAGTTCCAGACCAAAACAAAGGAACCTGATAGCTAATCTAGTCTGTGCCTTCCCACTAAAGGTAAACATTTTTTGTAAAATTAAAAACGGCTTCATAGCTGGACTCGGTGGCTCACGCCTGTAATCCCAGAACTTTGGGAAGCATAGGCAGGTGGATTGCCTGAGCTCAGGAGCTCGAGACCAGCCTGGGCAACATGGTAAAACCCTGTCTCTACCAAAAATACAAAAAAAATTAGCTGGGTGTGGTGGCACACACCTGTAGTTCCAGCTACTCAGGAGGCCGAGGTGGGAGGATTGCTTGAGCCTGGGAGGTAGAGGTTGCAGTGAGCCGAGATTCTGCCACTGCACTCCAGCCTGAGTGACAGAGTGACACCATGTCTCAAAAACAAAAGAAAGAAAGAAAGAAAAAAAAAAAGCTTCATGAAACTAACAAAAGATTATAGTAAAAAGAAAATATAAAATTTTTACAGCAAAAATAATATTAAAGTAGTTTAAGAATCCCCATTCCTCCACAGAACCCTAGGCCAAGGTCACTTCAGTGGCCTTCTCTAGAATTTATTACACAGCAGAAAGTCCATTTACAATGGCACAAAGCTGAAATTATTTCTAATGCAGTGGCGCTCACACTTTCCTTGCATTAAGGTCACCTGGGAAGCTTTTACAAATCCCAGTGTAAACCATGCCAATTAGATCAGAGCTCTGAGAGAGGAGCCAGGCATCTGTAGTGTTTAAACCCCCAGTGATCCCAACGTACGGCCATGTTTGTGTGTTAAGGATCTAATAATATTTAATCCATTGCCACACTTATTATGTAATGAGGACAGGGACTTCATGAGGTTTGAGCACCACTGTTTATAATCTAAATATTCTCTGCATACTTTGGGGGACCATCAGAAGATACACCTGGACTGTGGTTTGAAAAAGTTCTTGACAGAGATGCTTATAAACAGGGAAAGCTGAACACACATCGCCTTGTCTCTACCTACCTCATGTTTACCAGTTTTACCCAGAAGATGGGACAGCTCTATACCCTCTCTGCATTAATCTAGAAAATAGTGTGACAGTCCTGAAAGGCAGGTCCCAGTGTTAGCCTCCCTTCATAGTCCTTTCATCATGATAACAAAGGAAGCACATTTGGGTGAATTCCACCTTGGGGATGCATAAGGGGGTAGACAGAATATTCCCATTCAAAGCAAGTCGGAAGCTTTTTTGAAAAAAAGTGCCTGTGCTGTGTAAGGTGGTAGCTAATGGCCCATCTGTGCAGAGGAGCGCTGGTTACATTGTAAACTAGTGACAGTGCATCTCCGTGAGCCCCGTCCACTCTTTGCGATCTCCGGCTGGGGCTCAGAGGACCCAGGAAAACCACATTTCCTCTTCTCACTCTTGATTTTACAGGTGGTAAATGTCACTGGCAACCAGGACATCTGTTACTACAACTTCCTCTGTGCTCACCCCTTGGGCGTCCTGAGGTAAACCCAGTCCTCTGGTTGCCCATGAGGCATTTAGGGATGCCTTTCTATCTAATGTTGTGACTTTGGTTTTTTAAAATACTAAAAACAACTGTGGAAAATGACCCCATTCAAGGGTAAAGAGGAACTAAACCAAGAAGTTGAGACCAGGTATGCGCCTCTCATTTCTGTATGCGGTTCTCAGGAAACATTCCTAAGTATACAGCCTGCTGAGATGAGGGCAGTGACATTTTTTTAAATGTCAGGTCTCTAGCTGTGGTGACATTTGTTCACAGGCATGAGCTGGCAGCCTATTGTCTCATTCGATCCGCTAAACAACCTCATGAGATAGACATTACTATGATCTCTATTTTTAGATGAAGACAGGTGAGGACTTGCTGAAGGCCCCTCAGCTGCTAAGTAGTGTCAGGACTCAACCCCAGCCCTGTGGCCTCCCAGGCCATGCTCTAGCCACCAGAACTTGGTGACATGGGAAAAGCATTGCGTGGGAGTTGGAAGTCTGGATTCTTGCTCCAGACCTGACCCAGCCTTTGTTACCTCAAATAAAGTTGCTGGCTATGATTGGTTGACACTTATCTGAAATTCAGTTAGAGAGCTGAATATCGACACATACATGGGTCTGCCTGTGAGAACTCAGTCTCACGGTGTAGCTGAAACATGCCCGTCTTTGAAGCAGCTGTCTTTCCCAGGACTCATACTATACAAATGCCATCGGGACAAGAGAGGATGGGAGGGTGTTAGGAAGCCAAGCAGGCACGCTTGAGAGAAAACAGACCCCTGTTGTCACTGGCTATGTAAGCATCATCAAATAAAGGAGTTAGGTTAAAGAGGACTTCTAATACTTTTCTGATCCTGAAACCTTATGGAAAGATTGATGGAAAACACTGATGCTGAGTTCACTCATTCCTTCATGCATCATGCATCCTCTGGGTCCCTGTGGCGGCCTTGACTCTCTCATGCTCTCTCACTCATCCCTGTAGTGCCTTCAACAACATTCTCAGCAATCTGGGCCATGTGCTTCTGGGCTTCCTCTTCCTGCTGATTGTCTTGCGCCGGGACATCCTCCATCGGAGAGCCCTGGAAGCCAAGGACATCTTTGCTATGGTGAGGAGAGAGTGGGTGCATGCTAGGAAGGGTTAATGGATCCAAACAGGATCTGCAAAGGGGAGAAACGTCTGGCTTGATGGTGTGATGATTTGTTACATGTAATAAACGACATGAGGCCGGAAGCATGGGCTTCCGGATTAGTGAGGTGGTGGATATGGCACTAATTAGTATCTATTGACCACCCTTTCTCCTTTTTCAGGAGTACGGGATTCCCAAACACTTTGGCCTTTTCTACGCTATGGGCATCGCGTTGATGATGGAAGGGGTGCTCAGTGCCTGCTACCATGTCTGCCCTAATTATTCCAACTTCCAGTTTGGTAATTAGAACTTGTATCTACGATACAGATTTGAATCATGAGTTTTATCCTGGAACCCTCCCCAAAATGCCAAAGTCATGCCTGCAAGATCAAATGGCATTTTATGTGAGTTGAAGTGATCAGAGAGGACCTCCACACAGAGCATGGCCTAATTGAGTAGTTAGACTGCTTTGCGATGAAATTTATGGAAAACCCAATTTAGGTTGGATTGAATAATAGGATGTCCAGATGTAGAAAGGGTTTGTGGTTGATTTATCTGGTGGCTCTGGCTTCATTTCTCTGTGATCTCTTTGATTGTACCCAGCCTGTATGTTGGTTTTATCCTCAGGGCTATCTTCCCTGATGGTGGCAAAAGTAGCTATAGCAGGCCTGGGCTTCATAGTCCCTGTTAACAATTCCAGAGGAGGCAGCAAGGTGGCTTCCAGGAGGCTTCAATTAAGAGAAAGAAGCTGCTTTTTGAGAAAGCCACAGATAACATCCCTTCACAACTTAGTAGCTTAAATGTCATAAGCCCATTTTTTTTTTTTTTTTTTTTTTGAGACAGAATCTGGCTCTGTTGCCCAGGCTGGAGGGCAGTTGCATAATCTGAGCTCACTGCAACCTCCACCTCAGGGGTTCAAGCGATCCTTTCCCCTCAGCCTCCCCAGTAGCTGGGACTACAGGCACGCACCACCACACCCGGCTAATTTTTGTATTTTTTGGTAGAGAAGTGGTTTCACCATGTTGGCTGGCTGGTCTCGAATTCCTAACCTCAGGTGATCTGCCCACCTATGCCTCCCAAAGAATTGGGATTACAGGCGTGAGCCACCGCACCTGACCCCATGAGCCCATTCTTGAATTATTCTCTAGGCACTGGTTAGCTCAGGCCCAGGTTGCTTCGCCAATCAGCAAAAAAGGTGGGACTATCTTTAGACCAATCAGCCCCATCCCTGGAGCCAAAGGTGGGATTAGCTTTCCTGAAGCAAAGGGGCTAGGACAGTGTGCATTTCTGAATTGAAAGCGGGTAAACATTGAGTTAGTATTGAGATGCTGTTAAAAGGAAGAAGGGAAAAGCTGATGCTGTCTGGCAAGCAGCAATGTTCTCCATGCTTAAGGATGAGGGTTTTTTTAAATGGTCGTTTAATGTTTGTGCTCTGGCTTCTGGTTTTAACCAGAAAACACTCTTAATAGAGAAAACTATGAGAATAATATCATTCACCACTCAGAATGAACAGACATCAACATTTTAAAATATATCCCTTAGTTCTATTTTTTTTTTTTTTTTTGAGATGGAGTCTTACTGGAGTGCAGTGGTACAATCTTGGCTCACTGAAGCCTCTGCCTCCCAGGTTCCAGCAATTCTCCTGCCTCAGCCTCCTGGGTAGCTGGGATTACAGGTGCACGCCACCACGCCCAGCTAATTTTTTGTATTCTTAGTAGAGACAAGGTTTCACCATGTTGGCCAGGCTGGTCTCGAACTCCTGACCTCAGGTGATCCTCCTGCCTTGGCCTCCCAGTAGATCTACTTTTTAAGGAATAAAACGCTGTGATAAAGTTGAGGTCCTGTTTTGATACACTTTCAAACTTAATCTCCTCCTCCCTCCCATAAAGGCAACAACCATGATTAATTTGACATTTACTTTTCTGGTTTGCTTTTATAATTTTTCTATATTTGTAGCAAACTGATAGTAGTTTATCTTACTGTGTTCTGCAGCCTTTTTTCATTCAAGAATATAGTTTCAAGATTTATCAATATTATATCAAAGACATGTAGTTCACTCATTTTAAGGGTTGTCATATTGCATAATAAAAAATGTCACATTTATCAATTCCTCTATTGAACAGCATTTAAATGTTACCATATTTTGCCATTATGGACAATGATGCAATGAGCATCCTTATATATGCCCCTTCATATGTATGTAAGAGAGGTTCCTTGGGATACCTACAAGTACGATTTGTTAGTTACTTGGTTTGTGCAGCTTCTCTTTTACCAAAAACTGACAAATTTCTCTCCAGAGCATTAATTCCCACTCCCAATAGCTGTGTGAGACTTCCTACACACCAGATAATTACTAACATTTGTTATTTTCAGACATTTAAAGTTTTCGCCAAGTTTTTGAGTAATATGGGGATATTGCATTGTTACAATTATATGCATTTCCACAATTCAGATACAGTAAGCTACATTTTATTTCTAGCTATTTTCCATCACTAGGCTATAAAGCTATAAATGTGCAGTAATGAATGTGGTTATATTTCAGGGTGCTGAGAACAACCTCCCACACCCATCTGGGGCTCATTTTATTGTCACACTGCCTGCACTGTCACCATTAGGAAATCTTTTGTTATTGTTGAACGGCAGAGTCTAAAACGCGAGTGAGGATAGTTGTTTGTTTATCATATCAGACACTCTTCTTCTGTGAAAGAGGAGTTATTTATTTATTAGATGTTTTTCCTCTGTGACCTAAAGGGCAGCCTTGGAGGAGTTTAAAAGTGGAGTATGTGGGGTCTGCCTAGAGAATGTGCCAGGAGGCTGACATGTTAGAGGTCTCCACACAGTCTGAGGGTAGCAAATAGCCCATGGATTGAAGTGAGGGGTACTCAGAGGCTGAAGGAAAATCTAGAAACTATCATCTGTCTGTCACCTACTGAATCCTGATCATCTGGCTCCTCCTTTGGGTCCTCAGACACCTCCTTCATGTACATGATCGCCGGCCTGTGCATGCTGAAGCTCTATCAGACCCGCCACCCCGACATCAATGCCAGCGCCTACTCCGCCTACGCCTCCTTCGCTCTGGTCATCATGCTCACCGTCCTTGGAGTGGTGCGTCCCCCACCTTCTTCCACCTGGCTCTCAAACAGTGCCCCCCAGGTCCAATAAACAAGCAACAATCAGCTGAACAGGTTTGGATTAACCCAAATCCCCACTTGATGATACACTTTCATCACTGGCCCACTCATGGCTCACTTTTACTTAGTTATTTAGTTGGTTCTTTTAAATAATGTATTAGGCACCTGTAAAATGACCACAGGATAATTTTAATATAAAGCTGGACCTGACTCATGTGAAAGTGGAATAGTGGCATATAAGCTGACTGGAGAGACTGACTTGAAAAAACAGAAACCAGCTTCTAAATATGCGTGGACAACACATGTTGGCTGTTTTGGCTGTTGGAAGCGCACTCACCCCCACTTTAGACCTGTTGCCCCTTCACCATTGCTGTTCAGCTGCCTCTGCTATTTCTCCCCTTTTCCATTTTTATTGGGCCCAGTAGCTACTTTTCTTTCCCCCATTCACTGGACAGTAAGCTCCGTGGGAGTTTCCAGAATGGAAGAAAAACAGAATGTGCACACAGCTGTTTTTGACTCCTTACACATACGGGAGAGAGAATGATTTTGGTGAGTTTTTAAGGGAAAACCTCAGATGAAGGTAACTTCCACCTTTACTCCTAGGTGTTTGGAAAAAATGACGTGTGGTTCTGGGTCATCTTTTCTGCAATCCACGTTCTGGCCTCGCTAGCCCTCAGCACCCAGATCTATTATATGGGTCGTTTCAAGATAGGTGAGTTACCTGTTAATTCTATACTAAACACACGAATCAACCTTAACGAAGAAGCAGACATTGCCTTTACTTATGCTGAAAGTGTCACTGGTCACCGTGAACACATGCTCCGAACTCTATGCCATGTTTAATAGCATATATTCTCTCCAAGAGCTTCCTCTCCCTTGCAGGATAGCAATAAGTTATTACCACTAGTTCTATTTTCAGCTGAGAAACTAAGGTTTGCCACACCTCAGAGATGAGGTGTACCGCCAACCCCTGGTTGCAGACACTTTACAGTCTGCCAGGCTGTCACTTGTATTTGGTGAATGGTATAATATCATACCAGTACTTCCACCTAGAGGAACATTTTTCAGTTTGCACCATTTGAAGGGAGTATTTCTCTAACCATGCTAAATGGCTGTCAAGAATGAATTATATATTTTCAGATTCTAGGGCTGGAACTTTTGAGATCAATTTGCCAGTCTTAGAGGCAGGACACCTGCTGAGCTCCCTCCAACTTATCAGAGAGCATTGAATGTTTTACAGAAATCAGCTTGCGATCTGCCGTTGGTCAGTCATCATATATGGAAACAGATTCAAGTGGTTTTAGAGCATTTAAATTTTTAAAAATCATTTTAAGTTCCAGGAAGTCATACTTATATATCCTTTTGTCTATTTCAAGGCAAATTATTGTATGTAAACATAGGCAAAACCTCTGATATTAACAAAGCCCAGAGCAAGAGTGCAAATAAAAGCCTGCATAGCATTGCATAGCATATGTGTAAGGACATCAAAGTTATAAAGCAGATTATAAAGCTATTAAACACATGAAAGGAGGGAGGGAGGGAAGGAAGGAAAGGAAGGAAGGAGGGAAAGAAGGAGGAAGGGAGGGAGGGAGGGAGAGAAGGAAGGAAAAATATACCTTCATTGCAACCTAGAAGGCCCAGGTTCAAATTTAGAATTATTGGTTCCTCGAAGAACACTTTTCCCTACCTCTGGTTATGTCTTAAGGAGTCTCACAGGTGTGTATACGGCACCCTTGCCCGACATCCGATGTTCATCCACATCCCCAAAAATAGCCACCACTTGGCCATTCCCTGCCCCTAGAGGTGTGCCCTAGTGGTGCCATCTACCCTCAGGAAGATAGACAAGGGAAGGGAAGGGGGCTATGCAGGCCCTAGAGCAGGCTCGGAGCCTTCTGGGCAGGTTGACACTTCTGAGGCCCCAGAGTTCAGAATTTCTAGAAGGAAAAGAGGAGTCCCTTGGCCCTGCAGACTCCCCACTCATGAGGGAATGAGGCCTCTAAAACATGGAACCCTCTTGCCCAGGTCTAAGAGCAATTCTACATAAACAAATGGCTTTAAGACTAGAGGACCAAATAGGACAGCTGTTCATTTTCAAAGGTTGGTTCTTTTGCTGTGGTCAGTAGAGTGACCTTTGGCACGAACACAGCCGGCGCACCTCCAAATCCCCCGGGGACTTGAGCCAGTTGTGTAGAACATTTGGCAGGGCATGCTGGTCATGCTCCTCCACCAGACAGAAGGTAAGGGCAGTCACAGAAACTAAACTTTCAAAAGGAAAATAATTGGGAGCATCGTTGTTCTGGTTTCTTCAGGAGTTGGAGAAAATAAACTTGAGTGCAGATATATGCAACGGTAGTGACCACTAATACATAAGGGAGCTTTAATATATTTATACCACCTTTGCCTTATGCAATTTTGCAGTGCTAAATTATCTTATCTTTTAAAAGAAGTGGTTACAGATGTACCAGAGTCAAAAGAAAACTTTCTGTTTTGTCGTGACAATGATTGTGTCTAAATTTAGTCCAGAGGCAGGAAGTTGGATTCCCGGACATGATTCAGCTGACCCCAACCTTTCTACCCATGTCATAAGCTGCCTCTGCTTTCTAATCACATGTCCTTTTTCTGTGGCCCTTCAGGCTACACAAGAAAATAAACATGGACACAGGAAAGGCAGCAGCAATGAGGAAGAACATTTCATCATTAGCTCTCATAAACCGGAGAGCTGCTTCCCCAAATCACTACTGTGTCGCCCATCTCAGAGCTCTAGAAAAGGACCTCAGGAATTTCTCATGGCAGAGGCTGGATGATAAATTGCAAGTGATGCACGGAAGTAGACAGGGAGAGAGAAAACCCTTAATTCGCTCTTCGAGGAGTTGAAAACTTCTGAATGTTTGAGACAAGCAGAAAGATCCTGTGTTCTTTTTGACAAGTAAACATCACCTTTACAATCAGAAAGCAAAATTAAAGTTGTCCATCTTGAGAAAAAACAAAATGACCAGTAGTTTACATGTTTGGTTACTTTCTTACACATCTCTCTCTGTTTTCTCCTTTCTTCTCTGCTTCCTCCTGATTCAGATGTGTCTGACACAGGTAATGTTCAGCCACCCTTTCCAGGGGTCTAGATTGGTTTTGTTTTGTTGTTTTTTTTTTTTAATCAAAATGACCCACCTGGCTGTCCTGCCAGCCCTGCTCCCTGAACACCCTCTTGCAGGCCAGGCCAGCTCCGCAGGGTGGGGGAAGCCAGAGAGGGGGGTGGCTGCACCCAACCTAGCCTGCTCCACGCCTCTTCTGAAATGCCACAGAGACAGGTTTCTCCCTCATGGTTAAATTGACGCGGAGGTAACCTTGAGGAGGAGTAGGATTCACAACAGAGCTGAGATCCACACTCTTGAAAATGTTTGCTTTGGGCAGACCCAGACAGGCATTCGATGTCTATGGCGTGGACAGCTCACAGAAACACAGCCCGCCTTTGACCCTGACTGTTCATGTAACATTATAACACACACACTCTCTGCATTTCATATCATCCTTTTAAACTGTTTTAAAAAACTTTCCTGTCTTTTTCTCCCCATCTTAACTTACTTTCCCTTGATGATCGTTTCAGTTCAGATAGCCTTTCTGAACATGCTCAGTAGAGCCTAGGATCCTTTAGTTCAATTGTTACTAAATTATAACTGCTTGAGAAATATAGATCCAAACCTTTATAAGTTAGAGAGAGCATCCTCTAAACCTTTACAAGCTAAGATTTCCCATCCTCTAGAGAGATGTTGTGGGGGCCCTCACACTCTCTACTATAAAGGGCGCCCACAACATCTCTATGGTAAAGAAAACACCACCGGGGTAAACTGTAAACAAAGGGAAGATTAGCTGAAGGAGACGGAAACGGGTCGGCCAGCCACCATGTTATTTGCGAGTGCTAGCTGCTTGTGTCCATCTTCCTTGCCTTTCTCCTGTGTGATGCATGGATATGGCATCCCTCCATGACGATATCATTTTTTCTAAGCAAATACTTATTGCCCACCTATTAGGTGCAAAGCATTCTAATGCATTTTAATGAAGTGAGGATGACATCATTCTGGCCCAAAAGCTTGGGCCACTTCAGAGTATTTGTATTTTCTCTGACTAAGCCTTCTGACCATGCATTTGTGTTATCAGCAGATATGGGAATTTTCCGGCGGGCTGCCATGGTGTTCTACACAGACTGTGTCCAGCAGTGTAGCCGACCTCTGTATATGGTACGTGCATGTTCCTGTGTTCTTTGGACCTCTCCCAGAAAGTAGGGGAATGGTGGGAGGGACAGGCTTGAGGCAGTCACTCAGGGCTCTGAAAATCAAGAGAGCCAGATGGCTGAGGGTGGCTGAGGTCCAGTTAGTGGGGGAAGGAGCATGGTACTTACTCTTTTTCATAAAAGTCAAGCTAACATGGTCCCATTTATATAAACAAACTATTTGCTAGTATATAATAAAGAAGAAAATATATCTATCCAACTGTTAAATAGTGATCATTACAGACACATGCTGGGGACTAACACACACTGGGGCCTGTTAGAGGGCAGGGCGCGGCATGGAAGGAAGGGGAGGATCAGGAAGAATAGCTAATGGAGGCTGGGCTCGATACCTGAATGATGGGATGATCTGTGCAGCAAGCCACCATGGCACACATTTGCCCATGAAACAAACCTGCACATCCTGCCCATGTACCCCTGAAGGTAAAATAAAATTTGGAAATAAAAATAATAATAATGAAATGTAAACAAAACAAAATAAAAATAAATGAACAGTGATCATAGCTATGGGGAGGATCGAGCAGAGTACCCCTATAAATAACCATCCAAAGAGGTACCCTGCTGGAAGTGAAAGGGCACACCACTAATAATGCCCCCAGGACAGCAGGGGTAAGCTGGAAGTTTGTGTAATTATGAATAAGCTGCTATAACATTCATGTGTAGGTTTCTGTGTGGACATAAATTTTCAACTCCTTTTGGTAAATACCAAAGGGAGCTATTCCTGGATTGTATGGCAGTCATCTGTTTAGTTTTGTAAGAATCTGTGACACTGTCTTCCAAAGTGGCTGTGCTGTTTGGCATTCCAGCAATGAATGAGTGTTACTGTTGCTCCACATCCTCGCCAGCATTTGGAGTTGTCACTGTTTGGGGATTTTAGCCATTCTAATAGGTGAACTAATGTTTTTCTATGAAGTTATTTCCTTCAAATTGGATGGATCACCTAAAAGATAAAGAATTGCTAGTTTTAAATAGATGAGTGGTTATGCAAATTAAACTATAATCAACTCTCTCCTAAAAGTTTTAAGTAGTATGCAAAGAACAGGGACAGACTGTGAATAAATTTCTGTCTGAGTAATTGTTATTTATTTATTTATTTATTTATTTATTGAGACAGAGTCTTGCTTTGTCACCCAGGCTGGAGTGCAGTGGCATAATCTTGGCTCACTGCAATCTTCACCTCTCAGGTTCAAATGATTCTCAGGCTTCAGCCTCTTAAGAAGCTGGGCTTACAGGTGTGTGCCACCACACATGGATAATTTTTTGTATTTTTAGCAGAGAGAGGGGTTTCATCATGTTGATCAGGCTGATCTTGAACTCCTGATCTCAGGTGATCCGCCTGCCTCAGCCTCCCAAAGTGTTGGGATTACAGGTGTGAGCCACTACATCTGGCCTATTGTCCTTTAAAATGGGCCTTTTCTCCCTATTTTCTCCCCTACAAGAGTGTATATTGTAGATACACGAGTTTGAGAGTTTTGGGAACCAGAGTAATGGGTACAAAACTAACTCCCTACAGCTGAGGACTGAAAGTCACAATAGAGGCTACCAAGTAGTACTCTCCAGGAAAACAGTCCTCGATTACACAGTACAAGTGGCAGAGTTCTCTTAACTACGAAGTAATCAGCGCATACTGCCAGCCTCCCCACTAAGAAGTGGTCCCATGGGCCAGCTCCACTAAATATTGGGGAGAAATAGTCAGAGTCCTGCTTTGCTGACCACATTTTCTTTCATAGGGATGAGGTCAGGTCTATTTGCAGTTGGCAGCCTTGCCATTTAGTCCTTGTATACGATTAATGTCAGATCATAGGTAAGGGTCTTAGATCCATAGGAAAATTTTTTCACCAATGCAATTGTTTTCCTATAGCTGATGCTTCCAATACAGTAGCTTAAAAGAAAAGTAGGGTGTGCAGCCTCTCATTTGATGTTTTCTTTCCTCTTTTCCAGGATAGAATGGTGTTGCTGGTTGTGGGGAATCTGGTTAACTGGTCCTTGTAAGTAGTCTTATGAAAATATGCTTTTGCCTTTATTAATGTTGGTAACCCTGTGGTTTAGCTTTCCTTGACTGTCATTTTTACAGAGAAATCTGAAATTAAGGAGAAGGTAGGACTGCTTGTTCTAGAGACTCAAAACAGGTATTTTATTTCCTGAAAAGAAGACAGTAGGACATTCTCATGCACCAGTTGTAGCCTCTCTTAAAACACTGATGTATTGAGTTCATTTGCTCAACAAAACAAACATCAAAACTTGTTAAATCTATGTAGATACGATGGATAGATAGATGGATAGATGCATGGATAGATAGTTGGATAGAGAGCTAGAGAGATGGATAGATGGATAGATAGATGATGCATAGATGGATAGATGGATGGATGGATAGATGGATAGACAGATGGATAGATGGATAGATAGATGGATGGATAGATAGATAAATGATGCATAGATAGATAGATGGATAGATGGATGGATAGACAGATGGATAGACGGATGGATAGCTAGATGGATAGATAGATGATAGATAGATGGATAGATAGCTTAGATGGATAGATGATAGATAGCTAGATGGATAGATAGATGGATGGATAGATGGACAGATAGATAGATAGATGGATAGATAGATAGATAATTATGACAATGATTGCAAACATGCAACATAGCTTTAAACTATTTTGCAAAACTTTCCATAAAGACTACCCAGTAGGCATTCTTTTCTGTAGAAATTTAATTTTTCTTACTCTGTGTGTGTGTGTGTGTGTGCGCACGCGCACGTAGTCCCTTTTCTTTCTTTCCCTCTAGATCTCTTTCTTTCTACCTACATCATTCTTCTTTCTCTTCCCCCATGGCCTTTGTTCCTCACATGGCTCAAAATAGAACAGTACAACAGATGTATATTTTTGCTAGCCAAAATTACTTTGTGCAACCTATTCTCAAACAGTAGAATGAGTGAAATATTTTTTTGATCACTCAAAAAATAAGTAAGTTTAACTACTTTTATTTGTGGGTCCTAGCTGATGAGCTCCTCGGGGTCAGTGGCCTTTGATTTAAAAAAAAAAAAAAAAAAAAAAAGATTCTCTAATCCCAGTGAACATTAAGGACTGAAGAGGCATGCCTTCAGAAGAAGCCAGAATCAAGTCATGAGAATCTGAGTCTTATTTCAGGGGCATGTGCTTCTGGAAGAAGTTTTTCATGTTGTCACCCCAGGGATTGCCTCAGGATAAGATGCATACTCTTTAAGGATTCCTCCTTTACTTGGGGCAGGTCAAGATGAGAGGATTCTTGGGCAGTGGTCTCTTCTTGACCATGCTTCTAGCAGACTGAACAGTCCTGGTGGCCCTGAAAGAGAGGGCACTGGGAGGAGAAAAGGGACCAACTTCTTGATAATGAACAGCCTTTGACTATGACCCCAGGGACACAGAATCACCTGTCTTGTCTCTGTCTCTCACATAAGCAAAACGAAACCCATGATTTGCTCACAAGACAAGGCAGATGACCTCTCCTCATAGACAGCTCTGTGGGACAACGGGGGCTCTAGAGATGAAGGCGGTGCAGTGGCAGACATACACCGTGATTATCTGATCGTGGACTACCGCCTTCTCAGTTGCTCCATAAAGACGTGGAATGATTTCCTATGAATGTTATTTTAAAAAGAATTACTTTCATATGGTTCTGAAGAAGAAAAACGGTGTGTGTGCATACATACGCATGTATTTACATATAGGCATAGAGATGTGTGTACATACATAGGAATATATATAGAGAGAGAGAAAAATGATAAAGCAAATGTAACAAAATGCTAATAATTGGAGAATCTGAATGAAGGATATACAAGAGTTGCTTCATATACTAAAGATTTCAAAATCTGGGAGGAGAAAATTTTCTCTTTTATACAGAACAAAGTCATTTGAGGCGGGGTGCAGTGGCTCACACTTATAATCAAAACACTTTGGGAGGCTGAAGCGGGAGGATTGCTTGAGCCAGGAGTTTGAGGTCAGTCTTGGCAACATGGTGAGACCCTCTCTCAAAAAAAAAACAAAAACAAAGTCAGTTGAAATTCAAAATGAACAAAAAGAGTCCATTAATAGTAGCTTTACGCTTTAAATACTCAGGAATAAATTTTGAGAGATGTACACAATCTTTCTTTACAAAATGTAATTACTGGCCAGACACAATGACTCACGCCTGTAATCCAGCACTTTGGGAGGCCCAGGCAGGTGTGGATCACGAGGTCAGGAGATGGAGACCATCCTGGCTAATGTGGTGAAACCCCATCTCTACTAAAAATACAAAAAAAATAGCCGTTTGTGGTGGTGGGCACCTGTAGTCCCAGCTACTTGGGAGGCTGAGGCAAGAGAATTGCTTGAACCTGGGAGGCAGAGATTGCAGTGAGCTGAGATGGCGCCACTGCACTCCAGCCTGGGCAACAGAGCGAGACTCCGTCAAAAGAGAGAGAGAGAGAGAGGAAGAGGGAGAGGGAGAGAGAGGGAGAGGGAGAAGGAGAGAGAGGGAGAGAGAGAGAGAATGTAATTAATTACCTTATTAGGAGCCATAGGAAAATATATAGCTAAATGAAGAGAGACCTCAGGTCCTGGTGGAAAGATGATTGTAAAGATATTTTTTCTCAAGGTAATATGTAAATTTAGAGTTAGAATAGTATTTAAGTTAATAAGCTTTTATTCTAAAATTTATTTGCCTAGTTAGGCAAAAATTCCAAAGATCTTTGAAAAAGAGATGAACAGAAGGAAGGAGGGGCAGAGGTGACTAGCCCAGCATTGTCCTGTAGAACTTTCTGGAGTGATGTAAATGTTACACACATAAGGTCCAATATAGTAACTGTTAGCACATGGATACTGCAAACTTGAAATGTGGCTAGTATGACTGAGGAAGTAGATTTTCAATTTTATTTAATTTTAATTAATTTAAATTTAAATAACCACCTGTGGCTACCAAATGGAACAGTGCAGGCTAGCCTAATCAGATAATCTAGCATATTATAAAACAATAATAAAAGAGCGAGGCACTGATCTAAAATTAGAAATTAAAAATATGAATCAGCGAATCCAAATGGAGGACAGAAACCCAACTAGATAGAGAGATGGAGATTTAAAAATATATATATATGAATGTGTATTCATTAAAAACCATTTCAAAATAAGGAGATAGGAAGAATTATGTAATAAAGGACATGTTATAACTGAATAGAAATTTGGAACAAAATTAAAGCTAACTCCAACCAAAATTAACTGTAACATTAATTTGAAAACAATAGACAGCTAGCAAAAATTTGGCAATGTGTGTCAAGCCAATTACGGAGATAATTTTGCTTCTATTCTAAGAAACTAATCTTAAATGAAAAAAAAAGATAAGCTCAATGTCTGAAAGTATTCATTTATTCATTGTAGTGTTTCTTATAATAGTGAAAAACTGAAGAATGTGGGGAAACACGTTAACAAAAGAGGAAAGATGATTGTTTACATTAATTCAATTATGGAAACTTTACATGGTTGTTAGAAATGGATGCTTGGAAGAAAGTGTAATAAATTGGACGTTATTTATATAGGCAAGGCACCATGGCTCACGGTTATAATCCCAGGGCTTTGGGAGGCTGAGGCAACAGGATGGCTTGAGGCCATGAATCCATCACCAGGCTGGGCAACAGAGCAAGACCCTGCCTTTACAAAAAAAAAACATGTCAAAAGTTAGCTGGAAGTGGTGGCATGTATTTGTAGTCCTGGCTACCAGAGAGGCTGAAGTGAAGGGATCACTTGAGTCTAGGAGGTGGAGATTGCAGTGAGCCGTGATCACACCACTGCACCCCAGCCCGAGTGAGGGAGTGAGACCCCAACTCTTTAAAAAAAAAAAAAACTTACATGTTAAAGTATTTTTTAAAAAATCTGTTGCATCACGAGGTAAGAGTTTAAAAAAATGAAGTTAACTAAAAATAAAAGTTTTCGTTTTAAAAAAGAAGAACCTGCCCCTTCCCCTTCAAGGGGCTGGGACACTGGAAAAGCCAATAGTGTTACAAAGCCACCGTCACGGCTGCCCACATTTCTCCCACGTCCGCAGCGCCCTCTTCGGATTGATATACCGCCCCAGGGACTTTGCTTCCTACATGCTGGGCATCTTCATCTGTAACCTGTTGCTGTACCTGGCCTTTTACATCATCATGAAGGTAAGAGCGGGCGCCGGGAGCGGCTGCCCCGGCCCTCGGGCTGGCACAGGCGGGGTCCCGTAAGGCCGCATCTGGTCTCTCCTGACAGCTCCGCAGCTCCGAGAAGGTCCTCCCAGTGCCGCTGGTCTGCATCGTAGCCACCGCTGTGATGTGGGCTGCCGCCCTGTACTTTTTCTTCCAGAATCTCAGCAGCTGGGAGGTAAGAGGCTAGTTTGCTTCTCCAAGAACTCCTCTCTCCAATTTGCCACTTTGGCCTTCTACCTCTCTCTTAACGTGTTTTCACAGTGTCTAAAATGAAAATTTTCTCTACAAGGGATAGTTTTTAATAGCCACACATAAATGCACAGTAACTGCATGTGGTTATCATTCTCTTCATAAATCTGGCACTTCATAAATCTGTAAGCACTGCAAACGCTGCCGACTTGGTCTTCATTGCGTGTTGTATTAGGGTGCTGGTCCCAGTGGATGCTTACCGTGGTGGAAGGCCTTGAGTAGTGTTCATCTTCGCAACTTTCTCATCATCGCCATCCATCAACAAATACCCAAGTGGGAGTGTTATTACGTCCAGTCCACAGGCAGCAGAGCCGAGGCCTAGGAAATCAGTGGTATATCTGAGGCACAGAACAGGAAGAAGTCTTAGCATTCCACCACAACTGTCACCACAATAGATTTTGGAAGACTTCTGTCACTCTGGAAAGAAACCTGATAGCATTAGCATTCACTCTTCACTTCTCCCTGACTCCTTAGCCCTAAGCAACTACTAAATCTACCTTTTGTCTCTGCATATTTGCTTATTCCAGACATTTCATAGAAATGGAATCACATCATACGTGGCCTTCGTGTCTGGCTTCTTTCGCTTATGTGTGCTAGGTTCAAGCATGTTGTAACATACATAGTACTTCCTGTCTAGTCATTGATGAATAATAATCCACTGTACTGATATGCCGCATTTTACCCACCTGCTCATCAGTTGATGGACATTTGGATTGTTTTTATTTTTGTGTCTTTATGAATGATGCTGCTGTGAATATTTGTGTACAAGTTTTTTTTTTTTGAGGTAAAATATACATATAAAATTTACCATTGTTACCATTGTAAAGTGTGCAGTTCAGTGATAATAAATACACGTATATTCTTGTGCTCACTTCGGCCCCACATATAATAAATACATGTATATTATTTTGTTTTTCCCCAATCTCCCTCTCCCCACTACCCTTCCCGGACTCTGGTAACTACCAAGCTGCTCTTTGTCTTCATGAGATCCACTTTTCTAGCTCCCTCATATGAGTGAGAACATGCAATATTTGTCTTTCTGCAGTTCACTTAGTTCACTTAATATAATGGCCCCACGTTCCATATGTGTTGCTGCAAATGGCAGGATTTTAATCTTTTTTATTGTGTGTGTATGTATGTATATGTACATTGTCTATGTAGATCTGTGTATCATATTGTCTTTGTCCATACTTCCGTTGATGGCCATTTAGACTGATTCCATATTTTGCCGATTGTGAACAATGCTATATAATAAACATGGGAGTGCAGATATCTCTTTGACTGATTTCTTCTGGATATATATCAAGTAGTAGAACTGCTGGATCATATGGTAGTTCTATTTTTTTTTTCTTTCTTTTTTTTTTTCTTAAGGTGGAGTCTCACTCTGTCACCTAGGCTGGAGTGCAATGGCATGATCTCGGCTCACTGCGACACCTCCCAGGTTCAAGTGATTCTCCTGCCTCAGCCTCCTGAGTAGCTGGGATTACAGACCCCCGCCACCATGCCCAGCTAATCTTTTTTGCATTTTTAGTAGGGACAGGGTTTCACCATGTTGGCCAGGCTGGTCTCAAACTCCTGACCGTAGGTGATCCACCCACCTTGGCCTCCCAAAATGCTGGGATTACAGGCCGAGCCACCGCACCCGGCCGTAGCTCAATTTTTAGTTTTTTGAGGAACTTCCAAACTGTTCCCCACAGTGGCTGTACTAATTTACATTCCCACCACAGTGGGTGAGGTTCTCTTTCCTCCACATCCTCGCCAGCATCCGTTACTGCCTGTCTTTTTGATACAAGCCTTTTTAATAGGGGTGAGGTGATATCTCATTGTACTTTTGATTTGCATTTCTCTGATGATCAATGAACCTTTTCATATGCCTGTTTGTCATTTGTGTGACTTCTTTTGAGAAATGTCTATTCATATCTTTTGCCCATTTTTAAATTAGATTTTTTTCCCTTAGCATTGTTTGAGCTCCTTATCTATCCTGGTTATTAATTTCTTATCAGACGGATAGTTTGTAAATATTTTCTCCCATTCTGTGGGTTGACTCTTCACTTTGTTGGCCATTTCCTTTGCTGTGCAGAAGCTTCGCAGCTTGGTGTAATTTCATTTCTCTCTTTTTGTTTTGCTTGCCTGTGCTTTTGAGGTCTTTGTGTACAGGTTTTTGTGTGGATGTATGTTTCCTTGGAAGCTAACTTTTTGAACCAGACAACTAGTAGCGTTTTTGTAGCTTTCGGATGCTCAACTCTGAACAGTTGAACTGTGGGGATCTTGCCCATGCTCTGCCTCACTTTCCTCCAGGGAACCCCGGCCGAATCCCGGGAGAAGAATCGCGAGTGTATTCTGCTGGATTTCTTCGACGACCATGACATCTGGCACTTCCTCTCTGCTACTGCTCTGTTTTTCTCATTCTTGGTGAGTTCGTATCTATCTTTTTGTGACTATCTTCTCTGTTTACATCTTGTACTCTCATTTCCTTCTGCTGCTCTTCCTTATATCCTTTTTTTATATTCCTCTCTAATTTTTCTTTCCAATTCCTCCTTGTAATTCAATGTACAGACCATCTTATTTCTTTCTAAAATTTTGTATCCTTTGGCTAGATCTTTAGTTTTTCTTTACTCTTCCATATCTTTAGACACAGAGGGACAAAAGTTGCACAGCACATTTGCATAGCACATTTGTTCTGAATTGGTTATTAGACCCACGTGCCCAGAATTTCCCCAGGAATGACTTTTAGCAATTCTGATAACATTTGGTTATTCCTTCTCATGCCATACTCACATTCCTCCTCCTCCTCCAGTCTCCCTGAATATTTCACAAATATGTTACAGATTCCTTAAGTGGCCTGGGATAGCAGCCATGCCTCTGCTGCCTCTGACCAGTCTGTCCCAAATCTCTCCTGTAGTTTGTCTATTTTTTTGCCCCAACCCTTTATCAGAAGCCATGAGTATTTATATCAACCCAAATAAAAGATTATTGTTTTATCTTTTAATCCTAACTTCGACTTTTCCCAATTAGAAGTCCGTGGTGCCTGTAGGCAGGTTCAATTGGCAATTAACCCTACTAGACTCCCCGGCTCCACGCTAAGCAGGCTCAGGCCTGCCGTGTAACTTCAAGAGTGGAGCAGGGCTACTCCCTAGTGGCCACTTTGGGAAGCTTAACCAATCCGTATAAACATTCTTTATGGCTTTTACTTGTGATCATCACTTTCTTGAGACAGACAGAGACAACAAAAGCGGAACTAAAGGTTCCACGCGGGGACAGTGGTAGTCGAGAGAACTAGAAAAAGAGGAGGGTGCATTTCTGTATAGCAATACTTTATCCAACAGGACTTCATGCCCTTTAAGTCTTGACCTAAATGTTCCCTTCTAAGTAATGACTTCCCAGGCCACCCTATCAAAATTTTTTACTTCCCCACACCTGAAGCTTCCTATATTTCCTCCCTTATTTAACTTTTATCCTTAGCACTTATTACTATCTAACGTGCTACATTTTACTTATGTATTTGTTTCATCTCTAAAGCCCTCTTTAGAATGTAAGCTGCCTGGAGAATAGAGATTTTTCTCTTTTGTTCCAAACTGTATCTCCATAGCAACTGGAATAGCTTCACAAATAAATATTTGAATTAATTGACAACTGAAGTGTATAATTATGATAAGTGACTATTAAGAGCAAGGCATTGCAGAGAGCTGCAGAAAGCATGAGGGAACTCACAGTTTCCAGTCTGTGGACATCTCCGAGAGAAAACAGGGACTAAGTGTGACAGTGACTGTCCATTCCTTTCATTCCTCCGTCCCTCTCATTTCAGGTTTTGTTAACTTTGGATGATGACCTTGATGTGGTTCGGAGAGACCAGATCCCTGTCTTCTGAACCTCCAACATTAAGAGGAGGGGAGGGAGCGATCAATCTTGGTGCTGTTTCACCAAAATTACATTGACTGCAGCAAAGTAACCACTGCCAGACGCTCCACTCACCCTCTGTAGAGCCAACTCTGCGTTCACACAGGAAGGAGAGGGGCTGCAGGAGATTTACACCTGCAAGAAGGGAGGCAGAAGGGGAGCCATGTTGAGGACAGACGCAAACATGAGGAGCTCAGAAACACTTTTTCCTTCCATCTGCAGCTCTGAGTGCGACAGGGACGGACGCTGCATCCAAGTCAACATGCCATCTTGGGGTCCCTCCCACCCTCACAGAGACTTGCCAGCAATGGCAGAATGCTGCTGCACTCTTCCCTCCAGTCGTCGCCCTGCCCAGAAAGGCCAGCAGCTTGGATTTCCTGCCCAGAGACTGACTTGGCCCCCTTCACACCTCTGCAACACCTGCTGCTCCAGCAGGAGTATGTGATTCTTTAGAATATGGTGGGGAGGTGACCCCACGCCCTACTGGGATAGATGTTCTAGTGGCACCAGCTAATCACCTCCCAGAAGAAACTGTGTTTCCCCAGGTTTTCAATGCCATCAGAAGGGCTCAGGAGTGGGGTCTGTCACACATTGCTCTTAACAGGTACTGTCACTGGGACCAAGGCCTGGGTGCTTATATATTCCTTCGTGTCTTCATCTCACTAACCTGTGTGGATCTCATCACTCTGGCTCTGCCTTCTTGGAAAGGCCCTGTCACTCCACAGATGTCTGGCCAGCTTCAAGGCAGACGGAGAAACAGGAAAAGCCCTTTTAACAGCAGCAGGAACAAGAGAAATGACTAACCATACTAAGAGACTGGTAACAGCAGCAGCAGGCAGACAGGCCTCACAGTAAGGACTTGGGCTGCCAGAGCAAATTCAGCAGAGTGAACAGTGCTTACTCGGCCCTCCCGTTCACACAGCTCAGTTCTGTGCCCACATCGCCTTTGGGGAAGAAATCATTGTTCTAACCAGGAACACTACTGCAGGAGTCCTCCACAGCGAGTCCGTCATCTGTCATTGTATGTAGATCAGGGTTCTGGACTTCCTCCCTGAAGTTCTCAGAAGCGGCTCTCAGGATGAACACAACGTCCTCTTCTCCTCTTCTTGCAAAGAGCACCGCTCATTTGGTATTGTCTCTCGGTTGCACCTGACTCTCATTCTCTCCCCAGTAAGGTGTTGGAAAACTCAGTATCCAGGTTCTACTCGCACTGTCTGGCAGCTCTGTGTCTCAGAAGTCCTGTATTGACCAGGCCCCCTTGTTGCCTGTAGTATGATGTAATCAGAAAACAGATGTATAAATGTGCACATGGGTGTATATTTGCTTGTGAAATTAAAGTCACCTCTCGCCTCTGCTTTCCTGATCACTCGTTAGAAAAAATGGATCAGACTTTTTTTTTAAGTATTCTTTCTCTAAACTGTTCGCACTGTGTTCAAAAACCCATTTTAGAAGTTTGAACAGCAAGCTTTTCTTGATTTTAAAAACATGAAGATGCTAACAAAATATTTTGTGATTTTTTTTTTAAAGTCCCTAAGTGCGTACTTAGTCTTCTGTTATTCTTTATTCTTTAAGAAGTGTTGGCTTCCATAGACCATATGAAGGCCACCAATTAAATGGTGGTGTTAACGCAACACGTAAAAAATATTTGGCAGGGCACAGTGGCTCACGCCTGTAATCCCAACACTTTGGGAGGCTGAGGCTGGAGGATCACTTGAGCCCAGGAGATTGAGGCTGCAGTGAACTATGATTGTGCCCCTGCACTCCAGCCTGGACAAGAGTGAGACCCCCATCTCTTAAAAGAGAAAAATAAAGATTTGAACCTGTTTATGGCTGCTTTGACCTAATTTTTTTATCTTAACGCGCTATGGTTTCTAATCCACAAAAGACCAAGGAAGGAAATGTGAACAGCACAGTCCATTCAAGTCGCCCTCTGGCTGAAGTGAATACACTTAAGAGGCATAACCTGTTTGGTAGCTTCTTTGGGAAAATGTGAGTGGAAATGGGGAGAGGGCGCTGGAGGAAAGGGTGGACTGCGCTGCTGGAGCCTTCGCTGTTTTCTGATCACGTCTGTCTTGTGCTACAAACACTGTGGTTAGTTTTGGTCTCTGCAACAGTACGGAAAATCCAGATCAAGCTTGTTTTTACAAATATTAGTTCCAAAGGTACGTGTTGCTAATTCTTTCCACAGCGCCTGTCTCACGGTTGGAGGACGTAAAGTCATTCAGCTGCATCTGTGGGATTTACACAAGTGCTGGGGTGGAGGGGAGCACGAGGAGCTTAAAGAGCTTAGTGAGCTGTTTCTGTAGTACAGCGTCTGTGCTCTTGCCTGGGTTCATGGACTTCACTCTTTAAAAGAGAAAGGAAGAGTGATGCCGAAAGCCCAGTTCAACAGGAGTGTCCCTGGAGAAAAACAGTCAGTATGAAGAGGCTCTTGGCAAAGTAAGCACAGAAGTAATAAGAGCAGTTCAGCTGGAGCGGACGGAGATACGGCAGCCAGAGGAGCAAAGCCGTGCGCTCAAAAAATGACCTCTTCACACCTCTGACAAATGCTGGAGAAGCAGCCCCACCTCTTCATGCTCCACGGTTTACTGAGGGATTTGCCCGGTTTTATTTTAGCAGCAGGAGAAGCCAGTGGAAAGCCAGAGTCTAACTGGGGAAGGGACTTTCCATGACTGAAGGAGGTCACCGAGCCAGCTCCTCGGGGCAAAGAAAATGGCAGCTGCTCTCTTTGTAACTCCAGGCACCCACCAGAAGGTTCTGTGGGGTCACAAAATGCATGTGTTGGTAAATCAAACACCCAGATCCTCCTCAATCTGGGTGATAGTCTCTCTATCCAAAACTCAGGGAAAAGGGAGGAACAAAGATTAACACTATTCACAGAGGAAACAGTACGATCCGTGAAAGATTCTGGAGTCCACCTAATCGCTGTGTGCCCTTGGATAAGTGGCTGAAACTCTCAGATCCTCTCCTGCACATCTCCATGATTCTACATGAGAATGGCAGAGGTGGAGGTGTGCGGGGCACCAGGAGCGGTCCTCACGCAGAGAGGATCCTCAGCTTACCCTCCTGAATCCCACAGGGAGGCAGGGAAAGATCTGTCAGCCAGTCTGGGATCTCTCTCCTCCAGGGCTCTTCATTGAAACAACCGTTCCATTTCCTGTCCTCAGCCCCAGGAGGCCCTGAACAGGTTGGGAGGCCTCTTCACCTTCAGAGATGCTGCCCACAGCTGCTCAGCCTCCTCCCGTCCCTACCCGCCTCCTTGTCCTTTATGGCTCCATTTCCCTGACTCTGGCCCTGAATATCCTTATTCCAACTCAGATTTTTTTAAAAAAATGCTACCAAAGCTAGGGCCAAGTGGAAAGCCTGGCTGTTTATAATGTGACACCTCATCACTGCTGACTCTGCCTGGGAATCTCAAGGAAAACCTAGTTTCTCTCCTGTCAAGTAGCTATTACAACCCTGTTTCAGGGAATGCCACATGCAAATGTTTCCCTCCCTTCCCACCCTGATTACCAAACGTTCTGTAGGGCAACCTTGCATCTTCAGCTGAAAAGAACGCTTCAGCCTGCAGGTGACAAAACAGTCCCTGAAAGGGGAAGCCTGGGTTGAACCACTACGAATCTAATGTCCCTAGTGAAACTCAGGAGAAGCACTATCGGTAGAGATTCTATTTGCTCTGCTTGAAGCAATGGAAAATGCTTCTTTACCATGATTCTGCCCAACTTGTAGTAGTTTTTTTGTGTTTTTTTTTAAGCACTGGAGGAGACAAGGTATATTTGTGTAGCTAAGCTTTAATGTCTCCTCAATATGAAGGCACCTTTGTTAACAAGGTTAACTGCATGTTAAATCTTAGGCCTTAACACTTGAGAATTCAAGGAATCTGGGGAAGAGTCACAGCTCAGCCTTCACCACTGAGTTTCTAGAACACCAGAGCAAGAGAGTTTCAGCTTGCGTCTCCTCTGTAAAAAGAGACCCCTACTCAATGAACTCCGAGGCAGTGGGGGGCTGTTTGCACTGTACAGCTTTCCTGAAGCATGGTCTTGCTATTCTTACTGTAGTACAAACAAGACTAGATGGCTGCTGTGGTTCACGAAGAAGTACGCTTTGCTCCCCCGGTTTTAGGGAAAAGATCCCTTTCTTCTTAAATATCTCTAGATTAAGATATTTTATCATTTTCCCTGAACTCTTAAAATTTTTTAAATTCCTTGGCTCTATCTTACTTCCTTTTGTCTACCTTGAAGTCCTTGTCATCTAAGGTTTATTCATTTCACTGGAGATGAACAATAGCTGACATTTATTTAATATAAAAGAGCCTGAAGTCTATGTTACATTTCAGTCAAGTGCTAAATAAAAGCTGGGGGTCCCATCTCCTGTTCCAGCATTATAGTTATGATTTAGAAATCAGTAGTTTTAAACAGTGGAAGATTTTTAAATCAGGGCAAGAGAAATCTGATATGCAACCTCACCATGGCTTGCTCCCGGGCCCCTGCTTTATATTTAAGCCTTGATTTTGTGTGTGAATTAAGACTCTAGGCAAGGCGCAGTGGTTTACACCTTTAATCCTAGACTTTGGGAGGCTGAGGGGGGCGGATCACGAGGTCAGGAGTTTGAGACCAGCCTGGCCAACATAGTGAAACCCTGTCTCTACTAAAAATACAAAAAATTAGCTGGGCATGGTAGCGGGCACCTGTAATCCCAGCTGCTTGAACCCAGGAGCTGGAATTACAGTGAGCCGAGATCACGCCACTGCACTCCAGCCCCAGCAACGGTGGGAGACTCTGTCTCAAAAAAAAAAAAAAAAAAAAAAAAAGACTCTAGGTCCTTTAAGCAGAATATTGTCCAAAATCATTCAAACACTATGTCTTTTAGAGTGCTGCACATTACCATCCCAGAAAGAGGTGGGTTTGCATTTTATAGTTGGCATTAAATTGCTTACCTGAGCTTTTCACAAAGCTCCCTGGTACCAGGCAGGCGTCTTCTAGGAAACAGGACATATTCAGGCATGAGGTTTACTCTGCTTTTATCTCAACATGGGACACCTTGAGAAGTAATAAGTTTTTTATGGGGTGCCTTTCCCCTTTATTCTCTCATCATATCTCTGTTCACTTAGAGAAATCAGAAATACAGCTTTAGTAAATAGTCATGAAACATTTGGGCTAGGCACTGTGAGAAACTGGGCACAGCCATGAATGAAATGCATACATCCCTTCCAGTACGTGCTCTACCGTCCATTAGGGAAGATGGACAAGAAAAAATACATGATTATACTTTGTTTATGATAATCAGGCAAAAAGCTACAAGAAGAGAACATCCTTATAAGAATCTTATCATTAGGTGCAGAACAGGAAAAAAATCCAAGTAATTGTCAGCAATGTTTATGCTTAGATGTAAAGCCCTAATTGCTGACCGCATCTCCCTCACAACCAAATTCCTCAAGAGCATACTTGGTTCTGGAGGCCTCCCTAAGAGACCTCTTCGGGGAGGTTCAGGCTTTCTCTGTCTATGGTTCCCGGTTCTACTACAAAACCAAACACAAAAATCAAGTAATTAGGGGAGACCCTGCTCAGGATCTGGTGTCAGAGAAGGATGCTGGTTCTCAGGGAAGGGTGACTTTGAAGAAATAAGCTTCTTGCTGAGATTCCTCCAAACAAGTCTGAGCATTTCCAGTTGACTTTCAAAGGCTAAAACCTTGTAACAATTATGTGGATGGAACATTCAGGAAAAGGAAAACTGAGATGCGGCAAGAATAATGTAAATCTGGAAGACCAAATGGAGACTCAGTTGCGGGTCAGGGTTAAGCAGTTAGTGATTTCTGAAAGCCTAAGTGGGAAGGGAACACACAAGATTTTAGCCTGAACCATCCATAAAAGCCACGAAGGTGGAAGGTGGCTTTAAACAAGAAGGTAAATGAGACTGGACTGGGACATACAGGGAAAGATAGCTGCTGCTTTGAGTAATGGAAGTTAAGAGGTAAGCTAGAAGGAAAAGAAAATTACTCAACTTCACGAAAAGCATTGGGCAGTAGTGTTGATGACACACATGATGCATGGAGCCTGCAGAGGCCATTTTAGTGTCTGTAAACCGGTTTGGGGATGGGGGACTAAAGGAGGAGAAATAAACTTTTGATGTGGTAGATGTGTGGGTTTGATCTTGTTTTTAGGCAAACTGAAAGCAAAAAGAAAGTAAGCTTTGGGGTCCACTGAGCTGAGACTACAGCGACTACTAACTACAGGCAGAATTGTAAAATATCATACTGGGACTAAGAGGGAAGCTTACGGCCTGTCGGATGCCTACAGCCTGGCCTGTCCTGCCTAGAGGAGGCGAGTAACTGGTAAGAGGGGACAAGTCAGAAAAATAAGTGTGATGATGTAACTGACAACCTCAAATTTTTCATAAGAAAAATGAAACTCCCAGTTTTAATCCCAGCAGAAAACAGAGATCTAGAGAGAAGGATAATCGGAATGGGGATGATTTTATTCCATCCTTGAAGAAACAAAAACAGCTCTTTCTGCCTAACTCTTCCTGAGAGGTTGCAACAACCTCACTCTGCTAAAGGACAAGTATGGGACTGAAGCTTTCAGCCTGCCCTCTTAGTGGGATCTTACTATTGGAAACTTATGTCCTCAATTTCTACCTTCCAACTTCTATTAATAGAACATTAAGGTTGGCATAACTGATGATCAAAACAGCCACATTTGGCTGGGTGCGGTGGCTGACCCCTGTAATCCCAACACTTTGGGAAGCCAAGGCGGGTGGATCACTTGAGGCCAGGATTTCAAGACCAGCTTGGCCAACATGGCAAAACCCTGTCTCTACTAAAAATACAAAAATTATGGCCCGGCGCAGTGGCACATGCCTATAGACCCAGCACTTTGGCAGGTCAATGCAGGTGGATCAGCTGAGGTCAGGAGTTTGAGACCACCCTGGCCAATATGGCGAAACCGTGTCTCTACCAAAAATACAAAAAAATTAGCTGGGCGTGGTGGCATGATCTGTAATCCCAGCTACTAGGGAAGCTGAGGCAGGAGAATTGTTTGAACCCAGGAGGCGGAGGTTGCAGTGAGCTGAGATCTCCCTACTGCACTCCAGCCTGGAGGACAGAGTGAGGCTCCATCTCAAAAAAAAAAAAAAAAAAAAAAGCCAACATTCATCACTGGGCACTCTGCCAAGGGTTTTATAGACATAATCACATCTAATCCTGAAAACCTCCCTGAGAAGGCGAGGTTTTCAGGATTAGATGTGGTTATGTATATAAAAACTATGACCATTAGCCCCATTTCCTAGATAGAGAAGTGAAACTTGGAGAAGTCACTGCTCACTAGGTGAAGTGAATGGTGCAGAAACCTGGACCCATAGGAATGAGCGGCTCAGGTAACAAGAACAGGGAAAAGGACAACAGATTGTGGTGCAATGAAGATTCACCTTTTATTTTTGTGTGTACCTATATGTGCAAAACAGAGGCCTAGAATTATATAACTGTTGAAAGTATTAACAAAAAGGAAAGCGTTTTTCAAAATACGGAAGACATATGCCTGATAGATAAACCTGAGTAACAACAAAACTCACTGTGCCTTAGGAAAGCCAATCCATAAAACCGCGGCTGTGGAGCATTTTGGCTCTCTAAACCGGAACAGCTGGATTTATATAAGGACTATGGCTTCAGTTTCTAAGCTTGTAAAGTTAAGAACCAAAGTCTTTTTTATAAATTCAATGATTGTACTTGGCAAAGCACTATAGACCCAAAGATTTATTTTAAATTAAAATATATGTAGCATAAAGCATCAGGTTACCACTGGGAGCCTGTTGTTTCAAAAACAAAATTTAAAATGGAGAGAAAGCACAGGAATGTAGTGGGTTTTTTTTTATTTTCTAAAAAACATTCAGTAGCCCAGTGCATTGGCTCATACCTATAATCCCAGCACTTGGGGAGGCCAAGGCAGGAGGACCACTTGAGGCCAGGAGTTTGAGACCAGCCTGGATAACATAGCAAGAACCCGTCTCTACAAAAAAAGAAAATTAAAGGCTACAAAACATGCAAAAACTCAAAAAGTTGTCAAGAGCAATCCATGCTAGCCCCATGGATTGGGCAGAATCTACAACTCCCACAGTGGTCAAACCATCTTTATTCTTGGTCTCTGGGCCCAGCTCTCTCCTCCTATAAGGTAGTGGTTTCATCATAGCTACTTTAAATTTTCTTCCCCCCAAAAATTTAAAAATTTTAGACAAAACTAGCTGAACTGAACTGGAAAATGGTATTTCTTCATTTAGGGTATAATGATAATGGTGATAAATATTTCTAAGTTTGTCCAGAAATAAGACAAAAAAAGCAATAGGACTTGGTTTGAAACTCTGACATGCTGATGTACTCCTGTTTCATCTTCTGTACTAAGCTGTCTGTTGGGCTTTAAAAATATATATATTTAAAGTGGGCTGGGCGCAGTGGCTCATGCCTGTAATCCCAGCACTTTGGGAGGGTGAAGAGAGCAGATCATTTGAGGTCAGGAGTTCGAACCCACCCTGGCCAATATTGTGAAACCCCATCTCTACTAAAAATACAAAAATTAGTTCAGTGTGATGGTGAATGCCTGTAATCCCAGCTACTCAGGAAGCTGAGACATGAGAATTGCTTGAACCCAGGAGTCAGAGGTTACAGAGAGTTGAGGTTGCACCACTGCACTCCAGCCTGGACAACAGAGTGTGAGACTCTGTCTCAAAAAAATAAAAAAAGTATTTAAAGTGAATTTGCACATCACTTCATTGCAACATTTTTTTTTTTTTGAGACAAGAGTCTCACCCTGTCGCCAAGTTGGAGCGTAGTTATGCTATCTCGGCTCACTGAAACCTCTGCCTCCCAGGTTCAAGCAATTCTCCTACCTCAGCCTCTCGAGTAGCTGGGACTACAGGCTCGGGCCACCACGCCCAGATAATTTTTGTATTTTTAGTAGAGACGGGGTTTCACTATATTGGCCAGGATGGTCTTGATCTCTTGACCTCGTGATCCGCCCACCTCAGCCTCCCAAAGTGCTGGGATTGCAGGTTTGAGCCACTGCACCCAGCCTGCAGCATTTTTTTTTTTAAAGGGATATAACCTAATTAAACCATGAATTCCCAGAAACCTTCACAAACCAGTAAGTTTTTTTTAAAGGGATATAACCTAATTAAACCATGAATTCCCAGAAACCTTCACAAACCAGTAAGTTCTACACAACTACAATCAGACTGCAGTCTTTTTCCAAACCAGATATTTGAATGGGATTAAGCAATGTAAGAAAACACCACCAATCAGACCCACACAGCAGAAAGTTAGTTAAAAGCTGGATGTTAGTATCTTCCCCAAAATCTGTAGCTTATTTGATCACGTGAAAAATTAAGTAGCACACTGATACTAGTTAACCAACGTACCTGAATTCTGACCTTATCTAGGAAGCAAATTAGTATCATCTTAATTTCTCACAGGAAGAAAAAGGCAAAGGAGCTGTTGACCCTGACCAACAAAATATATTCTAGTGGAGGCTGAATTTCAGTCGCACATGCAAGGAAGGTGGAAATGAGGATGGGCATGGAAAATACATTTAAAACCTCATTTGTCCTTAACCACAGCCCTGAGACGTACGCAGGACAGGTAATAATAACAATAAACAGGTAAGAATGAGAAGTAAAAAGACACAAAGAAGCTATGCCACTTTCCCAGAATCACGGCCAGGTAACCGGAGGAACATAGAAAATAGTGCCTTGCCTTTTCCTTTTCTAAAGAATGACTGTGTGTTGGCTCACACCTGTAATCCCAACACTTTAGGAGGCTAGGAGGGAGGATCATTTGAGGCCAGGAGTTCTAGATCAGCCTTAGCAACATAGTGAGACCCTGCCTCTACAAAAATTTAAAAATTAGCTGGGCAAGGTGGTGCACACCTATAGTCCCAGCTACATGAGTGGCTCAGGCAGAAATATCCCTTGAGCCCAGGAGTTTGAGGTTGCAGTGAGCTATGATCACACCACTGCACTCCAGCCTGGGTGACTACTTGAAAGTGAAACACCCCCTGGATAGTTTTTTAAAGAGATTTAAGTTATTAAAATTGGCTGGGCATGGTGGCTCGGGCCTGTAATCCCAGCACTTTGGGAGGCCGAGGCAGGCAGATCACTTGAGGCCAGGAGTTTGAGATCAGCCTGGGCAACATGGCAAAACTCCATCTCTACTAAAAATACAAAAATTTAGCTGGGCGTGATGGCACACACCTGTAGTCCCAGCTACTCAGGAGGCTTAGGCAGAATTGCTTGAACCTGGGAGGCGGAGGTTGCAGTGAGCCGAGATTGCACCATTACTCCAGGCTGGGTCACAGAGACTCTGTCTAAAAAAAAAAAAAAAAAAAAAAAAAAAATTGTTAAAATTATTTTGTCATTTTTCTTTAAACATCTAAGTGGAAAGCTAATAAAATTTTAAAGTATTCCATTGGTGCAAAAGTAATTGCAGTTTTTGCAATTGCTGTTAATTCCAAAAACTACACTATAACTTTAGGGAGATCAAATTTAAGCACAGTGTTTGCATCTTTATGATTTATATGTCTTTTGTGGCATATTAGGGCTTCTTGTATAATCAAAATATATGTTCCATCTATAACATCTAAATGGGAGCTGGCATACAACAGTAGCAAGTTAGCCCTTCACAGTCAGAATACTGACTTCTAATCTGAAGTCCCAAGAAGGTAGGTCAAGGAAAGTATTGTGAGCTTTAATTTCCTGGAGTACATGTGAAAGAGATGTCTAAGGTCCTCATTTTGCCTTTTATTTTTATTTACTTATTTTGAGACAGAGTCTCACTCTGTTGCCCAGGGCCGGAGTTGCAGTGGTGCAATCTTGGCTCACTGCAACCTCCGCCTCCCAGGTTCAAGCCATTGTCCTGCCTCAGCCTCCTGAGTAGCTGAGATTACAGGCACCTGCCACCACGCCCAGCTAATATTTGTATTTTTAGTAGAGATGGGGTTTCACCATGTTGGCTGGGCTGGTCTCGAACTCCTGACCTCAAATGATCCGCCTGGTTCAGCCTCCCAAAGTGCTGGGATTACAGGTGTGAGCTACCGCACCTGGCCATTTTATCTTTTAAAACATTAGGTTATATTTTAGACATTCATAAGACAAAGACTACAGGCATAAATGTGATCAGCACCTAAGCATCTGCTACCCAATGAGGTAGAATATAACAATACTTTTAAGTACCCCTCCCTCCTCCCTCCTTGATATCATCCCCTTTCATCCTTTTCTAAGAAGTAGTCATTATCCTGAATTTTGAGTTTATCATTTCCTTAATTTATCATTTTCCACACCTGTTGGGTCACCCAAACAATAAATTGTCTGATGTATAGGCATTTAAACTTTACATCACTTTAAACTGTACAAGTTCCTCTGCAATTTTTTTGCCTCCAGGCTCCATGTCTGTGAGTTTTGCTAGGTGATGTGGGTAGCTACAGTGAAAGACCTCACTCTTGTCTCAAAGTTCTGTGCTTCAGTTTCCGCCACTATAAAATAAGCAGAGAGAGTTTAAAGTGGATCATCTTGAAATACTCTTTCAGATCTGAAATTCTAATTTTACCTTTTATGAGTATAGAGGTACACAGTTTGTTCTAACAATACAGTTCTGGTCCTAATTATAATTTGAGGTCTGCTGGTTGATCAGGAACACAATCCCTATGGCAAATACGTCATGGTATTATTTTCAGATGTTACAGCAAAATTTAAAGATAATTTGAACAGAAGACTTCAGTGTGCAAGACAAGCCACTTTAATGCAGGTTTCAAGTGGCACATGCAATCATCAGGGAAGACAGAATTTACGATGCAAAAATGCAAAGTTTATTTTCTTAAATAAAATACTATATTCATATCTATACAAATAATTATTACAACCATTAAAATGTTACATTTAACAATAAAAATTTCCAAACTTTAAACAAGAGGATGGTTCAGAATATTCACACCCTAATACAATGTATTTGTAAAAAGATGTCAAAATAAACAGGACCTATTCTTATTTACACCCGTAGGACAATCCTGATCATATTATACATTTCTGCTCTGGATTCCATTACAAAACAAATTAGTTTCCGTAAGAATTATAAACCAGGTGATTTACAGTAATAGGACACAATGTGCAGCAGACACTGCAGCCATGGTAATAGATACAAATATTACACTATTGAAAGCACTAAAATTAGTTTTCTGGTGACTGCCCTACAGTAAGCTTCTCACCCAGTGTATCTATAAATAATCTGTGAAGGTAATTATGTTCTCCTCAGATTTTTCAACTTTTTTATTACCAAAGTGAAAATATATCTATATATGTGTGTATATATTTATATAGCCTGCTGAAAGTGGAAGCGAATCTCTTCTTCACAGTAACACAACTGCAGCATCTTAACACTGTCTGGTCCCCTTCTTCTTGGAAGATCAACAGTTCAACTCCCCTTAAAGATTACCACTGTCGTCAAGCCCAGTACCTCAGTGACTTCACAGATTAAAAACGATTTGAAGACCTCAGGGGTGGGAGCACAGAGAAGTCTCAGAAAAGTGAAGGGATTTAGATGCATCTAACTTTAAGTTCCTGTGACATAGTATGGTGTATAGCTGTATACGCAACTGAGGAAAAAAAATTAAATTTCATATTTTAAAAAAATGTGTTAAATTACAAATAGTTATCTTCTATCTTATGAAATCTCTAATGACAGGATTATGCAGTCATCCAAAATTACCCCAATTTGGATATTATGCCCAATATTTACAACCCAAGTTGGCTCATGTTTATGAAGCATCTGACCAAACACATGTGCCAGAAAAAGATTACATTTGATACAGTCTGTGTAAATCTAGAAATAAGGATATTGAGTGACCACCACATAAGAGCTCTGAGTTTAACAGGAGTTTTGCTACTAAGTTTGAGGGGTTTTTTTGTTGTTTTTTGTTTTTTTTTACAAATCAACATCAAAGATGGCTCAGAAAATGATAAGGCAACAGTGAGAAACATCAGTTGTACTTGTCGAGAAGGTGTCTGATTACACAGCATGTACCATCCCAGCTGGCCCTTTGCTATAACAGAGTGGGTGAGTGATATGTTCCAATAGCTGGTCTAAAGACCAGAGGCACAGTTTCAGGTAAAGTGCAGGAACAGGGTAGAGGCTACAGGTGGAAAGTCCTAGAAGCTCTGTGTCCAACAAGGTCCTCACGCTTCTTACCAGCGGGGACTGCCTCAATCTAAATTTAGTGTCCCCCCTCCACAGGCTCTAGTAGAAACCTACACAGGAAGAATAGAATGCAGACAGAATATAGTTAAATCTAAAAAAGGCCCTTTTCTGTTAAACCCTGGGGAAAGAAAAATGGTAACTTTCAGCCAAAAAGGCATCTTGAGAAGAAACTAACTTCTGCCTTTAATTTGCATATAGGTATCATAAAATTGTCCCTCACAGATTAACTTCACTAGTTTGTCTGGTTGTTGGCTATTACTGTTGCCCTCTGGATGTACACAGCCACAGGCGCACAACCTCCAGGCAAAGGCAGCATTTATATAGACAACAGAATTACAAATATGGCTTCCAGGCTCCTAAAGATATCACTCCAAAACTGTTTCATTTTGTCACCACCTTTGCCCTTTCATTCCTCCATAGGAAAAAAAAAGGCCAACCAAATCAAGGGGCAGAGCAATATGGCACACTGAAATATTTTAAATCAATTCGGAACTAATTTAGTTTCAAGAAATTCTTGTTACTCTCAAGAGAACAGGAGGCATACTGATTTCCAAAGCCAAGACTTGAGAATCACTGATTTGGGAGTATGACTCACTACTACACACTGATCATACATGGTGGGCCCAGTAAATGTTTCAAGGCAAAGGAGTAATCATCCACTAAGGAAATGACCAGCTTCCCTGAGCCCTATTTGACATGGAGCAGATGGAAGAGCCTAAGTGCCTATGTATCAAAAATAAGCTAATGCTAAGAAGATGCATATTAATAAGATTTTACCCTTTCCCAAAATTTTTAAATTTTACTCTCATTAAAATGTGCTTCCACATTTTTTGGAGTATAAGTTTTAGCCTCTCCGTGAAACGGCTAATGTTAGAAGGCAAGAGCGAGGCAAATAAATTATCTTTAAAATACTTAAATCATTTTGTATTTTAAGAAGGCTAATTTTTAAAAGTTAATCTTTGTTGCAGTTCAGTATAACCCTGATATGTGACTGGAAAATGCTGCAAAAGAACAATCCCTCCTTTCTCTTTCCCCAGTTCTCATATGTTAAATTTATGAAGCAAGACCACTGAGGAATTCCCACACCTTACCTAGAAAAAAGGTGCCATCTCTGGTACCCCAAAAGGTCTTAAAATAAAAACAAAAATAAATTTCCTGAACTGGCATAAAACAACATATAAGCCATCCCAGAGCAACTTGTATTTTCCAAAAAAAAAGAAACAACATCAAACTAGATTCCTTTCATCTACGACTGACACATTAAACATTTACACATGAAGAGAATCCGTACTGTTTCCCTTCATTAGAAGTTAATGTTAAATGTTGAAAGGAATCAACCACTTTTTATAACTGATTCTGTGATCAATAATGCTAAAAAAGAGATAGAAAAATGATTTCATCAATGACTCTCATGACTCAGACATAACTTCGTGTATTTCTAGAAGTTAAAAATGGTTTTACTTTCTATAATCATACATTAGCAAGCCAAGAATGGTTACATTTATTATAACCAAAACTGACTACGTTTTCTGCCATCGCTTTACCAAGATTATTTCCAGATTAACACTAGATATAACAAATTTCTTCCCAAAAATCATGTAGCTCTAATTATCAAATACTTAATACTGCTAGTAAATCTCATATATTCATGCTTTTAAATCAAATAAGGGTACCATGGTCTGAACACTTTCAGAATTGAGCCCATGTATGAACTGAACTCTTACATATACATGCATATGTCTGTAAAATAATTAGAGCTACACATAAGCAGGAGCCAATTATTCACAGATGGTCACATTTTTCCTTATATGGTCAAGTAAGCCTTATTGAGACTCTTTCAAGATCAAAATGTTATCTTGTTGGAATGAAAGCTCTGAAAAATGAAAATACTATGTCTGAACACAGCTAAGCAGGAAAATACAATTAATGCATAGAAATACTTGAAAGTCACAGGCTTTGAGGCCTTTGCATTGCAGTGTTCAAACTGAGCTTCTCCTTAGCCTGTTACCTTACTTTCCATTATGTCTAGCAGTCCCCAGTCCTTCAGAACTCAACAGCCACTGTAGAGGGAGTGAGTGAGTGTGTGTGCGTGTGTGCATCAGAGAGAGAGAGATGGAGACAGTGATAGAGAGAAGACAGAGGGGGAGAGGGAAAATGAATAGCCAAACACATGGAAAACTGCCCTCCTTGAAACTGGCAGATTGGACCTTTCAAGTACAAAGAAAAACTTGAATGTTGCAGCTTAGAATTCAGTTAAGATAATTAAAAAGCAAGTCATAAATGCCGCATTTTTCCTCAATAAAAAGTTTTAACTACTGTGTTTATCTGTTGTCTTGTTTAAGTAACTTATTCATGAAGCTCTTCTATTCTTCTCCAAGACCATTTTGAAGGAAGAAAATACAGGTTGTTCTTGCTTTGTAAACAAGAAAAAATATATCATATTTTTTTTTGTCCCTAAGAGGCTGCTTAGTTGGCAGCAGAAAAAGATAGGAGAGTTTGTTAAGAACAGTTAAAGAGGCACAACTGACCCTTCTGCTGAGTCTTAAAAAAGAGGTATTCACTGGAGTTACCTGCTCTGACCAACCCTTAGGAAGCTTTTTAGAATTAAAAAAAAAAAAAAAAAAAAAAAAAGGGGGGCCAGGAGCAGTGGCTCACACCCGTATTTCCAGCACTTTGGGAGGCCAAGGTGGGTGGATCACCTGATGTTGGGAGTTCAAGACCAGCCTGGCCAAAATGGTGAAACCCTGTCTCTACTAAAAATACAAAAATTAGCCGGGTGTGGTAGTGCACACCTGTAATCCCAGCTACTCAGGAAGCTGAGGCCCAAGAACTGCTTGAACCCGGGAGGCAGAGGCTGCAGTGAGCCAAGATTATGCTACTGTACACTCCAGCCTGGGTGACAGAGTGAGACTCTGTCTAAAGAAAAAAAGAAAGAAAGAAAAAGAAAAAGAAAAGCAAAGCTAGTCCTTGAGTTCACTTTGTTAACAAAGCAGATAAAATAATTTCTACACATCTCTCCCACCCCATCCCATTTTTGGTAGCATATAACAAGAACAAAAAGTAATGGGCTTCATGGGTTTAAGGAAAGGAATATATACCCTTGTTTCCTTAGTTTTTTTTTTTTTAAGTTTTCAAATTTCAATATGGGTTTTTAAATGTATTATAAACTTCTGAGGGGCTTTAAAATACCCCTACCTATATCAAGTTCTTCTACACTTTAGCAGGTCTCAGGTCTCAATTTCCCATTTTCAGATGGCAGGCCTATTTTCAAAGAACCAATTCATACTTTAAAGTATGTGTACACACACACACACATACACACAGAGATATATAAAGACTATTTTCTGAAGCACCATTTCACACCTACCAACAAGAAAAATAATAAACTAATTCATATCCTCATTATAATTCTGTTATGAAGGATAATCATGTAATATACAATGCCATATTTAAAATATAAATACTATCAGTAAATGAAAATACTGAGAGAGCTTAAATCTCTGTTCAGAAATATTTTTAAAGTAAGGCTCAAATAAATGTATAGATTACAAACACACTATTTCCTGATCAATCCTAATATTTAAATGAATGCAAAAGAATTTATTTCAAGATCAAATAAATAGAATGAAAACAAAATACTAAATTAAACTCAGCTGATGAAACATCAATTGTTAACTGAACCCATGCAAAACCGCACAATACAACAAACTGCTTTTACCCTATGGCCTGATGCAAAATGCAAGCACAAAATGGAGAACATTTATGTATCTAGCTTTTTAGCTTTTTAGCTTTTTTTTTTTTTTTTGAGATGGCGTTTCACTCTTGTTGCCCAGGCTGGAGGGCAATGGCCCAATCTTGGCTCACTGCAACCTCTGACTCCTGGGTTCAAGCGATTCTCCTGCCTCAGCCTCCCGAGTAGTTGGGATTACAAGCACGCGCCACCACGCCCAGCTAATTTTGTATTTTTAGTAGAGACGGGGTTTCTCCATGTTTGTCAGGCCGGTCCCGTACTCCCGACCTCAGGTGATCCTCCCGCCTCAGCCTCCCAAAGTGCTGGGATTACAGGTGTGAGCCACTGTGCCCAGCCAGCTTTCTATTTTTAAGGCTAAATAATTGTCTAAGGAAGACCTTGGCTTTAAAGGATCTTGGCACATTAAAGGATAATGCAGCTCCCTAATTTGAAGAACAAAACAAAAAATTCAGATAATTTATGGATTGTTATTATTTAGAAAGAATCCTCTATCTTGAGAATAAAGGCTGATTAAACAATTCATTTATTTGCTAACTACTTAACTACGGACATTAAACTCAGCATCAGTTCAACATCTGCCATAGGTAAGAAGCTGTTCTAGAGGCTGACATTAGCCAGCACTTGGTTATGAGCCACTGTGTTTTATCAAGCTGCCTATATTTTTCAGTAGCAACTTAACTATATATTCTACAAGTTATCAACAATCAAGTTTAAAAATCTAGGCCTCCCTCCTACTACCCAGCGCATGACAAGATGATCTCCCCCAATTTCCAGCTAATTAGTATTTAGGAAATATCAACCTGGAAATGTAAACCTGCTTGGAAAATAAAGAAGTACACCATAAAGTTGAAAACGAAAGATAACTTGTTTTCTGACACCCAGTATCTGCATCATCTCTGACATGGCTTCCCTAGATTCAGAAGATAACTGAAAACTGATTATACAAAGACACACACACATAATCCTTCTCTTCAAGTACATGTCTGTGCCCATACACACAGAAATACATTTGTAATCTCACTCATTACCTTTACATTTCATTTATCAGTATTTAAACAGCTGAACTGCAATCATGACCTAGAATATGGCTTATGTTATGGGCAGGTCTGTTTGAGGACTGCTTGGAAGAGTCAGAGGCAGAGGAATTTGCTATTGTAAGCAAAGGTGACATTGCTGAACCATCAGGAAGTGCTGTAGCTATTTCTGGAAACAAAGATGTCATATTAAAATTGGATAAGTGAGAGTTGGTCATGTGCATTGGTGGCATATCTGGGAGAAGAGGAAAACTTGGTTGAGCAAAGCCAACAGGTCTGGGAGGAGATAAAATTGATCCAAAACGGTTATTTAAACTTCCACTGTTTACCTTCTCTGTGCTAGGATTTGAGAACATCTGATTAGAAAAATAGGGGATTGAAATATCATTGGACAGCGTTGGATGAGCAGGAGAGTATGGAGGATAGAAGGAGGGCAGAGTATTTTGCGGATCTACCGGGATAAGGGCTGGAGTTCGAGTGGCACTAGGCTGAGTAACCTGTGGAATGAAAGAAGCATTAGCATTTATTGGTGGATTCATGCCACCCTCGGGAATAAAAGAAAAACCAAAATTTTGTGATAGTGTATGCTGGTCAGGACCTGAATTATCATTAGGTACTTGTGGGCTATCAGGCATGAAACGAACGATACTTCCTCTCTTCTCTGTAGCAGGCTGTTGACGTCCAAGAATCATACTGCCACCAGTAGAAAGAGGAAGATGGGGAAGACTTGGATCAAAGACATTACTTTGCCTTTGGTTTCCAGAACGATTCCTTTCAGGCTGACGAATTTTGGAACCACTGCTATCTTGCAGGGGATGCCTTGATCTCTGGGGAACTGAAGAATTCGCTTGACGTACAGGAGGGCCTTGATCAGCATTTCCATGAGACACAGATGGATGCGGTAGTGCTGGCCTTGCAACCCCATGCATGTTGGTTGTGACTGGAGGGTTCATGTGGCCCTTGGTTGCCTGACTGTCAGTAATCCTCATGGGATTGGATTTTTGTACAGAAACATTGGGGCTTGTGTTTCGACCTTGAATATCTCCTGAGGAAGAGGAACTTGAAAAAGGAATATTCAAGGTGCTGTTCCTGGTGTTAATTGCACCTAAAGACATGTCACAACTTTCCCTATTCTGACTCTCACTCTCTCTTCTAATATGGACATTTTCATGAGTTGGGGGACAATTATATTCAATTGCAGAGGATGGACCACACTGTGTATTCCTCTGATGTTCTGAGAGTGACCTCTGGCTCCCAATGACCTGATCACTGAGGTGAGGGGCAAGTAAGCTCTGCATGAAACTTTGGTGACAAGTATTTTCACTGTCCCTTGATGGAATACCATTTCCTGTTGGGATGTTCTGAACTGGTGGGTAAGGTAATCTCTTCTGACGGTCAGTTGGTGGTGGGCCAGTGTTTTGACTAATTCTAAAAGCCTGGGACTGCATACTCCGCAATGACGATACAGGGTTACCTATTTCATTATTTCGTGAAGATTGTACTTCAAAATTACTCTGGGGCTGTTGACTAGCTCCACTTGGTTTAAATGTCTGACAATCAGAAAGGCGGATATCTGAGGCTACAGTATGGTCCACACGACCCTGCATATTATGAATAGCCAAACTCTTATTTCTGGGAACATCAAGATAGCTTCTCATTTCAAGCTGATCTGAAACTCTGGAACCCTGAATTGATATCCCCATTCTCTGCTCTGAATTAGAAGATGTCTTTCCAATGAGTGCCTCAGCAGAATAACTTGAAACTCTATTTCTCTCCGGCCTGTGTGGAGTACAGGTCATGTCTGAAGATCTAGTCACAATACTTGGTTGGGACACCATTTGCTGCTCTAAGCCTCTTGATGTCAAAAGCCTCTGCATTGGATTATGCCCAGATACATGTTCAGATGAAACCCCTGAACCCTGCTGTCTGCTTCCAACTTCCTGCTGTTGGTGCATAATATCTTGATTGAGATGGTTCTGGGGATGGTTATGATGGTTTCGGGTAGTTGAAGGGTTTTCACAGCTCTTCTCCGTCTGGGAGCTTCCAAAGTGTTGCTGTATTTGTTGCTGCAGCTGCTGATGGTGGGGATGTGGCTGGCCACTCTTGGATCGGGACTGGTCAGTTCCATGGTGCTTCGGTTGTAAAGAAAGCTGAGAGGCCTGGGTGCCCTGAACAAGATTCCTCTTTTTCTGCATCTGAACTTCTTGCTGCAGAGTCCTCTGTTGGTGGACATTATGGGGCTGAGAGTGGACGGAGCTCTCTGCATGAGGGACATGATGCTGCATTTGATATAAGTGATGCCTTTCTCTTAACTGCCCTGCTTGTTGTTGCTGCTGCTGCTTTATGTAAAGATGGTTACTATGAAGGTGAGACACCCCTTGAGCTGGAACGTGCTGCTGCAGGGCCTGTAGATGTTGATTTGCCTGGGTTTGCTGCTGCTCAGCAACTGAAGGCTGAGAACCACACTGAACTTCAGTTTGCCTCAATGCAGGAGCCACAAAGTTGTTAGCAGATGGAAATAATCGTGTAAGGCCATCTCCATGTGCTGGGTTGCTAACAGGCACCACTGAGTTTGAAGAGTTAGGAGGGAGCTGACTGACCATCATTTGAGTTTGATCAGAAATGGTGTCTGGAGTTCTGCTCATCAGGGACATACTTTCAAGCCTGAGCGGGGCTGGCTGGCAATGCTTTTGACGTTTAGCTGAAGACAGTAAAAGGTCATCTTGGACAGCACGCTTAGCAGAATCCTTCCGGCTTTCATGACTTGGCTTTAAGAGTGGCTCTTGAATCTGTGAATTTCGTATGGTACTAGTCATAGTATTTAGCTGTTCTTGGGAATATTCGGTCATCAGAGATGGTCCAGGAGGTTGACTGCCGTAGGAACTAGATGAAATGGTCAGATTAACCGTTGCAGGCACAGTCGTTTGCTCTGAAGTTGGAGATAAACCTGCACAGCTGGCCAGAGGATGGCTGATGCTGCTCTGATGGATAAGATTATTCACACTTAAACTGGTGATGCTTGGTGGCTGAGGATTTGAAGCCTGTAGAGATGCATTTGATGTTTTAATTCCTAGAGAACAACTTGGTTTTTCAAGGGGTCTCTCCATAGTTGCTTCAATTGAATCCTGAGAATTAAATTCATTTGGTGTTGCTTCTGCCTGTCCTGTGCCATTTTCTTTAGGTATCTGTGATTTGAAAGGTGGGTCTCCCTCTAAGGATGATACTTCAGAAGGCTTTGAAGCAACTTCTCTTATATCAGCCTGGAGGCCAACTCTTCCCTTTTCAAGGTTTTCCTGGTCAAAAATGGCTCTTGCTGCAAGAGCTACTATATCAGTTTGCTCCACAAAGGTACAGCTGTCACATGTGTTAGTTGTTGCATTGCTGGTCACATCTTCTCTCGTTGTTTCAGGAAGCATGGATGCAACTGAGAAACTACGACTACTGCCAGAGCTGGTTGACATGGGAGAGTCAGCCTGCCTACCGGTGATCAAAGAACCATGAATAACCTCCTGATCAGGGAGGCAGGAATGATGCTGTGGAGGATCTCTCTCATCATTGTTCATCAATAAGAGTTCCTGTTTGGGTTGTAAATTCACACTTGAATCAACTATTTTAGGATTTTCTGAAGAAAAGTCAGGATGATCCATCTGATCAGAAAGAGAGGATTTCTGAGGATTTTTTTTTTTAGCAAGATCAGAGAGCAATGTAGTTAGACCTTGCCCCTTTAAGAGACCTGTGGTTTGCATGGTATCTGATGAATCTTGCTCAACTCTGCAAGGTTCAGCAATGATTTCTACCTCAGAAACACAGTCCGTACTTGTAGTGCTTGTGGTAGATGACAAACCAGAAACCTGAGAAACCAAAATGTGAGGATCACTTGCAGATGGAATCAACACATTGGCTGAAGTGCAGGGTTTGGCAGCATCTGACAATGCTAAACTACTGGGTGGTTTATCCTGAGACATCTCTTGTGGCAGATTAGGGGTAGAATCTTTGGATTTTTCTGGGGCCATTGCAAAATGTTCACTTGTTACAGATTCTTGAGAGGGTGAGCTGGACTTTTCTGCTGACTTAGATTTGGATGCAGACTCAGGTATTAATGATTCAGAACTTACAACACCCAAAGAATGTGAAGCAGAAACACTCACACTATTTGCCTGGGACATAGAGACAGATGGTAATACAACAGGGAGGCTTTCCAGCAGTCCTTCATTACAGGGTGGCTCTGCTGAGCCTTCAGTGTTGGGACAGTCTAACTTGCTCACATCTCTAACTGGATTCAGGGAACATGCTAACTTGTTTGCTGCTAAGTGTTTCTTGGCACCTGGCTTCTTATTCAACCTTTTTGACTTCATGTTAGGAGGCAAACAAGCAACAGTGTTCACTGAGGAAGTAGTCACTAGATTATAAGTACTGGCTAGTGTGGCTGAACTATCTGTTGTTACCAGAGGTGCTGCAGTTGTTGTTAATGAAACACAGTTAGCTGGAGTGGTTTGACTGTTTGCAGCAGTTTGAGTGTTGGCAGGCTGGCTAATAGACAATTGTACACAGCTTTGCCCAGCCATTTGTGATATGCTTTGATTGAGGCTGGCCAAAGCACCAAATGTATTCAGGGCAACATTGGTATTTGGATCTTCGCTGGTGGTGGGTTGAATAATCTGCATAGGGGTTTGATTTGTAGTTCCTGATGAAGACATCACAGGCTGCAAAGCAAAGAGCTGTCCATTTAAAGAAATGGTTTGAGGCTGTTGGCTTGACATTGTAACAGAAAAAGTTTGTGTTGAGTTAGACATTGATAAAGATGAAGGTCTTGGTAATATGTGGACAAGATGTTTTCCTCCAAAAGTCTGTGGTGTTGAAACATTTTGTGCTGAATTATTAGACCCTATTACAGCATTGGCTCCATTGATAGGGAGTCGAACAGAACCAGGAGGTGGAGCGGAGAGGAGTGGCAAAGGATTCTGATTAGCTGCCTGTATGATTACTATCTGTTGACCTACTGTTTGGTTGGGAACTTCTGCCCTCATCACTGTTGGGCATGGGGTGGTGCTGGGTGGTTGAAGAATTATAACATTTTGATTAGTTGGAGCTGCATTAACAGCCGACCCAACTGGCTGAGCCATCTGAATCACTTGCATTGCTGAATTCAGTGGAAGGATATTTTTGGGAGGCTGAGATTTAACTTGTGGCTGAGCAATTAGTGGCTGCATAGGTAAAGATGGACAAGAAGGCAATGTTACAACTACCTGCTCAACTGGCTGCCCATCTGCTGGAAAGGAATTATTCAAGTTGATGCCTGTAGCCATGTGTCTACTGTGGTTGCTTGTGGTGGGGCTAGTACCAGACTCACTCAATACTGGAGTCACAGCAGAAGATGGTGTCTGGCTTAAGGGCTGAATAGTGTTTCCCGCCAGTTGCAAAGTAGTCCATGTTGTCTGTGTGTTTCCAGCTGAAGAAATGCGGGTAAGGCTATTAATGTTTTTCAAATCTGAAGCACTAACACTTGAAGAAGGCAAAGAACAAGAAAGAGTCCAACCATTGTCCAAAGGGTTTCCTGAAAGAGTGCTTATAGGAACGGTGGCCTTCCCTACTCCAGGGGCAGATGAAGCCACCACTGTAGCTGTACTTGTTAAGTCTGCACTCTTGCTAATGCTCACTGGAGAAGAATCACCTGCAGTTCTGGGAGGCTGGGAGCAGACTGTGGTGGTAACTGAAACAACAAAAGTGTTCTGAACATCACCTCTGAAGTCCTGTATGCTCAGGCAGGACTTGTTTCCATGGTGCACTTCAGTGGCAGTTGCTGAGGAGTTGAGGGGGATGTTTGTAGCACAAGGGGCCATTTTCTTCAATAGCTTGGGGTTCTCTTGTCCATTCTTATTTTCAGAAGAATTTTGATCATTTAGACATGTGTGCAAAGAACGATGTTGGTGAGGCTCAGGTCCAATTGAAACGGCAATCAGTGAGCCACCAGTGGCACCAAGCACGCTTGATTCGCTTTCAGAGGTGGGAAGCTCGAGAATACTTTGAGCAGAAATGGTAGCAGGAAGACACAGAGGAACAGGCTGGTTGGTAGCCAGTGCAGGAACTGTGGTCTGATGCCATGGCTTGTTTTCAGAAGGGTAAACTCCAGAAATAGACACAGGAGTCACCAGATTGCAAGTCCTCGGTACTGGCACCACATTGGCGGTCTGCTTTTGTAAATTATGACTAACATTAAAAGTTATCCCCTGAACAGCTGTTCCCTGGCTGTTTCCACCAGGCTGATTCCCATTGGAATAAACAATAATATTTTTTTGAACCTGGTCACTAGGAATAACAACAGAGACCTTTGAGTTTTTAAGATTTCCTTTCCAGTGAATTGTGGGGTCATCATATAAGCATATGTCATTAGCTTTCAGTAATTCAATATATCGGCCATTTTCTTTTTGGATTTCTTCCAGTTGTTTCCGTAGCTTTTTTATTTCTTCAGCTAGAATATTAAAAACAAAAATTTAAAAATACCTGTGAATGTCAGTATGTACAATAACTTCATAAAGAACTGTGTACTAAACTACTGAATTCTAATTCTAGCATTCTAAATACCTCAACTGAGACTCTTCAGTTCTTTTTTTTAATACAACTTCTTTCTTCTTTTTAGTATGGTATCTTAAATCCCTCTGCCCTCATTTAAAAAGTGTAAATCTTTAAAGGTCAATCGAAAAATTACTCATAATGTAGAAATCTCAAAATTCCAATTCAAAAATTTCCAGTAGGGCAGCTACACAGGTGAAGTAAGAGAAGACAAATTGATATCATGGAACATGCTGGGAAAGTAACACTGAATTATCAACATGCAATTTAAATGCTGCAGCAGCTAACATTACCTATGATGGTAACAGACAGCCTCTTTATTTTTTATTTTTATTTTTTTGAGACAGAGTCTTGCTCTGTGGCCCAGGCTGGAGTGCAGTGGCACAATCTCAGCTCACTGCAACCTCCACCTCCCAGGTTCAAGCAATTCTCCTGCCTCAACCTCCCGAGTAGCTGGGACTACAGGTGTACACCACCACTCCTTGTGAATTTTATATTTTTAGTAGATTCTGGGTTTCACCTTATTGGCTAGGCTGGTCTTGAACTCCTGACCTCAAATGATCTGCCCACCTTGGCCTCCAAAAGTGCTGGGATTAGAAGCATGAGCCACCATGCCCAGCCGACAGTCTCTTTTATAAATGGCTTTAGTTTCTATTTTACCCTTTGAAACAATGGAGACAAAAAGGAATAGAACATGTAAGAAGCAAAGTGGCACCAAAGGGCACCAAAGAAAGCATCGACAATGGAACCTGTACTTTGCTAGTTAGGACCAATGCAAGTATGCTACTGAGCAGTGAGGGTATCGTCACAGCCCTACTTTCTAAGGTAGATAGCTTCATCTATGAGTCCCACTAATGGGGCAGACTTAGCTGCTGGTATGTGCTCTGTGACCCCACACATCCCCAACTGCCATGCCACAGTGGAGGGTATTCTCATTCCTTTTCCAAAGCAGCCCATTCTCCAGGCTAACACCGTGTGAGGAAGTCTCAAATGAAAAGTTCTATTCCAACAAAGATAAGCTGAAACCGGCAGATCATTTTTCTTAGTTTAAAACTAAGAGACGAAAGAAAGATACCAGTGTCCATGGACAGTAGAAATTAAAGGACAATCATTATGGACCAAATAATAATTATGGTTCTCACTTATTGCACCTTTACTACTTGGCACATTTCATTCATTGTCTCATTTAATAACAATGACAACTATAACAGCTAACATTTATCAAGCAATTACTATGTGCTAGACTTCAATCTAAGTTCTTGTATTATCTCGTTTAATCCTCATAAGAACCATGAGATGGCAATTTATATTTTATTATCACCACTTTTAGATATGAGAAACAGGCTCAAAGTAGTTACATAATTTGCCTAAATTCAGCCAGGCAGATACTATGATCATCCTCATTTTAACCTAGGGAAACTGGGACTTGGAGAGGTTAAGTAACTGGACAAAGGATACTGAGTGAGTAAATGAATCTGGGACTCAAACCTACGTGGGCCTGAGTCCAAGGCCATTGCTTTGACCGCTAGGTATGTGCACAGTGAGCATGCAGAGGAAGCCACTGAGAGAAAAACAGAGGATAGAGCAGATGAACAGAAAAAGAACCAGAGAAATAATGATCAAGATAGAAATAATGAACATAGATTTAGGCTGCCTTAGATACTGCTCCTAACCCCTGGCCTGGCTGGTCAGCTTTTTCTGAGCCCCATGCAACTGATATTTTTCAACAATTTTCCTTTTTCCTAAGGTAACTTGATTGCCTCAGCCTCTGTGCTCTGAAATCAAAGGAGCCTTCATTAGAAAAGTCTACTCATCCCCAGGCGCGGTGGCTCACTCCTGTAATCCCAACACTTTGGGAGGCTGAGACAGGTGGATTATCTGAAGTCAGGGGTTCGAGACCAGCTTGGCCAACATGGTGAAACCCTGTCTCTACTAAAAATATAAAAATTAGCGCGGGTGGCACACACCTGTAATCCCAGCTACTCGGGAGGCTGAGGCAGGAGAACTGCTTGAGCCCAGGAGATGGAGGTTGCAGTGAGCTAAGATCGTGCCACTGTACTCCAGCCTGGCTGACAGAGCAAGACTCTGTCTCAAAAATAAAAAAAGAAAGAAAAGAAAAGTCTACTCATCATTCTGTCTTACTCTCCTTTTGTGGGGTGCCTCAAATGGTTACCAAATATGTATCATTTATGTAACTATCTCACTGTATCACAAAAGGACCTGGGCCATAAACAACAGCTAACCTAGGGGAGGGGGGAAGTTGCTAATATTTAACCAAAGTAAACAAGGAGAATTCTGAATGCTGACCTCTTAGGTATGCTTCCTAATATCCTATCCTTTCTATCCATTACAACAAACACAGCCCAGCACTGACCTTACCTCAGCCAATTCTGCCCTTTTTTTTTTCTCCTTTTAAGATGGCCTACTGAGTTGTCAAAGGAAATTCTCTCCCTGTACTTGTCAGAGGTGTAAATAAAAGACAATTGCAAACTGGCCTACCCTGAACTTTACACTTGCCTGGAATATTTTTTTCTGCTGCCATAAGGAAATTTTCTCTTCAGTGCTAATGGAAAAAGAGAATTCATTTGATGACATTAAAAAGTCACCTTTATCTAAAAATCAAATATAACTAAATGATCAGGCAGTTTAATGCATATATTACAAGTAGTATAAACAAAATGAATGTTTTGGTCTTTTTTGTTAATGCACACTTAAGTCTTGGTACAGGCATATCCTAATCTTGTTTTTAAGCTACACTGAGCAGAACTCCCCACTTACTTCCTCTTATGGGATTCCCCTAACTGCAATGTCCAATTGGAATAAAGGTGATTTAGCACTACCAGTATCATGAGTTAAGCAAACATGAAATACACAAAAGAGTTCAAAGTCAAAACCATGTATGCCTGAAAGATAAAAGGTGAAGGAGAAACAGTTAGACTAAAATGAATTTATTGGTAACACTATTCTTCCAGACCCACTGAATGCAGGGTCTTAATATTGTTTTGAGGCCAAAAAGCTTTCTATATCCTAATATAAAGTTCACTGTGACACAAACGCCTAAACATTTTAAAAAACAACAAAAAGCAAGAACTTTTCAACATTTACCTTGTTCATTATTTCCTCCATTAAGCAGGAGTTCATCATTTTGCCTTTTCAATTCTGTTATATATTTAAAGGCTTGGTCCAGGATCATATTCTTGCTCTGCCAAAGAAAATTTTAAAAGTTTACAAGTTTCACTGAAGGGTAAGAACTTGCCAGATGAAATTTAAAGGTTTGTCTTTATCACATATATATGATACGTAACTTCTCAAAATTTAAAATAGGCACTATATTCAAAAGCTTCTGTATATTTTTCATTTATTAATTGGTTATTAGGCATCTAACATGTGGCAGGCTCTGTTCTAGGCACTGGGGATATAATAATAAAACACACAAAGTCCCTGTCCTTGAAGAATACACACACACACACACACACACACACACACACACACACGAATGCCATGAAGAAATATAAAGCAGCATAAGGAGGGGGCTAGAATGATTAGAGTGATGGCAGAGGTTACTCTGTTATTCTGTGCAAGGGACTGAATGTTTGTGCCCCCTAAAATGCATATGTCTAAACCCTTATCCCCAATGTGATGGTATTTGGGAGGTAATTAGGTCATGAAGGTAGAGTCCTCATGATGGGATTAGTGCCTTATAAGAAGAGACAAAGAGAGATGATCTCTCGGTCTGCCACTTGAGGATGTAACTAGGAAGTGGGTCATCTCCAGGAACTGAATTGGCTGGCACTTGATCTTGGAATTCCCAGCTTCCGGAACTGACAGAAATTAAGCTCCGCAGTCTATGGTATTTTTGTTGTAGCAGCCTGAACTCAGACACTGAGAACATTTGTTGTATATGAAGGTTGGAGAAGGCCTATGAGTAAGGTGACACCTAAGCAAAAACTGGAAGGAAGTGAAAGGAAGCAGGCCCTGCAGATATATGGGAAAAGGGAGTCCAGACAGCAGGATCAGAAGGGCAGGGGCCCTCAGCCAGGCTAATGGTAAGGAGGTAAGCAGAGCTAGAGTGGAGTACATACGGGAAGAATGGTAGAAGAGGCCAGACAAGGCTTTCAAAATTGTGTAAAGATTTTGGATTTTAATGTTATTCTTTATTCTGTTTACCACAACTACAAATCAAGAAAGCAATGTCACTTGATTGAGTTTGGGTATCATGCTTCCAGTACACTGTATTCCTAAGCTTTTCCAAAAAAATGTTATGTTAAAGTATTCCTTTATTCTTATGCCCAATACATGCCTGTATATATCTTTTTTAAAAACCCAGACAAGGCCAGGTATGGTGGCTCACACCTATAATCCCAGCACTTTGGGAGGCCAAGGAGAGCAGACACTTGAGGTTAGGAGTTTGAGACCAGCTTGGCCAAAATGGCAAAATCCTGTCTCTACTAAAATTACAAAAAAATTAGCCAGACATGGTGGCACACACCTGTAATCCCAGCTACTCAGCAGGCTGAGACACGAGAATCGCTTTAACCTAGGAGGCGGAGGTTGCAGTGAATTGAGATTGTGCCACTGCTCTCCAGCCTGGGCAACAGAGCAAGATTCTGTCTCCAAAGAGAAAAAAAAAAAAAAACAGATAAAAGGATTTTGTATTTCTTTACCTCTAAAAATATATCTTGGTATACCTATGCAACAAACCTGCACGTTCTGTACATATACCCCAGAACTTAAAGTATAATTTTAAAAACAGACATGATATACAGAGCAAAATAAAATAAAATAAAAAATAAAAATATATCTTAGCAATACTTCCATATAGCATCTAAATATCCTTCTTCTTTCTTTTTTGTTTTGAGATAGAGTCTTGTTCTGTGGCCCAGGCTGGAGTGCAGTGGCACAATCTCAGCTCACTGCAACCTCCACCTCTCGGGTTCAAGCAATTCTCCTTTCTCAGCCTCCCAGGTAGCCGGGACTATAGGCACATGCCATCATGCCTGGCTAATTTTTTTTTTTTTTTTTTTTTTGTATTTTTGGTAGAGATGAGGTTTCACCATGTTGGCCAGGCTGGTCTCGAACTCCTGACCTCAGGTGATCCTTCTGCCTTGGCCTCCCAAAGTGATGGGATTACAGGTGTAAGCCACCATGCTTGGCCCCTACTCATTGCTTCTAATGACTGTATTTATTTTATTTACCAGTCTATCATTGATATACATTTAAGATATCTTAACAGTCATTTCTGGTTTTTATCCTTCAGTCATCAAAAATGTTGCAATGAATATTTAACCTCTACTCCAGGATATATATTATTAGCTATTTCTACTCTTTTTGTGTAGGAATCACTGTGATTTAGTCCTTTGTTTGGCAATTTATAATTCTGAGTTCCTTACAATGAGTCCCAACAGCGACCCAATACATAAACCCAGGCAACTCTTTACTATTAAGAGAAAAATAATATTGTTCTTTTTAAAAACAATAATCTGAACAAAGGCAAAACCTGATAATTCCCAGCCACCTGCCCCTCTACTGCAGACAGAGGCCAAAGCCTGTGAAGAAAATCTTAGTCAGTTCTGCTTCTGATAGCCAAATACTGACTTCCTTTGCACATTCTAGCACACCAAGGAAGTTAAATGGTTATGGTTTCCTTTCTTCAGAGAAACTTACAGGGATGAAAGCCAAGAGCAGGAAAACACGATTTTCCTGGGAAAATATGTATGTTTACTGAGTAGCTACCTTCCATTGAGATGTAGAGAAAGAAAAACAAATTAGAAGACATCATGTATGCCATTGTGTTAAGGAAACAGAAGCACAATTTTTAAAAAGGCTGAGAAATACATAATGGGGCCAGGCAGAGTGGTTCACACCTGTAATCCTGGCACTTTAAAAGGCCAAGGTGGGTGGATCACTTGAGGTCAATAGTTCAAGACCAGCCTGGCCAACATGGCAAAACCCATCTCCACTAAAAATACAAAAATTAGCCTGGCATGATGGTGGGCACTTGTAATCCCAGCTACTCAGGTGGTTGAGGCAAGAGAATCGCTTGAACCTGGGAGGCAGAGGTTACAGTGCGCCGAGATCATGCCACTGCATTCCAGCCTGGATGACAGAGCGAGACTGTCTCAAAAAAAACATCTTATGGACATCTAAGACCATCCTATAGGGAAGAATGAAAGGAAATGAAGAGTAAGTCCTTTCCAAGGGGATATCGTAGAGAAGCAAGCTGATTTGTTCCTTTGACATCCTAGGACATCTCAACACTGAGAAGCATCAGCCTCTACGGAAGGTGGGGTGAGGTAAGGGGTTAAATGAGGGTACTGACCGAAGGACTCCTAATAAAGCAGTAATAAGAACGACCCCCTACCCAGCCCCCACACACATATTCTACACAGCTGGATGACTTTCCCTTCCTGCCCAAACTGCAGGAGACAAGTTTATTTTCTGTGAAATTTGAACCAGAGAATTTCAACCTCAGGGATACTTGGCACAAAAGTGGACAAGACGAGGGTCTTAAGTGGAAACAGGGGTGAGTGAAACTCGGCCTACGACAGCACAAGACTCTCTAGCCCCCACCCCCTATCCAGCTCCCAGAATAATGGCAACCAGGCTTATACTCCTCTTCCCACCAGTCCCACTCCCAGGCAGGACACTGATAGTTCTTCTCTGAGAAAAGAAAAAAAAATAGCTATCCCACATAAGAAAAGAACCTCAAATACTGATATGTTTTAGTTCCACAGCAAGAACAATAAAACTAGAATAGCTTCTAATCATGCAACACTTAGGGCCACCAAAAGACAAACCTATTCAATCAATTTTTTAATGCCTCATTCTCAAGTATGAAAAAAAACAGCTTCAAGCCACTAAACATTTAAGGAAAACCCCCAAAAAGAAAGACAAGACAAAAGGGGGAAAAAAGGAAATCAGAGGAAATAAACAAACACGGAAAAAACTTCAGGAAAAAACCTACATATACCATTCAGAGGTGAGAAGACATTATTGTATCCACAAACATATGGTAGGAAAAGGAACAGAGATTAAGAAAAAAAGACTCTTGGAAATTAAAAATATAAGAGCGGGAATTAAAAACAGAAGAGCTGGAAGAGGCCAATTGGTTGAGAATGAAAAAGGAGAACAGAGGGTTCCAAAAGTAAAGTCTTGAAGAAAGAAAATGACAAATGGAAATTATGTAGTATATTTGACCTTGAAGAAAACTCTACTAAGAGATGGTTGGAAGTGTGAGAAGAATTGAAGATAACTATATGAAAAATTATGCAAACGGAAAACTATGAGGTAATTATTCATTCCTCCCAAAAACAAAAGCAACAAATGAAATATAATAATAGTACACTCCTTGGCTCAACCATGAAAAATATTTACAGTTTTAAAAACACAAAAACTGAATACCAATTTAACCAAAAGTTGGATATAATTATATTGGGAGGACTAAAGAAGGAGAAGCCAGGGGAAAAACATAATAATGAGTCAATAGATAATATCTAAGATTGAAAAATTAAGATACAGCAACATAAGTATGTTATTCAGAAATATGACAGTAAAAAAAAAAAAAACAGAAGAAACAGTTGAGAATAGTTGCCTCTGAGGAGCTGTGTTGGGGTTAGTAAGCAGGTAGGAGATTAATGTTTGTTGTTTTACACTCTTTAGTGCTGTTTGCTATGTGTAATATTAACTTTTTGCATATATTCATTTAATTACAACATTATAATAGTGATTATTGCTTGGGAGTAAGATGTCAATTTATTTTTTAAACCTTCTTATGCCTTTCAAATTGTTTCAATTTTTTGTTTTGTTTTGTTTTCAGTGAGCACACTTTATCCTCATTACTAGAAGAAACCAAAAGGTATCTTCATTAGACAATACTGTCATACTTTAAGCTAAGATTTCAAGTACTACTGGGGGTTAAGAGGGCATGGAGAATAAATTGTTGGAAAGATCCCTGGAATATTCTAAGTAATAATTTAAAAGGAGTAAGAACATGCATTGGCAGAAAAAATGAAAAAATGCCTGGTAAATATAGAGTGGCATATATGTAAACACAGTCATATGATTAATTTAGTAATCAAGAAAAAACTGAAGAGCCTAGAAATTTTATGGCACATTTGACCATGTAGAATCTGTACTAAAAGATTGTTGGAAACATGGGAACAATTAAAACAAGGAAATTATTAACTTCAAAAGAACTATACGTAGAAATAAAAAGGAACAAAAATAATCATTCTAAGCACCAAAACAACTTAGGGAATTATCTGTTCATAAGTAATGAATGAAGATATGAGTAGACTTCTTACCTGCTTCAGGGCAGGAGAACATGGGATCAGCTCTCCTATTCTGTTTATTCCAGCATTGATTTTCTTCTTTCTATGCCTCTCCACTAAATGAGAGAAAATTCGTTTATCAAACCTTAACTACTTAGTCAAAGTGCCCTCATTGAACCAGGGTAAAGAAGTTTTAGGTAAAGAAATCCCTAAGAAATGCTTATCGATAGCCAGGCATGGTGGGTCACACCTGTAAATCCAGCACATTGGGAGGCCAAGAAGGGTGGACCACCTTAGGTCAGGAGTTCAAGACCAACCTGGCCAACATGGCAAAATCCCATCTCTACAAAAATTAGCTGGTTGTGGTGGCACATGCCTGTAGCCCCAGCTACTTGGAAGGCTAAGGCAATTGCTTGAAACCCAGGAGATGGAGGTTGCAGCGAGCTGAGATCACACCACTGCTCTCCAGCCAGGGCAAAAGAACAAGACTCTGTCTCCAAAAAAAAAAAAAAAAAAGAAAAGAAAAGAAAGAAATGCTTATCAAACATCATCTACTCTAAATAACTATAATAAGTAAAATGTCTACGATGTCATTTTTAAAGTCTAGTGTTACATAAATCTACATAAGCAATACTTTTGTTAGCATTTTGTTTTTTCTTTAAGACAGGGTCTCACTCTGTCACCCACGCTGGAGTGCACTGGCATGACCTCGGCTCACTGCAACCTCCAATTCCCAGATTCAAGCAATTCTCCTGCCTTAGCCTCCAGAGTAGCTGGGATTAAGGGCATGCACCACCAGGCCCAACTAATTTTTGTATTTTTAGTAGAGATGGGGTTTCACCATGTTGGCCAGGATAGTCTCAATCTCCTGACCTCCCGATCCGCCTGCCTCAGCCTCTCAAAGTGCTGGGATTACAGGCATGAGCCACAGCTCCCAGCCCCTTTTTTCCTTCTTTTCCCCTTTTTCTTTTTTTTATTCCTTTTTTTTTTTTTTTTCCTGACAAGGTCTTGTTCTGTTGCCCAGGCTGGAGTGCAATGGCACAATCACAGCTCACTACAGCCTTGACCTCACAGGCTCAAACAATCCTTCTACCTCAGCTTCTAGAGTAGCTGGAACCATAGGCATGCACTACCATGCCTGGGTAATTTTTTTTTATGACTTGTAGAGACAGGGTCTCCCTATGTTGCCCAGGCTGGTTTTGAACTCCTGGACTCAAGACATCCTCCTGCCTTGGTCTCCCAAAGTGTTGAAATTACAGGCAGAAGCCATCACACCTGGCCTAGCATCCTTTTTAACGATGCCTAATTAGTCTTTCTAAATAAGTTAGGGTAAGCACATCTCTTTTTTAATTTGAGACAAAGTCTCGCTCTGTTGTCCAGGCTGGAATGCAGTTGCATGATCTCGGCTCACTACCAGAGAACTCCACCTCCCAGGTTCAAGCAATTCTCCTGCCTCAGCCTCCTGAGTAGCTGGGATTACAGACATGCACCACTAGGCCCGGCTAATTTTTTGTATTTTTAGTAGAGATGGGGTTTCGTCATGTTGGCCAGGCTGGTCTCGGACTCCTGGCCTCAGGTGATCCACCCACCTCCGCCTCCCAAAGTGCTGGGATTACAGGCATGAGCCACCACACCTGGCCAATCCCAGCACTTAGGGAGATCGAGGTGGGTGGATCACCTGAGGTCAGGAGTCCGAGACCAGCCTGGCCAACATGGTGAAACCCCATCTCTACTAAAAATTACAAAACTTAGCTGGGTGCAGTGGCAGGTGACTGTAATCTCAGCTACTCAGGAGGCTGAGGCAGGAGAATCACTTCAACCCAGGAGGTAGAGGTTGTAGTGAGCTGAGATTGTACTATTGCACTCCAGCCTGGGAGACAGAGCAAGACTGTCTCAAAAAAAAAAAAAAAAAAAGCCTATAAAATAATATTTTTTAGACCTGAATATAGTCCCTGATAAAATAAGATGATATACAGTGTGCTAAATTCCAAATGTATGCACAATTAATTTTGTGAATGTTTATCTGACTTTGGCTTATAATTTCAATATCTGAAATAAAATTCAATATTTATTTTCTACAGTTTTTCCTATAATAGAGCACTCCAGAACTGAATTTAAGACTGTTCACGTTGCAGGACCCTCTAGGAACTATAGCCTGCTGCTCATCTCTTACCTACACCTCTAGGCAGCCAACCCCCTTAGGAATTGCTGCAAAGATACATACTCTCCATACTATCTAGGAGAATAATAACTGGATTACCTTGGTAGGTAAAATCACTTAAAACACTAGCTCCAGGGATACAGTAACCTCTTAAATTATCTAAATAGACTGAATCAGAAGATGATAAACAAGCCGTCTTCATGAGACTTAGGGAGTATTTTGTCAATTAAAAACAATAAAGGAACATTTTCCTAAAACATACTGAATAATGATTCCATGATTATAACATAAAAACTTATAATCAACTACAGTATAATTTCATTTTGATTGCAAAAAGTGCTAACAGGTAAAATTTAAATTGTTTCTACCTGCATTGTGTGTCTCCCGGTTTTTCTTTCTGAAAAAAAAAAAAAAGTACAGATAAAAGGTAACATGAAAATAATGGGAAAGTATTTTTACCACTTTATACTTTAAGAATCATAAAAATAAATTTTATGAATTTGTATTTGTTGCATCAATAAGAAACAATCTGAAGAAATATTTCCTTAATATACATTATGATACGAAAATTTAATGGCAGAGAACCTCAATATAAATTTAGAAACCAAGGGCCAGGCACAGGTGGCTCACACCTGTAATCCCAGCACTTTAGGAGGCCAAGGCAGGCAGATCACGAGGTCAGGAGTTCGAGACCAGCCTGGCCAAGATGGTGAAACCCCATCTCTGCTAAAAATACAAAAATCAGCCAGTGTCTCATGCCTGCAATCACAGCACTTTGGGAGACTGAGGCAGGTGGATCATGAAGTCAGGAGTTCGAGACCAGCCTGACCAAGATGGTAAAACCCTGTCTCTACTAAAAATACAAAAATTAGCCAGGTGTGGTGACAGGCACCTTTTATCCCAGCTACTTGGGAGGCTGAGGCAGGAGAATCGCTTGAACCCATGAGGTGGAGGTTGCAGTGAGCCGAGATCGTGCCACTGCACTCTAGCCTGGGCAACAGAGCAAGACTCCGTCTCAAAAAAAAAAAAAAATTTAGAAGCCACAATTTCTGGAGGTAACTACATTCCATACCCAGAAGTCACAGGTTGGGAAATGAATCACTGAAAAGCTTAATTAACTATTTCAAAATGTAACATAGGTGCTGGTAAATTCACAAAGTGATGTGCCAAGTAGGTGATTTCTGATGTTTGTCCCAGCACCTGGGCCAGTACGGATGTGAGTGTATAGGAGAGACACACAACAGTAGAGAGTAATTTTGTAATCGCTAGGTAAGGAGATGTGGTAGCCAACAGCACCCATGCACAGACTGGCATTTCAGCTATCTTGCATTCGTGTACCTTAGGTTGTCCAAACTCTTAAATTTTCTTGAAAGCCAATCTACTAAAAGCATTGACTTTCCCTTTTATACACAATTACCAGGAGTATTAGCATTCTCTAATAGCTATTCAGTAAGGAAAGAGAATCATGATTTTAATATTAGTAGAAGCATCAGCCATGCAATACTAAGCAGAAACATTGCTAAAGGTGATAGAAATTCAGAAAGAAAAAAAAAAAAAGGTTGTACAACCAACTAGAAGTAATATTGTGCTGATATGCATTGGCATTAATGGATTATAATGTCACAAAATGTCTATTCAAACTGACTAGAGCCTAAATGAACTTATGATATTCTAAAATTAATACAATAGGCAAGTAAAAATGTCATTAGAAACAAAACATTTAACATAGATTTGGTAATATATTATTTTAACTACTGACAGTCATTTTTACTTGTTATACTACTAGTAAAATAAAAGGGACAGATAATTTTTTTTTTTTTGAGCTAAGAGTCTAGCTCTGTCACCCAGGCTGGAATGCAATGGTGTGATCTCGGTTCACTGCAACCTCTGCCTCCCAGGTTCAAGCAAATCTCCTGCCTCAGCCTCCTGAGTAGCTGGGACTACATGTAGGTATGTGCCACCATACCCAGCTATTTTTTGTATTTTTAGTAGAGATGGGGTTTCGCCATGTTGGCCAGACCGGTCTTGAACTCCTGACCTCAGGTAATCCAACTGCCTTGGCCTCCCGAAGTTCTGGGATTACAGGCGTGGGCCACCATGCCCAGCCAGGACAGATCATTTTTAAATATACTTCTTTCAGTAAATCTATATTTATCTACAAATATTTTTGGAAAGTAATAATTTCCTAGGTAACTAAATGAAAGTTCTCTAAAGACTACCTATGTAGCAAAATAGGAACTAATTCTGCTTCTTATCTACCCAAAGTATATCATATGGGGCTGTGGATACATACCTGTGCTGCTTTTTTGTAGGCATCTCATTCTCTGTCATTTCTGGCATGGTTACAGTAATAGGAACCTACAAAAGGATAGAAAGACACACCAGAACGTTTAGCCATTCTTATAAAAATTGATCAATAGCAATTTGATTTGAATGTTAAAATGCTAAAAAAACTGACATTGAAAAGCATTGGATTCTGTGTTGCTGATAGAAGTATAAGAAAATAGGATAAAAGTACTGTAATTAGCAAATATAGAAAATGGTGAATATCAGATGTGAGTTATAGCCAGAAAGTGCTTGAGAAAATTTGAGTAGAAAAAGATCATTGCAGGCTTGGAAATCAAGAAAAGCTTAACAGGGATGTGAATTTGAACAACAGCTGGAAAGACAGGTAGAACACACGTTTGAGTTGGGAGAGTAGACTATTTGTTCATATGAAGTGTTATACAGAATTTAAACTAGAACAACGGTCCCCCACTCTGAACACAAAATCAAATGTGACAAGAGCACAAACATGTAATATTCCATACATGAAAGCACGCATTCATTCACTCACTCATTTGCTGGGCTTTCTTTAACTTCAAACTGCTAGAAGTCTCACATCATTTAAATGTCATTTAAAATCTGGGCATGAAAATTCTATATATTTTTTAATTCTCGGGATACTAAAGAATATATGGGCCGGGCGCGGTGGCTCAAGCCTGTAATCCCAGCACTTTGGGAGGCCGAGGCGGGTGGATCACGAGGTCAAGAAATCGAGACCATCCTGGTCGACATGGTGAAACCCCGTCTCTACTAATACAAAAAATTAGCTGGGCATGGTGGCGCGTGCCTGTAATCCCAGCTACTCAGGAGGCTGAGGCAGGAGAATTGCCTGAACCCAGGAGGCGGAGGTTGCGGTGAGCCGAGATCGCGCCATTGCACTCCAGCCTGGGTATCAAGAGCGAAACTCCGTCTCAAAAAAAAAAAAAAAAAAAAAAAGAATATGTGTACTACACGTATATATACACAGATGGAAAAGGCCAGAAAGCAAATACATTAATATATTAATCATAGTTAAGTAAGAGTAGTGATATTTTGGTGATTTCATCCTCTTCTCTGATTTTCAAAAATTTCATAATGAAAGCTGTAATGCTTTCAAATCCCAGAGATTGACAACTGTATTAGTCCATTCTCATGCTGCTATAAAGAAATACACGAGACTGGGTAATCTGTAAAGGAAAGAGGTTTAATTGACTCACAGTTCCACAGTGCTGGAGAGGTCTCTGGAAACTCACAATCATGGTGCTCTGTCACCTCTTGAATACTTTGCTGCTTAGAAATTTCTTCCACCGGATAACCTAAATCATCTCTCTCAAGTTCAAAGTTCTACAGCTCTAGGGCAGGGTAAAATCCTTCCAGTCTCTTTGCTAAAGCACAGCAAGAGTCACCTTTGCTCTAGTCTCCAAGAAGTTCCTAATCTCCATCTGAGACCACCTCAGCCTGGACTTTGTTGTCCACATCACTATCAGCATTTTGGTCAAAACCATTCGACAAGTCTCTAGGGAGTTCCAAACTTTCCCACATTTTCCTGTCTTCTTCTGAGCCCTCCAAACTGTTCCAACCTCTGCCTGCTACCCAGTTCCAATGTTGCTTCCACATTATCAGGTATCCTTATATCAGTGCTCCACTCCCAGTGCCAATTTACTGTGTTAGTCCATTCTCAACGATGCTATGAAGAAATACTCAAGACTTGGTAATTTATAAAGGAAAGAGGTTTCACTGACTCACAGTTCCTCAGGGCTGGGGAGACCCCACGAAACTTACAATCATGGTAGAAGAGGAAGCAAACACATCCATCTTTACATGGCAGCAGGAAAGAGAAGTTGTGAGCTAAGTGAGGAAAGTCCCTTATAAAACCATCAGATCTCATGAGAACTTCACTATCACAAAAGCAGTATGAGGGTAATGGCTCCCATGATTCAATTACCTCCCACTAGGTCCCTTCCATGACAGATAGAATTATAGGAACTGCAATTCAAGATGAGATTTAGATGGGGACACAGCCAAACCATATCAACAACCTTTCAAAATGGGTCTACCAAGTTGGGATACCTGCTCTGGTACACTAGAGGAGGTGCAAGTTTTTTCCTCTGAGAGAAAAAGTAGCAACTATGAAATCTGAAGTCAGAAAGCATGAGCTTAAAATTTGGTTCTGCCACTTCCTAGCTGTCAGGTCTTGGGTAAGTTACATAACCTCTCAGAATCTCAGATGCTTCATCTACACCATGAATCATAATAACTGTATTACTTTATTGGATTGTTTTGAGCAGGGAATGAAATTTTGCAGGGACAGCACAAGACCTCATTGCCTAGTAGTAATAACGATTCAATGAATGTTAGCTTTAAATGTTAGTGAGATATTTCAGGTTAACTTTAGCCCTAGGGAGGAGGGAGAAGGGTCCTGGGAAATAAGTAGATATGAACGCAGGAAGAGGACGACAGAAAGTACTGACTGAAGCAGCCTGTGTAGAAATGTGTCATCAAAACCCATGTCCAGCAGCTTATTCCTATTCCACCTTTTCCATACAATTTGTGAAGTACCTATCAGCCTAAAAGCAATGCGTTCACCTTAGGTAACCTTATGGTGATGGTGGGGGACATGTAATTACATAAATGAATAAGGCTTGTGACCTTCTCACCTAAGGACTTGCAGAGTTTCTTCACTTTTGATTCCTGGCTTCCAACGCCTCCCGTTTCTGATCCAAATGTAACATCTTCTGCCAGAAGATGGTCTATAGGTTATGCTTTCTTCTTACTACACAAGAGAAAAATCAATGAATGTTTATAGTTGGTAGGTGCCCATTAGCAGCACGTAAGACAAGGGCTGACAACCTATGACAAGCAAGCAGATTTTTAGTACCACGAAGGATGATCCTGAACTCTCCCCACCACTTGAAAGCAAATCAATGCAGTTACTCTCAAAAGTCACTTTCCTATTGGTTACCAATACTCCACCCCCACAAAGATGGTAGTCTTACAGCCAATGGATGGTTCCCAGGAGGTGATTCTCTGCTTTCTCTTATGCATGCTCATTGTCCCTTAGGTCCTCTCTACCTGCTGGTAACTCAAATCCTCCACCTGGGTCTTACCCTAATCTCTGTCCTCAATTCTAAAGTTGTCTTTCCTTCAACTTCCTACCTCCTACTTCTCTCTTGTAAGAGTGCCTGAAAACTTACATAGGGACCTTCCTCTGAGACAGTGACACTAGGAAGACAGCCCTCAGACCTGTGCATTGTATGTGTTCTAAAAAAATGTAAATTTGGGGGCTTCATTCCAAACATGACAAATGAGAGGTCTGGGAAGGGCCCAGGAATTTGCATTTTCAACAATCTCCTGGGGTGATCTCCCCTCCCCTCTCCTTTCCTTCTCTCCTCCCTTCCTTCATTCCATTCCTCGCTCCCTTCCTCACTCCCTTCCTCCCTCCCTCCCTTCCTTGCTCCCTTCCTCCCTTCCCTCCTTTCTCTCTCTTTTTTTGTTTTTGGTTTTTTAGGTACAGAAAAGTTTCAGAAACTTCAAGAGAGGGATTTGAGTTTTAGTAAGTGCCCCAGGTGATTCTAATAGGAAAAAGGTGGAAACACAGGCAGTTATCTTTAATTGGTGAAAGTTCAAGCATCTGACCAATATCCTAGTTCAAGCATCTGACCAATATCCTAGTTCCAGCCTTTCTCCTGCAGTACTTTTGAAAGTCTGTAGACAATTTCACATATGGTTAAGGTACATGAAGTAAGAGTTCTAGTTGTCTCAACATCTAGAATCTTTTTTCTGGCCTCAGTCCTTAATAACCAGTATCTAGAATCTTAGTCAATGACACTAAGGGTCTATCATATAAGTAAACACATTCACTGCACTCAGGTGAAAGCCAAGAATTTAACTGAAAGAGGAATACAACTGCAAATCTAAATCATCCCATTTACCAAACGCCACTGTGAATAGCCATCTCAATGTAAAATTATTTCTATGTCCAATCATGATACTAAAATTGCATTCCCGATGTCAAAAAAAAGAACATCTACTGGAAAAGAACTATCCCTTTTCTATGAATCCCTATCCACTTAATAATTAGCTTAATAAAGAAATTGCACCAAAAGAGAGCCCACATAGCCAAGTCAATTCTAAGCAAAAAGAACAAAGCAGGAGGCATCACACTACCGGACATCAAACTATATTACAAGGCTACAGTAATCAAAACAGCATGGTACTGGTACCAAAACAGAGATATAGACCAATGGAACAGAACAGAGGCATCGGAGGCAACACAACATATCTACAACCATCTGATCTTTGACAAACCTGATAAAAACAAGCAATGGGGAAAGGATTCCCTGTTTAATAAGTGGTGTTGGGAAAACTGGCTAGCCATATGCAGAAAGCAGAAACTGGACCCCTTCCTGACACCTTACACTAAAATTAACTCCAGATGGATTAAAGACTTAAACATAAGACCTAACACCATAAAACCCCTGGAAGAAAACCTAGGCAAAACCATTCAGGACATAGGTGTAGGCAAGGACTTCATGACCAAAACACCAAAAGCATTGGCAACAAAAGCCAAAATAGACAAATGGGACCTAATCAAACTCCACAGCTTCTGCATGGCGAAAGAAACAGTCAATAGAGTGAATCAGCAACCAACAGAATGGGAACAAATTTTTGCAGCCTACCCATCTGACAAAGGGCTGATATCCAGAATTTACAAAGAACTAAAACAGATTTACAAGAAAAAAACAAACAAGTCCATTCAAAAATGGGCAAAGGATATGAACAGATACTTTACAAAAGAAGACATATATGAGGCCAACAAGCATATGAAAAAATGCTCATCATCACTGGTCATTAGAGAAATGCAAATCAAAACTACACTGAGATACCATCTCACGCCAGTTAGAATGGCGATCATTAAAAAATCTAGAGACAACAGATGCTGGAGAGGATGTGGAGAAATAGGAACACTTTTACACTGTTGGTGGGAATGTAAATTTGTTCAACCATTGTGGAAGACAGTGTGGTGATTCCTCAAGGACCTAGAAATATAAATTCCATTTGACCCAGCAATCCCATCACTGGGTATATATCCAAAGGATTATAAATCGTTCTACTATAAGGACACATGCACACAAATGTTCATTGCAGCACAGTTTACAATAGCAAAGACCTGGAACCAACCCAAATGCCCATCGATGATAGACTGGACAGGAAAAATGTGGCACATATACACCATGGAATATTATGCAGCCATCAAAAACGATGAGTTCGCGTCCTTTGTAGGGACATGGATGAACCTGGAAACCATCATTCTCAGCAAACTGACACAAGAACACAAAATCAAACATCGCATGTTCTCACTCATAGACAGGTGTTGAACAATGGGAACACATGGACACAGGGAGCGGAGCACTATACAATAGGGTCTGTTGCGGGGGAGTGGGGGGGACAGCGGGGGGTGGGGAGTTGGAGAGAGATAGCATGGGGAGAAATGTCACATATAGGTAAAGGGGAAGAAGGCAGCAAATCACACTGCCACGTATGCACCTATGCCACAATCTTGCATGTTTTTCACATGTACCCCCAAACCTAAAATGCAATTAAAAAAAAGAAATTGCATTTTTAATATAATATTTATGTAACTAAATACAAATATACTCTTTAAAACATTTAAAGTGCCATTAAAAAATTTTTTTTAATTTTTAAAAATTTTTTAGACACAGGATTTTGCTCTGTCACCCGGCTGGTGTGCAGTGGTGTGATTATAGCTCACAGCAGCCTCGAACTCCTGGGCTCAAAAGATCCTCCCACCTCAGTCTCCTAAGTAGTTAGAAATACAGGCACACACCACTATTCCCAGCTAATTTTTTGTAGTGATAGAATCTTGGTATGCTGCCCAAGCTGGTCTCTAATTCCTGGCTTCAGGCGAGCCTTCTGCCTCAGTCTTCAAAAGTGCTTGGAGCCATTGCACCTGGCTCCATTAATATTTTGGCTCCATTAATTTTTGAATGCCAAAGGATTACACTAGTAATCTCTGAATTATTATGTTTTTATGGGAGAACTATTTCTGAAGTTAGTCAAACCAGGTAGTTCTCAAGTGTGGTGCTCAGATCACCTGAATCGAAATCACGTTTTTCAAAACTTTTTTCCTTGAGGTAAAATTTACATATAACAAGTTGCATGGGTTTTTGTTTTTTTTTTTTTTTTTTGAGACGGAGTTTCGCTCTTGTTACCTAGGCTGGAGTGCAATGGCGTGATCTCAGCTCACCACAATCTCCGCCTCCTGGGTTCAGGCAATTCTCCTGCCTCAGCCTCCTGAGTAGCTGGGATTACAGGCACGTGCCACCATGCCCAGCTAATTTTTTGTATTTTTAGTAGAGACGAGGTTTCACCATGTTGACCAGGATGGTCTCAATCTCTTGACCTCGTGATCCACCCGCCTCGGCCTCCCAAAGTGCTGGGATTACAGGCGTGAGCCACCGCACCCGGCCCTGTTTATGGGTTTTGACAAATGCACACAACTGTGTGACCCAACCCCATCAAGGTACAGAACACCAGAGAAAGTTCTCTTTTTTTTTTTTTTTTTTTTTTTTTTGAGACAAAATCTCGCTCTGTCACCCAGCTTTGGAGTGCAGGCGCAATCTCAGTTCAATGCAACCTCTGCCTTCTGGGTTCAAGCAATTCTCTTGCCTCAGCCTCCCTAGTAGCTGGAATTACAGGTGCCCCCCATGACCAGCTAATTTTTGTATTTTTAGTAGAGACAGGGTTTCACCATGTTGGCCAGCCTGGTCTCGAACTCCTGTCCTCAAGCAACCCACCCACCTCAGCCTCCCAAAGTGCTGGGATTACAGGCATGAGCCACCATGCCCGGCCTGAGAAAGTTCTTTTATGACCCTTTTAAGTCAATCCCTTCCCCTACTCCAGAGGCAAACCCTATCCTAAATATTTTCATCATAGAACTTCATATAAATGTATTGATTGGGAATTCTTTTGTGCCAAGCTTTCACTAAGCATGTTTCAGAAACTCATCTAGTAGATTGTTTTTATTGCTGAGTATAAATATATAACTCCATGTGAATTTGTAACAGAGTTTATCTGTTTTTCTATTAGTGTATACCTGTGCTGTTTCCATGTTTTGGCTACTATAAATAAAGCTATTATAAACATTCTTGCAAGTCTCTTCATGGGTATCATCTTTCGTATCTCTTGGGTGAATATGTAGGACTGAAACTCCTATCATATACCCTGCAATTCCAATCCTTGGTATCCAACCAAGAGAAATGAAAGATGATATCCACACATTTACATAAGAATGTTTAGGGCTGAGCATGGTGGCTCACACCAGTAACCCCAACACTTTGGGAGGCCAAGTCGGGTGGATCACCTGAGGTCAGGAGCTGGAAACCAGCTTGGCCAACATGGTGAAACCCCATCTCTACTAAAAATATAATAATTAGCCAGGCATGGTGCACAAGCCTGTAATCCCAGCTACTCAGGAGGCTGAGGCAGTAGAATCCCTTGAACCCAGGAGGCAGAGGTTACAGTGAGCCAAGATTGCACCACTGCACTCCAGCCTCGGTGATAGAGCAAGACTCTGTCTCAAAAAAAATAAAAAGAATATTTAGGCCAGGTGCAGTGCTCACATCTATGATGGCAGCACTTTGAGAGGCTGAGACAGGCAGATCACTTGAGCCCAGGAGTTCTAGACCAGCTTGGGCAACATGGCAAAATCCCCTATCTACAAAAAAAAAATTAGCCAGGCATGGTGGCACATACCTGTAGTCCCAGCTACCAGAGGGAGGTGAGGTGAGAGTATTATTTGAGACCAGGAGGTAGAGGCTGCAGAGAGCTATAATTGCACCACTCAGTCTGGGTGACAGACCAAGACCTTGTCCTAAAAAAAAAAAAAAAAAGAATGTTAGCCAGAGGCAGTGGCTAACACCTGTAATCCCAGCACTTTGAGAGGCCAAGGCAGGCAGATCACTTGAGGTCAGGAGTTCAAGACCAGCCTGGCCAACAGAGCGAAACCCCATCTCTTCTAAAAATACAAAAATCAGCTGGGCATGGTGGCATGCGCCTGTAGTCCCAACTACTTGGGAGGCTGAGGCAGGAGAATTGCTTGAACTTAGGAGGTGGAGGTTGCAGTGAGGTGAGATCATGCTACTGCACTCCAGCCTGGGCAACAGAGTGAGACTCTATCTCCAAAAATAGAAAAAAAAAAAGAAGAAGAAGAATGTTTAGGCTGGGCACAGTGGCTCATGCCTGTAATTCCAGCACTTTGGGAGCCCAAGGTGGGAGGACTGCTTGCATCTTGGACAAAACGGCAAGACCCTGTCTCTTAAAAAAAAAAAATTAGGCATAGTGGTGCACGCTGCCTATGATCCCAGCTACTCAGGAGGCTGAGGTGGAAGGATTGCTTGAGCCTGGGAGGTCAAAGTTGCAATGAGCAGTGTTCATGCCATTGCACTCCAGCCTGGGTGACAGAGCAAAACCCTGTCTCAAAAAAAAAAAAAAAGTTTAGCGCAGCTTTCTTTGTAATAGCCAAAAGAGTTTTTTATACCTTCTGGATGCCTATCCTTTGTCTGAAATACTGAAATATACTTTGTAAATATTTCCTCCCATTATGTGGCCTGCCTACTCATTTTCTTAATGGTGACTTTTGGTGAGCAAAAGTTTTTGATGAAGTATAAATTATCAATTTTTTTTAATCATTATTCTTTTTTGTGTCCCGTCCATAAAACCTTTACCCATCCAAAAGATATTCTGCTATGATTGTTTCTAGAAGGTTTACACCTTTTTTTTTTTTTTTGAGACAGAGTTTCGCTCTGTTGCCCAGACTGAAGTGCAGTGGTGAGATCTAGGTTCACTGCAACCTCCACCTCCCAGGTTCAAGCAATTCTCTTGCCTCAGCCTCCCAAGTAGGTGGGACTACAAGTGTGCGTCACCATGCCCAGCCAATTGTATTTTTAGTAGAGACAGAGTTGTGCCAGGTTGGCCAGGATGGTCTCGAACTCCTGACCTCAAGTGATCTGCCCACCTCGGTGTCAGCCACTACACCTGGCCAAGAAGGCTTGAGCCACCATGCCAGGCCAAGAAGGTTTATAGCTTTAACTGTTAATATTTAGGTCAAGAATCCATATTATATATGGCACAAGGTAGGGGTCAAGGTTCATATTTTCCCCCGTATGTATATTTAGTTGTTCCAACATGATTTGCTGAAAAGATTTCTTTTCCTCAAAGGACTGTTCCGGCATCTGTGTTGAAAATCAAGTGTCCATATAAGTGTGGTTCCATTTCTAGACACTCTGTTCTGTTGCTCTCTATCCTTATCTATCCTTGTGCCATTACCACAAAGTCTTGATTATGTATATGCTTAAAATATAGATTCCTATGCCCTACTCCAGACCTAATGAATCAGAATCTTGGGAGGGAAAGGTCCAGGGATATGTACTTCTAACAAGCTCTCCAGTTGATTCTTGTGCACCCTAAAGTTTGAGAAGTATTATACTACTTTAACACTCCTTCCCCTAGAACTTATACAAACTAAGGGACTCACAAATTAGACCCATATGGAAAGACCAGTAAACTTGGAATTAGGAAATCTGAGCTCTGGTTTTAGATTTGCTACTCAATAACTAAATATAATTTTATTTACCAGGGCATAAGTTTCTTCATATGTAAAACAAAAGATGGAACTAGACTCAGTCATTCAATTATGGGTTGCATACCTACACTGTCCTAGGAACTGCAGATATAAAGAAGGATAAGACATATTTGGCCAACAAGAACACAGGCTGGATCAGTGCTGTCCAAAAGAACTTTGTGCAATAATAAAAATTTTCTTTATCTGTGCTGTTCAATATAGTAATATAGTCACCACTAGTCACATATGGCTACTACATACTTGAAATGTGTCTTGAAATGTGGCTAGTGAGATCAAAGAACCTTTCAATTTTATATAATTTTAAGTAATTTAAGTTTAAATAGCTACACACGGACAGTGGCACCGTATTGGACAGCACAGACAAAGGAAAAAGTAATTAAAAAGATGAAAAACAAAAATTAGTGGATGTCAACTTCCAGGTCTTCATAATATCCTACATAATATCCTCCATAATATCCAGATACATAAGATATCACCATTGGGGGAAGCCGAATCAAGAGTACACAGACTCTGTGCTATTTCTGTAATTTCCTGTAAGTTTAAATTATTTAAAATAAAGAAAAAGTCTTTTGAGACAGGGTCTTGCTCTGTCACCCGGGCTGGAGTGCATGGCCTACTGTCAGCTCACTGCAACCTCCACCTCCCAGGCTCAAGTGATCCTCCTGCCTCAACCTCCTGGATAGCTGGGACGACAGGAGCATACCACCACACCCTGCTAAGTTTTGGATTTTTTTCTAGACATGGTTTCATCATGTTGCCCAGTTGATCTTGTTTTTTTGTTTGGGTTTTTGGAGTGCTGTTGTTGTTGTTTTTTAGAAAGGGTCTCGCTCTGTTACCCAGGCTGGAGTACAGTGGCACAATCTCGGCTCACTGCAATCTCTGCCTCCTGGGCTCAAGCAATTCTTCTGCCTCAGCCTCCCAAATAGCTGGGATTACAGGTGTGTGCTACCATACTCAGCTAATTTTTATATTTTTAGTAGGTTTTGCCATGTTGGCCAGGCTGGTCTCGAACTCCTGAACTCAAGTGACCTGCCTGCCTCAGCATCCCAAAATGCTGGAATAACAGGAGTGAGCCACTGTGCCCAGCTGGTTTTAAACGCCTGGACTCAAGTGTTCCTCCCGCCTCAGCCTCCCAAAGTATTGGGATTACAGGTGTGACCCCCTGCAACCAGCCTAAAATAAGGTTTTTAAAAGTAAATTTAAAAAGTGTACCATAAAGATTTATTAATAAAATGCTATGCATGGACGAAGTATTGAGCCTATATTTTGTGGAACTCAAAGAAAGACAGACTTGGAAAATGAGTAGGATTTTACCAGGAAGAGATGGGAGGAAAAGAATATGAGGCAGAAGGAAAAGCAATTGTAAGGGCAATGAAACATTAAAAAACATGGTGAGTCTGAGGGCTGCATGAGGAATGCAGAAAACACAGGAGGGAGGGAAAGAGGCAAGAGGTGAGGGCAGAAAGAGAACTTGAACCAGACCGCAAAGGAATTTTCTATGCCTAATAAATGTGTTTGGATTTTATCTCAAGATCAGTTCCCAAATATTAATCTATAAACTAGTATTAGTCTGAAATAAAGTCCCGCTGGTTCTACAGTAAAATGAAAGTGGACAGTGAAGTAAGGATTTGGTTATTAACATACAACTTATATACAATAAGTCACTAAAGTAGTCAGCTCAATGGGTTTTTATATATTCATACACCCATGTAACTGCCACTCAGATTAAGATACATAACACTACTAGCATCTCAAAAGGCTTTCTTGTGGTCTCTGCCACTTAATCCCTTGAAGTTTCTTTTAAAAATATATACTCAAAAATGTGCTAAAAGCTCATACATTGCTGGTGGGAATGTAAAATGGAAAACGGCTTGGTGGCTCCTCAAAAAGTTAAAAACAGATACTGCAAGACCTAGCAATTTCACTTATAGGTACGTACCCAAGAGAACTGAAAGTATATGTTCAAATGTTCCTAGTAGCAGTATTAATATAATAGCCAAAGAGTTAAAATAACTCAAATACCCATCAAATAATAAATGGATAAAATATGGTGTATCTACACAATGAAATTTTATTCAGGCTGGGCTGGTGGCTCGCAACTGTAATCCTGATACTTTGCGAGGCCAAGGCAGGAGAATTGCTTGAGCTCAGGAGTTCAAGACCAGCTTGGGCAACATGGCGAAACCCCATCTCTATCAAAAATTTTAAAATTAGCCAAGTGTGGTGGTGCACACCTATGATAGTAGCTACTGGGGAGGCTGAGGTGGGAGGATCGCTTCAGTCTGGAAAGTTGAGGCTGTGCCATGATTGTATCAGTGCACTCCAGCCTGAGTGACAGAGCAAGACCCTGTCTCAAGAGCAGCACAGATTATTCAGCAATAAAAAGACATGAAGTACTGATATATGCTACAGCATGCATGAACCTTGAAAATATTATGCTAAGTAAAATAAGCCCAAAACTAAAGATCACATATTGTATTATTCTATTTATATATAATGTCAAGAATATACAAATCCACACAGACAGGAAGTACACTAGTCGTTGCCAGGGGTAGGAGAAGGTTATGAAGAGTGACTGACTGCTAATGGGTATTGGGTTTCTTTTGCAGATGGTACGGTTGGGTTTTCTTGTTGTTTTGTTTTGTTTTGTTTTGTTTTGAACCAGGATCTCACTCTGTCACCCAGGCTGGAGTGCAGTGGCATTCACAGCTCACTGCAGCCTGGACCTCTCTGGCTCAAGTGACCCTCCCACCTCGGCCTCCCAAGTAACTAAGACTACAGGCATATGCCACCACACTCAGCTAATTTTTTTAATTTTATAGAAACAAGGTTTCCCTATGTTGCCCAGGCTGGTCTCAAACTCCTGGGCTCAAGCAATCCTCCTGCCTTGGCCTCCCAAAGTGCTAGGATTATAGGTGTGAGCCACCACACTTAGCCAGTGCTTTTAAATTAGATTATGAAAATGGCTGCACAATTTTGTGAATATGCTAAAAAGCACTGAATTGTACACTATAAAAGGGTGAATGTTGGCCAGGCACAGTGGCTAACACCTGTAATCCCAAGCTTTGGGAGGTTGAAGAGAGGACTGACTGAGCCCAGAATTCAGGACCAGCCTGGACAACATAGTGAGATCCCCATCTCTACAAAAAATGAAAGAATTAGCCAGGCATGGTGGTACATGCCTGTAGTCCTAGCTACTTGGGAGGCTGAAGTGGGAGGATTACTCGAGCCCAGGAGTTCAAGGCTGCAGTGAGATATGATTGCACCACTGCAGTTCAACCAGCACAACAGAGGGAGACCTTGTTTCTTAAAGAAAAGGAGGGGGGTCATGGGGGGGGGTGAGTGTTGTAGTATGTACATTATATCTCAACAAAAAATATAAATTATAAAATGAGCCAGGTGTGGTGACTCATCCCTGTAATACCAGCACTTTGGGAGGCCAAGGAGGGCAGATCACTTGAGTTCAGGAGTTCGAGATAAGCCAGGCCAACATGGCAAAACCCCCTCTCTACTGAAAATACAAAACTTAGCCAGGCATGGTGGCAGGCGCCTGTAATCCCAGCTACTCTGGAGGCTGAGGCAGGAGAATCGCTTGAACTCAGGAGGCAGAAATTGCAGTGAGCCAAGATCGTGCCACTGTACTCCAACTTGAGTGAAGGAGTAAGACTCCATCTCAAAAAACTAAACAAACTTCAATATGAAGTGAAAAGCAAAAAAGTGAACATGAACACGAAATGTCTGATATCTCTTGATTTAATCAACCCTATGTTCGTGAAAACTTTTTAAAACTCATTTTATTAATATGCATAATCATATATTCATTATGTAACTATTTGTATACATATACATTGTTTCTCTTAATATTAACTAATTTATAACATAAGTAGTATTAAAATAATTCAGTAATTTGTCCACAGTCACACAGTTAATTAATGGTGGAGGCAGCATCCTAATTCAGTTCTATCATACTCTGGAGCCCAAGTCCGTAACTATTTTCACAGAGCTTCTCCAAAATTAACCACAGTACTGTACATTTTAGCAAAACCATATCTCTAACTATATATTCTCCTTTTTTCAATTTACATCTTATAGTCCTGGATATATGTAGCTAGCACAGGTTGAACACTCCTAATCCAAAAATCTGAATTGCTCCAAAATCCAAAACTTTTTGAGAGCTGACATGATGCCACAAGTAGAAAATTCCATACCTAACCACGTGTGATGGGTCATAGTCAAAATGCAGTCACAACTTTGTTTCATGCATGAAATTCTTAAAAATATTGTATACAGTTATCTTCAGGTTCTGTATATAAGGTATATATGAAACATAAATGAATTTAGTGTTCAAACTTGGATCACATTCCCAAGATATCTTATTATGTATATGCAAATATTCAAAAATGAAAAAAAATTCCAAAATCTGAAACACCTTCTGGTCCCAAGCATTTCTGATAAAGGATACTCGATCTATCATATCTAGTGCAGAAAACTACTTTTCTCACAAGTTCCCTGACTCCGAGGTAACAAAAACATCCACTGAGAGCCATATCCAAATAAATAATTAATAGTTTTTCACAAAATAAAATATTAAAATCATCTGTTTCTGATGTGTTAAATGTTTAAAATGGAATTCCACTGTTGGGACTGCTTAAAAAAACAAAAGACTGGCCAGGCACAGTGGCGCATGTCTGTAATCCCTGAACTTTGGGAGGCCAAGGCGGGTGGATTGCTTGAGATACACATGCTCTAATGTCTATCATCTTATTTAACGTTTCAGGAATCTTTGCTCTGTGCTTTGCTATGTGAATTATTATTTGCAGTTATCTTCTCCAGCATCTTAGGTTAAAAATCTTCTACCTGGCATGTTCTATTGCCAAGTTTACCTGCTTCAATTCATTAAATCCTAAAGGGTTTGGACATATCTGTATGAGTGCAGGAACAGCACAGCGGTGCTTGTCATACCCAGAGGAATCTTTCCTCTATGTACATGGTTTCAGCAACTGCTTTCCACCTCGGTGAGAACTTGAGGACCTACTTATGATACGCTATGTTGTCTTCCGCTTTGTATAAGTTGTTATCGGAAGTTCTTTTTTCCTTTACCATTAAGAAAATCCTACATCCTTCAACAATGCCTTGTGGCTCCTTCCTGTCAATCACATCATCATGTTTGGCACTAGCAGTCACAGAGTTTCCTAGTGCCAATCTTGACATGTTATGACACATATAAAAACAGGAAATAATGAAGTCCTGCCACTAGAGCTTTCACTGTGAAGCTGAACCAAACTATATCTTGAGAAAAAGAAATAAGCCGAAGATGTAATTTGCTATATACAGTTTTAAATTTTTATTTTCAAACTATACAAGTAATCTGTTTGCATACAAATTTATTTTTGAAGAATACAGAAATGTATAAAGTTAAGTGGAAAAGCTTCTTTAAAGATCCAGTCTTCAGGAATAACTACCATGAACAGCTTGACATTTTTTTTAGACATTTTTTTAGACCTTTTCCTTGTTCCTAACCATATAAACTGCAAACACTTTGAGCACAAAAATTGTATCATAACTAAATTCAAGGAGAACTTCATGCATTAAGGCTTTTTAAAGCATTCAATCACAAAAATAATGCCTGCTCTTTAAACAGCACAGATGTATATGAAGTACCAATGCCCCGCTACTTGTAGCAGTCTGGTAGTATCAATTTCAGACATTTTCTTCCTACGTATGTCCAAGCAACTACTTATGTACACATTAGTAACCGTTACGCGGAAAGAGCAGGACACATATTTGAAATCCAAATCCTATAAAATACTTTTCACTGCCAGTTCAAATCTCCTGTAGGATGATCCTACTTGGATAAAATATAGGGCAGACCCCATGACTTTGCTGGTCACAGTTATATAACAAAAATCCTCTAGTCATTTTAATCACAAAATAATCCACTAGGAACATCTCAGTACAGTTCCTTTGATGTGAGTAATGCCTCTCGCCACCCAGTGTCTTACACTCTCCCTCTACCCACCAACTCCTGCCTCTGACCTTACAGTTCCTGTGTCTTTCTGCTGAGACAGCCTTACTACTGCCAGGTACCCAGATCAGGTCCCTCTTGACTGGCCCACATATGGTCTACAGAAACACCTCTTAGATGCAACTCCTAGAACCTTACTCTATAGGTATATTCATATACATACAAAAAAAATTCATTCAAGTATATTCATTTCAACTGTTTCAAGTAGCAAAAGATAAGGAAAACATCCTATCAAAAGCAGATTGATAAAATGTCATAGTAGTAAGTTACACCATCTGAAGTTGCCTATATTCAAACTTTTCTCTCTTTTTTTTTTTTTTTTTTTGAGACGGAGTTTTGCTCTTGTTACCCAGGCTGGAGTGCAATGGCGCGATCTCGGCTCACCGCAACCTCCGCCTCCTGGGTTCAGGCAATTCTCCTGCCTCAGCCTCCTGAGTAGCTGGGATTACACGCACGCGCCACCATGCCCAGCTAATTTTTTGTATTTTTAGCAGAGACGGGGTTTCACCATGTTGACCAGGATGGTCTCGATCTCTTGACCTCGTGATCCATCCACCTCGGTCTCCCAAAGTGCTGAGATTACAGGCGTGAGCCACCGCGCCCGACAAACTTTTCTGTTTCTTAAAACTGCAGTTGTAGATATCTTTACCCATTGTAGTCATATTATGTGCTGGCGTGCGCACGCATGTGTGTGTGTAAAAATATGAGGAAGAAAGAAAGCATGTGCACATATACACATACATTTTATTTTTAACCTTTCTGCATTTATTTGTCTGCAGTAACACAAATCTGGAGATTTGCTTCTGTACAATCTTAGAGGGTATTTTTAAATGATAATTTATTCCAGTCAGTTATTGTAACTATTGTCATATTTGGTCATATTCTGGTCATATTCTGTTCCCTCTCCCCCATTCCTTTTTACTTTTACTTGCCTGATAATTTTTTTCTCTTCCTTTTCCTCAGTATCTTTCTTCCCCTTGTATTTCTATTCTATTCATGAATGTCCTTAACAATTTTAAGAAACATTTTGTAGTGGACATTATTATTATTGTTACTTTGAGATGGAGTCTCATTCTGTAGCCCAAACTGAAGTGCAATGGCATAGACTTGGCTTATTGCAATCTCTGCCTCCAGGGTTCAAGTGATTTTCCTGCCTCAGCCTCCCAAGCAGCTGGGATTACAGGCATGTGCCACCACACCCGGCTAATTTTGCATGTTTTTTAGTAGAGACAGGGTTTCACTATGTTGGTCAAGCTGGTCTTAAACTCCTGACCTCAGGTAATCCACTCGCCTCAGCCTCCCAAAGTGCTGGGAGTACAGGCGTGAGACACCATGCCTGACCTGCAGTGGACATTATTGTAGTAGATACTTTCTTCTCTCCATTTCATGAAATTCTTCAATTTTTGCTTAGGTATGCTCCCCTGCACAACCCAGCCCTTGTACTTCCAGTACCAGGTCTTGGCAGGTCTTGGCAAATTCCTTTTCAATAGCCAGAGTGATTATTCTGGGGTTGTTTGGATTATAACAAAGCGAGGACTTTTCTCTGATAGTATGGGTAGCAACGCTTTCTCTCCCTGACTTAATACTGAACTTGCAGACATCTTGCAAAAGAGAGAAGCCAGTCCCTGAGGATAAAATTGACACACAAGAAGAAACAAAGCAGAGGCTGGGTGTGGTGGCTCACACCTGTAATCCCAGCACTTTGAGAGGCCAAGGCAGGAGGATTGCTTGAGACCATGAGGTCAAGACCAGCTTGGGCAACAAGATGAGATCCTATCTCTACAAAAAAAAAAAAAAAAAGCCAGACATGGTGGGCATGTGCCTGTGGTCTCCGCTACTCAGGAGGCTGAAGCAGGAAGATTGCTTGAGCCCAGGAGGTCGAGCAGTAACTGTGATCACATCACTACAATCCAGCCGGGGGGCGACAGAGCAAGACTCTGTCAAAGAAAGAAAGAAAAAGAGAAAAAATTAAAAGAAACAAAAGCAGAGAGGACATTAGAGAAAACGTATCACCAATAATCTAAAATATCCTAATACTAAATTTTAAATATATGTCCCTCTTATTAAAAAATCTATCTATGGTTTCTTCCTCTCCCACTACAAGTTTTAACATATTATATTTCTTACTTACCAACTGCCCACCATTTACCTCTGCCAACCACTTACTGAAATTGTCTAGACTTTTAGTACGAGAATATTCATTCTTCTCCTAGATCTATATTCCATTTATCAAATTTCTTCTTTGTTCTTTTGCACCACATTTCAGAAGAATTCCTTGGTCTGATCTTCTAGTTCAGTGATTTAGTCATCTAATACAACCATGCTGCTATTCAGCCTGCTACTGAAGTTTTTATTTCAGAAAACATGTTTTCAATTTCTAAAAGCTTTCTCATTCTCATTTCTTTTTTCATAGCAACCTATTGCTATTTTACAGAAATGGTACTTTCGCAAATCTTTGAGGATACTGTTGAACAAAAAATATTGCCCTTTGTCTAATACATTCAGTTTGATTTCTCAAAGACTGACTCCTCTATTTGTTCAGCTTGGTAAACAGCTTTCATCCTGTTTTCCTTAAATATTTAATGATTCTTGGTTAAATAAATTGGTGGCTAAAGCTGGTTTTCCCAACACAACGGTTCTGAATTCTGGCTGCATTGCAAAAATCACCTTTTAAAAAATGCTAGCGGCTGGGCATGGTGGCTTATGCCTGTAAACCTAGGACTTTGGGAGGCCGAGACAGGTGGATTGCCTGAGCTCAGGAGTTCGAGATCAGCCTGGGCAACACTGTGAAACCCCGTCTCTACTAAAAATACAAAAAAATTGGCTGGGCATAGCGGTATACACATGCTAAGGCAGGAAAATTGCTTAAGCCTGGGAGGCGGAGGTTGCAGTGAGCCAAGATTGCACCATTGCACTCAAGCCTGGGTGCCCAGAGGTAGAGGGAGACTCTGTCTCAAAAAAAAAAAAAAAAAAACGCTAGCTAGGCATAGTAGCTTACAACTCCAGTTCTAGCTACTTAGAAGGCTGAGGCAGCTGAGAGAGATGGCTCACGCCTGTAACGCCTGCAACGCCTGCAACGCCTGCACTTTGGGAGGCTGAGGCAGGTGGATCACAAGGTCAGGAGTTTGAGACCAGCCTGGCCAAGATGGTGAAACCCTGTCTCTACTAAAAATACAAAAATTAGCTGGGCACGTTGGTGGGTGCCTGTAATCCCAGCTATTTGGGAGGCTGAGGTAGGAGAATCGCTTGAACCTGGGAGGCAGAGGTTGCAGTGAGCTGAGATGGCACCATTACACTCTAGCCTGGGCAACAGAGCGAGACTCTATCTCAAAAAAAAAAAAGAAGGCTGAGGCAAGAGGATACTTGAGCCTGGGAATTCAGGCCTATAGTGAGCCATGATTGTGCCACTGTACTCAAGCCTGAGTGACAAAGCAAGACCCTATCTCTATGTTTTAAAAAAAACCAACCAAACAACAAAAGTTCTTCAGGTGATTTTAATGTGCATCTACCACTAGGAACCATTGCTGTAATATATGTGAAAATCACTCCTTCCTGCCATGAATGTACATGCTGACTATCAAGAGTATCATATGTGAGAATAGGCAAGCAGTCAGGCAGGTGCTCCTGAAGGAAGGAGTTGCCACATTCACAGTGGCAACCAGAAGTTCTCTAAAGTGTAACCCTGATTTTCTCTCTGGCTTTAAAGCCCGTGTTGGACATACTGCCAATTTATATAGATATGTTCTAGTAGCTTAACCTATAGGTAAATGTAATTAGCTATTCTAGTGGGTCTTGGTTCAACAGTTTTGAAATGTGGTAATTAATTTCCTCAACCCACTCTGACTTTGAAATTTCCTGAGCATGAGGGTTTCCAAAATTGTGTCAGGAAAACTCACTTCACTAATGTTTCTCCTTTATACCTGTATTAGGTTGCAGATTTCTCCACATAGTAAGGTATCAATCTGAACCCATATGCTTTGCATTCTTTATAAATTACTCAATGGTTCTTTTTTTTAAAGAGACAAGGTCTCACTATGTTGCCCAGGCTGGTCTCAAACAATCTGCCCACCTCAGCCTCCCCAAGTGCTGGGATTACAGGCGTGAGCCACTATGCCTGGCCTGGTTTGGGTTTTTTGTTTAAATTTTTAATTTTTATGGGTAAATAATAGATGTATATACTTAAGGGATATGTTAGATATTTTGATACAGGCATACAACGTTAATAATCACATCAGGGTAAATAGTGTATCCATCACCTCAAGCATTCATCATTTCTTTGTGTTACAAACATTCCATTTATATTCCCTCAGTTATTCTAAAATGTACAACAAATTATTGCTGACTGTAGTCACCCTATTGTGCTATCACAGCTGATATTCATTGCACCTAACGATATGTATCCATTAACCATCCCCATTTCCTACTTCACCTTCACTACCCTTCCCAGCCTCTGGTAATCGTGATTCTACTCTCTATCTCCATGAGTTCAGCTGTTTTAATTCTTAGTTCCCACAAATGAGCGAGGAACGTATGAAGTTTGTCTTTCTGTGTCTGGCTTATTTCATTTAATGTAATGACCTCCAGTTCCATCCATGTTGTTGTAAACGACTGGATCTCATTCTTTTTATGGCTGAATAGTACTCCATTGTGTATATATATCATATTTTCTGTATCCATTTGTCTGTGAATGGATACTTGATTCCAAATCTTGCCTATTGTGAATACTGCTGCAATAAACACTGGAATGCAGATATCTCTTCAATATACCTATTTCCTTTCTTTGGGGTATATACCTAGCAGTGGGACTGCTGGGTCATATGGCAGTTCTATCTTTAGTTTTTTCAGGAGCCTTCAAACTGTTCTCCATAGAAGATTTACTAATTTACATTGCCACCAACCGTGTATGAGGGCTCCCCTTTCTCCACATCTTCACCAACATTCATTATTGCCTATCTTTTGGATAAAAGCCATTTTAACTGAGGTGAGATATATCTCATTGTAGTTTGAACTGCATTTCTCTGATGATCAGTGATGTTGAGCACCTTTTCACGTACCTATTTGTCATTTTTATGTCTTCTTTTGAGAAATACCTATTAATATATTTTGCCTATTTTTAAATTGGATTTCTTTCCCTGTAGAGTTGTTTTGGTTCCCTACATATTCTGCTTATTAATATTCTGTCAGATGGATAGTTCGCAAATATTTCCTCCCATTCCATGTGTTGTCTTTTCACTGTTGATTGTTTCCTTTGCTGTGCAGAAGCTTTTTAACTTAATGTGATCCCATTTGTCCATTTTTGTTTTGGTTGCCTATGCTTTGGGGGTATTATTTAAGAAGTCTTTACCCAGTCCAATGTCCTGGAGAGTTTCCCAAATGGCTTCTTTCAGTAGTTTTTTTTTTTTTTTTTTTTAGCCACCTGATGAAAATGAGAAGTCTCCTGAGTTCACCTATTTCTTTTTTATTTATTTATTTATTTTTAAGAAAGAAAGAAAAAAGAAGAAGAGGAAGAAAAAGGAAGAGAAATAGAGAGAGAGAATGGGAGTATTGCTTTCTTGCCCAGGCTAGAATGCAGTTTAGTAATGGGTATTGAAAACCTCTTTTATACCAATAATTATACTTGATGATGTAGACAGGAAGGAATAAGGGAAGAAAATAACAAACAAGTTGCCAACCAATATTTCATTTAAACCTATGAAATGCTATGCGATTACTGAGGAGTGATTTACTTCCAATTATGTAGTCACTTTTGGAATAGGTATGAAGTGGTAATGTACGTTTTGTGTATTTGAAGTGGAGAGTTCTATAAATGTTTATTAAGTTTACTTGTTCCAGGTCTGAGTTCAAGTCCTGGATGTCCTTGTTAATTTTCTGTTTCATTGATCTATAAAATCATTAGCTCTTCTTGTTACATTGATCATTTTGCCATTATGTAATGTCCTTCTTTGCCTCTTTTGATCTTTGTTGCTTTAAAGTCTATATTTTATCAGAGGCGAAAATTGCATCTCCTGCTTTTTATTTATTTGTTTATTTTTACTCTCTGTTTGGTTGGTAAATCTTCCTCCTTCTCTTTGTTTTGAGTCTTTGTGTATTGTTGCATGTGAGATGGGTCTGGATGCAGCATACTGATGGGTTTTGGCTTTTTATCCATTTTGAATATATATGAGTTTAACACTGCCATTTGATGCTAGCTGGCTGTTTTGCCCTTTAGTTGGTGTTAATTTTTCATTGCGTTGATGCTCTTTTCTTTTTGATATATTTTTGGAAAGGCTGATATTGGTTGTTCCTTTATATGTATAGTGCTTCTTTCAGAAGCTCTTGTAAAGCAGGCCTGGTGGTGGTGAAGTCTCTAAGTACTTGTTTGTTCGCAAAACATTTAATTTTTCCTTCACTTATAAAGCTTAGTTTGGCTGGATATGAAATTCTGGGTTGAAAGTTCTTTTCTTTGAGGATGTTAAATATTGGTCCCCACTCTTTTCTAGCTTGTAGGGTTTCTGCTGAGAGATCTGCTGTAAGTCTGATAGGTTTCCCTTTATGGGTAACCTGACCTTTCTCTCTGGCTGCCCTTAGTATTTTCTCCTTCATTTCAACCCTAATAAATCTGGCGATTATGTGCTTTGGGGTTGGTCTTCTTGAAGAATATCTTTGTGGTGTTCTCTGTATTACCTGGAGTTGAATATTACCCTGCCTTGCTAGGTTGGGAACGTTTTCCTGAATGATATCCTGAAGAGTATTTTCCAGCTTGGATTCATTCTCTTTGTCACATTCAGGTACACCTATCAAACGTAAATTAGGTCTTTTCACATAGTCCCATATTTCCTGGAGACTTTGCTCATTCCTTTTTATCCTTTTTTCTCCAATCTTGTCTTCTCGTTTCATTTCACTAAGCTGTTCCTCGAGATCTGATATCCTTTCTTCTGCTTGATCAATTCGACTGTTTAAACTTGTGCATACTTCGCGAAGTTCTTGTGTTGTTTTTCAGCTCCATCAATTCACTTATATTCCTCTCTAAATTGTCCATTCTCGTTAGCATTTCGTCAAACCTTTTTTTAAGGTTCTTAGTTTTTTGCATTGGGTTAGAACAAGTTCTTTTAATTCACAGAAGTTTCTTATCACCCACCTTTTGAAACCTGCTTCTGATAATGGAACACACTCACCCTCCATTAAGCCTTGTTCCGTTGCTGATGAGGAACTGCAATTCCCCGTAGAGGGAGAGGCATTCTGATTTTGAGTATTCTCTGCCTTTTTAGGCTGGTTTCTTCCCTTCATTATATATTTATCCCTCTGTCGTCTTTGTAATTACCAACTTTCTAAGTAGGTCTCTGAGCAGACGTCCAACTTGTTGATTCCCAGTGCCAAAATCTGAGCAATCCACTGCGCCGGCCAAAACAGTGGTGTTAAGATTGATGGTGCTTTTCTGCCCGGGAATCTCTGGACTCTGCACCAAGAACTGCCGCACTGAGGCACCAGCAAAACCGCTGCACCAGCCACAAGAGTCGCCCTGGCGACCCATGGGGCTCCTCCGCTGGGAATCTCTTAGTCCGTGAGCAACAAAAATTCGTCTGAAAGTGTGGCATCCTCTCGTTCTCTGTGCTTTCACTGGGAGCTACGAGCCCGAGCTGCTAGTGATCAGCCATCTTGGATCTCTCTCTTCTTTCAGTAGTTTTATAGTTTCAGTACTTAAAGTCTTTAATCAGTTTTGACTTGATTTTTGTATATGGCAAGAGATAGGGTTCTAGTTTCATTCTTCTGCATATGGATATTGTTTTCCCAGAATCAATTATTGAAGAGACAGTCCTTTCCCCAAAGTATGTTCTTGATAACTTTGTCAAAAAGGAGTTCACTGTAGATGTATGATTTATTTCTGGGTTTTCTATTCTGTTTCATTGGTCTATGTGTCTGTTTTTATGTCACATACCATGGTTATATAGCTTTGTAGTATAATTTGAAGTCAGATAATGTGATTCCTCCAGTTTTATTGTTTTTGCTCAAGATGTCTTTGACTACTTTGGGTCTTTTGTGGATCCATATAAACTTTAGGGTTATTTTTTCTATTTCTGTGAAGAATGTCACTGGTATTTTGAAAGAGATTGCACTGAATCTGTAGCTTGCTTTGGATAGTATGGACATTTTAATAATATTGATTCTTCCAATCCATGAATATGGCATATCTTTCCATTTTTTTGGTATCTTCTTCAATTTCTCACATCAATGTTCTACAGTTTTCATTTTAGAGACCATTCACTTCTTTGGTTAGGTTAATTCTTAAGTATCTTATTTTATTTGTACCTACTGCAGATGGGATTACGTTCTTAATCCATTTGCTTGGGGGAGAATAAGGGAAGAGAACCAGGGACTCTGCTTGATACATCTTACTCAAAACCACTAAAGTTGTACCTCTGCAAAAGTCACAGCATTACCGGGCTCGGGAGTGCCCCCTAATGCACATATGGCTGCAGTGACCAAAGACTTAGATTACAACACTTAATTCCTGTTGAATGCTTAGAAAGCCTTCTCAAGAAGGATGGGTACAAACAAGCCCAGACAAAAAAGACTGGAATAAATACCTAACTTTTCAGTGCACAGACATTGACAAACATTCACAAGCATCCGCCCGCCTCAGCCTCCCAAACTGCTGGGATTACAGGCGCGAGCCACCATACTTGGAGATATTATTTCAATTTTTAAAAATGTTTTAAGACTTTGGCCAGGCACAGTGGCTGACATCTGTAATCCCAGCACTTTGAGAGGCAGAGGTGGAAGGACTGCTTAAGCCTAGGAGTTCAAAACCAGCCTAGACAACATAGTGAAACTCTATCTCTACAGAAAATAGAAAAAGTTATCCAGATAAAGTGACATGTGCCTGTAGTCCCAACTACTGGGAGACTGAGGTGGGAGAATCACTTGAGCCTGGGAAGTTGAGGCTGCAGTAAGCCATGATCATGCCACTGCACTTCAGCTTGGGCAACAGTGTGAGCCCCTGGTCTTTCAAAACAAAACAAAAAACACTTGCTTTGTGGCCTAACAGATGATCTATCCTTGAGAATAATCCACGTGCTGAGGAGAAAATGTATATTCTGTAGCTACTGGATGAAATGTTCTATAAATATTTATTAAACCCATTTGGTCTATAGTGCAGATTAAGTCTGATGTTTCTTTGTTGATTTTTTGGTCTGGATAATCTCTCCAATGCTGAAAGTCAGGTGTTGAAGTCTCCAACTATTATTGTTGTATTGGGGTCTATCTCTCTGATATAATAATATTTGCTGTATATATCTGGGTGCTCCTCTGTTGGGTACATATATATTTACAATTGTAACATCCTCTTGCTGAAATGTCCCTTTAAAATTACATAATGATAGCCAGGCACAGTGGCTCACGCCTGTAATCCCAGCACTTTGGGAGGCTGAGGCGGGCGGATCACGAGGTCAGGGGTTTGAGATTAGCCTGACCAACATGGTGAAACCCGGTCTCTACTTAAAAATACAAAAATTAGCCAGGCGTGGTGGTGCACACCTATAATCCCAGCTAGTTGGGAGGCTGAGGCAGGAGAATTGCTTGAACCCGGGAGGCAGAGGTTGCGTGAGCCTAGAGCATGCCATTGTACCCCAGCCTGGGTGACAGAAAAAAAAATTATATAATGATGTTCTTTGCCTTTTTTTTTTTTATAGTTTTTGTCTTGAAATATATTTTATCTGATATAAGTATAGCTACTCCTGCTCCTTTTTGGTTTCCATTTGTATGATATATCTTTTTCCATCCCTTTATTTTCAGTCTATATGTGTCTGTGTGTCTTTTTAAGAGAAGTGTTGTTTATTGTAGGCAACGTATATTTTGGCTTTTTTTTTTTTTCCTTTTTAATCCATCCAGTCATTCTATGTCTTTAGATTGGAGAGTTTAGACCATTTACATTCAATATCACTATTGATAGTTAAAAACTTACTCCCTCCATTTTGTTATTTGTTTTCTGGTTCTTTTCTGGTCTTCTCTTTCTTCCTTCTCATGTCAGTGATTTTCTCTGGTGGTATGTTTTAATTTCTTGCTTTGTACATTTTGTGTATTTATTGTATTTTTTTGATCTGAGGTTACCATGAAGCTTGCAAATAACATCTTATAACCCATTATTTTAAATTGATGACAACCTAACTCTGATTGCAAAAACAAATAAACAGTCAAGAGAAAACCAATAAAAATTCTACACTTTATTTTTTTAAAACTATGGTTTACCTAATAACATAAGACTAAACAAAATCTAAATCATTTTTTTAATATCAGATACAAAGCCCTACACTTTAATTTCACCCCCTACTTTTTAACCTTCTGTTGTTTCTACTTATATCTTATTATACTATGTCTTAAAATGCTATAGTTATTATTTTTGATAGATTTCTTTTAGTCTGCCTACTCAAGACATGAGTAGCTGACACACTAGAATTATAGTGTTAAAATATTTTGTATTTGTCTATGTATTTAGACAATTTCTTATTGCTTATTAACATCTTTTTCTTTCAGGTTGAAGAACTCCCTTCAGCATTTCTTGTAGGACAGGTCTGGTGTTGACAAAATCCCTCAGCTTTAGTTTGTCTGGGAAAGTCTTTATTTCCCCTTGATGTCTGAAGTATATTTTCAGGGTCAGGTGCACTGGCTCATGCCTGTAATCCCAACACTTTGGGAGGCTGAGGCAAGTGGATCACCTGAGGTCGGGAGTTTGAGATCAGCCTGACCAACATGGAGAAACCCCATCTCTACTAAAAATACAAAATTAGCTGAGCGTGGTGGTTCATGCCTGTAATCCCAGCTACTTGGGAAGCTGAGGCAAGAGAATCACTTAAACCCAAGAGGCAGAAGTTGTGGTAAGCTAAGATCACGCTATTGCACTCCAGCCTGGGCAACAAGAGTGAAACTCCATCTCAAAAAGAGAGAGAGAAAAAAAAAAGAAAGTATATTTTCACTGGATATAATATTCTAGGATAAAAGTCTTTTTTTCAGCACTTCAAATACGTCATCTGACTCTCTCCTGGCCTGTAAGGTTTCTACTGAGTAATGTGCTGCCAAACATATTGGAATTGCTTTGTACGTCATTTTTTAATTTTCTCTTGCTTTTAGGATCCTTTTTGTTTGTTTGTTTGTTTGAGACAGAGTCTCGCTCTTTCGTCAGGCGCCAGGGTGGAGTGCAGTAGCTCGATCTCTGCTCACTGCAACCTCCGCCTCCCGGGTTCAAGCAATTCTCCTACCTCAGCTTCCTGGGAGGCTGGGACTACAGGTGCATGCCACCACGCCCAGCTAATTTTTTTTGTAATTTTAGTAGAGACGGGGTTTCACCATGTTGGCCAGGATGGTCTCAATCTCTTGATCTCATGATCCGCCAGCCTTGGCCTCCCAAAGTGCTGGGATTACAGGCTTGAGCCACCATGCCCAGCCTAGGATCCTTTTTTATCTTTAACCTTTTGGAGTGTGATTATTACATGTCTTAAGGTAGTCCTCTTTAATTTTTCTTGGTGATCTATAACCTTCTTAGACTTGGATACTGATATCTTTCTCTAGGTTTGGAAAGTTCTCCAATATTATCTATTTGAGTAATCTTTCTACCTCAATCTCTCTCTCTACCTCCTCTTTAAAACCAGTAACTCTCAGATTTCCCCTTTTGAAGCTGTTTTCTAAATCCTGTAGGTATGTTTCATAGTTTTTTCTTTTGACTCCTCTGAGTGTTTTCATATAGCCTGTCTCCAAGCTCACTAATTCTTTCTGCTGCTTGATCAATTCTACTGTTCAGACTGATGCATTCTTCAGTTTGTCTATTGAATTTTTCAGCTCCAGAATTTCTACTTGATTCTTTTTAATTATTTTAATCTCTTTGTTAAATTTATCTGATAGGATTCTGAATTTCTTCTCTGCGTTATCTTGGATTTTGTTAAGCTTCCTCAAAACAGCTATTTTGAATTCTCTGTGTCAAAAATCACATATCTCTGCCACTCTAGAATTGGTCACTGGTACCTTATTTAGTTCATTCAGTGAGATCATGTTTCCCTGGATGGCCCTGATGCTTGCGGATGTTTGTCAATGTCTGTGCACTGAAAAGTTAGGTATTTATTCCAGTCTTTTTTGTCTGGGCTTGTTTGTACCCATCCTTCTTGAGAAGGCTTTCTAAGCATTCAACAGGAACTAAGTGTTGTAATCTAGGTCTTTGGTCGCTGCAGCCATATGTGCATTAGGGGGCACTCCCGAGCCCGGTAATGCTGTGACTTTTGCAGAGGGACAACTTTAGTGGTCTTGAGTAAGATGTATCAAGCAGAGTCCCTGGTTCTCTTCCCTTATTTTCCCCCAAGCAAATGGAGTCTCTTTGTTCATGCTGAGCTGTCTGGAGTTGGGTGTGGAGTCATGCAATGCTCCTGTGGATAAAACCACTGAGACTTCTGGGTCACACCTGAAGCCAGAACAGTACTGGGTTTTGCCGAAGGCCTGTGGCAACTGTTTCCTGGCTATCACTGATGTTTATTCAAGCCCAAGGGCTCTTTAGTTAGCAGATGATGAGTCCTGCCAGGACTGGGTCTCTCCCTTCAGGGTAGTAGGTTCCATTCTGGCCTAGTGGGGGGGTCTAGAAATGCATTCCAGGAGCCAAAGCCTGGAACTGGAAACTTTAGGGGTCTCCTTGATGCTTTATTTTATTGTGGCTGAGCTGATACCTGAGTTATAAAACAAAGTCCTCTTTATTCTTCCCTCTCCTTTTCTCAAGCAAGAGTCTCTCCTGATGACCACCACAGATAAGAATTGTGCTGGGTCACACCTGAAGTGAGCAGTTTTGGGTCTTGCCCAAGGCCCATGGCAACTACTGCCTGGCTGCTGCTGATATTTATTCAAAACCCAAGGGCTCTTTAGTCAGCAGGTGGTGAATTCTGCCAGGAGTGTGTCCTTCCCTTTAGGGCAGTAGGTTCCTTTCTGGCCCAGGGTCGGTCTAGAAATGTTATCCAGGAGCTATGGTCTAGAATGTGGGCTTTATTTTACTGTGGTATCCGAGTTGCAAGACAAAGTCCTCTTTACTTTTCCCACTTCTCCTGGAGCTGTGATGTCTAGAGCTGGAGGAGTGGTGATGCAAGCACTCCTTTAGTCACCCCAGCTGGTATTTCACTAGGTTATCCCAAGTCCACTGGCTCCAAGCCCAGTACAGCACTAGGACTTACACAGGAATTGCAGTCTTTGTGGCCTAGACTGTCTTTCAAGTTCATTTAAAACTCCAGTACACTTTAGCCCTCACTGGTGGGCTAACCAGAACTCACGTTCCAACTGATGGGATGGAAGATTCCCCTCTGGCAAGGGCTGGTCTAAAAGCTCCTTCTGTGGGCATCAGCTGAATTCTGCCCTGTGTTGCTTTCCACTGTGACAGAGCAGCACTGAATTTCAATGCAAAGTTGCACAATCACTTTGCTCTCCCTCCTCCAAGCACAGAGATTCTCTCTCCATACCCTGTTGCATGGCTGGGGGAGGGGATAAGGGTGGTGTAGGCAATTCAAGGCTGTCTTTCCCTCTTCAGAGTCTCCTTCCTTGATATGATGCTAAAACTAGGTACTGTGATCACTCACCTGATTTTCTTTTCTTTGTAGAGATAGGATCTCACTGTGTTGAGCAAACTGGTCTCAAACTCCTGGCCTCAAGCAATCTTCCACTTCAACCTCCCAACATGCCAGGATTACAGGTATAAGCCACTGTGCCTGGCCACCTGATATTTGGTTTTTATGAAGGTGCTTTCTTTTTTTCTTTTTTTTTTAAGTCAATAAATTTTTATTCAAGGAATTCCATGTTGTGATTTCTTCTACTGTCCAACAAGGTCACTTTAGATCCTCTAAAGAGCTGTAGTGAAGTTAGCCCTTTTTAATGAAACTGATGCTTATTTTAATCCAGTTGTCCTGTCAACCCATAATTCTTTTATTTTGGCTTCTGTCATCTCCTTTTAATATGGATATACTGATGAAGACTTCAAAATTCACCAAGAATCATTGGGATCTAACTTATTCAACCAATTTACTTTAGGGTCCTTTTTACTATAGGTGGTGATCTGCCTGTTTCTCAACTTGACACCCTCTCCTAACATGATTGAGTTCAAATCATATTCATTCCTAAGCGATCACACTCAAGAATAGTACAGATGTCTGGAAATATGCCAATACCTTTAACTCCAGACATCATGTTCTCAAAAGTCCCACCTTAGTGTGGGGATTGCAAGCTTGAGCCACTGTGCCTGCCTTGGAACCAACTTTTATGGCTATCAATACTCCCATCAGTTAACTGTCTCAGGTATCATAATATCCCTTCTTATATGTATCAAAACTCACATTGAACAATGAATTCTGGGTTGCAAAAGAGGATTTATTTTTTGCACCTATCCATAAGTCTTTGTCCACAAGTTAAATGAAAACACACATAAGTGTAGTTGAAGGTGCTTTCTTATGTGGATAGTTGTTCTGTGGCATGGGGGCAATTGCTGGAGGGTTCTATTCAGCCCTCTTGCTCTGCCTCATCCCCTCCTCAGTGTTTGTGATCTATACATGTCAACTTTCCCAGCTTTTCAACAATTACGGTAATTCTTATTTTCCTACTTTCTTATTCTTTTTATTTGTTACTTAACTGGATTTTTTCATTATATAAATGAAATATGCTTGTATTTATCTACTCAGATCATACTGAAGGAGTTAAGTTGTGAAAAGAAGTACTCTTTTCCTCCTTAAATTTCCTGTTAATACTATTCAAGTATCTATTGCTATATTACTATTTTCCCCTTTTTGTCCTTTATTTTTTGGAATTGAATACTGCCAGGCGTGGTGGCTCATGCCTGTAATCCCAGCACTTTGGGAGGCCGAGACGGGCAGACCACCTGAGGTCGGGAGTTGAAGACAAGCCTGACCAACATTGTGAAACCCCGTCTCTACTAAAAAGACAAAATTAGATGGGCATGATGGCACATGCCTGTAATCCCAGCTACTTGGGAGGCTGAGGCAGGAGAATCACTTGAACCCGGGAGGCGGAGCCAAGATCATGCCATTGCATTCCAGCCTGGGCAACAACAGCGAACTCCATCTCAAAAAAGAAAAAAAAGAAAAACAAAGGAAGTGAATGCTAAGTCTAGCCCACACTCAAAGTGAGGAGAATTAATCTCTACCTCTTGGAAAAAGGATTATTTATGTATTCAGAATTATTCTGCAAGGAAAATTTGTCACTTCTCCCCTATTTATTTATTCAATAATTTATTTATATCAGTATGAACTCATGGAGATTTATTTTATTCTTCAGATCACAATTCAATGCTAGAGTTAATATGCTGTTTAAATTATGACCACGTTGGCCATTGAGTGCTCTTTAGGATTAGCTCTTATGCCCTTTACACACACGCGCACACACACACGCGCGCGCACGCACACATGCACACACACACGCACACATACACACACACACACATCCTTTCTAGTACTTCCTTACTTTTTGGTACTACAAGATACTCCAAACTCATCTTGTGTTTTCCCTGCCCCAATCTTAGAATCAGCTTTCCCTCCAAGAAATTCTTGTTCTTTTCATTAAAGAATGGAATTTAGGCCGGGCATGGTGGTTCACGCCTGTAATCCCAGCACTTTGGGAGGCCGAGGCGGGTGGATCACAAGGTCAAGAGATCGAGATCATCCTGGTCAACATGGTGAAACCCTGTATCTACTAAAAAATACAAAAAATTAGCTGGACATGGTGGCACGTGCCTGTAATCCCAGCTACTCAGGAGGCTGAGGCAGGAGAATTGCCTGAACCCAGGAAGCAGAGGTTGCGGTGAGCCGAGATCGCGCCACTGTACTCCAGCCTGGGTAACAAGAGCGAAACTCCGTCTCAAAAAAAAAAAAAAGAATGGAATTTAGAAACCAAGATCTAGGTGCTGCCTGTTCTCATTGCTACTGGGGTGTCACTGCTTCCGGGCCTTCTCAGCAGACAGAACTATTAAATAAATTTACATCTATTAACCCAGGTATAAACACAGACCTACATTTGCTTCTGTATCTATCTGTATTTATATTAAAATAAGCATCAGTTTATACCTATACCTCTGGTTCTAATCTAGCACCACAGGGCTTAGTATAGTCTGCCTCCCTGCTTATTTGTAATATCTTTCTGACAGTGAGAAATCGGGTTCTCAATGTCTACAATTACTTTTACTAATTTGCTCAATCCTAATATCCATATAAAATGGCTCCAGAATGCTAACTCTACTTCTCATGGTTCTTTTAAGGATCAACTGACATCATACACATCCAAGGGCCTTTAAAGCAGGAATAACTTTGTCCTTTTATCCCAAGGGTTTAGCACAATATGTGCACAATGTGTTACTCAAATGCTTATTGAATTAACATGGTCTTCTGAAACTAGTATAGCTAAATCTATACAAATGTAAAATATTATTATAATCATGAATAAGCTTCCTTTGTAGTATAACTGTAAAACTGACTCTAGGGTCAGCTAATTCAAAGTTTAACTCCTTGGTCTTATGCTAGTCCCTTGATATACGATCACCTACCAGTAATGTTTTCTCCTCTGTTACTGAGTGGTCCTGAGTGCCATCTGTGCAGAAAAGGCCCATTTTGAATTCACACTCAGCAATCCTAGTCTGTCTCCCATCAATTACTCCTAGAGCAGAGGTTCTGAAAACTGACTACTCATCAGAATCATCAGAATTCATTTCCAAAGACTGGTTCAGTATATAAGATGCAGTGTTCTTGAGGGCGAGTATTTGAGTGTGTTTTATTCACTGATGTACTCTAAGTGCCTAGAATCATGCTAGGCACATAGTGAGTAATCAGCAAGTATTTGTTGAATGAAGGAATGGGTGACCGACGTGGGGTGCAAGAATTTTTCAAAACTCCTGAAATGATTCTAAAGCACAGCCACTGTGGTCATTAACACAGATGCTCTCAAGCCCCCATGTACCCTTTGCCTTTTATCAATGAATGAGATGGTATAGTGACTAGGAATAGCCTTTGAGGTCAGACTTAGGACCACATCTCAAGGCTGGCAGGTACTGGCTATTTGGTTTTGAAACAAGTACCCTTCAGAGTCTTGGCATCCTCACATTTAAAAATGGGAGAGTCTCATCAACTCCTCAGAGGACTGTTACGAGTTTACATGATGACACATTTTATGGATCTGGTAAGGTGCCTGGTACATAGCAGGTGCTCAATACATGTTAGTTGCCTTTCTTCCATTTCCCCCTTAATTGACTGAAAAGATAGAAGTCACCTGGTCCAAGTTCCTTAACTGGATTCTACATTTACCATAACAGAATCCTGTAAATCTATAAATCTATCATTTCAGGCCTCCAGGACTTCCTAAAGTTAATTCTTTGATCTGAGAAAAAGGATCCTATATTTGATTCTTTCCTTTTTAGCACTTTATTTTCTCTCTTCCATCTCTCCTTCCAAAATGCAAGGATTTTCCTCACATTGACAAGAATTTACTGCCTTTCCTGCCTACAACTTCATTTCTCTCCCCATGTTCCTGTGAAACTTCTCACCTCTCCATCTTGGTCAATCTTTCCTAAACCCTCTGACAGTCTAGCCAACCAAAGCTGCGGTCAGGTGCCATTCTGCACCTGACATTTTCCTCTTAGCAGGATTTGAGGATGCTGATGTCTCCCTCTGTTGAAATTCTCTCTCCTAGGTTGTCTTTCTCCTCTCCAATTATGCATCCTCTTTCTCTAACATGAACGCTTATCTTTCTCCTTTGAGTTCCAAAGCTCAACACTCCTCTTTTTCAGTTTTGCTTTTTCCCTACAAAGGTTCAAACTGTTTCTATGCAAAAGCCTTTATGTTTTTGTAAGAAAGCTACCTTTCAACTCTGACTTTGTCCCAAATCTTTGGATAGGCAAAGCTCTCTTCAGAACATCATATTTCAAACAAATTAACAAGTCTGTTTGGAAAGTGTTAAATTCCCTTCTCTCTTAATCTGTTTCCAAGTTCTCCATCTTATCAATGACATCAAAAGTTTAACCTGGCTCTAGACCCAAAAATAATCTTCATATCTTCTCACCAAATCCTATCAACTCTTTCATAATGCTCATCTCTTCCCCTTTGTTATGACCACCTTAGATTAGGCCCCATTTTACACATGTCTGGCCTTAAGGAGTCTTTCTGCCCTCAGCCTTTCTCCCATTTGATGGATTTTATACCTCAACGTCTTTTCAATTCACCATATTTACCGTGTCCTTTCCTGCTTCAGAATCTACAGTACTATTTCCCACCATCTACTGCATTATATCCAAACTCCAGGTTTTGGCATTCATGACTATACCTTCTTCACTGGCCGGTTTTACCTACCGAATTCCACCTAGTACAACACACATAAAAGTAGGGTTTTCTAGCTTATCATGCCATCTACCCCTCCCTCTTCTTCAATTCAAGTAGGTTTATCCTTGTGCTCCTTATCAGCTAGTTCACTTTGTGCTAAATCCATGCTATTTTCCCACTGAAATGACATTTCCACTTTGCTCTGTTTATCCAAATCCTACCAACCCTTTAAAATCCAATGCAAGTCTGTCCTCCTCTATAAAATTTTCCCTAATATTTCTAGCAAAACTAAACCCTCTACCTACACGCTGGACTCTATCACTCTCAATACTTAGTAAACTTCCTACATAACATCCCTTTTCTCTCATATATTATTAATCCCTCCTTCCCTCTTAGTGCTTGTCCATTAAAAATATCCTTATTCAGGGCCAGGTGCAGTGGCTCACACCTGTAATCCCAGCACTTAGGATGACAAAGCAGGTGGATCACTTGAGCTCAGGAGTTTGAGACCAGTCTGGGAAACAAGGCAAAACCCCGTATCTACCAGAAATACAAAAAATTAGCCAGGTGTGGTGCTGCAAACCTGTAATCCTAGCTATTCAGGAGGCTGAGGTAGGAGGATGGCTTGAGCCCTGGAGGTGGAGGTTGCAGTGAGCTGAAATCACACCACTTCACTCCAGCCTGGGTGACAGAGAGAGATCCCATCTCAATAACAATAAATCCTTATTCAATTTTTTCCATGTAAACACCTAAAATGACTTTTCTCCTGATCTCGCAACTCCCTACAGGTGTCCCCATTCTTCCTGGCAACCATCAGGGTTCTTGAACAAGTCGTTTACACTTCCTGCCCTCTTTTCCTCACTTCCCATTCACTCTTCACCCAGCTGTTACCTGACTTTTATTCCTAAAACTGCTTACACCAAGCTCACCAAAAGACTTCCACACTGCCAAATCCAATGAACGTCGCAAGAAATGTGTGCTGTTTTGGCCTTCTGATAATAATATCCTGCCTTTCCTTTGGAGATCTTCTCTGTCTCATTCCTGAAATCAGATGGGACCATCAAACATGGGCTCACCTCTGGGGCAGGCATGGGCCTAACTAATAAGACTCCCTGCACAAGGAGGAAAACTGGCTGAGGCTGAATCAGCCCCATGGATCCTTGTGATCCTGTGTGCTCTTGTTCTCCTGGCCTTCCCAAGGCTTCATTATTCTATCTTTCTTTCCTTCTGTGAGTTTATCCAGCATCCACTGCCTGCTTAAGTTAGCCAAATTCAATTTCTATTGTTTCTAACCAAAGAGAAGTTGGTCCCTCAAATTACAGAGGTAGATAGTGGTAACACCACAAATTTCTTCTCCCTATTCCCTTCACTTTGGTTTCTGCTGTTTAAGGAATTCCTGAGAATCTTCATTATCCTCTTTAAGTTTCCTCTGATCCCTAGAGCAGCGGTCCCCAACCTTTTTGGCACCAGGGACTGGTTTCCTGGAAGACAATTTTCCATGGACAGCAAGTGGAGCGGATGGTTTGGGGATGAAACTGTTCCATCTAGCTTAGGCATTAGATTCTCATAAGGAGCACACAACCTGGATCCCTCGCATGTGTGGTTCACAACAGGGCTCCCACTCCTATGAAAATCTAATGCTGCTGCTGATCTGACAGGAGGGTAGCTCACCTCCTGCTGTGCAGCCTGGAATACCCTTCTTCATACTCCCAAACATTCTAACACTCCACAATATCTTAACATGAAATATAATCTATATACTTACTAGTTTTCCCCACTAGGTTATAAACTTCTAAATGGTAGAAACTTATTACTCCACTACTGAGTGCTAATTATTGAGAATACAAATATGAAAAAAATCATATTATTCATATTACTGAGAATACAAACATGAAAAAAAAAAGTTCATGTTTGTATCCTCAACAATTAGCCCTCAGTAACTGGGTAATAAATGTCTGTTGAAAGAATATCTAGTCTTTCCTTTTTTTGTATTAATCATTACATCATAGATTTTACGTACTTATGTTTAATTTAGCATCTAATGAATGCTCCATTGAGTTCCTTAAACAATCCTCCCAATAAGTCTAAAAAGTTCTTATATGCTGAGTCTACCATTTACCATTTCTGTTTTCTCTTTAGCACCTAACAGTGTTGGGCACATGGTAAATAATAAATACTTGGTGAACTGAATTAAAAACACAGCATTAGCACACTAATAGATACAACTTATCATGCCCTACTGATCTAATTAAAAGATCTGGCCTTCTGAAGTAGTGCAATTGTACCCATATGGAAATTTTAATGAGAAAAAGAAAAATTATCCAATTGGACAGTTAACCACTTTTCTCTTAGCAAGAGTTCCACAAATATTTTATGAATAATAAGTGTACACCTTTACAGCACAGAGTAAAAAACTCAAGACACATACACATCTGTGCATATTAGAAGGAAGATTACATATTTAAAGGGTCTGTCACAACTACAATCATTTAGATTCTACTAACCTTTAACAAATCCATAATAGGAGTAGAGGACATAAAAATATTTAATAGCAAAATCAATTAATGCCAAATCAACTTATGTTCAAGATGTATATGGCTATCTTTTATAATATATAACATCGCAGTCATTTACTCGTTCAAGAACATTTATTAACTGCCTAGTAATCACAAATGCAATGTTAGGTCCTAAGAATACAAAGAGAAAAAGAACACAGTTCCTATGTTGGTGGAGTTCTACTTCTGCCATGCTGCAATGGTATTCAAGAATATGTGAATGGTACCCCCCAGAGTTGCTCAACATGGAGGCTCTGGTTAGCAGTATGGTGGGGAAAGCATATAAACACACACTTACGGCAATGTGCTAGGTGCTAACAGAAATAAGTACAAACTGTTATGAGGCCACGGAAGATAAATAACCTACTAAGAAAACAAAGACAAGATATGAAAAAAATCCTGATGTCTATACATGAATTCGAAGACAGTTAAGGTATAAGGAAGCTGCTAACATATCTAAGATGAAATCAAACCTAAAACTATGGTTGCAGGAAGCGTCAGAAGGGTTCCAAATCAAACCAATCCCACTTAAAGAAAATTTCTTTAGAAGAGATGAAAAATAAAATATTCCTTATCATTACATTTGAGAAGAATGAAACACATACACATAGAATTTAAATTGCCATATACGTAAGCATAAAGGGAGTCTTTTAAACAACACGTAGCACAAAAGTTCAAAGGGAGTTGATCAATAAGAACTAGAGTAAGCTATCCAGAAAACCTTCACAAAAGTGTAATTAGAACTATTGTTGGCAGGACGGAAGAACAGGGGAAAGGTGTCCATATCCTGAGAAAGGCCAACATTTTTAACAAAAGCAGTGGGGGGAAAAGTTAGACACATGAGTGAAGTCTGATTTAGAAAAGCCCAGAACACAAGATTAGCCTTTGGACGCTGTTCTACTCTCATGGGAGTTTTCAGCCAGGGCCACTGAACAGAATCACCTGGAGAGCTTTAAAAAATATGCCCATGGTAGAGCTTTACTCCAGATCAAAAGTAAGAGAATTTCTGGGGGAAGTGGCCTGGGCATTAAAACTTAAAAGACACACAAGGTGATGCTCATATACAGCTAGATTGAGAACCACTGGGCTAGAGAATAGAGAGGTAAAGCAAGACAGACATGATTAAGACTCAAGCTTGATTTAAGACCCTGTTTATAAGCAACAAATTTGAGCTGATTACCTGTTGAAGCTTATCTTCTAACCTGAGTTAAAAATTCTCAGTTTTCTTAGTGTTTCTTTTCCCTTCTCGACAAGGCTAAGCTCTGAAAATAGGAAAAGTACCCATCAGTTTCTCACACATGACTGGTTCATTGAGTGTAGAGTCTACAACTTTAGAATTGTACTTCCACGCTGTTGCATAGACGACTAACCTAAAAAGTAAGTACTTCAATTCTAAGCTGCTCTTACATCCCTGCAATGCACTGCTTTTATATTAGGGAATGTTCTTGGCTGCATGTGGATTTTACAAAACTCCTAAATACAGAGAGAACCCATTACCTATGTACACCTAAGTCTTTTAGCTTAGACCAGGGGAGTCCAATCTTTTGGGTTCCCTGGGCCACATTGGAAGAATTGTCTTGGGCCACACATAAAATACACTAACACTAAGGATAGCTGATGAGAAGAAAGAAAAAAAAATCACAAACAAAAATCTCAACGTTTTAAGAAAGTTTACAAATTTGAGGCTGGGCGTGGAGGCTCATGCCTCTAAACCCAGCACTTTGGGAGGCCGAGGCAGGCGGATCACCTGAAGTCAGGAGTGTGAGACCAGCCTGGTCAACATGGAGAAATCCTGTCTCTACTGAAAAACACAAAAATTATCTGGGCTAGTGGCGTACACCTGTAATCTCAGCTAATCAGGAGGCTGATGCAGGAAAATTGCTTGAACCCGGGAGGCAGAGGTTGCAGTGAGCTGAGATTACACCACTGCACTCCAGCCTGGGCGACAGTGGGACACTGTCTCAAAAAATAAAAAGTTTATGAATTTGTCTTGTTGTCTTGGGCCACATTAAAAGCCGTCCTGGGACGGTGGTTGGACAAGCTTGGATTAGACTAAAGCAAAACGTTAACATTTAAGTATTCATTCTTGCATGGATACATTATACTACTTCTGCTTTCAGAAGTGCAATTACAATGTATTTCACTTATTTTGCAACAAATACTTTCCGAGTATTTAAAGAGAAACAATATATGTAACCCAAACAGTAACTCTGTACTATGTTAAACAAGAGTCCCGTCTGGGAGAAAAAAGTCATCAAGGTGAATGGAGAGTAGAAGAGCCTGTTGATCCTTCGAAAAGTAGGTCTGTCTGTTTGATTTTCTTTACAAAAGAGCAAACGTGGGAATATGCTTTAGGATCCATGTTACTCACCGTAAGATTTATTCAAGAAATCTGTATGTTGTTTATAGGTAAGGAAATGTCTTCTTTACCTACAAAGTCGGCCACAATTGCCTTGTTTTGTGTAGTGTTAGGTTACTATATCTATTTGATGGTAAAAACGTTATGAGAACCGAAGTTGAAATTCTGCACTTTGGTTTATGCAGTGTCTTATTTCCAGATAAAGTTAATAAACGCAAAGGACCATATCCCAAGGTAACGGGGAGGGTTGGGAGAAGAGGCTTCAAGAGTGAGTGGGGTGAATTCAAATGTCAAAGTTGTAAACATGAATAAGAGCCAGGAATTTTATATTTCATCCGGATATATGAAAGTAGATTTCAAGAGTTGGTCATCCACTTGCACTGCTTCTATTCAGAAAGCAAAAGAATGGCTTCTAAAACGAAAACATAAGCCTAACACTTCGACAGAGGAGTGAGAGTGAAAAAAAAGCCACATGAGTGAGTCTGACGAACGGGTCCAAAAGAAATTCAGAGGGCAAGGAAAGAAGGCGGATGAAGGAGACCGGAGAAGGTGAAGGAGGCGGGCAAAGGCCATCTGGTGTGAACCTGGCTGCCCAGCTCTTTATGCACCCAGGGCAGCGTGGGGCCCCTCTCGCCCCCCGTGCATCTAGGAGCTGGGGCGCAGGGCGAGCTCCCCACGGGCCTGGCAGCCCGGGGACGCGGGGCGGCCGGGGAGATGAGGGGTGCGCACACCGCGGGCGCTGGCACCCCACCAGGTACCACACGCGGGGGTCCACAGGAAGGAGAAGCACTTAGCGCAGCCCTGGCCTCCAGGAGCAGGAAGGGGGTGGGTGGAGCTGAGCCCGGGGCCGCCCCCCGGAGCCGCCCCCGCAGCCCCGGCCCCCGCCCCCCGCCCCGGCTGTCAGCGGCCCCCTCCCGCAGTCACTTACCCGCCGGCTGCGCGGTCTCGGCCGCGGTGGCGGCGGCGACGGCGGCGACCCCCACCTGGGTCATGATCCCAGGAGGGGAAGGCAGGAGTGTCCAACCCTCTGGGCGAATCTCTCCGTCTGCAGCCGCCGCCTGCTCCTCCGGGGCTGGGGGAGCGCGGGCCCAGGCCCTCCTCTCCCCCCGCCCCCGCCGCCTCTTTTTGCGGCCACCGCCGCCGCTGCGAGCCCGAGCCCTCAAGGCCGGAGACCCGGCGGCAGCGCGGCCTCAACTTTCCCAGCCCCCCTCCCCCCGCCCCTCCCCGCCCCTCCCGCGGCCGCCGCTCAGCAAGCGAACAGCCTACCCTGGGCGCGCCGCGCTCCCGCCTCTGTCACTCAACCCGCCAATCAGGCGGCGGAACGCTGCCATAGTCGCCAATAAGAAGACAGAATGCCGTTGCGCTCCGCTAGAGGGCGGGAGGAGGCGGAGAGAAAACCAAGGAGTGAACGGGACTCGGGCGGCCCAATGAGGAGGGCCGCGGGGCGGAGGTGTGCAAGTTGGGTTGAAGGAACAGGAAATATTCTTAAAGGTAGAATGACGGACAGGAAGTAAAGCCAGTAGGTGAATGGGAAAGAGGTGGGCCTGGTTCCTTAAAGGGGACGCCTTGAGAACCTAGAAAAGAAGGTGTTTTAAGAAACTTCTTTGTATCTTGTTCTGTGGTCTCCTTCCTTATATTTCAGTAGGAGTTTGGAAGTCGAAAAATGGAAAAGGGAGAGGGCACGAAGGCTTTCGGAATAGTTCGCCCCTCTTAGCGTGGAGGGCAGGAAGGTGAAAAGATGCCTCTTAGTAAAGGTGAAGAAAAAAGGAGAAAATCAGACGTCTCCGACTTCTCTATAACTGGAAGAATGTTGCTGACTTGACGCTGCTCGCATTCGTAGGCTGTGATCTCTTGTCATCCTCTATTTGCAACAACACATAGATTTCTGCGAACTGAAGATGGCCATGTTCAGAAATGCCCTGGGGGCCTCCCAGCTGGGACAAGGGAGTTTGGCATTGGGGGATGGGGTTTGAAATCTCAAGCCTGGGTTACTAAAGACCTGGGTCTTGGAGGGGTAGGGCCACGGGTCAGGAAACAGAGACCTGAGTGCCCCCTAACTCCAAGATGGGTGTGGAGCCTTTGGAACCGTGATCACAACTCCCTTTTCCTCGTTTCGCTTCATATTTTATAACCCCTCCCGAAACAGGTGTCCTCTACCTAGTTGTGGTTGTAGATTTCCAGGCCCTTCCACAACCAGATTTGGAAATAACCCAGATCTTAGATGTCCATGGGCTAACTTCCAGATTAGGTAACTTCCAGAAGGTGCACACAGGGCATGGCATAATGGGAATTACTTGAGCCTGTATACAGAAGAAGCAGCCCTCACATTGACAAAAAGGGTAAAGGTAAACAGTAACTGAGTCTTACGTTTGTATAGCAGATTGAAAAGCTGTGATCAAACGGAATGCCTGTAATGTTGCTTATAAACCCGTGGCACTAATAAACAGGCTAGAAATTTTCTTTGACTCATCCATCTAGACACAATGAAGTTCTGCTTAGCCTTTGAACAGACTTGGCACAACCAAATCAAAGCTGCAGATAAGAAAGATTCTACGAGTCAGAGCCATGACAGCAATGCTAATAACATCACCATAAAATTGTATGCTCAGCCATAGGAAACAATTTCCAATGTGTTCAGAATATTAGATATTTCTGGTTAACAAATATCGTATCTAGGGTATGCATGATTTCCTAAACAACTGCAATGCATCAATTCTAAAGTAAAGCCACACAAATAGTTTTGATGTTTCATGAAACAGAATTTAACAGTTTATTTAGATCACTTTTAAAAATACACATTAATACCTTTCTGGCATGATATAGACTTAGAAAAGCAATTTCTGTTTGATAAAGATCAGAATATTAGCTTTTTCAATTAATCCCCATTTCCTAAGTGTAGCCTAAATCCCAAACAGGGATTTTTCTTTTTTCTTTTGTTTTCTCTTTTCACTTGTCTTTTTATTTTATTTTATTTATTTCCTTTCCTTTTCTTTTTCTTTCTTTTCTTTTTTCCTGCAACAGGGTCTCCCTCTGTCACCAAGGCTGAAGGTCACTGGTGCTATAACAGCTCACTGCAGCCTCCACCTCCCAAACTCAAGCAATCCTCCCACCTCAGTCTCCCAAGTAGCTGGGACCACATGCCCAGCAATTATTTTTTGTTTTGGGTAGAGATGGGGGTCACATTATGTTGCCCAGGTTGGTTTTCAACTCCTGGGCTGAAGCCCAGGGATCTTTTCCTTGGCTTTACCCATTTAACATCAGTTTCAGATAATCACACCAGTCCTACTTTCAAACTAGCTGGCAGTGCTTAGAGTGCCTATAGTGGTGGTAGAATTTAATGGCCAAGTGAAACTGGTCTATAGGGCTGTTCATTTTTTTCAAGTGGACAGAGTCAATCTGATTTTCACCCACATTGTTGAGACTTTCCAATGGTGCTAAAAGACTATTTGCATGACTTATAAGTGCTTCCTTGCATCCCCAGTTTCATATCAAGACCTCTGTTTTTTCCTACTACTGGAGATGAGTGACAGCGGGAGGGCGCTGCTGACGGCCGGGCGGCAGCCAGGGCTGCTGGGAGGCCCCGAGCTCAGTTCCACCCACCCCATTCCTGCTCCCGGAGGCAAGAGGTGGGCAAAGTGCGCCTCCTTCCTAGGGACCCCTGTGGGGTGCCAACACCCGCAGGGTGCCCACTCCTCTTTTCCCCGTCGGCTCCGCGTCTCCGGCTGCCAGGCCCGTAGATGCGCGCGGGGCGACAGGGCTCCCAGGCTGCTCTGGGTGCATAAAAAGCTGGGCAGCCAGGTTCACACCAAATTACCTTTGCCCCACTCCTTCACCTTCTCCTGTCTCCTTCATCCCCTCTTCTTTTCTTGCCCTCTGAATCTCTTTCGGACCCATTCGTCAGACCCGTGTAGCTTGCTTTTTAACTCTCACTTCTCTGTTGAAGTGTTAGTCTTAGAAGCCATTCTTTTCCTTTCTGAATGGAACAAGTTGAATGGCCAGCTGTTGTTTTTTTTTTTTTTTTTTTTTTGAGATAAGGGTCTCAGCCTGTCACCCAGGGCTGAAGTGCAGTGGTTTGATCATGTTCACTGCAACCTCAACTCTTGGGCTCAAGGGATCTGCCTCAGCCTCCCAAGTAGCTAGGACTACAGGCACTTGCCACCACACTCGGCTAATTAAAAAAGAAAAAAACTGTAGCGACAAGGTCTCACTATGTTCCACAGGCTGGTCTTGAACTCCTGGACTAAAGAAATCCTTTCAGGCCGGGCGCGGTGGCTCAAGCCTGTAATCCCAGCACTTTGGGAGGCCAAGGTGGGTGGATCACGACGTCAGCAGTTCCAGGCCAGTCTGGCCAACATAGTGAAACCCTGTATCTACTACAAATACAAAAAATTAGCTGGGTGTGGTGGTGTGTGCCTGTAATCCCAGCTACTTGGGAAGCTGAGGGAGGCTGAGGCAGGAGAATCACGTGAACCCGGGAGGCAGAGGTTGCAGTGAGCCGAGATGGTGCCATTGCATTCCAACCTGGGCGACAGTGCGCGACTGCGTCTCAAAAAGAAAAAAAAAAATGGAGAGATCGTCTCCACTGGCCCTCCCAAACGACTAGAATTATAGGCATGAGCAACTGCTCTCAGCCTAAATGGCCAGCTCTTGAAATCTACTTCCATATTTCCCAAAGAAACTGCCCAACTTTTACCCAATGTGATCATAACATTTGTTTCCACATTCCCAACGGCAATATATGTGGGCTCCAGATATTCCACAGCATGGCTAACACTTGATACTGTCACTCTTTTTAATTATAGTGAGTGTAAAATGGTATCTCATTGTGATTTTAATGTCCATTTATTGGCCAGGCAGGGTGGCTCACACCTGTAATCCTAGCATTTTGGGAGGCTGAGGCAGGTGGATTACCTGAGGTCAGGAGTTCGAGACCAGCCTGGCCAACATGGTGAAACCTCGTCCCTAGCAAAATTTCAAAAATCTGCCAAGTGTGGTGGCGGGTGCCTATAATTACAGCTTCTTAGGAGCCTGAGGCAGGAGAATCGTTTGAACCCAGGAGACAGAAGTTGCAGTGAGCTTAGGCCACACCATTGCATTTCAGCCTAGGCAACAAGAGCAAACTTTGTCACAGAAAATAACAATAATAATAATAATTAGCCCATTTAAAAATCAATATGCTTATCTTATTGAATTGCAAAAAAAAAATTTAGGTGCTTTGGATAAAAGGTCTCTCTCAGATATGTGTTGTGCAAATATTTTCACCCAGTGTCTTGCTTTTTATTTGCTTAACAGTGTCACTAAAAAAAATAAAACACATGCATACCTCAGGGATATTTTGAGTTGGATTCCGGACCACCACTATAAAGAGAATATTACAGGGCCAGCGCGGTGGCTCACACCTGTAATCCCAGCACTTTGGGAGGCCGAGGAGGGCAGATCACGAGGTCAGGAGATTGAGACCATCCTGGCCAACGTGGCGAAACCCCATCTCTACTAAAAATACAAAAATTAGCCAGGTGTGGTGGCACGTGCCTGTAATCTCAGCTACTTGGGAGGCTGAGGCAGGAGAATTGCTTGAGCCCAGGAGGCAGAGATTGCAGTGAGCCAAAATTGCACCACTGCACTCCAGCCCGGTGACAGAGCGAGACTCCATCTCAAAAAAAAAAAGAGAGAGAGAGAGAGAATATTACAGAAAAGCAAGTCACACATATTTTTGGTTTCCAACTGCATATAAGAGTTATGTTGGGCAGGCACTGTGGCTCATGCCTGTGGACTGCTTAGCCCAGGACTTTGAGACCAGACTAGGCAACATAGTGAGACCCAGTCTCTACAAAAAAAAATTGACAAATAAAAAAATGAGGTGAGAGGATCACTTGAGCCTGAGGTGGAGTTTGCAATGAGCCATGATCTCGCTACTACACTTCTGCCTGGGCGACAGCAATGAGACCCTGTCTTACAAAAAAAAAAAAAAAAAAAAAGCCTGGGTGTAGTGGCTCACTCCTGTAATCCTAGCACTTTGGGAGCCTGAGGTGGGCAGATCACAAGGTCAGGAGTTTGAGACCAGCTTAACCAACATTAATGAAACCCCATCTCTACTAAAAATACAAAAATTAGCCAGGTGTGGCACGCGCCTGTAATCCCAGCTACTCAGGAGGTTGAGGCAGGAGAAGTGCTTGAACCTGGAAGGCAGAGGTTGCAGTGAGCCGAGATTGCACCTCTGCACTCCAGCTTGGCTGACAGAGTGAGACTATGTCTCATAAAAAGACACGTCTTGGGAGACTGAGGTGGGAGGATCACTTGAGGCTGGGAAATCCAGACGAGCCTGGACAACAAAGAGAGACCCTGTCTGTACCAACAATAAAAAATTTTAAATTAGCTGGTAGCACACACCTGCAGCCTCTGCTACTTGGGAGCCTGAGGTGGGAGGATTACTAGAGCCCAGGAGATTGAGGCTGTGGTGAGCTATGATCAAGCCACTGTACTCCAGCCTGGGCAACACAGTGAGACCCCATCTGTCAAATAAACAGATAAATGTTTAAATTTAAAGTGTTTTAAATTAAAATTGGAGTCAGTCTTCTCAAACCCTGTTGCTGCTTTATCAAATAAATTCATGTACTATTCTAAATCCTTTGATGTCATTTCCACAACGTTCACAGCATCTTCACCAGGAATAGAGTCTATCTCATGAAACTACTTTGTTTGCTCATCCATGAAAAGCAACTCCTTAGCCAGATTTGGTGGCTCACACCTGTAATCCTAGCAATTTGGGAGGCTAATGCAGGAGGACTGCTTGAGCCCAGGAGTTTGAGACCAGCTTGGGCAGCATGGTGAAACCCTGTCTCTACTAAAAAATTAAAAACTGACTGGGCATGGTGGCATGTGCCTGTGGTCCCAGCTACTCAGGAGACTGAGGTGGGAGGATCGCTTGAGCCCAGGAGGTCAAGGCTGCAGTGAGCCAGTACATACCACTGCATGTCAGCCTGGGCAACAGAGTAAGACCTTGTCTCAAAAAAAAAAAAAAAGTTTGTGGAAAAAATGAATTAAAAGATAAAAATTAAAAATATAAACATGATTTCTGAACATAAAAACTCCATCAACTTCAACTTCAGGATACTTTTGTAAGCAATGATACCAGCAATTTAGTCCGCCCTTAAATAACTGGGAGACCTGGAAATTTAACCATGTCAATTCAGTCTTTTTTACTAATTATTAACTGAAGAAATGTGGGTGCCTTTTAAAGATTTTTTTTAAGATTAGGAAACATAAAGAAGTCATAAGGAGCCAAACCAGGACCATAAGGTGGACGCCTAATGATTTCCCATCAAAACTCATGCAAAATTGCCCTTATTTGATTGGAAGCATAAGCATTGTTGTGGTGAAGAAGGACTAGCCAGTGAAAGCTCACCTGGGGATTTTTCTGCTCAAGCTTTGGTTAACTTTCTCAAAACATTCTCATAATTAGCAGATGTTACTATTTCTGGGCCCTCCAGAAAGTCAACAAGCAAAGTGCCTTAAGCATCTCTTGACCAATTCACTTGTGCTTTGACTGGACCACTTCCACCTCTTGGTAGCCATTGCTTTGATTGTGTTTTGTCTTCAGGACCATACTGGTAAAGCCATGTTTCATGTAGTGTTATAATACTTAGAAGAAATGCTTCAGGATCTTTGTCTCACTTGTTTAAAATTTCCATTGAAAACTTTGCTCTTGTCTGCAACTGATGAGGGCACAACAGTTTTGGTACCCATCATGAAAGGGAAAGTTGCCTCAATTTTAATTTTCAGTCACAATTATGAAGGCAGAATCCATTGAGCTGTCTATGGTGTTGGCTTTTTTTTTTTTTTTTTTCCCTGAGATGGAGTCTTGCTCTGTCGCCCAGGTTAGAGTGCAGTGGCGCAATCTTGGCTACTGCAACCTCCGCCTCCTGGGTTCAAGCAATTCTCCTGCCTCAGCCTCCTGAGTACCTGGGATTACAGGCACCTGTCACCGCATTCAGCTAATTTTTATATTTTTAGTAGAGAGAAGGTTTCACCATCTTGGCCAGGTTGGTCTCAAACTCTTGACCTTATGATCCACCTGCCTCGGCCTCCCAAAGTGCTAGGATTACAGGCATGAGCTACCACACCCAGCCCATGGTGTTGGCTATTCTGTTGTTAAATCATTGGTCCTCTTCAATTAGGGTGTGAATAAAATTTTTTCTTCACAAATTGATGTGGATGGTCTGCAGCTGTGGGCTTCATCTTCAATATCATATCATTCCTTCCAAAAATTATTTATACATTTGTAAACTGCTGATTTCTTTGGGGTATTGCCCTCATAAACATTTTGTAAAGCACCAATGACAATGATTTTACCATTCTTCCACCCAAGTGTCACCAAAAATTCGTGTTTTGTTTGTTTTTTGAAACAGGATCTCAGTCTGTCACCCAGGCTGGAGTACAGTGGCATAAACATGGCTCACTGCAGCCTTGACCTCCCGGGCTTAAGCGATCCTCACATCTCAACCTTCCAAGGAGCTGGGACTACAGGTACATTCAACCACGCCTGGCTAAGTTTTGTAGTTTTTGTAGAGGAGGAGTTTCATCATGTTTCCCAGGCTGGTGTTAAATTCCTGGGCTCAAGAGGTCTGCCTGCTTCAGCCTCCTGAAGTGTTGGGATTACAGGTATGAGCCACCATGTCTGGCCCATAGATTTGATGTTTGTTCTTGCTTTGGCATTTTTGGCATTTTGGCATTTTTTTTAGAGGGAGTCTTGCTCTGTCACCAGGCTGGAGTGCAGTGCTGTGATCTCAGCTCACTGCAACCTCTGCCTCCTGGGTTCAGAAGATTCCCCGGCCTCAGCCTCCCAAGTAGCTGGGACTACAGGTGCGCACCACCATGCCTGGCTAATTTTTGTATTTTAGTAGAGACAGGGTTTCACCATGTTGGCCAGGATGGTCTTGATCTCCTGACCTCATGATCCACCCGCCTTGGCCTCCCAAAGTGCTGGGATTACAGGCATGAGCCACTGCCCCCAGCTAAATTTTAGCATAATTTATGTTGGTCTGAAATGGGCCCTTACAAATTGATGTCTTAACCTTTTTAGTGCCTCAAACTACATCCTGTTCAAACATATTATAACAAGTTAATATAAATTTATTTTGGTGTGAAAAGTTTTTGAAATCCATGCACATAGTTTTTCATAATATGAATTTTCCATGAACTTTTTGAAGACCTCTCTTTTTGGTGGCTACAGCCTTATAAAATGTATTTCCCGAATAATGAGACTGGAGAGTTCACATTACTCCTTGATCCATGGGCTGCAGAATGGATACTGCATTAGCAGGCATCAAACATTAACCTCCTGCACATCTCCAACAGAGCTCTCGGATGACTATGTGCATTGTCAATGAGCAGTAATATTTTGAAAGGAATCTTTTTTCTGAGCAGTGGGCTCAACAATGAGTTTAAAATATTCAGTAAATCATGCTGTAAACAGATGTGCTGTTTACATCCAGGCTTTATTGTTTCACTTATAGAGCATGAGAAGAGTAGACTTAGCCTAATTCTTAGGGCTCTAGGATTATTAGAATGGTAAATGAGCATCAACTTCAACTGAAAGTCATCAGCTGCATTAGCCCCTAACAAGAGAGTAAGCTTGTCTTTTGAAGCTTTTAAGCCAGGCATTTACTTCTCCTCTCTAGCTATTAAAGTACTATAAGACATCATCTTTTAAACAAAAAAAAGTAGAAAAAATAAAAAACAAACAAAAAAATTAGAAAAGAAAAAAAGGCATCTTTTAATAGAAAGCTGTTTTGTCGACATTGAAAATCTGGTGTTTAATGTAACCACCTTCATCAATGATCATAGCTAGATCTCCTGGATAACTTGCTGTAGATTCTACATCAGCCCTTGCTTCTTCCCCTTGCACTTTTATGTTATGGAGATGGCTTCTTTCCTTAACCTCATGAACCAATCTCCGCTAGCTTCCAACTTTTCTTCTGCAAGTTTCCTCACCTCTTTCAGGCCTCAGAGGATTAAAGAAAGTTAGCACCTTGTTCTGTGTTAGGCTTTGTCTTAAGAGAATGTTGTGGCTGGTTTGATCTTCTATCCAGATTATTAAAACTTTCTCTATATCAGCAATAAGGCTGCTTTGCTTTCTTACCATTTGTGTGTGCACTGGAGTAGCACTTTTAATTTCCCTCAATAACTTTTCCTTTGCATTCAAAACTTGGTTGCTTGGTACCAGAGGCCTAGCCTTTAGCCTATCTTGGGTTTTAACAAGACTTCCTTGCTAAGCTTAGTCACTTCTAGCTTTTAATTTCAAATGAGGGACATGTGACTCTTCCTTTCACTTGAACACTTAGAGAACATTGTAGGGTTATTAATTGGCCTAATTTCAATATTACTATGTCTCAAGTAGGCCTCAGGAGAGGGAGATGATGCGATGGCTGGTGAGTGGAGCCATCAGAACACACACTTTTACCAATTAATTTCACCATCTTATACGAGCACAATTTGTGGGGCCCCAAAACAAATACAATAGCAACATCAAAGATCAATGATCACATATCACCATAACCAATATACTATTAACAAAAGTTTGACCAAAAAATTGATAAATGGGACTTAATTAAACTAAAGAGCATCTGTACAGCAAAAGAAACTATCAACAGAGTAAACTGACAACCTACAAAATGGGAGAAAATATTTGCAAACTATTCATCTGGCAAAGGTCTATTATCGAAAATCGATAAGGAACTCAAATCAATTAACAATAAAAAAAAACCCTACAGTAAAAAGTGGGCAAAGGACATGAACAGGCACTTTTCAAAAGAAGACATACACACAGCCAATAAGCATATGAAGAAATGCTCAACATCACTAAATGTTAGAGAAAGCAAACCCAAACCACAAGAAGATACCATCTCACACTAGTTAGAATGACTTTTTTTTTCTTCTCACAGGGTCTTACTCTGTCACTCAGGCTGGACTGCAGTGGTGTGATCTCGGCTGGACCTCCTGGCTCAAGAGATCCTCTTCAGACTCCTGAATAGCTTGGACTACAGGTGCACACCACTACGCCAGCCTAATTTTTGTACTTTTTGTAGAGAGGGAGTTTCACCATGTTGTCCAGCCTGTTCTTGAACTTTTGGACTGAAGTGATCTGCCTACCTGAGCCTCCCAAGATGCTTGAATTACAGGTGTGTGCCACCTCACTTGGCCCTAGAATGGCTATTATTAAAAAGTCGAAAAATGGCCAGACACAGTGGCTCATGCCTGTAATCCCAACACTTTGGGAGGTCGAGGTCGTGGTGGGTGGATCATGAGGTCAGGAGATTGAGACCAACGTGTCTACCATGGTGAAACCCTGTCTCTACTAAAAATACAAAAAATTAGCTGGGCGTGGTGGCACGTGCCTATAGTTCCAGCTACTTGGGAGGCTGAGGTAGGAGAATCGCTTGAAGCCAGGGGGAAGAGGTTGCAATGAGCCAAGATCGTGCCACTGCACTCCAGCCTGGGTGACAGAGCAAGACTCCATCTCAAAAATAAAAAATAGAAAAGCCAAAAAAATAACATATACTGGGAAGGTTGTGGAGAAAAGGGAATGCTTACACACTACGGGTGGGAATGTACATAGTTCAGACACTATAGAAAAGCAGTTTGGACAATTTCTGAAAGAACTTAAACAGAACTACCATTTGACCCAGCAATCCTATTGTTGGGTACATACCCAAAGGAATATGAATTGTTCTACCATAAAGACACATGCACACCTGTGTTCATCACATCACTATTTACAATAGAAATACATAGACGCAATCTAATTGCCCATTAATTATAGACTGGATACAGAAAATATGATACATATACACCATGGGATACTATGCAGCCATAAACAAGAAAAAGGTCACATCCTTTGCAGCAACATCAATGGAGTTAGAGGCCACTATCCTAACTGAATAAACACAGGAATAGAAAAGCAAATACCGAATATTCTCACTTATAAGTAGAGCTAAACATTGAGTACACATGAACCCAAAGAAGGGAACAGACATCAGGGCCTACTTGAGGGTAGAGGGTGGGAGGAGGGTGATGATCCAAAAACTACCTATGGGGTACTATGCTTACTATCTGGGTGATAAAATAATATGTACACCAAACCCTCATGATACACAATTTACCAATATAAGAAGCCTGTACATGTACCCTTGAACCTAAAATAACAGTTTAAATAAATAGTAAACACTCAAATTACCATGACATTTGGATAACCAGCAATGAGAACAGTTTAGCAATAATGGTTCATCCTTGTCAGCTCTCCTGCTAGAAATTAAGTATGTATTCCTTGTCTTTGAAAAGAACAATATGACACCAATGTAGATACATTATCCTTGTCTATGAAATCCATTATTTTCTCTTTTTTTTTTTGAGATGGAGTCTCTCCCTGTTGCCCAGGCTGGAGTGCAATGATGTGATCTCGGCTCACTGAAACCTCTGCCTCCTGGGTTCAAGCAATTCTCTTGCCTCAGCCTCCCAAGTAGCTGGGATTACAGGCATGTGCCACCACGTCCGGCTAATTTTTTGTATCTTTTAGTAGAGACAGGGTTTCACCATGTTGGCCAAGCTGGTCTTGAACCCCTGACCTCGTGATCCACTCACCTCAACCTCCCAAAGTGCTGGGATTACAGGTGTCAACCACTGCGCCTGGCTATTTTCTTCTTATACTACGTTATCTATCACAGTTTATTATATTCCATAAGACATATATCATGCTTTGAAAAATCTTCCAATGGGTTTACACCTTCAACTTCAAACACTAGAAAGACTTTTTTTTTTTTAAGGTCTCATTCTGTTGCTCAGGCTGGAGTGTGCTGGCACAATCTCGGCTCACTGCAATCTCTGCCTGCCAGGCTCGAAGGATCCTCCCACCTCAGCTTTTCAAGTAGCTGAGACTACAGGTGCCCACCACCACCCACCTAATTTTTGCATTTCTAGTAGAGATGGGATTTCACCCTGTTTGCCCAGGCTGGTCTCAAACTCCTGAGCTCAGGTGATCTGCCCAAGTCACCCTCCCAAAGTGCCACGACTATAGGTGTAAGCCACCATGCCTGGCCTGGAAAGACTATTCTTTACAGTTGATAGTTCCAAACTCCCCCCAAAAAATTAATAACAGTTTAAAATACTGCAAGAGTTACCAATACAGAGACATGAAGTGAGCACATGCTGTTGGAAGAATGGCACTGACAGACTTGCTCAATGCAGGGTTGACACAAACCTTCAATTTGAAAAAAGTGCAATACCTGTGATGCTCAATAAAGCAAACTGCAATACAACAAGATATGCTTGTAGCTGTACTGAGATATAATTGACCTATAGCAAACTGAACATATCTAAAATGTGTAATGTGATAAAGTTTTGACATATATATACACCTGTGAAACTGTTTCCACAGTAAAAAAAAAAATGAGCATATCCTTCTTCCTCCCCAAATTACCTCAGGCTAATTAATTCCCTCCTCTGTTACCCAGGCAACCACTAATGTACTTTCAGCCACTATACATTAATTTCCATTTTCTACCATTCTACATAAATGAAATCATTAAGTATGTACCCTTCTTGTCTATCTTCTTTCATTCAATGTACTTATTTTTTCCCCCTTAAAGACAGAGTCTTGTTCTGTTGCCTAGACTGGAGGGCAGTGGAACAATCATAGTTCATTGCAGCCTTGAACACCTGTGCTCAAGAGAGGCTTTTTTTGGGGGGTGGGGGGTGGGGATAGATTCTTGCTATGTTACCCAGGCTGGTCTCCAACTCCTGGACTCAAGTAATTCTCCTGCCTCAGCTTCCCAGTGTTAAGATTACAGGCAGGAGCTAACATGCCCAGCCTGTGTTTAGTTTTAAAAAAACTGCCAAACAGCTTTGCAAAGTTCTGGTACCACTTTACATTCCCACTTGTAGTATATAAGAATTTGAATTTTTCCACATCCTTGGCAACACTTTATATGGTCAGTTTATTATTTTTTATTTTATTATTTTGAGACTGGGTCTCGCTCTCTCGCTCAGGCTGTATTGCAGTAGTGTGATCATGCCTCACTGCAAACTCTGCCTCCTGGGCTCAGGTGATCCTCCTGCCTCCACCTCCTGAGTAGCTGGAACTATAGGTGCACACCACTATGCCTGGACAATTTTTGTATTTTTAGTAGAGATGAGGTTTCGCTATGTTGCTTAGGCCAATCTCAAACTCCTAGGCTCAAGAGGTCTGCCTGTTTTGGCCTCCCAAAGTGTGGGATTACAAGTGTGAGCCACCACTCTGGTCCATGATCAGTCTATTTAAATTTTCATTATTCAAATAGGCGCATAATGATATTTCATTATGACCTTAATTTGCATTTCCCCATTGACTAATGATGCTACATATCTTTACATGTGCTTATTAGCCATTTGTATGTCTTTGATGAAGTGTTGTTCAAATTTTTGGCCCACTTTTATTGGGCTGTTTGTTGTTTACTGAGTTTCTAGAGTTCTTTATTATTCTGATTATAAAGTAGTCCCAGCTACTCAGGGCGGGGCTGAGGAGGGAGGATCGCTTGAGCCCAGGAGTTCTGGGCTATCGCACGCTATGCCGATCGGGTGTCCACACTAACTTCAGCATCAATATGGTGACCTCCTGGGAGCGGGGGACCACCAGGTTGCCTAAGGAGGGGTGAACTGTCCCAGGTCGGAAGTGGAGCAGGTCAAATCTCCCCTGCTGATCAGTAGTGGGATCGCGCCTGTGAATAGCCACTGCACTCCAGCCTGGGCAACATAGCTAGACGCTGTCTCTAAAAGAAAAAAGAAAAAAAAATCATGAATGGGTGTTGAATTTTGAATATCTTTTCCTGCATCTATTGAGGTAATCATTTAAGATTGTTAATATGATAAATTACATAAACTAGTTTTCAATTGTTAAATCAACCTTTTATTCTTGAGACTAATCCTATTTGATCATAATATATCCTTTCAACATATTGCTGAATTTGATTTGCTAATACTTTCTTAGGGATTTTCCAGTCATAATTCATGAGATATTGGTCTACAGTTTTCTCGTAATGTCTTTGTCTTATTTTGGTATTGGTATAATGCTGTTCTCATAAAATGAGTTTAGCAATATGCTTTTCTGTTATCTTGATTTGGTATCATATCTTCCTTCAATATTTGATGGAATTCACAAAAGAGGCCATCAGACCTGGGATTTCTTTGTGAGGAGGATTTTAACTACAAATTCAATTCCCTTTATATATACGAGACTATTCAGGTTTCCTATCTCTTCTTTTTTTTTGAGAGCGTGTCGCTCTGTCACCAGGCGCCAGGCTGGAGTTCAGTGGCACGATCTTGGCTCACTGCAATCTCCGCCTCCCGGGTTCAAGCAATTCTCCTGCCTCAGCCTCCCGAGTAGCTGGGACTACAGGCACACGCCACCACGCCCAGCTACTTTTTGTATTTTTAGTAGAGACGGGGTTTCACTATGTTGGCCAGGATGGTCTCGATCTCTTGACTTCGTGATCCACCTGCCTTGGCCTCCCGAAGTGCTGGGATTACAGGTGTGAGCCACTGCACCTGGCTCCTCTTTTTCTTGTGAACACATCTTTACTGATATTAACCCATACCATACAATTCACCTATTACGACTCAAAAAAAAAAAAAAAAATATATATATATATATATATATATATATATATATATATATATATGTATGTATGTATGTATGTATGTATTTGAGGTGGAGTTTCTCTCTTGTTGCCCAGACTGGAGTACAATGACACAATCTCAGTTCACCACAACCTCTGCCTCCCAGGTTCAATGATTCTCCCACCTCAGTCTCCAAAGTAGCTGGGATTACAGGCATGTGTCACCATGCCCAGCTAATTTTGTATTTTTAGTAGAGAATGGGTTTCTCCATGTTGGTCAGGCTGGTCTCAAACTCCCGACCTCAAGTAATCTGCCCTGCCTTGGCTTCCCAAAGTGCTAGGATCACAGGCATGAGCCACCATGCCTGGTCTGAACAATTTCTTTCTGTGGATATAGTTGAGGGACACTTGAGTTGTTCTCACCCTTTGGCTGTTATGAATGCTATGAACACTCATGTACAAGTTATCATGTGGACATTTTCATTTCTGATGTATATGTTACTGAGTTATATGGTGACTGTTTAACCTTTTGCAAACCTCAGACTTTCTTCTCGAATAACGTTAGTAATTCGTCTTTCAAAAAATATGTCCATTTCTTCTAAGTTGTTGTATTGGATGTATTATCTTTTTATTCTAAGTTCTGTAGTGATGTCCCCTGCCATTACTGGTATCAGTAATTAGTATCTTTTCTTCGATCAGTCTAGTTTAAGAAGTTTATCTATCGTATTTTTTCAAAGTGGCGGTTGCTTTGTGTGTCGTTTTGTCTTCAATCTTATTGGTTTCTGCTTCTTTTTTCCTTTTCAGCTTACTTTAGGTAGCTTTTTTTTTTTTAAGATGGGAGTCTTGCTCTGTTGCCCAGGCTGGAGTGCAATGACATGATTTCAGCTCACAGCAACCTTGGCCCAGCTCACGGCAACCCTGGCCACACGGATAGATGGGATTACAGGTGCTCCTACTCGTAATCCTGCCTCAGCTTCCCGAGTAGCTGGGATTACAGGCGCCTGCCACTAATTTTCGTATTTTTAGTAGAGATGGTTTCACCACGTTGGCCAGGCTGGTTTCAAACTCCTGACCTTGTGATCTGCCCACCTAGGCCTCCCAAAGTGCTGGGATTACAGGAGTCACCTTGCCCAGCTGATAGTTTTCATTTTCCTTCTGTTCAAAATATTCTCACTTCTCTTGCAACAACTTCTTAGACATGAGTTATTTAGAAGCATGTTTAATTTTCTTTTCTTTTCTTTTCTTTTTTTTTTTTTTGTGACGGAGTTTCGCTCTTGTTACCCAGGCTGGAGTGCAATGGTGCGATCTGGGCTCACCGCAACCTCCATCTCCTGGGTTCAAGCAATTCTCCTGCCTCAGCCTCCCAAGTAGCTGGGACTACAGGCGTGCGCCACCATGCCCAGCTAATTTTTGTGTTTTTAGTAGAGACGGGGTTTTACCATGTTGACCAGGATGGTCTCGATCTCTTGACCTCATGATCCACCTGTCTCGGCCTCCCAAAGTGCTGGGATTATAGGCGTGAGCCACCGCGCCCGGCTTAATTTTCAAATATTTAGAGATTTTCCAGATACTAACCTTATATTTTGACTTACGACCCAGGATATGATCTATTTTGGTGAATTTTTTTTAAAGCACTTCACTGAGGTATGACTGACAAAAAGTTGCACATATCTAAAGTATACAACTTGGTAAATTTGGAGCTAAGTATCCACCCACGAACCCATCACAATGCCATATCTGTTATGTCCAAAAGTTTCCTCTCAGCCTCTATTGTGATTTAAAAACTTATGTATAAGATTTATCCTCCTTGCAAATTTTTAAGTAAACATTATTGTTAATTATAGGCACTATGTTGTATAGTAACATCAATCACAGTGCCTGATACAAGGTAAGCTATCAGTAAGTTTTATTATCATGAATGAACCCAATGCAACATTAGGCAAAAGTAAAGCTGTATTTTTAAAAATTGCCTATTCTTTTTCCATTATTTTCTTTTTGCTCTTTCATTAACAAAATATCTCAATGCTTTTCTTAGAATAGGAGCTCTTTAAAGAGTTAAATTTGAGTTGTTTAAACCCCTCTCTCAACCTAATGCAGAATTTTTGTCCTTTTAAAGATATACATTTTTAAAATTTGACCTTTTTTTTTAAGCAGTGTGATTCTTATTACTTGTAATTTGCAAAGCTCTGGAGTTGGGCTACATTTTTTAAAAAAATCAATTACTTTGGTCATAGATTATTTTTTCCAATAGCTAAGTTACCTCATATCTGCTACAGGACACACGTTTCCTGTGGTGCTACTATGCCTCAGAAAAGACATTTAATTCTCTAAGCACACTTATAATTTTTGTTCACTCTTAGATGTCTAAAGAACCATGACACAATAATTACTCATTTTGTTTGTAGTAATAGAACCAAACTCAAACCTAATTTAAATTTCTTCAAAATTCTGTAAAATTATGCCTCCCATCCCAACATAGTATCTCATGGCAATTAAAAAAATGTTATGTTTACTTTCTACTAGACTGTTAAGCATCTCCAGTAAAGGGCCATACTCACCTTTTTAACTGTCAGCATTTGATCTCGTGAGTACATTCCATGACAAAATTTCATGTAAGGCAGCGTACTATGAAGGAGTGAGAGTCTTGTTATTTAAAAATGTCAATGATTGGTGATAATCCAGGAACCATGTTCTAAACTTGTCCCATGGGTACATATTACAGGCTAAACTTCCATCTGCTGTGAAGGGACTCTAGGCAATTCTATGCAGGGAAAAAGGAAGAAAGGTTTGGCAAGAAAAGACCAAGCTAGTAGATACTGAGTAGTTGTGGAAGTTACACTTGAAGGAGTTAGCAGTGTTGTAACTATAACAAAGCAAATACGACAGGAAATAAATAAATAAATAAAGCAAATAAATCAGGAAACTTGCAGAGAAATGTAACCAAGGTCATACAGATTTGCTTATATGTAAAACAAACTCAATCAAGTCTCCAGTGGGAGGTCATTACATGCATTTAGGTGCATCATATGGGGAAGAACTGTTAGTCAGAAACTAAAATGAAGGAAATAATTTACTCTTTGGATCCTGATGCAAAAGGTAAAACTGTGAAGTAGGTAACTCATTTGTCTGATGATATGATCTCTAGCTGTCACCAGAGCTAAGCTAGTCTGTTTTTAAATTGTAGCATGAGAAAGGCCATTTAGAATGAGATAAGCTGCATGAGTCCAGAAACACAAGGTATGTATGACGGAATCAGAACCTCTACAATGTTAGGCTAGGCACAGTGGCTCAAGCCTGTAATTCTAGCACTTTGGGAGACTGAGGCAGGATCATCTGAGGTCAGAAGTTCGAGAAGGGGCTGGCCAACATGGTGAAACCCTGTCTCTACTAAAAATATAAAAATTAGCCAGGCATGGTGGTGCATAAATCTCAGCTACTCAGCAGGCTGAGACCACAGAATTTGGTGGAGGTTGCAGTGATACCTGGTGAGACTGTCTCAAAAATAAAACAAAACAACAACAACAAACCTCTACAATGTTAGATTATTTCTGCTGCATAAATTCTGAACTTCTATCTCTTTTGCACTCTTTTTCACACTTTTAAGTCTCAGTTCTCCTATGAGAATTAAGGCTTTTTGTTTGTACTGGAGCCAATGTTAGAGAAAACAAGTCAATGTAGGGAATTCAAAATTAAGGTAAAATCCAGATCCTTGAAGAAGCTGATTAATTTTAGTAAAGAGACGACCTTCACTTAGACATGAATTCTACTTAGACTAGAATTCTACTTACCTTTAATGAGATCACAGAAATTATTTGCCTTGATCACTAATGTATCCCTAGAGCTCAGAACAGTAGGCACCCAATAAATTTGTAGAAACAATGTACAACTTTTATATCCACTAAAGGAAGATCATTTCTAACTTAGGAAGGTAATAATGAAGAATATTATAAAACTATTTTAAAGATGCTCATCTTATTAAGGGAAAAAAGCCCTCATCTTATTAAGGGAACTGGGTTTTACTGTTTAGGCTGTGTATTCAAATTTCACCCACATAAGCAATTACACATATAGTATCTGACAGTTTTATTATACTTTAGGGGAAGAGATTGCTAGTGACAAGGATAATTCAAGATTGTTCAAATCTTTTAAGAAGATTTTTGATACTGGCAAATGGTTTCTCAAAGATAAACTAGACAAGCTCTATAAGTATGGACAAATAAAGAAAAGCATTATAATCAGATGTCCTGTGAAACCTACAGCTATTTAACATGTACTTTAATTTATAGTTTAGATCCTTTGAGTTCAGATGCCTTGAGTTTTTTGAGGACAGTAAATAAAACAAGTAAAACTGGGATGAAATTAAGCTATGTGGCAAATTAGTTTCAGTTAAAGCAGGAATATCTAATTCAAAGTTTACAAACTCCAAAATATTCCAGCCAATAAAGTAACTTCCCAAATGCTGGATTTAAGCTTTCATCACAAATTTTAAAAGGTCATAATTCTTCTACATCTAAAATCTAGGCTGTTAATAGTAGCAATTCCTTCATATTAACTTACTGCTCCCAACTATTTCTGAATCAGATCTTGATGCTATTTTTTCTTCTTTTAGAAGCTACTGAGCAAGGAACAAACACACCTTGATTCATTCCAGATAAAAAACATTTCACCTAAGAAATCAAGTATCTTAATTTTAGGGAACTGAAAAGGTTGAGAATTTCTGCTCCAGTAACATACTGTTCTCTGACTTAACGTTTCTCAATGTTCTACCAAGTTAACTACACATACATTAAGAAATCTGACTCAAGTCCTTTTTCCAATATGACTATATTACTTGGCTGTATCATAAACTAGAACTAACTTCCTACAGTTTAGCCTTGCAAGGGAAAACCAGTTAAGGACACTCTGCCATAGAAAATATTTACTCCCTGAAAAACTTCCATAGGCTTATTGTTCCTACTCATGACTGTAGTATCCAATTTCCCAGAAATGTGCAAATCACTCAGTGAGAACAGCATCACTCTGGGACAGACTAGTCAGTCTCCCCTCCCCGCTGAAATCCCAACCACAAGAGCAGAGCCTTTAGACCGACCATTTCTTTTCTATCCTGAATAACTGTAAAGTGCAGTGCTTTCTAACCTCATTTAGAAAACTACTCCCTTTAGAGACTAATAAAACACAACCTAACCAAAACTACCCTGACTTTGGGAGTCAACAAAATCTAGCATCTTCTGAGAGGTGTAACAGTCTCCTAGAAGGTCCAATGATATCCACCTCCCAGTCAGTATTCACATCCTTGTGTAGTCCTCTCCCACACTATACCAGGCTGATTCAATGGTTGCTCTGTGTGACTAATGGAATATGGCAGAAATAATGTCACCTGAGGCTACACCATTAAAAATATGGCTTCTGCTCACTTTCATGTATCACCTGTTCGGGGGGAAGCCACACGCCAGTTGTCCATCAGGCAGCCCCATGGTGATACCCACATAGTGAGGAACTGAAGCCGAAGAGCCACGTTAGCAAGACATCTGGGAAATGGCTCCTCTAGACTTGTCAAGCTTCAAGATGGCACAGTCCTGGCTAACAGCTTGACTGCAACCTTCTGAGATCTCAAGACAGAACAACCCAGTTAAGCAGCTCCTAGATTCCTGATCCAGAACTGTGGAAGATAATACATGTTTGTTGTTTTAAACTACAGTAATAACTAAGACACACTAGACAAGGATTACCCAGTTTCTTGAATGAAAAAAGCAAAACTCTAATTATAACAATTTTGACTAGAAATAAATACTGAATTAATTTTGTTAAAGAAAATTCTTAAATTCACGTTTGTTTGATATTCAGGAAAAAGCTTAGAAACCAATTCCCAACTCATTGAACTCCTTCCTTCCTACAAACAAAACAAAAACCTGAATGTTATCTGTAGCCAATACATATTGCTAATTAGATTGCAGCCTAAAGTGTCAAGTTAACAATTACATTCAAAATATAGCAGCAAGACAGTTTCTTGGATCTTATTTTTTCTTTCTCATTGGAACTAAACTGTAGTTATTGGGCAGTGTACCTAGCAAGTCACAGAAGATCTGAATTAGAATGCCTTAATTACACCTGGCCTATTTTAATGATTTTAAAATTAGACCTTAAAGAAATGTGAAAGTAAATTCAGGCATTAAAGGAAACACTACGCGAGTATGTACAGTTGCTGGCTGTAGAATTCAATACAGTTTTGACATTTATAGATATCACAGATCACTAACAGAACAACACATAAGTTTATTTCAGATGTAACAGCAATGTTAAAATTGACAAGTTTAATTCTTAACTGCACCAAGTAAACTTAGCCATTTAAGTATTTTTTTAAAGTTATTCCCTCCAAAAAACTGAGGGAGCTTTTCTTTTCCACCACCACACACCATGGTTTCCCAATAGTTCTCTTTTTGGAGGACTTTTCAATTGATGAGTAAACAAACTGCTTTAGAGATATTTCAGAACTTCTCCCAAATGAAAACTAATCTGGACAAACTATATATTGCATAGATTTCTCTACAGATTCTTTGCTTTAAAACCTAAATGCAACTACCATAAAGTGTAATTTTAACCTATTTGCCCCACAGTAAAAACTATTTGTCCTGAAAAATATGATGGATATATCCTGTGATTTTCTAGTTAACAGAATTGTTCTACCTCAAAGATAATTATTATCATATATCAAAATAATCAGCTGAACATGGGACATTAGTTCGATCTTTACTGACTCACAGGCATATGAAGTTGTGCCCGGCTTTTTACCTCTTCCACATTTTTCTCCTCCTCCTCTATAAGTGGATGGAATTATTTAATATAAGTTTGATGTAGGACAATTAACCTTTTATAAACATTTACAGTTTAAGTCACTGATTAGCATGGAAAAAGAAACTATATATATTGATAGGGAGCCTACATAATTCAAAATTTAATATTTTTTCCTCCTTAAATAACATGTACTTGTCATGAGGCAGCTATTCGGTTTTCAATAACCACATTTAGGGATACATTCATAGGACTGATTAGACAGTCCAGGTGAAATGGTTATAGAAATAGAGGCAGTGTCATCTCAGAAAACCATTTATATATCAAAGTCCATTTTGATATCTGGGAAGTTTACAAAAAGGCTGCTGCATTCTTCAAACTAATTACACCTTCTGTAACTCAAGCACTCTTCTCTTGGCAAGAGCAAGCTGAAGCTTATCCATGAAGATAAAGGTGCTTAATGCTAAACTTTTCTTCTAAGCTTAGATTTGGATTGTTTAAGAAATGAACATCCCCCAAAAACCAGCAAGGTCTTTTTACATTTTTACCATCTTAAGATTAGAACTCTATAAACTCATTCATCAACTGTTTTCTTTTTCTGTATTATTCTTGGCACTAGAGACTGTTGAAGTCTACTGCACTTTGTACTTTCACATTCTCAAAAACTTAAGGTTATAAAGTGTGCATAAACATTTTAAAAAATAATTTTGTCATTTAACATATTTGGAGATGAGACTTTTATACCAGAATTTTACATAAAAGGATAAATACTATGAATGAAACTTCCTTTTAAAGTCAAATGACAGAAAGCTCAAGCCCTGTGCATTATTTTAAAGTCTGAGAAAATTTCTAACTATTGGAGATGGGACTACAAGAGGAAAACATAAATATCTCAGATGTCTCCCATCTTACAAAGTTATCAACCTGTCAAAGCCACTCCCTATGTGCCAGAAAATGATCTGGCATAAACCAGTCCACTCAGTGGAGGAGGTCACAGTGCCATCTGTATTATTAACACTTTACATTTCTGCTTTTCCAAGAATAGAAGCAATATGTTTAACAATTACCCCTGCCCCAAATCCTTAAACTCAGTATCATAGGCACAGAGTGTAAGAAAATCTGGGATGCTCTCCAACAGATATGCAATAGCACAGCTATGTTATTCTCAAAAATACTGCCTAGATATTTTTTCCTGTAAAATCAAATGCTTAGTGGTTACACTTTTAACAGCTGGCACTGGATGACATTAATTACATTTATTATGTCACAGTCCATCTAAGCTTCCTTTAGGTATTTTTTAATATGTTCAACAGAAAACACCTGCTTCAGGTTTATTTACGGGTAGTGACCTATAAGGACATCAACTCAATTTTTAAGGTTAGACTATTTTGGGGTTTACTGAAGAAAAAGGAACAGGGAAAAAATTAAATCACAACAAACCTCTTTAGGTCAGTTAAAGGCCATATCTCTAGCTGGGATATTAAAACAAATTAATCTCACCAGCTCATATTCTAAAAGTTAATGCCACTAGTAACAATCAACAGCAGGAAAAACCAACCTGCTAGTAACCAGCCCACTCAATAGCAGAAAAGCAGTTTAACTCAAATATTTAGACAAAAGTATAACACTACCTAAACCAAACTGCCCCACCCACCAGCAAGAAGAGAAGAAATAATTGCTTAATAATCAAAACAAGCTTAGTATTTCTTACAAGGATAATGATGTTCCAACCTCCGAGAGTGTGCTCAGAAGGACTAAAGGTGGAGTGAAGGCAATGCCTAGGGATTAGTATCCCACAAAGTCTTTAAAAACCCAAAGTACCACAAGCACACTCAATTTGTCTATGAATTAGAGAATAAGATATTGCTGCTGCTTCTATTTGTCTTTTGAAATATACAATATTTTGTGGGCTCTGCCATTCAATGTGAAAGCAGGACATTAAATTTGAAATTATTTGACAACTAAATTTTTAGGACCATCTAACTTTAACTGCAAAATTAAACAGATCTACCTTTTCCTTCCTTCAAACCACCTCACAAAAATAAGAGAAAACAATCCAAACGTGATTTTTTTTAAAGTCCTTGAAAGTATTAAAACTCTTAGAGGAAACAAAAGGAAGAAGGAAAAACAAGAACAAGGAGGGAGAAAAGTTTTAAAAGAAAATAGGGGGAATCAATGGGCCTCTCTTTTATTTGGCGACAAGCAAGTGCAAGAAAGTTCATTTGTAATTTGTTCAGTTGTCTGTCTTTTGCACATCTGCATTCTGACCAGAAGGAACTTTGAGGTTTTTCTGCAGCACATGAGCATCTGCGGGCTCTATCCTCTTATAGTAGTTCTTCTTTGTCTCGATAATCTCAAAGCCAAACTTCCTGTAGAAGTCAATTGCCGACTCATTGCTGATCTGGACGTGCCTGAGACATAAGAGAATATCAGAAAAAAATTAAAATTAAGGTTTCATCAAGTTTTAAGCATTCTCCACAGATAGCTCCAAATTGGTTGGAGCTAGAATACTGCAGACATTTGTTACATTCTCTTTACAATTACCAATAATCAACAAAGGTTAGGCATGCTTGCCTAAAAGCTTTTGATGAAATTTTACACTTTTAATCTAATCTTGTCTAACATTTGTAAGACAGCTGGCTGAGATTAGAAGGCTCATAGTGTTTATTCTTGTAGTCAACAAAGGGTAAAGTAACATAGCTATCAAAATATTTTTCATTGTAAGAGGAGAAATTATGGCTGGGTGCAGTGGCTCATGCCTGTAATCCCAGCACTTTGGGAGGCCAAGGCTGGCAGATCACGAGGTCAGGAGATGGAGATCATCCTGGCCAACATGGCAAAACCCCATTTCTACTAAAATACAAAAAAATCAGCCAGGCATGGTGGCATGCGCCTGTAGTCCCAGCTACTTGGGAAGCTGAGGCGGGAGTTTGAACCCAAGGTTGCAGTGAGCAAAGATCGTGCCATTGCACTCCAGCCTGGCCACAGAGCAAGACTCTGTCTCAAAAAACAAACAAACAAGCAAGCCAAAAAAAAAAAAAAAGAGGAGAAATTATTAAAAGGCCCTAATAACACACAGAAAAAAATAATGAAAAATAAAAAGCTAGGGTCTCAAAGTTTGAACATATATCTTCCTTCTGATTGATTAAAAACACGGTATGTCTTTTTTTTTTTTTTTTTTTGACACAGAGTCTTGCTGTGTTGCCAGGCACCAGGCTGGAGTGCAGTGGTGCGATCTCGGCTCGCTGCAACCTCTGCCTCCCAGGTGTAAGCAATTCTCCTCCCTCAGCCTCCCGAGTAGCTAGGACTACAGGCGCGCGCCACCACGCCCAGCTAATTTTTGTATTTTTAAGTAGAGACGGGGTTTCACCATGTTCTCAATCTCTTGACCTTGTGATCCACCTGCCTTGGTCTCCCAAAGTGCTGGAATTACAGGCATAAGCCACTGCGCCCGGCCTGGTATGTCTTAAAAATTATAACATCGTATAATCTCTCACATGGCCAAACTAAATTATGAACATCTATGACTGTGATCTTAGTCATAGCTTTTAATCTACAGTCTCCTGAGATTCAAGTATAATCTCAGCTAGGTAATCCCTGATTTTGATTATTAAACTCTACTACAAATGATCATGTCACATATCCCTGAACAAAAACACACAAGGTTTTCCACAAGAAAAGTAGTATTTAAGGTCTTGAATGGCCGTGAATTCTGAAGACCTGAGTTTTAATCCTGATTTCATCCTTATGACTTTGGAGCTCTCACTGTAATATAATAAAGCAATGTGTTCTATCTCAGGTTCCTAATCTACTACTATTAATAAAACAAAACTAAACAAAACTAACAACTACCCAACTACTTCCATAGTTTTTCCAAAGGCACAGTAAGTGACCAGATTTTAAAGTTTCTAGTAAAGATTTCTACTGCCAATTTATTAAACCACTTCGATAAGAACATTAAATATTATTTTACTTACAGATAGATGTTGTCAAAAGTACCATCTTTTTCACAGATGTTTAAGACATGATTTAACATTTTAGTTCCTGTTAATAAAACAAACAAATATGTGACTTTGTAAATCAGCCTTTAAATTATACATCTATCCATTTGCCATCTGAACTATTTATTGAGTCCTACATACATAACAAATCTATGCAGGGCTTCCGACAGAATTACATTAATAAACATTTGTTATTTTTCACCACATTTTTATATAATTCAGTAACCCTTTCTCAGTATTCCTTAAAAAGACCCAATTACCTAACTAGGTCAGACACATTAACAAATAATATATTAATGCTTCTCTGAAGAAGTAAAAAAAAAAAAAACAAAAAAAACACGAATAATTTTTTACCTATTCCTAGCCTTCGGTAAGGTGCCAGACATCCTAGTGTCATGATGTAAAGTCTCTTCTGGTTCTGTGAATGATCCACCCTACAGCATACTGCACCTACAGCAATATCATTGAAATAGGCTGCCAAGGAAAATACAAAGATATAACAACAGAGTAACACATTTTATTTAATCTTTTTCCCTTTCAAAGGACTACACTGTTGCTATCAGCATTAAATTTCATGAATCATTCCATGAATATCAATGACCTTATGCCATCTTAGGAAGTTTAAGCCTCCTCTAGAGTATAGTTTAAAAAGTGAAAACACACAGGCATACACTAAATAATTAAGAACATTTAGCATTTCTTTTAAAAATTGAACTATTTTATTCAACTGATTTCTCTGAGATTTTTCTCACAACCTGGACCACTCCCATTTCCTCACTTGTAATATAAGCAAACTAGTTAACCCTTTCTGCTCTATAAAAAACTAGGGTTCAAGAACAGAAAGAAAGAAAAGAAGGGAGGAAAAAAAACTGTATTATACCAAGTTTTGCTAGCTCGCCAACCTCCAGCACATCCTTGTAGAACTTGTCATTGTAGCTGACTGGAAAGATGACCTGATTCAATCTTTTCAACTGTTTAATATTGTGTGGTGTCACATCTCCCAGCTCGATCCGGCTACTGGAACAAATCAAAATGTACTCAATAAAATTTAATTAGTCTCATTGGTTAATATGAATATATGAAAGGGGTACTAAGTCTTTTTTACATGATTGATAAATCCAACTCTTTCAGAGTGGCTTTATATCCTCATGAAGATTACCATTTATAAGCAAATTTCGCCATTCAATATAAATTCTCATTGCTTTCATACAATTACATACACTTAGAGACAAATATGGTACAGAACAACTACTACAAAGGCCAGAATAACATTCTACAAGTGTCAAAATTTTCCTTATTTATAGTTCAGAAAAATTTAGATACACCTATTTCCGGTAAAATTACAGCTCATTTGTCCAAGCAATTTATTCTAAGAAAATAATGGAAGTATGCAATACCATGCACATTCTATTCATTGAAAACCGTGGTCTAGGAGCTACCTACATCAGAGTCAAAGAGGTGATACTCAAAATTCACATTCCTGGATACACATACCCCATTTTCAGAACCAGAGTTGCTGAAAACAAAACAAAAGAATACACATTCTGAAAAACACCTCAGTTTGAAAACTATCCATTAAGAAAGCAACAGAAGTGATATGGTTTGGCTGTGTCCCTGTCCAAATTTCATCTTATTGTTCCCATAATTCCCATGTCATGGGAGGGACCCAGTCAATCATGGGGGCAGTTACCCTCATGCTGTTCTAGTGATAGTGAGTTCTCACAAGATCTGATGGTTTTAAAAGGGGCCTTTCCTCCTCTTTGCTCTCATTCTTCTTCCTGCCATCATGTGAAGAATGATGTGTTTGCTTCTCCTTCTACCACGATTACAGGTTTCTGAGACCTCCCCATCCCTGTGGAACTGTAAGTCAATTAAACCTCTTTCCTTTATGAATTACCTAGTCTTGGGTATATTTTTATTAGCAGTGTGAGAACAGACTAACACAAGGAGCATTCCTAAGAAACCACCAGTAATCAAAACAATTGGTTCCACGAACAGAGAGATTAAAGCTAAAAATTTTGAGTTCCAATTTCTAACAAAGTATCAAAGTTGTTTTGCCTGTAGAGCTGTAAACAAAAGAATTTTTAACAGCTGAAGTGAACTTCACTACTGTTAATTAAAGGCAGATCAAATGTGATAAGGCAAACCTGACAGTATTCTACACTCCTCCCCACCCCCGACTCCATCCGTATTATTTGCCCAAAAAGATGTTGTGGTATATTGTAGAGAAAAAGCACATTTCAACTATATTTAACAACTGACTTCTGTTAACATGTTCAGAAGCATGCCTGAAAGGATTGTAGTGTGTAGTAGAAATTGTACTTTTAAAAACTGTATTTTCAAATGTTGAAATTTAGATTAAAAAACAAACAAAAAACACCAGCTGGGCATGAAGACCTGTAATCCCAGCACTTTGGGAGGCCAAGGTTAGAGGATCCTTTGAGCCCTGGAGTTTAAGACCAGCCTGGGCAATATAGCAAAACTTTATAAGAAATTTTTAAAAAGAGCTGGGCATGGTGGCTCACGCCTGTAATCCTAGCACTTTGGGAGGCCGAGGTGGGTGGATCACCTGAGGTCAGGAGTTCAAGACCAGCCTGGCCAACATGGTTGGCCCCATCTTTAAAAAAATAAAAATTAAAAAAAAAAAACAAAAAAAAAACACAGGTGAGGTGGTTTGCACCTATGGTCCCAGCTATTTAGAAGGCTGAAGTGAGAGGATTGCTTGAGCCTGGGAGGTCGAAGCTACAGTAAGCTGTAATTGTGCACCACTGCATTCCAACCTGGGTGACAGAGAGACTGTCTCAAAAAAACAAAACAAAACAAAACAAAACAGCAACAATTACAAATTAAAAAAAAAAGAAATTTCTAAAGTTGATTTATCTGGATAGAGAGGAATACGATGTAATATTTATCTTATAGTACAATTCTCTAATGTATTACTCTGTAATGCCTAGTTTGGAGAATATTCTGCTTGCTAAGGAGTTAGAGGCAAAAACAGAGGAGACTTTGCTCCCCATTGAAGTAGTCTGTATGAAGAACACAAAAAATTGCATAAAGCATCCTTCCTGTCATACTTAGCAGTTTTGAAAGGCTTAGCTCATTTGAAACCTTTAGCCTTTCTGCCTCAATTATTTAATTTTTATACCACTGATCGGTATTATTTGTTGCAATCAATTATCTTTGCATGTCTTGTATGTCTTCCTAAAATCTGAAGTTTCCTAGAAACCACACAGATTAAATAAACAAACATGTTAGTAAAAGAGTAAGAGATTTATATATTTAAAAAACCTCTCAGCACCACAGGAAAGGCTAAAAAATAAAAAAATAGAGATTTTCTTGTCCTAGTCTCTTCCAGCTTCTAGCCACTTAAGTATGGCCTTTTCTCATCCCAAATATTTGACAACTGTAATGAATTCTCTGTATGAAATTCATGTTTTCTTTAAATAGATTACATCTCATTCACAGAACTCCCCCTCTTCATTAAAGCACACCTCGTTTTTTTTTTCCTTCTTTAAGGCTGAAAGTAAATGACATTTTGCCCAGAACACTTCTCTGACTAAAATCTATTGGACTCACTTTCCCCACTATCTATCATTCACATAAAAAGAAAAAAAAAAAATCTGTGGATACCGTTTATCCTGTAAAATACAGAATCCTTTATTTTTCTTTTTTTGAGACAGGGTTTCACTGTTGCCCAGGCTCACTGCAGCCTCCACTTCCCAGGTTCAAGAAATCTTCTCACCTCAGCCTCATGAGAAGCTGAGACTACAGGCACATACCACCACGCCCAGCGAATTTTTGTAGAGGCAGGGCTTCACCATGTTGCCCAGACTGGTCTCCAGTTCCTGAGCTCAAGTGATCCACCCACCTTAGCCTCCCAAAGTTCTAGGCTTACAGGAGTGAGCCACTGTGCCTGGCCAAAATACAGGACCCTTTAAAAATACTGTAGCAGACAGGGATCACATCTTACCTACATTTTCTGCTGTTTAACTTACCAGAGTGCCACAAGTTGGGTGTAATTTCTTTTTACATACAGTTTATATTAATTCAGAGCACATCATTTTAAAAAAAGTTTTAGTATTTAAAAAGTGATTTAATCTTTGCCTAATTAAAAAAATACATGTCTTGTTTTTTTTAAAAAGCACACCATAGAAATGACAAAGAAAGGTAAAATATCCTGCAGTAATACGTCCAGAAATGAGTTTGTTGATAGTCTTCCAATACTTTTCTATGCACATATAAATACACATACACGTTTTAAACAAATCTGAGATGTATTTGGTAGCTGTTGGAAAAATTAAGTCGTTTATGAGAAATTAATGATTTTTGCTAGAAACAAATAGGCTAGAACAATTTCAAAATGTTCACTTAATGTAACCCTGTCAGCAAAACTGAGCTTCAAATACAGTTTAACTCTAACATGATATGTCTGACTGAAATGGAATACTTCTGTAATCCTGCTCACTTAGTTCCAAATTATCTTAAGACGTAGATTTTCTAAATATATCAAAGTAATAACATCAACTTGCAAATTTAGCAAAGAACATGTAGTAAAGGCATAAGCATAAGGGATATGTAGAAATGTCAATAAAATGATAACATTACTTGAATGTAAACAACCAAAAAGCTTTTAGTTAAAATAACCTATAAAAAAATTAAAAGTCCAAAGTCTCTATTAAAAAACTAATCTAATGGAGATTTTAAGAATTCTGTGAATCTAAATTTTTCTAAAGTTCTTAAGAACAGAGTTGCCTATTTAAAAAGCATACCATTTCAATAAATTTGAGTATCTATGTGTTATGCATGTGGAATGCAAAGGAGTTTATATTTAGTAGGAAAGACAGGTATATACAATGTGCTACTAACAGTGAATGCACATATAGTACAAAAATACTAGAATAAAGGTGACCCTGGGAAACATTCTGAAAAATGACTAGCTTATTCTGTGGAAGGGCAAGAGATGCAGTCTAATAAAACATGAAAAAAATAACAATGATGTAGTCGGAAAACTACAGTCAGTTTGATATGGCTAAAGCATCAAGTGTGCTTGTGTGTAAATGTGGAAGCTGAAAAAGAACCAATTTTATGAGGGCCTCATGTATCGACACATTTGGTTATCATGTCTATATTTATCCTCTTGGTGATCTCATTCAATCTTGTAGCTGCATAGCTTTAATGCTGCCAATTCCAAATTTCTATCTCTAGCCTATCACTCCTGAATTCGACACTCCTAAACCCAAGCCATTTCTTGTAGACACTTCAAAGTGAACATACTGCAAACAATTTGGGATCTCTGTTCCCAAATCTGCTTCACTTGCAGTTTTTCCTATGTCAACTGATGGCCTCTCCATCCTTGGCTACAGAATACGTTAACTCCTTCAAGTCTCTGTTCAAATGGTATCTCAAAAAGGCTTACTCTGACACATTTAATTTTCTTTTTCTTTTTTTTGAGATGGAGTCTCACTCCGTTGCCCAGGCTGAAGTCCAGCAGTGTGATCTTAGCTTACTGCAACCTCAGCCTCCTGGGTTCAAGGAATCCTCCCAAGTAGCTGGGATTACAAGCATATGCCACCACCCTTGGTGAATTTTTGTATTTTTCGTAGAGATGGGGTTTCACCATGTTGGCCAGGCTGGTCTTAACTCATGGTCTCAAGTGATCCACTTGCCCACGTTGGCCTCCCAAAGTGGTGGAATTAAAGGCCACTGCACTTGGCCCTTGTAATATAATTCTTTTTTTTTTTTTAGACTGAGTCTCACCCTGTCACCCAGGCTGGAGTGCAGTGGTGCAATCTCAACCCACTGCAACCTCTGCCTCCTGGGTTCAAGTGATTCTCCTGCCTCAGCCTCCTGAGTCGCTGGGACTACAGGCATGAGCCACCACACCCAGTTAATTTTATTTTTTTAGTAGAGACAGGGTTTCACCATATTCGCCAGGCTGGTCTTTAACTCCTGACCTCGTGAGCCACCCACCTCAGCCTCCCAAAGTGCTGGGTTTATAGGCGTAAGCCACAGCACCCACCCCCCTGTAATATTCTTGATATGTTTTCTTATTAGGGTTATGTTGGCCTCAAAGAAAGTTTGGAAATGTTTCTTACTTCTTGCTGTTTCATTTGATCAATGAATAGAAAGCTCCAAGTGTTTTCAAATTATGTTAGTAAGGACATAAATATTTAGTATTTAGTACTACTGTTGATAATTTGACCCTTTTATCATCTTGAAATATCCCTCCTTTTTGTTGGTAATACTCCTTGTCTTAAAGTCTACTTTTTTCATGAATTCACATATATAGCTTTTTTTTTTTTTTTTTTTTTTCAGATGGAGGTCTCAACTCTGTTGCCCAGGCTAGAGTGTAGTAGCACAATCTTGGGGCTCACTGCAACCTATGCCTTCCGGGCTCAGGGGATTCTCCTGCCTCAGCCTTCCAAGTAGTTGGGACCACAGGTGCATGCCACCACTTCCAGCTAATGGTCTCCAACTCCTGAACTCAAGCAATCTACCTGCCTCAGCCTCCAAAAGTGCTGGGATTACAGGCATAAGTCACCAGATCTGGCCTTACAACTTTCTTCGAATCAAAGTTTCATGTTCTTTTATCCTTTTTTTTCTTTTTACTTTTCCTTGTGTCCTTATATTTAAACTATGTGTCATGTAAACAGCATATACTTGGATCTTATTCCTTTAATCTGACAATTGGAATAACTAGTCCATTAACATTTAATGGGCCAGGCACAGTGGCTCACACCTGTAATCCCAGCACTTTGGAAGGCTGAGGCAGGTGGATCACTTGAAGCCAGGAGTTTGATATTGGCCTGGTCAACATGGTGAAACCCCATCTCTACTAAAAATACAAAAAATTAGTCAGGTGTGGTGGCGTGTGCCTGTAGTCCCAGGTACTTGAGAGGCTGAGGCAGGAGAACTGCTTGAATCCAAGGGGCGGAGGTTATAGTGAGCCAGGATCACACCACTGCACTCCAGCCTGGGAGACAGAACAAGACTGTTCCAAAAAAAAAAAAAAAAAACAGCAATAACAAAAAAAGATTTAATGTAATTATTGAATTGCTGATTTAGTTGATTCAAGTCCATCAGCTTGCAATTTTCTATTTGTACCAAGTATTAACAGTTCTTTGTTTTCCAGCCTTTTGTGGGGATGAATTTTGATTCATCTCTTGGATTTCAATAAAAAACTTTTTAAAGCTTACATAAAATTAAATTCATCTTTTTGGTGTATAAGTTTTTACAAATACATATAGTCATGTAACCATTATCAAAATATAGAATAATTCCATTACCTCCAAAACCTCACACATAACCTTTTAAAGTTCAACTGCCAGGTACCCACTAATCTCTTTTCTGTTCCCCATAGTTTCGCCTTTTCAAGAATGTTACATATATGGAATCACAAAATACATAGCTGCTTGTTTGGTTTCTTTCATTTAGCATAATGCCTGAGACTCATCACAGTGTTGTGTGTATCAATAGCTCATTCCTTGTTAATGCTGAGTGGTATTCCATTATGTGGATGTACTGTAAATTTATCCTTTTGTTGAAGGGCAGTTCAGTTGTTTACAATTTTTGGAGATTATGAATAAAATTCCTATAAACATTTACATATAGGTTTTGGTGTGAACAAGTTCTTATTTCTCTTAGTAAATCCCTAAGAGTGGGAATGCTGGGTCTTAAATGTGTAAGAGTTCTAGCTGTTTTGCATCCTCATCAGCATCTGGCATTATTAATGTTTAAAATTTATGCTATTCTAACAGGTATGTAGTGACACCTTATTGTGGTTTTTAATTTGCATGTCCCTAAATAATAAATGCAGCGAGCATCTTTTCATGTATTTCTTTGCCATTCATGTATCACCTTTGATAAAGTATTGGTTCAGATCCTCTGTCCATTTTTTAAAAAACTGGTTTTTCTTGAGTTTTGGATGTATTATGCATACTTGTCATTTGTAAGTTATGTATGTTGCAAACAATTTTTACCAGTTTATGGCTTTTTTCATTTTCTTATTAAGTGTTTTTGAAAGTTTTACATTTTGACAAATTTATTTCATGGACTGTACTTCTGAGTTGTATTTAAGAAATATTCCTAACTCAAGATCACAAAGATTTTTGTTTTCTTCTAGATGGTTTACATTTAGGTATATGAACTCTCCCTTTCTTAAATCACCCTCATTTTTTTTTAAGCAATCTTCTTGAGGAATAATTTATATACCATAAAAGCTATGTTTTAAATGCATAATTCAGTGATTTTTTAAATTATAAAGTTGTACAACTATCATTGCAATTCAGTTTTGGAACATTCTCATTATATTCCCAAAATTTCTTAGGTGCATCTGCTATCAATCCCCTTTCCTACCCCTAGACAGCCACTAGATCTTTCTCTTTCTACAAATGTGCCTTTACTGGACATTTAAAATAAATGGAAGCACATAATGTTATCTTTTGCACTAGACTTCTTTCATGCAGCATGTTATGTTCACCTGTGTTTTAACACATCAGCAGTTTGATCTTTTTTTTAATTTAAAATGAAATTTTTATACTTTCTAAAAGATATAAAGACAAGGTTTCACCATGTTGGCCAGGCTGGTCTTGAACTCCTGACTTCAGGTGATCCTCCCTCCTCGGCCTCCCAAAGTGCTGAGATTACAGGCGTGAGCCACCACTCCTGGCCAGCAGTTTGATCTTTTTATTATTTAATAGTAGTCTATTTTGGTATAGTTTATACCACATTTAGTTTATTCATTCACCAGTTGATGGATATTTGGGCTATATTTGCATCTTGGCTATTATAATGCTGCTATGAATACTGCATAAAAGTGTGTGTGTGGACATATGCCTTAGGTTTTTTTTTTTCTTTTCTGGTAGATAACTAGAAGTGGGATTGCTAGGTTATATGACAAATATGCTTAACTTTTAAAGAAACTGCCTGTTGTAGGTATAATAATGTCCCCCAACCCCCAAAAGAGGATGTTCATGTCCTAATTCCAGGAACCTTGACTATGTCAATTTACATGGAAGAAAAGACTTGCGGATGTGATTAAGATCTTGAGATGTGAAGCTCAACCATGATTATCCAGACACGTCTAATATAATAACATAAGTCCTTAAGAAACATAGGAGATATGACAACAGAATACTATTCAGACAAAGAGATTTTAAGATTTCCATGGCTGGCTTTAAAGATGAAGGAAGAGCCAGGAGCCAAGGAATGCAGGTTACCTACAGAAGCTGGAAGAGCCAAGGAAATGGATTCTCCTCAAGGCCCGCTAGGAGAAACACAATTCTACTGTACTAGTATCCTAGGGCTATCTTTAAAAATTACCACAAACTCAGTGGCTTGAAGCAACAAACATATTTTCATATAGTACAGGAGGCTAGAAGTTCAAAATCAAGCTGTTAGCAGGGCCATACTCTCTGAATTTTCCTTGCTCTTCCAGCTTCTGGTGGCCCCAGGCTTGCGGCAGCCTATCTCTAATCTCTGCCTCCATCTTCACAAGGTCTTTGCAGTTTGTCTGTTTCCTTTCCTCTTCTTATAAGGACACTAAGTCATTACATTTAGGACCCACTATAATTCAGCATGAACTCAATTATACCTGCAAAGACGCTCTTTTTTTTTTTTTTGGAGATGGAGTTTTGCTCTTGCCCAGGCTGGAATTCAGTGTCACCACCTTGGCTCACCACAACCCCCGCCTCCTGGGGTCAAGCGATTCTCCTGCTTTAGCCTCCAGGGTAGTTAGAATTACAGGCATGAGCCACCACACCCAGCTAATTTTGTATTTTTAGTAGAGATGGGGTTTCTCCATGTTGGTCAGGCTGGTATCCCAACTCCCAGCCTCAGGTGATCTGCCTGCCTTGGCTTCCCAAAGTGTGGGATTACAGGCGTGAGCCACTGTGACCAGCCAAAGACCCTATTTCTAACTTAGGTCACACTGAGGTTCCAGGTAGATAAGAATTTTTGAAGGACACTAGTTTAAAATCACTGAATCTGCCACCTTGAATTAGCCCAGTGAAACCCATTTCAGACATTTAACCTCTAAACTGTGCCTGTGCCATTTTATATTTCCATCAGTAATGTATTTGGGTTCCAGTTCTCTACACCTTTTATTGCCTTTCTGTTTTTTTCCATCAAACATAGTGTCAAATGCTTCTAAGGTATGAATGGGCACTTTAAAAAATGATTTATAAAATGCAGTCTAAACGTTACCCAATGTGACTGAAGCAATGCTAGTGTTAAACAGACAAAAACTAGATGGTAAAGGGAAATGGACTTTTTAAATGAAAGAATTCCCTTTTATAACACATCATTTTGACAGCTGTTTCCTGAAACATAACTAATTCATAGCATATAACCTTTGATTATGGGACTGTGTCAGATTACCAAGGATGTCTGTAGTGAGAAGAAGGTCAAATAATAGAATATAAGAAACACTTGAATTTTAGAGGTGAAAGAACAGGAACCTATAAAGATGTCCAAGAAACAATTTTCAAGAGAATGGACATAAAAACCTGGAGAGTAATGTTACAAAATCCAAGAATGGATCCCAAACCTGGTTATATACCAGAATCATCTTGCCAGTCAAAAATCCAGGTTTCCCAAATTCCACCTTGGCAGCTTTACTTTTGTAATTAAGCTTGTTATGTAAATCATCCAAATTTAACACCCGTCTAAATTAAATTTCCACTGCATGTGTGTAAATTCCTAAATCTGAGAAATCTGGTGAGGGAAACAGGGACTAAGGATGAGCATAGAGAATGGGTCATTGGAAAAAAAACTATGCTATATGATAACAGTGGATTTCACTTAAACCAGTACATGAATAGTTTGCTTAGTTCTGATAAGAATGTAATATAATGTAACAATGTAGACTATCTTAATTTATCAGTAGTTTAACACCTTTCTTCTGTATATTAAGACACAAATTACTGGCCTAAGGATTAAATCACCACGTGGTCACATCTATTTGACCCACACTTTTTGTTTTTTGAGACAGAGTCTCGCTCTGTGGCCCAGGCTGGAGTGCAGTGGTCGATCTTAGCTTACTGCAACCTCTGCCTCCCAGGTTCAAGCAATTCTCATGCCTCAGCCTCCTGAGTAGCTGGGACTACAGGCACCTGCCACCATGCCCAGCTAGTTTTTGCATTTTTAGTAGAGATGGGGTTTCACCATGTTGGCCAAGCTGGTCTCGAACTCATGACCTCCTGCCCAGGCCTCCAAAAGTGCTGGGATTACAGGTGCGAGCCACCGTGCCTGACCTACCCCATAGTTTTTCTTTTTTGTTTCCGGTTTTTAAGTTTGTTGCAATATTTAAATGAAATGATTTTACATAAAGTCTCAAGTTGCAGCTTCTGTTAACTGATTTACCTTATCTGCGTGGTCCCCGTTGGCATTAGAGTTTACAGCCCCTACCTGTAGAAAATTGAAGACAGTTGCTATAAAATAAACTAAATTACTCTTAGCTCAAGTAAATTGGTGTAACATGCTACTTTTCCTTGTTTTTCAAATCTATAACAATCAAACCCCAAGGCGCTTTCATATCACAATTTTTAGACTAAGGAACTGAAAGTGGGACAGACTGTGATGTAAACAAGAAACAGCAACTGCCAAAGTGCCCACAGACACTTTATACTAAGTCCTTAAATGTGAAAAATGCAGTTACTTGCCTGCCTCTTTATAGATTCCCATTGGCTATTAATATGTGCCAGTCCCACAAGATTAGTGTATTATTCAGTATAATTTAATGTACGTAACTTCTGGGTTTAGAATGTGCTAGTAGGAAATCTTTACTCTTGGCTTACAAATCAAGCAGTGTGATGAGATAGATAATGCACACTAAATTTTAGCACAGCGATGTCAGATTAATATGCATGCAAATGTTTTTAGCTATTTAATGTATTATCAATTATGCTCATAATTGTAAAAACATTTAGTAGCAATATGCTGAAAGGCCACAAGATGGGGATATGACTCCACAAAAGTGGGTCTTGGTACAAAGTAGGTTTTTTTTTTAAGAAGGACGATTTCACTATATTGCCCAGGGGCCTCTAACTCCTAGGCTCAAATGATCTTCCAGCCTGGGCCTCCAGAGTAGCTAGGACTACAGGCATCACATCACCACACCAGGCTCAAACTGTGACTTTACATAACAAAAAATGAAAATGAGGTTGTAATCCCAGCACTTTGGGAGGCTGAGGTGGGCGGATCATGAGGTCAAGAGATCAAGACCATCCTGGCCAACATGGTGAAACACCGTCTCTATTAAAAATACAAAAATTTTCTGGGTGAAGTGTGCCTGTAGTCCAAGCTACTCAGGAGGCTGAGGCAGGACAATCTCTTAAATCCAGGAGGTAGAGGTTGCAGTGAGCCCAGGTCGTGCCACTGCACTCTAACCTGGCAACAGAGCAAGACTCCATCTCAAAAAAAAAAAAGTGAAAATGAAGTATAGACAAAGCTTAAAGCCTGTTTATACAGTGAGTATTAAGTGTACTATTGCACATAAATTTAACTGCCTGTTTATTTGTTGTACAGAGTATCTGATATTTTACAGATGACGAAATTGAACCCCAGAGACAAATGTATCTGTAGCTATACAGACAATTACAGATAAAGCCAGAATAGAGCCTATGTCTATTAGTTCCCATTGTAGCACAACATCAGTCACACCATGTTCTGTCAAAGGAGTGATCTTTACTTCTCAAGGTCACTTTTCAAAAAAAGAGATCTATTGGGAAACATTTTTCTGACGCATAATGATAAAGGTGCATTTGCATAAAACTCAAAGCATCTTTCAGTGAGGATCAAATGGTCCTTTGATTTAAAAATGTCAAGGGGTTAGAAGGGAGGTAATTTTTTCTTAGCTAGCAGTAATATTTCTAAACTCTTACCCTGTAGTAAATTACATGAAAGGGAGATTCCTCTAGAAAATAAATTCCTTCAACCTGAAAGTATGTCCATTCAGAATTTATGAAAGCACAGTTTAAATACTAACTGTTCAGAAGGTTTTAACCCGTCATCCACTTCTACCTCATATGAACTATATTACTGTTTCTGTCCTTACAAGGCACATCTCTGCCCTGCTACGAACATGTATACCTTACCTCTTTAAGACTTAGGGCAGGATCTCAAATATTTCAGGGAATTACTAAGTAAGTTACTAATTACTTAATAAGTTCCATCTCATCTAGATTTTACAGCAGGGTTTCTTAATCTCAACACTGGCATTTGGGGCTACATAATTCTTTGTTATGAAGGGCCTTTCCAGTGCACTGTAGGATACTCAGCAGGATCCTTAGCTTCTACCCACTAGGTGCCGGAACTCTCCCTCATCCTGTTAGGAAAACCAAGTGTCTTCAGACATTATCAATAATTGGGAAGAGGGTGTGTGGGGGTTGCCCTAGTTAGTAGTCACTGTTGAGGTTTAGTGGTAATTTTAAAAGTAAAGTGGAATCTCAGCACTTTGGGAAGCGAAAGTGGGCAGATGCCTTGAATCCAGGAGTTTGAGATCGGCCTGGGAAACAAGGTGAAACTCCGACTCTATTTCTCTAAAAAAAGCGAAGGTGGGGTGGACCAGCTCTCCAAACTGTATGCCTGCCTGCAAGTATCAGAGGTATAAAAATCTCAGCAATTATTTGGTCAGTTACTAATGCTAAATACACACATGGGTACAATCTGCTCAAGACTATAACCTAAAAAGAAATTATTCTTTGGAAAATTGTTTCCACTTTCATCCATATATTCAGTAAAGAAAGCTCCTTGCCAGCTATGGCTTTTCTTTCACTACTATATAAATGTTAAATGTTTTTATTTCCCAATCTCTGAATCCAAGCCATTATTTCTGACTGGTTACTGGTATCTCCACAAGAATCTCAAATTCAACACATCCAAAAGTGACATCATCACTTTCTGTAAGAAATTAGAACTGCCTCTATGTTCTATGAAGAGCCCACCATTCATCCAATAGAGAAATTTAGTTTTCGATGTATTCTTTATGCCCTATTTTAATCTGTTAATCTTGCTTCCACAAATACCTACAAAACAGAACTGGCACACAGCTAGAATCTTTTGACCATTCCTATTCAGGTTCAAGCCATTCCCTTTAAAGACAACCAAGGCCCGGAGGTTGAAACACCTTTATTAGTGACCCTACTGCTAGTTATCATTTGTAGTACATAAAACTGAAACTTGGTTGCTTTTAGTTCAATGCTTTTTGCATTATAGTAAGTTTCCTTTAAAATAAATAACTATACAGACTAGAAGCGGGGGAACCCAAACATACCTTTAAATAATATCCTATTTTCTGGAAAGAGAAGTGTTTGAAATGCTCCTAAGTACAAAATATTTTCCTTGCTTAACAAGTTTCACCTCTAAAAATTTTTATTTCAGATGACCTGGGCCCTAATGTCTCAACCCTACTTTCTAAAGAATATCATCTCTGTTTTATAATTTGAAGTCAATCAGCATCCCAATTAATAACTGGGTAAGTTATAAAGCAACTTACATCACAAAATGACCAGTAAAAATGATACATGTCCCAACTTTACTAAATAATCATCACACTTTTAAAAATGGAAATGCCATTTATTACCTAATCAGCAAAGTAAAACTACAGTTAAAGCAAAATGTGAGTATTTACTCAAAGAAAACTTGTAAGGAAGTCATTAGTTATTTCTATAATTTAAAAAGCAGTCCATGTATTGAATGCATCCCAAAGAAAATTTATACCATTCATGGTTGAAATGTCAGCCACAACATCTTCATCTGTTTTCTTGAGGTTTTTGCAAGTGCCCTTCCCATTCATTAGCCCTTGAAGAAAGGACATTCTCATACACTGCTGTAGAATAAATTGCTACTATGTTTTTGGAGGTCAACCGGCAACAAATACCAGAGCTTTAAAAATGCCAGTACCTTTTGATCTGAAAAATTCATTCTTAGGAAATTATCCAAAAGAAATAATTAAGGATGTGTGTCAAGCATTCACTAGAGCACTATAGGGGACTGAGGTGAGATGTCTCTGGAATTGGAGAATAAAGTTTTCCCTTAAGAACAGTTTCTGATAGAGGCAAAATATAGCTTGCATTAGCTAAAGAAACACGAATATTTCCAATTATCTCTTCCCTACCCATTCACAGCAGACCAAGTGACTGTATGACAACACTTTAACGAAAAACCAGAGTCGCCTCAAAATCTTTCACCATAGAGGTTATAAACAGTCATAAACTATCTATTGGCCTAGAAGTTGAAAACATTTAGGAATATCTACTATCTGGAAAGTAGATTCTAAGGGAACAGATCCTGTTTTATACAACTTTGGCTTTTAATGGATTTAGCACAGGCCTGGTCCAACACAAATACAAGTGACATACAAAGTTTAAAAATGTTTACTATCTTGGGAAGACTTCCTTGACATAACAACAAAAAGTTTAGTATCCACATTAACATGAGGAGAAATCATTTCAATACGTAGTCAAAACTTATTTTACCTTAAAAAACTTTTTTTCATTCCAAGTCTTTAAAATCCAGTTTACTACACTTACAGTATTGCCCAATTCAGCTACTCATTTTCCTTAGAAATATTTGACCTGTATTTACATTTCACAAAATTTGTAGTAGATCCACCATATCTAAGTTGTTTCAAAACATACTTAAAAACTGGGGCTAGGCGCGGTGGCTCAAGCCTGTAATCCCAGCACTTTAGGAGGCCGAGGCGGGTGGATCACGAGGTCAAGAGATCGAGACCATCCTGGTCAACATGGTGAAACCCCGTCTCTACTAAAATACAAAAATTAGCTGGGCATGGTGGCGCGTGCCTGTAATCCCAGCTACTCAGGAGGCTGAGGCAGGAGAATTGCCTGAACCCAGGAAGCGGAGGTTGCGGTGAGCCGAGATCGCGCCATTGCACTCCAGCCTGGGTAACGAGAGCGAAACTCCATCTCAAAAAAAAAAAACAAAAAAAAAACTGATCAATAACTGACTGAGTTTTCTGTTCTTTTTGAGACAGGGTCTCGCTCTGTCACCCAGGCTGGAGTGCAGTGGCATTATCAAGCCTCACTGCAGTGCAATCTCAACCTCCTGAGCTCGAGCAATTCTCCCACCTTGACTTCCCAAGTAGCTGGGACTATAGGTACACACCATTATACCCAGCTAATTACAATTATTACTATTTTTTTGTAGAGATGAGTTCTCACTATGTTACAACCCAGGCTGGGTCTTGAACTCCTGGGCTCAAGTGATCCTCCTGCTTTGTCCTCCCAAAGTGTTGGAACTATAAGTATGAGCCACAGTACCAGCTGAGAATCAGCTGTCACACTTTAAAGTTTAAAATTTAGTTCTTGTCATAAAAGGCACTTTTTTTTAAAAAAAAAAAAACACTTTTAATTAAGACCCAATGACAAAAGGTGAACAGTAATCAATTTGGTAAAACAGATGAATAGATTTACAGTATCCTTTAAAGCTTCCATTTCTACGTCTACTAATGGCTTCCCCACATAGGTAATAACATCTAGATGATTAACTAGAGTTTTCAATGACTTCATCATAAGGACTAGTGGTGGTAACAGAAGCTTTATCACTTTAAACTTCACAGATATTATCAAACTGAGACACTATATCTCCTTCTTTTACATAACATTAACAGTTACTTCTTTGTTTACAGAGGTATAGTAAAAAGAAAAGAAAAAAAAGTTAACTTCTCTAATCTCTTCTTCAGTGTCTGAGAGTCTGAATTGAACCTGTCCACATACAGCAGTAGGTGTTTTCAGAAAGTAATGTGGATGACTATACTTGAATGAAGGATAATCGAAGAAACACACATAATTTGGCTTCAAAACATGAACATTACTACATGTTGGAAAACAGTGAAACAAATCAGCTGCCCAGCATTCCTGTTCCATGTCCTCAGCTCCCAGACTGCAGCCATCTTACCCAGGAAATGACAACTGTGCCACAGATCACAAAGTACATTTCAACTGCTCAATAGCCAACTGTAGCTAGTCAGGACTGTATTGGACAGAACAGTAACATTTTTGCCATTAAGTTAGGCATTGAATAGACTTAAATGTAACTCTCATGTTCACCATGGGAAGAATGTTTCTACTGGTTACTACTGGTATTCTACTGGTTACTGCAGGCTGCGTTTGAAACAAGATTAAGGCCAATCATTTGAATAATTGAGAAAGAATCTCTCTTCAGATGTCACACAGCTGAAAGCCATAGGTAGTACTTGGAAGAAAAAACTAGCAGTCAAAAAGATTTCCAACCGGGCGCAATGGCTCACACCTGTAATCCCAGCACTTTGGGAGGGCAAGGCAGGCAGATCCCCTGAGGTTGGGAGTTCGAGGCTCCCTGACCAACATGGAGAAACCCTGTCTCTACTAAAAACACAAAATTAGCCAGGCATGGTGGTGCAAGCCTGTAATCCCAGCTACTCAGGAGGCAGAGGTGGCAGTGAGCCGAGATGGCACCATTGCACTCCAGCCTGGGCAACAAGACCCTAACTTCGCTTCAACAACAACAACAAAAAGATTTAAAGATTTCCACAGGCCAAATGGAGGATGTAGCAAAGTAAATTTTAACAAAGATATTAGTTTGGTTTGGTCAGAGCTTTAGATTTAGAAAGATTTTAATTGACAATACAGCTAATGTCCAACAATGTAAAATTAATTTGACCATAAATTACATTAACAGGAAACACATAATTTAGACCAGTTACAGTTTCCACTCTACTGAGCATATGTACAGTAATATTCACATAACAGCAGTCAGGATCTTTGAACTTACGATAAACAGGGAATATGTCTTCATTTACTAAGATGAGTGCTTGGACTACTAAGTGACGTTAAAAAATCTTTTCTAACCCAGAAATTATTGATTATTCTTTGTTCAGAGCTTTACTAAGAGCTGTGTGAAATTTCAAGAAGAAATCACACCACTAATGGCAACACAAGTCAACAATACACACAACTGTATAGGCAGCAGACAGACTTTCTAAATTACACGATTCTATTTACAGATAGATGCAAACACTTGATCTTATGCTTTAAGTGGCATAGTTGTGCCACATCATTAAATACTGAAATAAATTTTATTATAAATTATGTCCCTTTCATATTAGCGAGGATTTTTTCTAAAAAACTTATAGTGTAAGTAGGTTGTATTTTATATAAATTCATCTCAACACAGTAAGGGCACATTACAAAGTACTTGTTAAAATTCGCTATTTCAGTCAACAAACCACAAACCACAAATTATTTGTTTCACAGAAGGAAGGAGTATAAACTGCAGGTTTATAAAAGGTGTCAAATGCTACGTCAGCCTGACTAGCTTTTGGTTTTGCTGAAAAACAAAACAGCAATATAACCTTTAAAAAAAAAAAAAAGATTTTTTTTTTTTTTTTTTTTTTTGAGACCAGGTTTTGCTCTGCTGCCTAGGCTGAAATGTAGTAATATGATCATGGCTCTCTGCAGCCTTCACCTCCTGGGCTCAAGTGATCCCCCTCCCTCAGCCTCCCATGTAACTGAAACTACAGACATGCACCACCATGCCTGGCTAATTTTTTTTTTTTTAAACAGAGTCTTACTCTGTTGCCCAGGCTGGAGTGCAGTGGCATGATTTCAGCTCACTACAACCCCGGGTTCAAGTGATTCTCCTGGCTGATTTATTGTTTATAGAGACAAAGTCTCACTATGCTGCCGACGCTGTTTTGAAAAGTTTTATTAATGTGTTAGAAATATACAGTAAAGATCACAAATCTTGTTTACATCTATATATACGTATGTCACCAATACCCAAATATACAGAGTATTTCTAGCATCTCAGAATGCTAAAAATATTCCTTTTGCCCCTTCCCACACCCCTACCCAGTCAGAGGTAACCACTGTTCTGAGTTCTTAAAGTTTTGTTTCTGACTGCAGAATCTTAAATTTTATTTTAACATTTGATAAAATGGCTTCACCATTCCAATTAGTAAACTACATTGTTCCATATTTATATTACTGCTACCTACTTTCCCATCTTAGTCATGTATTCACATTTTGTTAAAGACATTTTTTTTTTTTTGAGACGGAGTTTCGCTCTTGTTACCCAGGCTGGAGTGCAATGGCACGATCTCGGCTCACCGCAACCTCTGCCTCCTGGGTTCAGGCAATTCTCCTCGCTCAGCCTCCTGAGTAGCTGGGATTACAGGCACGCACCACCATGCCCAGCTAATTTTTTGTATTAGTAGAGACGGAGTTTCACCATGTTGACCAGGATGGTCTCGATCTCTTGACCTCGTGATCCACCCGCCTCGGCCTCCTAAAGTGCTGGGATTACAGGCTTGAGCCACCGCGCCCGGCCTTAAAGACATTTTTTATTAGAACTAATTTGCACTTCTTTACTACAATTGAAGGCTAAATGATTTGGTTTATTACAGTTTCCATTACACAGCCACCTCAGTCATGGTTATCTGTGACATACCTTCTTGCTTGAAATCACCTTCCCTAGAGAAGAACAACAGATAAAATGACCACCCACAAATTCAAACTACAATGTCCCTGGTTCATAAAAACCACCAACCTAAAAAAGAATCAGTATCTCCTGGTATATCTCAAACTTGTAGATGTGCACATAAATTATATTCAGTAGTTAATAACCGGAAATTTATCTTCTATGGAGGAAAGACATGCCAATACAATGGAATGTCCTACTGCTACTACTAATACTCATAGAAAAAATATGAAGAAAAACCAGATAATCTGCCGGGCGTGATGGCTCACGTCTGTAATCCCAGCACTTTGAGAGGCTGAGGCGGGTGAACCATGAGGTCAGGAGTTCAAAACCAGCCTGGCCAATATACTGATACCCCGTCTCTACTAAAAATACAAAAAGTTAGCTGAATGTGCTGATGTGTGACTGTAGTCGTGGCTATTCAGAAGGGTGAGGCAGATGGAATCACTTGAACCCAGGAGGCAGAGGCTGCAGTGAGCTGAGATCATGTCACTGCACTCTAGCCTGGGTGACAGAGCAAGACTCCGACAAAAAAGAGAAGACCAGACCAGACCAGACAAGTTTTAAGTTTCAATATGACAGGCCATACAGGCAACAAAGTTTTAAATATTTGACTGGTTTTGTGTTGGGAATTCTGCGGTTTCCAAGTTTAGGTATTCCAATTTACTGTCTACTTAGCTGAATATACAATAGAACACTTAGCAAATAAAATTTCATACACATCATCAGGACCACTGTTTCATTTCTATAGGTCATTCCAAATTAAGTCAGGACTATAAAACTGACCACATCGTACACGGTGGTACAAGTTTTGGAACTCAAGGCGCTTAACTTATTTTAAACCTATACTGTTGTAGGTTCAGTGTCCGAGCAAATACAAGTAAGGTTCACACAATTCATTTCTTGAGAGTCTTAAATACAGACTTAGAAGCAAAAAAAAATTAAAGTTCCATCTCATCTGGGAGTTAGTTCACAGGATTACTCCTGTGAAATCAACTTAAAGGTTTACAGTAAAGAACACAATTCTAAGCTCCCAATCACAAGAAGTAATAGAAACTTTATAGGCATAGTTACTGGCATAAAGATACAGATTTAATAATTTTAAGTTTCCTCTAAATTCGGCCAGGTACTCATTTCTAGGGATCTGTCTCCATCAGGTTGCATGTAAATATCCATTTTAAACAGAGATAAACTGCTCCATGAATTTCTTAAAGGTAGACTGAATAATATGACTGTTTAGCTCCATTTCTATTGCCAAGTAGCAATCAGAAAGAACATCACACCTGATGGAGACTGAACTAGATTGAAGATTTTGGATCTAAATACACAGAATAATTTCCTGGAGTCCCCCTTTGTAAATCCATGGCAGTTTCAACATTGAGAACTCTTCAGTCTCATTTTTCTTACTGAACAGAACATGGTAATAAGTACTGAGTGCCTGACAAAGAGTACAAAAATGAGTAAGAGACAGCAACCAAGCTCAAGAAGTGCAGTATATGCTGTACTTGGTGGCGCATGCCTGTAATCCTAGCACTTTGGGAGGCAGAGGCTGGTGGACTGCTTGAGCCCAGGAGTTTGAGATCAGTCTGGCCAACATAGTGAGACCTCCGTCTCTACAAAACATACAAAAATTAGCCAGGAGTGGTGGTGTGGGCCTGTAGTCTCAACGACTCGGGAGGCTGCGGTGGGAGGATTGTTTGAGCCTGGAAGGCAGAGGTTGCAGTGGGCCGAGATTGAGCCACTGCACTCTGGCCTGGGTGACAGGGTGAGACCCTGTATCGAAGGAAAAAAAAAAAAGGAAGAAAGAAAAAAAAGAAGTGCAGCATAGCAGAAAAACAACATTCCCCAAATATGTTGGATTGTACCTAAAATCGCCAAGCTTCCCAGATTATGATTCAAGTGGAGCAAATACTTCCTATACTCGTCAATTAATTTCCCTAACTGGAACTCTTCAGAACTTGAAGTGAAACAATGCCGGTATGGTGAATAGTTCATGGTTCTTAAACTTTAAAGATTCTTAATACAAAACATACTATTCAACATTAGAATATCCAGTATTTAAAGGAAAATTAGAGTAAGGAAATATGTTACAGACCTAAGACCAAATTAAATTTTCTTGGAATCTCTCCAGTAATCTCAAACACTGATACACAGAGATAATATTTAGGTCTTTATTTGGGGCAGTATGAGATTACATTGAAAGTGACTTTTACCTCATCTCAAAAGGGCTGTTGAATAGTTGGAATGGCTTCGCTAACTTAAAACATAGTTACGATTTCCTAATCGATTTACAACAGCAGCAAACTAAGGCATTGCAGAGAACTTGCTAATGATTATGAGCTTCATTTCTTTGAGGGTAAAGACAAGCTCCAAAACGGCTTATTTAGACAATGCTTCGGAACAATGTTACGTAATTAATATATTCAAACTATATAACTTAACGATAAGGAGACATTTCATAAAAATTTAAACAGTCGAGGCTGGGCGTGGTGGCTCAAGCCTGTAATCCTAGCACTTTGGGAGGCCGAAGCGGGCGGATCACGAGATCAAGAGATCGAGACCATCCTGGTCAACATGGTGAAACCCCGTCTCTACTAAAAATACAAAAATTAGCTGGGCGTGGTGGTGTGAGCCTGTAGTCTCAGCTACTCGGGAGGCTGAGGCAGGAGAATTGCTTGAACCCAGGAGGCGGAGGTTGCAGTGAGCCGAGATTGTGCCACTGCACTCCAGCCTGGCGCCTGGCGATGGAGTGAGACTCTATCTCAAAAAAAAAAAAAAAAAAAATTTAAACAGTCGATCCAAAATAATTCCTGATTTTATCCAAGAGGAAAACGGTGAAAGACCGAACATTAACTTTGCCAAATACCTGAAAGGAGCAGTGTGGTAAACTACCCAAGAACCCCTCAGCACTCAGGGGCAACAGTGAACTGCTGAAGCAATAGCTCCACCTACCGATCCACGCTATACTTCCTTAAATTCGTTGGCACCTCAAGTCTACAGTGATCGCGCTCTCTCCCCCTCCTCCACTCGCTGTGACCCAACCCAAATCTAGTTGAGTCACTAGCTCTTAATACTCATCCCCGTGCTCTTTATTCCAATCTCTTCTTTCTCCAGAGGGTTCTGCACAGCTCCCAAGCGTGAATAAAACTGAAAGGTGTCAAACACCGCCGTTGCAGAGTTGAGTCTGGAGATGGAAGACAACCAAACCACTCCACCTGGAGCAGCGGCCCGGGGTGGCTCAGCGGTCCGCTCCGGGGAGGGACGCCCCAGGCGCCTCACAATAGCCTGTCCATGTTGCTCCACTCAGCCGCTACTCTCCACTCAACCCACACTCGTCCTCCGGACCGAAACCCTGGGACCCTGGGGTCTTGCCTCCGCTGGCCCTTCAGCCCGCCAACAGCCGGAGCTTCGCCTCCGCCCCCTCCGGGAGCCGACCGAACTGAAAAGCCTAGAAATCTCCCTCCGCCGGTCTTCGCCCTGAGACTCTCCTCTCCTTGGCAGCTCTCCCTCTCTACACCGGCCCGGGCCCCTCTACCCCGCCGGCCGAGCCCTGCCCAACTGGCCTTCTCACCCTTTCATCTTCCCCGCCTGCTGAGGCCGTCGTTACCACCGATATCAACGCCGTCGTCGTCGCCGCCCTCAGGTCTCCGCACCCTCAGCTCGGGCCACTCAACCCCGCAAGCCGGCCTCCTAGCCAGGGCAAGGAGCTGAGCTAGCGACGAAGGCCGCGAGAGTCGAGCGAGGGCCTAAATCTCTGGTGGGGGCGGGAGTGTCTCCCGCCGCCGCGCAGGTCCCGCCGCTTCTCCACACGTGCACTCGGGTCTCTCAGCTCCCTCCCGCCGCTGCCGCCAGCCAGAGCAGCCGCCGCGCGGTGACCTTTCACCCCGCCCCTCTGCGCGCCGGCGCGTCCGCCGCCTCGCGCGCAGCCGCACTGCTCGCCTCCGGGCACCCTGCCCCCTCCACTCCGGAACCTCCATTTTTTTCCCGGACTGTGGCTTCTGGCGTCATTCTCCTCCCTCCCACCTATTACAACACTACTTGTGGGGCTGGCTCGGTAGGCCCTGGCGGTAAAATCCAGATTTTTCCACCCCTTCCTCTCCTGTCCCGTATCTGCAAGATCAGTCTTTCTCGGACCTGTTCTTCCCAGTTTGTGGTCTCCAGAGTGACCTTCAAACGCTCTTGCCTTCTACTAGGGTTTTATAAGGCTAGTTCTAATAAATGTAAATAAATCTGTGGAAAGCTCAGGTAAGTTAGGTGTTTTAAAACAAATAAACGTAGTTAACAATCGGCCAGATAGCTTGGTTACTCTCCAGAACGCTTCCAGTTTTGAGATCACGTGATTGACCCAAACCTCAGAGCCTGGAATTTTACAGGCGGATTCCGGAGGGAAGGAACCTCACCGCCATTTCCTGTCCCTCGATCTGGCGTGAACGTCACTTCCTTAGCAATGCGCTTTAACCCTTGCTGGCCACGTCTTCCACATTGCACTTTACAACACAGTCCTTGTGAAAATTTATCTTTATTTCTTTAATCCAAAGAGATTACTATTCAAGGAATCTGTAAAAATACAGGACCCCGTGATGTAGCGAGATGGCATGAAGAAGGCAGGGCGGAGCTCGACGTCACATGACTGGTTGGGCCCGCCCCCCCTCCTCTGCAGCTAAGGACTTCCCCTCCCGAGGTGACAGAGCCTGTGGGTCCTCGGTCGGTACTGTCTCTGCACCTCGCGCCCCAGCAGGTGAGCGGCGGCCGGTAACTGGCGAGTGGTGGGGGCAGAACGGGTAAAAGGGGTAGAAGAAGGCAGAGGAGAGAGAGAAGAGAGAGTGTGAATGGCGACCTCCCTGCCTGAGGCTTCCTCCCCGCTGTCACCCTGCATGGGCAAGGAGCTCATTTCCCCTGACCCCTGCTTCCCCAAGTGTGGTGGTCCCCGCTACTTGGGGATTGAGGTGTCCACCTTTCCCACGGTTGGAAGTGAGTGCGGCCATTATGATTCTCTACTCAGAGCCTTTGGGGCTTCTGGTAGCAGATTATTTCAGCCATTCCACAGGGTCTGCAGTAGACACTAGGTCCCATTCCTTAAAGCCTATTCTTTGGCAAAGATCCTCACTGTCCTTACCGTCGGCTCAGGGCTGAGGAGCAGGGAGGTAGCAAAAACCCTGGAGGCAGAGGCGTCTCCGGTGAGACAGGCTTGGGAGGGATTGTCAGATACGGCCCTCACTGCGGAGTCACTGTGAAGCTTCCCTCCGAATGTGCTTTCTCAGTAATTCTAAGGGTTTTATCTGACAGCCCTGCAGGGAAGGTTCCGTAGATGTTCACGTGCTTCAGATGGGACTGGAAGGGTAAAAGAAGGGCTTTTACTTTTTCTTCTCTGAGGGAGAGGACGGTTGAAGGAATACTGTCTTCAAAACGGGGTGTTAGTAATGCGACAGTCTCGATTGAATGAGGAGGCGTTGAAAGATGGTATTGTGGTGTCGTGGTGTGCGGGAGGCCCAGGCTAGTTTAGGGAAAAGTGAGTAGGGTTCCCTGAAACCAAAGTATGAAACTGATTGGGTTGGAAATATTGTTAAACCAGATTTATTTGGCTATATGCTTAAAGGTAGAATCAGGTCGAGATTTTGCCGTCTGCACATATTTTCTGCCTTTAATCTTTCCTTTTTTATCATTTTCCCCTAAAATATTACTTAATTGCCACTCCCAGACTATTCTTCGACCGGCTTTATAGTAAATTTAGGTGAAGCAGCATTTGTATCCCTCCTAAGTTTCCCCAATTGTAAAACTCCCGGTGCCCTCTTCAAATTTTGATGAATAGTATTTTGTGAAAATACAGAAGTTGTTTTGCCCAGGTGTTGTCCAACTGTAGTACTCCCATTCTGTCTGTAATGTATTACCAATGTTTTGACCCCAAACAACGGGCTTTAGGGAAGAATGTTTTTCAGTTTGTGGTTAAACTCTTTTTATTTGTACTGCAAACTCAGAAAGTTCCATGCTTCTTTTCACTCTTACAAATATTACAAATTTGATATTTAAAATTTAAATTACACCTTAATATGAAAAATTATATGCCCAAATCTTGTAGTTTTCTAAGATAATTATTAAAGAAGACTGCTGAAAAGTGAGGAAGATGGAATCATCTTTAAGTACTAGATGTGACTGATTTATTTTTGTTTTTCTGTGTCTTCCAAATGCTATCCAATAAACTGGCCTTATTTTATTAAGGAGAACAAAAAGCTAATATTCTAGAATAGTAGCAATTTAACAAAGTGTTTTTATAGTAAGTTCAAAATACATAACCTGGCTTATTGATGCTCCTTGCTAGAAAACATAACCTTGAAGATGTTGCTTTCCCCAAGTAATGAGGAAGATTACTATTATCTCTTGTGGATTTACCGTTTTAGTATTTTGTACTTTGGACCCATACTGGACAATAGACTAATATATTGATATATTTATGTCACCATGCCTGCTTTTGATATATACGTGTGTGTGCATGTATGTGTGTGTGTGTGTGTGTGTATATAGTTTTAGCCATTAATTTTCTTCATAATAAGATTTCCTTGATCTCTAGAGGAGAGAGGGAAAAAAGGACGTGTTACTTCATTGACCAGGTGACATTGCACCACAAAAGGAGAATTCCTTAAGTGCTCTGGAAGTCCTAACTAGTCTTGTCTGGCTGATACCAAAATGGGAAAGAGAAAACCAGTTAGAAGCATTGACTACTAGAGGGGAAAATATCAATATGAAAGTGGTTGAATGAGTCTGCAGTTTTACTTCACAATTCCCCCAATTTTAGGGAACTTAAGAAAGCAATAACTTAGACCACTGATGAAATGTAGATTAGTAGCGGGAATTGGTGGCTACATTGCTGTTAAGTTTAAATGTGAAAAAAAGCTTCGACATTATGCATAGATCACACACATGCACGCACACACACACAGACACACACGATTGGAAGCCTGGAAAACATCTCTGAGACTAGCCTTATCAGTTTATGAGTGTTACATGTAGAAATCTTAACATTTATTAGGGAATTGTGCTATATCCACTGTTAACTAAAACATAAGGATTTTGTTTTGTTTTAGGGCCCTTGGCACCTCTGGTTTTCTTACCCTGAGGTCTTTCTTGTTTTCAGTGCCTTTACAGATTTTTGCCACCACAAGAATGCTTTTTTCCCCCATGAGCAGAGGTGGCCACTCACTCATGATGATGATGATAGACTTCTAATCATAATCATTATCATCATCATCATCATCATCTTTTCTATTCTTCTATTTGCACTTCTAGCACTGTATTTAATTGCTGTTTCCTGGGCTGTTCCTCAGCAAATCATAAAGCTTCCAGGACTGTGAACTATAATACTATTTTGTCTTCAGCACCGGAATACTGAAGTTCCTGATAGGTACTCAATAAATTGTTTATTGAATGAATGTTGGACAATTAGACAAGGAAATTAAACCACTTTAATTTTTGCGGATCATAGATCTTCCTAAAATTGTGCACTAAATGTTAACTTTAAAATATAAACTAGTAATAACCTTCGAAATTCATGGTAAATACATAGATAAAAACCTCAGGCCAGGCACCTGGCTCACGCCTATAATCCTGGCACTTTAGGAGGCTGAGGCCGGCGGATGACAAGGTCAGCAGCTTGAGACCAGCCTGGCCAAAATGGTAAAACCGTCTGTACTAAAAATACAAAAAAATTAGCTGGATGTGGTGGCTCATGCCTGTTAATCCCAGCTACTTGGGAGGCTAAGGCAGGAGAATTGCTTGAACCTGGGAGGCAGAGGTTGCAGTGAGCCAAGATTGGGCCGCTGCACTCCAGCCTGGGCAACAGAGCGAGACTCTGTCTCTGGGGGAAAAAAAATCAAAAACCTTAGGTGGATTTTGTTAATGCTGAGACCAACTTATTTTCACAGCATGTTTATTTAGTAGTAAGTATTTTTATCATCAAAATACGGGAGAGAAGGGAAGAGGAATGAATTGTTCTAAATGAAAAAGTAGCTCTGCATGATCTATAAGTGAACTGGCACTAGACTAAAAGTCAGAGGATCATCATTCAGCTCTGCCCCTTTAGTTATATGTCCTTTTTAAGTAACGTCGGGGAGAGGTTCAGGTTTGATATTTAGGAACCTTACTATGACAAAAACCCTAGGTAATTTATGTGAAAATATTTTAAAAACTAAGTGGTGTCTGTAATCCCAGCTCTTTGGGAGGCGGAGGCGGGCTGGTCACGGATCAGGAGATCAAGACTATCCTGACTGACACAATGAAATCCCATCTCCACTAAAAAAAAAAAAACACACACAAAAAATTAGCTGGGTGTGGTGGCATGTGCCTGGAGTCCCAGCTACTCGGGAGGAGAATCAGTTACTTTGATTTTATATACTGAATTTATAAAGAAGACTTAAGACATCCCACTGAATTGACTGATGTCCCTGTGAGCAGCAGGTTTGGGGGATGAGGAAAGGAGTAGAATTTGAAAAGAAGCTATTACCCAAGAACTGGGGGAACAAGAAAAATGTACTTGTAGCAAAAATTCTGAAACAGATTTATTAATTGTATCTGAAAAATATCAAAATAAAGTCCCTTATTTTGGCAACTACAGTGTCTTAATATTTTCTGCAAAGATTTCCCAAAGCTTGTGATCATTAATATATGGAATCAATTTAAGGAGTCATTTCTTCGATTTCGAATTTTTTATTTCTGCAATGGATTATAGAAGTATGTTAAAATTGTACAGAACTGTAGAGTAGGGACTTTTGAGTCAATGCTTATAAGTTTAAAAATTTTGTCTTTTTTTAAAAAAAAAAAGAAAAAAGTTTGTCTTTTTAAAAATTTTAAGTGTTTTTATATATTATTTGTCTATGTGAAATAGACAAAGAAATGTGGAGAACATAATGGAGACATAAACTAGGGTAAAATTCTTCCCTTCCTAAATTGATGATTCACAAGGATTAGTAGTTTTGCAATGGAAAATATCACTGAGTTAAACAGTAATTTAAGTATAGCTATCATGAGTTTATGAATCACTTTAATCCTGAAAAAAAATTACCCATTTGTCTTAAGGAAAGATTTTATTAAAACTTTATTGACTTTTCTTTAGTGTTGATTATTATAATAAATAGATTTATTGATTTATGAATGAACTTATTCTTTATACTAAATAAGTTTATTGTAAATAAATAAACCATGAGCAATGAGAATGTTTTCCATATAATTTCTGAAGATAATTTTAAAGTTTTGCTATTTTCTTCCCTATGGTGAAATGAACGAGACTTTGGTTTATGTAAGTGTATTCTTTTATATGTAGTATATACATATTATGCATATAGTTATACATAGTAAATATTTGTATATAAAATACATAATGTGTGTATGTATACATAAAGACAGCTGAAGTGAATGTGTATCATTGTAGTAACATATTTATTTTACCTGAAACTATTGAAGTCATCTTTAGAATTATCTAATGATTTATTTATGTTTGAAACTCCTCTTTCTGTATATTTCTTTGTAGTTAGCTCTAGTTAATAAATTTATAACTATGATGAACTGTTTTGAAAAATTAATGGCATATCATAAGTATTTTCAGATTTAAATGTTAGAAGGAAATACTTTCATATATCCTAAGGTTTTAAAAAAACGCTATTATTTTTGGTATTGTTATTATGATAACTTACAATAAAAATTTCATTTTGGGATCTTAATGCTATCTGTTGAAACTGTTCTCTTGGTGATAAAACTAAAAAAAATTTTATCTGCAACATACCACATGTTGTTTCTTTTCTGAAAAATAATTAAGCTTATTTCACTGAAAATAAAATAGGTGGTGTATCATATGATACAGAAGTTCCAGTTGTGCTTGAGCAATGAAAAGCAACTAGACTTTATAAATTTTTAATTCTTAGTTTAATTTTGTAAATGTTTATTTAAAGGTAAAATAGAGAAGACTAATTAAATTGGAAAATACCTATAAAATTGAAAAAAGGGAATGTGTATAGTAGTGACAGTATATACATATGGAAAAAGTTGTAAGGAAATGCATCAAAATAAGTAATTAGATTGATGCAATAAAGAAAATACTGAGGGCCGAGCATAGTAGCTCACACCTGTAATCCCAGCGCTTTGGGAGGCCAAGGTGGGTGGATCACTTGAGGTCAGGAGTTCGAGACCAGCCTAATCAACATGGTGAAACCCTGTCTGTACTAAAAATACAAAAATTAGCCAGGCGTGGTGGCTCACACCTTTAATCCCAGCTACTCAGGAGTCTGAGATAGGAGAATTGCTTGAACCTGGGAGGCGGAGGTTGCAGTGAGCTGAGATTGTGCTACTGCACTCCAAACTAGGTGGCAGAGCAAGACTCCATCTCAAAAAAAAAAAAAATTGAGAAAAGGGCATATGTATAGTAGTGATAGTATATACATATGGAAAAAGTCATAAGGAAATACATCAAAATAAATAATTTATTACTATAACTTCTGTATATTTGAGTTCATATTATCAGTAGGCATTGCAAAATATTTCTTAATTTGATATGGAAAATTAAGACACCTAAATAATTCTTTCATCTTAACTATTTGGATACCTTAAGTGAAATGTTTTGTCTTATCCATATAGCTGAGTAAGTTATTTAATTTTGTAGATGTGTAGATATATTTTTAATATTAAGTATATAAGTGCAGTAGAATTTTAAAAAGCAGAGTAAATCTCACTGTATAAGAGAATTTACTACATTTCAAAGGGATAATTCAATACAATGGGGTAAAAAGGCACATATATATCATAAATGTAACTGATACAACTTGCTCATCTAGAAGAAAATAAAATTGAACCCCTACTTTGCAACATATGCAAAAACTGATTTCAGATGGATTAGAGGCTTAAATGTAAACAATAAAATACTTAAGATACTAATCTCCTAAATTTTCTCTTTTTTGAGTCGGAGTTTCGCTCTTGTTACCCAGGCTGGAGTGCAATGGCGCGATCTCGGCTCACCGCAACCTCCGCCTCCTGGGTTCAAGCTATTCTCCTGCCTCAGCCTCCCGAGTAGCTGGGACTACAGGCGCACGACACCATGCCCAGCTAATTTTTGTATTTTTAGTAGAGACGGGGTTTCACCGTGCTTATCAGGATGGTCTCGATCTCTTGACCTCGTGATCCACCCGTCTCAGCCTCCCAAAGTGCTGGGATTATAGGCATGAGCCACCGTGCCCGGCCTAAATTTTCTTTATACATACAATCTAGATGTAGTTTTTTAAATCAATATGGGAAACCTAAATGTCATAAAAGTTCAGATAGACACAAGAGACTACATAGAAATGAAGGATTCTTTTTTTTTTTTGTGAGATAGAGTTTCGCTCTTGTGCTTAGGCTGGAGTGCAGTGGCACAGTCTCGGCTCACTGCAACCTCTGCCTCTCGGGTTCCAGCGATTCTCTTGCTTCAGGCTCCTGAGTAGCTGTGATTACAAGCATGCACCACCACGCCTGGCTAATTTTGTTTTTTCAGTAGAGACAGAGTTTCTCCATGTTGGTCAGGCTGGTCTTGAACTCCCAAACTCAGATGATCTGCCTGCCTCAGCCTCCTAAAGTGCTAGGATTACAGGTGTGAGCTACTGTGCCCAGCCAGAAATGAAGGATTCTTTAGTGGCAAAAATAAAGACAAAATTAGGTGAAAAAAGACTTGAAATATATATAACAGATGAGTTAACAGTTTTAAAAATTCTTACCAATTCAGAAAAAGTTCACCCAGTAAACATATAGATAAAACAAGTGACCAGACGTTCACAGAAGAGAAATTCAAACATTCAACAAACCTAAAAGGATGTGTAACCTTACTGGTAATCAGTATACTAACAATAAAATATTACTTCTCTGATAAGCAAAAATTAAGTGGTAAGCCTACTGCTAGCAGGGTATGTGGAGAAGGATTATCTCATAAAATGCTAGTGGAGATGTGAAGTGTTAAGAGTTTTTTTTCTAGTAAACAATCAGGCAATATCTGTTAATATTGAGAATACATATATTTTCCACCTGTCAGTCTAACTCCATGTAATCTTTTCCTTAGAAATAAAAGCACCAGTAAGAGTTTACCTGAGTGTTAGTTGCAACAGTGTTTCAATGTCAGTAGTGGCAACGAGGTCGGAACAAAAGGAATACCTGTTAATAGAGGTATTGTTATATAAGTTACAGCCTAGGCTTTTTATGGAACGTTGTGAAACAATTAAATGGTACGAGTTAAATCTTCTCGTGATTGGAAAGGATTTCTATCATGTATCTTTTTTTTTTCTCTGAGACAGGACCTTGCTCTGTCACCCAGATTGGAGTGCACTGGTGCCATCTTGACTCACTGCAACTTCCTCCTCCCAAGCTTAAGTGATCCTCCTGCCTCAGCCTCCAGAGTAGCTGGGACTACAGGTGTGCACCACCACACCTGGCTAATTTTTTGTATTTTTCGTAGAGACAGGGTTTCACCTTATTGCCCAGGCTGTCTATCATGTATCTTAAGAAGAAAAAGGAAAAAAAAAAGTACAGAGAAACATTTATAATGATATCTCATTTTTAGAAAACCAGTGGAAAACACCATGAATTTTGTATATTTTTTACCTGGTTGTCACCATTGGAAAGAGGAAATAAGCAGAAAGGAAAGAGACAGAGTATCTCTGGTAACATATTTATATAAAACTACATGCTTGTGTATAAGATGCATTATAAGAAACAATGGGCATTTAGGGTGATTTACTTTCTTCCTTACATTTTTCTACATTATATGTTTTTTGTTTTTGTTTTTTGAGATGGAGTCTTGCTCTGTTGCTAGCTGGAGTGCAGTGGTGCGATCTCAGCTCACTGCAACCTCTGCTCCTGGATTCGAGCGATTCTCCTCCCTCAGCCTCCCCAGTAGCTGGGACTACAGGTGCAAGCCACGACACGCAGCTGATTTTTGTATTTTTAGTAGAGATGGGTTTCAACATGTTGGCCAGGATGATCTCCATCTCCTGACCTTGTGATCCATCCACCTCAGCCTCCCCTCCCAAAGTGCTGGGATTACAGGCCTGAGCCACCGCGCCAGCCACATTATATGTTTTTATTTTTACAGTGGACATGAAGTGTTCCTGTAATTAGGAAAAACAGGCTGGGCACAGTGGCTCACGCCTGTAATCCCAGCACTTTTGGAGACTGAGGTGGGCAGATCACTTGAGCCCAGGGGTTTGAGACCATCTGGGGCAACATGGCAAGACCCCCTCTCTACCAATAAATTTAAAAAAAAAAAAAGTTGGGCATGTAGTCCCAGCTACTCAAGAAACTGCAGTGGGAGGATCACTTGAGCCCAGGAGTTCGAGGTTGCAGTGAACTGTGAATGTTCCACTGTACTGCAGCCTGGGCATGAGAGCAGTGCCCTGTTTCACAAGTTAAAAAAAGAAAAATGTATCAGAAAATGATAGGCATTCCTAGATAGGATTACAAATTGGCATGTTATTTTTGGTATGGGTAGTCAGTGCTCTAGACACGCTTTCTACCTTAGAGATACAGAGCATATTGTACAAGTGTGGGATCTATCACCTGACTTAATCATATGACAGAATCGTGAGAAAAGTTCATATTTCGGTTTTGGCACATAAACTAGATTACAAAATTAACTTGCCTTAAGCAAACTTTAAACAGGAATTTCTTTAAAGAAGCAAAATATAAAGTATTTACAATTATTTAATATTTGATTTCTATCCTTTTAAAAGTGTGTTAATAGAATACATCATTCAAAGCCAAGGTAGAAAATGGCAGATGCTTTAGAGTTAGATTTGTTGCATAAAGTAGCTGTATTTTTTTCTCACATTGGTATTTCTTTCCCTTTTCATTACCAGTTTATTAATTGCATATGTGTGCTTTAATGTAAGCTGTCCAAAGTCTTTTTTACAAGAGTTGAATGTATGTAAATAAAAATAATTTGAAAGTATTAACATAGCAAGGAGATGAAGGACACCAGACTGTGTGAGTCAAATCCTGGCTCTACTTCCTAGTGGCGTGACTTTGGGGGAGTTACTTCTATCTTTTTGTATTGCATTTTTCTCAGCTTTAAAATAAGAGTATTTAGCTTCATTGGATGTTGTGAGTAGTAGAAAATAAGTGATTGGAATAATAACTGACACATAAGAACCATATATATATTTGCCATCTGGGTGCAGCGACTGACACCTATGATCCCAGCACTTTGGGAGACCGATGCAGGCAGATTGCTTGAGCCCAGAAATTGAAGAGCAGCCTGGGCAACATGGCGAAACCATGTCTTTACCAAAAAAAATAACAAAAATTAGCCAGACGTGATGGCACACACTTGTAGTCCCAGGTACTCGGTTGGCTGAGGTGGGAGGATCACTTGAGCATGGGGGGCAGAGGTTGCAGTGAGCTGAGATAGTGCCACTGCAGACCCTGGGTGACAGAGCCAGACCCTGTCTCAGAAAAAAATATATATATAATAATAAATATGTGCCATTATTTGCTCAATTAGGTACAATATATAATAGTTTTACTTGGCTCAGTTGTTTTGACATTCATTGAATCATCCAATAATATTTTTAATTCAGTTGGATGGGTAATACATTTACAAATATGGTAACATTTATATATAAGTGTATTTTCTGTCTCTCTCCTCATTTTTTTTCCCCCCATATATTTATCCACAAATGGCAGCACCTCTTCATATTATTCTGGACCTTACATTTTTCACTTAAGAGTATTATCTTGGAGATCTTTTCACATTAATACAGTTAAAGCCGCCTCATTCAGCCAGGCATGGTGGCTCATGCCTGTAATCCCAGCACTTTGTGGGGCTGAGGCCGATGGATCAGGAGTTCAAGACCAGCCTGGCCAGCATGATGAAACCCCCTCTCTACCAAAGATAGAAAAAATTAGCTGGGTGTGGTAGGGCACGCCTGTAATCTCAGCTACTCAGGAGGTGGCAGGAGAATCACTTGAATCCGGGAGGCGGAGACTGCAATGTGCTGAGATTGTGCGATTGCACTCCAGCCTGGGCAACGGGGTGAGAGTCCATGGGTTGGTGGGGGAAAGCTGCCTCATTCTTTTTAATGATAGTTTAGTATTCAATTGTATTAATATACCCTCGTCATCATATGTAACATTTATTGAGAGCTTACTCCTGATCCAGATGCTTTCTTAATACTTCAGTTGTATTAACTCACGGAAGCCTCATAGCAACCTATGAGATAGGCACGTTTTTCCATATTTAACAAATGAGGAAAATTAGGCACAGGGTGATTAAATGTCCAACAATCACACAGTTCATAAGCCCCTACAACTCAAGATTTGAACCCAGGGAGTCACTTTCCAGAGATTGCTGTCATAATGCCACTAAACATGTAGCCTGTCATAGTATTACAAGGTATTTAGCCTCCGTATTAATGGACATTCCAGTCTTTTGCTTAAGACACAGTGTTATAGTTAATATTTTGTTAATAAAACATTTTATACATATACAGTAAATTCCTAGAAATGGACTAGCCATGTCAAAGGTAAGTACATTTTGAATTTTGGCAGGCACTGCCAAATTGCTCTCCAATTTAGGGAGGTGCAGAAGTTCGCCTTTGTCCTTAGTAATTTGTCAAAATCTGCCATTTAGCTTGGGTCTTTGGAAGGTGTGCTTTTAACATTTCTAGCATTCCTGAATTGTGTGTGATCTACTGTCATGTAATAGTGTTAAGTTACTGTCATATGGAATTAACGTAACAATGTCAGTATGAGAAAAAGGTGTGACCTTTGGACTTGTTACTTACAAATAATAGTAAGTATTTTAGATATAACTTGAAATGCTCCTTAATGTGATTTATACATTGAAATTCTATCAATCAAAGTTTGAATATATATTGTTGAAAGATTGTTATAATTGTTAATAATTGTTAAAGTTGCTGATTTTATGTACTAAAGCAATTATGTAAGAGTGTTCAAGTAGTTATTAATTTGAACATTAAGAGTGTGTAACTAGCTAAATATAGGAATAACTGTGTCCTTTCTTGTGAAAAGTGAGTTTTCAATAATCCGTGAGTCCTAGTCTTAGGTAATGCAAAATTAGGCAGTGAGGGGCTTTATTTAGATGAGTTATAAAACCCACAAGTTATTTTGAGTATAACACACTTGGATTCACTGCCCAATATTTCACTTGTTCAAGAAAGGAAAAAATATCTCATTGTGAATCTAAGAAGCAGGTTGACTGACACCAAACTCTTCAATGTGATCCAAAATAGGTGCTTAAAATATGGAATCTTCTCAGGTCCCAACCTAGTATACCTGCAGTACCTGAATGTGGACCTGTAGTACCTGCTTGTTTTACAGTGGTGTGTGTGTGTGTTTGTGTGTGTGTGTGTGTGTGTGTGCACGCACATGCACCTTTTAAATATGCACTCATTCTCCCTAAGAAACTCTACTGGGGTTAGGGACAGCTTGGGAAGTCGCTATAAATAGAGACAAACAGGCTGTCTAAAACAGTTCTTTAAAGTGAACTAATTCTACCTCAAATTAGAGTAATACAAAGTAACAGAAAATAACTTTCCCTATACCCCCACCCTCCAAATGAGCCATTGAGCCATATCAACTTTGATGTCTGAATTATTAGAGCTTAATCTGAGTCTTGGACCACAAACCCTTCCATGCCTTATGGCACAGAAGTGTATTCAAGATGGAGTTAATATCTTCCTAAATTCTCATTCAAGCTATTAAAGTCAATATGCCATTAGCCCTGTTCTGAAAATATAGATGAATAAAGTACTTAAGAGGCATATCTGACTTCTACACTTCTGAGCTATTAAGTGACTGTGGAAATTCCCAGAATTAGCTAAACTTGGCAGGACCAGAGGGTGCCCACACAGCCTTATCCAGAGCCACATTATTCATTCTAAATAGACAAACAAAAAACTGGTTTGGTTAAGTCTTCATCTGTTCCCCTAATGCTATTTCTAGGGTTAAAATTCTCAAGTTTGCATAAGCCAAATAGTCCTTTAGAAATACTCTATATTAGTCAACAAATAAAAACCAAAGTGAGTATGTATTCTGTGGAAGCATGCCTTTATAGGAGTCATGATGGCAATAACTCGTGCTTTTCAAAAAATAATTTTATTGAGATATAATTGGCATGGCTGCACATAAAGTATACAATTGGATAAGTTTTAATATATATATACACACATGAAGCCAGCACTATAATCAATATAGTGAACATATCTATCACACCCAAAAGTTTCCTCGTGCCTCTTTTTAATGCTGTCCTTCCATACCTCCCCACCTCCCATCCTTAACCATCACTGATCTATTTTCTATCATTATAGGTTAGTTTACATTACATGTATCAATGATTCATATTTTCCTTGCTGAGTATTATTCCGTTTTATGGATATACCATAGTTTGTTTATTCATTCACCCATTGATGAATATATGTGTTGTGTTTCCACTTTTTGGGCATTATGAATAAAGCTTCTATGAACATTCATGTAAGTCTTTGGACATAAGCTTTCTCATGGGTAAGTATCAAGGAGTAGAATGGCTGAATCATATGGTAGTTATAAGTTTAACTTTAAGAAACTGCCAAACTGTTTTCCAAAGTGGTTGTACCATTTTACAGTTCTACTAGCAATATGTGAGAGTGTTAGTTTTTCTACATCCTTACCAACTCTTCCTTTGGTCAGTCTTTTAAAGTTTTAGCTATTTTGATTGCTGTGGAATGGCATTTCATTGTGGTTTTAACTTGCATTTTCCTAGTGACTAATGAACTTGAACTTAAGCATCTTTTCATGTATTTTGCTATCTACTTTGGTGAAGTGTATGTTCAAATCTTTTGCTTATTTTAATTGATTTTTCCTAGCATTGAGTTTTGATCTTTGTATATTCTGGGTATAAGTTCTTTATCAGGTTTATGTCTGTAAATATTTTCTCCCAGTCTTTACTTTGTCTTTTTGTTCTAACAATGTTTTTTGATGAACAGAGTTTTTAAATTTTCATGAAGTCCAGTTTACCATTTTATTCTTTTATGGATTGTGCTTTTAGTATTATGTCTAATCCAAGGTCACAAAAGAAGTTTAATAGTTTTAAGTTTTACATTTAGGCCTACCATTTCATTTTTAGATTTTTGTATATAGTTAAAGGTTTTTTGTTTGTTTGTTTGTTTTTTGCATTTACATATACATTGGTTCTACCACCACTTGTTGAGAACACAATATACTTTCTCCACTGAATTGCCTTTATACTTTTGTCAAAAGCCAGTTGCTCATGTTTGTGTTGGAGTGGAGCCTTTTTGAGCTGATAAATTTTGTAAAATTTTAAATAATAATACTAGGCAGATTAATACAGATTAAATTTTATCTATTCATTATAGAATTATATGTGTTCTACTGTTCATAAGATTGAACAAAATGACCACTAAAATTATTAATAAAATTATAACTTGAAGTTAATAAGTTGAATCAAATTTAATATTTTCTTAATATTTAAGAATATTTAATAATAATCTTTGATCTTAGAAGATCATTCTGTGATGGTAATATTTGGATTCAGCTTTGGCCTCAGGTGAATATTTTAAAAATCTTGGCCATCAAGCATTAGGTCAGAATGTGTATTCAGTGTACTTTGAAGGTGTTTTTATCAGTTTTCACTCAACAATGAGAGTTGGTTTTTTGTTTTTTTTTTGAGACAGAGTCTCACTCTGTTGCCCAGGCTGGAGTGCAATGGCACAATCTTGGCTCACTGCAAACTCTGCCTCTGAGGTTCAAGCGATTCTCCTGCCTCAGCCTGCCAAGTAGCTGGGACTACAGGTACTTGCCACCATACCCAGCTAATTTTTGTATTTTTAGTAGAGATGGGGTTTCATCATTGTGGCCAGGATGGTCTCAATCTCTTGACCTCAGGTGATCTGCCCGCCTTGGCCTCTGAAAGTGCTGGAATTACAGGCGTGAGCCACCGTGCCCGGCCACGATGAGAGTTTCTATTCCCCCCACACCCCTGCCAGTACTGTCACTGAGCAGTAGTTAGTAATTGCCTACTATGTGCCAAGGCACTTTACTGGATAATTGGGGTGCTCAATAAACAAAGCAGAGGTGGTTTATCAGCATTTATAGTCTGGCAGTGAAAATAGACATTGAGCAGCTTTTTAATCACAAGAGTAGTAAGTGCTACAAAGGAACAATATTGAAGACCTTGAGCACATACCAGGGGAGCAGGCAGTTAATTTCTTAGCAAACCACACTATTTAAAACCTCACCTCTCCCCACAACTAATTTAAATAAACCCTGGTTGTTAATCATAGTATACTAGGAAAACTGTTAGAAACAGATTTCTTGCCCTCTGAATTGAAAATGTCTGGACTTTTGACCGTAGTCATTATTGAAATCCAGATTGTAAGATGTTTTTTCACCTATCTTAGGCAGCATTCTTTTCCTCTTTTGTCTTTAACTTTATGCTTTAGGATATATTTTTATTGCACAGATTTTATGAATTCTTGAGTTAGGTGTGAACCTATTTATGTGACACTCTCTTCTAAACATTGGGTTAATACACCAGAGCACAGTTTATGAACCTTTGTCCTCTTCTATTCCATCCATTAAATAAATGACAGGATGGATTCATTTAAATGTAGACATCATATTTTCTTTTCTCTCTCTCTCTTTTTTTTTTTTTGAGACAGGGTCTCACTATGTTGCCCAAGCTGGTCTTGAACTCCTAGGCTCATGCGCAATCCTCCTGCCTCAGCCTCCCAAGTAGCTGAGAATACAGGCATGAGTCACTGTACCTGGACAGCATAATTTAATAGTATAAGTGTAATAGCACTTTTACTACAACACTGTTGATGCGGTCTCTCTTTTGTTTCTTGTATGTACATCAATCTCAAATGCTTACATTGCTTATATTTGGCTAGTTTAGCTGCTCCTTTTTTTTTTTTTTTTTTAGCAAAATGATCAAAATTTGCTCACTAACATTTAAAGGAGTAATGTGGTAATCGTAAAGTTTTAAAAATAAGTTTCTGGCTGTGTGCCGTGGCTCACGCCTATAATCTCAGCACTTTGAGAGGCCGAGGTGGGTGGATCACCTGAGGTCAAGAGTTCGAGACCAGCCTGACCAATACGGTGAAACCCATCTCTACTAAAAATACAAAATTAACCGGGTGTGGTGGTACATGCCTGAAATCCCAGCTACTCAGGAGGCTAAGCCAGGAGAATTGCTTGAACCTGGGAGGCAGAGGTATGATGAGCTGAGATTGAGCCATTGCACTCCAGCCCGGGCAACAACAGCGAAACTCCATCTCCAAAAAAAAAAGTTTCTAAGTATTTTTTTTTTTCGCTTTAATAAGTCCATTTATTTTAAAATTTAATGTAAATCTAGAATATTTAACTTTTTATACAAACTTAACTTTAAAAATAGCCACTTGGTATTTTACACACAAAACATTCAAAAGAAAATTCCTCATTTAGAGTGACTTAAGCTTCACAGTCCAGCCAACAGAGAGGAGGGCCGCTGTGGGCAGCAGAGGCCTTGGGGTCAGCGCTGACCCCAGTCCTTCAGCCCACCCTCTCCAGCACAGGGAATATCTTGATGCTTATTTTTCTTTTGCAAATAAAATGTCTACTAAAACGTGTTTCTCTTTTTTTTTTTTTCCAAGATAGGATCTCACATTGTTGCCCAGGCTGGAGTGCAGTGGCACAATCACAGCTCACTGCAGCCTCGACGTCCTCGGGCTCAGGTGATCCCTCCACTTCTGCCTCCCGAGTAGCTGGGACTACAGGCATGTGCTACCACGCCTGGCTAATTTTTATATTTTTTGTAGAGACAGGGGTCTCACTATATTGCCCAGGCTGGTCTCAAACTCCTGGGCTCAAGTAATCTGCCCACCTTGGCCTCCCAAAGTTCTAGGATTACAAGTGTAAGCTGCCACACCCAGCCTAAAACTTGTTTCTGAGGGCTGGAAACCTCTTTAGGGCTATTCTTTCAAGGCAAAGGATTTGGTTCTGCTTAAAACTTGAGGAGTGGGGAATCCACGTTCTCCTTGTCAGTCTCAGGGCTCAGCTGGATTAGAGGGGAGCTCAGGTCTATGAGCTGTACCACCACCGGTGAAGGTTTTGCCACATTTTTATTCATGTCTGGGGTGTTTATCATGAGGTCGATCAGAGGCCTGCTTTCAGATTTCACAGGGATGTTTGCTTCTGGGGTATTGCAGAAGTCGATGAGAGAGAGGTCAACGCGGCGCTGGCCTGCAGCATCTGTGGTGACCGTGAGTGGGTCCAGTTTGATATCTACAAGAAGAGCCTCAGTAGGGGCTGCGTCTCCACCCGGCCTGGCTTCCTCCTCAGCTGCTTCTGTGCTGGTGCTTTTGGAAACAGTAGAATCGCTTTCCTCTGGAGAAAAGTGAAGTGCCTGAGGCACATGGGAGGGAGGAGAACCCCCGTCAGGGAACATGCCCACCGGCCTGGAATCTGCCTTTTCATTGCTCTCCCTTGTGGGTTCAGTTCTCATTGAAGAGTTCTTGCGGGGTTCAGAGTAAAGTCTCCGAGCTGGCACACACAGGGGCGAGGCCATAGCCCTGGGCATGGTTTTGGGGGTCATCGGTGGAAGGCCAGAGAAGCGCCGGCTGGTAGGTGTGGGGAAGGCTGACGCACACCGTGTGCTCAACAGGCTTTGTGGTGCTGGCCCAGATGAGCGTCTAACGGGGGTGCTGTGGACAGTGACCCTGCCAACTGACGAGCATGACTGCGGCCGCTGTGCCTGAGAGAGCTTTGGCGTTGCCCCGTCTGGGGAGTCACCTAGAGAAAACGTAGGAATTTTAAATTGATTTGCAGGAGTAGGCGTAACCTTTGTCTTGGAATTTAGATAGGAATCTCGCCGCCTTATACTTCTAGTTTTATTCAGTTGAGAAGATTCTGACAAGGTGGAACTGGAGTTTGGCCATTTGCCTCCACCTTCCAGAGTCTGGGGGTGGGTGAGGGATGCTGACAGGGGCACTGTGGGCTGCTCCGCTGCCAGCTCAGAAACATCGACCCCCTTGGCTTGCTGAGAGGATGCCCCCACAGGACCTGCAGGCAGAGCCGGCCGCAGCACAGTGGGTCCCATTCTGCCTGACTTGCTGATGTCTGACAGAGGCCGGGAGCTGTTTGCAGGAATACTTGCAAATTCACTTGATTTAGCTTTGCCCGCCGCTGGGGATGTGCACACACTGGGCGCCCCGCTCTGAACAGGCCCTGAGGAGGACTTCCTGGCCAGACTGCTGGTAGAGCCGGGTGGTTTTAACAGGCTCTTCTTCAGCCCCAACTTGTTTGGAACGGGGATCGCCCGCTTGCCCTGGCCCGAGTGGCTTCCGGCGGCTGGCACACTGACAGCACCCGGGGCAGGTATGTCAGGGACAACATCTCGGCGGAATTCCTTTTCAGCTGGGATTTTCGTCCTGGAAGGACTAGCTGGTATCTCTTTCTTGGGCTTCTCTCTGGCTCTGGGGATGCCTCTTCCTCTACCAGACGCCGCTCGAGGCAGCAGCAATTTGCTGCCAGGCTTCCTCTGAGTCGCTGCCTGACTCGGAGCATGAGCAGCGCTTGATTCCCTGGGCAAGGCATGAGCAGAGTGCGGAGGCCCCAGCGCCCGGGAGAGGGTGGCCTGGGCAGGAGCGCTGGGCAGGGCTGGGGAGGAGGCCAAGAGCCGGCGCTCGCCTGCAGGGGGGCCCAGCAAGGGGCTGTCTGACAGGTAGTACATCTCCCTTTTAAGAGACGTGGGGCTTTTCTTCATATCCTTGTCTTTCTCAAAGAGGTTTATTTTTAATTTTGACTCCTGTATGAGTCTTTCCACGCCCTGGCTCCGAGGGTCTTCGGGCTTGGCAGCTTGGGCTGCCTGGTTCCGGTTGCTGCTCTCTATCTGTAAAGCCAGTAAGTGAGCTTCTTTGTACACTTCCACGAACTTCTCCCCAGCCAGAGGGCTCCAGGCGAAGGGACTCTCAGATGCGGGCAAAGGAGGCTGGTTGGTAGCTGGATTATTTAATTCCAAGCTGGCAGCAATGCATCTTTCTTTATGTCCAACGGGTCCAAAGAACACTTCATCATCTTCATTTGCACTTGAAGAAGACAATGAAAGATCGAAGTCGAATTTTTCATCGGCCGAAAGAAGAATGTCTTCCTTCTTAGGGTCATCCATGTTCGCGTCCCCTGCCCGGCAGGTTGAAGGCTCATCGCGGCCACCGCCTCCTTCCATAGAGAGAGCTGTCAGAAGTCACTAGAGCCGCGACGACCAGTTTCTAAGTATTTTAAGCCATTGCCTTTTTAAAGTAGTTGTACAGTTTTTAGTTTGACTCTTTTTGAAGGTGATAATTTTCCTGCATGATTGCCTGCAATTTTTTTTTTTTTTTTTTTTTTGAGATGGAGTCTCGCTCTGTCACCAGGCTGGAGTGCAGTCGTGTGATCTCACCTCACTGCAACTTCCCTTTCCTAGGTTCAAGTGATTATCCTGCCTCAGCCTTCTGAGTAGCTAGGACTACAGGCATGCGCCACCACACCCAGCTAATTTTTGTATTTTTAGTAGAGATGGGATTTCGCCATGTTGGCCAGGCTGGTTTCAAACTCCTGACCTCAGGTGATTCACCCACTTTGGCCTCCCAAAGTGCTGGGATTACAGGCATGAGCCACTGTGCCCAGCCACCTGTATCTTTTAAAAGAGCAAAGAAGTTATTCCCAGAAGATCCCCAACAGATTTTGCCTTATTTCTTATTGGTCAGATCATCATTTATTATGTGCTTATTTCCAAAGCAGTTGAGGGAACTGGAATTACAGTAATAGGCTTACCAAATTTTGAACAAAGTTGGCTTTTGGTTGGCAAGGAAAAATCGGAAAACTAAATATACATAGTGAAATAAATCTGCCATATAAGCCATTCTAATAGGGTTGCTAGGTAGGTGGATTGAAGGAGATGAATAGAAAGAGCGTCACAAAATGACTAGTACTATACTTTAAAAATATGATTAGGGTATTTAGCTGGTATTCCACTATAATTTCCAGAGATAGTCTTTAATCAATTAGATAGAATGTATTTTTTCAAGTGTTAACATTAAAATAATGCTTCCTTATCAATGAAGTGCCTCAGGATTTTGTATGTGAATAAACATTACCTTGGAAGGTTAGTGTTTAACTTATATATTACCTCATCTTTGCCCCCAACAGCCATATCATCCAAGACTCTGGTTACTAGAAGAATTATTTCTGAAATAATGAAATTATCAAGTGCATTAACCAGCAGCAGTGGAGTGGACATTATAGGCAAAAAATTTTTTCCTCTGGTGTTATTTGCCACGGCAGTGTTCTGCAGTGCCTGTTGGGGAGAGACCGATGACTCATTAGCTCAGATGGTTGTTTCTGCTGCCTTTCTGGATTTTTCCTCTTTTACCACAGGGTTTTTATTTTTGTTTAAATCTTTCACAAATGGGGTGGGGAGAGGAACCCCTATAACTTGTAACCAAAGAATCTTAGTTGTAAGTTGTATTTACTTTTTATCCTTAAGCAAGGTTGAAGTCAAAACAGCTAAAGGCAACATGTTTATATAATCATTGATTTGATTTTTCTGTGAATGCATCTGTGTATACCGCACTGCTTTCAGGAAAGTATGTAATAAGTATTCCTGCTTTTATTTATTTACTTGTTTATTTTTGAGGCATTCTCTCATTCTTTACCCAGGCTGGAGTCCAGCGGCACAATCTCAGCTCACTGCAACCTCCACCTCCTGGGTTCAAGCAGTTCTCCTCCCTCAGTCTCCCAAGTAGCTGGGACTACAGTTTTACACCACCACATTCAGCTAATTTTTGTATTTTTTGGTAGAGACAGAGTTTCACCATATTGGCCAGGCTGGTCTTGAACTCCTGACTTCAAGTAATCCACCTGCCTCGGCCTCCCAAAGTGCTGGGATTACAGGCATGAACTATCGCACCTGGCCTCATGCTTTTATTTTTTAAATGTTTGGGAACAACTATAGCTGTATAGGCCAGGCGTAGTGGCTCGTGCCTATAATCCTGGCACTTTAAGAGGCCAAGGCAGGCAGATCACCTGAGGTTAGGAGTTCAAGACTAGACTGGTCAACTTGGTGAAACTCCATCTCTACTAAAAATGCAAAAAATTATCCAGGCATGGTGGCTCATGCCTATAGTCCCAGCTACTTGGGAGGCTGAGACACAAGAATCACTGGGAAGTGGAGGTTGCACAGAGCTGACATCATACCACTGCACTCCAGCCTGGGTGGCAGACTGAGACTCCATCTCAAAAATAAAAAAGAGAATCAATAGCTGTATATTGTCTTAAGAAGGAGTTATTACTTTGGGAGGCTGAGGTGGGTGGATCACGAGGTCAGGAGTTCAAGACCAGACTGGCCAACATGGTGAAATCCCATCTCTATTAAAAAATACAAAAATTAACTGGGCATGGTGGTTCATGCCTGTAATCCCAGCTACTTGGGAGGCTGAGGTAGAATTGCTTGAACCTGGACCCGGGAGGCAGAGGTTGCAGTGAACTGAGATCGCGCCACTGCACTCCAGCCTGGGCTACAGAGCGAGAGACTCCATCTCAAAAATAAATAAATTTTTTTTAAAAAGGAGTTATTAAATAGCCTATAAAACTATTTTATGTAGCATTAAATCCTATTATATTTTGGATCTTAGACAGATTTGGGCTAAGATTAATTTTCAGGCCAGGCACGGTGGCTCACACCTTTAATACCAGCACTTTGGGAGGCTGAGGCAGGCTCGATCACAGGTCAGGAGTTTGACAGCAACCTGGCCAATACGGTGAAACCCCGTCTCTACTAAAAACACAAAAAAATTAACCAGGCATGGTACCATGTGCCTGCAATCCCAGATACTTGGGAGGCTGAGGCAGGAGAATTGCTTGAACCCAGGAGTCAGAGGTTGCAGTGAGCTGAGATCACACCACTGTACTCCAGGCTGGGCAACAGAGTGAGACTCCATCTGCACACACACACACACACACACACACACACACACACACACAATTAACTTTTAATATGATCTAATTTGCAGTATAATTTGCTTATTGAAAGTTGGTGTTCTAGGAGATTGTTTTAACATTTTAAAAAGCCTATTCTTTTTCACTTAGAGCCATAAGCATTCAATGATGAAGCAGAAGATTTTAGTGGGGTATTTTTAACTATTCACAGATAATAAGGAAGAGTTATAAACAAATTAGTATGTTGTATGACCATGCTTATCAAAATACTATATGTTTAGCCCTATTCAGTCATCAGGTCACTGTAGTATGTCTACCTGATGAGTAATTTTTATTTCACTGTGGGGAGGAAACACTTGGATATTTTTCTCTCTTTTTCTTCTTTAGTTTTTTCAGTTTCTTATTTTTATGGATACTTAGGTGTATATATTTACAAGGTACATACTTTTCTTATAAAATTTATTGTATGAGTAAAGTAGAGTATAAAACTTGTTTGGAATTCAGAGAATATACAACAGCATACCAAGAATTTCCTTGCTTATAGTAGACTGCTGTAGCATCCTATTTCTTGTTCACATTCTGGGATTGGGTAGATAGAGGAGCGGTTATTCACTTTGATGTTTATTTGGATCAATACATTTGAAAGGAAGAGGGTGGGAGCAGAGTTGGGCAGAGGAAGAAGTTGAAATGTAATGCAAGCCCCACAGAGCCTCCGGCACCCAGTGGGAGAGATCTGGAGTGAGTGTTGCTTGCCAGAATATTCTGCATCAGGCTGAGATGGCTGGGCCTTTTTACCTCCACTGTGTCCATTAAGCAAGTGCACGCTGCCCTGCAAGTGGTGTGAATGCAGGCAAGGCAGCTCTGCATCTGAGGCTGACCTTGAAGGGTTAACAGCTGTTAGTTATTTACTAAACACTATGGGAGTGCTTTTTGGACTGGGACTATTTGAGCAGACACATGAATGATATGAAGAAATGAGTCTTTGAAAAAAGAACATTCTAGGCAGTGACACAGAAATACAAAAGAGCCATGTTGCTGTAGCAGATTAAAATGTAAATATTTTAAAATGTCAAAATGCTTTTTTAAAAATGCTTGGAATTTTGCACTTTAAAGCTTGTGTTTTCATAATTATTTTATTATGAAAGATGTGGTAAGAGCAGGTTTCAGGATGTATTTGCAACCACTTCTCTGTGTAAAAACAATGGAGTAGAGAAAATGAAAATACTCAGAATCATCATTACATTTTTCTCCACTTAATATTGGCTTTTTAAATTTAATTTTATTTTATTTTTGAGACAGAGTCTTGCTCTGTTACCCAGGCTGGAGTGCTGGAATGCAGTGGTGCGATCTTGGCTCACTACAACCTCTGCCTCCCAGACTCAAGTGATTCTCCTGCCTCAGCCTCCGGAGTAGTTGGGATTACAGGCATGTGATACCACAGCTGGCTAATTTTTTTGTATTTTTAGTAGAGATGGGATTTCACTATGTTGGTCAGGCTGGTCTCGAACTCCTGACCTCATGATCTACCCGCCTTGGTCTCCCAAAGTGCTAGGATTACTACAGGTGTGAGCCACCCTCACCCAGCCAATATTGGCTTTTTAGAAAGGACAATCATCTTGGTTTGCTAATACAAGAATATTTATGAAAGTAATGTAAATTTATGGATCTGGTAACAGTCATCCTTCGGTAAATTTTGTAGAATTATCACTTAGGCTCTTGGTTCTCTTATTAGCATGATGTCACTTCCTAATGTCTGCTATCTTTGGCATAAATTAAATAATATGTACCTAAAAAAAGCTTAAAAGTATAGAATCATTAAAATTCTTGTGTTGGCTAGGATTTTCCAGCTGACTGCTAACCCACAAGACAGCTGAATCATGAACAAACCCATTTAGTTTCCACTAATCATTGCTCATACATTTGGAGGCATGCATTGTTTAGTCTTAAAGGGAAAGCATGTAAATTCCTGTTTTAAAAAATCGGAACAGACATCATTATTCCCTTACAAACCTTAGAATACCTTTCTGAACCACAGGTTTCAACCATCTATAGGGAAACTTTACTAGGTATGCTGATGCTTCTTTGTTCATCCCTCCAAGTCTCAGCTTAACCTCTTGTTAAGTCATTTTCATCCTGTCCAAGTCTAGGTTAGATGTCATTGCTTTATGCTCTTCTAAATCTCTAGCCTGTAGTACTCCTAAGAGAGCAGATATGTCACCTTATAAGAACTACCTGTTTGTCTTTTCATCCCACCATGCCAGAAGATCCTTGGGGGAAAGATTGTGTCTTACTCCATTATATTTTCTATCTATAATCCAGCAGCTGGCACATCATCAGTGCTTAAAAAAATCCAGTTGGTCTTCGAAAATAAAGTTATGTTAAAATACACCTGATAACTAGGGGAAAAAAAATAGCTAAGTGACTAGACTTGGTTCAAATCGTAAGGTAAGATCACTGGATGCTTTAGAGAAAAGGCGATCTTAGCTTATATTGACAGAATAAAATTCTGTAAATAAAAAAGTAAAAAAGTAGTCATTAGAATTACTTTACTGTTAGGCATACTGTTAAATGCCTCACAGAAACCCCATTAGATTTTACAGATAAAACTGAGGCTTAAAAGGATGAAAGAATTTGATTTGCCTAAGGACACAACTTATAAATTGAAAGTCTTTGGCGGGATGCAGTGGCTCACGCCTGTAATCCTAGCACTTTGGGAGGCAGAGGCGGCTGGATCATGAGGTCAAGAGATCGAGACCATTTGGCCAGCATAGTGAAACCCGGTCTCTACTAAAAATGCAAAAATTAGTTGGGCCTGGTTGTGCGTGCCTGTAGTCCCAGCTACTCTGGAGGCTGAGGCCGGAGAATTGCGTGAACCAGGAAGTCGGAGGTTGCAGTGAGCTAAGATTGTGCCACTGCATTCCAGCCTGGCAACAGAACAAGATTCTGTCTCAAAAAAAAGGAAAAAAAATTCAAAATCTTCAAACCATGATATTTGTCTCTCAATAAAAAGAAGCATTCAGGGCCAGGCACAGTAGCTCACACCTATAATCCCAGCACTTTGGGAGGCCAGGGTGGGCAGATCACTTGAGGTCGTAAGTTCGAGACCAGCCTGGCCAACATGGTGAAACCCCATCTCTGCTAAAAATTCAAAAATTATCTGGGCATAGTGGCGCACGCTGTAGTCCCACCTACTCAGGAGGCTGAGGCACAAGAATTGCTTGAACCTAGGAGGCGGAGGTTGTAGAGAGCCAGGATCATGCCACTGCACTCCAACCTGGGTGACAAAATGAGACGGTTAAAAAAAAAAAAGCAGAATTCAGAACAGATGAAGCAGTACGATTCAGTACTCACTCATACAGCATCTAGAATCTTGTTTTATCTGTACTATTTAAAGAAAATAGTGACATCATGAAATACTTTTAGAAAAGGGTAGTCTCAGGAGTGAGGGATCTGAAATTAGTATGTTTGAGGGACAGTGGCAGGCACTAAAGAGAATTTGCCTGGAGGGGAAACATACTTTGTATGGCTATAGTAATTGGAAAAAATAGGGCCAGAGGATAGAAGTTAAGGGAAGTAGATTTAGGTTGGATGTGAGGGATAGTATTTCTAAAAACAGAATGGCTTTTTCCAAATTGAGGACCTATATTTGAATAGTGTTACTGATGACATTTTTGTAAGCATTTTACATTTCACAAGGAACTTTTTTTTTTTTTTTGAAACGGAGTTTCCTTCTTATCGCCCAGGCTGGAATGCAGTGGCATGATCTCGGCTTACTGCAATCTCCACCTCCCAGGTTCAAGCGATTCTCCTGCCTCAGCCTCCTGAGTAGCTGGAATTACAGGCGCCCATCACCATGCCCAGCTAATTTTTGTACTTTTAGTACAGACGAGGTTTCACCCTGTTGGTCAGGCTGGTCTCGAACTCCTGATATCAGGTGATCCACCCTTGGCCTCCTAAAGTGCTGGGATTACCAGCATGAGCCACCATGCCCAGCCACAAGGAAACTTTTTTTTCTTTTTTTTTTTTTGAGACGGAGTTTCACTCTTGTTACCCAGGCTGGAGTGCAATGGCACGATCTTGGCTCACCACAACCTCTGCCTCCTGGGTTCAGGCAATTCTGCCTCAGCCTCCCGAGTAGCTGGGATTACAGGCACGCGCCACCATGCCCAGCTAATTTTTTGTATTTTAGTAGAGACAGGGTTTCACCATGTTGACCAGGATGGTCTCGATCTCTTGACCTCGTGATCCACCCGCCTTGGCCTCCCAAATGCTGGGATTACAGGCGTGAGCCACCGCGCCCGGCCCCACAAGGAAACTTTAAACAAATTTGTAATGCAGTCACAAGTCTGGGGTAGGTGGTAGCATTATTATTGTTTTTCAAATGCAGATATTAAGAGATTTTTATTTGTCCCAGATGTTTTGCAGCATGTTATTGATAGGACCAGAATGTGATCCCAAGTCTGCTCACCCAAGATCTCATGCTGTTTCCACTTTAATGGGCAGATGACCATGTATCATGAATGCTATAGAGGAAGTATCCATATCTGAGGAGGAACTTAAGACTGTTTATGATTGTCAGTTTCTTCTCTGACTGAAAATCTTTGATTCTTGGAAGATTGAAATTTCACCTCATTCTTTTGTTCACTACTTCTTTGAAGATTTTCCCAACCTATTTTCCAATATAATATGTTTGTCTTTAACTTTTCTTTCTGTTTTCCCCTGTATTCTCTCCTAGTTTCTAGGAAGTCTCAGTCTATTTCTTTAGATTCCAATTTTTACAATTCTGTGTCTGTTCTTAATGAATTCTTCTACTGTATCTTCAGGAAGCCAGGAATCCTAATAAATTTCTGCTGGGCGTGTTGGCTCATGTCTGTAATCCCAGCACTGGTACGCCGAGGAAAGCAGATTACTTGAGCCTAGGAGTTTGAGGCCAGTCTGGGCAACATGGTGAAACCTTGTCTTTACAAAAAATGTAAAAATTAGCTGGATGTGGCGGAGCACGTTTGTCATGCCAGCTACTGAGTGGGGTGAGGAGAGGGGCAGCTGAGGTGATCACTTGAGCCCAGGAGGTCGAGGCTGCAGTGAGCCGTGATCGCGCCGCTGCACTCCAGCCTGTGTGACGAGAACTTGCTCAAATAAACAAAAACAAAAACTTACTTTACAGCTACCTGTTCACTATACTTCATCCATATTGGTCTACTCTTCTTCCTGTTGGAATCAGTTTCTCCTCTGCTCCCAAGGTGGTGTTTGTACCTCAATTGAGCATTTAAGTCATGTTGCTTCACTATACAGCTGTTTAAAGCTTCGAAAGCTCTGTAAACGTGATAAATGGAATTCCACTGACATTTAAGCCTTACCTATTTCCAAAACTTTTTCAACTTATCCTGCCTCTCCTACTTTAATTCTGTTAATGTAATTGAGTACCATTTTTCTCATAATAGTTCTTCCTCAATAGTTCTTTCCTTGTGTTTATAAAATAAAGGCCACTTGTTATCTTGGCAGTCAGTTCAAGTCCTGCAAGTTAGTCTTTACCCTTACATCCTTATTTCTCACTGCTGCCCTAATACAAGTCTTTTATACCAGTCAGGCTGGTCTGTTCACTATTCCTGAATGTTTTATTTCCATTCTTTTGTTATTGGCACCACCCCCCACAATGTCTTTGCTACCTTTCCTTTTCTGCTGTGTACAAATTCTACCTGACCTTCAAGATGTCTTCTCTAAACATTCTAATATTTGAACTTTCAGTAAATAAGAGTATATTATTTGGTACTTTATCACTTATTGATCTATGACTCTTTCTTTGTGGTTATTTTGGGACGTTATTTAGCTTTCCCTATGTACATGTATTTCATCTCCCTCATTAAATTGGTAATCGTTATTAAGGTATACCAGCAGTCAAAAATAAACTTTCTCTTTTGGAATCTGTTACCAGTTTTTAATGTGAACTTGGATAGTTCATGTTTTTTAGATTGTATATCTATAAAGTAAGAGGTTGAAATGAATTTCTTAAACAATTTGGTGTGTTCCACTAAAAGAAAAAAGGAAAACAGTTCCTAGTTAAAATTTAAAGATAGGTAATAAATAAATACTTTTAAAATAAATAAAATATATCATTTGTTACATGTGAAAAGTGCTATGGTATAGAATAAAGTAGGGAAGGAGGGAGGATGTTGCAGTTTTAAGTAAATGGGCAGAGAAGCCTAATGGAGAATGTGACGTTTGAGTAAAGATCTGAAGGAGTGCTGAACATGGTGGCTCACACCTGTAATCCCAACACTTTTGGGAGGCCAAGGCCAGAGAATCACTTGAGCCCAGGTGTTCAAGACCAGCCTAGTCAACATAGTGAGATCCTTCACAGAAAATAAAATAAAATTAGCCAGATGTGGCAGTACACACCTGTGGTACCAGGTACTAGGGAGGATGAGGTGGGAGGATTTCTTGAGCCCAGGAAATTGAGTCTGCAGTGAGCCATGATCACACCACTATACTCCCACCTAGTTGACAGAGCCAGACCCTGTGTTAAAAAAAAAACAAAAAACTCTGAAGGAGGTGTAGGAGAGATAACTTGGAGAAGAACATTTTAAGCAGAAGGAACAACCTGTACAAAGGCCCTGAGGTAGAATGTGCTTGTGTTTTTGAGAACTGACAGAGTTCAGTGTGTATATGCAGCATGATTAAGCAAAAGAGTAGTTGGAGAAGTCAGAGCGGTAATTGAGGATGGGGTTGTTAGAGGGCTGCATAAGTTGTTGAGAAGACTTCACGTTTTTATCAATACTTATTGATATTTCCTATGAAATGCCTCACATAGAGATATAATTCAGTTGTGATATAACCATCGAGCATCCAGGAAGAGGGTACTTTTAACTACATTTTAGGAATTGTGGCTGGGTTCAGTGGCTCACGTCTGTAGTCCCAGCACTTTGGGAGGCTGAGGTGGGCGGATCACTTGAGGTCAGGAGTTTGAGAACAGCCTGGCCAATATGGCAAAACCCTGTCTCTACTAAAAATACAAAAATTAGCCGTGCTTGATCACATGCACTTGTAATTCCAGCTACTGTGGAGGCTGAGGCACAGGAATTGCTTGGGAGGCAGAGGTTGCAGTGAGCAGAGATCCCTCTACTGCATTCCGCCTGGGTGATGGAGTTAGATTCTGTCTCAAAACAAGCAAACAAACAAAAACAGTACCTGTAGCCATAGCTACTTGGGAGGTTAAGGTGAGAGGACCGCTAGAGTCCAGGAGTTTGAGACTGCAGTGAGCTATGACTGTACCACCACACTCTAGCCTGGGTGACAGCCTCTTAAAATTTTTTTTTTTAATTAAGGAAAAGGAAATTTTTATATTCTACTTTGAAGAAGTATAAAAACTCAAGAATACACCAAAGATGAGAGTGGTCTCATCTTAGTGGACTACCTATATTGGTTCTTTTGCTTTAGGGTTTATAATTATAACTTGTTTATTTATTTACCATAGGTAAACTAACATGATGGATTTTTCCAAGCTACCCAAAATACTCAATGAAGATAAAGAAAGCACATTTGGTTATGTGCATGGAGTCTCAGGACCTGGTAAGTAATACATTATAATCTCAAAGTAAGGATATCTAACTTTGATTAATGTCTTTTCAAAGTATTTTACATAGAAATATACAACTTTCTGTTTACCTGCATACATTGTTTGTCCTTAAAAGATCTCATAGTGACTATAAGACTGAAGTAGTATCTCTATCATAAGGGCTCATCTAGCATTATCTAAATTTGATAATTATTAAGGTGCTACTTTGTGATATCCTGTTATAATTATATAAATGTGTAACCAGTATTTAGTTTTATATATGTCTTAATTTTTTGTTAAATTTGAGGTTAAAAAAAATTATGAAGTTTATAGCTTTTAATATGTAATACCTTGCATATAGCAGGTATTCATTAAATGTTAATTTGCTTTGAACTTTAATAATTCAAATGCTCAGAGCATTTCTCAGCAATATTAGCTTTTGCTCTTTGCATTTATGAAACTTTCTGAGTAAGTGTCACGTTATTAACTACCTGTGGGAAAAAAGTTTTATGACCCAGACTTTATGTCCATTCTGCCAAAACATGGAGTGCTGCTTTTTAAATAATAAATCTTACTCCAGTATTTATTTTGTTACTGAATATTCCCACTACAAAATGTGATTCACAGTCAATTTCTCTAAGTAAAACCTGCTCAGTGATTTATTATCCTTAAAACTTCATGCTATAAAGTCTTTTTCTTGTTCTAGTTACAGTAGAGGTGATGACAGTTTTTTGATGTTTATGCAAATGAAGACTGTCGGTCACTGTGCCTCATTTTTCTCCCCCAAAAACTTGGCGTTTGGGCTTAATTTCATTGGCAAGTTATAAAATGGTTATCAGTATCTTTTGCCATGTAGAGAAATAATTGTCCTCTTAATGATCATAAGAGTCTTTAGCATAGACAGGTTAAACCCAAGAACTTTTAGAGAAAAAGCAAAAGACCATCAAAGAGTTTAGGAAAAAATATTCTGTGAAAATGTGTAGTAAAACTGCTCCTGGAAACAATTTTTAATTCTTTTTTTTTTTTTAATATTTAAAAAATGTTACTTTAAGTTTTGGGATACATGTGCAGAAAGTGTAGGTTTGTTACATAGGTATACGTGTGCCATGGTGGTTTGCTGTACCTATCACCCATCATCTAGGTTTTAAGCCCTGCATGCATTAGGTATTTGTCCTAATGTTCTCCCTCCCCCTGCCCCCTGCAATTTCTAATTATTAAGTATTTAATAAGGTAATAGAACAGTGGCATCCTTTTTTGGCTTATGAAATATGATTTTAAATCTCTAGTATTTCAATGCATCTTAATTCTTAAGTAATCGTTATAGAGGTAAATATTTATAGAATGAGTAAGTCTTCATTGTTTTAACACAGTTAATTAACTATTAAACTTTAATAGTTTCCACTGAAGTATTATCTATTACATAGTTCTAATCAATTGTATCAGAAGGCTAAATATTAAAAATTGATTTATTCTTATACATATCTAAAAATATGGCAACCTTCCCTCCCTGCTAGAAAAGTCATTTTTGCTTACTAGACAACATGGTCCAAAAAGTAAGTTCAAATTTTGGTTCAGTACGTATATAAGGCTTCTTAGTGGGGACTTTACCTAGTGGCAGTGATTGATTATAAATATTCTTATGGCCTATGAAAAAAATTTTGTAGATGTGTCTGTGAACTTTTCTAGTAGAGCTATTATTAGTCTATCAAAAAGGTCCATGTCCCAGAAGAATTTCAAGACACTGGCATAAATTGTTAGAAAGTAAAGATGTTGCTTTAGGTCTTATCTTTCAAAGGAAACATTCCACTATACTACTAGCTAAACCATTTATTCCAATTTCTTTTTGTTTTTGTTTTTGTTTTTTGTTTTTTTTTTTTTGAGACAGAGTCTCACTCTGTCACCAGGGGCCAGGCTGGAGTGCAGTGGCGTGATCTCAGCTCACTGCAACCTCCGCCTCCCGGGTTGAAGCAGTTCTTCTGCCTCAGCCTCCCAAGTAGCTGGAACTACAGGTGCGTGCCACCATGCCCAGCTAATTTTTTTTTTAGTAAAGACAGGGTTTCACCATGTTGGCCTGGATGGTCTCGATCTCTTGACCTCGTGATCTGCCCACCTCGGCTTCCCAAAGTGCTGGGATGACAGGCGTGAGCCACTGCGCCCGGCCTCCAATTTCTACTTTTAAAAGTTTTTTTTATTGTTCCTAAGCCTTCAGTCCATGTATCATAGCAATTCCCAGAACATATCTGAATCCTGCCGGTAAGTTTGCCATGCAGAACTTGAAATGTTTGAAAAGTTTTCATGTATATTATGTAAATAAAAAGTCTTTGGCTTACCTTTTTATATCATGTACTAAAAATATATCTTTATGTGAAACTACCAGTATATTCCATAGTAGGTTTTTATCGTTCTTATGAATCTATGAGAGAGGTATGTTATTGGGCTTATTGGGCGTTTTAATCATTTGTGACTATTCAAAGACTAGAGTCTTAAGTCATCGAAATAGTCTTTTGTTCTCTTCAGTGGTTACAGCCTGTGACATGGCGGGTGCAGCCATGTATGAGCTGGTGAGAGTGGGCCACAGCGAGTTGGTTGGAGAGATTATTCGATTGGAGGGCGACATGGCTACTATTCAGGTGTATGAAGAAACGTGTATCCTTTTTGGCTCAATTTCCTGCCTCATTCTGTATTTCAAAATTTAAGGATTTAGGCCAGGCACAGTGGCTCACAGCTTTAATCCCAGCACTTTGGGAGGCCAAGGCAGGCAGTTCACCTGAGGTCAGGAATTTGAGACCAGCCTGGCCAACATGGTGAAACCCCATCTCTGGTAAAAATATGAAAATCAGCTGGGCATGGTGGTGGGCACCTGTAATCTCAGCTACTCAGGAGGCTGAGGCAGGGGAATAGCTTGAACTCGGGAGGCGGAAGTTGCAGTGAGTTGAGATCACACCATTGCACTGCAGCCTGGGCTACAGAGCAAGACTCTGTCTCAGAAAAGGAAAAAAAAATTAAGGATTTAAGCCAAAGGTGGACGCAGCAAAGTAGCAGCAACTAATGATATTAGAAGCATGAAATGCTGGTGTTGTGAAGAGACCTGAATTACCCAGGAGTATGTTAAACAAAGAGAAAAAGGTACTATGAATTAGTACTCTTATTTTAAGAAATTAGTATCAGCTTCTGAACTTTCATTGCTGTTACTGCTTCAGTAATTCATGAACTTCAGGGGAACCAATTGAATTTTTTCTTCAGTGGGACACATATTGTAGAAGAAAGTGTAAACAGAATAACAATATTGATTTTTGTGGTTAAAATTCTCCAATCATAATTTCAGTTTAAAATAGTAAGTCCATGAATAAAATTTGTCATCATTCTATTCTGATAGCACTGTATGACATATTACATTTCAATTTTAGTACTAGGAAACCTTTACTATTTGGTTATCATAATTTTGGCTTTTAAACTATTTATTTTCAATTTTCTATGAAAAATAAACATAAAGGCTTAAGCCTAGTGAAGAGGTATCACTTTTTGAGTGCTTTTGCATGTATTTTACTTTGATTTTCAAAATCAGCATTAATTCTTTGAGTATTTAATTAAGATTTATTTGGCACAACGTTTTTGCCATTCTAAAACACACGCATGCAGATAACTAATCTCTCTGTAGTACTGGGTGCCAATTTAAAACAAAATCATGCAAAAAATTTTAAATAAAAATCGAAATTTTTGTAGCTATGAAATCATGACTAATCAAAAATATTTTTTCTATTGTTACTTTTATCTTCTGTTTAATCTTTTACATGGTTTGAAGATTTAAAATAAATGAAAATATAGTCACAACCCTCCTTGCCTTTGTTGTCTTGTATCTGGCCATTTATCAAAACACATACACACCTCCATGCACATATGCAACCACTTTTATAGTTCCCTTTATTATATATTCTTCTAGTTTAGTAATTACATACATGAGCAAATACAAATATTTGTATTTTTCTTTCCTTTTTCCCACAGGATAGCATATTATATGTACTGTTGTACCCCTTGCTTTTTTTCACTTAAAAGTATATGTATTGTAGAAGATAAATAGATATGTAATAAATATAGTAAAATGTTAAAGGTAGAATATAGCTGGTAGAGATGGAGAGTCTACTGTAAAATTCTTTCAACTTTGTTGTTGTTCTGAAAATTTTCATAATCAAAATTGAAAATGAAAATACATAGTTTAGGGGCTGGGCGCTCCCAGCACTTTGGGAAGCCGAGGTGAGCAGATCACTTGAGGTCGGGAGTTCAAGACGAGCCTGACCAACGTGAAGAAACCCCTTCTCTACTTAAAATACAAAATTAGCTGGGCATGGTGGCACATGCCTGTAATCCCAGCTACTTGGGAGGCTGAGGCAGGAGAATCGCTTGAATCCAGGAGGTGGAGGTTGCAGTGAGCCAAGATCATGCCATTGCACTCCAGCCTGGGCAAGGAGAGCGAAACCCCGTCTCAAAAAAAAAAGAAAAGAAAAGAAAAGAAAATACATAGTTTAGAGATCTTTCTAGAATAACTCATGGCATGGTAACACTGGTTCTTTGTTTTACAGCCATATAATAATTCCGTCATATAAATTTACCATTATTTATTTACTTAAATAATCTCTTAATGATAGAAGTTTTGGTTTCTAGTCTTTGGTTGTTATAAAGTGCTACAGTGTATTTATAGTAAGAATTCACAGAAGTTGGATTCCTAGGTCAAGACATCCATTTTGAATTTTGATAAATATTGCTAAATTGCTCTCAGTAAACGTTGTACTGATTTTACTCCTGTCAACAAATGTGTGAGAACAAAGTGGACTCATTATGCTTATTTATGTTTTATTCTTATTTGTATGTTTTCAAAATAACTCTATTCTTAAGATTTTAGGTTTTGTCCAAGTACTAATACCCTTATCAGGGGACTGATATTCCTTAACAGTATATGTGAAGCAGTGTATTAGCAAGAGGGTTTAGCTTCTATTTTTAGCCCTGTGGTTCCTAAACTTTGCAGAGGCACTCTGGGAAGCTGCAGCAAACTCATGTGGTACCGGGATATTTTAATTTTTGAGGCAAACACAGGAATGTTAGACATATTATCAGACACCACATGAACTAGTAACTTGAGATAATAAACAGTTGGATTATGTTGCTGTACTATATTTTTGTCAATGATGTTATGTCTTTGCAAAGCTGAGATTGTGGCAGTTACTAAGCTACAAAAGCAAGTAACGTGAAAATCAAAATGGAACAGGTTTCCAATCGATTGCAAGTTTGTAAAATTATATAGTTCCCCAAAGGCATATACATTCATAAGAATTATGGATATTTAGGACTGAAATTAATATTCTTTTTTCTTTCAACTTACACATATATTTTTTCAGATTGCTACTCAGTAGTTAGGACATACATACATAGTAGGTTATTTAGACATAACTATTTAATAAACAGAAGTGTTAGATATATCTTTTGTCCTGGGACACTGAAAAAATAGTGAAACACTATGAATGCTGTGAACTGAGAAAGTTTAGGAACTTCTGTTTTTACTTCTTGAGTGTCATTTCCTTGTTAAACTGTGTTATTTCCTGTTAATAGTGTCTTTAAACCTTTATAGTGGGTTTTCCTTAGCTGCTGTTTTTAGCTGGTGTGTCTGTTGGAGATCCTGTACTTCGCACTGGTAAACCCCTCTCAGTTGAGCTTGGTCCTGGCATTATGGGAGCCATTTTTGATGGTATTCAAAGACCTTTGTCAGATATCAGCAGTCAGACCCAAAGCATCTACATCCCTAGAGGAGTAAATGTGTCTGCTCTTAGCAGAGATATCAAATGGGACTTTACACCTTCTAAAAACCTACGGGTATGTGTGTAACCAAGAATTTCTGAAGTTATTGAAAGAATGTAAAATGAATGTTTAGTGAACTATATTGTACTCTTAGTTCAAATAAAAACAGACTACAGAAGGATGGTTTAAATTTTTTCTTAACTTCATGAGATTTTAGAACTAATGTTTTATTGATAAATCAGGCAAATGGTTTAAATTATAGCAACAGGGGCAAGTTCTACTTGACATTTATTTGAAAATTAAACAGCAAATACATTTATTTTCTAGATTGGTAGTCATATCACTGGCGGAGATATTTATGGAATTGTCAATGAGAACTCGCTTATCAAACACAAAATCATGTTACCCCCACGAAACAGAGGAACTGTAACTTACATTGCTCCACCTGGGAATTATGATACCTCCGTAAGTATCATTTAAACTTTATCCTGCAGAGTGGCCCTATTTTTATATGATAGTTGCCCAGTTTTAGTGCCCTAAGTAATTAAAGAATTGATATTTAATATATAGGTTTTGAGTAACTCCTATAATTTTTGAAGGGTCTTTTTTGTTTTTAACTTGGATTTAGGGATAAAAAAGCAGAATATATTGTTTCTTTTTAAAGAATTGTAACACTTTTCTGTTGTCTTAATTGATACTACATTTATTTAAACCCCTGATTGTTTAGGCATAGAGTAGACTTTGATTTTAATGGTATATCAATATTCACGTAATAATCACATAATGGAGCCTTTGAATTCTTTTTTTGGGTGGGGGAACAGGGTCTTCCTGTGCTGCTGAGGCTGGAATGCATTGGTGCAATCATAGCTAACCGCAGCCTCAACCTGCCGGGCTCAAGCAGTTATCTCACCTCAGCCTCCTGAGTACCTGGGACCTCAGGCACATGCCACCATGCCCAGCTAATTTAAAAATTTTTTTTTTTTAGAGACAGGATCTCACTCTGTTGCTCAGGCTGGTCTTGAACTTCTATACTCAAGTGATCCTTCTGCCTCAGCCTCCCAAAAGTGCTGGGATCACAGGTGTAAGCTACCATGCCTGGCCTTGGATTAAAACTTTGACCTTTAATGTTATTTACAGTCACATAAATACAGTAGGCCCATAATCTTTATGGGCATGAAGATAAATTTATTGAAAAGACTATCATAGCATATAATTTTCTCCCAATAAAATGTGATAAGAAATAACAGTTTTTTAATCATAAGAGTAAGGCTGTGCTCCATAAGTTATAGAAAACAAGAGTTAAGATAGGGATTTGGGGCAATCAACTAGACTCGCACACTAGCTTAGAGACCTGCTCCCAATGGAGGATTTGAATTCATATATCAACAAAATTAGAGATTTCTGTAGGGCCATGGACATTGGAGCTGTTTGCAAATAGTTGAAACCATTTCAGTGTTCACAAATGTTATCGTATTACTCATTACCTTTTTGCTTTTATAAATATTTAATTTAAATATTTATTCCTTGGGCTTATGGGCAATGTAATAAATAAATAAATATTTAGAAATATTCAACTTTCTGTTTTTGGGGAGATGGTGACGGAGTCTCGCTCTGTCACCCAGGCTGGGGTGCAATGGCGCAATCTCAGCTCACTGCAACCTCCACCTCCCGGGTTCAAGCTATTCTCCTGCCTCGGCCTCCCAAGTGGCTGGGATTACAGGTGCCCACCACACCTGCCTAATTTGGTTTTTTGTATTTTTAGTAGAGACATGGTTTCACCATGTTGGTCAGGCTGGTCTCGAATTCCTGACCTCATGATCTGCCCCCCTCGGCTTCCCAAAGTGCTGGGATTACAGGCATGAGCCACTGTCCCTGGCCATATTCAATTTTCTTAAACATTTTAGGGTCCTTCACAGATAGATATTTTTCATTAAAGTAGTATAAAATCATTATAATAATGTAAACAAAACAAAAGAGGAAAATAAATTACAAAGGCATTCACTTCTGTCTCCCTGAAACATCTTATTTTGTATTTTTTTTTTTTTTTTTTTTTTTTGAGACAGAGTTTCGCTCTCGTTACCCAGGCTGGAGTGCAATGGCGCGATCTCGGCTCACCGCAACCTCCGCCTCCTGGGTTCAGGCAATTCTCCTGCCTCAGCCTCCCGAGTAGCTGGGACTACAGGCATGCGCCACCATGCCCGGCTAATTTTTTGTATTTTTAGTAGAGATGGGGTTTCACTATGTTGACCAGGATGGTCTCGATCTCTTGACCTTGTGATCCACCTGCCTCGGCCTCCCAAAGTGCTGGGATTACAGGCATGAGCCACCGTGCCCAGCTATTGTTTAAGATTTCTCCTGGGCTGGGTGTAGTGGCTCACACCCGTAATCCCAGTACTTTGGGAGGCCGAGGCAGGTGTACCACCTGAGGACAGGAGTTCAAGACCAGCCTGGCCAATATGGTGAAACCCCATCTCTATTAAAAAATACAAAAATTAGCTGGGCATGATGGTGGGTGCCTGTAATCCCAGCTACTTGGGAGGCTGAGGCACGAGAATCACTTGAACTGGGGAGGCAGAGGTTGCAGTGAACTGAGATTGTACCACTGCACTTTAGCCTCGGCAAGAGTGAAATTCGCTCTAAACAAACAAAAAACATTTATCCCCAAGCATTTACATATAATTTATTCAGCTATTTCTTTGTTGCTTAATATACTTCTTTCTTTCTTTTCTTTTTTTTTTTAAGAGATGAGGTGTCACTGAGTTGCCCAGGGTGCTGGAACTGCTCGGCTCAAGCAATCCTCCTGCCTCAGTTTTCTGAGTAGTTGGGATTACACAAACCTGATATACTCCATTCTAAAAAAACTCAGAAATTTTGTTTTTAATTATTAAAAAAGTAATAAATATACCAGATTACAAAAAAAAAAAAACTAGGACTATCCATAATAATTATAATAAAGAGTATAAATCTCTCTTCACACTTACATTCCTGCCCCCAAGAAGAATTGGGTTACTTTGATATTGAAGGAAGAAATGTTCACAAATTTGACCATACCAAATCTTGCTGTACTTTTATAGGATGTTGTCTTGGAGCTCGAATTTGAAGGTGTAAAGGAGAAGTTCACCATGGTGCAAGTGTGGCCTGTACGTCAAGTTCGACCTGTCACTGAGAAGCTGCCAGCCAATCATCCTCTGTTGACTGGCCAGAGAGTCCTTGATGCCCTTTTTCCGTAAGTTTGAGATGTCTCACACTTTTCCTTCAGAGTTATTATATGTGCTTATGTTATTATTATCTTCGTAGATAAAGGGTTTATGTGCTTAATACTGTAATACATTTTATCTAGAGTAATAATGGTGAATTAAATATATTTATCTTTTGTTAGTGCTTATTATACATTCAAACCATTGAAGACTTTTTTCATTGTTACCCACAGAAAGTATTATTTGTGAAACATTCTGAAAAAATAAAATTTTCTGAAGAAAATCTGTACCAAAACAATATAACTGTGTTTCCTTTGTTTTTGTTTTTAATTGAGACAGGCTCTCACTCTGTCGCCCAGGCTGGAGTGCAGTGGCGTGATCTCAGTTCATTGCAACCTCCGCCTCCCAAGCTCAAGCAATCCTCCTATCTCACCCTCCCAAGTAGCTGGGACAGGCATGCACTACCACACCTGGCTAATTTTTTGTATTTTTGGTAGAGATCGGATTTGACTATGTTGCTTAGACTGATCTTAAACTCCTGAGCTCAAGTGATCCACCTGCCTTGACCTCCCAAAGTGCTAGGATTACAGGCGTGAGCCACCACAACCGGCCACCATGTTTCTTAAGTTATTCTATACTGGGAACCAAGACAGAAGCCACTCAAATAACTGGGATAACATTTGGAAGAGGGAAAGAAAATAGTACAGAATGTGCTTCTGAGTGCTGTAGTGTACTCACAGCTCTGAAGAAACAAAGCTTTAATCTCTTTTTTGGTGAAGGAAGTATCTGTAGTCATCACAGAATCCAGGGGATTGATTTAGTCCCAGACTCCATACCTGGGATAAATCAAACTTAGAGGCAAGCAACATGGATACTCAACTTTAAGTTTGATGCTGTATCTACTCCTTGATTTAAAATTATTAAATAATTCGGATGACAGAGCAAGGGGGAAAATGCCCTATTTAATGGCAAAGAAGTAAATACTCCAATTATCTGTAGCTTTCAACTGATGTCTATTTTTGGCTTAAGCCCCTCTGTAACCAATTGTATAATTTTATGATAAACTGATTTTGTGATGTACAAAGTTCAAATGATTAAAGTATATATTATTACCAAGCAATTTATTATGTCACTCAATAAACCAAAAGCATGTACAGGAATAGATTTCCCAGCATAAAGTATGTATTTAATTTATTTGCTTGTATAACTTTTTAAAAATAAAGAATTGTTCTATAACTTTTTAAAAACAATTAGATTTATGTCACCATAAATCAATGATTTCTATTAAAAGTAATAGCAAAGGGCTGAGCATGGTGGCTCAAGCCTGTAATTCTAGCACTTTGGGAGGCCAAGGCGGGTGGACCACAAGGTCAGGAGTTCGAGACCAGTCTGTCCAATATGGTGAAACCCTGTCTCTACTAAAAATACAAAAAAATGAGCCAGACGTGGTGGCACACGCCTGTAATCCCAGCTACTCAGGAGGCTGAGGCAGGAGAATTGCTTGAACCCAGGGAGCAGAGGTTGCAGTGAGCCAAGATCACGCCATTGCACTCCAGTGTGGGTGACAGAGCGAGACTCCATCTTAGGGGGCAGGTGGGGGGAGGAAATAGCAGAAACCGTAATTATTTTTGCACTGACCTAAATAAAATCAGCTGGGCTCTCTCTGTTGCCCAGCAGTCTTTCTTAATTTGTTGTCTGCTCTTTCCATTTTCTACGACTGCTTAAAAACCATAAACCATCTCCTATCTCTTTCTCTCTCTCTGTCTCTCTCTCTCTTTTTAAGAAACAGGTTATCACTCTGGCCCAGGCTGGAATGTAATGGCTAGATCATAGTTGACTGTAACCTCAAACTCCAGGGCTCCAGTTGTCCTCCTGCCCCAGCCTTCTGAATAGCTAGGCCATAGGCATGCACCACCATGCCCTTCTAATTTCTAAATTTTTTTGTAGAGACCGGGTCTTGCTCTTTTGCCCACACTGGTCTTGAACTCCTGGGCTCAGGCAGCCCTCCCACCTCAGTCTCCCAAAGCATTGGGATTACAGGCATAAGCCTCTGTGCCAAGCCTTTTTTTATCTTACTATTTTCATATATCCCTCTTCTCCAGTTTATGGAATATTTCATAGTGCTTTCTTTAACTTGTGTTTTTGTGTTCCTTACCTACTTTATTGACATCTGTTAGCAAGTCAAGTAATCCATACTTTGTTTTCTTTGTTTAGGTGTGTCCAGGGAGGAACTACTGCTATCCCTGGAGCCTTTGGCTGTGGAAAGACAGTGATATCACAGTCTCTATCTAAGTATTCTAACAGTGATGTAATCATCTATGTAGGATGTGGTGAAAGAGGAAATGAGATGTCTGAAGTCCTCCGGGACTTCCCAGAGGTATGTATAAAGCTTCAAATAATATCCTAGAGAAAATACCACTAATCTATGTTCGTTGACAATTAATAAAGCTTTGTGTTGGGTTTGGAGCAATGCTGTCATTCGTCAAGGATCTTTTAAGGAATTTTAAAATTATATTTGTAATTATATTTGTATATTCAAGAAAAGGAATTTTAATTCTTTTGTTGTTGCTGTTGTTGTTGTTGTCGTTGTTGTTGTTGAAACGGAATCTTGCTCTGTCACCAGGCTAGAGTGCAGTGGCACGATCTCGGCTCACTGCAACCTCCACCTCCCAGGTTCAAGTGATTCCCCTGCCTCAGCCTCTTGAGTAGCTGGGACTACAGGCTTGTGCCACCACACCCAGCTAATTTTTGTATTTTTAGTAGAGATGGGGTTTCACCATGTTGGCCAGGCTGGTCATGATCTCGTGACCTCATGATACGCCCTCCTCGACTTCCCAAAGTGCTGGGATTACAGGTGTGAGTCACTGTGCCAGCCAGTTTCGCCCTTTTTGTCCAGGCTAGAGTGCAATGGTGCAATCTCAACTCACTGCAACCTCTGCCTCCTGTGTTCAAGCGATTCTCCTGCCTCAGCCTCCCAAGTAGCTGAGATTACAGGCGCACGCCACCACATGCAACTAATTTTGTATTTTTAGTAGAGACAGGGTTTCGCCATGTTGTCCAGGCTGGTCTTGAACTCCTGACCTCCATTAATCCACCCACCTTGGCCTACCAAAGTGCTGGGATTATAGGCATGAGCCACCATAACCGGCCAGGAATTTTCATTCTTAAGTCAAACACTTGAAAGTTTCTTTTTGTGGTCTGCTGGTTTTTACTTACTGGGAGAAAGATGAAATAAAACACTTATAGATGTGACCTTTTCATATGATTTATGATCTAGATTATTATATTTCTTTTTTTCATAAAATATTTATTTATGAAATTGAAATAATGTCTGTCTTCTTCATAGCACCATCGAGTAGGGAAGAGAGGTTGAAGTGGTGCAGAATATTACTTTAGGAACAGTGATTGTAAGAGGCATTAAATATGGGCAAAAGTTGTAAAAAAAAAAAAAAAAGAAAAAAGAGGGAGGGCTAAAATCTAAAATGTTACCTTAGAAATTGGAGATTCACTAATATATATTTTACCTGTAGCTCACAATGGAGGTTGATGGTAAGGTAGAGTCAATTATGAAGAGGACAGCTTTGGTAGCCAATACCTCCAATATGCCTGTTGCTGCTAGAGAAGCCTCTATTTATACTGGTAAGTATATAATTGGAATAAAAGCAGTTAACCTCTGTTCTTAAGTGTAAAGCTAGCACCAAACTTTTCTAAATAAAGTTTTGCTTTCATTCTAAAATATCTCTGTACATATAAGCACATTCCTAACTTTTAAAATATTTTATGTGCCTGGGCAGGTGGATCACTTGAGGCCAGGAGTTTGAGACCAGCCTGGCCAGTATGGTGAAACCCCGTCTCTACTAAAAACACAAAAAATTGGCTGGGTGCGTTGACGGGCATCTGTAATCCCAGCTACTCAGGAGGCTGAGACAGGAGAATTGCTTGAACCCAGGAGGCGGAGGTTGCAGTGAGCCGAGATTGTGCCATTGTCTCCAGCCTGGGCAACAAGAGCAACACGCTGCCTTTGCCATATATATGGCAACATATATATATATATATGTATATATTTTGTTTTATTTTATATTTTAAATATATATATTACTTATTATATCTTCAGAATTAGTGAATATAAGATATTTATAGAGCTGCCTCAATCTTTTTTTTTTTTTTGAGTCATGGTCTCGCTCTGTTGCTCAGGTGATCTGCCCGCCTTGGCCTCCCAAAGTGCTAGGATTACAGGCGTGAGCCACCACGCCTAGCCTGATGTATCTTATACTATCTTTTTTCACTACATGTTTTTTAATTGATCTAGCTTTTAAATATATTTGTACCTGTGTAATTTGAATTATCAGCTTTGAATTACTGTATTTTGACTGGGGATATAAAAGATAAGACAATTCATTTATTAATGACCTTCCATCTTTGGTTCCATTTCCATCCCTGCTTTTATGTCTACGTTTTCAGGATGTATAAAACTTAGTTTCTATTCTGTAGCCATAAAGCCAATATTTGAATTGGCTTTAGGCCTACATTAAAATGGAGTTAATGCTCACTAGCAGTCCCTTGGCTATAATTTCTCCATTTCTTGATTGACTAAAATTTGACTTTTGGAAGTTTCTTCAAGAAGACTTATGGCAACTATGTTCTCTAAATTCTCGTTTCTTCATAAATTTGATTTTTTTTCTATTGTCTTTAAATTTTAATAGTAGTTTGGCTGCATATAAAATTCCTGATCAATATTTCTTTCTTTGAGAACTAGTATTAAATGCTGGGGACAGATCTGAGCCTGCTTTTTTTCCTTTTGTAGGTGATTTTTCTCTTTTTTCCTAAAGGACTTTCTCTTTAAATTTGAAGTCTCTTAACTTTATTAGGATATATCGCAATGTTGATAGTTTCAATAAATTTTTCTGGAGATATATACCCTTTTAATTTTTGAATATGTTTTTTATTTTGGAAAAATTTAGAAAATTACATCTGAAACTTTTTCATTATGTCTGTCTTCTTCAGATATACCAACTAGACATACTAGATTTTTGTTATCTGTTTTCCATATGCATCGTTTCCTCTCTAATCCTTTTTATTTAGCCTTTTGTCTGTTCACAGGATAAATGGTATTTACTCTTTGTGTTGCTTCTAATGAAACTTTCACTTCTATTTCTTTTTATTCTGCCAGCTCATGAAGCATCTCTTCTTATGTTGCTGCATGTGCCTTGAGATTTTATTTTGTGGTAGGCTGCTTTATTAGGGTGTTTTTGTTTTTTTTTTAATTAACTGTGGTCACAGTTTTCATTTATTCTTTGGCAAGTTATTTGGCCATCATTATATTCTTATCTTCTTTTTTCTTATTTTATCTTTGTTTAGATATCCTATTCTGATATTTATTATTACTATTACTCATCTTTGTAGGTGATGGTTGGGTGGCTGTGACTGTGGTCCAGGGTAGCCGGAATTGTTCGTGGTAACTTGTGAAGTTTATTATGGCATGCATCTGTGTAAGGAAGTTATTTTACTCTTCTTGCCTGATACCAGAAATCAGCAACTATAAGGCCATTCATGGTCAATTCTTCCCCCCGCCTCACCCACTTTTCAGTTAGTGAAAATAGAGTACCTACTTGTGTTTTGTTCATCCCCATGTTCCTGCTTCTCTTTGATGCCAAACTGGGTATAAGGAACTCCTGTGACTGGCCATGTCACTTTTTGCAATGTTCCAAACAAAGCACTTTGCTCCTCAGGATGTGCCTTCAAGTGGGCAGAAGCTTTATCTGAGATTCATGGCTTCATATAATTCTTGGCATTTTTCCATACTCTTACTTGGTTTTTACCTCATTTAGGTGACTTTTTAAATTATATTGTTGTGGGACTGTGTCTCCTGGTTTTTAATGATTAAATTTGTATTTCTGTATTTCTTGTTCTCCTTCTTTGGTGGTAACTTTTATGAGAAAGAGACAGTGACATATTCACCTACCATTTTAAGAAAGCTACCTTATTCTTTTAAATGGCTGCACAGTATCCCTTTGTATGGATATATCGTAATTTAACTGGCATCTTTTTGGTGGACTATTGGATTCTTTATCTGTGTTTGTGATAGGCAGCACTAAAACATCCATATACATATATTCTTACATTGTTCTTTGTATGTTTTGCATGCATGTTTCTTTGCATGTTGTTTTTCCTTAGAGACAGGGTCTTGCTCTATCACCCAGGCTGGAGTGCAGTGGCATGGTCATGGCTCACTGTAGCCTTGACCTCGTGGTCTCAGGGGATCCTCTCATCTTAGTCTCCCAAGTAGCTGAGGCTACATACATGAGCCACCATGCCTGGCTAATTTTTTTATTTTCTGTAGGGATGGGTCTCATCATGTTTCCCAGGATGGCCAACTCCTAGCCTCAAGAGATTATCCTGCCTTGGGCTCCCAAAGACCTGGGATTACAGGCATGAGCCACCATGCTTGGCCTCTTTGCACATTTCTTAGGGTAATTTCTTAGAAGTAAAATTCCTGCCAATAAAGCTGTTAATGGTGATTTTACATTCTGATTGCCCTTCAAAAGGGCTAACAGTGGACAAGAGTTTCTGCTTCTTAACATCTTCACCAATGCTAGTTTTTTCAACATGTTCTTACGATAATTATCAACCATACAGAAAAGTTGAAAGAATATTACAGTGAATACTGTGTACCTGGCAGAGGTAAAATTTTAATTTTTTAAAATTGAAATTTTAACTATTCTTGCTTTATTAGATACCTGTCAAATCTGTATTTAACAATGAACTAGCATCTTTCCTGTGTGTATGTACCATTTAAAAACTGCCTTGTGTTCATTTTCCTTTTGGATGATAGTTGTTTTTCATACTGATTTCTAAAAGCTCTTTTTTTGTGTGTGTTTTTTGTTTTTGAGACAAAGTCTCACTCATTCACCCAGGCTGGAGTGCAATGGTACGATCTTGGCTCACTGCAGTGTCTGCCTTCTGCCTACGTTCAAGCAATTCTCCGGCCTCAGCCTCCCGAGTAGCTGGGATTACAGGCATGCACCACCACCACACCTGTCTAATTTTTGTATTTTTAGTAGAGACAGGGTTTCACCATGTTGGCCAGGCTGGTCTCAAACTCCTGACCTCAGGGGATCCACCCATCTTGACCTCCCAAAGTGCTGGGATTACAGGCATGAGCCACTGCACCTGGCCAGAAACTCTTTAATTAATGAATTAATGCATCCTTTATCTGTCGTGAGTTGCAAATATGTCCCAGTTTGTTTGTTTCTTGATTTTGTCTGAGGCATATTTTTCTTGTAGGCACTGATATCTGTAGGTCTGTCAGAGAATTCTCACTCATGTGTATTTGTCTTTTCTGCCATTTCTTTCTAATTATCACAAGTATCTGTGACATTTCATCACAGATTTAAAACACAGCGTGCTTGTATAAGAAAGGATCTGTTCTTATCATTAGATTGGAATATGTGATAATTATTGTGTTGTTGAAGCCGTAATATTGATATTTTTTTTTTTTTTAAAGCCAGTCAAATTTAGCAGTGGGGGGTTGTATACCAACTTTAGTGACACTAATGTTAATAAGTTCTAATAACCCACTACCATCGGACCAGCCGATAATGTTTCTTAAAGACTTTCCTCATGGGACCATTTTATGGATACCTCAACAGTCAGTATTTTTTATTCTGAAAGATACAATATCATAAATAGTAAAGTGCTAAATTTTCCATTATGTTAATTTTACTTATATAAACCTCTGTTTCTTTACTAGTAAAATAAAGAAGCCATGGCATTAGCTCTTGGAACTTTTATAATATAACAATACATTTTTCATAATATCTTAGAGTTTTCTAGCACTTTGTACTTTTAAAATGATATTTATTTAATATATTTCACTTAATCTGCTATATAGAAGTATATATGGCAGGCAGTGTTATTCCATTTTTAATTGGTTAGGAAACCACACTGGGAAATCAAGTTATTTTGCTAAGGTTAATGACAGAATAGGAACTAGAACCCAAGACTCGTTTCTGTATATTAGCTGCTTATAAGTGGTTTACTGTCTAAATTTACAGGATAGGACCTGATCTGCATAGCAGAATAATCCGGACAATTGAGATATTACTCATTTTAATAACATTTGTTACTTTTGAAAAGTAACCACCCAAGCTGATTGGTTAAGGGTTATTTTTGGATGCATGCATGTTTGTGTATGTGTATGTGATATATAGAGAGAAGCTACATTTGAAAATTAATTTCAGACTTAATTATTTCAACAAAGAATAGAGAAAATCATTTTCTGCTTTCTAAAAATTTTAGGGTAAGCTAGGCTATGGCATCAAATAATTCCAAATGTATATTTGCTCAGTATAATAGATATTTATTTCAAGTGTTCAGGGGACTCTTTATCATTCTGGGCTGCAATCCAGGCTGAAATGAGCTCTACCATTTTCAACACATGGCTTCCAGGACTATTGGGAGTTCTCTCCATTTCAGTAGGCCTTAGGAAGAAAGAGTATGAAAGAGCATGTGACTTGTCTGGCCATAGAACACATTATTTTGACTTGAATTTCGTTAGCCAGAGATCAGTTACATGGCCATATCTAAGTGCACAGAATGCTAGGAAACATAGTTCAGTGTGTGCCCAGAAGAAGAAAAAGCAGATTTGAGGGAACGGCTAGCAAACTACCTTGCGTACTTACTGCTTTAAAGTTTTCTTAAGGGTGGAGAAAAACAGGATTTTGTATGCTAACATTGTAACTTATAATAATATTCTTCCCAATTTAGGAATCACACTGTCAGAGTACTTCCGTGACATGGGCTATCATGTCAGTATGATGGCTGACTCTACCTCTAGATGGGCTGAGGCCCTTAGAGAAATCTCTGGTCGTTTAGCTGAAATGCCTGCAGGTAAGTCTGTTTATTGTTTATCATGTCAACAAGGCTGATAGGATTTTCGGGGCTGGCTTAGAAACTCTCTTTTAAAATGTATTTTCCTTTTTCAGATAGCGGATATCCAGCCTATCTTGGTGCCCGTCTGGCCTCTTTTTATGAAAGAGCAGGCAGGGTGAAATGTCTTGGAAATCCTGAAAGAGAAGGGAGTGTCAGCATTGTAGGAGCGTAAGCACCCAAACTATTTACTTTGCGAAAGAAAAAAAGTCACAGATGTATCAAAGAGAGAAAAAAAGTCACTTATTTTAAAGAGAGAATATTTAGCTCCCACTGAGAGCAATGGTTCTTAAGGAGCGTTGCACTCCAGAGTCACCTCAGGAGCTCTTTGAAGATGTACATGTTTAGGCAATTTCTACATATTCTGGTTCCATAGGTTTGACTTTAATTTATATATTTGTATGTTTAATTTAGATATTTATTTAATTTTTGTAATTTCGAAAATTATAGACATATTAAGGTGAGATTGCATCATAGTAGAAAGAAAATGAAGATTCATGATTACTACATAAAGCTATACTTTTTTCCTGGAGCTTTTCCTTCTTGCTTCATCTATTTGATTAGAATAATAAAATTGATTATAATAAAATATGTATCTCATGTCTCATACTAGAAGGTGTTCTGTAGTTTTCATTCTTGTTTACAACTTAAATACTGGCTTTTAAGGTTCTTAGGTAAGATTTTCTTTCCAAAGGTCATTTCTAAAGTTATTTACACTAAAAAGTTTTTACTTTAAAATTGACTTTCAAAAAAATTTAACATTTATTTTATTTTTTATAAGCATTTCTAATGACTGCATTTTTTTTATAATGACCGCATTTTTTTTTAATTTAGAGTTTCTCCACCTGGTGGTGATTTTTCTGATCCAGTTACATCTGCTACTCTTGGTATCGTTCAGGTATGTCTTTCCCTAGTATAGTCAACTTCCAAGTCTTTCCTCCTTTCTACAGCCCCTGGTGTTCTAATACAATCTAATGTAATCATTATAAAGTATTTAGTTTAGTCTCTAAAGGATAGGCAATGGTAAAGTCCGTTATAGGAACACTCTTAACTCTGAGAGCCTTTATTACTGTCTGTTTTTTTCTTAGCTGTTTATATAGGATTTATAATAAACTTAATAATATATAAGTGGGCCGGGTGCGGTGGCTCAAGCCTGTAATCCCAGCACTTTGGGAGGCCGAGGCGGGTGGATCACGAGGTCAGGAGATCGAGACCATCCTGGTCAACATGGTGAAACCCCGTCTCTACTAATACAAAAAATTAGCTGGGCATGGTGGCGCGTGCCTGTAATCCCAGCTACTCAGGAGGCTGAGGCAGGAGAATTGCCTGAACCCAGGAGGCGGAGGTTGCAGTGAGCCGAGATCGCGCCATTGCACTCCAGCCTGGGTATCAAGAGCGAAACTCCATCTAAAAAAAAAAAAATACATATATATATATATATATATATATGTGGAAAATATATCCAGGTAGCAAAAGTTTTATTAGTATTAGAGTAATACTCTCCTTTTAGTCCTAGTAACCGTAGTTACAGAAACAAAGAGGCCCAAAAATGTGTAATACCCAGAAGTTATTTCTCTTCATAGTATGGTCCAAAGCTCTCTTCTGTTTAGTAATAATTCAGAGTCCAGGATTCCTTCCATCTTGTGACTCCACTGTCACCTAGCCTGGTGATCATCTGCATCTAGCTGACACAAGGGAAAACTGTGGAGAAGGCATATCCACCTTTTTTGAACCCTGGGTTCAAAAGTGACACATTCACTGCACTCATTCTATTAGCCACCACACCCACGTGAAAATAAGGCTGGAAAATGCAGTTTCTGTCTAGGCATTTGCTTCCCAGTGACAAAACATGAATTTTAGTGGATAGCTAGTTAGCCCAAACAAAAAATGTATACAAATCAGAGCTATAGTTAAAAAAAAAAAAAAAGTTGATATATGTGTGTTATTCATGTGGGAAAAACAGAATATTTACCTGTGTTTCTGACAGTATCAGATAAAAAGAAGTGGCAGAGGCTAAATTTACAACACTCAAGCTCTTTAACACTTGCCAAAATTTTGTTTTAAATTATAGGGAAAGAGGGAAGAGAGTTGGGAATGCATGGAATATCTGTGAATTTTTGCCCTTACAAAAATCACTGTCAGATGTTATTGGATTGGCTCTGTGAATGATAGGGAACTGAATTTTTAGTAGAGGTAGGGTTTCACCATGTTGGCCAGGCTGGTCTCAGAACTCCTGACCTCAGGTGATCCACCTGCCTCAGCCTCCCAAAATGCTAAGATTACAGGTGTGAGCCACCATGCCCAGCCAGTTAGAGGTTTTTAATCAAAGTAAAGTGTGTATTCCATCTACATAAACCTGTTCTGGTTCATCTATTTATTGTACGTAATAATCTTCCAAAGAGTCAATTAATTTTTCTTTTTGCTATCTGATTTGACACACTATTAAGAAAGTTCAGGTAAATTTTAAATTTGATTTGTAGGTATTACCCACCTTGAAAATGAAAGGAATCCATTATTGTCATTTTCTACAAGTTTTATTCTGTTTCAGTGATACTTAGTATATACTAAAAAGATGTATGATTTGACCAGTGAATTATAGAATTGCATATTTAGAGGCCAGCGTGATGGCTTATGCCTGTAATCCTAGCACTTTGGGAGGCCGAGGTGGGCAGATCACATCAGGTCAGGAGTTCGAGACCAGCCTGGCCAACATGATGAAACTCTATCTCTACTAAAAATGCAAAAATTAGCTGGGCTTGATGGCTCATGCCTGCAGTCCTAGCTACTCGGGAGGCTGAGGAAGGAGAATAATTTGAATGTGGGAGGTGGAGGTTGTGGTGAACTGAGATCATGCCACTGCACTCCAGCCTGGGTGACAGAGCCAGACTGTCTCAAAAAAAAAGAAAAAAAGAGTTGCATAGTTAGGACAAGTATGCTTTGGTATTTTTTTCTACCTTTGTTTTTTAAGAAAAATTACTGTTGTTGTTGTTGTTGTTGTTGTTGTTTTAATCAGGTGTTCTGGGGCTTAGATAAGAAACTAGCTCAGCGAAAGCATTTCCCCTCTGTCAATTGGCTCATCAGCTACAGCAAGTATATGCGTGCCTTGGATGAGTACTATGACAAACACTTCACAGAGTTTGTTCCTCTGAGGACCAAAGCTAAGGAAATTCTGCAGGAAGAAGAAGACCTGGCAGAAATTGTACAGCTTGTGGGAAAGGTGAGTTGTTAAATTCCATGGAGGATAGATCGGAGGGTTACACTGCATTGTTATAAGGACAGATAGAGCCTTGGATATTGCAGATTCTTGCCTAGCAAAATAATATTTATTAAATATTTTTAATTGAAATTTTTTATTCTTTATAGTACTTAGCACGGTCCTTGGGTATACTGTAGGCGAGAAAGAAAGACTTGATTTACTTTTATCTTGAAATGGAATATACCCATCACCAACCAAATTAGAGGTGGTAGAGTTAGGATTTGTTAACATGCATTTTTGTAGCAATGTTAGGGCTAGGTATCAGAAGGATTGGCTTCTAGTTCCTCCAGTAATTAGCTATGTGACCTTAAACAAGTGACTTATTTTCCTGTGTCTATATCTTGATGCTTCAAGGAAAGATGGTGTAATTAAATTTAGGCAAATTAAATGCCAGAATGAAAAGACTTCTCAGATAGTATGCAATGCTAGTTAGTACTCAGAGTCCTCTATCTGGTTGTGTTCTTTTTATTATATGTTATAAAGTCACTTCCTAATTTATTCCAACAAAGGTTAATATTTGGAGATAGCTAACATTCTAGCATGTATTACTACTTATTATTTATAGAATACTCTGCCCAACATGAGAAGCAAGAAACAGAAGAACTGCAAAATCAGATAAAGACAATACAAGAAAGGAAAACTATAGGCTAATATTGTTGATGAATGAGGGTATAAAATGTAGGTATGAATGTAGATACTTAATAAAATATTAAATATTAGTGTACAAGGGCCAGTAGGATATTAAAGACAACAAAATGATTCATAATGAGCAAGTAAATTTTATCTCAGGAATGACCATATTAGACAGAGAAAATCTACTGTGATTCACTAATGTAATAATATAATGGAAAAAGGATATCTCAGTCAATGTGGAAAAATATTTGAAGTTTATTACAATTTTTAGAAACATCTTAGCAAACAAGAAATAGAAGGGAACTTCCTTAATGTGTAAAAAATAATATAATAAGACCTAGGGAAACCACTTTACTTAATGGAGAAATTTCAGATGTATTTCATTTAAAAATTAGGATTAAGACAAGAATGCCTAATCTCATGACTGTGTTCAGTTGAATACCAGAGATCATAACCAATAATGTAAGAAGAGAAAAAAGAAAAGTTATAAAGAAAGAGATAACAATGTCATTGTTTGTAGATAATATGCTGATATACTAGAAATTTAACAGAATTAACAGAAACAGAAATAATAAAGAGTTCACTGGGGGTTCTGATTCAAGATAAACACAAATCGAGAATTTATGTACACTAGCAATACCAACTAGAAAATAAAAGTAAAAATAAGATGCTCACAATACCAACAAAAACTAGAGTGTAGGAACTAGCCAGAAATATATATTTCTTCTATGAAAACCACTTTTTTTTTTTTTTTTTTTTGAGACGGAGTTTCGCTCTTGATACCCAGGCTGGAGTGCAATGGCGCGATCTCGGCTCACCACAACCTCCGCCTCCTGGGTTCAGGCAATTCTCCTGCCTCAGCCTCCTGAAAACCACTTTTAAACTAACAAATGAAACAGAAGATGATCTAAAAACAAAAACAGTCCATGCTCTTGGATGGAATGACTTATTAGAAAGATGCCACTTCTTGGCCAGGCATGGTGGCTCACGCCTGTAATCCCAGCACTTTGGAAGGCCGAGGCAGGCAGATCATAAGGTCAGGAGTTCAAGACTGGCCTGGCCAGCATGGTGAAACCCTGTCTCTACTAAAAATACAAAAAATTAGCCGGGCATGGTGGCACATGCCTTTAATCCCAGCTACATGGGAGGCTGAGGCAGGAGAATGGCTTGAACCTGGGAGGCAGAGGTTGCAGTGAGCCAAGATTGTGCCTCTGCACTCCAGCCTGGGTGACAGAGTAAGAGACTCCATCTCAAAAAAAAAAAAAAAAGATGCCACTTCTCTTTAATCTGTAAATTCATTGTAACACCAATCTAAAATTCATTTGATTTCACAAAGATTCACAACCCTAAAGAAGAATAGTAAAGTGGGGGCCAGGTGGTGGCTCACACCTGTAATCCCAGCACTTTGGGAGGCTGAGGCAGGCAGATCACGAGGTCAAGAGATCAAGACTATCCTGGCCAACATGGTAAAACTCCATCTCTACTAAAAATACAAAAAATAAAAATTAAAAAAAATCAGCTAGGCATGGTGGTGTGCACCTGTAGTCTCAGCTACTCAGGAGGCTGAGGCAGGAAGATCGCTTGAACCTGGGAGATGGAAGTTGCAGTGAACTGAGATCATGTCATTGCACTCCGGCCTGGGCAACAAGAGCAAAACTCCATCTCCAAAAACAAAAACTGGCCGGGCTCAGTAGCTCAAGCCTGTAATCCCAGCACTTTGGGATGCTGAGGCCAGTGGATCATAAGGTCAGGAGTTTGAGACCAGCCAGGCCAATATGGCGAAACCCTGTCTCTACTAAAAATACAAAACTTAGCTGGGCATGGTGGTGGGTGCCTGTAGTCCCAACTACTTGGCAGGCTGAGTCAGGAGAATCGCTTGAACTCGGGAGGCAGAGGTTGCAGCACTCCAGCCTGGGCAACAGAGCAAAACGCTGACTCAAGAAAAAAAAAAGAATAGTAAAGTGGGAGTTTTTCCCCTACTGGATAAGCGGAAATACAAAACCATAGTAATAAAAACAGTGTGGTATTGGTAAAATAGCAAACCAATAGACCAGTGGAACAGAACAGAGATAGACTTGTGACTGTATAAACCATTGATATTGTAAAGATGGTACCTTAAATCAAGTGAGGAGAGGATAGATTGTTTCAGTCTGTGATGGAAAACTGTTTATTATTTGCAAGAAAACAAATTTGAATTGTTTTCTAATTCCACATACAAAGTTAGAATTCAGATGGATTCACAATTTACATGGGAAAGGTAAGACTTTCAGATTAATAGAAAACAAATATTAAGAGATTATCTTTGTGATCTAGAGTTGGAAAAGGACTTCTTAAATAAACCCCTTAATATTAACCTTAAAACAAAACAAACCAAAAAAAAGAGTTTTTTGATTACATATAATGTAAGGATTTTTGTTTAGCAAAGGCCTACCATGGATAAATGTAACAGACCAGTGACATTGGGAGAGGAAGTTTGTGACATCTAAAACTGATGGACTGGCTGGGCATTGTGACTCACACCTGTAATCCCAGCACTTTGGGAGGCTGAGGCAAGTGGATGGCTTGACTCCAGGAGCTCAAGACCAGCCTGGGCAACATGGCAAGACCTTGTCTCTACAGGGTCTTTGGGGAATATATAATATTAGCTGGGTGTAGTGGTGTGCGCCTGTAGTCACAGCTACTTGCGAAGCTGAGGTGGGATGATCGCTTGAGCTCAGGAGGTTGAGACTACAGTGAAAGGAGACTGTGCCACTGCACTCCATCCTGGGTGACAGAGTGAGACCCTGTCTCTATTTTTAAAAATACATAAATAACAAGATTAAAATGTTTAGAAAAATTTTTAATTTTAAAAATACTTTTTAAAAAATTTAGGAAAGAAAAAACTGATGGGCTAATGTCTAAAATCTACAAAGATCTCCTGTACGTTAACAAGAAGACTGGAACTTCAACAGAAACGTGGCCAAAAGAAAGAACAAACTGATTATAGAAAAGGAATCCCAAAAGACTAACGGGCCTATGGAGAATTGCTTGAAGAACACTGAGAACATCACATTATACTAGTTAGAATGTTAAATATTGCTAGGTTTTGTGGGGACGGAGGAACTGGTGTACTCTTAGGCGGGTGGATTGTCTGGTGCTGCCATTGTGGAGAGCAGTCTGATAGGACTTGTTTACATACCTGGGACCTAGCATATCTGTTTCTGGATATTTATCTCCAAAGAAATTCTCAAACCGGTCCTTAAGTGGATGTTTGTGGTGGTGGGGAATTAGAGGAAATCTGAATGTCCTCTACTGCGAGCAAAAGATGGAAGGTAAAATAGGGAAGATGCACACCACAAAGGGTGAAATATACGAGAGCTGGAAGCAGCAGACCATGTGATACACAGCAGCATGGGAGGATCAAAACAAAGTACCAAACCAAAGACAGAAGTAAGAATGCTTTACGTAATTAAAGACACTTGCACAAAATATAATACACATTTTACATGAATTTATATAAATAAAAGGAGACACATGAAACATTATTTAATGTTTACCTGTGGTTGAAGAGAGGACTAGAGATAAAAGGAATTTTAAAAAGAAAAACTGGAGACCTGATCCTTACCTAAGGAGCTTAGCACACGTAAATAATACAAGAATGCAGTTAACTCACTGGGCTTGTCCATTTTCCACTCCCAAGAAATCTTTACCCGTTTAGTGATCCTAGCAACACTAACATTATCTCTCAAGGCTGCTAGGGCGATTGTAAAAGTTAGGACTTTTGAGGTAGTCATATTTAAAGGGTGAAGCTCTGTAACTTAGCTATACTAGTAAAATAGCCCTCAGACATAGATTAATACATACTTACTGTACTTCATAGTTCTAAATAGCATGTAATGTTTCTAAAATTCAACTATCTATGAGCTATATAGATTTTTGTGAAACAAACCTAAGACTGAGAATTTAAATAATTAAGATAGCAAGCTATGATGTGAAGAGGTACTTCAAGAAAAGAACATCAAGCTTTTTGCCATCCATGTTTGTTTGTTGGTTTTTTGTTTTTTGTTATTTTGAGACAGAGTCTCTCTCTGTCACCCAGGTTGTAGTGCAGTGGCATGATCTCAGCTCACTGCAATCTCCATCTACCTCCCAGGCTCAAGCAATCCTCCCACCTCAGCCTCCCAAGTAGCTGGAACTACATGCGCCTGCCACCACACCTGGCTAATTTTTGTATTTTTAGTAGAAACAGGTTTTCACTATGTTGCCCAAGCTGGTCTCGCACTCCTGAGCTCAAGCAATCCTCCCACCTCAGCTTCCCAAAGTGCTGGAATTACCAGCATTAGCCACCGCACCTGGACCCATGTTCTTAACAGCACTGTTCACAATAGCCAGGAAGTGGAAGCAACCCAGTGTCCTTTTATGGATGAATGCATAAACAAAATGTGGTATATACATACAATAAGATATTGTTCAGCCTTAAAAAGGAAGGAGCTCCTGCTGGGCGCAGCGACTCACGCCTGTAATCCCAGCACTTTGGGAGGCCGAGGCAGGCGGATCACAAGATTAGGAGCTCAAGACCAGACTGGCCAATATGGTGAAACCCTGTCTCTACTAAAAAATACAAAAAAATTAGCTGGACATGGTAGCTCATGCCTGTAATCCCAGCTATTTGGGAGGCTGAGGTAGGAGAATTGCTTGAACTGGGACTCAGGAGGTTGCAGTGAGCAGAGATGGCGCCACTGTACTCCAGCCTGGGCCACAGAGCGAGACTCCATCTCAAAAAAGAAAAAAGGAAGGAGCTCCTGTCACATGCTTCAGTACAGATGAAACTTGAGGGCATTATGCTAAGTGAAATAAGCTGGTCACTAAAGGACAAATACTGTATAATTTCATTTTTATGAGGTATCTAAAATAGTCAAATTCATAGAAACAGAAAGTAGAATAGTGGTTACCAGGGGCTGAGGGGAGGAGAGAAAGGAGTTACTGTTTAATGGAGGTAATGTTTCAGACTTGCAAGATGGAAAAGCCTTAGAGATCTGTTTCACAGTACTGGGAATGTACATACCACTACTACACTATATAATTAAAAATGGAAAAGATGGTAAATTTTATGTTATATGCTTTTTAACCTCAGTCTTAAAAGAACATCAATCAAAAAGCAGTTATAAGTAAATTTATTAACGATAGGTGATTGTGTGTGGATTATATAGTTTCTACTTGTTAAAATTGCCACCATCGATCTTACATTTCAGAGTAACTGTCTAAAAATATCTTTTTCTCTTCCAGGCTTCTTTAGCAGAAACAGATAAAATCACTCTGGAGGTAGCAAAACTTATCAAAGATGATTTCCTACAACAAAATGGATATACTCCTTATGACAGGTAAGCTATATTGATTTCCTTTTTTTATTTGAGGATTTTCTATTGTGTTTTGGTGAAGGAGTACACATTAAAAACCTTTTTTTATTCTCATACAAGCTCATACACTCTGACTTAATAGATTGGTTTGTGTATTCGTAGTAGACATCTAATGATGTAATATGTCCCCTATCTTGATTTGCTCATTTGTCCAATTATGACAGTATTTTCACTCATACATTCATCTATAATTAGATTTAATTGTGGCTTAGTGCAGAGCCTGGGGATTATTCCCTCCTTCAGAAGCCTTCTTCATTTCTTTCCACTGCCCATGTCTCCTTTATTCTCTTGTGTTGTTGTTGTTTTGAGACAGGGTCTCACTCTGTTACCCAGGCTAGACTTGTAGTCGTGCAGTCTCAGCTCACTGCAGCCTCAGCTTCCTGACAGTTCTACCACCTCAGCCTCTTAAGTAACTAGGACTGCAGGTGCCCGCCATCATGCCTAGCTAATTTTTTTTTTTTTTGGTAGAGACTGGGTTTTGCCATGTTACCCAGGCTGGTCTCCAACTCCTAGGCTCAAGCAGTACACCCACCTCAGCCTCCCAAAGTGCTAGGACTCACAGGCATGAGCCAACACACCTGGCTTCTTTTACTCTTTTCCTAAATAATTACATTCTACTTTCCTGCCTCACTTCCCAAGAGTCCTATTGCTTACTTTCTACCAGGGTCCCTGTTACAGCGCTACATCTCCTACTCAGGGCTTTTTTTTTTCATTATTATCAATGCTACTACCAAGACTTATTTAAATTTCTCGTTTCTTTTAAACTTTGAGAATTTAGCCCTTTCATGCCAGGTTATCTTTTCTCCCTCAAATCATATTTGGCCCCATATAAGACTGAAGAAGGAACTGAGCCAATAGAAGGATTACCAGAATGTAGGGCAAGCAGTAAATATGCCAGTATATCAGTAAGCCCCAGAAATCTGCTATATTGGGAACTTATGAGGCTTCCAGGAACCACCTACGCAAAGATAACTCAACAAGGGAAAAATTCTTTGGAAAAGGAGTAATAGGAGTATGTGTGAAATTATGTATGCAGATGTGTTTAAACGTGTCCGAAAGTTGTAAGGATGTATGTGACTGAAGTTGAACATTTGTTCATGTGTCTTATTTAAAAGTATGGGCAAATGAAAATGAACACATTAAGAAAAAAGAGGCTGCTGGGCACTGTGGCTCAGGCCTGTAATCCCAGCTCTTAGGGAGGCAGAGGCGGGAGGATAGCTTGAGCCCAGGAGTTCTAGACCTGCCTGGGCAATATAGCGAGACCCCGTTCTCCACAAAAAGGAAAAAAACAAAAAGACACACACACACACACACACACACACACACACACACACACACACACACACACACACATAAGCGTAACTCCCCTCAAAGAAAAGAGAGACTACTACTAACTTCAGGAATTTGCAGTTTCCTGCTCTCCTATTACTCATTAAACTTAATCCACTGTCACAAGGGAGTTTTACAACTCAGTTATTTTACGATTTGGGTTACTTATTTAATAACCCTCAGAGAGTCATTAGATTATAGCAATACTGTTTCATTGTTTCTCCTGCTTGATGATTTTAACAGAGAAAATTTAAATTTACCCTTAAAATAAATAAAATAATATATATCTTCATCTATCCCATATCCTGAGACATCTCTGTCCAAAAACTCTGGGTAAGTAGTTGTTGGTCTTTTCACTATTATTTTTTAATTCCTTATGTATCATCTAATAAATATAAGCAATCTACATACTGAGCTAAAGAAACTAATGCTCTAGTAGTTTTATATAAAGTATGAACCTGTTTTGGAGCTTATTTTTGTTAATTTTTTTGACTTTCATTTATTCTAGGTTCTGCCCATTCTACAAGACAGTAGGGATGCTGTCCAACATGATTGCATTTTATGATATGGCACGTAGAGCTGTTGAAACCACTGCCCAGAGTGACAATAAAATCACATGGTCCATTATTCGTGAGCACATGGGAGACATCCTCTATAAACTTTCCTCCATGAAATTCAAGGTATATTTCATTTCTGCTGTAACTTTTTAAAGTTGGAAATGCTTCTTTTTAATTTTTCTAGCTATTTGAGTCCCAAACCTGGGATATAAAACTTGCAGTTATCATTTTCACACATGTTCAGGTTTTGTAAAACCATTAGAGGCCTCAAAGTTAGTTCAAATAGGAATTCTAATAATAAAAATTAGTGTATCAGCCAGGCACAGTGGCTCTCATGCCTGTAATCCCAGCACTTTCAGAGGCTGAGGCGGGAGGATGACTTGAGCCCAGGAGTTCAAGACCTGCCTGGGCAACACATTGAAATCCTGTCTCTACAAAAATATAAAAGATTAGCCAGGTATAGGGGCACACACCTGTAGTCCCAGCTACCTTGGAGGCTGAGGTTGAGGCTGCAGTGTGCCATGATTGCACCACTACACTCCAGCCTGGGCAGTAGAGTGAGACCCAGTCTCAAAAACAAAAAAAACCAAAATTAGTCTGTCACGTCTAAAATAAATGCTGATATGTTTTCTCTTTTGTCTTAGCTGCCAGGCAAATTAGGGGTTACTTCATAGCTGAGCAACAATTACCTTACTCCAAGTGCCTATTAACATCTAGCCCACATGTTCTTCTGAAATGACATGTTCTCTGTAATGACATGTTCTCTGTGTACTTCTTTTAAATGTCATGTACAGCATGTCATTTTTTTAACTTTTTCTTTTTTTGAGATGGAATCTTGCTATGTCACCCAGGCTGGAGTGCAGTGGCACGATCTTGGCTCACTGCAAACTCCACTTCCCAGGTTCAAGCAGTTCTCCTGCCTCAGCCTCCCAAGTATCTGGGATTATGGGCACCTACCACCACACCCAGCTAATTTTTGTATTTTTAGTAGAGACAGGGTTTCACCGTGTTGTACAGGTTAGTTTCGAACTCCTGACCTCAGGTGATCCCCCAACCTTGGCCTCCCAATGTGCTGGGATTACAGGTGTGAGCCACCGTGCCCAGCCATGTTTTAACTTTTAAGTGGTCTCTTGTTCTTTTGGAAGTACACAAGATAAAAATAGATAATTAAATGAAATTAATAGGAACTTAGTTGGAACTCAGATGTATAAGATTTTTTAAAAATATTTGATCAGTTGAATTGTATTTATTTCTGTAATGGCATCCAGGCATATTTACTAACCACCTACTGAGAATGATTCTTTGAGTGTATATGTAATATAAAAATTTTAAAATAATATAGGTATTTTGTGTATGTGTGTTTGCACTGTAGATTGAAAGTAAACCTGTACAAATAGATACTAACTATATTTATAATTTAAAAACATTTACACCTTTTTGGTCTTGTCATTTCACCTTGAGATATATAAACCAAGGAAGTAATTAGAATCATGGAATTTTGATATGGATATACAAGGTTGTTTATTAAATTTCTTCCTTTTTTTCTTTTTCTTTCTTTCTTTTTTTTGAGAAAGAGTCTTGCTCTGTCATCCAGGCTGGAGTACAGTGGCACAATCCCAGCTCACTGCAACCTCTGCCTGCCAGGTTCAAGCAATTCTCCCTGCCTCAGCCTCCCAAGTCGCTGGGATTACAGGTGCCTGTCACCATGCCCAGCTAATTTTTGTATTTTTAGTAGAGATGGAGTTTTGCTATGTTGGCCAGGCTGGTCTCAAACTCCTTGCCTTCCCAAAGTGCTGGGATTACAGACATGAGCCACTATGCCTGGCCAAATTTCTTAAGTGTCACCCAAGAATAAGCAGAGCCAACAGTACATTATGGTGTGTCCATAAGATAGATATTATGAAGGCATTACCATTTTTGTCAAATATTCAGAGACATGGAGAAACATTTATGGCACAGAGTGAAAAAACTTCCTTTTGTAACTTGTTCCAAATACTGTCTCAAAAAACTATATATTCATAGGAGGAGGATGAAAAAAAATATACCTGTAGTAATGATTTCTATTTACATGCTTATTGTATCAAATTAACATCACAGGTATTTTTTAATGTCATTAGTCTGCTGTAGCATTACATTTTGGCTGGAGAGTAATATTTTTCTAAGACACTTAGAAAATTTCAGTTATTGGTGTGGATGACCATGTAGTTGTATGTAGTTGGTTTTGTGCATTTTCTTTTTCTTTTTCTTTTTTTTTTTTTTTTGAGACGGAGTTTCACTCTTGTTACCCAGGCTGGAGTGCAATGGTGCGATCTCGGCTCACCGCAACCTCAGCCTCCTGAGTAGCTGGGATTACAGGCACGCGCCACCATGCCCAGCTAATTTTTTGTACTTTTTTTTAGTAGAGACGGGGTTTCACCATGTTGACCAGGATGATCTCGATCTCTTGACCTCGTGATCCACCCGCCTCGGCCTCCCAAAGTGCTGGGATTATAGGCATGAGCCACTGCGCCTGGCCGGTTTTGTGCATTTTCTTAGTATGGAGTCCCAGAAGAGGAATGATTGGGTTAGAGAACTGGACCATTTTAAAGTCTCTCTTTTTGTTTTTTTTTTTTTGAGACAGAATCTTTCTCTGTCGCCAGGCTGGAGTGCAGTGGCATGATCTCAGCTCACTGCAACCTCTGTCATCTCCCAAATTCAAGTGATTCTCCTGCCTCAGCCTCCCGAGTAGCTGGGATTACAGATTACAGATAGGCGCCACCATGCCCAGCTAATTTTTGTATTTTTAACAGAGATGGGGTTTTTCCATGTTGGCCAGGATGGTCTCAATCTCCTGACCTCATGATCCATCCTCCCAGAGTGCTGAGATTGTAGGCGTGAGCCACTGCACCCAGCTAAAGTCTGTTTTATACATCTTACTCAATAAGTTGCTTTCCATAAGAATTTTAAATAATGGTGCATTTTAACATTATTTCCTAAGTTTTACTTTTCCATCTTAGTGTGATACTACCAGATGTTTAGCAAATTCTGTTTTGATTAAATTAATTCCTGATTATCATGCGTGAAGTCATATGCATCTAATATATGAAGCGGCATAATTTCCCACTATTGTGCACATGGTTGAGGATAAAGGCTTTGGTCATTGAATGTGGCTATCAGGCAAAATGCAAAATTTAAATTTTGTTTTCTTTCTCTTTGGCTGGATTTATAACCTTAAGTAAAAGGGAAAATGAATATATGTAGTGTATATATATAGTATATATAACTCCTGCCTATGGTTTACCAGTGTCCCTCTCTAAACCTAGTACTCAAAATATATAAAATACAAGTAACTTGGGCCAGGTGCAGTGGCTCACACCTGTAATCCCAGCACTTTGGGAGGCCAAGGCAAGTGGATCATCACTTGAGGTCAGGAGTTCAAGACTAGCCTGGCCAACATGGTGAAACACCGTCTCTACTAAAAATACCAAAAAACTTTGCCAGGCGTGATGGTGGGTGCCTGTAATCCTAGCTACTTGGGAGACTGAGGCATGAGAATCACTTGAAGCCGGGAGGCAGAGGTTGCAGTACGTCACTGCACTCCAGCCTGGGCGACAGAGCAAGACTGTCTCAAAAAAAAAAAAAGAAGTAACTTACCAGACATAATGAAAATTACTTTCCAAATGTGAGTTGAATTTGTAATGTCTTCTTTCAGGATCCAGTCAAAGATGGTGAGGCAAAGATCAAGAGTGACTATGCACAACTTCTTGAAGATATGCAGAATGCATTCCGTAGCCTTGAAGATTAGAGGCCTTGAAGATTAGAACTGTGATTTCCTTTTCCTCAGCAAGCTCCTATGTGTATATTTTCCTAAATTTCTCATCTCAAACCTTTTGCTTCTTTATTGTGCAGCTTTGAGACTAGTGCCTACGTGTGTTATCATTCGTTTCCCTGTTTTTTTGGTAGGTCTTATATAAAAGAAACATTCCTTTGTTCTAGTGTTGTGAAGGGCCTCCCTCTTCCTTTGTCTGAAGTGGTGAATATAGTAAATATGTATAATAGTTACACTACTGTAAACTTGTATGTAGGGCGATGACCCTCTTTGTTCTAGGTGTGCCGTTTCCTCATCTCTATTAAATTGTAAACAGGACTACTGCATGTACTCTCTTTGCAGTGAATATGGAATGGAAGGCCAGATTTCTATGCCTTTTGAACAGGTACTTTGTGAAATAACTCAGTGTCTGTTGAGGTCATTGACAGCTTGCCATTTTGCAAAGGAATTGCTTTGCAGGAAATATTTAATTTTCAAAAATGTGATTGATGTTTCAATTATGCATTGCTTCCCCCAGTATAAATCAGGAGTATTTATGGGAAACTATTGGGAGCTGTACTCTTTTATTATTATTATTATTACTTTTTGAGATGGAGTTTTGCTCTTGTTGCCCAGGCTGGAGTGCAGTGGTGCGATTTCGGCTCACTGCAACCTTCACCTCCTGGGTTCAAGTGATTCTCCTGCCTCAACCTCCCAAGTAGCTGGGATTACAGGCATGGACCACCACGCCCAGCTGATTTTGTATTTTTAGTAGAAACGGGATTTCTCCGTGTTGATCAGGCTGGTCTCGAACTCCTGACCTCAGGTGATCCACCCGCCTTGGCCTCCCAAAGTGCTGGGATTACAGGTGTGAGCTACCGTGCCTGGTCAGGAACTATACTCTTTTAAAAATAGGCATTTGTGGGGCTCACACAATATATGAAACAGTACCCTCTAAAAAAGAAGAAAAAAGAGTCAAGGGGTCAAACTTAGATCAACATTATCTTATTAAAGCATAGTTTATTTCACTAGAAAAAATTTAGTATCAAAGATTATTATGTACTTCATTACTAGGAAGTTCTTTTTACAGTTATATTTAAAACAGTCACTGAAAACTTGATCCACATTACACCCTCTTTATTTTCCTCAACTGTCTTGGAAGCTGAAGCTTCTGAGAATCATGTGGCAAGTGTGATGGGCAGTAAAATGACAGAGAAAATGTTTAGTAGCAGTTAAAGGCTGTTTGCACCTTTAAGGACCAGCTGGGCTGTAGTGATTCCTGGGGCCAGAGTGGCATTATGTTTTTACAAAATAATGACATATGTCACATGTTTGCATGTTTGTTTCCTTGTTGAATTTTTGAACAACCAGTTGACCAATCCTAGAAAATGCTAATTTTTTTCATATGGTTTTTGGTTCACTGGCGTAAGAGGTTTCTCAGAATATATATGGCCACAGCAACATACCAGTTTCCATCCTAATAGGGATGAAATTAATTTTGTATCTACTGATAACAGAATCTGGGTCACATGAAAAAACAGATCATTTTATCCCGTCTTTGAAGTATATGTTTAAAATAATAATTTATGTGTCTGCATATTGCAGAACAGCTCTGAGAGCAACAGTTGCCCATTAAGTCTGACCAATAGTGCTGGCACCATTGCTTCCTCTTTGGGAAGAGAAAAGGGTATGTGAACATGGCTAACAATCTCAAATTCCCAAATTGCGATGGTATAAACAAAGGATTTATTTCATGCCTCAGTATGTTATTATTTAAATTTTTAGAGAATGCCTGTCTCTTGGTCTATTAAGGAAAGAAGCAATCAGTAGAGAATTCAGGATACTTTCGTTTAAATCCTTGCAGATTACATGTTTTTACAGTGGCCTGCTATTGAGGAAAGGTATTCTTCCATACAACTTGTTTTAAGCTTTGAGAATATTGACAGATAAAAATTATGCAGTGGTTTGTTGAGATACAGAATTAATGGTGCTGTTTGGTCAGTTTGCTTCCACAGTGGCCTCCCCCAAGAGGCCCTAAGACTAGTAGAAATTAAAAGGATTTCAAAAACTTTCTATTCCTATCTGAAACCTACCAGCAAACTAGGATTGTGATAGCAATGAATGGTATGATGAAGAAAGTTTGACCAAATTTGTTTTTTTACTGTTTTGAATTTGCAATCATTCTTAATCCCTTTAAGAATGTTGATGTATGAGTGTGAAGGTGCTGGAGAACCTATGCTTAGATATTCATCGTAAGTCTCCCTTCACCTGTTACAGAATTTCAGATTGGTCACTGATAGTGTTTCTTTAGTAAGAATGTGTTAAAATTACAATGATCTTTTAAAAAGATGATGCAGTTCTATATTTATTGTGCTGTGCCTGGTCCTAAGTGGAGCCAGTCAAACAAGTTTCATATGTGTTTTTCCAGTGTTAATCTCACACATGGTACCCTTTGGAGATTTCCTTCCATCCTGAAGAATGAATAGAAGAGACCATATATATTGCCTCCTTATCCTTGAGATTTCACTACCTTTATGTTAAAAGTTGTGTATAATTGTTAAAATCTATGAAAGAATAAAAAGCGAATTTAAATTAACATTTTTTTCTTTTTCTATTTTTTGAGGCACAATCTGCTAGAAAACATGTACCTTGTATCTTGACTTACTGTTTTGGTACCTTTTAAAATGTTTTCCTTCCTTTTTATAGATTGTTACTTAAGATTATGAAATTGAATTGGAGCCCTCACTATAGCCTGCAAAAAGTCTCATAATTGTATCTCACTATGTTTTGGAAATAGAATACACAGAATCCCATCCCATTCTGAATTTCCCTCTTTTTTTTTTTTGGACAGAGTCTCGCTCTGTCACCAGGCTGGAGTGCGACGCACAATCTCGGCTTACTGCAACCTCTGCCTTCCAGGTTCAAGTGGTTATCCTGCGTCAGCTTCCTGAGTAGCTGGGACTATAGGAATGCGCCACCATGCCCAGCTAATTTTTTTGTATTTTTAGTAGAGATGGGGTTTCACCATGTGGCCAGGATGGTCTAAATCTCCTGACCTCTTGATCCGCCCACCTCAGCCTCCCAAAGTGCTGGAATTATAGGCGTGAGCCACCATGCCCAACCCCCATTCTGAATTTTACTTTAAATTGAGACAGTGAATGGTTTCTATAAATTCACTTCTAAATGCAAGGAAATCAGTGGTACTCTTTAGTTTTTAACGAGTGAACTAAAGACTTGTAGTTTATGATTTTGCAAGCCAAACAATTTAAGGTCCAGTATAACAATGTAGCAGCATCCTTTGTAGCAATTCATTATGTTACATAGGATATATTTTATTTCCATAAATGTTATATTTTTAACAATGTCCAAAGGAGTGAAGAAGCAGTGTCAAATAAACAACTCTATATTACCATTGAGTCCCAAGTTTATGTAGAGAAATACTTTAAAAATCATGAGAAGGCCTCTTCATTATAGTCAGTAATTTTTTTTCCTTTAGGTAATATCCCAATATCTTCACCATGTTAGTTTTAACCATATTGCTACAATATAGGAGCATGAAGAAGGGAACCAACTTGCTCAAATGGGCTGATAAAATAGTACTGAAGTTGTTCTAAGAGCTTAGTTTGAATTCCCCCCGAAGTTGACTCTGAGACAAGTAGTTGAGTTTAGGTAGTTTATTTGGGAGATGATACCAAGAAACACCATTAAGAAAGTAGAGAATTGAGACAATAGAAAGAAGCCAATTAAAGCGCTCATTATCAACCAAGTTAACACTGGGGACTATGGAGCACAATCCTACTGGGGATTTGGGGGAACAAGTGAAGAATGCACATCTCAGCCAACGAGGGTGTGAGGAAATTAGGGTAACTTGTTTGACAACCAGCTCCTGTCAATTTTCCATCTGAAAGCTGTTCCCATAAAAATGGGGAGAGTCAATGCATAGCACATGCATACAGGTATATCCGGCCCTGGTAGCCACAGAAAACCCTCTGCAAAAAAATTTAGATACTAGCAATTGGGAGGTCAGGCTGGTGGGCACTGAAATGGTGGTCATGCTTGAGGAGACAGAGGTAGGACACTACTAGCAACTCCTGCAGTCTTCTTACAAACCCAAGAAAAAAATTAGTCAATTAGTAACTGAAAAGTTACTCTGGGCTGGGTGGCTCACACCTGTAATCCCAGCACTTTGGAAGGCCAAGGCAGGTGGAATACTTGAGGCCAGGAGTTCAAGACCATCCTGGCCAATATGATGAAACCTCATCTCTAGTAAAAATACAAAAATTAGCTGGGTGTGGTGGTGTGAGCCTGTAGTCCCAGCTACTCAGGAGGCTGAGGCAGGAGAATTGCTTGAACCCAAGAGGCTGAGGTGGCAGTAAGCTGAGATTGAGCCACTGCACTCCAGCCTGGGCAAGAGCAAGACTCTGTCTCAAAAAAACAAACAAACAAAAAAAACGTTATTCTGCAAAATAAGGAAACAGCATGTAAAAAGATCAGGAGACTTGGAGAAAAGAAGTTTTAGAAAGAGCAGAGAGTACACATACTACCAATTTTGGGTATAAGTAGACAGATGGGATTTAATGCTCCTGAAAGTAAAGGCAGCTTGTTGATCATTTATTCCCACCCCCTCAGTAGAAGAGGAAATTGAAGTTCAGGGAGGTTAACTGATTTGCCATTGTCACAGAGCTGCTTAATAGCGGAATCCTGGCTTCCTGATTCCTAGTGTTTCTTTGTTTTCACTAAATCATACTATGTATCTTTTCCTTACATGTGTACTTTTCATTCAGACCCAAGAAGTTGGGTTGATTAATATGAGATAAAGTAACCTGAGGAAAACCAAGGAGAAATTGCTGGCTAGACAAAGTGGACGTGGACATGGGTAGTATGATTCACTCATCTTTTTTCTTTCTTTTTTGAGATGGAGTTTCACTTTTTGCCCAGGCTGAAGTGCAATGGTGTGATCTCGACTCCCTGCAACCTCCGCCTCCCAGGTTCAAGCAATTCTCCTGCCTCAGCCTCCCAAGTAGCTGGGATTACAGGTATGCATCACCACACCTGGCTAATTTTTGGTATTTTTAGTAGAGACAGGGTTTCACCATGTTGGTCAGGCTGGTCTCAAATTCCTGACCTCAGGTGATCACCTGCCTGGGCCTTCCAAAGTGTTGGGATTACAGGCATGAGCCACCACATGCAGCCCACTCATCTTTTTTTTTCTTTTTTTTTTTAAGAGACGTGATCTCACTCTGTCACCCAGGCTGGAGTACAGTGGCATGATCATAGCTCATTGCAGCCTCAAACTCCTGGGCTCAAGAGCCGTTCCTGCCTCAGCCTCCCAGAGTGCTGAGATTACAGGCATGAGCCACCATGCCTGACCAATTTTTTTTTTTCTTTTTGGAGATGGAGTCTCTCCCTGTTGCCCAGACTGGAGTGCAATGGCATGACCTTGGCCTGCTGCATCCTCTGCCTCCTGGGTTCAATTGATTCTCATGCCTCAGCCTCCCTGGTAGCTAGGACTGCAGGCATGTGCCACCATGGGCAGCTAATTTTTGTTATTTTTAGTAGAGACAGAGTTTCGTCATATTGGCCAGGCTGGTCTCAAACTCCTGACCTCAGGTGATCCACCTGCCTCAGTTGGCCTCCCAAAGTGCTGGTATTACAGGTGTGAGCCACTGCACCTGGCCCAATTTATTTTTCTTAAGAAAGAAAATGTGATTAGGAAATTGTTCGAATTTGAGCCAGAGTTGAAGAAGATGAGTCTAGTAATAGATAACCAGTTTGACCAAAATTTTGTAGAGATCTTTAAAGAGGAGAGGAAGAAGAATATATAAATAATAAATGGGGCTGGACATGGTGGCTCACACCTGTAATCCCAGCACTTTGGAAGGCCGAGGTGGGTAGACCAGAGGTCAGGAGTTCAAGACCAGCCTGGCCAGCATGGTGAAACCCCGTGTCTACTAAAAATACAAAAAAATTAGCCAGTCATGGTGGTGCACAACAGTAGTCCCAGTTACTTGGGAGGAGAATTGCTTGAAAAAAAACAAAAAAAAAGGCATTTTTCCTGGGATTCAAAAAAAAAGTTTTTAGCACATCGAGATAAATATTTTTAGTTTGATGTGTTTTTTTTTGAGACATCATCTTTCTCTGTCACCCAGGCTGGAGTACAGTGGCACAATCTCAGCTAACTGTAGCTTTGACCTCTTGGGCTCAGGCAGCCCTCCCACCCCAGCCTCTCGAGTAGCTGGGACAAGAAGTGCATGCCACCATGCCCAGCTAATTTTTTTTATTTATTTTTTTTTTTTATTTTTTTTTATTTTTATTTTTTTTTTTTTGAGACGGAGTCTCGCTCTTGTTACCCAGGCTGGAGTGCAATGGCGCGATCTCGGCTCACCGCAACCTCCGCCTCCTGGGTTCAGGCAATTCTCCTGCCTCAGCCTCCTGAGTAGCTGAGATTACAGGCACGCGCCACCGTGCCCAGCTAATTTTTTTTTTTTTTTGTATTAGTAGAGACGGGGTTTCACAATGTTGACCAGGATGGTCTCGATCTCTTGACCTCGTGATCCACCCGCCTCGGCCTCCCAAAGTGCTGGGATTACAGGCTTGAGCCACCGCGCCCGGCAATTTTTTTTATTTTGAGGCAGGGTCTCACTATGTTGCCCAGGCTCAAGTGATCCTCCCACCCTGGGTCTCGCTGTGTTGCTCCTGGGCTCAAGTGATCCTCCCACCTCAGCCTCCCAAAGTGCTGGAATTACAGGTGTGATTCATGGCACTCGGCCTAGTTTGACTTTTAACAGTCATCAGAATAGCTCTTGTATTGTTATAACTCCGAAATAGCTAATACATTTAGTTTTTACTTGATGACTTAAAATTGCACTGAGTCTTGGGACACCTTGTATAAAAGTCCCAAATTGCTTTCAATCACATAACGTCACATTTATGGTCTTAATTTTTAAATTACATGTTTTATTTTAAAGTCTTTATAAAGCCCTTTTGACATTTACCCTTATTTATGACAGTATTTCCCTAAGCATGGAATCACAGGTTGAGTTTTCTGTAAACAGATGAACTTCCAGAGCTCATCTAGGTGGAGATTGAGATACAAGTTGTTAATTAGCGGCCGGGCGTGGTGGCTCACGCCTGTAATCTAAGCACTTTGGAGGCCAAGGCGGGCGGATCACCTGAGGTCGGAAGTTCAAGACCAGCCTGACCAACATGGTGAAACCCCGTCTTTTAAAAAAAAAAAAGGAAAAAAAAGTTGTTAATTAGCAGTAAACAACTTGGAAAGAAAAGGAGCAAAAGCAGGGTTGGGCAGAAAATAAGTAAAGTACAAAGCAGGCCTGACAGACTTGTCCACTCCTGGGTCGAACCTCTGGAGTCTGCCAGAGTTGACAAGCATCAGCCTAAAATGGCCTGGCCTTTATACCCCTGCCTCTCTTGGTTCCAAGATTCAAGATAATTGCTGTGAGAATGTCATCTCAGATTAGGTGGTTTTCAGCGACTGTAGAGAAAGAAGGAGCTGATAGCTGGAGGCTGTCTGCTGACCACACTCCTGGCAGCTGGCAGCAAGTCCTTCCTGAAAGGGAAACCTACACAGTACACCCCAGTGTCATGAGATGGTTTTAGGAGAGAGACAGATGAATAGTATGCATTTTAATGTCTAGAGGCAAACATTTAGTACTTTAAATCCATGATTTCAAGGATTTGCTTAAGGAGGCAGCCAAACTATTCAGCATTTTTAAAAGTGAGTCATTTTTAATGAAAAACATTGGCTGGGTGGCTGGGTGAGGTGGCTCATGCCTGTAATCCCAGCACTTTGGGAGGCGGAGGGGGGCGGATCACCTGAAGTCAGGAGTTCAAGACCAGCCTGCCAACATGGTGAAACCCCGTCTCTACTAAAAATATGAAAATTAGTTGGGCATGGTGGCAGGCACCTGTAATCCCAGCTACTAGGGAGGCTGAGGCAGGAGAATTGCTTGAACTTGGGATGGGGAGGTTGCAGTGAGCCAAGATTGCGCCTTTGCACTCCAGCTTGGGGTTCAAGAGCAAGACTTCGTCTCAAAAAAAAAAGAGAGAGAGAGAAAGAAAAATATTAAGTACATAAAATCACAGAAGTAAAAAGATATGGCAAAAAATGAGGGTAGTTTTCAAATGACAGAAATTTCAGCAACGCTGCTTCTAAGTGAAGAACTGGACTGAGTTTTGGTATCAGTTAAAATGTAAGTACTTACTGGCAGGGTATAGTGGCTCATGCCTGTAAACCTAGCACTTTGGGAGGCAGAGGTGGAAGGATTGCTTGAGTCCAGGAGTTCAAGACCAGTCTGGACAATATAGTGAGACCCTGTCTCTATTTAAAAAAATTTGGCCCGGCGCAGTGGCTCAAGCCTGTAATCCCAGCACTTTGGGAGGCCGAAGCAGGTGGATCACCTGAGGTTGGGAGTTTGAGACCAGCCTGACCAACATAGAGAAACCCATCTCTACTAAAAATACAAAATTAGCTGGATGTGGTGGCGCATACCTGTGGGAGCAGCTACTTGGGAGGCTGAGGCAGGAGAGTTGCTTGAACCTGGGAGGCAGAGGTTGCAGTGAGCTGAGATCGAACCATTGCACTCCGCCTGGGCAACAAGAGCAAAACTCTGTCTCAAAAAAAAAAATTTTTTTTTAGGCCCGGCATGATCACTCATGCCTATAATCCCAGCACTTTGGGAGCCCAAGACAGGCAGATCACTTGAGGTCAGGAGTTCAAGATCAACCTTGCTAATATGGCAAAACCCCATCTCTACTAAAAATAAAAAAATTAGCCATGAATGGTGGCAGATGCTTGTAATCCCAGCTACTTGGGAGGTTGAGGCAGGAGGATCTCTTGAACCCGGGAGGCGGAGGTTGCAGTGAGCCATGATTGCACCACTGTACTCCAGCCTGGGTGATAGAGCGAGACTCTGTTTCAAAAAAAAAAAAAAAAAAAAATTGACCAGATGCAGTAGCTCATGCCTGTAATCTCAGGGGAGGCTGAGGCAGGCGGATCACAAGGTCAGGAGTTCGAGACCAGCCTGGCCAATATGGTGAAACACTGTCTCTACTAAAAATTCAAAAAATAGCCAGATGTAGTGGCAGGCACCAGTAGTCCCAGCTACTCGGGAGGCTGAGGCAAAAGAATCGCTTGAACCTGGGAGACAGAGGTTGCAGTGAGCTGAGATTGCGCCACCACATTCCAGCCTGGGCAACAGAGAGAGACTCTGTCTCAAAAAAAAAAAAAAATTAATTAATTAAAGAAATACAAGTGCCTATTGAATATCTTTAGAAGAATTCAAGGTAAATGTTAGCCGTGTGTTACATAGAAATTCATCATCAAATGCAATGCTCTTCAGGAAGTAACTACTTCAAAATTAGTAGGACTTTTTTTGATATTTGAATCATAACCTATTGGTATTAACTTTGATTAAGCTACTGCCAAATAAGTTTTTGGTTTTGTTTGTTTTTTCTTTTGAGACAGGGTCTTACTTTGTCACCCAGGCTGGAGTGCAGTGGCGCCATCTCAGTTCACTGCGTCGTCGAACTCCTGGGTCATGACTCAAACGATCCTCCCACCTCAGCCCCCAAGTAGCTGGGACTAAAGGCGCCTGTCACCATGCCTGGCTAATTTTTATGTATTTTTTGTAGAGTCAGGGTTTTGCCACGTTGCCCAGGCTGGTTTCCAATTCCTGACCACAAATGATCTGCCCATCTCGGCCTCCGAAAGTCCTGGGATTACAGGTGTGAGCCACTGCACCTGGCAACAAATAAGTTTTGAGAGTTCACTCATATTATCCTCTTTTGTGATGCTCAGGAGAATCTTTAACCATAATTAAATAAACAAATCACCGTTATTTACAGAGTCGCTTAAGTAAGGAATAATAATTGCAAATATGCCTCTGCAGCTGTTTTGCCTCTTTGAGCTGTCTGGTGCTTCCCAAAGGGAATTTTACATTTTCCACATCACCTGTATTTTAAGTTACACAACCTCAAATTCAGCGATCAACTTCTTTGAGCTCTCCAGACACTAAATTATAAATTTAGTTGTGATTCTTTGCCTATAGAAAATGCTCTTGTCGGCCGGGCGTGGTGGCTGACGCCTGTAATCCAAGCACTTTGGAGGCCAAGGTGGGCGGATCACCTGAGGTTGGGAGTTCAAGACCAGCCTGACCAACATGGTGAAACCCCGTCTTTATATTAAAAAAATTTATGTATTTTAAAAATATGAAATTTGATATTTTATATTAAAAACAAAAAAGAAAATGCTCTTGTCTGTTGCGCGCAGTGGCTCACACCTGTAATCCCAGCACTTTGGGAGGCCGAGGTGGGTGGATCATGAGGTCAGGAGTTCAAGACCAGCCTGGCCAAGATGCTGAAACTCCATCTATACTAAAAATACAAAAATTAGCCAGGCACGGTGGTGTGCACCTGTAATCCTAGCTACCCGAGAGGCTGAGGCAGGAGAATTGCTTGAACCCAGAAGGCACAGGTTGCAGTGAGCTGAGATGGCACCACTGTACCATCTCTGCCTGAGCGACAGAACTAGATTCCATATCAAAAAGAAAAAGAAAAAAGAAAAAGCCCTCGTTATAAGCAAGAGCCATCTACATACTATATCATCAAAAATGTTTATATGAGAAAATTAAATTAATCCATAGATACCTGACAAACAGAAACACAGACCATTGAGTCTATCTCTTGAGCAGAAGGGGAAACATAAGCCTTGATTTTAAGGCAAATTGGGTTTAGGATAAGCAATATCAATTTAAATTTTATAAACTGAAGATTTAAACATTTACTTCATTAAAATAACTTACTCCATAAATATGGCAGAAGCAAGCAAAAAAGATAAGCTTGCTCTTTTGAAAACAAGATTCTGAATTACAGCTCCATGATATGTTTACGCAAATGTATGCATATATTTGTTTCTTCTTTTCTTTCTTTCTCTTGTTTTTTCTTTATTTTTTTGTAACAAAGTCTTACTTTGTCACTCAGGCTAGAGTGCAGTGTGGTGTGATCCTCTCACTTCAGCCCAAGTAGCTGGGACTATAGGCACAAGCCACCACCCCGGCTACGTGTGTGTGTGTGTGTGTGTGTGTGTGTGTGTGTGTGTGTAGATAGGGTTTTGCCATGTTACCCAGGCTGGTCTCGAATTCCTGGGCTCAAGCAATCACAATCTTGGCATCCCAAAGTGCTGGGATTATAGACATGAGCCACTGCACCTGGCCTGTGTTTCTTTCTAGAACTTTTAAAGACATGCCTATTCTCAATACCGGCCCCTTCACCTCCTGAGAACTTTGTTCCAACAATTAGCTAATATTTAAAATGTCATCAATTGGTTTTTTTTTTTTTCAGTAGACACTCTTCTCTTTATCTAATCACAGGGATAGAACGTCATGGTGGATAAGAGCACAAGCTCTAAAATTAGACTGTCCAGTTTCAAATTACAACTCTGCTACTTACTAACTGTGTTACCCTGGGCAATCATCTTAACCTCTCAGTTCTCTCATCTGTCAAATAGGGGTGACAAAAATACCTAGCTGGTTTAGTTAGGACTAAGTTCAGCTTGAGTTACAGAAATTTAAAATAATCAGGTTAAAATAAGGTTGAAGCTTATTTCTTTCGCATACATGTAAGTATTCCAAACTGGTAAAGTGCATACACGATCTTTGGGTACCCAAGTCTGTTCTTCTCTGTCCTCAGTGCATGCCTTCCATCCTCTAGTCTGTAGAAGTGGAAAATATCTTTTCCTCTCCCCATCCTAGGTTTATGACTGAGGCCCCTGTAACAAAGACAGATGAATAAGAGAAGAGCATACAAATGTATTTATGTAAGTTGTACTTGACATAGGAACCTTTATAAGTAAATGAAGACTCAAAGAAACCATTAAACCTGTGCATTTTAGGCCAGGCACCGTGGCTCACGCCTGTAATCCCAGCACTTTGGTAGGCCAAGGTGGGTGGATCACCTGAGGTCAGAAGTTCAGGGCCAGCCTGGCCAACATGGCGAAACCCCATCTCTACTAAAAATACAAAAGTTAGCCAGGTGAGGTGGCAGGCACCTGTAATCCCAGCTACTCGGAATACTGAGGCAGGAGAATTGCTTGAACCTGGGAGGTGGAGGTTGCAATGAGCCAAGATCGCAATATTGTACTCCAGCTGGGCAACAAAAGTGAAACTCCATCTCAAAAAAACAGAAAACACCTATGTATTTTTAGTCAAGATTTGATGAAGAGTGAAGAAGTATATGATAGGATAAAAAGTATGAGCTAATAATAATAAACAATGGGAAACAGCAAAGCCTGTTTGTTCGGATTCTTCTCTGTGACTTTTGTCTTCAGAGATAAGGATGCTCCTTTCTTTCAGGTATAGAGTGGCTCCTCTCACATGAGGGTCTATGACCTGCTTCAGGAGAAGCTTTTATGACCTGTTTCAGGGAGGAAGGATGAGGCAAGGTCAGAGAAACCTTCCTGCTTCTGTGGTTTTCTCAAATTCCTTCAGCTTAAAATATTTTGGGGTAGCATATTCTGAAACCCATCAAGTCCAATATGAATGCTTTAGCTCAATTCATCAAACCTACATACTACATTCCAACCATCAGGAAAAAGAAGGAAAGATGAGCATGTCTGTTCTCTGTGAGGACATTTCTATTAACATACAATCAGCCGGTGCTCAGTCACGAGGTGACACCTATGTGCAAAGGAAATTAGAAAATGTAGCCTGTATTTCACATAACTGTTTACCAAGATAAATATCACAGTTTTGAAATGATTGCACCCCTACAGGCATTTTTGAAAATTTATGAGAGTTTAAAAAATATATCACACGGGGCCCAGTGCAACAGCTCACACCTATAATCACAGCACTTTGGGAGGCCAAGGTAAGAGAATCACTTGAGCCCAGGAGTTCCAGACCAGCCCGGGCAACATGGCAAAACCCTGTCTTTGCAAAAAATACAAAATATAGCCAAGCATGGTGGCAGGCACCTGTGGCCCCAGCTACTTGGGAGGCTAAAGTGGGAGGATTGCTTGATCCTGGGAGGTAGAGACTGCAGCGAGCTGTGTTAGTGCCACTGTACCCAAGCCTGGGCAACAGAGCAGAAATGTGAAGAAACGAAGAATCGCCGTATACCTTGCATGAATTTCACATGTCCTGCCATATGTTCTCATAGATTAAACAATTGCTTTTGATTATCTGTGTCTGCAAATGAACACCATATTTTGTATAAAGATGTGGTACTACAGCCAGGCATGGTGACTTATACCTGTACTCCTAGCACTTTGGAGGCTGAGGCAGGAGGACTGCTTGAGCTCAGAAATTTGAGACTAGCCTGGGCAACATGACACAACTCTGTCTCCACAAAAAAATACAAAAATCAGCTGGGTGTGGGGGCATTCACCTGTAGTCCCAGCTACTCCGGAGGCTGAGGTGGGAGGATCACTTGACCCATGGAGATCAAGACTTCGGTGAGCTGTGATTGTGCCACTGCACTCCGGCCTGGTTGCTAGAGCAAGACCTTGTCTCTAAATTAAAACAAATAAATGTGTGTAGGGCATGGTGGCTCACCCCTGTGATCCTGGCACTTTGGGAGGCCAAGGTGGGTGGATCACTTGAGGTCAGGAGTTCGAGACCAGCCTGGCCAAAATGGTGAAACCCCATCTCTACTTAAAATACAAAAATTAGCTGGGTGTGGTGGCAGGTGCCTGTAGTCCCAGCTACTTTGGAGGCTGAGACAGGAGAATTGCTTGAACCCGGGAGGCAGAGGTTGCAGTGAGCCAAGATCTGCCACTGCATTCCAGCCTGGGTGACAGAGTAAGACTCTGTCTCAAAAAAAAAAAAAGAAAAAGAAAAAAGGTAAAAGAAAATGTGGTAGTGTGACTGAGAAGCTGAATTTTAATTATATTTAGTTTTAATTGAAATTAAATAGCAGCATGTGGGCAGTGGTTACTGTATGGGAGAGCACAAGTCTAGATCCATCATTTCGTATTTGTGACATCCAGTTTTATCATTCCTTCTATATTTATTTATGGATTTATTTTATTTCCTGTGAGCATATTCAACTTGCCCTGAATATATGTTTCCCTTCTATATTTATTAGCCGTAATTCTTCTATAAAAAAAGGTCTTCCAGGATGACTTTAACCAAAATTCACAGCTTGAAGTTTCTTAGGATCACCTGGGTGGTGTGAATATGGTCTGCAAATCAGGGCACGAGTTTGTTTACAATGATAAATTTTTAGGTAGGTGTTCAACTTCTAATCTCTTGGGTGTTAGCTTGTGGGATAGGCTTTCTTCGGGTTCACTCCCAGCTTTGTGGGAAGGTGGTTTCCTATCAGACTCTCCACATCGAGACGTTGTCTACTGTCAGTCTCTTCACCAGGCCTTGAAAACAAAACTTCAGGGTTTGGCCAAATTCAGGACAAAAACAGCCTCATTACTTTAATCATGTTTCTGTTCCTTAGATATTGGCCTGATCATTCTTATTTTCTTGTCAGCTCTTTCATGCTTTGCAGAAGACTTTTGAAAAATATTTTGTAAAGCATTTTTGGTTATTTTTAGTAGGAAGTTTGGTCCAACTATGTGACCCAACCTATTACCAGATCCAGAAAGGGAACTCTATCATGTCTTCTTTAATACTCACAAACACCTAAGAACAGGTTACTACTATTATTTTTCTTTTTTTTCAGATGAAGTGGATGTGGCACACAGAAGTAACTTGCACCCATCATACAATTAGTGAGCATCAGAACTAGGTTTTAAATCCTCTTCTGGCTAGGTGCAGTGGCTCACATCTGTAATCCTAGCACTTTGGAAGGTTGAGGTGGGCGATTGCTTGAGCTCAGGAGTTGGAGACCAGCCTAGGCGACATGGAGAAAGCCCGTCTCCACATATACAGGCACAAATGAGCTGGGCGGGGCAGCACACACCTATAGTCGCAGCTACTCAGGAGGCTCAGGTGGGAGGAGCACTTGACCCGTGGAGATTGTGCTGCCGCACTCCAGCCTGGTTGATAGAGCAAGACCTTGTCTTCAAATTTAAAAAAAAATGTGGGCGGGGCACGGTGGCTCATGCCTGCAATCTCAGCACTTTGGGAGGTCAAGGCCGATGAATCAGCTGGGGTCAGGAGTTAGAGACCAGCCTGACCAACATGGTGAAATCCTGTCTCTACTTAAAATAAAAAAAGAAAAAAAAAATCGCTGAACGTGGTGGCGCATGCCTGTAGTCCCAGCTACTCAAGAAGCTGAGGTGGGAGGATTGCTTGAATCCGGAAGGCAGAGGTTGCAGTGAGCTGAGATAGCACCACTGCACTTTGGCCTGGTTGACAGGGTGAGATTTTGTCTCAAAATAAATAAATAAATAATTTAAAAAAATTATCTTAACCACCCAATTATAGGCTTTACTTAAATTGAAGACTTCTAGTGACTTTTATGAAAAATAATTTAACCTTTTTACTTTGCTTTTTAAAATAATTAAATAACAACAAATCTGAATGTTAAATAAAAAGGTGTTTAAAGATTAGAATCCTGTTTTAACTTTAACGTATTAATAGTTATTACCCAAAATGTTCTTGACTCAAAATATGCAACAAAAGTAAATGATGAGGTGTTAGGGTAAAAGCAAAATGGCACATACATAGAAATATTACCTGTGACCAGGTGCGGTAGCTCACGCCTGTAATCCCAGCTCTTTGGGAGGCCGAGGCAGGTGAATCACCAGGTCAGGAGATCGAGACCATCCTGGCCAACATGGTGAAACCTTTTCTCTACTAAAAATACAAAAATTAGCCAGGCGTGATGGAAGGCGCCTGTAATCCCAGCTACTCTGTAGGCTGAGGCAGGAGAATCGCTTGAACCAGGGAGTAGGAGGTTTCGGTGAGCCAAGATTGTGCCACTGCACTCCAGCCTAGGTGACACAGTGAGGCTCCATCTCAAAAAAAGAAAGAAAGAAAGAAAGAAAGAAGTACTACCTGTAATAGACCCTGCTGGTGAACTGCATGTATGCTCTTTGCCAGGCCAGTTCACGCATTCTGATGCAGTGTTGGCTGCTAAGAATTCGCAGCAGCATATTTGTGCTGAAACTTGCCCTTAACCAACAGCAGCTGCCACATCTGGCAATGCCTGGAAGCTGAAGCCCTCTGTTTCCCCCACCCACACACCCAACTGCACTCAAATCAATATAAAGGTATCAAAGACCAATTCTCTTGCCTCAAGGTGACACCAGTCTGTGATGCTCCAGAGCTCCCTGTGGGACTAGGCTGAGGAGAAACTTCCGTTGCACCCACATCAGTATCTTCTATTTCTCCTCTCTCCTACTTTCCTCACTCCCTTATGAGTTTCACCTGAGCAACACTCCCTCACTAAGTCCTGAGATCCACAGGAATCTCATTCTCAGACTGTTTCTAGGGAACTGAACTGAAGACATTCATTTGCTCTTCCACAGAGCAGAAATATTCTCACTGAGCAGAAATAACTACTATGATTTTTACAGTTATATCGAACAGGGTCATAGAGTTGTCCTGTTCTGTAAGTTCTCACTAAAAGAAGGCCTTCAAGTGATGCCTTAAGAATGTATTAGGGCCAGGGGCAGTGACTCACGCCTGTAATCCCAGCACTTTGGGAGGCCGAGGCGGGCAGATCACGAGGTCAAGAGATCGAGACCATCCTGGCCAATATGGTGAAACTCCATCTCTACTAAGAGAATACAAAAATTCGCCGGGCTTGGTGGTGTATGCCTGTAATCTCAGCTACTCAGGAGGCTGAGGCAGGAGAATCACTTGAACCTGGGAGGCGGAGGTTGCAGTTAAGCTGAGATCATGCCATTGCACTCCAGCCTGGGCAAAAAGAGCGAGACTCTGTCTCAAAAAAAAAGAAAAAAAAAAAAAAAGAATGTATTAGGCTGGGCACTGTGGCTTATGCCTGAAATCCCAGGACTTTGGGAGGCCAAGGCAGGTGGATCACTTGAGGTCAGGAGTTTGAGACCAGTCTAGCCAACATGGTGAAAATCTCTATCTACTGCAAATACAAAAATTAGCCTGGCATTGTGGCAGATGCCTATAATTCCAGCTATATGGGAGGCTGAAGCAGGAGAATCGCTTGAACCTGGGAGGCAGAGGTTGCAGTGAACCAAGATTGTGCCACTGCACTCCAGGTTGGATGACACCCTGTCTCCAGAAAAAAAAAAAGAATTTATTATTTTAGGCTGGGTGCAGTGGCTCACGCCTGTAATTCCAACATTTTGGGAGGCCGAGACAAGTGGATCACTTGAGGTCAGGAGTTTGTGACCAGCCTAGCCAACATGGTGAAACCCCACTTCTACAACAAATACAAAAATCAGCTCAGTGTGGTAGTGGGCACCTGTAGTCTCAGCTACTTGGGTGGCTAAGGCAGGAGACTCGCTTGAACCCTGGAGGTGGAGGCTGCAGTGAGCCAAGACTGCACCATTGCACTCCAGCATGGGCGACAGAACAAGGCACCATCTCAAAAAAAAAAAAAAAAGTACTATTTCTTCATACCTACCCATTCTGAGCATTTTTGCATCATTTTATAGAAAGTTTCTTCAATGTGTCAGGCTTCATTTTGAGAGAATTAAGAATTCAGGTCATCTTTTACTTTCTTTTTTTTGTGACATGGGCTTGCTCTGGGCTCAAGCAATACTCCCACTTCAGTCTCCGAGTAGCTGGGACTTGAGGCATGCACCAGCACATCTGGCTAATGAAAAACATTTTTTTTTTCAAAGACAGCATCTTGTTGTGTTGCCCAGGATGGCCCACATCTTTTTCTCCAACGTCTTTCTTCTATTCTAGAATTTGAATCACATATAGATTCTGTTTTCCAAAGGTTGTACTTCCTTTTATTTTATTTTATTTTTGAGATAGGGTCTTGCTTTGTTGCCCAGGCTGGAGCGCAGTGGCATGGTCATAGCTTACTGCAGTCTTGACTTCACAGGATCTAGTGATCCTCATGCCTCAGCGTCCCGAGTAGCTGGGACTACAGGTATATACCACTATGCCTGCCTAATTTTTAAATATTTTGTAGAGACAAGGTCTAACTATGTTGCCCAACCTGGTTTGAAACTCCTGAGCTCAAGCAATCCTCCCTCCTCAATCTCCCAAAGTGCTAGGATTACAGGCTTCTCAGTCACACTACCACATTTTTTTTCTTTTTCTTTTTTTTTGAGACAAAATCTGGCTCTGTCACCCAGGCTGGAGTGCAGTGGTATAGTCATGGCTTACTGTAGCCTAAGACCTTGGGCTCCAGCGATTCTCCCACTTCAGCCCCCTGAGTAGCTGGGACTCACCACACCGTTAATTAAGAGATTTTTTTTGGAGAGATGAGATCTTGCTACGTTTCCCAGGCTGGTCTCAAACTCTCAGCCTCAAGCAATCCTCCTACCTTGGACTTCCAAAGTGTTGGGATTACAGGTGTGAGCCACCATGCACAGCCTACCATCATTTTTATTTTGCCTAAATAACCTTTTTTTGGTTATTTAGGGAAATTATTAACCTAATAACCTTTTTGGGGGAGGGGCAAGATCTTACTCTGTTGCTCAGGCTGGGGTGCAGTGGCATGATGATGGCTCACTGTAGCCTTGACCTTCCAGGCTCAAGTAACGGATCCTCCCACTTCAACCTCCCAAGTAGCTGGGACCACAGGTACGCACCACTACACCGAGCTAATTTTTGTATTTTTGTAGAGAGGGTTTTGCCATGTTTCCCAGGGTGGTCTCAAACTCCCGGACTCAAGTAATTCTCCCGCCTTGGCCTCTCAAAGTGCTAGGATTACAGGTGTGAGCCAATGTACCTGGCTTGTAATTATTTATTAAATGCACCATTGTGTGATACTCATGAATATTTGTATTCTTGCCTCTGTTTCCAACAAACATAGCTACTCAAAAAACATTACACATTTTATATATTTTTAGCGTGGGTTTCTAATCACAATGAATACAATTTCTATTCTTATGTTTAGTTGGCTGAATTAACACTTATCCATGACTTATAACTGCTAAATTGCTAATAATCTTGCTAGAGATTTTTATTAAATAATACTCCTGTGGCCTATTAGGTTCAATGAAATAGATAATATCATTTCTAAAAATGTGTTATTTCCAGGTAAAGTATTATATAAAGGAAAACATTGTCTCAACATGTTTGGTGATTTCTAAATTTAATTACACTATCAATAGTTTATTGGAAACCTTTTGGTTATTTCTTTGTAAGGGCAAAGCATTTCTACTTAAAATAGCAATACTAAAATTGAGAGGTTGGTGGATATCACTGAGGCAGAAAGATAGGAGAGGAATGACAGAGACGGCAGGTCAAATTTTGTAGGTTAATTTATTTAACACCATAGGTTAGAGTGCAACATTAGATAATATAAGGCATCTCATTTCAGAAATTGACACAAGGTGTATTTAAATAATTTATAATTTAATGAAATGTGAATCTGGAAACCTAATATCCTTAGCAAATGACCTAGGAACTCTCTCAGTTTGTACTTTTCTCTTTTCACTCTAATACTGGCTTCTATTTTGCATATATTCTTATTTTACCAGGCTTAAACTTTGTTCTGTTCAGTGGATCTCATCCTACAGTCCCAGGAAATTTTACCCCTTTCTCTACCCAACTTGTCTTAAACCTGTTGTTTTTGTTTGTTTGTTGTTGTTGTTTTGAGATGGAGTCTCGCTCTGTTGCCAAGGCTGAAGTGCAGTGGGGCGATTTTGGCTCACTGTAACCTCTACCTCCGCCTCCCAGGTTCAAGTAATTCTCCTGCCTCAGCTTCTGGAGTAGCTGAGATTACAGGCACACACCACCACACCCATCTAATTTTTGTATTTTTAGTAGAGACGGGGTTTCACCATGTTGGCTAGACTGGTCTCCAACTCCTGACCTCAGGTGAGCCTTCTGCCTCCACCTCCCAAAGTGTTGGGATTATAAGCGTGATCCACCACACGTGGCCTAAACCTGTTTTTCTCAATTGGCTCTTTCCTTTTAACATGTGTGTGTATATGTGTGCATGTGTGTATACATATATACACACATATATATACACACACACATCTTAAAAGGAAATATATATACATATACACACACACATATGTATATATGTGTATATGTGTATATTCAAATAAAAGTTTGTCCATCTAACTCTCAATAAGCAACATTTAAATAAAAACATAATCACTTTCATGATTTATTTACTTAAAATATTGTGATATGTATCATGAATACAGAAAAATATATAGTATTAACATGGACAATTAAAAAAATAACATACATATGTGTGTACCCATCATTCATATTAAGAAATAGTATATTGGACCAGGCATGGTGGCTCACACCTGTAATCCCAGCACTTTAGGAGGCCAAAGTGGGTGGATCACCTGAGGTCAGGAGTTCAAGACCAGCCTGGCCAACACAGTTAAATCCCATCTCTACTAAAAATACAAAAATTAGCCAATTGTGGTGGATTACACCACAATTGGTTAATTACAGGGATTATATGCCTGTAATCCCAGCTACTTAGAAGGCTGAGGCAGGAGAATCGCTTAAACCTGGGAGGCAAAGATTGGAGTGAGCTGAGATCGCACTGCGCCATTGCCAGGGCAACAGAGCAAGACTTCATCTAAAAAAAAAAAAAAAGAAAGAAAGAAATAGAATATTGGAGTAACATAGAAGCCCTCCCCAGTCGCATCTCTCTTCCTCCCCAAAGATAAACATTACTCTGATTTTTGTGTTAATCAGTGCCTTGTTTTAATTTATAGACTTGTCACCCATGTATGTATCCCTAAATAATAGATTCCTTAGTTTAAAAAAAGAGAAAAGCAGAGTAGCAAGCACCTATGTTCCTGTGTGAGCAAAGGGCGATTGGTATCACTATCAGACAAAGCCTTTCAGGAGAAAAGAAACTGATCGTAATCTGGCTTTAGGTTCCTGGAGAGTTAATAAACAGTCGTTTTTAGGGAAGTCAGTGGGCAGGAGCCTTCGGGAGTCCTGGAAAGCCTAGAACTCACCAGACTTTGAGCACCTGGACCAGATACTGGATTTTTGGTAAAAATATGGTCAGAGAGATTGGACTGCCCCGTGTTTTCTGCTTCTAAACCCATCATAGCTACCTCCCGTTCTTAGGAGTAAATCAAACCAGAAACCTGTGGGGTGAATCAGCAAAGCATTGAGGGAGAACAGGAACTTCACAAGCAAAGTACAGAAAAGAATCTGAACACGGCTCACGGGAAAATTGCGTCTTCAGCTAAAAAGAAGATAAATGACAATAGGGATCTTGGCGATGACAGCACTCAATCAGTTTGTTTCTTGCACGGCTCCAGTCCGGACTGCTTGCCTTCTGTGTCTAGTCTGCAATTGTCATTCTGGGATCTACTACTTGGGAATTGCCACCTCTATCCTGGTGCTTGTTTTTCATCACCCACATTTTGTCTTTGCTGGTTTCTCGATGAGCAGTTTCTCCAGTAGCTTGTTTCTTAAGTAAAGTGGGTGGCATTATTTTTTGAGAGATGTACATCTGAATATTATAATTGCCTAGCAGTATGGAGACAAGGAGATGACCTAAGGATATAACTGCTTTTCAAACAGTTTTGACCTGGCCAGCATGGTGACTCACACCTGCAATCCCAGCACTTTGGGAGGCTGAAGTGGGCCGATCGCCTGAGGTCAGGAGTTTGAGACCAGCCTGGCCATTTGTATCTTTCCATCTCATCACTTCTATCACCAGCAGTCCTTCAATCTCAACTAGATTTACAAACATTTAATCCTAACACTATTCATTGGCCTTCACACTCTTATGACCTTAGTTTGCTTTTTACCTTGCTTGGACTCCAGGGGCAATCATTATTGCCAAACCCTTGCGTCCATATTTATCTCCCTTGCTTCTCTTGTGACTTAGTATACTTGCCTGGTAAAATCAACCTTAGGCTGTGTGCAGTGGCTCACATCTGTAACCCCAGCACTCGGGAGGGCCAAAGCGGGAGGATCACTTGATGCCAGGAGTTAAGACCAGCCTGTGTAACATAGGGAGACCCAGTCTCTACAAAACACAAACAAAATCCCCCCAAACCCAAAAAAACTAGCTGAGTGTGGTGGTGCGGGCCTGTGGCCCCAGGTACTTGGGAGGCTGAGGTGGATCACTAGAGTCCAGAAGGTTAAGACAGCAGTGAGCAGTGATCTTGCTACTGCACTCCAGCTTGAGTAATAGAGAGTAACCGTTTCTCAAGAAACCCTCCAAAACTCCTAATTAAATCCAACGGTGTCCATTCTGTGTTTGCATTTGTGCAATTAAAAAAACCACACAATTGTGTGGGCTAGCTTCACTTTATTTTTTGAGTTATAATGTTTTTTATTTATTTGAAATAAGGAAAGTGACGAGAATAGTACAAAGGCTTCCCATAAAACCTTTACTCAATTATTAACATTTTCATGTTTGCTTTATTTATTATTCTCTCTTGGCACATCACTTTTTTTCTGAAGCATTTTATAGGGATCCAGCCCTACATCACCCATGGGTACCCCGTGTTCGGTGGTGACAAAGGAATGAGAAAAAGACAGATTAAGAGTGCAAAGAGTGGGACCAGGGGGCCAACACTTATTACAGGAGGAGACAGTGAAGGCCCCGAGCTCTGATCATCCACACTACTTACTGATTACAATTATTTTGATCTACAGGGTAGGGGTGGAGTGACGGTGGAGTGAATCAGTGAGCCAGAAGTGAATCAGTGAGCTGGAACTGGTATGTCATTCTAAGGATTGATAACAGTGGCAGTTTGGGAATTTCACAAAACAAGAACATGTGATTATCTTTAGCTTATTATCTACGTGCAGCTGGTGGAATACTGACCCTACAAGGAGCCTACAAGTCCGGCTACGTCATAGTGCTACGAAGAGGTTTTATGTCCTTAAGCACAATGTTTATGGTAACAGAGCTGAGGTCACCCTGCACCGGAACATGAGGCATGGAGACGCCTTCCTCCTCAGAGGCCTCCTGCGGCCTTCCACAGTTTGTTGTTCCTTGTTTATGTGTTACTCATGACCAATTTATGTAGGCACTCTGTAAGTCCTTTCTCCTTTGCTGCTTTTCCCAACACATGTGAGTGAGCTAGATCAAATATATCAGTGTATAAAGTCGTATGTCACTTACCAACTGGGATACGTTTTGAGAAATGAGTCATTAGGCAATTTTACTGTTGTGCCAACATCACAGAATGTACTTACAGAAACCTAGATGTACTTACAGAAACCTGAAGTGATGTTGTCTGGGGTAATACCTGAGGCTCATTGTCCCAGGGCCATGGAAAACTAGGATGTGGACAAACCAGTGTGAGGTTCAGAGCAGAAGTTTAATAGGCTAAAGAAAGAGAAAAGCTGTCTCTGCTGCAGAAAGTGGGGTAACCGAGAATATGGGATGCTGCTTCCACTGTGAAATGCAGAAGGTTGTATAGATGAGCTTGAGGAGGTGGTATCTGATTTACATAGGGCACAAAAGATTGGTCGGACCAGGTGTTTCATTTGCATAGCGCATGAGGAACTGTTTAGGACTAGGTGTGCTGTTTGCACAGCATACAAAGAAGCTGGCTGCCCCACCCTTATGCAGATGGTTCTCTACCTGGCCAGGCACCACGTTGCCTGCCTCTTTACTGTACACGTGATGACAAAGAAAAGGGAAAATGGAGCCTCCGTGTTGAACATGCCTGGCTTCCAGGTAGCCCTTTTCTGTTGGCACAGTGGCTGGCATTCACCTGTGCAAGCATTTTAGCTTGTTTATCTATGTTTGCAGCTTGATTTTTCAGACTGCTCTTTGTTAGAAAATAAATGATTTGGGGGCTGCTTTTTGTTAAAAGGGAAATTCTGCCGAGGACTCTTTTACCCTTACTCTCTGCCTCAATTCTGTCTCCCGTATCACTACTACACACCTAGGCTATATGGAATAGCCTATTGCTCCTGAGCTATAAACCTGGATTGCATGTTAGCATGCTGAATACTGAAGACAGTTGTAACACAACGAGAAGTATTTGTGTATCCAAACATACAAAAGGTACAGTAAAAATATTGTATTATAATCTTATGGGACCACTGTTTTCTTGTGGTGCATTGTTGAATGCAGTGACTAACATTGTTATGTAGTGCATGACTGCACTTTCTAAAAAAAAGAGCATCCCCATACCTAACCATAGTATAATTATTTAAAAAAAAAAAACCAGAAAATTGGCTGGGCACAGTGGCTCATGCTTGTAATCCAAGCACTTTGGGAAGCCAAGGCAGGTGGATCACCTGAGGTTAGCAGTTGCAGACCAGCCTGACCAGTAGAAATCCTGTCTCAGTTAAAATACAAAAATTAGCCAGGTGTGGTGGCATGCACCTGGGACTACTTGAGAGGCTGAGACAGGAGAATTCCTTGAAATCAAGAGGCAGAGGTTGCAGTGAGCTAAGATCGTGCCACTACACTCCAGACTGGATGACACGGCAAGACTCTGTCTCAAAAAACAAAAACAGGAAATTAACATTGAGTCAATGCTCTAATCTAACCTACACTTTATTCAAAGTTTTTCAGTTGTCCCAGTAATGTTCTTGATAATAAAAACAACAACAACAAAATGTTTCTGAGTCTGGACATGGTGGCTCACTCCTGTAATCCCAGTACTTTGGGAGGACAAGGCAGATGGATCACGAGGTCGGGAGTTCAAGACCAGCCTGGCCAACATGGTGAAACCCCGTCTCTACTAAAGATACAAAAAATTGGTCTGGTTTGGTGACGTGCGCCTGTAATCCCAGTTTCTTGGGAGACTGAGGCAGGAGAATTGATTGAACCCTGGAGGTGGAGGTTGCAGTGAGCCAAGATCGCACTACTGAGACTCCATCTCAAAAAAAAAAAGTTTCTGATTCAGGATCCAAGACAATATCACACATTGTATTTAGTTATTATATGTCTTTAGTGTTCTTTAGCATGAAACAATACTTCAGTCTTTCTTTTTTTTTTTTTTTTCTCAAGACAGAGTCTTGCTCTGTTGCCCAGGCTGGAGTGCAATGGCTGTGCCCAGTCAATACTTCAGTCTTTCTTTGCCTTTTACGAGCTTGACATTTTTGAAGAGTTCGAGTTATATCCCTCATTTTCAGTTTGTGGGGTTCCTCACAATTAGATTCAGAGCATGCATTTTTTGGCACTATGTAGAGTTTTGCACCTTACTTTATTTGACAAAATTTCTTGTAGATTTTTATATATCAATGTATAAAGAGTTTCCTCATTTTTTAAAGCCATTATTTCTTCAAATATTCTTTCTTTCTTCTCTCCTTCTGGAATTCCCATTTTGTATATGTTGGTCGACTTGGTAGTGTCTTACAGGTCTTGTGGATTCTGTTCATTTTTCTTCACTCTTTTTTTCTTTCTGCTCCTCAGACTGAATAATTCTAATTGACCCACTTTCAAGTTGCTGATTCTTTCCTCTGGTCTGTTTAAGTCTATGTGAATTACTCTAGTGAATTTCTCATTTCAGTTATTGTATTTTTCAACTCCAGAGTTTCTATGTGGTTCATTTGTAATTTCTTTCTCTTTACTGATACTCCTTATTTGGTGAGACATTGTTCCCATGGGTTCTCTTTTGAATTTTATTTCTTTTAGCTCTTTGAGCATGTTTGAAATAGGCGATTTAAAGTTTTGTCTGCCTAATGCTCACGCTTTGTTAGGAATTATTTCTATTATTTTTCCCTGTATATGGGTGAAACTTTGTTTTTTTAAATACCTGATAATTTTTTTTTGTTGAAAACTGGACATTTTGAATATTATAATGCAGCAATTTTGTTTTGTTTTGGTTTTTGGTTTTTTTTTTTTGAGACAGAGTCTCACTCTATTGCCCAGGCTGGAGTGCAGTGGTGCAATCTTGATTCATTGCAGCCTCCACCTCCCCGGTTCAAGAGAGTCTTATGCCTCAGCCTCATGCGTAGCTGAGACTACAGGCACTCACCACCATGCCTGGCTAATTTTTGCATTTTTAGTAGAGACAGGGTTTTGCCATGTTGGCCAGGCTGGTCTTGAACTCCTGACCTCAGGTGACCCACCTATACCTCAGCCTCCCAAAGTGCTGCGATTACAGGCATGAGCCACTGCGCCTGGCACAATGCAGCAATTTTGAAAATCAGGTTGTATCCCTCCCCAGCGTTTATTGTTGCTGCTTATTTTAATCTTTATTTGTGGTTTGTTAGTATCTTTTATAAACTACATTTTTATATTATGGTAAAATATATACAAAATAAAATTTACTATTTTATCCATTTTAAGTATGGTTCAGTGATATTATGTGCATTTATATTGTATAATCATCGCATCTCCAGAACTTTTTCATCTCCTCAAACTGAAACTTTAAACCCATTAAATAAAGCCCCATTCTGCCCTCCTCATGGCCCCTGGAAACCACCATTCTACTTTTTTTTTTTTTGGAGACAGAGTCTCTGTCACCCAGGCTAGAGTGCAGTGGCATGATCTCGGCTCACTGCAACCTCTGACTCCTAGATTCAACCGATTCTTCTGCCTCAGCTCCCCGACTGCCCCAGTAGCTAGGATCACAGGCATGCGTCACCACGCCCGGCTAATTTTTGTATTTTTTAGTAGAGATGGGGTTTCACCATGTTGGTCAGGCTGGTCTCGAACTTTTGACTACGAGTGATCCACCCGCCTTGGCCTCCCAAAGTGCTGGGATTACAGGCATGAGCCACTGCACCCAGCCTCATTCTACTGTCTTTCTCTGTGAATTTGACTATTCTAGGTACATCATACAAGTTGAACTAATTTTGTAAAATTTATATTCTTTGTTATATGTGGCCTAATACGTCTATGTTCTGTCAGATTAGAAAAAAATAAAAACAGAAGAAGAAAAATACATACAGAATTTAAGAATTACCTTCCAGTCTTTACAGATGGGCTTTCTGTGTGTGTTGGGTATGTCTGTTAATACCCAGACAGGCAGTTTATATCCCTGCCTTAGCCGAGCAGAAAGTCAGCCAGAAGTGGAAGTTTAGGGCCTTCTTAGGTCTTTTTTGGGCATGTTCCCAGCTCTGGGCATGGGTGTGGCCTTCTGGATTCCCAGGAATTTGTGAGAGTTTTTCAAAGCCCTTATATCCCAATGATTCCCATTTTCCAGGTATTCCTGTTAAACATTCCAGATTGTCTATTGTTTGCCTTAACTGTTATCCCTTGCCCCAAGTGATACTGATAATGTATTTGCCTTCAAATGTTTTCAATAAATATTCTACCGGCCCCTCCACCAACATCCCCCCACCAACACCTGCCCAAGACAGGCGTCCTAACCTTGGGAGAATTCTGAGATAAAATAAGGCAAACAAGTCCTGTTTGGAACCACCAAACAGGTCAAAGTAAACAGATACCAATTCTTCCAGAATAAGGTCAGTACTGCTACCTCTGATACTAGGAGTCAGTACCAGGAATGTGGGCTATTGTAGAGTGGGGGATGGTACCAGGGTAAGTTAAAATAAAATGTCATGGCCAGGCGCGGTGGCTCACGCCTGTAATCCCAGCACTTTGGGAGGCCAAGGCAGGTGGATCACGAGGTCAGGAGTTCAAGACCAGCCTGACCAAGATGGTAAAACCTCGTCTCTACTAAAAATACAAAATATTAGCCGAGAGTGGTGGTGGGCACCTGTAATTCCAAGACACTTGGGAGGCTGAGGCAGAGAATCGTTTGAACCTGGGAGATGGAGGTTGCAGTGAGCCGAGATCGCATCACTGCACTCCAGCCTGGGTGACAGAGCGAGACTCCGTCTCAAATAAATAAATAAATAGTAACTAAAATGTCACAAAAGTCTCTTAATGAGACTCAGCTGTTTTTTCTTAATGAGCGTTCCCCTGATTGTGGTAAGGTTTTGGAGACATTCTAGAGTTCTGAACAAATTGTTTCTAACGACTCTTGCCACCTTATTTGCTGCTTTTGTGGAAGTACAGACTTTTGAAGTTCCCTACTCTGCCATTTTTGTTGATGTTGCTCCTCCTCATTCTTTTTAAAATTATTATGAAACTGCATAGAATTTTAAATTCCAATGGATGGAGGTATGTTATTTATTTAACCAGTCCTCGATTGATGATGATTTGTTTTCAATTTTTACTACTATAAACTATTCTTCTAGGAATAACTTTGCACGTTATTTTGCATGTGTGCAATTAAATCTCTAGGAAAAATCACAGAAGTTGGTATTGCTGCAAGAGTGTATGCATCTTATAATTTTTGTAGTTGCCAAATTTGCTATATTACTTTACACCTCCGTTATAAGAGTCCTGTATCCCCACAGTCTTGTCAACAGAATGCATTTTCAAATTTCTGTACTTCTGTCAATCTAATAAGTGAAAAATAGTATTTCAGTGTGGTTTTAATTTCTATGTTATTCTGAATGAAACTGAGGATCTTTTATATATATATATATATATATATATATTTTTTTTTTTTTTTGAGATGGAGTTTCGCTCTTATTGCCCAGGTTGGAGTGTAATGGCAAGATCTCAGCTCACCACAACCTCTGCCTCCCGGGTTCAAGTGATCCTCCTGCCTCAGCATCCCGAGTAGCTGGAATTACAGGAGTCCACCACCACACCCAGCTAATTTTTGTATTTTTAGTAAGACACGGTTTTACTGTGTTGGCCATGCTAGTCTGAAACTCCTGACTCGTGATCCACACTCCTTAGCCTCCCAAAGTGCTGGGATTACAGACGTGAGACACCATGCCCAGCTGGATCTTTTAAATTTTTAAGAGACAGTTGTATTTCCTTTCCCATGAACTTTCGGACATATACCTTAGCAGTTTTTAACTTGACTGTGGTTTTTCCATATGGATTTCTGGGAGCTGTTTACATATTAGTGTGATCTCACTTGAAATACATGACCATTAATCTCTTAATTAAGCATTCCCCTGATTGTGCTAAACTGGGATTTCTGGAGCTGTTTATATAGTAGTGTGATCTCACTTTAAATACATGACCATTAGTCTCAATTAGGCATTTGTGTTGCCCAGCAATGCTACTGTTTTACTGTTTTCCTAAAACATCAGTCAGTTCATTCTCCTGTGCTCCTAAGTATTTCATAATTTCTCCTTTCTCTTCGAACTTCTAACAACTTGTCTTCCATATTCACTTTCACCTTATGCTCTGTTTCACTGCAAAACACATCAGCGCTCTTCAGCCAAAGTCCAGGAGAACCATAGCTGTAGTTGGACAACATTGCATTTATTGACTGATTGCAATGAGGGTAAGAGAACACTGTGGAGAACCGGGAGGACATCTCAGCGAAAGGGTGTTAGAAAGGTCTTACTACAGGATTTGGGTTTGTGTTCAGTGATTTTGCGAGGATTCAAGAAGCGGAGCTTTGTCCAGGATTAGATGTTGCCAAGAAGCTGTGTAATTCTGATTGCGTACCTTAATACATCTTATCTAGAAGGTAGGTGGAATAAAGTGAAGGTAAAGCTGTGATTGGGAAAGAGGCAGCAGTCAGTCATATTAGGCAGCATAGAGAGATAGTCATTTCTGTGGTTTAAACCATGTCCATGTTTTTGTTGGTGTTTAGACATGATTACACAGTGGCCTCCTTTTTGTCCTCTTCTATTATGATCATTCAGTGGCCTTGCTTAATATTGGTGTTCTGTGAAGTTTTTTATGTTCAACAGAACACAATTTTTTTTTTTTTTTTTAGACAGAATCTCGCTCTGTTGCCAGGCTGGAGTGCAATGGCGTGATCTTGGCTCACTGCAACCTCCACCTCCCAGGTTCAAGTGATTCTCCTGCCTCAGCCTCCCAAGTAGCTGAGACTACAGGTGCTCACCTCCACACCCAGCTAATTTTTGTATTTTTAGTAGAGATGAAGTTTCACCATGTTGGCCAGGATGGTCTTGATCTCTTGACCTGGTGATCTGCCTGCCTCGGCCTACCAAAGTGCTGGGATTACAGGCATGAGCCACCGCCCCCAGCCCAGAACACAATTTATGCAAAGTTTTGCAGAATGAGGATGGAAACCTGTCTTTTATTGATTATCTTGTTATTTGTCCTTTAGTGTGTAATATGTCTTTAAGAAATATGCTCATGGCCGGGTGCAGTGGCTCACACCTGGAATTCCAGCACTTTGGGAGGTTGCGGCGGGTGGATCACTTGAGACTAGGAGTTTGATACCAGCCTGGGCAACATGGTGAAACCCCGTCTCTACTAAGAATACAAAAATTAGTTGGGCAGAGTGGTGGGTGCCTGTAGTCCCAGCTACTACGGAGGCTGAGGCGGGAGAATCACTTGAACCTGGGAGGTGGAGGTTACAGTGAGTCAAGATTGTGCCACTGCACTCCACCCTGGGTGACAGAGCGAGACTCTGTTTCAAAAAAAACAAACAAAAAAAGAAATATACTCAGTGTCCAACTTTTTGTGAAACTGGATTCAACTCTTTTTCAACTCTTCAACTTTACATTATGATTTTTAAATATATGTAAACAATAAAAGAATCACTGAATAGTGTTATACCCTCCACTTAGCTCCAGTAATTAACATTTCGCTATTTTATTCTCTCTGTATTCATCTTCGTGGAAGCATCTGAAAGCAAGTTGCAGACATGGTGATACTTCACTCCTAAATACTTTTCTTTTAGTTTTTTTTTTACATCCCCATTAATACCAGGGAACTCCTAGATACTTTAGTGTGAGTTTCCTAATAATAAAGACACCCTCCAACATAGCCAAAAATTATTAATTGTCCATAAATGAATATTCATAAATCATTGATTATCCTGTAACATCAACTGTAATAGACATTTCATATTCACTGTTCCTCCATTGTTCTAGAATGTCTTCCTTCCTCGCTCTTTCTCTCCTCTCTCTCTCTTTCTTTATTTTCTTTCTTTTCTGGAGAGGGGGTCCCCCTATGTTGCCCAGGCTGGTCTTGAACTCCTGGGCACAAATGATCCTCCCACCTCAGTCTCCCAAAGTGCTGTATGTACATGAGTGAGCCACTATGCCTGGTCTAGAATGTCTTTTTTAAAATAGCAGTTTGGTTGGGAACTCTGAACCCCAAATATCTGAGACAGGCCTCAGTTAATTCAGAAAATTTATTTTGCCAAGGTTAAGGACACACTTGTGACACAGTCTCAGGAAGTCCCGACATGTGAACAAGGTGGTTGGGGCATAGCTTGCTTTTATATATTTTGGGCAGACGATACATCAATCAATACGTGCAAGATTTACATGATTGTTTCAGTCTGGAAGGGGAGACAACTCCAACGGGGAGAAGGGGGAACTTTCAGGTCATTGGTACATTTAAATTTTTCTGATTGTCAATTGATTGAAAGAATTATCATTGGCTGGGTGCTGTGGCTCACACGTGTAATCCCAGCACTTTGGGAAGCCAAAGCGGGCGGACTGCTTGAGTCTAGGAGTCCGAGACCAGCCTGGGCAACATGGCAAAACCCGTCTCAATAAACAAACAAACAACTAGTTAGGCATAGTGGCATGCGCCTTGTAGTCCCAGCTGCTTGGGAGGCTAAGGTGGGAGGATTGGTTGGGCCTGGGAGGCCGAGGTTTCAGGGAGTTGAGATTGTGCCACTGTACTCCAGCCGGGCTATCAGAACCAGATCCTGTCTCAAAGAAAAAAAAAAAGAGTTATTAGTAGAAAGGAAAGTCTGAGTTATGATAAGGGGTAGTGGAGACCAAGGTTTTATCATGCAGATGGAGCCTCCAAGTAGCAGGCTTCCGAGGGAATAGATGATAAATATTTCTTATCATACTTAAGGTCTGTGTTAATGTTAATGAGGCATGTCCAATCCCGTCTTTCATCATGGCCTGAACTAGATATTAAGGTTAAATCTGGAATGCTCTTGGCCCAGAGTAGGGGCCCATTCAGATGGCTTGGGGGCCTTAGCATTTTATTTTTGGTTTACAGAACCAAGGATCTACAATACGTAACAGCGTTTTATCAGTAACTTCAGTCCTTTATTGGAAGGAACAAGAGCTTCCCGCCAGGAGCGGTGGCTCACACCTATGATCCTAGCACTTTGGGAGGCCAAGGCAGGCGGATAGCCTGAGGTCGGAAGTTCGAGACTAGCCTGACCAACATGGAGAAACCCCGCGTCTCTACTAAAAATACAAAGTTAGCCGGGCTTGGTGGTGCATGACTGTAATCCCAGTTACTCGGGAGGATGAGGCCGGAGAATCGCTTTAACTCGGAAGGCGGAGGTTGCCGTGAGTGGAGATCGCGCCATTGCACTCCAAACTAGGCAACAGAAGCAAAACTGTGTTTCAAAAAAAAAAAAAAAAAATTCCCGAGCATTTCACTTTTTCGTACATTGGGGCAGGTAACGTCATTTCCTGGTAGGCACAGAAGTTTAAGGCTGGGAATAGGTTAAGATTCATTGTGACCCCTAGAAAGACAAGCCTCCGAACTAATCCAGTAACACCCATCGTCAGGAATCCTTCACGGCCGCCGGAGGGCGCAAGGAGCTGCGGCTGGAAGTACTTGGGAGGGCCGGCGGAGGAGGCGCGGGGAGCCCGGAGCTCGCAGAGCGCGCCGGAGGTGGGCGCGGGGCGGTGCCGCGGTGGCCGGGGGAGCCGCGATGGAGGGCGCTCGGGCCGTACGCCGGGTAAGCGGGCCTCGCTGGGGGCGGTTCCCACCGGAGGCTTTACCCGACTTTTTCTCACGGTGATTGCTTGGACCTTCTCAGATTACAGTTAATCCCTCCCTTCCCTGTTCTTTGAGCTCTTTGGAGTAACAGGGAAAGTTGTTACCGAGGAAACGGTTTCCTGTGCCTCCGGGAGCCCTTTCCCTCCGGGCGGTGGTGGGGACTTCTGCTTCCCTGTGGGCGCTGAGGGCTTGAGTTTGGCCAGAAATGTGCTGATGCGGATGTCTCAGCCTCAGGCCCCCTTGGGTCAGGCCCCATGGTGGTGATTCTGACTCGTGTTAGTTTTTCCAGCCTCGCCTCCTTCCTTTCATTCTCGGCCCTGTTACACAGTGATAGTTTAAATCACTGCTGTCAGCCAGGTTTTTGGTTTCAACTAGTCTAGTTTTGTTATTTGTTTACTACCTCATTTGACAAAATGGAAAACTTGCTTGTTAATATTCAGGGTGAAGCTCCGCTTTTGTTGGAGGTGCGCCTGCATTTCTGAACGCCGTCCTCCTTCTACATCGGTTTCTGCGTATATATTTTACTTTTAGAGAAAATGTGGTCAGTGCTGTATCTTCTGAAGAGCACTATCGTTTACAGAGTGGTGGAGGTACACAAGTAATTGTTGAATGAACAAATGAGTGTGTTATTTCACTTGATTTGAAAAACATTACTATGAAATAGTCAAGCTGGATATTCATGAACCCAATCAGTCACTGATTCAACTATGTCCCTGGCACTGGGTGTTCAGGATTAAATGGTAATTAACACAGGCCTGATCCCTGCTCTCAATAAGCTTATTGTCTAGACTAGAGATAATTATTTCCTCTATTGTAGAGTTAAGGAAACAGATGTACAGAGATTGACTTTGCTAAGGACCACACAGCTGATAAGTTAGAGAGACAGGAATCTATTGTAACCACCCCAGAAAGCCAGAATGAACCCCCACACCAAATTTGTTCAGGTGTAGAAACTGATGATGCCACACACACACCAGGAGGGTATGAAAAAGCCTTTTACATACATAATTGAGGTCTCTGGGGAGAGCAAGGCAGGTCTCTCAAGCAGCACCAAAAAGGCTTAAAAGAGCCTCAAGGAAAAGACTGGCTCCAGGTCTTTTTTTCTGGGTTAGGGAGTGGGGCCAGGGTGAGAGTTCCTGTATGCAGACAGATTGCTTGAATTTCCCACCCAAGATGAAGAAAGGAACATCCAGGCTTTCTTTTTTTTTTTCTTTTTTTTTTTTTTGAGACGGAGCCTTGCTCTTTCCCCCAGGCTGGAGTGCAGTGGTGCGATCTCGGCTCACCGCAACCTCCGCCCCCTGGGTTTTAAGCGATTCTCCTGCCTCAGCCTTCCAAGTAGCTGATGCGTGCCACCACACCTGGCTAATTTTTTTGTATTTTTAGTAGAGATGAGGTTTCATCATGTTGGCCAGGATGGTCTCGATCTCATAACCTTGTGATCCGCCCCCCTCAGCCTCCCAAAGTACTGGAATTACAGGTGTGAGCCACTGAGCACAGCCGCAGGCTTTCTTATTAGCTTGCCCAGATGAGGTCCAGAAGAGGAAGAGGGAGGGGTGAGGCAAATGAAATAGACTGAACTTGTGATAATTCACCCTTGATGTTTGATTGATGACTGACATGCACCATTTTTCATTTAATTGAATTTGAATTTAAGTAAGCCATTGTGGCCCAGTTCAGTGGCTCATGCCTGTAATTCCAGCACTTTGGGACACCAAGGCAGAAGGAAGTGTCGCTTGAGGACAGGAATTTGAGACCAGCCTGGGCAACATAACAAGACCCCATATCTACCAAAAAAAAAAAAAAAGTTAACCGAGCATGGTTGTGTGGTGCCTGCAGTCCTAGCTATTCAGGAGGCTGAGATAGGAAGATCATTTGAGCACAGCAGGTTGAGACCTCAGTGACCCCTGTTTGTGCCATTGCACTCCAGCCTGGGTGACAGAGACCAAATTATTTTCAGAAAGTTGACCAAGGTGGTAGGCCTTACACTATGTGTAGCGCAATGGCCCAACCCCTTTTGTGAGCTCCTTTGTATGTCAAAAGACTGTCCTTAGAGGAGGATGTCATCAGTGGAATGTTAAACCTGTGCTCCTGGAGAAAATTGGATGCAGTTAAGATCTTTCCTGTAGAGATTGGGTATGATGGCAAGACTGTCAAGGTACTCTGTGGGTAGCCAGGTAAAGGGATATTAGGTTTCTCTGGAGGTGAAGACCAACTGTAGCTGAGGAGGTGTTGAAAGAAACACTGAACAGAACATTTTAGCCAAATCTATAACAGCAAAGTATTTACTAGTTGTGGACTTGATAGTCAGTAATTTCAATAATATTGGGTATAGGGGCCTTCCTAGGTAAAAGGATGTCATTGAGGATGCATTAATGAATCATGAGGCACTATTTATTCTTACCAAGTTTAACAGGGCCAAATTGGGCCGTTAAGTGGAGAAGCAGTAGGGATAATTACTCTTTCATGAAGTAGGTCTTTATTTATTTTGAGATGGACTCTTGCTCTGTCGCCAGCCTGGAGTGCAGTGGCACAATCTTGGCTCACTGCAACTTATGCCTCCCGGGTTCAAGCGGTTCTCCTGCCTCAGTCTCCTGAGGAGCTGGGATTACAAGCATGTGCCATCACGCCCAGCTAATTTCTGAATTTTTTTTTGGTAAAGACAGGATTTCACCAAGTTGGACAGGCTGGTCTTGAACTCCTGACCTCATGATCCTCCTGCCTTGGCCTCCCAAAGTGCTTGGATTAAAGGCGTGGGCCACTGCACCTGGCCGAAGTAGGTCTTATATAACAAGTTTCAGTCCTTGAAAGCCCTGTTTTGTTTTATATTGGGTTGTGTAATTTTAACTGGGCACTGAGGGTGATGGTCCATGGGGTCTCACTGTTTTGTTTGTTTTGAGATGGAGTCTTGCTCTGTCACCTGGGCTGGAGTGCAGTGGTGCCATCACAGCTTACAGTGGTCTCCAACTCTTGGACTCAGGTAATCCTCCCACGTCAGCCTCCCAAGGAGCTAGGACTACATGTGTGTGCCACCATACCTGGCTGATCTTTCAATTTTTTTGTAGAGAGGGGGCCTTGCTATATTGCCCAGTGCATTCTCCATACTCTTGGCCTCAAGTGATCCTCCAGCCTCAGTCTCCCAAAGTGTTGGGATTACATGTGTGAGCCAACATACCCAGCCTGGGGTCCCACTTCTTTGAAAGCCAATTTGTAAGCTCTAAAGATTTGTTTTAAATTTAGTTTATTACTTACTGGGTCAGAGTGTCCAGGGCCACAATAGGATATTTTAGGGCAATGTATACCATGATCATGGAGAATTTAGGCAAAGGAATAGTTCTGATGATTAAAGTGAGGCATACCTGTTTGTTGTCTGTTTTATGTTGACTAACTCTCCCAAGATTGTAGGGGATGCCTTGTTTAAATTTAGTGGGAACTCTAGGTATAACTGTAATTTGAGACCCATTATTGATTAAAGTCATGAAGATTTGCCAATTGCTGCATTTTAGCAGATGTTGACGTTAACTTAGAACCTATGTTGTAGAGGCACAAAAGCCAATCTTTTATCTTTTATTATATAAATTATCTTAATAAATTCTGCATGTCCTGTTAGATCAATTTATGGACTTCAGTTTCAGTTTTTGTTTTTTTGCTGTTGTACATTTCCTCCCCTTATATCCGGGTTTGTTTGTTTCTCCGTCTCTTTTTGGAGGTTACTGGATGTACTTCAGGTGGAGGAGGTCCTTTCTACCCTCTCATGTTTACAAATGTCTTTCTCCAGAGGGCCTCAAATCAGTATCATCAGGGTTAGGGGCTTCCCCAGTGGCAATGGTTATTTATAGGGTTTAAGAACCTCAAGTTTGCCTGGGCGCAGTGACTTATGTCTATAATCTCAGCACTTTGGGAGGCTGAGGTGGGCCAGTCACTTGAGGTCAGGAGTTTGTAACCAGCCTGGCCAACATGGTGAAACCCCATCTCTACTAAAAATACAAAAATTAGCTGAGTGAGGTGGTGCACGCTTGTAATCTCAGCTACTTGGGAGGCTGAGGCAGGAAAATCATTTGAACCCAGGAGGTAGAGGTCGCAGTGAGCTGAGGTCACGTCACTGCACTCTAGCCTGGGCAACAGAGACTCTGTCTCAAAAAAACAACCTCAAGCTTAAGTTGAGCAGCAGCAGCAGAGGTATTTAAGGATCCTGGTTCATCAGATGTTGTTTTCCTTGTTTGTTTGTTTGTTTGAGACAGGGTCTTGCTTTGCCACCCAGGCTGGAGTGCTGTAGCGTGATAATGGCTTACTGCAGTCTCAACCTCCCAGGCTCAGGCAATCCTCTCACCTCGGCCTCCTGAACATCTGGGACCACAGGAGGTGGTCCTATGCCACTATGCCTGGTGAATTTTTTGACATTTTTTTGTAGAGACAAGGTCTCACTCTGTTGCCCAGGCTGATCTCAAACTCCTGGGCTCAAGCGATCCTCCTGCCTCAGCCTCCCAAAGTGCTGGGATTATAGGCATGAGTCACTGCACCTGGCCCATATGCTTTTATAATGGCTGCTCCTCCTTACTCCCGTACTCCCTATTCTCTTTTTTCTTTTTTGGTTTTTTTCTTTTTTTTTTTTTTTTGAGATGGATTTTCACTTTGGTTGCCCAGACTGGAGTGCAATGGGGCAATCTTGGCTCACTGGAACCTCCATCTCCCAGATTCAAGTGATTCTCCTGCCTCAGCCTCCCAAATAGCTGGGACTACAAGCATGCCACCACACCCAGCTAATTTTGTATTTTTAGTAGAGATGGGGTTTCACCTTGTTGCCCAGGCTGGTCTCGAACCCCTGACCTCAGGTGATCCACCCACCTCGGCCTTGCACAGTGCTGAGATTATAGGCATGAGCCACTGCACCCGGCCTCTTTTTTCTTTTTTTAAACTCCCTAATGAGTGCTCTTACATGAGCAATTATCTGATGGGCCCATTTTTTTTTGAGACAGAGTCTGGCTCTGTCACCCAGGCTGGTGTGCAGTGATGTGATCTCAGCTCACTGCAACTGGGTTCAGCTCTGCCTCCTGGGTTCAAGCAATTCTCCTGCCTCAGCTTCCGAGTAGCTGGGACTAAAGGCCACCATGCCTGGCTAATTTCTTGTATTTTCAGCAGAGACAGGGTTTCATTATGTTGGCCAGGCGGGTCTTAAACTCCTGGACTCAAGTGATCCCAAAGTTTTGGGATTACAGGTGTGAGCCACCCTGCACAGCTGACACATCTTATTCACTTGTTTAAACTCTTTCATTTGTATAAATCAGAGCTTATTTACTAATTTCTCTATCGATGGACACTGAGGTTATTTCCACTTTCTTAGTATTAACAAACATTCTTGACTCTATGTGTATATTAAATTGCTTCATTGCAGTATATGTTTTGTTGCAGCATAGACATATATGCAGTATATGTCTATGTTCTTTCCTACTGAGCATTGCAAATTGTTCTCCAAAATAGTTGTACAAATGGACACTCCCATTACGTTGTATTTTATTTTATTTTACTTATTTATTTATTTTGAGACAGAGTTTCGCTCTTGTTACCCAGGCTGGAGTGCAATGGCGCAATCTCGGCTCACCGCAACCTCCGCCTCCTGGGTTCAGGCAATTCTCCTGCCTCAGCCTCCTGAGTAGCTGGGATTACAGGCACGCACCACCATGCCCAGCTAATTTTTTGTATTTTTAGTAGAGACAGGGTTTCACCATGTTGACCAGGATGGTCTCGATCTCTTGACCTTGTGATCCACCCGCCTCCGCCTCCCAAAGTGCTGAGATTACAGGCGTGAGCCACCGCGCCCGGCGTTATTTTATTTTTTTGAGAAAGAGTCTTCTTCTGTCACCAGGCTGGAGTGCAGTGGTGCAATCTCGGCTCACTGCAACCTCTACCTCCCAGGTTCAAGTGATCCTCCTGCCTCAGCCTCCTGAGTAGCTGGGACTACAGGTGCATGCCACCATGCCCAGCTAATTTTTAATATTTTTTTTTAGTAGAGGTAGGGTTTCACCATGTTGGCCAGGATGATCTCAGTCTCTTGACCTGGTGATCCACCCACCTTGGACTCCCAAAGTGCTGTGATTACAGGCATGAGCCACCACACCTGGCCTACCTTGTATGATTTATTGCTCCTCTAGCGAACTGTGCATTTCTGGAGACTGAGGATCTTGCTTTATTCATCTTTGCATCCCTAGTGCCAACCAAACTACCTAGTAAATAATAGTAGTTTGTAAAACCTTTGTTGCATGTATAAATGTATGAACTTGGCTGGGTGAGGTGGCTCATGCCTATAATCCCAGCATTTTGGGAGGCTGAGGCAGGAGGATTGCTTTGGCCCAGGGGTTTGAAACTACAGTGAGCTATGGTTGGGCTACTACACTCCAGTCTGGGTGCGAGAATGAGGCACTGTCTCTAAAGAAAATAAAATAAGAATAAAAAATAAATAAAAATAAATATATAACTATATGAACTACTGAAGCAAAAACATATTTATTACTGTCTTCTAAACATTTAAATATTGCCCTTTTAAAATTAACGTATATGTTGTGAACATTCTTTTTAAAATGGCCATTTCTCAATAAATAATTTAATGGTTTGATATTTGTTTTAGGTGATAAATGAAGGGGATTCAAGCCTTGCCACAGAGGAAGATGTAAAGGAAAATCCTAGTCCAACTGTGGAAGAGAATAATGTGGTAGTTAAAAAACAGGGGCCACATTTACATAATTGGAGTGGTGACTGGAGCTTTTGGGTAATTTCTTTTTTTATGTCTTCATTTTATTCTTGAATGCAGATTTTCTTTAAATCTGCAAGAAGTCATACAGTATTTTTAAAATTTCCTTCTTAGCTTCTAGATTTTAAATGTTTTGGTTTTAGTCCAGAGTCCCAAAGACATTTCTGATTATGCTCTCCTTTGACCACTAGAAGGCACTGTTGTCTGGCTCGATGGAATGGAATTATCTGGTTCAATTTCCTTGTGTGAAAACTATACCACCGGAGTGGATTCCACTTACAGTGTAGCTCACTCTATTGTCAAGAGACTAATGTTATACAGAAGCAATATTTCTAAGTGTTATTGAGAAGCCAGCTATTTTATACAATTTCGATTTTAAAAATTCATTCCTGTAACTAAAGAAAGTTAAGCAGTGTTCGACCTATACTGTATAATGACTATAAGACCGTTTTAAAGTTAGAAGTTACTTATTCTGTTTGCATTGTGTTCATTCGGTTGTGTAACCTGGATGTGCTTCAGGTTTCCTCACTGTAAAATGAGACTATGACTTGTTGATTAGGCACATTAAGATCTTAGAGTCTTTTTGGAAGAACAACACTTCTGTATGTTACAAATGCTAACATTTATTGTATTAAAGGACTCATTCTAAATCTAGCAATTCTTATGAGAGTTACGAGCATTTGATACAATCTGGTTTAGTACAACTATAAGTGAAATTTGTATAAGATGATAAGGCATATGCAGGTTCACTGGAAAGCTGATCTCTTGGCTGGGTGCGATAGCTCATGCCTGTAATCCCAACATTTTGGGAGGCTGAAGTGGGCAGATTGCTTGAGTCCAGGAGTTTGAGACCAGCCTGGGCAGCATAGTGAAACCCAGTCTCTACAAACAAACAAACAAACAAAAAATTAGCCAGGCATGGTGGCACACATGCCTTTAGTCCCAGGTACTCAGGAGGCTGAGGTGGGAGGATCACCTGAGCTTGGGAAGTCGAGGCTGCATCGAACCATGATCATGCCACTGCGCTCCAGCCTGGGTAAGAGTGAGACCCTGTCTCAAAAAAAAAAAAAAAGCTCATCTTTTGAGGATTAGGTATCCTTGGTAGCAGATTAAAAAAAAAAAATTTTAGAGTAGGCTAAAGAAAGATTCATTAACAGGTTATAAAGATTAGTGCAAGTACCATCATTCTGTTCATAATTAGCAGTTCAGTTCATTGGAATCTTAACAGTTATTGAATCTTAACATGACTAAAAGGTTTTGATTTCCTATTAAGAAACATGACATCATAAGGTTTTTGAACTGTATTCTAAGGAAAATATTTAACTGCTAAGAAATATACCAAAATAACAATACATCCTAAAAATAATGTCATCCGTATTGACTATATTATTTTTGGTCACATTTAGAAAAGGTTTATGACTATTGTAGTTTTATGACCTTTCTGCACTGTATTTTTTCATAACTTACCTTGTAGATTGGGGAAGCTTCATCGGTTTAAGGACAACCTACAGTGCTAAATACTTACTGTGGTTACTATTGACAGACTTAAAGCAAGAAAAAGAGTAATGCAAGAAAAGGAAAAAGCAAAGGAATGAGAGAATTTAGAAATAGGAGAGAAAAAAGGAGGAATGTGTCGTAGATCCTTGCTACTAAAAGTGTGGTATGGGGGCCAGCAGATTTAGCATCACCTGACAGTAATGCAGAATCTTGCCAGCAACCCAGCCTCAGACTCACAAGATCACAATCTTCATTTATCACAAGGTTTCTAGGAAATTTACATTTACATTAAAGTTTGAGAAGCACTGATTTAGTGTCAGAGGTTTACTTTGAATCAGTTTGGGTCCATAAGCTGATTGCAAACACTTTTATTTTAAGAACATTGTATATGAATTCACATAGAATAGACCTAAAGAGACGTACAGTGGCCAGGCATGGTGGCTCCTGCCTGTAATCCCAGCACTTTGGGAGGCCGAGGCTGGCAGATCACTTGAGTTTGAGACCAGCCTGACCAACACGGAGAAACCCCGTCTCTACTAAAAATACACCAGGCATGGTGGTGCATGCCTGTAATCCCAGCTACTCGAGGCTGAGGCAGGAGAATCGCTTAAACCCAGGAGGCGGAGGTTGAGGTGAGCCAAGATCGTGCCATTGCACTCCAGCCTGGGCAACAGAGCAAAACTCCCATCTCCATAAAAAAAAAAAGAGAAGTATGCAGACTTTTTTTTTTTTTTTTGTGAGACAGTCTCACTCTGTCACCCAGGCTGGAGTGCAATGGTGCAGTCTCAGCTCACCGCAACCTCTACTCCCAGGTTCAAATGATACTCCTGCCTCAGCCTCCCGAGTAGCTGGGACTACAGGCCTGTGCCACCACACCTGGCTAAGTTTTGTATTTTCAGTAGAGATGGGGTTTCACTATGTTGGCCAGACTGGTCTTGAGCTCCTGACCTCATGATCCACGCTCCTTGGCCTCCCAAAGTGCTGGGATTACTGGCGTGAGCCACTGTGCCAGGCCAGCCTTTTTTTTTTTTTTAGTTGAGACGGAGTCTTGCTCTGTCACCTAGGCTGGAGTGCAGTGGCACGATCTTGGCTCACTGCAGCCTCCACTTCCTGGGTTCAAGTGATTCTCCTGCCTCATCCTCCCGAGTAGGTGGCATTACAGGCACCTACCACCATACCTGGCTAATTTTTGAATTTTTTTCTTTTAGTAGAGATGAGGTTTCACCACGTTGGCCAGGCTGGTCTCTAACTCCTGACCTTGTGATCCACCCATCTTGGCCTCCCAGAGTGCTAATATTACAGGTGTGAACCACCATGCCAGGCCATGAGCCACCACGCCCAGCCCAGTTTTACAGGCTTTTCTATAGGTCAGTTACCCAGAAACCAGAGCTGTCAACAACTCAGAAGCAAACAAAAACAAAAACGAAAGACCCCACATAGGTAAATCAGGATTCATGCTAATGTATCGGGTGATAGAAGAGAGCCTCAAATCTTTATTTGGTGTTTCTTTAATATATTTTTGCTATATTTTTTATAAGCTTAAATAAACTGAATAGGATATCGAAGGTGGGGGAATTAGTTGATAATAACACATAGATACCAGCAAGAAATGATAGCAGAAACTCAAAAAAAGTGAAGAAACCTGGACCTTTTTAAAAAATGTTTTAAATTTTTTTACTGATATCTCTTTTCTTCTCTTTCATCATTCAAGTTTGTTCAAAACATTACAAGAGGCATGAAAGGAAAAATAATTGCATTTTTAAAACTCAGTCTGTCCAAAGTATAACATATGAAACCATGCCATTATCTCTTAGGAAATAAAAGCATTCAAAATTAATTGATATTAAAGTTCAAGATTAAGACTAACCTCAAAGCATGGCATGTGCAATGAAACTTGGACCTTTTAATATGGAGGCCAAAGATCTGTGTAGCTAAGTTGACTCTAAATAGTACTGTAGCCAGTAGAAATGATGTTTTAAAAGTCTGGACAATAAATAGTTTATTTTTTCTCTGTCATTTACAATCCATCAGCATCTACTGTGACTCCACCATGTTGCTGTTTTCTTTGCTTCACTCTCCCCCAAATAAAGTAGGTATTGAAGGAAAACCAATATGATGGGGAATTCACCGAGGGGTCTAAAATTAACATAAGAAAGACAAGCCAGGCATTGTCGCACATGCCTGTAGTCCCAGATGCTCAGGAGGCCTGAGGAAGGGGGATCACTTGAGCCCAGGAGTTTGAATCCATCCTAGGCAATATAGCAAGACCCCATCTCTAAAACAAACAAACAAGAAAAAGAAAACAAAACACAAGGAGGTCATGTAGCATAACAGGAATGTATTCATAAGGCACATGACCTGGTATTGAAGCAAATAGTTAGGGATGTCAGAGCCATTAAACTGGAATACCTAAGGAATCTGGATTGTGCTTTTTCACTTTAGAGAGGTTCTTAGCAAAAAAATTGAGAACTTTAAAAAGTATTGGTGTTTAAAGAATTAAGCTACAGGGATCTGAGAAGTTCACTAATGTAGAATAATTCATATGTTCTAGCCTGGCTCAATTAGTTGTTCCACAGTAGTGAATTTAGAGGGCAGCATGATACATTGGAGACTGGGAACAAAACATCTGGAACAGAGTCTCTGCTCTGTTTCTGGTGATTTCAGTGAGTGGTGATCTTAAGTATGTTGTATAACCTGTCTCACGTCAGTTACCTCACCTGTAAAATTAGAGATTAGGTCACGGTATTACAACACTGATCTGTCTTGAATCTGTAGTAACCTCATACTGTTTAACAGATTGGCTAATAAGTGCCTTTCTGACAGTAAGACTAATTTAAAGTAGGATTAATTCTCCATGGCTATTGATAGTAAGATTAATAGCTTCCGATTTTCTATTTCAATTCTGTAGTATAAAGATAGGAATCTTAGTTGTATTTGTTTTATTTTTTTATTAAAAAAAAAATATTGGGCCAGGCATCATGGCTCATGCTTATAATCCCAACACTTTGGGAGGCCAAGGTGGGAGGATCGCTTGAAGCCAGGAGTTTGAGATTAACCTGAGCAACATAGTGAGACCCCCATCTCAACAAAACAAAATAAAAATTAGCTGGCTGTGGTGGCTGGCTGGTACCTGAAGTCCCAGCCACTTGGGAGGTTGATGTGGGAGGATTGCTTGAGTCCAGGATTTGAGGTTACAGTGAGCTGTGATCATGCCACTGCACTCCAGCCTTGGTGACAGAGAGAGACACTGTCTCAAAAAAATGAAATAAAATATTTAATTCTAGTATATGGGAAATGAGTTTTATTATTACCTGTTAAACCCTAATGAAACAAGAAAAATTATGTGAAATGATGAAACAAAATTTAAAATAAAGTTAATGGCAAATATTTATGCTTTTGCCCATTAGCTTAGTAAAAAATATATAGCAAAAGTAAAACAAACAAACAGAAAAAACACTTAAAACAAAAAACTTACTTTCTTCTTGGCTAGAGTAATGGTATATTCCATGTGGATTAAGATCCCAGAGGCAAGGCAGACAAAGATCAGCAGCAGATGTGTTTATTTAGTGCAGCTTCTTTTAGTGAGGTAGAGTGAGCAACTATGGGGAGTAGAAAATAGCCTTTGAGGTTATTCATTCTGTGTGTTCAGAAGATGACATACTTACCTGGGATTTTTTAATAGAAGCAATAGTGCTTTGGATAAGGTAGTTAATATTAAGTATTCTTTTGTGCTCTGATACTTCATTAATCTTAAGTTCTTTAAAAATATTTGTCAACTGTACATACTTCTTTAATAGCTGATTTAGCTGATCATTGTATTTTTAAAGTGGAGGGATTTATAAAGTTTTCTGGAATGCATAACTAAAATTAAGTTTGCTCAGGGGTCCTTTGTGCATTCTTCTTTGAATAACTGTTTATTTGAAAATCTTGAAAACTATGCATAAAAAGATATGAGATCTCAGATTCCTCAGGTCTTTGATTTAGGAAGGGAAGTATAAAAAAAGATGGAGTAGGAGAATTTAAAAAAATATTAGAGTTCGAATTGATTATTTCTTGTTTTTGTTTGAAAACATTTTGAGAATAAAAAACAGATTTTTAAGCATTAACTACATATATGCAAATAACTAGTATACTTATGTTTTAATAGAAAATACTTATATTTGAATTTTTCTAGATTATAGTCAAGTTTTCTTTCTTTCTTTCTTTTTTTCTGAGACAGAGTATCATTCTATTGCCCAGGCTGGAGTACAGTGCTGTGATCTCAGCTCACTGCAATCTCTGCCTCCTGGGTTCAAGTAATTCTCCTGCCTCAGCCTCTCAAGTAGCTGGGACTACAGGTGTGTGCCATCAGCTGAGCCCTAATTTTTGTATTTTTAGTAGAGATGGGGTTTCACCATGTGAGCCAGGCTCGTCTCGAACTCCTGACCTCAGGTGATCTATCCAGGGCAACCTCCCCAAGTGCTGGGATTGCAGAACTTGAACTACCGTGCCTGGCCAAGTTTTTTTTTTAACTGTACAAAAAATCTGAAGTCTTTATTCTGTACTTTAAAAAATGTATTTATGTATTTATTTTTTTGAGACACAGTCTCACTCTGTCATCCAGGCTGGAGTGCAGTGGCATGATCTTGGTTCACTGCAACCTCCGCCTCCTGGGCTCAAGCGATTCTCGTGCTTCAGCCTCCTGAGTAGCTGGGATGACAGGTGCATACCACCACTCCTGACCCATTCTGTACTTTATCATTAACTTATCATAGTCACTTTATTTCCAGGTAAATTTTCCTACTTATAAGTGGGGGATAAAACTGATTTATTTTTTTGCCACAAACCTGATTTATACATACATAGTAAGGATTAATTAATGTTGTACTATTTTAAAAAATCCCAAGAGAATTAATTAGTATGTTTGTAACATACTTTAGCAACTTGGGAGAATAGGTTTCCTGTAATCATGTTGTTCTCCACAACAACATGTCTTGCATTTATTCAAGCTTATAAAGGATATTTCTGATTTTTACTTTGGTGGCTGATAAAAAAGAATAAACTCATTTTTCAATATATGTTGGATTATAAAAACATTTTTTCCAATTTGAAAAATTTTAAGTATAGTTAGATACTGTTTGATAAACTAGATATCTTTTAACATTTGTAGGTTTAATTATAAAGGAATAAAAACCAGCCTTATGGCAATATGGGAAGGAACTATTTAATTTAAATGCACTTTTGCTAAAAGTACCTAGCAATGCTGGATAAAATGTTTCAAACTTTTTTTTTTTTTAATAATGCACCTAAGGGCTTTAAACAAAAAAGAGGGAACTGATTACCAGAGTTGTAAGCACGTGAGCTAACGCTGAGGTTGCCCTGAGGAATTTGCTGAGCTTTAATGGCCATGCTGTGATAGGGATAGGAGATAACACCTTGAACTTGTATGAGTTGGAACTGAGAACTCTTTATAAAGCCAGGCTCTTGAAGAGTTAACCCTTCCGTGAAATACAGACTAGGAAAAATAACCGCTACATTCACAGGTTGAAGATAAGGAAGCCTGTCTGTCTAAGCCTGGGCTTAGGGTGGGAGTGGGGGTAGTTTCTCCTGAGAATATATAACTATAATCCATCTCTAACTGTGGTCCATCTCTCATAAAGTTTTGGGGCTTGGATTTAGTGCTCTCTATAAGTGAGCAGAAAGAGATTCAATGAACAGCATATTTGAGCCTCCAAAACTTCAGATAATATAACTATTATACCAAATAAAGACTATAAAAGTTATATAATATTGTAAAGACAATAGAAGAAATTAAAAGTATTATAAACGGATAGGAAATTCTCAAATACAGGCAGATTTGAAAAAAATCAAATACAACTCTAGAAATGAAAAATATGGTCACTGAAATAATAGTAATTAAAGAATGCTAGCAGGGTGCAGTGGCAGGGGCCTATAGTCCCAGCTACTCAGGAGGCTGAGGCAGGAGAATCACTTGAACCCCGGGGGCGGAAAGTTGCAGTGAGTTGAGATTGCGCCACTGCACTCCAGCCTGGGTGACAGAATGAGACTCTGTCTAAGAAAAAAAAAAAAAGAATGCAGTGGGCTTGGGAAATGGCAACCAAAGAGAGATCTGTAAACTGAAAGATATATACATGTCAAGAAATTCCTCAAATTTTATTACTGAGAGATAAAGAGAGAAAGTGTGAAAGAGAACAGTTTAAGATGTAAAGGGAATAGTAGAGAAGTTCATTTTGAATCTCGTAGCAGATTTAGAAGATGAACACAGAATGAGCAAGAGGCAATATTCAAAGAGAATGTGCATGAACAATTTTCACTCAAGGTGAAGGGCTTCATAATCAGGAATTGCAGTGAGCTTCTCACAGGATAAATTGAAGACTATGTGAACAGAGACATTATTATCTTAAAAGTGGCAGCTAGATGCTGTGGCTTACGCCTGTAATCCCAGCATGTTGGGAGGTTGAGGCAGGTGAATCACCTGAGGTCAAGAGTTTGAGACCAGCCTGGCCAATGTGGTGAAACCCCATCTCTACTAAAAATACAAAAATTAGCCAGGTGTGGTGGCAGGTGCCTGTAATACTAGCTACTCGGGAGGCTAAGGCACAAGAATTGCTTGAACCTGGGAGGTAGAGGTTGCAGTGAGCTGAGATCGCGCCACTACACTCCAGCCTCGGCAACAGAGTGGGGCTTTGTCTCAAAAAAAGAAAGAAAGAAAGAAAGAAAAAAGTGGCAAAGGTAGATATACATGAATTTAAAAAGGAATGGTCTTATTTATTCATTGAGTTGAATGTCTTCTATGCACCCAAATGTTCTAAGTGAATAGGACAGCCTCTCTACCACCCTGGAGTTGACAACAGGATTGGAGCTGGACAGCATATAAATAAACAAACATGTACTATGTCAGGTAGTGATAGAAGCTATGAAGACAACAAAATTTTTGTGTTTCTTAGCGGAGACGGGGTTTCACCAAGTTGGCCAGGCTGGTCTTGAACTGCCGACCTCAGGTGGTCTGCCCACTCACTTTGGCCTCCCAAAGTGCTGGGATTACAGGGGTGAGCCACCACACCCAGTCTGTATTCCTATTTTTTTTAAAGAGTTTTTATTGCAAATGGAAGTTGAATTTTGTCAAATATTATTCCTGTATCAAGTGATACGATTGTGTAATTTTTAAAAGCATGTTAATATGCTGGGTTACACCGTTTGATTTTTGAATACCGAACCAGCCTTGGATGCTGGAATAAACTCCACTTGGTCATGTTATATAATTATTTTAATTTATGACTGAATTGTATTTGCTAACATTTTGTTAAGGATTTTTATATCTATATACATGAGGGATATTGTTCTGTAATTTTCAATTTTTTGTAATGTCTTTATCTGGTTTGGTATTGGGGTAACACTAGCTTCATAAAATGAATTGGGAGGTGCTCCCTTCTGTTCTATTTTTTGGAGAGATTGTATAGAATTTTTTTTTAATGTTTTGCAGAATTCTTCAGTAAAACTATCTGGGCCTGGAGATTTCTTTCTTGGGAAATTTTAAATTGTGAACTTAAGTTCCTTAATTTGTAGATCTGTTCAAATTATGTGTTTTCTATGTAGTGACTTGTGGTAGTTTGTTTTTTTTGATAATCTATTTTTTCTAAGTTGTCATATTTACATGTGTAGAGTTCTTCAGTTTGTTTGATTGTTTTTTGAGATGGAGTCTTACTCTGTTGCCCAGACTGGAGTACAGTGGCTTGATCTCAGCTCACTGCAGCGTCTGTCTCCCAGGTTCAAGTGATTCTCTTTCCTCAGCCTCCCCAGTAGCTGAGGATTTTAGGCATGTACCTGTAATCCCAGCTACTTTTTTTTTTTTTTTTTTTTTTGAGATGGAGTCTTAATCTGTCACCAAGCTGGACTGCAGTGGTGTGATCTTGGCTCACTGCAACTCCCGCCTCCCAGGTTCAAGCGATTCCCCTGCCTCAGCCTCCTGAGTAGCTGGGACTACAGGTGCGTGCCACCATGCCTGGCTAATTTTTGGTATTTTATTAGAGACGGAGTTTCACCATGTTGGCAGGATGGTCTCGATCTCCTGACCTTGTGATCCACCGACATTTGCTTCCCAGAGTGCTGGGATTACAGGTGTGAGACACTGTGCCTGGCCTCATTACATGTGTAGAGTTCTTTGTAGTATTTCGTTATTTCCTTTTGAGTTCTGTAGGGTCTTCAGTGCTGACCCCTGTTTTATCCCTGATATTGGTAGTTTGTGTCTTCTCTCTTTTTTGTCAGTCTTGCTAGTAGTTTTATCGATTTTATTATGTTTGAAGAATCAGCTCTTTGCCAGGCGTGGTGGCTCATGCCTGTAATCCCAGCACTTTGGGAGGCCAAAGTGGGCGGATCACGAGGTCAGGAGTTTGAGACCAGCCTGGACAACATGGTGAAACCTTGTCTCTACTAAAAATACAAAAATTCACTGGGTGTGGTGGTGTGTGCCTGTAGTCTCAGCTACTTGGGAGGCTGAGGTGGGAGAATCTCTAGAACCTGGGAGATAGAGGCTGCAGTGAACCGAGATCGCGCCAGTGCACTCCAGCCTGGGTAATAGAGCGAGACTTTGTCACAAAAAAAAAAAAGAATCAGCTTTTTGTTTATTGATGTTCTCCATTGTTTTTGTTTCAGTTTCACTAATTTCTGCTCTTTTTTATTTACGTTAGCTTGTTTTGGGTTTATTTTACTCTTTCTTTTCTAGGTTCCTGAGTTGGATGCTTAGATTATTTATTTTAGACTTTTCCTTTTCTTCTAATGTGGGCATTTAGTGCTATAAATTTCTCTTTCATTTTTAGCTGTGTCCCACAAATTTTGATATATTAGATTAAAATTTTAATTTTTTTTTTTTTTTTTTTTTCCCGAGAGGGAGTCTCACTCTCTTTCATCTCGGCTCACTGCAACCTCTGCTTCCCTGGTTCAAGCCTGCCTCAGCCTCCTAAGTAGCTGAGACTACAGGCACGTGCCACCATGTTCAGCTACATTTTTTTTTTTTTTTTTTAGTAGATACGGGATTTCACCACGTTGGCCAGGATGGTCTCGAACTCCTGACCTTGTGATCTGCCTGCCTCAGCCTCTCAAAGTGCTGGGATTACAGGCTTGAGCCCCCACACACAGCCAATATTTTAATTTTCATCAGTTTGATGTGTTTTTTATTTCCCTTGATACTTTCTCGTTGACGCTTGACTCTAGATGGATCATCTATAAGTGTGCTGTTTAGTTTCCAAGTGTTTGGAGATTTTGAGCTATTTTTCTATTATTGATTTCTAGTTTGATTTCATTATAGTCAGAAAATACACATTGTATGGTTTCAGTTCTCTTAAATTTGTTGAGGTACGGCTGAGTATATAGTCTGTTTTGGTAATGTTCCAGGACAGTTGATGTGATTAGGTTTTAATATGCATCTGAAATACCTTAGAGAACCTAGATGAACTAGGTAGATTTCCACAAAATACACAAATTACTGAAACAGACTCAAGAAGAAAGAGAAAATCTTAATAGACCTATGGCAAAGAAAGAGATTGAATTAGTGACAAAACAAAAACCAAAGAAACCCTCGATCCCCAAAACCAAAAATTTTTTTTCTTCTTCTTTTTTTTTTTTTTCCCCAAAACCAAAATGACAACAACAGTGACTAACTTTTCACAAAGAAAAGCTCAGGACCAGATGGCTTTATTGGTATATTCTGCGAAATCCTTCAAAAACTCTTTCAAAACAACAGAAAAGGAGGCAAAACTTCCCAGATTATTCTGAAAGGCCAGTATTACCTTGATTCCAAAACCAAAACTAATTGTAATTCTATACACTAGCAGTGAACGTCCTTAACATGAAACTAAGAAAACAATTCCATTTACAGTGGTATCAAATGAATAAAATAGGAATAATTTTTTTTTTTTTGAGATGGAGTCTCGCTCTATCACCCAGGCTGGAGTGCAGTGGTACAATCTTGGCTCACTGCAACCTCTGTCTCCTGGGTTCAAGTAATTCTCCTGCCTCAGCCTCCTAAGTAGCTGGGATTACAGGCGCGTGCCACCACACCCAACTAACTTTTGTATTTTTAGTAGAGACGGGTTTCACCATGTTGGTCATCCTGCTTTAACTCCTGACCTTGTGATCCATCTGCCTTGGCCTCCCAAAGTGCTGGGATTACAGATGTGAGCCACCACACCTGTAACAGGAATAAATTTAACAAAATAGAATAAATTTAACAAAATGTGTGCAATACTTATACACAAAAAACAACAAAACTTTATTGAAAGACATTTAAAAAGACATCCCATATTCATGAATTGGGAGGTTTAATGTTGTTAATGATGGCAATACTCCTCAGACTGAACTACAGATTCAACACTGTCCTATCAGAATTCAAATGGGCTTTTTTTGTAGAAATGGACAAGCAGTACTCAAACTCCTGTGGATATACAAAGGACCCAGAATAGCAAAAATAATCTTGAAAAAGAATGAAGTTGGCCAGGTGCAGTGGCTCGCGCCTGTAATCCTAGCACTTTGGGAGGCTGAGGTGGGTGGATCACCTGAGGTAAGGAGTTCAAGACTAGCCTGGCCATCAGGGTGAAACCCCATCTTTAAAAAAAAAAAAAAAAAAAGAAGGAAAAAGAATTAAGTTGGAAGATGTACACTTCCAAATTTTGAGGATTACTACAAAGCTACAATAATCAAGATAGTGTGGATTGGCATAAAAATACACTTATGTGTTGATGGAGTAGAATCCATAGTTCAGAAATAAACCCTTAAATTTATGGTCAATTGATTTTTGAGTGTCAAAACAATTTAATGAGGGAAAGAATATTCCACAAATGATGCAACTAGATATACACATGCGAAGGAATGAATTTGGACCCTTACTTCACACCGTATATAAGAATCGGCTTGAAATTTATCATAGACCTATGTGTAAGAGCTAGAACTAAAACTCTTAGAAGAAAACATAGGTATGAATCTTCATGAACCTTGGATTAGGCAATAGTTTCTTAGATATGACATGGAAATCTCAGTGACAAAAAAAAAAAAAAGAGATAAATTGGTCCTCATATAAATTAGAGCCATGTTTGGTGGTGTGTGCTTGTCTTCCCAGCTTCTTAGGAGGCTGAGGTGGGAGTTCTCTTGAGGCCAGGAGTTTGAGAGTGCATTGTGCTATGATCGTGCCTGTGGATAGCCACTGCCCTCCATTCTGGGCAACTAAGTGAGACCCATTTTGTTTTTCTTTCTTTCTTTTTTTTTTTTTGAGACAGAGTTTTGCTCTTGTTGCCCAGGCTGGAGTGCAATGGTACGATCTCGGCTCACCATAACCTCCGCTTCCTGGGTTCAAGTGATTCTCCTGCCTCAGCTTCTCAAGTAGCTGGGATTACAGGCATGTACCACCACGCCTGGCTAATTTTGTATTTTTAGTAGAGATGGGGTTTCTTCATGTTGGTCAGGTTGGTCTCGAACTCCCAACCTCAGGTGATCCACCTGCCTTGACCTCCCAAAATGCTGGGATTACAGGTGAGAGCCACTGCACCCAGCCTGTGAGACCCCATTTCTAAAAAATAAAAAAATAAAAATAAAAAATAAAAATTTCTATGCTTCAACGAGTTCATTAAGAAAATGAAAAGATCACCCACAGAATGAGAAAATAACTGCATATCAAATATTGGATAAAGGGCTTGTACTAGAATCTACAAAGAATTCTTACAGCTCAATAATAAAAAGACAAATAAACCAATTAAAAATGACCAAAACATGAATAGACATTTCTCCAGAGGCATACAAATACCCAATAAACACATGAAAACATGTACAACATCAATAGTTATGAGGTAAATGCAGATCAATACTACAATGGGAATGCCATTTGACACCCATTCAGATGGCTGTAATAAGAAAGACGTTAGATTTGGTGAGGATGTGGAGAAGTGAAAACTCTCATACATTGCTGGTGGGAATGTAAAATGGTACAGGCATTTTGGAAAATAGTTTGACCCTTCCTGAAAACGTTAGACAGAGTTACTATATGACTCAGCAATTCTTCTCTTAGGTATATACCCCAGAAAATTTAAACATGTTCACATAAACATTTTTACATGAATATTCATAACAGCATTATTCATAATAAGCAAAAAGTAAAAACAACCCAAACATTAACCAAATGATGAATGCATAGATAAAATGTAGTATATATAATGAAATATTACTCATCCATAAGCAGGAGTGAAGTAATGATTCATGCTGCAACATAGATGAACCTTGAATACCTACATAATGCTGAGTGATAGTGCGTATCATTGATGCACTATTGTGGCCCTTTGTGTCTGTTCCATTAATATGAAATATCCAGAATTAGCAAATCCATAGAGATAGAAAGTGGATTCATGTTGTTAGGACCTGGGGAGGGGGAAATGGAGAGGAACTGCTAATGGGTATAGTGTTTCTTTTTGGCATGATAAAAGTTTTCTGAAATTATATAGTGGTGATGATTGCACAGTTTTGTGAGTGTACCAAAATTACTGACTTGTACATTGCAAAAGGATGAATTCTATAGTATGTAAATTATATCTCAGTTTTTTAAAGTGCTTTGTTGGTATGGAACTTGGGCCTCAGGCAGCTCTGCCTCCATGATTTTGCTAGGTGCGGCCCCCATCACTTCTGTCATGAGTTGCAGTTGCATAGTGGTGCCTGTAGCTTTCCCAAGCAGGTATTGTACTCTCCTAAGTGTTCTACCCTTTTGGGGTCCCAGTGGTAGCCCTGACCCCACATTTCCGCTGAGCATTATTCTAGTGGAGGCTCTCTGCCCCTCTGCCCCTGCAGAAGGCCCCTTTTAGCTGTATTCATCTCCAAATAGTCTCTAGGTCATACCGTTGGTTTCCTCTCCTGAGAATGGTGTTTTCTGCTCTATCACAAGATCAGGGTGTGAATTTTCCAAATGTTTATGCTCTTCTTCCCTTTCAATTATAAATTCTGTCTTTAAGTAAGTATTCTCTCTCTCATTTTACTGTAAGTGGCCCAAAAGCAGCCATGCAGCATGCTGAGTGCTTTGCTGCCTATTTTATTTTATTTTATTTTATTGATAGATTGACTGATTGATTGAGACAGAGTCTCACCCTGTTGCCCAGGCTGGAGTGCAATGGTTCAATCTCGGCTCACTGCAACCTCTGCCTCCCAGTTCAAACAATTCTCTTGCTTCAACCTCCCGAGTAGCTGGGATTACAAGTGCCTGCCATCACGCCCAGCTAATTTTTGTATTTTTAGTAGAGATGGGGTTTCACTATGTTGGTCAAGCTGGTCTCAAACTCCTGACTTCGTGATCCATCTGCCTCGGCTTCCCAAAGTGCTGGGATTACAGGCATGAGCCACTGTGCCCAGCCTTATTATTTTCTTTTCAAAGCTGCTTAGATATTTCTTCTTCCAGAAATTCTAGCTTTGGTAATTAAATTCTCTTTGGGTAATTAATCTAGACCCAGAGAGCACTCCCAAAACACGGCATTAATCCCTTCAGCCCTCTCTGGTTTGGCCATCCACAAAATCCTAGGATATGGGTAAAATGCCACCAAGTTCTTTGCTATTTTATACAATGACCTTTGTTCCAGTTCCCAATAAGATATTCCTCATTTCCATCGGAGACTTCTTCAAAATGGCCTTTACTGTCCACATTTCTGTGGATGTTCTGTTCACAATCACTTAAGTAATCTCTAAGAAGTTCCAGACTTTCCCTAGTCTTCTTGTTTTCTGAACCCTCACCAGAATTGCTCTTAGTGACCCATTTATAGCAATCTAGGCTTTTTCTAGCCTGCTCCTCCAAATTCTTCTAGCCAATACTCATCACCCAGTTCCAAACTTGCTACCACGTTTTCAGGTATTTTAACAGCAACAACCCTACTTTTTGGTACGGATTTTCTGTTGCTATAACAGAACACCCAGACTGGGTAATTTATAAAGAAAGGAGATTTATTTGGCTCATGGTTCTGGAGGATGGGAAATTCAAGATCAGGTGGTCTTATCCGGCAAGGGTCTCATGTTGCATCATAATATGACAGAGGCCATCACATGGTGGGAATATGTTTGAAAGACAAAACATGAAAGGCAACCTTGGTTTATATAACCTGCTCTTTTGGTAATTAATCCAGACCCAGAGAGCACTCCCGGAAGATGGTATTAAGCCCTTCACGAGACATCTCTCATGACCCAAATACCTCTTAAAGTTCCTACCACCTCTCAATATCATTACATTGAGGACCAAGCCCTAACATGAGTTTCGGTGGGGACAAACCATATTCACACCATAGCAACTACCAAAACTTATTAAAAAATCACCAAAACTTATTAAAAAATCTGTTGTGAGCCTATGGAGTGTGCCACAGATACTGAATCACTAAGACTGTTCAGAACATTTTTGATTAGAAGCCAACTCTTAGGATTTTTGGACTGCAAGATGCTGGTTTATTGAGTTTTACTGTATTTACATGTATAAATATGCACAAAAAAGTGTTCGGATCACTTGGAAGATGCTATTTTTGAAAATGATTTTAGAGAACTACAAGAAAAAAAGAAATTGGGGTCTTTGAGGACAGAAACTTCAAATGTTAAATTTTTTAAAAAAAATTTATTGTTTCAAATATTGCATCTACCTTCTTTTCTCCTGGGACTTTGTTTACAAGTGTATTAGACCTCCTGACTGTACTATCAGTCTCTTATCCTTTATTCTCTATTTTCCATTATTTTTGTGATAGCATTTTGTGTCCTAGAGTGATGTGTTCGTTCAGAGAGGATTTTCATATACAGCCGTCAAGCAATCTGGAATTGTCCTTCCCGTTTGTAAGGATTAAGATGATTTGAAGTTGGGCTCTAGCCCTTGTGTTGTTGGTCTCTAATTTTATTCTGTGTTCATAGAGAACATAGTTTATGTGGCTTTAATCCTTTCAGATTTACTGAAACTTGTGTGGCCTAGCATATGGTCTGTTCTGGAGAGTGTTCCATGCGTGCTTGAAAAAAATGTGTATTTTGCAGTTGTTGGATGGGAGTGTTTTATAAATGCCAGTTAGGTGTAGTTGAAAATGTTCAAGTTTCTTATATCCTTGATAGTTTTCTGTGTAGTCTATCAATTATTAAGAATGGGATATAGGCTGGGTGCAGTGGCTCACACCTGTAATCCCAGCACTTTGGGAGGCTGAGGTGGGCGGATCACCTGAGGTCAGGAGTTGGAGACCAGCCTGACCAACATGGAGAAACACTGTCTCTACTAAAAATACAAAATTAACCAGACATGGTGGCACATGCCTGTAATCTCAGCTCACCAGGAGGCTGAGGCAGGAGAATCACTTGAACCCAGGAGGCAGAGGTTGCGGTGAGCCGAGATTGTGCCATTGCACTCCAGACTGGGCAACAAAAGTGAAACTCCACCTCAAAAAAAAAAAAAAAAAAAAAAGGAATGGGATATTGATATCTCCAACTTACTGAATGGTCTGTTCTTGCACTTCTGTCATTTTTGCTTCATGCGTTTTGGGGCTGTGTTGTATATATATTTATGACTATTTTCCTCATATATTGACCCATTTATTATTATGACATCTCTCTTAGTCTAGCAGTATTTCAGCTAAAAGTAATATAGCCACTCAGATTCTCTTGTGATTACTGTTTGCATGGGGTATCTTTTTCTCATCCTTTTAGTTTCAACCTTTTTGTGTCTTTATAACTAAGGTGTGTGTCTCTTGTAGACAAAATATAGTTGGTTCTGTGTTTTATCTAGTTTGACAATTTCTGTGTTTAGTCCATTTACATTTAATGTGGTTATAATATGGTTGGATTTACAAATAACCATTTTGCTATTTATTTTCCATATGGTTTATATATTTTTTGTTCTTCTGTTCCCCCTTCTTTATGTGTCAAATACATATTTTTTAGGGTAGTATTTTAATTCCTTTTGATTTAATTTTTTTTTTTTTTAAGATGGAGTTTCACACTGTCACCCAGGCTGTACTTCAGTGGCGCCATATCGGCTCACTGCAATCTCCACCTCCTGGGTTCAAGCAATTCTCCTGCCTCAGCCTCCCGAGTAGCTGGAACTACAGGTGTGCACCACCATGCCCAGCTAATTTTTTTCTATTTTTAGTAGAGTTGGGGTTTCACCATATTGGCCAGGATGGTCTTGATCTTCTGACCTCGTGATCTGCCCGCCTCAGCCTCTGAAAGTGCTGGGATTTATAGGCCTGAGCCACCAGATTTAAAATTTTTTGAAGGTTGTTTTTAGTGACTGCTTAAGAGAGTACAGAATTCTTCAGATTTGTACTAATTTAATTCTGTTAAAATATTGAACCTTTTCTTCAACTAATACTATTATCTCATAAACTCAGCAATATAGTGTTATGATTGTAGATCTTTATGTCTTTTAAAGATATTAAGAGAGATATGAGAAAATAGATTTACATAGTCTTTTTAAAATACACATGTATTTATACTTCTGGTGCTCTTAATTCTTCTGGTGAATTTGAGTTACCATATGATGTCATTTCCTTGCAGCTTGAAGGACTCCCTTTATTTGCAATTTTAATTTTAATTTTTTTTGGAGACAGAGTTTTACTCTGTTATCCAGGCTGGAGTGGAGTGGCATGATCTGGGCTTACTACAACCTCTGCCTCCAGGGTTCAAGAGATTCTCCTACCTTAGCCCTCCCCAAGTAACTGGGATCACAAGCATGCACAGCCACACACAGCTAATTTTTGTATTTTAGTAGAGACAGGGTTTCACTATTTTGGCCAGACTGGTCTTGAACTATTGACCTTAAGTGATCTGCCCACCTTGGCCTCCCAAAGTGCTGGGATCACAGGCATGCATGTGCCACTACACCAGGCCTAGAACTTCCTTTAGCATTTCTTATAAAGCATGTCTGTTCTCTCCATTGTTAATGATGAGAAGTCACCTGCAAATTACACTGTTTTTCAACTGTATGTGATAAGTCATTTTTTTTTTCTTGCTTCTTTCAGGATTTCTTATTTGTTGTTCAGCAATTTGACTGTTGTATGTCTTAGTGTAACTCTGTTTATCCTACTTGGGTAGGATAAATATTTTTAGATAAATATTTTTAGATAAATATTCATTGAGTTTCTTTGATGTATACATTCATGTTTTCCATCATAGTTAGAGACTTGACCGTTATTTCTTCAAATATTTTTCTACTTTATCCTTTTTCCTTCTGATAGTATTTTGGTTCCTTTGATGTTGTCCCACAGGTCTCTGAGAGTCTGTTCATTTTCTTAACTCTTTGTCCTTTCTGTTCTTCAAATTTGATAATTTTTACTGATCTATCCTTAAGTTCACTTATTCTTTCTCTGTCATTTTGAATTTGCTGTTGAAACCTTCTAGTGAATTTTTTATTTTAGTGATTGTAGTTTTCAACCCCAGAATGTCTATTTGTTCCTTTACAATTTTTTGTAAAAAATATATTTGCTTAGGTTCTCTACTTATTGAGTCATTGTTGTCATACTTTCCTTTAGTTCTTTAAGCATGGTTCTCTTTGTTTTATGAACATATTTATAATAACCGATTTAATATCTTCGCTAAATTCAGTGTTGGGGACCCTCAAAAGCTATTTCTGTTTTCTGTTCTGTTTTCTCTTAGTATGTCACATTTTCTTGTTTCTTTGCATGCCTTATAATTTTTGTTGGAATATTGACAATTTAGATAATATATTGTAGCATCTCTGGATTCTGATTACATTTCCTCTTGTCCCGTGGGTTGTCATTGCTGATTTTTATTTGCTTGTTTAATAACTTGCCTAGAGTAAATCTATGAAGTCTGTTTGTTCTGTGGCATGTATCTGCTCTATTTATTATTGTTGTTGTTTTTATTTTTAGGGCTGGCTTCCTAGAGATCACCTCTTATGTCAGCCCTGGTTGCTCAATGAGCCAGTAAGCCTTTTCCCTTCTATTGACGAATCTGGGAGTAGATTGGGGAATGTATTCAAAGTTTGGCCATTTAAAAAAATGTGGTCATTTTTAAGTTTGTCCCAGTTTTTCAGTGTTCTCCTGAGACCTCTTGTGTCTCTGGCTAGGAAATGTGTGGATAGCCTGGGCTTTCTCTGGTTTGTATTATGCACATTGCAGCCTTTGTTCAGCCAGGAATATGTGACTAGTTTATCAAGCCCATCTATGGCTGCCTTTTCTTCAAGATTCTTCTAAGCTCCTTGCTAATCTGCCGTTCTGCTTGCTCCAGTTGGAACTGCACTCACACACTTGCTTCGATTACTACAGAGTTTTCCCTTTCACTTCTGGGCATAGATATTCTGCTTCCAATCCAAATCAGCTCAATCCTCTCTGTCAAGATAGCTGCCAGTTTTCATGACCTATTCCCACCCTCAAAGAACTACCACATAGACTTAACAGGTAAAGGAGGAAGGACGATGGGAACAGGCCCAGGAAAGAGTGGTACAGACTTCCACCATCTTTACCTAAGTTCAGTGGATTCTTATGAACAAATACTTCTCAGTTCATTGTATTGTATGCCTTTGGTCAATTTCTAGTCGTTTGAGATGATTATTTTTGACAGTTTTTTTTTCTAGTTATATATTTGCTTTTGCAGAGGGGATTGCCAAGCTCCTCATCTCCTCATGCTGGAATTAGTCTTCTTTGCTTCTTTTTGGTGTTTCTGAGATGTTTATATGGTTATTTATATAAGGATATACACAGTGTTCCATAGAAAGCATATGATTTTAAATTCCACTTGATATTTTTTTCTAGGACACCATAATTACAATTATACAGAAATGTAATCCTTTTATTGTTGCAGATTTCAAGTTCCACCTATAAAGACAGGAATGAAGAATACAGAAGACAGTTCACACATCTACCTGACACAGAGAGGCTGATAGCAGGTAAAAAAGACAGAAATTTGCAAATAAGTAAAAAAGTTGTACTACCTCATTATAAAAATGGAACTGCTAAGTGACAGTAATAAAATTTAAGCCTTTATGCTAGACAGAATATAATTTTCAACATAAGGAACATCCTTATGATCCAGCAATCCCATTTCTGGGTAGATATTCAAAAGAAAGAAAATTAACATATTGAAGAGATATCTGCACATGCATGTTTATTGTAGCACTATTGACAATACCCAAGATATGGAATCAACCTAAGTATCCATCACTGGATGAATGGATAAAGAAAACATGGCACATAAATGCAATGGAATATTATTCAGCCACAAAAAAGAATGAAATGCTGTCACTTGCAGCAATGTGAATAAAACTGCCTCCAGTTTTATTATGTTATATGAAATAAGCCAGGCACAGGAAGACAGTTATCCCATGTTCTCACTCATATGTGGGAGCTAAAAATAAATTGATCTTACAGAGATAGAGTAGAATGATGCCAGGTGTGGTAGCTCATGCCTACACTTTGGGAGACTGAGGCAGGAACATTGCTTGAGCCGAGGAGTTCCAGCCCAGCATGGTCAACATAGTGAGATCCTGTCTGTATTATTAAAAAAAAAATTAGCCAGGTGTTGTGGTATGTGCCTGTAGTCCCAGCTGCTCAAGAAGCTGAGATGAATCACTTGAGCCCAGGAGTTAGAGGCTTCAGTGAGCTATGGTGGTGCCACTGCACTCTAGCATGGGCAACAGAATGAGACCCTGACTCAAAAAGACAGGGGTAGGGGAGAGAGAGAGAGACAGAGACAGAGAGAGAGAGAGAGATGATGGTTACCAGAGAGCTGGGAAGGGTACTGAGAAGGGAAGATAAAAAGGAGCTGGTTAATGAGTACAAGAATACAGTTAGATAGAAGGAATAAGATCTAGTGTTCAGTATCACATGGGGAGACTATAGTTAACAATAATTTGGTGTATATTTCAAAATAGCCAAAATAGTGGAATTGGAATGTTTCTAATACAAAGATATGATAAATAGTTCAAGTGATGGATATCTCAATTACTTTGATTTGATCATTGCAAAATATGTGCTTATTCCAGTATATCACATTACTCCATAAACATGTAACAACCATTCAGTATCCATAATAATTAAAATTAAAAAAAGATAATCAGCATCTTATCATAATTAGACAATGTAAAACTCAATTGTAATTCGGGAAAGAGTGATTTCTGACTTATAAGGATATATTTGTTTTTTGTCTGGGTGTGGTGGCTCATACCTATAATCCCAGCACTTTGGGAGGCTGAGGGATTGCCTGAGGCCAGGAGTTTGAGACCAGCGTGGGGAACAAAGTGAGACCTTGGCTCAGTCAATCAATCAATCAATGACACACACACACACACACACACACACACACACACATTAAGTACTAATAGAACTTAAAATGATTTGTCACAATGATTTTGGTGAATCAAATTGGAGAGAAAATTTAAACTTGGTGTTCAATGTATATTAATTATCTCTAGAAAAATACACTCTCTAACAGATGTACTTATAGAGCAACTTCATAAAATGTTCTAAGGCTAAATCATTATGTATGTAATTGTTCACATAGATTTTTTTCAAGTAGGCTTTAAGAGGAAAAATTTCATCTTCTTTCTTTAAAAAGCATTTTAATTTTTACTATAAGCTTAATATGTACTCATGACAATAAAACTACAGAGCTAAGTTTTAGTATATATTTAATTTAAAACATTTATTTAGGTTGGGTGTGGTGGCTCACGCCTATAATCCCAACACTGGGAGGCTGAGGTAGGTGGATTGCTTGAGCCCAGGAGTTCGAGACCATCCTGGACAACGTAGTAAGACCTTGTCTCTGCTAAAAATACAAAAATCAGCTGAGCATGGTGGCATGTACCTGTAGTGCCAGTTACTAAGGAGGCTGAGGTGGGAGGATTGCTTGAGCTCAGGAGGTGGAGGTTGCAGTGAGCAGAGATTATGCCAGATTAAGACTTTGTCTCAAACAAAAACGAAAACATGTATTTATATGAATTTCTCAGATTTTTTTACCCTTGGGAAATGCTTAATTCAATGTCTAGAACTCAATGAATTTTTAGACAGTTCAGCTCAATAATATCATAATAATAAATTAAAGCAATTTTTAAAAACATTATTGGAAGTAATATAATCCCATGATAAAATTTTCAAATGCTACATAAAGACATAAAGTGAAAAGTGAGTGATCCTTACAACCAAGACCACTTCAATGTTCTTCCTGGGAGATAATCACTGTTAGTAATTTCTTAGGTATAATTTCAGAAGATTTCTATATGTATTTAGGATTATACATATAGAAAAAAAAACTTAAATGGGGGCAGACTGTGATTATTGTTTTGAATCTTCCCTAGATCTCTTTTTTTTTCTTTTTTTCCAGCAAGGAGGAAAGATTAAGATCTCTTTTTTATTTGCACGACAATGAATCCACTTCATTGCTTTTTTTTTCTTTTGAGAACAGTCTTGCTCTGTTGCCTAGGCTGGAGTGCAGTGGCGTGATCTTGGCTCACTGCAACCTCTGCCTCCCAGGTTCAAGTGATTCTCATGCCTCAGCCTCCAGTCCCAAGTAGCTGGGATTACAGGCACGCACCACCACATCTGGTTAATTTTTTGTATTTTTAGTAGAGATGAGGTTTTGCCATGTTGGCCAGGCTGGTCTTGAACTCCTGACCTCAAGTGATCTGCCCACCTTGGCCTCCCAAAGTGCTGGGATTACAGACCTGAGCCATCGCACCCAGCCAAGAAGCCATTTTTTAAAAAATCAACTTTATTGAAGTATAAATTTATTACAATAAAACATATCCATTTTAGGGAAGCCATTTTTAAAAACCACAGAGGCTGGGCACGATGGCTTATGCCTATAATTCCAGCCCTTCGGGAGGCCGAGGCAGGCAGATCGCTTGAGGCCTGAAGTTCCAGACCAACCTGGACAACATGGTGAAACCCCGTCTCTACTAAAAATACAAAAATTAGCCGGGTGTGGCGGCACACACTTGTAATCCCAGCTACTCAGAAGGCTGAGACATTGCTTGAACCCAGAAGGTGGAGGTTGCAGTGAGCTGAGATCACGCCACTGTACTCCAGCCTGGGTGACAGAGTGAGACCCTGTCTCAAAACAACAACAACAACAACAACAACAAAGAAACACTGGAAAAAGTCTGCTGATGTATATCAAATAGTCTCCAGTTAAAATAATCCAGGTGGTTACTATGCCTTTAAACATAGTTAATGTAAAATAATACAGTGGTTCTCAAAGTGTGGTCTATAGACTAGCAACGCTGTCAGTACCTGAGAGCTTGTTAGACACACAGACTCACCCCAGAGCTATTTAATCAGAAACCCTGGGGGAGGAGAGGTCTAATAATATATATGTAGTTCTGTTTTTTTTTTTTTTTTTTGGAGACAGAGTCTTACTCTGTTGCCCAGGCTGGGGTGCAATGGCATGATCTCGGCTCACTGCAGCCTCCGCCTCCTGGGTTCAAGCGATTCTTGTGCCTCAGCCTCCTGAGTAGCTGGGATTACAGGCACCCACCACCACACCTAATTTTTGTATTTTTGGTAGAGACAGGGTTTCACCATGTTGGTCAGGCTGGTCTCAAACTCCTGACCTTGTGATCTGCCTGCCTTGACCTCCCAAAGTGCTGGGATTGCAGGTGTGAGCCACCACGCCTAGCTGCAATATGTGTTTTATAAGTCAGCTAGGTATTACTGATCTGAACCTCAATTGATAAAATGTTTTGGTGGTTTGGAAAAAAATTTCAGGATATTTCAAGGTAACCTTTAGCCCAATCTCTGTTTTAGTGATGAATACTAGTTAATGGGTAACCTAATCTGCTTTGCTCAATTTTTAGTATTTGTTTAGACATTTAACATGACTAAATGGAAACATTTTGAGATTTATGCAACATCTACCTAAAATTACTAATTAGTTTGTAGGGTTTTAAAATTTAGCAGTTAAGCTAAATCTCCTCATAGCAGCCCTTTATGTCTTATATTATTAAGAAGTTAGCAATATCGTTTACATTTGTCACAGAACCAGATCTTAACCTTAGAAGCATGGTATTAACTTGTTTGGCAGGGAGACTTGATTTTGCTGTACTTCAGTGGTGAGGTAGAGAGAATTAATTTTTTTTTTCCTTTTGGAGTTGGAGTCTCGCTCTCTTGCCCAGACTGGAGTGCAATGGTGTGATCTCGGGTCAGTGCAACCTCCACCTCCCAGATTCAAGTGATTCTCATGCCTCAGCCTCCCGAGTAGCTGGGATTACAGGTGCCTGCCACCATGCCAGGCTAATTTTTGTATTTTTAATAGAAAGAGTTTCCCCATGTTGGCCAGGTTGGTCTCGAACTTCTGACTTCAAGTGATCTGCCCGCCTCAGCCTCCCAAAGTGCTGGGATTACAGGCGTGAGCCACTGTGCCCAGCCAAGAGAAACAACTTTGAGACTGACTTAAAATGTGTACAATTTTCTGAGTCATCTTTGACCCCTCTTTACTCTGGTTCGATCAATCACCAATTCGCCATCAGTATTACCTCCTAAATATGTCTTAATCTAGCTACTCTGTATCTTAATATGGTCACCTTCTGGTCTGAATCACTGTCAACTTTTTTCTGGACTTCCAACTGATAGAATTAATCCTCACAGTGTGAATAAAGTAATCTTTAACTATACACATCTGTTCCTATTCCTTCCACTTAAAAGTCATTGGTGGCATCTCATGACGACCACAGTATACCATGACTTGTGAGACTTTACATGATCTAGCTTCTGCAGCTCAAAGATCTAATAGTTCCTCAAATGTGCTGTGTGTCTTTCTACCAAAAGGCCTTTGCATGTGCTGTTCCCTCATGATTCTGCTGACCCTTTATTGATCTTTTCATGTTCAAGATCAGTGTTTTTTTAGGAGAATCCTTCCTGATATACACTCTCTGCCCTGCGCCCTGATACCTGCATAGCTCTTATTATATGCTTTCATAGCTTTCTCTACACTTAGGTCATTATCGTATTTATTTTTGTATTTATTTTCTGCCTTCCCTGTACATTGTGTTCTATGAAGGCAAGAGCCATTTCTGCTAATCCTAGTGCACGGCAAAATATCTGACATATGATGTTCAAAGTATATGAAGGAATGAATGAACTAATAAACAAAAAGTGATGACTTTCCCTGTGTTGAAATATAGTATAAGATCTCTTAATTTCTCAGATTTTCGTGAATAAACTGTCTCTTATTTTTGTGTATATAGATTATGCTTGTGCTCTTCAGAGGGACATTTTGCTTCAGGGACGACTATACCTTTCAGAAAACTGGCTATGTTTCTATAGCAACATCTTCAGATGGGAAACTACAGTAAGACATTTTGCATTTGATTTGTTGATACAAATAATTGCATAGAGATATATACAGTTCTTCTACAGCATACTTTAGATGATTCCAAAGTAAATTTATATATATTTTTGCATCTATACTAGTGTGCATATAAATACAAATGTGTTGTGTATATAAGTGTATATTTTTCTGATTTAATACATTGAGCTCCATTAGTATAGTTAGAGAAAGATATTTTAGTTGAAAAAAGCTTGAATATATATCTTAATGGCTGCCAAAACCGCGTCTTAAGTGACAGACTGTCTGATTTTTGTTTGTGTGTTAATGTGGAACATGAACACCCACTTGTCTTTTCACACTTTGTCCTAATGTTAGACAGAGGAGTTGATGGGGGAGAATGCTGCAGGGAAAAGTGCTTACCCTGTTTTTCTCAGAGAATGCAAGCATGTACCTATTAATTCCTTCAGATTGAAAAACCTGAAGAATATTCAACTGAGAAGTTGAATATTCTGGATTAGATTGATGTTATACTCAGCATTTTGTATTGTGTATGTTTCTGAAAAATACATTTAAAAAATTCTTTTGTGTGTTTAGATTTCTATTGCTTTAAAGAATATAACCTTCATGACCAAGGAGAAAACTGCTCGACTCATCCCAAATGCTATCCAGATAATTACAGAAAGTGAAAAGGTGAAAAACTTTTCTACCTTTGTTATATTACATAATGTGAAGAAAATCTGCCTCATAGTCATCATCAGTGTTGGGAATATAGGTAGTTCTTCCTGGAGTTAGGAGTATCTGATAGATATATATTTAATACTAGGATTCTGTATGCAGTTATATTAGTGGTTAATTAAATGACTGCTGACATTTTTTGTACGTTATAGGTTACAGAGAACTTTCAACCTTATTTTTCATTTTTTCATTGTAAGCGGTAGGTAGGATAACATTAGCAAAATGTCCTTATTTCTAAATACTCGAATAATTGAATATCTCACCACTACATCCCATCAGATGGCATTCGATTTCTAAATATCGAATAATGAGTATTCTTCAGTCCGTAATAGCTGCACAATAACAACTAATAAAAAATGCTTCTGGTGAACAGAGATTTGGATAGCATACACATAAACACTAACCATTGTATTCTTTTTTTTAAATGGCAATTATCTTTAATTGACATAATTTTTATTATTCACCCACAATATTTGCTGTTTCTTAGTGGGGATATATCAAGAATATTTCTTAACCACCTGGAAAATTGGTTAGGATCCTGTGTGTGAGACATTAGAAGCGTAGTGATGAGAAAGAAAAAGGAGATGAAGGAAGGAAAGAAAAAAAGAGGAGGGCTAGGGAGGGAAAGAAAGACAGGGAGAGTTTTGGGGGAGGTGGGGAGAGAGAATTAGTACCATGATATTAAATCTTTGTAATTATACTTTTTAATCTTGTGGAGATTCTTTTAAATGCATTTTAAAATTTATCTGACTCTTTTTTTAGAGACAGGGTCTTGCCATGTTGCATGGGCTAGCTTCGAGCATTTGGGTTCAAGTGGTCCTCCAACCTCAGCTTCCCAAGTAGCTGGGACTTCAGGTGTGCACCACTGAGCCTGGCTATTTTTATTTTTAAACAGTCTTATCCCTACAGAACACTTCCAGATGCAGTACAAAGAGCTTTTGCCCCTGCACTAATTGAGAATAAATTCTCACCCTGATCCTTCATCACCTTAGATATTCTGGCAGGTACTTCCAATGAAGACGTTCTTCTATATAACCACAATATAACCACCAACATCGAATAATTAACACTGATCTGTTACCATCATTCAATTCTTAGACCCCATTCAGTTTCCATAATTATGTCAATAATACCCTTTATAGCAAACAGACTCAGTTCAGAATTACATGTGACATTTAGTTATCATGCTTTTTAATTTCCTGGAAGAGTTCCGTAATCTTTTCTTGACTTTTATGTCCTTGACACTTTTAAAGATTACAGGTCAGTTATTTTGTAGGATATTCCTCAATTTGTATTTGTCTGATGTTCCCTTGTGATTAAATTTAGGTTATGCAATTTTGGAAGAAATACATAGAAATGATGCTCTGTTCTCACCACTACATCCCATCAGATGGCACATGATTTTAATTTGTACCATTACTGGTGATATTTACTTTGAACATTTGATTAAGGTGGTGTCTGTAGACTTTATAATCTATTTTCTTTTGTAGTAATAAGTGTTTTGGGGAAAGGTATTTTGAAACCATGCAGATATACCATTCTTATCATACTTTAAATTTATTCACTCATTTGCTTATGTCAATATGAAGTGGTGATGTCTTACCTTATTCAATGAATTATAAGCCATTACTATCATTATGTATTTTGTGGCCAAATTGTCCCAAATTTGGCCAGTGGGAGGCCCCTTCAAGCTGGCTCCAGTATCCTTTTGAGTATTCTCAGTATGTTTGAGCATTTTCCTATTTTTTTGGCACAGGATATTTCAGGCTTTCCCTGCCCCAGCCCTGGGATCAGCCACTTCTACAAGGAGTCCTGGTTTCTTTTAGGGGAAACTTAAAGAAGCCACCACAATCTAGACGCTATGGGGCTGGGGGAGGGGTATCACTATTCTCAAACCCTTTAAGGGGGCATTATAAGGGTATACATTAAACGTATATAATTACACACACATATGCATAATACATACATATATATACACACTCACTTATACATCTATTTATCCATCTGTCCGTCCATCCATCCATCCATCCACCCATCCAAAACCACGAATTCATATCAGAACCTCCAAGTCCCATCTAACACCACAGAGTTTATTTTTGTTTTCTTCCTTTCCATATTTGTAACTCCCTTCCCTGGCTGTGAGAAACCAGGCTCCCATTATCCTTAATATAGTAATTTATTTAACCAGTAAGCCTTTGTGTAACCAGTCTTCATCTCCACTGCCACCCCTCCCCACAGGGGATGCTCATTACCCGCCTTGGTTTCTGACACTTAGAAACAGGGTGCTGACCAACACACCACAACCTAGACGCTCTCATGTAAAAACTCTCCATTGGGTGCGGTAGCTCAAACCCATAATCTCAGCATTTTGGGAGGTAGAGGCCAGCGGATCACGAGGTCAGGAGTTTGAAAACAGCCTGGCCAGTATAGTGAAACCCCATCTCTCCTAAAAATACAAAAATTAGCCGGGCATGGTGGCGTGCGCCTGTAGTCCCAGCTACTCAGGAGGCTGAGGCAGAAGAATCACTTGAACCTGGGAGGCGGAGGTTGCAGTGAGCCAAGAATGTGCCACTGCACTCCAGCCTTGGTGACAGAGTGAGACTCCGCTGCCCAGGCTGGAGTGTAGTGCAAAACAAAACGAAACAAAAACAAAAACAAACAGAAAAACTCTTCACCCTGCTTGGGCTGATATTCCATGCCAAGTTGCTTTACTGTCTGCCAGATTGCCCTCTTCGGGGACACCGTCTGTTCCCTGCTTGTGCCAATTTGTCACAATGTGTGGTTGCTCTTCCCACCCTGCTTAGGCTCTGATACCCCAGCACGAGACCACCCTCATGGACTCCATAACACTATGCTGCCTCACCTGCTCTGGTTCTGACATGTCGTTGTAGGGCCTGCTCATTCGTGGCCGCTCTTCACCATGTTTGGTCTTTGACACTTGACACCACACACAAAACTACCCCTTTACATGGTCACCCGCTTCGCGCTCTGACTCCTCCATACTTTTTTCACCCTGTTCTTGTTCTAATACAGTTCTCCATGTCATCCCCATGTGTGGAGACCCCTACTCACCTGGGCTCTGACACTCCGCACAGGGCAGCCTTTCCTTGGGGCTGACCGCTTCATTCTTTTCTGGTTTTGACACTCTGCTTTAGGCTCCTCTGTCCCCACCCACACTCCTAGTGTGGGTCCCTACTTTTCTCTTTTCCACCAACAGCTGTAGGGCTGAACTGTTCAGGAAGGAAAGAGGAAGACTTAAGTATTCTTAGTTTTACAATTAATTTATAATATACCTTTTCATTTTTTTAACAAAATGATCAAACAAGTTCAAAACTAACATCTTCATTCCATACCCATAATCCCAATTCCATTTTCTTTCTAGAGGCAAATGCTATCAGTTTGGTATATGTCCTTTCAGGCTTCCCTCCTTTGTAGTTACATACCAGGCATGCATATATAAATGTATAGTTTTGCTCTTTTTTAAAAGAAGTAAATGTAATCTTATTTTCAATCATTTCATCAGCTCCGTTTTAAAAAAACAAAAACAAGAACATTATCTCCTGCAATTGTAGGTCAGCACTTGTAGATAGACCCACCTCTTTTTTCAAAAGTGCTGTATAGTATTTCATAGAATGGCTATACCATGATTTCCTTTATAATTAGTTTATTTCTAATATTTTGTTATTACAAACGGTGCTGCAGTGAACAGCCTGACCACGCCCCGTTAAACTCACGTGTGACTGTTTCTCACATATGTATTAGAATTTCAGGATCAACCATTTAAATTTTAATAATGACAGTAACAGACAGCATTTACCAAACACTGCCTTAAGTTCTTTACGTATATTTTCTTATTTCTTATAAAGATCCACTATGATAATCCTCATTTAGCAGATAAGAAAACTAAAGAAAAGAAAAGTGACCCAATTCACAGAACTAACAATAGGTGATAGAACAAGAATGTAAACCCAGTTCATTTAATTGCAGAGACCCTGGTCTTAACTTCCTCACTACGTTAACTCAGTGATTTCATTTTTCCATCATCGTGGCAATAAATTCTGTACAACTAAATATTCATCCCTTTTATATACTCTGTGATGAAAGGAAGATTAATCATAGCAATTTTAGGTGTTTTAGGTTCTAGAATATGTTCTGTGCCCTAGCAGCGTGGAGATATCATCAGCCAGAACTCTTCCCAAACTCGTAAGAAGGCTATTAGTGAAGCAAGATTTATTTTATGATATTTATTTATTTATTTATTTTTCTTTTTATTTATTTATTTTTGAGACAAGAGTCTCACTCTGTCTCTCAGGCTGGAGTACAGTGACCTGATCTCAGCTCACTGCAACCTCTGCCTCCTGGGTTCAAGTGATTCTCCTGCCTCAGCCTCCCGAGTAGCTGGGATTACAGGCACCTTCCACCACACCTGGCTAATTTTTTTTGTATTTTTAGTAGAGATGGGGTTTCACAGTGTTAGCCAGGATGATCTCCATCTCCTGACCTTGTGATCCACCCACCTCAGCCTCCCAAAGTGCTAGGATTACAGGCGTGAGCCACTGAGCTCAGCCTTATTTATTTATTTAATTTATTTATTTGAGACGGAGTCTCGCTCTGTCACCCAGGCTGGAATGCAGTGGCGCAATCTTGGCTTACTGCACCAGGTTCAAGCAATTCTTCAGCCTCAGCCTCCCAAAAATCTGCAGCATACAGGCACGCGACACCATGCCCAGATAATTTTTGTATTCTTAGTCAAGACAGGGTTTCACCATGTGGTCAGGCTGGTCTTAACTCCTGACCTCAGGTGATCTGCCCTCCTCAGCCTCCTAAAGTGCTGGAATTACAGGTGTAAGCCACCCCACCCAGCCGAATCAAGATTTATTAATATGTTTTTGAGGTTGGACATCTAGCAAGGAATAAAAGAAAGGTAGTAATTTATATAGATTATCCAGAAAGCTGGGTGATTTAAGGAGTTGGGAATGTGGTGGTTGTGCCTGAGAGTAGATAAACTTGATACTAAGCTATTTAGTAGAAGAAGTGGGAATTAGCAAGAATATTGCAGTAGTGAAAATGGGATAGACTAAGAGAATTTTAAAATCTATGTATCTGTATGCAGGATTGAAAGATTATTATAATTAGGCAAAACAATTAGGCCTAAGAAAAGGGAATAGAGAACAGCAAGTAATGATTATTAGGTCACATATTATGTATATAATTCTATTTGGAAAAGATCCTGGATATATCTTCTTTGTAAAAAGTTTTGCTTTCTGAAGAATGTATAGCAAAATTTCAATTTAATGAATTAGAAAATAGCACTCTAAAGTCTTTCTGTGAAAAGCATTAACATCCAAAATGTTATCTGTTTGATATTTTACTTAATAAAATAACTTAATCCAGCACAGAACTGAGCTTTCTCCTTCCTGAGGGTAACTGCTCAGCCATGAAAGGTTACTGACTAGGGAACTGGAAGAGATAAAACACTGAGAAGACTGTATTTAGTGCTGCCTTGTTGCGTTTTCTTATAAAAGCCTATTTTAAAATATGACTTTGCAAAAATTAATTAAATAAAATGTGGAATTATAGATTGAAACATGCCACTTTTCTTCTATGGCATTCAAATAAAAGTGCAGTGTTAGCATGGGTGGTTTATATCTATAATTAGCAGAGAGAGGTATTTCTGGAGTTTTTAGAAGACCATGAAAACTGATATAATTAAAAATTAAGATCCTTAAATCTGTCTCTAAAATCCACATGTATTTTTTTCTTATTCTTTGTGTATACTTGGCTCAAATGGCAACCAATTCATATCTCTTTGCAAAGTTCAGAATAAAATAAAGTTTTCATTTTTTAATGATTTTATTTAGATGGATTTCAATAGTTAGGCTGATAAATAGCTACCTATTTCATGTCCCCATTGCTAGTAAATACTGATAAAATTGTGTTTATTGAAAGACACAATTTGCAAAGGCACCTTGTTAATATAGCAACTACCTGCGTCTCTTCTATTATGCTAAAATGTTAAATAAAATTAGTATACAAAGTAGGCAGTGTTGACCTACTAGTTTGTTTTAATCATAAGGAAGTCCCCATAGACCTTCATGACAGACACTCTCCTCTTATTTTCCATGACACTGAAACTGTCCTATTATTTTTCTTTGCAGTTTTTCTTCACATCTTTTGGTGCCAGGGATAGAAGTTACCTCAGTATCTTTAGGTTGTGGCAGAATGTGTTATTAGATAAGGTAAGTGTTCATATCAGAGGCAGTTGCTTATTATAAGAACCTCCTATTGTGTATCTAATAGTATTTGTGAATTGAAGAGCTCCTTTTTTTCTTAACTAAATTTGACTAGACAATTGAAATTCTAAGTAGAAACTTCAAGCAAAGCAAGATCTGTAGTTACAAGTTGCTAATTATAATCCCCAGGGTAACCACCAAGGAAATAAATAAAAATATATGTAGTAAAAGAAACATCGAAGGAATTAAAATGATACACTAGAAAATATGTTTTTAATACATAGGAAGGCAGTAATGATGGGACACAGGGACAAAGATGACACAGGACATGTAGAAAACAAATAGCTAAATAGTCATTAAACATACGTGGATTAAGCACTGCAACCAAAAGACAGAGATAGGCAGAATGAAAAAATACGTGAACCAAGCAAGGCATGGTGGCTCATGCCTGTAATCCTAGCACTTTGGGAGGCTGAGGTGGGCTGATTGCTTGAGCCTAAGAGTTTGAGACCAGCTTGGGCAACATGGCAAAATCCTGTCACTACAAACAATACAAAAATTAGCTGGGCATAGTGATGTTTACCTGTAGTCACAGCTACTTGGGAGGCTGAGGTGGGAGGATCACCTAAGCCCGGGAGGTTGAGGCTGCAGTGAGCCATGATTGTGCCACAGCACTCCAGCCTGGGTGACAGAGTGAAACCCTGTCTCAAAACAAACAAACAAACAAAAAACAGGACCCAATTATATACTGTATGTAAGAGACAAATTAGATTCAAAGGCACAAATAGATTGAAAGTAAAAGGAAGATGATACACCATACAAACAGTAATCAAATCAGAACAGAAGTGAATGTGGTAATATCAGACAAAATAAACTTTAAGAAAAAAATTATTAGAGACAAGGAAGAATAAAGGATTAATTCATCTGGAATTCACAACAATCATAAACATATATAGACTTTGTACAGAGCCCCAAAATATACAAAGCAAAAATTGGCAGAATTGAAGGGAAACAGACAATTCAACAATAGAACTTGGGGCCGGGTGTGGTGGCTCATGCCTGTAATCCCAGTACCTTGGGAGGCTGAGGTTGGTGGATTGCTTGAGTCCAGGAGTTCAGGGCCAGCCTGGGCAACATGGCGAAACCCTATCTCTATTTGTTTCATTAACAAAAAATATTGGATAATTCAATACCCCACTTTCAATGGTGGATAGAATAATTAGACAGAAGATCAACAAGGAAATATAAGACTTGAACACCACTATAGACTAACTAAAAGACATCTTTGACACACTCTACCCCATAATAGCAGAATATATATACCCTTTTCAAGTGCACATGAAACATTCTCAATATTCTCCAGAATAGAAGATACGCTAGGTCATAAAACAAGCATCAGTACCTTTAAAAGCATTGAAATAATACTAAATGTGTTCTCTGAGCACAATGACATGAAATTAGAAATAAGTAACAGAAGGACGTTTGGAAAATTCACAAAAAGTGGAAATTAAACAGAATACTCCTAAATAACCAATGGGTGAAAGAAGCAATCATGAGGGAAATTAGCAAATACTTTGGGTTAGATGTAAACAAAAACATAACACACCAAAACTTATGGGATGCAGCTAAAGCAGTATTTAGAAGGAAATTTATAACTGTAAACATCTATATTAAAAAAGAATGATGGCGAATCAACCTGTATTTCTGCCTTAAGAAATTAGAAAAAGTACAGCAAACTAAACTCTAAGGAAGAAGAAGCAAGGAAATAATAAAGATTATAGCAGAAATGAATGAAGTAAAGAATAGAAAAATAGTCAGCAGAATCCAAAGTTGTTTCTTTCTTTTTTTTTTTTTTTTGAGTCAGAGTCTTGCTCTGTAGCCTAGGCTGGAGTGCTGTGGTGGCACCATCTCGGCTCACTACAACCTCTGCCTCCCAGGTTCAAGCAATTTTTCTGCCTCAGCATCCCAAGTAGCTGGGACTACAGGTATATGCCACCACACCTGGCTAATTTTTGGTATTTTTAGTAGACATGGGGTTTCACCATATTGGTCAGGCTGGTCTGTAACCCTGACCTCAGGTGATCCACCTGCCTTGGCCTCCCAAAGTGCTGGGATTACAGGTGTGAGCCACTGTGCCCGGCCCAGAAGTTGTTTCTTTATAAAAAATGAAAACTGACAAACCTTTAGCTAGATTAACCAAGAAAAAAATGAGAGAAGACTAAAATTATAAAATTCAGGACAAAGTGGTGAAAATACTACTAATCTTACACAAATAAGAAAATTATAAGGAAATATTATGAATAATTGTATGCAACAGATTGTTTACCCTAAACGAAATGGACAAGTACTTAGAAAGTCACAAACTACCAAAACTGACTCAAGTAGAAAGAGATAATTTGAATAAGACCTATAACAAGAAAAGAGATGGAATTAGTAATAAAGAACCTACCACAAAGAAAAGCCCAGGCCCAGATGGCTTCATTGGTGAACCAGCTGTTTGCAGTAGAATTAACACCAGTTCTTCACATAGTATTCTAAAAATAGAGGGAACGCTTCACAACTTGATCTATGAGTACAGTATTACCTTGACACCAAAACCAGACATCACCACAAGAAAACGCTAGATCAGTATCCCTTATGAACAATGACACAAAAATCCTCAACAAAATATTAGCAAACCAAATCCAGCAACATATAAAAAAGGTTATATACCATTACCAAGTGGAATTTATACAAGTTGAACTCAAAGCAGAGAGTAAAATGGTGGTTGCCAAGGGCAGGAAGAAATGGGGAGATGTTGTTTGAAGGGTACAAAGTTTCAGTTATGCAAGATGAATGAGTTCTGGAGACCAAATGTGCAGCATGCTGACTACAGTTAACAGTACTGTATTGTGTACTTGAAATTTGCGAAGAGAGTAGATCTTGAGTTTTTATCAGTACAAAAAAAGAAAGAAGGCAAGCAAATCATGACTACACGAGGTAATGGATGAGTTAATTAACCTGATTGTGGCAATCACAATGTATATACATATCAAAACATCAAGTTGTACACCTTAAATATGTACCATTTCTATTTGTTAATTAAACTTTAGGAAAGCTGAAAAAAAATTTTTTTGAGTACAAATGCTGTTGAGGATGTGGAGAAACTGGGTCCCTCAAGTACGTTGCTGGTAGGATTGTAAAATGATGCAGCCACTTTGAAAAACAGTTTGGCAGCTCCTCAAAATGTTTACCGTAGAACTACTGTTCTTACAAAAACTTGCACCCCAATGTTCATAGCAGCATTTATTATTCATAGTAGCCAAAAAGTAGAAACAATCCAAATGTCCATCAGGTGATTAATGTATAAATAAAATGTATATCCACACAATGGAATATTATTCAGTAATAAAAAGTAGCGAAGTACTGATACATGCTACAACATGGATGATCCTTGAAAACATAATGCTAAGTGAAAGAAGCCAGTCACAAAAGAACACATACTGTAGGATTCTATTCTTATGAAATGTTCAGAATAGGCAAATTCATAGAAATAGAAAAAGTTATTTCCAGGAGGTGGGAGTAATGAGCAATGACAGAAGATGGAGTCAGGTATCTCTCTGGGTTGACAACATGTCCTGAAATTAACAGTGATGGTTGTTTAACTCTGGATATGTGAAAGACCCCTCAATTGTACACTTAAAGGGATGAATCTTATGGTATGTGAATTATAGCACAGTGAAGCTGCTATTAAAAGAAATGGTTTAAGGGGAACAGTAGAGATTTCCAGCAGATAAGAAAGGCTCTTTCTTTGCGCCTGGCAGGTGGGAACTGAACCTCCTTTCCTCCCTACTCCCCAGCTAAGTACCTCCCTGAAGTGTATACGTTTTGGGCTTCAGGGCTCTTTATGTTGAATTTCCTTTTGAATTCAGCAGCTGAGGACAGGCTCTCCCCAGCAGCACCCAATTCAAATGCTTTCACTTTGCTGGAGCGGGGACGTGTGGAGAAGTAGCCTACAGGTCTGAGGTGGGGAGGGGACAGAGGAGAAAAGTGGGTATGGTTGAGGGGGCTTGCCAAGCCCAGCCTCTCTGGCCCTGAGGAGGGGAATAGAAGTGGCTAGCTTGGAAGCCTCACCTCCAAGCCCCTCCTGAGTGTCTCTGGGTGTTTGGGTGCCCTGCTACACTGGAGCCCTGTGCCCTTGCTCCTGGCCTGGGTGATGCTCACAGGGCAGGTCCACGGACAGCAGGTCCTGCAGGGCACAGCATCTACTACAAGGGTGCTCCTCTCAACTCAACCCTACGCTGCCCTTCCAGATTACGCTTTGGCAAGGAAGCCTCCTTCATCCACTGCAGACCGGTAACATTCAGATTCATAGTCATTACTGTGGGATGCTTTATTCTAGCACTGGCTGAAAACTCCAGTGTTGCCATAGAGACCTGGCTACCCCACCCCCAAATACCAAGTTGTTGGGTGCTCAGAATCCATGAGGTGCATTCCCTCATTCTAGCAAGGCACCAGCGACTTATTGCAGCCTACACTTGGTTATATACTGTATTTCATGTCCTTCCAAAATGTGCTTATCACACGCAAGTGAGTTGGGATACATCCGTATAAAAACAGGTATCTTCAGGGAAGTGATAAAGTTCAGATTTACGGATAAGCAAAGGGAGAAACTGACTTGTTCAGTTTAATGAAGAAGAAAGCTCTCTGAAGTGAGAGGAAGAAAGGGAATTCCAGGATACTCGAGGCCACCATAGCCAAGAAACACTGCATTTACTGGCTGGAAGTAAAATTTACCCTTCTTTGAAGAGATCCTGACATTATCTGTGTTTTTGATGTATACACATGGAGGTATCACCATCTTCTTTTAAATCTTTGGATCATTTGGTTATCTTTAACGTTGAATATGCAACTCTATTTCAAGTGGACACTATATTCTCATTTTAATAAACAGAATGGTGTCCTACAAGAAGACAAAAATGTTTAAGCATTTATTATGTGTTAAGTTTTATATAGAACTTAAAGTTGAAGATGAGATCTCAATTTCAAAGCTATCCTAAATGGAGTTTTAAGCACTGTAGAATTAACCCAGAAAAAAAATTTAACATATAAGTATCTATAATATCAATAATAGCAACTCCCATTTATGAAGTATTAGGTGCCAGGCACAATGCTAGGTGCTTGGTATAGTCTTAATATTCTTTTTATTTTTTTGAGATGGAGTCTCATTCTGTCGCCAGGCTGGAGTGTAGTGGCGCAATCTCGGCTCACCGAAACCTCCAGCTCTCTGATTCAAGCAATTCTCTTGCCTCAGCCTCCCAAGTAGCTGGGACTACAGGCATGTGCCACCACGCCTAGCTAATTTTTTGTATTTTTAGTAGAGACAGCGTTTCATGGTGTTGGCCAGGATGGTCTCTATCTCCTGACCTCATGATCCGCCCACCTTGGCCTCCCAAAGTGCTGGGATTACAGGCATGAGCCACCACACCTGGCCCCTTTTAGTTGTCCAGTCATAAAGCCACATTGGTTGGATTTCTTGATCTTGTGTAATACTCTTTTAAAAAGGTTAAAAAAAAATCCTCATAAAATATACAGCATAGCTACAAAATTCGATTAAAACAACTTTTTAATTAATTTGAATAATACATTTAATATATATTAAAAATATTTTTGGCCAAGCATGGTGACTCATGCTTGTAATCCCAGAACTTTAAGAGGCTGAGGTGGGAGGATTGCTTGAGACCAGTTCAAGACTAGCCTGGACAACATAGAGAGACCCCATTTCTAAAAAAATAACATAAAATAAGCTGGGTGTGGTGGTGCCTGCCTGTAGTCCCAGCTACGCAGAAGGCTTAGGCAGTAGAATCACTTGAGCCCAGGAGGTTGAGGCTGCAGTGAGCTGTGACTCTACCACTGCACTCCAGCCTGGGTGATAGAGTGAGGCATTGTCTCAAATAAATAAATAAATAAGTTTAGAAGATTATATTTGTGTTATGTGTAATTAGGGAATCAAAATAAAAGTAATTATGTGTTACTTCTGCTTACTTCTTGCATGAGAAGGCCTTTAAAAAATCAAATTAATCTAAAAAGTAGGTTTTTCATTAAAGTACTACAAAATGATAGTAAAATTATGTTTGCGTGCATTTGTTTTATTTATTTTTCCAGTAAAATAAATCTACAAAAGAGTTAAAGAGCTGGAGCCAAATATGTTGCCTTTGAAAAAGGATGTTTTTAAAAGGACCATTTTTTTCCCCTCGTAAAACTACTTTGCGCCAGGTGCAGTGGCTCACACCTATAATCCTAGCACTTTGGGAGGCTGAGGTTCGCTGGTCACCTGCGGTTAGGAGTTCGAGACCAGCCTGACCAACATGGTAAATCAGCAGAGCATGGTGGTGTGCACCTGTAGTCCCAGCTACTCGGGAGGCTGAGGCAGGAGAATCGCTTGAACCCTGGAGGTGGACAGTGCAGTGAGCTGAGATCATGCCACTGCACTCCAGCCTGGGCGGTAGAGCAAGACTCTATCACAAAACCAAACAAAAACAAAAGACTACTTTGATACATTGCTTCAGAAAGGACAGTTTATTTCTAATATTTGACCTAGTGAAACATTAAGTCCTCAGTGTTTAGACATGTGTTTAAACTGTCACTACAGTCATTCGTGACATAATTTAGAGCACTTCAGCTTAGTTCACCGTCCGTGAGTTTAGCTCCCATTCTCTAAACAGATCATTGAATATCTGGGATTTGTGGGGCCACAGAACAGTGGCAGCATTATTCTTTAATACAAACAATTGATGTTTTCTCAGTCTTTGAAAAGAACTGTGCAGTCATGGTTCAAGACAAGTTTTAGGCCCTTCCCACTCCACCCTCAGCTCTTTCTCTTCATTTGTGCCAGCCCCCATCCATGTTCTACGCCAGAGCCAAGCACAGTCCTGCTTTGTTTTTGTATGGTCTGTACACAATGACTAGTTTTACATTTTTAAATTGCTGAAAAAAGTCAAAAGAATAATATTTCATGACATGTGGCAATTATATGAAATTCAAATTTCAGTGTCCATAAATAAAGTTTTATTGGAACACAGCCATGCTCATTTGTTTATGTATTTCTATGGCTGCCTTTCACACTACAACAGCAGAGTTGAGTAGTTGTGACAGAGACCATATGGCCCAAAAAGCCTAAAATATTTACTATATGGCCCTTTACAGAAACAGTTTGTCGAACCCTGAACAATACTACAGCCAAAGTTATCTTTAAAAATATATATATACTTGCTTATTTTACCTTCCTGCTTAACACCCATTGCCCTTGGAATAAAAATCTGTCAATTTCTGTAGGGACCACATAATCAAGACCCTTCCTACCTCTCCACCCACATTTTAATATAATATACCCTCCCATTCTTGTCATCTTAAATGTTCTGCTTTTTTTTTTTTTGCATTAGGTCTTCAAATGTTCTTTCTGCCAGGAAGTTGTGACCCTCTTATTCCCACTCTAGTTCTCATTAATAAACCTGAAGTCAGGTTCATTCTTTTAGTTTCCTGTAACATCTTGAACTTCTGTAATATGCATTGCAGTTACAATTGTTTGTCCTATTTCTGTTCGCCTTGTTTAACTATAAACCCTTGAAGACAAGGACCGTGTCTGTCTTGTTGTATGTCCACGGACAAGTTCAGTGTTTACCACATAGCTGGTTTGGCATACATTGTGGTTTACCGAGGACAGTCTGAAACTGTCTACGTTTAGGCCTCTGTCAAAGTAAATACTGTTCTTCCCTTACTCTCAAAAGTGTGCCAGCTTGGACAGTAAATTATATATTACCTGTAACAAATGCTCAATAAATACTTTTTGAATGATTTAATTTAGTAGAACTTCATTGATTTGGAGTCCAAATAATTACCACTCTTAACAAGATATTATAAATTCTCTTAGTTCAAGGAAAAGGTAAAGGATGGGGGAAAACACAGACTTTTCTGAAACATTTCAGAAACAGCATTCAGGGCATACCCTAAGTTCGATGTATTTTTAACTCAATTTCTTTAACCTTCAATATGTGCAGTGAGAACAAATGATTATCTTGAAACAGCAAAGCATCCTCAGTTGCCAAAAGAAATATTATTTTCTATATACTTGAATTACTAAGAAAATAGTGTTCATATGTAAGGTTATCAGTAATAACCAGGGTTAAATTTTAAAAGATTTTTTAATTAAGGCTCAATTAATTATTTTGTATTCCTACTGATGTTCTTGTATTACTGTATTTAGGATTACTGATATTAGTAATATAGGCAGGGCGTATAAAGAGAATTTACTTTTGTACTGTTTTTGTCTTAGCAAGGTAATAGTGGTCTCTCTTGGCAGCACATGGGGGCTACAGAGGAGCTAGCTCTCCTTGGAAACTTAAAGAGTATCTTCTTTTTTATTTTTTTTTAAGAGGCGGGGTCTCGCTATGTTGCCCAGGCTGGAGTGCAGTGGCTGTTCACAGGCACAATCCCACTACTGATCAGCATGGGAGTTTTGACCTCTCCATTTCTGACCTGGGCCGGTTCACCCGTCCTTAGGCAACCTGGTGGTCCCCCACTCCCGGGAGGTCACCATATTGATGCCGAAGTTAATGCAGATACCCGATCATCATAGCGCATGACAGCCCAGAACTCCTGGACTCAAGTGATCTTCCAGCCTCAGCTTCCCGAGTAGCTGGGACTACAGGCACATGCCACCACACCTGGCAAGGGTATATTCTGAAAGTGAATATTTACATCCAGGGCCTAATAGAGCAGAAATCTGCACTCAGAGACAGAATGGCTTTCCATCTTATTCCCAAATGGCAGAAGAAAGTAACATATGTTAGATTCAGGAGTGAGGTAATGAGGGGAGCTTTTTAAATATATAGATGTATGCTGTCTAAATTCTGATACATGTCATTTAGTTTCTATTTTGGGAATCACTAAATAGAAGGGTGACAGAAGGGTGTCCTGTTCCACAGGTGTATTGGGGAAAAAGGGTTTAAAACTGCTGATTGAATGTGTTAGTGTATAAAAAGAAAGAATATATCAGTCTGAAAGGGGCTTGGTCAGACTTAGGCCAAGAACTTAGGACCTAGGATGGAAAAGTAGAGATGCAGAGGCAGACTTTGATCAGTAGAGAACTATATGGAAATGGGACAGAGATGAATCATCATGCCCCACCAGGGTCACAGTAAATTGTCCCTTAAAGCTGTCTACTTTTGCTCTGATTCCATGTTTATCGTGCCACTTTCTGATTGCTAATCTGACTTCCAAGGTATTCAGGTATTCTGGGTGATAGAATTAAAAAATCCTGATCACCAGAAAGGAATCTTGCCCACTGAGCATTAGTATATTTCCAGCTGAGCTAGTATCAGCTTGTAAGTGTGTCTTATTTAAGTCAGCCTCTCTGAGCCAAGTCTAGGACAGCGACAGCTCTGAGGCTATTCTCTAAATAGTGGTCAGTTTACAAAGCTGATGTCACCCACTGAAACCTTTTGGCAGAGTGTCATCCAGCTTTTTCCTTTAGCCTGTACAACATTATCAAATCCCCTTGTTCTTCCTTATGCTACTCTCTAAAGATCATTCCTTTTGGAGTTACTGGAATTCCAAAAGTTTTCCGGTAGTACTGTAAGTCTAATAAATGCAACTTCCAGACCTACCTGGAAAAAAATGAATGTGAAATTGGTAACTATTTGTCACATTTGCTATGTAATAGGATGGCAGTATAGAAGCGTTTGTATTGTATTTTTCCCTCTTTTTTATCTTCGTGGGGAACAGAACTCCTCTACCTATTTTGGTCAGTGAACCACACTGCCTTCTACCCAGTCACCCAAGCCAGAAACCTGGATGTATCCTGTTTCTTCCCTCTTTGTCTGCCAGCCACGTCTAGTTGGTCACCAAGGCCATCATCATTTCTAGCTTGAACCATTACCAGTGTCGCCTATCTCTTTTTAACACCTGATCTGTCTTTGAGGTTGATGCCAAATAGTAGTGTTTTAAAATCATGTCTTTTAAAATCATACTTCTGAACTTGTTACTTTTCTATATGAAACCACTGGGTGGAGTTAGATATTTTGTAAAATCCATATTCGTTGGCATGGCGTACAAGGCTCTTCATGACCTGGCTGCTTCCTCCTTCCGCACTGTATCTCTTCTGTCTGGCTCACTCCCATGACACACGCACACTCAGGTCATGGGGAACTGGTTTGGCAAGCTGCTTCATTCCTCTGGATGCTTGCATTTGACATACATGTGCTCATGATGTGCTCATCCTGTGGTCATCTTACTTGACCTTTTGGCAGCGTTCGATACCATTGTATACTCCCTCCATTTTGAAATACTTTCTTCCCTTGCCTTTCATGACATCATTCTTTCTGGAATCTTCTCTTACCTTTCTAGTATTCCCCTCAGTCTTTTTTTGCTGGGCACTCCTGTATTTTCTGTTTGCATGTTGGGCTTTCTTGGGGCTCAGTTCTAGGTTCTGTTTTCCCTCTTAAGCCTACTCAGTTTAGCTCTGCGCTATATGGCAGTGGTTTGGTATAAGGATTTTTATATTTAGCAAAAATGTGTATAAATATCAATTGTGGTACAGTTAATATATATTTTTCTCATAGCTATTTGTTCACCATCGTAAAGGTATTTGTCTATCATTTTAGTCAATGAGAAGTACCATAATAAGCTAAAAGCACTGCCTTTTAGGCAGTGGAAGCTGCTCCCATAGTGTGCTCTCTTCATTTGAATGAGTGGTATTTTTCAGCATCACTCTACAATCTCTCGCTTTGCCATTGTATAAAATGATTAGATTTTAGCATCCCTCCAAAGGTTGATCCATGGAATTCATCAAGTAGCCTTCTATCTGTTTACACACTTTACTAAATTAAATGGAATGATTAGGTAGAAATTAGGGTAAATGTTGATTCTTTAGAAGAAAAATTTTCTTCAGAGAAATAAATCGGAATTGGTAGGTGAAACTATACATTTTATTATAGTCCAGATCACTGCCAGGGAATTACTCTAAATAAACTAAAGTCAGAAATATTTTCAAAGAAAATAATTATCGAGTAATCAAAATGTTGCCTTAAGCCTTTCAATGATGAAAGATGTGCCGGGTGCTTAGTAGAATTGTTCCACTTGAGCAGCTGGCTCTTCCTGCTATTTCCTTATGTTACATTTGCAGCATTCAGAGATAGAATCTTTGGTTGTTGTAGAGGGTTATTGCAAGAGTCTGATAGGAATACTACATCAGTACTGGAGGGGTGGTATATGAAGAAGTAATCATGACATTCCTAGAATTGCATAGAAATTACTAGCATGGAGAAGAAAATTTGACTCATAACATAGTTAATTTTAAAGATAAGATTAAAATAATATTGCAATAGGTGTTTTACATCAATTTAGTATAAGCAAGGTATTTTTATTTTCATTTTGTTTTTTCTACTCTGTGCATAGAACAGAGAAAATTGGGAACTGTCCCTTTAATAAAACCCTGTTTACCTATCTTGTTCTTGTGGGAGTGGCTTAGGAACCTGTAGAGTGAGGTGTAACTTCCAATTCTGCATTCTGACCTGCAATCTTGGATAGATTGCTGGTACTACAACCAGGAAGTGACAGATAATTGCTTTAAACTACGTTAGAAAAGCTTCTCATGGCAAAATTTAGAGATTGAAACAGTGATTATTTTTACATAGTTGTCATTAAATATTTGGAGCTCTGCTGTGCATAGAGACTGCAACATACTTAGAATACACAGCTTTCTGGGACAGAAATTGATCTTCTGACTTTTGAGCCTTATCTGATTACTGCTTGGTTCATCTTTTTTTTGTTAAACTACTCTGTAGACTGAAAGGGAGAGACTCTTCTTTGCAGGTGGGTGGTCACCTTGTGTTTAAAATTTAGGTTGTTTTTGAAGGCTACTAAGGTGGATTGTTTTTGCTGCTGATTATTGAAAGAATTATGAATATCGGGCTGGGCATATGTTTGAATGTTTGAATGTTCAGCATGGCTGTAAATAACCACATTTTTATAACTGACAATTTTGTAGAAAACGTCATTTTTAACAAATTGGTAAATCTATAAGACAGTGAATTAAATGAGTTCTATTTTGTTTTCCATTAACCTGTTATATATATTTAATTACTAGCTTGAAAAGCATATTGAAAGTACCGTGCTATTAACTTCCTGCTAGTATTTAATAAAATATTTAAAACATTTATTTATGTAGTCAAATAAAATTACACTTTTGTTGTTAGTATTTTACTAATAAGTTTCATTTCTTTTGCTGTTAGGAAGCTGCCTGAGTATTCATCATTGGTTTATCTTTTTGTTTCAGTCTGTCTTTGGAATAGTTTGATATCTATTATTTAAGTTTTTATAAACAATTAATCTTACACAAGTATATTGAAATATTGCTTACTTCTCATTATAAAGTTAACCATCCTAGTATGACACTAAAATATTTCAAAGATAATTTTTTTGAAAGAATGAGTTAATTAGTAGTATGAATTATTATTGTGAAAAAAAGTTCACAAATGACTCATCTGGAGTGGAAGTCAGAAAATAAATGTGTGTGTTCCTTTAATATCAAGGACAGTGGTTTCTTAATTTTCTCTACCACTAATGGGCCTTTTTATGTTTCTTCCATGGATACTGTGCTTCCAAAGACTTTGTCTACCAAATAAGGCGTATGCATTAAATAATAAATATTAAAACCACTATTTGTTAGATATATATTGTTTCCAGTGAGAGTTTATCAGTCTGAGGTATCCATTCTAGTTTAATACAGTTCAGCTCAAAACAGAGGCTTGCCATTTCACTTAGCTTGAATGGCTTTATTTTAGATAACTATTTAGATATTTTTGAGTTTTTGAAATAATATCTGATAATATCTGAATTTTCATCACCTGCTCTTGTGGAATCCTTGTCATCTGGGCACAGCAGATTGGGAACTAGTGGTATAAAAGTGCAGACATTTTCTTCTTAATACCTTTGAAGGTCCATAAAATGTAATGAAGATCATCTAGTATAACATAACAAACAAAGGTACAGTAGTTACTAGACAGAGAAGAAAGAAGGAAGAAAAATGAAGTGGTATTTGTTGTAGGGAATATTGGGGAGGAATTCAAGGCATCTGTGTTTTGGCCCCATCAAATCTATATTTATCTCTCCCATCAAATCTATATTTATCTCTACTGTTTTCTCAATTTAAAATTTTGACTTCAGTTAGGCTGATACACTACTGGCTTCAAAACAAATGTTACTTATGTTCATGTATTTCTTCTGTATTTTTAGTTGTTTTCCGTTTCTTCAACATTTCCCATTTCTCCATTCCCCCATTCATGTTATTCCTTTAGCTCAGCTGAAAACACTTTTCCAGTGTGGAGCTTTATCTGATCACACTAATCCACAGTCATATTTCCTTCCTTTAGACTTTCATATCACGTTGATTCTACCAGTACTTAAGTACATAATCATATTATATCTTGTCATATAACTTAAGAACATCCTGTGTCTCTTCAACTATATTATAAGTTGTTTGAGGGCCAGGAACTTAACTTCTGCATTATGATTATTCTCCTTAGCATCTAGTTCAGTAGTGCACATTCGTTGGGTGCTAAATAAATATCTATTGAATAAATGAGAGAGATAATCTTACTAATAATTGCTTCTAGTGTTATGCTGCTTCCTTCTACCTTGCTTAAGCGTGTAATTAGCTGTAATGTTTTTAGACATCAGACCATTGGTTATCATAATATTATTTAATTTTATTTTTCAACTGGAGGCCATTATTCTGAATTATAATAATATTGTTTTTGTTTTGCTAGGTAATGCATGAGTTTGTTGTATTTGATGATTTCAAAATGGATATGCTGCCTACAAAGAAAGAACAAGTTGGACTTTATTAAAGATAAATCAAAGGAAATATTCTGAAGTCCAGACTCTTGCCTTTTATATATCAGGAAAATATAATTTGAAATTTATTGATATATAAGATTTTTAGGCCGGGTGCGTTGGCTCACACCTGTAATCCCAGGACTTTGGGAGGCTGAAGAGGGTGGATCACTTAAGGTCAGGAGTTCAAGACTAGCCTGGTCAACATGGCGATCACGAGGTCAGGAGTTCAAGGCCAACCTGGCCAACATGGTTAAACCCCATCTCTACTAAAAATCCAAAAATTAGCTGGGTGTGTTGGTGCACATCTGTAATCCTAGCTACTCAGGAGGTTGAGGCAGGATAACTGCTTGAACCCGGGAGGTGGAGGTTGCAGTGAGTTGAGATCGCGCTGAGATTTTGCCACTGTACTCTAGCCTGGGTGACAGAGGGAGACTCTGTCTAAAAAAAGAAAAAAAATTTTAAAGTAGTTAAAATATTCAAATACATTATGGATTAAGAGGACAGGTTCTGAGCTGACAGAACTGAATGGTGATTCAGTGGTCATGGTAGACTGGTTAGATTGCAGAGCTAGACTGAAGGTCAGAGGCTGGGTGCTGTGGCTCACACCTGTAATACCAGCATTTTGGGAGGCCGAGGAGGGTGGATCATTTGAGGTCAGGAGTCCCAGACCAGCCTGGCCAACATGGTGAATCCCATCTCTACTAAAAATACAAAAATTAGCCGGGTGTGGTGGTGCACACCTGTAATCCCAGCCACTCTAGAGGCTGAGGCGAAGGCTGCAGTGAGCTGAGATCGTGCCACTGCACTCCAGCCTGGGTAACACAATGAGACTCTGTCTCAAAAACGAACAAGGAAACAAACTGCAGAAACTGCAGATCAGTAATTACCAGAAGGCATGAAGAAACTATTTTACAAAAAGAAAATTTAAAACATTTTAACCTTTCATTTACAGTAGTTATCATAATATATACTTAAAAAGCATTTTATCTATTCCTTTTATGAACTCTGTCAGATAGACTTTATTAACCCAGTTTTATAGGTACAGAAAATGGAGGTACAGAGAGGTCAAATAACCACCAAAGCCACATCTTTACACAATGGGTCATTTTGACTTCAAAATTCATGTTTTGAATCACTGTGATATTATATTTTCCAATACCCAGTGTAATTTTTCTGTCGTTTTAGAGCCTGACTAGACAGGAATTCTGGCAACTGCTCCAGCAGAACTATGGCACTGAGCTAGGCTTAAATGCTGAGGAGATGGAAAGCTTGTCACTGTCGACTGAGGATGTGGAGCCAAGGTACGGCAAAATGTTTTGAAATGTCAAAGTTTATCAATTATTAATCAAAGCAGAATTATTTTAGATTTGACTAATTCTGAATTTCTATTAATTTATCTTTGGGTACCGTTTTCCTCTTTGTTCTCTGTGGTGGAATGGGGTGAAAGGTGGGGACAGAGAATAGTTTGCTAAATAGGTAAGCACATATGAGATATATAAGGGAATGTTAACTATGTCACTTAGGGTCTACTTCAAGTCTGGTTTTAGTAAGCCTTTTAATTAAGGATCTGGAGAAGTACCTAGTGAAATCTCTTAGTTTATAGGTGACAATAAAGTAAATTAGATGGTAGGTGTTTTGAAGGATACAATGATATGACTTTTTCTCAAGAATTCCCTAACATAGTGCTTAGCATGTGGTTGGCACTCAATAAATATTGAAGACATTAATGGAAGGAGCATATAGCCTACTATGGAATGCAAATAATTATAATACAAGGTAGATAATGGTAAGAGCCGTAACAGAGTAACAGATAATATGATAAAGAAACAGAGTACAGAGAGATTGTTTTTGACCGATGAGGATTCATTTAGAAGAGTGGACATTTTTATTAATCTGTACAAATAAAAGTGCATTATGTCCAATGGAAATTGAAGCTGTTAGCAACAAAAACAATTAAGGAGAATACATTAAAATTCTATAGCAAACATTTCGCTGAGTGAAAAAAGCCAGTCACAAAAGACCATATATTGTATGATTCTATGTATGTGAAATGGAGTCTAGGATTGGTAAATTTATAGAGACAGAAAGTAGATGTTAGTTGCTAGGAGCTAAGAGGAAGAGAGAATGGGGAGTGACTGCGAGTGGGGACAGCGTTTCTTTGTGGGGGTAATGAGAATGTTCTACAATTAGCTAGTGGTGATGGTTGCCCAACTCTATAACCCACTGAATTGTACACTCTAAATGAAGTGAATTTTGTGGTATGTGAATTGTATCTTAAAAGCTGTTATTTAGAAACTCTATAGCAAGTCTTAAAATGGAAATATTTTGAAAGTCTCAATGTATGTGCAGAAATTTTACTCATCTAAGTAATCTTCTTATGCTGATTCAATTTATATCTTTTCAGCTTAGCATCAATATTTTATAGCCTTTTTTTTTACAAGGTTGCACATGTGTATTTTATTAGCTTTTTGTAAAGTTAAAAATTTCCATTGTATTGCTCTCCTTCTGAAGTTTAGTAGCCTCTTGCTGGCTCTGGATTTGGATAGAAAAGCAATTACTCTGATGCAAAGAGCCTTGGCTTATGAGAAACAAGATCTAGATCTTAGTTAGGGTCACCAAACGGCCGAGCAACCTCAGGCAAATCTTTTCATTTTTCTGATTCTCAGTTTGCTTGTCTATGAAATGAGGCAGCTGAACTAGATTATTTTTAAGGTCCTTGCCAACTCGAAAAATTTCTAGTCTTTGAGGAAAGAAAGAATATTTTTGACTAGCTGCTGTATTCTTCTTCTGGTGATTGAATGCTTTATTTTTTTCCTTTTTTTTTTTTTTGGGGTTGGAGTCTCACTCTCGTCCAGGCTGGACTGCGGTGGCATGATCTTGGTGATCTTGGCTCACTGAAATCGCTGCCTCCTGGGTTCAAGTGATTCTCCTGCCTCAGCCTCCTGAGTAGCTGGGATTATAGGAGCCTCCCACCACTCCCAGCTACTTTTTGTATTTTTAGTAGAGACAGGGTTTCACCATGTTGGCCAGGCTGGTCTTGAACTCCTGACCTTAAGTGATCTGCCCGCCTCGGCCTCCCAAAGTGCTGGGATTACAGGCGTGAGCCATTGCGCCCGGCCTGAATGCTTTCTAAGAAAGTGTGTGGCAGGGTCCTTATTCTCTCTTCTACTTCTCTTCCTATTCTTCAGTCTCTGAAAGAAGCATCTGTTTCAAACCTTTATTTCCTCAGTTCTTCCATCTTCTTCTTTATTTGCAATCTCTCCTTCCTTTTTCCTTCTCCTTTCCTCTCTATTTTTCCACATCTCACCTCCATCCTGTTGAGCACTGGAAATTAGATCAGTTGTGCTCCCTTTGTATTTAATAGGTTTTCCTTTCCTTTTACTCCTTGAGAAAGGGAAAACAGATCCCAGGACATTTATTATAGTCTTGATCATTTGACAGGTATGTCTTAAACTTTGTTCTTCGGGCTGGGAAGAGTGAGGAGGCAGGACTGACCAATGGGTTTAGGCTCAGACATCTTGAGCGTCCACTTCTGGGAGGACTTTGCCATTTGAGCTGGGACTGAGTCAGAAAGAAGGAGATCTAAAACTGCCTTCTTGTGCAGTCTAGTATCTAACTCAAACATGTACTCTGTACCTGTCCAAGCTTTGTGATTGTACTCAAATGAAATTTAAACAAGCAATTTTCATTTGATTAGTTGCTGTTATGGCCATTTGTACTTTGTTAATTTTGTAATGTTTTTGAAATTTATAGAATCTCATGTGAGTGTATCTTGTTTTCAGAAATGATGTCAACTTGCATGTAATTTAAGAAGATAGCCTTATTATAAGTAGACATTAATTTGTTATATTATAGTAGTCCATTTATTATGAAACTGTTTTTATCATAGGAAATGACCTCAATGAAGAGACCAAATCATTTATTTGTGTGGAGGTGACCTTATATTTCTATACTGATGTGTTTCTTACAGAAGTCCAGGAAGAAGCAGCTTGGATGACTCTGGGGAGAGAGATGAAAAATTATCCAAGTCAATCAGTTTTACCAATGAATCAATTAGTCGAGTTTCAGAAACAGAGTCATTCGATGAAAATTCATCAAAAGGAGTTAGTATATGATATCCTTTTTAAAATATATCTGATACTGTCATATCTTAATCAGAATATAAGATAAAGATACAATATAAAAAGTGTTAAAAATAACTTAAGATATCAGGCTCCTACCTTATTTTAGGAAAAAAGTTTGAAGTCTGTTAAGTAGCAGAGGTTATGTGGGAAAAATATGTAGTTTTGTTTAGAGCTATATGAAAAGCAGAGCTACCAAGCAGTTTTACCTGGGCATCAGTCTATAAGGGGATAAATATCATTAAAGGAACAATAAGATGGAAAAATTTGTAAGTAGCAAAATTTTCCCCAGGGTAAGTACTGTGTGTGCTGGAAAGAATCTGTTTTTTTCAATTTTTATTTATCTATTTTTTATTTCTTTCACAGAAGGGAACATCATGGAGAAAGAATCTGTTTTGAAGGGAGAAATGAGCCCCTGAGCAGCAGGCTTGAGTAATAAGCTGCTTTTTAAGCTTTTTAAGCAGGCAGGTCCAGTTAACTGCTAGGCATTATACTCAGTTACTTAGTTTCTTCCTTTATTTTCTCAAGTATCATTGTAAGCACATCAGTTTTTTATTCCAATGAGCTTCAATCACTTGGAGTCATTATTTGATGGGAGCCCCTTCAGGTTGGTTCTTCGGCTTTTTGAAATGACCAGTATCTTTGATGATGTCCTCTCTTTCTGGCACAACAGTATGTTCTAAGCACATTTTGTATGTTTTCTGATCCCAAAATGGCATCAGCCATTTTCCTAATAAGCCATAGATTTTCTTAGTGAAGAATGGTATTTAGAGACCATATTCTGTGTGCTAGGAGTGTTCCTACTGCAGAGCTTTTGTTCTGCTGATTGGGGATCCAAGTTTGTGGGCAGAGCTGATTTTTTTTTTGTTTTGAGCAGGGCTTTGGCTTCAAATCCTACGTCTGCCACTTGCTAACTGTATAATTACTTAACCTTAGCTTTTCTTTTCTTAACTGTAAAGTGAGGATTATACTTCATAAGGTGTTTCTTTTTAATAGAATTAAATGAGTTAGTATATATGAAAATACAGTCATGTTCTGCATAATTATGTTTTGGTCAATGATGAACTGCATCGTTGGACCATGTTTTGGTGGTCCAAAACATTTTTTTTTTTGAGGTGGAGTTTCGCTCTTGTTGCCCAGCCTGGAGTGCAGTGGTGCGGTCTCAGCTTACTGCAACCTCAGCCTCCTGAGTAGCTTGGATTACAGGTGTCCGTCACTATGCCTGGCTAATTTTTTATATTTTTAGTAGAGATGGGATTTCATCATGTTGGCCAGGCTAGTCTCAAATTCCTGTCCTCAGGTGATCCACCTGCCTCAGGCTCTGAAAGTGCTGGGATTACAAGCATGAGCCACCACGCCTGGCCAGTCCCATAACATTTTAAGGGAAGCTGTAAAATTCCTTTGCCTAGTGAGGTACCATCATAACATGGTAATGCAATGCATTGCTCACCTGTTTGTGGTGATGGTGATGTAAACAAATCTGTGCTGCTAGGCCCATGAAGATATAGCACATACAAATATGTAAGTACATAATACTTGATAATAAAATAATAAATCATTATTTTAGAGTGTACTCTTTCTACTTATATATATATATAAAAGTTAACTTTGAAACAGCCTCAGGCAGGTCCAAAGGCAGAATTCCAGAAGAAAACATTGTTATCATAGGAGATGACAACTCCATGCCTGTTATTCTCACTGCAGGCCTTCTCGTCCGTACAAAATATATAGGTGGAAGACAGTGATATTCATGATCCTGATCCTGTGTAGGCCTAGGCTAATGTATGTGTTTGTGTCTTAATTTTTAACAAAAAAGTTTAAAAATAAAAAATAAGATAAAAAATTAAAGATAGAGAAAAGCTTTTAGGATAAGTATTTAAAGAAAGCAAATATTTTTACATAAGTGTCCAATGTGGTTTAACCTGTGTTTTTACAAGTCAAAAAGTTTTTTAAAAATTTAAAAGTTCATAAAATAAAAATGTTACAGTAAGCTAAGCTTAATTTGTTATTGAAAAAAAATTTTTTTTTGTAAATCTATTGTAGCCTAAGGGTACAATTTTGTTTGTTTGTTTGTTTGTTTGTTTTTTAAGATGAAGTCTTGCTCTATCGCCCAGGTTGTAGTGGAGTGGCATGATCTCAGCTCACTGCAACTTCCGCCTCCTGGGTTCAAGCGATTCTCCTGCCTCAGCCTCCCAAGTAGCTGGGATTACAGGCACACGCCACCACAACCGGTTAATTTTTGTATTTTTTAGTAGAGACGGGGTTTCACCATGTTGATCAGGCTCGTCTCGAACTCCTGACCTTGCGATCCTTCCGCCTCAGCCTCCCAAGGTGCTGGAAATACAGGAGTGAGCCACCACACCTAGCCTAAGTGTACAATGTTTATAAAGTCTGCAGTAGTGTTCAGTAATGTCCTAGATCTTCAAATTCACTCACCACTCATTCACTGACTCACCCAGAACAACAGAATTCAGTCCTGTAAGCTCTATTCATAGCACAGACAGGTGTACATTTTCTAAATATTTTATACCAAGTTTTTACTGTACTTTTTCTATGTTTAGATATGCTTAGATACACAAGTACTTCCCACCCTGTTACATTGCCTACAGTATTCAGTAGAGTAACATGCTGTCCAGGTTTATAGACCAGAAGCAATAAGCTATACCATATAGCCTAGGTGTGTAGCAAGCTATACCATCTAAATTTGTTAAGTACTGGCACAACAATAAAATCACCTAATGATACATTTCTCAGAATGTATCCCTGTCACTAAAGTAATGCATGACTGTACTTAGAATAGTTCCTAGCACACATTATCCAATAACTGTAAGCTGTTATAACTGAAGGTGAGTCTGCATGTGACCAGTAATGATCCTTTTCTACCCTCCCCCAAGGAACTCCCACTATCTCCTCTGAGTAAATGTTGGGAAAACATTGAAAAGGTATTTATGTGAAAGGCCAGCATGTTATCAACTTGTTTTTAGCAGTCATGCATCTACCTCAGCATGGTTTTCTGCTATGGGTTTCTTGCAAAACTTATTCATCTAGAGACCCTTAGTGACGTACTACTAGTACAAGGGAGGTGAATAACTTAATGTTTTAAGATCGAGCATACGTTCATCTGTGTTCAGTATAGATGTTTTCAGGTTATGGAATACAAGTAGTATAGAAGTTTAGTCCTTTTCTTCTGTTTGCATTCAAGAGCCACATGATGAAATTCTCAGATAACTACAAGTATCATATGTCACTTGCTTTGCCTCATTTTCACTTCTAACAAAGTTGGAAATAACAGAAAGACAATAATAACTTTTTTCCAAGATGAAAATATGTTTCTTAAGTGATAAAATTAATACACTTTGTAAAACTTCATGAAATACGGTAGGGTATACAAAGAAATAAAAGTCATCCAGATGCAAACCACTGGAAGATAGTGACTCTTAATTTTCCTATAAATTATCTATTTGTATTCTTTATAGCAGGAAATAGAATTTAACTAGCAACAAGAGGAGAAGCGTAAGTGAAGAGCTGTAGAGAACCATCCTTACTTAACATCTGTTAAGGGGTCCCTGTTTTAGCTAAATAGGCATGTTGCTTTGTAGTGTGGAACTCTCAAATAAACCAAGTTTTGATTTTAGCAGTAATCTCTGCTTGAAGAATCAATCTTCTGATTAGGGTAATATAATCCTTTAATAAGTTGTGTCCTGGATCCAGTTGTTATTCTGCTATCTGGGTGGCCAGTGGAAACCTGTATCCTCCCTGGAGCTGATTCTGCTGTTTAGTGCTCCTCAAGGATCTCATGGGACATGAAGTAAAGTGCTCTCTTTCATCTGTGTACATACAGAAAATGCAAGAAAGTATTCTGCTGTATAGTTTATATAGACTTTTTGGACTGTTCCACCAAGTCTGATCATAATACAGTACTATTCTACTTGAATTCTGACATAGCAATAGCATCATACTTTAATGCCTATCATTAAATGTATTGTGGAAATAGCATCATCTTTATGAAACCATCCCAGAAAGTGTAGCTAGCATCATCCAAGTGAATACATTTTAAGGCCTAATCTCTTAGTCCCTTTGCAGCAAAGCCAATTGTGTTTTTATGAGTTTGCTGTGAAATTAATTTGTTTTAATCTTCTCTCTCCCACTGTAGTCACATGTGACTTTTATCTCTCCATTTTCTTTCCACTGCCCTGTTAGGTCCTGAGAGATGGGTGAGTTTCCTTCCTTGAGATGATGGGGCAGGCATTGGTTGGAGAAGCCAGCTGGGTTTGGTTCTTCTCCCTTGCCTACTCTAAAGAACTAATTGTTCTATTATTTTTGTCTTTTGTCTCTTTCCCTTCTGCATAAGTGATTTACGGGATCTGTGAAGCCCTTTTTATATGATGTTTTTCATAAACTTGTTGTTTACTATTGTATAGAATGACTCTAGAATGGTATATTTTATGGACTGGCCTTTCATAGCTTTGGCAATGTGATACAAGCATAGCAAACAAAATGCTGTAAACATTTTTCAAAGAGCAATATTTCAATGTATCTTTAATATTAAAGTTCTCCCTGTAAAATCTAAGCTTAAAATCTGTTTTTTTTTTTTTTTTTTTTTTTTTTTTTCTTTTTTTTGAGACGGAGTTTCACTCTTGATACCCAGGCTGGAGCGCAATGGCGCGATCTCGGCTCACCGCAATCTCCGCCTCCTGGGTTCAGGCAATTCTCCTGCCTCAGCCTCCTGAGTAGCTGGGATTACAGGCACGCGCCACCGTGCCCAGCTAATTTTTTGTATTAGTAGAGACGGGGTTTCACCATGTTGACCAGGATGGTCTCGATCTCATGACCTCGTGATCCACCCGCCTCGGCCTCCCAAAGTGCTGGGATTACAGGCGCTTAAAATCTGTTTCTTATTTTGAAACCGGATTGTTTGTCTTTTAGGGATTAGGTGAAGAGGAGTCCCAAAATGAGAAACAGACCAAAAAGAGTGTCTTACCAACTTTGGAAAAGAAGTTAACTCTAGTGCCATCAAAATCACTGGACTTGAGTAAAAATGAGTATCTTTCTCTGGACAAAAGCAGCACTTCAGATTCTGTTGATGAAGGTAAATAATTTCTTATAAATTTTATTAAAATTTCAGTTCTGTCTTATTATGTTTATCTTTGTAATAGGGGTGTACAGATTGAGAATTTAGTTTCATTAGACACAATGTCACCCTATAAAGAACTAAAAAAGGAATGGAAGCTTATAGAAAATAGGAGAAAGAGGCTGTTAAATCTAACTTATCCCCACTGTCTTCAGAAGCCTGGAATTTGAAAAGCTTCATCACATTTAGTTTTTAAATGTGGTGTTAATAAAAAACTGCATGCCCATTCCTATATACCAGGCAGGTGTAATATGCTCACATTTCATAGGTAGAGTGACATATTAGTTCATTTAGGCTAGCCCTCATTTCCTGGTAAGGAAAATAAGATCTACAGGAGCTAATTCTAAAATTATGTGGCTAGTTTACTATGCAGAACTTGAGTTAATGACAAGGTGTCTCAGTCCAGTATTCTTTTTACTTTACTTCAATACTGCCCAAATTATTTTCTCCTTTCCTCTTTTTACAAAAAGACATCTAGGCTGGGTATGGTGGCTCAAGCCTGTAATCCTAGCACGGGAGGCCTGGGGGGCCAAGGCAGGTGGATCACGAGTTCAAGAGTTCAAGACCAGCCTGGCCAACATGGTGAAACCCCATCTCTACTCAAAATACAAAAATTAGCCACCTGTAATCCCAGCTACTCGGGAGGCTGAGGCAGGAGAATTGCTCAAACCTGGGAGGTGGAGGTTGCAGTGAGCTGAGATCTCACCACTGCACTCCAGCCTGGGCAACAGACTGAGACTCTATCTCAAAAAAAAAAAAAAAAATTCTCCTTTCTTATGCTCTGGTTTCTCTTTGTAGAGAATAAACCTTTCACCTGTTACTAAAGGAAAAAAAGACACCTTAGCAAGGTTACTCTAAACCTATTTTGTGTATCATTATGAAAGCAAGTAGTCATGGCAGGGATGCATTCTGAGGTTAATATTAATTTAAATTATTGAGTAGCCTCCAAAAGAAAATAAAGATTCTAAAAAATTCTGGAAAGGAAATCTTTCTCTCTTTAAATGATTTTTTTTTAAAGTGTGCTCATCGGCCAGGAGTGGTGGCTCATGCCTATAATCCCAGCATTTTGGGAGGCTGAGGCAGGCAGATCCCAAAGTCAGGAGTTCAAGACCAGCCTGACCAACATGGTGAAACCCTATCTCTACTAAAAATACAAAACTAGCCAGGCATGGTGGTGTGCACCTGTAATCTGAGTTACTCAGGAGGCTGAGGCAGAAGAATTGCTTGAACCTGGCAGGTGGAGGTTGCAGGGAGCTGAGATTGCAGCACTGTAGTCCAGCCTGAGCAACAGAGCGAAACTCTATCTCAAAAAGAAAAAAAGTGTACTCATCAATGTTACTCAGAACAATACTCAAGTTTCTGTGCATGAAGATGCAGGATTTTGACTGTGGTTACATTTTAGCACAATGGGATGAGTTTTTGAAAGCAAGAGCATGGGAAGTTCATTGTAATTGCTCCTGAATTTGATTTGTTTTTATTGTAGTCATTTCAATTTAATTTAAAAATTTTCCATTTAATTTTAATTCACTTTTAGAGGAAGATTCTATATTTGAAATTTATTACAAAGATAAATGACAATAATATTCCATAGGGCATTAAAATAAACTTACTTGGTTTTAAAAGGCCAACAGAGATTAAGCTTAATCCTAATATAATTGTAAAGAAAATCATGACCCAAAGGCTTTCTGAATTTCAAGAGTATTATATTCTAGATGATTTTTAACATTTTATAATGTAATCAGTTTTGTTTTGTATTGTAATCCATGTGTACATGGTGTCTAGAGTGGGCTCAACAGATAGCAGTTCTTCTTGACCACCCCAGTGGTAACAAAATTGGGAAAGAAAATGAAGAGCAAGTCAGATAGAGGCCAAAATATCACCTTTTATACTAATAGTGACAAAGTCAGCAGATGTGGGTATGTGTGAAAGATAAGTGGGCTGCTGATGGAGCTGAAGAATGAGGCAGACTTACCTATCAATCACAGGAACTGTTCAACTGCCTCCCCACTGGAGGGACGATCTCTCCTGGGCAAATATCAGCTTCTCTGGGCACCTAGATCCAGAAGGAAGGACAGAAGTGTGCCAAGCCTACCCAGCATATTCCTTTCACGTTTACTGACTGTATTCATAGCTCAGGCTGCCATAACAAAATACAGATTGGGTAGCTTAAGCAACAGAAATTTATTTCGTATAATTCTGGAGGATAGAAACCTCAGATCAAGGTTTGGCAGAGTTAGTTTCTGGTGAGGGGTCTCTTTCTGGCTTGCTATCTTCTATGTGCGGACACTGTGTCTGCATATAGCCTTTTCTTAGCACATGCTCATGGAGAGAGGGGCAAAGTGTGAGGGAGGAGTAGGGGGCAATAGAGAGAGAGAGAGAGCATGCATGAGCAAACTCTCTTTTTTTCTTTTTGAGACAGTCTGACCCTGTCACCCAGGCTGGAGTGCAGGGGTGTAATCTTGGCTCACTGCAATCTCTGCCTCCTGGGTTTAAGCAATTCTTGTGCCTCAGCCTCTGCATCATCCGGAATAGCTGGGATTACAAGCATGTACCACCACACCTGGCTAATTTTTTTGTATTTTTAGTAGAGACGGGGTTTTACCCCTTGTTTGCAAGGCTGATCTTGAACTCCTGGCCTCAAGTGATCCTCCAGCCTCGGCCTCCCAAAGTGTCTGGTGTCTCTTCTTAGAAGGACACTAATTCTACCAGATCTGGGACCCACTTCATTTAACTTAATTACTTTCTTTAGAGGCCTCATCTCCAAATACAGCCACACCAGGAGTTAGGGCTTTAACAGAAGAATTTGGGGGGGGCACAAACATTCAGTCCATAACAATAATCTACTTCCTATGGTTAGAGTGAGTTAAGGGGTAGAGAGAGGCTGGGAATTACCCTAATTGGGCACCTTTAACTTGGAAGGAGTGAAGAAGAGACATCTCCACTGCATTATATATAATACACAGCACACAATAATATTTTGTTAGTCAATATAAGCCCATTTCCCAACCATTTTATGTAGATGTAAGTTTACTATATTAACGTGTTTTTCTTAATATAAAACTTAATTTTTAAAAACATATTTTAAAAACTTCCAAAATATACACTGTGTGTTATACTGCTTTTAGGTTTGAGAAAGAGATCAGAGATTTAGTATTTCTTAGTTGAGCACACTGGCTCATGCCTGTAATCCCAGTACTTGGAGAGGCTGAGGTGGGAGGATTGCTTGGGCCAGGAGTTTCAGACCAGTCTGGGCAAGGGGCAAGACCTATCTCTACAAAAAATAAAAAATTAGCTGGACATGGTGGAGGATGCCTGTAGTCCTAGCTACTCAGAAGGCTGAAGCAGAAGGATCACTTAAGCCCAGGAGATCAAGGCTGCAGTGAGCTTTGATTGCACCATTGCACTCTAGCCTGGGCAACAGAGCCGGATCCTACCTCTTAAAAAAACAGATTTAATATTTTTTATGTTTCAGTTTTGAGGATATATGTTATAGACACTATGATTGTTGCTACTTTCTTGTAACCACCAATAGGAGAGAGAGAGAGAGAGAAAGCAAACAAATAATAAAATTAAAAGTAGTTGTTTAAAGGAAAATGTAGTACGAATAACTTGAGGCTTGTTGTGGTTGTACTTATTAAGTAGGCATTTTAAGGACTCTTTTTTTTGTTTAGTTGTAAGATCATTGCCATTGAGGTCAGTGCAGTGGGGGACATGTGGAAAGATCAAGGGTAGCGACAACTTTATTAGCGTCCTTACCATTCATGCTTTAGTGTGCAGCAGGGCATGGATTAGTCATACACCATCTACCTGAACCTAGGACTTTAGGAAGGTCTGCTCTGGCCCCCAGTGGCCAAGTAGGTAAGTAACACCAAAACCAGGATTTTTTTTTTTTTTTCCTCTTTCTTACCTGCTTCTTTTATAAGAATGGTCCTTCCAAAGTAGTTTCAGAGGGGCACTGTGGCTCGCGCCTGTAATCCCAGCACTTTGGAAGGCCAAGGCAAGCAGGTCACCTGAGGACAGGAGTTTGAGACCAGTCTGGGCAACATGGTGAAACCCCATCTCTACTGAAAATACAAAAATTAGCTGGGTGGTGGTGGTGGCACATGCCTTTAATCCCAAGAGTGAGACTCTGTCTCCAAAAAAAAAAAAAATCCTATAGAAGTAACATTGTAAGTTGCATAAAGGATAACATTAAAACTGATAAAAATCGTGCCTATTTAGAAATAAAGAATAATAGTGTATAGATTCTTTATCGCACATGAACTCTGATCACATTTTGCTTCTTGCAAAGACTGGCTTTATAGCAGTAAGAAAGCATATGTAACATTCAGGCCTGTGTTTGCAGAGTTTTATTAAAAGTGTATGGTGATTCTTTTTTTTCTATAACAAATCAAGTACTTCTACTGGTTTTCCTAAGCATGTTCCAAAATCTTGAACTTGTCATATGTATCAAATGGGTAAAATCATGAATCTATTTTTTACTTTTTTAAAGTTGTGAAGTTATAAATACGGTTGAAGTCAATGTACTGAAGCGACAATTGAAAAAGTCACAAAAAGTAAACCATCCCAGGAGATTGGGGATGTGTGTGTGGGTTGAGAGGGAGCAAGGGAGATTGCAGATCACTTTAAACCAATCGTCGATTTATTTAAAGTGATTGTATGTTGATTTACCATAGTGAGCAGGAGAAAGAAAGCCGATAAACCAATAGAAGTATGATTACAAGTCAGGATAGGTTCTGTGAAGGGAATGAGCAACGTCAACAGAATCACCTTTAGTTGTTTTCTTTCTTTGTGAATATTTGAATTATTTTTACAATGAACGTATAATACTTCTATGTCAGAAAAAGCTGTTTCCCAAACCCAATTGGAAAGTTACTTCACAAAGTTTAGCAAAGTTGCCTAGTTTTGTGATTCATTTCTACGCTGAAGGAGCTGTTATTTGAAATTGCAGTAAATAGTTTTTGCCTACAGAGAGTATTGTTGAAGGGAGAAGCAAATCAGTATGTATCTGATATTCCTTTTTGCCTCTCGCAAAATAGAGAGACACAAATCATTCAATGAGGGATAAACAGCAGTAGTCAGGGATGAAGCCAGAGCTAGAAGAGTTTTTCTGACCCATAGACCATTGCCCTTTGATTTAACCTGACTAATATTGACAGATGCTTTACCCAGATCATTCTTAGAGCTTGATTTCTGAAAGATGGGGAGTTTTTGTAGCAGTTTTTATTCTGTATTGATGGGGCATAATCCTTGAAATATAGTAAGTTATCCTGGTCCTGAAATCATTACAATTTCATACTGAATTGCTTTATGCTACTTCCTTTATTATACCAGGCTCCTATTCCTAGGTATTTTTTTTCTTTTCTGTTTGATTCTTCTAAGTTAAATTCCTTCTGTCAGTATCAAATATATGTTAAGTTTGTGTGCTCTGGAGCTGGAGTGGGTTCAAATTCCAGGTCAGTCACTCACTAGCCATAGAGCCTTGGCAATTATTTCTGTGACTCAGTTTCCTCATCTGGAAATGATAATACCACTTATCTCATAGCATTGCAGTGAGGATAAAATGAATCAATACTTGTAAGGTATGTAGCACGATGTCTAACATACGGTAAGCATTAGGTAAGTGTGAGCTATTTTATATTATATTTCCAGGGCATATGAGAAGAGATGAGCAAGATACTGCTTCTTCATTTGTCACTAGTAGTTTTCAATATCGTGATGATTATCAAGTTCCCAGAAAAAATTGGGCATTACTTAGCTTTGATGAATACTTTTCAGAAGGATTTCTTAGTTCTTTTAATGTGTGGTGTTGAAAATAGGTTGTGAATACAGTCATTCTTGTCTTTGGAGTGAACATTAAGTCAAATTGAAACATTATTCAGGCTGATAAGCCAAGTACAGCAGGTATTATAGCCATTGATAAATTAATATTTACTGAATGTATGAGCATTCAGAGGTAGAACTTGCTAATTGCTATGGTAGGTACTATCTTATGTGTCTCTATATTGTCCTTGTCCCTTTTGAAATATTCTTTTTTTTTTTTTTTTTTTTGAGATGGAGTCTTGCTCTGTTGCCCAGGCTGCAGTGCAGTGGCACGATCTCGGCTTACTGCAACCTCTGCCTCCTGGTAATTCAAGCAATTCTCCTGCCTCAGCCTCCTGAGTAGCTAGGATTACAGGCATGTGTCAACATGCCCAGCTAATTTTTGTATTTTTAGTAGAGATGGGTTTCACCGTGTTGGCCAGGCTGGTCTTGAACTCCTGACCTCGTGATCTGCCCTCCTTGGTCTCCCAAAGTGCTGGGATTACAGGCTTGAGGCACCACACCAGGCCTGAAAGATTCTTTTGAGTGACATATTATGGGTGTTTGATATCATTCAAGTTAAATATTTCTATATCTTCTGGGATTTGACAGTTGAAATATTGATTATATGTAGTTTAGTTAACTACATATTGTTATGCATAGTTATAGTTAGTATCTATGTATATATTTAATTCTTATTTGGAGTTTTAATAGTGTCCTGGAATGTTCTCATCATTGTAATCATATTTAAAAATGATTTTATGCCAAAAAAAAATCCCACACAAAACCCCCTAAAACCTTAAAATTATCTTTCTTTGATTTCTCCTCTTTTGGTTTGTGTTTTTGTTTTTCCAGAAAATGTTCCTGAGAGAGATCTTCATGGAAGACTTTTTATCAACCGTGTTTTTCATATCAGTTCTGAGAGGATGTTTGAATTGCTCTTTACCAGTTCACGCTTTATGGAGAAATTTGCCAGTTCTAGAAATATAATAGGTTAGTCCTTGTGTTCTTACCTAATGATAAATTTGGGAGAATGCTATTATTCGTAGAAGGTTGAACCTATATAAACTGATTTATGTTATGAGGAGGAAGAATTAGACATGCTTTGATTTGTTTTGGCAGTATATAAACTGGTATTCAAACATTTGGTTAAATTCACATGTGAACAGTATAATTGTTTAATTAGGCACATGTTTCCAACAATTAAGTTCAGACCTTTTGAAAACTAAAAGTATATTTATTCATTAAGGTACCAATTCAATTGGGTTGAACTCAATTCAAAATGGTTTCATGTGAAACAACTGAATTTTCGTGGTGTGTAAATTGCAACAACCACTTTGCCAACCAGCTTGGCAGTAACTACTAAAGCTATTAATTCTCTATGACTCAGTTCCACTCCTAGATATACATTCATCGGAAATTGGTACATTTGTGCTCTAAATGATGTACTACAGTGCTCATAGCGACATTATTTATGATGGTCCCAAACTCAAAACAGTTCAAGTGTCCATCAGTAACAGAATGGATAAACAGATTGTGTATGTTCCCACAAAAGAATCCTTTGTAATAACGAACAAAATACTAAGTACTGATACTTATAACAATATGAGTAGATCTCACAGATCCACTGTTGAGCAAAAGAAGCCAGATACAAAAGAGTACATGCTACATCATGTCTTTATATAAAGGTAAAAACCAGGCTAAACAAATTTATGGACATAAAGTCAGCATAGTGGTTACTGTTGTGGAGAGTCAGATAGGTAAAGCTGGGAGGGAGCTTTTGGGATGCTTGTATAAGCTCTATATCCTGATCGGAGTGGTGGTACATGTGTGTGTTCCCCTTGTGAAAATCATGGAGCTATACACTTGAGATTGCTGTATCTATGACTACTTCAATGAAAATATATAAAAAAAAGTTCAATTTAAGAAATTGGTTTAATTTCTTAATTGGAAATTAATGGTTAAATCCTCATGAAAAGGATTTCATTGATTATGTGTTAAAAAGTTTTATTTTGGGGTTGGGCGTGGTGGCTCATGCCTGTAATCTCAGCACTTTGGGAGGCTGAGGCGGGTGAATTGCTCGAGCCCAAGAGTTTGAGACCAGCTTGGACAATATGCGAAACCCATCTCTACCAAAAAATACAAAATTAACTGGGCATGGTGCTTCACACCCGTAGTCTCAGCTATGTAGGAGGCTGAGGTGGCAGGATCTCTTGAGCCTGGGAGTTGGAGGTTGCAGTAAGCCGAGACTGTGCTACTGCATTTCAGCCTGAGTGAGAGTGAAACCCTGTCTCTAAATAAATAAATAAATGTTTTATTTTTGTAAACATCTCTGATAAGCTTATCGTTAGTTTGAAACTGAATTTATCCTAAATGTTTTCAATATTTTATCATCATTGGGAGCATGTGATTTAGCCTGCTACATAAAATTATAATGCAACAGCAGCAGAGATTCATATAAAGTGAGTCATTTAACATAGTCAAAGAGAAAGTTATTCTATAGTCAAATTTATTAATTAATTTATTTATGGCAGAGTTTTACTCTGTCACCCAGGCTGGAGTGAAGGGGTGGATCTTGGCTGACTGCAACCTCTGCCTCCCAGGTTCAAGCGATTCTTGTGCCTCAGCCTCCTAAGTAGCTGGGATTGCAGGCATGTGCCACCACACCTGGCTAATTTTTGTGTTTTTTTAGTAGAGGGGTTTCGCATCTTGGCCAGGCAGATCTCAAACTCCTGGGCTCAAGCAATCTACCTACCTCAGCCTCCCAAAGTACTAAAATTACAGGAATAAGCCACTTTACCCAGCCTCAATTTAGTTTATAATCTAAGTATTTTATTGACTATTAGATATTATTCCTTTATTTGAAACTTCTATGTAAAAAGATATATAATTTTTTTTTTTTTTCTGAGACAGGGTCTCACTCTGTCACCGAGGCTGGAGTGCTGTGGTACAATCTCAGCTCACTGCAGCCTCTGCCTCCTGGGCTCAGACGATTCTCCTGCCTCAGCCTCCTGAGTAGCTGGGATCACAGGCATGCACCACCATGCTCAGCAGTTTTTTGTTTGTTTGTTTGTTTGTTTTTTTTGATAGAGACAAGGCCTTGCTATGTTGCTCCAGGCTGGTCTCAAACTCCTGAGCTCAGGTGATCCACCTACCTTGGCCTCCCAAAGAGCTGGGATTATGGGCGTGAGCCACTGTGCCCGGTCTAAACATAATTATATATCCATAGATGATATAATTGTTACGAATATTAGGAACCAAACTCAATTTTGTTCTTATTATTGATGGTAGAGTAGCAAAGAGATTACAATCAATAGCTATTGTCTTGTAAATATGAGTTTTGTAATTAAAAAAATTATTTTTTCTGTTCTTCTAGTTTTGAAAATGTGGGATACCTAAGATACAAATCTTCTTTATTCAGTAGTTAATAACTTATTATACCTCTTCTGAATCTATTTTGTGTTTTCTTGTTAGTCATTTCTACCTAGAGAACTTGCTATTTCAGAAGAACTGGATACATTATTTTCCTTAATTTTCGGAGGGGATGCCTGTTAATGTTGCACTGCCATTTTTATGGCTGAAAAGACCCAAGAGGAATTAGGACGTTGTTCTGTGCTGGTGATAAATGAAGTTTGTTTTTTGAAACACAACTGCATTTGTTTTCTGTTATGTCTGGCATTAATATCAATGATTATACTGACTGTCTGATGTTATAAATGGCTTTGCAAAGCAAAGGCTTCCAGCTAATTCCAAATCTAAACAGTTATAAGCACATTGCTGGTTAGACCTAGAATTAGTCTGAAGCTTTACCACAAAAGAGAATCTGATCCTTACTGCAAAGCATACAGCTATCCTCTGACTTGTTACCTAGTAACCAAAGTTACATTTCTTTCTTTCTTTTTTTGAGACAAGGTCTCTCTGTGTTGCCCAGGCTGGAGTGCAGTGGTGCAGTCACAGTTCACTGTAGCCTCCACCTCCTGGGATCAAGTGATCCTCCTACCTCAGCCTCAGTAGCTGGGACCAAAGGCACGCACCACCATGGCAGGCCAATTTTAAAACAGTTTTTGTAGAGACAGGGTCTCCCTATGTTGCCCAGGCTGGTCTTGAACTCCTGGCCTCAAATGATTCTTTCACCTCAGGCTTTCAAAGTGCTGGGCAAGTGTGAGCTACCATGCCTGAGCTGGCGTTTCTTGAGACTGAATTTCAAAGGCTTCTTTTTAAAAATATTAAGAATTTAATGATTTTTAAAAAATAATTATTTGTGCATTTAATCTAATTCCAGCACTCAAATGACTACCACTGGTTCTAAGTTTTCCAAATTATGGGGGCTGAGAGTTCTCCTGAGTGAAGAGGAGAAAAGTAGGGGGGATGGCGGCAGTGCCACCAAAACTCAAACAATGAGTTTTCTTGGAGGCTTTTTGGGTCCAATTTGTGAGATCGATATTGTCGTTAATGATGGGAAAGCCAGGAAAATGACAGAAATGAAAACTGAAGATGGCAAAGTAGAAAAACACTATCTCTTTATGATAGAGAATCTGTTTCAGGTAAGGTAAACCTAGCCTTTAAGCAACCTGGATAGAGGCTAGAGCACCAAGGAATTAAAATTGAATTTGTAGGTCAAATGGAACTTTTCAATGACAAGAGTAATGCTCATGAATATATATAAATATAAACCTAGTGAAAGAACTAGCCTTACCTGGAGAACTGACTCAGAGAAGAAGTTATGGTTTTGAATTTATGCAAGTTGAAAAGCCATACGAATCTTACATCGGTGCCCATGTCCACTTGTTATTTTCTTAAAGTGACAATAGTAAGAAGACTGACAGATTTAGCAAAAGAATATGATCTTACTGTTCATCAGCTTGCCGCCTGCCCTGATGTTAACAACTGTATTAAGATGGAAGTGGGCACTGAAGATTGTCTACACATATAATTTGAATATAATAAATCAAAATTTCATTTAAAGCATGTAATTGTTTGAAAAATTTACTTCTTAGTAGTAAGAATAAAAATACAACATACAGAGTTACAACTGATCAAAAAAGAGATCACAGGAATTGGACCCGGTACCACAGCAGAAACAGAAACAATCACCGAATATGAAATAATGGATGGTGCACCAGTAAAAGGTGAATCCATTCCAATGAGACTATTTTTAGTGGAATGTGACCCAAGTCCAACAATGAGAGATGGGAACAAAAAATTTTCAGGAAGTAAAGTTAGTGTTTGTTGATGAGGAAGACCAAAGGTACTTCAAAAAGCTGGAGATCATTTTATGAAGAAAAGCTTCTGCAAACTGAGGAAACAGAGAACAAACTTACACCAGTGATTTGAATCTCCAGAATCACAGGCATCTGCTTGAACAGCCTGAAATGTGAACTGAATAGGAGACAAAAAAAAAAAAGAAAAGGCAAACAATTCCTGTAACCATTGAGTTAAGTTCAGCAGGTTGAAGATGGTTGCAGCTAGAGAGGAAAAGACCAAAGCTCAATATTAGTCTTCCTTTATCTTATAGTGCTGCATTCATTTTATGACATAATTAAATGTTCTTCATGTATATTCATTTTAAAAAGTGCTTTCTTTGTAACAAACACTGGAATGTTCTTATACTGCCTTTTTTTTTTTTATACTTCACACTTTGATTTGATGATAAGCACTCAGATATGCATCAGCATAAACATTAAAAATTTTCATGTGAGAAAAATAAAATAAAATCAGGGGGTCTTTTAAATCTGTGCTCTTTTAAATCATTGTTCACAGTTATATGATACTACTTTTTAAATGTTTTTGATCTTTTAGTTTCAGGGGCACATGTACAGATTTGTTATACAGGTAAATTGTGTGTCATGAGAGTTTGGTTTACAGATTATTTCATGACCCAGGTAATAAGCATGGTACCCAATAGGGAGTTTTCAACCCTTACCCTCCTTCCACCCTCCACCCTCAAGTAGGCCCCAGTGTCTATTGTTCCTCTCTTTGTGGCCATGTGTACTCAGTGTTTATCTCCCACTTATAAGTGAAAACGTGGTATTTAGTTTTCTGTTCCTGCAGTAGTTCCCTCAGGATGATGGCCTCCAGCTCCATCCATGTTGCTGCAAAGGGCATGATCTTGTTCTTTTTTATGACTGCATACTATCCCATGGTGTATTTGTACCATACTTTCTTTATCCACTCTACCATTGATGGGCATCTAGGTTGATTGCATGTCTTTGCTATTGTGAATAGTGCTGCAGTGAACATTCTTGTGCATTGCACGTCTTTGCTATTGTGAATAGTGCTATGGTGAATATACTTGTGCATGTGTCTTTATGGTAGAACAATTTATATTCCTGGGGGTAGATACCCAGTAATGGGATTCTCAGGTGAAATGGTAGTTCCTTTTTAAGTTCTTGGAGACGTTGCCAAACTGCTTTCCACAATGGTTGAACTAATTTACACTCCCAGCAGCAGTGTATAAACATTCCTTTTCTCTGCAACCTCACTAGCATGTTATGTTTTGGCCTTTTAATAATAGCCGTTCTGACTGATGTGAGATACTATCTCACTGTGATTTGATTTGCCTTTCTCTAATGATTAGGGCTGTTGAGCATTTTTTCATATGCTTGCTGGCCAGATGTATGTCTTCTTTTGAAAAGTGTCTGTTCATATCCCTTACTCACTTTTTTATTGGGTCGTTTATTTTTTGCTTGTTAATTTGTTTAAGTTCCTTATAGATTTTGGATGTTAGAGCATTTTCAGACAGTTTGCAAATATTTTCTCCCATTCTGTAGGTTGTCTGTTTACTTTGTTGATAGTTTCTTTTGCTGTGCAGATACTCTTTAGTTTAATTATGCCCCATTTGTCAATTTTATTTGTTGTTGCAATTGCTTTTGGTGTCTTCATCATGAATTCTTTGCGAGGGTCTATGTCCAGGCTGGTATCTTCTAAATTTTCTTTCTTTCTTTTTCTTTTTCGAGACAGGGTCTCGCTTTGTCACCCAGGCTGGAGTGCAGTGGTGCAAACATAGTTTACTATAGCTTCAACCTCCTGGGCTCAAGCAGTTCTCTTGCCTCAGCCCTGCAAGTAGCTGGGACTATAGGTGCACACTGCCACACTTGGCTAATTTTTGTATTTTTTTGTAGAGATGAGATTTCACCATCTTTCCCAGGCTGGTCTTGAACTCCTGAGCTCAAGTGATTCACCTGCCTCAGCTTCCTAGACTGCTGAGATTAGAGGCATGAACCACCATTTCTTGATTTTCTTCAAGGGTTTTAGAAGTTTTATGTTTTACGTTTCAGTCTTTAATCCATCTTGAGCTGATTTTTATATATGGTGTAAAGAAGGGAACTAGTTTCAATCTTCTGCATATGGTAGCCAGTTATCCTAGCACCATTAATTGAATAGGGAGTCCTTTTCCCATTGCTTGTTTTTGTCAACTTTGTTGATACCAGATGGTTGTGGGTGTGTGGCTTTATTTCTGGGTTCTCTATTCTGTTCCATTGGTCTATGTGTCTGTTTTCATACCAGTACCATGCTGTTTTGGTTACGGTTGTCTTATAGTACAGTTTGAAGTTGGGTATTGTGATGCCTCCAGCTTTGTTCTTTTTGCTTAGGATTGCTTTGGCTATTGGACTCTTTTTTGGTTCCATATGAATTTTAGAATAGTTTTTTCCTAATTCTGTGAAGAATGTCATTGGTAGTTTGATATGAATAGTGTTGAATCTATGAATTGCTTTGGGTAGTATGAACATTTTAATAATATTGATTCTTCCTGTCACTAGCATGGAATGTTTTTCCATTTGTGTCATCTCTGATTTATTTGAGCAATATTTTGTAATTCTTCTTGTAGAGATCTTTCACCTCTCTGGTTAACTGTATTTCTAGGTATTTTACTTTTTTTTTTTTTTTTTGCTATAATAAATGGAATTTTGCAGTCTCAACTTGGCACTCAGCTTGGATGTTGTTGGGTATAGATATTTTCCAAGTTGCTTGTTTTCTACCCCTGTCTTTCAGGGATGCCAGTGAGGCACAGATTTAATCTCTTTACATAATCCCATATTTATCAGAGGCTTTGTTCATTCTTTTTTATTCTTTTTTCTTTATTTTTGTCTCAGTTAATTTGGAAAACCAGCCCTCAACCTGTGAGATTCTTTTCTCAGCTTGTTCTTTTCTGCTGTTAGTACTTGCAATTGTATTATGAAATTCTTAGTGAGTTTCTCAGTGCTATCAGATCAGTTTGATTCTTTCTTAAAATGGCCTTTGTCTTTCAGCTCCTGTATCATTTTATTGCATTCTTTAGATTTCTTGGATTAGGTTTCGAGTTTCTCCTGAATTTGGATGATTTTCATTGCTATCTCTATTCTGAATTCTATTTCAGTCTGGTTTAGAACCACTGCTGGGAAACTAGTATAATTGTTTGGAGGTAAGAAGACACTCCAGCTTTTTGAGTTGCCAGAGTTCTCGCACTGGTTCTTTCTCACCTGTATGGACTGATGTTCTTTTAATCTTTGAAGCTGCTGTCTTTTGGATGGTTTTTTTTTTTTTTTTTTTTTTTTGCTTTTATCTTCTTTGATGCCCATGGGAGTTTGATTATGGAATAAGGTGGGTTCAGTTGACTGGCCTCACTTCTGGAAGATTTCAGGGGGCTCAGGCTCAGCTCAGAACTCCTGGAATGTATGGCATACCCCTCTCTGGGGGGATAGAGTTAGAGGACATGGTTTTGCATGCCCCTGGCTTTGTTCTTTGGCCCTTTGAGGTTAGAAATCTGCTGCACTGGAGGTGTGGAGGTGTTCCTGGTCCTACTGGCCACATACTCCAATGGGGAGTGCTGGCCAAAGCACTTCATTAGGGTGATGGCAGTGGGATCTGTGCTTGCTCATGAATGCCAGCAGCCATGATGGCATGGTGGGGTGCTTGTGCATTGGCTGGGACAGGGGCACTGGGGGGAGCCCTTTGTTTTCACAAGTGTTACCTTTGTTTTCACAGGTGCTGTATACCGGCTAAATATATTGGTGTTGTGTTGTGGGCTGTGATCCAATAGGTAGTGTTTAAGAGTGTTAGCTGGCAGATAGGCTCTTAGCTCTGCCGCACGACTTACTTGTACTTTGGCATGGTTGGCAGTAGTGCTCTGGGGTGAGAAGGGAGAGTGATGACCCTCTCCCGTAGTCAGCTCTTGGGTCTTGGAGGAGCCCCCTTCGACTGGCTCTGTGCCTGTGTTTCTTTTGTTGGGTGTTCTGGACCACGGGACTGTTTTAAGCAGGGGCCATGGTTGGCAGACAGGCCATATGCTTGCCAGGTCAACCCTGCAGCAAAAATTACAGTCTGCCCCTCCACTAGCTTACAAACCCAGGCATCTCATGTCTCTCAGTGATCTGAGAGTGAGGCTTTTCCCTTCTTAGGCATCACTCAAGCCTGTACTTCCTGCTTGGCTAGGAGCTGTGGGACTGGATGTGGTCACCTATTCTGCTGTCTGGGCACTTCCGAGGGGAACGCAGGGTTGTGCCTGCCCACATAGTTGAGGCAGAAGTGAGACCACTTGGCTGGACACTCTAGCAGGCAGGCCTGTCTAGCTACCAGTAGCAGGGATGAGTGGGAGTCACCTACCCTGCTGTCAGGGTGTTTCCTGGGGCAACAGGAAGCTGTGGCTGCCAGCTGAGTTCAGGCAGAAGTGGGACTGTTGGGCTGAAGGCTAGCACCAAGTCCTGTCTGGCACGGCGGAGTGAAGCAATCTTTCTGCTCCCAGACAAGACCGTAGCCTTTACTGGGGATATGGTACTGGTGTCGTTCTGTTCCAGGGTCCAAGGCTTATAGAAGTCCCATGGACTTGAGAGTTGTTGCTGCAGAAACTCTGGGTGGCTCTCTGCCTCAGTTTAGAAGTGTGTAGTGGGGCCCGGGGAACCAGGAGAATTGTCCCATTACCAGTCTTGCATGGGTCCCTGTGTACAATCCCCCAGGGAGCTCTCACTCATCTTTTCCCATATTGAGGAGCTTTTCCTGGCTCCGTGCTGATCCCAGATGGGCCACTGCCGAGCTTTGCTCCTCTCTGCCCTCTGTGTCCCCTTGCTGCCTGGATGGATTTTGACATGGCTTATTAGATGATTAGCTAGTAGGGTCAGTGTTCACCAGCCCTTCTGTTTCCTGTCTGTGAGAGTGGCAACACGAGCAGCTTCTAGTTCACCATCTTGACCCAACCCCCTTACACTATTTTTAATTAAAGCTCAGTTTAAATCTTTTACCCAACATTTTACATTTAGAAATATGTAAAGCTTCAGAAAAAAATGCATGAGTAGTGTAATAACATCCATATCCACTTGCCTAGATTAATCAATTTTTAAATTATGGCAAAATGTACATAAGATAAAATTTACCATTTAGCCATTTTTAAGTGGACGTTTCAGTGGCATTAAGTACATTCACATTATTGTGCAACCGTTGCCATCATCCATCTTCAGAACTTTTTCATCTTTCCAAACTGAAATGCTATACCTATTTTTTTTTCTCTCTTTTTTAAATTTTTTAAATTTTTTATTTTTATTGCATTTTAGGTTTTGGGGTACATGTGAAAAACATGCAAGATTGTTGCATAGGTGCATACGTGGTAGTGTGATTTGCTGCCTTCCTCCCCTTCACCTATATGTGGCATTTCTCCCCATGCTATCTCTCCCCAACTCCCACCCTCCGCTGTCCCCCCATACCCCCCCAACAGACCCCAGTGTATAGTGCTCCCCTCCCTGTGTCCATGTGTTCCCATTGTTCAACACCCGTCTATGAGTGAGAACATGCAATGTTTGATTTTGTGTTCTTGTGTCAGTTTGCTGAGAATGATGGTTTCCAGGTTCATCCACGTCCCTACAAAGGACGCGAACTCATCGTTTTTGATGGCTGCATAATATTCCATGGTGTATATGTGCCACATTTTTCCTGTCCAGTCTATCATCGATGGGCATTTGGGTTGGTTCCAGGTCTTTGCTATTGTAAACTGTGCTGCAATGAACATTCGTGTGCATGTGTCCTTATAGTAGAACGATTTATAATCCTTTGGATATATACCCAGTAATGGGATTGCTGGGCCAAATGGAATTTCTATTTCTAGGTCCTTGAGGAATCGCCACACTGTCTTCCACAATGGTTGAACTAATTTACACTCCCACCAGCAGTGTAAAAGTGTTCCTATTTCTCCACATCCTCTCCAGCATCTGTTGTCTCCAGATTTTTTAATGATCGCCATTCTAACTGGCGTGAGATGGTACCTCAATGTAGTTTTGATTTGCATTTCTCTAATGACCAGTGATGATGAGCATTTTTTCATATGCTTATTGGCCTCATGTATGTCTTCTTTTGTAAAGTATCTGTTCATATCCTTCGCCCATTTTTGAATGGGCTTGTTTGTTTTTTTCTTGTAAATCTGTTTTAGTTCGTTGTAAATTCTGGATATCAGCCCTTTGTCAGATGGGTAGGCTGCAAAAATTTTTTCCCATTCTGTTGGTTGCTGATTCACTCTGTTGACTGTTTCTTTTGCTGTGCAGAAGCTGTGGAATTTGATTAGGTCCCATTTGTCTATTTTGACTTTTGTTGCCAGTGCTTTTGGTGTTTTGGTCATGAAGTCCTTGCCTATGCCTATGTCCTGAATGGTTTTGCCTAGGTTTTCTTCTAGGGTTTTTATGGTGTTAGGGCTTATGTTTAAGTCTTTAATCCATCTGGAGTTAATTTTAGTGTAAGGTGTCAGGAAGGGGTCCAGTTTCTGCTTTCTGCACATGGCTAGCCAGTTTTCCCAACACCACTTATTAAACAGGGAATCCTTTCCCCATTGCTTGTTTTTATCAGGTTTGTCAAAGATCAGATGGTTGTAGATATGTTGTGTTGCCTCCGACGCCTCTGTTCTGTTCCATTGGTCTATATCTCTGTTTTGGTACCAGTACCATGCTGTTTTGATTACTGTAGCCTTGTAGTATAGTTTGATGTCCGGTAGTGTGATGCCTCCTGCTTTGTTCTTTTTGCTTAGAATTGACCTGGCTATGCGGGCTCTCTTTTGGTTCCATATGAAGTTTAAGGTGGTTTTTTCCAGTTCTGTGAAGAAGGTCATTGGTAACTTGATGGGGATAGCGTTGAATCTGTAAATTACTTTGGGCAGTATGGCCATTTTCATGATATTGATTCTTCCTAACCATGAGCATGGAATGTTTCTCCATCTGTTTGTGTCCTCTCTTATTTCGTTGAGCAGTGGTTTGTAGTTCTCCTTGAAGAGGTCCTTTACGTTCCTTGTTAGTTGTATTCCTAGGTATTTTATTCTCTTTGTAGCAATTGTGAATGGCAGTTCATTCTTGATTTGGCTCTCTTTAAGTCTGTTATTGGTGTATAGGAATGCTTGTGATTTTTGCACATTGATTTTGTATCCTGAGACTTTGCTGAAGTTGCTTATCAGTTTCAGGAGATTTTGGGCTGAGATGATGGGGTCTTCTAGATATACAATCATGTCGTCTGCAAATAGAGACAATTTGACTTCCTCCTTTCCTAATTGAATACCCTTTATTTCTTTTTCTTGCCTGATTGCTCTGGCTAATGCTATACCTATTAAACAGTAACTCTCCATTTCTTCCAATTCTTGATGATCATTATTTTATTTTCTGTCTCTGTGAATTTGACTACTCTAGGTGCTTTGTATAAGTGGAATAATACAGCGTTTGTCCTTCTGTGACAGGCTTAATACACTTAGCATAATGCCTTCAAGGTTCATCCATGTTGTGGCATGTATCAGAATTTTATCCCTCTTTTTAAGGCTGAATAATATTGCATTGCATGTATATACTACATTTTGTTTATCCATTCATCCATTAATGACATTTGGGATTAATGACATTACGTTAGCTATTGTAAATAATGCCGCCATGAACATTGATGTACAACTGTCTGTTCAAGTCTCTGCTTCCAGTTCTTTTGGGTATATACCTAGAAGTGGAATTTCTGCATCATATAGTAATTCAATCATTATATTTTTGAGGAGTGGCCATACTATTTTCCACAGCGACTGTACTGTTTTACATTTCTATAAGCAATGCACAAAGTTTCCAATTTCTCCACATCCTTCCAACACTTATTATTTATAATAGCTATCCTAATGAGCATGAAGGTTCACCAGTTTTAAAACTTTATTACATCAAAGGATTCTTAAAATTCTACAATTCCTGCCCTTTATTATTTTGGATCAATATATCAAAATGGTTTGTATGTCCTTTTGTGTACTGTAGCTATTTTTCTTACCATTCATTCCAGATTTTTTAACATTATGATAAGCTTGACTTAGGTATTGGAGGATTGACAATTCCAAGATAATGTTAATTAGGTGATGTTCTGGTAAGCAATACTCAGTAAGTAGACCTTATTGGTAACATTGGCGAAAATACAAGCGTAACATTCATAGGAAGACAAATACTTTTCTTTTCTCCTTGTGACAGCTGCTTCATTGAGTAGCATGCAGTTTTAACAGCAGAATTAAATGACATCTTTAAATTCTATTTCTGATTAACAATGGATTGTTAGTATAATTTTCCTGAAACAGGCTGACATGTGACCAAAGTAATCTTCTGAAAAGTATTTAAGAATTAGTTGTATATCTTCTTTTATATATACCTAAATAAATTATTTTACAGCAAATCCTGGATGATAGACTCTATGGTTTATGATTGTGCCTTTTAAATTTAGTTATAAGATTTTGCCAGATACTCAAAAGGGAATTTCAGGATCCCTTATTATATCCTCAGATCTAGCAGTATAAAAGAAGTTGAGTAAAACTGACTGTATTCTAAAGCCTCACTTCCTTCCTTTGGTGAGTCTGATGGGGTTAGACAAAGGCTCCTGTGCTTTAGGATGCTGGTGAATAGCAGTCAAACATACTGGTACTTGCCCCAGTCGATTTGTGCTAGAGCATTAGATGATATAGTCATGTCTTTGAATAGAGTTTTTAATGCTCTTGTTTATACTTTTTTAAATTTTTGGCTTCCATGAAATGGCCTTCACTGTGTTCTAGAACTATATTTCTGTTCAAGTGGGTATTTAATCACTATATTGTCCCTAAGCAAATAAAAGAGAATTTTTATCAGATCTTACCATAGAGATATGATCTTAGAGTTTTCTTAATACAGCTTATATAATCATTTATGTTCCATTTTCTTACCTTGACTGAAGATTTTAGCAGACAAGCCACTGACATTACATGATTTCTCACAACGTTGACATAATTTCTATGTAAGTTGATGTCAAGGTTATATTGCTTCATAATGACAAATATCTTTTAAAGTTTTGTCCTCAAGGATGGGAATATTGAAGTGTTGTTCCGTCTCTGATAAGGCTGGCATCGTTACTTCTCTTCATAGATACTGTGGACTTTAAAAAGATGCTTACAGATGAAACAACTTTTTATTTTATCATCTAATGAAAGGGAAAAGGATATTAATAAACAATTTAGAAATAAATGGATCAGAGATGGGGAATATGCCATATTTAAGGAGAGTGCTTAACATTTAATCTCTCTTTTCTTTAATGTTAAACTTACAACACCCAGTTATAAGGAAGTCAGCACTAGTCAAAAATATACATTTTAAGAATTCAAAAACTCCTTTGATTTCATTTAAAGTCATACTGTTCAAATTTCTAGAGCTAACTCATTTTGTGTTTGCTGTGGTTAGATGTAGTATCTACCCCTTGGACTGCAGAACTTGGAGGTGATCAGCTGAGAACCATGACCTACACTATAGTCCTTAATAATCCACTTACTGGAAAATGCACCGCTGCCACTGAAAAGCAGGTACGTCTGCTACGTCAGTGTCCAGAAGAGTCATGTGTGGGGAAAGAGAGAAGATGCCTATTCTAGTTCAACACTTTACAAGACAATTTCAATAAACAAATGGCAAGAAAAAAGGGAGGTTAAGAGTTTACAGGTTAAAAGAGACTTAAAAGGCATGTGAGTCAAATCAACCCACTCCTAATTCAAACAAAACAACTGTTAAAACGTATTTATGAGATTTCAGGAATTGTTCCTTTTTTTATGTATAGTAATGGTATTACAGCTGTGTTTTAAAGGAAATAATATTTATCTTAAAAGAGATATATGGAAGAATCTATAAAGCAATATAGTGAAGTATTTACGGATGACATGATATTGATGTCTAAGATTTCCTTTAAAAGTCATCTAGCCAGGCAGAGCATGGTGGTAGAGGCAGGGAATATGGAGGAGGGACAAAGGAAGCAAAACTGGGCAGAAGTTAGTGTTGTTTCATTTCTACTCTTTCATGTGTTCAGAATGTTTCATTATAAAAGATTTTTTTTTAAAAGAATACCAGGCCAGTTGTGATGGCTCATCCTGAAATACTAGCACTTTGAGGGGCCCAGATGGGAGGATCACTTGAGACCAGGAGTTTGAGATCAGACTGCACAACTCAGTGGCACTTTGTCTTTACAAAAAATAAAATTAACCAGGCATGGTGGTGCGTGCCTGTAGTCCTACCTACTTGGGAGGCTGAGGCAGGAGGATCACTTGAGCCCAGGAGTTTGAGGTTACAGTGAGCTATGATCTAGCCACTGTACTCCAGCCTAGGCAACAGAGCTAGACCCTGTCAAAAAGAAGAAAGAAAGAAAGAGAGAGAGAGGGAAGAAAGGGAAGAAAGGAAGAAAGGGAGGAAGGGAGGACGGGAGGGAGGGAGGGAGGGAGGGAGGACGGGAGGGAGGAAAGAAAGGGAACACTACTGAAATCTAGTTTACAGAATTGTGTCAAGAGTTAGGGCCAAAAAACTAGATTCCTGCTTTGACACGTGGGAAGAGATTGAGTTTTTGAAATTAAATAGTGTACGAGCTATTTAATGCTCCACTTCCATGACCAGAGTGGCACTGTCATACAGTGGAGTGTGTGTTTGAATCAATTTGTGTTGCACTATCTGATTTGCAGGTAGTCTGAAAACATCTCGTAACATCTGAAGCTGTTGTGCTCTTGTGGTTTTGTCCATTAGCATTAAAAAGAATGCATTTCCATACTTTTAAAAAATTATTATTATTTTTTTTGACATGGAATCTTGCTCTGTTGCCCAGGCTGGAGTGCAGTGGTATAATCTCAGCTAACTGCAACCTCCACCTCCAGGGTTCAAGCGATTCTCCTGCCTCATCCTCCTGAGTAGCTGGGACTACAGGTGCATGCCACCATGCCCAGCTAACTTTTGTATTTTTAGTAGAGATGAGGTTTCACTATGTTGGCCAGGATGGTCTTGATCTCTTGAACTTGTGATCTGCCTGCCTTGGCCTCCCAAAGTGCTGAGATTACAGGCATGAGCCACCTCGCCTGGCCAAAAAATTATTAAAAGATTGTCAAACTTAAGAAAAGTTTGGCCGGGCGCAGTGGCTCACGCCTGTAATCCCAGCACTTTGGGAGGCTGAGGCGGGTGGATCACGAGGTCAAGAGATCGAGACCATCCTGGTCAACATGGTGAAACCCCGTCTCTACTAAAAATACAAAAAATTAGCTGGGCACGGTGGCGTGTGCCTGTAATCCCAGCTACTCAGGAGACTGAGGCAGGAGAATTGCCTGAACCCAGGAGGGCGGAGGTTGCGGTGAGCCGAGATGGCGCCATTGCACTCCAGCCTGGGTAACAAGAGCGAAACTCCGTCTCAAAAAAAAAAAAAAAAGGAAAAGTTTGGTATTTTGGTATTGGGGAGTCTTCGAAAACTTTGGAAACCTACCCCCTCCTCTGCCCTACCTTAGAGGATAGGTAGAAAAGTTATGGTTAAAATAAGAAAGGTTTGGCCAATGAGCACTTAAAATCCTGGTTAGGAAACGCAGTGTTTTGTTTGGTTACTGTCCTCCTTGACTTTTTTGGTGAAGGTGGTTTTGTTGAGCTTTGATTAATTTTGAGGTGGGGTCCTTACTTCATTCAGTTGATTTTTGAATTGTTCAGCTAACAGGAACACAGAAAACTCTATAGACTTATAATACACATAAGCGATTATATGGTTTGTCCTCATGCCTAAAAGAAAAAATTAATTTGACAATGAAATAAACAACAGAGAGGCAGCAAATACAGATTCTGTAAGTCCCTGTCTGCCTCTCTTTAAGAGACACGGTCTCACTCTGTTGCTCAGGCTGGAGTGCAGCGGTGCAACCACAGTTCACTACAGCCTCAAACTCCTGGGCTAAAGTGATCTTCCCACTTCATTCTCTCAAATAGCTGGGACTGAAGGCATGTGCCATCAAGCCCAGCTAATTTTCTTTTGTTTTGAGACAGAGTCTTGCTGTGTCTCCCAGGTTGGAGCACAGTGGGGCCATCTCGGCTCACTGAAATCTCGGTCTCCTGGGTTCAAGTGATTCTCCTGCCTTAGCCTCCCCCTTAGCTGGGATTACAGGCATGCGCCACCACACCCAACTAATTTTTGTATTATTAGTAGAGATGGAGTTTTGCCATGTTGGCCAGGCTGTTCTTTAACTTCTGGCTACAAGTGATCCACCCAAATCGGCTTCCCAAAGTGCTAGGATTACAGGTGTGAGCCACTGTGTCTGGCCTGATTTTTTATTAATTAATTAATTAATTTATTTATTTATTTTTTGGTAGAAGCTGGGTGTTTTTATATTGGCCAGGCTGGTCTTGAATTCCTGACCTCAAGCGATTCTCCCACTTCGGCCACCCAAAGCGCTGGGATTACAGACAGGAGCCGCCATACCCGGCCCTCTTTTTCTCAATTTATAGACAACAGAGTCAGCATGTAGGCTTTTCTAGCTTTGTATATAGATTTCTCATGTCTTTTGTAATTTTTGAGAAGGAATCCTAGTATACATGTTCTAAATTGGCAAGAAGATTCATATATTAACCATACACATACAAACAGTTTTTAATCTTCTTTTGGCAGACACTGTATAAAGAAAGTCGGGAAGCACAATTTTATTTGGTAGATTCAGAAGTACTGACACATGATGTCCCCTACCACGATTACTTCTATACCGTGAACAGATACTGTATCATCCGATCTTCAAAACAGAAATGCAGGCTCAGGTGAGCTGCTATAAATGAGTATGTTAGGATAGCCCAGATTATGTCCTGGTCATTTATTCATCCTGAATTCTTAGTAGTAGCTTTATACAACAATTTTATTTCTTGCTCAAATTACATTTCCAACAGTGGTGAGCAGAGAAGTGGGGCTTCTCAGCTAAGGCCCCCGCTTGATGAAGGCTTTGATATCCAGAGCTACATGATCCGGAATATGTGTCATTCAGTTGCCACAGGAAGAGAAAGCTGCAGAATTGTGTTCACAATCCATTGACCAGAAGCAGTCTTGTGACCTTGTTTAACGGCAAAGGGGTTGGGAGTTTCGGGGGAGTGCACAGTGAGCAGTAATTGGCTCTGCTGCAGCAGGAAATGAGAAATGTTGGTGCATTACAGAGAGTGATGGGGCATCATGTATGTGACCAAGTGGGGTTAATGTAGTTGCTTTCACCTAGTGTATGACCACTAGAGATTTTTTATACGAGGAATTTAGAAAATTTAGTATTTATTTTGAGCCCTTATTGCTATTTAGATAAGGAAAATTCAGGGCTTGAGAAAGGAAATAAGTAAAATGGCAAGTACTTAGGAGGAAAATATGATGAAATTATTAGCAGCACACGTTAATTTTTTATATAAAAGTTATCAATGAACACATTTTGTTTTATAATATTAATGACTTTGAATCCTTTTGACTTTCCACTGAATACAATCTTACATTTAATTATAACACGAATATAACTAAAGTCTGCTCTTTAAATAAATATTCTTTCCTTCTTATTCTGTTAGAGTTTCCACAGACTTGAAATACAGAAAACAGCCATGGGGCCTTGTCAAATCTTTAATTGAGAAGAATTCCTGGAGTTCTTTGGAAGACTATTTCAAACAGCTTGGTTTGAAAATTTTTTTATTTATCTATTTTTGTGAAGATGGCATTTATTAACAAAATAGGTTGACTTTTAATTTGGATTCATAACAGGAAACTGGTCAGTGATGCTGGGATGACTCCTGCTAAAGTGGTTCCCACTGTTCCACTTGCTCTGCCACTTAAGGAATTTCAAAACTCTTAATTTTCATTGGTCAAACAAACACTTATGTAATGCTTATTTATTTATTTATTTGTTTGAGACAGAGCCTCCCTTTGTCATCCAGGCTGGAGTGCAGTGGTGCGATCTCTGCTCACTGCAACCTCCCCCTCCCAGGTTCAAGCGATTCTCCTGCCTCAACCTCCCGAGTAGCTGGAACTACAGGCGTGCACCACCACACCCAGCTAATTTTTAATTTTTAGTGGAGACAGGGTTTCACCATATTGGCCAGGCTGGTCTCGAACTCTTGACCTCAGGTGATCTGCCCTCCTCGGCCTCCCAAAGTGCTGGGATTACAGGCATGAGCCACCACGCCAGGCCATATATAGTGCTTATTATATGTCAAACATATATAATAAAGTTCTATGTGCTTTACAAATAGTAACTCATTTCATACTCAGAACAACTCTGGCATGTAGGTACTATTATTATTTTTCATTTTACTAAAAGAGGAAAATGAAACACAGAGAGGTTGACTTTTATCAAGATCCCACAGAGCTGTCACATCCCTTTGCCTCTGTAAGGAACTAAGGAGGCCGACTGTATAACCTGATCATAGATATACACCTGTGCTGTCTAAGCTCTAGGGAGTTCTTGGGGCCACCTCCCTTATCAGATGTAGCTTTTCTGGGCTTATGCAGGCCAACTTGGCAATAGTGATACATACATGTATGGATTTGGTGGAGGTGGGTACTAGAGGCTGACTGGGGAAAACGATATAGTGGTTCTGTTTGGATATTTCTTAACGTATACATCGATAAATATATACACACGCACACATACATGAGCATAATTTAAGTTTAGTTGAAGAAAAGCTGGTGGTCAGTCAACTCAAGGTAATTTAAGGCTTATCATCTAGTTTGGTGATAATTTTCCTTGACTTTCTTCCTTGTCTATTTCATTATTAAATTATTCATCAAGAGCAGAGAAAATGACTCAAATATTAGATTGGCCACTGAATAAGTTTCTAATATAAAAAATCTGGCAGAGGAAAAAGTTGAAACAAATGACAAAAATGAGGTTTTTAGGTTGTTTGCAGATTTTCTTTGCTAGTGTTTCCTTTCTTGCAAACCCTCACTGAAAATTAGAACTAGCATATGCTACTCCTTCCTGTGAGGTTGACAAGTACCATAACCGGTTTTGGAAATCTTTCTAATGATCTAGTGTAAGTGGGCAGCCTGTTGTTTCCATAACTGAAGTCATTACATTAATATGCACTAATAACATAGCACATGGCAAATTTGCTCTGATGATCCTATCATTTATTAATACACATTCTTCCTGGAATAATGAAACCTCTTTATGGGGTCATTGTGCTCTCTAAAGCTTTTCATTAAGTGTTAAATTTGAATCTAGGCCGTAAGAACCTAAGGAATTTGTTAAAGAAAATTATCAAGGCTTAAACAAATGAACAAAAATAGCCACCAAAAAACCTTGTATTTTATAGTTGAGGAGCTTTCCCCAGTATTTAAATATTCTTTTTTTTTTCTTAGAATCAGATTTGTTAATTGAAGAATCTATATTAAATCAGGCCATTGAAGACCCTGGGAAACTTACTGGCCTACGAAGGAGAAGGCGAGCATTCAACCGAACAGCAGAAACGGTTCCTAAACTTTCTTCTCAGCATTCCTCTGGAGATGTGGGCTTAGGTGCCAAAGACGATATTACAGGTAATTGTTATATGAAGCAGAATGTGCCTCTTGTTTGTAAGATATGTCAGGAGGTCTCCTTTTCTTTCCTCTTATATCGATAATGTTTCTCAAACTCTGTGTTCCTTCAAGATAACTAATATCTCAGTATAAAGGAGCAGTTGCAAAATGGCAAGCATATAACTGATATATTTTATTTGGCCCATGTAGCATTTTAAAAATTGGACATTAAATGTTTTTTAAAATTTTTTTTTTTTTTAAGATAGGGTCTTGCTGTTGCCCATGTTGTTAAGTAGCACAATCATGGCTCACTGTAACCTCGAGCTCCTGGGCTCAAGCCCCAGCTTGCCACAGCTCCCACCACAATCACCACTCTGCCAACTTCAGAACCACTTTGCTCATTTATTTGCTGCCTAGCATTTATAAACATTCTATTTCTATGTTTCAGTGTACTGCTCTCTTAATCCTTATATACTGTCAGGGCCAGCCCAGGAAAACTGCAAGATAAGATTTGACTTTTATTATCTCCATTCTCAATTTTGAACACATCTTCCATTTAATAACTGTTACTCCTTTCCTTTCAGAGGTATAGACCTCTCATAACTTCTCATCCTTTTACATTATCAGATCTTCTGTTGAGGCTTGTATCTTAGTGAGAATATGTTTATCTACTATTTAAGATTAATGGCTCTTTAATTTTGAAATTTAAAAGTTTGGGTAACAATAGGATACAATGTTTTGTTTTTAAGGAGGGAAGCATTTTAAGTAAGCCCAGTTAAATATTATTTGCAGAGATATTTGCTTATTGATATTAGTTACTTAGCTATCAAGCATGTTACATTGAATTGCTTATTTAATTGCAGAGTAAAGTGATTTGCAATATAGGACAAATTTTAAGGACTGCCATAAGTTTTCTCTTTGTAGATTTGTTTCATATTACTCAGGATGTCAGAAATTTAAAAAAGGGGTGCAGGAAATTTACCCCAAATCACCTTATCTTTACAAATAACTTTTAAAATTTCTTTTTCAGTTCTTTTCAAATGAGTATTAAATTTTTGTCCATTGTAATCACAATTCTCATTCTAATGCAGCCTTTTTCTTATGAACTACAGGAAAGAAAGAGGAAATGGAAAACTATAACATCACTATTATTGTGGTGATGAGTATTTTGTAAGTATTTGTTGTGAATGCTTATTTTGCTTGTGTCTGCATTTATCTTTAGTTTCCAAAAAATTTGAATGTATTTGTACATTATTGTATAGAAATTGCCATTATTTGACTAATGCTGGCCTACAAAAGTAGCAATTTTATAGGTTTCAGAATTACAGCTTTATGTATGATTTTTCAGAAGAACAGTTAAATTTGAGAAAATACGAAGTACTCATTCAACAAATGTTTTTAATTGTTAATCTCATTAATTTCTACAGTAATAGGTTTTTTTTTTTTTTTGGAGATGTAGTTTTGCTCTTGTTACCCAGGCTGGAGTGCAATGGCGCGATCTCGGCTCACCGCAACCTCCACCTCTTGGGTTCAGGCAATTCTCCTGCCTCAGCCTCCTGAGTAGCTGGGATTACAGGCACGCACCACCATGCCCAGCTAATTTTTTGTATTTTAAGTAGAGATGGGGTTTCACTATGTTGACCAGGATAGTCTCGATCTCTTGACCTTGTGATCCACCTGCCTCGGCCTCCCAAAGTGCTGGGATTACAGGCATGAGCCACCGCGCCCGGCCCCAGTCATAGGTTTTTATGGACAGTTTCATAAATTTAAAGGAAATATTTATATATACATGCTGGGGAACAATTAACACTATTTTACTCTATGTGATTAGACATATGGTTCTTACATAACTCTGCTGTACCTGAGAATTGCTTAGGGTGCTTGCTAAAATGCAGATTTCTTGACCCTTGTCTGAGAGATTGATTCAGTAGTTCTTGAGTAGGCATCAGGAATCAGTATTTTAAAACATATACCCAAGGTTATTCTGATGCAAGTGATATAAGCATTACATGGTGAAAAATACTGGGACAATGTCTGAATCCACTCAGCCAGTCATATTTAGAATATTAATATTTACATGGCTCTATATGTATCTTGAGGCACTGTGTTAGATTTAATTGAATTGGTTGTGACTTAGTGATATATTCTAGGTGATAATTTTTTGGATTGGAGCTTCAATATTAGCTTTTTTTTTTTTCCCTAATTATAGATTTTAGAACATAGAAGATGTTTGTTGTTCCTTTGGGTTTTATGGAAGATTTTATATGCTCTGCTTAAATCAGTTTTCTATGACAGTTCTTAATAGCAAATATTATCAGTGTTCTTTTGCATTACTTCATAGAAAATGTTTACTCAAAAGTTGGAATATTAATCTCTATACTATTTCAATGCCATAATAATTTCAAAGATTGGATTTTCTTGCTACTATCTTTTTCTTAAAAAAAAATCTTGATGGGTAAAAGTGAATAAGGGCAAATTAATATTTTAATAGAAAAAGTAGAGAGGGGGAGAGAGATCCAAGATGGCCGATTAGCAGCAGCTCAGGATTGCAGCTCCCAGTGAAGGCGCAGAGAGTGAGTGGATGCCACGCTCCCAGACGAATTTTTGTCACCCACGGACCGGGAGGTTCCCAGCAGAGGAGCCCCACGGATCGCCTGCGCGACTCTTTTGGCCAGCGCGGCTGTTTTGCTGGCGCTTCAGCACGGCAGTTCTCAGTGTGGAGTATACGGGACTGGGCACCCTTTTAGTGGGTGTTTGGAGCTCCGGGAGGGCGGAGTCACCCATTCAGCTAATTGAAAAGGGGACTGAGACGGGGAGCCAGACTGGGAGATTCCCGGGCAAAAAAGCGCCACGAATCTCAACGCCGCTGTTTCAGCCGGCGCAGTGGGTCGCCACAAGGGAAATTCCACAGATTCCAGCGTCCTTTCAACAGGTGACTGGAACACCTGGGAGAGAATCGACTGTTAAATTAAAAAAAAAAGGCACTGAGACAGAGAGCCAGGTGATCAGGTTCAGCTGGTCCCACCCCCACAAAAAAAATAGCAATTGGAAACGCTGAGGATTGAGAGTTTCACAGCAAGCACAGCTGAACCCGGGAAGGTCCAGCTCTGTCGGGGAGGGGTGTCCACTGAGGGAAAACTAAGAAACAGAAAAAACTTCATCACCAGCAAGCTGGAGGTTCACTCAGAGACCCAATCTGAAAGTCAGCAATTACAAAGACGACAGGTGGATAAATCCACAAAGATGTGAAGAAACCAGTGCAAAAAGGCTGAAAACACCCAAAATCAGAATGCCTCTCCTCCTACAGGGGATCGCAGCTCCTCATCAGCAAGGGAACAAGGCCTGATGGAGAGTAAGTGTGATGAACTGACAGAATCTGGCTTCAGAAGGTGGATAATAAGAAACTTCTGTGAGCTAAAAGAACTGGTTCTAACCCAATGCAAAGAACCTAACAACCTTGAAAAAAGGTTTGACGAAATGCTAACGAGAATAGACAATTTAGAGAAGAATATAAGTGAATTAATGGAGCTGAAAAACACTATGAGAACTTCGTGAAGTATGCACAAGTTTTAATGGTCTAATTGATCAAGCAGAAGAAAGGATATCAGAGGTTGAAGACCAACTCAATGAAATAAAATGAGAAGACAAGATCAGAGAAAAAAGGGTAAAAAGAAATGAGCAAAGTCTCCAAGAAATATGGGACTATGTGAAAAGACCTAATCTACGTTTGATAGGTGTACCTGAATGTGACGAAGAGAATGAATCCAAGCTGGAAAATATTCTTCAGGACATTATCCAGGAAAACTTTCCCAACCTACCAAGACAGGACAATACTCAACTCCAGGAAATACAGAGAACACCACAAAGATATTCCTCAAGAAGAGCAACCCCAAGGCACATAATCGTTAGATTCACCAGGGTTGAAATGAAGGAGAAAATACTAAGGGCAGCCAGAGAGAAAGGTCAGGTTACCCACAAAGGGAAGCCTATCAGACTCACAGCAGATCTCTCAGCAGAAACCCTACAAGCCAGAAGAGAGTGGGGGCCAATATTTAACATCCTTAAAGAAAAGAACTTTCAACCCAGAATTTCATATCCAGCCAAACTAAGCTTCATAAGTGAAGGAAAAATAAAATTTTTTGTGAACAAGCAAGTACTCAGAGATTTCATTACCACTAGGCCTGCTTTACAAGAGCTTCTGAAAGAAGCACTACACATAGAAAGGAACAACCAGTACCAGCCATTCCAAAAACATACCAAAAGGTAAAGAGCATCACTATAATGAAGAACCTACATCAATTAATGGGCAAAACAGCCAGCTAGCATTAAATGGCAGTATTCAACTCACATATATCAATATTAATCCTAAATTTAAATGGACTAAATGCCCCAATCAAAAGACACAGACAGGCAAATTGGATAAAAAGCCAAAACCCATCGGTATGCTGCATCCAGACCCATCTCACATGCAAGGATACACACAGTCTTAAAACAAAGGGATAGAGGAAGATTTACCAACCAAATGGAGAGAGAGAAAAAAAAAAGGAGTTGCAATTCTCGTCTCTGATAAAATAGACTTTAAAGCAACAAAGACCAAAAGAGACACAGAAGGACATTACATACTGGTAAAAGGATCAATGCAACAAGAAGAGCTAACGATCCTAAATATATATGCACCCAATACAGGAGCACCCAGATACATAAGGCAAGTTCTTAATGACTTACAAAGAGACTTAGACTCCCACACAATAATACTGGGAGACTTTAACAGCACATCATCAATATTAGACAGATCAATGAGATATAAAATTAACAAGGATATCCAGGACTTGAATTCAGACCTGGAACAAGTAAACTTAATAAACATTTACAGAACTCTTCACCCCAAATCCATAAAACATACATTCTTCTCAGTATCACATGACACCTATTCTAAAATTGACCACATAATTGGAAGTAAATCACTCCTCAGCAATTGCATAGCATTTTATAGGTTTAAATGAAATATTGGTTGGCTGCGTGTTTGTTATTTTCCTCCCTTATTCCTTCCTGTCTCCATTGTTAAGCACCATTACTGGCATAAAAGAGGTTTTTAATACCCATTTTTAGACTGCATTCTAGCCTGGGCAATAGAGCAAGATTCCCGTTCTCTCTCCCTCTTTCTTTTCCTCTTTCTTTCTCTTTCATTCTTTTTTTCTTTCTTTCTCTCTTTCTTTCTTCCTCTTTCTTTTTCTTTCTTTCTCTAAAAAAAAAAAAAGAAAAGAAAAAGTAGAGAGATATGATGCCACCTATATATTTGCATGTATATTTATAAGGTATGTAACCATTCACTCGAAAGGCTGCTGTGAAGGCTGGGTGCCGTGGCTCACACTTATAATCCCAGCATTTTGAGAGGCTGAGGCGGGTGGATTATGAGGTCAGGAGTTCAAGACCAGCTTGGCCAAGATGGTGAAATCCCGTCTCTACTAAAAATACAAAAATTAGTTGGGTGTGGTGGTGGGTGTCTGTAATCCCAGCTATTCAGGAGGCTGAGGCAGAGAATTGCTTGAACCTGGGAGGCAGAGGTTGCAGTGAGCCAAGATTGTGCCACTGCACTACAGCCTGGGTGACAGAGTGAGACTCTGTCTCAAAAAAAAAAAAAAAGAAAAAAAAAAAGGCTGCTATGAAGACCGTTACATTAAGTTCGTTTGGCATGTAACATTTTATATCTGACACCATTAATGTATATTTGGGACTGGATACTTCCTTTGTCCAAGATGAACTAGAATAATTTTTGCTGAATGGCAATTTTATTTTTTTGCTGGCTTCCACTGGGAATTAGAGGTACATCATGCTGTACCTGAGATCAGCTACATATTGATCTTCATTTCCTTTTTTGAAAGGCAGAATTATGGGTGTATAATTGTCTAAGCCAAAGGCACCCAAAATAGATCCTAAAAGCTGATCTGGTAGATTTCTAAGCTGGTGGTCTCACATCAACACTGACTAGGATTCCTAGCAGAGCGGGGAGATGTCAAAGACAGCCCAAACCTGTGACTTAGGATTATTCGAGGACTTGTATTGTCACTCGAATTTCCTTCCATCTTTTCCCTCAATCTCCACTTAATACTTAACAGTAATTATTTCATATAATAAAATAGGGATAATTGATTTAAATAATAATGACAAACGGAAAACTGTCTAGACAATATGCATTTTTAAAGCTTTTGCATGTATATTCTGCATTAGCAATGCTTAGGTCTGGAAAAATGTGGATTAACCGGATATAATTTGCTCTGCTTAGTGTGTTGTTATTAGTTTTGTTGAATGTGACACTGTTTCTGAAGCTGTCAAAGATAGAACATGCTGCTCAGTCCTTTTACCGTCTCCATCTCCAAGAAGAGAAATCTTTAAAGTAAGTCTTTTTCCCCCTGAACTGTATTCACCACATTATTTCAATAATTCTTTAGTTGCAGAAAATTTAATTTCAGTTTCAGAGCTTATGGTCTGTTAACTTTCCTGTAGCCATAAACAGCCTGTTTTTTGTTTGTTTAATTTTGTGTTTTGTTTGCAAGTCTATGGGGCGCTGATGATTTCTGAAAATGGAAAAAAGATCAGAAACTCGATTTTGAAGACGATATTTTTCTTTCAGTTTAGCCTCTGAAATGGTGTCAAGAGCAGAAAATACTCAAACGAATAAAGATCAGGCCCATCGTTTAAAGGGAGTGCTCCGAGACTCCATAGTGATGCTTGAACAGGTAGGCAACTCTATGCTTCGTACCTTCGTCCCAGTATGAATCAGTTGCTCTTCCGCTTATGAGAGAATATTTACCCTACTATCATTGAAGAAATCCCCCTGCTAGAGGCAGCTACCCCTACCAGTCCCTATTAAGCAAGGGTATTATGTTTATTATGTAACCACTTTTGTTTATTTATTTAGTTAGAAATAGGAGTATATAATATACACTGTTGTATATCCTCTTTTTTCAATTAGTAATATATTCTGAAGATGTTTCCATATCAGCATGTATACATCTACTTCATTTTTATTGATCCTTCTGAATAAAACTCGATGCCTAATATTAAGCTCTTTTTATAGGAATGGCAGCTATTATATACACTGTCCATTATTTTACTTTTATCTGTTAACCGTGTATCTTGGAGATACTTCCATCTCAATATATAAATCACTCCCCCTTAACAGCTGCATAAGATTCAACTGTATAAAATGTGCCATAATTATCTTACTAGTAGTTTTACCACTATTGCCCATTATTTTTACTAGTATTTACAGGCATTTAATCCCCCAATTTTCTGCTTATAAATCTCCTCTCAGAATCTTTATTCACATAGGCACTCCATTGATGAGGCCTTCTGATGGCTCCAGTCAGGTCCACTGGCCCTCTATGCCTGGCGCACAGCTATCATCCTGGGTTCCTATTGTCTGTGTCTTCTGTTTCCTACATCCTGTGTTATCCTTTCTTAGTTTACTTCCTCCTTTTAATGGAGCACATCCAACAGTAGCTTCCTGAGAAAGAGAATTTGGAGGTAAATATTTTAAGAGTTCACCTAACTGAAAATTTCTCATTCTACCTTTTCTGTTGCTTACAAATGGTTTGGCTAGAACTTTGAAGGCATTGCTTCATTGTTGTCTGAGAATTCTGAGGCTTTTTATCACTCTTGATTCTTTCATCTGGAAACTTAGGCCTATAGTTCTGGAAGTTTTCTTGAGTCATATAGTTGATGATCTCCTTCCCTCATTCATTTTCTCTTTCCTGACCTTCTACAACTCCTGTTATTGAGATGTCAGCCTTCTATTGGATGGGTTGTGTAATATTCTTACCTTTTTTTCCCATCTCTTAGTCTTTTTGTTCTACTTCTGGGATATTTTATCAACTTTATCTTCACATTATTCTATTGAGTTTTTCGGTTTTTGCTAATAAATTTTCAATTTCAAAGATTATTTTTCTGAATGATTTCTTTTCTTTGTAGTGTTGCAATCTCTTTTTTTTTTTTTTTTTTTTTTTTTTTTTTGGGTGGCGGGGGAATCTCGCTCTGTCACCCAGTCTGGAGTATAGTGGCACAATCTCAGCTTGCTGCAACTTCTACCTCCCAGGTTCAAGCGATTCTCCTGTCTCAGCCTCCTGAGTAGCTGGGATTTCAGATGTGTTCTACTGTGCCTGGCTAATTTTTGTATTTTTAGTAGAGATGGGGTTTCACCATGTTGGCCAGGCTGGTCTCCAACTCCCGACCTCAGGTGATCTGCCGACCTCAGCCTCCCAAAATGTTAAGATTACAGGCAGGAGCCACTGCACCCGGCCATCTTTTCTGGTTTCATTTTTTTGAGACTCACTCAGTCTCACTCTGTCGCCCAGCTGGAGTGCGGTGGCATGAACATGGCTCACTGCAGCCTTAACCTTCTGGGCTCAAGCAAACCTCCCACCTCACCGTCCCGTAGCTAGGACTACAGGTGTGAGCCACCATGCCCAGCTAATTTTTGCAGTTTTTGTAGAGACAAGGTTTTGCCGTGTTGCCTAAGCTGGTCTCAAACTCCTGGGCTCAACAGCTGTCTGCCTTGGCCTCCCAAAGTGTTGGGATTGCAGGCATGAGCCACTGTTCCCAGCTACAATTATTGTTTTTTTAATGACTACAATATCTTTATCTCTCTTAAGATATTATTGTTAGTTACATTTTTTTAAATCTTCTTCTAGCATTCTCATTTTCCATCAAGATCCCCTCCCCAACACCCCAATTTTAATTTCTGTCTTTAAGGTTAGGGAATTTCTTTAGTGTTTGATAGCCCTCGGTTATCTTCTTGTGTGGATCCCAAGCTCTTAACATGGATTAGGCTGGTGTACCCCCAACTTCTCTGTAGATCTGGCTGGCCTCTTGGCTGAGAAATCCTGATTATCAGGACCTTCTAGTCAGTTTCTACAGGGAAGACTCCTCTAGTCTCCCACCTGGTGGATTTAAGGCTGACTGTGGCATTTTAGGAGCTGAGCAGAAGAGGGATAGGGGAAGGAAAGGCAGAAAGGATGGTGTCAGGATTCAGTATATACATTTTCATGTATTACCCTTGTTTCTGGTATGTACTGCTATCCTTAACAATGCCGTGGCAGCCAGAGATCCTCTGTTTTATCCTGTACAGAAAATAAAATTCCAGACTTCTGCCTAGGTAGTAGGAAAGGTCAGATGCCAAGAGTTTCATAGGATCCTTCTTTTGGCCCTTCCTCTTTATTCTCACTTCCAGAGATTCCTGGTCATCAACACCTGAGCCTTTTGAGGATTCTTTGGGGTTAATTTGGTTGGTTCTCAGCATTTCCTACCGTTACTTTAGGATTCAGCTTTTCCAGGTCTGCTAAGTCTTCCATCTGCTTTGCAGTTTTCAAAGTTGCATTGCTGTTTTCTCCTTTTCTGATCTCCTTGCCCTTATAGCTTTATGCCTTTAAAAAATACCTTTATTAGTGGGGTTAAAGGAGCAAAGTTGGATGTACATATTTATTCCACTCTTAACTCTTCAGCTCACTCTGGCCTGGTGTTCTTCCTCCATGGTTCCCTCAACTAATATTGCTTGAGCTAAGGTCCCCAGTGACATCTGGCTTATAAAAAGAATGTACCTTTTTTCATTCTTCATCCTACAGTGTCAGCATTGACAGAGCTAAACATTTCTTTCTTGAAATGTATCTAATTATGCTTTCTTTAAAGCCATTGAAAGAATCTTATTGTGATACAATTCACACACAATAAAATTTTTTCTTCACAAGGTTGGGCAACCATCATCACTATCTAATTCCAGAGCATTTTCATAAACTCACAAGAAAACCTGTACACGTTAGCCGTTACTTCCCAGCCTTCACTCCCCTTGACTCCTGGCACTCACTGATCTACTTTCCATTACTATGGGTGTGCCTATTCTGGGCATGTTATCTAAATGGAATAATACAATATGTGCTCTTTAGAGACTGGCTTCTTTCACTTAGAAAAATGTAAAACTACATTTTGCTAGTTAAAAACATCTCCTTTACTGGGCGTGGTGGCTCACACTTGTAATCCATAGCACTTTGGGAGGCCAAGGTGGGTGGATAATCTGAGCTCAGCGGTTCAAGACCAGCCTGGGCAACACGGTGAAACCCTGTCTCTACTAAAATACAAAAAATTAGCTGGGCGTGGTGGCGTGCACATGTAGTCCCAGCTACTTGTGAGGCTGAGGCAGGAGAATTGCTTGAACCTGGGAGGTGGAAGTTGCAGTGAGCTGAGATCGCACCACTGCACTCCAGCCTAGGCAACAGAGCGAGACTGTCTCAAAAATAAATAAATAAATAAATAAATAAATAAATAAATAAATAATTAAATAAATAAAAATAAAAACATCTTCTCTGCCTGACGTCTTCCTGGCCCAAATGCTCCAGGTCCTGTGTTAGATTCTCTTCCTTTCTCTATTATTCTCCGTTTAGGTGATCTTATTCATGCCCCTAACTTTAAATAACCACACATTCCAATGACTCCTGTCTTACTTAGTCCATTTATGCTGCTATAACAAAATCCCAGAGACTGGGTCATTTATAAAGAACAGAAACTTATTGCTCACAGTTCTGGAAGCTGAGGAGTCCAAGATTAAGGTGCTGGCAGGTTTGGTGTCCACATATATGGCACCGTCTACATGTTCACACATGGCAGGAGGGACCGAAGGACAAAAAAGGGGCCTAGTTAGTTCCCTGAAGCTCTTTTTTATAAGAGCACGAATCCACTCATAAGAGTCCTCATGATCTAATCACCTCCCAGAGATTTTCTTAGAGAAATGAGGTGTCCAAGTGTATTGTTAACAACAAAAGTTACAAAATTCAGTGTCAAAGTGTTAAGTTGTAAGGAAAATGCTTTGAGAGTTTAGGGGCAGAATGTTTGGGGAGAACTACAGGAAGAGTGTATATGAGTAAGTTTCAGATAGGTGAAGAACATGAGGATAAGGGTATGCAAAGGCACTGAAGCAAAACTTGAGTTGTTTAGGGGATAGGGAGGAGACCACTGCAACTTCAGAAACCATTCAGGAAAACAAGTCTGTCACTTTGCTTAATTTGATTAATGGACCTCTTGGGAGGTAGATATGCAGTAGTAGGAAGAAGTACAGTCTCCAGCAAATGGGAAGAACTCTGTAGCAATCATACTGATAGATATCCGAAAGAATCAGGTATTTGTTAATTAACATTTTATTTGGGCATCAGAATAAACAAAACTATATCAAGTGTCATTGTAAATTCTGGTCATAAAAATTAGAAATTTTCTAATCTGATTTGAAAAATTAAACAATCTGATTTTGAAAATTTTGTTTGCAGCTGAAGAGCTCACTCATTATGCTTCAGAAATCATTTGATCTACTAAATAAGAATAAGACTGGCATGGCTGTTGAAAGCTAGTGATCTGAAGGACTAAAACCACAGAGATACTTGGAACTGAAAGAAAATACCTGGAAGAAAACCAGAGGATGAAGGATTTTGTTATAGAACATTTGTATGTTTTTTCGTTATTGAGATTTCTAATACGAACATTTCTTTCAGTAACATTTATTTGATAATTAGTCTCTGCTGGCCTTAAGAATCCATCCTTTCACCTCTTATAGATAGTTTTAAGCTGTGAATTTCTCCAGTGAACCGTGAAATATATTGTAGAACTGAATTTTTCTGATACAAAAAGAAAATGGCATACCCTGAACTGAGTGGTATGGTCTCATTTCTACAGTAAGTTTTGAAGTTTGATGCTTTTTTAGCACAGAATCAGTATATTTCCAATAGGCTGCTTTCATAACTGAGGTAAGTCCAAGAGGATAATGAAGACAATGTAAGAAGAAACCTTTGTCACTACTGATTTTAAAGGATCTATTTTCAGGCATATATCATAACATTTCCAGGTTTGTGTATTGTAAATATTATAATGTCTTCATTTATTCAGCATGCAAATTTAATAGTCAAACTTTTTGAATCTGCATATTGATGATTATCTGAAAGGGTCTTCTGCCATGTTGTATCTTTATGAAAGAAATGGTTTTTTTTTTTTTTCTTAAGGTAGCTATTAGAGGTGGGATTATCTTGCCTCCTTATGTAGGATACCAACAGTCAAAAGGAAGAACCATCCTCTGAGTTTTCAAAACCAGAAGGTTATATTAACATCTGGGCATTTAGTGACACATCAAACGCATACTTGAACTAAGACTGGCTTAAGCTTAGCAGTCTTTCATGGTCGAAGTGACCCATCTGGTTGAAGATAATTTGTGTATTTTCAGTAACCATGTATGGCTTCATTCTTTATGTATGTGTGTTACTTATTTTGCTTGGTAAATTATAAGCCAGACACAAACTTTAGCTCTTTAATAAAAAGTTCTGGGGCATGTATTTCCCAATACAAGTGTACTGACTCTGAAGTTGTAACTCAGATACAAGCTTTGCCTTTTTCATAATAAGTTTTTATGCATTATTGAAAATTTTGTCTCAATACAATGGACTCATTGAAATAAGAACTTTGTAAACTGACTTGAAATTAGGTATTTTTTCAAGAGTCAGGGAAAGTTGAAGTGTTTTACTGTTTTGTCTCTTGAGCCCTTTCTCTGGGGAAAAAGCTATACATATAAAAATGTATATATATTCTTACTGTTACATAAATGTACAGTGTATGTATATTATTACTGTTTGAACAACTAGTGCCTTTAATTAAATGTTTCATTTTTCTCCAGACTCACCAAAGCCACATGGCATTGTTAAAGTCATTTTTGAGATTCCTGTAGAGAATGAAAGTATTCACTGACTCCATTAGAGGTTTCTCTGGGTGAATTCCAACTAAGCTTACCTGGGGGTATCAGTGAACCTACCTGGGTTTGTTTTGTTCTGGTAAGGATTTATGTAGTGTCTGCCTGTGAGCAAGAATGAGTGGATCATAAACTTGAAGCTTTCTCTGTCACAAAAATGATCGACAATGTTTTTGTGATGTTTCTTTAAAAGTTGTACTTTATAACATGCCTCAAGGAAGATTACCAAAGTAAGTTGCTTTATAAATTAAGGCTAAATTCATATGGATGCAGAATTCAATTAATAAAATTTGAGCCTGTTATATAAATTGCATATTAATAAAATACAAAATTTCTGAGTTGTTTTTCTACTTAAAAACAAAACCAGAAAGTCTGCCGTAGTGAAACGTGTACATGGGCCTACACTCTTTAAAGAAATTTTGTGCAATAATAAAACCCAAAGGGGACTCTCATCTCAGGACAGTTTCATCTCAAATACGCAGACGACTGGAACAAAAGTACTAGCGAGGCCTGCCGGTCTAATGTAAAGGCTGCTAGCCAGAAATCATGAAAATGAACAGGTTGCTAAATGAACAGAACCGGCGGCAGTGATGGGCCTTTAAGAGAAGGTCAGCGAAATTGGGGGAGGTTCTTGGAGAACATTTTGCGGTGGAGAGCTCCTCCACCGCCTGTTGCCGGCGTCTGAATGAAGGCTGGCCGCCACGCGGTCTCACGCAGTTCGGAAATGCTCCGGCTTCCCCGGTTTCCCGTATTTCCGTCTCCGCACCTCGCCCGCACCCCGGAGCCGGTCCCCAACGACGCGCCGCCCGCAGGCACCGGCGGGGCCGGGCTGCCGCCTCTGGGGCGGGGTGGGGCGGGGCTGGCCGGAGGTGCGGGACCCGCCTCCCGCCCCTGCCTCCAGGACGCGCTCGCGGGAGCCGATTCTCCCCTTCCCGGCGCCCGGGCCGCGGGCCAGGAGGAGGAGCCTCGCCCACGGGCTCCGTGGAGGGGCGGGCGGCGCACGTGCGGGCAGGCGGGGAACCCCGGCGCCGGGGGCGGGGCACCCGGAAGCGCGCGCGGACTTGGCTGCACGGAGCCGGCGGGCGGAGGGGCGGCTGGGACGGAGCGGGGAGGCGGGCGCGCCGCCGGGGCCGCGGCGGACTGTGGTCACAGGTGGGCGGCTGTAGTGAGGGCGCGGCCGAGCGGAGCCCGGGTCCCCGAGAGTCCTGCCGTCACGCCCGAGGCTCCGCGTAACCGAGATTGGGAGACGCGTCCGTGCCTCCGGAGAAGCCGACCCATCTTCCCTCCGCCTCTTTGGTTGCAGTTGCACCTCCGGCCAGAGGGCAGGTAACTTCCCTTCCAAGGTCATTCTCCCGGTGGGGTGGCGCGCGAGGCCCGCCCACGTCCTCCGGATTGTCGGGGGCTGGAGAGGCGCACCCCGCACCGGGCCGGACCAGCGGGGCTGAACGGCGACCCCTGAGCCCTGCCTAGGAGCCCGGTGGCATTCCCGGGAGCCGGGTCGCCGGCCCCGGCCTCCGAGTGCGTCCGCCGGTGCCTGCGAACATATGCTTCGCCTCTCTTTGCATCCCCGAGGCTGAGTTTCCACCAGCGCCCAGGCTTGGAGCGGAGACCGCTCGGCCCTATCAGTCTGCACCCGCAGGTGAGCGCAACCGCCCGCGCCCCGGCTGTCCCGGACGCGTGGTCGGCTGTCGCCATAGGAACGGCTGGTGCCCAGACGGCGCCTGCCCTGGCTGGGAAGGGGTGGTGAAGGCAGCTCGGAGCTCCAAGAACCCTGGAGCCCCCTGTGTGGCCAAGCGGAGCCACAAAAGCCTGATGAAAACGGGACTCCCTCCCCCTCTTTCTTCTCATTTTTGATTGCTCAGGCGTTGGAGGTTAAGCAGAGAGAGGCGTGGACCTGTTTACAAGATGTAAGTTGTTTTCTTTCCACCTTTACCTTCTGAGGGCTTCTTACGCCCCATGGTGACAGGTGTAAATCATGACACACAAGGGCAGTATGAAGCCTGTGAAGAAAAAGAAATCCGAAGAACCTGAATTGGAGCCCCTGTGCTGCTGCGAGTACATAGACCGGAATGGGGAAAAGAACCACGTGGCTGCTTGTTTGTGTGATTGTCAAGATCTGGATGAAGGGTGTGATCGGTAAGAACAGAGCATTTCTTGATGCTGGCCCCATCACCCTTCTGACAACTGCCATGTGTACTTTCAGCCTAGCCACCCAGAATGCTACAATTTGCTCTTGATTCTATTTCCAAGCATCTAAAATGAGAGTTGGCTTCTATGTCAAGTGTGAGGATTTTATAAAGATGGATTACGCAGTAGTACACAGCTGTCTGTCTGCTCTGTTTTCTAGAATATTATTTTTCGTTTAAAGAGAGATGAGGGCGAGAACAGGCAGTTTAAAGGGATAGTAGGCAAGTTAATATAAAATAAAATGCAAGCCAGCAGAATTTGTAAGTTTAAAATGAACACTTTAGTTCCAAAAAGTTCCCACCTTCTCAGAGGTCTCAGCATTTAGAGACTGACTCCTTGGGACTGGCCCACAGAGGGCCTTGTGGGTTGAAAGATCATTTTCCTGCTGTTAGTACTGGTCTTGCCCTTGTTTCTGAGGAGGAACTCCAGTCAGAAGGCATGTGCCTCCCCTGGATTCACAGTTTTCTGTGTGACCAGTAACACTGTCTTGATTGATCATACTGTATTTGGCTTTTATTTTCCAAGTGATGGAAATTACTATCCAAAAAGATAATTTTTAACCTCACTGAAAAAATCTTGTGCTGGACAGTGAATAACCTGGTTTGTATCCATTTTCTTTCTTTTTTTTTTTGGTTTGTATCCATTTTCTGAATGATTTTATATTTACAAATTATTGTCACATGGAAGACATAATATGGGAAGAATAGGGATGTTGGAAACTTGCTTTTCACATAATTCTGGTTAAAAAAGTCATTGCAACTGCCAATTTGTTGACTTAGAGCTTGGTATATTCATATAGCCATGAAAAGCATTCCCTGGGGTCTGCAGTCTAATACCAGCCTTGACTCCTAAAAACCCAGTAACTCCTTTGTAATTCTTACTTGACAGTGTCTACTGTGTAGTCTTTTTTTTTACAGATGTCTTGGAATATAGGTTCTTTAGATTTAGTCTAAAATCTATACTGAGAAAATAGAGCACTCTGCACTAATGAATGGAGAAATGATGCTGTTTCCATAACCACCATCACTCAAGACTGCAGCTCTTCCATTAACCTTGCTGACTCTTCCTCCCTTTCAGCCCTTGAGACCTGGGCTGTTCCCTGAGGTGTCTCCTCTGTTCTCTCTATACCCCTCTCCTCTGTGTTTCCATTGTCCCTGCCGCTCTGTGTGATTCCCAACTAGATCAGAATGGGTATCTCCCACTCACCTCCAAGTTCTAGTCTTACCTTTAAATACTGTATAAAATCAGAGTTACCTTTCCTTAAACTCTACCCTTTCTTACTAGTCTGTCTTAATTTTTTCAGGCTGCTATGATAAAATACCTTAGACTGGGTAATTTATAAACAATATACATTGGTTGCTCACAGTTCTAGAGGCTCAGAAATCCAAGATCAAGGAACTGGCAGATTCAGTGTCTGGTGAGGGCCCTTTTCCTCATAGATGACACCTTCTTGGTGTGTCCTGACATGTCAGAAGGGGTGAATAAGCTCATAGGGCTCTTTTGTAAGGGCGCTAGTCCCATTTATGAGGGCTGTGCCTTCACGACCTAATGACCTCCTTAAGGTCTCCCCTCTGAATACTGTTGCATTGGGAATGAAGTTTCAACATATGAATTTTGGAAGGGCACAAATACTTCCTGGCTCCTTAAAGTTTATGTCCTTCTCACATGCAAAATACATTCATTTCATCCCAATAGCCCCAAAAGTTTTAGCTCATCCCAGTGTCAATTCAATAGTCAAAGTCCAGAGTCTGGTCTGATTATCATCATCCAAATCAAATATGGATGAGATTCAAGATACAATTCAGCCTGAGACAAGTTCTCCTCCAGCTGTGAGCCTGTGAAATCAAACAAGCTAGGTGCTTCCACAATACGATGGTGGGACATGCATAGAATAGACATTCCCATTCCAAAAGGGAGCAACAGTGCAACAGTAAGGAAGAAAGGAGTGTTAGTGACCAGTCCTGACCCAGTGGGGCAAACAGTGTTAAGCCTTAATAAGGCTTGAGAATAATCTTGGACTTGATGTCCTGCCTTCTGGACACACTGGGTTGGAGGTTGGGCCCCCAAAGCCCTGGGTATCCCTGCTGCCGCAGCTTTGTTGGACATAGCCCACACTGCAGCTCTCATGGGTTGGAGTCAGTCAGGTACCTACAGCTGTCCCAGGCTGGAATTGTATGCTAGTTGTTCTACCAGTTTGGGCTTTTTGGGGGTGACCCTGTCCCCACAGCTCCAAGCAGGCGTTGCCTCAGTGGGCTCTCTTTGTAGTGGCCAAACCACACTCACAGCTCCACTGGGCAGTGCCCTAGTGGGGGCTCTCTGTGGTGGTCCCACCCCTGGGGCAGCACTCTCCTTGGCTCTGAGGCTCTGCAGGGCATCCTTTGAAATCTAGGTGGTGGCAGGCAGGCCTCTACAGCTCCTGCACTCTGGATGACTGCAGCATTGGCACCCTGTGGATGCCACCAAGGTTTACCACCTGTGCCCTTCAGAGGGGTGGCCTCTGTGGCTCATGGCATACCTACGCCCAGTGGAGCCACATCTGGAGCTGCCGTAGAGCATGCCCCAGAGTGTAGGGAGCAGAGACTTCAGATGGCACTCAGCAGTATGTCCTGAGGCCCCATGGGTGCCCTGGGCCTGCCTATGAAATTGTTTGCCCTCAAAGCCCTGGTGCTTCAGACTTGTGATGGGAACAGCAGCCCCAAGGATCTCTGAATGTTTTCAGGGTCGTTTTTCCATTGTCTTGATGACTGGCACGGGGCTAATCCATACTGATCTCGTCCACATCCTTGCTGTTCTCTCCCAAACATGCTTTCTCGTGTGTTACAATATAGACAGGCTGAGAATTTTCCAAATCTTTGTTTTACTTCCGTTCTGATTGTGAATTTTGTCTTTAAGTTATTTCTCTCTTCTTGCATTTTACCATAAGCATTTACGAGAAGCCGTGCAGCACCCTGAACACTTTGCTTAGAGATTTCTGCTGCCAGATATTCAGTTTTATCACTCTTGAGTTCTACTTTCTACAAAACAGTAGGACACAAACACAGTTCCACTGAGTTCTTTGCCTCTATAAGTGGCAAGGATCACCTTTCTTCTGGTTTCCAATAACATGTTTGTCACGTCCATCTGAGATCTTGTGAAAATGGCTCTTACTGTCCGTATTTCTGCCAGCCTTCTGTTCATCACCTCTCAGCGAAGCTCTAAGATTGAGGGTTTCTCTGCAGCTCTCCTCTTCTGAGCCCTCGCCAGAATCGCCCTTGATAGTATGTTCATACAGTATGGGTTTTTTTCCCAGCACGTGCTTCCATACTCTTCAAACCTCTACCTATTACCCACTTCCACAGCTGTGTCCACGTTTTTAGATGCCTGTTGTAGCAGCATCCCACTTCTTAGTACTAACTTCTGTCCTAGTCTGTTTAGGCTGCTATAACAAAAATAGGCTGGGTCATTTATAAACAACAGATACTTATTGCTCACAGTTCTGGAGACTGTGAAGTCCAAGATCAAGGCAGCAGGAGATTCAGTGTCTGGTGAGGTCTCGCGCTCAGCTTCATAGTTGGCACCTTCTTGCTGCGTCCTCACATGGTAGAAGGGACAAACAGGCTCCCTTGGGTCTCTCTTGTTTTTCAGATGGAGTCTTGCTCTGTCGCCCAGGCTGGAGTGCAGTGGTGCAATCTCGGCTCACTGCAACCTCTGCCTCCTGGATTCAAGCAATTCTTCTGCCTCAGCCTCCTGAGTGGCTGGGACTATAGGCGCACGCCACCACACCTGGCTAATTTTTTTGTATTTTTAATAGAGATGGGGTTTCACCATATTGGCCAGGCTGGTCTCCAACTCCTGACCTCATGATCTGCCCTCCTTGGCCTCCCAAAGTGCGGGTCTCTTTTTTAGAGGCATTAATTCCATTCGTGAGGGCTCTGCTCTCCTGACTTAATACCCTCCTAAAGGCCTGTCTCTTAATACTCTTGCATTGGGGATTAGGTTTCAGCATATGCTATGGTTCTCTATAAACATATAAAACATAGCATAGTCTAAGTGTGCAAAACAGTCAACAAATGTCATTCTCTTCGCCAAGTTCAGTCATTTGACTCACACTAGTTTGATCTCCGTTCTTCTCTCTGTAGCCCTGTCCTTGCTGGACTGGTCTACTCCCTGGGCCCGCGCCAGGTGTGTGCTGCACACATTTCTTTCCACTGGAAGGCCTTCCTGCCTCTCTCTCCATTCATACAAATGCTAGCTGGACATCACGGTTGAGCACAGATCCCACCTTTTCCGCAGAGACCCCTCTGATGACTCCACCCAGAAGTATTGACTCTCTGAGCACTGCTTATAATGTTTGATCGTAAGAGTTCATTGATTATTGCTGTTTTGTCACTTACCCAATAGTTGTTGAATGCCCATGTTGTCCTCACAACTAGATTGTGATTTTTGTTGAGATTCTTGTGACTGTACAGGTAGGTCATAAGATGTAAACATTACTTCCATTATGTGTCTATACCTGTGTATTTGTTCAGGGGAGAAATAATCTTGACCATTAAGTTTTTAAACATCTTAATTCTATTTTAAAAAAAGACGTGAATCTGAAAAGCTTAGTTGAGTAGTAAGGAGGTAAAATGCTTGGTCTTTGGTCGCTTTTATCGTTTATCCTGTTGTTTGGCATTCAGTGTTCTGTAGCTTTTAATTCAACAAACCCACATAAAGTCCCTCCTCTTTGTGCTTTTTCTGAATAGATGGATTACATGTAAATCTTTACAGCCAGAGACTTGTGAAAGAATCATGGATACAATTTCTGATCGCCTCCGAATTCCTTGGCTTAGGGGAGCCAAAAAAGTGAACATCAGCATCATCCCTCCACTTGTCCTGTTGCCTGTCTTCCTGCACGTGGCTTCCTGGCATTTCCTCCTGGGGGTGGTGGTTTTGACCTCCCTTCCTGTGCTGGCACTGTGGTACTACTACCTCACTCACAGAAGGAAAGAACAGACCCTGTTTTTCCTGAGCCTTGGACTGTTCTCACTGGGCTACATGTACTATGTGTTCCTGCAGGAAGTGGTCCCCAAAGGGCGTGTGGGGCCCGTTCAGCTGGCTGTTCTTACCTGCGGGTTATTTCTGATACTCTTAGCCTTGCACAGAGCCAAGAAGAATCCAGGCTACCTCAGCATTCCAGCAAGCAGTGACAGATCTCTAAGCAGCAGCCAGCTGGAGTGCCTGAACAGAAAAGGGCAGGAGAAGACCAAAGGGTTCCCTGGGGCAGACACATCGGGCAGTCTCAACAATCGCACAGTGAAGGATGACCCCAAGGGCTCTTCCAGGCTGCCGGCTGGAAGCCCCACCAAAGTGAAGGAGGACTGGTGTGCTAAGTGCCAGCTGGTGCGACCAGCCCGGGCATGGCACTGCCGGATATGTGGCATCTGTGTGAGGAGAATGGATCATCATTGTGTCTGGTATGTTGGAAACATTTGGAGGCTTGGAAAGTGTAAATTCATGTAAAACTCTCTAGTTACATTTGATCTTCCCTTGTGCGATCCCAGAATTTCTCTCCTTCCCAGCTTTACACCTTGTAGATATTTGTGGGCTGTTGTGATGTTCCCACTTAGTCATCAGGTTTTCGAGTTTCACAAATTTAGTTCCTACAGTCATTTCCTGAAGGAGAATAACAGAAAACTTGGGGTTTTTTTTTTTCAACTTTCTTTTGCACAACTCCTCATTTATTTTCTCCTTTCTAATAGAGAAATATCTACAGTTGAATGATTTTTTCTTAAAAAAAATTGATCAGAAGCATTATAAGCATATTTCCCTGTGCTATTTGTTTCTGAACATAAAGCTCAAGAAAGTGTACTCCCATTTTTAGGTGACTCTCTTGTCCCCTTGCCATACATAACCGTTTTTCATGCTACCGATGATTTCCACTTAACATTATTGAATCGAGGCCCTACCAGAAAAACTCTGTAATTGGTTATGTGCGGAGAAAGGGCTTTTGTACTTCCCAGTTGGCCAGTAACAAACGAAGGTACGTAAGGCCCCTTAAAATATGAAGTGCAGTGTTTAAAGATACTGTTGCAGCTTCATTAGATACATCTAAACTGAAGGGACTACAATGAATTCAGGTGTGAATACTGTAAGTAGCATGTTTGCAGGTTTATTGCTCTTCAGGCAGTCGTGCTCAGTGAATTATGCTTTTCGTGCCTAGGGTTCTGGTCCTGTAGTGTACCTCCTCCTCAGAAGGGGATGCAGGAGAGGGTGAGAGGCATCCGAGTGGGCCTCAAGTGCATGGCTCAAGTGCAGGCACAGCTCTTTCCTGGGTCCTTGTCTTTAGAAGTAAACAGTTGTTTTCATTTTTAGATATTCTGCTTCTGTGTCTTCCTGACTTATTTGTGTGTGTGTGTGTGTGTGTGTGTGTGTGTGTGTTGGCCCATTTACAAATGCTGGTTTGCAGAGGGCTCACCTAACAGCAGGTCTGTGCCCACTGGAGCATCCTGATGTGCAGGAGCTAGAAGGGACTCCGCGTACATCCTGGCCTACAAATGGTCATGACACAGAACTGTTTTTACCTGCTGAGGAGCCTGCATGTTATCAAGTTGTTCTTCCGCCGACTGTGTTTCTAATCTCTTTGGATGTTTATATTACTCTTCGTATATTTAACATGTATTTTCCCATAATCTGTAATACTTCTAATTTAGCATTTTTAAATTTTCATAATTCTATTTCTCTCCCTTCCTTAGCATGGTGAGGACAATGTTAGGTCTCCATAGCTGGGCAATAGACTTCATTTATTGGTATTTAGGAAGATTTGTTAGCCAGGTTCTGCTTTTTACTTAGTCTTGTCCTGAAACCGACACTGTGATTCCACTTTGCAAAGAGCAGAGAATATAAGATAGTCCCTCGGTGTGCACGGTTCTGATTCCCTAAAATGGAAAAATAAGAGAACTTCTTAACACCTGGAATTTACGCTTGCCCTATTTTAAAAACTTTCTTGTTTATTATGTAAGTTATCTAGAGAACTCTTAAAAATGTGTTTGCTTTTTTATTTCTCTATGCTGTTTTGAGGATAAATAGCTGCGTTGGAGAATCAAATCATCAAGCATTTATACTTGCCCTTTTGATCTTCTTGCTCACCTCGGTGTATGGGATCACACTGACCTTGGACACCATTTGTAGAGATAGAAGTGTCTTCACAGCTCTCTTCTATTGTCCTGGAGTTTATGCAAACTACAGGTGAGCCGTGGATACCACAGTATAAATGTCCCCCTGCATGTTGCCATTGACAGGGAATGCTGGGTATCCCATCACATAGGCCAGGCTGTGGGAATGCTGGGTATCCTTGAAATTGCCAGCAAAATTGTGCATTGGTGATGTATGTTTTTCTAGGGTGCTGTTAAAAGGATTGTTGACCTTTAAAAAGTGAAGAACTAGTGCTCTACAAACAGGACCCAGGCCTACTCAGGGGCTTCCAGGGTCTAATGACCACTCACCGGTTCAAAGTAGCAACGATGAAACTAAAACAAAAACTAGCTGTCCCAGGGCACATATGCGCCTATTTCGTCATAATGATCATGAACTTTCTCACTTCGCCGCTTTCTGATGCTTTTTAGCTCAGTCTTAATTTTTTGCTCCCGACCCTTTTGAGATGTGCTAGCATCTCTATCACTTTCTTTTCTTTCTAACCTCTCTTGGTTTTTCCTGTTCTACTTTCTTTCTGTTTTTCAATCACACTCATGATTACTGTGATATGTAGGTCAAAATTTCCTTAGGCCTCTTTATAGATTGTGAAGATTTCCAGGCCATGGCAAAAGCTGGGATTCTTCAGCTTCAGCCTCAGCACCCGCCCTCCCCTGAATGCCAAGGCCTCCTTCTGCCCATGCTCTGTATTCCCTTCCCTTCATCATTGTCTCTGACATACGTGCTCCGTGGTGTCTATGGTTTAGTCCTTTTCTTTCTTCTCACTCTTCATTTTCAGAACAGTCCTTGCTTTCTCTACAAAGTATCCCTGTCCGGCATTTGTTTTTATTGGTCTGTGGACACATCTCCCCATTGTCATCCTAGAACCAGACACCTGTGGGCATTATTAGAATAGATTGGTCCTCCTCAGAGTAAGTTTCCTTCGTCGCTGTGTGGAGAGTATCTCCAGTGTGTGAAATTCTCCACTAACACTGCAAGTGAGGCCTGTCCTGAAGGACAGCATGTGTGTTTGCACTTGGTGGGGACGCGAACGAACCGAGGAACGCAGTCCTGCCATTGCTTCTTACCCTGCTCTGTGCAGGCGATTCACAGCACCTCATCTTTTTGGTGAGGTCCTTGGATTTAATCTCTGAAGTCCCTTTAGCTTTACAAATGAAGATTCTGAATGAACTTATTTCCAACTAACTCTTCATTCGTGAATGTTTGAAAATCTTCAGATGGCAGGGGCTGACACTAACTCTTCATCCGTGAATGTTTGAAAATCATCAAATGGCAGGGGCTGACCGGCAGCCTGTCTCATTAGCCTGAGAGGAGCTTCCCTGCCCTTTGCGTTGTGTGTGATTGCGTTGGGCTTTAGGAGGGTGAATTTGGAATGTTACGGTATTCCTACGTGCAAGTAAGCACAGGGCTGCTGATGCTGGGAGTCGTCATCGTCTTTGCATTCCTCTCACTGGACTGGAAAGAATGGAGGTAACTTCAGCACTGTTCCTAGGCATCCACCTGCAGCTTCCTAGAGGACATTTATAGCAATCCCTGGCCGCCTTTGTTTTCTCATGACTTAAATATAATTTACAGATTATTTTTTCATTTAACAAACAGGTGTTGAAGATTATTACGTCAGGCACTGTGCTGGTTGTGTGGCGGATACGAAATGCAAAAAACAGTCCCTGCTATTCTAGTGTAATATACTAGAAAACAGGCACCAGTAGTTATAGAATAAAATAGAACATGCACATTCTCCTACCTAAGCAGGTGTTGGCATTCTGAGTATCTTCCAGTTCCGAGGATTGGGGAAGATGCCAGAGTCTTTAGTAATAAGTAAAAAAGATGTGTAAAATGTGAGAATGATGACAGCTTTCTGAATGTGACAAAAGCGGCAGCCCTGACGGCCTTTTCCCCTCTCCCAGCTCGGCTCTGTCCTTCACCTGCGTGTGGTACTCGGTGATCGTCACAGCAGGCATGGCCTACATCTTCCTGATCCAGCTGATTAACATCAGCTACAACGTGACTGAGCGGGAAGTCCAGCAGGCACTCCGACAGAAGACTGGGCGCCGGCTCCTGTGCGGGCTCATCGTGGACACAGGCCAGTACAACAGGGGCTTCCTGCGGAACTGGCACCAGTTCTCCACGCTGGGCACACGTGCATTCCACCACCCTGCCGAGGACATTGTCTGAAGTGCCTTTTGAGTGGCTCTCTGAGGGATGATGGCTCCTCCCTCCATCTCCCCTCCATTTTACACTTCAGTGTCCATTTTTATCCCTGGTTTCTTAAAGGCATTATAGGGCCATGCTCAGGTTTAGAGACTGGAGTGGGAAGAAGTTAATTTTTCTGTCGCCACAACTTAGGAGACTTTTATACTGAAGCAGTAAAAGTAGAGCCATTCCTTTCCACTCACCTTATTAATTGACTCAATTGCCTGAACTTGAGAAGGATGTGGATTGCTAATGCACAAATTGATAGAAGCAATTCCCATGATTAGTATGGGGGAAAGAGTTTTGGGTTAGGATAGTTTCTAGTCCCTCTTTCGATTCTTAATAGCCATGTGACCCCTAGTTGAGTCACTTTTCCAAGTCTCAGGGTCATCCGTAAAGTGGGGTACTGATGCCTGTTGTGGCGACCTCACAGAGCCGTCATGAGGGTCACGTGAGGGATGATGGATGTGGAAAGCAACGAAAAACAACTCGAGCACCATGGAAATAATGAAGTATTAGGAAAATATTATGACTGAAGAAAAATGTTGGTTAGAATCTTGAAGCCAATGTTGTTAGCCTTGGGGTTTCAAGCCTATACCATGTTGTACAGTTCTAAGAATTTCTCCTTCTTAAGTATTAGACATGAACTACTCAAACGGAGTAGATGACCAGATGGATTGATGCTAAGTTGTCTGATCTTGAAAGGACAGTTGACAACAGTTAAAGTTATTGCGAGTGTAATGTACAGTGGCCATGAGTTTAGGTGATGAGTTGTTCTATTTATTTTTTATATATTCTGCTTGGGTTTCTTATAAATAACTCCGGTAGGCATTCATGTGTTTTTCCTCTTTCCGTGTTTCACCGGGTAAGGTGCTAGCACACTTGTGACTGTGACTGGAAGAGGAGAACAGACACTCCTGTGGGGACGCTTTACTCTCTTTTCTGGTAGGAAGGCTGAGTAACATCAAGGGCTCGATTATTTTCTTCGTGTATTTCAAATGCTGTCAGTTACAGCATTAAATTGTGAAAATCAGCCTTCTGGCATTCACATTATTCTGGTATGAACTTTGAGGAGTTGAGTGACATCTTCCCACTTAACTTGCACATTAATTCTCAATTACCCCTACCTAAATAACAGTATCTCACTAGGAGAGAAGAAACAGGGTATGTATGGTTTCCACTGTTAATGGATTACTGTTCTTCCCTGGCTCTTCCCACAATAACAAGTTGTCTCTTTAATCATATCTTAAAACTGAAAATGTATAAAAGATTAAATATTTATGTACAATGGGTTGTTCTGCTATAGAATTAAGACGAGGGAATTTCAGATGAGGAAAATGCCCTTTTGAAATGTTGGTTTTGTACATGAACTGTTTCACAATCCCAAAGATAATTCATGACTCCTTAAATTTGCCTTGGCTTATAGCTTAATATAGGGAAAATATTGCCAGCGTTTTCAGTCATTCTGTGCATGCTGCTTTAAGCAAGAGATTTATATTTGTTGAGAGGAAATATTGCTACTTCATGCAATTCCGCCCTCTGCAGCTAGCACCATCCCTACTGTTGCCATTAATCGGAGCTGCCCTTAAGATGGTCACCATATTTTTATTCAGGCTGTCGTCATTTTCCCCAGAGATGGTTTGTTTAACGAATGATAGGCTCTGTGCATGGGGATGTTAGCAGACTCTGTGGTTTGTACGGTGATGCCTTCTCCCTGGCCCATAGCTGAGTATTCACTTACAATTAAAGTTGGATTTGATATAACAGATTTCTTTCTGTACAGGTTTTAGATAAGAGAGAGAGTGATAATGTGAAGGATAGCGTATGTGGAAAGAAATTGGTAGTCGTGCTTTTGAATGTCAGCTGTAGAGCCAACTCTAATTATCTAGCCATTGATAATACAAATTGATAGAAACATTAGTATAGTCAGTAATTTTAGCTTCTTGCCAAATTTTTCACAATCTAAATGCGATGTGATGAAGATGAGTAGTTCAAAGAAACCAAAGTCATCTGGGAGAATTAGGAATGATGACCATTTTTTAAACAACTTACCTCTAATAGGGTTACTTGGATGAGGCAACTCAGCTTCCCTCAGTGGATAGGAGGGACTCTCTGTATATTATTCAGGTTTATTGTTGTGAAGATACTTGTTATAAGTTCCTTGAGAATCCATGATGGGCAGTTTACAGAATGCTTAACCCTGTCAAAAGATCAGTGGTTTTGTGTGGGAAAAGATTTCCCAGGTGTCTGTACCAAAAGGAGCAGCAAACAAGGGGCTAAGCCATGAGCAGTGTTCTGTGGGCTCTGTGACATCCTTGGTTTGTAGGACTTTGGAGCCTTTTGTATCTGGAACTCTTTGAGAGGTTTCATTATAGGCCTTGGTTCTCTCCAGAGGCCAGATGAGTTTGTTGTGGAATCTTTCAAAGGACAAGGCCTCTCTGAATGAATCAGTCCCAGGGAAGCATTCGGTGGTGATGGCAGTGGAGGACTGCCTTGTGAACCTATAAATCAGCAGTCTCTTGGGCAGAGGAGCAAGCCCCTCGAACATGATTTCAAACAAGCAGGTCCTCTTCTCTCATCTCGCGTTCTCAGTCTCTGTTAATGAACATACTGGATGTGGAGTTTATTACCTACTACAGTCTGGCCACTTCGATTATTATCACACCACTGTGGACTGTTCCCGAGGGGAGAAGAATAGACCAATTTGAAAGATTCAAGGGAGAAAGAGGATCAGGATTGCATGAAAGAGGAAAATCATTCAATATTTAAAATGTTTCTTATGATACCCACAGAGCACTTTTATGGTTCTAGCTGAGCTTTCCTGAAATGAACTGACCATTAACAACGCCATCAGGTTACTCTGATGCTGCTAAAGTAAAACCTTAAGTGTGTTTTTGGGACAATGTGCCGCTTATTTCACCTCAGCCAAATATGTGTTTGTGTTTAGGATATTGTAAATCTTTGCTATCTAAGTAGTGTTTTCCTTGGTGAATGAAGTAATTGTCTTCAGGTGTACCATCTGCCTAGCAGAAAAATTGCTACAAACTTTCTCTTATGCAATAGTCCTTGGTACTGCTAATATTTTTAGCAAGAGAAAATTTTCTATACTAGAATCTTCCACTGCCAGAAAACACAGTGCCAGTAAGGTTCTGCATACTACTGACCATCTGCTTAACACACATGTATTTCCTTTGAGTAGGACATTAGCTTTTTATTAGAAAGCTCAACTGATATAAGCAAAAATGTAACATCTAGAAGCACAGTTTTAGCCAGGATGTTTAAAAATTAAAGTTTTGTGAGATGTAAGGGTCTTTTTAACCTAGGTAAGTTTATATGACCTAACTTCATTTTAGCCATAATCTGGTACCTTGCATTTTGAAAAGTAGAGTTTTCTCAAGCAAGGAATGGATAATAAGAGACTTTTCCTGAGGCATCTGTTTGGAATCTGGTTTTCTCAGCAACAGCTTGAGATACGCGCCCTTTTGTATGAAACACTGCAAAGGTGATGCAGGGGAGCAGGAAAGCCATGCTAAACTCACTACTGAGTACAATTCAGTATGTTCCTGTGGATGTTTGCTGTGACTAATATACATTTCTTGCACAGTCAGCTAAACTTAATTATGTTGCTGATAGACAAGCATCCACGCTTCAGCTGGCACTAAGTGTTTCGCTGTAGGATCAGCAGCAGGCTGAACGGTTAGTGGAGACAAATGTCTTAGAGGCTGTGGTGATGTCTGGGTTGGGCTTGTGACTTACTAGTGCCCCAGCCTTCCTGATGGCACCTTTCACTTCTAGAATTTATACTTTAAAAGCAGAGCTAGTCTATTCTAGTTATTGATGCAACTAAAATTCTGTGTTTCTTCAGATGGAGCCACTGACAAGATGCCACATTATGAGCCTGCAAGCCCAACTCGTGATCCTAATGGTCTGAGTTGTTAGGGATTTTTAGCTTTTCATTTTATTGTGTATCTGGGTTGGATGTTAGACTAAAAGGAAACCCAGGAATATTTACCTAATGTTACATTTAATATTTAATGTAACTGGCCTAGCAACATTAAGGGGGATTTCTGAAGCCAACTCCAGAGGCTGTGGGCTGAACATTTTGCACTGTTTTTATACTTGTATTCATATCCTCTTATCACCTCAGACTCAGACACAAGGCCTTTTACATGGAAACTTTACAAATTACTGCCATTCATGTAAAATAATGTCCTGTGACCAAGTTGTTTAAATGGAAAATAAAGTGCTTTATTTAAGGAAAATAGCTGGTGTTTCTTGGAGCATCTGCTGAAGTCTTTTGATTTATGAAAACCCTGCAGTATACCTGTGCTGCCTCTTTGGCTCCCTCGATGTCCCTATCCTATGGGTCTGTCCCTAGCTCTAAGCTGTCATGTTCCTGGTGGCGATTTCTCCGGTTTTGTAGGTCAGGGATATTGCTTGTTGGGGTATTATGTTAGCAGTAACATAATACTGGTAACATAATACCTTTCAAAGCATATCTTCATGATAGTCCAGCAAGAAACAGCATCAAAACTATTTCCATTGTATCTCTTTAGAAGGCTCTGTATTAGGGAAAAAGTCTAGCTGGTCTGATTGGAATATGGGCTGCTAAAGACTCAATTTCTAGTTGATGTTTGAGGTGAGGCAAAAATAAAATAAAGCTAAAGATAGAAAACTTAAGCTTTGTGGGATTTATTTAGGCTTCTTGGCATGTTTACTTAAAGAAGTCACCTTTCCTTATGTATAGGCTTGGCATTTAAAGAAAACTGGTGGCTGGGTGGCTCATGCCTGTAATCTCAGCACTTTGGAAGGCTGGGAGGATCACTTGAGTCCAGGAGTTCAAGACCAGCCTGGGTAACATAGTAAAACTCCATTTCTAAAAAAAAAAAAAAAATACAAAAAGTTAGCTGGGCATGTAATCCCTGCTATCTGAGAGGCTGAGGTCGGAGGATTGCCTGGGCCTGGGAGGTCCAGGCTTCAGTGAGCCATTATCAGGCCACTGTACCTCCAGCCTGAAGTACAGTGACAGAGTGAGACCCTGTCTCAAACAAAAGGAAACAAAAACATATACAAAACAAAAAAATAATGAAACTGGTATTTTGTTTCCAGGTGCTAATATCAGCCAATATTTTGTGAATATACCGTATTTAAGTATAAACTGATAGTGATTTTGATGGAAAGTTATGTATTATGAATTACTTTTAGTTACATTTTCTTTAGTGGCCGTTAGTCTAGAAAAACAGGATTATTTTGTGTGTGTGACAACTGTATAATCATACTAAGGAAAAGCTGTGTGGGAACAGGCATATCATAGAAGAAATGAAGTTCAATTCAAGGTGTTCTGTCATACCACACATCCTCCATGATCAAAAGATCCAAGTCACGTAGCAGGTGGTGTGGCTAGATATCCTTTCTAGGAAGTACGAGACAAAAACAACAGTCACTTAAAAAAAACACAGAGTTTTTATTTTGCCAACTCAGATTTTCAGTACACCACTAACAGTAGTCACCTCAGGACTTCTCATTTTACCATATGCATTTATGGACTACTTGAATTTGTTAAACATGTATTTTATAATGAAAAATTATTTTCCCAGAAGGTAATTCTCTAAGACAATTCATAGAAGAGAGCATTTTATCAGTCTTTATAGCACCTTAAAGATGAAAACATTCTTTGAATTCAAGATAGGTATCTCAATATCTAGATCAAACTGAGCTGAGTCCTAGAAGACAAGTTGAGTGTATTATTCAGTTGCAGTTGGGAGCGTGAACAGGTAATTTAATGAATTGCTGGACTGTTATGATAGATTTATTACCTTTTGGAATTTCCTTCATGCTTATCCAGGTGCACTGAAGAGAAGTGTCTCTGGTGCCTCAGTTTCTCTGAAGTCAGGATAAGCTACTGTCCTCTGCAGCAGCTGTGTAGATAACCTCTTGATACATGGTCTGCCATTGGGGGTGGTTAAAATGGACAAGGTCTGGTAGGGTGCCTGTAACTGATGCTAACGTACTAGAAGATTGACCACCTTGATCTTTCCTTTTCTAAGTACTCACTACTTTTTATTTATATTTAATTAAGGTCACATTTATCAGCAACTCATGTTAAGCTATATGGACACATTTGTCTTCACAGGCTCAGGCAGGCAAACACTTGTCCTTTTTAAAGTTTACTATGCTAAAAATATATAGGATATATTTGAACAGAGGACCTCTAGAATGTTCCTTTGGATGATCCCACTGTGATAAATGCTATAGTGAATGACTAGCAGTCCAGGAAAAGTCAAAGAAGGGGATAAAAATTCTCAAAATAATTCCTTTGATCTAAGAAGTAGCTCAGAGAATAAACCAGGTATAGGTATGTGGATGGGTGGGTGGAGATGAACACACACATTACAGACCAGTTGAGGTTCCCGTCCTAAGTATTACACTAATGTGGTTCATTGGTTCACCAAAGACTTGTCTTATTCAAGGACCAAGTATCCGATTGCGGGTACAGCTCATAGCCACTTCCAGGTGCCTGGAAGTCTGGAAGGATTTCAGCTACCTTCCTACGAAGTTGCTGTCGCCTTTCTTCTTTTACTCTTTCCTCTTTCATAAATTTTACAAACTTCTTCCATGTCTGAAATGTGATCCAGAGGATTCTCCTTGAAAAATAAAAAAGGAGAAAAGTGAAATGCTGAGAAAAAGTTGACTTTCAATCTATAGTGCATTAAGAACTTTATAAAAATAATTCTTATGTTAATAAAATGCTATATAAAATGTGTGGAAATCACAATTGGGATTATGACAGTGTGAAATGGTGTGAAGAAAATAAAGCAGCAAAAGGGAGTAAGAGTGACTGATAGGTTATTTTTATTTGTATTTTATTTTATTTATTTATTTTTTGAGGCAAGAGTCTTGCCATGTTGCCCAGGCTAGAGTGCAGTGCTGCAATCTCAGCTCACTGCAACCTCTGCCTCCTGGGTTCAAGCGATTCTTGTGCCTCAGCCTCGCAAGTAGCTGGGATTACAAGTGCTTGCCATCATGCCTGGCTAATTTATTTTTATTTTTTTTATTTTTATTGGAGACAGGGTTTCACCATGTTGGCCAGGCTGGTCTTGAACTCCTGGCCTCAAGTGATCTGCCTGCCTCGGCCTCCCAAAGTGCTGGGATTATAGTTGTGAGCCACTGTGCCTGATCAGTTATTTTTATTTTTGATTGAGTGGTCAAGGAAACTGTCTGAGGAGGTGACATTTGAGCAGACCACCCAAGGGCCTCCAGTAATGCAAGCTACAAGGCATACTCCTGAGTTGGTCTGATTACAGCATACATATTGTGCCAGGACTAGTGATGCTGGCAAGGGATCCAGAAACCACAACCCTCAAGGCAAAAATGATGGAAAACTGCATGCAGAATGTGCCAAAGTTACAGGCATTGAGGCCTCAGTGCATAGACAGGTTTTAAAAGCCTGCTGGTAACCTTACCTCCAACAGCAGCAGCAACAAAGAACAAGTCTTGAATATCAGTTGAGGAAAAAAACACCCTAACATCAGTTTCTGGAAACATGGTATGAGAAAATATACCCTGATGTCATGGTATGGAAGATTGCTTGTTTAAGCAAGTGTCTTTGCTGTCACAGGGAAGCATGCAATGGCCTTTTAGGATTTATTAGTGTCCACTACAGCTGAACACTAGGGGCATCAAGGTAAGCCAGGTACTGTTTGCTTCAGGAGAGGCTGAAACAGGTGGCCAGAGTTTCCATATAGTGGGAAGGTACAGCAGTGGAGAGCAGCACAGAGGACTGCCCAGTCTGGTGGTGAGGAGCAGATGTTTTTGAAGAAGATGTCTGAACTGAATTTTTGTGAGGCAAAGAAAAGTCTTTCCTAGAGGAGAGCATATTCTGAGTAAAGGCAAAGAAGCGAGAATACCATGCCATAGTGTGTGTGTGGAGTTACAGTGTTGAAACAAGGTGTAGAGTAGTTAAGCTTATATTTTCACAACTATAGGAAGAGATGGGATTTGTTCTGGCCTCTTGACCATCCCTGGAATGCACATAAGTCCTCATTAATTTTATGGCTGTTGGTTGTTTAATATTTTTGATAATGTTGATTTTTGTTGGTGGAGGTATTGCTTTAAAAAAAAGGCGTGGCTGGGTGCGGTGGCTCACACCTGTAATCCCAACACTTTGGGAGGCAGAGTTGGGTCATTCATTTGAGGTCAGGAGTTCAAGACCAGCCTGGGCAACATGGTGAAACCCCATCTCTACTAAAAATACAAAAAATTAGCCCAGTATGGTGGCAGGTACCTGTAATCCCAGCTACTTGGGAGGCTGAGGCACGAGAATCACTTGAACTTGGGAGGCGGAGGTTGCAGTGAACTCAGATCAAGCCACGGCACTCTAGCCTGGGTAACAGAGTGAGACTCTGTCTCAAAAAAACAAAAAAATCTCCAAGGAATGGATTTACTTCATTGCTCGCTTTTATCCATTCAGTCCACTGAATGTATAAAATTTATCCATTGAAGTCCAAGAGACATTCAAGTTATTCTCTTCTGGCTATTTTGAAATATACAATAGATTATTATTAACTAGTCACCCTACTGATCTATTGAACATTAGGTCTTATTTCTTCTTTCTATATTGTAACTATTAACCTCTCTTCATCGCCATCCCAACCTCTTTACACTTTCGAGCCTGTGGTAACCACCAATTTATTCTCTGTGTTCACGAGATTCACGTTTTTAGCTCTCCCACATGAGTAAGAACATGTAGTATTTGTCTTTCTGTACTTATTTCACTTAACACAGTGACCTTCAGTTCTATCCATGTTGTTGCAAATGACAGGATTTAATTATTTTTCATTACTGAGTAATAATTCATTGTGTGTATACACATTTTCTTTATGCATTTATCCACTGATGGGTGCTTAGACTGATTCTGTATTTTGGCTATTGTGAACAGTGCTGTAATGAACATGGGCATGCAAGTATCTCTGATACACTGATTTCCTTTCTTTTGGCGATGTACCTATTAGTGGAATTGCTGGATCATATGATAGTTCTAATTTAGTTTTTCAGGAACCTCCATTCTGTTTTCGATAGTGGCTGTACCATTCACCAACAGTGTATGAGCATTTCCCTCTCTCCATATCTTCACTGGTGTAAGATGATATCGCACTGTGGTTTTGATTTGGATTTCTCTGATGATAAGTGATGTTGAGCATTTTTTCATACACTTTTTGGCCATTTGTGTGTCTTTTGAGAAATGTCTACTTAGATCTTTCCCCACCATTTTTTTTTTTTTTTTTTGGGAGACAGGGCAACATTCTGTTGCCCAGGCTGGACTGTACTGGTGTGATATTGGCTCGCTTCTACCTTTGCCTCCTGGACTCAAGTGATCCTTTACACCTCAGACTCCCAAGTAGCTGGGACTATAGGTGCATGTCAGGACTCCTCGCTAATTTTTTTTGTTTTTTGGTAGAGATGGGGTTTTGCCATGTTGCCTAGGCTGGTCTTGAACTCCGTGACTCAAGAAGTTCACCAACCTTGGCCTCCCAAAGTGCTGGGATTATAGGTGTGAGCCACTGTAATAACCGTGCTTATTTTAAAATCAGATCATCTGTTTTTTTGCTATTGAGTTGTTTGAGTTCCTTACATATTCTGGTTATTAATCCCTTGTCAGATGGCACTTTAGTCCATTTGTGTTGCTATAAAGGAATACCTGAGGCTGGGTAATTTATTTAAAAAAAGGTTTATTTGGCTTGCACTTTTGCAGGCTGTACAAGTAGCATGCCACTAGCATCTGTTTCTAGTGAGGACTTCAGGCTGTTTCCATTCATGGTGGAAGGAGAAGGGAAGCTATCATATGCGGAGATCACCTGGCAAGAGAGAAAAGCAAAGAAAGATGGGGAGAGAGGTCCCAGGTTCTTTTTAACAACCAGCTCTTAGAGGAACTAATAGAGTGAGAATGCACTCATTTACAGATGGCATTAAGCCATTCGTTGAGCAATCCATCTCCATGAGCCAAATATCTCCCATGAGACTCCACTTCCATCCAACATTGAGAATCAGATTTCAACATGAGGTGTAGGGGACAAACATCCAACTATACAGTTTGCAAATACTCTCTCCCATTCTGTGGGTTATGTCTTCACTTGATTGTTTCCTTTGCTGTGCAGAAGCTTTTCAGCTTAATGTAATCCCAGTTGTCTATTTTTGCTTTGGTTACCTGTGTTGAGATCTTACACAAAAAGTCTTTGCCTAGATCAATGGCCTGGAGCATTTTATCAATGTTTCCTAGTAGTAGTTTCTGGACTTAGATTTTAAATCTGTAATCCATTTGAATTTGATTTTTGTGTATGGTGAGAGAAAGGGGTCTCATTTCATTCTTCTATATATAGTTATCCTGTTTTTCCAGTACCGTTTATTGAAAGACTGTCCTTTCCCCATTCTATCTTTGCCAAAAGTGTTCTTGGCACTTTTGTCAAAGATGAGTTGGTTGTAAATGTGTGGATTTAAATCTGGGTTCTCTAGAATTTTCATTGTCTGTTTTTATGCCAGCAACAAGCTGTTTTGATTATTATAGCTTTGTAGTAATTTTTTTTAAGGTAGTCATTTAATTAGGTTCTTAAGACATTTAGAACACCAATTTGTGAGGATAAATTCCATTCGTCAGGGCAGACACATCACAGGTAGCCTTGGAACTGAGGAATAGCTCTGATTTTTGGTAAAATTTGTGAGTTCACAGCTTTCTGATCAATCTTGCACTGCTCTGTAATCTCATATTTCTCTTTTTCTGTGTTGAATATCTCACCTTTCTGGTGTCTGGGCTTCCGCAGCTGCTTCTTCCTGAAGAAAGCATCAGTAAGCTGTTTTGGGATTTTTATATTGCTGATAGAAATTTTGGTTGAGGTAGCAATGACAAATTTCTGGTGTGCTCTTCGTAGAGGAACTCGATTGAGGACTAACAAGCCACTAGCCAGCTGCTTCAGGAAAACCACCCTCTTGCCCCTTTGGCATCCAGTGAGAATGATCAGAATGGTCCCAGGGTTAATGCTGGCTTACAGTTTGTCTCATGTGCTGACTGAAGGTTTTTTTTTTGCCACGGCTCAACAGCTTTAGAGGCACATCTTCAGTAAGATAATATCTAGGCATTTTGCGAAGTTTAACCACCTGGGTACTGCCGTTCTTGTCACCACCAACTGGTTTTGTGACAGTTCCAAGAACCTTCTCCTTTTTCTTTCAACTTTGGATTTAGCGGCTGAGTACTTCCTCTTCTAAATGGCCTTTCTGGAATACATGGCAGATTGGGAATACCTGCTAATTCCTCTGACAAGGACAGGATTGCAGCTGCAGTGGGGCTTCCCCTTCTTGGGCTTTTTAGCCTTGAGGTTACCCTTTTTCACCTTGCCACCAGCATCAGCCTTCTTGGCTTCGGGTTTCTTCTCTTTAGTGTCTGGCTTCTCAACTCTTTCACTCGTCATCTTGCAAGATGGGAAAGAGTGTAGTAAATTTTGAAGTCAGGTAGTGTGATGCCTGGAGCCTTGTTCTTTTTGCTGAGTGTTGCTTTGGCTATTTAGGGTCTTCTGTGGTTCCATATAAATATTAGGAATTTTTTTTTCTATTTCTATGAAGAATATTATTGGTATTTTGTTAGAGATTGCATTGAATCTGTAAACTGCTTTGGGTAGTATTGCCATTTTAACAGTATGAAGTCTTCCAGTACATGAGCATGGCATATCTTTCTGTATGTTTGTGTCCTCTTCAATTTTTTCCTCAGTGTTTTATAGTTTTCCTTATATAGCTCTTTCACTTCTTTGTTTAAATTGGTTCCCGGGTATTTTATTTTCTTTGTAGCTAGTAAAAGGGGGATTGTTCTCTTGATTTCTTTTTCAGATTGTTCATTGTTGTATATATTAATAAATGCTACTGATTTTTGCATGTTGATTTTGTATTCTGAAACTTTACTGAATTTATTAGTCAGATCTAACATTTTTTTGGTGGAGTCTTTAGGTTTTTCTAAGTATAAGACCATGTCATCTGTGAACAAGGCTAATTTGGCTTCTTCCTTTTGGATTTGTATACTTTTTTTTTTTCTTCCAATTTGAGACAAGGTGCTGTTTATTAACCAACCAGCTTAGGAAAATAATCATGATAGACACCTTAGTTCATTCCTCTAATAAGCCCGTTGCTCTGGTCCTCCCTGTTGCCAGCATCTTCACCTTCTACAAAATGGGTGGTCTTTTTCTTCATTCTGCCTCATGGAGAAGATAATTTGAAGGGCCACAGGAAGTTATTTCCTTCTTTGAAGTGGTTTCCAACAGTACAGATCTCATGAATCAGATCCTCCATGCAGGTGATGCCATATTTACCAGGAGACCGAGCAATCAAAGGGTTATCTGTCAAACCAATTCACTTCTCACTGATTTTGCCATAACCACGCTTGTAGATTAGTTCATTTACTGACTTCAGATTTGGGTAATCCCATACAATATATGGCTCTACAGTCCTCAGCCTGTTAACTGAAGGCTTGTTGAGCTTCACGAAGGTTCCATTGAAGATTTGATGAAGGCAAAGAAGCTGCAACACCTTTCGGACCTTTGGGCTCACACCATTGATATCTCTGATCCTGATGACAAATGCCAATTTGAGTTCTGCAGGTATACAGAAGTTGCCAGCTTTTCTTGCCATCCTCACCATTCATATTTCAGTTCTGTACATCTGCCAATATTCCTTGTGATAGTGCTTCACTTTTTCGTAGATAAGCTTCCTCCTTGCCTTTTGAAGCATCTTTTGGGCAAACTTCTTTCTCACGCACTTGATCTTCAGCTCTGCCAAATTCCTTCACTTTTTCTTAAGGGTTTCTGGCACAGCAGGAATCTTCTTCTTCTTCTACACCCTCCATGGTTCCAGCTGGGAAAAAAGCGCCCCCATACCACCTTTTTTTTTTAAAGACAGAGTTTCACTCTGTCACTCAGACTGGTCTTAAACTCTTGAACTCTTGGCCTCAAGTCATCCTTCTATACTGGCCTCCCAAAGCCCTGGGATTATAGCCATGAGCCATCACATCTGGCCTGGATGCCCTTTATTTTTGTCTCTTGTCTATCTGCTCTGGCAAGGACTTGTGGTATTATGTTAAATAAAAGTACTGAAAGTGGGCATTGTGGTCCTGGCTAGGATGTTGAATTTTATTGAACGTCTTTTTGGATATCTCTTGAAATAATTATATGGTTTTTGTAATTGGTTCTGTTAATGTGATGAATCGTATTTACTGATTTGCATAAGTTGAACCATCCCTGGGATGAATCCCACTTGATCATGGTGAATGATCTTTTCAACGTGTTACTATATTTGGTTGAAGATTTTACATCTATGTCCATCAGGGATATGTAGTTTTTTTTTTTTTTTTTTTTATCGTGTCCTTGTTTGGTTCTGGTATCAGGCTAATGCTGGCCTCATAGAATAAGTATGGAAGTATTCCCTCCTCTTCCTTTTTTTTTTTGAAGAAACTGAGTAGAATTAGTGTTGGTTCTTCTTTAAATGTTTGGTAGAATTTAGCAGTGAAGCCATCAGGTCCTGGGCTTTGATGTCAGACATTTTATTACAGCTTCAATCTCATTACTCATTAGTGGTTTGTTGAGGTTTTCTGTTTCTTCATATTTCAATCTTGGTAGGTTGTATGTGTCCAGGAACTTACCAGTTTCTTCTAGGTTTTCCAGTTTATTGATGTATAGGTGTTCGTAATAGTCTCTAGGGATTCTTTGTATTTTTGATTTCTCAGTTCTTATGTCTCCTTTTTCATTTCTAATTTTGAGTCTTCTAAGTCTCAATTTCATTTATTTCTACTTAGATTTTTATTATTTACTTTCTTCTAATTGGGGTTTGGTTTGTTCTTGCTTTTCTATATTCCCTTGAGATGCAGAGTTAACTTATTTTTTTTAAATCTTTCAACTTTTTAAGTGTTTATTGCTATAAACATCTCTCTTAAAAGAAGTTACTGCTTTTACTATAACCCATAGATTTTGATCTATGGTATTTCCATTTTCATTTGTTGCAAGAAATTTTAAAATTTTTTCTTAATTTCTTCATTGACCAACTGGTTGTTCAGGAGCATGTTGTTTAATTTCCTTTTATCTGGGTAGTTTCTGAAGTACCTCTTATTGATTCCTAATTTTATTCCATTGTGGTCAGAAAAGATATTTGGTATGATTTCTGCTTTTTGAATTTGTTGAGAGTTGTTTTGTGGCCTAAGATATGGTCTTATTATGGAGGATGTTCCATGTCCCGATAAAAAGAATGTGTATTCTGCAACAGTTGGGTACAATGTTCTTTGTCAGACCTATTTGGCCTAGTTTCTGGTTTAACTTTGATATTTCTTTGTTGGTTTTCTTCCTGGATAATTTGTCCACTACTGAGAGTAGGGTGTTGAAGTCCCCTATTATTACTGTATTGCAGTTATCTCTTCGTTTATTGTTTGCTTTATGTACTTCGGTGCTTAATGCTGAGTGCATAGATTATTTAAAATTGTTATAGCCTCTTGCTGAATTGGCCCTTTTATCATTATATAATGACCTTCTTTATTTATCTTTACAGTCTTTGACTTGTCAGTTTTATCTGATATAAGTATAGCTATTCCTGCTGTGTTTTTGGTTTCCACTTGCTTGGGATGTCTTTTGCTATCTCTTTCAGTCTTTGTATGTCTTTACAGTTGAAGTAGGTGTCTCATAGGCAGCATATAGTTCGGTCTTGATTTTTATCCATTCAGCCACTCTATGTCTTTTAATTGGAGAACTGAGCCCATTTATATTTAGTTATTGATATGTAAGGACTTATTATGGCAATTTTGTTTTCCTTGTTTGCAGACTGTTTTGTAACTTTTTAAAAATAGATACATTTTATCGTGTTTTAGGTTTTGGGGTACATGTAAAGAACATGCAAGATTGTTGCATAGGTACATACATGGCAATGTGGTTTGCTGCCTTCCTCCTCATCACCTTTATCTGGCATTTCTCCCCATGTTATCCCTCCCCAGCTCCCCACCCCCCGCTGTCCCTCACCTAGTTCCCCACTCCAGACCCCAGTGTGTGATGCTCCCCTCCCTGTGTCCATGTGTTCTGACTGTTCGACACCCGCCTATGAGTGAGAACACGGAGTGTTGGATTTTCTGTTCTTGTGTCAGTTTGCTGAGAATGATGGTTTCCAGGTTCATCCATGTCCCTACAAAGGACATGAACTCATCATTTTTGATGGCTGCATAGTATTCCATGGTGTATATGTGCCACATTTTCCCCGTCCAGTCTATCATCGATGGGCGTTTGGGTCGCTTCCAAGTCTTTGCTATTGTAAAACGGTGCTGCAATGAACATTCATCTACATATGTCCTAACAGAACGATTTTTAGTCCTTTGGATGTATACCCAGTAATGAGATTGTTGGGTCAAATGGAATTTCTATTTCTAGGTCCTTGAGGAATCACCACACTGTCTTCCACAATGGTTGAACTAATTTACACTCCCACCAACAGTGTGAAAGTATTCCTGTTTCTCCACATCCTCTCCAGCATCTGTTGTCCCCAGATTTTTTAATGATTGCCATTCTAACTGGCATGACATGGTATCTCAGTGTAGTTTTGTTTTGCATTTCTCTAATGACCAGTGATGATGAACATTTTTTCATATTTGTTGGCCTCATATATGTCTTCTTTTGTAAAGTGTCTGTTCATATTCTTCACCTATTTTCGAATGGGCTTGTTTTTTTCTTGTAAAGCTGTTTTAGTTCTTTGTATAGATTCCAGATATTAGCCCTTTGTCAGATGGGTAGATTGCAAAAGTTTTTTCCCATTCTGTTGGTTGCCAATTCACTCTGATGATTGTTTCTTTTGCTGTGGAGAAGCTGTGGAGTTTAATTACATCCCATTTGTCTATTTTGGCTTTTGTTGCCAATGCTTTTGGTGTTTTGGTCATGAAGTTCTTGCCTATGCCTATGTCCTGAATGGTTTTGCCTAGATTTTCTTCTAGGGTTTTCATGGTGTTGGGTCTTCTGTTTAAGTCTTTAATCCATCTGGAGTTAATTTTAGTGTAAGGTGTCAGGAAGGGGTCCAGTTTCTGCTTTCTGCACGTGGCTAGCCAGTTTTCCCAACACCATTTATTAAACAGGGAATCCTTTCCCCACTGCTTGTTTTTGTGAGGTTTGTCAAAGATCAGATGGTTGTAGATGTGTGGAGTTGCCTCTGAGGCCTCTGTTCTGTTCCATTGGTCTATATCTCTGTTTTGGTACCAGTACCATGCTGTTTTGATTGCTGTCGCCTTGTAGTATAGTTTGAAGTCAGGTAGTGTGATGCCCCCAGCTTTGTTCCTTTTGCTTAGAATTGACTTGCTTATGCAGGCTCTCTTTTGGCTTTATATGAAGTTTAAGGTGGTTTTTTCCAGTTCTGTGAAAAAGGTTGTTGGTAGCTTGATGGGGATAGCATTGAATCTATAGATTACTTTGGGCAGTATGGCCATTTTCACAATATTGATTCTTCCTAACCATGAGCATGGAATGTTTCTCCATTTGTTTTTGTCCTCTCTTATTTCATTGAGCAGTGGTTTGTAGTTCTCCTTGAAGAGGTCCTTTACCTTCTTTGTTAGTTGTATTCCTAGGTATTTTATTCTCTTTGTAGCAATTGTGAATGGCAGTTCATTCTTGATTTGGCTCTCTTTAAGTCTGTTATTGGTGTATAGGAATGCTTGTGATTTTTGCACATTGATTTTGTATCCTGAGACTTTGCTGAAGTTGCTTATCAGTTTCAGGAGATTTTGGGCTGAGACGATGGGGTCTTCTAGATATACAATCATGTCGTCTGCAAATAGAGACGGTCAATTTGGCTGTTGAGACTTGTGTATGCTTCACAAAGTTCTTGTGTTGTGTTTTTCAGCTCCATCAATTCATTTATGTTCCTCTCTAAGCTGTTTTTAGTCTCGTTAGCATTTCGTCAAACGTTTGTTCAAGGTTTTTAGTTTCTTTGCATTGGATTAGAACATGTTCTTTTAGCTCAGAGATGTTTCCTATTACCCACCTTCTGAAGGCTGTTTCTGTCAATTCATCAGACTCATTCTCCATCCAGCCTTGTTCCCTTGCTGGTGAGGAGTTGTGAGCCCTTGGAGGAGGAGAGGTGTTCTGTTTTTGGGTATTTTCTTCCTTTATGTGCTGGTTTCCTCCCATCTTTGTAGATTTATTTACCTGTGGGCTTTGTAGTTAGTGAGTTTCAGGTGGGGTATCTGAGTGAATGTCCTGTTTGTTGATGATGAAGTTACTTCTTTCTGTTTCTTAGTTTTCCTTCTAATAGGCTCTCTGCTGTAGGAATGCTGGAGGTCCACTCCAGACCTGCTTGCCTGGGGCTCACCTGCAGTGGCTGCAGAACAATGAGGGTTGCTGCCAGTTTCTTCTTCTGCTATCTTTGTCCTGGAATGATACCTGCCAGATGTCAGTCTGAGGTCTCCTTTATGAGGTGACTCTTTGTATATATGTGGGTCGGGAGCTGCTTGAGGAGACAGTTTGTCCTTTATAGGAGCTCAAGTGATGAGCTGTGAGCTCCATTGTTCCATTCAGAGCTGCTGGACAGGTACCTTTAAGTCTGCTGCAGTAGAACTCATAGGCTTTTTTTTCCCCAGGTGCTCTGTTCCGGGAAGGTAGGGCTTTATAAATTTCTGTCATGCTGCTGCCTTTTTTCAGGGATGCCCTGCCCAGCGAGGAGGCAGCCTAGTCACAGTCTGCCAGCAGAGGCGTTGCTGATCTGCTGTGGGCTCCCCCAGCTGCCATGTGAACTTTCCTGCAGTCCTGTTTATAGGGTTATAGTTAGAAATGCCTCGGCAATGGCGGCCCGCCTCTATAATGGCGACTGCCTTGGTAATGGCAGATCGCCTCAGCAATGGCAAACTATCTCGGTAGTGGTGGACTGCCTCAGTAATGGCGGATGCCCCTACCCCACAGAGCTGCACCATCCCAGGTGCAGCTGTGCTTGCTGTGAAACTCAATCCAGAGTGTTTCAGATTGCTAGTCTTTGTGCGGGTGTGTCTGGCCGTGCCTGATCACCTAGCTCCCTGCCTCTGACCCTTTTTTTTTTTTTTCAGTTGAACTGGTGACTGTCTCCCAGGTGTTCCAGTTACCAGTTGAAACAGCACCTGGGTTTGTGTGAGTTCTTGTGCCAAGCCCCACTGTGCCGGTTGAAACAGTGCAGGGCTCGTGGTGCTTTTTTGCCTGGGAATCTCCTGGCCTGGCTCCCTGTTTCAGTCCCCTTTTGTTCAGTTGAACAGGCGACTCTGTCTCCCAGGTGTTCCAGTTGCCAGTTGAAAAGGCACCCAGATTTGTGTGAGATTTTGTGTGGAGACCCAGTGCGCCAGCTGTGCTGGAGGTGCTTTTTTGCCCGGGAATCTCCTGGCCTGGCTCCCTGTTTCAGTCCCCTTTTTATCAGTTGAACGGGTGACTCTGTCTCCCAGGTGCTCCAGTCGCCTGTTGAAAAAAGGCACCTGGATTTGTGTGAGATTTTGTGCGGAGACCCACTGCGTTGGCTGAAACAGCTGTGCTGGAGACTTGTGGCTGTTTTTCACCTGGGAATCTCCTGGCCTGGCTATTTAAGTCCCATTTTTATTAGTTGAATGGGTGACTCTGTCTCCCAGGTGCTCCAGTTACCAGCTGAAATGGCGCCCAGACATGTGATTTTTTTGAGTGGAGAGTCGCCCCACCAGCTGAAACAGCCACACTGGAGACCCGTGGTACTCCTCCGCCCGGGGAATCTCTTGGTCTGTGGGCAATAAAAATTCATCTGGAAATGCAGCAACCACTCACCATCCGCATGCTCGCTGGGAGCTGCAATCCAGAGCTGCTCCTACTCGGCCATCTTGGATCCCCTCTCACTTTCTCTCTCTTTCTCAGCCAGTATATACAGGCTGAGAGACTCATTTGGGGCTTTTGCACAAACTGTCCCATGTGATAGCAGTAATAATGTGGGTGTGGGGAGATGATGTTATTTCCATTTTCAGGCAAGGAAACAAGCAACAAGCAGGTAGGTGAATTGCCCAAAGTATACAAATAACAAATGGTTGCTCCTTCAATTCCAAATTAGGTTTTTTACTCTAAAACATTCTCTTCTTGCTGCATCAGTTTCCTCCCAATTTTTCTAATTTCCTTTCCTGCCCCTCTCCCCTCCGAAACAGTCTTCCTCTTTCGCCAGGCTGGAGTGCAGTCTCAGCTCACTGTGACCTCCACCTCCTGGGTTCAAAGAATTCTCATGCCTCAGCTTCCCAAGTAGCTGAGATTAAAGGTGTGTACCACCATGCTCAGCTAATTTTCATATTTTTAGTAGAGATGTGGTTTCTCACCATGCTGCCCAGGCTGGTCTCAAACTCTGGCCTCAAAGAATCTGCCCACCTCAGCCTCCCAAAGTGCTGGGATTACAGGCGTCAGCCATCACACCCAGCCTCATTTCTAAACTATAAAATAAAATAGTAAGATAGTCATCTTATTTAGGATTTTAAGTTATGAAATCAATGGAGGAATCCATGTAATCAACAAGAAATAAATTCTCAGCCTGTGTCTACTTGATATTAAAGCACTGTTGTAATTTCATCTCTTCCTTCTTTGCTTTTTGTTCACCATGTTCTGGCCACACTGGCCTTCTTTAATGTTCCTCAGACAACGCTCACTTCTGCTTCAGAGCTTTCAGGTAACCTGATCTCATCATTTAGCTCTCTGCTTAATGTCACCTCCCTAACCACCCTAATTGCATCATCACTGTCTATCCATTAAACTGCCCTACTTCACAGCACTTAAGGCTCTCTTAAAGTGTATAATTTACTGTTTAAATGTTATTGCCTGTTCTTCCTAACAGAATGGAAGCACCATGTCTTGCTCATTACTGTGTTCTCAGTATATGACAGTGCTTAGTACATAGGTAACACAGTATTTGGTAAATGTATGAATAGATGAATTTTACTGCAGGAATGACACTAATATTTAAGGTCACTGGTCTTTAAAAGGGGCTTTAACATTTCAAAGTTCATAGTCAATTTTGTATGAACAAAAGAATACTGTATAGAAGAGCTGTGGATAAAAGGAAGGAAAGACATCTACTGGTCTTAGGCCTCACCTTTAAGCTGCAGTAACATTAAGAAAGATGATTCTCAATAAGAACATGACTTTTAATCTTACATACCTGTATCACTTCTAGATAATTTTATAAATCTAGCTGAGCTGGATCAGTATTTATAATATGTTTGATGTTGCCTTATTACTGTAGTTCTTAACCACAGTACCAACGTGAAGTAGGTAGTAATGAAAGTCACAGACATACACCCCAGAAAATGAACATATGCATATAGCATACAACTTTACACAAAATGCCAAGGAGTTCATGGGCCCCAGCTTAAAAACCTTTACCTTGGTGACTTAAATCATACTTATTGTACAATATACCCACATGTAATTATCAAGACATATTTGCCAAGCATAAAAAAATACCTAATAACATGGTCCCTGGTGCTCATAATTTAGTAGAAAACAGATTAGAAAGAAGTTGAGAGAGAGAAACATTTACTAGAGCCAAGATAAACCAGGGCTTAAAGCACCATCTAGTGCCAAAAAGGAGGCAGCTACATAGGAGGAAAAAAAAAGAAATTAAACAGGTAAATTACAATCTCTGATCAAACATAGCCAATGAAAACCAAACAAGCCAGACAGATAAGACTGAAATAAATAAATAATCCTTCAGTGCAAAGGCATAGACAGACATCCACAAGAAACAACAGCAAGTTGGCCAGGCATGGTGGCTCATGCCTGTAATCCCAGCACTTTGGTAAGCCAAAGTGAGAGAATCATCTGAGGTCAGGAATTTGAGACCAGCCTGGCCAACATGGTGAAACCCCATGTCTATTAAAAATACAAAAATTAGTTGGGCATGGTGTCACGCATCTGTAGTCCCAGCTACTCAGAAGGCTGAGGCAGCAGAATGGCTTGAACCTGGGAGGCGGAGGTTGCAGTGAGCTGAGATCACGCCACTGCACTCCAGCCTGAGTGACAGAGCAAGACTCTATCTGTTGAATCTGGGAGGCAGAGATTGCAGTGAGCCGAGATCGTTCCACTGCACTCTAGCCTAGGTGATTGAGCAAGACTCCATCTCAAAAACAAAACAAAATAGTGAATGGGGGAGCCATGACCTTCCCAAATAGACAAAGCAAGGAACCAGTGACTAACCCTAATGAGAAGGCAATATGTAAACTCTCTAACCAACATTCAAAATAGCAGTTTTATGGAAACTTAGTGATCTCCAAGATAGAAAAGTAATTCAGAAATTTTTCAGATAAATTTAATAATGATTTTAAAAGTCAAACAAACAAAGCTTGAAACTGAGAAATAATACATTTGCTGAACCAAAAAATCATTAGATGTTTTCAACAGCCAAATGGATCAAGCAGTGGAAAGAATCAGTGAGCCCAAAGACAAGCTACTTGAAAATAACGCTATCAGAAGAGAAAAGAAAGAAGAATGAAAAGGAATGAAGACAGCCTACAAGAGACAGAATATTACCTCAGAAGACCATATCTAAAAATTATTGGTGTTAAAGAGGGAGTTGAATGAGAGCAATGGGTAGAAAGCTTATGCAAAGAAATAAAAATAGGAAACTTTCCAAAACTTGAGAAAGAAATATCCAGGTATAGGAGGGTCAGAGAACACCAAACAGATTTGACCCAAACTCAAACATCAAGGACAAAGAGGATCCTAAAAGCAGTAGGAGAAAAGAGGCAAATAACATATAAAGAAGCTCCAACTCATCTGGCAACAGACTTCTCAGCAGAATGTGTACAGGCCAGGAGAGAGTAGGATGAGATTTTCAAAGTGCTGCAAGAATAAAGAAAAAAAAACCCTGCCATCCAAGAATACTGTATCCAGCAAAGCCATCTTTCAAATGTGAAGGAGAGAGAAAGTTTTTCTCAGAAAAACAAATGCTGAGAAAATTCACCACCACCAGACCCATCTTACAAGAAATGATAAAGGGAGTTAGTTCTTCAATCTGAAAGAAAAAAACACTAATACAAAAAGAAAACAGTTGACAGTAGAAAACCTACTGGTAAAATTAAGTACATGAACAGACCCAGGATACTCTGATACTGTAATTGTGGTATGCTATCAACTCATAACTCTAGTATGAAGCCAAAAAGACAAATCTATCAAAAACAGTAATAGCTACAGCAACCTGCTAAGAGACAGGCAATATAAAACATGTAAACTAAGACAACAAAATGTCAAAATGTTGGAGGATAAAGTATAGAGGTGGGTTTTTTGCTGCCTTTTTTTTTTTTTTTTTTTTGAGACAGTTTCACTCTGTCTCCAGACCAGAGTGCAGTGGTGACATCTTGGCTCACTGCAGCCTCCACCTTTCGGGTTCAAATGATTCTCCTGCCTCAGCTTCCCAAAGTGCTGGGATTACAGGTGTGAGCCACCATGCCTAGCCTCCTTTTTTCTGTTTCTATTCTTTGTGATCTAAGATAAGTTATTCTTTGTGATCTAAGATAAGTTGTCATCTCTTTAAAATCACTTGTTATATCTTTAAGATCTTTGGTAAGCATCATAATAAGTACAATGCAAAAACCTATAACACTAAAAAGAAAAGGCAAATTAAAATATAATACCAGAGGAGACTCTCCAAGATGGCTGAATAGACACAACTCCGACGCACAATACCCAGCAAGAGAGACACAGAAATCCAGAGATCTCCTAGCTCCAACCAAGGTACCAGGTGCATTTCAATGGGTCTGGTCTGACAGCAAAGCCCACACAGGGCAGACCGAGGCGGGGAGGGGTGCCGCTTCACCCAGAAAATGCATCTGACTGGTGAGTTGGAGGCTCCCCCTCTGGTACTCCGGTCCAGAGACAGCACTTCCCCCAAAGCCTCAGCAATACACAGAACAGGGGATCTTTGCCAGTCAAGCACCGGGAATTACAAGCGCAGAGTTGAATAATAATCCAGGATGGTGTCCCAGATTGGCGCACAGACCTAAACAGATGCATAAGCCCAAAAGCCAGCTGGGAGAGCCTGCGGACCGAGCCATCACCCCCTTCCCAAGTCTGGAGAGAGAGGGAGCTGTAAGCGGGAAAGCGGATGGATGGAACAGCTGGGTGGGCCCCTCCCCTATGACCAGAGAGAGAGATGAACCTAAAACAGACAGACCAGGTGCAGCTGGGCAGGTTCATACCCTCCCCCACAAACCCCAGAGGGCTGAAGCTCTGACTCTAGCAGGTTGCGCAGCCAGTGCCACAGTCTGAGCTGAACCCTGAATGATCCAGCCCAGTGGAGAAAGGGCACAACCCACCATTAGAGGGGTGGGACTGGGCTACATGTTTTAACAAAAAATACAGGAAACCTACCTACCAATGGGACTGCATTCTTAACCACCCAGGAGTGCCGCCAGGTCAGCGGAAGAGGCGGGCCTAAACCCCTAGTGTAAACAAAAAAGACACAGGGAGCTTTCCTAGTAACCTGAAGGAGTCCCTAGAAACCCAGTAGCACCTCGACAGGCAGACAAGCGACCTCATCAAGCAGCTCCCTGAGACCACAGCCAGGTAAATCCACAAAGATAGGAAAAAAACCAGTACAAAAAAGATGAAACCATCAAAGACCAGAACACCTCTGCTCCTTCAAGGGATCACAACTCCTCAACAACACGGAAAGACAACATGACTGAGAAGGAATGTGACAAATTGACAGAAACAGGCTTCAGAAGGTGGATAATAACAAACTTTTCTGAGCTAAAGGAACACATTGTTCTGACTCAATGCAGACAAACCAAAAACCTTGAAAAAAGGTTAGACAAAATGCTAACTAGAATAACCAGCTTAGAGAAGAACATAAACGACTTGATGGAGTTGAAAAACATAGCACAAGAACTATGTGAAGCAAACACAAGTTTTAATAGCCCAATCGATCAGGCAGAAGAAAGGATATCAGAGATTGAAGATCAACTCAATGAAATAAAAAGAGAAGGCAAGACAAGAGAAAAAAGAGTAAAAAGAAACGAACAAGGCCTTCAAGAAATATGGGATTATGTGAAAAAAACCTAATCTATTCTTGATTGGTGTACCTTAATATGATGGGGAGAATGAATCCAAGCTGGAAAATACGCTCCAGGATATCAACTAGGAGGACTTCCCAAGCCTAGCAAGGCAGTCCAACATTCAAATCCAGGAAATACAGAGAACTTCACAAAGATATTCCTCAAGAAGAGCAACCCCAAGGCACATAATCGTTAGATTCACCAGGGTTGAAATGAAGGAAAAAATGCTAAGGGTAGCCAGAGAGAAAGGTCAGGTCACCCACAGAGGGAAGCCAGTCAGACTCACAGCAGATCTCTCGGCAGAAACCCTACATGCCAGAAGAGAGTGGGGGCCAATATTCAACATCCTTAAAGAAAAGAACTTTCAACCCAGAATCTCATATCCAGCCAAACTAAGTTTTGTAAGTGAAGGAGAAATAAAATCCTTTATGGACAAGCAATTACTGAGAGATTTTGTCACCACTAGACCTGCCCTACAAGAGCTCCTGAAAGAAACACAAAGCACGGAAAGGAACAAGTACCAGTCACTGCAAAAGCAAACCAGTTGGCAAAGACCAAAAATGCAATGAAGAAAATGAGTGAACTAATGGGAAAGAAAACCAGTCAGTAACAAAATAGCAGGATCAAATTTTAACATTCAATGTAAATGGCCTAAATGTCCCAATCAAAAGACACAGACTGGCAAACTGGATAAAAAGTCAAGATCCATCAGTGTGCTGTACTCAGGAAACCCATCTCACATATAGAGACACACATAGACTCAAAATAAAGGAATGGAAGAAGATTTACCAAGCAAATGTGGAACCAAAAGAGAGCCCCCATAGCCAAGTCAATTCTAAGCAAAAGGAACAAAGCGGGAGGCATCACACTACCTGACTTCAAACTATACTACAAGGCGACAGCAATCAAAACAGCATGGTACTGGTACCAAAACAGAGATATAGACCAATGGAACAGAACAGAGGCCTCGGAGGCAACACAAGACATCTACAACTATCTGATCTTTGACAAACCTGACAAAAACAATCAATAGGGAAAGGAGTCCCTGTTTAATAAATGGTGTTGGGAAAACTGGCTAGCCACGTGCAGAAAGCAGAAACTGGACCCCTTCCTGACACCTTACACTAAAATTAACTCCAGATGGATTAAAGACTTAAACAGAAGACCCAACACCATGAAAACCCTAGAAGAAAATCTAGGCAAAACCATTCAGGACATAGGCATAGGCAAGGACTTCATGACCAAAACACCAAAAGCATTGGCAACAAAAGCCAAAATAGACAAATGGGATGTAATTAAACTCCACAGCTTCTCCACAGCAAAAGAAACAGTCATTAGAGTGAATTGGCAACCAACAGAATGGGAAAAAACTTTTGCAATCTACCCATCTGACAAAGGGCTGATATCCAGAATCTACAAAGAACTAAAACAGATTTACAAGAAAAAAACAAGCCCATTCAAAAGTAGGCGAAGGATAGGAACAGACACTTTACAAAAGAAGACATACATGAGGCCAACAAACATACGAAAAAATGCTCATCATCACTGGTCATTAGAGAAATGCAATTCAAAACTACATTGAGATACCATCTCACACCAGTTAGAATGGCGATCATTAAAAAATCTGGGGACAACAGATGCTGGAGAGGATGCGGAGAAATAGGAACACTTTTACACTTTTGGTGGGAGTGTAAATTAGTTCAACCATTGTGGAAGACAGTGTGGCGATTCCTCAAGGACCTAGAAATAGAAATTCCATTTGACCCAGCAATCCCATTACTGGGTATATATACAAAGGAATATAAATCGTTCTAGTATAAGGACACATGCACAATGTTCATTGTGGCAGTTTACAATAGCAAAGACTTGGAACCAACCCAAATGCCCATCAATGATAGACTGGACAGGGAAAATGTGACACATATACACTATGGGATACTATGCAGCAATAAAAAACGATGAGTTCGTGTCCTTTGTAGGGACATGGATGAACCTGGAAACCATCATTCTCAGCAAACTGACACAAGAACAGAAAAACACTGCATGTTCTCACTCATAGGCGGGTGTTAAACAATCAGAACATATGGACACAGGGAGGGGAGCATCACACACTGGGGTCTGTTGCGGGGAACTAGGGGAGGGACAGCGGGGGGTGGGTACTGGGGAGGGATAACATGGGGAGAAATGTCAGATACAGGTGATGGGGAGGAAGTCAGCAAACCACATTGCGACGTGTATACCTATGCAACAATCTTGCATGTTTTTCACATGTACCCCAAAACCTAAAACGCAGTAAAATGTATATTTAAAAAAATAATAATTCACAGGACAACCCAAAAGAAATAAAATAGTAAAATGTTCTTAAAAAAAAAAAAGAGAGAGAAAGCAAGCAAAGGTAGGCAAAAAGGATGTTTATGATAATATATTCACAATGAAACTAAACTAAAAAGAAAAGGTTTGTTATTATTTTGGGTGAAGCCGTGCATTGAGTTACTACAGTATCCTGTTTAATCTTCACAGCAATCCATAAGATAGTTTCTGTTGCTATCCCCATTTTATGAAACAGGAACAGGGAGGCTTTGAAAGGGTATTTGTTCAGGGTCACATAGAGTCCTAAACTTCAAACTCTAAAGCTCAATCATTTATTCAAAGGGTAATCCTCTGAATACCTTCACTTATTGCTTATTTGTTTTAATTAAGACAAAACTATAATCAGCTTGTTCACTGATTTCCAGTATCTGTAAGTTAAACAAGGACAAACAGGTTTTGGTGGAGATGGGCACCCTCATGGCAGTAAGATAAGAACTTATTACAAGGAACAGAGATACACACCCATGCACAAACACACAAATATAAACAAAACAGCACTAGCCAACATGGTAAAACCCTGTTTCTACTAAAAATACAAAAATTAATCGTGTGTGGTGGTGCATGCCTGTAATCCCAGCTACTCAGGTGGCTGAGGCATTAGAATTGGTTGAACCCAGGAGAAAGAAATTGTAGTGAGCCAAGATCACACCACTGTACTCCAGCTGGGTGACACAGCAAGACTGAGAAAACGGGCACTTTTCCATACCCACACAACAGTCTTCATACCTCAAAAAAACTGGAGGCATCACTGAACACTAACTAATGCTCATAAAGAATTACACCAAATCTCTACTTTTAAAGGAAGTGCATAATGAAATGAAGAACATTCTGTCCAAATGCTTAAAATTAGCAAACAAATATAAAACTTTTTTTAAGTTATTCAGAAATGCTCAATGTATGATTTAAAACTTATTTATACAGAATACCTTATTTCTCAAAGACAACTGGATTAAATAAAACATAACTGCATTTTAAACATTAATATGGCATATAGTATGATTCCATATATATAAAGTTCCAAACCAGGAAAAACTAAACTATAGCATTGAAGGCTGCATACTTAGGAGGAAAGTAAAAAGAAAAGGAAATGTTCATTGTAAACATCAGGAGAGTAGTTTAGGGGAGACTTGGGAAGGAGCCTGTGTGACAGCAATGTTCAACTTTTTGACCTCAGTGGTGGTTGCAAAAGGTGTCTACTTTATAGTCATTCATTAAGGTGTATTTGTATGATTTAAGCACTTTTCTATATTTGTATTATATTTCACAATAAATAATGTCTAAAGAGAAATTGAACTTAAAAAATAAAACTATATGAGTAACAAAGAGTACAGTATTTTTGCTCAGGTGTGTTTTATGTAGTTCACATGGTTTTATTCTCTTGCCATTTTCTGTAAAGTAGAAAGGGCAGGCCTCCTCTTCTTCTCCCTTCTCATTTTAAAGATGGGGACCCTGGAGTCCCAGGGGGTTTACTACCTTGCTGTTGAGTTGGGACTCCCACCCCTGTCTGGTGTTTCCAACTACCTCGCTCTCCTAGCCCCCAGCTCATATTTGCAGACACATTGTAGGAGCAGAATATATTGCTGAGCAATTGTGAAGTCAGAGAGTGAATTTTCCTCAAGATGAAAACCTCACCTGTCACTGTGCTCCGCTGCAATCTCATGCTTGCCCTGAGAATCGATCTTCACCTCCCTGACGATGTTAAACCAGGCCCTGAAAATCTTCTTCTGAAGAAAATGTACATAAAATTTTCTTACTTCTTCCTGCAGATCAATCAGGTACTGGGAATGAAGACAGAAATAAAAATTGAGACAAAAAATATCAGTTGACAAAGAATTAGAGCAAACAAACAGCACAAAAGACACAGAATTGAAACAGAAATGAAACAAAAGAAACAAAGGACACTAGAGACATAAAAAGGGTAACCTGGCAGCCAAGATAATATCCTCTATAATGTATTCTAAAAATGGTAACAGAACGCAGGAGTAAAAACAGTTATAAAACTGAAGGGGTAAGTTTCTAAATCACTTGAGCACTGTGAGACAAGAAGTATAAAAACAAAAGCTCATGGAATGTTAACTTACAGTTTATTCACACTTTGTGAAACAAACACATGCTTAGGAATTTATACTAACAAAAATTGATTTGCCATTTTCACATTTATTTCAAAGCGGTGAATGGGATTGACTACTCTTGTTCTTGAAAAAACATAATGACCAGTCTATCATTGATGGGCATTTGGGTTGGTTCCAGGTCTTTGCTATTGTACACAGGGCTGCAACAAACATGTGTGTGCATGTGTCTTTATAGTAGAATGATTTATAGTTCTTTGGATATATACCCAATAGTGGGATTGCTGGGTCAAATGGAATTTCTATTGCTAGATCCTTGAGAAATTGCTACACTGTCTTCCACAATGGTTGAACTAATTTGCACTCCCACCAACTGCGTAAGAGTGTTCCTATTTCTCCACATCCTCTCCAGCATCTGTTGTCTCCAGATTTTTTAATGATTGCCATTCTAACTGGCGTAAGAAAATGTGGTACATATACACCATGGAATACTACACAGCCATAAAAAACGATGAGTTCGTGTCCTTTGTAGGGACTTGGATGAATCTGGAAACCATCATTCTCAGCAAACTGACCCAAGAACAGAAAGCCAAGCACCGTATGTTCTCACTCATAGGTGGGTGTTGAACAACGAGAACACGTGGACTCGGAGAGGAGCATCACACACATGGGACAGTTGGGGGGGGTAGGGTAGAGACAATGGGGGGTGGGGAGGGATAACATGGGGAGAAATGCCAGATATAGCATGCACCTAAAGTTAAATAAATAAATAAATAATTATAAAATGAGAATCAAAAAAAAAAAAGAAAAATGACTCAAAGACAATGGATCTTTTCAGAAATGGTTCTAAAAGTGTTACACAGGGACAGTCAAGGATTCAGAGTGGGGTCAGGGAGGCTTCATGGCAAAAAACAAACAACAACAACAACAACAAACATAATGACCCTGGACATTCTGGATTCCATTTAGTTTTCTTACATAGGATTGAGCAATGAGATGTATTTAAAGGTACCCTTCCTTATGTCCTTACCTGTAACCAGCTCCAGATGACTCTCCTAAGCAGTACTTGGGAATAAAATTGATCAGCCTGGGCCGTCTTTCTAGCCAGACTTTCCTGACTACACTGGAACCAGGTCAGCAGATATTTCCTCTGTAGGAACAAAGAGTAATGTTCTTCTGCCACCTGGATAATTTTTTAAATGGAAAATATTATTCCTTAAATTTTAAAACATTTAAAGAAACATATCACCTTTGCAAATGATGCTATAAAACACATTTAGGCAGTTAGTAGAGACTAATCTGAAGGTACATGCAGGCTGTGTCCTAAAAGCTTTGACTGACCTATTCTATGGAGGTTATAGATTCACATTATGCATGGCCTTTCAATACCAACTCCCTGAAGATCACAGTGATTGGCTGGTTATGGAAATGGAAATGGAATACACAACCTCTAAGCCATCACTTCACTTCCGCTGAGTTTTGGAGTGGGTGGCTGGCAACATTCTTGATTTGCTCTCCTGGAGCTTGGACAGCAACTCCACAACAAACCTCTCTCTCATGACTTAACCACTGTCTAATTAAGGAAATGCCAATACTTTCAATTAGTGTTGTGGAATGAGCTGTCACCACCATTGAAATTTAGACATGATCAATAAACCACAAAACCATCTGATAGAAAATAACATGAATAATTAATGTCTTTTCAACTGAGTATCATTCTATCAAAATAAATATACAAATCAGAGTTTATAGATTTTTTAAAGTAACTGTTACATTCTTTAAGAGGCAGGAGGGGAAAAGCTTTCTCTCTTAGTCCTCTCCAAACAATGATTTTCTAAGCCTTACTAGGTATCTGGCACTGTGATTGTGATCGATTCAAGTGAGTCTCTTGGCAGTCATATTTATTGGCCAAAATGACCACCATGGAGTCTCTGTGGCACCTGAGATTTCTGCCTGTCCTGGACTCATCCCAGACTAAGAGCCAAAAGATGAGATAAGATTTTATCTGTTTTGATTTTTTTTTTTTTTTTAGATGGAGTCTCGCTCTGGTACCCAGGCTGAAGCACAGTACACAATCTCGGCTCACTGCAACCTCCACCACCCAGGTTCAAGCGATTCTCCTGCCTCAGCCTCCTGAGTAGCTGGGACTACAGGAGCCTGCCACCGCACCTGGCTAATTTTTGTATTTTCAGGAGAGATGCAGTTTCACCTTATTGACCAGGCTGGTCTCAAACTCCTGAACTTGTGATTCACCCACCTCAGCCTCCCAAAGTGTTGGGATTACAGGTGTGAGCCACTGCACCCTGCTTGAATTTTTTATCATTTAGTTGAATGCCCTGTTCTATGTACTGGATAAATTTGTTAGGGAAATATTAGAAATTTCAGTGGTATTTGATTTCACATATCTCTCTGCAGTAGAGTGAATTACTATTCTCTATAATAGAATTATACACCCATACCCTTTGCAATGTGATTTCATAGTTCCTTCCTGTAGAGTGGATGGAGCCGCCTTCTCTCAATGACTTTGAGCTTGGCCCTACGATTTGCTTTGGCCAGTGGAATATCTGGACATAATATAAGCAGTGGGTTTATATAATCTAGTTTGGCCTTTTGTAGCTCTGACAGTTGCCAGGTGAACAGCATGCCCTGAGTAGCTGCTGTAACCAGAATGAGAGGTTAGGGGAGAGACCTGAACCCAGTCTACAGCTGGCCCATAGACATATGAGTGAGAAATAAATACTTGAGCTGTAAGCCACTGATATTTGGGGGTTGTTTGTTATGTAACTTTATCTCAGGCAGAAACCTGACTAATGTACCTTATGGTAATAACTTTTCCCTTACTCAAACTGAGAGAAGCTTCTATTCATCTTACCTTGGGGATCTCTAATAAAAAATTTCCTGTCATTTTTTCCAACTTATTCAATTACAAAAGTCCTTCTCTACCTAAGAAGACCAAATCTAAAATTATATCCAAAACAAATATGCACATACAATTAATTTCTCTTTCTGGCTTTAAATCACCAAACCCCACCCTCCCCCAAGTTTAACTCGGCATCCATCCTATTTGAAAAAGTCCATTTTCTAATCTGGGGGTCACAGTGAGACGCTGTACCTGAAGGTTTTGTTTGCTTTGCATTCTCATTCTCTTCCAAGGCTCTAGACCTTTTTTCCTTAGCAAGAACCCTTTATAATGTTCTTTGGCTATTGCTTCCAGCTGCTGGTTCCTCTTAATTCTCTTCTGCTTCTCTAATTCTTTCTGGAAAAAATAAAAAAGTAAAATGCTATGATCAAAAAACAAATGAGTTTCATTTCAATGAAAAGCTAATGAATTTAATTTGAACATGTAACCATTGAACATGGTGTGTTAATCATGATAACAGAGCTCTGGATGATACAGCTTTTTCTTAAAAAAAAAAAAAGGAAATAATTCTGCTAAGAGGGTCAGGAGAAGTTGGTCATGAGTCTACAAGAATCAGGGCTATGCATATTCTTGGGTTTATTCAGTATTATTCACAGAAATAATTTACCTCTCACCAAGTTACTAAAAGGTAACACATCTAGTCAGAAGAGCAGTCAGGATTTTTTCCCTCATGATTATGAAAAACCCAGCCATACAGCCACTTCATTTAAACTATGGGCTACAGATTTAATGATACTCCATTAAAAGTCTAGAAGAATATTCTTACTACTAAGCTATTTTTCTTTTTAAGTGATGAACAATAAGTCCAGAGGCAAGTTAAAGATATTTTATCATTATTAAGCCACCTTCCCTCTTCCAAGAAGGAGAAAGATGAACTATTCCTGGTAATAAACTGAGAAAAGATACTCCATGACCCTTAAAAAACTGCACCCCTGAGGGGTGTCACCAAGAAAGATGACAAAAACTTAATGATCCACCCTATAGATAGCATTATTTCTTTTATTTCCTTTTTATCTTTTAATAAAAATAGCTTATAGTGAAGGTGAGAGAAAAATCTACCCAGAAAGGGTGAGTGGGAGCAAGTTACACCTGCTGTGAAAGACACAAGAGCAACAAAGACTGAAGACTGCTTTCATAGTCGTCATCTTTGCAGCACAAATGCAAAAACATTTCATTTAAGCTCATTTCCTTTACTTCAGATGACTTCACATCAGGAAAAGGGCAGTGGTGAACGTGATGATCCTAACAAGCTACTTAACGTGTCTGAACCTTCTGTGAGAGAAACATTATAGAGAGAGCAATGGGACATTTCTAATATGGAAGAGAGTATCACTCTAATCTTCCTATACAAACTGCCTATTTCGGTACAAGCTCTGAAAAATGAAATGTCCATATTCTCTTAGACATTAAACCAAAATAAGCTTTATACTCTTTATTCCAGGCACTTGAGATACATTTTTTTTAAATTTTTTTTATTTTTAAATCTTTATTTTCTGTTTCTAGTTTTTTATTTAATTTCCTCTCTGTATCTAGTTTTTTTTTTAAATTGCATTTTAGGTCTTGGGTTACATGTGAAAAACATGCAAGATTGTTGCATAGGTGCTTACTTACGTGGCAGTGTGATTTGCTGCCTTCCTCCCCTTCACCTACATGTGGCATTTCTCCCCATGCTCTCTCTCCCCAACTCCCCACCCCCCGCTGTCCCCCACCAATTCCCCGCAACAGACCCCAGTGTATAGTGCTCCCCTCCCTGTGTCCATGTGTTCCCATTGTTCAACACCCGTCTATGAGTGAGAAGAGATACATTTTGAATGAAATGGCCAGAGAGAAAATTTACAACAATTTTCTCATGCGTAGTAAGAAGAAGCCAAGGGTTAAGTGCGGAGGGAAACAGAAACTGACCCTTCCACATCCACTGAAATGTCCCTGTTGAATCAAGGCAGCAGCTGCATCTTGCAGACAGACATCTAACCCAGATAACAACCTTTGGAGAAGCCCTCAGGCTCAGACAAAAGAACCTGTTCCCAGGCACAGATAAGTTATGGTGTAACTATCCTCCTAGAATGGTAACTATGGCTGGTGTTATCGGCTCCAAAAGGAAAATTATTTTCAGGTGAATTGCGGGGAAAACCAGACTTTTTCAAAGTCTACAGTTCCATGAAAAAATATAAAGAAAAACATGAGTTCTGCTTGAGTCAAAATGTTGTATTCTTACACAGCAATTTAATTCAAATGTGTATTTCCTTCCTCTATTAAGGATTCCTCAACAGAGCTGGGTGTATTTCATTAATATTACCACATTTTCAATTTCCTTGTATATAAAATATCTTTAATAGCACCTGAATTCATGATTTACTGTGAGGATTACATGAGATGGTGCTGTTTTGAGATAGCACTTATAGTGGGGATCTATGTAGCTAGGGTTTCAGAGAACACATAGTTCATTCAGGCGAAAAAGGGATATAAAATCTAGATTTCTTTCTGAAATAAATGTGTAGCTTTATCAGCTAGTATGCTTTAAGAGAAAAGCCAGAAATTACAGCTATGTTTAAAACAGTACAGGGCAATTGACACCGCCCCAAAACTCTTGGCCTTCTGTCCCTTGTACGCTTCTCTCCCTTTGTGCTCTAGAATATATTCCTGCTTACCCACTCCTGTAATTTACACTCTGCTCTTCTGTGTCATGAATTTCTTCCTCACTACTGGATTATTCCCATCAGTATGCAAACATGTGCCAGTATTTCCCCTCTTCAAAAAAACCAAAACCAAAATCAAAAAATAACTAATAAAAAACAACTAGAGACCACGAGTATAGATGCAGAACTCTGATCTCATGAGCTCTGCATCTATATTCATGGTGTCTAGTTCCTCACCTATTCTCTCCTCAGCCCACTGGAATGAGACTCCTTTCCTAGCACACCACTGAAAGCCCTGTTGTCTAGGTCATGAATGCTTGCCGGGCTTCCAAATCAAAGAATCACTTCCCCGTGCTACTTTTAATTGAACTCAGTAGCAATTAGCCACTCCCACCACTCCCACCACTCCCCTAACAGAAATACTTTTTTCTCTTGGTGTTTTGATTCTAACTTCCTTTCTACCACACTAGCTCCTCATCCTCTGAATAGCTATTTATAGTCCTTAGGACTTGATCTTGCACTCTTTTTTTTTTTTTGAGACAGGGTCTTGTTCTGTCGCCAGGCTGGAGTGCAGTGGCGCAATCTCGGCTCACTGCAACCTCTGCCTCCTGGGTTCAAGCGATTCTTCCACCTCAGCCTCCCGAGTAGCTGCGACTACAGGTGCGTGCCACCACACCGGCTAATTTTTTTTGTATTTTTAGTAGAGACGGGGTTTCATCATGTTGAGGATGGTCTCGATCTCTTGACCTCGTGATCCACCTGCCTCAGGCCTCCCAAAGTGCTGGGATTACAGGCGTGAGCCACCGCGCCCGGCCTCTATCTTGCACTCTTATCTCTATCCAATCTCCCAACTTGATTTCAGGTACTTCCAGAGCATTAAAAACATGGACTTGCTTTTTTTACTTCCTTACACAATCTTGTCCAGGCTTATATACCAAAGGACATATTTGACATGTTCATCTGGATGTCTAATAGGTATCTCACATTTAACGTGCTCCCACTAGACACTGCGGAGGCTGCCTAAGCATCCAGGAGCTCAAGTATCACCTCCTCAGAAAGGCATTTCCCATACTGCTTCCACCAGCTGTACCACTCTCTCCCTATTTCTTTAGTTATTAACTTGATTATTGACCTGTTTTACCCAACTAGAATATAAGCTTTCAGAGGGCAGGACTGTTATCTTTTTCTTCATTGATACATTCTAACATCTAGAGCAATGACTATCATGTAGTAAATGCTTTATAGATATTTGTTCAATGTGCAAATATGCTTGATAAGCAATTATGGAAAACTTTAGATCTTATCTCTTCTTCTCTGATAAAATTATCTTTTCAACCACAAACTTCAACTGTTCATCAATCAAAAGTACATACAGCCACAAAAGTTATTGCCTGTTAAGTATAAGCATTTAATAAACATGGGGGGCTATAAAGAGGAGGTTAGATTTTTTATTTTCAGAAGGTAACTGTATGTGACCTCTGAGTGGCCATCTTACTGTGGCACCCGACATGCTCTTCTGGCAGGGTCTGGGGACACTAAGCTGTAGCCATGTCTTGCCCCCGTACCACCTCTTGCTGAATATAGAGGCTGAGTCTGTCATCGGGGCTTATCCATGAAGGATTCTTCCAGTTCCTTTATCTAAAATGGTGTCATAGCACCCTATACACATATAACTGGGCTTATCTCATATTATCTATCCAAAGAAATATATATGATTGCCCCAGAGACCTTCTTTATCATATCAATAATAGGGTTATCAGTGTCATTAGAAAACATGGTACCTCTGTTGGACAATTTGCTGGTACACTCAATGAGCAAAAAAACTGCCCAGATGAAGAGGTTAAGCAGAGTTCAACCAAACACATTTAGGATGCAATGATTCAGAGAAGTCTCAGAAGGCTCTTGTTGAGAACTGCCATTATCTTTTTGATATCCAGAGGAATAACACTGCTATGGCCTTGGAGGTTGCTCACTGGGAACAGCTATATAAAGTAGATAAGGAAGTACAGAATTGCTTGGTAGAACCTGATGCATCAAAAGGAGTAAGACCCAGAAAAATCTGAGTGGAGAAGCACATCGTGTAGAGCATCTTTGTCCAAAAGGAAAAGGAGACAATTGGCACGTGCATTTTAGATCTAAAGTTGTCCAAGACTCAAGCATAGCCAGCCTATAAATGCATCTATCTCAATTTAGATACCTCCAGTTGACGAAATGGAAACTAGTCTATGTGACAAAATCTTTTTATCCATTGCTATGAACTGCGGCTTCTAAAAAGAAAACATTTGCGGTTGGTATAGTGAGAGAAATAAAACGATCTCTTAGTAATGTATTTTTCACCATTCTTGTTTTGCATAAGCAGTTTTCTTCCAACAAGAAAAAAGCTGGACATGCAAGAAATTAATGACTTTTTGTGAACTGATCAGAGATTGGAAGTTACCCCCAAATTTGGAGAGACAGGCATCTTCAGGGAAGCACAGGACCTAAGCATTTGTTTATCTGAGGCAGAAGCCACTGGATACCATACGAGTGAGTAAGAAGATTAAACTAGAAATTTTGGTGAACTGATGGAAGCAGAGACTGAGTAGGGCAGCATGAGAAGGTTGAAGCTCCTGGGGATCATAGTCATGGGGGTGGTTCTCACCCCTTTGCAGGCTTTTCTTCTTGAAACCACACCGGACTCTCACAGAGAAGATCATGGAGAATCCACAGAAAGTTCCCCCATGGCTCTGTCTGGGGAGAGGCACAGCAGCAACCGCAAAATCTTCCCAGAGCATCCTCCCTTAGGAAACAAAAGGTTTATCTATCCTGGCAACCACCCCAGAGCACTGACAGAATAGCACTGCATTTATTGTTGTTGCCATGGTAACCACTGTTGAGGTTTGAAGGGCAGTCAGGGGATTCTGCTCAGACAAGTCCTCTCTATCTCACTTAGGGGTTGGGGAAGCCTTATTCTCCAGAGGGAAGGTCTTTTAGGTCACAGACTGAGACAGTGGTGGATACCCACTGCAGATGAAGGGAAAAGGGGACAGAAAAAAGCTCTACCCCTAGGGTAGAAACAGAAATTCTCTGAGTGCCTAATGCTGTGCTCTCCAAACACTGAGACTTAATCAGAACAGAGAATACTCCCCATCATCCACACCGTATCACCACACTTATACAAGCTTCCAATAATAATAGTGGATTACAGCTGGGAGAAGAGATGATCTCTGGGGAACAGCACAAAAGGAAGACCCATAACCAAAAGAGGAAGCAAAAACAAAGTTATTAGAAGACATTAAAGTCTCTGGTGTATACAGCATACAGCAACAAATCTCAACAATGGTGACCATGGCAACGAGTTTCAAACACAGCCAAATTCCTGGCTAAATTAGTACAAATTTCCATACTCTAGGCCCACGTTACAGTTTGTATTGCCCTGAACAACAGGTCCGGCCTTCAACAAAAAAATATAGGACATACCCAAAGATGAGAAATATATACACTGTGAAAAGATAAGGCAATCATCAGAACAAGACTCAGATATGACAGAGATGTTGAACTATGAGAGGGAATTTTAAATAACTTCCAAAAATAATGCTAAATGTTCTAATGGAAAAGGTAGACATCATTCCAGATCAGATAGGTAATTTTAGCAGAGACATGGAAACTACAACAAAAGATTCAAAATTAAAAAAACACATGGTAATAGAGACAAAGAGGGACTTCAACTGGCTTAATGCTAGATGATACAGCCAAGGAAAGAATCAGGTAATTTGAAGATAGGGCAATGGAAATTACATAAACTGAAAGGCAAAAAGAGTGAAAAACACAAGAGTGCATCTGAGAGCTGTGGGACAATATGAAACAATGTAACACTGGCATAATAAATCCCATAAGGAAAAGAAATAGAATGGGGCAGGTGAAATAATTTGAAGAAATAATGGGCATATTCCAAAATCAGCAACAAAATATAAAACCATATATCCAAGAAGCTTAAGACCACCAAAGCCAGACCAACCAACCAACCAATCAACAAATCAACCAACCAACCAACCAACAAACCACACCTACATATATCATATTCAAACTACTAAAAATCAAAGACAAAGAAAAAATTTTGAAGGTAGCTAAAGGGAAAAACCCACATTACCTACTGTCATGGACTGAATGCTTGTGTCCCCCTAAAGTTACTATGTTGAAGCCCTAACCCCAAGTGTGGCTATATTAGAACATAGGCTCACTAAGAAAGTAATTAAGGTTAAATCAGGTCCTAAGAGTACAGCTCTAATTGGATATAATTAATGTCCTTATAAGAAGCAATACCACAGTGCGCTTGCTTGCTCTCTCTCTCTCGTGCTCGCGTGCTCTCTCTCTCTCCCTTCACTCTCTCCAAACACAAGCACCAAGGAAAGGTTGTATGAGGACACAGTGAGAAGTTGTCTGCAAGCCAACAAGACCTCTTTTCAAAAACCAACCATGCTGACACCCGATCTAGGATTTTCCAGCCTCTAAAACTATGAGAAAACAAATTTCAGTTGTTTAATCCTAGTCTGTGATACTTTGTTATGGCATCCTGAACAGAATAAGACACCCACAAAGAAACAAAGGTAAGAATTACAGTAGATCGTCTTGTGAAAAACCAAGCAAGCAAGAAAACACTTAACATCATTAAGGTTTTGAAAGAAAAAAAAAAAAAAAACATGTCAACTCAGAATTATATATCCAGCAAAAAAAACATACTTTAAAAGTGAAGGAAAAATAAAGACTCTCAGACAAATAAAAATGGAAGGAATTCACTGCCAGCTGATCTACCCTATAAGAAATGGTAAAGAAAGTTATTCAGGCATAAAACTATAACATAGGTTAAAAACTTAGATTTACACAAAGAAATGAACAGCATCGGAAACGGAAGAAATAAAGGTAAAATATAATCATCTTATTTTTAATTCCGTTAAGAGAAAACTAATTGTTCAAAGCAATTAACTTTAACAAGATATTGGCTATTTATAGTAAACATAAAAATATGACATGTGACAATAATACCAAAAGGAATGGAGGAAGGAAATGGGAAATACTGATAGAAGGTTCTTTCACTACATGTAAAGTGTTATTATTTGAAGGTGGAAAGATATTATTATTATTATTATTATTTGAGATAGGGTCTTGCCATGTTACTCAGGCTTGTCTCAAACTACTGGACTCAGGCAGTCCTCCTGCCTCAGCCTCCCAAGTAACTGAGATTACAGGTACATGCCACCACACTCAGGTGGAAGGAGATTATTTTAAAAATGTAAACATTAGGGTAACCCTAAAAACCTTTTTAAAAGAGGTATAAATGAAAACTCCCAAATAAAGATAAAACAGAATCATAAAGATGCTTAATTAAAACCAGATAAGGTGGGGGAAAAAAAAGAAAAACAAAAAATAAGTACAACAAATAGAAAACAGCTAACTAGATGACAGATTTTAATCCAGTTGTGGACAGGCATGGTGGCTCATGACTGTAATCCCAGCACTTTGAGAGGCTGACGTGGGCAGATCACTTGAAGATGGGAGTTCAAGACCAGCCTGAGCAACATGGAGAAACCCCGTCTCTACCAAAAATACAAAATTAGCCGGGCATAGTGGTGCATGCCCCTAATTCCAGCACTTTGGGAGGCTGAGGTGTGTGGATCCCGAGGTTAGGAGTTCGAGACCAGCCTGGCCAACGTGGCAAAACCCCGTCTCTACTAAAAATACAAAAATTAGCTGGGTGTGGTGTCACACACCCATAATCCCAGCTACTCAGGAGGCCAAGGCAGAAGAATCGTTTGAACCTGGGAGGCGGAGATTGCAGTGAGCTGAGATTATGCCATTGCACTCCAGCCTGGGCGACAGAGTAAGACTCCGTCTCAAAAAAACAAAACAAAACAAAAACAAAAACAAACAAACACCACCACCAAAAAAAAAAAAAAAAAAAAAAAAAAACACCCAAAACCAAACTCTTAACAAAATACCAGCAAATGAAATCTGACAATATATAAAAATAACACACCATGATCAAGTGAAGTTCATCTCAGGAAGGCAATCAATGTAATTTGCCACATTAATAGAGGAATTAAGAAAATGATACGATCATATCAAAGATACACAAAACGCTTTCAATAAAATTTGTAATAAATATTCTCAGCAATCTAGGAATAAATGAAAATTTCCATAATCTAATAAAAGGCATTCATGAAAAACCCACAGCAAACATCATACTTAATGTTGAGATACTGAGAATGCTTTCCCCCTAGATCTGAAACAAGGCAAGGACGTCTTCTCTCACCATGCCTATTCCATCTCATACTGGAAGTCCTAACTAGTGCAATAAGGCAAGATAAATAAGTAAAAGGCATGCAGATTGGAAAGGAAGAAACAAAACTGCATTTATTAGCAGACAACCTGGTTGTCTATCTAGAATATTCCAAAGAATTCACAAAAATACTTCTGGAACCAAAAATTCATTTAGCAAGATTGAAGGATACAACATCAACATATTAAAATGAATTATGTTCCTATATTAGCAATGAATAAATGGAATATAAATGTTTAAAAAAACATAATTTATAATAGTACCCCAAAAATGCAGTACTTAGGTACAAATCTAACAAAATGTGAGATGTGTGGAAAACTATAAAAACACTGATGAAATAAATCAAAGATCTAAATAAATGGAGAAGAGACACCAACAAGATGATAGAATAGTAGCTTTCTACCATCATATTCCCACAGAAGCACTAATTTCGACAAGTACCCATGGATGAGAGTACCTTTGTGGAAGTCCAGCAGTGAAGTTCCAGCACATCATTGGATACATTGAAGAGAGTAAGAACAGTTTCACTTTATCTGAGTCACCCCTCCCCCAAGTCAGCACAGTTCAATGTCAAGAGAGACCCCCACAGCCTGTGATTCCTATGAGGGAAAGTGAGAGCAGAGTGAATAAGCACTCAGCTCCCTCAGCTGTGTAGGATGCTGCCCAAGAGGCCCATTTCTTTATTACCTTACCCAGATTACTGAGGTTGTCAGCACAGCTGAGTGGTTCAAGACAGGGTCTTGCCATGTTGCCCAGGCTGGTCTCAAACTCCTGGGCTCAAGCAATCCTCCCACCTCAGCCTCCCAAAGTGCTGGGATTACAGGTGTAAGCCACCGTGTCTGGCCCCTTGATCTCTTTTGGTCTATGTAGCACATGATGGCAAATACTCTACTACAGTATTTCTGGCTGTTTTTTTTTTGGGGGGGTGGGGGCCTTATCTTCCCAAGTAGAATTTAATAACCTTAGAGTAAGAGCTCTTACTCTTATTTCTTCTGTGTCTTATTATTTCTGTATGTATTATCACTTCTTCTTCCATTTGTTCATTCATGTATTTACTCATTAAACATATATCTGCTGGTTGCCAATACAATAGTGAGCAACACTGGACTGCTCCCTTAACTCTTACGGAGATTACAGTTTATTTGGGGATGTAGAAATGAATAAAACAGCCACAAAACACATGCACAACTGTTAAGTGTCAATAATGTTCTGAAGGGAAGATATTTGATGAGAGTCCACAAAGGGGGACCTAACCTAACTTTAGGTGGAAAGGAGGGTAGGCAGGGTGGGAAAGGCTAATCTGGACAAGGTCATGTTTGAGCTAAGATCTGAAGAATGAGTAGCTTTACATAAATAAGATCGAGAAAAGAAGTGAAGGTGAGAGAAAAGTATTCCAGATAGAAGTTCCAGGTTAAAGAGGGTGGATAGGGCCATAGTATCACACACAACAGGCCTCAAGACACAGGGACTGACCAAATAGACAATACTAACCATCTTCTTCAGTCTCTTCTCTTCTCGTTTTCTTTCAAGCTGTGCCTCCTTTTCTTCTGCCTCCCGTTTCTGATGTTCCTCCTCTTGGGCCTTTAACTGGGCCTGATTGAGATTAGAACCCAGAAAAATCAGAACCCTCAGTTTGAACAGAAATGTGATCCTTTATGTTCAGGATAGTCAAGTGTCTACCAAAGTGCCTTTCCTATTTCTGGTAGAAGTCTGCACTTTGTGATAAAAGTAGAAAACTCAACCAACATGTCATCAGTTGTGTAATTTCAAAGTTTTTCCAAAAGAATCCTTTTCTACTTGTGAAGTAAGACCGATCATAAATAATAAGATCACTAATTTTTCATTAAAAACGATTACTTTTTAGTTCTTACTGTCATCTGTGAAAAACTAACTCGGGGGAAAAAGGTTTTCACCAGAAAACCCCCAACTGTTGGAACTGTTTATTTTTTCTTGGTAGTTACAAAATTTACTTCAGATAGTCTAGGTCAAAACTTTGGAGGATAAGAATTATCCCCCTTTGCAAATTCATTAGGTCAGACATCTACCTATAACACACTAATCTTGGTTACGTGTAAATCTTCTAATCTGCTGGCTCTCATCTTTTATAACATTTCCTTCCTGCTGTGCTAATGACGTTGATGTTTCTGTCCCCCTTATTTTCCTAAAATTGTTATAGAATTCAGGCCGGTAGGCCAAAAACCATTTCTAAAGTTGGTGTAACTCTATTGTCTCAAGAGTTCTGGACAGGCAAGGTTTCATTTTTTAAGAAAGACAAATCCTTTTTTTTGTTTTGACTCAGTTTGCATTCTGAATTTATTACCAATTTTTCTTCTTCTTGTTTTTTCTTCTTCTCTGCCAAGATCCGCCTACGTTCAGCTCGTTGAGTTGCTCTCTCTTCCATAGCTAGAAAATAGTAACAGAGTTCTAATATTTTTTATATTGAAAAAATATGAGGAACGCTGCAAGAGAAACGTCTCCATTTCATAGTAAAATTTAGTGTTATTATTAGGGTTTTCTTATAAGTTGAATGTTCACAATGTCAGAAAATATATTGAGATAAATAGAACTTATATACACTCCACGGTGAAAGACCTACTATCCCATCCTCAGCAATGATGAACAATTTATAAATTAATTGTTTTGTTTACATTTTTATTAAAATAATTGTTTACTGGTTTATAATGTGCCTTGATGATACACTTTTAGTATATGAAACCCAGAAACCAGAATTCTAATTTGATTATACCTTTGATGAATGCAGAAAACTTTAATTACATCTAACCAATACTTTGAGGGTAGAATCATTCCTAAATCCTATTGAATCAGCTAATTTTTCTTAAGTCACTGTACATATGTCTGTATATATAAGAACAACAACAAACAAAGTTTGGGGTCACGATGAATATATTTCAATCTACTTTTAAGGCCTGGATATACAGATGGGCAGGAAATGGAATTGTACCAGGCATTTGGAGAACTGGCATCTGAAAGAATTTGAGTGTCAGACTCCTGTTCTTGACAGTCTATTAAATATCGATCCAAAAGAAACAAATGGGCAAGATGGTCTGATAATATGACTCTGTAATCAGTTGGAGCTTTATTAGGAAGAGGGGCATGGATGGGAGGAGTATCAAGTTCTGCTCACCTAAACCAGCCAATAGTTACTTTCAGTTCCTTGTGCCATATTACAGAGAAGAGAATTGAAGTCCAAGTTTTAAGAATTAATAAACAAAAAACTCACCAGGCTATTTCTTACAGATATTAAGTGTCTGCTGTGCTGAAAAGAATGGTAGTGCCACAGATGGCGAGAGTGAAATTGTCTCTAAGAAGGCAGAAATAGACTAGGGGATTAAAGTAAGAGACCCCTAAGAAGCAGAGTTTCTGGTAATACGCCCTTTGCCCATTTTTTCTAGATATAATCATTAAAAGACTACTTGAAAGTAGACTGGGCTTCTAAAATAGCTAACTCCTTGATCGAACAATAATTAAAAATAAATAATCACACTTAACTGGGCATTTCCTGACTAGGCTTAATGATAGGCAAAAACAGCAGCTGTCCAGGCAGATAGTTAATGCAAAGACTGCCAATTTCTTCATTAATAGGAATTGACTGTAGGCACAGTGTCTTCCATTTGTAATTACTTCTTATTAAACCAGCAATCTTGCCACAGGTAAAAAATCAAATTTACAAACCACAATATAATTGTCAAAGTGCCAACCACTACATGCAAATATATGTACAGTGAGGAACTAAGTATATAGAAAAAACAATGAGCAGATTCACTAGGGGGGTTCTGAACAATGCTTCTATTCATACAGTTTAGTTTAAATAAGGGTTTCTGGCCAGGTGCAGTGGTTCATGCCTATTATCTCATCACTTAGCGAGGTTGAGGTGGGAGGACTGCTTGAGGCTAAGAGTTCGAGACCAGACTGGGCAACATAGGAAGACACTGCCTGTACCAAATAATTAGTAAGTGTTTCTGTGTGCATCATATCTGGTTTGTAGGTTTCATTACTAAAATCCTATCAACAAGGTATAACATTATAAAATGATGTAATAACTTATCTTGGATTACTATAAACTGATCAGTATTTTAACACTAACAAAGTACGACGACAGGTGAACTTTATCAGTGTTTGTCCTTGGCAGCTACTCAGAGTTTTCTCATTTGTATAATTATCCTTTTTTTTCCCCACAATCCAAATCTCAAATTACAGAAAAATGATACACCTTTCAGCTATGTTTTTTTGTTGTTGTTGGTTGGGAATACCAAAAATGTCGGCAAAAGGGGCAGGAAAAAAGTAGTGGGGCTCTCTGGCATACTCCACTCCTCACATGTCTACCATTCTGAGATTCTGGGGACAGGTTCTGCCAAGTCTTAAAACCTAAGAGTTGCTAGAATTCAGTCCCAGCATACACATTCTGCTCTAGGAGAGCAGGTAACAACCAGCAAGGCCACCACCAAGACAGCCCTGCCTTTCAGTATGGGATGTGGTGTCATCAATTGCTTTGGTTTCTTTTTGGGTCCGGAAAGAGAATTCCAGGAGTCACTTCTACTGCCTTCAGCCTCAGGGGAATCAACAGGTGAACTAGGGGAAAAAGAAAAGAAAAGAATTTAGACTACTAACCAGTTTCCTTCAAAGCCCTTTGACCTGAGATGCTCAAAGCCTTTTACAGACCTTAATCAATCCCTACCCTCTGAGATAACTACATATTGTATCCACTCCACAAATTTGTGTAATGAAGTATGGAAAGGTTGAGTGAGTGAGTCTATACAGTGAGTCAGGTACTCTGACTCCCATCCTAATGCTTCAATTCAGTAGGTGTCACCACATCTTATGCTCCCATTTACCATATGCAATAAGTATGTCTCAAGCACATCTGAAACCATCTTAAATGGCTTTTCAGAAATTTGGGCTCTTATGCAAGGCTAAAAGATGTTTTGTTTTATACCTAACAACTATAAATTTAAGTGAGGAAATAAGTCAGCCCAGGGGCTGCTCCATGTGACCCTGATGTTGTCTGACTTGGCTTCTCAGCAATAAACATAGCTAGAAACCCAGAAATAGTAGAGCAAGGAAGCATTTTTCTCTTTAACTGGCATAGTAACAGAGATCCTCAGAGGCAGCCATGACCCAAATGCTAACTGTATAACTGGATCCTTATAGGCATCCTTAACTATCCATACCTGTCATGTGCTAGTCACAATACAGGCTTCTTTGCTTTGAAAGTGCAAAATCAAGGAAGGAAAGATCATGGAGTTCAGAAATAGGGCAAAGAAGTTCAGGATCCCAAAGTGAAAAACCCCTCAAAGTGAGTCCAGAGTATTCTGATAAAACAGACATACTTCACAAGCATCTTGCAGGTTGTTGGTTCCTTTTCTCCTCTGGGCTTTGACAGCAGGCGGCTCTGTGCATCTGTGACTGCTGAGGTGTGCTCTGCTGCCCACTGAGCCTCTGCCAGCTGCTGTTTTTTCTTCAGCTCGAGAATTGTTTTCCGCTGTTCCTGAAGTTTCTTCTTTTGCCTCTCAATCAGCTGTTGCTGGAAGACATGGCGGCTGTGGACATGACCTAAGCAAACCCGTTCTGCTTTCTGGCTGGTGGTTCCAAGCCTCTCGTTGCTGCCAGGCTGTCGAAAGGGTTCAGCACCCAGGGTCTTGTGCTGCTTATTGCCAGGTGCACTCAGAGGGACATTCTGAAGGGGACCCTGCAAGTTGCCTGTTGTTCTTCCTAGGGGAGGACTGATCATACAACCACTGCTTTCCAAGGGAGACTCTTCCCACAAAGGGGGCACAGCAGTCACCTGACAGAGAGGAACATGTTAAAGCTCAACTAGTTAAAGGACTGTGCTGCTGAAGTCCAACATTCATGTAGTCAGTATTATTTTGTTTAATGGTACAACTGCCATGCATTGCAGGTTAAAGGTGGTCTGTGCTCCTGGCCTGGCTACCTGAGGCCACCCCTCTTAAAATATGCATTGCTGCTCACCATGAATATAATTCTACTATAAAGACACATGCACACGTATGTTTACTGCAGCACTGTTCACAATAGCAAAGACTTGGAACCAACCCGAATGCCCACCAAGGATAAGACTGGACAAAGAAAATGTGGCACATATATGCCATGGAATACTATGCAGCCATAAAAAAGGATGAGTTCATGTCCTTTGTAGGGACATGGATGAAGCTGGAAACCATCATTCTCAGCAAACTAACACAGGAACAGAAAACCAAACACTGCATGCTCTCACTCATAAGTGAGTGTTGAACAATGAGAACACATGACATAGGGAGGGGAACATCACACACTGGGGCCTGTCAGGGGGTGGGGGCCCAGGGGAGGGATAGCAGTAGGAGAAATACCTAATGTAGATGACGGATTGATAGGTGGAGCAAACCACCACAGTATGTGTGTACCTATGTAACAAACCTGCATGTTCTGCACATGTATCTCAGAACTTAAAGTATATATATTAAAAAAAGAACACCCCAAACACACAAACTATGTTTATTAAATAGCAACACTGTCAATAGGGGTTGCCTATCCTGAACAAGCACACTGAGAAAAATTTGGTTTTGTCAAGTGTCATAATGTGGAACAATAAGAAAAATATACAGGTAAGAGGACAAGGAGCCCCTGGTTATAACGTTAGTAGCCTTGGCAACTCTGTAACCACACTTGAATTTTCAGAGGAGACAGAAAAGGGTGTAGGTTTTGGGAGATATAGTAAAAAAAAAAAAAAAAAAAAAAAGTAAAGAAAAAAAGAAGAGAAATGCTTTCCATAGACTCAACTGAAATGAAAGATGTGATATATGGAAACTCTGACATGTTAAACACTTTTAAAAGTAATCTTTTATTTCAGAAATGTCAATGAACACTTTTTCATGAGAACACCTGCTTAAGTAATTTAGCATCAAGCAGGGGATATGTTTTAGGCTCTTTTAAACTTTGTGGTAATGACACCTTATTAACCCAGCAAGACTGTGTCAAAGCCCTGAGTAAAGCGACAGGGTTTCTTTTGGATCATGGTAACATTTTAACATGAAAATAAGAACATGAAGGAAAAGCTTAGTGGTACAGATTGTACTCAAGAGAGCAGGAGTGAATGGTGTGACTTATTTAGAAAAAATTACCTATTAGCTAACTGATAATTTTGGAAAAATTCAAGGTACAGTTTGTGTGTTCTTGGTACATGAGTTCCTATGATTGTATAATTAATGAGCATTTAACTAAAGATTTTATGTTTTCATTTGTATTCTTGGTACTTAAGTTCCTATGATTGTATAATTAATAAGCAAGTTAGATGCTAAAGATTTTATATTTTCGTTTGTTCATGTTTTGTTCCACACTCTGGAAAAAGATTAGTTTACCTCGTCTCTACAGGGTCTATTGTAGCCCTCTATTTTCATCTGTTCCTTTTTAACAATATTTTCCTTTCTTGATAAAGGCTTTTATTCTTGATTTCAGAGATTTGGAGGCTTTTTTTATTGAGTCTAAATATATATATACAGTAATTTTTCTGTTTTGCACAGGTAAAAAATATTTTCTGCTGACCTTTTGTTTTTCCTTTCATTTAAGAACAGTGGCACTTTGTAAGGTAAAAGGTTTCATATGCTGTTTCTTAAGATAGAAGTCTCTCTTAGGTCTCAATGGAAACAAAATTATCTGACATAAAGGTAGATAAATTGCCTAGGGGAAGGGACCAAAATGTTATACATAAGTCCCAATAAGCATCCTCATGATCCCCCCTTTCTGAGAGAATAGACTTAAATTAAAACCAACCTACTTGCTAGCAGTAATCAGGGTAAAAAGCAAGGCTGGGGACCCTCCAGTGCACAATTTAAATTCACATGTCTGAGTTAAGTACTTAACAGTATTATGTGGAGGGTGGAGGTGAGGTGGTAGAGGATCTTCTCCAAAAGGTTTTCTAAACATGAGAAGTGCAGTGATAAAAGAAGACAGCTGACAGGACTGACTTAATAAAAACTTAACAACTGTGTATAGTACAAAACACCGTAACTAAACCAAAGAGACAAATGACAACATGGAAAAAGTGTTTGCAATATATAATAATAAAAGCATCAATAGTCTTAAAAATATAAAGAACTGTTATAAATAAGAAAAAGATATCAAATAGAAAAATGGACAAAAGGCATGAAGAGACAAGTCACTATATATCTTCTACACACACACACACACACACACACACACACACACACAGAGTCATGCGTTGTTGAATAATGGGGATTTGTTCTGAGAAATACATTGTTAGGTGATTTTGTTGTGTGAACATTGTAGAGTGTACTGACACAAACCAGGATGGTATAATCTACTAAACATCTAGGCTATCTATGGTGTAGCCTATTGTCCCAGTCTATAAACCTGGACAGCATGTTGCTGTACTGAATACTGTAGGCAACTGTAACACATGGGAAGCATCTGCATATCTAAATAGAAAAGGTACAGTAAAAACAGTATAAAATATAAAAAATGGTACAACTGTATGAGGGCACTTACCATGAATGGTGCTTACAGGACTGGAAGTTGCTTTGGATGAATGAATGTGAAGGCCTAGGATGTTATTATATACTCGTGCAGACCTCATAGACATTGTATACTTAGGCTACACTAAATTTGTTAAGAATTTTTTTCTTCAGTAATGAATTAACCCTAGATCACTGTAACTAGTTTATAAACTTTTAAATTATTTCACTCTTTGACTTTTTTATAATGTAATAGCTTAAAACACAAACATTGCACAGCTGTACAAAAATATTTTCTTTCTTTATATACTTATTCCATAAGCCTTTTCCTGTTTTTAAAGTGGTTGTTTTTTAAAAAATTTTAAAACATTTTTGTTAAAAACTAAGATACAAACACACATATTAGTCTACGACTACACGGTCAAGAGCATCAAGAAGTCACTAGGCAAGAGGAACTTTTCGGCTCTATTATAATCTTATGGGACCACCACTGTGTATGTAGTCAGTCATTAGTTAAAACATTGCTATATTGTGCACAAGTATATATTCAGTATAAAAATGTTTAACTTCACTAGTAATCAAAGAAATACAAATGTTGAAGCAATAATAAGATGAAAATAGAACATGCATTCCATTTTTAGGTATTATTCTAAGTAAAGCATTATGGATATGTGCAGATTTAGCTACTAGGATGTTCACTGAAGCATTGTTCACAATGGTAGCAAACTGGAAACAACTTAAATTCCAGTAATATAGGAGCTAAACAGATTCCAGCTTACGGTTCATTACACAAGAATGTAATGTAGCCATTACAAAATGGTGGAACAGAAAACTAGTCCTTAGACAGGGGTTATGTATGAGTTCCATTTGTGGAACTTGAAAAGAAACAGGTGCCCCACACCAGAAATTCTGTTTTAGTATATATGATTCTGAGGTATACTCTAAGTTGAGAACAACTATTGCACAAGTGGATGTAATGACAGAAAATGCTCATGCTATATTGTGAAAATGCAGTTTTTTTTTTAAAAGAAAAACAGAGTAATTACATTAGTATTAAGAAGAAAAAAAAAACATGGCTTTCCTTTTCCTGAATTTTGGCAGACTAGAGTTCCTCAATGGCCTGCAAAAGAAAATTTAAAAGCTAAATAAAATATGAAAAGATGTTTGCATATGCTTAGAGAAAAGACTAGATGGCTATACTTTAACATGTTATTAGAGATTATTTACAGATGATAGAATTATAGGATATTTTTTCTCTGTAATTTTCTACCAAATTTCTACAATTAGTATATATGACTTTTCTTATTAGAAAAAGAAAAATTTTTCATTTCCCCTCTTATAAGTCACAAACTCAGTTAGAAAGGAAATATCTGATAATCAAAAAGAGGAATTCAAGAGTTATAGACAGTGCTTTACCTGTCTGTTCCTAAAGGAATATTTCACTTAGTTGTTTTAAATGCCCTCTCAATGTTACATCCCTACTAACTTCCAATGATGCCAAAGTTTATATATGATTATAAAAAGAAGATTCAGTTCAAGAAAATAAACACGGCCTGAAAGGTAACCTTTGTGTATTGAGGCAGCTGTAATCTTTTGATAGCCTTGACAAGGCAACGTGACAATGACTGACATACCAGCTATAAGAGCTCAAACCTCGAATGCAAGTGTTTACTAAGCAGGAAGACCAAACAAAGGAAAAACAATGTATCTGTCCATTTCTTACTGATGGACCCACCATGGCTGTTGCCTCCTTGGGTGAACTGATGCCTGATGACCCGTTGGCGCTGAGTTTCCCCAGTGATGCTGCCTTCAGCAGTGCATCCATCTTCTTCCTAGTTTCCTCTTTTGTGAGAGCCAGCTCTCTCTTCAGGAGTTCGGCACCATGCCAATGCTGCCATTCTGCAAAGCAGTGTCGGAGAACTCGTTTCCGGTTATACTCAGTGGCCAGTTGTTGTTTTCTAAGCAACAAAGCACTTCCATTAAAATAAAGAAGCCATTTACAGTTTGTTAATTGATAATATAAATGAAACATAAGTCCAAAGGAGTTCCAGAAATGCTCCATCTTAGCTCTTGCTTAACATTTTATATTAAGCTAAATGAAATTGCTTTATAAATTCCCCAGTGCAAAGGATCTCCTCATAGAAGGTGTCAGCACCTCAACAGATTACCTTCAAGAAGAGAGGAACTGTTCTGTTCTCTCATGTCACAAAGGCATATGAAGTTTTTTTGATTACCATAGTTTCTGAAAGCTTTTGGAGGGGAAAGAGCAAAAAGAAGAGGTACATAAGTAATGACGTTAAAAAGATGAATGCATGAGGGAGAGAGAGGTTCAGCTATGCATGAAAATTTTAAAGACAGGTTTGGGAGAAAGAGAAAGGAACAAAATTATAATACTTAACAAGTTAAATTGTCAATAATTTAAGTATAAGACTTACAAAGATCAAAGTAAAACTCTGAGGGTTGATCTTGTGAAAGAAGAACTGGTCAGAGAAAGGACTGCTAAAGAGAAGGACTCATTGACCAAACTCTTGAACTGAATGCATGCCTGCCCCAAGAAGATACTTGCTAAGCACTAGATGTGTGAAGAGCAAAGGCAAGGCACCTGGTCTCATGGAACTCATTTATTTTCTAGACCTTCCTAAAGAAGAGCTCCCTTTGATTCGTGGAAACTTTATAAATGTTAGGGGACATGACTGAGGGGAGTTGGTATGTGGTGTTACTCCCAGCCACATTTTCCTCCCAGTAGGAATCTCCATTAGGAGACACTTTGGTGGCAGTCAGTTGAGAATTCAAGCATAGAGGTCTCTGAAATCTATCTCTAAATGAATGGGTATTATCCTGAAGAACTGAGCTGTGAGCTTGGAACTTATTATGTAGTATCAGGGATCAGCTTTGAGGTTCAAAATCTAATACTGTTTAGACACACACTGGATTTTATCTTGGAACGGTGACTCATGTAAGTTCTCCATCATACTGTTTGCATATCCATTTCTGTTAAACACATATAATGCTTAACTCTCCTTATGGACTCTTTGGGGTCATATCAAGCAAATCATAAAGTTCTTAACTCAGGGAGTCAGGAGACCATTTCTACAGTTCTTAAGTGTTTATACAACTTTTAAACCTTTTTTGACTACAACCTACAGTAAGAAAAAAAGTCATATTGTTACTCGATATACAAGTTTATGTTTGTGTAAAAGTTTCACCAAATAATATTTACCCTTACCACAGAGATATACTCTGATATTTCTATTCTAATCCATTCTATATATTTTTTAAAATAAGCAACTCTGCTAACAGCATATTTCATTATACTTAATTGTTTCCTTCTAATGCACTGATAGGTACTCAATAAATACTTGAAGATTCACTTACTGATGGTTTTTGTAATAAGAGTATAATATAGGTGGTAATAAACATATATGTTTTACTTTTATGAATATAAATATATGAGTGAATAATCTTGAAATAACAATTTTAGAAGAAATAACAATAATAAATCAGATAGCAACAAAGGTAAGAACAAAGCTCTAAAAATTAGTGTATATTGAACAAAAAAACCCTGTAACACTTTATTCAAGTGAGTAAAAATCATAAATTTCTACAGGATAGAAGATGTACATTGCTATGTCTGATAAATGTGAAATTCAATTTCCATCAATCTGCTCAGGAAGGAGGAGTGTGAAATTTACCTGATGTATTAATTTCCTGTTTTTACAGTATAAACAGCCAAAAGCAGTACTGGGGTTTTGACTGTCAAGGAGATTATTTGGACACTATGAAAAGGCAAAGAGAAAAATACTTCCGTAAATATAACAAGACTAAAAAATGAAGAAAATGAGTAAAAAACTCATATTCAATATAAGGCTTAACACCCATTCTATAATGGTTGTGTGGGGGACATGAAAATGTAGTTGGCTAGGCCATGGCTGATACCTGTAACTGCAGGACTTTGGGAGGCCGAGGTGAGCGGATCACTTGAGCCCAGGAGTTTGAGACCGGCTTGGGCAATATAGTGAAACCTCATCTCTACAAAAAAATACAAAAATTAGCTGGCAAGTGCCTGTAGTTCCAGCTATTTGGGAGGCTCCAAGTGGTAGGATCACCTGAGCCTGGGAGGTGGAGGTTGCAGTGAGCCAAGACAGTGCCACTGCACTCTAGCCTGGGCAACAGAATGAGACCCTGTCTCAAAAAAAAAAAAAAGGAAAAAGGAAAATGTAGTTACGGTATCTGCATTTGTGGTTTGAGGCAGAAGGGCAGAAGCTAGAGAGACAAGGCTAGTTCCGCTCCTGTTCTCCTGCAGGTCACTTGGGCAGAGTGACAATGTTGCATATAAGCCAATTTCTATACTTTTTAAAAGATGACACTAAAAACAAATATTTCTAAAAGTGAAAAATCACTTAAATTTCTTAAACCTTAGTCAGGTGCAACTTACTTTGGTATGCTCACCTAAAGAAATGGTTTCAGACACAGGTGCCAGATAATCACAAATGGAAGGGCAGAGTTCCCTTATGAAAAATAGCCTGTCCCAATTTCCTTGCAATCTGAAATCAGGGAATTTCTAGCAAGAGTATATAAACTGATCATCACAATTATATATAACTACCTGCAGAGAAAGGTAGTCTCTGCTCATCTAAGAATATAAAATACAAAAGGTTTGAATAGGAATTTAAGTATGAATCTTGCTGCCCAGAATGAACACTCAAGTGATACTGAGTGGTGCATGCTGTAGAACTTACAAGTCAGAAGAACGCTAACTAGATATGGGACAATGGGCCAGCGGCTGAGTTTCTAAGCCGCAGATTCATCCTCTAAAACAGTGTCAGTAAACCCTATTATGCTGTCTATCCTAAAAGAGTTTCTTACTGAGAACCTAATTCAATTAAAAAAAAAATCCTGAAAATATAGAACAAAATTTACATGTAAGGTAATACCCACCATCTTAGGACAAGACTACTAGATATCTAAAAAGTGTCTCGAATGTTTTAAAAGCAAATGAGAAATGATACATAACCACAAGCTGGTGATCTGATTGAGTGCTATAATGTGATGCAGAACATAAAAAAGCAGTGACATGAACAGCTACATTTGGGATGAGAAGGTTCAGCAGGAATAAGAATGAATAAGCTCATGCATTCAATAATGCGCAAGGTACCCCCAGGGACAAAATGAAAGATAAAAACTCTGTTTCAAAAAGTTTTAAAATGAGCCAGGCCATGAAAGCCTTGTCCTCTGCCTGTGTGATAGAGACGTCAGGAGCTTTACTAGGTGCAGATACCATGCGGCTTCTGGCTGCTCACCTTCGTACCCACGTGAACAGAGGAAGGACAACTGAACATGATAAACGGGTGCACTCCATAAATGACTGCCCAAAAGAACACTGATATCAGGAGTACTGAAAATGAGAATATCTGACAGCCTGTTTTCAATTCAGCTTCACTTCTCCCCACCTCGATGTCAGCCTGGTGGGTTTACCCTGACCTATTCCTACGCAAGCCTGCCTATGTACTAATTTACTACTACTTCTACAAACTAAAAATGCCCTTTACTACTTAGCTGCATTCTGCCTCTCTCAGAAGTTGGTGGGGCCCATGAATTTCTATTTTTAGAAAACTCCTCAGGGGATTATAATGAAGGATGTCAAGTGTATGTCACTCCTAAGTATTTATCTTATGGTGTCTTCTGTTGCAATTGTTTTAAATATTTGGGTACAATTTTTAACTTCCCCATATAAATCGCATAGGCCATTTAGATACAAAACTCCTAGAAGGCAACAATGTTTAATACTTTTGCTTCCACATCCTATCTCCAGGACTTAGAAGAGGATCTAGTATTCATTAAGCATCAGCAAAGCTGGTTGACTGAATGAATTTATTTTAGTCAAACAGAATGAATGAATGAACAAATGAATGAGATGGTCTGAAGAATGCCAAAGGGCCAGTTATTTTCACTGGCCTGCCACAGTACCCTCAAATCTCTATCACTCCCATTTTGGGCATTTTTTCCAGACAGTGCCTGTTAAAATAAAATTAAAAAAAAAAAAATTCCCAGGAGGGATAACATATCAAGTAAGAATTACAGTAACAAAGAAAGAATGGGCTTGAGGGACAAAGGGAAGATATAAAAGCATGTTTCAGGAAAGGCCCAGGGCACTGGTGCAAGAGAAGGCAGGATTAAAGACTGTAGAGGTTAATGCAGAGATGGGCAGAGATGGGACCCAGGAAAGAATTGAGAAATCTGGGAAGCGGGGCTCAGGAAGGGCTGGCAGATTTTTTTAATTGTTATTTTAACTTTTCCATAAGTCATTGGGGCACAGGTGGTATTTGCTTACATGAGTAAATTCTTCAGTAGTGATTTGTGAGATTTTGGTGCAGATGTTGAAAACAAACCCTGTTTTTTCCCAATTTTGTCTGGGGCTAGCTGTAAATGCAGAGAGAAAGGGAGAGAGGAGGAATCGAAGATCTGGAACCAACTTTCCCAAGTGAACATGCTAAGGAAATTGAATACACAGTTCAAAGTTCGATACCACCATGTCAAAGGTTCTAATTTAGTGTGTGTACTAGAATTTTGTTGCATTACTAAGTAAATTCTCAGAGTTTGGGAATATTTGTTAATGTTGAAGCTGCATCACAATATTGTAAGGAAATTTTATAATATTATTACCATAACTTCATGACTTCTTTCTTTTTTTAAAATTTTTTATTTTTAGTAGAGACGGGGTTTCACTATGTTGGCCATCTTAACTCCTTACCTAGTGATCTGCCTGCCTTGGCCTCCCAAAGTGCTGGGATTGCAGGCGTGAGCCACCTCGCCCAGCCACCATGATTTCTTTTAAAATAATAAAGATGAACAAAAATAAGAGTGATCACAACTCCTATTAGGAAAAGCAAGACGTATTTTTAGAAGAAACAAGTTGATGAATCCTTGGATTGCTAGTGAGACCAGGCACAGGTTCAATAAGGAAAGACGGTTGGTAAATTATGAATACTAAAAACAGAGTGATTTGTGGTTGCTTCAGAGAGAAAGTGAGAAGAACAGAAAGAAAAGAGAGGGAAAGTAAAAAGCCCACAAGTCGGGGCCCTGCATGGTGGACAGGCCAGTGAGCGGAAATCCAGGTGGCAAGCACAAATGTCGGTGTGGGGAACTAGAGGATGAGGACACCACTGACATTTAAATAATGAACACGAGTAATTCTAATGTCCAGGTGAGTGAACCATACAATCACCTGTGTTTTGTCAATCTGGTCGGAGCTAAGTTTCTACAGTGAGTAACCATGATAATAAATGCTCTCTCCTATCCCTGAGCTGTCTATTTAGAAAGAATGCTTAAAAACTCTATCAAGTTAACTTGCAGGAGAGGAAGCAACTGAGTTCTTCATTTGTTCCCTGACTTGCTTATTGTTCAACAAGTATGGATTTGGTGTCCACTGAGGCTGCTCTTTGCTTTGTGACATTAAGTCACTTACTGTCTCTGGGCCTTACTTTTATCATCTGTAAAATGAGGGGCTGGATCAGATGATCCTTGAGATGCCTTCTTGCTCTGGGATTTTTTTTTGCTCTAAAGCTTTATAGTAAAAAATTATTATAAGTTAAATATTTTCTAACTCTGGCAGTTAAGAAATGTTTAGTATCCATTCTAAACATTTAAAAATAGTCACCTGAAAATAATTCACAGATACAAGACAAAAAGTTCTGAGAAGATCTTTTTTAAAAAAATTGGCACATTATGCTATTATGAAATCCTTATTTAGTGCTTTTATATTTAAACAGTTTAATTGGAATGGAATCTTAAATTTTCCAGATTTTTCTTATACAAGTTCCTTCTAGCATATAAATCGCATAGGCCACTTTTAACTTCAACATCTAAGTCTCCACTCATTTTATGCCTCACATTGCATCCACTTTACAACCCCAGTTTTCCTTCTTTATCCAGTAAATTCTGCCAGCTATTCCTTTCTGAGTAAGCTATCATCCTAATTCCTTGTATCAATCGCTATGTCCTCAGATTTTGGAAACAAACTAAGGGAGAGTTTTCTGTGTTGGCCTCTTTTTTTTTCCACCAAAGATTTCTCCCAGCATATCACAGGAAAAGGAAATTGACTAGGTCACCCCCTTGCTTAAAAAACCTTCAAGGATTCACCTTCATTTACCAAAGACTACCTTAACTCCATGTCCTGTCATTCAAGGCTGTTCAGAAGTTGATGAACCTGACAACCACGTGTTTGATAATCTCCAGCCAATCCAGATGGCTATACTTCATGCCATCCTCCCAGTGTCCCCATCTCTACCTAGGAACATCCTATTTACCATGAAGAGCTCAGATCAAGACCCATCTTCTTGATAAAGCCTTTGCTGGCACTCTTCAGGAACCTCCTTAGCCACAGCTACACAGTCTTGCCACATTCTCAGCAGCAGATGGAGATGTATTATTCAGTTTACAATACTCCTCAATACCTGTACAGTCTCTAGATCTTGTTTTGCCCAAACAACTGTGAGTTCTTTGAGGACAATGGGCCATGCACCAGTCTCCAGGACCTGATGCTATCACAGGATTGCACCACTTTAAAGGGAACCATGTCCTTCTACATAACAATACTCCCATTTATCATTCATGTAATTTTTCATACTGAATGAATGACGGAATTGCCAGTAGAGAAGTGATTACACGTAAAAACATGAATTTCTCCCAAACACCCAAGTAAATAAATCGTTCCTTCACATGGACACGGAGAGGGGAGCAACACACACCAGGGCCTGTTGGGAGGTGGAGGGTGAGGGGAGGGAACTTAGAGGATGGGTCAATAGGTGCAGCAAACCACCATGGCACACAAATACCTATGTAACAACCTGCACGTTCTGCACATATGTCATTTTTTTTTAGAAGAAATAAAAACAAAAACAAATGGTTCCTTTTACATCTGAGATTTTGATTCAAGAATGCAAACTTGAACGTGTAAATAATAAGAAAACTATTTGATTTTAAGATGATGGAATAAAGAAAGCCTCATTTGAAGACAGAATTTTGTATCATTCACAGTATAAGAAGGAGCTGATATAAAGGTGTCAAAAAACCTCTAAATAAGGTGTGGAACAAAAGATGGCGGAGTGGGAGGAATCACTCTTGGCAGGTTGGCCCTCCCAGATGGATGTTCTCTGTGTCCTTAATTAACATTTTATGTGCAGACAGTGATTTCTATGAATGAGAATTATTGGCATATAAGCCAACCACCCTCTTTTGAATTGTAATATGGTCCAGGGTGCAATGCTACTACACCAAAAAACAAGGGAAAATCCTAATATTTGCTTCCCTTAAAGAAAGAAAATAATGTACAATGTATATTTTATTTTATATTTTTGGAGACAGGGTCTCACTACATTCCCCAGGCTGGTCTCAAACTCCTAGGCTCAAGTAATCCTCCTGCCTTAGCCTTCTGAGTAGCTGGGATTACAGGCACACGCCACTGCTCCCGGCTAGTATATTTAAATCATTTTGTTTACTTATAATTTTAAGTTAAAATGTTCTAGTTTGAGATATAACATAGAAAAACTGTGATTACTATATTTTATAAGTGGATAAGATTATTCTAGTCAGCATCTGTAAAGTTTATTTCTGGATTCTTCAGGAGGAAAAGATCCTAGTAAACATAGTAGAAGGATTTTTACAATACAAATAATGATACCTGTTTTCTTCCCTAAGATCATTTTCCAAGGCTTGAGTCTCCCGCTCCAACTTCTGGGATCTTGTGTAGTCTCTCCAGGCCCGCAGGACCTTCAGATTAATCTTCCAGTCAGACAGGATCCCAGCTTTCCCCAGCTTAATCCTATCATCAAGAATCAGCTTGTGCCAGGCAGAGAAATACCGTTTTTGACACTGCAGTGGAAACATTAGGAAAATCACCACCCATCAGCACTGTGTCACTGACAGCCCTCTCCTCAGATTTTCCCCTCACACTTATTTAAAACAAATCTAGGAACTGTTGTCTTAATGGAATGGAAAAGACAAAGCACAATTCCTTTATGCTAATAGAGACAAGGAATATTCAAGTCATGCAATTGAGGCATTCTCAGCCTCACAACTTAAACTAAAATACTTCATTCTCATTGTAAGACACCAGTCCCATGGGGATATCTGGAAAAAGTCACATCTAAGACACGAACCGAACCAAGGGGCCTGAGAAGCTTGAAAACCTGCTTCCAACAGGACCCTCCCTGCCAGGCTGTCTTGGAGCTCAAAATACCAACCATTTAATTCATTACCATTTCATATACCACTAGTGTCCTACACAAGTGAACTGGGAGATTCCAGGAAGATGGGATGGAGTCTCTGGTCCCTGAGAATTAGACAGCTAAAAACAACAAAACCAGCTGGGCTACCATGGACCACTTTAGGGCTTTGGCGAGTCTAGATACACTAGTGGTTCAGGCTGCCTATAATCTTCCACTATATGCAATTGACAGCAAATTAGACAAGGTCTACTGATCCCAAGGATGTCCCCAGAGTAGTACTTTACTCACAATCCTAGTCTAAGAAAATCACTGAGACCTAGTCCTTGCCTAGACCTTCTCTCTTTTCATCAAACTTTACATTCCTTGTAGGTCAAATTACTTTCTACTTTTGGCCTTAACACCAACCTTGCCAATTCATACTTTCCTAATTGATATTAGGTCAGTGCAAAAGTAATTGCGGTTTTTGCCATTGCTTTTCATAGCCAAAACCTGCAATTACTTTTGCACCAACATAATACTAATTTCTCTGTTTCTATTTTCTTCCCTCTCTCGGCCTGGCTACTTAAGGAGTCACCTCTCTCAGGAAGCTAAGCCATTACCAATCCCTCTACCCAAATGTAACTGCCCATCCACTGTGTTCCTATAGCAATCTATGCTTTTTTCAGTCAAAACACCCATCACACTATATCATAATCACCAGTTTACCATTTTCCCCTAGACTGTGAGCCTCCTGAGAGAAGGCAACAGGACCCATAAATGGGAATGGTAAATCTGACAGTGGCACTGAGTGTGGGGAGCATTAAAACAAAAACTAACCTCATAGAAAGTGATTTCGTGGGAAGTATGGGGGATGCCTGATGACCAGTTTCAAGGACTTGCCAGATTTATCAGACAAATATTAACTGCTATTTATTGCTTCATTCCTATAAAAATACTTGACTTTCATCATTTCAACATTTACTAAGCAACCATCACTGTGTTTCACTTTGGGGACTCTGCACAAAATTGTTTAAGATATGACTTCTACTTTTGAGAGGTTATAGGGAGAGAGGATATATCAATAAAAAGACCAACAACATAAGAAAGCATCTACAAGAATTCTTAGAAATAGCCCATTTGGCCAGAAATGTTTTCTAAACAGGGTATTTGTTTATATTCCTGTTTAGACAAACTAAACAATATTCCTCATTATAATTTCTCATTAGGAAAAACCATGGCAAGCTTTAAAAAGCCCTTTCCATATGTTAAACGAGGACATATTTTCTAGACCTTTACCTTAGAGCTCTTGGAAAGAAGGATGAAAGGGAGGAAGGGAGAGAGGAAGGAAAGGAGATTTGCTGAATACTGGATACTCTTTCAGTTATAACAGGGAGAAGAGCTACAGCTGCCAGGTTGAAGAATATGCCTTTTACATCATTTGTTGACCTGTTCCACAAAACACAGCATGAAAAAAAATGATGTTAACTTGTGTGCCATGGTCGAAAGAAAATGTCTTGTGTCTGTTTACCAGATCTCTTTAAGAGATTCCTCTTAAAGACTTGGTAAAATATTCTATGTGTAGCTATCTCTAATTTTAACTCCAGGATTATTTCAAATAATGAAATAGTACAAACATCCATCTTGATAATAACAACGCTATTAATAGTATCTTTTGATTTTGACATTCCTTTTCTTTGTAAAGTTCAAAGCATCTTACATGTGCTATTATTATTAATTTGTAAACCATCATTATAAAGTAAAGATTGTAGATATTATTATGATTTACTTCGCCAAGCTAAAACTTCAAGTAGAGAAAGGTTTAATGCTAAAACTGCAAGTAAAAAAGTTAGTGGTACACCTAAGGCTGAAATGGAAACAATCCAGCATCCTGATGATTCTAATCTATTAGGTAAAAAAATCTCTCCTAACAAAGAATGGCACATTTTTGGCTGCTTTTATAGTGAAAGAAAATGACATACATAACTTACTGTGGTAAAAAAAAAAAAAAAAAAACATTGGTTAGGAACATATCTGAATGTAGGAGGGGAAATTCTGAGTTTATAAATTCTTTTTTTTTTTTTTTTTTCCGAGACAGAGTCTTGCTCTGTCACCAGGCTGGAGTTCAGTGGCGTGATCTTGGCTCACGGCAAACTCCGACTCCCTGGTTCAAGCTATTCTCCTACCTCTGTCTCCCAAGTAGCTGGGAATACAGGTGCCCACCACTGCACCCGGCTAATTTTTTGTATTTTTAATAGAGACGGCGTTTCTCCATGTTGGCCAGGATGGTCTTGATCTCCTGACCTGGTGATCCGCCTGCCTTGATCTCCTGACCTGGTGATAGCCCAAAGTGCTGGGATTACAGGAGTGAGCCACTGTGCCTGGCCCTGAGTTTATAAATTCTATAGTCAATACGCTTCTTTAAAAATACTTATGTTGAGACTTTGAGAGCAAAATGATCAGTTTTAAAGGCCTATAATTCAGTTTCACCACAAAGAAGCTAACAAGAGCAAAGTGACAGACCCTTATAGCAACTACTTTCTTGAAATTGACTAGCTTTGTTTTTTTTCCCTGCCTGCTCAACAAAAGCAATCCCATTAAAATTTTAATCAAAAAAAAAAGTATGAATCAAGAATAGCTGCTTCATTATTCTTGATTCATAGCAAACATTATCCAGGTAAGTAGGAGTCCCATAAATGTGCTTGGAAGAAAATATATGGGAAAGGAATATACTCTCAGTTCCATCTTCTCTGGAAGATGCTAGCTCTGTTTTTATTTAGAAGGGTGGCACACTTCCACAGACCTGAACTATTTATTCTTTCTATTCCTCCCCCCGCCCCCAGCTTACTTCCTGCTGCTTCCCAGGCCTGCTTCTCCTTGTTAGTTTTCTATACTTTGGAACTACCATAGCGCTCTATCCTTTTGCTTTTTAAAACCACAACTGGGTTGGAAGAGGAATACATACGTTCTATTTAAGCCAGGAGAACTTAGGTTTTAATAAGCCAGGTAACTAGTCTGATTTCCTTCCATTTGTTTCCTAGTTCATTTATTTTTGTACCATGTTTTTATTTCTGATTATCAAACACAGTCAGGCTAATTTCCATCATTTCTTTATCATAGTTGTGGTAACAATTAAGCTTGGTATTGGTAAATAAAATACAGAAAGTCACTGTATGAAGAACCATTCCTAAGTACCTATCTATAATAATATCTAAAATAAAATACTACCTGGTGAAATTTAGAAAGTTTTAAAATGAAATTGTGTCCCCTTCCCACAAAATATCCACAGTACATCATTTGGTTGTTAAGGATTCCACTGAAGAGAAGAAATGACAGCTCACTCTGCTAAATTTATTACCTGCACTGGAGTTGCCCTCATTCTTTTGGCAAGAAAAGCTCTTCCCTGAAGTGTAATCACACTACTGTCACCAGGAATGATTGACGTTAGGTGGAACAGCAATTTGCTATCTAATCTTCATTGTAATTCTAACCCTGTCACTAGAGATGCTTGTTCTGATTAATGAAGTGGGTAACTCATCAAAATTCCTCAGCTATTTCTCTTTTGTCAGAAAGCTCAGTGATAATTGCATCAAAATTCTCCATCATAGAAAAATAAACAATGAATTGTTAAGAGGACAAAAATGTCAACAAGTTTACAATTTATTTTTGCTGAATGGAACTAACTTTGGTGCAACTAATGGTCCAGGGGAGTTGGGGGCTCAAATGTCAGGAACAAAGCTACATTCCCACCCAGGCCTCTTAAGTGACTCCTTGCTGCTCTCATGCCAAAAGAACAGAAACTCTATTGCTACAAAAGGGAGCAATTTCCAACTTCTCTTTTCATTTGGGGGCTATTGTGGCTAGGCAAAAGACCCCACAGATGCTATGAAGTCCCTGGGGATTAGAGAGAGAAGGATCTTTGTCATGGCAAAATAAATCTCCAGTGGGAAGTGCAGTACTGAATTTTACAATGGAAAAGCAATACCCCGTGACACATCCTATTCCTGATTTTTGTAATTTTACTTCAAAGAAAAGAGGAAATCATGGTAACCCCACGCCCAACTATATATACTCTTACAACTAATTGCATTAGAGAAAATACATTGAATTCCCAGAACACAGTGCTAAGATCTGAACTCACTGCTGGGTTCCATGGAAAAGCCTAGAGGCCTAAACTTTTACAACCACTGCCATGTGAAATGCTACCCCTGGCTACAGACAAAAAAACTACTTCTGTTATATCCTGGAAGATGCAATGCTCATTTTACTTCTATATTAAAATTTTTTCTCCTTCCTCATTTCAACTTAAAAAAAAAAAACCCAAACCCTATCACTATTCTAAAAGTAGAACCAAAGAATAAACCTTTCCCCAACTTCAAAAATTAACAACATTCTGCCAATCTTGTTTCATCTCTCCCTCACCAATTTTTTCTGAAGAATTTAAAAATAAATCACATATTTTATCATGTTACCCATAAATGTGTCAATATGTACCACTTACATAAGGTCATTTTATAAGTTCTTAATTCTGCTAAAAAGGTTCCATTAATAATATTGCTGTAATTATCTGAGAGTTATGCTGTTTCACTCTAGAAACAGAATTTCAAGAAGCAATTCCTTAGTCTCACCAAATAGTAAATACTTAATTAATAAAATTCTCTGGGTTCTTTATAGAAGAATGACCACAATGTAGCCTATCACCTGACCACTCATTATAATAGGGCTCCTTTCCCAACACCCTGAACATCCGTTCTTATGACCTCAGGTCTGTAGAAAAGGCAGACCTCTATGGCTCCCCATCACCTTCTCTTTCCCTTCTTTCTTGATGTCCCTTAGAGACCTTTTTTCCCATCTCTACCAAAATCCCTGTTACCTGCCCACCCTTCATCCTTGGCCACAGACACACACACACACACACACACACACACACACACACACAAACTATGCCAAGAACACAGCTTACATCAGAATTTATCAGACAAATAAATGCTTGATTCACCTCCAAGATAGCGTGACAGTAAGACAATGACATGATGTCTTTCATTCCTCACCCACATGGCTCTCAAGATCGTTATAATATTCACCTGAAATGTCTAGTGTTTAGGGGAAAATATTCTACTATATACAATTTTAGGTAATGGGCTTCATTTATGGAAAGTCTCTCAATTTTCAAAAAATCAAAACGTAATCAGTACTTTCTTTTTGAAAGATAAAAAATATGTATTTAAAAATGGGAACCTCGTAATAAAAAAGACTTCATGGAACTTTGAAATGCAAAACACCAGCACAATATTTAGGCAAATTGGCCCTCACTGTCCCCTCTGTGAGAATGGGACATCTGGGTTACTTATGGGGTGAGGAAAGAAAGAACAAAACAAAATCAACTATTTCTTTACCAAAACTGATAACATTTTAGATGGAAAATTTCTACAGAGTTGGCTACATAAAGTCAAATATAATAATGCTTTAAACCCCTCCTAAAATGTATACCACACATTGCCCTTGGCAATAAACCTAGAAGGGAGAGTTAAATGAATCCCAGTAACCTTCGTGCATGTGCTGGCATTTCTCTTTTTCTGTTGCTTTATTTCTAAAGAGGCTTTTCCTTTATTTCCCTCCCCAAACATAAGACAACATTGCTGAGGGGATGGTTGCTATGTGTCAGCCCAGAAATGGTTTTGCCTCAGTGGTGTGTAGGCAGTCCTAATAAAACTAAGATCTTTGGAAAGGAATCATGGTATATAAATGAGATATTTAACTACAGTTTTCGTCATTCTGTCAGAGAAAAAAAATCCAGACTTCTTTTCCATACATAGTATCTCTGCATTTCCTTGGTTTAGTTTGAGGTGGACTTTTGGAAGGTGCTGTGCCACAAGCATCACTTTAATGATAATTTCTTTGAATTATTATTTTATTATTTAACAGAAAAATCCAACTAGGCAAACCAAAACCTTCCCCCAGAGAATTAAGATGTAGGTTAGTGCCACCCATATTTTATTTTTCTCTTCAATTTTCCTAAGCAAGAAAGATCACAGAGTTTCTAATCTTATTAAGAAAACCAAAATGTATTTCAGAATAGGATGAGAATTAAGAAGGCCATTTTTCAAATAATGTAAGAATTTCATAGTTAATCCCTTGCTGTTTCTGCTAATTAGCAGTGACACATGGATTGCTGAATCTCCCCCAAGAGATTTCACTGTAAGATCAAAGAGAAAATAGGATACGCTGGAAATAGAAAGCTTCTACACAAAAAAACAGATGTTTTTGACAAAACAAAGAGACCTTGCAATGAAATGTGTAGAAAAGATGCATCAATAGTGCTGCATCTGAACTTGTGTTTTGATAAGAGAGCCTGCACTGTTTCTCTCAGAAAGCCTCATAGTAAATAATGTGGCCCAAGTAAGATGTTGAGAGATACTTGGGTGGTACAAATAAAATCCAGAATTAAAGCACAAACAATTACAGGAATTAAAGAAATCTAAACTATAGCAACTCCTAAAAACAGATTTTTTTAAAGCCTTCCTGCAAATACTCCACACAGCTGTTTCTACAGGGTCTGTACCAGGGTAACATTCTGAGGGTGCTGACAAGAGCTTCCAGTTATCTAGCCACTCCCTGCAAGGCAGCTAGGCATTTTCCTGTTTTCATCCTCTGGTCACACTTAGACTGCTGAGTTTCCAAGTTTCATTACTCAAGGCAGCTTCAGGCTCCTTTAGAGCTGCATGTGAGCTGGGACGAACATAATGAGCCCAGAAGGCCTGCCTATGCCTTGGCCTTTATTGGAGGACAGTCCTATCTATAGCCAGGTCTATCTAAGAGCCTGAGGAGGCTGGTAGATGTATTTTTACCATGTTATACCCATATATGCTGGGGAAAATCTAGAGATCAACTAACCATATTACAAATGAATAACATAATTACACTGAAGAAGGGAAGAAAAGAACTCACCTAAGTAACTTTGGAAAACAATATTTTGACTGAATACTGTAAAGCTAAAACCAAAAATAACTGTACAATATTTTGCTTTAGTGAATTTATTTCCACTGTGGTATGGGTTAGCAATTCTAAAACTATTTTTATAGTGTACTAGGATTACCCTAATAAGTAACTGTAATAGAGATAATAAGAGCCACGTTTCTCAGTGTCAGAGAAAGAAGTGACAAGTGAACAAGATGGAAAGACTACACTGAAACCTGTGGTGCTGGATTATCCTTGACAATATTATTATAAATTCACAGTTATTATATATATATTTATATATACATATGTAGATTGATAGATACAGAAGTAAGTTACAAATAAGGAAAGGGAGAATAATAACATGACCTTTGAATTGCTGAACTCATGGATTTTAATATGTACATGGATAGGCACAGAAATAAATGTAATGTGTATGTATGTTAGTATACATACGTACATACATATATCTATGTATATATTTATATATATTCTAGCTCTGTCTGCTGAGAAGGCCTAGAAAAAAATAACACTCCAGTAGCAGTGAACACACTTAGTGCCTAGATCTTGGCTTCCAAAGACCATTTTTCCAGTAAAAGGAATCAAAGTTCCATGAAAAAGTGGTTGATTCCAGGGTGAGGACAGGGAAAACACAAGATAAGCCTAAAGTATCTTGTGGTGCCAACAAAAAAGGAAGCGTCCAAAATAGGACAGAAACATGTTGAAAAAACAAAGGAGCCAACCTGATAGGTTTCCGAATAGACAAAGTTGAAACAATCTGAATAACCAAGTAAACAACAACAATATTAGATTATAACCCATAAAATAAATACCAATGAGCTCACACTAAATAAAACAATTGTATAAGTGAATGAATGAATACAAACATATATACATACACACATAGATGAAGTAGAAAGGACTGTCTTCCTTCTAGAAGAATTTCAATTAATAAATATAGAAGAAATGAAGGAAACACAAAATCACCATTAGACAAATACAACATTGATAACCGTTGCAGTCAAGAGTCACCAATGTATGTTAACCTTAATGGGTGACAGTTTAAAGAGAAACAAAATATTTTTTTAGCTTCACGGTATCTACTGAAAGACAAGGAGAAGGAAAAATAGCAACTTTACAATGGAGAAACTCAGCACACATCCTTAACCAAGTGATCGAAGTTAACAGTAGTAATTACGTCCTCCTTGTTAGGATCTACTGAGAAGGGCACAGTATCATGTCTAATAGCACTCTTACCAAAAATGCATAACCTTAAGCAAGGGGGAGAAAACATCAGAAAACCCAAAACAAGGGACAATTCTACAAAATACCTGACCAGTTGTCTTCAAAAATGGCAAGATCATAAAAGACAAGGAAAGACTGAAGAAATGTCACAGCCTGGAGGAGACTAAAGAGATGTAATAAATAAATGCAGTGTGAAATGATGGACTGAGTCCTGGAACAGAGAGAGAACATTAGTGGAAAAACTGGTGATATTCTCATTGGGTCTATGATTTAGTTCATGGTATTTAATGGCACGGACCAATGCTAATTTCCTAGTTTTGATAATTATACTATGCTTATGAAAATATTAACACTGGGAAAAGTTGGGTGAAGGGTATTCAGAAAACTCTGCACTATTTTTGCAACTTTTCCATGTCAAATATTTTAAAACTAAGTAATCTGTTTTAGATGGGCCACTAATTTTGTAAAACTCTGCATATGTGTCTAACATTCATATTTGGCAGTTCCATCTAAAATGTATATGACTGTACAGTGGACTGCAGTACAATTTAAACATTTTTTAGGAAACACATCTTATTTGTCTCTAATTTGTTGGGAAATATACCATGGTACTTTTTCCTTACGCCTTCTCAAGATGACACTCTGAATACCTGTTTCTCTTATTTTCTCTTTGAAATATGAACTGTTATTATAGAATACTAATTCTATCTGTCTCATGCAGAATCTAAGTCTTTGCTAATCTTTCTCAAAATGTTAATTCCAACTCTTACATTTCTTCCTACTACATTTCCCTCTGTTTTCTTTTTCTTTTCTTTTTTCAAGATGTATTTTTTTTAATTGTACTTTAGGTTCTGGGGTACATGTGAAGATCATGCAGGATTGTTGCTTAGGTACATACATGGCAAGGTGATTTGCTCCCTCCATTACCCACCCCCCCATCACCTATATCTGGCATTGCTCCCCATGTTATACCTCCCCCACTGTCCCTCCCCTAGTCCCTACAGGATGTATTTTTTTTATTGTATTTTAGGTTTTGGGGTACATGTGAAGAACATGCAAAATTGTTGCATAGGTACACACGTGGCAGTGTGATTTGCTGCCTTCCTACCCTTCACCTATATCTGGCATTTCTCCCCATGCTATCTCTCCCCACCTTCCCACCCCCTGCTGTCCCTCCTCTATTTCCCCCCAACAGACCCCAGTGTATAGTGCTCCCCTCCCTGTGTCCGTGTGTTCTCATTGTTCAACACCCACCTAAAAGTGAGAACATGCAGTGTTTGATTTTCTGTACTTGTATCAGTTTGCTGAGAATGATGGTTTCCAGGTTCATCCATGTCCCTACAAAGGACACGAACTCATCATTTTTGATGGCTGCGTAATATTCCATGGTGTATATGTGCCACATTTTCCCTGTCCAGTCTATCATCGATGGGCATTTGGGTTGGTTCCAGGTCTTTGCTATTGTAAACTGTGCTGTAATGAACATTCGTGTGCATGTGTCCTTATAGTAGAATGATTTGTAATCCTAATTAGGATTACAAATCATTCTACTATAAGGACACATCCCTCTGTTTTCTTGAAGCCAAAACTCTGACCAAATTTTTGTTGGTTAGTAACTGAATAATTACAATAATTACAACCTCTTATCAGTTCAAAATGCCACCATCAAATGTGGCTATCGCTTTTAAGAACTCACTTTGACTACTTTACTTTTTCCCGCATATCTCTGTCATCCATATCATATTGAAACTCCTGTTATTGATTTCCAGGACCTTTGTAAGTCTATTCCTACATTTATCAAGCTCACTCAGTATCTTCCTAACATTCTCTTTCCTCTTGCTAAATCTACTCATTCAGATATTTATTTCATTAACTTTCATAATTTCAGCAATGCCTAAGGCCTTGGGGTGGGTGTTGTAGGATATATAAAATATACATACTTATCTTTTCTTATCTAACCCTTTCATTTACAAATCTGCCCAGTAAATCCTTTTACTTGAAATATTATAATCCCCAAGTTCATACTTTTATCAATCCCACTATATTGAAAAAACTGCTTAAGTAGCCTGAAGAGGATATTCGCTTTTATATTAAAAATCAGCAAATTATTTTTACAAAAAGACAAAGTAAAAGAAAGGGAGAAAACGTAAAATAAAATGTAGACCATTAAAAAGAAAAGCACAGGTATAAGTGTATCATTGCTTTAGGATCAGAGTTACTAAAAGGCAAGTAACCAGTTCTTGTATCTTCTGAATAATCCAGAACACAATGGTCCTTACAACTGTCAAAGTGGAAGTCAAGCTTTCAAAAATTGCCAGAGAGCTGCCTTAGTTAAGGTTAATAATAGTTAAATGCTATTCTTTAGAGGTGATTTTGGAAGAAGCCCACAATTTACCTCCCTCACCCCAGTAATTTCCCAGGATCCCACCAGAGTATATAAAGAATAGCCTCAGTACAGGGGATTCATGTACTGCCCTGCTCACCAGGTCAGCTGGATACACAGAATAAATACTGTGGGCAGTTTTGGTATTTGTGATGAGGTTCAGCTGGACTTAGTATTGATCCCATCTCAGATGGAGCTCTTTGTCATTTATACTACAGAATGCTGAGTAAAGAGACATTGCAATTCCCACCTGTTGATTTTCCTTGAAAATCTGGATTAATAATTCTTTCAATTTCCTTTTTCTTTCTTTTGCCATTTTTTCCTCATTCAGAAGAATGTGAGTATTTTCAAATGAGACTTTTTCTGAACTATTTTGAGAATTCTCTTCTTGCCTTTTCTTCTCTCTGTTAATAACAATTAAAAAATACATATATAATAAAATTAATGATGAGCAATTACAACCTACTGCAGTAGAATGAACACTGAATTTTCCTTCGGAATACACAAATTTTTAGATCTGGTTCTAAAATTACATAGTAGGGTAATTTTTTGGAGCTTCTTTTATTCCTTTTTAAAATACAGATTAAATGAAATAAAATGGTTATAAAGTACCTTGAAAAGTAGAAAGTATTATAGATACTTTAGTATTTTTATTGAGTTAAACACTGAGTCATACTTTGATCAAAATTTGAGAGTTAACAACTACTAGGTAGTCTGTAATACAGACATAAATTCTCTCCCATACAACGGGAAAAAAAGGATTCTCAAGTAAGAAAGGAATGAGATTCTTACTAAAAGGCCTTTTACAAGGTTTCTTGAAAGAGGAATAACAAAAGAATCAGGTGTTACTGAATAAGGAGGGCATGGACTGTAGAATAATTTTAAAATAGTTGAAAAGAGAAAAAAACAGAACTTAAGTAGGAAAAGGCCTTTAGGCAAGTAACCAGAACCACCTTAGTAACTTTGTTGTTCATCTTTCTGGTCATCCTCTTTTTCGCTCACCTATCTATTCTTCCTCATCCAGGCCGTTCCTCTTTCGCTCACCAATTCAAACAAGCTCATAGCTATGGCCTTCTTATTGTAGCGCATTTAACTGCAGAGGTTTATGTATGTGTATAAAGTATACACTGTTAATGATGTGGTAAACATAGCACCTAGTCAGGAATCAGAATTCAAGAACTCTGGCCACAAACCAGCTAGTCACCTGGTCTTTCTGGAATTTTTACTTCACAGTTGTGGAAACTCAAATTCAGAAAGATGCCAGAATACCCTACAGATATTCTCTTGTTCATTCTCATATAGGATACAGAGGGTACACAGTGTTATGTTGTATCACTGGTGATGCTAACCTTCCTCACTTGGTTAAGGTGGCTTCTCCATTATAGAATTCTTACTTTTCCCTTTGAAATTAATAAGAATCTTGAAAGAGGTAACTTTAAAACTAGGCAATGAAGCAGATTTAAGACAGCTTACAAATAGGTTTAAAAGACCTATCAACAATAAAAATTTCATTGACTTTTTCCAAACTATGAATGCTGTAACAATGTTATATTACATGGTTACAGAAAGGGGACAGTGATCATTAAAGAAATACAGTTCTAATATCACGAATCTGATTTTCTAAAATAACTTTAGAATATATCTGTTTTTAAAGAAATATCTGCTCATTGTGAAAAACTGGAGAGGTATAAAAGCCATCCACATTTCTTTTTTTTTTTTTTTCTTTTGAGATGGAGTCTCACTCACTTTGTCGCTCAGGCTGGAGTGCAGTGGCATGATCTTGGCTCACTGCAACCTCCACCTCCTGGGATCAGGTGATTCTCCTGCCTCAGCTTCCCAAGTAGGTGGGGTTACAAGTGTGTGCTACCACACCCATAAAAGCCATCCATATTTCTACCCAGAAAAAAATGTCAGTCCTGTTTCACTGTACAGCCATTACTTAGCAAGTTCTCCAATATTTATTGTCTGTTATTATAAATAATGTTATTTAAATTATCTTTCTGCACAAATCTTTATCTGGACTTCTGACAATTTTCTTAGGGTGGTTTTCCTAAGGCTGTAATTCCTAGGTAAGGGATAATACTATTTTATGGCTCTTGTTGTTTATCGCCAAATTGCTTTCTGGAAAGTTTAAACCAGTTCATCCACCTAGAAGTAGAACATGTTATCTGTTTCACTGTAACCATGGAAAAGATCTTAAGTTTTAAAAGAAATGACTGGTCAGTGAACATTTGTTGAGTGCCTACAGTGAGCAGAGCATCCTACTACCATTAAATGTTACTTGTTTTCACAATTTATTTTAGGTCAACCTAGTTTTTGCAGGGCTTGGGAGCAATCTGAAAAGCAAGGCTGACCTTAGAAAGAACTAAGTAAAACACCAGTGATGGCTTTCTGAAAGCAATGGCACCTGGAGGAGGCCTCAGCCTGGCACTTGAAGGAGTAAAGCACATGTCCACTGCTGAGCTGTTTTAAATTAGGTAGAATGAGAGCAATCAAGAACACAGGGGGGAAAGCTGTGTAGGCTGAGGGGGGTGGAAAGGATTATTTAATAGGTCTTTGCGGCCTCTCAGTTTGAGTAGTCAGACACTTTAGTCACATTGTTCCAAGACATTTGCAGTTCCTGCATCCGTGCTGTTTCTCAGAATAAATACATTAGTTATTTCACTTATGAAGCTCATTTTCTGCATGAGGATGGATAACAGTACTACATCCTGTGAGGATTATTTTCATCTTCCTCTTATCTCAGATATTCTTTTTCTTTATCAGTGGCAGTAAGGCAGTGGTGACTTTCTGTATGATTATCAGAAAATAAGACACACAATTCACAAAAGACTAAGACACAATTACTGAACATGTTCAACCTTACAAATATTATCTAACCAAAGAAATGCAAACTACTCAATATAATACCATTAAAAGTGTAAAAACATTGAAAATGATGATACTCCCCAATGTTGAGAATAGTATGATAAACTGACCTGCTGCTGATAAACAAGTAAAACCCATTTTCAAAGCAATTTGGCAATGTTTCAAGAGTCAGAAAACGACCTGTGTCATTTAACTCAGAAATTACACGCCTAATAATTTTTCTAAGAATATAATTCAAAAGACTGAAAAAGCTCTATGCTTAAAGATGCTCATTGCAATATTATAATGGTGAAAAATCTGAAGTAGCTGAAATGTTTACCAGTATGGGGAGGTGGTCATTACATAAATTACGGTATAGGAACACAGTGGAGTAATATATACACCCCAGGACTCCGGGCAATGTGTTAATTACAACAAGCAGAATTACAAATTAAAGGTAATTTATGGTTATAATTAAGTATGTAAAGGGATCAAGACCAGGAGGAAACATGGAAAAATGAAATTAGTTAATTTGTTAAGATGGGGGAATAGTGAGTGATTTCTCTTTTGTGTTTTGTTATTGCAATGTTTGTGCACTTTAAAAACTTCAGAGCACTTCTAAAATGACTGCTTAAACAGAGAAAGTCCACAGTGCTTATCACACTGGCTTACATTTTCCATGCTTCTTTCACAGTGCGTCTCCTCTCAATTATCTCCCTCCGAAGCTTCACCATCTCCCTTTGAATCGCCTCTTCCTCTTTCTTGGCCTTCAGAGCCTTCCTTTTCTTCTCTTCTTGCACCAGACACTGAGCCTCCAAGAAGGCAGATTTTTTCAGGGCCTTTTCTATTCTCTGGCGCTCTAGTTCTTTCTCACGTCTTAAGCGATTTTCTTTTACCTTAAAGCAAATACAATAAAGATGAAGTATGGCCTTTCAAGTAGAAAGGGATCTGAAAAGCCTTACAACATATTCTGAAGTTCAGAATACAACCAGTTTGAAATATTCTGGCTGAGAACTCCACTGTTTATTGGTAGGATAAGGGGAATTCATCTGTTTACTGGGAAAAGGCCAATATAAAATTTTAGATGAAATCAGATGAAGATGACTCAAACAATCTGGGAATAATCCACATCACAGAAAAGTGGAGAATCTAATGACTCAGATCCCAAGTTCTGGATTCTTATTTAGTAATGATTTCTCACTTGTAAGATTGTCCAAGGTATACATTACTGCTTTTATTATACTTAGTTCCTGTCTGCATTCTAATTATAATTTAAGCAGAACAGAACTTTTTTGGACACTACATTGTGAATGGTAGAACAGTGATTTACTGCCTTAAGGAACACCACAATCCTTCATTCATTTCTATTATTAGGTAAATATAGCAGTGATTCTGGATAATATTTGGAAATCAAAAACATGAACAAGCACATTCATTGTTTTTCAAAGCTATTAATCCTTTAGAGGGCAAGAGTAGCTATGAATTAATGAAAGGTCCTTTCCTTCCTGCTTCACCTAACTTTACCCTTATCTTATTCTCTAGTTGTGATAAGACTTATGATAAGACCTCTGATAAGACTGCCAGACAATGACCATATATCTTATTGAACCTTCTCTCCTCCCTTTTGTCACAAATCCAAACTAGAATCATACTTCTACCATTTCTCTAGCATTCCCAGTGCTGATTACATATACCCTGATTGAATGATTTAAAGCAGTTATTTTCAAATTTGGCAATCGGAAATTCAGTGTTATGCAAAGATGGCACACACACGTACAGATACTAATTCCGGTTCAGTCTTAGTTCTGGATTCCCTGGCACTCCTTTACAAAGTGTTGAGACACCAGTCTTTTTTGCAATAACCTACTATTCCCTTTGGAGAAAAGAAAGTTCTCACATGCTTTTCTAATTCAAAACAGCTGAACTTGATTCAATTCAGATCTGTCTTCCATTTTAAATTATAATCACAAAATGAGTGAATTTCAGTTGTCTGGAAAGGAATTATCCTGTAACATTCTCCAGAATATTAATAATATTAATGTTACAATTTGAAAATGAAACTCAAGCACACACAATCTAGGTGTTTATAATAGGAAGTACCACATTCAAACTAATAAGGTTTATCTCAATATTCTTGGTCGCAATCAATTCTTTTCTGGGCTATTTCTTAAATAAATTGTTTCCTACCCTCAGTTTATGAGAATTATTTTTCTTCTGAAGTTCTTATATTTTATTTTTATTCTTCCTAACCAAACCACAGATGGCACCCTTTTTCATAATAAAGCCTATGTCTTTATTTAAGCTTATTAAATGTGTTACACAAAGACTGCTTCCTGTTATCCATTTTAATTTTGTTTTTCCCTCCCACCTGCTTATGTCTCATCTCCATGGTAAGACGAGGATCCTTCTGCTGCTTCTTGCCTTGGTTTTCCTTCCTTCCAAGATCTTCCATCACTGCAGAATCTACCACATTTTTATGGAGCAGATGGTCTATAAATTTTTGAACGGTGGTACTTTCCTCTTCTTCCTCCAAATAGCCACATAGATCTGGGGGAAACAGAACAACAAAAAAGGAAAATTTAAAAAAAAAAAATTAATGTTAGTATAATATTCATATTTACATAAAGAATCCTAGTACAATAAAAATACAAAGCTGCAAGTGTTCAATAAATAGTAACTGATAATGCCAACTGGTTGAGTATAGCCTCCAGTAATTACTTTCAACTAAAAGTAAAAAGCTCCACTTACCAAGAATTGCCCTCACCCAACTCACTAAAGAGTCCTTCACTGCCAAATCTAAAAGATTTCAATCTAAACAACCTTGGGAACTTCAATCTAAACAATCTTGAGAACTCTACTGCTTTAAAAAAAAAAAGAAAGAAAGAAAGACAGAAGCTTTATTGTGGTATAATTGACATATAATAAACTACAAATATTTAAAGTCTACGATAAATTCTGATATACGCATACGCTAGTAAAACCATCACCACAGTCAAGATAATGAACATATCCAACAGCCCACAAAAAGTCCTCATGCTGATTTGTAATCTCTTCCTTTCACTCCTCCCTATCCACTCTGTTCCAAGTAAGCATCACCATATATTAGTTTTCATTTTCCAGAATTTTATATAAATCATACACTTATATACATTGTATTCTTTTTCTGATCTAGCTTCTTTCACTCAGCACAAGTATTTTGAGATTCATTCATGTTGTGTGTAACAATAGTTTATCACCTTCTATTGCTGAGTAGTATTCCACAATATCAATGTACCACAATTTGTTCATTCATTTGTTGATAGACATTTGAGTTGTTTCCAGGTTTTGGCTATTGCAAATAAAGCTGTCATGAACATTTGTGTACAGTCATCCCTCCATAGGGGATTGGTTCCATGACCTCCTGAGAATATCAAAATCCAAGGAGGTTCAAAAATCTGTGATATCAAATGGTGTAGCATTTGTATATAACCTACATCCATCCTCCCTTATACTGTAGATCATCTCTAGATTACTTATGATACCCAATACAATGTAAATGCTATGTTAATACCTGTTCTATGTATTGTTTAGGGAGTAATGACAAGAAAAAAGTGTACATGTACAGTACAGATGGAATTATTTTTTCCCAAATATTTTTGATCCATGGTTGGTTGAGTCAACAAATGAACAGCTCATGGAACACAGGCTTTCTTTTCTGTCAGGAAAATGAGTGGGAGTGGAACGACTGGATCATATTATAGCTAACTGCTTACCTTTTCAAGAAACTATCAAACTGTTGGCCAAAGTGGTTACACAATTTTACATTCCCAGCAGCAGTGCAGAAGTATTCCAATTCCTCCACATCCTTACCAATACTTGGTATGGTCATTCTTTCAAATTTAAGCCATTTCATGACATGCAGAGGTAACTCACTGTAGTTTTAATTTGTACTTTTCTAATGACTAATGTTACTGAACATCTTCCTTGATCATGTTTTGTAGTTGTTCCAAAGATTATGGATAGTGGGGTATTGAAGCCTCTTACTATAGTCATGTGTCAAATAACACTTCCATCAACAATGGACTGTGTATACAAAGGTGGCCCCATAAGATTATAATGGAGCTGAAAAACTCCTATTGCCTAGTGATGTTGTAGCCATCATGTCAGAGCACAATGCATTACTCATGTGTTTTGGTGATGCTGGTATAAACAAAGCAACCACACTAACAGTCATATAAAAGTATAGCACATGTAGCACATTTTCTTTATCTAGTTTATTACTGGTGGGCATTTGGGTTGATTCCATGTCTTTGCTATTGTGAATAGTGCATGCTGCAATGAACATACATGTGCATGTATCTTTATAATAGAATGATTTATATTCCTTTGAGTATATACTCAGTAATGGGATTGCTGGGTCAAATGGAATTTCTGCTTCTAGATCTTTGAGGAATACTATGCAGCCATAAAAAGGAACAAGATCATGTCCTTTGCAGAGATATGGATGGAGCTGGAAGCCATTATCCTCAGCAAACTAATGCAGGAACAGAAAACCAATACTGAATTCTCACTTATAAGTGGAGCTGAATGATGAGAACACATGGACACATTGCAGGAAACAACACACACTGGGGCCTGTCATGGATGGCAGGGGGAAGAAGAGCATCAGGAAGAACAGCTAATGGATGCTGGGCTTAATACCTAGGTTATGAGTTGGTCTGTGCAGCAAACCACCATGGCACATGTCTACCTATGTAACCTACACATCCTGCACATGTACCCTAGACTTAAAATATAAGTTAAAATAAAATAGAGCGCCCTCAAAAAATCTTAGAATATGACACACAAAAAAGATAACACATACAATTATATACAGTACATAATACTTGATAATGATAATAAATGACTATGTTACTGATTTATGTAAATGCTATACTATACTTTTTATCATTAGTTTAGAGTCTATTCCTACTTCTTAGAAACAAAAAAAAGTTGGGCCAGGCACAGTGGCTCGCACCTATAATTTCAGCACTATGAGAGGCTGACGGGGGAGGACTGCTTGAGCCCAGGAGCTTGAGACCAGCCTGAGAAGCAAAGCAAGACCTTGTCTCTATTAAAAGAGAAAAAAAATTGTCTGAGTGTGGTGGCACACACCTGTAGTTCCAGCTACTAGGGAGGCTGCGGCTGGAGGATTGATTGAACGAACCCAGGAGTTCAAGGCTGCAGTTAGCTAAGATTACCACTGCACAACAGAGGGAGATCCTGTCTCAAAAAACAACAACAAAAAGTTAACTGTAAAACAGCCTCAGACAGGTCTTTTAGGGGGTATTCCAAAAGAGGGTAATATTGTCACAGAAGATGACTGCTACATGCAAGTTATAGTCCCTGAAGATCTTCTAGTCAGACAAAATGTGGAGAAGAAGATAGTGATATTCATGATCCCGGCCCTGTGTAGGCCTAGGCTAACATGTGTGTTTATGTCTTCATTTTTTAACAAGAAAAAAAATTTAAATTTCAAAAATTGAAAAAGGTATATAGGGCCGGGCGCGGTGGCTCATGCCTGTAATCCCAGCACTTTGGGAGGCTGAGGCGGGTGGATCACAAGGTCAAGAGATTGAGACCATCCTGGTCAACATGGTGAAACCCCATCTCTACTAAAAATACAAAAAATTTGCTGGGCATGGTGGCGCGTGCCTGTAATCCCAGCTACTCAGGAGGCTGAGGCAGGAGAATTGCCTGAACCCAGGAGGCAGAGGTTGCAGTGAGCCGAGATTGCGCGATTGCACTCCAGCCTGGGTAACAAGAGCGAAACTCTGTCTCAAAAAAAAAAAAAGAAAAAGAAAAAGAAGAAAAAGGTATATAGAATAAAAAAAAATTTTGCCCAGCTCTCCAATGTGTTTGTTTTAAGCTAAGTGTCACAAAAGAGTCAAAATGTTAAAAAAAAATTAAAAATTTATAAAGAACTATAAATATATAGAAGTATTCCAGTTCTTTCACATCCTTACCAATACTTGGTATGGTCAATTTATTATTGAAGAAAGAAAAATATGTTTTTATAAATTAAATGTATCCTAAGTATACAGTGTTTATAAAGTCTACAGTAGCGTATTAAAATATCCTAGGCCTTCACATTTACTCACAACTGCCCTGGTTTCCTGCCCTGCAAACCCCATTCATGGTATACCCTGTACAGGTGTACCATTTTTTACCTTTTATATACTGTACATTTACTGTACCTTTTTGTGGTTGGGTATGTTTAGGCACCCAAATACTTACCATTGTGTTACCATCGCCTGTAGTATTAAGTAACATGCTGTACAGGTTTGTAGCCTAGGAGCAACAGTCTATCCCACACAGCCTAGTTGTGTAGCAGGCTCTACCATCTAGGTTTGTACAAGTTCACTCTATAATGTTTGCACAATGACAAAATCACCTAATGATGCATTTCTCAGGACTTATTCCCTTCATTAAGCGACACATGATTGTAGTATTGTTGAATTCTATTTATCTCTTCAATTTTGTCAATTTTTGCTTCATCTACCTTGGGACTCTTTTGTCAGTGTATATATATTTATAATTGTTATGTTTTCATGATGGACTGATCCTTTTATTGTTAGAAAATGCACTTTTTGTTTCTAGTAACAATTTTTTCTTGAAAAGTCTATTTTTGGGAAAATTAAAAATCAAAGAAATAAATAAAAGTAAAAGTCTCAGCCGGGCACAGTGGCTCACGCCTATAACCCCAGCACTTTGGGAGGCCAAGGCAGGTGGATCACGAGGTCAAGAGATAGAGACCATGCTGGTCAACGTGGTGAAACCCCATCTCTACTAAAAATACAAAAATTAGCTGGGCGTGGTGGCGCACACCTGTAGTCCCAGCTACTCAGGAGGCTGAGGCAGGAGAATTGCTTGAACCCAGGAGGCGGAGGTTGCGGTGAGCCGAGATCATGCCATTGCACTCTAGCCTGGGTAACAAGAGCGAAACTCCGTCTCAAAAAAATAAATTAAAAAAAAAAAAGTCTATTTTTTCCAATATTAACATAGCCACTGTAGCTTTCTTTTGGTTACTGTTTACATGGTATATCTTTTTCCATCCTTTTCCTTTCAACCTATTTGTACTTTAAATTGAACATATATCTCTTGTAGACAGCATATAGCTAAGTCATATATTTTTTTTCTTTTTTTTCATTATTCCCTTCTTGAATATCAATAAGTCATATATTTTTAATCCATTCTGCCAATCTATGCATTTGGACTGGAGTGTTTAATTAAATGCATTTATATTTAATGTAATTCCTGATAAAGCTTACACTTACCATTTTGTATTTGTTTTCCACATGTCTTATGTAAATGGCCTTTATCGAGTTGAAGAATTTCTCTTTTATTACTAGTTTGCTGAGAAGAAATGTATTTTGTTAAGTGCTTTCTCTGTGTCTACTGAGATAATATGTTAATTAATATTTTTGGTAAATATCCTTCTTAGTTGTTATGTAAATATTTGTTCAATATTTTAGTAAAAAAAAAAACTCTACCAGCATATGATGATTGAGGCCTGCTATGATACTAGATGATATCAACTAATCTAAGTAAAGGGACATAATTAGATCTATTAGCACTATATCAAAAGAATAGTTTCATTAGATTGCATATATTTGCTTCAGAACAAATATGAAGTACTGAAGTACGAAGTGCTGAAGTACCACACTTTAATAATGACATTAATAAACTAGAAAATATCCAGAAGGCAGCAACAAGGATGATAAGACCCAGAAACCATGTGGTATACAAAAATTGTTGAGAGTACTGGTGCTATTTAATCTGGAAACACAGAACTATATGAGTGGTCAAATATGGTAACAACTCCTACAAAAAATAACATGTTCTTGAGAAAATGTTATTTTTTGTTGTATCATAGGGTAAAAAGTTACTGAAGACAAAATCCTAATTCTCCTAACTAAAGGAAACTTCTATGAGGATTACAGCCTCAGAGGGGTTGAATGGACTCCTCCCAAAGTGCAGGCTTCCAATCTCGGGAGGTGTTCAGGCAGAGGATACATCACTACAAATTAGGGACACTGCAAAATGATCTCTATCTGGGACGGGGAGGAGGGTAGATCAGACTACCTAGTCTTGAAGGATTCTTTTAATTTTAGAAGCTCATAGCTTTGTGATTCCCCAAGCTGGGGATTTTGCAGAGTCCTAAACAAGGGGAATGATGTGAGATGAATTCACCAAAGGTATCTGAGGAGCTGCCCCAGCGTTACCATGACTATCCCTATGCTTAGGGAAAAAATACTCAGACCGTTAAGTGGATTAGATAAACCCTCACACGTTAGCCATCTAACTTGTCTGACACACTGGCTCTGTGCACAACCGTGAGTTTTGCCTCCTCTGGGAAAAAAACCCATAAACTAGAAAAGTAATAAACTCCATTATAAGTAATAACTAACAGAGAAATAAGAAGCATTTTATAAATACAAAAATTATATATGAGTACTTAAATGACTTAAATGTACTCTCCATCAAAGTAAATAGTCCAATAATATATGAGGAAGAAGCACTCTGAAACAGCATTAATTGCTATTATAATCATAAGCAGAATTATAAATACAGTTTGCCCTCCCTATCCGCAGATGCCACATTCTTGGATTCAACCAATCACAGGTCAAAAATATTTGAAAAAAAAAAAAATAACAATACAACAATAAAAAATAAACATTTTAAAATACAGTATAACAGCTACATAGTATTTATACTGTATTATGTATTATAAGTGGTCTAGAGATGATTTAGAGTATACAGGAGGATATGCACAGGACTAGAGCATCTGAGAGGTTTGGTATCTGTGGGGGTTGGGTGGTCCTTGAACGTATTCCTCACAGATAGTAAGAGATGACTGTAATAGAATATTTTAATTTTAAAACACCATGAATTTACTGAAGATACAGCATAAGAAATTTACATTCAATAAGGATAAATTAAAACCAATAATAAAACTAAACTAAACGCAGAAAAGTCAAATACATATCATTTATTATTCAAAACAATTATAAAGACTTCTTAGACACATTCATTAGATGTTAAAGCTTAGAACAATCAGGTAAGTCCTTACCATCAAACTTGTCATATTTCAAATGGCCATTGGCTTCCGGCATAAGAGTGACACTGGACACAGTGTTTTTTGCATCGCCTTCTTCATCACTTGCTAATTCTTGCTTAAGTTTGGTGTCCAACCAGTCATTGACCAGCTCTTGAGCTACAATAAAAGAAAAACAAATTTTAAATATTTCAATTACTTCAGAGATTTTCTTTACTCACTGTTTCATTTATTCAATAAATACTGAGTACCTACTGTGTCAAGTACTGTTCTAAATGCTGGAATACAGCAGTGAACAAAACTGGAAAAATAAGCCCTAGCATCATGAAGCTCACATTCCAACTAGGGAAGAGAGACAACAAATAAATAAGAGCAAAAGCAGGAATAGGAGGAAATGGAAGATGGGTGTTGTCGTTTTAAATTGGGAGGTAAAAGAAAGCTTCACTGAGAAAAAGATATTTGAGCAAAGAAGAGAAGGAAGTGAGATAAGCGAGGACCTATGAGGTAATAGTATTCTCTGCAGAGGGAAAGCAAATGCAAATGTCCCATGCAGGAGTATCTACAGTGTTGGAGAAACAGTGAGGAGGCCAGTGTGGTCAAAGAGAAGTGAGTGAGGTGGAGACAGTAGGAGATGAGGTTGGAGGTAATATGCAGATCAGGTTTAGGGGAGCGTTCGGGGCAATGGTTATCAACCAGGTGCAATCTTGCCCCCAGTAGACTTATGCCAATGTCTAGAGCCATTTTGTGTTGTCATAACTGTGGGAAGTAATATTACCATTTAGGAGGTAGAGGCCAGGGATGCTGCTAAATATTCTGCAACTCATAGGAGAGCCCCCACAAAAATTCTCTAGCCCAAAATGTCAATAGTCCTGAGGCTGAAATCCCCTTACTTAGAGTCCTGACACTTCTAGCTACTTTGGCTTTTACGCTGAGTGCAATGGGAAGCCACAGGAGAGATGTGAGCAGAGAAGTAATATATTTTAAGAGAATCACTTTGACTATTAAGTTAAACTATAGGGGACAAGCACAGAAGCAAGAACACTAATTGGTAAACAAGTACAATAATCCAGGAGAGAGGAGATGGTGGCCTGGACCTGGGAGTGGAGGTATTAACAATGGTCAGATTCTAGAAAAGAATGTTTTGAGGTGGAGTTGACATGATTTGCTGATGGACTGGATGTGGGACATAAGAAAAAGAAATCTATGAAGTTTTTGGCTTAAACAACTGCAACGATGGTAATGCCATTTACTGAGATGCGGAAGGCCAAGGGAGCAGCAGGTTTGAGGAGGAAGATCAGGAGTTCAGTCCCAGACACGTTAGGTTTGAGATGTTTATGAGACATACAAACAGGAATGTCAAATATGGTATCGGCTATAATACTCTGGATTTCAGGGGACAGGTCCAAGCTGAATAAATAAATGTGGAAGTTTTCAGCACTCAGACTGTATTTAAAATCATAGAAATAGATGAAATTACCAAGAGAGGAAGGTAGAAAGATAAGAGGTTCAAGGACTAAGTGCTGAGGAACTCCAGAATTTAGGGGATGAAGAGATAAGATGGAACCAGGAAAGCTGACTAGGAAGGAGAGGCCATCGAGGCAGGAGGAAAATCAAAGACTGTGATATCCTGAAAGCCAACTTCCATTTGGATTTCTTAACGCTATTGAGAAAATCTCCTTAAATTATTTAGGTATAGGGGAAAGTGCCTGCCTTAGCATAACCTTCATCATATTATGATTATTTGATAATAATGCTATTATTATCAGATGGCTCGTTTGTCTATTTTTATCATTACCTTCATAATTATTATGATCATTATTGCATAGTTCTTGGGGAATGGGGTGCTTATATTAAATGATTCCAAGAGGCATTTAATATACATAAAATAGGAAAAAATACATCAGAGTAATATAAACTAAGTGTTAAAAGCATACTAGCAACAAATACTATTGGCTTTCAGAGGAAGGTAGAGAAAGGGAGAAAGTATTTACTGAGTAGCCCTTGTGTATAATAATTCAAACATTTATGTGTATAATAATTTATATGCAAAACAATTTACACCTACTAAATGACGTGTATTGGTAAATGGGGATTTACTATGAAGTACCCCCTAAAAACAAATAAAACTTCCCTTGGAGGCATTAAACTGTAGGAATACCTCGTGTTAGACTACACAAGTATACAAACTACCTTAAAGCACAGATTTTCAAAGTATGTTCCTCAGAACACTTTGTAGAACATTAATATAGTTGATGAGAGGAGAAAAAGATGATATAAACTTTTGAAAACCATGTTCTATCCATTGGTGTTCTATCCGTACACCAAATCATGTTCCTGATGTGAATCACTAGTTTCTCAGGATAATATACTGATTTCAGGATAAAAAGAGGTTCATGGTATAGGCAGCATGGGAAATGGGGCAAGTAAGCATTTCTTTTTAACTGCAGGACTTCTTAGAACCCTTACTAAGCTAAAGTATATTGTGTATCTCTATTGGCAGGGTGGGAGGTAGGGTGGGCAAGACCAGCCACGTCAATTTCAGAATCGATTTCCATTCTCTAGCTCCAGTACTATCAACCACTCTAAACCAGTCACCATTACTGCTCACCCAGACTGCTGCAATAGCTCCCACTAGTTGCCCTACTCCACCTCCCAGATTCAAGTGATTCTCCTGCCTCAGCCTCCCAAGTAGCTGGGAATACAGGCACCCACCACCACACCCTGCTACATTCTTCATATGTTTTATAAACTGTCATATTACATCTCTGCTTAAAACCCTCCAATTCTATCCTGTCGTACTCAGAGTGAAATCTAAATTCTTTCCCCAGGCTTGGAAAGCCCTATATGACATGCCTTCTCCTCACTCCCGCCAGTTTACCTCTGGGGGAAACTCCAGCCACATGGGTCTTCCTGCAGCACACCATGCCTGTCTGTACTTCATGCTCCCTTTACATCTGCTGGGATGCTGTCCCCCATCACATTTTTCAGCTGATTCCTTGCTCCTCACTGACTCGGGTATGAACTTGAATGACTTTTACTACTGGATCACCGTAAAATTTTCTTAATTCCCACATGAAAATATGTATTTCATGAAAGCAAGGGCTTTGTCTCTCTTGTTCATAAACAGTACTTCCAGTATCTAAAATAATACCTAGCACAGAATATATGTGTGTTGAATAAATGAAGAAATAAATGGAATAACTGGAGACATAAGTAATTCAAAGGGAAGCTGGTTTGTAGGATATCACACTCTTGACTTTCCATCTACCACAGTGGCCTTCCCTTCTCAGCCTCCTTTGCTGTTTCTTCCTGATTCCTTCCACCCCTAAATGGCAGAGTTCCTCAGGGCATCAGTAATAAAAATACCAAATTCCAGAAGAGTAAATGCTTCTGGAACACAGGAAGATTAGACTGTTTTTAGGGTCTCTTTATCAAGAATAAAACTGATTTATAGACTGTGGTAAAATTATCTGTATAATATCTGATCAAATTAACAACCTACCATCTTTGTCACAGGACTAATATCTTACAACATTCACCGCTTAGCTGTTGTATCAAACTACATCTGGATGTGGTTCTAATTTGGGAAACAAAATGGGGCTTAAGTACATCCTTATTTGTAATATTGAAGTTAATTCCAAACTAAAATAGCTTCAGGGCAGTAGAAAGAAAGGGAAATTAAGAACAAGAGTAAGAAAAGCTTCCATTTTCTACTTTGAAATGCATCATGGGTTATGCTTTAAGAATTAGTAACATCACAGCAAGAAAACAAATTCTCTTACCTTCTGCATAGATTTCATCGTGATCCTCTATTTGCTCAGATGTTTCCAAATCTGTGATTTGGCCCCAGGGACTTCTGAGTAAATCAGAATTTCTAGTAAAAAATGCATTTGACACTGCAAATTCTGAGGCCTTCTCCACTCTCTTCAATATAACAGAAAAAAAAAAAAAATCCATTAAGATGACAACAAATTTGTTCAGAGAGAATTTCTCTCCTATTCAAGAATCTGATTTTCTACCAACTACTAAGATTCATTCATTTTTCCATTTTTGGAGAAGCTCTGAGGTTTAAACATCTACCCCCAAATATTTTGGGGGGGTTCATATATAATATTAAATTAATTGCAGTATCTTACCAAGTTCTAACAGGTGTTCACAATTTTGATATTTGAACAAAAGGTTATTAAGCTTTAGATAACTTTTGTTTAGGGCATTAGTGATAGGATCCTGAGACATGGATATTTTATTTTAAATAAAAAATACTGTATTTTATTAGTTTTCATTTCCTTAGGACTTGCATATAAATATGAACCAGAGGCAGAGTAACCAAACTTCAGCAAATTAGTACTCCTGAAGGAAACCTCTCATCTTATATTTGGCAATCATATATTAGGTTCAATAAAATTGAGATAAACAGAGTCACTGAATTGTAGCCATCTAGAATGTTTTAACTTAACAGCAAGAGTCTAGTAAAAACATGACCAAATTTGCAAGATTGGGGAAAGAAACAGCAGAAGTGGGCAAACAGCCTTAGCATTTTTGTTTACCTGCACAGATTAAAAACACTTATTTTAGGCTGGGTGCAGTGGCTCATGCCTGTAATCCCAACATTCTGGGAGACCAAAATGGGAGGACTGCCTAAGCCTGGGAGTTTGAGACCAGCCTGGGAAACATAGTGAGACCCCATCTCTAGTTAAAAAATTAGCTGGGCGTGGTTGTGCACACCTACAGTCCTAGCTACTTCAGAGGCTGGGCTTGAGTCCAGAGGGTTGGGACTGCAGTGAGCTGTGTTCATGCCACTGCACTCCTGCTTGGGTGACAAAGTGAGACCCTGTCTCAAAATAAATACATTAAATTAAATAAATTTTAAAGCTGGGCACAGTGGCTCATGCTGTAATCCTAGCACTCTAGGAGGCTGAGACAGGTGGATTATCTGGATAATCTGGTGGAGTTTGAAACCAGCCTGGCTAACATGGTGAATCCCTGTCTCTACTAAAAATATAAAAATTAGCCAGGTGTGGTGGCATGCACCTGTAATCTCAGCTACTTGGGAGGCTAAGGCACGAGAATCACTTGAACCTGGGAGGCAGAGGTTGCAATGAGCCATGATCATGCCACTGTACTCCAGCCCAGGTGACAGAGCGAGACTCTGTCTCAAAAGGAAAAAAAATGTTAAAACTTATTTTACAACTTAACCCCTAACTTTCCCCTCCCAAAAAATCTTTCCCCCCAATTGCTGTACTTCTTCCAAGTCAGGTAGTGACAACTTCATTCTTTCAGTTCCTCAGGATGAAAACTTTGGAGTCCTTAATCCAATCTCTCTCTCTCTTTCTCACCACACATATAATCGATCACGAAATCTGTTGACTCTATCTTCAAAATATATATAGAATCTGACCACTTCCCATCACCTCCATTGCTACCACCTTGGTCCAAGGCACAATAATTTCCTGACAGGTTTTCCGGAATAGCTTCTCACCACAGCAGTGAATGACTCCTTTAAAATGAAAGCCACATCATGTCATAACTCCACTTGAAAGCCTTCAATGGCTCCTGATCTCAATCAGAATTAACATCAAAGTCTTTACAATGTGCTTGCAGGTCCTACCACGCGGCCCTTTGTGAGCTTTCCAAGCCCCTCGCTACTCTTCCCTTTGCTTATTCTACTTCAGCCACATGGACCTCCTTGCTTGTTCCTCCTCAAATATGCTCAGTGTGTTCCCACCCCATGGCCTTTGTACTTGCTTCTCCTCTGCCTGAACTGCTGTCCTACAGATACCCATAGGCCTTCTTCCCTCACCTCCTTAAGCCTTTGCTCAAATGTCACCTTCCCAGTAAGGCCTTCTCCGACCACCCTATATGAAATGTAAACACTCTTCTCCAGCTCTCCTTCTCCCCCTCCTCTGCTTTGATTGTCTCTATAGTATTTACCATCTTATCATATATTTAGTCACTTACTGTCTCCCTCAGGTAGAATGTTGGCAAGGATTCTTGTCTTTTTCTCAAGGAGAACCAAGCACTAAGAATAATGCTTGGCACTTAACAGGTGCCCAATAAATATTTGTTAACGGAATGAACACATGAAAACTATATTCAAAAAAGCTGCACTTTCCAATATTTATATTGTCACCTGACCTATTTTGAAAATGGCTTTTCCACTTGCCTTTTGTGGAAAGACTGGTAGAACCTCTGCCAAAACTTGCCATGGGCTTTTCGATCCAAATTCTTGTGGGTTTCGTATATTAGCTTTAAGCCAGATAGAAGCAGAGGAATAAAGTTGAAAAGTGAAGTGTAATTTGAAAAAAATGTGGAAAACAGAACATACAGGCAAAGATATGAGCCAGAAAAAAAACATGAACTCATTAGAGTCAAGAAAATATCATTCATTCCTTATGAAGTCACTTAGTAGACACCTATATTTCCATATTATTTCTGATAGCCTCTGATGCATCCAAGTTTATGTTGGTAGCATACATCATTTATTAGATTTATGGTTGGTACAGAGTTTTTCCTTCAGGTTCTTAAATTCTGAGATAGAAAGATGAATTTTGCATATACTGTATGTGTTTATATATGCACATGTGTAAATAATATACAAATAAATTGATCCACTTTAGTGTTTTAAATACCCACAAATAAAAAATTAACAACAAAAACAGATTCGTAGACTTGACTTAGTTCCTCAGGCTACAGGTGAAAGAAATAATTATGTATTATGTGTCATCCTACCTGAGTTGGAATTTGTACAGGTTCTTAACAGAGGAGGGTAGAGAGGCTGGGAGAGAAGCGGAGAAAGATTGAAGGATAAAGAAGGAGACAGCCTGGTAGCCTGGTACTGACAAGGAAATAAAGAAATGTTTGCTTGGCTTTAACAAGACAACTGTTAGGGATATCACTTAAAATGAAGATTTGAGGAGAAAAAAACCACTAGATGATACTAAGGACTATACATAATCTCTGTATTTGTTTGTCTTAAAATATTACATCCTTAATTTTTTTTTCAAAATAAGTATGTAAGACATAGGAGAGGGCCATCCTATATTTAAGTAATTTTAATTACTTAAATTTAAATTTTGTTAATTTAACAACTTACTCTTTCAGCAAGTCCTGATTGAAGGCTAGCTCTGTTCCCAGCACTGGAGTGGGCATTAAGTGGAAACAAAAGTAAAATTTTCTCTTCTTAAAAAAGCTCACTTTTTTGTTTGTTTTTGGTTCCCTGTATCATGTGTGCAATAAACAACTCAAGGACAGTTCTGCAGCAACACAGGGTGATTTAAAAAAACTGAACACCTTCAAAAGTATATCACAGTAACTACGTTATATATAAACATATTACTTGTAAAGGAACTATCCCAGTTATTCCCATGATCTTTAAATGCTGAATATGTGTTACTTTGTGTCCCACAGCACACAATTCCATGGTCCACTCCAGATCCTTAGTAGCCTCTATCAACATGGATGGCAGAAACAGCAGTTACAATGTAATCTTTCATTTCCTCAAAACCAGTGGATACAAACATGAGCTTCTTGACATACTGAATGCTCATATATAATAAATAGTTCTGTGAGTAATAAATTTTTTAAACTACCCATTTTAAATCACTTTTATAAAAGCAAATGCTTGATGCTTTATCTGTGTATATAAATGTCAAAATAATTTCAAGCAAAAGAGCAGTACAAGATGGGATTAGGAGGTTGAGGTAGGTAAGGGGGATTTGTCCACTTAGAGGGGCATCTCAAGTTGCTCTGCAAGGGAAGGATCTGGATTGGCCTCTCAGAGCAGATGAGTATTCCAGACTGAGGGATCAATATGAGTCAAAGCGAAGGGAACATCTGTCTGATGGAGGGGAAGGAGACTGGCCTGACGGGAGTCACAGAGTATCAGTATAGGGACTGCTATAGGTAAACTGATATTATAGATGGATTGCTAGAGGGTTTTAAATACTCATCTAGAATTTAGAGAGTTTCATCTGATGGCACATAGAGTAACTGAAGATTCAACAGAAGAGAAGCCCGGGTGCGGTGGCTTATGTCTTTAATCCTAGCACTCTGGGAGGCCAAGGCAGGCTGGTCACAAGGTCAGGAATTCAAGACAAGCCTGGCCAACATGACATGGTGAAACCCCATCTCTACTAAAAATACAAAAATTAGCCGGGCATGGAGGCAGGTGCCTGTAATCCCAGCTACTCAGGAGGCTGAGGCAAGAGAATAGCTTGAACCCAGGAGGCGAAGGTTGCAGTGAGCCGAGATTGTGCCACTGCACTCCAGCCTGGCAACAGATCGAGACTCCGTCTCAAAATAAAAATAAAAAAAAAGACTAGAGAAATTATTTGATTAAAATGTTTAGAAAGCTCAATCAAGTTACAGAATGCACTGGAGTAAGATGAGTCAGTCTATCCCACCGGGATAAGGATAAATTGTAAAGCATGGTGGATTGTTGCATTTTGAGTGAGTTGCTGCAGGACTCACAGTTTAACCCAACCATCTCCCTGATTCTACGTGATTTCAATGTCCCTGAGGATGAATCACCAACATCTCAGCCTGGAGATTTGCTTGTTCTTCTGTATTCCAACAGCTTTCCCCTCAATTCCACTTTAGCAACCTACTAACATGGTGACCCTGAACCATGTCACAAAGCACGGGTCACAGCATTTTCCATTGCTCAAACCTAACTGATACCCACTTCTCTAACATCAACCTCCCTGTTTCATTCCCTATCCATCTCCCTGTTTCATTCTCCCTACTTCTATGACATTTATGTTAGACCTAACCAAGTCTTCTGGTCACTGTATGCTTCCCTCTTCTAACTTGACTCCTTGAAAGGGTCCCTTCCTTTCCTATTCAGTGTGGATATCCAGCTACTATCTTACTGCATCCTTAAACCCCTTGTTCCCTGGCTGTTCCAGTGAAAAACTTCAAGTCTGGATCAATCTATCAATTTTTGGTACCATAAAAAGTTATGGGGTGGGCATGGTGGCTCAGCCCTTGGAAGGCTGAGGCCAGCAGATTGCTTGAGCCTAGGAGTTTGAGACCTGGCAACATAGTGAGATTCTATCTCTATTTAAAACATTAAAAAAATTTTTTTAAATTATGGTTCACTGCTTCAGCCAGGTCCTCAGTGCCACTGAGAAATCTTCCTTTTCTCTTCTGAAGAGAGGTCTTTCTTAATTTTCACTACGCTCCACACCCTTTCCATATATTCCCTCCTCCTTTCACACAAAGAGGTCTCAGTTGATTTTGAAAGGGTGGTCCACTCAAGAGGATTTCACAGTCCTAGGTCAAGAGGTTGTAACTGTTTAGGGGACACCCAGGGTTAGGAATGAAATCAGAAAAGAAGACAGAGAAGTGAACAAGGAAGTCATAGAAGCAGCAGAAAAAAAAAGAGTTACAAAAAGACCATGGAGGAGAAGATTTCTAGAGTAAAGAAGTGGTAACTATATCAAATGTAACCTGAAAAAGTTTGCCGACTATCAAAAGACTACTGGATTTGTTCAGGAAATCATTTATGACAACAGTTTCTGTGGAATGGTAAGAAATAAGGATGCAAGAGAATAACTGTGGATACAAGAGGACAATAAAAATACACAGGCAAGGAGTCCAGGCCACAGATCTAAAACATTACATAAGAAAAAGAAACTGTTCAGGAATCAGAATAGATTGCAGGGTCAAATAAGGATTTATTGATTTTTTTTCAAGACAGGAGATTTGATGACATAATGGAGAAAGAGCCACTACAGAAATTTTAGAGAAATGATAAAAATCAGAGTCAAGCTGACTGAAAACTATACGAAAGAGGACAATGTCATAGACAAGTCAGAGCAAAATTTTATCTTCCTGTTTTAGTTAAATCTTTGCCTCTGAAGAGATGGTACTTAACTGTGTGACTAAGCCCTGCGGGGACTTGGCACTGGGACTCTCAACACTCACATGCAAGCAGTCTTGCTAGATATTGAGGAGTGGCCTTCTTAGAGGCTAGCATTCATGATGGTAGGTCCACTTTAGTCATCTTCTAAGTTAGGCTTTCTGCAGTAGCCAGGAAGCTTTCTTTGACCCCATCTAAATTAGTGCCTCTCACCACATACTTCCATTACATCTTTAATTCTCCCCCTTCACTGAATTCTCAAACATATTGTTCATCAACCTAACATTAAGTGACCATTCAGAGTCCATTAAAATAGCTCCAGTGATAGAGAAAACATCTCTATGAGAATGCCCAGTCCACTTTGGATGGCTCTAGTCATTAGAAAATTCTTATTTGTGATGCACACGTAGCTTTTACCCATTAGCCCCTACATAACCATTAGTCATTGTAACTACAGTGCAGTTTTTCCAACATTTGAGGAAGGCCACCATATCCTCTCCCAAGGCTTCTTTTCTGTACTCCTTTAATTCTCTTCATGTGATACTCATCGCATTTGAAATGATGTCTACACACCTGTTTTCTTGTCATTCATACTTAAATGGTTTCACCAGAGGCAACAGAATTATAAAAACAATACTAAAAAGTATAAAATTAAGACAACTTATACAGTTACATGGGAATAAAAATAGTAGAGTATGTGCAAAGTGGAGATCTATTCATATTTCTTTTCCATCTGATTATGATTGACTCTTAATTCTCTTTTTATTCTAAATTTAAAATACCCTTACCTTTATCCAGTGCTCCACACTGTCAGGACCAACAGCTGGCTGTAGATAACATATATAGGATATTAATATGCAGCAATATCTTTACCAACTTTGCCATTTAAATCTGTCTTTCTGACTAAAGCATAAAGTGACCTTTATTATTTCCCCGAAGCATTTCATTAGAAAGATTAGCAATAAATGACACAGAATAGCATTATGAGGAAAAAACTTGAAGCCTTCCTGGGACATTGTCTGACTGTTTTCATTTCTTATGTAGGCCCACCATGAGATTATGATTTAATTGGTCTGGGATAGGACCCTGGCATTGGTATTTTTTTTAAAGCGCCTTAGGGTTAAGAGTCAAGATAAAGAAATGCTAAATATAAAGCTACTCATTAAAAAAAGCACTTATTAGCCAGATTATCCAAGTCATCTTCAGCTTGAAGAAGTTAAGTGTATGTTCCTCTCCTTTGTCCTTTCATAAGTAGCCTGTAGCAACAGGCTTTCTCATCTTACCTAGATCAGGGATACTGTTTGGTCCAACAAAAACCAGGGAGTGGGTGAGGGTTAATCAATCTGACTTCTACTGTTTTACAAAGCAGAAAATATAAATTTCCACCCAGATCAGTCAGGTATTAATCTGAAATTAGAAATAACAGCATCCGGACACTTCCTTTCTTCACTCTCTGTAACTCCCAGAAGCTTGCAGAATTCCCTCTGAAAGTCACTTAACAAATACAGTTTTCTTCTTTGCTAAAAATTCAGATGTGTTTTTAAAATAAGGGGATATCCTGATGATATGTCATTGGAGCACTAAATCTCTTTTGGTCTTCCCAGTTCATGAATTGCTTCTTACTCAAATATGTTCTTTAAAATAATAATAATAATAATAAGGGGGTATCTAAACTAGCATATTGACACATGAAGGTGGGAAAAATATAATACTCCCGTTCTTACCTAACACTTTACCTTCAAAGCATCTTACTGATAACTAATTAACACAGCTGTACTGCTCAATAATTTCGTAACTGCAAAAAAGAAACAGCTGATCCAATTAAAACACAACTGAACCTGAAGGAACCCTAGGTTTTTACCCTTTTTCCTCTAGGCAGTGATAATGAGCACTGGCAGCAAAAATCCTTCCTTTTGGAGTCCTAAGAAATTGCTCTAAATTTTTATCTTTCATCAAGTCCATATCCATAACCCATTTTGGATCCAATCCATGATGCAACTGATATACTGCAATAACAGCAGCCTCAGTTTCCAAGTCTCCCTAATGCTCCAGTCTATGCCCTCTAGTATCTGGGGCAATATATTTATCATGTGGAATATGTCCAATGCATTTAGCTGGTAAATTTAGAATAAATCGCAAGAACAATTGCCTGGGGCCTTCACAAACGTCACATACATCTACGGAATATTATTTAAGAAAGTGTAACTTAAGGGTGAAAACAGCTGGTGAAACTGCTCTGGAGCCGAAAGCTGAGAAGCTTCTCCATTTTAGTACTTATTTAGATTTAAAGCATTTATTTTTGGGACTGTTAAAAAGGTAGTCTGTGGAAAGCACACACGGTGCGATTGTGACTTTGCACATATCACATATATTTCAAGTTCAAAATGGGGTTATCAGTTTTTTCTTATCTTCAGGTGCTAATAAATCCAAATGGTGATAGATATGGAGAGATTCTATTTTTTGAATGTTGGTTGAATTTAGAAATTTCTATGTGAATCAAATATTAATATATTCAATATCCACTTGCACTCCTGAGTTCATTTCAGATACTCTACGTAAAAGTGGATGGGCAGGAATATATGCAGGGTATTTAACGTGAAGATTTCTCCCGTTAATAAAGATCAGTTTCCCCAAGATTTACAAAAAAAAGAGAAAAAGAAAGAAATGTGCGAGAAGTTAAGAGTAGCAGGAACACGGAGTTTGCAAACTCCTATCACACTGACGGGCACTAGTAGACACCTTCGGTTTGAGAAAAGCGTTAGAAACAGTTCTTCCACGATGCTGCCCACCAAACCCGTAATGTGCCCAGACCCCAGAGCTCCTAGAGCACTTCACTCAGGGCAATGCTGGCTTTGGGGGGGTCAAGGCAGGAGTATCTCAGCTAAGGGTGCCCCTCGGGGAAGAGGCAGGAAGCACAGAGGGGCCGCGACTGGCTTCAAGACTGCGCCGCGCCTTGGGAAGGTCCCCGCCCTCCAAAGCTCCGGATTGGGATCACCTTGGGACTCGGCTTCCTTGTGAACAGTTTCCAGCGACTCAGCCTCATCCTCTTCTTTGGGGTGGACCTTTCCTGGGGCGCCAGTAGCATTTTTCAACCTCGAGCCCGAACCTTGGCCAAAGCTGCAACCACTGCTCTTCTGCCCAGGCTGCTTCCTGGTCGCGCTGATAACTGCAGTTCCTCCGCCCGCAAGGAAAGCAGGCGTAGGACGCCGTCGAACCACGACTCCCAAGAGGCTCTGCGCAGGCCGCCAGCGTTGGCTCAGTTACCATAGCAACAGCCCCGGTTCCTCGCTGTCGTAGTCATCAAGGCTCGCTTTAATATCCGCTTTGCTTTTTTCTGGCGCCCAGTGATGACGCAGTACTCCCTGATTGGCTCTGCTCTGGAGGCAGTGGTTGGGGGCAGAGAATTCTCCAAGCCTAACACGTGGTAGTGAACTGTGAGGAGTTTGAGGGATCTGAAGGCTAAAAGAGTTGAATGGTTTGGAGGTAAGTGCCCCTTTGCCCTGCTGGTATGGGAGCTGCTAGAGATAAATGAGTCGCATCGCGCCCAGACACTTCCTGGTTGAGTTGCAGTAACGGTGATTGTACTCCCGCCATGTCTCTCTTTTCCTTTACTGGGTCTCCTGGCGGATCTTGGCTTCTGTAAGTTCGGATTCTCATAAATCGTGTGAGCGTCGCCGACACCTCTGAGATAAAAGGGCCCCTTTCGACCAGCCTCTGCTCAAGGGTAGATTCCTCAGTCGGAAGTTTTTATTCCGAACTGCTCATGGGAGAGTGAGACCATCTTCAATCTCCGAGCTAGGTGCCTAGTGAGATCTGGGGCTATAGAGATGGCCCATGGAGCAAAGATGAATCCAGCCTTATTGGCTGAGCCGAGATGTTTCCAAAGACAGCCCATTCAGGGGTGCTAAATGGGTTTACAAAGCAGAGTAAAGATTTAGAACAGTAGTTTTGGATTCAGCTACTTTGTGGCTATATGACCTTAGGCAACTTGTTTAATAACTCAGAGACCCTGTTTTCTCATTAGCAAACTGGGGGCGATAATACCTGAATCACGGGTGTTGTAATGATTAAAAATAAGTGTATGTAAAGCATTTTGCCAGGAAATGTAAACTAAAGTTGACTTGAAATTGGTGAAAATGAGGTTAGGGAAGCTGTGCCCTCAAACTGTTGCAGCGATCCTAGGACCAGCTCTGTAAGTGGTCTATCTGAAAGGTGGTTGAATAAATTGTGTTCATACAAACTATGCAGTATCACGAAGTAGTTCTTTCAAAACGGTAAGTTAGCTTTATGTCTCTTCTTCAGGAAAGAGGTCTAACGTTTGTTCTTGAGAGAAAAGCAAATTCCAGAGAAGTGCATATATTAATAGTATAGTATGTTTTCATTTTTGTAAAAGCACTCCCTCCCATATACAAGTATGTTTAAATGTTTGTATGAGAATGGAGAAAGATTGCAGATTCTGGGAGGATAGATTAGAGGTGAGAGGGAGAAAGGGAAAAGAGCAAGAACACTATAACAAAATGGAAACTATGATTATAATGTGCTTATGGACCAGATGGAACTTATAAGCTTCCAGCCTGTTAGAGTACAGCATTGGAAGCTAGACTTCAATAATTGAAGTCCTACGTCTGCCAGTTACCAGCTGGTGATTTTATCAGCCTCAGTTTCCCCAGCCATAAAAATGCAGATAGTAATAGCATCTATATTATGCATTTGATATGAGGATTAATGGAGTGAATATGTAAAGAACAGTGCTTAATATGCAGTAAATACCCATTAAATGTTAGTTGCTATTGTTATGTCTTTCTGTATGTGAAATTAATTTAACTTTTATGGTGATTACTGACATTTGGACTTCCACCATCTTATTTGATATTTTCTATTTTTTTCATCTCTTTTTCTTTCTTGCCTTTTATTAGATTAATCCATTTTTCTTTATCTTCCCACTTCTCTCTCCAGAGAGAAATTATGCATTCTGTCACTAATCGTTTTTAACAGTTACTTCTGAATTTTTAACACACACACACTTAACAAAGTTTAACCTTATTCAGTATCTTTTCCCCCCTACCAAATGGTGTAAGGATTTCCAAATGCCTTGGAAGAGGCTTCAGTTTATTGTTTTCTAGAAGTGTAGCATTCTTCATTTCTTTTTTCTTTTCTTTTCTTTTTGTTATTGTTGTTGTTGAGATAGAGTCTTACTCTGTTAACCAGTCTAGAGTGCAGGGGCGCAATCTTGGCTCACTGCCTCCTGGGTTCAAGCGATTCTCCTGTCTCAGCCTCCAGAGTAGCTGGGATTATCGGCACGTGCCACCATGCCTGGCTGATTTTTGTATTTCCAGTAGAGGTGGGGTTTCACCTTGTTGGCCAGGCTGGTCTCGAACTCCTGACCTCAGGTGGTCCGCCCACCTCGGCCTCCCAGAGTGCTGGGATTACAGGCGTGAGCCACCACGCCCGGCCAGCGTTCTTCATTTCTATGTGTCATTTCTCAGTCAGCTCAGTACACCACATTGTTTAAAAGTCCTTCAGACATTTTTCTACGCATATACTATCATTATAGAAAGTGTACATGTTAGGGGGAGAGGGGGAAGAGATGCAGATGATTACTTATATATACTGCTTTCCTTTCACAAAAAATATGACCATCTTTTGTCTTAGGAAATTTTGGACATTTCCATGACAGTATGTAGAGAATCCACCCAGGAAACATTTAAAAATCCCTTCTCTCCTGATAAATAAAGAGTGGAGGTGGTGGGTGGCACTGAAAGTGTTAGGACAGGTACAGTGTTGCCGTAAGTGCAGGGAATCTTTGTTAGTCCTTGTAAAAGTACAGGTCCACTGACAACCTGTCATTTGTCTTTATACTTTTCATGGTTTTTCCTTAAGACTTTCTCAGGAACTCCATCTGTGACACCAGAAGTAGTAGAAGAGACCCACAAGTGAAAAGGGAAGGGATGAATAAAGGCAAATAAAAACTAGTTAATATTTTGGAGACTGTTGATCTATTTCTTGAACTTTCCTTGGGAAAAAGGAAATATCACTCTCAAAGCATGTTTTTAAAAATATGTACATGAATGTGTGTGTGTGTACTATTTTATTACTTCATAATAACAACGTAATGTATTCGAGCCTTTAGAAAAGAAGTGCAGTTATAAAAAACATTTAGCATAGTCTGAACAGTAAATGAAGAAAGAAAGACTTGGTTTTTCTAGCTCTGGACAAAATTCCATTTTATGTTTTTAAATGTTGATTTCCAGCTGAAGTATAATACATTCTCTGATATTTTCCTCAGATTTTTAAATATTTGCATTCATCCCCACAAAACAGAATCACTGATAATAGTAGTTTGTTCTAACACTTTTTCTTAAACCCAGTCATCTGCTTTTCCTTGCTTATTTTTTTCTTCAGTAACATGTTGAGTTACTGTGATTAGGGTGGAACTTTTATGAAGCCCCAAACAACAGAAGTGAGTACGTAGCACCAAAATCTTTCACCGTAGAGAAAGCCAAGTGGATATTTCTCTCCAGCTGGCTGAGTGGGTTCAGTATTCTAAGCTGAGTGTTTCAAATTTCATCTTCAAAGTTAGGAGAATTAAATTTGGGATTAAAGCATTATATCACAGAAGAGCCCGTCTCTGCCTCTAAGAACATGGTGGCCAATGTCCTTTGGAGTTACTAAGGACTTACAATTACAGACTTTCAATTAAGAATGAAGAAGGCTGTTTCATTTGTGGAAAGAGTGGAAAGGTAAGATGAGAGATGAGAAAAGAGGACTTCAGGACTGAATGGATGATTAATCACACTTGAGACTTGTTTGTTAAAAGATGGGAACTTCTAGAATGTGCTCATTCTTTCCTCACACAAGGATGAAACTAAAAAGTCTTTGAGAGGAAGGTAACTCTTGGACTTACCTGGGCTTCCAGGTCTGGCTGCCTCTATACTCTTAGAGAATCCTTGTGTCCAACCTTGGAGAATCTGAGATTGGTTATTTGGTAATCTTCCCTTATCTGTGGGGAATATGTTCCAAGACCTCTTGTGGATGCCAGAAACTGCAGATGATTCCAAAGTCCAGGTAGGTAGGTAGGTAGGTAGGTAGGAAGGTAGGTAGGTAGGTAGATAGATAGATAGATAGATAGATAGATAGATAGATAGATAGATAGATAGATAATAGACAGATAGTATGATGTTTCCTATCTATCCATACCTATAATAAAGTTTAATTTATTAATTAGGCACAATAAGGGATTAATCCTGTTTCAGGAGATCCTTTGCTGAAGTCTTCACATAGGCCCAATGCTTTCTGGTGAAACATGTTACTGTCAGTTGGAACATGTTTTCCGTTTACATCTTCCACCCACACATTTCCTGCCTTTTCCATCTTAACTTATCACTTACCACACACTGGCCATAGCTTTTGCAGTTTGACGTGTGACAACAAAACTAGCATTGATTTCTTTTTCCTTCTTTCACACTTTCATGAATAGATTTTGTTCTTACCATGGTAGATCTTAGTTACCTCAGCAAACAGTCTTTTCTCTTCCTAGTTGGAGAACTTTCACCTTTTCTCATAAGGAATCACTTTATGGCTTCTCTTTGGCATATCCATATTGCCAGCATCACGACTCTTGTGCTGTGGGGCCAGTCGTAAATAAAATAAGGGTAACTTGAACACAAGCACTGCAATACAGTGACAGTTGATCTGATCAGTGAGACAGCTCCTAAGTAACTAAGGGGCAAGTAGTGTCTACAGCATGAAGATGCTGGACGAAGGGATGATTCACGTCCTAGGTGGAACAGAGCAAAATGGCGAGAGATTTCATTATGCTACTCAGAATGGTGTGCAATTTCAAACTTATGTTTATTTCTGGAATTTTCCATTTAATATGTTTGGACCTCAGATGTCCGTGGGTAATTGAAACTGGAAAGCAGAACTGTGGATGGAGGTACCATATTACGAGAACCAATGAGTTTCCTTTTAGTTGCCTTTATGTATATAATTGTATCTTATTCTTCCCATTCCAATTCTATGCTTGCACAGCATATTTGGCTTCGTGTATTGTATTCTATAGGGCAAGCATGCGCTGCCTGGTCCACTTTGCCTTTTTTGGTTCTCAGAGTAAATAATTGTGTGTACTGATTTTATTATTTAGTCTCTGAGGTGGAAAGATTTGAGCCTGACCCTGAGTGTTGACTCTGTGCTGGGTATATAGAAAAGATCAGGAGGCTCAGCTTACCAGGCAGGAGCCTATATCCCAGTGGCCAGCCAGCCAGCACCAAGTAGTACAAAACTGTAAGGCCCTGGAGGGAGCAGCAGCAGGTGGTCAATCTTTGAGCCCCCGTGTAATTCTGTTGGCACAGGTTAAAGGACTTAAGAGCTACTTTCTTTTCTTTCCCTTTCCTTCCTTTACCTTCCTTCTTTTCCTTTCCTTCCTTTCCCTCCTTTCTTTCTTTCTGCTGTTCCATTCCGCTCCCTTCCTTTCCTCTCCTCTCCTGTCCTTTCCTCCTTCCTTTCCTTTCCTTTCCCTTTTCTTTCCTTTCCTCTTTTCTTGTTTTTGAGACAGGATTTCCCTCTGTTGCCCAGGCTGGAGTGCCAGTGGCGTGATCATGGCTTACTGCAATCTCTGCCTCCCTGGCTCAAGGGATCCTCCTACCTCAGCTTCCCAAGTAGCTGGGACTACAGGTGCATACCATCATTCCTAGCTACTTTTTGTATTTTTTGTAGAGACAGTGTTTCGTTATTTTGCCTGCTCTGGTCTTGAACTCCTGGGCTCAAGTAATCTGCCCACCTTGGCCTCCCAGACTGCTGGGATTATAGGCATGAACCAACGTGCCCAACCAAAAGCCGCCTTCTTTTTATGACTTTCCACGGTGTGTTCTAGGGGAAAAAAACAAAAAGGTGTTTCATAGGTTTCACATACACTTTTGAAAAATCTTGTTCTTAAGTGCCCATGGTATGCTGCAAGATATTCTAAAAAAATAAAAATCTGAATACATCTCCTAGCACATTAAATTTACTCTCACTTAAAAGGCATAATTGGCTGGGTGTGGTGGCTCACACTTGTAATCCCAGCACTTTGGGAGGTCAAGGCAGGATCATTTGAGCCCAGGAGTTTGAGACCAGCCTGGACAACATCATGAGACCCCATCTCTGCAAAATTATTATTATTTTTTTTTGAGACGGAGTTTCGCTCTTGTTACCCAGGCTGGAGTGCAATGGCGCGATCTCGGCTCACCGCAACCTCCGCCTCCTGGGTTCAGGCAATTCTCCTGCCTCAGCCTCCTGAGTAGCTGGGATTACAGGCACGCACCACCATACCCAGCTAATTTTTTTTGTATTAGTAGAGACAGGGTTTCACTGTGTTGACCAGGATGGTCTCGATCTCTTGACCTCGTGATCCACCCTCCTCGGCCTCCCAAAGTGCTGGGATTACAGGCTTGAGCCACCGTGCCCAGCCTCAAAATTATTTTTTAATTAGTCAGGTAGGGTATTTGGGCACCTTTAGTCTCAGCTACTTAGGAGGCTGAGGTGGGAGGATCACTTGAGCCTGGGATGTCAAGGCTACAGTGAGCCATGATTGCACTACTGCACTCCAGCCTGGGCAGTAGAGTGAGACCTTGTCTCAAAGAAAAAAAAAAAAAAAAAGACATAATAAAAAGAGTACAGGCTTCTTTGCAGGAGATCTGGGTTCTAGACAAGCCTCTGACTAAGCAGGCCTAGTCTCAGACTCGTTACAATAAAATGGCAGAAGAGGAGATGGTGGTGAGGTGGTGATGAGGAATTCCCAGGTGGAAATCTCTGGTAGTAATGGAACTCTATAAACTATTTTCAGCATTTCTAAAGTCTAATGGCAATTGTATAATACTGGGATATTAAGCACAGGTGTACTAAAGCAATGGAGTTTGTTGTTTTCACCTGGAATTAACACAGTTTTCACCTGGAATTAATAATCAAAACACAAGCTTTGATTGTCAGTCATTTGTGTCATTTATTAATAAACTGGAGAAATGAAAGCATGGTTTGATGGGGAGAGATAATAAAAGTTAGTAAATTCTAGAATTCTACACTTCATTTTTCAAACATACTAGTTTTACCCAATGAAGGTTCTTTATAATGAAGGTTCTTCAAACCTTTATGTGAATTTAATTTAAAAAACACAGTTCACATGTGGACATTTAAACTCTCTACATACGTTACACAGCTCAGATGAGAGAGTATTTTTGGAGGAGCCAGCAAGTTCTTGTCTCTAGCCCTTTCTGAAATAGCTCCAGGCAACACAGTTTCTTCTGTTCTCAGATGTATGTGAGAGTAGGAAATGCTTAAGTTACTGCAGCATTTAAAAATTCTGGTCCATTAAATTTTCATTAGTTCTTATTTATGTTTCAGGAAATCTAGTGTTCCATATTGGTTGATTTCAATATTCAGTCAGAACAACAGGTGTTGATTCATTAAGCTTTGGAGTACATTTCTCATCTTTGTGCTTCCTCCTGCTTCAATTCTCCAGAGCTACTTAGATTACAGAATGCTGTCTTAAATTTCGTGTTAGAGCTCTGTTGGTTTAAAATATAAAATATATTTTTATCACTTGAAATCAGTATTATCTGATAAATAGGTAAGCAATATGATTCTTATGTTTTCTAGAGTATATTTTTATTAGCTTAGAAGGGTAGTTTCACAATTTTTTGAAATGAACCTTCTTGTTTTAGCAGTTTAAATGTGTAACAGGGTTTGTAAAAAAAAAAAAAAATCACTTTTTTGCTATTTATTAAAATGTAGCATTTTTCCCTTACCAGTCTCCATTTCTGTGGGTTCTAATGACACTTATTTTTAGGTTTCTATTTTTGTGATAATTTGAAAGAATGATGTTATAGTTATAGAAAGTTGAACAGGCTTTTATCAAACATATATTAGTTTTTATAATTTGTGTTTAGCATAAAATCTCTTCTTAGACCGTATAGAAAGTAGTTATTATTATGTCTAAGATTCTAATGACAGAGATGGCTATTTTATTTAAATATAAGAATTTATGTCCCCTAAAAAAGTAATGTTTTCATTCTTGAATATATTTAACTAATGATAGGTAAGTCTTATTTTGGTGACATTTTAACAATGGTTGGCTTTCAGAGTATGGTTAAGAAAATGGGATCTGGTCAGGCACAGTAGCTCACGCCTATTATCCCAGCACTTGGGAGGCCAAGGCAGGCGCATCACCTGAGGTCAGGAGTTTGAGACCAGCCTGGCCAACGTGGTGAAACTCCATCTCTACTAAAAATATAAAAATTAGCTGGGCACGGCGGCACACACCTGTAATCCCAACTATTGAGGAGGCTGAGGCAGGAGAATCTCTTAAACCCAGAGGTGGATATTGCAGTGAGGCGAGATCGTGCCACTGCACTCCAGCCTGGGTGACAGAGCTCTGTGTCAAAGAAAAAAGAAAAGAAAGAAAGTGAGATCTAAGGTCGGAGCCTCTCTAATAGCTCATTCATCAACTAATAAAACTGGGCCTGGCCCAGTTTTCAAGAATTCCAGAAGGTATGGTACTTGCTGTAGAGACGTAATGGAGTGTTTGTAAAATGTTGGTATGTCTGGTGACATTTAGCAGATGATTTTATGTGCTTATCAAGTTCTGTAGTGCATTTTAAAACTGGAACCTGATATTTTGCTTCACTGAATACTAAATCATTTAGGAGCAGCCAACAAATAATTCATAATGTTTTTTGATTTTTTCCCTATATATCTATAGAGGTTAGAAAGTTTATTTTTTCTTTAAACAAACATTAGTCTTTCTCAGTTATGAAAGTAATGACACATTGCTTATGGATCACGTGTATGCGCCACACCATTTCTCACTTCTGTTTGGATACCATATAAGAAGAAATTGGGAAATGATCCCACCTCAGAGATAATGTTTATCTTTTGACATTTATTCTTCCATATATTTTAATAAACACCAGGATGCTGTTTTCTTCACTTAACAGCGTTATTAGGAAAAAATTGCTATATTGACTTAGCATTCTCTCAAATTGGAGAAAGGAAAAAAATGGATTATCTCAGTAATCCATTGGCCTAAGCAGTGTGACTGTTCTCTATACACATTTTCAAGGCTGAGAGAGCCTTGACTTCATGGCATTCTTTCCATGATTAGTCTTTCTACTTCTGTTCTTTCATTTGTTCAGTTTTCATCAGCTCAGACGAAAAATCTGTGACTAAATTTAAAATTAGTTGATGCCAACATATTGTTCTAGAACCTTAGGGAAGCTGTCTTACTCTCTTTGTGTCTTTTCTCATTCCCCTGTTCCTGATATCTAAGAAAATGTTTAGACTAGAAGCAGTAATAAGCATGCTATCATTCATTTTTCTGAAGTTTTTTTTTTTTTTTTTGCAAAATGCTTGGCCTTTAGATGTTGTAAAGCTCATTTTATACTTAATGCTCTCTTCTTATCAGGACCTAGAAGAATTCCTTAGGATGAAGCTGAGTCTTACCAAGGCAGTTAATGGCTGTCGCCTAGGAAAAATAAAAAACCTGGGCAAAACAAGGGACCACACCATGGACATTCCAGGCTGCCTTCTGTACACCAAGACTGGCTCTGCCCCACACCTCACCCATCACACGCTGCATAATATCCACGGGGTTCCTGCCATGGTTCAGCTTACGCTGTCATCCCTGTAAGTGTTAGAACTGATGATTCAAGTATCATCTCTGGTAGCAGCCTAGTTACCTTAGGTACAAAAAAGAGAAATTTTTTTTGTTTATATATATAATCTGTTGATTTTCATAATGAAATCAGAAGAGAGGTATCATATATTATACATCATCTGGCCCTAAGCTGGAAGCCACAGACCAGACCTGTATATTAGATCGGCTTCAATTTTCCTCCAATCCTACAGTCCCATACTGCCCCATTGCCACTGCTCCCAGGGGTGACAGGGCAGCGAATGCTCTGTGAGAGCTATACTTGGAGTTCAGGGGCTGTCATCATGCACCAGCTTCAAAGTTATTTCTGCCTTTGCACATATACTTGCTAGTACTACTTTATGGAAGCAGAACTAAAGAAGTTAGATCGTTTTGTGTAATATAACTGACTTTTATTCTTAATTGAAAGGCCTACTATATGACCAGTTAACACAATACTCTGTAGAATTGTGTTAATAACAGCAATTTTAAAGGGGCAAGAGAAAGAAGAAAATTCAAGTATTCTGAAGGAGTTGATCTTTACCAGTTTCATGTCTCACAGAACCACTAACAAATTGAAGGCCTTTGTTCTGGCTAATGAACCTAGCCTAGTTAGGTAGAACTCTTGAATAATGGTGTAATTCAAGACAGCATTTACTATGATGTAACTTATTTGGGTGAGGAGAAGAGGGCTTTAGTTGTACAGAGTATTCATACAATGATGCATTATTATGCTATGTATTTTTCTGTTTTGCTTATAGGGCAGAACATCATGAAGTCTTGACAGAATATAAGGAAGGAGTTGGAAAGTTTATAGGTAAAGATTAAGTTATTTATATGTGCCTTGTGATGTGTTAATTTGGAGTTTGGAGGTGCTATTGCCTCTTTGATCTTTCATTCATATATTTATTTATTCATAATTTTAATAAGTATTTTTTGAACATCTAAGAACTAGGCATTGGCAAGTCAAGATTGAATAGGAAACAGTTGCTGCTCTCGTGGAATTCGGAGCCTGCTGGGATAAAGATGGAGAATTCTAGTAAAAATTGTGGTGACTGCTTCACAGGATTAGGGATATGTATGTATATTATGACAGGCCAGGGGGCAGAGCATATAACCTGCTCCGGCGGAGCATATAACCTGCAAGGTGGTCAAAATAAAGAAAGGATTTTTTTTTCTTTAAGCCTCCATAAAAACCCAGAGAAAGCATTCTTGAGAGAGAAGATGAGGGGCATTTTAACTGGGTCAAGGAAGCGTAAAAGTTACCCAGGTTAGGAGTGGGAGCCAAGTGGTAGTAGACAGGTGTAGGGCAGATGCTCCTGAGTATTTGACTCAGCAGTGAGAGCTTGCATGGGGTATGTGTGAGCTCTAAAGTCATCTCATCATGCTTGAACCTCAGACATTCAGGGGAGGATAAAGCATTCATATACGGCTGTATTCTGACATGTTAATATTATCCTTAATTCCAGAAATGGGATTTTATATGCAGATGTACGCATCTATTTATTTATAGGAAAAGCTTAGCAGTGACAGCTAGAACACTGGTTCTTCTGTAGACCACTTTCTCCTGAAGCTTTTTCCGATATCTAGGACTCACTTGAATGAAAATCCTGTTTCCATTGGTTATTGAGTCCTCTGCTTCTGAGAGCAACTGCATGATATCCTCTTGGTTATCACAAGGCCCTGTATTTTAGTAGAGGAATTTATGGAATATCATTCTCCTTGACCTGAGGCCAATTTTAATAACCAGCTTTAAAGTATACAAGCATATAATTAAGTGAAAATAGCTAATGTAAGCTTTCTAGAGATAATTGTAATAACGAAATTATAGAAAATAAAGTGAAAAAAACTATAGAGGTTTTAAACTTGCTTTGGTTATTTGTTTTTGTCTTTTTCAGTGGAATCCTGTTTTTTTTTCTTAGCGAAAATGTGCCATAGCATATGATATTTAAGCACACATGGTTTACTAAACATTTTTTTGCATTTTTTAAAAAAATGACTGTCTTTTTGACTGAAGAACCTAAGAAACTGTCATCATGAATCAATGAAACTTATTAAGAATGAGATCCATTTGCAGTATCCTATAGCTTCTCTAAAATTCTGCCCCTACAAACCCATGATATTCTTGAGATTTATTATTAGTGAGATCACCTTGTAGCCATATCATTTTATCTTTCCCATATCTAGTTCCCCTTCAATGGTACCTGGAATGAGCACATTTGATATTAAATTCTTTAAATAAAATCAAATGAGATCAACGTGTCACTAAATACTTTCATTATATATTGTGCTTTAAGATATATCTTTCCTTTGTAACAACTCAGTACATATTAGACATGAACCATTGTATTTAATTCTTTCTTTAGATTAGTAATCTTTTTATGCATATTGATAGGCCTCCTATAATTCCAAGGTCCAGTACCACCTATTGACCGTGTTTAGAGTTGCTTTATTCAGCAGTACACATTGTGAAGCTGTTCCCTGCTGTAATACAGCGTCATTGTTGATGTAAGCACTTTCAAGGGTTCTTTTTTTTTCGTTTGTACAGGCATGCCAGAATCACTCTTGTACTGCTCCCTGCACGATCCAGTCAGTCCCTGCCCGGCTGGTTATGTAACAAACAAGGTGTGTTTTCAGAAGGGTCTCCAAGGCTACAGTTTTGTCCCAGGAAGTCAGCCTATGGTGTATCCATCGGATGCCCAGATCCCACTGCCTGGGATGATCACTTACACCTTTTCCTTATTTCGATAATTACAGTGGGATGGGATGGTTTATAAGAGTTAGAATAGGGCTGTCTAAGGATGAGGTTAAGATGAGGAAAACCATACCCTCAGCGTTTTCATTGTTGCAAAAAAATTTGAGGGTAGAGGAGGGTCAAATACGTGCCAAAAAAAGAAATTGCTATGATAGCGGAAAACAATAGTCTTTTGCTGCTGTGCATTGTTTGAGTTTTAACAACTTCAGGAAGAGTGGGGGAAGTTGCTGATGAGTATTATCACATGTATAACTATATATAGTAGAACCTCAATATAATACTCTCTGCTGGGTCTACAGCCAGAGATTTTTGTCTAGTGAAGAACAATATCAAAAGCACCTCATTAAAAGTGTTCACTTGAGAGGTGGCCCCATTGGCATTACCCCTTAGGACAGCGTTCTGGCAAGGCTTCAGCGTGTACTGCTGCTTTACAAATGCAATTACTTTTCCTGCACTCACTTTATTAATGTCAGCGATATTTATTAATTGTGTCCCTAAGAACACTATTTTTACTCATTCTCCTGTTTTAGGCTTCTATTTATTTTGTAGTTTGAATTCTGGAGAAAATACTTGGACTGAGTGTGGTGACTCACGCCTGTAATCCTAGCACTTTGGTAGGCCAAGGTGGGTGGATGGCTTGAGCTTAGGAGTTTGAGACCAATCTGTCCAACATGGCAAAACCCCATCTACACTAATACAAAAATTAGCCGGATGTGGTGGCACGGTCCTGTAATCCCAGCTACTTGGGAGGCTGAGGCAAGAGAATCACTTGAACCTGGGAGGCAGAGGTGGCAATGAGTCAAGATCGCACCACTGCACTGCATTCCAGCCTGGGTAACAGAGCAAGACTCTGTCTTAAAAAAAAGAAAAAAAAAACGAAAAATAAAATACTTTGACTTCCATTATCTACCCAAATTATAAGGGAGAGAAGAATCATTTAAGCAGTAATTCTGATGCCTTAGTACAAAATAAAAAGACTATGTTGGCTCTCCATCTATGTCCTTGTTGATCTTGTCTAAGAAAAGGGATGCTGTAGGGTAACCAAAGATAGAATTTTTTTCCTTTTTTTTTTTTGACTTTTATTTTTGGTTCAGGGTAATGTAAACATTTGTTACATAGGTAAATTTTTGTCATGGGGATTTGTTGTACTGATTATTTCATCACTGAGGGATTAAGCCTAATATCCAATAGTTTTCTTTTCTCCTTCTCTCCTTCCTCCCACCCTCCACCCCCAAGTAGACCCCAGTGTCTGTTGTTCCCTTCTTTGTGTCCGTGTGTTCTCATCATTAGCTCCCACTTATAAGTGAAAACATGTATGGTATTTGATTTTTTTGTTCCTGCATTAGTTTGCTGAGGACAATGGCCTCCAGTTCCATCTATGTTCCTGCAAAAGACATGACCTCAATATATATACATATATATATATATATATTTTTTTTTTTTTGAGACAGCCTCACTCTGTTGCCAGTCTAGAGTGCAGTGGCGCGATCTTGGCTCACTGCAACCTCTGACTCCCTGGTTCAAGCGATTCTCCTGCCTCAGCCTCCCGAGTAGCCGGAACGACAGGCATGTGCTACCACGCCTGGCTAATTTTTGTATTTTTAGTAGAGATGGGGTTTCACCATGGTGGTCTCGATCTCCTGATGTCATGATCCACCTGCCGTGGCCTCCCAAAGTGCTGGGATTACAATGAGACCCAGTGACCTCATTCTTTTTTATGGCTGCATAGTATGCAGTGGTATATGTACCACATTTTCTTTATCCAATCTATCATCGATGGACATTTAGGTTGATTTCATGTTTTGCTATTGTCAATAGTGCTGCAGTGAACAATTGTGTGCATGTATCTTTGTGGTGGAATTATTTATATTGCTCTGGGTATATTCCCAGTAATGGGATTGCTGGGTCAAAGGGTAGTTTTTTTGTTTGTTTGTTTGTTTTTTTGCAGCAACAGTTACCTGGAATGTCTTAATAGGTAGTTTTGTTTTTAGCTCAAAGATAGAGTGTTACTAATATCTATATTCTTGTGAACTAGGAGATTTAAGTCTTTAATTCTGTATCTAATTCAGTCTAGTAAACACTAGATATTAAAGGTGTATAGGGCCCTAGGCTGTGCTTTTAGGATACAAGCATGAATTGGGATACTGTAGTCAGATAAATATAGAATGGTGCAATAAATGCTATCATTTCTATAAAAGAAATAAGTACAAATTACTGCAAGAACATAGAGGAGTGATTGATTTGGAAGTTTGGAGATCAGATTAAATATGTGAACTCAGTGTCTCAATGGACACCTAGTATTTTGCCAGGCAAAGAAGTAGACGTTCCAACATCTAGAAATAATAAATACCTGAGGTGATGGATACTCAAATACCCTGACATGATTATTACATGCGCTATATATGTAAGAAGTCTCACCTGTGCCCCATAAAAGTGTACAAATATGTATCAATAAAAAAAGTTTTTAAAAAAAGAAGAAATACGGGTTTGTTGGTCAAAAGGAATAGTATGGTCAAGAGCAGAGATTCAACGTCTGTGGTGTATTCAGGAACAGCAAGGGTTGGGTAGGGGTGGGGCAGGTGGGATGGGGAGAACGGAAGATGGCTAGAAAAGAGAACAAAGAATTATTGGGGGCTACCTCAAAAGTTATCTTATATGACCACTGAGGGATTCTCCGTAAGCTGTAAGATCCTATTACCCACCATGTCTGGATATTGAATTGTCACCATCTCTGCAGTTGTAAAGAATTATTGCTTTATAATTTTAATTATTTTATTTTTATTTGCATTTCATTCCTGCCTCATTATTTTGCTCCATGGCAGTCTGCATCTGTGTGGGGTGTTTCAGGACGAGTGGAAATGACTGTTTCCAAGTTCATGGCAATTCAGCAGGCCCTTCAGCCAGACTGGTTCCAATGCCTCTCCGATGGAGAAGTATCTTGTAAGGAAGCAACTTCCATAAAAAGGGCCAGAAAGTCTGTTGACCGATCACTTCTCTTCTTGGATAACTGTCTGCGGCTGCAGGAGGAGTCAGAGGTAAGGCTGTACCACTAACCACTCCTTTCTCTTGACACTCTTGCCTCCCTTACATTCTGTGACACCACCTTTTCTGTTCCTCCTCCTGCTGATGTGCTCCTCACTTCTTTGTCTACTTTTACTCTCTCCTTTTATTTTCTTTCTGAACCCTAAGTATTATTGTTTCCTGGGATTCTATCTTGGGTTTCCCTTTTCATTCCATTCTATATGTTGTCCCTGGGCAGCTTTCCCTTAGTTTTAGTTGCTGAATAATTCTAAAATTGTATATACTATCAAGATCATTCTTCTTAGCTTTAGAACTATGGGCTATAGGTAGGTTATGTCACTAGACTATCTCTCCACCTCAAAAGTGAATGGACTCATCATCTTACCTCCACAAGCCTGTTGTTCCGTTTTTTCTTCCTCAATACTTTATCTCCATTTATGGCATTCACCAAGTTACTCACCCAAAAATTTGAGCTTTTCTTTTTCTTTATTGAGTCTCACTCTGTTGCCCAGGCTGGAGTGCAGTGGTGCAATCTTGGCTCACTGCAACCTCTGCCTCCCATATTCAAGGGATTCTCTGGCTTCAGCCTCCTGTATAGCTGGGTGTTTTTAGCTGGGGGTTTCACCATGTTGGCCAAGCTGGTCTTGGAACTCTGACCTCAGGTGATCCACCTGCCTCAGCCTCCCAAAGTGCTGGGATTATAGGTGTGAGCCACTGCATTCAGCCAAGAAATTTGAGCTTTTCAAGACTCCTTTTCTTCGCTCATATTTAATACCCAACTGTTCACTCTTTCTTAATCCCATTTGCCTAAATATGTCTAGAATCTCCCCCTCCTTATGACCACCTTAAGCCATAACTGCATCATCTCTTATGTACATAATTACCTTTGAATTCTTCTCTCCGCCTCCATTCTCATTTTAAAAACACAAATGTGAGCTCCTTGCCCACTTCCCTAAAAGAATTTAATGACCCTCCACTTCAACACTTACGTGGCATGGACAACCTGCTATGATGTGACCTCTGCCTGCTCCTCCAGCTCACTGTGGGCTACTTTCTCCTGTGACTTGCACTCTGGCCTTTCTGAGTTGCTTGGAATTCCTTGAGGCATTAGCCTGTTTGATTCTGTACACAGATTTCCTTCTGGACTGTTTCTGCTTTTCTTATCTCTAGCCATATTCCCTCTTTTGCTTCCACATCAGGCTCATTTCATTCCATGTATCACTCTTTTTTTTTTCTTTGAGACAGAGTCTCACTCCATTGCTCAGGCTGGAGTGCAGTGGGGCAATCTTGGCTTACTGCAACCTCTGCCTCCTGGGTTCAAGTGATTCTCCTGCCTTAGCCTCTCAGGTAGCTGGGATTACAGGCATGCATCACCATGCCCTGCTAATTTTTGTATTTTTAGTTGAGACGGGGTTTCACCATGTTGGTCAGGTTGGTCTTTAACTCCCAACCTCAGGTGATCCACCCACCTTGGTCTCCCAAAGTGCCATATATCATTCAATACAACTGGTTCCTGATACTTCCAGGGAATTCAATTCATTCTTTGCTGCCCCTTTAATTAGTATGTAGCTATATTTTAGCCCCAATCATATTGTATTGCAATGATTTCTTTATGTGTTTGTCTTTATTAAACTGTGGCCTCTTTAAGCTCAATTTCTGTGTATAATTTGTGTATCTTCATCATGCAGCAGGGTGCCTGACGCAGAGTAAGCCCTCAGTAAATGTTTGCTGATGGTGAATAGTTATGATGGGGTGAGGAAGATGAAGCTGTAGTGGTAAATCAGGAATACTGACATCAGAGTTAATTAAGTTGAAAAGGAATTTAGAGAATAGCAGAGATGAGGGAACAGAAGATAGTGATCAGAGGGGAGAATTTTAATATCTGAGATTGTTTATGTAGAGTAATCCCCAACGATGATCACATCCCACTGTGGCAAAGCACATTGAGTTTGAGGAACATCATTATATGAGTTTAGCAATAAACATATAATTTGGCTAATAGCATTAATATAAGTGAAATAATTAGAGGAAACATGGTTATTCTGATTAGAATGTACAGTATCTGTAACAGGAGTTTGGTGTGGGGACATTGCTGTGGGTCTGGGCAGTTAGTGTTGGTGGCTTGCTAATAATTGTTTTGAGCCAGTCATTATCCTTGTAGGACTAGTAATGTTTGGGTAGGCAGACAGCAGGACAGGGAGTGTGACAAAGATGATTACTAGAAAGGCCAGATGAGCCTCAAGTTCCTCATCTATGTTGTTGCAATCAGCCTCATTATTTCATATTACTTCTGCATATTTGTGTGTGTGTGTGTGTGTGTGTGTGTGTGTGTGTTTGAGATGGAGTTTTGCTCTTCTTGCCCAAGCTGAAGTGCAGTGTGCAATCTCGGCTCATTGCAACCTCTGCCTCCTGGGTTCAGGGATTCTCTTGCCTCGACTTCCCCAGTAACTAGGAATACAGACACGTGCCACCACCGTTGGCTAATTTTTGTATTTTTAGTAGAATTGGGGTTTCACTTTGTTGGCCAGGCTGATCTCAAACTCCTGACCTCGTGATTCGCCCGCCTCACCCTCCCAAAGTGCTGGGAGTACAGGCCTGAGCCACTGCACTTGGCCTTACTTCTGCATATTTATTGGTCAAATGCTGCAGTCTGTCTCCATATCCCTTATTATTATCTTGATATGGTTATTAATACTGCCCCCCCTTATCTCAAGTGTTCCATTTTAGATAATAAATTGTATCCTCGTGCTTCTTACACTCATGAAAGGGAGTTTCCCAAGTAATCATGCTAGTCATGTTAAGCAGGCAGGCCTATGTAACTGTTTGCTTTGTATATCTGCATACCTCTTTTTCCTTTTCCCGTGATTCCTTGCTTGTCTTATTCACTGGCTCCTCTTATTCTGAATGCCCTTCAGTATTGAAGCTCTCCAAGATTCTGTTTTTGGCTTTCTTTTCTTCTCCATATATTACCTGGGTTAGGGATGGCGAACGGGTTTCCTCCGAGGTGGTTGGGTCCAGCAGGAAGAAAGTCATGTCTACTGTGGAATCAGGAGTGGAGAGTGGTATCTACTGTGGAATCAGGAGTGGAGAGTGAATCATGCCAAGTGTCTGCCATTCTAGCATGGGCAGTCTTGTTTGCATCACACATAGCCATACCTTTAGGTTCATTTAGGTTCAGTGATTAAGACTGCCATTTGTACATCCTGCTGATTCCTCAAACTCAGAACACACAAAACAGAGTAATCATCTTGCCTCATCCACTGTTTTTCTAGGAGTCCTTGTCTTTTGCTCTTATCACCATCTCCCTGGACTTGCAAAACAGGAGCCAGGAGTCATTTGAGACTTTGTCTTTATCTTCTCCTTGGACAACTAGTCCAGGTTATGTTGATCCTACTTCCTGATGAGGTTTCAAGTTTTATCTTTCCTCTTCATCCACATTGCCACTGCATCATTAGCCCAGGTCGTCTCATCTTTCACCTAGATTATTAAAGTTGTCCGCTATTCCATTCTTTAATCATACTCACCCTTAATTTATTTTTCACACGATAGCCAAAGTGTTCTTTCTAGAGAAATAGTCTGATTATGTCCCTTCTGCTTAAACTGAAGAGTGAAATTCCCTTTTCACAGTGTTCCAGGCCTTCTCTCCATCCCTTTCTTCTACTGGAGAGCCATTGTTGATTTGTATATTTTCTTGCAAAACTTATTTTTTGCAATTACATACACATAATTAATACATAGATATACATAGCTGTATTGCATGAGTATGATCATATATTCAGCAATTTGCTTGTTTTTCATTTAACAATATCCTGAAACTTTCTCTGTCAATGCATATATTGCTGTATCTACTGCATTCTTTTTAAACAGCTGCATAGGGAGCCATACTGTGTGTATATCATGATTTATATAAGCCTTTAGTCTATGGATCACTATTTAGGTGTTTTTTTTTTTTCAGTTTTTCATTATTCTGAGCATCTTTGTAAATAAACCTTGGTGCATGTGAATGAATATATTTATAGGAGAGATTGTTAGAAGTGGAATTTTAGGATCCATAGATAAAAGCATGGACATTTCGATAAGTGCTGTCCACTTTCCTTTCTAAGAAGCTGAACTGATTTTTAATCTGTGTTTATCAGGGTATATAAGTACTATTTCCCTTACAGTTTGACCTCCTCTATGTTGTTATCTGTGTATTAACCTTTTCGTTATTATATGGGCAAAAATGGTATCTCGTTGTTTCCAATTTTGCATTACCTTACTAGTGAGGTTTAGTAGTTCTTATGTGTATAGGGCAGTCACATTTATTTTTCTGAATTTCATATTTATGTATTGTACTTAGATTTCTATGAGGTTGTCATTCATTTCTTTAGAGGATTTGTTGGAGCCCATTTTATGCTGTAGATATTTAACTATTCGTCCAAAGAGTAAGTTCTCCTTTGTTTTTGTTGATGGTACATTTTACTAGAGAAGTTTTACTGTTTTTTGGGGGGGGGGAGGGTGGTTGTTTCTTTGTTTGTTTGTTTGTTTTTGAGACAGAACCTTGCCCTGTCGTCCAGGCTGGAGTGCAGTGGCGCAATCTCAGCTCAGTGCAACCTTCTCCTCCTGGGTTCCTGTGTTCCTGGGCTCAAGCGATTCTCCTCCCTCAGCCTCCCGAGTAGCTGGGACTACAGGCACATGCCACCATACCCAGCTAATTTTCGTATTTTTAGTAGAGATGGGGTTTCGCCATATTGGCCAAGCTCGTCTTGAACTCCTGACTACAAGTCATCCACCCGCCTCAGCCTCCCAAAGTGCTAGGATTACAGACGTGAGCCAGCATGCCTGGCAAGTTTTTGTACTCAAACTTGTCAACCTTTTTCTGTAAGCTTTAGCTTGTTTAGGAAGGCCTTTCTTATTCCAAGATTGTAAAAATATTCAATAAATTCTTCTAAAACTCGTATATTTTTTATGTTTAGATATTAGGTCCATTGAATTTGTTTTTGAGGATGGTATGTGGTTGTGGTCTTTATTTTATTGGTTTGTGAGTAGACAGTTGTCTCAACAGTTTCTATGTTCCTAAAGTTATCTCTAGCTAAGAGACTTGGAGGTAGGCTAAAGCAGGCCTGGGTAGTCACTACACAATTTAAAACTCTTCCTTTGTCCTTTTCCTTTTGTACCTGCTTAGCATACATGTTATTTATTTATTTAATTTTTTTTCTTGAAACAGGGTCTCTGTTAACCCAGATGGAGTGCAGTGGCAGTTTAAGCTTACTGCAACCTTCGCCTCCCAGGCTTAAGCTCCCTCCCACCTCAGCCTCCCAAATAGCTGGGACTATAGGCACAAGCCACCATGTCCAGCTAATTTTGTTTTTTTTTAATTTTAATTTAATTTAATTTTATTTTTTTAAGACAGATTTTTACTCATTGCCTAGGCTGGAGTGCAATGGTGTGATCTCGGCTCACTGGAACCTCTGCCTCCTGGGTTCAAGTGATTCTCTTGCCTCAGCCTCCTGAGTAGCTGGGATTACAGGCATACTCTACCACACTTGGCTAATTTTGTATTTTTAGTAGAGATGGGGTTTCTTCATGTTGGTCAGGCTGGTCTTGAACCCCCTACCTCAAGTGATCCACCCGCCTCAGCCTCCCAAAGTACTGGGATTACAGGCATGAGCCACTGTGCCTGGCCGGTTTTTTTTTTTATTTGTTTGTTTGTTTGTTTTTGTAGAGACAAGATTTCACTATGTTGCCCAGGCTGGTCTTGAAATTCTGGGCTCAAGCGATCCTCCTGCCTTGGCCTCCCAGAGTGCTGGGATTACAGGCCTGAGCCACTGCACCTGATTTAATTTAATCTAAACCAGAACAAGACTACATGTTAAATGCCTCTTCTTCCTCAGTCTTTTCTTACTTGATTGGTAAAGTATGTTTTTCAAAGTATGTTCCTTGGAGCCCTAAAGGTTCTTGGGGAAGAGGGAGCACCATCCCCCTTAATGCTTCAGCTGCAGCAGCTTCACTGAGGCTTCTTCTCTATATTGGACTTCCATGAAAAGTTCATTTAAACAGAGGTCTCTGTTACTGAAAATGGTTAAAAGCATGCCATCCTTTCTTATCTCAGGTCCTTCAGAAGAGTGTGATCATTGGCGTGATTGAAGGTGGAGATGTGATGGAAGAGAGGCTGAGGTCAGCACGAGAGACAGCCAAGCGGCCCGTAGGTGGCTTCCTTCTGGATGGTTTTCAAGGAAATCCAACAACCCTGGAGACTAGACTACGCTTGCTGTCATCAGTCACTGCGGAGCTGCCGGAGGACAAACCAAGGCTAGTGTTCAGTTAGGACACAGGCCGGCCTCATGGGATGCAGGGCAGGAGTGCTGGCGTATTGTATATTACATAGTGTCTGTGCGTGCCTTTGATGTTTTGATTATGTCCTTTCTGGGCTGAGTCTGTCGAGGCACCAAGGCTCGGGAGTTTCCATCAAGGCTGTCCTGGCCTTGATTTCAGAACGTAGAGTAGAGCATAATTGCCATGTGAATTATGTTATTTGATCCTCATAAGTGAGAGCAAGTATTATACTGTTTCCCCTCATTCTTGTGGCAATCACAAATATTGTTGTCTCTTCATTATAACGTGGTACCTGGAGACCAAGTATAAAGTCATATGGAACTCTGGTTTAAATTGAGGAAAGTTGAGGACGGATCAGGGATGACTAGTGGGATGAAGATGAGCTTCACCAACAAGAATTTAAGAAGCTCTTAGATTTGAGGCCGGTAGTGAGTGGTGTCAGCTTTTGAAATTGAGAGGACTGACAACAGTAGTAGGATTGTTTCTTAGATTTCCATAAACTGCAGGATTCACCTTGTGCTGGTAAGAAAAGACGATCTGCAAGATTCAACGCTACAAATTCTGAGTTTCTGAATGCAGTTGATGTTGTATTAGGCTACCTACATTTTTTGATGGCTTTTTTTTTTCTGAGATGGAGTCTCCCTCTATTGTCCAGGCTGGAGTACAGTGGCGTAATCTCAGCTCACTGCAATCTTTGCCTCCTGGGTTCAAGTGATTCTCCTGCCTCAGCCTCCCTAGTAGCTGGGACTACACGTCCGGCTTGTTTTTTTGTATTTTTAGTAGAGACAGGGTTTCACCATATTGGCCAGGCTGGTCTCGAACTCCCAACCTCATGATCCACCCACCTCGGCCTCCTGAAGTGCTGGGATTACAGGCATGAGCCACCATGCCCAGCCATTTTTTAATGTTTTTTTAATCTTACTTAACGTGAATATTCATTCCTTTTTCCTGCATGTATATTAAGAAGTTTGGTTGTGGGTGCTGCTTTACACTCCTCTAGAGCTGTCGGATAGTATATAATATACGTAATTTTACTACTTTTATAAAGATCCAGGTACAACTTAGAGGAAAGCATATGAATCTTACATACAGCTCAATTAATTTTCACTTGTCTACACTTGTGTAAACACCACCCAGAACAAGGTATTTTCATCACCCCAGCCAGCCTTTGCCTCCCAATTTTAACCTAGTTCTTTTGTGTTCATTGCTCGCTTTCCTATACTTGTTTCACTCTGGTGCACAGAACATGTCAGCACTAGTATTTCTAGTCATTTTCTGGACATATGCATGTTAAGTGCTCACAGATGTCTGTTACTGAATTTGAAAGCTGGGATAGTTTTTCTTTCTATAAGTGTGTAGAAATGCCAGCTTCAGTTGGATAGGAGTTCTAAAACATTACTTTACTTGAAAGAAACTGTAGTCAGGAAAACCAGCATATAGTTAAGAGTTCTGCTTATTTAATATTACATGAGCCTTTTTTTTTGCTTTTCTGTGCCAGTTCATAGCAAGGGGCTATAGGTAGAAAAACAAACATAAAAAAGAGCAGCAGCCAGCCAGCCCTGATCTAGTGCATCTGCACATGTTTTCATGGAGTGGCAAAACCTGGCTGAGTGCCATTAATGTTCTCAGAATGTCTTACCTATTGCGGGTTGAGTATTCTTTACCCAAAATACTAAAGACCAGAAGTCCTTGAGATTTTGGATTTTTTCGGATCTTGGAATATTTGCAGGGTACATACTGGTTGGGCATCCCTAATTTGAAAGTCCAAAATCCAAAATCCTCCAGTGAGCATTTCCTTTCAGTGTCATGTTGGTGCTCAAAAGTTTCAGATTTTGGAGCATTTTGGATTTCAGATTTTCAGATTAAGGATGCTCAACATGTACCTTGGAAAACACCATCTCATTCCAAGTGCAGACATTTTATTAATGGAGAAAATATAAAAAAAGCCAACAAGATTCTTAGATCCTATGGCAAGAGGGGAAATCCTGACAGCAAGAGTTGCTTTGTAAATTAACTTATAAAGGATATAGTAGATTAAAATGTCTTTATTGCACCAATTATGAAAAGTTATTATAGGCAAAATACAATTAAAACAAGCAAAATATTTCAGCAAGAAATAAAGCACACAGCTTTGCACTCCTAAAAAATCTGTATAGTGTATAGAAGATATACTATAAAGTTTAGTTTATGACCAGGGAGGTTGTTCAGAAAGGACAAGAGTTGAAAGGAAACTAACCTTTATCGAGCTTCTCTCTGGGATCAGAAACTATACTATGGGCTGGGCATGGTGGCTCTCGCCCATAATCCCGGCACTTTGGGAGGCCAAGGCAGGCAGATCACCTGAGGTCAGGAGTTCAAGACCAGCCTGGCCAATATGGTGAAACCCTGTCTTTACTAAAAATACAAAAATTAGCTGGTCTTGGTGGCAGGTGCCTGTAATCCCAGCTACTAGGGAGGCTGAGGCAGGAGAATTACTTAATTGCTTGAGCCCAGGAGGTGAAGGTTGCAGTGGGCCTAAATTGCATCATTACACTCCAGCCTGGACAACAAGAGTGAGACTCCCTCTCAAAAAAAAAAAAAAAAAAAAAAGAAAGAAATATACTGTGTGCTTTTTCAAATAAATATCTCATTAATCCTTGCAATAATTCTGTGGGGGTATATATTATTCCTCTTGTTTTTAAAATAGAAAACTAAAACTCAGAGAAGTTAAGTAATCTTTCTGAAGTGACAAAGCTAGGGTTCAGGCCCCAGTCTCTCTGACTCCAAAGCCCTGTGATCTTTTTACTACACCTTGCTGTCCACTGCCTGACACTCTAACCATGAGTGGTGTTTTTCTTACTTTTTTTTAAGTGCCTTGTTCATTAAAAGGACTTTCAATTATAAAGACACATGCACACGTATGTTTATTGCGGCACTGTTTACAATAGCAAAGACTTGGAACCAACCCAAATGCCCATCAATGATAGACTAGATAAAGAAAATGCAGCACATATATACCATGAAATACTCTGTAGCCATAAAAGAGGATGAGTTTATGTCCTTTGCAAGGACATGGATGAAGCTGGAAACCATCATTCTCAGCAAATTGACACAAGAACAGAAAATCAAACACCTCATGTTCTCACTCATAAGTGGGTGTTGAACAATGAGAACACATGGACACAGGGAGGGGAACATCACACACTGGGGCCTGTCAGGGAGTGGGGGATTAGGGAAGGGGTAGCAGGGGGTGGGGGGATTGGGGAGGGCTAACATTAGGATAAATACCTAATGTAGATGACAGAGGGATGTATGCAGCAAACCACTATGGCACATCTATACCTATGTAACAAACCTGCACATTCTGCACATGGACCCCAGAACTTACAGTATAATTAAAAAAAAAAAAAAAAAAAAAGGACTTTCTGATTTCCTTCCTTGCATTATCCTCATATCACTCTTCTTATTGTTACTCTTACAGGCTTATATCTGGTATTAGTCGACCAGATGAGGTGCTCGAGTGTATTGAAAGAGGAGTGGACTTATTTGAGAGTTTTTTCCCTTATCAAGTAACAGAGCGGGGATGTGCCCTAACTTTCAACTTTGATTACCAGCCGAATCCTGAAGAGACACGTAAGTCTTTTGAAGTTAATTTCTTATCCTTAAGTTTCTTCCATTTCCTATTAATTTTTGGCTTGAGTCACAAGACAGAAATATGTATATATAAAGCCAGTCTTTTACAAAACTTCACCTTCGTTTCTTATCTGTGCGCTCTGGCATGTTGGCACACAAAGCCGGGTACTTAATACTATACATGTAGCTCATCAATATTAGGACGTGATTTTATAATGAACAGAACCAAGAAAAACAAAACCTCTTCTGTTAACAGCCTGAAAAAAGAACATTCAGAGTGAATTGTGATGAAAATCGTAAGAAAACCTTTGAACTGCTTGGTAAAAGTTAATTTGTTTTCTCATGAAAGAGTTTTTGTCTTTTCTTTGCAAACCCTATGCTATTAAAATACAGAGAGACTCATGATCCTCTGATCCTAGTGTTACTTCTTGCATTTTGGTTTTTTGTTTGTTTGTTTTCTTAACACACCCAGCTTTGACAGCTGTTTTCCTCTGCTAATGTTGCTTTGAAGGACTGCCATTTTATTTTATTGTTTAGTTATTTAGAAGTCAAGAAAGTCAGTTTCAGATTCTAACACTTAACTGGTGGTAGAAAAGGAGCTGGGATACAGACTTTGGGCTGGAGTTGCTTGAAGTAGGTTTTCAGGAGAGTGTCACCTGCCCACTCTTCCCTCTGCCCTTCAGAAATGGCCTTTCCTTTTCCTTTTTTTTTTGAGACGGAGTTTCGCTCTTGTTACCCAGGCTGGAGTGCAATGGCACGATCTCGGCTCACCGCAACCTCCGCCTCCTGGGTTCAGGCAATTCTCCTGCCTCAGCCTCCGGAGTAGCTGGGATTACAGGCACACGCCACCATGCCTGGCTAATTTTTTGTATTTTTAGTAGAGATGGGGTTTCACCATGTTGACCAGGATGGTCTCCTTTTCCTTTTACTGCTGTCCTTGGAATTCTTCCTTAACCACATCAACCTTAAATTTGAATAGGACCAGAAACTTCTTAAGGGTTCATTTTATTCCTCACAGGTAACTAAAATTTTATTCAGATTGTTGTACTTTTAGAAAGCAACTTAACCATTACTCTAAATGGAATTACTCCTGGAAACAAAAATAAATAAAGTTGATCAAATTCTTAAATATATAGGGGGTCGATTTTACTGTCCTTTTAGACAGACCAAAGCATAATATATACGGATAGGTATACCATTAACACTATAAATTTTCATGTCTTCATATACAAACTGAGTTATTTCCACCAGAACAAAGGTAACTGTTAGTCATTCAGTACCAGGAATACGCAAAGCTCTAAAAAGAACCTGATTTGAGTTCTCTGTAATGAACAAGGTCATTTTTGGCCAGAGAAAGCCAAATTTCTTCATGATTAGGAAAAAGGAAATAGTGTAAACATTTAAACAAAGTATTATTGTGTGTGTGTGTGTGTGTGTGTGTGTGTGTGTGTGTGTGTAGTAAATTAAAGTCCTTTGCCAGTTATGTAGTGAGAATTCCAGAGAAATTATTTGGCAGCGATTCTTGCAAATGACAAGAGTTTTCCAAAATGTCAGGGCTTAAAAAAATTTTTTTTTCAGAAATAGGGTCTCACTCTGTTGCCCAGGCTGGAGTGCAGTGGTGTGATCATGGCCCACTGCAGCCTTGAACTCCTGATAAAAGAACATTCAGAGTGAAATGTGATGAAAATTATAAGAAAACCTTTGAACTCCTTGGTAAAAGTTAATTTGTTTAGCTTTAATGGACACAAGCAATCCTTCTACCTTAGCCTCCTGAGTAGCTGAGACTACAGGTGCATGCCACCATGCGGCTAATTTTTAAATTTTTTGTAGAGATGGGATCTTGCTGTGTTGTTCAGGCTGGTCTTGTACTCCTGACCTCAGGTGCTCCTTCTGCCTTAACCTCCCAAAGTGCTGGGATTACAGGAATGAGCCACTGCAGCCAGCTGAGGGCTTTATTTTGGTTTCCCACATCAGCATGCAAATGTATGGGAACAAAATTATAACAGCGCTGTGCCCTGTGCTCAGGTCGCTTCCCTTATTCCTTTGACCTTGATAAAATTACTCTCCTGAGACCACCTGTCCTTCTAGGACCAACACTGAGATTTGTTATCATTTGTTCCCAAAATACCCCTTAACTACTTATCCCTATTCCAAGCAGTTGCCTTTTTTTTAGAGTAGCTGGTGTTTCTTTTGCAGTGCAAGGAATGTTTCTTCTTAAAGCAGAGAGTTGAAGGGAATAATTCAGATTGCCATTTAATTCTGGATAATCTGGGTTCCGCAGAGGGCCAGAGGCTCCATATAGAATATATACATTAAAACTGTGTTCTGCTTCAATCTATTTGGAATATAGGTAGTTCAAAGCCCAGTTTCTTTGCATGTACATTGTAATAAGGGATAGTGATAACCACCATACACACACACACCCACTCACACACAAACAACAGTTAACTTTTGTTGGTTTATTTATTTGTTTATTATTAAATAGAGATGGGGTCTTGCTATGTTGCCCAGGCTGGTCTTGAACTTCTGGCCTCAAATGATCCTCCCACCTCGGCCTCCCAAAGTGTTGAGATTACAGGCATGAGCCACCATGCCTGACCACCAACTGTTTTTTAAATCATTTCTTGATGGTAAGATTGCATGTTATGTACTTGTAACCATAATTTGCTTAGATATTATTGAATCTCTAAATTGTTTTGGTGTTGTAGTTAAGAGGTCAGTGACCATCTTGGAGCATATTGCTGTTTTCCTTTTCTTGTGTGATTTCCTTAGGATAAATTCTCAGAAGCAAAATTACAGAGTCAAAGATCATAAAATAATAACAAAAGTAAAATGTTCCCAATGGCCACTTCTTATCTGATCATCATTCAAGGCTTTTTATTGGTTTGTCCTTCAGTATTACAACAAAATGGAACACAAGAAGAAATAAAATGTGTGGATCACATAAAGAAAATTGAAACAACAGGTTGCAACCAAGAAATAACATCATTTGAAATTAATCTGAAGGAAAAAAAGTAAGAAATTTTTAAAAGTTTGGATTTTACTTTCTGACTTCTGAATTTTAGTCTGCTTTAAAAGTTTATGGGACTATTCTCAGTTTATGACTTCATAAAATATTAATAGTTGGGTATTGTTTAGGCCTTCTCAAATTCAGTTTCAAAAAAACTTTTTTTTTTCCTGCAGTTGAATCTGTATACTTTGTCTCATCAGAAAACTAGAGCCAGGTAATAATTGCCTTAGAAAAGCTGACAGAAAGATTAGACCAAATCCATTGTTTGGTATCTTTCATTCCTTTAGAGCATAATAAGGATTTCAAGATAAAACACAACAAAGTTTTAAATTGTAGCATGCTTAAGTCATCTTTGTTAGATACAGGTTATAAATCTTAAATAAAATACTTATCTCTACAAAGAACAAATTAAGATACAGATTGAATTGAATATCCTTTCTTCAAGATGCTTGGAACCAGAAGTGTTTCAGATTTCTTTTCTTTTTTGTTGTTGTATTTTAGAACATTTACATTGTACTTAACCTGGCTGAGCATCCCTCATTTGAAATCTGCAATGCTCCGATGAGCAGTTCCTTTGAGCATCATGTTAGTGCTCAAAAAGTTCTGAATTTGGGAGCATTTCACATTTTAGATTTTCAGATTAGGCATACTGAACCTATATATTGCAATTTTTGTATTTGGCCAAAAGTGATAATCATCAGTGAACCAGTGAGTGATTTTCCTTTGAGCCTATGCACTCACTTTAGTGCTGGGGTGGGTTTTTTTGTTTTATGTAAAGGGAAATCCTATGGCTTGTGACTTATTTATGTCTATCTACTGATAGTACAGGCTTGAGAGTTTATGAAAGAATGTGAAAATCCTAGTTCTTACCTATGTTCTGTTGGGACTCCTTTAATTGTAGATCAGAAATGGTGATGTCTACCATATTTGACTTCTTCAAAAATAGCCACAGAGATAGATTTGTTTTGTTTTTCTTTTCTTTTATCCTTTTTTTTCTGTTATCCACTGACTCTCAAATGATTTATGTTTTTTAAATGTTAGATTACTATAAATAGTTACTACTAAAATTCCATTTGTGTTATAGATTTAGTTGGAAATTTTACTATTATTATGAGTACCAGACTTTAAGCTTTTGAGGTTTGTAGACACATTCTAGCTCTGCTCTTGACTGGGTGACTTTGGTCTGGTCAATTTACTATTTATTTATTTATTTATTTTTGAGACAGAGTCTCGCTCTGTTTCCCAGGCCAGAGTGCAATGGCATGATTTCAGCTCACTGCAGCCTCCACTTCCTGGGTTTAAGCGATTCTCCTGCCTCAGCCTCCCAAGTAGCTGGGATTACAGGCACATACCACCATGCCTGGCTTATTTTTCTATTTCTAGTAGAGACCAGGTTTCACCATATTGGTCAGGCTGGTTTTGAACTCCTGACCTCAATTCACTTATTTTTAATAGTTGTTTAAGGTAACACCTGGCCAGGCATGGTAGCTCACATCTGTAATCCCAGCACTTTGGGAGGCTAAAGATGGAGGATCACTTGAACCCAGGAGTTCAAGACCAACCTGAACAACATAGCAAGACCCTGTCTCTAATACAGAAAATTATTTGGGCATGGTGGGAGGCGGAGGTGGGAGGTTGCAAGTGAACACCTATGCAGTGCTTAGTATGTGCCCAGCAGTGTTCAAGCCCTTTTACTATACTAATTCATTTAATCTTTGTAACAGCTGTTGGAGATAGGCACTATTATTACCTTTGGTTCATGGATGAGAAACAAGTCAGAGAATCATTAAGTGACTTGCCCAAGTGAGTTGTGAAGCCAGGAATCAAATTCATTCAGGGTAGCTCCAGGGCCGTCCCTGTCAACCCCCACAGTAATCTTCATTGGCAGAATGTGAGTAAAAATGGTTATCTCCAAGAATGAATGTGAAGGTTAAATGAGACAGTGTATGTGAAAGTGTTTGGTAGACTGCAAAAAGCTGCGTAAGTAGACGGTCTCCCATGTCTTTTGATAATAATTCTGGTGGTAATTGGGAAAGAAGTGTCACTCACTTCTCTCCTAAATGTCAGACTTTAAGAAGTGTTTCCTAAACATGTGCCTTTACAATGTGATTAGTAATACTCAAAATGAGTGAGTGACCACATGAATTTCTTCTGATGCTCCTTTGTAACCTCAAACTTGGAGTTTGCATCAGTCAGAGAAAAACTCCAGGGTCTCCCTGACTCATTGTGTTCTTGGTTAACTTTTTTTTTTTTTTTTTTTGAGACAGAGTCTCACTCTGTTGCCCAGGCTAGAATGTAGTGGCATGATCTCGGCTCACCACAACTTCCACCTCCCCAGTTCAAATGATTCTCCCACCTCAGCCTCCCAAGTAGCTGGGACTACAGGTGTGCACCACCATGCCTGACTAGTTTTTGTTTTTTTAGTAGAGACAGGGTTTCACTATGTTGGCCAGGCCTGTCTTGAACTCCTGACCTCGTGATCTCCTCGCTTCAGCCTCCCAAAGTGCTGGTATTACAGGCGTGAGCCACCACGCCTGGCTCTTTGTTAACTTTTAACCATATTGCCATTTTAATCAAGTGCACAGCACTGAACATGTGCCAGTGATGTTATTAACCACTGGTAACCACCAGTAGAATGGATGGCTGAGGTTGTGGATTTCATGTATTCCATATTTTCTGGAATGTCACTGTGACTTCTTTCTTAGGTACCAGGAGGACTTTAACCCGCTGGTGAGAGGATGCTCCTGTTACTGCTGTAAGAATCACACTCGGGCATACATCCACCATCTGCTGGTAACCAATGAGCTGCTGGCCGGAGTCCTGCTTATGATGCACAACTTTGAACACTACTTTGGATTTTTCCATTCCATCCGGGAAGCACTAAAAAGCGACAAACTGGCACAGCTGAAAGAGCTCATCCACAGGCAAGCATCTTGAGATCTTGCAAATACGAGTCTCACTCTTCACACTGAGCCTGTACCACTGTTGTAACATGGGAAGACATGAAGAAGAAATAATCTGAACTTTATATTCAGACATAGGGTCTGCCAAAATAAAGAATATTTGTACCAAACTGCCCACATAAGGGTGAAGAGATTTCTTCTAAAGACTTAAATGAAGACCAGATGCGGTGGCTCACGCCTGCAATCCCAGCACTTTGGGAGGCCAAGGCGGGTGGATCACCTGCAATCAGGAGTTCGAAACCAGCCTGGGCAACATGGAGAAACCCTCTCTCTACTAAAAATACAAAATTAGCCGGGCATGGTGGTACATGCCTGTAATCCCAGCTACTTGGGAGACTGAGGCAGGAGAATCACTTGAACCCAGGAGGCGGCGGTGCAGTGAGTGGAAATCGTGCCATTGCACTCCAGCCTGGATGACAAGATCAAAACTCCATCTCAAAAAACAAAACAAAAAAAAACCAAAGACTTAAATGACCTGGATTGATCAGAGAGAATTGAAACGTGACCTTTAAAACTGCTAGACTAATTCTTTTAGTTGATAGAGATTCATTTAGTCAAAGACAAAAGCTTTAGCTGTGAGGACACAACCTTGAAGTGGGAATGATGAGATTCTGAGGGACTGATGAATTGGATTGAGGCTTAAGGGGAAAGGACTGTGAGATGCATGACCTCTGGACATACACCTGTTGATTTGAGAAGAAATCTGGCTGGTTTGAGGGTTTCCTTTAGTTCATCCTCATACTCTAAGGAGACTCTTTTGGATACTCTCGTCTTCCACCCTGCCCTGGCAGTGCAGCCAATCAGAAATGGCTCTTGTGACTTAACTGGCTCAGATATCCAGGGAATGTGGGGCTTGAACATTGCTCCTGTGATCATCTGTCCCAGGTCACACTCCTTCATTTGACCACTTGGCCTATTTGCAACTTCTTTTTAGAGCCAGTACAATTGCCTATTAGCCAAAAGTTTGCCCAGCTGCTTTCATCTGGTTGTACACTTCCATTGTGGTCTACCTTCCAGGCTCATTGATAGTCTAACCACGTAGTAACTGAAGCCCCATCTCTTGTGAAGATTCATTCTCAATGTGTTCACTTGGACAGAGCCCTGCCTGGCCTAACGATTAGAGGATTAGTTTCCATCCTGCTCAAATCTGACTCTTGGGCAATTCACTTAACTTCTGTATGCCTGTTTCCTGCTGAATAAATAGGGACAGGCATAATAGATTGGAATGAATGAACTTTTAAGATACTGTCTAGCTCTAAAATTTGAAGAACAAAATGTTTTAGATTAGAGTCATAGCCTTAATAGCCATAGTTGTCATCCTGGGAGACAGGCAACAGTACAGATGTTTGAGAGCCTAAAGACAGGTTTTGCCTGTGGGTTTTATAATGGTTGTTGAATTGGTATCAGGAGATCCTGAGGCCGGTAGGGGAAGGTGATTCTTTCTAAGTTATCTCTACATTTTTCAAGTTTTCTATAAGGAATACACATATACCCACATGCACACACCATAGTTTTTAGACAAACAGCAATAACAAAACCAAAAAGATGCCCCTTTTTTTGTAGGGGTAAGAAATGTGCACTTGTTTTATATTCCTATGCTATGTTTTGATCTTTGTTCAAAATTTAGTGGGCGTTGCTTAATAGTGTTTCTAATTATTTTGTGGCTGCTGTATGCTTTATGTGTTGGGAGCCCGTTATATTAGCAATCCTTGCATTGCTATAAAGAAACACCTGAGACTGGGTAATTTGTAAAGAAAAGAGGTTTAATTGGCTCACGGCTCTGCAGGCTTTACAGGAAGCCTGGTACTGGCATCTGCTTGGTTTCTGGGGAGCCCTCAGGAAGCTTAACAATCATGGCAGAAGGTGAAGAGGGAGCAGGCACATCACATGACAAAAGCAGGAACAAGACTCAGAGCAAGAACTCACTTAGCACCAAGGGGATGGCCCAAGCCATTCTTAAGGGATCCACCTTCATGCTCTGAACACCTCCCACTAGGCCCCACCTCCAGCATTGAGGATTAGATTTCGTCATGAGATTTGGGCAGGGACAAATATCCAAACTATATTACCCATTTATATGATTTTAGTAGTATGGGAATGTCCATGAATAAATTCTTGGACAGCCTCATAACTTCTCCATGAATGGCAAGGGGTACTTATGGAAAACAGTTTTCCAAGGATCTGATTGTTTTGAAACATGTTGGATTGGACCTGTTCATAATGTTCATATTTTTGTTCAATGCTAAATGCATTGTTAGGGGAGTATTGGTAAATATTCTAGAATCCATATGAAATTCATGAGTTTATGTCCAAAACACTGAAAACTGTGTCCAATATTGTTCAGTTTCCTGGGTCTTTTTCTTATTAGCACATTTGAAAAAAAAAAAATTCCTTTTCTTTATTGTAGTAAATCTATTAAAGGCAATAGCCAATAAAACATTTTTAATTTAAAATTTTTACTGTTTGGCTTTCTCTAAATGTTGTGGGTCTATTAAACAAAATATTAAATTTCCTTAGTACCAGAAATGTTCTAGAGATTTCTCATTGGAATAAAAAAAATGTATTTATCTGTATTCATTGTTCTGAGAGCTTCCATGATAAATGTGAAATCTGAAAAGATATTCAATTATACATTATGAAGATTTCCTTATCTCTCTGTATTAATCTGTTCTTGTGTTTCTATAAAGAAAGACCTGAGGCTGGGTAATTTACAAGGCAAATAGGTTTATGTGGCTCACAGTTCTACAGGCTGTACAGGAAGCATGGCACCAGCATCTGCTCCTGGTGAGGGCCTCAAGAAGCTTACAATTGTGGAAGGCAAAGGGGAAGCTGGTGTATCATATGGTGAGAGAATGGGGAGGTCCCAGACTCAAACAACCAGCTCTCATGTGAACTGAGGGAGAACTCACTCATCACCAAGGGGATGATGTTAGGCTATTCATGAAAGATGCACCCAAATACCTCCCACAAGGCCCCAACATTGGGAATTACATTTCAACATGAGATTTGGAGGGGACAATCATCCAAGCCATATCACTTATCTCTTTATATAATTACAAGTCTTAAGGCCATGCTAGCACATAATAAAAATAAGAACCACAATCTGCGGAGCATTTTAAACATACTCTTGGCATCTTGGTGAATGCTTTTCGTATATAATTATTGGCCCTTAGAGCATGGCTGTGAGGTGTTGCTATTGTTCTATGGGCTACATGTGCTAGTGCTGGCTATTCCCTACTGGAAAAGCTGAAGCCAACTCTTGAAGAACTGAGTTTTTAAGAGGGTTGAGTAGACTGTCTGAGTGCCCACCAGATATTTCACAAAAGTTAAGTTGTTTGCCTAAGGGCCTACCACTACTCAGCTCCCAGGTAGACTAGCTCCACGTGACTAAAACTCAACAGTTATCCGCTGTACTAAATAAATTCTTATTTTGACTTGCTTCTGGGCTGAGAGGGCGAAGAATCAGGGACTGCATAGAAGGGCCTCCTGGCCTTGGGTATTGGGAGCTTTAGGAGCTTTGCTGCAACTTGGCCTTGGCTTCAGCTTTTCCAGCAGAGAATAGATAGCACTAGCACATGTAACCCATGGTACCATGCTGGGATTTGTAGGTGTTCAACGTGGGTTGCCATTCCACATCCTCAAATTTATCCCCGCTTCCCAGTTTGGGACTGTAACCACACCCTGAACAGTGCTGAAATGTTTGGGTACTGTGATTAGTTCAAGTGGACTTAGGTAATCTATTGGAGTCTGAAGTTTCTTACATATTTCGGGGGAGGTATATTTTGTTACTCCTTGGAACAAAAGTAAAGGGAAAATGTTCTTCCAACATTTTTTAAACCAAATGCTTGTGTAATCAAAGCATTTTAATAAAAATTTCAAACAAAGACCATCAAAGGGTCAAGGCTAGAGTGGAAAGCAACTCTCTTCTCTAGGGTGTTTTTTCTGTAGAGGCAGCTTGGAGCTCAGTGAGAAACCACAGAGTTAAATGATTACCCTGTGCCTTCCTGATTAAGAACAGGCTGTGCTCTGCAGTTTGATTAGTCTTGCTTGTAACTATGGGATTACAGCTTATTAAAACTGACAGTTTTGTGTAGGGCAGGGAGCCTGGAAGGTCAAACTTCCCATGCTGAGCCAGCCACCAGCAAGACTCTGCCTTTACCTTAAAGTTTGGTATAATTGGCATTCATTTTAATATCCTTTTTAATCTCTCCACTTTCTTTTCAACCTTTGTGTCTCTTACTAATTTTACACCTTTTCTTTCCTTGCTTCCTCATGAGGTTCCCTGATTTGTGAGCACAAAACCCAAATAACAGTGGGCAAAGAAGAATGAAACAAGCCCAGTGTAAGCGATGTGAATTAGCGTAATCATGCACTCACTCCTCCCGAAAATCCTGCTTTATGCCTCTAGTTTAGGTGTAAATATACAGCACCTTGCCCTCCGCCCCACCTTTTCTTCTCAAAAGTGCTGGCCAAGTGAGCCATCTCTACCCCTAATGTGAGGGGTAGAGATGATCAAACCAGAGAACAGGTGCCCTTCTGAAGGGAACAGTTGCTACCCACCTCCAGCTAATTGCTGCTGTGGCTCCAGTGCTGCCAGATACTTGTCTTTCAGGAAAAGCCAAAAATCTGGGTTTTCAGGTGAAATTTCACAATTTTTAAATGCTGGGTTAATTTTTAAACAATATTCTGCTAGCCAAACAAAACTTAGGGGTGCCTAGTTTGCAACCTCTGGCTTAAAATCTGGAAGAAGGGCTATGGCATCTTTAGCATTAAAAAATTTCTCAACAACTGATCACAATATACAGAAAACATACCTGTAGTTTCTCATTCCTGCAGCTGTTTACAGATTCCCACATTAGGACATCCCATGTTGTCCCATCTCCATTGCAGAACCCCAGATAATTCCTAGAACCATTCTAAATCTGCCAAAAGGGAAGGTATGCAGAATCTTATTCAGCCTATTTTATGGATGAGAAATTTTAAGCCTAGAGAAGAAAGACTAGCGGTTGGCTGTGTCTTTCCTCTTGGGAGTGTCTTTGTTCAAGCTGCTATTAACAAAATACTATAGACTGGGTAGCTTAAAACAAAATAAATTTGTTTTTCACAGTTCTGGAGGCTGGAAGATGAGGGAGGCAGCATGGGCAGATTCTATTGGGGGCCCTTTCCCTGGTCACATTCTGCTGTTGCAGTTTCCTATCTCCACATGGTGGAAAGAAGGGTAGGGAGCGCCCTGGAGTCTCTTTTATAAGGGCACGAATAAGAAGTCCCACTCACAAGGACTTCACCCCATGACCTAAATTAGCTTCTGAAGGCCCCACTGAATGCCATCACATTGGGATTAGGATTTCAACATAATCATTTTGTAGGGACACAAACATTCAGTTCATAACAGGAAATTTAAACATGTGCATGATTCCTTCTAGTTAGCATTTTGGCACTCCTAAATCTCCCCACCGATTTTCTGTGAGGCCTGTGCCCTTCTAGGGTGAGCATCGATTTCCCAGTATTCACTTTCCAGTGATTCCTTCTGGCCTCACAGGACCAGCTGGTACAGAGCATAAGATAAGGGCTCCTACTGCACCTTGCAACATTAATAGCAATAGTCCTGGATGACACCGTGAAATCTCAATTACTGTTTGTCAAGTGAATGAATATTCTCAGAGTAGCAGAGGCATTCTCTTCGTTATTTTAGCCACCTGAGTGCTGGTTAGAAGTGACTTGCACAACACTATGCGGTAGGACCTATGTGAATGTCCGTGGTGGTTTTATGTCACTTTATGCTAGGCAAGCTCCCGGTGACCTGACACATTTTTGGGTTTTTGGATTTTTTTTCTGTTACTCAGTACCATTATCATCTTTTAGTGCTGGCCTCAAAGCAATTTCCCTTGCTCTGACGAGAGGAACTCAGAGTGAACTTTCCTTTTGTTCTCATTCCTCACAATCTACTTTGAGACCCGGTCGGAGTTGCCAAGGAGTTCAAACGGCCCCTGCTTCCCAGCGTGATTCAGAGGGATTGGTGCATCCTCTCTGCACATTCTTCCTAATGTTCGCCTCTCTCCCTGAGCTGCTCTCCCCTGCTGTCGGCTCCTTTGTCTGCAAAACACATTTTCTCTTATTATCACCTTGTTCCCTGCCTGCCTTGGATGGTTTCAGTTTGTCTCTTAACATCAAGATGTTGCTATTAACAGTCTTCTCTTTCTTAACAGCTTAGAGTCACTTCCTTTTATTCAGTCCTTCTCCTTTTCCCTCCCAAACCACATAATCATCCCTTTCGGCCTCAAAGAAAAGTTGTATAACCATTTCATAACCATTGCTTTAGAGTTGCTATCAAAAAGGCACAAGAAGGAGGACATAAAAGCAAAGGGAGAGAAACCAAAAGGAGAGGAGGTGAGGGATACTCTGATAAATCAGAAACAGGAGGTGCATCTTCAGAATTCTCCTTTGGTGAAGATATTTAGGCAAAATTAGCCTTCGAGACTGACCTTAGCACGCTCAGTGGTCTGGTGAAATTCTCCTCTAACTTTTATGGACAGATGGGAATGTGTTCTCCCCTCTGAGGCCCTGTTTTCCTTCCAAATAGTTAAAATATTTTCTTTAAACTCTCCCAGAATCATTTATTTTGGTCATAAATCCATTCACAGAACCCAATTACATAACAGATATGAGTTTTCCACACCCCCCAAAGCTAAAATGTTTACTCACATTTTCCATTTTCTGCTCATTTATTTTTGAGTTCAACAAACTTAAATAACATTTCCATCACAATTCTGTTTATTCTTCCCCACAATGCTAGCTGAAAATACCAACTGAAAATATACTCTGTTCCCCCATAGTAATTGCATTTCAAAGACGAGAGTCACAAAGTATGTCCAATTTTTTCTTTCCTACTCTTGATCTGATTTCGGTTAGACTCTACAATTTCACGTTTTTTTGTAGAAAGTTCAGTCATGTTGAAAAAGTCAGTTTCATTTTATATTTTTTCCACCTGAACGTTCACCTATTACCACAAATCCAACAGGTCCAAAACCAAATTTACTATCTTTCTCCCATCAGACTAATTCTGCACTTCAACTTCCTCGCACCTGTCTTCCAGCCAAATCAGCTGGGAATCTGGCTCTTTGGATGAGTGATGTAATACATAGAAAGGATGGGTATAAGGCATTTCAAGGAGGATCAACAGGACTTGGTGACTGACTCTGAGGAGGCAGTTAAGGCCTGACTCAAGGAAGATGACCACCTATCCTGCCCCTCACCTCCTTCTTGTCCTCCTCAACTCCACTCTCTTCCTCCTGTACTTTTATCATTCACTTCTACCAATCTAAGCTTTCATAAATATTATCTTCGCTGGTATGCTCCCTTACTAACAACCCTCAATGACTCCCCAGTGCCATCCAGACCAAGGCTAAGGTGGCAGCCTGAGTTTCTGGGTCTGCCATAATCTGACCCTAACCAATTGCCGTGGGCTTTTCCACTTTTCCTAAATGGTCATATCCTCATCCTACCCATCCTCAAGGTCCAGCCCAAGAACCAACTCTTCCATAAAAACTTGCTTTTCTAGAATTCTAGAGCCTCAAGATTGGAAGAAGAGAGCCATTGTTATAACCTGGCCTTGGGTCAGAAGTGATTGACAGTAATAACAGCTAATCCTAATTCCATTATCTCATTTGCAGGGGTTCAGTAAACAAGACCCTCTCTATTCTTCAACAGCAACATTAAACAGCAAGCTGGTGTCATTTGCTTAGTTTCAACCAATCAGCTCATAGCCAATCTTGTGTTTTCTGCTTTCTTATTCACTCCCCATACTGACACCACTGGATTATTTTGATGCAAATCCTAGATGTTATATAATTTCATTCATAAATATTTCAATATGCATCTAAAAGATAAGGGCTCTCTTTAAAAACTTAAACATGGTACTGTTATACCTGAAAACAAATACTAAACTCTGACTATAACCAAATATCCAGACGGTATTCACATTTCCTCCACCATCTCATAATTTTTTTTCTGTTTGTTTGGATCAGCATACTTATGGCTACTCAGTGCTTGAAATGCGGCCAGTCTCAATTGTGATGTGCTGATAATGTAAAAATAGAACAAATTTCCAAAACGTAATACAAAAAGATGTAAGATATTAATAATTTTTACGTTGATTATATGCTTCCGTCATAATTTCAATAATTTTTGAACATGTTGGACTCAATGAAATATGTTAACATTGTTTTCACGTATTCATTTTTACTTTTTTAATAAGGCTAGTAGAAAACTTAAAATTATATATGTGGTTTGCATTATATTTCTGTTGGATAGTGCTAATCTAACGGATCGTGCAGGTTCAGGTTTAATGTTTTTTGTAAGACTATTTCATAGGTGGTGGTGTGTTTATTCCATCTGGAAGCACATAATGGTGGGCCATCTTTTTTGTGCTGAGATTGATCAGTGGTCCAAGTATTACAGCCGGATACATCCATGTTAAGTACACCATCAGCTTTTCATCCAATGATTGAACATTTATTTTTAATATATTTGATATAATTCTATTTCCTGGTTTGTATACCGTTACTTACAAAGCCTTTCATTTATCATTTTTCCATTTAAGGAAAATTCCATATGAATATTATTTCAAATATTCTATAAATCTCTAAATATAACAGTAATCTAAATATGCTTTGGACTAATGCATATGTATGTCCTAGGCCTTCGTATTTACTCATCATTCACTCACTGACTTACAGCAACTTCCAGTCCTGCAAACTCCATTCATGGTAAGTGCCCTATACAGGTGTACCATTTTAAAGACCTTTATACCATACTTTTACTGTACCTTTTCTTTTTTTTTTTTTTTTGTTGAGATGGAGTCTTGCTCTTGTTACCCAGTCTGGAGTGCAATGGCGTGATCTCGGCTCACCGCAACCTCCGCCTCCTGGGTTCAAGCAATTCTCCTGCCTCAGCCTCCTGAGTAGCTGGGATTACAGGCATGCGCCACCATGCCCAGCTAATTTTTTGTATTTTTAGTAGAGACGGGGGTTTCACCATGTTGACCAGGATGGTCTCGATCTCTTGACCTCGTGATCCACCCGCCTCGGCCTCCCAAAGTGCTGGGATTACAGGCGTGAGCCACCGCGCCCGGCTACTGTACCTTTTCTATGTGTAGATATGTTTAGATACACAAATACTTCCCATTGTGTTATAATCACCTACAGTATTCAGTACCTTAACATGCTATACAGGTTTGTAGCCTAGGAGCAATAGTAGTCTTGATTTTTCTTTTAAGGAAGACAATGTGCCTAGCTAAAAATACTTAATTTCCCAGCCTCTTTTGCAACTAAGGTAGTCATGTGACCAGTTCTGGACAGTGAGGTAGCATCAGAAGTTCCTAGGCTAACCATGCCTTTCTTAGTACAAAGTCAAAGCCCCATTAGGAGAAAGTGCTTCACCCCATACCAGTTTTCCCACTGCCCCTGACCTTAAGACAGACATCCCAGTTGATTTTTATAGAATAATGTAACAAACCTTCAACAAACAGATCATCTCTACCTTTTGAAAAATAATGAGGAAAAGCACTCAATTCATTTTATAAAGTTACCATATTTTTGTAACAAAGCCATTAAAAAAATAGACCAGTATTTCTTATAGAGATTTAAACATCCTAAATTAAATATTGTGTATGTGTGTGTGTGTGTGTGTGTGTATGTACATTATATATATACATACATTATATATATATATATTCCCCACCATACCCCGTGGCCAAGATTAATTAATCCCAAGAATAACATATAATCAATTAAGAGGAAAAAAGATGGTCAATGTAATAGATACAGAAAATAGAAAGCACATTTGATAAACATTTATGCATTCTTATATTTATTCATTTAAGGGGAAAAAACAGTAGAATTAGTGTTGGGAGTAGCAAGTTGCTATTATATAAAATGTTCCTTTTATGGATGACATTCGAGTAGAAGAGGTGAAGGGAGTAAGAGAGTCAGCCGTGCTGATATCTGGGGGAATGTTAAGAATATAGACTTTAAGATGGAAGCATGGGGAATGCTCTTCAATTTATGTAGAAACAAAGAACTAAACTCTTAGCACCTGTGGATAGAAGACAATACTCTTAACTGCATGAAAAGTATCAAAATCTTACAAACATTAATGATGAAATTTTATTACACTATATTGTCACAACCATTCTACATTCTATTGGACCTATGAGATAATGCAATCAGATGAGAAAGAATGGAGGGTATAAAACTTACAAATAAATTCCAAAGCAGATCTTACTTGCAGTCAACATATTTGACTACATAGGAAATCTGGGAGATAATCTACACGAGTTAATCAGCAAGTCATTGAATGCTGCTAGATACAAGATCAATATTTAAAAAAACTGTATTTCTATATACCAGTAATAAGCAAATTGCAATTGTAATAGATAATGATATATCGTCAACAATGGTAATAAAACTGTAAAGTGTTTAGGAACAAATCATACCGATTAGATTAGCAAATTAAATAGTTAATTTAAAAGATTGAAAACAATGTGGATAAATGGGAACTTTTTTTTACCGGGAACTTTCATATACTGGGAATGGGAAAGTAAATTAATACAACTGCTTTGGAGAATGCATTAGTCCATTTTTGTGTTGCTGTAAAGGAATACTTGAGATTGGGTAATTAACTTTTTTATAAAAAAGATTTTACTTGGCTCATGTTTCTGTAGGCTGTACAAGAAGCATGGTGCCAGCATCTGCTTCTGGTGACAGCCTCAGGAAGCTTCTAATCATGGCAGAAGGTAAAGTGGGAGCCAGTGCATCCTATAGTGAGAGAGGGAGCAAGAGAGATGGGGGACATCTGGCGTGGTGGCTCACGCCTGTAATCCCAGCACTTTGGGAGGCCAAGGCAGGAGAATCACTTGAGGCCTGGAATTGTTCCACATCAGCCTGTCCAACATGGTGAAACTCGGTCTCTACTAAAAATACAAAAATTAGCCGGGTGTGACAGCACACACTTGTAATCTCACCTACTTGGGGGGGGCTAAGGCAGGAGAATCACTTGAACGGGAGGCAGAGATTGCAGTGAGCCGAGATCATGCCACTGCACTCCAACCTGAGTGACAGAGGGGGACTCCCTCTCCAACGAGAGATGGGGGGAAGTGCCACACTCTTTTAAACAACCGGAACTCAGAGTGGGAACCTCACTGATCACCAAGGGTATGGCACTAAGCCATTCATGAGGAATCCACTCCCATATGCATGGTTCACAATAGGATTAGTACTCCTATGAGAATCTAATACCTCTGCTGATCTGGTAGGCAGTAATGCCCACTAGCCTGCTGCTCACCTTCTGCTGTGCAGCTCCATTCCTAATAGGCCATGGACCAGTAGGGGTCCGCAGCCCAGAGACTGGGGACCCCTGTTCTAGAGAATGTTCAGCACACATGCTCAAGGATACATACACAAACTATTCATTATAGCTTTTCAAAACAAAAGGATTTGATAACAAAGTAAATGATTATCCACAGGAAAATACTATGGTTGTGTAACAGATAAAAAAATACATGAACTACACTTACATATATCAATTTATGTGATAAAAGCAAGTTTCACATAAAAAAAGAATAGTGCTTAATATAAAGTCTAAAAGCATGAAATCCAATATTATATAGATACATGTGTATGTAACAAAACATAAAGTACAATGAAAAAGGGTAAACATTTAATGCCAGATAGGGACTTCCTCTGGGCATGGGAGGAGGAAAATGTTATAAAAGTTTAAATAAATTTGTAAAGTATCCCTCCTTTTGAAAGATCTGAAATGACCAAATGTTTAGTTTGATAAAGCTATTAGGTGGGTATTCTTTTAAGTATTCTGAGTGTTTGATATATTTTATAACATTTTCAAAAGTGAGATGATCTTCTAAGAAGATGACATTTTTTATCTCATGGACCACATCCAGTGTTACAGAACTTAGAGCTTCTGCCCAGTGAGTACTCCGACTGTCTCTTAGTTCTCTATCTCCCCTTTGGGACTTAGTTTGAGGTCTTATCTATGTAATCACCAGGGAAGCACAACAAAAGTCAACTATTTATTTGTTCTCCCTATGGCTTTGTTTTTTCCTGACATGAATTAAAACTCATGTTCTGATTTCTATCCCCATGATGTTGCTCATCAATTGATGTTATTAAACAAATACTTCAAGAACTTTGAAATTTCTCTTACATTTCCTCAGGGTGTGGTGATCATTGTGAGTGGAAAGAGAGACAGTGAGATGGGATTACCAGCCAAGCTTTTGTTTTCTTCTTGATTGAAAAGATTTACTCCTCTTGTTAGCTTCTTACTGAATTCTTTCTTTCTTACTAACAAGTATCTCACAGCTTTTCTCTCTCTTTTCTCTCTTTTTTTAAAGCACAATTTATTGTTATCTGATAAATCATTTTTTAAACTTCCTTTCCATGTCTGTTCCACATAGGACAACTTTACTTATCTCATGGAACCTTTGTGCCCTCACTTTACCTTCCTTTGCACATCTTGAGCAAGCCCCGCCCTTATCTCCACTCCTTCCATCTTGGTCTCCCAGATGTCTTTGTCTTTATAATGTTTTCAAAAGTGAAACAAATCAGTTAAGATTTTTAATCTCTTGATTAAAAATCTTGATAGTAATATTTTTAATCTCTTGAAAGCCGATTTCCTTGACCTTTCCTTTCTCCTTGTTTGGGTGGGAATAGGACAATTCTTGATTTAAAAAACTCAAGAGTTTCAAGCTCAAACTCCTCCCTAAAGTTAATTCATTTCTGCGCAGTTTTATGCTCAAAAATCCTGTCCTTGATTTTTTAGGCAGCATACCTATGATTAAGCATAAACAGTGACTATCCTCTTACATACGAATCACGCTTTTCAGTGTAGGTTTTCTTGCACATTGGTTTTTTTCCCCAATAGCTCAGTGAAGTAGACAGGACAGAGAGCACTGCCTTCATTTTACTCCTGAGGAAGCAGAGGCATACAGACATTTACTCCTTGGAGTTTGCCAGCTGAAAAGGGTGGACTTTAATTGAAGTTGATAGAAGCAGGACAGTTAGGAAATGGAAAGTCCCAGCTGTCAGGGGTTACAGACACAGTCAATTCCCTATGAAAGTGCTTTCTTCACTTGGCTTCACTCACCAGATTTCCTTGAGACAGGGGGTAGGTAAGTATGCCTGGTATGATAAAGGTTCACTCCAATACATGAACAGAAAGTATTTCAGTTCAATAAAAGCAGAGCCTGGGAGAGAAACCCAGGGGGTTTACACCTATTCTGGAAGGAGGCAGGAAACAAGCAGAGGGGAAAAGGACAGAAGGAAAGTGAGGGGGGAAGGAGAGTAAGTGACAAAGGAGGAAAAAGTGTGAACGATTGGCTCCTAGTTTATTTTTATGAAAATTCTTCTTTGAAAATGAGATGAAGTAATTGTTTGCATCACAAATGAACTCTTCACTTCAAAAGAGTATTTACCACAGGTGTGACACTGCAATGTGAGACTTTAGAAAAGAATGTGACTTGGGAGAGGTGGGAGATTTAAACAATAAAATCCTGATTATACTATAATAAAATCCTGATTATTCTATAATAGGAAATAATTCCAATGATAAAGGGGGAGGCAGCTAAAGAAGGAGGTGGTTATATAGGGAGCCCTCTGCAGAGCTCAGGTTTTGAAAAGGATAAGAACAGAAGGCAAAGGGAGGGGATTATAGATAAGCTTGAACAAAAAAGACTATCATGAACCTTCAAGAACAGAATAAAGGAGGCTAAAGTCAGGAGTCAGCTGAGCTTTACAAAAAAGCCCTAAAGGCTGCTTTACTTAGAGTAAGAGAAGCACAAACATGGAGCAAACTGCTCTTTGAGTAAGTAAGGTAATGTAATGTTAACAGAAGTTGGGCAGTACTGACTTTTTTCTAGTGTTCATTTTGCTTCTGTCTTCTCCTAGGTGCAAAAAGTAGTTGTAACTGATATTTCTCTTAGAGAGAGAATGTATTTGTGCAGAAGGAGTACAGTGATGTTATCCCACTAGTGCAAGGGACAGAGATCCCCAGAGTCTCAGTCTCAAAGATAGGAGAAGACTTAGGTGCTCCCAGGCCACATTTGAGAGAAAGATGGTGAGAAGCAAGTATAGGAGCAACTAAACAAGGAAGATAGTGATCTACCACCCCCCTCTTCCCCACAGTGCTCAAGTCTTGTGTAATTCTTCTAAAACTTATTAGCTGCTCGGTGTGAGTGAATTTCCCATGGGAACGGAAGGTGAAACTCAGCTTGGCTCCCTAGGGCACATGGCGAAAATGAAAGCCAACTTTCAGATTAAGGAGCCAAAGGAAAGAGATGCAAGGATATACCACCTTCTTTTTTTTTTTTGAGACAGAGTCTTGCTCTGTCACCCAGGCTGGAGTGCAGTGGTACAATCTTGGCTCACTACAGCCTGTGCCTCCTGGGTTCAAGCGATTCTTCTGCCTCAGCCTCCCAAGCAGCTGGGACTATAGGCATACACCTGGCACCTGGCTAATTTTTATATTTTTAGTATAGATGGGGTTTCACCATGTTGGCCAGGCTGGTCTTGAACTCCTGATCTCAAGCGATCCACCCGCCTCGGCCTCCCAAAGTGCTGGGATTACAGGTGTGAGCCACCCGTGCCCAGTCAATTCCTTCAATTTTGAAAGGAAGGTGCAATAAGAATTGAAGTCCCACGTAGATGAGAAAATTAAGAAAACACGAAACCTCTGTAAGTAGATTTAAGTTTCTAGAGCTAAGGGAACTAAATGATAGGAAATTAAAATAATATGCAGTATCTGAGACCCTCTGTCAATAATCTCTTGGGAATTACAGTAAATGAGAAAGTTGCCTGAAGGCTGAAAGGTTTTTACAAAGGGGAACAGAACAGATTCTATCAACTAGAGATCAATAAGCAAGCCTTGACATCTATTCCACTGCAAGTGATTAATTCAAGACTAAGCAAATCATGGTATTCCACTCACCTTGTGAGGACGGATTGCTGCTGTGATTTAATCCTGGTTAGTAAGACACAAGGGGGAGTCTCCAGGGAGTACTGAGCAAAGAATGACATGAAGAGGAGTGGTTCTGCAGTTACTGAACATTGTTGTGTCAGATATGAATCCTAGAATGGTTCCATCATTACTTATGAAGGTGGGAGGTGGGGAGCCAGCTCAAGAGCAAAGTGAACCTCTGGAGTTAGCAGACAGGGGAGATACAAAGAGCTTGATTCCCTGATGACACTGCTAAACCGCTGAATCTGCCACTCTGAAGCTTATACTTCATATAGACTTCTTCCTGAGTGAATAATATAAACCTTTTCATTGTTGAAGAAAATTTGAATCAGGGTTTTCCGATATTTGGGGCAAAGACACATTTCTAACTGATACAATGGTATATTTGGCTGAAAGAGTATGTGATAGTCTGGGCAATCCTACAGACAGCATATGACACTGACTCTGACCCTTAGGATTCAGGCCTCAGTGTTTTATCAATAACATGACACCATTCGCTTTAATGTATTCTTCCATTTGAAGATAATTCAAATCTCAAGGGAAGTCTAAGATAGTAGCTATCGTAATTAAAATTCAGTGACATAGAAAGCTGGAATGCTACGATAAAACCAACAAGTCAAATAGATGATAAATACAAGATCCAGCATTGGTTCCAAAAATCTATATCCAAAGCTCAAGGCCAGGAGTGGTGGCTCATGCCTATAATCTCAGCACTTTAGGAGGCTGAGGCAGGGGAATCACTGGAGGCCAGGAGTTCGAGACCACCCTGGCTAACATAGTCTCTACTAAAAAATACAAAAATTAGCCAGGCTTGGTGGCACCCACCTTTAATCCCAGCTATTCAGGACGCTGAGACAGGAGAATCGTTTGAACCTGGGAGGAGGAGTTTGCAATGAGCCGAGATTGCACCACTGCACTGCAGTCTGGGTGACAGAGCAAGACTCTGTCTCAAAACAAACAAATGAAAACACAAAAGTTCAAGGCTTGGTTTAACAGAACTTTAGTGGAAAACACCTGAGAATTTTAATTGAGCACATGTAGCAGATGTTATAGTCTACTGTCTATAATCTTACATCAAAACTAAGGCAGTTATTCCCCCAGCTGAGGGGAGTATTGGTGGCTTACAGCCAGTAGTGGTCAGCTAAGTCCCTGTTCTGGACTGGTCCTCAGCTGAAGAGAACCATCACTCCGAGGTTGTGCCTCCTCCCTGAAGACAGATACTTCTTATAACTCATTAATATGGGCGTATAAAAGCCTGGTTTGTATGTCTAAAGGCAGGACAAGTTTGAAGGGCTATCCCAGATCCAGAGACCCATATGGGATCTGCGAAAGTCCTTGTTACAACTGACTCAGAGTCCCATTCCTCTTCTGCCCAGTCTTCTTTTATCCTACATGAGTGTTGATCCTCAAGTTCCAATGAACTTTCTGCATGTGAATCTCCAACTCAGAGTTTGTGCTTGTTAGGGACCCATGTCATCATGGACTTCCTGTTAGAGTGAGGTCATATGGGAGCCAGGTAGTACATGTAACACTGGCCTAGTGTGACTCAGGGTGGGTCATTTTCTTAGTTCCCAAATGTGTAGATTCCAATTTGTAATTGGAATGGACATACGTGGCAGTTGGCTAAACCATCGTTGTGTGCTTGACTATGGAGAACTAGTGTAATGGGGAAGGCCAAGTGGGAGCTTCTGAAACTTCCCCTCAAGCCAAGATAGTAAATTTTAAAAATGGGGGTAGGTGGGATGACAGAAATGAGAGTGACCCTTAAAGATCTAAAGAATGCAGAGTTGATGGCCTCCACTAAAGCATCTGTCTGTCCCCTTCAAACCCTGGAGGATGACAGTAGACTGCCACACAGTCAACTAAGTGGTAGCCCCTAATTACAGCTGTGGTGTGAGATGTGATGTCTTTAACATGGTCTCAAGTATGTACTATGAGGCCACTAATCTTGTGTGTTTATGTGTTCATTTCCATCCCTATTAGTAAGGAAGATCAGAAACATATTCCCTTGGGAAGAACAAAAGTTTACATTTACCGTCTTGCCTCAGGACTATACCAATTCTCCCATCTGCTGACATAACATAGTCCAAAGGAACCTGGACCACATGGACATTTTGCAGAACTTCTAATTAGTTTGCTACATCAGTAACATCATGTTAGTCAGACCAAGTGAACAACAGCGGCTAGTGTTTTGGAAGCCTTGGCTAGACACATATACTCCAAAAGGTGGGAGATTTAAAAAAATACTATAAAGATTCAGATAGACTTTCCACATTAGTAAAATTTTTAGAGGTCCAGTAGGCTGGGGTATGCTGAGACATGAACTTCAAAGTAAAGGACAGATTATTGTAACTTGTGTTTCCCATAACTAAGAAGGAAACCCAGCACCCAATAAGCATCTTCTGGTTCTGAAAGCAGCACATTTCACACTCAGAGACACTGCTCCAGCACATACACCAGCTGAAACATGAGTCTACCAGATTTGGAGAGAGCCCAGAGCAGGAAAAGGCTCTGCATCAGGACCAGGCAGTGGTGCAAGCTGCTCTGCCATATGATGATTTGGGTCACATGATGTGGTAGAGCCTACAGTATAGGCGGTATCATTGATAGAAAAAGGCTGTGTACATTTTATGGCAGGCCTCAATAGGAAAACAAAAATAGACCCTTAGGATTTGGAAGCAAGAGCTATTTGCAGCAGAAAACTATAAGTTTAGATAAATACTCCTGGTGCCTTACTGGTTCCTGGTAGGAACAGAGTACCCAGCTATGGGATGCCAAGGGTCCACACAGCCAGGCCCGTGCATTGCAAGTTCTGACAGCCCCTCCAGATCATGAAGTCAGGCAGGCCTACCAACAATTGTAAGGAAGGCAGTGGTACATTTGGGATCAGGCATTAGCAGAGCCAGAGAGCTCAAACAAATACACAAGTATGTGGCCCAGACTCCTAGGTTATCCACTACATTTGCACTGATGCCTCACCCTTAGCTCACACTTACGGCAGCGTGAAGTGAGGACAAAAGCTGAGTCTGATTTATGGATAGGTAAGATTGGAATGCAGTAGCAAGCCAAAAATAGACTATTGCTATATAACAGGGCTACATCCTCAGGGTGTCCCAGAAAAAAAGGGATGAGGGAAATTCTTCCTAATGGATAAAGCATCAGACACTGCCTCTGTCAAGAGAAATACTCTGAGATAAGACTGTGTATCACTTATAGGCAGTAGTGAATGACTTGGACAGTTGACTCTATACAACCTGGAAAACAGGATGTCTTAGCCAGTTGATGTCAGCCAGCTCCTATCAGTGCTGGTACAATAGGTGCATTAATGGACCATGGGTAGGGAATGGAGACACCATCCTTTTTTTTTTTAAGTGGAGTTTCACTCTTGTCGCCCAAGCTGGTGTGCAGTGGCACCATCTCGGCTCTCTGCAACCCCTGCCTCCTGGGTTCAAGTGATTCTCCTCTCTCAGCCTTCCGAGTAGCTGGGATTACAGGTGCCTACCACCATGCCCTGCTAAGTTTTGTATTTTTAGTAGAGGTGGGGGTTTCACCAGGTTGGCCAGGCTGGTCTCAAACTCCTAACCTCAGGTGATCTGCCTGCCTTGGCCTCCCAAAGTGCTGGGATTACAGGTGTAAGCCACCATGCCTGGCCTAATTGACTTTCTTAATCAGGAGAAGACAGCTCTTCTCTTACATGATGGAGACAGAAAAGAATATTCCCTTGCCTAATTTTGATGGCAAATAGATAAGTACAACAACAATGACTGAAAAACAGTGGTGGTGATGGAAGCTCTTTATAGGCCCAACAACATGGGCTCTCACTTGCTAAGACTGATCTAATTACTGCCACTGCTGAAGATCCAGCCTGCCAGCAACAGATACCATCATTGAGTCCCCAGTATGGCTCTATCCCTCAAGAAGACCAACCAGCTTCTCAATGGCAAATTTATTACAATGGGTCTTTTCCACCCTGTGATTCCACACTATGATTTTGATACAAATTGACACTTCCCTTTCCTTTTCATACAACTTCAGCTAGACAGTGCCTATGTAGCATTTGATCCACTGAAGCAGGATTCTGCCAAACATTGCATCAGACTAAAGTAACTGCTTATGCTAATGGAAGTATGGCTGTGTGGACATGACAATGTGATCCACTGTTCCTATTACACACCACACCTCTTGAAGTTTCCAGCCTAATGGAATGTAGAACAGCTTTTTAAATGCACAACTGAGGCATCAGCTTGGAGATGATACTTTCCAATGATGAGAAACCAGCTTTCAGATAACAGTATACATTCTAAATCAATGACCATTGTATGTGCTGACCCAATCAATAGAATACATGGATCTAGAAAATAAGCTTTCTTATGTCTTTTCATATAAAGACACTAATCTTATCATACAAGGGCCCTACTCTTATGATGATCTCATTTAATCTTTTTTTTTGAGACAGTCTCACTCACTGCAACCTCTGCCTCCTGGGTTCAGTGATTCTCCTGCCTCAGCCTCCTGAATAACTGGGATTACAGGCACCTGCCACCATACCCAGCTAATTTTTGTATTTTTAGTAGAGACGGGGTTTCACCATACTGGCCAGGCTCATCTTGAACTCCTGACCTCATGTTTCACCTGCCTTGGACTGCCGAAGTGCTGGGATTACAGGGGTGGACCACCATGCCTGGCAATGATCTCATTTAATTTTGATTACTTCCTTATAGGCCTTAACTCCAAATATAGTCACATTGGGGGTTATGGATTCAACATACAAATTTTGGAAGGCTCTTCTTTCTCCATGGATTATCTTTGTTGAAAATCAATTGACCACAAATATAAGGATTTGTTTCTGGTCTCTCAATTCTGTCCCATTGGTCTATAGTCTTCTTACTGCAAATACCATACTGTTGATAACTGCAGCTTTATAGTTAGTTTTGAAGCAGTAAACATTCTCCAACTCCTTTCTTCTCACCTTTGGAAAGCCATCAATCCTTTTTCTGTCTCTATAGATTTACTTTTCTAGATATTTTTCTTTTTAAAAAGTGTTTTTGGCTATTCTAGGTCTTTTGTACTTCTATGTAAATTTTACAATCTGCTTGTCAGTTTGTGATTAAAAAAAAAAAAGGCTGGTGGAATTTTGAGAGGGATTGCGTTGTCTATATATCGATTTGCAGAAAGTTGCCATCCTAACATATTGAGTTTTCAAATCTCAGAACATAGAATGTTAGAGGGCCCTGTTCTTTTTTAATTTTAAATTTCTTTTCATAATTTAAACATTTTTCTATTGAGGTAAAATTCATATAAATAAAATTAACTATTTTAAAGCGAACAATTCAGTGGCATTTATTATGTTCACAGTATTGTACAACAACTACCTCTATCTAATTCCAAAATATTTTCATCACCACAGAAGAAAACTGTGTAGCCATCAGTTACTCCTCTTTCCTTTTTCTCTCATCCTTGGACACTACCAATCTTCTTTTTGTCTCTATGGATTTACCTGTTACCTCTGAATATTTCATATAAATGAAGTCATACAATATGTGACCTTTGTGTCTGACTTCTTTCATTAGCACAGTGTTTTCAAGGTTCATTCACACTGTGGCATGTATCAACTTCATTCCTTTTGATGGCTGAGTGATATCCCATTGTATGTATATACCACACTTTGTTTATCCATTGATGAATATTTGAGTTATTTCTGTCTTTTGGCTATTGTGAATAGTGCTTCTATGAATATTTGTGTAGAGGTACTCATTCGAATACCTGTTTTAAATTATTTGTGGTATATAACTAGAAGTGGAATTGGTGGGTCATATAGTAATTCTATGTTTAACCTTTTGAGGTAAAGATCCTTGTTCCCATATGCCCTCTAGGGCATAAAAATCCCATTAAGTTCTAAGTTATGGCTTCCGTCTCATGCCAGGAGACAAAGAGCCAAGTGGAGCATCATGGAAAGGATAATTAAATCTTGATATTCAGGAGAAGGTGGGAATGTACAGTGGGAACATGGAAGAATGCATTTTGTACTTGGATGATTCACTGAGGTGTCTCTTTACAACTCATTGTCTAATTTTGATGGTAAATGGATAAATGCAGCAACCATAGCTTGAGAAAATCACCATGTCTCTCAGAGTCACTCTGCCACTGTGATGGCTAATTTAGCTGTCAACTAGAATGAATTCAGGGATACCCAGATGGCTGATGAAGTATTATTTCTGGTATGTCTGTGAAGGTATTTCTGGAAGAGATTGGCATTTGAATCAGTAGTAAGGAAGATTCCTTTTTACCCAATGTGGGCAGGAATCAGCCAATCAAATGGGATCCAGATAGAACAAAAAGGCAGAAGAAAGGTGAGTTTGCTTGCTTTCTCTTCTGGAGCTGGGACACCCATATTCTCCTGTCCTTGGACATCCAAACTCCAGGTTCTCTGGCCTTCAAACTACGGAATTGCAGCTGTGGTTTCTTAGGTTCTCAGGCCTTGGGCTTTAGGCCCAGAGTTACACCATCAGCTCTCTTGATTCTGAGGCCTTTGAACTTGGACTGAGTGAAGCGACCAGCTTCCCTGCTTTTACAATTTACAGATGGTGTATTGTGGAACTTCTTAGCCCCCATAATTGTGTGAACCAATTTCCATTATAAATCCCCTCTCATGTATCTATATCTACACATATCCTACTGGTTCTGTTTCTCTAGAAAACCCTGACTAATACAGCCACCTAGACCAGTAGAGTGCTAGTCAATAGTGAGGAGAATTGGGAATAGATAGTAGAAAAGGCTGATGATGAGAATTACTTTGGCTCTGAGACCAGCTGCTGTGACAGAGACTACAGTTTGTCCCACTAACCTTCCCCAGGAAGAGATATCAGCTATATTCCTGAAAAAGCTGTTTCTAGCATCTATTATTGAAGAAACTAGAGCCAAGTGGCATAAAGGTAGACTATAGTGGATGCTGTAATGTGCTACCATGATCTCACTGAGGAATTTGTTTCTCCAGTTATTGGGAATGTTGACAGCCAGAGGCTTTCAGTTGAAGAGAGCTTCTTTGTCTAAGCATACCTTCTGCCAGAGGCAGCTCCCATTTAATGACTGTCTGGGGTCATAAATGCCCTGCCCTCTACAGAGCTCCCTATGGGATTGTCTGAGTTCTTTGTGTGACTGCATTATACTACAACTCTTCCTTGTGCTGAAATCTACTTTCTTCACTCTCCTATAGGTGTTGATCCCTAAGGCATACCTCATTAAACTTATCCATTCTGCATGCAAATCTTCTCAGAGTTTCAATGAGACCTAAAAAGTCAATGCAATTTGAGTTGGGTCATTAAAAATTGAATACTCTAATCACAAGAAATAATGAGTTCATAGCACTCTGAGCTGGTTATACAACATTTAGAGGATTGTGTTCTATTTGGGGTCTAGTATTTTAAGACAAACTAATAACATGGCTACATCCAAAGGAAAGCAACCAAGATGGATAGCGTAAGAAAATATTACGTGAAGTAGAGATAAAGCAATGGAAGCTTTGGAGAACTGTTTTAATCCCACAAAGACTGTCACAGGGAGGAAAGAATAGAGATTTCTGTGCTAGAGGAGCGAATAGTAGAAACCAAAAGGTGGATTTTATAAGGCAGCAGATTTTGGCCTAATGAAGAGAGGAATTTTCTAAAGGATGACCTGTCATATGTCTTAGGAACAAGTGAGCCAGCTTCTTAGTACAGCTAGATGATCATGGGTCAGAGATGTTCTAGAGAGAATTTCTGAAATTACTAGGGGACCAGGCTCAAGTCTCTTCCAACTCTCAAATCCCATGATTGTAGGTTGCGAAAAATTACAGGCTTCTTGAGAGTCTTTTATATGGAGTCTCATGGAATCTGTCCAAGCATAATACAAGACTCAATTCTATCAGTTTTTCTTAAAGAGAAAAAATACCGCCCATCACCATTAGTCAGTCTGAATTGGTGCTGCATAAAATAGGGTAAATACACGATATTCCTTTTTAGCTTTCCCCAACTTCAATGAGTTTGCTATTAAATTCCTTTTTTAAGACACAGAGAAGTAACAGGTTGTCTTTGAGCAGGTTTAACTTTTATTAGTAACCATATTTACAGGTTTTTAGGGCTCAGAAGATAATTCATGTCCTTCTAGAGTTATTTTTAGCCTGTCTTATCATAGCCTTAGAAATCCAGACTTCCCATGTTTACTGATAAGAAAGTTGAGCTTTAGTGAGTTTACAGACTTGAACCAGGCCATCAAAGGGACTACACGCCGGTGCTGGAAGCTGACGTCTTGTGTTCTGAATGAAATAGCCTTTGCACGTTTCCCCTAGTCATCCAAATTCCAAGTTCTCTTGCCTGTCATCCTCACTATATTTTAGGGGGTTGAATTGTATCTGCCAAAAAGATTTGCTGAGGTCCTAATGCCCGGTCTTTGATCCTGTGCTGAAATAGGGACTTTGCAGATGTAATCAAATTAAGATAAGGTCATATTGGATTAGGGTAGGCCCTCATAATTAGCCTCCAGAATGGTGAGAGAATAAGTTTCTGTTGTTTTAAGCCACCCAGTTTGTGGCACTTTGTTAGGGCGACCCTAAGAAATGAATACACCATATCCAAAGTACTTCTAGGCAGGAAGAGATGGAGTAAGAGGAAGGGGTGTCAGGCTCAGATATCGTAAGGGACAAAGACAGAAAGTCTTGAAGAATAGATGTGTTCTGCTCCTCATTTTCTGGCCAGAAGAGGAACAGAGTACCTAAGGTAGCCTTTAGCAAGCATCTGCCCCCATCAGCCTGGGTATTAAAGAATAATATACTTGTGCACTGGACTGTGTAAACAGAAGGTGCTCTGTTAGGTACTGTTCATTTTTCTGAAAATCAGACTACAAAGTCAGCCAAGTATCCTGGGCATGTATAGGGAATAAAAGACAAGAGAAAAATCTGATTTTATGTGAGAGGTTGAAAACACTATGCCAAGTAAATAGGCTCTGGGTGGGCTGTGAACTAGATAGACATGATAGGAATAGCTGCTTAGGATGAAAATAATAATAACAAGAGTACCAATGATAATAATAATTTCTTACATTTGTTAGGGCTTTGCAGTTAACAAAACACTTCTGCTATGGTTTGAATGTTTGTGTCATCTCCAATGTAACAGTATTAAGAGGTGGGACCTTCAGGAAGTGATTAGGCCATGAGGGCTTTGCCTAATGGGATTAGTGTCTTATAAAAGGGCTACAGGGATCTACCTATGCCTTTCACTCTCTTCCCTTTTACCACATGAGGACTGTGTTTATCCCCTTAGAAGGATTCAGTAACAAGGTACCCTCTTAAAAGCAGAGACCAGGCCCTCACCAGACACTGAACCTGCACCCACCTTGATCTTAGATTTTTCAGCCTCCAGAACTGTGAGGAAATAAACTTCCATGATTTATACATTTCCCAATCTGTAGTATTTTGTTATAGCAGCAAGAATAGACTAAGACAGATTTTAATATGTGATTTTTATCTAATCTTCAAATATTCTAGTAAGGAAGATAGGGCCTTTAAGTCGCCATTTTACTCACGAGGAAACTGAGGCTCATAGAGGTTAAACCACTTGCCCAAAGTAACTTGTCTGTGCTAGCACTAGAATGCCAGTCTTTGACTAATTTCTGTTCATTTTCTTTCCCACAGGGAGGTCAGAACCAGGCTGGGTTCAGCCCAGCTCCCTCTCTGGGACACCACATGTATCCTCAGAGGCCTATAGCCACCACTCCCTCCTCTCAGTGCCCTGTAGGCTATACACAAAGCAGGGAGTCAATGCAGAATAATGGAGATGGGATGATTAATTGAGGTGAGGGTGGGTGGAGCAAGAGGTCCCAGGTCTTGTGCTTGGCATGAACTTTCTGGTTCCGCCTCTGCTAATGTATGCTACAGAAAGCCAAGCTGACACTGGCATCACCTGCACTGAGTCTCTGTGTCACGAGGTAGTCATGGAAACTCATTCCCTTCCCAAGCTAATGAGGAGACAATTAGGTAGAAAGGAAGAATTGAGTTAATTGCCTGTCATCCCCTCTCTGCTCTCTGTGTATTGATTCAAATTAAGCTTTTTCAGTTTTCTAGTGTCAGCAGATACCAATGATCAGAGCACAGCCCTGGGAGCCAGGACCTCCAGGAAACAGCCAGTTCTGCATGAATCCCTGGCCTTTCCTGCCTCTTTATTTAGTTCTGATCCGAGCATTCAGAAAACAAATCTCTTTGCCTGACTTCCCTTGGCTTCTGACCGAAAGTCTCTGAACTGACTTCATTTTAACCATCTCTGACTCCACATCCATTCAACTAGTCATTCCTCTTCTTTTAGAGAAAAAGGGAGGAATTCTAATTAAATTCTACATTTGTGGAATGTAGCTCAGAGAGAGGTAGTTAAATAAGTGAGTGATGGATGCTTTGTGATGTATACTGTCCACATGGAGGGTAGAGGAGGCAAGACCTAAAGGTAATTTGTGAGTAGGGTCCCCATAGGCTCAGCTGGCACTTGAGCAGACTGGGAAAAGATCTGCCAAGATCACACCCTTTCCTTTCCTGTCCTTTCCCTAGGGTCTCTTTCTATAGCCAGATGGAATTATTTGAAATTCCTTGCATGGTCCTTGCTTCTACTTATCTTTAGCTCATCAGAGGTCTGCTCTGCCTAGGATGCCTTTCCTGCTTTTTTATTATGTCTCAACAACAATACTTGTCCAAGAAGCATTCTCAAAGCTGAATATGGGACTTCCAAATTCATGAATTTCAAGAATTCATGGGTTTCCAAACACCATGAATTCTCTCTTTTAAAAAAGACAACAAGCACTTCATCACTGTATACCTAGATTCTACTATGGGCTGGAAGCTTCTAGGGGCGGGAATCATGTCTTCCTTTGTTTGAGACAGAGTTTCACTTGTTGCCCAGGCTGGAATGCAACGTTGTGACCTCGGCTTACTGCATACAACCTCTGCCTCCTGGGTTCTAGTGATTCTCTTGCTTCATCCTCCGGAGTAGCTGGGATTACAGGCATTTGCAATCATGCCCTGCTAATTTTTGTATTTTTAGTAGAGATGGGGTTTCACCATGTTGGCCAGGCTGATCTCGAACTCCTGACCTCAGGTGATCTGCCTGCCTCGGCCTCCCAAAGTGCTGGGATTACAGGTGTGAGTCACCATGCCTGGCCAACCATGTCTTCTCTGATGTTGTTTCCCAGTACTAAGCACAATGGCTGACACATAGAAGGTGATTAATCATTTTTTATTGAACAAGTGATTGATTTAGTAAATCAGTAATGGATAGATTATTAGAGGATTGTGTCCTGGAAGAAGAAAATATTTATGTAAGGTCTACAGTTGAATGTTGAATGGATTTTCATGCTATTTGCATTTTACCCAAATAGCGTGGGCAACTGTGAGACTTCTTTGGGATCCAGAATAGATCTGCCCCAAGAATTCTGCTCTGCTTCATTCAGGGCAACCTCTCTCCTGGGACTTTTGGCTATGCTGGCTCTGAAGGTAGTGAGCTCTGAGATTAGGTGCGTGGGTTCTTGGTGGGGACTGTAGAGGCGGAGGAGGTAGAATGAGGAGTCTCAGGATAAAGAGGCTGAAGTGCTAGCTTGGGAGACTTCCTGGATCAGAAGAAAATGCTGGGGAAAATGATGCTGTCTAGAATTAGGGATAATAGACACTATCTAGAAAAGAGGTGGCTCTCAGTTTAATGGTGGAGGTGACAATATAACTCACTTTGTATCTACATGAAGTTTACAGTTTTTTGGGGCCCTTAGGAGTGCAGCAAAATAGAAGTAGTATAGAACTAGGATTCAGCACATTTGAGTGCCAGTCCGTCATTAACCAGCAAGAGGACAACACTTCTGGGCCTCAGTTCCCTTTTCTGTAAATGGAGGACAGGGCAGACCCAAATACGCTCTAAAAACTGTTCCATGATTCTATAAAAACAGATGAGTTTCCTATGCTACCATTTTAGAAACTGGAAGTGGCAGGAAAGTAAATTAATGTCTTGGGTTGGGTTCTTAGGAACATTTGGGGTGCAAGTGTATGGGGTAGGATGAGGCTTCCCTAGGGATCTTTGTTCCATATTTTTCTTCCCACCTCTTCCTCCCCTCCCCATTACCTCTCTGGTGGGAGGCAATGTGCTGTAGTGGCAAATTGCCTGGACTTGGAAATTAGAGATACATTTTAATCCATGCCCTGCCATTCACTGACTATATGTGACCTGGGGCAAATTTCTTAACCTCCCTCTGCTTCAGTTTCCTCATCTATAAAATGGAGTTTATCTTCTTGAAGACCATCGTAAGGGTTGAATACTTGATGTGAAAAAAAGATACAGGAGGTTTATTATTATTCTTCCTCACAAATATGCTAATACTGATATTGTTCTTTTTTTTTTTTTTTTTTTTGAGACAGATCTTACTCTGTTGTTCAGGCCCGAGTGCAGTTGTGCAATCATGGGTCACTGTAGCCTTGATCTACTAGATTCAAGCCTCCTGCCTGAGCCTTCCAAGTAGCTAGGACCACAGGTGGATGCCACCATGCCCAGCTAATTTATTATTTTTTTGTAGAGATAGCATCTTGCCATCTTGCCCAGGCTGATCTCAAACTCCTAGGCTCAAGCAATTCTCCTGCCTTGGCCTCCCAAAGCGATGGGATTACAGGCAAAAACCACTATGCCCAGTCTGTTGTTTGTTTCTGCCTTTAGGACTCTGGTTTTGACATGGAATTCTATGATATTTTACTCCACCATCTCATCCATTTTCGTTCATTTGTCATGGAAAAACCTGGAAATCATCTATTTTTACTTTTGCAGATTTTTATTGTCTCCAGGCTCAGCTTAGCTTGCACCATAAACCTGGATGAACTGGGTGGCACAATATACAAGAACTAATGGGCAGACAGAACTTTCCCACCAAGTTACAATATAAACATTATTATAGGAGTAATAATATATATATATTATCATAGGAATTTAAAAAATGGTGGCATTGGCTGGACACAGTGGCTCAAACCTGTAATCTCAGCACTTTGGGAGGCCAAGGCAGGTAGATCACATGAAGTCAGGAGTTCGAGACCAGCCTGGCCAACATGATGAAATGCTGTCTCCACTAAAAATACAAAAAAAATTAGCTGGGTGTGGTGGTGGGCGCCTGTAATCCCAGCTACTTGGGAGACTGAGGCAGGAGAATTGCTTGAACCCAGAAAGTGGAGGTTGCAGTGAGCTGAGATTGCGCCATTGCACTCCAGCCTGGGCAATAAGAGCGAAACTTCATCTTGGAAAAAAATAAAATGCTGACATTAAAAGCATTTAGGAGTAACAGGTAACCAACTCACTGTGAGTGTATATATTTCCTTATTATATATTTAAGGGTAAGAGGAATACAAGTGGGGCAAGGGAGGCCTTGGAATCCTTGGAAAAGTCTTTGTGCACTCTGCACATACTACTTAGTGAGTGTCTGGGTCTGAAAACACAGTCACACGTCGTTTAACTACAGGGATACGTTCTGAGAAATGAATCATTAGGTGATCTCACTGTTGTATAAACATCATAGAATGTACTTACATAAACCTAGATCATATAGCCCAAGTAACTGTGTTACAATTGCCTACAATATTCAGTACAGTTACATGCTGTCTGGGTTTGTAGCCTAGGAGCAATAGACATATAGCCTAAGTGCACTTAGGCAATTGTAACACAATGGGGAGTATTTGTATAACTTACGTAGAAAAGATACAGTAAAAATACAATATAAAAGACAAAAAACGGTGCACTTATATAGGACTCTTATCATAAATGGAGCTTGCAGACTGGCAGCTGAGTTGAGCTGTAAGACTGGGTGAGTCAGTGAGTGGAGTGGTGCGTGGAGGGGAAGGCCTGGGATATTACTTTATCAACACAGTACACTCGGGCTACACTAAATTTATTTAAAATTTTTTCTGTCTTCAATAATAAATTAATCTTGGCTTACTGCCGCCTTTTTACCTTATAAACTTAAAAAGTTTTTTTTTGATGTTTTTGACTCTTTTGTAATAACACTTAGCTTAAAACACAAACACACTGGATAGCTGGACGAGAATATTTTCTTTCCATATGTACTTACTCTATATATGTTTTCTATTTTTAAAATTATTTTTGCTTTTCAAACTACTTTGTTAAAAATTAAGACATAAACACACACATTAGCTTAGTCCTAAACAGGGTCAGAATCATCAATGTCCCTGTCTCCCACCTCCACACCTTGTCCCACTAGGTCTTCAGGGGCAATAACACACAGGGAGCTGTCATCTCCTATAACAGTGCCTTCTTCTGGAATACCTCCTGAAGGACCTGTCTGAGGCTGTTTTATAATTAACTTTTTAAAAATGAGTAGAAGTACACTCTAAAATAATGGTGAAAAATGTAGTATAGTAAATACATAAACCAGTAATGTAGTCATTTATTATTATTAATATTAAGTATTATGTACTGTACACGATTGTATACTTTTATATGACTGGCAGCATCATTTTGTTTATACTGGCATCACCACAAATATGTAAGTAATGCATTGAGCTATGATGTTGCAACAGCTAAGACATTAAACGAGAGGAATTCTTCAGCTCCGTTATTATCTTATGAGACCACCGTTGTACCTGTGGTCCACTGTTGCCCAAGATGTCATGATGTGGTCCACTACACTGGGTCCCTGTTAAGGAGAAATGAAGATGCTCTGGGTAGGAAAACTTGGTAGTGATATGAAATGCATATCTAAGGAATGTTCTGAACCATAAGGTTCAACAGTGAAACTACAATGGGATGTGTCGTTCCGTCTTCAAATAATATCCCCATCTTGAATGGCTCTGGAAATTGAGACTCTGAGATTGCCTTGAGAGAGTAAAGGAATGGAATCAAAATGTCTTCTCAGCTAAAGCTAAAATATAAGGGTAGCAAAGTTTGAAATGAAGTCCCCGTCCCAATGTGGGACAGTGTTTCTCTTGGGGTGAGAAATTCACCTCACCGAATGTAGCCCATCAGATTCTACAGAGGTAGAAGCACTGGCCTTGCCATTCCTATTTCCAGGTACAGTGAAGGAAAGAAATGACCGAGAGAAATGGGCCCGTGAAAGTACAAGGTTAGCCTGACAGTTAATTAGAGGTTTGAAGGAAGACAGACTGGCTGTTCTATGTGGTTTACTGGCTGGTTTCAAGGACCCCTGCAAGTTGAGAATGATGAGATCTGTTCATTTTTCCTTTAGTGTAATGAATCATGCCTCCGACGACAATTTTGCATGAGCCATGATTTATCAGCTTCTTTCTGAATTATTGCTTATCACTTGGGGGCTCCCTAATCATTTGAAGATTGTCAGAATGAAGTCAGATTTTAGCTGGGGAGGTAAAATGTTCTGTTTTGGAGGACACATTTGGTTATACCTGACAAGCAGGGACATCCTGGTTCCAGGAATCTTCTTCCTACCACAGGCCAGAGGACACTGCACAGTCTTTCTGAGTGGGCCAACAGCCTGGCAGCTAGACATAGGTACAAGGAGTGTTCCCTCCTCTGCTTCCTCAGCAAGACAGGATCTTGAAGAAGGCTTTCCGGAACTCGATATTGAAGGTGGTATAGATCACGGGGTTGAGGGCGCTATTCACATAGCCCAGCCATGTCGTGGCACTGTAAAGCTCTGGGGACACATGACATGTCTGGCAGTGGGCATTGAGAATATGGGTCAAGAAGAAGGGCAGCCAGCAGACAATGAAGGCCCCTAAGTTGCCAAAGAAGAGAGAAACTGGGTAAGGGATTTGCTTACTCCTTTTGTTATAACATAAGAACGACTCACAGTTGTCTACTTAATGCCAGCCACTAAGCTGGAAGTTTTACATACACGCTTACTTTTTTTTATAACAACCCTATGAAGTAGGTGTGATTAGCCAGACTTTTTTAGGTGAGAAAACTGCATGCTAATGCCTTTGATTCACTTTGGCCTTTGTTACTAAATCAGTTTTCTAGTGTGGTTGCTAGGTAGTTCTTTACTAATCTTTATTTTCTTTTTCAATTCAATTCAGACATTTATTTAATGTCTACCCATGCAAGACATGATCCTAGGCACTGATAGGGATGAAGACCTTAAAGATGGCACTGACACAGTTCCTGCTGTTGAGAAGATTACAGCTAGGAATTCTAATAAAGTCCCTGATATAGGAGAGAGTTGGGATTGTCAGTGACACTGAACAGGATGAACTGCCTTCACTAACTCTATAGCATACCTATGATTTATTAATTTTTAGTTTATTTAAATAAAGTTCAGGCCGGTCATGGTGGCTCATGCCTGTAATTCCAGCACTTTGGGAGGCCAAGGTGGGTGGGTCACCTGAGGTCAGGAGTTCAAGACCAGCCTGACCAACATGGTGAAACCCTGTCTCTACTAAAAATACAAAAACTAGCTGGGAGTGGTGGTGCATGCCTGTAATCCCAGCTACTTGAGAGGCTAAAGCAGGAGAATTGCTTGAACCTGGGAGGCAGAGGTTGCAGTGAGCCGAGATCATGCCATTGCCCTTCAGCCTGAGTGACAGAGTGAGACTCTGTCTCAAAAAATTAATAAATAAACAAAGTTTATATTTTATTACTATAAAAATTAGCCCTGATTCTGGCATGGTGTGGTGGCTCATACTTACAATGCCAGTTCTTTGGGAGGCTGAGATGGGAGGATTGCTTGATGCCATGAGTTTGAGACCAGCTTGGGCAACATAATGAGACCCTGTCACTATAAAAAACAAATAAAATTTTAAAAAATAGCTGGCCATGGGGGCACATGGCTGTAGTTCTTGCTACTTGGGAGACTCGAGCAGGAGGATTGCTTGAGCCCAGGAGTTCAAGGCTGCAGTGAGCTATGATTGTGCTACTGCACTCCAGCCTAGGCAACAGAGTCAGACCATGTCTCAAAAAAAAATCTACCTATCTTATTTGTTGTTTGATTTATGTGTTATAGCTCCATATAGTGGACAGCAAAATACAGCTTAGTTAAATAGCTTGTTCAGCTTCATAAATTTCAGCCTAGGTCTTTTGAATTTCCACCAGAGTTAGTATTTATACACAAATACTTTTCAATTATACTGTAAACATTTGATAAATATTACTGTCATTGAATTTCCAATTTCTGTCAAATGTGGCTACCTCAGCACCTTCTGCCAGCTCTACTTCACTTAACACAACCTAACGCAGCCCAACCCAATGCAAGTCAACTCAAACTTACCAAGCACAATGGCCACCATCTGGGTTGCCTTCTTCTCCCGAAGTGGCACTCCCCGAGGTTGCAGGGGTCCCAGCTTCAAAGATGTTGATAATCTGCCATTGCTGAGTTTTCGAACCTCTAAGCTGAGCTTGGGCGCTATGGTGGGACTCAGGGAGTTTTGAGTCCTCTCCTCTCTTTTCAACTCTCCTCGTCTTTCTTGGAAGCCTGGTCCACCCAAGGCAGTGTCTTGGCAGATGCTGTAATAGCGCTTCAGCTCCAGATGTGCCCGGTCAGGAGAGAGGGTCTGCAGGTGCGACAAGAGGGGATCCTGACATTTCTGGGAATATCGTTTATCTTCTGAATGTTCCTGAAAGGGCAAGAGAATCCAAAGAAGAGGGGAACATAATTGTGGGAATCCTACAAAGGGAACATCTGAGGGAGTGGTAGGACCATGGGAAGATAAGGAAAATAAAATTTGCTTTAGACTTTACAAATAAAAAGCACCCATCATATCATCAGAGTGAACAGGCAACCTACAGAATGGGAGAACATTTTTGCAATCTATCCATCTGACAAAGGTCTAATATCCGGAATCTACAAGGAACTTAAACAAATTTACAAGAAAAAAACAGTCCCATCAAAAAGTAGGTGAAGGATATGAACAGATTTCTCAAAAGAAGACATTTATGCAGCCAACAAACATATGAAAAAAAGCTCATCATCACTGGTCATTAGAGAAATGCAAATCCAAACCACAATGAGATACCACCTCACACCAGTTAGAATGACGATCATTAAAAAGTCTGGAAACAACAGACTGGAAACATCCTGCTGGTGAGGATGCGGAGAAATAGGAACACTTTTACGCTGTTGGGGGCAGTGTAAATTAGTTCAACCATTGTGGAAGGCAGTGTGGTGATTTCTCAAAGATCTAGAACCAGAAATACCACTTGACTCAGCAATCCCGTTACTGGGTATATACCCAGAGAATTATAAATCATTCTACTATAAAGATACATGCGCATGTATGTTTATTGCAGCACTATTTACAATGGCAAAGACTTGGAACCAACCCAAATGCCCATAAGTGATAGACTGGATAAAGAAAATGTGGCACATATACACCATGGAATACTATGCAGCCATAAAAGAGAATGAGTTCATGTCCTTTGCAGGGACATGGATGAAGTTGGAAACCATCATCCTCAGCAAACTAATACAGGACAGAAAACCAAACACCACAGTTCTCACTCATAAGTGGGAGCTGACTAATGAGAACACATGGACACAGGGAGGGGAACATCACACACTGGTGACTGTCAGGGGGTGGGGGGCAAGGGGAGGGATAGCATTAGGACAAACACCTAATGCATGCGGAGCTTAAAACCTAGATGACAGGTTGATAGGTTCAGCAAACCACCATGGCACATGTATACCTATGGAACAAACCTGCACTTTCAGCACATATATCCCAGAGCTTAAAGTAAAATAAACAAACAAACAAATAAATAAATAAATCAGCACCCACCACATATAGAACATTTGATAATCACAACAACCCTTTGAGCAGGGTGGCATAGAATCGTAGTCTGGCCTTTTCGAGTTAGAATGACCTGGTGATACACAGAAACACATTAAGTGACACCACTATGACATAAGCCCCAAAATGTGGAGTGTGGGAAACTCCACAAAACAAATGACTCATTATTTTTTTCAACAAATAAATTTTAACAACAACATGACAGTACTTACCAGTTGCAAAATATGTGCCTTATTTGAATTTTGATTCAAACAAACCAACTGTAAATAAAATTTACAAGACAATTGGGGAAATTTGAACATCGATTGGATATTTAATAATATTAGAGAACTATAATTAATTTTTTAGGGTGATATGGTATAGTGGTTACAGTTTGTATTCTTTAGAGGATCTTGTAGAAATATTTTGGGTTGAAATAATATGGTGTTTAGGATTTGCTTCATAGCAGTCCAGTGGGGATGTGTGAATGTAGGTTGGATTATAGATGAAATAAGATTGGCCACAAGTTGATCACGACTAAGGCTGCCTGATGGCGACTAGGGGGGTTGTTATATTTGTCTTTCTGCTTTTTTATTTTTGAAAACTTCCATAATAGAAAGTTAAAAAAAAAAAGAAAACCCAGGATTTTTTCTTCTCAGCTTTCTTACTTAGTAGATGTATCTTTAGTCAAGTTAATTTAGTATCTCTGAGCTTCATTTGTAAAACAGAAAAGAAATAGGGAGAAATGGATTTGGGATGAGTAGCTTCTGAAAATGGAAAACTGAAATATGTGAATTTTTCTGGTAGGGAGAGGGAAATGTGTGTGTCCCTAACATGAACTTCTTTTCATGTTTGAAGAATCAGACCCTTGTGTCAGTCTTGAACAGGAGGCAGAACTTAACTCCCCAACTCCTATTAGTGATGCCGTAAAAGCCAGATACTCACTTCACACCTCCATCCCCATGCAGCCAAAGCTCAGGCACATGCACCAAGCCCAGTCAACTGCGGATTCACACCTGGAACTTGTGAAGCAGGGAGATTTCAGAACTCCATTAGCAGTGGTGACATTCAATGTCCAGTGTCCTAGGTCTTTGGACCAGATTATTTCTTAGGCATGAATAGCATCTTTCTGAAGCTGTTTTTCAGCCTTCTCATTGAGCCTGTGAGCCACCTAACAGCTTTCCAGTAACTTTGTTTTCTACATAAGTTAGTGTCAGCAACCAAAACCCCTCACTTTAGTTTTCTTAATTCAAGGAAGCAGTCTTCTAGACACACAGAGGTGGCACATTGTACATACTCAGAATGAATGAATGAGTGCAAGGGGTCTTCAGGATGATTTAGTGTTATTTATTTATTTATTTATTATTTTTAGCAGAAACGATGTCTATGTTGGCTAGACTGGTCTTGAACTCCTGGGCTCAAGTGATCCTCCTGTCTTGGCCTCCCAAAGGGTTGGGATTACAGGTGTGAGCCACCATATCCAGCCAATTTAGGGGTTTTTTTGAGACAGAGTCTCACTCTGTCACCCAGACTGCAGTGCAGTGGCATGATCTCGGCTCATTGCAATCTCCGCCCCCCAGGTTCAGGCAATTTTCCTGCCTCAGCCTCCTGAGTAGCTGGGATTACAGACACCCACCACCATGCCCAGGTAATTTTTGTATTTTTAGTAGAGATGGGGTTTCACTATTTTGGCCAGGCTGATCTTGAACTCCTGACCTCAAGTGATCTGCCCACCTCAGCCTCCCAAAGTGCTGGGATTACAAGGATTAGCCACTATGCTTGGCCTAGGGTTTTTTAAAAAACTGTATTCTTAGGAATTCTAGAATAATACACATTTTTTCTTTAAGATTTTAAATTCATATATAATAATTGTACATATTTATGGGGTAAATGCAATATTTTGATACATGCACACAATGTGAAATTATCAAATCAGGCTAGTCACCACTTCAAATAATGGTCATTTCTTTGTGTTGGGAACATTTCAAATCTTTTCTTCTAGGCATTCTGAAATACACAATAAACTGCTGTTAAGTATAGTCACCCTACTGTGCAATTAGATGCTAGAATTTCTTCCTTGTATGTTTGTACCTATAAGTCTACCTCTCTTCCTTGTCCCCTTCCCCATCTCCTTCCTAGCGTCTGGTAATCATGAATCTACTCTCTATTTTCACAATACCCACTTTTTTAGCTCCCATATATGATTGAGAACATGTGGTATTTGTCTTTCTATGTCTGGCTTATTTCACTTAATATGACTTCAAGTTAAGAGAATATATATTAAATTTTTGGGCTTTTATTTTGATGGAATTTTCTAATAATTAAAATAAGTATATTTTGTTTTACTTACAACCAAGATTAAATTTATAATTAAACTGGCACCTACCAATCTTCTTAGAGTGACAATATTTGATTCTAATGCATTATTTCTAAAACTAGGGGATGGGAAACAAATTATTGGGATTGCCTATGAAATCTCATATTTAGCTAGGTGTAGTGGATGAGATGAGAGGATTGCTTGAGCCCAAGAGTTCAAGGCTGCAGTGAGCTGTGATCACACCACTGTACTCCAGCCTGGGGAACAGAGTGAGACTCTGTCTCAAAAAAAAAAAAAAAAAAAAAAAAAAAAAAAAAAAAAAATCTCATATTTGAAAACGTTGATCTAGTATACCCTGTTCCCATTGTACAGATACGGAAATTCAGTCCTATAGGAGAAAAATGATTTTTCCAAGATTATACATTGGTGAGTGCACTTTTCAGCTCTGTCTGCAAACCCTCATCACTACTTCCATGACTGACATGAGGAAACACTGGATTCCTGTGGGTCTGGCTAGCAGAGCCCTCCACTCCCAGATGGCAGAACAGAATCTAATTCTCCACACTGCTGGAAATGCCAGCCTCTTGAATCTCCGATGTCTCTCTTGTGTTCAATATTTTTCCCCCTTTTGACCTTGAAGCCTCCTCAGACCTTGGATCAGCCACAGGGAAGTTTGAACTGCATAGCTATTATCATTTAAAGCACTTATCTCTATTTGCTGCAGCAGGCCTGGGTAAAAAGTGGTTAACTATACTAAGATTGAAGAAAGCTCAGACCTTTATTATTACAAATTTTTGAAGTTTTATTTCTAATGTGGAATTCATAGAAAGGAATACTGTTCTTATATTTACACCTCCAGACTCCATTCTGCACTCTGCTAGCTGGGTGAGGGAGGGCTGGCTTGAACTGGAAAAACAATGCTCATGGTAACCATGAAATTGTCTTGGTTTTTCCCACATTCAGTGGTAAATATGGCACTTGAAATTCTCCTTTCTCTACCTGGTTTTTGCTCTGCCGATGTGTGTTTCCTTGACGTCTGTTTTCTCCAATGCAGGTGGCCTTGGATAGCATTGTGGAAGAGTCACTGGCTCCAGTCACTAAGGTCAAGCCCAATAGTCATATGCTTTCTGAATATCATCTGATGAATTCTGGTCTGCAGCTTAAATTAGGCAGAATTTCAGACCTTATCTTAAAGATATATGTGTGAGAATCAAGGCAAGATTTCCTTCTGGGGTGAGAGTAGAATCAAGATAAGCCAATATTGTGGGAAAAGTTCTCTTATTCTTTTTCTGTGATCAAAGACATGGCCCATTTACCATTTTTCCTGTGGCATCTGATGGAAATCGGGCCCTGACTGAAAGCTGCTGAATGAGGTGCAGTTGCAGACAAGAAGACTATAGAGTGGGTTGAAGGAGGAACAGTCAGTTGTGGGTCAAGCCATGCCATATGTAGCCATGTGACACAATCATATTTGAATGTAATATTTTCACATCCTCAGCCTTGGGTCTTGATCTCCTCTTTCATGAGGATTAATAGTCTTGTTTTACTCAAGCCTTGGGACTGACCTTCATTCCTACTTTTGACATCATCAAAGACCTTAAGAGGTCATCAAAGATTATCTATGTCATCAGGCAAGGCACGATGGCTTAAGCCTGTAATCCAAGCAGTTTGAGAGGTTGAGGTGGGCAGATCATTTGAGGCCAGGAGTTAGAGACAAGCCTAGCCAATGTGTCAAAACCCCATCTCTAATAAAAATTAGCTGGGTGTGTTGGTGGGAACCTGTACTCCCAGCTACTCAGGAGGCTGAGGCATGACAATCTCTAGAACCCAAGAGACAGAAGCTACAGTGAGCTGAGATTGTGCCACTGTACTCCAGTCTGAGTGACAGAGTGAGATTCTGTCTCAAAAAGAAAGAAAGAAAGAAAGATTTTAGGTCATCAAATATTAACCTAGACACTCAAATTGGATCTGCCTTCAAGATGAAACTCAATCCTTACTCTGTCTATGGAGCCCTTTTCTGAGTGTATTAGTCCGTTTTTATGCTGCTTATAAAAGACATGCCTGAGACTGGGTAATTTATAAAGAAAAAGAGGTTTAATGGATTCACAGTTTCACGTGGCTGGGGAGGCCTCATAATTATGGTGGAAGGTGAAAGGCATGTCTTACATGGCAGCAGACAAGAGAAAATTTGTGCAGGGAAACTCTCCCTCATAAAACTATCAGACCTCATGAGACTTATTCACTATCATGAGAACAGCACAGGAAAGATACACTCCCATCATTCAATTACCTCCCACTGGGTCCCTCCCATAACATGTGGGAATTGTGGGAGCTACAATTCAAGATGAGATTTGGGTGGGGACACAGCCAAACCGTATCACTGAGCATATTGGTTTTTATCTTCTATAACCTCCCTAGCACTTCATAACTGAGTGCTTAATTGTCATCACCTCACATTTGGCAAACATCCTATTCAGCTCTGGGCTGTTCATTAACTTTTAGTGGAGGGGTGCTTTATTTGCTTGTCTAGATTCTAAGCTCCATGAAGGCAGAGGCTGTTTAATGTTAACCACTGTCCCTTCCCTAGTAGATTTCAAGTGATCAGTATATATTCATTCATGCTTCAAGTACATCATTGAAAACTACTATGTGCCAGGCACTAGGGTAAGTGGAATTTAAAGCACTAGCAATTGGAAGATCATTGCAGAGGCAATGACATTTCTTTTCAGAGCCTGGAAAGATCCAATAAAATGCTTTATTAGTATTCTATCCCACCAGCTGGTTAGTTCCTTGGCACAGGGGCAGATCCAGTAAGGAAAAAAGGTTTTGATGGGCCCCAGTGATTCTTGGGATGAGTGGTTTGGACAAAGTCAGTTCTGGGAACCCACCAGTGGTGCAGGGTACCAACTGCTGCACTTAAACTTCAAACCCTGTGGGACATCTGAACTGTTCCCCATTTGGGAAAAATGAAACACTTTGAAGGGAAGCAGAACAAGCCCAGGAGCTATCCGATCATCTTGCCAGGTAAGGTAGGCTCTAGAGACAACTGTCAATGTTCTCTTGAGATTGTATTTCCTACCTTCAAAGCACAGCCAGTATTAGCAGATTCCAAAGTGGGTGTCAGATTTGTGTCTCTAATGTAGCTAAATGGCAAAATCGTGCTCTGCTGGTTGGAAGGTCAGCAGATTGGGTGTTGTCTTCCCTCTACCCCATCCAAGATGCTTACTTGTTGGGGGAAGCCAGGCCTGACACTGATGCACTGACTGTTCTGTCGAGTGAGGAGCCGTTTCCGTCTCCTTTGTTTCAACACCACATAGATTCTGGCATAGACAAGCACAGTCACTCCAAAGGGCAGGTAGAAGGACACCACTGAAGAGTAGATGACAAAATCTGGGTTGGAAATGGAGCAGACAGTGGGGTCACCTGTGGATGAGAAGAGGGAAGACAAAGCAGTTAGCAAGTATCAGAACTCATTAGGGAGCATAAAACATGGCCCCATGTCATGTGTGGTGCACAGGGGGTGGGGAGGATGCAGTCTCAGACACCTACACTCTCAGGTCCTTGAGGGTAGAAGGTCTAATTCACCTTTGCGTTTCTCATAGTTTGCTTAAAAAGAAAATATTTTAATAAAGATAGCATGTTGGAATAAAAGTGACTTCTATTATTTCTTAAAAAGCATACATTTTACAGGACTTTTTTTTTAAGTCTTTCTCTTATTACACCTTAAAAAAATAACAGACCGGCCAGGTGTGGTGGCTCATGCCTGTAATGCCAACACTTTGGGAGGCTGAGGTGGGTGGATCATGAGGTCAGGAGGTCAAGACCATCCTGGCCAACATGGTGAAACCCCATCTCTATTAAAAATACAAAAACTAGCTGGGCATGGTGGCACGTGCCTGTGGTCCCAGCTACTTGAGAGACTGAGGCAGGAGAGTCACTTCAGAAGATAGAGGTTGCAGTGAGCTGAGATCGTGCCACTGGACTCCAGCCTGGGCGACAGAGAGAGACTCCATCTCAAAAAAGAAAGAAGAAAGAAGAAAAGAAAGAAAGAAAGAAGGAAGGAAGGAAGAAAGAAAGAAAATTTACCAACAATCATATACCAGACACTGGAGGCTGCAACGATGAATGAGACACCATGTCTGCTCTCAAGGGAGCAAACAGTCTAGATAGACAGATGATCCCTTTCATAGGATATCCTAAGTGTCACACAGATGCATGCAACCTGGGAGGCTGGAGAGGCTCCCAGAAGGGATACAGCCCCCAGAAAAGGGCCTGCTGGTGTGGAGGCATTTGAGAATTGTTGGAATGCAATGAAAGGAAGAAGCCTTGTTTGCTGAGAATGCTAGTTTTCCAATTCTGAATCTGGAATTGAGGGCAGGTGGTGGCTGAATGTAAGACAGGGATTTGATTTTTCAGGGAATCCCAGCACTGGCCAGAGGCGAGATGGGAAAAAGGCAGGTAATGATATTGTGACATGGAGAATGTGCATTTAGAAGTGCTCAGCATGTGCTATCCTGAAATGTTCCTGCCACTTCTCCTTGGGAGGTCCCTGTAGCTTTACCTTCTTCATAGCAGATTTTGAGATTCTTCCAAGGCCCAAGATAGGGCCTGAAACTTGCCCCATCTTGAAAAAGAAAAGAAAAGAAAAGCAAACCAATATCTGCCAGGCAATGAGCCAAGAGTTTTGTACACCTTATCCTACCTAATAATTATGGCAACATTATATGAGGCAGGTGCCATTACTGTCTCTCTTCTCAGATGAGCAGATTAAAGCTCAGAGAGGTTCAGTAAGTAGCCCAGGGCTGCACCTGAAAAATATGTTCCTGCAGCCAGTTTTATCCCCAAGCCAATGTTCTTTCTGTAATTTTAACTTCCCATCCCCCTTTACTATTGTGATGTGGAACATTTGTGCTTCATCCAGCACTGTCAGCGACAACTGTTGGTACACCTGGCCAATCTTCATAAAGCGTTGGGGATTCTCCAACCCCAAATCTAGCCTTGGAAGATGAAGCCTCAGGTGTGAGCTGGTGGGGAGAAGGCAGTGGCCATGTAAGCCCCTTATTCTGCTTCTTGGTCTTCTGAGGGAGGTGGAAGGCAGACAGCTCTAAGTGTAGGATTCAGGTCTACTATTTATTAACTGTGTGATCTTGGGCACGTTTCTTAAATATGTGAAGCCTCAGTTTTATTACCTGTAAAGAAAAAGGATAGAAGTATTATATAGTAGTTGTGAGAATTAATGAGAATAAATGGTAGCTATTATTAATGTTTATTTATGATTACTATTTATTATTTCTCTCCCCTGAGCTTTTTGACCTGAAAAGGGAAGGTATCATTTGGAGAGAAACTTACAGGAAACAATATTTGTGAGAGAAGGAAGAGAATAATAGCTAATAACTAAAATGAAAAAAGTGGTCAGTTATGCATTTTAATGACAACTTTGCCACTAGAATCTTTACAAGCTACTCCTAAATTCTCTGATTCTCTGAAGGGGGGTAAAATTCAGGTAAATTTCATGTTGTCTCACCGAAGCCTGTGTCATCATCTCTTAGGAAATGGCTCATAAGGCTCGGCATAGTTCACCAAATTGGCTTCTTCTGGTATTCGGGGGTGATGGAGTTGGGGAGAGGGATGAGTGGCAGAGGGTGGCCTTTCGGAATCTCTAGGGAGCCATGTTGGCGGTGATCTGCCCCTTCTCTGAAGTCAGTTCTGTTGTCAGCATCTGACTATGGTTTTAAATCCTGCCCATGATCAGGAGGCGTCTTGCATGTCTCGTGTGTGAGAAGAGACCAGCGGGGCGGCACTCCCCATCTTGTTGCCATCCTTGGTGTCCTGGGTATTCCCTGTTGGTCCTTTTACCTCATTTTCTACCCTTTTCCTACCCTTCTGGGTTCTGGGAGGCTGACTTCTAAATTTTATATATGAGCTACCTCTTTTAAAAGCGAGGGTCAGAAGGGGGTATGATATACTTCTCTTTGTGTAAAAATGAATACACATACATGTACATACACATATATGTGTATGACATGCACACTTGTTGCAAACATTATCTTGCAATAATATTAATGTTTGTTTCGGGGGGGATGGGAGAATTTAGTAATCTGGGGTAGAAGGGAGACTTACATATAAGTATGTATGTATCTCATGATACCTTATGACTGTTTTATGTGCAAGCATTTATTTCTCCATTAAAAATATTGAAAGAGAGAGTTGAGAGGGCATATAGCTATTTCAGGGTTCCTAGTCAATGAAGGCTTTCACGTATAATCACAGAATCTGCACTGCCATCCCTTCCTTCCTCCCCTAAGTAAACTGCTTCCCTTCCTTAGGTCAAGCATTGCAGCCTCTTCCAGAATGTCCCCACTGCAGGCAGAGTGACACTGGAGGTGGGTGGCCAATGAGTGGGGCCTGCCCCAGTCCCCAGCAGGCCTGGCCCTGGGTGTGTGTGTCCTGTTGGCAGGGCAGAGTGATGCACCACACAGCAGCAGTTCTGAAATCTTCTCTGCTGAGTACCAGAGAGGTGAGGAAGACAGTAAGGCCCCCCTCAGAAGCTGACACTTCCCCAGAAGATGAGGTACCTTACTTTGATGATTTAACTGCAAGAGTGTTGTTTTGTTAGCACAATAATTTTTGAGCAAATGCAAAAATAATAAATGAAAATGAGCAAAATGTACAAATGAGCATTTTATATAAACACATGCGCACTCACTGACCAGAGGATAATGGAGAAGGCCTGTCCCGGGGGAGGGGAGGTTACTGCTCCTCTGAGATTAGAGATGCTTCTCCCAACTAATGTCAACATTTCAGGAAGAAAGGATGATGATGAAGAGTCATCTATTTACTCATTCAACAAAACTTTATGGAGTACCTACTATGTGTAAAGCACTGTGCTGGGTGAAAAAGATGAAGGCATCTAAGAGGCTTTTGCGGGCTGTCTTGGGAAACAGCCCCACAATGATGTGAACAGCTTGGCTCAGAGCAGGTTTACCTGAAAGATTCATGAACTTCAAACTCACTGACAGATTTGACCCCCACTTGATTCCAAAGACATGCGGTGCCAATGAATTTGATTTTAGGATGAGCCTATCATCCTTTTAACTTTGTGCTTCTATTATTCTTTCAACTTTCTGTGCAACCAAGCTCCCCCTCCCCCAACCTAGCTCCAGTGCTCTGAAAACTGGGTGAGATGTTCTATTGATGAAATCAAATAAATAGCCCTCCTCCATTTCCTTCTCTCAAAGGAAAATCAAGCCAGCTGATAGAGTTTTCTTAACTTTAACTTTCTCCTCCCTTAAAGGTTTCTTGAACCCTTATCACCAGCTTATTCATTCTTTGCTTGTTCAATCTAGATTTTTAAAAATGACACAATAGCTTTCTGATTTAGCAGGAATTTAAATACTAGTTATTTTTCTTATCTATGCAATGAAAAGATTGGGCTGCTCATTCAGGGATCCTCAGAGTTTCCTTTAGCACCAGCACACCACGCTCTGCTGCATCAGGGTCTGTTGACGATGTGATATTTGCCTAGACTGCTGGGCCTCTGCTGGAAGTTAAGGCAATCCTGGCCAGGAACTCTCTGACCCAAGACCCTGCCTCATATTGACCTTTCATCAGAGAACGGGAGCAACTCCAAGTTGGAAGAGGCTGAAGTTCAACTTTTCTGTATCTTATGTTCTCTTAATTCACAACTGCATGTGGCAGCCCATGACATTAAAAGGAGAGCTCTGCCAGAAAGTTCTTTTCTTGTGTTGCACTTATTAGTGAAAGTCCAGCTGCTTCCAATATCAGGTGTTATTGGCAGGATCCTGCTGTCTCCCCCTTGATTTTCCACAGAAGGAGTAGAAAAAATGACTGAGAGGAATCCTTTATATTGGGCTTTCAAATGAACTTGGGAACTTCCTTATAGATGAGAGAGTTGCTGCAGGAACCCACATCTATCAAGATAATGAAGCTGTACAGTGAAGGTCAGCTTGACGCAGAGGAGGACAGCTGGGCCTGAGTTTTGCTTACTAAGTCCCCTAACTGTCCTAGGAAGAGGCGACTGATCTCTAAGACTATCAGCAAAACTCTTACAGCTGCAGATGCATAGTTAAATTTTGATGCATAAACTTTTCCAATAAATAATAACAACTATAGCACCAGCTAATATCTACTGAGCTCTCACAATGGAACCTGATACTTTGACACAATATATGAATAATTGGAGGGCTTGCTAGAGGGCTATTAATAAACTTAAAAGTAAAAGAGAGAGAGAGACCGTGAGAGACAAGAGAGAAGTGAGAGCGCCCATGCTAAGTCACAGGCCTCTTCTGCCTTCTCAATCCTATATTTGAACATCCTTTTGAAAAAAATTTTCCTGAATTTTATTTCTGGAACAATAATGATGTCACTGGTGGCAACAACACTGGAATGAGTTGTTCATCATTCTTCTTCATTCTGGACGTCGACATTCATCGAGAACTTGGTCTAATGTCAGACTTTGAGACTGTTTCAATTGTCTCCAGTGTGATGTGTCTGTGAGAGTGAATAAGACCGCCTCCACCAAGAGTGAGGCAGGGGAACCACAGCCAGCCCAGCAGATGCTGGCGGGAATTTGCTGTTGGCTAGCGGGTAAACAGTGCCTGGTCTAGCAGTGGTGAGTTCCCCACACTAGAAATTCTAAGAATGCATTTTCATATAGAAACAAACTTACAGAAGGTGACTTAGCTATCAGACTAACCTATAAAGCACATTTAGCATTCACCAGAAATGTATTTTAGTGCCACAGAGTCAGCCTCTGTAGCCATGTTAAGGGATGTTGCTTTGAGCTGCACAGTGTGCCCATGTGCACACGTGTTTGCATGTATAAAGTGTCACTCAGTTAAAATAACAAAGTAATGAATGGTAAACAGTAATGCAAAGATAACACCACCATATTTTGGGAACAGCCTGGGTTAACCAGGCAAATATTTGTTGATAAGTTGAATAGTTACCCTTTACTGTGGCAGAGAGACAAGCTGGCCTTGAGTAGGCAGCAAGTGCTTGGCATATTTACATATGTTATGCCAATTTAATCTTCATTTAATTGCAAAAATCTCTATGAAGAAGGTAGAGTGGAGTTACATGTAGGCTTAGATTCTAAGGTCAATAAATAAAGTGAAAATTATATAGACTCCAAATTTGCTTTGAAAATCTGAATCACATACGAAGATATACATGTTTTATTACAACCCTGAAGAGTAATAAGTTGTATGATACATATAGTAATAGGTCATATAGTATAGGGCTCCTATGGAATATAATTTTAGAGATAAAGTTGCTGGGCTTATTTGTAGAGGGTCAAATATAAAAATAAATATTAAAATGTCTTAACTAAATATGTAGATCGAGTCCACGTATTTTAATTTGCTCAAGTATATGCTCCACTGTAATTTTATCCCACATTTACCAATGAGGAAACCGAACTCAGAGAAGTTAAGTAACTTGTTTAGGAGAGACAGCTAGCAAATCTGGACTTTGGTTTAGAGTTTGGACTTAGATTTTACTGACTCCAAAGCCTATACCTATCTTCCTAAATGTATTTTGACTTCTAAGTCATTGTCCAGCAAATGACACTTGGAAGATTACTTAAAGTTAGGATTTGCCTGTATTTATACATAATATGTTAGACATAATATCTGCATACACACAAGCATGTGGCTATGTGACTAGTACATATATACTAGAAATTTACAAACCTGGAATATAGGCATTGAATGAAATCAATTCAAATGGACAAAATAAGAAATCCAGATGACCACTGGAACACTAATCAAGCAGTTTTCTCTTAGCACTCAGTGTATATTGTCAATACCCAACACGTTACTATGTGTGTTAATATCTTTCATTTGACACATGAAATTACTGAGGCTGACTGAGTGCAGTGGTTCACACTTGTAATCCAGCACTTTGGGAAGCTGAGGTGGGCCGATCACTTGAGATAAGGAGTTTGAGACCAGTCTGGCCAACGTGATGAAACCCTGTCTCTATCAAAAACACAAAGATTAGTTGGAGGTGGTGGCAGATCCCTATAATCCCAGCTACCAGGGAGGCTGAGGCAGGAGAATCGCTTGAACCCGGGAGGTGGAGGTTGCAGTGAGCTGAGATCATGCCATTGCACTTCAGTCTGGGCAACAGAACAAGACTCGGTCTCAAAAAAAAGAAAAAAAGAAAAAAAAATTACTGAGGCTAAAAGATGGACATGGTACAAACATAGAAGGCACTGATTCATCTGAGGTATTGATGTCCTATGCTTAAAATTCTGAGAATTTCAGATATATACATTATCCATCTATTCATCCATTTATCCATCCATCCATCCACCCATCCTGTAGATGTACCATGTACCAACCATCATATCCAGAATTTTTATATTAAAAATAGAAAATACACATTCCAGCAATTTGCAAATCTATACTGCTTAGTTTTAAAGTATCAGAAATTATTCTTATTGAGTAAAAAGTTAGAAATATATATCCTACTATAAGACTTTTATAACGTGTTATTTTGCATTATAGGTCTGTTATGAATTGTTATCTTTTCATTAGCAGAACTTGCCTGAATTATTAATATGTATCTTGGTTTTTTCAACTGGTACATTTCTGCAAATGAATACAATGACATTTTTTTGAAATAAAGATGAGCCAGACTTTTCATTAATTGGGGCAGAACTTTACCCCCTGTGCCAATAATTGATGAAGTTTTGTTTATATTTTATTTATAACCAACAAAGGCCAAAGCTTTGCATTCTCTGGCATTCTCCTTTAATTGCAAGTATGCTGACCTGGGGTCAGAAATTTCAGGGCTGAGCACAACTCACAGCCAGACATTCAGGTGTGCTGTGAATCGTACGGATGCTAGAAGTGAAGCCATCATCATTACCTGTGGTATTGAAGCCAAACAGGAGAGGGCAGGACACAGCAAAGGCCAGTACCCAGACGGCCGTGATCATGAGGGCCACGCGCCGACAGGAGCTCTGTCCCGTGCCATGCTGGTAGTGAACAGGCATGACCACTGCGGTGTACCTGAAAAAGCAAGGGGACAGGGGATAGGTATGGTGAGATGGAATGGGGTACGGGGTACTTCTCTTTGTTTTTTTTTTTTTTTTGAGACAGGGTCTCACTCCGTTACCCAGGCCGAAGTGCAACGGTGTGATCACTGTTCACTGCAATTCAACTCCTGGGATCAGAGCCTCCTACCTCAGCTTCCCGAGTATCTAGGATTATATGCCTGTGCCACCACGCCTGGCTAATTATTTTATTTTAGTTTATTTTATTTGTAGAGATAGGGTCTTACTTTGTTGCCCAGGCTGGTCTCAAACTCTCGGGCTCAAGCGACTCTCTGGTCTCCACCTCCCAAAATGTTGGGATTACAGGCATGAGCCACCAAGTCTAGTGAGGGGAACTTTTCAAAAGACCGGATGAAAGAAGTTAGTAGAGAAATAATCAGGTCAATCGGCATGAGAAATATAATTTAGCTAGAGGAAGAGAGAAAAGCAGAAAGGTTGAGATAAGATAAATGAAGAACTTATTGAGGGAGATGAACAGAGAAAGAGAAAAATAAAAAGGTTAACACAGCGCCGTTGCGTTGCTGGAGAGCTTCTCTCCCGGCTCTGCCTGATCGCCCAGCATAACCGGCCCTACCGTCACACACCCTTCACTCTCAACACTCTGGGTGCTGGTCTGTGTGTCTTCACCGTCTCCCGCAGGTTTTCAGGCAATGATGGAACAGTACCCAAAGAGGATGTTTACCCTCTGCTGTGTCCTAATACAAATTATAACCTTCATGGTGACAGCTCCTCTAAGCAGTAGATGTTTTAAAAATATAAATGAGAAATGTCCAATGGAGGCTTATTTTAAAATCCAGTTTTCATTCTTTTTCATGATCAAAGCCCAGTTCCTTACTATGATTGGAACAACCACTGTGGTTGTGGCTTTTTTTGTGACAATTCCTCACATGCATTTCCAGCTGCCCATCAGACTTAGCTGGACGACAGTCATCTCAAACTCAAGATGTCTAAAACAGATCTCCCCAACTCCCCAAACCTCTTAGTCTGATTCCATGTTATGCCTTTCTTCAAGACATCCAGACCCAATACTTAGACCTTTTGACTCTCTCTGGATCCTTTCATATAATTTGTTCACTTATTTATTTAACCTTTATTCAATATTTGTTGAGTCTCAATTATATGCCAGGCCCAATTCCAGATATTCAGAGGTGTGCAAAAGACACATTGTCCCTATTCTCTTTGAGCTTAGAGTAGAGTGGAGTGAATGGACAATAAAAAAGGAAACAAATATATTAATATAAAATGAAGAGTATCATGAAAGAAATAAGCTGGGTGAAGTGTTAGAGAACCAGAGAGGAGGTAAAACTAACACAGAGTGGGCAGGGAAGTGAGTGGCACGAGAGAGGGCCAGCCATGAGGTCAGATGGGGGAGGAACATTCCAGGTCCTGTAAATTTATCCATTGTATAGCTTCCCTATTTATTTATCCATCTATCCCTTTCCTGCTACCTGATTTCTGTAATGGCTACAGTCTCCTCGTTGAGCTCCTGCTGCGAGATTTCAAAGATAAATTTCATCATGTCTCCTCATCTTCCCAGCTGAAAATGATCTGAGATAGGCAGGACTCTAGAATAGCCCCAAGATTTCTGCCTTGCATAATCCCCTCCGTTGAGTGTAGGCTGAATCTGTGACTATAATGTAATATTACTCCTGTGACTTGATTACCAATCAGTTGTGGCTGAGCTAATCAAACGGGAGATTATCTTGACTGGGCCTGACCTAATTAGGTGAGCCCTTAAAGGGGACTGAGAAATTATCCTCTTGGCCTTGAAGGAGCAAACTGCTGTGTTTTGGAGAGGGTCGTTTTTTAGGAGATGGCAAAAGGCTTACAGGAGCTGAGAACTGCATTGGTTGAGAGCCAGCTAGAAAGTAGGGGCCTCAGTCCTGCAACTGCAAGCAACTGAATACTCCTAACAGCCTGAATGAGTGTGGAAAAGGATCCCAACCTCTAGATGAGAACACAACCCAGTCTACACCTTGATTTCAGCCCTGAGAGATCCTGAGAAGAGAACCTACTTACACTGTGCACAGGGTTCTGACCTACAGACTCTGCAGGATAAAAATGGGTACAGTTCAAGCTTCTAAATATGTGATAAAGTGTTCCACAGCAATAGAAAATAAATAAACTTTTCATGGCTCCTCTTTCACCCATAAACCAAGCTCAGCCTTCTCCAACATGACCTCAACTTACGTTGCCAGTCTGACATCCCACTGGTCCCTGACACTCACTCATAGCTCCAGCCAAACTGGCCTGGTGATGAGTACTCTGAGACTGGTGTCTTTGTTCAATGAATCATTCCTTCTCCCTCCCTGGGCAACTCAGTCTTGCCCTCCCTTAATCTCAGGTGAACTCTCTAGCAACCTTCCCAGTCCTTTCCATCGTACAGAGACCTCTAACTAACTATGAACTCTTAGCACTTCTATGCAAATCAATTACAGTGTGCCTTCCTGCACGCAGCTGTCTTGCTCCATGATTGAATTTGCCTCATGGCTGGAGACAGCCCCATATGATTTAAGGTACTTGAGGATCAAATCATCTTATAACCTTGATATTCTTAATAGATCTCTGTACAAAGAAAGTAATAAGGAACTGTTAACTGACTGCCTCATCGGTCATGAAGGCCTTCTTTCCCATAAGAGGGGAAGGCCTCCTTCCCTTCTAATCCTGGCCAGGCTTAGTGATCTAAAGTATATAGCTGGATCTACCTATGGCTCAACATTTTTTGTCTTATCAGTTTCCAGGGAACCTGGAGCCTCCTTAACCCTTGTGTACCTCAAGGCCTGGGATTAAGGAAAGGAAGGACAGATGCTGGGCTAGAGGGGATCGGGCAAGGCTTCCTGATGCTCCTCCTGTGTGTGCCCTGCTCCTTCGGGCCAGCACTCCCCGAATCTGTCTCGTGTGCATCTTGTTGTAGAGTGGTAACATTTGTATTCCCCAAAGAGCAGATTACAGTCAGCTGTGAGTTCTGAGATGAAGGTAAACTGTGCAGGACCTGGCCTTGACACCATGATCAACAACAAAGGTGGCTTCTTTCTCAAAAGGGAAAAATTGAATAAGGTCAAATTAAGATCCTGCCACCCACTCCTCGGGAGGCTACAACAACCTGGTCCCCTTCATCTGATGCAAGTCCTCTCTTGATTCCCTTCCTTCCTTGATACAAGAGCAGGTCAAGTAGCAGCTGGTGCTTCTCCAGGCCTCTGACTCTTCTCAGGGCTTGAGACTCTGCTGGGCTTCCAGTCCAGTATGTCTACAAGGGCCTCGCTGTTAGTGGTAGCTGTGGGCACCTGGGTGGAGGGGTTGAGCCTTGAGTCCTACTGCTGCCACGACCGAACAGCGAGGGGAAGGAATGCGGTAACTCACTTTCTCCAGGCCTGCCACTTGCCGAATGTCCTGTGAGGTAAAAGAGCCTGACCCTCCTGTGTATTTAGTGGGGTGCTGGTAAGGGGCTAACAATGGGCTCCGTAGCTTGAAAAAAGCCCTAATTTGTAATATTTGCCAATTTCTGTGGTGTAAATGCTCCCGCCATGGCCCATTTTAAGCTACCACCAAAGCTTTAATAACCGACTCAAAAAGTTTCTAACATTTTGTCAGCTCTCACTGGCCATGATAAGCTGGCTTCAGCAGATCACTGAGAGTTGTATACTTTTAAAATATGCTATAATGTTCAGCAACTCCTTGGCGGCTCCATTAATGAAGTGAGTGAGCAAGTGTAGGAAACGCTGGCTCTATCCCATAAAGAAGGAAGCAGAGACTCAAGGATGTTAATTATGAACCCAAGGTTCTGCAGCAAATTGTGGCAGAGCCAGGTCTCCCACCTCTGAGATGTGTTTCTCCCGAGTGCCCTCCTCCCTCTCAAGGGCATCGGCAGGTCTCTGAGTTCTTGTGGGGGACAAGGGCTTCCTCAGCGAAGTCAGCATGGCAAGGGTGGTTTGCGCTTGCAAAGCACTGCGAGGGCCCACAGCTGAGTTTCCTCAATTAGCTCGATTCTGTTAATTGCCTGGGGGTCCTGTTAAAATGCAGACTATCAGGCTCAGTTTCTGAAGATTCTGGTTTAGTACTTCTGAAGTAGACCCCAGAAATGTGTATTTTTGTTTCTTCTTTTTAAAAATTATTTAATTTTACTTTTCTATAAGTTATTGGGGTACATACAGGTAGTATTTGGTTACATGAGTAAGTTCTTTATGGTGATTCGTGAGATCCTGGTGCCCCCATCACAGGAGCAGCGTACACTGTACCATATTTGTAGGCTTTTATCCCTCGCCCCCCCAACTTTTTCCCCCAAGTCCTTAAAGTGCATTGTATCATTCTTATGCCTTTGCATCCTCATAGCTTAGCTCCCACATATCAGTGAGAAGGGAAATGTGTATTTTTAACAAGCAAGCACACCTTATGATTAGACAGGTTTTGAGAAAGTCTGCATTAGGGGAAATTTTGTGACAAAGGTTTCTTGTTCACGTGGATAAGAAGTGAGAGACAAGACTACATTTTAACACTTTTACATTAATTTTTTTCTTACTCTTTTTTAAACATGGTTAAACTGTTAGAATAAATGAGATCCCCCGCTTGCCATAAGCTGACTGCGACATCGAGCTGTCCCGGAATTGGCCATCGGAGGGCACTATAATGCAGCAAGAATTCTGCCAGCTCGGCTGGGGTGAGAAGTTCACTGCTCACCTGGGGGCTCTCCAGGCTCTGTGGGGAGGCAGAGAGGGAAAACCCGGCGCCCAGGTTCCTGGGGCCCTGCAGGGACCCTGAATTCCCAACCCGGCCGACCGCTTAGCCTCTGATTTCCTCTCGGAGCGATTGCACGTGACCGACCGCTGGCGAGGGCCCCGCCAAAGCACCCGGAGGGCTGGGCTGGGCTTGGCCGTGAGAAAGAGAGAGGCTTGGCCCTGGGCCGCCTCTGAACATCTGGCCGCTGCGCTCACCGCGGTACTCCAAGGCCCGGACCCGCCAGCCTCGCACTGTGCGCGCAGCCCCTCCAGCCTCTGAGCCAGGGCCCCTCCCCTTGTGTCTGAGCTCTTAACTCCCTGGGCCGTTTCTGGTGTGGATGACTCCGCGGACCCCAGCTCTGGCAGTGTGCGTGGTGATTAAGTCCGTGGGCTTGAGAAACGGACTGATCAGCTCTGAAGCTCCGCTCTGCCACTGAGCTGTGTGGCCATGGGCCAGTGGTTTGTTTTTTCTGAGACTCAATTTTCTCATCTGTACAATGGGGATAATCATTCCTGCCCGAAAAGTCTGTAATGAATATTGAATGTTATTATCTCTGTAGACATTTGTTTTTAATCATAGTGCCTAGTAATGAATACTAAACTTTCAAAAGCCAGTATTGTTATTGTTGTCATTATTATTGTGCTAGCTCAAGGGATCCGTGATTGTTCATATCAGTGAGTTTATGGTTGTCTTCCCCTTACTCCTGATTATCAGTGAACATTAAATTTATTTATTTATTCACCAAAAAAGTACATAACACTCTCTATGTGACAGACACTATTTGAAGTGCTTTACAAATATTATTTCGTTTAATCTTCCTAACAATCCTTTGAGGTATTTGCTATTATCTACACTAAACAGATAAGGGAACTGCGGCTCTGAGAGGTTAATTGACTTGCCCAAGGTCACGTTGCTATTAAACTGTAGCGCCTGGATTTTTAGGCAGGCATTGTGACTCTATAGCTAGGAACCCAGAGCCAGACTCACAGCTCACCATCTTTGAGAGAGGCTGCCTCAGTCCTCACTCTTGCACCAGCTAATTGTGTGATCTTGGCAAACTCACCCACCCATTCTAGTCTCAGCACCTTTATTTATATAGTGAGGATAATACATCTCTCTCTCACTGGATTGTCATGAGGGTTAGCAATAATGAACGAAGAACTCTTATTGTCTGGCACATAGTACATGCTAAATAAATGGTAGCTATTTTTATTGTTGTTGCTTCCAGACTCATGTAAGTTAGCATTAGCACAGAAGATAGCCAGAGCATTGAAGACATAGGAAATGTGTCTCATTTAGTACAAGAAAATTGCATCTCTAGAGATGAGCTGCCAGCATGGCCAGAAGCCCCTGCCTTGGTGCCCATCCTCACCTTCATCAATGAAGGTATCACTTATTGTAATAGAGTGCTGGTGGAAAGTCAGGAGATTCCATTTCTAGTCCCACACGTGTGCTAAGAGGCTGCAGGACTTCAGGCAAGCGGTTAGCATTTCTCCTCAAATGAGATGACCGCGACGCCCCATCTGGCTTCTGGTTCTTTGAGCGGAATCTATATGGCTTGCCACTTACTGAAGGTCTCAGTACCTCACAGAAATTGATTTCTATCTCAGAGCCCTGTCCCAGGGTGGGAGGTGTGTGTGTGTGAGTGTGTGCATGTGTGTGTGTATGTGTGTGTGTATTTGTGTGTATGTGTGTGTGTGTATGTATGTGTATGCATGTGTGTGTATGTGAACTGACAAGTGTTACTCTTTAGGAAGCTAGCAGTCCAGGAGGAAAGAGGCCAGCCTGGGTGGGAAGGCCTGACTCTAACTCCCCGCCTGGGTTTAATGAGCCCCAGAGTTCTGTGAGGGCTGCTTTTCACCACCTTTTATTTGGTCAGACAGGGGGCTCAATAAATCTTTAGTTCTGTGGACTCCCCTCCTGGAATTGTTGAAGGAGAAAGCTTTTTGCAAATCACTGGAAAGCCTTTTGCAAATATAAAGTGCTTATTTAGATGCAAACTAAAAATCCAAGGTGCCTGTGACTCATCTGGTACCTATTGTGCTCGTTGCAAAGACGCGGAGGCTTGCCTGTGTGATGGGTGCCATTTGAGAGCCACTTAAAGAACTCCCTGGTGAATGAATTTGGCTGCATTATTCCTGGGCTCCTCTCGGAGGACTCTAATTCTCACCACTTGGTTGTGTCCTCCTCTTCTGACACATTCTCAGCCCTCTCCCTGAGTTAGTTTGGACCCAGGATGAGATGGGAGGGGGGCTGGCCCCCTGGGGAGGCAGGGAGCTAAAGGAGTGGGGGCTTGTGCTCAGAGGACTTCCCACTCTGCTTTTTAAAAAAGAAAAGGCAGCATTAATCCAAGCATCAGAGCTTATGCCTAAGAATCTAATGACAATAGTATTACTTGCTTTCAAAAACACTTTTATCATTTCCTTTTCTTTCGTATCTCTTTCCACACTGTTATTACAGACCAGGGCTTCATGACCAAAAAATACTGAATCCATTTGGTTAAGTTTGTCAGATTGGTGACTGGCATTGTGTGAAGACCAAAGGTCTGTGTGAATGACTGCATTTTTAATGAATTGACCAGCTATTTGTCATCCCATGAACAGAATTTAATGCTATGTACTGCAAACTGCTGTGAAGAATAATGAATCCAGCTTTTCCAAGGCCTGTTTTCATTTCTAGAATAGGAGGGGGCTCCATTTTGAGTTTTGGTGAGGATTCATTGGCTCATATAGAAATATGAACCAAGAAGGGAGCTTCCTTTTTGCTTGGGAGCTAAGGTGTGTCTGGTCCCTTCAGGTAGGTAAGTGCTGTATATTCTCGGAGTCTTCCCATATGGGACAGAAGTCAATTCAAAGTTACTCTTGTTGGTTGCGTTTTAAGTGGCAAAAACTAGAAGTGTGTGTTAAGCATGGCTGCTGCCAGCAAAATGGTGGTCTTGTGCAAATTAGAGAAAGGCACCCTCTCCTGGCCAACTCTAGGCTTGGAAGAAGGAGTGATGGCTGGATTTCATTCCCACATCCTTGCAGAGGGCACAACCTTCACAATCTAATCCACAGCCCTAAGTGCCTGTGAATATGTGTGGGTGAAGTGTATAGGCACATTCTCAAGAGGGAAGAGAGGAGACTCAGGAACTAGGAGTGCTGAGGGGGCTCTCTTTTCACAGTTCTTCTCCCTCCTCACAAAGCAAACTCTCTCCCATTCTCTCATGTCCTTTCCGAAAGTGCCTACTTTATGGTATAAACGTTGGCTACCTTCAAGCAGGGACCACTGAATTCAGCTGGAATACTCTTTGTTCAAGGCTCCATAATGGGCATAGCAGAGAGGGTTGCAGGTGATCAGGAGCTAGGTCTTATAGAAGGCTTTGGGGTGGTGATAATGAAGCAAACCAGCTGCAGTCCCCTACTTCTGTAAATAACGTATTCCTGAAAATGTGTACTAAATGTCTAGAAATTACACAAAAGACTTAGCTGTTAGAGCTAAAAATATTGTAAAATCCCCAACTCTTCACTTTTTTACACAGCTCTATTAAAATATAACTCATATACCACAGAATTCATCCACTCAAAGTGTATAGTTCAATGTTATATGAGTATGTTTACAGAATTATGCAGTTATAGTCCTATAATTTTTTGTTGTTGTTGTTGCAGAGATGAGGACTTGCTATGCTGTCCAGGCTGGCCTCAAACTCCTGACCTCAAGCAATCCTCCCACCTTAGCCTCCCAAGTAGCTGGGATTACAGGCACATGCTACTGCACCTGGATCCCTCTATTTTAAGCACACTCTCTAAAGGTATTATTTTCAGCATTGTGGACATGTTCTTTAGTTTTCCTCTCAGTTGGATAGCCAACCAAGTGATATAAATAAAAAATCATCCAGTTGGCTGATTGGTTTGCAGGATCACCAGAGGAAAGGGTTTTCATATTCATTTTTTTATTATTCTTCAAAATTCCCATTGCAGCACATAAAAGGAAGTGTGAGGCTGTTGCTACAGAGGGCACAACACTGGGACATTGAGGGGGCCTGTGCTAGGACCTCCAGAAAAGGCAGGCTGGAGATGCCACAACATAGTGACAGAGAAAGCATAGAAAGCATTATGAGGGTTCAAGGGTGACTGAATCAGACTGTGGGACTGTGAAAGGGCTTTATGGAAAAGAGGACCATTGTGATAGATCTTGGAGCATGAGGATATGGGGCGGCCTGGGAAGAGATGAAAAGCGGGATTGAGGCTGGGCATGGTGGCTTGCTCCTGTAATCCCAGCAATTTGGGAGGCCGAAGCAGGTGGATTGTTTGAGGCCAGGAGCTTGAGACCAGCCTGACCAACATGGTGAAAACCCATCTCTACTAAAAATGCAAAAATTAGCCAGACAGGGTGGTGGGTGCCTGTAATTCCAGATACTTAGGAGGCAGAGGATGGAGAATTGCTTGAACCCAGGAGGCGGAGTTTGCAGGGAGCTGAGACTGTACCACTGCACTCCAGGCAGAGATTCTGACTCAAAACAACAAGAAAGAAAGAGAGAGAGAGAGAGAGAATGAAAGAAAGAAAGAGAAAGAGAGAGAGAAAGGCAAAGAAAGGAAAAAAGGAAGAAAGGAAGGAAAGAAAGGAAGGAAGGAAGGAAGGAAGGAAGGCAGGAAGGAAGGAAGGAAGGATTGCTTGAGGCCATATTGTGGAAAACATTGAAAGCCAGGCTGTGGAGGTAATTCTAACTTTCATTCAGTAGGCCAAGGTGACACTGAGGGGTTTTGAGTGGGGGAATGGCCACTGGGGCTTTACTTTTGGGGGAACAATTTTGATAGTAATATGAAGGACCAGTTAGAAAGTGCAGCAGAATTTAGGTAAGGGGTCAAGGAGGCAGCAAGAAAGGCAAAGTAGAGAAAAACCTGAAAAAAAAAAAAAAAAAAAGGGCAAAAATAGGGTCTATAAACACCAACCTCTTGAATATGAAATATCAGGAAGAGAAAGGAGTCAAACAAAACACAAGATTCCGGGAAAAAGATGCTGTGAAGAAGAGATCACCATGTCAAGGTGATTTGGTGCTTTAATGGTTTGGTTTTTAACAACTGACATAACGGGAACAAGTGGAATATCCAGGCAGTAATGTGATCTGGAACTCAGGGGAGAAGGCATAAATGTAGTTGGAGGTTTAGGGATGTTAGCACAAAGCTTAAGATTATTTACTTCAAGTCAAATAGATATGAATTCTAATCCTGGCGTGGCCCTGTGCTAGTGGTGTGGCCTTGGCAAATTCCTTAAGTACTCTAAGAAGTTGGAAATTGAAGATAATGACAGTACCTAAGAATTGTGAAAATGAAATGAGTTGATGTGTGTCAAAGCTTAGCACAATGTGATAAATTCTCAATAAATGGCAGATCTTATTTGGGGTCACCTGTGGAACTATGAGGTAGATGGATGATATTATTGGGGGGGAAGAGGTGGAAGGGGAAGTGGGAGGGAGATAACTCAGAGGAGGAAAAGGAGGTGGCTCTTGATGGGTGTCAAGGGCCATAGGCTTAAAAGTGACCTCCTTTCCCCAGGGCTCTCAGTGGGGCTGGTGATGTCCTGGGGGAGCCATGGCAAATCTAAGGCTCAGCGAGAGGAAAGGGGAAAGAAGAGAGGAAGACAAAAGGAGAGGGAAAGGGAGAAGCAGAGGGACCCGGAGCAAGGGTGATGAGTCCAGGTGCTCTCAGGGATAGAAAGCAATGTTACCAGGCAGCACACACAGAGAGAGGAGTCAAAATCATAGCAGTTCATCCCAGCAAACAAAATGTAATTTTAAATAGCGTGCTGTTCTTTACTTCCTTCTCTAAGCTCTATGAGAGAAACATACAGATCACATCCATGCTTTCTAAAATTGCCTTTCTCCCCCACTTCTCTCCCCTCTTGCCCTTAAAAATTATCCCTATACCTGCCCTGCTACTTTCTCTCTATCTCTCCCTTCAACAAAAACAAACAAAACAATAACAGGATTTCCTACGAACCCATCAGCTCACCTTTCCTACTTCTGCCACCTCCTTGCCTTCCTATTAGAAAGCAATAAAGCCCCCAAAGGATGGTGGAAAACAGCACCAGAATCCTTTTCAGGGAGTTGGAGGAGAAGAAAGGCTAGGAAAGCTTATAGGGTCATTATTTCCCTCCTGTTGCAGGGGTTTCTTCTCACCTGCAAATCATACTTTGAAAGAAAATGAAATAGAATGTTCCAGCGTCAAGTTCTACTTGGAGGTTACCCTAGTACCCTCAAATGCAAAACCTGTCTCTCCCCACTTCCCCAGCTTTTGGGCCACCTGGAGGGGGAATTGCAACCCTACCTGTCTATGCTGATGGCACAGAGGTTCAGGATGCTGGCTGTACACATCATGACGTCCAGGGTGACAAAAACATCGCAGCAAATGCGGCTGAAATTCCAGACTCCACCTGTCACCTGGGTGTCAGAGACAAGGATGTTAGTGTTTACCCCAGTGAAGGAACAACAACCCAACTGGCCCTATCGTCTTTCCTATGCTGCCTAGAGTAGATGTTGGTGCTCCTGCTCGGCAGATGGACATTGAGGAAGTGCCAGGCTATCTGAGATTGGTTGCTAAAGAAAGGACAAATTCACAGACTGTTAGGATGTTAATGCTGGAAGTGATCTTCCAAATCAATTAGTCCAGAGATTCTCAAAGTGTGGTCCACAGTGGGATATTCATTAAAGATGTAGATTTCTGAATCCTTCTTATTATACCTACTGAGTCAGAATCTTTGGCTCTTTGGTCCATCAATCTTCATTTTTCTTTCTTTCTTTCTTTTTTTTTTTTTGAGATGGAGTTTCGCTCTTGTTACCCAGGCTGGAGTGCAATGACGCGATCTCAGCTCACCGCAACCTCCGCCTCCTGGGTTCAGGCAATTCTGCCTCAGCCTCCTGAGTAGCTGGGATTACAGGCACGCGCCACTATGCCCAGCTAATTTTTTGTATTTTTAGTAGAGACGGGGTTTCACCATGTTGACCAGGATGGTCTCGATCTCTTGACCTCGTGATCCACCCGCCGTGGCCTCCCAAAGTGCTGGGATTACAGATGTGAGCCACCGCGCCCGGCAAATCTTCATTTTTAAATAAACACTCCTATATATACCAAGATTTGAGAATCACTGGTGAAGTTCAAACTCTCCTTGTTAGCTCTCCTTGTGGTTAAGTGAGGTACTTACTCATAGAAGCTTAGCTGGTGGTAAAAGAACTTTGGTGGCTGCCCGATGCATGCATTGTGCCAAAACTGTATCTCTGAAGCCCTCCACCCAGTAGAGAGTTCATCACTTAAGAAATAAGCTAAGAACACATTTTTCATAAAATGTACCTCCAAAGTAAAAATCTTTCTGGCTTCGGGTTGTAAAGCTTGGAAACACTCTGAAACAACACCTATGGGAATCTGTATAAAATAAGTCTGTGCCAATGTGACTGCCTTCAACACTCTCCCTCCCCACCCACATCCCAGAAACCAAAAGGTGGGGAAGAGGGCTGGATTCTCTCTGCTACTTAGAATTCATGAGGATGCTTTCGACTTCATGTATCTATCTATACCTGTGTTTCAAGTTCCATAACACCCTCTGAGTAATGCTTACAGTCAGGAATTTAGGTAATATCATTTTTATTTTAGCATATTTCTATTTATTTTTAAAACTTTTACATAGACTAATCGAGCCAGGAAGATGTGTCAGGGAGATTGTCACTTTTAAATTGTCCACCAAAGGCCACTCATGGACCGCAAGGCTTTGTGCGGTTACCAGCTTCTTGCCTGCAGGAGCTGCCATTCTTGGGGACCATAGTTCTCAGAGAGAAACCTGCCAAGCTTTGTGTCTCTGGCTGTAGCTGGGTATTCACAATACCCCTCCTGAACAGGCCCAGTGGCCATTTAAGAGGAAGAAAGAGTGAAAAATGGTACAGTAGCCTCTAAAGTAGCTTCTCAACAAGAAAGCAGATACTGACAAAATGACTGTGCCTAATGACAGTGCTAGCCATTCGTCTGGTTTCTCATCCAAAAATTTTCTTATATGACCAAGGCACTTTACTGTTCATTTCTGTTTTATCCCAATAAAGCAAGGTCCTTAAAGATAGTCTATCCTACCTTGCCCATAATAACTTCTTCCCCTTGAATTCGTTTCTTTTTTTTGCATCTCATTTTATTCCTGTTTGGTCATCTCCAGACTGTTTTGAGAAACCCTGACCAATGATTTTTTGTTTAAAAGCAACAATGAAAAGTTAAAACTAGTGAGGAATTTGTTCAATTGGTTTTGGATTTACTGTCTTTTAGTTTGACCAATTGGCTCTATATAATTGAAAACTCAATATGAATTTATAGGAATCATGAGAATAAAAAGCTTTTAAAAAATTGAGATGTAAGAATTCTGATCTAATGAGTCATAATGTCACAATGATTTAAGGGAACCAGGAGAATAAAAGATGGTTTTGTTCATTACATAGGACAGTTGTATACTATAAAAGCTTCTTGAAAAAGTTGATTTTGTATAATAAATTTTATTTCAACATTATATCTTTCAGCAGTTAATGTCTTAAATTGGGTAAAGAAACACTTTTTGGCATAATTGTGAGCACATGTTTGTTTATGTGTGTTTTGGGCTAGTGTAGGTGAAAAAGGATAGTTAAGACAACAGCAAACTTCCGTGTTTGCTGGCTATTCATTCATTTATTCATGCACTTGTAAAGCAAATACCTGTGAAGCTCTTAGTACTTGGTTTGTAGAAGGAGTGTATGTCATGTGTGTTGAGAGGTTTTACCAAATGTACTATAGGGCCTATCCTCAAAGAATTCACAAGGTAACTGGAGAAGCAAGACACTCTTCAATAGAATACTAGAGATCATCACGATATCCCAACATTGTTAATAGGAATTAACATTTATTAAGAATTTACTGTACATGTGTTACCAACTCACATGACCCATTCCAGAAATTTCTATAACTTTGAAACTTCAGATTTTGAAAACTGAATTTGTTTTTATTGTATGCGTTCTTAGAGGTTTTTGAAGACAAGTTATACCCTTACTTGGTAGGAGATGGAGTGACTGTTACTTAACCAACACTAACAGGAGCAGGAAGATTTACTTGTTCGCTGCTGCAACCCCAGCTCCCAGAGCAGGGCCCAAGCATGAAAATATATTCTGAAATAATAAATGGCCTCTGACATAATCTGTCATAATAAGAGCTAATCTTTATTGAATGCTTACTAAGTGCCTGGTGTTCTGCAAAGCAGTTTACATACATGGCCTCTATTGCCAATTATATCCTATAACAGAGGATTATCTTTATTGTCAAGGAAGAACCTAAAAGCTTAGAGAGAATAACCACTTTGTCCAAGGTCACAGGGCTAGTACAGGCAGACAGAGCGTTGGAATATAGGTTGTTACACATCCTGCTATAGGGAAGTGTTAGGTGAGGAGGGGTAGTTGTTAGAAAAGAGATGGAAGTGGGCAGATACCAGGGGAAAGGAGAAAACCAGGTGCTCCTCAGGGATTTCTGTGTGACAGTCCACATCATCTCCTTTCCAGGGAAAGAGACACTCTCCTGATTGCATCTATCCCAGGGTTCAAAGAACAGTGCAAGAGACCGTGGTACTTGCTACCTTTGGGGCTGGTGAAAGTGCACAAGACAGTTTTCTTTAATACCCCTCCTGCTTAGCCACCAAAGGCCAAAACCCTCAAGCTGTTTTCTGGCTTCCAGGCCCCCACTGGCCTCTCATCCCATTCTGGCTATCCTCTTTTCCTGTCTCGTGATCCTGCCATCAAAATTCTCATTCTCTCCTTGATTTCAGCTTAGAGTCAAGAAGAAAACAATCTGATTAGCTGATTAAAATAATTCCCACTAAGGTGCCATCACTTAGCCTTCCCTGGAGCTTACTCATTAAAATGAGTCTCTAATTGGTGGGATTTATGGTGGAATTTTTTTTTTCTATTGGCAACCTCCACATCAAGAAACTAATAGTAAGAGATCAATAGAGAGCATCTAGATGCCAAGAATATGCTGGTAACTCTCACACATTATCTCATAGCAACCTGAAGAGGCAAGTATGATTTCTAACTTATAGATAAAGAAATGGAAGCCAGGTGCGGTGGCTGATGCCTGTAATCCCAGCACTTTAGGAGGCTGAGGTGGGCAGATCACCTGAGGTCGGGAGTTCAAGACCAGCTTGACCAACATGGAGAAACTCTGTCTCTACTAAAAATACAAAATTAGCTGGGCGTGGTGGCGCATGCCTGTAATCCCAGCTACTCAGGAGGCTGAGGCAGGAGAATCGCTTGAACCTGGGAGGCGGAGTTTGTGGTGAGCCAAGATCATGCCATTGCACTCCAAACTGGGCAATAAGAGCAGAACTCCGTCTCAAGAAAAAATTAAATAAATAAAAGAAATAGAGACCTGGAAGGGTTGAGTAATTTGCCTAAGGATCCATAGCTTGTAAAGGGAGCTAGAATTTCGACCTCTTTATATTAACCATTACTCTTCTTGCCTCTCAAAGGTTAGCATCTTGTGCTTCTGAGAAGTGTACAATTTATCTCCATTCTAATATCATGGGAAGAAGAGTTGGTGTGTGTCCATCCATTACCCATGTAGCCACTGTTTATTGAGTGCCCACGATGTGTCTGATATTTTGCTTGGGTGGGTGTATTGAAACAAACTTATTTTTGTTCCCAGGGTCTCAGAATACAATGTGTGCCTACTACCAGAAGTAATGTGTGAATGGGTGTGGGTGAACTGAGGGCCCAGGAGATAGATACTAAGAAAACAGGTATGAGGTAATGTGATAAGTGCCAAAGGTGAGATAGGTACAAAGTGTTGGGAGATTATGAAAGGCAGAGTGATTTTTGAAATTAAAACAGATAAAAGTGAAAAGAGGCCAGGTGTAGTGGCTCACATCTGTAATCCAGCATTTTGGGAGGCTGAGGTAGGCAGATCACTTACAGTCAGGGGTTCAAGACCAGCTGGCCAACATGGTGAAACCCCCATCTCTACTAAAAATACAAAAATTAGCTGGGTGTGGTCGTGTGCGCCTGTAATCCCACCTACTAGAGAAGCTGAAGCATGAGAATGGCTTGAACCCGAGAGGCAGAGGTTGCAGTGAGACAAGATCGTGCCATTGGACTCCAGACTGGGCGATACAGCGAGACTCAGTCTCAAAAAAAAAAAAAAAGTGAAAAAAGTCAGTTTGGCTTAAGGCTTTTTAGAGACACCATTCTTTCTCCTGCATTCTAATGAATAACTCACTTCAGAATTACACAGCAACCAGGTGGCGTTACTCTTACTTGCTAATGAATATACTAACTCCCTGTGGCAATACAGAAGTTGAGTAAGCAGGAAAGTGTCTTCAGGTACTGAACTTGTCTATTGATTTTCAATAGACACAGCCTAGGGCAGCATTCCCCACATTTACTGATTATAAGGCAGCATTTCCCAAATCTCAGGAAGCTCTTGTTAAACAAAACGATTCTTAGGCCTCACTTGAAGTAATAAGTCCCTCAAGTGATTCTTACTGTGTTGGTTGGGGAAACACTGGTCTGAGGGTTAAGGGGAGCATAATATGATCCTCACAAATGGTTGTACCTAAGGCAGGGCTCCTTAAGCATTCTTTAGCCTGTTGATTTCGTTAGCTTCATGGTCCACATCTCAGAAGAATGTGGGTTTTTTTTTTTTTTTGGGATGGAGTCTCGCTCTGTCGCCCAGGCTGGAGTGCAGGGGCATGATCTCCGCTCACTGCAACCTCCACCTCTCGGTTTCAAGCGATTCTCCTGCCTCAGCCTCCCAAGTAGCTGGGATTATAGGCACCTGCCACCATGCCCGGCTAAATTTTGTATTTTTAGTAGAGACATGGTTTCACCATGTTGGCCAGGCTTGTCTTGAACTCCTGACCTCAGGTGATCCACCCGTTTCAGCCTCCCAAACTGCTGGGATTACAGGCATGAGCCACTGCACCTGGACAGAAGAATGTTTTTAATGCATTCATAGAGAATATCAATTTTATTGAAATACAGTTATCAAAGTTTAAAGATATATGTGTTTCTTTAATAATTCATTAACAAGATCTAGTGGCAGGTTCAAAATTCCTATAATTTCAAAGTAGTGATAAGTATAAGTGATGTTTCAAGATGTATGCAACAATCATAATGCAGTTTGAAAATATGAATATCATTGGTGTGAAGGAAGGAGTGTTAAAAAATTAAACAAAATTTAGGAGGCTGAGACAGAATTGCTTGAACCCGGGAGGTAGAGGTTGCAGTGAGCTGAGATTGCGCCACTGCACTCCAGCCTGGGCGATAGAGTGAGACTCCATCTCAAACAGAAAAAAAAAAGAAAGTGAAAAAAATTAAGAAATCTGTGACACTAAACATTGCTTCTGCTGTGGGTTGATACCTATGTTTGTAATTAAAGGAAATTCTAAATTTCATCTCAGGGAAAATAAAGGAGTAGTTTTATTTACATCCAAGTTGATGAAATCCACAGATTAAGAACTCCTACTCTAAAGGGATGAGTTTTTAGTTGTTTGGAAATAGCTAAGGGGCAAAGATAGAATTACTTCTCTAATTAGCCTCTTCAGTCCATTTTTGTTTGCCACATTCGGAGTATTTTTTGGTGGGAGGGTTACTGTGGGGCAACGTAGGATAATAAATAAGGATTTTTCACTTCTCGGCATCTTAATTTCCCCATCTGTGAAATGGGGATTTTGCGGCTTAGTGGTTCCCAAATGTCATAGTAGATGACTAGCTGGCTGCACAAGTCACGTCAGGTGGGAGTGGGGCCGGTGGCTTATTATAATTACTCTAGACCTCCAGGCTTGCCCTGCAAATGCTGGCTTGGTAGACCCGAGGTAGACCCAACAGTTTGTTTGTTTATTTGTTTGATTTTTTGAGACGGAGTATTGCTCTGTCGCCCAGGCTGGAGTGCAATGGTGCGATCTCGCCTCACTGCAATTTCCACCTCCTGGGTTCAAGTGATTCTCCTGCCTCAGCCTCCCGAGTAGCTGGGATTACAAACAACTACCCCCGACTAATTTTTGTATTTTTAGTAGAGACGGGGTTTCACCGTGTTAGTCAGGCTGGTCTCGAACTCCTGACCTCAGGTGATCTGCCCGCCTTGGCCTTCCAAAGTGCTGGGATTACAGGCATGAGCCACCGTGCCTGGCCCAGTTTGTATTTTTTTTTTTTTTTTTGAGATGGACTTTTGCTCTTGTTACCCAGGCTGGAGTGCAGTGGCACGATCTTGGCTCACTACAACCTCCGCCTCCCAGGTTCAAGCGATTCTCCTGCCTCAGCCTCCCGATTACAGGCATGCACAACCATGCCCGGCTAATTTTGTATTTTTAGTAGAGATGGGGTTTCGCCATGTTGGACAGGCTGGTTTCGAACTCCTGACCTCAAGTGACCCACCCGCCTTGGCCTTCCAAAGTGCTGGGATTACAGGCGTGAGCCACCGCGCCCTGCCCAGTTTGTATTTTTAACAAACAGTCTCTCCTTCCCCAACTGCTGTAAGTTAAGTGTGTCCCCCAAAAGGCGTGTGTTGGAAATTCAATCTCCAATGCAATGGTGTTGGGAGATGGGGCCTAATAAGAGGTGACTAGCCTTGAGGACTCTGCCCTCATGAGTAGATTAATGTTGCTCTTGTGGGAGTGGGTTCCTTTTAAAAGGACAAGTTTGGTCCCCTTTTGCTTCTTTTCTGTCCTCCTACTTTCCATCATGGGATGACAGCATGGAGGCCCTTTCCAGATGGAGGCCTTTTGATCTTGGACTTTCAAGCCTCCAGAACTGTTCTTTATAAATTACCCAGCCTCATGTATTCTGTCGTAGCTGCACAAAATGGACTAACATTCCCCCTAATGAAAGTTTACTTTAGAGCTGCTGAAAGTTTAGGTGCATAAGAAGTATGGAGTAGCTCATTGAAAAATGAGACTCCAAGACTCATCCTCAGAGAAACCATGTCATTTGAATATGGCCAGGAATTTCTTGTGGTTGGATCACACTGTGGAAATGATGGCAAAAATAATCTCTAAGCCCTTCCAGCTTTAATATTCTATAAGCTTTTATCAAAATCGAGAGTTTGGTGAAGACATTGTGAGAATATCCTGTTTTTGTTTTCCAGTAGGGAGGTCTTACATTGCTATCATTTGGGGGTTTTTGAGCTGTTGTAAAACTTCCCTTGAAAAAAAAGCATGTCTTTATTTTTTATAATCAATATCATTACAAAACTCAAAGATTCCTCTGTTCCCAAAATATTGCTATTTTTTCCTTTCATCACCATCCAACCTCGATAGCTTTTTCTGTGGTGCGTTTCCTTGTCGGAACCCATCTGATTCTATTTTGCTTGACTACCTTTCTTAGTCCTCACGTCTTTTCTCCTGTCTATACTGGGACCCAAGTAGCATGAGTTTAGTATTCCAAATGTTCCCCTGGCTGCTTATACTGCCTTTCTCTCCTGATAAAAGTGCTTTAAGCATCACAAAAGGTGCTTCACTGAGTGGAAAAAAATGAGATGTTTGTGCTTGGAGAGGAAGCTCCGGAGTGCAGCCTGTAAGGCAGGAAATTAAAATCTTGAGAGGAAATCTGAGATAGAACAATTTGGGATGGCACAGAAAAGTTGAGAAAATCCTGCAAACTGAATTAAACAGATAGCCAAGCCAGGAGCCCTAAGAAATATAGCCTTCTGTGAGGTCACCCGCATGGTTTTTGTCCTGAACTTCTCTGCTAGGCTTGAGGACAGAGAATACTGAAGCACGTCAGTGACTGGTCCCTGTGAGCCCCTTTATATAATGTTCAGGTGAAGGCTCCTCTGTGTCTTAAAGATGAGAATGATACCAATGAAATCTGACTGTGGTTCAAACTTATTCACTATCTTCTTCCATCTTTCCAATAAATAGTCCCTGGATTCCACTGGGAATCTATGAGATCCCTGGGCAGTATCCAAGGAAGAAACACATAGCCTGTGCTAAATCAATTCTTCCGTCTGGAAATCATGTGCCATAAGTCAGTCTAATCAGAGCGTATCTTGATACTTCTACCAGAAATTCTAGGAAAAGGATTTCCTCTCTTGCTGTGAATGGTGTGGTATGGACACGTGAGGCCTATAGCTAAGCCTGTTGCCTGCAGATAAGGCCAACGTACCGAAAAAGGCAGAGCTGAGAGAACTGTGGGGAAATGGAGCTGGAGCTCTGATGGAACTGTGCCTGCAGCCCACCCTACCAGAGGACTTTATAAAGTTCCTGGTATGACAGCCGATGCATTCTGTTTTTGTTTTGTTTGTTTGTTTTGTTTTTAATGTAAGCCAATTAGAATTAAGCATTTTTCTAAAAAAAAAAAACTTATAATGAAAAATGTCTTAAGTGAGATATTTATAGATCAAAAGTTTTGGTTATCAAAGTACTCTATCAGTCGATGACAGCTGAGCCTAACATCAGCTCAACATGGAAAATGTTGTTGTCACCTCCATTTTATTCACTTAAATCCATGTCTTCTGACTCCCAGTTCTGAGTCTTTTTCTCACAGCATGACACTGTGTTGAAATGACATTCATCCCAGTGAATTCCAATAAAGGCAATGTGATACTTTATTGCCTACCTCAGAGCAATTCCCCACCCCTACATCTTTTATAAATAAAACACACATTTTTCTTTTTTCTTTTTTAGCTTCCTTTGCAGCTAAAGGTGGCCTCATGACTAAGTTCTGGCCAATTAAGCTAACATGAAATCTCTCAGAAACAAGCTTCAAGCTACTCCAGAGAAAATGCACGCACTCTCGATCTCTCATTTCCTGCTGTCCCCACCTATCCTATTTTTGAATACTGTCATGATGCTAGAGAGCTATGGGAACATAAAGAACTAGCTAGCTTGCCAAGAGTGTTGAAGAGGAAGAATGGAAAAGTCTGGTCTGTGATGACACCATGGGGCAGCTGAACCAACACACAATTCTCTTCCTCCAGAATTCTGGTTATGTGAAAAACTTTAAATGTAATTAAGCCACAACTAATCAAGGTTTCCAATATTTACAGCCAAACATTCCTAATTCATAAATACTGGTGTCTGGCAAAATGAGCCAATTTTCCTTCGAAGAAGGTAGAGGTGTTCAAATCAAAGTACACGAGGCTATGAATTTGGTGAATCTTTTGACTCCCAAAATGGTGTTCTTCTCATGAGTATCTTATCTTCCTGGGGGCCTTCAAGCCTATAGCAGTCTCTGTGATCAACATTGCACCCTTTTCTTTTCTAAAGGGAGCTCTTAGGCTAAGTAATTACTAGAGTAGCTACTTAAACTGCACTATCATTAGGACAAGTTAGTGAGAATAATACTTTGCTGCTTCTTGAGGCACATGGATTTATATACTCATAGCCCGTATTTTAAGGGTTCACAGTGCTCTTTTCTTTCATTAAGGTGCCTCATCTGCCTTTAAGGAAAGATAGGAAAACATCTAAGGTTAAGAAAAGTATAGATGATGTAAGATAGAGAGACTTGGTTCTCTGAACTAGAAACTTCTAATATCTTAACTGGTCATCTGTTAATGATGTCTACTTTAAGTGATATCCCATCTTTTACTGAGACAAACTCTTAGCTCACTGCTATGGAGAGTGATGCAGAGATACTCTTCATTGGCCTTAGGGCCTCTTTTTGGTCTTATCAACTTGCTTCAAGGCCCAGTCAGTGCCTCAAATCAAGTTGGTAAGACCAAAAAGAGGCCCTAAGGCCAGTGAGGAGATATCTCTGCTCCCCTAAATCTTCCTTATGTGAATGTAGATTTTAAAAATCATATTCTTATTGCATCTCGGCCTTTTGGTTAAAATCAAATGTAAAAATTATGATCTTGATCACTGAGCACCTACACCAAATAACCTGTTGGACAGAGGGCATAGTATTATGGTTTTTATGGGGAGAAACCAAGAACTCCATCAGAGCTGTTCATGGCAGAAAACCTAGAGGTACTACTGCAGTGATTCCATTAAGGTCTTTGGCAAGATTTCCTGTCATTTTCTGTAGTTTCAGCTGCCCGTCTATGCTCAGCAGTAGAATAGGAGCGCTGCTATATCAGAAGGTGTGGCTAGAAGCGGGTGCCATGGGTTGGTAGCGTGGAAAAGTCTATCTCCTAAACCTGTATATACAGATGTTTTCCAGTATAGTCCAACCAGAGTCCTAGAAGTAATCACAAATACATAGCCAACTAATGCCGCAAGTGGCTTTGTTACAGACACCAAAAGCCTGGTTTTATCTTAGAGGGAATAAAAATCTCATTAGAGTGATGGTCCATTGCCTACATTTCTTTCTGACATTCATCCTTCTGGGCGACTTAAGAATCCTTGGAACATACAGAAATGGACAAAAACATTTTAGGAGAATGGTGGCAGTGCTGGGAGTCATTGACCAATTCATATTGGCTTGTTGCACCTAAAGTGCCTCATTCTTGAACAGAAATATCATGTGATTCTAAATTTTTTTCACTCTCATTATTATTGATATAAAATAACACATAGCTCATCCCTAAAAGTCCTCACCCCAAAAAGTCAGTCTGTAGCAATAGATAGAGAGGCAGATGATATTAGCAGGAATAGCCTATATAATGCATACATTACAGAGAAGATTTATTTCGTCATTTAGATATCAAATGTTGTAACATTTAGCATGTGTTGTATGCCAGGTAGTATGTTTAGGCTACAGGAAATGAAGAACAAAGACCTAGTCTCTGACTTCAAGGTTGACTCAGACTAATAGGGTTGACAGAAAAATCAAGATAATTATAAGACCCTTCACCCTCCCAACTAGGATTATCCTAACTGGGAAGAATAAATACATATTTTTTCTTCAAGTGCTCCCTTAGCCTTTAGATCTACCCAGCCTAGTTGTTTTTCTTCTTTTCCTTTTGTTTTTCTATTTTCTTTTTTCTTTATGTCTCCCCCTTGAGATCATAAGTCTAATTTTAGTTCCCAGCCATTCTTTAACACAGGCATTAGCATAGGCAGTCTATGTACAAGGTTTTTGCTCTCCCATGATATGTCACACTTAATTAACTGTCACTTTTACTATCAATATTAACTGAGATATTAATTTGATGAATCTTAATTTCTCTTAATCATACCATCATTTTTATCCTTCATTGGATACCTCTTTAAAATGACACACAGTGCAGAGGAGAAATATTAATAGTATACGCAGGTTTTTTTTTTTCTAAGATGGAGTTTCACTCTTGTTGCCCAGTCTGGAGTGCAATGGTGCAATCTCGGCTCACCACAACCTCTGCCTCCCGGGTTCAAACAATTCTCCTGCTTCAGCCTCCTGAGTAGCTGGGATTACAGGCATGCACCACCACACCCAAATAATTTTGTATTTTTAGTAGAGACAGGGTTTCTCCATGTTGGTCAGGCTGGTTGTGAACTTCCAACCTCAGGTGATCCACCTGCCTCGGCCTCCCAAAGTGCTGGGATTACAGGCGTGAGCTACCGTGCCCGGCCTCAGGTTTTATCATTTATTTATTTTCATCTCTTAAGTAATTGCATATTTTCCTGGTAAGAATATCTGTTTTTTGAACAGATGTAGTCACCCTGATTTCCTTGTTAGCAAATGAGTGTTTGTCTTGACTGCCACCTGACTCTGTTTTGCACTTCCAAATGAAAATACTTTTAAATTTAATAAATGTTACTCCCCAAAAGAATTCTCCAGGATCTTCGGCACTATCTGTCTGGCAAAGGCTCTGTACTATTAATGGACACGTGGAAAACATAAATTTGAGGGTTTTGTCTGTTCCTTTGGTAGCAGAGTGTACAGAGAGCTGGTACCCAGGAAGAAAGAGTAAACAGGGAGGGTAACTGAGCCATCCAGAGAAGTCTGATCTGTTTGCTGGCCATTCTTTCTATCTTTCCCTACATTCACTAATTTTTTTTCTATAATTCCTTTTTTCCCCTGGCCTCACATCCCTCCTGCACAACACCCTCATATTTATTGAGCACTGGTAAAGATGCCTTCTGGACTGCCTCACCTAGCCCACCATGTCATTGAGACATGTCTGACACAGAGAATAAACTTGAGGCCATATTAGGAAGAGTCCCATCACTCAGCTCTAGTCACCTGAACATTGGAGACCCATGAACAGAATCCTTCTCAGTTCCCTGGTTTGGATGTGGGTAAGGGACAAGATGGTGGCTGTTTTCCAGAGCTTTGGCTCTCTCATTAAAGGGAGAATGAGAGCTCTCCTTCCTTCCTCAGTTCCTGACTGTTCAGGGAGTCTTTTGAACCCTGAAGGCTGGGAACTCAGGGAAGACAAATACAAGCACAGTCATAGAGGCAGCACGTGCTTGAAGTCTACTCACCTCCAGGTATACCACCCAGGGCATCACCAAGGTGGCCACCAGCAAGTCTGCCACAGCCAGGCTCACTACTAGGTAGTTGGTGGTAGTCTGCAGGGCCCGCTCCTTCAGCACAGCCATGCACACCAGGCCATTGCCGAAGACGATGGCCAGGATGAGCGCACAGTAGGAGAGGGCATAGTAGGCATGTGGGCGCACCTGGCTGGCACCTGTGGAGTTTTCCTCCCCACAGGTGTAGTTCAGGTGGCTGCTCAGCTGACTCAGAGGTGCCATAGCCCAGAGGGAGGTACGTGATGCCAAGGGCCTTCCTGTGAGGAGACAGAAAACAACGTTAATAAAATCAGACTCTTTGGGGCTTGGTTGCTTAGTTACATGTTTTGATTTATTGCATCAACAAATATTTATGGAGCATTTTCTACATAGTAGGGACTTTTGTGAGAGTTGGAGACACAGCAGTGAACAAAGGAGATAAAACTTGCTCCCCTTTGAAGCTCCCATTCTAGAGAAGAAGACAGACAATAAACAAGATAAATAAAAGATGTGGTATGTTCAATAATGACATGTATGACACAAATCGGGGAGGTGGGTAAGTAGTGGGTGAAGATTGTGTCTTTGTGGGTGAATAAGTCTGAATATAATCAGGAACTCCTCATGGAGAAATCATCAATTGAGTCAGGACCTGGAGGAGATCAGGAAGCAGACCGTGCAGATATCTGATAAGACAGCAGTACAAGCAGTGAGAACAGCAGGTGCCAGCAGGAAGCACTAGCACATAGAAGGCATAGGAGGGAGGCCAGTGAGGCTGGAGCCAAGTGAGGCAGGATTAGAACAGTGGAGGGGGTGTGGCAGAGAGGTTGTGCAGTGCCATGGAAAGTACCATGCTTGAACTCTGACTAGGATGGGAAGCTGTTGCAGGATTACAATCCTAGCTCTGATGCTTCCTAACTCTGGGACCTTGTGCTTATTACTTTACCTCTCTGGGCTCCAGATTCTTCCTGTGTAAAATGCGGGAATAATGAAACCCACCTAACTTAGTCCATTTTGGGTTACTATAACAGAACACCTAAGTCTGGGTAATTTACAAAGATCAGAAATGTATCTTCTCACAGTTCTGAAGTCTAGAGGAAGACATAAGGCCTGTGACTTACAGTGTAACCCTGAAACCCAAGTAAAAGTGACTTTTGCCCCAGGCTCTGTGCTATAAAGGAGCCCACTCTGGTCTTCTGCTATCGTCTGAAGTTTGTGTCTCCCTAAACTCATGTGTAGAAATCCTAACTCCCAATATGATGGTATTAGGAGGTAGGGGTCTTTAAGCAGTGATTAGGTTATGAGGACAGAGCCCTCATGAATGGAATGAGTGCTCTTATAAAAGAGACCCAGAGAGCCGGCTAGTCTCTTTCACCAGGCGAGGACATAGAGAAAAGATAGCCATCTATGAACCAGAAAGCAGGTCCTCACCAAACACTGAAACTTCTGGTGCCTTGATCTTGGACTTCCCAGACTTCAGAACTGTGAAAAATAAATATCTGTTGCTTATAAGCTACCCAGTTTATGGCATTTTGTGATAGCAGCCCAAAAGGACTAAGGCACCCACTACTGATATGCCTCTACGCCTCCACAGGATGAAGCTGTAACCTCCCACAGTGCCAAGGAGAAGGTCTGCTAAGTTTACACCCTTGTCTAGACCACACTCAGAATTCTCTGCCAAACTGCTCAAAGCCTGTTTCCAGGGCATCATGGGCCTTATTCTAAATCTGTCACCCTGAGGGTAGACTATGCCATAAATGTGGAGGGTCCCTGGGGCCAAGTGGGTAGCTTTCAGTTAGAGTTCAAACAAATAGATCCTATGTAGGCTGAGGTGGGGAGAGAAGAGGACACGGTCCCTGAGGCAGGTTAGGGGTGGAGGCCCAGCTTCTCCTGCATGGTCACATTTTGTATGGAATTCTGAAGGGTCCAGTAATCTTAAATACGAACCTGGCCTTCCACATTGTTACAAAGTGTATTTGTCAAGGTGGGAAGATTAAACATTTTACTCAGTGGTTTGTTGGTTACAACTTTAAAATATTTAAACATGGTACATATGGACCTTTATGGGAACTCTCTCTCCAGGTCTTGGCAGAAGTAGAGGCTGGCTTGGTGGCTAGAATTGGCCCTCAAGCCAGGTATCTGTAGCTCGATTAGGAGATTGGCCTAATCATGGCTGTCATTTTGTACCTCACTTTGAAATGTTTCAGCCTGAAATGTGAAAGAGTTAAAATGAACAAATGATTGGAAAAGGGTGACCAACTTGGAATGAATTTAGAGAATTGTTTAAAAAAATTGTCCTTTATCTTGGCACACTGTTTGCACTCAATGTATTTTAAAACATAATAATAATTCTTGATAATAATTATAATTTTCTCATTATTCAGAGGAGGGCAGCCGCTACCCTGGAGATAGCACTGCTGCTGCCAAGAGCTTTTGAAAAAATACAATGCTTTCTGATTGTTCAAGGATATTTCCACTTTTAAGGCAGGCTCGGGTCCAAATGTCTTCCCTTTCACAGCTGGGCCACTTTGGAATACAGCGGCCAGAATCCCTCTTTTCTGGGGTCTGAAGCTAATGTCTTAGCTTCATCTTACCTGCCACATACGAGAGAGGCATAAAACCTTTGAATATTTGTTACCCTTTGCCGGACTTTTTACCTGCCAAGAGGTTTGACAGCTACCTAAAAATAGTATAGCTGAATGCCAGCAGCTAATTATATGAAGGGAAACCCTCAACTCTGAAAATCAATTCTGAGCCTGATGTTGGAATCGCAGTTGCATGGATTTCTGATTTCTAATTTATTTTTTTCCACATCTGATCTTAGAGCCTTTATAGCAGCAGGTGGGTTAAACCGTGATTGTCCAGGTAGTTTCTGAAGAGTTGTGGATGTGGGAAATGAAAGCAAAGATGAGTGAGATGCCAGATTACTCTCTGCCTCTCAGCTAATTATTTCACCTTTCTCCCTGCTTAGATTTTTTTTTTTTTTCAAACAAGAGTTGCTTATATAACACAGAACTGAGCTGGGCTTTCTTCTTTCTTTTCCCCTCTGTTAGATATGCTAACAGATGGGAAACTGGTCTCAGGTAGGAAGAAGCAAAGAGCTTAGAGAAGTCATTAACTCAGTCACTCTCTAAGTAATTTACAATGATAGGCTGGTTTTCTCATCAGCAAAATGGGGATAATCATATCAATTCCATAGGGTTATTATGAAGATTAAATGAAATGATATACATGAAGTTTGGCACTACTGACAATTTGGGCTGAAAAATTCTTTGTTGAGGAGGTCGTTCTGTGCATTGTGGGATGTTTAACAGCATCCTGACATCTACACACTAGATGCCAGTAGCACACCCCTCCCCACAAATTGAGACAATCAAAAAATGCTTCTAGATGTTGCCAAATGTCCCGGGTGTGGGTGGACAAAATTGCTCTCCCCATTGAGAATCATCACTCTAGCATAATGTCTGGCACAGAGCACCAGAAATATCGTCACTTTTATTGTTAAGAGAAAAGTGGGAATAGGTGAAGAGTTAAATAAGCTGTGATTATAGAGTATCTAGTGAACTTGGAAATGATGACATTCAGGTAACCTCAGCAAATAGTGGATAGGAGGTAAAAGAGTAGAGAAGGCAGAGAACTAGAATATTACTCCTTACTTCATTCTTTTAAGATTCATTACATATAGTACTACTTACACTTTTTAATGAGCTTTTAAATTCCTTACAAAGTGTTGATTTATCTTGTTCTTTATAGTTTGTTCTGGCATCTTTCAGAGGGAGTGCATAACCTATTTAAAAAGTCAGAGGAACAGAGAGTGGTCAGGTCCTCATCAGTTATAACATTTGTCCTGCTTTGCTGATGTTCAGTTTCTCAGTGCTGAATAACAGTCTGCCGGAAACATTTGTGGGGTGCCTCCTTAGCACCTCATTAAGACTTACAGAGTTTTAATTATTTGTTCTCTTTCTGTAAGAGAACAAATGGAGATGAAGACAACTGCATCTGGGCTACTAGTGTGTGTCAGGTACAAGTACTTTACGTGCATTTTAATACTTATAGGAGCCCTAAAGGTGGATATTGATATATTCCTTTTAAGGATTAAAAAAACTGAGACAGAGTGAGACAGAGAGATTCAATTACTTTCTCAAGATTACACCATGTGTCAGGGACTGATTTGAACCAAGCTTCATCTCAGGCATTCTTAAATACCAAACTCACAATTATCTAATGTGTCTATGCTAGGTATGGAAGTCGATGTCTGTTATTCCCAGCTGGACTTAAGGGCTCATTCCTGTAGTCCCAGCACCTTGGGAGGCTGAGGTGGAAGGATCACTTGAGGCCAGGAGTTTGAGACCATCCTGGGCAACATAGTGAGACTCTATCTTTAAAAAAATAAATTAAAAGAAAAATTAGTATTCCCAGCTACTTGAGAAGCTGAGGCAGAAAGATTGCTTGAGCCCAGGAGTTAGAGGCTGCAGTAAAATTGTGCTACCCCCGACTGGGTGACAGAACAAGATCCTGTCTCAAAGTTAAAAAAAAAACCGACAAAACTTTCATTCCCACGTTGAGACAGGTTTCACTCAACCAAGAACAAAACACTTCAGTAGCAGGGTTCCATGACCACATCTTCACTCATTTCACAGGTCTCTGGCTATTGCCACCTCTAATCTTTTACTCAGACACCTCCTGACTACCAGTTGCCAGAGCTTTTCTGATCTGGGCTATAATTCGGACTTGCTATATTGCCTGATAAAATTAATAATTATAGCTAAAATTTATAAGCATTATCATCATTCAACCCCACAACAACCTGATGAAGAAGGTAAGCACTATAATCATACCAATTTTTCTAGAAAAAACAGGTGAGTCACAGAGAGGTTAAATATCTCAGTGAGGCCACAAACCAGTAAATGATGGAGTTGATTCAACCCAAGATTTATCTGATTCCAGAGTTCATGTTCCTAACTATGCCACTTTTGCGGTGAGACAGACAAATGTGAAATGGGTACTAATTTTAAAATCTCACTTGTTCAGGGTATCTTATGCATATCACCTGACCAGGTTTGGTGAAGTAATGCAGGTGCACACTGCTCACAGAGCCAGTGGGAGTTACATTGTTATTATTATTAGAGATAGTCTTTAGCATTTCTATGCTACTTTCTTCTTGCAAATTGCTGCCTATTTTCCTAGAAAAGATTCACAAATGCATTGCAATACATAGCATGTTTATGTATTTGGGCACATTTACACTGTTGGTAAATGTACAGAGAAAAACTATTGCTGGTTACTTAGGTCCAGTAGCTAAGATAATAGTTTTTCCCCCTCAATAAACCTGTCTAGTAAAGCATAGCATACTCACTTTCTATCACAACCTCTAAAGACTGAGCATCCTACCATTCTAATCAGAGATAAAATGGGGAACTCAGGAAATCAATCAATAAGCAAATATTAATTGATGACAAACTTCAATGCATTAGAAATTGAATCTGCTATTGAGTAGAAACTGTTTGGTATTTGCTTTAATGCATATTCCATAATAAACAGCCTTCTGTATTGGACACCCATTTGGATACCGTCAGTATTTTCCTTGCTCAATACCCTTGCTCACTGCTAGTCATACAGACCCTTGAAAATATTCAACTATAAATAAACGAGTGCCTGAGTAAGAATCTTTCTCACATTGTCTTTACTTGTCTTTGACTATAAGAGATTCCAGTGCCACGTCAAGCAGTAGGTCTTCACTCTTACCTAAGGACAGACATTTTACAGACCTTTTAGTATCAGCAAGCAAAGGGCTTCACCTATAAAGTGAAACAGGCATGCACAATGAATTTAGAGTCCAAGTTTCTCTTTGCTATTGCTGCATTATTATTCATGCATGCATTTTGATGGTATTCAATTAAACTAAATGTATGAACTGGAACAAATACCTAATTGCAATGACTTCTGTTGCCCCAGTAAGCTACAGCAAGTAATGGAAGTCTCACAATTAAATAACAACAATACCCTAAAAACCATATACCATCATCAAAGGAAACATACACAATCATCATCTCAAGTACTACATATCTCTGCTGGGAATAATTGGATTCTGACTTAGAAACAGCCTGACTTTAAATAGACCATTGAAAATAGTGCCTCTCCAAACCTTCAGCTCTGAATTGCCAGGGTGCTGAATTGAGGAGTTTAAAATAACAGACCCTTACAATTAAGTAAAATCCTTAAGAGGAATACAATCAACTTCCATACAAATCCTGGAAATAATAACAGCTTTTTGTTTTCCATCTTTTAATTCTTCCTTGATATAGCTTCTAGAGCCCACAAGGATACAATTTTGGGGAATAAAAGAAAAGAAAAAGGAATAGGAAAGGTTTCTACTGTCCAACCACTTAGAAGAAAAACAAAACCATTTCCTCAGGGCTTTGGTTTTTAAATAAGAGTGGGTATTGAGTTTTAATGCATATTTTTAGAGATCCACAGAACCCCAAGCTGATTAAATAACATTGAGGAAAATACTATGTACTAAATTAGAAACGAAAAGAAAAATTACTTACCCTAAAATTTTCTTCTGATTTCCGGAGACCAAGGAGTTTACCAGTTCGGCTCCTGTAGCCATTTACTGACAGCAGGCATACCCAAGCAAAGCAAACTTTGCTTTTCTCAGGACTCAGGAACTATGCAAATGAATAGAAAGAAATCACCCATTTTTGCCTCCAAGGTGAAATTACTTGAGTGCAGCTTTTCCAGCTTTCCTATTAGACCTTAGTGCATGTTTCATAGCTGCTTTCGAATGCGTCGATTTTCTATAGAGGATTTGGGAGGGATCCTAAACTGAGCATTGGTTGGGTCAGCCGTTCAGAGGTTCTGTCCTTGGTGCTGAAAGAGAGATGGAGTAGGCAAAAGCAGGATCCGTTTTCTACCTCGCTCTCCTCTTTTTCTCTTTGTCTCTATCTGCTCTGGTACTGTGCTTTTTAGTACATGTGTATTTTCCCCTCAGTGCTCTTTTTAATCTTAGTTTTTCCACTCTTTTTACCTTTATGCTTTAATTTCTCTTGAATAACTCTCACCGTCCTCAGTTTAATTGCCTTTCCAGATTTTGGTGGGTGTAAAGATGATTAGTTCAGAAGAAGGAACAGATCATCAAATTGATACCACAATTGGCTAATGGAAATCAGTACAATTTAAAACACAATTGACAGGATAATTGAATTCGGAGGTGTAAGCCTGTCTGGGAAAAGAAGGTTAAAGGAAACATATTACAAAGGTAGCAAAATTGAGGCATGGTGTATAACTGGTAATAAAGATGAAATAAGCTTAATACTGTAAGACATGTTAAATGTTTATGTAGCAGCACTTCTTGTTTTCAGAGAACTTTACAAATATTTGCCAATTCATTCTTACTGATTCTCTGTGATATATATACCGTTTTAAAAACTGGTTTAGAACAAGCTAAAGTGAGATGCAACCAAGGACATATCAGTGAAAGTCAGTAGTAGAACATAAACAATCCTAATTTATGGTCACCTGTTCATCTTACATTTTACTGTGGAATCCTAACCATTTCCTGTTCTCTCTCTCTCTCTCTCTCTCTCTCTTCTCCTCCTTTTAGGCAATATGGTAATTTTTCCGCTATTTTCTCTACCAACAGTGGATGTGCTTGGCAACTGCAGTGCAGTCATGGGGAAGCTATTTCTCATTTGACTGTGATGGAGACCTCTGCTGGCTGAGAAAGAAAGCAGCAGCATCAACAAGGTCTAAATACTGCTATTGATCACAACCGTCATTTATTGAGCATGTACTTTTAGCCAGTCATTTTAATGCATTGCCCCTTTTAATCCTTTCAACAACCCTACAAGGTAGGTACTATTTTTGCCACCCTTATTTTATGGATAGGAAAATTAAAGCTTAGAGAGGTTAGTATAATGTCTGAAAGTTGCACAGCTAACAAGTGGCAGACCCAGGATTTGGATCTAAACATCCTAATTCTCTTAAACACTATGGTATAGTCTTCCAAAGGCAGAAAATTTGAACTTCCCAGAAGACTGATAATATGTCAGAGAGAATAATAATTATAATGACAATAATATTAATACATTTGTATATAGTTATATTTAATCATTTAGATGATTTAGAAATCATTTTGTAAATTATATTCTTGTTTGCATCTTACAGCAATCTTCATGATGCCTATTTTTACAGAGGCTGTTATGGGATAATTTATGTCCTTCCAAAATTGATATGTTGAAGCCCTAACCTTAGAACATGACTGTATTTGGATATAAGATCTTTAAAGCATGAATTAAGTAAATATGGGGCCTGTAGGGCATGCCCAAATCCAATATGACTGGCTTCCTTGTAAGGAAAAGAAGGGATACCAGGAATGTGCACACAGAGGAAGAGACACAGGAAGATGGCATCTGTCTGCAAGCCAAGGAGATGGGTCTTGCAGGAGAAACCAAACCTGCCAACCTGTCAATTTTGGACTTCTACCCTTCAAAACTGTGCAAAAATAAGTTCCTCTTGTTTAATCCACCTAGCATGTGGCATTTTGTTATGGCATTCCTAGCAAACTAATACAGAGGCATAGAGAGATTAGATGTCATATCCAAGGGTGCCCATAATTCATTGGGCATAAATGTATTAGTTATATGGCATAAGTATATTGAGCATGCCCTAAGACTAGAACTGCTGGGTTGAATGTGAACCCCTAGGCTTTTCATCCCTCAGATAAGGGGACCAAAAGAATATGCACTGCTAAAGCTTGGCTTGTCTGACATATAAAAGCAGGGATTAATGTCAGGCTGGTGTGGGAGCAGAAGGAAGCAGAGGCCTTCTAAGGAGTTAACCTCATATCACTCACTTTCAGCAACATGGTTTTTACCTTTCAATATCCTGTGTTTATTTTCTTTAACACTTGAAGATTTTGTGCCTAACGATTATGCTATCTTGATAATACATGGATGTAGTAGGAAGAAACCTATTTGTAGACTTTCTGTGTTGAGAACACATATCCTATCTTCCAAGGGCAGTTCTAAATGCTGGCAAGATACTCCTCAGCATGTTTTTAGTGCTTTTCTTTGGCAAAATTAAAAGGAAGATAAAGATGTATGCAGACTCTTACTCTAATTCTATGTAGGAACAAGAGACAGGAAAATGAACTGACATGCCTAAAATCACACATCTAGGCAGTCGGCTCTGTCCCAACTCAGCTCTCTCTGGTAAACTCCTTGACCCCCATGGTGAATGGGGAAAGATTGCTGTGGAAATAGAAGAGAAGCAGGATAAATGAGGTGATCCTTTTCCTCTGGACTTCACTATAGGTGAATTAGCAATTGCTTCTTTTATGTGACACTTTCCATTCATACAACACCAAATAGTTTTATTCTTTTGAGTAAATGGAACCGTTATTCATGACTGGCATCGAGATATGCCTTCTGGGAAGAACTCCAGGATGCCTACAGAACAGAGATACACCTCGGTTGAAATCAAGAAAAATGTAGGTCATTTTCTTCGTCTTCCTTCCAGAAACTCCATCTCAATAGCATGGCTGGAACATTCTCATGTACTAGCCAATGGCCGGCCCTTCATCAGGAAAGTCTTTATGTTTTGAACTTGAAGTGGGAAGTTTAGAGAAAGAGTGGAGAGATAGTGAGCTTCTGATATGTACGGTTACTCAATGATTTTGTTTAAAAGAAAATTGATGTGAAGTTTGTGGTGGGAATATTCTCTTCTTGTCTTTGAAATACTGCTCCATGGAATGACCTTGCCTTGAGCACTGACCTTTGAGTACGACATGAGTTTCTCACACCACTTCCAACCCCCACCGGGCTCCCTCTCACCAGAACAGTATGGAGACCAAATGAAGCAGTGTGGGGAGCCAATTTGCAGGACCTGTATGAATAGATGAACATTTTGTTTCCATGTCTTATTATAACTAGCATTCCTTACTGTGACCTGGAGGATTTGATTAACATGATGATCTTAAATTGCATGGATACTGATCAGGTCTGAAGAATATCCTCTTAGTGTGTTTTTCACTCAAATCAGACCTCAAGTGGTAAAAGTGTAAATGTAAGTTGGCAAATGCAGTGGGTGCTCAAGCAGTATGGTTATTTCTTCTCAACCTTAGCCCCCATTCCTCTCCAATGAGATCTGGTAAGATGAGGACCATCTGAGAAAGTCTTAGGGTTTACATTTGAATTCATTCTGCTGCTATAATAAATTTTTGAAAGAAAAATAGTTCAATTCATTTATTATTGTCTAATACTGAGCACCACTTTCTTTCTACCAGAGAATGGGAGCAAATAACAGAAGGAGGCTTCTCATTCAATCAGATTTGTATCTAGTCACTCATTATTGGTCACAGAGTAACAGTAAGGAAGGAAATAAATAAATGATATTTGTTTTTATATCTGCATCTATCCTTCTTTGTGCTTGAATTGTACCTCCCTTTTCTACTTCTATTTTAACTTTTCAGACTATTTTTCTCCTGTTTTTTCCTACCCTTCATCATTATCTATTTTTTTTAGGGGGGGTGTCTCACTCTGTCACCCATGCTGGAGTATAGTGGTGTAATCATGCCTCACTGAAGCCTCGACTTCCTGGGCTCAGGCAATCCTCCCCACCTCACCTTCATGAGTAGCTGGGATTGTAGATATGTGCTACCACACCTGGCCTTATCTGATCTTTTATTCTTCTAACTTTTCCTCAATTTCTTCCATCTCTTCTATATTTCTTTTCTTATTTCCCAAAACACATAACTAGAAATGAGGATCAGTTAGAATTAGAGAATTTTGAATTTTAATTAATTTATCGTTTGTTCAAAAAGGATGTGGGGTTGATAGATAAGGCAGATTATATTTCCCAAAGATGATGCTGCTGATATGCCCCATTCCTCATGTTCTTCTAGAACCTCACCATTCCACCCTCAAGAGGTAGAGCCTTATGTCTCTCTTCTTGAATCTGGTAGGCCTCCATAACTGTGTCTACTAACAGAGTGTGGTAGAAGTGATGTTATGTGATTTTTGAGGCCAGCTCATAAAAATGCCATATATTCCCTTTTTGTTCTCTTGAGACACTTGCTCTTGGAGTTCAGTCATCATGCTATGAGAAAGCTCAGGCAACCCATGGAGATGCCATGTGGAGAAGAACTGAGATCATTGTCCTGACTAAGCTCACAGCTAAAAGCTAGCATCAGCTAGCCAGTCATGAGTAAGTCATTTTGAAAGCAGCTCCTCCGGTCCCCCATTGAACCATCTCAGTTGATGCCATGTGGAATAGAGTCAAGCTCTTTCTGCAAAGCTTTGCCCAAATTTCAGATTCATGGGCAAAATAAATGTTTGATGTTGTCTTAAACCAATAATTTTGTTATGTAGCAGTAGGTAATAGATAATCTGAGACTCATTTTCTCTAGAACATGACACATTTAGTGTTCAGAAGGAGCACATCTCAAATCCTATTAAGTCCCATTTCATTCTGAGGAAATCACTGTTTAATTATTTGGTGTGTTTGTTTGAAACTAGATGCTATCTATTTCACCTTTATGAAATTTATAAAACCCTTTTCCTCAAAATATGGTCCAAGGACCAGGACCAGGAGCATCAACTTCACTTTGGAAATTTTTAGAAATGGAGAATCTTGGCCACCACCCTAGACTTACTGAATCCAGGATTTTCATCTTAACAAGGTACACCAATATTTATTAAAGTTGTAGCAACAAATGGTGTGAAGAACAAGACTATGAAACAGATGCATCTCTAAATCTCTAGATACTGGACAAAGAGTTTATTATTTTCTACTTTCTTATATTTTTCAATTTTTAATTTTTTTAAATACACGTTATATGAAATCTATAATCTTACAGATTTTAGGTATACATTTCAGTGGTACTAAATACACTTATGATGTTGTACAACCATTACCACTGTTCATATTCATGATTCTTCATCTTGTAAAACTAAAATTCTTTACCTATTTAACAATAACTCCTCATTTTCTCCATACCCTGGCAACCATCATTCTACTGTCTCTTGTTATGATTTTGACAACTCTAAGTACCTCATATAAGTGGAAGCCTATTGTATTTGTCTTTTTCAGACTAGCTTATTTCACTTAGCATAATGTTCTAAAAGTTCATTGATATTGAAGCATATGTCAGAATTTTCTTTTCAAAGCTAAATAATATTCAGTTGTACCACATTTTGCTTATGGATGATGCTTGAATTACCTCCACATTTTAGCTATTGTGCATAACACTGCTATGAACATAGGTGTTCAGATATCTCTTTGAGATCCTGTTTTCAGTTCTTTTGGATATACATCCAGAAATGGAATTTTTTTTGGCATGTCTTTCAATCTAAAGTTAGTTTTTTGTAGACAGTATATCCAGCAATCGTGTTGTTTATCCATTCTGCTGATCTCTGTTTTATGATTGGATAGTTTAATCCATTTACATTTAAAGAAATTACTGATAAAGAAGGACTTTCTTCTGTTGTTTAATATTTGTTTTCTATATGCCTTATAGCTTTCCTCCATCTCATTCTGCATGACTGTCTTTTTTGTGTGTGTGTTTAGTTGATGTTTTCTGGTGAAATGTTTAAGCTCCTTTCTTATTTCCTTTTGTGTATATTCCTAAGCTATTTCTTTTTGGCTACCATAGAGATTATACTTAACATCCATGTTGGTCAGTCTGGTCTCGGACTCCCAGCCTCAGGTGATTCACCCACCTCGGCCCCCCAAAGTTCTAGGATTACAGGCGTGAGCCACTGTGCCTGGCCTTAAATCTTCTTGAAGTTACTACAGCCAGACGGGGAGGGGTTTGTAACAGTGTGGAAGTTGCAACAACTATGGTAGCATGATCCTTTGTCTGCATGCCTGTGATCAGAAGCAGCAATCAATAATCAGATCATAGTTCCCTGCTATTTGGAGGACAAGGTTCTTTTTGCCCACTCTGGCTCCTGCAGGCTGCTCTTAGAATTCAAACACAGCTGTATGCCACATTACTGAGAATAGGGAATGGGTAGTTGCTATTATGCTAAGAGCTGACATGACAAAATAAACTTAATAATTTACCATCCACACCTTCTCCTGGAAGTTGCACGCTTTCAATAGATTCCAGAGTTCCAAAATAATTATATCAGGCAGACTCTGCCAGTGCAATTGTTGTCTAGGTGGGGAAACAGATTCTTGGTGCTTCCTAATCTGCCATATTTCTGAAATCCTCCCCTTTTTTCCACTAGCTTTTATTGCTCCCTCTGGAAATCAGAGAGCTATGTGTATAGAAGATGGAGGATGAGAGAGATGTGGGAGTGTTTTTATGATGGAAGCATGAATGTCTGGGAAAGTGAAGATCTAGAGGCTCAAAAGTTGCCCAGAGACTCTAGACTGGGTGGGAAATGTTTCAACTGTTTTACCCTAGGCATTTAGGGACACGTATCATGGGGAATAAGACGGAGGGGTAGTGGAAGCACTTTAACGTTTTCATAGTTGACAACATTCCATCATAGAACAGGCCGTGTGTTTTCTTTTATTCTTTGTCTTCTTTTTTTTTTTTTTTTTTTGCAAATGTATATCATTATTTTTGTCATAAATTGGGGTTTGTGTGTTCACACACTGTGCTCCTCTTGGGCGAGTGCCTTCATAATGATTTGATCTCTGCCCTAGAGCACAAAGGAGCTGATTTATCTTCATATCTTGTTTTCCAAGATGTTCAGCATGTATAAAGTGTATCTGCAATCCATTTTATTTTTATTTTTATTTTTTTTGAGATGGAGTCCCGCTTTGTCACCCAGGCTGGAGTGCAGTGGCACAATCTCGGCTCACTGCAACCTCTGCCTCCCGGGTTCAAGCAATTCTCCTGCCTCAGCCTCCCAAGTAGCTGGAACTACGGGCACATGCCACCATGTCCAGCTAATTTTTTGTATTTTTAGTAGAGATGGGGTTTCACTGTGTTATCCAGGATGGTCTCGATTTCCTGACCTCGTGGTCTGTCCATCCGCCTCGGCCTCCTAAAGTTCTGGGATTACAGGCATGAGCCACCGCACCCGGCCTGCAATCCATTTTCTGTAGGTTACATTGTCTAATCCTCAATAGTTCAATTCTCCCCAGCAGACAGGACTTGTAGAACTTTGTGTGTTATGACAATAATCTTGAATTCCATGAAGCTTTTGCTGCTTCCACAGCTCCTTTGCAATCTTGTCATTGATGTTCAGATATCCTACTGCATTGCTATGATTGAAATATGGTCATTACTGGAGTAGAGCAAAATGACAGACTATTACAAAGTAGTTGGTTTGAAAAAGGACAAATATGACCATCTAAGAAGGGCATTTGGGATCACTAGAACTCTTGGGAGTTCAAAAACTCAGCTTCATTGGAATGGCTTCACTATCCCTGGAAATGCCCATTTTCTCCTTTTTCCTATCTTATTTTCCCTATGTTTCTCTCAAACTGGCTCCAACTGTTTCTTAAAAGATGCTATATGAAAGTGCTGATGTTCATAAGGTTCTAGTCATATTAGGGTACTTAATAGAACCATAGCAAGTAACTCAAGCAAATGGATTGTGCCTCTTATTCATTCTGACCAAACCCATGAAATGAGACATTAGATAACACTAGATAATTCAACATAATCATGCTCCCTATGCCCTAAGAGAAAAAAAGAAGCAAATATCTGAGCATCTCCCCTCTCCATAAAGGTATCCAAGTGTACTTGGAGAATCGTTTATTATTTTGGCTGGGGCTTTGGCAAACAACAGAAAACCCCCTTCTCAATTGAATAAAATGATAAGGAGTTGATATCTTACATTAAAAGTCTAGAGGTAGACAACTTCACACAAATTCATTGGGGCTCATTTCAACATTTCTTTTCTTTTCTTTTTTTGAGATGGAGTCTCGCTCTGTCACCCATGCTGGAGTGCAATGGTGAGATCTCAGCTCACTGTAATCTCTGCCTCCTGAGATCAAGTGATTCTCATGCCTCAGTCTCTTGAGTGGCTGTGACTACAGGCATATGCCAGTACACCCAGCTAATTTTTGTGTTTTTAGTAGAGATGGGGTTTCACCATGTTGCCCAGGCTGGGCTTTAACTCCTAACCTCAAGTAATCTGCCCTCCTCAGCCTCCCAAAGTGCTGGGATTACAGGCATGAGCCACCGCATCCAGCCCCATTTCAACATTTCTGCTCTTATAGATCTTATCCTGGGGCTGACTTGCCTCATGTTCACAACATGGCTGTACCAGCTACAGATATTCATATTTTCAATGCAACATCCAGAGGTGGAGAAAGAGATCTGTTTTTAACATTAAGGGAGCTCTTTCCCAGAAGTCTCTTGGCAAATTCTCTTTATATTTCATTTGCCAGATTTATATCACATGTCCAGGCTTGAATCAATAGCAGTAAAGGAAATAGGAGCACTGCTGCTGACAGATTTCCTGAGTCACAAAGGAAAAGAGGGGACACTGAATAAAATGTGGAGTTTTTGCTAGCAAGGAAGAGTGTAGGAAATGACAAATGGCTACCCTTAAGATTAAAATAAACTCTGAGTAATGTTGTCAAAGGGAATCACCTGAAATATTCCAAAGAATAATACAGCAGCATTACAATGATTTTAAAAAGAATAACAACATAATCATGCCACTTTCATTTTGCAAATTTTATTCTAGTCTTTGTCCACTTGTACATATATTTTACATAGTTGAAATCTTAATTTTATAGTCTATCTTTACGATGTAAAGTAATTACAAATAATATTTATATACATTTTATATTATGGTTATCATCTTTAATAACTAAATTCTCTTTAATTCAGTTGATGTAACATTTTAATCCAGTCTATATCATTTGATTGTTTTACTATTATTAATATCAGTGCAGTAGATCTTTAAAGGGGATATTTATATTAAGCACATGTCAAGAGTAAGGTTATAGCCAACACATTAGGAAAAGCAATGGCGAGTAGCTGAAAGACCATCAGACCTGGAGCTGAAGACTAGAGTTTTGTCTTAACTCTGCTATAGCCTTGTTGCATATGCTTTGGCTGGTTTATCAATCTTTTGAGACTCAGTTCCCTTATTTGGAAAATGTGAAGTTGGAATAAATAAATTCCATGATCATTTCCAGCTCAATTGTCCATGGTTTTATGAATTCTAAGATCCCTTGAAAAGCTTAAGTATTTGGGTTGCAGTCTAGGAAACTGACTTAATAAAGGCATAGAGATGGAAAATTGGTGGCCACATTATGCCTGTAGAAAACTTATGTTTAGCCAGCCCATTTTTATGTAAAGTGAATGCAAATAGTTTTTAGATAGAGCATGCACCATTCAGTTTGGTCACAGTTTTCTCCACTCCCTGTTGTTTGACACCAGGATGCTTCATACCTTTATAATACCTGTCTTGCCCCACAGGGCTTTGAGTTTGCAACCCCTGGAAGAAGGTGACACTGTGGCAATTGAATGACTCCCTCACCTGAACCCCTAAACCTAGCACCTAGGTTTCCATGGAAGTCTTCCTTCAAAGTATTGTTGAAAGGCAGCCTTATTTGTTCGCAAGATCTAGCGATGGTTTCCATGTTATGCATATAAACACCTTGTCAGGCATCAGAGACAGGTTGGAAAGGATGATTGATGGGAGTGGGCTTGTGAAATCACACCTGCTGTCACAGCAGATGGGGAAAAAAGCCGGAGTAACCTGTGGAATTGCTGATTCTTTTTGAAAATTCACTCATAAAAACATAATTTTAGCTCTTTTACATACTTTAGATAGAGCCAGTATTACAAACCAAACTCTAGGGGAGCAACTAATATATGAGTTTGCAGGAGTATAATTTCAATAAAATAGCAAGAAGCCTTTACCAACCAGGTGAACTGGTATTTGAGCACTGGGGTGGTGAAGCAGCTCTTTCTTTGCCAAGCAAAAATATGTCATTCAAGCTGCAATTGCTGGCTGGCTGCCCACTGGGCCTATAAGCATGTCCTCAGTGAATGTTATCCCAGTCCATGCATAACTATTGCCTTTGGAGCACAGAATGCATCTCAGAGAGGAAAAAGGAGATAAAATAATTTTTTTTTTTTTTTTTTACAGAGCAAACCAATAAATGGGTAATGGGAAACATGGGCTTGTCCCAACAGGGAATCCATGAGAACCTGAGGAAGTGCTCTGAGGTCTCTTTTGACTTCATTCTGTTGTTGGCTCTGCCCTGTACAACTTAGCAATAGTTATACTAATTTAAACTGATATGTATTTAAAAATTTATTCAGCAACTAGTTATTGAGTTTCCACTATGTTCATGGTACTGCTTGTGGGAAGTACAAAGCAATGTGTTTGGGAGGATAGAACATGCACATATGCCTAAGTTAAGAAGCAGGCAAGAGTTTAACAGGACTAGAAGAGAGACCCCAAGGTAGGTCTGATCAAATCCAAATGAATCTCTTGAACAGTCAGGGCTGTGTATGTAGAAAATGAAAAGGCACATCATCCGAGCAGAAAAGGAAGACTCTCCAGAGAAGCTGGGGATTGATTTGGGCCTCACAGTGTATAGGAGCTAGGTTCAAGTTAGGGCATGATAAAGGAGAATAGTTCTACCTACCAGAGTCCAAAGTCTCTGGCAATTCAATGAGTCATTTGTTTATGCATTCCTTTGTTCATTTGTTCAATAAATACTTACTGAGAGTTGATTTTATGACAGGTCTGTTTTGGGCCTAGAGAATACAGTTAATAAACATGACCAATAGATCTCTGCTCTGGTACAGGCAGATGGAGAATAAAACCAAATAAGAAGAGGAAGTCTCAGATAATGGTGCACATTACGTAGAGAGGTATAATTGGGTGACGGTGAATAGGTGACTATGGTAGACTTGGTGCTTTCTTTGCTTCTCTGAAGAGGTCATGGATAAGCTCATATCTGAAAGACAAGGGGCAGCCAACTGTGCAAAGGTCAGTGGGAAAAGTATTCCCAGCAGAAGGAACAGCTGGGGCAGAGGACCTGAGATGGGAACACGATTGGCACATCTGAAAAGGCCAGTGTTGCTGGGTGTAGTGGATGACAAGAGAGGTGGAACAAGGTGAAGCTGGGTAGAGAAGATTCCAGATGGTGTAGGAGTTTGTATTTTATTCTAAGTGGGATGGAAGCCCTTTTAAGGTTTAAGCAGAGAAATGATGCAAGTTGGCTTCCTGGGTTGCTTATTGTAGATAAGGGGTTGGTTTCCTGGGTAGGTTGCTGTGGGCTGTGGGCCAAAGTTCTGTTTTTATATATGGTCTGGCTAGGGTCTGTATAGTCAATTTCTCAATGCCTTGATAACGCTTGTCTTTATTTCTGAAATAGGTCATACATTTTGATACATTTTTTTCACTATGCTCCTCTAAATCCATTTCTCTTCATCTCCTCATTGTTCTCTATCCTTTTCTTTGCTTCAACCTCAGTTCCACTGGTGATTACATTTGCCTTCAGTGGCTCCTGCAGCACTTACCTCTCCCAGATGACTATTTTATGACAGATATTCATTGAGCTTCCAAACCTAAAGCTTGAGGTTGGCTAATGACGTTTTATGTCTACATATTCCAATTGTCAATGGAGCAGTCTCCAGGGTTCAAAATGTGGTTTATCAATTGATGCTGATAAGCAAACTCTGTTACTTGGTCTGAGATAAGGTAGATACAAAAATTGAGAGTAAGCATCAGAAACACTGATAGCAATTTGAAAAAATACTTTTATTTCTGTTGAACTCAGTATTTAAATTTTAGGCTTATGCACCCCTTTTATCCCACTTCATCTTCCCTATAGGTGGATTGGAAATTTAGAAAAACAACAAAGAAACTTCCATAACCTATATAGTTCGAAAAATACTGTGCTAGATTCCTTACAGTTGCCAGCTGTACAACAACTGGAAGGAGATGAGAAATAGAGGCAAGCAAACAGTTAATGCTTATTCATGGGGTCAGAGACAGTGGCTGACCTGACTAAATAAGGGCTGCTCTTACAGTCTGGACGGCTCCCTCTCCCTGCTTCTCAGAGGAGTTCCTGAGTCAACTGGGGCTATACTTCACTCTGCAGACCTAGAGCATCTCTACTGCATATGAGCACCGGAGGGCGAGGGAGGAAGAGGAGGAGATAACATACCTTCCTTGCATTCCAACCATATTTTTTTCTCATCTCTCCTTCTTGGGGTTTTTGTGCATTTAATAATCGGACTTAGATTCCTTCCTACATTAACAACATAGAGGAATGGAATTTCGAATTCTAGAAAAGGAAATATTAAAATATATTAATTTTCATTTACTAACATTTTTGAGTATGCATGAGCATACACATGTAGTTTGAAAATATGAAACATAGTTTTATTTGGCTTTTCTTGGTGATGTTCATTCACTGAGTAGATATAACTTAGATTTTCTTGTTTCCCTATTCCTTTGTCATTATACATTCTGCACTCTTGGTCAGTTCTAATTTAAAATATTCTATCCTATAAATAAATTCACATCTGTCTGATCATGTGTTCTGATTTTTAATTCATAAAATATTGTCAAGGTATCAATCAGTTTCTATCCCTGCTCCCCTCTGGGACTGTGATAGCATACCCTAAATGATATCCCCAAATAACACAGCAAATGTGATTTTTGTAGTCCTGTAAGTCAATGTTTTAGATTCAGTTTCCTCATTCTGTTTCCATCCAACTGGTGGTTTTGCCCAGCTGTGTTTCAGAAGGCACACCATAGCAGGACCCTCTGAATCCTGAATCATTTTTTGTTTGTTTGTTTCTTTTTGTTTTTTTGAGACGGAGTCTCAGTCTGTCACCCAGTCTGTCAGTGCAGTGGCATGATCTCCACTCACTGCAACCTCAGCCTCCTAGGTTCAGGTGATCCTCCTGCCTCAGCCCTCCAAGTAGCTGGGATTGCAAGCGTGCACCACCATGCCTGGCTAATTTTTGTAGTTTTAGTAGAGATGGGGTTTCATCATGTTGGCTAAGCTTGTCTTGAACTCCTGACCTCAAGTGATCAGCCCACCTCGGCCTCCCAAAGGCTGGGATTACAAGTGTGAGCCACTGTGGGTGCCCCAAATTCTGATTCCATTAAACTTTCTGTCCTCAACATCTCTAGGTGTGTTGGGCATGCCAACTTTTCTGATCTTACAAAACTGTGGTACATTCTATCATTAGTTTTTCATGCGATGAACTTGGACTCGATACCTGCCTTTTTCTGTTACTTTGAATGCAAGTATGCTGTCTTGTCTTGCATCCCTTCCTACCGTTGCTTCCTTCCATGGGAAACACTGACATGGTCTTGGGCATCTTGCAAAGATTTTTTTTTTTTTTTTTTTGAAACCACTTAAGTAAAACAAAGTCTCTTGCTGTCAAGCCATTTATCACTAACGTTCAGAGAAAATTCTGCTTTTCTTAGTCATCAACAGTGAAGGAGAAACAACTTTCTCCAGACTTAGCGAAGCTTGTCTGCTCTCAATTCATAGGAAATTCCCCCAGGCAGGTATCTCCAATCAGTTCTAATCTACTCATCAGTGATTTTCTTTCAAAAGGAACCACTTGAGGCTGAGCCAGAGGCTTGTCAAGTACTTCAGGCCTTGTGGGGAACGGGAGGAGCAGAATAAAGCTGGATGAAGAGGGAAGCCATTGAGGAGCGTATTAATCTGCTACTAAATATCAGTAAAACACTTTCTTGAGGTAGAGTACCTGAATTCTAAGGAGGAGAGTGTGATTGCCTGTAAGCTATTTTTGTTTTGCTTTGCCTTATTTTCAACAACTGGGAGATACTTAAAAAAATCTCCATAAAATTGAGGCTAGGTACATTCAGCCCTAGTCCGGGTAAGGGATGTCTAGGTGACATTGTACTGATTCACTATGCATGTGCAAGGATGACTGACATACCCTGGCAAAAGTATGAATATCAAAATGTTAAATGTCTGAAATCACATAGTAAAATGTATAAAATTATGAAAATATTTCTATTATTCACAACTTAGCTAAGCGAAGCAACTAAATTCCACAGCACTCTTTATTATTTATGTAACTACGGAAAATGGCAAATAGAGACAATAAGACATAAATTGACTTTTAAAAGTTATTGGCCTTGTGGTTGAGCATCTGTATAATTTTATTTTTAGGTTTAAAGTTCATTTGAAGTGGGAAGGGGTAGCCAGTATATTGCCATCTTGAATAGTGCAATTAGGATTCCAAAGGGTTAGATATTAAAGCATTTATATTTATAATATTATAAGACACTTTAAAATTATAAAGTACCTTATTCACATATAAAACATCCATTTACATAAGAAGAAGTTGGGGAGATCTGACTTGACAATACTGCGGGACTAAGACTGAGCAGAGAATGGTTGATTGGATCATAAGCTTAAAACTCGCAGTCTAGTTAAAACAAAGGAGACATCCATAAAACTTCCAAGCTGTGCAACTTTATGCTTTATAAACAAAAGTATACAAAACCAAGGAAGGAATATCCCTGTTGTACTCGAGACTGTCTAGGTAACCTTTGGAAAGTCTTTGTGCAACAAGAGCACATTTTGAGCAGGATGGCCACGTTGGCAGAGGGACTGATATCCATAACATAGGACTAATACAGTGACTGTCATGCTAAATGCATATCATAATTACCCCTAGAAATTCTTTTTAGTTGAGGTAAATTGCACAAACCATAAGCTGTGTATATTTAAAGTAAGCAATTTGATACTGTTTGGTATGTTTGTGCACACTTGGAATCATCACTGCAATCAAGATAATGAACATATTGATCATCCCCAAAAGTCTCCTTGTGCCCATCGGTAATCCCTCCTAACTACCCCTTTATCTCCTCCTCTGCAGGTAAAAGACTGATTAGCTTCCTGTAACTGTAAATTAGTTTGCATTGCTATTTTATTTAAATAGAATCATGTGTTATGTACTCTGTTTTTGTTGTTCACTCGGCCTAGTTATTTCGTATTCATCCATGTTGTTTGTATCAATAGTCATTTTATTTAATGCTAAGTAGTATCCCATTATTTATCAATTTCCAGTTTTGGGTTATTACAAATAAAGCAGCTACGAACATACACACACAAATCTTTGTGTGGATGTATGCTTCTTTTTGTTTTATTTCTACTTTTTCATTTTTATTTTTTAGAGATGGGGTCTCAATCTGTCACCCAGGCTTAAGTGCAGTGGCATGATCATAGCTCATTGAAGCCTTCAGCTCCTGGGCTCAAACAATCCTCCTGCCTCAGCCTCCCGAGCAGCTGGGAACACAGACTTGCATCATCATGCCTTGTTGGATATATGCTTCTTTTCTTGTGAGTAAATACTGAGGCGTGGAACGAGCGGGTCCTGTGACAGGCATAAACCAGTACCACACAGTTTTCTAAAGCAGCTATACTAATTTACATTTCCACCAACAGTGCATAGAAGTTCCAGCTCTACATTCTTACTGAACCTTGCATGGTTTACATGTGTATGGCCAGTCTTTTAAATTTTAGTCATATTAATAGACATGACATAATGTCTTGTGGTTTTAACTTGCGTTTCTCTAATGAATAATGATGTTGGGCATCTTTTCTTGTGCTTGTTTGCCATCTCCATGTCTTTGTGTTAGTGTAGTATCTATTCAAATCCTTTCCCCGTTTTATATTGGATGTTTGTTTTCTTGTTATTGAGTTTTGAGAGTCCAGTGTACGTTCTAAATACAAGTCTTATATCTAATATAAGCTTTGTAGATATATTTTATCCAGTCTGTGTCTGTCTTTTTATGCACTTAATAGTCTTTTACTTTTCATTTTTTTAAAGACAAGGTCTTGCTCTGTTGTCCAGGTAGAGTGCAGTGGCATGATCACAACTCGCTGTAACTTCAGACTTCTTGGTTTCAGCAATGCCCTGGCCTAAGCATCCTGAGTGACTAAAACTATAGGTGCACTTGACTAATTAATAAATTTTTTTTTTTGTAGATAAGAGGTCTTGCCATGTTGCCCAGGCTGGTCTTGAACTCCTGGCCTCCAGTGATCTCCTTACCTCAGACTCCCAAAACGCTGGGATTACAAGCATGAGCCACTGCATCTGGCTAATAGTGTCTTTTAAAGGGCAGTAAGTATTAAATTTTAATAAAGTACAATTTATTAATACTTTCTTTTTAATGGATTGTGTTTTGGTGTCTCATAAGAAATCTTTGCCTAACCCAAGGTCACAAATATTTTCTTCTATGTTTTTCTTCTAAAAGTTTAGTATTATCAGGTTTTACACTTAATTCAATTATTTCTTTTGAGTTTGTTTTTATTTATAGTACAAGACGTGAATTGAAGTTGGTATGTTTACATAAGAATTTTCATGTTTTCTACCACCTTTCATTGACAAAGTTATTCTTTTGCCATTGAATTGCCTTTGCAACTTTGTTGAAAATGAGTGTGCATATGTGTGTAGGTACATTTCTGGACTCCTCTTTTGTACCATCAATATATTTGTTTATCTTGACACCAATACTAAACAGTCTTGTTTACTGTGGCTATATATGTCTTCAAGTGAGGTGATGTCAGACCTCTAACTGTGTTCTTGTATTTCAAAGTTGTTAGGCTATTCTAAGTCCTTAATATTTCCATATGGGCTTTAAAATCAGCTTGTTACTTTCTACGAAAAAGTCTACAGAGAGTTTGATTTGGATTGCATTAATTCTGCAGATCAAGTCATATAGATCTTCTATATAAATAAATGTTGAATATTTTAACACATAAACAAAAGTGTATCTATTTATTTAGGTCTTAGTTTTTCTCAGCAATATTTTTAAATTTTTAGGGTACAGGTCTTTTATATCTTTTGCCAGATGTATCTCTAAGATAAGTTCACATTCTTAATGCTATTATAAATGATATTGTTTCATAATTTCTGTTTTTTTTTCCTTTTTTTTTTTTTTTTTGGAGACAGAGTCTCACTCTGTCTCCCAGGCTAGAGTGCAATGGCACAATCATGGCTTACTACAGCCTCAACTTCCTGGACCTCAGCCTTCCAAGTAGCTGGGACTACAGGCATGCTTTACCGCGCCCAGCTAACTTTTCTACTTTTTGTAAAGGTAGTGTTTCACCATGTTGCTCAGGCTAGTCTCAAAGTCCTGAGGTCCAGCTATCTGTCCATCTCAGCCTCCCAAAGTGCTGGGATAACAGGTGTGAGCCATTACACTCAGCCTGTTTTATAATTTCAATTTCCAATTGCTTGTTGCTAGTATATAGAAACACAATTGCTTTTAATAGATTCACCTCATGTTCTGCACCTTACTTATTAAGTTCTAGAAGGATTTTTTTGGTAGATTTTTTGGTGTAGATTTTATACGTAGATTACCATGTCATCTGAAAATTATGACAGTTTTATTTCTTTCTAATTGGCTAGCTTTTATTTCTCAGTCTCTCTATAGCTATAGATAGATATCTATAGAGAAATAAATATATACATACATCTACACTTTATTTATAAAACATATAAATATGTTTTTTGTGTTTTTAGAGGCAAAGTCTTGCTCTGTTGCCCAGGCTGGAATATAGTGGCATGATCATACCTTATTGCAGCCTTAAACTCCTGGGCTCAAGTGATCCTCCCACCTCAGCCTCTCAAGTAGCTGGGACTATACAGGTGCACACCACCATGCCAAGCTAATTTAAAAAATATTTTTTTGGTAAAGACAGTGTCTCATTATGTGGCCTAAGCTGGCTTGCGCTCCTGGCCTCAAGCGATACTCTCATTCCAACCTCCCAAAGCACTGAGTTTATGAGTGTGAACCACCATGCCCAGAAAAACATTATACCTGTTATACAGAATTTAAAAATTCTTACAGTTTCTTTTTTTTTTTTTTTTTTTTTTTTTTTTTTTTTTTTTTTTTTTTTGAGACGGAGTTCCGCTCTTGATACCCAGGCTGGAGCGCAATGGCGCGATCTCGGCTCACCGCAATCTCCGCCTCCTGGGTTCAGGCAATTCTCCTGCCTCAGCCTCCTGAGTAACTGGGATTACAGGCACGCGCCACCGTGCCCAGCTAATTTTTTGTATTAGTAGAGACGGGGTTTCACCATGTTGACCAGGATGGTCTCGATCTCTTGACCTCGTGATCCACCCGCCTCGGCCTCCCAACAGTTTCATTTTTGATAGTTTTTGTTTTCATGTGAATTCACTAATCTTTTCTTCTTTGATGTCTAACGCCATTAATCCCAACCAACAGCATTTTCATCTCCCATATTGTCTTGGTCCATTCTGTGCTGCTGTGACAGAATACCTGAGACTGGATAATTTATAATGAACAGAAGTTTGTTTGGCTCACAGTGCTTTTTCAGCAACACTTTTCAGTTTTTAGGATACAGGTCTTTTATATCTTTTGTCAGATGGATCTCTAAGAAAATTTCATATTCTCACAGTTTCATAGGCCCAAATTTCATAGGCTAACAGTTCTGGAGTCTGGGAAGTCCAAGAGTGTGGCACAAGCATCTGGCAAAGACCTTCATGCTATGTTATCCCATGGCGAAGGCGGAAGAGAGGGCGAGATCAAGAGGAGGTTAAACTTGCTTTTATAATCAAACCACTTTCAAGATAGCTAACCCACTCTGGTGATAGAAACATTAATCCATTCATAAGAACAGAGCCCTCGTGACCTAATTAGCTCTTAAAAGTCCCACCTCTTTTTTTTTTTTTTTTTTGAGACAGAGTCTTGTTCCGTTGCCAGGTGCCAGGCTGGAGTTAAGTGGCACGATCTCAGCTCGCTGCACTCTCTGCCTCCCAGGTTCAAGCAATTCTCCTGCCTCAACCTCCTCAGTAGCTGGGACTACAGGTGCGCACTGCCACGCCCAGCTAATTTTTGTGTTTTTAGTAGAGGTGGGGTTTCACCATGTTGGCCAGGATGGTTTCAATCTCTTGAACTCGTGATCCTCCCGCCTCGGCCTCCGAAAGTGCTGGGATTACAGGTGTGAGCCACCGCGCCTGGCCCTACCTCTTAACGCTGTTGCATTGGGGATTAAATTTCCAATGCACAAACTTTGGGGAACACATTCAAATCACAGTGTATATCATGATTTTCTTGTCTAAAAATTCAATGTTTTTTTTTTCTTTTGCATGCCCCTACGGAACTTTTTCAATATAAACGATACAGTAATAATAATGATGTCAGTGTCCTTACTTGCCAATTTAATATCTGTGTCAGTTCCAAGTCAGTTTTGACTGACTTATTCTTTCCCTCATTATGAGAGTTAATAAGTATTGGAACTAATCTCTGAATGAGATAAAAAGAAATTATAGTGTAACAATTGATTAGAAGGCCTAAAATTAAGCAGTCCAGATTATAACATAAAACAAGAAAAGTCATGAAAAATGTCTTCAAAAAGAAGGCAGATGTATAATGAGTTGTTAAGAACCTGCAAGTACGAGGTATACTATTGGTGAGAGGAAGGTGAAAATGACAACCAAAACAATAACAAATCTCTATAAAGGAAAAGCATCCCCAGCAACAACAGCAAAGAAATGCAATTAGAAACTCAGAGAAAACGGAAAGTGCATGTAAGAAATTTATGCTATGAAAACGAAGTAAACTGCATTGCATGATGTGAGCAATTGATGGAAATGAAAAAGCAGTATTTTCTGAAATAATAAAGCAGAATTTCAGATAATTCAGAAAGATGAAGAGGAGCAACTAATGTTTGGTGTTCATGTATACTTTCTTTAGGCTTGTCATAATTACTAAATTTAATCATATTCCTGTGATGTATTTAGTTTTCTCCTTTGAAACTAATTTGTCTTTTTTATAGGTTATTTTCTCTTTCATAGCAGCTTGTCCCTGGTTGTCTCCTCCATGGTTTCAAATTTAGTACTTTTAAAAAATAAAAACATATTTCTGTTGTTGTTTAGGCTTAGTAGTATCTTCAGATGCTTAAAGGCAGTTGATGAAGTATTACTTCTTGGAAACATAAACTTATGCCCATTAAGAAGCACTTGTTGAAAGACTCTTCACACAATCACTTAAACACCTTCATTTTTTTCTTAAATCGTTTTTCTCAACTTCGAAGATGTATTTTTGGATGAAATAGTTCTTTTTTTGAATACATGATTTTCTGAAGTTCAGTGACACCTAAAGTTTCCTTTTAGTTTGTTTTTGCTGTCATAGTCAAATAAGGTTGTATCTTATAGCTTGGTTTAGAAAGAAATAATTATTTATTCACTGTCTCGGCATTGGATGAGAAATTAATCACTTATTTATTTTCTTCCCATTTCCTCTCCCAAGTTCTGGATTTCATTAATAAAATCTGAGCTTTTATAGACAGATTACTTCTGTTATTACTTTCAGATTATTTATCGTCTTTCTGACTAAAGAGTTACCTGTGGCATTACTTTTACTTTTAAAAAAGATGAATAGCAATTATTTTTAAACTTAAGATATTGTAGATAGTACTCCCTTTGAAGCAGACAGTGAGATGCATCACAGCTCAACTTGTCCCTCCGCCCAATCCTGCTTTCCAGGATCCTTATTATTCCTCCGTAAGATTTCTCAGGTTTGTCCTCTTGTACCATCCCCAGGCCCCCTGCAAATGTTACTGCCCTTTCTGTTTTCTCTAATTTCAGTGTTTTCAATTTTGTCTTTCAGTTTTTTTGCGGTATTTAATCTGTTATTATTTGTTTTATGATTTTTTTAATTATCACAATAATTATTTGCTTCTTTTAATTCTCCCTGAAGTCTTTTCTTCTTTTACATTGATTTCTCTGTATTATTGGTTTTAGTTTCAAAGATACAACGTTCCTTCTTGAGAAGTACAAAAGAATCTGGAACATTTCAAAGAGGATCATTTTTTCTCTGTTACACTGGTCTTTTTTTTGGATTATTTATATATTTTTAGAATTACATTTAAGTTGATCAAATAGTTTTTTAGTTGTATCTCTTCATATTATATTTTCATGGATGCTGTAGGGTTTATAATATAAATCTGTAATTTTTCATTGCCTGTTTAGAATTAATATTGTCACATGACATGTAGAACTCTTTTAACTATGCAGGTCGTTTATTCCCCTCTCCTTTAAGTTTTAGTTATTATATGTATTATATCTATACATTTTATAAACCCTAGCAAAATATTATTATTTTTACTTTAAGCAGTTACACGTAGTCTAAAGAAATTAAGAGGAATAAATAGTCCTATATGTTTATCAGATACTTGCCATTTCTGATGTGTTTCGTTCCTTCCTTAAGATTTTGCTTCACAAATCAACAAGCAAAAAACAATCCCACTGAAAAATGGACAAAGGACATGAACAGATACTTCTTGAAAGAAGATATACAAGTGGGCAAAAAGCATATTAAAAAATGCTTAGTATCACTAATCATTAGGTAAATACAAATCAAAATCACAGTGAGATACCATCTCATACCAGTCAGAATGGTATTAAAAAGTCAAAAAGTAACAGATGCTGGAGAGGTTGCAGAGAAAAGAGAATGCTTATATACTGCTGGTGGGAATGTAAATTAGTTCAGTCACTATGGAAAGCAGTCTGGAGATTTCTCAAGGAGCTTAAAATAGAACTACCATTTGACCCAGTAATCTTATTACTGGGTATATATTCAAAGGAATATAAATTGGTCTACTGTAAAGACATACATATGAGTATTTTCATTGCAGCATTATTCACAATAGCAAAGACATGGAATCCATCTAGATGCCCATCAACTGTGGACTGAATAGAGGAAATGTGGTACGTATACACATGGAATAATATGCAGCCATAAAAAAGAATGAGATTATGTTCTTTGCAGAAACGTGGATGGAACTGGAGGGCATTATCCTAAGTAAATTAATGCAGGAACAGTAAACCAAATGCTGCATGTTCTTACTTATAAGTGGGAAATAAACATTGACTACACATGGACACAAAGAAGATAAAAATAGACACCAGGACCTACATAATGGTGGAGGGTGGGAGGTGGGTGAGGATGAAAAACTACCTATTGGATATTATGCTGATTACTGAAGTGACAATTATCTGTACATCAGACTCCTGTGACATACGATTTACCTATATAACATATCTGCACACGTTCCAACCTAAAATAAAAGTTGGAAAAAAAGAAAAAAATGCGTTTCATACGACTAAAAAAAAATTTTTGGTTTCATTTTCCTTCGACAGGAAGAACTCCCTTTATACTTTCTTATAGTGCATATGTGCTGGAAATAAATTATTTTAATTTTCTTTCTTTCTTGAAGGATATTTTTGCTGAATATAGAATCCTGAGTTTATATTTTTTCTTTTGGAACTTTAAAATGATTCTCTCTTCATCTTTGGTATTCAGCAGTTTGACCATGATGCTGCTAGGTATGGCTTTGTTTGTATTTATTCTGCTTATAATTGGATTTCCTAAGGTGGAATCTGTGAATTTATGTTTTTCACCAAAATTGGGAAAATTTTGGCCATTACTTTTTCAAAATTTTAATGCCTCGTTTTCATACTTTTTCCTTTAAAGATTTCAACTGCATGTATGTTAGGTCATTTGATATTGTCCTATGGGTTTCTGGAAATCTGTTCATTTTTTTCGATTTTTTTTCTTATTTTCATTTTTTCAGGTTGGAAAATTTCTATTAACCTATCTCAAGTTAAAGAATTGTTTCATTTTTCCTCTCAATTCCATTAAATCCACGCAGTAAATTTTTTAAATGTTTACTTTTTTAGTTCTTGAGTTTACATTTGGTTTTAAAATATTATTCTTACTTCTCGGCTGAGATTTCCTATTGTTTCATTCATTGTAATTGTTTTTCTTTACCTCATCAAATATAACAGTTGCTAATCCAACACTTAGGTCTTCTTGGGGTTGGCCTCCATTGATTTCTTTTTCTCTTAAGAACAAGTCAACATTTCTCATTCTTTGTATGTTGAGTAATTTTGCATTTTATTCTGGACATTGTGAATGGTAGGTGTGGATTCTGCTGTATTCTTTCAAAGATTTATTTCGCTGACATTGTTTTATTAGGCAATTGAACTGGTTGCACCCTCAAGATGCAACTTTGCTTTTTAGGTAGCAACTCAAATCTCAGTTCATTTGTCTTTAGTTGGAATTTGCTCCACAGAGGTATGGTTCAGGAGTCAACCAGAGATTTAGGCAAAATTTATACACAGCATTTAGAGCTTCTCCTTTCTGACTGCTTTTCTGAGATTCACTCCTTAATTTTCATTGGCTGTGGTTTCCCCAGGACCATCCTCTCATTCTTCAAACCAGATGGATTATGAGTCTCTAGTAGTTTTAGCCGCTTTGAGCAGCTGCTGATTGCAGCTTGCCGTCAATTGCTGACTGCAGCTTGCTCAATACCATTTGAAAAATGGGAAATTCATCATGGGCCTATTCATTTTTCACAAGTTTTAACACTCTTCCAGAATCTACCTGCTTTTGTTCACTCTCCAGGGCTTTCAGATAGTTTGCTTCTTATATTTTGTGGAAAGTTTATAACTGTTATCTGTAGGAAAATCAGTCTGGTCGGATCTTGCTTTGGCATACCAAATTGGAAGCAAATTTCTTTCTTTTTAATTGCAGAGACTTTATAAAGGTTCAGTAATTTTTCTCTGGTTACTCATCTTTAGGTTGTTAACTTATGCTTGACAATTATTAGCTTACTGTAAAATATGAGTTTCAATCGGTTCTTTAAGAGACTGTGGTTGTCCCTTTCTCAATACTTCAGTCCAAAATGAAGAAGTATAAATTGTTAAGTTTAGTTATATTGGAAATCCATGTTACTAGTGTAGAGACGCTGAAGTCTCAAGGGAGTGGAAAGGCAGCTGGAGCCAGGAGAAAACTGTAGAGAATTCTGCCTCTGTGCCAAAGTATGTCTCTTCTATATTTGAATTGGGATAACCTTGGCAATGTCTCTGATTTTTGCCTGACAGGGCAACATATACCAGATGTTATATTAGAACCAAGCCTCTTCTATACTCAGCTCAGTGAAGTCACTAGAAATGACATTCTAATAAAGCTTGTCAACACTGAGTTTGAATTCTCAAAAATAGTGAGTTGCCTATCACTGGAATCATTCAATTGGGAGCTTGATGATCATTCCTCCTTTATTATTATTACCTCTATACTTATTAAGAGGGGTGGAGGGAGAATATATCACTCTTTTCTCCTTGGCACTCAATAGCTATAGGTTGCATAAACAAATATTTATTGAATTCATTGCATGAATGAATTGAAAGAAAGTTTTCTCTATGGTATAAGAAGATATATTTTGCATTCTGAGGAAAAGGAATTAAAAAGTTAGGGTAAGTATTGTCAAATGTCTTTAATTCAGAATATTTTGGTAGGAGGAATAATGGATAGCGTATTAGAAGATTTTAAAAGAAAAGCAATGATTTGATTGCAATAAGCTAATATGAAGCAATCAGCACAAGAAACTGGCTACCACAATACCTGTTTTAAAACAATTTCAAATTATTCCTGTAGGAAAAATTTAAACCAAGGTGGAAAGACTCATGGCAGGCCCTCAGAACCTAGGTGAATTCACATGTTCATATTTATGACTTTCTTTTGCTATTTCTTTATAATCTTAAAGATAAGGCTACCTGTTGATTTGTCACAAAATTTGAACAGGTGTTCCTTTTCCTTCTAGTCTAGCTATACTAAAGTAGCACAAATGGATTGTCCTACACACCACACAGATGAGTCTTATTTCTTACCCAGGAGTGATAGAACGGTCTTGGTCTTTGTAAGTCTAGTCTTGACTATGCTTCTTTATTTATTCTTAGGAATCACTGTGCTCCATTTAAAGATATTGACTTTTCACAACTGTTTATAATATAAAGTGAACTGGACACTAGAATGAACCTGGAAGATTTTAATTGCTCTAGGAATTTCATCCAGTCCTCACAGTGACTTCAATCATGGCTATTATCCAATTCACACCTCCCGACCCTGCCCTCATTTTATCACAGGAATGAAGCAAGACTGCGTAAGTAGGACGGCATTCACACAGGAAGCATACATTAAATGTTTGAATGAAGATATGGTAATTGATATATTTTATTCATCAGATACTTGGAAACTAAAGTTAAATAATTCTTCTCTCATTTTAAGTTCCACAGACAGATATTTATGAACTTTGATAAGTGATTGATAGTGCTCTAAAATCATATTAGCTGCCATTTATTGCTCACTTTGATATGTACCAGGCCACTTCTCAATCTTTTATATGCATTATTTCATTTATACCTTACAATATCCTATGAGCCAGGCATTGTTATCTTTCTTTTGCAGAGAAGAAATGGACGTATAGAGAGATTAGTTAACCAGCTCATGATCACTCTCTCAGGAAGCTTCAGAGCTGGGATCCAAGCTCCAGGGTACTTGACTTTAAGGCCAGAGCTGCTAATATAGAGTGCCATAGGAAAGTAGCCATTATAGAAGAACAGCTGAGCAATTTTAAAACGTTTGGTGAGATCACACCAAATTTTGAGGGGAACTGAGGTGAAAAAGAGATTAGCTAAAAAGGCAAAATTTTCTTTTGTGTAAGTTTTATCTGAAACTATGAGCATGTATTCCCCAAACTACGATAGAGAATATAGTAATCTCACCTCTCTTTCTTCTCAGATTAGAGCTAGGTGTTTATGGAAAATGTAGTATCCTAGAAATGCCAACCAAGAAAGAAACTATTGGTGGAAGAAAATTTGACCTCCCTCATCCACTCCACAATATCTTTAACATCCCGTATCTGGCAAGGCCACACAATCCAAGGCATTTAAACTATTGCCTTCGTGGGTTTCTGCTGATGGTATGATTGTTTGTTGAGCACCTGCTATATTCATTATTTTTTAAAATTATAGTAAAACATATATAATTTAAAATCTGCCATTTTCATCATTTAAAAGTGTACATTCAATGACATTAATTACATTCACCATGTTATATAACCATCACAATTTCCAAAATCATTTCACCATCTCAAAGAGAAATTCTGTATCCAATATACAATAACTCCCCATTATTCCCTTCTCCCAGTCCATGGTAACCTCTAATATACTTTCAATCTCTGTGAATTTGTCTATTCTAGATATTTCATATAAGTGAAATCATGCAATATTTGTCCTTTTGTGTCTGATTTATTTCACTTAGAGAGAGAAAGAGGATATAATTCTTTTTTCAGTAACCTACTCTCTAGATAACTCACTCTGCAAAACAGCATTAATTCATTCATAAAGTCTGAGTCCTGGTAACCTAATCATCTCTTAAAGATCCCACCTCTCAACATTGTTGCACTGGAGATTACATTTCTAACACATGAACTTTGGGAAACATATTCAAACCATAGCATCACCTTTGGCTTTTGTGAATAATGCTGCTATCAACATTGGCTTATAAGTATCTGTTCAAGTCTTTGTTTTCAATTCTTTTTGGTATATACTTAGCAGTACAGTTGCTGGGTCATGTTTTGGGGAATAGCCAAACTGTTTTCCACAGGGCTATATGATTTATATCACCACCAGCAATGCACAAACTTCCATTTTTTCCACATCCTCACAAACATTTGTTTTTCCTTATTGTTACCTTTTTAAAGCAATAGTCATCGTAATAGTTATGAAGTGGTTTTTCTTTGTGACTTTGATCTGCATTTCTCTAATGGCTAATGATGTTGAGCATCTTTTCATGTGCTTATTGGCTATTTGTGTATCTTCTTCGGAGAAATGCTTATTCAAGTGCTTTGACTGTTTTTAAATTGAGTTGTCATTTTTTTGTTGTTGAGTTGTAAGAGTTATATTTATTATCTTTAATTTTCATCACAACTCTGCAAATTAGGCATTATTACTCTAGCTTCACAGAGGAGAAAATCAAGGCTGAGAGAGACTGTTTCTTGTCTGAGGTCCTACAATAAGTGGCAGAGCCAGGATTTGAATCCACATGTGATAGGCCGTCTCTAAGAGGGTTCCGCATGATTCTCCCCTCCTGATACTTGTGCTCTCATGTAATCCCCTCCCCTGGGATGTGAGGTCAATGTTAATGACTCATTTCTAATGGATATAATACATCAGAAGAAACAGGATGCCGCTTCTGAGATTAGGCTACGAAAGATTGTGACGTCCATCTTGCTTGCTCTTTTTCATTCTCTTGCTTGTTTGCTCTGAGGGAAGCTAGTTGCCACATTGTGGGCAACACGATAGAGAGACCCATGTGGGAAGCAACTGAAGGAGTCCTCTGGCCAGCCAACAGCCAGTGAAGAAGTGAGGTGTTCCGTCCAGAAGACTGTGAGGAACTGAATTTTACCAACTATCTGAGGAGCTTAGAAATCAATCGTCCCTTAGTTAAACCCTCACAGGAGACTACAGCTCTGGTCAGCACCTCGATCATAGCCTTGTGAATCACCTTGGGATACAGGCATCTGGCTAAGCTGTGCCCAAATTCTTAACCTATAAAAAACATTAATTAAATACTTAATATTTGTTGTTTTAAACTACTAAGTTTTGAGGTAATTTTTTACACAGCAAAACAGTTAACTAACACTTCATGTCTACCACTTTTTATGTAAGAACATTAAATTGGTTTAGATGCCAAGCAAAGACATTTTGACAGAAGATAATGGAGCAAGTACTCTCTGTGGGACTGTTTGGGCACAGCAGTCATGGGCCAGCCTAAAGAAGGAATTAAATTGGAGATGGGAACAGTCAGCCTGACTGTGGTTATGAGTAGTTTATTGAAAATATTTTTGTGTACTGACCTTTGGATTGTTCTTGTGAGTCATGGGGTTCAGACTATACTCTGATTTCCTTTAGGAGCACAGAAGAGCTACTTTGAGATATCCCTACCTCTTCTCTGGCCTCCCTAAGTTCTTCCATTGGGCAGAAGGGTACTAGGGGGAGGGACACATAGGTTATGACTTCTTCCTACTTTAGAATTTTCTGGATTAAAACCACAGTGTTCATTTATCAGGCTTTGGGCACTCATTCATACAAGAAGGCCAATCTATCATCATCAACATCAGTAACAAGTATTGACGGTGCGTGGTGTTCTGAACCTGTAGTTCTTGAATGGACTACGTGGGGTTCCAAGAAGCCTTTGCAATTATAGGCACAATGATGTATGTTTGTGCAAATGTGCATTTTTTCCTGCAGAGAGGGGTCGTAATTTTCATAGACTCTCGAAGGGATATGGAATATAAAACAGTTAAAGATCATTGCTTGGGTTTATTACTAGCATGCTTACTCCTGGCTATAACTGTAACTTTATTTTGAATCTCAGATCAGGGATAGAACTTTTCTGCTGTCCAGAGTCTCCTGTTGCTGTTCTTCAGATCACCAGACTGGACTCTTTGGATACTGACAACAGCTTAGCTTGGGCCCAGGTAACCACAGCCTCTTAAGATACTTTGCCTGAGTTGTTGGCCAGGCACACTCCCAGTGGGAGCACTGGTCCATCCAGAACAGCCTAAATCCTATCTGCTGGTCCATTGTGAGGCTCCTCTGTGCTTTTGCTTCTCTATCTCAGGGCAATTTACTCTTACACATATCTGGTAATGCCAAGAAGAGACATTTTGTCAAATGAATCTCTTCTTTAGTGTCAAAATGATGAACAATTAGCATTGAAGGTAGACGAACTCTAGTCCAAATTCTATTATCTTATCACAGTCTTCTTGAAGCTCTACAGTGTTGAAGAACTTCTATCACCCTCGCAAAGAACCCATTTCATTGCGGCTCAGTTTTGTTGGAAATATCTTCCAACAAACCCTAACATTGCTCTGCTTCTTTTTCACATTGGCAGCTGTTCCAATGAATGAAAACAGCTCTCAATTCAAGTTACTTTAAGAGTTGTTTGACCGGGCATGGTGGCTCACGCCTGTAGTCCCAGCACTTTGGGAGGCTGAGGCAGGCAGATGATCTGAGGTCAGGAGTTTGAGAGCAGCCTGGCCAAAATGCTGAAACTCTATCTTTACTAAAAATACAAAAATTAGCTGGGCGTGGTAGCAGACGCCTGTAATCCCAGATTCTCAGGAGGCTAAGGCATGAGAGTTGCTTGAGCCCAGGAGGCCGAGGTTGCCGTGAGCTAAGATGCCGTCACTGCACTTCAGCGTTGGCGACAAGAGCTAGACTCTGTCTCACAAAAAAGAAAAGAGTTGTTCATGTCATGTATTTGAGCCCCCACATCACACTCACCTTGAGAGCATTTTTGTTTGTTTACAATAATGGAGAGGGTTTTTCTCCTCCCTCACAAGTTTCTTGACAGTAGTCACATCCATTAAGTCTACCGCTCCCCATCAATTGTACTGTAACCTATAAGTTGGAGGGCTCTAGATGCTGAAGGAGATGTTGCTAATGTAATGCTTACACATTATGTTTATATATGTATGTGTATATGTTTTATATATGTTATATTTACACCCACACATGTCTTTACCATTCATTGTCTTTACTCTACCATCCTCATCACAGGGATGGTGGTGAGAAAAATGAATGTGTATTTTCTAGTCCTGCAGAGCATAATTAATCTGAGAGTATCAGATGGCAATGTCTATGCTTGAAATTGATTGGGGTACCCTTTAACTGATTGAATATGAACTGTTTCCCTTTCAGGCCAATGGAGGTTTAAAATAGATCATATGATTAAAGATATAAAGAGATACAACATTATTTCACACCTGGGTGCTGTGGAGTAAAATTCATACCACTACTTATGATTATTTAATAATATCTTGTTTATGGAGGTTTTCATAGCAGATTTTCCTATTGGAATTCAGAGGAACTTGTCAATTTTAGGCATGTGTCTAAAAAGTGATCATCTTTTTGAGATGGTGTGCAATCTGTATTCCTGCAGCTCTTTCCAGTTTATAAAAACCTTATTATTTTTGTTTGTTTGTTTCCTGCAGTGGTCTTTTAGGGCAGGCAAGGATCACTACCCTCTATTTCACAGATGAAGAAACAGAGCCTCAGAGAGATCAGGGAAATTTCTGAAAGTCACAGGCTTGGTGGGCCTTGGGCAGGGCTTCAGATGCAGGCATTTGCATTCCAAGTTCTGGGTGTGATCAGCCACTGCACACAGAGCCAGGAATGGAACTTCTGGGCTGCCTCTTTTCACTTGGTACCGAAAGGATAGGTTGGAGGTGAGGAGTGTTAGAATTGCCCCTCTTTTGGCCTTTTGTATGAGAAATAGAATAGCTTTTTTATAATGAAAGTATAATTGACCTACAGTAAAATGCACAGACCCTAACTGCACAGGTTGATGCAGACACTCATATCACTCTGGAAACATTTCCGTCACTTCATGTCCCTTCTCAATCAACTCCCCCTCCCTCTCTGTTCTGCCAGCAACCTCTGTTCTGATTTCTGTCCCATAGATATAGAGAACTTGTTTAAAAGGGTTCTGTTTCTGTCACCTGTGGGAAGGACCAAGCAAACAGCAGCAACTTTGTCTTCCCTTTTGGTTGCCATGGTCAAGCTGGAGCCAGCCTACATGTGAGCCAGTCGGATGGGTCTGCCAGCTGTCACTGAACAGAGGCAGAGTCTCTGTGACAACAGTGCCCTTCTGCATTCCAGCAGGTAGTGAGTGACATTTAAGCAGCTTCGAGACCTTGCCTGAGGCTCTTTTCACTTGCACATAGCATACCACTGGAATCAAGTTAATGTTGACAACAAAAAAGACAGCTCCATTTCATTCTACCTCTGTGGAGAGCAGGTATAAGTCCATAAACATCTATTTTGGGGGTTCCCCTCAGGGGAGAGACCCTCCCCTGCACACAGGCCTGGGAAGACCAAGTCATGCTTTAGAGCCCATTAGCCAACATTGTCTTCAATAGCAACCACCACTACTCCCTTTTATTAGTAGTGACTTCAAGGTAACTGTCGAGATGACTTGCGTGTGGGGGCCACTGCCCTCTGTAGAAGGAAGTAGATTTGGGGAATTGGACTATCAATAGAAGGTGGCTGGGCAAGTGACTGGAGTCAGAGTGGTTCTAAGGAGAGAGACTTGGCTGCCCAGTTCTGTGTGTCATACATCTGAGCCCCATTTCTAGTCAGGAAATGTCTTTCACAGGGTGGGGCCACCCAGGATGGTCCACCCCACTTGTCTCCTCCCCCAGCTGCCATTCTGGGCAATTCCTTGAAAGGACATTCTTTGTTTCTTCTCCCATGGCTTAAGTGAGTATACTTGGTGCTTGGAGCAAGATCCAGCCCATTTCAGGCTGAGATCCCTCTCTGTTAGGAGATGCTGGTTAGGAACAGGTGCCAAGAGAGGCTGCCATGGGAAACACACGGCTCAGCCTGAGATGAGAATTCTCAGCAGACTCTTACTTCCATGACAAGCAGCAGTAGTAGGAAGCAATGTTTTCAGAAAGCATCTGCTGCACTCTCCTTGGTCTTGTTGGTGAAGTGCAGGGGTGGGGACCAGCTCACCTTCACATTCCTGGCCATGAAGGTGAGAATGGATCCAGGCAATAACATGTTTTCATTTGTGGTTGCTTATCTTTTGTCTCCAAATGGCAAGCTAGAGTGATGTTGGCACCATGTGACAACAGCAGGGAGTCACAGCCTTTTCATAGACACCTGGAGAAATGAAGCATCAGCAGGTACAGGTTACAATGACTCAGGTGGGCCACAGAAATTTCATGATTTTAAAAAAGCCTTCCAGAGTCTTCTTGCCAACAGATAGTCAATTTTTCAGGTTGCTTCTCTTTTGCCCCCATCTTATTCAAAACTGCACAAATTCAAAGGACCCCACTTTATCTAGACAAACACATAAAAAGAAAAGACAGTCAATCAAGATTCTGCTTGATTAACATCTTGGGAGAAAGCTAACGTGAGTCTTCAGGGATGAAAATAAATGGCTCCGAGCCTGGGCTGTGGTCATAAGCTTGACCTTGTCACTGCCTAAGTCAGGAAAGCAATGGAGGGAATTAGAGCTCCCGTTCCAGGGTGATTACAGTTATACACTTAACAGGACATGGCAATGTTTTTCGGCATTCAATTATGTTTTGCTATGTGTGCATGCATGCACTCGCACACTCACACACGCAGAGCTAGAATTGAAATCATCTCAAGTGAGAATTCTTGTGATGCATTTAAGGGGCCTGCATTTGACAGGTTGCTACCTAGTTATGGACTAAAATCTCACCAGGCACCCCCATAGCTTATCGCCTGTCATTTCAAAACAAAGACATCCTGCTTCCCCTTTCTGTGTCACATCTCATCGACTCATTCTCAGCAGACTCTTACTTTCATTACAAGCTCGGTGCCACCTCCTTGACTTTCATCAGATGAAAACTTGAAAAAAAAGAGAAAAGAAAAAAAAACCATTCCATGTTTTGACTTGGATTCTAGGTGTTGTTATTCTCTCAGTCCAGCTTGGGGAAAAAAAAAGCCTACCCCACGAGGGGGCAGGCCTGCTTTCCCATCTCCTGCCACCACACAGTCTCTGAAGTGTGTGAAGAAGAGAGGAAGAGACAATTAACACTCAGCACCAATCTGCATTTCCTTTTTAGCTGCCATTTACACGCTGCTCAGGTTTTGAAAACCAGCATTTCATGCTACTCCCTAGAGAGCCAGCACCAGCTTCAGCAGGATCCATCTGCACAGCAGTCACATTGCTGAAATCTTCAGCCAACCCAGAATTCATTTATTTATTTTTTGAAAAAAAAAAAAAGAGAGAGGAAGTGAGAGAGTGCAAGTGAGTGAGCAAGTGAGCGGGTGAAAATAATAGATTAGTATCTGGTGATATTTAATGCACACGCTTGACCAATCCCTGCGCTGGTCCAGGCAGGGGTGAGTCAGTGGAGTTTTTCTTTGATCATCTTCTAGATTAGTGAGAGCAGCGAGCGAATGAGCAAGAGCGTGTGACAACAGAGGATGACAGGCTGTGAGGTTCGAGGCAGGAAGGACATACTCCATAAGTCTCGGCGCTGCTCATCAGCCCGTGTGTCAGCACGCTCTTGCTGATGGGGAGCAGCGGGCAAAAACGCCATACTGGGAAGTCACTGCTGGTGTGGGACAAGTTACAAGATGCTTCTGGGGGAGGAAAACGTGTATCATCAACTCCTCAGGTCTGGCCAACTTGCTTTATTTCCTTCAGACCCCAAAGGGTTGAGCATTGAAGCATAATAGCTTCAATAAGCTTTGTTATTTTATCATTATTATTTTTTAAACTGAATTCACCACCACAGGAGGACACAGAGTCAGTGGTCACAGCTGGCTTTTAAAAAAGGGTTGAGTCGTTTTGTGGTTGATAAAACAGAGACTCAGCCTGAGATGAGCGCAATCAGGTTTCCTGCTTGAAGGCATCAGTTGATCACTACAGGGGTCAGAAAGAAGTGTTTTTCTCATGCAAGTTCTGGCATAATAGTCTAGGTGAATGCAAAAAATAAAAAGAGTTAGTCTTTTGATTTGTTTGTTTCGTTTTTAAGAGAAAGCAAGGCTAAAAAGCCCACCCTTACTTCAATAGACCAATGAGTGATCTGATTCCATCTGGCTCTGCCTGCTCAGATGGCAGTTGTGATGATAGTGGTGCTGCAGACACATTTACCAATTATGCAGTGCAAGACTGCACTCTACATGGGCCCAGATTTACCTGTGGACAAGCACAGGTGCGTCCGATAAGGGAAATACCTTAGGGCAGGAGGAGGAGGTGGAGTGAGCACATGGTTGTTAAAATAGAATTTAGTGAGTTAAAGGAAAAAGCCAACAAACCAACACAAGACTGATAAGAACCCTATAGTACCTATGCATGTAGTTACAAGTCCAGTTAAATCACATCTTCTCAGGATACAGGGGTGTTTTACAGCTCTCACAGTAACACAGACATGTAACGTGGGTTTCTCAGCCTACCAGAGATGGGGCAAGATAGGGTTATAATAAACAGCTTCTGTTTTTTTGGCTCTGCCCTTACTAGGGGAGACTTCCAACCTTACCAATTCTCAAATAGTTCTTGGAGTCCCTGGTGAGAAGGATGCCTCTCCTCCACCATTCTGACTTAATGACACTGGAGCCAGACTGCATGGGTTCAAATCCCAAACTCATTCATCCACTCAAAATGAAAGCGAGTGTCCACTGTGAACCTGAGATTCTTCTAGATGCCGAGGAAAGAGCCATTCCAAGTTCTCCTATGATTTTGGTCCTAGTGAAGGTGTAGAAATGCAAATAAATACACAAGTAAATGTACGATATTCCAGATAGAATATTATAGAGATGCTATGGAGGAAACAAAAGCCTACTTGAGATATCTTCATGAGAAGACAAGAAGAATGAGAGAGAAAGGACAACCGGTTTCAGAAGGTTGCTGCAAGCGGGAAGGAAATGGAGTAGTTTGACTTAGAAGTGGAATCCAAGGAAATTTGTTGTTGCTGTTGTTACTCGTGGTTTTGATTCTGTCATGTTATTCTGATGTTATTCTAATTCATGTTATTAATTCTTCTCACATTATTCTAATTCTGATTCAGTAGAGAAGGAAAACAGATGATGCTGAAGCAATGTCCTTGGGTAGCATGAGGGAATGGGATCTGGTGCAAAGCGGAGGGGTTAGCTTTCAGTAGAAAATACACAGTTCATCCAGAGTGGCAGGAGTGAAGGTAAACAAATGCACATAGTGCAGAAAGATAGGTAGATGTGAGGGTAGAAACTTGTGCAGGTTATTTTTCTAATTGCTCCAATTTTCTCAGTGAAGTAGGAAGCAAAGTTATCAGCTGAGAGTGTGGAGGAAAAGAATGTGTTGAAGATTTGAAGAGAGAAAGGAAGATGTGAAATAGTCCTGGAAAAGTGAGTTGACTAGGGAAATACAGTAGGCTGCCAGGCTACACTAAGGGCTCACTTGTAGTTTGTGATGATAACTTTAAAGTGAGACCCATCAGCACGGTTGTTTTCTTTGGGCATGTTTGGCTGCATGGAGAAGTGGAGAGCTGGCCAAGGGTTTTGTCAGCTGAGTATGACAGAGGAAGAGAGGGTTGAGGCAGTTGAAGGTGTGTGCAGTGAGTAACACATCATGGCCCATGCAATCTAAACTAGGTAAGAAGAGAAGTAGAGAATGAAGCGAGTGAAAGACAATAAAAAGATTCCGGGAACAATGGTTTGTAGGTCTCTGTGTGGTCCAAGAATCTTTGGAGTTGGCAGACTATAGAGAAGGTGAGCTGGTAAGAGAAGGCGGAGGTCCGACGGGGAGATGGCGAAACGTGGTGCAGCTGCAGTTGTAGCTGTTGATGATGACCAGGCAGGGGCATGAACTTGGGATGCTAGCGAAGGCAGAGTAGAACCAAAACCACCGGGGGAGAGGGGTAAGATAGTTGGGGGCCAGCACTCTGGGAGGAGCATCTCCCTGCAGGTCCAGTACATCTCTGGGGCCAGCTCTCTTGTTCATTTTATGTGAGTAATACCCCGCTGGAGCCCAACTCCATGAAGTCTGGAAGGAAGTTGAAAGCACCAAGAATTACAATATAAGGCGCTTTGGAAGGGGTTCAACCAAACTGATGTCTTCAAGCAATGGGTTGGGGAAAGCGAGGTCAGGAGATGACTGCACTAAGGACCAAGGGGGACAATGGCTTAGAAGTGGTGATGAACAGAAAGGAAGACACTCAACTTACCCCCCAACTTAGGGACTCCAGAGGAATGGGGAGAAGACATCTGAATGCTTGCAGAGACTCCATTTGTTAATTATTGACTCAGAAAATTATTTAACCCCTCTCTGCCTGTTTTCCCAAATGTAAAATGGAGATAATAATTGTACCTCCTTCACAGGGTTGTTCTGAGGATTCAACGAGGCAATATCTGAAATGCACTTATCACAGTACCTGGTGCAGAGTGAGTATGGATAGCTTTTTAATTGAAACAGTTTTATCAGGTATCTAGGTCACCAGAGTCCCAGCATTTCTGAAGGGACAGAATGAGCTCTTGGTAGGTGCTGAGGAGCTTCTCAAGGAAGGTGAGCACAGATGCTGACTTAGCCATGAGAGGCACAGTTCAGAGCGGAGGGTACGGAAAACAGGCCCACAGCCAAGACAGAACAATTAAATGTGTAGGGAGCTGAGAGGCTTGACAGAAGAAGTGGAAGTAAAACATGTTTCTAATCAGAGCAATGAGGAGGGTTGCCTGGAGGCTCTATTGGTAATTGATGTGCCTCTGAAAATAATTAGAAACAATTTCTGGGGACTTACAGGGTGCAGTCACCTAGTGATATTATGTACCACAGAGAGCAGTGTCTGAGGTGAAAATGGCTGTTATTGTTTCCTGAGAACACATTACAAGGGGACTTCATGGTGAATAGATTTTTCAAGATATTTGACATTCACTGACTTTCTTTTTAGCTCCTCTTAGTCACAGAGGCCATTACTGTTATGACAATACCTGGATTTATCTCTGTTAATGGCAGAAAGACATGTGAAAGATAGATCCTCCCTGTGTGTGCCTCCAAATCATGAATGTGACAGCTTTGCCTTCCCAAGCCTCTTAGATACCCGAGGGATTCTGAGATTGCTGAAGGCCCAGGGCACAGCCTTACCCCAGTCCAAGAGATCCTCAACCACCACTGGACTAGTGCAAATTGTGTTGTCTTTTTCTAATGTGAGCTTTATTTTATGTCGCTTGGGACTAAGTGACATAGTGTATATAAAATAGCACAGAGCCTGGCTCATAGTGAGCACTCAGAAAGTGTTGACTCATTAATAATTATCTTCTTGGGTTCTTCTGATAAGACCTGGGCGGCCTTCCATATTTGGCATACTCCAAGCCCTGGGGATGGCATCAGCGTTGGAGGAGAATCAATACATTTGGACAGTGGTGCTGGTGATCTGTATTCCCCTGAGGAATCCCAAGGTTCAGTGGCTTAGGTTTGCAGGGTCCAGCCCTGTAGGGTCTCGTGGGTATTCTTTTGTATGCAGAGATGATAGATCGTAGAAAAGAAAGAGACAAGGACACAGAGATAAGAGAAGGATTCATCTGGGCTCGGGGACCACTGCTACCAAGGGGCGGAGTCCAGCATGGCCCCGAATGCCTGGACATGCTGATATTTATTGTATACAAGGCAGGCAGGCAGGGTCAGGAGAGTGACTCATCTGACATGATTGGTAGGGGTCAAGCGAATCACATTCTTACAATACGGGGGGCCACGTGGGTACAGTTCAGAGGGTCACATGGGTATAGTACAGGAGGTCATGTGGGCACAGTACAGAGGACCCCTCCCTCTCAGGTAGCCGCTGCAAGGAGGGGAGGCACATACATCAGTATTTTTCTATGCACTTATCAGAGACATTAAAAGCTTTTAGGATTCCTCTATTCTTACTACTTATAACTTCTAAGAATTTACAAGGGAACAATCCTAAAATTTTATATGACCTTACCAATAATGCTTCATCTGAGAAATTTGGCTGTGGAATAATATTAAGAATAGTTACAAAGTGTTACAAGTCTGTGTGTGTCAGACAGTATATACCAGGTGCTTTCAACCTTCCTGTGAGATCATTTTTAATTATCCCTATTTAATAATTGAGGAAATTAAAGAAGAGGGAGGTCAAATACCTTGCCTAAGATCACACAGCCAACAGGGCTAAGAATCAGGATTTGAATTCAAACTTTCTGATTCTAAAGCCCCACATGCTCTGCATTTGGTTACACTGCCTCTCAGTCAGGGGTAATAATTAATGCACAGAGAAGATGCTGGTTCAAGTAAAGGTGTGAAGAGTGGGGCTCCTGGGCTTATCTGACCACAGTGGGTGAAGGACAAGTGCAGGGTCCTTGAGGAGATGTGTGTTTGGCTAACAGGGCAGAGGGTGCTATCAGGCTAAGGGAGAAATCCCTCTGGGAGGGATGTCAGATGCAGGTGGAAAGTTGCAGACTTTGACCAGGAAGAGTCAAATGGCTTGTTTTGAATCTTAACTCAATCTGGAATGTTCTGTTCCTGAAAAAAAAGGAGTGCTGTTCCCCTCCTCTTTGCTGACTGTGTAACACAGAGCCCTTAGATTTGCAAGTTAGAGAGCATCAGTGCAGGGTCAGGCAAATGGACAGAAAAATCAGCAGCAAGCATTTCCCTCATGGAGTGTACTGGAGGGAGCAGCCATCTGAGGAGAGTCATTGGTAAGGATTTGGCATTTGAAGTATTTTTGAACAAGAGCAGGTGCTGAGAATGTACATTTTCAAAAAACTAGTAAATAAAATAAAGTCACCTATACAAGAAGAGACAATGTGAACTAATATGGGCAAGAATGGCACCCATCTGGCACAGAGAAAAAGGATGTCACAGTAGGAGAATTCCAGAAGGGCCATAAGGAGACACATTTTCTTACCCACAATAAGCAAAAGTGTTTCTCCAGTTTCTCAGTGAGGAAGAGTTCGGAATGTACATGAGAAACCCCTTTTATATCACTGATTTAGTCTTGTGTTCAATAATGCTTAAACTATCTGTAGTTTTCTCACAATATAGATTCATATTACCAATCTCTCTCTTTTTTGCCATCATAAATTACTCAGGATTCCCTGGATAACTTGACAATCAGCAAAACGAAAATACACATCTTACCAGTCACTTGTTGGAATGTATCTTAGAGAACTACTAGCCTGGATATATAAAAATATAGGGGCAAATATATTTATTATGGCACTTGCTGAATAAATTATGGTTCAGCAGCAGTGGTTTACTACCAATCATTACACAAGGTTTGAATAGATGTGTTATAGTAAGTGAAAAAAGGAATGTGCAAAAAAATCTTATTGTTCAATGTGCAGTCTTATTAAGAAACACTGTATGTATGTACATATGCCTATATGTAATTGTATAAATAGAGGAAACCAGTCTGAAAGGACAGTGGACACCTTTGAGAGCCGACATCAGAAATAAGAAAAGATTTTCACTTTCTGATTTATACCCTTTCCAAAAAGATAGAAGTGGTGGGATTGTGGATGATTTTTATTTGTTTATTTTTTGTGCCTTCTTTATGTTTTCCCAAATTGCCTATAGAGAATCTGTGTTCTCTAAATGAAGCTTTTATGATTAAGCTTCATTTCTGCTTGGGAAGCAGTGCAGTATAGAGGCTAAGCATAGGAGTTGTGAAGTCAGAATACCTGGGTTCACATTTCAGCTCTACAGTTATGCAGTGGATGGTGATTGTGGATAAGTGACCTCGCCTCTGTGTGCCGTAGTTTCCTCGTCTGTAGCATGGAGGTACTAATGCTATGCAGTCTATGAGACTGTTGGGAGTATTGCGTGAAACCCTTTGTGTAAAGGGTGTGGTCAGGATTTATAAAATGTTGGCCATTATTGTTGGATGTGGAAAGATCAAGCTCAGGGGCACAGGTAGACAGATTGATGTGAGCAAAGGGCTATGCTTTCCTTGTCTTCCGCTGAGATTGGAGAGAAAGAACCCAACTGGAGGCAGAAACATGCTGATCAAAGAGGAGAGTAGAGGTGGGACTTGCTCAGGTTACTTTTCTTCTCTCAATAGAGAGCAGGAGACAGCCACGGGGAGAAGGTTTGGAATGACCTTTTGTTTCGCTTCCTGCCCACCTTTCTTGTGGTCCAGCAACCTTTTCCTCTCTTCTGCAAGCCTTCCTCCTGCCCAGAGAATGGAGACTGAATATGTGGGCAGAGAGCCTGTCCTGACCTCTTTCCACTGAGAGGCAGGGACAAGAGATTCCACTTTTCCTTCCAGGTTTTGAAATCTTCTTAGCAAATCCTGTCCAGACTGGACCTGTCAGTATTTCATCAGCTTTCTCCACTCTGAGGCTTGGACAAATGATTAGACTCCAGGAGCTGGGTTCTGCCCACAGCGGAAATTGGTTTCTTAGAATTTACTGTCTGACTCTAAAGCCTCGGTTGCTGAAAATGACTCATGGCTCCATTTGTGATTCCTTTTCAGATAAATCACAGGCCAGACAATTCAGTGTATCTGGAAGCCACAGTGGCTGATTCAGGTTCTCAGAATGTTTAGGCCCTATGACTTGACTGGTTAATGTACCAGAAAAGGCCCAAAGCAGGGTTAAAAAGAGTCACCTGTTGGTCATATGTGGACAACTATACACTGAAAAACAACCGAGCATAGTGGGAGCTCCACGTCTGAGAGCAGCCCTCCCTCATGTTAGCTTAGATGGCAGCTATGCCAGTTTGCTCTTGAGATCAATCACAGCTCTAAGAATTCAGGAGCAGACATACATGCATTGTCACTATCCAAGATGCTTCACCACATATTGGTCACATCCAAGATGCTGTGGCCTCAATCATGACAGACAGCTTCACCTCCCACATATTACTGTTCCCCTCACTTCTGCCCTCTGCTCCCTGCCCCTAAGCTCTCATGGGAGACTTGCTCATATCTGATACCTAAGATATGTTTACCTCTCCAAGCCAGTGCCTGCTCTCCCATGGACGGTGCTTTTATGTCACTTTTCTGATTGGCTAATTCCAAAACATTCTGCATGACCCAATTCAACTATAATATGCTCTGTAATGTCTTTCTAGAGCCTTCTATACAGAATTGACTACCTTTACCTTGGTCCCTTCTGACACTTATCTCTTTTATTTATTTATACTTATCTCTCTTATTTTCTTTTACCAATTATCTATACTTATTTCTCTTGTTGTGATTTGTTATATAGGTGACCAGTAGTCCTCAAACTTCACTGGGCTTAAGAATTTAAAAGCAGCAGAATCAATAAGAATCTATTAAACACCTATGATGTGCAGGCCTAGGATTGGGAACATAGTGGACTGCTATTCCACCTAGGATTGGGAAAATCGTGGACTACTAAATAGACCGGGTCTGAGCATCTTGGGTTATTGTGTCTCCTCCCCAAGATGAGACCTCTGGTTTGGTAGCTCTACCATGGAGGCTGGGAATCTTCTTGAGTTATAATAATAACCCTTTGTGATTCTGATTCAGGTGGTTACAGATACATTCTTTGGGTAATGGTGTAGTAGATTCATAGCTTGTATTAATGCAATAAATATCATCTAAAAAATACTGTGACATAATTTGAATCCAAGTGATGTGAACCTAGTGTATGAGAACCAATCAGCTAGCTAGAGAGTTAAGCTAATTAATCATCTAGGACCCTCATTTCAAGAGTAGTTGTGGCTCTCTATCAATCTTTGAATAAACGGTGTAGTAGTTCCTAAACCAGTATGCGAGGCAACTCAATGCTACAGAATGTTAACAGGTGAGCCACAGAAAATGTTAAATAAAGCTAAATACATTTTTTTAAATGTAGCATTTGTCAGAGCTTACAATAAGCTATGCAGATTGTGACTTTTCATGAGGAACCTGTTATAGTCACTTCTGTTCCATGAACTATGTGTGAAACATATAGGTTCTGAACAAAAAGGCCTGAGCTCAAAGACTGACTTTGGTATTTGTTAGCTACCTACTTAGGCCAGGATTTTCCTTTCTGAGTTTCAGGTTTCCGTTTCTTATTTCTTATTAATTCTGACTCTGTCTAAGTCAAAGGACTGTACTGAGAATAACATGACTTAAATATATGTAAGTGCTTTACAAATTGCAGAGTTCTGAGCAGACATTAGTTTTGCAATACATGGGAAAATGTGCTAGGTGCCATAATTGCAGAATAAAGAAAGTACTGCTGGGAAATAGAGGAGGGAGAAATAAATTAATTTTGACTAGGATAATTAATTTATAGCTAGCAGTTGAATGAAATGCCAAAAGCAAACAAACATACACAGGTGTTCAGGATTGTTTTTCTGACACCATTTGCTATTCATTTGTGTGTTGCTAACTGTGAGTAGGAACATGAGTGTAACTGGAGATCTGTGAATGTCAGTCTTCAAGAGAAGGAACTGCCAAGGAGGACTTTGATATGGTCAAAGAATTTTATTTTGGATTTCAAATATCTCATTATAATTATACCTTAACATACAATATTGAGATATATTCAATTCTAAGCCCAAGAAAATCATAACATGGGGAAAGAGCTTCGTAGAGTTATACAATAACTTTGTAGAATTTTAACATTCCCCAGAGGAAGCATGAGATTATGCAATTTTTTATGTGAGTTATCAATTCCAGAATAGTGTTATTTGTTCAAGTGGTAGTCTTTTGGCAGTTCTCTTTCTCTCTGTAGTAGTGTTTTGTTGATTAGTTAGAGAAAGTCTCTGGAATTTTGCAAGAAACACCACATTTATATCATACATTTATGTATTCATTAAAAAAACTCTAGAACTATTTGTTGAGTACCTACTGCATGCAAAGCATAGTATTAAGCACTAGGAAGTCAATACTTCATAAAATAGGCCTTTACCTGACCCTCAGGTGGACATAGTCTAGTGGAAGCAAGCACATCATGATAATACAATGTGATAAGCTCTACATTGGAGTGTATACAGAGTACATATAGAGAGCATGTAGAGGGGTAACTATTTACATTTGATGTGATTGGTAAAAGCAGCCTACAACTTTGGTTCATAGCCTGAGAAGTAGGGATGAGGAGTTCCTTGGAAGAGTCTATTTGCTGAGTCATGGACAAATAAGAAAGGAAGTGCAAAGCCAGTAAATAAGGAAAGCAAGAGAGGCAGTTACAGGCAGCAACATAGGGACTGGCTCCTGGGTGAATCGACTCACTCATCCTGGGAATGATCCTTTAGCCTGGTGTTGCGAAAAGCTTGACATCAGTTTGCTGAGTCGTGGTGTCTTAAGGGTGCTGCCCAGGATCTAACTGCCACAGATGAGAAACGACCTGGCCCTGGAACAAGGTCTCCAAGACAAATGAGCAAGTCTATAACCTAGTGTCCCAAAGGCCTACAGGTCACTCTTTGGGGCTTATACTGGTGGGTTCAACTTCATGCAACAGAAAACACTCTAGCTAATTTAAGCAGAAGAGGATTTATTACCAAACATTAAGGGGCTACAAAACTATTTGAGGGGCTGGAAGAGCTGGCTCTAGGATAAGCATCCAGGAACTCCCAGGCTTCAGAGATAGACGGCCTCATCCAAAATCAGAAAAGTCACATTTCTGCTGAAGGAGGTCACTGACTTAGGAAGCTGCTGACTGCAGAACGTGCTGCTTCTGCCTCAGTTCATGCCAGATATGGGCTCTGTATCTCCCTTCCTCTTAATTCTGTTTTGAATTCAAGTCTCCTTTGAGCATATTGGAGGGTCTTTCTGGAATCTTAGCTGCAAGGGAGTCTGGGAAACATAGTTTTGGGTTTCCTGGCCTCTTCAACACAGGAAAACATGAAAAGGAGGTTATAATACATTTGAAGCAAGTCAATCATAGTATCTGCCACAGGACAATATCCTTTCTTTATTCTAACCAGATTTGAAGCCCAAAAACCATACTTAACTGCCATTCCTTTAATTAATATGCTGAGAGGCTTGGGAATGGGATATTTGATCATGCTGGCCCTGGGGGTTGGTGACTTGGGGAAACTTGAGTACTTTTTCAAAGATTGTGGGAGCTGGAAGGACGCCATGGTGTGGATGGTGTGATGGGAAGGGTCAGGCAGAGACGATGAGGAGTGCAGTGGAAGATATGAGAAGAGTGACGGGCATGCAGAGTTCAGACAAGCAGCTAAGTCTCAGTGTCCAGAGAAAGCAATTGATGTTTCAAGAGCAGGAACTCAGGAATGGCCACCTGGTTGTTCCAATTAATTCTGCTAGAAGTCATGATGTTGGCCTGTTGCTGGATTAATCAGAACACATTCACATCACCCACTGTCTTCCTGGTCACTTATTGATTTTGACTGAGACACAGATCACTCCATTTGATTACGTCACTGAGCAGCTTTCCTTCTGAGTAGGCCTAGCTTTTGTTTTCCCTGATGGGATTGGGTCATAAGACTCACCTGCAGTGGGCCTGTATCCTAAGTCAATCATGGCAGAGGCCAAAAGTGAAAGATTTCCAGCTTCATCATTCAGGAAGATGCAATATTAAAACTAGGTGGCCACAGACCTGATAAGTGGACCACCACAAATTCAGTCCTTTATTCATTCACGTAACCGCATCTACTGAGCCCATCTCATGCAGCAGGCACACAGGTGCTCTGCATAGGTAAGGTCATGGTAAGCAGCCCAGAAGATAGGAAAGACTCCCTTAGGTGGAGAAGCAATGCGGAGCCGGGCAGACAAAGACAACAGGATGTACACAAGCCCTGGGGCCGAAGTAGAAGTAACAAGAGGCAGAGGCCATGTGGCCAGAGGCTTGGGGCAGGGCCCGGACAGGAAAGGCCATATTGGCCCTGACTTACGCTTTTCTTCTGAATGTAAAAGAAAGCAATTGAAAAGGTGTTAGGCAGGAGGATGGACATAATGAGGTCAGTGTTTAAAAACTGCTCTGGTGAATTTTAAACCATCCTATGCTTGCCTGCTTTCTTGAAGTATTGATAGGATGGGGTGGCAGGTGTGGGGGGCAGTGGAGTTGGGTGAAAGTGGGTGCAGGAAGATCAGTTAGGAAGCCTTTACAGTAGTAGTGAAAGTAAGAGATGATATTGACTCAGATAGGGGTGATAGTGCTAAAGAAGAGAAAGAGATAGGACTGAGCTATGGAGAGGAGGAAGACAATTGAAGGAAGAAGAGCAGTGCTGTTCTTTTCGCTCCAGTTACTTCAAACTCTACTTTCACTTTTAGACTTGGTTTTCTTTTTTCATATTTATCTTTTCAACTTATATCCCAGTATAAGAAAATCAAAAGGAATGAGACTTATTTAAGAAAATTCACATCACAATATGAATATGCTTACATATAACCCATGCCAAAGACTTGGAAGTACTATAAAATCTGTATTTTATATAGTGCCATAGTTAAGAGCATGGATCTTGCAGAGAATCAGCTGTGTGACCTTGGACAAACTATTTCACCTTTCTATGCCACAAATTCACCATCTAGAAAATGAGGATGAAAATAGTAACTACCTTGGGTTTCACTGAGAATGAAGTGAGATAATACATATATAACAGGCATAGATCCTGGCATAATGAAAATGCTCAATGAATGTTAATTAGTCTTGTTATTCATAGCGTGTAGCTAACTATCCTCTATACAGTTGATTGATGCTCCCAAAGGTCTTCAGAGCCACCAGTGAGCACCGTACAAGCAGTTATAGCATGACAGACTTGTGCACAGATTGCAAGGACCCTGAAAAGATGGTTCTGCATATTGAATTTTATTCTGCCTGTTTTCTCCCAAAGCCAGGTTCTGCCTCTGGGACTATGCAGAACTTATTGGAGAAGCATTGCATGATGGGGGAAATTGGCAGGTGGGGAGAAGAGGGTTGAAGGGGGGGAAGACTATGAAATGGAACACAGGGTTCCCACTCTCATCAGGTAATTTTGATAGTTTTATTGTGACTCATTTTGTTGTAGGGCTCTGATTTATTTTCTTACTCCTCATTCATCTGTTGAACATTTAAATGTGCCAAGCACTGGAATAGGTACTGAGGATTCAGCTATGAACAAAGTTCCAGTTTCCGTGGAGTTTAAATTTTGGTGAAGTTATCTCTCTTGCCAGCAAAACTTATTCTCCTAGAGTTCTTAGCTGGTTAAAACTTCTTCCTCCATGGCAGGAAAGAAAGGAACCAATTGGGCACATTGCCTGTTCTAGAGTCAGATTGAAAAGAAAGCCCTATTGTATATGGTTTGGTGCTTATTCATTTTGGGGGGAATTTAGTTTGCATTCTATCAGGGAGGGGAATAATAGAGAAGTTATTAACACCAATGAACTTTCCTATTAGTCTTCAAAATATCCATATGGGTAATGTATTACTAACCCAGATGAAGAAACTGAGGCTAAGAGATTGAATGATTTTCCCAAATAGAGGTGAGATTCAAGATTTAGACTTTACCTCCCATGCTTTATTTCTTTCTTTGTAAATTGGAAGTTATTTGCTCAACTGCAAACAAGTAAATTTAGTGGCATTAGCTAATCTGGCAGTTAGCTTGATGGTGGTGGTTAGAATCTCTAGTTAATAGATCCTACAGTGAGTACACACTTAGATAGACTGAAGTAGCTCAGTGGTTCCCAAGTGCCAGTTCCTGGACCAATGATAGTCTATGACAAAGTTGTCACCAATCTTAGCAACGTGTGGAATAAACCAAACTTGAGTTAAGGGCCACTTCTCTTATGTTTTCTCAACATTCCATTATGGAATGATGGTAAAAGTAGGAGGGATTTTTCTTTTCTTCTTTTTTTTTGGTTATTGTTATTTTATGAAATAAAAAGTTGGCAAACCTGTCTGTCAATCTTTTCCTGTTAAAATTTACCATTTGGTTTAATTCAAAAGGCTAGGGAAACTTGATATAGTTAACTAAATGAAAAATAGAAGTTCTGTTTCTGGCAATACGAATACTAGATATTAAAAAAATCCTTCTGGTGCAAAGCACCTAAAAAAGAAAGTAAAGTTGGAAAAAATTATATATTTAAAAAAATGCATAGTTTTATTGGCAAGAAAGGAAAATTTTTAGAGGCCAAAAATGACAGGAAAGCACAAATACAGAGAAAGCCATATTTGGGAGAGGGGAGACAAATCTTGGGTTCTAAGCAAGGGGGAAGTAGGATCAAAGACTCAATGAAAGCTGGCACTCCTAACAGGTGACATCTTCCATGAAAAAACAAAATAGGAACAAAAGTGCCCCTCAAAAGGAGTCCAGTAAATACAGTTCTCTCTATTACCCTCAGGATGCTGGGAAGGATAAATTTCTCCTGAAAGATTCATAACAGTGAGTCAGTCTCTTTGGATTTAAGTCTAGAATTTCCATTGCTTATATGAGCTAAGAAATCCTAAGCTGAGAGTTCAAAATATTCTGGGTTACATTGTGCCTCCAGGTGCCCGGTAAGAGCAAACACAAACTCTCCCTGAAGGCATACACCTTGGTTCCAAGCCTCAAAAAATCCCTAAGATACAATTTCAGTTAACATTTGCTCGAAAATAAAAATCACAAAATAAAGGAGGAAACAAGTTGTCACAGGAAGAAATCAAAGGAAACATCAAGATTCAGGCCTGTAGAAACTTTATTAGCAATGTTGAGTATGAAATATAAAAGAGGCATTGAAAGTATATGAAACTATAAAGCTGATTTTTTTTAAAGAACCTATTAGAACCTGTAGAAATAAAAAATACAACCACTGGCATTTAAAAATTTCAGTTCCCCAAGTGAAAGGAGAGTTAATGAACTAGAAGGTAGATATGAAGTCATTACTCTAAATGCCTAGAGGAACAAAGAGACTGAAAATATGGAAGGTAAGAGAAAGGGAAGATAAAGTGAGAGGGTGTAATACACATCTATAAAGAGTAATAATAGAGATAATGAGAGAGACTCATACTCAAAGTTACCATGGATGAAAAATTTTCAGAATTGGAGAAATAAAGAAATCCTGATTCAGAAATCCTTATGAACACCAAGCAGGATAAATCAGAAAATCACACTTAGACACACCATATTGAAATCATAGAATTTGAAAGATAAATAGATTGTAAAAGAAGCTAGAGAAGAGAAAAATTACCTATAAAGAAATGACAATAAATTGATAGTTTACTTGTCAACGTCATCAATGAAAACTAAAGGAGAGATATACATTCAAAATTCTTCATTGGAAAATATTTAACAAGCCAAATGTAATAGCTAAAGAGTTACATGCCCCAAATACCTATGTCTTGTTAGCTTTAAGAAAACACCAAGCCTGTAACTGGAATGAACTGCCCCACAAACTTGGAATTTCAATATGGTCATTTTCCCTATTTTTCCAGTTAACCACGTAAGTGCTTCCCTATGCCTCTGTATTCTGAAGCTCAGAATCTCCTTTTGGGAGTTCCCATGCCCCTTAATTGAATTATCCAAGAACACTGAGCACTTACTCCAAAGTAGGTTGGTCTCCTTCCAATTTGAGATGCAGAGGGAGATGAAATTTGGTCAGTTTGCACCACCCAGTGCAGTTACTTTCTCACTGCCATTTGTATTGCAGTTGAATTTTGCCTTGAAAAATTCCATGGATATTTGTTTACTGCAAGGGCACTCTAACAAATCCAGATCATTGCATAATCAGAGCAAAACCCCATTTGGGGTCTCTTAAATTATAACTTTCTTGAGTGACAATTATAACACCTCAGGAAGCAGTGGGTCACATCAACTACCTCCACTACCCCCAGATGCAGAATTACCATCCCAAAGTCTTAGGGTGGCCACCTTCCTTCAAAGAGTAGAGGCAGATTGTTTCTTTTTTCAAGTTTCCAAGAAAGAATTTATTTCTTTTAAAATCTCTCTCCCCCTCCCCCTTTTCTTAAAGTACCAGGAATAATTTTTTTCTGTTTTTGTTTTTTCAAGTTTCAGCAAATAATGCTTGTTCCCCTCAGCCCAGCCCCAGGAGTCAGGATTGAGGCTGGGTCAGAGTCTGAAATAGGGAATGGGATTGTTGGGAACCACATGATTGAGTTTGAGGGTTGCCCCTCACCCTAGATGAAGTAGGTGGGTCAGAGTCTGGCCAGGTGAGAAGAGGCACCCCAGTCCTTGGATCTGACTCTGCCCCCTGGAAACCTTCCTCAGTCACGCCCCAAAGCAAGGAGACACAGGTAGGAGGAGACGGACAACTGGAGTCTGGAGCCCTAGGGGAGGGGTGGTTAACCCCGTGTGTGCGCACATGCACACACTCTCTCTCACACATACCACACAAAGACAAGCTTGTGCACACATGCATATGTGTAACTTGGCTTTCAGAGATAGGTCAGAGGGTAAGGGCAGTGAAGGGACTAGGGGAAGGACATAGGAAGCTGAGGCTTTGCCTACTGACTCAGTCCCTCTGGAATAACCCTTCTTCTCTCAGCTGAGGGAGAGCAGTTCTCCTCCTGTCCCCTGCGTAAGCCTCTTCAACTCCTGAGTTTGGAGCAATATCTGAGAATGGGAAAGGAGGAAGGGTGATGCCAGTGATCAGGTGTGGGAGGTTACTAAGGCAATCCAATGTGAATAAATTATAAATTAAAAATAAATAAAATAAGTGGTCCTTGTTCAGGACAGGGAGGCAACACTGGCATGACATTCCTGGGAACTTGGGACAACCTCAGGGTGGCTCCGGTTCCTCCCTACTTCCTAAGCTGGTCTGGGAGACCCAAGGGAGGGGACAGATGCAGGGAGTACCTGAAGTAGGACAGGGTGTAGTAAGGATCGGGAGCTTTAAACACCCAAATAATCAATCCGGGCATGAGCGTGGGGAGGGCTTTGACTCAAGCCTGAGGGGTGCCTTGCCATCTCTCCATACATGTTCTCTAAGAGATGGGCAAGATGGCAGGTCATTGACCCACATTGGTTCAGAGTGCTGGCAATCAGAGCAAAGGCGAATAACGTGGATTAGGAGGGGCCTCAGTCACAGCCTGCAGTTCATAGGGGAGCCCTGTGTCCAGCTCCAGGCTCCGGTGGGAAAAAAGCAGGTGGAGGTCTCTATTCAGGCTTAAGAGGCCTGAGTGGGAGCTCTGGAACCTGAGGTGCAGAGAATGGCAGAGTAGGCGGTGGGTGGGGTTAGAATTTCCTCCTCACCCACGGGCACCAAAAAGAGGCGATTGCACAGGAAGAGCATGTGGGCAGCAGCCACGCCCAAGAGGTCAAAGATTACCAGGAACATTTTCACCACAGTCTGGTTGGGGTTAAATAAAGTCACTTGGATGGTGCCCACTTTGGACACACTGTGACTCTTCCTTCCCAGAGGGTTCAGATCCACAATGCCCAGTGGGGGTGGGGGCCTTTTGCTCAGAAACCTCAAAGAAGGTGACAGTGACAGGTAGCACGACATGCTGGGGGCAGTAGGACCCACTAACTCCCGTCTCTGCTGTGAAGCCCTCAATGTGGCCAGATGGTACAAAGCGTCCTTGCAGCAACAAATCCTCAAAGTTGCCCAGCAGTTTACAACTGACAGCAGGGGTAGAAACAGGGGAGGCATTGCAGGGACTCAGCAGGCCTGGCCCCTTCCAGAGGCTTCAAAGTGGGCCCAGCTTTAGGCGACAGGCACCTCTCAGCCTCCGCCCCATGGGAATGCAGTCTGTTGGGTCCAAAACTGGGCTCCTTGGGCCCAGGCAGCAGGTGGCTCCAGAGGGTGTGGTTTGGGCATCAGAACAGTTGGTAGCAGTAGGGTGGCCCAGGGTTCCCTGGCACCTCCAAAGGGCTGGTCCCTCTTCCTCAGAGCTGACATTTGGGGCTTCTCCAGCAGGAAGCAGCCTTCATCTGGTGGGGCAGGGGCCTGGAGATCCAGGGCTGGGGGCGTGTGCTTGGCACTGTGCCCACTGGCAGTGCTAGGGGACTCCCCTAGGCCAGAGGCTCCCCCATTGCCCACCCTAGCCACTGGGCTCTTACCACTTATTTGTGCAAGACTGTGCAAATCAGTGTCAAGTGTGTGCAGCTGGTCCAGAGGGCTGGCTCTGGGGACTGCCCCAGGGACCCCGTCCCCCTGGATCTGGGAAAGCCTGGTCTCTGTTGTGCAAAGTATTGCAGGAAGCATATGATGAGGGCCAGGAGGGACTCCAGGCCCCTGGAGTGCAAGAAGAGGTGGCACTACCTCCCTGTTCCACAACACAGAGGCCGCAATGGGAGAAATGCTGGCTGGCCACACCCAGTCCCAGCCCCAGTCCCTCTGGGCCCAATAGCCTCACAGGAGATAGTTCTTCAGGGGGTAGTCCCTCTCTGGCCCCCAGCCCAGGGCCTCTCTCCAGCTCCTGGGGACCCTCGGCAGGTGGGGCTGGTCACGTTTGGGCCCTATGAGGCTCAGAGGCACCAGCTAGAGGGGCAAAGATGGATACTGGTAGACGCTGGGAGATGTCACCGCCCCACCCGTACTGCTGGGCTATAGCCCTTGAGCGGGCCACCTCAGAGGGCCCCCTATCTGACTGGAGGCTGGGAAGGGCCAGCCTCTGGCTCTGAGGATGGAGACAGCTCTCTCTGTATGTGGCATATGAAGCCCCGCATTGGGTCTGGGGCATCACCCCCACACAGCTTTTATGCTGGGCCTGTGCTGGGGTATCTGGAGACATCCAGATGAAAAGGCCTCAAACCTAGCTGTGCATCCCCTCTTCCCGACTGATGCCTTGTTCCGGTAGCTTGCAGTCTGATTCATGCCAGCTGCACTGGCAAGGCGACTCACCACACTGTGTGCAGCTGCTGGCCTCAGCAGGACCCTGTAGTTCCATGGGTCCTGTTGCACTTGATGTGGTAGTAGAGGCAGAGTTTTAAAACCACAGCAAACACCAAAGGTCTTGCATTCATCTCTCCCAGACAGTGAAGCCTGCTCAGTCTAGCCTTACACGAGAGACTACTCGATGACTCTCACAGAAAGATCTTCTCAAGGTGACATTTTCTCCTCCTAAGCCAATAAGGTCATCTCACTCACAGTCCACTTCCAGGAAGTAACCCCAAAATGGACAGAATCTACTGATATCATGACACAGCTGCCAACTTCTCTTGCTAAAGAAGAGAATAAGACTCTTGAAATTGCCCCATATGGTGGTGCAACTTTTTTGGGCCAACTACTACGACAGAGAAGTATGAACAGAGTTTTACCTGTGGGTTACAGATTTGTCTACATGAAAATTGCACTCCTTGTTCATTTCTAATAGGGAAAACATTTCTGATGGTATATGATTCCTAAATGAAATGATGCTAACAAATGTTCACATATTTTGTGAGGGAGAACATAGCAAATTGTAAGATATGATCTGCAGTTATCAAATTCCTTTTCTTTACTGGAAAACAGGTCTGACTGACTGGCACGATTGTGTTGGGGAAAAATGCAGCTATAGTTTTCTTAATTTGGAACACGAACACGTATCACAAAGCTAACCAGCTCACACTCATTCAGCGGCAAACACAAATCAGCCGTGGTTAGCAAATGTGTGTACAAAATACATTGACATCAACATCAATCAGATGCTTTCTTGTGATCTAATCCAGGGAAATAGAAACCTGACATCTAAAACCTAACCACTTGCAAAAGAGCATTTATGTTACCAGCAATTTAAAGGATATAAATGTTCACTGAGGAGTAGCCTATGCTGAACTCTCATTTTTACATGTATTAAACTACACATATGTTGGCTCATCATTTTAAAACTATATTGGCTTACGCCTGTAATCCTAGCACTTTGGGAGGCCTAGGCAGGTGGATCGCCTGACATCAGGAGTTTGAGACCATCCTGGCCAACATGGTGAAATCTCGTCTCTACTAAAAATACAAAAATTAGCTGGGCGTGTGGCGCGTGCCTGTAATCTCAGCTACCCGGGAGGTAGAGGTTGTAGTGAGCCAAGATCGTTTCACTGCACTCCAGCTTGGGTGACATAATGAGCCTCTGTCTCAAAAACAAAAACAAAAACCTATATTATCATTTATTAAATGTGATTAGGTAGCTCTGAATCCTTGGTCTGTTATTTTTTTTAAGGCATAATAAGACCAGTATTTAAAAAAAAAAACCCTGTAAAATGTATACTTTTTAAGAAATAACAGCAGTCACTTTTATTCCAACATGCTATCTTTATTAAAATATTTTAAACATTTATTGCAAAAATAATAAGTGCTTTTTATTTTTAAAATGCAAACAATACTTAACTATAAAAGTAAAAACTGAACATTCCATATAACCCTGGTCCATCCCATTTCCTGCAGAAAACCACTATTAACAGTTTTAGGCTTATACTTCTAGATGCAGTTTTATTTCCTGAAACTTTTGTCTTTTACTAAATACTATATCTTAGAGATGTTTTGATATCAGTACACACAGAGATACCTTATTGTTTCATAGTATTTCATAGAACAGATGTACCATAACTTCCTTCCTACTGGTAAACATTTAGATTATTCTCAATGTTTCACACATAAAAACAAAACTGCAGCCATTATTCTTTGCATGCACATCCCTGCATAATATAAGAACATTTCTGAAGATTTCTAGAAATGGAATTAACATGTCAAAGGATCTACATATTTTATATTTTAATACACTGTGTTCATCAAAACTTTTTTTTCTGAGTTTCTCATTAGATTAGATAAGCTGCGTTTTGTTTTGTTTGTCTTAGCTCTTGTTTAACCTCTAGAAAACTAGTGACATGCTCTTGGAGAAGCCCCTCTATACAAGGCCAAAGAAGCTGAGAAAGCACAGAGGAAATAATCAAGGCTCACCTGGGAAAGCAACACAGCTTCACCATCATTCTCTTGAGAAAATGAATCAAAACAAACAAGTATATCGAGTGCTGGGTGTTCAAAACCACACGAATATATATATTTGTTTAATTCAAGCCTTAAGTAGTCTTAAATGATGCAGCAAAATATGTCCATTCACATGTGGATACTTATCTTCTTAGATATGAAATAATTTTATACAGTAACATTTTAATATTCTAAGTTCTCATAAGTTTTACATATTCCATTACTTAAGCTTTCATATTTCTCACAAATACATTCCTCAGGAGTACAATGTTTTAGAACAAAAAATGCATTTAATAAATCTTTACAGAGTCAATCTTTACAGAGGGAGGACAAAGGGTGTAGTCTCCTGTCTACACCTCTGTAGACAGGAGTGAATACATATAAAGAACAAATAACAAGGCAAGGCCCTTTACCTTTCAGTAGTCCACAAAATGAAGACTGAATTCGAATTTCGATAGACGTGGCTTTCAGAGAAGTCTGACAGAAGCCGTGCATGAATTTCTTTTTTTCTCGTTTACAGCTCCCTTCTTACTTAAAAAAAAAAAAAAAAAAAAAAATTCCTGAGAGAGCTTAGTGATATAAACTATGCAGACAGGTGTGGGTGGTTCTTTTAAGTGCACAATAACCAAGAGATCTTCCTCCTGAAAAGAATTCTGAGATGCTGAATAAGATATTTCCTGTGGCCAAAAGATTTTCTTCACTAGTTTTTGTCAAAATGTCTTTTCCCAGTTTAAGTTCTCTGACTCTGACCGATGTGGGCCCACTTGCACAAGGTCTTCGCCCCTATCTCATAGAGTTTATCTCTGGAATGAATTCTTCAATGCCAAATGAGGATGAGCTGCAGGTCACAGCTTTTCTACTGTCATTGAATTCAGAGTGCTTCTCTTCGGTGTGGCTCCTTACGTGTCAAAGGAAAAAAAAACCCACAAAAAGGCATTTCTACATCATTTGCACTCAAAGGTTTTTTCCTCCAGAGTGGATCTTACTATGTCGGACAAAAGCAGAGTGGTAGCCAAAGGCCTTTCCACATTCAAGGCACTCATAGGGTTTCTCTCCAGTGTGACTCCTTGTGTGTCGAGTGAGGGAATAGCTGTAGTAAAAACCTTTCCCACATTCTTTACACTCATAGGGCTTTCCTGCAGTGTGTGTCATGCTATGTCGGAAGAAAACAGAGTGGTAGGTGAAGGTCTTCCCGCATTCACTGCACTTGTAGGGCTTCTCTCCGGTGTGAATCTTCATGTGCCGGGTTAAGGAAGAGTTGTAGTAAAAGGGTTTCCCACACTCTTTGCACCTAAAGGGTTTTTCTCCAGTGTGGGTCATACGATGCTGGATGAAGACAGAGTGACAGTTGAAGGTCTTTCCACATTCGCTGCACTCATAGAGCTTCTCTCCAGTGTGAATCCGGTGGTGGCACAGGAGGTGCGACCTGCGGTTGAAGACCTTCCCACACTCCGTGCACTTACAGGGCTTCTCGCCTGTGTGAATCCTCATGTGTCGAATGAAGTCGACCTTTTCATGAAAGGTCCACACTCCTGGCATTCATAGGGCTTCACTCCAGTGTGAATCTGCTGATGTCGAATAAGAAGGCTGTTCTTGTTAAACACTTTCCCACATTCCTTGCATTTGTAAGTCTTCCCTTCGTCAACCAAAGTGTCTTTACTTGGTCCCCGGGAGTCACATTCACGGAGACTGTCTCCTGTGGAAACCTGATCCTGTAAAACGCATGAGTGCGGACCATCCCCTGTCCCTAACTCATTGCCTTTAGGGCTCATCTTCCTCCAGAAGGTCTCCGTAGGGGAGACGGTAACCAGACTCAAGCGCCCTTCCTCCATTTCCATCCACTTTTTCCCACACTCACCTCAACCTGGAGGAACTTCTGGCTCCCTGAGTTAGGCTTTCCAGGAGCAAGCCTCCCTAGGACAAGGCTGGCTGGCTATGACTTTTACTTTGTCACCTGGACAGCTGCTTTGACAAAGGTCTCTTCCGCTCTTTTACCACTGCTTCAGCTGGTAGATCAACTCTGGTTTGTATGCCCCAGTGAGAGGGGTCTGCAGGTCCCTGGTGTCACCTCCCGGTACAGAGTCCTCTGGGGCTGGTCCAGCGGCTCCCACTTCTTTCAGGTGAAGATCATGGACACGCCCTGCACCACTGCCTCGGATGCCTCTACAACGGAGCAAGACAAAAGGTCCACGTGGCACCCTCATCCGCATGCGCAGCAGAATGCTTCCGACTACAGATACCAGAGAGCCGCGCGCAGCCTCCACCAGCTGAACTACAAGTCCCAGAGGCCTCAGTTTCATTTTTAATTCCTGGGAATTTGACCTCAATAATTCTAAATGGATTGATGCCGGTTGTGTCAGGGAGGACCTGCGACCACACAAACATGCACATGAGAACATGCGTGTAAGGAACTTGTTCATGCAGGGTGTGGAGAGCGTGTCCTACTTATCATTTAATTTTACCCGCTGACCCGATGATAAACTGTACCGAGGGGCTGGGCATTAAAGTCGATCCAGTCAAAATACTCAGTGTGGAGAAGACATGGAAATTCAGGATCTCTTTTATGTTGTGGATGGTTCTGCAATTAGTAAAATCACTTTGGAAAAGTTTGGTCCTATCTCCTAAAGGTCTTTCCAAAGCAAAGCTTTCCCACATGTACCAGGAAATGTGTTCCAGAATGGTCACATTAGCAAACACCTGGAGAGAGTTCAGGAAAGAGGATGGCCTCTACACAGAATACAACACTGTTCAGCTGCCCAGAACTGCTGCCGTCCAGTACTGCTCCCAGGGGAGCCAGGGAAACATCACAGTTTATGTTGCAGAATCCTCAAAAATGAAAGTTTCAACCGTACCAAATCGCTCTGGAGCTGGTGAGGAGTGGAAGCCGTTATATGGGGATTGGTGACAGTGGTTTGAGCTTTGAGCAGGACCCTGATCTACTGCCCTAGTCTTCCCAAAATGCAACTGGTTATTAAAGTGAAGAAAGGATTGGAGAACTAGGGAATGAGAGGCAAATTGGAAGGTTCTGGCAAGTACTGAAGAGGAGAACTGATAGTCACTGACACATGGACCCCTCACTCCACCCCTAGCAGCTGTTTGAAATGTTCCTCTCTCAGAATCTAATCAGCTCAAGAGGAGAGACCCAAAGACACCAATTTTGCAATTCTTCCAGTGAGAGGGCCTGGCAGTTTGACTTTTAGCAAATACTTAGACTTTGTTTTCTTTTTCTTTCTTCTGTGCTGGCCAGAACCTCTGTCTACTATGTTGAAAAGAAGAGGAGCTCTCAAATGCCATTTTCATTTTCCTGATTTAAAAAAATTCTTCTAATGTTTCATAACTAAGAATGTGTGTAGTGTGAAATTTTGCTGGTATCACCAGCTTGATTACTTTCATATGATGTAAATATTGAGGTCAGAGAAATAAAAGAGCAGGCAGACATGCTAACTGGAAAATCTAACAGAGTTTTCTCACCCAAAGTATTTGGAACATGTCAGTAAGGTCATAATATAAAGCAGAAGACTCAGCCATGTTGTCCAGACAGCAAGACTCTTCCCAAGATGGGAAGCAGTAGTGGATGGCAATGACTTAGGCAGCTATGCATGAGCTGATTTGAAGAGGTTCTGAACTATCTTGCCGGGGACAGTGCCCCCATCAATCTCAGGACACTGCACATTTGACAGTGAAGTGGTTCTCAAAGTGTCATCCCTGGTCTCAGTTGTGTTCATTTTTAAGAGTTAAAGAGCCGGGCGCAGTGGCTCGTGCCTGTAATTCCAGCACTTTGGGAGGCTGAGGTAGGCGGATCACAAGGTCAGGAGTTCGAGACCAGCCTAACCAACATGGTGAAATCTGTCTCTACTAAAAATACAAAAATTAGCTGAGCGTGATGGGGCACACCTATAATCCCAGCTATTCAGGAGGCTAAGGCATGAGAATTGCTTGAACCGGGGAGGCAGAGGAGGCAGTGAGCCAAGATGGTACCACTGCACTTCAGCCTAAGCAACAGTATAAGACTCTGTCTTGGGAAAAAAAAAGAGTTAAAGAAAGGCTGATCACTAAATACATGCAATCTAACCATGATCATGTGAGCAGTTACAAAATTAGTGAGTTTTGTTTATTGGAAATGTTTATTTTTTTCTTTAATGAATTTTTCTGTCAGCATATGGTTTTAATGATATAAAACAGCTCCTAAAATGATAAAAAGTTCCTGTCATTTGAGCTGTCAGTAGCAAAGCTTGTAAGTAATGTGAATATCTCAGCAAAAAGTTGGTACAAATTAGGTCATATCAATAACAATGCCCAGAGTCTGCTCTCTGGAAATTTTTCAGGGGGCTTCTCACAAGGGCTTCTATGGATGACTTAACCAATGTGACTATAGACTGTCATCTGCAATTTTTTGTCCTTGGACATACCCATGGACCTCCCCTTATCACTATAATCCAGGCATGAACATAACCTCTACTGTTAGACCAAAGTGTGGCTTTAACAAGACTTTTCTTAAGGCTAGGGGGTCACAGAGGGACTTTCACATAAACAGTAACAACTGGATACTAGATAGGACTGTTCTTAGAGTCCTCAGTTCCCAGTCCATTCTCCTGGCCTCCACACGGCTGCCTTCTGCTCAGAACCCATTCTCCCCACCACCATTTTAGGAAGACGCCAGGTTTTCTCTACCACTCAGAAACACCTCACACATGCCTCAATTCCACAGTGCCTAGGCCCAAGTCGAAGTCCAGACAGAGGAACCAACCCCAATCCAGACCTGTATTCCCCATTTTCTGTTTCCATCTTTTACAAAGATGCCTAATCAGTGTATTGTCTTCTTCCTTTAGTGGAGAATCCACTGCCATTCACACAGTTGTGGCCTTACCCCATGACTCCAATAGTATATCCCTTTAGAACATGTCACGTTTCTACAAGATATACGTACTTAACTTTTTTGGGTTGAATTGAGCCCCCCAAAAATATGAAGTCCTAACCTCCAGTACATGAGCTTGTGACCTTATTTGGAAATAGAATCTTTGCAGATGATCAAGTTAAAATGAAGTCATTAGGATAGGCCCAACTAAAATGTCCTTGCCTCTAAAAACACAGATTCTCTTTATTTTATTTTATTTTTTGATATGGAGTCTCACTCTGTTGCCCAGGCTGGAGTGCAGTGGTGTGATCTTGGCTCACTGCAACCTCCACCTCCTAGGTTCAAGTGATTATCCTGTCTCAGCCTCCTGAATAGCTGGGACTACATGTGCATACCACCATGCCCAGCTAATTTTTGTACTTTTAGTACAGACAGAGTTTCACCATGTTGATCAGGATGGTATCGAACTGCTGACCTCAGATAATCCACCTGCCTCGGCCTCCCAAAGTGCTGGGATTACAGGCGTGAGCCACCGTGCCTAGCTGTGATTCTTTATTTTAGAAATACAGTCTCCCCTGTATCTTCTTAGTCCTTTATCTTTTATCTCATACCGTCATTTTTCACTTTCTTCCTGGTGATACAGCTAATTATTTGTGCAGCCTGACTCTCTCATCAAACTATAAGTTCTCAAGAGCAGAATTTCCATTGAATTCATCTTTATATCTCTCAGAGTAAGAAACACTGTGCCTTGCATGTGGCCAATAAGCAAATCCATGTTCTGCCTAATTTGATTCCTTCTACAACCCTCAGAAAAAAGTGTTTTATACCCTTCAACCAACAAAGAGAAGTGTGGCCAAAGATGAGAATGACCTGTCCACATAGAATTCTTTCACCATTGCTTATTGCTTCAAACAGTATTAAGCCCAAGAAATAACAACCAAAACACAAAACCAAGCAAAGCTTATTTATTAATTATCTCTTTTGTGAACCAACTCTTTCTTTGTGTGAGACAGTTTTGTTTCTGCTTGGTAAGGGAGCTGTCCACTTCAAATGCAAAAGCAAATTGTTACTGCAGTCACAGTTTCAGGACCAGCTTCTCTTCTCTTCCTTTTCTGCTTGTGTCAGATGCCCTAGGGTCCTGGAGCCACCGCAGATAAGCTCAAAAGCTGCCTCTTGGGTCTCCAGGTGGATTCTGAAGTTCTCTTCCCATGGTGGTTGCCATGGGGAAAGAATGAGTTTCTATTTTACTCAGAAAATACTCTTTATGACTGGAGGTTTCCCAAGTACTTCTGATCTGTTCTACTTGTCTACTATTTGCTGACAAGTTGCTGACTTTTCAATTATATATGAATATAAACATACATATTCATTAGCATGTTTTCCATTACCAGACTAATAGCAAATCATTCAAATGTTGCTATGAAATGTCACCATCTCATGCTGTAATATTTCACTAAAAAGGTTCAGAAATAGGAAACAGAAAGAAATATTTATTGTTTGTTGATAGAGAAGGGTTGTGAAGCTTAGGCTTGAGATGGGACTTACTTGTTGAATAACCTTGGGAAAATCACTTCACCACTGAGTTTCTTCACCTGGAAAATGAGGGCTAAGACCAGATTTTCCACATCTAGGAAGTTTCTCCTTGCCACATTTATTAAAAGCTTAATAATTTAGGTCTCAATTAGTATGCAGTAAGACTATAGGAGAGAGACTGTGTAGGTCTAGGTAGGATAAATTAATCTCAGGGTACACGAGGAGTAGTAAAGAGAACATGTTGTAAGAAGCAGAATTTGTGAATTCAAAGAACCGTTACATTTATAACTTCCATTTGAGATTTAAAGGGCAAATTTCAGATGAACCACCATGTTCCATTTTAATTCAGTATATCTTAGGATTCCCCACCTCAAAACTCTTAGGTCCTTTGCTAAAAAATCAGGTTCAGTCTTAGCAGTCTTTGATTATCTGGATATGGATGATCATGCTCTCTCTAAGAGCTCATTAACTAACTTCTCTCATTTCTATCCTTCCCAATAAGCCACTCCAGCCATTGAGCATGGACTAAGATGTGGAAGAAGGAACAATAAATACAGTCCACACAGAAGTCTAAGTAGGGAACCCCCAAACCATGCCTTCCCATTCTGGATGTCCTAGCCCGTTCCATAGCTTCTTCTTGTTTTATTATTCAATTAACGTCTCCTCCATGGTGCTGTTCAAAGTGGTCAATTGGAAGATTCTTCTATTAGTGTCTAGACAGGTGTGGCTGTTACCATTTGAGAACTTAAGCTGTCCTTTTGAAGACTTTTTGGCCTTTCTTCCACAAGGGACATAAACAGAGCTCATCTGGGGGGATATCCTAGTATCTTTTGATCTCAGGTAGAGTTAAGATGGATTACTGTGGTGCTGTTTTCTGGAACTTGCCTTATATAAGACAGCCTGATTTATCTCAGCTGATACTGTTTAGAGCTGTGTCCTCACTCAAATCTCATGTTTATCTGTAATCCCCAGCGTTGGAGATGGGGTGTGGTCGGAGGTGGTTGGATCATGGGGTAGATCCTTCATGAATGGCTTAGCACTACCTTTTTAGTGCTGTTCTCCTGATACAGTTCTCATGAGATCTACTTGTTTAGAAGTGTGTGGCACCTCCCCTCTTACTCTTCCTTTCCCCTGCTCTGGCCACGTGAAGATGTCTGCTCTGGCTCTGCCTTTACACATGAGTAAAAGCTCCCTGATACCTCCCACAGAAGCAGATGCTGCCAGGCTTCCTGTACAGCCTGTGGAACCATGACCCAATTTAACCTCTTTTGTTTGTGAATTACCCAGTCTCAGGTATTTCTTTGTAGCAGGATAAGAATTAACTTATACAGAAAATTAGTACTGAGGAGTGGGGCATTGCTATAAAGATACCTGAAACTGTGGAAGTGACTTTGGAACTGGGTAATGGGCAGAGGTTGGAGGAGTGTGGAGGGCCCAGAAGAAGACAGGAAGATGAGAAAAAATTTGGAACTTTCTAGAGACTTGTTAAGTTGTTGTGACCAAAATGCTGATAGTGACATGGACAATGATATCCAGACTGAGAACATTTCAGACAGAAATGAGGAACTTTTGGGGAACTTGAACAAAGGTCATATTTGTTATGCATTAGCAAAGAACCTGGCAGCATTGTGTTCCTGTTCTAGGGATCTGTGGAACTTTGAACTTGAGAGTGATGATTTAGGGTATTTAGCAGAAGAAATTTCTATGCAGCAAAGTGTTCAGTAAATAATCTGGCTGCTTCTAACAGCTTAAACTCATATATGTGAGCAAAGAAATTATCTGAAAGTGGAACTTACATTTAAAAGGGATGCAGAGTGTAAAAGTTTGGAAAATATCCAGCCTGGCCATGTGGTACAAAAGAAAAATCCTAACGGCAGAGCTGCCCAAGTCCTCAGGAACCCACCCTTGCATCAGTGTGCCCTGGAAGTGAGACAGGGAGTCAATGGAGATTATATTGGAGCTTTAAGACTTAGTGGCTGTCCTGCTGGGTTTCAGACTTGCGTGGAGCCTATATGCCCTTTCTTTTGACCGATTTCCTCCCTTTTGTAATGAGAGTACTTGCCCAATGCTTGTATCTTGGAAGTAACTAACTTGTTTTTGATTTTACAGGTTCATAGGCAGAAGGGACTAGCCTTGCCTTGGATAAGACTTTGGACTTTTGAATTAATGCTGAAATGAGTTAAGACTTTGGGGACTGTTGAGAAGGGAAGATCATATTTTGCAATGTGAGGACATAAGATTGTGAGGAGCCAGGGGCAGAATGATATGCTTTGGATCTGTGTCCCCACCCGTATCTCATGTTCAATTGTAATCCCTAAGGTTGGAGGAGGGGCCTGGGGGAGGTGATTGGATCATGGGAGTGGATCTCTCATGAATGGTTTAGCACCATCCCTTTGGTGCTGCTCTCATGATAGAGTTTTCACAAGATCTGGTTGTTTAAAAGTGTGTGGCACCTCCTCTCTCGCTCTCTCTTTCACCTGTTCAGGTCACGTGAAGATGCCTGCCCCAGCTTTGCCTTCTGCCATGAGTAAAAGCTCCCTGATACCTCCCCAGAAACAGATGCTGCCATGCTTCCTGTACAGTTTGTGGAAATATGAGCCATTCAAACTTGTATTTACAAATAAATTACCCATGACCAGGTTTAGTGACTTACACCTGTAATCTCCGCACTTTGGGAGGCTGAGGTGGATCACTTGAGATCAGGAGTTCAAGACCAGCCTGGCCACCATGGTGAAACCCTGTCTCTACTAAAAATACCACAAAAATTAGCTGGACATGGTGGTGCATGTTTGTAATCCAGCCATCCCCACAAAGCTGCAGATGTGACTGAAGCCATTTTGAACCCTCCAGACTAGCCCATCTGCCAACTAAGCTGAATGACATCAGTGCATGCCACAAGGAGCAAAAAACTCACTGTTATGGGCCAAACTGTGTCTTCCCAAAATTCATAGGTTGAAATCCTAGTCCCTAACACCTGAGAATGTGACTATTTGGAGACAGAGCTTTAAAGAGGTTATTAAGGTAAAATTAGGTCATATGGGTAGGCCCAAATCCAATATGACTGGTGTCCTTGTAAGAAGAGGAAGTCAGGACACAGACACACACAGAGGGCATGTGGAGACGCATGGAAAAGTGGCCATCTACGAGCCAAGGAGAGAGGCCTTAGAAGAAATCAACCCTGCTGCCAATTTGTTCTTGGACTTCTGGCCTCCGGAACTATACAAAAAAAAAGAATTTCTGTTGTTTATGTTACTTTACTCTGTAACCTGTAGTACTTTGTTACACAGACCTAGCAAACTAATACACTCACCCAGCTAAGAACTTGTCACTCAAAGGAATTCTAAAAAATAATAAAAAATAAAATGGTTACTGTTTTAAGTCACTACGTTTTTGGGTAGTTTGTTCCACAAGATAGGAATGGGAACAAGTTTGGGATTCTGAAGTTTCTCTTGCTCTGTGGATCCACTTTTCCACCATCTTGTTGGCTTAGAATGGACTGCAGTGGGCAAACTCAAAGAATTGATACCATTCAACAGAAAAGGTGGGGTGAAAAACAAGAGCCCACACTTAGGGCTTTTGTGGTACTTCAGAACCAGGACTTTTTAAACAGAGGTTTAAAAATATTTTTTCATTAGTTTGAAAAGAACACCGGAAAAAAACTGTGCATATGATGCATTTTATATAGCTATTTTATGGATATGCCATTTGGTCACGGGGGGATTCCTTGGGAGAGAGAATTGCAGTACCAGATTGCAGGCCGAGGGCCCTGTCTGACCTAGATTCTGATTTTCTAGAAGAGTGATTATAGCTCTGGAGGCAGGGGTTAGGTCTCATGGCTTTCACTAGGAAGCACTTTTCTTAGCCGTGGGGGATATTACATTACAGCTAATTACAGGCTGTCTGCTAAGATTTTCTAATTACTTCATTTGCATTAGTCTTGTTTTCCTAAGGAGCCTGTACATTTTCTGGAAGCATCTTGAGGACAGGGACACACTTCTCTGGGGTTTTCTACTCCAGACAGAGCCCACCTGACACCCTGAAGACATCAGATAGTAGAGACAGGCAGTAGAACATGAGACACTCAGAAAGCAGGTTCTAGAGTCAGCCTAAGTGGGTTTAAATCCAAATTTTGCCTCTCACTAGCTCTGTCACCTAGAGCAAGTTGTCTAACCTTTCCAAACCCATTTCCTCATCTGCAAAAGGGGAATGTTCATAGTATATACTTTACAAAGCACTTGGAACCGGACCTGGTACCTAGCAATTGCTCAATTCACATTAGTAACTGGTCATGTTAACTAATGTTTTTTAACTTTGACTTAGCTCTGAAAATTAAAGAGCTCCTACATACTCACTACTGTCAGGTTTGGGATTTCCATGTTGGGAGGGGGAGAGGTAGGTAGGTAGGCAGATGCTGCTGGAGTTAAAGAGCCTGGGCTTTGGAGGGACCTAAATCCCAGCTCCCCTTTGTATAGGTTGGGCGTATTTGCATTAGCCCCTGTGGTTGACACAGGGCCAGGTGGTGAGGATTTTCAAGGCATTGCTGTCACCACTTCTCTCTCCATCTGTCCCCTCTCTGCCCACAGGTGGACAAATCCCAGGTGAACATCTGGCTCCCAGGCCTGGCCAGCTGTTCTGTTAGACCTGGAGACCCCTGCTGAAGCCAGAGAGACTAAGAATCCACCACCACCTCCATAGCAGGGACTTTGAGAAATTTTAAAAGAACAAGTTAATTAGAAAGTGCTTAAATTAAGGTCTATTTTTCAGTTAATTCCCTTTCTTCTAGGGAACTAATTAGAAAATCAGTTCCCTAGAAGAAAGGGAATTAACTGAAAAATAGGCCTTAATCGAGAAAGTGTGGGCACAAGAATCCAGTGCTGGAACTGGCTTGGCTGGCTTGTGAGAGATGGTCGTGCACATCTCTTCCCAAGTTCAGCAGCATCAGGTTGGCAGCTTGAAAGCAGCCACTAACAGTCACTAATGTTTCAAGCTGGGGATTTTTCTCAGTGATTTGGTCGTTAAACATTTACTTGGACGCCTAGTCAGAGGACACCTCTATCTCTGGTGCTGCCTGCGTAGTAGGTCTAGAAACTTGTAGTGGAAACATGACCTTGCAATTTCTTTCTTTTTTTTTTTTTTTTGAAGATGAAGTTTTGCTCTTGTTGCCCAGGCTGGAGTGCAGTGGCGTGGTCTCAGCTCACTGCAAACTCTGCCACCTGGGTCCAAGTTATTCTTCTGCCTCAGCCCCCCAAGTAGCTGGGATTATAGGAGCTCGCTACCACGCCCAGCTAATTTTTGTATTTTTAGTAGAGGAGTTTCACCACATTGGCCAGGCTGGTCTTGAACTCCTGCCTCCCAAAGTATTGGGATTACAGGCATGAGCCACTGTGCCTTGCCTGACCCTGCAATTTCTTGATTCCTTCAAAGCTAATGTCCCTGAAGTAATTTGCACAATATGAATCATTTGGATGCATAAAGATGATTCCTCATTTTTTTATTTAACAATTTTTTACCCAATATCTAATTTTTTATATTCTTAGTTTTTGTTTTATAATGTATAAAATATATTATTACAGCCATATATGTATATACTTCATATAAATATATGTATTTGACAAGTCTGTTTTATTTTTTTGCTTTTGAAGCATGAACTAAAAAGAAACAAGATATGGAGATCATTGTTTTAGGGTAAAAGGAAAGATAATTAGTTCTAAGAAACTCAAACTGGATGATTCAGGAGGGGTGTGTGTGTGTGTGTGTGTGTGTGTGTGAGAGAGAGAGAGAGAGAGAGAGAGAGAGAAGGGGATGGGCATGAGAAGTGAGAGGTGAAGGTAAAAGGTAGAAAAGGTGGTTGCTTTGATATTTTCGGCTGGGATATTTTATTTTATTATTTTTTATGGGAGGGGTATTTTTCTTGCTATGCAAGAAGGGAGGTGATCACTGTTGTGATCAGTGCAGTACCAGAGGCTGTTTCTTGAAGATCTTGGAAGGAAAATCCTTGCAGATGCCTTTCAGCAACTAATGAATCTCCTGGAGGGCTTGTTAGGATTTTGATCACTGGGTCCCTCTTCACAGAGATTCACATTCAGTAGGTCTGGGATGGGGCCTGAGAATTTGCCCCCCATTCTTTTTCAGGCTCCATTATAAATTATTATTGTATTAATAAGACTTAATATCACAGTCAATTTGCTATATGTTGCTAACCCTTCATTTTCAGTTTCCGTACTTGTCTTCCTGAAGACTAGTCACAGGCAGCTTGGGTGCTGGCACTGGTCCATGACTCCACCTGGAGTAGAGACAGTGTAAAGTTCACAGATGACAATGATGTGGTGTTCCTTAGATAAGTAATAACTCACTTCTCTGGATGTCTCTATGACTTCTTTTCTATATTGTTTTTTATTTCAAAACAAATCAACATAAAATACCTCCAGATGATGATAGTGACAAAAGAACTAACAAATTCTCAAGTGATGTGATGCTGCTGATCCCGGCCCACACTTTGAAAACCAGCAATTCAAAGAAAAGTTTAAAGGTAAAAGAGACTTTGCTGATGGCTAGCCTTGAGACTTCAGAGGGCGGAAGAGAGAGAGTTTGGAGTAGTAGAGAGTCGGGAGTATGAGAAATTGGGTCCGATTTGAGCCATAGAGGAAGAGGGGTCTAGATGTTGAGCATTGACCTTGGAGGCCTGCACCTCTGGTGCTGGTTCACATAAACAGAAAGGAATAGAGGACATGCCAGGCTTAGCTCTGCAGATTGTAGTGGTGAGGCAGGAGGCGGATTGGGCTGGTAGAAGGGAGCAAGTAATGTCTTAGTAAGAGCCAAACAGAGCCCTGGAGGCCATATCTATATATTTTGACCCCTCTTTCCCCCCTTGTAGAATTCTACATGCTCTTAATTACTCATACCTCACATCAGGCCTCACTTTCCTTCCTGAAGACTTTTCTCAGATTTTCTGGAAGGGTAACTTCAATTCTGTAAGGCAAAAGTTCTGTTTTCAGACAGGGTGATTGTGGAGCCAGAGCCTGACACTTCCCCTTGCCCTCTAGCCACCCCATGAGAGTCATGTTCTCCTTAACCACTTTGATAGGAGGATCAGATATTTGTGCTTACCGAGATATTTGTGTCTGACCGAGAGAGCAACCTATGGACATGAACTTTTTTTGGACTAGGGAAAATCTTACAAATCTTTTACTGAGATTTTATCATGCCTTCCCTTGAGCCAAGACACCGTTTGCATCCATTTTTTTGGTAATATGTTTTCAAACACTCAGTCTAGGCATGCCCGAATGTCCCATCATGCTTCTGAGGTGTTGTCTAAGAGCATGCACGTCTGAATATGTGGATTAACACTGCCATCACGACTCTGCACAGGGATTGGCTGCATGCCAACGGTTGTTACTACCTTGACATTTACCTTTATATTATTTAGGTACATCTGCTTGTTCTGAGATTAGACATCCTTGCTTCATCCACAAAACTACCTCTTTGTTTACCTGATACAAATGACTATCCTATAAATCCACTTTTGCTTGTCTGTAGATGTCATTCACTCTTACAGCTTTCTTTCTATTTTACATTATTTTTGTCTAAGTATATAACATCTAGCTAGATTGTAAGCTCCCTAAGTAAACTTTTTTCTTTATATCAACCATAATGCCTAGCATAGCAGTTTTGCAAAGGAAGGTCTCAGTGTTTGTTGATTGACTGACATGAAGAAATGTGTTAGGGCTGTAAATTTGTTACGACAGGGAATCAAGCAGACTTAGCTCAGACTAGTAACTGCCTATCCAGTATAAGGAATTTGGCTAAATACTGAAAAGCTCCTTTAATTATTATGACTTTTTAAATTAATTATATATTTCCAACGGTAAGTAAAAGCTCCCCATGTCCCTCAGTGCTGTACATATCTAATCCTGTCACCCATCACTGTCAGCAAAGAATACAAAGCAGATTAATCCAAAGAGAACAGCAGTTAACATCCTTTAGTCCCAAACCCATTCTTAATGCAGAGGGACTTAGTGAGAGAAGCCTCTAACTTCTAACCTTAAAAAGGACTCTAACCTTCCTAAATTGGATCTTGAACCCAGGTTTAGAGTGTTCTTGCCTTTTATTAAGGACTTTAATCCTCTCTGTCTTAGGAGAGACTCTAAGTCCCCTAACTTGGGCCTCTAATCCAATCCCATCCTTTACCTGGGTGAATGCACCCAACTTACCTAAAGCTGGCCAATCAGTGCAGCAGTCTATTTCCTTTGGGTCAGGGGTCTCCTCAGCATCAATCCCTTTGGGGTTCACCAGAAAGATGTTACTGGAAAGGGGTCCTGATCCAGACCCCAAGAGAAGGTTCTTGGATCTTGTGCAAGAAAGAATTCAGGGCAAGTCCACAGAGTAAAGTGAGAGCAAGTTTATGAAGAAAGTAAAGGGGCTGGGCACAGTGGCTCACACCTGTAATCCCAGCACTTAGGGAGATCAAGGCAGGTGGATCACTTGAGGCCAGGAGTTTGAGACCAGCCTGGACAACATGGTGAAACCTCATCTCTACTAAAAATACAAAAATTAGCTGGGCATGGTGGCATGCATCTGTAATCTCAGCTATTTGGGAGGCTGAGGCAGGAGAATCACTTGAACCAGGGAGGTGGAGGTTGCAGTGAGCAGAGATGGTGCCACTGTACCTGTAGCCTGGGCCACAGAGGGAGACTTTGTCTCAAGAAAGAATAAAAAAGTGGCTACTCCATAGGCAGAGAAGCTTGATCTTTATTATTTCATTTTTTCTACTAATTTTGGGTTTGTCTAGCTTTGAAGTTTTTCTGCTTTTTTGATTTAGGCACTTATTGCTATAAACTTTGCTCTTAGTACTGCTTTCACTATGTCTAATAGGTTTTAGTATGTTGTGTTTCCATTTTCATTTGTTTCAAGAAATTTTCCAATTTCCTTCTTAATTTTTTTCATTGACCCACTAGTCATTCAGGAACATATTGTTTAATTTCCATGTGTTTGTATAGTTTCCAAAATTTCTTTTGTTATTGATTTCTAGTTTTATTTCATTGTGGTCAGAGAAGATGCTTGTTATTATTTCAATTTTTCTGAAATTTTTGAGATTTGTTTTGTGATCTAATATGTGGTCTTTCCTTGAGAATGATCCATGTGCTAAGGAGAAGAATGTGTATTCTGCAGCCATTGGACGAAGTGTTCTGTGGATATTTATTAGGTCCATTTGGTCTACAGTTCAGATTAAGTTAGTTGTTTCTTTGTTAATTTTCTGTCTCAATAATCTGTCCAATTCTAAAATTGGAATGTTGAAATCTTCAGCCATTGTTTTCTAAATTTGGGAGTTCCAGTGTTAGATGCATATATATTTAGGATTGTGATATTTTCTTGTTGGACTAGTCCTTTTCTCTTGATATAATGTCCCTCTTTGTCTTTTTTTTTTTTTTTTTTTTTTTTAAGACAGTTTTGCTCTTATTACCCTGGCTGGAGTGCACTGGTACGATCTTGGCTCACTGCAACCTCCACCTTCCAGGTTCATGCAATTCTCCTGCCTCACTCTCCCGAGTAGCTGAGATTACAGGTATGCACCACAATGCCAGGCTAATTTTGTATTTTTAATACAGACGGGGTTTTTCCATGTTGGTCAGGCTGATCTTAAACTCCTGACCTCAGGTGATCTGCCTTCCTTGGCCTCCCAGTGCTGGGATTACAGGCATGAGCCACTGTGCCCAGTCACCTCTTTGTCTTTTTTAACTGTTACTGCTTTAAAGTCTGTTTTGTCTAATATAAGAATAGGTACTCCTGCTCAGTTTGGTGTCCATTTGCACGGAATATATTTTTCCATCCCTTTACCTTAAGTTTATGTGAGTCCTTATGTGTTAGGTGAGTCTCTTAAAGACAGTAGATACTTGGTTGGTGAATTCTTATCCATTCTGCAATTCTGTATCTTTCAAGTGGAACATTTAGGCTATTTACATTCAGTGTTAGTATTAACACGTGAAGTATTAATGCTATTTTATTCATCCTGCTAGTTGTTGCCTGAATACCTTTGGTTTTAAAAATTGTATTATTGTTTTATAGGCCCTATAACATTTATCTTTTAAGGAGGTTCTATCTTGATGTATTTCAAGGTTTTGTTTCAAGATTTAGAACTCCTTTTAGCAGTTCTTGTAGTGCTGGCATAGTAGTGGTGAACTCTCTCAGCATTTGTTTGTCTGAAAAAGACTTTATCTTTCCTTTATTTATAAAGCTTAGTTTTGCTGAATACAAAATTCTTGGCTGATAATTAGTTTGTTTAAGAAGGCTAAAGATAGGACCCCAATCCCTGCTAGCTTGTAGGGTTTCTACTGAGAAACCTGCTGTTAATCTGTTAGGTTTTCCCTTATACGTTACCTGATGTTTTGCCTTATAGCTCTTAAAGCTTTTTCCTTTGTCTTGACTTTAGATAACCTGATGGCTATTTGCTTATGTGACTATCCTTTTGAAATGAATTTCCCAGGTGTTCTTTGAGCTTCTAGTATTTGGATGTCTAGATCTCTAGCAAGGCCAGGGAATTTTTCTTTGATTATTCCCTCAAATAAGTTTTCCAAGCTCTTAGATTTATCTTCTCTTCAGGAACAGCAATTATTCTTAGGGTTGTTAATACTCCCAAACTTCTTGGAGGCTTTGTTTACTTATTTATTTATTTGGTCTTTGTCAGATTGGGTTAATCTGAAAGCTTCATTTTCAAGCTCTAAAGTTCGTTCTTCTACTTGCTCGAGCCTATTGTTGAAACTTCCCAGTGTATGTTGCGTTTCTCTAAGTGTGTCTTTCATTTTCAGAAGTTGTGATTGTTTTTTATTTATAATATCTATTTATCTGGAGTTGAAGCCAAGTATTGACTTTTCCTCTTTAGTTGTCTTCTTCCAGTATAAGAATATTGTGTCTACATTGAAAATCTGTTACTTTGTGTACCCACCTTCATCAGTGGTCTCAGCAAAATCTTCTGGATAACTTGCTGCAGATTCTACATCAGCAGTTGCTGCGTCACCTTGTACTTCCATGTTATGGGACAGCTTTTTCCCTTAAACCTCATGAACCAATCTCTCCTGGCTTCAAATGGTTTTTCTGAAGTTTCCTCACTTCTCTCAGCCTTCATAGAATTGAAAAGAGTGAGCACCTTGCTCTAGATTAGGCTTTGGCTTAAGGGAATGTTGTAGCTTGTTTGATCAGCTCTATTCAGACCACTAAAACTTTCTCCGTAGTTAACAATAAGGCTGTTTCACTTTCTTATCATTTGTATGCTAATTTACTGGAATAACACTTTTAATTTCCTTCAAGAACTTTTTCTTTGCATTCACAACTTGGCTAACTGGTACAAGAGGCCGAGCTTTCAGCTTATCTTAACTTTCAATGCACCTTCTTCACTAAGCTTAATCATATCTAACTTTCGATTTAACATGAGAAATGCATGGCTCTTCTTTCCGCTTGAGCATTTAGAGGCCATTGTAGGATTATTAACTGACCTAATCTCAATACTGTTGGTCTCAGGAAATGGGGAGGCATGAGGAGAGGGAGAGAGATGGGGAAATGGCCAGTTGGTGAAGTCAGAACACACGCTTTTGTTAAGTTTGCTATCTTTTATGGGCCTCGTTTGTGCCACCCCAAAACAATCAGAATAGTAATGTCAAAGATCGCTGATTACAGACAACCTTGACAGGTACAATAATTCATTATAAGTTTGAAATATTGTGAAACTTACCAAAATGTGACACAGAGACATGAAGTGAGCACCTGCTGTGGGAAAAATGATGCTGATTAACTTCCTCTATGCGGGGCGGCCACAAACTTTCCATTGCAAAAAATGCAATATCCACAAAGTACAATAAAGTGAAGAGCAACAAAATGAGATGTGCCTATCTGTGTATTCTTTAAAATCATGGCTTTGTAGTAATAGTTCAGATTCAATTTAACATTACAGAGAGTTTTACTTATTTGAGTTTATATTTCAAATATCTACTTTCTTTCAAGCTGAAAAGCTTTGTTTCTAACATTAATATAATTATTTGTTGTATTGTTATTTTGTTATTTCAAAATATATATTTTGAAAATATATATAATCAATTCACTGAGTTGTATTGTTATTTTGTTATTTCAAAATAACAATACAACTCAGTGAATTGATTATATATATTTTTATTCTTTATCCTAGATTACAGCCCACCAAGGGAATACATTTACACTCAGTTTTTTTTGTTTTTGTTTTTTTTGAGACGGAGTTTCGCTCTTGTTACCCAGGCTGGAGTGCAATGGCGCGATCTCGGCTCACCGCAACCTCCGCCTCCTGGGTTCAGGCAATTCTCCTGCCTCAGCCTCCTGAGTAGCTGGGATTACAGGCACTCGCCACCGTGCCCAGATAATTTTTTGTATTTTTAATAGAGACGGGGTTTCACCATGTTGACCAGGATGGTCTCAATCTCTTGACCTCGTGATCCACCCGCCTCGGCCTCCCAAAGTGCTGGGATTACAGGCGTGAGCCACCGTGCCCGGCCTACACTCAGTTGACATAATTTTTTTTTTCTGTAGGATTGTTATTAATTTTATATATAATTTCTTTTTTTCTTTGATTTTCCTTTGTTATACTATACACACACACACACACACACACACACACACATCTCAGTCCATTTTGACTGCTATAACAAAATATCTTAGATAGGATAATTTATAAACAACAGAATTTTATTGCTTATGGTTCTGGAGGTTGACAAGTCCAAGATCAAGCCACCAGCAGAGTGCCTGACGGGGGCTTGTTCCTCATGGATTGTACCTTTTAGCTGTGTTTTCACATGGTGGAAGGGGCTAACAAGATCCTTGAGGTCTCTTTGATAAGGGCACTAATTCTATTCATGAGGGCTCTGCTCTCATTGCTAAATCACTTTCCCAAAGGCCGCAACTCTTAATATGATCACATTGAGAATTAAATTTCAGTATACGAATTTTAGAGGAACACATATTTTTTAAAAATATGTAAAACCATCACATTTTAGAAATTAAAAGCTATGCTTAAGAAGTTTCTCTTCATTTCCAGTCACCTCTCTCCTCGCCTGCTTGCCTTCTACCTAAATGTAACCAATTATTAAAATTAAATTCTGGTTAATTCTTACAGTTTTTCTTATTACAAATACAGGCAAATTTGTAGTGATAGTCTTACGCCCCTTCATTCTTTCCTACAAAGGTAGCATACTATACACACTTTTCAGCATCTTGTTATTTCACTTAACAGTATCTTCTAGGGATGATTTCACACAAAAGCATTGAGATCATCTTCATTATTTTTATGGATACCTAATTCTTCATCATGAGGAAGTACCACAGTTTATTGAGCCATTCCTTTATTGTCAAACATTTGAGCTTTTTCCTTTGTTTTTCTAGTACACATATGCCTCATGAATAACTGTGTGCACGTGTCATGTTGCATTGGTGCAGTTATATCCTTAGATTTCTAGAAGTTGGATTTCTGGGCCAAAGAATAAACACAGCTGTGATTTTGATAGATATTGACATATTCTCCTCCAAGGAGTTGTATCATTTTGCATTCCTAACAAAGATATATGGTAGTATTTGTTTATCTACAGCCTTACCAGTAGAATATATTGTCAAAAATTTGATTTTTGTGTGTTTGGTGGGGAGGTATCATGGTGTAGTCTTGATGGTCATCTTTCTATGACTGAAGTTGAGGAGCTTTCCATTTGTTTAAGGAACATTTGTATTTTGTTTTCTGTGACCTCTCAGTTCAGGTCTTTAGATATGTTCAGAATTCTTGGTCTTTTTCTTCTTGATTTCCAGGAACTATTTATGTTAAACAGCTTAATCATTTGGCTGTGAAATAAGTCCCAAATATTTTTTTCTAGTTTGTCACTTGTCTTTTGACTTTTATAATGTTATATGAATGCAAAAGTCTTTAAAAAAAACTTCATGTAATCAAATTCACCACCAAATTTTATTTATTGATTCTAGATTTTGAGTGACAGTTAAAAGACTCTACCTCCAGATTTTTAAAGGAATCCACTTATGTCATGTTTTAGTATTTGTAGAATTTCACTTAGACATGTAAAAGATAGCTGATTCATTAAAATTTTCCTCTTATGGGTTTTGTGCATTTCTTATTAAACTTATTCCTAAGTATTCAGTCTTCTTTTGCTGGAATTATAGATGGAAGCTGTCTTTCAAAACGCTTTCTGATTAATTATTGCTATGAACATAGAAAGACTGTTTATGTGTATGAATTTTGTATCTTGCTAACTTTCAGAATCTTTTTATTGTTTATGATATTTTCCTCATTGATTCCTTTGGGTTTTCTGCACATATATAATCATCTATAATGAGAAATAGTTTTATCTCCTTATTTCTAATTCTTATACCTCTAAATGCTTCTCTTAGTTAAATTGGCTAATATTTCCAGTAAGTTGTTAACCAGTCATAGTAATAATGGTTATCCTTGTCTTATTCCTGACTTAGTAGGAATACCTCTAGCATTTCTCCATCAAAAGAGATGCTAGTTTGGGACTAATTTTACATGTGCATGTGTGTACAATTGTGTGAAAAAATAATTTACAGATTATTCTCTTACTGAATTAAAAAAAAATCGGCCAGACTGAGTATAGTGGATCGCGTCTGTAATCCCAGCACTTTGGGAGGCCAAGGCAGGTGGATCACCTGAGGTCAGGAGTTTGAGACCAGCCTGACCAATATGGTGAAACCCCATCTCCACTAAATACAAAAAATTAGCCGAGTGTGGTGGTGCATGCCTGTAATCCCAGCTACGTGGGAGGCTGAGGTAGGAGAATTGCTTGAAGCCAGGAAGTGGAGGTTGCAGTGAGCCAAGACTGCACCATTGCACTCCAGCCTGGGCAACAAGAGCGAAACTCCATCTCAAAAAACAAACAACAACAACAACAAAAAATAATAATGGGGATTAATTTTGTCAGATTGCTTATCAGAATCAAAGAAATGATTACAGGTTTTGAAAAATATAGACCTTATATTTATTATTAATGGATTTTGCAGTATTGAATCATTCTTGCTACCCTGCAATAAACTCTACCTGGTGTATGTATTTTGTTTAATATATTATTGGACTCTATGTAACAATATTTTATTTAGAATTTTTTCCTCAATATTTTCAAGTGAGATTCGAATCTGGTATTCTTTAATTGTGTGTAATCTTAGTCATTTTTATATCGATTTTGAATTCATATCATAAAACTAATTAAGAAGGCTCTATGTTCTATGTCTGTATTTGTCTGTATATTTTAAGTAACATTGAAATTATCTGCTCTTCAGAATTTGTTATAGTCTCTTTGTGAAATCTCCTAGGTATGACATTCTTTTTGCCGGGGGCAGGAGGAGCTCTTGATGCTTGAGGGAGTCTTAGAATGATATGTTGACTCGTACTTCTATCCCAGTTCCAGTTGTCTTGGATGACTGCGGGCTCGAGGTAGGAGGAAGGAGGTAAGCGTCCAGGGGTAGGGGCTACCTTTCCCAAAGCAGATGGGGGTGGGGTGGATTGATAGCACAAAGGATTGAGAGTGACAATGATTCTTTGCTTGACCAAATTTTGCCAGGCTCCTGAACATTCTCCTAGGCCCATCCATGTAATTCCTTGTAAAATCCAGTTTTAACCAAGAACAAGGCTAAGTCAGTTAAGCAAGAACCCGTATCCCCCTGTATCTGATCACCCTTGATATCTTATCAGGTTTCTCATCCTCCACCATTTCTCAGGTCACGTCCGCTCTACCCTGGCCTGTATTTAGCAAGAATCCTATTAGGGTCGGTCTAGCCAAGATCTCCCTTACCCTTGATGTTCCCTCTTAGCACTTTTCTATCCACTGACCCCCACCCTACTTCTTGGTGATAAATTCCCATTGCCCATGCTGTATTCAGAACTGAGCCCAATCTCTCCCTCACTGCAAAATCCCATTGCCTTGGTCCCTATACCTATTGTGACGGTCCTGGATAAAGGCTGGCTTACCATGCTTTAACAAGGGTAATTGCCTAATTTTTCTAATTATACAATAGTTTAATCCCGTCTAGGATGGAGGAGGAGAAGGAGGGAAGCAATGTGAGTGGGTAGGAGGGCTGTGAAGAGAGGCCGCAGGAGAGGCTTAAGCAGAGAGGATCAGCTACCTCTTCCCAAAGACCTTTCTTCTGACTCCGCATTCCAACCTATCCTAGGGGTGTCTGTCCTATTTTCACAGCTGGGAAGAAGAAGGAAATTTCCCATAGTCGGTTGAACTTCTTGGCAGCTTTGGAGGATGGAGGAGACATATCCTCAGAGTCACCCACGGGAGGGAGCTTTGACAAACAGAAGTCAGCAGTCCCACCCCCAGATTCTCCTCATTTGTGTTTGCCGAAAGCCAGGGTCAGCCAAGCCCCGTGGCTCCCAGGATTGTTAATAAGCCTGAGATCATGGGCAGTCCTTTCGCGTGGAGTCTGGTTTTCTGAGGCAGCTCTCCACAAGCGGCTTTGGAACCACGTGGCTCAGAGCCCCCCACTGTGAGGAAGCTTGGCTAAGGCTGCGAGGCAGTTGGGAGTGATGGGACTCAGGGAAGGCTCTTCCCGGTGCCCAGGGAGGCCAGGTCCCCTTGCCTCCCCTGTGTCAGGGGCCCCGGTGCTCCCTCAGCCCTTCTGCTCCTTAGAGCTAAGGCAGGAGGCAGGGCCTTCTCATCCCCTGCCATAATACAAACTGCCACCAGGAGGCGCTGCTTTATAGAACGGGGAGTGGAGAGCTTGGAGGAGAGAGCACGACCCCCTGCTGCTTCAGGATGTTGCCCTTGATTCGAGGCAGAGACAGGGGGCATCAGACAGCTGTGACAGCCGTGGAGATCCCCCACCACTTCTGAGCCAGGGGGAAGACTTTGGAGAAGCGGAAGCCGAAAGACACTGCTGGGAGATTGGTCTGTGCTCTGGGAGAATCCTAGGTCGTGTTTCCTGGGTACAAGTCACGGTCTTGTGGAAGGTACCACCACTCCCAGCCCCGCTGCGCTCAGGGCTGCGGGCCACAGGTTTTCCGAACCGTGCCTGCGGTTGGAGGCTGTGGACTCAAGTGCGGCTGGCCTGCGGCTTTCACAGGGCGCAGGGCGGGCTTGGGGAAGGCCGAGCTGTGCACTGACTTTAAGAGGGTTTCACTCTTTAGGCCAGTACTTCTTTTACAGGCAAACGTGACGTTCTGTCCCAGCACCTGTACTCACCCAGCTGCATCAGGGTGAACCAGACTTGTCCAACTCACAGCCCCAGAAGTCAGGGGAGAATAAAGCACAGTGGCTTTTAGCACTTTTAAAATAGAAATGTGAGTCAACACCTGACGGACCTCACAGGTCCCTGCTATGACACCGGGGGCTGCTGACTGGCCCTAAAAGCTCAGGGTGACCCAGGAGGCTCTCAGAGAGGCCTGCTAGCGGCGCTGGGGGCTGGTGTTGAGTGGGTGGGAACCAGCGCGGTTCCCCGTGGAGTCTCTGCAGGAGGCTCTGGAGGGTCTGGGGTAGACTCCCTGGGGAGAGACTTCTGTCATTTGCTTTCCTCCAAGGCAGCCTTAGCTGGCAAATGTCCACTTTCCTGCAGAAACATCCTGTCCTCCTGTTCTATCAGATAAGGAGGGTAGAAGGAAGAGGTTGGGTGGAACCCTGGCCGTGGCGTCTGGAGACTAGGATTTTACTCTTGGCAAAACACGTTATATAGGTAAGGATATTGTCCTCCAATTTTCACTTCCTAAATTAATACTGTTATCAATACTATTATGGATGTATTGAACCCCTGTGATGTTCCAGGCGCTGTGTAAGCACTTTACCAAACACTAGTTCATTAAATCCTCACAACCCTGTGAAAGAGGTACTCTTATTCCTATACACAGATGGGGAAACTGAGGCTTCAGGAGGTTAAGAAAGTTTTCCAAGGTCACCAGACAGGATGACTTTGGACCCAGTCTGTTAATCATCCCCCTCAGGAGCACCATTGATCAAAACGGACTTGACCATGTTCTGCTTTGGACTGGTTACTTAGCAACAAACAGAAAAATTATTTAACAATTGTTTAAAACCAACTCTCAGTTTCTTTGGATTTCTCATTGTATAAGACAGGTCTCACCTCTTTGGCTCCCACCCACTATGGAAACACAGGCAGTGCATTTTTTTATAGCCCAAATCCTCGTGTCCACTGCTTTGTGTGCTCTAGTCTCACTAGCTGCTCTTGGCCCTGCCACTCCTGGCTCCCCCGCCTTAGTGAGTTTGGGAAACATCCCCCCAGTTCAACCTCGGCACCTTCCCTTGGACGCATGTTTGGTATCATTGCTCCTTCAGCTGTAGGAATTGTAGCTGTTGAAAGGTGGTGGAGGATCTCTTGATGTGAGCTTTGAAGGACAGGTTGAATTGGGTAGGCAGAGAGAAACTGGCAAGCCATATATTGTCTAAGGGTCTGTAGGTGGGGGATAAGGGATGTACAAGTCATAGAGTTGGGAATAGGTGGAACCCAGGGAGGGGAGAAAGCTGACCTTATATAGAAGACCTTGCAGGGGAGAAGGAGGGCAGGGGCCTGGATGGTGTGAAATGCTAGAGGTGCATGGCTGGAATGGAGGGGGCAGGGCGCCAGGCTTCAGATGCCTCTGGGTGCAGAAGCAGATTTTCAGGATGTACAACATGGAGCACGCCCAAGGTAACTTCGTTGAGAGCCTGGGAGGCAGGTGAATGCGGATCCTCTACCCCGTCTCCTGACTGAGTTCACCAGGGAACGAGCTTCGTAAACTCTTTGAGGGCAAGGGAAGTGATTATTTACTCTCATATCTTCAGAGCCTGGTGTTGAGGTTGGTGCTTTGTAGGTACTCAGGGACTTTCAAATGAATGAAGGGAGTCGGGGAGGAAAGAAGGATGGGTCCATAGTAGGACCTGGTGATGGGCTGGCAACTCCAGGCAAATGTCAACCAATCCCTCTCCTGGGTCACCCCCAGGGGCTCACCCTTCTCTGCATCTCCGACTCTCATGGGGTCATTGTGCACAGGAAAGCTCCCTCCTCTAATCTCCTCTGATTCTACTGAATCAGAGAAACTAAACCAGAACTCAACGAAGCCTCAGTCCAGATAATACAAAAGAAGTAAGATTTGAGGAGATCTCCTTCAAGGGAAAGTTGCTGTGTTTGTCCAATACCTTTGTCCCATCCATGTATCATCCCCCAAGTAAACGCTTCTTGTTCACTTGTTTGTTAGATTTCAAGTGCAGTCCCTGGCCTGTAAGTCCCTACAATTTTAAGTTTCTCTTGTCATTCCACATTCCTCAGCAGGAAGATGCCAGGGGAGCCCAGTCAACAGTTCCTCATCAGTAGCAGGTTCTTCAGAATCTTGGGCACTACACAGATGCCCTTGAGCTCTTTGGATAAAGGCTGATTTTTAGAAAAGTACACTAAGACAGAACTTAAAAACAATAGCTTGACTAATTACAACCCAAAGACGAGTGTACCTCTAACCACAATTTTTTGTTTATTTTTAAATGTTTCCTTCATGGCCTTTCTTGTGGCTCACCCTATGCAGTTTGTGTGCATGTTGAGAACTTTATGTGTTTTTAACATGGTTTTTGCCCAACTTGGTTTTTCCGAGACCCATGTTTCTCATAGGCTCAGTTTTACTGTCTTATCTGCAGTTGGCTAGTTCCTGTGGCAGAAGAGGCCACATCTGCTTCCTAGGCCCTCTGGGCAGAAGTATGCGGTGGTGTCTCCTCCTGATCTGGGCCCAGGGGCTGAGGCAGGCTCCCCTCACCTCAGGTAAGGCCTGAAACCCAGCAGAGCAGTGGAGAGGGAATACAAGGCTGAGCTTGGTATGGAGACGGGGGTGCTTATGTAGGGAAGACTCCAAATGCATGCCACAGCAGCTTAAGGGAAAGAAATGCAGTTTTTAGAGTCCTGTGTACTCTCACGTAAGAAAGGACAATCTCTGAGCGTGAGATGTGGCTCTTTTTGGTGGCAGATGAAGGACTTTGTAGACTCTTGGGGTTGGGGAAGCCTGACTGGCTAGCACGAGAAGGGAGCAGGGGAAGAAGAAGCGCTGGGAGGAAGCATTGCCGTTTGCTTTTAGAAACTCATTCCTGCTCCAGCTTCTTTTCTGTTGCCTTTGAGGAACTTTCTAGGAAAACACTGTAAGTTCTCTACAAATTGAAAATGTTTTTCACAGATTCCAGAGATTCTACTACTAGACACCGATTTTTTGTTAAATTTATTTCTTCTCTATTAAAAATCTGAGTCAACTATTTCTGAGGGAGGGGAACACAAATATTTTAAAACTGTGGTATCAACTGGTTTTGATGTTGCTTTCTGAACTGTGTGAAGCTGGAGATGTGCCCAGGGTTGCTGGGGAGAGGCTAAGTGCTGAGAGGGTGGTTATGCCTGGGAGAAGCAGGGTTTCCTGCTAAGCTTCCTTTTCTATTGGATTTCTTAGCTTTCCTGAAGGTTTTTCCAGGCACCGCAAATGACAGTCAACCAAACAGCAAGGTTTTATTTCAAAGGATAATGCATCCAGCACAGAACTAGGCTGCAGAAAGACACATAAAAACAAAACAAAATAAAACAAAAACAGAAGAGGCGGTGTCGGCTGACAAGGGCTTATGTTCTAAGCGGGTAGATTAAATGAGCCTATGAAAATAACAAGCTAGCCATGAAGCTACATGGCAGAATATGCTGAGGGGGGTAACGTGCTAAGTTGTGTATCATAAGCCAGGCATTTAGTAAGGTGCTAATTATACAATACAGGCAGTGAGTGTGAAGGGGAAAGGGGGATGGAGATGGGCTGGGGTCTTCTAGGAGGCGGGGAGGGAGTGCAGCCTTGACAAGCCTTCCTGTGGGTGGGGCGTCAAGAGGGGCAGAGGTAGTCTCTGGAAGCGTAGGGCAGTGGGCAGGGAGGAGATGGGCTGGGCTGGGCTGGAGTAGAGAAGTTTGGAGAAGGGCGAGAAGACTGGAAAGAGAACCTGACGGGGACTGGGAACCTTGAAAAACAGACTTGGAGAGGAGCGTCTCTTGAAATGGAAGAAACGGGAAATAATGACAGTCTATATGTGGAGCAACAGGACGGACTGGAGAAACTGTCATTCCAAAACCCAGCTGTGGCCTCAACGCCCCTTAGAGTTTTTCTAGGAAGGCTGAAGGCCAGCTGCCGACCCAGGACTCACATGTGCTTTGTCCTCTTCCCTAGGAATGTTGACAGGCGCCATAGTAACAATGGGGAACATTTCTGCAGAGAAAAGTGGCTCTGTCATTTTACAATGTCACCTCTCCTCCACCACGGCACAAGTGACCCAGGTCAACTGGAAGCAGCAGGACCAGCTTCTAGCCATTTGTGATGCTGACTTGGGGTGGCACATCTTCCCAGCCTTCAAGGATCGAGTGGCCCCAGGCCCCGGCCTGGGCCTCACCCTCCAGTCACTGACCATAAACGATACCGGGGAGTACTTCTGCATCTATCACACCTACCCTGATGGGACTTACACCGGGAGAATCTTCCTGGAGGTCCGAGAAAGCTCAGGTATTCCTGCTGGAGCAAGTTGGCGGATAAACCTCTCCCTCTAGCATAGAAAATGCAATCCAGAAACACTGAGCAGCAGGGCTTCTCAATTCAGGATCACATTTGAATCACCTAAAGAGATTTTAAATCATACTGATGCTAAGGCCCCACCCAGAACAGTTCAATCAGAATCCCTAATGGCAGAGCTAAGAAGGGGTAGGTTCTAAAAGCATTTCCAGGTAATTCTAATGGGCACCCAATACTAAGAACCACTGTTCTTACATAAGAAGCACATCTTACCTATATTTCCTAGGAAGACCAGTTGATGAGGTCATATGCAAAAGTTCCCACTTATTGATTTAGTATCAATTGTGCAAATTAGAATTAACCTCTAAATGTGCAAAGATTAGAGCTGGTTAAAAACAAAGCACAGCCAGTGCTAAGTTTAATTTTCCAATAATTTACATTTGTGTGGTATTTCCAAGTTTCCAAAATGCCTTCATATTCATTATCCACCTGCACACTTAAACCAATTCCCAGAGGTTAGAAAAAGATTCTTATCCTATCTGTGAGACGGTATAGCACCATGAATAAAAGCTCAGACTCTGACACCAGACAGGCTGGGTGCAAATCCTGACTCTGCCGTTGCCCTCAGACAGGATTTCCTAGCTTCTGTGTATCAGTTTTCTCATCTATGAAATGAGGATGAGTGTAAGATCTTATATGATACTAATGTAGGATCGAATTCCCGACTACAAGAAAATGTCCTTAGAACAATGCCTGGAACATGGTCAGCGCTATGTAAGTGTTAACTATTAATATGATTCCCATTTGTTTGATGCAGGCAGAAGCTGGGGCTTGGAGTTCCTCAGAGTGGTAGAGCTGATTTTAACACACATGTTCTTATTCTACTAAACTGCATCCTCAGAACTCCTATTTACTGCTTATGTTGGAGATTAATTCATATGATTTGCAAAATATGTGTAAACTGAGAAGATAAAAGGTTACCTTGAAGTTTCCTTTCAAATGTTACTTCTTAGCTGGTTCGCACTCTCTGGGGTTGACTATCCTTGTTGACCCCATGAAATCTGGGTAAATTATGTACTTTTTTCTCAGTTTTCTTGTTGATAAAATGTGGCGAATAATTTCATGAGTGATACAAGTAAGGTCTTACAACAGTGCTAGACATGTGATAAGCTTAACTTAAGAAGGGCCAGTTTTTATGCTATTTATCAGTTCGTGGTTAGAAGAGGCCTGGGACAATACGCAGGGCAGGGGACCTGAATTCCGGCAAAGTAACCAAGTGATGGCCTTGACCATTCTGGGCTCTTTACCCCAGTGTCATATGCCAGAGGACCCATCGCCAGACAGCAGGACCAGGAACAAGGAGGGAGCTCGGGCAGAAGGCCCCTGTGGGGAGGTGGTCCCAGCAACTGAAGACTAGATGGGAGCTATGTCTGGTTGCTAACGTCCCCGTCAGGCCATTCATGGATCATTGCTCCTTGACATGCACACTCCTCCCCAAGGCCACAGTGGCACGTCTCTTCCCCAGCATGAATCTGGGGAAATGAAGGTGCAAATTTCTTCTCTGTGGCTCATGGACCCCTGCGGAGAGAGATCAGAAGATGCTCTGTTGGAAACCCCTGTGCAGCCTCCCCACAAAGCCTGTATGTTTCCACCCCTTTGCCATTGCAGACTCCAGGGAACACCATTGGTGGCTTGGCTCTTCCCTCTTGTTTCCCCGGCAGTCAGTTGCTTATGTGGAATGCTAACTCTCCTTAATTACTTGTATTAGCGCCAACCCTGGCTTCTTTTTGAACCTGATCTGAAACCTTAGTCCAAGTCCTTAATACTATCTGTAATATTTAAGCTACTAATCTTAATGCTAAAATTGTACTTAACCCCAAAGTTAACCTGGTTAATAGGTAGAAGGTTTAAGTAACCCTTATACAGAGTCCGCCTTCCCCACCCTGCACGTAGTGATGTCACGCTTACTCAGGACTGCTTCTGTTTCAAAGATCTTGATGTCTTTGTTCTATGACCATAACTGTGAATGGAGACATTGGTACTTTTATTTCAAACCAAAAATTTTGAACGAAATTGATATTCCTAGTATCCCAAATTCCCCTCTGGTCCTAATTGTGTCTCTAACGTATCCTTAAATCTAACCAAACTCATTATATTGATCTTCCCAAAACCTCAACATGCTTTTAACCCCATCTTATCTTCAACTATCCCCAAGGTATAAGAGAATCCAAGCCTAACCCTGGCTCCAATCTGGCTCTGTTTCCAAACTGATCATACATCCTTTCCTAGTTTTATGGATAGCCCTCTGCAGCTATCCCTGCAGTGTGTCCTCCATTGACCCCTTTGCCTTCCATCTGCCCTCTTTCCTCTGGAGCTAACTGTATGGCTGTGGCTAACCAGAAGCCATCCTGACCTGCTGTGACTGAGTCCCTCAAGGCAGGACAACATGTTGTGGGGAATTTGAATTCTGCAGGCATCACCCTTGTCTTATTATGGATTGGATTCCTAAGCCACCTTTTAGCAACCCAAACCCTTAGTTAGAGGGACGAGGTGTCAGACTTCTGCTGCCCCCTTTTCCTTTCAAGACTCTCCTGGTACCTGAGTCCTGCCCGAGTTCCCGGGGGGGGGCGCTGGGAAACCCACCTAGAGCACAGTGTGCATAAGGTGATGGTGTTCTTTTTCTCACACTCTTCCTGGGTCAGATCCTACTCATCTCCTCAAAACTCCCCTCCTGCATCTTCTTCCTTCCACTTGCATGTTATCTCTTAATGAAATTCACTAGTTCATGATTTCACTTATGCCACAAATATTTACTGAGCATTCACTATGTGTCAGATGCTGAGAAAACAGCAAAGGATAAGATTCCAGAGCCTCATACCCTAGAGGGTTTCACAGCCTGGCAGGAAATAAGTGTTATAGGCTTAAGGTAAAAGGTTACTTGCTTTTTTCACTTTTGTAATTTAATATTAACTTTATTTTAATTTTGATTTAAATATTTTTATTGATACGATTTCATATTTGAAGTTGAATAAAAGAAAATATTCACTTTCTTAATTTTTTTCTGGACATATTATTTGTTTCATTTCATGATTACTGAAAATGATTTTGTCAGATAGAGGAAAGGAGTGTTAAAATGACCTGCTCTTGTGTCAAATATACAAGGTACACCACTGCTCAAAAGATCAGTCATTGATTTCATGCTGGGCCAGAGGGATAGTCTGCTCAACTGTTGGGCTTAAAAGCTCCAGTCCTGTGATTGCACAAAGGGCCTGGCCAATCCCCACCTCTCTACCGTGAAGCTCAGGCTGCCCTGGGGAAATCAGCTTCACTTCTGGCTTCTGCCACTCACCTCTGTTTTGTTCTCCCTCTAGTGGCTGAGCACAGTGCCAGGTTCCAGATTCTATTGCTTGGAGCCACAGCCGCGACGCTGGTGGTCATCTGCACAGCAGTCATCGGGGTGGTCGTGTTGGCTAGAAAGGTAATGGCTCTGGCTGCGCATCTCAGCCATGGGCGCCCCTACCCCTGCCGCCCTGGTCTTTTCAGGTTCTCTTTCTGCCCAGCAAGAGACCCAGATGTGATCTTCCCCAGTGCTCTCTGCCTTTTTCCTGGCACTTGTTCTGCCTGTTAGTGCAGTTATTTATGCTCTCCCCTGTTTCTCTCAAAGGGTGGGAGCCCCGGACAGCTGGACCCGTTTCCCACCCATCTTGCTGTCATCTGTAACTCTTGGTTTCTGCTTATCCCTTAAGCCACTGCTCTGAGAGCTTAATTTATCTACTATGATTTTGATGCATTGTGGGCATCTGGATCTGCTAGAGCCTCCTGTACATTAGCTCTTTTGATTTTTATAACTCGTAGTGCTAGGCTACCCAGCATGTCTGTAGAATGAGAAATAAACACTCCAAAAATGTAGAGTTAGGCCAGGGGCTACAGCTCACACCTGTAATTCCATCAATTCGAGAGACTGTGGCAGGAGGATCACTTGAGTCTAGGAGTTCAAGGCTGCAGTGAGCTATGACTGCACTCCAGCTGGGCAATAGAGCAAGACTCCATCTCTAAAAAAAAAATTGGTGGTAAAATGTGCATTGCAAGAGCAGCAGGTTGTAAATCGTCTGTTACTTTAGCTTAAGAGCTTATATGGCTGAAAGAGTAATGAACGGGGAATTGAAAGATTGAGTTTCCAGTTTTGGCACTGAGTGTATGCTTTTGGGAAAGTTAATCTTTCAAGGTCTTCATTTCCTTACATATAAAATGGGGATTTGTCTTGGTCTATTTTCTGCTACTGTAACAGAATACAATATATTGGGAAATTTATAAAGAAAAGAAGTTTATTTGGCTCACGGTTCTGGAGGCTGGGAAGTCCAGAGCATGGTGGATTTGGCAAGGTTCATCCTGTGGCAGAAGGCATCATGCAATGAGTGAGTGCATGTGAGAGACAGAGAGAGAAATGGGGCCAAACTCATCCTTTTAATTAGGAACTTACTCCCAAGATACCTAACCCACTCCTGAGATAATGACGTTAATCCCTTCCTGAGGGCAGATCCCTCACGGTCTAATCACCTCTTAAAAGCATTACCACTTAATACTATTACAATGGTAATTAAGTTTCCAACACGAGGACTTTTGGGGGACACATTAGAACTGTAGCTGTATTATCATTTTGCTTGCTCTATATCATAGAGTTGTGATGAACAAGTGGCATATTTCATGTAAAATCTTTATAAATAATGAATTACATCAGTGAAATTTGTGTATAAATCAGAATTTATATCAGTGAAATCAGCTGCTGGTATTGATCGGGAGGAGTGAAAGAGTTTCCACCCCTAGTTTTGTCTGATCTCTTGGATCCTTTAAGTCAGCACAGCCCAGGTCACCTTAATTCAAGTCACCATATAAACATTCTGGGAAACACAACAAGTTTGTTATTTCTACCTTTATCCTAGACCCTCCTCCCAAGATCCTAACCCACTTTCCCTCCAACTCTAACTCCACTCAATTAACAACTCAGTTCTGCAGCCTGGTTGAACTGCAGTAGCTGAGATGTGGCTGGTGCTATTGGGAAAGCCAATAACCTATAATATTTTCATTTAGGTGTTGGCTATCACAGTAGACATAATGGGGAAATGAACCCTCTAGGGGAAGGTGAGGACCAGAGAAATCACTGAATAGAGGGGAGAGGTGAAGAAGATGAAAACTTATCTCTGAGCTGGCAAGGGAGCTGCTATGGTGGTTGGTGAACAAAATCTCTGCTGTCAGCCGTGTCCTGATGATCTGGAATAAAAGATTCAAAAGTTCTTTAGAAGGAGCTGAAAAACTTTTCCTATTAAGGATTCAAAACTAGTTAATTTTCATTCTGGGCACTTAGACTAACTTTGGTCATCTGGAGGGTTGAGAAAGAGAAGAAGGTGAAGAGAGGGAGCCGGTAGCTATGAAGTCCTGTTTCTCCCCTTCTGCAGTGTTTGATCCCTGCCCTCTCTGACATTTCCACTGCTTCCTGTGTAGCTGGAGTCCTCCCTGCTTCTTCCCTGTACTTGGGCTATAGTTGCCAGTCTTCTCTCTCTCTCTCTCCTTACTCAAAATGTTTTATACTTGCATTATTCAGAGTTCCAGCAGGGAACACATATAGTACTCTGAAACTGGGTTGTTTGAAGACAGTTTAATAATAGGATTTCCAAAAGTCTGGTAGGATGTAAGGACACCATAAGGAGGAGTAGCAAGGTGTTGTAACTGTTCCTAGTTCTTCAAAGGGGAGTGGAGGGGATAATTACTGGAGCCTGGAAGGAGAGAGTTATGTGGAGGGGCCTCCTTCAGAAGTGCTGTAGTGTCACAACCAGTCCAAGGCCACCCTGCAGAGAGAACAAAGGGAACGACATACCCTCATCTCATTCCTCTCTCTGTTCCCCTACTGTTGCTCTGCATTGGCTGAACTCAAACTTAGGTGGGAAGACAAGGGAACTCATTGATGTAGTACATATAGCACAGTCTCCACAGGGCACAGAATAGGGTGAAGAAGGTTTGTGAGTAGAGCCAAGGGGCAAATGGATGGTATCCATACCAGCAGTGTTCATAGTCCTGAAAGCTGGACAGAGGATCTTGACTTTCCATGGGTTGGCTGACCTCAGCCTTCTCTCACATAGTCTTGATCTCTTTTGATGATGTATGTAAGCAATACCCTTGTTGGCTGCAGCTATATTTCTCCTGGGCACACCATGCTCTATTAACCATTTTAATCTCCCCATAGGTCAAGTTTTCTTGGTTCCCATTGCAGTAATTACATCCATTTTGTTTCTTAAGTGCTGCTATCTGTCCTGCACTATTTTGAGATCTCCTCATCCTCATTGCTACCAGGGATTCAGTTCCATAAAAGCATCTCCTACTTTAGACCTAGCTTATTAGAGGAGAAATACCACCAAATTTCTTAACGATGCTGGAGCTCCCTTCACTAGCACATTCCTTTCCAGCTTAGTCAAAGGAACATCCTTTTCCTGCTTCCTTTTTCCCCTCATTCTCTGGGTCTTCCCTAGAAAACCCAATAAAATCAGCTATTGGATTTTTGAAGTTATTTGGTACAAGGATTGGCAAAGTTTCTCTGTAAAGGGACAGATAGTATGTCTTTGGGGTTTGTAGGTCATATGGTCTCTGTTGCAACAATTCATCTCTGCCATAATAGTGTGAAGGTGCTGTAAATTATATATAAATGAATGAATATATTGCTCTGTCCAATTAACCTTATTTATAAACACTAAAATGTTAATTTCACATAATTTTTATGTGTAATAAAATATTACTTTTTCATTCTATAAGCTTTTATTTTTTATTTTTATATTACTATTTTTTATCTCAATAGATTTTTTGGGAATGAATAAGTTCTTTAGTGGTGATTTCTGAGATTTTGGTGCACCCATCACCCGAACAGTGTACGCTGTATCCAATGTGTGGTCCTTTATCCCTCACCCCTCTCCCACTCTTTCCCCTGAGTCCCCAAAGTCCATTGTATCGTTCTTATGCCTTTGTGTCCTCATAGCTTAGCACCCACTTATGAGTGAGAACTGAGTTACTTCACTTGTAATAGTTGTAATAGTGGTTTCCAATTCCATCCAGGCTGCTGGGAATGCCATTATTTTGTTCCTTTTCACGGCTGAGTAGTATTCCGCTATATATATGTGTGTGTGTGTGTGTGTGTGTCAGATAGAGGGATCTGAGCAGAAAGTGTATATTAGTTAGGGGTCTCCAGAAAGACAGGACCCATAGGAGAGATAGGTAGATGGATGTATAGATAGATAGAGAAGCAGGAATTTTTATACATATATATAAACATATTTATATTTATAGAGGAGAAAAACATATATAGGTATATATATAATACCTATGTATATATTATATATATAAAAATATGTATATTTATAGAGGAGAAAAATGTATATATATAGGTATTTTTATATATAATCATATATGTATATGTATAATATTATATATTATATAATATATGTATATATAAAAATACCTATGTATACATTTTTCTCCTCTATAAATATATATATTTATATATGTATAAATATATATAATATGTATATTATATATACATATACATATAAATACCTATATGTATATATTACATATATACATATACATATAAATACCTATATATATTCCACTATATATATATTCCACTATATATATGTATTCCACTATATATACACTCCACTATATATATATATTCCACTATATATATTTCTATATTCTACTATAGAATATAGAAATATATTTCTATATTCCACTATAGAATATAGAAATATATATAGTGGAATATATATATATATAGGAGTATATATATGTGTATATATATGTATTTCTCCTCTATAAATATATATATATATAGTGGAATTTATATATATAGTCGAATATATAGTGGAATATGTATATTTTTAGTGGAATACATATATATATGTATATGCAAGTATCATTTTCGTATAATGACTTCTTTTTCTCTGGGTAGATACTCGGTAGTGCGATTACTAGATCAAATGGTAGTTCTACCTTTAGTTCTTTAAGGAATCTCCACACTGTTTTCCATAGTGGTTGTACTAGTTTACATTTCCACCAGCAGTGTAAAATAAAGTGTTCCCCTTTTAGCACATCCACGCCAACATCTAAGATTTTTTGATTTTTTTTGATTAAGGCCATTCTTGCAAGAGTAAGGTGGTATCGCATTATGGTTTTGATTTGCATTTCCCTGATGATTAGTAATGTTGAGCGTTTTTTTTTTTTATATGTTTGTTGGCCATTTGTATATCCTCTTCTGAGAATTGTCTGTTTTTGTCCTTAGCCCACTTTTCGATGGGATCGTTTGTGTTTTTAGATGATTTATTTGAGCTCCTTGTAGATTCTGGATATTAGTCCTTTGTTGGATACATAGTTTGCAAATATTTTCTCCCCCTCTATGTGTTGTCTGTTTACTCTGCTGATTATTTCTTTTGCCGTGCATAAGATAATACTTTTTAAAAGTTTTTTTATTAACACTTAAAATATGAAACTCATCTTTAGTTCATGGGCTGTACAAAAACCAGCAATGGGACATATTTGACTCAAGAAACTCCGTTTGTCAATTTCTGATTTAGTAGGTTTATTCTAGCATTCTCGCTTCTCCAAGCATCGTGTTTTCCTTTTCCATAGTTTGCCAAAGCAGTATTGTCATCTCTATTAACAGCAGTATATCAGAATTGTCTTCTGGGGCCCTTGTGAGGGTGTTAAATCTTGTGTGTTCCAATACTGACAGATTATCCAGTCTTATGTTCTAACCCCTACCACAATCCATCACCTTCAGAATTCACACCTAGGCATCTTCTCTCAGTTCCTGCCAGTAGATGTTAGCCAGGCCCTTTAGTATATAAGCTTTCTCTTCTCTTAGCAGATCCAGCACTTCCTTCATTAGAGATTTTACCCTAATTATGGATCTGATGGCCAATAGGGGAGGCAAGGCAGGTCCCAGCAGGGATTCTCTTCCATCAAGAGGAAGTGGGCCACTTCTGCCACTCCAGATGGTATAAGAGAAGCAGGTGGTTCACAGCTCTCAAATGCATCTTTCCAGAGATCCTCGTCCAAGTTTTCAGAGACTCCTCCTCTACTATCAAATGCTAACTTTGGCATAGAAAATTTACATAGGCTTAGAATCCAGCCTTGTTTAAAGTCTTGTCCCTTTTACAATTAGCTTACATACCTGGTCTTCAGCTGCTGGAGAGATTTGTGTCTCTTAAATGCTGCTAAGAGGAGCTGTAAGTCTCACACTTTGAGTTGCTGATAGAGCTGAGGCTGTCATTTTCTCTCTTCAGTCCATCGGTACAATTTAGCAAAAGTCACTTTTGAGTCCTAATAGTCACTATTTACTCTATATTATTTACCCAGTTCCAGAGTTCTAACAGTTACTATTTACCCTATACATCTCAAATGTTAGAGTCATTGCACCAGCTCATAGTTCTCTTCCATCCGTGTCCCATCTCATTTCACCACCAGCTGTGGGGCTTGTGTTGCCATCTAGCAAGTTAGTGATCCCATTCCCCAATCCTGTTCTTACAGGCTGCCTTCTAGGACTCTTCCCAGTAGCAACTGTTTTAGATCAGCTCCCTGGAAATAGAGCCTGACATGCAAATTCTGATGACAGAGACTTATATTCGGATGGCTCTCAGATGAAAGGTAGTGAAAGAAGCAGTATTGGGAGGACCAATGGAAGAAAGCTCAGCATGGATGTGGTCTCAGCTGAAGACTTGGCTGAAGCAAGAATTGTACAAAGAGTTGGTTGAACCTTCAGGCAGGGAGATGGCCTTTTGGAAATCCACCTAGGTCAGTATTATTTCTGGCTGCTCACCAGGGAAGGCCCAAGAGCAATTCTCCAGAGAAGGGGCTGCTGTGAGCTCACAGCCTATACTCCCAGCATCTGGAAAATGGGAGTGCTGGTCAGGTAGAGGGATCTGAGAAGAAACTGTGTATCAGTTAGGGGTCTCCAGAGAGACAGAATCCATAGGAGAGATAGATAGATGGATGGATAGATAGATAGATAAGCAGGAATTTATTAGAGGAATTGGTTCATGTGACTGTAAAGGCTGAGGAGTCTCACCCCAGGCTGTTAGGAGACCCTGGAATGCTGGTAACATGTCTAAGTTCAAGTCTAACAGCCTTGGAACCAGCGAGGCTGTTGGTACAATTCTCAGTCCAAAGCTAAAGGCCTGAAAACTCAGGGTGGGGGGTGCTGGCGTAAATCCTAGAGTCCCAAAGCCATGGAGCGTGGGGTCCTGATGTCCAAGGACAGGAGGAGAAGAGTGCATCCCAGCTCCAAAGAGAGAAAGACCAATTTTGCATCTCTTTTGTTTTGGGAAAGGCAAGCTCCCAGGTGACTGGATGGTGCCTGGCTACATTTAGGGTGGAGTTTACCCACTCACTTCACTCAGACTGAGACACCAATCTCCTTTGGAAACACCCTCACAGACACACCCAAAATGGCTTTACCAGCTCTCTCAGGTGCCTCAACCTAGTTAAGCTGATACCTAAAATTAGCTATGACAGGTACCAACAGCATTCGCTACAGACCTTGAGAGCATAGAAATGGAAGAAAGAATGCATAGATTGCGTTACTTAAGAGCATGGTCTTTGGAATTAGACAGTTGTAGGTCTGGGTCCCAGCTCCACCACTTGAGTAGCTACGCCACCTAACTTTGCTGACCTTCAGTTTCCTCTTCTGTAAAACGCTGATTATGATGGCATTACCTTCATAAGGGCATGAGAAAACTTCAGTGAATAATAAGTCATGTAAGGCACTTAGCATTCTTCCTGGCATGTAAACTGGAAAGGTGAGCGGGACCATCACAAGGGATGTTTTGGGGATCATCATAGTTTCTTGTGGGAAAGGTAGTGAAATTATGGATTTTCTTCCTCGAAGAATGTCCCTCTAGGCAACATTTTCTATGCAATTTACAAATCCGCTGAAATCCACCTGTGCATCTCAGGTTAAGCACACTCCTATACAGAGTGGGAGCCATTGAAGAGTTTTAGGCAGAAGTATGAACTGACCCAACTTTCATTTTTGAAAATCACTCTGCTGGTGACCATGTGGAGTTGGGCTAGAAGTAAGAGGGAATCCAGAGACAGTGAGGATGCCCAGGTGAGAGATGAGACATGGATATAGAGATGGAAAAGAGGGAGTAGATTTCTGAACTGCCTAGGATTAAAATTGGATGAGGTTTTATAGATAATTTGAGTTGAACATCAGCCTCCAGATTCTGATCAGCTGGTGCCATAAAACAGGGCAGTGAATATAAGGGCAGGTGTGGTTTGTTGGGGAGGGAATGTGATGGTTTCTTTTGAGATAATTTGAGTCTGAGCTTGCTGTGGGTTGTCGGGTGATGATGCCCAGTGAACAGGTGGACATCTGGGTCTGCAGCTCAGGGCAGAAGCCTGGGCTAGTTTGGATAGAGATTTGGGCATCTTCAGAGGACAGATGGTGGTTGTAGATATAAGAAGGTAGATGCTCATGAAGTAACCAGAGAGCATGTTTACTGTGAGAGAAAGCAGAGGGCAGAACCATGGGGAACCCCATGGTTTGGGGACCTTTTGTGCAAAGAGAAAAGGGGCAGGCTTGGCTGAAGATGATGATGGGGGTTCAAAGGAGAAGAGAATCAGGAGAGAGTGATGCCATAGGAACCAGGGAAAGAGAGCATTTCAGAAAGGAAGAGGTCAACAGAGTCAATTACAGTAAAGAGTAAAAGAAAATAGAGAATGGGAAGCTGCCCCACTAAGCTTAGTGAACAGGAAGTAACAAGGTGTGTGGCACGTGGTGTATGTAGCAAGTGTAGTTTCCATGGAGTGGTTAGAATTGAAATCTAGCTGTATCGCGGTTGAGAAATTAAGGGCTAAGGAATTGGTGCTGGTAAGAACAAGTTTGCCCATGTGTATGTGGGTAAAAAGGAAGAGAGAGATCATGATGACTCTCAATATGTGTCATATTGGGGAGTAACATTTGAATAACATCCCCACATACTCACTTTGTAGTTTGTTTGCTTTTAGAAGAAATCTCTCAGAATCCATTCTGTGGAAAGCGGCCTCCAGAGGAAATCAGCTGGACAGGAGGAACGGAGTCTCAGTGCTCCCTCATCCCCAGGAAGCCATGTCCAGGCAGAAGCTGCACCTGCTGGGCTCTGCGGAGAACAGGGGGGAGATGGCTGTGCTGAGCTGCATGACTACTTCAATGTCCTAAGTTACAGAAGCCTGGGGAGCTTCTTCACAGAGACTGGTTAGCAACCAGAGGCATCTTCTGGAAGATATACTTTTATCTTTGCTATTATAGATGAATATATAAGCAGCTGTACTCTCCATCAGTGCTCTGTGTGTGTGTTCAGTTGAGTGAATAAGTGTCATCCTCTTCTTCATCTTCATTTCCTTGGCCTTTTCATTCTATTCCATTCTGCATTATGGCAGGCCTAGGGTGAGTAACTGGGATCTTGATCATAAATGCGAAATTTAAAAATATCTTGACCTGGTTTTAACTATGGCTGTTTGAGCAGATCCTCATAATGGCACTGGCCAGCATTTTGGGCTACAAGGTTTTGTGGTTGATGACGAGGATGGCATGACTACAGAGCCATCCTCATCTCATTTTTTCATTGTCATTTTCGGTAACATTTACTCATTCAAAGGCACGTTATTAATAAGGCTTGGTATCAGTCTCTATGGGGAGATTTGAGAGTGACTAAATCTTGGTGTCTACCCTCAAAAACTTACAGTTAAGTGGGAAGACAACATTGTCCTGAAAAGGAGTTATAGTAAGGAGAGAAGGCGACATAATGCAGGCCTTTAGGAAGAGATGACAGTTTGGGGTGAGGTAGTTGGCATAGGCTTATCTGTGCTGAAGTGGCCTGGGACCACCAAGGGGATATTGAGGCTGGTCTGGGAGGAGCAGGAGTTTTATCTAGGGAACTTCGTGGAGCTGAAAATCCCACAAAGAAGGCCCTGGCACCAAGGGAGCCAGCAAACTCCAGATTTTATTCTCTGGGCAGGCATTTCAAGTTTCCTTTTGCTGTGACGTACTCACCCCTTAGGCGGCCTGACACAGTGCTCTCTAGGCTCTTCTGCCCATGTGTGCTGGGGAAGCCCCAGGAAACGCACGTGCCCACGGAGGGAGCCAAGTCTTAGCATTTGGGCCTTGATCCACCTTTTCTGCCTCAATACATTGTTGAGACTTTGAAAAAAGAACGTTTCCCACTAAAAGGAAAATGTGGATTTTTAAAATAGGGGCTCTTCCTAAGGGAAAAAGGGGGCCTGGAGGTGATAGAGGGTTTAAAAAATAAACACCCTTAAACTAACTTCTTCAAATCCTTTTATTTACTCCCTGACCTCTTTGTGCTGGGGTTGGGGTAACTGACTGCTTATTTCTGTTTAACTGCATTCAGGTTGAATCTTAGAAGACTTTTATCCTTCCACCGACCGTCTCTCTCACAGGAATGAACAGGGAGGCTAGATTTACTGCTGACTGATTTTCTTTCATGGGCCCAGGAACCAAGAGAGAATGTGAAGCAAGGCTGGGTTTTGCCCATGGTTAAAATAAAGCATTGCTTCCTAAGAATAAAGGCCCTGCTTCCTAAGACATAGACTGGGGTTGACAATCGTCTTAGTAACAAGACAATTCAACTCCTATTCCGCCTTGGATTTTTATTTTTATTTTTCTCACCTTTCTACCAAATGGGTTACATAGTTAGGAAAAATGAACTGAAATCTGTCTGGAGCTCCAAGTCCTTTGGAAGAAAGATAGATGCATGTAAAAATGTTGTTGTTTGCTGTGACAGTTTACAGCGTCTTTCTTGCAAAATTAGCGCAAATCTGTTGGAAACAGAACACAATTCACAAATTGGAAGTGAACTAAAACGTAATGGTGAAAAAGGAGTAGTGTTTTGATTTGGAGGAGATGTATATTCGGCAGAGGTTGGACTGAGATTTGGGTGTTATTTAACGTAATTATGGTAATTGGGAAACATTTATAAACACCATTGGGATGGTAATAAAATACAAAAGGGCCTATAGATGTTAGAAATGGGTCAGATTACTAAAATGGGATTCAATTTGAAAAAGAATTTTAAATAGAACTCACTGAACTAGATTCTTCTCTGAGAACCAGAGAAGACCATCCCCACAGCCAGAGTCCTGGAGACATGCACTGTCCACCACGGAGCCACTTGCCACATGTGGCCATCGACCAGGTAAGATGAGGTTGGTCTGAATCAAGATGCACTGTTATAATTGGTATAAGTGTAAAATCACACCAGACTTGGAGATTGAATTTGAATAATAAGAATACTGCTTCAGTAATTTTGGTATACTGTCAAAAATGTTAATATTTTGGCTATACTAGGTGAAATAAAATATATTAACATTAATTTCACATTTCTTTTTATCATTTTAGCATGGCTACTGAACAGTCTAAAACTGCATATGTGGCTCTCATATTTCTATGGGACTGTGCCGCTCTAGCAGTTAACCCAAGCCAAGCTGATTGATACACAGGGAGGGTGTCTATCTGCATCTATTGTTCTCCATTTCTTTTTCTTTCATTCAAAATAGTGTTTGAAGAAGATTTTCCCACTTATGGTGTCTTTTTGGAAATATGTAGGGAAGCACAGAAAAGATTGAGGTAGGGGAACACGCAGTGCTGACAGGAAGCAATGCCAGGCTTTTCTGGGTCCCCTTGTGGATTCCTTAACAGGAGGAGCAAATAGACAAATCTATGAATGAACATTCAAGAAAGAATACATTACTGATTCCCTGCCCACATTCTGAGCCTGGGCATACAAGTCTGATATATAATCCCAATAATTATACTAAACAAATGTGAGAAACTTTGAGGCATGGAGCTTTGAGACAGATGTTCTTCATGACTGAACAGGACCTCACTATGCAATTTTATTTCATGCCCTTTCCCTTCTTGCCCTGTGAGCCCCAGAAATGAAGTGGACTCAGTTGTACGCTCAGTGTAACTCATTGTACACTCAGGTTCATTCAGATGCCATCAGTGCTGAGCTGGACAGTCAGAGAGGCTGGTTGTGCTGTCCACCAATGACAGCATTCTGGCAGGCACCCCAACCCACAGAGAGGGGGGCAATGGGCAGTGTGGTTGTGGCTGTCAGCTGTGAAGTGTGAGTTTTGTTTAGTCTTCTGATTCTTTCAGGTGCTGCTTCTTGGCTGTAACTGGTAGTTTCCCAAACCCATGCCAAGTCACACCTGTCAAGAGGTCCAGGGGAGCTTTTTGTGCGGCAAGAACCTGAGCTTTCTGGAAGTCAGAATGATATACTCAATGCTTGAGGGAATTTATTTGCATAAGATAGTGTAGGACAATGCTATCCAATAGAACTTTCTGCAATTATGGAAATGCTCTATGTCTGTCCCATCCAGTATGGTAGCTGCTAGCTGCATGTGGCTGTCGAGCACTTGAAATTTGGCTAATGTGACAAGAAACTAAATTTTAAATTTTATTTCATTTTAATTCGGAAATTTAAATGTAAATAGCAACATGTGACTGGTGGCTAGTATATTAGACATCACAATTCTAGTAACTGCCTTGCATATAAATACAGAGAGCTGTGTTTATAGGACACTGGATGGCTCTCCAGTTGTTACACATTTGAAATGGCTACCACCAGGAAGAAACTTGGAGGTTCTCCTCTATTCTTCTGTATCCATCCTCTAATCAAGACAAACCATGAGGTCAAAGCAGACTGTACATTTATTTATTTTAGTTTTTTTTTCCCAAAAAGTATCTGAGGTAGCTAAGTGGTCCAGTTCACATAAATAGGACCAAAACTGTCAAGAAATTTGCAACTCATCAGGGTTAGGCAGGAATAGATGTTTATCACAGGACTTACCTTGGACTATATTCATTCTGACTTCATGCAGGCTGTGACGAGCACCTTCTCTGGGACTAAAACTCTGATGGACTTCACAGAGATCAAAAAGAAGTAGTTATGCAGTGTAGGGACTGGGAACTGAGAAACTTGCTCCAAGTGCTGAGCTCTGCAATTAGTTTCATGACTTTGGATAAGCCACTTAACCTATCAGAGACTCATAAATATTTCCTCATTTGTAAAATGGTAATATTACTATCTTTCTAAGGTTCTTGAGAAGATGAGGTAGGAATGTGGCTGACTGCTTTGTCAGCTGCAAGATGCTGGGTTAATATTATTATTGGGTTGTGCCCCATGAGCATGTGCACCACGTAATGCTTATGATGCCACAGAAGTTTTCACGGAGGCAACAAAACTGTTTGGGAACAACCGAGGTTATTTATCAACGTTCTTAAAAAATGGGATCTAAGGAAAGCTAAGAGTTGCAGATATAGCTTTGGGGTCCACAACTTCTCTGTAAGCATTTAAACATTGTGTGTTTTAAATGAAATGATAATCTTTAAAGAAGTCAAATATATCTGGATATCGATAACCTTCTGATAACAGAATATTGTCACTGGTTTTAGCCTCTATGTTTGTGTTTATAATCAAGTTGATCTAAAGGCACAGAAGCTTCATTTATAAATGATTCATTTACTCCCAGATGGGTGGAGCGGTGGAAAACTTTGCAATAGCTGAAATAATAGGAAAGTGAAGTGAGAATTGTCTTTACTTTGCACACGGTAGTGTAGGGATGCTATATTTAGAAGGATGTGTGCAGTATACTTAACTTTGTAAGCCACGACTTAGATTCAGCAAAGCATCATTCTATGCATTCATTGTTAATGTAGACATTATTAATTTTATAGTTTTACTTGTATTCAATTTGTAACTTTTAGTTTTATAATTCCACAAGAGGTATAAGCATATTGAGTTCACTTGTTGTTATGTTTAAGAATGTTTATAATAAAGTAATTGTGCATATTATTTATTACTAGATATTACAATAAGAATAATCACAGACTCTCTTCCATTGGGGAGGTCTATGGAAGTATTTTTTTTTCCTTCATATGGGTGTATACATTACTCAAGTTTGAGAATACTGGTATGGTATAAATATTATTGGATTTCAGAAAACTTGACCTCAGCCACTAGTTTAAATTGTTTTGTATTGGAAGAACACGTATTTCTGAACCTCTGTTTTTATAAATTAGTGCACTCACAGCTACATTACAGTGTTCACAGTGTGACTGTGAAGATGGATAAAGGATATTAAGGAGAAACTTTGTAAACTGTGAAGTGCCACATGAGCAGTGTATGTGTTATTTATAATTATTACAGCCTGTTTGTAAATTGCACCACGATGTTTTTAACAGGTACAGAAGAAAACTCAGAAGTGTGTAGATGGTGCAAAGAGAGAGCCAAGACTCTGGGTGAAGCTGGCTGGCATTGTTAAGATGTTGGTTCACAGAAATCATACAGGGACAAATTATGCATCATGAAAATATTTTCTTTCTCTTTATACTTCTACAGTATCAATAAGGTTGACTTAGAAGTTCAGCGATTGAGTTGCAATAAGTAAATATTTAAATTCATAGAGATAATCATGAAATCTCAAGAATTTATTGACATCCTCTCAGTCTAGAGGTCTCTTGATGACTTTTCCCATTCCAAGCTCAGGCCTGGATATTTTTGTGCTCCTCACACTGGTGGAAATGTCTGTCCACACTCAACTTCTCCAACTCAAAGCTCTTAGGAGTCCCCGAACTAGACTGCTTATTCTTCGGACCCTTTCTTGACTCACTCTAGCCATTATCAACTTCGTTAGTTTAGAAACTCCCTTGGTATTGAGAGTCTGAATGGTACAATCTAGCTCTTGATTTTATACAAACCCCTCTTTATGTCCAGTTGTTAGATTTTAAGCCTTCTCATGGCTGAAATAATTTCCTTTCTTTTATTCATACATTGCACAGTACTGACTGAAATACAGAAGACATTGTGAATTTAATTTGTGTTGACTTTACCAAGGACAAACAAGATATGTTTTCCTCACCAGATTAGCAATTTCTGTAAGAATGATCAGATCAGAGAGCTCTTATGGGCAGGGTCACATGCAAGAAAAGATCTCTGGACTCAACGTGAGTCCTTTATGAGTCTCCAAAGTTGTGCCATGAACTTTCCTTTTTTTGCACATAGAGCTGAGAAACCCAAGGATTACAGAGATGGACGGACACAGTAATAGGTGGGCATAGTGTCATGATATGGAATTGATTATTTCCACAATAGGCAGACAGTGATTAGCATGTGGAAAAGGAAAACATGTGAATCAATCTGTAGAGCAGTAAGTGAGCCTTGTCATTTTTGAGGTTTGAACATGCATAGGATAATACACCAATTTGTTTTATATTTCCTCAAAGTGACTTCAACATCACCAATCCTGTCTGTAGTTTCTACTTCTTGTATTGAGAGGACTAATATAATCAGAATTTTTCTGGCCTTGCGGGTAGAGTCCTCAGTTTGGATAAATAATCTCAGATTAGACCTAGAATACAATGTGCAAAATAATGTGGAGAACTGCCTAAAACAGAAACTACAGTATAAAGAAGACACAATAGGAAACCAAGAGAAGAGTTTTTTTTTTAATTATTCCTTCATATTCAAACTTCACAAACAGTGTGAACTTGTACAATACCTCGGAAAGTGAAACTTACAAAAAAAGTGCTGGTAACATTTAAAAAAAAAACAACAAAAACCCCAAAAAACAAACATCATTCTTAGCAACATCAATTACTCTTCCACACAAAACAGAAACCTTGTAAAATTTATTTTCGTATTTTTAAGGCGTAATACTTCCGTATAAAGTATATGCAAGAGATAAAACTTCACAGTATTCCAAAATGTCACAATAATAATAATAATATAATAGTATAATGAAGCGCTACAGTTAATTTTTCTTTTTTTGAATGTTTTTTTTTCCTGTTTAAATAACAAATACAAGTCACAGGTAAATATACGTGAGAAAAATACGAGGCTAATATTAAATGGCAGGTAAGGATACTGTCACTGTAAGAAAAAACTGGCAGGATGTGTGTATTTAGTCTATATTTTAAAGCACTTGATAGAAAAGGCGTATGCAAGGTTTTTCCAAACATTTTTTCTGTTTGTTTGTTTGATAACTGACAACAATTTAAGAGTATAATGAGAAAAAAAAAAGGAACAAACTCCCTCTCAAAACGATTGACCTGCTCATCCCAAACCATGTATATATTGATGGATGGATGTGTGTATTTGTGGATATACGAATTTATACCATGCACAGAGTGATACAAGCAGTGTTCCATGCCCACCTGCAAAGACTGGAGGGTATAGCACTGTAGTCATTCAGCCCAGATTCCTCTTGGGAAATTAATCTTTCAATTTAAAGCTCTCTTTCCTTGCCTCTCCCTCTTTCCAAACTCTTCCTCAATTCCCAGGTCTTTGGTCTGAAAAGACAATCTGGTTAGAAAAGTTGCCCTCCGTTCAAAATTCACTGGGAAATGGAAACGGCATAAACAGTGACACACAGACACTGGAAATACCATTTGAACGAATGAATGGATATGTTTGTGTGTGCGTGTGCAGGTGCATGTGTGTGTGTCTGTGTGTGTGTATTTTAGGCCTAAATATACAGTGTGTATGTGTGTGTGTATGTGTGTATACACAGTAGCAATTGCAAAAAAGGGACCATATTCCTTTCCATACTAAGATACAATGTGATAAGAAACATACGTGTGCAGGGAAAAGGGTTTCTTCGAATCTTATCACAACACTGTGGCGGGAAAATCAGGAAATGGATTCACCTTTCAGCAGTCACCACAGTAAACTTCATTGAGAACATACATGCCCAGATATCTGTTCTGTGCACATGTGTATGTTAACAGCTAGCCATTCAGCCAACAGGTAACAGAAAGACAGCAGATAGCAAAACACATCAATAAGGTGCTCAAAAAAAAAGTGGCACCCACTTCTCAAATGGATGGCCACGTTAAGGTGCTTCAAAAAAGTGTTTTTTTTTTTTTTTTTTTCAGTTTTTATTTCAAACATTAAGAGAGTACTGATTTTCACATGGTAGTTCTGAGTCAGGCCAAGGGTTTTGAGGTTTCTAACATCTTTCACTGAAAAGGGCTTTCACTGTAGTAGTTTTGTTCAGTTTGTTGTGGGTCATTTGAGCTTAAAAATGTTTTTAATAGTCAAAAACTGAAATCAAATCAACATGACTAAAAGAAATAACTGATGAAATGGTATAGAACATTACTGCATTCGCATCGGATCAAGATGGTTTTGCCCATTTTTCCTCTTTCGCTAACTCCGTTCCTTTTTTTCCTTGTTACAGTCCATTTCTTATGAACATACAGAAATGACCTAAGTTACTGCAAGTAGCTGTTTTTATTTTTTGTGATCTGTTGCAAGAGTCCAACCTTGTTTCCTCTGCTGCTGTTTGGGTAGCATCTGGTTTTGTAATGAGCATCTGGATTTGTAATGAGCATCTGATTTTGTTATGTGCATGTGGGTATAATGCACATATACACACCTATACATGTATAATATATACACTATATATATGTGGATACATATAGGAAGTGTGTATACATTTCTACATAATATAGTGTATATTGTTTCAACTGGAGATAAACTGAACTGGGTTCAGACACTAGCACATGCTTATCTTTCCCCTGCTCCCTCTGTATATTTTAAACAGTCTGGAGCTTTAATTTATTTTTTAAAGTGCATTTTCAATGCAGAAAAACTGTAATCCACTGATTCCTTGGAAAACATTTTTGATGAGAAAAATCTGACAGTTCTCAGCCCCAAGCAAGAGAAACTTGGGTTCAGTCAAGCCGGAGGCTGATGTGGCAGTGCCAGGCTTGTGCCTGAGTGATTACTGGGCATTCTGGACTCTGGGCACCTTAGCAGCAGCAGCAGCACCTTTATGAGAAGGTGGAGATAGAAAAGGAAGAAGGAAGGAAAGCTCAGATGAGGAAGAATGAAGTATTGTGTTTACGTATCAAAATTGCTAACTTTGACTATAATGGATTTGTGCAGTCCCTGCTTGGCCTTGGCTAAGAGATGCCATCCAGTCCCTTCTCCACCAACTGACACCAACCTCCCTATGGCCCCTGCATGCTCAAACATCACCCATATGTCCCCACGCCTAAGGCTGACTTCTGTGTCAGCTTCCTGTGGGTATGTGAGTGCCAGCATCAAGTAGGAATAAGGCACCAGAGAAATCAAAATGTTACAAAAAGATGCAAACCCCATTTCAAAGAGCCTCTCCCATTGCTCCATTAAAATATTGCATGTGATACCATTCGTCTGTGTGTACCTAAAGTGTGTCAAATACAGTCTCTGAAAGGAACTTGAGGCCCTTCAGCACCAGAGATCTTTAGGAATGCACCTTTTTTCTAAACACACCCACACCCCCCCAACCCCCCATGCCCACCCCATACCACAAGCAAAAGCACCAAATCGGGAGAACAAGGCTGCTTGCCATTGCTCACCTCATTTTTGATAAAAATCAAAGAAGTCTATGAATAGAATGTTCAGGAAACGCTCTGAAATCAAGTGGATTCAGGCTGTCATGTATCCGGTTACTCAATGCTTTAAATGTCCAAAGAGTGCCATGCAGGGGTTGAAATGTTTGTGTTTAATGTTTAGGGGGAATGTGCCAAACTAAAGTTAATTCTCAAACGATGCCCAAATCTTTCATTAACACATCAACCTCCTCTATCTTAAAAAAAAAAATGTAAAAAGGAAGAGGTTAATCTAACTATAAAAGGAAAAGATGAAGGCACGTGTTATTATTCGGTCCCACAATCCTTAAGAAAAATGGTATTTTGCAAGTTTGTGTGTGTGTGTGTGTGTGTGCGCGTGTGTTTGTGTGCTCGCATACATGAAATGGGAGTTCGAGGGGCCATTGGGGCAGTAGTCCAAGGGAAGTTGGAAAAGGGGAAAGAGAAAGTTTTTAGATAGAAGAAAGGAGAAAGGAAGAAATAGAGGCCTCTCTTCAGCTTTCTGTCATTGACAGTCTCAAGATTCGGCTGCTTTAGAGTCCAGAAAGGAATTCCTTTGTCTTGGTCTAGAAAGTGCCCCAGTTAAATATCTCCAGTTAATCATGTTACAGCTTTTGGTGTTTCCCTTTTCCCTTCCCTCCAGCCAAATGATTTTTTAAAAAATATCACAGTTTTTAAAAATTATTTTTTCAATGTTGAAAAAATATGGAAAAGCTATTGAACAGCCTTAGGGCACTGCCTCTCCATCTTCACAGTGAGCAGATGGATGGATAATCCACAGAGTCAAAGAGGAGGCGGGCAAGATCCCTTGTGCTCAGTGGTCCCTTGCCCCACCTTCCTGAGGGCTGGGGCGGGGGGGCTTCACACCACCCACAGCCATTTCCCTCCTTTGGGTCCCTGCCTCCCGCTCCCATCCGTGGAATGTGGGCTGCTGAGAAAGGCAGAGCCATGCTAAAGAACAATGATAACAGTAACAGGAGGGTCTCAGAAGCAGAGGGTGGAGGAGACGGGAGGCGCTCTCCTCAGGCAGTGTCAGCAGCCTCATCTCAGAATGGGAAGGCGTGGTTGCCCACCGAGAGGGTGAAGTCCCACTCACATTTTACTTCATGAGACCTCAGCTCTCAGGCTCACCACCTTTATACCTCTCTTTGCATCAGGTTGGCCCCCAGCCCCTAAGAAGGCAATGATCTGAGATAGAGAGGCAGAGCCCGGCTGTGTCATACAAAAAAGGGCTACGCACAGCAGGATTTCAGAAATAAATTTAACTTTGGTTTTCCAACTTTTTCAAACCATAAAAATTAAAGCAGGGCTTCGGTGGCTTCGATCATCTGACAGCTGTTATATTTTTCTCATTTGGCAAGGCTAAGGCGGGGAGTGGGGGGAAGAGAAAAGGGGTTTCCCATAATTGGTTGAAGACACAGGGTGGTAAAATGCTTCCACACTTAAACTCACAGTCCAGTGTTTTTGACATTTCATAAATAGCTTTTTTCTCTAAAAAAAGAATAAAACAAGAACAATCCCTTTACTTACTCATCTGAAACAAAATAAACAGCAGTGGGTACAAACTTCTTCTTGTAACAATTACAAAAAACAACAATATAATCCCAACTTTTAACACGCATCTTGAATCAGTTATTTTTTTTTTAAACCTCAAAACTGCAGCATATCCTTAAGGGCAAACTTTTCGATTAGTTTTTTTCTTTTTTTTTTTTAAATAATGTCTTCACCAAAAAAACAGTCTTGTACCAATAAAATGCATTCAAAAATAGAAAATATTACACAACAAAAATATGTATCCTTCCTTTCCAAAAAAGATTCTTCACAAAAAAATGTAGAAAAAATTCCAACAATTTTTTTTCCTCTCCTAAACATTAACTTTCAGTCTAGGGCACAATTATTTATTGATTTAAATGTCTGTTTTTGCATAAAACATGGAAGATGCAAAACATTTACTGTATTAGGATTGTGAAGTTACATCCACTTCCACCCCTGCTCTAAAACAAAACAAAACCAGAAAAATACCCAGCAAACATTAAACAATGATAGAGCCAGTTGGCTAAGAAAAAATATCTTTGTTCTTCCTTTACTGTGCATTTGAACGAGTTGACGGGCCTGTCTGGTATTGGGGGATGCTGAAGAAAAGAGATCAGGTTTTAAGATTGGATTCAAGAGCTTTTTTAGCATATGCTGATACCAATGAGTCACCGACAGTCCCCAGGTTGTACGACTATCCATTGTAAATCCTCAAGAGAAGAGAAACACATGAGGTAGCACATGGGAAGTCAGAGGACTGAAGTGTGTCCATGTGTGTACTGTGCACATACATCTTGACAAACCACTTTCTCAACCATATATATGTGTGTATATATATGTATACACACCAATTTGTTACATAGCAAATTTGTTTTTAAGTATTTTTTCTCAAAATGGAGCTCAAGCATAGGTTAAAAGGTAATGTGGAAATCCAGTGGTATGAGGAAGGCTGGGGTTATTTCCTCCACACTTTCTTCCACATTTAACTGATCTGGACAATAACTGCAATAATAACAAGATCTCTGATCTCAGGAGAATGCTCTGTTTTCTCTACCCCCACTGAACTACCAGCTTCCTTTTATATTTTCAGCATTGTAGTTTAAACTATGTCTTTTTCTTATTTGATGATATTAATCTTTTATGTGGGATGTAGTTTGTATGTGTATTCAGTACAAATAAATTTTTTTCATAGCTTTTTTTTCCTGTTGTTTATTTGCTGGGTTTTTTCCTTGTGGTTTTTGCTTTGTTTTGTTTCTGATTTTTTAAACAGTGAAATGTGTCCAATTTTATTTCCAGTGCATCAAACAAATTTTAAATTAAAAGAAGAAATAAACGTTTCCCCCCATCTTTCTAAAGGAAATGACTGACAAAAGTACAATATAATAGAATCAGGCATTGCCAAAAATAGCATGATGTGCAACCTCAATTACATCAAAGAAAACAAACAGACAAACAAGAATTAGAGAACGTAAGCATGAAGGAGCCAAGATTACATAATCCCAACGATGGTATGATTGGCAAGCACTGGTTAAAAAACAGGTAAGGCTACTCTCAGATTTCCAACTCAACATAGTTAACCACTGCTCTTCTGTCTTTTCCTTCAACTTTTAATCTTTTACTCCCTAGTTCTTTATATCTTTAAAATGAACAAATTTGTTTTTATATTTTTGGTCTACAGTAGAATTACATATTAATAATATAATAAAAAGATATTAACAGGTTGGTACTGCATCCATGTGGGGACAATAGACATAGCAAATGAACTCTATTCTTATAAAAATAACCACAAGTATAAAGAAATTATAATCAGGGCAACAGATTAAAATGACAAGGGGTGTAGAAAGATATATTTTAGATAACATAAACTCCTGTGACAAGCTATGCCCTAGAATTGCAGCCTCCAAACCTTTCCCATGATTTCCACCTTTCCATAGCCTCACTTCAAGTTCAAATGGAAATGGAAACAAAATTAAGTGGACAGGTGGTTGAGCCAGCCAAAGCTTCCAAGTTATGTTAGGTGGACAGCAAGACCAGGTGGACAGCATTTGAGAAACTGGCTGGACACAGGGGAGCTGCTAATGGTATTCATTTTTAATTTGGAGGAATTCCCAGTCCACTGATAAAGAGAGAAACCAAGGAACCAAATGACTTTTCTGGTAACATATAATATATGAGATGAAATATAATTCTGTAAGAGAGGACACGGTGGTGAGGCTGGAAAGAAAAGAGAAGAGAAACAGGCAGACTTCGGGCACCATCTCCCTTTGTTTTCTACAATACATTGGTTTCCTTCTCTTCTGGAGCATTCTTTAGGATTAGCTATAGACCCCAATGTCCTCTGAGTAAATATGTCAGCGCAGCTCCTGACATGATATCCACGCTTACTGGCCTCCTAGAGGGCTGGGTGGCTCTGGAGGGTCCCTCCCCTGCTACCACTGCCCACTGGCCCCTGCCTTCAATAAAGCAGAGAAGGTGTGCAAAGTTTCAATGGCAGGGGCTCTTTACATTAACTATCCCTAACTGATGACTAATTCACACAGACGGTTCCGTATGGAAACAAAAAATAAAGAAACAGAACTGGTAAGAGTTGAGCTTGGTAGCCAACAGTGTGAAGTTTTCTTCCAGGAAAAAAAGAAATGATATCCGTCAGAAAATACTGCTTTTGGTTTCTTTTAACTTTGAGCTGTCCTTGGTTTTTCTCTCAGTCAGTTGCTCCAGTTTAAAGGAGAGTTTAGAATCTAGTGCAAATATCATCAAATCACAGCATTCCAGGAGCAATATCCTGTCCCTTCATCCTAAGTGGATACTATCCCTTCAGACCTCCTCAGAAGACTGTGGGCAATGGTCCAGAAAAGTGTAACTGAATAAATTATTAATCTAGTACTCACTACAACAAGAAAGGCACTATCACAACAGATCAGCCTCCAAGCATTTTCCTTGCCATGGACATGGGCGTTTCAACCACTCCAGCAATCGCAACAAAATCCGGACTGTGGCTTTTTAATCTTGAATTCATTGGCCAGTTGTCTGACTCTCCCACCAGTCACTGCTGTTGGCTCTGGCCATACAGAACCCTGATCTGCACTGTGTATGTGCTGCCCTATGTTTTACCAGTGACCCTTGTTGGTTCTAAATGATTTAGCTCACTCTCTTCCATGGAAGTTTCTTTCTCTCCATCAGTCTCCAGGTCATGACTCTATTAAAGATAATTTACAGTGTCTAGTACTATTATTTTATTTTGTCTATTTTGTAAACCTCTGATCAAATCCAAAGTCATAAAGATAGTTCAGTACCTCCTCTAATGACAAGGTCTCCTGTAAATACCACTGTGAACAGAAGGAAAACCAAAGTGTAATCCCTTGACCACCAAAGCATATCCCTTGAGCCTGTTGTAGTACTTTTGTCTGGGAGAGAGGAGGTTGGGCTCTGAAGATTAAAATCTTTGGTGACAGAACTGGAATGGATATGCAAGTTTCAAGGAAGAAGTGTCCCAAAGCCTCAAGAGAAGTATCCTAGGACAGTTAATGTGAATATATTTTAAAAAGTTGGCCGGACGCGGTGGCTCACGCCTGTAATCCTAGCACTTTGGGAGGCTGAGGCGGGCAGATCACAAGGTCAGGAGTTCAAGAGCAGCCTGGCCAACATGGTGAAACCCCGTCTCTACTAAAAATAAAAAAATTAGCTGGGCATGGTGGCGGGCGCCTGTAATCCCAGCTACTCAGGAGGCTGAGGCAGGAGAACTGCTTGAACCAGGACCCGGGAGGCGGAGGTTGCAGTGAACTGAGATCGTGCCACTGCACCCCAGCCTGGGCTACAGAGCGAGACTCCATGTCAGGAAAAAAAAAAAGTCAATCATTTCTTTCTAGAACTTTGGTTTGGTGCAGTCAATGTCCTCTTAGTGATTATCCAATACTTATTTCTAAATACCTATTAAAAGCTCTGAATTTAGTTTCTTATTTAAAACAGAGATAATGCTTTGAGGGCTTAAGGAATTTCTTATGCTAGTTTTGATGGCTCTAAATGAAGTTTTTCTAGCTAACAAGGTTGACAATTTTCTGAACAATGTTTAAACTTGGAACAGTAGACTTGGACGGATAGTAAAGAAGAGAGAGAAAGAGACAGGTTATCAACGTTGTTGTAATCTTAGAAAAGAGGCCTCAACAGAGAATTTTCCAAATTGATGCCCCACATGTGATAGTGTTCAGAGAAATTTAACATAAGCTATTGATATGGGTTGTGATCCTTTCCTACTGTGCCAGAACCTTCAGAACTGTCACTTTGGATTCTGGAAGTGTCCTTCAGCATCTTTACTCTTGTGTTATTATTTCCCATACAATCTATTGCTTATCCTGTGATGCAAGATTCTTTTATTAACAGTTACCAAAGAGCTGTATTACTTCTAAGATTAAAAAAGACAATAAAAATACATTTAACAAAGAAAAGTTAGGCAAAAAAAATTTCAAAACTAAATTTTCAGGCACTATTAAGGTCTTCTGCTAAGTAAGGATAGTCTATGACGGAGCAGCTAGTATGTTCTAATCCATCCTCCAATCCTTCCTCCAATGTCAAAGTTGGCCTAGCTTGTTTCAAAATAAACCTTTCACTTCACTGGTTTTCAGTGTTTATTGCACTGTTCCCTATCTGTCATCTTAAAGGACTTTACCACATGCATGGCCTTCCTCTTTGGTTAGCCTGATCTAGGTTTCATCCAGGGATGGAGAAGCATACTCAGGCCAAAAGGGTAATTCCAATATGGACAAGGCTATGTGTTTTTGAAAGGAGCACACACTACCGCCCTCTGCCACACTAAAATGTGCACCAGCAAGGGGCTTTGTGGTGTAGGCCAAGGCAAAGACTTCTACATCATATTAGTCGGCTTCTTCACTATTAGAACTCTTACTGAGAGCTCAGTTGGAAACAACATTGGGTAAACTTTTTCTTAAATGTTCTTAATTTGCTGTACTAACTCAGCTTCTTTACAATAAGAAAACAGATCCTATCAGCATGGCAGTTCCTAGGCCTGATCAAGAGTTGACAGAGATTCCACAGTCTCACCAACCCTGCTAAGATCAAGCATGATGAAAATAACTCTGCATTTTAGTAATGCTCCTACTTTCGTAACTTGCCTTTTTCTTTTCCATACATAACACACTCTCTCCCAGCACAAGTAAATACATTTCAGTAGTGCAATGCAGTGCAGTCATATTTAGTGCAAAAAAAGCCCTATTATAGACCCAAAACTCAACTCTAAACAGCTCTTACAAAGGCTACCAGTGCTACAAAAGTGGGAAATTCAGTCTACCTCACACTTCTGTGAATCATCTCTTGTTGCTCCCGTTTGTTTCAGCACAAAGTAGAGAAACTAGCATGTACCTATGTATTTTTCTGTAAAACATTAAGCCAATAGGCAGAAAATAAAGGGAAGTAGTCTAGTTAAAATCAAGAGTATTATTTAGAAGAGGAAAACAGCCATTTAATGTAAAGGTCAGTAGTGGTTTTTACTTAATAGTTTTCATCATGTCAGATGGCTCTGATGCTAAGGGGAATGGGTACAAAAAAAGATAAAGCTTTCCTGTTTCTCAAAACACAGTCCTAAATTTAACAGTGCTGGGCTTTTATTTTTGAATAGTGCAATCAGCTATTCCTCAAGGGCTACAGGCAGCAGCCACCTTACATAACATAAATAGGTACACTAGGAGCACTCATTTTTCTACATTGACCACTTTTCCCCCACGTCATTAGTCTCCTATTCTCTCTTTTTTTTCTGACTACACATAGAAACAGATAAACAAACACATACACAGAAATTCTCAAGGCCCCTCTCAGAATGATCAATTGAAAATTGGTACAAATAGCTCAGTGACACACTCACACAGAAGTACAATTATTAAATATAAAAGTGAATTATTACAGCAAAATTAAGAGTCTGTATTCTACCTCTTCTTGTGTTATCCAATAAGAAAAAAAACATTCATAGTAGGATCTCTTAAGGAGCTTACTTCTTTCTTAAGATTAGTCTAGAATTAGTTTGGGATGTGGCAATATTGAGTGATTCTGGAAAAATGATTTGTATTTGATCATACTCAGGAATCTGTCTCTTCAGTTTGTCTGGGTCTTTACCCTCCAAAGGTAAGTCTGCTTGTCTGCTCATGCCCACACATGCATGTTGTAAGTCTCAAGAGAACCAAAGTATAGTTTAAAATAGATTGTGGGAACAAAGGAATTAAGCATAGTGGGGTCAGCACACTCAAATTACCTTAAAATATCAAGTTACCATAGATTTTCTCTATCAATCATATCAGCTTCTCATCTTTGTTTGCCATGATGAAGATTACTAAGACACACTGCTTTCATCTCCTCTGGAAACCATAATTCTTTCAATAATAGTGCAGGAACAATTTTAATTAGATATATGCAAATTACCCTTAATTTATATCTCAATAGGCTCCCTAGGAAAACTAAGGTTCGAATAAATGGGCCTAAGGAAGAAGTTTAGCAGCTGAAAATACCTTTCAGAATTTTCTCTTACAAGTCTACAGCTGGTTCCAAATTAAAGTTGGTCTCAAGGAGAGCAAGAGCAGAGTTAACTAGCCTTTGTTTTCAAAGAGCCCCCTAGTTGTGAACATGCATAAAGCACTTTGAACTGCAGGAAAATCTTATCTCAAATTTGAACTATCATTTTATTTTCAGTGATCTCTCTATACACTCCTCTTGTGCCTGGAGAGCACATTAGGTATAGGAGAAGTCAGGAGTTTCTACAGTTTCTCTAGATGGGTTTGGCAGAATTAAAAGAAATCTTTAATCACAAAGAAGTGTAGTTATCTCACTAATTATTCAAACTGTAATAATCAGAGACAGGTAAGAAGGACAAGGGGTAGTGCTAACTTTCTCCGGTAACCTTGACAACTGGCTTTAGGAATCCAGACCTGTATCAAATTTGGTCCCATCACATTGTCCTGTTCCCTCTTTTTGCTTTTCCTTTGTTCACTTAATTGAAATTGCAATTATTTTAAAGACTGAGCCAAGAATGTCAATTAAGCACAAAAGACGGGTTACAAAAACGTTGTCAGGCTATCTGTTAATTGAGTTGAGTTGAAAACAGTATGCTTTCAAATGAAGTACTACAATTTTCTTTCTTTCTTTTTTTTTTTTTTAAAGTTTCTAATTTGGTTTTTCCCTCCTTTGTGGTGGAGGGCTATAGATGGGTGAAGTACTGGCAATGCAGTGCCCATCTCCCACTGTTACTGCTGCCTCAGTGCCTGGGGTCGGGCCAGGTGCAGGGGTATGGGGAAGGAGGGAGAAGCAATGGGGAAACAGATGTTTCTCGATTAAAGACTTCATGGACACATATAGTCTTGAAATGGCTAGAAAAGAAACAACTACAAGGATAAAAATCAACAGATCAATTGATTTGGACATTTCAGCAGCACCCTTCCTTTTCTTTCCTCGCTATCTTACAGTAGCTATTAATTAGAAATACCCAAAGAGAAATTTAATTAAACTAATTTATTTCCAGCCTTATTCTAAAAAGGATTTGAGAAGGCAATAAGGATTTGTAGTATAAAATGCATGATCTTCATCTGTAATCAATTTCTATTCTTTGGCCCCAGACCTATTAGTTTAGGTAAACAGGGTTTCTTTTTCAAAGAATAAGTTTTTGTTTTAACTATTCTACCCTCAAAGTAAAGACAGAATTTCTCTGTTAAAAGCTCACGAGTGCTATTTGAAAAGGAAGATAAGATTTTCGTGGAGGAAAAATTCCTTCATAGCAGGATGGAAGGCTTTTCTTTCTAAGAGGGAAAATAATACAGTAAGGGTAAGCAATTATTTGATTGTCCATAGACAGTATCAAGTTAAGAAATAAATATCCTTTACTATCTTGAGAAGAGATAAAGGGAAACAAATAAATCAACAAACAAACTGTACTAAAATACACATTCCTCCAGTTTCAGATTTCTAAAAATTAATAATGATGCTTAAATCAAGGTTTACAGACACCAAACAACTGTTTGAATGTGTGAAAGTATTATCCCTTTGCTTTACCATGTTTCACTTTCTTTGAAGGAATTGTATCTATGCACACTTGTCCTGAAGTCCAGTGCAGAAAATAAGCTTGTTTTCTACCAGCCTCAATTTCAGAACATTTCCTAAGCTATATTTGTATATTCTAGAGCTACATATCTGTAAAATGTGATGCAGACTTTCTGAAATGCATTGTGTGTGTGTTGTTGGGGATGAGGGGAGCAAAGCAAGCTTTTCATGGAGAAAAGAAGAAAAAAAAAATCTCTTCCTATCCTCACAAATATACTATAGTGTTTTTATTATTTTGATGCATTAGTTACTGTTAGGGCTATTGGTGCTCCTGACAGGTGTCAGCCTGGAAAGATAGGAGGCTCATAAGCATTAATAAATTCATATCCTGGAGTCTCTAGAATATCAAACAAGATTTAGACATTAATCTGAGACTAACACAGAGGTTGTGGTGAGAAATCCTGGGTCTTGGGGTTGGAATGCTTCTCGGGGAACTAGAAAGAAAAGCGTCAAGAAGGCATCTCAGATTAAGAGGACCAAATAAGATCTGTCAGAACCAGAGCCTCTCCTCCTCCATATTATACTTTAAATGATAGCATTTCAGGGTTTAAAAGAGCCTTTCTTCATTTGGAAGCCAGTGCCTAAGGAGAGGAATACTTTAGATAAAGAGTACTTTTAGAAAAAAAATACCAGGAGTTAAAATAGACAAAGAAAAAGAAGAAGATAGGATGGATTGAGAGAACATTCCAAGTGAAGATCACAGTTCCACACAATGTAAATCTTGCTTTTAAGAGATGTTGTTTTCCTACTAGATAAAGGCCTTCAAAACTGCTATTTATTTCATTGTTCTCTATGGTGTGAATTGATGTTATTAAGTGGTTTGATTAAGATAAAAGCTGGGTCAAGTCAAATAAAAATACATTTCTGATATTAAATGCAGATTCTGTCAAAGGGTAAAGCAAGAACTGAAAGCGTACCGCCTATGCACTCAAAACCACATAGTACTCTAAATGTCACAGGACTTGTCTTCGTTAAAGCTGAGAGACGATGTGGTATCATGGCAAGAACACTGGACCAGAAGTCAGGAAAGACTGTGCTACAAAGTTGTTATGAAGGTGACATAATAAGCATCCTGAAAGAGATATACCCAGAATGGTATCAGTCAGTCTTTTGGCCAATGCGCTGGTGACCAGAGAGTTGTAATCCATTGCAGTGAGATCTAGCATGAAAACTAAATTTCATGGTGCGTATTTAGGTGCTGGGGAGTGTACTGCATGGCTCTTTAAGTATCCATTTAACCCTGTTATTATTTTATTTAAGCACATATTAAGTTTATGTTTAAGCAACCTCTTGTCACAAAAACAGACGCTTTAGAAACCTTATGGATCTTCTCATACATTAGTAAATTACTGCTCAAAGTTCTAAGCCAGTCAATGATTACTTATTTTTTCCAAATGGTGGTAAATAAAAAAATTCTTAGTAATTTTTCCTACAATGTGTTCAAGTGGAAGTGGCTTTTCTTGTTTGAGAAGAGCTCACTAAGTCTTGAACAGTTATCAAAATTATTTTGAAATGTTACTCTTTTTTGTAGATTCCTATAATCTAAAGTCTGATAAACAAGTAATTTGACTAGTGGAAACAGTCAACATGAATGATTTTTTTTTTTCTCCAGCAGAAGTGGTTTACTCATATCAAGATTTTGAACACTGGGGTATTTAAAAAAAACAGAAAATATTTTTTCTCTCATCTTTGGCCAAATGTGAAGGTAAGAGGAATTAATGACCTCAGCTAGTACAGTTGACATTTAAAACTGTGACTCAGGTTCTCCCACTCTCAAAAGAATATTGATAACTTTTAAACTCTGAAGCTAAAATGAAGACATGCTTCACTCTGCCTACGAGTCTCAAGTTTATGAACTCATTCACTTTAGTGTTCTTTCATTAAATAAAGCTTAAAGAAAGATGTTCAGAAAGGGGTTGAGAAAGGAAGATAAATGAACAGTTAGGGGTCATAATTATTAGAGGTTTGGGGGCAGTGATGGAGACGACTAGGTATTTTGAAGTAGTCTTCAAGAGAAACAAGAAATAAAGGGAAGGGGTTAGGAAAAGGAAAGAGGGAAAGAATGAAGTTGATATAATTTGGATATCATCTGATCCTTAGAGAAGAAACAGCCTCACTTAACAGTCAATTCACAATTATGTTTGTCTAGTAGAAATATGTCTGGTTGAACACTTTGGAGAACAGACTGGTAATTTTGCCATTACACTAGACATTCACCCTTTCAAAGTAGACTAAGAGTAGGTCATTCCTTAGTGAATACCAGGCTGGAGAGCACTGCAGGGAGCTTGGCTAAGGTGAAAAGGGACTTGCTGGAGAGGCACAGCAGAATGGGATGGGATTAGAGAATGAAAATCTATTAGGAAAGATGAAAGGAAGGAATTCCTCAGTATTCACACTGACAGGCCTTCATATTGGTCCAGTGTGAGAAGGTCTTTTATATTGAGGTTTTAAAAAGCTCTCTTCATTTGTCCTGAAGGTAGAAGTGAAGAAGGACATTAGTTTCAGGCACCCAGGATGGTGGAAAAGTTTATTCAACTGAGGCTTTCCATGCATTGGGTTGAATAGCCGAGGGAAGCCGAAGACATTCTTTATCTGAAAGTATTTACTGTATAGCAAGACAGGATGCCTGATTTCTGAAGGTTCCTTGATGGCCTAACTGAAGAAGAAAGGCACCAAATCCTCACTTTAATAGGTAAATGGAGATCCTGAGGGCTGGACACCCAAGAGCCACCATTTTATGGATTCTTCAGACTAAAAAATGTCTCAGATAGATATTTCTGAGTTATATTTCTATTAGCCTCTGTGGATAGAGTTCCTCAAACTCTGGTTTTCGTTTGAAAAAAAAAGAAAAAAAGCTCCCAGGAAAATGAACACTATATTGCCACACTGCCTCCAGGGAAAGATTGAAGACTAGTTAAAATAATTACAAGCATATTGAAAAAAGAAGTAGTAAAGAACCGGTATTAAGGAGAAAACTAGGCAGTTCACTGTCTTACGCTTTCCAGAAGACTGGCCCTTTTAAATGCAGCCTGTTATTGTTGGTCAGATCATATACTTAAGCAGCCCCTTGGTAGTATTTTTAAAAACAAATATAGACGGTGACAGTCCTACAGGGGAAAATCACAGATACATTCATACACACTTCTTTTGTTCTTCAGCTAATGAGTGGGTCAGCTAAACAAGATCATTTTGAATATGAACCTCTTTGTATTAGTCACACCAACAAAAAAGTTTCAAAAAAAGTTTTCACTTTCCTACATTTGCTAAGTCTGAGCTTTAAAAAATTCTAAAATCCTCTAAAGACGATATTGAAGCTGATAGTATAAAAAGCAAATTAGAGCAGTAATGATTATTATTAAATGCACCAGATTAACTGCAGCAGGTTGGTGATGGGTGATATATGCAAAGACATAATATTTCAATCAACTCATGATCATAGGCAGATTCAAAAGTTAAAATGAATATAATGTGATATATATTTCAATATAAAATTGTTATATATAATGTGTATGTCCTAGGTTTCAGAAATACTGCAATGTAGTGTATTGTACTTAAGTAAGCATACCTAAATAGTAACTCATATTCTTTCACAAAGTCACTAGTACTGTTAATTAAAAGAACAAAAAAACCAAAACGACTATTTTTTTTTTCCAGGAAAAAGAAATACCTATGGTTACAGTCACAGACTTCTTTTGGATATAGAAAGACAATATACAATTTAAAAAAGTAATAACAACAAAAAAGTTGCAACTGTAAGTAGCCTTACTTAACAGGGGAAGGGGAAAAGTCACCAAAATAGAAGAGGAAGAAAAACGTCCTCTGACTTCTATAAAGCAGAAATAATCTACATGTCATAAAAAATAACAAACTATCTAGTAAAAGAAGGGCATGGGAGTGAGAAAACCGAATCCTGAATTCCAGGCCACCAAGCCTTCAGAGTCTGTTCACTCAGTACATTATACTAGAGTGGCATTCTACTTTAATGTTTGAGATGGGCAAGAGCTATCAACTCTTAGAGATTACCAATAAATATTCCCCCCAATATTCTATTGGTTTGCTAGACATGGTAAACAACTTACTCCTGGAAAGACTTTGGCAAAGGCCACATTGGTTTCAGGAGACGAGGTTTGTGAATTATGATGATATCCTTTGAGTACAAGCAGAATTAGGAAGCTTTAGTTTGGGAATAAAATTTATGTGTGTGTGTGTGTGTGTGTGTGTGTATGTGCACATGTGTGTGCACACTGGGTTGCATAGAGGAAAGGAATGAAGGCCTTTGAGCTATGGGATGGCTCAGGCCAAAGTTTGTGTGGGCTTTGCCTGCCTGGCGTTGGTGCCCCCACCTCCAGGAGACCGGGGAGGTGCCCTGGACTGCTGCTCCCTCTTGTCTGCTCACCAGTCGAAGACTTCTGTTCTACCTTCTTACGGAGGAAAACAGCCTGTCCCTGTGGGTTTGCTGTGGATTCAACAAGCTGCATTTGTTTCTCCCAATTCTCAAACATTACAAAAAGCAACAGAGTGGGCAGGTGATTGCTTCCTGGGAAGGGAGCCACGAGTCTTTAGCACAATGGTACAAAGAGGCAACTGTATCTATGCATGAGGACCTCTGCCTGTGTGTGCTTCATTTGGGAGGCACACACACTCCCAGATGACAATAAGTATACATGCAAACACACACATGCACATACATGTCAATAAGTCCAACAGAACTGCAGAGTTTGTTAAATGCACTCTACTCCACGTAAGCATATTCAAGTTTCTCATGAAAGGGATACATAGAAATTACTGATGGTTGGATTCCTTCAGATTGCCCTAAATTTCTTATCACAGATAGTGATGCACCCAACTAGGGCAACAAAGCAGAAGCAAACATGTGAGATATGTCAGACCTTTGACTCCTAACCAGAAATTCAAAAATCTGTCTTGTTGTCACTGGGCAACATGAATGTGGAACAGTTTTGTTCTGAGAGCAGCTCACACTGTGTGTGCACACGTATAAATAACGTACACTCAGTTATAGACATTTTGGACAGCAGAGGTGACGTACTGGATGGGTTAGGACTCTTTCATTACTAGAATCTACATATAAATTGCAATGATTTTGCTGGGTAATAACAACTGTTGCAACACTAGTAGAAGCAGATGCCCCTAAGGTGGTGGTGGTTGTTTTTTTCTCTTTCTCTCTCTTGGATATATCAAAATCTCATTGAGGCATTTTGAACCAAAGAAATCTCTGAATTTGAAAAAGGGTTAGTAGGGACTTTTATACCCTCATTAGGCATTCCAGAATCCTGGACTCTCAAGACTGTGGCTAGATTTTTCTCTGTAGATTATCATCTGTAGATTATGATCTTTCACTGAAGACTTGAAACTTACGAGTTTGCATTTAAACAAAGAACTGCCAGATAAAAGAGATGCTCTCTAAAACTGAGGGAAAAAAAAGTTTACAGATCTACACTGTATGGGGACAGAAAGCTTTTTGCTGGGATTGTTCTCCTTGTTAAGGAAACGTTTAAAACTAATATTCCCAGGCACCTGTGATTACATTTTATAGGATTCTATTTAGTAATATGATGTCTATTTTACATTCAGCCCCAACCTACATCACTGAAATAGAATAGGAAATAGCAGCCACTATCTGAGAGTACAAGTTCTAGACAAGTTTGGTGCCTCCCCAAGAAGTCACTATTTCCATAGTCCTCAATCACAAATAGGGCTTACTTTTGTGATAATGTAACTATTAAACAGCAAGAAATACCTGTATCTTCAGAGCCTTTTCATTTCTATATCATTTGTCCTCTTCCCAGGGCTTTCTGATTTAAGGCAATAATGCTATACAATAAGTAGCCTCTTGTGAAAACACCTTAACTGAGGTCACTTAAGATTAGATTTCGGTCTGAAAGTCTACAGTTTATGGAGCAACAGGTGGGGCCTCAAGAAACCACAGGAATGGCAGGTGTTTTAGTCACTGCTGTGGAAAGTTGTTTCTTGTTTCAACCCAGGCCATTTTTACCCCTCATTCAGTGAGGAGAAAATACATAGTTCTGAAAAAGAACTCACACTATGCAGCCCTCATTTTCTACCTCTTCACTCTAAAAAGCATGGAAACAAGCCCTACTATTACATAATCATTCCGAGGGATCTGCTAATGTACACTGCTGACTGCTATACTCAGTGTTGATGGAGAAAAAAATCTTCAGAGACTTAGAAGAGTCTTTGAAGTATTTTGGTCAGGCTGATCATCTTGATACTCAGTGCTAGAAATGATGCTTTGGATTAGTAATTTTCACATTCTGAGTCTGCAGGAACACTGAGTCACCACAGCCTTTTCTCTTGTAAAGGTTTAAGTGGCATCAGAAATAGCAACTCTCCACAGAAAGCCCTTGGGAATATGAAAATATTGTCTCTCAAGAGCAAGAGCTCTTCTATGCCCCTTTTCTGTCTCTGTATGCAGCCTGAGCACCAGGGTAGAGATTGTTTTTGAAAGTTTGCCCCATGTAATCTATTTCCTGGGTACCTAAGAGAACAACCGTTTTCTTCATGAAAACACAAAGAAGGGAAAGAAGCTGCTGCTGTTCCAGTGGGAAGTTATGTCTAGCCCCAGAAAACCTGGCGGCTGGGTCAGCTCAAGTACTCTCTTCATGCACTGCAGGCTCAGGAGGCATTGGGTTGCTTTGCTTTTTCTATGGAATTAGGGAGCCTATTGAAATTCTAGTGCACCCTTCCTTTTGTTTGTCACCAAGTCACATGGTTCTGTCTTCAGTGTCCTATTTTTCTTTTTTTTTTTTTTAATTTCTTTTTCTGAGGAAAAAAATTGGCCATTTAAATAAAGTTCTTTTCTAGTGAGTAAAGAGCTTTCTCAGAGCCAGAAATCACTCAAAAGAGAGTCTGTCGACCCTACCCATGGAAAAGCTCAGAGATTTCTCTACTTCTTGCCAAACTTCCTAGTTTTGTGATTGGATGTTTCTTGGTTTAGCATTGTTTGGTGCTGAATATATTTTTGCAATTCTTTTGTTCTCTGCCCTAGAGCTTCCATTACCCTGGACTTCAACTCATTACCAAATTAAAGAATTCTTTTAGAAGATTTCTTTTAAGAGCCAGGTCACAACAGAAAGGGCACCATCCTGTTCTCCTAAATCTCAAGGGCATCTCAGGTTGTGTCTGCTCTTACGCTGCACCTTCCCTTTGTTACCTTTTGATACAGCAGCACACTGGCTATAGCAGAGGCAGACCTGATTTGATGATCTGCGACTTTTTCTGCAGAATCATATATCCCCTGCTCCCAGCCTCAACTAATCAAATAACATCTTCTAGAACAACAGAGGAAGGCTCCAGAATGGGTGTTTATCCTGTGACTCCTGGGCAGATCTACCTTGTGCCCTGTTTTCCCAGGGGTCACAGGTGTTGGGAGCATTATGAAGGAGCTCCAACAAGGAAGCAACATAAGCCTTTATTATGCTTTCTCAGGAATTGAAGGGGTTTTATCAGAGGCGTATCTCATTTTTGACTTCTGTGCTGAGAGAAACCATGGAGTTTTGGGCATGGGCAGAGCACAGGCTGCTGGTGTGCTTGTGTGAGGGAAGTACACGTAGCTCAAGGCTTTAGGACTGAATGTGAAACAAACATACCTGGAGGAAAACCTTTCTCTTTTCATTATCAGAATTCACAAATTCTTACTGTTCATGGGTTGAAAAAGAGTATTTTTAGAACTTATAGAATATTTTGGTGATACAAAAATAAAACTCCTAGGACTTTTAAACAAAGCAAACCCGTCTTTCTAAGGCCAAGAGCTACTATGACTTCTAAGATGACTAGGAGCTAAAATATGAGCAGGAAATTATCCAGCACACTTAATCATGGCACAAATAGATTCAAAGCATTAGGAATCTGGGAAGAGAACAGGCTATAAAACTGTTACTAGGAGCTAAAGTTTACCACTCAGTTCAAATATACAGGAAACCATTTTGATACAGAGATTTTCATTTCAGATTTTTTTTTTTTTTGCTTAGCTTATTTCTCAGATTTTCCCCCTGTGTAGAGTTGTATCAGATCCATGTGTTCCAATTATTTTTTTTTAGGATTACATTTCACACATTTGGGGGCCTTTGTTGTTCAAATACTGGCGTTTAATAAGGAAAAATTGCCCATGATGCTGAGATAATATCAACGTTTTTAATGCTAGAAAATAATACTTTTTTCCAAATTGTATCTAAATATCTTGAGAAAAAAAATTTCTCCTTTGACTTTTTCTCCTTTCCCTTGTTTGGCAAATTACATTTTAAAATTATAAATTGCTAAAAAATGTCCTTTCCAACTAGTTCTTCCTCCTTGTACTCATCCTAAGAAGTCTTAAATCTGGAACATCTGCTTTTATCTTATCTATCTTTTTCCTTGGACTAAAAAGAAATTTTTTTAGCACTGATATCATCCTAGCATGAAGGTCTAAATGTAAGATGATTGTAGGACTTGAAACAAAAAAAGCCCAAAACATTAAGAAGATCCACACTCATTCTCTGATTCTGAAGCAAAATATCCTTCCCTATTTCCAAAGTTATTTGTGATTGTTTAATTTGAAAGTGAGAATTGACAATCTAAAAGCATCTCTATCCTTTTGAAACAGGTCCAGACTGGTTTACTTCCTAAAATGTGGGTCAGTTTGGAAAGTGGCCATTTGACAGGCCAGGAATATAGCAATAAACAACTACCTTTTTGCTCCTCTAGATTAGATCTCCCACTCCAATCCAGCTTCTTCCTCTCTCCACAGAATAATCTGTCAGCTATTTTAGAATGTGACATGTTTGGGAAGGATAAATATACAACATGTTTGGGAAGGATAAATATACAGCAGGAATATGTCCACTGCTATGCAAACCTGGCTCGTCCATTTTGTCATGGACTACAATGATTATAACACCTTGTTAAGAATTCTTTAGGGATCCTCCAACTCTTTTTTTTTTTTTTAGAGATACTTCCTTTACAGGGAAAGGATGATAGAATCCTTAGGGTTTCAAGTCACCTGCAGCTTTTTCTTTATCTTTTGTTCTATCAAAAGAAAAGGTGGATTCTAACCCAATTGCTTAGCATTTTACATGGCTAATCAGCATTAAGGCAAATGGGTCTCCCTCAGCTTTGAGAAATAGATAGCTACATGTGGCCCATAATGGCACCTAAGATCAACTTTTCTGGAGGTATTAATGAAAATTCTTCCTACTTCACTAAATTTGAACAAAGACACTTTCAAATCCACTACTGTTGAACAGTTAAAAATATTTTAAGGTGGCTTTTGGCCTTCTTTCGTTTGTAACATGTATTGAGTGATTTCATGTCATCGTCTTCTAGCTTTAAGAGTTTTTTTCTTAAGGTCAATCTTCTTTTTTTATTTTATGGGTGAAATCACTTGTTTTCCAAAATATCAAAACAATTCCATGACATGGTTAATTAACTAATGCTCCCTCTATTGGTGGTAAGTGGAAATATTAGTCTTACGACACTGCTATTTTGAAAAGCAAAATTAACAATAGAAAAACGAACTTACTTTATTTTGGAAGCTGTTCCTCACTAACTGTTAAAATAGGTCCGTTTTGGACACATAGTTCTTGGTAGGACTCCTCTTAGAAATCATAATAGGTTATACTCAATAGTCATTTAACTACCCAAGTTTACATTAAAACTTGTAGCAAAATACCCACTTAATTCAGCACTGTGGGACCAAATCAAACTCACAAACACTTCAGTTACACTAACCTTACTAAGCATCACAAAGAACTTATGAAAAAGATCCAAGTTAACCAAATGTCTAAAATATATGAATAAAACCAATTTAGTCATTACAGAGTTGTTTGTGTTGGAAGATTTTCTCTCGTTTGCTGCACAGTTTTTGTAAATAAAATGCTGACAGGAAAATTAGAAGGAAAATTAAATTAAAATGCAATGCAATTTTGAAACTAAAATACTCTCTCCTTTCTTCTTTTTAAAACTGTAGTTTGGTGTTTTGCTTTGTTTAAAGATTTGCTTTCCCTTAAGTGTGTTAAAATATGCCCAGAAATGAAATCACTTTGGGAGTTTTAGCTAGGTTTAAGAATTCCTATATTTGAGCTGGAATCCCTTCAGGACACTGTCTATAATGAAAATATCTCTATTACAACATCTTCATCAGGACCGAGGAGAGAAATCCCAACTAGGGAGAGAGAGTGGCATCTGGTATGATGCAATAGATTGGTGGCCTTTTGAATGGTGGATGTTGGCATCTGGGAATTTTTTGTTAATTTCCCTAAAACCTTTCCAAGAAGCAAGGGTTAATGAGTCATCTAAAGAATGATCGTCTTATTTAGCCCTCTTAACCATGGTGGAAACAGTCAGAAGGTGATATTTGAAAGAAAAAAAGTAATTTTGGCATCAATGCATCTTGATCTGTAACAGGCTTCTCATAATGACGCTCTTTGTAGTTGGGAAGGGTGAGGAGCTGTGGCAGAGTTTTGTGAACTCCTCTTCCTGGCTGATCACAAAAGAAAAGACCCCATTTATTAAGACTTCTAGACTACTAGTGTTTCACCAAGAAAAAAAAGTAAAGTCAATAGAAATTCTAGAATTGTAAGATCTCAATGAAATTTTGGAGAAGCAAGCAATCTCTTTCTGAAAGATACAGTCTCTTCCATGAAAAAGAACAGAATTCTAGATGAATCAGTTGAAAAAATTATTCGGTGGGGCAACTTAAGCTTGCTAAAGTCAAAGAACTACATATCAAAATACAAAGCAGCAATTCAAATTACAGCAGGGATGGGCTGGCCACAGAGGCCCTCATCAACCCAGGCAATACTTAAAATAATAAAAATTAAGAAAAATTAAAAAAAATATGAAGAAAATATCCTTCCTCTCTTTCAAATATAACTTTAGTTGCCTTTTATTCTTTCTATCTGGAAGCAGTATCGCTAACCTTAACAGTCTTGACTTACCAAAAAATATATATATGTGTGTGAAATAAAAGAGAAGGAATTGGTGGCAGTGTATGCAAAACCAAAATGAAAAAAAATTACCTTTAACAATTTCACTTTTTTTGTTTTTTTTTTACACAAATACTGTTGTAAATATATTAAAAAAATCAGCATTCTATCTGGTAAACGTCACTTTTGCCCCTCTATAAAATTTTGAATTAAAAAAGCCTCAAGAACTTTTTATTGTTCCCCCCACCCTCCATTTCTCTTTCTTTTCTCTTCCACAAGAATATATCTTGACACTTTTTTTTTTTTTTGCAAAGATTGTTGGAAATAATCCTTCTCTTGTACCTAAAAACATAGGTGCAAATTTCTGATATCTTTGTTTTATCTGCATTCCTGCCTTTCATGAAAGTCCCTCTTGATTGTGCTGAGGCTGTGGCTCAGCGAAGACACTGAATAAATACGATAGCCACTGTTGCTTGTTGCTTGTCCAAGTCTTCCTGGCTTCTGCTGCAAGGGGGGATATGGAGAAGGTGGGCCAGGGGTGTGGACCCGGGCAGAATCTGGGGGAGAAGCCTGCCATTCGTCTTTCTTTCCCACACCACCGAACCCACTGCTCTTCCCACCCCCACAGCCCTTTTATGAAATCAGACAACGTGGTAGGTGGAAAACAGCAGGGCCTTTCCTCTGGATTTTCAACCAGAAGTGATATTCCACAGTTTTAACTGGTTACTGTGAAGTCCAAGCGGCCAGAATTGTGAAAATGTCCACTGAAACACTGCAAGCGGTGTACTTAAAGACAGTAGGCCTTTTAGATTTTGTTATATATTTTTTGTAGTGCTCTTCACAAGTGGAATTTTTTTTTTTTTTTTTACTTTTTTTTAAAAGATTTTTTTGTAAAGAAGGGTTGTATTTAGAGGCCAGTAGCTAGAGATCCAACCAGTGGACCTCCTGAAGCACTACCAGGCCTTAAGGCCACCATCCGAGGGAGACTGGGAAAACTATTATTCACCCAAGCCTCCGGAAATGTAATGTACCAGCAGGCAAAAAACAGTTCTTCATGTAGTACAAAATGAAACGAAACAAAAACAAAAACAGAAAGTAAAAATGAAACCAAAACATTTCTTAAATTCTAGTGCCATAGCTTTTTTGTTTGTTTTTTGTTGTTGTTTTGTTTTGTTCATAAGAAAGAGAGAAAGATACTACTTATCCGTCAGACACATGCATCCTCATGTGGTCGTTGAACTGCTCGATTTGGTCAAACTTTGCTGGACAGACGGAGCAGACGTAAGTGGTCCCCTCCGTGCAGGCCACCACGCCTGGGGGGCCAGTGCGGGCACCTGGGGGTGTGCCCGCAGGAGGGGTCCCATTGCTGGCACTGTGCAGGGCCACGTGTCGCTCCAGGAGGGTCTTGTGAGAGAACTTCTTTTTGCAGATGTAGCACTCGTAGGACTTCTCTCCCCGGTGGAGGCGCATGTGCACGTTGAGGGAGCTCTTCTGGGTGAAGCGCTTGTTGCAGATACTACACTGGTATGCCCGCACTCCTGTGTGTGTCACCATGTGCTTGATAAGGTAATCCTTTAAGGAGAAGGAGCGCCAACAGATGCTGCATTGGTGGGGCTTCTCACCTGTTGACGTAGGAAGAGACAGCAAGCAGGACAGAGCGAGACATAGCAAGGGACGGAGAATGAAGGACAGAAAAACAAGACAACAAAAAAGAAAAACAAAAAAATTAAAAAAATAAAATCTGATCCCTTAATGGATCATCCTTGATTGGAAAAATCCAGGCCCTCCTAGCCTCTCACGTGCAGGGAAATTTTGCTTTATGGTGATGCCAAGACAGTTTGTTTTCCATTTCCCTATGCCATAAAATGGCTCTCTTGGAAAGCTACCAGATATTCCCCACTAAAAGTCTTCAAAGGTCATTCTGTGGAAAAGGGAGGGCTACTTTTGAAGGGGGTAACTTTCAGTGATCTGATTAGGGAATTTAGTGCTTCCCATTAACATTATCAAACCAATGTAAGAAATAAGAGAGAAGAAAGATCTTTGGAGACATGGGGCGCTCTAGAATTCTTGATAACCAAGAACATTGGTCATATAGCTTGATTCCTTGGGTAAAGTTCCCATTTCTAGTAGTCTGTCTAATAAATACACCTATGTATTGATGGTGAGTTTGGAAAATATTTGCCAACATAGGAATATGTCATTTTGAAGAGCTATACTTTCAAGTTTGTCTACTTTAGACATAAATGTTCTTAACATGTAACTTAAGGGTTAATTGCCTGTTCTCTATTGACTGTACTGAGCTGGAGAGTAGCCTCAGCAGGTGTGGAGGCTGAGTAGAGAGTGGGCAACATGATGATATCAGACTCAAATGGTCCTGTTCAAATCTGGGCACCAACACACTACACACCATTCTGACAAATCACCAAATGCCTCTGAGGTATACAGTCTTACTTACCTCACTGTGCTGGTGTTGACATAAAATACATATGAAATCACTTTGCAGACCACCGAGAGCAGTGTGGGAATACATGCATGGTGTTCTTATTACAAGACTACCTCCCACCCCCATTAAATGCTTCCATGTGGTTTTTGAACTCTTGGGTCAGTTTTTAAAATAGTTTTCCTGCCTCCTCCTTTGTTCTCAGCCTGTTGGCAGAAGCCCTTCTTTCTCCTCAGTTTAGTGCTTTGGCTTGACTTAGAAACCAAATGATCAAGTTTGTTACAAACAGTGAGGTAAGTAACAATACCCAGTCACTGAATGACCACATGAGGTATTCTTAAAGTCCATGGGCCTGTGACATCTCATTAGATAATTACTTAAAGACTTGTTTTGTTTGTGCTGTTTGTTCTCAGCTCTGCTTCTGGCAGGTGAGATGAACTGCATTAAGGTGTTTGGTCCATCTCTACCATCTCATTCCTGACTGCCCAGTGTAGGCACCCACCTCAGAGAAAAAAGTCCTTCTTCCACGTACTCTTCCATGATCCAAACTAAAACCCAAAGCCTCTGAAACTCCTTAGGGTAATATTTCAACATCTGAACTGTGCATCAGGGTAAGAAATCTTTTAAAATTTGAGCTAACTTCCATTTAAAATATATGCCTTGATTGTTTTTCCATTTTTCCCATTATCAAATAGAAGAGCTTCGATGTATTATGGTAATAGCAGCAATAAAAACAATCACCATGTATTGAGTGCTTACTATGTGGCAGGGTTGGTATTAAGTGCTGCATGCTCATGATCCATTTTATGAAACTTCCTCTCATCAGGAAGATTCTTTTTTGTTGTGTTTTCAAACATAAACAGATAGGCTTTGAAGCATGCTGACCAGACAGTATGATGCATAAGATCACAGGGTTAGAAGAATTTTACTTTCAGATTAAAACAGGAAAAGTTAAAGATGCCTCATTGTTAATAATCTCAATTTGCTGAAGACCTCAGTCTATGCATAGTGTTTATATTGGTACATTTTTTTTTGAAGTAAGAGATTCCCTAAGAGAGACAGTCATGCATGTTTTTAGCTGAAACATTTCTGTCAGCTGTAAACATGCCTGGAAGTCCGCTGGTCTTTGGTATCCTCATGCTTTCAGAAAATTTATAGAGGCTACGATAGGCTGGCCAACTGTCATTTAAAATAACGTGTCCGCCTGTCACCTTTTATGGGAAGCGTACCTTCCAGATGATATTTTGGCTGCTAGGAAGTTGAAACTTCACCTACGTTAAAATGCTCTGCTGTTTGAAACTTTTACCTTCTGTGTGTTCTTCCTTGAGGCAAGGTCACCGATGAAGCCTTTTTATTTTCACACTCTCCTAACCTGTCTATAAATTGATTCTTCACGGTTGTCATGTTTCTCTCCATAGCATATATAGGTACGTTGTTCGTATGCATGTAGTATTGGTTCTACCATTAATTACCCATGTGACCCTGGGCTTTTTAAGTGTTTTCATCTCTCTGGGTTTGTTTCACCTTCCGTATGTGAAGAGTTGAACCAGGCACTTGCCACGTGGTCCCTTGTGGATTTAGTGCTCCTCAGTCCATAGTGGACCACAACCCCTGAAGACTCTAATCCTTGCTTTGTCAGTGAATGACCCGAGGGCAACTTGCTTAGTCACTGAATGCATTAACAGTCCCATATTTTAAATAAGACAAAGTATCCTGTTTCCTTCTCTGCCACAGAACAATGGTATGTTACTTAATAAGGAGAAATGTTTGCAAAGCACTTGGGAGCTCCTTAAAGGAAGGTGCTCTCTATAATTATTAAGGTGCTATGATGGTGGAGTATAGATATTTCAGGAACTGTCTTACTAAATGGGATATATTTTCAGATTAGTGAGGTGCTCACAACTTTCATTCTGTATGTATAAATTTGAAATGCAGTCACCCAGCAGGAATGAATTATTGTGTTTCAATAAAAATTTTTCCTTCCCACTATTTTCTTGCATATTACTTACAGCAATCCCAAAATGGTTTTAGAAATTATACATAAAATGGATGAGGTCTTGATTGTTGCTCTCCAAGTAAAGAAGGGAAAAGTGAAGATAAATGGTCAGAGATGGCTTTCCAGGTTTAAGCCTATGGTCAGGAATGGCAAGCCTGATTTGTCAGAAGGGGACACAAAGTAAAAAGTGGATACTTGAACTATAACATCAAGGGGAAGGTCATTTAATTTCCTTCACTTTAAAATGATCCATTTTGGGGCTATATAGATGTAGAGTCAGATATGAATTCTATTTCCTTGGCTGAGTGGCTTGGGCATGTAATGTAACCTCTATAAGCCTCAGTTTCCTTATCTATAACTTGAGGATAATATAGTAAGTACCTGTCTCATGAAGGTGTTTTCAAAATTGAAGAGATAAAGCATTTACTACAGGGTATGTGGTCATTTTAAGAAAAATTAAACTGTTCCATTCATCACGAAGGAACCAAGGATAAACGAAACCAACTGCAAAATGATGTGGATGGCATACAGAAGCCAATCCTGAATTTTTAAAAAATTATTTCAGATAATCAATAAAACCAGTGATTATATTGCAGGTATGTAATTCAGAGTTTAGGGTATAGTCTACTCTCTCAAATATATGTGCAAAAAGCAAGAAGTGGTATATGGATAAAATGTCAGCACAGAGCACAGAGAATTCCCTAGGAAAGCAGTCACTGAGCACTAGAGGCACAGAAACCAAACAGCAAGGGAAGAAATTGAGGGGGAGGTGGTGTCCTTTACTGCTTGCCAAGGGTGTTGGGCATGGTAAAAGCATGCATTTTTCTCAATTTTTCAATGCCTCCTCATCACCTTCTTCTCATGGACCAGCTCTGACACTTACTCTGCCATGACTGACAAGTGACCAAAAAAAGAATAAGAAAGATACTACTTAGGTTAGAAGATGCAAAGGGCTCTGCCTGAAGCTCACAAAGTTCAAGTAAAAGTCATCCTAATGGGTACAGACACCCAATTTTGAACAGCAACCTCTTGCTCTGGGGGCTCAGAAAGAACCCACTTATTCTACTGATTTTTCCCCCTCATTTTAACCAGGGCTTCTCCTGAGCTGTGAAGAGGACAATGAATGCTGTTATCAGGAGATTTTTCAGAAGCACTATTCCTACCTGACTCTCCTGTTCTCTCTGCCTCCCCATCATCTGCCCTAGCACAATGCCCTCCTCTTTCGTGAGTATAGTGACAGGTCAAAAAACCACGGCAGGGTGCTTGATGAGACAGCAGGCAGCAAGGAAGCAGGAGAAAGAGGAGAAGGTGGGTAACGGAAGGTGAGGAGGGCAGAAGGAATACTTGAAAGTGCAGGTCCTCTGAATGGGGAACATTCAGACTGGACCAGAAAGTGGGAAAGGTTCAGTATTAACAACGGGAGTCCGCTCAGATGGAATCATATGGAGCTTTTACTGGCTGCAGAGTCTAGTCTCCATCCAGAGAAGTCTGGTTAAAGGGGGGCCCACATGCGTGAGATATCAGTGGTGTGACTGCCTGCCAGCCTTTCTGTTTATTCCGTGGGGATGTGACCCTGTTGCCAGCTTGGACTGTGAGGCTAAGAGGGACTCCCTATTGGGAGCATGCTGCATTCACAAAATATCTGTGGCTTCAGTGACAACTAAGATATTTTAGTTTTAAGCAGAACTTTGGAGAGTTTCACCCATGTTACTTGACTTTTCTTACAACCTTGTGACTAGAGTGGACATTAACATCCCCAGAAGATAGTATCTCCAATTAGAGAGTTGTATTAACATCTTGAAGGTCACCTAAGAAGTCAGTCACAGCTGAGAATATACTACCAGTCTAACCAGATTATCTTCGTCTCCCATTAACAATTCCTTGTTCTCTGGATTATGCTGCAAAATGTATGATGCTACTATAACACATTAATGGCTGTGATAATTTTACAGCATTCATAATTAAGTGTTTTCATATAAATTATGTTATTTAATTCACAGAGCAATCATTTAAAGTAAGTACTACAGATCTGAAAAACTAAGGCTCAGGTTGACTATAGAACTTACCCAAAGTCACTCAGTCAGAAAGTGGTAATATCACGGCTTTCTCACTCCAAGCCTTATACTTGTTCCTTTACACCCACTGGCTTGATACAATTAGTAGTCCAAGTTCCATATGAGGATTAACACATTATCTTGATATGACTGTTATGGCCAATCTCCAACATTGTTATGCTACCATAGTTACTATGTCTATTTACATTGAAATCATGGCTGAAATAGCTGACCTTCTCAAAGTAATAAGCAAAATTATCATATGTGCAGAGGATACCAATGGGCTAAAAACAGTCACCAATGAATGGGCTGTTGATAATAGGATTCAGAAAAGGCCAAAACATTTATCTTTTGTGGGTGAAAAAAAGTATGAACACAGATATGTATACAATATATTCTCTAGCAAAATAAAAAAATTTAAAAGTCTTGCTGTGAAAAGAATGTATCTGTGTATAAGTTCCTTGAATTAAATTCTTCTGGAATGCATGTTCATATTTTAAAATTTTCTTTTATTTATTTTATTTCAATAGGTTTTACAGACCAGGTGGTTATTGGTGAACGTGCACATTCACCAAATGAATGAGTATATAAAAGTATAATATACATGTACATGTATGTGTATGAATTGTACATCTGTGTGTGTGTGTGTTTCTGCTCTCACAGGGTTTACATTCTAATGGGAAGGTGTAAAGATAACACATGATAATACTAATAATACAAGTCAGTACTGCTAAGTACCAGAAGGGATACATTTGCCATGTAATTTGGAAGACTCAACTTACCTCTTATGTGTGAGTGGTTAGTTTCTGTGATATAATTCCACTACAAAAATCAAGCTTTGATCCATAATTTTGATTTACTTTTCCTATTTTATTTATTTATTTTTTTGAGATGAAGTCTCACTCTGTTGCCCAGGCTGGAGTGCAGTGGCGTGGTCTCGGCTCACTGTAACCTCCGCCTCCCAGGTTTAAGTGATTCTCCTGCCTCAGCCTCCTGAGTAGCTGGGATTACAGGTGCCTGCCACCATGCCCGGCTAATTTTTTGTATTTTTAGTAGAGACATGGTTTCACCTTGTTGGCCAGTCTGGTTTCAAACTCCTGAACTCCTGATCTTGTGATCGGCCCGCCTTGGCCTCCCAAAGCAATGGGATTACAGGCGTGAGCCACCAAGCCCAGTCTGATTTACTTTTTCTAAACAGATTCTTATTTGTGGAATTTTAAAGAATGATGTTATGTAACAAAAGCAATCTGACACCATTCTTCTAATTACCTAGGCTCAGCCCTCTAAGGGATTGATTCTCAACTTCAGCATGAACCAGGACTTGTTACACAGACTGCTGGGCTCCATCACCTGAGTGACTGACTCAGGACATCTAGGGTGAGGGTGAAAGAAGGTGGAACGTAATTTGCATGCTGCTAGTGCGGGGATCGCACTGCTCCAGGGTTATCTTTGAATCTTCCCTATTGCTTGCCTTCCACATCCATGTTGACACCAAGGCTTATCCTTCTTATAGTCTCTATCTTTCCCTTTCATTTCCATTCCATTATTTGACTTCTCTTTTTTCTCTTGATGGAAGGGGGCAGACAGGAGGATTGCTTTGTTCCCTGACAGGATGGTTTGTTTTTTTCTTGAATTCTGTTGCTTCCAAACATGCCCTTAATTCTTAGTTTCCTTTCTCACAACTTTTATGAATTTGCATTAAGTGAATGAAAGAAATTCCTAGAGGTAATGAAGTCCTACCGTGGTTTGTTTAGCAGTTGATAAAGAGTATTTAGATGAGGAATTTTATTTTACTCTTATAAAAATTGTTAAGGAATAAAAATATTCTTGTTATGAAGAATATTCAAGAGAAATCCAAGGAGTATAACATAGTTTCAGCATTTAAATTCCAAAGAGGAAAGACACATGTCAAATGTGTATTATTCAAAGACAAGAAATAGAGCAAAGAAACTTAGTGTCTCCTGGGTGGTAGGGGCAAAAAGTAATAATGATGAGGATTTTTTTTAATTAAGTAACACTTTGCCTCTTCTGAAAAGCTCTCACATGCATCATACATTTAAAACTACTTAAAAGGCAAAAAAAAAAAAAAAATCATTTCTATTTTAAACTCAAAGAAACTGAGGGTTATGAAATCAATTGACTTGTTGAAGGACACATAGCCCTTTAGAAGAAACAAAACTGGATCCAAATCATCTAATTCCAATACAATAATCTTTCATTTATGCCTCCACTTAAAATTTCTGTGTTATATTCACTATGAAATATGATTTACAATTAAAGCTTCCTTGATTCTTAAAGGTAGAGCTTAGCTCCAAAATCAATATGACATGCTACGTCTTTGTCTCCAATACTTGTTGTTATTATTTTTTGAGACAGAGTCCTGCTGTGTTGCCCAGGCTGGAGTGCACTGGTGTGATCTCCGCTCACTGCAACCTCTGCCTCCTGGGCTCAAGTGATCTTCCTACTGCCTCCCAAGTAGCTGGAACTATAGGCATGCAGCACCATGCCTGACCAATTTTTATAGTTTTTGTAGAGCTGGGGTCTTGCCAAGTTGTCCAGGCTGGTCTCAAACTCTTGGGCTCAAGTGATCCTCCCACCATTACTTCCCCAAGTGCTGGGATTACAGGCATGAGCCACCATGCCTGGCTTCAAACACTTTATTTCAAGAATGTGGACTATTAACATAGAGCAGTACAAAATTGTAATTGGAATCTGAATCTTAGAATTGATTCTCTTCAGGTTTTTTTTTTTTTTTTTAAGAGATGGGTACCCAGGTTGGCCTTGAAAATCCTGGGCCCATGAGACCCTCCCGTCTCAGCTTCCTGAGTATCTGGGACCATAGGTGTGTACCATCACACACAACTTATCTCTGCAGTTGTTGAAAGCAAGTACCATCTATATTAAACTTTGAAGATACTGAATTGCTAAACCAGTCACTCTGCAGATCTATTGGTTTGCATAGTAGCTGTGATGGAGAAAACCCAAAATTCTTTCTTTTTAACTTTGTCAAGCTATTATTTCTTTTTAGGATTCTTTTGGTTGGAGTATGGGTGGGAACACTGAGTCCAAACCTACTCTTGGAAATATCTCTGTGCTCTCTAGAATCTTTCTATACTAACATTTGGACATTTTGCTCTGAATTTTTTTCACTTCCACTAGGCTCTTGGAAAGTTGTGAGGCTCCTCTTTTTTTAAAATATTTTCCCCAGAAATTGAAAAGAACTTTGTTTGGAAATGTGAGCTACAACGAATGCAGGTCTTGAATTATTTCCACATGTTCTGGCTGTCACGCCTTTTGAAAATCTAGACCAATTGTTCTAAAAGTTTGTTAGGTTAGGGGGCCCTTCAGTTAGACAAAAGTCTGGAAAGGCAGATAGGATTTCCAAACTGCCACTGCAAATAATTCTGGAATAAAAGGGAAGAGCATTACTTCTTTTAAATTGGGTGCCTGATTGATATATGTACATTATGATTTTCAGATGGGGCTATATTATACACACCATTACAACAACATTCATAATTTACTGAAGATGTTCAGAATTTACTGGAGAACTGAAGTACACACTTTAAGCATAACTCAGATTTATAAAATGACTCTACCTACAGCTTCTGCATCTATAATGTCTGAGTGTACAAATCCTTTGCTGGTTTTCTCATGCGAAATTCCAGTTATCTTGGTTAGCCAGAGAATTCTTTGGTGAATTCATTGGAGAAATGTATTTATACATCAAGAAGATACTTTTTGGTAGTACACCGAAAATTTTATGTTGCAAATTTAAAGCCTTATTTCACTTATCTAACAGAATGTGTGAATTTTATATCTGATAGGTCTGCTTGAAGAGATGTACAGAGGGGAGAGTAGGTATGCTTACAGATCCAAGAACAGCAAAGTCAACTTTGGCTAAGGAGACACTTCCACAAATGGTCCTTCCTGTATCTCTCCTGAGGATCCTTAATTTAAGGCCTTATAAATCAGCTATCTGGGGGAGGAAAGTATATACACTATGTGATAGCACTCTACAAATCATAAGTTGCTCAAAATAAACACATTACTATTTGATTAATTCACCTAATAATGGTGATACCCATATCACATGAAAAATTTCTTGTGATTGACCTCAGGTTATTAGTGCATTCACATTTATCCCAAATAAACATAGTGACTTATCACTACCCAATTTTCTTCCTAAATTCAGTAGTGAATCACTTTATTTATTTGGAAGTGTGAATACTGTGATCCTGAAAAACTGATTCTCATAAAAGTACGCACATTAATGTACATAATGTTCTGACTTAAATAACACTGCAAAGAAGGCAAAGTTTATCTTAAGCAATGTTCCATTTCAGTTGTACAATTCCAAGTTTGATGGCTTGCCTCCATCTCTGTTGCTTTCTTTCCCTTCAGTCCCCAATCTAAACTTTGCTGTTTTATGCCCTGTCTCTTGGATTCCTACTAGCTGATCTGGGAAACAAGGTTGTTTTGACAGACTAATTTGTTTTCATGTATCAGAATTCAAGCATATACCTTTTCCCTGGTAAATTATTCATCATTTAATAGGGGTATTCTGAGGCACAGTGACTCACGCCTATAATCTCAGAACTTTGGGAGGCTGAGGCAGGCGGATGGCTTGAACTCAGGAGTTTGAGACCAGCGTGGGCAACATGGTGAAACCATATCTCTACAAAAAACAAAAAAATTAAATGGGTGTGGTGGCATGCGCCTGTAGTCCCAGCTACTTGGGAAGCTGAAGTCGGGGCATTGCTTGAGCCGGGGAGGTTGAGGCTACAGTGAGCCGAGATCATGCCACTGCACTTCAGCCTGGGTGACAAAGTGAGATCCTGTCTCACCAAAAAAAAAAAAGAATTTCAAATATAATGATCATTACTGTTGTAGGTATACTTAGGTCCAAGAGAATCTATGTGAAATCACAGTCGCTTAGGTGGTCACTTATTTGGAGGCACATCAATGGAATGCGCAATTTTATGGGGATTCCATATCTCTGTCCCATTATGGAGCTAGGAAAAAGAACTGGCTGAGAGGTCAGGAGATCTTAGCTCTGGAATCACAGAATCCAGGGATGAAACACAATCTTACCCATCTTGTTAACTGAATCCTGTGTACAAAATTCCTAAAAATATTCATCCATTCTCTTCTTGAATGCCTCTAATTATAGAAATGCACTCCATTTAAAAGCATCTATCTGATATTAGGGCAGGTTCTGATTGTTAACAAACTTTTTCTTTTATTTAGTGGAAAGTATCTCCTGATAGCGTCCAATCATTGGTCTAGTTCTACCTTTTGGAGCCAAACTATACAAACTGAATGTCTACTCCTCTTAACCATCTTAATAATAGCTATCACTTATAGATCACTTATTATGTGAAGAACTACTCTAAAGACTTCACATACATTAATTTATTCTCAAGACAACACTACAAGGAAAATCAATACTATTTTCATTTTATAGACAAGGAAACTGAAGTATAGAAAAGTAATTTTTTCAAGGTGACAAGGTTTAGTAGTGGCTAAGCCTGAATTCAAAGCCAAGCCATCTTGCTCTAGAGCTCAAGCTCTTCCTGACCACAATAAGCTGCCTCTGAAACACAAATACTTGAATATGGCTTATATGATGCCTCAAGTCTTCTCTTCGGCAGTCTGGACATCCCTAGGACATCCCTTCTCCATAAAGGGTTTCTGTAATGGTGTCTCTCGGTGGCAGGGTGCTTTGTTCTTATGATGGGAGGAACACAGTTGGGGCTTTTAGAAGAGGCTTTGGTGGGGTCTCTTTAAAATCTGAAATGACAACCCCAAACCTTCCCTTCAATCTGCTCTCTTACCTTGCCTTCCCACAGACCCCTCAGCCCCTGCTGCCAGGCTTCCGGGTAGGGCAGCACTCACCTGTGTGTACGAACATGTGCTTGACGTAGTTCTGTTTGGCGGTGAAAGTCTTGTTGCAAAGAGTGCACTCATAAGGCTTTTTTTCGCCTTGCCCACTGGCTGTGCTGTGGCCTGCGGATGAGGCCAGGGGCTGTGGCGCTGGCAGCTGTGCAGTAAAGGTCGACAGGCCGGGCTGGGACACTGTCACAAACTGGGTCTGCTGGCCTGCCAGGGGCTGTGGCAGGCTGAAGAGGAAAGGCTTGGGGCCGCTACCCGCGGGCTGGGTAGTGAAGAGGGCTGGCAGGTAGGTGTTGCCAGCTGTGCCAATGACCTGTGTGTTGCTGGTCAAGGTCAGAGGCATCCTCAGGTTGCTGGTGAGGGTTTCTGTCTGGCGTAAGTAGAGCTGGGTACTTGGCAATGGCTGCCCAATGGACGTGCTGACCGAAGGCTGTTGCAGAACGCTCTTGTCGGAGCTGTTGCTGACAGTGATAACTGTGCTGTCCATCTCCACTTCATTGCTTCTCTCCGGAGAGGAAGCACCTGTTTCTAGCTGGTTTGGCTGTGGACCACCTTCGGCAGGGGCTTCTGCAGCCTGCTCGGGTTGGGCGGGTTCAGCTTGGCTGTCCCGCGCCGCCCCAGGCCCAAACTGCTGCTCCACCGAGTCAGGCTCGGTGCCTATGGAGGAGCTGACGCCCGAGTCGAAGCTTTCACCTTTGGGCTCACTCTCGGTACCCTCGGCCTGGTCTGTGTCTTCCGTGCACTCCTCGGATTCGTTGCGCTCCAGGATCTGCACCCTTTGCTGCCCGTAGTAGTCGTAATCGTCCTCCATCTCCTGCTTGATGTGGATGTTGCCCACTAGGGTCTGGATGCGCACAGGCCGGGGCTGCTTGCGGCAGTGCGTGGTCTCGGGGGTGGTGGACAGGTAGCGTTCCATCTGCTGCGAGCGCTCGTGGATGCGTGTGATCCAGCTGGGGTCTTCCATGTGGTGGTCACGGGGCAGGCCTAGCGCAGTCTCGTGGTGGCTGACCACTGCGCCGCTGTAAAAAGAGCGCTCGCCGCTGCCATTCTGCATGGAGCACGCATAGAGTGCCGAGTAGATCCTGTCCACGCTGTGCTGTGGGTGGCTCTGCAGGTAGCCAGATTCCGTGTCGCTGCTCTGGCCCGAGGTGCCTGACTCGGGCGTGCCCCGCGGCGTGTCCTGGCCCGAGTCCTGGATCCCCGGGAACACATCGCCCACGTTCTGTGACACGATGCGCGTGCACTCGTCGATGACTGTTTTGATCTGCAGGATGCTGGCGGCCGTGAGGATCTGCAGAGCTTCCGACTGCGAGACCCGTAGCACACCGCTGTACATGAAGTCAATGAGCTTTTGCACTGACTGCACTGACACCACCGACGGGATCTCGATGTCGCTGTAGCCAAGCAGCAGTTTGTCCTGGAAGAAGGGGCTGCCGGCTGCCAGCACGCAGCGGTGTGCGCGCAGCATGCTCCCGTGGATGCGCACCGTTACGTCACAGAAGTGGCCACGGTTGCGCTGCTCGTTGAGGGTCTCGAGCACGGAATTGCTGAAGTTGTGAAGGTTGATGCTGTGAATGCGCTCGGTCATCCCCTTGCAACTGATGTCACCTGCAGCATGTCAACGCAGACACAAAACAGGGCATGGGTCAGATCTAGTTGGCTGCATTCCTAACACCTAGGTTTCAGGTGAGTAACGGTCATGGCTCCTAGAAGCACCGCCCTTACATAGGCAAGCGGGGAGATGGACAGGTTGCGGCATAAAGCTGCAGGTATGATGGCCTAAGGGAATAGGGCCTTGAATTTTGCTCCAATTCCAGTCTTAGTGCTGCAGCCATTTTGGGCATCCATATTAATTTCTCAGAGCTGCAGCTGAGGTAGAGTGGCCTAATAACCAGATGGTTTGTTTGCCTGCTATTCCTACAGCAAAGAACTGAAAGGCAGATGGAAGACTTGTTCTTATGAACACTCTACCTCCACTTTATGTTTATTTATGTATTTATTTACTTTGCCTCCACTTTAGACAGGCCTAAGCCTAGGTCCGTTGGGAAAGTTTACATCTCCCCCAACTTATCAAAGTCCCTTATTTTATTTATATACAGTGACCACTTTCATAGTTAACAAATAAACTCCCTTCCTATTATAAGTTATATGGCATATTATCAAAACCCACAACATGTATGCAAAAATTCTTGGAAAATTCAACCCAGACTAAGATGTCTACCCAACAGTCACTACCATGTTTTCCAGATGATTGATAGACTCCAGAAAGCAATCTGCTAGCTAAAGGGGCACTCCATGGCTGCTTTCTGTATCTACTCATTCTTCTTGGTCGTCTCTGACAACCTGTTTGAGCACTTTCTAGGGTGGTTGCATGTGATATAGATGGTTTTCTGAATTTTCTGAGGCTTAATGAAGAAGGAATGTTAAAAAGGTCAGAGATGGCAGTTCTTACCCAGGAGACTAGAGTACATTGGTGATCCTATCTATTATTCAAATGTGGTGCTTTCAAGAGTGAAAGGGAGCATTGTTAATAATTAGGCCAGGATAGCAGAAGTAAACCAGGAGTGGGATATACGATCTCCTTGGGTAATAGGGTGCTTTATGTCCTTGCCTCAGGGAAGTATTAAACAGCTCCCGGGGGAAGGCAACAGCTACATGGAGGCTGCAGATAGCGCCACTCCTATACTGTAGGCTGTATGACAAGGGATAATGTTGATACGATTTGGATTCAGAATGAGAAACAAAACAGGTGGCTACAGCAGTAGGTCTTAGGGCTTTATTAGTTTTCTAGCTCACCTCTAGGATGGCTCTAGAGAATCCCCCTCCAAATAATGCTTCAATCGGATTCCCCCTTCTTGCCTTTACAACTGAACAATCAGCTAGGGAAAGTGAAACAAGTGGGCTTTCAAAACCAAATGGCCCAAGCACTGATTGTTGGCCTGTGGCCCAAATCTCTCCGTCTTGTGAGAAGCCACCTGAGAGGTAACAGCCTTCAGATGGGAAGAAGGCCTACCTCCTCACACTCTTTCTGCTCTACCTGGGGACAGAAGACTTGTTCAGGAAACTGAGTTCAATGAACTTTTCTACCTTGCTTCACTCAATCACCCTCAAATGGTATGAGCTTAACTTAAAAAATGTTCAATAATACAATTTGCGCTAATTTGTGTAAGAGCATTTTCTTGTTCTGACTCTATCAGGTCTGTTATGTGCCTAAGATATTGTATTAGGCTACAGATTCCATCATTTTAACTTATGTAAGACAAGCTCTCTTTAGCAGATTAAAAAGTTAAGGTGTATCTCCTGTAACTGTGTTAATACAAAGTATGGTCCTAAAGGAAGGCACAAATAAGCCAGGAAGGGCTGTTCAGGAACTCAATCAGCAGCAGACCAAATTTCAAGTTCTTGCTGAGTTCATCATACAGACATACCACGATAGTAATCACAAGAGAACTTTTTTTAGGGGTTACTGTTCTAACTGCTTTATGTGTATGATTTCATTTAATCTTCACAGCAACCATAGGAGTAGATGATATTATTCTCATTTTTAGGTGAGGAAACTGAGGCCAGAGAAATTAAGCAACTTGCTCAAGTACACACAGGCAATTGCTGGTAGACTGGCATTTAAACCCAGGCAGTCTGGCTCTAGAGTTCACCCTCTTAACTGCTTCACTGTATTGCATAGTTTGCCCCTGAATGAGGTCTGGCCCTTAAGGATCCACGGATCTGTTGTAAAGCTGTGTGAAAGGCTTTGCCCAGTACTACCTCCAGCTACTTTTATACCTATCCATGACTTAGCATGGTTTTCATGTTTCTAGGCTGTGATGCTTCGGCATAGCCTCAGTCAGCTAACCTAAATAATTCATTATTATTATTATTATTATTATTATTTTGAGACAGGGTCTCTCTCTGTTGCCAGGCGCCAGGCTGGAGTGCATTGGCACGATCTTGGCTCACTGCAACCTCCGCCTCCCAGGTTCAAGCAATTCTCTTGCCTCAGCCTCCTGAGTAGCTGGGACTACAGGCACTTGCCACCACGCCCAGCTAATTTTTGTATTTTTTAGTAGAGACGGGGTTTCACCATGTTGGCCAGGATGTTCTCAATCTCTTGACCCCATCATCCACCTGCCTCAGACTCCCAAAGTGCTGGGATTACAGGCATGAGCCACCACGCCTGGCCAAGAACTTATATTTTTAGACGTCACGTTGCAAGAAGTAAAACAACTATTTTGGCACTATGATGTATAATTTTCTATATACAATTTTACTATCACTAAGGTCTCTTTCATATAAGTAAAACAGTAAGCGGTAAAACTGGTTGTGTCTGCGATCACCACTTTGTAGGATGGATTTATTACATTTTTTTCTACACAACTGAAAACACTCTTTAAACACACATTTGCTCATAGCACTAGTTACAGCAATAACACTAGAGATGTCATATATGATAGAGTTTTCTTTCAAATAATTCCGGTAAGTAGCTCTATCACAATTATCATAATAATTAGTATCCATATAGTGTTTGACAGTGTATACAACTTTTTTACATGTAACATCTCATTTATTCCTTACAACAATCCTATATGTGTTCCGGACAGGTTTTTTTTTTTTTTTTTTCTTTTACAGAGTCTTTCTCTGTTGCCCAGGCTGGAGTACAATGGCACAATCTCAGCTCGCTGCAACTTCCACCTCCCGAGTTTAAGCGATTCTTGTGCCTCAGCCTCTCGAGTAGCTGGGATTACAGACGTGTGCCACCACACCTGGATCTTTTTTGTATTTTTAGTAGATGGGGTTGCACCATGTTGGCCAGGTTGGTCTCGAACTCCTGACCTCAAGTGATCGGCCCGCCTCGGCCTCCCAAAGTGCTGGGATTACAGGCATGAGCTACTATGCCTAGCCCTTCAGGATAGGTCTTATTATTACTATTTCATATAAGAGAAAGTTGAGGCTCTCAAAATGTCTAAATGACTTGCCCAAAGTTTTACATAGTAGCAAGTGGCAGGATTGGGATTAGAACCTATGCCTCTTGATGCTTTTTCCACTGCATAACAACAGTGGACCACTGAGGAATGAAACTTGAAGTGCCCAAAGATCAAGAGTTATCTTAATTCTCAGTAGAAAAAAAGAAAGACGCTGAAAGTAATGAGGAAGGTTGCTTTAGAGATGAGAAGTGAACATACATAATCACACACACACACAATTTCATGAGAAAAATACAAACTGACCAGACTGGATTGCAAATTTAGTTCATCTAAACAATCAAGTTATCTACTAAATAGTCTGAGTTAAGACTATTGTGATAATATTGCCACCAACTTAATTAAAAACCACAAAGACAAACTTAAACCTGCACACGTACACAACCTGGCCTGAAATGCCTGGTTGAATTTTATAGACACAATTCTTAAATATCTCCCTGAGTACACTGGCCCCACACTGCAGTGAACAGCCATGAAAAGCTGAATCGTTTTTGCTGATATGAGTACAGATGCAAAGGGGGACCCTGCCTCCCCATTCAAGCACACCTCATTCCTCCAGCACACAATGCTGAGGCAATTCCTTTCCCAGGCTTTCTTTTATTTTTAACACTAATACAGTGGGAAAAAGTTTCTGCCACAGCAAGGCAAAGTCCAGGCTTTTGTGAGCATGTCCTTTTCATCCAATGGGCATTAATGTATAGATTCCAATGGAATAAATCTGAAATACTCTACTGTAGAAGATTTGTCCCCCATTGAAAACAAATCTTGATTAGATGGTTATTCACGGAGTGTATAGGAAGGAATGGTGTGAAAATGCTAACTCTATTATTTCTTAGATTGGCACTGAATAGGCATTTGGGCTATTCAAAAAAAAAAAAAAAAACCCAAACCCCAACTCTATCAACTGTACAAAACTGCAAAACTTTACATAGATTATGTGATTATGTGTATTTGGGGATCCTCCCCACCCGAAATAAAAAATGCACAGTGTTATGAACACAGAACTGATGGCAAAATGAAAAAGTGATAAAAATAGTTCTCTGTTTTAAAATAATAACCTACCTCCTTTTCACTAGAGTAAAAATACAGAGTCAGCCTGTGATGGCATTCACTGGAAACATGGAAGGAATTGCAGTAATGAAAGTCATCATGTATTCTAAGTGACTGTTCTGTGAGAGCACAACGCAGACAGGGCTCCAGCAGGGGTGAGTACTGAAGGGAAAATCTGCCTGTGGGGAATTGGGGATAGAGGGCCTGACTCTCTGTTTTGCAGGAACCTTGCTCCTGCCTGTCCCTTAAGCTGCAGGGGTCCAGGGATAGGACTTAGCATGAGAATAAAAAGCTGCCTGCTCACAAGAGAAAATGAGCAAGAAAGGAAACAGCAGGCAATACAATCTCTTTTAATTAGGTGTGAAATCCAGTCCTTTCTCAATCAGGAGAGCAAAAGGATATATAAAATGAGACTAGTGCAAGGGTAAGATGCTATAGAGGGGGATGGGGATTTAAAGTCTCTGGACTTGGAAGGAAACACCAGCTCTCAAATGAAAACCAATATAAATTTCAGTCAAGTCAATAAGTCTAAGTCAAGTGGCAGGGCCAGAAAGCCTTAGAGCTTTCAATCTGGCCCACCAGATGAGGTGAGTGGGTCTGCACATGAAACAGGTGCAGCTTGTTAAGTTAGTCACACTAGGGAAGAGCCAGTCATCTCTGGAGAAAGGGGGGATGTATTTTGGTGACTGAGCCCCCTTATTCTCCAAACCCCCTGCCTGGGGTAAGAACTCGGTTGTATCTACTTTACCTACTCATATATGCCAAGGGAGTCCTGCTGAATCCCTGTACTAGAGGAGGTATACTAGTTTCTTGCTCAGAGGTTCCATCCAGAGCAAATGACCCTGCACCACCCTTCTTTCTCTTTCTATCTCACTGGTATCGTCACAGTCTTGGAAGGGTGGCTGGGAGCACTGGAGAAACCACACATGCAAGTGGAAGGTGGCAAGCAGACAAGATCTCTTTCTCCTACCCTGGTTTCATATACCTAGCATATCCCAGCTGTTAACTACCTTGGTAGTGAGACTAGGGAAGGTCATCAGCCTGTGGAAGGGAGAGCTGTACAGTTTTACTTACCCATTCTTGGGTGAAAAGGGGGATGTTTTGGGCTATCTCCCAGTGAGGGTTCTCCTCTGTCTTCCAGATTGTCTAAGCCCAGTGTGGAGGAACCATCAGGGATTTCAGCACGTTTTTTAGCCATCAGTAACAGAATTCTTTGCATAAAACATAAATCAATTGTTGAAATTTTGCAGAAATTTGACTTTAAACTTGTATAAATTTGACTTTCAAACATATTTGTAGGAATGCCTAGATATGAAAGTTGGGGACTACCTGGATGTGCTTTTTTAGTCACTATTTATTATTGTAGCTAGACAAAGATATTAAAAATTACCAACTTATTTACAGTATTTACAATACCATTCTATTTATGATCCCAATACTGTAATTGGGTATGTCTTCAATATTACTTGAATTTTTATTCATTCACAGAACATTTTTAGAGAATACTTAAAAGTATTTAAAGGGCCTTGGTTTTATGTGTGGGTTTTAGGGGGTACATATAGTTTTCATGAATGGACGTGTTTATACTTTAATAGGAATAAGGTCAGTGGCTTTCATTAAAGTCTCAAAGAGGTCTGTGTTTTACCCAAATTAAGAGTTGTGGATTGAGATTCAGGCCTCCCTCTTTAAAATACTTGTAACTACTTTCAATAATCAAAGCTTCTAAAACTGATGCATACTTTGTGATTGCATTACTTTCTGATGCATTAGGTCTGTTGAATTGAGATTTTCCATTTACTTAAGTCGAACTGATATTATTTTGTATAATAAAGCAAATAATGTTAGCCAAAATGAGAAAAGTTACTTTTCAGAAGAGAGTTCTTAAAAAGGATTGAAAAGGAAGACAGATAACTACTAACACTAGCAGAAATCTGGATTATGACAGCGTATAGTTTATAACTGTTGAGGCTAACTATTGTTTAGCAAAACTTGTTTTTCTCAAGTAGATTCCTTTTGATAGTTAAGACAAATCCATAGAAGAATCAGAAAACAACCTTTAACATTTTTTGACTGTTAAAAATTAGATATAGTGGTATAATTTGAATAAGAAATAAACATTAAATATATACATCTAATCAGCCAACAAAATAGAGTTTACTTGCAAGATCTGTAGTACTTCTAATGGGGAGCTTGCCTTTGTTTTTTCCTCCCTCCCTTTCTTCCTTTTTGCTGTTATGCCACTAAGTTTTACTAAGCTTCAAGTATGGGGAACAAGGAGGCAAAATTGTGAACTAGAAAAACATTTGCCCTGTGAGTCTCAGGCCCATCTCCAAATCTTGACTTACCTTCCATACCTGAGTTATTTTTCCTCTCTTCACGCCACCAAAAAAATAAGAGCTTTGTACTTTATCTAAGGAGAAGAGATTTATATTACTAGTGGGATTTTTGGGTCTAAAGGAGAAAGTAATTCCAGAAAAGACTTTTTACTTGGCCTTAGAGGTCTCACAGTTTCCCTCAGTTAGCCCAGGTCTTTGGCTTGCCTGATTTTATGTTAAGTCTGCTGTTATCTCTAAGAAAGGATCAGGACATGCCTGCCCATATTGTAAAATTGTAAATACAGCTGACTTATGAGGTTGGTTTTGGGGCCACTTGAATTTTCACCAATTCACTAGTAAAACATTTACTGAGAATATCCCAGTATAAATGGAACGATAAGGACACAAATGATCTGAAATCTAAAACAATGGAAGAAATCCATCCCTAAGGATCTCTGATATTTGAAACATATATTAATCAACTTCTCCCAGACCTCAACGCTCAGGAACATTTCTAGAGAATACTTAAAAGTATTAAAAGTAAAATCTGCATTTTGCTTTTCTTTATGGAGCCTGTGAATATCATAACTGATCATGTTTCCCTCTTGTCTCTGTTTACTAGGGAGCTCAGAATAAAAATTTAGGCTCCCTTTTAGCAACTAGGTAGGACCTCATGGTATGCTTTTCTATGTAAAATTTTCACCAGCTTCATTATATTATCAATTATTTATTTTACCTCTGATTTCTTTTTTTGTATTATATAGAAATATACTTCCTACATATTTATCAATAATTGAATATTCTTTTAAGCCACCTTAAATCCTTTAGTTATGAGGTGAGGGCATAATCTATCAGTCAACAAGTGATCGAGCAGCCACTTTATGAAACCAATTCCAATCATAATTTAAAACTTCAGTCTTGAGTATTATCACGCTATATGCTTTATGAATTTTTCATACTTTGAGCATCTGGTTCCAGTGAGGTAAACTGTTGAAATTTACTTTACAGTATAGTTTGTGAAAATTAAGTTTTACTCTGTGAATAAAGGCATTGGATAGATAATTCCAGACAACATTCTGAAAGACACTTATGCTCTTATTCCAAAGTTGAAATGAAGGGGAGAAGACCTGCTGGGACTAAGGAGAAAAGTCAATGAAATCTGAGGTTTATGCCTTTAAATCCTCTTATATTGTAAACCTTTTGAAACACCTTTTAGGAGTTTCGTTTTTTCTCTCTCTAAAGTGCTTTCCTTACAAATTTAGCTACTGCCCTCTTGTAGCCTTTTCCTTCGTTCGCTAAATCTGGGGAACAAAAATACAGAGATGCTACATGCGTGGGTGGGATACAAAAATGAACCTAAATCTACTTAAATTCACAAAGTTGTGCTGTTTGAACTTAGCTTTGAATAGACCTTAAAGAAGGATCTATATATTTATATGTACAGCTAATAAGTTAGGTCTTTTGTTTTGCTTAAAAAGAAATTATAAGTTTAAAAAGTGAGTGTATGAAAATCAGCATATTCTTAATAATCTGTTCTTGTGGTCTCTACAACATTATATTCTAATTTTACAGAAAAAAAACCACAGGTTTTTAAATTCAGTGAGTTCAAAGATTCAGTATAACTCCCAGGTACGGCATTTCTTTAAAGAATATCATCACTCAGTGATGTGTAGGGTTAGGTAAGAAACTAATTTTTTGACTTCAGAAAAACTTTTATCTGGACTTCAATGAGGGAGAAAACATAACTCAATAGTGTCATTAAAAAAAAGTTTTCTGACAAAAATTATCATCGAGTTCCTAATTCATAGAACTTCCTTTAGTCCTCTACTGCTGTGTCAGTCTGAAACTGCTTTTGAAGCAGGTCTTCAAATTCATGCTCAAATGTTCTCTTTGTTTAGGTCTTACTGAAAAAAAAAGTTGCTTCCAATGAGACTGCTGTTTTTCAAGAGTATCTTTGGTTGTTGGTAGGATGGGGATGCAAGATTTCTCTATGGAATTGAGCCATGATAGATCATTTTACTGAGGAGTAAAGACTTTCTATCCCAAAGCAACAGGGAAAAGCCAAGGAAAAAGGTAAATCTGTTTTGCTGGGTGACTGGTTAAAATGGAAGCACTCAGGTGATTTGTATGGGCTAGGTTAAGAGAGTAGCTGAAAGTCATCTGTGTACCTAGGGTGATCCATTATAGAACCAGGCACAGGAAATCCTTAAACAAAACAAAAGGACATAAGTTCCTTTTTAGCTTGTACTGAGATGAAGAATAAGTAATGTTAGAGAGAACTCAAAACCTTGGGAGGCTCTGGTAAATAAGTGAAGTAGAAGGCATACTTTGTAATTATTATTGTATACTTTAAGCTCTGGGGTACATGTGCTGAACGTGCAGGTTTGTTACATAGGTATGCATGTACCTTGGTGGTTTGCTGCTTTGTAATTACTTTAATCATGAGTAGGCATTTTATCTTTATGATATTATTTATATATTCTTTTATATAATATTTATTATTTACATATTATAAAAAAGACATTGAGCTATAGAAGTCTCCTACAGCTATAGCTAACATTCAGATGATCTGTTTTCACTTCACTTATTTGGCTGGATTTGATTTTCTCTAAATTAAAATCTCCGTGCTAATCCAAGATGTTGTCCATTTTGCTTTCCTGTGCATGTATTACATTCATTTTTACTTTTCTTCTGCTGAATTTTTCTGCAGTTCTGAAGTAATTGTGCTTTCTCTTCTCACCAAGTTTTATCATCCTCATGAACCCTACTCAAACTTCTTCCTTCTCTATGAAGCCTTCTGTGATTACTGGAGTTCATCCTGAATTCTCTTTTCTTAGTTTCCACTGGTTGGTGAAGTAATAAACCGAGACATTAATTTCTGGCTTGTGCTCACTGAATTAGAAAACTTTCCTAATGAGAAGGTATCTCCCCCTTCCCTGACCTGTATGAAAGAACCTCCAGGTTTTTGTATACTTTATAGGCTCCTGTGCCTGAGGGAGTTGTTGTGGTTTCAGAGCCCATTAACCCCTAAAGAAGAAACCTTAAAACAAAGGGTTTTCTTTCCTAATCTCTGTTCTCTAAAATGAATTATTAATCTGGGCCCCTTCTGGGGAAAGGAGAGCGAAGTTGATTGATACTTTGGAGTTAGAGAATGGGATAGCATTACTGGAGAGAAAAACAATCAACTTTCCCTCAAATGGGGAAGGTAGCAAGTTCTCTACTTGCATACAGCTCCAGTTGGGGTAATTGCTTGCCACACTTCTGGAGACTGGACATAAAAAGGCACTGCTTTGAGAGGAACAGCAATCATCTGGGGGCTGGGCCAATGGTCAGCAGCAAAGACCACTGTGGAGGGCATCTGTAAACCCAGCTAGTACAGTAGTGCCGGCAATCACAGAAGGGCCATGCTCAATGGCATCTTTGTGGGGTAGTCAAGCAATGTCAATGATGGTGATCACCATGGATTAAGGACTTGATCCCTCCCTAGATTTCATGAGTCTTGTACCAATCTAGGGACGAGAAGGGAGTCCCAAAACTTCACTATATTTCTGGCAATTTGGTGACAGAGGCCTCAGGTTTAATTTTCCTTAGAAAAATAAGGGAATTTTTTTGTACCTGAATGTTGAGGAGTGTTGGGGAAGTTCACCTGAACTTCCCACACATGTACCACATAAGTTCTTACCAATATGTTATTGTCTCTTTCCTTCCCTTTTTCATTTGTGTCTGTCTTATCTCTCTAAGACTCAAAGCCTCCCAAAGGCTAGTATCTTAACCTTGTTATAACCACAACTACAGTGACAACTACAAATTTATAACTGGATCCCCAATTCTGCCCAGCATGTTTCCTTATAATGTGTAGGTTCTATGTGAGCACTTGTCTGGTGAGCTCTTCACTGCATTTCACAAACAGGTTGATAAATGGGAACCTCACACACATTTACTCTGAGATATGTCTATGTGGTGTGGCCCCGAGAGGGCTTTCCCACCCCTGAAGTTCTGTGTAATGTTCTTGTTCTTGTCCTTTATTTCCCTACCTACCCACAGCTCTATTTTCAATATGAATTTAAAGTCCAAGCAATTGTTTTATGTGTTCACTGAGTTGCCCACAAACTCTGGTCTTTCATTTATGATTTCTGACACATGCCATGCTGTCTCTATCTCCCTGATTCCATTTCCCCAGAGAGACAGCTCACTGGGTCCTCCTGTCCACAGACAATTCAGTAGAACCCAAAGCTAAGCCATACTTTGTAATAAAAAATAAGAAGAGATGACCAATCTATGATGTGATATAAAAATGATCAGGCCAAACTCCGATCACTTTTGCCCAAGTAGGGAAGCTAACCTGCTTGGTAACAGATGTTACAGAAATATCTATCAATCGGCATTGATAACGGGGGCGGGGGGAGGGGGGACGGGTGTTAACAGTGGTGTCAAGGATTGTTTAGAATACTTTCTCTTGGTGGCCACTGGGTGTCCTCATTTACAAAGTAAATATGCAATATTTAGTGAAGGTCACCAGAGAGAATAAAAGACGCTAGTTTTCTCTTTGGCCTTTCACATACTGGGTACAAATTTATTGCTGAACTCACAACCAGGTTATATATTAGTACAGTTTAGAAACCTTCAGGTCAAACTGTTAAAGTTTACAACCAAAAGTAACTTATTCAGGATACAGACATGAATTTAAAAGGCAGTTTCCTCAACAGAGGGGACTGTGATCAGCTATTAGAATGAGCCCTTATTCATTTGAAAATTGGCATGGGATTTTGACTATCTGCCGAGAGAGCCAGCAGAGAGGAGCAGAGAAGGTCTTAATTTATTCTTGAAAGAAAAGAGAACACCAAATATCTCCATGGGATATTTGTTAGATTCTGTTTTTATCTCACCTTTTCTAAAAACTAATTAAAAATAATAATGAGAAAGATAAAATATGTCCTTTGCCTAGGAAAGCTGAAATAATGTGAAAAACAGTACAATGAGCTGGGTCAGTATACTGATTATCAATCATTTCACATCTGAAGACAAAGAATTAAATTATTTCTTTGTAGATCTGTTATCCCACCTGTAAAATGAAGGTGCGTATGCTTCACAGGGATGTTGTAGGGACAAACAGAATATGGAGGGACATAAGGTTCCTAGGAAGAGAAACTGTACATGAGATAGATTTAAGGCATTACTAATATTCTAATCGTGGCTGAGTCACAGTTGTGCATGACTCGTTCCTGCTGGACGACAGGAGTCAAGGCCAGAGCTTACACAGCCAACAAATATGTACTGATTTGCTGCTCCCAGGCACTGAGTGTGACACACTGCTCAGCAATCACTTAGTGTTCCCTAAAGTGGTATTTTGCATTTCTAGGACTGTCATTGTCTCTAAATTTATACTTACATACATCGCTGATGAGGTTCTTCCCTTGCATGGCAAAAGGAATTTCTGCCTTCCTCCAATTCAAGATACAGGATTACTATTGAATATATAATAGTACATGGCCTTCAAATGTCATACCTAGGGAATTAGCTAATCCTTTCCCAAAGTAAACTTCACTGTCATATTTTTTTTTTCACTAGCATACATCCGCAGCTTAATTAATATTCTCTGACATGTTATTTCAGTACATAAATTATTAACACGATTTTGCATCAAAAAACAACAATTTGACCAGGACTGGTGACTCACACCTACAATCTCAGAACTTTGGGAGGCTGAGGTGGGTGGATCACTTGAGGTCAGGAGTTCGAGACCAGTCTAGCCAACATGGTGAAACCCCATCTCTTCTAAAAACACAAAATTAGCTGGGCATGATGGTGCATGCCTGTAATTCCAGCTACTCAGGAGGCTGAGGCAGGAGAATCACTTGAACCCTGGAGGCAGACGTTGCAGTGAGCTGAGATCATGCCACTGCACTCCAGTCTAGGCAACAGAGTGAGACTCTGTCTCAAACAAACAAACAAAAACCCCCAACAATTTATACAAATAATATCAGGGAAGCCAGGAAGCTCTATGAGCTAATTCACTGCCTTTCAGAGATATTTGGTTGTCTTACTGGCTTTGCTTAATAGCCTTTTCTGTTTTTAAAGGAGCACCACGCATGCCTCTAGTATAGCAATCTGTAACACTTAATAAACAGTTAAATCTACAGCAATACACAACAGCCAGGTCACTTTCACCTTAAGATTACACTAAAGGCTTGCAATGTACTCAGAGTATATGGAAAAGTGTCTCATTTCTTCTAAAGATCCTTAAATTCCTTGTCTTTATAGTATTATCCAACTCATTAATTAGTAGGTTCATTTTTCAACTACTGTAACCCCAAAGATACCTATCTGCAGAGCCCTCCTAATTGTATTTTACCCTTGGCCTTTTCTCCTTTTAGTTTCCTCAGTTTGCACCTGTAATTTCACTTTTAGAACTTCTCCAGGCTCGGTGGCTGAACACCACACAGCACAGTCTTTATCTGATGTGCCGGCGCCTGGTGTGGTCTAAGACACACTGGTGTTTTGTTCTTGAAGTACAGGACTGATGTTCTGAAACCTAGACTCCAACACAAAGGAGATCGTTAGCTCATTTTAAGTGTCTCTTTTCTTCCCTCCCAGCCTCCTCCTACCCACCCCAATACTTCCTTAGTCCTAAGCACTGGCAGCAGATGGCAACCATATTCCAAAGCTGAGTATACACAAAATAGTGCCATGGAGAACAGAGTGGCTTCAAAGTTAGCCTTTCTATTCAAGTGGGATGGCGGGGACTTCTGGAGGAGTGAACTCATCTCTCATTCATTTAATCCTCTATTCATTCAGCCAGGAATTTGTTTTCCTACACATCCTTCTACTGTCCAGCCAGTTGAGGGAGGGTGGGCATGAAGCAACTCTCTTGAGGGCCCTTCCAGCAGGAGGGCACTACGATTTCTATGCCAAGCTCTTGTTTCGCTGGGCCAGCTCTGCCTGCTGCTGATCAAATCATGCCATTCCCGTAAGAGGAGCTTGGGAATACAGTGTGTAGGGGGTGGATTTCTCAAGAACTGTCTCCTTGCTAGACTGACAGTCACATGCCGTATTCCCTAGACAAAGACTAGACCCAGGAAAAGGATGAAACAAGGAGGAGGATGTGGGGTTGCAGAAAACTGTGCAGGATGTTACAGCAACGGGAGGTGGGAGTGGGAAAACCTTTTCTTTTTGTTGTTTCAAGGTTTGCTAGAGCTTTCGCCTAATCATCTGTTTGAGCATCTTGAAAATAAGTATCTATTTCCATGATATCTATCAAAAACAGGCATCAGATTATACTACAAAGTTGACCTGCCATATTGCTATTAGAATTAAAACATGTAGCAGCCTACAATCAAAAGAAAGCTTTTCTGTTTCCTCAGCATAAAAAGCAGAGGGTATTTGTGATACACTTTGTTTTGTTTTTGTAGGTCTGCTGAATGAAAAAAAAAGAATTGGGTAAAAAATTAGTACCTATATTTTTTTCAAATGGGCTAAATGCTTACAAATGCACTATACCATTACTTTAGCTTCATTCTCCCCACCACATTCACTTATTCATTCAACAAACATTTGCTGAGCACCTACTCCTAATTTGTGTAAGCACTTTGCTGGGTGCTAGGGATTCAGCAGTGGACAAGCTAAACAAGATTCTGCCCTCCTAAATTCTGTCACCTGGTCAAAATAAACATTTAACAAGTACACTGCTAGAATGTTATTTGAGGAAAAGGAATAATTGATCTTACCTAGTATTTCTTCTGAATCGTTCTTAAACATATTCCTTGACGGTCCAGACTCCTTTAGAAGTTCTACCTTAAATCTCTCTTTTTTTATTGTTATATTCATTCCTTTCTTGGCTACAATGTTGAGAGTTCAGATTGCAACTGCTATCATTTCTGGGGGGAATAGGAGTGGGAGTGTAACCCTGAGAATCCTTGCTTTTCAAACTACACATATATTTTCTCTGTAAATATTGTACCATCTAATTTGCGTCTTTGGATTTTGTTGATTAGCCATCAACATGTGATTTAAGGAATACTGCATATGAGATGCAGAAATCATGACTCAGTAAGTTATTATTTTAAAGCTCTCTTTTGGGATTTATACAGACTTGTGTACAGTCTAGTTTGGCTTTCTATCTAATCTGCAACTATTACTAGGAGGCTTGTAGATCAAGTTCTATACCCATGTGTCTCTGGAATTCTACAGTGAGAAGCAAAAGTGCTCCGGAGTTAAGAGAAGCAAACATCTGAAATTATCTCCATGCATTACCAAAAACTGTGAGCACCACAGAACAGGGAGGGTACCCTAGGTACAGTCAGCCAGTGACTTTTAAGATTACACTTTTTCCAACTACTGCAGACGGCTTCAGAATGAAAGAAGGTAAGTAAGCAGGGTGATTACAAGCAATCCTCTTTGGAAGTGAAACTTATTTACTCTTCTAAGCTTACCTCTATTTTGAATTATTTTAGACAACTCTCAAACCATCAAGCAGACCGACTTTCAAAAAAATAAAAGATGCATTTCTTTACTTGTAAGTATTTCTCTTTGCAAAGGGCTCTCTAATATGGTAGCATAGAAGTTTGCTCATTCTAAGGATCTGATGATTTGCTCTCTTCGGGTATCCTGGCCGGAAGGTGCTTTGGTGAAAAGGCACCTAAGGTGAAATGGACAGATTGTAGATGGGTGCACATAGGTGAATGTACAGATCCTACAATGTGTTCTGAGGTAATAGAGCACACATATCCATTCCCTATAATTTGAAAATCTCTCTCTGTTTTTTTTTAATTTTTTTTTTTTTTTTTTTTTTTTTTGAGACAGGGTCTTAGTCTGTCACCCATGGTAAAATGCAGTAGCATGATCATGGCTTACTACAGCCTTGACTTCCTGGGCTCAGGTGTTTCTCCCACCTCAACCTCTCAAGTAGCTGGACTACAGGTGCACATTATTATTCCCAGCTAATTGTTTTGTAGACATGGGGTTTCACTATGTTGCCTAGGCTGGTCTCTAACTCTTGGGCTCAAGTGATCCATACACATCGGCCTCCCAAAGTGTTGGGATTACAGGCATGAGCCAATGGGCCCAGCTTGAAAATCTCTTATTCACTAGAATACACTTGAAGACAAGAAGGAACTTAATAGATTAACACTAGAATATAATGCTATAATATTAATAATTCTCTAACCCTTTCCTATGCCAAGAAGACAACATTCAGAGAGATTTTGAAACTTCTTTGAGTTCCAATTTCCTTATCTGTAAAATGGGGTGTTTTGTAAGAATAAGATGATGCATATCAGTCCTCTTTCATTTAAAAAAAAAAGACAACACAAATGGGAGGATAAAATAAGTCAAAAAGATAATGGAGAAGCTTCCCAGTCTACTTAGGTTTGAATCCAAGAAGGGACAAGCAGAGGGGCACTGGCTTTTCCTTGAAGTGAAGGAGGGAACTCTCTTACACACATTCTTCTCCTACAGATCTAGGGCTTTTCAGTCTCATTCTCACGGGGAAAGGATAGTGCACCTATCCTTTCATTCATTATTTCACTTTTGAATTACCCATTCATTATTTCTTTTTAAAACATTAAGCTTCTTTAAAAAGTACATTGTAATAGTTACTTTCCCATTTATCCTATGTTTGTTCCTGAACCCCTCTTTATGGTCTTTTTTTGCGACACATCTGATTCTGCTTTCTTGTATCATTTTAGTTCATACTAATAATTTTAAAACACTTCAACTGTAGCCGACACTCAACTTCATGGAGTGCTGGGTGTTTCTCTAGTGCTGCTTTAAGGGCTTTACATATGGTGTTTCACTGAATCCTTCTAATAACCCTATGAGACAGATACTATTTTTATTCTCATTATGCGATTATGCACATGAGGAAATGGAAACATAGGGAGGTTAATTAAAGGCACATAAAATGCATTCATAGGCTGAAGTTCATGTTAATAAGAGCAAATAACTAGACCCTGGGTGTGAAAAAATATTTTCTGAATATTGGAAAATAAGGCATAGCCCCAATCTTAGTCCATTATCAACATGTTCAAGAAACAGCTTTAGTAGCCTGTTATCATACCTGCCCCTGCCCTGAAGGCATATTGGAGGGATCCGAGAGGGCATCAGGAGCCATTTTGCATTGGGATATTCACAGGGACCTCTCCTCCTTGCTTCTTAGTTCACTCTTGGGGGCCAGGTTTGAGGATGCAGATTCTGATTAGGATATGTCCTGGGGAAGTGGTTTTTTCCTTCTTTTAGTTCTCTGACCCCAATACAACAAAATCTTTAAACCAGTGTCCCAGAACAACATGCAGGAAAAAATATGAACCTCTAAGAGAAAGGCCCAGTCATGGTACCAGTGGAGTCCAAAAGCTCCAGGACAAGAACCCCTGCTCTGGAGCAGTGCTAGGGGGTGGGCCTACGCTTTGCCTGTATCACTGCCCAGTGAAACCAGGCCTGCTTTGCAGTGCCAGTCAGCATGTCAACCCATAATTACTTAGGCCATTTCAGGAATCCCAGGATCTAGTCACCCGTCTGGGACCTTTAATTCTAGACCTTTATTCTAGTCACCCATCAAGAATAAAATGGAAAGGGCCAGATTTCTGAGGTTTTCTAAAAATTGGAAAAAATCCATTCAGGCCTACATGTAAAGACCTACAGTATTTCCCCGAGAAAAGGGTGTGTATCCTTTCCCCTGGGGTTAACTTTTAAAAGTTTTAGTTCAGAATTTGCATGTGTCTTTTCCATTAGACACAGAGTTATGTTTTGTAGTTCAAACTTATATGCACCTTTCTTTCATTATCTCCTTTACATCTAAATACCTGGTTAAGATATGAGACAGAGATAATAAGTGATTACATAGGACAGAAAGTGATTACAGCAAAAAATTGAATGACAAAGTTAATTCAATTATGGTTTCTTGAAATTCTCTGTGTAATATTCCGCATGCCACACTAAGCTTTCTTAAAAATTCTGTATACTTTGGTCTAATATCTTGGTGTAAAACTGATAACATAACCAAGCTAAAACTAGTGAGGATAAATAAGTAGCAGGAAACTCATTTTTAGAATTGGAGAGGAAAGGAAAACTCCTCAAGGTCAATTTTGACATCAACAATGAATTCATTTGGCCTTGTGAGATTATAAAGACTCATGTTCAAAATTCTTCATATAGCTGTTTATATAATTTTCAGTAGTGACAAAATAATCTCCTTATTTAGTTTTACAGGTAATTTACTAGTAGAACAAAGTAACATTTGATTCAGTTGGTTCCAGATCACCATCCTAAAGTAGAAGTATATCAGATACTTTGTGTCCAGGTGGCACTGGCCTTTGGAATGTTTTGGACCATCACAGAAAGCAGCATAGTTTAAGTAAACAAATTGAAAACCCCCTACAAATAACGAATTTGAGGATGTCTCATGACAATGAAGGAGGACTTGAGAACAACACATAGGTGTGTTACTGGTAATTACAGAGCTACCTGAATTGGGCATATCATGAAAGAAGTACACAGAACATGGCTTTTAAAGGATTAGGCTTTAATTGTTGTTTTAAAAACAACAATTGTTCTTAAAAATGGTTTTAAAAATTGTTAAGATAATTTAAATGCTCAAAGTGTTTGACACCTGTCCTCTACTTAGTGTTCAGAGATTACTGAGGGTAAGGAACTGAGTGAATACTTGTGAAGTAATAATTCTTGCAAAACATTATTTCTCATTAGTTAAAAAGAAGAGAAAGGAAGTAGAGAAATTTTGAAAGGAAGTAGAGAAAGAACCAATATAATTTATTTACTGCCTCACTGGGCTTGGGTAGTGCCTTCAAATTCCTTTTACATATATTTACCATTCCAATTGCCCTGTGAAATGGAAGATCTAGTTCCCTCTCACCTTGCCTATTTAATTGCAGAGTCTCCCTTAACACTGGTTTTTCTCAGTCTATAATGGGCTAGAAACTCTTCTATCGTAAAAATATTCATTACTCCACTTTTGAGTAACCCATTCCTTGTTTCTTTTTAAAACATTAAACTTCTTTAAAAAGTACATTGTAATAGTTGCTTTCCCATTTATCCTATGTTTGCTCCTGAATCCCTTTTTATGGTCTTTTTTGTGACACATCTGATTCTGCTTTCTTGACAGCAACCAGGAGGCTGGCAATCTCAGAACCCAAGGTAATCTTTTCCTAGGTCTCTCCCTTGTTGGTATCTGTGACACCTGATACTAACTGCTGACCCTTCCTCTCCCTGATGGTCTCTCTGCACTATCCTATTTCTTCTCCTCTCTCTTCGACCCCCCCTTTTCTTTTCTTCTTTTTATTCATTCTTCATTCTCTTGCTTATCACTCATGTAAATATTTCCCAAGGTTTTGCTTTCCTTTTTTCTCTTAACAAAGACTTCTTTGAAGTTTACTCTCATACTTATGACTTGTAGTGTGGCCTCCTGGCCAAAGTGTTTGCTAGTCCTAATTTCAAGTATTCCTGCTGTGCCCCAGGACCCTGTTTGCAACTCAGTGTTAGTTGTCTCCACTGGGAACACATGTGGTAGCTCATACCCAGCACTATATGAAATGGAACTCTATTCAATTCCACTATATGAAATGGAACTCTATTCAATTCCTTTAAATGCCTTTCATCTTTTCTTGATATCTTGAAGTTATCTTTGAAATTGCCCTTGTTGTACCCAACACATAGCTCCCAGAGCTGTCTACCCTCATCCTCAAAATCTGTTGCATGCATGCTACCCATCCCTCTTATCACTAGCCCTCTTCAGGTCACCAATAGTGTAAACTACTGACAGTGCTGTCTGGGCGCTCTCCTTCCTCAAGTCGCTCCTTCTCACATCCAGGCTGCTAAATTAGATCTTCCCAAAGTCTTGATCATGCAGCCCTACTTAATACCCTTCCACAGCTCTGCAACAGAGTGCAAACCCCTCATACCTAATCCTAATGCCTCACTTCTAGTCTTTCAAAAGAGCTCAAATGGAACCATCTCTAATAAACCTAACTATATATTACTGTTAACTGGATTAAAATATACTTTACAAACTTTCTAAATTCTCAGACACTGGTGATGTGAGGACATGTATTGTTTTAAGATTCTTGGTGGTGGAGTCTGTTTTTCTCCACCTTTGTGTCCTCATGGAACTCACTGTAGTGTCAGGCACAGAAGATATATTCTATACATACTTGCTGAGTGAATGAATCAATGCTCTGGTGGGTCTCTGTTTATGGGGACATATCTTTAACCACTCTGCATGGAAGTTGTTTGTGAATGTTATCTGATCTTCTCTACAAAACTCTAAGTCTGAGCATAGAGCTTCAGTTTATAAAACTGCATCCTGCACAATACTTAGCCTGTGGTCTTCCACATTGAAAGCATCTACTATATCGATAGATGAATAGTCCTGACTCCTTTCTCTTCAGAAAACATTATATTTGCTCAGAAGCAGACTTAGTAACAGGCAGCATAAATGGTGGTAGAAAGGGCAGGGTTCTGTTTCTGACTCTGTCACTCATTATGCTGCGAAACTTTTTTGATGACACTTCCAGTTTTCTCAGTGTACAATGATGGGTATAGACTAGGTAAACTTTCATCTTGCAGTGCTGATAAAAAGTTAGAATTGGTACACATTCCTCAGAGAGAATAAAGGATTCACAGGCAGAAGAAAAGCAGAAAAGAAAGCATAAAGTGCTCATTCTGCTGATGAAGTAATAAGGTACTTGTTTATGGTACCTAGCGTAAGGTGACTGGTAGAAAGAACCGACTTGAAATTTCCTTAAAGCAAGAAGCCCTTAAAGAATCCTCATGCATGCTCTCAATCAATCCTAAATGATCCAACTCTAAGGGCAGTAGTGCATGTGGCCTCTTTTATTTTCATAAGGATGTGAGAAGTTTTGACAGATATGGAGAAACACTAATTTTATATAATGAAATTTGCCATGACCAGAGGACGCATACATGAAACTGTCACTAGCAGCTGTACATAAGAAGTAAAGATGTATTCCTGCATGTGGTGAGATGGCAAGATGAAGAACAGGACCCTGAAAATCAGCAGTGGGTCCTAACAATTGCATATGGACAATCACATCTATGCAATGTTTGGGAGAGCAATATGGCACAGTGTAGTAACTTGGGCCAATGAGCATTGAGACCAGACTTGCCAAGCGACCTGGGAGGATTTCACAAGAAGACAGATGATTAAGAGTCTGGAGGGGCCACAAATCAATGACAAAGTTCTAGCATGACACCTGTAGGTGACTCTAGCTCCAGGGTTGAACTTGTCTCAATAACTAGTTACTCTGGCCAGGTGTAGTGGCTCATGCCTGTAATCCCAGCACTTTGGGAGGTCAAGGCAGGCAGATTGCTTGAGCTCAGGATTTGAGACCAGGCAGGCAATGTGACAAAACCTCGTCTCTACCAAAACAAAAACAAAAACAAAAACAAACAAACAAAAAAAAACACTAGCTGGATGTGATGTTCCCAGCTACTCAGGAGGCTGAGGTAGGAGGATTACTTGAGCCCGGGAGGCTGAGGTGGCAGTGAGCTGAGATTGCACCACTGTACCCCTGCCTGGGCAATAGAGCCAGACCCTGTTTAAACAAAAAAGAAAAAGAAAATTTATTTTGAGATTTACTGATCAAAATCATCACTAGGTCCCTCAGAATACTTTCTTACTTTGATTGGCTTTGTGGACGGAAGGGTGATTTTGCCTATTAGAAAATAAGTGGGGCCAGGTGCGGTGGCTCATGCCTATAATCCCAGTGCTTAGGGAGGCCGAGGTGGGTGGATTACAAAGTCAGGAGTTTGAGACCAGCCTGGCCAACATGGTGAAACCCTCTCTCTACTAAAAATACAAAAATTAGCTGGGCATGGTGGCATGTGCCTGTAATCCCAGCTACTTGGGAGGCTGAGGCAGGAGATTCACTTGAACCCGGGAAGTGGAGGTTGGAGTGAGCCAAAATCATGCCACTGCAGTCCAGCCTGGGTGACAGAGTAAGACTCCATCTCAAAAAAAAAAAAAAAAACATAAGTGGGTGTCTTGCTTTATTATATATTTGGAAAGCAAATATCTCTAAAATGGACATAGGATTCAGCTCAGCTGAATTATAACAACAGACAATGTTATTCAAATACAAATTGTCCCATGATTAAAATGAGGCAAAGTATAAGAAGGCCTCAGTGTCATAACTGAATTGTTCTGTTTTCTGAAAACTCTGCACTCTCCTTGAGCCTCTGTAGTTTTGCTTCTTTCTGTTCCTTCTGCCTGGAATGCCATTCCTTCTGCCTTAGACTTTACAAATGCCCACTCCTTTATGATCCAGTTTAATGTCATTTTTGGTGTGGAGCTCTTTCCACTGCAACAGGCTGCTTCCTCAGGAGCTCTGTAGCATTTTGCGCATACTGGAACACTTTAATTCTGCATTTGTATTTACCCCTGTTCCTAAAGTGTGGGGATGGGATCTTATTCCTCTTTTCATCCCTATTATTAGTTGAGGACTTGGTGCAGAAGGAGGGGTTAGATAACATTGATCAATGACTGAATTAATTACTTAATGAATGAATGATTAAGAATGACTACCAGAAATTACTGCATTAAGTGACCAAGGAAGAAACCCAATTAAATTGGTATTATAGGGAAATAATATGTTTTATAAAAAGAGGGCCAATTTTAAAAGCAGAGGTAGATTAAGATACAAAATTTCAAGACCTGCGCTTTTTAAAAATAAGCATGTCCCCAAATGCATGAAGTGGAAACTCTAGGAAATTAGAGCACATGAAAAAAAAAAAAAATGAACTGGCTTTCTAATGTGTAAGTGCTAGACTAAGCACTAAAATCTCTAAATAAAGGGCGTAAAAGGTAACGAAAAAATTCCAAAGAGATTATATATCAATTAACTAAGAGGTAGAAAGGTGACTTTTTAAAAAGGGAAAGACTACCTTTAATAACATAAAATCCACACTTAACAGATGAGGGATTTACTTGGCTAATGAAATGACGGAAAAACAGTTTAAATGAAAAGATAAGTCTATAAGTCCTTACAGGACATAGAATAAACCAGAATGCAGGATAGTCTGGGGGCAACAAGAGCACTTAGTCACACCAAAGACGCTCTATTATTGCTTAACTGATATGGAATTTATTAGAAAATTAATAACAAGCCATTGGATAGTAACTGTCTGTGGCTGTTATTCCATTCCATTTTGGCTATATTTTCTCTGCAAATTAGTGTGACCCTAAAATGTTTTCAGGATTGTCCAACTTGTCCTAAATTCCATAAATAAACTCTTTCAGAGGATGCTGTTTTTTGCCATGTCTCTATTACGGTTCTTCACAGATGGACCATTTTTGTCCTTCCAAAGTCTAAGAATAACTCTTTCAGTTATCAAGACATACCAAAATCCAGTTCAGCTGCTCCTGTGGGATTCCAGTTAGTTTAGACACATCTGCTGAGATACATGCATTTGAATCCAAATGAAGCTTTTGTTTGATTATACATTTTGAACATTTATGGAGATTTTCTGGGGCCAAAATGTTTTTCATTTTTTGGCACACCAAACAGAGATCTTCAGTTATAAACACTGCCTTCTGAGCACCTCCAACAGAAATCCAATCTTTTCATGTGAACAGGTGCCTCAGGAAGTTTTTGGAAGGTTTTACACTGAATCAGCTTTCTGATTGGAAACTTTCTGAACACGCAGTCAAATTTGCCAAAGAGACCTTCAAACTTGCTTGAGCAGTTTTCACTCATACAGACATACATTCACACATAGAGACAGCCAAGTAAAAGCAAATCAGAGCCCTCTAAAACTGATGTATCTTTCTTAAAGGTTAAATATCATATGCAACCAAATTGAACAAAAAGATACACACAACAGGAGACAGAACGGATAGCAGGAGGTTCTTCATTGAGTGTGTCTCTCTCAAAGACTTTCCTAGAGTTTAAGCTATACATTCTTTCAGTAAAATTTTTTATCTCATCTGGTTTCAAAATATACTCAAGCATTCACATTTTTAAATATGGCACCATAGAGTATTGCTACTAATTCCTTTCACTCACAAACCCGTTCAGTTATTTTGAAACACTTCCTTCTCTACCACAAATAGGTAAACCAGATTTAAACGTAAAGAAAGAAAAAAAAGTCAGGGGTTCTTTAGCAAAACCCTCGTCTTACCGATGCCCTATAACTTTTACTTTCCAGTTCGAATACAGCATAAAAAAGTTGTTATAGAGTAAAAATTGTTATAGAGTAAAATAACTTTTTAAGCCTTAAGCCTAAAAGTTTTTAGGGTAAAATCACTCCCCCCGTGGGCATGCCTAGAATTCAAGGGGAAATCTGCTTTCAAATTGTTCTTATGGCCCCGAACCAGATGCTCTAAGGTGGCCAGAAACCTTTGTCTACACCCACTTAGCAGATTTCTGGCTCGTTATCAGGGACTAAAAGGTTTATTTTCAGAAATGAATCATTTCTTTCAAAATATCCCTTACCCTATTTACATGCTTGCATATTCCTTCCATTTTGTTTTCCCCCTACAGCTTTACTAAGGGAATTAATTATCTGGAAGAACAGGAACATACAGTAAGTACATCTGAGTTACAGGATGAGACACAGTATGTCATCTATTAGGCCTGGCTAAGACCAGCAGCTGATGCTAAATGGGAAGGAACATGCACCAAATGTTTTTTAATCACAAAGTTAGTAATTAATTGCTCTTTAAAATACATTTTATGCTTCTTTCTGTCTGTGTACATGAAATGCACATTTATTACATGCCAAAAATTACAACATTATGGTTTAAATGTGACTGGCACGGAAGTCCGGAAATCAGAGTTAATGTTCCCACAGCAACTTTAATTCTGTCCGTGTGCACATGTAGAGCTATAATAGTCTTCCGTTCCAGGATAATACATATAGATGGTTTTGGGAGGGAAGCTAAAGACCCATATCCTCAACTGTAGTTACAGGAAAAAAATCAAAAGATAAAAGCCGTGCTCCTTTCCACATACGTGGATAAAAACAATGTCCCCACGCCCGGTGTTGTGTAATCGGGGAATGAAAGAATCTGCTGTGATGCCAGCACTCAAGGGGACAGTTTCTGTTGCTGTGGGAACCTGAACTTTGCATTTCCTGACTTTGGGGTAATTAAAATGTCAGCCTTAATGTGGCATTAATGCAGTTTGCCATAAAAATCCTCTTTGTTTTGTTCTCTAAAAAATTGCTTGAAAGTTCAAAATGAGCCAAGTGTACTAAAAATTTTAATCACAGGGACTTGGGCGGGTAAAGCAAATGGTTGGGAGGGGGATGGCAAGAGTTGGAAAAGGGAGAGCCCACCGGCCTCTGCGAGTGTCCAGCCCCAGCAGAGTGATGCTACCTGTAGAGCTAAAGTTAAATCCACCCACATGACAGTCTGGTAATGTGTAAAGGTTCAGTGAAAAATAAATAAAAACTGTTCATGGGTAAGTGTACCTTGGTAAGGACACAAAAAACGAGACAGTCTGATGAGGCCCGTGTAAAACATAGGGAGGTAAGTCACCACGGATATCAGCTTCCAACAAAAGAAAGACATCAGAATAGGTGGCTCCACAGCAGAAGTAGGGAGGACCACCACAGAGAGGAAAATCACTTCTTTCAATGGGAGCCTTATTTGGGGGAAAACAAAATGGAAGAAATATGCAAGTAAAAGTTCTGGTCACGTCTATCACATGTATATGACTGTGATGTGCTACAGCTTGATAGCTGTCAAGGAAGGTTTTTCATATGGAGAGCTTCATCTGCTTTACTGACTTGGTTTAGTCCTGCTTAAGCATTTAAAGGGAGCACTTGGCTCGGCTCATACTCAGCCTGTTTAGTGGGTAACTTCTCTGTCAAACACCTAGGGTGTTTTTTACCCTTCAGATTCCATAACTCATCTTAATGCCTTCCATTATCACCATCTGAATTTGCTTACCATTAGCTTTTAGCAATGGTGAAGAGGTGATAAGCTAGGAGGTAAAGAGGGAATATTGCTAAAAGGAAATTGTGTTAGCAGGCACACTGGAAAGCAACATACATATTAGCAGCAATATTAACCTCATCATCTCACAAAAGAAAGCATATCTCAACTGTATTTCTTCTTGTTTTGAATATTACTGGGATCTTTTGCCAAATTTGAAGAGGCGCAGTAGGTTAAATAGCCAACTGAGAATTTAAGGGGTCAGACTTGTCATCTTTGCTGTAAAACAGCCTGTGTCCTTCATATGCAAAAAAGACTGTGGCTTACCCACCCATGTCAGTTCCTATGCAGAGCTGACTTTTCTTTTGTAAGGATGCTTTACCCATCATGTTTTACAACCCAGTCACCAATATGAGTAGTTGCACATTTTGAAGATGCCTGTTCAGAGCCAGGAATGCCATCTTTGGGCTCAATAGAGAATTCCAATAAGAAACGCTCTCACAATGAGAGCAAATCCATAAATACCCAAATGAGTTAACCACAAGCAAGTCTTTCATCTACCTGGGTGTCAATTTTCTCAGTTTTCTCATCTGTAAATTGGGAAGGATCATACTGACAGGAAATGGGCATTAAATCATGACTAAGAATAATTTTGCTAAACACATGACAAATAAAAAGGTGCTATAAAAATTCAGGCACTTGTGAAAGCTTGGAACACCACACACTGGTGGAATGTTTCTGAAGTTAAAGAGACTAACAAGTCAAGGGCACTATTTTTAAATGCCCCAAATCTGTTAGTTCTAAATAGGAACTGAATATTTTACCTTAAAGAAATTAGGCTTTTAAATTAATCTATGGTAAGAATGACATTTGAAAGTAAAAAAAAAAAAAAATCCTCTTGAATGCAAGAAGAGCATCCAAAAATTTTAACAGCTTAAAATAAACCTTTTTCCTGTCTTCTCTCAAGCAATCTCCAAATGGACAGATTTCTGTGAATCTTTCCTAAAAACAATTTTCTTCTAAGTGTAGGCTCAAATCAGGACAAACTACAATCCAAATATATTTGGAGAAAAGTATAATCAATTTAAACAACAGGTTGGAACAGAGAAGACTTACACATCTTAATGGAAAAATCAAAGCGACTTTCTAAACAGCTGGAGATCAGGTTTCCCCTCCTCGTTTTTTCTTCCAACTGAGCTCACATCCACTGGCTTCCTCAGGGCCACCAAGGAGATGTATGGTGACACCATACTCACGCTGCTCCTTAAACGTACTTCATGCCAACGCTAGGGCCTGGCCAGAGGATGCTCATGATAAAGCACAATATGAAGCCCAATGCTTTTTCTATTCGGCAAAACATTTATTTTTGCCATAACAGAAGATTTCTGGGCCAAGGCAATTCTAGGTAATCCACACCCATAAGGTGTGGCACAAAGCCAGGTAATGGATTTGCATGTAGAAAATAGCCCATTCACCACACGAACGGGCTGTTTTCCTGGTGGGAAGGGATGGTGTGCACATGCCTGTGGGCACTGTGCCATGCTACGTTCCAGTTCTGTCTTTACTATTACGCTGGAGACTGCCAGGCAAGAAGGTCCAAGGATGTGATTATTAGGACGGTCCTCAGGACACAATCCCTGCTCCTGCTCCCTGGTTTATCTATAGAAGCCGCAACTTTGTTCAAATCTCATGGGCCACAGAGATTTGGCTTTCGTTACTTCCCTTTTCATTTTCTAGTGATGGCTAGATGGTCTTAGTCCAACCTTAAGTAGTACAAACTCTCTTCACTCCAACCCTGCCCCAGGTCATTTCCCTCTATTCAAAGACTATCATGACGAAGCAAGTAGAGAATGGAATCTCCCAGACCGATTTGTCTCTTGCCTTCTTTGCAGAATTTTACATTTGTTCTGTCAGATAAATAACAATAAAAGATTTAGAATCTTATTTCCTAATTAATAATTTTTGTCTTTGTGGACAGAATTTTATTTTTGAAATAAAACTTTGCGGATCTTATGTTACTCATTTTTAAAAATATGCCAGTTATTTGCATGTTACCAGACATCGTGTACGGAGATCAGTTCAGAAGAGTTGTTGGGCATCTTAAGACTAAAAGGAATATTCTTTTGGATTCGACTCCAAAGTTATTTCATTCCTTTCCATTGTCAACACGCATGTTTCTTTTTCTCTGAAGTATTGGGTTACATTTCAGAAAGAGAAAAAAATCTCCTAAACGTGATTTATCAACTTGCTTAAAATAGAATTAGAAGAAGTGACTCCCAGATTAGTGGGAAGATGGCAAAAATAAACAGCAAAGAAGTGATTTCAATAGCGACGATCGCATTAAGCTGCCCATTTCCAAATTTAGCCCTTAGGCAGTTTTTTTAATTAAAAAATATTTTTAACCTGGATTCTCATTGGCTATGTGAAGTCTGGGTGGCTTCTGAATTCTTGGAAGCCATTCTCTTTTCTTCTGTAAATTTATGCTATCCTTTAACCACTTCAAAATAAATTAAAAACTGGAAAGACAGAAATTCAGCCAAGCTACATGAGACTCCAATAACGAATGCAAATCTGACTTGTGTTATGTAATTTCAAAATGGATGTTTCCTCATGTCTAACTGGCCTTCTGAGGTCCACGTTTGGTTGTTCAATTTAGTAATCGTGGAAGTGCCGTTATCCAGATCGAGAATAAATAGACACCAGTAACAAAACTTCTTTTTCTGAGTTAGCATCAGGAAAAGAACGTGGTTTATGTAATTAATCAGCCTTTTAAGGTCAAATGGCTTGTCACCTGGCTTTTAAATACACTCTAGCTTTTAAAATATATAGATGTCTGCTGAATGAAAATGGTGGCACGTTACTTTTGGCTGCTTTAGAAGACCAAATGCAGACAGCTTGCTCTGAAAGTAAAAAAGCCAGAACCCAGGGGAGAAGCATTATTCCAAGCACTGCGAAGACACCATCACCTTAATGGTGTACTCACAATCAGATGACCCGGTGTGAGCGTGAGAGTTTGTCAGTGAATGTGTTGAGTGGATGAGGGCTGGGTCTGGAGACAAAACAGCTTCAAAGTTCAGGCAGGGAAGGCCCGGCTTGGCGCTGGATCCACCCGGCTGAGTAATCTCATTCTCCTCAGATGCCTTCTGGTTTTCAGCTGTCTTGGGTTTCTTCCTGAAAATAAACAAAGGGCCCTTTGAAGGAACTGACTGCATATTTGGGAAAAGGCATTTTTAGAATCTGTTAAAGATAACTTGATTTTTTTTTCTGAAGGGGGATGGGAGGGAGTCCAGTATGTCCCTTGTTTTAAAACAAGCTGATTCTTGTTTTTTTTCCCTCCAGTAATGGCCTAACTGGGAACACATGAAAGCATATGGGCCAAGAAAACAGCACCACATTTGGACTCTGTTGGCTGTATAAAAAGACCCTGTCCCAGAACTTTAGACAGCTTGAGCTACGTATGGCTGACATTATCCAAGAAAGCATCCCTCTTCCCCCCTTAGGAGTTTTAACATGGTCTGGAAAAATACTAGTGGAAGTTTTACCGTTCTAGCATTTGTCAGGAAGCTTAGAGACAGGACTCGTGGAGTAATGGGAGGAGCACTGGACTGGGAGTCAGGAGACTTGAGCTACGGTACTAGCTGTGCCTCTAACTTGCTGTGTGGCCTTGGGCACCTCACTTCACCTCTCTGGGCTTCAGTTTCCTCATCTGTAAAATAAAGGGCTTGGATTAGAAGGCCTTAAAGGTTCCTTCCAACTTTAAATTTCTACTTATGGAATACATTATGGAACATCCAACTTTCTTGCTTTTATTTAGATTTTATTTTAAATCAATAAAATTTCAAATCACAATTTAAATTTGCAGGCAGTACAGATGACGGGGTAGTGATGGAGGCTTCTGAGAGTAGCAAGTGAAAAGTCAAAGAGCTTAGATTCTAGTAGCTAAAGAGGGAAGGTGTCATGCAGAGATTTTTCTACTCCAACTCTTTACTCATCCTATGCCTAAGATTTTTTATTTAGTGCATCGTCCTGGAGTTTAGGGTGTGATTGTGTGTTTGAGATATGAGGAAGAGATGGGTGAAGGGAATTAGAAAGTTATACGAGGTCAGAATAGGAAGTAAAACAGCACAGCTATCAGTCAGCTCAGGTCTCCTCTCCCCAGGACAATGCAACTGATATGAAATTAGCAAACACTTAGCTTATACTACACATACCCTAGACCCCAGCCAAACTGGATTATTAGTAATAGTTTCTGAACATTTCCCCAATTCCCTTGGATTTGTGTCTTTTTCTATCATGATGTGGATAGTGACCAGAAAAAGCATTTCTTTTATTTGTAGAAAACTATGTGTGGTACAGAATTTGTTTCCATGTTTCCCTTGTTTCTGTGAGCATGGTAATGGACTTGTTATGCAGAATATTTTGTATTTAAATTTGTTGTACTGGGTAGTTAAATCTGCCCTCGCAGAATATGGTGTTATGATTAGTATGCTGTGTTTTCAGTCCAACAGGTTGTGAAATAAAATCTGTTTCTTCAGAGGGCAGGAGGCAGAGATGGCATGGTAAAGATTAGAATAGAGGAGGCTTTCAGACATCTTTTTCAGTATGGAGGAAGGCAATATAAGAGAAGCAACAAATTATAAGACCTTGTCAATTGTTTGTTGAATGGTGATTATGAGAGTAACCCCAAATCTTGAGTGTCTATGTGGACCCCCAAGAAGCTGGTATTCTGGTTTTCAGTTTAAAGATGTAGCCAAGATCAAAGTTGCTAAAGCCCAACTCCTTTATTAAAACCAATGCTTTCTCTAAGGTCATCTCTCTCTCACTGTTATCTACCACCAGGTTAGAAAACTCAGGGTCACTATACACCTTCCTCTGCCTTAAAGCCAATTCATCAATAAGTTCTTATAGTTTTGCTTCCTTCATATTTTTTTTTCACATCTGTGTTTCCATTCCAGTTTCACTGCAATCACCTTACCTCTTTCTGTCTAGCTGATTGTTTGCTAACCGGCTCTCCATCCTCCTTCACTCCTTGGGTCCTGCTTCTTTGCATTCACTAAATCTGAGATGACTACATTAGCCTGACACTCAAGGTCGGCTCTGTATCTCCTCTAACTTTTCTCATGTGTCCTATATATTGGCCGTACTGAACTCTCAAATTTCTTGAATATCCCCTAGAACATCCTGGGAATCCACATTCTTGGCTCTACAGCTTTGCTCAAGTTTTCTCTTGCTTTGAATATCCCAAATTTCATCTCTGCCCTGTTGCAATCATACTTATCCTTCATACTTATTAAATAGTATCTTCATCTTATAACTGTCTTGATTCCTCTCTACCAGATAGGACTTCACTCCCCACATTGAATTTCTCCCTAGGTCTTTCTCTGAAATACCTAAGCTCTTTTTTTTCCCTAATCTTATTTCACTCACTAAATTTTATTTCGATAATGGCAATTTATGTGCATATCCCTCTTATGAGACTGTAAGCTCTCTGAAGGTAAGGAAATGTCTTAGTCATTTTTGTATTCCCATGTTCCTCTATTCTTTTTTTCTTCCTTCTCTTCTGTCATTTATTCATTTACATATTCATTTTACAAATATTTATGATGTAACCATGATGTGCCAACATGGACTAAAGAATAAAACAGGCCTGATTCCTTCCTTCCCAGAGTTTACTGCCTCATCTATACTATTAAGCAGTGTAGCTTAGACAAAGCTGGCATTCAATAATTGATTGTGGATGGAATGAAATGAAGCTGACATTAAAGTGTATTTTAAGAATAGTCATAGTCTGAATCCCAATTAAGTTTCCTACTTTTTATGCAGCAAGGTAGCAAAACTATCTTGACTGGCTGCTTTTGCTTGAAGTCTGTGAAGGGCATTTAATAAGAGCAGGACTGTTTTGCTCAGTAAGGCTAGGCTAACCTTCATGATTCATTTAAATATAGGGACGAAATAGTAATGACATATATCAACTAGAAGAAAAAAATGTTTATTTTTGGTATTCATAGGCAGCGCCTAGGATACTTTCAGATGTGTGTTTCAGAAAATTAGGGAAGCTTTCTTTTAAACATAAGGACATAGCCAAATCACTAATATTACTCTTTTATTTTTAACACTGCAAAAATTTATATTGTTCTTCCTATCAATGCCCTTGTTTCCTTCCCTAGATTCGCTCGTTTCCTACCTGACATCTTGTACCACACACTCCTGTTGCCTCAGTGATCACTTTGGGAGAATATTCATAGCATAGAGGCATTGGAGCTACCTCTATAAACAAGAAATGTTAAAAACTCAACCTTTTTGGCTTACCCCCTCATTTGTCTCACATCACTTTACTTACTCTTATACCACTGGGCTGTTTCCCAACTGTGCAGATATCAGAGAACTGCTCACCATCCTCAGAAGCAATTTATTTCCTATCTCACCCTCTCTAATAGTTCTTCTGACCCCTTTTTCTGGAGCTGAGAAACCCTAAAACGTAGCACCCGTTCATGTCTAGACATGCACAGGTGCTGTGAACTGACCCCATTTTTGCAGTTCATAGTTTATTAAGGAGGAAAGAATAAGCCCTGTCATAATTGATTGAAAATACATTTTGGGGCTGTATAAAAATAATTATAAACATGGCACATCTGAGGGCAAGTCTTTTCAAGCCTCTGTGGCAATGCACTATTCACTGGAGCCTTTAGAGGGCAGCAGCACACTGGCTGACTCCAGTGGATTTCAGAGAGGCAAACTCCCGACCAGAACCTTCCTCCTGGTCACCATGCCAAAGGTTGATTTGCCAGGCTCTGGCCTCTCAGTCTCTTTCTTTTCAATTCTCTGGCCTCTCAGTCTCTTTCTTTTCAATTCTCATTCTCTCGCTCTCTCTCCTCTCTCTCTCTGTCTGTCTCTCTCTCTCTCCCCCCACTTCCTCCTCCTTCCCTCCCCCACTTTCTCTGTTAAAATTATACACTCTGATGAAGTCGCCCCTCAACCGGAAAATGAAAGCTCCAATGAAAAAGTTAGACAAGCCAACAACAACAAAGAAAGAAACCAGGGAAAAGGGGAAAGGGGGCTGGTGAGAGGGAAGGACTTAAGAATAAGAAAAGGGCAGATGTTTCGTAAATATATGCAAAGCAAAACTGGGTGTACCCTGAACACTTCCACAGAGAAACAGACCAATCATTGTGCACTTCCTCCCGCCACACTGGTGGAGTTCTGCATTCAAAAAAAAAAAAAAAAAAAAAGCGTGGCCACAGGCACCCGCCTTTCAACGGCCAGTTCTGACATTCTGACTGAACATCTCCCAATTGTCCAAGGAGAACAAAAACATTTTCATCTCTTCACTGCAAACATTTCTGTTATGAGAAAAAGCTGCTTCAAGAATTGGGAGGGTGTTCTAAGGAGACTGGCGGCCGAGTTAGCCCAGCAGAACCTGCTGGTTTTTAACTATCATTGTGCTGGCCCCGGGAAGAAGTTTTAGGCTGAAACATAGCAGTGAGTAAGGCTGTTGAGGATGTTGGCTCCTTCCTAACTAGACCATATTGTATGTGGAAAGAAATATGCATTAAAACATATTGATGATATGGTAGGTATTAAGCATGTTAAATGCATGGAAATTAACCAGATCGGTGGCATTTGATGTATATATTTCACACTCTTTTGCACATATTGCACACATACAGTGATGGCAATGCTTTCTGCAACATATGGAAAAATAAATATTTTATCTGTGTGAGCTCTTAGCAGTCTCCAGGGTATTGAGAGGAGCGTGCTCTCTTCTTTCACCCTATCCCAATTTTCTCTTTTCACTAGGCTCTCACCCTCTCTTGCACGTTAATGTGCCTTTTACTTATCAGCTTGGTCTTTTCCTATCTGATAAGTAGTGTCTCTATTACTTTTCAGATAGAAAAGAATTAGTTGGAACCTCCTTTTGATAAATGATTACTCAGTCACTGGCTCATGATAATTTAGACCAGCGATGCCTCCCCAAATCTTTCTGGAGTCATAACCATTTCCCTACTCTTTTCTCCAATAATACATTAAATAGGCTTAGTATCTGTGCAGGGGAGAAAGGGTAGGTGGTAACAAACCACCCCAATGAGAGTGGCAGCAGAACTCAACTCCACTACTGTGCCTTAGGTAGATTACTCTGCATCTCTGAGCCTCATTTTCCTCATCTGTAAAATGGGAATAGTTATTGTGATGAACAAATGAGATTAGCCACGTAAAATGATTAGCCTTGTGCTGGTACACGGTAAGGGCTCGATAATGGTAGCTCCTCTCATAGGGATTGTTAGTTCTGTGACTTTCATCAGGTTAGCTTAAGAAGACATTTCCTTCATCTCAGTAATCTGTTTAGGTATCTAGATTTGGGGCAGGGGCAAATGGATTGTTATTGTAGCAAAGGCAGAAACAATGTTAGGACAAGCAATCTCTTCCTCAACACTTCGATCTCACTGTATACATCTTGACATCTCCTTTCTGCTCATATGTTTGTCACTGCTGTGGCTACACTACACCATGAGCTCCTTGAAGCTGAGGGTTGAGCAGGCTGCACTTGGCCTGTAGAGAAGCCCATCAAGCCTGAGCACTATGGTCTATTCATTGAGACCAACCTATGGCATTCTGGCTTATCGTGGTTTCTTACAATTTATCATTTTTCTACTTGGTCTGATGTCCTCACATCAATTTAGGATGTTTTTGTGATTAAACACATTTTATTTTCTCAATCTTATTTTTTTAACCTTGGCAGGGCTGATTTATAATGTTTTTTTCAGTAAAATTTCCTCCTAACTGTATCATTCAGGATGTTGGCAAAAATAGATGGCACATGCAAAGTTTTTAGCTAAAGAGGGTTTAATAAAAGAACTGTATTTGGAGGTGCAGATGAGGTTAAGGGACCTCAAGGGAGATAGCACCAGGTACTAGCAATAGTGGAAAGCTGTAAACCATTTAACTGAAGGGGCAAGTAAAAGGGTGATGATTTCTCAGTCCAGTCAGAATGGAGTTGGGAAGGAGGGCTGCACTAATACAGTCTCTGATCTCTCTCTTCTCCCACTTTCACATCTCCTGCTGATATTTCCTTTTGGCCAAATTCAAGAGAGGACAAGAGAGTCTGGGTAATGTAGTCCAGAAAGCCAGCCTTCTCAGTCACATAGCAAGGCAAAGAATGGTTCTGGGGTTTTTTTGGGTTGGAATGGTGTGGCAAGACTAATCAACATATGTGTTCTTTCTCTCTTATACTCTCAATTATACTTTCTGGAAGGAAGGACAGAGCAAAATAAAACCAGTTCTCCCTTAGTTTCCATATATCTATTACATCGAATTGCCATTCATAGAGCAATGTAAGTGAATGTAAGCTCAGTCGAGCAGGGATTTTTGCTTGTTTTGCTTGCTGCCATGTCCCTAGTTCCTAGAACAGTGTCTGACACATAGTAAATGCTCAGCAAAGTTTAGATGAGAGAGTAAATATACTCACCTCTGCCATGATAGACATTTTATATATATACACCATCTCATTTAATTATCACAATAATCTGGTTAAGTAGGCAGGGTCACTGGGCATGATTATGCAGGTGGAATGGGGGTGGGTAGGTGTTAAAATTTAATATGTGCCTCCCCAACCCACTTCCAAGTCTTTAGACCAGGCCCAGAGCATTGTCAACCCATCAGAAGAGATACACTTCTGCAAATGGTTCACATTTTAATTTTTATCCTCCTTGTTGATTTTTGCACCTAGCAAGTCTTTGTCAGTTTTATTATTATTTTTCTTTTATGCTTTAGAAAGCCAAGTTTCTGAATAGCAGAGACTACAAAGATTATAACCCAATTTGTCCATTCTCTAGGGCCCATGAGAAGTAAAAGCAGGCACTGGCATCCTGCACAGATGGAATACTTCCTGTGACAGAAACAGATGCTAACTTGTGGACTTCTCTGTAATTTGTAGGCAACATCAGGTCCTGATTTCTAGGTCTGGATCTGGGTTCTCTGCAGCACAGGAGGTAAGAGTGATAAGGACTCTTTTCTCTCTTAAAGGATATAGAAACTTTGAAACATACCTGCATCATAGTAAGGCTATGTTACTTGTATCACCATAGTTACTCTGTGATGAAGAAAAATGCAAAAAACTGTCCAGATGTGAGAATTTCTAAGGTACTTCATGCACTGGAACTTAGGATGAATGAAGGTATATAAAAATAGGTTCCTTGTGTGGGTGTGGACTGAAGAAACTATGTTTGATCTTCTGTCATGTCTCTAGTCCCCAGTACCTCAATCATTTTGTACTACAGAACACATTCCCTTCCTGGAAGGGCAGGCCTTTCATAACTGATGAGCTAACATCAGTTAACATCAGCTAACCTGAAGCCTAAGAGGGATGTTAGTCTCCCAGGTTTAGCGTTTTCCACTAACATAGAAGTCTGTCAAAACACCATCCCATTACCTGCCTCATAACATATAGGAAAACTTATGAATATAACAACTAGAATGAGTTTTTGTTTTAAAATGTATAATTAAGTTATTTTGCATGAAGAACTTCTAAATAATTCAAATATCTGGCTTTCCTAGTGGAAAATAGCATATATTCATCTGTTATTTTAGCAATGATTAATGAATACTTGGTATCAATCTTTCATCAGTATTTTTTCATAGGTATCCTATCTCCTATCCCAAATTATTTCTGTACCTTTCCTTGAGAGGGCTGAGCTTCTTCTACATAAATGCCTTTCATGGCAGGAACTAAACCAACTATAGACCCATACATTCAGAGAGCAGAGCTGAGCTGGATGCAGTGGCTTAGAGATGTGGTAGAAGGAACCCAGAGCTCCAAGGGGAGGGCAGCAGGGAGACAACAGCACGGGTTGCAGCTCAGACAACAGGTAAATAAAAGCAAGCAAAGCTAGCTCGCGGATTTGACCAGGGTGGCATGAAATGACAAGCTACCGTGAGATTCAACAGAGTGGCACAGAAGGATGATGAGAAGCAAACAGATCAGGAGGAGCCGCCACCACTGTAGATAGAGGCACAGATGACCAAGCAGAACAGCACCAGTCCTTGCAAGGTGTGCTCAGATCTAGCTCGGCACAGCCATCTGGCCAGGAGGGAATGACGCTGCACATGGCGTGCACTGCAGCTGGGAAGTTGAGAACTGCTGTGGGCACCTCAGGACTGAGTGGTTACCCTGATGATCAAGAAACGAAGCCATCTAAAATTTCACCTGCTCTCATAATTGTGTGTGTGTGTGTGTGTGTGTGTGTGTTTAATTAAACAAAGTGAACTAAGAAGCGTTTTATTGAAGACGTAATGTACTCACAGTAGTTTCAGAATAAATGGTGTCACTCTTCAGGTAAATCACTCCAAGGCTTGGGCCTACTGCAGATGTTCATTGGGGCAGGGAACAGAGAGTGGCTGTATCTAAATCAGACAAAAAAACAAAAATAAGGTTGTTACATGAACAGGTGATGGTGATGGCAGTTATTTATTTTGATCGTAAAGAACTTTGGGACTTGAACGAGAGGTTGGTTGGTTGGTTCTACATCTTTGCACCAGAGGATGGTGAGTTAGGGAAGGAGGAATGGAGAGGATGTTGTCCAGGCTCCATTTTCAGTGCTTTCACCTAACTGCCTGTGCAGCCTGAGACATCAACAGTACCTTGTCAGTGCGGGCGGAGCTGATTTTCAGGTTCTGACTTAGAAGCTGAGTTGTGGTGGAAAGTGGGGGAAGGAGGTAGAAAGAATGTCCTGTCCTTCAACCTTGCCACAGTTGATTCTTCTCATATCCTTTTCTCTTTTTTATCATTTATTATGTTTAGTTATTTTTGATTGACACTTAAAAATTGTATATATTTATAGTATAAAATATGATGTTTTGATACATGTATACACCATGGAATGGCTAAATCAAACTAATTAAAATATGTATTACCTCACATATTTACCATTTTTTCATGGTGAGAACACTTAAAACCTACAGTTATTTTCAATATACACTACATTCTTTTTTTTTTTTCCTTTTCTTTTTTTTTTTAATTGCATTTTAGGTTTTGGGGTACATGTGAAAAACATGCAAGGTTGTTGCTTGCATAGGTGCATATGTGGCAGTGTGATTTGCTGCCTCCCTCCCCTTCACCTATATCTGGCATTTCTCCCCATGCTATCCCTGCCCAACTCCCCACCCCCCCGGCTGTTCCCCCCTCCCCCACAACAGACCCCCGTGTAATATACACTACATTCTTATTAACAATAGTCACGAGGATGTACAGTACATCTCTGGAGTTATTCGCCCTGTCTAACTGAGATTTTATGTCCTTTGACTGATGTCTCCCCAGCCTCTGCCAGCCACCGTTCTAATCTTTGCTTCTATAAATTAAGCTTTTTTAGATTCTCTATATTAGTGATATCATGTGGTATCTGGCTTTTCTAGTACAAAAAAAGCATATTTTTTTCCATATATCACGGATGACCTCTAGATTCATCCATGTTGTTGCAAATGACAAGATTTCCTTCTTTTTAAAGGCTGAATAGTGTTCCATTGTGTACTTTTACCACATTTCTGATATACTTCATTCCACTTCAGTCTCTCTCTCTCTCTCTCTCTCTCTCTCTCTCTCTCTCTCTCTCTCTCTCTCTCTCTCTATTGCTTAGTTCTATTCTAGTGACACCCATTGATCTGGGCATGTTCTGAGCACTCCCTCTGTCCTTCACTGCAAAGGCTCCATTTTCTCCCATAGCCTCTAACCCTGAGGAGTTCAGCTTGAGGGGCTATGGAACTATCACCTGTTCTAGAGCCTCAAATCCAGTGGTCTTTTTCTGGGCCTCACCCCTTTGGCCACATTAGGCTCCAATGACCATGACCCACTTCATTCCTGAAATCCACCTCACTCTGCACTGGGACACTGAACTACCCTGATTTTTTTCCTACATCTCAGTCTGCTATTCTGCCTTCTTCACTGGCTTATTTTCTTTCTTCTGTTCTCTAAATGTAGACATTCCTCTAGATTCTCTCCTCAGGCTTTGTCTACCCCAGCCCTCCCTGACTTCAACAATCTCTTCTCCATAGAAAGCATTCACATTGCTATCTTTAGTTCTAGCTTTTCTACAGAGCTGCACACCCACATTCTAGAAAACAGCTGGTTGTTGGTTCATTCATTCCTTTGTCCATTCATTCCGTATTTATACAGCATCTACTAGGCACCTGGATGAATAAGGCAGGGCCTCTAACTTTGACAAGCTCACATCTCCATCAAATACTACACAGGCTTTTCTAATTCAGAAAGTTTAGAACTGAATTCACTGACTTTCCCTTAAAATCTGTTCCTTCTCTAGACATCCCATTTCATGCCATTGGTACTCTCTTCATCCAGTTACGTGGGCCTACAATTGGGGAGTCATCTTTAATTCTTCTGTTTTTTGCTTCCTATATTCAATTAGTTGCCAAATCCTGTGGTTTTTACTCTGATTGTGATTCCTGAATCAATACCTGTTTTCTACACCAACATCTATTTCTCCCTTTGCGACCTACTTCGAGGACATCTATGAAAGGCTCTTGATTGGCTTCACTTTTTCTAGTTTTTCTTTACCTCTTGTCCATCCTTCACACAAACATTACATTAATTTTTCTAAAGTGCTCTTCAAAACATATCACTTCTTTTCTTACAGTTCTCTTTGCTTATTGGATTAAATTCAAACTTCTCAGTTTGGTATTCAAAGCTAGCCCTATCTAGTATCTCACTCTTATCTCTACACTCCATTCTACACTCCAGCAAAGTCCTACTCTTTCCCACCATGTTCATGGTATTTCTTCCCTTCTTTCAGTGTCTATATGTAGCTTCTTCAAGGGCCATCCAAGTGCCACCTCACTTATGCAGCATTTCACAAAGGAGAATGCCCTTCTTAAACACTATGAGCACGTTTTGTACTACTCCCTTTGCATATTCTACCAATTCTAATGGTTCTTTGTGTGATTTGTCTTTCCCCTTTATGAGCTCTTTGAAAGCTGAGACAATTTTTACTCTGAGTACCCTATAGTGAGTGGGCAATGCTTTCTTGCACTTAAGTTTGCATGAGGCTATAATATGCTGAACTGAATTTAAAGGAAACAAAGACTCTTGCTAGAGTCATAGAAAGTAAGACTAAATTGAAAAGACCTCAAAGCTCATCTACTTCAACCCCCTCATTTTTCAGATGAAGAGATTAAGGGAACTGACTTGCTTAAGGTCACATCCTTGTTAGTGGTTGGGCAAGGATAACAGACACAAAAGGCCACAGACTAATATTTATCAGTGCTTACTTGGCACCAATAGGCCCAACAGATCATCAACAATGACAAGACCAGACAGAGGGGGTTGGGATGCATAGCCTGCAAAAATATATTGTGTTCCAAAAAATAACAACTTGCTTTATTTATTTGCTTCAACAAACTGAACTAACAAATATCTTTTATAGTTAAATAACATCTAAAAATGAGGGTGGATTTAAAAAACAAGGAAGCAAACTTTTCTAACATTACCAGCAGAAATAATTATGACAATACTGTCAACACTACTAGGGAAAAGGTGGGGATGGTTAATGGGCACAAAAAATAGAAAGAATGAATATGACCTACTATTTGATAGCATAACAGGGTGACTAGAGGAATAATAATCATACATTTAAAAATAACTAAAAGAAGGCAGTTCGATTGTTTGTAACACAAAAGACAAATGTTTAAGAGGATAGATACCACATTCTCCATGATGTAATTATTTCACATGGTGTGCCTATATCAAAACGTCTCATGTACCCCAGAAATATATACACCTACTATGTACCCACAAAAATTAAAAATAAATAAAATTTTAAAAATACCACTGGGGTGATAAACTCAGGTCGAAAATAAGAGTAAAGGAATATCTCATGCTTTGGAAAAGCTGTGTGTTCAGTTGGCGTTCTTGGTGAAAACATGCAGTAATTGTATGGTTACATTCATTACTTTATAGGAACAGACTACTGGTAATCTGCTATTATGCCACATTAATACTTCTTTTTCCACCAAGCTTAGCCCAGTACTCATTCTCTAGGTTTGTTTAAATGTTTATTTGTTTTTCTTTCCTTATATTACTAACTTACTTATAGAAATGCATAGACAATTGCCTCTGAGTCTGTTCGAATTTTCTTGCCTTGTCCTTCTCTTGTAGTAGAAGAAGCATTAGTTGTTTCTCCTCTTTATCCTTATACTCAAAAAGAATCATTTTCTCTCACCCAAAGATGAGAAGCCCAACAAAACATGCTGTGGGGATAATGGTGTTTACCTAGGTGAGGAAAACAGACTTATCCAGGGAATCTCAGTAGTTATTACTTGGCCAGAAAAGCTCAGCTCTTAAATGTTAGCTCCAGTATGGCAAGACTTCATCTGCATCTGCCAGGTGAGCGCTTGACTCACTGTTACTCACCAGAGGAAAACCTTGGTAGTATTAATCAAACTCTTTTTGGCCAGTATGGTGGACCCATGCTATGCATTGAGACATCCACTAAATAGCATCACCCCAGCAGCCACATAAACAGCAAACTGGGCTCAAGAGCTCTTCACTGTTCTTTCTAACCCATCATAAGGCTGGACATATCGACACTTCACCAGGCAGAACTTCCTTCTCTTTTTTCCCCCCGGCAACTACATTAAAATGATAAAGGAAATCACTCATCAATAGTACACTGTAGTGCAAAATTATCTGGCAAACTTACAAATCCTTTGTGAAATTACATAAATGTACATTTTAAATATATCTAACATTTGATTTAAATTGTGTATTTTATAATTCATACAACCATAATATGTCTGTCCTTTGATTAAACCCTTCTTTCTCAGCCCCACATCCTGCTGCTATAATCTTACTTTCATTTTTTGGCAAATTGTCACCTAGCTCCATCTTGTTTCCCCTTTTGCCTTAGTACACACCTGAGCATACATTAATCAGAACCACTGCATGGTGTGTCATGTTTTATTGCTTAAAGGGTGGTTACACTCTAAAAAATTCTCAGTGAGAATGACTTCATGGGGTTTCACATTTATTCTCTTTTAATGACTTTCATATCCAGTGTACTCAGTTTTTAAGTCAAAAGATAATTTTGAGGGGCTGCTGAGGCCACAAATTTTCCCTAGAACCTGAAAATCCAGCTGTTTTCTCTGCCTCTTACATCATCACCGTAATAAAGAATCTGCTCTTGGAACCCAGATGGCAAGTATCTTGATGGTGTCAGAGGCGAACAAACAGTAGGTCACTTCTCTTCAGTTTCATTGTTGACGTTTCTGCGGATCTGTCTTGGATGCCCTTAGACAGCAGAGCTGTTATGAAATACACTGCCACATATCTCTGTAAAGAACTTTCTGCAGATGTCTACTTTGAGTATGGCCTGTCCCATTCCTAAGAAATCAGGTCAAATCATTCTAAAATTATAGAGGAGGAGTTCATGATTAAAGTTTACAAGAAAGTGAATAGTAACAATAACAGGTAGCATTTATTGGATGTCTAAATTTTATCAGGGACTGCACCAGGCATTTTTATATATGAATATGTTCTCATTTAACTCTTATAGCAATGCCATGCTGTATGTTTTAGTATACCCATTTTACAGATAAGGAAAACTTAGACTTAATGAGCTCATGTCACAGGTCCAAGTTTAGAAAGCTACTGGATAGTGAGGCCAGAATCCAAACCCAGATCTCTCTGACTCTAAATCTGTGTTCTTTTCACTATATAACAACTGTTCCAATGCAGCATGGACACTGGACACATTTCTAGTTCTCACTGTAATCACAGCACAAGGAAGATGCTTATTTCCATGATGGTTCAGAGTCACTGAAAAGATCTGAGAGCACAGACTTCAGGAGAAGGAACCATTTCAGAAACTATCCGTAAGTATAGTCTCTTTCTCCCTCCTTTCTAATTGAAGATGAGAATGTTTTCTATCAGTCTTTTCAAACTCTAATGAACAAACGAATCACCCAGGACTTCTGATTCAGCATGTCTGGGGTGGAGCTTTCGATCCTGCATTTCTGACAAGCTCCCAGGTGATGCTGATGCTACTGGTCTGGGACCACAGGCCTTATGTCTGACACTCTCCTTTTCTACTAGCGTTGTTTTAGAAGGAACAGCTCACACAGGCAGCTGACTGGCTTCTGATTCCGGGCCAGTCTGTTAGGTCATCAGGCATTACACAGAATTCAAGGAGTTTTTTTTAGCATAGAGCACACTGTCAAAAAAAAAAAATTGTTTCTAGATCCCCAAGGGTTTTCCCTCTCTCTGGAAATTCAAATGATAATGTCTCTAACATGTAAAGTTCCTATATTTTACATTGTTGTTATTTTTAACAATAATTATCTGGTAATAATTCAAATAACACCTTTCCTCTGAGAAATCCAATGAGCTTTACTAACCTTAATTGTCTAACAGCAATTCCCAGATGACGATAAAGCTATCTCAAAGATCATAATAAATTTAAAATTGTTCCACTTCCCTCGTTTCTTTGCCCCAAATGTAGTGGTGAGTTAGTGGGGATGGGTTACTAATTGGCAAAGACCCACTATCATAATTTGAGGCACAGGAAATTTCATAACAAAGAATAAATCTATGAAATAATTAGCAGAGAGGTCATTGTGGGGAATACAATGTTAGAAAAAAGAGGATGAGTTATAAAGTGTAACCTAAGAAAAGAGAAAGTAAAATCAGGACTGCTGATGACCTCAGAGGAGACATTTAACCTCTAGGTGGCTCAGCTTTTCTAACTATAAGGAGAGGAGGTTGGTTTTATGATTTTTAAGGTTCCTTAAAACTTAATAGTCCCCTGAGAAGAAGGATGTGGGAATTAAGTAGCTCATCAACCTGTTAAACCATTAAACCTGCTAAGGAAGTCTATTTGACTTTTAACTTTTTAACTAATTACCCGAAACAAATTCCCAAGTCTACATCACTAATCTCATCTCTCTGGAAACTGGTAAGAAAACCATTTAATGAATAAGACACCAAAGACATCATGGCAAGATAAACTAATCAGGAACCCCATCTTCAGTTTACTGATGCTGTAAGAACTATTTTACTTTTTAGGTTTTAGTTCCTTAATTAACCACTAGTTAATACCCATGTCCAGAAGAAATACCTCTGATGGCTTGAAGACCCCTGGGATGGCCCTGCCAACACAAGGTGGAATCACAATCCCACTGTCACATTAAATCAATGTTGATTTTCTCCATAGAGACCTCTTGATTCCTCTTTGACAGTTCATAAACTCTGTTAATATAAGTTGCACATCCCATGCCATGAGCCTTAGCATTATCAGATACAGTTGATTCTTGTTTAAAATAAGAGATCTTTTGGATCAGAGTACATACACACACACACACAATAATGATTTTCTGTTGTTTTTTTTTTTGACAGAGTTTTGCTCTTGTTGCCCAAGCTAGAGTGCAATGGCACCATCTCAGCTCACCGCAACCTCCGCCTCCTGGGTTCAAGCGATTCTCCTGCCTCAGCTTCCCGAGTAGCTGGGATTATAGCCATGCACCACCACACCCAGCTAATTCTGTATTTTTAGTAGAGATGGGGTTTCTCCATGTTTGTCAGGCTGGTCTCAAACTCCCGACCTCAGGTGATCCTCCTGCCTTGGCCTCTCAAAGTGCTGGGATTGCAAATGTGAGCCGCTGTGTCCCACTGATTTTTCTGGTTTTAATGAACCTGGCCTGGCGATGGGAACCCCTCTATTATGTCACTGGATACTGGAACCTTCTTGTCTAGCAAGCCTGACACAGGTCATGTCAATGAGATCCTTTTAAACTCTGTAATGAGAATTCTAACATGAGCATGATTTATGACACAGCATTTTATTTGGTATTATCAGAGTTTCCTATACCTTACCCCTTGCAGTGAGTGTGTTTTCTGGAGTAACCAATATAGTTTGTGGTAAATGGAAAAAAGGTACAGAGAAACATCACAGTGCATTACTCCAGATAGCACAATCTGTCACTGTCCCCAAAGTGAACATCATTTCCCTTTTCCTGCTCCCGTCGCTTCAATAGTAACTTTGGCTACTATTGACTAAATGCTTACTGTGTGGCAAGCGTCTTTTCACAGATAACTTTATTTTTTATAATTATTCATTGAAGTTGGGGATTATATTCCCATTTTATAGACAAGGAAGCTGAAACTGATAGGAAAGGTACAGTTATTGGCCAGCGAAGGCAGAGGGTAGCAAAGCAGAGTTAAGGGCCAGATTCTAACCACAGTGCTCTATAGCTTAACCTACACAGAGCTCACAATCACTAAACCACTAATCTGCCTTCATTCCACTGCTCTTCATTTGTGGTCCTCACCATTAGCTTATACTAGATTCTTCTTCATGGCCCTCTCATGCCTTCTTGAATGTTTTGTGAAATTTCTCAAAACCTTCTACACTTGATTCCTGTTTTCCCTCCCTATACTGATTAATACTTTAATCCAAAAACCCATTACCACTTCTTTTCAACAGACGTTACTACCCCTTTTCTTAGCTCTTTATACTCCTTCTAAATTATTCTTTTGAGGCCTGACATGTGATATCAAATGTTCCACACCCAGCTAGTGAACTCACTTTCCCAGAAGCCCAAGGAACCTAGTGTTTTCAGCTGGTTCATTAGTAGGCCCCAGCTGGCCTTACCAGATGTATCTGTCCAGTTTGATCTCACCCCATGATCAACCATTTCAACACTGTCCTCAGTAACCCTGCAGATTTCCTTTCTTCTCTAACCTTCTATGTGCAGGGCCTCCTTTTACATTCATCAATCATGAATCCATATCACCATTTTCCATTTGCTCTCACTCTTGCGACAAAAGCCTACACATGCATGCTACCAGGACCTATGCTTCTGCCCACTGTTTCCAGGTACAGTCTATGGCAGTTTTTCTTAGTTTGCTCTACTTTTATGAAGTCCCATTCTCCATTCTCTTTTTCAGTTGATGAGCCGGCATCCTGCTTTAATAAGAGGATCGACACCATGCAGTATGGTAAGCTTATTAGTGCTCATCTCCTCTAATATATCTGAATTTCCATTATTTTATCTCCTCAAGATATATCTTTTCCCATGTTCCCTTCGTATCTTGAAGGTTATACTCTCTACTTCTCCTCTTTATCGTTTCCTTTGGTTTCATCAGGGATACTTTCTCTGTAACTGATAGCATATCCATTTCTAATAGTACTAATCATCACAACATAGTTTTTTTTTTTTTTTTTTTTTTGTCCTGCATTCAACTCCTGCCCTTCAAAAATCTTTTCAGATGGTATATCTTAAAGTGTGTTTCAAACTGGAACTTCAAGATGCATCTGAAAAAAAAGTTCCTTGGGTAAGTAAGTTTAGGAAACACTGCATGTTATATATTCTATTCTCAAACTCACAATGTACATGGGATATTAGAGGTGCTGAAGGCCTAATCTTTGTCCAGGCTTATTGGATTACGGACTCCCCCATCCTCCTTTTAAGTGGAACACTTATTAACCTCAGAATATGCTTAGGGAAAAGATGCTTTAAGGGATTTCCCCTGGTTCCAAACTCTTAAGCCTGGGCTCAGAAATTCACTGAATCCCTATCAAATAGTCCTCTCAGATTTCCTTTCCATCGATACTCCACATGGTCTAAACTAGTTAACTTATAGGGTGTCAGAAAGACTAAATACATTTGTATCTCTGAGCTACTGTATATACCAGTTTGGCTGCTTGGAATACCTTTATAATCTTTTAAAAAATTATGTAGAATTTTCTTCTCCTTCAAGGTCTGTATATAAAAATGTATCCTTTATGAATTTTTTCTTGTGAAGACTGCCTCAGCCCATAGTGTTTTCTGCCACTTTTTTAGTACTTCAGTAAATGGTTACGGTTTAATGCCTGTTTGCTATATTATTAGTGAGAGTGTAACTCCTCTTGGGCAGGAGCCTTGTTTTATACACTACAGAGACCCCAGCATATAGTGTAGTCTTTTGAGTATAAAAGGATGTTATAACCATGTTATTGGTTAACACAAACAGAAATGGATAACATTAAGGCATGATGGTTTAAAATCCAATTTCTGTAGCTATCGAGATAGTTTGAGATGTTAATAGTCCAGGTGGAATGTTCCATCACAATATTAGGAAGAAATGTCACCCACCATTACTTCCATTGCCCTGCAAATCATACCATTTGTGTCTAAGAATCTGGATAAAGGCCAGATATAGAAGAGAAAGGCAGCTGTGTTCTTAGGTGAAAGTAAGAATTTGTATTAGTTGACACCAAATTGGGATAAGGTTAAAATAATCTAGGAACATCAAGTGATCCATGAAAGGAATCACTGGAACATACCAATGACAAAATTACCATTCATAATCATTAAATCATAGTAACTTGATGGAAAGGAAAAGGCTATTTTCCTACATAAGGAAGTCAGGGTAAGTCTTGTCTGAGGATCCACCGTGTACTATTGTGCCTGGTATACAGAATGTGTAGCAACTATTTACAGAATCTGCTACTGTCTTCTAGTCACATTCCAAATTCCATCTCTTTGAATCAGTCTGGAGACATGTTACATTGGTGAATTAAAGGCAGCTTGGCAACGACTGGCACAACATAAAACCCCAAACAATGAATTCCATCTTCCCATAAAGCTCTTTTATTGACACAACACACAACAGCACAAAGCAGGTTGTCTCAGGCTATATAATAACTAGATGTTAAGGGGCTCTGAGTTTTTCAGATTAGATGTTAATCTGAGGTTGGGCCTTAGCAAGTTCCCTAATAGTGAATTTTTAGTGGGCCTAGGACTAGAAACTTGGTCTCTTGATGTTTAGTCAGGGAGTTTTATTATGTGAGAGAAAAAAGTTAAGACCTTAAACCTGCAGGAACAAATGACTTTCATGTTTTAGCAGAAGAGAAAATGCATTTTATTACAGTACAATCTGTGGAGTATTTTGCTACCTTCCTGACTATAAAACAGTATACAAACAAAAAATTTAATAAACTCTATTTTATAAATGAGAATGTTTACTTATATTTACCTTAAAATAGGTATAGATTGTGTTATGTAACATGAAGTAGAAGGATAATGGTAAAATTTCATAAATAGAACATTCTGTCAGTCTTTAGTTAAAATTCATAACAGTGTATCAGAGTATTGATTATTAGTAGTAATCAATAATAAGAATTTTTTAAATTGGAATTTTTATCGCAGGAGATTATTAGGTGGGTAAAGCTAAATGGCCTAGATGTTTTCCTGTCATGTCAATACTTAAGAATTGTCTTTCTGGGCAATTTACACATTTCAGAGTGAAAATGAAGGGTGGCCTGCCTATTGGGTATGTTACAGGCCGCTGGAGCAAGACTGCTGTTTTCTGAGAGTTATGGGCAGTTTCTGCAATAAAGTATCTGAGTTTCTTCTTTTCATAGTAAAAATACATAGTTTTATGTTCTGGGTGAAGTCTGAGCTCTCTTGCTGGATTTCACTCTTGGTGGGGGCAGGGAGATACTATTGGCAGTGCTTTACATCGACTTAGACATGTTAAAGATTATGTGGTACTTTTACGAACACTCTCTAAAAATGAGTTCTCCCTATCATGAGTTGCATAGATGAGAAGATTGAGGCGGATGGGGTGAAGAGGAAGGGAAAGAGAAGTTTAAGCTGGCTAGCTAACGAGTAGTAGAACTTAATCTAAAACCAAGGTTTTCAGCAGAAAATGCTTTTTTCCCCCAGAAAATGCCATGGTTTCCCACAAGCTTTGTAGCAAATCTGGGGCAGAGCACTGATGGAGAATCAGATCAGCCTTGTCTTCCTGGGTCTGGTAAGCACTAGCCATTTGACCATGGTCAAGTCACTAACTTTTGTGTCTTATTGTTCTCACTTATAAAGTCATGAGCAAGGAATCAGTGAATGGCATAATACTTGTAAGCTGTAAAATCTCTCTTGTGAAATGGTATTGACAATAATGTATGCTTTGCCTATCTTATAAAGTTGTGAGGCTAAAATAAGCTGATCCATGTGGAAGTGCTTTGTATAGTGTGGAGTGTTGAATCAATGTCGTCTGGAAGACTTAGGAAAGGGTCCCGAATGTGTGTGGGAACTGACAGCCAGTCCACTTCCATTCAGGTTTTAGGAGAAGCTATAATAAAGCACTGGCAGTAGCTCAAATCCCACTCCATCCTCTCTTCTCCCAGCATGCTGCAGAGTATCACTTGAGGAAAGTTACTTGAGTGGGTGAGCCAAACGCTCAAGTTCCAGCCTTTCTGAGTAGAAGCCACAGAGCATTCTGAGCCACAGCACAGATAACAATCACTGTTCCTCCAGGTATGTCTGAAACACTGGGGAACCCTAGGGAAGGAGGTCAGACGTCACTGCTCCTAAGGACCCGTTTTCTCCTGTATACAGCTCCAGCCCACATGATTTCACCTGGCAGCCCCAAGAGACAGAAAAGATCCAGAATTAGCAGGAGCCTCCTCTCCTGATAACCTAAGTGCTCTGATTGAAAGGCAGAGGGTATCAGGAGAATGGCTGTACCGAGTCGGCATTGATTTCTCCAGCCTTTGTCTGTGTCTGGTTTCTGTCTCGTTTGGAGGTGGTTACTGTTACTACAAGCAGCATGAATCATGTCTCTGTTAAAAAACAGAGCTTCAATTGTCTTACATAATCCCTGGTAACTGAACATCTAATAATAGCAAGCCATTTCCAGGTAGGGAATCTGTCTACCTCCCAGACACACACACACACACACACACACACACACACACACACTCTCTCTCTCTCTCTCTCTCTCTCTCTCTCTCTCCCCTCCCAATGCTTCACAGTAGAGTGAGACAGACAGAGAGGAGACAGGGAGAAAGGGGACAGCATAATTGAATTTTTTGGATTTTATAATATATTGAATAATCATGCATCATGGGATCTGATAACCAATATGTTTAACTGAACTAGTTCAATAAATGGTAGAAAACAATTCTTCTTCTTTAAAGTATTTGAAACTGCACAGTATTCCAAATCACACCAGATAGACAACTTCTCTAACACTCTTACAGTGCATAAAAACCCCAAACCCCCAAAACAGAGTGGGGTGAAAATTTCACCGGATTGTCCGCTAGCTTGGAACAACTAGCTTCAATTTTCAAAGGATTTTTTTCCTCTCTTTTTTTGTTTAACCAGAGAGTGATATTCCAAAGGTTCTTGGCTACAATCATTGCATAAAATTCCAGAGAGTGAAAAGCAACTGAAAATACGGCTGCAGTGTTGCACCATGCAGACTGTCTAACGTCAGGCACTGTTGCCCCAGTCACTTTCTTTGACAGAGATGACTTTGCATCTGAGGACTTACATTTTGTTTCCCATGAGTACACTCTCTGGCTTGTAGTACATGATGAGGTCTTTTCATAGCGGTTCCTCACTCAGCTACCTGTTAAGGTGATTACCGAAATAAAAAAATAATAGGAGAGGCTGAAAAATGACTTCTGAAAAATCACAAAGGTAAGTTTTTCTTTACCAATGTGGTTGAGAAAAACTATAAACCCTGGATGGTATTTTAAAAGTTTATGGGGAAAAACAATATAAATGTGTAACATATATATATCCATTTCCTCACTGCTTCACCTTGCCCATCCGAGGAAAAATCACTTAAAGGCTGTATTTTTTGAGTGTGCCTTCTCATAGTGAAGTAGCTGTACCTGTCATGTAAATTGGACTGCAGAGGGACTTCACAGAAAATTACAGATGGCTATAACATCCTGCCACTTATTTGCTCTAGAACCAGAGAAGAAAAACTTTCTTTTCTGTTTTTTTTGTTGTTGTTGTTCATGAAACAGTGGACTAGACTAGTTCAAACCAGAGAATGTCTTATGGCACACCCACTTTGAGGACCAGCACCTGGCTATTCTACATGCTCTTCAATTGTTTAGGGATATAAAAAGGCATGATGAGATAGTTACATGTCAAAATGGCTGTGCTTCCTCCAAACAGGATTTGCTTGGCTTATTTGCTTTTGGAGTACTTTCCAAATCCATAAACAAATGAGTATTGAATTGAAGAAGCAAACAGGAGAAAGAAAGAGACTGAAAAAGAAGAGAGAGAGGAAGAAGAAGGAAAAATACTGATTTCCCATTATTCCTATCTGCAAATCTGGCTGGATTTGATAACAAAACTCCTACTACTGTTCTCTAATGGTCTTTGCTGCATGCCATATGGACATGGCTTCTAAAGGGAATGAATTCTAGGTTTTCCTCACAAATATCCAAACACATAACAGCAGGGATCTTGATGACTAAATCACCCTAACTCACAACAAGGATCACAGGGGTGGAACATGGCTGTTCAGACTAGACTCTCCCGCTTATTTCACGTGCTTTGCGAATTAAATTGTTCTTAGACTTGGAAACCTGGTGGACTAAATGTTTTAATAAAACAGCCATGAGACACCACAGTTTTCTTTACAAAGGCTTTTCCTCTTAGCTACTGTGAATATACTGCTCAATGGTTCTACTTCTGGAAGAGCAGGAGGTTTGCCTCTTCTCTTTGCCTCAAAAACCAGGCTTATTCTACGCATCTGTGAGATGATTACACTTACCTGAAATTTCAGGGTACTATGTCAGACAGCTCCTTCACGGTAGTGTGTCTGGCACCTAAGCAAGGACTTGGTAGGCCAGACACACTTAAAATGTAAAAGTGGATGATTATGTTATTTTGCATCGTAACGACGAGAGTATTTCTGGATTGTGGCTGAGATGTAGATCATCATAACCATATGTGGCACAACAAACCACACAACATTGCATCATAAGCTTGTAGTTAATATTTTCAAATGATCCAGAGATTCTTTTTTGAAGTAGAGAAATTGCGGATGCTTTTTTTGACCCCTTTAAATAACTACTTATTCAATGTCTATTGTCAGTGATGGACTTTTTCTTCAAAAGAAGGGAGCTGGGCTATGTCAGATTCTCACCATGTTTTTCCTCTCCTAACACTGAAAAAAATATCAGTAAAACACCAAGTACAGCTGTTTTTGAATGTGATAAGCAATCAGTCTGTAGTAATCAGCCATATTGGTAATAGTTGGAAGTGGTGATATGGACGGCAGTGGGAACAACTGACTTACAAATGCACAGCAGTTGAGGAACTTTTCAGGGACCCAGAGCAGGTCAATGAGTAAATCTACTCTCACCTATGTATATGCTCCAACAAATATCTGAAACTCTAGAAACTTCAAGAGTCTAATACGATTATGCCACATTTATAGGTATTATAGCATCCCTATTATAAAAGGAGGCATACATGTTGATCTAGTGAGCTTCTCTATATTTGTACAACACTCAGGATGTGTCAGAGAACATATTTTAATTTTTAGAATCAGTTATAGAATCCGGCTGTTATTATAAAGTAAACTTCACTTCAAAAAATTGAGAAGCCAGCTGATAATCAAGATATACAAAGCAACATTGGTGGGATAAGTCAAAGAATTGTCTAAAATGATTACGGAGAAACTGAAGAAATTAAGGACACCTATCTATAATATGTGGATTCCCAGCCATGTTTGTAATCTGTTATGTGACCTTGGGCAAGTCATGAAACTTTTCCCAAGTGTCATTTTTCTCATCTATAATGTGGGCATGTTAGATTAGATGGTTTTTAAGTTCTTTCCACTAATAGTATTTGATGATTCTAAAGTAAGAAGAGATGACAGAGTAATTCCTGTTTCCTCTTGTGATAAATACTTGCTTTCTTCTGCTCCGTGTCTATGTAGTTTGCAGTATTAGATTTCTGGACTCAAGAAGTCAAAGAGTAAATACTGAAGCTATTTTTCCTTGTACACAAGGACAAATCGTAGGGGAATAATCCTTCCTTTCTTTGTATATCAATGTCTCTTCTCAAATCAGACTTATGCCTAAGGTAATTACGATCATTCTGGTACTAATACTCATGCTTCCCACAAGGCCCTCACCCATGCTCACACAAGCTTATGTGATTGGGTTATTTCTATATTTATGTCCTGGCTATTTTTTCTCTTCCAACTTGTTTATGAAGTCCCTGGTAAGCATAAAACTGCAAAAACAAAAACAAACAAATAAAATAAAACAGCTCTGTTTGAATAATTTACTTCAGTTGAAGCTGTATAAGAAAACATCCTAATGCCGAGGGGAAGAAAACAGGTTTTAAAAATACCCTGGTATCTTAGAAAAGACTAAATAAAATGTTGTATCAATGATAGTTTCATATGTTATTGTTTTTCATTTCCAAAGAGAATGCGATATATAGGCTTTATAGTCTGGTATACAGATGTGGCTATTTTTCCCCATAGCTCTCAGGTCAGTGCATCCTCAAAGCCAAGAAGGCCCAGAGCCTGCCGAGCTAGCTTTACATAAACAAAGGCGCGACACAGAAAACCCAATACCCGGAGCTTATATCATATCCTGACTAGGCACTCTGGTTACCCATGACTCGCTCTTTTCCATCTGTGCCCTGATTCTTTGCTGGTTTAATTCCCTTCACCTAGAATGCCCTCAGTTTGCCTCCCTTTACTGCTCAGAATTCCCTCTGGACACAACTAGCATCAGCCCCATTTTCAAGTAGCAACTTAGTCCAACCCAACTTAGTTTGACCAGTGATAATTTTCATGGATAGCAAGTGAAAATTCGTCCTTTTGATAACTGGAATCACTGAGACCACGTATTTAGGAAGCACTCAGAGAATACCAGAGAAAAGACCGTCAAGGGTTGCAGTGTCCTCATAGAGGGGAAAAAAAAAGTCTAGCTTTAAGAACAAGCCCAATATAGAAGCTGTGGCATGTAAGAGAAAAGTTGTAGCCAAGTACAGGAGGAATTGTGTTAAAACAGTCTGACTTTTTTTTTTTTTCAATTAAAAAGAAGAGATCCTCTGTTTCTTAAAAGAAGGAGTTTAGTCATTGGATATAGCAACATACAGTATCATAAAGTTTGATTGCATTAAATATGAAGCTAAAATGTCTACATTTTAGTAGACAGTACATGGGGCATAGCTAAATAGGCAAAGACATAGGATGTGTGTACAATCTGAGTTTCACTTCCTCCAAATCTCTCAGTTACAGGATCCCTCTCAGTCTGACGGTCCTATCATGGACAGCCTCACAAACTCTGACAACACCTGGCTGAGTTTAAGGGATGGACCATGATATATCTTGAGAGTAGAAGATGGAATGAAACTCAGAAATGCTGGATGCTTTTATATATGTATACAATTTTATTTACGCGTATATTTATATATCAATATATACAAACATATATATTTGTATGATGTTTGGCAACCTCATTCATGGTATTCCTGTGAAGTAGGCATGTGGTAAACATAATTAGCCCATTAAACAGATGGTAGGGCTCTGGCATATCTCACCATATTCTAAAATGGTGGAGCTGTAAGCAGGGACTAAAGAGAGTGCAGTTTGATACATGGCTAACTGCAAAGCTCTGTGAATTGCTACTTTCCTAAAGACAATCTGGGTAGGCTGCATTTGGCTGAGAACTGGGGATAGTTTAGGAAGCTTTAAAAATATACAAAGGGACAACTTTTCACATTCATTCAGATATAGTATCTTCATTTTTACTTACTAGAGGCATTTAAAAAAAAAACAGCTTTTTATCTTAACTCATCTGTGTTCCAAGCAAACTTCCAAATTGCTGAGCAGATTAAAAAAAAAAAAAAAAAACTTACATGCCAAGTAGAAACACTGGGTAAATGTTATTTTTTAAAATTGTCTTAACAAAGTGCACTCTTGGAAAGGATAAAGTTGAAAAGACGTTTGGTACTGTAAACATATAGCTGTCATTGTAGCACAGTGACCAAATACGTCCAAAAGCACATGTAATAAACTTTTATCAGACTGAATTATATGACCATGGCATTGCCACTCTATAGTACAGCGGGCTTCAGAGATCCTGTTATTAAATATTAGAGCCTATTTCTTTATCATTTGAAATAAGATCTAGCAGAAGCGAAAGAGTTACTAAAATTAAGACTTGAATTTACAAGTGTATTTGAACTGGCTTTAGGAAGACATGAAACATCAATACATCTGGAGAATAGAACTTGCAATTGACTGTTCTTTACCATCTGGTCTCAAGAACATTTTCTGCTTGGAAGTTGCATAAGCAATGAAAAAACACACAAACAACTTCCTGTACCATGTTTTTGGTCACTCATAATGACGCATTACAAAGTAAACCAGCTAAATATGAGCAACTGTGCCTTACTCCAGATGACAACATACATTATATAACGAAGATCAATGAAAAAGAACATCTTTATTTTAAGAGACCTGGACTTAAAATATTCAAGAATAAACATCCTTCCTTCTAAGGTGTTCATACTGAGTAGTTTTGGCTAGACAGGTTTTTAGAGTCACTACTACAAAACGATCCCTACATTTTTTCAAATTGAAAAAGGATTAAAAAAAAAAGCAAGCTATATTAAGGACTAAAATGTTCCATATATTTTAAAATGTTTTTTAATGACATAAACTTGACTCTTTAAGCAACAAAATATATTCTAAACATGTTTTTCATAGAAAACTTTTACATGTCCTTGTTTTCTTAAATACAGTATGTTGATACAGTTTAATTTTTTTTCCATGACACAGGGTCATCCTTGTGAATATTCATTGTTTCTGTTTTTCAGTAATATGCTTTTCTTGTGGTGAGAATTGGCCTTGTCCCTTGGCTCAGCCTAACGGCCACAGACTGAGCTACAGCCCACTATCCACTGCCATAGCCGACTAGCGTCACCGTCCCAGTTTTTCAGACCCATCTCCTCTAAATCTTCCATGCTAAATATATTTTCGAATCTGCTTTGGATTGGAAAATCAAATAAATAAGAGCCATAGAGACAATACTGCTTGAACACAGGGTTTGGTAGGAGACTTGGGGGAAACTCATTTGGATACTTGAAGGTCTTCATTTACTTCTTTGTTCAGGGTTGTAATTCAGAGATATGAACTACCGGAAATCGGACTTGCAGGTATTATTGCATAACACAGAGTGAGACATTTATGCACTTTTATTGCAAGCGTTCTTATTTTAAATGGGGTTGTCCAGAAATCCCTTCTTGATTACTTGATAGGTCTCTGGATCCATTATATTTCACTCCCTTGATTTCCTCAGGCAATGTAACTAACATGATGACAGTTGAGAAGTAAAGAAATAGCACATTTTTAGCATAAGGTGAGAGAGTCTTGGTAACTGACTTCATCACAGTGATGAAAGCAAAAATATTCAGTCAAGTCAGAAAATTTCCCTGGACTGCTAACGGGAACTCTGGCCTGACTAGACACTGGGAAAACATTGAAAACTGTGAAGCTATGTCTATTAATTTTCAGTGTTCGGAGAAGTAACATCTGATCATCTTTTTTCCCTTACTCCAAAAGGAGAAGTCAGAATAATTCACAATCTGTGATAGGATAGGGATAATATTAAAATTTACCTTTTTATTATCTCTGAAAATAGGATTTCTAAGCAAACTAATAATATTAAGACTGTTGGGAGGAAGGTTGGGGGAAATCAAATGTAACCTATATGAGGGGAAACATCTTTAACTACTTTAACATACACACCTGATAAGTTACTGACAATTCTTATTTATTTTGAAGTTACTGCTGAAGAAACTCTACTTGTTAAAACTTAGAAATCTTGGTTCAAACTACATAGAAATATTCCATGATCATGTTTTCAGCTAATTCTAGTTGTCTGTCTTCCAGTGTATTTGAACTGATGAAGTTTTAAAAAAAATCTTTAGCTTTCTAGAGTTATATTTTTACCTGTGTAATCTATTTGTTAATTTTTGTAACATGCTTATATGATAAAAAATACTATGTAGGTGCCGAGTTCACTTGTTATGGATTATTTCTGCATACAGAGAGTTTGCAAGAAACTTCAGTTTTACAGCAGCCAAGGTTACTGCAGACTAAAGCAGAAGTTCAGGCATAAACTTGTCTTCTACCGTTTCCCACCACTTTGCTATCAGCAGCATCTGAGAACATGGTTAATGAGTTCTGAAAATCATTCACAACATTGCTAATCTTTTAGGAATCTTATAGCCTTGCTGGACCTTTCCACAATCACAAGAGAAAAGCTTTGATGAAATTAGAACCAGTCCTTATACCCTCCCTTCCTTTCTTCTAGTGATTCATTTTTTTTTTTATTGGAACAATCGAAAGATTCAATGTTTTTAAATTCCATAGAAGACTAACGATTGAATAATTTTCTCACATCTCTGTTTGCACTTTCGCAGTCTGGTTGCATTGATTTGTGTCTCACAAGTAGACATTTCCTTTGTTGGTCACAAATCAATGCTATAGAACAAACCTGCCAGCACATTCCACCCCCACTCCCATTTTTTTTTGCAGTTTAAAAACAAAGCACATTTATATACTTTTTGTTTTAAAAATTAATTTCACTGGATAGTAATACACTAAAAGAAGAAAAAGCCTCAGAGTTAAAAATCCTCAGAGTTAAAAATCCGTGGGAGAAGGAGCTCCTCTCAAGCTGGTCTCTGATCCTTTCACACTGCCAGGAGCAGAGAACTGCCTAGTGGGAGAGCAGCAGCTCTCCTGGTGTGTTCTGTTGACCCAGTTAAGGTCCTCGCCTTCATACATCACAAGGCTGCCCAAAGCAACACACTGTGATGTCACAGTCAGCTATGATTTCATGGCAGGAAAAACCCAAAAAGACAGAAAAGATTGAACATACCTGGCTTTTATTCAAATCTTCTAAGAGTGGGCAAAGGGAATATTTTTTTTTTTTTTTTTTTTTTCCTGAGAGAAAAAGAGCATAAGCTTTCTCACGTGAATGTGAAAACTCGGTTCTGAAGCTACCCTGGTGCTTTTACCCCAAGTGGATAAGCATGAATAAAGAAGCACAAAGAAACACTGTCATCAATCAGAATGCTCTTGCCTATACTTAGCTACAGGTGGAAAGCAAGCAGGCATGATTTGATTTACCTAGATTAAAAGAGCAATTTTCTATCTTCTTTTTTTCCTTTTAAAAATAGCCAATCGATTTTGGCCTAGCTATTGCTGACTGTACCAGGTCCATTTTAATACACCACTGATTAAACGGTATGTTCATGGCTGAAGGCACTACAGCAGGAACAAACAGAAGCAGCTGAAGGAAGGGGGTGGGGGACCAGAGGCGAGAGCTCCAAAAAGCACTCATTGAAGGCCACAACTACTCGGCACTTCCCTTGTGGACTGTCGATATAGCACATTTTAGGCTTGAACCAGATGAAATATAATTCTGGGAGTTTGAAGCCTGGAATTCATTTAGCTTTTTAATTCTGACCTTAAGAATTTTTTAAAAAATCAAAGCTACATTTTTTTTAAATGAGGGAAATATTGTGTCCTAAATTGCAATGACATCTGAAATGAAGATGTGTCTCAGAAAGATGCTTCTTATGAAAAACTTAAAATTTCATAAGTTATAGAGAGTTATCTACTGAAATTAGATGTAGTTGTTTAGAGATTTGGTTTAGCAAAATTGCATGTAAAAGAAAATATAGGACTTTTCTATAGGGTGACTATACATGGGGATTCATCGGGCAGCTCTCAGAAGAGGGGGAATATCTCTACTGGTTCTGGAAGATAACCATCTTGATTATTATGAGAAAGTACAACCTTCATCAAAGTCTGCGTGGCAGGAAAAATAAATTAGGGAGGGACTTTCTCAGGCAACTCAGAGAGCTCCAACATCCCACAGATGTTTCCCCTGAAAAAGACAAGGTCCACCTAACAGGTGAGACTTCAGCTGAACAATGATGCCAGGACTTGGGAGCTGGGTCTGAGAATCAGTGAACTCCATGTTTAAAAAGTGAACCCACTTTTTTTTTCTGCTTGCTTACTGATTCTTGTTCCCTTCTCTCCCGTTTCCTCTCTCCAATTATCATTTACTTAATTTGAAATCCTGGCCTTAATGGGGACAGAACTGCATCCAGAGGTACTATTAAGATAAGAAAATTCAGGAAGAAAGATTTAATGAGGGGCTTAGGAGTTTTTGGAGGAGGAATCGGAAATTAGAGAGAAGTGAGGGAAAAACTAAGAAATTAAATATCAGCCTCAGCACGGTGACTATAGAAGAATAGCTTCTGAGAGACACAGATGGTCTGCATTCTCCAGAACAAAAACAAACAGGAAGTAACAGGGCCAGAGCCCCCTCTCTCCTTCATTCCTCTCTCCAGTGCAAATTGGAAAAAAACTGAAATGTGTCCACATCAAAAAGTTTTCCTTCAAACTCTAGCAAGTGACCACAGTAAAAGAAACAAGAGAGCGCTGGTTCCAGCAGGTAAAATGCTGTGGGGTGAGGTAGAAACCAGGGATTAAATACATAGAGTTTGGGGGCAAATCAGGCTCTATAGCTAACTAATGATGAATGGAGCAGACAGGTGGCAGATTTGAGGTCTGGAGAAGAAGAAGGGCTCCATTTTGAGCAGGCCGTTTTCTGGAGGAGGGGTGGGGGCTGCTGTGGAAAATGGCTACTCCCTGGATGCAGAGGGAGACAACTGACTTAGTGGAGAAAAGAGAAGAAATAAACTAGGGAGTCATCTGGGGACACATTGAGTTAGTGAGGGTTTTAGTTTGGATGATAACAAGCTCTTATACCATGGCTTTGACTCATAAAAAATGTAGCTGGGATGGATGGCTACTTACAGGGTTAAAAGCAAACTAGCTCTTCTATTCCCAAATCTGAATGCTGAAGTGCTGCCTAGAACAGCAAACATGCACATGCAAAACATAAAAAATACACAAAATGGAGGTGCAGAGGAGGTACAGGATGCACCAGTTACCTCCTTCCCCACACCCTTCAATGGCACAGAGCTCTGGCAGGGTCATCACCAGTATAACTGGAGTCTTACAAGCCATCCCACAGAGAGAAACCATCCCAGGTCCCCTGTGGCTCCAGGCAGCCGTGAGGACAGTTTTCATGTTCCAAAACTAATTGGACAGTAAGGAGTGTCTGTAAGAATGAAAGCGGGTGGGAATGGAGGATGGAAATAAAAGGGAAAAAAAGTGTCCTTGTTGAAAGTTTTAAATTACAGGCTCAGTAAAAAACTGGCATTCCACCACATCCGGTCTAGTTACCAAATGGAAAAATAGGGTCATTAACATGTTTATTTGAATTACATTAGTCCTTCTCTTTCATATTTAATTTATTCTGTTAGAAAAAAACACAACGCTCTGCATGCTGGTGAAAGGCAGGGGTGTAATGGATCAGGGAGCTGAAATACAATGATCTTTACCCATTATCTACCCTGCTAAGGCTTTTCAGAACTTACTAGGATCATTCAGGGATTCTTCCCTCAGGAGGGAGGGAAGGGTACAGAAAGATGTAATGTACAGACGCTACTGAGTTTGTTAAACTAATATTGAGGCACATTTGAATTAAGGAGTGTAAGGACAATTTTAATATGGAATGAAAATTTATAAAAACAAGAAAAGTTTGGGATAAATGACCTCTTCTCAGACTGACAGCCCAGACACAAGGTTGGTGCTAGGCTTACTGAACATTACCCACGATATGGAAGCTGTAGAACATTGTGTTATTAGTATTCGCGGAATTAAAAGACGAAGTCTGCAGGATGATCTCATGAGGCTTGCTGTCATCCACAAGAGGTCAGAGCAACATCAGTACAAATAACTATAATGCACTACATTCAGGGAAAAATGAAAGAAGGTATATTTTTAGGAAGATGTCCAAAATGACCTGGCTATCTTTGTGGTGGTGGTGACATGAAAAGGACACAGATTTCATATCACAAGACCAGTCCCTGCTCCACAACTTACTAACACCATTTGCACAAGTAATTCAATCCCTTTTCCTCATCCATAAAATGGGAACATGAACAGTTACCATAGAGATGTGAGGATCAGTTGAGATGATCTATGAGAAAGTGTTCCATAAGCACTGTACAAATGTAAGACATTTATTTTCTGAAGACAGTGGTGCCAAGTGCAGGCCAAGCAGTGTGCCAAATATCCTCAGAAATAGGACTGGAAACCAAGCAGGGAATGCTCTGACAAAGCTGAAGAGGACAAGGATCTCCCGTCTCAGTGTGACTGGTTGTATCGCTCACTCATACCTGAAGGGATTTCTCACCGGGATGCTGACCTTGGGTTCACAGACTGCCTCCACAGTGGGTTGCCACCCACTCATAATGAGTCATTTAAAGTTCAAATCTTACTTCATGCTAGCGATGCTAACATAGAGGCAAGCAGTTTTAGGCTTTTTTTGGTCACAGATTTCTGCTGCCATTGTCAAAACAGTAGCCCCAACCTCTGACTGCCACCTAGGGGAGCCAGCCCAACTTAGACTTAGTTCTGGTCACTTTAGTGGAACAAATTGTCTTGGAAAACATTGCCTTGTACTTCTTCTTTAGGATCTCCAAAATGAGCAAAAACATTCAGTCTCTAGTTTTGCCTTCAGACAGGTTTCTCGCTTTGCTCCAAACAGAATCACGTCTTTTTTGTTATGATTCTTCCTCTTTGGTCCAGTTTGTTGAACATTTTGCCAGCTGTCTCTAACCTGAACTTTGGCTTAAATACAATTGCAGTCACACTAAGATCATTCTGTTTTGAGCCCAGAGCATACTTAGAGTGTAATTTTGACAGAGGGAGGGGAGAGTTAAATTACGATCAGCTCTAGTAAAAGATAATGGTAACCCATGTGTGGAACACTTGGTCCTTCAAAAAATAAATAAATAAAAAGGACAGGAGAAAGTTCAGTATTTTTTGGTCATATAATCCGATTTTAATCACACACAAACACATACATACATAAACGTATGTATTTATATCAAGAGAGATGTCTGAAACAAAATACAATAAGAAAGTTCAGTATTAATTAAAATAATCATGATATAAGATGAAGATTTCTATTTATAATGGTAAAATTCAGGCAAGGAGATTGTAAACATCTATAAAGAAACAAAAGGCCTGGGTAAGTGACCATGGATTTCTTCATCAAATTCTACTGTACATGAACTGGAAGCCATCTTATTACTTTTCAAAAGAAACAATTTATGACAAAGAACTACTTTACACAGTAGGCAATAAACTTATAAAATTCATTAAAGGTTGATGACATAAATAGTATCATAGAGGTTTAGCTAAATTCATGGATAATAAGTCCATAGTGGGTTATTCAGAGAAACTAGGCTATCTGGAGGAAAATAACTCTAATTCTTGAAGTTAGCAGCAAGGACAATTGTGTCTTATGTAACGGTTTCCTGGCCTTGTGATCAGAAAATGAATGCTGAGCTGAAAGGACCATAAGCCTGAACCAGAAGGACCTTTCTTATAATCATATGCTTGTAAGAAAGTAGGGACTAACTATAGTGCTGATATTAAGCCTGCTGGGCCCAGAAAGTACACAAATGCTTGAACCTGCAGTCACACATGTCATATCCTAAGTCGTATTATGCCACTCCTCTGCAGCAACTGTTATCATCTCCATGTTACAGATGAGAGAAGCAAGGATCAGAGAAGTTCAGAGAGGAAAAGTAAATTAACAAAGGTCACACAGCTGGTAAATGGTAGATTTGGGATTTGAATTTAGGATTATCTACTTCCAAAGCTCTGCTACCACACTGCTGCTGTTTTCTGCCCAGTAGCCTCAAGTATTAACAGCTTAAGATGATCAATTTAACCTGTTAAAGAGATGTGAGGTCTTGCTCTTCATTTCCCTTGATATCTAAACTGTGTGTACTATAGCTTCTTGTCATCAAACCATGTGCACATCTATGACTTTACATTAAAGATGTCTCCAGCTCTCATTAAGAGGGAACAAAAAAAGCAAACAGATCACGAGAAGGTAAAAGGCATATGGCTTTTACATATGCTGCTATGGATTATTTATAGAGTACCTCAGACTACAATGTATATTAACAGAAACTCTTTCTTCTCTATCAACTAATCTAAAGACTCATTCTTAGGTTTCCTAATCTAAACTCATGTACTACAATAGAAGTAATAGCTAAGAAGTGAATGAATATGATGGACTCCAACAACCTCCTTGCTTTAGTAATTCTAATGTTGAATGGGATATCAAAATGGATAAGAAATAGCTGAGTTGGGAGAAAAGCAAAATGAGGAGAAGAAACATCAGAGAAGAATCCAGAGTTTACTTTCCCAGACTCTGATTTAAACTGCATGAGCTTTGTTTCTCCACATTTTGAAGAAAATTTCAGTTTAGTAAAAGGAGATTATGTAATGCAAGAGTGTTGCTAGCCTGAAGGCTGTGATAACATATCTTATGAGCTCTGTGTCCCTCATAACAAAAGTAACAAAACTTTCAAAATTATTTGTAGCCTTGAAAGATAATACAAAATACCTGTATCTTAATTTCTGTCCTTGTAAAATGGGAACACTTATTTTTATATGAAACAATGAATACATAAAATACTATATAGTTTATATAAAATTATATAAAATATATACAAAATGTAATTATGAAATGTAAAAAATAGAACATGCTATACAATAGTCTATAAAATATATAAAATACTATATATTTTTAATGAAATTATATATAAAATTATTACATATGTTTACATGTGAATAGGAGCTATTTATGAGTTTTATTAAAAGTCTAGGTAAAAGTAAAGTCATCTATAATCCTTTCTCTCGAGTTCTCTTCCCTTTCCTTTCATACATTTTTGCTCCCCTTTCTTTTCTTACCCCCCCGCCCCGCCCCCTAGGATTTTAGCCACAGATGTAATGGGTTTCTGTAACACTGGCAACTCATAGCTTTCATAAATGTTCCCTTGGCTAGGGACCACCCAAATAGTGACCTAATAGTAACCCTCACTGGCTAATGAAAAATCAGTGTGGTTTGATATCATTAAGACAAGGTCAAAATAATTCTCTAAGCAGAACTGTCACACCAATGTGACAATCTCACTGCAAACAAGGCATGGGGATGTGGCATTGCTGCACCTGGCAAAGCTATGTCATTGTTTAACTAAACTAAAGGAACTATCAGTGCCAAAGAAGAAAGAGAATAAGAGAAAAATGTCAGAAATGACTGTCTAGGTTCAGAGAAAAACTGCTTGATGAAGGGGCTTATAGGGATGGAACACATCTTCGAGTGAAGGCCAGCAGCTTTGAGCTCTGGTTCTGGCTCTTGATACAAATTTGGTATGCTGAGTAGTGAAAAATCACTACACTGTCTAGGCCTAAATGCCTTTGCCTGTAAAGTGAGGGACTCCTTTCAAATCTAAAGTTCTTATTTTGTAAGTCTTGTTTGGCCGGTTTACTCAGTTAGAACATAGGTTTAATAGGGTTAACATTATAGATTCAATTCCCATATAAAGCAGATGACCTGGTATAATGCTTTGCACATAGTACTTGCTCAATAAATATTTGTTCAATGACTAAATGTCTTGGAATAGAGTAAAACTTTATTTCATAGTCAAAGATTCTAATTTAGGTTTAAATGGAGAAGGGCCAAGAGAGAGTACAGGGATTGATACCAATTGTATTGGTATCAATACAATTGATACACAGGGATTGATGCATCTGTATTCCTGGATGAAATAAGTTAAAACATGGGTCTCACTGACATTGAGACAGTGGTATCACTGTATAGTAGTTGTGCTACAAGAACAATATTACTATTTAGACTCCTTGAATCACTTGAGAGTGTTCTTGCCAGTAGCCTCTTCCCAAAAGAGATAGCCAATCCTGAGAGAATTCCCTGATTTTAAGATTGCATAAATAGCTCATCAAATCCTCACAACATTCAGTTGGGATAGGAAAATTACAGATATTTTTTCCTCTCCATTTTCACCTGGAAAACCACAAGTCTGCTTCCATTGCAGTCACCCCATCTCCTACAGGAATGGGAAATGACTTAGCCAGTATTATAGATTGAGTCACTACCTCTTTGTAAATATCATAGTTGGGCATAGAATTTGCCCATGTGTAGGATACCCAGTTACTTATTTATTTATTTGAGACGGAGTCTCGCTCTGTCGCCCACACTGAGTGCAGTGGCGTGATCTCGGCTCACTGCAACCTCCGCCTCCTGACTTCAAGCAATTTTCCTGCCTCAGCCTCCTGAGTAGCTGGGATTACAGGCGCCCACCACCATGCCTGGCTCTGTTTTGTATTTTTAGTAGAGACAGGGCTTCTCCATATTGTCCAGGCTGGTCTCGAACTCCTGACCTCGTGATCTGCCTGTTTCGGCCTCCCAAAGTGCTGAGATTACAGGTGTGAGCCACCGCACCCGGCCTTACCCAGTGATTTAGGTGGCAATCATATGCCAGAATTTTGCTTTAGGTAATGGGAATCATGTTATAAAAGAGCATGTAAAAATACAAATTGAGATACTTAGTAATATCAACCACCTGATCAGTGTGGTCAAACATGATAATTTGAATTCCCTAGCAATACTTAAAAAAAAAAAACCTAACTATATAGAGGGATTAGAACCTGGAAGATAAAGAATCAAACATTAGAAAAAGTAACCTTGGATCATAAATATTCTGACATTTTCAATTTGCTTGCAACAAGCAGGGTTTTGTTTTGGTTTGGTTTTGCCTCCTTGAGTGTATTGTGCCCCCACCTTCTCCTCTTCTCTAGAAGCTGATAGAGTACAGGTGCGGATGGTGAAACTCAATCACAGAGCGCTGACAGAGCTTTCCGTAGGGCCTACAGAACAGATCTACCGAGTCTCACATCTCCTGGTCAGCAGCGACAGGTAAATGCTAGCTTTATTTTAGTAGATCAGTTGCAGCTCTACGGGCAGCTGTCCTTACTGCACATAATCAGTCCCTCTTTTCAGGGGGTTATAACTCAACCATCAAAATACCAAAATATGCTCTAGTTTGAAACTTGGTATATAGAGTCCTAAGCCCGGGAATGACTGTGGTTTACTTCCAAATTTAAGAAAATATTGAGTTTTGTAGGTTGTTTATTTACTATTTTCAAATATGTTTGAAGAATCTTTCAAACTCCATAGGAAAATGTACTAAAAAGGACACACCATTTTAATACCTTTGGTAATTCATTCTGAATTTCAGCACACCACTGAAAGGACCAAATAGCTGTGGAAAAAGAGTTTGTTTTATTTTCTTACCAAATACAGATGTTTTGACCACTTGGATCCTCATCAGTGTTCAAAATATTAGTGTGTTGTAACATAATAAAATAAAGGCATTAACTTCTTTGTTTTGTTCCTTTCAGTGATGTGCAGAATGGATTAATGAGTTCTTGTTTCTGGCCCTTGTATAACTCAAAAACTCGTTTCAACTTAAATAAATTAAGTAATTAGTTCATAATATGGCCTAATCACCTCTGGTATTTTGAAACAAACAAAAACACAAAAATGGCTGTTGCACATTTGCTCTTAATTACCTCCACATAAAATACTCGTGTGGACTTTATTACAGGTGACATAAATTTCAAATCTAAGCCTTGTTTGTGATAGAAAGTCTGGGATATGGTATTGTGTAGACTCCCATGAAGATTCTGTAACTCTCCCTACTATTTTCCTCAAGAAAATGAAACCACAGTCTACAAAACCACATTCTTGCTCTCTTAATTGGCAAAAGAAAGTACTTTATTTCAAAAACTCTGAAGAATAGGTTACTTCCTACAGAGGCTCAAAGGATGTTAATATAAAAGGCAGTATCATTTCTGGAATTTCTGCAGTGTTCAAATTTTGCTTTTGGATTCTGAACGGTTCTTGTTTGCATACACGTCTATCTGGGAATTGCTCTTAGTGATCGGGACAGCCTTATGGAAATCCTTCCAGATGAATATACTCAATAGAGCAAAAAATCTTGCTGTCTTTAATGTAAAGGAAAAAAGGACTTTTAAACAACTGTGTAATTGTGAGTTCTAGCCTTAAAGGAACTTTCTTGGCTTGGATTTCTTCTACCCTCCCCTTCAGATACTTAATAATCAAAGTATATGCCAAGAAACTAATGATGCAAACCAGAGTATTGCTCATGAACTTGGATCGCTTTCCCATGGTGTAGTGACCAAGATTGGACCCAAAAAGTCGATGACAGAAAATAGACATGCAACATAATCAAGGTACGCCTACCTTGGGGAAACTCATTATGAGTTTCCTTCATAAGTGTGTATAATGATTCTCAGTATAGATTCTGAAACTTGTAGGCTAATCTGACCATCAGCTGTGAAAGGAAGAAGGATCAACTTTGATTAGTAAACTTCTAGGTCATTTGCTTGGCATGAACCCACTGATGTGTCAGCTGCATACCTCACAATTCTTTAGGTGTTATCTGATGTTACCAGGCATTCCTGATACCCTTTGAATTTCAATACAGAAATCTAAGTACAACTAAACATTTCTCCAAGCTGTGACAGCTTTATGGTTATTACTCATTTTAGAACTGAGACCAACTTTTCTTCTGACATTTGACCTAGGAGAGTTTCTCCTTTAGCTTTCTGAGTCATGCAAATTTATTCAAATGCTGTATTGCAACCCCCGTCAGTTGTGGCCATACATTCACTTAGTGATACACAATAGGCTCTCAATACACATTTCCTTTCCAGAATGGAACTAGCCTTATTATAAGGAAAAATGGAATACATTGCAATAGAGTTCTAAATGAACTAGAAGAAAGACTCATAGATCTTGAGTATATTAAAAAAAAATCAAGCAGTGAGAACAGTTGGGTTTTGATATAGCTTCCCAAGGGAAATAGTAGAAGTTTTGTTACTCAGGGCATTTTAAAGTAGAATAGACAAAACACTAGTGGGGTATGTTGAAATAAAATATGCGTAGTCCGTCTGTGAATTAGTGTTTACTTTAAATATAATTATAAGTGAAGCAACACTGTAATGGGAATTTTTCATACACAGGAAAGCTATGGCTACTATGTTTCCACATCGACCATATGTTGCACATATTGGTTGGTGTGGATGTGTATCCCTACTGCCCTCTAGTGGATGAAATGTAAGACCTACCTGATTAACCAGATCTAACAAGCTACTATGGTTTGGGGGTATATCAATCTTTAATCATTTAGGGTAGAAAGAAAATAGCTGTGTTGATGCATTTTCCATTAAATTATAAAATTGAAGGGCATTAAAAACAACAGAATCAAACTCTGTAATTAAGACTGCCATTTAATGTTTGTTCGCACACGGTATTCATTTCTGTGTATCCCTGCCAAAGATCCATTGTGTAATGTTGTCCTCACATGACATTAAAAACACCAGTTCCCTGGAAAATATAAAAAAGAAACCGTGCTGCCTTGAAATACATGGAGTTTACTTTCAGAAACAGAAAATTAATACAGACACAGTGCAATAATTTGGAACACAAATAATGGCTACAAGAAACTTGAAAACCAGGACTGCTCCTTAAATCTGAGCAAGCATATTAGCTGTCTTTGGGTGTGCTGGCTGGTAGTCAGCAAAGGGCAAGCAAAATTGGGTTTCAGAACAGGGAAGCTGATTTGAGAAAGGACTGACTAAACACATAGTAATGGGGCAGGAAAATAACTCTAAACACACATTTGGTACTGTGGGTATATATTTAATGCTATCACATTGAGGCTGCTTTTCAAGGGTGGAACCCAGATGCTGTACTCCCAACGAAGAAAGATAGGGACCTGTACAGTTCTTTGGCATTTTGTCATTAAGACACAGGACAAATCGGAGGACCGTTCTCTTTGTATAATTTTAATTATTTTACAGAATTTAGACTTTAATCACTAAGTTTTAATCTCACACTTAGCATATAAAATAAGTCTCCTAAAGCACCAAGAGGAAACAATTATACAATCTACATTGCCAAAACGACTGATAAACCAAATAGAATAAATGAAATCCAAAAGAAGAGAAACATACCGTGTGCATGCTGAATGCACCAGGCCAATGGCCCTTACTACGAATGTGGGAAATCAACTGGATAAATCTTTAAATATCATAAATTGTTAGAAGCTGGTGATTTGTGAGTAGATGTACAGTTGAGGGGAGGGGGAACTGGGTGCAAATGGCCCAGATCGTTCTCTTTGAGTTAGTGACAGTTTTTACAGTACATAATTTGGTAAAAAAGTATTGGTTTAGTAATCAAAGGTAGGTCCCAATGGACTTCTCCTTGTAAACTTAAAAAAAGCAACAGACTTACCTAGATAGAGGTACAAAGCAACATGAAAACTCTCATTACCTGAGTGATCTAGAAGAAAATCTGACTTGATAAATACCCTGGGAGCATTGTTTTCATCTCAACTAGATTTACTGCATAACTATTAGCATCTCTATAGATAGATACTGGGAAGCCCAGGAGAGCTGGGGGTAAGGCCTATGGGCCACAAGGAGGAAATACAATTTCCTACTTAGCACCACGGACAGAGCTGTCAGCAGAAAGAAACATCCTTGGAGTTATCCTTGGTGTTAAAGAAACACAAAGAAATCAGTGTTGCATTTTAAAGATGCTTCTTATCCCAAATATGACTGGCAGTCTGGGTTGGAATTATGTTCCACTGCTTCCCTGTAGGGCACCCATTGGAGCTGAATGAATAAAAAGGTGTCTTGCCCACCTATGCACATATAGGAAAGAAAGGTTGATACAGGAGAATGATGTCTCCTTGATCTTTGTCTGTCACTTCTCAGGTTTTTGAAAAATCATTGCACTCTGAAGAATATCATCCAGTCTTCCCATGTCAAAACAAGTCCCTAGCATTTCAGCCGTAGGGTCTCTAAGGCACAGCAATTGCTCTGGGGCACAACTAGGGAAAGAGAATGAGTAAAGACAACTCTAAAAGGAGGTAAAACACCGTCTATTCCATCTTGTGTCATAGAGGATTGCAAATCGGACCCTCTTCGTCCTCTCAGTTCTGGCCTTTATGGGGTAATAGTCACTATTAGAGTCTATGACTGAATAACAGATTCTGGAAAATTAGAGCTATCTCTCTTGCACTTGAGCAGTGAGTGGGTCTCTCTTTCTGTCCTGCTGAAGCCAGATATAGACAACTGTAGAGAACCAGTTTGAGGAAAGAAAGGATCCTAGCACAGATTATTTGGCATTAAACCATACTATCATTTGCTAAAGACTTGACGTCAAAGCTTTTCTCATTTGATTGTTAATAAGAAGCTTATATTTCTAAAAGAACTTGATTACCAGGGAACTTCTGGGTTTTGGCTTTAATCAATTCTTAGGGTTTTTCCTATCTTTTGTTTCTTAGGCCTTTCTGTCCACAAGAGAGTCTAGAGAGTTGAAATTTACTTTTTGCCAGCTCACTACGCATGTTCACCAAATGGTAAAGTTCTCACTTTAAAGCCCAGCAAGACAAGATGAGCTCTGTCTGCCCAGCAGCCTTTCAGAGGCATTAAGGGTAAGAGAGAAGGTAAGTAATTCACTATGCGTCCCCATTTCTATAATGGGGAAGGACATCTTGATACATTTACAATACTCCTCTGGGGATATTTCATCAGTTATACCTAAACTCTAATGGACAATAATTGATTTGAACTTTCCACTTAGCACAGAGCTGTAAACAACTTCACTGCAGACGGCAGCAATGAGCCGACGTTTTGTAAAGTGGAGAGAGATTCAGAAAACTTTTGTACTGGGTCATGCCGTAGCCTAACAGCTTTTGAATCCAGGGAAGAAACAGTTTGTCCTCCTGGTTTTAATAGCTGGGCTAATCGAGTTTCAAGCCTGCAGTAGGTATAGGTTATCATTTGAAGGCATTCCATTTTAACTCCTCACTATTATTAAGGGTTTATAACCTAGCCATAAAAATGTACTCCTGATTTAGACATACATCAGGACACATTCAAAAACATAACTTTCTGAATGTTAATTTCCTGGTGAAGGAAAAAATAAGACATTAAAGTTATTTTAAGACTACAGATTTTTTTTTTTAACTCTCTGTGGGTGGTGAGCCTTTCAGGGAAAATATTCCCTCTCCTCCAATGTCCCTCATCTGGTTGACATCACCCCGTCTCTCCCTCTCCCTCCACCTCACTTTGTTTCTGGCCGTATCTTAGTGCAGTCTCCCATGGAATGGCCCAAAGACTAATCTGCTATAAGGCATAAACCAAGCACGAGTATCGCTCTGTTCCATGACTTTCTTTTGTAGCCTCCCTCCAGCCCTGTTGAACATACAAGTAGATGAAGTTTAGAGGAATTGTTACACTGTTTCAATCAGCTCTTCTGTCTAACTCAGGCATGATAGAGGGTAATGATGAAGAGAAATGAAAGACCAACTACATTTTACTTAGACCACTACATCGTCTGCTCAGGCTGTGGCTTTCCTATTTTGTTCCACACTCCTGGAATTCTCACAATGGGATTCAAAGCTCACCTAGAAGCCGCTCTTAGAAAACAAAGGACAGAGGCCCCTTTGGAGTTGTTGCTGCCACTTCTCTGATGTCAAAGATCTACAAACCTTGTGGCTGTGAAGTTGGACTTTATGAACACACAGCAAGAAAGTATATTTTGTGACTATATTGCAACTGGACATTACCCACCTTACATGAATTTGACATGGAATATGAATTTTCCCTCAATTCAGTTGATGAGACGGTAAGAACAAAGGCATGCCATTGTCAGAAAATAGATTTACCCTTCACCCCCAATTGTAATTCCCTTTCTAGAGATCTACAGAAAAAATAGGATACAATCAGACATTTTGTAAGATGTTGTCCAGATTCTGAAATGCATTAAAATCAAACTGAACATAACTTGTTCCACTTGGTCCTGAAAATAACATTCTGTAACTTCTAGACATCGAACTGAGTTCTGGTTTTGATGTGACCACTGATTATTTAGGTAACACTCAGCAAGGTACTGAATTTTACAGAGCCTCAGTTTTTCCGTTTATCATTTGAGGAGAATGACACCTGTGCGTTCTTATTTACTGATTGATGAGATGAACGAAATATCATAAGCTACTGAAAAAATAGTGTTATATATATTTTGGGTCAGTCCCCTTTACCTTTACGGCAGCATGACCAATGATTGGCAAAATAGTCAAAGTGTATCTCACCCCTCCTGGGTAGAAGGCAACAGGGAAAGGGCATTTTCCATCATTTGGCTGTGAGGGCCTAGCTCTACCCATGTTCTTCTCCAGGCAAGCCCTTTTCTTCCATATTCAAAGGGCAACATTTTAATATTCAGCCTTTAAATTAAATCTGGCATTCTCAAATTTGGTTTAACCAATGTCTAAAATTTAGTGAGCTTTCAGTTGAGCCACTAAGGATCTCTTTCAGAGTCAAGCTTCCATGGAACATTCTAACCACAAAATTTTGTACAATGGTGTCTAGTGAGCTCAAGTGATTTTCTCACTGATCAACAGTTTAACAATTACTAGTCTGTAAGGTGTTTATACTACAGAACGTCACTCTGGTGTGTCAGGCTCAGCTCTCATAGACTTAACTAAGTATAAAATGTGCTTTACAAATAAATGCTTACAAAAATTAACGAAGAAATGGATGACTTATATTCATCCTGTCTTATATCAACCTTGGAATCCAAAGTTCCAGACTTAATGGAAATGAGAAAAGCTTAGCAAGGGTTCAGAGCAAAGGCCAAAGAACCTTCCTTCCTTGTTTGCCCAAAATATTAAGAGATAATTTGATAATGGTTCATCAGTAAGATGATGTGTTAATAAATCTTCCTTATCTGTAACTCAGATTAAACATTTTAAAAGAGGGCTTAACAAGTATGAGGCATTGAGTTCAGTTATAAAATTCTTACACACTTCAGGAGATGTTAAATCCTCACATGAAATACTCTGATGTCTCACTGTAAGTTTCGTGAAATAAATTTGATCCCCATTTATCTGTGACAATTTAGTTAACATGCTACTAGAAGGCAGGACAGGTGAACCAGAAGAGTTCTAGGCTTTGGCTTTTCATGAAAGTTAAAAATAAACTGTAGAGCTTATCTTGAAATAGTCTTTCACAAAAACTATACATATGATACAATGACTGAGACATCCAACATGCCAAGTTGACTACTGTCATATGGAACCAATCTCATGTGAACAGTTTGATCCCATTATTGATTAGTCTGTATCAATGCTTAGCAGAGGTCAAGGAAGCAAATTTAACACCTATGAAACAAATGAATGATTTCTCTGTTAGCTTTTGAAAATGCCACTTACTGTTTTTTTTTCTTTACAGTAGTTAGCTGTACACGGTCATATTATAATTGTCATATAACAACCTTAATTCAGGGGCACATCTTTTGAAACAATGTATTATTCAGCAACTTTGGGTAAACATGCAATTTAGGAGTGGAAAAGATGCACAAAGAGACAAGTAATCATAGATACAAAGCATGGTGAATTTCTGTGCCATGCACTTCACACCCCAACTCATCTCGCAGGGAAACTAGAGAAGGGGCAGAACCATTTCTATTATGATAATTCACAAAGGGAGGCCATATAGATATGCATGCAAAGTTTCTCCCCACCTCTCCATTTACATGCCAGGATTTCAACTCTGCGACACTGAGTCCCTTCATTTAGCCAATTAGTCCTTCCAGCTTCATGTAATGCACGCCAAAAAGGAGAAATAGAAGTGCTGACGTTCACTGCTTTGAAAGTTGCTATTCTAATGCCAAAGCTGCCTCTTGAGTAATTTCCAGAATGTATTAACATGGGAGCAAAGCGCTATTCCTAAAGACAGGGATCACATTATGCAGGGGAGCCCCGTTCAACATGTCACAACTGCACAGAGCCCCCATCCCCTGAACGATCTTACAGTTGTAGTTAGCATGGGCTCAAGTTTATGGTCTTTACTTAGGTCAAATTTAGGAGGTCTTCCTAAAGAAAAGAAGCCAATTAAAAAATATCTAGTAAGCAAGGCATGGCACATCTTCTGGACCATGGCATTGACCAACTTCTTTTACTGTCATTCTGAATAAAGCTGGTCAAGATGCAAAGCAAACCAACCTTTCATTTTAGAACAGAGTGAAGGATTCTTCAGTTTCTGTCTTTTTCTTTAATCGATTAAGTCTAAGTTTAATTTTAATTATTTTAATTTGGCAGACACCCCTAGAATTTTCCCTGCATATTAAGGACCAAGTCGAAAACCATTACATAATTGTGTAGCTGTATATCTGAATGCCTCTTATGTACGTGATTCTGATATTTAGCAGCCAATATGGTGTTGCTCTGAAATTTGCAAAACCTTTAATTCTTCAGCTGACCACCCTGTCCACTGCTGAAGCAGTGGCAGAGATTTTGATATCACCTTCTTCCTTACTCTTGGCAATGGATTTACACAAGCCAGTTTGTGTCAGCATGGCCCTCTACAAATTTAGCTGTTCTTTGCTTAACTTATTTCATTTGCAAGAGTTGATTGGAGAAGTCCCCCACTGAGGCAGCACAGCAGAGGTGAAGGAGCACTTGAAGTCCTATTTCTTTTACACGTTGGCTCTTCCTCCTTGGACCACGTCTGTCTTCTAGGTCTCCTTTTCCCAATACACAAAATTTGGATATTGGCTGAGATGATCCTGCAAAGTTCCTTCTAGCCCTTTTTTGTTTTTTGCTTTTTTTACCCTAAAAAGCTCAAAATGACTTCTTTCTCTGTCTTTGGCTTCTGTAATTTCCAATCTTAGCTCAGTCTTCTCCTTTCATTTATTTCCTCAATATTTCCTTTTGTTTCTCCTCAATATGCTGTCCCTCAAAGAATCATCTTAAGGCCATAGTTTTTTCTTCTTATACTCATGCATCTGAGGGGCTGATGCACTCATCCATCTTTTCTCATAACCTATCTCTTTTAGTTAGGGTTACCTAAGTTAGTCAACTTAGATGACACTTTCTCTTCAGAATATCTCTAATTAGATGGCTGCTAGCTCCTCAAAATCCATATAATAAAAAGCATTCTCTCTTTCCTTTTAAATCATTCTGCTATACAAATTCTATACAACCATAGTCCAACACATCCAATGGCCCAATCTTCTGCTAAACATTCACATTTTAATATATTACTTCTCATATAAAGCCACTTATCAAATCTAGAAATTTTCTTATGATGACGTTAACTCAAATACCTCTTTTTTTTACTAATATTCTTGGCCAGCTCCTAATCACATTATACCTAGGATATGAAAACTGCCTCCTCACTCCAAACATATTCTCAATGGTTTCACTGTCACAGTCCCCTCTTTAGTCCTCCAGTGGATTTCTACCCTACTTCAGATCAATTGTGAATTCTAGACTCCCAGCACTGAAAGCCTCCTGTAGGTTTGCTCGTCTAACCTGTCAGTGCCTGGTGCCACTAAGGCTCACCTTAATCCACAAAGCAAGTCGCTTTTGTCTTCTGGCTTCTTTCCACTGAGAATACACCCTCTCCATCTCTGAACTTTTTCCACATAAGACTGCATCTATGGAATAATCCCTCATGCACTGAAGAACATCTTTCCTTTATTCAAATGATAACTTAAACCTCACTTATGCCAGAGAGATTTCCAAGATGATTACCAGCCAACTGTTAACCCTCTAAAACAAGGTAAGAACCACTCCACCCACCTTTCCACACATTTCAGAAAAAATATTGTATTTTAAATTGTATATTGTAGTTGTTTATAAAGTGTTTTGATGGCAGCAAAAATATGGTATTTAATACAGTTTGATTATTTATTGCCTTGCAACTTTTAAGTCTTGATTTCAAATTGGTATGAAAAACAAACACTAAAAAAAGTCCTTTTTTGTTACTTTAAGATATATAAAGCCATTTAGGTCTCATACTTTTTGAGAACTTTCAACTGCTATGCACATGATAGGTATCACTAAACACTTGTTGAATTGGATAGAGGAGGAACCATCTTAAACTGTTTACTCACAGAGGAGGAAGGAATCAGAAGACTATTAACATAAATATTCCACAGCCACATCTGAATGTAATAAGAAATAATACCAAAATGAGAGTTTCTCAAATTTCTCTCACTCTCCTGATTGTTTAATATTATATTGATAAAACTGTATTTTTAAAAACAGCTTTGATTTTAAAACACTAAATTTACACACCAAGAATTAGACACTAGCAAAGTCTCATAGTCTGATTTATTTCTCTGTAATATATCTGTCTTGAGAACATCAGCAGGAATACACCAAAGAAATATGTCCCTCACGGGATCAACTATATAAAAAGACAGAACACATCATCAGCACAAAAATCATTATCCATCTAATTTCTCCCATTCTAGATGGCTCCGGTGAGCCCCTCGATCATTACTGACTAGGGTTAAGATAGAGCTTAATGGATTAATTAAGCCAAAGCAGGACTGCATTGCAGACCAAAGAGGAGAAGGTCCTGACACAGATGAGGCAACAACTCTGTTCCTCTTTTATTCAAATGTGCAAGACTTGCCCACCTCCAAGTGCTACACATTTATACTGTAAATAGTCTCCAAAAATAAGATTTGGTGTCTGCCATCTGGGTCTTCCCCTCAGCACTCATCAACATCTAATACTTGGGTGTTAATCAAAATTTATTGTGTAAGAAATTAAATGTGAAAACTTTATTTTTCTTCAGGAACGTGCAGAGTAATTGTTACAGAGGTAAAGCAACAGAGGCAGAGTGCTGGTTTTGGCAATCAAGGAGCACCAACTAAGGGAGAGGTTATTGTTTGAATGTCAGTGTGACTCTGGGAGAGGGCCAAGGACACAGAACATTCACAGAGAGCTGAAAGGAAGAGGTGCCCACAGCCATAATGTCATAGGGGTGAGGGAGGGCGCCGAAAAGCAGTTGTTGTAATGGAAACCTTGAGATTTCTTCATTTAAAGAGGATTTTGAAATTCAAATGTAAAAAGAGAACAAGATAATCCAAAAGGCACAATTTGAGGCCTTTTTCTTCCTGTAAAAAGAAGAGAAAATAAGAGAGAATCCCCTTCCCCCCAACAAAGTACTATACCATACTGGCAGTTTACTCTCACTTTTATGAACCAAATCAACATATTAATGACATAAAAACCACTTTCACAATGGGGACAATCAGACTCTATCAGACACAACATCAAATATGCAGGTATTAAAAGAAAAAAATGCAAACTACCAAGAAACACCCCACTCCGGAAATGGTAAGGCTGACGGAAGCAGGCTATGTCATTAACATCAAGCACACCAGAAAAGCATCTATGGAGCTAGACTGGGAGGGACAGGCCTCATCTGCACTAAAGAGAAAGTGCCCTGAAGGTGCCCAGTAGTGAGGAACTGGGTAGATTTCAGTCTTTTTCTTTTTTTGGGCAGGTGGGGGAATGACAGAAACCAGGCAGGCTCCTCTGGAGATCTGGCTGGCCCCACCACGTTGAGTCCCAGTGTTAAAGTAACAGAAATGAAAAGACACCTATCTCAGTGGTTGCCCCGAAGAGTTTTAAAAGCAAGTACAAGTCCCCAGCCCCCTAGCAGAATCACAAATTATTTCTTTTGTGATTCTTGCATTGGGGAAAAAACTTGTGCTCAGTTCAAACAATAGGATACCTCTCAAAAAGATATGTGATGTCTCACGAGAGAGAAAGAATCGAATTCGGGAGTGGGAAGTGTTTCTTACCCTTAGAGATCTTTTAGTCATTTTGTAAATGAGGAAAGTGAGGACTTGCCAACGGCCATAGAGGCTAATTGTGTGGTTGGCAATTCTAGCAGTAATGAATCTACAGGTAGATTTTGGGTGCTCAGGATCCAGTGGAATTGGGTCTTTCAAGGCATTTTGTTTAAATGATTATATATATATGTATAGACACGTAAAAAGGACACAGGGAGAGAGACAGATCTATAGATATAGATGAGTATGTATAAAATATATTGCTGGGTAGTAAAAATAGGACCCTGTGTAGTAGCATTTTCACTATCACGGTCAAGAAGCCATTGATTAGATTCATTTGTTCAGTGAATGAACATTTACTGAACTCTATGTGCAAGTATTATAGAAGTAAAAAATGTAACATTAGACATAGTTTGTGCCGTCTCAAAAGAGTTAGCAATAGTTGTTTTACGTCTACAAAACAACCTCTTAAATAAGTAGTCAAACTAATTCACATTGGATTAATACAAATCACAATCATTAATTTTGAATCTTGAGAGAAGGCATAAACCCTGCATTATATTTTAGTTTGACACTGGAAATAATCTGGAATGTTTCTGGTACCCCACATCTAAAGATTGGATTTCAGCTGTCCTGTGCATTTGGATTTTTTTTCCCTTGAGAATCTATCCTAAATTCAATGTCCTAACACAGTGGCTCAGAAACAGAGCTGTCTAGGCCTTGCTGCTTTCCTTCTGCCCAGTCTCTGAGAGGGTACTGAGGTCGAGGATGGGGATGAAACCAGGAATAAGGCAGAGAACCTTGCTAAGTCATGCTTCTTTCAGATCCAACACACTTGTAGTTGGCCCCCTGGCCCTCTGTATCCATGGGTTCTATATCCGCAAATTGAAAATATTTGGGAAAAAACCCTCCAATAAAAAATGATGACACAACAATGAAAAACAACACAAACAAAAAACAATGCAGTATAATAGCTATTTACATAGACTTTACGTTGCATTAGGTATTATATGTAATTTAGAGATGATTTAAAGTACATGGAAGGATGTGCATGGGTTATATGCAAATACTATCCCATTTTATTTTAGGGACTTAGGCATTTGCTGATTTCATTAACTGTGAGTGGGGTGGGGCAGGGTGGGATGGGGAATCCTGGAACCAAGCCCCTGCTGATTGGATATCAAGGGATGACTGTACTTAATCTCCAAGTCATTTCCCTTAAAGTTGTATTTTAGTATATGGCAAAGCACAATGATTCCTTTGAGATGAACAGAAACTGATTAGCTAAAACCTAATGAACACAATTAGTTCAAGCAATCTGGTTATGGAGAAAAATCACTAATAGTAATAGCTTAAGACCAAAGAAGTGATCATATTACCTAAGCATTTCTCTTAAAAAGAAGAAAGGAGAAAAATAACATGTGAGTGCCTACCACATTTCAGTACTACACTAGTTTCTTTACAGAAATTATCCCATTTAATCCTTATAAACATACTCCAGAGCAGAGATTATGCTTCCATTTCTTCTGGTAAAGAAACTGAGGCATAGCAAGAGTGTATTTTGACCAGACACACAAAGCTAGAAAGTAATTTATGGCATTCGTATTTGAATTCCAGTTTGTCCATCTACAAAGCCTATAAGCCTGCTAAAAGAGAAACCCAAAGATGAAACAACAATGAATGCCACTGGCAATCTTTTTATTGCATATCTACTATATGGTGCTAAGTTATGTGCAGAATCAATTCAAATATAAACACACATTTTCTGCCACCTTGATGTTCAAATATACGAGTATGAGCAAACTAACATTGGATCCACCAAATAGAATATTAATGTAGAAAATTCATATGACTCATGTATTTCTTAAAAATTTTAGAAGACCATTTACCTGATGTTGCAGTTATCATGCAATTAATGCTAAAAACATACAAAAATACTCCCTAAACTCTTTAAATGCCAGGAAAACATCATACACTACGCCCACAAAAACCTGGCCTAATTGCCAGTAGATAAGGTTTTATCCTTAAAAATATTTAAAGGTGAGTACATAGTCTGCTTCATTTTAACTCCAGGGTTGGCATTCTCACTGCCTCTACTTACCTTGTTTTCTGTAAAGTGTGGAAAAGAAAACAAGTGAATTTTTCTTTCATATATGAAGGTCTAGATGTAGGGAAAGCTGTTTAAATGAAAACATGGAGTTTCTCTCCTTGTGGCAAGCTGGAGCATTTGGAGAGTCCCCTCCTCCCTGCGCCCCTTCATCCACACAAACACACACCCCAGTTCACGTTCCTCGACTAGTTTCACAAGGGATAGGAAAAGAAAAGGAAAAACAGAAAAAGCAGGAAGAAGTACAGAAGAAAAAGAAGGAGGAAGGATAGGAAGAGGGTCTAAGGAAGCAGTATAGTTCTCCAGAGTGCTCCAGAAAGTGAAATGATGAAAAGAGTGAGCTTCAAGAACAAGACACCTCCCAGCTCTCCACGGATGGTTCTCTCCATCAGCTCTAGAACAAAGCCCTCAGTAGGCAGGATGGTGCTAAAAGAAGAAAAACTCTGGATGGGGATCAGAGACGGATACTGCAGAGCTTTCTAGCCCCTTCTACATTACGTATAAAAACAATTATTCAAGAAATAGTGTAATTTTCCAGAGCATTTTCAAATGCAAGAAAAAGGTGCATTCTAAGATTAAATGTACTATGACGGTTAATTATTCATTATGTTAAAGTTATTTATTATTTATAATTATTTTCTGTCTACGACATTGTAGTCTTCCACTGACACTTGATAATCAAGAGTTGACAAAATACCATTTGAACTGCTTTGCTAAAGAACAAAAAAGAGGGATTAAAGTAGACAGGAAGTGTCAGCAATAAAAAGGACGCATGACTGATATCCCAATATTAATGACAAAAATATCTATAGTGAGATCCTAAAGTTCTGGGTATTTGTCTAATTTTTCCATAGTAAGAACCAAGGGTAAAAACAGCATTGATGGCTACTGCAGTTTGGTCTGTTTAACAGGCCAAATGCCGGGATTCCAAAGATTCATGGCTGGGATTCCAAAGATTTGTCCATGTTGGAAACAGCATTCACAGTAGCTTTCCAGTCAAGTGGCACAAAAGAGTGAAAGGGTAGAAAAGAAAACATTAGCACCAAAAATCTCTAGTCATCTTTTACCACCTTGACGTGGGTTAGCTGAAGGCCATGGAGAATAACGGATGTGTAGTTGTCTCTTTCTTATACAGACAGCAGAGAGAGGAGGGGGAAAACCACACACTTCTATTTTGCTAATGTAAAAGTCCCAGTGGAAACATTAGCACTCAAAGACATTAATGTGGATTTGGGACACTCCCTGAAGGATTTTGATTCCATTAGAAAAAAAAAAAAAAGACGGTGACAGATATAATCCTGCTTTGATATGTTTAATGCCATTTAAAGAGAAACTGTACCCATTTACCTCAGGCCAGGACACTAAGAGTTCAAAAAGTGAAATATCATTTCTCACTGCAAAGAAAAAGCTTGGAAAATATTATGTGAAAATTAATTTGGCATGCTTCTCTGAAATTTTAGATTTCTGGGATGAGCAAATGGGTACAGTTTTCTTTTAACTGTTTTTGAACACCATGTGTTGAGAAGAAAACAACAGAATGGCAATTGCTCATCCAAAATGCTAACTTGTGGCATGGCACAGTCAAGATGGCCTGCCACAGCCAAAAAGCAGGTGTGTGCTATGCCTCTCACTTCAGTAGCATGCACGCCACATGTCCCTGCATTCGGCAACCTCTTGCATTTGCTTTTGGAACCTTTCTGAGGGGGACAGTAAACATGACTCAACAGAATGTCTAGCTGAGGAGGGACTGGCTCTCCGAGTCTGCTGTGAGACAGACTTTGAGGAGAACCAAAGGAAAACTGGAATAATGCATTTATTTTGGAATTCTTTGCTATCACTTCCTGTGACCTAACGCCAAGGTGACTGGTTTCAGATCATTTTGTGTGGATGAAATTTAGCATCTAATCAGGTCGGAGAGTAATGGTGAAGCTTTTGTGTGACTGAAGAGGACATATTAAATCAGCTACCTCATTTGGACTGAGGTCACAGTTAATGTAGCTGGTACAGATCACATGAACCTAACCTAACAGCTTAGAGTAATAAATTCCTCACACCTCAGGTCCGTGGATAAGCTTGAAACAGGGTGTACAAAACTATTTAGTGTGCTGGGATGCCAAAGCTTCCTCAATCTGACATTATGTATCTGATATTAATATTATATTTATTCTAGGAATTAAAATATTTTTACATAGATATAGGTCCTTTTCAACTATATAACAGTCCTATGAGGAAGAGGAGGAGACAGAAAAAAAAATTGATTTTCTTTCTGCCCTGTAAGGAGCCTGATAAAGAGACCAAATTGAAAGTCATGACCACTTCTAAGCTCAATTCAGGAACCATTTGGAATGAAATCCCAGGATATCTGTGTTGTAGGAATAGACAAGGTCTGAAGATAAAGAACTAAATGAGAATCAAAATTACTATTTTAAAAGACAGAAGTGGGACACCTCTACTTTATTCTATACTTTTAATTAATACATCAATAATAATTTATTAAAAACCTACCATGTGCAAATGTCGAGTGGGGAAGAATAAAATATATACATAATAAACTGGAAAAAAATCCTTATGTATCAGTTACCTTCTGATGTAACTGAGTGATGCTCTGTGCTTCTGGGTAGAAATTTATGAATTCAGAAAAGGTAATTTCTTTCCAAAAACTCACATGCCATTGTTAATTTCACTCATTAAAATCACAACATTTACTACTATACCTTTTATTTCTGATGGTATATTCTAGGTGTTAAGAAGGATATAACTGTGTGTAAGTACAGTATATTTATTAAGCTTACTATGCAGTGGCAGGAGGAATGAGACATATAAACATGCTCTAGTATTAGACAGTATGTAATCAGTGCCACAGGAGACACAAATAGGTGCTTTGGCAGCAGTTCAGAAGAAGCAAATCCTCCTGGCTATAGAACCACCCCTTTCTAGACATACTACAATGACTCAATGCACAGAAAACTAAAATGACTCAATGCACAGAGAAAAAGGATCTGTACTAAATTTTAAGTCAACTTACAATCGATGTACATTAGGGGATTGGAGGGTTAGCTAGGAGTGAGGGGAGGGATGTGCACACTGTGTCCACAGCACCTCTCACACTGGGTTGTCTCATAATGACTGTTTACCAAAAATATGCATGGATAAAAGTGGAAGTCAACTGAATGACGGACCAGGTCAATGGGTCTGTAGTAGTTCTAGATATTTTATATGATTATTAACACCCTGTTAGAAGTTGGCACTATAATAACATCATTGTCTTCCCATACCAGTGTGAAAAGTTCAGTCTTTCACCCATTCCAGAGTGATGGGAAGTACAATTCAGGACTTCATCCTCCAAAATGAGGGAAATACTTGGCCCGTGCAAAATGCTCTTGGTATGGGTATGAAAATATCTTTCAAAACAGCAACAAATAAATTTCCTGACAGCCCCTAAGGAGTATGAGTTGGAATCCATGTTCTCTAGATGTAACAGTGGAGTTGGGGAGAGGCAGATATGCTGGGATCCATATAAGAAGAAAGTTCCCATGGCCGTGGAAAATAGAATTTGAATGTCTCGGCTTCTAGGTCTGGGTTCTTCCTACAGAAACATCTTTTTCATTTTGTATTCTTCTTAGACACTCTAGTCCTTTACCTTATGAAAAGTAGCCTTCTGTAGTTGGTGTGTGTGTGTATGTGTCTTTTTAAGAGAGAGGATAGCCTTACTGATGTGCTTTTGTAAAGAATTCAAGGTTGTCTGGATCCTCAAATAATGCAATTGAAAAAATACTGTTTCCTTGATTCAATGGTGCTTACATTTGGGCAATGTTTTCTTTTTCCATCCTCAAATACAGTATTTTAGACAACCTGCCCACAATAAAAATGTTTTAGAGCATCAAAAGTGTAGGCGAATCAAATCAGACACAATGGAAAAAGTTTAGGAAAAAATCCAGGTGGGAGGCAATCCCATAGAAAGGTGTCTGGCATCTCTCCTGATTCAAAGTGAGGTGGAGTAGGACACGTAAGGAAGACAGATGGAGGGTTCTAGCTACTGATATGATCCCTTGTCTCACCACTGCTCATACAACTTGGGGCTGTGTCAGTGGGGGCTATTTGATTTATCATGTAGCCCATGTGTCCTTTTGGATGTATGATCCGGGAAGAGGCTAATAACGGCAAGTCTAAGCTTAACTGGGACAAAATGAGGTGGCAAACAGCTATTCACTCAAAGAAGACTGACCAGATTAGTCTGTGGAGTATCCAGCAGTGTTTCCTTTTATTATCATATTAAAAGCTGTGCATTTTATTGGGAAAAAATTTTTAAGAAAAGCCTTGCACACAATAGCAGCAAAAGGGAAGAAGATAACAATGATCGCCTCTGAACACCTGGTACATGTTTGGCACCGTTTTTCTTTATGCGTGGATCTCTTTACATATATTATGTCATTTGATCTTTATACCAACCATGAATGGTTGATATTTTTCCCATTTTTTGTATGAGAATGCTAAGATTCAGAGAAGTTAGGTGAATGTCCTCTGGTCACACAGCTAGCAGGGACTAAGCTAGAATTCAAATTGGAGCAGGAGGACACAAAGCCTGTGCTCCTCACCATGCCTTGCCAGGCCAGACTTCATGTGCTTTTCATGGCATGAAATCAGTGTTGGGGGAATTCTGCCCAGCATCTCTGGTTAGCAGAGTGAATTGCTTTTATCATTTGCCAACATGTCACAGAAAAAAACAAAACAACAAAAAAAATTAAAACTCCTGGCTCTAGATTTCCTATCAACCTGAAGTTTGGCTTGGTTACATATTATTTGAATATCTGACAATCTTATAAAAAGTCTAACGAGAATACAAAAATTCTTCATTTATGCTAGCTCCTATGTTAGTTAAAAATCTCCTATTCCTACATAACAATGTGCCTGGGGAACTCTCTCACTGCCAGAAACTCATCTGAAAAGGCTGAAAAGTCAGAATTTGGGGCCTATATACTGACTAATGTTACCAGCTGCGAGTCAGCTTGAACATCAGTAATATGATATTTCCCACTACAATTTGATTTGGTTAAAATGTATTTGAAGTTTACCCTTTTATTAACTAGAATTACCACCTCCTGTAACCGGAGGGCCTCTGAGAACAGGCTGCTGGTGCAATCCAACTTCCCACCCGCCATCGGTGCATTGCCTGGCAACAAATACTATTAAATTGATAACTATAGAAATAGGTCAAAATGTCTTTTCAATAGTTGCTAATATTCCTTTAATGCTCCATAGCCTCCCTTTGATTCTTGTGCTAATATTTTTTTTCTATGATTGCAGGAGCAACAATTGTTAAAGAGAAACGACCAGAAGAAAGAAAAGCTGACTGGGGTGCATGGAGGTGCTCTTAGGAGTTCCCCTAACTATCAGACAGAACAGCTAGATCTCCCTAGAGGCCTGAGGGCCCCAAACTCAGCTCTGCTTTTGAGTTTGGTGACATAGAAGAAAATCTGTGTCCTATCTGAACCTCAATACTCTAAATAAACAGAGGAGACTCAAGATGACTGATTATTCAAATTTGCAAAATGTCCAGAGTTCACAGGAGGTAGAAACCCTGACTTACCACAAAACATTTGGGTTTTAAATTTGTTTATAGTACTCTTATAATGTTACTTGTTAGGGCCTGGCTATCCAAGATAGAAACTTATTTTCATATATAAAAAAAGTAATATTGTGTCATATTTTCATGAGACCCTTTGCTATCATACTGGGTCTTATTCACTATGTAAACCTATATTCCCTCCCTCTTTCCCCCAGGAAGAAAGTTTGCTTTTCTGAGTTCACATCACATGTGTGACTAAAGATAATGCAAGGACAGGAGTTTGAGGCTGCAGTGAGCCATGGCTGTGGCATTATACTCCAGGCTGGGTGACTGAGTCAGACTCCAACTCTTAAAAAAAAAAAGAAAAGAAAGGGGTGGGGTGGGTATAGCTACACTGGGAACGTGGCTGATTCTGAGCCTGCAAGAAGAAAAGTCCCCTTGTTAAAAAAGGTTTCCTAACACTTCTGAGATGCAGACATGCCATAAAGGCATTAGGCCATTCATGCCTTGATGCTATAACTACTTCAACTCCAAGAGAGTTATCTCAGTGCACAGTAGCTTTGAACTGGAGCTGGAGGGAGGGATAGGGATAATTTTGGAAAAGGGAAGCTGAAGGAAGGAATCAGATTAACTAACACAAGGACCCCAGGCTCTGCTGGCAAACGAGAAGATGAAGTGGGTAACAAGGACTGAAAAGAACCCAGTCTCTTTGTTTTTGGCCAGGGCCTTGTTTGTAGCTGGTGAATCACTAAAAATAATCCCTGGAGAGATGTCATGGTTTATCAAAAATGCCTTTGGCTCTTCTGTTGCTCCATGGTTGTGCTGTTGCTCAATAGGAGGTCAGCAAACTACAGCCTACTTGGTTGAGGTGAGGGTAGCTTAATCTCCTGTAATTTAAACTCACAAAGACTCTCTCCATCAGATCTCTCCTGCTTTCCTTCCTTTCCTAGAGGAGAAAAAAAATGTGTGAAAGTAAGGGTGAGGAAGAAGGAGGAGGAAGAGATAGAAGAAGCTATCCCTTCCTCAGCTTCCAAGTGAGTCAGGCTTTGTGTTAGGTGAGCGTCTCTCTAGATCCAACAGTCCTGAAGATATTATTAGTAATAGGAAGTATTTTATAGGCTCGAAGAGGCTAACTAGAGCTCAAGGTGGCCAGTCAGGCTCCTTGTCACACAGCACTCTTTTCTCAGCTCCTACAACATTATATATACATATATATATACACACACACATATATATATACACATATATATACACATATATATACTTATATGTATATATATATTTTTTTGTTGTTCTCCTCCTCCTTTAACTAATGGGTGCTTGAAAACAGGTTTAGGAGCCAGTCATGTGGAATTTACCTTTCAGGAATGTTGAAGACCCCTTGAGTTAGCCAAAGCATACCTGACTAGGAGTCAGGAGGCCTACATTTTTTGGATTAATGCTTGGTCATAACAAACTGTCACTGTAGACAAGCCCATCCATCTCTGGGGTCTGTAATTCATACTCATCAATGTGGTGGCAGGTATTAGTGTGTATGTACAAAACTCTGCAAGAATATTCTCCATAGATGCTATATGTAGACTGAAGAGAGGAACTGCCTCCTGCTAATGCCAGTTGTGTGTTGAGTAAGAAGAATAAAAGTACTGATCTGAGGTGAATTCAGAAGGGAAGATGAGGGGAAGACCATAAAAGACAGAGTAAGCAGTGGCATTGGTGGGGGTCTGAGAGATGCAGGGCCAGGGCTGAGAGATCAGTTTGTTTTCAGCATACACGGATGCGGTGGATCACGTGATGGTTGGGAGGTACCTAGGCTAAGATAATCTTAATGTTAGGTGCTCACTTTATAATCTCAATTTAATGACTGAAACCTATTTTAATGATCCAATAAAGGCGAAAACTTTGATGTTCAAAGTTTTGATACAACTATTTGTAGTAATCAAAACAAATGATACAACTCACCACTATGATACAACTATTTCTCCTAAGTATTCACTTCTTGCCAAAAAAAAAAAAAAAAACTTAGCTGAGACAGTTATAGAGTTTCTGATTATAAAACAAGATCACCTTAATCACAATCATCTCAAGGGGCTTGGAGGAAAGAAGGAGAGATGAGTTCTTCTGAACCACATCACATTTTGTGGACAGAAATCTTCAAAGAGTTTAATGGAGGAATTCACTTTTGAGGAATTGAAAAAGGGGATCATTTTCAGTAAGAGGAGACATGACCAATACCTTCAATTTGGTATGCTAGGGAAAGAAATTCTAGGCAAGACCAGCTCTATAACTTGTGAAGCTCACAGCAAAATAAAAAAATGTAGGGCTCCTCATTCAAAAATTGTTAAGAATTTCAGGACAGCAACAGTACATTAAGCCAGGCATAGGGCCCATCCAAACATAGGACCTTGTGCAACTGCACAGGTTGTACACCCATGAAGCTGGCCCTAGTTCTAGTTATTGTTTTTGCCAAGGTATTCCAGTCCCAGACCTACCAAGACCCAAATGAAAAAGCACGTACCACAACTCTCAAAACTCTCAGTTAACCCTGTCTCCCTATGGTAAGGACACAACTGAATTCTGCAACAAGGATCAGAAAATTCTGGGGTCTGCCAACATATTTGATAGATTGCAACTGTACTGGCTTCTGCGACATTTGTCACAGTCACTAATCCGTGCTTCTGTCACAACCTAAGGATGCCCAGGATATCAATGTCTGGGAATTGAAACATATTTTCTAAAAACATAAATTTATTTAAAAACAACAACCAAACAAGCAGAAGTCACTAAAGAGAAGCGGAGTCCCCTGGATGAAAGTCTGCTCTTAATGTCTTTCTGGCTTTACCTTGAGTAGGTCTTGAGGATATGCACACAGGTTCAGAAGTGCAGGTGAATTACCACAATAACTCTTTTCAGTTTGAGAAAAAAAATAGAGGAAACAGGAGAATCTGGTCATAACCCAGCAGAAACTTACTGATTTGACTTACAGTATGCTTGCTCCCTTTCTTATTATGCTAAGTTGAAGCTATGACTTCACTCCCCATGGAAGCAAAGTTTCTCTTTCCTGGATGCTTGGAATGGGCCTGGGGAAAAGCTATTAGAGGGTAACATCATGTCTAAAAAATCACATTTATTTATCTTCACCTGCCCTGTTCATGACATTATCATTCCACTGAGGTCTGCATGAAGAAAGGGCTTTAAGGGGCCCAGACCAACATCAAAAGAATAACAGCAGTCCAAAGTGAAATGAATGTGGCCTCTTTTCCAATGATCTTAGGGACTTTAGATACACTTAGCCTACTTCTTGAGGGGACAGACCAGTAGCTTGGGCAGATGCCTAGGATGTTTGTACAGGTTGAAGCGTATTCTTTATATATCTTTGTCCCATTAAAGAAAAATATCTAATATAGAGAACCAGTTTACTCCTACAGCCAGAATTATACTTTGACACTAGACCAATTGCTATATTCTTGATTTAGGATTTTTAAAAAGATAACTATTGGCAAAGCTAATCTTTTATTTGGCTTAATAGGTTTGTACTGCTCTGAATAAGGCCATTAGGGTCCATAAGTAGATGGAAATGTGTGTGAATCTCTATAATCATGCTTAGAATTCAAAGCCTTCCATTTCAGAGGTGACGTAGGCTCAGTCATCATTTTCAAGTGTTTTAACAAATGGTAATTAGTAAAGAAGGTCTTACTTTTTTAAAAAAAGTGACTGACCTTCACAACAGATGCACACATAAAACTCTGATTCATTTATTTTAAAATCATTCTCCCCTGCTGTAAATAGATAGCTATAATATATACATTAATATATGTGTGCACAATCAGCCTTAGCAATACTGCTGTGAAGTAGATGAGGATAGATGGTTTTCTATTTATTTGACAAATACACTATTACACAGATAGGTTAAGCTATTTGTCCTGTAAAGAAGGGTGGAGCTGGGGAAAAAAATCCTGCCACATCTGCTCTTACATTATACCACTCTGGAATTGGGTATCCTTTATTCTTTTTGAGTGCCTTGATCTAAACAATGGGTAATGCAATTTTCCTGGAAAAAAACTCACTATTTCTCTCATTCCCTCTTTTTTTCTTCTTCTCTCTGCTTCTCTGAGATTATTATAAACTATTGATAAATGTGGTTGCTCTAAATTTACACTCGTTCTTCATGGGCTTTGATGGGTTTCAGCTCCTACAGAGAGCAAAGGGAGGGGGAACCCACTTATTTCTGAAAGGCAAAAGGATAGATAATTCTGGGACAGTTTATTTGAATTAATGTCACTATAAAGTTGATAATGGTACGAGTGATGTCTTGGACCTTCCTCTCACAAGAGCTAGTCCAAAGGCTCTGAAGTGATACTACGGGAAGGAAGGGCTTTTGGGGGGCAGAACCTACTTATCAACAACCTGCTATTCTTCTTGGATTTCAGACAAAAGCCAGAGCTTTCTGCGCACCTTCCTGTTGAACTGCTTTAAGTTGGAACTATTCTCTACATTAGAGCTGTCCTCTCTGAGTCCCTGACCTTAGATGGTCTTTCTCTATTTTGGCATATATTTACATATCACTTATGGTGACATGTTTGATAAATAATGGGCCTCACTGTTTTATGGCCAGAGAAAAACTATTCTGCTATGATTTTAACTCTTTATTATCTCTTTTTTTGATTATTTGTGTGACTAAAAGGATTTGTTGCCTCTTGTCATGCTTTTGGTTACTGTTTCCCAATGTTATCTGGTAAATGCTTAGAAAATACAATTTTATTTAAATAAATTTTAAACAAAACATAATTATGAAGAAGAACCAACAGAGACAAAAATATAATGAATTTTGAAGCTAAATATAACAAATAGTTCTGAATTTTCTGCCACTCTGGCTCACTTATATCAAAATGTAACATTGCTGACAAATTAGTTATTCATGCTGTTTTTTAAAAATCAGGGGCAAAATTCTAAGTTTCATTTCTTCTGATAGGAGCTGTAACCCCTGCAGCAGGATAGCACTTGAGTAATGTTTGCTACGTGACACTGGCTTCGGTGATTTCTCCTAAAGGAAACTGCACTATCAAAACCTTCATCAAGGCTGCTTCTGTTTAAGACCCACTGCACTATGAATGTCCCTGTACCCATCAGAACCTTGGCTGGCTGTCATCCCATCAGGCTCCCCGTCTGCAGGTGCCACTCAGACATGTAAAGCGTGTGTTTGGGGACGATGCACGGTGGAATGGGAAGGGATACAGAGCTCTGTTGTACCACTACATTTATTGTAAGGAACTAGTTACACAGCAACTGCTTTGCTCTTTTATATTCTAGGCAACACACTGGTGAATATAACTCATAATGAACATATTCAACATTTTTTCCATCAGTTCAATACATTATTCATAAATATTAGAGACGGAGAGACCTGGTAGATTACTGAGTCCAAACCTCCTTTTTGTAACACCCTTTCCCCTAACTGTTGATGGTAGCTCAAAATATCCAACCCAAAACCAAAACAGAAAAGAACACCAACAACAAAACAAAATAAAGCAAACAAACAAATAAAAAACAAGTATACAAGGAAAGCAACAAATTTACAAATTTTATAAGTAAAGTGAAAAGCTCCATAGCTGTGTTTGGTGGGGGTTGTTGGGGGCAGGATTTACACTGATGGAGCTCACTGAAGACTAGGAGTATGGATGACTCTTTGCTATGAAGACAGGCCAAGGGAGAGAAATGCCAGTTTCCCTCTTTGAGGTAACAATACAAGGTAAAGCCCAAGAGGAAATACCAAGTTCTTAGCCAAGTGTTAAGTATCTGTCTCTACAGTCTGTTGTGGCCTCAGGACTCAGGCACTCTTCTCTTCATTTAGAACTTGAGATACTAATGCTAATGATAAAAAGAAAATGTATAAATGAATAGAGAGTGAAAACTACTAGAGAATGCTCCCTGGGATTATCTGTACTATCAAGATAGAAAAACTTTGCAGATGCTACTGTCTCTCTAGAGGAATAAATGCTTGCATTTTAATATTCTCAGCAGCTGGTTCCTGTTGAATGCCATCAGGATGATTCAGCCACCCACCAGGAACACCAGTAACAGCAAGTGCACACACAGAAATCTGCAAAACTTTCTTCTCTTGTTGCCAACACTATTACTCTGGCAAAGTCAAAACCTTTATTGAATTACCAGTTCTACTAAATGTGACCTTGTTCCCCTCACAAATACCAGCTCATTCTCAAAGAAATGAAACTTCTGGCTGATTAAAATGCAACATTCCTCCTGACTTGAGCACACCCTGCTGTCAGTCTCCCCTCTGCCATGTTCACGTGATCTACCTTTTTTTTCGTTTTCTTGCTATTCACTGAAACCTTGAAGGACTGGCAAGGTCCATAAACACTCAGAGTCTACTTTGTATGTTGCTCTGCTAAACAGCTAAACCCATACATTTAATGTTATATCTCTACCCTTACATGTCTCAAGTTATTCTATCATTTCCATTTTTTAGACATTTTCTATTTCCACAGAATGTGTTTGTATGTCTGGAAAAACAGAAATGTGTAGATGAACTGCACTTACCATTGACCTCATTAATATAGTATTACCATGCCATATTCAAGCTAGATAAAAATGCTATAATTGCCCCCTTCTTCAAATTTAGACCAGATTAGACACTAAAGGGAAGAAAATGCCAAGGATGACAGCTAGCCATCAAAAAGATCTCACTGTCTCATTTTCAGGTCTCCAAAGTAAAATCTAAGGACATTCAACACAGATTCAGGTGCTCTCAACAGCCATGAAAATATATGGCTGAAGAGGGAATCTATAAATGTAATGAATACACAATTGGCTTATAACAGATGCAACCAAAATTAAATTCGATATCTTGACCTGCTCTCCAAAGTGAAAGTTTCTAGTTTAGGCTACAGACAGAGGTATAACAAGCTCATTAATCACATGAACCAAAAATATAAGCTGACACTCCTGGTGATGCTGCAAAGAGCAATCTTAAGCAGTTGGGGGTCTATGGGGAACCTGAAAAATCATGTGACTCTGACAGTCCACAGCAAGCAACACTGTTGTATTTTACAATGTACATAGGTCAGGGACTGGCCATGACCACCACTATTTCAAACCTCCAGGATGGGATTTAAGGATCTTTTTAGGGAAATAATAGGTCGAATATGAACTTCTATAAAAAGATTCAATATATTTTTATTAGGTTTCTATTATGCTATTATGTAAAAATCATTATGTTCATTGCATGAGGAGATAATGAATTAGGTCAATATATGACCTCAAGAAGCATATAAATGGGAAAGAACCAGAGGCAGGGAATATTAATAAGTAATAGCAGTAACAACAACAACAATGATGAGTGATAACCTTGTGCTAGTCATTGTGCTAAGCACTTTATATACTACACTTCATGGAATTCCTACAATATTTCAGATGTCATGTATCTCCTTACAGATGTGGAACGTGAGAACTAGTAAAATTAAGTACACTGCTCAAAAGTATATAGACCTGCTCCTTACATTACAAATAAATACATAAATGGCTAACATATAAAATGGAATATGACAAGGGTCATTAAAAGATACAAAGTACTGCAGAAATTAAGGAGGCAGAATGTGCTTCTATTTGGGGATACCAGGGGAAAAGGAACATGGATGAGAAAATGTGGTGTATGCTTAGGAAACAAGGGTTAGTCCAGTTTGTAATGTTCATAAACCTGTTGAATCACCAATGTCCAATTAGAACTCATACTTTGATAAGACAGTAAAACATACCAATCTGTATAGAAAGATTTCTAGGAAGAAATACTTCTTTCCAAAAGATCTTCTGACTACAATTTCTCAAAAGTTTTCTTTTCTTCTTATTTATTTTTTGGTGGGGAGAGAGGGAGGAAAAAAAGTGAGATACAAGGCTATGGAGGTCTGGGCAGCAATGTCAACTCCAGAGTCTCTAGGGAGTACATGCATCTGGGTGCATTTTCTTTCACTCCTCAGAATGCCTTATCCTCATCACACATATTTGTCCCTGCCACATCTGAGGTGAGGTTACTGGCATAGAAATAGGAACCCTGAGGGTCTGGTTTCTTTCACTTCTTCAAAGTGGGATATCATCTACTTTTAATTTTTATACATTAGTTTTAGTGGTCAGCCTTTTGGCAAAGGAGTAAAGCAAGAAAATGTGAGTTAGAAAACTTGAGTTCTGGTCTCAGTTTTGCCTTGCTCATCTTAATATATTTGATCTTTGTGTTTAAGTTTTATTATTGGGAAAATGAGTAAGCCTGAATATCATTTCTTAATCTATTGGACACCCACCTTATCAATTCTTTTGATAAAAATAAAACCTTGTTTTAATGTAGATCCTGCTATTCTTCCATATTTAAAATTCCTGGTTCAGAGAATGCAATATATATCACCATTAGTCCAGATAATTTTATAGAGTTTTATTTTCTCTATTTTGTTAAACTTTTCTTTAAATTTTATTTTCCAAACAGAAACCACTGTAATATGTATGTATTTTCAAATTCTACATCGTCCTTGACGAGATATTCCAATATTCCTTTCTGGAGAGTTGGTTAGCCTGTTCACACATATTGAGATATCTAAAACTCCTTCAAGCTCCAAGATACAGTGATTATGATTCTATGATGCTGACATTTGCTTTGTCGACACTTAAAGCAGAGCTTTTCAACTTCAAACAATAGCATAACAAGTTGTTATAACAATTACACTTATATAAATCTTTAAGCAGATGTGCATAACAGCTCTTTACAACTACTATCACACTGGACAACCAAAGCTTATGATGTTATAAATCCCTGCAACAGTAAATCCTACAGTTAATTATATCCTATAGGAAAAAGTAGTCTATTTTTAGAATTGATTGACTCTTCTTTTCCATATCTGTTAATTTTGTACCCAGCTATATGCTTTAAATATCTTTCATAACTTTAATCATTAGCCCCACTCTGTCATGGCTTCTATGTCTCACCCTTCTGACCTTGCCCACTGAGTTCACTCTTACTGATGTAATCAAACATGCTTCATTGTAGTTGCATTTGTCACAGTGCTCAACAGAATTATCATCATTCCTACAGCACAGTTCAATGAAATTGTGTGCCTATGCAATCTGTTGTCATTTTAATTTCTTCAGCTAGAATTTAAAAAATCTAGATGGATTATTTTATTTTATCTGATCAATAAATACATGCCTAGTCACGTGACTCTGAAAAATTGGTAAGAAAATAATTTATTGGAGCAAAATCTTAAGTCTAGAGAGATTTTTGTAAACTTGGACAGCAGCATTTCACTGACCTTGAATCCATAGGTTCAAAATTTATTAGTGTCAAGTTACTCTTTTAAAGCAATCCATTAAAGCAGTAAGAATAAAATATGTATGGTTTATATTTATGTATGTGTTGAATTTAATAAATTAGTCAAGAGTCAAGGCATTTTAAAATAAATATTAAATCTGTTCCACATTGAGCAATTAACTGACTTTCTAACCTAAAATATTCTTTTGCTGTAGTTAAAATCTTTTTTCTTGTTAAAATAAACAGAGTACATAAACTGTAAAGTGGCAATGTAGTTCACTGTGACAATCTATATATTCCTTAACTTTTGTTCTTTTTACGGTCATGGTATGTACAAATAAATAAATATATAATAGTTTAAGTCCAGGAATTTTCGTCTGGCTAAATTCTAAAAACATAGCTTAAATAAAGGGTTGAAAGCTTGGTATCTCATCATTGCTGTGTATATGTTATAAGGCTTACAGTGCCACCTTATAAAAGATATAGTTGTTTATTTTCATGTTCAATAAGTAGTGTAGGGTTTCAGGACTGGGAATGGATTACAGATTGTTCTCTCCTGGTTATTTTTGGCTTTAAGTATATTGATCATTTTATCATTTTCTTGTTTTAAACTACTTTAAACACAGCACAAATGTTATTCTCATCATGCCAGAAATGGGTTTGGAATTGATTCTGAGTTTCCATCAATTTTACTTTTTGCTCTCTGTGAGAAGTTTTTCACTTGCTTAAATTCGAAAGGATAGTTTTGTTCAAAAGATGTCACAGTACAACATTTAGAGATCCTTAGCTGCCCAGGAAAACTCAGATTTTCTGCTTTACAAAAGAATAAAAACCACTGAATTTATTACCATGGACTTTATTAAAATTAGTGAAGAATATTCATATGAATACAGTTTCACGAACTTCCTCTCTCTCTTTCTTCATGTAAGTGTTTGACAAAAGCATGTATCTTCTGAGAAGCCGGCCTGATTGGTCCAGGTTGGCACTGTTTCAGTGTTTGGCCTACGGCGGCTGCTTAGGAATAATTCGTCTCATCCTCTCTGTTTTCCTGGACCGTATCAAACTCAGACACGTGGTATGCAAAGGAAATCCAAGTCTTTTAAAAACGCTATTTCTTTTGGTACTAAAGCCAAGATCGGTTCTACTTTGGCCAAATGATCTTATCAAGATTTAACAAGAGATATTCAGAAATATCTCCAATCTGTGAGAAGACATTCCACTAAGGACGATAATTTATTAAATACAGTGTACATATATTTCTCCACTTGGTACCAGGAAGAGACATGATCAAACTTATTCTATTCGTACTGAAAACAGTGTAACACTGACAAAAATTTTGCGGCAATTATTAATTTCAATTAATTTAAAAAGAAATAAACAAGTATATTTTCCCCCATTAAATAGATACTGGAAATCTATTTTCAGTTATTGCTGAAAATATTTGGATTCCACAAAGGCCCCTTACTAACACACCTACTTTGCCCTACACTGTGCTTTCACAATTCAGAACTTGTAACATTTTATTCAGGTTCTCTAGGCTAATTAGATGAAACAACTGCAGTACAGTATTAAGATTCTTTTGCAGAATCAAATGAAAGGAGATCTGCACAGTTCAGATAGCTTGGAAGATTTACAATGAATAACGCCAAAATCCTGCATGTGCAATATATTTTTCTACATTTGCAAAACAGCTAATGAATGAGTGTATTCTACAATAACTGCCAGGATTTAACTTCACACTGAAGAATATCAACAAACACAGGGAAAAATTTAGATAGGTAAACTCCATTTCCCTTCCCACTCCACCCTAGTGATCCCCTGCACTGTTTTTCATTTCACAACGAATGCTTTTTCGAAAACTGCCAGGAAATCTCTTCTCTGGCTATGCAGGGCTCAATTTTATGTGTGTAGCATGATACACCTTAAAAGAGAGAGCCCCACAAACTAGAGTGGGACGTTAATTTAAATACAGACTTAAGGAGAAGAGCTCCATCTACTGAATCAGTTAGATCATAGTGGGTACCCTATAGTTATCCCATTCACTACTTTCAACCACTTAGAGATTGTAGAGAGAACAGAAAAGTTATAGACCTGAGCAACCACAAGAAACAGCTTTGAGCCCAATGCCATTTTTGATATTTCTCAGATACCCTGAGCCCCTTTCCTTTGCCCTTCAAATTTTCAAAGTTTTCCATGTTGCAATATAAAATAAAAATGGATGCTTTGCTAAATGAACCATCTCTTAGAAGTAGAAAGTCATTGATTGTTTAAGGAAATGCCACAGACAGTTGAAGAGAAAGCTACAGAAAGAAAATCTCCGCCTGGCAGGTTGGGCAGCCTAGGTAAGAAGTGAAAAGAAGAGTAGCCTACTTACTCCTCCTGCCTTGCACCATTGCTGGGAAGCCTGCAGCCACCCAGGATCAGCTCTTCTGGCCTCTCCCTGGCTGCACAGTATTGTTGTGGCATTGGGAATTTGCTGTGGCTTCGTAAGATTATGGCGATGTGCTTCAGCAAGCCAAAAAAGTCACAAACAAAATTCAAGAGGAAAAAAAAAGTATAAAAACAGCTGATCTTACTGGAGAAGCTCTTGGCATTTTCCTACATATGCCACAATTTTCCTTGGTATTTCCTGATTCTGTGATCAGAAAAATTATCATATCATATTTATTATTGATGTTTTTTTCAGGGTTGCTGGTGGTGATGGATGGTACAGTGAGGGCAAATGGATGGATCAAGGAGAAGCAAAGTAAAGATTACTTCTACCATTTGTTTGAAAGCTTTCCAAGAGACTGCAGGTTAAAAAGTCTCTTCAGAATACTGAAGACGTACAGACTTCATATACAGGAAGAGATGGCCATACTCTTTCTAGATTGGGAAAGGAAAACACTTCTAACACACTAACAGATTCGGAACAAAGCAAATTATCAGAAAAAAACTTAAAACGTTCATATAGCTGCATAAAATTAAGCAGTGTATAAGACTTACAAAATACTTTATAAATTAAGATAAATCATTTGAATATAAATAGGTGTTAAGTATATATATATATATACATACATATAATTGGATGAAAGCAATAGTTAAGTGGATTTCTTATTACAGAAAAATAAAATATAATGAATTAACAAAAGTTTTACAGTACGACTAATTTTTTCTCTTGAAGGTTAGAGTAGAATTAATGTAAGTGTAAAGTGGATTCATGTTTCCCTGTGTGTGTGTGTATATACATACCTACACAGGTATTAGGTATTACTGACTGATATTGAAAGGTGATATGTTGCAAACAAATTCAAACTTTGAATTATTTTAAATTGGGTATTTAAAATATCAGCATTAACCTCGCAGATTTCTTTCTTTCTTTTTAACACATTTAATTCTCAGGTTCTGTTTTAAGGCACGAAAAGAAAAACAGATTAGAAAAGCATTGCACATCAATAAGTATTTTGTAAAATAATTCATTTGCATTTATAGAATATTCGGTTCTCAAAAAACGGCTAATTGGATTTTCTTCAAGCCTTTTCAAGACAAGTTCAGTTCTGTGTCAAAGATAACTATGAGAAATTTCACCTCAAAAGGTAATTTGTTTGGATAGTTATAAAGGCCTGAAAACAAGATTATCTCCACCATAACTATAACAAAACAGCTAATGAGTAAGGATATTCTGGTAAGAATCGATAAGAATTGCAAAGCCTGAGAGGGTCATCGCAGACTTGAGAAAGGTAACCAAGTGAGGAAACATCAAACAGAGTTAATGGAGATAAGCATTCTGAAAAATGGAAAGCGTTAATAATCACTGACAGGAAAAAAATATTCTTCGATAGCGATGACGACAACAACAAAACAAAACAAAACAACTAAAACAACTGGAAATACATCTCTCCAGAGGCTAAGCATGACTACTTATTAAGCAAGAGGAGAACCTGCTTCTTTGTCATTCCCTTTGGAAGCCTAGCTTTAAAAAAAAAAAAAAATGTTGCACAAAAGCTACATGTGTTCCTTTTCTGGTATTATTACAGGCCCACCTAGATTTAGCTTTCGATTCCAGATGAGAACAGGCATGTTCAGACTAGCACATCTTTGCTCTGTAAGCACAGAGCTGCTATCATTTCACTGGCAAATTCTCGTATCCCCAAATTTATACACAATAGATACCCTTTAAAATCTGCAAATTTTCTATTTCAGTGAAATCCCTCATTGAGTTAATTTTTTTTTCTTAATTTACTCTGCTACTATTAAGCTGAAAAGTTAAGGCAGGCAACTCCTATAAAAAAGGAAAGTTGAACAGTACTTACCCTAAGTATAATGTGCAAGCCTTAATGGGACAATTTACTTTTGCTCTGTGATATTTAGAAAGGTGTCCAGGTCTAAACTCAGCTCTTGCTTTTTTCCCTTCTGGAAAACTGAGTAGACTCACAGAAGGTGCCTCTGCGAAAGATCATACAAATCAACAGCCTTACCTGTGGCCATTCAGAAGACTGCACTTTGGTGTGTGTTTAAAACTATGAATAAAGTCAGATACAGCGCATGCTCAGCAGGCAATTTAAAAATATTTATAACATTGTTGTTTCAAAAACAAATTTCCTCAAACAAAGCAAAACTCACATTTTTTATCCATGCCAAGTTTAACATTCTGAGACAAAGCTGTTCTGGAGTTTTCCGCTGAAGGAAAAAAGGCTTTTAAAATTTTTTGTTGAACGAAAAATAGTTCTCTCTTCCCTTTTGGGTACGCTTAAAGGGGTGGAATAAATTTTTCTCCAAGTTTCAACAAAATTCACCTCTGGCTATGATAAAGCATTACAAATTTAAAGTCTGTAAAAAATAATTTTAGAGAAAGTAACAAGAAACTAAAAACCATGGGTTTAAAGAATGTAATGGTCATCTGAACTCTCAAGGCAGTCTTGCACGTAACTATACAAAAATATATCCTGATACAAACAGGATATATTATGTATAGATAAGAATAATGTGTATACAACCATATGCATACCTAGAGAAGTTTTATTTTTCTTTTGCTAACTAAAATCAGAACTCTTTAAAACCGATAAAAGAAATACAACAAAAATTTAGGAGAAACCCAGTAATAATATCAACACAATTCATCTGTTTTTCATAGCAAGCATGGAGAAGAAGGCAATCACACCTTTAAAATTTTGAGATATATAAAATAAAAATTTCATTAAATAAGGTTTTTAAAATATGAATTGCAGTAGAAATGCCTGTTTCATTCCTGGTTGGAAATTTCTTTCTCCTTTTTGAATATCCCTAAGCATTCCATTTACCATCTATCACCAAACCCTGAACAGCTCGCAGATCTCACAGATCTTATTTAAATCTCTTACTTAATTCTTAAGTCTCTGAATGAATTTCAGCTCCTGCTCTACTTTCCAAGGGTGCTCAGCTGGCCTCACAAAAGCTCCACAGACACATCGTTCACTATCTCTGATGCTTTCAAACTCAACAGAGGGTGCCAAAAAAAAAAAAAAAATCAACGATTAAAAAAAGTTTATTAAAGTGAAACTAGGAGTGCAAATTTGAAGAAGTTGCTTCTACTTTTATTTCGCTCTGAACTCAGCACAGGTGTTTCCTAACTTATGCTGCTGTGCATGCTGATGAAGGGGAGGGTTAAATTAAGGTGAGGGAATGGGCCAAGGGCAGACCAGCAAACATTTAGGATCTCCAGCCTCATGTGTTAATGGATGGGTTTAAAAATGGACCCCCCAAAAAGCCTAGAATGAGGTTTTTTTTTGGCAAATAAGTAAACCAGTATACTGAAATAATTAAAGCTTTGTCTTTAAATAAAGCATCAGATCAACAGAACAAAAACAAAGATAAAAATTGCACACACATATGCATGCGTGCACACACGCTCTGACACACAGATACACAAAACTAGTGGGTGAGGGGAGAAGGAAATTAAATAAAAGAAAACAAACAGAGTCCTAACAGGCCATTCTCCGAAAAGGAATCTAAATAAAAAGTCATATGATATCTGATAGTGCAGGACACGTCGCCAAGAACTGGAGCGGATTGCCTACAGGAAGAAAGGGCCAGTGTATTCCAGCTCAAAGAGCTTTTCTTTCCTCCTCCTCTATTTTTTTTCCCTTTTCTCCTCAACTGTGAATGTGTTACTCTCAGGTCAGATCCACGAAGAATCCCAGAATGACAGCTATCACCTGTCACCGTACTCTTGGCGGCACAACTAGCTGATAGGAGCTGCCTGAGTTGGGATCAAGAAGAGCTAGTGCAGCTTTCAGTAACAGCCTCTTATCCTAGTCCCTCTGCCCCTTTCAAAGACCCCCTTGGCCACATCAAAAACAGACCAAAAAGAAAAAGAAAGAAGAAAAAAAGGAGGGGGACCAAATGAAAAATGAAAAATGCAGGGACAACAGCCCATAGCAACAAAAGAATCCAGGGGGGAAAAATAAAACACAAGCGAAAGGAAAAAAACAAAAACAAAACAACTCTTGCCTTCAATATAAAACTTTTTAAAGACCGAGTTTCTCTTATTTGGATGACATTCTTTTTAAAAGTATTTTTCTCCTAAAGCACTATTAAAAGCATTAAAAAATTCTACAAAAATACAGAAAAGTCTGAAAGCAATTCAAGAATTTTCCTAAAGAAAACATGTAACTGTAAGAAGTGAGTTACCCTGGAAAATTCTGGATTTGCCAAAAGTTCCCCTAGTTCTAATATCTTTCAGCGAGTTCAAGTGCTAACACTGGCCACCTAGTACTTGTTTTTTCTCTGAGGGTCATTACTGAGGCAACACATACATAGTAAGATTTCCCGAAAAGACTTGTTATCAAGTTACTTCAAACATAAGGCATTCACACCTCCCAGCCAGGAGGGTTTTTTGAAGAAGCATCACACTCTGCCCTGATATGTATTACACCCTTAAGAAGCAGTTACATAAATGCATTCTATAATTATGGAAAATGTATATATCTATATTTTCCCCTACATTTTCCCTCTTCAGGGATATGAATAGGTTTTATTTTCAGTTAATAGAAAAGAAAAAAAGAAAAGAGTTTCTGATTCTTGAAACAACTGTTGTAGCTGTTTTCCACTTAGCAAAACAGTTATGTGTAGTTAGGAACTATACATAATATATATTTAAGGATTTTTGTAGAGCTTGAGAATTGCTCCCCTTGTTTAGTTTTGTGTCTATTATGTACCTTAAAAAGATTTCTAAGTGACAATCAACATATAAATGCATTAAGAGGAGAACTTTTAGAAGGAAAACATTATCTTAGGTTTATAATCCCAGGATATTAGCATAAAGATATAAATGTACGGCATATATAAAAGATAAAATTGTTTACTACATTTTGCACATACAGCTCACATCTGATTTCTTTTTTCTTTTGTTGGAGCATTAATTTGAAAATGATAAGCATTCTGGAATGTTTGCTACAACACAAATTCATGGTAAAAATATACATGCATAGGCAAAAATTCAAATGGAGAACACAAAGCTACGTGGCAATCAGAATCGTTGACAAAATCTCCATCTAGACTATATTTGCTTGAACTAGTGTATCATAGTTGGGGCAAGTAATCTCTCTGGGGGTTTTGTCATTTACGTAATTAGAAACAAAAATAAAATACAAATATCTGCTCCCTTACTACCTTTTCTTAATAACTGACAAGTGACACAAGTGGTACCTTTTAAACAGATGCATGCAAAAACTTGTGAGATCGAATGAACTGATGTACCCTACTGGTATTTTGGGAACCCAAATTCCATAATTAACTTTTTACCCAAGTGGCAAAAGTAGATGATATAGTCACCAAATTGATTATTTGATGGACTTTTGTTCTTTCTTCCACAAGATTTTGGCGACCCCGAAAGGGTAAAGAGGTGATAAGAGAAGATGCATCCTGAACAACTTTTATTGTGAGTAGAAAAAAAAATAGCATAAAGTGAGCATAAGAACAGTTGGATTTGGAAAGATTAAAAGAGGAGAAAAGAGCAACATATGCAACTTAATTAGTCTTTTTAATTTTTTCATGTACATATATATATAGGGATGATGGGGAGAAAAGATAACTGGATTTCTTTTGAATGTCTTTGTGTCTTTATGGAGTGAATGTTCTGTTCCTGTCTCTTTCTTTTTAGGCAAAAAACTAATAAAAATAGAAAAACATATATCAGACATTAAGCTCACTCCTCCCCCCCCCCCATCCCTTTGTAAAGAACTCTTTGTTCTCTAGTGAAAATGCTGAAAAATCCCCGGGCAGCTACTCCCTGAAACAAGTGCAAAACACTTAGAGGCTTTTGGGCTGGCTGGGAGCCAGAAACCCTCCCGCTGTCTGGTTAGAAGAGGAAAAAAAGAAGAGAGAGGGAGAGGGAGAGAGGGGAAGAGGGATGGGGGGGGCAGAGAGAGAGGAAGAGAGAGAGGAAGAGAGAGGAAAAGAGAAGGGAGAGAGAGAGACAGAGAGAGAAAGAGAGAGAGAGAAATTGGAGCTTCCTTTAATAGACATAGGAAGCAGCGTTTTTTTCTTTTTCTTTTTTTTTTCAAAACTGGCGGTCAAGCGTTAAGTAACTCCCATCTAAATCCACCTGCTAGAAATGAACTTGGGTAACCCCCCAGGGGTGCACAAAGACAGGGAAGACAGTAACATACTCCATACTCTTTCCCACCCCCCGTTGTACTGCTTCCATTCTTTCTGTTCTCATACACAAATGCCCACAGCTTCTCACGCCGCCCCTCTTACCCCCCAACAACAAACACAGCAAAATACATGCTCCCTCGGTCTCCTAAAAAAAAATGCTTTTCCATCTCGGTTGCGACACAGTGATAAGGGGTAGCGAACATCTCATACCTGGTGTGAATGCTAATCAGTCAGGAGTTCTCCTTTTCCCAAGACAGGGAACTGTTTCCTTCCAAATTTATTAGAACCTCCTCCACTGCCTCTTTGAAAAACCTTCTTTGTCACCCTCTCCCAAGTCCCGATACTTCTTTAAAAAAAAAATGGCTTCGGAGCTCCTTCTATTCTTGATATTGATTCTCTCTCTCTCCCCCCACCCCTCCTCCTCTCTCCTGTCTGTGTCTCTTCTGAGTGGTCTATTGATAAGTCCCTGGAGGCACTGGGTCAGCCTGCCCGTAGGAAACCAGACACAATGCACAAATCTCCGAGTGCCATTCTGCCATCAGCAAGCAGACCACGTTTAGGAGAGAGAGAGAGGGAAAAAAAAAACAGTAGAGCAAGAGACAGAGAGAGAGAGAGAGAGAGAGAGAGAGAGACACCAACCGAGGGAGGGAGAGAGAGACTGAGAGAGAGGAAGAGAGAGGGGAAAGAGAGAGAGAGAGAGAAGGAGAGAGAGAGGGAGAGAGAGGAGAGACGGAGAGAGAGAGTGTGTGAGAAAAAGACTGATTGGAACAGGAGGGAGAGAGAGAGAAAAGGAGAGGGAGAGAGAGCGCGAGAGGGAGAGCGGCACTGCCAGTCAGGTTAATCATCCCTACTTTAATTAGCTGTTCGGCTTAGACATAAAACAATTGAATTTGAATGATCTGTCAGCAGGCTCGGCTGAACCAAAGGGGAAAAGCGAATATTACAAAAAGACTGTTGGTGTGTTCTGATAAGCAATACTGCTCGTACTGACAAATCCTCAAAGGGGGAACTATTAAAACTTACAACTAAACAAAAAGTGCAAATACAAATGGCACTAGATAGAGGTCTTTAAAAAATGAAGTTTTCTCCCCTAGTTTTATGAGCCATAGATATTTATGTGCTGGTGCCAACATATTAGGGGTTTTCGTGTAATGTGTGAAAGTTTATTAACGATGGTCTAGGAGTGTAGCAGACAGATGCTGCAGAGAACAAGACAGGTACAGTCGGATGCCGAATCTAGATCCTGGAGGGAGATGGATGCTGGAAGAAGAGGCACTGTGGCAAGAGATCAGCACAGACAAAGTCAGTGGGCAGATAGGCAGACAGATTTTAGGCACGGCACGATCTCATCTAAAAAGGCAAAAGTTCTGATGCAATATAAGGTGCAAAACAATCCATCCACCCTTCTCTCCCGGGTGCACTCAAAGGTACAGTTAAAATGGATTAATCTTTGTGACAAACAGAGCTGGCAAGGCAGACTACGGCAGACACTGAAGGCGATTTGCAGACCCAGAGAATACAGGGCTAGAAAAAGCCCCAGAGATCAATCTCTCCAACTCCCAGTTTAGCAGATGAGGAAACTGAGGTCCAGAGTCGACACTAGAAACCAGAATTCTGGCAGCCCACCAGGCCAGTGCTCTTTCCATCGCACCAGCTAACCTAGAATATTCTTTGAAGATCTGGCCCAACAGGTATGAAAATCACCCTTGCCTCCCAAATAAGAAGATTCCTCCACCTATACAGTTAGTGCACAAACCTCTAATTTTTCCAAATGTTTAAATAGCCAAATGGAAATATAATTACATATATAAATATATTTCTACTTTATATATATGTGTGTGTATGTATATACATGCATATATAGAGAGAGAGAGTGAGAGAGGGAGTCCATTTTGAATGCTAGAAATAAGGGATTTAAGTCTTTAATAAATTATTGGAGAAAAGCAGAAAAATATAACATTGTAGAGACTTCATCTCAGCAAGATATAACTTGTGTCACATTTTCAAGCTAATGAAGGCTAGTGGATTGATCTACAAAGACCTCACCCTGAGTTTACAATTCGCTCTATGAACATCATCTGCTATATATCACCATGTGAGAAGATGTGGTTTGTCTCATACACCTCATTTCTAAAATATAGGCACATTGTGGGTAAAAGAGATTGAGTCTTTTAGCATACAATGTAGTTTTAAGGCACTGATAAGATTTTCTACCTGAATGATTAGGCATATGCAACTTTTCCAATATATTTCAATTGAAAATGAGCTACTAAAATAGAAAGGGGAAACTATATTTTCTGTCCACAAATGTGATGGTATCTTTTTGGGGACACTATGATCATATTCAGTAAGGATTCCCTTTTGATAATGGGTAGTTGAGGGTCTATTTTTTAAATGGCGAAAGAGGTGCTTATGAAGAGAACAGTGCCATCAGATGTTACCGGAGAGATTAAGTTTCTTGCCTTAAAACAAAAATCAGAGTGTGTATGAAAGCGAAAACTATCTCTCAGTCATGCTTCAGCAACAACGTTGCTACTTAGGGAGAAAGACGAAAACTGAAAGAAAAGTCAGGCACCTGGGAGCCCACTCAAAGACAAATAATCTGAGAGAAGTCATAGCCAGAGTAATTTAGTTTATTTGCACTCCAACCTCTTTAACAATGGCTGCTATGCCATGCCTAAAACACATGATCTACAGTCAATCAATTTGGAAAGGGGGAAGGAATCAGTGATTTTGACAATGGCAGATCCTTTGGCAAGCCCCAAAGTACGTGATCGGCAAGAGCCCAGAAGAAAGCAGTGGAATGCTTAGTAAATGTGTGTTAGTGAACTGAGTAAAAAGAACAAGAGCTTTGGAGCAAACACATATTTATATATAACACTGCCAAAGTCACAGCCACTCTGAGAGCCTCAGTTTTCCTTTCTGTAAAAGGTGATGATATTGGTCCCATAGGGTTGTCTTAAGGATGACATGAGCAAACATATATAAAGTACACAGCTAGTCATTACATGGTAGTTATTATGGAGGAAGGCATATCTTGAGGGTGTAAACAAAACTGTATATTATGGTTGTGCTGAATGTGTTATATTCAAAGCATGCAGGTTCAAGACATGAAAACATATAGTAAAGCAAGGATCTAATATACAGACAGACCTCTACTAGACAGGATTGGCAGTAGAGATTATAAAGTTTAGAATTAAATTCCTAAAATCTAAACTTTAAGGATGTTAGGTCATTTGAGGTTGTATTATTTCTTTATTCCCAAATTTTACTATATTTCCTGGCTTTTAATAATAATGATGGCAAACATATTACTGAGTAATTGGTTTGTCCTAAGCACTCTGCTAAGCGCTTTATATTTTAAAATCATACTTTAGCATCACAAGAACCCTATGAATGAGGTACTACCAATATCCCTATTTCATAGAAAAGAAAACTGAGGTATAGAAAGATTATATAACTTGCTCAAGATCACACACCTAGTAAGTGAGGAGCTGGGAATTAAATCCAGGCAATCTGACTTTAAAGCCTGCATTCTCAGCATTGTACTATACTGGCACACAGTAGGTATTCAGTCAATATGTATTGAATTAATGAGCAAATGAAAAAGACACTAGAATTTTTTATTTCATTGGAGATAAGTAAAAATCTGTGCACAATCACTTGAGAGAATCTTGTTTTTGAATGATAGAATCTGTACTTCTGTAGCTCACTTCAGGTGTAGTCCTTTGTCAGAAACCAGGGTGAGCCATGTCCCTGCACAGTGTTGCAAATGGATGCAGGGAAGATTGCTGACCATGACCACCCAGGGCATTTAAATATCTGACGGCATTTTCAGCACTTTGAGGGTAGTGTTAGCACAAGGGTTATTAATTGGCTTAATTCCAGTTCGGATAATTACATCGTGTCTCTTTAATTTTCCCCCGACTATGCCATTCTTTACTTCCTGTCACAAATGTGCTCTTTAAAAAAGCATATGAACACACATAAACATATAGTTATATTTAAGGTTTGCATAATCATTCAGGTGCTTTTTTTTCCTAAATGATCAGTGTATAGTAGCCCTGTAATAAATGAATGAGTAAAAGAATTAAAGTCATTGCAAAATAAAGATAACTAGTTGAAGCTTTTTGTTTGGCAATGAAATAAACAGATTTTTAAACCATTTCCTTGGTGACAGAATTCCAATCACATTTTTTTTTCTCATGGGCAGATATTTCCAGAGCTGATGACCTGCTCATGATAACCTGATTTTCTTATACTATATAGTTTCCAGGATTAAAAAAAAAAACCAATGAAAACTCTGATATTTTGGAGTAGAAAATGAGACTAAGTCCTGAGTGGTAGAGCATATACTGAACTTAGGGGTTTTCAATGAATTATTAACCCTGTCATTAGCACTGACTTATTTGGCAGGTGTTTTTTTTTTTTTTTTAAATCTCTAAACAAGTTACCAGAATAATCTTCAAATTATAGAAGAAAAAGACAACAGACCTTAATTTATTAAGCTTAGGAAAGTTTGACAGTCATAAACAGATACAACCTCTTCTCCTTTTTCCAAAGAATTCTTGGCCTTTGAAATACTGTGTCTACATGATACTAAAGAAACACTCCCAGGTGACTATGTTTAACTCATGTGCACGAATAGGTAAATGCACCCATGGTAGAGCATAGTTTATTAGGCCTTTTTAGTGTACACCTGTATGAATAAGTCATCAAATATAGGAAGTACAGAAAATAAGAGAATAAAGGGTTAATTTATTTACTATGCATGAGGGTTTCCAGATCTTTGCTTCTTCAGCTTTGAGTTCAAAATTCCATGCATATTCTGCACATAATAATAAATGTCATAATTCAATGTATGTCATAATTTGATTTACTTTCAAGCACCTTTTCTGGTTCGGCTCTCAAAGTCTTCCTTCTTATAAACTTTCTCCAAATTATTTTTTGTGGCCCTCTGTAAAATAGCATTTAAAATCAGTATTCCTACGACGACCCTCATGCTATAGAGAGATTTGTATCAAACTAGTCCATATTTCCTTTTGAGAATCAGTGGTAAAGTCCCATGCTCTCATCTGAGAACAAGCCACATAAATATATAAAACAGCCCTTTCCCATCTTTTTGACCCCTGTAATAATGATAGCAGTCTTTCAGTGACTGTCCTCTGGTTTGTTACTCATTCCTTTAGACTGAGCTCTTCCAGGACAAGGTCTTTCCATTCTACTTGATATATTTAATGTATTGTCCAGTATCACCCCTGCCATGGTGGTAGATGATATCCCAGAAAAGCTGGAAGCAACAAATTTTAATTCTCTTTGTTCTTAATATGTAAATACAAATTTTTCTCTCTGTGTGCCAAGTTTCCAACATGTAAAAGGGGAATACTTATCCTAAGATTAGTAATTTGATGTTCAAGAAATAATATTTGAGGGTATAGTATTTAAAAATGAGCTAGTGAAAAGCACTTGTTTTGGTTATTTTCATAGTATTGCCACTATTTTTATAGCAAGAAGTACTTGAAAAACACGTTCTAAATTGATAATTTAAGTGAATTTTGAATTCAAAAGAAAAGTGGACAAGATTTATCCTGAATATTAGTGATAGTAAGCACTTGGTTTTTAAATGCCATTTAGGAACAGCCTGACAGATTTTATAGAAGCAGAAGGTATTTAGGAAATTCTCTGGTTCTCTCAGTTTACAGAGAAGAGCTGAGTGGCAGAGATATTTTATCTGACAAGCTTAAGGTGAAAAAACTTGGTAGAAGCAAACTAGTTCTGGAACTAGTCTGTCTGTCCCTGGTTCCACACTCCTCTTATTTATACTTTGCAAGATGGCTTTTATACTCTTGACTCCAGATCTACTCTCTTTTGGACATATTTTAGTGAAGGAACTCTTAATTTCTGGGTTGAGAAAGGGGTACAATATTCCTAATGCAGTCTGATACACACACCACAAAGGAACTATATATAGTAGGCTGAAAAATGGCCCCCCAAAAGATATGCATATCCTAATCCCCAGAACCTTTGAATGTTACCTTACATAGCAAAGGGGTCTTGCAAACATGATTAAATTAAGGCTATTAAAATGAGGAGATTATCCTGGATATTCCAGGTGGACTCTAACTGTAATCACAAAGGTTCTCATAAGAGAGAGGCAGGAGGATCAGAGTTAGTAGCAGGAGATGTGATGACAGAAACAAGAGGTTGGAGTTATTTGAAGAAGGGGTCATGGACCATGGAGTGCAGGGTCCTCTAAAAGATAGAAAAGGCAAAGAAACAGATTCTCCTTTATAGTCTCTAAAAGGAACCAGCCCTACTAACAGCTTTACTTTAGTACAGTGAAACTGATTTGAGACTTCTGGTTTCAGAACTGTAAGAGAATACATTTGCATTGTTTTAAACCACCAAGCTTGTGGTAATTTGTTATAACAGCCACAGGAAATTAACACAGGGACCATCAGCTACCTTGATCTGGACATAATCTTTCAACACAGTTAAAATATTTCTTAGCTCTTTAAAAAAATTATTTTAGCAGATATAGTACCTTACTGATTCAAACTGAGTTTGTGATACAAGAACCCTTACAAGTCTTCAGAAAAATATTGACTACAATAAGTCAAGGAGGGTCTTTTCCTCCTGATACTAAGAGCTTCCTTCTAAGTTGACATAAAACAATCAATCTAATGATTGTTGGTTAATTGATCAGTTGGCTGCAGATCCATCTAATCACATTTGCCCACGTCCTGCCTTATAGTAACTCTTCACTGGTGGTTTGGCAATTGTATCTCCAAGTTAATCTACAACAGGAGTTCTAGTTAGAAGCAAAGAGATGATTTCAGTGTCCATTTCTTGAGTGCCAGAAGACCTGAACTCATTGCTAGCCCCTCACTCCACATTTTTTCTAAGCTGTCTTAACAGAGGTCAGAAAAAAGAAACGTGGCAGCCTATGCAATTTTTTTTTTTTTTTTTTTTTTTTTTTTGAGACAGGGTCTTGCTCTGTCACCGAGTCTGGAGTGCAGTGGTATGGTGTGTGTGGTGTTCACAGCTTACTGCAACCTCAACCACCTAGGCTCAAGGGATCCTCCCGCCTCAGCATCCTGAGTAGCTGGGTGGGACCACAGGTGTGTGCCACCGTGCCAGGCTAATTTTGAAATTTTTGTAGAGATGAGGTTTTGCTGTGTTGCTCAGGCTGGTCTCAAACTCCTGGCTTCAAATGATCTTCCCACCTGGACCTTCCAAAGTGCTGGAATTACAGGTATGACCCATTGCGCCCAGCCCCTATTCATACTTTATTCTAATGACTCTTTTGCCTTAGTGTGTCATTGCCATTCAGTTACTGCACACATTCTACAGAATAGTGCTCCTAAAGGAGTGGTCCTTGGGCCAGCAGCACCAGCATTGCCTAGAAACTTGTTAGAAACATAACTTCTTGTGTTTTATTCTAGACCTCCTGAATCAGATGCTCAGACGTGGATGTCTGAGTGTATATATTTTAACAAGCCCTTTAGGTAATTCTAAAGTCTAACTGAGAAAAACTGTCATAGGACAAATCTGTGAGGCTCATCAAGGCTAATGAAAAAACATGTGGGACTCTGAATGAGATAACCTGCTAATCTAGGTGTCATGGTCGCTCTGTCGTTTGCCAGCTATGTGGCTTTAGATTATGTTCTTAGTCTATTTGTTTCCTCATCTGTAAAATGGAAATAATAATAATAAATAATAATAATAAATTGCTCTATGTGAAAAGTTAATGTGGGACTTACAAGATCATGTATATGAAAACACTTTACAACCCCAGGGTTATTATTACAGAAGAAACATCAATTTGGATTGCAAGTATCCTGGGACCATATTGTTGGTGATGTTGCCTTAATATTTCATATTAACTAGGGCTCCCAGGTAGTAATACTAAAAAAAAGTTCAAGAAGATCCAGATGTCCAATTCAAGCCAAATGAAGGCTAGAAGTCTACAGATGTTTAAAAGGTGTGATACTGAATGGAGGATATGCTGGCATTATTAGTCTCCAGAACCAAGTGCTACATTTCTTGATTTGAAAGTCTAACTTTCTATTTATCAGGTAGCAGAATTTACTGACAGCTTTGAACTCTGTATGCCAGTGAAAGTCTATGGCTTGTGGGATTCAGAACCGTAATTCTTTATCAATTTTCAGTGATACTCAGTTTTAATAAAGTGGCCCATGATCTCTTTCATTTCCAAACCATATTCTCAAATAAGCAAGAAGCTTCAGAGAGCTCGCTCAACAATTGATGATGGCCACATATTTTTTCAATAGAAAAGACATAAATCCTGGTAGGCAGAAAGGACAGTCCTGATCAGGATTGAGATCTTTTTACATGTTCAAGTCCAAACTCAGTAGGTTGAAAAGAACTGAGATGCAACCAGATTAGACACAACTATGATTTTTGTGGCAAATCATCAGAATTTTATCCAATCTCTGAGTAATGAAAATTTGCAGTATTTCCAACAGCTCTACATAAGTGGGAAAAACACCTCATAAAAGACAGCGAACCATCTCCTTTCCTTCTTTCATGAAGTCATAGTGATGTATGCCTTTTGGCCTGAGGGCTAGTCTTTCCTCTGAAGACTAATGTCTGCACATAACATTTTGGCAACCCCTCTGGGCCTTGCAGGAGAGTTGTGTGGCAAAGATTCGTTTGGGTGGCTGTTTCCTCTGAGCCAGTCACACTGGTGCATCAAGAAAGCAGCTGCACCTTTTACGAGCTCTGTGTCCTTAAGCAAGTCATCTGTCCTTTCAAATTTCATAGACTTTTCATTTGTAAAATATGAATAATATGTGCTTTACCAATCTTACAAATTGTTCTGAAGATCAAAATGGATGATGTATCCAAAATGCTTTGTAAACTAAGAATTTCATTTGGTTGGTGTTATTGATATTGTTATTATTTACTCTTTAGCAGGAGAGTAAAGATATATACAGTTATATTGGGTATGGTAGCTTGCATATTTTTAGACATCTAAGTTTTATATGCCTCCAAGATTTCCCCTGAACTTACATTAATCCCTTTTGTCAGGTTACAACTAAGGTGGTGACTAAGGATGTTAATTCCTTTAAGTCCCTATAGGATGTCTATTTTGATCATGATTAGTTATACATGAAATGGACACTGCTGTAGAATTTACAATGTTTCCATTCTGGTCAACTCAACTTTGAACATATTCCCTAAGTAAGAACAAATTCAGTATTATAAAACTGAAGAAAACATAGCATCCAAAGCTGGTATTGAGGGCGTGAAAATATCTTCAAAGGCTATTTCTTGATTGCTTAATATCAAAAACCTACTTAGAAATGTCCATTAGTTCAACAAGCATTCCTGAAGAAAATTTGTAACAAAGCTACTGCGCATCAACATTTAAAAGAACAGGAACATATAGTCTACCACAAAACAAAGTGTTATTGCTTGAACTGCCCAAACTTTGTTTAAACAAAATTGAATTTCACCTAAGTTGAATTCAGGTGAAGAGCTCATAATGCATTGTTAGTATTTAGATAGTTGCCATAGTATATGGTACTCAGTAAGTCCTCTAAAATGGAAAAGAAATTAACTATGTGGTACAAAGTCAATATAAATCATTAATGTAATTGTGCAAAGAATACTTCTGAATATATTGAACTGCTATTTGAATCCTTAATTGTGTATACAATTTCACCTTTTCTGCTGTGCATCCCTAACTAGAATATATGCTCCCTGAGGACAAGTACTGATTTACACGTCTCCAAATTTCTCGCTGCCTTCAGTACAGTGGTTTACAAGTAGCATTTGCTTTCAAACTATCTGCTGTTTAATTAGATTCACTTTTTATTGGCTTTTCTTGGGGGGTAATTTATGCACATAAAGTGTCCATAGATAAACACATCATTATCACTGAGGTGAAAGTTGTAATTCGTAATTAAAAAAAAATGTATTGGGCTACTTATTTTTCCTGTGTGACACTTAACCTAATTATAGAAGTGAATAGAAAAACATGATTGTCTTTTAAAAGGTGCACTTTACGTGCAACAATTTTAGGAATTCAGCAAACGTGTCAAGTAGAGTCATTCTGCACAATGATAGTGACAGTGAGGCTCTATGCACTACTGTTTTGACAGAAAATATTTTAAATTAAAGCAAGCTACCCATAAAATTACATAAACCTAAATATGCACTATCCCACAAACACAATTGCACATCCTTTAACTTAGATTAATGCAAAGAAAAGATATATTCTTTTGTTCTAGTGGAATACAAATGACGAAGACTAATAAATGAATAAATAAAGCTCTAGGTAGCCAAATCAATGTCTGCTCAATTCTGGTCAAGGAGGTGAAGTGAGGTTTCCCTTTGAGTCAGAGAATGTAGTGGATAAAAAGGACGTGAATAGCTGGGGGGATTTCCTGAGGCCATTGCAGACCAGCTCACGCACTGTTAAGAGGCTCATTTTCATGAGACTTTTGGTTGCATTTGTAACACTTGCTCTAGGTCCCCTAGAGCATTAAGTGCCACATCACAGCACTGCAATAACAGGACTAAATGCAAGAAAGTACATTACAAGGTTCTTTTTCTTTCAGCTCTAAATATCCAGGAGTTTGTAGATGTTTTCAAGACTGTTTTTTTCTCCTTCATTTTTCCTTTTCCACCAAGCCCCACACACTCCTTTCAAATAGAACTAAGTGGAAAGGACTGTTTTGTTTCTAGGTAAAAACCTAAATTCTTGTACTCAAAACAAAGTCCAGTTGTAAAATCTGTAGTATAATTAATTGTTTCCATAGGTAGAAGATATTTTATTTTTTATAAAACCTGGTCTGACTGGTACGTTTGTTCTAGATTAAGGATTTAGCTACAGTTTGGTGAGTGTTTGTTCTCTATTAGGCTTGGTGCATATTAATTGGTACATATTTTAACATTTCACTACTGTATTAAATTATTAATAATTTGAAATCATTAGCTTGTACTGACACCATTTTTCTGAAACAGTAACACCTGTTTCTTCTACGTTCGGTCCAGAACAAAAGTCTGAAATCTAATTTGTCAAGAAAACAAATGTATAGTTCAGGAAAAGGATAGGGGACAGGTATGGTGGCTCATGCCTGTAACAGCACTTTGGGAGGCCAAAGCAGGCAGATCACCTGAAGTCAGGAGATCGAGACCAGCCTGGCCAACATGGTGAAACCCCGTCTCTACTAAAAATATAAAGGTTAGCCAGGCATGGTGGTGGGCACCTGTAATCCTACCTACTTGGGAAGCTGAGGCAGGAGAATCGCTTGAACCCAGGAACTGGAGGTTGCAATGAGCCGAGATTACACCACTGTACTCCAGTCTGGGTGACAGAGTAACATTCTGTCTCAAAAAAAAAAAAAAGGGGGATAGGAATCACCAAAAGAAGGAGGTCCAATGTTAGGATGATTATGCTGATGACAAGTTCATTTAATCTTTAAAACAAATGTAAAAGACAAGTATTCCCTGTGGCAGAGATGAGCTTTACCTCAGGTCTGTGTGACAAAGCCACATTTCTTCTCTTACACATCCTCTGTCCTCAGTCTTCAGACATTCAAGGTCTCTGACTATCCAGGATTTTCTTCATGACAACAATTAACAAATATATATATTATATATATGTGTGTGTATTATATTTTAAGCATATATATAAGTGCACATGGCACACACACACACACACACACACACACACACACACCCCTGGACTACCAGAGTCTACAGGCCAGGACTAGATACTTAGATCTCTAGGGAAGTGATCCAAATTATCTAGTTGCTTCTATGTAGATTTCATGAAATTGTCCATAGATTTCAAGAATGCAGTGAGGAGAGAAAGAATACACTTAATATATGAGTATATGTACACTATATATATCCCATATATGTATGCCATATGTAAATAATAATCATTAACCCTCACTAACACTTACAATGTGCCTAATATTATTCTAAGCACTTTGCACCTCCTTACTTTGTTCTCATAACATCTAAGGTAGATATCATTATTATTATCACCTAGTTTTACTGATGAGACAAGCGCGCAGCCCAAGTTCCTGTCTGTTATCCTGTCTCTTTCATGGACTTTTTCCTATCTGTTGCCTCCATGAGAACATATCTGACATTTGGCCTGTTCTTAAGACTTTGCTCCCTCTTAGGAGATAACAAGTGGATCTTGTCTAGTAGCAGAATTCATATGTTACCCAGCCAATAGTGTACTTAGCTAGGGAACAAAAGACTCAATTTGTGGAAATTCTTCACATTTGTACAAGAGAAAGTCCCAAAGCAAGATATTATGGCCTGGGAAATGGAAAAAATGCTTTGGGCAGGTGAATGTTTTGGGTCTCTCAACACAACATATGCACAATCATCAATATATAAATCCAATTTAATTCAATATGTATTTAATAAGCACCTGCTGTGAGCAAAGAACTCTGCTAGGATCTAAGCTCTAGAAAGTAGCTACAAAAAGTAGAAGCAGTAATCCTAGTATTTAGAACATGGGAGAAGCGTAACTAAAACACGATGCAAATAAGATAATACCATAAAGGGTTGCTAACAAAATTCTGCAGGGTTCAGTGACTTGAGGAATATTATTTGATAGTCAGTGTGGACACTAACAAAGTTGCCTGAAGTAGGGAGTGTTTCAGATGGACTTTGAAATGTGGGAAAAATTTCAACAATTAGAAATTGAAGAGACAGATTTTCAGCAAAGGAAACAGAATGAATCAAAGTTAGAAGACAAGAAAGCACAAAGTGTGTTTGGGGTCAATTTGATTAGCTTCTAGAATACTCTAAGGATAGCAGCAGGAGTTTGAGCTGCTGTGGGTGAAACATCCAGGTGGAAATGTCCTCTGAGCAGCAGGAAACCCACATCAGCAGTACCAGAGTCTACAGGCCAGGACTAGAAACTTAGATCTCTAAGGAAGTGATCCAAATATCTAGTTGCAGCTATGTGGATTTCATGAAACTGTCCACAGATTTAAAGAATGCAGTGAGGGGAGAAAGGCAAACTTACATTTTGTGAGCAGATAAAGGGAGGATGGATGAAAGATCATTCAGACGAACAGGAGAACCATAAAAACAGATGCTATGGAGCATAAAGGTAAAGAATGCTTCAGATTCTTCAAGAACTAGAGATAGATGGTCAAAACAATCAAATCATAAACAGGATACCTAGCATTGATGTGAGGAAGTGGTATATTTAAGAGCTGCAGTCTTTATCACTGTACTCATCTTTGAAAGGACTACCTCTTATTCCTTTCTACCCTTTCCCTAAACTCATGCATGCAAACAATCACATACATAAACAAACATTTTTTTCTAGGAAAAATGGTGGCATTATTAACTCTGAGGCAAACTATATCTGGAAGGTTTTAGAGTAGTTAGTAAGATCCAAAGTTTATGGTTTGATTTGAATTCAAAAGATAGCTGAATTTTTATAAGCAGGTTAATTATTCCTTGGTGGAAATATGAACTTATTTATATTTTATTCAGGAAGTATTTTTGAGCATTTCCTAACTACAAGGTGTTGTACTAAATGCTGGGATCAGAAGAATTTCCATAAAAATGCTTAGATCTGCATTCATCCTTTCAAGATAAACATTTTTAATCCTATACGGTATTCTATTCTAAGGATATAGCAGCATAAAATACAATTTAAACTATCACCTATTTTTGGACATTTTGGTTGCATTCTGACTTTTATTCTTTTTAATAATTCTTTGTCCAGTGTCATTTTGCATAATATTTGCAAAGCTATTATTTAATGAAAAGAATTTTTTGTAAACTTTAACATGTAATACCACAAGCAAGGAAACTTAATACAACTACCACAAGCAATGGAAGAAAAATGCCTCAAGGAGCCAGGGTGGAAGAGCAAATGAGTGATGTAGGTGTGGTATAAAATATGGGGTGATAGGGACTTTGTCAAACTGGAGAGCACATGGCTTGTCTGAAGGGAGCAGCTGGTACTCAGTTCCAGATATTGGTGCCCCGTGTGGATGCAGATCTAATGTTGTCAGATCTCCAATTTTTCAAGAGAAGCAAAAAAACAAAAACAAAAAACAAAACACCTCTCTCTCTCTCTCGATAAATATCTTATATATCTTATATATATATATATATTTGGTATTAAATCTCTTTATCCTTAAAGGTTGGCTCAAGTTATCTAAACATATTCTATTGGCCAAACATACATTTAAAAAAAATTCTATCTGCTAGCTAGATGCAGCTCACAGGCCACTGATTTTCAACTTTCTAATTAAAGAAAGGGCAAGACGGTGTTTGGAAATATATTTCTAGGTAGAGAGTTAAGCAAATAAAGTTTTACTTCAAGTTTTCCTAGTAACAAGGAATGTGATGTGGAGAAACTGAACCTCAGTGCGCAAATCTTGAAAGATGGGTAAATACTGCTTCCCACTTAACACCCATGAAGAATTAAATAGAAGAGGCTTCTAAAATGTTTTTAATTTCCCATAGAAACATGCTTTAATGATATAAAACTCTAACCCAGTGCACTGTATGATGATATCTAATGATAATTTTCCTTCATTTCCCATCTGAACAAACATTTCCATTAACATCCACCTGCACTACTTCCTTTCATAAAGAGGAGGTGGTATTTGGCTATGTTCTGGTTCTGATTCATGAGAAATCAGCCCAAGCCCAACATTTCTGTTCTTAACAGATTTTGGTTTTTAAATCTGTAGAACACAATGTTTCCCTGGGCTGAGTTCTAGCATGCCAAGTTTTGGCTGGCCACAGACTTTGACATCTGAGTGAAAAATCTTTCAACAATGGCATTTAAACTGAAGAATCAACAGACCTTTAATTATAACACTGCTTGTAATTCCCTCCCTCTCTTATCATGATGTTCAAATTGCCTCAAATCACTAACTGCATGGACAGCATGTTATTTCATTTGCCATTGGAAATATCATAATCTAAAAACTTGGGGGCTTGAGACTGTGTATTACTTTTTGAAAAATCAGTATTACTTTATTCACCATAAATTAAAGAGGCATATGGAACAAAGGTCAAAATTACTGATTCATTAGAAATAAAAAACAAAAACCACTCACCACACAATTTCTCAACTTATCTAAAATGCTCAAGATTTAGAATTTGGAAATTAAGCATTAAAGATATAGAAATAGGGAGCCTCTTTTTAGTGAGATTTCACTAAATGCCTCTGGTATCTTTCCATGAAATGTTAGGTGATCATTTCTTAACGGCATTTTAAAAATGACACAGTCTCAGATTCCCCTATGTTTACCTTATATGATAATAAAAGACACTTCTATACTGCTAAAGTACACTAGGAATCCTTTGAAAGCTTCTATTTTAGAAACTGATGTTGAAAAAATACTTAATTTATATTTAACCTGCCTATCTGAATATAGTTATTGAAAAAATTAGGGTTAAAAATGTAAATGTGGAAAATGTTTATTTTCATGTTCTATAGTAGTTAGCTTTTTGTTTGCTTTTAAGTATAGATCTTGGTTATATGTGGAAGACAGCCATAATTTCAGCTCATTTTTCATCTTGAAGAGAAACCTGGCTTTCAATTTCCAGGAAATCTATTTGTTTAGACCTAACAATATGCCAGACTTGTATACATCATTTCTAATCTTCATAATAAGTCTACGAGTTGGGTATCATTAATCTGTTACTGATAAGGAAACTGAAACTCAAATAAATTTAATAATTTGACCAAGGTAATTTAGTCAGTGTCTTTTTGTCCATGTAGATTTTAGGTGGTAGAGTCTGCATGCAAACCCAAGTATGACTCCAAAGGCTCTGCTTTCTAAAACATCTTCCTGAAATACTGACATCTTTTCCTTGTATAATTGGCCATGCTTTCTTTATACAATTGGTAATCAGAGATATCACATTCTTAATTATCTTTAGTACTATCTTGTGACTCTAAAATTCACCTTTGTCCAGTGTATAGAATTCACATCCTAAGGTTAGGTATAGGAGCTGTAAGTCTCTTATTTCCTGGAGCAGATCTGATTTCAAATCTTGTCTTTTATTATCTCCATAAATATACTTGTATTTATAAAATTATGTCCTAAGTCTTTGTTCAGAAAATATATAGCGTCTGACATTATTCTGTGTATAAAACGTTGAAAAGGTCACATCCAGGAAACTAGGATGGTCAGGACCAGCACACAACACTCAAGAAAGGTTCTCCAAGGTAGAATGAAGGGAGAATCCCAGTCAAAGTTGTTGAGGGGAGTAAAGATAGTAAATAATATTAACAATTAATATAACTAACAGTAATACTAACTCCATGCATTGAACTCTTAATGTTCATCCTATGTATATATCACATTTAATTTTTAGAATACTCTCATTTTGCGTATGAGAAAACAGAGGCTTGGAGATAGGGTAAATAACTGCATGGTTGAAGTCAGCAAATGCCTGATATTTAGGGATATATAGGGATGTCATGTCACACTGAAGGTGCAGCTACATCAGGGAGGTAGTGCTGACTGAGAGAGAGAATATGTAGAGGGTGACAGATATAGGACTGCTTGGCTGATTTCATAGTTTTATTTTACAAATGTAAATAAAACATTGTGCGCTGGAGGTCAGAGGGTAAAGGGGATATAACTGAGGGCTCTACTCAAAAAACATCTCTCTTCACATGTCATTAACTGAAGAGTGGAAAGAAACTCAGTTGTTTAACAAGTTATTTCTTAAAATACATATTTCTCCAAGAGGGTTAAACCTTGTTCACACCTTGGAGTAAATTACTTTAATGAGGTTACCAGATCACCTAACTGAGTGTAATTAAAGTCAAGAAGCTGCAGTTTGAATGGGAAAGGAAACAGATAACTGTGGAATTGAAGGGTGGGAGAAGGGGGTGATAGTGATATAAACAAGGACAAGAAACTCCTGCCATGTTTCATAAATCAGTTTTCTTAGGGGAATAGGAGGGCACCAAAGAGAATTTTATGAAAAGACAATTCGGGGTAAATAAATGTAAAGTACTAACATCATCATCATTATCATTAGTTCTACTCTGCACTTAATGTCTAGAATTTTGGTAGTAGCCAGTGTGCAATCAAAATCACTACAATTGGTTGCTAATTTCTGATTTACGAGCTGAGCAGAATTCCCTACTTAGAGTAGCTCCTCAAAACATACTTGTTGAGCAAATGGGATGTCAATATTTTGCCTGGATGCTGCAAACTTTCAGATTTTCCAAATTCCAACCTATTTTTGCAGTCTGGGTTAATCCACTATAACCTATCAAGTTCATCTAACTGGGTCTTCCCTGGGAACAAGGAAGAAAGAGAACATAGGAGACGAATAAAGAGTTGATACCTGGGCTGAGCACGGTGGGAGGCCAAGGTGGGTGGATCACCTGAGGTCAGGAGTTTGAGACCAGCCTGACTAACATGGTGAAACTCTGTCTCTACTAAATATAAGAAATTAGCTGGGCATGGTGGCACATCCCTGTAATCTCAGCTACTTGGGAAGCTGAGGCAGGGGAATCGCTTGAACCCAGGAGGTGGAGGTTGCAGTGAGCCGAGACTGCGCCATTGTACTCCAGCCTGGGCAACAAGAGCAAAACTCCATCTCAAAAAAAAAAAAGAATTGACAACTCAGTGCTCTCCTGCCCTTCTGTATGGTCCAATACAGCATGCTCTTGACCCTAGGGAAGCTTCAGAATGTATGTTCTAGGAAAGCTGAGGCAATGCCGTAATAACAAGAGCTATGTGAAAGGTAAAGTATGAAATGTATGATGGAAACCAAACCAAAGAGTATGGTATGTTAAAGATGAATACATTAAGAAAAGAGCTCACCTGTTCCACTGGAATCTCAACTGGCTCTTTTATACCACTCTAAACCTGTGCTGAGTCTGCACAGAGGGACTTCTGGGATGCTTATATATATAACCTGACAGGTACAATCAAAAACAGCACAAGGACTTTGTGCTTCAACAAAAACAGCCAGAGCACTGAAATCAATTGCAGAGCACAGACACACTTCAATTATGAGTATGCAGACAGTCCCCAGGTATGGCTGGTGAACAGCATGCTTTATGTGTGCATATGTCTCAGACTTCCTGGCTTTCTTCCCTTCTATCCTACCCCTTTGGCACCCACTACATGTCTTTCACATTTTATAAAATCACAGGAGATTTCTAACTTATTGTGCCTTTCAAATACTCTAAAAATATATTGTCCTAATATAAAAAAGAGAGGTGGAGTATTTGGCTGATGAACTGAATTTGACAGTAAGTTTGTATTTTTGATATGTTTCCTCACTTATGAGTGAGTTGTGAAAAATATGTATTTTGCCTAAATATATATTTAGAATAAAGAACTGGAGTGAACCTAAGAGGTTATGTAGCCCAGTGATTTCCAACCCAGGATGTGTCTCAGAATCACTTAGGGAGATTTCAGACTCCTAGCCAGGTACAGTGGAATGTGCCTGTAGTCCCAGGGACTGAGAAGGCTGAGGCAGGAGGATCACTGGACCCCAGAGTTTGAGGCCGGCCTGGGGCAACATGGCAAGACCCCTGTTCTCTAAAAAAACAAAAAATAAGTAAAATATACAAATCACAGATTCCTGAGCCTTGCTTTTCCCCTACGTTCCCCAAGTAATTCTAATTCTATGTCAGTTTTTGAGACCAGGGATCTTGATAAATCTCTTCATCTACTGGATGAAGAATCTGAGACCCAGAGAAGTAAGAGAGAAGTAAGAGGTACAGTGATTTCTCTAACATTACACAGTGTAGTAGTCAATTTTCACACTGCTAATAAAGACATAACCGAGACTGGGAAGAAAAAATGGGTTACTGGACTCACAGTTCCACGTGGCTGGGGAGGCCTCATAATCCTGGCAGAATGCAAGGAGGAACAAGTCACAACTTACAGGGTGGCAGGGAAGAGAGAGCTTGTGCAGGGAAACTCCCCTTTTCAAAACCATCGGATCTCTTGACACTATCATGAGAATAGCACAGGAAAACGGGCCCCCAAGATTCAGTTACCTCCCACTGGATCCCTCCCACAACATGAAGGAATTGTGGGAGATACAATTTGAGATGAAGTTTGGGTGGGGAAAGCCAAATCATATCACACAGGAATATATTACAAGTGAAGATAAAGTCTACAGATACTATGAAATTGACCCCATTAGCTATATTCCAAACTAGTTCATTATTTTAGAATCTATTTTTGTGTTTGTATGCATACAGCAATGCTTCACATATCTGCACCTCACTTATGTGGCATTGCAAATATGCTTAAAAACAGATAGAAAGTAAACGCCTGTAATCCCAGCACTTTGGGAGGCGGAGGCGGGTGGATCACGAGGTCAAGAGATCGAGACCATCCTGGTCAACATGGTGAAACCCCGTCTCTACTCAAAATACAAACAATTAGCTGGGCATGGTGGCGCGTGCCTGTAATCCCAGCTGCTCAGGAGGCTGAGGCAGGAGAATAGCCTGAACCCAGGAGGCGGAGGTTGCGGTGAGCCGAGATCGCGCCATTGCACTCCAGCCTGGGTAACAAGAGCGAAATTCCGTCTCAGAAAAACAAAAAACAAAAAACAAAAAACAAAACTACCTGCAAGCAGCCAAAACTGATACCAAATAGACCACACATACATCCTCCAAATCTTTTTAAAAGCCTTTTCTCTTGCTTCTCTATCCGGTGAGGCATAGGTGGCTCAAAATCTTTATCTCCAAGCCTGGCCCTTCTGCTGCACTGTAGTCTCATGTCTCCAAAAGCCCCATGGACCACTCACAAATACCCAGTCAGCACCTTCACTCAGTGTGTTCAAAATTAAACGTGTGCTTTCCCCTCCCAACACTGCTCCCATTTTGCTGCCCTGTTTCTGTTTATGACTCTACTCAGGTTCAAAAATCATAGAGATGTCTTTGGTGTTCCTCCTTTCCCTTGCTCCCCAAACATAATGGATTAATTCTCCTGCCATGTTTCATAAATCAGTTTGCCATCTCTGTGCATCTCCTCTGCCCCCGCCCTAGTTAGGGCCTTCATTGCCTTTTACCTGCACTATTGTAATAGTCTCCTATCTGATCTTGTGTCCTCTGGTCTCTCCCTACTTCAATTCATTTTACTCACTGTTGCCAGATTAATCTTCCTGAGGCACAGCTCTGATTATGTTACTCTCCTACTAAAAACTTTCAATAGCTCCCCACTGTCTCCTGAATAAAGTCCACATTCCTTGCCCTAATAATCAAGTCCTTTCACTTTCTGGTCCCAGTATACTTTTACCACTTTATTTCCCACTACTCACCTTCGCACATTCCATATTCAAGTTAAATTCAATTACTTCTTTGCAGAATCTTTACCCTTTGATTCTTCCATGCTTTACTCATGATAGAGTAATGTTCTTTCCTTCCATTTTCGTATGCTCAAATCCTCCTTGGCTTTTCTTTTCTTTTCTTTTCTTTTTTTTTTTTTTGAGACAGAGCCTCACTCTGTCTCTAGGCGCCAGGCTGGAGTGCAGTGGCGTGATCTCGGCTCACTGCAACCTCCGCCTCCCGGGTTCAAGCAATTCTCCTGCCTCACCCTCCTGAGTAGCTGGGACTACAGGGGGCACGCCACCATGCCCAGCTAATTTTTTTTGTATTTTTAGTAGAGACGGGGTTTCACCATGCTGGCCAGGATGGTCTCGATCTCTTGACCTCGTGATCCGCCTGCCTCGGCCTCCTTCCTCCTTGTTTTTCAAATCCCAAATCCAGGGTCATCTCTTCTGATGAAGCCCTCAGTTAGCCCTCCTCTGAACTTCAAGAATACCTTATCTGTATTACCTTTATAGAACATTTCACTTTTCGTTATTAATTCTAGCAAAGTAGACACGTGTCTCAGCTCTGCTGCTAGATTAAAACTTCAAGGGCAAGATATATGTCTTATCTGTGTATCCTCTCCAATGCTGAGTATACAAGTGCATGACACAAGATTTGGAAAGTGAATGAGTTCATGCATGTACTTTATACACAATCAAAACATGTTTTTTGTGTTTTATTGTCTAAAGAAGATTAGAAATAACACATCAGAGAAGGAATGATAATCTTAGAGACTTGCACAACAAAAAGTAACTTGATAGCTAAAGAAAAGAAGAAAAACTATGAAAAGAAGACATGAGAACTAAATTTATAGCAGTCAGAGGGTAAGGAAATACAGAAGCAAATAATCTTATAGAATAAGGACCAAATGGTTAATTGAGCAGTTTGGAAACCATAAAATAATATTCAAACATGTAGCATTATTTTATAATTCCACACCCTCATCAATGGAAATATATTTGAATTGTAGTTGAAGATAACAACCCTGAATCATTTAGAAAAGTTTGAATTACATATAAATATACATATATTTACCTAACCTCACAAAGCAAGACTCCATCTCTCTTTCCCTCTCTATGTAAATATATATGTGTATATATATACACACACACATAGATATAGGTATGTGTATATATATTTATATATATATTTGCATGTATACACGTGTGTGTGTATATATATACACACACACATAGAGAGAGAGAGAGATGTAGTCTTGCTCTGTGAGGTTAAATAAGCTGTCTTTATTAATGAATAGATTGATGTTTTTCTGAATATTAGGGAAATATTACTTTTTCCCTAATAAGATATGTTCATGATATACAATTCAGAAAATATAGGAAAGTAATAAATAAAAATCTTAAAAATCCTAGATTTCCATGATTCACAATCTATTATTAAAAAAAGATGTGAGTATATCATATGTATTACTATATATGCTGCCTTTTAAGTTAATATATAGCATGAATAGTTCATACTATTATAAGTTCTTCATAAACATTTTAATGGCTCAAAAATTCTATCTAATGGATGTGCATTCCATACTTAACTAGTACCCTAGAGTTGAACATCTAGCTTATTTCAGTTTTATAATACAAATATGTCTAACAAGATTTACCATGAGTTGATAATTGTTGAAGCAGAGGAACTCATGAGATTTCACTATGATATTCTTCCTACTTTTGTGTATGTCTGAAATATCTAGAACAAAAAAGGTAAAAAATGCATGTTTATGTCTTAGTTCATTTGTGTTGCTATAACAGAATATTATAGACTGGTTAATTTAAAAAGAAAAAGATATTTCTCACAGCTCTGGAGGTTGGGAAGTCTAATATCAAGGTACCGGCATCTGACAAGGGCCTTCTTACTGGATCATCCCATGGTGGAAGGCAGAGGGCAAGAGAGCACAAGAGCCAGAGAGCGAGAAGGAGCCAAACTCACTTTTAGAACAGACCTACTCTCATGATAACCAATGCACACACTCCTGCAGTGGTGACATGAATTCATTCATAAAGGCAGAGCCCTCATGACCTAATCACCTCTTATTAGGCCCCACCTTCCAGCACTGTTGCATCAGAGATTAAGTGTCCAACACATGAACTTTAGAAGACACATGAACTTTTATCAAGCCACAGCCATTTGATAAATATCTTGTGTATAATGGTTTTTGTTTATTTGTAATTATTTTCTTAGGTTGCAGTTAGGGCTAGACTGCCTGGTTCAAAGTCTTACCCCATCATTACCTAGTTATCTAACTGTGGGAAAGCTGCTGATGCTTTCTCAGCTTCGGTGCTCTCATCTGAAAAACGGGTATAATAATGGTAACTTATAGGGGCTGTTCTAAGGATCATAAGAGAAGATGTGTTTCTAATCCCTTCTAGAGTACCTGGGACACTGTTAGCGTCAATAAAGGTCACCTTGAAAAAGCAAAATACTGGTTGCATAATTATGTGTTGTGCTTATAAAGAAACATCACATATAAACTGCAAAACATGCCAGAAATAACATGCTTAAGTATACACCATTTCTATCTCCAGGCTAAATACTTATTTCCAAGATAACACTACTGCTAAAATAATTTAGATCCATAATTACCATTATGAAGCGTTTTCTATATTAAATTAGATAATACACATCAAACATATATTGGGCTACATGTTTGATATGTATTATCTAATTTAATCATCACAAGAGTTTTCTGATTACTTTATAGCTAAAAAAAAATTCACCTGATGCTTAAAGGTGAATTAACGTATCTCAAAGGACACAGGGTCTGTTTTCGAACACAAGCCTGAACCTCTGGAATTCATCTCTAAGCTACTGAAAATGACCTTTGTACCCTGCACTCTTTTTTTTTGAGACGGAGTTTTGCTCTTGTTGCCCAGGCTGAAGTGCAATGGTGCGATCTCAGCTCACCACAACTTCCAACTCCCGGGTTCAAGCAATTCATCTGCCTCAGCCTCCTGAGTAGCTGGGATTACAGGCATGTGCCACCATGCCCAGATAATTTTGTATTTTTAGTAGAGGCTGGGTTTCTCCATGTTGGTCACGCTGGTTTCAAACTCCGGACCTCAGGTGATCCACCCACCTTGGCCTCCCAAAGTGCTGGGATTACAGGTGTGAGCAATCTCACCTGGCATGTACCCTGAACTCTTTTGCATAGACTTCAGTGTTTCTAATCTTTATCTCTCAGAGGCAGATACGAATTTTAGACAAAGTTTTGGTCCAATTTTGGATGTTGAACTCGACCTCTGGCTGAAGTGCATTTTTCCTTCCCATTCACTTTAATCAGTATTATTTATTTGAAGAATTTTATTCTACCAAATAATTTTAGAGAATAAAAAAAGTACTCCATAATAAGCTGCCCTGAAGAATGCATATCTCATTCTGGAAAAACTAATAGCTATCATGGTTTTAAACAATAATCTTCCATTGATTTGATTATCTTATGTCCACTGTGAAATAACAATTCATTACTAAACAATTCATTATCAAACATACCAACACATATGCACATTCAGTAACTTTAAACAGTTCATATTTACATATTTCACTTTAAATATGTAATCTGAAATGTGTATGCATATGTGTATGTGTGAGAGTAAGACATAGACCCTGGAAGTCTGAATTTGGAAAAATCCCATGAAAGTCTGAAAAAGGTGCTTTTCTACAAACCTTATGAAAAATTAAGTCATGGAAGGTCACAATTTTAAAAAAGATACCAAATTAAGTCTTTTATTCTGAGTTTAGGAAGGCTTCTCCTGTGCAACATACTTTAGATCAAGGCAGTCAAGAAATACTAAAGGGGATGCTGCAATTCCTCTGCCTCAGACAGTACATTTATGCATCTGTATTATAAAAAATGTGCCAGCTCTAGCAAGCTCACAGTACTGAGCAAAGTGCTATAGTTACAGCTGGCTCTGTTTACTTTTTTTTCTGATCTGTTCCTCCATGGAGGGGGGCCACAGTGGGGTGTTTTTTCAAGATGGGGGGAAGAAGGAAGGAGTTTTTGTGAGTTCTATTTTGGATTTTGGTGAATAAGAAAGCAGAGAATTTGCTAGCCTGTTACTCAGTTACACTGAAACATGATGCAAACTGACTCAATTTGGAGCACAGAAGGTGCTGAAAAATTTTTCTAAGGAGGTCTTGAAATATCTAAGTCTGTCTTCAAGGAAGGACTTATAAAAAAAAATCGCCATGTAAATAATAGAAGTATGTTGCTACTTCTCCCAAACATGACCTCTTAAGTCACTACCCACACTAATATATTCTAAAAGTAGCCAGCATGATATTTCAAAAATTACTTTGTGTCTTTTATCCCCAGTAGAGTATTAAAAGGAAGATGCCTGAGTGTAGACACACACGTGGGTCTTCTTTACAAAGTCATGTCTACATATGTACACTGTTAGAAGTATGGGACGTAAATGATTGAACAAGCTGTATTTCCATATTTGTATTGTCCAACCTATTTTCTTTTCTCTTATTTTCTTGAATATGCCTGAACATATGTATTCAGTATAAACATACAATTGTGTGGACGTGTCTATGTGTGTTTCTAATTCCATATTATGTTGAAAATGGCTCAGCATTCTAGAAATACAGCCACATAATTTGTTTTGTTTGGAAAAACTGCTCAGCAAATGCATGCAGGTCAAAATGGCAGGTAACAGACCATTTATTGAAGTGCTGAAACAAATAGAAAACAAAGTCCCGGACACCATCACAGAGCAGTGCTTCCCTTGTGAGATACTCTCAGCTAAGTAAGAATTGAGTGAGACAATAATAAAACAAATACCCATAGGCTTTTCAAACAGTAACAACCAGCTCAGGGTTAGCAGCATTTCTAGACCTCGATGGTACAATGATGTTCTCAACCTTTGCTTTCAGACACTGGATCACTGCTTAAGTAGCCTTTATCTTTCCCCCCTAATTTTTGTTGAAGATGCCCTTGAAATTAGATTATATTTGTTCCTAACAAAGCATATGTATATTGTGGCATCACTCTTAAAACCAACAATTGGGCTTCGCTTTATGAAGAAAAAAAAAATCCAACAACCTTTCATGCTGAGATTTCTCATGCTAGTTCTCAGCACAGAAGTGGCTTTTTTTTTTTTTTTTTTTTTAAGTTGCATAAAGCCTAGCAAGGTTTAAGTTTTCCCAGCAAGGAGAAAGTGTTTTTCAGCTGTTAAATTTTTCAGATGCTTTTTTTGAATTTGGATACAACTCAAAAACATGTTTGTTTTAAAATGTAAACCTTTTTATGTACAGAGGTTTGCATATAGAGAAATGCTATTACTATGTTTAAAGATACTTGCTTTTGAAATAAGGAGGTCACATGCATTTAAATATAACAAACTGCATGTTGCTTTATGAATGTCCTATTAAGCCCTAATGTAAATATGATGTTATGGAGGACCACTGATGCACACGTTTGCTGACAGGATCACTTACAACACTGCTAGTGGATGTATTTCCATGTGATAGCAAAGGGTGGTCTGGTTTGAACTGAAGAACATCTATATAGTCAGCTAATACACTTTTTAAAGACCTTTTACCTCAGTTGCAGCACACTTCTTTGTCATAAACCTGCTGGATTCCTCAACTTGTCGGCTGGACCAAAGCTGACACAATGTATGATATTTCAAGCACAAAAGTGATGAGGAACATATCAGGATGTCAGCAAAGAGGCAAAGAGGATGTTAAGTCATCAGAAGGCAGGTCATTTTTTTTTTTAACAGTTCATGACTTTACTGTTTTCTGTAATGTAATCAATTTCCATTTTGCAAACAATGGAAAAAACAACAATTAGTTTTATTTTTAAAATTATTAGATCATAAAGGGTAAGTTTAGGAATATTGTTTCTAGCATACTGATAGATGAAGTCATTTGTAAATCAATAGTCTTATTTCTCTGTTTAAAAAAATAGCAAAATACAGTATTCTGAGGAAAGTCCTGACAGATTGGAGTATTACAGGACAATCTGAAATCTGTTTCATTACAGAAGTTTGGCCAATATAGAGATAATATATTTTAGATGGCATAAGTAGATATATTTTTGTGGATTGCACATTCTGTAAGACTGTTTGAGTGCCTTGAGATCCAAGTCTTTAGCTCAAGACTGAAGTCTAGAAATGGCCCCATCGAATCTATGAAAGTATACATTAAAAAAATCCTCATTTCCCGTAAGCTGCTGATGCTACTCAACAGAGTTGAAACTCAGGTCACACGCATCCTACCACTCTAGTGCTGCCCCATTTACTAATCCAAACGAGGATAAACCCTGAGAGATCTGTTATGTTTCTACATAAGGAATGTACACGCTTCTCTTGAAAATCAGTGCATTGAGAGGGATATAGAGAAATAACAGAGGTGAGAATCCCTTCTCTATTTGCTTGCAAAATCCCTATTCATTCCTGAAGACCCAGATCAAATACCTGACTGTTAGGCCTTCTCTGAGAAACTATTTTTCAGGCAAGTATTGGAACGTCTCTATGTGCATCTCCAGTCCCAATGCATCTTTTCACATGATCTGTTTCCTCTCTGTTTCTTGCTACATTATAGACATCTGTGTTACGTGTCCATCCTTCCCTAACATTCAGTGGACTCTTTTAGATGAAGGACTGTATCTCTATGTCCCTATGCTGAAGGGACAATGGGAAGAGATGGTGTTATTGATGCCCAGAGGCCTGGGTCACCAGGGAAGCTAGAGTCACAGCAGGCTTGTTCAGAGGGAGTAAATCACAAAGGAAATGTAGCTGGTGATGATGATGATGCAAAGAACAGTGGGGGAAAATTCTGGCTTATCCCTTCTACTGACCCTCTTGTCACTCACAAATGTCTCACAAGCACCAAATCCAGTTTGGAATCTAGCTGACATGTCATAGAGCCACTCTGTCATAGAGCAGGGGGAGAGTGAGCCTTGGGTCTGAGGGTAAACACATCCATGATGTGGGAGCAGGAAGATGTCTTTGCAGGTGAGTGTCTAGGACTATGGACCTAAGATAGCCTCACAGGGTCACCATGCCCCAGCATGATCCAGAAGGGCCCAGAGCAAGGAAGACATGACAAAGGAGCCTGAAGACTTGAGGAGGCCTTGGAGCTGGGACAAGGAAGACACATCAGGGATCTACATGGACAGGAAACTAAAGACCAGAGACAACATTGACACCAAAAAAAAAAAAAAGAAAACACCAGACACCATAGTGAGTAGACTATATGTAACTGCTCTCCACCCCCAATTTCACATTGCATTTAGATGACACTCCAAAGAAGGGGAGAGGAGACCACTTAGCAGAATGGTGGCCAAATCTGAGTTACCTGATAGATAAGGAAAGAAGGCCTGTCATTTTTAATGGGTCTAGTCATTCTTAAATTTTAAGCAAACCACAGAGATGCTGAATAAGAGAAGATATTATCTTAATCTACACAATTTTTTTTTTATTTTTTTGGGTGGGTTTCAAATATTTTCATTCATGACTCACAGTAGAAAGTATACTTTATGTTTGATCCAGTAACTGTTTACATACATACATGGAAGTATGTATGTGTTCCAGAGGTAGAAAGTAACCAATCTGCCCAAATTTTAAAGCTTAAGATTCTTCATAATTCTTCAAGTAGTTTATTGTTTGGAAAGTTATAGACCAAGGTCTAGAAATTCAGCAGACCTCTAACCTCTAATAAAGGACTTTAAAAAATTAAGAACAGTAACTGATTTTCTGATTTAGTCCTTGAAATGCCAATACAATTCATTCTTTATCTTTTTTTTTTATTTTTTTTTATTATTTTTTTTAATTTATTTATTTATTTTTTTTATTGCATTTTAGGTTTTGGGGTACATGTGAAAAACATGCAAAGTTGTTGCATAGGTGCATTCATGGCAGTGTGATTTGCTGCCTCCCTCCCCCTCACCCATATCTGGCATTTCTCCCCATGCTATCCCTCCCCAACTCCCCCCCATCCCCCCCACTCCCCCGCAACAGACCCCCGTGTATAGTGCTCCCCTCCCTGTGTCCATGTGTTCTCCTTGTTCAACACCCTCCTATGAGTGAGAACATGTGGTGTTTGGTTTTGTGTTCTTGTGTCAGTTTGCTGAGAATGATGGTTTCCAGGTTCATCCATGTCCCTACAAAGGACGCGAACTCCTCATTTTTAATGGCTGCATAATATTCCATGGTGTATATGTGCCACATTTTTCCTGTCCAGTCTATCATCAATGGGCATTTGGGTTGGTTCCAGGTCTTTGCTATTGTAAACTGTGCTGCAATGAACATTCGTGTGCATGTGTCCTTATAGTAGAACGATTTATAATCCTTTGGATATATGCCCAGTAATGGGATTGCTGGGTCAAATGGAATTTCTATTTCTAGGTCCTTGAGGAATCGCCACACTGTTTTCCACAGTGGTTGAACTAATTTACACTCCCACAAACAGTGTAAAAGTGTTCCTATTTCTCTACATCCTCTCCAGCATCTATTTTCTCCAGATTTTTTAATGATCGCCATTCTAACTGGCGTGAGATGGTATCTCAATGTAGTTTTGATTTGCATTTCTCTAATGACCAGTGATGATGAGCATTTTTTCATATGTTTGTTGGCCTCTTGTATGTCTTCTTTTGTAAAGTATCTGTTCATATCCTTCGCCCATTTTTGAATGGGCTTGTTTGTTTTTTTCTTGTAAATCTTTTTTAGCTCGTTGTAAATTCTGGATATCAGCCCTTTGTCAGATGGGTAGGCTGCAAAAATTTTTTCCCATTCTGTTGGTTGCCGATTCACTCTATTGACTGTTTCTTTTGCCGTGCAGAAGCTGTGGAGTTTGATTAGGTCCCATTTGTCTATTTTGGCTTTTGTTGCCAATGCTTTTGGTGTTTTGGTCATAAAGTCCTTGCCTACGCCTATGTCCTGAATGGTTTTGCCTAGGTTTCCTTCTAGTGTTTTTATGGTGTTAGGCCTTATGTTTAAGTCTTTAATCCATCTGGAGTCAATTTTAGTGTAAGGTGTCAGGAAGGGGTCGAGTTTCTGCTTTCTGCATATGGTTAGCCAGTTTTCCCAACACCACTTATTGAACAGGGAATCCTTTCCCCATTGCTTGTTTTTATCAGGTTTGTCAAAGATCGGGTGGTTGTAGATATGTTGTGTCACCTCCGACGCCTCTGTTCTGTTCCATTGGTCTATATCTCTGTTTTGGTACCAGTACCATGCTGTTTTGATTACCGTAGCCTTGTAGTAGAGTTTGAAGTCCGGTAGTGTGATGCCTCCTGCTTTGTTCTTTTTGCTTAGAATTGACTTGGCTATGCGGGCTCTCTTTTGGTTCCATATGAAGTTTAAGGTGCTTTTTTCCAGTTCTGTGAAGAAGGTCATTGGTAGCTTGATGGGGATAGCGTTGAATCTGTAAATTACTTTGGGCAGTATGGCCATTTTCACGATATTAATTCTTCCTAACCATGAACATGGAATGTTTCTCCATCTGTTTGTGTCCTCTCTTATTTCGTTGAGCAGTGGTTTGTAGTTCTCCTTGAAGAGGTCCTTTACGTTCCTTGTTAGTTGTATTCCTAGGTATTTTATTCTCTTTGTAGCAATTGTGAATGGCAGTTCGTTCTTGATTTGGCTCTCTTTAAGTCTATTATTGGTGTATAGGAATGCTTGTGATTTTTGCACATTGATTTTGTATCCTGAGACTTTGCTGAAGTTGCTTATCAGTTTCAGGAGATTTTGGGCTGAGATGATAGGGTCTTCTAGATATACAATCATGTCGTCTGCAAATAGAGACAATTTGACTTCCTCCTTTCCTAATTGAATACCCTTTATTTCTTTTTCTTGTCTGATTGCTCTGGCTAGAACTTCCAGTACTATATTGAACAGGAGTGGTGAGAGAGGGCATCCTTGTCTAGTGCCCGATTTCAAAGGGAATGCTTCCATCTTATTCATTCATAATTTATTCATTTATTCCTTCTCCAAACATTTATTGAGAGCTTACTACATGCCTTATAATATAGACCTGCAGCATATATATAGGCCCATTACTTCACAGTTGCTTTAGGATTTATGGCAGGATTAGTCAGATCGTTCTTAAAAAGGAAATGTTTTCAGAGTAAAACAGCCTGTTCACAATATTTCCTATCTAGCAGTGAAGACCCCTGACAGTGTCTCTTTTACCTTCTCATTGTGGTTCTAGTTTCATAACATAAGTCTATTTTTACTTTTCATTTTTAACCTTAATTAAACATGCTATGAGTGCAATCAGGGGATTTTAGTAAATCAGACTATTTGAAAATAATTTTCCCACAATGATGCCTTCCTCATATCTTTCATGAAACCCAAAAAGAGTATTTATACAAATTTTTTCTTGCTTCAGATATGCAGAAAACTGACCATTATTTATAGTGATTTTGAAAATAAATAAGCTAAAGCATGCAAACTTTTAAGGAGAGTGAATAAGCAGCACACCATTACCATATGAGACAGCATGGCTGCTCCCCTCTTGGTGAGGACAGTATCGGTACAGCAAGAAGAAGACAGATCATAAGTATTTACTACCAGACCTTCTTTAAGTAAATATATCCTATTCCAGTAGAAAGTATCATATAAGTGTATGGCAGAAATTCAATTATTTACGTGGCTCTACCAGTAACTGGCTAACACCGTAGACCAGAAATTTAGAAAATGCAGAAGACTGAACTATATGTAAGTGACTGAGAACATGAGTCTTTCTCCTCATCATGTAGAACATGGGTCGAGGTCATAGACTTAATGGTAGGAGTTGCTACTTGCGAAGAGTGAAATGCTTTGAAGCTTTTAAGAGAATTTTAAGTTGATTAACTTTTCATTTGGGGAATTATGATGTGGGCATTATTAAAATATCACAATTGGGCATTGTTCTATAAACATAATTATAGGCCACCTTTTCAAAAATTACAAGAGTTGGACTTCAAAGGACCTACTTAGTAACTCTTGCAATTTTTAAGGGTACAGTTAGTTGTCTGCATAAAGTCATTCCATCTTCCAAAGCTTCTTACTCTCCGCGCAAATGATAAATTGGCACATGCACATTGGCACAGGGAAAGAAGTAACTGTTAAGGTCACATATGTGAGGACATTGCAGCCTTTAAGTACTGGAGGCCAAAGGTACCTGAAACATGGGCAGACAGATTAAAATTGTTCCTTCTTATGTTTGTGCATTGTTTCTATATGGAAAATTACATTTTTCTGAGAGTATATGTGTAAATATGCATCTGCTAGTGTTTTGGCAACTCTAAGTTACCTAAATTAGTTTTGATCAACACTGTCGGATTTTTAAACCCACCAACGTAATAAAAGCAAGTTTAAAAAAACACAAACAAACCCTACAGTACATTGTGTGCTCTGCTGTTCCAAGCCTCAGATTCAAGACAAAAGGAGAGTGAGACTTTGTCATTCGCTAGCTGTTAATAATCAAGAGAAGATCTGCCAGACAAGCTCTTCGAGGGCTCTGTCTGTCTGGACCAGGTATATACTGCAATACACAAAGGGCTTTGCAGGGGGAGAAAAATGAGTGTTCATGGACAATGATGCAGCTTTCTTAATTAAGATTTTCATTACTGATACATACATTAAGTTCTGCAACTGCAAGAGCCAAAGCACTGTCATGTGCAGGTAGATGTCCCTGATTCCATCTTCAGGCAGTAAAGCTAAAACATATTAAATGTGCACCCAGCAAGCGTTGTGGGAGCCAGGAGAGCTCCAGAAATATTTTTGTTGGAATGCAGAGAGCGCCCATTATAGGCAGATTTGTAATGCATCTAATAGGAAGGAGAAAAGCTCATATCAATAGACGTGTGTGTGTGTGTACACATGGGTATGGTAGTGCTTTCAGGCCCTGGACTACAGACAAAGGTAACTGTAGCTGATCTAGGAGTATTCCCTATATAATAATATAATAGCTCAGGCCTTAAAAGGAACTTTGATCTCTTAAATTTGTCAATGCCGATTGTTGAGGCAGGAAATAAAGGACTGATTTGGCAGTTTTTGGAAGACAGTAAGGACTCATGCATACAGCTGACCCTGACTCTGCCCCCCAGAGGTCATTCAGTCTGTTTTCCCTGGATCCGTAGGCTGGTCTGAAAGTCAATGTAGTCTGCCAAAGGGGTATACTGTTCCCATGAAATAATTCAACTGTGGTATGGAGAAATCTTTTTTTCTTAGACCAACTTATTTTTACAAAAATCATTTTGCTAAGAAATGAGAGGAAACTAGACCCCTACACAATCCCAGAAATGGATGACTGTCTAGAGTGCATGTTTTTTATTCCACCTTAAGTAAAGCCTAACTCATTTTAGGGTGGCTGGTGTAGTTAAGGTGCACACATCTCTTGGTTGTTCTTCTGGTGCTTTTACTGGCACCCTTTCCTGTTTCCAAATCTGCATCTATATGGGGGGTTACCCATAGAGCTGCTGTCTCGTCTCTGAAGAACATCTCCATCTTTTGGTCACTACTTGAGTAGAGATGAGTGATGCTGAACTTAATAAAAGATTATTTTATTACAACAGTCAATAAATATGCATTAATTTCTTACTAAATGATATGCTCTGAATGTGCCCCACCCCCCATTCATATGTTGAAATTTAATTGTCCATGTGATAGTATTAAGAGTTGGAGTCTTTAGGAGGTGATTAAATCATGAGAGCAGAGCCCTCATGAATGGCTTAGTGCCCTTATATAAAAGGTGTGCATAAATGTCTCCTTTAGAGAAGTGTCTGTTCATATCCTTCGCCCACTTTTTGATGTTTTTTTTTCCCCCTGTAAATTTGTTTAAGTTCTTTATAGATTCTGGATATTAGCCCTTTGTTAGACAGGTAGACTGCAAAAATTTTCTCCCATTCTGTAGTTTGCCTGTTCCCTCTGATGATAGTTTCTTTTGCTGTGCAGAAGCTCTTCAGTTTAATTAGATCCCATTTGTCTATTTTGGCTTTTGTTGCCATTGCTTTTGGTGTTTTAGCCATGAAGTCTTTGTCCATGCCTATGTCCCGAATGGTATTGCCTAGGTTTTCTTGTAGGGTTTTTATGGTTTTAGATCTTACATTTAAATCTTTAATCCATCTTGAGTTAACAGCATGTTCTCACTCATAAGTGGGAGTTGAACAATGAGGACACATGGACACAGGGAGGGGAACATCACACATCAAGGACTGTTGGTGGGTGGGGGCTAGGGGAGGGAGAGCATTAGGAGAAATACCTAATGTAGATGATGGGGTGATGGATGCAGCCAACCACCATGGTACATGTATACGTACGTAACAAACCTACATGTTCTGCACATGTATCCCAGAACTTAAAGTACAAAAAAAGGTGTGAAGGAGCTGTCTTTCTCCCTTTTTCTCTTCCACCTTCTGCCATATGAAGATACAGAAAGAGGTGCCATCTTGGAAGCAGAAAGGCCTTCACTAGACATCAAATTTGCAAGTGCCTCAATCCTGAATTTCCCACTCTCCATAACTATGAAAAATAAGTTTCTGTTGTTTTTAAATTATCCAGTCTCAGTCTCAGGTATTTTGTTTAGCAGCATAAATGGACTAAGACATTAGGTACAAGCATTTATTTGACATTTAAATGTAATCCTTCATTTTCTAAGAAGGAATAAGCCAGAATCTAACATTAAAATGTCTCAAAAGGAATACTTCAAAGTGTTTTAGCTCTACTTGTTTGTTGATTAAATAAAAAAAAGCTCCAAATGATGGTGGTCAATAAGATTGTGTGTGTGTCTGTGTGTGTGTGTGTGCATGCGTGTGTATGTGTGTGAATTCCTGCACTAAGATTCAGATCTTTGAAACTGTTTTCTGGAATGCTATCCTACATGTGTAAAACTTTTTTTCCTAAGTGTATCAGAGGTTTGGGATGGAGTGGTAAACACACAGGTTGCTAGGAGGTGGCTTGCCACTGTACCTATTCTAGATGAGTAATGTTAATGACTGGTGATAACATAATGATGGATGAAGAAACTGGTTCTTTTTAAGTAAATAGAGTACAGACATCCTGTCAAAAGATTTAGTGCATGTTTATTGAGGAAGCTAAACAGTGTTAGGATTCTTCCTAACCTTTGCTGAAAGGTACTGTAAAACTGGTAGAGGACTATGTGAAAGCTATTGGTGAAGAACCAATGTAGTGAAGATTATTCAAGCATGGTGGTGATGTATAAAAGCATAGAAAAAAAATCCCAGAAAATTATTTTGATTGAAAACTTTTCATTACTTTTCTTATGTGTCCTTGAGTAGCTTATAAGTACTAGACTGAAGGCTACTATTAAAAGATTTAGATGTACCTCTCACTCATGTTCTTTCATGAGACATATGGTTCTCTCACCCAAAGTACAGGTTAATTTTAAATTAGAGGTGAGAATTATTTTCTATGTATCAAAAAGTCTAGAAATTTATGAGGGATTAAAGGTGGAACCCATTTTAGCCAATCGAAGTGTGAGAGGTAAAGTGACTTGTTTAGATAAATATCTGGAAATGATTCTCTGGAGAAAGGGCAAGGTGGGTATGCCTGATCTATCTTCAATGCCCACACATTAGAAGAAAGGAGGAATAATACAGAGACTACAGAAAGAGATTATGTAAAAGAACCTGATTAATGACAAAAAAACCTTAATTTTATCATTGCAAAGACTTCTTGTACAAGATGCCTCTGCAAGTGTCCTAGTAGAATGGCTCCTTAAATAAGTGGGATGTGTGTGTGTGGAAGATATACACCATATATACATACACACATATATATATGATATATATGTACATGTATATATAACATTTCAAATCTCCCCCAAACCCCAGCTTCTGAGTATAAACTATATTACGGAAGCTTGTGGATAATATGTGAAGTTTTCTAGGAACATCATTAAGAAAGTGAGACATTTGGCACTCTAAGCCTAGCTACACTGAGTCAGTGGCATGGTCTCCAAGGGCACTGCTGGCAGCACTAAGGCCTGGCTCATAATCATATGTGCATACCTCAAGAGGTGTTTTACTGCTCAGGTAGAGAACAAGCTGTTTCCCGTGCCTGGTTCCAACCATTCTCCTTAGCCTGCAGTTAGCCTGAAGGGACTTCTTAGACTCTTTAACATGTTTGCCTCTCTTTTGCTTCCTTTCTGGACACTGCCTAAGGACTTAAGATACACGTGACTTTCATGTCCATGATTTTCTGCCAAAGAAGGGGATAATGCCCCAGAGCATGTCATCCCTTACCATCTGCAAATGAATTTCTGTGCTCAAGAAATGCTCCAATTACCACCCAGAACAGCTTTGTACAACTCCTGACCCTTGGGAGGACTCGAGAAACTCACTCCCAGAACCCAGATACTCCCTGTCCCAGAACACAGGGAAGATGCCCTGCCACAGTTTGCACTGCAGAGGCTGAGGGATGCTGTCAGTGTGGCATTTCCAATTCTCTAGCATCTTTCACTTTCCCTGAAGTTGATGAAAAATATTCCACTTCATTAAGTATGTAGTAATACACATGGGAATCAGAGAGAGGAGAAGAATGGAGGACGTTGATGATGTGGCCTCTAGCACTTTATTTATGAGAACATCCAGAAATCTCTACATCTGGTAGAAGAATAGTGTCAATCCTGCCCTGGAGACACAGATCAGGCAATGTTGCCAGTGTGTATTTTTCCCTTCCCAATAATTTACTGATTCTGGAGTCTGACGGCAAAGTGCAGATGATGATAATTTTTGCATTCATGTGAGTGAGCCTGGCCCTTTGAGGATGTGACACAAAATAAACATAACTGTATGTAACCAGGTGAATATTTACCATACCCACACAGCCCAGAGATGTCATAGGTCTCTGATGGTGTTTTGCTTCCCATAACACTTCACCCAAGGGCAGTGAGGGTAGGTGTTGCCATCAGAGCATAAGAAGTAGAGCTTGAGGTATAGCTATTCTTAAAATATTAGGGATATATCACAAATACTTTTCCTAGTTTAAAAAACTATTTTCTACCATATCAATTATACATATATATATATATATATACACACACACACACACACACACACACACACACACACACATACATATATATGTTTTCAGGCTTTGGTTTCATGAGTGGAAAATGCATCTCACACCTCCAGTATGAAAATATTCATGTATATAGCAAAAATTACCATTGAAAATTACAGAATTAGTGAGGATGCAGAGAAATGGGCAGTCTCTTTTTTGGGTGATGAAGATATTAACTGATACTAGAGGACAGTTTGGTAATATATATATTTTACTTTGGCAGTTCCACTATAATTAATTGATCCTAAGGAAATAATCATGTAAGTGTACTTTAAAACATGTGTACACATGTATGTGCATATAGTTATAGTAGCATAGTTTAGTAAGAAGAAAGTTCCAAATTCCCAACTGTCCATCAGTAAGTGATTGAGTCAATAAATTATCTATATACTGAAGCACAATGTTGCTGTCAAAAGATAATGTAGATCTATATTTATGAACATGGTAAATGCCTATTACAATGTTAAGTGAAAAGAGCTGAATACAAAACAGCAAGTAACTTGTCCTTTCAGTTTGGAAAGAGAAAGACAAAGAGAAAGAAAAAGAGACCAATAAACAGGACTGTATGGAAATACAATATTTCCTAAGTTATTAATAATGATTATCTCTGGGCTGTGAGATTTTAAATGAATTTAACCTTACTTTTTAAAAATACTATCAATGCAACAAATTCAAACAAAACTAAATGTATACTCTTTAGAACTGAAAATTAGAACTTTTACTTTTGGGGGAAAAAGAGCTTACCTAAAAGCCGCAATAAATACTTAAAAATTCCAATATGATTTTTTATAGTCATTAGCAATCACTAACTAGCACTACTGATAGGGTGACATCACTGTCTGCCTCAAATTTCCTCCAAGTTTGACAATTTGAGATGTACATCATAGTTCTTCTAAAGAATTTTAAAATATAAAATTTCAAATAGTGAATATAATCCAAATATTTATATCCAGGGCATGGCCAGGTAAATTCTGAGAGGTTTTATGTGATAGGGTATTATTCAGATGTTACAGTGATATTTATAAAGAGTTTATAATTATACCAGGAAGTTTTTATTATATAATATTGAATTAAAAATGGGATACAATTGTATAACATGCAATTTATGCTCAGTTATGTTAAAATCTAGAGAAGAGACTAGAAGGAGATGTAAAACATTGTTAATAATAGTTGTTTCTGTGTAGTGGAATTATAGATATTTTCCCTTACTCTATACTTTCTTAATATTTCACAATAAGTGTGAATTATAGAATCATGAAAAAAGTAAATATTTTAAAAATAGCTGTTTTGCTCAACAGCTGCCAAATTTTATCCCAGATGTATCTGAAATTTAGTTTTTAGTCAAATGGCCCTAACATCACTTCCTAAAGGGGATCTCACAGAATGGAATGTGCCCAAATAAAGATAAGCCATCATGGCCACCACCTCTTTCTAAGCTATCATTTTATAATGCTTAAAATAAATCTGAGTAAAGGTTCCTTCTTCTATTGGAAGTTAGGAACTTCCCCTCCTTCAGACCCTCTTCATATCTTCTCTTGCATTGTCAGCACCTGGAATTCATAGTTAATCTACAGTACCCTGGTACATTTTTAGGTCTGGAAGCTTTGGAGGCTGATGGTGTAGATCACCATTAGGAATGGAGGATTATTTATTCACGTTAAATGGGATTTCCCTTGAATAACAAACAAGGATGAGCTGCTACATAAGACCTTCTGTAGTTAATATGCTTTCTTCCCCTTTTATTTTTTTTTTTGAGACATAGTCTCGCACTGTCTCCCAGGCTGGTGTGCAGTGGCATGACCTTGGCTCACTGCAACTTCTGCCTCCCAGGTTCAAGCGATTCTCCTGCCTCAGCCTCCCAAGTAGCTAGGATTACAGGCGACCGCCACCACACCCAGCTAACTTTTTGTATTTTTAGTAGAGACAGGGTTTCATTATGTTGGTCAGGCTGGTCTTGAACTCCTGACTTCGTAATCTACCTACCTTGGCCTCCCAAAGTGCTGGTATCACAGGCATGAGCTACTGCACCAGACCCACTTTCTTCCCCTTCTTTCCATCCCTCCCTTCTGTCTTCCCTTGTTCCCTCTCTCACCTATCTACACTTCCTGTCTCCCTCCCTCTTAAGTAAACAGCTTTTCTGTAGAGTTAGATGTCAGCTCTTAACATTTAGAGACAATTCACACTATACCAATACCACACTTTAAGTAGATGATCTAATTGTTTCTAAATGATCGTATTTTAGCAAAACGATAATGGGTGGAATCAGAGTTGTCTCTTGTATTTGTATGATGCATATTAGAGGCTTGGCAATAAGGTAGAGAGTGGATATTTTTTGAGAAAGTAAAAAACTAAACAAAAAAAACAAAACACAAAAACAAACTGGGTATTATGAGGACAGGGCAGAGGAAAAAAGGCATAAGACAAAAAAGGACAGGCATAAGAAAAAAAAAGGAATGATGTAGGTCTCTTGGTCTTTGCAAAGGTCATCCAATTGCCTGCTCCTGGTGTTTTGGACCAGATGTCGCCTACAAACCACCCTAGACTGTGAGCTATTTGAAGGCATAGATGGTGTCTTACTCACCTCTGTATTTTCTGTACCAAACACAGTGCCTGATACAATGTACTCAACAGATGCTTGGAGAGTTTAGCTAGGTCCTTTCATTGCCCTTCCTTACTGGCCTCAGCTAGAACCAAAACAAGAAGCTAAATGCCTAATGCCTTTTCACAAATGCTAGGTGAAACCATATCGTAATTCGAATTCATTTCCTCTGATTTTGCACCCTGGTTCCCAAACTGCTGGAGAAAATCTCATGACAGGGCAGACAGGTATCAACATCAACCCGCCAGGCTCATCTGCACCTTCCATACTGCCAAGGAGAGTCCTACTGTATTTCTCTGGTCAACTTGCCATCTCATATGTCTCAAGAATGATTTCAAATCTCTACCTTCTTTAAATCTCCTCCCCACTTATTCTTAGCAGGATCTTGCTCCTTAGTGGCCATCATTTGGGAAACCTCTTAACCTTTCAGTACCAAGTCTACACATGGGCTCCTTTCCTTTACTCCTCCTTTCTTACAAAAATAGAAGAGGTGTCCCTCCTTCCATCTCTCCTCTTATACTCAGGATTCTAACTCTCTAGCCTTATCAGTCATCTTACACTGCTAGTCTCATCCTATGCTCTTCTTTCTCCTGCACACTGGATCTCTCCTCTCTACCATATTCTTCCCATGAAAATACAAAAATACTAGTGTTTCCATGTTTTTCAAAACCTTCTTTTGACTTCACTTGCCCCCTCAAGATATTAAACTAGCTCATTTTCCTTTCCTTCAGCACAACTTCTGAGTTGCCCACATTTGCTATTTCTTCACTTCTCACTCTCACCTCATCCCATTGTAAACAAGTTACTGTTTTGACTACTTCAAAAAAAACAGCTTTTGTTGAGGTCAACTATCAGCTGAAAATGAATATATGCAATATATATTTATTAGTCTTTAACTTACTTGATTACTCAGTAACACTTCACATCACTGACTACTGCCTTTGATGCACTCTCTTGGCTTCTGTGCCTATGTTTTCTGATTTTCCTGCCACCTTCTTAGTGGCTCCTTCTGAGGGTGTTTTATGGCCTCATTTTCTTCTACCAGTGGATTAAACAGCAAGAGTTCTTCAAGTCTCAGTTTAGGCCTTCTTCCCAATCTAACCCTGTCCCTAGGCAATGTTATTCATGCCAACAGGTTCATTTACCACTATATGTTGATTACCCCGAATTCATATCTCCAGCCTTCATGCTACTTCTGAATTCCAGTTTTATGTATATAAACACCTGTACAATATGCTGACTATGTATCTATCAAAACACTCAACATCTCAAAAACAGATCTTACAAACTCGTCTCCACTCCACCCCTCCTTTGGTGTTTCATGTAACTGTGAATGGCATTATCCTCCATATAGTTTGATAAGCCCCAAACCAGGAGTCATTGTTGCTACTTCTCTCCTTTATCTCACATAACCAACCATGAAAAGGCCCAGGAATATTTTACTTCTGAATTATCTCTTAGTTCCATCTGTCTTCTCCTATTTCTACTGTCACTACCCTAGTCTACCTCTTGTGTGGTCTACCGGAATAGCTCCCTTACTGGTTCCTTCATATCCATTTTTGATTCTTCCAAATTATTTACCAAAGTTAATCTACCTTTATATATATTTTTAAATTTTTAATTTCAAGATAATTTTAGATTAACATGCAGTTGTAAGAGATAATACAGAGAGATCTGTTATTCTTTTTATCCAGTTTTGTCCAGTGGTAACATCTTATATAACTATAGTACAATATTACAATCAGGAAGTTAACATTGGTGCAATTCATCTACCTTACTCAGGTTTCACCAGTTTTATATGCACATGAGTATGTGTGTGCATATTTAGTCCTGTGCAATTTTATTCCATGCATACACTCATGAATACTACCACAGTCAAGCTACGGGGGGGGTTTCATCACAAAAAATCCCCTGCATTACCCTTTTATAGCAACACTCACCTCCATTTCTACTCCAACTCCCCAACTCTGTCAGCCACAAGTATGTTCTCTATCCTTATATACTTTTTTATTTCAAGAGTGCTATATAAATAGAATCACAACAGTACATAATCTTGAGATTAGCTTTTTCACTCAATGTAATACCCTTGTGATTAAAAGTAGTCATTGTGTGTATCAATAATTTATTCTGTTTAGTGCTGAGAGGTATTCCATGGTATGGAACAGTTTACATAACCACTGACCCACTCAAGATAGTTTGGTGTTGTTTTTTTTTTCCAGTTTTGGGCTATTACAAATAAAGTTGCTATGAACATTGGTGTAACATAACATACAGGTGTTGTATGGTTATATTTCTATCTCTCTGAGATAAATGCCCCAAAGTTTACCCTTTTAAAAACAACATTGATCATGCCACATTCCTTCTTGGGTTTGCTTTTCTACTGTCCTTAGGATAAATACAAAAATCCTTAACATGGCCTACCCAGAACCTGGTATCATCAGGCCCTACGTATCTCTTCAACCTCAACCTGGGCTGCTAGTCACCTCTTTCTCTCTATGCAGCTATCTTCAGGGCCTTCATCCACACTTTTCCCTCTGCCTGGAATCATCTTCCACCATCTATCATTACATTTTGTTTTTAACCTTCAGGTGTAATCTCAAATGTCACTTTCAGAGAAGCTTCTCCTGAATCTCCAGACTCAGTTAAATCCTCTTCTTATATTTGCTCTTAGAGTGCATGGTAGTGGTAAGCACAATTTATAATTACAAGTTATGTTGTGAGACCATTGGCTTAGTATCTGTCTTACATTCCCCAGGTTATAAGCTCCAGAAGGAGAGAGACTATATTGGTATTCCTCACCGTTATACCTTCAGCATTTAGTAGACACTCAATTTTGTGTCTACTAAAATTTGGCTGAGGCTTTTAAGACACAGTCCTGGAATCAAATTATATCTCTACCATTTATTAGGTGTTCTTATAAAATAACTCAAACATGCTAAATCTCAGTTTTCCGATCTGCACAATTAGGATTATAATAGCACCTACGTCATAGGGTAGTCCTGAAGGTTAAATCAGATAGCCATTAAAAGTATTTAGTCCAGTATCTAAAGTAAGGCAAGCACTCAATAGTTACTTCTTATTGCTATTATTAGTTGAACAAGAAACTAGAGTTTTTGTATTTTTTTTCCTAATTAGGCTTTAATCCATTATCTTCATTTCTTGCCTATTTTCCCAGGTTCTGATTCTTGTAACTTTGAGACACTGAAAAGGAGCCCTTAGTTTTAGATCTTGGATAACCAGTAGGACCACTGTTTCCTACCCAGGTATATGCCCTCAGACAGATGAGAGCCTTGTTTAGCCTCTTGGCTCTGCTTTCCATTTTCATCTCACTCAGTACTTCCCCTCTTGTTTTCCAGTCTGTGGATGTCAGTGTTGATAAGAATGCCTCTTCCCTACTCCTAGTTTCCAGATGTTTTCTAAACACTGCATTCCTCTTGTCTCACTACTTATACTTCCCCATGGAGGCAAAGTATCCGGTAGGTGGGACAGCCCTTGGTCTATATTTCTCAATTAGGTAGAACTGATCTATCCAAATTTGTAGGCACAGGAGTTTAGCCTCTTTGTCCTTCCTTTTCTACTTAGACTGGCGGGAGATAGTGCCCTGGAAAAGCATTGCTCGTGTTGCTCATATGCAGATACGCATTTTCCCGTGAGAGAGCTTTTGCAAGGTTTGATTGAAGGGAAGAGAGGCATCAAACCCATTTCCCCTTTACACTAAGCTATGCTCTTCAACCAACCTTTATAAACATTTTGGTTCCCTAGCTATCAGTTCTTTTATCTTATTTTTCAATAGGTTTAGAATTCGAGTGGGGAAGAGTGATGCTATTTATGGGCCCCCTCAAAGATTCCAACACTTCGGTATATGATTTTGCTTGGAATATGATTCTTTTTCTCTTCATCTTTTTTACATTTTAGCCAGTTTTCAAGACTCAGCTGAATCAATTTTACATGAAACTTTCTAGCCTGCAAGCCTCTCTTTCTTGAATGAAACCCTATAGTACTTCCTGGACTATATCATTTTATTTTTTTGGAATTTAGTCATTTATTATCTTATGTGCATATACAACATTGAACAATATAACTGCTTTTCCTAACTCAATTTTAAATTCCTTAGGAGCAAGAAAAGGTCATGTATTTATGCTATATTTATGCTTTAACTCTCCAATAAACATGATTCTTTGTACATAGTAAGTGTTTAATAACGCCTTACAGGATGAATGTGGGTAAGGGTGGCCTACTGACCAGGCTTTGATTTGAAGGCCCAAGGTAAAATGGAAATGACTTAGTAGCTGGATGGCTCCTGAAGAAGTTGTGCAGTGGTCAAAGAAAGAAAAGGTTACTATGGGCGTGTCGCTGAGGTGTGTATCAGTGCAAGTCTGTGTATACATACACACACACTCTCTCTCTCTCTCTCACATATATACGTAAGTAGAGCTTAGTTCTGTCTTGTGCTGTGTTTTCACCTTAGTAACATTTTACTTTATTTCTCTTATTAAAAATACCTGGAACTCACAGTCTGATAAGTAGAAAGGCTAAGAGAAATGCAACCAAAGGGAGGTAATATTCCTGGCTAGGGTAGATTGGTGCTCAGAGTGTTTTGATTCTCTGAATGAGTCAAAAGAATGAAAAAAAAATAGCCACTCCTATCATTAGGAAAAGAAATGAGGAGGAAGGGTCCTGAAAATGGTGTCTGAGCAATGAAAGACAGTGAATATTTTAAAGATCACAAAATTTAATTTATTCAACCTAAATGCATAAAAGTACAGGTGGGGACATTATTTATGCAGGTATATGCAAATCACTTTATAAAATAGGCAAAGCCCTTCTGCTTTTTATAAGTTGCCAAGGTGGTTCCTGATATTTTAAAAGCTATCCACCTTTAATGTAATTTCCTAAGAGTTGGAATCCCTCTGTCGAAATCATAGTCATTGTCAGAGCAAGTTTTTTTTTTTTTTCCTATCTTCTGGGACATTTACAGGCATCTTATAACCATCACAAAAAGAGTGGTTTCCACAGTGATGTGACTGGAAAAATCCCTTGGAAATTGCTGAGGAGCAAGTCACAGTGTTCAAAGCAGAGAACATAGGCTTTGAAAACATGAACCCATCTGACCTCTTGAATTTAGTACAGTGAATTCCTGAGCTCTGAAACATGGGGCCCGGCTGTGCATGCCATATTGGTGCTATAAGACTGGCAGTAGGTTGGCTGTGGCATGGTCTATTTCAAACTCCTTCACAGTGCCCAGTGTTGCATGTTCCCAGATGACATTTGGTTGGCAGAAGCTGGGCTTCCAAAGCTGGCAGCCTGGAATGCAGCCCACTGTGTTTTGACAAACACATAATTGACCATCTGATCACCAGCCTACGTTCTGCACTCAGGTCACTGGGGGACCTGGGCTTTCAATAGGTCCCTACTCCTCATCTTGTTCATCTTCCCAAACCTTTCTCCAGAAAGCAATATAGAGAAGACTTAAACACACCCACACATATCCTCCCATTTGCAAAAGAGAACATAGTACATGAAACATAAGCTGTTGAAAATTTCCTTTAAATTGTCCTGGCAGCCCAAAGTGAACAAGAGAAAAGCACACTTATGGTGAACTCTAATTCAGAGAGAAGGAATGAATACACTGAATTGTTTCAACACCCGGCTGTGCATAAGTTGCAATTCAGTTCAATGGTTTGGAAATTTTGCTTAGAAAAAGGGAGCAATGAGAAAATGATAGGAAATTGGGGCATTGATTGACTTTAGGGGGGCTTTATTTAGAAACTGTTTCATTTTCAGGTGAAAGAAGAGAAAAGCAGGACACTGAGAATGTCTTCTGCTTATCTGCCTGCTCCTTCCCCACACTCACTATGGACAGTAGGAGACCCTTGACCCTGGCAACCAGGGGGCAGTAGCTCAAAGTGAGGTCATATTCAAATTGAGGTCTTTGCTGAAGATCCCATAAGGATGCATTTTGGTCTGAAATTTTACTTCACGCAATGTATCAGCCTTTCTCCTAGAAGGCAAAGATTATGCAATAGGCCAAGATATGCTGGAATTATGCAAAGATTAATGTCTATTTCAACACTATCAAATAGCCTCTTCCTTCCATTCTACCCCTACTGCACAGTTCAGGCCTTTGGCTTTTACCTTTGACCTGGTCTCCCTATTCTGAGCCAGCCTCTCCACTTTCACCAGAGCGCTCTTTCTAAAACATACAACTGCTTACAATTCTTCAAAGCCTCCTTGAGCCTGTAGGATCAAGTCCAAACTCTTTTGCATGGCATACAAGGTCCTCTGTATGGCAGGCAAGGTCCCCTGCCTGCTTTCCAGTCCAATCTCAACCATCATGTTTCAATCACACCAAACTACGCACTCCTCTGGATCTTGTTGCTACTTAATGCCTCCTGATTTTGTAAATGCTGTTACATTTTTTTCTTGATTATGATCGCCTTTTCTTTCTACTCTCTCACATCTAACTGGTAAACTGCAATTTACTCTTCTGACTTTAAGACCCAGCCTGGGCACCTTTCCCCATGCAAGTAGGCACTCCTTCTTTATTCCTCTTACTAGTCTTGTATATACCTGCATTTCAGTGCCTATCATGTTATAGTCTTTATTCACTTATTTATGTCCCCCATCAGACTGTGAGATTTCTAACAAAAGAAAGCTTTTTTTATTTATCTTGGAGTCTCCAGAACCAAGCATAGTGACTAGCTTTCCATAAATGTTTGTTGAATGAAAACTAAATAAAGAGCTGTGTATGATAATTACTCAAAATGAAGCCAAGTAGTAGCGTTAGCTTTTATAAGCATAGTAGGAGCCCATTAGCAATCTAATGAAGGCAGAAGATCCCAGCAGTAAGGCACTTTCTGATGGGTATGGCAGGAGCTGGTGACTGGCTGGGGTGACAGTAAGAGTGAGGGATGAATTCTGTGATGGAGGAATGTCTTTTTTAACAAAGAATGCCACTAAGGCTGCAAATTAACACCCTTTTTAAGACTTAATATTCAATACTGAAAGATATTGCCCTGAGAATAAATCTGAATCTGAATTGTAGAGACACCTAACTTATAAGAACCAGGCTTCCCAAATAAGGTAAGTCTGTGCTACCTACTTTAAGGCAGCATGGCAGGTTATGGAGTGTTCCTCTTTGTTTCTGCTAAACAGTAATGTAATGGAAAATTCTGGGGGTAATATCTGGCAGCTATTCAGTTCCCACTGAAATCCAGGTCAAATGCAGATTGTGACACTGGACTAAATGCACTGCTAAGAAGAGAAGGTCGAACAAGCAGAATTCTGTACCTGTTTAGAGGAGGCCATTGAAGAGGCACTTGGAGTCGAAGCACTGGGGAGATAATGTTCTGATCTGTTCTCAAGGGACATTTCTTTTCCTTTTGCTGGGCCTCTGGGGCACCACCCTGGAGGCATCAACTGTGTCTATGGTGTGCTTGAAGACAGTAGGACTGTCATAAGCCTCGTCACCCTGCTGATATGAGGGCAGCTTCAAGATTTGGAACAAGCCAAGAAAACATGAAGCCTGGTCCAGGGATGGGACAAGGTCATGGGTATATGAACGAATTATCAGCTCATTATAGGTCATTCCTCCAGCCTTACGTGTGGTTAAAAAAACAGGATATCTCTAGAAGCTATGCGACTGATGGTTAATGTAGAATAGAATCAGATTTACATTTTCCTATGAGCCAGAGACAGCCTTTCAACTACACTTTTTATCTCCAAAGTCTCCCCCTTAATTCCTAATTGGTGACACAGGTCCCCTGTGCTGCTTGTGTCTGAGGCTCGCCCTATAGCACTGACGTCACAATAGCTGAGCCGTGCGGGCAGGAGTGAACTGTGCTGACTCATCCCCGTGATGTGAGGATTAATGCCTTGTCTAACACAGAGCTATTATGTGAACTGTTTTTACACAAAAGAACTGTAACAAAAATGATTTGCCAGTCAGAGGACTAGAAATATGCAGTGCTAGGTAACTGAGGGAGGGCTGTGCAGATATAAAGTGGTAACTATAAGCATGCATATTGACATCCTCCAAAGCATTAACAGACCCACTCTATCAACACTGAAATAGAGAATAACAAGACTTGTCATGGGCAGGTAGGACCCACCCCTGTTGTATAAATGCATTACACACAGCACCAGTCTTCAGGGAGTTTAATCAATCTCCTTTCTCTGTCAAATAAACTGTCACATTACACTTTAGCCTTAGCATACTTTGGAGGATTCTGACTCCCTAAATATATTTGCCACCATCTTCTAGGAATATTAGTGGAAGGCACACATAAACAAAATAATCACAGGAATCTCCATTCTGTGCAAATGATTATAATACAGGAAATATCTTGGAGTGAGGAGTCAGTGAAGCAACATATAATGTTGTGAATAAGGGACAGTGCTCACCAGAGAGTGAGAAGCAGCCAGAGGATGCCGATAATTATTTATCACATTAGGTGACTATCACTACCTGTAGGATCTCTTGGGTATTGTCTCTTATAAGTGACTTTGATTATTTGGGTTCACTGGCCTAGAATCTCTTTCAAGCAGTTCAAAATAAAATTTATTTAAACCCATTCAGTGCAGCTGGTTTGAACTTTAAATAATTAATGTTCTTTTTTTCATATAAAATCAAGTGGTTTTTTACCTCTCAAATGCTTTTCCACCTTTTCTAAAAAAGAGTGGTACTTTTATAAACCTTCTGGCACAAGTGAATCTGGGATTTCTTTTTTTTCCCCTGTAGACTTCATAATTTTGCACAAAAGTTTAGCCTATTTACTTTACAGTCTTGTACTTCTTAGTAAAGGGATATTAGAAATTTTGTCAATAAATGAAAGCTCTGATCTGGAAGTTAAAATTAAAAACTATTGGACCTAGGGATGGGTACATAACTGAAGAATACATAATTGCCCAATGATTGACAGGGGAGCAAAGGCCCAACTGTTGCTGGTATTTGGCTGAATAATGTAAGCTATACTTTAAAAGAGCAGTGACTTTTGCAAACAGCAGCTGCAGCCAAGTAAAGGGCAGCCTTTACAGAAGTACAGTGTCTGGGCTGCTGGTATTTTCTGCACCCTCATGGATATAGCAACTTAGTATTACCACCAACAGCATAGACTCCAAACGCAAAAGGCACTAATACACACTACAGAAGCACTAGAAACCACAACAAAGTCAACTGAGAAATATGCCAAAGAAGACCACAATTTCCCAAATCCAACACTTTTTTTTAAAAAGGTAAAGAAATCACTTTTACTTACGTAAAGAGAAAGGGCAGGTCACAGACTGATGGTCAAAGAACTGAAAAAGAAAAAATAAGGAATTAAAAACAAACCAAGCGATATAGTGGGAAGAAAGAAAGCCAATCTAGGTAAAGATGGGACTGGCTGTTCCTAAAGGAGCCTATTTTGTCACTTCTAGCCTCAAAATAAAGAACTGCCTTCATAAAAACTTTCTAAGGTGTGACCCCTGCTATGACGACCAACACAGTACTTCCCAACACAAGGAGTGCAAGACCTTTCTTTGTCAATTTCATTCTGATCTGTATCATAAGGGATTGGGTAGAGTTGTGCTACCATTTAATAGAATAGCCACTAGCCACATTTGTCTATTTAAATTTAAATTAGTTAACATTTAATAAAAAGGTAAACATTTAGTTCCTCAGCTTGCCAGCTGCATTTCAAGTGTTCAATACCCACACGTGCTGGTGACTGCCTTACTGAATAGCATAGATATGAAATGTTTCTATTATTGTCGAAATTTCCATTGGGCAGCTCTGACTAGAATAGGTAAAAACTTAACTATTTAGTACATGACCAATTTTAGCTAATTTTGACAAAGATGAGTCAAACCCTGATAAACTTTGTCTGTTCTAAGGTATATTTAGTATGTTTAATGTTCAGAAGTTCCTCTGAACAAATTCAATACATTCGTGTGTTGCTAAGAACTCAGTTAAGTTTGCCCTGGGCTTGCCTTCTAAAACTGCCTCTGCTCCTTCTCACCAGTCGAGAATGTCCCCTCTATGGTGGAAAATAATATGATAAAGTGATTTTAAACAAAGCTTCTATCCCACCAAACACAACTCTAATGATGAAAATTTCAAATTTTGGGGGAGTAGACCCTAACAGTTTTCTTGTTCTGTGTTTAAAATCTGATATTTCACTCTTTAAATCACAAGCCACACTGGGTGCCGTGGCTCATGCCTGTAATCCCAGCACTTAGGGAGGCTGAGGCAGGTGGATCACTTGAGGTCAGGAGTTTGAGACCAGCCTGGCCAACATGGTGAAACCATGTCTGTACTAAAACTACAAAAATTAGCTGGGCATGGTGGCGGGCACCTGTACTCCCAGCTACTCAGGAGACTCAAGCAGGAGAATTCCTTGAACCCAGGAGGCGGAGGTTGCAGTGAGCCCAGATCGTGCCACTGCACTCCAGCCTAAGTGATAAGAGCAAGACTGTCTCAAAAAAAAAAAAAAGTTACAAGCCAAAAAAACTATTATAGGACTGGTCTGCCCATCATTTTGTGTGTGTGTGTGTGTGTGTGTGTGTGTGTGTGTGTGTTTGAGATGGACTCTCCCTCTGTCACCCAGGCTGGAGTTCAGTGGCACAATCTTGGCTCATTGCAACCTCCACCTCCTGGGTTTAAGTATTCTCCTGCTTCAGCCTCCCAGGTAGCTGGGACTACGAGTGTGCACCACCGTGCCCAGCTAATTTTTGTATTTTTAGTAGAAATGGGGTTTTGCCATATTGGCTAAGCTGGTCTCCAACTCCTGAACTCAGGTGATCCGCCCGCCTTGGCCCCTCACGCCTGTTGGAATTACAGGCGTGAGCCACCATGCCCGGCCCCATCATTGTTCTGATAGCTTCTCTTAGAAGAATGAAACCAAAGTAGTAGGAGATCCATGAGAAATTAATAAACCAAACAAAGATACAGCAAAAACAAAGCAGGTCCTCCTACCTCGAGCTCACTAAAACGTATCAAGGATTTAATATAGGCTGATTGAATCTTGTCTCTATTTTAACGACTTCACATAAGGCCTCCAGAAATATGCATAACAAACTTTACTAAAGGAGATCAAGTAGAAGGACCTGATTAAGTAACTCTGCACTGAAAAGGCTAAAGCAGAAACCCAGCACTTAAAGACATCTCCCTTCCTGGAAAGTTTCTGGGACAATTGCACTATTGTTGCGATTTCTTTAAAGAAATGATTTCCTTTCGTGGTCAAGTGAAACCTCGCTCAAGTACATGCAGGTGTGAAGGATGGTGACAAGACAAGTTAAGCTGAAAATCTCCAGCCTGGATCATTATGCATGCTAATACAGAGAGGTTGGAGATCTCCAATGCTTTTCAAATTGTTTCACAAAATTGATGAGTTTAATGAAAATTTTAAGCAAGATAATTAGATGATGTATGATTCATTGAAAGTACATACAAATTTGAAATATATATAAAAAAGACTGACTAGTCTTCAAAGACTTTAAAGCTCTAAGTTTGGCTATATTCTTATCTTCTCTACAAGCCGGGATATTAGACTATGGCACTGGGGCATGTTTTCTTGCCATTTTCCTCCCTCCCTCTCTCCCAACTTCCTTCCCTCCTTCCCTCCTTTCCTATGTTTCTCCCTTCCTTCTTTCCTTCCTTCCTTCATTCTTTTTCTTTCTCTCTTTCTCTCTTTTCTTTCTTTACCTCTTCCTTTTTCAAACTTACTGTCTTTCTTAAGCTTTAGGGAGAAGAAGAAAATATTATTCACAATTTTCTATGAAATATGTTCAATGATTATTTTTCTGTTGCATGTTATAAACCCAATAATTCTCAAGAATATTATGCCCTTTTAAAACTATACTTAGTGTTTATGTTCCTATTCTAAGCTCTTTCTTTTCTAAATTTCAAGGAGCATTTATTCATAAAATTAGTCAAAATTAAATTTTCGATGTGATCAAAAGATAGCAGTATAAACTGTATACAAATTGACTAATATATCCAAGGTCTGAAATGAAAAACTATCTTTCCTGGATGTCAAATGACACACAGGCTGGTTGTCAATGATAGGAATCCAAACTGGAGACAAAAATCACAGTGTGTATATTACAGTCTAAAACAAATTAAAGCCAAATTAAATGGAAGTTCTTTTTGGAAATAATTATTGTACTTACATGTTAATAAAAATGATATTGATCCCAAACTTAATACTACGGCTAAAAACTTAATCTCAGAGTTCTTATACAATTCATAAATGTTCATAGGCATCAAAAGACCCCTACTTCTTGATAGAATTATAATCTGCTATGTAATTCTGAGAATAGGTATTAATCTACGTAGATTTATATTTGCTCAATTCAAATTGTTATTTCACTGATACATGTTCTTTCTATTTCAGTGATCTTCACCTTATATGTCTATAAACTGTTTTTATCTGAAATGCAAAGAATTATCTATAATACTTTCATAGAGGATTATAAACATTTGCATTAAGCATACTTGGTTCAAAGCATAAATATCTAGCAAAGAGTAAAAAACTGTAAAGCCCAAGTAATTCAGGATATTAAACTGTAAAGCCAAGTAAATCATTGTAGAAGGTGGGGGATGAGCAGGGAGAGGGGGATGACGATGGGTGACCAGTGAAGTTTAATCTTCATCATATAATTTCTGAGTGGAAATTATTATATTGTGTCAATCTTCAAGGAATAAAAAAATATTAATTGTAACTGTAAAGTCAATGTTAGTGTAGTTTACATTAAGTTATACAGCAGTGATTTCAACATTTTGAAGTGACACAGATCCCTATGAGAATCTCTTGCTCCAGAAAACTCCTCAGAAACTCCAAGTTTCAAGGAATTCCTAGACTCCATGAAGGGTATTCATGAATCCCAGGTTAGAAACCCATGGCCTAGGCAGAGAGGGGAGAAAACCCTTTTTCAATCCCATAGCTCCTCACCTCTAGAAAGTTTTAATAAAATGCTATAAACTAAAGCCAGGAGTAAAGAAAATGTATAAAAAAGAGAGTTCTAAGTGGGTAAGGGTATGTGGTTAGAGCCACACACGCTTCTTTGAAAGCCTGCCAGACTCCTACCTTCTTAGTCCTTTCTAATTTCTTTTTTAAAAAAGTCTACAAAGCCTTAGCAACAATGGAGTAGAGGAGGAGTGAGAAGACAGATTATAATGATAATAACATTCACTATTTACTGAGTCCATTGGGCACCTTGATAAATAAATGCTTCTCAAATTTGGATATGAGTATACCCTGGAATGTGAGCAGTGTAACAGGAGTAGAAAAAGCCACAAAATAAATAATAAATACAGGGCTCTCTTCCTGGAGAGTCAGTATTTCTTGTGGGCAAGTAATTTCAACTCTTATTTGCACACATATTCATTTATCAAACTATTTCTTGGATGTTACAGAAGAAAGAAGACAGATACTGTTCTTGTCCTCATGGAACTTCCAGTTGAGTGAACCAAACAAGAATATATGAGGGGCTGTAGAAAGCAAAATTTGTATGTATTTTTTGGGTGAAACCTGAGACTTCACTGAAAAGTCTTGTTTGTGGCAGACTGCTTCATGCAATGTCCTGGCAGATGACCTTAGTATTGGGACACTCACTCTAATCTGAAGATCACCCAAGTGGAAGAGTTTGAGAGGCATGGTTAATAGTATATCATTTAATCCTCACTACAAGAGAAAATATTGTTACTTCCAATTTACTAGAGAAAAAAAGAGAAATTTCAGAAATTAGGAAACTTAGCTCAGATCACACAGCTGCTGGCATCTGGATAAGTGTGTACCATTCCAAACTACTAAATTACACCTAAAGGTAGCTTTAGGTGTTTCCCACTTTATGCTTCCCCTTGAATTTGGGCTCATTCAGGATTACACAGGATAGTTTAAGATTCTCTTTGGAAGGAGACAGGTTTGGCTTGATTTGCATTCTAAATATTCCACAGTGGTAAGGGAAAACTATTATTATACCCATTTTATGGTGAGGAAGCTGAGCCACTTGCCAGCTGAGGTATCTGGCTGGGTTAAAAACAGAATCTGGGTCGTCAGACTCTCATTCCTCTTGACTGACTTTAAGCCTAGGCAATGTTACTGTCCATGGGCTTTTCTGAATGTGGGATTCACACTGGGTCATAAAGAGTGAGACAAATTCTGCTGAGAGAAAACAGTAATAGTGCAATAAAAAAAGGAAAATAAGTAATCATAACTCACACAAAAATGGGTTACTTTCAGCATTGTGAATAGAAAAGGGAGAGATTATTCATCACAAATGAGTCAGAAAATTAGAATGTGTCACTGCATTGATGATAGAGCTGAGGAATTTGGATGAAGCAAAGTTCAACAGTTATCCTTCTAGCTGAAAAGGGTAAATGGTGTGACAACAGGACAGAAATGACCTCTTATTTCCAATCTTAATTAATATTTCCAATTTTTTTTTCTTTACTCGTCTAAAAGTTAGATGGGTTTATATGTTTGTTTTCTATAGGTAGAGATAATGTTTTAACATCACTTTAAGGTTCTAGAAGTATTGTGTTAATTAATTCTTATGTGGGAGTCATTTCAAATAGTAGGATGATGATTTTTACCTTATTGATTTTCCTAATACCTTTCTGGTTTCCAGTGTTTTCAAAGGATGAGGCAGTATTAGATTTTTAGATGTATATGTCTCTCAAAATTAAGTGCCTGTCAACTGATATTCCATCTTTACTTTGGATACATGATTTCTTTTATCTGACAGATTAAAAAAATTTGTACTAGATTTAATGACATTTCATGCATCCTGAATTTGGGAGTTTTTAATTTTCTATTTTCTATTTGGCAAAAGGTTTGCAAGATAAAGCCAGATGCAAGGGTATTCATATGTGCATACAAAACCTGTGCAATCACTGTCCAGGTACTTTGGGGTTTCCTGCAGGCCAGAGTCTTGATGTATTTTCATTCCTTTTGGTTAGGAAGAAGAAGATTATAAATGTCATAAATGGTCATACATATCTTGGGGTCTGCTTTCCAAAACCATATTATTTTGGATCCATCTCAAGAAGAACCATAAGAGAATGATAATGAGGTCTTTTTTTTCCCTTAAGATGCTATGTTAATGATTCTAAAAAATGGCCTGCCTTCAAAAATTTCAATGATGAAATAAGGTCATAATCAATAAAGAGAGAAGATTTTAAAGTTCGGCAATTAGGTCTGGGACTGCTTCTGAGCCTGAGACAATCCCAAGATACAATGTAACACTCCATCGCACCCCATGTGAGTCTCCATGATCCTTCTTGATTCTTATGGGGACAGGGTCTGAGAGACTAGAATGAAATGAAAGCAGTAGTGCCAGGAGGGGTGGCAAGGAATTTGTTTAATACATTTAAGATGGTTTTTCATTGCTGCTAAAATAGACGCAATTCTTTAGCATGATGACATTCAGGAACCCTTTACAATCTGATTCCAAATAACTTTCTCTTCTATATCTTAAACTCCTGAAACTGTAGCTCTATAAATTCCAAATGGATTAATGTACCAGGACCTTTGACCTATAGTAAATTGATCTCCTTTAAGGGATGCTGAAAAGGTCTGGCACTGCTATCATGTGGTCTAATCATTTAGATGTACTTGGACATCATGCTGCTCACAGCCTACCATTAATGCCATTTGGTACAATAATGCTATGCCTATTATAGGGCAAACATCCTGGGACACCTTGGAATATAAACACAGAAAGTACCACTTTGGTGGTAAAAGGGCTTTGGAATAACGAGTACAGCAGGAGGAAGGGAGATACATCCAGATCAGTGTGAACAGAGGCTGTCTTTATTCAAAGGGTTCCTCAACTGGCTAAAAAACAATATAAAGGGAAAAATCATGACACTAAACTTACATCAAAAGATATAAATTAAGCAGGTGCTCTTACCTGATGATTTTCTAGATATGGGACAATATGGGTACAGTCTGTATGTGAAAGACTTGGAAAGAGCTTTTTGTAATTTAGATTGAAAAATGTTACTTTGGTCCTTGTCACTACCAACAATTTGCTTAAGAGCATTCAAGACCTTTCACAATCTGGCCCTGGCCCACCTCTCTAGTTTTAAGAAAAAATTTCCCACCACTGTTTCTTATATATGGTGATAGCCTATTTGCTCCTCCCTGAACATGCCTGGGACATCTATATCCCTGAGTCAGCTAACGGTTCACACTTGAATCTCCCAAGCCTAGCACAGTGCGTGAAACACAGCATGACACTCCAATGTTTGTTGAATAAATGCTGGCCATCTATTTTAGGAGACAGAGATGACAGAAGAAAGTTGTTAAATCAGTAAATAAATAGCACCAGAGAGAGGTCAAGGAAAAGTTAATTTTAGTGCCTTTTAGGAGTGGGGGCAAGAAGAGCTTTAAGATTAGGAAAACTGATGCTCTTTATTCTTGAGTCTAGTCAATGCTATGAGTCACTTACTTTTTTGGGAACAAGTATAAACCTCAAGGTTAAATGAACACAAATGCCCTGTCCATCAGCATATAATGAAAAAGTTGTGGCTATTTCCACATCAGCACAGTGAAATTAAAATATGCAGTGCTTCTCTAAGAGGCATCATATATGACAGAACTTTTAAAAATAGTCCCCTTTGCCACTCAGGTATAGAAAGAGCTATAAAAGCAAACGTAAATATTTAAAAAACTGGGATAATTTAGCTTAGGGAAGAAAGAGCTGAGGTGTGTCTTTATAGTTTTTTACTATAAGAAAAGTTGTTACAAAGAGGATAATGATCAGCATTTTTGTCCTAGGACAAAATGACATTAAACCATCCAGTGCAGAATTTAAGACTTAAAGATGAACATCCTAAATATGCAAGTGGTAAATAATCAAATAGATTGCTAAGAGCAGTTCTGAAATTTCTTTCTTCCTGAGTCTCTTAAAATAGGAAAAATCTTCATCTATTTTAGATGGAATAAATGCAGCTCTGCCTCCAGTCAGGAGAATGAATTCAATAACTTTTCTAGTCTTGTTTAACTCTGTATGATTCTATAAAATTCTATAAAATGTTAACCCTAAAAATTATGCAGAATCACAATACAGTTGAGAAATACATTCTATAGTTTAAAGAGAAATAAGCAATACAGATAGTTGGTAAGTTATTAAATTCAAAATAGTAATATATGGTGCTTACATTTTTTATTCAATTTGCCAAGTGCATATAACACAAATAAAATTGGGAAATATGTACTTGAATCTACTATAGTTTTAACATAGTGATTAGCCAGAGTAAAGCAGTCTAACAATTAATTATTTCATGTCTAAGAAATTTGCTGAATATTTCATAAACATAATATTCAATATGCATATAAACTCAATTTCCAATTAGAAAGTTTTTTAAAAGTCCAGAAAGTAATATATGAATTCATTATTATTATTATTTCCAGAACTATCTTCAAAAACAACAGGAGAACCAATAAACAATTACTTTAAATGACCAAAATGTACCCCATACAATTAAGAATGTAAATCTAATAACAGACTCAGAGATAAGGTCTAACTGGGGTGCAAGTTACTGGCTTTTTTTGTCTATTTACCTTGTAGCTTTGGAGCTCAGCAGAAGTGTCCATTACATACAGCACAGGGTTAGATGAACAGTTCCAATGACCTCGTCTGAACCAAATTCATTTAAAGCAGTTTGCCACATTTCTTAAATAGAAGATGAGTCCATTCTATCTATGGCCCAGATTTGGACTGGATCACTGAACTATTGCCCAACTCTTATAAGCAAACCACTAACATGTACCAATCAACAGGCAGCCCATAGCAAAGGCATCAGGAAGGTCAAAAATATCCACACATAAGAAACTGGCAGTACATTATAGAAGAAAGCTATCTCTAAAGATGAACTTTAGCTATTAAAGCCTTTGAGCATTATTCAAACTTTGTTAAGAAAAACAAAACCAAAATATTCATTCCCAATGTAACTTGTAAAGAAGATCCAGCAAAAAAAAAAAAAAAAAAAAAAAACAAACAAACAAAAAAACCCACACAATTTGAGAGAGAGAGAGAGAGAAATGTAGTTTTGCTTTGCAACCCATTATTTCCATAAGAACATGAATCAAAGAGACAAACTATGCCAATTTCTTCATAGCTGATTTGTTATAGGATATTGTTCAAGTCTTCACTAATGACTTCTTGCGGTTGGTTATTACTGTGATCAGGAGCTGGGAGGATAGAGGTCTAAGACCTTTCAAAAGAAACGTTTTGTTCAGTATCACTACAGAAAATAAAGTCAGCATTAAGCTAACTTTGACAACCTAACTAGGATAATGGTTGGTGCATGTAGCCATTGCTTATGCTGTTTCAAATGACGGGAATGAATAGAACAGCAAAGGTGTCAAGCTAACCAGAAACTTGAATTGTGAAAAGCTGTGGCACGATAAGCTGTTAACATGGGTTGTTAGAATTAGCAAAACTAACTCCCTCCTTTCCCCACCTTCTAGTCCTACTTATTTCCACATCCACAGTCCTATCATCAGGCAGTTGAAGAAACAGAAACAAATGTGACTGGAACTGCTTCTTTGGGGCTACTCTTAGCTCTCCATCACCCCAACCACAACTTGCTCTCAGTTTGCTAAAAATATATTCATTTAATTGTTTTAATACTTCTGCTTAGGGGAATTTGCATTTTTTTAACTGCTGATACAAGATCCAAATTCAGGTTTTTTTCACAGGTAATAACCAAAGTATTTGGGATACGTGTGCGTGTGTGTGTGTGTGTGTGTGTGTGTGTGTGTATGTGTTGTTGTTGGTGGTGGTGACAAATTCTGTCCTAGATGCTTCAAGTTTTCCAAGTATACTGCTAAAAGGGGTCATTTGCTTCCCCAGCTCAAGAAGCCAATTGTGCTTATAGTTTTACTTCAAATAAAGTTATATACCTATAAATGCATACATTATACACACACTATTCTTCTTCTCAAAAGTCATAAACATTTGGTGACTCTCTGTATACTCTATGAAAAAAAAAAGTGCTGTTACTACTAAAGTCAGAGTAATGTAGGAAGAAACGTAAGAAACCCCAAATGGTTGCAGTGAAATTTTATTAACATATTTGTCAGTGTTTTCCTCATGGATAATCTCCATTGGTTCCTGGCTCCTTGTCAGTGTATGCTCAAGGAGCCTTTCACAATATCTTACTACCCTAAAAATCCTTGCCTGTGAGATTTCCCCTTGTAAATATCTGAATTCTTATATTCACCTATTAATGATCCAGGAATCGAGGATGTTTTCTATCTGCTCCTTAACCTCCCACTTCAAGGATTAGATTGTAAACAACCTAGTGGGAACCCTTCAGGCCAAACCATGGCTGAACGAATCTCAGCAGGCAGGGAACCTGCAGCAGTCTGCGAAATACTGTGAAACGTAATTATGAAAATATAAAGGATTCACCCATACTTTGGGGAAGAAATTATGTTGTTTCCAAGACGAGACCTCAAAAATAAGGCACATTAAAATAAGCTGAGAAAGACGTGATTTTAAAAAGTGTCAGTAGAGGTAAATTTTTAAAAGGACCAGATTTGCTAGGTCTTTCTCAAACCATGGTTTCATTTTCAGTGTGTGACAGTGGCCTATAGCAGACACTTCAAGGGAAGTCCATTTGTCTCTGACCAATAAAGCCCAAAGTACTCACTGCATGAAAGGGTTCCTTTCTTGTTTCCAAAGGCAATCAATTTTTGTCCTAGAGTCTGAAGGTTCATAGGCTTTCTTTTAATTTTGTCAGTCTGCACATGCATGGTTCCTCCTGCATGATTTGGTCCTGAGGAAGTGACCCACCCACAACTCCACAGAGCTAATTAACCCCATACTGAGCTTTTTTTTTTTTTCTCTCATTTCACACATCCACTCAATGCTTTAAATGACCCAACAGCAGCATGAGTGCATGATTTTTTTTTCCTCTCAGTGAGTAAAGCATGGTGTTGGGAGGAGCAGGGATACATCTGCCCTAATTCAAAACAGCAGTGTGATCCTAAAACATTATCTAATTGCATTTCATCTGAGGGTGCAAAATACTAAAAAAATCCTTGAATAAATCTCTTTCATGTCATTCATTCAACTTCTTGCAGTGTCCACTTGAAATAGCAAATAATATATAATCAACACTGAGGTAGAGAAGTTTGATCGATACTCAGAATGTTTAAAAAACATCCCATTTTACAGGGGGTAAAAGACTGAGAGCTCCTTCCCTATCTTGAACAGCTTCAAGAGAAGGCCCTTTTTTTCCCCATTTCAAGGAACAGAGTCATGTTTTTCTAGATTTATTTTTTCCAAAGGTAATGCCTTGAAAACTCTAAGATGATCACTGTTTTCTAACTTTTCAAAAAAGAAAAAAAAAAGTGAACATGATGATGGTGGGTGATTCAATGGAATCAGCTTGTCAACATGATGAAACTGAAAAAGCTTTCACAGACTCTGTCCATATGCTTAAAAAAAACAACCTTTAACATAATGTATATACCATAGAGTGTTTTTTACTATGGCAAAGAAAAGAAATATCATTATCTTATGCAGTAAATATAAGGCTCTGTTAAGAATCTCATCGGATAAATCATAGAAATACATCCTGGACAGATAAATGGAGCCAGACAAGTTCTAGGTCTTGTCAGCAGCTTTCAAAAGAGTCACTATATTGTAAATCCGTCATTTCTGTAAATGACATGAAAAATTCTGGCTGGGTGCGGTGGCTCATGCCTATAATCCCAGCACTTTGGGAGGCCGAGGTGGGTGGATCACGAGGTCAAGAGATCGAGACCATCCTGGTCAACTGGCGAAACCCTGTCTCTACTAAAAACACAAAAATTAGCTGGGCATGGTGGCGCACGCCTGTAGTCCCGGCTACTCAGGAGGCTGAGGCAGAAGAATTGCCTGAAACCAGGAGGCGGAGGTTGAGATGAGCCGAGATTGCGCCATTGCACTCCAGCCTGGGTAATAAGAGTGAAACTGTCTCAAAAAAAAAAAAAAAAAAGAAAAATTCTAGGCCATTTCCCTCAGTTCTACCAGTAACATGGCTTCAGAGTTGTAAAGATTTAAACATAAATGGAGAAGAAAATGACTTCTTCTGAATATCCCATCTTAGGCAAACTATGAGATTTCTTTCATTCTCACAAGTAAATGTAGCAAATTGGTTCACCATGGAAGGACCTGGTTAGAGATCATATATGTCTTATGTGAACTTTTAACCTCTCTTTCCTTTGCAAAGTGAACAGTTACGCATACACTATTAAATACACAGGAATTCTATAATTCTTAGTACAGTGAACAGTTAGTGCAAGGGAAACCTGTTTACTATTTAAAATTTTTGTTTGAAGTATCTTAAATCCTACAGTCTAAAACTGGAGACCCTTATAGATAAATTCTATAAGGGTATTCAGTGTGCTGAAGAACACATTTGCTATTGCTCCCTAGGCTTCTCTTATGTAAGGCTGCCAACTGGGGTAAATTGATGGGTAAAACTGGCCCAACAGGCAAAAAACAAAGGTCCAGTGAAGCACAGTTTATTTTTATTTATACTGGTCAGAAATATCACAGTTAACAAATAGCCTAAGTCAAGCTCTTATATCTAGGCCTCCAGCCTTTGGCTGAAAGTGTCTCATCTGGTCATTCTGTAAAAAAAATAGGGTTGTTGTTGTGATTTCAAAGACTCTCCTGGCCATTAGACTTTTTCAGGCTCACAGATGCTTGGGATTCTAAAGCCTTTACCGTGGTCTGTTAGGCCAATGTAGTATGTCCCTTACTATCTTTCTGACTTCATCTCCTAACATTTTCATGCAAAATGGGTCCAACTGACAATAAAATATGCTTACCTATGAGGCTAGACAGGAATAGGAGTGTGGATGGAGATTAAAAGGAACTAATTAATAAAAATTAGTGCTTTATGACCTTGTTAAATATCAGCTCTTTCATGACATCCTAATAAAGTTTCTGAACTTACCTTGAGAGTTGGTTAAGATGGGAAGAATACACAAAGTATTTCCCAAATGAAGCCATGTATTCATTAATTAATTCAACAGACAGCTTTTCAGAGCCTATTATTGATTCACTACTTCTGCCCTCAAGGACCTTCCATTCTAATGTATGTTTCGGAGACTTTCTGTCTCTATTATCACTGACAGGTTATTAGCCCACTTTAGACAAGTTATAAATAAAACTGCCTGCTCATGATGACCCCAGTTCTTATTCCTCATTAGTTTTTATTTTTTGCCCTGTAACATCCATTAACCTTTCATGAATGACTTGACCCTTTGTGATCTATATTATCAACTCAGCTAATTTTTACATAGATAAGAAACCCCTTCTCCATTCCCAACTACCTTTTCTTTCTCAAACAGCCATGAAAATATAAAAGTCTGTCCAGAATTATTTAAGTTTTTGAAATTAGTCCTTACAATCTGATCTTAAGCACCATTTTCTTTCTTTCCTTTTTGAATGAGGTAATAAAACCTCAGCCCCTAAGATACACATCTCAAGTTACAGGCAAGTTACCTACAAGTCACTAGTCTCCCAGACTTAGTACTCACTCCTCTCTGGGGTAGAACAACTTCTGCATTGAACAGAGGACCATAATCTAACTCAAGTAATCTCAATCTCACAGAGCAGTTAACAAAGTACATGTTTCTAGTCCCTGTATTCCCTTATAAGGAGGTACCTTCTCCACTATATTTTGGTATTTTCTGAACCTGGCTACCTTAGGTAAATGTTGGTGGACATGGTATCAGGAACACTAACGCTTTCTCAATTTGTTTTTCCTCCTCATATGCTTTATAAACAAAAACAGGAGAATTAAATGTATGTACAGAGCAGCAAATGTTCTCTCTGTTACTTTTCAGACATTTTTATCTTATATAAACAGTGGTGATGAAATTATAAATACCATTATCCCACCTCTATGTTAATACTCTTATTATCTTGCATCAACAGAAGTGAACAAATACATATATGACACCAATCAATCCCTTTTCTAAAAATGCAGTTTTCATATTTCTAAACAGCGAAGGAAGAATTTAATGAATTCAAAATGTTGTTTACCTATTTATATTTTGAATGTTAATAAAGTAAAATTATTGCTTAAGTTCTTTCACACTTACATCAGCCAGTAACACTCTCCATGCTGGCATGGCATAGGGGGTGTGTAGAACTAATGGCCATGGGTCCAAGTCCCCTGGGTCAGGTGGTTAGGGGCTTGGCAGGCTGGAGAGGATGTTTAGATGCTGGGGCAGGATATGTCAACCTGCTTGTCAGGTAACTGATATTTGCTGGCAGTAAAAGGAATTTTTTTGTAGAACAAGTTACTAGGAAGAGGTGATTTTGGGGCATTAGGTGAGAGAAATACCAAAACCAAACCTAAAAGCAGTCTAAGAGAGCTAAAGAAGATCGCTACGTTTTCAATCCCCCTATTGGTTTCCCTTATTCCATAGTGTACCTTCTCTTTCCATCTTCCATCACCTCATACTCTTTTCTCCTCCATTCCTTCAGTTTTTTTTCCCCCTACCTCTTTATAACAAAAAAGCATTTAGGAAGAATTTTAGCAGACATAATAAAAAAAAAAAAAAGAATTTAGAGAAGACATGATAATATACTGTATAAATATGTATGTGTATGTATGTATATATGTGTCTATGTGTGTATATATAACATATATCTGATTTACCAAGAAGGATAAACTGGGACTTTTGAGATTTAAAAAATTCATGGTCTGTCTGGTCATATTAATCTCCAAAGCAGTTGGTTTTTAGCATTGTTAGAGCTATAATAGAATCAGGAGTAGAAAACAAAAAGAAAAAAAGGAAATTTTACAAAGGATTTATATTTGCAAAGAAAAGAGGACTTTAGAGTTGTTTATTGAAATTCACTCAAAGCTATTTTTTTGAACTTACACATTGACAACATCAAGAGAAGGAGCTTAGGAATTCCCATAGGGTTTAAGAACTGCTAAACCTTGTGTATTATGTTCATCTCCGTCCACTCAAGCAAGTAAAGGATAACTAGAGCATGGTATCTCACAGTGAATAACATGGTTGGTTACTTTGCTAGGATGACATATGAAGACAGGGCCCATAGGAACAGGGCTTTTCTTATGAATACCAGAGAAGGAAACCCAGGTTCATCTAAATGTATAGGGCATGAAGGATTAGTGGTACGGTGTTATCTGCAAAGTACCTAAAAGTATTTTCTAACCAAGCACTAACTTCTTAGCCTGCTCTTCTTGGGGATTTAAAAAAAATCCAATAGTAAGTCATGGGAATACTTTATTTGGTCACTGGGTTGGGAAGGATTGGTGAGACATATGACAATATTCAATGCCTAAAGATAGGAGGAAACGAGGAGAAAGAGAAAACGGAGAAAGGGGGAGTGAGGGCCAAAAGAAGAATGTCACCTCTGTAGACTCTCTCAGAGAATAAATCAATAATCTTAACAGAAGTAAAAGAGCATGCCTTGAGGGAAACATCAGTACACTTTTGGAATCCAAGGCAAAAAAAAAAAAAACAACAAAACCAACTTGCCTCTTGTGAAGTTTATTGCCATTGCCCCATGGGAGGTTCCTATTTATTCTACTCTTACATGCACAGGTATTTCTTCCACTCTTATGTTCTTTCCCTAAGGACTAGCATTCTGTGGTAATGGTGGTAATGACAGCTGCCTTAAATTAGTGGCAAGTTAGGAATGAAACACTGACCACCAGGATATGTTCCTCAATCCAGTCTATGCCCTCTTATGTGTTCATTCTACTTTCTGAAGTTTCTCTGAGACCTGTGGCAAAAGACTTGTATTGTAGGGGCTGGGCTCTTTACAGGGACACATATGGCTCCAGAAAACAGTACTCTACCTTCTCACCCTGACTTTTTGGTTTTCTTGGCATTTCCTCTTTTCTCCCAGACTATTATTTTCCAGTTTCTTCTCTACCAGTCTGGACGCCCATGGTCGTTAACTTTAGAGATATCCACCAGCTTCATTAATTCCCTCATCCACAGTTCTCAGCTGTATCTACCTAGATCTGGAGCTCAGATGAACCAAATGTGTGTTCTCCTCAGCTTCCAGGCTGCTGAGCCATGCTGGAGAAAAATCACAAAACCGTACAGCTTGATGCTTCTGCAGAATTGCAGTTTCCAGCATAAGTTCAAGTTTCAGAGTTACTTTGCAATTTTTAAATTTGTTCCTAGTCAGTTTCATTTTTCACTCCCCAGTTTCATTCATAACTCTATTTAACTGGTTATAACCCATCCCCAACCCTTCACTCTGTTATTAACCTTGCCTCCTTTTACATAGAGAAAACAGAGGCCATCAAATGGCACTTCCTATCACTCCACCTCTACCAATGAATCTACCTGTAATATTTCAGAGGTCCTTCTGTCTAGCACTGATGACCTCCTCCAGGATCTTATTATATCAGTTAATTTTCCTTTCTTTTGTATTCTCAATTTTCCTACTGCCTGCCAACTTGCTTCAGCTATCTTCATTTAAAGTAACAACAATAATAATGATAATCAACTTACAAACAACAAACCATCTTTTGCAGACCTTATCTTTCTCTCTTTTGTGCCACCTTCAAGCTTCCTAAGCTCCCATTTATTCTTCAACCCATTACAATCTGGTTTCTCTAGCTGTTTTTAATTAAACCATTTTTTCTTTTTTGCCAAAGTCACCAAAAACTTCTGAATTGCTAGTCTCCAAAATCCTTTATTCAACCTCATTGTTTTCTTTCTTTTAAAGATCAGGTTCACTGAGGGATAATTTACATACAATAAAATCCATCCTTGTTATACTAATTTACCATTCAATAAGTTTTGCCTTAATATGTTGGTTCTCTGAGACGTGTAAAATAAAGCCCAACCTCCAAACTCCTTTGCTTTATATACAATCCCTTTGGCACCTCTCAGCAGTCTTCCCCACATAACCCATTGTCTGGTCACACCACACTACTCAGCATTCAAGAATATATGCCATGTACATTCATGCCTTTTGGACTTTATGTGTCTTCCCCATACACATACATGTCTTGAGATAACATAGTAAATGCTATTTAATATCACCACATCAATTTCCATACAGAATCATAAATCTTGATGTTATTTTGAGAAGCTGATGTTTTCCAAATGGAAGTCATCCATCAAAATGTTACTACCAGAATATCTCTATTATTTTACTATTATGGGTTGATTATGTTCCCTTAAAATTCGTATGCTGACATTCTGGCCCCTGATTCTTTAGAATATGAATAATTTGTGATTAGGGTCACTGAAGATGTGATTAAGATGAGGTCATGCTGTAGTGTAGGCCTGTAATGACTAGTGTACTTATAAAAAGAAGAAACTTAAACACAGACGTGCACACAGGGAGAACATCATGTGACAATGACGGCAGGGATTGGGCTGATGCTCCTACAAGCCAAGGAACACCAAAGTTTGCCAGAAAACCACCAGAAGCTGGGTAGGACATGGAACAGATTCTCACAGCCTTAGAAGGAGCCAACCCTGCTGATACTTTAATCTTGAACATCTAGCTTCTATAACTGTGACACAAACAATTTTTGTAGTTTAAGCCACTCAGTTTGTGGCAGTTTGTTACAAAGCCCTAGAAAACTAATACATTCAGTAAAGAAAATTCTTCAGTATATTGGAATCAGTTCTTTCACTCATCAAGTACTTACTGAGTGCCTACTATATGCTAGGCACTGCTCTAGAGTACTGAATGAATAAGAACTTAATCATGTTACTGCATTTTTTGTTCATGAAAAAGGACTCAATATATCAATAAATATATTAATAAATGGAATGCCTGCCATTTATTTTTTCAGCAAATTTTTGTTGAATATCTACTATGTGTCAGACATCATTCTGGCACAGAGGATAACATTATTGGCAGATCAAGTTCTCCACCTTATGTAGCTTAAATTCCAGTAAAGGAAACATACATTAAACAAGTATTTACTCTGTATCCCACACTGAGAGTCACAGGCATTTATCCTCTAAATTCTTGAACAATGCTTGGAACTAGATAGTGAACATACAACTTCACAGTTTATGAAGTAATGAGCAACCCAATGAGGTCTCATACTGGAGGCACGCTAATCCACAGGCAGTGCACAGGCTTAGTGTTTGGGGAAGACACCCCAAAATCTGGGTGTCTTCAGTCATTCAACACATATTTCTTAAGCGCTTACTGTGTACCAGACCCTATGCTGAAGATAGCAGAACTGTGGACAAAGCCAACGTGGTACTAATCCCCACTGAGCTCACGTTCTAAGGGGAAAAATCTGAACAACAAATCTCACAGTCCGTTCTTTATCATACATCCTCATAAGAACATATAAAGGGTGTCAGGAGATCACCTGGGTCAGAGGACTGGCCCAGGACGGGTTTCGGAGGGGCCTTTCTTGAAGATGTGGTGCCTTGACACTGCTTTAGGGCCGGGGTATGGGTATTTATTTGAGCAGGGTTACAAAGTTTTATGTTTCTTCTTCCTCATCCCCTTTCAACCATGTACACACATTTCAAATACTTAAAAGCATTCTTCAAATATACTAAGAACACCAAGAACTAAACACAAGAGAAGGACTCTCCAGAGGAAAGGGGCCAAAAATAGAAAAGAAAAAACCCCTAATCTCACCATTTGTTTTGAAAACACCCAAAATGATTAAAACATATTATAAACTAAAACATATGAACTAATCACTTGCCAAGTTTCATTTTTAAATCAAAGCCGTTTTGAGGTTCATAAACTGAAAAAAGAATCTTGAAATGTGAACTTGTGTTTTTCTTTTCTTGTCCCTCTGTTGGCTTGAAGCGTTTGCTGTTATGCTGTGTGGAGGGAAGGGAACCTGCTAGTTAGGAACATGTGGCGTACATCTGCTAGAAGGTAAGCTCCATGAGATCATGACTCTGTTCACAGTGGTATTCCTGATAAATAGAAGAGTGCCTGGAAGATAATAGGGGCTCAATAAATACCTGCTGAATGACCAACTAGTGAATATTCTGGGACTTTTAAGGGATTCTCCAACTCTGTTCTCTTATCCAAGTGCATCTAGCTTCAGGCCAGTGGTTCTCAACCTGGGGCTACTTTTTGCCCCCATAAGGGGACATTCGTACTTTTGGTTGTCACAGTTAGAGAAGTTCCTGCTGGCATTTAGAGAGTAGGTGCCAGGGATGCTGCTAAACATCTTACAGTGCATAGGACAACCCTGTTCCACAAAGATTTATCTGGCCCCAAAGGTTAACAGGCCAAGGTTATAAAACTCTGCTTTATGCCCTTTGTTTCTCTTGGGCTGTACCTGGCAGTCAGATCCTCTGCATATTTAGAATGAAGTTCAGTCCTAAAGGAAGCACACTAGAAGAGCCTCATTGCTTCATCCTCATTCCCTTCAAGACCTAATAGAACTGCTCCCACTCTAAGACATGCTCAGACAGAGCCAATTTTGCCCTTTGCCTTCCCCGTGTCTACAATGCAATTGCTAGAGAAATCATCTGGAAACGTCTGTCCCTACAATGCAAGTGAATAATTTTTACAGTATATGGGTCATTTCCCTGAGCTTACCTAAGCACATATACTAATTTAGTAAAATTCTCTTGTTTAGGGACTAGTCATGTATCTGCAGTAAAAAAAAAAAAAAAATCTCCTAAAGTTCAACCAGCTTATACATGTCTGGTCAGGATCAGTACACAAGCCTAGCTTTATTCATGATAAATCAGATCAACTTCAAGAATTCCATCAAACCCCAATAATGTGCCTTTAGAGAGACTGGGCTTATAGCATTTTCTCTGCCACGTTCCTTACCCTGCACCTTAAAATACAAGTATCTGATTCCAGTTTCAATGGGGAAACTTCCGTGGTGCCAGAGGAGGGCATGCACTGATTTCCCCACTCTGATGGTTGCTCCAGTAATCTTGGTGTTGTGGAATGTGTCCCAGTTACCATAGAGACTGCATACACTAAGAGTGCAGCATTGTGACTGGTGGGAAAGACACATTTTGCAGAAGCTTTTCTGGAGAGATAAAGGTAAGACACAAGAAAGAAAGTGAGACTGCCAATAAAGAGGCAGAGCACAGAGAAGTCCCAAACAACCGCACTTTCTAAAAAATTCGGACAACAGAGATTATAACGACTGCTATAAAACCAACATAAAATCTCCACTCAGTGCCTGCCTGTCAGGAAGATTTCAAGTACAGGCGGACAGAACAGACACAAACTATTCTAAGATAAAAAGGTAAACAGGTAAACCTACTGAGGTATAGGGGTGACAAAAGGAAAATGGTAAGGAAACATTTTTAAATGATTCGATGCTAGAAAACAAAAAATCTCAGAGAATGACAAAATTTAAAGTTACATTTCTGCACGATGGCTGACTTACAGAGAGGCTGACCTTTAGGGAATTATTTAATTTCTGAGTACCTCTGCTTCCTTCCCTATGAAAAAGCAAAGGAAAAAAAAAAGAATAAAGATGGAAATAGAAAGAATAAAGATGACTTCCCTCTCACTGTTTAACAGGAGTCTCTTTCAATGTCTCAATCATTTGACATTATAACAATTGAATATGATGCATCTCCCATAAAAAAAATCTGACAAGAACACTTAAAGAGAAGAGATGAATTAGGGGGACATTATTAACAATGCAAACGGACTCATTCCATAGTTTCTTAGAGTAATGAGTCAACTGACTATGTAATCTCAAGTACATAATTTTGCCCAGCATACAGTTTTGAGGTATACAATTACTACAGAAATCAAGGCACGTCTGCACTGTAAAGGGTAAGTCATAAGCATTTTAAAGGAAGGCTGGAGCTAGGATGTGTGTTGGTATGGGGGATGAGTGCGAGTGGCTTTAAGAGGAAATCAGTCTAGAAAAATATCACATAAGTGACTGAAGTTCCTTGATATCCAGGTCTGTATCTTATAATGCTTTACTAGACATCTTTCAGACTAACATGTCCATTGCCTACTAGACATTCATATCTCCCTGTTTTAAAAACCTTTCAGACCTATATCATGAGCCATTACTTTTCTCTTGACCTCTAACCCTCTATATCAAATGAACTACTAGACAATTACAATTAGATATTTCAAAAGCATCCTAAATTCAACATGTCCTTTCCTTCAAATTTTCTCTTCCTCCCATGTTCCCTATGCGAGCAGATATTAATAGTATTACCATTCACCCACCTGCCCAAGTTCCATACCTAGGAATCATGGCTGCTTTTTATCTCGCCCTTCAAATAATCACCAGTGCATATAGATGTGTAATTCTAATAACCAAAGGAGGATTTGCTTTGCATAGAAAGCAATATTTACAGTTAATTGGCTTTGAACTAATATTAATTTATTAAACTCACAAATTTTAAAAGCCTAGTTTTCTTTATGCCTTTACCTATTAAAAGCATACATATATTTTTCTATTTCTTAATATAGCAATTTTTGCATAAAATAAAAAAATTATTTTCAGGAAGGGTGAGATTACTAGACAGAAAATTTGGGACCTCAAACTATTTCAACTGTCAGTCAGAATGTTAAAAGAATGAGAGTTAGGGTCTGATCTGGGAACACCTTCCACATGAGTTTGCCAAGGTGACCAGTAAACACACTGAATATTTTTATAGTCACTCTGACAATGAGAGATTTTAAGTTTATACCCTACAAAGGAAATTTTACAATCTATGTCCTCTATGTTTAAGTTTCATTCTTAGATATCTAACTCTTTTATAATCACTTTCCACTTTATAGACTGATAAAGGTAGACAGTATTTTGTATCTCCACTAAACAGGTTTCTTGAATCTAGTGCCCTTTCACTCCATAATGTTTTTCGCATTTCTACCTCTCTCATCCCCACTGCACCACATTAGCTCAGGGCATCATTATCTGTCACTTGTAATATTGCAATAATACATTGTACTATGTTTTCTGAAGTTTCTGAGTCTTTGCACATGTCACTACCTGTGTCTAGAACACCCATATTCCCTGATAAACATTTACTAAATGAAGAAAACATTAATAAATGCTTTGAATGTTGCTGCTTTGGGTGCTGAACAGAAATAGCAGCCTATCTGATATTCTGGATAAGCCTGTATAAAGCACTTTTACTTTCAAAATTAATTTTGAGGAATAAGAAAATTTTGCCGTGGAGAATCATGGAGCCCATGCCACAGTATTATGTTTTGCATTTAATAAAACACCTCTAAGCCCAGGGAAAGAAGCACTCTTTCCTTCATTTCATACAACAAATATTTACTGAACCCTCTATATGTGCCAGGTTCTGTACTAGGCACTGAGGATTTCTTAGAGCACAGAACAGACAAAAACCAAACAAAACCAAAAATAATTTTACAATCATGGGGCTTATATTCCACAGCAAGAGGAAATAAATGTGTAAATAAAATATATATTGTGTCTGAAGGCAGTAGGTGCTATGAACCAAAAGGGGTGGAGGGTGAAATGTTAAATACAGTGGTTATGAAAGGCCTTACTTAGAAGTGAAAATTGAGCAAAGACCTGAAGATGATAAGCAAACGAGCCTTATCTGGGGAAAACATTTAAGGCAGCCAGAAAGGCAAGTGCAAAGGTGAAATCATGCATGGTAGGTTTGAGTTTAGGAAGGGGTCAACGAAGGTTGAGGGGAGTGAGCTAGGGTGAAGTGCTAAATGAGGACAGAGAGGTAATAGGGAAACTTAACATGGAGGGTCTTGTGAACTATTGCAAAAGTTTTTCTTCCAAGTGAGATGTTGAGCCATTAGAGAGTTCTGAGCAGAGTAGTGATGTGGTCTGACTGAAATTACATTACGTATATTGCAAAGCATCATTCTGGCTATCATTTTGAGAATAGACTATAAATGGTATGGCCAAAGCAGGGAAGACAATTAGGAGGCTATTGCAGTAATCTGGGTAAGAAATGATATTTGCTTGGATTAGGGTAGTAGTGGTGATGAGGATGAGAACTGGTAAGATTTTAGATTTATTCTGAAGGTAGAGCTGCAGGATTTGTTCAATGGTTGGGGTTTGTGAGAGAAATAAAGATCTGGGAGAGAAATAAATTTTTGACTTGAGCAACCGTAAAGGTGGAGTGCTATTTACCAAGATTGGGGAGGCTATATATTTGCTTGGTAAAATAAGGAATTCCATTTCTGCTATGTCAAATTTGAGATGCTCATTAGACAGACAGTGGAGATGTTGAATAGGCAGCAGAATATGTGAGCCTAGAATTCTGGGTAAAAGCCTGGACTTGAGATACAAGCTTGCACCATAAGCTTCGGTACAAATATTAAGGGAGTGAATGGAGATAAAGAAGAGAAGAGCTTCAAAGATTGAGCTCTAGGGCCCTCTAATGTTTACCTGCTTGGGAAATGAGAATATACTAGCGAAAGAGACTGAGGAGGAGTAGATTGTGAGGTAGGGAAAAATCAGGAGAGTGTGGTGGACTGAATGCCAAGTGAAGAAAGTGTTTTAATGGAGAGTGAAGAATGAGCCATGTAAAATGATTCTCAGAGATCGGTAAAGACAAAGACTGCCAATTGGTTAACGGATTTAGCAACGTGGAAGTCGTTGGCGACCTTAGCGTCAACAGTTTTACTAGACTGGTAGGTGCAAAAGCTAATTAGAGGGTCACGAGAGAACTAGAGAATAGGATTGGAGAGTGTCTACAGTGATTACAGGCATTTCTTGAGAAGTTCTGCTGAAATGGAAATCAAAGGAATAGGACAGGAGCTCCTAGGGAGTATGGTTTATAAGGGTATTTTTAGGATGAGAGAAATTACAATGTGTTTGTATGCTGATAGGAAAGATTTTGATAGAAAGAAAATTTTGATAAAGCAGAAGAAAGATGTGAGCTTTTCCAGAAGCATTGTTTATGCATGTGCAAGAGAAGGCAGATTCTAAGGCACAGTGTGGGATGGGCTGAGCCAAGGGTACACAGAGTTTATTCAAGTTGCAAGAGAGAAGGCAAAATACATGGGTACAGATACAGATGGGAGGGTAGGTGTGCTGGACAGCAGGTATTTGTGAAGTTCTTTTTTGATGGTTTCTGTTTTTTCAGTGAAGTAGAAAGAAAGGTTCTCAGTTGAATTTAAGGATGGGGGAGGAGGTGTTAGAAATTGAGAGAGGGAAAAAATATAAAATACTCTTGTACAGTTATGGAAGAGTAAATGACAAGGAAATATATTTGCTGGGCAGCATTAAGGGCCTCCTTGAGTAATCATAAATTTAAATTGAGAGTCATACATTTGCTTGTGTGTTTTTCTCCAGCCACATTCAGCTGGCAAACAGGCATGGAATAGATGGGGAGTTGCATATTATCAGTATAGTTGAGATTTGTCAGAAGAGCACAGTAAAGCCAGAGAAGGTCAACGGTGTTAAAGGTGCATGCAGGGAAATGATGCCCATGGAATCTAAGCTATATAATGAAGTGAGCATATGAGAAGCTATGGGTGAAATCAATGAGTTAGGGGTCTTAGTGGGTTTAAGGAATTGTTGTATTAGGGGTTAATAAAGGGATTGAACTACCAAGACATTAGGCTGTGGTTGGAAAATGGGATGCTTGAAATTGAGATTGTGGAAGATTGTAATTATTAGTAATTAAAAGATCAAAAGCATAGCCATGGGAATGAGCAGCTATGGCAGAGTGTAGCATCGATCATGAGAAGTTCAAGGAATTGAGAGGAGGTATTAGAGAGAGTGTGTATTTACACATTGAATGACTAGTAATTATAATGGTGTAGAAAATGGAAAGCGTGTTAGTGAGTCAGTGGCTAACGTCTTCAAGGAATTGGGAGTGGTGACCAGGGAGCTGATAGACAATGCATCAAGGCGGGCTATGGGAACACTGAGCTTTTCTACTCCCTCCTCAATGTTTCCTCTTTCTCACTTTCCATCTTTCCAGCTTACATGACTGGCATTACAAACATTAATTTCCTAGATTAGATAGCTACACATCCCCTGTGTCTTCCCTTTCTCTTCCTTATCTCCAAGTCTTAAGGATTTCCAATTTTTATTTGAGATGGAGTCTCACTCTGTCACCCAGGCTGGAGTACAGCCATGCCATTACGACTCACTACAACTTTTGCCTCTCGGGTTCAAGTGATTCTCCTGCCTCAGCCTCCTGAGTAGCTGAGATTATAAGCGTGTGCCACCACACCCAACTAACTTTTGTATTTTAGTAGAGACGAGGCTTCACTATGTTGGTCAGGCTGGTTTCGAACTCCTGACCTCAAGCAATCTGCCCACCTCAGCCTCCCAAAGTGCTAGGATTACAGGCATGAGCCACTGTGCCCAGTCTCCAATACTCTCCACTCTCCCCATTTCAGGTCATCACTACTCTAGCCTGCCACTCTCTATTTTATTCAGATTAATGTTCTTCATGGCACTAATCACTCTCTAAACTTGTTCATTTATTCGTTTGCTTTTTTTGTTGGAGGGTGTCTATTTTCCCTCATTAAATATAAATTTCATAAGGGGAAAACTTTTCTCTAATTTGTGCCTGGAACATAATATACCCTCAGTAAATACTTTCAGGATGAATTAATAAATGTCCCCCATAACATGCTGATGAATCCTTATATTCTCAGGTTCACACAACACCTTTGCTTTACCATCCTACCAGCTTCTCCCTCCTTTCTTGCTCAAACCATCCATTTCACCCAGTAGTAAAGTCATTTCACTATTCCCTGAAAACACCACGTTGATTTCTATCCTAATGATTTCATCATATTTCTTCCTTGTTTATATCTATTCCCCACAAACCAATTCTTCAAGGCCCAGCTTAGGTCTTATTTCTCAGAGGATTTTCCATGATTACCATGACACCTGCTGATTTCTCCCACCTCTAAAATCTTGCTATACGTCATAACATCAGCTGCTTTATATTTTCTAATTGATTCATGTGGGTTATTCTTACCCATATAGGTTTATTTTTGGCCTGAGGATCCTGACATATCTACAGTATACTCAGGAAAACTAACACAGTGTAGGGCAGACAACAGGTATTCAAAAAAAAAAAAAATGCTGTGGCCTCCTTGGATAGCTTCATTGACTTCCGTCTTCCTTACAAATATCTCCTACCTTTTATGTTGCTGTTAGCTAACTCTAACTATTTTTCCTGCTCTATTGATACTGTCTTCAAGACCAGAACCAACCCCTATGTCCACCACACAGAATTCTACACCCTTGTACTGCAATTCCCATAGCTAAATTGTTGTCATTGCCATTATTGTTCCTGGATTCTCTCGGCAATTTTAGTATATTCAAGGCATAGTTGCCAAGATCATCATCCTCCTTGATTATTTGGATTGTTTATTTTTTAAAATCCCTGCATTTTTTTCCATCAAACTTTAAGTGTTCCTGTGGAATTTGTTTTTCCTTGGCCCCATCCTTGGCCAGGTTCTTCTCCACTCTCTTATGTTCAGTCACTTGATTTACCCTTTGTCTCATTTGAGGGAATCAGCTTTCACACTTTCTTTTAAACTACCTTGTATATTTAGAATAGTTTCTCAAATAATGCAAAATTTATAATATTTATGAATAAATGACACAATGCCAAGATATTCTGTCTCTTCTTTCAAATAACATCTGAAGATGCACCTGCATAGTGAGTTCTATATTTAAGATATTGAATAAGTACCATTCACCCATCTGTTTTCATTCTGTCTTGCAATTTTAGGACCTGCTTGAGAGTTGTATTGTAAGGTCTTTTGGACGGGGACTGTCTGGCATAGTTCACAAACTGGCCTTTGCTCTGTATATTCATGTTCCTTTGACAAATAATAAATAATAATAATATCCCACTGTGCATTTTTACATTCCACTCATAAATCCCTGGAAAAAGAAAAACTAACAACCAGGGATTACAATAGAAAACACAGAAACAAAACTAACCTCTTACCAGGTTTTGCTACAGTAACATATACTTCCGTAGATCTATATTCTAACAAATAATTACCTACTTAAGGCATTCGTAAATTGTTCCTTTGCCAACATTATGTATAATAGCAAATGCCTACGTGGTTTATAGGACAGGGAAAACAACTAGAACATTACAGCTATGTGGGGGATCAGAGCAAAAGCAGCAAAATAAGAGGTTTACTCTGTTGGGTGCGCAGTTTGGAAGAATTAGTCTCACAAGTAGAACTACTTGACAGAATATATTCCTGCTCTCCAGCTCCCCCTTCTCCCCCCTCCAGATCTTTTTTCAATAATGGAAGAAGACTTACTTTCTTTTTTCAAATCCAGGTGGGAAGTGTATCATTTTGAGTGAAAAATCTGTTTTTCTTGTGAACATAACAAATGGTCTGATTGAAGCTGCTCTATGAAAACGGCAGCATATCTAACAAGGGGGGTGGGAACTATAGCTTAATGGGTGAAGCAGCTCCATATTAAGCTGCAGATGAGCCACATTTAACTTTGAAAAAAAAAAAGAACATAATGTAACGACTGTCTTGTTACTGCAGTGGCCACTAGATGGCAGGTCCAAAAATCTGACTGGAGCCTCACAGGAGGGCAAATCTTAGGAAGTAGAATGTTCCTGGCACTCAATCCAGTATTGGTTCATTAATAAGCCTCGGTAGTTCGCTAAAATATTAGGTGGGTAAGACGATATCAATGTTAATTCACAGGGCTGAAGGAATCAGGAAGCCCCTTGGTATCTATGTTTGTTGAGTATTGTCATCAGATACTCACACATCCAGATACTGCTACATCTTTGAACTTCTGTCCACAAACATTCTCGGAGCTGGTTTTTATATATGTTCAGCTGTCTTTCATTATATAATGGTCTGTGCAATACTGAGTCATAATCTCAGGAGTGTAAAAGGTAGTCGTCTAATCTGCCTTCATGGAAACAAATGAAGGAGGCTGTCAGCCTGGGGTAAGGGTACATATAACTGAACTGTATTTAACAACATATATTTACCAGTAATTGCAACTTAGTGTTAAATATGAGTATTTCCTTTACTGGAGGCTGACCACATATTCATGGTAATTGTTCTGAAAAAGAGAATGTTGACATATAAAAGACTTTTTAATAGAATAAAATAACTAATGCCTATGATTAAAAATGAAATGAGTAAATTTAGAACAAATTCTTTGTTGTACACAGTACAGTTTTCATTTTCTTTTACTGTGATGGGAGACTTCTAGAAGTGGGTCTTATGAGACTATAAAGAAGTCATTCTTGGACCAATTATTCTGAAGAATAGATTGTGTCTTTCCTTCATAATTTTTTTTTTTTTTGGTTACTAGATTATCCTGATAAAAGTGATTTAACTACATGGACACTGCGTACTTTTCTTTATCTTTTAATTAAAGAACTGACCTTATGATTTTTAAAAGTAGAGAATTACAAGCTTTGAGATAATTTATCATTCTCACTAAAGAAAATGTGTTCCAGAGTCAAATTTATTTTTGTACAAAAGCTGTGACATGCATTTGATATACATTTAAGCATCTATGCCAATTAAAATATTATAACAATAAAAGCAACAAAAACTCAATTATAGCCATGCAACTCAGTTATCACTCACCTTTTGTTCCCTTTTTCTTTTAAAATTTAGATAGAATAATGGTAAACATGTTGATTTCATCTATTCTTGCTCTGTATATTTAGATTGTGAAATTTCTACATGAGACACAGGAATAAGAGGGCACTGGTCTTCAAGATAAAAAACAAATTTTTTTTTTTTCTAAATTAGAAATATGGGCTATGTTGGATTGTGAGAGAAGATGTTTTAGATCAGTACTGTTTTCCTTCTGTTTGAAGGTAAAATTTAAAATGAGATGATTGAAATAATTTATGATAAAATATTACGGCTATTTCTCCATAGTTAAGGTTTAAAAATGCTCAAACTTATACATTCCTCATAGAAAGAGCACTGGAATGGGAAGCTGAGAGGTCTGGGTTCTGTTCTGGCTTTGACAGTGACTCACTGTGTGAGATCCAGAGAGCATGACCTCCCCGGGCTCTCACTTCCAAAATGAGAGGGTTTTGAGAACAAAGTCTCTCTCTGCTTTAACATTCAATATTTAAGTAAGTAAACCGCAACATATTGCAGATTTTTTTTCCCTCAGAAATAGACTAATTTCCTCAGATGGAAGAATAATATTGTTAAGGAGCTTATGTTGAAAGCTAACATGTCCCTATCAATACTGCGGGCTCTACCCATACAGGTGAAAGCTAGAACTGGTTCTTCCTTCAATCCCCCTTTTCCCTATTCCCTGTTCTTCACCAGCTTCCACATACTCCCCCATTGACTGTAAGTCTAAATTCTACCTGAGAGGTCTTCTCTGACCCCTAGGTAGTTACTTGCTAATTATTTAATAACTGTTTTACTTTTCCTCTTGAGCACATAGCTAAACTCCATTTCCTGGTCTTTTCTGCAGATAGCTATGGCCCTGTGACCAAATTCTGGTGAATGGGATGTTGGTGGAAGTGACATATGCTGCCCCAGGCCTGGTTCATTAAAAATTCCTGTGTAATCATTGCTCTCTCTTTGCCAAACTTCTGGCTAGATGTCACACCTACAGCAAACTTGGAAGCTGTGTACTGAAGAGCCTCTCTCAACCTGGGTCCCTGACCAGTCTTTACATGAGCAAGAGAGAAACTCATGTTGAAACACTGAGATTTGGGAATTTGTATATTATAGAAGCTAATGTAACCTTAACTAAGAATGCTTCTAAACCAGAAATTTGTTCTCCCTCCAAGACACTATTTATGTCTCTTTCATCACATTTTCTACCTTTAATAATTTTTTTACTGATATGTAAGATCTTTGAAAATAGTACATGTGTTTCACTAGTTCCCCACAGTACTCTAGTTAGTTGAATGAATTCAGAATAGAACACAGCTAGTTTGGAATTATAGAAGGTACAGAAGGTAGTAAAAGCAGTTTGATTTTTAAAAATTCTAGCTTTGCATTTTATCCTATAATATTTAGGTAGAAGGTAGGGATGATGAATTTGTGTTTTGTTGGTGTGGAAATGTATTGTGACAACCATACCCTTTTAATATATTTTGCGTACTGCATCCCCAATCAAGGTTTTCCAAATAAAGTGTAAAGTAAACATGATTATGTGCTGTATAATGACATTTCAGTCAACAATGAACTGCATATCTGACTGTGGTCCTATAAGATTATAAGAGAACTGCAAAATTCCTAATGCCTAGAGATGTCATAGCCATCATAACATCATAGCACAATTACTTTTTAAAACATAAACTTAGTGTAGCCTAAATGTACAGTGTCTATAAAGTCTACAGTAGCAGATAGTAATGTCCTAGGGGTTAACAGTCCCTCGTCACTCACTCATTCATTCACCCAGAGCAACTTCAGCTCCAAAAGATCCATTTATTGTAAGTGCTCTAAAAGGTGTACACTTTTGATCTTTTATGCTGTGTTTGTACTGTGCCTTTTCCATGTTTAGATATGTTTAGATACATGAATACTTGCCACTCTGTTATAACTGCTTACAATATTCAGCACAGTAACATGCTGTACAGGCTTGAAGCCTAAAAGCAAGAGGCTACATTGTATAGCCTAGGTGTGTAGTAAGCAATGCCATCTAGGTTTGTGTAAGTACACTCTGTATTATTCACACAATGATGAAATTGCCTAATGACGCGTTTCTCAGAATGTATTCCCTTTGTTGAGCAATGTGTGACTACATTTAGAAAAGTTAAAATAATACTAAAGGGAGGAACAACTGAAGAACTAACTTGAGAAATATAAGAACTAGGTAATGTTTAAAAAATGCTTTCAGTTACATAGGGTTTCTAACATCATTACCACCTATGAAATTACAGGTATAAACTACTATCTCAAAATGATCACTGCCCTTTTGATACTTTACTCAGTGTCATGGCTGACCTCTTTTGAGCCAACTTTATTGGACATTTTCATTTTTATTTTTAAATTCTCATCACTGCCCCTCCCTGAAATACTTTACCCTTGGTTACCTAAAGAATACTGGCCTAATTTCCCTATTCTCTATCTCTAGTTTTCTCTCCTTTTTTGTTTGACTCCTCTTTCTCATCTATTCGTTAAGTATTAGAATTTCCTAGTGTTCTGCTCTGAGTTTTTTTTCTCTCATAATTTTTCCTTGAGTCATTTCATCTAGTCTTATGCCTTCATCTATTACTTCCTCACAAGTAACTCCTGATTCTTGATCTTTAGCCCAGACCTTTATCTGGAGCATCAAACCTGTATTGCCTATAGTATCATGGGCATTTTAAGAAAATATAAGTCTTTTGTGCCACCTTAAATTCAAGTCCCAAAGCAAAAGCACTGCTTGCCCTTTCCAGGCAAACCTTCTTTCTCCTGTGTTTCAGCTCTTGGTAGATGACATCAGTTTAGAAACAGTAAACTCTCCTTTTCTTTCTTCCATGTCCCTTATCCAACTTATCTAATTAAGTTCTAAATCCTATAGTGTTTTTATAGTTCGTTTGAGATGTTAGCCTAAGTTTGAGGACTAGATAAGTGAAGACAGATTAAAAATATGACTTCTTTTAACTCAATGTCAGAGAATTACTACTAAGAATTTCTTTACACAAATATATAAGAAAGGCAAGACATGCAGCATTTAGAAAAAAGACTTTCATACCCTTCCATCATACCAGAGTTCCCTTATCAGTCTAAAGAGAACCAGGAGAGCTGTTCTGAGAGGGAGCTTTCTCACAATCAGGACTGGTTTAAAACAAAATGGAATCAATGGAAAGAAAGATTTTTGCAGATGGGGGAGACCGGCTTTTGCAGACCAGCTTACTGCTGGCCCTTTGGTAACCTCTGCAAAAGAAAAGTTTAAAAACTGACCCTGGCTGGCAAGATGGCCGAATAGGAACAGCTCCAGTCTACAGCTCCCAGTGAGATCGATGCAGAAGGTGGGTGATTTCTGCATTTCCAACTGAGGTACCCGGCTCGTCTCACTGGGACTGGTTAGACAGTGGGTACAGCCCACAGAAGGTGAGCTGAAGCACAAGGGGTTGGGGAAATCCCTACCCTAGCCAAGGGGAGCCACAGGGGAATGTGCCATGAGGAATGATGCATTCTGGCCCAGATAACATGCTTTTCCCATGGTCTTCACAACTTCAGACTGAAATTCCCTCAGGTGCATGCACCACCAGGTCCCAGGGTTTCAAGCACAAAAGTAGGGGGCCATTTGGGCAGACACCAAGCTAACTGCAGGAGTTTTTTTTATACCCCAGTGGTGCCTGGAACACCGGCAAGACAGAGCCATTCACTCACCTGGGAAGGGAGTTGAAGCCAGGGAGCCAAGTGGTCTGGCTCAGCAGATCCCACACCCACGGAGCCCAGCAACCTAAGATACACTGGCTTGAAATTCTCACTGGCAGCATAGCAGTCTGAAGTCAACCTGGGACCCTTGAGCTTGGTGGGGGGAGGGGCGTCCACATTACTAAGGCTTGAGTAGGCAGTTTTCCCCTCACAGTGATAAAAAAAGCTTCTGGGAAGTTCAAACTGGGCAGAGTCCGCTGCAGCTCGGCAAAGCCACCATAGCCAGATTACCTTTCTAGATTCCTCCTCTCTGCACAGGATACCTCTGAAAGAAAGGCAGCAGCCCCAGTCAAGGGCTTATAAATAAAACTCCCATCTTCCTGGGACAGAGCAACTGGGGGAAGGAGCAGCTGTAGATGCAGCTTCAGCAGACTTAACCGTTCCTGCCTGCCAGCTCTGAAGAGAGTGGCAGATCTCCAGCACAGCAGTTGAGCTCTGCTAAGGGACAGACTGCCTCCTCAAGTGGTTCCCTGAACCCCATGCCTCCTGACTGGAAGACACCTTCCAGCAGGGATCGACAGACACCTCATACAGGAGAGCTCTGGCTGGCAGCTGGCAGGTGCCCCTCTGGGATGAACCTTCCAGAGGAAGGAACAGGCAGCAATCTTTGCTGTTCTGCAGCCTCCACTGGTGATACCCCAGCAAACAGGGTCTGGGGTGGACCTCTAGCAAACTCCAGCAGACTTGCAACAGAGGGGACTGACTGTAAGAAGGAAAACTAACAAACACAAAGGAATAGCATCAACATCAACAAAAAGGTCATACACACAAAAACCCTACCTGAAGGTAACCAGCATCAAAGACCAAAGGTAGATAAATCCACAAGATGAGGAAAAACCAGTGCAAAAAGGCTGAAAATACCAAAAATCAGAACATCTCTTCTCCTAAAAAAAAATCACAACTCCTCGCCAGCAAGGGAACAAAATTGAATGGAGAACGAGTTTGACAAATTGATGGAAACAGGCTTCAGAAGGTGGGTAGTAACAAACTTCTCTGAGCTAAAGCAGCATGTTCTAACCCAATGCAAGGGAGCTAAGAATGTTTAAAAAAGGTTAGAGAAATTGCTAACTAGAAAAACAAGTCTTGAGAAGAACATAAATGACCCAATGGAGCTGAAAAACACAGCACAAGAACTTTGTGAAGCATACACAAGTATCAATAGCCAAATCAATCAAGTGGATATCAGAGATTGAAGATCGACTCAATGAAATAAGGCATGAAGACAAGATTAGAGAAAAAAGAATAAAAAAGAACAAACCCTCCAAGAAAGATACTCCTTGAGAAGAGCAATCCCAAGACACATAATTGTCAGATTTACCAAGGTTGAAATGAAGGAAAAAATGTTAAGGGCAGCCAGAGAGAAAGGTCAGGTTACCCACAAAGGGAAGCCCATGAGACTAACAGCAGATCTGTCTGCAGAAACCCTATAAGCCAGAAGAGAGTGGGGGCCAATATTCAATATTCTTAAAGAAAAGAATTCTCAACCCAGAATTTCACATCCAGCCAAACTAAGCTTCATGAGTGAAGGAGAAATAAAATCCTTTACAAGTAAATGCTGACAGATTTTGTCACCACCAGGCCTGCCTTACAAGAGCTCCTGAAGGAAGCACTAAATATGGAAAGGAAAAACCAGTACAAGCCACTGCAAAAACATAACAAGTTGTAAAGACCATCGACACTATGAAGAAACTGCCTAATGGGCAAAATAACCAGCTAGTGTCATAATAACAGGATCAAATTCATACATAACAATATTAACCTTACATGCAAATGGGCTAAATGCCCCAATAAAAGACACACACTAGCAAATTGGATAAAGAGTCAAGACCCATTGGTGTGCAGTATTCAGGAGACCCATCTCACTTGCAAAGACACATATAGGCTCAAAATAAAGGGATGGAGGGGTATTTACCAAGCAAATGGGAAGTAAAAATAAGCAAGGGTTGCAATCCCAGTCTCTAATAAAACAGACTATAAACTAACAAAGATCAAAAGAGACAAAGAAGGGCATTACATAATGGTAAAGTGATCAATGTGACAAGAAGAGCTAACTATTCTACATATATATGCACCCAATACAGAGCACCCAGATGCATAAAGCAAGTTCTTAGAGACCTACAAAGAGAATTCTACTCCCACACAATAATAGTGGGAGACTTTAACATCCCACTGTCAATATTAGACAGATCAATGAAGCAAAATATTAACAAGGATATTCAGGACTTGAACTCAGCTCTGGACCAAGTGGGCCTAATAGACATACAAAACTCTCCATCTCAAATCAAAAGAATATACTGTTTACTCAGTATCATATTGCACTTATTCCAAATTGACCACATAATTAGAAGTAAAGAATACTCCTCAGCAAATGCAAAAGAACAGAAATCATAACAAACAGTCCCTCAGACCACAGCACAATCAAATTAGAACTCAGGATTAAAAAAACTCACTGAAAACCACACAACTACATGGAAACTGAACAACATGCTCCTGAATGACTTGGGTAAATAACGAAATTAAGGCAGAAACAAATAAGTTCTTTGAAACCAATGAGAACAAAGATACAATGCACCAGAATCTCTGGGACACAGCTAAAGCAGTGTTTAGAGGGAAATTTATAGCACTAAACGCTCACAGGAGAAAGCAGGAAAGATCTAAAATCAACACCCTAACATCACAATTAAAAGAACTAGTGAAGCAAGAACAAACAAATTCAAAACTTGGAAGAAGACAAGAAATAACTAAGGTCAGAGCAAAACTGAAAGGGATAGAGACACAAAAACCCTTAAAAAAAACCCAGTGAATCCAGGAACCAAATTTTTTTAAAAAATTAACAAAATAGATAGACCACTAGCCAGACTAATAAAGAAGAAAAGAGAGAAGACTCAAATAGATACAACAAAAAATGATAAAGGGGATATCACCACCGATCCCACAGAAATGCAAACCACCAGCAGAGAATAATATAAACATCTCTACACAAATAAACTAGAAAATCTAGAAGAAATGGATAAATTCCTGGACACATACACCCTCCTAAGACTAAGCCAGGAACAAGTCTACTCCCTGAATAGACCAATAACAAGTTCTGAAAATGAGACAGTAATTAATAGCCTACCAAACAACAAAAAAAAAGCCCAGGACCAGACAGATTGACAGCCGAATTCTACCAGAGATACAAAGAGGAGGTGGCATCATTCCTTCTGAAACTATTCCAACAAAAGAAAAAGAGGGACTACACCCTAAATCATTTTATGAAGGCAGCATCATTCTGATACCAAAACCTGGCAGACACACAACAAAAAAAGAGCATTTCAGGCCAATATCCCTGATGAACATCGATGTGAAAATCCTCAATAAAATACTGGCAAACCAAATCCAGCAGCACATCAAGAAGCTTATCCATCACAATCAAGTTGGCTTCATCCCTGGGATGCAAGTCTAGTTGAACATATGCAAATCAATAAACGTAATCCATCTCATAAACAGAATCAATGACAAATCTACATGATCATCTCAATAGATGCAGAAAAGGCCTTCGATAAAATTCAACACTTCTTCATGCTAAAATATCTTCATAAAGTAGGTATTGATGGAACATATCTCAAAATAATAAGAGCTATTTATGACAAACCCACAGCCAATATCATACTGAATGGGCAAAAACTGGAAGCATTCCCTTTGAAAACTGGCACAAGACAAGGATGCCCCCTCTCACCAATCCTATTCAACATAGTATTGGAATTTCTGGCCAGGGAAATCAGGCAAGAGAAAGAAATAGAGGGTATTCAAACAGGAAGAGAGGAAGTCAAATTGTCTCTGTTTGCAGATGATGTGATTACGTATTTAGAAAACTCCATTATCAAATCCCCAAATCTCCTTCAGCTGATAAGCAACTTCAGCAAAGTCTCAGGATACAATATCAATGTGCAAAAGTCACAAGGATTCCTATACACCAATAATAGAGAGCCAAATCATGAGTGAACTCTCATTCACAATTGCCACAAAGAGAATAAAATACCTAGAAATACAACTTCAAGGGATGTGAAGGACCTCTTCAAAGAGAACTACAAACCACTGTTCAAGGAAATAAGAGAGGACATAAACAAATGGAAAAACAGTCCATGCTCATGGATAGGAAGAATCAGTATTGTGAAAATGGCCATACTGCCCAAAGTAATTTATAGATTCAATGTTATCCCCAGCAAGCTACCATTGACTTTCTTCACAGAATTAGAAAAAACTACTTTAAATTTCATATGGAAACAAAAAAGAGCCCATATAGCCAAGACAATGATAAGTAAAAAGAACAAAGCTGGAGGCATCATGCTTCCTGACTTCAAATTATACTGCAAGGCTACAGTAACCAAAACAGCATGATACTGGTACCAAAACAGACATTCAGACCAATGGAATAGAACAGAGTCCTCAGAAATGACACCACACATCTACGACCATCTGATTTTTTACAAACTGACAAAAACTAGTAATGGGAAAAGAATTCCCTATTTAATAAATGGTATTGAGAAAACTGACTAGCCATATGCAGAAAACTGAAACTGGACCCCTTCCTTACACCTCATACAAAAATTAACTCAAGATGAATTAAAGACTTAAATGTAAGACCTAAAACCATAAAAAACCTAGAAGAACACCCAGGCAATACCATTCAGGACATAGGCATGGGCACAGAATTCATGACTAAAACAAAAAGCAATGGCAACAAAAGCCAAAATTGACAAATGGGATCTAATTAAACTAAAGAGCTTCTGCAAAGCAAAAGAAACTACCATCAGATTGAACAGGCAACCTACAGAATGGGAGAAAATTTTTGCAATCTATACATCTGAGAAAGGGCTAATATCCAGAATCTACAAGGAACTTTAACAAATTTACAGGAAAAAAGAAAACAAATAACCCCATCAAAAAGTGGATTAATGCAGTGGATCTCTTGGTAGAAACCCTGCAAGCCAGAAGAGAGTGGAGGCCAATATTCAACATCCTTAAATAAAAGAACTTTCAACCTAGAGTTTCATATCCAGCCAAACTAAGCTTCGTAAGTGAAGGAGAAATAAAATCCTTTACAAACAAGCAATTGTTGAGAGATTTCATCACCACCAGGCCTGCCTTACAAGAGCTCCTGAAAGAAGCACTAAACATAGAAAGGAACAACAAGTACCAGCCACTCCAAAAACGTACCAAATGGTAAATCGACACAATGATGAAACTGCATCAACTAATGGGCAAAACAACCAGCTAGTATCAAAATGTCAGGATCAAATTCACACATAACAATATTAACCTTAAATGTTAATGGGCTAAATGCTCCAACCAAAAGACACAGACTGGTAAATTGGATAAAAAGTCAAAACCCATTGGAGTGCTGTATCCAGGAAACTATTCTCACATGCAAGGACACACATAGACTCAAAATAAAGGGATGGAGGAAGATTTACCAAGCAAACGGAGAGCAAAAAAAAGCAGGAGTTGCAATCCTAGTCTCCGATAAAATAGGCTTTAAAACAACACAGATCAAAAGAGACAAAGAAGGGCATTACATAGTGGTAAAAGGATCAAGGCAACAAGAAGAGCTAACGATCCTAAATATAGACGCACCCAATACAAGAGCACCCAGATACATAAAGCAAGTTCTTAACGACCTACAAAGAGACTTTAGACTCCCACACATTAATAGTGGGAGACTTTAACACTGCACTGTCAGTATTAGACTCACTGTCAACGAGACAGAAAATTAACAAGGATATCCAGGACTTGAATTCAGATCTGAACCAAGCAAACCTAATAGATATCTACAGAAATCTCCACCCCAAATCCACAGAATATACATTCTTCTCAGTACCATATCGCACCTACTCTAAAATTGACCACATAATTGGAAGTAAATCACTCCTCAGCAAATGCAAAAGAATGGAAATCATAACAAACAGTCTCTCAGACCATAGTACAATAAAATTAGAACTCAGAATTCAGAAACTAACTCAGAACACAACTTCATGGAAACTGAACAACTGGCTCTTGAATGCTAACTGGATAAACAATAAAATGAAAGCAGATATAAAGATGTTCTTTGAAACAAACAAAAACAAAGATATAACATACCAGATCTCTGGGACACATTTAAAGCAGTGTCTAGAGGGAAAATTATAGCAATAAATGCCCACATGAGAAGCAAGGAAAGATCTAAAATCAACACCATATCATCAAAATTGAAAGAGCCAGAGAAGCAAGCGAAAAAAAAAAAAAAAAACTCAAAAGCTAGTAGAAGACAAGAAATAACTAAGATCAGAGCAGACCTGAAGGAGGTAGAGACACAAAAAACCCTTAAAAAAATCAATAAATCCAGGAGCTGTTTTTTCTTTTAAAAGATCAACCAAATAGACTGCTAGCCAGATTAATAAAAAAGAAAAGACAGAAGAATCAAATAGATGAAATAAAAAATGATAAATCGGATATCACCACCAGTTCCACAGAAATACAAACTAGCATCAGAGATTACTACAAACAACTCTATGCACATAAACCAGTAAACCTGGAAGAAATGGATAAGTTCCTGGACACTTGCACCCTCCCATAAACCAGGAAGAAGTCAAAACCCTGAATAGACCAATAACAAGGGCTGAAGCTGAGGCAGCAATTAATAGCCTACCAACCAAAAAAAGCCCAAGTCCAGATGGGTTCACAGCTGAATCTTACCAGATGTACAAAGAGGAGCTGGTACCACTTCTTCTGAAACTATTCCAAACAATCCAAAAAGAGGGAATCCTTCCCAAATCATTTTATGAGACCAACATCATCCTGATACCCAAACCCGGCAGAGACTCAACAGAAAAAGAAAACCTCAGGTCAATATCCATGATGAACATAGATGCAAAAATCTTCAATAAAATACTGGCAAACTGATTGCAATAGCACATCAAAAAGCTTATTCATCACAATCAAGTAGGCTTCATCCTGGGGATGCAAGGCTGGTTCAACATATGCAAGTCTATAAGCGTAATCCACCACATAAACAGAACCAAAGACAAAACCACATGATTATCTCAATAGATGCAGAGAAGGCCTTCAATGAAATTCAACAGCCCTTTATGCTAAAAACTCTCAATAAACTAGGTATCAATGGAACATATCTTAAAATAATAAAAGCTATTTATGACAAATCAACAGCCAATAACATACTGAATGGGCAAAAACTGGAAGCATTCCCTTTGAAATCTGGCACTAGACAAGGATGACCTCTCTCACCACTCTTATTCAATATAGTATTGGAAGTTCTAGCCAGAGCAATCAGGCAACAAAAAGAAATAAAGGGCATTCAGTTAGGAAAGAAGGAAGTCAAATTGTCTCTATTTGCAGACGACATGATTGTACATTTAGAAGACCCCATTGTCTCAGCCCAAAATCTCCTGAAACTGATAAGCAACTTGAGCAAAGTCTCAGAATACAAAATCAATGTGCAGAAATCACAAGCATTCCTATACACCAATAACAGACTTAAAGAGAGCCAAATCAAGAACGATTTGTCATTCATAATTGCTACAAAGAGAATAAAATACCTAGGAATACAACTAACAAAGGATGTAAAGGACCTCTTCAAGGAGAACTGCAAACCACTGCTCAAGGAAATATGAGAGGACACAAACAAACAGAAAAACATTCCATGCTCGTGGTTAGGAAGAATCAGTATTGTGAAAATGGCCATACTGCCCAAAGTAATTTATAGATTCAATGCTATCCCCTTCAAGCTACCTATGACCCTCTCCACAGAACTGGAAAAAACCACCTTAAACTTCATATGGAACCAAAAGAGCGCCTGCAGAGCCAAGACAATTCTAAGCAAAAAGAACAAAGATGGAAGCATCATGCTACCTGACTTCAAACTATACTACAAGGCTACAGTAATCAAAACAGCATGGTACTGGTACTAGAACAGAGATATAGACCAATGGAACAGAACAGAGGCCTTGGAGGCAACACTACACATCTACAACCATCTGATCTTTGACAAACCTGACAAAAATAAGCAATGGAGAAAAGATTCCCTGTTTAATAAATGGTGTTGGGAAAACTGTCTAGCCATGTGCAGAAAGCAGAAACTGGACCCCTTCCTGACACCTTACAGTAAAATTAACTCCAGATGGATTAAAGACTTAAACATAAGACCTAACACCATAAAAACCCTAGAAGAAAACCTAGGCAAAACCATTCAGGACACAGGCATAGGCAAGGACTTCATGACTAAAACACCAAAAGCATTGGCAACAAAAGCCAAAATAGACAAATGGACCTAATTAAACTCCAGAGCTTCTGCATAGCAAAAGGAACAATCATTAGAGTGAACCGGCACCAACAGAATGGGAATGTATTTTTGCAAACTATCCATCTTACAAAGGGCTAAAATCCAGAATCTACAAAGAACTAAAACAGATTTACCAGAAAAAAAAACAAAAAAACAAAAAAACAAAAAAAAACAACAAAAAAAGAACCCATTCAAAAGTGGGCAAAGGATATGAACAGACGCTTTTCAAAAGAAGATATTTATGAGGCCAACAAACATATGAAAAAATGTTCATCATTACTGGTCATTAGAGAAATGCAAATCAAAACCACATTGAGATACCATCTTACGCCAGTTAGAATGGAGATCATTAAAAAATCTGGAGACAACAGATGCTGGAGAGGATGTGGAGAAATAGGAACACTTTTACACTGTTGGTGGGAGTGTAAATTGGTTCAACCATTGTGGAAGACAGTGTGGCGATTCCTTAAGTACCTAGAAACAGAAATTCCAATTGACCCAGTAATCCCATTACTGGTATATATCCAAAGGATTATAAATCATTGTATTATAAAGACACATGCACACGTTATGTTCATAGTGGCACTGTTTACAGTAGCAAAGACCTGGAATTAACCCAAATACCTATCGATGATAGACTGGACAAGGAGAATATGGCACATATACACCATGGAATACTATGCAGCCATAAAAAACAATGAGTTTGTATCCTTTGTGGGGACATGGATGATTCTGGAAAACATTCTCAACCAACTGACACAAGAACAGAAAATCAAACACCGCATGTTCTCACTCACAGGCGAGTGTTGAACAATGGGAAGACATGGACACAGGGAGGGTGGCATCACACACTGGGGTCTGTAGCAGGGGAATAGGTGAGGGACCTTGTGGGGTAGGGAGGTTGGGGAGGGATAACGTGGGGAGAAATGCAGGTGATGGGGGATGCAGACAGCAAACCACATTGCCATGTAGGTACGTATGCAACAATCCTACATGTTCTGCACATGTACCCCAGAACCTAAAGTGCAATAATATATACATATATATAAAAGTAGATGAAGGATATGAACAGACACTTCTCAAAAGGAGACATTTATGCAGCCAACAAACATAAGAAAAAAAGCTCATCATCACTGGTCATTAGAGAAAAGCAAATGAAAACCACAATGAGATACCATCTCACGCTAGTTAGAATGGCGATCATTAAAAAACCTGGAGACAACAGATGCTGGAGAGGATGTGGAAAAATAGGAATGCTTTTATACTGTTGTTAGGAGTGTAAATTAGTTCAACCATTGTGGAAGACAGTGTGGCAATTCCTCAAGGATCTAGAACCAGCAATACCATTTGACCCAGCAATCCCATTACTGGGTATCTACCCGAAAGATTATAAATCATTCTATTATAAAAACACAGGCATGTATGTTTATTGCAGCACTATTCACAATAGCAAAGACTTGGAACCAACCCAAATGCCCATCAATGATAGACTGGATAAAGAAAATGTGGCATATATACAGCACAGAATACTATCTAGCCATAAAAAAAGGATGAGTTCATGTCCTTTGCAGGGACACGGATGAAGCTGGAAACCCTCATTCTCAGTAAACTAACACAGGAACAGAAAACTAAACACTGCATGTTCTCACTCATAAGTGGGATCTGAACAATGAGAACACATGAACACAGGGAGGGGAACATTCCACACTGGGGCCTTTGTGGGCTGGAGGGCTGAAAGAGGGATAGCATTAGGAGAAATACCTAATGTAGATGATGGGTTGATGGGTGCAGCAAACCACCACATCATGTGTATACCTATTTAACAAACCTGCACGTTCTGCACATGTATCCCAGAACTTAATGTATAATTTAAAAAAGAAAATTATCCTAATGTCTAAACCTACAGAAACTCTAGCTAGGCCTGTGGTTTCTATTCATTCCTGGGTATAATTATAAAGGCTCACATTTATTTTAAGTGTTACATTTTTCATTGACATTGAAATGAGATTCCTTCCTTGTCTAATCAATTGCTTTGATTTCTTTGCCCTAAAAATCATTCTTGAATGTTTTCCACAATTCTTCAACATTAGTAATAACTTCCTATATAGCATCTGTGGTCCTTTTTCTTTCCCCAGTATGATATATTTATCATCTATTACACAAACCTCCTCTTTTGCTTCCTCCCTTTGCACCACCAGCTCTAACATCTTAAATTTTCATTTGACATACTGCTTACCTAAATTATTTCATGTGTGTTCCCATCCATGGAAATTCATTTTTGTGTGACATAAATCCCTACCCTATTCTATTTCACAGTAATAAAACTTTATACTGAATTGCCAAAGAGATAGGTAACCAACCACGCAGTTTAAATTAAGTGCAAGATACACATGTTTGAATATTCTGCTCTCCATCTAAGATGTGTAGAGACAGGTCCTGTTTGTGTCTGAGCATTCTGTCATCTTATTCAAACTGTTGGAGTTAAATCACCTAAGAACAGTTTTCTCACTTTGATTCAAAAGTAACTTCTGCTATGCAAAAAAAAGCACAGTTATGAAATAATATGTGCATTAAAAGATCTCATAAATAATGATTAGAGTCGCATTCAGTCTGTGAAAAGAGTAGCTCCATGGCTTAAGCACATGCCAGTGAGATTAGAACTCATCCGGGGTAGGCATTCTCATTGATTGTCGTCCCTCTGTACCTTCAATGGTTTCCAGTCCTTGTCCAAGTTAACCTTTGCTAGTTGTTGTAGCCATGGTAAATATCCTGTTTATTGGATTTTATTAGCATTTTAAATTTTGACATTTGGAAAAGCACAATTCTCCTTTTTCATCCTGTCATTTTTAATGTATAAGTGTCCAGGCTCCTTCCAATTTTAAGTTTCTCTTTCCTAGCTTAGAAGATTATAATTTTGGAAAGTCACAATTATTCTGCTAGTTGGTGGCCAGAACATATCAATTGCATATAACAAAATTTTAGTCAGATGCGTCATTCATACATTTTAAGCCTCACAGTTTACTTCTTTCATAATTATTTGACATTTTTGGTGAAATGAATTTTGTTCTGAATCACCCATTTTGTTATGTTGATTCTCCACTATTTTTTGTGATGCAATAGTAATAATGTTAGACATCTGTATAGCAGTGTGAAGTTTTCAAAGTGCTTCCACATATACAGCTCTTCTTTGATTCTCAGTATACCTTATGACATAAGCAATGAGGTATTATACCCATTTTATAGATAAAGAAACACAGGAACAGAGCATTACTTTGGATCACACATGGTAAGCCTCAAGGACAGAATGAATTCCTTTACTAGTGTTCTTTCCATTGCATCATATCATTACTAATGTTTACTTCCACCTACATACTTACTGTTTTTCAAATATCCAGCCATCATCCCACCTCTCCTGTACCACTCTAATATCAGTCGTGTCATGTTGTTTTTATCTCTTTACTAAGACTATACTCACCCTTCCAGTTCCCCACTGCCCTCACTAGACTCTGAGCTGCTCAAGAAAAATGATTCATCCATCTTTGTATCTCTAGCCCCAAGTGAGATCCTACCATATTTTTGCCAAGTCTCTCTTGTACTATAAATGTTTATCTTCTCTTAGTTGTAAATTGCTTTCAACCCATGTTTTTTTTTAACCTTTATTTTAAGTTCAGGGGTATAAGTGCAGGTTTGTTATACAGGTAAACTTGTGTCATGGGGGTTGTACAGATTATTTTATCAATGAAGTACTAAGCTTGGTAGCCATTAGTCATTTTTCCTGATTCTCTCCCTCCTCCCATCCTCCAAGCTCTGAAAGGCTCCAGTTTGTATTGTCCTCCTCTATGTGTCCACGTATTCTCATCACTTAGCTCCCACTTACAAGTGAGAACACGCGGTATTTGGTTTTCAGTTCCTGTGTTACTTTGCTAAGGATAATATTACCACTGACCACACAGAAATACAAACAACCGTCAGAGAATATTATCAACACCTCTGTGCACATAAACTAGAAAATCAACCCATAATTTTGGATTATATTATAAATATTAGTATTATCTGAGAGGAAGGAATTACATCCATAAGTAGAAGGGTGGAAAAATCAGGAGAGTGAGTGATTTCTTTGAGAGTATCTAGCTTGTTAGTGAAAGAGATATGAAACAAACCCAGGGCTCCTCATACCTAGGCTACATCTGCAACACCAAAGTCCAAAGTACTGGAACCAAACAGACTGGCTCTTGTGGGAGGCTATGTAAGCAGCATGAACACTATTCCCACATCCCCAGTGCAGGCTACAATTGCTTAAAAGAACTGTGGCAAACCGGACATTTTGTTCCATTCTAATTTATCTGTGTTCCTGTAGCCATGTCTCTACTTCGAAACGCTAATCACTTCTCTAGGTGAGCTTAAGTACCTAATTATTAAGAGCCCTCCAAATTTCTAGTGTCATCTTCAATATAGTTAGTGCCCTTTCTGTCCCATTTGCCCCCTGTGCTTGGCACTGAATCAGTATAGCAAATATCCCTAATGAAGAATCATGATACAGGGTTAAATTTACAAATTAAGCAATTCCTTTAGTTTTTATGTCAATTCCTTTTATCCTTGTATCCCCCACCCTCCATTTACTTAAAATCCACCCCACTGAGAAGCTAAAAAAACAATGCTACTATGACAATTCATAGAGAAATACTGAACCCTAGGACTTTTTTCTGAGATTCTTGTTACCTGTAAACTCTTGCATATATGATCAGATTATCTAGGGTTCCAGGAAACAGTATGACCATACATTAGCAGATTTAATATTAATCTCTAGAATCCCAGATTTACTTCTTGTCCAGGTTAAATGCCCTTTTGATTATTTTAGCAAAAAATAATACAAAAAATTGATTACAACCATTAATGGAGGCTTAAAATATTAACTCCCATAGCTTTAACCCAGTATCTATAATTAAATGCAAAAAATCTAAGTTAATGCAATGTTAAGGTTGGGCTTCTAATTGCACAAAAGTCATGAAATTTAAAATTAAGGTTTCTAGTGCTATGCTCTGTCATTTCCACAGCCTTCCTTGAATGGTTTTCTACAATATATGTTTCATTTAAACTTGTGTGTTGTAGAGTTTCCAGGAAAGAACATAAAGCACAATAGATGAGGATTCAACTTGTGGATGCCTAGTTTTATATAACCAATATTACTGGAAAAGTGCAATTCTTTTTTTAAACTACAATGCCCTACTTGAGTGATTACCATACTCTTCTTTATGAATTTGCCCATTTCCTCTATATATTCTTGAATCTTCACTTCTGATTATGCACTAGCCATCCTCTGGAGAGGAAAGAGCATTTATGTAACAAACAAACAAACCAAACAACCTGTGGACTGTGATAGTACCTACAGACCTTTTCTTCAACATATGACAAAGCATATTTATGTGGGATTAATGCTGAAAGAGTAACTCAGAATATTTAGGTTTCAGGGTGCATCTAGCAGAACAAGCAAAGGTGAATAGGGACTGGAATCCTATTAAATGCTATTGACTAGCCGAGGTGACTTTCATCAAATTATTAAAACTCTCTGAATCTTATTACCAGAGTAAGAATACCTACTTGTAGGATTATTATAAAGAATAAGTGAAGTAATATATGTAACACATGCTTTGCAAAAATCTCTTGGAGTTTATAGTAACAGATCAACTATTACCATTAAAAATGAATAATCATAATTTAATGATCATCTAGTTGTCTATGGGTATTTTGGAAATATGAAACAATGATAATTTAAAATTCATTTTATTGAAAGATACCCAAACTTTTTTGTTTCAGAATAGTTTCCTTAAGTTAGGTATTTGTTTATAGCCTACTATAGAATGCCCAGATACATTTAATACATGATGCACTGAGCTGCATCAGCTAACTCTGAAGGCAGGTGAGTTAAATGAATTCTTGGATATTGGGCTGCCATGCCCAATATTTTCTTCAAATTTTATGAAACATTTGTGTCTATATAGAAAATGTGCTTAAGAAATTCTAGTCCAACATGCAATTTAGAGAGAAAGTTATAAATCATAAATATAAGAGCTTAGAGCTAAAGTGCCACCTCAACCATAACTATAATAAAAACTCCTAAGTGCATTCTGGCAGGAATAAATAAAAAATGGCAAAGCCTGTTGTGGACGGTGCAGAGCCCAGGAAGGTAACCAAGTGAGTAAACAGCTAAGGCAGGATTATCCTCATTTGGGAGGAATCCATTCCAGACAGGAATTAAAGAGGAGGGGCTGGGGAAGGGAGAATGGAGGTTGCGGGGAGAAAGTGTTTTTGAATTTGAAAGCAGCTAAGTTACCTTGTGGAATGAAAAGGAAATTTGTTTTTTCCTCTCAACAGTAATCTCATTTGAGGTCTAGCAGGCTGGTACACAAAAGATACATGTGTTCTACCTACTTGGTTTTCCTACTCTGGCAGTGAGTTACACAGGAAGGGATCAGGTGAATCAGAGCCATTCAGAAGAATATAGCCAAATTCCTTTACAAAGGTTTAAATACCTATTCTTTAACAGCTTTCTTCAAAAGAGTGATAACTTACTGCACAGTTTCTGGCACATTCACAACCAAAATTTGCTCCTGGGAGTACTATGATACAATGCAACAAATGGGTTTAAACAAAAGCTGGAAAGATCTATACTGAAACTATGAATCACGATTACTGACAAAAAATCTCATACACATATAATACCCAGAAAAAATCCAGTTGTCCCTTGGTATCCTCGTGGGATAGGTTCCAGGGCCCCACTGCAGATCTAAGACTTGCAGATGCTCAAGTCCCTCATATAAAGTGGCACAGTATTTGCAAATAAACTATGCACATCTTCCCCTTATACTTTTCACCATCTTTAGGTTACTTATAATATCTAATACAATAAACACTATGTAAATAGTTGTTATAGGGTATTTTTAATTTGTATTTTTTTAGTGTATTGTCATTTTTTATTGTTGGTATTTTCCAAATCTTTTTGATGTGTGGTTGATTAAATCCACAAATGTAGAACCCATAGATACTAAGGGCTGACTGTATAACCAATAGTTGCTGAGTCCTTTTGTCTCTTCCTATGTTAAATCAATGGTGTAGATGAGATTTCTCTGAACAGAGGGGAGCAGCTGGGCCAATTAGCTGAGCTATGACCTAGAGTTATCAGGATTATATCAAGTGATCCAAGTCTTAGCCCCTGTCTCTGACTTCCTGTGATATGTACCAAGTTGCCTTTCTTCTTGGTATTTCAGTTTCTTAACAACAACTAGTAAATTGACTATAAAACCCTTAGCTAATATAAACTCTATTAGAAAATGGGCTATATCCAGCATGAGACAAGGACTCTAGCTTTCTATATTCAAAGATGTATATTTCTCAAGTTTCTTAACAACACTGGCATATATTTAGTATAATACAGTTTATACTTTTAAAGTCAAGCAAAAAGTTAAGATTTTAATAGTCATAAAAATGAACAATGCATTGGCTATTTCTGAGTAGAGAAAAAGTTCTCTTTTGTAATAGCTTAACTCAAGAACTTTCAAAGTCTTTTTCTTTAAAGATTTTTCAAGTGAAAATTACCTTTGAGAGTAAGCATGAAAAATCTCAGGAAGTAGGTAAGTATTGTTAATTTAAATGCCTCCCTTTTCACTCCAGGAAACATTATGAAACTAAATGACAAAGTACAGATGATTCATTCCACAACTATTCATTGAGCACCTACTATGTTCCTGGTACTGTGGTAGGCAGTGAACAACTCTGCTTTAACAGTGAGAACAACAGTGTCATCTCCTGAGACCATTAAGGAAAGACTAGCTGTATGTAGGCTTAATAGATTTGGTCATGAAGATAAATTAAATATAAAACAGTGACCATTCAAGTTTAATTATATTAAGGAAATTTTGAAGCAATAGCTTATTTAAATCATCTAAGTATTTGCCTACAAATTTTAACCTTCTTTCTAAAATGCCAAGAATTGCCAACCGTGAAATTATGAAAACAAATCAATAAAAAATACAATGATTTGAAGAACGAATATATTTAATATAGAAAGCCACATTACGTCAGTAAAATTACCTGTATGTTAAAAACTAGATTTTCTTTCTTTCTTTTCTCTCTCTCTCTCGCCTTTCTTTCTGACAGGGTCTCAATGACACCATCTTGGATGACTGCAGCTTCTGCTTCCTTGGCCCAAGTGATCCTCCTACCTCAGCCTCCTGAGTAGCTGCAACTGCAGGCACATGCCACCACTCCTGTCTAATTTTTGTATTTTTTTGTGGAGATGGGGTTTTGCCACATTGCCCAGGGTGGTCTCAAACTCCTGAGCTCAAGCAATCCACCTGCCTCGGCCTCCTGAAATGCTGGAACTACAGGTGTGCACCACAACACCTGGCTCAAAACCTAGGTTTTCAAATGTGTAGGGTTATGTGTCAACTATGTCAAAAATCCTATGAGTCATTCATTCGGTCTGTATTTACTTAATACCAAAACATGGAAGATAGTATCTCTAGGAACTAATTTTACTCAAACAATAAATCTAGAAGAATTAGTACCTATTTCATGTGGTTATTATGAAAAACTCTGTCAGAAAACTAACATTAAATGGCTCATGAAGTTGACGTATATATTAAAATATAAGAATTCTGCTCACACCTCTTCTTTCTCTCAGGGGGCATTATCCATGAGCATCGTCTCTGTATATGAAGGAGGGAAAACCTGCTTTGGATATGTATGCTTCCAGGTAGTTTAGGCAAAAAGAAATATGAACTCTGTTATTTCTGGATGCTTCTAACTACCACAGATGAATAATTTATGGAGTTCTGCATATGACTAAAAAAGCTGCTGGTACTTCTAGAGTATTCATTCTTTCTTTATTCCTTCTTCAGGGTGATCTGGAAATTGTGCTTCCCAGGACTTTCTGCCTCTCATATAATCTACCATTTCTATACCACTTCGTAGTTTGCAAAATGCTTTCACATGTACTGTATCATTTAGTTAAAAGGTAGCAGGGTGCCAGGATCAAGAACATTGGCTTTGGTACCAGAGACATCAGTGTTCACCAAAGCTACGTAAAAGTGGTACACCATTGTGTGAGCCAGTTGATCACTTTAAGCAACAATTTTCTCATTTGTAAATTAGGGATAACAATATCCACCTTGCAATAAGGTAGAGATTAGCCACAGGGCAGTTAAAGTGTTATTATAATTAGTAACCCATAGTTGGGACACCAAGAACTTCTCAGTAGTCTGTTTCCCTTCATCAGGCTGGAGGAGCGGGTCTTCACAGTTATTTATGAGTACATATTACAAGCTTCTAGTTAAAGTAATGGCCTCTTCAAATCTTAGATCTGAACCATCTTCATAAAACAGTTCTTTAATTCATGGCCAAAAACAGCCTTTCCATATACTCTCAGAGACAGAGTCCTTCTTTTGGAGCAAGATATAAAGTTTAATTCCAAGTCTTTTTTTAACCCTGAAACTATTTTCCCTGAAGCAATCCATGTGCTACCATCAGATTTTATTAGGTGAGCTAAAATAGAGTCAGAAAGAGATTTCTTTACATAATAGCTGTTCCTACAGAAATTTGAGACAGTGAGTTTAAAAAATCCTTTTAATAAAGAATTTCTGAGATCCAAAAGTATAGGAAAAATTTTGATGGTCTCTTCCTTACCGATTCATTGATAAATCTCAAACATTGGGCTGGCACAACTAAAGTAAATTGGTATATCTTGCACAGTGGAAAGTGGTGGGTGTAGAATTTTTTGGAGCCAGTCAGTCTCTGGCAGCGGATTGAATCACACTTGTGCTTTGTTGCCCACTTACATCTTCAGAAAGCAGTCTGGGTGGGCATGCTTATCAAATATGCTCACTTAAGGATAAACCCATTTGAATATTATAAAAACATTTGGCAAACATCCTCTACTGAATGGTGGACCTGGCCCACTGCCTCTGAAAACTATTGCTGAAACAGGAAACATAGGTCCTTTAACTTTCTTTACATGGTAAAACACATCTGAGAACTTCCAGTCAAATACCCAGGAGGAGTCCTGAGTGCTTTACCTGTTCCTCAAGCATTCTCAAGCTCCTGGTCTGGACCAGTGGATTATGGATATGCAGTAAGTCCTTCCTTTTGCAACATACAACTTTTTTTTCTTTTGTAAAAAAATCCAGATGGGAGAATTCAAATGCCTTGTTGATATCTAGTGGTCACCTATGGTATGAAGTCAGCATTTACTGAAGAAGTTGTATGTGGAGAATTCTGTATCATAGCTAATCAAAGGAGATGCTCTCCATGGATGAAGATGTTTATAATTCTTGCTGGGAATGAGGAAAAAACAAAACCTATACAGGTAAAACTCTGCAGCACTTATACACCAATGCAAAAGTGTGTACACACAGTGTACAAAGACTTAAGCATACAGGTCTTTAACAAATAGGGTTAAAAAAAGAATTTGGAAGAAAGTAATGGATATACATTTTCCAAGGTGAGAGAGAAGAATACCATACAGTGGAGAAAGCATAAACAAAGGCATGGAAATGGGAACTGGCAAGCCCACCAACTGGCTAAAGTGGAGAAAGCAGGGCAGTGAAGAGTGGGAAGTAAACTACAGGGGGATGGGGGCTGTATGAGGAACCAGTTCATAAAGATTATGAATGCTAAGCCAAAGCTCTTGTTCATTCCATTCCAGGGAAACAGAAGTTGACGGGAACCTTAGAGTTGGGAAAGAAGAGGAGGCCAAGAAGTATAACAGGTAGTAGAGTGGCTTTACAGCCAGATGAGGAATTCGGATTCTAGTCTTCAGGTAGAAAAGAAGCAGTATAAAATCCAAGGCCAAGAAATGAGACATGGAAAATTATGTGTGGAAGCAGTTATCCTAGATGCTTTAAAAGACTGTTTTGTGAAGATAGCCTGAAGGAAGGGTGGCCTATTCCAGTGGTTCAGAAAGGAGATAAGGGGCCACTTGGTGCACTGTAAGCCCTTGAAAATAAAGAAAAGAAAGAGGCTGAATGAAAAGATATTATTGGGTGAGAACTGCCAGAGTTTAGTGACTGACTGAATGGTAATGAAGGGCAAAAGAAGAAAAGATTTAAAAATGGTCCTAGTGTTCGGACCTCAGGAAAGGGTCCCATGGACAGCAATTGAAAAAGAAAACTGATGGCTAGAGCAGAAAATGTCCTGGTCAGTGGTAGAGCATCCAAATGATTAGGGGTATATGCATGTGAGTGCATGTGTGTTACTATAGGCACACAGATTTAGGAGTAATATCTCCTTTGCCCTAATGTTACATAAGAGCTTACAATTTTCTTTCAATTAAAATCTTTATTTCAAGTACTTATTAAGTGCCTACTAGGTGTAAGGTTTACAGTAAGACTATGTGCAAGGTTTACAATAAGGAAACATAAGTTATATTACTGAACAGAAACTAGTTTAAACTTTACTGCAACATTATTTAAAGAGTGTACTTTCATTTTTGTATTAATTTCTATTATTTCTAATTCTTAGGCCACTGACATAACAGTGCCTTCATTAGTGCTAGATATGCCACCTTGACAGAATTTAAAATCAAGTAATTTTTCTTAGTGTACTTGAATATCTTCTTTTTCTTTTTCTTTTTTTTTTTTTTGAGACGGAGTTTTGCTCTTGTTACCCAGGCTGGAGTGCAATGGCGCGATCTCGGCTCACCGCAACCTCCGCCTCCTGGGTTCAAGCAATTCTCCTGCCTCAGCCTCCTGAGTAGCTGGGATTACAGGCATGCGCCACCATGCCCAGCTAATTTTTTGTATTTTTAGTAGAGACGGGGTTTCACCATGTTGACCGGGATGGTCTCGATCTCTTGACCTCGTGATCCACCCGCCTCGGCCTCCCAAAGTGCTGGGATTACAGGCGTGAGCCACCGCGCCCGGCCTCTTCTTTTTCTTAAATAGTGGCTATACATTTGGATGAAGCCATTGAATAAGACGGCTTTTGGCTTAAACTTCCACTCAGATCAGTCCTGAGAGCAGGCCATGTGGTTTGGTTCTCTGTAAGGAACACATGTGCATGTATATATTCTCTGCCTTGCTCAGATTAGCCTTATAGCCATGGTATCAGAACTGTAAATAGTTATACCGTGGATTCTTTCTTGTTTGTGGGTGAGAGAAGAAAGGAAAACTCACACTTACTTCAACAAAGCACCAGGTAGATATCCAACTGCAGTGGGCTCTGTTCATCCTCAGTTTAGGTGTGAAACCTGCAGGGAATTCACCTTCAGTACAGACCTTTTACACTGTCTGATTTCTCTCATGCAACTTCTATCTAAGGATCTGAAGAGACCTAAGAGATCAGTTAGTCTCAGAATTAAGTTCATCTACAGGTGCATCAAAAGGATGTCAGGTTTTAAAAACATGACATACTATTTCGTTTTTCTTTTCTTTTTTCTTTTTTTTGTGAGACAGTTTCACTGTGTCACCCAGGCTCATGCCTCAGCCTCCCAAGTAACTGTGATTACAGGTGTGCACCACCATGCCCAGCTAATGTTTGTATTTTTAGTAGAGATGGGGCTTTGCCATGTTGGCCAGGCTGGTCTCAAACTCCAGACCTCAAGTGATCCGCCTGCCTCGGCCTCCTAAAGTGCTGAGATCACAGGTGTGAGCCTCTGTACTCAGCCTATGACTGGACTATTTCTTAAACTTTAATATAAAGCAAAGGTTGCATAGACAATAGATGTAGGCAGCTCATTTCTTAATAATTATTAAGAATTGAAAACTTACATTGAAGAAAACTAGTCATGAATAAGAAAATAACTTCTTCACAGTGGTTAAAGAAAAAAGGCACCAAAAGAAATAAACAAACATATGAAAGCCTCTTAATATATTAAGGTATTACTATATTTATTTCTGACCTTTGGCTACTGAGAAAATATGAAAGATGACAATTCTATAGCTATTCTATATAATGGCAGATGCTCCTCTTATTCCAGAAAAGAAAATCCTTTTATGATATTTCACTAAATAGCTAATCAAAGAGTATTTTATGTGCTCATTTCAGATGGTCTCGTTCACTTGTCCTTATAACTTTAAATGAGTTCTTAAGCAGGCCACTTTGTGTATTATTTATGATAAAATACTTTCTTTAAGATAGAGTCAGTGTTAATTTCGTACCATATGAGTTAGTAGAGTGGGACAATTACATCTAACACTTCTTCTATCAGCCCTATGTTTCTATGTTCTTTACTAAGATGTTATCAAAATAATAGCAAAATCCTGTTAAATGTTCAGTGTATATCTTTACCGCTAATTGTTTTCTCAGCATAGTAGTATTACTGGTACCACAGTGACTCCTCATATCTTGAATCTATGCAGTACAATTCATTCTGTACTATAGCATTATTTTATTTTTGTAAACAGAAATTTGGCTTTAACACAGCAATTTTCACCAAACTATACAAGTGCTAATGATGCCCAATTTGGGACATAAACAGTTTACTACTGTCCTTCTTTGAGCCTTTCTCTTTTTTCACTTCTCTAATCATCACACTAAGAATATTATTTTCTAGAAAGCTATGGGCAGAGTTGATTTCACAATGGGTTACAAGTTGACCCTTTTTTTTTTTTTAACTCATGCTATTAATAGACTTTTGGTGACTCTGTCAGTTAAGAAGTATACCTTGAACCTGACATTTTTCTTGTCTAAGCAACTGGCCCCAACTAACTCATTTTTAATATTTTGCTTTTCTGTTTACTCAATTTTCCTTCCATAAAATATTTTTTCTACTTTTATAGAACTATAACTTCTTTAATTATTTTTTCCTTCCCTTATCAAATTCCATCTCATTTTTCTTATGTAATTAAAATAATGTATTTCAGTACATTTTGGGTAAGTAGCCAGTTGTATTTACATCACTTTTTCCATAGATTGGTTTATGATGTGCTTAGATTACATATGATGATGTCTATAGAGTATATACACTAGCCAAGCTGATCCACATTCACTGTGGATAGGCTGAAGTCCAAATTGCAAGTTGATCTGTCAACAGCTTTGAGTAAGCCTGACGCCAGACAAAACTTTAATTCTTCAGTGATATTTCTTCTTCACTTATGGAGGAAGCCTTGAAGATGGTAAATTAATAAGTACATTGTTTTAGCTTTCTAAATAATGCTTTTTGAGGGGTTGTTTTAAAGATTCTCATTTACTCTTTACAAATAAAGTTATAATTTCTCATTTTCTGGTTCCTTTCTTGATTTCTTTATTTCAGTGTGTGGATTTGCTCTACTTTTAAAAACTCATAACTTATTAGTTATTTTACAGATGCCAAGATATAGCTTGTTTGTTTGTTTTTTGAGACAGGGTCTCAGTCTGTCACCCACACTGGAGCGCAGTAGCGTGATCTCTGCTCACTGCAATCTTAGCCTCCCTGGTTCAAGCAATTCTCGTGCCTCAGCCTCCAGAGTAGCTGTGGTTACAGGTATGTGTCACCATGCTCACTTAATTTTGTATTTTTAGTAGAGACGGAGTTTTGCCATGTTGGCCAGGCTGGTCTCGAACTACTGGCCTCAAGGGATCGGCCCGGCTCAGCCTCCCAAAGTGCTGGAATTATAGGCATGAGCCACCACAACTGGCCAAAATAATTTTTTAAAGAGGATACTGAGCATCTGAAACAAGGAGAATTTGTAGACTCACAAGGATTAAAAATTATTTTGACTGTCTTTCTCATTTTGAATATAGTAATACATTTATGTATCAGTCTATCATTCTGTAAGTAATGTGGAAAATTCTAGAAAAAAAATCCTATTCACAATAAAAGAGATTCAATTTGTGTAATAGTATTTACTATGTGCATAATGTGTCGTAAGACACAGAATTAAAGTTCTTTCACTTAAAGAGTTGACACCTAGCAGAGGGATTAGACAAATTTATGGACAGTTATGAAAATTAAATAATAAGCTTTATAAAAGAAGTGCACAAATGTTTGTCGTGGGTGGTATATAGGAGAAGTCAATGACTTTCCTTGCATGGGAGAGGTAAAGAGATGTAAGCAAGAAGGGCTTCATAAAGGTAGAGGCATTTGGGATGAGCCTTTGAGGACAGATAATATTTGACATATGGAAATGATGATAGAGATATACATAAGCAACAAAGTGAAGAAAAGAATGATATATAGGAAGTGGGCTATTCAGGAAAAAAATACTTTTCTTTTGGAAACCATACATAATATTTCAGCTTCTATTCTTATAAATTAGTCTAGGCAAAGTTGCCACTTATCATATGATGCTTAATATGAAGTGTTTTCCATGCCTATAAGGAACATTACTTTTGAAGTCAGAAGGGATGTGAATAGATGTGAAATAGTGAGTAGATGTGCCTCAGTTGTGCTCCAGATGTTTTTGTAAACTTCTCAGTATGGTCTTCAAAGAAATAAAGATCACAGAACTTTCATTAAGAACACTTATATTTCTATAAATAAATGGAAACTCATCTTCAGCTAAAAATATAGTGGTGGCTCACATCTATAATCCCAGCACTCTGGGAAGCCAATGTGGGAGGATCACTTGAGGCCAGGAGTGTGAGACTAGCCTGGGCAGCGTAGCAAGACTTCTCTACAAAATATTATCTAAAAAATTATTTGGGCATGGTTGGTCATGTCTGTAGTCCCAGCTACTCTGGGGGTGAGGTGGGAGGATCATTTAAGCCTAGAAGGTGGAGGCTGCAGTGAGCCATGACTATATCGCTGCACTGCAGCCTGGGTGATGGAGCAAGACCTTGTCTCTAAACAAAACAAAACAAACCATGGAAATTCTAGATATCCAGGTATTTATCCAGTATCATATAGCTTCACTGCATTTCCTTATTATTTTATCTCTAGCTGAAGTCCTCTAGTTATGAAGAGAGAAGACATCAAAGATTAGGAAATCTAGCCCCAAAAGATCATGAAATCAAGGACAGTGACACCTTCCTGAGCTTTTTGACTCTTCCTGTTTGTTTGTTTACTTTCCTTAGTCATTCACTAATCAGTTCTGCTTTAGAACCATTAAAATAATAGAAAAGTTAAAGAAACTTGGTAAAATATTTCTTTGGCCTATTTCCAAACCACCCAAAATTAATGGGAAATGGTTAAGTCAAAAAAGCTTTTTCTCTGACATGGATTTCTAAACAATATAATTATGGTTCACTCCATGGTTATGAGCTTTGGGAGCTCCCACAAAAAAGTCTTTGCTACAGATGTGGCCACTGGCTGCTATACCAGGCAATTTGATTCATGTTTGCTGTGTTAAAAAAATACATAAAACTCTCTTATGTTGGATTAAGAGGCTTTTAAGAGGAAGCTAGACACAAAGGCCAGGTCTCTCTCTATTTGCTCATTCATGACAAAGGTAGAAGCTTCGAATTTGTGATACATGTGAAGAATGTATCTGTTACTTTGTGTGACATTTTTGCCTTCAGAATTATTTTTTCAATCATTTTATTTTATATAAACACACAAAAAATAAGTCCAAACTAAACTAGTGATGCTGGGTCACTCCAAGAAGTATCCTCAATATAGCTTAACAAATTTACCCTTTTCTCTCCAAATCCATATTTATTTTCTGAGACAGTTATATGAAGTTTTGCCAAGAAAGTAACTGGGAGCACTAACTTTTGTTTAACTGGGCTTTTAGGTTTGAGAAGCAATCCAATCCAAGACTTCACAGGAAGACTTCCACAGCAATTGGATACTAGTGATATACAAGGACCTTAAGAACTCCACCATTTTATACTCTGTATAAATGTATGATGTGGTACCTAAGGTATTAGTCAATACTTCATGAGTATAGTAGCTCTGCTTATACCAATTTCTAGCAATGTATATTAAGTAATTTTATAGGAAAAATATAATAAATAAAAGTATAATTTCACTTCCACTCTCCAAACACATAGCCTCTTCATACAATCCTCCTCCAAGCATTTCTTTGGTCCTTGGAAAATCAGTGAAAAATCTGAAAAATTGGGATTTTCTGTTTGGTTATACATACATTTACTACAAGTACACTGGGCTTTCCTTTTCTGATGCTGTAGAGATGAACCATAGCTTTCCTAACTCAATCTTATTATTAGGCTGGTCCAGTTTATACATTAGTTAAAATGAACATTATAAATTTACAGTATAATTTATCTGGTACATTACTTCTTTTGCAGTTTGAAAATGTGCCATTCAGCGCTGAAATGACTCAAACATAATCAGATTTTATTTCTAGAGAAGTAAAGTCTACACTTCTATAATTCTGTGAACCCATCAGCAATTAACTTTGTCCCAGTAGAATTAATATAGTGTTCAAGTTCAAGATTGAGTAGATGAGAAGAAGAAGGAACAATAAAACTCATTCACTCCCATGCTAGGTTCTGCAAAATAGCTTCCTTATTCTCATAATGTGATTTTTATCTTCCTTATTCTAGCACATTTAAAGTCAGTAACCCTAAAAATCTCCTACAAAAAAAGGTTTGCATCTTTCCCCTTAAAAATATACAGATGAGCTTGTGATAAAGAGATGATGTCTCCTGCCAAATTGTAATATCATGTAGACCAGTTACCAAGCAAAAAATTGAAGCAGTCATAACTTCATACACCTATCTATCCTTGTCAGCCTTACATATTCATGGATGGGGTCACAGCTTATCCCTTTATCCCTTTTGGTTAGAAAGCCTTTCCAGATGAGGTCATCATTTTCATTACTTTGTTTCTTTCTCTCTCACTAGAATGTCTTTCTAAAGGCAACCAAGGACCACTTCAGTGAAATATTGAAGGCAGGGGATGCCTGAAATGATTAAAAGAAACAAAGCTTTCCCATAGCACATGTCCTTTTCTTTATAAGGAGATGAGGTAATATATAATCTTCCCATGTTACTACCACAAGGGCAATTTGTGGGAGGGAGAGATGGATTTCTGGGAGTGAAATTCAACTGCATAGCAAGGGCTATTTTCAGAAGGGCTTATCTTCAATATCCTCATTTCAGAATTGGTCTCTTTGCTCAGAGCAATACCTTGGGCAACACTGAGAACTCCCATCTCTAAGGTAAGAACAAAAGTTATTTCCTCATTGATGGAATATCTGATGAAGAAAAAGGAAGACAAAAAAACAATAAATTATTCTCATAAAAGGTGATGCATATGAATAAATGTCAGATCCTTCTGCTATTTCTCATGTGGCTTGTACACAAGACTTCTATTTGATCTTTGGCTCTGCAGTTTCTACCACTAGATGACCCACATGTGTAATCTGGATAGGCAGCTAGTTTGCTTATATATAAATTAAATAGCCTCAAGTGTCAACAGACCTCTGTATCTTTTTAATATCCCACAAATTGCTTCAAGTAGGAACAGCTACAAAGAACCTTACCATAGGACATGGAATTCACACTTGCCAAAGAAATCACTGCACGTGTAAATTAGAAACTAATCATCACTTCCTCTCTGGATATAGTGGCAGGTTTGCCTCATAGTTTATGTTGAAATATACATTTTTATGAAATATTTCTCACTGTAGTCAGCATCAATTTAGGAGTATCAAACACTGATTCCCAGTTCTGGCACACCAGAAAACTAGAAGTGCAGACAAAGGGAATTGACAAAGGCCTGGACTTTTCTTATACTTGAAGAAGCTAATTGTATTTGTAAATTTCTGGCTAAAAACCTGACAATCATCAGATCTGCCACTGCAAGGCTATTCCTCAATTTCTTCAGCACATATTTTTCCCTGAAGTCTCTCAGCGAAGTAATGGGCTTCCAGAGATGAAAATGAACTTGACAATCACGCTGCAACTCAAACTGATCTTGATTCTTTTCGTCACTTTTTAATTCATTGCAGATGGTGTAAATGGGATGTTTACTGGGTGGCAGGTAATGAGTCTTGTTGTAGATAATAGTGATGGACAGAATCTCACACCTGTCGACATCCCAGCATCTCAGCAGCAATATATGGTTATCATCCATTGCTTTGAAGCACATATAATATTGTGACAGGATGCACAATGTTTCTCCCACAGAAACGATGGTTGGTACACCTGAATCTCACTAGTTCACATATCAGTTGTCCTGATCCCATCCTCACTGTCCACATGAATAGACATTCTAAGATGTGATCTAATGGAAAATGTAATCTGTTTAAACAACCAGACACTCCTCTTCTAAGGTACCACCATTTATCACAACTGTCAGTGCTTCTGTGGAAGAGTAATGGCCCTCAGGCATGGGATAATGCTCCATAGGGACCTTATGAATGCCACTGCCAAGCACAGAAATTGATCAGTTTTCAGTGGGGCTGGTATGTGCATCATCAAAGACCTGCACTTACTCGCTAAATTACAAGTGGCTGTTTACTCCTTACACAGTAAAGCCTAGGTTAGGAAGCAACAGAGCCTACTGACTCTAATTGTCCCAAACATGTGAGTACTAGATTTGGACCCACCACTGAAATGTACTTAAGCAGCTTGAACCTGGAAGGTGAATCAGAGTCATTCAAAAATTCACTGGTAGATAACATAGATATTGTTGCCTTCCCCTCTTTTTTTCTTTTTTTAAATCTTCTCTATCAATGCAAGATAGTAACATCCCACGATCCACCATTAGCAATTAAAAACTAAACAGAATAAGCACGCCAGTGAAAAGTTAACTATTTGCTTCCTTCTTGTAAGCTTCCCTTCATCCAGAAGAAGATCTGGATCTGGATCTGTTCATATATTGTTTCTCAAAGTAGAACAAAATATGAACACTTATGTGGTATGAACGCATGATTTTCAAGTCTCTCCAATGGGTCTACTTCCTCATTGATCATTTCCTTGAAGTCCTCCATACCTTCCCAATCTTATCTACATTTTCTATCAAATTGCCTTAGAAGATAGGATACATACAATTTGATGCACTTGCACTCTACAGACTGTTTACATCTCAGTATATGCCCTATCGCTATGAAAGTTGCATCTAAGACACATCTGTTCCTCAGTGCTTAGACATCCTGAAGATACCCTTTAGGATGTAGCAACCATAAAAAGTCACAAAATACCAGTTGATCTTTCTGTGGTAATTGTTTTCCAATCTGTATGAAATGAATGGCTCAACTAAATAAATGAAGAAAATGAAATAGTTTACTCAGTGATTCATTCCATATTAAGAAAATACACTAAGTAATGAATGGCCCCTGTGGAATCATAGTTAAGAGCATCTTTTCTACTTGAGAGTTCTCTGTTCCCCTCACAGTTGAGAGTTATACCCAACTTAACTATACTTTTGGTATTCAAAATTTATGATTGTTAGTTTCTCCAAAGATGGGACTTAGACACTTTCCTGAGAAGAGAAGCTTACAATTTGATGCATCTTAATAATTAATAAAATTAATGAGATAATGAAATTGGAAGATCTCAGCATTCTGCTGAGGATGAAGAAATCTTTTTGAGAATTAGTAATGTTCGGCTGGGCGTGGTGACTCACAGCTGTAATCCCAGAACTTTGGGAGGCCGAGGCAGGCGGATCACAAGGTCAGGTGTTCGAGACCAACCTGGCCAACATGGTGAAACCACGTCTCTACTAAAATACAAAAAATTTGCTGGGCGATGCCTGTAGTCCCAGCTACTCAGGAGGCTGAGGCCGGGGAATCACTTGAACCCAGGAGACGGAGGTTGCAGTGAGCTGAGATCGTGCCTGTGCACTCCAACCTGGTGACAGAGCAAGATTTCATCTCAAAAAAACAAGAGAGAATTAGGAATGTTCTGAAGACAATAAAAACGATCAGACAGTGAACTAAGCAAAATGTCCTTTGATGTAAAGTGTCAGCTAAAAATGTCAATCCAATTCAAGACTGCATACAAAGGGACATTGTGTCTTTGAGCTGAGAGGTATTAAGTTACCTGATTATCTTCTCTGGAATAATGCATTATGGTTTAGACACTTTTATTACCTGAAAGATGTAGACAAATTAGGGAAGATTAACAACCAGTTTTATTAGGAAGTAGCAGATGAGCTGGTGTGAATGGTACTGGTTGTTATGAGTTCTGTATTCTCTTCTCAGCTATGATATGCTCTCATGTGGGAATAGTCATTCTTGAAATTTAGATAGGATAATTCATATTCTTTTCCCCAGAGAAAAGACAGTTTGGGAATGAAAGGGAGGGGAATTGTTTAAAACAGCATAAGGACCTGGGGTAACAGAAGGGTCAGAAATTCTATTACAGAATTTTTCAACTCTCATTTAAAAAAATACAACCAACAACAACCAGTTGTTAAGCCTTTATTTGAATAAGCTCAGTACATTTAGTATTTGCAGTATGTTTTTCATATATAGTACTTAATTGTTTTTGGTCTATAGAATAAGGCTATTCCATGACACCATATTATTATGTTCATGTTTCCCTGGAAATATAATTTGCAGGGTCATTCTAGGAACTCTGATTATGAAATTCAACATCACTTTAAGTCAGTTATTCTGAACTCTAATGCAGTTTCTTGTCTCTTCATATTTACCCTGGAGCTATAACCTATAGTCTTATAGAAATGCCCTTTTGGAAAAGGCTCCTACTCCTGGCCTTCTGAATGACTGTCTAGATATATTTTCATCTATAATTGCATACTACACCAAATTTGCATTATATATAAATGTCATTGAGAAATGATTAATATAATTTTTTAGTTTATTAGTGAAAATAGGTGGTCCATAAGCTAAAAATAAATCACTATTTTTACATATGGCATTCCTAGTTGTATTTATTATGAGTCACCATTTACTAAAGTATTTCAACTGGTTGACAAGGAATAATAGAACTAAACTTCTTTCAAGCAATATTGGTGACTCACTATAGCCCTAATAAAATAGTACATTCCCTCAGACTTAATCTTTTAGTTCTATTGGGAAACACCTATAAACCCAACAGAATTTCTTCCTTTTCTGATGTTCATTCAAATTACATTACCCATTTCTACCATTCAGTATGGTAATTTCTGGGAACTACCTTGATGGATGGATAGTGGTAAAGAGGCAGGACATTTAAATCTAATTTAAAGGGACAGAAGAAGATTATAGGTAACCTGTGATCTTAGGCAGCTTTCAGGAAACAGAGGAATCACACTTGTGATGAATCTTAGTAAAACTGGCCCATAGTCCCAATAATTCCCTTACCCATTGAGATTCCTGGTTGCTAATGACTTTATCAGTTGCTTCAACAATCCTCCTTCCCTGAAAATAACAGTATCTCATTGTGAACAACACTAGACTGTACTCACAATTCCTTTTCCCTTTCTTTTCAGAAAGAACAATTTAGTCCCCTAAATAATCCTATAAATGGCCAAAGACATAGGACGTGCTACACCTCATGAATCAGTTTCTGTTCTCTTGGCTGCTCAACAAAAGACATTTCAAATTCTCCATGAGGCAATGTATTACACTGCCATGAGATTACTGTCTGTCTTCAGCTTTTGACATTTCTTAAGTATTAATTGGGATTACTTTCTTTTTGCTCCTCTACAACCCATTCTCTACACAGAAACTACAGTGATTTCTTTCAATGTGAGATGAGATTCTACTACATAAATCATCAATGGCTGCTTACTGTAACTAGAATAAAATTCAAACTTCTCACTCTGCAGCCTATGTAGCCTGGTTCCAGATTCCTTCTCTGAATACATCTCCAATATACTTTTCCTCATTCACGGACCTATCATAATTCACATGCCTAGCTCACTTGAGCCTCAGGGCCTTTGAAATTGCTATTCCAATTTGCCTGAAATGATTTCCCTTCACATCTTTGTATGTCTGGTTTCTAACATCATTCAGGTCTCAACCAAATGCCATCTCCTTACAAGCCATCTGTATGAGGCTTTACTCTTATTTTCTTCACTTCACTCTTCATTGTATGTTACCAAGTTTACATATTTATTAACTATCTCCCCTAACTAGAATGTTCCAGGACTTCGTGAGCTCTGATCACTACTATATTTCCAGTGTCTGGAATAGCAGGTGCTCAACAAATGCTTGCCGAATGAATGAATAAATTAATGACCAAACAGTAAATAAATAAGTAGCAAATAAAGCCAATATTAGTGCTCTTTATTACAGTAGTTATTTAATTGTACCTCAAAATGCTCTAAAAATAAATATGTACTTTCCCTGAATATTAGGATTAAAAGTACTCAGTTTACTAATTAAAAGCCAGGACTTCAATTTACATTAATGACTGGTCCAAGATCATATGGTAAATATACATTGCACAATTCTAGTCTAAAATCTTGTCAGCCCGATCAGTCCTACAGTGATTTTCTTACAACAAAATTGTGAACTAGGGATAATCTAAGGTCCACCAACAGGCTTGAGGGGGTTTATGAATCCTTTGAAAAGGTATTGCATCCTTTTTTGGGAAGAGGGTCCATAGCTTTTATCATCTTATCAATGGAAGCCATAAACTATAAGAGGCTGGGAATATCTTTAAGCAATAATATTCTAAAACAAATTATTCTTAATCCTCCCTAGGTAGATTGGAAAGGCTACTGGCTTCAATATTTTCTGTAGAGAAGGAACACCTATGAAAATCCTATCCCTTGCTGAGTAGACACATTCTCCTTTCCAGCACCAACTCTGGGGCATGGTGGGCCTCCTAGGTTAGCTATCCCTTCTTGGAGCTCCTGGGAAAAAGATGCCTGGTACAATGAAGATGAGAAGGTATCATTCTAATCATGTTTTTGATTAAAGGAAAGCCCACTGTGCTCTTAGATTGTGTTTGTAGCATTCTTAGTTTAATTTCAGGGATGTTATTGTAGCTGTGAAATTAAATAATAATAAGAAAAACTAATTCTTAGGTACCAGAAAGACAACATGAAAAATATATAATTCTAAATGTAGGTCAAATTTTATATTTATCACCATTGATGTAGTGCTGTTGCGGTCTGTTCTTAAATTTGTTTTTCTTTTTTTTATGAAAAAACAATGAATGCAATAATCTTCTAATACAGTGATTAAGAAACAGTGTGTATTTTTCCGCATACTATCAAAGCAGATTAAAGAGTACATTTTGCCATTGGAAATACTGTATTGCTATAGTAAGTAAGAATAAATTAAGTTTCTGAAGTTTTTCTAGACTAAAGACTTAACAATAAATAAGGTACATATTCTCTGTAAGGTTTCTCTTGAGCCTGTTACTTTTTAGTAGATGATGATGATGATGATGATGATGACAGCAACAGCAGCTAACAGTGTTGCTTATTATGTACCAGGTCCTGCTCTAAGTGCTTTACATTCATTACTTCACTTAATCCTCCCAGCAACTGTGTCCATGAATTAGGTATTATTATTATCTATTTCTTAGAGATGAGGAAATTAAGATGATGGGGTTATTTAACTTGGTAATGAGAGGTAAAACCAAGATTTGTATCCCACAAATGATTAAATGATTAAAAAGTTTAAAATATTGCCAAGAACCACCAAAATGTGACACAGAGACATGACGTGAACACATGCTATAAACGGATATGCTGTTGTCTGGGCTTTGTTATTCCATTATAGAGCTCAGGTAGAGTAGATTTAACATAATTCCCAAGAGCCCTAGGATTTTCTAAATGGTAAGTAGATGTTGGCTTCCAGTTAAAGTTACCATCTGCACCAGTTCCTAACAAGAGAGTCAGCCTATCCTCTGATGCTTTGAAACCAGGCATTGACTTCTCCTCAATAGCTATAAAAGCCCTAAATGGCATTTCCTTCCATTGAAGGCTGTTTCATGTACACGGAGAATCTGTTGTTTATGTCAGCCATTCTCATCAATTATCTTAGCTAGATCATCCAGATAACTTGCTTCTCTATCAGCACTTGATACTTCACTTTGCACTTTTATATTATAGAGATGGCTTTTTTCACTAAACTTCATGAATCAATCTCCAGTGGCTTCAAACTTTTCTTCTAAAGCTTCCTCACCTCTCTCAGTCTTCATAGAACTGAAAAGAGTTAATGTCTTGCTCTGGATTAGGCTTTGTCTTAAGGGAATGTTGTGGCTGGTTTGATCTTTTATCTGCACCACTCAAACATTCTCCATATCAACAATAAGACTGTTTTGCCTTCTTCTCATTGGTGTTTTCACTAGAGTAGCACTTTTAATTTCCTTCAAGAACATTTTATTTGCATTTACAACTTTATTACTGTTTAGTGCAAGGGGCTTAGGGTTCAGACTATCTGGGCCCTCCTTACTAAGCTTAATCATTTCTAGTTTTTTATTTAAGGTGAGAGATAATGTGACTGTTCCTTTCACCTGAACACTTAGAGGTCACTGTAGAGTTGTTAATTAGCCTTATTTCAATATTGTGTCTCAGGGAACAGGGAGGTCCCAGGAGAGGGAGAGAGATGAGGGAATAGCTGCTTGGTAAGGCAGTCAGAACATATAAAACATTTATTGATTAAATTTGTCATAAGGGTGTGGTTTGTGGCACCTCAAATCAATAAGAATAGAAACATCAAAGATCACTGATCACAGATCACTTAAACAAATATAATAATGATTAAAAAGTTTAAAATATTGCCAAGAACCAACAAAATGTGACACAGAGATATGATGTGAACACATGCCGTTGGAAAAATGATACCAATAGACTTGCTTAATGCAGGGTTGCCATAAACTTTCAATTTGCAAATAATGTAATGTCTGGGAAGTGCAATAAAGTAAAGTGCAATACAAAGAAGTATGCTTCTATATCCTCTTTTCAATACAAAGATGCTAGGTAGCCAAATACTATCACTGTCTTTTTCTATTCGGGTTATGTTCACTTTCCCCTACAACTTTCCCATGACTTTTATACTGTTACTTTTTTGAATAGTATGTGAGACACATGAATCCTCAGATAATGCAAAGGCACCTTTGGCCAATGTAATGAGAAGTGCTAGAATTCTGTTCTGGGTTGGTTCTCAGCTAAAGATGTGTGCCTATTATTCCTAGACTTAGGAGAAGGAAGTGCAGAAAGCACTTACTGTACTAATAATGGGAACTGAATCCCATTTTTAACTGGACATGATGAAAATAAAGTACATTATTAGCGTGAAGTTTGCATAACTCTAAAATGTATTAATCTTGGGTAAAAATTTTAACCTTAGTTTCAGAATCCTCACGAAGTTCTTAGAATGTTTAAATGAGATAACACTGGTTATATTAAACCATATGAAACTGCCATTTCTGTAGCTTAAAAATGGTCAATTGTTGCCACAGTCAAGTGGTTAAACCTAAGGTAAGTAGTCAAATGTTAACCACTATTATTATTAGAGAAATTATTCTCATTCTACAATTCTTCCTTCCTGAAAACATTTCTAGTTTGGAATATACTGCTGATAACTAGTGCTGGGGAGATAGGGTTGAATTTGTCCATGATTTTAATTTGTATTACATGGACTTTTAAAATTCATATCATAGCAGATATATCTCCAAATTATGCCACAAAGACAGCCTAGAAAATAAACCTTAGAAGATTAAATTCATAAAGGCTCATTATTTTTCCCATACCTGGGTGTACTTTTCACTAGATAACTTTTCAATAGAAATCAAGTTCATGAAGCAGGTTCATAGGTACTGTATTAGTTTCCTGTTGCTGCTGTAACAAATTAACACTAACTTATTACAGATCTGGAGGTCAGAAGTCCTAAAATCAAGGTATCAACAGAGTTGTTTTTTTCTGGACTCTTTAAGAGAAAATCCCTTTCCTTGAGTTTTCCAGTTATTAGAGGTCACCTGTATTCATTGGCTCATGGTCCATTCCTCCCTCTTCAAAACCAGCAATGCAGCATCTTTAAATCTCCCTCTCTCTGACCTCTGCTCCCATCACCACATCTTTCTCTGTGATCCTCTTGCCTCCCTCCTTCCCTTAAAGGGCCCTTATAATCATATTAGGCCCATCCAGAGAATCTGGTATAATCTTCCCATCTCAAAAATCCTTAATTTAGTCACATCGGTAAAGTCTCTTTGCCATCTAAGGCAACATATTCACAGGTTCTGAGGATTAGAATCTGAACATCTTTGGTGGGGTGGGGAGGGGGTATTAATCTGTCTGTCACAGGGACCAAAATATTCTAGGTACCCAAATTTCAAGTAGCAAGCAAGACGGTATCTTATTTCTTTAAACCTTATAGCATTGTAAGCTGCATAGACATTTTTACACATACCCTCATAATTTTGAGGACATTGTGATATACAACTCTGCAGTTTCTCTTTTGGCACAAGTATATGGAAATCATAGTCTTAAGCTTTGGTTTGTAGAACCAGATTTTACTCCTTTACCCAGTTTTAGTTAATTCCATTTATATTTAAATTTGTCCTTTTTGACAATTCATACTGCTATTCTTAGCCAAAGAATTATTAGAATAGTAAATGCTTTCTGCACTTCCTTCTCCTAACTCTAGGAGTAACAGGCACATGTGTTTAGCTGAGAACCAACCCAGAACAGAATTCTAGCACTTCTCATTACACCTTTCTTGCACCCTTCCTTCAGGCACTATGTTGACATCTCAACAAGCAAATAACACCAGCATTGCAGGTGTTAACACCAATGACTATACCATAAGAACTTCCCTTATGTAGCTCCTTGCATGGATAAACTGAATTCAAATGTCTTCCGTGGCTTACCTAAAATATCTGCTTGCCTGACATACATCTCCCTTGTCCATCGTTTCCAATGAACACTAGTCCTTAAACATTTAAGCTTCATCAGCACATGCCCATCATAACAGCATAACATCCTTGTCCTGCTGGAAACTATTCAGCATCCAGAGGACCATCTTTATGCTGATAACACTAAAATATAAAATAATGCCAACAGCTGGTGCTACAAATGGCTTTTAAAAACGATGTTCATTCACTAAAATTCCTCTTGCTACTTTTGACATGAAACACGCAGTCTCTAATTATTCTGATCAAGACGGTGAAATACAAAAACAAACTTTAATTGTGTTTAACAGATATTTAATCAGGACTCACTGAACTACAGATTAAAGCTGAAATTCATAAACCATAATTACCCGATTGTCGCAATCTTTTGGTCCACATTCTCCTTCCGTCTGGGCGTCTGGCACCTTGCCCCGAATTTCTTTTACTGTCTTCTCAGCTTCGTTACTGTTCATGTTTTCCAGCAGAGATTTAGCACAGATTACAAAATATCTGTTCTTGGCAACTTTCTTCATTAGCTTTTTTTCCCCATTGCAAAAAAGTTTATTTTTTTTTTCTACCAGAGTAGCTGGAACAGGCATACGTTTAGGGTGCTTTGATGACACAAACTAATTATACAGTTATCAGGAGATAATATGGTAGTGATAACTAAAGTTACTATAGTTATCATGTAGGTATCATGCAATTTCTCTAGTATACCATGCGGTGTGTCCCAGTCACCATGTATTACCTAATGTCACTACTGCATTGTTTGATGGAAAATGCTTATCTCACTCCAACAAAACCTTTTCTGCCACATTTAGAGGAAAAAAAAAAAGTGAAATTCTTAGTTCTCATTTCCAGTACTGCTCATTCCCAGTAAGATGTTGTCATGCAAATTTAAGGGAAACACCTGCCCTCTCCTGAAAATTTGCTTTTACAGGGAGTAAATGGAGCAATTCTGTTTCTTTGTCTTTTCATTTTTTTTTCCTCGCTTCACTTTACCCAGGTAAGAGAAGTAATTACCAACAATACATACATTTTCTCTTTCGTTTTTTTAAAAAGGAAACCATTCCTACCCACCTCCCACCTCAAGAAACACCCTATTTACTTAGGATTCGTTTAGTCTGGCACTTCCCCCCTATACTCTTTCCTTTCAAATTTCAGTCACTCACATTTGTTTTTCCTAGAATTATGGTGTAAATCATTCTTAACAAGCTAACTTGAAACTTCTCTCACTCAGTAGAAACACAAAATGCCACTGTAATTGAAACACCGAAGCTTGAAACTCTTTCTAACCAGTTCTTTTGGGCCACTCTTCAGAAGGACATGCCGAGTTTCCCTCACAGTGCGGTAACCCCTGTGTCACACAGCTAGGATAACATCACAGACCAAGGCAAGAGGATAAAGAGAAGGCTCTGGTTAAACAAGAGGTGGGTGGTTCCTTTATTCCCCCCAGTTGGGCAGTCAACCCTATGAAGCAAGGACTGTAGTTGCTACTTATTTATCTCAAGTTGATGGCTTGAAGTCTGACCTCGCTAAGACCTTTAGATATGACATACCACCTGAGAGTTCCAGTTTAAAACAGGATGTAGCGGCTTCCTTTGCAGCACAAGTTGAAAGCTATTTCCAATTCTGCTTTTATTAGCCACCTCCCAATCTGAGAGCTGCTCATTCATTGCACACTTAACTTATTTTGGGGTAAAAATCACCTCCAGATTTAGAAGGGCCAGAAAAATTGCTATCCCATCCCAGCACATTGTTCTTCAATCACACGGTTCCTCTAAATACAGTTGACAGCCTTTGAGATGCAAAATGCATCACTTTAATGTAGTAGAGGTCCCCTTCACTGCATTGCCAAATCTATTTAGCAGAATCTTCTTGGAATAATCTGTCCCTAGACCTGAGGATGCACAGTGATTTTAAGCATTTTAAGCTAACGATAATGGTTAGTGCTGAGAACAGATGTACCTGGCTGTGATGTGATCTATTCCAGTAGGCTTTTATGAGCGGTTCATTCCTATTGACTTAGCATTTTATGTCTGTGCTTTTGCCTGGTGTGATGGTTGCATAGGGGTGTCATGTGTGTATTTTCCTGATGTGTGATGGCTGCACAGGGGGCTGTGTGTATTTTCTCAGTGCAATGGCCACACAGGGTGTTATGTGTGTGTTTGCCTGGAGTTATAGCTGCACATGTTATTGTGTGACTTTTTTCTCTATTTGATGCTTGCTCGCAGGGTCCTATGTGTATCTTTTTCTGAGTGTGATGGTTGCACTCATTGCTGTGCTAATGATGGGCATTTCTAGCAATTATCTATCTACAGTCCTCGGGAAAAAATGCAGTAAAATCAATAAACAGTGCTAGACAGGCCCTTGTAAATAAGAAATGACACCATGCATAAATGCTGTTTCCTACTATTGCATGTTAAAATCCAAATTCTGTTACCTTATTGGCATTGGGATGAAATTTCTATGGTCTCTTCATCTCCATATATTGCAGTCATTTGGGGGAGTTTGAGATTACCGCTGGTTGGAGGGCTTTTACACATGAATCTATGTAATAATACTTTTTGATGCATTGTCCTACACATCACCTCTTATACTGCATTCTGACTTGTCCTGGTATAATAGCTGATATTCTGAAAGTGAATATGCCTTTCATTTATTCCTTCAGTCTCACCAAGCCCTCTTCATATGCCCCCTACATCACACATACAAAACCCCCTCCCTTGCCTCCCTCTCTCTAGTCTCTCTCTATCCCTCCTGTGTTCACCAAATGGAACTGACAAAGGAAACAACCAATGAGGTTAAAGTCTTTTGAAACCCCTGGAATACAGATGAGCTGGGAGGCATCTGGAAACAAAACCAGACACTTGAAATCAAAGAGACAAGTAAATTACTATCCTAATCTAGGAAGAATAACTAAAGGTGTCAGTGGGGTTCCATTGATAGCACTTGGCTCTGGGCCAGAATGCCAAGGGTTCAAACTCCACACCAGCTTTGGGCTCGGGCCCAAGACTTACTACTGCAGGGTGTAGCAGCATGTGCAGCAGTGTTAAAGGTGTCAGCCTTCTGCAGAGAGGTTAAGTCCAAGTCTTTCTGCCTGTTTGTCATTACACCCCAGAGAGATGCAGAGATAACCCTAGCTTTCTCTTCGCTGCCTTTCTCAATAGAACAGGCTGGGGAGGAACTAGTGCTCAGCAGCAGTTCTTGCTAGTATCAGTATTATATAAGTAATTAGTAAAATTCCCCTTTACTGATGAGGCTGCTTGAAGTATGTGCAAGAAAATCCATTGTCCCTCTTCCACCATAAAAACTGATGTTTGTCCTAAAGATTCTTCCATCAATGCAAAGAGCTAAGTTTGGAAACCTAAAACCATGTGTCTAAAAGAAAGAAAATGTTTTCATTGGAACAGCTTACATGTCTGGTACACTTGCATAAAAACTATTACATAGCATTTTAGAGCTAAAATTGCTATAAAATGCTTAATACAGTAAGAATAATTATGAGATTTTGCATGCACAGCTGGTATACAACTAAAGTCTCAGCCACATATTCATTGAAGCATGGGAAAACCATTTATAAAAATTCCTGGTATGCCAGTTTAACTCACCATCAACAGCTATCAACACTTCATTCTTTAAGTGGATAGGGAAGATATTTACCTACCAAATGCTTTATTTCTTCTCTCATGGATGTTATCAGTACATGATTCAAGAAATTTGAGTTACTACTTAGACAGTAGAAATATAAGCTGTTAACAGGACATGAAGGACCTGAATGGAAGGCTTTTCCACTGAGTGAAGAAGTTACAATGATAGTACTAATTAATGAACCAAAAGACCAAATTATTAAATCTACTTGTATCTTCCCCTTTTTACCTCCACTTTTTGTTATTTTTTCACATATTCTTATCCTTCTTCATTTCTCTAAGATTCAAATCCTTGGGTGAGCTTCTGGGTCCTCTGGACTCCCCTGCCATAGCCTGCCTGGCCTTGCCTTCCCCTGGGTAACACCCTGAAGACAGAGCTCTTCCTTCACAGTTTCCCCCAAATTGTAACAGGTCTTTGTTCTCCATTCCTTTTATTTCCAGCTACCTCACTTGAAAAGAAGCTAATTTGGATGAGTTGTTAATGGTTAATAATAATTTAATACAGTTTATTTCTTGATAAAAACATTGATTTTAAGAATCAAATGAAGAATCTCTTTATTGTGGTCTTTTAGGTTCTATGGAAATTGCCATAATAGGTGAGATGATTCTAATCAGAAGCATTGATGGACGCTCCATTGCACTTTTTTGAGCATAGGCAAAGGAGCTAGTAGATATATAGGAACTCTCAGGTGGACAGGAAGTTTGGGGACACAAAGGCAGCATGACACAACACAAAATGAATTCTAACAGATCAGGAAACTCAAATTTTAGGACCAACTAACTTTGCTACCTAGCGTTTGGCAAGATATTCAGTTTCTTAACTTGAGAAATGAGGCAGGCCCTGTGGGATCAAAAACTCTCCATCATCCTTTCTGGCTCTTACATTCTATGACTCTGACTGAAGGTCAGTCAGCTCTCCTGGATTAGCTACCAGCCCCAGTTAAGAATTAATGGTTCTAAATAAAGATGGCAGTCATTCCACACTGAGCCAATCTAACTAAAGAGGTACTGATGTCCACAGATAAGTTTTACCTGTCTGCCTACAATCTGTATACACTACTTTTGAGTTGGTTCCTTTATGCTATACAGGTATTTATTAGCATTTTCTTTTCCCTCATTTACTTAATTAAGCAAACATTTAATGAGCACTTTCTGTACATGAAATACAGAATCAATCACTAAGGACAGGATTTAACAGGGCACCATCTCTGTTGCACAGATGATTTTATTATTCTTGTCCATTCTCTCTCTCTCTCTCCACCTTCACTTTTATGCATAAACACATATACTTTTAGAACTATAAAAGTAGTATAGAAAAAATAAGAGGAATTAGACTTATCTGAGTCCAGTCCAAAGGACCATTTATTTTAAACTAAAGAATATGATAATAATTTGTGTTGGCAAAATATATGCATTCAATTATGCACTTCAATAATATAAAGGGTATTTCTCAACATGTATTTTGAGGTCAGTAATTTGCAATAAGTAATTTACAATTTGGGGGAAAGAAGACTATAAAGGTAAAACATTCCCTTCTGTAGAATCCTGATAAAGTCCTAGGATAAAATCTATGACTTGTGTAAATAGCCTCTGGGAAAGTGAGATCATAGAATATTTTTGTTTAGTTTTTGCTTTTCCTCTAAGGATTTTGGGTTCTTATCCCTCCAAATTTTATTGCCTGACTTAAAAATAATAACTGCCACTTATTGAGTAAATATTAAATGCCAGGCACTTCAAATACATTATTATTTTTATAAATAACATATTAAATACAATATATTAATATATTATATAATATATTACAATATATTATAAATATTAAATACAATATATTATTAAAGCAACTGTGCAATATAGATATTATTATTCTAACAGACATGAAAACTGTGGGTCAGAGAGGTGAAGTAACTTGTCAAAGATAATTCAGACAGTATACAGAGCTGGAATTTAAACTCAGGTCTGTATTTGTCTATGCAAGATAGCTCCATAACCATTTCATGGTTCTGCTGACTCTAACTTTATTTAAAAAAGGAATAATCTTGCTTGAATGCTTTGTTAGCAAGTAAGGAAAGCACCCGCTTTACTCTTTCTTCACATTCATTCATTGCATTATATATAGTACAATGAAAATAGGAGATGGTTAAGATTTTTTCAATGTAGATCTGGTTGCCTTTTCATGTTGATTTGGACTGAGATAAATAATTAAATTTGGGCTCTCAAAGTAAAAGAGTAAGCTATTTGCTATCTGAATAAGTATTTATTAATTAATCAGACACGGATAAGGTGTGTTATTACAACTATATTTGTGAAGTATGATTTATGTTGTTGTGCATATTACTCTGTGTTGTTTTTCATTTTCTCATACTTTGGACTTTTTGTTTTGTTTTTATGAATTTAGTCACAGTTGGTTGTGTTTTGAACTTTTTAAAAATGTAATACTAAGGAAATTAAAAAAAGAAAGAAAATATTTTCAAAATGATGTCAAAATCAAATCTACCCATCACTAATTTGATTCGTAGGAAAAGGAGAACAAAGAATTAGAAGCAGAATGCTTTTAAATAATCCTAATTACTTCAATGTGCAAATGCATTGACTAAATTGAAGCATGCCTTTAACACTTTGCACTTCAATTGTGCTTATTCATCTAACTTCTATAGATAGCAATTGTATAAAAAACAAGAGATATAGCCAGCTGTGCCATAGTTATTGGGGGAAAACTATTGTTCTAAAATTCAAGCTTACCTCTCAAGTCAGCCCACTTTTGGACTGATGCAGATCATTAGGTCAAATAACACAAAATAACATAATTTACTGTAATTACTCAGGTTTTCCCAATTGACTCTGCCTTCCCTATTCTATTTTTCTGCCTTCAGTGGGGTGGGCTGAGGACGTGGAGGAAGGAAAGCTTCTGTTAGCAAAGCTACAGAGTGGAAGCAGCAAAGCTTTTGGTAGCCAAGCCACACAGCATTAAGCAGGGCCAATCTTGAGGAATGATGCCATAGGGTTAGAGGTAGTTTGTGATCAAGGCTGAGACGGAGTCATGATGCCAAGGTTACTTAGTGCTTGGTCTAGGACCAGCTGCAACAGAACCACCTGGTGAGCATGTTAAAAAGACGTATTTCAGGGTCTCACTCCAGAGCAAACCAATCGAATTAGTATCTCTTGAGGGGGAACTCAGATCTCCATTTTAAACAGGTTCCCCAAGTAATTCTTATGCTATTTAAGCCTGAAAGCACCGGCATATGCACTTAAGCTCTCTAATTCTATATCCAGCGAGAGCCCTGCTGCTATACCTGTACACTCTGTCCCAGTCGTCAAGATGTATATGCAAGTCCAACTACGTGTCCTGGGAGGCATTAACTCTAATAATAATGGCCAAGGGCTTAGCCAGGCATGATGCTATTTGACATGCAGTATCTCATCCAATTCCCACAGCAAAGAATATGAGATAAAGATGATTACTCTTCTCATCTTTCAGATGAGAAAACTGAGATTCAGAGAGACTTAGTAACTTGTTGTGGGTGCCACAATAATAATTGAAAGAGCTCTTAAAAACTATATTACTGTACTTTAACTCTTAGCCCTGCAGAAAAATATCTTGAAAGATGTTTGCTCCCAAAGGTGTTCCTAATTTGGTGGTATCATCATTCTAAAGAAACTTGCCTCATTGCTAGTAAGATAGATTATGTAACAACACATAGGGTGTAAGCATTTGTATCCAAGGAACTTTTCCTTAGATTATTTCATAGAGAGGAAAACTCTCAAAAACTACGCTGGGAATCCTTCATTATTTCATTCAACAATTATACACTTTGCCAGAACCTGAGGTATACCAAGATAAACAGGAAACAGTCTCTGCTTTCACTAGACTTACAGTTCTGAAAAAGAGATAAGCTTGTGTACAAATGATTCTGGGTTAACTCAGATAGTCAGTGGAGGCCTGAGGGAGAGAGAGTAGTGTGTTCTCTTGACAGAAGGAAAAGAGGGTGAGGTCTGTAAATTTTTAGGTACTCCAGCGCTGTGCCATTGGCCAAAGTAAGGAAATTAGATTGTAAAGCAAATTATATTTTTACTTGTTTTGTTACAAAGGGGGCAGACTAAGTTACTTGTACATTTTGAGCCAATAAAACTTTATCTGGTTCACTCTTTCTGGCATCAAACTGGGTTTCTTTTTCGCTAAATTTCTGGGTACAGTGCCAAGTAAGTTGTTATGTTTACTCATTCTTACACAGAGCAGCCGATATTCTATTCTTGAAATGAGTGCCTAATAAATTTTATCAGTAGTACTTTATTCCACCCAATAAACACGGCTCTGCAGTGACATACTGACTGTGTCCTTTATTTTCATTTGTTTCAATTACTCAGAATGCTATTGTTTGATTGGCATATTTTTATGAGAAATTTAGAAATTAAAAACAACTGAAAACATAAAGAACAATCTAGATTCTTTTGTGATAAGAGAAGATGATCTCATATACATGTAAATGTGGTTTGAGCATGTTAATGTCAGAAATGACTGACGAAAATGAGATTCTAAAGAAAGTGAGGGCTGGGCATGGTGGCTCACGCCTGTAATCCCAGCACTTTGGGAGGCTGAGGCAGGTGGATTGCTTGAGGTCAGGAGTTTGAGACCACCCTGGACAACATGGTGAAACCTCATCTCTACTAAAATACAAAAAAGTAGCCAGGCTGGGAGGCGCATACCTGCAGTCCCAGCTACTTGGGAAGCTGAGGTACAAGAATCGCTTGAGCCTGGGAGGTGTAGGTTGCAGTGAGCCAAGGTTGCACCCCTGCAATCCAGTCTGGGCTACAGAGTGAGACTCTGTCAAAAAAAAAAAAAGAGAGAAGAAAGAAAGAAAGAAAGAGAGAGAAGAAGAAAAGAAAGAAAGAGAAAAGAAAAAGAAAAGGGGAAAGAAAGAGGGAAAGAAAAAGAAGAAAGAGAAAAAAGAGAAAGAGAAAAGGGAAAGAAAAGAAAAAGGGAAAGACAGAAAGAAAGAAGAAAGAACGAGAGAAAAAAGAAAGAGAAAAGGGAAAGAAAAGAAAAAAGAAAGAGAAAGAAAAAGAAAGAAAGAGAAAGAAAGAAAAGAAAGAAAAAGAAAATACGCTTCTGGAATGTCAAAGTTCAGGCTGATCACCTAAGGCAAAGGTACAAGGATCTAAAATAGAAAAAGAAATTCTCACGTGATTAGTCTGGGGAAACTGAAAATCGATGTGTCCCATATTTTAGTAACTGAATAAATTGGAATCAGACATGCATTCTTTTCTAAGTTAAATAATTATCAAATTTGAGATTCAGTGTTTAGATTATTTACTGCTTCCTTAAAACTTATTTTTCTAATTATTACAGTATTTTTCAAGCATTAAGAAAGTTCAAGAAAAAGGAAATAGAAATAAAATATCAAGTAATTCCACAATACAGAGGTAACTGCTCTTTACATTTGAGTGTATTCTCTTACATCATTACCAAATACTTTCACTTCTATATTTGGGATTGTTTTATTTAGTTATGTTATTTTATAAACTTTTCTAATAAAATATTCATGAAATATCTTGAAGAACTATCTAATTTGCATTTATGACATGCAGTGATACATATGGATATACTGTAATTTAATTAATAATTTCTCTAATTTTATAATTTAAGATTGTAAAATCTTCTTTTCTCTTTTATAAATGACATTGTGATAAATGTCTTTGTGCCTAAATCTTTGTCTGAGGTTCTATTTCCTCTAGATAGATGGCTAGAAGAAAAATTAATGTGTCAAATGAGATTTTTTAAAAAAGGTTCTGGATAATATAATGCTATATTACTTTGTAGAATTTTGTGTCAATATATAGATCTCCACTTTATGGGTGCCTATTTTACTGTACCACTACCAGCATTGAGAATTACTATTTTTCATAAATCATGTCTTCGAATCCTAGTGAGTTATATTTTTCCATGTTTATTTGATATTTGTATTTCCTTTCATAACTTTTCTCTTTATATTATTTTTATCTATTCTATTTAACTGAACATATATCTTAGTATCTTCATATCTGTCCCTTCAACTTCATCTCTGATTGTATCACCACAGTCTGAGCCCTCCTTACCTTGCTCTGAATGATGGCATCATGTCTGCCTGGTCTGCATTCTAGGTTTCCTCCATTCTGATTCATTCTGTACACTGATGTCTAACAGTTATTTTGAAAATATGCTTTCATCATGGCAGACCTGATCAAGAACCTGTGATAGCTCCTGGTTATTTATCTATCAGTTACATTTAACTACTTTGTTCAGGGGAAAATTCATCCTATTGTTGGATATTCCCTTACGAGTTCTGTTGAATTATTTAGGTTATTGCTATATGGACTCTGTATGCACTTATGTTCTCATAAGTGGGTATTTCTGTGTAAAGACAGAGAGACACACTCTTGTGTTCTAGAGTATAAGACACAAGAACTGGAAGGGGCTTCACAGTGCATCAAAACCAAGTGTCTACATTTATAAATGAAGAAAGTGGACTACAGAGTTTAATGAATTACTCGTGATCATGGAGTCAATTAAATGACAGAACTAGGACGAGAGACTAAGTTTCGTTATTCATGTTTAGTGACTTTTAGGTAGAGAATAATAAAAGTCATTTTTACAATTTAAAAAACAGAAACAGCTAGGAAGGCAGTTTAATTTCGATCTGTTGTTATGTATAAAAGATTGTTAAAATCAAGCTACATAGAAGGCTTGGGTGTTTTTTTTTTTTTAACAGGAATGATATGTACTTCTTACAAATTGATCAAATGTGTCATCAGAATTTCAAAAAAATTTGCACATCAGCAAATGACCTAGTTTATTTATACGTTGCTTTTTTCCTTGCTAATCTATATTGTTTTATTTAATCTGCTTTGCTACAATAAAAGCATATCTTTTTTATCCTAGCGTATTGCAGATTTTCACTAAGGTTCTTAATAATATAAATCAAAACTCCAATTTCCTCAGCAAATTAATATAAAAGATTTCTTTTGATTATAGTTAGGGATTTGAAGAACTACCCAAAAAATAAAACAATAGGCTGGGCGTGATGGCTCACGCCTGTAATCCCAGCACTTTGGGAGGCCGAGGCAGGTGGATCATCTGAGGTCAGTAGTTCGAGAACAGCCTGACCAACGTGGTGAAACCTGTCTTTACTAAAATACAAAATTAGCTGGGCATGGTGGCGGGAGCCTGTAATCCCAGCTACTTGGGAGGCTAAGGCAGGAGAATCGCTTGAACCAGGAAATGGAGGTTGCAGTGAGCCAAGATTGCGCCACTGTACTCCAGCACTCCAACCTAGGCAATAGTGCGAGACTCTGTCTCAAAAACCAAACCACACCAAACAAAACAACAACAACAACAACAACAAAACCAATAGGAACTACTTTAAAATACCTCTATTTAAATAGCAAACAACGCGAACCATTATGGAAGAATGTGGGGTATTAGCCATTTTATATGATATGATTATTGCTATTTATGTTCAAGAATCCCATTGTATTTGCCAAATGAAAACTTAACATTAGTCACTGGTTTAGAAACGAAAGTTACCAAATATGTTTATTATTTGTGGAATAGGAGTAGGGCAGAAGTGGTAAACATGGAAACAGCCACGAATGGACCTAACTTGGGGGCTGAGTAACAAAGCATGGGTTTGCCTAACAAAATAATTGACAGAAAAGTATTTATTAAATCATATCATGATTCAACTGCTTATAAAATACAAATCAGCAGCAACGAGCTCTCAGCTATGTTTTCTTTCTCTGTGTGTGCACATGTGTGTAACCAAAAAGGTCCACCATTCACTTAACATTCAACGAATATTTATTAAGCATCTACTTTGTGCTAGAAGCTCTCTACTATCCAAAAAAGTAACCCAGCTTTCTGTTATTCTCTTGATTACTATACAATAAAAATTAATAATAATTTATACCTGATATAAGGTATTAACAACACAAATAAGAAATTGAGTCATAGGAGGAGATAGAGGAAGAAACAGTATCCTAAATTTCTCATTTCATGCAGTGTGCTATTTCATCAATGACAATAATTAAAGAAAACAGTCCTGAATGTTTTTCAGAAAAATAACAGTGATGATTACTAAAAGAATAAACTATACTTTAAAACTTCAAATTAGCTAGATTAGAAAAGCTAAAAAAAGTCATCATTTATCAAAAGAGACACAGAGAGAGTGAGAGGGAGAGAGTGAGTTTAGACCAAGCAAGCATAAAAACATAGAAAATATAAAGAAGATTTCTAAGATAGGACTAGATGCATATTTTTTTCCAAAAGGAATATTGGTTTAATTTAATTAACATTAAAAATAATAACTAATATTTTTAAAAGATTAAAAAAACAGAATTTAACCATAGGATAGCAGTTTAAGGACACTAGGTTTGGTAGCAAAAACAGGATTCAAATGTTATTTCTGCCATTTACTTGTTATAATTTCTTTCCTACCGGTGTATTTATTTAGTCTATTTACCTTAACTTTCTGCTCTAAAAAATGGAAATAAGAATAACTGAACGTAGAAAGGATTGAAAAAAACAATATGTGTAACGTTTAGTAACCAGCACAACTAAACATTCAATAACTTTAATTTATAACATTGTGTTTTTAAATGATGTATCTATGTACCCACACAAAATTTTAAAAAAAGAAAAAAATAGAAAAATGGTGCTGACAGACTTCCTCAATGCAGAGTTTCCACAAAACTTCAATTTGTGAAAAAATATCTGTGAAGTGCAATAGAGCAAAGCACAATAAAGGTAATATAAAAAACATAAGAAAGAGAGATAGGAATCAAAGGAGCATTGTCCAAGATATATTGTTACCTTAAAAATTCCATAAAATATAAAACGTGGAAATCATGCACAGTCAGACTTAAAAAGAAGATAATCATTTATAGAAAGCTGCTAAAAGCAGTACATGGTGCTGAAGCCATAGGCCTATGAAAATCTGGATCTAGAGTCACATAGAGATACTCTTTATAGTAATGGGGTCAAAAAGGCCCCATTTGAAATGGTGGACCTAAACCTGGCTTACTACTTTTATCAAGAGGCTGCAAAAATTTGGCCAGTTGTTACCTGGGGAAACAGCTTATATAGGGCTTCAGTACCTGAGAGGTGGAAAGATAAGATACAGCATTATGATCAAATATTCATATAAGAATGAAGCTAAAAGGTATCATTGTGAGATCTGGATTGGGACTAAGAAGATCCAGATAAAGGCAACTATAAAACCACTAGTTAGGGACATGTGAACAGAACAAACAAACAAAACAAAATCTGTAAAATAAAATTATAACACATAGCAAGAAACTAAAAGCTAAGAAAATCAATCAATAATTGGAATATGCACTCCAGATAAATTTGATTTTATAAAATTATCTGACAATGACCTCAACATGAATATGCTTGATATGCTTAGTGATAAAGTACTCATATCTAAAAAGGAACAAGAAATGATTAAAGACAGATAGAAATAAAATAAGAATAGGTGAATTAGAGTAAAAATTAATAAGAAATCTTAAAAAATTAAAAATGTTCATTAATATGAAAGTACAATAAATGAAATAAGGCAATTTCAAGGAGAGAATTAAGTGAATTGGAAGGTAATGTTAAGGAATTGACTCAGAAAAAAATTGTAGCAAGAAGAATTGATTTTTTGAAAATGAAATAGCAATTGTGATACAGTAAGCTGATTAGGAAATACCAATATATGTCTTATAAGAATTCCAGAAGAAGAAAATGAAGGTAATGACAAAAGAACAATAAAGAAAAGATAATAGCCAAGAATTTTCCAAAATTGGAGTCCTGAGATTAATAAGTATATGCTGAGTTCATGACTAATAATTCAAAATAAATCCACATCCAGACACATTTCAGAGAAACTACAAGACATTAAGGATATAGAATAACTTTCAAAAGCTACCAGGAGAAAAAACAGATTACCTATAAAGAGATAAAACTAGATTGACAGATTTCTCTTAATTAAGAAGAGTTGTCAGAACAATAGTCTAAGATATAATTGAATAATGTTTTTAAAATGCTGAGCAAAAATGCCCAGATAAATTGCTATTTAAGATAAAAGACAAAATAAGGACATATTTAGATAAATAAAAAAATGTGTATTACTAAGGGTCCTCACTAAATAATTACTAAAAAATGTAATAAGAAAAGTAAACCCAGAAAGGAAGCCACAGGATCTGACAATAACAGCTGGTATAAGTAATATCTAAAAAATATTAGTAAATAGAATTAAGCATTGATTATAGAAAACAGTGATCACCACTTTTGAATCTGGTTAAAAACAAATAGGTAAAACTAAAACTTCATTAGACAATTATTGTAACAAGATTGCTACTTTACAGGTAAATAAAACATGCTATGCTAACCACCTTTTTTAAACTAAGAAGAGGGTCAGAAATACTAAAAGGTCGATTTTATATTTTCTTAGAAAAATATATAGTTCAGTATACACAAAAGAATTGTAGAATTAGAAGTAGTGCTAAGGAAACAGATAATCTACCTACAAATTTCAAGCCAGAAGTAAAATCCATGTACTAGATAGTCACAAAATAAACTAAAAATTTTTTTCAATTAAAACTGTATAAACACATCATTTTATTTTAATGCATTTAAATTCAGAAATAAATAATAAAAATAGAGCAAATATGTTTACAAAGTAAAAATATACCCTTCTAAATACCTCAAGGGTTAAAAATAAATCAAAACAGACATTATGAAATATTTAAAATTGAACAAAACTATATATCAAAATACGGTATGCACCTAATGAGAAACCAGGGAAAAAATTTAGAGTCTGAAATTTATTTTTAAGGATAATAAAAATAATTGAAAGTAAAAGAGTAATATTCAATTCAAGAGTCTAGAAAAAGAAAAATGACCTAAAAATACAAAAATATATAAGGAAGGAAATATGCTAATGCTGATAAAAGCAGAAAGTAATGGCTTGTACTACAAATAAATAATAAAGTAGATAAGCAAAATCAAAACCCAGTTTTTGTAAAAAAGTAAATGAAAGAAAAATGTCTAGCATCTAATAAAAGAAAAGGCAGAAGGGTCAAATAAGTAATATTAGGAATAAGAGGGGAACATAATTAAGGATGAAAAATTAAAAATCATAAGAATATATAAATAACTTTATACAAATAAATTGAAGTATAAACTGTGAACTGTATATAAAAAAAAAAACTTCCCTAAACTGACTAGAGAAGAAACAGAAATTTCCTCTATGGTTATTGATTTATTCAGATATTCTGATAATCTGCCTATTACTACATACAAACTACTGATGAAAATTACCAAGTTCAGATGATTTTAGATGCAAGTATAACCAAATACACAGAATAAATAATCCTGATAATATAAAAACTATTTCAGAAATAGAAAAAAATGAAATGTCATGCAACTTATTTTATGAGGCTAGTACGATTGTGACAGCAAAACTCTACAGTAAATCTCAAAAAAATAAAAAGTAAAGACTGATTGCCCCATGTAAACATACTACATATCAGTAAATTAAACTCAACAGTAGATTTAAGAAATACACTAAGAGCAAGAATCTTTTATTTCCAGGAATATAAGAAATGTTTAATATCAGGAAATGTAATAATATCATATAAAATATTAACATAGTAGTGGAAAATTCTATCTTATTGATGCAAAACATACATTAGATAAAATTTAACTATCATTTCTGTTTAAAAATATTTAGCAAACTATAAATATTTTAGGAATATATTAAGAACTTCTTTAATGCAATAATTTCAGTTTCTCTAAATCCCAGGCAAATGTTGCATTTCTAAAACATTTCTTCCAGTAACATAAGAAACAGAACATATATTCTTAATATGACTATCCTATTCATACTATGCAGAGGTTTAGTAATGCAATATGACAGGAAAAAACTGAACATTTGAGAATTAGAATTTAAGAACATGCCTGTCATTACTTACTGCTGACATACATGTTGATGTGGAAAACTTAAGAGAATTTACCAGTTTAGTTATTCAAAGTAGTAAGAGAGTTCAGCAAAATTGCTGATATACCAATAATAACCAATAAACAATGAAATGGAAAACAGATATGAATATAATAGTGCAAGAATCTAAGTTATAGGAAAAGAAACTACGAAATATGTTCAAGACATTTATGATGGAAATTTTAAAACATTGCTAAAGGATATGAAGACAATCACAAATAGAGAGATATAGTTATGTCACTGGGCAGCAAGACACAACATTACAAAAATGTCAATTCTCCCTAGATTATTTTCTAATGTTAATGTAATTACAATAAAATTCAGCAAGACCTTTGCCAAACTTGACCCACTAGCCCTAAAATTCATATAGAATAGCAGAAGACCAAGGGAGCTAAAAAGAATTTTAAAAAGGAACAAGGTAGAGAGACTTACCTTACCAAGTAAAAATAATATTAGAAAGCTATGGTAATTAAGGACTATGGTGTTAGTACAAAGATAGGAAACAGTCCACTGGATCAAATAAAGATCATACAGACAGATTTGATATAGGCAAAAGATGGCATTACAAGTTAGTCAGTAAAGAATAACCAGTTTTAAAAATAATGCTGGGATAATTGGGTTATCCATATGGAAAAAGAATAAAATAGGGTGCATGTAAGGTACTATAACCAAAAATAATTCCAGAAGAATTGGAGATCTAAATGTAAAAGGAAACCTTTAAAACTATTAGAAGAAAATACAGAAAGGCAAATGACCTTGGCATGTGAAAGGATTTCTTAAATGACATAAAAGCACAAATTATAAAGGAAAATATCAATAAACTTAATTGAGTTAATAGTAAAAGCTTCATAAAAACAAATACCACTAAAGTCACAGTTAAAAGGGAAACTACAAATTGGAAAAAAAATCTTTGTAATCTCTATTGCCCAAAATATGAAAATCTGGTATATTACAATAGCAGCAACTAATACCAAAAACCAAATCAAGCCAAACAAAAAAAACTCTTCCAAAGTAACAACAGCACAACAAATAATCCAACAGAAAGATGGACAAAAGATACAAATAGGCAACACAGAAGAGAAAATCCCAATGGCTTAAAAAAATTTAATGAGATATTTAATTCCCATCAGATTGACAAAAATTTTAAAAAGTCTGACTGTCACAAATGTTGTGAAGCATGTGGAGAAACTCTCTTAGATTTCTACTGAGAATATAAATTGGTGCAACCACATTGGAGAGAGATTTTACAATACCTAGTAAAGTTCAAAATGCATATTTCTTAAAGTTAAGCAATTCTACTTCTTTGTATTACGCCTATAAAAAGGTTAACTGTGGTCTTGTTTGTGATTGGGAAACATTGAAAATAATGTCTAACAATGAGAGAATTGATAAATAAATTTTAGTAATACATACAGAAGAATACATTTTATGTAAACCAAAATATATGGCTTATGTAAAACTAATTCATGATGATAGAATTCACAGTGGTTTTGCTTGTTCACCTTTTGTTAAAACTGTGGAAAATATCACCTTCAAGGGGCATACACAAGGGACTCTTCCCAGATATTCTGTATCTTAGGTTGGGTGCTGTCACATGTATACTCATCAAGGTATACACCTAATTTGCCTAGTTTACTGTACATAACCTATAATAAATTAATAAAAAAATAGGTTCAGAAACAAATGTTCCAAATTATTAAACTTCATTTAACTTGGTTCTGGATTCTTCTATTTCATATTATCCTTAATATGTGTTTAAAATTTTTTTTCTTTTTTTTGAGGGGAGGGACAGAATTTCACTCTATCCAGCAGGCTAGAGTGTAGCCAGTTTTTTTTCTTTTTTTTGGAGGGGATAGAATTTCACTCTATCCACCAGGCTAGAGTGCACCAGGCTAGAGTGTTGGCCAGGCTGGTCTTGAATTCCTAACTTCAAGTGATCTGCCTAACTTGGCCTCCCAAAGTGACAGGATTATAGGTGTGAGCCACCATGCCTAGTCTGCGTTTTAAATATTTTACATTAGAAAATGTATAAGACAAACACCATAGTTTTTCCTAATGAGAATTAATTGAGGTAGAAGAAAGCACTAGTGCCATCTTCTCTTCACTATCTCTGATAATAGAGCCCAATATTAATAAGGACTTCACAGCCAAACGTGCCTATGAAGTGATCATTTTGTTGAATCAAAAGCAAAAGTTTTCATTCATTTTTTGACTGTAGAATCTCAGGCTTTCTTAAATGAGTGAACAGAGGCATATATTGTTGATATAGATGAATGCTGCTAATGCACAAAGATTATCCATTTAGGTTTTTCAGTTGAGGAAGGGGGCAGGCATTGCCAAAGTTTACTGACATGAATCAACAGAATCAACAGATGATTTAGTATCAATACTGCTATTGGCTGGTGGATTGCACCTCTGGTTTCAGAAAAGAAAGAGACAATACCTTTTTAATGCTGCATTTCAATTCAACCATATGGAAAGCAAGGTTTTATTCCAGTCACTTTTCTTTCTTTCACAATGTGAAGGAAAAGTGCCAGCCACTGCTACTCTCGCCACTAACCATGATACAGATGTTTGAAAAATGCAAAAACAGAGAAATGAAACAAAAAGGAAATCCTCAAAAATTAAGTTTGCATAAATGAAAAAGAGTATTTATGTATCATAACTGCAAAAAGATAAATGGATTGTTTTCTCTTATATTAAACAAAAATAAACACAAACATTGATTTTTTGACTTAGTATTTTGTTGAAACCAACAATTACAAGGACCAACTCAAAGATGGTAGGAATAAAAACCAGATTTCTTTTAATCTGATAAAAGATATTTTTATCTCCAAGAATGTTAAGAGTATGACCTACTTAAGTGAATACTTATTAAAGAAACAGATTTATTTAAAAACCATATTTTTAGGTAAATAGGAATGGTGCAAGTGCTTCTTTGAAATCTTACAAAAGATAAAAATTAATTGAACTAACTAAGGTTCCTTACACTATGCAAATAAGAAACAGCTTAGAAAGAAATGTCTTCAAACTGTTTGAATGTATATTCCTTAGTCGGTGTATCCAATGTGAAGTCTCAGTTACTATAATAGCAAATGTCTTATTAGATTTAAGCACATCAGTGTAAATTATTAAAATGAGATTGTCTTTGTTTAAAAGGAAGCTTTAAAAAATGTAATGTAAATTCTGAGAGAGTATTGCCTGAAATGAAAGTTTTAGGCCTAGCTCTGCCACAATCCTACTGCACATCTTGGTTCATCTGATTAGACATCTTTGGGTCTCAACATTCACATTTCTAAAGTGAGTGTGATATAAAGTCATAGCTTGATCGTCAAACTCCTTTCCAACTCCTTTCCAGCTCTAAAATTATATTAATCTAATGAGATTAATTTATAAGGTGTTTTTCTTCTTTCCTTTATTAATTTCCTTACAATAAATTGACAAACGATCAAATAAGTAAATAAATAAATATTACAAACACATACACACACTGATCAGCTATCCCTCTGATTAGGAAGAAAGACTTTTTTTTGTTTGTTTGCTATTATCTATTCTCTAATGTTTATTTAAAAAGAGAACTCCCACAAAAAAGCTTTATATTTTTTTCTAAATCAAAAATAGCATATCATTTATTTGCCATTTAAGTTCTATTAAGAAAGAAAACACAAAATCATTATGGAAATCCTATTAGGAACTTTAGAAAGAAAAAGCCGATGAAATTCCATTTAAAATTCAAATTGTTCATTTATGTATTTTCTTTTGCAGAAACTTTAAGTGCTGCCTCAAACTATCTTCACCTTTTTTTTTCCAGGGATACTATCCTTAACCCTGTTAAAACACAAGGCTCTCTTCTCACACCCTTCCCACCTGTCCTCTGAGGTAGTTGTTCCACAAAGCTAAGGTGTAGATTACAGCAAGAGATATTTGGTATGGGAGTAAAATATTTCACCCTGGAGACAGTACTGTGTTCAATTTGCCAAGTCTAAAAGAAAGTTAAGCCCTATCACCACTTTGGCAAGAAATCTGGTTCTGATGGCTGGACTATGATAATCATTTTTACACAAAACTTTTGAAAATGAGAGTACCTGAAGCACCAGCCAGAAAATAAGTCTGAGAATGCAAGTTTTTCATGTTAATATTTAAACCAGACAAAACACTACCAATGTACCCTTAGCAGACCTGAAGGGTCTAGAAAGAATACAAGGAAGCTGACACCTTGGTGAATAACAGCAGCTCACTTTTATGAAAAGGCCGAAGTCTTAGGGCAAACTCTCCATTGTTCCAAGTTGTGATAAACCTATGGCACTAACAAAGGGAAAACACTGGTGTGAGGGGTACAATAGGCAAGGCTCCTATTACAGGGTCTGTATGCTAATAAGTATGGGACCCTCTGGACTACACACTCAAGGAACCCCAAGGGTGGGTCCCTGAGGGGAGGAAGATTCCTCAAACAGAATGGCGAGAGGCTGAAGTTACACAGTGTAGGAGCACTCCCTGCTGGTGGCTGAGGTTGGAAATGAACTGGTGATGTCCTAGGAAGAGCTGCCTACATTTTCTGTGAGGAGGCTAATGGAGATACAGTGCTTTTGAGGGGACAAAAGCATAGGTCTTACTACATTTAGATAACTCCAGGTATTATGGTGAGTAGGGAGGAGGTTAAGGGAAGCTACTGATGGCAGGAACTTCAACAGCTGGCAAAAACTATGTGTAGAGCTGGTATATACAATTTTCATTTAGGTTCTTAGCTACTATCATTCTATAAAGCATACACAGGCATATGTGCACATGTGTGTGGGGTAGAGAGGATGCAAGAAGAAATCTATTTCTGTGCAGTTCATTTTACCCCTGCAAGAACAATCTTTGAAACAGCCTAATGTATTCACAACATTTATGTTTTACAAGGAATTCCATCCATAACTCTGATGGACCTGGCTGGTATGCCCCCTATACCACTATACCTAAGTCCTAGACAGGTGGTCTTTGTATAGGCCTGGGGCAACCACACTGGTTTCTCCCTAGTGCTCTGCTCTATTAGGGTTCTTCTGCATAATAAAATGAAGGTCAAAATGGCAGCCTGCTAAAAGCAGCAGTATTTCAGTTGCAAGAATAACTTGCTTGTCATCAACTTGTTAATGCAATAGTCAAACATTTCTTTGACATGTACAATATCAGCTAACTTCAGCAGATAAAGGGTCTAGAACAGGAAGATGCTGCAGATGCTTTAACTCGGAGGAAGGCTTAGCAGAGCCAAAACGTCAGCAGGGCCTGTTTGTTCCATACTTTCCATCGGGCTCTGTGAAAGAAATGTTAGATTACTGCAATGACAAGTTTGTGACAAGCAAGTCATTTGTGCAACTGGTGCGCTCCTGTTTTTATCTGTTTACCATTCAGACTTGTGAATGCCATTTCAAGTACTTACAGGATTTCTGGCTCCTATTAAGGGGAAATGGTTCCTCCATGTTTAGAATTTTCTACCTCAAAGAGAATTACTAAGCAATTATTTGTGGTCACAGTGTCACACAAAAACACTCTTGAGTTGCTTAGTTGGACTCTGAATCATGAAATGAAGTCCTGAAGACTGGATAGCTTGGAGCATCAAAAATTTCCCATCCCGTTTATTGGAATGACTACAAAGCAAGCCTGAGAGAGTCAATAAAATTGTGGCCAGCTTGAAATACCTTGCCCTTTTGCTCTGGGATCATATATCAAGGCCATATGCTTCAAGGCACATAAACTCACTTGTTACAAGTAGATCTGAGAAGCTAAGGCCTGGCGATGTCACACACTGACATGTGATCTAGCATTTGATAGTTTTGGTGACAAGGACCACTTTAGCTATTGAGAAGAGAATTTACGCTGCCTTCTCTCTATATTTTATGGGTAACTACAGGGTCAATATTAATCCAGATAACATTTTAGCTGTGGTAAAATAAAGTAATATCATAATATCAAATTAATAACTAGGGTCATCCTCATTAGGGTAACTTTTAAATAGTGAATGGAGACTCTGGCAGATCTGAGATCAAGAATTCAAAATCCTCTCATTAGATTCTTCACCTGAAGTCGCTGAGTTTCTCCAAGTCATTTTAACCTCCAGGGAGGAGGGTAAAAAATAACGATACATGTTCCTTTTCCATCTGACACAAATGGTCTCAGGGTCAATATTACAAAAGATGAAGCGTGCCTTCAGAACTCAAGAACAAGAATGACATTCTCTAAACATCATTTATTCTTTTTACAATTTTACATTTTTGCCCATTGTTGGTACTGAATTTATACATAGTTCTAGGTATAACTCTTAAAAAACATAACGGAATGAGGCTTTGAAGCAGACACAGATGTACACTATCTGGGCAAGCAAGTCAAAGCTGGAACAGGGAGGAATGTCAAGGACTAGACAAAAATAATGATATAAAGTGAGCAGAGCTTAGAAAGGGTTACTAGAGAATGTTACAGAAAGCGGTAATAGTACTCATTGAATAAAAATTTTATTGTGAATGATCCTTTGCCAGACACTATGTGTATTATACAATTTACATGTGTAATTTAATCATTACAACAATTCTATGGCATATGCATGCTCAATTTTTTTTCTGATGTGTGAACCAAAATGTAGGGATTTAAGTACTTGACACTATAAATATGTAAGCTGCAGAGATTTGAAACTAGTTTTCCAATATTCCAAAGCCCATATACTCTTAACCACTAAAGAATGAAAGTCGTTTCCACTGCCTTCAGAAGCCTTTTCTCTCTTGCTTACTGAAAAACATTTCAGTGTATAAATGTAGAAATTCATTAATTTGATACAAAAGGTCCAGTGAGAAGATTCTGGCTCTATCTGTGTTGCCATCCTTGTTAGACCTCTGAGAAAGCTGAGTTTCATTAAGATATCATTCTTTCTCCAGGCCTGACCTATTCCTACTTTAATGCACTGGGGAAGAGGTAAGTGATTGTAACCTAATCACGTATCTCTGTGCTATGAATGGAGGGTGTTTGGCGGCATCTTCTTGTGTCTATGCCAAGTTCTTTCTCTCTCTTCATGTGTATAGCCTTTAGTTCATCCTACTCTTTGCTCCCATATTACTTCCAGGGAGTCTTCTTTTGTCACTTGTCTGCTATTCGTTTTTAGGTGGGGGAGGGGGCGAACATCTTTCTTACCACGACAAGGATCACTGAAACAGTCTTAACTTCAAACTTTGCACAGAATGTATCCTTTGTTCGGTCTTCTGCTTTGTTTCTCTTTAATGATAGCTTTGCCACGAGTCCCATTCGTATGTAACTCAGAGGTATGCAAATCAAGCTGGTAAGTAAGCATTTGCAGCTACTCAATCTTAAAATGGATATGCGTCCAACCAGTGGAAACATGAGTGAGGAATGTCTCCTGAACGTTATGTGTGGAATGGCTGCTTTCCTTGATGGATGGCAAAGAATAAAGTCAATGAGATCTGCATTATATTCCCTGGTCTTTTTTTAGTGTATGTTCAGAGGGGTCACAAGAGTGGTTTTAGCTTATGTAACACTTTTTCTTATACCATTTCCACATTTTTTTTAACTTCTTGGGGTCTCCCAAACACAGAATTCTTAATAGCTACTGAAGAATCCCCATGCCTGAAGAATCCTAAGATCCCAGGGCAAGGATATGGTAAAGAACATTAAATAACCCATGGTCTGGGTCTTGATCTAGTGCTCACAGTGATCACTCAGCCTCTGTTGCATACCCCCAGGGCATGGACCTCTCCACTGTGAGGTAGAGAGTTCCACTTTAGGATACTTCTGTCTGTACAAAATGTTCTTCCTTAGGTTGACTCTTAATCTGTATTAGTCTGTTCTCACACTGCTATGAAGAAATGCCCAAGACTGGGTAACTTATAAATCAAAGAGGTTTATAGGACTCATAGTTTCACATGGCTGGGGAAGCCTCAGGAAACTTACAATCATGGTGGAAGGCACTTCTTCACAGGGCAGCAGGAGAGAGATTGAGTTCTGAGAAAAGGGAGAAAAGCCCCTTAAACCATCAGCTCTCATGAGAACTCACTCACTTTCACGAGAAAAGCATGTGGATAACTGCTTCCATGATTCAATGACCTCCCACCACGTCCCTCCCAAGACCCATGAGGATTATGGGAAGTACAATTCAAGAGGAGATTTGGGTGAGGACACAGCCAAACCATATCATAATGTATCTTTCTAAAATTCCCCCTAGTGCATCTAGTTCTTTCTCACTCTACCCTTCAGTTCAGAGCTTCAGAAAATTATTAGTTTAATGGCTCATTTAATGACAACCCTTGTGTGTATCACATACCAACAACTGGGTTTAGATTGTTCTGCCTCATCCCTTTCTCCTCACCCAACATGATTTAAATTCCCACTCTACCCCTCTGACAAGCCAGGGAGAAATAAAAGTCAGTCACATCCATTTCTCATTTCCATGTGGATGTAGGTAAAACATGTGTCAAAGCATTCTTAATATCTTTATTTTCTGTCCTATTCTGTGGAAAATCTTCCCTGACAATCTCAGGCATCTTTGATTGATATGGCTATTTATAAACTGACCATATAATTTATTGTCCAAACAGGGATATTTTTGAAGGTGAAAGGGCCTTATAATTAATTAAAGCAAGACTACAGGCTTAAATCGGAACTGTCCCAGGCAAACTTACATAACACCTTGCATATACTTTTACTTCAATACCCATCTTTTTCATAAAAATTGTTTTCATGTCTATTTTTCCCACCAATCAGTGAGCACTCTCAAGTGACAGAAACATATGTTTACCTACATAGCCTCAGTTCCTATAAGTATAAAGACCTGGCGGTAAATATATACTTTTGCATATGCATATTCACATGCATATATGCATGTGTGTGTGTTTGAATTGATGGTGTATTTTTCCGTAATTACATTCTGTGGATCTCTCTCCTTATTTCATAGCAAATACCACCAACACATGTTAACTTCATATTTTTGGAGATGAATCAAAAATATTTCACTTAATGCCATAGGAAGGATATGTCTGAGTATATTGGTAATGGGTTTGGTTTGAATATTGACAGCAACAAACAGAAAGTGAAATGTGATAAATTTTCCACTAAAAGTCTACTGCACATTTTTTTAACAACGCACTGAACAATATGCTCTAATCCCTTTCTTCATAAGTATTATAAATTTTTTTCAGGCCAGGCATGGTGGCTTATGCCTGTAATCCCAGCATTTTTGGAGGCTGAAGTCGGCGGATCACCTGAGGTCAGGAGTTCGAGACCAAGAACAGCCAACATGGTGAAACCCTGTCTCTACTAAAAATACAAAAATTAGCCAGGCGTGATGGCAGGTGCCTGTAATCCCAGCTACTCAGGAGGCTGAGGCATGTGAATTGCTTGAACCCAGGAGGCAGAGGCTGCAGTGAGGCCAAGATCATGCCACTGCACTCCAGCGTGGGTGACAGAGTGAGACGCCGTCTAAAAAACAAAAAAAATTTCAGCAGCTGTACCCACAATTTCAAGTTTGTAGTAAATCAGTTATAGCAAATGATGGTAATTTAGAGTGAGCCTTTAATCTCCATTAAAATGTTGGTGGCATTTCTATTGCCTTCATCCTAGTCAAGCACACTTGGAAGTCCTGGTGACTTTTGGCAGTTTTTTGCTTCCAAATAACAGTGGTTTTAAGGAAAATGAAAGGTAAGGAGAAAGCACCTGGAAAATGTGAACCACTTGGAGAGGTCACTTCTTCCTTTCTCACTGACACATGCAGACCATTCCAGAAGGATGTTAGCCTATCCTGGTTAAAGAGTTTTGTAGAGGATAATCTTATAACCTCCCTTTCAGTGTTTAGCACTCACTATTAAGAATCTATCTCATTATCAAACCTAGAGATTTTCTGTTACAGCATATTTTATCATTATTGGATCTTAGTGAAGAAAAGAGAGAAAGCCTTATTTCCTACTTCTCATTACTTGCTTAACAGCTATTAGCTCTCAATCTTAACATTGCTTTTTTCCAAGATTAAAAAAAAGTCAACGTCTTTAACTTTTCTTTGAGATTTTTTTTCCCAAAATGTTAAATTTAAATTTATTCAGAGGGGTTTGATAATTCTGTCTCTCTAAGATGTTTGTGTTCAGTTTTATCTGAAATCAGAACAAGCATGATTAAGTATCTAATCTATGCTCATAAGAACTAAGAGAAATATCTATAGTCTATTCTGCATTTTTCTTATACATTCTACTATTATAGCTATTTTTAAATTTCAGTTTTAAATTTCACACTCTTGATTAACTTTCTGTGCTCTACTTCTAGAAGCTATTTTTCCCACAGAGGTAGTCATTCTTTATTTTCAGTCCATCAATTACATTTACCAAACCACCAATGATAATGAAAAATATAAGACTTATAAGATTCAAAAGAAACAAAGTTACATGTCTATTATTTTAGAATCTTAAATATGTGGAGAAGAGAAGACAATCCCACACAAAAGAAGCAACATGGATAAGCACGCTCAGGTGTGTGGTGTTAGCTTAGCAGCTATTAGTACAGGCAAACTAATACAGCTATATGGAATTCTCTATACAAGCGATGAGTAGTGGATGAAATGCCACTTTTGAGGTTTGCTTTCTCTCCTGAAGAAAACTAACAATAACTTTTATTTAACAACATTTTGTTTATTCCCTGTTTTACTGACTGTTCATTTTAGTCCTCCCTCTGAAGTGGTTAGTTATACTTATCTCTCAAATTGTTGTTATTTGGACACTGTACATAAAAGCATTGCACTTTGAAAGCATGCATTCCTTGTTCTCTACATCTAAAATAATGATTTGCAACCATTTAGAAGTTCTGGTATCCTGTTGTTAATGTGATTTTTGCACCACTCTTCCCTGCCTATTCCTTAAAATATAATTTTAAACTAAAATTAATTTTATTTTGAGGTTTTGAAATGGCTCTAACAATAATTTAGAATATGCCGAATTTGCCAATATTGGAAAACATGCATCTAGTCTAGATTATCAAGCCAGATTCAGACTGGCCTCAATAGCATGCCACTTCTATATTTCTCAATACTGAGTCTCATCCCCTACTAATCATTTCCTGAGAATTGTAAAGTGCTTGGCACAAAATAAATAGGTTATATTTTTTCTTTTCTTTTCTTTTCTTTTTTTGGTCATTTGAGACAGAATTAACAGCTCTGCTGGTTATGTGGAGTTATACCGTAACACTAGCTTTGTTTTAGTTCAGCAGAACTTTCACTGGGCTAAGAAATAAGACAATATATTATCAAGGCATTGAGTTCTGGTATCATCAAACGATAGGCAAATCAATTTTACTAGGTCTCTCCTAGGATATATTGTTGAATGAAAGTTAGAGTTCCATGTCTATAACTTGCAAGATAGAATCATTAAAAAGGGTTGTATTTAGGTGCATTTTCACAAATAATGAGTTTCCTTTTGGCAGAAGAGACAATGAAGGTAAATGAAAGTATCATCAACCACAAACTAGTAAGCTGAACTCAAGTATAATAGCAATCTTCCTGGGTGATCAGCCATAGACTAGCACCATTTATGCAAGAGTTTGAATTTCTATACTAACTTATTTTTAAATTTCATTGAATGTAAACATAACAATGTTTTTATTAAACAGCTTATCTATTAAGTTTATAGAGAATCTTCCACTAAAGAGGTTACTTCTTCTATTCTTTAGTCCAAGCTTTTCTCTATTTTCATCCAGTGTTTTTTTTGTTTTTATAAAATTTGATTCTATAAAAATCTATATTTTACATTTTCTACCTGCTTTATCTATTCTTATACATTCACAATCTATTCTACTCCTAGTATATACTTTGAACAGATTCACATACATAAATCAACATTAATTACTTCTAGGCATAAATGGTTGCTGGGTCTATGACTGCAGGTTAAATAGGTAGCTCCCAGGCCACTATGACATAAGCAGAAACTGAAAAGTATATGTTTTACAATTATTGAGGAAAAGAAAATTTTCATTATGGAGACATGTATAGCAATGTCAAAAGCTGATTTTTCCAAAAGGAACAATGGCAATGCCCCCTATTCTGGGATATGTGCATCAAAAATTCAGTATCAACCTGTTATAAAAAAGTAGATCTCTTGAAGTATTAAAAAGCATTCTTTTGTTAGTGGTAACACCTCTTACTTGGAGTTCTTTTGAGATGAAAGTTGGCAAGTATATTTTTCAGTAAGGCAGAAGTGGGAATCACCATAAATTCATAAACTAAAAAGAAGAATGACAATTTATTGGTTTAAAAATAGGGGAGATGGGGAGATTTCTGAATAAAGGTGTCCCTGCGACTAGAAACACAGAACTGGTCATAGATAGTCTGTTTACCCCTAGTGTCTTTTGGAGCAAGGGTGTGGGTATCTGTTGAGTTGTGCCTATCATTAGGCATCACAGCAACATCAACATTGTGATGCCAAATGATAGGCACAATTCAACAGAGACCCACACCCTTGTATTATATTGTGTTAAGGTAGACCTTTTAAACAACAACTCCTTCAAGTGTTCTGTTGGCTTCCAGCCAGACAGTCAGATAGCTATTTCTTTTTTAGGAGGAGTAGTCAAGGCTAAAGTCAATACGCGTGCCTCCCTTGCTGAGGTAGAATCAGGCACATTCCCTCAGCACGTATGTCACATTCCCTCAGCATGTATGTCCCACTGTTCTCATTTCTCTCACTTTACTCTGATCAGTAGTCAAAGTATATACTAAAGAAGAAAGAGTTGAAGAAGTTGCTAGGATTTCTAAAGAAGAAGAATCCAAATCTTGCCTACTTTAGGCAAAAAATATTTTAGTATTAATTGAAAAGAGATGGTTACATTGCAACCCATAAATTAAAATATCATTCCAAAATGTGTCTATAGTGATCTACAAGCAAACACAATTTCTCTATTCTTTTTTTTTTTTTTTTTTTTGGAGATGGAGTTTCGCTCTTGTTACCCAGGCTGGAGTGCAATGGTGCGATCTCGGCTCACCGCAACCTCCGCCTCCTGAGTTCAGGCAATTCTCCTGCCTCAGCCTCCTGAGTAGCTGGGATTACAGGCATGCACCACCGTGCCCAGCTAATTTTTTGTATTTTTAGTAGAGATGGGGTTTCACCATGTTGACCAGGAATCGATCTCTTGACCTCGTGATCCACCCGCCTCGGCCTCCCAAAGTGCTGGGATTACAGGCGAATTTCTCTATTCTTAACTATATATTCTGTAGGCTAACTCTATGTTCTCATCTCATTCCTGTTTCTTCCTCTGCTCCAGAAGGGATTAGCGTCTAGCATAAAAAAACAGTATATAATGAAGAACAGATATAATATTTACTCATACAATTCTGAATCCACAGCAAAAAGAGGGTAAGGTCTTAGTATAGCAGATGAATATTACTGGCAGTAATAAAGGCATGTTTCTAAGCCATACATGGAAAATACAAAAAACGTTCTCTATTATATTTTGAGGTGAAGTTTCAATGGTATAAAAATTATGGTTAATGCTGTGTATGTTATGTTTTATTTGCCTTCTTTCTGGGACCACAAAAACAGATCTAACTATAGACAGAGTCAGGAGAGCAAGTGTGTTTCTTCATTATAAGCTGTGCATGTTAGTCTAATATATATGGATTAGGAAAAATACCAAATTCCTTAATGCATTTATACTTATATATCATACTTTCCTTTTTCTTTAAAAAACTTTGGGGTAAGCCCTCATATTACCAGATGATTTCTGGTCATTGGAGCCCTTGAAAAATTCATTTGTCCTTCCATGCTGCCTAGTTTAGTACAGCACTCCAAAGGGAACTTCCTTCTACCAAAGGCAATGACTGATTGGACTCAAACAATGATAACTTCTATACATATGACATAATATCTGGAGGCCACATTTATATCTGGTCAAATGCACTGTTAGCCCTACAAAAGGCTTATAATTATGAGGCAATAATATGTAAATTTCCCTTTCTGATGTGAAACTAAAGGTCCTATATGTCCTGAGTTTGTCCTGAGTTGTATTAAGACTGCATTAATGCTGTTCATTAGACATTTCTTTTATCAGTCTCAACAAGTCACCATGAAATATATGGTATATAGCAGATCTTGAGCACCTACATGAAAAGCAAGTACTCAAATGTTAGAAACCTGAGTTGTAATCAAGATTGAGCTAGATCTGGGTCCATCCAACTCAGGAGTTACTGTTGGTTCAATAAGTCCAAGGAAGAGGCCATTTAATAATTCCTCCAAGGAGCATTAAGAGTTCCAGGATATTCCCTTGGATATCTGGAAACCAGGGTTATTTGAGCTGAGCATGACTGAAAACTGGGCAAAGTTTTGCATGCTCATCCTAGGTTGGACACAGATCTCTAAGATAAGACTGGTATTTGGTAAGCACTCCTCTTTCCCATTCCTTTCTTTAAAGTTCAGATTCCTGACGTATTCTTGTCACAAGACATGGTCAAGGTTACATATGGGTTAAGAGCTCACAGTAGCTCAGTAACAAAGATGTTGCTGTAATACTGGTCTCCCCTGTAGACCTTGAAAGTCCAATATGCTATCATCTAGGGCAGTTCATGGGAAAGTTGACATAATAATGCTTCAATTATTCAATTTATAAATGGGACATTTAACTGATAGAGTAGGGAGGACAACTGAGAAATGTTTGAAAATGTAAATAGTTTTTGTTTCAGAGAACATTATCCCTCAACACAGAAATATTTCTTCTTTATTTAGCCAAATCTCTCTAACACTAGGCTCACATAGAAGCTATGGAGATTTCAACTAGAATGTCTCAATGGGCTTAAAGCCATATATATTTCCATCATAAAATAGTAACAACAATTTTGGCCAAATATCATAACCTAAACAAAAATACAAACATAACCAACCAAACAAAACTACCTAGAATATAATCTTAAAAAGTACTGCCTATATGCCATCACCATGTATACTATAAAACCCACAAAACTTAGATTGCACAATGATGCCATTTACTTCGATTTTTATAATACTACTTTTTGAAGATTCCTATTTTTGTATGTAAGGGGAAAGATGACATCATATAAATGAGGCAGACAAACAGAAAGGTGCAGAAGGCAAATGCAAGATGCCTATATATTGTTTACCAAGTGTTGCCAGTTGTGAAAGGGTTTGACATGACAATATCCATTCATTCAGAGACATTACTGAGACACTAAGAACATGATGGCTGGTAGGATTTGCATTTAAGTGTGGTTATCGAGGCCCCCAAATATTGACAGAGTGCCAGATTCTAAGAAACTATTGATGTACACAGCCGGCCACAGCTCCCGACACCTCTCAGACAGTCTTTAAATGTCACAGATAAATGAATTTTCATGAAACTGAGAGAGAGAAAGGAAGAGCAAGAAGAGAGAAAGAACACAGAATGAGAGGCAGGAAAGGAACAAGAAAGAAGAAAATCACTTCCATAACACTGACATGAAAGCATGTGGCATCTCATATCTAAATCTCAATCATAGCTCCATACACAGGCTGTGAGAGCAAGCCTTTTGAATGCATTGCATTACCAAAGCACTCAAACACTTTTAATCATTTCATTGCATGGTATTTTAAAAATTAAGGGCAATACATGATACAGAATAGCTTCAACAAACTATTTCTGAGCAAAATATAGTTCAAATATAAATACTGCCCAACTCAATCTTACAAATTCAAAATAAAAAAAATATAAAGAGTCACAGACACAGATAAGCACTGGAGCCTCCTAAGCAGTTCTCCATATGCATAAAAGGTGAAAAGTCAAGGTGTCATGAAATCTATTTTTTGCCAAGACACAAATGTGTCCTCTGACATTTTCTTCTCCACAGTCCTACTGAAAGTAGTGACACCTAGTGGGTTTATTGCACGATATTAAGGAATGCCTTCTCCCTTCACCTCTCTTTTCCTGCCTTTCCACAGAAAACATCTGCCAGGAAAATATACAAGTCAGTTACTTGACGCATAATAACACAAGTGAGCCATGGTTATAACTAGAACAACCAAGTATTCCTTAGAAATCATGTGAAACTCAATATATTTTAAATGTAAAGGAAGCTTTTTTACTTTGAAAGTTTTCCATCTGCTGAGGGCACCTTCTCTTGACCTTGATACACTGTGCCATTGAAAGCAGTCACACTTTCAAGGTCAGAATATGGCTTGCTTGTGCATTTACTGTTCTATATTAGAGTTGTACAATTTCCACATTTTACATAAAGCAATCATGCCAAGGCCCACAAACAAAATTCTTCTTCTAATTCAAAAGCACATGGGTAAGTTTTTTTGTTTTGGTTTTTAACCTACAGCAACATGGTTTCACAAAGCCCTAGCTGCCTTTTTACTAGCATCACAAAAAGCCTTGGTGTCAGTTATTTTCCTACATCTGGCTCTGTTTTGGATACCTGGGTCATTAGCAGGTATATACTTGGAGAATAAAGTTCCATAGCTCAAATATTCAATAGAGGTTTTGTTTTTGCATCAACTTTTCAGTAATTTCTTAGTACTTTTCCTTTTTTGTTAGGAGATAAAATGAAAGGATTTAGATTTCCTGCCATGGGAAAAATAATTATTTTCCCTGTCTTTAAAGGCTTTTATTTTGAAGACAAAATCAGTTTTAACTCAAATGGAAATTGCAGTAAAATCTCAGACACTGTAATCAGTGACTGCATTAAGACTCTCAAGAAGTAAGCCAACTTCCATGTGAGGCCACAATTCAACCAGGATCACAAGGAGACATTATCCACTTTGCCTGGGGCCATTCTGTCATTTTAGACTGTAAAATTTTTATACTGCAAAATTAAGTTCAAAGAAATCTTCTCTAACTTTCACATACGTACACACAAATACAATGATTTTCTCCTGCAAGCGCATAATACACAGGGAGGTTTTGGTTTACTTTAGACCAAGGTGTAAAGAACACTTAATAAAGATTATCAAAATTTTCTTCATTATATAAGTAATAGTGTTCACCATATATTCAGTGATTGTAACACAAACTGTGTTATACACCCTACAGAGAATACTGTAAAGTTGCTAAAAAAAAGAATAAAGTGGACTTAAATGTGCTGTATGACAGGATATGACATTATAAATGCTAAATTCCTCTTGTATAAAGAAAATTAGTATACATATATACACATATTAATTACAGATAGATAGATAGGTATACACCCAAGCATTTTTTTCTGGAAGTATATGTATGATACTTTTGATGTATTTGGGGAAAATAAGATGGAGAATTTTACCTCTAATTATATATTTTTCTATTCTATTTGAATTCTTCAAACAGATGTTTAAAATATAATGCCAATAGGGATATCTGAGTAGCAAGATTATGAGGAAATTTTTTCTTTTCATTTTTCTCTACATTGGAAAATTTAATAAATGATATTTCAAAAAGAAAGCATCTCCAAAATAATTATGTAATAGTAATTCATGTTAGTTACAAGAAACTTGAAAACACTAAAAAAGCATGAAGTATAACAACAAAAAGCCTTGTAATTCTCTGACCCAAGAGTAACCACTGTCAAATTTTTGCTGGGTTGTGTCCAGTTTTAAAGTCTCTTCTCCCTTGTACATTGTAAGTAAGAAAGAGCCTTACTTACAGAACAAAAGATCCAAAACAACTTTATGTATCATTTGTTCTGCTATATACCTGCTTAGACACCTTCACCACCACACTGTTTATGGACAGCACCCACCGCAGAGGTTTATCTTGAGGACTGTTTTTAGTTGCCAGGACATTGTTGAAATAGCATAGGCTGTATGTGACACTCCCTAAATTACATAGGTTCTTTATTCATCTGCTATTGCCCCCTAAAAAACATGATCTCTGTGATATTTCATAACAATACATGGCATATCATGATGGAAGCCATGAAGCTGAAGGCAGCAGTGGCCTCATGCCCCACAATTATTATGGTATATATACTGAAATAGTTTCTGGAGGACTTAGAAATATTATTCTCTTCTGAATACACAGAGATGCTTCCCTGTAAGGAGCTCTGCCTTAGAACTTCTTCAAAGGCTAATAAAGTTGAAGAAAAAAACATAGAAAGATGATAAACATGGTGTGGTATTTTAAGCAATTGACCTGGTAATTATAATACCTTTTAATACTTCCTTTGCTGAGGATCATTTTCTGAAGAAGAGTATGAACCCTCTCTTTCAAGCAAAATACCTTGGTGTTACTGTTCATCTTTTAAGTATCTTATTTACCTTTTGGCAAGTTTAAGAATTTTCCTATATCTGTTGTTGCTGTTATTGAAAAGAAGATAATAATGACAATAATAATTTTTATGGCTAACTCTCATTGGTTGCTTTCTATAGGTTGGGCAGTTTACTTAAATTATTCCCATTTAATTCCAAAAATACCTCTATTATTATTATTGTTGCTGTGATTCCCATTTTATAGATGAGAAAACCCAGGCATAGAAACGTTGAAAAACTTGCCCAATGTCACAAATCTACTAAGAAGTAGATGAAGAAATCTAAATCAGGCTCATTCCAAATCTTCTTTAAGATCATTATCTAGATCAGGGTTACATGACTGTACTGAGAGGTCCAAACTGTGTCCAGAGCTTTCTCATTTTTCTAATACTATGGGGGTTGAAGGGGAGTGGGAGGAGAAAGAGAGAGAGTGAGCCCATAAGATTCCAAATAAAATGTTATAAAATTTCTCTAAGGATCCATTTTCCTCACTTCTAAAATGGACAGCACCCACCACAGAGGTTTACCTTGAGGACCAATTGAGATAATATAAGTGAAAGCACTTAGTAAAACTAAAATAAAACATCATTATTGCTCTACAAGTTTCCTCCCTTTGCATAATGGATGTGTTCTGGTTAAGGTGATTATGAAAAGGTATAGGCTCAATTTCTGTTATCAAATCAAAGAGCAATTACATTATAAAATCTCAGAGAAGGATTCCCAACAGATTGAGATGAAGACCTGATGTAAGGCAGAGGGTTCAGGTAGAGGGTGGGTCTATAGGAGCTATACTGGGAGCAGCAGTCTGTGGGCTGGTAACATGTTCTAAATCCTCTTATCTCTCTCTCCTTAGGCTCCTTGGTCCGAAAATTCCCAAGTGTACTACAGCAGTTTCCAGAGATGATTTCTTTCTTTTTCTTTTATCTGGTTACAAAGTCTAATGCAATTTATATGCAATGACAATACTTCACTTGAAAGCCCTATCCCATATATTACGATATATAAGAGTTAGAAATTCCTTTAATGTGAGATTCTCAATCAGGTAAATTCATTGTGCTCTATTTATTCTGGATTTTTGGTTACAGGTTTCAGTCATATTATTAATAATACTTGGATTAACTTCATCATATTCATTACATTGAAAGGCTTCTGAGTTAGAAAACATGTATTCTACTTTCTTGGAAACCCTACACTCACTAGTGAGGCCTATAAATAAAATGAAACTTTAAATAGTACTAACTTCACCTTCAACTCATAACTAAACCTGACTCTGGGCTTAAAGTGCTATTTTCTCCCTTCAGACTCATCAGATATAAGTATATCATGTTACTAACTCAGGCCAAGCTGTATACTTACACAATTCACATCATACTAACTACCTGCTGCATTTGTTGCTTGCCTTTTCTTGAGGTACTGGGACTTATTCTTAAATTAATGCCTTAGGTTTTTTTGTTCTCTAGGGACATCCTTTTACTTAGGGAAAATATTCAGAAAGAATGGAATTAAGAATGGAATTTTAAAAATAAGCCATCTGCTGCACAGACCTCAGGAAAAACAGTGATGTTTGAAAATACCAGATTCAACTAATCAGGGGCACAAAAGCCTTATTAAGTGTATTAGCTTTCATATCTTTAGAGCTCAGGTAGGAAATAAGATCCAACCTCAGCATGCCAACAGGTATCAAATGAGAGAGGCAAGCACAGTCTACACCCTTATGATGTAGCTTGAACACATCAGCTCAGAAGTATTCTGCATAAATTCTAAAAGGAGACCTTCTTCCAGATTATCTCACACATGGCAGCAGCCTGGGAAGCCTCAAGACAAAACTCTCGAGTTCTAGAACAATTCAAACAAGGTGAATTTATATTATATTTAATATTTTGCTATAAGTAGACTATAGAATCTACTCAAAACTATCTCTATTTTACTGTTTGCCCATATTCCCACATCTGTTCCCGTTTCTCAGGTTCTATCTTTCTTGAATTTCTAAAGATAAGAAATCTAATTTATTCATGTATTCATTATACAATAAATATCAAGTATTTCAGAAAAGGGCAGATAAATAGAGGATAGATGATTAATAGATAGCTAAATATATAGACAGATAATAGATAAATAGCTAGATAAACCAGAGATGAGTTATGGCCTAAAGAAATGGCTAAAGGGAGGAGATTCCATATTGCAGATGTTTTAAACTGGAATTGAAGGATACTTTGGATTTCAAAATATAGAGAGCAATGAGAAATCATTTCAGTCAGAATAAACTGTATGAACAAAAAGGTCATCACACATTGGGAAAAGCAGATCTTTTGGTTTGTGAAAGAGAGTAGTAAAAATAAAACTAGGAAGGTAAGTTAGGGTTAGATCACAGAGGAGTTTGAGTGTCAACCAAGGAATATTACTCTGTCAATAATCTAGGTTTGAAGAAAGCACAGTCAATAACTCTCTAGCTTTCATAATTTCAGTAAAGAGTGTTATAATCCACCACAACCTCTGGTCTTTAGGCTCCACAAGTGATACGTTAGATCAGTGGTAGAGAAAAGGTCCTCATATCTAATGAGTCCTACTCCAGCTGAGATTATCATGCTGCATCTATTGAAGTTAATCATCTCACATGCTTCATTCTAAATAACAAGTTCTACAGAGTTACCTAAAGGCTGATACTGAGGCTGGCTGAGATGAGAGGTGAGTATCCTAAGCACATGTGAGTTGTCTGTAGAAGAGTTTGACCTAAGCTGTCATTTGATTTTGAATAAAGCCACCATGTTCATAAATGATTGGTTACTTATATATGTCTAGTTCAGGTTCTCCCTATGATACAGAAAGTCATTATAGTATACATGGAACTCTGAGATCTTCTCACACATCTTTTAAGGCTCACTCCTAACTGCTTAGGATTCTTTGATTCTAGTCATCATAGACACACCCCTTTCACAGCAACTTCTATTCTGCTCCCTCTTTATTGTTCTCTATTGCAGTTACTGACTTCTGATATGCTTTGTTTTTATGTATGTATTTGTTTACTTTCTGCCTTTTCTCTCCAAATGTTAGCTTTTTGAAAACAAGGATTATTTGAATGTGTCTGTTTTGTTCACTGTTATAACTCCAGCACCTAGAACAGATACCTATTGAAAGACTGGTTTTGAAACAGAAGATGAAATATAGAGGAAAGTAAGCACATATTAGTTGGTATATGGGGAAAATAAGGCTTCTGCATAAAACTCTCTTCAAAAAGTCATATACTATGTAATTTGAAAATATCATCAGCTAATTATGTCATGGACCAATTTTCTATACAACGCAAAGTACTTTTAAATTAAAAGTATCTATTTTTGGCTGGGTGCAGTGGCTCATGCTTATAATCCCAGCACTTTGGGAAGCTGAGGTGGGCAGATCACCTGAGGTCAGGAGTTTGAGACCAGCCTGGCCAACATTGTGAAGCCCTATCTCTACTAAAAATACAAAAATTAGCTGGGTGCGGTGGCAGGTGCCTGTAATCCCAGCTACTCAAGAGGCTGAGGCAGGAGAATTGCTTGACCCCGGGAGGCAGAGGTTGCAGTGAGCCAAGATCGCACCATCGCATTCCAGCCTAAGTGAGCAAGACTGTCTCAAAAAAAAAAAAAAAAAAAAGGTATCTATTTTTTTCTTCCTGTTACTGAAGCAACAATCTAATTCTCTCCATTCTATACAAATGGAAATCATGGCAGAGAGAGAGATGCTCTAGAGTACAGCAGATGAATTCAGGGCTTCTGACTCCAAGGGCCATCTATAGTCTATGCACTATTTAATGCAGTTTGTATTTTACTAACAGTGAGATTTAAGTGCTAAATTGAATAGAGCCCTAGAATTTGTACCAGTAAATAATGTTATTAGTTTATGCTCTTTCTGCTAGCACATGGCCTTCTCACAGAAACAAATAAGCAAACGAACAAAGGGCAACACAGAAAGAAGAAAGGTGAATACCTTAAAGGGGTGAACATGGTTGTTCTTATTTTTAAAATCCAGATTGTTCGTTTTCATTGTAATTGTATGGCATCCTACTGGCAGAAAGGGATAAGATTTAATGTACTATGCAAATTATAGTAGGTCCACCACAGCTTATCAAGCTCTGAAAACAGTATGGTTTCTTTTTCCTCAGATCCTGTTTTATCCTTAACATATCTTCTGGATTAATATTCTCATTCAATGAAACATATTTTTCAGTATAAAAATGAAATTATCGAAGTACTAAAAGAAAACATTGGTGAATTTCTTTATAATCCTGGCATAAGAAAGGACTTTTTACTTATAACTCATTATCTAAAAGTCATGTAGAAAAAATTAGTAAATCTGATTACATTTAAATACAAACTTCAGTATGGCCAAAAAAATCCATAAGAAAAGTAACAAAAAAAGTGGGAAAAATTTATGCAGCTCATATAGATAAAAGGATTATCATTTTATTGTATAAATAGCAAGAAATTAATAAGAGAAAGACTAATGACTCAATAGAATGAAAAGGCTAAGGAAATGAACAGACACCTTACAGAAAAATAAATGCTAATGCCACTAAACATATTTTAAAAAGATGGTTGGAATCACTTATAATTTAGGAAATGCAAACTAAAACTATACCAAGATACCATCTTTTACCAATACGATTGGAAAAAATCCAAAAGCTTAACCAAACACTATTTTGTTGAGGCTGGGCTAAAAAGGTACTTTTATATATGCTAATGGGGCTGCTAATTGATCCAACCCCTCTCAAGATCAATTTAGCAAATTTTTTAAAAATTCAAGATGCATATAACCCTTCGTTCAATAATTTTATTTCTGAGAATTTATCCTGCAGATAAACTTTCACATCCATGAAATGATTTGTATACAAGGTTGTTCACTCTAATATTATTTGAAATGAAAACAATTGTTTATCAATTGGGACTGGTAGAATAAACCATGATGTATTTACATAAGGGAATACCGCAAAACTATAAAAGAGATTAAGGTAGTTCTCTATGTATCGACAGCAACAGACCTCCAAAAGATACTGGAGAACACAAGATTGAGAACAGCCTATAAAGTGGTTTAACTTTTGTGTAAGGAGGTGGAAGGAGGGAACATATATTTGCTTTTTCTCATAAAAAGACCACTGGAAACTTACACAAAAAACTAATGAATAAAGGTGTTTACTAACGGGAATGGAAAGAGAAAAAGGTGGATGCGGAGACGAAGTGAAGGTGTTTTTATATAGTTTTGATTTTTAAACCCTGGAAATACATAGCCTGCCTCTTCAACTGAACAAATATATTTAAAAACTAAATAAAAGATAATCTCATATTAAAGTAAAAATGAAAATGGCATAGCGATGATAAAAAAGCTTCCTGAGATCCATCAATTTCTCCCAACTTTTAGCTACTGGTGCAGCCAATATTTGGGTAAATGTGGTAAAACAGCTTGGCAGTTTGGTCCAAATGGGCGTCTTTGGAGGATAAAATGATTCAGATTCTTCCCTTTGACTTTGTAGCATTCTTAAGATGTTATTAAACAGTTACTCCTTTCTAAGCTCAATGGAGTTACCAGTAAAATGTAAAATGACATTACAGTGTTGTAGCTGTGAACTAGTTGGGATGAATCCCCTTTAAAAGCCTAGGGTGATTTCCATGTGCTGAGTGAAGAAGACCTGGATGTTTGCTTGTTGCTATGTAATAAGAAGAAAACACATTTCCTAAGGAATTTTAATGTGTGAAATTATTTTCTAAAATAAGTAAAATCTATTCATTAATTATGTAATATTTATCAATCTTCTAAAATACTTAGTTGATGTATTCAGTATGCATAAAATTCTTAACAGGAGGCAGAATACAGCATTAGGCAGATGATGTATGTTGAGTACTCAGAAGTTCCTAAAGGAGAAGCCTATAAAGACAGTACATTATAATTAATAATAAATGTAATAGTATAATTTTTTATAAAATAAGCAACACATTTATTCACTAGACAGAAATTACAACATCAATTCAATAAGCTTCTTTCTCTTATTTGTATTGAGAGCAGTGTCTAGATCAATCTAGAAGCCACAAACAGGAGCAGTGGTGAAAGCTCCTAAATGTAATTTCCCATTTCCTTTGTCCCATGACTTTTTGGTAAAAAGATAATCAGTGGGTTACTCATTCTGTGTAAGAATTTCTTCCTCTGGGTCCTGTTATTTATTTTAGGCAGTGATTTTAAAACATGGAGGTAGGTAGGTAGGGAGCATTCATTTATTCATTCATTCATTCGTATTAATTAAACCCCATGTATGTTCTGTGTATTTTGCAAGCATTAGAAATGAAGAGACAAAAGACATAGTTTCTGCTCTCAAATATTTTCAGTCTAGTGGGGAGAAAGGAAATATCCAACTAATCATAACACCAGATGATAACCTGCTGTAATTGAGTTAAGCATAAATAGCTGTGAGAGAGCAAAGGTGTGGGACTCTGACTTTTAATGAGGAGTCTCAATAACAAGTTTTGAGGAGTTGGTACCTTAGCTGAAACTTAAAGGATGGAAAAAGTTAACAAAGCAAATATTTGAAAGGACAGAAAGGGATTCTAGGTATAGGTAACAGAAAAAAAAAAAAAATACAAAGCAAGGCAGAGTATGATCCATTCATGAACTGCAGGTGGTTCCAGACAGGATAGAGTGATGGTTGGGAATGCCAGGAAATGAGTTTTCAGGCTCATCCAGATTGTGATGGAAGCACTACTTTAGATAAGGTAGTAAGAGAAGGCTGATATCTGAATGAACAGAAAGAGCCAGCCATGTAGAACTTGGAGAGAACAACGTTCCCAGCAGAGAACTGCACTTATTGCACATATATGCCTATTTTAAGGAATGGCTGAAGAGCTAGGGGAACTGATTCCTGGTTGTCAGAGATGAGCAGAACTATTCCAAATACTCTTCCCCTGACAATTATCTAATCTCTTTTGTTGTCTCTGGAAGTATGGTTCTTTCCCATCAACGAATTCATTCAGTCCCTGTAATCAACTCTGATTAGTGTTGTTTAACATCAATCTTTTCTACTTTTTTCAAAGAAAGATACCAATCAGTTGCTGCACACCCCTGCTTGTTAAAAGCAGCCCCTCTCCTGCTGACTTACCGTTCTTTTAATCAAAAGGGCAGGAGGAAGCAGTTGGGATTCACTTTTCCTTTTTTTTCTTTCAAAGTACACAAATGTCAACTTCCTCAAGGATGTCTGGCATAGCGAGTTCAGTCATCTAACATACAAAGTCAGCTTGATCAAAAGGTTGCAGGCTGCCCACTGCTAAAATGGAGGAGAAAAGGAAACCATGGGCTTCCCTGAAGTGTGAATGAGTGCATAGGCCACTGTTACATGTGTATTTATACTGAACACATGCTGGGCTGACAAGGGAGATTAGGAATGTAAATCCCCAACACTACATTTCTCTATCTTCACCTTTGAACCTCTGGAGCAGCACTTTCTCTCCTTCCTATTTCTTCTGTTGTGCCCAGTGAAGTAGTTACCATATAGCTTTATAGCAACTGCAAGCCATGGCTATTTTTTGTATATTAAAAAAAACCCATTTTTGCAGCCAGGCACTGTGGCTCACACTTGTAATCCCAGCACTTTGGGAGGTAGAGGCAGGCAAATCATCTGACGTCAGGAGTTCGAGGCCAGCCTAGCCAACATGATAAAACCCTGTCTCTACTAAAAAAATACAAAAATTAGCTGGGCGTGGTAGTGCATGCCTGTAGCCCCAGCTATTCAGGAGGCTGAGGCAGGAGAATAGCTTGGACCCAGGAGGCACAGGTTGCATTAAGCTGAGATCATGCCACTGCACTCCAGTCTGGGTGACAGAGTGAGACTCCATCATAAATAAATAGATAAAATTATTTTCGCTACTAGTGCCTTAACATTTAGCTGAAGGGCTGAAGGTTATAATTCTTGCCTCTATGAACTTTTAAGTGTTAATAATGAAAACAAGCACAAGAGTCTTCATTAGTACTCGTACTTTTTTTTTTTTTGAGATGGAGTCTCGCTCTTGTCACCCAGGCTGGAGTGCAATGGTGCCATCTTGGCTCACTGCAACCTCTACCTCCCAGGTTCAAACGATTCTTCTGCCTCAGCCTCTCAAGTAGCTGGGATTACAGGCACGCATCACTACACCCGGCTAATTTTTTGTATTTTTAGTAGAGACGGGGTTTCACCATGTTGGCCACGCTGGTCCCAAACTCCTGACCTCAGGTGATCCATCCGCCTCGGCCTCCTAAAGTGCTGGAATTACAGGTGTGAGCCACTGTGCCCAGCTTCATTCCCTTACTTTTAAAATAAATCAGTGTGTGTCATGTGACAAACTCATATCTGTCAATATGACAAACCCCTGTCAATAATTCTCCTGGAAGATGCTTCTGGCTACCCAGAACCAGAAAATTTTTCCAAAGAGTTGATTATCTTAGACTAAACTATGACTCAAGTTGGTTTAACAAATAGGGAACACTCTGTAAATACTCACGGACATCTAAACCTGAACATACATTCTCATTAAGCACAAAAATCATCATATATGGTTACAGTCACCAAACAAGGCTGCAGAAGAATTTAACATTTGTAACAATATACAACTTGTATAATTACATTTTGTGCAACCTCATAATTGTTTAAAAGTACAACTGAAGTGATGAGAAGGTACATACTCATATAAGGTAACACAGCTCTGTGTTCTAGCCAAAACTAGAACTCAAGATCCAAATTTTTAATCTAGGAACTTTTATGTGATGACCATTTACTAGGCAGGATATTGGGAGTAAAAAGCATAAGGTAATAGATATAGAGGAACAAGGATGCTTTTAAAAAACAAAAACACTGATCTAAAAAAAGACTCTTCTTTACTCTCTTGAAATGGCTCTAAATTCCTGGGAAGACCATAGGAAGAAATCTATCTATAGGATCACTTTTATATGAGTAAATTAATAAATCATTTCCCCTATGTGCTCTAAGAAATCTATTAGAACAATATTTCCCAAACTTCCCTAATCACAACAATTGGCTAGTTTCTTGTTTTAGATCCAAATGCCAAGGTCCCTTCATGCAAGTTTCTTATTCTCTAGGTTTATGGTAGACTCAGGAATGTGCATATGTCAAGGGTGACCCTGATGATTCTTAGTTCAGGGATGTTTGGGAAATATTGTCCTGGAGAAACCTTTGTACAATAGCTAAAACATTTCTTAATTCCTACTGAATCGTCTCATTTTAATATTTCTGTGGTGCATCTTAAGCAGGTGAAGACTCTCATAGTAAATCATAAACTCGTATGTTCCTTTAACATAGCTTAAGATACATTTACTGAGTCTTCAAAATTAGCAGAAAGTCAAACAGGGTTGTTAACTAGCCCATTCCCACAGAAGCATCAACCTGTAATTCTCAAGTATCAATCCTAATGTGTCAAAAAATAAAAGCATATGCCCAGTCATGTAACAGAGGGTTTCTTTTTTTATTTTTATTTCATTGTCAATCTGGTTGATCAGATTACTAATTTCTACTCTGATGGAAATGATCTTTAGAAAAATAGGTCTGCCATGTTTTGCATTACAAAAATATTAACAATAATAATGATTTTAAAGAGTAAACCAAACATAAATAAACAGGAAAAGAAACCTCCATATTTGAGTCCAGTCTTTGTCCTGCCTAGTGAAACATCTGTCTCATACCTCTTTGACAGGTAGAAATAAGACCTTTCACATCATCTCATCTCTTTGATAAATCAGTCTATTTCCTTACAAATTTGGACTGAGACAAAACTCTTCTGCTCTTCTACTTACCATTTAGAAAGGCACAGTCAGGAACACCATCTAAGATGCGCTCACTTCTGGGTATCTTTCTTTTAGACTTCTATTAAATGGATACCAAGAAAGCTAACCAAGAAACAAAAATATTCCTGTCACTTCTTTTGCAATAATTCCATAATTTTGAGGAAAATTGAATTCTGAAGAAAAGAATGGTCTGTGCCATCTTACAAGCATGAGACGGAGGAGCAATGACTATAAAGAATATTGGTTAATTGTGGCTATACTGTAGTTACATTACAAATTGCACAATTAATTCCCACTATCAAATTAAACTGGTAAACAGGCCTAGATTAAAAACACAAGTCTACTCTGCCTGTTTTGCTCTGTTATACACAAAGTAATCTTAAATTCAGTTTATTATCATTAGTATGGTTTCACTTTGGGGGCAAAAAAGTCTCTTTCCTCAGAAGGCATATTGCATATTGAGATGATGAAGACCAAAGTCAATGCTGTAGAGAACTGTAGGGATATAACTGCTGCTAAAATGAGCACTTGGTTTATAGACTATTTCCCTTGAAAGCGTGGAGCACAATAATTTTTTCCCATTGGGAGAGAATGTATATCCTGAATGGGGTAGAGCCTGAAAGACAGGGAAATATAGCAGGAAATACACCTGATGGCAGAATCCACCAGCATCAGACAGCATCAGGACAGCATTAAACACAGTGTTTGAAGATAGCAGAGATAGGGGGACTCTCAAGGAACACGGAAAGATTACAGATGGTTAAGTGAACATGGTTTTGAGAGTCCATCTCTGCTGGCCACAAGAATATTGGCAGTCAACATTTTCAAGGTCTGTTTAATTATGTCAGTGACCAGAGCTAGCCTCCCAGGTTAAGCAAGAATGAAAACTAACAAGCTGCCCCTAGCTTCCTTCAGGACTTAAATGATAAAGCTATGGCAATCACAGTAGCAGCAGCAGAAGCAGCAACAGCAGCAGCAAGAACATGGTTTTGACCTGCAGTTCTTGCCCATCAAAGAGCTGTGCCCTGTCTGTTCCCACTGACAGGCAGATAAATACGGAGATCTGTCAGCAAGTACATATTTATGTATAGCTACAGCTCCCTCATGCAGACTTACAGAGAATGCATAACAGCTTCTAGTGGTATAACAAATGCACCCACTAATGGGGTGAGACCTATTACTCACAAATGGGTGAAAAGAAGCATCAATATGCAGGTCTTAACCTCAGTTTGTGGGCAGAAACCTGTCATTCCATTGCAGGCCGATAGGTCTCCTAGTCACACAGTCCTTGTTTAATTTTCCAAACACCCTTTCTCTAAATGGTGCTTCTCTGAGCTGTGTAGTTCAGACAGACAGGTTTGACAAGCAGAGCTGTCAATTTCACATTTTTTTATCCCAACTGCAGGGCAAAATTAGGCCTTGTATGTATCTGGGATTGACTGGTTGGGATGGGAGGAGAGGTTGGCATTTAGGAGGTATTTTCCATGTTAGAAACTCAGAACTCAAGATAGAAAACTCATAAAGGGTTGTCCCTATTCAAAATCCATGAAATCAAGAGAGCCCGAAGATGTGTACTGGTGGTCTACTATGGGACACATACATTTTGTAGAAATGAGAAAATAACAAGAAAAGTAAGGCTTGATCCTATCTAGAATGTGCTCTGGGTAGGTAAGTAGTGAAAGACATTCACTCAAATACCATAATGTAAAATGGGTACTTGCCATAAGAGAGGAACATAGGAATGTGTACACACAACTCCTGGTCAACCAGGAAGTTGAATATATAAGTAATATATTAGCCAAATTGTTATCCTTCAAAAAATGTTGGAATTGTCCAAAGAAAGGCCAACAGAATACATGATAGGTAATGATGGATGGATTAGGCATACAATGAAAGCAAGTTAACCAGCACTGTTTCTAAGAACTAAGTCCCAGAATATCCTCGGGATCTCTGGGACTATCTCAAGCATACAACAGAGCCTGGGATGGTTTTGAAATCTTTGCTAGCATATGCTCTGCCCTGAGGTTTCTTTTTGGTACTGATCTGGTTGAACTGAAGAAGGAAGGGAGAACACATAGAAGAAGAGTTCTCTCTCTATTTTCAGGAGTCAGTCCTAACTATACCGGTAGTACAGTTAAGAACCTAGAATGAATGCTCCTCCAGAATCCCCTTGTGCAGATCGACACTCTGTGGTATCTGAGATCTCACAGAGTCTTGCATATCAGGAACTTGTAAACAGGAACTCAGAAGAATCTGTGTGTCCCTGAGTTTATGTTCAAGCTGGGAAACATCGACAGTAATTTATGTTGTTCAGGAACATACTATAACAAAGTTCTCACTGGCTGGAGGCTTCAGTGAGCCTGAGTGCTCACTTCCCAACCATTACTCCATAAGGAGTAATGGACTTCACTAAAATCAAATCAAAAGGCAAAGGAAATCAGGCATTTAAGAGGAGTTTTACAGTTACAATTACCCAATCCTAGGTGGGACTAGAATTAGGGTTGGTGGGGAAGAGAGATGTAAAGTGCTGTTAAATGTTTTGTTTTTTGAAATGTTCCTTTTTGAATCCCACAGTCATGAGTGTTATTTGTGTCTTGATTGCTCTATACTTAAATTACTGTCATTGCCCCTCAGTTGGCATCTCTGACTAATCTCAATCATCTATCCTGCACACTACAGCCAGGTTAACTTCTAAAACACTCCTTTCATTATTTTTGCTTGACTCTGTAGGTGTTTCAGTTATTCAGCAAATCCTTATTGCATTCTAACTGTATGACAACCATTGTTCTCATCACCCACAAAAAATAAATCTGGACTCTGCCTGCCTTTTGAAATTCATATCCTAGTCTTCAACAACATGGATCTCATTTCCAATTTCACTACTTCCTGTATACATCAACTTTATTTCCATTGGTTGATATTTTTCTTCATCCTCTCTACTTCTCTGTTTTCCCATATCACACCATTGGCTGCCATCTTTGCTTCTTTCCAAAAGGCCTTTCATTCCTTTACCTTTCAATGTCCAGTTTTTACATCTACAGCTAAAGTTCTCCCTCTACTATTAATCAAGGCTTCCATACTCCTTTCTAAGTCACCATAATGCAGATATTGTAGTACTCACTACCTTTCGTTATTGGTCATGTTGGTGCATAATTGTAGACTGGTAATTTCCAGTTAGTTTTATGATCCTATGATTAGTCTCTGCAATAAGAGTATAAAAGCCATAAGCTTTCTGTGAGAAGGTATCATGTCTCTGATAGTCAGTAACATTAACTATTGTGACAAATGCAAATTAAGTTTAGCATCATATTTGTTTCTAAATTTAAATTATACCTCTTCTTAAAATATTTTCTCCCTCTCTTCATAAAAAAAAGTCCAAAAGAGGATGATAGTAACAGGAACACAATAAATATATATCCACATGTAATGGTCAGTGGTCTTTTCCAGCTACAATAGTGTTGCATTTTGCTGTTAGCTCTTTCTTTTTTACATGATATCCACTACTAGACATACTACTACACTAATGCCAACATTTTCCAGTTAAAATGACATTAATTAAGATTTGGATGTCGTCAGCACTAGCCTAGGGATAGAGTAGGTATAGGGTCACTAGACCAAGTTCAGAATGTTAAGATCTCTGATATTTCTTAAGGAGCAAAGATAAGAAGCATAATGAAAAGCAAAACAAATGGTACAACATATAGTATGCCAAATATTTTAATGCTGATTTTTGTAGATAGAACTTGATATCAGCTTTCATTAATTCATTACTGATATATGTGTATTTTCTCAAAATATAATAAATATAAAAAAGGGTATGTGAATAACATAATATGAAGATCAGAATCAAGGTTAGAGCTGAGGGCATCAGATTAAAATGCAAATGAGTAATGAATCACCTGTAAGATTAAAGTTCAAATTCCAAATGGAAAGAAAGCATTGGCAAAGGCATAAAAACGTTGTTCTAGGGTAGTGTTCACAGTTCCATGAAGGAAAAGATGAAGCAGACAGGAGGATGGGCCTACTATGGACTGGGTACTGGTATTGAGGGTTTCGTATTAGGGAAGAAGACAGAAATAATCAAGAGAGTTCAGACTGGAAGACTGGGGATGATAGATGGGGATATTGAATAGGGTGGCTTAGGTGTACAATGAGGTCAGCATTTAGCACATCAGGTAGCCAGGACTAGGACCTAATAAAGAAGCTGGAAACAGAGGGAAACCCATTCATTCATTCTCTGACCTTACATTTATTTATTGAATAATAGTAGTGGACTGATCAACAGACTTGGACTAGACCATGCTTATTAACAGAATTTACAGTTTGAAGGGAAAATAGACACGAAAAACTTAAGTAATAAGATGAGAGCACCCAGAGATCATGAGTAGGTAATAGGAGTGAGGCTCACCAAAGAAGTGATCTTATATCAGCTACTTGAAACCAGTGGTAAAGGTAAACTCAGTACCAAGCTCACTTCATCCAAAGTATGGATTCCTTATATGTCCTCTGCTTGGGAAAATATTAAGATTAACCTATAGGTAGAGCTTACATATTTCGGACAAGCAAGCATTCCTAGGTGGGTGGAGTGTGCTCATGTGTATTTGTGTCTGTGCATGTAGACTTTTTTCCTAACAAGTATTAACCATGATCCTGTAGCATAAGAATAGGTGATGATGAGGAGGATGACAATGGTAATGATGATAAAAGCAGCTGTTTATTGAGTGCTTATTATATACCAAGTATTGGTTTAAATATTTTACATTTATTAGATTACTTACTCCCCACAGTAATTTTATAATAAAAATGAATTTATGGTCCTCCTCCTCCTGCTCCTCATCCTTAATTTACAGGTCAAGAAACAGGCATGAGAATTAAACAGTTTTTCTAAGGTCACAGTGTTGTAGAATCTACATAGTTTTCACTCTTAATTACACTGTTCTACTGCCTTAATTCAGGCAAATAACAGAAGAGTTGCCCTACCTCATCTTGGAGCTTACTTATGTCTACAGAATATATATTATATATATTCTTATAAAGAGAAATGATTTAAAAATATTCTTACCAGAGCAGTAGCCATTCTCAAAATTATCACAACGGCATATTATATTGCTTAGGCATATAATGAGAGTATTGGGGTAACAGATACCAGAGATTTGGCTCTTACAGATTTTAATTTTTAATTGCACTATTTAAGCAAAAAATTAAATATTGTGATAAAGCGCTGGAACAATGGAGAGGCTAATATGGAAAGTAAAAAGTTTAGTCTCATCCTGGTAAGTGTGGCTCTCTATCTCTTCAAGATTCCTTTCTCAACAGAGTGACATAAGGGTTAATATAATGACTGTAAAATACAGTTACCTTATGAAGAATGAAAAATTCCATTATTACTGAGATCTTCTGAACGATGATAATTCTGCTGGGATTTTCTGAACCATGATAATTCTGCTGGGATCTTATATTAAAGCATGTAGACAGATGATTCCCAAGCCCAGAAAAGAGTGACCAAATAAAACGTAAGTAGCATAATGACTGAAGAAAATTAGATTCTAGTGCCCAATCTCGGAGTGGCCATTTTTTTTTTTTTTTTTGAGATGGAGTCTCACTCGGTTGCCCAGCTTGGAGTGCAGTGGTGTGATCTCAGTTCACTGTAACCTCCACCTCCAAGGTTCAAACGATTCTCCTGCCTCAGCCTCCCAAGTCTGGGATTACAGGTGTGTGCCACCATGCTCAGCTATATTTGTATTTTCAGTAGAGATGGGGGTTTCACTATGTTGACCAGGCTGGTCCTGAACTCCTGACCTCAAGTTATCCACCCGCCTTGGCCTCCCAAAGTGCTTGAGATTACAGGTGTGAGCCACTGCGCCCAGCACACAGTGCCCACTTTTGACAAAGTTGATTGCTCATGTGGGAGCATGAACATGAAAATTTCATTACAAAATAAGGGGAAACATACTTAACTTTGAATCTTTCCTATTGGTCTCCTGGAGTCGGTTCAAAAGTATCATTTAATAAATACTATTCGACAATTTGTAAATTTACATAAATGTATTTTCCTTAGAGTATAAGCATTCAATTCCAATATGATGGTTTCCTATTTTCAGTTTGAGTATATATCAAGATAGAATGTCCTTGTTAGGTATCTAGGGAATCACTTTTATGGGACACTATATAATACCTTACTAAATACCAAGACTACAATACTATTATTTTCACAGCTGAGCATGGGACAAGGCAAAGAAGAGCAAGTTGGGGTAAGGGTATATAGGCTGTTAACCCTGCTATACAGGTAAATATAAAAGTTCCTCCTTTTCTAGCCTCAACATACTGGAAGATCCTGACCTTAAACTGAGTAGAGAATGTCTTAAAGCAGAGAAATAAGAACACCTGTACTCTGAACTTTGTTGGGGAGTTCTGGCCCCTCTTATCATTTGACCATTAATGAATAGTATGACTGCTTTTAGCCCTTGAGTCTGTACCAGCTGCAAATGTGACAGATACCTGTCATATTTTAGAACAGCTTATCACCTCAGCCCCTGGAGTGATTGAGTATTTATAGACACAAAGATAGAAACATAAAGTACATATGTATAGGCAGGAGTCCCCTGGAGGTGGCGATTAGGACTAGGCAGTAATTTTAGCTTGAAGTTCCTATGACTTAAATAGCCACTTGAGCTCTGCTCTTGCAGTTACGATGTCAATAGAACCCCTAAACGAAATTATAGCCTTCTGATACGCAGCAGGATATCCTTTCTTTGCCATGCAATGTACACGGCCAGGAGAAATTGCTCTGTATATGGAGTTTCACTAAAGCAGAATTTATCATAAGGCTGCTCTGCTAAAATATCATTATGCTGTTATTCACTGGATAACACATCTAATGACTCGGGGTGCACTTGATAGCCATGTTTCAGTGAACACAGACGCACGCCCTGATGTGAACTGGGCACTCGAGTGCTTCAGTGCACTATTGATTTCAATTCTACCATAATTTACACCTGGCTTGTTTTGCCAATAGCTTGAACCCATGCTAACACTGGAACATACACATATAAACATGAGAAAGATCAGAAATGAGCTGTATAGCAAAAATGCATGCAGCAAACTTGCCAGGATTATGCCTTTATAGTCATCTCCATTGACGTTGATTACATAGTTTACACGACTTTTCCTTGTTATGTTTGGGTATTCCCTCTGTTAACATTATCCTATGGTTGGTGATGATAGTAATAAGAACCTCTTATGTTTGGACAACTGTGGACACTTCTACAGCAGCATCTGGATGCCCTCCATCTTGGTTCTTCCACTATCTAGCACAATGACTGGCACATAATAGTTGGTCATGATAATCTTCTCTGCAGGCTCCTTTTCCTCTCTCCACTCCAGAAATGCACCATATATCAAGGATCTTCTCCTTCTTGTCATCTTTCAATATATTTTTCCTGAGAAATGTCCATTCCATAATTTAAACTATTATCATGATTCAGATGATTCAGATGACTGACAAACTCTGACCCTGACTTATCCCCAGCATTCCTGACTAAATCCAACTGCCAGTCTGGATGCTCCCCTAACATCCCCAAATTAAACATATTCAAAAGCAAATTTGTAATCTTCCCCCATGCTCCAAAATCTGCTCTTCCTCCTCATAGCTTTTCTTGCTTAGTTGTTTAAGGCAGAATCTGGGAACAATCCAAAATTCCTTCTCTCAATGCCCAGCCCAAAGGTTATTAAATTGTGTCAATTTTGCCTATCTCTTGAACATGTCTCCTCCTCTCTGACTATTCCCATAGTTATTGTCCTAGTTCAGGGCTTCATTGTTTCCTGTCTGAACAATTTCAGTTGCCTCCTAACTCATTTTCTTGCCTCTATCCTCCCATTCCTATAATCTATCTCTACCCTGCTGCCAGGGTGATCTTGTATCACACAATTTCATCATTAACCTTCTCTACTTAAAACCTTTCAATGGCTCCCCAAATGCCTCCAGATGAAGTTAAAACTTCTTTGCATAGTAATCAGGGTCCAACATGATTGTTCCCTGCCTGCATCTATAGCATCGTTTCTCTGTACTCCCCTACTACACATCAGTGATAGTGTTCCCCAGCTCTACCATGCTATTTCTAGTTAACTGCCTTTGCCCCTACTGGCCCTCTTACTGAATGCTCTTCTTTCCTCTGACCATCTGGGAAAATCCTTCTAGTCCCAGCATGGATTTATCAGCTCTTCCGTGAAACTTCCTCTGATCCCCCACTCCAAGATACATTCAACTTAACACTCACTATTTTGGACCTCCATGGTTCCTTGAACATCCTTAAGTTACGGCACTTAGCATATGGTATTATCCCAACTTGTTCTCTTATCTACCTGTCCTCTAGTGAGCAACTGAAGACCATGTTGTATACATTTTTGTATTGTAAATGACAAAGCCAACGCCTTCATAACAGCTTATTAGGGCCCATGTGATCAGACCCCCTTGCCTCCCTTAATTTATCTCCTACTAGTCTCATGCTTGCCCACTAGGATTCTGCCACAGACTTCCTTGTTATCACTCAAACTTTCCAGATACATTCACATCCAAGGCTTTTGAACTTGACAGTTCCACTATTGAAAATGCTTTTGCCTAGATATCCACAAAACTTGCTTCTTCACTTTCACTGAGGTCTTTTCTCAAAGGCTGTCCCCTCAATGAAGACTTCCCTCTCTACTTCTCCACCCTATTTAAAATTGCAAACAGCCCTGACAGACACATATACACACTCTTTCTCCTCTTTAAATTTTCTCCACAGCACTTATAAAATGCCACATATTTTACATATATATGTTTTGTCATCTGTCTCTCCTACCTAGAAAGTAAGTACTAAGAGAACAAAGATTTCAGTTTTTTTTTAATCTACTGCAAGTATCCACAGCCCCTGGAATAATGTAGGATATATAATATGAACTCCTGAATAAACATTTATTAATAAATGAATCAATCTTTAGCTTCTGGAATAATAACTGACACAAAGTAAAGATTCAAAATCTTTCTTTCTCTTTCTTTCTTTTCTTTCTTCTTTTTTTTTTTTTTCCAGTCTTGCTCTGTTGCCCCGGCTAGAGTACAGTGGTACAATAACAGCTCAATGTGGGCCTGCCTTTCTTCTTTCCTTCTTTCCTTCCTTCCTTCCTTTCTCTTTCTTTTTCTTTCTTTTTTCTTTCCCTCCCTCTCTCTGTCTCTTTCTCTCTTTTCTTTCTTTCTTTTTTTCTCTCTCTTTTTTTTTCCAGTCTTGCTCTGTTGCCCAGGCTGGAGTACAGTGGTACAATCACAGCACAATGCAAGCTTAAACTCCTGAGCTCAAGGGATAAGGGATCCTCCCATCTCAGCCTCCTCTGTATCTGGGACTACAGGTATGTGACATCATGCTTGGCTACTTTTTAAAAATTTCAGTAGAGATGAGATGTTGCTATGTTACCCAGACCGGTTTCAAACTCCTGGGCTCAAAGGATCCTCCCGCCTCAGTCTTTCAAAGTGCTGGGACTATAGGTGTGAGTCACTGCATCTGGCCCAAAAATGTTTCTTAAACTTAAAACTAAATGTGTGGATGAATGAATTAATGTTAAATCCATGTTTAATGAACATAATGAAGAAACAGTCTGTGTACTGTAACTTGAATGGGTTACTATTATCCTCATTAGACAAATGAAATAGATGAGTCCCAGAAAGGTTAGGAGCCAAAATTAAGGCTACTATACATAGCTTAAACAGGGTTGCTCCTCTTTTTCAATTCACTATTGAAAGGAATAGACAATTCTTTGTACTTTGTTAATGACGTACCTATAACATTTATTATACAAATTTGCTTCCTCTTGACTAGGAATGCAATTAGCAGGAGGTGCAAGGTGCTAACACTTTTTATTACAATTTATGTCATTCCATTTTAGGCGTTTTTCATAAAAAAGATCCCCTTTCGTTCATTTTCACAAGTGGATTAGGTACTCATATAATTTCGCCCCTCAGAGTGGTTTGTACATGACTACCCAAGAGGACATCATATTACAAATCCTGCCAGAATGAACTGGAAGGTGAGTGCAGCAATCATAGCTTAAGGATGAACAGGTTGTTTGGTGTCAGGGTTGTACTAATGGAGATGTTCTCCATTAGTGTTAACTCCCAAAGGAGAACAAATTCAATAACAAAACATTTCAGTTTTTGGCATGTCTATGGAGAGTTAACTTTCCATTGTTCAAGGGTTAATTATCCATTATGTGAATCACTTTTCTTTCTGTGGCTGCTTACATCTAGGAATTCAGTTTACTAGAGAGTAAGCAGGGAAAATAAAGAGATTAAAAGGAATATTTTATATACATAAACTCCAGAAAAAAAATTGGTTTGGGGACAGAATTATATACATATATATCTGGGGAATTGCCAAGTTGATTGATAATTGAAAATGGGTAAGATTGAAGCATGTTTTATTATACACAATATTTTGGGTTTTAAAATTGTTTATTAGGGTCAGTTTGTAGTATGTGCAGTTATTCTCTGGATTTAGCAAATGGTGCCTTAGAGGCTAGTTCAACTTGATGCCCCTCTTCCCTGAAGAAGCCTTAGTGTGCTGCAGCTTAATGAATGAAACAGCACTAAGCGATTCCACCAATTTCTTTACTCATCAATGAGATACAACTGCACTAGGCTATTTTCAGCTATTATTTACCTCAAACAGGGCATTTAATTAGTGCTTGTTAAGACAGTTCAAATGATTTGGCTGCCAGTCTTCTCGCCCCTGCTCTTCATTGTGCTCTATGTCTGCCCTGCCTCTCTCCTGTCTAGTTAACAGGGCATCCATAGCCAGTCTTCATGCCTTTCCATGTCTGACATCAGCCTGATCTCCACAGATGTGGAGTTTGAGGAAGGAAAGAACCACTGGCTAACTGTAAGTAAGTATTGACAAGCTGGAGAGACTGTTGGTTAATACAATGCATTATAGGTAAGTCTGGTACTTGCTGATTACATGAGCTGACCAAGCTGGATATTTGGTCACCCTCGTAAGTCCAGGAAAATGGATGGAACTACTACAAATTCAGGATCCCATGTTCCATCAGAAATTACCCAAGCATTGTGGGGATTAGAGAAGCAACCTTAGCAAATGGTTGGAAATGCTGTCACATAGTAGGAAGATATAACATGGGGGTTAGGGAGGCTCAGATATAGAAGACTCTACGTTGTGTTCTGGACATGTTTCACTCTTGTTGCCCAGGCTGGAGTGCAATGGCGTGATCTCAGTGGCTCACTGCAACCTCCACCTCCCGGGTTCAAGTGATTCTCCTACCTCAGCCTCCCAAGTAGCTGGGATTACAGGCATGAGCCACCACGCCAGGCTAATTTTAAATTTTTAGTAGAGGATGGAGTTTCTCCACGTTGGTCAGGCTGGTCTCAAACTCCTGACCTCAGGTGATCCGCCTGCCTTGGCCTCCCAAAGTGCTGGGATTACAGGCATGAACCAACATGCCTGACCGTTTCTTTCATTATGATAAGCAAGACATATTCACTTTCACTGTCAATGCACTGACATGTAGATATCCATTCATTCATCACATATTCATTGATCCTCCACTCAGAATGAGGCAATTTGACATTGGTTGGGAGAAAAATTAACAAACCTAAAACACAAAACCTGCCTTCTAACCACTTGCAGTTTCATACATTAAAAAAAAAACGCTCAACTTAAAAACATATATAAATGCTAAATGAAGATACAGATTAGTAAAATGCTACCAATGTCAGATCACTTTTAATTTGGGTTTTATGGAAAACTTCAGAGAAAAAAATGTAACTTGTCAAGGATATGATTTCACTGATCTTTAAAAGGTATCAGGAAAATTATGGTTGCTGATGCTAATATGTAAATACAGCATGAAAATATTTAACATACAGTGAAATAGCTGAGAAACTAGAATAAACAGGATCATTTGTATATGTACTCACTCATAAAATAAAATGAATTCACTAAATATATGCTCAATTTTAAGATAATATCAATTTAATTTTCTACTTAATTTTAAACTGCTTTATACATACAGCAATCAATATTTTGAAGTTGTACATAATAGAATTTAGGTTGATAAGCTAACATGTATATTTGATGAAGGGTAATTACCAAACTTATCAGCTAACTAAATCTTTCTTTTTGCAAATACTGTTCATAAATATTTGTGTAAACTTTCCATGTTGTCAATGTGATAAAAAGTCAATTACACTTCATTTATTGCCATTACGGTCAAAACATTTGACTGAATTCAAAGGCAAGTAACTTGGCTAGAATTTGGTCATATTCTTAATAGTTGAATATAGATATGTGGTTGTGCATGTATGTCAGCATTTATAAGCTAACATACATGTACAATCATATGATACAAGGACTATTTTAAAAACTTTTTGAGTTTTTAAAATATGCTTCTTTGTTAGGGGAATCATATAAATACTAAAAACCATTTCTATACAAATAAGAAAGAATAATTTCTTATCGGGGTAATTCTGTTATTTAGCAATTCCATTTGAACATATTTGTAACTGCCTAATTAAATGAATATAGGATATAGGGAGCACTTACAGCTAAAATGTGCATGCAAGAAAATATACATTTCAGAACATGCATCCTCATTAATTTAATGAAGTTAGAATTTCCAGGTGAGCACTAGGAAATTGAGTTATTGATAGTACATTGTGAAGGCTTATAATCAAGGTATTAAAAAAACAGGTAATATTAATATAGCCATTGAAGCACAAAGAAATACATCATTGTCTTGCCTTTGTATCAGAAGTATACTAATCAACTTATGACTTCTCGTATATTTCAATTCAGTCATGAAATTCTTCCACGGCCACTTGGAACTCCAGATCTTAGCAACTATAGGAAAAATCTCTCTGGCAGATCATATATTTTAAAATGTCATCTCTTGGAAATACTCTTAAATATTTGTTTTTACCTATTCTCTGCTTAAAGTTGCTTATATAATTTCATATGTGGTCAATAATAACATGTTTTCAAAGTGTTAGAGATCTAGCTTGCCCTCAGTGCAGTTCTAATAGACATCCCTACCAGAGACTATGTGACAGTTTTCCTGGGAGTCTGGGCAGTTTGAATATTAACTGAGGAATGTTAACCTTCTATGTAGGCCTTGGTGGTAATGGCCAAAGAGCTAGTTACATTTTTTATATCATATTGTAAACATTACACCATTTCCTTTTCAACCTTTTTTCTTAGAAAACAAGATAACTAATGGAAATTACCTAAAAATATTATACATATAAATAGTATAGTCCTAACTAACATGAGCTAACTAAAATAGGCAAAGTTTGCTATTAATATAACATTAAACTTTTAGCATACTAGACCTAATAAAACTCTGAGACTGTTTGCTATCATAATGACGCTAAGAAATTTAATGTGCATCACAAACTACAGGACTTGTGATAGGAAGCTGACTCTGTCCTGGAGGTCACTGAAAAACCTGAGGCTGTAGCAGGGGTCAGTCACTATAGGAAACTTGGGATACATGAGCATGTATGAGTTCTATGGTTAAGAATCTGAATCACTCAGTTTAGCAAACAAAAGCCCAAGGCTGAGTACCAATGTAATATGCTGGATCATTGTACCAGCTTGGACAAGAGTACATGCAACAGGCACATACAATACACATCTGGTTAAATGTAAAATCATCTATTGCTAAAGCATTTTAAACTTCCAGGAGAAATCTACTGGTAGTGTGTTAATATCAAGGGAAGTAAAACAATAAAATAACATCTCTTTCCTAAAATTTAAGAATGTCGAGTAAGTGCCCCTTAGGCTGGGTTGTGATTCTGGAGGTTTTAGCCTAGGAGAACCATACTGGGGACATCAAAGACTCCCCCTCTCTCCAAAAAAGCAATTAACTTCAGCTGCTGCCACACAGTCAAATGCTTTTATGGCCACCATGTTTTTTTAGTTTTTGTTTTTTCCATGCTTAATATTTTAGAACATGCCAGATTCTTGAAATTAGAAAGAAGATGAGAAAACACAGTAAGATGGAATACCTCTAGAAAAGAAACTAAGCAAGGACCTGATGGCAAGTGACGAAAACACATTCTAACAAAAATTACCCTTTTAGAGAGTGTGAATTATTAAGAAGGATGTGGAAGGCACATTTTGGCTATGAAAGCTGGTACGTGGACTCCTCTACTAGTCTCACAACAGACAGGATGCAACCACCCCCACTCCATTCCTTCGATAACTTCCCAGAGCACACTCAAGCACACTCAATCAGAGTTCCTTATATTGAGGACAATACTATATTTGGGTTTAATATTGTGAGGACAGTCATTTAGTTGGCTTATGGCAGGATGATAAATTTCCCGGGAACCAAATAAGGATTCTTGTTGCATTCTTCTGCTTGATACTATGAATGCAGAGGAATAAAGAAGAGGGTGTGACAAATCATATTTTCCAAAGGTCGGGTGTGGGGAGGTTCCCTAACATTTAAAAGCAACCAGTTCTTAGGAAAGTGATCTTTAGAACAGTATTAGCAAGAATTTTTGCTCTACATACACTATAGATATTCTTTCCTGCTTAGCTGGGTATATAAGTACTGTGAGCACAACGTAAATGCTCAGAAGAGAAATGCATGGAAAGCTGGTGGAGTGAAACTCCAGATGAACAATTAATCCCACTTTCACTTCCCCCACCTACCTCGCTGCCCCCACTCACCTATCTTCCTCCTCCCACAAGGATGTTTGCTAGGCAGGTCAAGGCTGACATCCATCTGTGGCAGCATGAAACCTATGCCTGCAAGCTGCTCCTGAGCATAGCCTCAAGGCTCTGCCATTGTCCATAAAGTACTCTCAGTTGTGTCCGCTAAAAATCTTCATCATTCCATTTGACTGTTTGGTAATATTTCTTTAATTGTATTTTTTTGTTTGTTTGTTTTAAAAACGCCCTTTGTTTCCTGCCTGCCTTAGAGACACCAAGAATAAAATCCTTGACACATCAAATTCTGGAACCTCACCACTCACCAGGACTGTGGTTCCTGATCCAAGGAGTGACGACTGAGAATCAGCACACAGTCTCTTGAGGGTGTCGAGGCCTGGCTGTTAAGCTCCCTGCTCTGATTAGTTTGTCGAGTTCACAGTGTTCCAGAGTGCTGAAGCACAGAAATTAGGGAGGGGAGGTGGAAGGAAAATCACTGGAGCCTCTTACGATCTAACTTCCACTAACTGGGAGGAAATGTCTTATAAATAAACAACAGTAAGAGAAACAAAAAAAAAAAAACCCATCCCGTCCTGCCAGAGGAATGTACATTATTGTCTCCCGACGGAAAACTTTACACCACACCAGAATGCAGCCATGTCTCCTGAAACTACCTCCCTCAAAACAGAAAGAAAAAGAGAATCAAAAAGGAAAGGAGAACAAAACAAAACAAAAAAGATTTCATCCCCTTGAATTCTGTTGGGAAGTTCATGTGAGTTCCCAGTAGACAAACTAAACTAAGCAATTTCAACAGTGTCACTGTTCCAGAATTTTGTGCAGAGGCTGCTTATTAGCCAAATTTCATTTCTGCCCAGATCACTGCTGTACCATCCAGACATTTCAGAAGGGAAGTTCAGGGAAGGGGGGAAGGGTACGACTGTGGAGAAGAGGAAGAAGAGAGGACAAAGGAAAGCTCCTGATGAACCAGAATGCCCTAGCCACGGCCATGATAGAGCGAGCCCCCACCCACCACCCGACTACTGCTTGTTGAGGACTTGGTGATGCGGTGTGTTTTATCTACTTACTCTTTCTGCTTGGGAGGCCGAGGTTCCTACATTTCCAGCTCATGCTGGACTGTACCGTAAGCAACAAGTGAAATGAGTTCAGTGATCTCATTCTAGTCCTTCGACTCCTGTCCACATCACTAAGCGACTGCACAGCTTGGCACAGGCCAGGATGAGTCAGCAGTCTCTGGTCATGAGAGGCCAGGCCTAGAATAGCAGGGGGGTTTAGGTCAGGAGCAAAATGAGGCAGAAAGGCAGTCTAGATGGCCGGGCTCTGTTCTGCAATACACAGGAATACTGCAGTTCAAAACGAAAGCACCTCATCAGCTCTGGGGTGAAGACTGTAGGATTGTAAAAAAAGAAGCATCAAGAGAAAAAAAAAAAGCTGCCTACCAAACATATCAAGGACAAAACAGAGTACCACAGTCAGAAAAAGAGGGCACTGGTGGAGCCCTGGAGGATAAAAGATGCTCATTAAGGTTTCTGAAATCTCTTTTCTTCCACATGCTCCCAAACTTGAATTAAGAAATGGTGGTTTCCTATATACAATCCTAGTATTTTGGTATTGTTTTCCCAATTCATAAGTAGCAAAACAAATAAAATGCAAAGCACTGCAATTAAATACCAAGAAAAGCCTCATATTCCACAAAATGAGTCTGATATCTAAAAGGTATATATTTGGGTTAATAGTGTCTGTATATGGCCTGTATGAAATGGTTAAAGAGGAGTACTCTTTAAATTGAGATTCAGTGGGGGTAGAGAAGAGCTTAGAGAAAAGAGAGCTACAGTTAAATGATAAAACACAGGGGAACTATGATACTGAGACAATATTTCTACTCGATGGGGCCAGCATAGACCTCCATTAGACCACCATCAAGAAAAGATGCTTCCCACTAATAGGACTTCAAACAATTCTCCCTCTGCAGTAGTACTGTAATATAACAAAGGGAGATGGAAAATAAAATAATCAGATGGAAAAACAAGGTTCAACATAAAAAATAAATTAGTGATAGATATTTTGTTTCAGAGGAGGTAAATTGTTCTATAAATCAACTGATAAAAAAAATCTTGCTATCTGAACGGACTTAGAAATCCATGTCTAGATAAAGATACCAAGGTGGAGATTGATAATTATCAGGAAATGGTAGTAATGGCCATAAAGAAGGAAGAAAGCAATCTCAAGTCACATGATGTAGAACAAAACAGCACGGAAAACAGAAGGGGAGCAACAGACTTGGGGAACACTAGTAAAATATTTCTGTAAAGTCCTTTTAAGAGAAATAATAAGGACTCACCACACATTCCTAAATGTTGTTCCTTAGAGAGGCACAGATGTATATGGGTAAGAAAATGTAAAATAAACTTTCGGATTTCATTTAAGAAGGTATTAAGTCATCTCAACACATATTTACTAACTGTTTAAACTTGGGCAAATGAACTTTCTGGCCTCAGTTTCTCTCTCTTTGAAATGGAATTAATATTGTCATCCTCATGGAATCATTTTAAGCACTGAATCAATGTTTGTCAACCTTTGTCACAGCAGTACCTGTCATATGGTGAACATTCAAAAAATTGCTTATTATTCATATTATTTGGTTATCACATCATATCATCTTGGTAAGTACCCAGTGAGAGTCCCCTCCAGTGTTGTTCCACTAGATTGAGTGGAATCAATACGAAGACTCTAGTAAAATCAGTTGAGTAATACTGCTTACAATGATGCTGCTTTAAAAAGATTATTTCTGTCTGGGTATGTTAAACATTATACTGGAACACAGAGGACGTTGAAATCTATTATGTGAAATCCTTGAATTTGGGTATCTATGTTGTCAAAGCAACTTAGAGCCTAACAGTTGTCCAGTAACTAGAGGCCCAAAAAAGAAAAGGAATTTTTAGAAGCTTCTCCAAAAGCAACAGGATAAAAGTGTTATTGGCCTTAACCGCATGATGAGGGCTTTTTACCAAAGGGGAAAACGTAGTCCAGTTGATCATCGCAGCCTAATTGATTAATTGTGGGTCTGACCATCTGGCTGATGAATGCTGACACCCAGCAGTGATTACTGTGTAACACAAATCCGGATGTGCTCTCCCTGATGCCTCCCACAATAATGGCAACTCTGAACTTAAGGTTAGTTTATTCAGGCCTCTTGGCTCAATCTCTTCATGGAATAGTGGTTGTGGCAGGGAATATTTTACTAGATCAGGTCAAACATTATCTTCTCTTATTTCAGTTACCCACTCTTTTCCAATTCTACTCCTACCCACTCCTGAGCCTTCTCTTGTATATAATCACTTTTCATGCAAAGCATTCCATCTGTAGTTTTCATCATATTGTCTGATTCTCTCATTTCTGGTTTCTCTGTTCTGAAAAATATTTGACTAAACTAGAAGATCGGTACTGCTACACTGCTATTTCACATGGGATCCTATTGGGACATTTTTATTGTATCTTATTTGCTACTGGTTTACTTCAAATTACTCTGTGCTTCCAAATGAAGAAAATTATTTTACCTAACTCATAAGCCTGATTAAAAGTTCCAAGTTTTCCATGTGGTTAACAGAATACAAGGGTTAATAGAAGATAATTCTTACATCTTAAGCCTACTTCTGACCCTCAGTTAGGAGTATCCCATGAAGAAGATTCCCCTGGAGCACACTTTACTGCTAGAGAGAGAAAGTCAGACCCATGTAAATGACAAGCATCAATAGCAATGCCATCCACAAACCAATCTATACTTGGAGATGACTTGTACACGGAGAATTCGCCAAGCAAATCAAACCTGTATATATAAATATAAACCCTGGGGAATTATAACCAAATGATTTCATTGTATTTTGTGGGAAGGCTCAGGGGAGTAACCTGATGAAAAACATCTTACACAACCTTGACCAACAAGTCACAAAGACAAATCATCTGTTTCCTCTTTTCTTTTCCCAGACTGATTTCCATCTCTAAATTCATCTTTTCTTTCACTCCCCACAGATGCTGAATTCTTCCATGTTCCAGGGTCAGTTAGTGTTAATTTTCAGTAGAGGACAGCAGTAGCATGCTGAACTGTAGAGTTCCGGGCTGGGAGTTGGGAAATGTTTTTGGCCTGATTGTCAGTAAACAGCTATGTGTCTTGGGCAAGTCAAGTCCCTTAACTCCCCATGTCTCTGTCTCTTCATTGAAAAATGATAGGGTAGGACTGCATAAACTCCATAGTCTCTGCCAACACTAAGATTCTATGGTTCTATAGCTCATTTCCGTTTTTTTCTCCCTTTGGCATCAATTGCCCAACAACTCTGCTTATAGTAATTTCTCTGCTCTCAGTTACTAATGGAAAAATATGTCCTTCGTTTACCACTTGGTATTTTGTATTTGTAATCTCTCTCTTTTTTAATTTGATGCTAGATATTCTGAGTCATAAACACCAACATATCCAAATAGATGCTTTAAATTTGAAGGCATTTCATGAAAATAACTTTCTCATGTAGAATATTTCACGTAACTGGGCATGAAGGAAGCCAGCCATCCAAAAGTGAAGCAAAGGGGCCAACTTACAAATGAGAGGACACCTTTCATAATAAGAGTCTCCAGACTCTTCAACTTAGATAAAGCTAAAATGCTACCAACTTCCAATCAATCCCAGACACTATCACAGACACTTAGGACTACAAATCTGAGGACCATCACTGGCAGCAAAGCAGTTCTTATTTCACCTCCACCATCCACTGCCAAGTAGGATTTAGGATGGCATAGTAATAAGAGCCAAGAGGACAATCTGTCATTTATTTTCCTCCAAACTTTTTGAAATTTCCCATTTGGGCTCTGTTTCCCAGTTTTAATTTGGTAACTGCCATTTTTCAGCATTTCTTTTAACAGGTTACTAATAATTTCTGATACAGGACCTCATATTTCATTTTGTGCTGCTAGAACTGCTGTTAATATTTCATCTGCCTTCAATTCAGCTCTGAATAAAGGCTGCTGGGTTTTGATACGCTGTTAACACTTTGGTTCTGGGTCACCATGTTCATCCAGTTTGTCCACATTTTGTTAATAAAAAGTAATAGGTTAGCTATCTCAGAAATACCTCAGGGTGTGCTATACATTCTAGGGATACTTCAGAGTTTATTTTTCTGGATCTTTGATGAAAACCAACAAAAACAAGTATCCTGGGTTTGTTTTCACAAATGACTTGTGATTTGCTTCAGTGTCAGTATTCTGGAAGCAGAGGGCAGTGGTTAAGATACAGGGCTCATAGGCAGATCTAGGTTCAAATTTTGGCTCTCAAATTTATTATATATATCACCTCAGGCCAGTTCCTTAACCCTTCCCAAGCTTTTCCCATTTGTAAAATAGGAATGATAATAATATCCACTTCTATTAATTAATATGAGGATTCAATAAATTAATATAAAGTGCTGAGGACTTCCTGAGTTCTCAATAAATGATGGCTATTATTATCCTAGTATTAATAATCTACAAATTCACATTATAGTATTATTATTTTGCAACATCTTTTCAGGGTCCACAAATTATTTTTTAGTCCAACCTTTTGCTGTTTGCTTTATTATAGCTTACATTTTTAAAGTCTCAGCAAAATCATGTAAAATATTAAAAAATCTGATTTCAAACTGTATGCACAGTTAGACTAATATATAGCACCATATTATTGTAGCAGTTTTCAATCTAGTAGCAAATTCTCAAAACTCTTTGTCCATCTAATAAGGATGGACAAAGATAAGCCCTAGATAAGGCACATTGTACCAATACTATTCTGTTCTATAAAAAGATGGCTTACCATATTTACCTTCTCCTACTCCCAAAGAATATAGATTATTTTAATATTCTTTAGGTATGTGTCAGTCAGGGCCCATTAGGACAGAGAAACCATATAGCAATTTGAATAGAAAAATGTAGTTTAAATTATTAATAATAACAGGGGATTACAGTAATGAGAGTAGCTAGTAGGAAGTAAAGAATACTTTAAAGAATATAAGAAGAACATGGGCCAGGCACAGGAGCTCATGCCTGTAATCCCAGCACTTAGGGAGAAGCCAAGGTGGGTCTTCAGCCTAGGAGCTGAAGACTAGTTTGGACAAAATGGCAAAACGCTGTCTGTACAAAATATTAGTCGAGCATGATGGTGTGTGCCTGCAGTTCCAGCTACTAGGGGGGCTGAGGTGAGAGGATTGTTTGATCCCAGCAGGTTAAGCATCCAGTGAGCTGCATTCCAGCCTGGGTGACAAACCAAGACCTTGTTTCAAAAAATAAAAAAGAATAGAAGAATAACAAATAGAAGGAACAGTCATTACTTGTAGGGCTAAGAAAGCATACATGAGGAAGAGTCTCCTCTATCCCTAGACTGATATGTAGACCTTGTAGGACACAAGACCAAAATCTTCTGGACCCCTGGACCAGGATCCAGACCTTGTTGGACAATGCACAGCCATAACTCACTAAACGGCAGAGAGGTTGCTGGGGAGCTGCATCAGTAGAACCTGCACTCTAGGGTGCCAATGAAAGCTATTTACAGGGAAATATCTCATCTGAAGCACTCTGCTATAAATCAGCCAATGTGTGTATATGGATGTGTGTGCACATGTGTGTGTGTATGGTGGGTACTGGGGAAGCTGCTACCTGCCAGGTATTAGAGAAGTTACCTGTGCTTCAGCTACTGGGTACTGGGCAAGCTGCAGGAGCTTGATGATGAAAAAGTTGCTTACATTGTGGAAGCCAGGCTCTGGAAAAACCGTGCACATTCCAGGAGGCTGCCAAAGTACTACATGACAACCAGTAAGGAAATTTGTTCTTTCTGCAGTATCTCTCTACCTTCTCTACTGACAAAGCACCCTCATACCAGCTAGCAAAGAAAAAATATTTAAGGAAACCAGATACATTTTTGCAGAGCAGGCAAGGAAGAGGACATTTGGAAGGAGGCAATGGAAGGCAATCCATTGGTCACTGGCACAGATATTATTATTTGCTCATACATTTCATGAAATAACTCACATTAGAGATTATAACCCAGTATTTTCAACTTATTGCACTACTGTTAACGTTTACTAATAAACCAACTCTCTGCTAAGCAAATACTGTCAGAATTAAGAAAAATAAGAGGCCAGTAAACAAAGCCTATAATAGGCTATTTTTAAAAGTTACAGTACTAGTATAAGTACAAAACCTTTTCCCCCAAGTGCTGCCCACATACTTTTAATTACATGTTTATAATTTACTTAAGAAAAAAACGTACAGAAGTACTAAGCTATTGACCTAAATTTATGCATCAGTGATCTCAGTCCAGAATCTCAACCAAGTGAGTGATCAGTAGAGTCAATACAAACAACGAAAAGCTTTGAGATAGGTAAAAGTTGCTTCGATTATCATTTTTCCTTTCTCTTTCCTTTTCTTTTTAATTAACTCTAGAACTCATATTTGCTTGTTCTATGACATTTTGGTTGAGGGTGGCTCTTAAATACAGGTTAATTTTTTTTTTTTTTTTTTTTTTTTTTTAGATAGAATTTCACTCTTGTTGCCCAGGCTGGAGTGCAATGGCATGATCACGGCTCAAGCGATTCTCCTGCCTCAGCCTCCGGATTAGCTGGGATTACAGGCATGTGCCACCACACCCTGCTAATTTTGTATTTTTAGTAGAGATGGGGTTTCTCCATGTTGGTCAGGCTGGTCTTGAATTCCTGACCTCAGGTGATCCGCCTGACTCGGCCTTCCAAAGTGCTGGGATTACAGGCATGAGCCTCTTTTTTTTTTTTTTTTTGAGACAGAGTCTTGCTTTGTTGTCCAGGATGGAGTGTAGTGGGGTGATGTCGGCTCACTGCAGTCTTCGCCTCCTGGGTTCAAGTGATTCTTCTGCTTCAGCCTCCTGAGTAGCTGGGACTATAGGTGTGTGCCATCAACACACCGGCTAATTTTTTAATTTTTAGTAGAGACAGGGTTTCACCATCTTGGTCAGGCTGGTCTTCAACTCTTGACCTCGTAATCCATCCACCTTGGCCTCCCAAAGTGCTGGATTACAGGCATAAGTAACTGTGCCTGGCCAAATATAGGTTAGTCTTTTTCAGAAAAATACATATTTAGAAGTATTTTCTTATGATTCTTGTCCTATATTGTTCTACCCTTAATATTAAATAGAGAAGCATCAATAAATGACCAATTTGGTAAACTATGATATTGTGATCATTGTTGTGATTGAAACAATATTTTGTTTAGATATTGTGAACTAGTTTTACATATAGGGAAAGAGTATATTCCAAAATACCTCCCTACTTTTGCCTAATTCCTTTAAGAAGGGAACAGATTCTTTTGCTCTATAATTAGAGGTAGCGTTTAAAATCACAAACACCTGACATTAGCAAGGAGCATGATTGTGAGAGGCTGAGAGCAGAAAAGCTAATTGGGTGAGGAGAGTCCTATGGAGAGTAGACTATACTGAGGTCAGGACCACAAAACACCTTTCTCACCATTCATCCATTTCTACCTATGCCTGGCCATCAGCAGTACTATCTGTTCTCACTATTATGGAAGGGATCTACTTGTTCCCTCATAGTTGTGTTTTCTGAAAAACAGTGGTATCCAGCAAAGCAAGCCATGTTGGGTTGTCTCACAATCACATTGTAGGCATCCCTGGCAGCTGCAGGTGGTTATCCATATGATTTCCTTTTGTTTGTGCTATGTGTGAGTACTGAAGATAAACAATGACCCTATGTTTAGTTCTCTCCTCCAACATACATACACACCCCCCTCTCCCCTGCAATTCCTGAGTTCAAAGAGATGATGACAAAGGAGTGTCATAAGTCCGAGTGTTTCAGGCAGGCAAGTCCATTTTACTTTAGTTTGCCCTTCTGTTCTGCTGGCTTTTCTGCTATGACCCCAGTATACTTACCCTGTCTGCTCTTACTAGCAACATGCCTTTTTAATCAGCCTTCCTGGGGTCTGCATTTGATTACAGCATTTGTGTTCTATTTTGATTCTTTTGTACTGTGCCCTGTGGTGTTAGCTTGAAAGGTGTTATTTATAAAATGAAATTCTATTGTATTGCCACTTGGATTCAAAGAGGGCATATAATATTAATGCAGAATGTATTTAATAATATCTTGAATCTATTAAATCAATTTCTTCATCAGAATACAGAATGGACAGGAGGCACATGGGCTGATAATCAGGTAATAAGACTTAAGAATCACCTGAACTTTTCCTTCACAAGCTTTCCTGAAAGCTGGCATAAGAATCATTCTCTTACTGTCAGGGTTTCCAAGCGGAGGAGACTACCTTTCTTCAGCCAGACTAGTGCAGTGCGCACCTGTTTAAACATTCAACTGTGCAGGCCAAACATTTTCCTAGGCTTTCAGATGCAAATTTTTTGACTAAGGAAACTATGAGACCAAACATGAATATGACTTTTTTTACTACATAGAAAGATTTAGGTTATGAAGGAAATGTAATCACCTACTTCTAAGAATCTACTTTCAAGATTTGTAAAAAGAAGTACATTTGTTCTCACACTGACTCTTCTCAAAAGCAGGATAGGAAAATTCTAGTGATACCAATAACTGATGCAAAGTTTCCAAGGTGGCATGTTCCGAACGATGTTCTCACTTAGCAAAAGGGCAGGTTTCATTATGGGCTTCTGGGCCTACAGTCAAATGTTTCTAGATTAGATTGATGGAGGAGTCTCCAAGTTTTTTCAACTTCTAATTTTAATGCAAACTGAAGACTGAAACATTGTACACTGTATTACAGCTTGCACAGCACACTTCTTGCTGCATACATTCCATTCTTTCACTACAATTTTCTTTTCCTGTTGATATATCTGAAATCATCAATGGCTATGCTGCTATTTGGATAGGAAACAAGAAAGAATCTGGTTTGAAAGATGATTTAGGAATCAGGCTCTGCAGAACTTACTAAGAGAAACTGTAACATACAAAGGAAGCTGGCTGGGCAATCTTGAAAGGAGACTTCCTAGATTTTTACCTGTTCTCATTCAGTGGCATATTATATATCTCCAGAAAAATCAGGGTCCAGTTTTCTAACCACTAAAAGGGGAATAATGATCCTTTACTACTTGCACTGGGATACTTTAGGGATGGATAAGAAAATGATTCCAGAATCTTCTAAATGCTTTGCAATGAAGGTGAAATACAAATGCACAGTATTCTTAAAATGAGAGTTTAGACCCCATTTTTGTTTCTCCAAATCTAGAGATAGAAAACACTAACAAAGAAATGAATTTCTTCCACTTCAAAAATAAATAATATACCCTTATTTATAAATGACATGTCAAACATAAGGAGCTAGGCTGTGTTGGGGAACACACATCTCAATTTTGAATGCATCAGATTATAAGCTATTTGCATGAAGAAATCACATTCATCTCTGTATCCACCCAGGTTCTACCTCATTGATTTATATTATGTAAGTATTCCATTCATTAACATATGTTGAATTGAAATGAAAAATGAGATTGCACAATTTTAGAGCTGAAATTAATTAGAGACCATGTTACATCCGGTTAATTCATTTTATAGATGATACAACTGAGGCCCAGATAAGCTAAGTGACTTATCTAAGTCCAATATTAAACATGTTACAAGTTTTAGAAGAGTTACTTTAAAGATCTTCTACTGAAAATATATCACTGAATTAAAACAAAATAGCTGTTCTTCTGTCAAAATAAGAAGCACTTATTCAGCTCAAATAATCTGATGTATCCTAACCTAATCAAGAAGGTTGAAGCCTAAAATAACAAGTAAACATAATTAAGTAGCTATAGATCATAGGCATGTTAGAAATGCCAAGTTACTGAGGGGTGCATATCTTAATACTTTGCCCATCAGCCAGTCTGAATGGCATATTTTTTTCCAAGTAAAATTAATGTCTTAACAAATAATGGGGGTGAAGTCAGCAAGATGGCAGAGTGGAAAACTCTACCTCTCATTCTTCCACATAAATACTGATAAAACAATGTTGGAACCAAAATACCTTGAAAATTATTTCAGATTGTAGCTACAAAGTAGAGGCACCCTAGAATATCTCAAAATAAAAGCAGTTGCGTTTGCATGGGTAAAAATTGCAATTTCACTTTAGAATGTCATATCAGTACTTGCCCCAGACTGGCTTAGCTCAACACTGAGAGGACTGCTTCAGTTCATGATTTCTCCTGTGTAGCAAGAAGCGACACTGGAGTGTGCATCTGGCTTCCTGGCCTCTGGTCTCTCAGAGAACCCTCTGTTGGGTCAGTTCCTATATTACCTCATACTGAGTACTGACACACCTGTAGAACCTTGTTCCCAGGGATAGGTAACAAAGAAATGAGGAGGGCAACTTCTTACAGTTGGAGTTGACTCACAAGATTAGGAATAGGGGCAGAACTAAGGTTTTTCTTAGATGAGGAAGGAAACGGAATGAAGAGGGCCTTATTCTCAGCATTTCAGAGTGCCCTCTGTGAAGCTAGTTTCCAATTCACCTTGTACTAAGCCTTGTCCAACCATTAGAATTTGGTTCTGTGGGATAGTTAGTAAAAAATAAAAGGAGAAGGCATCCTTTGCAGCTGGCACTGCTCTGTAACAAGAAAAAAACATAGAACTGAGCCTTTTCCTTGAGAAGGGAAGGAAAGAAGTGTAAAGGGCCTTGCCCCCGTCTTAGACTGTGCTCCCCAAAGTGTTTGTATCTATCTTGTCTCATATTAAGTACTATGAACTGGTAAAGGTCTCTACTCATCAAAACTAGTTTATATAAAGACTGGAAAAGGTAGCTGCTACTTCAAACATACAGATCACAAAATCTACAAGAAATATAAAGAGTAATCTCCATCCTGAAAGATTCTAACCATTCTGAAAGAAACAGAGATCCTGATTTAACTGACAAAGAATGCAAAATAAATGTCTTAAAGAAGCCCAGTGAGTTACAAGAGAACACTGAGAAATAGCTAAATAAAATCAGGAAAAAGATACAAGAACAAAATGATAAGTTAAATAAAGAGATAGAGACAATAAAGACCCCAATAGAAATACTAAAGCTGAAAAATACAAAAACGGAACAGAAAGATTCACTAGAGGAGTTCAAAAGCAGAGTTAATAAAGCAGCAGAAGGAGTCAGTGAACATAAAGACAGATCATTTGAAATCATGCAGTCAGGAGCACAAAGGAAAAAACAACAAAAATAGAGGAAAGCCTAAGTGACTTAAGGGACTCCAACAAGTAAATCAATAAACACATGATGGGGATTCTGGGGAGAAGAGAGAGAAAGGGGTAGAAAGTCTATTTAAATAAATAATGGCAAGGAACTCCCAAATAAGGGGAGAGAAATTAACATCCAGACCCATGAAGTCCAAAGAGCTACACGAAGACCCTTTATAATCCAATTGTCAAAAGTCAAAGATTGAGAATTTTGAGACCAACAAGAGAAAAGCAACCCATTATATTCAAGGGAGTTCCCATAAGACTGTCAGCAAATTTCTCAGCAGAAACCTCACAGTCAAAGAGAGTAAGATGATATATTCAAAGTGCTGAAGATGAAACAACAACAACCTGTCAACCAAGAACACTATATCCAGAAAAGCTATCCTTCAGAAATAAAGAAGAGAGAAAGAGTTTCCTAGACAAGTATGTTGAGGGGCATTCATCATCACTATACTGGCTTTGCATGAAATGCTCTAGAAAGTTCTTTAAGCTGAAACAAAAGAATATTGATTAGCATCATGAAAAGATGAAAGTATAAAACTTGCCAATAAAGTTAAGTATACAATCAAATACTAGAGACCACTAATGCTGTAATGATAGTGTGTAAACACTTTCAACTCTGGTACAAACATTAAAGGACAAAAGTATAAAAATAATAACATGATTTGTTAATGGATACACAGTGTAAAAAGATGTAAATTGTGACATCAATAACATGAAATGTGTGTATGGGAGAAGTAAGAGTAGAAATTTTGTATGTGATCAAATTTAAGTTGCTATCAGCTTAAAATAGAATGTAAGTTGTTTTATGTAAGTCTCATGGTAAATACAAGTAAAACACCTATAGTAGATATATAAAACATAAAAAGAAAGGAATCAAAGCATGTCGCTACAAAAGATAATCAAATCACAAAAAGATAGCAACAGAGGAACAAAGGAACTACACAATAACCAGACAGTAGTTTTAAAATGGCAGTAATAAGTTCTCGCCTATTAATAATTAAGTGTAAATGGATTAGCTTCCCCAATCAAAAGATACAAACTGGTTGAATAGATTAAGAAGACGAACCATATGCTGCTGAAAACAAAAACAACAACAACAACAACACACTTTAGCTTTAGGGACAAACAGACTCAAAGTAAAAGGTGAAAAAAACATATTCCAAGCAAATGATAACCCAAAGCTAGTAAGAGTAGCTAATCTTATCTTATACAAAATAGACTTTCAGCCAAAAACTGTCACAAGAGACAGAGAAGGTCATTATATAACAATAAAGGGATTAATTCATTAAAAGGATATAAAAATCCTCTTGATTAGAATCCTTTTGATTGGAATCCTCTTGACTGGAATAGAACAGAAACTGAATAAATGTAAACTATTATTGTAAAATAGAGATCTCCAATGAACTACTTTTTATTTTTTCAAAGCTCTCCTAGAGATCACAGAGAACTGAACATGAAGAAAAGGTGAGCAACAGACAGCAATAGGCTTCATGCTTTAAATGGCTGGATAGGTTGCTAGAGATTATTGTTTGTGGTTTTTTTTTTTAATGTGATTCTAGAAACATAATTGGGGTTTCACAGATCAAATTCAAATTATTAACTTAGTATTTCAGTCTCCATTACTTAACTCTATCTTGCTTAGGGTTCCTAGGTTCCAGTACTTCCCAACCAGTACTTTACTCAAAGTAAAAGGCAGGAAAAATATATTCCAAGTAAATGATAACCCAAAGCTAGTAAGAGTGACTATTCTTCTATCATACAAAATAGACTTTCAGCCAAAAACTGTCACAAGAGACAGAGAAGGTCATTATATAACAGTAAAGGAAATAATTCATTAAAAGGATATGAAAATCCTCTTTCTTAGAATCCAGGTATGTTAGTGTTTCCCTTTATTTTGGTATTTCCATGGGAGACCTAATTTTAAATTTTCTGTTCTATCATCTCCATGATTTGTTAAATTATGTCTAGATTTATATTATTAATTTACTTACTATGATCCAATAAGCATCTTCTATGTATGAGACGGTAGGAATAAAATACAAATAAGACTTATTTCCAATCTTCAAAAATAAAGGAATTCACAATGTAGTGGGCACTTACCATACATAACACGCGTTCCTGCTTTTAAGCTCTTATTCTTTCTACAATTAGAGTGTCCTATCATTATTTTATTGATTTAATTCCTTTAATCATCCTATAGTCCATCTTATGTTCTGCTTCTTCCATAAATTAATTTTTAGTTTTTATAGCCCACACTAATTTTCCTTTTTCCTTCAGTTTTATAGAGGAAGTAGACACTATTCCTTACCCAAATTCCATTCTCTCATTCTTCCTAGCCACAGACTTCTATTTTGTGCAGAGTGGCAATGTGCTCAGTGCTGGATATTGAGTTCTGAAATTTATAAGCCAATTATGACAAGTGTATTCTTTAATTTGCTTGCTTCCCTAGCAAAGAAGGGTGGCCTAGGGATTCAATTATAGTCAACAAGATCTATGTGGCAATCCACTTGAGAGGCAAGTTTCTGAGAAAGCTTTTTTTTTTTTCTGTTACAAAGAGGAAGGTAAAAGGCAATCCTTCTGTTTCCTCCTCCTTCCCTCTTTGGAGATAGAAATGATGCTTGGAGTTGTTGCAGCTATTTTGTGATCATAAAGTGACAAGCATGAAAGAAAGACAAACATAATCCCAGAGATGTCAGCACAGACTTTATCACATACCAGGAATTCCCTACATCTCAACTTCTTGACTTCCTGTTAGATGAGAAAAATGAATCTCTATTTGTTTAAGCCACACAAGTTAGGATTTGTTACCTGCTGCTGAACACATTTCTAACCGAAATAATAATAATAACATTCATAATTTGAATTCACCAAACTGTTCTTCCTAACTAGATAACAGACACTGGTCACATTCTGGGCACTTAATAAACATTCATTTGCTTCACATCTTGATTAAGTATGCTAGACTTTCATATGTAATGAAATTCTCACACAGAAAGGAAGGAGAGAATTTGGATTAGGATCAGAAAAGAGGATTAAACCAGGTAAAAAAAGAAAAATTTGAGTCCATAATAAGAAATTATATGACAATAATTTGTTAAAGTTCTAGCTCAATTATTATATACGATAAAACCAAACTCGTAAATATTTTCCAAAATTAGTAGCACATATTTTAAGCAAGAAATAAGAGAGCAGAATAAGCCCTAAAGGATGTTTTAAAGAGATGATATAAACAAGTTTCTATTAAATATGAAGACAATGCTATGCAGTTGTATCTCTATTGAAACTGAGTGAGAAACGAGCATTTTGTCAAATACCACTAGCATTAAGACATTTTCTCTGTCCTTTAGGTTGTATGACTGTGATTCAGCCAAATTCTACAGGCTCCTTAGCATGCTAATTATTTCTAAAATATTTCACCTAAGCCTTGAGCCCATGATTTAGGAAACTAGTATAGCATTTGCTTTTGGAGAAAAGACTACGTAACTTAGGACAGAAGCTATTTTCGAGCCTTCCAATTATTACAAGTAAGTAGTGGGGAACTGTTGAGGAGAAAAATTAGTAGCATTGGGTCGTTTTAGGTTAGTGACCTTAAACATAAGGTGTGATTTAATCAGAAGCCAGAGTAATTATGACAGGAGGTGGGGAAAAAGACTCAGAGCAGCCTGGAGTTAGGGAGGACTTTGGTGGCAGCTTTCAGCTTGAGCTAAAACTGCAGGATTCTGTCAGAGGCTCCACAAACAAAGGGCTGCATTATGTAACCCATCTTGTATTTCTTTGTGAACTATTCCACGACAAAGTTTCATTAGCTTTTTTTTTTCTCTCCTAGAGATTTTACCACTTCCAGTCTGCAACTTGTTGCTCAGAAGGGAAACTTTGTACCTTAAATAAAAGTTTAAATCGTAAGCAAACTGTTTTTTTTTTTTTAAGAAACAAATCAAATTAATTTGAACTTTATAATAACTGGTAAAATGTTTTTAAGTTAGGTGGATGTTAAGTAATCTTACTGTAAGAATTTCCAAATAATTCAACAATACTTAGCAATAATTTAGCAATAGTTAGCAATACTAGTTCATCTCTCTCTCCCTCTCTGTCTCTATCATTTTCTGATAATGTTAGTATGTTAACATATGTAACACTTTTGGGTCACCTTTCAATGGAGCATTTTATAGGCAGAATTGGAAAACAGCATGTTACATGGATGGCACATAGCAATATATTCTCATAATAGTATCTGTTTTCAAAAAAATATATTTTTTGACCCATTATGAAGATATTCTAAGATTACAGTCCCAATACTGCCAAATTTAGCTTTGATACATAAAAATCTGTCTTTTAGTAGTTTAATTGTTTTATCAATTACTGACTTAAGAGACTTTCATTGTATAGCATTATATTGGTGAGTTATAAAAATAATTTAACTGCCAAACAGACTTTCCCATTTAACATTTCAAATGTTGGTTTAATGTTTATCACTTAGAACTCTTTGAAAGTCAGCTAAGGTTTACTGAGGGATTGCATAGACGATGTCTTTTCGTCCAAGAGTCTGGTTTGTGAATAGTCTAAATTTGCATGGAAGCTCCCAACTATCAATCTATCCAAAAACTTTAGGAAGGGGTGGGGGATTGATTCTCAGCAGGTGGCACTCTAAATTCTGATTTGGTCTTGAATGAATGCACCAGCATTCTGCTATCTCTTGGGTAGAATGTGAGACTGAACCATTCAATAATGCTTATAATGCTTAAGAACCAACTTGAAGGGAACTGTGGTATGAAGCCAAGTGATAGGTAACATACATGGATTTTCATTCTGCTGGACTTTTTTATCATTCAAAACAGCATCACTCTCAGACTCAGAATTATGGATAACCATGCCTCTCAGTCTACTCAGGATAGTTTCAGCTTCAGTTCCAATTGCCCAGGCACAATTATTAGTGTTCACTTTCACTTTCAAAAGTCTCCTAGTTTGGATGATAAACTATGGGTTTACCCTGCATATAAGCTTACAAAAAGTTATGTATAACACCATTTACAGTGATAATCATTCTATTCAGGGCAAATTAAAATAGACTCATTGGCCAACTTCTATAAAGAGAAAGAGAGAAACTAAAACATTATTACTTTAATCTCAGTGCTTTAATCAGAAAGACCTTGCTATCTAAAAAGTTTATTTTAAGATGACAACAGGTCAGGTGCGGTGGCTCACACCTGTAATCCCAGCACTTTGGGAGGCTGAGGCGGGTGGATCACGAGGTCAAGAGATCGAGACCATCCTGGTCAACATGGTGAAACCCCGTCTCTACTAAAAATACAAAAAATTAGCTGGGCATGGTGGCGCGTGCCTGTAATCCCAGCTACTCAGGAGGCTGAGGCAGGAGAATTGCCTGAACCCAGGAGGCGGAGGTTGCGGTGAGCCGAGATCGCGCCATTGCACTCCAGCCTGGGTAACAAGAGCGAAACTCCGTCTCAAAAAAAAAAAAAAAGAGATCAAAACCATCCTGGCCAACAAAGTGAAACCCCATCTCTACTAAAAATACAAAAATTAGCTGGGCATGCTGGTGGGCACCTGTAATCCCAGCTACTTGGGAGGCTGAGGCAGGAGAATCACTTGAACCCAGGAGGTGGAGGTTGCAGTGAGCCGAGATCGCTTCACTGCACTACAGCCTGAGCAAGCAAGACTCCATCTCAAAAAAAAAGAAAAGAAAAGAAAAGAAAAAAATGACAACAGAATTTCTAGGAATTATTTAGGATTTCTAATTTTAGATCATTTTTTTAGCCTTATCTTATACAAGCAAGCACATATGCCCTTTAAATTTGTGGTCGAGAAAGAAGTACAATATCTGAAATAAAGTTCTTCGAATCTTTGGTTTGAATTCTAATTCTACTATTTACTCAGTGTGCAAATTTAAATAATGTTCTGCGGACATTATTATTATTAACCTTTTCTAAAATGTGTTTAAAAATATTTTAAAAACCAGAAGAGAAAGAACTACAAATGCTGTGAAAAGCCGTAAGTTATTAATAGTTACTATTACTTCTTTTTATAAATAATGATAGCGTTTCCCTTTTCAACTTCTATGACACTTTCACAGACTGTAGAAAAATTTGGCCAAGCATGTGGTAGCAGGAGTCCTTCACTATAATCACCTTTCACAGATCCACAATATTTCTGGGTGACATCTCTGCATGGACATTGGTGCCCTACAAAGACCTAGAGAAGAAACACTATAGATCTTGTACACCAAGGCCAGAGTCTAAAAGGCTCAAATTTAAAGTACAAAATTCTTGTGAACAGTTTTGTTAGTAGTATCATGGGTTTCTTTCTTTCTTTTTTTTTTTTTTTTTGAGACAGAGTCCTGCTCTGTCACCAGGCTGGAGTGCAATGGTGCCATCTCGCTCACTGCAACCTCCGACTCCCTGGTTCAAGTGATTCTCCTGCCTCAGCCTCCCGAGTAGCTGGGATTACAGGCACGTACCACCACGCTCAGCTAATTTTTGTATTTTTAGTAGAGGCGGGGTTTCGCCATGTTGGTAAGGCTAGCTGGTCTTGAACTCCTGACCTCAGGTGATCCACCTGCCTCGGCCTCCCAAAGTGCTGGGATTATAGGCATGAGCCAGAGTTTCTTAAATATATAATTTTTCCTTGGAAGGAAGGGGAAACTTGAGGGGAAAAGTGGCTGGAGTAGAAAGACTAATTTGTAAGGCAGAAAGATTTTCTAATTACTAGCTAGATTTTATTTTATTTTACTTATTTTTACCAGCTAAATTTTAAAAAGAGATTCCTAGATCCCCATAGCCCTGTTCCCCTTTCTTTTTGTTAACGTTTCCCTATTTCTTCTCTGAAATCTTAATTTGACTAGAAAAACAATAGTGTTTCCTATTTGATTCTCTTAGTTTTCCTGACATCAAAAGTATATGGAAGGTGTATTTAGTTTTCCATTTATATTAATGTAATAAAATAATTTTATTTTTTAAGAAGACTCTCACTGTTTTTTCATTGTTGAAAAGACATTTCTTTAAAACTTTTAAGTAACTACAGAAAATGTTCTCATAAATTATCCCTCCAAATAATTAAGCAGGTAGAAAAGGCTAATCTTGTTATGCATGCCATTTTCGTTTGTTTAAACGATTACTCTGAGAATTAAGGCTGTAGTACCTAGTTTGAGGCCTCAAGATTTTCAGGTATGCACAAGGTTCTATCAACTAATTCTTTTTCTCACTGATGATCCTTTATTTTAAATATATTTCTATTTGCAAAGGTGGTAGGATAAAAAGAGGAGTGGCTGGCAAGAGACTAAAGAGGGGAAAGGATTCCCAACAAGGTGGTACTTAATATCTCAGGGCTGAAAAAGAGCATTAGAAAGATTCTCCAATCTCTTGGAGAAAAAAATATCTTTCACACATTCTGTCTATTAGAACTTCATTTGTGTTTAACAAGCCCCTCTTTTAAAATGCAAATTTGCCTTGTGAACCTGTAAACCTCATTCACACCTTATTGTTAATTACTTTGATGTTCTAGAATATGATCAACACTTAACTGATATTGGCAATCTAGGAATGAACAAATTGCTCAGGGTGAAAAAAGGAAAAGTTTGGTGGAGTGGGGCTGTAGGTGGTAGTGTAAGAATTTCATTTGTGAGAAATAGAGCATACTGATGTTCTGAAGTTCTGTCTAGGAGAATGGTAGTAGTTAGGGTGCCACAAAAAGAGCACTTTTCCTGATTGCCAATGTCTTGCTGAAATCAGAAGTCTGAAAGACTGCAAACCTAAGTTTTAAATATTTAGCCATAACAAGCTAATCAAGCTTGCTCTTTTCTGAAACATTTTAAGTTAATTCCTAATAGTTCTACAGCTCAGTGACCTTGGGTTCTAAGACTCATTTGGTTCAATCTCCCAGGTTTAATGCTGAACTGATAAATGAATTCCAAGGAAAAAAGGTGAAAATGGCCCAGTCCTTTTTTACTGTCTCCCTAGTCATTTATTTCAGAGATTTTGGAATGTAATCCTAGAACACACTGTAAGCAATTTCAGAAGAATACACAGGATACAGTATTTCTCTGTGTGTCTCAGTGAATGTCACTTGACCTGATATATCAAAAGGTTGCAAAATTTGAATTAGACTTCAGTTGACTTAAGCTACACCTCTTAGCTAGGCAGAAATTCAAGGAAAAAAAGTATTTTATGTCATCTTGTAACATTATTAATCACCTCCTTTTATATAAAAAAAAATATGCTAAACTCTTAACTGTTCAGAAAAGGGGTCATCTTTCCTGCCAAAATGGCTAATTTTAGTTTTTATGTAGTTGGATACATTTGTAAACTATTACATGAAAACATATGGTTGGAACATGCTTACTCCCTCATAAGTGTTCCTCTTTTGAGGCCGCAAAATTTTCCTAGTTGCTCCATGTGCTACTTTGTTGTGCTGATGACTTCTTGTTCTAAATAATTGTCTTCCTTTTCCATTGTTAATGAAATGAGTTCTAATAAGGAACAAAGAAATGCTCTGATGAAAATCCCTTTCTTGTAGAATGGACTGGGAACTGATACAGGACACTGGGGAACAGCAAATGCTGTGTTGCACATTCTTCAGTGAAATGATCCCTTTGTAGTTTATTCACCTGAATGCATTTTGGCAAAGTGAAGCAATAGTGGGAAAAGGATTGTTTGTGTAGCTAATCTTCAGTTACTCAGAAAGTACTAGACATGTTTTCCTTACATAAATCTACACACTTAAGTGTCAATGTACACAATTTGACTGGTGAATCACCATTTTAAGGAATCTAACCCATAAGGAAGAGCGAAAAACTTTCCCAGAATTGAAATTTCACCAAACCTCTTCTTGGAGTTTTGGTGTATGACTCTCAGTTGATCTTTGAGTGTAACAGTCAACTATTAAGTTGGCATGACTGAAGTACAGTTTTTTCAAATAGAAGAGTATTTTAGAACAAATGAGAATTCTAACTCTTTAATTTCTAACTTTATATTTTGCCCTCACCTCTCCTTGTGACATTCTACCCTTTTTCCCTACATATTTTTAGCAGGATTCCTTTCAACTGCTCCATGACAGTGATATTCTACTGTTCTGGCACATGATAGGTTCTCTTTAACTACTTTTTGAGTGCACAAATGACCATTTGGACAAATATTATAAGGTGAACAATAAAAATCCCTCAATATGCGAATTAATAAGTCTACACCTTTGGGAAATAAGCCATGATAGTAACAAAATTAGTAACAATTCCAAGGATATTTAGGAAGGATGAAGCCTAGAAGATTAAGAATGAGAAATTTTAGAATCATAAAAAAAAGCTCAATACAATTGACAGCACATGCAGAAAGAAGCTAATATATTATCGTACAAAATTAAATGGAAATTAGAAATTAGAATTCTATTGGTATTATTACTTCAAAAACAGGAAGTTATTTATTTCTGCTCCAGTTTTAGAGACAAAAAATGTGCCAGTACCACCAAGAGCAGAATAGGGAGAGATGTTTGGAATTAAAGAGTTACAGGTTATGTTATGGTTCATTCATATTACTGCCTATCACTGAAGTTCATAATTATCAATGTTGCCATGGTTGTCAATAAATGCTCAACATTACTAATCATCAGAGAAATGCAAGTCAAAACCACAATGAGATACCATCTCATACCAGTCAGAACGGCTATCGTTAAGAAGTTAGAAAACAACAGGTGCTGGTGAGGTTGTGGAGGAAAGAGAATGCTCATACATTGTTGGTGGGAGTGTAAATTAGTCCTACCTATTAGGTACTATGCTCATTACCGTAGTAATTAAGGTGGGATTCCTACACCAAACGTCACAATCACGCAATATTCCTATGGACTAAATCTGCATATGTATCCTTTATATCTAAAATAAAAGTTGAAATTTTAATAAAGATGGTGCTAATCCCTTATATCACAGAATTATATAGTCGTGGGTATCAGGATAAAAAATATTTAGGATATAATTTGAATGAGTTCACTAGCTCTGGAAATGAAAGAATAAACAGCAAACTAATTTAGAAATTAAATTTTTTTTTATTTCCCTAAGGATAGTGAATAGCCCCTATGGATAATGAATATCCAACAGCATATTGTAATAAATAATATACATTTATTGTTAATATAACATAGTTTATTGCATACACATACTATGAGCTCCACAAGGTTAACTGAACTGAATATTACAAAGTTTAAAGACCTATGAAAATACATTAAGAGCTATCCATATAAAAATAAAATGTTAGTTTTTGTAAGGGCTAATAGTGGGAGACTATATTGGTGAATTAACACAAAAGATCATCTTTTGTTTAAGAGTTCATATATTTTAATGTACATTATACTTATTTACAGAAATTTTCTTTACTACCAACTGTTCTCAAACCCATGCCCTAATAATCACATATGTGATTACTTAATATTTACCTCAAACCTTTATGAATACCACCAAAAACATTACTGACAAATGTAATTAATTATACAGGCAAATGGTGAGGTCTCACAGCCTCACCTCTCACCTTCTTCCCAATCACTCAAAGACTGACTATATCCATTTGTCTTGTTATCTGGAAATTGGCTTTATTTGTTAATTCCAGAGATGTTTCAACTGTAGCTTCAGCCAGCTGTTTCCTTCTATCTTTCTGGGTGGCATCAGTTTACAAAGGATAGTATTGTTGAGGGTCAAAGTTATTTTATTTTGGGATTATTATTGGATTCCCCCACCCCCAGCCCCCCTGCAGTATCTCAAAGAGGAATGTTGAGTCATTGAGATGTAATGTGACTCCTTAAACTAAGTAGACTTCTAATAAAAGTATATTTTTATTATGGAGAAGCCAAATTAATTTTATCAATTATATGAGAATTTATTTACCATTTGGCTTTATCAGATATTTCATTAGACAAAACACCTTTCTCAGACTTTACGTAATTACAAAGAATGCTGTATAAAAACTGCTGTCTATAAAGCAGGAGATATTTATTCTTAGTTCTTTGCTGAACAAATTATGTAGCTTGGAGAAACAGAGGGAAAAGAAAAATGGATGAAATAGAGCCCTCAACTATGGGATAAAGTCCAAAGCACAGAGAAGATCAGAAAACAATGCAGCAGTTTTGCAGAATTATGATAGGAAGTACTGATTAGGGAAGAGTCAACTTTTTGTTCTTTGTCATTGACTGAGGTCCTTTATTAAAAATAGAACCTAAACATTTTAGGAATAAATTTTTCTAAAATTTCTCAGTTTTTATAAAACCTCTACAGAAAAAAGAAGGATTATGTGAAAAGCAGCTAAATGGGAGAAAAGTAGGGGTCTGTGGGTGAAAAAGGAGTTTACCATTGCAACCCCTGTCCTTGATGCCCTCTCTCAGTAGGACTGGTGGATCGAACAGGTTTGAAAAATATTTATGTAGAGATGAAAAAAAGTAAAAGCTCTAGTTTAGAGAGAATAAAAGACACATTTTTCTCCTGTGTAGTAGAGCTCGTATTTGGAGAAGGAAGAGACTTCTTTCTTCAGATGAAAACTCCTTCTTCCAAGAAAAAACTCCATTAGGAAAAATGGAGCAGCAATGGGTGAGAGAGACCAGGCTTAAGATTTGTTTTGGAGGTTAAATTTGTTCTGGAAGTTGATAGAATGTGGTGAAAGCAAAATACAATGTAAAATAAGCAAAAAAAAAACAACTCTTTCTTCCAGCCCATTGTATATTGGAGAGTTAGTTGACTTTTCTACTGTAAATGTAAAGAAAACAAAAGTTTCATTCATCTTCCTGTAATGATGCCAATCTAATTTGCTATTAAATTTCTGTTCAAAAGCCCTATTTTGTTTAGTTACAAGGGATTTGATCCCCTTAAACTTTCCCAGGCAGTTTGTATGGAAAGGCAGTTGCTAAGGGTATTCCTAAGGGAACTTGCAAAATGTTGGAAGATAAACAACCTCAATACAATATGCAGAATTAAGTAGAAGGGATGGTTTAAGAGTTACCTTTTGAAGAAAAAGAAAAGATTCAGAATTCTGGGTTAGAGTTGCTAGTTAATCACTGATTTGAAGGTACTTAATCAAGGAAATTTTATACTTCCCAAGAAAGTAGAACTTTTACATAGTTCCTCTTGTGAATAAAGGTAAAATTATCATGGAGAGGAAACTAAAGAGAAATGTTCACCATTTCCCCTGTATATTCTTCCTTTCTTTTCTCCCACTACCTCTAGTGCTCTTCCTTAAAGATTTAAATAACTAAAAATAGAAAGCCATGGGTGGCAGCTTGGAGTTCCCAAAAGTCCAAAGTGAGCTTAAGCTTCTGACCAAAACTTTTGGAAATTTCCTTAGGTTGAGTGAAAGAAGCAGTGTGAAATAGCATGAGTTCGAGTCAGTAAGCCATCAATTTAAAATCAAACTCCACTATTTATTACTGGTGTGATCTTGAATACATTAGCCATCCTCTTTAAATTTCAGTCATTTCTAAGGTGATGATTATCTATAATCCTGTATTACATATACAATGTAAGTACTCAGTAAATACTCAGTACTTCTCTAGTACCTCTAACTTGGGTTTGGCTAGTAATCATGATAACTATGGGAGAGAAAGAAGATATTTAATCCTGAGGGCACTCAGTCTCTGTAACAATCATTTGATAATTGATCAGATGATACTTTGTTAACATCTCTTTAATTTTCTAATTGATAAAACATTAAGAGAAGAAAAATGATTAATCTCTAACTTTTAGCAATCATTGGAAAATAACTAAAGATCAGAACTATAAGAAACATAAAACTTTTCTACATTATTAAAATTAACCTTTTAGAGATTTTCCACAAGCATATGGTATGTAAATTTTAACTAAATGATTTTACATTAAATGTATTTTGTGCTATGTTTTGACTAGTTGATTTTATTGTAGTATAGAATGTAATATGACGTTCCTTCCATTATCCTCTTATTTATCTGTTAATAAAAAATTTACTGAGGAAACAATTATTATAGTTAATATTTATTATTTATTACTAGTAGGCATTGTACTAATTACACTATTATTAGTTTAAATATCATTAATAGCTATAAACATGCTATACATAATAATAATAGAAACTATGGAGTGCTAACTGTGTAATACATTTTGCTAAGCATTTTACATACATTCTTACAGTCAATAATTTCAAAAATGTAATGAGCTAAGTGTCACCAGATAAATGAGAAAACATAATAATCTTTCTTTATTAAAGGAAAACTTGCCATATCCACACAATCTTCCAAAGCACTGACAGAGTAGAATGATGTCTTAAATTTAGAAAGTGTCATTCATAAAAGTGTATTGTTAACTACAAATCTGTGCTATCTGCAATAATAATATTGTATTACACAAGATAGAAAGTTACCCCCTAAAAGATAGCATTTGATAAATTATACATAAAAATCTAGAAGAATAAGAATATAACAGAGGAGTAAAATTTGATCTGAAATACAGAGATAATTAAGTAAAACAAAGTATGTTAGCCCAACTGGAATTTGTTTCAATGTATTTCAAGGTTCAAAATATAGTAGAGGAAGATCATTGACATTGTCAGGTGATTATCATTAAATTTCAATCCAAAGGCAACTAACTCAAGCTATGCGGATATAGAAAGTAGGGCTTCCTAGGCAAATAGTATTTATTCTAGCTGTATTCTTTTGACTAACCAGCTGACCCAGAAATTAAATATTTAAAGACTTAAAAATAATATAATTTTAAGCAGTTGACTTATACATTACGAAACAGAATGATCCTCATTATACTTGAAGTAGCTCATCATTTAAAATTTTAATCTATGCCCATTCATTTTCTTTCTTCCCAAATAATGCAATAATTTAATTACTCCACAGTTTAATTTGGCAGAGGAGCCAAAAAGATAACACTATTCCTTCATTATTGTTAACTTTACTTTAAGGAGAAAAATACACCATAAACTATATAGGAAATCTTATTTTTTGGGTGTCCACCACAATGTTTTCACTAACTCTCTTACTGCCTGAATACAAAATGTTACCATTTAATCAGATGAGCCTGTATGAAGTTAGAAACATTCAAGTGAAACTCATAAAATAAAGAAGATAGACTCCAAAAATTCCAGTTCTTGAGAAGCTGATTACACACAAAAGGGCTGTTAAAAGTGAGCAGAAAATCTTCTGGGCTCATTTAATAAAAGAATGTAGAGTTCTATGGGATTCTTTTCTAAAGAAACCACTAACAATGTTGCAGATCTACAAAACCTAAAAGAAAGCATAATGGACTCATGTCTCTGCTTTGTGACTCATGGGTATACTTCATCAGGATGTACTTCCTCTTTTAGGGGGTCATATAGGTGAATAAGCTGACAAAATCTTCAGAGAGAGAAATTCCGAATGTGTCATAGGAATAGAATTTATTTGATCTAAGCTTTCTATATATATTAAAAAAACAAATTCTAATCCAAACTTTAATGAATTCAGTACTGTTGTTGTTGGCTTGCCTCTAGAATGTCTCTTTTCACCAACTCACATTACTTTAAATTTATACTAGGTAAATTATATATTTCCCAAATCTTTTATAAAAGCATAAGCTAAATGAAATAACGTTAAAAGGCTGATTGAAGATTTCCTTTTAAAAGCAGTCATAAGAACAACAGCAATAATAATATAACAACAGTATACACTATGTTTCAGGCACCATGTTTCAAGTTTATACACACTAGTATTATTAGGGCAGTCACTGCTTTTGAGAAGCTACTCCAGACTAGGAACTACACAAACTCTGCCATACACACACGATAGAAACAATTTTAATTACAAAGACAGCTAGAAAATAAAATGAATAAGAGTATCATGAAAGATTTTTTGTAAAACTGAACAGATTCTTTCATATTTCTCTGTCTAAATCTCTCCAAATATCCCTATTGTCTGCTTTTTAAAAGAAAAGACACCTTAAAAAATTTTTAAAAATATACGCAAAGAAAACTTTTACTCATTTATATATAAAGCATTCATTCTTAACTTTATAACAGGCACAATATCATCTACTATTTCTGAAAAATCATTGAAAAGTAGCCATAAAAACTTAAAAAATTGAAAGTAGTCTTTAGAGAGCAAAAGGCCAGGAAGAGTTCTTAGAATACGCATTGACCTTTACTAACCATTTTCAATGTCAGACACTTTTGTCTGTCAATGCTTTCTCCTGTTATTTTTCATATCCCTAGATTAAGAAATATTAATATCTAATTACAAAAAACATCCTAACAGTTGCCCCTACAAAAGCATATTCCCATGAAGATCAAGAAAACAAAAAACATGACAGAGAGTCAGTATTCTGAGGGCCTTTTAGTGTTCTTCGTCTTTTTCCTACTAGTATTATTAGGCCTACTGCCTTTTACCAGTATGCTTTTTATGTAGGTCTTGGACATAAATATCAGTTGTTAAGTTGCTACATCCATGGTCATTTAAAATTATTTCAACCATAAATGCTTTTAATTTCCTGAATATCTTAAAGCTGTCTAAGTATAAATATTCTCCCATTATATTCCTGTATGCTAATATAATAATCTAGTTGGAGTCAAGTTTCATGGAAATAAGAAAACTGGTATATTATAAACATTTTAAATATTGAAAAATATACATGAAAGCTGTAGGATATAAAGTGTAGTCAGGCCTTTCGAACTTCTGATGCATCATTTTAAACTATCATTTATCATTTTGATAAAGCTGCGGTCAAGTTTCTAAAAATGCAACTCATTAAAAGCAAGAATAAATGAATGAGAGATGAGTCAGCTCGTTTGATGGGAAGGGTATAAAAAATCTTCAAAAGCATACCACATGACTTGGTAAATATTCAGTGTATCAAAATGTAGTTGCCATCTGGCATTGATAGACTGGGCTAGAATATGTGTTAAAAAAAAAAAAAAGAGCAAGAAAGGAAATAGCCAGGTTAATGTGCACTTGTCTACATTTCATAATTTAGGTATTAAGTGCCTTAATATTTACTATCAAAGAAAGGCTGCATTACAGTCAGACTTGGGCAGTATTTGTTGGGGATAGCTAAGAAATGAAAGAAGACAAGGCCTGATGGCACTTAAGAAAGCTAAAATCAAACAAAAAAAGGTCGTTTAGGTAAACAGAGTTCTCAGCCATATGGTAATATTGCCAGAACACCAGCATCACCGTTAAATGCAGGGAAGTGGTAAGCTTATATTTAAAAATAAACTGAAATCTTGCTTATTTTCAGCTTTGACTATTTTAATTATTCTTTTCTTTGACTTTGACAATTTAAAAGTATAGAGAAAACCAGGGAATAAGTAAAACCACTGGTTGGATAGTAAAAGGAAGAAGGAAAAAGAAAAAGTCCTGACATTCTTTGAATTTTTAAAGCTAGAGTTTGCTATTAACTTTGCAATATGCAACCAAACAAAAAGTAAATCTGAAGGACTCCTCTTTTCTCCCTCTTGCTCAAGAAATAAAACATATTTAGAAAGTAGTGTCATTCACAAAAGAGAAAACTGAACAGGAGCAGTGAACACTTGCCCAAGGTAGTGACTGTCCAAGGCCATATCTGGACTTGTTAATTAGATGTTTCTTTCTTTAACCTTGAATATTCCCTAGACTTCCAAATCTTGATAATTTATGTTCTACAACATCTCTTGGAATCAGAGCAACAGGCAGAAGAGAAAAGTTTTACAACAGCTTTGAAGGTTAATTAGGACAGTGGGACCAGGGCAACCATTAGCAAAATAGATGAAGCTCGTCAGGTGAGAGCTGATTAGGGTCAACACAAAATTTTTAAAAGTTGAGGTATAATTTATATTCAGCAAAATTCATAGACTTTAAAATGTACACAGGAAGAGTTTTGATAAATTTATGCACCTATGTGTATATATTTACTACCATAACAGAGGCATAGAAAGTTCTTTTTTGTCCCGTTCTAGTTAATTTCCACCTCCCATAAACAAACAATATTCTGATTTTTATCACCATAGAATAGTTTTGCCTTCACATAAATGAAATAACCTATGTGTACTATTGTGTCCTGGATTCTTTTGCATAACATGTTTCTGGAATTCATCTACATTGTTGTATTATACTCTGTTTTGTTTTATTTGCTTATTAGTATTTCATTCTATGAATATACCACAATTTGTATATCCCTTTCCACATTTGCATGTTTCTAGTTTCAGGCAATTAAAAATGAAGTCATTATAAACATGCCTGTACACATATTTTTGAGGGCATAATTTTCATTGTTTTTTGGTAAGTATCTAGGAATGAAATTATCAAATAATATGGTAGGCATATGCTTAACTTTAGAAGATACTGATCCAGGGTTCCATAGTAGAACTCTATATTTAGAGGAAGTCTTGAAATTAGGTGATATGAGCCTTTCAACTTCATTCTTTTCTAAATTTAAAAAAATTTTTAGTATTTTGAGTGTGGACTCACATTCCTTTGCTAAGCTTATTTCTAAATACTTTATATTTATAAGCTATTATAAATTGATTTTAAAACTTCATTTTCAAGTCATTTGCCTGTACTACATAAAAATGCAATCAATTTTTGTATATTGATCCTGTGACCTTCCTAAATGCACTTGTTAGCTCTATTAGTTGTTTTGTACATCCCTTAAGAGTTTCTAATGTAAACAATTAGGGTATTTGTGAATAAACAAGATGTTACGTCTTCCTTTCCTATGCTTTTAATTTATTTTCCTCGCCTTATTGCTCTGGCTAGGATCTTTAGAACAATGCTGAACAGAAGTAGTAAGAATATATATCTTTGCCTTCTACTATATCCTAGGAGGAAAGCATTCGGACTTTTATCATTATGGATAGTATTAATTATAGGTTTTCATAGAGGCCCTTCATCAGATGGAGGAAGTTTCAATCTATTATAATTTTCTGAGAGTTTTCACTATGAATTCCTGTCAAGTTTTTTCAATTGCTTTTTCTGCATCTATTGAGATCATATTTTTCTTCTTTATTCTAGGAATATGATGAATTTACAGTGATTTGTTTTCAAATGTTAAACTAAACTTGCATTCCTGAGCTAAAACCTACTTGATCATGAGGTATTACACTTTTTACTTTTTATTCTTGAACTTTGTTTGCTAATATTTTGTTAAAGATTATTGTGCCTAGAACCATTAGGAATATTGGCCTATGCTTTTATTTTCCTGTAATATCTGTCAAGTTTTGCTGTTGGGATTATGCCTGTCTCATAAGTCAGGAAGTGTATTTACCTCCTATATTTTCTGATAGAGTATGTGTAGGATTAATATTCTTTCCTCCTTAAATGTTTTATAGAATTCTCCAGGGAAACTATCTAAATTTGAGGTTATCTTTTTAGGAATGCTTTTGACAACAAATTCAATTTATTTAATCAATAAAGGAACATCTTGATTTTTTGTGTTTACCATGCCAGTTTTGGTATTATGTTTTTTTTTAATAAATTTGCCTCTTTTATCAAAGTTGATCAAATTATTGACATGAAACTTTCATAATATTCCTTTGCTGTCCTTTAATATTATTATGATATGTAATGATAATCTCTCAATACTGATATTCATAATTTGTATCATCTCTTTTTCCTTGATCTTTTCTGTTACAGGTTTATAAATTTTATTAATCTTTTCAAATATTAAAGTTTTGTTTTCATTAATCTTCTTTGTAGTTTGTTTTCATTTCAGTTTTTTGCCTTTTTTATTTGTTTCTTTCTTTTTTTTTTTTTTACTACTTTTGGGTTTATAATGATTATACTTTCCCACTTTGTTAAAGTGAAAACCCATGCTATTGATTTTAAACCTTTATTCTTCCTTTTAATTTTTGATTAAAAGCTCAAAATTTCTGCTAAGCCCCTCTTTGGCTTATATCATGAATTTCAATATATTGTATTTTCATTTAATTCATTTCATAAATTTCAATATGTTGAATAACTTAACTTTTTAAAATTTCATGACTTTTCAACCATGAGATATTAAGTTTGTTGTGCAGTTTCCAAGTGGTCTTTTCTAGATTTTTTTAAAATTTTCTGATTTAATTAAATTACTACCAAGAAGCATATTTTGTAGTATCTCAATTTTTTGAAAATGTTTGAAACTCATTTTATGAAACTGATTAGGGTCTACTTTAATAAATAAAGTAGAGCATACGTACAGGACACTATTCGCAGCTGGAATATGTGCTTTAAAACACATAATCTCCAGTTGGGAACAGAACACATTCTCCAAGTGGGAATAGTGTTCTGTAAATGTCAAATAGGTCAAGGCAGTTGATGGTGTTTTTAATTTCTTGTGTATTCTTACTAATTTTCTGTTTGTTCTATCAAGTTCTGGAACAAAGATGTTAAAATCTCCAATTGTTATTGTAGATTTCACTATTTCTCTCTAGCTTTCTGTTAGTTTGTGTCTACATTTTTATGACTTACATGTTTGTGACAATTTCACACATATGATTAGGAAATATCCCTCTTTAATAGTACTCCTTGGCATGAAGTCTATTCTATGTAATATTAATATAGCCAATCTAGCTTTCTCATGCTTATTGTTTGCATTGTATATATATTTCTATCTTTTCACTTTCAAGATATCCATGTTATTATATTTAAAGTGTATTTCTGACAGACAGCATATAGTTGAGCCTTGCCTTTTTATTCACTCTAATACTCTCTGTCTTTTAATTGTAGTATTTAGACCATTTACAGTGAATGGAATTATCGGTACAATTAAGTCTACCATTTATTTCATTATATGTTTTCTATTTTTTCCTTTGGATTTTTGTTACTGTTGTTCCTGTGCTTTTCTTTCCTTTTTTAATAGGTTAAACAGATCAATTGTTTTCCCATTCAAATGCACAACTGGGATTTTAGCTGTATCTTTTTGTGTTATTTTTTTAGCAGTTGTTCTAAGGATTATAATATGCCTGTTTAATTACCACTGTTTATATAGAGTTAATATTTTACCATTTTATGCAAATGTGAGAATCTTTTAAGTATAATTTCATTTACTGCTACCCAGTACTTTGTAGTATTTTTACATATTTATATCTGCAAGTACTATAGACTCATGAGAAAATATAATTTATGCATTACTCAGTTTTTCTTTTAAAGAAATTAAAAAATAAAAGGATATTCTTTTTACATGTAAATACATACTTTAAAATTTTTAGTGAAAAATTTCTGTAAAACCATGTTTCTATCTTGGTTCATGGTGTCATTTTCCTTCACCCTGAAGCACTCACTGCCTTTCACATTTCTTATAGGAGTTCTACTGACAACAGAAAATTCTTTATTTCTTCATTATTCTTGCAATAATTCATTATTCTTGCAACTTTACTCTATACAGAATTCTGGTTTCGCAGTTGTTTTTCTTTTCAATCATTAAGAAATAGCATTACATTTAGTATGAGGAATCAGTTGATATTTAATTGTTCCCCTATAGGTGATGTATTGTTTCTACCCTTGTGGCTGCCTTTGCGATTTTTCTTTGTATCTTTGGTATATAGAAGTTTGAATACAGTGCCTGCATGTGATTTTCCTTGCATATTTTTGTGTTTTTCTCAGCAAATTTTGGACATTTTCAGCTATGATTTCCTCAAATATCATTTCTGTCCCATTTTCTCATCTGCCACCCACAATCTGCTGTTAAGATTCTCCAACAAATCATTTTTTATTTCAGATTCTGTACTTTAACCTTTGGTTCTTTTTAGTAATTTCATTTCTTTTTTCTTCTTCTGAGACATGTAAAGTATAGTAGACTGGTTGATTCTGTTATACAGATCACACTGCAAATTTTTGAATCCTTTTTCTCTATGTTCTTTGTATTAATAATTTCTATTGATCTGTATTCAAGTTTATTGACACTTTCTCTGTGATCTACAATCTGTTGTTAAGTCACTTCAATGATTCTTTAAAAAATTTTCAGATATTATACCTTAACTTTTTACTTCTTTTTAATAATTTTCATTTCTCTCCTTATTTTCTCATCTATTCCCTCATTATGACATTTTTTTTTTTAAGGGACAGGGTCTCGCTTTATTGCCCAGGCCGGAGTGCAATGGAGCGATCTCAACCCACTACAACCTCCACCTCCTGGCTTCAAGCGATTCTCATACCTCAGCCTCCTGGGTAGCTGGGATCACAAGCATATGCCACCACACCTGACTAATTTTTGTATTTTTGGTAGATATGGGGTTTTGCCATGTTGGCCAGGCTGGTTTTGAACTCCTGACCTCAAGTGATCTGTCTTCCTTGGCCTCCCAAAGTGCTGGAATTAAAAGCATGAGCTACTGTGCCAGGCCTGAAAATATACACATTTAAAAAATCTTGAATATATTTATAATTTCTGCTTTAAAGTGCTTGTCTAATATATTTATAATTTCTGCTTTATAGTCCTTGTCTACAACTTCTGAATCATTGAGGGATCTATTTTTATGGACTTTTTAAAAAATTACATGTCACATTTTTCTGTATCCATCACCAGTAATTTTTGAATTATAGTTGAACATTGTTTATAATATGTTGTACAAACTCTGGGTTTGGTTATCTTTCTCTAATGCAACGTAGCTTTATTCTAGAAGGTAATTAAATTACCGGTTGGCCACTTTGATTTGAAGAGGACTGGTTTTATGATTTGATAGAAACTTTCAATGCTTCAGTTTTGTCTCTCTTTCTAGAATTAATTTCTTAGTTCTGGGCCATCATCTATATTTCTAAGGTTTGATCCTTCTGGTATTCATAAAACCTGAGACATTAACCAAACCCTTCTAACTAGTTTGAGTAAAACTCAAACTCCTACCTTTGTCTCCCCTTCATCTAACCTATCTGTTCAGCTCTTTTAGCTTTCTAGTTGTTCCTTTTCTCCAGGCACTTATCAGGCTCCCACATCCATGTATAGTTTATGTCAGCCAAAATGTTAGATAACTTATATGTAGATTTATGGGAGTCCTCCCTCGATGGCTCCATCCTTTCTAACACTTCCTTCCTCAATTTCAGCCACTCTGCCAATGCCAGCTCCATTTTCTAACATCACAAACCGATAAGATTGTGACTTTCTGCTTGAATTCTAACTTCTCTATACCATACAGACTGGGAAGTTCCTTGGAAGCTGTAACAAATGTGGATTTCACCCAGCACAGTTCACTCCAGATTCTGACTGCTTTTGGTCACTCTCCAGTGCCTTCAAATAATTGTGGGTTTTTTTTTTAAGTTTTTAATTGGAGTTTAGTTTTCTTTTTAAAGCTTAACCATAGTTTGGAACTGTTATCTGTGGAAATATTTGTCCTGAACCAGTACAAGTTACTCCTCTATTACCAAAATCAGAACTACCAAAATTGTGGTTTTACGTTAGATAGTACTTGAACTGATATGGAAAACTGCATTAGAATCAAAGTATCTGTCGGGCTTCCTCTCTCAACATTCTGCATTTTTTAAAGTGAGAAAAGACTATTTTTTAACCTTTTAAAAAAATCACTCATAGTGCCTAGGAAAGTGCTATATATTCCACTCACTCGCTAAATATGGCCAATGAGTATTTCTATAATTAAATTGAGCTGAATAATCTATGTGAGTAAAATGAAACAGAGCTATAAATGAAAATTACCTTAAGGAATTTGCTTGGGAGATTAGTGTTATGTGATATTTCTAATTATGACAGAGAAGTTGAACATGTGGTATAGTTGTGTAGGGAAAATGGATAACTCTTATCTTCATTATTTTTTAAGTCTTATTCTAAGATAGGCATTTGCTAAGTAGTTTATATATATGAACTTATACAATTTTCACAACCATTTTAAAAAATCAATAGTATCATAACGTTATTTTGTAGATCACAAAACTACAAAGTATCCCAGGCCATACGACTGCAGAGTTAAATTCCAATCATTCCCTTTAACTACCTGCTCAGAATTGAGATCAAACTCATCCACAGCAGTCATCATTGGTTCTAAGAATATACATCACCTATTAATGTTCTTTTCCAACTCCCATGTTAACAACTTGCTTTCTCTGTCATGTAACCTTGCTCTCTGTTATCTCCATGCTTTTCTTGCTTATTTCATGGAGCAGCCATAAAATGGAGAACAGCAATTGAAGCAGTGAATAATAGCCAAGAAGCATGTCTGGAATCAGTGAACCTGAGACAGCCTGTCCACTTCTGTCCATCACTCTTGTCCTTTAGAACTCAGTTTCAAATTCATCTCTTTTAGACATTCATCTCTTCCCATGTTTAGTCTGGAACCACCTTCCTTTTCAACTGACCAATTACCCTGGCAAATTAATGTAATAGATGAGTATTAATTACCTGCTTTTGTGTCTTAACAACATTCTAGGTGCTGTGCTAAAAACAAATGAGGAGGAACACAAGGTCTGCATACAAGCACATTACATTTCAGTTAGGGAGATTTTGACCCATCTCACAGTCACAAACTTCATCCAAGTTATTTCATCAACCTCTATGTATGCATATATTCCAATAACTTGTTTTGCTTTTCTTTCTTCTTTGTAGCAATTTCACACAGACTATTCACTTCCAAAACCTAACTAACTTCCTGTTGGTACCCAATCCGTTAACTCTGGAGGGGTGAATGGAGTCCTGTGGCTCCTGGCAGTGTTCCTGAAGATCAGGTCCCTCTGGTGGAACTCAGTTCTCACTGCCTTATCTAACCTTCCTCACTCAGCTTGTAATCAACTTAACTTTTAAAGTCTTTGTACACATTAGGTAATATTTGTTTTCTGAACTCCCAGGGGGGTTGTGATAACTGCCCAACTAGGAAGCCCTACCCTTCATTATTCAGCAACAGCTTGAAGAATATTCTAATTCTAACTTTCCGCCCTCTGACAGACGAGCTGCATCAAAGGCTGTGTTCCCCTGTTTGTTTTCTTCCTGAAGCAGAATCACCATTTCAAACTAAGTAATCTATTAGAAAAGTATGGACTCTGGGTCCAAATTTTTAAAACATGTCTCTTCTGTGAACCACAGCAAATCTAAACTGGATTATGCCTTGTGTTGGATTCAGAACTCATGTGGTCCCTTGTTCTTTGCCCTCTGGATCCCTGCATGCTGTTCAGGGGAAGTTACTGGCTTTTGAACTGGCAGTTTGAAAATGAAGGCATTTTTCTTTTAGGGAGAATAGTCCTTCAGTGATTTAAACAACGAGCCTTGTGATCAAAATAATTCATAAAGGAAAAGATTTATGAAGTGACTTCACTAGCACACAATGCATTTTTAAAACTTTGTTTTTTAAATAAATCTGTCAGTACACAAGCCAAGACAACACATCTGAATGCAATATCAGTGGACACACCCTGAATCTCTTCTCCTTTGCTTGTCCAAGACTGTGGTAGAAAAGGGAAATGATTCTCTTTGTCTTTTCTTATTTAATGTTACTATTTAAAAAATTTATTTCTAATTCCATGAAAAGATTTTGTAAAACTGTGCATACTATTGTTTCCTGTAGGAAAACCTGCCTTTAACAAATACATTTTCTACTGACCACTAGTGCTTGTTTAAGAAACTAAAAAATAAATAAAGAAGTCCAACTTATAATGAATCCCTCTGGCATTAGGGAGCCTGTTCTAATCTCCCTTTATCAGGTTTGAGTGATAGTTCTGCTCAACAAGTATTGACAGGGCCGTCCTGTTTCTCAGGCTTTCGTTTCCCTCGGTTGGAGAAGGATACAGTGCATTTTCACATTCTCAAAGTCTGCAGTTGTTTTTATATAAGAAGCAATTTGCTTGGGTCACGTCAGGTCGAATGGGATGCCTGCCCAGCTCTTGGTTTTAAAGGAAAAACATACAGAAAGACACAAAAACACAGCAGTTTCCTTCATTAAATTCCACTCTACCTGCCATGGGCTTCTAGCCACAATGGAATTTCCCACCCTGGCCTAGCCTAGCCTAACTTTTATTTTTAGGGATTTTTTTTTCCCCTTTAAATCTTAGGAGCTTTCAACTTTGAGGTAAGGATTATTAAATGATAGAGTAATTGCCTGGTTAAAAAAGAATCAGACATAAAAAACAAATGCCTAGTGACCTTCCATAATATTGCTGGATAACCACCCCCTGGATAACAGCCTTTCAAAAACTGTTCATAATCAGCACAACAAGACAGGTCATGTAATTCAAAATTAAAACCTGAATCATTTAATTAATAGGGATCAGCATTTTTTTTCAATAGTACCCTCTTCTTACCTAATTGCATTGGATGGAGATAATTTTGGAGAAGAAAATGAATAACTGAAAACACAAGGAACTAGATAAATAGATGGGGTGGGAAGCGGGGAGAGAGAGAGAACAAGTGAGAGAGAGAAGCTTTTGGACCTTTCTCTCCTAAAAGCCATTTACGCTTTTCCCCATTGCCTAGGGGCAACTGATTTAATCAGGATTGTTCATGTGGATTATCTAAACTATGAAAAGCAACAGGGAGCACTTCCCAAGAAATCCAGACTGGGTCTGCTGCAGAATACTTGTTTTGGAGCCTGGAGCTAAGTAGACTGTTCACATTGTACTCAGGGTCCTAAGAAAAGTGGCTCAGTGTCTCTGTAGTTCTTTGTCCCTTTGATCTACCTCAACATTTGGTGTCTCTTGGCATTAGTAAAACTCACGAAAATGACCCTGCCTAGTTAACTGATTCATAGTCTGTGCACACACAAAAAAAAGGGTAAGAAAGAAAAAAAAGCTTTGGTAACGAGGGAGAAAAACGTAACTTCTTGCTATCTTTGCTGGGCATAAATAAAAATTGAAAGATGTGATTTTTGGGGATGTGAATCCCATTCTCCCCACATTTAGTAATAGCCTTGTCAGAGTCAATTCAAGACCTCTATCAACCACCTCTGTTAAACATATCAAGTTGGATTTCTCATTCATTATTTTAAGGCTGGATTTTGCATAATCTTCCTTCCAATGAAGAAGTTTACTTTTCAAACATGTCATTTGCTCCTAGCACTGTTGTTCTCCTTCACCCATTTTGGCTTCTTATCCTCAAATTCCTGATTCCTTATTAAAGTTGATTGTTAATGCAGCCATTCTTTAGCATCACAGCACATTTATAAACCAAAGATTAGTTTACTCTGCCTGGCTCCCAAAACCATTTGCTGCTTGAGACCATTTCATGAGTTTGTCTACTCATGTGAATAAATAAAAACTTGCCTATAATGTAAATTTGGGAAAGGAAAGAACTACTATATGAAACAAATTCTACAGAGGCCAAAATTATTTTCACCTGTTTCATGGATTCAGCCTTTGCATGTGCCATTCTACATTAACTTTATCTTTGACATTAGGATTTTGCTTCTTAAATAGATGCCATTTTCCTCCAGTAAAACCAAGTGGTTTACCCTGACATTTAATAGTAATTTAGTGATCTCAGAGTTCCTTCTAAATCTAAAGTAAATGTTCATGAGACTCATGATCTTGTATCTAGACAATTAATTTGAGCATTTTAGCACTTCCCTGAGGCTACATATAATCTCTCACAACCCCTTGCAAAACCTGAGATTTTGAACCACTGTCAAGCTTATGGCTTCCCTAGTAAGGAGTAAAGCAAAATCATTACTTATGGCAACTACCACGCAAACACTGTAGTGAACTGGAGTTTAAGAAAACCACTACTATACTTTAGACAGAACATTAGGATTAATGCTGGTAACCAAGGAACTAAGAGCCTATAAATATAACTGGTTCAAGAATGAGAATGGGATTAAACAATATTGGAGTTTAGAAACAAAAGTAGTACTGTATCAACCTGTCACTATGAAGCCAGTCATTACAATAAAACTAACCAAAGGATGGCATCAGAAAAAAATGGAAGTATTTTTGTGTACAATTCTTGAAGCACTACTTGAATTTCATCTGCCGGGAACAGGTCTCATAGGTGTATTATTCACCCATCTCCCCAACACACACACACACACACACACACACACACACACACACACTAGCCTAGGCCTATATCTACTGTGGTAATTTTGCATCTGCAAGCCACTGAGTAGCTGCTTTATATATACAGTGTAGATGAAAGTGAGAAAACTGGATTACTCAAGGTTTTTGTGTAATATCACAAAGAAAAGAAAACAAAAACAGGCTTAGAGAAAGTTAAAGGAAAATGGACAGTGGTACAGAACAAGTTAGGGTTCCCTGGGAACTGGCAATAGGACTAAACTTGCTTAATATCTGTAAAAATGACTTCCTTAGTCCAGGGTCTTGCATATATATAGCAGAAGCTCAATTAATTTTTGCTCAATGAATAATCTGGAACAAGGAATGTAAACTAAATTATCCAAAAATGTTGATGGAATGGAATTTTTCTGAGTAAGGAAAAGGTAAACTGATGGAACATAATATTTGTCTAGGTGTGCAGAAAGGTTGCAGTGTAACTATAGACAAGCAAAATATTCAAATACAGTCATTTGCCATGTAATGACATTTTTGTCAACAATGAACCACATATACCATGGTGGTCCCATAAGATTATAATACTGTATTTTTGCTGTACCTTTTCTATGCTTAGATATGTTTACATATAAAAATACTTACCATCCACTTTGTTACAATTGCCTACAGTATTCAGTACAGTAACATACTGTACATGTTTATAAGGTTTATAGCCTAGGAGCAGTAAGTTATACCATGTAGCCTATGTGTTAGTAGGATATATCATCTAGGTTTGTCTAAGTACACTCTATGATGTTTCCACAATGATGGAATTGCCTAAGGATGAATTTCTCAGATTGTATCGCCATCATCAAGTGATGCATGACTATATATGAAAAGTTTAGTTGTAAGTCTTACCTAGGAAAGAAACTGGAAAGCCATGGGCTCTTTCAGGCAAAAAGGCTTTCAAAATCTTGGCACTCATTAAGTAAAGTAATGAAAATAAAGTTTATACTTCCCTTGTATTAAACCCTCTGCAGTTATGCAAAACTATCTGTATTTAGAATGCCATGTTCCTATAACAAAACAACTCGGGGTATCTTACCCAGGACAGTTATTAAAGAATTTAAAGTAGATTAAAATAATCTGCATTAGTAGAGAACAAATTATTTTGTGGTATTATAAATTTCACTGAACCTGAGAAAAAGCAAACAAATATGCTTGTTAATAAATGTTACTAAAGAGACATCATATTGACATTTCTTAGTGACTGGCTGCTATGGAAGTTTCCTAATAGGTCTAATTTTTCCCACTTTCTGAGTTTATAAGCTAGCAGTGTGGTAGCTTTGGGTGTTTACCTTTGTTTATTTATTGGACAAAATTTTATTGAGTGCCTCCTCCAGCTGTGACAGTCTGGTAAGATCAAATGCAATCCTTTAGCTATTGTCACTATCCTAAATGGACCCCATGCTTCCTTTGTCCCTTGCATTCTCTGATTTTGACTGGGGGTTATCTATCATAGCTGTACATCCAAGTCTCTAATACCATCTCCCTTCTCATCCATTTTTTTTGTTTATTTCCCTTTTCCCTTTGTCTATTTCCCCGTGAGGAGCCAAGAGCCTGTATAGTTCTTAGTAGTGGGAGCAGTGCTGTCTAGAGTAGACATCCAACAGCACCAGTGTTACAATATACTTTATACAATCAAGAAATGATTTTAGGCCAGGCGAGGTGGCTCACACCTGTAATCTCAGCTACTTTGGGAGGCCGAGGCGGGCAGATCACCTGAGGTGGGAGTTCCAGACCAGCCTGACCAACATGGAGAAAGCCGGTCTCTACTAAAACTACAAAAAATTAGCCGGGCATGGTGGCACATGCCTGTAATGCCAGCTACTTGGGAGGCTGAGGTAGGAGAATCACTTGAACCTGGGAGGTGGAGGTTGCAGTGAGCCGAGATCGCACCATTGCACTCCAGCCTGAGCAACAAGAGCGAAACTCCGTGTCAAAAAAAAAGAAATGATTTTATTTCCTTGCCTCAGTAGAAATTTTACAAGTTAACAGTGGTTTGCCTTAGATAAACCATAATATTTCTATCATATCATGAAAGAATTCTAAAATATCTGTTAGACTTTCTTCTACAAGTTTGCCTATTTCTTCTGAATACAGTTAATTCACCTGGCAACAAAGAAGATAAGGTATTTCTTTCTTTTATTTTTTTTGCAGACAGAAAGAAGTGTGATCTTTCTTTGCTAATAAAAACTTCTGGTAAGTGGTGATAGACTTCAAAACCCCTTTTTTATTTGGAAATCATGGTTCAGTTATCGGGAACTCCAAATTCAGAATCTATGAACAGTTATCCTGTAGTCTTGAGGTTTTGCACATGCTAGGGATTGGTAAATTACTGAAGACTTCTTAAATAAGAGAGGAAGCATTGTTCTCTTAATTTGAAAATAACCAGAAGGTATATTAAAAGAGGTTTTAGAGTACCTGGAATATGTGATAAACTGTTCACTTCCTTTTATAAAACTGTCCATGAGGCTCCCTTTAGAGACAGGACAGATACAGAGAATGTGGTGTCTCATTTCTATGGGTAGAAATTCCACAGAACAATGCTTTGCAAAGAGTCATACTATCATTACCTTTTCCTGTGAGATGCAAATACTAAAAACAGATATGGGCTGACAAGATTATTTTTAAAATAGAAGGCAATAAAACCTTTGGTGATATTCTAGATTACATATGAAATGTGTAAAAGGGTAAAATAAAAAGTTCTCTACTTTTTAAAAGCTGCATCGAACTTTCCTTTCTATACTATAATTGTGCCCCTTAACCCATTTATGCATGAGGTTGCAATTTTTTTGAATTTTTGCAATCAGACCTTGGTGATGACCTTAAGCGTCAGGATATAAATAACTCCTGCATGCTTAGGGTTCCAATAATGGAACACTACACACGAATGGAATAAAATGTAAATTGCGAGGTTCATGATAAACAGGGTACAACTATAAACAAAATAACTTTAAAAAAATGAGTCTACATACATAATTTTATTACTTCTAGAAACACAAGTGTCATTAGACTTAAAAATAGTCAATCAATTAAATCAACTTATTTTGATATGAACCGCAATGTGATCTGATTGCAGGCTGCAACGATTAAACATGTTTTGAAAGAAATGGGTCCATACTATATTTTCTAAACTTCCCACTCTTCTATTCCTCTTATACTATAGATTTATGGCAGCCTACCCTCCAGCCAACAAGTTAGAGAATTTGGTAAAACATCATTTTGGCTTTATTTTTTTAAATTATGGATAAACAAAAAAAATGACACAAATAATTTAGTGGATATTATCAGGTTATCAACTAATAAATAAAGGCATTTACCTATTAGATGATATTGATGCTTAAAACATTATAAATATCAAGATGCTCTGTCAACAACTATACTCCAGATGTAGGAATTTTGTAGTGGATATGGTATGAGTGCTAAGAAATGTATACATTTTGAAAATAAAATAATAAAGTCTGATTTATTTATTATCTAAGTTCTTGTGTTTTCAGGGTAAAAAGTATTAACGAGAGGTAGCATTATCTGATAGTTAATGGAGAGTGGAAATCGTCTGTTACAGGCCCACATGCTCATGAGCAGAATAATATTATCTCAACCCTCAAATGTAAATGATGATTATAAAATGCTGTGGTACTCTGTCGACATATCTGAGAAATTCCATGAAAATTTTGTGTTACATATTTTTTAAATTGTGTACTATGATCATAACATAGTTGATTATTAAATATGTAACCCTTTCAGATTATTATTATTCTTTAAATACAAAGGGTATATTATTTTCTTCATTCATTCTTTTGGATAAATATCCTGTTCATAGATGCTTAAAATTCAGCTTATCAGTTTCCTTTTAAATTCTTGCATATTTTAAAGGACCTTAAAAGATAACTGTGGAGTAGTGCCTGATTTGGAACTTGCTTCTGTCTCTTAGAGACTGTATGACTTTGGGCAAGGTGCTTAACTTCTCGGTACCTCAGTTTTATCTTCAGTGAGAACAGCACAATGATAGTACCTAGCTCCTATGGTTACTATGAGGATTAGTAGGTTTCATAGGGTCAATAATAAGTTGCCTTTCTGGTCTTTGAAGTAGCTGAAATCAGGTTAATTAAATTAAGCAGAGCTTTGGTCCCTTTGAGAAGTAAGCTCCGATTTTCATTTCCAGTTCTGATCCCCTAAAATCAGTGGAATAAAGCCCTGTTCGTGTAACTGCCATCTTCCTGCCCCAAAGCCAAGATGAATTTACCTGTTGGTTTTAGTTTTCACTAGGTCTCTCTCTTTAGCTAGGTGCTACTATGGGTAAAATATCAACTATTAAACTATTTGAGGCAGGTAAATGTTGAAAGGGGAATTTAATTGTTAAGTCAATAGCAGTGCACCAGCTTAGTCTGCCTTTCAGAAAGATCACCATAGTAATTACAAGACCAATAAATAAATAAAAAGTATAAAATATACATCTATGCAGAATCTTAGAACCCTTTCTCTAACACGTGAGTCATTAAACAAAGCTCTGAAGCCTGCCTATGTGATTCAACATTTACACACATCATAGTTCTATGGAAGAAATTCTCAGTTAAGAACTACCAACTTCTTTCAGATGGGATCAGATTATTCTATATTTCATTATAAACAACATCAACAAAAACAAACAAGTGAAAAACAACAACAAAACTAGTTGTGGTTCACTCCAGTAATGTATACTACCAATTCAGTGGTTCTTAACTGGGCAATAATTTTGCCATCCCCTTTCCCACCAGGGGAGAACTGGCATTGTCTGCTGACAATTTTTATGATCCCAATTGAGGGATGATCCAGTGGGTAGAGGTCAGAAATACCACTAAACATCCCACAGTGCACAGAATAGCCATCTATCCTTCATCCCAGCAAAGAATTATCTGCTCATCCCAGCAAAGAATAGAGAAACTCTATTCTAAACTAACATCTGAGAGCCACTGGCCTTAAACCATTGGCCACATCAACACTTAAGACACTCAGCCCATGGGATGGTCTAACAGTTAAAGGAGACATCTTAGAGGGAACTACTTCAAGTATATATAACCTGACAAATCTGGATACAATGATAAGGAAAGAACTGGTAAAACAGGTAGTTGTTTGAAAACTCATTATGCCCATTATTATAAACCAATAATTTTAGATTATTGAACCAACCAGACTAATATTCCTTTTGAATTCCAGGGGGTATAAAAATATGAAGTCATGGACTATGGAACATTATCCTGTTATGGAGACATTCTGATGGTTTATAAAAGCAGTGAACACATTAAAAAAAAAAAAAAAAAACTAGCCGAAATGAGTTATTCAAAGTTAAAGTCATTTTTTCTAGTACTGAACTTTTTTCTGTGCATAGCATTTTCCATATGTATCACAAACATTCATTTGTGCAGAACATAGCACCACACTTCTAATACAACTTGTTTCTGAAGACAAATCAGGCTAAAGCTAAGAGTTTCAAGAGTCATTTTTAGCACAACATGAGCCCTAAGGTAGAGTAAAATTTATTTTCTAAATAAGCCACAATTATTCTGCAAACATTTAACCGAGCACCTCTCCACTGTTAAAGAATGTCAATTATATATGAAAGGAAGAACAAACATAAAGGAAGTTTGAAAATCAAGAAAATTTTTCTGAGAAAAATGTGTGAAAATTATTATGAATACGGCTAAAATTCAAATATGTGACACTTTATTTATTTAAGGGTTTCCCTGTCAAAGACAACACATATTTTTCCAATGAAAGAGGATTCCTGAAATTGACATTCATGAGAGCATTTGGATACTCCAATGTGAAGTTGTACAGATTTACTCATCTCTGAAATTACCCTCTTGCATTTGAATTTTACTTTGGTTAGTGGTAGCAAGCATTAAACTATATTGAGGGCCTCAGAAAAGTTGGCTTAATTTCTTTACACTCAGAACCCCAAAAGGTTGCTTCCTGAGCATATAATAGGGAATCACATCTTACTGAGGAGGAAATAAGAGGTGAATAACTGGCGTAGCCATACAAAGAATGAAAACTCTGTAATTTCTGAGTTGCCAGTATCTTTTCCCTCCTTTTTCTCCATTTAAATTTCTAGATTTAGCTTCAAAATACTTGCCTTTTTCTGCCCTAAAGGAAGTTCTAGGATCAGAGAGATGGAGATAGATAGGGTAGAGACAGTTTTAGGTTTTCACAGAAGTTCAATTAAAAACTGGCAAGTACCTCCTACCCACCACCACTAAAATTTATTTATAGAACAAGGTACAGGGACAAGTTTTTAAAAAGGAGAAAAATAAAAGGTAGAAAGCAGCAATGTTCTGGTACTGTGAAATATTTGGGGAAATAAATCTAATTTCTGTTCTCAAAAAGCTTACTATCTTGTTCTAGGGGAAAACATAAACCCTCTTAAAATAATGGAAGAACAATAAGAAACAGTATAATTAAGTGTAAAAATGGGTGGCAGAAGCAAAATGCTGTGGGGTACACAAAGATGTGTCTTACATCTTTCCAACATAGAGAAAAGAGACAATGGGTCAAATGCAGCCTACTCTAGTCTCTGATATTAGTTTCATTATACAGCTATAATCCCATTACAAAGAACTCGAAGGAACTGTTGACATTTTTTGCTGCCCCAGAGTTTATTGTCTCAAGTATTGCTTGAAATACCAGGCTACATGCAGAGATGTCTGCTCTAATGGTATTTGTTGACCTGCATTATGTTAGGGTTAGCCTGAATAAATGGAGAGGAACACTACATGGAATCAGTTAGTTAGATTGTTTGTAAGTAGGCGTGCATTATTTTTACCGTGTTTTACTATTTTTAACCTAAAGACTAGACATTTAAAGTAGAGTATTACCTGTAAATAATCTTGTTGTTATATGAAACAGTAATATTTGTTAAAAGTGCTTTTGTAAAGCCCAAAATGGGGATCTGCCGAGGCAGATTTACTGCATATTTAGTGGAGCTTAAACATCAGGGATCTTCACTCGCACAGCCGCCCTTCTAAGATCCTGTACTTAACTTTGTAACCATAATTTTGTATTCTTTTTCTCCAAGAGGATCCCCCAAATAGTTTAAGCTTCTGGCAAAATCTTGATCTAGCCTAGGTATAAAATAATCTTGAAAGGCTCAAAACTGATAGTACTAAAAGGCCAATGCTGAGAAGGATACAAAATGTGCTTTTACAAGGATATCATATCAATTATAGTTTCCAAATGTATCTCTCTTATTGTTGTTGCCCCCCTTTCCTGCCAATAAATAAATGCCATTTGTTTACTTCATTGTTACAAGGTTATTAAACCCTTTTAAATAAGATCTGTCTGTTCAGTAACTGGGAATAACCAGAGTGTTAAAAAAAGATGAAAAAATCAGAGGCAGAAGATAATTTCCAAGAATGAAAAGACATCTTAGAGAGACTCACAAAATGTTCACTAAAACAGCAATAATTACTATCCATACCTAAGGAGTACATGCATTTAAGAAAAGGAAGGGCATGGAAAGTCTCTCAATACAATTTATAGTAGTACCTACTGAAAAGTGTGGTGAGTTTACGCAGTGTGGGAATTTTTACCACCAGTAACACCACGTGTCTGTTTTTCTGGTTTCTGGAAACCCCAAATAAATCCCACAAGCACCTCTAAACTCCACCGTGAAATTCTCGCACTTCTGAGTAAGAAGTTCAGAACAGAATAAAAACCTTGGATGCAGTATGTCTGTCTGCAGTTTGTCCTATAATGCCTTGTCCCAGTTTTTGAAGAAAACTGAGTAAAAATTAATTTAAAAAAAATGAATGAAATTACCTCAAATGGAATATGAAATTGAAAAATAATAGTTAAATTATTCGTAACCATTTCCTGTTAAATTTTTTTCTCTTTTAGAAACGGAGTAAGAATGCTTCAAATAAAAACGTAAAACCCTTCCCATCTCATAAAGGGCCCACTCACGTAAACAGGAAGCATATTAAAACAGCTTTTTTGGTTTCCTGGCAAAATCCAGTTTTTATTTTGGTGGCAGCATCTATTAAGGAAGGACTCATTTTGTGGGCAGGATGAAAAATTAAACATTGCAAATCCATCAGGTACTTGCTGGATTAGAGTTAGATGACTGACTTGTTGGCTACAGGGAACAAGGTAGCTCTGAAACCAAGGAACAAGCTGCCAAGAACAGTCCAGCCCTGCCCAAAAGATGATGGTCTTCTCCATCCAGGCAGCACAAATCAACTCGAGGTTCCAAGAAGGCCAGTAGACGCCAGCCCACTTTAGTGTAAGTGTCTCACATGCATATCTAACTGTTCTCTCCTTTCCTTTACATTTAAATCCTATTGTATTGGCTTCTGTGCTTTCCCTTTCCTGGAAGCACTGTAACATAATTAAAAGAGTATGAGTTTGGGGATTTGAAAACTTGGTTTATAGTCTAGGGTCTGCCAAATACTGTGACATGTTGCCTGCTTGGGTCATCATTTTCTGATATGTAGAATGGGACTAACAATTCTTTAATCAGCTCAAGTTTCACAAAATGTGGGTAAGCATCACCTGGCTCAAAATCAGCCAAGGTAAAAATTCAGATTTCAATGGTCCCTTCTTGACTTATTACATTAGAATCTCCATGAATTAGAAAGTCTTGGAATTTGAATTTTAAACTCATTCCCAAGTAATTTTTTTTTTTTTTTTTTGAGACAGTCTTGCTCTGTTGCCCAGGCTGGAGTGCAGTGGCCAATCTTGGCTCACTGCAAACTTTGCCTCCTGGGTTTAAAAAATTCTCTGCCTCAGCCTCCCGAGTAGCTGGGATTACAGGTGTGTGCCACCATGCCCAACTAATTTTTGTATTTTTAGTAGAGGGGGGTTTCACCATCTTGGCCAGGCTGGTCTTGCACTTCTGACCTCATGATCCACACGCCCAAAGGGCTGGGATTACAGGTGTGAGTCACTGCGCTCGACCACCCAAGTGATTTCTATACACACAAAAGTTTTAGAACCACATCTCACCTTGTCTTGTGTTAAGATTAAATAAAGCCATATAGGGGAAACTTATCTGTAAATTGCATATCAACACATGCTTAGCTGCTCTCATTAGTGTCATTTTCCAGATAACTCAAAGCATCAAAGTAAGTATACAGGACCATTTTCCCAAGATCTTTCTTCCAGCTTTCCCCTGCCATGCCAACAGCATTCTTCTTTATCTTCAGGTAGGCAGGGTAGGTTTGCTGGGGGTTGGGGTAGAGCTCAGCCCTGTGACACAGGCGGTACTTCTGTAGAATTTCATTTATGTGACTGTACCTACCCCACAGGGTGATATGAGGATTAATTCCTATTTGGTAATTTACTATGTGTAAAATGCCTTGAGCCCCTTGGAGGAAAGTGCTATATAAATGTAAAATAATTATTATAATAATAATAACCTCGACTATTTAACTGATCAGTGAATTAGCCAGAAGATTTAGGCTGCCAAGGGACAAGGCTGAAACCATTATAAGTAGAAACACTTTACATCATCATATCTCATAACTGTTATCACAAAAAAGGGAAACAAAGGGTGAAAATTAAGATAAATCCATGTTCTCAACTGATTTAAATGACAGAGGATCACTAGTAATGATTCATGAAAGCCAGGAAATGCAAAAATGACAGCTGCATTGTAATTCTAACTCAGCCACATGTCCTGAGGTTTTATACACTTTGGTCTTTTATTTGTAGGGAAAATATCTCATCAGTGCAACATCAACCATTTAGCATGATGAAGGCATTTGACTATGCTTTTGCTTAGTTGAAATATATTTATAATGTATCCCCTATATGTAGGTAATGCTTTTTCTATCTGAAAAGTATTGATATTATTGTATGAATTTCCAGGTAAATTTTGAATCAGTTATTTACAGTCTCCCGCATACACACCCTAAGAAATACACTCTAAGAAAACAATGGTGCATTTCTAGATCTAAATTCAGGAAACCAAAATGTATAGGAGATACCTTTTCTTTCCAGGAAGAAAATATTTTGGTGCATACACTCACATGAGCTCAACTGTCTTTAGCTCTTACATTATTTGTTTTATTTAATTATTAGATTCATGAAGATTCTTCTATCAAGAGCTCAAGGGGCTGAACCCAGAACTTTCATATATTGAATGTGAATCACTTCTTAAACCACAGAAAGGAAAATAAAGGGCTATAGAAATCTTAATGGGCAAGCTCCAGATGCTCAAAAGCAATTGTTTAGTTACTCTACTTAGTTATGCATCATTCAAAACACTTTCTAACAATCGAACAAGAAAGGTTCCTTTGTGAAGAACAGGCTTTGGGGCCTTGAACAAGTTTTAATTCTAGTTGTTTTAGAGCTTATACAAAATAGTTGTGGTGCATATGTAAAGAGGTACTATACTTACATGCAATAAAGCTTGCAGATGAGTATTTTGAAAATCCAAAAAAAGAAAAAAAGAAAAGAAAACATGGGGAGGAATGAGCATGTGATACCTTGCTCTATTTTTAATTATTAACTTGTAGCCTCGAAGATTTCCTTTTAGTAAAAACACGTGTAAATTATGATGAATGAGTACCAGAAAATAAAGTCAATCAGTATAACTCAAATTATTTTGTAAAATGTGAAATTAAGCTCTAATCTGTCTATATGGGAGGGTGATGAATAAATGAATGAGTGAAGTAAAAAAATCAAAGATACAGAGTTGTAACTGATTTTCTTAGCATGAAGAAGTAAATACTAATATTAGAAATATCTTTTTGATTTATATAAAAGTGGCATGGGGTACATAGTACACAACACTGAAAAACATTTCAAATGTAGTATTTGTTTAAATATATTCACACATAAACACACACATACACATGCAAGTCAAAAATTTGGGATGTTCTGGTATAGCTTTCTGCCTTCAAAGGGTCTCTGGAAAAAACAGAAGAAAAAGTATCCTATAAACTGCTTTTGCTGAGGTCACCAGTAGAGAGCAAATCTAGGCAAGTGCTGCTCATAATAATCTCTTTCCTTGACAGATACATATATATACACACACATAATATTTTAAACTTTTAATTTTATTTTATTTTCTGTATAGCTAACAGCATAGCCAATGCCCTGATCTTCCAGCCACACCGTAATTTCTTGCCCTTGCATCACAAGCTCAGCTGTACTCATCAAAGTGGAAAAACTGACAGCATTGTCTGAAAGACACAGCTTGGGATAACTGCTCCTTGTAGTTGCCCTATTAATGAATATTATCATATTTTTTCTCATGGATAGGTTACTGTACTTTTTTGGGGGGGATTTCTACATACTTAGCTACTAAGCACATTACTATTCTGTTTGTGGAATGGACCAAACATGACAGTGTGAGCTGTAGGGTTAGCACTCCCAACATTCTGTTTTAAAGTTTTTTTGTGCATATCTTTAAAAATAATATTTCTTTATGTGTCCAGAAGAAGTAAAATGACTTTATTTGTCATTACTGTTTTCTTAAGGAGGCTAACAGAAATATCAATGGGTGGGCATAAAGAGAAAAAAATCATATGAGGCTACCAAACATATTCTGTTACTGAATTTCTTTCACCTAAATATACAATGGAATACTCTGAATTGCATATTTTCTTTTCCCATCATATTAGACTACAGCAAAGTTCTTGGGCTGAAAGTAGAAAAACTACACTTTAGTGTTCTAATGATACATACCTTTCACATATTCACTTCGCTTAAAATTCTAAATGCTAACTCAGTAAGAAAGAAACTAATTCAAAGTATTTCAGTCACCAATAACAATAACAATAATATTAATATCAACTAACATTTATTTAACTCTTAGATGTACTAGGTGCCATTGTAATCACACGTGTTAGTTAACTCACTAAGTCTTCAAAACGACTCTACTAGTTAATACTGTTATTACTCCAGTTTTATTGGTAAGGAAATAGAGGCACAGAGAGATTAGAAACTTGCCCAAGATCACACAGTCAGTAAGTAGAGGAGTCAGGATTCAAACCTAGGAAGCCAGACTCTGTTACAGGATGAATATTTTGGTTCCTAAAGGCCCCGTCTTCCTTACTTCTCCTGATCCTCTTCCCCAACTGATCAGCTTGCAGCATTCATTTTATCTTCTCAACACTTACACATTCATTTGCACACCATCTGCTATGAATAACACAGTAGTTAAAAACTCAGGCACTTTTGTCTAATATGAGGGTTTACCACCACAAATCAGTAGTGCTTAACTTTGCTGTGCTTCAGTTTCCTTCTGTATAAAATAGTAATAACAACAGCAATTTCATGTAGTTATTGTGAGGGTTAAATGGGATAATATATGTTAGAGCTCAATGGAAGGTAAATGTTTTATAAACATTAAGTTCACTATTATTGATTTTTATCTCTTAATAAATAGAACCCCTTTTTCCAATTAGATTTTTTTTCAGAAAAATTGTGAATATGAATCTTTTTTGTCTTGTCTTTCCAAATGTTCAATATGCTGTTGAACTTTTAGATGTTCTAGGTACCACTGAAATCATGTATATTAACTTTCATAATAACTCTGTCAGGTAATACTTATATTTATCCATATTATAAATGATATAATGTACTAATATATAAAATTTAGTGAGAACTTACTACATGCTAGAAACCTAGCCAAGTGTATTATGGCATTATCTCATTCTCCCTCTAATCATCTGAACTAGGTGATTTTTATAATCCCAAGTTTTTATACAGGAGGAAACAGAGGCTCACCTAAGTCATCAGCTGGTAAGTCTTCAAATATGTAAATTCTTAACCACAACATCATACTACCTGCTAAAAAGTGAATTTAAAGTAGGTCTTTAGTATATATATATTTGGTCTTGATGATGAATCAATTGAATTATTTATTTCTGTTACCAGAAACCTTGCACCTACAACAAACTAATGTGGCCTTGACCAGTGGTCCCCAACCCCTGGGCTTCAGGCACTGGAACCTGCTAGGAACTTAGTTGTACAGGAGGAGATGAACAGTGGGCAAGCAAACATGACTGCCAGAGCTCTGCCTCCCATCAGATCAGCAGCAGCATTAGATTCTCATTGGAGCACAAACCCTGTTGTGAACTGTGCATGCAAGGAATCAAGGCTGCGTGCTCCTTATGAGAAGCAAATGCCTGATGATCTGAGGTAGAACAGTTTCATCTGAAACCTTCCCCACACCTCCAGTGCATGGAAACATTGTCTTCCATGAAACCAGTCCCTGGTGTCAAAATGGCTGGGGGCTGCTGGCCCACACAATATCATTCATTCGGTTAACTATTAAAAAGAGATGACTGTGTGTTGGGTACATGCTAAATACTGGAAAATTAAAAAAATACATATATATCTAAAACCGTTTCATTAAAAGCAGCTAATGATTTAATGTCATTTCATTTTCTATCATTTTCTGTTTACTTTTATAAAAATCAAACTTCTTCCTTTCCCCCTTCCTTTCTCTGCCTATTCTTTCTTATTCTTTCTTTTAAATCCAAGTTTTACAATATTAACCTTATACCAATTTTTGCCCATAAGAAGCTTATATGTCAAGGCAAGGAACCATTTTAATTATATTTACTCTTCATTTTGAGTATATTTCTTTTTCATACCTGACAAAGATTTTTGAAATGACTAAAGAAAGGCAAAGCAATCTGATTCTTTATAAAAAAAATCTTTCATGTATAATCTTTTGTCTGTAATATTCTCATAATAGCTTAGAAATTTTAAAAGAAGGTTTAGCTAGTTTTATTCTTTTCAAATTGGCAAAATTTGATTTTTTTCCCCTTCACATTTGGATTGACTATAAAAATCAACAAACAAGAAAATAAGAACATATTCAATTTAAAAAATATGCTCTCCATTGGTGCCTTGGCATCATCAACCAATATCAGCATCACTCTGAAAACTGTTTCCATTCTTTTTTAATAGAAGAATTTTAAAATGCACATATAAAATGCACTTAAAATTGATCCTACTGTATTAACAAGACAGAAAATTTAAGAGCAATGAAGAGGTTTGCTGTAACCAACTCTTCAGTCAACTATAGGATCTTGTTAATACTGCCTTCACCTCTACACTGAAGATATGGGTATCATTTTGCCTGTGCTTTTAAACAATATATATTTAAAGATTTGAGGTGAGTAACTTCAAAGTCAGTAGTTTCCAGGTAAACGTTGCAGAATGATTGCATCTGATGTATGACTTTATCTAAGATTTTACAAACAAAAAAAGATGGTAGATGCTAAACATATATTATCTCATTTAAATTCTCATTTAAAAACCCTTAGATTGTTAGTATTTACTCATTTTAAATAAAAACATAACTGAATGTATAATTTTTTTTTTTTTTTTTTTTTTGTGATGGAGTCTTGCTCCATCACCCAGGCTGGAGTGCAGTGGTGCGATCTTGGCTCACTGCAACCTCCGTCTCCTGGGTTCAAGTGATTCTTCTGCCTCAGCCTCCCAAGTAGCTGGGACTATAGGCATATGCCACAACACCTGGCTAATTATTTTTAGTAGAGTCGGGGTCTTGCCATGTTGGCCAAGCTGGTCTCAAACTGCTAACCTCAGGTGATCTACCGCCTCGGCCTCACAAAGTGCTGGGATAACAGGCGTGAGCCACCATGCCTGGCCTGTAAATTTTAACTAAATTCCCAGAGGCAAAATTATTAGAAGGCTGGGAGCCAGGATTAAAAAATGTAAAGTCATTGGCTTTTTCCATTTATTTTACACTTCCTCTTCTTAGAACCCACGTCTATACCAAAGTAGTTAAAATCAACGTGGATTTGTATTTTAATAGAAGGGTTTATGGAGTAGTGGGAAAGGTAGCAAATAATAGCTAATTTTTATTGAATACTACTGTTCCTAACATTTTGTACATATCCAATCATTTAATCCTACAATAATCTTGTGGAGGAGAGTGCTATTATTATCATTGCCACTTTTTAACAGAGAAACTAAGCCAAAAAGAAGACAAACGTTTGAAAAGTCATAAAGCTAGTTAGCAGCTGTGCAACTAAACTTGACAACCTATACAGCCCACAGAGTTTAACCATCATGCTATACTGCTTCATTAGGTTGAAAGGTTATTAAATGAAATGGCTTAAACAAAATTCTAAGCAAATGGCATGGCACAGAGTAGGTCTTCATTAAATGTTAGTCACTTTCTCTTTTTTCTTCAATCTCTAAAATTCTATAATAATAATAATACCTTTATTTTCAAGGTATATTCTGCTTTTTAAAGACTTTATGACATTTGATTTAATTTTCACAAAAAAAGAATAGTGAATGTGGAATAAATCTTCACTAACATGACACTGAAGATTATTTAAAGGCATAGAATGTTACAACACAGATTTAAGAGACAAAGTAGGAACAGTGTTCACACTGTTTTATTAAAAACAAAAAGAGTATATATGCACAGGAGAAAAACAATTATTAGAAAGGTATGTCCTCAAAGTTTGAAAGCAAATTATTTCCACATGATTGTGGGTGATTTTAATTGTCCTCTTGTAGTTTATACTACACACAGAATTCTACACTGCCTTTGTGTGCTTTCTATAGTAAGAAAAAATAAAAAAGAGTAATATTCCTATTTTGAGATCATAATACTGAGGGGGGAAAAATCAGTAGAAATGTGTGAAATTTCACTCTCAGAGATAGAGCTGGAATACAATCCAAGCTCTTCATCTCTAACCTACTGTGTTTTATGACGCTTATTTTCTATTCAGTGTTTACTGTAATTGATGAATTCAAAAGCAATCTATGATAAAAAGCCCCTGAGGTGATTACAGAGACTGTGATTATAAATGTGGTATCAACCATTAACATGAAAGTCCCTTATACCTCATCAGGCTTCTTAAGTTGTTTATTCAAGCCATTTGTTTCTTAGTTCAAACCAATAATATATGTGATAGACTGGATTATTTTCTCTAATTCTTCACTCCCTCTCCATATTAGAACTTTACATGCATGAACTTTACCATATGACTTTAAAGTAACTCTCAGTAGAGCATATGTTAATGTGGGAGATGGAATATATATCTTGGTTTCTTGCTTTGAGCTTTAAGTGACTTTCTTTGACTAATGAAATATTACTAAACATGAAATGAGCAGTGACTTTAGGTATTTTCCGGGGGCACAAATTCTATAGTTGTCAATAGTTTATCTTTCTAGATTAAATGTTTGATAAACTTTTCTAAAAGTAGGATTTCTTTTTTTCAGAGAGAAATATAGCTAACATGCACTATCATGTTCTTTTGCACTCACCTGGAGCCAAAGTAAACTACTTGGAAAATTAAGGTACCTTTTGCTGGACTATTCCTCAGCCTTTAGTTTCTTCAGTCCAGACTGGGACATTTGATTAAAAAGGAGTAGGCTTATGATGTTAAAGTGATCATCTTGGTCACCATACCCCAGAAAAATCTTTACATATCCATATCTTGGACATTGAGGTACAGAAGGAGAGTTCTGAACTTTCCATTCTATTGTCATTTGTGTTCTGGAGCCTTATTAATCTGTCTCATGAAAGATGGACTTGTCCCCAGTGCTGTATGGATAGAATGGGTCTTACATTTATGTCTAGGAAACAGGCACCAGCAGGATTTCACTAGCTCTTGTTCTAGGCTGGCTTCATGCAATCACTGCAACAAATATCCCCCCAAAAAGAGTCACTTAAAAACCTGATGACCTTGACCAGATACTTCAAATGGTCTGCCACCATTCTAACAGTAGGACTCTGAAATTCTCAACATTTCCTCCTAACTGATGTACAAGTGAGATATTTAGATTCTAACACATTCCCATGGGTTTAACCAAGGGTTATGTGCAGTTTTTTTGAGTACTAACTGAAACATCACCTGTTTTCTCCCACATAATAAAACATATTAGAAAACGTAAGTGTAGAAGTGTGACTTTATCATCAGAATAATCTTGTGTTTGTTTTAATTAAATTTTTAAAAGAGTAAACCATCAACCTAAACTTCAGGTCAGGCATGGTGGCTTACGCCTGTAATCCTAGCACTTGGGAGGCTGAGGTGGGCGGATCACTTGGGGGTCAGGAGTTCAAGACCAGCCTGGCCAACACGAAGAAACCCCGTCTCTGCTAAAAATATAAAAATTAGGTGGGCTTGGTGGCATATGGCTGTAATCCCAGCTACTTAAGAGGCTGAGGCAGGAGAGTCCCTTGAACCTTGGAGGCAGAGGTTGTAGTCAGCTGAGATTGTGCCACTGTGCTCCAGCCTGGGTGACAGAGTGAGACACAGTCTAAAAAAATAAATAATAATACACACACACACACACACACACACACACACACACAAACACACACTTCAGAAATTTATTAGTAACAAATTTGTAACATTTCACACTTGATTGAAACAAACAAGTATCTCTTATTATTGGCAAAATTTTTGGTATAAACTATGCCTTTAATTAATTCATTCAACAAACATTAATTGAGCACCAACTATGTGCCTGGGCAGCACTAGATTCAGGAGGCCACAAGTGAATAAAACAATGTCTCTCCTTTCATGTGTTATAATATACTGAGGTGAGCAATTGGGCTTCTATCTAGCTTTGGGAATCAGGCTAAGAGTAGGCAATAATTCACAGGGGCAGTCAACAATAGTGATGAAGTTGCTGCAAATTGATTCATACAAACCAACCAACCTGAGCACCTGGCTCATTTTAGGTTCTCTCCAAAGGCTTGGGTACAGGCAGTAACTTGGAGGGTAATCTCAGAGGGCAAGATAATAGTAAGGATTGGCTAGGACTTCTGAGATTTGTACAAAATGGCTCCAGAGTAGACATCAGAAAGAAACAAAGGCTGGAACATTTCTTTTTCCAGCTCTATTTCTCCTTTGGTTCAGGGTTTCCCCCAGGGCATTAAGTTCCACTCCTCTAAGCCTCACTCTCCCAATCCGGTCTAGACTTTTTGAGATCTTCCAGCATTGAAAAAGGTCCTGGGGCAGAGGGAAAAGCATACTTGAGGTGGGAGTGTGGGTTAGCAGAGAATGGCTTCAGGTGCAGCTGAAAGGACCATTACAGTATTGCCTAACATATCTGAGGGACTATGACAGGATTTCAACAGACATATCTGCTATAGGATCCTGTAAAGACTTGGGGTCAGGGGAAGTGGTGTATAATATACTGTGGAGTCTGATATTGCATCCTTTAAAGGATAGTTTGGGGAAGGTTAGGCTGCATCTTCTTTACTAAATTATATTCCACACAAGGTGTCTCCTCTGACTCCTGTAAGAAGTCAGACTTGGGGACAGTAAATCCTACACTGTCCAGCTAAGAAATAGAAAAAAGATGTGTTGCTAATAGGCTTAACCGATTCTCTTGCTATGATGTGAAGATCAGATTTTTAGCAGTGCTTATGAAAACCCTGACATTCATTCACCTCCATTATTTTCTTCTAGGAGTCTAATACGTATTCATCTTCCCATATTTCAGGGAATAAATGGTTGAACTACTTTAGGGAGCTTTTCCCAAAATGCTGATGCATTTTTGCAGCATTTTGCCATAATGGGGCCTACTGAAAATTTTTCTGACATTCTGAATTCATGGCATTAAGATTTCTGTTGTTGTATCTGGTTTGTATTTATTTTTGTTTTTATTAAAATACAGGAGAAATTGGGAAAGGTTAGGAGTTGCACCTAAATGTATGAAGATTGAGGTCTTTGAACATAAATGAGTTAGATACACAGAAAGTTATTAAGACCTTTAAGCATTTGTAAACATTTCATCATTGCTGACAATATTTATCTACTTTAGTTAACCCTGCCTGAGCAGCTCCTGCATTGCTACAAGGATGAAGGGGAGGTTATTTAAAAATTCAGAGGGCTGTGAAAGAGTTTTCCAGAGAAAACTGGTTTGGGGACTCAGAGCATAAGGATAAACCATGGATACTTTTATGGTTACAGGAGAGGAGTTAAACCCGTCATTCCTCTAGTATAATGTATAAAGGAAAATATCGTATTCCTAATCCCCACAAATGGGCTGGTGGCAGCGGTAGGTAGGTTATGGTCTCTAATGTGAACACACGTGTCTCCCCTTTGACAATGAGTGGGCAAGCCTTTTTAAAAAAGGTCTGAAAAAATAAAGAGCCCTGGGGACCATTTAGGCTCTATCAGTGAGTTCTATCCTGAGATACCAAATCCAGTTTCACAGAATCCAAATGTCAATATTTACAAAGCTCTTTGCATCTTATATCCTGCTTCCTTTTTCTTTTATGCTTTTTCTACCCCTTTTCCTTCCTCCCTAGTCCCTTGATCCTCTACATCATTCTGTTTTCCCATTTGCTCTCATTTCCTAACAACCCCCATCCCCATTACTCAGTCCAAAATCTGTTCATCCCGCAGTAGGCTTCAGTGATGGAAAAGAAAGGGCCCCAAACAAAGCCACCATCCAAGACAAGGAGCTCCAGAGGGTGGTGAATTGGTGATTGAGGTAAAGCCTGGGGACTGAGAATGTTCACCGCTCTGGAGGTTCTTAGCCCGAAAAGTGATTAGGCATCAGCAGGCTTGATAGCTGTATCAAGCCTCATGATTTCAAAGCTTTCATGAGCTGACAAGGACTTGCTAATTTCAAACTTTCTAACCAATTACAATCACAAAGAACTCAGGACAACAATCAGTGAGCAAAAGAAACTGCTGGAGTGAAGCAGCCCTCCGCAGGTTTCACTCTTGTAGCTCTGCTACGCAATGTGCAGCTGGGACTCTGCTTCAATAAGTAAATAAAAATACATTATAAAATACAAACATACACAATGGATCCCACTTGCTGTCTTGCTCCCCGTAAAGGGGTATGTAGGAACCCTGTCTTGCATTCATTCAGTCCATTAATTTCTGATGGTGTTAATTAAAAACTTTTGATGCTGGTTTGAATGGAAAATACCTCAAACAGTGTTTCCTTTATTGAAACACCAAGTTCCAAGTCTTGGATTATTAGGTTAAACTGTCAGTAGTGAGACCAACATAAATGCTTTTCATACCATATGCTTTGACAAAAGAGAACAGTAATAATAATAATAAATAAACAAAAAGGAAGCAGAAAAAGTGTTTAGGTTGAAAACTCCTTTACTTCACCAACCTTTTTTTTAAGAACTAAATTGAAAATCCAGGTCCCTGAATGTAGAACATATAATTTTTTTTAAAAAAAAATCTTTTTTTCAAATCTTTATAGAACATTCAAATCACCCAATGTTCTAGGACCTGAATTTTTTATATTTTAAAATGAAGAAAGCTGCTTAAAATAAGTGAATCAGCTGCTAAGTGATTTCTCTCTGTCTTTTTCTCTACTCTCTCTTTAAAAAGACTGAAAAAATGCTTAAAATGGTATATGCAATTGATATGTGCAGCTTAAGAAGCTTAATATAATTACTGAGGACTCAGACTTTCCATTTAAAAATAAGATAGGGTAGGGTAATAGAAACTCTGAGTGGTGAGTATTCATCCCTTGTGATGGTGAGGTGTGAGAACTATTTCCAAATGTTTAATCCACTGAGCAAGGTAAGGAGTGAGAAGCAGTTATTCACAGAATTTCCTGTCCTTCTGAAAACCTAGGGAAGCCTGGGAAATCCAGAGAGCAACCGAGGAGGATAGTGTGAGAGATGCTGTATAGGAAACAAGCAAATAAAATATCTATCTCTTCAATCCAATGCTTTTGTGAAGTATTAAGCAAACCACCAAAACATTCTGATTGATTTTTAAGACTCTTCTCTAATTTTATTTTTTAATTTTTCTTCCCTTTGTATATTGGGGCCTGTAGCCTTGGGCACCCATTCTGAGAGGTCCTATAAATGTGTCTCACACATGCCCCTTTCTCTTTTGTTTTTTAATATACCTTTCTCTATCATTTTTCATTTCCAGATCTGTTTATTCACACTGTCTGCAAAGTCATCTGAATCCCTAAAAGACCACAAGACTTTCTCTTTATTTCCCCTGAAGGCCTTCATCACTCTTGTTCTTGTTTTGATCTACATCTCTAACGAGAAAGAAGTTCTCCATAAAGGCTAAGCAGTTTGGCAGAGCTTCCTTCCTTCCCTCCCTAACCGCAGGCTGCATTGACCTCACCCTTTTGGATCAGTTTGCAGAACTGGCCTCCAAACTTTATGTGACGTGATAGTGATCCCTCAACAACAACAACAATAACAACAACATTAACAAGAGCAACCGAATAACTTCACAGTAAGGCACGTGCGAAAAATATGCAGAGTAATAGAACTAAAACTCCGTACGGGAAATGGGCCTGAGCAAACCACAACATGGGTCTATTTGTTCACAAAATGTATGATTTTTCCCCAGAGTACACTGATAGAGGATATGGCCTACAAAGGACCAGTAAATGTAAATTAACTAACAGATACATAGCAAATGAATGCATTTAAAGATGATTTCCAGCTGAAATGATTTTTTTTTTTCTTGAGACCAAGTTTTTGTTAAACTTAATCCTTACTCTCTTTCCTTTCCAGCAGCAGAAACATCTGGTCGGTTTTAGATTCCCCTTGGATTTCCAACTTCAAAGGGAATTATAAAGAATAACAAATTCATGTACCGGCACTAAAAAAAAATTAGAGCAGCAGGAGAGAATGGTAAAATCGTCCTTATTTGACTGCTAGTGACAGGCGCCACAGGCAGAACTATGAGAAAAGACAAAGGCAAGATCACCAGTTGACAACCGGAGTTCCTGCAAGAGACTGAATCTTTGGCTACATGCAAATATGCACAGGACCCTTAACAATCCATAAGGAGATTTCCTTGCTTAAAGGAAAATAAATAAGTAAATAAATAAAAGGAGTTGGAAGGTAAAAAAAAAGTGAGTTCATGTTTACCTGTCACATAGTTTGTTGAAATAATAACAAATAAACAAATACATGTTTGTTGAAAGAATGAATGACTTGAAAATCCACTTAGCTCCTTGGGTTTTATTTGATCTAAAGAAAATTGTGAGCGTTCTGATTCTACAAAGGGCTGGATACGTCATCCAAGAAGTAATACAGGATCTTAAGAGTCTGCTAGGCCTGTGAGATCCTCCTAACAGTTTGGATCGCCAAAGGTCTTAAAAGCAGTTTCTGTTTCTTCTTTGCTCTGGATCCTTATTATCAAAAGATATGACCAGAAACCAAGGTCTTCCCAGTGGTCAGGTGTGGTGGCTCATGCCTATAATCCCACCACTTTGGGAGGTCAAAGTGGGTGGATTACTTGAGGCCAGGAGTTTGAGACCAGCCTGGGCAACATGGTGAAACCCCGTCTCTACTAAAAATACCAAAATTAGCTGGGCATGGTAGCCCGCATCTGTAATCCCAGCTACTTGGGAGGCTGAGGCATGAGAATCACTTGAACCCGGGAGGCAGAAGTTGCAGTCAGCCAAGATTGCATCACTGCAATCCAGCCCAGGTGACAGAGTGAGACTCCATGTCAAAACAACAACAACAAAAACAGAAAAAGAAAAGGTTGCCATAGTAGAAGAACAGGGTTTGATTAAATGGGTACTCAAGGACATAAAGATGGCAACAATAGACACTGGGAACTACTAGAGAGGTGTGGAAGAGAGGAGGGCAAGTGTTGAAAAACTAACTGTTCAGTACATGCTCAGTATTTGGGTGATGGGATCATTCATACCCCAAACCTCAGCATCACACAATATACCTAGGTAACAAGCCTGCACACGTATCCTCTGAATCTAAAATAAAAGTCAAAAAAAAGAAATTTGTAATTGTGTCAAGTTGTGTTTGACATCACTTTATAGAAGTGGATTTATTCTTCTCCTCTATCATTTTCTTAGCAAAACTAAAACACACTTCAAGAGTGCAGGTCTTCATATAATCAGACATGAGAAAATGAGAACAGTTAGAGAAAATACAATTTTGCCATTGTAATTACCTCTTACAAACAGCCTTTCCTCTTTCCTGGTTTATGTGCAATGTGTAAAGCAACAACAATAAAAATAAACAAAGACATGATTAACCAATCAACTTGTTTCTCCAAAGAGAGAAATAGTTAAGGACTAAAGTGCCTTTCAATAATTAATTATAAGAGTCTTTAAACTTAGTATTGAGAGGTTACAGATTTCCATACCACAAATACATTAGGTTGATTCACAGAGTGGCCATTAAATACCCAGAAAGAAAATTACTTTTGACCAAAATGTATACATCAACAGTATGGTTAGAAATGTTTTCATAGAGGAGGACAGAACATACAGAACCAGTTCTCTATGGAGGCTAGGGTGGTTTCCCATGCAGCAATCCACATACAATAAGATCATCTACAAAGCATATTCTTAATATTACAGACTCTAGGTAAAAAGAAAGTACTCTCTAGGTAAGAGGAGGAAAAAAAATAAAGATTTCTCTCTTAAACACTTCCAACGTGAAAGGAATGAGCTGACGAAAGAATGATTTTCTTGAATATTTGTCTTGAGCGGGGTTTTTATCCTTTCCTCACCACCTTAAGTAGAGCAAAATTACCAAAGTTATCTCATTAAGGAATGTCATAAATCCCATCCTATGGCAGTTGTGCATGATCCTGTGTTATGCACCCAATAAAGTTTATTCAGAAAATATGCCAGCTTCATTAAACAGGGATCTGATGATCTGAACAAACCACTTATCTTTCTTTTGTGACATATATTAGTATCATTAGGTCTAAAATAAAAATCTTGGTTGGTGGGGGTATTGCAAAGGATTCCCTGCCTTATGTAAGCAGAGTCATCTAACCACAATCCTGAGCTTAACTGGGGGGGAGAAGGTGGAGGGTGTATTGTACTAGTTTATTCTAATAAATGTCTTATAGCTTGAGGATACATGAGGTCACAAATGTAACAACAATTGAACTAGCACCAAGAGCCGAAGAGGCCAAGGATAAGGAAACATGAAGCAAGAGGAAAAGGTATACGTGTACATACACCACGAAGCAAATGCTATCATTAATAATAATTATTGTTATTACAGCTATTAGAATGATGGGGCATTGATGCTTCACTTGGGTGAAATATGTAATACATAAGCTAGAAAGAACCATGGGTAAACTTATGGGTCTTTTTAAAAGGCAGTTTATATTCTATGTTTATGTGTTATGAGACACATAATCTAATACCACATGTAGGAACAGGATGCTGAAAGAAGTGAAGAAGACTTGAAGCTTTAAAATAGTAAAATGGCTAGTTCCTACCTGTCTTTTCTTATGACGCCTGCCTTAGCCAAGCCATCAGATATATTTCTAACATTTTATGATATTTTAATGATGATGATGACAGGCTCAGAGTAAAGGAGAAACAGAAATTATCAGAAGATTCAGAGGAGAAAAAGAAATGGAAAGAAAAAAAGAGTTTGTATTGTTTACACCATCTAATCTGACAAATGTTACAGATGCTCTCTGTTTGCTTGGGATTGTTTATTGCTAATGTTATGATTTTCTCTTTTTTTTTTTCATGTGCTTTGCTCTACCAGTTTTGGCTGAAAATATTTTGTAAATGTCCATATTGTAAACCCTCAGATTTTTCTAGAGATTCAGTGTGGTGGAGAAACTTTTTTTCTTCCCCAACTGTTAGGCACATCAATATTCCAGCTACTCACTTTCAAGGCCAATGGAAAATGTGCTTCTAAGATTAAATAGACCTGAGTAACATATAAATTCAGCTTATACTGATGCAGTATGTTGCATAGTTACATCCTAAATTTCTGATGAGTGTAATACACCTGTTGGGCAACCCATCACTACTGAATAGTCACTGACCTACAATTCAAAGACAGTGCGGCAGCAGAAGACTCCAGATACAGGTTCTCTACAGACAACCTGATTTGTACAGAGCATTCCTCATCTGTGGAACTGTGTGTGTAAAGAATCTAGGCTAGCCATAGAAAGCTGGCTCATAGAGGATTCTCTAAAATATTTTTAGAATAAACTAGAGCAATAATACAGGCACAGAGAGTACCTTTGTTACACAACGCATAATTTCTTTCACCCCAAACATGGTGTTTTTAAAAATATGAGCCAGACTTTTATTATATAATTCCCCCTTTTACAGATTTCTAAATGCCTCACATACCCATCACATGGTTTTTTTCCATATCTGCCAATAACCTTAATTAAAACTTATAAACTTTTAAAGCCACTGTTACATTTTATTTAAGTTGATTCGCCATATTTATCTGGTATTGGTTGGCTGCAGCCATACTGGAGTTCTAAGTAATCAGGGGACTATGCTTTCCTTTCACCTCAGGTAAGGAATTGTATTCAACACATGCTCAAACCCAATAATAAGTATAATTAATGCTGTATAAATCTGGCATGCAAATTATCATCCTAAATTTGAGTCAAGTAAAAAAAGTACCAAAAGAAAAATAATTCTCCCAAGAAACCTAACCAAATCTGTGAAATATTTCTCTAGGCAGCCAAATTGCCCTCGGGCTTACAGATGTGTCTAAGAATATTAGGAAACTCACTGATGAGATTTTACAATAAAGTGTTATGTATTAGAAAATATGATGTCAGGATACTATGAAGAAAAATACTACTATATGCAATAATAAGAACGATTTATCTGAATAGTTTTCAACATTAACATGTAAAAAATATCCTGATGGATCTGAAATAATGATGTACTAAATGCTATAATGTCTGGGGTTTGCTCCAAAATAACATGGCGATACAGTGAGAAAATGACAGGCCATCAGTTAGTCACTGTGCAAGCTGGTGGTGAGTACATGGGAATTCATTAATCTGTCTATATTCATGAATTTAAGATTTTTATCATAAAAATTTAAAAACATATACTGATTTGAACTTTTATTTGTTTATTATTTGTTGAATTTACTGTTTATGCAAGGTATTGTAGAGATATAAAAAATAAATAATAATAATAATGCTCTTGTTGGGCATTTAGGTTAAATGAGCTGTTCCTCTTCAGGAATATTATATATTTATTTTAAATGTTTATAAGATCTATGTAATTACATATTTCTTAGGTTAAATTTTGAAAGCAGGACACAAAATTACATAGAAAGTATGATAACATCATATTTTAAAAATATGTCCTCAGGGGAAAATGAGAGTAAGGAAATATATCAAATGGTTATTAATGATTATATTTAAATTATAGAAATAATTACTTTAATTTTTCTTCATTTTACTTTTATGTGTTTTTCTAAATTATTTTTAATGAGCATGTATCATTTTAAAATGAAAATAAATATTTATTCATTAGTGGAAAAGATGTGCTCTCCTTTCCCAAGGAGCTTTTCATTTGCTGAAACAGAGAAACTGCAAACACACAGCATTGACCTGATAGTTTAAATCTTCATACCTAGAAGGGAAATACACCCACAGGAAAAGAAACGTCAATACAGATTTTATCTGATCATAGAAACATAAAGAGCTTTCTCCGTGTTGGATAAAAATAGGGGAGGAACTGGTTTGTTTGCAAGCCAGCAAAAGCGTGAAATTCGGGCCTTTTTGTGATGAGATCATTTTGTGATAAATGCAAAAGGAGTGACAAATTAAAGTTACCAAATAAGCCCATCCCTTGAGCTCCTGAGGCTTACACTAATGAGTTTCTTTTGGGGTAGCATAGCAAGTAAAGCATGGGAGTGGGGAGGGAGGGAGAGCTACAATCCTGAAGGGTCCTGGCCTTCACTGGTGGGATGGATATGCTCAGAGAGACAGAGATAGATGTGCCACAGAATCAGAAACAACAACACAGTGACAACTATGGATTATGCACAATGGATATGGAAAATCTCTTTATTACCCCAAGAGATTATTTCCCTCATTTTATGCACATTCATATAAAGTGAAATCAAGAGAGTAACTTTTAACGGTTTGGATGAATATGATGTTCATGACTAAATAGGCTTAGCCGGAGCCAGGCAGAACACAGTTAGATGCCAGGCAAGTCACCCTTTCCCTCCTCCTCCCTCTCCAGTATATTTGCCAGTGCATTTCAATGCAAGTCAACCTCTAGCAAAGTCAGCTGTTTCAAGCTCTGATTGGATGATGCTTTATCCATACAACTTTAGTCTTGATCTGCACTGTTCTCCCAGTCACTGAAAAATCAAGAACTCTAGAAGGCCACAATATCAATCTTTTTGAAACACTACAAACTTTACAAATTTTCATTAAAAGACACATAGACAAAACTTCAAACCTATGCTTACTTATAGCCCTGGTCTTGGTCTTTTTACTTAACTGGTAAAATAGGATAGCCTTATTCATGTCTCTAAGGGGTATTTTCCCTTTTTGCTTGTTGTTTACTATAAGAGCAATCATGTCTGATTTTAAGAATGATGCAAATGTATTTCAAATTTACAGAATACCATAGAATACTAATGTGTAGTTCAAAGTATCACAAAATGTGTTTGGAGCATCTTGAGTTTTGTCAAAACATACAATGTTCCACACAGGCATCAGTGCCCAACTTTACCCTATCACCCTTTCTGTCCACTCAGGAGTCTCCTTTGGAAATTTATCTCTCTGGAGGACAAAACAAGTCCTTTGAATACTTCCATCTTGTTTAGCAGAGTCATTCTAAAATATTTGTTAAAATCTGTGATAATAGGTTCTGGAGATCATGTTTCTTATTCTTCTAAATGCTGGTATTTCAAATGAACAAATAGGATATTAAAGATCTATCCTTTACTAATGTCAAAATATGTTCTGTCAACATTTAGTATTGTTAAAATTTAGACCCAAAGACTCACCACAGCCTTTGGATCTCATTTTATCTGAGGTTCATGAAAATATATTTGACTTCTTCGCACCTCAATATTTTGGACTGCCATTTAGAGATAATGAGAGTTACTAACCAGTAACTCTCATGAGAAACATCCTGTTAGTAATGATGAAACATTCTGAAATAAAAAAGTACGGGTAAGTGCCAGGTATTTATTTAACAAATGTATGACAACATGGTAATCATAGAAAATAACCCATCTATTCCTCACTTTGGGATATAGACTTAGTGGTAGTATATAAAAAGGAAAGGATGCTTCCCGTCAGGAATGGAAATAAAATTGTACGCTGAGAATGTAGCTTTCGTAACTGCCTGCATGTTTAATTTTAAGGTCTCTAACCAGTTGCAACCAGTTATGAATGACATGCTGCCCATTTCTGCAATTCACTGTAACTTGTGTTGAGAAAGTTATGTTTTATGGTTAATTATCCATGGTCTGTTTTAAAAAATAAATCAAACCATTGTAAACCACTAGGATTTGCAGCTCTATTTGAACTTTACTGTAATTTTGATCAAACATTTTGTAAATAAAAACAAACTGGTTTCTCCTTGCTTTTAGTTGTTTGTTATAAATATTGTGGCAATGGTGGGAGAACAGCTATGGATTATTTACCCTCAGTTTCATGAGTTGTGAGTTATTGGCCTTATCCTCCTTTATAAGTATAAATAAATGTATAGTATTATATTCCAAGTCCTGTAAGACAAATGGAACAAGTAAATTGAAACCTTTTAGATCCAAAATCTTTTATGCAAAGTCATAGAACAACAAAACAAAACCCAAATTAACATTTAAAAAGCTTCTACTGTGGAGCAACAAAGTCTTTAAATATTATATAATCTGCATTTAAAAATTGCTTGTCTAATGGGCAGCAGTCTATCAATCATTTGACAACCTTTTCAATGCCTTTAACATTTAGAAACTACAGGTGGTTTTCTCAGAGATCGCCCTGCACCCCCAATACCACCACCACAATGAAAGTCTTGAAAATGGCCAGCATGATTACTTTAAGCCAAAATTGATTTAGAAAAATCAGGAATTCGCATAGCTAAAAGTAATGAAACACTATATAAAAGAAGAAATCTATAGAATTTTTTATAGTTACTATCCTAGGACTTACATAAACAAAAGAAGTTCGAAAACAATTGTCCAGAGAAAGTGAGAAAAGCCAAAATTCAAAGGACCCTGTGGCAGAGTGCATGAGGAGCATATTCGATAGCTAGAATCATAAGTACCTAACACATTTGCATATGAAACTTAATGAGGATCACCAAAGTAGCTTGCCAAAAATTACGTTTTTTAAATGAGCCAACAGTCTATGTAGCACTGACCCCTAAAAGGAACCTCTAGGGAAGATGTAAAATTGTCTTCTGAAATTTGCTTCTCTTATAAAGACAGAAAGGATAACAAGAGCTTTCTCATAAAATGAAGTGATCAATCAGTCCACTACTAGAGCCTGAAGAGTTATACATCAGATCTCCTCTTACCCTTTATTTCTTGCATGGCTTATTGCTTACCTACAACAGCACTATGAAGGGATGGACATAGCAGGTCCCTTACCAGCTCACTGAAAAATGGAAAATATTTATGACGGTACTACTGTGTGCCAGACACAACTGGAGTGATTCTGCTTGAAAAGGTAAGTCAGTAACTGAGGTTCCTGTTGCCACATTAAAAAAAAACCAAAAACTATCCCTACTGCCAACAGCAATAAGAAGAGAAGCTAGGGTGAAAGAGTTGTGACAGACTTAGGAAAAATTTGAAACTGTTTAAAATTCTCCCTAGCCTCTTTTCTTGCATGTCCGAGGAACAGAAAGCTTTAGGCCTGCCACCTGTCCTAAGCCTGGATCCCATATTATAAAAATAAAAAATAGAAAGATGAGAAACAGCTAATGTGTTCCCAAGGCCGTGGTTACAACAGAAAATGAGAGCCGAGAAGTCTACATTGGCACACACTGATCTTTGAAAGGTCAGTCCTACCCTAGTACAATTCTGAGAGCATGAAAACCCAACAAGATGAAAATGGAAGCCATTCTGACAATAGAAGGCAGGGAAAAGGTTCAAAGAATTTCCTCTGCTTCTTTTATAATGAGATATTTTCAACTATTTTTGACAACCAATAAAATGCAAATCTCTCTCACTTTTGTGTTCTAAGTTTTCTTTTAAATCTAGGCAACCCATTTGAAAATTAGGGTACTCAGAATAACTTCTTGTATACAGAACTACACATTACAAAAAGCATAGTGCAGACTCTTAATCATATTAAAATCATATTATAAACAATGCACTTTACATGGTGCAAATGTTTTATGTTTTTCTTTTGACAATAAGGCAACTATATGTAAAATTGCATATTGGAATCCAAACTCAACTATAGTACATGTAGAGGAAACCTTAGAAAAATGCATATGGATTTCCCAGTAAAAGACTAGAATATTCTGACCAATTTTTATTATTTCTCTGCAATAAATTTATCTGAGCTATAGATCCTGTTAAGAGAAAAAAGCTAAACGGGAAATGTATTTATAAAATACTTTAAATATATATACTAGTTTAGTCATTATTCATATTAAGATCACAAAAGATTTCCACAGGTCATCATAAATACAGAGATGAGATAATACCAATAATCTTGATCATCCAGTTGTTAAAAGAGAACCACACATTTGGGCAATGAAACTTGTGATTTTTATTTTTGTGCACCAGATTTTTCCATACCAAGGAATTCTAAATTGCAAGAGTTAACTCATAAGACAATGTTAAACATATTCATAACTTGAGTAAAATCAAATGAGCCAATTTTTTTATGGCTTTAATATCCAGAAATAAAGTATGATCTTAAAGAATAATGCTGATCCTACAGACAAGGAGATCAAGTGCTTCAATAGTTCCTCCTCGCACACTAATGATCGCATCCATCCTTTCTTCCACCCGCCTCCCACCCTTTCTGGATGTATTAAAAACAATCAAAACTACCACCACTGATGCTAGCCTTCACACACCTGAACTTAATTTCTTTCTCAGAGATGCCTAACAGTGCCTAGTGCTGTGCTATTACTTTATAACTATTTTATGACCATTTGAGAGGCAGAAACTAAAAAGGAAGAACAAAACAAAACAAAAAATCTCTCCAACCTCCCTTATCAGACAAATCCCTGGTTCCCAGAGGACATCAGTCAGTTAAGCAAAACCGAATATTATAATGGAAGAAGGACTGATAAATTGCATATACATCTCACTGTGTTCTCACTTAAGCTAGAAAGGGGGTTACTGCAATGAAAGAAATGGGGCAGTGTGGGAACGGGGTGAAGGGCTACAGAGAGGTAGAGCAGGAGAGAGAAGGAAAGAGAGAGGAGACTTATTGTACATTTGAGACATTAAGAAAGGCAGTACAATGAATCCAGAGGTGTTCCAAGGAGAAATGTGACAGAAAGTTCTAAATGAGAATTACAGAAACTATTCGTCCTTAAATAAAACTGTTTTTTAGATGATGAATTCTATAGAAAGCCTGAATTAACTGTCTCTGTTGTAGCATCTAGATGTTTTCTCTTTCATTAAGACTTTGGGGTTTGAATGTACTTTGTCAAAAAAAAAAAAAAAAAAGCCAACCAAAAAGCATTAGAGCTTTATATAGCTCCCAAAGTAAAAAGCAAGAGAAAGATGGGTTTATATAACTGGCTTTTTTACATAAATATTACATCAGGATACATTTCAAGTGAAAACACACAAACACACACACACCCGTCTTCCTTATACTCTATTTTAAAATTCATTTCATACTTTAAATGTTGTTGGTTTTTCACAAAATAAGTAAAAACGAAGTCACAACATCTCAAAATAAGTTATATTACCTGGAAAATTAACCCAACATATGGGTCACAATGTCTTGTTTAAAGTCATTTAAGGTGCTGACAATTATAGGACATTTTGCTGCAGCCTAGGGCAACTAGAAAGGGCCATGGATGTTAACTAACTCCCTTCTAAACAGTCTGAGAAAAGGGAAAAAAAACTGTAAGTTTCTCCATCTGTTATTTCCTTTTTTTTTCTTTTTGGCTGTGGAAAAGTAAAATTATGCAAGAGCTTTTGAATGTAAAGGCTGTGTGTGCTTTTTCCCTTTTTGTCTCTGTGTACCGGTTAAGTGATGTTGCGTAACTGAGTACAGAGTAGGCGGTTAGCGTTTACTATTGATTTACACTATGCCATCTAATGAATTCAGAACACTAAAAAGAAAGGAGCAGGAGAGGGAGGGAGGAAGAAGAGAAAGGGAGAAATAGGGAGAGAAAAAATAAAGGAACGAAGGGGAGGGAGAAAGAGCTTATTCAGAGAAACAGTTCTAATGACTGGAATAGGTTCATTTTTATTTCCTTTAGCTCTGTCTTTTGGTTATTGTTCAGCTTTCACAAAAAATGGTCTTGAGCTGGTGACCCCAATATTCTAATCCTATTTCTCATGAGGATTACTGGCAGGTGAAAGTCTGAGAGTACTAATGTGTCAAATTACTTCAAAGCAATTTCACTAAACTGTAAGACTCCCCCATATGCAGTTATTAATGATTTTCTCTATGTATTTGTGAATCTGTATCCATGATCACCACTGCTTTGGTCCTACTGGCTCACCTAGTCAAACATAATTTTTGAAATATACCAAGGCAATATCATCAGGGTGAAGAAAAATACATTCTATTTTACCCATCTCCTTTAAAAATACATAAAGAACACATTTAGAAATCTTTAAATAGATCACTATTTTACTTTGAAAACAGACATGCCACAAATTGTTTGGCTGAACAAAACAGCCCAATATAGGATAATAAAAGAGAAACAGGCAAAATGAGGAAGAATGCTAAACTGAGGAACAATATTCATAAAGAAATTTAAATAATTTCTTATGTCTACGGAGAGCCTTTAACTTTTGTTTGGGTGGATTACAGACATTCTCGGTCTCTCAAGCCTGCTCACTGCTTTCCATGCCATATAACGAATTCCCAAAGCGGGAGCTAGAAAGAAAGGGTGACGTTGTTTCTGCTGTTAGGTACAGCTCCTTCCTGTACCTGAGTGCCCTTCTATGGCTGAGAACAACCACTAAGGTGAGAAAGAGAAGTTCTCTTTATTTAGCAATCAGCTCAAGAGCTGGGCAGGGAACTTGTGTTCTCCCTCAATGTGTGTTTGCAAATGATGACTGGGAAAAATCACGGGAGGTTATCCAAAGGAAAGAACAAGAGTTGGGGTTTCTAGTCATCCAGTTGTCTTCTCTTTTCAGCCATCTGAGCTTAGAAAATATTAAACAGATGCCTACTCTATCCACTTGTCAAAGATGCTTTAATGACCAATAGCGGTATGCACACAGTTGTATACCCAGCACTTACCATGGTGCTTGGCACATTTCTTTTACTCGGCAAATATTTATTGAAAATGAAAAGTGATTATGGGAGAAATAGCTCTGTAGAAAGAGTGCACTAAAAAGGCCTCAGAAAAAATATATTCCAATGTTTTACAAGAAATCTGAGGCTCTATTGCACTATCATTTATCTGCAGAAAAAATAATACTGTAAAAGAAATATCAGGCAGTTATTTAGGGGTCAGTTGACTTCAGTTCCATTTTATTAGGAAAAAGCTTAACAAAAATTATAATACTGATAACATCAGCAAAGTTTTGTGTTCATTTCCACCAGCCCTTTTGGTCTGTCTTTCATTTCAGTCTTGGGCACAGAAAAGTCCATTTTAATTTCCATGGGCACATTCTAAAGAAAAAGTCATGGGATATCAACGTAATTCATCTTTTAAAAAATACTGAGACAAATGTAGCCTTTTAGTAATGGAAGACAATATGGCTTTTTGTTGAAGGGCAAGGCAGGTTGAGTTTTGATTAGGTTACACAAATTTAAATTACTAGAAGGACAACCAAGAATGTACTGATTTCCATTTTCTTGGTTAAACAGGAGTTTTCTTTGCTTTCTTTTTTTTTTTTTTTAGAAAAAAATTAATTCTGGCTTAGAAAGTCAAAAATGCCACCTTTCAGTTAATTGGAGGATAAGACTTTTAGAAAAAAAATTGCAGCTACAATTTCTCAAAAATTTCCGTGGAAGATTCCACTAAAAAGCATGTTCAGCAATAGTAGCTATATTCTTTTTAAAAATAGGGCTGCCATCTTGTTAATTCTGTAGGACTAAGCATATAGATCTTAGTCAAAACCTTCAAAAAGTTTTTTTTTCCCCCTCTAACTTTCGTCATCTATTTAATGTAATTGAATTCAGCAACTTACTTCAATAAGCATCCTGGCAGTATGTCAACAAAATCGCTCCATGTGCTCTTTCATTTAAAAGTGGATGAGAACTTGCCTGTCCTTCTTCATTTTATATGAAGATTCTGAGGCTCAGAATTAATTTTCTCAAAGGCATATATTTTGAGGCAGAGCTGGGACTAGTATCTAAAGCTCAAAGTTCGTTTTTTTCATAGCACAGACTAAATCAAAGTGTATAAATTCAATCTTATTTTAAATGCCATAGGGGAAGATTTCAAAGGATTCTTTTATAAGACAAGGAATTCTTACATTATGTAAAATGTTCACCTCAAAGCTATCTTATACTTTTTTTTTAAATCTTAAATGTGAGCCTACTGTTTAAATTGCTGCTTCTCCTTTTCCTTGTCTTAATTTTTGACTCTTTAAAGTCTTTGCCTCCTATCCTCTCACCTCTACTCTGTGTCTAGTTCATATATGGCCCTTCCTGACTTCATATTCTTCCTTCTCTCTCCCTTTTCATCTGTTTATCAAACTTTTATTTATTCTTGTTCCTCATAGAAATCATTTCCTTGTAATGTCATATCCTCAGAAATTATAAAGGAAGAAAAAAGTGTAAATTTAGTATTATTAAAATAAATAGACATTTGGTTTATATTTAAAACAAAACTGCAATAAGATTTTGACAGAGTAAACTACAGCTGTAGGCTTCCCTATAGAAAGTTACAGCATCTAGACCTCCATATTATCAGTATGAAAACCGGGGCCCTGAATTTCGAAGTATTTCATCAAAGATAGAGAGCAAAGGCTCATGATCTCCAGACCACTCATTTTTCCAACTCACTAGGACACCTTTCGTTTCCCTTTTCTTTCTTTCCATTCTACATTACAGATATTTGAGACTGATTATGGCACAGCTGGAGGAGACCCAGAGAAATATCAGTGGCTTAAAGTGGTCAAACTCAATTCTGGGGAAAAAAAAAAAAAGTCAGAAAGACCTGCACACTAAAATTGTAGTTACACGGAAAATGAACTCTGAGGAGGTTAAAAGGGTCCTCTGACATGAGAAAGTAGTCTCTGGATAGCAGGGACATTGCTGCCAAAATCATTGTAATTAAGATTGGGTCATTGTTTCCATTATAAACCTTATGCTTATGGGGTTTGTAATTCAGCTAAAATTATCAGCTCTAGGCTGAAATGCAGCTCCAAGTATCTTAGAGTGGGAGGTGTTTCCCCACTCCTATTTCTTAAAAAAGAAAATATATAGCAATTATTTACACTTTCAATGAGAGTTATATTCTGACCCTTCTCCTAAAAAGGGTAATCAATGAGCTTAATCTAGAGTGAGCCAAGGTGAGCAACATCCACTGTGGAATGAGGCACATTAACCTGGCAGATGAATGGGCAATAAAAGGATTTCCTATTGTTTCATAAAGCTTAATGTACATCACTCCATTCCACTATCGATGTGAATAGGATTTCAGCAACACTTTGTTGAAAAGTCTCCCACTTCTGTTTGCCAACTCATTATTGTAGGAAACATTACAATTAAAATGATAGGAAACAGGAATTTCTGATGGTTTCCTTAGATTTCTTTCCTCATAAGCTCATTCTCAGGGTTGGTATTAGATAATCAATAATTTCTAAAATCCCTTGCTCCTGTTTCTTTAGCATTGTCTACAATATTGGATAGCTACAGTGTAATGCTATGTGCCACCATGATGTAGAGGGACTGGGGAGTAAATCATAGCTATATATTAAAATTAACAGGCCAGAGGAAAGTGGTATTTATTGAATAGATACTACATGACATATATCCCATTAATATTATTTCATTTAATACAAACCTCCTGTGAAGTAGCATTTGCCTACGTTTTATAGATTAGCAACATAGTTAAAGAGCTGTTAGCTAACCTGCCTAAGGAAACAGAGCTAGCTAAAAAAGTTGTGAAGTGAGGTTTGAATCAAGATCTGTTTGACTCCCTGGCCCATATGCACTGCAATGCACTGCAACACCAGGAACAGAATATGGAACCATCTAACTGGAAAAAAAAAAATTCTCCATGCCTACGATTAGAGCTACCTCATGCTCCAAATAGGAGGTAGAAAGGGTGAATGACTCCTAAAACGGGATTCTTGCTTTGCTCTTGGCTCTGATAAATCCCTGTTTATTCAAATGAAAATATCCAAATGCATATTTGGAAAATGTTTTGTCTTAGATAAGGAAATGCACAATCTCCTAGAAACCTTTAAATGAGATCAGACATTTGAATGTTTACAAATATTCTTTTAAAGATTTATACTAGAAGAAAAATTTAAAGCATAATGCATAAAAAACTCAGATGATTGGCTAGGCAAGATGACTATAATCCCAGCACTTTGGGAAGCTGAGGTGGGTGCAAGGCTTGAGCCCAGGAGTTCGAGACCAGCCTGGGCAACATAGTGGAACCTGATCTGTACAAAACAAAGCCAAAAAAAAAAAATTAGTGGAGATGGTGGCACGTACCTGTAGTCCCAGCTACTCTGGAGGCTGAGGCTGAGGACTGATTGAGCCCAGGAGACCAAGGCTGCAGTTAGCCATGATTGTGCTACTGCATTCCAGCCTGGGTGACAGAACAAGACCCTGTCTCAAACCTCCTCCCACAAAAAAATCAGATGATTAATACAACATTAACATTTCATGGATGTGTGTGTGTGTGTGTGTCTATGTGCATATAAACATATAAATACACACATACACAAATTTTTTTGTTGTTGCCAAAATCTCTGGTAATTATTATAAAGGACTTGACAAAAGCTAAACAGTAAATATGTTACACCAGGAGAAAAGGAAACAAAGAACAAGAAAAGAGGAATATGTGTATATACATACTTCCCTCAGAAGTCTAATCCTAAAATATATTTTTAAAATTATGCTTTAAGTTCTGGGCTATATGTGCAGAACGTGCAGGTTTGATACACAGGTATACATGTGACATGGTGGCTTGCTGCACCCATCAACCCATTATCTACATTAGGTATTTTTCCTAATGCTATCCCTCACCCTACCCCCCACCCCCCAACAGGCCCCAGTGTGTGATATTCCTGTCTCTGTGTCCTTGTGTTCTCATTGTTCAACTCCCACTTAGGAGTGAGAACATACGGTGTCTGGTTTTCTATTCTTGTGTTAGTTTGCTGAGAATAATGGTTTCCAGCTTCATCCATGTCCCTGCAAAGGACACGAACTCATCCTTTTTTATGGCTGCATAGTATTCCATGATGTATATGTGCCACATTTTCTGTATCCAGTCTATCACTGAATTCCCTAAAACATTTTTTAAGTGAAATGGGACATAGTGCTTTAGTCTAAACTGTGTGTGTGTGGTTATGTGTGCGCGTGTATGTGTAAAGATAAAGGAGTTTTGCTATGTTATTTTGGCAAGTGATTATTTTTTTAAAATCTTTGCTGAATCGTTTTATGTAGATATACTATAATATACTAAAAATAAATACTTGTTCAAGTTAACATTAGAGCTCATCAGGTAAGTAACAGAAAATTTTTTTAAAAATCTGTAGTCTGAAATGCTGTAGACGACGCCATTATACATTACATTAAGTATTCTTTATAAATTGAAAAGCATACTCCATTTTATTCACACAATGCAGTTCTTTTGGATGAATCTTACATGTGCGTGTGTGTGTGTGTGTGTGTGTGTGTGTGTGTGTGTTAGAGAGACAGAGTGTGTGTGTGATCCTCAATACCACTGAGGCACTCTTTAAAAATATTTTTAAATCATAATTTGGTGAAGAACTTAACAACAAAATAACTGAAGCCAGATTTGAGAGAAGAAGAATGAACAGTTCTTCAGGAAGCACCAATTTGATTTCTTAACATTCAACGAGTCTTTATTGCTTTGCCCTTCCCTCCTTTTTTCCCTCAAGTCTAAACTATGATTTGGAGCAGAAGTTAGGAGAAACACATATTCTTGACCCTTTTCTCTCATCCCTGTAAGGAAAAGCAATGGCAGACTAAGACAAAGAGCAATTGCAACAACTTTGACAGTTTTGTGGTACTGGGAGAAAGCAGGCTTTGTATTTGTACATTTCAAGGAATTTCTCCAAATTTTAGCTTCCTTGAATGTGCCTACAACAAAGCTGAAGAAGAGATAAGCTCTGTTAGGGAAATAGATGAGGTTTAGAGAGGGAAAAAGGAGGCACTACTTTTTTTTTTTTTCAAATAGCATTCAAACACATGAGCAAGATAGAACTTGCAACATTAAAAAGTAAATTAGCCAGCTAAAAATAACTCACAATACCCCCTTCACTAAAACAAAATAAAATAAAACTCCCAACCAATTATTTTGACTGGTAAAAACAGACAGTGATATGAAAGTAACAGATGGAAGTCCAGTTTTACTCACACAACATACTCACTAAAGACAACTGCAAGCATCCTCATGACAATACCAACAATGGTCACTTTAGCCTGGGCCTTCAAAATATCTCCTTTAGGTGAGTTTCCTTAAAGACTTCAAAGGGGCTTGTAGAAAATAATGTAGAAGGAAACTAACTCATCTGTCTATATCTAGAAATAGGCAAGAGTTGCAAATCACAGCCTGTGGACAAAAGGGATCCAGGTGTCACATTTGCCAAATCTTTTTGTAAGACTGGAATAGATTTTCTTTTCTTATTTATTTTTTGTTGTACGGGAGTATTTTTAGGAAAGGTGACATTTCTGTACTTTTAAAAACACAACACTACATATCACCTAAAAACTTTCCTAAATCAAATAATTAACAGTATTAAATCTTTCTGCTAATTTCTCCTCAAAGTTGAAAGAGAGGTTATTTTCTTACCTTACACTGTGCCTTCTGATATGACAGTGTCATTCAGTCAATAATTTCAATGTCAGTTACTGATTTCCAACTCTTTCACTACAAAGACTTCAATAATGAAATGGTGCTGATCTGCTTGCTTTCACTCTATATAACGTCTATATTTATATGCTTATGCTTCTATTTGGATCTATATTTATCTGCTTTATCTGCCTACAGTGCATCTGTTTCTCATACACACAGACATATATTTATATATATACACACATACTGTATATATATATATAGGTTATATATAAACACACATACCCACAAAAATGTACGAATGTATGCTAGTGTGCTTACTTCAACAATCATGCAGGTGCATAAATATTCAGACACATGACAAATATATAAAGAACATAAATGCACATGTAAACATAGTTACACAGGAAAAAGAATATCTTAACAACAGCCCTGTCTGCCGTACTTGGCTGTTGGCCTATGAGACGTACACACTGTTGAGTGACATGTCATAGACTACTTTGAGAAGGAGAAAAATCTTTTGAAGGCCAAACTATATGACTAAATCAAGATAATGCATTCTAACTCACTCATTTTATTGATGAGGAGTCTGAGATACTAAGGTGAATAGCAAAGATTTTACAGCTTTCTGGAGCCAGAGTTGAAAGTTTTAACCAAGTCTCTGCCTGCTAGACGAATGCCCTTTCTACTACTATAGTAGGGAACTGAAATATGCAAAATTTCCCTCCCGCAACAAAAAATTACTCCAATGATATGTGAAGTGATTTAAGGCCTTAATAACTTCCAGTCCATGAACACTTTATGTCTTTTGCAAAGGATTATAGCAAACTGATAATATTGAATCAGATTGGAAATAGGACCATAAGAAGGCAAAGAGAAATAGCAAAAGGAAGAAAGACCTGCACCCACTACTTCTTTTTCTTTTGGTGCAACACTTCCAAAAACAAACACCCATTGAATAAAACAAAGCCAGTTTCAAAATTTGGTACTTTTCCCCACTCAAGCGTTAAGGATAAATTCAGAAAAGAAACTAAGTCTACATATGGTAGGTAGTTTTATGCAAATCTCTTCAGATAGTAACCAGTTGTGAGCAATCCGAACATAGAGTAATTTTACACTTTGGCCGGCTAACACAGAACCCAGCACTGGGAGATGTCATGTGGATCTGTGAAACTCCCTGGGGCATACTGTATCCATAAGCCAAAGAACAGAAATTATACTGATCCATACATGCAGCTCTTCATCTGTGACATATTGATAATTACTCTTCATTTGTGAATTAAATCCTAGTTATAAAAACAAGTTTCAGACATTTGTCACAAATGGCATATTTTACTTAACTCTTTCATAACACCATCTAGCCACGGCCTATAGGAAATGGGAGCTACCATACTCCCATATATGGTGCGATATTAAAGGAAGAATATGATATGGAGAAAGAGAGAGAGACAGACTTGAGTTTGAATCCCATCCAATAAACAATAAAGCTTTAGGCATATCACTTAAATGGTTCTGAAACCTCATTTTCATCACCTGTGGAATAAAGAATAAAACCACCTATTTTGCAGGAACATTGTGAGGATTAGAGATATCTCAGCACAAAGTCCCCCTCATAAAAGGGGGCATTAAATATTAATTATTATATGTTTAAGAAGGCTATTTGTATGTGACTTTCTCTTGTATAAATGATATATAAATCTTCTGGGAGTAAGAGAAGATGTGAGGTATTTTTTATGCTGTTTTAATAAAAGACAAACTTTTTGGTGATCACATGTGTTCCGTGTAAAAGTAAAAATAAAAGCATATCATAGTATAACAATTTCAGTGGAAGATTTTAAAGCACTTAATAACCCTTGACTTTTGTGATTGCTGGTACCCTCATTTAACAGTTGGGCATGGGGTTCAGAGATACATCCTCCAAATCAATAATAATAATAAAGAAATAACCAGCAGGGGTTAGTAGAATTTCTGTCTTTAACATCTGAATCCCACAGTGTCCAGCTAAGAAATAACTGCTGCAAGGTCACAGATACAAAGGGCCACACTTTCCCCAAAGCTCTTTGAGATTATTCACTGAGGCTAAAACATTAGGTAATGCTATGTACATCTGCTGAGATAACAAGGGTGAGTCAGGGTTAGGTCAGGGTTTCAGGTTAGAGGGGTGGGCTAAAGAGTAGCTTTCAGATCAAATGATGAGAGTAGTTTAATTTAAGCAAAGAACAAGCATACAATATTTCAAATAAGAGGGAAAAAAGGGGATGCAACTACAGTCAAGAGAAGGTGGATAGAATACAGACCCTGTGGAGCTCAAATGGGTAACTGTGGCTCAAAGAGGAAACCCACCCACATTCACACACACTTAGAAGAAAACAAAAAGCCCAGGGTGCAGCATAAATCCCGCTATCCCAATAACACACACAGATGTTCCACCATTGTTTTCTTTTATGCACATTTTAATTAAGAGATCAGAATCAAGCATTAAAATGTTATTAAATGGTTTGTTTACATTTTTGCTATATGTCATTTATAATGCATTTTCTAAATGTGTGTATATCTATTCAGAAGGACTATCTGGAATTTTTATGTCAGTGTTACAATTGTCCCACTAACAAACAACCATTTTTGCTAACCAAATATGTGTCAGAAATCCTTTTCAGTTTAAGCAATGGGACAGGAGCTCTCACTCTAATTATACGTCAAGCAATTCCCTACCCCTAACCACACCTCCCATCAGCATGACAAACTCCACCACAGTACTTCAAGACAACAGGAAGGTCCAGGTACACTGGCAACCTTTCTGATTTTTCACAAGAGTCCCAATTTCAAATATTCTCCCATTATCTTCACAAGAAAATAGTCTTCATATACATGTCAGACCCTTTCCCTATAGCAGTTTTGAAAACATCAGGAACTCAAAGCTACCGTATGTAGGACCCTGACCTATGAGTGTCCCCTGGAGGGGACACAGTGGAAGAAGTGGGAACTAGAAGATTTTTTTTTTTTTCTCCACAATCCATCTCCTATTTCCAGTCTAAAAACTTATCTCTATTTGCCTGGGCAGGAATTTGAGTTCTCTATATTATTCTGGAGTTAAAAGAAGTATGTCTTTCCCATCTCTAAGATTCCATAGATATCAAGGCTGATGCACACAATCCACCTGCATGTGTGGATCACAGGTATCCTATAGTCTGCTTCCACCATATAACTTAAATACTTTTAACCACAAGCCATTGTCTTAGAAGCCCACAACTTAAATTGTACCTTATAAATCGTGGTACTTGGAATTGTAAAGTTTCAGAAAGCAGGAATCATATCTCCTTCATGTTCACTTCAATGCCTAATGCATTGTGAGTGCTCAATTAGGACAAGTAAGAGAGGTAAGGTTTTTTCTTTCTATTTGTTTGTTATCCAGGATAAGCAGAATGCTCGTACAGAGCATGCAAAAGAAAAAAACACAATCTAATTTCACTGTCAATTTATATTCTGTCAACTGTCTCATTTGCAGCAAAAATGACTACAAAAATGTTTTGGTTACTGTAAGTGTAAACCTTAAGGTAAGAGTTAAATTAAATCTGCTACAACTGGCGGACCAGAAAGGGCTCAGAGAAAAGCAATAGCATGGCTTTGAATCAAGTTCCTTTTGGAAGAAAACTTTAAGATGTTACCACAGAAAATATAAAACTGGCAAAATGCTCTGGAGGGCATCTCAGCAATACACACTAAAAACTTAAAAATATATGAAGACTGTTGACTCAGAAATCTCACCTCTAGGAATGCATCTAAAGGAAATACTCAAAGATCTATACAAAGATTTAGAAGCAAGAATGTTTACCACGGCATTATTTGTAATTGTGAAAGACTGGAAACCTTGTCTGACAATAGAGAGTTGATTAAATAAATGATAGTACATTCTTAGACTTAAATACTATGCAGTTTAAAAAATCATATTTTAGATACCAGGTAATGATAGCAATAAATGTTTTTGGAATATTGTTAAGCAAAAAGGCATATGACCAATAGTATATGTACAGGAAAGATCCATTGTTCAAGTAAATATTGCTAAGTTAAATATTGTTATGTTAAATAATGTTTAAGAAGTGGTAGCTGTGTACATGTAAGGTGGAAAAAGACCGGAAAACACTAAAAGTGGTTGTTTCTGGGTAGAGAAATAATAAATAGTTTTTGTTTATTTGAACTTTTCCATAACAGCACATTTATTTTATAGTAAAATATTACTTAAAATATTCATCTATACCAATCTTCCTTCTCTAAAGTGATTCTCTGTAGGCATTTTTTTTTGTCTCTAAAAGTCTTCCTTGTCCTTTTTTTTATAGATGTATGTGCTGCATTCTAATATCTTAAGTATTTGGGACTATGTAGTTATAAAAGATACTCTACCTCAGAAATAAAAAATCTTATTAGTGCTGTGGTTTTAATCTTAGGTTCCTCGTCAGAAAAAATACCAATTGTCTGTGAGTTACAAATATGGAATGTTAGGAATTTGAACAGGGCTTCTGTACCTATTTCTCTTTAAATCCTATATTTTGCTTTCAACTCAGTCTCCAGAATATCAATTAGTTATATTATTTAGGGCCCACAGCATGACATTTTTGGTATTTTTTATTTTAACAGTCTTTTGTTTATTTCACCAAAGCTATATCTACTTAATAACATTATAGAGAACAAATAAAGCACTTGGAGTCAGTCATTCAAGAAAAATCATCACAGGTTTGGTAATTTAAGGAGAAGCTTAGTTCAATGCAGTCTGTGCTGTGTATGATGAAATAATCATGGTACTTCTCATTCTTACAGTTCTTTGTAAGAGTCACCACCCCTTTCATGGTTCTTACTCATCCCTATACCCACACTTGACCATAGGTAATTGCGAGAGAGACCATAAAGTAGAAAGAAAATAAAGGAAGACTTAAAAGGCCATGGTAGTTAGTTCCAAGTTATAAAACAGGGAAAGGCTGTTTATTAGTACTCCAGGAAAATTTAGGCAGAGAGGTGGAGAAAATCTGAGCCATGATACTTAATTTACTGGAGTAAAGATCCATGAGCTCCTGGTGCAGGGAGAGACTACTACCCTATCAATCCAGTACATACTACTCATATAGAACTATTAAGTCTAGTAAATAACTGTAGCTTTAAGAAGGGGAAATGTTCTGGAACAGGCTCCCTGTGGAAAATACAAGTGCTAGGGCCTTTCCATAACCTATAATCAGGACTTTCAGAAGTACTATCCAGGCATCTTCATTTTAAGCTCCAAATGTGATTCTGAATTACGCTAGAGGAGAGAACCAATGGGCTACTGGGGAAGTTCAAATCCCTTAGCTCTAGCCAACTTTTATAAATTCATCCCTCTTAACTTCACAAACACATACACTTTGCTCACGCTAGATCAGCGTCCTTGTTCTCCAGCCTTGCTCCATCATAAAGAGAAAGCTAGTTTATGTCTTTGTACAGTCTCCTTAGGGCTTTTTATCTTGAATGCCGTGACTGCTACTTACTACCTGTTCAAATCTTCACTAATTCCAACAATGGGTTAGAGTTTTACCTCCATACTAATTCACACTGATTTTCCTTGAATTAAACTATAGAATCTGTGTCTTCCCCTACTTCTAGTCTTACATCATTATGAAACAATAATTTGTGTTTGTCTTACATCTCAATATGATCATAAACCATATGTGTCCTTAGAAAGTGTTCATATGGTTTTGTTGGTAGCTGTTTGCAATGTATATCAGGGAATTTCAAAAAATAGCAGGCTGAATTAAGAGCAGCACTTGCATGTTCATAAACAAATGGGACATGTATATTTACAAAAAATGGGACATGTATATTTACCTCCAAAAAATTCTCAAGAGTTCATTTCTCGTATCTTGTAGGCTTATGCTCTAGAGAAAATACATATGCAGAAATGAAAACAGCACTTGAATCTCCAGTCTAATCCTTCCTCTGAACTCCTGTGTCATGAATCCAACTGCCTACTACATTTCTTTACATGGAAAAGAATTCCAAATTCAACATACTCCAATACTAACTCATAATTATCCCAAATCTGCTCATTTCCACATATCCCTTATAGCTCCCATCTCCATGGGATATTGCTATTCATCCAGTGGCTGAGGTGAAACACCTGAAATTAATCACATCTGATGTCTTTCTTTCTCATGTAAAACCATATCGAGACCCTCAGCAACTTTTGTCAGCCCTACCTTCAAGTTATGCAGTCAAACCACTTTTCATCCCCTTCCCACTGCCATTACTCTTTGCATAACTGGGATACTACAATAACTACTACCTGCTCTTCCTATATCACCCTTGACCCTGTTAGATTGTTCTCCACAGTGTAGCCATGGAACTCTTTCAATATATAAATGAGATCATACATGGTTAAAAAAAATCCTCTATAGCTTTCTGTCAGTCTTTACTATGGTCTATGTGAGCTGGTCCCTATTTATCTACATGATCATTCTTAGTTGTCTCTGCTTCAAAGTCTTTACAATATCCAGTCCCTTTCCCTAAAATGCTCTTCCTGCTGGTCACCACATGATTTGGTTCTTCTCATTATTTAAATCTTAGCTCAAATATCTTCTGTTCAGTGAGACATTTCCCACCTACCCTATTTCAAATAGTACTTTCTAAATTATATATCCCTATTTTCTACCTCCTTATTAAGCATTGTTTTCTTCCTAGATCTGATCATTATTTAAAATGATGATTTTTGTTTACATAATTGTTGGCTGCCTCTCCTTCCACTATAAAATAAGTTTCATAGGAAACTTTGTTTAATTTCTCACTACATTCCCAGTAATTAGAACAATGTCTGAAACATTACAGGTGCTTGATAGCTATTAAATGACTGAATGAATAAGTAGACAAATAAAGTGTTCCAGTACTTATAAATCTCATTCCAGTCACATAAACTTTAAATAGAAAATCTTTATTCTGCATGGTGCAGTGGCTTCTCTGGATTTTCCCAGAGGCCTCTATTCTTTCCATCTGACTGCACAGGCCAGTCTGGGAAACCACCTACATGCAACAGCTCACATTTTATAATACAGTTCTTGGGAGGAGTAAAGTCAAATTAGATAGTTAACTAAAAATAATATCTCTGAGTTTATAAAGGAGACGTTTTCCCAGCCCAACTGGTCCTGGTAAGTTAGACTAGCATCAAATTCTGACATGGCAATCTTGTGCTTGATGAACTCCCAACCTGGAGAGGAGTGAACTATCCTTTTATACTATTTATCTTGTGAAAGTTCCAAGTATAGTTCATCTTTGTATCCACAATGTTAAGAACACTGCTGAGTAGACAGTAGAGCTTCAATAAATGTTTATTAAACAGATGAACAAGCTAATCCATGAAGCAAACAACAACATTCTAAGTGCTGTTCTTCTATGTCTAAGCTTTGATGACATATGCTATATAAAATCCATTCTTGCAACTTTCCTTCATAGATTAGATTGAAAAACTCATTGTGAAGGACTATGTCTTATCCATCTTGTATCCCAAGTTCTTAGTACAGTGCTGGATGTAAAAGGAAGAAAAACTCCAAAGCAAAGGATAGAGAAGTTAGAAGTCCTGGCAGCAATCAGTGTTAAAGAATGCCAGTCTGACGTGATTATCAGATGTTAGGTGATGAAAATCATGCCAGCTAACATATAGATTTCTACCCTGTTTCTACGTAAGAGTTGAGCTCTAAAATTAGTTCCACAGGGGATCAGATTTGAAGGTGATTATTTACTATGAGACTGCTACTTTCCAGAGTATACATGATCAAAGTGCTAGAAACTTAATGCACGAAAATCTACACTTCTTTACTCAACCTCTTTTATAGTTACGTAAAATGCTTTAGCAAAGTAATGTTATAAAATAAAGTTCAGTTTATTCACTAAAGGGCTCAATTTGTTCACTAAATAAAAGGATATAGCAGTTTGTTCACGAAATCAAAGGCTTTTCAAATATAAGAAGCAATAGAAGAGACGACAAAATATATAATGCAACTATTAAATCAATACGCCTTGCAAGTATCCATCATGGTTATAGTACTAACTGCCTTAGTTTGTCCAAGACTGAGGAGGGATGTGAGCTTTCCCTTGTTGAAACAGAGAAAGCTCCAGGCTAGTCAGGACAAGTTGATCACCCTAATAATGACATAACCTGCTAAGTTAATGATTACATATTCAGATTTATTTATATGTAGAATCTATAGGTACATTAATATATCGTGGATAACTAGGCATTACTGGGCTATAAGAGGATTAAGAATTAATCAGTCTGTACTAGTACAACATATAAAGTGCAAATCCCTTGTTTCATTTTCTCTTCATTTCCCCAGATGTTGGACTTCTTACATATGTTTTTAAATTGTATGCTTATATTGATTTTATTATAGTCAGACATTAATCTGGGCTGTTAAGACAATTTCCTTTTTTTTCAGAAGAAAGGGAAAACTGAGAAGCAGCAATGGAGATGAGTCTCAATTGGCGCATGAGCTCATCTGTTTTTTACAACCTCAAGTGTCGTAATTCCCCGCAGAATTAAAATTTCCTAACCCAGAAATTAAAATTTTCATAACTGAGAATGCCGGCTTTTTACATATTCCAAAACCGAACACATGAAGATTAAACTCCAAAACTGATGCAAAATCTACAAAACTATCCCAGCCCTAATTCTGCCTACATATTTATTATAAGACAAACTGAGACAGTCCCCTGTGGTCTCCTTATGGTCCTGATGGCCCCCTAAAGGCATCATCTGGCTTAAGAGAGCTCCAAAATAGTAGTTGGTCTTTGGGCACAGAATAGCCATTGCAATCTGGATTAGAATCTGAAAAATGTTGCATTTTCCAAAGAGATTACAAAGCCAGGCTTCAAACACTGAAGGGTAATACCTTCTTTCTAAGTATCTCTGGTCAGTCTTAGTAACTAGACCTACTTTTGAGGCTCCATTTCTTTTATGTCTTTTAAATTTAATGATAAAAAAGAAATATCTAAATTTATAATATACATGAAACAGTGAAATTAGGAGAAAAATTCTATTTGATGTGTGTCTAATTTTTTAAGCTCCCATGACTAAAAAGATCAACAGTTACCTACATTTGTAATATTTATGCCTCCCAGACTCAGTGTAATGAGTTTCATCTCTGATCGAATTTTTATAAGTGACTTTCATTTACCTGTGAAATAGGTAATAGGAAGCCTTGGTAGGTGCTTTCCCTAAAGAATCAGAGGCAAAAGTTAGCCCTACTGCAAAGAATAGAGAGAAAAAAAATGTCACTCTAATATGCTACTACTGCATTCCTTTGCTTTTTGCAGGAAAGGACAGCTATCATACTAGAAAGAAATACTGAAATAAGTGAAGTACAGAAAAGTGATCAATCAAAATCTGAATACCATAGTCTTCAGCTCTCTCTTCCATGAAACCGTGGTATGTCCTCTTAACTTTGGCCGTGCCCAGCTAAGAGAATTCTTCCATGAGATGAACATGTTTCAGAGCAAAACCTTATTCTAACTGATTGTTTTAAAAAGCCCAACTCTACATTCTGTTCAAGGCTTTGGTTATGTAGGTAAGCCAAAACAGAGGAGACATGACTTCCTCCATTAAACTGGCTGGAGCCCAGATTACACTAATTCAGCCTAAATAGAAAACCTCTGCTTTTCAATCCCTTTGTTCTCTTGGATGTCACAGCTTCCTGCTCTATTCGCTTCCTTTTATAGTCTTCTCTCACCAAGCATTTCAGGGAAAAAAAAAAAAAGCTAAATAAAGATCACAGCCTGTTCCATTGTGTCCCCTTCTTCTTCATCATCTTCTTTTCCATTTGTGCAATGTTGTGGCACCTATTAACTACCAATGTTTTCAGAATGACATTATACAAGGTGCAGGCTGTACCACTGTGCCCTAAAAATATCAACAACTGCATTAGTCTCACAATAATTAATGGCAGGCATTATGCAAATGACAACTTTTTCGCTGCAAAATAATGACATTTCTTCATTTTGAGCAGAGTTATGCAAAACAATGAATTTAGGATGATAAATCACATAGGAGAATTAAGAAAGCCATAACGTTCCTGCCCAGGCAGGCAGAAAGATAGACAGACCAACAATTTAGAAGACATTGTTTGTTCACCACTATAAAAAAAATCATAGCCAGTCGGCCATTAATGTGTGTAGGTTTTTTTCCTTCTCCCCTTTAGGCAACAATGCATAAGGGGATGCTAAATTCTAGCAATTGGATCATTACAAGTCACAAGCAAATTTTTCTTTATTAACCTTAATAAGTCATTCACTCAGAGACTATAGTCATCAAGCAAATAAAAAGTATCACATGCCATTCTGCTACACATTAACTAATTCCTTATGCAAACATCACAACATATAGCAATTACTGCCGCTCAAAAAAACAAAGTCATTTTCAATTTATTTTATTGCTTTTATACTTGGCCATTTCCTGTAGCACATTATCGTTTCTTTCCATAACAACCCGAGGTGGAATGCAGAAGAAATTCAGTAGCAATGAGTCCGTTCCTCTAGCCACCTTTGTTATATTCCCCTCCTGGGGCTTTTAAGGAAGGTTAGGGATAAGGTATGTGCGTGCTTCTTCACAGGAAATGTCCATCAAGCTCTGATAGAAATGGTACATTCAGCTCCTATTCCTGCAGCAAAGAGAGTATGGGGTAGGCAGAAAGACCCGTCTGTCTCCCACATTTGCTACTATAACACTGTCAGCTTTCCTTGTTTCAGTAAAACAGGGTAAAAGTGCAGGTTTATATCTGTCCCTAACAGGTGAATGTTAAAGTCAATATATGCAATGTTAACCTGAGAGATATAGTAATGGTTAATGAGAATTATGGGCTAGTTTGTCTTGCTTCACTCAGCGCATAATTTGTCCCTTCCAGAATGTGAAAGAAGAGCGATAATAAATATTGAACACTAACCCCAACATGCACAATACTAAATAAGATCTTTGTGCATGTGTTTTTTAATTCTACAACATCCTTTATCCAAGACTCCCAGGATGTGGAACGAATGCTAAAGAAACCTTACACATTGCTAGTAGATTATTTTAGCCCATTTTACAGACTGACAAATGGATTCTGAGGAAGTAGAGGCTTTACATAAAGTTGGACTGGAAGAGGTCAGACTATCTTTCCCCTGTTCTAAGCTCTGAGACCCGTGGCCTCTTTCTCATAATCATGAGCACTCTTTCCTGCTGGTAAACAATTATGCTCTAAACAGCTTGTACATGTCCCTTTTCACACAATAGGATGATAATCTTCCTCTGTTCTCCTAAATCCACAATCCATTCCCCACTTTTTAAGGTAGAATATTTCCAAAATACGCACGGGAAAAGCTCCCTTTTCAGTTTCTCCTCCTGAAGGTAATAACATTTTGCAGTTCTCCTTAAATAAAATCCAGTCCATGCTGGATCAATAAGAATGATGCCCATTTCCCTAATGGCAGCCGATTGCCATTTGCTATTCAAATCAGACTAGATAAATTACAGTACATGCCAGGGAACAGGCCAGTGAATTAAGACAGGCCTCCAGAGGACCAGCGATATTATTAATCTTTTAAGACACTATCATATTTCTTCTTGACAGTGTGCGTAGACTCACAGACACACTGCACCCAGATTGAAATATCAGCTGCTGAAAAAAATCAATAGTGTTAGAAACACAATAATTTTTGGTCTGCAGGGCCTACACTAAGCAACACTTGGACCCCTCCTACGCCATATCTTCTCCCACTTCCCATTTGCCATATTTGCCTCCTATCTTTTGCTCTTCCCTTTCCATTCTCTGGTTTTAAAAGCTTGTAAGCCCAAATGACAAGATACTATAAAGAGGTTTCCACTGCTAACACTGGCCATTGTGGTTACAGCGTTGATTTTTCATGAGTTGTTTGAAATCCAATTTTACTAGTCGGGCAAAATGTTTTGGTGTGGGATTGTTTTTTCCTATGAACTTATAGACGTTCATCCCTTGTGTACTTGGTTCTGTATTATAAAGAAACGCAAACATTTAGAAAGGTGGCCATACCTGAGAGTTCTGAGGAAAGTGGAATGGACAGAAAAGAAAATAATGGAAACTTGGCCCAGAAATGAAAAAAGTGGGAGGGTATTCATTGAAGAGCAAGAAGAAAAAACAAAAGGCTACAGGGGAGGTGTATGTAGAGCAGAACATGGTAGGAAGAATCATAAAGGAACTTTAGATGTTATCAGTAAATAAGCAAACTGATAGCCACAGAAAGGTTATTTAGATTCACATTGCCAGTAGCTAGTAGAACTTTAAGTAGACCAAGATCTGTTGAATCTGAGCCTGTCCCTTTTACATTTTACCAGATGGATTTTGCCTTTTCCATGTCTCTTTCTACTAAAGATTTGAGTCTATGCTTCTTGTCCATGTTACTTTTCCACTGGGGAAGGAGATAAATAAAATGCCAAACAAGAAACAAAAACAAAAACAGAAACAAAACCTACCATGCATTTCATGCATTTATAAGATATTCTTTCAATCCCAAGTCTCTCTCCAGTTCACCCTGAATTTGATTCTTCCTTTCATAAAAAAAGTTATTAGAAAAATTGTCCATATTAGCTATTACCATATCTTCACATTCTATTCTTTTCTCAATCTATTCCAATCAGGCTTTTATCTGTTCCACTCTACCATATCTACTGTTGCCAAATGCAATGGTCACATTTTGATTTTCGTCTGACTCAACTTCTCAGCAACAATTTAATACAGAAAACCCCTTCTTTTCCTTCTTGAAACTGTGACTATCTTTTGGGATGCTCCTCTTTTCAATTTTCCTCCTCTCTTATAGGGTACTTAAGCCTATGTAAGTCTCACCAAATTTGAAATCTGTTACTAGTAATTCATTCCTATTTCTGAACTGGGGTAAACATAGTATATTTGAAAAAACAATGGACTCTCAGAAGGTGCTTGTGAGATATCCAGATTTTGATGGTCTGATTTTATGACTTTGATATGCAAAAAAGAGTAGAAAATTTTATTCTTGGTTTGGCTTGAAGCTTTCTATTTCACATATCTCATGGTAAAATTTATTAACTACTTTTGAAAATTCTTAAGTGATCATTTATCTAAAAATCTGCTAAATAGACAGATTTCTATAGATAGGCAAAAGCAGAAATTTTTTGCCACTGTGTCAAAACACAGTGATGACAAGGAGTGTTTTCAAAGGCACAGAATTTCAGAAACTTCCATATTGAACTTGAAACTCACATATATGCAACATCATAGAGGTCTACTAGATCCACTGAATCACTGCACCCAGTTTCTTCAAACAGTTGTTCCTTGAGGACTACGTGGCAAGAAGTAAATATTAAAGCCATTTCCAAGTGAACTAAAGTAACTTGATTATCTTTTCTGTGCTAGATTGTTCCCCTTACCCACAGCAAACACCCTCCTTTAAGTAGACAAGATATATTCTAGGTCTACCAGTACTCTGCCTTCTGATGTCAAATGGAGCTAAAGTTCCCTTTCATCTCAAGAGAAAAAACAGTTCTTCTTGACTTACAAACATGTGTGGAGGGCAGTATCTGAACACAGAGACTGCTTTCCTCACATCTGACTCTAAAATTCAACCATGCTGTAACACATAAAAAGGTCACTGACACAAGAAAGATATTACAAGGATAATCAAAGCCAAAAAATATCCAAACACACTTTTGGAGAGAATCCCAAGAACTTCTTTTGAATGTGATAATAAAAATAATATGAATAAAGATCATTTTCTTAAGAAGAAAATAAGGACTGTTTCTATCATATGCATGCCACTTGCCACTTAGGAGTAGACTCTGGCTCCCTTTTCTGCTTAAATTCTTCCACAGAGTCAGCTTCCCAGATTCTTAACCAAGGTTTTACTTTGATCTAGACTATAAGAAATATCCCATTTTAGGTCATGAGAACATAGCAGCAAAATTCCCAGAGTTAATACTTTAATTATATACATATGTATTTATTATTTTGTATGTGTGTGAGCTGTTCCACCAAGTTAAACTTTAACTATATTAATCCAGGAAAAAAAAATTCCTGGCTATCAACTAACAATTTTGTAAACAGTTATCTCACAGGTTAAATATTAACTCGAAAAATTTAACTCAAAACTCCACACAAGCAGAAGGAGCCAAAAGGCCAGGAAGAAGAAGTAAAGATTAGCTGTTTTAGGAGGAACACAGTCAGGAAAGTGAGCATTTTGGTGATAGCTGGCTGATGTGCAGGAAGTCCAGGGGGTTGTGCAGGGAGAAAACAGAAGCAAGAAAGGAGCCTCGAAGATGCCTGCTGCTTATCATAATATCAAAACATAGAACAATGAGGTGAGACCTCACGGAAAAGAAAAGTCATGGAGGTATGAATCCGTTGATAATGGCCATAGGAATTCAGGTGCAATAAAGATCTGAGTCTCAAGAATATGGACATAGCTAAAAGACCCAATGCAAGGCTGGCTGGAGTGGACTATCTGCCTGCCACTGAACATCACGAGGAACATTCTGGGGTCCCTCTCCCACTAGAAATAATGGGATGAAGGCTAATCTGCCTGTTCTGTTTCTGTTTCCTAACAATAAAACAAAGCTGTAGTGTCTCTGACCAGTACAGCATTATCAGGGACAGTGATTTCAAGTTCTAAGCCTTTATCTAACTGTCCATCAATTCTCTCTCTGATTAACAGAACCATATCATCACTTAAGAAAAAGTTTGATCTAGGCAGTAGACCATGTCAGAAAGGCTTTTCTGTACCAGAAATGCTGAACTATAAATATTGTTCTCTGGGTAGGATTTTGACTGAAAAAATGTCAAGAAATCCACATGGCCAGAGAATTTGCACCATCTTGATATCTGAGGTGTAGGGTAAAGTTGATTTATTTTAATGCTGTTTTAGGAATGGTTAGGAACTGTTAAGATTCTTCCTGTCAGTATATCAAAGAGCAGATCAGTCCTGCTTGCTGATTTTTAAAGAAGTTATTAAAAAAAACTTCCCAGTGAGTATCTTTTAAGGAAGACTCCCATTTGCCCTGTAGATCTAAAGAAATAATGAGGCCAAATAATGCAAGTTTCTCAAGAGAGGTGTAGGACTGAATGAAAAAAGGGAATATATAGAAAAGTAAGAGAAATAATTCTTACATATATAAAATGTATAATGTATATTATCATGTGTAATATGTATATATTATTTACATTTAAGAAATATGATACAGCTCATCATGTATTACTTTTGATATTTTTTTATACATCCAGTACATGAATACATGCTTATTGGAAAAGGACAAGTACAAGTACAAGGTATAGTCTATATTTGTATATATTTAGTCCATATTTAGATACAGTTAGTCTATATTATCTAAATATAGACTACACCTTGTACTTGTAAAGCTTTTTGCAGTTTATAAAGTATTTTACATAAAACATCTTTTGCTTTCCTGACAATCACAAAAAGTACAAAGAGTGGGTCCTATGATTTCTGTTCTATTGACATAGAAGTATCACTCTAGTGTTGATGTAACTGGTGCAGAATAAACTTGAACAGAGGAAACAGAACCCATTAGCAACCTGGTTATCCATATCAACATGCCAAGTAAGATACCAGCATGAGGACTGTGGAAATGGAAAGGCATTATAAGAGCGATCACTGGAGAGGATTAAGAGGTAGACATCAAAATAATTCAAAAGGAAGTTTAGAAAAGCAGTAGAAATTTAGGGCAAAATTTGGAGTAACTTTTTGGGAAAAAAAAATGTTTAGAGAAAGGAAAAAAACTGCCAATTCAGACCATGTATTCATTTGGCAGATACTAATTGTATATCTATGTTTGATTTTCTCTGGTGGACGCTACTGGGCAAATAATGATGTGTATTGAGGCACCGACCTGTGCCTGATGTATTTACTATCTAGTTGTTGTGATAATGCCCAGAAGCAATTACTATGCAAGGAAATTCAAACATTCAGAATAGGGGTTTAGAGAGAAAATCATCAATTATATGTACACTGACAAAGGAAAGCTTTGCTATGATGAACAAATCTAGTTAGACTTTGAAATACATGTAAGATTTTGGAGGGGATAAGACAATTCAAGTTGTGTGATGGGCATGAGAGAAAGCATGGAAACAGAAAATTGAGATATGTATTTGGGAGCAGCAAATAAACAAGTTAGCTGGAATTGTAATAGGAAATAATGCTGGAAAGATGGGTTGAGTGTGGAATGTGAAGGGGGTCCTTGCATAATGGGTTGAGTAGTCCACTTTATTCTGTGAACACAGAGGTCTATTAAAGTTTGTTAAGTAGGACACTGGCATGGTCACAGATAAATTTTGGTATAAGTAATTGGGAATGGTGGGCTGAAAAAACTGAAATAGGGAGACCATAAAGGTAATGAGAGAGAAAGAGAGAGAGTGACAGCTTGTGAGAGCAAGAGAATGAGGAGTGATCCACTGCAATAACCCAGGCACTATGTGATAAACATCTGACTTCGGTAGTGTCAGCAGAAATGTACAGGAAATAACATGTTCTAGAGACATTTTGGAGGAAGAAATAACAATATTTATTAAAGTTCTACTCTGTGCCAGGCACCAAACTATGTGCTTTATGTAGATTAACTCATTAATCTCCATGCTGACCCTAAGAGGTAAGTAATTTTATTGTTTCCATTTTACAAGGATTAAGCAATTTTTTCAAGGTTATGCAGTTAGTAAGTGGTGAAGCCTGGATTCAAACCAGGTAATCTGACTTCAGAGCCTGTTCTCCTAACATCTAGGCTTAATGTTTTTCTGGTACAAGGGATCTTTTTGGTGGCTTATATATGACAAGATTTGATATAATTCGATGACTGACTACATAGGAGTAATGAATTCCTGAGATTCTTGAGATTCTCGATTCTGAGATTTTGGGATGATATTATGAATAAAAAGAAGGAAATAAAAAAGATATTCTTGACTGCACATTGTACATTTGTTCTTAATGGTTCAATTGCTTTTTGGACTTTAAGTATCAATTTACAATAAAAGCCACAAAAGCAATTGAACGACCAAACTTGAAAGCTCTTTGAAAATCGTTCTTTTTCTTTCTAGTTCCACTAATGTATATCTGGAGTATAGCACAGTTCTTGGAATATAGGGGATGCCCAACAATAACATAATGGATGAGTCAACTGGAGGAGTATAATTGTAAATAAGTGAGAATAAAGAAGTGGATGGCTGAAGAGTCAAAAAGAGTATGACCTAGAGTCAGACGAGTACTGGTTCAAATCCTGGCTCAGGCCCCTTTCTAACAACATGACATGTGGAAAGGTACTTTAAATATTTTGTGTAATATGGGGTAATCGTTCATAGGAATGGTAGCTACCTTACTGGATTCAGTGCTTCTAAATAAAAGCAATGGGTGTATGCAAACCTACAAAGGAATGCTCCAAAAGACTGCTATCTCTTACAGAAGAAAATCTGAAACCCCTTTCTCTTCCTTTAACTTACAAAACCATATGAGGACCTAAGGAAAAAAAATCTGCCAAATAAATTCTAGTTACAAAAGAAAAATAAATTATTTTGAAAGTAACTATAGTATCAACTGAAGAAGAGATTTTAATTGGAGGGAGATATATCAGTTGAATAGTTTAACTTGGACTTGAGAAATCAGTAGCAGCCAGTGGGATACATATTAAAGAAAAAACCAAGTTTAATTAGCCTTACGATTTTATACAGCTTGGCTCTTCCCTCCCACACCTTATCTGATTTCATCAGGTCAGCCTCCTTTTCAATCACACTCTCTTCCATCCTTTTCTCAGTTGCTATCATGACAAGCCAATGGGAGAATGACACACAGATGAAAACAAGGTTTGAGTAATTACTGCACTGTGGCTGGTTGTTGTTTGGGCATCATTTTATTTCTTCCGATCAAACAGGTCCTTGGACTTCACAGCTCTGTGTTTCGGATGGGGGTGATGCTGATTATATTATGACATTATTGCAAAGACAGGCAGATCAGACAAAGTGAATTTCACTCAGTAATTAAACTGCAGTTTCTTTCGTCTAAAGTCCAGGGCAGGATTAATCGAAAGGTAGCTCTTTATCATTCCGATTAATGCTGGAATTTGAAGAGCGAGCTCTGATTTGATAGTCTGCCCTGAGTCAGGCTGACTGGTGTCCCCAGATCTGTCTAAATTGCAAAAATAATATCAGATCAAGATACATATGCAAGGTTATACCCTTCCCTTTTTTTTTTTAACTTTTTAAATTAGGAAATGCAAATAGATTCAAATATGCTGCCATTTCTACTATCTTGTTTTCTACTACAAAAATGTCTGTGAAAAAAATCAGGTCCTTCCAAACTCCACAGCATTTTACAAATGGTTTTCCATAATTCCACTTAGCATCATGCTTTAATGGCTTCTAATTTTGTCACTTTTCATTATCTGAGACTCAATATGAATATTTGGATGGCCCAAGGAACAGCTTTTCAGAGGCTCAAAGGTTCTACTTTTATTTCAAAGGACTAATTGTGGGACTTACAGAGAGATTTTACTTCCTTCAGTCACTCTTCTAATGCATATAATATCAACAAATTCTTTAACAAGTATGAGTTGGATCACTGATTCTCAACCTTGGGTGTCCATAGAGGCACCTGTGAAGCTTTGTCAACAATCAACCTCCAGCCTCCACTTGAGACCCAATGAATCAGAATCTCTAGGATTTAGACACAAGATTTTATATATTCTTAAACTCCATAAGTGATTTGAGTGTGCAGCTAGAGTTGAGAACCACTGAGTCAGCTACATAGTGTATTAGCTGATTTGCAAAGTATTTATTAAAACAAGCCATTGTTGACAGAAATGAGGCCTCGTATTATTGTGAGAGATCTCTTAATAAAATAATAAAAAGCTTATTCCAGTAGCTTTTGCATAGAAAAATATATACTTGGGTTTCTTAAGAGAAGTGGAAGAAAAGGAAGATTGTAAAAACAGACAGGTAAGTGTTGATGAGGTTTCTGTTGTTCTCTCTGATAACATTGAAGGTGATGGTTTACTGATTGAGCTCATCACATGGTAACACTATAGCTATCAACCATATAATTTAAGATGGCGGTTGACTAACATCATAGCATCTCAGAGTTTGGACACAAACTTGGAATTAGCTGTCATCTATTTTAACCCCTTATCTACTCAGCTGTCTTTTTAGAAAGAGAGGCAGAACTTAGAAGACTTTATTTCAAATTCTTTTTTCAATTCTGTTTCTGAGTTTAAGAATACATATTCTAGAGTCAAACTAAATTCAACTACTAGTTGTGTGGCCTTAGAAGTAAGTATCTAAGGCTTGGATAATTAATCCAAGCCTTAATTATCCCTTCTTTGAAATGGGGTCCAGAATATGCATCTCGAAGAGGAATTTATGTTTTATATTAATTTAGATAATTAACTAGACTGCCTGGCACACAAAAGTGTCAGAACTCAATAATTTAAGTCTATTGAAGGTAAATGCAATAGTCACTTTTAAAGTTGTCACTGAGACTCTATGCTTAAAAACTATCAGTTTGGTGACTCATAGATCAGTTTTCTGGAGGAGTTGATTTGCCAAAGAAAAAGAGAATGAGTCCAAATAGGGATGGTTTTCAAATTTAATTGAGCCATGAAATAAAATACATTTTATTAAATAAATTTTACAAAATATAATTTTATTTTAATGATCACTTGGAAGTGACCACTAAAAGTGCAAATTGCTGGGCTCCAATCTCAGAGATTCTGATTCAGTTTGTAGGAGTGGACTCCAGGAACCATCCAGGTGATTCTGACTCAGGGTCAAGGGTCTTCACTTTAATAAAGACAGTTATAAAGGAATAGAAACTAGCCAAGCATTTATTTCCCAAATAACTACACAGTGTGGCCTGATCTGGAAGAGACCATGCTTTCTATCCCTTATGTCAGAATTCAGTTAGATGAATTTAAACCATGTACAAATACAAAATGTTTGTAGAGTATGGTTATGAACACGGAGTAAAAAAAAATCTATTTTTTCTTTAATTAAATATGGCTTCTCAATAATTATCATTTAGCCACTAATATTATCTTCATTTCATTTCATCACTACTGGGTACATGTAAATATGCAGACAAGGGTCAGATTTGCTATTGACTCACCCTTCTTCTTCTTACAAAATAATAAACAGGATTTATGAAAATTGGTAAATTCCTCGAATAAACAAAAGCAGCTATTTTCTCCTTTAAATGCATTGCAGAATAAAGTATTTTCAAAATGCGTATTTCAAAATTGATAATGAAAGTCAGAATATAATTGTGAGTTGAATATTTTGAATGCAATTGATTACTAAAATGAATATACTCAACTTACGAATGGAGACTGTTTTGGATCTAAGGAGAAATTTAAACATTTTCATTCTCAATCAGCAAAATCCCAGAAGTGTGTTTAGAGTTTATAATACAATAAGCCAACAAATGTGCATTTACTCTCTATATTCTAAAAGTTACCATGTAAAATATAACAGGAGAATTATGGTCTCTAATTGCAGTTGAACATAAAATAGAGCTGGGAGAAAATAAGGCATCAACATGAGAAAAGTTTATCAGCATTACAAGACAATATAGCCTAGTGGCCAAGTGTGAGGTTGAAGGAGAATCTTGTTTTTAGTACATACTGTGTGGGGTAGGATAAGCCACTTAAGGTCTGCAAAAGTCGGGCACAGTAATGCACTGAGGGGGTTGTAGTGACCATAGTGGGTACTGAATAAATGTAACCTATTATTTATTACAATAGTTGATAGTTTATTATAGTAACACAAGATATAGCACAGATAAGACTACATAACAGGTAAGATTGGAATGGTACAGGCACTGAGAGTTACAGGAAGCCAAAATTGAGAGAATGTTGGCATGACTAGTAAGGGTTTTGTGAGGAAGAGGTATTTGAATGGACAATGCAGGATAGAGAGGATTTGGCTAGACAGAGGAACAAAGGTCATTTTAGACAGGGTGAGGTGTTTTGATATGAATTGCAAGTCAGAGTTAAAAAGTGTTTAAGGACTGTTAAATAAACAGTTTAGGATAAAACGGTAAAGGTAAATTTCAAGTAGAACAATAGAGGGTTCTGGATTCCAAAAATCCCTTGAGTTTCTGGTAGATTTTTTAATTGTCAAAATATTTTCTCAGTAGAGTTTAATATCACTTTAGAACAGTGGTTCTCAAATTTTAGTATGCATCAGAATTACCTGAAGGGCTTGTTCAAATACAAATTGCTGTGTTCCACCTCAAAGTTTCTTATTCAGTAGGGCGAAGTGAGGCCTAAGAATGTGCATTTCTAACATATTCCCAGGTAATGCTAATGCTGCTGGTCACTTGGAGAACCACTGCTTTAGAAGACAGTGAGATAGTGTTGGATGAAGAGTTTCATGGATCAGAAAGAGTTGGATGATTATTTCCTAAAGTCACCATATAATGGAATAGCCCTCTTTATTTCCCATAAAATTTCATCCTCCCTTTCATACCAACTCACAGAAGAACCTACATGGAGATTACTTAGGGATCAAAATTCTTACTTGTCCTTCTCTCTATTGGGTTCAGGTCCTTAACTGTGGGAATGAGGAGACCCATGATCAAAAGGAGCCCATGGCCATCAGCCTGGAAACTTGAAGACAACTTAATTACTATTAAGGATATTCAAGAATTCAAAATGACAGGGCCAAGAGACTAAAGAAAGAAGGTGGAATTTTTATTCCAAAAAGCCTCTATCAGTTTGTGTTGAACATTTTGTACTTAGGCTACACTTAACTGCCTATCCCTTAATCCACAAACTATTATGAGCTCACCTTGGTTCACCTTTTTTTTTTCTTCAAAAGGCAGTGAGGAGCGAGCCGGGGCAATGAGACCTTTCTACCTAGGCATGGCCACTGTTTAAGCATCTCCACCTCCTGCTTTAAAATCTTTCTCCAAAACAAACTTCCCACTATGTAGTAACTATACTGTCAGAAATATTTTAAAAGGCAGAAAGAGGAAATGAAATGCTCTGAGAGACTATTTTCTCATGCATAACTTCAAGGGCAGTATCTCACAAGTCAGTACTTTATTTTTGACAGCAGACCAAAAAAAAAATGTTGTGTTTGAAGATTCATAGAGAAATCTTTGTGAAAAAAGGTCAAAAGTAGATTTAAAATGTTCAAAACTCCAAAAATCTCTCAAGAACAGGAGCTTATTTCCTAGAAATTTATCTTTCCTTAAATAAGAAGCTATATAATTATGAAGTATAATTAATAATAATTACAACAATTACAACAAATACAACAGAAGTAATGATAGTAAGCACCATGGGCCCAGATCCCCATAGTTAAAAGGGATAAGAATTTGTCTCAGTATATTTCAGAACAGATAGCAGCCCAATAATACAGAAAAAAAATGGAAAGGAAATAATTTTTCTTGTGCTCCCTGGAAAATACCACAAAAAATAGACAATAAAATTTAATACCTGTTGTTAAATATCATCATTGTACAGATTAGGTCAGGCAATTTAAATACACAACAACATGAGGCCTCTAATGTCTCTTAGGAAACAGTTTCAATGTAAATTCCTAGGTGGTCCCAATTCAATTTCTAGTTAAGCATCCCCAACCACTCATAAGAAGGAGAAATGCATTTATATGGTGTTTTTACAGTTTATAAATTATTCTCAAAAACATTTGATTGTCCCAAAAATCCTGTGGGGTAGGTAAGTAGAGAAAGTGTTTATAGTATATCCATTAGAAGGTGAAAGAATTAAGGATCAGAGAAAGAAGACATAAATTAATCTTTACAAATATCTACATTGGGTCAAACTGTGCAGATCTGAAAAGAAGCCCAAAATATAGTTTTACATAACATGAATATGCTTGGAGAATTTGTTAATTGCCCCAAGTAAAAAAAAAAGGAGGAGCTAGAACTTGAATGCAGATAATGCAGCTCAAGATGTCAAGCTCTTTCCATCAAACCATAGACTAAACTCTCAGTTGTAAACATCATCTAGTTACAGTAACTGCACCTCTCAAGAGGAGGCTATTCCATTACCAAAAAATAAAACCATGAATAGTGTTCAGGTTTTTTGGTTTTAGTTAGCCTGAAAACTAAGCACATACTCTTGAGAAGATGTGCATCTTTTTAATATGACTTAGTCTGTCAAGAGAATAAGGGAAAGGATATGTTATTTCATTCATGTAGAATACTGACTTTTAAAAGTCACACCATTTCTCTAATGATCACTGATGTTTTGCTTTTCTTCTTATGTTTGTTGGCTGCATGTATGTCTTCTTTTGAGAAGTGTCTTTTCACGTCCTAGAGGGAGGGCAGTGTGGGGGCAGAGAGCATTAAGAAAAATACATAATGCACACTGGGCTTAATACCTGAATGATGGTTTGATAGGTGCAGCAAACCACCATGGCACATATTTACCTACGTAACAAACTTGCATATCCTGTACATGTGCCCCAGAACTTAAAATAAAAAATAAAAATAAAAATAAGTCTCTCCAGCTACCCATGGACACAAGAGACAACACGGTCCCACTTTTCACCAAAATAGACAATGCAGTCCCATTTTTCACTAAAATACTTTTGCAAGAAAGATAAACTAAAAGACTATCCAAGTCAACGGCTAGATTCTGGCACAGTCTCAGCTTAAACTATTAGTTTCTAAATAAGTGGCAATACATATTCATACTAAAATAGAGAATAACAGCAAAGGATGTATTAACAAAATACATTTTCCATTAATTGTTCTGAACTAAAAATTCTCAAAGCTATAGATTGAGACTTTGAAACCTCTTGAGCAAATTAACATATCTTGTTTTATTTTTATATTATGCATGCATTTACTTGTGTACTTGATGTTGCTATGTTTTCTTAAATTTGTTTTTTAAGATAATTATATTCTCCCTCTACTTTTATACATGTATCTTCTGAGGCATTTAAAGGTTTGGCAAAGCAGTGTCTTCCCACAAGAGACAGAGGTTTCACCTAGAAGCCATCTCGGGAATTTGGGCTGCAGAAGTCAAGAGAAGTCTAGTACATAAGTAAATATTTGTGCAATAATATTAAATTTTTGAATACTAAAGGAAAACATTTATTGAAAGTAGATTGCTTTATATCTTTAACAACTACCTTGCTATTGAGTATTTTCAGAGAACTGCAGAATTTCAGAGTTGATGCTATATGGAGGATTTTCTTTTCTTTTAATTTTTTTTAGAGACAGGGTCTCACTCTATCACTCAGGCTGGAGTGAAGTGAGCTATGCACTCATAGCTCACTGACTGCAGCCTGGAGCTCCTGGGCTAAAACAATCCTCCCATCTCAGCCTCCTGAGTAGCTGGGATCACAGGTGCACAACACCACACCCAGCTATTTTTTTTTTTTTTTTTTGTACAGACCGGGTTTTGCTTGGTAGCCCAGGCTGTTCTCAAACTCCTGTCTTCAAGCAATCCTCTCTCTTTGGCCTTCCAAGGTATTGGGATTATAGGTGTGAGCTACTGTGTCTGGTCCCAAGGATTTTATTTTTATAATGACATAATATCAGTGTTAGCAGAGTCCATTAAAATATATATGTCAATCATCTGTTTAACCCATTGATGCCAGAGGTCGCAAATTGTTTTTCATGAAAAATCAGACCTTGGCAATGACCTTGAGCAATAGGATATACATAACTCCCACAAGCTTAGCATTCCAATAATGGAACACTAGGCATAAATGGGTTATGGCTTGAATATCCTGCCAAACATCCCTGTAAGGTCATTGTGTAGGCTTAAACACCTTGGTATTAGAGAATTAAGATTTGTGGATATTAGGCAATGTTATGGGCTGATTGTGTCCCCTAAAATACATAGAGTAAAGCTCTAAGCTCCTACATAACTATATTTGGAGACAGGGCCTTTGAAGAAGTAATTAAGGTTTAATGAGGTCATAAAGTTGGCACTCTAATCCACTAGGACTGGTGTCCTTATAAGGAGAGGAAGATACATCAGAGGTGTTCTTGAACTCACAAAGCAAAGGCTGTGCAGGGACACAGCAGGCAGAAGGCTATCTGCAACCAATGAGAGAGGCCTCAGGAAAAACCAAACCTGTTGATACCTTAATATTGGACTCTAGCCTCCAGAGTTGTGAGAAATAAATTTCTGCTTTTCAGACCATCCACCTTGTGGTGTTTTTGTTATGGTGGGCCTACAGACTGATACAGGAACCATAATTCTCACAACAAACTGCAAGGTAGGAATTGCTTAAAGTCAATTTATGGGCATAAAAACAGATTATACAACACTCAAGAAAGGTCCCAAGAGATAAAGATTCAGTAAGTGGTATAACAGATTTAATCTAAGTCTATCCTCCATATTATTTTTTACCCTCCTATTTTTCATCTTTGAGCACAGAAGGCTGCTAGAATGTTAGTTTTTATATTGACCTGAATATTCTTGCAGGTTTCATCATTGGCTTATGGTCTAACTTGTTGGAATAACAGAAAGCAACATAATTTATCTTTTAGACGACCGTCATTCACATACTTGAAGATAGCTATTACATTCCTTCCTCCTGAATTTCCAGGTAATCCCAGTTCCCTTAACCATGGCTCATATTACACGTTTCATTTCCCTAACATTCTGGTCACTTATACCTAAAGATGTTCCTATTTGTTTAAATTTCTTGTACAGGGTTGGTAAATCATATCTCCCCTATGTCATTAATGACTAGTCTTTTTAAAATATAAAGGCAACAATATCTTGCACTTATCCATTTAGAAAATTTCCTCAGATGTAGCCCATAATTCCAGTGTTTCAATGTCTTTGGAACGCAATCACTTTGTTGAACAACTTTTCTATGTATCTATGTATTTTTACAATGACTGGAATGAAAACATATTCATTCCAGTCATTGAAAATGACTTTTTACAATGTCATTTAAAAGTCCAGTCCATGAGTTGGACTCATGTCATCTGCAAATATAATGAATATGTTTTCATTCCAGTCATTGTAAAAAACTTGTGACCAAGATAAGGCCGAAAAGATCCTTACAATATGCCACAGGAATCCTCTATACTACGATATTGAGCCATTTGTTTGTACCTAATAGTGTGGTCAATCAAGTCAATCAACCAGTTACCCATCTATCTGTACCCAGATTAGTTACTAATCTGTAACTAATCTATATATTTAACCCAGGAGAGATCAGATCACATATTGTAGACATCCTTTCACTGAAGCCATTCTAGTGTCTCACAAGCACCACTTCTTTTAGGGTATAATGATAAATTGTTTTGTGCTTTACGGCTTTAATAATCCATTCTAGACTCTTGCTTAGGACTGACAGCAAGTTGTTTCATCCTCATAAACTGCCTTTTAATACTTTCTGAAAATCACAAAATTTCCAAATCTCGTTACCTAACATTTTTTTCTTCTCCTCAAACATGGATGGTAGCAACTGATGACCTCATTGACAAATCCGCTTATGAGTATACAGTTCTCTATCCCTATTTTTAGCCTCTTCTCCCTTTCCGTTTTTCTGTTACCTTCCAAGGAAAGTCGCTCATGTGTAATCATGAATGGTATGTTGGTTAGAGATAGACCTGCAAACTGTAACAATTGAGAGGATTTAAACAAGGTGTTGTCCTAGAGTCCCTGACTGTGCTGGCAGAGGAAAATGTGCTATGATTAGGTGACATTTTGCTCTCATCTCCACACAGGGCTCTGCATGGCTTTTCTATTTCACTTCTGGCAGTACTCCTGGGGAAGGCTACATCCTTTTCCTAGTCACTCTGGATGTCTTCCTTTGCCAAAGATTCAAGACAGCTTTGTATTTTTCAGCCTTTAACTGAGAAAGGTTGTGATGTACAATGCCTTTATCTTCCCATGAAGACTTTCTCCAAGGCAAGCACATAACCATGATCTTTACCTAATCAAGAAAAGTTGTTTGGGCAGTGGGGGATGGGGAGGCAGTTGGACTTTAAATGCACAAATCGGTTCTAATAAAAACACAGAGATTCAGGTGCCTGAGGTTAGAAATACTGGAGGGAATTCAATTACACTAATTAATATTTAAGAAGGGCTAGAGATCACATACTGAATGTGGGAAACTAGGCCAGTCAGACATAAGCATATGGGGAGGGCAAGATCAACAGATAAAAGTAACAAACAAATCATACATAAATGCTCCAACAGGAATGAAATAGAGAATATAAAATAAATGTTCCAACGAACACTGAAGAGGAGGTAAATGGTGTACCAGACATAAAAGCAAAATGTTCCAACATAGACAAGACATTTTATGGGTTTTATGTAAACACATATATTATAAAAATGATTTTTCCAAATAAGTTAGTAGGAAACGTTACCCACTTATAAAAACAAGACTTATGGGTTCTATGAATTCACAGCATACTATAATTGCTCTCATTTCCTCACTGGCTCATCATGCAGGAGTCTCAACAAGGCTTGACTTTTATAACAGGTAGTTCTCTAATGCCTAAGCCTACCTGGATACCCAATGCCTGAAGGAAGGCCGAAAAGCTGCATAGTATTCCTGCTTCTACACAAGTTTTTCTAGTTCTGGTTGCTCTAATGTGATTTGGTTGGTGTCACAGCTTATACCATATTCTCTCTTTGATCTCATTTTTCATTTGTGGGCCAGACAGTCCATTCTAAGTTTTGGTTATGCTTTTATAGACTTGAAAGTTTTCTGGAGAAGGCACTAGTGATGCCAGGACTATCTTGCTTCCTTCTGTGCTATAAATGGTTCTTTTGTCTACACTAGCATTTAATTACACTTTTTAACCTCTTTCCTACCTCTATGCCCTCCCTCCTTCCTTCATCTTGGGAACTGCAAAAACTAGAAGCCAAGAGAATTCACTAGGTTGCCTTATAAAAATTGTATATAGGTAGGATAAACATGATATTTTAATATACATTGGATTGCTTTTGCTATCAACAGGATTATGTAGAGGTAGAAGTAGAAGCATGGAAGGGTAGAAAAAAGGACTGAGACTGAAATTTGGACCCCTCTTTCAAATTTTCTAATGTGCACATATAGTAACTAGATGGCCTTGGACTGTCTATGCACAACATGGATTTTAGGCTCCTGGAGAAAACAAATTAAAACAAATAAAAACAAAGTCCTTGTCCTTCAGGAACTTTATCTTCAGTAGAAGAAACGATTCAAATATACCAAAACCAACAAGATAAGCTATCCCCAAAAAGTTAAATTTTCTTTCAACTAATAGAAGAGCAGAAAAAAAAGAAAAGAAAGTTATTTCCTAAAAATTGTTTGAACGAAATTTGTGGTTTTCAAACTATGCTTCATGGTCCCCAGACTTACAAAGAGATAATTACAAAAATATTGTCAAATAGACACAACCTGCAGTATCTATCAAATAGATAACCTGCAGTAAATATATATATATATTTGCAATTGTGATAAAAATCACATGCAAATTTAAATGTATTATATAAATTAAAAAACATTGGAGACTAATGTGTTATTACAAGTTAATCATGTACAATAAGAATAAGTAGTTTTTTTTTTTTTTTTTTTTTTTGAGACGGAGTTTTGCTGTTGTTACCCAGGCTGGAGTGCAATGGCGCGATCTCGGCTCACCACAACCTCCGCCTCCTGGGTTCAGGCAATTCTCCTGCCTCAGCCTCCTGAGTAGCTGGGATTACAGGCACGCGCCACCATGCCCAGCTAATTTTTTGTATTTTTAGTAAAGAAGGGGTTTCACCATGTTGACCAGGATGGTCTCGATCTGTTGACCTCGTGATCCACCCGCCTCGGCCTCCCAAAGTGCTGGGATTACAGGCGTGAGCCACCACGCCCGGCCAAGAATAAGTAGTTTTAATTCAGGCCTCCAATTAAGGCTCTCAGATGGGAATACAAGCTGTTAAATATATATATATATATTACAGATGCAAGCAAGTACTTATCAGTCTCATGATTTTCTTGATACCATATAGTACAGTACAGAAAGTCTTCACTTAATGCCATCCATAGGTTCTTGGAAACTATGATTTTAAGTGAAACAACATATAATGAAAGCAATTTTACCATAGACTAATTGATAGAAATAAGACGTAATTTCTTATGACATATTTCTGGTCACAGAATGATCATCAAGCTTTTAAATAAAGACCAAAACACTTTTGATATCAAACACTGAAATATATGTGAGCTGTGCATACATTTAAGAAAGATCAATAAAAGCAAGAAATAAATGTGAGCTGTATATACATTCAAGAAAGATTAGCAAAAGCAAGTAAGATACTTATTTGCTTAGTAATTCCAGTTCAGGGTCATGAGTGGTTGGAGCCTATCTCAGCAGCTCAGGGAGTAAGGTGGCAACCAAGCCCAGACAGGATGCCATTCAATCTTAGGGGGCACTCACACACGGCCACTCTCACTCAGACACACCAATGAACCTAACATGCACACCTTTCGGATGTGGGAGGAAATCCAGTACCCAGAGAAAACCTATACAGATGTGGTGAGAATATGCAAACTCCACACACACAGTAGCTCACTGGAAATAGTATTTTTTTCCCCCCATCAGCATTATGACACTATATTATTTGAGTATCTGCTACATTCCGCATCCAAAAATACACTGATTTTTCAGCCAATTCAATAATCCAATGCTGAGTTTTTATTCCTTTGTATATTTGCCATTATATTCTCATTGGATGACTTTACAATATTTAATATAATAAATAATCTGAATTTAAAAATGAGTTTATCTCAATAAAATATTATTATTTCATATATTTTATTTCTAATGAGATTTACTTTGGAAAGAGGATTCTGCTTGTTTAAAAGAAATATGAAAAATTTCTGGAGCCAATAATATATATGCCTCCTGTAGCTCAAGGCAGTGTGAGTCTCATACAGCTCCAGGCGGCTCAGTTTCTGAATTTACCAACTTGCTGACTTAGACCACTGTATACAGGAAATGTATTGGGCCCAAACTAGATTTTATATACGGGCTACTATTCCTTCAGGCTTAAGAAGAACAGTATTTTTATACTGAGGAATAGCTTATTTATCATGAAACCATCATACATCAAAAGAAGTCACGTTGCCTTGAACTTATCTAGTACATGAAATTTATCACCCTCAAAGTTCTAGATTATCAGAATTTAATATATTAGTTTGAAACATAACCAGTGATAACCAAGAAATGTCAATGGAAACCTCTTTAATTATCTAAGAAGCTCATCTTTCTTAATAATAATTATATAATTTACAGATACATACTCATTTATTTTTTACTCAAAATATATTAAAAGACTTCAGAAGATTTTTTTTCTAATATTAATCAACACTATCTATAGTTAGAGTGAGCTGAAAAGGATTTTCAACACTACAGAGAATGAAACTAGCAAACTTGAGGGCTCAAGATCCATTTTCCAAAACCTGAACTACACTCTATGACGGCAACATTTCAAGCATTTATAACACTTAAGCATAAGTCAAGACTTGATTGAATGAGGCCTTTCATGATCTTTATATAGAGGAGTCAAACCAGAATTATTTACGTATTTATTTTTAAAGGCTGTCACTTGAAAGTTATCACAGTATAAAGGTAAAGGATGCACCTAAGTTTCAATTTTGGCTCCACATTCCTGGCTGTGTGACCTTGGGTAACTTAGTTAAACTAAACCTCAGTTTTCACTTCTGTAAAATGAAGGAACTAGTAGAGATTCGATTGTCATGAATTTATAGCAAGAAATCAATGAATAAATGAAATGATGAATGAATGTGCCTTAGAATGTTGCCCGGCACATAAAAAGCTCTCAGTAAATATTAACTGTAATTTAAAAATATCTAAAAGCCATTTGCTTTCTTTTGGTTATTTTTTTTAATATGACTTGATTTTATTCCTAATTTACTGGCTACATTTTCTTCCCTTCTGGAATGACGTTCTATTGAGAATTCTTTTTATTTTATTCTAGAATATTCTCTGAGCAATCTCTTCATTTCTGCCTCATTCATCAGATAGGATTGCAGGCGTTCATTCTGGTGGTTCTGCATGTGGTTTTCTGTCGCTGCTTATTCAATTTTCTTGTTCTTATTCATTGGTTTAAAAACTAAAATTCAAAGAAGGACTAAACATTATGAGAATTTACTGGGACTATTGGTTATCAAAATTGGGCATAAAGGGATGTTATTAAAAATAAATCACACAGAGGGAGGACAGCTGATGACAGCAGCTGTGAAATGGATGTACATGGTGGGAATCAGTGAGCCCCAAAGAAACAAGAAAAACATTGGAGGGCCATGAAACTTACATGATTTACAAAGGAAGCCCAAGCTTCAGGAACAGCCTCTGAAGACTACAGAAGCCAGGAAAGTCACTTCCGGATGAAATTCTGGATAAGACAGCAATACTGAAAGGAGTTATGCTCCCTGATTAAATGGGAGCTACAGGTAAGAAAAGAATGAGAAATAAAATGAAAATTTGAGTTTGATTTCTTCATCGTGTAATCTGCACTGAGGGGACACTATCTCTGGGTGTAAGTTTATAAATAAACTTATCAAATGGTTAGTGATTATTGGAATAGTCAGAAGAGAATATATTTTAAGAGCCAAAGTTAGAAATCTATGGACAAGATGAATTAAAATTAGAACCCATGTTGAGAGATATAGGAACCAGGTAGTCTGTGACATGAAAGTTTGGGTTTTTATTTAAATAGAACTCTGAAGATTAGTTGTTTGAAATATATTTAATGTAGATAACAATTATTATTTAAAAAATACTTGTTTTACTGTAAAGATGAATGCAGATGTCTAACTTTTAGCTTTTTTCCTAGATATGGACCCGCCTCTCCACTTTCATGAGGATTAAATTCAGTTAAAAACTAAAAACAAAAATACTGCCAAGGAGATTGAGATGGTAATGTAACATCATGCCTGAGAGAACAAACTATCAAGACAGGATGAACAAAATCAACTGAAATAGTACAAGCACGATTAACACAAGTCAAGGATGCTTTCTATAGTGTTAAAATGAAAATATGACTAAAAAGAACCAAATTGCTATTCATGGGAATAGCAAGTGAAGAATTTTCCCCAGAATCTACATGGATAACTTCTAAGACATTATTCAAAGTGTGGGAATTTTTTTCAGAAATTTTCTTTGTTTCCAAATGGAATGCAATACTTTTCATGAAATGAATGAAACATTATCAGAAATAAAACATTTAAATTACCAAAAGGCTAGCCTCCTAGGAAAAGAAAAGTCAGTCACAAATGTTGGGCAACTCTGTTTCAGGAAGACATAGGTAGAAATATTTTCATTAAAGTCCTGATAATCTTCCCTTCTTGAGGGGAAATCACTACTCTGCTGGAAACCTATATTTAGTTATTTGTAAACCAGTATTAAATGCATATTGTTTCAAATCTCTATGTAGGAAAAATATTCCACATTAATTCCCATTTTAATATAAACTGTATAAACTTCCAAAATCATCATGAAAAGAAAAACATCACCCTTTCTGCTAATTAAGTATTCTTGCTTTTTTCTCATAATGGGCATTTGAAAAATAACAACATGCAAGAGTATGATCTTACAGTGAATATAGCCACTAGGTCAATATGATAATTTAATGTGAGACTTCAAAATTGAGCTTTTCTTTTATGCTACTATTTTATAAATAAATTCTTTATTTGCCATGATTAGAATACCTTTTCATAAAATTTGATATAAAAACACTAGATATGATAAATATATTTATGACTTAAAATGACCACAATTGATTTGTACAATAAAGATTATATCATTGCCCAATTTTTATTTTGATAAGATCTTTTTAAGTGATATCATTTCATGTTAGGCTTTTTGTGCTGCTTAATATTATAATTAATAATTCATATTTTTGTCTTTCTCCTCTCTGACAACTTTTATTTTTAATCGGTGGGCATGTGCCAAATTGGTTTGTTATTTATTTATAATGTAAAATGACAAGGGAATTGAATATGTGAAATAAGATAGATTTTCTTTCTTATGACAAAAATTTCTTAGTAATGGGGATACTTCTTGCTTACTCTTATAGATTCAAGGGTTTTAGAGAGGTTAGATCAAATGTCACGTTTCTCATATAACATGTGGTAAGTGCATTAAATAGACTGTTCATTTTTTAAAAATTCATTTTAGTTTGTGAAGACATCTGGGCACATGAATAAAAAAGAGGACAAAAGAATATTAAAATTTGTAAAAGACTCCCTATTCTGATATATTTTATAGTGTAAATTAAGTAAAAATTCAGACCAAACAGATATATTTGTATTATTTCCTAAAAGCTAAAATATGCAAATGTAGTAGGAACAAACAGAGAACATTTCAAAGACATGGAATTTCCATTGAAAAAATAAAATGTTCTGTCTGTAGGGCTTTATAGCACATTAAATAGTCTTTTCAGTACTGTACATAACCAGAAACTGTATAAGCTGAATGCTAGAGCATTGACTAGTTATGACAAAAAATTCACAGTTGAATCTGAAGAGCATCAGAGATCCTGGGCTCAGGTGATCTTCCCACCTTGGCCTCCCAAAGTGCTGGGATTACAGGTGTGAGCCATCATGCCCTGCCATGGTGCCAACTTATTGAAGAGGAAAGACTTAATGCTGAGCAGAGAAAGGGCCGTAGCTGGGTGGTTTTAAGAGGTGTTATTATAATGAAGAATCACAGGCTCATCCTAGATTCCATGGTAGTTTACCATGGAATCAGAACCTGTAGGGATATGGCCCTAGAATCTGCATTTTAAGCTAGTTCCTGAGGTGCAATTCAATTTAAGAAATACAGTCTTACCTTTCTATCTCACCAGTTTCCATTGTCAGGCCCTTTCAATCCACCCTTTATGTCAAACCTTAGATAATTCAAGAGACACAACAAATGTGATCATGTTACATGCTTCCTCACAGATTCCAGTGTCTCTCATTTCTTCTATTAGTTTGAAAACCATAGTCCACCATCACTGGGCCCTGCTTAAGGCAGCTCCTTCTCTCTGGCTCTGCCTTTTTGGTCACCTGTGCAAATCTTTGAGGCTGTGACATGGCTTAGTCAGTCTCCAAAATTTGGAACAAGATAACTTTTTCTAACAATTTGGTCCCAATTCCCATTTTAAACTTGAGCATTATGAAGGCTGTATCTGTATATAATATTGAACACTTCAAAACAATTTTATATATTAATTATTTTGGTTGTTATTAAAATGTGGGAGGTTAAGTTGACACTGAGTCAGCTGTAGGAACTGATACACAGTGAAGTTAAATCCTTTAACTAGGGTAAATTCATTCAGTGGTAGAGGCTGAACTAGAGAGCCTAGGCATTCTGACATTCCACCACTCTGCTTTTCAGCTTGCTTACTGAGCAAATCTTTCTCTGCCTTTATAAGAATATGCCAAATTTATGGGCTCTGTATCTATGAGATATTTTACCTATGCTTATGTACACATGGTGTTTATCTTTCAAAGCTGGACTATGGAAAAGTCTAATTTTACAAACATGTTAGTAAAAGAGCATGTAATCTGGGGTGATTATATTTAAAATGGCAATGATAGTGATGTTAATTCCAGTCCTGTGAGATACTGTTTCTGATCTGGTAAGAGCAGTTATTTTGTTTGTTGGATTGTTTTTAAAAACAACTTAAGGTTTGGTATTAAGATAGACAAGAGAAATAAAACATAACTGTTGCCATGTCAAATGTATATTTAAAAAGTTGCTAATAGCCATGACTACAATTTGGTCACTGTATTTCACTATTTAAATATAATAATGGAAAATGGTGTGTCTAGGATCTCACTCATAATAGCTGTTATATAATGAAAGACAACAGAAACCATTGGCATAGGTATGATATTAATGAATGGTAAATTCTCAATAGAGCTCCATCTGACCAGAGTGTTTGAAAACTGTTTCCTGTGGGTAGGAAAAATGCACACAAACAAACACATGTATCAAAATGTCCATAATTAAGTTTTTAGGGAAAAATACCAATATATGTTGGTTAAGGATTTTGACTTAAGTGTCACTACAGATATTTCAGAAATGAGAGTTGATTTATATTGCAGTATTTTGGTTCCCAAAGGTTGGGACAGTAAGTGGTAGAGGAAAAGTACAGAAAATGGAAGATATGCATGCATGTGTGTGCACATGGGTGACTTGAAGCACCTTGAATTTAATGAACAAAAATGTCATCATTCTGTGTTTATATATTTTTGTGTGAAACAGGTACTTTTCTCTATCACTGGAGTTTACATGGATTTTATCATGATATCTTTTGAGAATCTCTTTAAACATTAAATGCATTTTTTTCCAAATGAAAACTCCCATAATTCTGCTTTATTAACATCTGAATGCATGTTTCCATTGATTTGACCAGAAGAAGGAACTGAGTACTGTTTAGAGAGCAATCTTTTTCATGATAATTGGCAGCAATGTTTCCCTACTATCAGAAGGAAAACTATAGAAATACAAAACTTTAGATAAACATGTAGATAAAAATAATATTATAGAGTCCAACTGGTATCTTAAAGGTGAGGACAGGCTGAGATGGACTCCTTGGCTTCCTTCTGTCCAAAAATTTCCTGTTTCCCTATTTCCTATGGTTACCACCATGGAACATGTTAAAATCTCAGTAGGGACTCTGTTTCAACTTTTCCTGTCAAAACACAGTGAAAAAGCTTAATGGAAAAAAATGTCCTTCCTATCTCCATGCCAGGCACAGTGTAAGATCCACAAACTTAAAAGCCAGGAAAATATTCTTTTATGTGCCCCAAAGCTGGGCAAGTGACCTAGTACTACAAAAATTCTCAAATAGGCATGTGACCTGACTAATGTGTGCTGTGAGATGAGTCAAGGAAAATGGAACCATCTGTACTTTTATTGGACAGTCAAATAATTTCTTTCTGTCCACCCAAAAACATAATGTCCACTTTAAAAGAGATACAAGGAGAGTTTTAAAACATCCAATTTTTATAATTGGAGATATAAAAAGATATGAAAAGTATAATTTATTAAAAACTGGTGGAGATAAGTAAATGGGCTTATGAAATCATGATTGCTTTAAAAATTTGTTACCAACTCATTGTGTACCAAGGCTTCTTTAAGACATACTGAAGAGGCCAGGCGCAGTGGCTAACGCCTATAATCCCAACATTTTGGGAGGCTAAGGTGGGTGGATCACGAGGTCAGGAGTTCAAGACCAGCCTGGCCAAAATGGTGAAACCCCGTCTCTACTAAAAATACCAAAAAAGTTAGCTGGGCGTGGTGGCAGGCACCTGGAATCCCAGCTACTCAGGAGGCTGAGGCAGAGAATTGCTTCCCAGGAGGCGGAGGTTGCAGTAAGCTGAGACGATGCCACTACACTCCAGCCTGTACAACAGAGCAAGGCTCCATACAGAAGGAAATCAGGGGAAATGAAGGGATTTAACAAACTGCAATAATCTTCAAGAAGTAGAGTATGAACAATTTTCCTTTTCTAGGACAAAACTACCAACACTTGAACTCTTAGTATGGGTGATGGCAGAAAAAATAGCAATCAAAATAAAGAGGCATGTTAGTTTTTAGACATGTTTACAAAGCTCTGCCTTTTATTTCTTTTCTTTTTTGTTTTTTGAGACCAGTCTTGCTCTGTCACCCAGGCTGGAGTGTAGTGGCATCATCTCGGCTCACTGCAAACTCCACCTCGCAGGTTCAAGCGATTCTCCTGTCTCAGCCTCCCGAGTAGCTGGGACTATATATGCCTGCCACCATGACTGGTTAAATTTTGTATTTTTAGTACAGATGGGGTTTCACCACACTGGTCAGGTTGGTCTCAAATTCCTGACCTCAGGTGATCCACCCACCTCGGCCCCCCAAAGTGCTGGGATTACAGGCATGAGCCACCGTGTCTGGCCTGCCTTTCATTTCTTAAACCCTAGGTTAATCATCCATCATACCTACATTACCCCATATGAGAAGTGGATCTGTTGTATGTTTCAAGTTTTTAATCTTGGTGGGAAGGAGGATGACAGAGAAAAATATCATAATAAAGGCTGAGCCTATCAAAGATTGTACCTAACAATAATAATATGTGTAGGAAATAAGAAAGGCAAAAATGAACAGGTAAGATACTGTGGATATGGAGACAGACAAGTATCTATACAAAATCCCAAGATATATGTCTTCCATTTCATAAATTAAAGTGCCCCCTCCCTTGCTTTATGGATAAGGAAACCGAGGTGCTTTATAATAGCAACAGCAGCTAATGCGAAGTAGATCCATACCACAAGCAAGGTACTATGTTGAACATTTAAATGTATTATTTAATTTAATTTTCATAAGTCTCTTACAAGATAAGCTATTATTTTCATTTTACATATGAGAAAACTAAAGCTGACAGAGATTAAATAACTTGTCCAAGGTTGCATAGTAACTAAGTGAAAGAGCCAAGATATGAACTCAGATCTGTCTGATTTCAAAACCCAGGCCTTTAAACACTATGCCAGGGGTTTTTAACCCTGATTGCATCTTAGAATCACCTGGCAAGCTTTTAAAAACTGATACTCAGACCCTACCCCAGAATAATTAAATCAGAATTTCTTGTACTTGAGCCCTGATGTGGGTGTTTGTTTCAAAGCTTTCCTGGGTGACTGTAACATACATCTTGGGTAAAGAATTGTTTTGCGTCTCCCATGAACTTCATTAGATCTGTGCCAATATATGAGGCAGCACAAAACTCAAGTGTCCTCAGTCTCTCTGCAGTGGTTTTTCCCTTGCCCATCATGTTCACTTTGACACTTTCTATTATTATGACTATTTGGAGAAGTAATATACATGTGAAAATTTTTTTACAAAGCATTGTCACAGCAGAATATGGTCCTAAGTCCATCAAAGAGAAACCTGTTCATTGTCTATGTACAGGCTCTCATGAATGAATACAAAGAAGACTTACATTTATTACTCTCATCCTCAAAAGGGAAGTATAAGGCTGGCCTTAAAAGCTGTTCATACCAAAGCTAATCACTAAAATTTGGAGTGGCTTCCTCCTCTCCTTTCACAAATCCAATAGAGTAGCTACTAGATCTAAGGGTTTCCAATTACCACTCTTCACAATGCTTTTTCACTTAGGATCTCAAGACAACTGACAGTCAATCCAAAACATAAAATGGAGTGAAAATGTCTCTAGTAGAAGTGAAAAGAAAATGTCTATAGTAGGAAGACAGTAAAATTTGGAGTCAGAAGGCCAAATTTGTGTCTAATTGTGCCCAAACTTGAGGCCACAAGTCATGGCAGTAAATTGGCAGAGTACAGACACAAATTTACTGCCATGACTTGACTTGAGCCGTGATTTCCTTTTCTGTATGTACTTAAGCCATATCTCCCTTAGGGCAGTGATCCAAAAAGTGTGGTCCCCATCAGCATCACCTGGAAACATATTAGATATGAAATTATCAGTCCCTACCCTAGACACCAAATCAGAAACTTGGTGAAGGGGCAGTAATCTGTGTCTTAACAAGCATTGCAAATGATTCTGATCACCTCCAGCTGACTCTGATGTATCCACTTCCATGGGGTTGTCGTCAAAGAATAAAAGGATATTGTCCATAAAATTGTTTTTACTACTGTCTACTTAAATCAGAAATTTCAAATTCTCTCACAGAGGTATTTAGAGAAATAATGTTACAGCCTACATTAGTTAGATAATAACCTCATTTCTGAATTTCACTTTGAATGTGTAGACGAGGCACAAGTCAACCAGAGGTTATGCAATTAGCTTGGAGTCAAAGAGAAAGCAAGGAGTAGAGCTGAGAAGGAAACCCCAGTGTGAACTTGATTTTTATTCAATCAAACTGTTAAGGTACCAACCACGCACTTTCATCTATAATCACAATGAACCTTTTAATAAACATGTTTCTATCCTCTTAGCTTAAAAAATATAACAGTAGCTTTCTGGATTTTAAAACAGATCGACTTCTATACCTCTGGGCTAAAGGCAGCTCAAGCGTCAATAAGAATCACAAGCTTTCCAGTGAGAAGAAAGTGCAATTGCCCAGTCCTCTCTATCTATGAAGTGCAGACAGCATTCCTCTTCCTCACCTTACACTTTTGATTATTGCAATGGTGGAAACCATGATAAATAAAATCGCTTATCTAGTGGTTCGGTTTTCACTTAAATTACAGACTTCCATAACATTATTTGGATACCATGAAACATAAACCAAATTTTAGGAGATGCTTTAGGGTGTTTTCTCCCCTGCCTCCTGTCAGAAGCACTCTATCTTTTTACTGTAATTTATCTGATAGAGCTACCAAGATGCTTGATACTTTTACATGCAAGGTGCTGAAAAACAAAGAGCGAGGGAATGGGTTGTTAATGAAATTCTCTGATTGTAAAAAGCACTCTGGAATGATCAGGTGGTAAATAATAATAAGAGGAAATAACATAAAGTGTTTAGGTGCTACGGCAGTAGTCACCATATAAATGCAGAAGAGATCAGACATGAATAGAATTTGCATTTTATGCAGCTGCTGTGTGTGTATATAGAATATACAGTAGCTAATTTTTCAATAATACTGGTAAAATATTGTTAAAAATCTATTCTTACTGTCTTCTCACTTTAAAAGGCATTTATAGAAAAACACCCATCTGTCCTAGTCAAATGGTGAATGTGTGCAAAGAGCCTAGAAAAAGAGTCTCTTTGCATACATGAAAAAAAGAACTCAAAAGGAGATAATGAAGAAGAGACAATAGTAACACTATTAGAACAGCTATGCAGACATGCACAAAGGTGATCTTTGAAAGTCATCAGGGATAAATAACTGTTAATATGTGGCAGAGGAACTACAATAAAGATATACAGTAATATAACAAAAACACAGAGGTACTTTTTATCGTCTACTGGGCTGTTGTGATAGTGATGGTTGTTTCTGAACGGACAGGGAGAAAAGAGTGGGAAGTATGATTTTGTTGTTTGTTGTTACTGTTGCTGCTTAGTTTAGCTACAACACCATCATCAACTCCATACCAGACCCTTCCAACAGTTCCACGAACAATGCTTACTATGAATTTGCCCTCAATTTTGTTATTATTTTCCCTTAATACTTATTCATAACCCAATGCCTATTTGTTAGATATGCTAAATCCTCGTCCATGATTACTGTCCTTTGGAAGAGACAGAGAAGATGCTAAGAGGGAGTTTCTCTTACACATAAGGGAAGTGCCTGATTAGGAATCTGAGAAAGCAGAGGCCAGGATAAAAAGGCCACAAGTCAATCAACACTGAGCACCGAAGACTGAATCGCCCAACGATAACAATTCTTTCCCTTCCTTTGTTCTGTCTCTTAGTCAAATAAAGGATTGTTTATAGAATCTTTTCTGTTCCTGATCTCTAAAAAGCAGGACTGGACTTGCAGATCCAACTATAATTCAGAATATCTCACATTTCCAACTTGAAAGAAGACAAAAACTGTTTCAAATAAACTCAGAGAAAGCAACTGCATACTCACAAAACTTTGACTTATTCCTAGAATAGGAAAATGGAGGGATAACTACCAACATAAGAAAGGGCTAATAATAATAACAATAGTAATAACGATGATATTAATACAAAACTTTGGATTCTAGAGAGTGATTAATCCCAAAAATTCACCTGTATAAAGGGAGACTCCTGGACAAGGAGGTCATTAAACTGTATTTCCATTTTCAGGATTCAGCCAAACTCAGACTCTCCGGAAAGCTGTAAATGCTCTCAGAACAGACTTTAGTAATAAGATTGGAATGAACATTGGGCCTATGGTATAAAAGCATCTCCCTGCCCCTTGTTCTAAAAGTTAACTATTAAACCATGTGCGGTTCATCCTGATTTGGTTTACTCAATTCTAGAAACAAGGACGCGCTGATCAAATGCCCTGGGCAATTGAATACCTACTGAAGCCTTTGGAAGACAGTGTTCTTCCCACCACCCCTAACTAAAGGGCTTCTATCATCAGATTATCATTCTGTCTTCTGTCTTTACTGGTGAAGAATAGAAAGTATCTTCTTTTGAAGAACAAGTTCTTTCCCTCACTAAGTTTTCTGATTTGAGTATATACTCAACATGCTAAGTGCTTAATCTTTTTTCCCCCATTCCCCTTTTTCTACTGTAGTTTATTTTTTTAAATTACTTACAGACTCACTTGTCTGGACGCTTAGTTCTAGTAGAATTTGGCTGACTTTTTCCCAACACCTTTTAGTGGAATGTGGTAACAGGTGCATGGAGAGCGAATTGGTCTTAACAGTGTTTTTAGGTTTCATCCGTGTCAGATAGAGATCTTTTCCCTTTATTGATTTCTTGCATGCACTGTCCACTCTACAGCTTGAAATCTGTTTAAACTATTTTTCAAAACAGTTGTTACAAGCTTCATTTTACTTTCTGTTATAAGGAGGGTTTTGTTTGGGTTGGTTTCATTTTCTTTGTGGCGTCATGCTAGCAGAGAAATACAGTCAGGAACATAGCTTTCAAATATGCTATGATTGGGATTATAACCATATTGGAATCTATATTGAAAGTTCATTAGATTGAGCCACGTGCAGCTAAACAGAAAAACAGGTCAGAAGTCTTCAATGTTATTCACAAACATGAAATGTTAAAATTCACCAAGCAAATGACACCCTACTGTTGAAAAGATATTTTCTCACATCAACAACTCAGGAAGGAGTGGGGAGGGAATGGGACATATGTATGTAAAATTTTTCTATGTATTTTTGATAATACCTATTTGTGAATATGTTTTACTACCGATGTAATGCTTACATTTGTGAAAACAATATACTTAGGTCAGAAAGTCAATTTTGAATAAACCTGAGAATAGCGAACAATAACTTTTAAAATACCAATCTTTTAGAACTGTTCATTTTCACTTATATTTCCAGGATTTAATATTTTAAAGAAAAGAATAAAAGTTGAAAATCCTTGGGATTAAAAAAAAGGGTAGAGATGGTCAAAGATATTCATATTTTTGGCCAGGCGCAGAGTGGCTCACGCCCATACTCCCAACACTTTGAGGCTGATGCGAGTGGATCACCTGAGGTCAGGAGTTCGAGACCAGCCTGGCCAATATGGTGACTCTACTAAAAATGCAAAAAATTACCCAGGCGTGGTTGTGTGCACCTGTAATCCCAGCTACTTGGGAGGTTGAGGCAGGAGAATTGCTTGTACCCAGGACGCAGAGGTTGCAGTGAGTAAAGACTGCGTCACTGCACTTCAGCCTGAGTGACAGAGTGAGACTCCGTCTCAGAAAAATAAAGTAAAATAAAATAAGACATTCATATTTTTAAAATACAGCAGTATTCATTTGTTTAAAAAACAAGATTTGGAGCAGAGTTATATAGTAACTTTTGATACATACACAATAAAACTTCATGAATTTTCAAAAAGTGAGAAAGAACACCTACTCCACTTTCAATTGAAAGTAATTAATAATGAAGACATATCAACATTGGTAACTGTCAGAGTGAGAAAAGGAAATTGAACATTCAGTGTGACCAGAAAAAGGGTGAACATGGGAGGTGCTGCCCAGGAAAAGCACTCATGATGAGTAATCTAAAGATCCAGAATCTTAACATAAAATTTTTATAGTTTTCTTTTCAAGGGAATATTTGAAAAAAGATGTTTCTGAGGTTTTTGTTGTAGCTTCTTTTCATTCATTCTTTCTTTTGTTTAAGATAAAATTTCACTCTAAATTCCAGGAAATTTTCAGGAGCTCCTTTTGGAGGTTCTGACACAAAGTAAACCTGTTGTGGCAAAGTTACAAACTAAATTAGTCTGCACTAACTCCCAGTCTTTGTTCCAGACTGGGGTACAGTCTGGAGAACTCCAAGGTCCAATTGCATAAAGGCAAAGAGGAAAGTCAGCCTTGGCCACTCCCTTGGAAAATGAAAATTATTGGTCTTACCACTGCTTCACTGTATGTGGCAACTATTGTTAAATTAGATATCCCTATTCTGATGAAAAAGCAATGTGCTATTTTTGGGGTATACATGTTCCAAGCTATAAACTGCAAAGTGCTGTATAAAAGTAAAGTAGTGTTAATGCCTCAAAGATAAACATATAGATCAATGGTGGATTAATTTAAAATGTTTTAATTGCCCACTTTAATAAAATACTAAATAATTATAATAAAAACTATTCTTCAGAAAACTTGTTGGGAAAAAGGTCTACAGAATATGTTTGCTAGGAATAATTAGATTTTAGTTTTGGAGGAAAATGTAGGACAAGTCACAGGAGGCACCTGATGAGAAGTTGGAAGTGTCTAGTATGTAAGTCACACATTTTAAGTAGTAGTTTCTTCAAAATTGGTAAAAACATGTCCTCCAAAACCAAAGGGAACATCAAAGGAAGTTGCCTATACTTATGTACCTTTTGTTACTGGAGATCTAGTGAATCTATAGCCTTGGATTCATATTTCTATAACATGACAACATAGTAAAATCTCACCATCACTTTGTTTTAAAGAATTGGCTATGCCCCCAACTGAATTATACTATAAACTTCTTTCCCACTACCAATAATGTAAATATATAACCAGGCACAAGCAGTGGAAATGGAGAAAGGATAAACATTAGAGTCTTAGAAACTTGGGTTTGTGTCCCATTTCCACCTTTTATAAGGTCATTTAACCTTTCTAGGTCAAGATTTTCTTACCTATTAAATGAAGATAATGGTACCTATATCACAAAATTGTTTTAAGAATTAAATGTAAAATGCTTGGCACAGAGAGGTCACTCAATAAATGGCAGCCAAATCACCACATGCAGTAAAACCCAGATAAAATATATTCAGCCAGGACTGTTGCTCTGTGAGTAGGTCTGGTATCCATGCTACAAAATCCATTAAGCCTAAATAATTTGGTCATTTTAGCAATACTCTTTAGAGATTTTTTAATGACATTTCCCAAAGGTCAAGCTAGCTTATGGTTATGTGGAACTGCTGCATTTATAAGAGAGCTTTAGTAGTTTCATAAAATAAGTGTTGCTCCCCAAATCCAGGATCATAAAGACCTTCTATCATAAAGGATAAGAGTGACATTTAAAAAACCAGTTTTTAAAAAACTATGGTAGAAAATAAATGCAGATGATCAGGATGACAGCAAGTTCCCCAAGTCAAAGCAACATGGAGAAGAAATAGGCCCTAGCCCTGCAGATGACACTTTAAACACTGGGGAGAAATGGAAGAGTAAAGAGTAATATTGAGCGTCATCAGACTGTAGGTGAAAAAAGATCAAAACTCTGACTCTAAAGCAAAAGGTAAAGAAATATTTAAAAATGAATATCTGTAGGAAGAAAAGAAGTAAAGCGGAATTCCTGGGAATTGAGAAACACTTAGGAATAAAATGCTTAAGCAGTATGTTCCAAGGTGGGTCTAGCTGCAGAAAATACCAGTATTTATGGGTTAAATCCGGACTGAGAAAAATATAAAGCCAAATATGGGCAGCTCCGAGGGGGAAAAAATAGGCAGCTTGGTACTCAACTGTCATCACAATTCATTTGTGTTTCACGTCCCACTGTTTGTGACATTAACAGAATTTTGAATTTAGCAATGGACTATTTTTGTATTGTGAATCTCTGAAGCCACTGCAACTAGCAATAACAGCCTTTTGAGCTTTAAAATGCTTCCAATTAATAAAATGCAAATTATGGGTCACCTAAGAGTTTTCCAAGTTAATTCCTGTCGTCTACTCCGTGAAGTAGAGTGGTATTCCTGCTATTCATTTGCATTAAGCCCAAAGTATTTGACCATTTCAGTAACAAATCCTGAGATAGCTTTTGCTTTTATTGTCATTTTCCAAAGGATTGTTAGTTTTAGACTTTTGAACTGTATTTTCATTTAACTAAAATAACTAAAGCAATCTTTTTATGAATTTATTTAAATAGAACAAATTTACACCAAGTTCCTACTGTGTGTGAAATATTAGCAAAAGAATTTCAAATGTTATTATTTATATATCAATACATATAAATGATATGTATTATATATTAATGAACTTATAGGCATTATACACAGGACTTTTATGTGTTATTATTGTTGTGGTTATTTCTGTTGTTAACAGATATCAAATATCTATTATATCAAATATCTATTATGTTTCAGGAACTCTACCAAAGACTATACACGCTCACCATGTAATGAAGATATTATTGCTTTATTTTCCATTTGGCGATTTAGTCACAAAAATATCTTGTCCATGAGCATATAATTTGTGCATTCTCTGAAAATCATTTACACTTCCATTTAACACCTGGACTGACATATGCTTTTTCTTATAAAATATACTTCAATTCAATAAATGTTTTTCAGTCACCTACTATGTGGCACCCATTAGGATAGTTATCTTTGTTTGCTATTATGCTAAATCACAGATCTGACAATTAGAATCTCTTTCTTCCTGAAGATACCCTCTTTAGGTAAAATTCTATTTCTAATCATTTTCCATTACTGATTGAATAAAGAAAAGTGGCACTATTTGGAAAACATTAGAATGCTGGATTTACAAGTTTCTTTTAATAAAACAAACCAAGTTAATCACAAATTGTTGAAACAAAATACATGACATGAAGGGCATTTAAGGCACATTTAGACATTATTTCTATCTAGAAACAGAAATTTAGTCCACATAATGTCATTTATCTACTGAGCTAAATCATATAATAATTTTCTTTTATAAAACCCAGATTTTTAATGTGTATTATAAAGCTAATATCTCTGACCCACTCTCAGCAAGAAATGTGTTTTGAATTGTTTTGTCAGTAATAAGAATGGAGTTGTACTGGACAAAACATATTTTCAGCAAGTTTCTCTGGTAATAAAACTAACTGTAATAGTAGTAATAATAATAGTAATCACCAATAAATAATAGATAGCATTTATTGAACTCTACTATGTGCCACGTACTGTGATTAGCACTTTATATGTATTATCTTATTCATTTCTTAAAATATTACATGAAGTAAGTACCGTAAATCCAATTTAAAAGAAAAGCACCCTCAGATATAGAAATCCAGTATTTTGGTCAAGATGACACAGGTAGAAAATAGGTACAAGTCAGGACTGGAACCCAAAGAATTTGACTCTCATATCTACTTTAGGCGGGGGCTATAGCAGGTGCTGGGGTTTTTGTCCAAGAGAATACTGCATTTGTATTGTTTTATCTGCATCACTATGGTTGGAGCCCATTTGGTCTGTAAGCCAAATCCAACGACAGCTGAAATGAGTTAAGTTCTGATTTAGCACCATTCACACTATCTGCCAATTAAAATGCTCCCTTCTGAGAAGCTGTAGCTGGTTGGCATAACCCTAGGACATAATACATGCTCAAAAAAGTATCTGATGAATGTTAACATTCTGAGAAGCTGTAGCTGGTTGGCATAACCCTAGGACATAATACATGCTCAAAAAAGTATCTGATGAATGTTAACAATGGTTTCTCTAAGTGGTGATTTGAAACCATTTTCTTTAAAAAATACTTTTTCCTATTGTCTGAAATATTTTCAACATGGGTATATTACTTATGTGATCAGGGGAAATTTAGAACTTGACTTAAAAAATGTTTTTGTTTTGTTTTACAATTATGTTGTTGGTCTCAGTTAAAACATAACTCCCACTGGGAAGCCTTTCCTGTTGCTCCACTCTCTGACCTTTTGAAGGACAGTACGCTTTATTCTGTCCACCTCAGAACCTTATGAAGACCATATAAAATTGTTAATTATCAGTCTTCTTTGCTCTATGTAAAGTCCCTTGAAGATTGACTCCATAACTTATCTACCTTTTAGAGCTCTAAGGATGCTCCACCACTCAGTTCAATGAAAAAACCCAGAACACACATACACTAGAACAAGCACAAAAGATGAAAAAGAATTATTTTATGGTTGACAATGCACACTCTTGGTATTTGCAGATGACCTGTTTCTCGCCTTGCATTATGTGCAAGTCTCCATGGAAAGAAGTTTCCCACAAGAAGTGTCCTGAATTTCTGGTCTATTCTCTGGAGGATTTTACAAATGCATCAGGGAGTACACACACACACACACACATTATGAAATAACATGAAGATAATTAGAAGTCATGGGGAACATAGGAGGCAATATCTCAAAAGTTAAGCATATTTATATTATATAAATTTATATAAATTATATAAAATATATATATTTTGAGACAGGGTTTTGCTTTGTCACCCAGGGTGGAGTACACTGGTGTGATCTTGGCTCACTGCAACCTCTGCCCCCTGGGTTCAGGCAATTCTCCTGCTTCAGCCACCCAAGCAGCTGGCATTACAGGCATGTGCTACCACACCTGATTAATTTTGTATTTTTAGTAGAGAGGGGGTTTTGCCATGTTGGCCAGGCTGGTCTCAAACTGCTGACCTCAGGTGATCTGCCTGCCTCGGCCTCCCAAACTGCTGGGATAACGGGCGTGAGCTACCACACCAGGCCAAATTTATATTTTATGTTCAGTAATTTCATTCCTTTCCTACTTTACTATAATATAAACTTCATGAAAGTAGAAACTTTATTGACCACAGTATCCCTAGCTCCTAGAAGAAGGCAGGACATTACATTCTCAATCAGTATATGCTGAAAAGGAAAAGAAAGGAAAAAGATACAGATGTTCCCACCATATTTCTTATATTTTTCTGGAAATAAAGGGGAAAGGTGTTCCCAAAACATTTCCAGGAAAGCTTCAATCACCAATGAAACTGCAAGCTCTTATCCTGGTCCTCAGACCATACCTAAGTAATTCCTTTATGTGCAATCATCCTTTCTAGATTGTTGATATTCAATTATTGGCACTGCTGTAACTTGTGGAGCAATGATTGCCACCTGAGAGCAGCTCAGGCCTCTTCATACTGTGCCTCACCTGCGAACTGGGGAGGCTGCTGCCACTTAGGCTCCAGCATCTTTACAGGCTGGCTGAGCCACCAGAAGGGAAGGGGGAAAGAGCCATGCAAGTTCTCAGAATGTCTAGTGCACTCGCTCACACAAAATTCTCTTCTCAGAAAGGATACTGGTAAAAAATCACTGATTAATGATGAGAGAAATAGAATCAGGAGGACCCCATGATACTCCTACCCGCTCCCCCCGTCCTAGCTTTGGGAGATGAAGTCTCCCACTGTGGGGAGGAGGGAGACCCTACAGGGTTTTCTTATGTTTTGTAGCTTCCAAATTGTAGTAAGGTCCTATTCTATAAAATTGCTATCAACAACTGTATACTTAGTGATACAATACCATATGGAATCTTGAGTTTTACTTAAAGAGTAGATTATGTGGCAATTCATAGTTATCCTAGTATGGATAAGAAAATATCTTAGTAATAACATAATTATTCTAGTTATGATTTTTTTTTCAGACGAGAAACTCTTTTTTTCACCTTTGTATCTCTAATGCCCAGACTCAACATATGACTTAGTATATGGTAGTTCTTAATAAATGATAGCTTAAAAGTTAAAGAATATTTTTTAGAATGGTGAGATATGGCTTAAGGGAGTTCAAACAAATTCAGAGTCTTTTTCTAATCTACATGTTTCTAGATTTATGAGCAGGTAATCACATATTACGTATTAATGTTTTAGTATGTGTTAACACAGTGTAATAAACCCTCACTGATTGTTGTAGGGAAATCTTACTATTTTATGCTCATCTACTAGAAATGTTTACAGTCACATTTTAAAAACAGTGGTCTTCAAATTGTACTATGCACAACTAACCTGGACGGTTTCATAAACTGCAGATCCAGGCTACATTCTCAAAGCTTCTGATTTAGAAATTCTGGAATGGGGTTCAGGAATCTCCATTTTAACAGGACTCTAGGTAATCCTGATATAGGTAATCCCTAGGTAATTCTGATATGGTTGGTCCTTGGACTACTTACTATGGACTAGGCTACAAGGTAATGTAACAATAAATCTATATAGTTCACCTTTTCAATATGAAAAGAAGACTAGCCTATTAAATGTAACAACTATCAAAATAACTTGTGAAAATAATAGGCAATTTGCTAAGACTTCTCAAAATGAACCAAGTGAGGACATAAGGGCAAGAAATATTAAATTTCAAGCCAGAAACGACTCTCTTTAAAACTTCAAAGAGACTGACAATCTGCTTAAAGTAAAAGTGGAAGAATGGCAGCAGTACAGCAGTGTTTTATGAACAATTTAGGAAAGCAATGTTGATTCAAGAGGTTTATTTGATAATGCGTTTTAATGGTTATTATAAAAGTGAATACCTTCTAAATCTTTGATTTGCTGCTAAAATATGTATATTTATTTACATAAAATAATTTTTTAAAATTCCCCCTTTAACTCTCTACTTTCCACAAATTTTTGGTTTGCCAACATTACTGCATTAATCATGTCTTTTTTTTTTTTTTTTTTCGTATAGAAACAAATGCCCTGAGATTAAAAGGGGATTACTTTAGTCTGCTTCCACAACCATGTCCCAGGGAAGGTACTGCTTCTGCTTCTGACCTGACCTTTCGGTGTCTGCAGCCTTAAATTCTTTATAGTGGGAGTTGCTTTAGCATTAACTTCTCTGAAAAGTCAGAGCTCTTTTCAAGAGCCATTTTCAAGAGCTTTGGTGACAAATGATGGAAATTATTTTATTATGCTTATGGATGTTATAAACTGCGTAACAAGCTTTTCTCTTCACCTTTGCTGCAAGAAAGTTTAAGGGCAAATCTATAGCACTATACCAAATACAGTTTGTAAGGTGACATCACTCCTAACTCCATCTTTATATTCTTTCCTTTATTGTTTTATTTTTCTTACCTACTTCTAATTCATGTATTTTGCTGCATTCATGTATTTGTTTTTTTTTTTTTTCATTGTCAGGCATTTTAATTCCCTTCTTGGAGCAATAAATAGTAAATAACAGAAATAAAACAAAAACATATGTGTGTATAAGTATTTGATATTTATATCACATGTACACAAAAACCAAAAACTAACCTCCTAAAATAATTGAAATATTTCATATTCTTTAGGCTATAGATTCACTTGATTGCTGCACTTCCATTTAGGGAGACATAAAATTAAAATACCACCATGAGAAAATCCATATGAAATTTGACATAGGCATTTTCAGCCTCAGTTCATTAATTCATTTCTGACTCACATCTTTAAGTTCTGTTTTAAAATTTTTGTGTTCAATCTTTAGATTACACATGCAAAAAGTTCTGGCTTAATCAGCCTAATAAAGTGTATATTTCTGAAAACATTTTTTATTTAAACAAATATAAAAGTATACATGATATATATATATATTTCTTAAAGAGTCTTCAGATATTTCAGTTCTTTGCTTCCATCATTACTTTTTTTTATTTAAATACTTTTCATTAAATAACAAAGAGTGATAAGCCATTTCAACACTGAAAAGTTATATTCAGGCTAAGTTCAGTCTACTTTTTATATTTTCCTCTGAGAATGATCCAGCCAGTCTCAGTCTGATTCTAGTAAAACTCAGGTAATGTAGAATAACTCTAATTGAGCATTAGACATTTTAACAATGATATTCATATTGATATGTCCTTATACAACCACTCTAGGTGAAATACTACTATGCTTGGGACTTATATATGATTTTTGTTCTTTTATTAATTTCTGAATATCATATCCTTCCACATACCAAAGAAAAACAGTACCACCTGGGAATAATGCCAATTTGCACTTTTAAAAAATATTGTGTTGTTTTTTTCCCCCTCAGCATAGGCAACCAATAGCTGATTCATACTTTCATTACATCACAGTTGGATTACAGAAGTGCTCTTCAGTCTGGCCTCCGCATGTCTCTTGCAACTCATTTGTAGACAGTCCAGAAACTAGCAGCTGGACTTCATTTTTGTTCCAGCAGTCACCATTTTATAATGTTTCTCTAAGTCACTGTGAGTTTCACTGATGACAAGTCTAAAACTCCACAAGGTATTTATATATAGTGGGTTAAATCAGAGAAAGGATTACAATTAACTTTCTGTAGGTTCATGTCATTCAGCTATACTTTGATATTCATTTCCCATACATCAAAAAGGTGGAATAATACTATTCTCCCATAGAGGACTAACGAAATATACTTAGCAAAAGTAGGTGGTTGCAAAATATTTTTTTTAAAAATCAGAGTGCTGTATTTTTAAAATCTTGCATAGAACTCTGGTTCAATTTTTGAGCCTTTCCAATGTCTCATAATTCTGTGGTATTCATAATAAAGCAGGCAGATGGTTAAATCTCTGAACATATGCTTTAAATGCCCCCTTTGCTATTTCTAAATAATGGACCAAATTTTGCCCTCGAATAGTCACAAGAAACTTTAAGGAGGCTGCCTCTTGAAATCTGAGGACAGAATGTGATCCAGTGGGAATTAAACCTTTAAAAAATGTATTTTCTAAACTTTCTTATGAGCTCTATTTCCTATACTAAGACAAATTACACTTGTTAATAAAATAGTGTATAGTAGGAGAAAAATCCTTATCAGTACAATATTACATGGTTCAAGGAAAAGATCAGAAGGCAAAATATGTTTTATTTATTTATACTTTAAAATTCTGATTTTCCAAAACATGAGAGTCATCTGATTTAATTTGTGTGATTACCAGATTTTATATTTTTATTATTATTCCTATTACTAGTATCATGTACATGTTATATTGTTAAAGCATCTTGCAATTATTAATTAGTTAATTTAGTCTAAATTATGATTATACCTTTGTTTTAAATCAATGTTTTTCATAGTTATTAAAAGCCAAAAGTACTATTTTGCCAGTCATTTATTTTCATTTTGAAAACAGTTTGTTGTTGATGAAAGTGCATTTCCCAGGTTTTCACAGAATATACAATTCATCTTCAGTGGATATATATTTTTTGGTAACGTTGCTCACATAACCTAGCTATACTTGTAAGAGTATCTCTGTTTCTTAATGTCTATATTTTATACATGGAATTAACCTTCATTTGCACAATTATATTTCTATGTATTTAAATTTAGTTCTGAAAAACCTCTAAAGCAGTCTCTCCTGTCTTAAAATATCCACAAAACTTAGCAGTCTGATTAACATTACAGATAAAAAGACCACACAATTGACAATAAGGACACTTTAGTCATTATAGAAGTCTGAAGTTTAAGTATGTCAAAACTGTAATATCCCTTTAGGAATTCTCAACAAGGACTAGGTTGGTCCCAATGAAAACAGTGTTTACTTTTAAAAATAAATGCAATGGTTGTACCCAAATATGTTAAACATTGTATGACGTGTCATAATCAACGATGTTGAAAATAACTGAAGATCTTTAAATCAAGTGATAATTTTATACATATATCCACAAATATCTGAACAAACTTTATAATTATTATTGGGACAAAACAGTAACATATTCTTCTGCTGATAAAGACAAACAACTTTGAGAAAATCCTCTCTCATTCTCAGGTCTCTAACTTTCACAATAAATGCAGCACTGAACCTAAATTCCCAACTCAGAAATATGCGGTGCTCCAATAAACAAGTTGATTTTAAAAACTTACCAGACTAACAGGCTTTTCCCCCATCTTTCCCTTGATTTCCCTTGTTCTTTCACTTTCCATGCACACACAATCACACTTACCTGCACAAGTCTGAAACATCAGTCTATTTTTTTTGAAATGTACTCTGTACCGATGCATTTTTCTGTGTTTCTTTCTAACCCTCGGGAATGTTAAGAATTTAGGAAGAGAGCCACAGCTTAAGAGAGCAATTATTTGCCAGTAAATACTCAATTTGCTTGTCCTGTGATTTTTTTTCTAACTTACATATTCAATAATCCGTCCCTGACTGCGTCACGAGCACAAAAAGTCTTTTCTCCAAAGGAGAACACTTTCACCAAACAACCTTCAGCCATGCCAGGGCACAGCTCGTCAGGGTGATTTGTTAGCTTTAATTAATAATTCCTCACACTGGCCATTTTCACAAATAATGCAGTGAGGCTGGGACGCTAGATCGCTATGATTCAGGTCGATACAACTACAGTGGAAAGGGAGTGGGGAGGGGTGTGGGGGAATTTAGACGCCGTTTATAAACACCTCTAATCATACTCTTTCAGTTTACAATATAGAGGACATCTCAGCTGAATTACCACGTTATGTCCACCAATTTGTATTCAGATGGAAACCATATGTTCCTCTACTTTATCCGCTAGGGTCCCCCTGGTGCCAGCACAGTCATTGGGCAGAAAACATTCACAAAAAAGGTCTCTAGCCTCTGGATTGCAAAAGTTTACTGCAGGGTAAAGTTGAGAAATCAGTCATATACTGCACTTCTCAGTGAGCTTGTGTAACAGTCTGGAAACACAGAAGTATGAGTTATGAATGTCAGATTTTATCTTATCCTGCTGTGTGATACTGGGCATTTCATTTAGCCTTAAAGAAAAAACCTCATACCTCATCCTCAAAACAGTTTGCAACAATGACTGATTCGTTCATGCATCCCATGAACATTTATTGACTCCCAAATATATGCCACACACTGTATTAAATGCTGAGAAATTTGCTTGGAAGTAAGACTTTTCTATTTAACTAATATAATCCATGGACTTGAACAAGGCCACCAAACAGACAATGTGAAAATAAAAATAAGGATTCCTAACAGTTTCTGTGTGTCTCAACCAAATAATCAGTAATTGACAACACACTTTTGCACAGTCCACTGTGCAAAAGTGATGCTTGGAGAAAAAGAATATAAAGAGATTAAAAAATATTTTTTTCAATGATTAGAAATTTCTCTCGAAGCGACTAGAGCACTAAGAAGCATATTAATATGTTCATAAACAATTTCCAAAGATTCACAATCACTTTAGGAACATGCAAAGAAAAAAATTGTGCTAATGTCCTTAATCTTATATATAAATATATGTCTGTGTGTAAGACTGCAAATTTATTAATTTATTGGATACATATTTATTGAGCATCTACTCTATTCCAGCAACTGAATAATACTAGAAATAAGTAAAGCACAGCCTTGATATTCAAGAAGCTTGCAATTAGTCACTAGACTCTAAAAGAGAAAACACACATCTCAAGTGAAAACTCTAATACAATATGGCTAGAGCAATGACACAAATATACATAAACTTATGGGACGGGCCTCCTAGAAGTGATGCATCAACTATTTGTAAAGGTTAAGTAGAAGTACCAGTGGTAAAAAGAATATTATAGGGAGAGGCAAACCTTTGAAACCTTTCTCAAACTCTTGCTAGCAGCAGAGCACCAGTTCTAGAAAAGATGGGATTTAATACATGACAATTTCAGATAAATTGTTTCAGATGGTAAGTATTGCAGGATTTAAAAATAAATTTATTAAGAAAAAAGTGTCCCTCAAAACAAGAATGTCTTGATATCATCAAAAAAGTATGCAGCATCTCCAGCACTGGCACATAGTAACGTATACTGTCTTTCTTACTTTGGGTGTTTCAGTTCTCTCAGGCAAATATGAAGCATGTGTGATACACACTGCCTGTGTTTTCTTGCCCATTTATCTTCTTTTACTATGGGCATGCTTGTACTGCTGCTGTTTTCATTGTACCATAAGATAAATCATATCTGCATGACTGTTAAAGGAAGGGGAAAATCTATATCCATTTGGTGATCCCACATATACCTCCAGTCAGAGAGCACAAGCTATATGGGACTAAGGGCACATATGTTAAATGAGAAAAGAAATGACACTCCTAAACCTTCAGAAAGCTCTTTCATAGCTGGTAAATGCTCCTGAAAATGATATAGAACTCTTGGTGTTATTGAACATTTTGCTTTAGATTATATTTAACAGTGTAAGGCAACACCTAGAATACTACATTTACTACATTACTACAATAGATCAGTAACATCTAGCCATTTAAATAACTTACATAGTTTATTAACTCATTAAATATGTATGTATTGAGCTTCTGCTATATACCTGGCACTTATCAGTAAATGTTTGATTTTTATTCCCACAATGCTTATATATGAAATAATAGTTAACCTTCATCGAGTGTTGACTATATGCTAGGGACTAATCTAAGGACTTTACATATAATAGCTCATTTAATTCTCACAATAACATTATGAGGTAGGTACTATAACTATCTCCATTTAATAGATTATGAAACTCACAAGTAGAGAAGCTAGATATACAATATGTGAATTCATTCTACACAATTAGACCAGTGTAACTAATGGCCACCAAAAATCAGATTTGTTATTTTATAGTTACATAGTCACACATAATGTTTATGTTTTGAAAATGAAAGAAAATGAGGCCGGATGCAGTGGCTCATGTCTGTAGTGAGCCCAGCACTTTGGTAGACTGAGGAGGGCAGATCACCTGAGGTCAGGAGTTCCAGACCAGCTTGGCCAACGTGGCGAAATCCTGTCTCTACTAAAAATACAAAAATTAGCCGAGTGTGGTGGTGGGTGCCTATAATGCCATCTACTTGGGAGGCTGAGGCAGGAGAATTGCCTGAAGTCTGGAGGCAAAGGTTGCAGTGAGCCAAGACCATGCCACTGCACTCCAGCCTGGGTGACAGAGCTAGACTCCAACTCAAAACAAACAAACAAAAAAAATAGAAAGAAAGGAAATGATATACTTAATGTGCATAGCACAAAATCTAGCCCAGAATAGGTGTGAAATATATGGCATTTGAAGTATTCAGAGTTAAAGATTACCACATACAACTAAGACTTAATGCTTCTGGACCAAATGACCATATATTATTGAAGCCTATCTTAGACAATAAATGTAAATAAATCTTAGCTAAAGCAAATAGACTTAGTAGTCTGTTAGGTTTTCCTTTGAAGATGTTAATAATATAGCTGAACCGGTTGTGTTTAAGAAGACAGAGCTGACAGATAAAATAGAGGATAGATGACACAAGGACTTACCAGTTAATAACAGAACAAATTCTTGTTTTTCCAAGTGATTAATACAATATTACATTTTATTTAATGTAGATGAAAAAGCGTATTTGGGACTCACTGGGGAAGCCACCACTCACTATAATCATATGCTCTTTTCAGATAACCCCATGCTGCTAACTTTACGGCTAATTGCCAGCATTTTTCCAACTCCAGGCACTCTGATGCCCTCTCCACATTCTTTCTTCTCTTTTGACATTAACTAAGTCTAGCCATCTCTATTTCTTGACCTAAATTATGGAGTAAATATTCATGGAACACAACATTTATTTATGGTGATAAAGATGGTTCTAGATGAAATGGAGGTATTTCTTTATAGTGGGGCTATAAGGAAGCTCTTTTCATTTGCTTGTGTAAGTAAAGTTTTTCCTTTGGGATAAAGGACTGCCTGGATCCTCTATTATTGGTCTTTATTCTATGGATATTGCATCTGTGTGAGCCATACTATCCTAGTGGCACCTTCAGGGAAGCCAGGGCTTTCTAGAATCTGTTTATTTTTCAATTGAAAATCCTAATTCATAGCAATTAAAAGTATAGAAGATGACTTCATGTACTCTTTCTTCAGGATACCTTAATTACAACTTAGTAAACTTACAACTTAGTAAAATTTTGGCCTGGTTTGGTCTCTCCATCCTTACTAGCTATCTGAGTCTCTAGCCTTATATATGGAAACCTTGTCTTTTCATTGAAATGATGACAAACAGAAGTTATTACAGACACATTTCAAAGCAGCTGCTATTTTTCCCAATTAAATTCCACATACATTCCTATTTCTAAACTTATGTATTTTCACATACATACATAAATACCTAACACCTTAAAATGTTTTACTTAGTGAGACCTAGATAATGAAGGAATAAAAAGGTGACTTAATCCCAGTTTTTCTAAACAAGAATTTTAGAACTAAAGTATTTAAAACCTGTTAAGTGGTGATCAATATAGTGGGCTGTATACTTGGTTGACACTGAAAAATCTAAAATTTACTCAACAGTTCTTTAAGGCATTGCTTTCTCAGTGGAAATCTTCAACCTTCACATTCTCTGAAGGAGAACAATGTTTCTGGTCAGAAAACTAGTCATGGGTAGTCCATATGAAGAAGTCCAAGATTGTATTGCTTCCCTGTGACGTTGCTATGAGATTTGCTACAAGTAATTTAATATCTTTCTATGGCCCAGGTTACTTTTTATCTATGGTATCTCAATGATATTATTAAGCTAATGTGGATCAAGTGTTTTGATCACTGCATAGAATATATGCTAAAGCCCTAAATCCCCAAATATCAGAATGAAAACTTAAATTGTTAGAATGACACTAACACCTGTACAACCTTAAATAACATATTTAGCATCTCAGTATCTCCACTTTTTCAGCTATAAAATAGGTATAGTCATTTTTACATTTTCCATCAAATAGAGTATTGGAATAAATAGAGATTATTAAAAAATTTGTTGAAACTTTTCAACAAAATGTCATACACGCAGGTGAGGTGATGAATATATTAACTGGCTTGATTAAATATTTGTACAATGCATACACAGATAAAAATATCACATTGTACCCCATAAATATACATAATTATTTTTCAATTAAAAATGAATAAATAAATAATTTAAAATGTAATCAAACCTCTGAAGCTGACTTTCAAATATATTAGCAGAATTGATTTTAAAATATCAAAGACTAAGAAGTAAATGTTTTCAAGTATATTCAGATACTTATGAAGGAAGCCTATTAAAAGACAGGGAGCAGGCTGGCTGCATTTTATGATGAATTCAAGAGCCCAGTAATGAGAAAATAGAATCAGAAAAAGTGATTTTTAGCAGACTGTTGAATGACACATAAAATAAAATGTATTCATTAATGAGTCAGCAAAAATGTTACACATGAGCTTTTAGAGCTAGAATTTTTAAAGCAGCTTTTTCATACTTGGTACAGCTGAGTTCCCAAAGTGTCCTCTCACAACCCCCTCCCACCTCTCTTTTCACTTTAAATTTTTTTTGTCCTATACTGCCAGGTTGGAATAATGACCAAAGGGAGGGGTAAAACAAACAGAGATGCTCTCTGCGGCAGAAGCCACTCCAAGTATCAAAGACCCGATTCAGCCATGGCTGCCAAATTCAGAACCACAGTGGGTGCTCGTCAGCGTGGTGCCCTGAGAACCACATGGGTTACCCTTGGTAGGTTAGCATCTGGGGGTATAGGCCCCACATCCTGCTTAGAACCACCTGCTAAGAACTGGATGTACACATTACCTTACCCACTCACAACATTTGATTTCAACTCAATTCCACTCTAGTATTATGTCTATCGAATGATATAAATCTAACAGATACTGTACAAATCATGCAAAAATGTAAGTACTGTCTACTTCAATTTCACATCTTATAGTACCCAAAAGGAAACTCTGATTTTCCTATATTAGTGAGTAAAATCTTGAGCACTTAGTAGACAAGATAACCAATTTCTACTATTTCTATGAGATCTATTTCTTTAGCTATCTGTAAGGAAAAAATGATATATTAGCTCCTCAATATCCAGAATTATTTTATTCATTTATAGGGTAATCTCAATTTAACATGGTCAAGAACCCAGAAGAGAAAAATTGAGCCTTTGAGAAATGCAAAGAAATGTCCTAAGGTATATGCTATTGCCCAAATACATCATTACTTATCAGGGAGACTTTTAACAATTATATTTAAATTTAACAATTTATTCTTCTACACAGTAACATCAATAATCTGGACCCTCTAGATTATTATTAGCTGGGCATGGTGGCAGGTGCCTGAGGTCCCAGCTACTCAGGAGGCTGAGGCAGGAGAATCTCTTGAACCTGGGAGGTGAAGGCTGCAGTGAGCCAAGATTGTGCCACTGCACTCCAGCCTAGTGACAGAGCAAGACTGTCTCAAAAAAGAAAGAAAGAAAGATAAAAAGAAAGAAAATGACAACTCTGTCTCAGAATGAAGAAGAGACAGAGGAGGTAAAGGAGAAATAAAGTATCCAAGGCTGAGAATTATGTACAGCTTGTAAACATTTCTATTATTGAGTCCTGCAGAAATCATTGTGGTAAAGCTCTGCGCAAAAAAACATGGTTTATAATTATTATGGGTTTAATTGTGTCCTCCCCAAGTCCATATGTTAAGGTTCTAACCCCAAGTATCTCAGAAAGGGACCTTATTTTGAAATAGGGTCCCTACTTAAGATGAGGTCACACTGGAGTAAGCTGGATTCCCTACTCAAGTATGACTTATGCCTGTAGATAAAGGGGAAATTTGGATATGGACACACATACACCAGGACAATGCTATATTAAACATGAAGGCAGAAATCAGGGAGATCCATTACAGGTCAAGGAATTCCAAAGATTGCCATAAACTCCAGAAACTTAGCAAGAAGCATGAAACAGATTTCCTCTCACAGACCTCACAAGGAACCAATGCTTCTAATACCTTGATCTCAGACTTCTCACCTCAAGAACTGTGATCCACTAAATCTTTGTTGTTTAAACCACCCAGTTTATGGTATGCTGTTATGGCAGCCCTAGGAAACTAATACAATAATGATTATCAGGAAATCATCATATGAAGACTAAATCAAGTTCAGAATACATTGTTTAAGAAGGTTGAAAACTATAAGATTCATTGCAGAAAATGAATCACTATGCTTTTGTAGAAATAAAGCATGCAATGTTTGAGTAGCACAAACATCAAAACAATATATGATTTCTTTACATGGAACATACAGTTTTCAATTTTTCCTAATCCAATGAGATGTTGCCATCTTTACTAAAAAGACAAACTGATATATACTCTACAGAACACATCAAATAAAGAGTCCCAATCCTCCATGAAGCATTTTGACTAAGAAGGAAGAAAAATATGAACTTATTTTTATTTGTTTGTTTAAAATACACAGCCTAATAAGGATGAAACAGTTACAAAGAGAATTTCTTGGTTAAGAACAGGCTGTCTACTTAGAAGAAAATTGTTAATAAATGGGGTTTGAATCTACATCAAAATTAAAAGGCATTCGTCCAGGAGACGTTAAAGAGAATTCTAAGTATTAAGAATACTGGGGAAACATAAGAGGACTGAATAAAGCAAAAGTAAGAGAAGGTAGGGGCAAAAACAACAGGAGAGGGAATATGAGAAGGCTAGCTGGTATTGAGAGTGATACCAGTATCAATAGGTGCAGAAACCGATAAAAAGCCTATAGACTGGAAAGAAAGACGAGAAACAGTAGCATTCCCATATTTAAACAAGAAGTTGAAAACATCTAGTGCAAGAATTAAGCTCTAATCTTTAAAACAGGTGCTCTTAATGCTTTTGTGTGAATAAGAGATTGTACTTTGATTTTTCTTTAAAAGGATTCAATAGTGGGATGGAAACTTTTGTGTATGTATGTGTATAGAAGCTAAGCTATTATGGGAGGTAGGTCAAGGAAGAAATACTTCATGGAGCAAGAAGTTATAGCTTTATACAATGTGTTCCCTGGAGAAGTTAAAAAAAAAAAAACATAGAATAGCCCTATGAAGTTTGTTTGCTGTGTTAAATGGCTTTAAAACTCTACCCCTACTAATTTTTCTGAACACTTTATTTCAGCCAATTATCAGTTTAATCTAGGTAGAGTAAGATCTACTTGACTTTTTGACAGCCAAGTCAATCCAACCAGAAAATTCAAACCCTACAAGAAAACTCTGTTTTGCAACATTTTAAACTGACAACAGAAATCTATGATAACACAATCACCTTTTTCTTTTTTTCCAAAACTCATTCTCTCTAAAGAAAATAAACAATGGTACAAAAATACTTGGATGAAATGAAAAAGTGAAGAGAGCTATTCCCTCTTTATGGTAATAGGATGTTCTTGTTCAATATGTTTAAAATGTACCCTAAGTTCTTTTTCAATTCTCCACAGTTTGGAGATGACCTTGTCCACATATCTAAAGTAATTGAATTATATCACTAAATATAAGAATTACAGGTTAATTTAACCCATTTTTCTACATTAAATAATTCATAAATCAGTCGCTTTATTTTATTAATTGGAAAAATTTTTGATTAGATGATGATACTCAAGTAGGGACCCAAAATGTTAAAAATGAAAATAAGGAATAGGTTTTGCATAGACACTACTTTGGTCCCCACTGATTTCTATGCATTTTCTAATACAGAAATAACTTCTGCAGAGCACTAGTACTTCTGCAGAACAGAGTAGGATATTCTCAAAAATGGGATGGCAATAAAATGAATAAAATCAGCATCAATGGAAAGGGTGACGAGAAGCAGATGAGAAAAGGAATATGCCACAGCACTAAAATAAAATGGGCCCTTATTAAAAGAATGCTATCCTATGATAGCATTAAATTTTATCCTATGAAGAGAAATATTGAAAAGAAAAAGGAAGAAGGAGAGATGAAGGGAGGAAAGATGGAAGGACATAAGAAAGGAAGTGAGGGAGAAAGGAACGAAGGGAGGAAGGCAAGAGAAAGGGGGCAGGGATAAAAGACAAAAAAAAGTAAGTAAAAAAGCAAGAAAGCAGGAAAGAAAAAAAAAAGGAAAAGCCATTATAGAGATATTTTCTCATCCTTTTCCCACTGGTTGGTCCTCTAATCTTCCTTCTCTGCTTCCCACCCCAACCGAAATGTCTGGGACACAAGTGAGATAGTTGGGAAAAAGGGAAAAAAAGGAAAATTTCTTTCTCCAGCTCATGTTCACTTTGGTACCAATATCTCTAACTCAACAGGTCTAAGAGTTTTTAATCTTATGTGCTCCTCTGAGAATAAATGAAAGTTATCAACCTTCTCTCCAAGGGGTGGCAGGAGACAGAAATATAAAGTATTATTTGCATACATTTTCAAAGGGCTTATATAAACTCTGAAGTTCATGCCTGCACCACCTAATTATCCATTAGCTTAATATGAAAACCACTGGCTCTCGTATCTGGACCAAACCATAATAAATGGGTGGGGATAGAGATTTCAAGAAATGGAAATGAGATACTAAAGAAACCAACCATAAAAACCAAACATATTAAAAATAAAAAGGTGTTCCTTCTCTCCAAGGCAACCCTTAAGCTTCTTGTTCTTCATTGCTTCTGGAATTCAGATCAAGAATAACTGTAACTTGACCAATAACTATGTAATTAATAAAAATAGAGAAAATTATACAGCAAGATATACAATATTGTAGCAATTCTTCATGTTTTAATCATTAATTCTACATTCCTCCCTGAAAACTGTCTTTGATAGTACACTAATATGTAATACCATCCTGATTTTGAACATTAGCTCTAATACATACAATAACACTGAAACCCAACACTACTTAATATTGTGATTATCAACTTCTCAGACATATAGGAAATTACAAGGAGACTCTGCAACAGATACAACAAAGCAAATAAATAATAATAAACTAATTTCAACATTTCAACTAGACTATATAAATTAGAGAACACAGACCACGCCTTAACTGTAGTAATAGGAATTGTTTATATTGTTTTAAAACATAATAAAGTTTCACATGGTAATTCATAATCTTCAAATGCCTTAAAGTATATTTAGCTCATCTGATGCGAATACCAACTCTGGAAAGTAAATAGGAGAGATATCATTATCCTTTTTTCGTAAGTGAGGAAACAGACTACAAACGATTAAATGACATTCTTAATATCACAAATCTAACATGTGGCAGAGCAAAGGCTAGAACTCATAGGTTCTGATACACAGTAATTTTGCTACTACGCTACACAGCACTCAAAAAATGATCATTACACATAGCTTGTTTAGGCACCTGTGTTGTTTTATTTGGGAAATGAGGACAGTAGCATACACCCTCAAATGAGTGTACACCCATAGCATGTATTCTTTCACAATAAAATTTTATTTTGGCACACAGTAAAACAGAAAGTGTATTAGCTATAAAACAGGTGCAGATAGATATATTTGAACGTGTACTGCATATGTTATGGATACATGTTTGCATGTAGTATGTATCCACATGTGTGGGGACTAGTGTATGCTTACTCATTTTGTCAGAAAAATAATATTGTGATTTAAGCCTGTGTTTTATCATTAATCATGAATTTTGTAGCAGCACAAGTCGACAAATCACTTATAAATCAAATCCACAAAATGCTACATATTATAGCAGCAAGATTCATATATTTGAATAGATTTATATAAATATATTCCATCATATATATGTCTCCATATCATATATATATATATACACACATACATATATGATGGAATACTACACAGCCACAAAAAAGAATGAATAGCATTTGCAGTGACCTGGATGAGATTGGAGACTATTATTCTAAGTGAAATAACTCAGAAATGGAAAACCAAATATCGCATGTTCTCACTGATATGTGGGAGCTAAGCTATGATGATACAAAGACATAGGAATGATGCAATGGGCCAGACATGGTGGCTCATTCCTGTAATCCCAGCACTTTGGGAGGATGAGGTGGGTGGATCACTCGAGGTCAGGAGTTTGAGACCAGTCTGGCCAACATGGTGAAACCTTGTCTCTACAAAAATACCAAAATTAGCTGGGCATGGTGGTGTGCACCTATAATACTAGCTCCAGAGGCTGAAGCAGGAGTATCACTTGAACCTGGGAGGTGGAGGCTGCTGTGAGCTGAGATCAGGAACCACTATTATGAAAACAGAAAGTTCTTAATACTATAAATACATTTTTCCCCGATGTTCCTTCTTTTAGTCATATTCTCAGAGAAAGTGTAATACTAAGGAACTAAATGAAAAAGAACACTGGGAGTGTACGTCTACTTAAGCGAAAATTATCCTCACCAAGGAACTTCGCAAATGTGCTCTTCCTCACAGACAAGAATACTATACTAGTAGTGCAACATTACTCAAACCAACTAAATCCACTCTCTTTAATAGGAAAAATCTGAAAAGACCTTGAAAGATTATAAAGTCATGAAAATAATGAACATTTAAGAAACAATGAAAAGAATAGAAAGAAAGTCCAGGCAAATGTATCCAAAATTCACAGATCATATGTCTACTGGGATAATTTTTCCTACTATACAAGTTGTCTCATAATTACACATTTAAAGGAAATTATCTTCAAAAGCGATGATTATTTATTTTTATATGTTATCACTAAAGCTAGTTTTAAAAAATTATCTTCTAAAATGAATTTTCTTTTTTATTCATATTTTTTACACAGCTAGCTTCTGGTCTTAACAGAACAAAAGAATATTGGCAGAAAGGCAGTTATTTCCAATGATTTTCGGCATGGAAGGTTTAGAAAACTTAGCCTTTGAAAATTTACTCAAGTTCAGAACCTAACACGTTTTGAGGTATAGCTACCAACAACATGCTGAAAACAAATACTTTTGCAATCAACTAGAAATAATTTTCACAGTAAAGGTAAATTCTCAGCAGGTTGCATATATTCTACTTTATAATTATATCACAGTATGAAATAATAAAAAAAAAGTGGAAAAACCAATATAATGATTTAAAATTCTTATAGAAACGGGGTAAATGAAGTTAATTTTATTTTTCTGATAAGATAGAAAATATACTGAGCTTAAAATCACTAATACCACACCTTGAAGCTTCCTTTTCGTCTTCCATGAAGGCTACACATGGAGGAATAGCTCCAATGACCTGGGTAAAGGCACTGCAGGATGGAAACAATTATGTGAGAAAATGTACATACCTTCCTTTCTTTTGACTACCACATTCTGCTTCCTAGAGGTCCCTGTAAACTTATTAAAAACTTTGGTCATTTTGTAAGGAGATACCATAATTTCAAGAAGCTTTGAGGCTCATGTATAGCAAATTAATCCCCATTTTATGTCTGTCCCCATTTAGTATTTCTGAAGGGGGTGGATAATAAATCCCACTAACTCTCTTTTTAAGGGCTATTCAGATACTAAATAAACCAGGAACATTTAAAAATACAATCTCACAAAAATCTGCTTTGCTTAACCTTCTCTCCGTCTTTAAAAAATAAGAAAGGCATGATGTTCTTTTTTTGTTAATTAATTCATTTTAGACAATTCCTTAAATTTTCATTTTAATAAATTTTTGTGTGGGTGCATTAATTACTCTCAAAGATGCTTTACAACTGTTACCTATTAAAAGCCTTTGTTAGTGAATAAAAAAAGAAAAGAAAAGAAAAGAAAAAACTTCCAGCATGCTCCCTCCCTTCTCTATTCTGAGCAGGTCCTTGCTATCAACTGCTGGAGTATGCTTGCTTTGCACCTAGAGCTATAATTATTTTGCTTTAATTTTACAAAATCTTTTGTTCCATTCCCACGAGCCCACCTGATCCTTATATTACACTCGCTCTATTAAAACACTCATGCAGAACAAAGCATGGCTGTACTGATTCATAAGTAACTTTTTTTTTTCCTTCGTCAAATGCCACTGGCTAGGGTTGAGGACACAGTCCTGGGATTCACCATCCTTTACCAATTTTCATGTGTTAGAGAAAAAAAAAAAAAAAAAAAAAAGTTGGGCCAGAATGTTGTACTCTTCCCCAAGATCCTTCCTTTTGCCTGCTTGTTTTTTGTGTTTTTAAAAATATTTTATCTTATACTTAACTTTACTCTGGGGCAATATACGTGACAATGTGGAGGATGGTGGATATACTAAAAGATTGTAATCACGTTGAGATTTCTTTTATTTACATAGTTAAAATTTTAAAAAATCACTTCTGTTGCCTTCTTTTTGTTCTTTCTCCTTACTCCACCTCTTTTCCTTGAGATCTTGCAACAAATGTGGGCTTTTGGCAGAAAAAAATTGCAGTGACTCATCAAGAGAACTGTTTGTTTGCTCTGAGGAGCACCCTGAGGACCCTCTGGGCTGCACACGGAGCCCTTTGATCCTAGGAAATTTATTTCTTCCAGATGTTTTCCCCACAGCCACCTTTCCACAACGTCCCTCTTCATTATGTAGAATAAGAATAAATACTCAAGACCCACTGGTATGGTACACGGTTTTCCTGAATGGAGTGTGACAGGGAGTTGACATGTGATTGAGCCATTGGGTTCTTCTTGCCTTAGGCACAATGATGGAGAAAGGTTAACACGGAGGAAAGCAGAACTGGGTCTGTTCAGGTAGAGTGTCTTTAGGATTAGGATGGAAATTATGTAAAATCTACAAATCTGCAGACCATTGATCAAAGACCCCAGTTTTTTCCAACCCTGTGAAGTCTTGATGCCTGGATCTTCCATGTTACTTCTCCAGTTTTTTTTGTTTGTTTGTTTTGTTTTTTTACCTAAAGTACAAAATGTGAACAGGAAAGTGAAGCCTTTGGACATCTCTTGTTTGTTCTTGGCCTGGCTAGCAGTGCTAGTGGAAAGGAGAAAGGAGAATAAGGGAGAAATGGAGAGCAGGTACAAAGGTAAAGATGGTGTGGTGGGCTGAATAATGGCATCTCAAAATCTGTCCATTTCTAACTCTTGGAGTCTGAATATTAATTTAAATGATAAAAAAGATTTTGCAGATGTAATTAAATTAAGTATTTTGACATATGGAGGTTATCCTGGATTATCTAGATGGACCCTAACTACAATTCTATGTATCCTTATAAGAGGAAGATTCCACATAGACAGAAGAGGCCAAGTTAATGTGACCACAGAAGCTGAGATTGTAACAATGTGGCCACAAGCCAAAAAATGGTGGTGGTCAGCAAAAGCTGGAAAAGGCAAAGAAAAGGATTCTCCCCTAGAGCATCCAGAAGGAATGCAGCCCTGCTGACATCTTGCTTTTGGCCCAGTGATAATGATTTTGGACTTTTAGCTTCCAGAACTGTGAGAGAATAGATTTCTGATGTTTTAACACCAGGCTTGTAGTAGTTTGTTATAGCAGCCACAGGAAACTAATACAGATGGTAACCATTTCAAAACTCCATTGTTCAGAGCATTTGTGAAATCACCAAAGTCTCAGGTTGAAGGCACAGTGGAAAACAGGGTGCCAATCCTTGAAGACAAAATTCTCTCTGGAGATATTTGAATTATTAAGGGCACTTATAATCTACAGAAAGTAGGTAACTAAAATAAACAGGGCAAAGAGAGTGCACAAGGGCATTCAACAGAAGATTAAACAGATTATGAATGTAAATGTTCTAAATTTCTAATGCTGGTTTGCATTTTTTATGAAGTAGGACAAATATATCATATTTTCCATTTAAATTAATGTTTACATATAATGTATTACCAGCCATTTTTCCCCTAAATCAATTGTCAGTATCATTAACTTTAGTGACATTTGATTTGGCACATACATACTGTTTTATAAAAATGAAGATCCTCTATATTCACTTGAGGTAACTTTCCTTTAGCTATTCAAAGGAAAACCTATTTAAAAATCTATTTAGGTATCAAAAATAATTTGGTACCTAAACCCAAGATTTCTTAAATAGATATATTAAAACAATAACTTGACTGGGTGCAGTGGTTCATGCCTGTAATCCCAGAACTTTGGGAGGCGGGCGGATTACTTGAGGTCAGGAGTTCCAGACCAGCCTGATCAACATGGTGAAACCCCATTTCTATTAAAAATAAAAATAGCTGGGTGTGGTTGCTCATGCCTGTAATCTCAGCTACTCGGGAGGCTGAGGCAGAAGAATCACTTGAACCTGGGAGGTGTAGGTTGCAGTGAGCCGAGATCATGCCACTGCACTCCATCCTGGGCAACAAGAGCAAAACTGCATCTCAAAACAAAACAAATAAAAAAAAATACACAAACACAAAACAATAACTTAAATCTGGAAAAGCCCAATAGCAAAATTACTGTGACCAAACAACCCAGTTTATCCCTTTCTCTAGTTCATCATTAATAACACTTGGCAGCTGCATTTTTAATAAAAAACTAAAAATACACCTGAACTCCATGATTCTTCTTAGCTATTTGGCTTTTCAACAGCCAAACTATTAATCTTCATAATCACCACTAGCAGATGTAGACCACTGATAAAGATGGAGAAATAAAGTTATGGAAAGTTTAAAGAGATTCTAGATCAATCAGCAAATGAGAAGAACTGAGAAAATCAAGTAGAAATGCTGGCTGTATTCTCTAGTACCTTTGAAAAGCTACTAGAGATAAAATCCCTCTTTTGGAGAAAACAGTCCAGTGACAGAACATGTCAAAGATGGTCATAGTCATTTATTTTTTGGTACTTTCATATTAACACAGAGCATTCATTTGGCAGTAGGTTTAAAAACAGGAAGTACACTATATTTTTTAATAAAATTAAAAAAAATAACTGATGATTAACACAACTACTGTACCAAAAGAAAGATATCGCAAGGCATTCAAAGTACCAGGAGGCTAAAGAAATTCTAATAGTTATCCCCATACACCTTCATTTGAAAGAAACATGAAAAATTAGAATCTCAATGTGTTGCCTTTTCAATTTCCTAATACTACCAGGGGCACCCAAGTCAGCTCAAATCTCCAGACTTCAGAGGCCATTGAGTTCCACTATTTGAGGTGCTGAGCAATCGACATGAATTCCACCTTCATACTCTCCTTGTCTCCTTATTTTATTTGCTTTAATAGTATGTACATCTAACTTATCTTTAGAAGGATAGGATGCATATCTCTTCTATTAAAACATCTATGTAGATTTTCATAGTGCCATAGAAGTATAGGTATTCTTTACTTGTTTATGAACCCTTCCAACAACCTAAGAGTCAATTGTTAACATTCATCACGATCTCACCTATATCTCACCATTTATCACTATCTCATCTATTTCTGAGTTCCTAGAGGGTTGAGAACATGCTTTTCCTGTTACTATCTTCTCTTAGTTCTATCACACCTGGTAAGAACTTAAATAGTAACTAATTGACATAGAACTCACTGAACAGGAGAATGGGTGGCCAGGATCAGTGCGGATTCGTTCATTTCAGTTTGTAAACGTTGTGAGAAATTATTGAGTGCAAATATAGGAGGATGGATATAGAATGATAAAGTTTGCTGTGATAGAGAAATGGTTGAGATAAATGGGACTTTAAAATCAAGAATCAAGGACATTTGGAAAGATATTAGATGTACTTAGGTATCTTACAAATGAATAAGGACTTGTCTCTAGTTTCTTAGTCATAATGTTTCTAAGATACAAATTAATCAAAATTCCACATTATCAGTTGCTTAATATAAATTTTCCAATAAACACCCCTTGATTATACACTTAGGTCTTCAAAGTGGGTAGATTTATACAGTCCCCTCTACACAGGCAAATTACATACACAAAAACTATGAAGTTAATTTTTTTCTTTGAAGTAGGTTAGTGAATTAAAAAGAAATCTGTAGTGAATGAATCCAGACTGTAAATCCTGAATAAAAAATGTTCTATATCAATGACTGTCATGATGTGTGTCTTGGTTATAGATTACTGTATAATTTTTTTTCTTAATAAAATGGTATCTCCATCAAACATGTAGATCATAGGGTCTTCCCATAGGGACTTTTATGATCATACAATCCAATCCTTCATTTTAGAGGTGAAGACATAATATGTGAGTGTTTTAATTAAGCCTACTTTAAGTTTTTCATTGAGACAAAATTGTTGTATATGAAGATAAAAGGAGAAAAAGAACAGTAGAAAGTTGGTGAAGCGGGAGGAAAAACAGAAAAGCTTTTTTATTGATGCAGAGCACTAAGCAGAGATGCATTCGCTAATAGACATCCATGTCATTACTGGAGACTAGCTTAAATAGTACGAAGTTGGTAGCATCCATTTTTTAAAGAATCACTTAGATTATAAACATATAAATAATTTAGACAGGTTTACCTCTAGGGAATCACATGACTTACCATAAATAAACAAACATATTCTGTATTACCAACATGCTAACTGTTCATTCATTTATACTGTATATTACCTCTCATTTACCCAGCATATGCAAGTTGAAAGAAACATAACAACCATTGTTAAACTCTATTTTAAAATAAATATTATTCTATAGAAACAGAAAAAACATAAACATTTTTAAGAGTCATATAAAGACAAATTTTAATTTGAAGACCTGATACTAAGAGATATATATATATATAAGGTGTGTGTGTATATATAAATATATATATAAGGTATATATACACACACATATAGGTATATATATATAGGTATATTATATATATATATACCTAATATGTACTAATATATACTAAGATATATATATATACACACATATATATACACACACCTAATATGTACTCACAAAAAATAAAGACTAATTTTTGTTTTTTAATGTAGGCTGTGGAATCAGACTCCCTAGGACTGAATCTTGATTTTGTTCCATCCTTGACCTTGGGCAAATTTTTCATCTCTGTGCCTCAGTTTCCTCACCAGTAAAATTAGGATAACAACAGTGACTATTTACAAGAATTGTTGTGAGGATGGAATGCCATAACTTTACATATAAATCTTTTAGAAAATGGACTGGCACATAGTAATTAATAAATGTTAGCTGTTACTTCTAATATGTACAAGCCTGTTAAACATTTTGCAGGGGAGAGATAAGGTGTTTCTCATTAATGGGACTTGTTAAGGCATTTTGTCTTTCAAATGGCTGCCTAACTTAATTCATACCAATATTTTATTTCAGTAGGATTAATGTAATAGTATGAGGAAAAGCTTTAGTTTGGTTTGTTTAGATGTGTTTGAGACAGGGATTCTCATCCTTTTAAGGGGAATAATCTAAAATGTTACATCCATTTCTGGCTTAAGGTAACTGAGAACTGACTCTTACAAGATGGAATGGTTTAGCTGTGTCCCCACGCAAATCTCAACTTGAACTGTAGCTCCCATAATTCCCACATGTTGTGAGAGGGACCCAGTGGGAGATAACTAAATCATGGGGGCAGATTCCTCCATACTGTTCTCATGGTAGTGAATAAGTATCACTAGATCTGATGATTTTATAATGAGTTTGCCCTTTTGCTTGGCTCTTTCATTCTCTCTTCCCTGCTGCCATGTAAGATGTGCCTTTCACCTTCTGCCATGATTGGGAGGCCCCCCAGCCACATGGAACTGCGCTTCCATTAAGCCTCTTTTTCTTTATAAATTACCCAGTGTTGCACATGTCTTTATTGTGAGAACAGACTAATACACTAGGCAAAGGAGAAACTGGGGGAGCAGAAGATGCTTAGCAGCATGCATATATCTTCTGATGTGGAGAACATGAAAGCACGCACAAAGGAAAATGGAGGTGCTAACTCTTCAGCAAGCCCCACTACATGCTCCCACAGTATCTTATGCATTTCTCAAAGTATTTAACCTGCTGCTATGTAATCATTTGTTTATACATACATTTTTTGTTATTATATGGTTATCTACTTGAAGACAAAAATTGTCCCACTCACTTTTGCTCAGTAGTTGCTCAGTGGTATATTTATGGAATGAATGACTTAGTTAATTAATAACAACTACTACCATAGGGGAGGCTAATGATTTTAAGTGAGAGCTAAGACTCACAGTTTCTATCCAATAGAGAGGCATGTTGAGGTGGAGGTAACTGGCTATTATACTTACAATGGATCTCTGATCTCTGTGCTGGAGATAAATGCTCTAAGAGAGCATAAAATATTTTTGAAGTTTATACATGTATAAAGTTTTTTTTCCCTTAACCATAATAACTTCCTTTTTAAAAAATGCAAGAATATTTGAGTAACTAAGTGCAACGTTGGGTGCAAATAAAGCCTGCCTAATAAATCATGGAAAAAGTCTGAAAATAATTTCAACAAAAAGAGTTCTAGATAATGTGTTGTGGGAGATGAGAGAATAAGCAATTAATTATAGATGGTGGAATTAAGGTGATTTTAGTAGATAAGGTAATGTCTGAGCGGGTTCTTGATGCAAATACTGAATCTAAATCTGTGAAAATAGAGCTTATATATATATATATATATATACTTTTTTTTTTTTTTTTTTTTTGAGATGGAGTTTCGCTCTTGTTACCCAGGCTGGAGTGTGCAATGTGTGATCTCGGCTCACCGCAACCTCTGCCTCCTGGGTTCAGGCAATTCTCCTGCCTCAGCCTCCTGAGTAGCTGGGATTACAGGCACGCGCCACCATGCCCAGCTAATTTTTTGTATTTTTAGTAGAGATGGGGTTTCACCATGTTGACCAGGATGGTCTCGATCTGTTGACCTCGTGGTCCACCCGCCTTGGCCTCCCAAAGCGCTGGGATTACAGGCGTGAGCCACTGCACCCGGCCCCGAGCTTATATTTTTAATGCAGAAATTGGCTGATATGCAGAGAAAGTGGAAAGTTCTGCAAATAGGTGACACAAACATCAAAGGTAACCCTATTTCCTAAAATACTTGAAAAGTTGGCTATTAGTTGATGCATATATCCCTGTATGGCAATCAGCCCAGTAAATAAAATAAAAATAATGTCCTTTAAAAAATTCATTTATTCATGAATATTCATTCATCCATTCACTCTTTCAATATGATGTGATAATTTACTGAATATCAAATTCTGAACTGTGCTGAGTTCACTGGACACCATAGTGGTCAAGACAGAATAAAGTCTCTGCACAAGAAGTAGTTTCATACAATTAAATTAATAACTATATGTGATAAATACTATGTTAGGTAAAGTACTAGATATTATGAAATATGTAGTTATAAGCAATTTATACTTAAACTCATTACAGAAATATGGCAGAACTATATTTGGATAAATATAAAGTGCTGGTGGTTTTTATTGACCTTGAATTTCTTCTTGTTTAACTACAGAGTAGATTGCCACATCTAGGTCTTACTTATACTGTTTGCTATTCAAAATCTTGCCTCTTGAACTACCTATTTAATTATGGATGCATGAAGCACAAATCAATTTATTTTCTTAATTTCCTTAAGACTAAACATGACAACTTTTTTCCTACTCCAGTGTTTCTTTTCTGTTAAGATATATCTTTTATTATAAATGACAGCAAACTCAGGAAGATGATGATGATGCATGAAACAGAAAAAAATATGGTTCCTTTTATGAGATTAGATCTACAGGGCTGAGAAGAGTAAAATCTTGTTTGGACCACTATATTGAACAAAAACCACATAGGAGTCACGGTGGAAGCAATTATAGGCAATACCAATTCTTAGCATTTTAATGAGGCCAAGTTAAAGTTGGTCTTTTCGTTGTGGTTCTTAAATTCAAAGTATAACCTATAGCCCATAACGAATTTTTTTCTTTAGAAGTTATCAACCACACAGTGGGTTTTCTTTAGAATCCAAAATTCTAGATTTTTTAAAGGAAAAAATATGCTCTCCTCCTTCATTTTAACTCTTTTGGAGGAATAAGGCTTTTTTTGTTTGTTTGTTTCCATAAAGAATGTGGTTAACTGGAGTTGCTACCGGCAAGAGGACTAACAGAGTAAATACTAAATGATCCAATATATACTGCATTTATCTAACTGGATTTCAGCTAGTTCAGCATTATGGCTTTGTAGTCTAAGCAGTAGATGAACAGAAACAATAAACTGGGCAAGTAATGTTTTATGTGAATAACAGAAAAGAGTGAACAGAAATACAACACTTCACCATTGCACAAAACACAATTAAATATGATTTTTAAAAACCCATCCACTGACCCACTACCTAATCATAAAAGAAATGTACTCAGTTCAAGTAGTCTTAAATATAGTGAAAATATCCTCAAGATACACAGCATGAGAGAACAAATAATTTTTACTGTGTTCTGCTGGTTTCAGGAAAGGTGTGCTATGTGGCTATCACTTGAGTGCTCTATGTTTAAGTTAATCAATATTATAAATTATGCATGTATTTTAGAAGTTCATAATTTCTATTAACTTATAAAGCTATTGTAAAGAAGGATGAACAAACCATACTACAAAAATAAGAATGTGAATAAATGCCAAGTTTTCCTCAAATCACAGATGAGATAACATCGCTCCTATTATAAGAAAATGAGACTGGATCAGATGTGAACATTTATCTCTTCTCTTTAGGACAGCCTATGTATTCAACTCATTGACACTAATTATAACAATAGTTAACAGTTACTGGAGTACTATGTGCAAAGCACATTGTAATTATTTCACATATATTATCTCATTTAATGCTTACAACAATACTATATTATAAATAAGGAAACTGGTAAAGGGAAGTAATTTGCTGTAGATCAACAGGGTAGTAACAGGTGGACATAGGATTCAAACTAGACATACTCCAGAATCCATACAATATTAGAATAGTCTGATCCTAAAAGACAAAAAGGGGATTTAACCCATACCTTGGTAACAGCATCTAACTTTTCTGGGCTTTAAATCCTTCAGCTGAAATAAGGATTTGGCCAACCTTATCCATAAAGGGCAAAATCATAAATATTTTAGGCTGTGGGTCAAGAGGCAAAATCAGAGACGTCATGCTATGTAGGCAATTATACAATCGGAGAGAAAACTTGCTGTATCCCAGCCAGTTAGATGAAAAATACATAATACAACAGGAAAGGACAATCTTAAATATATTAAATTATAGTTCTCTTTGTACTTCTAATGTGGAGACAAATTATATTAAGATTGTGGTAGCTGAAATAAAATTATTTGAGATTAGCACATCAGGTGTTGAATGTTATCAGTGGTTACCTTAGGGAGTGACAGAAGAAGACTTTAGGGACAGAGGGAAGTTTTTTCACTTCTAGTTAAAAATTATTTTTTAAGTGGTAGAACTGATTGTGATTTATTATTATTATATTTTACTTTGTGTTTTGGGGTAGCTTTCAGTATTTTTTCCTGGTTTTATTGAGGTAAAACTGACAAAAATTTTACATATTTGATATGTACAATGTGCTGGTTATCAAATACACATTAACACAGTCAAGATAACATATCCGTCACCTCATATAGTTACCTGTGTGTGTGTGTGTGTGTGTGTGTGTGTGTGTGTGTTGAGAACACTTAAGATCTTATACTCTGATTAAGTTTAATAAATGCAATTCAGTATTATTAACTATAGTCGCTATGCTGTATATTTGATCACCATAACTTACTCATCTTATAACTGAAAGTGTCTACTCCTTGACCAACTTCCCCTCATATCCCTGTCACTAGCCCTTGGCAACCACCATTTTATTCTCTACTTTTTTGAAATCTACGTTTTAAAAAGATTCCACATAAAAGTGAAATCATACAAGAAAGAAATTTTAGAAAAACTAAAAAATTGAATTATCATACTGTCATAGGGAAAAATAGAATTTCCAAGAGGGGTGGGGGAAAATAATACCAGAAATATAATAATAATAGATCTTTTTACTGTGGAAAATAGTACATAGAAATAGAATATACTAAAAAGGAGAATAAGAAAAGATTATGGCCCTAGAATCACATTATCTTCTATAACTTGAAGAAAAAAATGTGGCTAAAAGAAAAAAAATGTATTTCCATTACACAGCTATTATAATGACTAGAATAAAAAATACTAACAATATCAAGTATTGACAAGGATGTGGAGCTACTGAAAATCTTATGGAAAACTGGAAATTATCCAAATGTCTTTCAGTGAATTAATGGTAAATGATCTTCTGTATATTCATACAAAAGAGCACTACTTAGCAATAAAAAAGAAACAAATCATTGAAACATGCAATGATATAAAGGAGTATTTTATTTTATTTTTTTAAAGACATGGTCTCATTCTATTGCCCAGGCTAAAGTGCAGTGGCATGATCACGGTTCACTGCAGTCTCAACCTCTGAGGCTGAAGTGATCCTCCTGCCTCAGCCTCCCATGTAGCTGGAACCACAGGTGCAAGTCACCATGCCTAGCTAATTAAAAGAATTTTCTTTTTAGAGATAGGGTCTACCTATGTTGCCCAGGCTGGTCTCGAATTCCTGGGCTCAAGCAATCCTCCTCCCTTGGCCTCCCAGAGTGCTAGAATTGCAGGCATGAGCTAAGCATACAAAGCCATGAAAGAGTCTTAATGTATCACGCTGAGTGAAAGAAGCCAGTCTTAAAAGGTCATATACTACATAACTCCATTTATGTGACAACTCTCAGAAAGACAAAACTATGATGATAAAGAGGAGATCTGTGGTTGCCAAGAGTTAGTGGTGGGAGGAGGGATAAAGGAATAGCAGGAAGTTCTTTGAGGTGATGGAATTCTTTCACATTCTGATAGTGGTGGTGATGCTTGTTACATAAATCTATATATCTGTTAAAATTCATAGAACTGTATATCAAGAAATTTACTAACATCAGTAAAAAAGTTTAACATTTTCATAGGAAAAAAAGGGAACAACTGATTACGTATTGAATTATAGGAAAATACAGGCTCAAATAAAACCATGACTTCTCCTACCAAGAAGATAATTTGGTAAGAGATAACATTGTTGATGAAAAAGAAACCTGCAGTTCTACCTCTGCAATTAGTTGACCAAAATGAGAATGTCTAACATAGCTACAAATTTAAAAATAATTCTCAGCTTGTTTAAAATACAGTCTCTAATAGTTTATTACAGTCATTACTGCCTGTGAATCAAGGATAATACCAGTATTTGAATTTTTTAAGTATGACAGCAAGGTAAAGACTGTTACTTAAGCTAATAAATTACCATATTTCATAAAACTCTAATGATTCTGTGAACAGACTACATAGTTCTTCTAAACCCTGTAACTGCAATCTAATTTCACTGATATTTTTAAAGTTTTCAAAGGTACATTTTTATATTGTGGTAAAATATATATTAAAAATTTACCAATTTAAAGATTTTAAAGTGTATAGTTCAGTGGCATTATGTATACTCACAGGGTTATGCACGTATGACAACCATCCATCTCTAAAACATTTTAACTTTTCCATATTGAAACTCTGTAACCATTAAATAAAAATCCTATTTCCCCTCCCTCCTATCTCCTGGTAACCTCTATTCTACTTTCTGTCTCTTGGAATTTGATTATCCTAGGTACTTACTTAGCATAATGTATTAAAGTTTTATCCATGCTGTAGCGTATGTCAGAATTTGATTTCTTTTTAAGGATGAATAATATTCCATGGTATGTATGGATCACATTTTGTTAATCCATTTGTCCATTGGTGGACATTTGGATTGTTTTCACCTTTTGGCTATCAATTGTTCGTTCCTTTTGACATCATCGTCAGCCACCAGTTTTTTCCTCACTCGTCAGACTCATGTCGTATTCTGATACCCTTTAGGAATATAGGACATTTCATTTACAATAGTTAGGTTTAAACAGGCTGTATCAGTTTGCTCTCACACTGCTAATAAAGATGTACCCAAGACTGGGTAATTATTTTAAAAAGAGGTTTAATGCACTCACAATTCCACATGGCTAGTAAGGCCTTACAATCATGGCAGAAGGTGAAGGAAGAGCAAAAGCATGTCTTACATGGAAGCAGGCAAGAGAGTGTGGATGGGGAACTACCCTTTATAAAATCATCAGCTCTCATGAGACTTATTCCCTATCACGGGAACAGCACAGGAAAAACCCACCCTCACGATTCAACACCTCCCAGTGGGTCCTTCACACAACACATAAAGATTATGGGAGCTATAATTCAAGATGAGATTTGGGTAGGGACACAGCCAAACCATATCAGATTACTTTTTACGTTTGGTCACAAGATCTAATTAATTATTTTCATGCATAGGATCTAAAGAGAAATTGTATATTTATCAACTGATGTGTTCAAATTTGGTCACTAGCTCAACATATGTGTTTTTATGCATGTCACATGCATGTCTGTGTGATGATACATAGAGCTGTATTATGTATAATGTTAAAGCTTTATTATTGTCTGGTTAGGGAAGTAGTTATTATCCAGAAAAATGGTTTTCTAATGTGCAGCAGCATGTTACATTTGATATCACTGAATTGAAATTTTTAAGATGAAATAGGAGTTGGGTTCTGATAAAAGGTTAGCATGCAACTAGATGCCATCTCCTACCAACCAAAGCAGAACATCTGGGTGGGTCCAATGCATTAACATTTTAAAGAAACTTTATAAGTTTTAATATGCAGCTAGAATTAGGAACCTCTGAGATAAAATGATCCTGAGTTGGGGGAGCTAAGAGTAAACAACTGAAGGTAATTTTAAAAGGCAGTTAGGGCCTGGAGCATACTGAGATGAAGGGAAGAGAAATTGAGAATTATAAATAGCAAAAGATCCACTCAAGCTAGAAAAGATCAAGTATTCTTTTAGAGTTAGGAGCAGAAGAGGCATCAGTTACAAGGATAATTAAGATCTAGATTATAAGGGGCTGCTATCATAAAATTTATACTAGAACAAAACCCATGAAAATAGTCTGAGGAAGTCATGAGGTGAGAATAAGATAAACAGGTAAATATTTAAGCAGACTATAGAGTTATGGAAATGTCATCAGGTCTCTTGATTGTGTTTATTTTGTTCCATTTAAACACTTGTTCTGAGGTTTATAAGTGAAACATGAAGTAATTTATCATCTAATTTATTTTATATACAAAAGCATGGTGAATACACACACACACACACACACACACACACGCATTTTTGTTAATAAGAACTTGTACCAACTAGAGCTCAGGAAATATTTATTGATTTAATGAATCAATCTACTTAGAGTATGCATTTTCTTTTGTGCTACAGAAGTTGAGGCAATACAAATGAAACTAAAACTTCTGTGTACTGATTACTTTTGTCAGTCTGCTTTTCTGAGAAATAAAGAGTTAGTAGTTTTTAAAATAATGTCATTTATTAATTTGCAAACTTCTTTAATAATAGTACACGCCAGGTGCGGTGTCTCATGCCTGTAATCCCAGCACTCTGGGAGGCCAAGAAGGGTGGTTCACAAGGTCAAGAGATCGAGATCATCCTGGCCAACATGGTGAAACTCTGTCTCTACTAAAATACAAAAATTAGCTGGGCGTGGTGGCATGTGCCTGTAGTCCCAGGTACTCGGGAAGCTGAGGCAGGAGAATTGCTTGAAACTGGGAGGCAGAGTTTACAGTGAGCCGAGATCGTGCCACTGAACTCCAGCCTGGTGCCTGGCGCCAGAGCAAGACTCTGTCTCAAAAAAAAAAAAAAAAAAAAAAGCTGTTCACTATAACTAGTGAAAAATTAAAAACTGTTTAAAGAAAAATTGATAATCTTTCCTGAGTCCTTTTTTTGTTTCCAACTCTGTGAAATAACCAATGTGAAGAATATGGTATGAATTCTTTTTTCTATAGCTTTCTTCATGTTCATATAAACATACAGAACATATTTACTAATAAATATTCATTACCCTGAAAATTATGGTCATTCTTCTAGGTTAACAGCTATAGATATAATTCATTATTTTTTAATGGCTGCATTATCTTCATAACATGGATGCATCATCTGTCCATATCATATGATATACATGTAGCCAAATTCATGAAATCAGTATACTTTTTTACAAATTTTACTAAAAGTATTACTAAATTTTTACACAGGATGCTCAAAAACACTGAAGACCTATCTGGTACCAGCTTCGGTGACTAAGAAAGAAAATTAGTGAGGTACTCCTAGTATTTTGCCCTCCAGATGGTCACTGACGAACAGGGGAGACATAACAGTGATTTTTTTTTTTTAATTTGAGAGAAACTTCTCAGAGACTTTATAGTAACAAATGCTTTTAAAGCAACTATTTAAAAGAAGTGATATATCACTAGCAATTAATTCTTCATTGTTTTCAAAGTATGATTAGTACTTGGTAGCAACAGAAGACTTCCCTATATGACAACTCAGAAACAAACCACTAAGAGCTCAGATAAAGGACCTTACTCTTGAGACCTCAAAGTGATTTATATTTCCACTAATACTTCTATTGTAATATATTATATTGGTAAACTAGCTTTATTCCATGGAACTCTAAATATTTAAAACTTCATATATATCATTTGACTTCTTTGCATAATATGTCTTTAAGATGGGAGAAAGTGCCCCCTACAGATAAGGAAAATGATCTTAACATAAAACTGACAACACTTGAATCAAATGTCCAGCTAGGCCCACACTATTTCCTTTCAATTATACTTGCTGCCTCACTAGTGGTAAGTGCAATGATAATGTAGACAGTATTATGTCATCAATTAGAGTCTCAGGTAGCTTGATACAATCAGTTCTTATTTAAAAACAAAGCTTTCCATGCAAACTGTTTTCCTACTTCCTAAAAGGTTTGTGACTAAAATGTCACTGACAGGTTTTTTTAGGTGAGATGAGTCTAAGCTTACTGGGCAGCCAGAGTCTAGGCAGACCTCTCACACTTTCTAGTGCTACAAGAAGATGAGCAGATGTAGGGTTAGATGTGTAACCCAAGCTCCTAGCTGTTCCTGCCAACCCTAACTTAGAGAAGAGAACAGACACTGATGGTAACAATGGCAACAATAACAATGTATCATTTATTGATTCTCTAACAAAGTCTTAAAATATTCAAGTAATGTAAGCAAAGAACAATGCAATGAAATTGTAGCAAAGGTTAGGAAAATTTTCTATGGTCAAGATAGTACATTTGCAAACAAGTAAAAGACCATGTCAAAAATGTAAATCTTCTAATACCCAGTAACTCTCTTGTCTGAGGCAATTTATTTTCCTACATCTTTGAAGACATTTTATTATAAAAGGTTATAACTGAGAATCTGACACTAATCAGAAGAGTGATCTTCATTCTGTATTCAGTGTCTCATGACCCCCTGAAAGAATCTCAGCTCAGCATGGCCTCCTTCCTTTTCCAGTTGACTCAGAGAATGGTGCTTTCAAACTGCCTTTTGGGATACATGAAGGGGTGCATTTAGAGCCAACCTGAAGTGTAACACTCTTTATTGTTCCTGAGAAACGTGTGCTAATTCCCTAGAAATTTACTGTTTCAAAGAGTCACAAGCTCCTGATTGCTTCTCATCAGTCTTGAAGAGATTAGATAAGCTTCCTTCCTCTTACAAAAAGCCTTTCTTCATTCAAAATTCCTTTGAGAACAAAACATTGAACCAGAATTGGATTTTTAAAAAAATATTTTAAGATTGTTGAAAACATTTTTTTTTCTCCTGAGGAGACCCAGCAATTCAAAAGATATATTAATGCACATTCTGATTTAGGGCTACTAGCAACATATTGCAAAGAGCAAGGTTGAGCCAAAGAACAAAGTCCCTTCTGCTAAGCAGGAAGGATGTTTTTTAACTGGCTTACTTTAGAAGACTTGAAGACTGCTAAGGGCTTTCACAGACAATCTCAGAAGTCAAAGCTCAAGAAGTGGGGTGAAAAAAACTACTGAGAACCCTAACGGGTAGCATTGCTTCTAATTACTGTAAAATTGCTATGTATACTGATGCCCCACATCCCATTCCCAGACTCAGATTATTATTCTACAGTGAGATCTGGTTTTAGAATACTTGTTTGAGTGTGTCAGTAATAGAAAATGACCTCTTCAGAAATAGGGGTGTTTACATGCAGTACTCCTAAAATTGGTGCACATGGAAGGTAATTCAGGGTCATGTTTGCAATGGCACACATCATCAGCAATGTTTCAACCCCTGCTCACCACTCTAACCTGGTTTCACCAAGACATTCACTTCAATGTAGTCCTCAGTGGTCTTTAGAAACCAGTGCTAGAAATTTATAAGTATGTTTGAATTTTCAAAGTTTTATTTTATTTTTTGAGATGAAGTCTTGCTCTGTCGCCCAGGCTGAAGTGCAATGGCTCGATCTTGGCTCACTGCAACCTCGGCCTCCTGAGCTCAAGTGATTTTCCTGCCTCAGCCTCCCCAGTAGTAGCTGGGATTACAGGAACCAGCCACCATGCTCAGCTGATTGTTTTTTGTATTTTTTAGCAGAGATGGGGTTTCACCATGTTGGTCAGGCTGGTGATCTACCCTTCTCAGCCTTCCAAAGTGCTGGGATTCCAGGCCTGAGCCACTGTGTCTGGACCCAAAGTTTCACATTTTTACAACAGCAATAAGGCTGAGCACCTTCATAGGCCTTTACCTCTGATCACACTATAAGGCTTTAATTAAGTTAGTCTTAAGAAGGAAAATGTAAACCAAATCCCAATTATTAAACACTGGAATTATTCCTTCTTATTGGTCTAATAATTTTTTATTTCTCATTCATTTTTTGAAGGTTTTTTTTCAGTATTACCTAGGTTATTGGCAGTAATATATGTGATATGATAGGGTGCTGGGAACAGGCACACAATGAATCAAGATGATGCAGAAATGAAAGTCTAATGCTAAATATTTTACCAATCTTCCCAGTTCTTCATTTTTCAAAGGAGGAAACATACAGAGGACATAATATTTAATTCCAGCCATGATGACATAATTTAATTATAAAGCCAACCTCCCAACACACTTTCTTTTCGGGAAGTTTGTGACAGCAGGTATTACAATTCTGCTTTGCCAGATGAGGTGTGTGAACCATAGAAAATTAACTAGCATCCAAGAGAAGAACAGACTTGGATGTGGTCAGAGTAATATGAAGAACACTTGCAGTCAGATAAATCAAAGTATGAATGCAGGCTCGGGCTTTTTTTCCCCTAAAATGTATAGAGCAATGTAATCTCACTGAGCCTCAATTTCTGAAACTGTGAACTAAGGATTATGACATCAATCTACAGGCAGTGCTGTGAGAATTAAATGTGAGAGGGCATCTGCTAAATGTAACTATTTTTCTTATCCTCCTCAAGTTTTTTGGTCTTTTAGACATTTGGGCTATTAGAGAACTAATGACTTCTGTGACCACACAAGCTCAGGCAGTAACAAAATGCAACAGATTTAAAAACACCAAGCAGGAGATAGCAGAGTTTGAATCAGTTAGATCTGATAGTAATACAAACCTCACTTAACTGGCTTTGCAATTTTAGATGCTACTTAATCTTTCTGGGGCTCAGTTTTTTCATTATAAAATGGAAATGATTCCTACTTTGCTGGGTGGTTGCTGAGTATGGTACAATGATTACAAACAACTCTAAAAAACTATCTGGTATATAAGGTGGATTATAATGCATATTGTTCAGATTTTTTATTAATTAAGGTTTGTACATAGACTCATCTCCTGCAATTAATATTTCTTTTTCTACCCAAGACCTTGAAAGAGTTATGATAGGGGCTTTGATCACATATTAGCTGGTTTGGCTGTGGTAATTTGGCTCCTGAGCATTGGGATTACAGTACCACCCCTGCAATTAACTATTTAACTATGACTTGGATAGGAATTCTAGGCCTGAATTTTGTTTGTCTCCAAAAATGAAGAGGTTAGAATACATAATTCCTACGGTTCCCTGTCACTATAATATTTTTTGGTTCCAGTGTCTTTTCACTGAGCTATAGCAGATAAATCCTCATATCTTTAGAGCTTAAGCTACTTCTCTATGGTTTAATTTCCACATTCCCTCTACTGTAGTTCTTCTTTAATTGCAAAAGGAGATAATTTCTGTCACTTTGCAAACAAACCAATATTTCTATTCTGGCTTAGTGGTATATACCAGGTTATTAATGCATCATACTTAAGAAAAGCCTGGATTGTTCTTCAATCCAGAATTCCAGTAATGTTGTAGGTAGTAATAATGAGAATAATGATGATTTATTTTCTATGCCTCCAGGCCCTGGTCATTGCACATGATAAAATACACCAAAATTAAAAATGAGATTAAGGTTTAACAGATAAAAAATACATTCTAGGAACAAAACACATTTTTGGTGTGCACCTCTACATTATACAACAGGCACTTAAAAAATAAACAAAAATAAGAAATCCATTAACCAACAGAATTTTAATAATTATTAACTAGAAAGGAAAAAAATTAACTTGACCTTGTCTTAGAAGGCTGTCAGAGATCTTTTCTGTTTATGAAAGTGAGAAATATGTTTTGAAATATAAGACCTCAATTTCTCAAACTCAGAGGTAAATCTTCAGGAAAGATTTAAAATAAATGTATGGATTTTATTAGCATGTGTATATTATCCACCTTTGAATTAATTTGATCTTGTCTTATTCTTTCAATTGGTATCAATTGATATTTTTGTGTATCTACTATGTGCTTTCCCACTGCACTGAGCATAAAATTCAAATTCCTCAATCTGGCATTTCACTGACCACATCTCCAGCTATTCACCTGCTTTGCTCTGGCTACTCTGAAGTTCTTTTAGTTCTTTGAATACAGAAAGTCTGTATTCAAAGCTTTGCATTTGAATACAGGATTTTGTATATGCAGTTTCTATCTGGAGCTTTCTTCCCTCCCATACTCCCTTCCCTACCCCAAATTCTTCAAATGGCTGATATATTTTCTGTCCTTTAATGCTCAACTCAAAGAACACTCTCAGAATTCTGTCCTCAACACCCAATGGACAGTATAATAGATTTCCCCTACTGAACGTTGTCTTGCATACATAACACTTTACGTGGACCCATAGTTTGTACTGTTGCAATTATGTTTGTATTTATTACATGTCTAATTTCCTTAGGAGACTATAAATCTCTCCTTAGATGAAGGTCTAAGGGATCATTTCCATATTCCTAGTATTAAGCATAATTGAATAATGAATCAATGATTCTATTGTGGTAGATTCAGTGAGGCTAAGAAATGTTAAATATGGACTATTCCCTTAAAATTTTATTTTCTAGGAAGGGAATAAGGCATGCACATAAAGTGTTACAAAATACAGGAAGTAATTCATGTCTCAATAAAAGTGTAGATGAGTACTGTATTAGTTTCTTAGAGCTGCCATGACAAGTTACCAGAAACTTGTTGGTTTATAAATAATACCCGAACTTTTTATTATCTCACAGTTTTGGAGGCTGCAAGTCGAAAATCAAGTTGTCAGCAGGGCCACTACAGGTGCTAGGTGAATTTGGTAGCTAGGGGAGAGTGGATTGTTTCTGGCCAAGTCAAGGAAAGAAGGATTCATGAATTTAATAGCATTAGAAGTGAACTTGGTAGGATGGGTTGGATTTGCATATGAATAATTGAACGACGGACATTCCAGATGCTGGAACAATATGAATAAAGTGAGTGAGGGAACTTGGCCTGAGTGTATAGTACATACAACTAGGTAGGTGACAATTAACTAAGAAATGGGATTAGAGTTAGATTTTAGGATGTCATGAATACTGATTAGTGATTGTTGTACATACAATTATTTAAAGTTTTGTCTGAACAAAGGCAACATAATCTTAGTGCTCCTGTTTCAGGAAAGTTAATGGGGCAGCAGTGTTTAGGATAAGCTGATCTCCCTGCTCCATCTCTTCCAGTTGGGAGATTTTTGCAAGCAAGAGAAGACAAAATCCTGACTAGAACAGAGTTATCAAAGAAAGAGAATAAATAAGACTTGTCCACTTACTGGACATCTAGGAGGACGAGGAGGAAAGAATGATATATTTTGAATAAAGATGTCCTAGAGAATAGGAGTTAGAAAAATTAGGATAGTTGAAAGGAGGATGATTTTTAAGTAGAAGAATACATTTAGTTTTAATACACTGACTCAAAGAAACTAGTGTGATTTCTAGTTGAACATTTAAATAAAGATGTTGGAAATATAGGACTAAAGTTTTGAGGACATATCAGGACTGGAGATATAAATTTCTAAATTATCTATAGTGAAATAATTGAAGTTATGTAACTCTGAGAATCTCTGCCAAATCATGAGAAGAGTACGAATGTGGAGTATGACAGATGTGTTCATATCCTGTATCTACTATACCTTTTGTATGACCTGCGACAAATTGCTTAACTCCATTATTTTCCCATATATAAGGAGGAAAATAATATTATCCCTTAATTAGGATTACATGAGTTAAATACTTAAAAGCTCATATTTAAGCTGCTTTTATATTTTGGGGCATAATTCTCCATAAGAAATACATTTATTTTGCCATCTAGTATCTTAAAAATATGTGATGTGCTTTAAAAAATATTTATTTTTGGCCAGGCACGGTGGCTCATGCCTGTAATCCCAGCACTTTGGGAGGCCGAGGTGGGCGGATCACAAGATCAGGGGATCGGGACCATCTTGGCTAACACAGTGAAACTCCGTCTCTACTAAAAATACAAAAAATTAGCCAGGTGTGTTGGCAGTCACCTGTAATCCCAGCTACTCAGGAGGCTGAGGCAGAAGAATAGCTTGAACCCAGGAGGTGGAGGTTGCAGTGAGCCGAGATCATGCCACTGCACTCCAGCTTGGTGACAGAGGGAGACTCCATCTCAAAAATAAAAAATAAAAATAAATAAATATGTGTGTGTGTGTGTGTGTGTGTGTGTGTCTGTAATTTATTTATTTTCCTTTGATTCTAGTACATGTGATCTTTTAAACTTTCATGACCTACTAAAGGGTTATAACCCACACTTTGGAAAACTGATCCTCCCATACATTATGGTTTTCATTCAATTCCTCCTCTAGTCACTGGCCTCAACAAGCATTTTTTTTTTGAGCCAGAGTCTTTCTCTGTTGCCAGGCTGGAGTGCAGTGGGGTGATCTTGGCTCACTGCAACCTCTGCCTCCTGGGTTCAAGCGATTCTTGTGCCTCAGCCTCCCGAGTAGCTGGGACTACAGGCACATGCCACCATGCCCAGCTGATTTTTGTATTTTTAGTAGAGACAGGGTTTCACCATAATAGCCATAATGGTCTTGATTTCTTGACCTCGTGATTCACCTGCCTGGACCTCCCAAAGTGTTGGGATTACAGGCGTGAGCCACCATGCCCAGCCCCCAACAAGCATTCTATGTTGAAATCATATCACTACTATTCAATGTATCACATTATTCCCTTATGGCCCAGAAAACATGATAACCATTTATTTCCTCTGCTATACCATATAACATTTTGTGTATAAGAAAGATGTGTTTTTCCCAGATAACGTATGAATTCCTTAATAACAGAAAATAGGTGTTATGTATCGGTATATCTTGGTAAAATGTTTTGTTCATAGGAGGCAAGGGATATTAATTTATTATTATAAGAAAAAAAGGAGAAGACATTTGAAGAGAGAACTTTGTTGAACATTCACATCTAGGACCCTGCTCTGGTATCCCCATGTCTTGATTCCCCCTTTTTCTCTATATGTCAAATCTTCCATGGAATTTTAAAGGGCAGAACATTGTCTCCCTGTCTTTGAGGCAAAAAGACTTAGGCCACTAACTTTTAGTACATGGAGGAGAGAAGGAAGGCCTGGATGGGTTAAAATAAAGGAAGAAACTAGAAAGTGTCCAGAATTTAGCTTTGGGTAAAATAATAGAAAAGTTCTTACTGTAGTCTCTTTGAATTGGTAAATGACAGAATCCAATGAAAGCAATGTGAAACAAATTACCAGAGCAAGTAATTCATTTTAAAATATTAAAGCTTATTTCCTTTTTTTCGGACACTGGAAAACTTTTCTCTGGTGGAATGACCCCTGGCAACAGTGACATTCTGACACCATGCATGGTGTACACTCTTGGGAAGTTTGAATTCCATGCCACAATGGCTCTGTTCAGATTACTGGTTTCATCATGCCTGTAAGCCCAATTAATTACTGAAGTTTCTAATGTTCTTATGTCCACTTTGTAAGTCATCATAAAGAATATTAAGTCAACCAAAGAAATTTGCCTCTATAGGACTTGTTGCTCAACCAAAGGCATGATATCAGGAAAAATAATAATTAAAAAAACCCTCCTTTGATAACAACCAATGTCTTCAGGATACTCTTTTATATATGAATTTTAGATTCTGATGAAGAGGATTACAGTTCAACAAGTCTCAAAAAATGAGCCCAAGGCAATTAGCTACTTAGGAAACACTGCTTAGACCCTGACTACAGAGGAAAGGTTGAAGCTTCAGAATGTAAATTCAGATAGAAATTCAGATTGACTATCATGTCTCTAGGTCTCTAAGCATGATGTGTGATGGTGGTCAGTAGGTTTGTGTAACCTATGTGCCCTACCGTGTGCCTCAATTTACTTATTTCAAAATGGAGTGATTAGACTTTGTTTCTTACATCCTTTCCCACTATAATGTTTGGTGATGCTCTGCCCTTATATTCCTTTCACCTAATCTTTTTAATCTTAAAAAATATAAAATGTTTTTATAAAATTCTTTGATGTTCTTAAATGTTATTCAACATGATAACAGTACAATTCACTAAGCCTAAATTTCATCATTTTAATATTGCCTCAGAGGCCTAGTTTTATGAGAGCCTTAATTTGCATCACCAGAAGCTCATTTAATAAAAATGAAAGAATCCCTTTTGTAAATAAATTTTAAAAAGTGATGATGAGGAAGAGGGACAGAGAACTGTATGCAAAAAACCCAAAACAAACAAACAAACAAGAAATCAGAAAACGGAACTTAGAAGGTGTCAAATGGTTCTGAGTTCTAAAGAATACTGTGGTTACATTAGTGTTGAAAAGCTGGTGCTAGCTTTTTATGCACTAAAAGTACATTCTGCTAATGGTACCTTCCCAAATCCCTGGCCTCTTGACCCAATACTTATTATATCACTGTCCTTTTCCCCTGAAACAAAATCTATCAGTAAGACAAACTGAGGTATCAGAGCATCATCTACCCTGGAATCGGGCATATTGATCTGTGGAGTCAACTCTAGTGTGTGGGATATAAAATACACAACTTAAATGGAGAACTGCTGAAGACCATTTCATAGGTGAAAAGGATGTGGTATGAATGGGAAATTCTCACTTTGGTTGGGAAAAAGAAGTGCAAAGTCAATGAGGTAAAGGACGGGGAGTTGGATTCCTGATATGATATGATAAGCAGAAAGGTTGTTTTTGGCAAATTCCTTTATCACTTCTTCCTGACTGTAAAAAACCATATTCAACCACTGTTTATAATAAATATTCTCTGACAGAATGAACCCTAGATTTCTGACTTTTAAAAAGTTTTGTAATTAAAGTAATAACGGCTGTTTTATGACTACCTTGTACCAAGGGTTAGGAATTGCAAAAATGAGTAAGAAAGAGTCCCTGCTCTTAGAGACCTTACTGTCTGTGGTTTTGTAGTTATGACAAGAATTAACAGTAACCATCATTTATTCACTCATACCAGACAAGTACCGTGGTCAGTGGGCAACATACACGAACTGCCAAAGTCCCCTTCATCTCACCACATGCAATGACAGTGCTCTGTCCATGCATCATCTCTCAACAAAAACGAGCTTAGCAGGAATTCAGACCATAGGCAGAGACATATAAGCAACTCCAGAACTGCCTACTGTCAACACACAAGAACTACAGTCAATAGAGTTCAGTGAACTAGAGTGAAAAATGAGAGCAACTGTCTGAATCACCTTTAGTGTACTCTGTTGGTGGCTGTGACACTCTAAAAACCACGGTGCAGCAGACTCCACATCTGGCATTCCAACAACGGAAGGTTAAGTGTTTTAAGACTCCTTAGCGAAAGAACTTGCAATACATTAAACTGTAAAACTGACGAAGACATCATAAGCTTCTGGATTTTATTACCAAAATGTACATTTTGATCTAAAATTAAAAATAAAAACAGATTGACTTTCCTTGTAGTATTTCACAACCTTTGAATGCAGCATTAAAAATGCTTTTCTTTTTTTTCTTCACCAACTATAAGCTTCTGTTTTCTTACCCTGGGCGTCTGAATCTTTTATATGCTTGGGTTCTATTCACTGCCTGTTATTCAGACGTTGAAATCCCAAATGTTAATTGTTCTTCCAAGTACATTGACAAAACAGCAGCTAAATAAGGGTAGACCAGACTGTGGTAGACTCTGACATGCATTTATGGAACAATGGGGCTCTGAGAGACAGCCTTGTAGCTCACGGGAAGACATAAGATGTGCTATTTTGACTGCTTCGTAGCAGAATGGGGAACACACGCACACAAGGGAATTATGCATTTTACTTAGTTTTGCCCAAAGTCCTCAAGGCAACAGAATCTTGTGATGTCATCATGAACTTTCTTTCTCTCCATTTCCATTGACACAAAGGCTAAAAATTTCTAATGACATCACAAAGGGGAAAATGAAATCTACTTTGATTCCATAGAAATCTTTTACCTTCAGTGAGACTGGTAAAAAAAAAAAAAAAAAAAAAATGCAAGAATCTTTCCAGACAGGGTGTATGTCACTGTGCTCATGCACAGTGGGTGACACCCTCCCTAATGAAATTCAAACCAGCCAAAGGAAAGGATTCACAATTTAGGTTGGATAAAAAAGACATACTGAATATTGAGACCAACAACTTTTTTTTTTTTAAGAAGAAAACCATTTAAACATATATTTCTTCAGGGACATTCAAATTTTTACTCATGTCTGGTTACTATGTTACCAATGTTTTTGTTCTTTTTTGGGTTGGTCACAGAAACACAGAAGAAGGTACAGGAAGCTTTGACTTACAGGAATACAGTGCAGCTCAATCTTTTGTTTTTAAGGTGCAGTGATTTCAGTCTCTAAATGTAACTTCAGGCAGTCTGAAAAGAAACAGGTTAAAATCTCTTTCAGTTATAATTGGTATTTCAGATTTAATTAAAAATTAAACTTTCATAATGTTTCACCATCCAAAGCAATGCATTATCAGTCAAGCGTGGCTTTTCTTTTTTTTTTTTCCTTAACAGAAAAAAAGAAAACCTCTTCCCAGAGTAGTTTTTTAATGAAAAGAAAAGGATCTAAAGAGGAGAATAAAAGCAATTCTGAAAAACAAAATATGCCTCCATGTTAAGGACTTCAAAATGATATGACTAGAAACTCAATGTTTCTGAATTTTAGCTATATTCTAATTTTTTAAAATAAATTCATAAACTATTTCACAGCCTAAAGATTACAGAAAATATAAGTTCAGAGAATAAAAAAGAAAATCTATGGATCTGGATACACGCATTAAAGGGAAATTATAACTTCAAATACAATTGTAAAAAATGCTAGATCTGCTACTTTTCAGTGACTGAATTGCTGGTGAGATAGATGGTGAAGCAGGGCTAAATGAACATATTTAACAACACAAAATGGCCATTGAAATGTACTGTATTATGGGTTTAGCGTGCCCCATTTCACATCATATTGTACATCTTGTCACATGCAGGCACTGCTGTTTGAAGCAGCACAGGACGACCAAGAGAGTCTGAACCAGATTCCCTGTTTTAAATAACTGTAACCACATTGCTTATTTTTTAAATATGTACTTTTAATTCTAAATTAAGTAAGAGTCCAGGCACTAAGATCTCCAAATATATCATAAATATTGGGCTTAAAATATTATACCATTTTTTCAATCATTTCTTTCTTCAAACAACGCCATATATAAAGATAATAGTATTTTAAATTAAAAAGACATACACTATAATTAAATCATCCTTACTTTTAGCTTTCAAAAACTGATACAATAGGATTTAGAAAAATTTGGTTTTTAAAATATAAAATGAGATAACATAATTAGCTTTCTTTCATTTTACAGCATGGCAGAATATTTTCTACATATTTGTAACACTAAATGTCATATGTTTATGTCCAATTTCACATTGGTGCAAGGTAATATTTTAATATTCCCCTATATAAGAGCATAATCACAAATCACCCCTGAAATTGTACTATTATTAGAAAGCATACGTAGGTCTTATTTGTGATTCCTGTTTTCCTTTTCTCTTGAACTGTATAGAGGAATATTTTGGGTAATATGTCTATTTGATGTACATAGATTTTAAATGTAAACATGCTCAAGTTCACACTAAATTCACTCATGAATGAGATTAGATTTAAAAAAAAATCACTGACATTGACTAACTAAACTTTTCCCCTCCTCTCACATGCCTGAATTAGGCTAAAAATGAACCAGCGTAAAGGCAGAAATTATGGAGGCGTCACCAGGGACAACTGAATGAGAGGAGGGGAGTGCACATATTTCCTTATAAGGCAGCAAAACATTCATAAAAGAAACTGACAAAAATAACTTGTGCTCAGAAATTATATGAGATATAACATAAATATATTGAGTAACAATAATCTCTGAAAAATGATTCAGAAATGTAAAAACTGCTCACCTCTGGATAAATCTGAATTACCAACTGGCATTGTTGTACTCACCAACAAAATATGGTTAGTGAAACGGATTCATTCTCTAGTTTAGACATGAAAAGGTGATAGAAACTAGGCTGAATATTTACATATAAACTATTTAACTAACAACTACTAGGAGTTTAATTCAATCAGAAAGGTTTCCTTTTCCTCAATTCGCCAGATGTTGAATGAACTATCAGCTCAAAATAATTAAATTAATTATATGAATAGATGGTCAGTGGACAAATTTTCATTTCCCCTCTCCCCCATGCCATTTCTCCTTCTCCTCTTTGATCTTTTTCTTCTATTTCTGCCTGTTTCTTCTCCACTTTCACTTTCTTTCTTATTCCTTTTTCCTTCTTTTTTTTCTCTTGGTGAGGGTAATGAAGCTCAAAAATAACATCTTGTATCCTGTTGAGGGAAACTTGATCACAACTATCCTTCCAGATGACAAACTCATTCTTAAATGTCTGTTTTCCAAAACAAAGAAAACACAGCAATTGAAAAAATAGAGACTCAGCATCACTTATCACTACCAACACCACCTCTTTCAATTCCCATGCTGTATTCATTACGAGAACTGAAATTTATTTACATTATACCTAACCTCAAATAGGACCACAAATAAGACTAATAACAGGACCATTTTGTGGCACTCAGGCAAACGGCTGGGCAAAACAGATGGATCTTACTTTGCGCCAGGAGTCGAAAAATATAGTCGCCAACTCACTGTTGGCGACTACATATCTTGGCCCAAAGATGGACCTGGAAGTGGGACCAGTTGTCTTTGATATGAATAGTGCTCCTCTTCTTATCTCCTCATGAACAAATCAGTAACTCTGTCACTATTTAGTGTGGTTATCAGGTAGAAATTGCTTAAAAGACTGGTCATCAAGGAAGTGAAATATTCTGAGGGATGTCAGGTGAGATGAAGGAACAGAAAGTCAGGACAAATACCTTATTTTTGGTACTTTTGTCTGTTTTCAACTTTCTGTTTTTTTTTTTTTTTTTAATTCAATTTCACTACTGTATACTGAACCCACCTTTAAAATAGATTTACAGAGTATATGTCATCAATAAGAAAATTTGCTTCTGGCATTTCAGGTTCCAAAATCTGTTAAAATTTCCAGTCACATGGATCAATCTCTCATTATTAAAATTGACAACCAGTGTCAGACTTCTTTAACCAGAACAAAACTATGTAAGGCTTTACAGATTACAATCAACATCCAATGATGCACTAAGAAATAGCTCAGTAATCAATGCAAATTACAAAATCCGGAAGAATGCTTCTCTGGCAGAGACCGTTTAGCAAAAGAGTTGTACATTCTGCACTCCTTAAAGATTCTGAATGGCTTTCCAGAGAAGTAGCAAATGCATTATATTACAGTAACCTATCCTGTAAGTCACAAGGTCATAAACAAAGCCTCTAGCTAATAAAAACAAAAAAACAAAACAACAACAACAACAAAAAAAAAAACAACTGAAGGGGGGTGAGAACTATAGATCTTACCATTGACTACAAACAAAGGGCTGCTTCTGACCACATTCTACATTTTAAAATCCTCACACAGAGGAGTTTTGATATCACCAGGTCACAGAACTTCAAGGAAAGAACAACAAAGCATTCCAGCTTAGGAGGTCTATGTTAATTCAGGCAATTCTCTTATTGCTCTTCCAACTATTCAGTACTGATTGTATCTTGCTCAGATTGCTTTTGAGAGTTCACTCATGTCTCTATGATTTATTTATTCAGACATTGTACAGATTTGATTTTTAAGAGACAGGCTTGTTTATGGTCAGCATAGAAGGCTAATTATACTTTAATTTTTTATTCTAGATTTTTTTTCTTTTCACTATTTAAAAACTTTTTATTATAAAAAATTTCAAATATATGCAAGAGTACAGAACAAAGAAAAATGAACTCTCTTGTATCCATCGCCCATAGTCAATATTTTTCCAATTATATTCTCACCTACTTTTTCTTCCACCAGACCATCTGAAAGATAATCCCAGATATCTTCTTATTTTGTGCATGAATACTCTACTATGTGTTCCTGAAAGATGACAATCATAACTAATATCATTCCACATCAAAAATAATAGTAATTCTTCAATGTCATTGAATATCCTGTCCATGTTAAATGATTGACTTTTAAATGGTCTTTTCTTTTTACAGCTGGTTAGTTTGAATCAGGATCTAAATAAGATCTGCACGTTATATTTGAGTGATAATTATCCTTTAATCTATACATTCTCCATTTCCTTTTTAAAATTTTAACTTTGTATTTTGGACCAATTTTAGAATTATGGAAAAGTTGCAATGATAGAACAGAGAGTCCCCATATTTCCTTCACTAGCTTCTCCTAATGTTAATATCTTACGTAACCATGGCAAATTTGTCAAAACTAAGAAATTAACATTGATACAATACTATTAAACTACAGACTTTAATCAGATGTCATCAATTTTTCCATTAATATCTTTTTTTCTGTTCCAAAAATCCAATCCAAGATACCATACTGCATTTTAGTTGCCATGTCTCCTTAGTTTCTTCTTATCTGTGATAGTTTCTTAGTCCATGTTTTCCATGACTGATAATTGTGAAGACTAGTGGTCAGATGTTTTGTGAAACATTTCACAACTTTGATTTGTCTAATCCTATAATCCTAATTATAGGTTTTAGAGAAGAATACAAAAGAGGTGATGTGCTCTTCTTACAACATAATATCAGAGGTATGTGATAGCAAAATGATATCTCTGGGTATGTTAACTTGAGTCGCTTGCTTAAGAGAGCATCTGCCAGGTTTCTCTGTACTTCTCTTAGTTTTAATAAGTATAATTTCATTTGTTAACAATTTATTGAAATATAATTTATGTAACATACAATCCACTCTTGTTACATGTGCATCTCAATGACATTACATAAATCTAGAGTTGTATAACCACCACAATCCATTTTACCCTTATGATTCAGCAATACCACTTTAAGGTATCTAAGAGAAAAAAAAATGTCCACACAAAGACTTGATTTTATGTGAATGTTCATGGCAGCATTATTCATAATAGTAAAAAACTGGAAACAATTCAGATGTCCATCTGTGTGTGGTGGGGGAGGTGTATGTATATTACTTAGAATTTTCTACATACAGGATTAATATTGTTGGCAAATAAATAATTTTATTTTTTACTTTCCAATCTGTATGCCATTGATTGTTTCTTTCTGGTGTGTCTACCCTTTTCTTTTCTTTACCTTCTTCCTGCTTCCTTTTTTTTTTTTTTTTTCGCCTTTTCTCTAATTTGTTTCTCTCTTTCTTGTATTTATCATCCTGGATTGAATCTTCAATACAATGTTGAAGAGAAGACATAAGAACTAACACCTCCACTCTTTTCCAATCCTGGGATTATATCAGTCAGGTTTTCATCATCATATACATTAGTTATAAGCTCTTCATAGATATCCTTTGTCAGGTTACAGAAGTTCCCTTTTATTCATTTTGTTGAACGTTATATTACAAATGGATATTGAATTTTCTCAAATGTTTCTTTACTTCTATTGAGATGGTCATGTGTTTTTTTCTTTTATTCTATTAATATGGTATATTGCACTAATTAATTATTGGATGTTAAGTGAAACTTGCATTCCTAGGATAAATCCTCTTTGGTCAGATTGTATAATGCTTTTCTACTTTGCCACATTACGTTTGTGAATATTTTGTTGAGATTTGGTGTCTATATTCATGAGGGAATCTGGTCTGCAGTTTTTTTTCATTGTGATGTCTTTGTCTAGCTTTGCTCTCAGTGTGATACTGTACTTGTAGAAATAATTGAAAAATGACTTTTCTTGCTCGATTTCTAGAACAATTTGTGAAAGGTTGTTATTATTTATTCATTAAATATTGGATAGTATTCATCAATGGAGCCACCTACACCTAGGATTTTCTCCTAACTATAAATCGTATAAATTGTATCTCTTTACTATTATGAGTCTGTTCATATTTTGTTTCCTCATGAGTCAGTTTTGGTAATTTGTGCATTTCTAAGATAGCCCATTATGTCTAGTTGCTTAATTGCTAACACTAGTCTAGTTGCTAACAATTGTCTAATTTGCCAAGCAATGACAATTGAGGCCAACCAATGATCAGTCACAGGTTGTACTTCTAACTGTCAAGGAATGAAACAAATAATATAACCTCATAATCATTCTCATTTCTATGGGGTTGGCAGTGATACTTTCTCATTCCTGATTTTGGTAATCTGTTACCTTCTCTCCTTTTTCCTTGATAAGCTAGGAAAACTAAATTTTGGTTGATCTTTTAAAAAAACTAAGTTTTGGTTTCATTAATTTTTTCTATTATTTTCATTGTCTATTTCATTGATTTCTTACTTATCTTTATTATTTCCTTCTTTCTGTTTAAATTGAATTTAGTTTTATGTTTATATTATGTCTATACTTACCAACATAATGACATGATGAGGTCTTTTTGTTTAGTTGAATTTTAGTTACTTTTTTTTGTCATTTCATTTCCACTTAAAGGATTTCCTTCAGTATTTCTTGTAAGGTAGATCTACCAGCAGTGAACTGTCTCAGTCTTTGTTTATTTGACACATATTTATTTTATATTCATTTTGTAGAAAAATTAAATTTAAAATTCTTAAATGACATTTTCCCTTTTTTTTTCCCCTTCAGCACACTGAATACGTTATCCCTCTGGCTTTGTTTCTAATGAGAAGTAAGCGGTTGATTACAGAGTTGTTTTCCTGTATCTAATAGTCTTTTTTTTCTTGTTACTGTTAAAAGTTTCTCTTTTTCTTTTCTTTTCAAAAGTTTGACTCTAATGTATCTGTGTACAGATCCTTCTTGTGTTTATCCTACGTGGAGTTTCTGAGCTTCCCAAAATGTATAGATTAATCACATTTGGGAAGTTTTTGGCTATTATTTCTTCAAATATTTCTGAGCCCTTTCTTTTTTTCCTCTTCTCTACCATATGTTAGTATGCTTGATAGTGTCTCACAGGACTCTGAAGCTCTGTTCATTTTTTCATTTTTTTTTCTCTTCAAATCAGACTATTTCTATTAATTGATACTCAAGCTCACAGTTTCTTTATTCTGCTATCTCAAATATTCTGTTGAGACCCTCTTGAAAACTTTTTATTTCTGTTATAGTATTTTTTAACTCCAGAATTTTTGTTTCTTTTAAAATAACATTTATCTTTATATTGATACTATTTAAAGAATAATTTTAGTAATACTTTAATTATTTAACATGATTTCCTATTATTTGAACATATTTATAACAGTGCTTTCAACTCTTTGCTAAGTTTAACGTCTGCTATCTCCACTTCAACCCAGGTATAATTTTTTTTTCCTACAGTTTAACTACTTTTTAAATTGTATATGAGTCATACTCCTGTTTATTACATGTCCCATTTTTTCTTATAAATTGACATTTTATATGGTATATTAAAGCAACTCTGACTTCTGATTTTTCCTTGTTGAGGGTTGTTTCTGTTATTGCTGTGTTTGTTTAGGACTTAACATAACTCTGTGTAGTCTCTCTTCCTCATGCTGTGCCACTGATTATGTTTCTGTTCAGCTTGTATAATTTCCATTTTCATTTTTAAGCTAGGACTTTCCCCTGCATTAACACAGGTTAGTGGTCAGCCAATGTTTAGTCACAGGTTGTGTACTTAAACACCTAGGGCCACTATGCTAACACCTCTAGTTGATATATATGTGCGGGGGGGCTGTGGGGGCGCTTGGAGAATGCACTCAAAGTTCAGGCAGTTTACAAGTTTTTTTTTTTTTTTTAATTTTTACTTTCCATTTGTTTTGTATCTTCTCTCTGTGTGCCCAAGGTCTCAGGTTCAGCTAAGGATAAGTGGACCTTTTGGTCCTTCTCTGGTCTTCCCCAGAGTATGTGTGCAGCCTTTCAGACCACTAGGGATATGTGGTAGCTTACCAAGGTTCACTATGACAGTCTTCTTTTTCAATTCTTGCTGCAAAATTTCTGGCCAATCTGCCAGTCCTTCTCTACTCTGAATTGTAACTTCAGGCTAGATATGATGTCTATTCACCCTGCTCGTTTGCCACTGAGATTGTCACTGTTTTGACCACAGCTATGGGCATGGGGTTTTTCTATATTCTGCTCCATCAAATTATCAAATCACCCCCTTTCAGCAGTGAAGTTGTGGGTTTTTATGACTTGTCCTTCCCTGGCAGAACTATTGATCCAATGGAGCTGTGGAGAGGGGTAATGAGAAGAAGCAGTCCTGGCTAAAGCACTGTGGGCTCCTAAATGTTCTAGTTGTCCCAACATAATTTTTAATTTGGCCCGTTTCACTCCCAAAAGTATCCAGTTTCTGTAATATAATTTATGACCTTTTTCTCTATAGTTTGCATAAACGACTTATGCCATTAAGTCCTTGCCTAATTCTTTCTTAGTAATGCAGGAATCAGGGGACTAGTTGCAGGTGTGCATGCATGTGGGGTGGGGGTGAGAGTGGGGGGAGTATAATGCCATTGAATGAACATTTTCATAATGGTTACATGTGTATAGAAAATCTTCAACTGCCCCTCCTACTATATCTCTAGAAATTTAACAATTTGGGGGGATTAAGAATTTCTAGGGAAGTATGGGATATAGGGATAAGGTTACCAAAATTCTCCCATTGGAGATAAACAGTTTTGCCTCACTTTGTAGAGTGTGGAGAAACCACTCAGTGAGAAGGACTACAATTACTTTGGTTAATAATGAATTGCTAAGAACTTTAAAGCTGGAATGAGTTGGAATAAACCTATTCCAAGCAATTGTAAAGAATGTGTCATTTAGACGTAATCACATAAAAAATAATAGCTCAGAGATCTAAGTAGGTCCAAACATTTACTTGGATCAGGTTAGTATTTGCCAGCTTATTTTCTCACAGATTCCTGTGCTCACTCAGGTCATACCTCCTTAAGAACATACAAAGGGAGTAAACTGCTTTTGGAACTCAAATAATTTGGAAATAAGAAAGTTCCCATATAGATGCAGAGAATAATATTTACTAGAGAAATATTTTTTCCTTTACATGATGATTCACAATAAATTCCCTTGAGAATAGACTCTCTAGAGCATTTAAATTATGAACAGGTTTATGAAATCACTCCTATCACATGAAAATAAATAAACATATAGTATCTGCTTTTAGGAATTATCTAAACTTGTATTTTTCTTCAGAGACTGAAATAGATGAAAAAAATCAGCAAACTTTGTTTAGGAGAAGCTCAGAATGTATAAAGCATTAACTGTGAATATCTTACTGATTTTTTGGATTAACATACGAACATAATACTTAACTTTTACAAAATGCTGAAGAAATAAAAGTATTCACCAAGCTTCATTTCATTAAAGTGCCATAACCTTTAATCTAGGAACCTGTAATAGTAAAGATTACTGTTTCTGTTTGGAAAACAAGGAATCTAATCCATGAAACAAAACCCTGAAACATCACATACATTGCTTAAAGATGTAAGTCCAATGATGGAGTACGTTATGAAACTCCATCACCCTGTTGTATAAGGTTATCAATAAGGCAATATCCAGGCTACAATGAAAAAGAAACTTGAATCCTTGAATGCCTATTGTGTATATATTAGAGTGGATTCAAAATAAACATTTAAATAGATTTTTCTTCCTATGGAATGGTATTTTTCCAGCCAATCTCTCAAGCATTTGTTTTTATTAGGTTTTGCAATTTCTATAAAAGGATATCAACCCTATCCCAACTTGATTACTATTTCTGCTATTAATTAACAAAAAAATAGGCTGTGCATGGTGGCTTAAGTCTATAATCCTAGCATTTTGGGAGGCTAAGGTGGGCAGATCACTTGAGTCCAGGAGTTTGAGACCAGCATGGGCAACACAGCAAAATCCCGCCTCTACAAAAAAATGCGAAAATTAGCTCTGCGTGGTGGCACATACCTATAGTCCTAGCTACTTGGGAGGCTGTGGCAGGAGGATCGCTTGAGCCTGGGAGGTGGAGGTTACATTAAGCTGGGATGGCACCAATGTACTCCAGCCTGGGTAACAGAGTGAAACTCCATCTCAAATAATAATAATAATAATAATAATAATAACAACAACAACAACAATAAATAGCTATATTTCAAGTGCTTTCCAGTAATACAATCTAGGTAATGTAGAATTCATTGCCATTTAATGACAGTGTATCAAAGACATCATTAGAGAAATGATGTATATGGAAAACTTCCTGAAAAATGCGCTGTCCTTCCATTTCGAGTTTGGCACCTAAATATATTCTAAAATCCAGTTTTGAATTATATAAGACTAAAATGTTGTCTATTTGGTCCAAATCTTTTAGGAATGGGAATACTAAAGTTTATGGTAATGAGATGCTGTCAGTCAACATTGAGGACTATAAAGAAGCATTTCTATAAATAGCCTTTTTTTCTAATGAAAGTGAATATTAATATTGATATTTATGTTATAATACAGTGACCCGTTTACATACTGAAGAACATCCTATGAAGATTTTTTTTTCTTAGTATCAGCATTGTATCTCTTCAAAATATATAATCAGAGCCCAATCTGTAAATGTACATAAGATTCTTTATAGGATGCTTTTTAAACATAAGTCAAATTCTTGCCTCCTTCTCATGTTTATCCATTGTTTACTCATTTTATTTTTTATTTACTTCATTTATATTATATATATCATTTACTTTCATTTATATTTATATAAATATATTTATATATAAGTATATATAAATTTTGGGAGGCTGAGGTGGGCAGATCACTTGAGTCCAGGAGTTCAAGATATATATATATATGTGTGTGTGTATATATATATATATATATATATATATATATCACAGTTATACACTTATAAATATATTTATATTGTACATCTATATATCATTTAAGCTATCTTAATTTCTTTTCACAACAAGGAGATATCTGCCTCTACTGTATATTTGTCTATCTACCTTTCCATGTTAACAATTCATCTAAATTTACTATATGATACCCCAACATTTCAGATGCAATTTTAAAATATCAACCTTAGTTCTATAAACTTATCTATGTTTTAGTGGTGACTTTGGTGAATTAGCTATTCAAATCAGAATAGCTTCAAATTTGCCTTAAATCTTTCTGAGGCAGAATAAGAAATTTGTATCATCAGAGCTCAATATTAATTTAAAGTTTAGCTAAGCACCTCTTTGCTAAGTCACTTGAAAATGATTCTTGCCTTTCTGTGCAAGGATAAAATAATTTGGAACCTATGGAACAACACCAGCCATTTTCAAATAATTAATAAGGCATATAACATAGAACAGACACAACTAATTATATAGTTTGTACCCTGCCCAGGGCACCTAGTCCAGGGGTGTTCCACTCAATAAGCCATGCTCCCTAGCCCAAGCTGCATCTGCTAGACCAAAGGGTTTCTTTTAATAATTTGCACAAGGTGTCTAAATAGGCAGCTTTTTTTGTAATTTGTACTAAACCTCTATATAAGATAAGAGAGACCCTCTATAACATGTTTCTATAGTACTTCTAACAGAATATAATTAATTGTATTAATATGAGATGGCTCTCCAGCTGTTACATGTAACATAAATATTCAGGTAACCTTGTAGTAATGACTAACCTCATGAGCTTGGGTCACCATAACTTGCATTAAAGAATGCTTTAAAAATGGAATGTTAAAAAGTTCTGAGACAATGTATTATTTGTACAATAAAATGCTTTCCCCTTAAATTTAGCTTCTGGCTCCCATTCCTTTGGGCAGATTTTATATATTACTAGTTAAGTCTTAATGAATTATCTACAGGTAGGCTATGCATTAAACATTTTTAAATTAACTTTTCCTGACTACGACATTAACACATGCCCACTGCAAAAACAAAATAAAACAGAACAATGAAAATACAGAATGTATAAGAAAAAAGTTACAAGCATCAATAGTCTGATGACACAGAGAAAATAAACCACTACTGGACCTTCATGATTTCATTCCAGTGTGACACATTTAAATCCCAATTTGGCTTACCCATTTTCTCCTGCACACAATGAGTAGTCTCCTATTACCACTATCTGGTATTGTGCTTAAGCAACTGAAATACTTCAAATATTTTGGTAGTAATTATTTTCTATAAAATGAATTTAGTAATTGACCAAGTACTATTATATTTAATAGGCCTGCTATTGATCATTATTCATACTTATTATTCATTGTTATTGCTTATTATTTCATGAATATGGTTTTATTCAACCATGTCTTATGGATATTTTATACATACAAACACGACACACACACACACATACACACACACACACAACCTTCTACTATGTAAGTATTAAACCATTTCTCTGCAATAATATGGATGCTAGAAGTAGCTTCTAGGGAAACAAAATAAAATGGTAAATTTGATGTTAAAAATTCAAAAATTTAATATCAAGGGCAAATCTATATTATTTTAGATAGCACTCTAATTTCTTTATTTTTATTTTTACTATCTTTGCTACAACACTACAATAGTAATATGGAGAACTGAGAGTCAGCTACATCTATAAAGGTAAAATGCCATAAAAACCCCAATGCATCTCTCTCAAGAGTCTAATCTTACTCTATCTGAGGTGCTATCCTCTCTCTGTGAACTCTGTCATGTAGAATTACATCATCTCCCATGGCTCAGATTATCTCCAATTTATAAAATGCTTTAACAAAAACTGTTATGAAGTGGGCTCTGTTATATATTCATATAACTTCCTCTTCACTTTGGTTAATACGGAAATACACAATACATCAATATGTGTTTCATTAAGACAGTTGTTTCGATATAGTAACAAGCTGGGCAAATAGAGGAAGTGTGCTGGGTGTAATTTATTTACATTTTAATAAGACCTCAAATAAATGATACCACACAGGAAGCTCAGAGTGAGGTTAAGGAGAAATGGTGGCTAAAAAAATGCCTTGAAGTTTGGAAGCTGTAAGTATTATTTAATCAATAGTATTACTTTTGAATTAAGACAGTAACTGTTCCACAGGGACTGGTGGTGTGGTCTGTAACAAACATCATTCAATGTAGACATTAATAATTTAGGGGAGATATAAATTTTCAAAATTTGATAATTTTTTAAGACTAAACCTTAGAATATATATGAAATGCTAAAGTTTAAAATGAATGGGCCTATGAAATAAAAGTCTCATCAAAGTCCAAACTACGGGAGTTTTCTTCCTTAATATACCAAAGTTTACCGCTGAAATCCCCATTTAATAGACATGATAGCTTCCCCGTTCACATTTGGGTTTCCCCTACTTTGCATGTTAATTCTTTGTGAATAGTTCTAAAAATCAAGACAAGTACTTTAATGAAATAGGAGACTCAGAAAGCAATGATTTTCAATCTACAATTATAGTAGCCTGCACTATTCCTATTTCCAAACTCTGAGCAGGGTCACCTTTGTTGAGACAAATTATCACTGGTAATATCTTACAGATTAATGTACATGACATTTGCCTATCCAGTGTAGTTCCCAAGATAATACAAGAAAATTTGCAAAAGCAAATATATTATTTAATCTACAAATGAAGAAACAATTGTAAAAGTACAATAATTACAGGAAAAGCATGAAGAGGCCAGGGTGAGGTAAATATACAAAAGGTATCTTGTAAGAACTGATACGTATGCTAAAAGAACAAGAATATGGGCTGGGCACAGTGGCTCACACCTGTAGTCCCAGCACTTTGGGAGATAGAGGGGGGTGGATCATGAGGTCAGGAGATTGAGACCATCCTGGTCGACAGGTGAAACCCTGTTTCTACTAAAAATACAAAAAATAGCTGGGCCTGGTGATGCACGCCTGTAAGCCCAGCTACTTGGGGGCTGAGGCAGGAGAATTGCTTGAACTCAGGAGGCAGAAGTTGCAGTGAACTGAGATCAGGCCACTGCACTTCAGCCTGGCGACAGAGGGAGACTCTGTCTCTAAACAAACAAACAAACAAAACAAGAATATGACTCTGTGTGTGTGCATGTATAAATCTCTCTCTCTATGTCTGTATCAAATAAATTTATATGTAATCTCTATATAAATCTCTCTCTATAAAATATCTCTATATTAATATACACACAGAGGCATACATATATGGCTTTATAAAAATAAATATTTTATTAGGAGTTTTACAACTTTCCTTATTTGTATCTATCTGTGAACTAGAAAGATCCTTGAAAGTATAACTTATGCTTTTCTGTGTTGTAATTCATAAAAACTAGCATGATACTGAGCAGAAAATTGGTTCTCTATAAACATGTTTGTGTAAAATATAAAAAATGTAATTTCATTCATGCATAGTATGTAAAAGAACAAAATTTAAAAATTCCCCAAAATAAGACAAATGATATTACTATATGGGGAAAGCAAGTTAGATTATGCTACACTATAATGAGTCAATACAATTAATACCAAAAAGTTAATACCAAAAAACCCTTAAATTGAAAATAAATCTGTGTAAATACATGCTAAAATCCTAGATGATTCAGACTCCCAGAGAAATGAAACCCCAATGACAGCATCATGAAAATGAGTTGCCCCAATATCACATATCATTTCAATCATACTGTACAAGAAGTAATAAGGTGTGATTAGAAATTCCAATTTCCTAATCATACAGAATATAAACAATCTATATTATAGAAGTCTATGAATTTCCTGAAGCATTATCAAGTTTTATAAATGTTTTTGATTAGAATCTGAACATGATGATGTTTCAATATAAACACTCATAATTTCAATTGTGAATCACCATTTTACATTTAAACAATTTTTAAAATTCACAGTGACATGGTATACCATTAGGTTATAGAAATCGCTCAAAGTTTTCTTAATAAGTTCATAAAGTTTTTTCTAATAAAGCAAGAGCAATTTGATAGTAGGGAATCAATTCTGCTAAGTCCTTGGCTGAACTGTCACAATTGAAATTATCCTATAATGTTTTAAAGGGAAAGGGCTATATGCATCTTAATCCCAATGCCAAGTGAACAATTTCTGGCATATAGTAAGTGCTGATTAAATGTATGATGAATTAATTTGAGTTGAAAAATACATCTCAAGAAAAGTCTATGTCCATGAGTTAGAATTGGACAATATTTACTAGAAAAAATGAATACTAAATGTCAACACCCATTCCTAATAATCAAAAAAGGATCCAGAAAATAGCATTGTAATCTACTTTACCAATTTATCAAATAATATCTGTCTTAAATCAACAATTAATATCTGTCTTAAATATGAAAAAGAACTAGAGATAATAACACATAATAAAGTACAAGAAATATGCCCTCCATCACAATGATTACTTAACTGTTTTGAAGATGATTGTCAATGAAATAGGATATTAAAGAGAAATAAGAAGGAAAGCAGTCATCATTGTTAGGAGATAATTTAATGACTTGAAACCCCAAAAGAACTTATAGGAAATTATTAAAACTATAAAGAGAGGTGAATAAAATAGCTAGATAATAAATACAGTTAGTCTCCATCTTCTGGTGATCCAACTTAGGATTTTCCAGTTTTACAATAGGTTTTTCTACTTACTTATCAATAAGTTAAGGATCATATGGATTATAAATAGGAGCCGGATTTCTACAAAAAAAAATTAGAAATGAAATATAGGCAATTAAGGACACTAAAAAGAACACAGCATGCCTTTACCTAAATATACTAAGGCATTTGGGGACCTATATGAATAAAAAGACACAATTTATTTATGTATGAAAACATACCATGCTTCTGAATGAGAAGACTGAATACTGTAAAGATACTAATACCAATTTATAGGTTTAATACAATTCCAATAAATATTCCAATGAAACATGTTTATAAACTCAACAAACTAAACAAATACTGACTAATAAGTAGGTGACAAAAGCCAAAGCATTTTTTAAAAAAAGAAAGATAAGGAAGGACTTGACCTAAAAGATACACAAACTTATTTTGAAGCTCTAATGAAAGCAATATGAACCCAGTGAAAGAACTGAAAAAACAGATGTCCAGAAATAGATACTAATGTTGATAAAAATTAGTAGGCAACCAATATTAAAATCAGTGGGGAAATGGTTCTGGAACAACTGATTAACTGTTAAGAACAAAAGTACCTATGTTTACATCATAAAATGCTAAAATAAATTCTGGAAGAAACAGAGAATTAAAAATATAAAATAGAACATGATCATACTAGGAAAAAAATGTGAATTTTTTTTAACTTAAAGCTATTTTAAAAAGAAGATAAAAGTAATGGACACAGTCACAGAGAAAAAAATACATGAAATTGATCCTACAAATATTTAACATTTTCTTACATAAAGTCTTAACAAATTAGTAAAACAATGTGAGTAAAGGCCATGAGCAAACAATTTATAAAAAGAAGAAAATCATGACAAATGAACATGTAAAATACATTCTAGTTCCTTATTAATCAAATCAATACAAATTAAAACAAAGTAAACCAGTTATTTTGCCTGCAATTTGTCACATATTTATAAAATGATACTTTTCAAAACAGTTAAGAATGTAGTTAGAAAAGCACCTTTACATACAAGTAGAGAATTCTCAAAGGAACCTTGAGAAGTTTACATCCTCCAGCCTAGAAATCAACCTTCTAAAGATGTATGCTAAAAACACAATCCAAGATGCAGATAACAATTTATATATACAAATCATCTTCAGAGTAGGAGAAATAATGGTGGAAAATGACCTCAATGTCAAATATGAAGGAGTTAATTAAAATTTTTTGGTACATATATAAGATATAACATTACACAGCTATTGAAAATGAGTATATTATGACTCAGAACTAATAAAATTAATGCTAAGTGAAGAGATCACTATATAGACTTATATAATTCAAAAATGTTATTTAGAAATATATAAACAAACACATACATATAAACATCTGTACACTTTAGAAATGCCCATACACTTGGAAGGAGGCAGAGCCAATAGTTAGAATTGTTTATCTATGATTGGTAGTGTCAAGTGATATAAATCTATTTGCTATATATGTATTTTCTATTTTGATACCTCCCTTCAATAAATATAGATTACCTTTTAATCTTGAAAAAAAGTTATTTTAAGCCTAAAGTGAATTTATATGGGTTAGAAATTCACTTCAGGGAAAAAAATCAGATATGGATAAAAATCACCTTTCCTATACATGTGAAATTAGTGTCCTCTTTAATCTGTGAATCTCCATACTTTCGTGTATAAAGAACATCTATTGAGATATTGAGATACTTACTTGATATTTTTTTAATTCTGAAGGATACAATAATTTTCCTGAATTAAAACCCAAAGAAAATAAAGTCACTCATAAGTACCATATTTGACTATAGTGTTCACCCAGTCCTCTGATGGTCTTTCCCCTTGTTGACTTATTGATAAAATTTACCTACATTGCTAATATTAATAATTGTTTTGGTACCAATTTCAGGAATATTCAACCTAAGAATGTTACTTGGCCCATTTAGACAATATCAAGGAAGATACCCCCAAGTAACCGTAACCAGCATAGTGAACAGCGCATTTGTTTTTTCACATTTCTTTTGCCTGGAATACCAACTATGCCTAGTATTTTGCGAATAACAATGGATGAAACTTGGATTTTCAACAGTGCTTAAAAAATAGCTGCCAAAGTCAAGACATGCAATAACCTTCTAAGTAAGTTTGCTGGCTCCATATTGTGTTTGAAGGCACACCCCCTCCAAACGTCTGCACTCACCATCTGCTACTTAACCGCAGAATAAAGCACTGAAGTCTGGTGTTGTTTGGCATGGGCAAAGACAGCCAATGTCCAACTCCATTCAGACATGTGCACCATATCAGGAACCTTATGACACAGTCCTCAACATCAATGCAGCACTTTCAAGCCCTGCTGCACATCAATCAAGTATGCATGACAGTCAAGCTGATAGATAAAATCTAAGCCAACTCTAAATACCTACTGTGCATGGATCTCTGTAGTTTGCCTGCAGCTCACCTTCTATTAAGATAATAGCTTTGGCCTAGTCTTCCATGCCAAAATAAGTGCATGGAGTCACTCTGGCAAGAAGAAGGGTCTATATCAATGTCAACAAACAAGTTCCTTGCGCCCGACCCTACCATCTGTCCTCCTGCTTCCCACCTACCATACTTTATGTGGACCTTGATGAATGAGATTCTAATAGTCCAAGATTCTAGTTTAGCCAGCCTTTGCAGATGGGGTCAACATGACTGCCCTCTGGCCAAATACCCAGGGTGACATAGCTGATGGGTTACCTGGAAAGTGCCTTTTTGCAAATTTAATGTCAAAAACAAAGCAAATGAAGGCATTCCTACAGGTTTTGAGTTTCAGGTTTATGGAAAAAAAGTGATGCATGCTTAAAGTGAAGATAATGTTTCTTTTAAATTATTTGAAAATCTTATAATGCTAAAGTATTGATAAATTCCATTTCAACACTATGGGTAAGGGAAATAAAATGAATGAATAAAAATAAAACTGGGGCTATTCTAATGTATTTACAAAGTAGCTTTGAAAGAAAGACTTGAAAAAATCTCAGAAATATGTAGAAATAAGACTTGATAGTGTAACATTAATATAGAAGCAGATCATTTCATTCTGCATTAGATGTAACAATATTAGAGCATATTGCACATGCTAAATGGAGAATAATAGCATTCATAGCTATTCTACAGAAGTTGTATGGCACTTGCAGATTTCTAGCAGAGCAGTAAAATTTAACATAATCTTAAGTATGAGATATAGTTTCTGGAGAAATCAAATTGTTTTGCCTTAAAAAAGATATTACAGGAAATACGATAAATCATTATTATCATAAAAGTAGTAAATACAATTATTTTGTTTTTCTGAACATGTTGACAAACCATTTCATTTAGGTCATTAAAAAAACACTTAAGACTGAGCCTGATGGCATATGAAACAAACAGAAATTTCAGGAAATGCCGCTAGTTCTAATACAACTCAATTTAATGTGATGATACAATGATAAGACCTTATTTTTCCTTCAAGGAAAGCTAAAGGCATTTCTAGAACGGTCTCTGGACACATCAAAAATAAAACAAACGAAAACAAAACAAATATTCCACCAAAGAAATAGCATCATCTGAAACTCTAGACAATTTAAGTAATAATAAGGTGAATCTTCATACAAATAAGAAAATGAATGTGAAAATATGTTATATACTATAAAGCACCATACACAGAATTATTCAGAGAATCTATTACAGTGCTTTGTACATAGTAAAAACATTTACTAAATGTTTGTAGAACTGACTAGAATTTAATTGAAAAGAGAAGTATAATGAGACTTCTACAAGTAGAGTCAGATCCTTTTAATACCATGGGAAAAAGTTTCAGTCAAATTATATGACTAGGTACATCTGCTGTCTTTGATGTTATGAATCAAGATGAGACCCTATTATATCAAAAGAAAAATACTGTTGAATTTCTCTTTGGAGAAATCATAGTAGATTGAAAAGCATGATTATTATAAATTTCTAAATATCTCTAAATTTTATAGCATTCTTTGGTCAACTAAGATAATGCCATAGAAATCCTACATTGAACTTGAACTTACAATGTCCTGGCCTAATCATCTGGCTAATCTCTTTGAGTTTTTCTGAAATATGCTCGCATCCCATTTTCTATGGGAATTCTCCCACTGATTAACACAGAGAATGAGAATTTGGCCTGTGCTCTATAGGCACCATTGAAATGTGGCCACCTGAGGCATGTAGGGAGGGCATCCAGCTGGCACACCACATGTTGCCCTGGAGTAGTGTACAATGAGAGGGATATTTTGGCTAAGAATACCTGGACAATCTCTATAAAGGTCCTGATTATGAAAAGGACTTCAGCATTATCATTGTCTCTTGAGCATAATATGAGCCAGGGAAACTTCTGTTTCTAAGTTCATATATTTTCCAAAGAAAGGACTTACAAGAATATAAGAAAAAAATCAAAGAACTCTATGAAAGAGAAACACTGGGCCATTGATACTAGACTTTAAGTACTATCCATATCATTGGAAGAAACTTTTTTTGAGAGCTCCATGCATTTTAAAATTTATGCTAAAGTGCACTACAGACTTGACCATAAAATAAAACATAATGCAATCTGTAAAATAAGGATGCAAAACATAGTGTGAAAATTTATGTCTGTAGTGCAGTTGTTGTACTATATACTATAAAAATCAATTAAGTTCACATACTACTCACTTAAGAAATATCTGCTAATTTTATTTTTATTTTATGCAACTTGTGAGAAAGAAAATCCATGCATTTGAACTGTAGTGCCAATAAAACAATTTTGTCAATTTTGAGTCTATTTTTTTCAAAACACCATACGTGATTAAAACACATAATGCACTAGTATTTTTGCCAAATTTTGTTTTTAAACCAAAGCTGTTTTTGAATTACATAAGCACAAAATCAGAATTTCAAAACCAACAAACATATTTAGGGGTGAATTTTAAAATAAGCCCACTTGATTCATTGTTAGACAAACTTTGAGTGCCAGGGACATTTTTGTGAAATTCCAATGGGGTAAATAGGGTAGCTAGGAAACGCTCCTCAAAGTGAAAAATAAGTATATGCGTTATTTTCAATAAGTTTTGTTTAGCATTTTCACCCTCATAGTAAGAGGTTCTGGTGATATTTACAATACAATATGAGTATAAATCTTAAGGATTTATGATGTCACCAAATGCTAAGAAACAATTACAGCTGGGTTTTACATTTGTGTTTATATGTTATTTTGTATATAGATTCCCAAAACCAATAAAGAGAACTTTGATACAAAAAATATCCTGAAACTAAAAGACATCTTCTATCTATCAATATAACCAGTTGATAGTATTTCTAAGACAGAGTTTGACAGTAAGTGAAACAAACAAACATAATGCTTTAAATATGCCACTTCAGCCACTCCAGCTGTCATTCAACAGGACTTTTTTTATATCATTAATTCAATGCTACACAAATAGGAATTCAGTCTTTTCAATAAATTTTGGTGACAACTTGTCTGCACAAAGGAAACTAATATATATGTAGAAACTTTTAATTTGTCGTCATGTATGTTTATTTGAACTTGCTTAAATAATGTACTTGTGGGCCTAACTTATACCTTTTTTCCTAAAAGCTCAAACAAATCACAATGGTCACAGTGTCTCTAAGACTAATGAGCCCCCAATTTACACTAGAGAAAATAGAAGCTCAGAGAGCTAAAGAGTACTGGCAAAATATTATACTGCAAGAACAGCAATATACTAAGTATACTCACTTGAAATCCTAATAAAACCATAAAAGCTACCACTTTATATTTTTCATTAGCTTATATTTTTACTTAATTCAAAATATTTTGCAGGAAAGTTTTCTTTCTAGCTTTATTGCTAGTAACAGAATAACCTTTATTAACTGAATTAATTTTTGGAATTTGTGATCAAAAAGGTTTGACTTATGTCGTGTGTTTTCTTTAGGAGTTTGGGTACTTCACAGATCTTAATACCCTGATGAAAATTTAAGTCCTAAAAGGCCATGAAATACTGAGATTCAAGTTGGCTCCTCTACCATCTTTATTGACAGAAATCCAGAGTGCCAAAAGTCAGCGCTGCTGGTTGCTGATCATCATATCTAAATATTGATTCTTTTAAAACTTGTATTTTGAGACTCGCTTGATTTCAGAATTACAGGTGGAAAGTCACTTCTCTTTGATATAAACTGCATGCAATAAAGAAGGAGGCAGTCCTACACAATAAATATGTACGGAATGGTTTTCCACCTCTGCATGCTGCAGAAAATCCCACTGAGTTAAGTAGGGTTCTACCAAGGCCACTTAAACATATTAGCCTCTTATGCTCCACATTTCTTTATTGTTCTCAAAAAGCTAATGAAATGTTCCAGTGTAATGTTTATGCTGGAGTTCTTTTAAAGGTATTTTAGAAGTGATGTTTCTCTCATAACTCCAGAAGGGGGTTCCACTTCCTAAAAACATTTAGTAGGCCATGGGGAGACCATGCAGCCTCTTTACTCAGACTGTTTAGACTCATAGCTGGAGAAGAAAATCCTTAAAGATAATCACTTAAGAGTTTCAGTGTGAGCTTTAGCATCACTGCAAAGGAACAGAAATTAAAAGGCTGACAGGCATACATGGTATACTGTACTACTGAATAGATAGGTTTAAAATACTGTGTACTGTCTGTTCATATATAACATTGATTTACACTGGCAAATCTATTGGTTCAGAGTATCAGTGCAATATTAAGCAATCAACTGTTTCTCCAGAGTCAATTATTTTTAGAAAAGTAAGGAAATGTGAACTATCACTGAAAGTCAATATGTAGAATTAAACTTGACCAGTTTTCCTCCTTGCTGGGGTCTTAATTTTTTATCTGTAAGATAAATGAATCAGACTTGTCAATATCTATGATCACTTGTAGCATTAATGTTTTCTGGTTTTAAGTTTCTAAATACCAACACCATATGTTGAGGAACAGCAAAGTAGGAAAAGAACTGGGAATAAAACTATCACTGAATTATTAACTTTCCTACAAAATCAAAATTATATAATTGTGCCTTTAGTTGTCATACAACCACCTCACCTTCTGAGTATCAGCAAAAATATGAACGAAGGAAAGGTTGTATGCTAAGGTCATACGTGGTATGGTTGAAATTAAAGCCAAGACTGAGAATATAGTAATGAATTGAAAAATGAAAGAATCACACACTTCTGACTTAATATGCAATATACCTTCCCAAACTGTCATTTTTATAGACTCATTCTCAATTGAAAACAACAACTTGAAGATCTTAGAAGGTTTTTTCTCCAAGAAATCAGGCTGTAATCTCCCTCCCAAAATTCAATAGACTTCATACCTCAGATCCCTACTGGATAATCTCTAAAATGTCTTGTTCTTTTTCAAATTAGACATCAGCATTCAGTATAACACTTAATGAATGGCAAAAATGATCCATATGCTTTATTAGCATTCCTTCACCTAATCCTTCCATGAACACTAGGAAGTAGGTACTATAAAAAACAGAAAGAATTTTGAAGTAGAGAATCTCAGAGGTGGTTATCAGTAATTCTAGAATATCAATCTGACATATGGATCCCTCCACTTTTTTTCAGTGTGCAAAGTAAACACTGTGTGGCCCAGTGTTTCAAGAATTAATGTTTTGTTTATATCAAAGCATTATGTTTTTACTTCATCTTAATAGTAATCACAAGAGTAACTTATATTTCCATTCATGAAAGCAGAGATAGAAAAAAGATGACCTTGGAAGTTACACACTTCCTTTTCCTGTAAGTATGAAGACATGTCTATAAATTATTAGAACCATAAAAAACAAAAGCTAATAATATGAAACCATATTGAAAACTCTTAAATAAGCAGGTTCTTATAGGATGTTGAACAAGGTATCTATGTTGTAGCCCTGATGTTGCATTTGTGTCATATTGAGCAAGCTACTTACATTTAGGTACATCATGATTTTTTTTCCACTAAAGTAGGAGGATTTAGATCTCTAAATTCTTTACCAACAATATAATTTTAGAGCAAGCTATCTATAAAGTCAATTAACAATTTGCGTTGCTTCATTGATTATGTAACAGTTGCTGATCAAATTGAATAGTATTATACTCACAGCTTTAACTAATTACAGCTAAGATCAAGCTTGCTTTGTAAACATCTCTCTAAAAACTCAGAAGTCCATAAATACTAGGGCTTCTTTATTCCTCCTATATTTTTTGACTGCTACTTAAAATCTCACCTGCTACCCTTGACCTTGAATGTTGCAAGTATTAATATAGTGTACTTAAGCCAAGAGTCAGAGGCATGAGAAAGGCAGAGGCAGGGACAAAGGTACTACACTTCAGCTACACACTTGTAATGCTTCCTATTAGTTCTTTAGTTATATTAGTTCCAGAAACTATTTTAACACATGACAATAGTAGAGGTCACGTGTGGTAGGTTGATACTGCAAGCAAAAACAAAAATCATGAGAACAATGAAATAGTAGGTCTTAGCGTTTAAGAATATCTACTGGTAGTAATACTTGACAAGCATCCCACCTTTTTTGTTATCTGGAAATTATTTAATGATAAAGCCAGATACTAGAAATATAACCGCTATCTTTTGGGAAATCAAAGGTCATGTGAGGGGGAGAACTAAGGTCAAGAGCAAGCCCCTTAAGCCTACTCCAGAAATTTCACTAGAGGGTGCTCTTGGGCTTTTATGACTTCTCAATTCTTCGATAAGAAAACCAAGTATTGCTTAAATAATATATTTTGCCTAGCATAACTTGGATTCCAACATGGATCCCATATCCAATACTTCAATACAGAGTTAAAGATATCTCGAGCAGCCCCTGGGCCTGGTTTTTTATTTTCCTATTTAATTTCCTTGTTTCTACTGACAGTACACTTGTGAGTTTCACAAATTTAAGACACCTAAGAGATCTTAAGAGGTCTCCAAAAATCTACATTCTATTAAACAATCACAGAAACTTCCTAATATATCAAATTAAGATTAAATGGGGATTAACTGATAAGGCTATTTTTGCAAATATATATTTTACAAACATATTTTAATCTTATGATAGGTTCATAATTTATGTATCTATTGGAAGAATTTTTATTATTCCATAAGATCTGTAGAGAAAGTCTGATTGTCAATGATTTCAAACAATTATTTATCTATGTATTATTCATATGTCTCATGACATCAACTATTGAGCAGTGAATGAGTACTTAATAAATATTTCTTGACCCTTTGTTGCACATGCAAATTTTTATACCATGTTCCAGCAGGATGACATGAAATTAAATTTTAATCTCTATGCCATATGATTGAAATTTTTTCTCTAAATGTAGTTTCACCATTCATAAATTCACATTTAATGACTTATTCTGTTTATTTCTAATGATAGCTGCTTTTAATGTATTTACCTTTTTTCTACATTTTTAAGAGAGAATGAAATATGGAAATTGTTTTGTTATGTGACTAACTTTTTAATATTTCTATTTGTTTTTTAGAGGATTAAGAAGGTTATTTGTTTCTACATTAAAATATTGGCAATGGCATATATCAATGCACAGTAATTTTTTTCTTGAGAATTGCAGGCTGGGCGTAGTGGCTCACACCTGTAATTCCAGCACTTTGGGAGGTTGAGGAGAGGTGGATCACAAGGTCAGGAGTTCAAGACCAGCCTGACAAAAATGGTGAAACCCTGTCTCTACTAAAAATATAAAAATTAGCTGGGCGTGGTGGCGCATGCCCATTATCCCGGCTATTCAGGAGGCTAAGGCAGGAGAATTGCTTGAACTCGGGAGGCAGAGGTTGCAGTGAGCCCAGGTCGTGCCACTGCACTCCAGCCTGGGTGACAGAGATTCCATCTCAAAAAAAAAAAAAAAATTGCAATGAGTGACTAAGTAAAATTCTTCTTCACTTTCAGGAAGTAAAGAATTATGGCTACTAGTCATTATGCATGGTGATGTTCTTATCACACATACTTGAAAACTCAATATAGCTTTAGCACCTTCAGGGTTGACAGTAAAATTCTGAGGTTGACTATGGAATGCTAAGTCTTTTTCTGCATTTCCAATTTGGTTAAACTTACAGTTTCGTTATTCCTTAATTGAATTAAGTTTGTTTCTCTTGAAAATCAGCTTGAGAATTTTGACAAATAAGAAACTTGGGGGCCGGGCGCGGTGGCTCAAGCCTGTAATCCCAGCACTTTGGGAGGCCGAGGCGGGTGGATCACGAGGTCAAGAAATCGAGACCATCCTGGTCAACATGGTGAAACCCCGTCTCTACTAATACAAAAAATTAGCTGGGCACGGTGGCGCGTGCCTGTAATCCCAGCTACTCAGGAGGCTGAGGCAGGAGAATTGCCTGAACCCAGGAGGCGGAGATTGCGGTGAGCCGAGATCGCGCCATTGCACTCCAGCCTGGGTATCAAGAGCGAAACTCCGTCTCAAAAAAAAAAAAAAAAGAAAAAGAAACTTGGGGCCTGGATAGTAGCCCTTTATAACACATGAATCTGCATAAAGATGTGTTTTAAATGCACATTTGATAAAAAGATAAGCATGGTCACTCATGAATTCTAGCTCCTTTCAACATCCTGCATGGATTGCAAGCAGTGTGAAAAGTTGGGGATATTTACAGTGGTCTCAGAGCTCTTATAAAGCAGTCACCTGAGCTCTTAAACTACATGGTGCTTCTCAAAAAGGGCTCCTTAAGTATCCGATCTGATGCATGTTATTTCCCAATGCAACTTGGGAAGGACAGAGTCACTAGCATATATTCAAACTATATTTCATCCAAGTGGGCTGTCAATAAACGTAAATCACTCTATGAAGAATTGGCAAAATTCCCATGGATACTGTGAAAATAAAGGGAATCAATGAAGAGATACAATTATTTTAGTCTCAGATTTAATTAATTTGTGGGAGAGGTCATTTTCTCTCAAATATATTCAAGTTTCTTCAAACACAGGTCAATGTTTGCCAGCTGATAGGAAAAGAAAACATTTAGTTTGAGTTTCCCACATGTGTATTAATCTTTATATCATAGCTAAATAAAATATTTTATAAATCTTCACATAGGTAAAAGAGAGTTCAAGCTGATGCAGAGTAACAAGTATTATCAATAGAAAATCTCTTAAGTATTCTTTCTACTATTTCTTGTTCTATTTTTTCTATTGGAGAGAATGAAACAAAATAATTTCACACCTGGTTTTATGAATTAACTCACTAAAGATTCTAGGTAGAAGTTATACAGATGCAAGCATAACTTGATTATTTTACAATTAGAACACTAAGACAAAGAATAAAATGGCATCCCATCCGATGCCATGCAGTTAGTTTACGTATGGCAGGTCTTACTCAGAGTCCCTAGTTCCTAACCTAGTCTTCTTTCTTCTGCACAAGTTTCCAATGCTATTTGGTTTTTCGTGAAGGAACTGTGTATCATGTCACAATTTCATGTTGATTTTCCTTAAAACTTCAGAGAAAAAGAAGGCAGTACAAGAAAAGTTACTCTTCATCGTCTAACTTTTCAAGTCAGGCAACATTCCTATGTGCAATGATCCTCAATATAGTCTAGGTCAACTGATCTATATGAGTTTTCATACTCATTAAAATGTACACATCACAAAGTACAATTAATGACTTCAGAGACCTTGTATGTTTCATCACTTACCTAGCCTATGCCTTACTGAATCCAAGAGGCACCCTGTATTTCTCTGAAAGTAAGCCCAGCATGAAAATACTGAAATAAGAGTGCAGGTGTACTCTTTGCTTTAAGAAGACACAATAAGCCAAACTGTGAACTTACCAAACAGACAAATTAGGGGGTGATTATTCACATTCTAAAAGGATTCACCACGGGATGCTTTAAAATCATAAGCTGCTCTATTGCATCTTAAATAAGCTGATTTACAAAGCTTCCTTTACAAGCACTTTTCACCATCCAGAGTTCATGGTTCCTTACCCAAAGGCAATGACAGAATTGTGAGTATAAAGTCCTATTACCTTCTAAGCCAAGCTTCCTTGCCCATATAAGAGAATAATTAGCACTATACTTTGTTTTTGAAAAATTAATGAGTCTCTCACTCCTCAAAAACTGAATATACACTGAGCATTTACTACGTACCTGGCACGGTGCTAGGCATTTTAGATAATGATCTCATTTACTCCTCCTCACCACAACTCTAGGAGATTAGTACAATTATCCCAATTATGGATGAGGAAACTGGGACTCAGAAAAGTTAGAGTTAAGTAACTTGACTAAATTCTTCTTTTTTTTTTTTTTTAAGACAGAGTCTTGCTCCATCGCCAGGCTCCAGGCTGGAGTGCAGTGGCATGACCTCAGCTCACTGCAGCCTCCTGGGTTCAAGCAATTCTCCTGCCTCAGCCTCCTGAGTAGCTGGGACTACAGGCGTGCACCACCATGCCCAGCTAATTTTTGCATTTTTAGTAGAGACGGGGTTTCACCATGTTGGCCAGGATGGTCTCAATCTCTTGACTTTGTGATCTGCCCGCCTCGGCCTCCCAAAGTGCTGGGATTACAGGCGTGAGCCACCGCGCCTGGCCAACTTGACTAAATTCTTGCAGCAAATAAGTGATTGTGCCAGGATCCAAAGCCAGATCTGTCTGGAGCTCTTGCCCTTACATATTTTACAATATAATTTCAGGTGAAATTTAACGATGTCCCTTACCTCTGACCTAACTGAGCATAATTGTGCTCCAAATGTACTATTCCAGTGAAGCAATCCAGTCTATAGCAATAGGGACCAGTAACACAGCTTGAATACAAAAAGATGGGGGGCTCACTAACAAGGTTGCCTATTCTGGTTACTGCATTGCCATATTAAGACTGGATTTATCTCCTGTAATTCCTACCCATTGGACCTAATTTTGCTCTCCAGTTACAGAGAACAATTAAAATCCCATTTCCCCAAACCTATCATATGTCTCTCATGATTTGTTTTTTTCAGTCTCTAGTGCCTCCAACCTTTTTGAAATATAATGGGTTTGTCTGCCATTTACATATATTTTATTCTTTCTTGAAACTGGTTTTTCTGGAGCACAGAGAACTTATGCATGTTATTTTTAAGCATTTATCCAACTAAAAATTACTGGAAAAATACACACCATAGTGGATAAGGGCACACTCTCAGAAACCCAGACTGCCTGGGTTCAAATCCAGGCTTTACCAATTGGCTTGATTTCCTTGGTGAATATATTTAAGGTCTCTGTGTTTCAGTTTCCTCATTCAACTCTGAAATGAGGACAACAGTACCTAGTTAATGTGGCTCTTATGAAGATTTTAAAAAGGGGTAATATTAAGCAAAAGGCAATATAAGGAAAACTACTCTTCAGTATCTATTCACATTAGGCAACATTCCTATAGCAATATACATATAGAGCTTACAGCCTGCTAGGCAGCAATTAGGGTACTGCCTAAGCTGCAAGCACTATATAAATGTTTGTCATTATTATTGATGGTATAGGAATGAATGAACACCTAACTGCCTTGAAAAAAATATGACCTATATCATTGTATGAGATTGATTTTATTATCCAGGTATAAAGAAGTCAAGCTCAACTAGAAAAGGCACTTGACTGGAGACCACAGACGTGCTTCTAGTCCCAATTCCTTCAAACACTCCAACTGGAAGATCTTGGACTTTATCTACCTCATCTTTTAAACAGAGGAATGGGACTATAGTTCCACCTCTAAAATGATACATTTTTATTCTAGGATTCTAGGATCCTATTACACCTGGACCCTGCTTAAATTTCATTACTCATTATGTTTGAAAACTACCATCAACATGCTAATATTTTATCTGCATGTTTATATCTGTTTATATTTCAACCAGCTTATCTGCATTGTTTTCATGAAAAAGAATAAGTCTATAGGCAGGTCTGAAAAAAAAAAAAAAAAAAGCTGTCGTGATAGTACAGAGAGGAATTTCATGTCACTTTGGAGAAGATAACCTAAAGTCCTACTCTGCCAAGTCAGTAGAACCCTGTCTGCCACACCTGGCCCAGTCCATGATATCTTGCTGAATTTCAACGTGGCCCTTTGTATAAACTCAAATTCGGGTTTGGATGGAATGTCAGGTTGATAACAACAGTAATGTTTTTTCAACAAAAGTGCAGGTTGGACTACCTTTTACCTACCAAAGTCACCTCATTCTTTGATATATATAACATTCAGCTAATTTTATTATGGCTTAGTATACTAGTACTCCTCATATACTTTATTGACCACCTCCAGATCTAGTGAAGGCATGATGACTGGTATCAATATCAAGGCAATTGTCTTCAAAGAATGTGGCAATCCATCCAGCAAAGTAAATTCCACAAGAGAACAAAGGAACAGCCACCCCAATTTCACTAATGACAAAAGCTTTGACATTTTGTAACTAAGCAAAAATGCATTATTCTATAAATAAAAATGATGTCCTTGTATATCTAAAAGCTATGAAACATTATCTTTTCTATTTTTAAAATTCTCTCGGCTCAAAGTCAATATGTAAGTTTAATTTTTTTAATTGCATGAAAATCTATGATGTTTTAGATCTTAGATACTAAATTTGTGAATCAAACGAACCTGGCTTCTCCCAATTAGAAGTGAGCATTCCTAGTACATAAAAAATGATGAATATTTTAGGCCAATATTTTGTGTTTGATGATTGACTTACAGAATCAATCTAAGTAGGTGTAAAGGTGACTAGACTTATTTTGGAACCTGTACAATTTCATAACAGTAACATGACCTTTAAATAATTCTGTTTAAATAATATTTAACTCTAATTTTATCTGTTAGCCCTTGAATTATGAAGAAGCTTCATGCTGACGTAAAGCTAAGGTTTCCATAAAAAGAATAAGAGCTTTATATTCTAGAAAGTAGAAATCTTAGAAAAATCAAAGAAATTAAAATATTGGAAGTTTTGATTCATTTCTTCTATTTTTAATAGGATTCTAAAATAACTTTTCTATACATAAGAAAATAGTCTGGTTCACATATATTGATGTATTGAAAAGTTATTACGACACAACACAGGTTGCCTGATACTAACATCGCTACACTAGCTTTGTTTTGGTAAATGTTTGCATTATAACTCTGGTTGTGTTACAGCAAAACACTCAGAAGAAAGTAAGTCACTTTTATACATATTACATGGCATATGTAGAGTCATCCCTTAAAATGCAGTAATACAATTGTAATACGTTAAATGCTTTAAAATACAAATGCTTTTGAAGAACATAATTTATATACTATTTATTAATAGGATTAAATCAACATTTTTATGGCTCTCTAAGCTTACCCCAGGAACTTTTCTATTAATTATTTCACTAAGTAACAATAGAATCTTTTTTTTTTTTTTTTTTTTAAAGATAGGGTTTCACTCTATCACCTAGGCTGGAGTGCAATGGTGTGATTTTGGCACACTGCAGTCTCTGCTTACTGGACTCAAATAATCCTCCTGCCCCAGCCTCCTTAGTAGTTGGGAACACAGGTGCGTACAACTATACTTGGCTAATTTTATTTTTTGAGATATGGGGTTTCACTATGTTGCCCAGACTGGTCTTAAACTTCTGGGCTCAAGCAATCCTCCCTCCTCAGCCTCCCAAGTACTGTAATTACAGTTGTGAGCCACTGCACCTAGCAGAGAATCTTATAGATAGATAGGTATTATTAACACCATTTTGCAAAATTTTAAAAATAAGGCACAGAAAGGTTAAAATAAGTTGTACAAGGTCAACAAATAGTAAGTGAAATTTAGCCAGACTTTGAACTTAGACATCCTGTTTCAGAATCTCAATGCTCTATTTTTCCCAAAGAAATCTCACTAACTAATGTACATATTAGATTGCACTGACATAGTAAGGAGAAAGAAAACACATTTTCTGTGTATATGCTATTGCCCTAGAAAATACAAATAGCTCCTGAAAAGACCAACGCTATCAAACAGTTTGGTAATACCTACTAAACATTTTAAATCTCTGCTATACTATATTAATATTTTATATCTTGAAAAGTTAAAGAATAATAGAGCCCAGCTTAGGTCCTTCCAAATTTGTAATGCTTCAAAATCTAAAATGAATTTCTAATTCACGACTTATAACTGCTCATGTAGGAAACTTATGACAATACCAGAGACAAGCCTTTCCAACAGTGCCTATGACATCATGGATATACAAATCTGCCCCATTTTACAGTACACATAAAAGACCAGAATTCAGCTGTTATCAGACAATAATAAACTTCTTCTGGTGAGTCAGTCTCTTAGTCTTAGATTTACATTCCCACTGTCAGCAAAAATTTTTAAGCTAAACATTTTTGAAAAGTAAAAATTCAATAAATAGCATTTATATTATCAACAGAATGTGTTTTCATTTCTTTGGTGCTAAAATATTTGATTTTACACTGTTCTTTTTTCTCTTTTCCATCCATCTCTTAGCTCCTTTGCTCCAATCCCTGCCTCTTCCCACCTCTGCTCCAGGGAAAAGGGCTGCAAACCGTCTGGATTCCTGGAGCCTCAAGCTCCTGAGTTAAACTCAGATCCACCCGTGGCAGGAGTCCCATTCTTTGTCTGAAGCAAGTGTCTGATTGAGTTAGATATGGAGTTGTCATCACAATGAAAAGAAAGCCCGGATTTTTTTTATTTTTGGTATTAAAAATAGGTCATATTTGTATTACAATGTCCATCTAATGAACTCTGACAAAGAAAATAGTTTCAGGCCGGACGCGGTGGCTCACGCCTGTAATCCCAGCACTTTGGGAGGCCGAGAAGGGTGGATCACGAGGTCAAGAGATTGAGACCATCCTGGTCAACATGGTGAAACCCCGTCTCTACTAAAGATACAAAAAATTAGCTGGGCGTGGTGGCGCATGCCTGTAATCCCAGCTACTCAGGAGGCTGAGGCAGGAGAATTGCCTGAACCCAGGAGGCGGAGGTTGCGGTGAGCCGAGATCGCGCCATTGCACTCCAGCCTGGGTAACGAGAGCGAAACTCCGTCTCAAAAAAAAAAAAAAAAAAAATTAAATAGTTTCATTATATTTTCACCTTATTTTCTCATTCCATTCTTAAAGGCATAGTGAAAGGAAAATTGTTATGGTCACTCCAAAATATTCTTTTCCACTTCTAATCAAGGTCTGGTTTGGACAAAACTAAGCAATAATTTCTACTTTGTATTTAAGGACACCAGTTACTGTGTACCTACAGATGTTCTTTATACTAATAGGGGGTCTTTGAAGTCATGCCTAAAACTTGCCACTTGATTGGCATTATGCTGTAGGTTTCAGGTGGGCTTTTGTAAAGTCAATTTTCTCCCAGTATCATTTTATTCCCACAGAGAGTAAGCAGATAGGAAAGTTCTTTTTCCCTCAAAATAAGGCTTATAGCATTGACCAGGGCATTTAAATGTATCTTTACAATTCTCAACTTGGTCTCCCAGAAAGAGCTTTTATAGATTTGGATTTTTTTGTCATAAAGTATTCTATTTATTTCCCAGCAGCTGGTGTCAAAAAAGTTGTTTTTTTTTAATATTCCTTTTAAATAAATAAAATCTGTTTTCATATTGTGTAAAATTAGTTTTGCCTGCTGTGAGTTTGTGGCATTATGAAGTGATCATTTCTTCCCATGAATTATTTAAAGTGAGGATATCAAAATCTGATGGAACAATAAAATGAACTATAGAATACAATTTAATTTTATAATATGCCAGTTCATACTAGTATCTCATAATGCACAGTAGTTGCAATACATTGGTTCAGAATTAGCAGATCAAGTATAAGTCCCTCAGTTTTATATTTTAGTATCTGAGAATCAGTTCTAAATTTTCTAGTGGGCTAGAGAATCATGCATATTTGGTAGTCCATAGATACCTAGAGACCTTTTTGCTAATTCCTCATGCCAGGCACTGATGTTTGACTAGCCTAGACTATATATATATTTTTTCTTTTTAAAAATCTTTAAGACATTGAGTTTGACAGCTGTTCACTCTTTCATTACAAAACAATATTGGTATTAATAGCATTTCCTCTGGAGTTCTCTGATAACTTTGTCTTATGGAACAAATGCACCAATATAACCACAATTATTCTTACTACTTATTCTCACTACAGAGTTTCTAGAAGGGAAACAATGATCCACTAAAATAACCCATGGCACTACTAGAACTTAGGGCAAAGCTGCTAAAACTTAAATTTTAAGGTGAGTGAGGAGGCATAAGGGAAATGAATGAGCTACTAATAAATAGGGAAAGGCATGATTAGAAGCTATAACAAAGTCTGAATCAAGGAAAGACCAAAGGTTATCTTGTATTTGATATCTATGTTTTAATAAATTATAATCAAAATACTACACTGATTTTTCCCTCAGTGGATTTTCTAGCATTCTATAAGAGAGAGTATGTCTGATTAACTTGCTATATTGAAAAGTGGGAGTCAGTGTATATTACTTACAAATACTCAAATAGTCTCTCAAAAAATTCCACCACAAAGATTAAAAAAATGGAAGTACAAGGAAACAAGATATTATGAGATGTTGGAAATGGTTTTACAAAGCAAGAACTGGCTTAAAACATGGCATAGCAATTGATGAGCACCTTTCTCATTAGTTCTAATACCCTAAACCAACTTATTCTGGATTCCATATTATCCATGTTGCCACTTCCTCCTCCAACCTAACTGTACTTCTCTCATCTCAGTGAAAGTTGCTACCATCTACCCAACCAGTCGATCAAGCCAAACATCAGCAATTCTTTTTGCCTCACCAACCACATCTAATCCATCAATAAGCCCCATTAACCCACACACAAAAGTACCTCTGAAACCCAACCATTCCTCACTATCTCTGCTATCATCAACAAAAATCACAATTCTCTCTTATCTGGTCTCCTAATTGATTTATCTGCTTCCAGTGTTGCACCATATAATCCATTACCTAAACAGAAGCTAGAATTCTTGAAATGCAGGACAGATGATATCATTCCTTGGCTAAAATTCTACAAGATACATATAGTGCAATAATAATGAAATTAAAATTCAAAACTATGACCAATAAGTCTCTCCATTATCTGTTCATGCCCATCTTTCTGTTCTCATCTTCTAACGTTTTTCTTTTGTTCACTGTGCTTCTTTGCCTATTCTGTCTCTCAAACCAACCAACCTCATTTCTATTAGCCCTAGTCTAGTTGTCCAGACTGTTGCCTCTGCCCAGACGGTTCTATTGCTACATCTCTGCATAGCTGATTTCTTCGCTCATAGCTCAAATATTATCTCTACAGAAAGGTGTTTCCTTGTGTGGCCAAGATAGCCAAAGCATCCCCAATTCATTCTACCCTGCTTTACTTTCCTCTTAGAACTAATTACTAGTATCTTCCTTATTTATATCCTGTATGTGCTAAGTATGCACATGTAGGTGTGTGTCCATAATCTCTATTACAGTATAAATTCCATGAGGGTGTGGTTCTTGGATGTGTTAGTTATCTATTACAGCATAACAACTTACCCCCAAACTGAGTAACTTAAAAAAACCAAACACCATTCCATAGTTTCTGTGGATCAGGAGTCTGGGCTCACTATGGGTAGGTGCCACTGGGTCAAAGTTTCTCATGAGGTTGTGATCAAACTGTCAGCTAGAGCTGTGGTTTCATCTGAACTCTGGACTGAAGAAGAGGAGACTTGCCATGTGTGGACCTCCACAAGGATAATTCATGGCTTGGCCCTTGCCTTTTCTCAGGGAGAACAATTCAGGAGAGAGTGATAGAGAGACTCAAGAGAAAAACTACAAGCTTTTTAAAAACTTAATCTTGGAAGTGACATCCTGTCACTCTTGTACTTTATTAGAAATGAGTCACTAAGTCTACCCAATACTAAAGGAGATGAAAATAGAGGATGTGGAGATCACCTGGGGCCATCTTAGAAGCTGCCTTCACAATTGCTTACCAGTACATTCTCAGTGTTCAGAATAATTTCTGCCTTTCAGTAAACAAAATAATTTAAAAAATGACTCTCTTATCAATTAGTTCTATTCGACATTTTGCCAATGATCAAGAAAAAGTAGTGAATAAAATCTCACTCAAGTAGCGATATTCAAACCAAAAGAGATGACCCCAGTAAGACAGTTTCATTAGGTTGTATAAGAAGAAAGTAGCAGTACAGCCTCAGTTTCTTCATCTGTAAAATATAGACAGTACTTGTACCACACTGTCGGAGACCTAATAAGGCAACTCATGTAAATGTTTAATATAGGGCCTCACAAATCAAAGGCAATAAATAGATATTGGCTATTATTTATTCCTAAAAAGTACAAATGCAAGGGAAGCATTTTTTGGGAAAACAACACAAATCAGGTTTTCAATGATGGTATTTGATATATCAGATATAACTCAAAAAAGAATTTGTGAACCACTTTCAGTTGTTTCCTAATGATATTAGCTTAAATATGAACCTACAACCAAAAAAAACTAATAAAATTTTGGAACTCATCAAGTGTACTGCTAGAAAGTTTTCCTTATATATAAGTGTACAGGCTAGAAAGGTTTTCTTATACTTATGTAAAGTTTTGACATCTTCTAATGGACATAATGATGCATTTGCAATCTCCACAATCATGAAGACCTAAATAGAGAGAGATGTGTAGCGCCCTGGAATTAGAAGATCCACAGTGTGACTGGGGTGAAAGTTTCCGAAAAGTTAAAAGACGACAGGGCACTGAACCCTGATCTAATGGGTTATAGGATTATGAAATTTAGGCAGAGGGCAATCATAGAATTATTCATGAAATCTTAGAATAGTGGCCAAACTTCATATTCAGAAAAGTACAAATAGGGTTAGGTAATAAAGCACGATTCCATATTATTTTTTTTAAAAAAAACTGCCTTGAAAGTTAGCAAAAATTAAGTAAGAAGTTGGAGAAATTCATAGAAGATATACCAAAATAGACTGAGTGGATATATGGATTGGAGGTTGCCATCAGAGAGGCAAACAAGGATGTCTTTAAACTTATTTACTGATGTTTCCATTTACAACTAAATGGAGCAGATGCATCCCAGATTTAAAGAAGCCATTACAAATGTATGAACAGTACCCCTACAAGATGTTATCATCCCTGTTCTAGTAATGACAGTGTCACTCACTGTTTTACTGATAGTCCTGATGGACAATCAGCATGAACCAGACATTTTCATCTCTCTATATACATCAGCAAAACTTTGACTATTAAATAGTTCAAAGACAGGCTGGGCTCGGTGGCTCATGCTTGTTATCCCAGCATTTTGGGAGGCCAAAGTGGGCAGATTGTTTGAGCTCAAGAGATCAAGCCCAGCTTGGGCAATGTGCCAAAATCCCATTTTGACAACAAAATACAAAAATTTGCTTGGTGAGCTGGTGTGCGCCTGCGGTCCCAGCTACTTGGGAGGCTGAAGTGAGAGGATCACTAGAGCGCAGGAGGTCAAGCCTGCAGTGAGCCAAGATCACACAAGTATACTCCAGACTGCAGCCTGGGTGATAGAGCGAGACCGAGACAGACAGAGTGAGAAATTCTATGAATTTCTCCAACTCCTTACTTAATTTTTGCTATCTTTCAAGGCAGGAAAGAAAAGGAGAGAAAAGAAGAAAAGAAAAGAAGGAAGGAAGAAGGAGGGGAGGGAGGAAGAAAGAAAGAGAGAAATAGGAAGAAAGAAAGAAAAAGAAAGAAAGAAAGAAAAGGAGGGAGGAAAGAAAGAGAAAAAGAAAGAAAGGAAGGGAGGGAGGGAAAGAAAGAAAGAACAAATGAAAGAAAGAAATAAAAGAAAAGAAAGAATCTCAGATATATCTATAATAGAAGAATCTCTCATAACAATTTCTGCAATATCCAGTGTGGCGGATCTAATGGTGACCTTCCAAAAGAAACACCCACACTCCAACCCCTGAAACCTGAGAATGTGATCTTATTTGGAAAAAGGATATGTGCGGATGTAAGGAGGTAAAGGATTTCTAGATGAGGTAATCCTGAATTACCCAGGTAATCCGTAAATCCAATAACATTTTCTTATAAGAGACAGAAAAGGAGAAGACAGAGAGACAGAGCAGAAGGCCATGTGAAGACAGAGGCACAAACTGGAGTTACATAGCCACAAGCAAAGGAACCTCTGGAGCTACCAGAAGCTGGAAAAGCAAGGAATGATTCTCCCTTACTCAGAGTCTGCTGAGAAAGTGTAGCCCTGACAACACCTTGATTTCAGACTTCTGGCTTCCAATTCTGGGAAAGAATAAATTTATGTTCTTTTAGGCCATCAAGTTTGTGCTAATTTCTAATGGCAATCCTAGTAAATTAATATACCCAGAACAAGGAATTATCTTTTCCAGAGAGGTAATGCAATGTAGTAAAAAGAATATTTTGAGTGAGATAGATTTATATTTAGACCTGGGGTTTCTTTCTCTATACTAGTTGTGTGCCTTTGAACAAGTTACTTTATATCTCTATCTTCAGGTTCCTCATTTAGGAAAATGATGGTAAGTCTCCCTTGTAGGATCCCTGTGTGATATGGCTATATGTAAAGTTCATCACTTACTGTAGGCATTCCAACGCTGTTATTCTGCTCAATATTCAGTACTCAATTAACCTGTTAATGATTGATTCAAACGTGCAACATGTCTACAGATGTTAAAAACTGTTGTTTTCCTTGAAAATCAACATACATTTTAGCAAGGTATTAATTAGGGCATATGGGATTGATTAATGTGGACACTAGTTGTGCAATACTAAATGTTTTAACAAACCTTTATTACAACCTGACTATTCATGTCATTTTAAATAACTTTCCTGGTTGTCAGTGGAACCATATTCAGTCTGTTCTTTTACTGCCTCATCCTTAATATACTCCATAGTTTCTTATACAGAAACAATGGAAAAGCTAGAGTATTAGCAGAAATTGTTTGCATCTAGCTTGGGCTTAAGACAGATATAGAGTCAAAACTGTGATCACAGAATTCTCCTAAACGTTAGTCTCAGAAAATTGACAACAGCATAATTACTTCTAGGACAAAGTACTCAAATTCATTCACATCACTGATACCTTCCTATCCCCGATATTAAAGCAGACAAAAAAGTAATTCTAACAATAATTTTATAGAGGAATAATATAGGAATCATTCAGTTCAGGTATATCTTATTCTGGAATAACTCAATACAAATTGAGACTCTAGTGAGAGCTATTCAAAATACACAAACAAAAGTAAAACAAATTTTCAAGAATTGATCTTTCTTACTTTTCTAGGGACAAATTGAAACCGTTATGAAAAAATTCTAAAAATAAAATATGTAATGAATTAGCAATACTATCATGTGTAGCTATTGTAATTTATTTTTTATTCATTTACTCAACAAGCATTTATTAAATGCTTAGTTGATGTCAGACGTTGTATTAGGCACTAGAGATACAGCCTTGAATAAGACATACTACTCCCTACCTTAAAGATGATTTAGGCCAAACAGTCAATGATAATAAAGTGCACATTACATGAATGTAATCTAAGGCAATTATAATTAGGGAATCAGGGAAGGCATTCTATAGAAAGTAAGCTTTAAATTGAGACTTGCTAAATTGGTTTTATTTCAGTGGAGGTGAACAGATAGCGGAAGAAAGGAGTAATGAAGAGTATTCAAAACAAAGAGAAGAACATATGCAAAGACTATAAATAAGAGTGAGTGTGGTGCACTGAAGGCATGAAAACAAGTTTAATATGATTGGAACACAGAATGCTAGGGGGAAAGAGGCATGAATCGGTTTAGAAAATCAGACAGGAGCCAGGTTCTAAGATTAGTGTTAAGGAAGTCAGAATACTATTGCAATAATTAAGGTGAGATAAGATGGTACCTTGGATGAGGGTAGTAGTTCTGATAAGAAGAAGACTGAACAGATTAAGGACATTCTTAGGAGGAAGCTCAAACATACCAGGTGATTGACTGCATGTAGAATAGTAGAGGATGTGGAAAAGGTAATGTCAGGTTTCTAATGTGGGCAATTAAGTAACTCTCACTGGAGGTGAGAGCATGTTTGGGGCAAAGAGCTGAGTTTAGAACATGTTGAGTTTGAGATGTCATCCAAGAAAAGAGGTGTAGAAAGCAGTGCTCAAAGAGAAGCCTGAGCTGGAGAAAGATGTGGCGGTCATTCAGATGAAGATGCTAATTAAATCCATGGGAGAAAATGAGATTGTCTGGGAAGACTGCCCAAAGTGAGGAGAGAGCCGAAGAGAGAGTTCAGAGAACATAAAATTTAGTATTACAAAGGTTAAGTAAGATTAGCAAGGCTGCCTCTAATGAGACTTTATACAACCCCCTTCATAATGAATTTTTACTTTCTACAGCAATTCAGGACTCACACTTCTCTCTTTCGACTCAAACAAAATTATAAGATAAGCAGGGTGGGCAACAGAACTTCTTATGGATAAAAATAATCTAGGTTTCAAGAGGTTAGGCTTGAGGTCATGGATCTCTTTATTTCCAGATTAGCTTTCTTTCTATATCATTACTCTATTCCCAAGGATTAGCTCCTTATAGCTTCTTCTTTGTTGTTAACCTGGACTGTGGCCTAGGTGTCATTTTAGAAGGGTGAAGCTTTTTTGCACTATATTGGATTAAAAATTTCTCCATCTGGAACTGATGAAAGGACAGAAGGGCTAACCTGAAGCAAAACTCAAGAGTGGGAAAACTGTTTTTTAGAGCTTCCCACGTCCTTCATCTCTACCTTTCCCCTTCTTTAAAAACTTTATTCATTCACTGAACAATCAGTTATTAAGATAATTTGTGGATATGGAAATTAACAAGCCACACACAGTCCCTACCATCATGGAGCTCACACAATAGTAGAATGGCAGACATAACAACCAACACACTAAAATTAAGAAAGAGAGGAGTGTGGAACCAGAGGAGCACACCAAGGGCATATCTAGCCTACAACTGAAGAGGTTAAGGAACAATTCTTGTAATAACTAATATTTCAACTAAGATCTAAAAAATGGTTGAAGTCGACTGTCTTGGCCGCAAGGAGAAAAACTGATTCAACCAATGAATTTAGAAAACTGTAATAGAAACATATAGGTTAGTGTGCCATCCTTTTGTATTTTTCAAAAAAGAAATCCCAGAATTTGCAACACTTGATCCAAAAAGAATGAATCTCCTCAAATTGTGGAATTCCTCCATTAGTACTGATATGGTTTGGCTGTGTCCCCAACCAAGTCTTACCTTTAATTGTAATACCAGGGTAGAATTGAAAATCCCTGGTAGAAGGTGATTGGATTGGGGGGGCACCATTTCCCCCAGGCTGTTCTGGTGATAGTGAGTTAGTTCTCACAAGATCTGATGGTTTAAAAGTGTTTGGCAGTCTCTTTCTTCTCTCTCTCTCTCTCTCTTTCTTCTCTCTCTCTTTCTTCCCTCTCTCTCTCTTCTCTCTCTCTCTCCTGCCACCATGTAAGATATGTCTTGCTTCCCCTTTTGCCATGATTGTGTTTCCTGAGGCCTCCCCAGAACTGTGAGTCAATTAAGCTTCTTTTCTTTATAAATTGCCCAGTCTCAATAGTTCTTTATAGCACTGTGAAAACGGACTAATACAAGTACTATCCAAGGATAACAGAGAACATTACTCTCACATATCTCAACTCATACCATGTAGGCAGGCACTTAATCTACCTCCTCCTGAGTCCAGATTTGAAGGCAAGGAAAGAACTCTAAGTACCTTGTCTTATTTATCTTTAGGACTCTAAGTTATATTATCTCCATTATGCAGTAGAGAAAAATCATCTGAAAAATTATGCAAATCTGCCCAAGATTTCAAGCCACTAAACAGGGAGCTAGGTCTTCATTCTGGTCGATTGGCTCCAAAGCATCTATTTGTTCTACCTTGAATATATATATACACACATATATATTTGTAGAGATGGTGTCTCACTATGTTGCCCAGGTTGGCCTTGAACTCCTGGCCTCAAGTGGTCCTCCCACTTCAGCCTCCTAAAGCACTGGGATTACAGGCATAAGTCCCCATGGCCAGCCAAGCATATGTTTTTATAAAGACTTGTGCACAGATGCTCAAAGCTACGTTATTTGTATTGCTGCAAATTATAAATGGTCTAAATGCCCATCCTGAAGTGAATGGATAAAGAAATTATAGTATACATATACAGTGGAATACTACACAGCAATAAAAAGGGTGAATTATTGATACATGCTACAACATAAATGGATCTCAAAATTAATATACTGAGTGAAAGGACAAAACAAGTGCATAAAATTCTATTTTTATAATAGAATTCTAATTTTTATAAAATTCTAGGAAATGTAAGCTACTGTGTAGTGACAGAAAACAGATCTATGGTTGCATAAGAAAACTGCTGGAGTGTGTATATATATATATATATATATATATATATATATATATATATATTAGCTGGGGGTAGTGGTGCATACCTATAGTCTCAGCTACTGGGAAGGCTGAGGCAGGAGGATCACTTGAGCCCAGGAGTTTGAGGTTACAGTGAGCTATGATCATGCCACTGTACTCCAGGTGGGTTGACAGAGTGAGTCCCTATCTCAAAGAAAAAAAAAGGTTTCCTTTCTCTTGTGTGAAGATGTAGGCATAAAGTGGCTGGACAATATGGTAAATATATGTTTAACTTTTTGAAAACTGTCAGACTGTCTCCAAAGTGGCTGTACCATTTTACTTTACTGCCAGCAACTTACGAGGGTTCCAGTTTCTCCATATATTCAAAAATCTTGCTATGTTCAGTCTTTTAAATGTCAGTCATTCTAAAGGATGTGTAATAGTGTCTCATGGGTTTAATTTGCATTCTCCTAATGACTATTGATATTGAGCATCATTTCATGTGCCCATATACCACCTTTTTCTTTTTTTTCGGTGAAGTGCCTGATCAAATCTTTTGCTCAGTTAAATAGTATGTTGTATATTATTGAGTTTTCAAAGTTCTTTATATTTTCTGGATATAAGTTTTTTATCAGACATATTCTTTGAAAATATTTTCTTACAGTCTGTGGCTTATCTTTTCATTTTCTTAATAATGTTTTCAAAGAGCAGAAGTTTTTAATTTTGATAAAATCTAATTTATCAACTTATTCTTTTATCGGTCATTCACAAATGAATTGTGCACTGATCATCTCCTAACATACTACATGATTTACTTATCTTTTCACTGATGGATCCCAAGTGGCTAGTATAGTACTGAATACACAGTAGGTATTAATAAACATCTGATGGATAAATAAAATTTCAAGTAGTGAAAGGAAAGTTATAGAAACTTAGTTCACTGGAAGCATAGAAAATAAAATAGCCTCAAGTGCAAAGCCATGTTCAGTTTTTTTGTTATCTGATCTAGTATGAAGTTTGATTGATAAAAGGACTCAAATTTATTAAATCTTGTTAAATAACCTGATGCTCTCTCTCTAGAGACAATTCTTTCTTCCCCAAAATAGAAGTGTGAAATTCCATAGAACGTAAATATAAAGCAATTAATTCTCTACCCACCTCTGTCCCTCACCTCACCCCTGATTCAAGTGCAATATGAACACCTGTAAATACATCAAGGCTGCTAAATTCTCAAAAGCTCTAATTGTGCCAATTATAAATAGGCCTCAGGATGAAGTTCAACTAGCAGTGTACCCAAAACCATTATCTGCAACTATAATCCATTATCTTTCTTTCATAATTAATTTTTCTAATAGGTCAGTACTATTTGTTTTATTTAAGTGCTATTCCAGCAATCTCATTTTCCCAACAACCAATGCCAACTGTGACTATATACATATTTCCATTAAATACAACAAATACATTCTTATATTATGCAAAACACTAAATTGGGCAGTGCAAGTTTTTTCTCATAAGTAGTAAGGTAACGTGCTACATTGGTCCTCAATTGCACTTGTCTTGACCAAGTGAATTAAGAGCCCAGTGGGAATTTATAATCACTTTTAAGACTTCCAGGTATGTGGGTGCTTAAACAGGTACTCAAAAGATGCTGCTTATTTTCATAGATTTTAACATCTAAATAAGTGGAAACAATGGCAATTACCAGAGATATAAATAGGTGGTTAGATAAGCACACACGAGACGTGTATGTTAGAGACATACCTATTATAGAGTATAATAGGGTTGTATACACATCTACATATACCTGTATACTCTCTGTGTGTGTGTATGTGTGTGTGTGTGAAATCAAAATACAATTTACTGGAACACTGAAGACAAAGCGGTCAAGCAGTTGAGAGAATTTACCACACTGATGAGCTTTCTTCCTCAGAGAGCTAGCTCCTCAGGCTCTCATTCAAAGTCTCTTTTTCTTTTTAGATACAATTCTAGACTTTGGATATCTACTTTTTCATCCACAACAGACTAAATGCTGAAAACTCGAGAGCATAGGTGAGCTTGTGGTTGACGCTAGCTGCAAGCAGCCTGACTTAGGGAGAAATGAGAGCTCTCCTAGAGCCAATCTGGGGAGTGTCCTGGTGGGGGCACTGAGACCCGCTGGTTAGGAGGAGGCCTAGTGCAAATAGGCAAAATTGCTTGGATGAAGGGAAATCAATCTGGGCCTAGTTCTTTTGGATGAAACCTTTGAGAACTCAAGATAAGGGGATATGGATCCAACAGGAGACTAGTAGAGAATACAAATTCATTATTTTGCTATACGATGCTAATTGCTTTTTAAATAATTGTTTCTCTATGAATTTTACTACTAGGCTTTTCTGAACTATTCTGTGTGAATTCAATACTGCCTGGATTTTTAAAACCACTTCTGACACTATAAACCAGACAAATCTTTCTTAAGAAATAAGAAGAAGATGGGGCCTTGCATTTCTCATAAAAGGAGAATGACTCCACCCTAAGTGTATTCATTACACACTGTTGAGGCATGAATTCAGGGAAAATTAGACTGAATATGAGATTACCATCCTAACTTTCTGAAACACTCCCAGCGCTGTCACCAGAGTTCTTAATTCAAATATTTACTTGTGATCTAAAAATATCTTAGTCCAAGAAACTGAATGATTACTCCACAATTAAAGTATATTTAGTGATCTGAGAAAGGATAAGTTTCTCTTCACTCAAGCAAATAGTTTTAGTACCCCCACCAATTAATAGCTTCCTCATATGGGAGCCATGATTATAAAAGAATGGGACTAATCTTTTAAACAAATCTATAGGCTTCTAACAAGGGCTATTTTTCACAATGGCCACCTTGGAAGAAAGTTACTCCAGGGATACTGTCATTACTTGAGAGTTGGGACTTCTCCTTTAGAATTGGATCATGAGAAAAAAACCACTTTGTGCTTCATAGTTACCCTCCCCTAACACCACATATCCCTGATTACCAACTTTGAATATGCCTAATTTACACTGATCAACCAAAAGCCTCCTCCTGGAGATTGGTATCATGGCCTATTTATCCTGGGTTTTGCTGGGAGGGTGGGGGATGAAGAGGGTTTATAGGAATTAAGAGAGTCTATTTTTAATGACTGCATCTGTGAAACATATGAAATTCCTTTGGCAAAAATGCAATATAAAACTAAGATTATCAAGGGCCTTTTTGTGGGACCAGTGAAATGGAGAAAAAATTCTCCATGACAAAATAGAGGCCTTTTAGGAATCCTTTTTTCTTCTGAGGTTGGCGTGTGTGTGTTTCTGGGTTGGTTCTCACCTGAACTGCTCTTTCAGAATCTACTGCAGTCATTTGGTATCTGGAATCTGGGAAAATTCCAACCTCACCCCAGCACTTGTGCAATAACACAGTAAGGCACATCAAGTCAAGTTTAAGCACCTAGTCCAGTGTTCTTTGCACCCTGTGGGCCTTCAGTAAGTACTTGTTGATTAACTGAATGTGTGACTCACTATCGATGTGAATTAGCTATATACATATTGCATTAAAATAAAACAATCAACCCAAATACTTTCTAGCTTTCCAAAAGTAATGCATCCAATTGACAGAATCATTCTTATCCTTCCTAATCCCCACTTCCTCCAAACCAATTCAAAGGAAGACAGAGAATATAAAGAAGCGAAAATGAACATAAGAAAAACAATTAGCTGATGCACTCTGCAAAGCCTATAATATTATCTAGAATGACAGCATAGCCATTGTTCGTGCTGCCAGAGCCCTGCATGTTTGCTAGCTCACCCGAGGTCCTGGGAGAATAATAAACTAAGCAGATTAGATGTAGACCGATGCCTCCACGCCACCACCAACTCACACAACGCACACACTGTTCTGAGTGTCTGAACACATGCGGGCAGGTAAACCCAGAAAATGGGCACTCCATGTTGGCAGGAGGGGAAGAGGCTGCCAACAAACAGGGCCTGTTTATTATTTAACAGTTGGTACTGCTAGAGGCCTGGCACCGCTATAGAGCACTCTCTGTTTCAGTGCAAGTCAGCCTGATTATGAGAGCGTGTGAGCCAAATCGTGTTTACCATAGTCTGTGAGAACCTCTGTGCCCTCAACAGACATGGAAATTCTTACAATAGCTCTCGTCCAAACAGAGAAAAATCACTCCTGAGGCGGAGGTAAAGGGCCCCACATGCTTAAATTTTGTCTGATGGCCTGGCTCAGTGTCTCTACGTGTACTTGCTTTTTTCCTGCTCAAGACAAGTCATTCCTTTCTAATGATACAGTTTCTAATCCTCTGCCTTTGGTTACTTTACTTTGGGACCTAAATCAACCAAATAATATGTCAATCACCCATCTACTGATATTGCTTATGCTGTCCTGCACGCTTTGGCTTTTCAGCAAAAGAATCTGCTGCCCAGGGCGGCTACCTCCTGCTTCTGCTTCGCCAGGGCTGCCTCTGCAGTAAGTCTCTTCTCTGCCAATGTGGGCCACAGGTGGATGCCTTCCTACAAATCCAATCAGCAGGATAATGTGCTACTATCACAAGAGTGGACCTTAATGACAAAGAGCCCTGCTTAGATGGTCACCCCATTAACTTTGATTTGATTATTCTGCCCTAGCAGAACACTTGGCTTCACAACCACAGATGGCAACAGCCCAACATCAAACCTGTAGAGAAAGTAGTCATGTTGGGTTCATACATTTTCAAAATATTAAATTTCATGTAAAAATATAAACATGACAAGTATTGAGAGAGTCCCTGGTTCCCTAGGAAAGCTCTGTTTTCTTTTCTTTTTTTATTTAAATAAACGAAGGTGGAGCACATAAATGACAATTGTGCTAACTAGGGAACAGTGATAATCTAATCATTTCTTTTGAAATTCAACATAAATCAACATTACTTTTAAGTGTAAGAACCTGGCTTTTATCTTCCATATACAACCAAGGCAATTTTTGATACTTTATGTGACTCTATTCTATACAACTCTTTATACATTCAGGATAAAATTTGGCTCTATATAAGCTAGTTCAGTATTTTGAAATTTAATTGTACCTTGGATACACTTCCTCTGTGACCACGAGTAAATCATCAAAATGCTTTCTACCAATGAGGGTAGAGGCATAGCAAACTCTAAGTCTAATCTGAAACTATATGCAGTGATTGTTTCGTGTTTTGTTTTCTAATTGACAGTTGATATTTCTACGCTAAATTCTCAAAATACTATTTGTTTTTAATTAAGTCCTCAAATTTGCTACACAAGGAAAATGATATATGCTTTGTATTGTTAAGTAAATACATAATTTTATACTTTCCATGCTACTATGGTTTTCAAGGAAAGTAGTTGTCCCTAGGTCACAGATTATATACACATACAAAACAAAAAAACTTTACAAAAACAAGGAAAATATGAAAAAATAATTGCCTAGCTAGGATCAAGTTAGCCCAAAGTTTAATTTAATCATCTCCTCTACTGAGGATCTGATAAGAGATGCTTAAGAAACAGCCCCAGGAGAGAGATCCAAGATGGCTGATGATTAGCAGCTCGGGCACGTACCTCCCAGTGAAAGCGCAAAGAACGAGAGGACGCCACACTTTCAGACGAATATTAGTTGCTCACGGACCAGGAGATTCCCAGTGGAGGAGCTCCACGGGTCGCCAGGGCGACTCTTGTGGCCGGCGTGGCGGTTTTGCTGGTGCCTTAGCACGCCAGTTCTTGGTGCAGAGTCCGGAGATTCCCGGGCAGAAAAGCACCATCAATCTTAACACCGCTGTTTTGGCCGGCTCAGTGGATTGCTCAGATTTCGGAGCAGGGAATCAACAAGTTGGACGTCAGAGACCCAGTTAGAAAGTCGGTAATTATAAAGACGACAGACGGACAAATATATAATGAAGGGAAGAAACCAGCGTAAAAAGGTAGAGAATACTCAAAATCAGAATGCCTCTCCCTCTACAGGGGATTGCAATTCCTCATCAGTAACGGAACAAGGCTTAATAGATTACACGTGTGTTCCAATAACAGAAGCAGGTTTCAAAACGTGGATGATAAGAAACTTCTGTGAATTAAAAGAACTTGTTCTAACCCAATGCAAAGAAACTAAGAACCTTGAAAAAAGGTTTGACGAAATGTTAACGAGAATGGACAATTTAGAGAAGAATATAAGTGAATTGATGGAGCTGAAAAACACAACACGAGAACTTCGCGAAGCATGCACAAGTTTAAACAGTCGAATTGATCAAGCAGAAGGAAGGCTATCAGAAGTCGAGGACCAGCTCAGTGAAATGAAACGAGAAGACAAGAATGCAGAAAAAAGGATGAAAAGGAATGAGCAAAGTCTCCAGGAAATATGGGACTATGTGAAAAGACCTAATTTACGTTTGATAGGTGTACCTGAATGTGATGAAGAGAATGAATCCAAGTTGGAAAATACTCTTCAGGATATCATTCAGGAAAATTTTCCCAACCTGGCAAGGCAGGGTAATATTCAACTCCAGGTAATACAGAGAACACCACAAAGATATTCTTCAAGAAGACCAACCCCAAGGCACATAATCGCCAGATTTATTAGGGTTGAAATGAAGGAGAAAATACTAAGGGCAGACAGAGAGAAAGGTCAGGTTACCCATAAAGGGAAACCTATCAGACTTACAGCAGATCTCTCAGCAGAAACCCTACAAGCCAGAAAAGAGTGGGGACCAATATTTAACATCCTTAAAGAAAAGAACTTTCAACCCAGAATTTCCTATCCAGCCAAACTAAGCTTTATGAGCGAAGGAAAAATTAAATCTTTTGTGAACAAACAAGTACTTAGAGAGTTCACCACCACCAGGCCTGCTTTACAAGAGCTTCTGAAAGAAGCACTATACATATAAAGGAACAACCAATATCAGCCTTTCCAAAAATATATCAAAAAGCAAAGAACTTTAACACAATAAAAAATTTACATCAACTAATGGGCAAAACAGCCAGCTAGCATCAAACGCCGGTATTAAATTTATATATATTTTAATCGGATAAAAAGCCAAAACCCATCGGTATGCTGCATCCAGGCCCATCTTACATGCAACAATACACAAAGACTCAGAGAGAAGGAGGAAGATTTACCAATCAAACAGAGAGTAAAAATAAACTAATAAACAAAAAGCAGGAGATGCAATTCTCGCCTCTGATAAAGTAGACTTTAAAGCAACAAAGATCAAAAGAGGCGAGGAATGACATTACATAATGGCAAAAGGATCAATGCAACAAGAAGAGTTAACGATTCTATAGATCAACGAGATAGAAAATTAACAAGGATATTCAGAACTTGAACTCAGACCCGGAACAAGTAAACTTAATAAACATTTATAGAACTCTCCACTTCAAATACACAAAACATACATTACCACCTCACACCTATTCCAAAGGTGACTATATAATTGGAAGTAAATCACTCCTCAGTAATCGCATAGCATTTCATAGGTTTAAATGAAATATTGGTTGGCTGTTTGTTTGTTATCTTCTTCCCTTATTCCTTCCTGACTACATCATTAAGTATAATTATCAGTATAAAAGAGCTTTTCAATACCCATTACTAAATTGCATTCTAGCCTGGGCAAGAAAGCAATACTCCCATTCTCTCTCCCTCTTTCTTTTCCTTCTCCCTCTTCCCCATTCTCTCTCTCTCTTTCTCTTCCTTTTTCCTCCTTCCTATTCTCACTCTCTCTTTCGCTTTTTAAAAAAAAAAAAAAAAAAAAAAGAAACAGCCCCAAATTAAGGCAGTAGAATCAGAAAATCCCTTTTTTTTTGGAGGGGGGGGGGATGGAGTCTTGCTCTGCTGCCCAGGCTGGAGTGCAGTGGTACGATCGATCTTGGCTCACCACAACCTCCGCCTCCTGGATTCAAGCTATTCTCCTGCCTCAGCCTCCCAAGTACCTGGGACTGCAGGTGCCTGCCACCACACTCGGCTAATTTTTGTATTTTTAGTAGAGACAAGGTTTCACCATGTTTGTCAGGTTGGTTTCAAACTCCTGACCTCAGGAGATCCCCCTGCCTCAGTCTCCCAAAGTGCTGGGATTACAGGTGTGAGCCACTGTGCCTGGCCAAAATCAGGAAATCTTTCCCAAAACATCCTGTGTATAACAACACTCATAACTAATACTTTATGGCAGAATAATGGACCTGATCATAGGTTCACATGGAAAATGTTGATATTTCAGCCATGACCAAAATATAAACAGGATTTTTCATGGTGAGTAGATAAAAGGTAGCGTGTTTATCTCTGTGCTGAGATACTTCATCGTAAGTGGTAGGAAACACAGTAGTAGCTCACATTCATTAAGAGGTATGCTGGAAGAACGTAATATGTATACACCCAGTTAATTTTCATAACAACCTTTATTTTTTGGTGACCACTATTTACAGTGATTACTATTATTTTCTCCACTTTACAGATGAGGAAACTGAAGCACAGAGTGGTTAAGTAACTTGTCCAAGGTCCTACATTATGTAAATAAAAGGGATACAATTTGAACTAAGGTGGTCTGGCTCCAGAGTCTAAGTGTAATCACTGTGTTCTGCTTCTCATAATAATGATCATTGTTTCTGAGGCTTGTGTTCAATTTTAAACTGTATATTCCCTGAGGGTGTAGAATGTTAGAGCTGAAGTAATTTAAAATGATCTAACCCATGGCCTAAAGCTCCAGGTAGGGAGAGGAAGTTTGGGAAAACTGTGTAGCCTCGAAATTTTGTGGATAGGCACAGTTTTCTGGGAGAAGACTATGAACCACTTATCTAGTCTAAACGTCTCAGTTGAGACACCAAAAATAAATAAAAAATAGAGCCACAGAGCAATGGGTGTAAATGCTGCATATTTTCATGAATGCAACATAAGAAGAACCAAACCCAGAAACCAGGGCTCTTTTCATTATCCTGTCTACCCAAACTCGGCTCCCTTAAAGGTAGAAGAAATCTGTGTGAGAGATGCTGAGTCTGCCTGTACCTCAACCTGGCTCCACAGGACTCAATAAAGCAAATCAATGAGATGAGATGTATGGTGTAGTGCTTTCTCGACTATTCAATGCTAATGGAAAAAAGCTGAGAACACATTTAAGAGGCAAGAAATAAAATTATCTCTTGACAAAATTGACTGATTTACTCATTTAGCAAATACACACACCGGTACACACACACACATACACACACACAATTTATTTTAGTGGTATCCCAGAAACTTTCTAAATTTTTTTTTTTATTTCTCTTGAGTCTTTTCTTGCAATGTATATTTACCTAAAATTTATCCCTTATGTTCAAATTTTTCCCTTTTATATATAAAGTATTCATTATGATCATTTTAATTTCCTCCATTTCTCTGGTTATTTCCCCATTGTATTTCTAAATTTGTGCATTTGTGGGATTTCTCATTTAGTAATTAAATCATGTGATATTGGTTTTGTTTACTGTTCTGTTATTGTTCTCTTTGAAAAAAACCAACTCTTTGATTTATTAGTGTGTCTCTTTCTTATTTTTTAATTCCTTAACTTCTGACTTTATTTTTTTAAATAAATTCCTTCTTTCTACTTTGCAGACTTTTTTGTTGTTGTTTTAGCCAGCTTCATGAGATGAATGGTAATACATTTGTAATTATTTTCTTTCCTGTAATAATCACATTTAAAGATATGGATATTCCTCTGAACACTGCTTTATCTATATCTATACATACTTATTTTCTGTAAATTCTGTAATTCCTCATAAGCCAAAAATTAATTTTAAAAAGCTGTTGGTCTTTTTTCTTATCAATTTGCATGCGTTCTTATTTTTTTGGAGATAATGTTTTTGTCTAAGATATGAGTTGCCAATCAAAATTATAACTTTTTCATATCATGTTAAAAACTTTTCAAATTTTTTATTTGCTTGATTTTTCTTATTCACAACTCTGGTAATATCATTAGAAGTTCTCTCTTTCCTCTCCCAGCTTTTTGTTTCCTATATGGCTTTTGGTCCTATTACAGTTTTATTTTCTTCTTTCATTTCCTTCTTGTTCTCTCACAGACAATCTTATTTCTCCTTATTTGTCTTATCACTTCTTTGATCTTGTATATCTAGTTTTTGATCTTTATTTTATTTTATTTTTGAGTCAGAGTCTTGCTCTGTCATCCAGGCTGGAGGGCAGTGGCATGATCTCGGCTAACTGCAACCTACACATCCCAGATTCAAGAGATTCTCTGCCTCAGCCTCTTGAGTGGCTAGGATTACAGGTGCCCACCACCACACCCAGCTAATTTTTGGATTTTTAGTAGAGCCTGGGTTCCACCGTGTTGGCCAGGCTGGTCTGGAACTCCTGACCTCAGGAGATCCACCTGCCTCAGCCTCCCAAACTGCCAGGATTACAGGCGTGAGCCACCATGCCTGGCCTTGACCTTTTATTTTAAAGAGGCCAGAATTTCTCCTATTTATTTGCTAGTATGGAAAACAGATATTATTTTCTTGTATAATTCTTCTTCTGGTAGACATTTTGATCTGGTTTCTTTGCGTTACTTTTGTTTTTTTTTAAAGCTATTAGCTTTGCTTAGCTGATAGCTAAGTATGGGTTCAATGCAGGTTCATTTCTGATTATATTTCCTTTTTCAATGAGTTAATCCTAACATCTATTTGCTGCAGGAAAAAGCCTGGCATAGTAAACTGAAGACTTCAGAAAGTTTCATTTTGGTGCCATATTTGCTGTTATGTTTTACCTTTCTCACCAACTATATTGTACACATTGTTCAAGAGATACGGCTCTGCTCAATGTTCTCAGTGTCCTGTCTTCCCCATTTAGATGAGTGGAAGTTGTAAAGAGCTTGCACAAAGTCCTGCCTGTTATATATTTTCCAAGTTATGATCTAATGTTTCTTTATTTCTCCTCTCCTGAAGGTGATCAACAGTGGCAAAAGCTGGTGTGGTTTATCATCTCCACTTTGCCACCCATGCATCCTGGTTTTGGTACATGTGGCAGGCTGGCGTCATTCTTCATTCACACCACCTCCTCTGTTGTAGAATTAGCCTCAGCAACCCTTCTGCAGACCACCTATAGCCTCACACTTGCCTGCTGCATATAAGTAACTGGAGCCTGTGTCTTTCAGGGTCATTCCATCAACTTTTGGGTGTACTGCCTCCTGCCTATATTTAAAATACTCTCGACATTGTCCCTGTTCTAAATTTCATAATATTCCATTGTTTGTGATCTGAAATTGTACCTGCCTTCTATAAGAAAAGGCTTGTTATATGTGTCTCATTTTTTGTTTAATTGTTTGTTGCACAGGAACATATGGGACAGTATTACATTTACTTTTTCATCTATGGCCTCCTAATTGGCAAAAACAAAACTTCTCTTATTAACTCCTCTCCAATCCTTCTCTCAATCAAGTGCTTGCCCACCCTTGTCCTTAAACCAGGACTAATCCCTTGTAAGGTGTCCTGTTGTAAGGTGTCCATTACAGCATTCACATTCATTGATCATTTATATTTCCCCTCATAATCATATTTGCTTTTAAATAGGAGATTTGAAAAAATCTAAACTAAACCTTAGACTTCCAGATGAAGTTATAAATTATAACTATGATTATGGAATGACAAATAACATGGTATATGTGGAAAAGAAGTTAGAGGACCCCAATTAGTATCTGTAAAATGACTTCATGTGAGTGAGTAATAAAGTTATGTTTGAGTTGCTTTAATATTTAAAATTAGCTACTGCAATGCCTCATTGTTTTCTATCATAGAAGAGTGGTAGGAAAATGAGGCATTTGTTGTAAGTAAATTTGCTAGTTACCTGTTTAAGCAGTTTTCTTTTTCTTTTTTGAGACAGAGTTTCGCTCTTGTTACCCAGGCTGGAGTGCAATGGCTCAATCTTAGCTCACCGCAACCTCCGCCTCCTGGGTTCAAGCAATTCTCCTGCCTCAGCCTCCTGAGTAGCTGGGACTACAGGCATGCGCCACCATGCCCAGCTAATTTTTGTATTTTTAGTAGAGACGGGGTTTCACCATGTTGACCAAGATGGTCTCGATCTCTTGACCTCGTGATCCACCCGCCTTGGCCTCCCAAAGTGCTGGGATTACAAGCATGAGCCACCGGCAGTTTTCTTTTAAGCTTTAAGGTGAAAATCTTTACACTGAGTTCCTATTTTCTGAAACAAAGAAGTCACTTGACATAGTGAAAATGTACTAGAGTGAGTAGTTCTGGATTCTTAAGCTCTTTCTGTTACTTATTATTTTTAATAAAGTTTTGGCACATCATTTAGTCCACCCAAGTCTCAGTTCTCCCACCTGTAAAATAAGAATGACAATACTTCCTTTCTTACAATGTAAGTTTTTTTTTAGTGAAAAATGACATAATACATGTCAAAATATTTTGTGTACTAACAACTAGAAAATGATAAGATCCTTAATACTAAAAGGTAATCCAAATAAAATAAGGTATTACATAACTATCAAAGATAATAGAAGCTCACAGGGCAGTTATGCAAATACTTTCATGTATTTTGTGTGTTTTTTTTCTAGTTGTTTAGCCAAGGTCCTGACTTCTATTTCAGTTCTCATTGCCATCAGTGAGTCTGCCACTAGAAAAAACACTTTCTGTCTTCCTGCCTCCTCTTCTCCAGTATATCTGCATAGTTTTTGTTTTTGTTTCTTTGGTGTGTTTTCTGTGGCTTTAAATCTGCTGCAAAAGATTACACAGAGTAACGAAAAGCGAAAGCAGCTTTGGAGTGAGACAGACCTGGTTTGAATCCTGACTCTGTCTTTGTGCTCATCATTTAACATCCCTGAATCTGTTTTCTTATCCATAAAATGAATTTAATCACTGATACCCTGCAGGGCTATCTAATATGTGAAGTTCTTGGATTTCATCAAATCTAATTTGCCTTCTTGAAACTATATTTTGCTTATTTCAATGTTTTTAATTGAAGTTTTATGGCATTTGACAATGGATATATTGTTGCACTGTGATCAATAATTATTTTATTCAATGAATCATTTCACTTTTTTCTAAATGTCACCATAGAATTCAGTTTTCTGGCCGGGTGTGGTGGCTTACACCTGTAATCCCAGCATTTTGGGAGGCCAAGGTGTGTGGATCACTTGAGGTCAGGAGTTCGAGAGCAGTCTGGCCAACATGGTGAAACCCCATCTCTACTAAAAGTACAAAAAAAATAGCTGGGTGTGGTGGCAAATGCCTGTAGTCCCAGCTACTCGGGAGGCTGAGGCAGGAGAATCACTTGAACCTAGAAGGCAGAGGCTGCAGTGAGTTGAGATTGTGCCTCTGCACTCCAGCCTGGGCAACTGAGCGAGACTCCATCTCACATTAAAAAAAAATCCAGTTTTCCTTAAAATCAACTTTTTGTTGATTTCCTTGGATGGAGATCTTCAAACTACTAGTATAGATTGATCTCGTTATTTCTATTGTCAGGAAGGGAAAACAAAGGGAATGATAAAAACTTGTTGGATTACCTCCTATGTCACCAGGAAAAACAGGATTAGCACTCAGTCTCTTGTTCTGTGATCTGCTGATAACCTGTTGAGCTAGCATTTTCCTAGCATCAAAGGGAGAAACATCTATTCATTTGTAATTATTTTTTTTAAAAAATGGTATTATGGAGATTTTTCTCTTTATGTTCAAAATAAATAAAACATCCAAGTGATTCCTGGGACTAGGGAGAAAGTGGAAGGTAAACCAAAGGCTATGGCCAGAGAGCAAGAAGGAGGTAAAGGAGATAAAATTTGTGGCAGGTGAATCCTAATCCATCATAACATGACAGAAGTATTTAAAAAGGAAAACTACTCTCTCTCTCCTCATCTGAGGCTTCCTCCAGGACCCTGTAGGAGAGGAAGATATACTGCTGAGTCTTCATTTGGGGAGCAGCAGGAGAAGGCAGTGCCTCCTTAGCCAAATGAACCCTTCCTGACAGCTGTGGGGATATGCGTTTGTGCCACCAAGCCCCTTAGAAAATTATCCCTAAAATGACTAATGTTTAATTAGTCAAAACAACAACAGAAAAAAACCAGCTTCAAAGAGAAAGCTATGTGGAGCGACTAAATAACCCAAACTTAACGTGATCGTCCTAGCATTATTTTAGCGATGCAATAGGGTATAGAGAGTGAAAAAGACTCTGAGATGGGATTTACAACTCTTAATTTTAGTTTCAGCAGTTTCACTATCTAGCTGTGTGGTATTAGACAAATGGCTTAACCTCTCTGGACCTCTCTGATCCTTCAAATTTAAAATGAGGGGGTTGATTACCAAGTGATGTCTAAGAGCCCTTCTAGAGATAAAAATTCCCCAATCTATGATAATAATAATTAACATTTGATGGTCCTTTACCACCTACAAATGATTTCCACATACATTATCTAATTTGATATTCATGCCAGTTCTGAGGTAGTATTACTATGATTATGCCCATTTTTAGAAGAGAGATTCAGAAACCACAAAATGGCAGAGTTGGCAATGAACAGATGTTCCCAAGAGGCAAATACCCCTTCAGTAAAAGAAGCAGCTGATGCTAACAAGGATAAGTAAGAGCAGACAATTCAGCCTGTGAGCTCTTGTTTAGGGGTACAACAGAATTTCTGGAAGCTTCATTGGGGTAATGATAATCCACCATGTGGAATGTTATCTGATGATGTATTTATCAAAAAAACTAATAAAAAGAAAATTAAAAAAAGATACAATAATTGTTACTGCACTACACCCTAATGAATTATTGTGTTCAAGGTTCCTACAAAAAAAAGTAATATTATACTCGGCTTATGTTTTAATTGATTTATTAATATTTTATCACAGGAATGTAATTTAAGCTCCTCATGATTTAGATCTCATAAACCTTTAGCATTTTGCAAATTCAAATTCCAATTTAAAGCCAGGGCGAGCAATTAACTTTTCTATCATCTTGTCAGGGGAGAAGGTTCGTGTTTAATTTGAGACAAAGTGACAGAAATATATATACACTGTATGTATTACTCCAATTTAATTTATGAGTCAGCACCATCCACCTTCAAAATGTAGATTTAATAGAAGAGGAGGAAGAAAAGGCCGTGCTGTCATGATAGGGCTGTAATATCTGCCCTGAATTTCTTACATATTAAAAAAAAAGTCGCTGGTTTGTTGAGATACCAGGCTAGATTGATTGCAGGCCTATTTCCAGTTCTTTTGTTTCAAATTCCACTTACTAATTCTTTTCTCATACAGCACATAATCTCATAGATATCACAGGGAGCTCCTACCTCTGCTTCTACCTCTACTCCTACCCCATCCTCCATTTCCATGCATAGCTGCTTCTACAGGCTTATCCTAAATCTTGACAAGTGAGATATACTATGGTAAATACTGCTTTGAGGTCATGTCTTCATCATCTTTCTTGTCTTTCCAAAGACATCTTCTAAGTGCTCTCTACCTAAAGCAAACAAACATTAAACCTCCTCACAATTTTATATTTTAATGTTCAGGGTATATCTGGCAAGGTAAAACACTGGGACTTTCCAGTGATCCTTTACAAAACATTTAAGGACAGGATGTTAATAAATAAGCTAAAACCACATAAGGTAGTCAGGTGAACTGTAGCGAAGTACTTCCCCTTAGTGGTTATTAAGCATAGGAACAGGGCTGTGGAGAGAGGTTAAGGTATTCTTACTAGCTCCGTTATCCTATAATTCACCAAAGGCACACAATGCTCTATGCTGATGAGATGAGTTACATGACATCTCCTCCCTGGTTCAATCAAAGGAAAGCAATTTACATCTCAAACCAGTTCTCTCATCAGTGGGACATAAAAACTGCAGAACAGAGACGCAGCAAATGTGCTTATTTATACAGCCTCAACTCAGTTGCCACTGTTCTTTATTATTTTCCTTCTCTCCCACCTCCCCTGTATGGTGGCCATTTTGAATGGGATGCTTTAAATTCTAAAGTGAGAAAAAACAGAACTAAGAACAATTCAGGAACATAATTAACTAAAGGTATCTTGTGCTTCTGACAATCAGTGTCCCTTGTGGTCCTAGGCCAATCCCTTTGTTCCACTTCAAAATAAAATCGAATTCCCCTTGCAGGCCACAGGAAAAGAATTAGACGATTAATGGAAAATTCTGGAAGGTAGACTCATAAACGTTTCTTCATTTTTCAGGCATACAGTGTTGTGCTACATAAGTGAATACAGTACATTTGTCAACGAAAAGCTATGTTGAATTAGTGTGAAGTCTTCATTCATAAAACAAGCTTATTTTTACTAAGTCTCTATTAATCTCAGCTTAATTATATTAGGTATTTTGCACTTGCATACAAAAGTGAAAATGGCCAAAACTGCATTTACTGCACCTGCTTAAATACAGTCATATCCCTAAAAACCATTGCAGGGAACAAGCTCCCACAGACATGGCTTTTAGGCAGAATATGGGATTATGGCAGAGGGGTTTAAATACAGGAGGTAAAAATGGTAATCATATTCATCAACTACACAAAGAAGTAAAAACAAGAAGCTCTAGATAATTCTTTTTAGTGGACTCACTAAAATAACAATAAGAGCTTGATGAAGAGAACATGATTGTCGAAAGCTTGTCCATTTTACATTTTCTCTTTACATAGTGCAATGAAAAGGAAGCACCTGCAGTTTCTACTTGTGTTTGTGTTCGTGTGTGTGTGTGTGTGTGTGTGTGTGTGTATGTGATGTTGAAAGAAATCGTGGACATCACATTTACTTTAGGAGCTACTAGTCTAATCTTAAGTTCACATTCTCTATCATAAAGTTGTATTTGAGCCCTCTAGGAATACCCATGCAGTGCAGAAACATTCTTCACCCTAAAAAGGGCAATCCTTTCTTCACACCCTTTTCCTTCATTCAGACAAACTAGCATTTTATCACTTTGGACATTAAAGTAAAACAGACTTCTTTGTCATGAATATTTTTAGACAAAATAGACCAAAATATCATGTATTTTCCATTATTTATTAGAATCTACTTTACTGATATACACCAGCCCACTATAACATCACTGTAGTGATGTCCTACTACTTACCTAAAAAAATTACTATTAACTACATATCGCAGGTATTTGAAGTACATAACAAAACTATAAATTGAATTATATTGGAGGGCTGGTATGATCTCACATGAAGTTTGAGCTATCATTATTAAAAACAGAAATTGCATTTAGTTAATGCATCTTACACTAAATCAGTTTACTTTCAAGGTTATATAATGAGAAAAAAATATTTTTTTAAAAACAGACAATGACTGAAAAATTTCATAGGAGCATTTCACATGACAAGAGAATTCTTCCTCTCTCCCTTCTGCTGCCTGCCTGCCTTCCTTCTTTCCTTCCTTCCTTCCTTCCTTTTCTTCCTTCCTATCTTCCTTCCTCCTCTCCCTCCCTCCCTTTCTTTCTTCCTTCATTTTTTCCTCTCTCTCTTCATCTTCTTTTCTTCCTTCCTTTAATTTGGTGAAAGAGGTTACAAAATCTGAGTAAGAAAATAATATTTTTGTTTCATAATTCACATGCTTTAACTATTCATCATACTGATTTAGGGGAAAATTTGGATAACTTCTTATGGCATTGTTTTTTCTTAGAGTCTATAGATATCTTTCAGGGCTCTAGCTATTTCCAAACATTCTTATAACAGCCTCCAATACTCCACACTGCAATGTACAATATGCCCTAAGCAAACATAGTCTTTTATAAAAGACTGCAATAGCTAGTGAAGAAATACTTTTTCAATTACTTTTATAAAGGCACAGAGCAAATGACAGTACAGTATGTGCATAAATAAAGCAAAGGTTCAAACTTCACTTTTACAACTACAATGTCACTAATAGACATCATCCCCTCTCTGCTGTTCTGCATATCTAGATTCAAATCTGAGGCTTAAACAATGCTTTAATGACAAAACAAAATAAAGGGCTAACCCAATCTTTCAGGTTCCAAAAAAGGTACTGGAGAGTAATTCTGTTTATATAGGTGTTTGTCACTATGGACATTCAATTGATAAAATTCTGAAATTACAACAAAATTAGAATCTGAATATGTGTTTTATAAAATGATTTGCTATAGGTCTTCATGGGGAAGACAGCAATCCTCAGTATATCAAACACTGTGGTTTATTTATTTTTTTATTTTTTTATTTTTTTTATTTTTTTTATTTTAATTTTTTTTTTATTGCATTTTAGGTTTTGGGGTACATGTGAAAAACATGCAAGGTTGTTGCATAGGTACATATGTGGCAGCGTGATTTGCTGCCTTCCTCCCCTTCACCTATATCTGGCATTTCTCCCCATGCTATCCCTCCCCAACTCCCCACCCCCCTCTATCCCCCCCTCTCCCCCCCAACAGACCCCAGTGTATAGTGGTCCCCTCCCTGTGTCCATGTGTTCTCATTGTTCAACACCCACCTATGAGTGAGAACATGTGGTGTTTGATTTTCTGTTCTTGTGTCAGTTTGCTGAGAATGATGGTTTCCAGGTTCATCCATGTCCCTACAAAGGACGCGAACTCATCGTTTTTGATGGCTGCATAATATTCCATGGTGTATATGTGCCACATTTTTCCTGTCCAGTCTATCATCGATGGGCATTTGGGTTGGTTCCAGGTCTTTGCTATTGTAAACTGTGCTGCTATGAACATTCGTGTGCATGTGTCCTTATAGTAGAACGATTTATAATCCTTTGGATATATACCCAGTAATGGGATTGCTGGGTCAAATGGAATTTCTATTTCTAGGTCCTTGAGGAATCGCCACACTGTTTTCCACAATGGTTGAACTAATTTACACTCCCACCAACAGTGTAAAAGTGTTCCTATTTCTCCACATCCTCTCCAGCATCTGTTGTCTCCAGATTTTTTAATGATCGCCATTCTAACTGGCGTGAGATGGTATCTCAACGTAGTTTTGATTTGCATTTCCCTAATGACCAGTGATGATGAGCATTTTTTCATATGTTTGTTGGCCTCATGTATGTCTTCTTTTGTAAAGTACCTGTTCATATCCTTTGCCCATTTTTGAATGGGCTTGTTTGTTTTCTTCTTGTAAATCTTTTTTAGCTCGTTGTAAATTCTGGATATCAGCCCTTTGTCTGACGGGTAGGCTGCAAAAATTTTTTCCCATTCTGTTGGTTGCCGATTCACTCTATTGACTGTTTCTTTCGCCGTGCAGAAGCTGTGGAGTTTGATCAGGTCCCATTTGTCTATTTTGGCTTTTGTTGCCAATGCTTTTGGTGTTTTGGTCATAAAGTCCTTGCCTACGCCTATGTCCTGAATGGTTTTGCCTAGGTTTTCCTCTAGGGTTTTTATGGTGTTAGGTCTTATGTTTAAGTCTTTAATCCATCTGGAGTCAATTTTAGTGTAAGGTGTCAGGAAGGGTCAAGTTTCTGCTTTCTGTATATGGCTAGCCAGTTTTCCCAACACCACTTATTGAACAGGGATTCCTTTCCCCATTGCTTGTTTTTGTCAGGTTTGTCAAAGATCGGGTGGTTGTAGATATGTTGTGTCGCCTCCGACGCCTCTGTTCTGTTCCATTGATCTATATCTCTGTTTTGGTACCAGTACCATGCTGTTTTGATTACTGTAGCCTTGTGGTATAGTTTGATGTCGGGTAGTGTGATGCCTCCTGCTTTGTTCTTTTTGCTTAGAATTGACTTGGCTATGCGGGCTCTCTTTTGGTTCCATATGAAGTTTAAGGTGGTTTTTTCCAGTTCTGTGAAGAAGGTCATTGGTAGCTTGATGGGGATAGCGTTGAATCTGTAAATTACTTTGGGCAGTATGGCCATTTTCACAATACTGATTCTTCCTAACCATGAACATGGAATGTTTCTCCATCTGTTTGTGTCCTCTCTTATTTCATTGAGCAGTGGTTTGTAGTTCTCCTTGAACAGGTCCTTTACATTCCTTGTTAGTTGTATTCCTAGGTATTTTATTCTCTTTGTAGCAATTGTGAATGGCAGTTCGTTTTTAATCCTCATAAATCTCTTCAAGAATGGTTGCCATCATGTAAGAAGTGTCAACATTATCAGAACAATCAGAGATTTCCATAGGCAGGATAACATCAGAGATTACATCATTAGAACAGACAGCCCTCATACTCAATGCATCTGACAAGGTCTTTAAACCAAAGCGTAGGAGATGCTATAGGATGATTGTGAGAGCAGTTGCTTTCTAAGTGGTAAAAAGGTGAAAATAAAGCACCTGCAGTGCTGTTCTTTCATTTTACTTCCTGCTCTCACAGTCATCCTGGAGATCTTACTGGTGTGCTTTAACTGTCTTGTGGCATTCTCTTTCAAAAGCATCTTCAGGGACTAAACTTCAGGTTTTATCAGATAGACATAGTGCTGTGCCACTTGACTGAAGGCATTTACTCCTTTCATGATTTCACTAAAATCAAGAATACGATAAAAACATCTTAAGATCTGAAACTGGAAATCACCTCGTAAGCGTGTCTTCCAGCCATACAGGTTATATAAAGCAAGTATGTGTAGATTGAATGGAACCCTCTCTATCTGGTTCTTCAGTATTTTAAAGACTTTCAAGGCTCATTAAGTACTTATTTGCTGGAACACACCAAGCAAAGTCCCACCTCAGGACCTTAAGACATTTTGTTACCCATGACTGGAATGCTCTTCCTCCAGGGTTTAGCATGCTTCTCTCTTTATTCTGCTTTCTCCTCAAATGTCACCTCTTCAGGAGATTTACACTGACCATTACATCTGAAATAGGTTGCCAACTTTACCCATCTCATTTTATTTTTTTCATAGTATTTATTTTTCCTGAAATTATGTATTGCTTATTATCAGTCTCCCCTAATAAAATATAACTTCTTTTGTCAGGCACGGTGGCTCACGTCTATAATCCTAGCACTGTGGGAGGCTGAGATGGGTGGACTGCCTGAGCTCAGGAGTTCAAGACCAGCTTGGGCAATGTGGTGAAATCCCGCCCCTAATAAAATACAAAAAATTAGCCAGGTGTGACAGCGTGTGCCTATAATCCCCGCTACTCAGAAGGCTGAGACAGGAGAATCACTTGAACCCGGGAGGCAGAGGTTGTAGTGAGGCAAGATCATGGCATTGCACTCCAGACTGGGTGATAGAAAGAGACTCAGTCTCAAAAAAAAAAAAAAATATATATATATATATATATATATATAACTTCTTTGAACCAAATACTTTGTCTTATTCCTTAGTTTATCGCTAGTGTCCAGTACTATGTCTAATATATAGTAGTCCTCCCTAAATCTGTCAAATAAATAAAACTTAAATTTAATTTACTCTTCTTTAAACTGTACAGTTTAAGCCTCACTTTATTTTCTGCTGATAAGAGAAGGTGTCACCTACAATGACCCTTCATGCCCTAGACAGTTAATGAATTCTACATGGAAAAAGAACTATTCCAGGAAGAATGTGTTAAGAACTGGTTTGAAATCACAGCCTATTGCTACAGGGCATTTATTACCCACCATTTAGCTAGACTGCTGAATAGATGGAGTTAACCAAAATGCTAACAAGACACAAAAACACACAAACACACACTCACACCAAAAAACAAACCCTCACCACTCCAAAACTCTCCTTACTCTTGTAATTGGAGTGCACTGCTACTTTGCCTCAAGCCAAAGAACAAGAAAGAGAAGCAAAAATCAGAAGAACTTTGGAAGCCATTTCACTGGAGCTGCCACCTGTCACTTACGTAAGAAGATGCAATCATCCATCTGTCCAAACTGCTGAATCATAAGGTCTTAAATACTATTTACTTTCCCCAAAATAGTGAATCCCTTGCAATTTTATATCACATAATAATAAAAGGTTGTGATATTTATTTGTTTTTCCTTTAGATACACATGGAACATTTTATTTAATGTAGCATACAACTTTAAAAATATAAACACCAATTCACTGAGGTATGTTTTCAGTAGGAAAAAGTGTCTGTCATCATAATTTTAGTAGCAATAATAGTTCTGTACATTTATTTTAGTAATTTCAACCTCAGATTTCTAAGCACTGTGCAAACATTAATTTACTAACTTCTGCTGTGTTCTCTTTGTGAATTAGAAAATTATCATATCTTCATTATTTTTAGGTGAGCATCACATGGCTATGACTTGCCAAGACCACATGGCAAATAATTTTTTTTAAGTGGGAAGATGCCTCTGTTTTGAAAGTGGATGCCTAGGGAAGATTAATAAAATAAGATAAGAACATATCTAAAATGGCATCTTTTTTTTTAAACCTAGTGCTTCATTTAAATTTTGTTTTGGGACATGAAGTAAGCTGATAGCTCAGTTTAAAACTCTGAACAAACATCCTTGAAAATAGTAGAGTTATTCTTTAAAAACAGTAGTTATCAATTATTGAATGTGCATTCTGGGTCAGGCACAGTTCTAGGAGATCTAGTTCTAGCAGGTAAAGTGTACAAGTCCATGTGAACAAGGATTTTTGTGCCTTGTTCACTACTGTATGATCTGTGCCGAGAACATACCTGGACTGTAGTGTGGGTTGAGTTGGCATTTGTTACAATAAATGTATGAATAAGAGAAGCTTACTTCGTTCCAGAAGACTAAACTGTCTGAATTTTGAAGCACAACCTGTTTGTAAGTTGGGGACATCATATTAAACATTTCATTTTGGCAGCAGAGGAGAAAATATTTTATTTGACCCAATGCATGACTAAATCAAGGATAATAGTGATCCTCTTTACAATAAAGTTCATTTATTCAATAATAATTTATTGAATGCATACTATTTGCCAGGTATTGGAAGGGGTCCTAGGAATGAAGACAAGGTCCTTGTTTTAGAACTTAAATTATTTTTTTATGGGTATAAGAGGAAAATATCTTCATATACAATGGAATTATGAGGCAAGATTTTTCTATAAACTAGTGACTTCTGTTTGTTTTTACCATGTTATCCTCCTAATTTACTAAGGCTTCAACTACTCGGTTTTCTTCTAAATAGTCAGGAGGAAACTACAGCAAAAAATAATTGTACTGATTAATTAAAACATATATCCCATAAAGTGGAGAGGATATTTAAAAATCACCTACAGAATATGACCAATATCTAAGAATTAATTTAGGTCAAATGATCAGTTCTGAAAGGTCTGAGTTATCTATATTGAATATTCATATTGCCAATTCTTAACTTCTTCTATACAAACACAATCTGAAGCTTCATCTGGGCTGTTTCAAATTGCAACCTAGTTACAACTCTTAATGGATAAGTTCAAGATTAATGCCACTGCAATAAAATAGAAATAAAGAAGTGCACAAAGTATTGGAAAATAAATAATCTAGAGATTTGTAAGAGTTTACAACTCTATTCACATATGGGCTAATTAGAAATCACTGCTTTCAGGGCTAATGACCTCATTTGAGGTTACGCTGTGGGACTAAAACCGGGCTACCTGTGTCCACTAAACAAATTCTGTCAAAACATAACTTACCAAAGTATAGCTTGTTGAGCAGTACACATATCTTAATTTATTTTACTCTGATAATCTGCCTGAGGTGTTCTGTTACTTGAAGACAATATCACTTCTTTTGGCTTTACTTGCAGGACACAAAATGCAGCTTTTGGAAGTATTTCTGTTTGTAAATGAAATTCTTCAGATATAGTATATAAACTTCACCTATAAGAAAACCAAAGAGGCCAAGGGACCTAAAATTTGGTGTTTAATTGCTATCAGCAATTAAACATTGCTAGAAGCCCACTTACATTTTCTTCTTCCTCTAAAAAGGATGCTGAAACTTATATTTCAGCTGAGAGTTCAATAATGCTGAGAAAACATCCTAAATACATCCTGGCAAAGGAAGAAAATAAAAAAAACACGATATTGATGTATTTGCTTTTCTAGTATATTGAAATAAAGAACTAGATACAGGTGACAGATCTGCTTCCACCTGCTGGCTCAGTGAATTTGTAAAACTGAAATCTGTTATCTAAAAAATAACTAGTACAATCAGAATTACTTAGCATTCCCTTTCTGTTTGCACATGTTCATGACAATGATAAAACAGCCCCAAGCATTTCACTACCAATCTTCATGTATATATGTCCATTGACATTGTCTCCATCAAATTCAACCCAATAAAATTAAATGGAGTTAAATGAAACAGTCTGCTTGAACCTCAGTATCTCTCATTTCTTATTGTATTGTACCTCTTATCATTTCTTATTTAGCCAAGATTAAAAAAAAGATTTTCAGACTCAATTATACTTTCCCTGCTGATCTCCTATTTCTTAAGTACTTTTTCCTTTTTATTTTCATAGAATTAACAATTTTTTTTTTTTGGCAATTGACATGAACAACATTTTTCAAAGGAAGAAAATACTTAAAGTAGCTATTATCCAATAGCAAAGAGTACATTTCCATCTATGTTTACCATAAAAATTTTCATTTAATTCCTACATTTTCATATAATACTATCTACAAATACTGCCTGCTTTGAGAAGACTCCAAATTGTAGGAGGTATATGGGCTATAGGTAATGCATGGAGGAAGTTGGTAAAGAAGACAGATTTCTAACTATGACTTCAGGAGTTAAGTTTCAAAAGAAATTGAGATGTATACAAAAGTGTTAAGACTGATATATATGCAATTGGCTTATAACTTCTCCAACCACTTTGAGGCAAGAGGGTAACTCTAACTTTTGCCCCTTCATTGCCATACTTCTTCAATCTGCATATGGATTTTATGTTTCTCCTTTAGGGCTACCCTAGATATTAATTTGAACCTCATATAAAATTTTTGGATAGAAGAGTAATATATACATTATTATATTCTCTGGAGTTTTCTTCCCATTAGCAACAGCCAGATGACAACCAACTTCTCATTAATCTCTCAAAAAAAAATCAGAAAGTTTCTTATGTCCTTCATACAGGATTGCCATCTATTATAAATAGAGCTGAAAGAGCCCACACAGCAAACTGAAGCATGTGGCATTTAATCCATCACACAGAAGGATCAAGAATTGAGTCAACACTTCTAGGGCTTATACCCCTCAACTATGTATTTCCATGGTACCCATTTCCATGGTTTTTAGACTTTTAAACAAACACGTTTTTCTAAAAACAAATACATATGTAGGAAACAGTTCTCCAGGGCTCCTGCCTTTTCAGCTGTTTTTGGTTGACAGATGAGAACTCACATACAGTATTCTCAAATTCTGACTCTTAAGTCTTAAGTACTAGAGAAAGAAGTATTTGGTTCTAGGTGGCAGACCTTACTTATATCACTTTGTTTAAACAGGCAAGACACAGTCACAAAAAGAGGCCTTATGGTTTCCACCTTATAATGGATTCTTTCTTGGCTTCCTTCCACCTCCTAGCCATTGATTTGAACTTCATTTTGAAGACACATACAATTATTCTTAATGAAAACTATCATTTTCATTCTCTCTCTCGAAAAAGTTTCTGAAGAAATTTGTTGCAAAGCCATGCTATCCATAACATTACGAATATGTTAGCATATTTTTAGTACTTCACTAGATTTCATAAATCTTACCCATATCAGTAACCAGTATAATTTGAAGGAAAATAAAGAAATCCTGTGTCTTAAATTCTATCATGTAAAATTCATGGATAAAGGCAGTATCCTTAGAAATGATTTGATTCTATGTGATTCCAGGAAAAATACTATTTCATTTCTGTTTTGGAGATGAAGAAACTAAAGTACAGAGAAGTTAACTAACTTGCCTTAAGCCTTCTGGTAAATGAGATAGCCAAGATTTGAATCCATGGAGTCCAACACCAGAGGCTTAACCATTATATTATTCTACTTCTGTGCTGAGATTAATAGAGAGGAATTAAATGCATAATTTTGGAGGCAAACAGTATAAGTTCAAATCCCAATTTCACCACTTACTAGCTACGTGACCCTGGGCAAAGATCTTAACCAACATGAAACTTTATTTCCTCATGTATTTAAATAATAGCTATCCTTCACTGAGTACTAAGTTATGTTGCAGTTATGGATGCTAATTGTTTTACATGCATTATTCCATTTAATTTTCATAATAATTCAACAAAGTATGTAGTGTCATGATCTCAGATGTAGAGATGAGGAAGCTAAAGTTAAGTAACTTGCCTATTGTTATACAGTAAGGGGTGAAGACAGCAATTGGCTCTCTGGGGCCTCTAGCTTGCTGACTATAGATCTTGCGACTTGTGAGCCTCCACAGTCATGTGAGTGAAATCCTTATAAAACATCTCTTCTATACAGGTATATATTTTATTGGTTCTGTTTCTCTGGAAACAGTACATACTTTCTGACACCCAGAAATAGTTACAAAATTAGTAACCAGTTACTAACAGTTAAATAGTTAACTATGTACTGTTTTCACAGAAGCAATAAAATGTATACCTGCATAGAAGGAAATTAGCTTCTTAAACTGCTTTCCCAAGAAAAGCCAAGAAAAAAGGAATTATAGGATGAAAAATCTCCCTTCATCAAGAGCAAAGAAAGGTCCAGATGAGGGGGATAATGCTCTGTGTGCACTGGGCTTTTAAGAGAGGATCAGGGGTAGAGGCAAATTTCAAAACACAATCTGCAGCTAGGTCAGATGATTGGCTTGTTTATGTGAAATAAGAGATGGTAGGAAAACCAGGTTGATCCAGATATCAAGAAGAAAAGCCACTTTCACCTTCCACTACCTTAACCTGGAAGGGAATCTTGGTTCTTTACCATGATGCTGACTAGAAATATAGATGTGATCTTTCCCTTAGAAAGGTAATAGGTTACAGGGAAAGTGAAGGAATTTATAGAAAAGGTCATATTTGTTTAATGCCTTACTGTGTACTACTTCAACCAATCCAACTCTATTACCCACGTTAGAGTGCAGTGGCACAATCTCATCTCATTGCAACCTCCATCTCCCAGGTTCAAGAGATTCTCAGGCCTCAGCCTTCCAAGTAGCCAGGGTTACAGACGCACGCCACCACGGTTAGCTAACTTTGTATTTTTAGTAGAGATGGCATCTCACCATGCTATCCAGGTTGGTCTCAAACTCCTGGCCTCAAGTGATCCACTACCCTCGGCCTCCCAAAGTGCTGGGATACAGGCGTGAGCCATTGCACCTGGCCCTAGTCCAACTCTTACATACATACTTTGTTTCCGCTATAACCGTAGGAGAATAAAAAGACTTCTCTATGGAACAGGTTAGGTCCCTGAAATTTTCAGGTCTAAATATGCTAGAGATGGCAAGTTAAAGTTTTCTAATATATGTGAGTTACATTAAAATCCTTGAAATACTCACTCAATTACTCCAGCTCATCACCTATTAGACACCATCTCTGTCAAATCTCTTCTGAATAACTTCAGTTAGGTTTGGGGCCAGTATCGTGACTACAAGTAGTCTGTACAGGAAGAAAATAAGTGAGCTTTACTCTGGATCTCAGGGAACATGTGTTTCTCCCATCATCTAAGCTAAAAAACAAGGAAGCCGCAACAGCTGGGACAAGAAGGAAAAGCCAATTTGATTTTTAAAGAAAAAGAAAATAAAAGCAATTTGTCCAAATCCAATGTGTGGTATCTATGCTTAGTTTTTCTCAAGGAAAAGTGCTTATCATTGCCCAAATCTCCAAAGTAACCACAGCTGACACATTTCTAAGCATCAGAGCACTTGGCAACTGACAGTAAGACCTGCTCCTTCCCCAAGCAGATGAAAAACCAGGAACTCCCCCAAACAAAACCAACAGCTTTTCTGTACTCTCAGTTTGCCTTCATGTCTTCTGAGCACAGGACAATATATTATACTATGTAACTGGAGGTTCATGTAGCACACCGATTTTACCCAAAGCATCAAAACTAATACAACTAATTTATATGTTCTTCTAGTTACATTTACTATAGAACTTACCTTCACTACCTACCCAAATGTCTGCTGTGGATGTATACATATGATTGCACAAATATCTAAGGAGTACTGTCAATAAACAGAAATATAAGTCTGCTAAAAATGCTTAAATATACAAAGAAATGCAAATATAAGTCCTCTACCATACACAGGATCTTTGTTCACACCAGTTGCACATGATCAATGGAAGTGGATATTCAAAACACTTTTTAATAAACAAATTGTCACCTTGCATTAGCTTGTATCAATAGAATCCTTCAAAGTGTTTTTTCTTCATAATAAAATGTGTATGGGTTGGTTTGATCATTTTTTAATCTTATCAGGACAACTCAATAGAACAATATTGTGCAGGCGGAAGAGGGAAGAGGGGAAAGGAGAGAAACTGCAAACAACCAATTTAATTACCCTAACAGTTATTTTTTTATGCAGGAAAAAGGTTCCATATGATAAGAATGTTTTGATCAAATATTTTTGCTTTATAAAGGCCTTATGAATCTTCCTTCAGTGTGAAGCTTGGCTGCTTCTGAGGAGCTACTGGCACCTCCTCATTTTTTCTAGAGGTATCCATGTTCTAAAAATTTCAAATGATATCAAACCTCTTAGGAGGTTACTGAAGCTATATCAATGTCAAAAAAAAAGAGAGACAGATTCACATTTCTCCAATTTCTGCATCTGTGATGTAGCATAAATTCATGATACAAAAAAAAGTGATCCTCAAAACTCCTTAAGAAGCTTGCTTTAAGTCTACTTAACCCAAACCAAGTTCTGCTAATGTATACCCTTAAGAATTGTGGTAGTTTTTCATTCCCAATACTAAAATAATTCTTTATTCGTTCTTCTTTGCATCATAATTTTCCTTGACCACTAAATCAAGTCCACATTTGTTGCTTCTGTGTTTTTCATATCATGGAAGAATCTGTAGCAGTGGTACATTTTGCTATTCAGAGATATTTTATTGATTTGAAATGTTTGAATTACTTAGGGGTTTAATCTAGTTATACTAGATTAAGTACTCTCAAATGCCATAAGGAAAAATTTCATCAGACTTAAGGTGTTTCCTCTTAAGTGGAAGTAGAAAGCCAAATTTCAAAGCCTACCATGTTAATAACAAATGCTTACTTTAATATTTTCATCAAAAAAAGCCTATTTCCTGATCTAAGTTCTGTGCAAGTCTTTCTCACAATAAACTATATGTGTGAAATCCCATCAGTGTTATCACCAATATTTATTCCTGATGGCCACAGCTTTTCTAATCTTTGTATAGCCATATGCTTGATGTTACATAACCCACTCGGAATTCTTACAAACAAGTAGTATAAATGTAAGTTTATGAAGTTTGCATTCCTTTTTTAATGCCAAAAATAAAAACAAAGGAAAATTTCTAAAATGGACATGTGATAATACAGAAAATCTATTGGATAAAAAATGTGTAATTACTGTCAGGAAATCTTCACACAATCCTTGAAATCTCAGCTGTAGGGTGGCACCAAGTTCCCACACATCAATTAAAGTGTATACATAAATGTCATTGGTGGTAGGTCAATCTTACAGAGAATAATTTCATGATGCCAAAGGTACCCTACATGAACTTGGTAATTCCTGAATAACAATGTTGGCTAATAGTGTTTTACTGGACATTGTCTTACTTGCTAACATTTCTTATGGGGCTCTTGATTAATTGGCTACCTAATCCCCAAAGATTATTCCAGAAAATAATAATGCTTGAAAAGTAGAGGTCTTTTCTCTCACCTAAGCACAAATTTGTCATAGTTAATAAAAGTTGCTTTGTTCATCTGACCCCTAACAAGTAAAAACACATGAATTAAGATCATCATGTAGGTGAAATCCCCAAGAAATTAGGGCCATCTTGAGAGGACTGTCATCTCCTCCACTCCTGTATTTTTATGGGGTTAAACTTAACACCAAGAACTGGTGATTAATGGAGCGTTAATCATAGAAGTCTACTGACTATAAAGAACTGAACATTCTGAGCCTTGCTTCATCGTTGTGTTATATTGCTGATGGTGGTGGGAATGGGGGAACAAAGTCACGGCACAGGTCATTCCGAGTTTTAATCCAAAGAAATAGTAGCGAAGCAGAAACAGACACACACATGCACGCATGTGCACACACACACACACATACATACACACACACACCCCAATATATATAAAAAAATCAAATATTCATTCGGTTTCTCAAGAAAAAACCAAGAAGAGTAAGAGAGAAAATCTCTTTTCTTCATCTTGGCCACTTTAAATATTCTCCACAGGGACAGTTACTGTGCATCAAAAATCTCTCTCTACCCTTACTTTTACCTCTAAGTCTTTTCTCCATCCCATCTATCCCTTATGGGTACTTTTCTTTCCTCCCTCCTCATTTTTCCTTCTATCTCTAGCCCGTTTCTTTTACCCAAGTAAACTTTTGACATTTTTGAGCCCCCCTCCCCTACGATAACTTTTCCAGTTCTGTTTTTTATTCCTCTGATTCTACACTACCCAAGTTTTGACACCTAGCTGGCATGAAGAGAGTTCTTAGAAGAAATAGAAGAGAATGAGAAGAATAATTATCTTCTGTGATAAAAGAAAGGAGAAGGCTATGACTATTGTCAAGAAATTAATTTTGTCCCAACCACATACATGTACACCTCAAAGCTTTGGAAACCACTGGCCAGTACCCTCTTATTATCTTCCCTGCCTCATCTCCCCTTTCATTTCATTTTTTCATTAGTTACCAATCATAGGAGTTAACTTCCAACATACAGTGTCAACAAATCAGGGAAATCTATGGTCTCTTAAGGTCCAGGGATTAATGTTTCTCTTCAAATGCAGAACTCAGCTAAATTCATCTTTCAATATCTCTGCCTCCTTAGATAGTTTAAGCTATAACTTTACTTTTACTTTTAGAGATCCTTTTTGCCTTTTTCTGGTCAGAACAATATTGTTCTTTTATGCCATCTTTTTCATCTTCCCAAATGCCCTCCCACCAGCTTAGGCTAAATGTGATACTGGTATAAAATTTATCTTTCTTCTTAAAAAATACCAATTATTCTCAACCTCCGGTATCTAAAGCATCCGAAATAGGTGCTCTCTTTAATAATAATCAGTAAAAGTGATTTAAACTCATGTAGGTTGAAAGGAGATAACAGTGAGTGATCTTAAACGATATGTGGTTTAGGAGGATGAAGTTAACTATTTAAGGTCACAAATCAAGTGTGGGGTAGAGTTGCAACCCAGATCCAGACTTTTTTTTCTGACATGATCTCTCATTGTCTTTTTCTTGTATTCGCTGGTTGCAGATTCTTACTATGTCTTCTTCATAAACAAGTTAACAGTCATATTATTGCAACACCATACTCTATAGCACAACTACTTATACTTATTTTGGAAAGCTAGGATTATTCATGTAAGATTAAATAACACATAGGCCCTTCATAATATGCTTCTAATCTTCCCTTCTTATCTTCCTTTCTGTCTCACGGTCCCATTTCCTCCCAACTTTTTGTATGCATGAGTCTTTTTCACGATCTTTTTGCCTAGAGTTTACTTTCTTTTCCTGTCAGGAAAAATAAATTAAGTACCCTTTTTAAATAAATAAACACAAATATTATTTGCTCCATAAAGCCTTCCCATATCTGTTCCATGAGTCTCTCCCAACATCTCCACTTTCCTACTAATAGATCATATATTCTGTTGCTTTAAAATTCCACTAAGAGATCATATATCCTCCTGCTTTTAAATTCTTTCTCTTTGCTAGGTTGTGAGTTTCTTATTGGCAGAATCAGTGCTAGATACTGGAAACACAAGGATTAAAACCACAACCCTTGTACTCAAGAGGTTTCCAGTAAACTAGTAAGTCAAAAATATAAACAACTATGGTACAGGTTGGACGGAGAAAACATATTTCTCTTTAATTGACTTGAATTACAGTTGCACACATTTTGTGTTGTTGTAACCAAGATCATGTTATATATGATGAAAAATTTAAGTAACCAAAAGTAGACTCAGTATGAGTAGGGAGGTGGTAAAAGTACACATGAAAGAGAACAGGAAGAAATAAAACTGTAAAGACATAATGGGAGAGAAAATACTGAGTTAACTTAAATATTGACTTAATGCAGAAAGAAGACATTTGGGGAAAGGAAATTGAATTAGCTCGAGATATTTTTCATAACAAGAGCCATGAAGGCTACAGTTGCCAGAAATAAAAAAAGGACTGACTATGGAGTATTTAGTAAATACTCATACCCACTGTTTGAAGTAGGGACTAAGAGGAAACAGAGGATCAAAGCGGTTATGAATTGCTCAGCTAGTAACTGCCAGTGACAAAATTCAAACTGTGGAGTATTTAAAAGTCCACCCTTTCTACATTCAGTTTTGGCCTAAATCCAAGGAGGCAGTGTCCACAGAATTGGCTAGAAATTACTTATTTCCTAAAAGATCTAAGTCCAAAAGAACTCTGTATGATTCTAAGGATGTTCACGTGGTAATAATGGATAAATCTCACTTATAGTCTAATCAACTAATAGACTTTAGGACAGCGAATACGAATGAGATGAAGGTGCCTTGGAAACAATCTAGTCCTACCTCTTATTTTGTGACTAATTGAAGATACTTAGGCCCAGCAGTTGAATAATATAGATTACTAAAAGAAGTTCTGAGAAGAAATGAAATACAAAAGCTTGGTTTCTAAGGCTGAATATCATGAGAAACTATCATGTCATCCTGTGTGGGTGATGCCAGGTATCTGGTCTCTTTTTCAGTCAATCGTAGCTCCAGTATCTAGGGGAGTTTATGGTACTACAACTAGCACATAGTGAACACTTAAAAAAAATCAGTTGTTCAAATAACATGGTTTAGTGAAGAAATTAACGGATTCATATATGGGAACGTGTGTGAAGTGGGTGCAAGCATGTAATTAAATAGAAAACTGGTCATATTTAGTTAGATGTTACTAACTTTATTTCTATTTGCCATTTGGATCACATGATTTTCTCCTTTCAACATCCCAGTGACATTATAAATGTTTTATGTCGCAACATCTTTGGCTTAAAATGCCTTCACCAGGAATTAAGAGTTTGGCATACTATCAATGGATAGAATTTACAAAGTACCCTTTGGGTAAAATCAGTAAGGACAAATTTAAATTTATTGAGAAATAACTCAAAAGGTTCTGAAAATAAAGGATTAGTATGAATATTTCATCCTTATCTTAGTTTTTGGGGGGTGGGGAACAAGAAGCAATATTTCATTTCTAAAGCTATGTTCCCATGAAGCTGAGCAGAAGGACTGCTTATAACAGAATTTTCCAGCCAAATTCCCAAAGGGCCCCCAACAGGTTTTCTCAGTTTGTAGGCGCTGTCCTCTAACAATCTATTTCTTTCCAGATTCTCCTTGGAAACCAAAGATTTATGTCATTTTCTTCAAATTTTAAAATGAAATTGGTCCTAGTAAAGAAATAATGAAAACTGAAAGCCTGTCTTTATCCAAGAACCAACACTTCTGGAGAAATAACTTATGAATGCACCCTATTCTGGAGATATCGTCAATGACTTTGCCTCTGTAGCACTCTTACCATTATCTGGACATTTCCAGAAATAAGATCACTTCATGCATTTGTGAAGATGAGCTATGCTTAGACATAGGCTTAAAAAGAAAAGGTAAATAAATACTCTGTCAGGTTATCTGGGGGGAAGCAGACCCTCCCTTTCATAAATAAGGTATACATTTGCTTAAATTCCAGAGTAAAGGAAAAGTCTAATGGACTGAAAACATTTTTTAAAAAATGAATATTCACTAAGTAATAGTGAAACGCTTTCTGCTCTCTGAATACAAACAAGTAGGTATCACAGCATTTCACTGATAGCTTATCAAACCACAGAATAGAACAGGAGGACAGAATACAAAGGGCATTCTTAGGGGAGGACCACTGTCATTGTTCTATAAAAACATATGAACATATTTCTATAAACTCATCTTCACAGGAAGTCACCCAGCTTAATAAGCATAGACCTGCAAGTTAATATTAAAATTCACTTTGATTTCAGCAGCAGCAAAGCTGATCCAACTAGGAGCTATTACATAAAACCCTTATTGTCATATTCGTCATCACCACTCTCAATAGAGACCACTGCCACCACCTAGAAGCCAGCCCTCAGTTCACCTCAGGAAATAGGCTACACAGACGGCTGTCCCAATAACAATGCAACAGTGAGATGGCCCTGTTTATTTTATCAGAATGGCGCTCCCTTAATTTTTCAATTCTCTTTATTGATGTCCTTTTTCATGTATAGGTCTATTAGATTCTACTTCCTTTACTGTCCTCCCAGGAATTGGTGCTTGCCAACTACAATAAGTTGTTTTGACAACTTGTCTAGCTATACAATACTCTGTTTCTTTCCCTCTGCAGTCTTTTTGGCTTCAAATGAGTGCCTTCAAAATATAGCAGAGACTATCCAACCAAAGTATGCAACAGGGGGGAAGAGCTTTCTATGTGTAAGCAATGTCCTGTCCAAATTACAATCTTTCATGTGCTTATAGTCCTCTTTCTTTTCCTTTTTATTTTTATGGATAAATCCCCCTTGCTATCTTGTCTACTCCTATCTTAATAAGGAATGACTGCCGTGACTACCCCCATCTAGCTATGCCATTCACCGCCAGCACCTCTGCTCTCCTCGTGTGCTTCAAGAAGAACTGATTAGCACTTTGCATAATTAACCTGATTAGCACTGTGCATAATCAAACTGATTAGCACTTTGCATAATTAAAAAGAAATAATAATAATAACAATAATAAGCACTAAGTAATATCAAAAGCTGTTAGTCCCACAGCCCTTTGGTTACCTCCAAGATTAGTTCGGTGCAGCATATTTTGCACCTTCACATTGAAATCTTTTCTTTAACTCAAAAGTCAAGAAAATAAATTAAAATGCTTGCAATCCACAGACTCATTATGGTTTTCATATCTATATCAGTTACCAAAATAACCAGTTTTTTTCCCATATACATCTCCCTCAGTTTGGTCTTACATATTTTACCCATGTTAAAATGGAGAAAACGGAGATATAAAACCAAATCAATGAAAAATATTTAGAAGAAAATTAGAAACCAAGATATATGCTGCTTCTATAACTATATAACTCTCCCATGTGTTGCTTCTGGGTGACAGTGAGGCACGTGGAAAGAACTGGACAACCTATCAGGAAAACCTGGCTGTGACATTTACTAGTTAAGTGATTTAACTTTTTGGAACCTCAGTTCCCTCATCTGCAAAATGAAAATAATACTACAGGTTCTGCTACATCAATAGTTGTAATTAAAATAATTTAGGAAGGTGATTTTCAAATTATAAGACACTTTACATACATGCGATATTCCATTCTAAGTCCCTAAATCTCCTATCCCCTAAATTTTATTTCACACCATGGACAGTATTATACATTATGAATAATAAATTTTAGGCTCCATGCAGTGGCTCAGACCTGTAATCCAAGCACTTTGGGAGGCCAAGGCAGAAAGATCACTTGAGTCCAGGAGTTCAAGACCATGCAACATAGCAAGATCCCCATCTCTACAAAAAATTTTTAAAAATTAGCAGGGTATGGTGGCATGCACCTGTTGTTTGATTTTTTTTTTTTAATTTTTTATTCCATAGGTTATTGTGGAACAGATGGTGTTTGGTTACATGAGTAAGTTCTTTAGTGGTGATTTGTGAGAGAGATTATGGTGCACCCATCACCTGAACAGTACACACCACACGCAATTTGTAGTCTTTTATCCCTCACACCCTTTCTCCCTGAGTACCCAGAGACCATTGTGTCATTCTTATGCCTTTGGATCCTCATACTCAGTGGGCTGAGGCAGAAGGATCTCTTGAGCCCAACAATTCAAGGCTGCAGTAAGCTAAGAAGGTGCCATCACACTCCTATCTGGGCAACAGAGCAAGATCCCATCTCTAAAAAAAATAAGATAAAATAAAAATTTATATTTATAATGCCTTAAAATTAAAAAGTTATAAAGTCCTGTTGCATGTTTTACCTTATTTCCTATTCAGGGTTGAATGTGACTAAAATTTTGACTTGGACTTAAAACTGGACTCTAGTAATTATTGTTTCCATCACAGCTCTCATTTGTGTTTCTGCGGAGGTTAAAATCAAGCTGTTGCTGGAAATTCAAAAGAGACTAGAAGAAAATCTAGTACATTACTATTAATTTGGGACTACAACACAGAGAATTCTGCAGCATTGCTTTTCTCTACCCCACCATAGCCAACCATCTGTTCCTTACAACTTCGAGGCTTAGTTCAGTTCCACTTTCCTCCTAGAAATCATCTATGATACTTATAAGTTGGAAATGCTCTCTTTCTCTCTCATGCTTCCATATTTTATTTGTTAGCTCTATTTTGTACAGTGTACTATATATTAAATATGTATATATCTATCTGATACCTTTAACTCCTAAAGAGAAACTATGCTCCCTGTTCATCTTTGCCTTACAGCTGACTTAAGGAAATTTGGATGGTAAAATTTTTTTTTCACTAGTGATTTACCATATAACTGCTAAATGCAAGCCTGCATTGTGCTAAACACTGAATACAGCATTGATAAAGTTTCAAAGGAACTGTTGGTTCCTCTCAAGGAGCTTATAGTCGAGGTCTCTTTTAAGAAGCTCATATTAGAGGGTGGAGTGGAGTAGTGTGGAAAGGAAATCTTAAAATAGCCAAGATGACCAACTGCAAGATACACACCATGGAGCCACTAAGCCTCTATCAACCTACAGGAAAGGAACCCAAATAAGCAGTCAGTGTTCTTAGGCAAATCAATCATTTTACTATTCATTTAATTCAAGAAGGAAAATGCTGCTGTGGAGATTATTCAAGTCCAAATGTTCCTGGTGAAGGTGCTTCCAGTAATTCTGGGAAAGAAGCCAATCCCCTAGTTTTATATGTAAATATTTTTAAAACACACACATGTATATAAGCACAAAGGAAAGGTCAGGAAGACATAAGTCTTTAATAATTTTTTCGATAACTGTCCACAAAAGTTTGGGCTTTTTTGTAGCCTTGCATTTTCTTTTACACAATACACCTGCTTTTTTTTCTAAACTAAATATTTCTTCCATCTAATGACTCTCTTTATTAGACAGCATCTAATTTGCATACATTTACATACAATTTAACTGCTAGCTTGTGAGAACAAAGAAATGGCTCTGTATTGTACTGAAGGACAATACTCAGTAAAGAAAGGTATAAAAACCAGCCGGCTTGGTGACTGTGTAAGCTCTTTGTTTCAGATATACTAGGCTCCCTCTCTCTCTCTTAACATACCACTTAAAAGGGGCAAAAATTATTTCATCAAACAACGAAAAAAAGAAACAGCCCTACTTTGTTTAACTGTCCATTTCCTTCCCAGCTTGGTTACTACAATTCTGGAGTCCAAGTTCCCTGCATCTACTACAATTTCCTCTATTAATATTTGATAGATTTACTCACTTTATTTTTGTTTCGTGTCTCATTCCTACTGTGATAAAGCTCTGTTCTTATGCTAATTTGTGCTGCCATCGGCCTTGTTCCCAAGCAGACAGGGTAGAATATGGCATCATGCTCTCCAATGAACAATGCATATACTTACTCTTAACAGGTTAATAGATTTTATTGAGACTTTGGGTCTTTATCATATGAACTAGCTCTTCAAAAAGAAATGGTTTTCAGCATCTACTGGGGAGATGATGGAAAAGAAAACTTGAATATAGGGAGGAAATATATGGTAAAAGGGACATTAGGGGTAAAAGAATACTTGAGTCAAATGTTTCTCCACTCAGCAATGCTATCCCTTTGTAAGTCTCCAAATCTGCATGACCCTTGGAGAAATTAAAAAAAAAAAAAAGAACTGAAAACCAGGGACCCTTGATTCTCCTTTGAAAGTAAATTCACAAACTCTGTGACACAGGGTGAGTCACTATGACTCTTCTCTCTGTAGCTCTCATCCTTGACAAATGGAAAAGGAGATTATGGAAAGCAATCTTGAAGAGTTTGTTTAGTGTTTTGTAAATATTAACTATTGAAAACACACGGAATAACTAATAAAGCTGCGGTCACAACCAACTGAAAACAAACACTAGGGGATTCAAGTTTCTGAAATGCCATGTCTGAAATATCACACAAAAAGAAATTATGGTATACAAAAATGCTTCAAAATTATAACAAGCTATACAAATGTAAAGCAGGACATAAGGGCAAACTGAAAATTATAAAGCCAAGTACAAATTGGCATCAAAGGCTTGATGGAATTATCATCCATATCTGGGTGCTGCAAGTGGTCATGGGAGATGCATTTCCTTCAACATATATATAACATGATTAATTTGACCTGTTCTACATCTAATAATACATGCTTATTATTTTAGTGACCCAAAGAAGTGTGAACTTGTCAGTGATAAGTGAAGAAATTCTACCACTCTGTGGGGCTGCAGAATGCCCCCATAATTTGGAACCTTTAGCAGCCAAACAGATTGCACAATCTCAACTAGCGGTCTTGAAGCATGTCTGATTTTCCACCTGGTGAGAAGAAGCCTGAGTTATCAGGGCTGTATGAGTGCTGGAGTGCTGGCATAGACCAACTCTGCCAACTTCTTAACCCATAAACAGTTATGAATAACGATCAAAACAGCACGTAAAAGAAATAATTAGATGCTGTACTTAAAAAAAAACCCTCAGTAGTGACTAAAATCTAGTCACTAGAGTGAGTAGTCAGGAAGTTGTTGATCCTCTGAAAACCACAGCTTAGTTCTAAAAACAGCCTTAAATTGCAGAGAACCTGACCCCAACCTTCAAATCCCTTGCTCCATGAGGAAATAAGACTTACCGCCTCACGAGTGCTGTAGTGTCTGTTCTTTCCAAGATTGTCAGTTAAGTTTACAATAGAATTCCTGTTTCTAAGGCTCATTAGATCTCTCTTGTTTATACAGATTTGAGGCAGTACTTGTTTTCATGTGATAGAATGAATTATCTGTTGGTACCCGACATCAGACCTATTTTCTACACTCTAACATATTAAATTCTGCCTTGTTTGTTTCTAAAGCACCTCTTAATACCAACTCAGCCAACATCACCTGTGCTGGAGGTGGTTAAGATCCACCTCCCCAATGCATGTTACTACGGTGACAAAGTAGTGACCTAATTTACACACACCTGCTGGGTTAATTGGGCCAAAATGAAAGATGATATATACACTCAAAACCCAAAACTGTTTTTTTTCCTCAAAATTAAATATTTGATTTTTTTAAAAATTAGCAGTTTCTAAAGCTAAGTAACATACTCCAGGTGTGCATTTGCCAGTTAATATACCCTGAATGTTTCATGACACTTCAGGAGCAAAATATATTGAGTGATGAATACAAACCTTTTATGTATTTTCTGTGTGCAATGATTAGTATGAGTAAGTGGTCTCAATCACTGAATACATGGGGTATGCTTCAAGGGTCAGGCCACTGCCTTAAAGCAAACAGGGACATCTCAACTGTGCCAAGTTAGTACACAGAGTCTCTGCGGCCTTTGAAAATGCAAGTTTGCTCTGGAGAAAGCTGTTCTCCATAGCCTGAGGCAGCCTGCAACATCTTTTATACAAAAACATCACTTACCTCTGCTTGACCTCTTCCTACCTTTTTGTATTCATTCTATCCAGACCTCTGAGAGCTTTTCTTTGAGCCACATTAAGTTTTATGCCAAGAACTGATGAGGATATGAATCAATAGACACTTTCAGAGACTGCTAGGACAGACACAGCAATGTGTAAATGGTATAGCTAACTGCATCAAAACCCATAAAATACATATATCTTTTATCTATTTATTATACTTAAGGATTTACCTGATGACATAATCAGGGATGTTTATAAAAAATACTGTCACAATAATATTCATTGTAATTTATTTTTACTAAAGAAAAATTGGAAACAACTAATAGGTCCAAGAATAAGAGATTGGCTAGGTAAATTATAACACATCCATTGTATGGAATACTATATAATCAATTAAAAAATCGTCACAAAAAATATTGAAAGAAACAAATATTCATAATATATTGCTAGCTGAAAAATCAGAATCATAACCATGCATAATACTATGTTGTTGCATGCACACATATATATACACAACAAAATATAACTTTTTCTCTAAGTGGTAGTAGTAATATCAATGGTGGTTTTCTTACCTTCTTTCTGTCTTTTTGTGTTTTCGAAACAGTTTTACATTGATATATATTACTTTTAGAAAGAAAGTATAAATATTATATTAAAAATAAAATGAAGGATAGGAAAAAAGTTAAATGACATTTCCTAATCCCTGTATTCTACTTAGATTTCACATTTCACCTATACTTCTCTCCTTGTCAATTGGAGATATAAATACAATAGACGTTAAACTGGACAATGTTCTTTTATTGCTGAATATTCAACTTTTCTAACTGAATGGATCTTTCATTTCTTTACAAACCTTTCAAAGATGCCAGTCAGCAGAACACTTAGAGTCTCCAATCTGCTTTTTATGCTTACAAAAACCATGCAAAATAATTGCCTTTTAATAACAATGACTACTGGAAGTGAACTTTTCAAGGTACAAATAAATCTATTTATCACCAAGCTATTGTGCCCTGCTTAAATTATAACTTTCACATTTTGATTTCATTTGTACAGATATAGGGTCTTACTGATAAGTAAATAAGTGCTTTTTGTCAGGTAAGTAATATTAATATTACCATATGAACTGGATTTGCTGTTAAAAGTATCTCACTAAGTGTTTGATTTATTCTATGATGCTTTCAATGATTTAATCATTGCTTAAATTATCAAAATATAATTATATATTTTTGATAAGCAAGATGTTTTTCTTGGGATTTTCCTATGTCACCAAGAATAGAAATGAAGGATTGATAAATAATAAAAAATGTCAACTTTTAGTGATGATCTCTGCCTTCTCAAAAACTTTATAAAGTTTCAGAAAAATCCAAAATTCATGAGACTTCAAAGAATTAAAAATTGCTTCTTTTATTTCAAGTGATAATGTTAAACTTTATCTTCATTCTCAAAAATAAGTGTTAATAATTATTTTAAGATATACAACATGCAAAAATAAATTTTGGTTAGATTAAAGATGTGAATATTAAGAGACTAAATCATAAATGTGCTAGAAGAAAATCTGAGTAATTTTTTTGGTAAGAATTTCTCTAAGCCATAAAGGAAAGGACTGAAAAATGAAACTACATAAAACAATGTTCTACATATACAAAACTCAATAAGCAAATTAAAAATCAAGAAATATGTTTAACACACATTACAGAAAATTTTCTTTTCATAACATACGAGGCTATACAAACCAATAAAATATTTTTAAAACAGTCGAAAATATAAAAAATTATTTAACAGCCAATTCACAAAAAAAGTTTAAAAATATAAATAGCCAGTGAAATGTTACTATGTTGTTTAATCTAACTCATAAGTAAAGACATGTAAATAAAAACCATGAAGAAATATCATTTTTACTTTTCTTATTAGGAAAAATTTGCTAAAACCCAGTACTAATGAGGCTGTGTGAAAGCAGGATTCTCTTTTTTTTTTGAGATGGAGTTTCGCTCTTATTACCCAGGCTGGAGTGCAATGGCGCGATCTCGGCTCACCGCAACCTCCGCCTCCTGGGTTCAAGCAATTCTCCTGCCTCAGCCTCCTGAGTAGCTGGGATTACAGGCACGCACCACCGTGCCCAGCTAATTTTTTGTATTTTTAGTAGAGACGGAGTTTCACCATGTTGACCAGGGTGGTCTCGATTTCTTGACCTCGTGATCCACCCGCCTCGGCTTCCCAAAGTGCTGGGATTACAGGCGTGAGCCACCGTGCCAGGCCTACAATTTCTTTGCTGTTTAAAAATATTACAAAAATCGCTTTCTAAATATATCCTTGTTTTTACTTTAATATACACATAGTATACCAAATTTCCATAAATAGGCATTGGTTAAACACATTTTGTTACATCCATAAAATGGGAATATTAAGTAGCTGTTTAAGAAGAGGAAAATATAAAGTACAATATGCCTTAGTATAAATACTGTAAAATCTCTAGAATATATAAAATATCTAAGCTATGGCATTAAGAAAAAATACAAATGTCTTTGAACAGTATGATTCCCTTTCTGTTTTTAAATTAAAGGTATGTAAATACATCTCTCCACGTAAATACAGTTGAAACTTCTATCTCCGGTGAATAGTACTATCAGTCGGTAAACACATACTTTTCATTTTATATCCCTGTGTACCCTTCAAACTTCGTGTGTGTGTGCGTGGTTTTTTTGTTGTTCTTGCTTTTTGTTTTTTTTTTTTTTTTACAGAGTTTTGCTCTTGTTGCCCTAGGCTGGAGTGCAATGGCACAAAATTTTTTTTTAACCCTGTAAGTACATTTTAAAAATACAAATAGCAAAAAAATTGTTCAGTGTAATGGTAAATGTTGAAAGGTATATACATGGAAGTAAAGAGTGCTCCACTGTTAAATTTCTCATTCTAGACTTGTCTGGTCCCACAGTAAATCATTCAACTTCATTGGGTTTCCATTTCCTCATTTGTAAAATAATAACTAAATTAGCTCAAATAATAACCTGTAAGTTACCTTATAGTTCTAACAGTACATACTTTCATGTGTTAATAATCTAATACATAATGGTGGAAAAATATGTTTGAGGCTTAAATATCAATTTTGAGCACCTATGCCTACTACAAAAATACCAAATCGCTACTTGGTATTTTGTGTGTAGACTGTAGCCATGTCTTTATAACAAAAGCAAACAATATATATGCTGAAAAATTTAACTCATTGAATAAACTAAATATTATCTTAAAGACTATCTCCATGCACAAGTATCTCTGGGTCTCTACAGTTTAGTTCTGCCATGTGTTGAAGCAATATTGTCAAACAAGACTAACCAGAAATGTATTACTTATATACTTCACTGCAAACTTACAGCCACAGCCACCAAGCTGATCTGTTGAATCTATCCTTGATATATGCTCTCATATATACAAAATGATGTCAAAATATCAAAAATCATTTATAATTCAGGTATATATTACCACAAGCACTCTTAAAATGTTTTTGATATTTGATAACCTGATACTGCATGTTCACAAGTTAAAACAGTAACATCTATCTTGTTTTTAATTTTTAGTACTTGAGGCTTCAGTATGATAATGGCCTTCCTCCATTGTGACTTAATATTCCTATCATTTGGATATATATTTTTCAAGCAAAAATCTCTCAATCATTATTCAGATGACAAATTATAAGGTCATATCAGTTAGATATAGGAAAGTGTGCACTGTAGAATTTGTGAGAAAGCACGTAGTCCATTCCTCCATTTCTGGGTTCCATTGTGATAAGGACAGAATCATGGGAATTTCTTTGGTAAGAGTCAAGAATATAACTGATAAGAATGGTGTGTTCTTAATCACACACTGTAGTTTAGTTTGTAAATTAGGACATGGGTAAAGCCTACTAAAAAGTATATTGATAGATTTTTAGTATTTCTAGTGAAGAAATATTAGACTCTCGCATCTAAAACCCTAACAGTTTCTAAAACTGTTATCTGACTCGGTTTTTCAAATGTTCACAGTAGATGGCCTACCTCCTTGTGCATTTTTTTACACAGTATCGCCTGGGTCATGATAGCACTATTATCTGGTATAACACCAAGCAATGGGAAAATAATGTGGTGAATGGACAGTTGATTAGACACATTAAACTCAGGAAAATTCAATCAAAGATCATCAGTTTCAATGATTTACTACCATACATCTTTGCTTAGCTATGAATAAACAATTTTGAATGAAATTTTTGGTGAAATTTCTGTTTCAAGGTGAAAGTAGAAATGAGAAAAATAGACTTCCTGTGCTCACCTCAAATGGAGAGAGAACTATATATTCCTAAAAAGTTCTATGTTAAATCTTGGGCTTCTATGAGACTAATAAAAAAAATCAGTTTAATACTTCATTTTCATTTTCAGTCTTGATATACAGAGAAGGAGGAAAAGGGTTGATCACTACTTGAAGAAGTGATATACCAAAGGGAGAAATGATGGCTCAAAAGTCCCTGTAGCTCCTCTAACAAACCATGGTACCAGAGCAGACAATGAAATTGCTAGGGAGACTAAGAACAGCAATAAATCCAATCCCTCCCTTTGTGGCCAAACTTACTTTTGCTTTCAGAAATAACAAAATTTTAGGAGATATGGTTAAAAATGTACAAGATATGGCAAAGTTTAAGGAGATATGTTTAAGCATTTTAATCCATTCCCAAATACTTACTACAGGTATATTTAGTAGAGGATAAAGGGGAGGATCAACTGGTTGCCCTGAAGAAGCAGACCTCCCAAATGTACATTGTTAATAGTTGACAGAACATGCCTCCCTTACCACAGCTATTCTAATACACACACACACACACACACACACACACACACACACTTTGGATGCACAACCGTGTGCAACCTGTAATGATTTAGATATTGCATTTCTTGTACACGAGATCTTCCCTTGACTGGCTCCTTCACGTTATTCAAACTTTATTTCCTCTGAAAGGCCACCTACACTCTGCCCCTGGATTACCAGTCATTCTTTATCCCAATTTTTGTTGTAGTTGTATTTCACAAATAACACTTACCACTTCCTGAATGTATCTTATTTATGCGTTTGTTCATTTATTTAGTCTCTCTCTCTCTGTCTCTCTCTCTCTCTCTCTTTCTCTGTCTTCTTCTTCAGAGCTCTGTCTCTAGTGCCTGGGATCAAGTGAATTGTGATTGTTTCCTCATAATAGAAGAGTAGAAGGGTAAGAAAGAAATCTGCTTTCTAACGAAATAAGTTTCTTCTCTGTTTTTGTTTTTTGTTTTTTTCCAGCAACAGATACAAGACAAACTAAAATAGGTTAATTCAAATAATGTGTTTTGGGTGCAAATCCCAGTTTGATATTAACAAAAGAATATTTTCACATTTAACTATATTACCATTTCAGAGATTACTTAATTTTCATTTTCATTTTTATTTCATCCTTTCTTTTTCTGGCAGGGAAACCTAAGCTTATTTGTAAAACTTTTCTGTCCTACAAGAGTACAATTATATTTTATCCAGAACAGAAGTGCAGCAAAAGAGCTGAAAGTAAAGGAAATGTTCAGTAGATGAGACCTATAATATTGGTTCTGATTAATTCATATAATCACTCTATTAATTATCTATGTTTAAAATTCAAATTGTTTCTCTTATTGAGCATTCTTAAAGAAAACATACTAGTAATATTCCACAACCATGAGATAGAGAGGGTCAACAAACGCTTCCAATTATATCCCAATTCTTTTAGGAGTGGTATACTTTACCTTCTGCTCCCTCTACCCACTCACCCTAACAGTACTCTCTTCCTTACTTAAGAAGGGAAAAACGCAAACATTTCCTGCAGTTTGAAAATCAAACAGGTGTTTGAGTTGGGCAGAGCTGGGGTTCGTCCTGTCTCAGTCATTTACTGACTATTTAAACTTACAAATTAACCTCTGAGCCTTGCTCTTTTAATGTAGACCTAGATATTCATGATTCCAGTGTTCATTTAATGGATGTATATTTGTATGTGTGGCCATATCCATAATTCTCTAATAAGAACTGGCCCATGCTAAGTATAGAAATTAGATAGATTACCTTGTGGTCTCAACATGCTATCATCTGGCACAATACTTTTGTCCATCTAAGACACTAAATTTTAATTGTATACTTGGCTTATAGTATCTGGAGATCATTATGAAAAACATTTTCTGCAACTCACGATTTATTTAGGTCACAAGTAAAGTTATGTGAAAGTACCATGGACTATAAAAGTATATTTGGCATCTCAACACACATGGATTCATGGAAAAGATGGATGATACCGATGTCAGTTTTTAGTTTTGCAGGCCATCGGCAGAGTTAGTAACTACTGGTTACCTATTCCATGCCTCAACTTTGTCATCTATAATGAGAAATTTCAGTAGTTTAAAAAAATGACAGAAAATGATTCATAATTCCATTAAATTCATAAAAAAATACTAAGGTGCTAAGCCAACGAGTATTCTAAAAACAGAGAATAGAATAAACTTTGTCAATTACCGAGGGAAAATATAATTAACATGTTAGCATATGTCTTAGTCTGTTTTCTGTCACTTATAACAGAATACTTGAAACTCAGTAATTTATAATAAGTGAAATTTATTTCTTATAGTTCTGGAGGCAGGGAAGTCCAAGGTTGAGGGGGCAAAACTGGTGAAAGCCTTCTTGCTGTGACAACTCTCTACAGAGTTCTGAGGCAACGTAGGACATCACATGGAAAGGGGGCTTACTGTGCTAACACAGGTCTCTCTTCATCCTCTTAGAAAGCTACCAGTACCACTTCCATGATAACCATTAATTCATTAATCCAAGAAAAGACTCATCCATTCATGGGCCCACATGACCTACCTCTTAAAGACCCCAGCTCTCAATACTGCCACATTGGGCCTTAACTTTCAACATGAGTTTTGGAGGGGACAAATATTAAAACCATAGCAGTGTGTAAATAAGCCTTCCAAAGATATTTACTACAGAAGAATAAAATTACTCCCTACGGTAGGTTGAATGTTGACTAGCATCCCTCAAATTTCATGTTCACCTGGAACCTCAGAATGTAGCATTACTGGGAGATAAGGTCCTTGCAGATGCAACTAATTAAGAACCATGAGATAAAATCATCCCTGATTTAAAGTGGGCCCTAAATCCAGTAACTGATATGCTTCTAATAGCAGGAGAGGACACAGAGAGACACATACAGAGGAGGAGGTCCTGTAGAGATGAAGACAGAGTTTGAAGTGATAGTGCCGAAGGTCAAAGAATACCTGGGACCCTCAGAAGCTGGAAGAGGCAGTGAAAGATTTTCACCGTGAGCCTTCAGAGGGAATGTGGCCCTGCTGTGTTTTGATTTTGACTTCTAGCTTCCAAAACTGTGAGAGAATAAATTTCTGTTGTTTTAAAGTCATCCAGTTTATTTCAATTTACTACAGCAGCCATAGATAACTAGTACACTATCCCTGTACTCTTAGGACTAAAACAGAGGAAGAGGTATAGCAGTTTTATAAGTGTAAATAGTGACCTCAAAGCCCTCAGTTGATAGGAGCACATAAGGACAAAGAAAGATCAATAAGAAAACTTAGAGTTCGAAGTGATGGTTTCTGGTAGCAGTAAGTCAACCTCAAACGAACTGTACTGCCCTCTATTTGGAGTTGTTCCCTCTTAAATCCAATGCAGATGCACTCCAAAAGTGATACAACATTTTCTAATCCAATCCTTTCAAGCAAGCCAGAAACTCTTCTTAAAGTGGAATTGATCCTTTAAAAATGAAAAAAAAAAAAAAAAAAAGTAATAGGCTGGGTGCAGTGGCTCATGCCTTTGGGAGGCTGAGGTAGGAGGACTGCTGGAGCCCAGGAGTTTGTGATCAGCATGGGCAACATAGTGAAACACCCATTTCTACAAAAAAAAAAAAAAATTTGAAAATCTGCTGAGCATGGTGGTGCACACTTGTAGTCCCAGCTACCGGGGAGGCTGAGATGGGAGGATTGCTTGAACCTGGGAGGTTGAGACTGCAGTGAGCCATGATCATGCTACTGCACTCCAGCTTGGGTGACAAAGCGAGGCTTTATACTTTTAGAAATCCAAGTGGTATATTGATATAAATAATTAATATTTTACAATGATATTTGATCAATAGCAAAAGCATGCTGGAAATTACTTAACTGCACATAAATCAGTTCTCAAAAAAATTATTTACGTTTCTGAAGAACTTGATTCAGATAGTAAATATTACCTATTTTTCATCAATAGAAATTTAAATATAGTATCAGTAACAAATTTACAGGGAGGGAAATCAATTTTCTTTTGGCCTAGAGTATATACTATCATTACACTTGGCAAAGACCCTAATAAGTATACAGAACATGGCTTGAGGCATCAGACCAGCATGTTTAAAGATTATGTTTGAATTGTCTCCTGATATATAAAATTAACCATTTCTTAAGTAATACTAAACTCAGCTATTCTATTTGCTATGCAAACTTACGTCATTTTAAAAGCAACATTTTAGTTAACTTTTAGTATGCCTATTAATTATCTGTGCACATTGTTATGTAGTTACAGTTAAATCTTAAATTTCAGATAGTCCCACCTTATTTAACTTTTTATTTTTAAAAGGTCATAACCTGTGGTATAATCCTCTTTTGATATGCTTAACAAAAAATAAGAATGAAAAATACTGTAAAAAGTCCAAATACTATTTAAAAATTATTTTAAAATAGTTTAAGAAATATATTTTGAAAATATATTTCACACAAATATGAATGTGTGAAATATCTATTCACACATTTTTACCCTAAATGTACAGGAACCCTTTCATTTGGAAAAATAGAAATTGTATTCATAATTTCCCTTGACGCTCTAAAAACTGTAAGGATGATACATGCAGATATTAAGTATTAGACATTACATATTTAAAGCAGCAAAGAATGAAAACATCAACTTCCTAGGAGACTGCAATATGAAATTATTTTCTTTTGTTTTTTTTAATGTAAGAGGTGTGTATTAATTACTATTAGCAATTAATTAGTCACCTAATATTCTAAAGGTGGAAACAAAAGGTTCTTACAACTCAGAGATGAATCTATTTATATTTGACTTTTTTTTCCTAAGACACTGATCTCCTAACACTTCATAAGTTCAGTAAGATGTGAATATAGATGATTAGGATATTCCTATATAATCAGGTAGAAAGTAAATACATTTGTGTTAGTAGCTACAATAATTTGTATTAAATGAATGAGTGAATAAAAAATAAATCATAAAAAGGCACTGTTTGGGATTGGTATAAAACAGTTACTTTTAATATATAAATTAGCAATATTAAGTAGATATATTACAAATGACAGAGAATTGTTATTGAGGTGCAAATAACTCAGCAGTAAATATTAGCCATGACTAGGTTATAAGGTTAGCATAATGCTCTACTCAAGGTGTAGAGTAAATCTGCAATAGCTACAGCAAATAATAAGCAGTTGAAAAAAAGGATCTATACAGAAGACCGTATTTTATTACATGGTTTCAGAATAGCATTATGATCATGATGACTAATGAGAAGAGGAAGAAGAGATGTTTTTAATTTTAAAGTGCTTTGGTATGTTCTCATCTCTAATTTACAGGTGAGGAAACTGAGCCTAAAAGCACAAGAACGGCCGCCTATATCTCATAGACAATAAGTAATAACAGAGAAACTGAAATCCCTTTCTTGTATTTCTAAATCCTGTACTCTTTCTACTCTATTATATTGTTTCTTTATTCCCTCAAACCAGAGATATGTATTAACAGTAAAATTCTTAAATACTACAGTTAAAATAGAAATTCCTCCAAGCCAGTGTTGAAAGTGCCACATTATTTATAAAAATAAAAATCAGCTTCTTAAAAATTATTGTTCTTATATAAATTTAAAAAGAACAAAATCTTCTTTGAACTCCCCTATATTCCTCATACAGAATCTTGGCAGTGATAATCTGCCCCCAAAACTGTGAAGTAAATTGTGTATATGAATTAAAATAGTAAGAACCTACAGAAATATATGGGAGATCTAATTCAGATAGGAGGAGTCAGTGATGGTCTGAGTAGTTATTTTATAATAAATAATATTATCACACTTCACAGAGTTTACAGTCTAGCAAAAGAGAAAAACATTAAACTAATAATTACATAACCACTTATTTATTTACACCTGAGGTCTATTCATTATCTTTGACTATGCCACATAATTCCAATCTTAACTCATTTGTACACATTACTTAGCTTGGCAATGCTCAATGTTCTCCTTTCCATTTCCTTAAGTTCTATGTTTCACGATTTTTTCAAGGCCCAGCTCAAGTTCAGCCTCTTCCCAGCAGTTCACAGAAATCTCAGCCTCCATTAAATATCTTTAGCACTTAATGACTTTTTTTCAGCAATGGCAAATGGGTTTCCTATTACATGAAATTTCCATCAATTGGTAATGGTTGTCTAAAGTGTTGTCTTCAGAGGGATTCTGAGGTCAAGTTTTGGTGTATTGACAGAGACAGTCATAATGGATTAGCGTTGTCTCACAGATAGTCAAAGGGAAAGGGGGTATGCTCAATTTAGAGCATTGACTTCACAACTATACTGCCTAACTGTAAAAAAAATAATGTTTGTAGCATTCATTTTACACCAAATCCAGGTTTAGAGCATGCAATTTGACACTGAGAGCGCCTTATTTTATTTTTAAAAAACCTGTATCATTTCTCCTCAAGTATCTTGCAGATTCTTGCAGTCAGGACCATAGATACTTCTCTATGCTCATAGCATGTATTCATGCCTTGCAACATAGTCATCTGCTGATGACAATGAATTACCATTTTAGAATTCACGCTTATTACTATTATTTATGAACTCCATTTATGTCATAGCTCCTCTCAAAATATTACCAATATTAAACTCTTAGAGAAACTCTGTAACATAAGCTATAAAATGCAAGTAAATATGTAATCTTTATCATGACCAGATTCAAATTAAACATTAGGATATTGATGACACTTAAAGATTAAATATATGCCTGCCAAATAATAAAATGAAACAAAGAGAAGATAAACAACTTGTTTTTTTTCTTGAGACAGAGTCTTACACTGTAGTCCGGGCTGGAGTGCAGTGCTGCAATTTCACTGCAACCTCCACCTCCTGGATTCAAGTCATTCTCCTGCCTTAGCCTCCGAAGCAGCTGGCATTACAGGTGCCTGCCACCACGCCCAGCTAATTTTTTTTTTTTTGAGACGGAGTTTGGCTCTTGTTACCCAGGCTGGAGTGCAATGGCGCGATCTTGGCTCACCGCAACCTCCCCCTCCTGGGTTCAGGCAATTCTCCTGCCTCAGCCTCCTGAGTAGCTGGGATTACAGGCATGTGCCACCATGCCCAGCTAATTTTTTGTATTTTGAGTAGAGACAGGGTTTCACTATGTTGGCCAGGATGGTCTCGATCTCTTGACCTCGTGATCCACCGGCCTCGGCCTCCCAAAGTGCTGAGATTACAGGCGTGAGCCACCGTGCCCAGCCTAAACAACTATTTTTTAAATGAGGTTAAACATTTTTTAAAAACCCGGCCAGGTGCAGTGGCTCATGCCTGTAATCCTAGCACTTTGGGAGGCTGAGGTGGGCGGATTGCTTGAGCTCACGGTGAAACCCCATCTCTACTAACATACAAAAAATTAGCCGGGCATGCGTGTAATCCCAGCTACTCGGAAGGCTGAGGCAGGAGAATCACTTGAACCCAGGAGGTGGAGGTTGCGGTGAGCCGAGATCACACCATTGCACTCTAGCCTGGGCAATAGAGCAAAATTCTGTCTCAAAACAACAACAATAACAACAACGACAGAAAAAAAAAATAAAATAAATAAAATAAATAAAAATCAGCCAGGCGTGGCAGCATGCGCCTGTAGTCCCAGCTACTTGGGAGGCTGAGGCGGAATAGCTTGAACCCAGGAGGTGGAGGGAGATTGCAGTGAGCCAAGATCGTGCCACACTCCAGCTTGGGTGACAGAGACCCTGTCTCAAAAAAAAAAAAAAAATCAAAATCTGTGTATTTCAAAATATATTTTACATACTTATTATGTCTGAAATTTTTATCTCTTTTTAATATACTTCATTTTCCTGCACATAGTAAGTGTTGAAGAAATCCAAGGTTAATAGAGAGAAAGCTCTGCTTTACATTCCTCCTTGCTAAGGAAGTGTATTCATCATATTCCATAACAGCTCACAGTTTGTTATACATTAACTGCTCATTCTCTGTGCCAATAAGACTGTGCTGGAACAGCAAATGAATTTGGTTCGTTCATTTAAATGATTCTGCAAACCACAGGCTACCCAGTTGTCTAATGATAAGAGAGCCCCAAAGCCACCTGATCACCATTATACTCCCTTATATTTTTGGATTCACATGGTCAGTACTGTCAGAATCTGAATACAGAGAACAATGAGAAGTAAAAGTATACCTCAAACCTAATCATGAAAAGGGATTTTATTAATTTCGGCACCAGTGATGATGTGGCTAGGTTGGAAGGGGAATGGGATATAAGATCTGGAGTGTTTTATCTGCTCCAAGACCAATGCTGGTTTTGGCACTTCTCTCACTCTAGTGAGTTGCAAAAAAACAAGCAGGTGCTAGCAATCTGAGAGACCACATGCCAGCTACAGCTGCTTCAAACTGATTCAATTACATCTGCCTGAATAGTCCCAGGACATCAAACTAGTTGAAGAGATCCATAGGTTGCAAGGAGACTTTGTCTATCCTGATGTACAATTGTCTTTGAGAAAATGGTCTGCAAATTTCCAAGTTGTGATATAAAGTGATCATGCCATCACCAGGCACTAAGAGAAAAGATGGGGGAATGTGATGTTTTATTCACTTTAAAATTAAAAATTGGTTGTAGAAAGCACAAATGGCCCCTTTGAATTTAAATCTGAAAGTCACTGAGGCCTTATGGATACCTTGAAACAGCCCAATTTTGTGAGAACATTTCCTAAATCATTGGGTACAGCACATTTACAGAACATGCTCTTGGGATCCGGACTTCGCTCCAAACCTTGTTTGTACAAAAAAGGGCCAAGCAGCTGGGAAATTCTGGAGTGGAGTGTGTCCTCATTAGTTCCCATCTGCCACCAGAACTCAGCTCATGGCAAGTTTGGCTAAGTCCTGGTGTACTCAGGTCCAAATGTGGGTCAGTTTTAATTACACTATACAGAATTCAGTGTGCAGTTTTAAAATCCTTATTATACAGCACAGAGGAATGGGCAGCTCTCCAGCTAATCAATTTTTTAAAAGTACATATATAAAAATTTTAAACCAGGCTAGATAGACAGTTAGTGGAAAAAAAAATCTTAAAATGAGTACAAGGGTTACTTAAGAGAACTATTAGTGAAATTGGGTCATGAACAAGTTCTTTAAGACTTCAAAGTGAGAAACAAACTGTTTTCATTGGTAAGACTGGAAACTTATATAAGGTATACAATGTGCCTTGCTCTTTTTGTAAATAACAATAAGCCTGTGGCCAGGGTATAGTACACACCTATAAGAGCACTGGCTTTCATGTAAGCAGAAATATTCCCTATTTTGTCACTCTTCACTCCAGCCCCTTTCAGTGTTTGTTACTTATAGCAAGGATTGAATAAAAGAAAAAAAATAACAAGCTACCTGGTAAATAGTGAAAAAACAAAGATGAGGACGGGGAGGGAGTGAGAGAAAAGGAGAGAAGAAAGCACATGTGCTGAGTAACAGACTCTGGGCATGACTTGTCTCTCAGTGCCATCCACAAAAATGGGGGCCAGAATCAACCCATGCATGTTCGAATTCCAGCCTGTCCAAAAGCCTTATCAGATTCAGGAGTGCTAAACGCTAAGACTTCAAAGACAACTGTTAGTAAAAAACTCAGGAAAAAGAGATAGACAGTCAATGATTAGGCATTTATGCATCATTTTTGAGAGCCAAAATGTCCATTGGCACAAGTCCTAATGACAACAACAACAAAAAACAGAAAAACCTTAAATGTTCAAAGTATCTTTGGGCTTTTGACTGAGTTGTTATCAGGTTTATTTATTTAAAAAGCAGCATGGGATGCTAGGTTCAAATAACCAGCATTGAATATTTACAAGCTGTAAGACTTTGGACAAATTGCTTATCCTCTCTGATATTTTGTTTTCTCACCTGTAAAATGGGGGTAATATCCTCCTCATAGGGCTGTTGCAAGGATCCTAAAATACATATATATACACACACATATACTGGATATGTACATATCAAATATATATATGTGTGTGTACGTGTACACACACACACACACCCCATCTGGAATATGAAAGTTACTAAATAAATTTTAACTATTATTAACCCAATTATTATGAACTAAGTTTTGCTCTCCTCCCCCAACCCACAAAAAAGTCACGTGTTGGAGTTCTAACCCCTAGTACTTCCAAATGAGATCTTACTTGGACATAAGGTCTCTGAAGAGGTAACTGAGTTAAAGTCATTAGGGTAGGGCTGAGTTCAATATGACTGATGTCCTTATACAAGGAGAGAAACCTGGACACAGAGACAGATACTTATAGAGGGAAGACAATATGGAAAGACATAGGAAGAAGATGGCTATCTATATGTCAAGAAGAAAGGCTGGAACAGATCCTTCCCTCATAGCTCTTGGAAGAACCAACCTGGCTAATAAACCTTGATTTCAGACATCTGAACTATGAGAAAACAAATTTCTGTTTAAGCCACCAGGTTTGTGGTTCTTTGTAATATGCCTAACTAAATAAAAATTCAATTAATCATCAATATTTACCTTGATTCGTCATGGTCAAAACTACACATCTGGTGTTAGGCAGGTCAACTGTATTACCTCTGTTGAGTAATAATAAATTCTATATATTATCTAGAGCTTTTCCTTTATTTTAAAAGAATCCTTTTCTGATTGCTGTTCAGGAGGGATACTGCTGCAATATAAACAGCCTGGCAGAGGAAAATGGTTTACTATAATTAAGATCATCTAGCTTTTATTAAAGATAATTAAGGGAAAATCATACATATAAATTCACAAATCCACTTTTCTACTGTTGAATTTGCATAGAAGGAAATCAGAAATTCTTACCACACTAATTTCCTTCTCAAGAAAAAATAAGACCTTACACAGCCATATACTGTGCATACACTGACAACTATGCTCAGTAAACCTGAGGCTGCTTAGATTGCCAACAGGACCACTTTTAGGTCACTTTGATGCATGAGAAAGTAACTCGTCAAGCATGGGTTCTTCATCGTTTGCAAGAGACTGCTTTTAAGGGTATCTGACTTTCAGAACAGGGATGAGAGTTGTCTGGGTTGTGTCAACAAGCTTTCTATTGCAAGACACACTCCCATAATCAACAGACACTGAAGTGAACGTGAGCATCCCCATCTTAACTTTTTTTTAATACAGCCCTAGCCTTCTATAGAAATGTAGCATGCATAATTAGAAATTACAAGTCTAACCATGCTGAACTGAGATACTCAACAGATACCACCAGAGCTATAACTTGACCAAAGTTAACTTTCTTAATGTATGTATCCCACATTTCCTTCGAATTCCTGTAATAGTCATTATAACAATTTTTATATTTTGACAAGAGGAGAGAAGAAAAAAATAATACACAGAGAATACTATGTAATAATACATAGGTGGTAGTGGTGCACAAAATACTTTGTATACCTAATTTACCTTTATCCACATATCCACCATTAAAAAGGAAGGTGTTGTTACCACCATATTATACATAGGAAAGCTTGAGGCTTAGTAAGCTCAGCCAACCTTGATGAGATCACACAGCTACTGAATAGAGCTAGACTTTTGGTAAAGGCCAGTTGTAAGGAATCCAAAGTTCCTAAATTCAAACTGAAGCATGAGATTTACAATCCAGATATCCTAAGTGCATCATTGGGTTCCAAGATGCTGATTTATTTAAGGTATTCACAGGCTTGTTGAAAGCATCTGAACACACATTACCAGCATATGTGTTCTTGCTAAACCTAACTCAACTTATTCTCCTTATGAGGAAACCAGTGCTATTCACAAGCACAACCTAGACGGCTGTATTCAGTTTAAATGAAATTAATCTTATTTATTATAAGAACACATGAAAATGGAATTACCATGCAGTCATGCAATCTAGCAATTCCACTTCTGTGTATATACTCAAAAAAATTAAAAGCAGGTTGTCAAAGAGATAGTTATACACCTATAATCATAGCAGAATTATTAATTATAATTAAAACATGGGAGCAACCCAAAGTGTCCACCGAGGAATGAATGGATAGGCAAAATGTGGTATATACATGCAATTAATTATTATTTGGCCTTAATAAAGAAAGAAATCCTGACATGTACTACCACATGGATGAAGGCTGAGGACATTACAGTAAGTGAAATAAGTCAAACATGAGAAGACAAATACTATATGATTCCACTTATATGACTACTTAGAGTAGTCAAAATGACAGAGACAGAAACTAGAATGGTGGTTGCCAGGGGCTGGGAGTGGGATTGCAGAGGGAAATGGGAAGTTATATTTTAATGGGCATAGTGTCTTAGTTTTACAATATGAAACTGTTATATAGAGATGGATTGTGGTGACGGCTGTGCAAGCATTATAAATGTATTTAATACCATTGAACTGTATACCAAAAAATAGTTAAGATAGTAAACTTCATGTTATGTGTATTCTTCCACAATACAAAAGCTGGGGAAAAATAATAAAAATATCACATGAAGATCAGTACACTGTTTCATGATTTTTATAATATCTTCTAAGGGCAAGGAAGTAGAGATAACTTTGTATAGAACCTTTGAGTACAATCTATGTGACAATGCCCAGACCAGAATCCCTGCTCCCAGACAATTATATGCTCTTTTTTCAGAGTCTAAATTGCAGTAGTGGTGATGGCGGTGGTAATGGTAGTGATAGAAATGACAGTAGTATAGCTAAGATTTCTTCAGTACTTGCTACGTGCCAACCATAGGACTAAGAATCTTACATGTAGTGTGTTATCTAACTCTCAGACAACAGATACTATTATTTTCCTAGTTTTACAAATGAGGGAAAAGGGAACAGAAAGATTAGGTAACTTGACTGAGACCATACTAACAATAAGTGGTGAAGTCAAAAAGAACTCACTAGTCTGTATGCTCTTGAGAACAAAGATTTTGTTGTATTCATCTAGCCTAGCACTATGTCTAGCAAACAGCAGACAACCATTCACCATGCCGAATAAAAAGAACTGAGGAAGGGAGAGAGGAAAAGAAGGTGGAAAAAAAGAAATTATATCTAGACATGCTATGTTCTCAATAAATGTGGGTTTTCTTTCTTTATTTCTTTAACTCTGAAATCACAGGGGAACCTGTAATAATGCTCAGGAATCCTAGAGCATAGAGATTTCTCCCTCTTTGAGATTCTAGACTATTCCTGACACCGGACCCTCCAAAAGCTGCTAATATCTGTCTAGTTTAATGATTAATATTCTAGCAAATCTATATTCTTGGCTCATTTCTTAATTTCTAATATTGACAGAGAAAGTTTAATCTACCACACTAAGGTTCACTGGAAAAACTGATGTCCTTGATATTGGCCTCTTGCCCACTGGTGTGAACTGAGGTAAAAGAAAAACTGTCCCCGGAGGAAAGGTAGTTCCAAGCCTAAAAGTGCCACATACGTCATAAACCAGTGGTACTAAAATTGAGAACCCTTAACAAAAGGTTTTAATGCAATAGATACTGGCTTATTATGTAAACGATGCCAATCTTATGTGATAGGCTTATGCCACACAAAATGGAACATCAGAACGGTCTATGTAAAGCAGGTCTTAACTGCTCTATTTTGACTCTACCCTTGCTTGGTTTTACCTCTATTTATAGTTAAAATTTAGTGAGTCATAGAAACCATAATTATAAATATGTATACAGTAAACACAGGGTCCATTACTTTTGCTTAGCAAAATAATTGCAGATTTTTAATATTCTGACCTTACCTGACCCAAAGGAATTAAACACACATTTTGGGTTTTTTGTTTTGTTTTGTTTTGTTTTAGTGAGATAGAGATAGGGAGGGAGAGAGAGAGCGAGCATAAGCTAGTGCTCAGGAAAGACGAGACAATAACCATATAACATAGAAGATTTGTCTATTTATATGATGCAAAGTATTTCCAAGGTGACAAGTAACTTGGCCATTAATGCCTCAGCCTTAAGAGTATGATGAGAATAATATAAAGACTTCTTGTAGTAAGTAAAAATTAGTTTAAAGCATATTGCAAATAGTGTTATTTCAATTATTCATTAAAAGAGTCAAAGAGGATCAATTTTATCCATTAATTTCTCATTTTAAGGACAGAATTTATCAGTATACTCATCTCTATCTAACTTGCAGTATGAGAACTAAAGTAAGTCCATCAAGACTCATCCAAAATGTATAACAAGTAATAAGATTTTAGGACACAATTCCTCTATTTCTAATACAACTCCAGAAATGTTTTATTCATAAATGCATTCACTCAACATTTATTGACCAACTACTATGTACAAGGCATTATATAAGGGGCTGTGGCAATCCTCTACTTACCTTTGTACTGCATTTCCTACTTCCAAAGAGTTTAGTTAAATTCATACCAAAGTGATTTGTTAAAAAAAAAAAATTCCAAATGGGCCAATAAAAGGAAAAGATACACTAACTCTAAGACTCAGATTTAAGGTACTAAATGCTAATGAAACTCCTCAGCATTTAAAAGAATATGGTAAGGAGAATAATGCAAGTCATTTGAATGTTTTCAATATTAGAAATCTGAGCCTACTGAACAAATTAATTAAATATCTTTCATATTGAGTTGTGGCTTTTTTATTCCATTTATAGAAATTTACCTATTAGCAAAACATACAATCTATAATAACTTTTCTATATTAAAAATATAGATATCTGTCAGAAAACATAAAGCCATAACTAAAAGATACTTAATATCATTACCAGTAACACTTATGAAAAGATACCTAAGCATCTAGCATTTGTTAAATAATAATACTCCATAAAATTTACATCTGGATTTTAGCCCCTCTTCTAGAATTACTATTAAATCTTCACTTTTTTTCTTTCTCACTTCTAACCCAACTGCAACAGAAACACATGTACAAATTAAGAAATTATCTTACAATATACCCTTAAATTTTCTGAATATGCCCCATGTGTCCACTAATAGCCAAATGCTTTCAAATCTGTTCAGCTAAATGGATCAATAACTACATCCAGCCTCACATAGTGTGGCTGCCAACATGATGAAATTGAGCCAAACACAAAATGTTTCTACCAGGACAAAAATTATTATCAACCCAGTTATCTGAAGAGATCTACTCTCCCAGGTATTGAGAAGTTGGCAAACACATTATCTAGGGCAGTGAACAGCTACTAAAAAAAAACCTGAGTCACAAAAGAGAGGATTTGAGGAAAATATTTAGAAGCTAAAACCAGTGAGTTTTAGAATAAACCAATGTAACAGTTCAAGGTCTACATCAAGTAAGAATCTTTCAGAGTCAGAGTACACAAAATACGTAAGAGCACAAGCACACTGCTAACAAGCTTCTCTGTGCTCTCACTCATATGACACAGCTGCAAGCAACAATTGAGCAGGTGCAACCAAGCTTTTGAGAATTCCTGCCTGTTGCCCAGGAACCACAACACCGCATGGTTGAGATTTTAAACAGGTGCAAACATTTTTTTCCCATTCGTCTAGTGCTTAAGACAGTGCAGCAGACAGTACATCTGCAACCACTCCATACCTAAAGCAACCATCACAGAAAATAAACTCAAAAACAGCAAAAAAAAGTTTAAATAAAATAATAATGACAAAAATGTGGTTTTGCAATGGTGTGACTCACCATTCACTTTAATAGTACAACTCCATAAAATACTCTATAATCTCTTCACCAGATGAATGCTTTGTAATTAAAATTATTCTGCCTCATCAAATCTTAGAAATGTTTACTTGATTCTTGCAATAGAATAAAATAAAATATATGTATAAAATGTACTATCCTTTGAGGCTGAAGCTGTCAATATCTGTAAGCAACAATTAACATTTTTACATTACAAAAACAATCAACATAAAAATACTGTAACTTGTTAGTTAATATATAGATTTATATAGTTATAGGTAATTCATATACATACCTGTGCAGCTATGGGGCACAAACTTTCAATTTATCAGGTATTCTGAAATGTAAAACAAATATAAGTAAAAATTAATTTACTAAGTTGGAACCAGTATTTATGTTGCAACAATTCCTGCAGAGAATTAGGAGAAGTTTCGGTGCATAAAGAGGTGAATTATTTTTTATCAATATTTTCCCCATAGGATATTTCATATATCTGAATACACGCACACACACACACACACACACACACACACACGCACGCACACACACGAGTCCCTTAGCAATATATCATAAGTACCAGCAAGGGACTCTGACTCACCATGGCCTCTGAAACGCAAATGCTTTCAGTAGAGAATGAGGCAAACACTTTAAAATGATTTTTTTTTTTGGTATTCTTCCAAGACTATTGCCTTCCTAATACAAATATGACTGCTGCTCTCTAAAATGAAACTACTCTGATTCATCTGCACTCAGTTTGGATAGAACGCTGATGAGGAAGAAAGGTGCTTTTGTAGAGCAAAAAAAATGCATGAATAAATAAAAGTAAACTTTGAATGTTCATTAACTTTAGGTTACAACAGCAAATAGAAATAAAATTGATTGCTACAAGAAGGAATCAGATATAATGAAAAATGACTCAACCCAACACACTTTGTTAAAACTTCCAGTGGAGTAAGTATTGATACAGAAGCCTAGGTAAGTCCACATTAAACAAAAGTAGCAGTTTACAATTAGACCTGAAAAACATTTAGATTTAGGTGGAAACTGTATTGCAACATGCAGCCTCCGAACTGCTGGTATCCTTAAAAATATTTCGTAATTCTAGCCAGGCACAGTGGCTTATGCCTATAATCCCAGCACCTTGGGAGGCTGAGGTGGGCAGATCAGATCCTGAGGTCAAAAGTTCAAGACTAGCGTGGCCAACGTGGTGAAACACTGTATCTACTAAAAATACAAAAATTAGCAGAGCATGGTGGCATGTGCCTGTAATCCCAGCTACTTAGGAGGCTAAGGCAGGAGAATCACTTGAATCTGGGAGGCAGAGGTTGCAGTGAGCCAAGATTGCACCACTGCACTCCAGCCTGGGCAACAAGAGCAAGGCTCGATCTAAAAATAAAAATAAAAATAAAAAATTCATAATTCTTTTTGAAAGCAAACTGATGTGTTTAATTGATATAGTTCTGCTGAGCACAGCTGATGACAGCAACATATTATAGTTAGTAAGTCTACTTTATAACACTTGCTTTAAAGAATGTAGTGGTAATAATTTTGATGATGGCTCAATAAAATAGCATCCTCATATGCTTCTGATGGGAGTGTGGATTACAAAATGGTTTCCTGAAACCTATTGAGTACTATGTACAAGAACTCAAAGTTCAATATTTTTACTCAGTAATTTTAGTCCCAGGAATATAACATAATGGAAAACCAACAGAAGTTTATGTAAAAAAGAAAATTTTATGATAGTAAAAAACTATAAGCAACCTAAATATCTAATAAAGATGGTAAAACTATAAGCAAAATAAATATCTAATAGAAAAATAATTAAATAAAGCAGAGCACATCCATATAAAGAAATATTTGGCAAAATTTAACAAGGTACCTTAAAAGAATATTTTAAATTTCATGGGAAAATGCACATTTATAGTATTATGATGCTATAACATTATCTAAACATATAGGGCACCAATTACATGGACAGTATAAAGTTATATGAATAAGAAAAAAGAAGAAAACGAAGCATTAAGAGCGATTATATCTGGAAAATAAGATTATAGATGATTTGAATTTTTCTTTTTACTTTCGTATTAGTTAATTCTCTATAATAAGCATTACTTTTTTAATAGGAAAAAATAATAGTAGGCAGAGTAGGGGTAATAGGAAAAAGTTATAAAATGCTATATGGAATTCATAAATGTAGTCTTCCTAAGAGAAATAAATCAATTCAGTCACACATTAAACCCACTAACTGTACCTACAATGAGAAACACACCCTCACTGCTTCCTCAAAGGGGCACAGCCAGGGTCTCTTTTATCCCACTGCTTTGGAATCTACACAAGTAATTCAATAACACATTTTTAATCATCTTAGTAAAACTTCTTTACTTATTATGCAGAGTGAAATGATGGCAAGAATAATTTAGGACTGCACATCTCTTCAACCTAGTACAGCCTAACTTATTCACTAATTCAATAGAATTCAATAAGCACCTACTACCTGCATGGTGCTGTGTTGGGCATTGCAATGTGCTAAAAGATAAATTAGGATGCACCTTACCCTCACTGAGCTAACAATCTAAAACACTAAAAAATGTTTAGACACAGCTCACATAAAGATGTTAATACAATACAGTTCAAGGCATTTGTGACAGATTTGGCACACTTTAAAGCAAGAAAACATACACTGGCTTATTCTTTTATATATCTGAGCAAACACTTGAATTTAGGTAACAATAAAAAGTCACCTGTATTACTGTCACCTATAAAATGGACTAGCAAATTAAGTATTTAAGTTTTTTCCTTATGTGATCTACTTTTTGCTAATGGACTGTTACTAATAGGAGATTAAGTATGAAGAATAGTGATCCAATCTAGAATGCAGATGTGCAAGATTGTCTCAGTTTATCCAAGGTCACATAAAACACATGCACAATTATTAACAGGCTGCAGTTATTTATTGGAAACCAAAGTAAATAAGTTAGTTACTGGTTAATCCTGTTAAAAGAAACTGTTATGACAGCACCACCAGGGAAAGAAAAGAAGATAGAGCGAACCACTTTTGTTATGCAGATAACATGATTCAGTGTAGAGATTCTCTCAATAGCAGTCAAGTTTCCTGGTGGCCTGTAAACATAATCAGTGCTGCCCTTCTGAGGCCAGTGCTACAGGATGATTCCAATGTTGAGGTCAATGGGGTCAGCCTGTGTGAAGTGGTGACAAGCACTAAGAGAAGCTAAGAAACTATTTGTGTGATCAATGATCCATAGACTGTGGATTAGAGTTCTGGGAAGCAGCAGAGTTATGAGGTAGGGTGGTAGTTAAGCACTTAGCTTTTGCCATCAGACAAATCTGGAATCAAATTCCAGCTTCTCCTCTTTAGTTTTGTGATCCTAAGCAATTTAAATTTTCTGTCTGTAAAATGGTGATCATGTTACTCACCCTATGAAGTTGTCTATGCAGATTATATGTTATAGCTATATAAAGGAACTAGCACAGTGCTAGTCATGAAGTAAGCATTTGATAAAAGTGAACTGTTAGTACTATCATAGTTGTATTAAAAGGGAGAGCATGTATGTCCCTTTAAGCTAAGGGACTAAGCTAGGCAGGGAGCAAGGAGATAAAGAAGACTTGTTCAAGACATCACCCTGTAGTCCAGCAGCTCATCCAAAAGCCAGTCATGGGCTTGGTGTTCACAGAACATTTCTGAATCAGGAAACACTGCAACACTAGTAATAGCCACAGTAACATTTCTAACCAGCACTTTTAAGCTCCATTCCTAGTACTGACTAGGAAGGCAGTAGAGTCTAAATAATGTGTGCAGCAATATTGCCGAACTTCACTGGGTGAAAAATGAAGGAACATTTTCCACATTTAACTGAAACAATAAGGAAAAGGAAAATAAGGACAAAATGAATACAATTACTCAACTGGAATTGGATCAAGGTGCTGTGTGATGTTCTTAGCAATCACATGTGGGCCCTTATCACCTTTGTATGTATTCTAAGGAGATCCTGCTGATGACCAGAGCCTTATCTATGAGGTTTGCAACTCTAAGTAAAAAAATGTTACAGTCAATTTTTTTCTTATTGGCTGGGAAGACAGAAACGGATGCATACTGATGTTGTTCTAGTCCCCATTTGTGTTTTGATTTAAAAGAAGGCACAGATCCTGAGTTGTTAAGTGGTGTGTCTTCAGATTCGTACACAGATCATGTAACTGCTAGAGTTGTTTCAGTCACATGGGATGAAGTTACTATTAGCACCATTCCAGATGCAGATACACTACAGAGTGTTGAGCTTTTTTTTTTTAAGCTCTTTTTACTTCCAGGTTGGCACAGCTATGTTCTTCAGTGGGATAGGTCCAATTCTATGTTACAGAATACAGAAATGGTTTATCAATAGTTGGGCCTGGCAAGAGATGTCCCTTACACCATTAATAAATCTACTTGCTAATCCACTTACATACTAAAAAGGGTCTCACCTGGGTCTGTGGGTACAGTGGCTTCATAAAAGAGCTCTAAGCATCCATAGGAATATTTTACATGCTTCACATTTTAAATTTGGTATTTTAAGAGAAGACTATGTGATCCAAAATAATTTTATTGTATTTAATATGTATTTGGTCCTTCTGGACCCACTACAGAGCTGAATGTTATATCATTATTAAACGGTTATTATAAAACGTACACTTTACTCATCAATAAAGCCAATTTTGCTTTAAAAATTGAGGTGCCTGGCTTCTGCAGTTTCTCTGGAAAGAAAGTCCTATGAATAGTAGGAAGAACTATACATTTAAACATAGACTTGAAAACCTTATGCTTATTTCTGTGAATTACTGGGCTAGGTTTGCCCCTTCATGTTTGAAAAGCTATCTGCCTATCAGAAAGAGAAGTGTGACAAGCACAGTTATCTGTTTATCAACCTTGTGAACTGGAAACAGAAAACGGGCAATAAGGAAGGAAAAGGAAATCATATGATAAACACTCTTAAACCCAAAGGCACAGTTGGTCTGTCTAGACCTTAGGTCAGATTAGCTGTGATAAAGCTATAAAATGCATAAAAACTAAAGCTTATTTTAAAATACTGTCAAATTTGAATTTTCTAGTATTAATAGCTACCACTTAAAACGAAACAATATCAAATTTCATGTATAAACATGATGAATTTGAACTCTCAAGTAGAATACTGATCTATAATACACTGTTAATAATTCTAATTGTCCTATAATTCACACTTCACAGTGTATTATGGAGAAAATAGTTGTTGCATTTTTATTACTTTACTTAAACTTAATTAACTTTTTATATACAAGTTGAAGAGCAAATTAAGAAAATATATTTTAAAAACCTAAAATTTAGAAAATATTAAAAATTATATTTTCAAAACATTCTAAACTTGAAGTTATGGCTATTCAAATGAATGATTTATTCTCAGGAAATGTGAAAATTTTACTGGCCTGCTTTTATACATCCCTGGGGTTTTAGTTTAGATATTATAGCCTCCAAAATCTGATGTCCTGTGTCTAATCTTGTCATAATAATCATTTTACTGCACTGTAATTATTTTTTACATAAGTCTGTAAACCTGGGGACAAGCATTTGTTTCTTATTCACCATTAAACCATTACTGTAGTTTTTACTTAGCACAGTATCATAATATGTGGTAGGTATGCCTTAAATTTTGGCTAAAGGAATGTTGCATGAATTGTGTTAGCAAGTATTCCTAATGATTAGTAAAATTCATATTGCATTAAAAAATTAAGGAATCTCACATGTACCCCAAAACCTAAAATGCAATAAAATAAAATTAAGGAATCACATTCTAAACAAGTTATTTACAGTCTTTAAGGGACTAATCTTCCAATCTATTTTCTTGTACTTTTTCCACTTCTTTTTCCACTTAATCAGTACAAACTTAAATTATGAGAATTGAGTCTCAAATATTAACACCAGATTACAAAGCGTGGTTAGTTTGGTCCCACAATGGGCAAGAGTGAGTCATCCAAATCTCACCTGTTAACAGATACTCATGTGAGAAGCTGTTACACAGAGTTCACTGAAAGGGTTCTGCAGTTACTAACCAATTATGTAGTTCTTACACTTTCTCTAAAAAACCTCCTCTGACTATAGTTCCTGAGACAGACACCTCCACTACTTTATTCTTTGGTGGCATATATGACAGTTTAAATTATTGGTGTGATTACTGGCTTATATGTTTATTATCTCTTTCTTTCCCACTAGATTGTATACTTCATAGAGGCCACACTATTTTGTTCACTACTCTATACCCAGGGTCTAGTTTAGTGCCTGACACACAGTCAACACTCAATACGTATTTGTGAGATGTATAAGACAAATATGAGTTCAAAAATATGAGCAGCAAATTTAGAGCAGCAGCTTTCAATCAAAAGAAACTATAAAAGTAGGCAGCTAACAGCTACCCCTACAAGGTGTTTTCATTTCAACTCTGTGGAAGCCTTGATAACATAGAAAATCTTTTATTGTAAATTCCATTTAATCAAAGACAAGTTAGAAAAACTTCAAAAGCAATTCTAGGTAGGATGAAGGTATAATATCTAGAAAAAGCAATGGAATCACAACACCATCAACCACTTTCAATTAGAAATTTTGAGTTCGAATTAAAGCTTATTGGTATGTGTCCTAGGCAAAATTTTTATATTATATAAAATTTTATGTTTTTATGATGACTTAATGAGATTATATGTATACAAGTAGCTATTAGCATTGTTTATGGCATTTAGGAGACGGGGCTCACTATCAATTGGTCCTTTACCTTGGCCAGCCAGTGTCTGCATCAAGAATAAGTTATAACTTCACCAAATAACCAGGATATAACATTTTAGGTAGGGAAACACAGAGGAAATAAGGGCTCAAATGCAGAAAAAAGTAAGAGGGTGTCAGGGATATTAAGTAAAAAACACGTGTAAGACAGAGTAGCAAGAATTTCACAGCAGTTAGAAATGGAAAAAAATTTACAAAAACTGCAATGAAATCTATTAGCTTTTCCCTTAGGTGACGTAGTCTTCCCCTCATATAAGTAAAATAATTGCTACTATTATAGTTGGAGAAAAATCAACTGAAGTGTACATTAAACACATATTAGAGATTTAACATTCTTCACATCATTTCACATGCTGAAAACTCAACTTTGTAAATATAGACATGAACTTTATTATTTACTATAATAAAGTAACTGCATATCCTTTCCTATGTACTACCTGCAAAAGTATAAAAGGCAAATGTGTTCTTGCTCTTTAGGTACAATTACAAGGCAGCAGAATGTAGAGTTAGGCCAATTCTTTGCATTTTGTGCTCATCAGACAGTGGCTACCAACCCTGAAAGAAAAACCTGGTACCAAAAATACTTCATCGGAAATTCTATTTTCATACTTAGTTGCTTTCAGTATTCTTACTAATTTGGTCAAACTTATGTCAGCTCCCTCATTAAAACTGCTTTCTGTCTAAATCATTATCTTTTCTGTGTATGTGTATGTGTATGTGTATGCGTATGCGTATGTGTATGTGTATGTGTATGTGTATGTGTATGTGTATGTGTATTATCTGGTCAATATTCAGATAGAACAAGGGAATAAGAAGTCTGAGATGCACTGTATATCAAAAGTAATCACCCCTTCCCCGTACTTCTCAGGGAATATCTACCTGGTACCAATAAGATCATCAAGAGTTCATTTGAATGCATAGCATTTGTCAATCACAGTGATAAACTGTGATTTTAATAGTCTATGTTCCCTACAGGACCATTGTTTTCATGAGAGCTAGAATCTAGTTCATTTTTCTTTCTTTTGTATCATCATCGCCTAGTTCAGGACAAGGCACACAATATACAACTATTGGATATTTCATTCATTTATTCTAAAATGTTTATTGAGTAGTTACTATGTGACAGATATTGTTCCAAGTGGTAGAGATTTAGGAGTGAACAAAATAGACGGGAATTTCTGATCTCATGGAGATTATAATATTTGTTGTGGATGCCTGATAATAAACATATAGAATGACAGACAATGATCTGTGCTAAGGAATTAAAATAAAGCAGGGAAAGGGGAAAGTAATGATGGGATTGGGAGTTTTAGATAGGGGGACCAGCAAAGAAATTATGGAAAGATCACATTCAAGTAAAGACCCAAAAGAAATGAAGCAGGGATTTGGCCACAAATGCCTTGGAGAAAAGCATTCAAGTCAAAGGATTAGGAAAGAGTTTCCTTTCAAGTGCAGGCTATATTCACATATAAATGTTTCTATTAAAATGTAAAGGTATAGGAAATACATTCAAGCCAAAGAAATAGGAAAGAGTTTCCTTTACAGTGTAAGGCTATATTCACACAGAAATGTTTCTATTATATAAAGGTCCTATAGAAACATATCTGTATGAATATATAAACATTATATACATAAAAGTTGTAAAATGTTTTATAAGAAAGAAATTTAGAAATCAAGAAGATAGTCCAGGGTATTTGGCATTACTGTGATTCTGCCACAAACCCCCAGGAGAATTTTCTAACTCAGTAATAACTCGAGAAATTTGGGGGCACAAAGAAAGTTTGCAATAACTGCAATCACTGAGAATGGCAACCTACTAATATATTTGGAATACCTAGAAGAAACAAATCCACTTTAGCAGGACACCTTCAACAACTCAGGTCACGTGGGAGTCTCATAGAAAAAGCAAACACCAACGAAAAAGAGCTCATATATCAAAAATATCAAACCCAAGGAACAGTTCATCCATAAATGAGCCAGCATATGAAAAAGTTTAAATGACATATAAGCATTAAGTTCAAAATAGGGCACAGTCTTAGGGAACTAATCTAAAGGTAAAAAAAAGAAAGAAAGAAAGAAATTATGAAAAAGGCAGATTTGATAAAAACATAAAGAGATTTTCAGAAATGAAATTGTCATTAAAATTAGTATCTGAAGTGAGAATGCATCCCATTAAATGGAGCTAAAGGATGTATTACTGAACTGAAAGATAATTCCAAGGAATTTACTCACCATAAAAACAGAGATAGAAAATCTTTTTTAAAATATTAGGAGGTGTAAAGGACAAAATAAAAAAAACTCTATCACATATCTAATGAGTATTTGAGAATGAACAGATAAAGACAAAAAGGCAATATCTGAAATGATGATCAATCTTTTCCAGAATTGCTAAAACCTCAGATAACAGTGAAACAGCATGAGGTAGGTCCTTCAGAGGATATTCCAGAAGAAGGCATTGTTATTGGAAATGATAGCTCCATGCATGTTATTACACCAGAAGACCTTCCAGTGGGACAAGATGTGGAGGTGGATGAGAGTGATAGCGATGATCCTGACCCTGTGTACACCTCGCCTAATGTGTGCATTTTTGTTAGTTTTTAGCAAAGTTTAAAAGTAAAAAAAAAAAAAAAAAAAAATTAAATGGGAAAAATAGAAAGATGTGAAGAAAAAAATTTTTGTGCAGCTATACAATGTATGTGAGTTTTAAGCTAAGTGTTATTACAAATAATTCAAAAAGTTAAAGAATATGTTTATAAAGTAAAACACTTGACAGCAAGCTAAGGTTAATTTATTATTGAAGAAATATAAAACTTACATAAATTTAGTGTAGCCTAAGTGTACAGTGTTTATAAAGTCTGCAGTAGCATACAGTAATGTCCTAGGCCTTCACATTCATTCACCACTCACTCACTAACTTGCTCAGAGCAACTTCTAGTCTTGCAAGCTCCATTCACTGTATTAATTATAACTTAGGAGCAAAAGACTATACCATACAGCCTAGGTGTATAATAGGCCATACTATCTATGCTTATCTAAGTACACTCTGTGATGCTCACACAATGATGAAATCACCTAACAATCCATTTCTCAGAATGTATCTCTGTCATTACGAGATGCATGACTATATATTAAAACTAATGGGATGCAGCTAAACAGTCTTAGGGAAAAAAGTACAACTTTACATTCATATACTAAAAAGAAAAGATGAGACTAAAATTATCAAGAAGTTAGAAAAGATACAAAAAAGTAAAATAAAAAAAAATGTACAAACCGCAAAGTAACAATAATACCAGACATAAGGGAAATGAAAAATAAAAATGTTAAAGACAGTCAACAAAATTAAATGTTTTTTTAATGACTAATAAAGTAGTAAAATCTTTGGGAATTTTTATCATAAAAAAAGATTTAAATAAACAAAATTAAAGAGAAAAAATTCCATTTGGACATTTAAAGTGATTACTGAATACCATGAAATACTTTATGCTAATTTGACTTAAATATTCAAGTTATTTTACAAATGAGATGATATGAACAATTTTTGCAGAAAAATATAACTGGCCTGAAAAGAACTAGAAACCCTGATAGACAATTATAAATAAAGATAAAACATATATGGTTAGACATTTATATAAACATACACACACATGCACATACACACATATTACCAGGCCCCAACACATTTAAATATAAAATTTAATAAATCTTCAAAAATCTTTTGAGATCTATGTTACAAAAATTGGACCACAGAAAACAGAAAAGCACCTCAACTCTTGTATAAGACCATTGAACACTTATAAACCGAGATAAAGGTATTATGAGAAAGAAAAATTATTTACAATGGTGAGGATTAAGAAGAGGTACAAACTAGCAAAAAGACACTCAGAAAAAGAAAAGTAACAATAGTTAATATTTATGCAACTACTACTAAGTGCTTGCTAAGAGTTTTGCATATGTTATTTAATCTGTATATCAGTCATATAAGTAATTTTATTTTCATTATTATCATGATTGTATAAAGAAATAAAATGATGCTCAAAGAAAATAAATGGGCTCAAGGCCATAAAATTAGTAAGTGGCAGCGGTTGATAGAGGGAGACCCTAAATCCCATGTACTTAAACACTACTTTCTGCTATTTACTCACCTTTCTTAAATTATGCTCATATAAGACATTATGCTGTCTCCTTAACACTTCATCCAATTTTAAATAAAGTATAATTTTTGGTTTTTAGCAGTTTTACTAGGATGTTCCTAAGTATTGTTTTCTTCAAATTTATTGTGTTTAGAATTTATTAAGCTTCATGCCTTTAACAAAATCTGGGAATTTTTAACCTTTATTCTTAAAATCTTTAAATATTTTCTCTGTCCTATTCTTGTTCTTCAATACCCTACATGAGAGAATAGGAGATCCCTTAGGCATAAACCCCCACAGCAATAATAATTTTCCAGCTATCCAAGGAAAAAAAAAGTGCTCTAGTTGAAACTTGGGGACTCAAGGGGTTGTGAACACTAGTGTCACCCAAGACCTAAGAAGGCCATTTTGAGAGAGTAGAATCAAGCCCATATGACATACTTGCCAGTGGTTTCAGTTCCAGACAGGGAAACAGTTCCATCCTCCTGCTATCAAAACCAGCTACAAAGGGGCCTGGAAGAAGTCATACACACTAATGCCTTAGGTGACAGTCATTTGTCTTGGTTGAGGATCCTAAAAGGGAGCTTCTATTTAGTTCCAGTTCCTTTTGCCTGCTGTCTCAGAGCAGTCCTGCCATTGCAGGGAAAAAATTCAAAATAATCATTTTCAGTAAGTCCAGTGAGATGTAATTAGGCAAAATACATCTAATATAATTAGGCAAACAATTCATTTAAAAATTAGTTTATATTGATATTATATAAATATATTAATTTATATTTAGTTTATATTAGTTTATAGTTATATTCCATAAAAAAAGGACCAAACAGATATCCTATAGCTGAAAAGTATGAAGGCAGAACTGAAAAATTCAATACTGGGCTTCAACAGCAGACTCAATCATGCAGAAAAAGAATTGGTGAACATCATGACAGGTAATTTAAAATTACCCACCTAGAGGAACAACAAGAAAAAGACTGAAATTGAGTGATGAAAGTATGAGGAACTATGGGCCAATACTAAGTGTACAAATATATCAATTAGGATTTCCCAGAGAAGAAGAAAGACCAGAGTAAGAGGAAAAAAACTAATACAAAAAAATACTAGCAAGAAAGTTCCCAAATCCTGGGAGGCATATGGACACTCAGATTCACGCAACATAAAGGCTTCTAAGAGAGATCCCAAAAAGAATGCCCTAAGACACATTAGAACAAAATTGTCAAAAGTAAAAGATAAGAGAGCTCTTAAAAGTAGTGAAAGAAAAGAGTTTTGTCCCATATAAGTGAACATCCAAAAGACTATGAGTGGATTTCTCAAGAAAAACCTTGTAAGCCAGAAGGGAATGGAATAATAGATTCAATGCATTAAAATAAAAAAAAAAATCTGCCAAATAAAAAGCACGATATCCACAAAAGCTCTCCTTCAAAAATGAAAGAGGGATAATGACATAACCAGAAAAAGGGAAACAGAGGTCGGTCATGATTACAAGACTTACAGGAAATGCTAAAGAAAGCTCTTAAGAGTGGAAACAAAAGGATACTAGATGACAAAACAAAATTATATAAAATAATAAAACTTATTGGTAAAAATAAACATATAGTCAAATTCAGAATACTCCAATACTGAAATGGTCATATGCACATCACTTTTTTAATTGGATTGTCTCCGCATTATTTGTTGTTATACATTTTTAAACTTTTTATTTTAATATTTTTGGATACATAGTAAGTATATATATTAATGGGGTACATGAGATATTTTGATATAGGCCTATAAGGCCTAATAATCACATTAAGGCAAATGGAGTATCCATCACTTCAAGCACTTATCCTTTGTGTTACAAACAATCCAACTACACTCTTTTAGTTACTTCAAAATATATAATTAAATTATGTTTTACTAGTCATGTTGTTAGGTAATCAAATTCTGGATCTTATTCATTCATTCTAGCTATTGTTTTGTACCTATTAACCATCCCCACTTCACGGGCTCCTCCTTCCCAAATACCCTTCCTAACCTCTGTTAACTATCATTCTGCTCTCTACCTCCATGAGTTCAATGTTTTAATACTTAGCTACAAGAAAGATGTGAGAACATGTGAAGTTTGTCTTTTGTGCCTTCTTTGTTGTTACAAATGACAGAACCTTGTTCTTTTTTATGGCTGAATAGTCTCCATTGCATATATGGCCCATATTTTTTTTTATCCATTCTTCTGTTAATGGACACTTAGGCTGTTTCCAAATCTTAGCTATTGTGACTACTGCTGCAATAAACATGAGTGCCTATATCTCTTCAATATACTGATTTCCTCTGTTTTGGGTATACACCTAACAGTCGGATTGCTGGACCATATGGTAGATCTATTTTTAGTTTTCTGAAGAACCTCCAGACCGTTCTCCATAGTACTTACACTAATTTACATTTCCACCAACAATGTACGAAGATTCCCTTTTCTCCATATCCTCACCACCATCCATTATTGCTTGTCTTTTTGGATGTAAGTCATTTTAACTGTAGTTAGATGATATCTCATTGTAATTTTGATTTGCATTTTTCTGATGATCAATGATGTTGAGCACTTTTTCATATACCTGTTTGCTATTTATATGCCTTCTTGTCAGAAAAGTCTACTCAAATATTTTTTCTATTTTTTTATTTGGATTATTTTGTATATGGTTGACCGAACTCCTTAGATATTCTGGTTGTTAATCATTGTCAGGTGGATAATTTGCAAATACTTTCTCTCATTTTGTAGGTTGTCTCTTCAATTTATGATTTCCTTTGCTGTCCAGAAGTTTTTAAATTTGATGTGATACCATATGTCCATTTTTGCTTTGGTTCCTTGTGCTTATGGGCTATTAATCAAGAAATATTTGCCCAGTTAAATGTCCTGGAAAGTTTCCTTAGTGTTTTTTTTTTTTTTCAGTAGTTTCATAGTTTGAGGTGTTAGACTTAAGTCTTTAATTTATGTTGATTTACTTTTTCTATATGGTGAGAGAGAAGGGTCTAGTATCAGTCTTCTGCATATGGGTATTCAGTTTTCCCAGCACCATTTATTGAAAAGACTGCCCTTTCCCTAATGTACGTTCTTGCTACCTGTGTTGAAAATGAGTTCACTGTGTATATATGAATTTTCTTCCAGGTTCTCTACTCTGTTCCAGTGGTTTGTATGCCAGTACCATGCTCTTTTGGTTACTATAGCTCTGTAGTATAATTTAAACTCAAGTGATATTCCTACCATTTTGTTCCTTTTGCTCAGAATAGCTTTGGCTATCATGGGTCTTTTGTGGTTTCCTATACACTTTATAACTGTGTTTTCTATTTCTGTGAATAATGTAATTAGTATTTTGATAGAGATTGCATTGAATCTGTAAATTGCTTTGGGTAATATGGGCATTTTAACAAAATTGATTCTTCCAAAAATCCATGAACATGGAATATCTTTCCATATTTTTGTGTCCCCTTCAATTTCTTGCAACAATCTTTTATAGTTTTAATTGTAGAGATCTTTCTCTTCTTTAGTTAAGAAATGCCCTAGGTATTTAATTTTATCTGGAGGCACTATAAATTGGATTAGTTTTTAAATTTCTTTTTCAGATTGTTCATCATTGGCATATAAAAATGTTACTGATTTTTGTATGTTGATTTTGTATTCTGCAAATTTACTGAATTTATTGATCAGCTCTAATATTTTCTGGTGAAGTCTTCAAATATAAGATCATCTCATCTGCCAACAAAGATAATTTGATTTATTGCTTTCCAATTTGGATAAGAATTATTTCTTTCTCTTCTCTAATTGTACTAGCTATGTCTTCTAGTACTATGTTGAATAACAGTGACAAAAGTGAGCATTCTTGTCATGTTCCAGATCTTAGGGTAAAGGCTTTCAGTTTTTCCCACTCAGCATGATACTAGTTGTGGGTCTGTCATATATGGCTTTTATTATGCTGAGATATGTTCCTTCTATACCGAGTTTTTTGAGGATTTTTTTATAATGCGGGGATATTGAATCTTATCAAATGTTTTTTCTAGCATCAATTGAAATGATCATATGGTTTTTGTACTTCATTCTATTGAGATGCTGTATCATATTGATTGATTTGCATGTGTTGAATAATCCTTGAGGCCTGGGATAAATCCCACTTAGTTACAGTATCTTTTTAATGTGTTGTTGAATTTGGGTTGCTAGTATTTTGTTGTGGATTTTTACATCAATGTTCATCGGGGATACTGGCCTGTAGTTTTCTTTTATTTTTGTTTTTTAATGTGTCTGGTTATGGTATCAGGCTGATACTGGCCTCACAGAATGGGCACACATTCCCTCCTCTTCTATTTTTCAAAATAGGCTGAGTAGAATTGGCATTAATTCTTTAAATGTTCGTAAAATTCAGGAGTAAAGCTATCGGGTCTCATGGTTTCCTTTGCTGAAGGACTTTTTATTACAGCTACCATCTCATTACTTGTTACTGGTCTGTTCAGGTATTGGAATTCATGGTTCAATCCTGGTAGGTTGTATATGTCTAGGAATTTACTCATTTCTTCTAGGTTTTCCAATTTATTTACATGTATTAGTTGTTTATAGTAGATTTAATGGTCTTTTGAATTTCTGCAGTATCAATTGTAAGGTATCTTTTTTCAATTCTGATTTTATTTATTTGGGTCTTCTATTTTTCTCAGTCTGGCTCAAGGTTTGTCAATTTTGTTTATCTTTTCAAAAATCAATGTTTCATTTCATTTATCATTTGTATTATTTTCTTCATTTCAATTTCATTTATTTCTATACTGATCTTCATTATTTCTTTTCTTCTACTGATTTTGGGTTTGGTTTGCTCTTGTTTCTCTAGTTCTCTAAGATGCATTGTTAGTTGTTTATTGAAGTTTTTCTACTTTCTTGGTGTAGGCACTTATCACTACAAAATTCCCTCTTAGTTTTGATATGTTATGCTTCCATTATCATTTATTTCAAAAAACTTGTTAAATTTCCTTCATAATTTCTTCATTGACCAACTGGTCATTTATGAGCATAGTGTTTAATTTCCATCTATCTGTATAGCTTTCACAATTCTTCATTATTAATTTCTAGTTATATTCCATTCTGCTCAGAGAAGATATTTGATATTATTTCAAATTTTTGAAAATTATAAGGCTTGTTTTGTAGTCTTAGGTCTGATCTATACTTCAGAATGATCCAAGTGCTGAGGGGAAATACGTGTATTTTGCAGCTGTTGGATGAAATGTACTGTAAATGTCTATTAGGTTCATTCAGTTTATAGTGCAGATTAAGTCCAATGTTTCTTTGTTGATTTTCTGTCTGGGTGATCTGTTCAAGGCTGAAAGTGGGATGCTGAGGTGTTCAGCTATTATTGTACTTGGGTCTATCTCTCTCTTCAGCTCTATTAATATTTGCTTTATATATCTGAGTGCTCCAGTGTTGGGTGTATATTTACTTACAACAATTCATCCCCTTGCTAAACTGACAATTTTATAATTAAATAGTGACCTTCTTTATCTCTTCTTATAGTTTTTGTCTTGAAATCTGTAGTCTGATATCAGTATATTTCAAGTTTACTTACAAGTTATTACAGTATTATAATGTTATGTTTTTATATGTACATATTATGTACATAGTAGTAGTACTATGTAATAGTACTATTTTGTAGTAGTACTATTATGTAATAGTAATAGTATTATTACTATTATTATTACTGCAAGTTTTGTATCTTCATTACCTTCAGATGATTTCTTATTGTTCACTAACATCCCTTTCTTTCTAATTGAAGTACTTCCTTTAGTATTTCTTGTGGAACAGGTCTGGTATTAATGAAATCCCTCAGCTTTTGTTTGTCTGGCCAAGTGTTTATTTCTCCCTCATATTTAAAGGATATTTCCATTAGATATAGTCTTCTAGGGTAAGAGTTTATTCCTTCAGCACTTTAAATATAACATGCTACTTTCTCCTGGGCTGTAAGGTTTCCACTGAAAAGTCTGATGCCAGATGCTCCATTGTACGTTGTTTCTTTTCTTTTTCTGCTTTTAGGATCCTTTCCTTATATTTGAACTTCGATAATTTCATTATTAAGTTCTTTGAGGTAATCTTCTTTAGGTTAAATCTCCTTAGTGTTTTTTAACCTTCTTGTGCTTGAATAATGATATCTTTCTCTAGGTTTGTGAGGTTCTCTGATGCTGTCCTCAGAACAAACTTTCTACCTCTATCTCTCTCTTTACCTCAATTTTAAGACCAATAACTTACATTTGTCCTTTTAGGGCTGTTTTCTATATCTTGTAGGCATGCTTCATTTTTTTTCTATCTTTTGTATCCTGAATATGTTTTCGAACAGCTCATCTTCAAGCTCACTAATTCTTTATTCTGTTTGATCAATTCTCTTGTTAAGAGGCTGCTGCATTCTTCAGTGTGTCAACTACATTGTTCACCTCCAGAATTTCTACTTGATTCTTAAAAATTGTGTCAATCTATTTGTTAAATTCATCTGATAGGATTCTGAATTCCTTCTGTATTTATCTTGAATTTTATTGAGTTTCCTCAATAATTCTGTCTAAAAGGTCACATTATCTCCGTCTCATTGAGATTGATCCTTGGTGCCTTATTTAGATTGTCTGATGAGGTCATGTTTTCCTGCATGGTCTTGATGCTTGTGGATGTTTGTTAATGTCTGGACATTGAAGAAGTAGGTATTTATTGTAGTCTTGGCAGTCTGGGCTTGTATGTACCCATGCTTCTTGGGAAGGCTTTCTACATATTGAAAATTTTTGGTCACTGTAGCTGTATTTACATTGGGGGCATCCCAGGGTCAGTTACACTGAGGTTCTTACAGACTCACAGAATTACCACATTGGTGGTCTTGTATAAGATCTGGAAGAATTCTCTGGATTGCTAGGCAGAGACATTTGTTCTCTTCCATTACTTTCTCCCAACCAGAGTCTCTCTCTGTGTGTGCTTAGCTGCCTGGTGCTGGGCTGGGGGAGAAATAACACAAGTTCTCCTGTGGCCATTACCACTGAGCCTGTGCTGGGTCTGACCTGAGGTCAGCACAGCACTGAGTCTTGCAGAAGATCCGCTATAACCACTATTTGGCTGCTACCTACATTCACTCAAGGCTCTGAGGTTCAACAATCATCAGTTAGCTACACCAGCCAGGCCTGTGTCCTTTTTTTCATGGCGCCGAGCTCCTGTGGCCCCATATAGTTCCAGAGATGCCCTCTAAGATCCAGGGCCTGGAGTAAGAAACCTTAAGAATCTACATGGTGCTCTATTCGACTGCAGCTGAGCTGGGACCCAAGCCACAAGACGAGTCTTTTCCACAAGCATAGAAGTCTCTTCCCTTGGCCACCACTGCCACAGGCACATGGGAGTGCTAACGGGCTACTCCCAATGTTCACTCAAGACCCAAAGTTCTTCAGTCAGCTTGTGATGAATGCTGCCAGGCCTGGGACTCATCCTTCATGGGGATGGGCTCCCCTCTAGCCTAGGAAAAGTTACAAAATGCCATTTGAGAGCCAAGTCCTAGAATTGGGGACCCCAAGGGCCCACTTCCTACTCTACAACACTATGGCCAAGCCACTATCTAAGCTGCAAGACAAAGTCCCCTTTCCTGTGTCATCTGTTTTTCTCAAGCAGAAGCAGTCGCTCCCTGTAGCCACCACAGGTAGGAATGTGCTGGATCACACCCGAAGCCAGCATGTCTCAGAGTCTCACTCAATGCCCATGAGGTGAACTACCAGGATATTGCAGCTGATTAGGAAAGGCTCAATGGCTGTTTAGTCAGCAGGTGATGAATCCTGCCAAAGTTGGATCCTTCCCTTCAAGGCAGCACATTCCCTTCTAGCCCAGACTATGTCTAGAAATGTTATCTGGGAGCTAGTGCTAAAATGGGTGCTTCAAGATTCTACCTGGTGCCCTATCCTACTATGGCTGAGTGCCATCCCAGTCGCAAGACAAAGTCCTGTTTGCTCTTCACTCCTCTCCTCAAGTGGAAGAAAGGAGTCTCTTTCAGAGCTACCAGCTACACTCTTTGGGGTCAGAGGAGGTGGGGCAGAAGCTCTCCCTTGGCCACCCTGGCTGGTGTCTCACTAGGTCGTGTGACCCCTGTATCTACTGGCTCCAAGCCTAGCAGAGTATAAGGACTTGCCTAGGAGTTGCAGCCCTTGTGGCTCAGACTGCCTTAAAGTTTATTTAGGACTCCAGATAATTTTAACCCACAGTGGTGAAGTTTGTCAATACTTGAGTTCCGACCACTGGGATGGACAATTCCTCTCTTGTAAATCACTATTAAGTCTAGTATAAAAGAAAAAAGACAGAAGTATCAAAAACAACTATAACTAGGATATTTGTTCTAGCAATATTTGAGATTACAAGATGTTTTATATACTCCTCAAGGTAACCAAAAGGAAAACACTTCTAGTAGACACAAAAGACAGAGACATGAATCAAAGCAAAAATTCAATAAAATACAAAAGAAGACAGCAAGATTGGAAGAAAGAAACAAAAAAACTACAAAATAGTAAACAACCAATGGCAATACGAAGTCCCTACTTATCAATAATTATTTTAAATGTAAATGGATTAAATTCTCCAATCAAAATACAAAGAGTGGCTGAACAGAAAAAAAAAAAAAAATCCAACAACATGGTGCCTATTAGAGGGTCACTTTAGCTTTAAGGATACAGAGACCAAGAGTGAAGAGAGGAGAAAATATATTCTATTCAAATGATAATGAAAAGAGAATAGGAGTGGCTACAGTTATATCAGACAAAATAGACTTTCAGTCTCAAATCTATCACAAGACACAAAGAAGGTCATTAAATGATAATAAAGTGGTCAATTCATTAAGAGGATATAAAAATTATACATATGCATGCACTCAACATTAGAGAATATGAATATATAAATTAATATTAACAGAAGGGAGAAATAGATGGCAGTACAATAACAGTAAAATACTTCAATACACCACTTTCAAAAATGGGTAGATCATATAGACAGCAAATCACTAGGGACATAGTGTTCTTAAAAAGTACTACAGACCAAATAGACCTAACAGACATATATAGAACATTCCATCCAACAGCAGTAGAATATATATTTCCCCCAAGTGCACATGGAGCAGTCTCCAAATAGATCAGATGTTGGGCCACAAAACAAATCTTAACAAATTTGGAAAAAGTAAAATTATCTCAAGTATCTTTTCTGACTACAACATAAAATTAGAAATCAATAAAAGGAGAAATTAAAAATGAAAAACTAAAAGTGAAAAATTCACAAATATATGGCAATTAAATAATACACTCAACAGCCAATGTGTAAAAGAAGAAATCAAAACCAAAATCTTGAATATTATTAAACAAATGAAAATGGGCACACAATAAGAGGGAGATACATAACAATGAATGCCTACATTAATTAAAAAAGAAAAGTCTCAAACAACTTAACTTCACACCTCAAAGAATTAGAAAAAGAACAAACTAAGTGCTCAGTGAGCAGAAATAAGGATATAATAAAAATTAGAACAGAAATAAATGAAACAGAAACTAGAAAAATAATAGAAAACATCAGTAAACCTATGAGTTTGTTTTTTGAAGAGATAAACAAAATAGATAAATCTTTAGCTAGATTAACAACAACAGAAAAGAGAGAATGACTCAAATTTAAAATTCTGTAATGGAAAAAGGACATATTAAAATGATAGAACAAAAACACACAGAATTCTAAAAAGACTACATTGAACAATATATTCCAACAGATTGGATACCTTAGTAAGAAATAAGTTCCTAGAAACATACAAGATGCAAGGACTGCATCATAAAAAATAAGATTCTGAACAGACTAGTAGCAAGTAAGGAGATTGAATCAGTAATAAAAAAGTGCTCCCATAAAAGAAAAGCCCAGGACTAGATGTCTTTTATTTTTTGAGACGAAGTCTTGCTCTTGTCACCCAGGCTGGAGTGCAATGGTGTGATCTTGGCTCACTGCAACCCCCATCTCCTGAGTTCAAGTGATTCTCCTTCCTCAGCCTCCCAAGTAGCTGGGATTACAGGTGCCTACCACCACACCCAGCTAGTTTCTGTATTTTTAGTAGCAACGAGGTTTCATCGTGTTGGCCAGGCTGGTCTCGACCTCCTGACCTCAACTGATCTGCCTGCCTTGTCCTCCCAAATTGCTGAGATTACAGGTGTGAGCCACCATACCTGGCAATAGGACTAAATGTCTTGAGTGGATTGCGCCAAGCATTTAAAGAATTAATGGATGTTTACAAGAACGACACACTTCCTAACTCATTTCAAGGCCAGCACTGCCCTCATACTAAAGCTAGATAAGAGTGCTACAATAAAAGAAAATTACAGAGCAATATCTCAGATGAATATAGATAGAAAAATCTTCAACAAAATACCACTAAACCAAATTCAACAGCACATTAAAAGGATCATACACCATGATCAGGTGGGATTTATCCCTGGAATATAAGGATGATTCAACACACACAAATCAATAAATGTGATACATCACATTAACAAAATGAAGGATAAAAATCATATGATGATCATCTCAACAGTGCAGGAAAAGCACTTCACAAAAATCATTTCTTGATAAAAAGTCTCCACAAATTTGGTACAGAAGGAACGTACCTCAACATAGTAAAGATGATATATGACAATCCCATAGATAACATCATACTTAGTGGTGAAAAGCTGTAAGCATTTTATAAGATTGGGAATGAAACAAGCATACTCACTCTTACTATTTCTATTAAACATAGTATTGGAATTCCTAGTCAGAGCAATTAGGCAAGAAAAATATTGGAAAGGATGAAGTTGAATTGTCTCTCTCCGTTTGTAGATGACATAATCTTGTATGTGGAAAAACCCTAAAGACTCCAGGAAAAAAACAACAACAACAAAACTTATATATGAACCCAATAGTTTCAGGATACAAAGTCATATACAAAAATCAGTTGCAGTTCCATACATTAACAAAAGACTTTCTGAAGAAGGAATTAAGAAAACTATCCATCTTAGTCTGTGGGCATTGCTATAAAAGAATGCCTAAGGTTGGGTAATTTATAAAAAGAAAAGGTTCATGTGGCTCATGGCTTTTCTAGCTGTACAAGAAGCATATAGCACCAGCACCTGCTCTTGGTGAGAGCTCAGGCTGCTTCCACTCATGGCAGAAGGCAAAGTGAAGCTAGTGTGTGGAGATTTCAAGGCAAGAGAAAAAGAAGGGAGCTGACAGGCTCTATTTAACAATCAGCTCTCATAGGAACCAACAGAGCAAGAAATCACTCAATACCTCAAGGGGGACACCAAACCACTTATCAGGAATCTATCCCCATGATCCAAACACCTCCCATTAGGCCTGACCTCTAACATTGGCATCAATTTTCAACAGGAGGTTTGTGTGGACAGATATCCAAATTATAAAACTATTTTACTTACAATAGTATCGAATAGAATAAAATACTAAGAAACAAATTTAAGCAAGGTTGATGAAGGATATGTACACAAAAACTCTAAGACACTGATGAAAGAAGCTGAAGAAGACAAAAACAAGTATATATATGGCTCAACATCAATAATTATCAGGGAAATGCACATCAAAACTACAGTGAGACAGTATCTCATGCCTGTCAGAAGGGGTATTTTCAAAATGACAAGAGATAAATGTTTGCAAGAATGTGGAGAAAAGAGAACACTTGTCCACTGTAGGTGGAAATGTAAATTGGTATAGCCATTTTGGAAAATAATATGGAGTTTCCCCAAAAAAATCAAATCCCATGACCAGCAAGTCCACTTCTGGGTTTATATACAAAGGAAATGAAATCAGTATCTTTAAGAGATATCTATACCTTTATGCTTATTGCAGCATTATTTATAATATGCCAGAAAGGAAAACTACCTAAGTGTTCATCAATGGATAAATCGGATAAATGAATAAAGAAAATGTGATACATATACACAATGGAATATTATTCTGCCATAAAATATAATTAAATCTGTCATTTTCAACAATATTGATGAACCTGGAAGACATTATATGAAGTAAAATAAGCAAGATATAGAAAGACAAATAATCTGTGATCTCACTTATATGAAATCATATAAGAAGATCAACCTCATTGCAACAGAAAGAGTGATGATTGCCAGGGGATGGTGGCGGGGAAAATGGGAAGATATTACTTAAAGAGTACAAACTTTCAGTTATCAGTTGAACAAGTTCCAGGGATCTAATGTACAGTATGGGTGGTGAAGAATGTGTGAATTAACCTGATTGTGATAATTACTGAGAAATGTATGCACAAAACAATCACAAGGCACACTATATATAATCTTTGTAAATTAAATATTTTTAAAAATAAAATAAATAAAATATTACTTCTGGTTTCTCAGATTCTGCTTATTTTTTATCCACTCTTTTTTTTCCACTCCTTTTTAGATTAGATAATTTCTATTGATCTAGTTTTAAGTTCAATGACTTTTCCTTCAATCCCTCCTCCATTATACTATTAATCCTACTAAGTTATTTATTTATTTAATATAATACATTTTTCTGTTTTAAAATTCCCATTTCGTTCTTCTTTCTTCTTCTTTTTTGAGATGGAGTCTTGCTCTGTTTCCAGGCTGGAGTGCAGTGGCGTGATCTCGGTTCACTGCAACCTCCACCTCCTGGGTTCAAATGATTCTCCTGCCTTAGCCTCCCAAGTAGCTAGGACTACAGGCGCATGCCACCACACCCAACCAATGTTTGTACTTTTAGTAGAGACAGGGTTCCACCATGTTGGTCAGGAATCTCGATCTCTTGACCTTGTGATTCACCAGCCTCGGCCTCCCAAAGTGCTGGGATTATAGGTGTGAGCCACCATGCCTGGCCCATTTGATTCTTTTAATAACTTATTTCTCTGCTGAGATTTCCTTTATTTTTGTTCATTTCAACCATATCCCCTTTCATCTCTTTAAGCATAGTTTTAATACCTGCTTTAATTTTCTTGCCTAGTAATTCCAACATGTGGGTGATTTTAAGATTGTCATCTGTTAATTTTCTTTATCCTTAAGAAAGGGTAACATTTTACTGGGTTGAAGTAATTATGGGTTTTAACTTAGACATTGTCAATATTAATTGTGGATACTCCTGATTGTGTTACATTGAGCCAAAAAGCACTAATATCTTTGTTTTCATAGGACATTAATTTGGTTAATCTATGTTGAAAAATTTGTGCTTTTGGATCTCAGTTTGAATTGATTTCAGTCTACCCTGTGCATGTGCAGTTCAGGGGTCAAACAATTAGGCAGAATTTATACACACAATTTCCCATCTCTGTATCTTTACTTTCCTGTTTTCCTACATTCTCTGACATCCCTGCTCCTTCCCAAAGTTCCTACAGCCTACAGAGAAAGCAATAGGCTTTCTCTTGGAGTTCAATTGTCCCATGTTGCCACTACAACTGCAGATGCCCTCAGAAAAAGTCACAGAAATGTGAAACTCACTTTAGCTCATGATATTTGCTTAATACAAAGTTTGAACCTCCTCTAATACTTCCCTAGTCTTATTCATTCTCTAAAACCTTTACATAGTTGTATTGTGTTTGTTATGCTTTGCTTTTATTTTTTTGTCTTTGTCCAGTTTATAGCTACTATTTGCAGGCAGGCTGTTTGATTGGAAGTTTATTCTCCACACAAGAATCAAAACTCCTGTATCATTACTAATCTTGAGAACAGAAGGTTACAGAGAAACAGAAAACAAAAGGTTCTAAAAAAGTATCAAGAGATACAAATAAAAGTTAAATAAAAAAATTAGAAACATGTCCCCTGCTTCAGGGAGAGAGGGCTGAACAAGGGAAGATGAAGAGGCAATAAAGCAGGTAATAAGTAGATTCACAAAAATATGTGCCATCAAATAGGTAAGACTGTAAGTAAATTTATGTATAACAAATTCTCAAACGTTTTGGAAGTAGAAAAACTGTTAGTTACTAGTTAGTCACTAGTTTATGTTGTCTAACAATCAATCTGTCACTGGGCTTTGTCATCCAGGCTGGAGAGCAGTGACATGATCATAGCTCACTGCAATTTCAAACACTAGCTTCCTGAGTAGCTGGGACTACAAGCATACACCACACCACACCTGGCTAATTTTCTATTTTGTTTTTTTGCATACACAGGTTCTCATAATGTTGCCCAGGCTGGTCTTGAACTCTTTGAGTCTCAATCAATCCTCCCTGCTTGGCCTCCCAAACTGCTGGGATGATAGTGTGAAAGGAAAATAAATATTGGGGCCCCAAAATCACTAAGCTAAAGGGAAAAGTCAAGCTGGGAACCTGCCTTCCATTCTATTCAAAGTAATCCCTCTGCTCACTAGGATAAATTCATATCTGATTGCCTCCTTTGGCAAGGCTAATCAGAAACTCAAGAATGCAACCATTTGTCTCTAATCTACCTATGGCCTGGAAGCCCCCTCTCACTTCCAGTTGTCCCATTTTTGCTTCGAGCTGTCCTGACTTTAGGAACCGAACCAATGTTCATCTTATATATGTTGATTGATGTCTCATGTCTCCCTAAAATGTATAAAACCAAGCTATGCTCTGAACATCTTGGGCACATGTTATCAGGACCTCCTGAGACTGTGCCATGGGCGTATGTCCTTAATTTTGACAAAATAAACCTCCTAAATTGACTGAGACCTGTCTCGGATTTTTCAGTTTCACCATAGGCATGAGCCACCTGGTCTCAAAGGTTTCAAAACCAACACTCTTAATCTGATCCCAGAACCAAAGATGTCCACAGTTATTCCAAGACTTACACAAATGCACACCACATCTCAAAGACTGAATTCTCTCAAGAACTGGCAATAATTCAGTTTCCAATCAAATTATATTTTCTAAATTAAAAATAAGCATGCACCAAATGTAAAATTTTAAAAAAAACTGAAGCTAAAGCACATTCACTTTATAGATGAAAATGGAGTATATACATCTCTATTTTATAAATGCATTTTCAGACTTGATACATTATAGGACATGGAAACCTCAAACAGCAAGGAAAAAATCTTATTTAAAACTCAGTAAGAATATAATCTCTGCAAGAAAGCTATATCATTTTAAATAATTTCATTAAACTATTTTCCCTTTGGTATACCCCTAGATGAAATGCTATTAGGCTGTAGTGAAAACAGCCTCAATTAACTATCAAAAAGTATAGTTCCACCATTAAGCAATTATGAGACTTTAGACAGGTCCCTTCACCTATCTAGGCTTCAGTTTACTCATGTGAAATGTGAGGCCACAACAGATGGTTTCTGCTTCCCAGGTGTAAAATTTTGTAACTACAGAACCTTATTTCTAGGCTCTTCAATGATTGAAGGATTCTTGTATAATTTCTAAAAAATAGATTTGGCAAATTCCTCAGATCTCAGGCTCAAAGAAAAGATTTCAGGAGAGATATATTATGCCTTTCACACAAGTGCAAAAAAATTAAAAATGTATACTCCTACACACAATCTCAAGCAAATCAACTGACATCTGATGTTGTCTTACCTACACAGATAAGAAGCTTATTTACATCTGTACTTCAGGTGAGTGAGATAATTTTATGAATAGTATTTAAAAATAATTTCAAATTTGAAGATTAAGCATTGAGAAATGTGCTGTAAATTTCAAGAAAAATATGCTACAATACTGTTTAGGATTCTGGGAATATTCTATCTGCCTTACAAAAACTTTTGCTTAGAAACAAAGAAACAGACAAAAACCAGGATAAACAATACAATGCTTTTTCCAACTTCCTGGAATTACATTCACTCAGGTAAACATTTATTAAGCACCTAGTTGGTACAAGGTGTACTGTCCATTGTGAGACATATACATACAGAAAATAATTTTGTATCTGCCTTTAGTGAGTCAGTAATATGCTAGAATAAATACATACTAAAAGGCATATATGCATAAATAATATAATGCATTGGAGTAAGAGGTAAGTACTATGATGGGGTTCACGTCCTGTGCTTCAGGCTTTGCTCCCTGCAGTATGCTAAGCTATTTTGAATCACACTGTAGGAGGTGGCCAACCACACAGCATGCAGTGCATCAGTGCTATCCAGGAAGGAAAAGACAGATGCTGGAGAGGATGTGGAGAAATAGGAACACTTTTACACTGTTGGTGGGAGTGTAAGTTAGTTCAACCATTGTGGGAGATAGTGTGGCGATTCCTCAAGGACTTAGAAATAGAAATTCCATTTGACCCAGCAATCCCATTACTGGGTATATATCTAAAGGATTATAAATCATTCTACTATAAGGACACATGCACACGAATGTTCATTGCAGCACTGTTTACAATAGCAAAGACCTGGAACCAACCCAAATGCCCATCGATGATAGACTGGACAGGGAAAATGTGGCACATATACACCATGGAATATTATGCAGCCATCAAAAATGATGAGTTCACGTCCTTTGTAGGGACATGGATGAACCTTGAAACCATCATTCTCAGCAAACTGACACAAGAACAGAAAATCAAACACCGCATGTTCTCACTCATAGGCGGGTGTTGAACAATGAGAACACATGGACACAGGGAGGGGAGCACTACACACTGGGGTCTGTTGGGGGGAAATAGGGAGGGACAGTGGCGGTGGGGAGTTGGGGAGAGATAGCATGGGGAAAAATGCCACATATATGTGAAGGGGAGGAAGGGAGCAAATCACACTGCCACGTATGCACCTATGCAACAATCTTGTCATCTTCTCTAGGCTGGCTATGGCAAGGAGATTCCCTGAGGAATCCTGGTCTGTAAACCATATACATATCCTGCCTCATTGGTCTACCCTGTGCTCCTGCACCCCAGTTGTTAGCACCCTTCATCGCTGTTCCCTACAAGGGAGGGTTGGAATATAGTGGTCGACTTCTGTAGGGTCTCTGCCTATAGTACGGCGAGAACCTTTGCCTGCAGCAGGGCTGGCATCATTGGGCCTGGCCTAAGAAAGCACTCTCTCATCCCTCGTTCTTTTCTCCACTCTCATAATTCTGGTAATTCTGCTGGTAATTGCATGAAGACCACGTGGACAGCGTCTATGATGGTTGTGGTCTGCTGCCTATTTTCTGCCTTGTACTGGACTCCACAGGGGCCTGTAACATTTGCTGTCTCCTCACCCTTTTCTGCTGCAACATCATCAAACTCCACAGTCTCTCCATGTCCTACACTGTGAAGGTACTTCCTGGGGTTATTCTTCTGTATGGCATTCTGGTGTACAAATGTGTCTTCCTTGATGCCATTCCCATAGATGAAACCATATTTATTTCTTAGATTATACCATTTTACTGTTCCCAAAATCTTCCTTGCAATGATCTTATCCCCACCAGCAGGCACCGCTTTGAATCCAGAATATATGTTTGTATTCTTGACTCAAAACATCCTTCCAATTAAGATTTTCTCTTTTAAAAAACTTTAGGTTAAAACAAAAATGCAGAAAAGAAAGGTGAATAAGATTAGCAAATCATCTGAAAATTATTGCATTTTGTAAGCTTTGGTAAAATGTATGAAGAAGCATGTTTTCCAGGTCTGCTTTCTCGGCCTATGGGTACTGGGACATAATTCAGTTTGCCATCCCCTGTTCCCAGATCAGCTCAGTCTTTGTTCAGCTCCATCTTCAATCTGGCATATAATTACTTCTTCAGCTCTTGTGCTATTTGGTTTTAAGCACCTCTTACCCCCAAGGCCTCATGGCTCTAAGGGCTTGTTGAATTTAAACAAGCACATTTAAATCTTTGTCTTTAAATGAGTAAAATAAAAGTCTTAACACCTAACACAGAGTACTCTTCTATCCACCTACACTCTAAATGTGCATGTTATAATTGTCTACCAGATCATAATGAGCATCTATCCATCCTCAAAAATCAGAGAAAGGAGGGCTCATTCTAGAGGTAAATTTACAATAAATGGTTTTATTCTTGATTAGCTATGTGTGTTTGGGGACACAAAGATTGGCATGTGCATAATTTAACTACCTGATAGGAATAAGATGATCAGGGACACCTTGGAAATAAAGGTAGAAAATGATAGTGGAGGAAAAACAAAAGAAAAAACAGGATTGTTAAAAGAAATTAATAAAATACAACTTAAGAAATTTTAAGCTTTACCTCTTATCCGAAAAACACTGTAAACTCATACACACTCACAATGATGCATGTACACATGTATGCGCACACAAGCATATGCAATATAATTACAGAAATGTTAAAACTATCTGACTTTCTCCTGAAAGACAGGAGCAGTGGATTCTACCATTACTGCTCCTGGCAAATCATAAATACTGTCTATGGTTTTAGTTTAGCCTGAGTAAATGAGCAATCATTATATTTCTTCCACATACATAATTTACTCCAAATACTGGTAGATAAGTATTGAATGAGACCCTCATTCAAATACACTGTCAAAATGCCACAAAAAGAAGTATTATAATTCTAACTATTAATTATAAGTAAAGTTTCTTAGTGAATGAATAAATTAGTAAAATGAATAAATTTTAATAGATATAAATGGAAAACAAAGCATGTGCAATCTCACTAGTGATGAAGGTAGCAGAAATTTTAAAAGTTAGATACTAGTCTTTCACCTGTCAAATCAGTTAAAGTCAATAAAAGAAAAACCCCATGTTGGAATAGGCAATGCAGTGGTAGTATACATTGGTACCATTAAGCACCATGATTATGTTCTGTGCCAGTTTGGGTCCTCTTGTGCCAAGGTGAATTGGGTATGTGAGATAGTTATTTGGGGGGAGAATCTATACATGATAAAGGGGAAGAAGTGTAGGGAAAGGGAACACTCAGACTATGAGGCAATTCTGATGTCTCTGAAAGGAGAAAGGCAAGGAAGCATTTGGTAGGAAGGGATTTGCATGAAGAAAAGTCCTGAGAAAGTCTCAGCCAGGGTTGGTTCCAAGTCTTTACTATTGTGAATAGTGCTGTAATAAACATACACGTGCATGTGTCTTTATAGTAGAATGATTTATAATTATTTGGGTATATATCCATTAATGGGATTGCTGGGTCAAATGGTATTTCTGGTTCTAGATCCTTGAGGAATGGTCACATTGTCTTCCACAATGGTTGAACTAATTTACACTCCCACCAACAGTGTAAAAGCATTCCTATTTCTCCACATCTTCTCCAGCATCTGTTGTTTGCTGACTTTTTAATGATCGCCATTCTAACTGGCATGAGATGTTATCTCATTATGGTTTTGATTTGGATTTCGCTAATAACCAGTGATAATGAGATTTTTCTCATACATTTGTTGGCTATATAAATGTCTTTTTTTTTTTTGAGAATCCTTTGCCTACTTTTTGATGGGGTTGTTTTATTCTTGTAAATTTAAGTTCCTTATACATTCTGGATATTAGGCCTTTGTCAGATGGATAGATTGCAGAAACTTTCTCCCATTCTGTAGGTTGCCTGTTCACTCTGATGATAGTTTCTTTTTCTGTGCAGAAACTCTTTAGTTTGATTAGATCTCATTTGTCAATTTTGGCTTTTGTTGCCATTGCTTTTTGTGTTTTAGTCATGAAGTATTTGCCCATGCCTATGTCCTGAATGGTATTTCCTAGGTTTTCTTCTAGGGTTTTTATTGTTTTAGGTTTTATGTTTAAGTCTTTAATACCCATCAGTGATATACTGGATAAAGAAAAGATGGCACATATACACCATGGAATACTATACAGCCATAAAAAAGCCGTAAGTCCATGTCTTTTCCAGAGACAAAAGGATAAGTCCATGTCCTTTCCAGAAGCTGGAAACCACCATTCTCAGAAAACTAACACAGAACAGAAAACCAAACACCACATTTTCTCATAAGAATACATAGACACAGAGAGGGGAACATCACCCATTGGTGCCTGTTGGGTGATGGGAGGATAGGGGAGGGATAACATTAGGAGAAATATCTACTGTAGATGATAGGTGGATGGGTGCAGCAAACCACAATGGCGCATGTATACTTATATAACAAACCTGCACATTCTGCACATGTATTCCAGAACTTAAAGTATAATAAATATCCTGGGGAAAAAAAAGTTGCATCTGTACTAAACATGTACAGACTTTTTTTCTTCTCATTATTCACTATAATAATAATGAAAAAGAAAGGTTCAGCCAGGTTGGTAGGGAGTCTCTGAACCAGAATTACCCATTAGAAGAATCTAGTGTTGGGCAGAAATATCCTACCTAGTTGTGGTATTCCTGACATGCTCAGTCACTGGGTAGAAACAGCCTCAAAGAAGGACGGTCCAGTGTGAATGGTGTGGTGGATCCACAGGTATGGCAGCTGGAGACTGTCAATTATCTATGCTCTCTACAACAACTCTTCTTGAAAACAGAGCTGAGAAAGACACCTACATGACCACTACATATGACTTCATTCCAGTTCTAGGAATCTATCCCAAGGAAGTAATCTAAATACCAAAATAATAATGACAAAAAGCTTTATGCAGAGATAACCAAGAAGACAATAAACAATATCTGAAGAGGCTGGGTGCAGTGGCTCATGCCTGTAATCCCAGCACTTTGGAAGGCCAAGGTGAGCAAATCACAAGGCAAGGAGTTTGGGACCAGCCTGGATAATGTGGCAAAGCCCCGTCTCTACTAAAAATACAGAACATTAACTGGCAGGTGCCTATAATACGAGCTACTTGGGAGGCTGAGGCAGGAGAATTGCTTGAACCTGGGAGGCAGAAGTTGCAGTGAGCCAAGATCATGCCACTGCACTCCACACTCCAGCCTGGGTGGCAAAGCGAGATTCCGTCTCAAAACAAAAATATGTATGAGATATATATATATATAATCACATTTTTATATATACCACATATAGTTCTAGAATTATTAAAGACAATAATATTGTGTGTGTGTGTGTGTATATATATATATACCACACTTAGTCCCAGAAGACACTTATTAAACATGTACAGTTATATATATTTTATATATACCACACTTAGTCCCAGAAGACACTTACTGACTTTAATAATTCTGGGACTAAGTGTGGTGGCTCACTCCTATAATACCAGCACTTTGGAAGGCCTAGGCAGGAGGATTACTTGAGCCCAGGAGTTCAAGGCTGTAGTGAGTGATTATCATGCCACTGCACTTCAGGCTGGGTGACACACCAAGACCCAGTCTCTAAAAACAAATTCTGGAAAACAGCTTCATGGCTCCAACATAACACTGAACAAAGTCAAAGATGGGAAAATAAAAGGGAGTGTTTTTATTTTAATTATAGTATTGGGTTTTAAATGAAAATTGATGTTTCATGTGTTCTTCTATGAATATTCAGTATAGGTGTTTCACCATCCCTGTAAGGAGTGTCTTCTGTATATGTAGTTATATGTGTTCATCAGTATATTCAGTTTTCAACATGCAATTATATACTTTGAGAGTCACCATATGCCAGACACTGTGCAAGCAAATCAAAGGTCACAGTGTAAAATGAGAAAGGGTATGTTTTAGCCCTTTATTCTATAATTGTTTATTAAAAAGTACATATTTTAAGCCCATATGTCCCATGTCCTATAGATAGTTGTCCATTAAATACAGGGCATTTCATTGCCTTTTCAGACTTTCTTCATGTGCATGAGTGATAATCTAATTGCAATTTGATTAATTAATAGAAACTAAGGAGGAATTATTCATTCATTTCTGACTTTTCTTGGACCATGGAAAGTATCCTGATTTGTACTACAGTCTGCTAAACCCCCTTGGGATAGACCTCTATTTACTTAAAAGAACTAGTTTCATAGATTGCTGTCCTGCACCCTAATTAGACAAATGTGTTTTCTAGGTCTATTTGAATGAAATTCTGATGTAAGGCATACCTATCTTCTTAATCTTCTTATTCAGTTTATGCATATTTTTTCCCTTTAAAATCCATCAATAAATGATCTGTGATCTGTAAGTAATATAATGATTACATGAATTCAAATAATGCACTTGCTTTAAAGGAGTTAATATTTTCTGTTTATGTTACAATATTGGCCTTGGGTAAATATCATCCATTGCCTGAATTTCATAATGGTTCAAGGATAAACCATTTCCTCTTTGTAATTCAGTAAGTTTGTTCCAAAGGAGCCTACTGCTCCTCCGCTCAACAATGAGTGAAATGCATTCAGGGACCTTAGCTATTCTGAATAAGATGGAATCCTGTCTCAATTTGTTAAATTCACTGAATTTATAACTCATCGGTACTGACAAAAAAAATTAATCCAAGCCTGTTACCGAATTGATCTCCTAAAATCTATAGAGCGAATTTGGTGTCATTTTTAAAAACAAATAAAATAACAAAAATAAAAATACAAAGGATGTGAGTATGTTACTGACAGGAGGGCATACTTCATATTTATCACCTGGGAAACTAGAGAAAAGTTGCATCAAAACTGTTTTATGCATCTGGGCAGTGCTAAAGTCATCTGCTATCATCAGCACTAATAATGATGGGGATAACAATAATAATGTGCTACATTTACAGAACAGTTTTTACTTTGAAAAAAGATTTTCACATACATCTCTTCATTTGGTTCTTATAATGACTCTGAGAAACTAACATAAATGTTTTACAAGTCTCATTTTGTGAAAGAGAAAATTAGAGTACAAAGAAGAGACTGACCTGACAGTAACGTTTAACTGGAGCCAGGCTCCTATTTCAGGATTTTAAAATGCTTTCAAATCAATAGAACTCATGATTTGCAACGTTTTTGTAAATTCTGTAAAAACACAGAACCATAAATTTTCATCAACATTAACAGACAACTGGTAAGCAGTCATATGATAAACAACTGAGATGTTGGAAAGATAGACATGTCTCTGATGAGCAGGCCAAAAGGGAATGTAAGTCCAAGTATATCTAAAGACTCTATAGTTCTGGAATAATAAATTGGTAATTTTCCTGATTTTTCATTTTTTGTTTCAGAAAGTGTTTAACTTTTGATAATATCATCACTGTAAGATATAATAAATTGTTTGTAACAATAAATAAATCTCCATGTTGTCCAAATAGGTGTGTTTATCCAGGTTCACACCATTCAACTTTTATTAAAACTGTTTCATTTTATTCAGGTTCTCAATATTGCATCTTTTAAGACAAGCACTGATATTTATCTGCTAATGCTTGTTTTACTAGCCAAATATTACATTATACGTGGTTTATCACATTACTCAGGGAGGTGACAGTATTTCAGGAAAAAAATTAACAAATCAAAATAACGTTGAAAACTGTTTATACACCATGTACAAAAGTACTATCTATGCCTAGTTATTCACTACTATCACAAGATATAAATAAATCAGAGTTTTTAAATAATATTGACTTTCCTTTATGAATTCCCTTACCCATCATGAAAGGAACCTAGCGCCATTATGACACCGTTAAGCATTAGTCATAGTTTAATAAAGAATGTAGTTATAGCCTCCTAGTCTATCATTATTTTTTGGATTCTCAGAATGCATGTAATTATCTAAATTAGAAAATTTACTTCGTACCAGGGATAACCAACTTTCTTTTATAAACTTATGTTATTTTTGGTGATTTTTCAATACCAGAACAGCATAGTTTTGGCTAGGGAAATTACTATAAGCATTAAAATAGAGATTAATCAATTTGTACAAGACAAATAAACTTCTGTTTGTATGCTTAAATACTGAAAGAATAATATATACTTTCAAATATTTGTAAGAAATTCATATAGGTGGGAGTATAAAATACATATGAAAAAAGAGGTATGTCTTCAGAAATTGCTTTGTAAAGAAACATACTGGTTGCCTACCACCCTCCCTCAAATATCATGTCAATCAAATTAGCATCATAAGAAGACTTCTAGTTCTACTATGATAGCACAGCTTATATCAAATCACCCCTCTTGTTGAGAAAAAATATTAAAGCAGAATAAAATGAAATTATTTTAAAAAGTGTTTGAGGGCACCAAGGCCCAACCAAAGTAATTTCAACTTAAAACTCAACATCCTATAAATAAAGCAAACAAATTAAAGTAAGCCCTATGTTGTTTACTCTTTTTCAAATTCAAAGCATTTGCTGCTTCCTAAGTAGAACAGGATGTGAGACTGAGCACAAAGCTCCACATCAGAACATTAAGAAATCTTATAAAGAGAGGAGGGCACAAAGTATACTTTGGAGCTGTCAACCTAGCCAAGACATGAGGAATCAGGATCCTGGATAAAATGTAAATGCAATGAGGTGAGGCCTGTACTCTTTTACCAGTTTTAACCCCTAAAACATTTTCAGATCCTCTTTCTCGGAGTAAGAAAATCAAAAGAGACACAAGCAGAAAACAGCAATCTGGATACTAGGACATTAAACAGAATATTCAGTAGTCTTATAACAACAAGCAAAACTGGAGTTTAGTGACTACTTGAAAAGCACTCTAGAATTTTATTTGAACCTCTAAATGGCTATTTATAGGACTAAGGGCAAACCATAAATAGACTAGCCATCACAAAGATGGAAATTCAACTTCAAATTGTCTCAATTCCTGATTAGATTAAGGTAAATTACCTTTATTCTAATTATTTGTGAGGAGAAAATTAAATCATCATGGAAAAATACAATATTATATAAAACACTCTAAATTTTTAATATGTAAAAATCATCAAGCATGCTAGGAATTAGGATCAAAGAATCAAAACAAAGTGAAAAAACAGACAAAAACCTAAATTCAAAAATGATAGAGATTAAAGAATTACCAGGTACAGTCTTTTAAATACAGTGATAAATATGGTTTCAGAGATAGAGGAAAAGATTGAGAATAACCAGAGAACTGGGACTTATATTAAGAACCCAAAGATGATTCTAGAAGTAAAAATAAAACAATTAAAATTAATAATTCAATCACAGCCAGTTAGACATAACAGAAGAACCGATTTGTAAACTTGAAAATAGGTTAATAGAAAACAGCCAAAATAAAACAAAGAGAGAATTAAGGATGATACTAAAAGAAGCAGCATTAGAGATATAGGACATGGTTAAAAAATGTTTAGCATAAAAATATCTCTAGTCCCAGAAAGAATGGGTAAGAATAGGCAGAAGCAAAATTCAAAGCAATAACGGCCAAGAATTTTCCAAAATTGGCAAAAGCATCAAGCCACAAATTCAAGAATGTCTAAGAACTCCAACAGGATAAACACAAAGAAACCAACTACAAAAAAATAACCCTGTTTGTAAAACTACTTAAAAATGTAAAATAAGCAAAAGGAAATTTTAAAATAGCCAGAAAAATAAAAATGCATTACTTTCTAAGGAGTAGTAAGTCTGATAACTGATTGCTCATGAAAAATAATTGAAGCCAGAGAACAAAGCCATGATACATTTAAAATGCTTTTAGAAAGTAACTACCAACGTAAGAAACTCAAACAACAGCAAAATAAAAACCTGATTAAAAAATGAGTAAAGGATCTGAATAGACATTTCTCAGAAGACTTAAAAATGGCCAACAGATACATGAAAAAATGCTCAACATTACTAATCATTAAGGAAATGCAAATTAGAACCAAAGTAAATATCACTTCGCACCTGTTAGAAAGGCTACCTTCAAAAAGTTAAAAGATAGCAAGGTTGGCAAGAATTTGGAGAAATGGAAACTCTCGTATACTGTTGGTAGGAATGCAAATTTGGTACAGCCATTATGGAAAACGATATGAAGATTCTTCAAAAAATACAAATAGAATTATCATATGATTCAGTAATCTGACTTCAGGATATATATCCGAAAGAACTGACATTAGTATGTTGAAGAGATATCATATCTGCTCTCTCACATTCATTGTAGCATTATTTATAATAGTTAAGATATGTAAGTCACTTAAGTGGCATCAACAGACAAATAAAGAAAATGTGTTAAATATGCTCAACAGAATAATATTCAGCCTTAGAAAATAAAGAAATCCTGTCATTTACAACAACATAGGTAGACCTGGAAGATACGTTATGTGAAATAAGCCAGACACAGAAAGACAAATACTGCATGATTTCTCTTATGTGTGAAATCCAAAAAGGCCGTAGATACAGAGAGTAATATGGTAGTTACTAGAGGCTGCACATTGGATGGTGATGAAGAAAGGGGAGATGTTATTCAAAAAGCACAAAGTTTCAGCTAGATAACAGGAGTAAGTTTTAGAGATCTACTGCACAGCATGATCACTATAGTTTATAATAATTATTACATATTTTGAAGTTGCTGAAAGTATACTTTAAATGTACTTGCCATAAAAACATGATAAGTATTTGAGGTGGTGAATGTTAATTAGCTTGATTTATTAATTCTACAATGTAAATATATATTGAACATCACATTGTACTTCATAAATATAATTATTTGATAATCAAAAGTAAAATAAAAATAAACAAAACACACATATATACAAAAAAGTAAATGTCAACCTAGAATTCTCTAACCAATGAAGTATTCTTTTAAAAAATTAAAATAAAAATATTTTTAGAAAAACAAAACTGTGGGAATTTTTCACCAAAAGATTCATACTATAAAGAATACTAATGGGCATCTTTCAAGTAAAAGGAAAAGCATCTCAGACAGTGATATAGAAATGCAAAAAGAAATGAAGTACTCAGACAACATTAGAATGTGTACAAATACAGAAAAATAATAACAATAATTTTTTAGGAATTAGAGCCCTTGAAGAATTATAATTCAGGACAATGATAAGACAAAAAATGAGAGAAGGACAAATATACTCAAATATAATTCTTTACTAGAAAGAGATAAAAGGTATAAGTTACAGTAGAGCTCATTAGGGTAACCACTAAGAAAAATTAAAAATACATAATTAGCAAGTCAAAATAGGGGGAAATGAAATAAAAAGATTGATTAATAAAAAGAAGTTAAGAGAGAAGAAATTGGAAACATAAAATTGGTAGAAAACATAGAAAAGTACAGTGGGATGATAGAATTAAATCCACAAATATTAGTAAGTGCAGTTAATGTAAACAGACAAAATGCTGCATTGAAATACAATGTGAGACTTCGAATTAAAAATCACCATTAATAATATGTTATTTGAAGGACACATACCTTAAATTAAGTATACAGAAAATGTGAAAGGAAAAGTACTAAAAAAATTTACCAAACACCAACCAAAAGAAAGCTAGTATCACTACACATTACAATACCAGTCTAAGTCAAATGAAAAGAAAAATAGTACAAGAAGAGCATTATATAATAATACTAGTTAATCTATTAGGAAGATATCACAGTTCCAAACTTGTACAAACCAATAACATAAGCTTAAAATATAAAAACTTACTAAACTAAAAGGAGAAATAAATACACAATCACGTTAGAAAATTTTTACATATTTCTCTCAGTAAATGACAAAACTTGGCAAAAAGTTGCAGAAAAATAAAAGTTTTGAACACCAAGATTTAACAAATTTTAAATAATTTATATGTACAGAATCCTGCACTCAACAGTTACAAAATACACCTTAATTGCAGGTGCACATAGAACATGTACCAAAAGTATCCTAAACTCAGTCATATAGCAAGCCTTGATAAATTTCAAGGTATTTAAATCATATAAAATATCTTCTCTGACCATAACTGTATTAAGTTTAAAATTAATAATAAATGGCCATTATAAAATATATCAAATATTTTCAAATAAAGCAATAGATAAACTTGATAAAAGTCAAAAATTGGTGTCTCTTTTTTTTTAAGAAAGACAAATATAAGTAGCAGTCCTCTAGAAGCAAATTTTAAAAATGGAAAAGGGCAAACAAACTTAACAGGAATGAAAAAATGGAGCATTCTTCCAGATGCTATAGACACAGTACAAAGATAATAAGATCTGGTGAACAAGTTTACATCAATAAACTTGAAAAATTTTTTGAAATGTATAAATCCCTTGAAAAACACATATTACCAAAATGGACACAACAAGAAATGGAAATACTTCATAGTGCTACATCTTTTAAAAGACATGAATATTTAATTTGGAAAAATCTTCTGGACACTGGTCTAGAGAACGAATTCATTAGTAAGACCCCACAAGCACAAGAAGCAACTAAAACAAAAACAGACAAATGGTACTTAGTTAAACTAAAAAGCTTCTTCCCAGCAACAGAAATAATCAAGAGCAAACAGATGACCTGCAGAATGGGAGAAAATATGTACAAACTATCAGACAGATGACTAATATTTAGAACTTACAAAGGATTCAAACAACTCAACAACAACAACAAAACAATTAATCCTATCAAAAAAGTGGGCAAAAGACATGAATAGACATTTTTCAAAAGAAGACAAATAAATGGTCAAAAAATATATAAAAAATGCTCATCAATCAAAGAAATGTAAACTAAAATCATGATGAGATATTATCTTACACTAGTCAGAACACCTATTACTTCAAAAGAGCAAAAATAGTAGATCTTGGCAAGGACCCAGAGAAAAGAAAATGCTTATATATTGTTGGTTGGAATGTGAATTAGTAAAATCGCTATGGGAAACAATATGGAGAGTTCTCAAAGAACTAAAAATAGAACTACTATTTAATCCAGCAATTCCACCATTGGGTATCTACCCCCCAAAATTAATTATTATACTAAAAAGATACCTATATTCATATATTTATCACAGCTCTAGTCACAATAGCAAAGATATGGAATCAACTTAAATACCCATCAATGGATAATTGGATTAAAAATGTGAAACATATATGCAACAGAATTCTATCCAGCCATAAAAAAGAACGTAATCACATCTTTTGCAGCAACAAGAATGAATGTGGAGGCCATTATTTAAGGGAAACAATTCAGAAATAGAGAGACAAATGTCCTATGTTCTCACTTATAAATGGGAGCCCTAATCTGTACACATTGACACAGAGGGTGAGATGATAAACAATGGAGACTGGGAAGGGTGCAGACGAAGGGGGTGGATATGATAAATTATTTAATGGGTACTATATGTGTTATTCAGGTTATGAATACACTGAAAGCTCTGAATTCACCACTATGCGATATACCTATGTAACAAAATTAAAATTGTACACCATAATTTTACACAAATAAAAGACAAAAGAGTCTTCCGCAAAAAACTTCTGGCTCAAATAGTTTCATAGGTAAATTCTTTCAAAAATTTAAAGAAAAAATATAGCACCAATCACATACAACTCTTCCAAGGATAGAAATAGAGGGAATACTTCCCAACTCATTTGATGAGAATAATATAACTATGCAACCAAAACCCGACAAGAATATAAAGATAAGATAAAATTACAGGCTAATCTCTCTTTTGAATGCAAACAGAAATATCTTTTTTTCAAATTAAATTTTATTTTTTTATTGCATTTTAGGTTTTGGGGTACATGTGAAGAACATGCAAGATTGTTGCATAGGTACACACATGGCAGTGTGATTTGCTGCCTTCCTCCCCATCACCTATATCTGGCATTTCTCCCCATGTTGTCTCTCCCCAACTCCCCACTCCCCGCTGTCCCTCCCCTATTTCCCCCCGACAGACCCCAGTGTGTGATGCTCCTCTCCCTGTGTCCACATGTTCTCATTGTTCAACACTCGCCTATGAGTGAGAACATATGGTGTTTGATTTTCTGTTCTTGTGTCAGTTTGCTGAGAGTGTTGGTTTCCAGGTTCATCCATGTCCCTACAAAGGACACGAACTCATCGTTTTCAATGGCTGCATAATATTCCATGGTGTATATGTGCCACATTTTCCCTGTCCAGTAAAATATATTAACAAACTCAATCGAATTCTCTATGAAAAGGATAATATGAAATCAAGTAGGGTTTATTTTTAGAATGCATGAGTGGCTTAACATTCAAAAATAAATTAATTGAATTACCATGTAAACATATTAAAATAAGAATAATTCTATGATGTCAATAGATCCAGAAATGTATGTGAATATTCCTTATGATTTAGAAAACAAAAACAAAACAAAACAGATAACACAGATACAAAATATAAAACACCACCACCAACTCAGCAGACTTATGAGTTGAGGGGAAATTCTCTAGTGGATAAAGGAAATTTACAATTTTCAAAAAAGAGAAAACCAAACCTAGAACAAATGTTATACTAGTGGTCTTAGCTAGTAAAATAAGTAAAAAATATTTATAAATTAAATGTATATGGAAAGGAAAGAGAAATAAAACTGTAGTTATTCACAGAAAACATGACTCTGTCATAAAAAATTCCAAAAACCCACAAAGTGTAATAAAATCAATAAGTAAATTCAGCAAGTTTCCTGGCCACAGTGAATCAATCTCTCTCTCTCTCTGTCTCACTCTTTCTCTCTCTCTCTCTCTGTATGTGTATATATGTGTGTTTGTGTCTCATAGATAGACCTATAGACAAGAATTGTTTTCTTACATAGCAACAATAGACATTTAGAAAATGAAACTTAAAATGAGACCAATTACAAGAGCATTGAAAAAATCTAATTCTAGAAATGAATCTAACAAAAAGTATGCAAGTCCTCTGTGCAGAAAACTATAAAACATTACTGAAGAAATTAAAGAAGAATAAACTAAGAGAATTATAATGCATTTATAGATTGGATATCAGTATTCCCAAAATGCCATCTCAATCAAAATCCCAGCAAATTACATTTTGTAGAGATTAACAAGCAGATTCTATTTTTTTTATGGAACTAAAAAGAAACAAGACTAAAAGAATCTAAAAGATGAGCATAGCTAAAAGATTTACACTATCAGATATTAAGATTTCTTCTAAATGTTCATTATTTAATCATGCATCACTGATGCAAGAGTAAATAAACAGATTCATGGAATAAAAAGTCCAGAAATATACCCACGAATATGTAGGCAGCACATTTATAATAAAGTTATTGCTGAAGTACTTAGGGAAAGCACAACCTTTTCAACGAATGGCACTTGATCAATTTTAAAAAAGAAAAAATAAATCCTGTGCATCCTTGCCCCCATTTCATACCTAACAAACAAACAAAAAAAGAATTTCAGGTAAAATGTAGACCTAAATTTTAATGACAAATAAGGCTTCTAGAAGATAAGAAAGGAAAATGTCTTCACGATACTGAAGTAGGCAAAAGCTTTTCCATTTTTTTGTTTTGGTTTTAAACAGGATATAAAACACTAACTATAAAAAAGAAATTGATCACTGAAGTTCATTAAAATGAAAAACTTTTGTTATCAAAAGACAATTATAAGGCCAGGCGTGGTGGCTAGTGCCTGTAGTCTCAGCACTTTGGGAGGCCGAGGTGGGTGGGTCACTGGAGGTCAGGCGCTCGAGATCAGCCTGACTAACATAGTGAAACCCTGTCTCTAATACATACAAAAATTAGATGGGCATCGTGGCGTGCACCTGTAATCCCAGCTACTCAGGAAGCTGAGGAGGGAGAATCGCTTGAACCCAGGAGGCAAAGGTTTCAGTAAGCTCATACCACTGCACTCCAGCCTGGGCGACAGAGTAAGACTGTCTCAAAAAAGAAAAAAAGGCAATTATAAGAGAGTAAAAGATAGGCCTCAGAATAAAAGTAGATATCTGTAATAAGTATATCTGACAAAGAAATATAAATATCACAATATAAAATGAAATCCCAATAACTTAATAATAAAAACAGTAACAAACCCAACTGGAAAATGGGTAATATCTTTCAATATGCGTATCACTAAAGAGAATACCCAAATGGAAAATAAACATATGAAAAGATGCTTAATTTTACTAATCATTAGAGAAATGCAAACCAAAGCCATCATGGACTACCATGTCACACATGCCAGAAAAGCTAAAATGAAAAAAGACAGATAATACAGTGTTTTCTATTATTAGAACAATTGGACCTCTCTTATACAGTAGTCCCCCTTTATCCAAAGGGAATACACTCCAAGTCCTTTAGTGGATGCCTGAGACTGCAAATAGTACCCAACCCTACATGTACTGTTTTTTTCCTATATATAAATACCTATATTAAATTTTAACATATAAATTAGGAACAGTATGAGATTAACAACATTACTAATCATAAAATAGAACAATTAATAGCACTATACTAGTTATATGAATGTAGTCTCCCTCCTTCCTCTTCTCTCTCTTTCTTTCCCTTTCAAAATATCTTCTTGTACTGAAGGGTGAGCCCTTCTTGTGATAATGTGAGACGATAAAATTTGGGCTGCAGTTGACTATGGGTAACTGAAACTGTGGAAACTGAAATCATGAATCAATGGGGGACACTGCTGTACTGCTACTGATAATGTAAACTGGTATAGTAACACTGAAAATTATTTGGCACTATCTACTAAAGCTGAACATAAGCATACCAGCAATATCACTCCTCAGTATATATCCAATAAGAATGCTTAAATATGTCCAACAAGACATGTAGTAGAATATGCATGTGGCCACCACAATTCATAATGGCTTCAAGCTGGAAACAGTCAAATGTCCATCTCTAGTAGAAGAGCTGAAAATAATAAAATTGTGATATACTGATACATGGAAATATTATAAAGAAATAGTTTTAAAATCTGCAAGACCATGTAAATGCAACATAATATAAGTGAATCTCAGAAACATAATGTGAACACAAGAAGCCACATACAGAAGAATATATAATCACGATTCTATTTCTATATTTTTCAAAAACAAACTAGTATTAGAAGTCATGATAGTGGTTATCCTGAAGAAGTAGAGACTGGAAAGATGGATAAAGGGATCGTTGTGGTCTGGTAATTTTTTTTATTGGTCTGGATGCTGCTTACATGAATATGTTCACTTTGTGAAAATTCACTTATCTATATTTTTATGATTTCTGAATTTTTAACTATGGTTTCCTGTACTGAAATATTTAATTTAAAAATTATCTTAAAAAACAGTTGTGGCTGTAAGAATTTCCATTGCTTTTATTTTTTTCTCTGTTATCCTGCTACTTAGCCTTATATATGTGAATAGTCACAGAAATGTGCATGTGACGTAAATAAAGCCTCAGCTTGCTGGCTGTAGGACATAAAGGGGAGCTCCAAGAAAACTAAAAAATACTAGTGAGAGCACAGAGGAAAAAGGAGTTCCAGAATGTGACCTCATAGGGTTATAAAATTCTGGCCACATCTTTAGCTGTACATGCATGGATCTGATTTTAACCAGCATATGAATAAAATTGAGAATGAAATTAACAGATAGACCGAGGCCTATATCCAAGGTTGTTCACTGGTATACACACAGAACAGACCTGAACGGCACTGTAAACAAAACTGACATTGAAACCACACAGAAGAAATCTTGTATCTTACAACCTGAACCTAACTAGGTCAATTGCCTGTTAAAACAAAAAATGTCAACATTTTCCATAGAATTTAAATAAGACTCAGAATTTCATAACATGATATTAAGAACGCCTAAGAAATAATCCAAAATTACCAGGTATATGAAGAACTAGGAACATGTCAAGTCAACATGAGAAAACATAATCAATGGACACAAAACCAAAATGGCATAGATTTTCGAATTGCTTGACAAAAACTTTAAAATAACTATTACAAAAATGCTGAAACAAGCAACGAGAAACAGGTTTAAAAATGAAAAATAAAATTAAAAAAATAAAAAAAATCACTGGATAGTCTCCAATAAAATAAAGATAATAGAGAAAACAGTCTATAAACTTTAAGACAGATCAATTGAAATTATCTAATGTGAGTAATAAAGAAAAAATAATGTGGCTCAGAAACATGTAGGACAATAACAAGAGGTCTAGCATTCATGTCATGATATTAACAGAAGCAGAGAAGAAAGAGTATGCTATGTGTTGAATGTCCCCTCCAAGTCTCATGTTGAAATTTAGTTGTCATTGTAACAGTATTGAGTGGCAGGACCTTTAAGAGGTGAGTAAGACAAACTAATGCCATTATTGTGGGAGTGGACTGGTTATCATCGGAATGAATTGTTGATAAAAGGAATGTTTGCCCAATTTCCTTTCTGTCATATGCTTTCTTGCCATATGATGCCTTCCATCATGAGATGACCTTTGTCAGATGCTAGTGTCATGCTCTTAGACTTCTCAGCTTCCAGAACTGTGAGCCAAATAAGTATGTCTGTTCTTCATTAATTATACAATCTGTGATATTCTTTTATAGCAGCAGAAAATGGACTAAGATTATAATTCTGAAAAGGTATTTGACAAAATAATGACTAGAAAATTCTCAAATTCTGTGAAATACATAAACCCACGAGTCAAGAAGTACAGGAAACCCCAAACAGAATAAAAACAAAAGCAATCAATCTCTGTATACTTTAAAATGGAACTGCTGGAAATTGAAGACAGGGAAAACTACCTTGAAAGCATCCAGAGAAAATCACACATTATAGAGAAACATGATTCAAGTGACTGTGGAATTCTCATCAGAAATCATGAAAACCTGAAGGAAATGACACTCCCTTTTTTTTTTTTTGAGACGGAGTTTCGCTCTTGTTACTCAGGCTGGAGTGCAATGGTGCGATCTCGGCTCACCGCAACCTCCGTCTCCTGGGTTCAAGCAATTCTCCTGCCTCAGCCTCCCGAGTAGCTGGGATTACAGGCGTGCGCCACCATGCCCAGCTAATTTTTATATTTTTAGTAGAGACGGAGTTTCACCATGTTGACCAGGATGGTCTTGATCTCTTGACCTCGTGATCCACCCATCTCGGCCTCCCAAAGTTCTGGGATTATAGGCGTGAGCCACCGCGCCCGTCCGACACTCCATCTTTAAAAGCACTGAAGGAGCACAAAAAATTCTATATCCCATACAAAAGAGACCTGCTTTAAAATGTTTGCTAAAGGAAGCTCTCCAGACAGAAGTCAAATGATGCAACATTGCCATTGATATAAACACTGAACATTAGGAATGAAGGAAGAGGAAAAAAAAAGTGATAAACCTATGAGTAAATATAAGAAATGATTATTCTCTTGGGTTTTTAAAAACATATTTGACAATTTAATGCAAAAGTACAACATTATCTGATGGGGCTTCCAATGTATGTACATATAACATATGACACAACAGTAATGCAAAACTAGGAGAGTAAAAGGACTTATGTGGTGGTGAGATTTCTACATTCAATTTTAAACTACAAAATATTGATTCTAAGAAGACCATGAAAAGTTATATATGTCTATTGAATAACCTTAGAACAGTCCCTAAAAACAACTATACAAAGAAATATTGTCAGAAGCACAATATATAAATTTGAATTTAATGCTAAAAAATGTTCGAATAACCCAAAACAAAACAGAAAGTAAAAAAATGAAAATAGGAGAAACAAACAGAAAACAAAATATAACATGAAAGACATTAATTCAAATGTAACAACAATTACATTAAATGTCAATGGCATAAACACACCAATTAAAGACAGAGATGATCGAAATGGATTTTTTGAAATGACCCAATTGTACACTGTTTACAAAAAACTTACTTCAAATAAAATGAAAAAGGCAGGTTTGAAGAAAAGGATATGTTCTGCAAACTCCAATTATAATAAAGCTGGAATGGCTATATTAGTATTGGACAAAGAAGATCTCAAAGTGAAGAAAACTACCAGTGATATGAAGAACATCGTATAATGTTAAAGGGTTAATTATCCAGTAATATATAACAATTCTAAATCTGTATGCCCTAACAACAGAGCTTCAAAACAAATGAAGATATAAAAACTGACAGAACTGAAAGGTGATGGAAAAATCTAAAATTGTATTTGGAGATATCAACACTCTTTTCTCAGTAATAGACTAGTAATTAGAACACAGAACTGAAATAATGACCTTCGTAAGAAAGAACACATGACTATTCAAAAACTTAACAGCATTTAAGAGATGATATTCCTTACCAAATTTTTAGGTCAACATAAGTATGGTTTTTTGATATAGCCAAGTACAATTTTGATAAGAGTAATGGTTAGTTCCTTAGAGATAAGACATATCAGTAGAGGCAGAAAGCTGAGAATGGGGGAGGTCAAATCTGTGTAAGATGCAAATTTAAAATAAAATTTTACAGAAATGAAGTTCTGCTAACCACACTGTGAAAGTGCAAATAGTTTTCATACTTTTATGGAACAGGCTTGCTACTTTTTTTAAACATTTGTGTAATCCAAATAGTTTTGACTTCAACTAAACTGAATATTTGCTTTAAATATTTGTTTTATTGACCCCATTTATCAATTCTTTAGACTCTTACATAAAAGGTAGGTGGTTTTTGCTTAGGAAAAAAATAAAAAATCAGAAAATGGCCATTTTAATGATGTGAAATGATTTGATAAACAGATAACCAATATTTTCTTGTAAAATCAGTAAGATAAATATGCATGTTTTTACTACATACTAATCCTTAAAAGAAATCAGTCTGAAATAAGTTTAATGTTTCCTTCTTGTTTCTATTTTAACTACATGCTCACACATACACACTCTTACAGATAGCAGTATATGCTAAATAGGAAGTAAACATGGTACTGTGGTATGGATTAATAAGAAAGTCCTACCATAGATAGCATTATCTGAGAAAGTGTTTTTGACTTTAAGAAGGATTTGACTAAGCCAAGTGAGTTTAAGTACCAGTGCCAGTGCCAGTGCCAACAGGCTTCAATGAGAACACTGAGAATAAGTGAAAGCTGAATTGTCACTGGTCTCTTCCAAGCTAAGATAAGGCTTGGGGCACCTAAAGTGCACTCAACAGCAAATACTGTTAGAGGTCACTCATCAACCAAGGGAAGTATCAGAGGAACATAAAACTTCATTGAGTTCTGGCTAGAACAACATCTTATGAAGCTAGGAGATTCCATGTTTCTCTGGCTGATACCAAGGAACAAAGGTAAATAAAAACAAAAATAAATAAATAAATAAAGATGTCATCACTTGCAGCTTCTGTTGCTGCTGACAAAGCTCATCTACCCACAGAGTGGTGAATAGTAACTCTAAAGGAAACTTCCTATCTGCGAAGTAGAAGTCCGAAGTTCTGTGTCATCCCATGCAACTCTCCCACAAAGAGAAGGTGAATCCTGAGGTGAAGGGTACTACTGCTTCTATGGTTATCTGAAAGCTGAAGATCAAGCTTTGAGCCCTTCACCAACTCAGGGTAAACCAGCACAATTAGCCCTCCTATGACTATGAAAAAGAATTCTGATTAACTCCAGCTCCAGAGACTCTTAGACAAGTTCCTAAATGACAGTAGACAGAGACAGGATAGCTGCACCTTCTGCTGTATACCTGAGCACTCAAGCTAAAAGTCAGATATATCTATCCATGCACTAAGTGGTTGAGGATCAATATAAACAAAATACAGCTGCCTGAGTTCTGTTCACAGAGCACATATAAAATCGTCTTTCTTTTTCTCTCCACATTGTTTTGCATTATTCCCAACCCCTAGATTGAATTCACTTGTTAGCTGCACTATTGTGCAAGTCTTCTGATCTTGCTTTACTGACTTAATGACAACTACTCTCTAAAGACTGGCAAAAATTAAATCACACTGTTTTTTTTCATACTGCTCAACTCAAGTGGGCCAAGTTCTCATCATGTTAGCTCTTGCACTAAACCTTGAAATCATCCACAGAGATGTCTTCCAGTCAAGATATTTTTCACTGTAAGGGAGAGTTAGGGCACTGGCAAGTCACCATCTTCAAACAGAAATGATAGCTCCAAAGAGGAAAAGGAAAAACAACTGTCACTCCATTGCCTCTCTGACTTTGGCTTTCTAGGAAATCAGTTCTTCTGGGTAGAGTTGAACAAACAAAAAAATGGAGGTGGGGGTGTATTTTATTTTGTTTTGTTTGTAAAGAAATGCCTATTTCACAGATAGAGCAATGCAAGTGGAAAATAACTAGGCGAGGGTTTTAGTGAAAACGGACAAGGAAAAGGAAAAGGAAAATTTTGTAGCCTACTAGGTATACCAATTGATTAAATATAAAGAGTGGTGTCAAATAATGTTGGTTTTAATTAATAGATAGATCTGAAACACCGATATATAATGCTGAAGATTTAGTACTAAATGTGTTCTACTACTGAAAATAAGACCAAGGTCCCTTAACGACAAGATAAACTATGGTATACTGACAAAAGTATGCAAAAAATGATAATCAAGCTCAGCTCATAGCTGCAGGAGCTGAACGGAATGATCTTATTCTCCCAAAATAAGTTTCCAATTCACTACACAGGTTATTCTGCAATTGTCACTGGGACAATTGCAAAATACACAACAAAATCAGGGGACAATGTTAAGCCCTGGCCTTTTCAGTCAGCAGACAAATACTCAAGACATTAACCCATAAACAAGGAAGATGACAGCAAAAAATCCCCCACATTCAGTTCACCCCTTTGTGACTAAACCCTGTTCTGAAGATCTTCTGATGACTCAGATTTTAAGACAGCAAAGTAGACATCCTGGAAATAAGCCAATAATAATCTTCAACCAGGAAGACATACTAAAATCACTAAGGAAGCTTTTTTCAAAATAACCTTTCCCTCCCTCAGGTGAGAACCATAGATTAAATTTAATTTGTTTAATCACTTCAGTTTGAATTAGGTGGATGACCTGAAGAAAATTAAGGCATAATGGTAGGCTTGCCATCAATAAGTACGCTTCTACAAACATTCTGACAAGCTATATCTGGAAATATCCTGAGGAGCCAAGAACCTTTTCAACTTTATACAACTATGGTACATTGGGCACTATATCAAAACATGCAGGCTACTTGACTCTGCATTTTCCTCAATCAACAACATGCAAGGGAGAGGCCCAATACATCAAATCACCATCCCACAGCTTAGGGATGACTCACTTTAACAGGAAGAGCAGAGTGTTTCATTCTCATCTCAGTGAATCCTGTTCATTTTGACATAACACCACATGGTTCCTAATATGTAACACAGAGGCAGCTTTGAGCCTTTCCATCCAAATTCTGTGAGTGAGCCAGGCTAGAGTTTTCTGTTTCACTTCCCTCACTATCACAGCAACAGTGGGCAAAGATGGCAGTCAGGCTTTATGTCTGGACTACTGGCATACAGGCCCACACTTCTTACAAAACAAAATTTGAACCATAGTTACACATGAAAATTTTGGGGTCTGCTTAAGTTATAAGGAAACTAAATCATACTGGAAGCAACTCTTCAGTTATTTTCTCTTTTATCCTGTTTTCATCAGAAAATTTAAAGCGCTCTAAACAGTGTTTCTCAAACTATAGGTCATACTGTCAAGTGCTCTTGAAATTAAGAAAGTGGGTTGCAGACTGTAAAAAAAAGTTAGAATAAGATAAAATAGGATAGGATAAGATAGGATAGGATGAGATGGGGTGAGTTACTAGAGGATAGAATGGAAAATACAACTCATGGGAAGGGTAAATATTGTCTTATGAAATTTTGTTTTAATTATATATGACTGCATGTAGACTGTGTCATGATTTAAATGCATTTATCTCTGTGGATTATTAGGAAAATGTTTGAAAACCACTGCCATAAAGGACATCTATTTAATTGCCCTAATAGCATTTCTCTACAGAAATACTATTGGCTTTGCTACTGGGCAAATCTCTTTTCTAAGTAATCAGCTATTCGTGGCAGGATTTAATGTCATCTCTTTCCCCTATCCACTGAATTCCAGTAGTGCTTCCTTTTCATGGTGACAACCATATATTTTAAATGCTACCTAGGAGGAGTTATCACCATCTATAGATAAATATGAATCTGTAGACAAAAGGTTGCTAGCTCAACTCATATCTGATGAGAAGCAGTGTTTCCAAGTGTCCTTTTGTATCTAGAGTTTGTCCTCCAAGATGAATGGAGGTCAGCTTTGATAGCTCTTATCTGGTATGTGTACACTGTTCCAGCTACTTATTCTGCAAATTAAGTCTTCCTTTCCTAGCACTCATCAATCTAATACTAAATTCATTAGCAAAACGAAATGAAAAGAACACAACATACATTGCTATTAATGGAATTCCATGCATGTCACTCCCTACACATTGTACTAAAAATGAACTCATCTCTATTTGAGTGTCTCTACACAAATATCTGTGTTTATTAATACATAGCATTTCAGGAGTGAGATTTTCCTTAAAGCTGCAAAGCCACATGCTTTTCAGGGAAAAACTTCAGGAATTTTCACCATCAGTTTATGTTGATTATTTACTCTTTGGTGGATCAGCTATTCTCCAGACAAAATCCAATAAGGAGAAATCATGATTTCTGTCTAAAAATTTTATTTTGTAATATTTTTTCTTGCTTCCTGTACCTTACTTTGTGTGACAGTAATAAACAGTTCATAATGCTTCAGCTACTAGCCTCATCCATAGAATCTAGGAACAGTTCAACACATAAAATTTTTTTTTTAACAAAGACAAAAATCATCTGGTGACTTCCTACTAGAGCACTTGCACTGGAATGGGTGAGTTTTTCTTATTCAGAGCAGAATACATTCTTTGTCTTATGGATTAAAAAAAATCTAGTTATCTTTCCCTAGCTTAAAATAATAGGCATTTTGGGCTGGGCACAATGGCTCATGCCTGTAATCCCAGCATTTTGGGAGGCCAAGGCGGGCAGATCATTTGAGGTGAGGAGTTCGAGACCAGCCTGGCCAACATGGTGAAACCCTATCTCTACTAAAAATACAACAAAAGTATTATCCAGGGGTGGTGGCACACTCCTGTAATCCTAGCTACTGAGGAGACTGAGGCAGGAGAGTCACTTGATCACTTGAACCTGGGAGGCAGAGGTTGCCATGAGCCAAGATCATACCACTGCACTTCAGCCTGGGCAACAGGGTGAGACTCCATCTCAAAAAAACAGTAACAATAGGCACTTTTAAGACATCAGGAGAAATAGCTAGAATTTATAAATTACCCAGAAGTGATAAAATTGTACTCAGATTTTTCACAGATAAATTTTCCTATTCCTGGATATCTTGGGAGCAAACTATGTCTAATTTAAGGTGACTAAAATTTAAGGTGACTAAAATTAAAATTCATAAACTCTGAATGTCTCATCTACTCTCCTTCCAGAAACCCAAGAAAAACTGAACTGATTTCTCACTTCCTTTAATGAGTATTAATGACAATTAGAGATGGACAAGCTAATCTTAAAAGAGTGTTTTTAAGACAGAATATCACACAGGTTGTTTATGGGTTATCTTCAAACATTTTCCTGAATAAAATGTTAATAAACAAAAAAAATGTACATAAGTGAAAAGAGAATCAGAATGGAGAATATCCTCCATTACTTTTAAATGACAAAATGAACAAACATGAGAGAAAATTCTGTTTTTGAAATGAAAGATCGCTCAAATGAGAGAAGGTAGATCACACAGTGGAATGTCTAAGGGGAAATCCAGGTAGATTGCACACTGTAGTATTCAGTTTAAAGTTATCCCAAGAAAGAACAAAAGACATTAGATATTCAGTAAGGTAAGTAGGTAAATAAATAAATAAGAAAAATGATGACAAATTTGCAAGGGACACCAACACCAAATGCAGTTTTTGTTTTTGTTTGTATGCCACAGAGAATCAGTCAGCTAGTGACAAGTAAGGAAATTCAAATGGTAGTTTTTCTAAGTTAAAAACAGAAAACATATATCTCTCTCTCTCTCACACACACACACACACACACACACACACGGAAAACATTAAGGAGATTCTCATGCCTCAAATCTATTTTGAAGCATACAAATTTAGAGAGTCTAGATTTAAAATAATGGCAAACACAAAAGTCTTTCTTAATTAAAAAGCTAGCTACAGATAAATCACTAGCATCAAATAGGTACAGACCAAAAGTAAAACTGTGCTCAGAATAACTAACCTGTTCTTAAAATGGCCATTTTCACAAAGTATGAAATATTGGCAATGTGGCCAAATTTCCTAAAAAGGGGTTTAGAAGCAGCCTTTGTAACCAAAGGCAAACAGTGGAAATATGTATAAAACAGGAAGATCCACAAAAAGCTTTTGCCCACTTGGTGAATTGAGCCTCTCACATCTAGCCTTCTTGTGGCATTAAATAAGCATCTGTAAATGCAGTAACTAGAATATATAATCTATTCAGATTTTCAAAAAGGCTTTTGAGAAAGTTTCACAGCAAAAACTGTGCAAATAAATTTTGGGTAAACATGGAATTATAAATACATATTTTCATAAGCACAAAACGATGTTAGATATAGGAAGAAAATGTGAAGTGGAAATGATGAATAAATTCTTTTATAAGTTTTGACTATAGAATTCAAAGTGTCAACTTCACATATTTTAGATTTTCCTATCCTTTCCAAATAGTAAAATATCAAACCACAGCATCATGAAATCCTAAAAAGCTGGGATGACTCCCTGTGTACTACAGATTAAGAAACTGAGACACAGAGGATTAATTATTGCCCAAGGTTAAGGCATAAAAACATCAGGAAGATTTTATAACATTTACAAATTTGAACAAAAAGTGCCACATGAGCTCCCCTATGGGGATGTGTTCAGTATTATATTTGACAAGTGATAAAGAATACAAATCTGTTCACGCAAATATGGCCTTGAAAACATGGTCCCTAAACAAGAACCTTAAAAGAATTATAATACATTCCCTGAAAATATCTCAATGTGTTCTGGTTATAAAGATATCCAAAATGCTGGACATCATCAGAAGTGCTTTGGATCCAGTCTTAGGGAGATCCAAAATTTAACAGCTGTATATGAGGAAAAAAAAAAAGCCTGCAAAGGACATAGTGAGGAAATGACAAGGAGCACAGAAAGAAAATCAGGAAAGCATGACACCATGAAAAATAAGGGAAAAAAGCATTGCAATAAGGAAGAGTAGTCAGCAATGTCCAATGCTCAATGAGATCCCAATGAGAGCTAATTTGGAGGTTTCTGTAGCAGACAAGGTGAATTGCTGAGTGGATTGGTGAAGAAATGAAAATGGAGGGTAGAAACATTTCTTTGAAGAAATGTGAGTGTCCTTCTGCAGGTAAAAAAAAAAAAATACATGATAATTGGTCAATATCTGAAAGTGTAGGCCCAGTGGTTTTAAGAGGATATTCACTAGATGCCTTCCTTACACCTTAAACAAAAATTAACTCAAGATGGATTAAAGACTTAAATGTAAGACCTAAAACAATAAAAACCCTAGAAGAAAACCTAGGCAATACTATTTACGACATAGGCATGGGCAAAGACTTCATGACTAAAACACCAAAAGCATTGGCAACAAAAGCCAAAATTGACAAATGGGATCTAATCAAACTAAAGAGCTTCTGCACAGCAAAAGAAACTATCATCAGAGTGAATAGGTAACCTACACAATGAAAGAAAATTTTTGCAATCTATCCATCTGGCAAAGAGCTAAAATCCAGAATCTACAAAGAACTTAAACAAGTTTACAAGAAAAAAACAAACAACCCCATCAAAAAGTAGGCTAAGGATATAAACAGACACTTCTCAAAAGAAGACATTCATGCAGCCAACAAACATACAAAAAAAAGCTCATCATCACTGGTCATTAGAGAAATGCAAATCAAAACCACAATGAGATACCATCTCACACCAGTTACAATGGTGATCGTTAAAAAGTCAGGAAACAACAGATGCTGGAGAGGACGTGGAAATAGAAATGCTTTTACACTGTTGGTGGGAGTGTAAATTAGTTCAACCACTGTGGAAGACAGTGTGGCTATTCCTCAAGGATCCAGAACCAGAAATACCATTTGACCCAGCAATCCCATTACAGGGTATATAGCCAAAGAATTATAAATCATTTTATAAATCAATTATAAAAATGGTATTTCTGGTTCTGGATCTTTGATCTATACAGCCAAAGAATTGGCTATATACCAGAAATACCATTTGACCATAGAACCAGAAATACCATTATACCCAGCAATCCCATTACTGGGTATACAGCCAAAGAATTATAAATCATTCTATTATAAAGACACATGCACACATATGTTTATTGCAGCACTGTTCAAAATAGCAAAGACTTGGAACCAACCCAAACACCCATCAATGATAGACTGGATAAAGAAAATGTAGCACACATATACCATGGAATACTATGCATCCATAAAAAAGGATGAGTTCATGTCCTTTGCAGCGACATGGATGAAGCTGGAAACCATCATTCTTAGCAAACTAACACAAAGAACAGAAAACCTAACACCACATGTTCTCACTCATAAGTGGGAGTTGAACAATGAGAACACGTGACACAGGGAGGTGAACATCACACACCAGGGCCTGTCGGGGGGTGGGGGGCTAGGGGAGGGATAGCATTAGGAGAAATACCTAATGTAGATAATGGGTTAAAGGGTGCAGCAAAGCACCATGGCACGTGTATATCTGTGTAACAAACCTACACATTCTGCACATGTAACCCAATACCAAAGTATAATAAAAAAAAAAAAAAAAGAGGAGATTTGGTATTACCCAGAATTATACTTATTTCACCATAATTCCTAGTCAAATATGTCATAAGCCTGGGAAAAGGATCTCAAAAGAACTTAGAACTATCCTCCTTTAGTACAAAAAATAAAAGGCATCTGGTTTGCAGTAGGGCTGTAGACCTTCCAAGGTTTCTGCATTTTGGTTTAATCAGAGATTTTCAGAAGTCTAAAAATAATTATTCATCTTTGAAAAAATAAGGGTACCATACAGCTAGCTAGCTCTGTGATCCAAGGGAAAAACAATTATCTTAAAAGATACCTTATGAGGTCTTTGTTTCACATGATAAAACAAGAACATTAGAAGGACAAGTCTAGGTTAGAAGTCTCAGATCACTCTAATTGTTCTAATTGATGAATCTTCCTCAAGGAAAAAAGTGGGCTCCATTTCTGTTTTTAAAAATCCAGAGTATCTGTAATAGCGCAACTAATGACAACCTTCCCGTTGTTCTTGCCTAAGAGGAAACCCTATAATAAGAGCTTCCCAAAATGTCAAATAATACTTGTCTCATAACAGGGCTTCTTTGTTCATTCACCATGTCTCTTTTGATATGCACAGATAATAAAAGTTCATGTAAAACTAAAGGTAATATAGAGCAGAAGCCAACGCTAATTCTGTATAAATATGTCTGATTAATAAGAATGCCATTGTTATGGTTATTTCATAATGTCACGATTGTTACAAGAACAGAGGATAGAAGTATTCTTACTCTTACTGTTTTCGTTCATCCTCTGTCATCCAACCAGTTTGCAAATTTCTGTTCAACGGGAAAAATGAAGGATAGATTTTTGTCCATTAATTACTTCTGTTGCATAAGTTAATCTCATAAATTGTGAAACGAGTATTAAATTCAGGGGAAAAAATTAGGGTTTTTATTTTAAAATTGAACTCCACATCCACTAAAAAAATGAATACATGCTCCAGGCTTATTTTCTAAGTTCTTTCTTCCACATGCACAACTGCTATATTCCTCTGATGCTCAAGAACACATGAAAAATAAAATTCAGCATGATAGCACTAAATATAATATACCAGGTAAGAGCCTAGTATATTTTACCTAAACTGTAGTTTAATACAACAACCATACACAAGATTGTATATGGGATTTGGTTACAGAAATTAAAATTCCACGCTGGTGAAGTAATGAGAAATCCCATTCAGACGTGAGTATCTGGTCCCTTATTGGAAAGGAAATAGAAAACAAGTAATAAGACAACAGCCTATACTCACTGCAGGCAGACAGCCTGATATATTTTGAAGAAGTCTAAATCCGGTAGATAAGTTTGTATTGTCATTATTTTGCTTTTCTCTTTAAATTCTTATCTCCTAGATCCTGGCATTCCCCTTTGGGGCAGCAGTATAACATAAAAGCTTAACAGTCGATCTTAAATTTAGCTGATATGTTTATATCCTTCAAAACATACTTTTTAGGTTGCACCCAAGAAGGATATTATTAAATAGTAGCAGGAGACCAGTGTGGACCATTTTGACTGAACAAAAAACAGCACTGTGCCTTCTTGTTGACAAACCAAACAACATTTATATAGTTATTATAATCGATTTCATAAATAAGATACTAATGACTGAGAAAAAAAGGGAAAAATTATATTTCTCCCAAGTCCCTTCATCCTCTCTCAAACTCCATATTAGTTTAAGAAAGTGAAAAAAGCTATGCATGAAAAAGAGTGTGCTCAGTTGAGCTGGAGTCTCTGGTGAAACAGGTTCTGTCAGTCAGAAGGCAAGGGTACATTTCTGTAATTATTTAAGCCTATTTTTTGTAGTAATTAGCTAGAGCTCCATTTTGATGGAGCTGGCATCACTCACAGCTCACTTTTTTTTTTAATTTAGATTTTTCGTTCCTTTTTATAAAATAAATTTACATATTTTCAGTCTCTCAATCCCTCCTATGTTTTATTTATGAATATAGCCCTTCTTGATGGTAACTCTAATGTGAAAGAGGTAGTAATTAATGTCCCAATCTGCTAGGTTAATCCCTTTCCACACTCTCTACAGAGAAGTTTAAGGTAAGTAACAGTTTACAGTCAATATTAGGTTTAATTATGCTTAATGAGAGTTAGTGTCTCTGTTTACTAACTGCATTTAGGTGTGTGGCTCCTAGATGAATTTTCCCTTGGCCTCATTCTGATTTGCTAATAGTGCCACTGTGTACTGTATACTCAGTGCTTAAATCTATAAAGCTGCTTCTGTAGAACAAAGCAAGTAAGGCACCTGTTTCAGTTGAAATATTATTAAACAAATGAGCGCAGTTTTAACACAACCATATCTTTCTTTGGGAAGGGTGTTATTATTTTATAATGCTTTCCAAATAGATCCATGTAAAAGGCTAATTGCTGCCTAAATTCAAGATCCTGGGTTAAGTCTATACATATTAAAAAATGTTTCAAACTAAGTACAATAATCAATGGTGAGTATTTTTAAACTTCAGAGTATTAAACACTTCTAAGACTTTCTGTATTAATCTTTCAACGTTTCCATTCCAAGAACTATAATGGGAAACTACTTTAGCAAGTAGTTTTTTTGCCTTGGAAACATCTTTTGTCTTAAAATTATATTTAACTTTGTTGCTGTGTATAAGACAAAACTTTTGTTTCTTTACTGAAACTATAAAAATAAGCACCAAAACAAATACCCTGGTGTCAAGGAAATCAGACAGTAAGTCAAGGGAAATTTAGTAAACATATTTTTAAGAACCCCTTTTTGCTATATTTTTGTTATGGATAAATTCTGTATACAACTGACAATGTCATTTCTCTAAGTTCGTTCATAGGCTAATCAATTTAATAAACATTTATTTAGTACATACTTTGAGCTAAGCACAAAAATGAACATGACATACTCCCTTCTCTCAGGAATCTTACCATCTAGAAAGGAGCCAGGCATAAGTTAAAAACTTTAATAGGCTGGGTGCAGTGGCTCACACCTGTAATCAGTGCTTTGGGAGGCCAAGGTGGGTGGATCACCTGAGGTCAGGAGTTCAAGACAAGCCTGGCCAACATGGTGAAACCCTGTCTCTACTATAAATACAAAAAATAGCCAGGTGTGGTGGTGCATGCCTGTAATCCCAGCTACTAGGGAACCTGAGGCCTGAGAATTGCTTGAACCCAGGAGGCAAAAGTTGCAGTGAGCTGAGACTGGGTCACTGCACTAGTCTGGGCAAGAGTGAGATTCTACCTCAAAAAACAAACAAAACCCCAAAACGCTATGCTACAATACGGTAAATCATACTCATGTATTAAGGAGACACAGAAAAGATCAGTTAATCTGTAGAGGATTCTGCTCGTGAAATAGCAGTTTTTTTCTGGGTCATGTGAAGACCATAGCAGGTTAAGCGAACAGTAAGAGCAAAGACAGAAAGCATGGCAGCCATAGTGTATTTAAAAGACAGCAAACAGTGAAGTGTGTGTGGAAAGAACTATGTGCCTGGGTGGAGGAGGTGAGGGGTGATGGAAAGAGAGGTGGGAGTTTGGAAGTTAGGGGCTCAAAAAGTGGTCTGAGACCAAATTAAGAATCTTCAATGTCCGGGAGGCTGAGGCAGGAGAATTGCCTGAACCCAGGAGGTGGAGGTGGAGGTGAGCTGAGATCGTGCCATTGCACTCCAGTCTGGGTAACAACAGCGAAACTCCGCCTCAAAAAAAAAAAAAAAAAAAAGAATCTTCAATGTCATCTTGTGTTATTTTTTAGGTAATATGAAGGATAGAAAAAGGTAAAGATATAGGGGCCGGGCGCGGTGGCTCACGCCTGTAATCCCAGCACTTTGGGAGGCCGAGGCGGGTGGATCACGAGGTCAAGAGATGGAGACCATCCTGGTCAACAAGGTGAAACCCCGTCTCTACTAAAAATACAAAAAATTAGCTGGGCATGGTGGCGCGTGCCTGTAATCCCAGCTACTCAGGAGGCTGAGGCAGGAGAATTGCCTGAACCCAGGAGGCAGAGGTTGCGGTGAGCCGAGATCGCGCCATTGCACTCCAGCCTGGGTAACAAGAGCGAAACTCCGTCTCAAAAAAAAAAAAAAGATATAGCACTACCAAACAAGGATAAAGTCTGAATAAATTCCTTCAAATTAAACTCAACTCTTCTAAGCCTACTGATCTCTGAAACCATTTCCAAATTTCAAACCTCCCATAATGTAATTTAGAAGCCATTGCATTTAGATCAAAGAATTAGTTTGTGCCATGGGGAAAAAAATTCCTAAAATGTGTCTATCTGAAAGATTGGATGATAACATATTAATGGAAGCCAGTAGAAAGAGAAGCTGTTAGGTTCATACCCCAGGGAATCCTGAGAAATCTGCAAATAATTAATGTACTTGGTGAAATAAAAATCTGCTTACAATTAATTTCAGAAATGTTCTGCCTTTTGAAAATTCTCCCTTAGTTAATATATCATGATTGTTTTTGTTTTTTAAATTTTAATTGGCCACTAAAAGTTGTATATATTTATAATATACAACATGCTCTTTTAACATATGCACTACTCCACATATTTTTGTAGTGAGAAGACTTAAGATCTATTCTCATAGCAATTTTTCAGTATAGAATATATTTTTATTTACTCTAGTCACCATGATGTACAACATATCTCTTCAACTTATACCTCCTGTCTAAGAGAAATTTTGTACCCCTTGACCAGCAGCTCCAGTCTCCCATCCTAACCTCTGGTAACCACCATTCTACTCTCCGTATCTATGAGCTTGACTTTTTTAGATTCCACATATAAGTGAGATCATGCAGCATTTGTCTTTCTGTACCTGGCTTATTTCACTTAATGTCCTCCATGTCTATCCATGTTGTCAAAATGACAGCATTTTCTTCTTTTTTAAAGCTGACTTATATTTCATCATGTTTATGTTTATTATTATCCATTCCTCCATTGATGGACATATGATAAAATACCCATTCTAACAGGTGTGAGGTCATATTCACTGTGGTTTTAATTTGCATTTCTCCAATGATTAGTGATGTTGAGCATTTCTTTACATACCCATTGACCATTTGTATGTCTTCTTTTGAGATATATCTATTCAGGTCCTTTGCCCATTTTTCAATTGGGTTGTTTTCTAACTATTGAGTTGTTTGAGTTCCTTATATATTTTAGATATTAACCCTCTTATCAGGTGCACATTTTGAAAACATGTTCTTCTATCCCTTAGGTTGTGTCTTTATTCTGTTAATTGCTTGCTTTTACTTTTGCTTTTAGAAAAATAAAAAAAAAAAAAAACAGAGGCAAACATTTCCTTAAAATCCATAAACTAATGAGTTTCAAAAGAAAAGAAAGCCATCCAAACTACATAATCGGAAAAAGACTTTCTACAGCTTAGATCCTGTTTTTGTAGTATTTTAGAAATGTCTAAACACATGGACTATGATATTTGCCTCTTTTTGGAACATCAATTCCTTCTTTGTAATAGTACACTAATTTCCTTTTAAGGAATAATGTCTTTCCCTTCTAGTGTAGTATTGGTGAGATAGTAACTCCAGATTCAAAGATAAACATGGGGAAATTAGGTAGATAAAAATAGTGAACATACAAAAAAATAAAGAAGCACATGAGGTGAACAAAGGAAAATGTAGCAAATGTATCAGAAAGATGAAAACTGTTTAAAATAAATGCTTTAATATTTTCTAAAAATGGCGAACATTTCTCTAATTTAAATAATCATCAGTTATTTAACACTTTCTATGTGCTAGGCATTGAATGCATCAATTTATTAATAATATCTCCATTCCTAATTATAACCCCAATAGATAGATGTTATTTTTTCCACATTCTTTTATTGGTGAGTAGACTTAAACCCAGAGAACTAAAGTAACTTGCCCCACCTTACAGTAAATAGTTCAGCCAAGACTGAATCTCAAATCCAATGGAAAACAAAATGACACTTCCAGTACAGGAAGTACAAAACATACAGATTAAATAAACAAAAAGTTCAATATTCCTATCAATAAGGAACTCCAAAATTACATTAGTCTTTAAAACATAAATAACTTGAAGCTCTAGAGTTAAGTAAGGTAGTAACATAATTCTGAAATTAACATGAAAATATTTACATAAAGTTCAATATTTAAAAAAAAAATCTTTAAAAAGTACACTTATACTGGGAAAATATTTTTCATGGGAAACACTTTGGGATGATACTATCTATTCTGTAAGAAAAGAGTCACTTTTCTTTAGAGTTCTTTGCTTTCAGTGCTGTTGCCTAAATTAACTTCATGTTATGAAACACATCATGCTAGTTTTAGCCTAGAGAATAATTTGAACAAAACCAAGTTAACCATTTCTAAAATACAAACAGGTGGTTGTATACCTTTAAGATCATTATTCAGATGTTTTTAAGTATTGATTGCTCTATAGTATTTTAGATTTAATTTTGTGACTTTAGCAACAAAGAACACAGTTTAGCACAAAATGAGAAAACCTGTTCAGAAGTAAAGAAATCATCTAAACATTAATAGATTTTTATTAAATAGCAGCAGAAAATGATATACTTTGTGTTATTTTCAGCTATATAAATATCTTATCTTTATCCAATAAAAACCACACTAAATTCTTTCATTTCAAATACTGATGGTATCAGCAAAGTATTCACACATCTGGGTATCTTTCTGTGTTTACCTAAACTGACCTTTCTGGCATGTACTTTCTATCTCAGTACCTTCAGTGTACATTTGCAAAAACTACTTGAACAGTTTACATTCTCCCACACCATGCTACTTCAAATGGTCTTCAAGACATTTAAATTACTGTCAGACACTGGGCATGTGTAGGCACATACTTTCGCATTCCTGCTCAAGGAAAAAAAAAAGGAAAAAGCCTAGATTCAAATGGTAATAAAGTGTCTTTCACTCTGATAAATACATTTAAAAAGTTGATCTCGGCTGGGGCGGGTGCCTCACACCTGTAATCCCAGCACTTTGGAAGGCCAAAGTGGTGGATCACCTGAGGTCAGGAGTTTGACCTCAGGTGAAACCCTGTCTCTACTAAAAATACAAAAATTAGCCGGGCATGGTGGTTAGAACCTGTATCCTGGTACTCGGGAGGCTGAGGCATGAGAATTGCTTGAATCCGGGAGGCGGAGGTTGCAGTGAGTCAAGATCACTTCATTGCACTCAAGCCTGGGTGACTGAGTGATACGCCGTCTCAAAAAAAAAAAGATGCTGATCTCATCCTGATGCCAGAGTTGTATAAAATAATTAGGATCTCAGTGTAAACTCACAAGACATTATATAAAAATCTTTATATGTATTTATAACAATGTACTATGCATAAACACATTTGAATATAGCATGCACATGCATGTGATCTATCTAGTATACTTGAATGTATTTATTATATATAGATACATATGCATTTACATTTCTACATTTATTCCAAAAAGTTACAGAGAAAATACTTAAACTGTTTTCAAAATACAAATTGTAAATGAAATAAAATGTTCTTTAAAAACTGTAATTAATGGCTGTTATGTCAAACTGTGAACCAAAAGGTCAAACCTTATAATTTACAGTTTGAGAGGTCATAGCTCAAATTATAAGTTAAAAAAACTGATTATTTGTGAGTAATTTGACAAATCCATCTAATATACACTGAATGCACATAAAATATTTTTGAGAGTAAAAAGAACGTATGTCCAAGTGGACAGCTGATGGAGGAAATGGCCTTTTACTTAACAAGGCTGAAGTCCAGCATAAATGACTTGGAATGCCTTTGAATGAGCATGCAGGCTGGAAGGCCAAACAGTACACGCATCCAAAAGCGAACATAATGAACAATCAGATCAGAAGACAAAAGTACTCCACACATATGTCCAATGAGAAAAACACACACACACACACACACACACACTTCAGTCACCTCCTCTTCCTTCCTCATTACTATACCCCAATTCATGAATGAACTCTGGGCTATTAATAAATAATCATCAAAAGAAATGATTTTTGTAATTTAAAAAAAACACTGGAAATTTCTGTAATATTTCAATCTGAGATTTTCAAATGCCTATGGAGATCTTCTATATCATATATAGTAAGCCAGGTTTGCAAAACTGTTTATGACTCATCTTGGATGCAAATATTACCATACCTAGCTTCATCCCGAAGCCACCTGCCCCTTAAAACATACTCTGAAATAGTTTGGCCTCTCCACAATTTTTAATCTACAAGTAATACACTAGTAAGAAGGCAGGTCATTGAAGGTAATTTTTCTCCACTGTAGACTCAATTCCCTAACCCAAGCTTTAGAATTGAGAACGTTAGCAAAATAAGTCATTTATTTATACATCTATGTCTCTAATATTTATTTATTGTATCTCCCTATTAGACTATAAGCTCCACAAGAATAAAAACTAAGTCTCTTTTGTTCAACAGTTATATATAACATTTACAAAGTTTCTAGCACAGAGCTGACATTCCATAAATATTTGCTGGAAAATGCAAAGAAGCGATTGATAGAAGAAAGGAGGGATGCCTGAAATTAGCTAATCTACTCTAGTATTATTTGTGTAATTGTGAAGAGAAAAATCCCTAAAATTATACACTGTATTTAATCAATTTACCTATCCAACAATTCACTGATACATCAATCCTTCAAACCAAAAATATTTAAAATGGCTTCCAAAAGTACACAGTTACATAGTTAAATAAATTAAAATAGATGAAAAATGAAAAAGATACAAAGTATAGTGGGGAACAGGATATTTCTTTATGTATACGAGTAAAGACAGTTAAATCACAGGAATGAGAAAGAATTTGCTTTTTAATTTCTTTAACCTTTTTATAACTAGTATTATAACAATGTTATAAACACTAAGCAAATATTTACTATTTCCTTGTCTAGCCATTACTATGGCAAATGCTATATAACCAGATACCTTATATCATGAGCCAGGCAATCTATTGGATGAGACAAATATTAAGTTATAAGAAAGGATAATATGTATGCTATAACAGTAAAACTATAGATTTTTGTAGGAGAGAAAAGTAGGATTCTCTGAACCAGCAAAAAAGCTTACATGGTAACTGCTTTACTATAATCCCACTAATTCATGTACCAAGAGATTTTTCTGATACATTCTTGATACATAGGGAAATATATGCTCTCAAATGTTACCAGTACAAATGAAACCACACATGTAAATCACAATATGATAAGAAAACACATTTGAAAATCATTCTCTTTCTTATAAATGAAAGCTTAACTCTGACTTCATTTAGCCTGGTTAGTGTTTCTGTCATTCCTTTGGGCCAGCCCACACATACTGGGCTCTTGATAGGTCCTAGGCTCAACCATCTGGCCCTTTGTGTACTTAATTCTTTTTTAATACTAACAAGTGTATTAGTAACACTTCCTTGATCACTGGTAAATATGCAGCCACCACACAACTAAGATTTTCCCTAATTCTGTGTTTCACTAATTAGTTACGGGTATGGGTTATATTACAAAGGTATGTTGAGTAATAGGTATAATGAGTAATCTAATTCCCAAAAAGAAGTGTGTTAATTTACTTCCCACTTCATTACAGGAATAAAAAAACATCTTATCATCAATAAAGAGTACAAAAAGAGACCTGAATATTTTGGGGAATGGTAGACAGGAAGAAAGCATGAATGCAGCATTTAGGCAAGAAACACAAATCACCTATATATCTTGGACAATATTCATGCTTTCTCTTAGTATCTTTTGATTGCTTCATTTATTAATGTGCTTCATGAGCACATTTTATTCAATTAATAAACAGGTTTCTAAAGAAGGCAAACAAGGTAAATGATTCCTATTTTCAAAAACTGATCATTCTACTGGTACTTAAGTTATGCATTGGTCAACTCTGGAAGCTACATTAATCTTTGCAAGTCAATAAGGTCTCAATCATTTAATTAAAAGAGCAAAATAAAATACAGGCTTAAAAGAGATAATGCAATTTCCAAAGGTGCTACCAAGTCCTTTAGAGAGAAGACATGGTCCAATTATGAGTATCAAAACTGGGAATTTATATATTTTTAAGTCTACCATAAAACATATTTGTTTTTTTTCTTTTGTTGGATGAGAGATAATCTAATGCTGTTTATTTTTTAGAAGATTCAGATAATTCAAAGAGTATCAGCTGATTGTTATGTGTGTTAATTCAAGCATTGAGTTTAAATAATCATAACTCAACTCCCTAAAACTAAAGAGTCTGTGTAAGGTTGGGTCAGTCGTCCTCATTTCTAGAATCAAACAATGTAAGACCAGACAAAAAATTCCTATAGATTTTCTGAGGTTCCAGTCTGTCTTCTTTGTTCATAGACAAGTTAGGGAAATGATGACATTTACTAAAAACATATAAAAGTGGGGATTGTGAAATAGTTGTTAATAATTCCTTAATCAGATCTTGTAACTAATGAAAAACTAATAGTTTATATGCAGAAGTAAACTGATGAAAGGATGAAAAGAATAAACAAGGGGGAAAAGGCACATTTTAAAATATGTAATTTAGAAACTGTCAAAAAGTGGGACATTTCTTATTTAACTGGTGTATGAGAAGAATGGATGCTTTTACATGCACACAAATGCAGGTACAAAAAGGTAAAAGGAGCTTTGTGTTACGATGGAACTTAAACTCCTCTGGGCAGTGATCAGCTAAGATGAAACAGAGACAGTTACAATGCAATGATTAACTAGAGGACAAAGCTATTATTCATGGCAGGTATGTAAGCAATTGGGGCAGCTATGTTGGTGGCCTCTCCTCATCAAGCAGCTTTGCCAGTACAGACTGGATGCCTGGAACCAGGAAAGACACAAAAACAATAAAACCTAGAGCCAGCTAAGTAAGAGAAGATTCAATGCATTCCATCTCCAAATTTTAAACATTACTAAAATCTACACTGAAGAATCTCTTCCCTTGGGATTGGCATACATTGTGTTTATAGACTGTTGGCCAACACTTACCTCTATTTATTTTACTATGCAGAGTAATATGCCTAAAATACCTACTGAGAAATTCTCATTATGTAACAGAAAAGGGAGATTCTAGCATTAGCTGGCAAAAATTTTTGTTCATAGGTATGACCATCATGTCATTACATGAACAGATGGTCAAAGTGAGTCCATTTCACTGACAGTATATCATGTGGGTCTTTTTATTCTGAACCATCAAACAAAACAAACACAGAAGAGGTCATTATGCCTTTCCTCATTTGGTTGGCAGCTTTATCTGTGAAATAAGAAAATAAAAAGCTAACATGGACTACAATCCTGCATGTACTATTGGTACCTGCATAGTACCATTTCTGCATAAGATTTAATCAAATATTTTATTCATATTCAGAAATCCTAATATTTCTGAAGATGGAAAAAAACACGGGATATTTTTAACTTTCAACTTCATGATCGCCAGTAAAAGGAGAAAAATAATCATATTTCATATTATTTGTTTTTTGAGCTAGCCAGAAACTAACAGTGTACAAGAAAAAATCAAGTTACTATTCTTTATTTGTCTTCAGGTCTTTTAATAAAATCTCAGGAAAAAAACTACTTGAAGAAAAACAAATCATCATGTTAAAATCTATCCCTCTTTGAAACGCTATGTTCTGTCTCTCTCTCTCAGATAATTTTAAATATAAAAGCTCAAATGTTCATAACCAAATAAATTAATAGTCTAGCAGATATCCAATCACCAAACATTAATTTTACCCCATGAGATTTCCTTAATCTCTCTCTTTCTCTCTCTCTCTCTCTCTCTCTCTCACACACACACACACACATTCACACACACAGGTTACTAACTTGATTCCTACTATGGTAACTTAATCTCTGTAGCCACTCCAAAATATACTTTACCTTGATTTTGTGAATAAAAATCAATAATCTTATGGGGCAAGGCAGAGATAAAAATTCTAACTATAATAGCTAATAATAAAAAGAACAGCAGAAAATTACTGAAAATTATATTGCTAAAATGTATCTTTACATGTGGCTGTGAAAACTTAGGTGCCAAGAGAATTCTAGTTAACTACCTTCAGAAAGAGCTAATGAAATATGAGGTTTAAGAGTACATCTTTAGTACTTCTGTACCTTAAAATATTGCCAAGTATTAATTTTTCATCAAGTTGTCATTTTCTCTGACATTTGGTTTTATTAATCAAGGCATTTGTGATTAATTTGTAGAAAATATCATAATTAAGCCAAATAAAATAAAATCCTTAAAAGGTTAAAATTAGAAAGTAGGTGAATTAGAACTTTGATATTACCCTGTTGACATATAGGAACTTTTTGGAAGTATAGGACTCAAGTTTTTTTCAGTGAGTTTGGTGCCTCCATCTTGGGCCTGGCTGTTTTTTAAAAAAAATGTTATAAAGATTTGATTTAAAGCTCTCTGACAGTTTTGACATTCAGGTGAAAGTACTGCTGCTGCATTTGGAACAATTTGCATATCCCACTGCTAAACGGAATGTTTGAGGTGTGCACTGGTGTAAAGAAATTAAAAACAAGCTATCACACATGCTTAAGTGTATGTATTCACAAAACTGATAGTTGGATCGCACCACCCCATCCCCCTCCAATGTAATCTGTGATTTACTCTTCTATAATAAATTACCCTACCATGTTAGTCTCGCTGGAAAATCTAACCATGCATGTAAGAAGCAAAGTAATTACAGCCCCCTCTTGTCTAAGAAACCTCCTTCAATCCCTATGAGCTCTTTATACACAATGCAGCCACACGAGTCTATTGTAAACTTCTTGCCTGTAATTCTGGACTTCTGACTATCAGTAGCCACTAAATCTCATCTGAACAGTTTTGTTGTCCTCAACAAATACAATTTTATTTCTTATAGTTAGTTGTAAAGCTTTCCTCAGGAGAAATTGGTACTGATGTTTTGGCTTTAAGCCAATATGTCTATTTAAGGAAAGAACACAGTTTAAAATCATGAGTTCCAAATCAATAAAAAACGGGGCACAAAGGGACATAATACATAATCAAATAGAAGGAATAAGAGTTATAGCAACATCTAATTAGGCTGAAATATTCAGAAAGAATGTAAATTTTCTATATTTTTTAATTTATAATTTCAGATTATTTTTAGGTATACATAGAAAAATATATTAAATGTGTTGAAGGACAATGAAAAAAAAAACCACAGGTAGTAAATCCAAGACCTAAATGTCATAAGACAATTCAAGAAGATAAAGCTCATTCAAGAAAATATCATCGGACATTACCTTCAGCCTTTAGAGTCAAAGGGCAATCCTTAACACTTCTTTTTATTTGTCTGTAAGAAAAGGAATACTTAAAATTAGAAATCTGCCAAAATATTTGCATTTCTATAATATCTTTATGACTCAGGTAGATGTTTGTGTATGCCAACTAATATCTATAGTTTTAAAAATAAAACTAAAAGCTACCACATTCATATGTGTACAAGTACTCAGAAAAATGTGGCCCAAATATACAATCTAAACCACTCCATATACATTTTTGAGGAGGGATAGCACGGTATTTGCTATAGTATCGTAAGAAGTTGTCCTAACACATAAGGGTATTTGCATTTTTATTTTCATATTGTCTTTCAAGAAAAGCAAATCTCAAATTGCTTTTAACCTATTTACTTGTTTATTCTTATTTAACAGAGACTTAGCAAAGATCTATGATATATAATGTACTGGTCCTCACTGGTGAGTTTAAAAGTATAGAAAGATAAAACACAAGCCCTATTCTCAAAATTGTAGGTAAGGTTAGAGATATTTACATAAACACAGATAACCCAAAAAAAATCAAAAGAAAATGGGTGGAAAGAAATAAAAATGCAAAGGGTAACATGTTCAGTACAGCTTAGTACCTAAGGCATTGACATTAAAACATGGCTTAATATTTCCCGTCTTAGCAGAAAGGCTAATAGTAGGGTCCTCCACATATTCAAATGCAAGGATGCCAAACAAATGGATGAGTTGCTTTTAAATTTCTTTTCATCCAAATGCATTTGATAGTATAGAATTGAAGCTGGACTGGGAACAAGGAGGATGTTAAGGCTTCTTTAAAGCCAATTTGGTGACTTTGACTATAGAAAGATTTAACTAAAAATGACTCACCTATTAAAAATTGAATTTGATGTTGTGTGTTGTTATAAAATGATCTCTCTAAATTTGCCATGAAATCTCAATGATGATCTAGATGTCATATTTACTAATAATCTCCACAGAGATTTTAGCCATTCAAAGTCTCAAAAGCAGTTTTAATAATGAAAATGCAATACATAAACATATGCTGATTCTATAATCTAGTGTATCTACAGTAAAATGTCCATCAAAATTTTAAAAACCTGAGGATTTTAATTGACTGTATCACTAATATGCATGCACAATATTTTTGCAAACAACAAACCACACCAGTAAACCAAAACAAACCTAAGGTTTGGCTGCACTAATAGACAAATAGGGTCCAGAAAAGGAATCTGACAGTCCTGTTATATTTGGGGTACATGAGCAATATTACAGTTTCTCTGCAACTGCAAACTAGGAGAGGCGCTAAAAGTTAGTAACTGCTAGGAGGAGTGAGACCAGAACAATTGATGATGAAGAGATAGGATGATTAGGAACAAAAAACAAAAAATGTTCCGATCATAGAGATAATGTGAAGGACACCTTTGAGAAAATTAACTTGGTCATTACATCAAATATTATAAAAGTTATTTTTATTAATTTATTATCTGTCTCTTCCTCTAGAATGGAAGTAACATAAGGGAAGGCACTTTGCCTTTTTCACCGTAACCCCATTTTTCTTGAAAAGTGCCTGCCATATACTAGGATATCAATGAATATTTACTCAGTGAATGAATGAACAGCCTAACCAATACAATAGGCACTAAGTCTGTGTCTAATTACAGATGAGAAATTTAGGCTTAAAGAAATTACATCACATATACCAAATTAAACTGTAATTCTGCAACTATAAACTCCTACAATGCATTGTTTATTCTTCCATTCAATATTCATTCTAGCAACAGGAGAAACAGGCAATAAGCAAATAAATTGCAGACTTATAATGTCATACAATTAGTACTATGAAGTCAGATAAAACAAGATAATAGCACTGAGAGTTATATGGCCTGATATTTTAGATAGATTTGGCCAGGGAAGCTTCTCAAATGAGGTAATAATAATAAGAAATCTGAATCAAGTAAAGAAGACGGTCAAAAAAAAATCTGAAGGACCATCTGAACTGTTTTAGAATCAAATAACACATATTTCCTTGCCTAGTATAATAGTCAGCACGTATCAAACAATGCATTCAATATTATTTATTTTATTATATTGTTAGTACTTTTATAAATTGTGAATTTCCCACTAGATTACTTTGTCAAAGGTATTGTTATTTTCCTTAAAGTGTCTTAAATAGTGCCTAGTAAGATCACAATAAACATTTAGAGAACAAAAATAGAAAACCACAATTTTCAATTCATTAATTAGAAAATAAACAGACTATATTAATATTAAAAAGTCACCATCTTTCAAATGCCTGAGTCAATCTAATCTGTTAAATCAATTTCACATAATAATTCATCTTTCCTAAATTTAAATAAAAGGGGAAAACATATAAAATAGCTAAGGCCAAAAGTCATAGATAACAAAAGAATAAGAAAGAATCAGAAGAAAATTAAGTTATTAACATGAGGCCACTCTCTTTACCATTTACATGCTGTCTGATTCCATCAGATTAACACATTTTTCCAGTGCAGGGACATTGCTACACAGATATCTGACTCATTTGTGTATTCCTAATGCAAGCACAAAGCTTGTTATATAGCAAACATTCAAAAAAACCTTTGTTGTACTGAAATGAACTAAAATGATTTTTAATAGTTTTGATGCTTTAAAGCTAGCTTAAAACATAACAACAAACCAGAGGATTAACAAACTTAAAAAACAAATTTAAACAGAGAAAACATCAAGCATTAGGTTTGAGTCCTGTAGCAACGGAGTAGAGAAAAAGGTAGGTTCTTTCCAAAGAGTGAAATATAAGTGACAGTGTGATATTGGCATTGGAAGAGACAGATCAGTAGAAGAGGAGGGGGGACTCCAGTATGGGGTAAATATTACAAGTAGCATTTCCATGAACAATGTTATGATAGCTGACTGACTACATATGGAAAAATAAATTCTGTTCTCTATCTTATCAACACTAAAATATAAATCAGGTCACTATAACTCAGTATAATATATAAAACAGTCAAGGACTCTTAAAAACACATCATGTATAATTTTCTGAACTCCAATGTGAGAAGCACTTTTTAAGTACATATACAGTGGTATGTAATATAAGCATAAAGATTTATGATTTTTACTACTTAAAATTAAAAATTTTAGCCTGGGAACATAGTAAACTCTGTCTCCACAAAAAACATCAAAATTAGTTGGGCATGGTGGTGCACGCCTGTAGTCCCAGCTACTCAGGAGGTTAAGGTGAGAGAATCACCTGAGCCTGGAGAGGTGAAGGGTACAGTTGGCCACGATCCTGCCACTGTACTCCAGTTTGGGCAAGAGAACGGACCCAGTCATGAAAAATATATATATATGTATAAAGACATCTTTAACAAAATTCCAAATTAAGATGCCATCGACAAATAAATATTTTTAAAGTGTATAATGTTCACTGGGTTAAGAGTCTTTTTTTTTTTTTTTTTTTTGAGATGGAGTCTCCTGCTGTCACTGAGGCTGGAATGCAGTGTCATAATCTCGGCTCAGCAACCTCCTCCTCCTCTTGGTTTCAAGCAATTCCCTGCCTCAGCCTCCCAAGTAGCTGTGATTATAGGTGCCTGACACCATGCCTAGCTAATTTTTGCATTTTTAGTATAGACGGGGTTTCAGCATCTTGGCCAGGCTGGTCTTGAACTCCTGACCTCATGATCCATCCACCTCACCCTCCAAAAGTGCTGGGATTACAGGCATGAGCCACCACACCTGGCCAAGAGTCTTTATAAATAAATAAACATATTATTCTACTTTTTAAAATGAGCAAAATACATGAATAGGCAATTCACAATAGAATTGTGAGTTTTCTCCTAAAATATGGAATGTATTTATAAATACATTTTAACATTTATAAAATATATTTTAAACTATATATTAAATAGTAACACTTATTACTCTTAATACTAATTAATACCATTAATTCTAAATAATACTTATAAGTAATAAGCTTAAATAAGAAGCTAAAATACAAATGAAATAATATGAGGCTGGCATGGTGGCTCACACCTGTAATCCCAGTACTTTGGGAGGTCGAGGCAGGCACATCACAAGGTCAAGAGATTGAGACCAATCTCCAAAATACTGAAACCCTGTCTCTACTAAAAACACAAAAATCATCTGGACATGGTGGTGTGAGCCTGTAGTCATGGCTCTAGGGAGGCTGAGGCAGGAAAATCTCTTGAACCTGGAAGGCAGAGTTTGAAGTGAGCCAAGATGGCGCCACTGCACTCCAGGCTGGCGAAAGAGTGAGACTCTGTCTTAAAAATAAAAATAAAAATAACATTAGTCTGCAATAGCAATGAAAAAAATGCAAATTAAAAACCAAAATATTCCAGAATAGTGAATTGGATAGATAAATTATATGTAATAGGATATTAAGTGTTCATTAAATATGACAAGTGAAAATTTACAATACATCATTAAGCTTAGAAAACAGATTATACAAAATATACATTCTTCTCAGTACCACATCACAATTATTCTAAAATTGGCCACATAATTGGAAGTAAAACATTCCTCAGCAAATGCAAAAGTATGGAAATCATAACAGTCTCTCAGACCACAGTGTAATCAAATTGGAACTCAGGATTTAAAAACTCACTCAAAACCACACAACTACATGGAATCTGAACAACCAGCTCCTGAGTGACTACTGGGTAAATAACAAAATTAAAACAGACATAAAGATATTTTTTGAAACCAATGAGAACAAAGACACAACGTACCAGAATCTCTGGGACACATTTAAAGCAGTGTGTAGAGGGAAATTTATAGCACTAAATGCCCATAAGAGAAAGCAGGAAAGATCTAAAATCAACACTCTAACATCACAATTAAAAGAACTAAAGAAGCAAGAGCAAATAAATTCAAAAGCTAACAGAAGATAAGAAATAACTAAGATCAGAGCAGAACTGAAGGAGATAGAGACACAGAAAACCCTTCAAAAAATTAATGAATCTAGGAGCTGATGTTTTGAAAAAATTAACAAAATAGATAGACTGCTAGCCAGACTAACAAAGAAGAAAAGAGAGAAGAATCAAATTTACACAATAAAAAATGATCAAGGGGATATCACCACTGATCCCACAGAAATGCAAACAACCATCAGAGAATACTGTAACACCTCTATGCAAATAAACTAGAAAATCTAGAAGAAATGGATAAATTCCTGAACACATACATCCCTGCCAAGACTGAACAAGGAAGAAGTCAAATCCCGGAATAGACCAATAACAAGTTCTGAAATTGAGGCAGCAATTAACAGCCTACCAACCAAAAAAAGTCCAGGACCAGACAGATTCACAGCCGAATTCTACCAGAGGTACAAAGAGGAGCTGGTACCATTCCTTCTGAAACTATTTCAAACAACAGAAAAAGAGAGAATCCTCCCTGAGTCATTTTATGAGGCCAGCATCATCCTGATACCAAAACCTGGCAGAGATACAACAGAAAAAGAAAATTTCAGGCCAATAACCCTCATGAACATCAACACAAAAATCCTCACTACAATACTGGCAAACCGAATCCAGCAGTACATCAAAAAGCTTATCCACCACGATCAAGTCAGCTTCATCCCTGGGATGCGAGGCTGGTTCAACATACGCAAATCAATAAACATAATCAATCACATAAACAGAACCAATGACAAACACCACATGATTATCTCAATAGATGGAGAAAAGGTCTTTGCCAAAATTCAACAGTCCTTCATGCTAAAAACACTCAACAAACAAGGTATTGATGGAACATATCTCAAAATAATAAGAACTATTTATGACAAACCCACAGCCAATATCACACTGAACAGACAAAAACTGAAAACACTCCCATTGAAAACCAACAAAGACAAGGATTCCCTCTCTCACCACTCCTATTCAGCACAGTATTGGAAGTTCTGGCCAGGGCAATCAGGCAAGAGAAAGAAATAAAGGGTATTCAATTAGGAAAAGAGGAAGTCAAATTCTCTCTATTTGCAGATAACACAATTGTATATTTAGAAAACCCCGTCATCTCAGCCCAAAAACTCTTTAAGCTGAAAAGTAACTTCAGCAAAGTCTCAGGATACAAAATCAATGAGCAAAAATCACAAGCATTCCTATATACCAATAACAGACAAACAGAGAGCCAAATCACTAGGGAACTTCCATTCACAATTCCTACAAAAGGAATTAAATGACTAGGAACACAACTTAAAAGGGATGTGAAGGACCTCTTCAAGGAGAACTACAAATCACTGCTCAACGAAGTAAGAGAAGACATAAACACATGGAAAAACATTCCATGTTCATGGTTAGGAAGAATCAATATTGTGAAAATGGCTGTACTGCCCAAAGTAATCTATAGATTCAATGCTATCCCCATCAAGCTACCACTGACTTTCTTCACAGAATTAGAAAAAACTACTTTAAATTTCATATGGAACCAAAAATGACCCCACATAGCCAAGACAATCCTAAGCAAAAAGAACAAAATATGCTACAAAATATACTACAAGGCTGCAGTAGCAAAAACAGCATAGTACTGGTACCAAAACAGATACAGATCAATGGAACAGAACAGAGGCCTCAGAAATAACACCACACACCTACAACTATCCGATCTTTGACAAACCTAACAAAAACAAGCAATGGGGAAAGGATTCCCTATTCAGTAAATGGTACTGGGAAAACTAGCTGGCCATATGCAGAAAGCTGAAACTGAATCTCTTCCTTACACCTTATACAAAAATTAACTAAAGATGGATTAAATATTTAAACATAAGACCTAAAACCATAAAAACCCTAGAAGAAAACCTAGGCAATACCATTCATGACACAGGCATGGGCAAAGACTTCATGACTAAAACACCAAAAGCATTGGCAACAAAAGCCAAAACTGACAAATGGGATGTAATTAAACGAAAGAGCTTCTGCACAGCAAAAGAAAGAAACTATCATCAGAGTGAACAGGCATGAGAGAAAATTCTTGCAACTATCCATCTGACAAAGAGCTAATGTCCAGAATCTACAAACAACTGAAATAAATTTACAAGAATAAACAACCCCATCAAAAAGTGGGTGAAGGATATGAACAAACACTTCTCAAAAGGAGACATTTATGCAGCCAACAAACATATGAAAAAAAGCTTATCACCACTGGTCATTAGAGAAATGCAAATCAAAACCACATTGAGTTACCATCTCATGCCAGTTAGAATGGTGATCATTAAAAAGTCAGAAAACAACAGATGCTGGAGAGAATGTGAAGATATAGGAACACTTTTATACTGCCGGTGGGAGTGTAAGTTAGTTCAGCCATTGTGGAAGACAGTGTGGCTATTCCTCAAGGATCTAGAACCAGAAATACCATTTGACCCAGCAATCCCATTACTGGGCATATACCTGAAAGATTATAAATCATTCTACTATAAAGACACATATATATGTATGTTTACTGCGGCACTGTTCAGAATAACAAAGACTTGGAACCAACCCAAATGCCCATCAGTGATAGACTGGATAAAGAAAATGTAGCACACATATACTATAGAATACTATGCAGCAACATAGAAGGATGAGTTCATGTCCTTTGCAGGGCCATGGATGAAGCTGGAAACCATCATTCTTAGCAAACACACAAAAGAACAGAAAACTAAACACTGCATGTTTTCATTCATAAGTGGGCATTGAACAATGAGAACACATGACACAAGGAGGGGAACATCACACACCGAGGCCTGTAGGGGGTGGGGGCTAAAGGATAGCATTAGGAGAAATACCTAACATAGATGATGGTTGATGGGTACAGCAAACCACCATGGCACATGTATATGTAAGTAACAAACCTGCACATTCTGTATATGTACTCCAGAACTTAAAGTATAATAATAATAAACTAACTACTTTTTTCTTTACTTGTCTGTTTAAAAGTAACCCATCCCTTGCTTTTATTATGTGAAGCTTCACTCTGTTTATTTCCCAACAGCAGAATGCCTTAAATAAATTCTTAAAAACCAACACACCAACAAATAAATAAATTAAAACTCAATGACTATAAAAAGTACACAATCTAACCTGCTTAATTATTAACAGGTAAACAGAATGCACTTCTGAATTATTTACTTAATCCCCTTAAACTAAAAACTTTAAAGTTTTTGGGCTTGAAATGAATTATTATTTCTAAGGATCCATAAAACAATTATTTAAAAATCTTCTATTAAGCTATTTTAATAAAAAGCAATTTAAAAATACCAAAGTAAATGTGAACTTAAACATTAAGATAAAAAATAGAAGACTTTTTTTTAAAATTTCACAGGTCAGTAAAACTATTTTTCTTCCAACTTTCCCTAGTCTTCTGTCAGATATTTCACTCCACTATGAACAGAAATATTCAGTACTAAATTATGTTAGATTGATAAGATAATGGTTTTGAAGTAACCATTTACAGAATACTCTTATTCCTGAGCATACCATAAGAAATGCACAATTATGAAACTATAAAAAATAGTAATAATTTTGAAACTTCAAGGAAAAAAAGGAAGAATGAATAAATTAAAAATCAACATTTTCTTCAGATGAGACTGGACTATTTTCACCAACTCAGCTAATGCAGTGAAGAATGACTGCTGCTTGATGAAAGTAACCATTGATTACCTGAATGCCAGTTAGTTAAATGTTCTGGTTAGCTAAGGGTTCACCAGGAGGAAAGGTGTTTTTGGTTTTAGATCTTTTTAACTAAAAATGCAAGATGTTCTAGTAGATTTCTCTGCCTTAGTTAATAGGAAATTATAAATTTATCTTTCATTTAAAATGAAAAATTTATGTTGCCTTAGAGGATGACTCAAACTTCTGGGAAGTCAGAAAGGTCTCTGGGAAGATGATAAAAAACCAAGGATATTTTTCTCTAGAAAAGTGCACATGCTCACAAAATTTTGTATAAAATTTCTAGGGGTTCAGGGACCCCCCCCCCAAACACACACACACACAAAAACTCTTGTCTTCTAATTTAACAGAATTCTAAATACTTGGACATAGGAGGTTGCATTCATACAGTGACCCCCAGGAGAAAAGGAGAATGTTTGAAGTTTCTTCTGAAGACATGCTTAATAATAAGCTATTTTGTTATGATTTGTATCCTTCTTCTAAAAGGTGTGTGTAACAATAATTCTGGTTAATTTAGTCTTGGTTACAGGTTAAATATGTTTCCTTTAAGGACAATTGCATTACAAGGTATCTGAGCTTTGAAACAAAATAGTGTCACTTTAAAATCATTCCACATTTAGAAGAGACAACAATTTTCTTCTTGTATTTTTGTAACTCTTAGAGGAGGCAGCGTTGAAGAGAAAGCTATTTAATTTTCACCTTTACTTCTGAAGATTAACAGATAGCAAACACATAAGCAGACTCCATATTCAGGTTCTGTTCAAAGGGCTTTTATTTGTATTTACTTATTTAAACCTCACAAAAACTCTAGGAGGTAGGTAATATCATTATCTCCACTTTACTGATGTGTAAACTAAGGCACAGAGAGATTAAGGAATTTGCCAAAGGACACCCCTTTACTGAGTGGCAGACCCAGCATTTATGCCCCCATCAATCTGGCTGCAGCGTTTGCATTCCTACAGACCATGTTCCATTTCCATCTTCAATCTTTCATGAGTTGATGGTTTTTCTTGTGTGATAATATATTTAACACAAGTCTACCTCTTCACTACCATGCAAGTAACTTTCATATTGGTTTTCCCAGAAAAAAAATCATTTGGTGAATTGTTCATAAGATGCTGACAAAACTGGCTCCACCTTTGTGCAGTTTATGGTTATATATCATAGTAAATTTCCCAGAGTCATGCCGAAAACTGAAAAATAAGATATCACCAGCTCACTAAATATGGAACTGTACAATAAAAGCTGACCTCTCATTTCCTTTCTGGAAATAGTTTTCATGGGATAAATAGGAGAACAATTATATATTCCAAAGGCCAATCAAGACAACAGTATAAATGGGCAATATTATCATAATAACTTCTTAAACATAGGATTGTCTGCTATTCCTAATTCGTTTGATGAGAGGAATACCAGATGATACAACTTTTACTTTCTAGTAATAAATCATTTCTATGAAATAACATGTCAAAGTAAAATGCATACTTAGTGAGGGCCAGCAAGTGGCTAAAACTACAGTATGAATATTTTCTTGAAATATCCTTTTGACAGATTGGTACCAAAGACAGTGACCAATTTGAAATGCAGGGTTTGCTTTTAGTGTACTCATCTTAATACATTTAGTAGTTTCATGAAGAGCAAAGGATAATAAAAAAGAATAAATAAAATAAATAAATCCCATTTTTATGGTTTGTGCAGAACTGATTTTAGTTATAAATTCATTCCATTTAATCTTTATTGAGTTACTCTCTGAAAATCAGTGCAAATAGGTAGGTACCAGTGAGACACAAGTAAGTATAAAAGGGCAAAATAAAGCAGTGTTCAAAGTCCTAAAATAAGGTTAAAGATCAGATATACACAAAAGAAGGTACAACACAAGGCAAATGGAAATACAGATACAAAATATAAGGAAGAAGCTTAATAATTAAGGCAGGTTTTTTTTGTTTGTTTTTTGTTTTTGCATTAGACCTATAGAGTTTTATGGGGAAATTCATTTCAATGCAGCCAAGCTAGGCTGGGAATGAGAACTTGGTTAATATAAAAGTATGCCTGGAATAAAATATCATTCTTTGCTCTGTCTCTCTATCATCCTATACACCATAAAAAAAATTTTGGAAATCATCTAGTCATTTCCTATAATAATTCCTAATCACTTACAGTATCAAGTCCTATATGCTTGGTTTTCAAAATCCTTCATAATCTGGTTCCATTGTATATCCTCACTTCCAAATAATGCAGAAATTGTACTGCCTCACCCAATGAGATAAGATTTTAAATAAATATACATCATTTCAGCAAACAATTATTGGGCCTACAATGTGTCATGAATGTGCATGTAGCTGAAATATTTTCACACATATATCAGGCTTTTCCTATGCCATCAACATGTCCTTCAAGATGTATTTTCCATAAAGTTCAGCATGAGGTACTCTTGTCTACTCTGCCCATTTCTGTTAAATTCAAAGTGTACCCAAACTTATTTTAACTCAAGAAATGCCAGTTAGAGAAATTAAAGTATGACATATAATTGCACTGAGAAACCAGATTTAGAACCTGAGCCGCATTGATTCTCAGGACCATTCTTGTCTCCATGTTTCATGGTCAAAGGTCAACACTGAAAGTGCTGATGAAAACTAATAGTAAAACTCGCAAGTCTGTACCCAAGCGAGCCACCTGATCAGTACCTGATTCAAGCGAGTAGAAAAAGGAAAGAGGTTTGTATATCATTTTTGGCTTCAGACTGATATGAAAGGCTTCATCCTTCCAATTAAGGCATAGACTTTTGCCTATCTGAGATATAAAATAGATTAGCAGCTATGGACTAGGAATTTTTATATTTAAGCCAAAATGCAGGCAACAGAGTTTAAATTTTAAGCAATTTGTTAAATTAACTGAATTTTCAATTATATGTTTTAAATGCTTAGACATTTTCATGCTTTTGTTATAGACCTCTTGTTATTTTCTAGTTTCAAAAACATCTCTTTGTATATTTTCAGGTTTTCCACAACTGCTTCAATAACCATTATAATAATGCTTTTTAAAATGAAACTATTTCCTTTGCTATATTATTTCCCAGTTGGCTTTCTTATCCAAAGCCAGTTTTGCTCTCTGAATTTACTTTTTTCTTTCTTTTCCCAAAAGGTGTATTGATGTGGTATATACTCCCTCCATTTCCTGGTTTAATTTGAACATGCCATCCTCCCACATCATAATCCAGTCCATCTACCAACAACCTATTTTTCTTCTGTAAGGCTGGCATTGATGATGGAGATCATGGGGTTTAGGATGTCTCTTTTCAGTCACTGAGCTTTGCCTATTCCCAGTACTAATCTTTTCCTTGTTAAAAATCAATTATGTTTTTTAAAAAAAATCTATGTCCTTTTCTCAAACCCTCCCTCCAACAACAGCTTTCTTTAAATGTCCCTGCTCAGTCACCATTTTCTGTGAACAAGTTTCTGCACCATCAGGATGCACAACAACTACCCAGACCCATGTAGTGACATTCAAAATAAGCTTCTCCTTGGTCTTAGAGCCAAATAACCAAGTACTAATTCCCAATTTCTCCCTAACTTTTGCTATTCCAATGTATTTTCTCTTCTCACTCTTATTCCTGTCAAGACACCTATAAATGGCCTCTTCTTTCATTGAACAACAGTTGATTCAGATACAATCAATTCAATCCTCTCATTTTAGATCAGAAACATACATTTATGTTTAGAAAATACTAATCAACTGAGTCCCTAAGAAGACAAACAAGGGGCTAATTTTATGTCCTGTTCCCAAGAGCACTCTCACACAGACACAAAAACAAACAGACTCACACATCTCTACACACAAACTGTTTTACTAAAATCCAGCCACACTGACCTTCTCTGTCTTCCTTCATCAGGCCATACTTGTTTGGGGCTTTTGAACTTGCTCTTCTACAAGGCTCTTCTCACAGATCATTTCATGATGGCCTCCGCTTCTCATCATTCAGTCTTTAACTCAAATGGCACCTCATTACTCTTTATCCCATATCCACCCTATCTGACTCAAGTCATTTTTGATCCCACTACCCAGATTTCTTTTCTTCACAGGTTATCACTATCTGCAACTATTTTATTTATTTATAAACTGATTTATTGTCGATTTTCCTACATTAGGGAGGCTATCTGTCTTATTCTCTGCCAAATCACTTGCCCCTAGGTGTCATGCCTGGCACATAGTAAGCACTGATACATCTAAATAATGAATAAATGAATTTACAAAAATCATTAGGAACTTAATATTCTAGCCATAAATATTTTTCAAGTGCTTTCAATGTGTAAGGTAATTTTTTCTTCAGTTGAATCCTAGGCTGAGAAATACTCTTTTCCTCAGCATTAATGGGGCACAGTAAGTCCATATGAGAGATGGGTTCAAGATCAATTGCATGACACTTACTTTGAAAAAGTTCTAAACAAAATATACTGCTACTGCATTAGACCTAAAATGTCTTAATACATAAGGCTAACAACATTGTTCTTCTCAGCTATTGTTTCCTTCACACTTCCGCATTAAACTTTTGATATGTCTTATGTCCTTTTATGATGTCAAGAACAATTGAATGGAACTGAATGAAAACAGTTATAATGACACATACCCAATTTTGGACCTTTACTGACAAAATAGATGAGTCAGTCATGACAAAACATGGGAAGATTCAAGATGAGACCAAACCCTGAATCTGTACATGTTCACTCCATCCCACATTCATGCAATGTACAAATATTCTGACTATACCTAGACTTGACAATGATTCTAATGCCTATACAGGTGAAAACATTCATTCATTTAAACCAGGACCTTTATCTATAAAGGGCCAAATAATAAATATTTTAGGCTTTGCTGGTCATATAGTTTTTGTCTCAACTACTTAACTCTGCCACTATAGTCTGAAAGTAGCCACAGACAATAAACGTATAAACAAATGAGCATGGCTATACTCCAATAAAACTTTGTTTACAGAAGGGAGTGGGATGCATTTAGCGACCCCGATCTAAACCATCAGTGAAGACTCCAAAATTTATATATGGGGAGACTTAGCAAGAAAATTTGATCAGAAAAGGTATTAGGAGGACTTGTATTAGAATCTGCTTTTCTGTGATACACATTTTGCTTTTATATGAAATATATGTGTATGGGGGGTTTGGAGAAGATTATGCAAAACCTGAACCCCTCAGGTCACTCTTGTCACTGGCACCTAATTCTGCAATCCATTTGAGGGTGTTCTTGGCATTACATTTTGGCCTTACGTAGATTCATCAGCTTTCTCTGCATATTTTAGCCATCAGATTTTTTATATCATAATTTTACAATTATTTTTGAAAAGCTACAACAAACACTTGGTTGAAGTTCAAAAAATACATTCCCTTTATCCATACTAATTCTGCAATTCTATTTTAAACATTATTAGTGTTGTCAGGCATGATTTGTTTTTAATAAATTCATCTTTTTCATTGCTCATGATCCCTTTGTCTTCAAGATGTTTACTGATTTCCCTTACAGTGTTTTATAAGAATGTTGTCAGATACCCTGTAAGGCCATTTCACATTACATTTACACTATATCTATTATAACAATTCTTCCTCCCTCAAAATCTTTTAGGTCTTATAAATTTCCCAATTGGAATATACCATTATCCAAAGTATAATAAATACACCTTTACCTGTTTCTGGTTGATAACTATTTTCAAAAGGTATTTTAAATGCATTATATGTTTTTCAAAATTGCATTTTAACACCAAAACAGCTACACAATTAAACTAAAATTTAGTAAAGATTCTAAATGATAATACATTGACTCACACTGTCACAAGATACATTACATATTAATTAGTAACATTATCATTTTCTACTCTCCATCTTACAGTTTCTGTAATAAACTCTGCTGCCAATCAGCTTTCATTAAGATATCAGCCCTTCTAATCATGATAACCAATCAATTGTACTCTGCTTCTGACATCCAATTCCGCTTTAGCTACTCTGGCTACATAAATCTCTAAAATCTATATTGTCAAAATATTTTTGTAGCTTCAACTAGGGTTTGACAAAAATGCTAAAACTATAAAATCTAAATGCAAAGTTTACCATCAAATTACATCAGCATGTCATACAACCATGATTTTTAAAATAAAATGAGAAAATACATAAAGATTTTTGATAACTTGATAATATCTGCTTCCGTTTGATTCAGTATTCAATAAATAAAAACCACTTGAGAATCCTAGTAAAAGTAAACCTTGAGATGGTTGAAATATCCATTTTAAATAATGGGAACTTTTAGGTAATTGTCTGTATAAAACAAGAATCATGCTTTTTGAGGTCATAAAATGCTTGACCTTCCCAGGTACAATGAATGCAGAAAGCTTACTACTAACTTACACAATAGGGGTAAGACTGTTCAATCTATCTGAAAAATAACATTTTCAAAAGCTCCACAAAGTAACTGATTCATTAAAGAAATAATTGGAAAGATTCTTTCTCTTTCCTGATATGAAACAGAAATCACAAAACATTGCAGTATTTTCAAAAGAGGATAAGGTGCTCACATTTCACTTGTGAGATTTCAATAGCTTTATTACTTATGCTCTTGCTATGTGTTCAGCATGCTGAAGAAAAGCACTTCCAAAATAACATAGGTTTGCTAATCCTTGGTTCCTGATAATATCACATGACAGAATAGGAGCTTTCAAACGCAATCAAGCTGACAGTCACTTGCTCTGTGCTCAGAGGGACCAATTTTTCCCTGTAGACATGAGTACAGCACAAATAATAAAATGCCGAAAGTTGAGTGTAAGTGCAAACCCCTCAACATCACTCAGGTATCAGCAAAAAGTATCAGTTTAGCTACATGTAAAAGAAGTCAGGTACAACACATTGAAGGGGAGGGAAGACTGGAATTGAAATAATTTATCTGCCTCTGCTAGTTCACCTGCATCACTGAAAAGAATTAAACCAACCTTGCCAAAGATAAGTCTTGTCTAGGTATAAGCTGTTTTATCAATGCCATCTCACCTACTCCCCATCTTCTTATCTCTCTTTCTCTCCTAAACTATCTTCTTTTTTTTAATAGTCTCTCTCTCCACCTAAACTTTTCAAGTTCTCTTACTTTCTGTCTTTTTCACTCCCTCAACTAGACACATACTCTCTCTCACACAAATACTCACTGCATGATGCTAACTGCTAATTTAAAGGAGATTCAATATTACCAATCATACGATTATTGACGTGACAGTACAGAAGTAAATATGTCAGCTACTGAAACAATAGGGCAACATGATCTAAATCAAGTGCTAAATACGTTAATCATCTACATACTATGCACTTCTATAGCAAAATTATAAGGCTACAAGCAATCATGAAGATTAGCATAAATACCCTAAAAAATCTATTAAAAAGACAGGCTGATTCAGCTGACATAGTTGTATCTCTCTTTCTTTTTCTATAAAGAGATATTCAGTATAATTTTGCTAATTAAGAAGTGAACTGAGTTAGAATGAAAATTAAAGAAATCTCTGGGTGTCAGACAAAAATAACTCAAAGGTAGAGTAGAAGGTGGGGCTGAACTCTTGGTGGCCCCCTAGAGCACCATAGCCACATATATCCAGATATTTGTCCACAGTGTGGGGAAACAGACAAAGCCTGAAGCCAATGAGAAGGGTGGAACAAAAACTGAGACACATGCTTATTTTTTTTTTTAATTAATTTTTTCTTTTTTAAATTTATGGAACGCTTCACGAATTTACGTGTCATCCTTGCGCAGGGGCCATGCTAATCTTCTCTGTATCGTTCCAATTTTAGTATATGTGCTGCCGAAGCGAGCACGACACATGCTTATTAATGGATGTCCCTGCCCGCATCTGTAAGATTTAGATGAGAAAAAATCTATAGACTAGCTTGGAGACATAGTAATAAAGCTAGAAGTCTTCTTAGGGTTCTCTGGGGAAAAAAAAAAAGACACATGGAAAATGAAATCCAGATCTGTGCCATGGGTACCTTGGGCATCAGCATTTGTGCTATTTGGGACAGAAAACTCAAAGTCAAAAATTAACACAAAACCAATTAGGTTTTCCGTAGGCCTGTACAGGCACAGATCTTGGGTCACAGAATAGAAGGAAATACTAAATTACTTTGGAAGGACCCACAGAACTCACAGAGAAAACACTCTTCTTCAACTGAGAATGAGCTAACCATAGGATCAAAAACTGATACTCTTTTGTTCATTAATTCAACATCTATCTATTAAATGCTATTTTAGACAGATGTTACTTTAGTCCCTGAAGATACCTTAGTGAAAAAAAAACATAGTTCCTGTTATCAGCAAGTTTATATTCTCATGAGAAAGACAATGAATATAGAAATATAAAATATAATGTTCAACACTAATAAATGCCACAAAAAAAGTGATATGCAAGAAAATAGATGAAGAAATGAAGAAACAGATTTGTAGAGAAAATATTTATAGAAAGACTCTCTAAGAAGGTGATATTAGAGTAGAACTCTGAACAAAGTAAAGGAATGAGTTATGAGGCAGAAGATACATCAACGCAAAAGAATGAAATTAGTAAAGATATGGAAGATTTAAACTACATCATTTTAAATTAACTGATATGTAAAAACTTCCCCCTACAAAGATTGTACATTCTTTTCAACTAATGTGTAATATTTATAAAATTCCACCATTATTGATCTAAAAAGAGGTGTTAACAAATACCAAAGAATTGGTATTACAAAATAAGGTATCTGACCACAATGGAATAAAATAAGAAATTAAGACAAAAAAGATAGATTTTAAAGCCCTACATATTTAGAAACTAAAAAAAGAAAGCCCACATTTATAAATATTCCATGAGTCAAAGAAGAAATCATAATAGAAATATTAATTATTTAAAATGAATACAATAAAGGCACTACATATAAAAACCTGTGGGATGCAGCTAAAGTGGTTCTTAGTGGAAAATTTATGGCTTTAAATGCATATATTAGATTTTTAAAATATGTAAAATTAATTAGTTAAGGATGTAACTTAGCAAGTTAAAAAATAATAGCAGAATAAATCCATGTGAAAGAGAAGGAAACAATAATGATTAGAACAAAAATTAGTGACATGAAACAAATGTATAATAGAATCAACAAAAACAAAATTTGTGGGTTTTTTTTTTGTTTTTTTTTGTTTTTTTTTTTTTTGAGACGGAGTTTCGCTCTTGTTACACAGGCTGGAGTGCAATGGCATGATCTCGGCTCACCGCAACCTCCGCCTCCTGGGTTCAGGCAATTCTCCTGCCTCAGCCTCCTGAGTAGCTGGGATTACAGGCACACGCCACTATGCCCAGTTAATTTTTTGTATTTTTAGTAGAGACAGGGTTTCACCATGTTGACCAGGATGGTCTCGATTTCTTGACCTCGTGATCCACCGGCCTCGGCCTCCCAAAGTGCTGAGATTACAGGAGTGAGGCACCGCGCCTGGGCCAAAATTTGTTTTTTAATAAGAGGTGTAATATATTAGGCTAAACCATACTATTTTTTCAGTATTCAACCCATAGTAAAACTTATGCTGATCAAAAAATATTAATCACTAAATATTTAAGAAAGAATATAGAGGCATTAAATAGAAACTTTAGGAATGAAGAAAATGTATCTTAAAATATACAGGAAAGATTTAAAATAGCATAGGAAATATACTAAACAACTAAATGACAATCAATTTACAAGCCCAAATGAAACAGTTTTTAGAAAAGTGTAACTTAAAACTATGTAATTAGGAATAGAAAATCTGAATAAATTTATGATCAATAATTAAAAGAAAAAATAATCACCTGACAAATTACATCTCACATGGTTTAACAGTTGAATCCTGCCTAGCCTTTAAGGAATGAATAATCTTGGCTTTAAATAAACTATTACTGAGAGAAAAATAAATATCCGAACTTCATTGTCTTCTTACTTTTTTTTCAGAGCACTTAGTGTCTTAGTAATATTTTCACAAAAAACTTAGCTTAAAAATATGTAACAGATCCATTAATTTAGTAGTTAGGTCTAAACAACTCAATAAATATTTTTGTCCCAGCAATACAGCCATATAGAAATAAAAAACATAAATTTTTAAAAATTATTTTTACTTCATTCTTATATAGCCATCTTTAAATTTATTATTATTGGGATGTGTGTGCCTCTCAGGCACTGCGCAACTTTTCAAAACTTGAAATTGGACATTGCCACACTTATTTCCTGTTCTATATTGATTTTCATGCAGTACCTGCTTTCTATGACAGCAACCACCAAAAACCAAGCTTCACAAAGACGTCACTGTCAGGATGAACGTACTGAAATTCCATGCTGAAACTGAACACTTCAAGCTAGTATCTGACCTAGTGTCTGATGTTGAATATTGCTACGTTTCTCTTGAAAATATTAAATATCTCATGGGCCACCTGTGAGTTCACTGTGGCCCTACAAGAGTGCCTTGGAACATAGATTAGAAACCATGGCATTACGGCGAGAAATTATTTATGTGAATTTTTAAGTACACGAAACTGCACCAAATGTTCATGAATAAGTGTGTGTGCATGTGCATGCATGAAATAAAATGAAAATGTAAAAATAGTAAAAATATGAACAGAAAGCATATGCATTAACTTCAGAAGAGCAGTTACCAATGGGGATAGAAGGTAGAACTGTAAACAGAAGAGGACTTTGACTATTTCTTCAATGATTAATTTCTGTAAAAACAAAATTCATACAACTATGGCAACTCCTAATTTTTAAATTATGGGTGATAGGTATTTGGTATTTATTACATTAATTTTGTATTATGTTTTTGAAATAGTTCATAAAAGAAAATAAGAAATGACAAGCATTGTGAGTTTTCAAAAGCTTTATATGGGCTACTACTTTTAGCATGTCATCTCAATCCCAGGACATCTGGTTACTGTTAGACCTGCTTTTCTAGTTTCCATGTGGAATCATTAAACTATCCACTGGGAGGAATCTTAACATTTAAGGAAGAAAAAATCATGTAAAGACCTCTATTTCCTAAGCTTCACCCTAACTCACAAATGCTGCTTTTATTTAGTAACTTTGAAAAACTCTCAACAGAAATCAGATACAAGTGCTTTCTATTCACTTCTTCAAAATATAACTTATTTTCTCATTTCAGTTATTGAAAATAATACCAAAGTATAATAGAACATAATACGTATTCATTTAGGACCACAAATCTCTGGGTCCATTGCAAGAAATATATTATTCCCAAACTTAGTATTAATCTATTTATTTTGCAGGACACTAACCAAGTCAAAAATGAAACTACAGTGAATTAATGATTATGCCAGATGTACATTAAGTTTATGTTAGTCATGTATCCCAGTTCCTCATGTCCATCTCCCCTTTACCTTTTCCCAACTCCAACTTTTTAACATAAAATTTATATTATTCATTAGAAGCAGAAAACTATAGATGTTGTAGAAGTGTTGCAAATGTCAACAAATGTCAGCACTTCCATGTATCAATCAAAGATCAAAGAAGTTCCATGATAACGACATCAGCTACAACAATAAATTAAAGAAGATAGCAATTATCCCACCTTACTCTGAACTGGCCAGATCATAGCTTGTGTCTTACTCTAGATTCCCCATATTTATGAGGACACTGCCTTACCAAAAAGCCTAAAGAGAAAAACACGTTGGATGTGAGAAATCTTAAATAGTAGGGGCAGTTGAAGCAACTGGGGGGATTAACCTGGAAAAGAGAAGACAAAAAGAGAAATATCTAGTATCACCATGTTTTTGGTAGAGTATTATGTACAGAAATAATCAGGTAGTTACAAATTACTACAAGACGTGGCATTGGTCACATTGGGTTGCCTCACACTGGGGCACCAGCTGTGGCATTGATCACATTGGGGTCACCACCTCAGACACTGATCACCACCTGCGGTGGGCTGTCCTGAAAACTTTGACTCCAGAATGGATGAATAAAATTCACACACCAAAGTTCAGTGATTGAGTGGACTAGATGCTCTCAGAAGGCAATTGCAGCTACCCGACCCCTGCTAGCTGTTTCTCCTCACATTTATTCAGTATAGATTTAATAACTGAGGCTCTAAGTCAACATGCTTGTGGACAATTAACATAATTACAAGAGTGGTTTTAAGAATGATAAAAGGTTTTGATTCCAGGGCCCAGAACAAAAACCATTAATGGGTAATCCCCCTTCCACCTCCCCCTGAGAGGACCTTCAGCACAAAGTTTACATGAGTAAACAAGCAGAGTAGAGACAAAGGAAAATGTGGGGTAAACAAACAACTGGGGAAGTTTCTATTATCCCTAATCTTCACCCTATGACCTAATGCTTTAAGATAACAACTGGCTGCCTTCAGCCTATCCCAGTAAAACCTTCGGCTTTCCAAAAGGTTTGAGACTATAATCTTACAACATTCCTTAACATTTCCTTAATATTTTGGCAACCACCCTGAGTGAATCCCAATGGGAAGACAAGAGCCTGGATCTCCAGGAATGATTGCTAGATCCACAGTGTAGAATCTTTGGAGTGATTTAAACATTTTGGAATTGGATAGTGGTTATGTTTGTACAACCCTGTAAATATGCTAAACTTTATTCTTGAAATGGGTGAAATTTTATGGTATGTGTAAAACAATTTTTAAAATGTGCATTAGATTCAGTAACATGAAGAGTATAATCCAAATAATACATGAAAAGTCAAAAGGAAAATAATGAAAACAATGGTTTCCCAGTAAATTAGGTAATTGTTCAAGGTAGATGAAATGTTAAGAATGTTTTCTTTTTCTTTTCTATTTTTTAAAAAATAGTGACGGGCTTGAACAAGTTTGAATGTTGGTAACAAGGAGTTTACAAAGACACAAAGTATGAAGATATAAAAAAGATCAAATTAATCAATAGTGTAAAATTTCTACAAAAGTAGAATTAGTGTTCAGAACATTGGTAAACAGATTAGTCCTTTTAAGTGGTAGGTCAATTTCTTTTTACAAAAGTTCTTGAGAAGAGGATGCCACTAGTTAGTCCTACCCAGTTGACCGAGGATATTTATAGATGTTAAGCATGTATTTAGCTGAAGGTGTCTACTTTTTTTTTTTTTCTTTGACTAGAAGATAATGTAGTCTGCTGGGTAGAAGAAGGAGCAAAGGTAGATAGGGTAAGTAATTTGTTCAACATTTGCCAGCAAGAAACTGATAGATTTTGTTTCTAAAAATCATTTATTTTTTAGTATATGTTTAAGGTCTTCAAGATGTTTTGATATAAATAGTGAAATGATTACTATAGTTAAGCAAATTAACATCTTTTTATTTTGAATTGGTTATATACACACATGAAGTTGCAAATTAGTATAGATAGGTCAAATGTACCCATTACCCAGCTTCCCACATTGGTACCATCTTACGTAACTATGTACATTATGAAAACAAGTAAGTTGACCTAGCACAATAAAATAAACAACAAATTTTATTTGGATTTCATCAGTTTTTGCATGCACTCCTTTTTTTGTATGTCTTTGTATCACATACATTCATATAACCACAAACAAAATCAAGATACAGAACTGTAGTGTCATCACACAAAGAACTTGTGACCTCTTTATATGCCCAACCTTCTGAAACCTCTGACAATAATAACCAGACTTAATCATAAGAGTAATGGGAAAGTACTGAAGAGTATTAAGTGATAAAGTCACATGGCCAGACTGTTTTATGTTTCCCTTTATTTCAAATAGAAACAGGGGTGCATAACTGAAGAAGAAAGAGGCATTAGAATATTATTTCAATAATTAAGGTAAAGCACAATGATGCAGAATAGAATAGTGACTTCTAGATATGGAGAAGAGTGGATGGTTTCAAAGATGTAGATTCAAAGGAATCTGGTAGCTGACTGAATGTGGCAGTCAGGAAGGGATCAAGTTGAGTTTATCTGACTTGGGTATCTGAGTGGGTTGTGACATCATTCACAGAGATGTGAAACATGAGGGAAGTGGTTTGGATGTGCTAAATTTATTTCTTTTTATGTTAAGTTACTTAAGATGTCTAGAAGGTAATTTGATACTGGAATCCAAGGTTCAGGAAGAGGATTTTGTTTGAGATAAAGATATGGCTGTTATCAACCCACATATAGTAACTGAAGCTATAAAAATGGGTAAGATCAATCAGGAGAATATGGTATCATAGAAGGCAAGAGAAGAGAATAAGGAAATGAAAGGAAAGGAAAGAAAAGGAAAGGAAGAGGAAAATGAAAGGGACATGCAAGGGGGAGGGAAAGAAAGAGAAGCGGGGCAAGGTAGAGGGAGAGAAGAAAGAATAGAAGGACAGAAGGATGAAAGAAAGGAAGGAAAGAACTTGCAGAAACTGAGGGCAAATGTAAATACTTCAAATATCATGTAATCACTACATATAATTTGTGCTATATAATACTTAATGCAAAATTATCAGCTCTTCTTTCTTTAAATCTACAGTGTGTTATAATAGCCTTAATATTTTTCCCTCAGAAAAGATGTTTATTCTTAGAAGGAATTTCCTCAAATATTTATATTCATTCCCAATATTTTTTCCAAAATGAAACATCTCTACTTTCTTGGCCCAAGAACTGTGGAAACTAGCTTGAAAACAGTGCTACATATTTTTTATGTCAGGAAAAATATAGTTGAATGAAGTATTATCTTTCCCATAGAGAAAAAAGGGTTCCAAGCTACCTTTAAGTTTCCTTTATTCTACCACTTCTCCAAGCATTTCAGCTATCACTGTTTTTTAACTGCCTCCACAATATGCAGCCAAATATTTGGAGATATTTTGGTCAAAAGGTATGTTAAAAACAATGATAAAAATAATAAAACAATTCTAAATGATAACTGAAGCTATTTCATAATTTAAATAAAATGGAAAAAGTCAGCATCAACTTTGAATTCATTGGCCTTTGTTAATTTATGTTGCAATCTTATATTTGTTTAAGGCATAACTCTGAATTCATTTAATGACCTAGACTATTTTATGTTGGACTTTCATTTAGAAAAAAAAAAAGCAAAATAAAATGCCATCTCATACAGTGCTATTAACCATATGAGACCCATCTGACAATACCAACTAATATATTTAACTTTGAAGGTACAGTTACCAAATAGTTGTGCTAAAGTGCTTATAAAAGGCAAATTCTTCTGGTTTTTCTTCTCAGGCAAATTATATATCTGATAATTTTAGGATAACAGATCTGAATGTAGATGATTTTAAATGTTGATTACAGCACATTATTTAATACTATAAATACTGACTAATTCATTTTTAAGTTTTTTGTAAATTAGCAGACTATTTCTTTTATAAAATTAAATATTTTCTATTCTCCCACCCCATCCCCAGAAGTCCTAAAACATAAACTTTAAGGAGAATATTATAATTCTAAAATAAAGAATTTAAAGTAAAATTTTCCTGTTAGTTTTTCCAGTAATATTTTTAGTCCAGTTCACCATAACTTATCAATATCCTTTCAAGTTTCCCAAACCCTAGAAACACTTAACAGATTTTTCTCTCCATAGATTGGCTATATTCAAAAGAAACATTGGCCTATTAGGACCTCTCAGTATCGATGCTGTGGAAAAGACCAAAGAAAACTTAACACTTTTAAAACAACTACTTTACATTATGTATGACTCATAATCATTTAACTCAGTGTAACTCAGTGTCATGCTGCCAAAAGGAATTTACCAGATTCCAAATGCTATAATCCTGGATAAAATGTTCTCTGAAAAACCTCTTTCTATATATCAATAGATAGACAGACAGATAGATAGATAGATAGATAGACAGACAGATAGATAGATAGACAGACAGACAGATAGATAGATGATAGATAGGCAGATAATGTGTGTGTGTGTGTGTGTGTGTGTGTGTGTGTGTGTGTGTGTATTTTTTTTTTTTTTTTTTGAGACTGAGTCTCGCTCTTTTGCCAGGCTGGAGTGTGGTGGCGTGATCTTGGCTTGCTGCAACCTGCACCTCCCAGGTTCAAACGATTCTCCTGCCTCAGCCTCCCAAGCAGCTGAGACTATAGTCGTGTTCCACCACACCCAGCTAATTTTGGTCCTTTTAGCAGAGATGGGGTTTCACCATGTTGGCCAGGATGGTGTCTATCTCTTGACCTCATGATCCACCCTCCTTGGCCTCCCAAAGTGCTGAAATTACAGCGTGAGTCACAGCACCTGGCCCTCATTATATATTTTTTAAAGAAAAATACGATCCCCACTACTAGGTCAGCAGAGAATTCTGAGAATATATAACAAGTCCTATGACTTCAGTCCCAAAAGTTCTGGCACAGGAAAACACTACCATCTTCTTGCAATAACAAAATACCATCAATACTAGCAGGGACATACTTATGTCTACATTTAGATGAACTACCAAAATCTTTCATTTGATATGCATTAAATTCTTGATCATTACTAGGACAAAATTATATCTAAAGTGGCAGATTCTAAACCTGATGAATTCCCCACAAATCAAAAAAACAAATTTCTCACAAATTAAAAAAAGGAATTAACTCTGTACTACTGCAAAACTAACCCTCAACTTTCCAGGTCACCTGCCTTGAAAACATGCACATTTTGTTCCCAAAATAGTACAGAAAGTTATCTATAAAATCAGCACTGCTATGATTTAAAATGACCAAAAAGATGTCTTGCCTATAACCTCTGTATATGCAAGACTGAATATTACATTATATGGAAGTATTCTGTAACCTAGAGTCTTTGCCTTTAAAACAAATTTTTTTTTTTTTTTCCTGAGAGGATAGCTATTTGGGGACTTAGGCAGCAAGACTGGACAACTCTTAGAAACTAGTTTTTCTTTAGTATAACACCCACTAGGGTTTCTGCTTCTTTTCTTTGTTCAGTTTTATACATGTATAAAGGAAAGACAAAAAAAACAAGAGGGTCTTTCCTTTTTCCAGTTCCCTTTCTTGGGTGCCATTCCTCTCATTGTTCACAGATGAGTATTCAGTGTATTCTTCTCACACGGAACATTCGGCCAGTTTTTCTTTTGCTTTATTTTAAAGAGCATAATATTTCTTTAACTGAGGAAGACATATTTATAACATAATTTTGGATTAAGATTTTTATTTCTAATCATTTGATAGATGTTTTCTCTAACTATTTGGCTATAATTAGTCAGACTTATCTGTCTTCATTTCAAGGATCTCTATGGTACTGAAATTTGTTTAAAGAATTTTAAGTATGTTCATTTATACACAGTTCATGCAACTTATTTACTTATCCCCCTTCTACATGTCAGCTATTTCTTTCCAAATGTTAAACAGAGTTGCAAAACTTGTGTGTGTATGAGTCTGTGTATGTGTGTGTGTGGGCCTGTTTATGAAGAGAAGCAGAAACAGAGGGAAAGTGGGTAGTCATTGTATTCAAGCCAACAACCCCATTTCAAAGGAGAGGGATTTTATCCTGAAAACTTGTCTGCAATTCTCCACTTTTAAATTAATGCACTTAGAAAAGGTTTAATAGAATATGGCTGAACCTAATATGAATAAAAATTTCCACCTCTTGATTTTATTTTTTGTTGTAATTAATTGGTCATTGGGTTTATCTGTATTTGTATTTGTTGTATCTGTATTTGTATTAATTTATATAAATTTAACTGTATAACTTTTTTATAACCCCAAATATATCACGAAAACATTTAAATGTTTCCCTTTTCTAGGAAACTGTATACACGTTTGAAAACCAAACAGTTCATATCCGACTAGATGTTTAGTTGCTATTACTATTTTGAACTTGGAATGGACATTATTTTTAAGTAAGGTATTTGTAAAAAACTGAGATTTACTGCCACCTACTTTATGTCAGGTACTCATGTCTTGTCTCACATTGTGTTCTGAACATCTCTTTGCATTACTATAATTAACCCCAGTTTACAGAATAAAAAATTAAGAACCAGAGAGAGAGAGTAGGTAACAATCAAGGTGATTCAGGACTTAATTGACAAATCTATCAACTTTTCTCTATCTCTACTGCTGCCTTCTTAGTTAAGGTCACTGTGATTTCCATGCTGGACCACTGGGCCACTGCATTAGCCTTCTAACTGGATTCCTCACTAACTGCCTTGGTAATTCCAATCCATTCTGCACCAGAAGCAGGTTTACTAATGGATTGTGTCAAAGTTCCATGGCTTCCCATTTCATTTAGGGGAAAATTCTATGAGATCTGTCTCTCCATTTCTCTTTAACTTCATTTTAATCTACTCTCTTTTTAGCTCATAGCATTCTACCTACATTGTCCTTTTTGTTCCTAGACATGATCTTTTTTGTTCCTTAAGCTGATAAGAAACTTCAGCAAAGTCTCAGGATACAAAATCAATGTGCAAAAATCACAAGCATTCCTATACACCAATAACAGACAAACAGAGATCCAAATCATGAGTGAATTTCCATTCACAATTGCTACAAAGAGAATTAAATAACTAGGAATACAACTTACAAGGGATGTGAAGGATCTCTTCAAGGAGAATTACAAACCACTGCTCAAGGAAATAAGAGAGGACACAAACAAATGGAAAAACATTCCATGCTCATGGATAGAAAGAATCAATATCATGAAAATGATCACACTGTCCAAAGTAATGTATAGATTCAATGCTATCCTCATCAAGCTACCATTGACTTTCTTTGCAGAATTGGGAAAAAAAAAAAAAAACCTTAAATTTCATGTGGAACCATAAAGATCCTACATAGTTGTCAAGACAATTCTAGAGCAAAAAAGACCACCTTGCCAAAAAAAAAAATCAAAGCTGGAGGCATCATGCTACCCAACTACAAACTATATTACAAGACTACAGTAGCCAAAACAGCATGGTACTGATAACAAAATCGATATATAGACTAATGGAACAGAACAGAGGCCTCAGAAATAATGCATACATCTACAACCATCCGATCTTTGACAAACTTGACAAAAACAAGCAATGGGGAAAGGATTCCCTATTAAATAAATGGTGTTGGGAAAACTGGCTAGCCATGTGCAGAAAGCTGAAACTGGATCACTTCCTTACACTTTATACAAAAATTAACTCAAAATGTATTAAATATTTAAATGTAAGGCCTAAAATCATAAAAACCCTAGAAGAAAACCTAGGCAATACCATTCAGGACATAGGCATGGGCAAAGACTTCATGACTAAAACACCAAAAGCATTGGCAACAAAAGCCAAAACTGACAAATGAGATCTAATTAAACTAAAGAGTTTCTGCACAGCAAAAGAAACCATCATCAGAGTGAATCCTGTAATTTGAACAACATCGATAAACTGGAGGTTATTAGGTTCAGTGAAATAAGCTAGGCATAGAAAGAGAAACTTCACATGTTTGAACTTACTTGTGGGAGCTAAAAATTAAAATAATTGAACCATAAAGATAAAGAGTAGAAGGATGGTTACCAGAGGCTGGGAAAGATAGTTGTTTGGGGTAGGGGGAGAAGTGAGGAAGGTTAATGGGTTAAAAAAACATAGTTAGAAAGACTGAATATTACCTAGTATTTGCAAGCACAATGGGGTGGCTAGAGTCAAAAACAATTTAATTGCACATTGAAAAAAAACTAAAATAGTACAATTGGATTGTCTGTAATACAAAGGATAAATGCTTGAGGTGCTGGATACTCCATTTACTCTTATATGATTATTACTCATTGCATGCCTCTATCAAAATATCTCATGTACCCCATAAATATATATACCTACTAAGTACCCATAAAAATTAAAATAAATATTTTTTATTGAATTTTTTCTGTGAATTATGTGATCTTCTAGGCTCTTAGTCTGCTAGGAGATGTAGCGATGAACCAAAAAGTGCTCTTATGTATACTAGTTAATGTAGAAGTGGTATACTAGTTAATGTAGGGTATACTAGTTAATGTACAAGTGTTGCTCTAAATTTCAAGGGGTCTGTTTATCAAAGCATCTATGATTCTTAGTGTCTTTTTTGTTACTTTATTGTTCGTTTTTCATTTGAGTACCTTTCTCTTTAAAACACTGGCTTAAGCAACATGTCAAGGAGTATGACAAGACAATATAAAAGATAACAAAAAAGCTCATTGGATTGACTCACCCATAAACTTACAAAGTTGCTGTCACATTAGAAAAGGCTAAGAAAGCTATTTTGTTGAAAACCTTATTGGCTGTTTTAATGACATCACATTTGTAATTTTGTTATGAGGTAATAAATCATGGAAGGAGTGAGAAGTTTAGCAATAGTTATGATGGCTTATCTGCTGTGTGATGGGTCTCAGATACCCTATACGCTATGCAAGTAGAATTCATTGCTTATTATTTTAATGTAAGTTTGATTGGAATGTGACTAATTACATAACAGTTATATAAAAAACATAAAACAGGATATTCTAGTTCTGCTAATTAACATGAGCAATAAGATATAAAATAAGATACGTTTTGTGCACAAATAAAGATACATATTGTTTCATTACTATAAGATAGGTAAATAAAGTTATTTTGGACTGACAAATATTTTTTTCAACTTTTTTAAGTTACAGGGTCCATGTGCAGGATGTGCAGGTTTGTTACACGGGTAAATGTGTGCCATCGTGGTTTGCTGCACAGATCAACCCATCACAAAGGTATTAAACCCAGCATCCATTAACTGTTCATCCTGATGCTCTCACTTCCCCCAACCCAAATTCCTGAAAGGCCCCAGTATACGTTGTCCCCCACAATGTGTCCACGTGTTCTCATCGATCAGCTCCCACTTATAAGTGAGAATATGTGGTGTTTGGTTCTCTATTCCTGAGGATAATGGTTTCTGGCTCCACCCATTATTGCTGAGGATAATGGTTTCTGGCTCCACCCATATCCCTGAAAAGAACATGACCTCCTTCCTTTTTATGGCTGCATAGTATTCCATTATGTATATTTACCATATTTTCTTTATCTAGTTTGCACTGATGGGCATTTGGGTTGATTCCCTGTATCTGCTATTGTGAATACTGCTGCAATGGACATACACGTGCATGTACCTTTCTAATAAAATGATTTATATTCCTTTGGGTATATACCCAGTAATCGGATTGCTGGGTCAAATGGTATTTCTGCCTGTAGATCTCTGCAGAATTGCCACACTGTCTTCCACAATAATTGAACCAATTTACACTCCCACCATCAGTGTAAAAGCGTTCCTTTTTCTCTGCAACCTTGCCAACATCTGTTGTTTCTGGACTGTTTAGTAATTGCCATTCTGACTGGCATGAGATGGTATCTCATTGTGGTTCTGATTTTCATTTCTCTAATTATCAGTGATGTTGAGCTTTTTTTCATGTTTGTTGGCTACATAAATGTCTTCCTTTGAGAAGTGTCTGTTCATATCCTTTGCCCACTTTTTAATGGGGTTGTTTGGTTTTTCTGGTAAATTTGTTTAAATTCCTTGTAGACTCTGGATATTAGACCTTTGTCAGAAGGGTCCATTGCAAAAATTTTCTCTCATTCTGTAGGTTGTTTGTTCAGTCTGATAATAGTTTCTTTTGCTGAGCAGAAGCTCTTCAGTTTAATTAAATCCCATTTGTCATTTTGCTTCTGTTGCAATTGCTTTTAGTGTTTTTGTCATGAAATCTTTCCCCATGCCTATGTCCTTACTGGTATTGCCTAGGTTTTCTTCTAGGGTTTTTACAGTTTGGGGTTTTACATTTAAATCCTTATCCATCTTGGGTTAATTTTTGTATAAGGTGTAAAGAAGGGGTTCAGTTTCAATTTCCTGCATATGACTGGCTAGTTCTCCCAGTACCATTTATTAGAGGGAATTCTTTCCCCATGGCTCTTTTTCTGTCAGGTTTGTGGAAGATCAGATGGTTGTAGGCATGTGGTCTCATTTCTGAATTCTCTATTCTGTTCCATTGATCTATGTGTCTGTTTTTGTATCAGTACCATGCTGTTTTGGTTATTGTAGCCTTGTAGTGTAGTTTGAAGTCCAGTAGTATGATGCCTGCAGCTTTGTTCTTTTTGCTTAGGATTGTCTTGGCTATTTGGGCTCTTGCATGGTTCCATATGAATTTTAAAATTCAACATCCCTTCATGTCAAAAACTATCAATAAACTAGGTATTGAAGGTACATTCCTCAAATAGTAAGAGCCATATATGACAAACCCACAGCCAATATCATATGGAATGGACAAAAGCTGGAAGCATTCCCCTTTAAACTGGTACAGGACAAGGATGCCCTCTCACCACTCCTACTCAATATAGTATTGGAAGTTTTGGCCTGGGGAATAAAGCAAGAGAAAGAAATAACTGTATTCAAATAGGGAGAGAGGAAGTCAAATTATCTTTGTTTGCAGGTAACAAGATCCTATGTCTAGAAAAGTCCATCATCTCAGTCCAAAAGCTTCTTAAGCTGATAAGCAACTTTGGCAGTCTCTGGATACAAAATCAATGTGCAAAAGTTGCTGGCATTCCTATACATCAACAACAGGCAAGCAGAGAGTCAAATCATGAATGAACTCCCATTCACAATTGCTACAAAAATAATAAGAAACCTAGGAATTCAGCTAACAAGGGAAGTGAAGGATCTTTTCAAGGAGAACTACAAACCACTCCTCATGGAAACTAGAAAAGACACAAACAAATGGAGAAACATTCTATGCTCATGGATAGAAAGAATCAATATCATGAAAATGACCATAATGCCCAAAGTTATTTATACATTCAATGCTATTCCCATTAAACTACCATCGGTAAATCTTTTTAAGAAGAATTTATAGTATAAATTAATATTTCAAAGATTGCAATTTTCATTGAGATAGGTCAAGAAAAAAATGCTGTCACAGAGATAAGTTAATTGAACTACCTATTGAGAAAGTATGTTATCATTAATACCTTCCCAAAATTTCTTTATATTAAGGATTTAAAATGTTAAATTATGTACAACTGCATTTGTGTCATCACTAATTTATAATTTCTTTATCAAATATGTGTTGAGTAAATGCTGTGTTTCAGACATTGTGCTGCAATTGGAGATACAATGGTAATTAAATGAAGGATGGCTCATGGATCTTACAGTCTAATTGAGGTACAAATATAAACACACATATACAATACATATGCACATATTAAATAATCACAAAAATATATGAATATTTACTTTCAGATAATGTTACTAAATTGTGGTTAGTTCTGTGCCAGCAAGAAATACCCACTGAAATATAAATTTCAATGACTTCTTCCAAATTTAATCCTGTTTATGCCTAAGGATTTTTGTTGCTTTTTATCTCTTAAAGTTTCAATCACACATTGAATCACTACTGATTTGTACACATAAAGTTATCAGGACTTCTAATTTTGTACAAAGTTTTTATGAGCTAATATTTTCCATTAGTAAAGAAGACTGAAAGATTCTTCAGTTGCCTGGAATTTATGCCACCAAGGAAAAACAGTGATTAGTGTGTTTAAAGAGTTAGATCGCTGGGTTAATCATGTTCTGCCATGCTATCCTTTAAATTAAAAAAAAAAAAAAAAAGATTTAGTTAGAAAAACTTTAAGCAAGATGAAATTAATCACAGAATATAAAGAAAAGTAATTTCAGCAGGATTATTTATTCTCCCAATCAAAGTTGAAAAAACAACAAGCTAAAAAAGGTGTATATGTGACATCTACTTAATTTTATAAATATGATTCTTTCCATATTTTGTTCTTTGATCTCCACATGAGCAGAGGCACATAAAGTGGCAATGGGGCCAAGGGTGCTAGATGTCTTGGCATTCATTAACTAGGGCAATTAGCACCATTTAGATTGATATGTTTCCAAGATGAAAGTATGAATTGGGCTAGACAAACAAAAAATGATGATCGCATGTGTGAAAGTAGAACAACATTTACCAACAAGAAAGAAAGAAGCAGAGCTCACCTTAACAGACTTGGAATATTTGAAAAACTGATTATATAAGAAGATCGTTTCAACATAACTATAATTCCTTGAAGAGTTATTAATGCTTTGGTAGCACTAAAGTAAAATGAAAAGACACCAGGGCAGTCTGCTTTAATAGCTTGCTGGCTTGAACCCTAATACATAATGTTCTTGTAATAGTTTATGGGCGACTGCAGTAAATTGGTAGTAAATGTTTTCCATTTTCTGGCTCTTCATATCAGATCTGCTCTTAGAGAACATTTTGTTCTGAGAATATTATGAAGGCAGTTGATCTAGTTTAGAAGTTGCTTGACAATTTTAATGCAGTGTTAACTTTTCTCCTCTCCAGATTGTGCGATTTTTTGTCCTTTGTAGCTGACATCAAATTATAGTTTGAAATTCAGCAATTTGTTCAGTTATACTTTACCTACACTGACTAAATATTTTGTAAGTGCCGTCACAAGAAAAGAAAAATCTATTTTTTCCCCAATGTTTTTGTTATTCATATAGCAATTTAAATCTGCCTTTCATCTTGACAGAGAAAAAACATTAGAAGGATTAATTTTGAACCTAAATATTTTGTTGACAAATCATTTATGATCATATTCAAGGGATATTTTTGAGGTAAAAAGAAAATTACACCGAATGAATTATACCTGGTGAAATCATGGTATTTTAAACAAAATGAGGTTTATAATTTAGTGAACAAAATTATGTAATATGGGGCTCCCCGAGGAATTTAGTGCATGTCCTATGTTTTAGTGCTTCAAACAGCAAATATTATGCATATATAATAAAAAAGGAAGTCGCAGACTTCATGCATACTGAAATGGTCTCAATGTTAACATTAGACTCATGAGAAATTAGAGGATATCTGGGTACTTTATTCATTCTTTTAGTCTTCGCTGTACCTAGAAACATTTGTTTCATATAAAAGTTATATTACAAAATTAATGGACTAAGGGTGGAAAAAGAATTTGAAAGAATGTGAAATAAAGTGTGGATATATACTAAATGCAGGTGGAAGATGTCTGAGGAACATTTATGACAATAAAGTGCAGTCTCTTCCTAAGGTACAGACATCCAACACCAAAATAAGAGTCTATGTGGTTATATAAAACTGCAAAGAAAATCTTAGTTGGACAGAAAACACTGAAGAGGTAGTAAAAGGAAAGACTGAGCAAACTAGGGAAAAAAAATGCAGAGAAGAGTCAGAACTAATTAGAGAAGAAATAAAATGCTTCCACAAAAATAGGAACGACAAAAATTCAGGAGATCAATGCAGAACACTCCAGCTAACAGAAAAAGATTTTGGAATTGTGTGTGCAAGAAGCAGTCAGCATGATTGGAAATGAAGTATTTACTCCTTCCTCTAAGAGTGGAAGGACAAGACATTTCTGGGCAGCACAACTCTGCATAGGATTAGTTGCACTTCCTCAAAAGTATTTTCAAGCAAAAAGCTGAAACCCAAATGTCTTGAGCCACCAGAAGTACCCAGGCTCTTATGTAATACAGGCTTTAGTGTTTTATTGCTTATTCAAAAAAGACAAATTATATTTAATATCGATATATGTGTAAGCATGGTTAAGTTACACCTATAAATTACCAAAAATAATACCAATAGCAGCCAACCAACAGTCAGTTTAGCCTCAGTATTTTCACAACAGTTCAAAATGTTTTGTTAATTCCCATCAAAGTAGCTTCAGTGACAAAGGTTTCAGATCTCTGCAAATGATAATTAATTCAGAGGCATATAATGGGAAACACTAGAGTCAGGTCTAGACAGGTTTAGATAAATTAATGACCCAGCTAGTTATGGCAGCTACAGTTTTTACTTTGAGTAAAGGAATCTTAAAAGCAGTTCAAGGAGGAAATATTTTCTTTCTTTTCCTTTTTAAAACATTTAATTGTCTTTTTTGAGGAAGATAAAAGATAAAATCTAGAGACTTTATTGTACTGTACTCATTATATTCTCTCCCCTGCCTCATATGTAAATCTAGTTTGCTTCTTCATGTTTATTCATCTCTACTTTAAATAAACATATTGTACATATACTCTCTATATATAATACTTATTCTCTTCCATTTATGCTTACATTGTAAACATTTATTGAAATATTTTTGTTGGATTGACTTTACATTGAATAGCTTTATTATAAATGAAAAACTTCCCTTCTATTAAACGGAACTTTCTTTTAATACCAGTATGAGGCAGAACATTATTGCTATGGCATAACTTTGTAAGATCAAATGTCCTACTGGTTAGATCTGTTAGTTAATTTCAATTTTTACAGGCTGTAGATGGAGTAAAAGGCAGGATGAAGCCATGGACTGTAGCTTTTTGATCCTTTAGTTACTTCTTTAATTTTTACTTTACATTAATGAACAAGTTTCAACTGTCTAAATTTAGGTACCACTTGAGTCTTTCCTCATATTTTTGGAATGCCATTTTTAATTTAGAGTGTTTTCTAAGTAAAAGTCTTAATTGTTCTTTTCCTAGATAATAGCTTGCATGAAACCAAAGAACTTTAGGTTTGAATTTTGGATTTAGTCATCTTCATTTTTCACTGAAATCAGGCCTAAACATAAAGTTTAGCAGCAAAAACAAAAGCAAGCTTACTTTCTGAAAATGCATTGTCTTTCTATAACAAGCTTACTGTAAAGATGGGAGTAGTATGTATATTTCCATAAATACATATATATATGGCATCTATGTGTACACATATACAGAGTTAAGAATGTTTGTAAAAATACACTACACATATGCAACATTAGAAATATTGTTAAATATTTATATGTAATGAAGCTGTTCTTTTCAATGATGTCCTACATTGTAAAAGTTTTATTTAAAAATTTTTATATAATGAATGCAAACTTGAATCACTGTTCAAACATGAATCTTTTCTCAAATGAACATATTTGCATGTGTTATGCTATATAAACTGAGTTCTGTAAAAAGGATCCTTTTTTTTCTGCTACCAAGAAATTCTACTTTTACAATTCAAACAATCTCTCTTCTACACTCAAAATAAGTCATCATTACTTAAAATATGTGTAGTCTAACAATGGAAATGTTTGTATATTTGTCAAACTAAATATTATGTTAAAATATTGTATACATTTCAACTGAGAAGGCTCTTCTTAGTTAAAAAAAAAAAAAAAAAAACCTTGAATGGAGACATTTTTAAAGTGGCTAGACTTCCAGGTAGGATAAATATTTAATTTACTCTGTAGCATAATAGTGTTAGGAATCACTGCATTTTGAAAAATTATTCTGAATAATAGCAACATTTTGGCCTTTAAGACACTTTATTCAAAATTTTGAAGAAAAAGTTAAGAAACATTTGTTCAAAAGATTTGAATCTAATAACATAATAGTTAAGACCATCTCCATTTTTAAAGCCCTAAGTTTTGAAAACTTAGGATTTGTAAAAACAGATAAATTAAAGAATTATAGTTTACCACATGAAAAAAGTATCATTTATAAAAATATTTAAAAAATAAAATTTCTTTATAAAATTTACACTTATTTAATATATATAAAAAGACTCAACCTGATATTCCTTTTTTTTTTTTTTTTTTTTGTGAGATGGAGTCTCACTCTGTTGCCAGGCTGGAGTGCAGTGGTGTGATCTTGGCTTACTGCAATCTCCTCCACCCAGGTTCAAGCAATTCCTCTGGCTCAGTCTCCCGAGTAGCCGGGACTACAGACGCCAACCACCATGCTTGACTAATTTTTTGTATTTTAGTAGAGATGAGGTTTCACCAGACCCAATTTGATATTCTAAAACATATTTTTAAACAAATGGAACCGTCTATTATATAATGAAACTTTATGCATCCAAAATGAGTATCATTTTTTGCAAAGTAGTTGCCTTGGCAGATATTTTCTTTATTTAAACAGTACAGCTATTGCTCTAAATATTACCCTGTGTTCCAACAACGTTGACCTTCAGCACCAAAAACATATCCTTTTGAATATTTTCATTGACAATTGCTCTTTAATTTTCTTTGCTTTTTAGAAATAGTCCAGAGTAATTTAGAGCCATTTTTACTCAATAGAGCCATGTTTATTGCCATAGCAAAACCTGTATGGTATAGATATAGAAATTCCTTATCTTCATTTCCTCACCTCCAACTCTACAATCTACAATTTGTTGTCCTTTGCCTCCTCTACTCCATTCACACTAATCTTTCTAAGGTTGAGACTATCTGTTTTCAGTCATCAAGATGGGCAATCATTTAAAAAATATTATGGAAATGATAAAGTCATTTATCTTGGGTGGTTTTGTGCAGTTTCTAAAGGCAGTTTCAAAAGACATAAATAACTTATAATTCTTTGATAGTGGTAGAATCACTGGAATAAAGATACCACCTTCACTATGACAAAGCATATTTGGATTTTTAGCTTTTGGATATCTGATCTATATTTTCCATTTAGCATTTATTGAGCACTTATATTACACAAAACTCTGCGAGATACTGAGGCAAAATATGAAGATGAAGAAACAATGATATCAGCCCTGGCTAATGAACAAAATAGTGAGGGAAGGAAATAATTACTCTACTGTGAGATGGAAATAAGTGTTCTCTTGGAGTTAGAAAGCACTACACAAATACAAGAGAGGGAAGGATTCATTTTAACTGGAGCATGACAGTTAAATTGTGCCTAGAAGGATAGAGATTGAAACCTTAACAGGTAGAAATGGAAGAAGAACTAAGGGAGGAAGTAAGTTGTTCAATGCAGGATAGGGTTTCTCTTTAAAAAAAAAAAAAAAATGGACAGTTTACTTTCTAATCAGAGCTTACACAGTAAAACTGTGCTTGTTTCAACTTTCCCAGCACTACAGGATATGCCCAGATTCAATTCTGTTGAATCCCATAAACTCTCTCTTTTGTTTGTTTTTAGTTCCATCTTTCTATACCTGTGCCCCATGTGTTCTTTTTCAGCTCTCACGTCTGTGTCTTTCTTAGTTCTGCATCACCTTCTTTTCTTCTACATCTGTTTCTCACATTTTGCTATCTCTGCTATCCCCTCTCATAGCCATCTTTCCATCTTGATTATCTGTCATAAGGAATTGAAAGATACTGTACTTCTTTTAGACAAATCCAAACATGAGTAAACTCTTACACTATGTAGTTTTCAAAAACTCCTTACTCTTTGTGCTTCTTTCTTTCCTTTTTTAAATTGTTCCTTCCTCTCACTTAATTTCTTTGTAATACGTCCAAATTTTATATTCTCACTCTCCCACTTTTCTCCCTTTTCTTTCTCTCCTTTTTGATTCTTATATTACACTATTGGTGTACTCAGAGGGAAAAAATGATGCTAAAATAAGGAAAATGTACTTTACAATCAGAATATTATTAACCAGGACTTCCAAGTATAACCAGTTCAATCTTAAAAGTTCAACTAGGATTTTAATGATTCCAATTTATATCTTTTTCTCTTTTTGAGTCAAATATTAAATTATTAGTGCTTCGAAATTAAATGTATTTTACTGTATAATTTTTAAAACTGCTCATTTATATTTGATATCTATATCTTATTTCATAACTATTTTACATAGTCTAATTTATAGCATTTGGAAAGTTTTGTAGCTTATCTCCTCTTGCAAGACTAAATGAGAGGGCTACTGTTGGCAGAAAGCAACTCTGGTCAAGGCAAAAAAAAAAACAAAACTGATAGTGTTTTCTTTAGACCCTTCCTTTTTCTTCCTTGTAATAACCCTGAACTCCCAGATTCAATTTTTTCCTTTATTTATCCAATAAATATTTACTGAATCCTAACTATTTTCCAGGAACTATGGTAAGTGCTATTGATAGAGATGAATTAGGCCTTCTTTGACATGGAAGAGCTTATAACCTAGGTAGAGAGGGAGAAACATAACTGCCATATAAATTGATAAGGCCCATAATGGGACTAAGAACAGGCTGCTATCCTCTTTATACATCTAGTATTCAGGGAACTCTACTTTATTCCTTGGATTTTCCCCATACTTGCATCCCACCTTTTTATCCTCCTCATTAAAACTTGCCTGCTATTGAATCCCATTTACCCTTAAGGCACCCCTTTGGATAGGTGCTTTTGGAAAACAACTTCACAAAGTAACTCACACTGGATATTAAAAGAGTAAAGCATACACCTCACATCCCTCTTGCATTTTAACAAACTCCATTTGAAAAGAACTGGTTGCTAGTGATGAGAATTTCAAGAACTGTAGAGTAAGCCATCAGAAAAGTAAGACCATCCTCATACACTTCAAACACAACAGAGAGGGGTTAACTATACCACATAAAACTTCCCTTTAGATGCCTTAACACTATTGTTATTTAAACAACATAGCATGTTACATACTTATTCACTAAGAAAATGCAATTGAAGTTAATTACTGTTAGTAGTAGTTACTGCTAGTAACTGCCGTTATTAAAATAGAAATTACATATTGATTTAAAATTATAAATGTTTGCCTTATTCTTTTTTTTAACTTTTAAATTCAGGGATACAAGTACAGGTTTGTTACATAGGTAAATGTGGATTATGTGGATTTGTTGTACAGATTATTTCATCGACCAGGTATTAAGCCAAATATCCATTAGTTATTTTTCCTGATCCTCTCCCTCCTCCCACCTTCCATCCTCTGATGGGCCCCAGTGTGTGTTGTTCCCCTCCATGCGGCCATGTGTTCTCATCATTTAGCTCCCGCTTTTAAGTGAGAACATGTGGTATTTGGTTTTTTGTTCCTCTATGGGTTTGCCAAGGATAATGGCTTACAGCCCTATCCATCCATGTCCCTGAAAAGGATATGATTACATTCTTTTTATAGCTGCATAGTATTCCATGGTTTATATGTACCACATTTTCTTTAACCAGTGTATCATTGATGGACATTTAGGTTGAGTCCACGTCTTTGCTATTGTGAATAGTGCTGCAATGAACATACACATGCATGTGTCTTTATAATAGAATGATTTATATTCTTTTGGGTATATTCTTTGATATTATTATGAAGATTCACTTCAGACACATGAAACAGCAGGGATGGTTTTCTAGTAGGAAAAGGATGATTCCCACAATAAAAGTAATAAAACATGATAATTTACATATATCAAGAAAAAATGATTCATGGGATCACAAAATAAAAATTATACAAATTGAGGAAAGTCTTATTTAATATAATGTCTTTAGAAAAAAGTTAGTATTTGTGGGCCTGGGAATCCTCCCCTGTAAAATGAAGGATTTAAATAAGAATAAACTCCACTTTCTTGCTTCCAGGCTTAATACATATGTGAATCATTTACATAAATATTTCTCAATTTTCCTATTACATGAAATTTTAGTTGCTATATCACAATTATACCGCCTGCATAAATAAAAGGAGTTTCTCTTGAATTTCTAAATATACTAAAATATACTAAAATACTAAATATATAAAAAATACTAAATATACTAAAATACAGTACTAAAATAATGCCTAACACAAAGTAACTGCCTTAACATAATTTAGCTGGTTGATTGGATGGATCAAAGATTGGATGAATAGGAAAACAAACTAATGCCAATGTGAAGTCAGGTATATGTCTACATATCTAAAAACATTAATGCGAAACACTGAAGACCCAAGAATGAGTATTTTTACAGGTTTATAAATAACCAATGCTCAATTTGGGGGTCAAAACAAGAAATGGAGACTATTGAAGTAAGTTAGGTAAAGTCCGTTTTGACTAGGATTATTTCTGGCAATTTCCCCCCATCTACTTTCTGCAAATTCATGCACGTTCACTGTACTGTGCTTACTGACAATCTGTACCAAATTACTCCTGGCAGTCAGAAATCATTTCATCTACAACATATAAATACCTCATTTCCTTTAACTATACAAATGCAGAACCCCATCTCACCAAAGTTTTCTAGAATTTAATTGTTCTTCACCTGACATCTTTAAAATTCAATTTATTGGTCTGTAAACAATAAGACCTACCTTATAGAGTTATTATGATAATCAGATGAACTCAATGCATGTCATAGTTTCCCTTATCTACCAACCCACTATCATTAGCCTTCTACTTATGACTAACCCCTTTACCTAAGTACTAGATTTTGTAATCTCTTAAGGTCTCTGGGACTTTTCCATATCATTATCATTTTTCTCTCCTTGCCTTCAATGTCTTCTCTGCTGGCTCTTTATTTTTCAAAACATGTAAATCACTTGTATTCTAATATTACCTTGACTCCGTGACTCTTTTTACCAACAACTCTCCCTCCTTTCCTCATCTGTGTATATTGATTAAATAAACAAAAAGCAATTCAAAGTAATTTTATATGAAAAGTATTGCAGGAGGAAGGAAAACAGAATAAAAAGCAACAGTAACAATATATTTAAAAAATCACCTGTTGTCAACCACAGGCATTTCTTACCAGGTGTAATATAGTTAACGTGCAATAAACTCATCATTAAAAGTTTTGAATCTCAGTATTTTTGCTTAATATTACATTTCACAAAGCATTATCTTTTCTAAGAAAAAGTATTAAAATAGTATTTTAATGACTGCATAATATCCTATCATAAGAATGAAATATAATTCATTTATTTTCCTACATTCCTACATTTAGACATTAAGGTATTTGTCAAAAACTTTTGCTGCTATAAATGGTTCTGATATACATGCTTGCAGATAAATCTTTGCATATCTATCTGAATACTTCTACAAAATAATCTCCAAGATTAGAAATTATTGATTAAAGTAAAATAAACAATGTGAATAGCTTTTATCTTTCTGACACAAGCTTAAAGTCTTTGTTCTTTTATTAAGGGAAAATTTGTTCATTTAAATTTATACTAAAAATACTGTGTTATTGACAAGGGAAGTAAAGAAGAGAAATCCATGCTACTGAATCAGGTACTTATATGGATATTCTGTCTCTTTCTATTCAACACATTTTCCTTTGGCAACCTCTTTTCATGAGCTTATCAACTACCGATATATTAATGGCTTCTAAATTTCTCTTCAGGATCGAATTCTCCCTTGAGCTTGAAACTCCCACATCCAAAGGCTTCTTGACTATATCCTATAGTGTCTCATGCATTCCTATGCATTAATAAGAGTAAAGTATTCTTACTTCACAATATATTCTGTAAATAATTACCCAATTTTGTTAATCAAGTAATATGAAAGACAATGCATAAATACACAAAATAAAGAATAAGAAATGTACTACAAATATTCAGAAAGCATTAAAATATTTCAAAATATTATTACAGATATATACTAATAAAACTGAAAATCTCAATGAAAGGCATAACCTTCTAAGAAAACAGAAATTTTCAAAATTGACTCTATAAATGGAAAAGTTTAACAGACCAATAAATTAAAAAATTAATTACAGAAAGCTTCCAGAAACAGGTGGTTCAAAGGTAAATTCTATTTAATTTCCCTTTTCAAAAATTGATATATAAAATTCTATATATTTTCCATGTATAACATGATGTTTTTAAGTATATATACCTTATAGAACTAAATTTAGCTAATTAATAAATGTATTACCTCATATAGTTATCTTTTTGAGTACACATCCACTCATCATTTTTCAAGAATACACATATTATTAACTATAGTCATCATGTCGTACAGTAGATCTCTTAAACTTATTCCATCTATCTAATTGAAATGTTATACTATTTGACCAATATCTCCTTAAATGTCAGTTTTAATAGAAAATTGAATTTCATTAAGTTTTCAGGAATCAAAATAAACCCATAGCATAGTAACAAAAAGAAAATATTTCCAAATTCATTTTCTGAGGCTACTAAAGCCTAAAAATGTGACTTCACAGTACAGCAAAGGAGGCTACTGAACACTGTTATTTGACTCCACTGAATGAGGATTGTATGAAAGTGTAAAACATCAGATTTTTAGAACTTAATATTAAAAAAACTCTAAAATACCTCCTTAACATTTTCATATTGATTAGATATTAAAATGGTAATATCTTGGCTACATTTTTAAAAATAAAATACATTATTAAAAATATCTTCACCTGTGTTTCTTTGTACTTTTTAAAAAGGTAGTCACAAGAAAATTGTAAACTGCATATATGGCTAACACTGTATTCCTATTAGACAGTATTAATATAGCTCATTTTGCTTATAAGGATACAAAACTTCTCAGCAATATATTAAAAATAATTTGTAATGATCAAGAAAGTTTGAAATCGTTTTCCATTAGAATATCTATTAATATATGTGTGATAAATCTATATAATAAATACAAGTATGAGAAAAACAATAATTTTGATAGTGCTGAAAATGTATGTAATAAAAATCAATCACAATTCTTAATTTTAAAACTCTTAATAAACTATGACTAAACTCTTTCAATATAATGAAGAGTATCTATCTATAATATGGTTGGCACTATACCTAATGGTGAAACATTAGTGGTATTCCCACTGAAGCCAAGAGAAAAACAAACTTTTGCTAGTGCTTATTATTATAATTTGGAAGCTCTGGCAATACCATATAACAAAAAACATGAACTATAAATATGAGAAAGAAGTAGAATAAAAAATTAAGTAAGCTGCTTGTTTAAACACACATACAGACTCACACATAAAAATTGTTTCCACTATACCAAAAACAGCCATTTAAAAATACAACAGAAAGTACAGTCTATTATCACCAATGATAAAAAATAAAAACTACATAGAAACTAACATTACAAGAAAAAAGTTGGACTTATATGGAAAAAAAATATTTTTCTAAGTAATGTTAAAAAAATCTTGAATATATTAAGGCATCTTCCAGATGAGAAACCTCTATGTCCATCATCCCCAAAACAGTTCACAAATTTAATGCAATCACTCTCAGAAGTCCAATAAAATTAAAGGTTGGGGGGGCAGTGGTAGAAAGGCCTTGATTAAATAATTCTAAAGTTCTTATAAAATATTGGTTAGAAATAGCCATTAACCTCTTAAAATGAAAAATACTAAAAAGAAACTTTCATTAGCAGGTTTAAACTGTATGTAAAAGCCACAATAAATAGCATAGACCTAGTAAACCATATAGAAATGGATAGAACTGAAGAGAAAAAATAGCCTGGAAATCAAATAGAAATGCAAGAAACAAGCCCATTTGTAAATTAAGTATTTAGCATATGATAAATAATGCATTTTAAATCAGTGGGAAAAACATAGATTTTTTTCAATTGATGGTGCTGAGACAACTGGTTAAATATTTAGAACAGAGTAAATTTAGAGCCTATCTCACACTGTATATCAAAATAAAATTCCAGATGGTTTGTAGAGTTATATGTAAACAATAAAACCATAAAAGAACTAGAAGCAAATATAGAAGAATTTTTAATCTTATCTTGGGTTGGAGAAGGTCTTCCTAAGCATAAAAGCAAAGGCAGAAGCCATAAAAAACATAATATGTTTTTTTAAAAATAGATTATTGGAACACATAAAAATGAAAGGTCTGTATAGCAAAAACAAATGAAACTAAAAGGCAAACAATAAATTTAGAAAAAACTATTTGCAACATATGACAGAGTATCATATCGCAAGTGAAAAAAATGTCCTATGAAAAACAATAAAGGACCTGGGAAAAACAACCAGCATATAATGTTAAATGGAAAAAGTGTTATAAAACAGTACATATATTATAATAGAAACTTTGTAAAATACACTTACATTTGGGTATAATGGCTTCCCACATATGCCATGTTTATAATTTTCATGCTTTTATACATGTAGTCCTTTGACTGAAGAGATCTTCCTTCCCTCCCTGTCTATCCATCTCTTATTCATCTTTCAAGGATCATTTCCAACATCCCTTTAGATGACCTCCCTTTAGACCCATAGTACATTGTTGCACACCATCAAGTTAATGCTAATATTATCTGTTTACATGCATTACTCCACCCCTATGATTACAGTTCCTCAAAAGAAAAGGTAATATTTTACTTCTTTCTGCATGCTCAGTTCCTAGTATTACATCAGTCAATTGGTACACATTCAAAAATATTAGTTTGAATTATTGCTGAAATCTCTTCTAATTAATATTATTCCAAAATGAAGCTAATGTCAATGGGGAGACAACACAAGAACCATCAAACTGTATAAGAAGTCTGAAAGGAAAAAAAAGACATAACTTAATGAGAGTTCATTCTATCTTCCTTTACAAGTTATATCAAAAGCTTCCTTCAGGGTACATCTCAATGAGTCACTCTAGAGTATTCTAGATATATATTGCTCTTTCTAAAAATCTAAAGACACGTACTATATACAAACTGTGTCCCAAAATGTATCACTTAAAGTTTATTGTTTTTAAATTATTTCTCATTTATGAGTCTTTTCTCTCATTAGATGTTGATCTCTGTTATGTGAAGAGGTCATGCTTTATCTAGGCAGATACCCTACAAAGTGTTCGGCTAAGTACCCTAATGCTTTAATAAAAATTCAATATGCACAAATTTTCTATACAGCTTTAAGTAACTTTCTGTTTTTATTTACAAATATCCCTTCATAATTCTCTAAGAAATTCAGGTTCTACTCCAATTTCCTCATTGCCCGTCATCATTCAGAATGATAGAGATGTATAAATTATTAAGAAAATATTTGCATTTGCTGAATAAACCTGATATTATCTAATCAAAAGCACGGCTTCAGCTGTGCTTCTCCTAGCTGTGCTAGTCCACACAGCTTTCCCAGTTTTCACGAATTAGTGGAGGTAATGTTAAACCACTTTTCTAGTAAGAGTACACAAACATATGTTAGTGAGTTCATCCCTCTAACAAAAGAAATAATAATTTCATTAATCATTATTCAACAGTACATCTTCTTGAACTGAATCATGAGAGGAGGAACTTATGATGCTGTTTATTAGTCAAAATATTTTCTATATATAGCTTAGTATATACAACGTGCCAAAATACAGAATTCTATTTACTGCTAATGTCAATTTACCACCACAATCCTTGATATAATTCAAAGTTTTCCAAGGAGCTATTTGACCTCCTATATTCTGAAAATAAAATCCTGAGATTTAAATTATTTAATGCCAAAAAGGAAAGTCATCTTTTTCTCCTTCTTATGTCTTTGTTTCACAAAACTATTATCAGACAGTCCATGCAAACAACTAAAAACAAAAAATTATATGGTGTAGTTAATTGAAAAAGTGCTTTTGCTACACACAGAAATTGACACTAAGTGCTATATTAGAAGGAAATCAGTGATTTTCAATTGACATTGCACAGGAAATAGTTTAGTGTCAATTGATATTAAATGCGTAAAATTGTACTGAATTAGTACAAAATGATTTGGTGGAAAAAATGTGCTTCCATTAGGTGACTTGATATTAAGTGGGCCCAAATGTAATAAGTTTTAGAGGTCACTAGTCAACAAAAATTGGGGCATGCTATCCAACCCTGAGTACAACAGACTGCTTGCTCCTAATACCCTTATCAAAAGATAAGTTAGTGTCATATTATGATGACAAAATTGTCTTCCTTTGGGCTTTCAAGGGAAGTGGGAAAATTCAAATTGATTAAATGAGCTAAATTAACCCGTGGTAAGAATCATGGCTTCTTAGGTTTATCTGGTAGTCCTAATCCTTTAAAAATATATGTTTTCTAGAATTTTTGGCATGAAATGAAAGGCAATATAACAGCATGTATTTTATGTAATATGGTCCAGACTGAGCTTTTTCTATAAAATAGCTATGACAGTAAGTACACAATAAATTATACTATATTAGTGAGCGATATGATTATATATAATAAAGTAACCACTTTACTGATCTTTTAAGAAACCTATGTTTTTAAACCTGAGTAAGGAGGAAGAGAAGTGTGTGGCTGCAGGAGACACAGGGAAGGAGAAGAGGCAGGAAAAGTTACATTACACAGTCACTACAAGGAGAGCAAAGTGCATAAAATATTATAGATATTTTCTGGGAACAGAAATGGGGATTTGTGAGATACAGAAAACTGTAAAACTCATTTGTTACTTAGTAATACAAGAAACAATAACAATAAAACAGATGTATTGGGAACACTCCACACAACAACAACAGAATATACAATCTTCTCAAGTGTACATAAGCCAGTTACCAGTGTCCAGGATAGACCACATGTTAGGTCACAAATTAAATCTCCATAGATTTAAATAGACAAATATCATACAAAGTGTCCTTTCTGGCCACAAAGGGATAAAGTTAGCAATCAGTAACAAAAAGAAAACAGTTATGCAACATACTCTTAAACAACCAAAGGATCAAAAAAGAAATCACAAGAGAAATTAGAAAACATCTAAAGATGAATGAAAAGTGTTATCCCATATCAAAACTTACGAAACACAGCAAAAGGAGTGCTAAAGGAAATGTTTATAATTATAAATGCTTACATTAAAAAACCAAAAAGATCTCAAATCAGCAACCTAACTTTACAATCTAACGAACTAGAAAACAAACTAAACCCACAGCTAAAAGAAGGAAATAAATAATACATATTAGAGAAGATAAATAAAATATAGAATAGAAACTTAAGATAAAACCAATAAAACCAAAAGTTGGTTCTTCAAAAATATTAACAAGATTGACAAACCTCTGGATATATATACTAAGAAAAAAAAAAAAAAAAAAAAATATATATATATATATATATATATATATATATATGGGTATACACATATATTAAGAAAAAAAGAGAACACTCAAATTACAAAAATCAGAAATGAGAGAGGAAACACTATTACTATTCTACAGAAATAAAAATAATTATAAGAGAGTACTATGAGCAACTTCTAGGTCAAATTGGATAACCTAGTCAAAATGGAGGAATTCCTAGAAAAACAAAATCTACCATAATGAAACTACAAAGAAACAGAAAATCTATAAAACATTTCTGAAAGAAACTGAGGAAGCAATATATGGAAAGAATTACATTCATGAACTGGAAGCCTTAACATTGTCGAGATGTCAATTCTGTCCAAAGTAAGATATAATATATTCCCTATAAAAATCCCAATAATGTTTTTGCAGAAACAGAAAAACTCATCCCAAAATTCACATGAAATATCAGAGGATCCCAAAAACCAAAAACAAAACTAAAAATGAATAACAAAGCCAGAGGACTCAAACCTCCTGGTTTCAAAACTTACTACAAAGCTACAGTAATCAAAACAGCATGGTATTGGAGTAAGACAAAGAAATAAAATAGAGTCCAGAAATAAACCCTCACCCATGTGGTTAAATGATTCTGGAAAAGGGCACTAAAGTTATTCAATGGAGAATAGACAGTCTTTTCAATAACTAGTGATTGGGCAAGGTGGGTATCCACATGCAAAAGAATAAACTTCAATCCTTACCTGACACCATATATAAGATTAATTCAAAATAGATTCATATAATCTAAATATAAGCTTTAAATATAAGTTCTAAAACTATAAATATCTTGTAAGAAAACATGAGGCAAAAGCTTCATGGTATTGGATTTGGCAATTTTGTATTTGGTAAAATTTGGATTTTACCATTTTGTCACAGGCAATGACAACAAAAAAGACAAACTAGGTTTCATAAAAATTAAAAATTAAATGTGCATCAAAAGTCACCATCAACAGAGTGAAAAGCAAACTACTGAATGAGGGAACATATTTGCAAGTCTTATATTGGATAAGGGGTTAATATCCAAAATATACAGAGAACCCCTAAAAACACAACAACAACAACAGCAACAACAAAACAACCTGATTCAAAACTGTGCAAAGAACTTGAATAGACATATCTCAAAGAAATATACACAAATGGCTAGCAAGCACATGAAAAGAGGTTTGACATAACTAATCATTTGGGAAATGCAAATCAAAGCTACAGTGAAATGGAATCTCACACCAATTAGAATTGCTATTATAAAAAAAAATAAGAAACACAAAACAAATTTTAGTGAAGATGTGGAGAAGCTAGAACCATTTTATGCCTGTGATAAAAATGTGAAAAACAGCATGATAGTTTCTCAAAATGTTAAAAATAGAACTACCATATGACAGAGCAATTCTATCACTGGGTATATATTCAAAAGAATTGACAACAGCATCTTGAAGAGATATTTGTGCACCTATGGTCATAGCAGCCATATTCACAACACCCATATTCACAATTACTAAAATGTAGAAGCAATCCAAGTGTCTATTAGATGGATAAATGGATGCACAAATTATGATATAAATACACAATGGAATATTATTCAGTGTTAAAAAGTAAGAAAATTGTGATATATGCTACAACATGAGTGAACTTTTAGGACACCATGCTAAATGAAATAAAGCCAAACACAAAAAGACAAATACTGCATGATCCAATTTATATGAGGTACTTAGGGAAATCGAAATCATAGATACAGACTATACAACAGTGGTTGCCAGGTTGGTGGTGGGAGGAGAAAATGAGGAGTTATTCTTTAATGGATACAGGCTTTAACTTTGCAAGATGAAAATAATTCTGGAGATAGTTGGTGGTAATGGTTTCACAATAATAAGAATGTATTTATGCCACCAAACTGTACAGTTAAAATTGAATAAGGTGGTGGATTTTATGGTATGTGTGTTTTACTACAATAAAAAAAATTGAAAACAATGGGAGAAAAGCTTTGTGACTTTTTATGTGACTTGTCCCACCCCAAAAAAATATATGTAGGGAAGTCTCCCTGGTAATCACTGGACTTGAAGAGATAGCATTAACTTTTTATTTTTTTTCCTAATTTGGTCCTGAGACTAAGAAAAAGAAATATCTGCAGGAACTCTAACCATATAGAACTTATGATGAATGTTCACAAAGTAAACCAAGAACATTCCCCCTAGCATCAGCAGAAAGCATTCTAAAATAAAATTCAGTGTCATCACAAAGGAAGCTTACAATGAAACTGGAGTTAAATTCAGGACAGTCTTTAAGGTACAGAAGAATGATCTGCTGATTCAAATGAGAGAAATATCGTTAAATAATAATATATTTATGATAATTACTATTATCATATTTATTGAGCTTTTCCTAACAATGAGGATAACCTTCAGCATTCTTCATTAAATATCACAATCATTTTGCTTAACCCTGATAAAGTCCACGTATTTCAGAAACAAAGATTGTGAGATTACAAAAACTGACCAAAGTAACAAGCACAGTAAAGTGTTAAATCCACATCAATTTAATCTAAGTAAAGGAATTTTGTGTGTGTGTGTGAGACAGTCTCACTCTGTCACACAAGCTGAAGCACAGTGGTGCGATCTTGACTCACTGCAACCTCCATCTCACAGGTTCAAGTGATTCTCCCGCCTCAGCCTCCTGAGCAACTGGGATTACAGGCATGTGCCACCATGTCCAACTAGTTTTTTTTGTATTTTTAGTAGAGGCTGGGTTTCACTGCATTAGCCAGGCTAGTTTTGAACTCCTGACTTCAAATGACCCACCAGCCTCGGCCTCCCAAAGTAGTCAGATTACAGGCGTGAGCCACCATGTAATCCCACCCAAAGTAAAGGATTTTTTATCCACCCAAAGTAAAGGATTTTTAACTAGATAATTTGGACTTTCAAAACTGGGACATAGTTGGTAATTTAGAATAAAAATCGTCTTGCAAGAATATCTGAAGCTAAAATGTTCAAAAGCACAACTGGAGCTGTAAACAAGTTAGCAGTCTATAAATAGAAGTATAAATACATTGAAGGAATTAATCTGGTGGGAGGAATGTGGTTTAAGCAGTAATTAATAGGTGAAGATGAGCACAAAAATCACAAAACATAATTGTACCTATATGTTGCTATTCCTTTAAATCTTGCCTTAAGTATTATTTTTTAATAAATAGATATGCTAGAAAACATTTATTCCTCGTGGTTTTAGTACAGAGAATTACATTTTAATTTCCAAATACCACAAATGAAGTCTAAAACATCATTAAAAAATTAATTCCATTATCCTTACAATAGAAAATTTAGCTTTTCAAACAATGAAGTTTGACCAGGTGATGCCACCTCCTACATTGTCACACATTACAAAGTTATAGTCACAAGTATTTAAAGAAATAACAGCTTTTCCAGGTTAAACTTCCAATCTCAAGCCTATTCATGATGATAAATGTCCCAGGGTCAAAGACCTTTAGGGAAAATCTATGTTAGCTCTAAGGTGGGTTAACTAGTACACACTAGTTAATCCAAAATGCATTTGTTATGAACAAGGCAAGTGCTACACACCCTTCATTTTGTCACAAGCCCAATTAACAAAAGCCTGCCCTTTTGTATGTATAATAACATTATAGAACACTGTATGAGCAAATACAAAATAAGATGAAAACTGACTTGGCCAAACAGGGTTTATAATCTAACTAGAAAGAATAAAAATCACAAATAAATAGATGTAAATACAATCAGTACATTGATAAACATACCTCATACACTTATGCAGGAGATTACTAAATACTCAAAAAATAACCAATGAAAATAACATACAATATTTATTGAATGGATTAAACTCAACCCAGTGAAGTTTCCTGAATATATTTTTCCTTAAATTTTTATTATAAAATCAAAGCTACATTTTCCCTAAATGAGTTTGTCCATAAATATAAACAGTGCATCCAGCATTATAGAAATCATCAATTTTTAAAAATCTCTTTTTGGTAAACTATTAACATTATTATTATATTCAAAGGAAATATTAAAATTATTAAAACTTTAATGATATTATAATTCTAAGTGCTATACTACTATCAACATTTGCTTAACACATCTGCAGTATGAAAGTGGTAACGTCTAAAGATTTAACATTTTAAAATAATATTTTCACCACCTTTTAGCCATTATATTATATCTCAGTTATGCGATTTTTAACCCTTTTATTATTATTTTTTGCACTCGCTACCTTTACTGGAGATCATTGCCTTCTCTGACATCATAACTAGATAATATCTCAATGACCTGTTACTTTATCCTTGGATAAGAAGAGATAGCATCTCCAGTAAGGTCAAATACGAGTCAACCATGTGATATGGGCACTGAAAAAATCCAATTAAATCTTAAACTGACGTGGCAGAGTAACAGTATCCAGAATGAGAGAGATGATATTCCCACTGTCATCAGTAATAGTCAGATATCATGATCAATACTGTGATACAGATGACCCAGAAGCATAATAATATTCTAAGAAGGGGAAAAAGGAAGGGTGAAAGACTAGAGTCATCACATACTTGGAATGGTAGAAAGAATCAAGGGTATTACACGTTGACCATGTGATTAAGAAAACAAGCAGGATAGAAAACGTTTCAAATGTTTGAAAACTTCAAATGAAATTATTCTGTATGTTCCCAAGAGATATACTATTAATAAAATAATGGGTTGAGATTACTAGATATAGGTTTCAACTCAAAAACCTCTTAACATCAGAATTGCTCACAGATGATGTGTTGCTTGAAATATTAGAGACTGGAGGTGTTTATGTAAAAAATGAGGAGTTGGCCCAGATTACCTTTAAAAGCAGTTTTACAATATGGCTCTATAATTATTATCACAGCTCAGAATTAAAATATTTAATAAGGCTGAGTGGATTTTTTTGATGTGGCATGGAATCTGTAGTCACCAACCTACAATTGTCTGATTTTTATTAACAAATTATTAAAAAGTTGTTCATTTTCCCAATTTAAGAGGCAGTTTATGCACTAGATATTGCTTTTCAAAAGTTATTTTTTGAATAGTGGTAACAAAAGATTGGGGCTTGGAGGGTGGGAAGAATAGGGACATGTAGGTCAAAGGGTACAAAATTTCAGTTAGACAAGAGATACAAATAATGGCAATCTATTATTTTACAGCATGATAACATATAGTTAGTAATAAATAATGCACTACACACCTGAAAATTGCTGAGAGTAGATTTTAAATGTTATCACCACACACACACACACACACACACACACACACACAAACGATAAGTATATGATGACAGATATGTTAATTAGCTTGATTTATTATTTCACAATGGATATACATATGTTAAAACATCACTTTGCTCACCATAAATATATACAATTTCATTTGTCAATTAAAAATAATCATATAGTTACATATATAATTTTTTATTTCGAGTGGTACAAGCTTTATAAAACGCTGAATGGCTCACTGACTGATAGAATCACTGTCATTCATTCAACAAACGTTTATTCAGAGCCTCATATGTGCCAAAGACTGCAAAGTGGCGTACAAAAAGAGACAGTAAGACAAAGCTTATGCTTATAAAATGTCAGCGTAAGCAGACACCAAAAATAATCATTTTCAAAGTTTAAGATCATATTCCAGAAGCCTGTGCTCTGGGAGAACACTGGAAGGGCATTCCAGGAGAATCAAGGAAGCCTTCACTGAGGAGGTGATATTTGAGCTGGGCTTTAAAAGATTAACAAGATTTCACTAGACAGTAAGGGAACAGAATGATATTTCAGGCAGAAGAAGCATTATGTACTCACACACATGGAAGTACATGGTGTGGTTACTGAAAAAGGCAAAAAGTTCAGTAAAGCTGAAATGTGAGGTTTAAAGTATGGAAAGAGTGAAAATAAGACTGACAAAGTAGATCATGACTAAATATTTAGGGTCAATATATGCCATAATAAAGTGTTTGGGTTTAACCTTAGGCAAAAAGAGATGTTTTCAAGTAGAAAAGTGACATGGTCAGATTTGCATTTTGGACAATGTATGTGCATCATGTGTGAAAAACTCATTTCTATAAATAGTAGTTTTTGCCTTAAAACGTTTCAAGGGGGATGGAGTCCTCAAGTTACTGGCACCATAAGAGTAAATTAATGGGCACTAGATGGCGGCATAGAGTGCCCAATTCTTCATAATATCAGTTACTATTTCTGAGTCTGTACTACTGACTTAAATAATTCCTTTATTCAAAAATCCCATTAAATGAATATGCACTATTTAGACTGACTGGCATGAAGTAATAGACTACTGCAAGGGGAACATGTATTTTTTAAAAGAGGTAAAACCCATGTTGGTGCATCATGGGGAAAAGGCAGTTGAGAATTACAAAAATATTTGGATAAACTTAAAGGTACAACCTTGAGTTCAGTGGAATCCTAAATTTCTCTTGCAGAAGATGCCTTGTTTTTAAATAATAATAATACATATATGTGTAAAACATACAAAATTCATAAAGTCATTTATATTTATCATCTGTCCTCTTCTTCAGTTACCATCATTACCATATGGACAAACGTCACAATTCACATTTCACAAGGAATGAAACTGAGGCTCATGTAAATCATTTTCCCAGTTAATATGATACAGCTAATAAGTAATAGTACTGTGGGAAGTAGAAAAGTTCCTTTTTAAAGTTTTCTTTCTTGTTAAAGAATGAATCATAAGTGTGCTAATAACTCTTTCTTAAGCCCTATCCTATGTAGCTGTTAGACATGCTATGCTCACAGGAACATAGTACATTCCATATCTTTGTACTTTAACCAGGATATCCGTGCTGGACGTGCTCACAGGCATGTCCCAGCGCTCCATTGCTTTTACCCGCTTAGAAAAGCTTTAAGTTGTTAGCCAATAGGGTTTTAGTTTAGATTGTGAGATCTGGCTCAGTTATCAGACACAGCAGTAAGGATGACCCCAAGTGCGTAAAGGATAAATTTGTGTGTTTTCCTTTGTTCATTGTACTCTCATGACACGATGGCTAGTGAGAGTACCCTTCCTACAGTCCAGGAAGTAAAAATTGTGTTACTGAAAGATCCTTTGTCTCAGTGCTAATTTTTGTTTGTGGCATCGAGCATCTATTTCCATCAGTACCAAAACCAAAACTCTAGTTTTTGGATTACAAAGCCAGTCCTTGGTTCACTTTGTCATGTTTCACAACTAAAAAACAATTGAGAAGTAGGACAAGATTAATACAAGGAAATGATAGAACCAAATCATTCTAATGCCATTCTCTGATAAATGGAGAGGAAGAGAATACAAATACTATAAATTAGATTGTATAGTCATTTGGTTTTTGATAATTTGGAAGAATTTACATGTCAAAGAAAATTATGACTAATATTTAGTTACACCAAGGAATTTACATTGGAGAAGCACTATATATTTTCAGTGTTTGAGTTGAAACATGTTAAGATGATTAGCAAGAAACACAAAAATAGTTTGTAACTTACGATGTAAAGATTCCAAATAACTACAAATTCCTTAGGGGGAAGCCAGCTCTGTTTGCCTCAAGTCATCATGTCTTTAAAATTAGACAAAAAAGTTTGAATACTGAACAATAGAATTGTTTATTTAGTAGTGTGGCAGGTCCCCCTCTATTTCCTGAGGGAAAGTGGCTATAATGAGCCTGCGTGAATTATAAGAATAGGTTTTCTGTTTTTAAAGACTTTATTCTAATAGGAGGCAACTTATTTCTGCCTTCCTCTCTTGCCACTCCATCCCCAGCTAAGAATCAAATCCCTTATGAACTGTTGTCCTTTATTTTGTTCATACTCTCCACCAAGACAGACTAAACCAGACTGAAACCATACCATTATACCATTATGAAACAAGAAAAAAGGCAAAAGTCACATGCAGAGCAATACAGGAATTTGGGATGTACATGGGAACTGAAAAAAAAAGGAGCTGATAGAAGCATTCTCTTTCTAAGCTCAATTTAGTGTTCCAACTACTTAAAACCCTATCACAATATACTCTATGCCATCAGTGAAGAAAAATGCCAATTTTAAAACATTATATTCATTTTTTATAAAAGGTAAAACATGTTAAGGTCCATATGTAAAATATTTCCTACAGATAAGTTCATCTGCAAATTAGTACTGAAGTCTGCTCAAATGCAGGGGAAACTTCCATCTAGGTCTTGAAAAAGAATAGAGTTCATTTTAAAACATCTTTATTTATTTGTCCAACAATGAGTTTAGAAACAAAGTACCCTGTATATTTTCCAGAGTTAAAAAAAGAAATATTTTTATTGAGTACACTCCAAAACAATTAAATAGTCTCTTACCCCACCCTTTTCCCCAACTGAATGGTTTTTGTTTGACCTTGAATTACCCACTTACTGGTTTACAAACTGGTCAAATTCAGCATATATATCCACACTTGTACAAAATGCATTTCAGGTTTCCCTTTTGGGATTAAAAACTAATATTTTATTTTACAATGAAAGCTAATTTGTTAGGTAAGATCCAATTAAACCAAGAAAGAGAAATCTAAACTTACTTACTTCTTTCAAATTTGTAAATTGTCCATGAGATCTTCACCAATAAGCTACATTTTTTCCAAGCTTTATGATCACACTCCATTTTTGAAAACAAATACCAAAGTATGCAAAGAAGAAAGGGGACTAATATCTTTGATCATTAAGTGTTACAATCCTAAATTAAATCTAACATTTGGGGCCTTACTAATACAAAGGGAGAAAATAATTAACTGAAGATGTCATTAGTAAAAATTTTCATTAATTTATATCTCTATAATTTCTGACCTTTCCAGTTTTTAGTTGTATTTTTCTAGAAATGCATGTCCCTTTCCTGGCCTTAGCTCTGAAAACATTGCTTCCACCCATAAAATGTCATGTTGATAATGTTTTAAATATTGAATTACAAATTTTCTATATCAGAATGAATGAGCCCATTTCCTGTTTTAACTCTTTTAATAATTTGTTTAAAAGTAGTTGAAGGCCAGGCATGGTGGCTCACACCTGTAATCCTAGCACTTTGGTAGGCCAAGGTAGGTGGATGACTTGAGGTCATGAATTTGAAACAGTCTAGCCAACATGATGAAACTCCGTTTCTACTAAAAATTTTTTTTAAAAAATAGCTGGGTTGGTGGCTGGCCCCTGTAATCCCAGCTACTTGGGAGGCTGAGACAAGAGAATCGCTCGAACCCAGGAGGTGGAGGTTGCAGTGAGCCGAGATTGTGCCATTGCACTCCAGCCTGGGCGACAGAGCAAGACTCTGGTCTCAAAAGAAATAAAATAAAATAAATAAAAGTAGTTGAAACTAGAAAGGAAGAGAGCCTCTAACATATAGGAATAGAATTTTGAGATATAAAGTTTTACTCCATATTTTGTCACTATATTCCCCCACTATTACTTGCATTCATAAGCCCTTCTTTTCATAATTTATTGTCTATTATGGTTTTAATATGTGTCTCCTCTAAATTCATTTTGAAATGTGGTCTCCAGTGTTGGAGGTGAAGCCTGGTGGGAGGTGTTTGGATCGTGGTGGTAGACACCTCATGAATGGCTTGGCACCATCTCCTTGGTAATAAGTGAGCTCTCACTCTGAATTCACATGAGATCTGGTTTTTTAAATGCATGTGGTACCTCCTCACCTCCTTGCTCCTGCTTTGCCATGTGAAGCACTTGCTTCTCTTTGCATTCTGCCATGACTGTAGGGTTCCTGAGGCCTTCCCAGAAACCAAGCAGATGCCAGAGTTATGCTTCCTGTAAAACCTGCAGAACCATAAGCCAACTAAACCTCTTTTCTTTATAAATTAACCTGTTTCAGGTATTTCTTTATAGCTATGAAATGGTCTAACACACTCTCCAAGAAGTTTCAAATCACTTAAGACTAAATGTTGGTATTCTTACTGCAAGCCAACCAGCATACCCTCTTTTATTCTGCAATGAGAAAAAAAACTAAATATATACAGCTGATTTTGATTTATAGATACATTCATTCATTTCATTTATAGGTATCAGGCATACTTTTTTCCAAGCTTCAGATCTCCAATAAGAAGTCAAAGCCTAATGTGGCTTAGTCTTATTACCTGGCTAATTTGAATGGCAAAATAAGTGACAGTAAAAAAATAAAAGACAGCTAAACCAGATGATGTTGGTTTGTAAACTTTAATGACTGCTTATTAAAACTTTGCAAAAAGTGAAATTGGTAACTATCTATATTAGTGATTTCAAATGGCAGCTACTATAAGAATCGCTTGGGAACCTTTTAAAACTACTAATGCCAGAGCTACACCAATTAAATCATAATTGGCAGTGCCAAGTTTAAAACATACCTGAGATAGCATTTTGTTAAGATTATTTAACAAAGTTATCAAGAACACAAGCTACTTTCAAACTGACCTTCATTTTACTGATCCCCAAAATGGGCAGAATAACTACATTATGTGGATATTGTGAGAATTAAATGAAATAATGTTTATGAAGAATCCAGAACAATGACTGACTCACAGTATGCACTCATTTGTAGGTGGTGTTGCTATTAGAGCTCCTGCTGCTCTACATGGGTAAAACCTACAGGTGTTAGAGAAAGAAAATGGTATGCCTATGAATAAGGAAAAAGAAGAACACTCTTTAAAGATCAGTCTCAGCCAGCAATGTGCTATACCCATCAGACACAGGAAATACAGCAGCAAATCATACTTAGGATTCCTCTTAATGAAGTATCTTCTTGCCATACACAGGACCACAAAAGCCTCTGTGGGACCCAACATACAATTTCTATAAAAACTTGGGAATCCCATTCATTAAGTTAGTCATATTGAACATTCTTATTCAATTTCTCTATATCTAATGCCAGTAAACTACAAAACATGTAGTATATGTTCCCATTTATATCTGCATATAAACATAAATACATACATATATATATACACATATATATGAAACATTTAAAAACAGAGGTAATTTGTCTATATAATTTTCCTGTAGTGGCTGAATTTCCTACAATAAGCATACATCATTTTTGTAAGTAAAATGACATAGATTTCATTTTAATTAAACAAATAAAAAGTTATATATGTATTTAAAAAAACAAAAAAAAAATAACACTTTTCTACAATGAATTTGTTAGAAGTTTGTTTACTGGCATTGTTACTGTGTGCAGTGACCTTAAGCTTTCTTAAAGAAGAAAAAGTGGCAAACAACTAAAATGTAATCAATCCAGTCAAATTCATGGTGTTATAAAGTTCTTCAGAACAGCACTAACAGGTAAGAGTTTTGTGACAGGAAAGAAAAAAACAAATAAAAGAGGAAGAAAATATAAACAACTTAGCCCTCTCTTTCAAGAAGTAAATATTTTCAGAATAGATTATTTCATTCTACTACTTCCATAATCTTTCCCTAAATTTTAATTCTGATCCTAATCTTTTTCTCTTCATATTTTAAGATTCTAAGATTGTTCTCAAACTGCTGGCATCTGCTAGATCATTTGATGAGGGTTCAACAAGCATGTGGACCACCAGTTTTAGTTGGAAGAATGCCGTTACTTATCATCTTTCATCAAGGTATCTCTATCTGGTTCAATGATAAATTGAGTGAACCATAGATCAGGTAAAATTATTACCAAGAAAAAATTTTTAAAATGTCTTCATGTTTACTGAATCAGAAGATCATGACATACTTCGAGGTCACTGGGATTAATACTGAATAGAAGGTGGCTCTAACAGATAATTCTAGATAATTTGCAATAAACATTGACCCAGAGGTTATGAAAAGGTTTCTCAGTGAAGACTACCTTCAATATGTAACAGATGATAAGTCAAAAATCGTATTACTCTGAAACCTAAAAAGTTGAAGGTTTTAACTTGGAAGATTGAGAAAATGGATTCTTAATCCATCTTTTTACAGTATTCAATTCTATAAAGTTGTTAGAAGAAAAAGTATTTCTTCATGTTTTGCACCTGGAAATTATTTTTAAACGGGCTTAATAATGTGTCATCAATTCCTTCCCCCCAAAATGACTAAACATATCAAATGTTAGGTAAGAGTCAAGTTCTCAAGAGATCACTGAGCCATATGTACCAGAATTTATATTCTAAAGAAATTCTACTATCATGTCCTCAACTAAAAATTTTTTTGATCTTAAATTAATAGGTCAAGGCTGCTTAAGAATTGATATGTAAGACTTAATAAGACTACTTGAAAATATAGGAATAGTTTTTATAGGATTTACAAGTATTATGAAGAAATGTTTTTTCATTTTTTTCATTCATACTTGCAAATGTAGGTTATAAAATAACTTTACAAAATAACAAACATTTCCATCCATGAAACAAACCTCCCTCCCCTTGCTATGGGCAAGTCTGGTTCTCCATACTGTCACAATGACACATTTTCAGTCAACATCACAGCTCAGGAAATAATTATTAAAAACAAACAAACACAAATATCTATTAGAGAGTATGGGTTTTTAGTGATAAGAAAAACAAAAGTCATCAAGCATTTCTTCACATATTCACAGAAATGCCAAGAGCTGATTTAGACCTTCTAACTTAAAATGTAATTATCTGCTACCACATACATTAGATGGTATCTGTTTTTCCACAATACAGTAATATGTTGATATAATGCAAAATCCAACAATGTGGTATGATAAAGGAATTTTATCAATACTTTCTTCTGCTTTCTCTCTGAACGCATTTGTCATCATCTTTGAGGCTGATTTACAGTTTTGAAGCAATCCTGTGTATTACTTGTAATAGCTTTGGCCGTATGAGGAGTACAATTCTGAATGAAGGCTTTGTAGTTTTGATCTTTTCACCTTTAGTAATAAAAGTCATCTATTTTGTACCAGAAAACATTAAAAATGGCAAAAACAAAGAGCTTCAATAGCTTCCTTTGATTATTTGACAAACTTTGAGAAAAAACAACACACTTGGAACCTGAGGAAGCAGGAAGAAAAAAGACTGCTGGTATTTGTCACTGGGCTTTCTATTTGTACTTTTTAAGCTGCTTGTATGAAATCCTCACACCTGCATGCTCACTTTTCCTTGCACTTATTAAATGTATATTTTATTGCTCCAGAACACTATTCACTATTTATACTTACAATAATTATTGTAAATTATTGTTAGAATTTTCATTTTTTAATATTTTAATGAATCTACTTTACTTATATATTTTTGTGAATTGGAAATGTAACAGAAAAGTAACAGTGAATAATGGACAACTTAATAAATGTAAACAATCTGCAAATTATGTAGAACATATTATCCCAGACATAGTATATACTATATCTTGTTAAATGACTGTTGGTTGAGATAAACACAACCAAATCAGTTTCAGGATCTAATTGGTGGTGAATAGCTTTCACTATAGTAAAGATAACTTTATATATAATGAAATTGAGTGTTTATAGGACTTGCATTCTACACAATAACCCGGAATAGTGACATTCCTCAGTCCCACAGATGGTATATTCATGATTTTGTAATAAACAAAACTAATAATTATTAAGAGCTAATAAAATTTTCTAAATTAAATCCCAATTCTTTTCTTACTTGGAGCACATCTTCACATACATACAAATCTACTATTTCTATCTCAATTCAGTTATCTTTTATTCCTGAATTCGTTTGACTGAGATAGAAAAGTTCCCACACAAGCCTGTACAACAACTCATTTTCAGACTATCTGAAGGCCTGCCTATTTAATGTGGTTTAAATCTTATGTCAAAGTCAGGGTGTTGGATTTATATGATTTATACTGATAAATCATAATGATAATCATAATAATATCCCAACAGAAATGTCTGTCATTTCAGGTAAGATAAATAATCTTGACTAAATTAAAACAAATGTTGAGGTGATTATTACTATGTACATTTCAAAGCAACCATAAGCTTCACAAAATGAATCAAATTCACAATCGCTACTCTCACAAAGTTTATGTATTAAGGACTATTGTGAAAGGTCATCCATTAGTCTTTTCTCACACAAATAGGAACTGAAACCAACAATTTGCCCTTTGTTTATAAAGATGTGACTATTTTAAAATTGTTATTTACATTTAAATTGAGCATTTATTTAGCACTTGTCTTAAAACAGTAATTTTTGGATGATATATAAAAGAATATTTATTAAAATCTTCTATCTAAAAAAGGATTTACAGCAATCCATGCAAGTATTAGCTTACTTCTACAACCTCACCTTTCACAGGTACACACACTTGAATCTGAAAATTTACTCCATTCATACTGAACTATGTGAACTACATGCAAGCCCATGAACCTGTCACGTAATTTTTTTAATGGTAAGCTTTTGAATAAGCTGTTTGTCTCCTTATAATATCCTTAATACTTGTAACTCTGGCTAATTCCTACTCACCTTTTCATTGCTCTCTTAGTCATCATGTCCTGTAGGAAGCCTTCCCTGACTTGGGTTAAGTGGCCCTTCTTATGACTCTACACCTCTCTGGTATATAGAGAGAGGAATTATTACTCAACAGCAATTATTATAGGATATTGAAAATGTCCAATGGCCTGCTTGTCTCTCCCACTATGCCATACGTTCTTGAAGAAAAACGGTATTTGGTGGTTACTTTTGTATTTCTAGCATCTACACAAATAACAAGTATTGACTAAATATATATAATATATTTCAGAATACAAGCTGGGTATTCCTTATTCTTATAAGGATAAGGATAATTCCTTATCCAGTATTTCAGATTTTTTCAGATTTTAGAATATTTGCATACACATAATGAAATATTCTTACAATAGAACCCAAGTCTAAACACAAAATTTATGTTTCACATATTCCTGATATATGTAGCCTGAAGGTAATTTTATACAATATTTTTTTAATAATTTTGTGCACCTCTCAAGTGAAGTTAGGTGTGAAATTTTCCACTTCTGGTGTCATGCCAGTGCTCAAAAAGTTTTGGACTTTGGAGTATTTTATTTCAGATTTTCGGATTAGGGATGCTCAACTTGTATAAAGCAAACTGTTTACTCAATGTTATTTCTCAGAAGAAAGACTCTCATATTATGTACCACACTTCCAATTACTTTTTTATAAACAACAAAGTAGTGTTTAGGAAAGATGTATTAGCAAGAAATGACCTCGATCAGTATTGGTTTTGTCATGGATTTAGAGGTCAATCTGCTGGAAGAGTTAAAAACAGAGGCAAAATAAAATGTGATACAAGTTTAGTTTTTATTCCTGGAATTTGTTTCTCAAAATTGCAAGTATTAGATGCCAATTTAAATATGCCTTTCAAACATCATATAAAACAACCAAAAGATTATATAGTGACATGGTAGAGATCATAAATATATGCTTAAGAAACAAGTGTTGATAAAAGTTCCCCTAGTGTTATGGAAATGGTATTTGTATCTTCTGATTAAATTTTAAGTGACAGTATCAAAGATGAATTTAAAAATGTTATAACTAAAATAACTTAGGTAAAACCAAAAATGATGTGGTTCAGAAAACATTGAAAAGGTACTAATGTTATAAATGTATGTGAAGAATATGAATAAAACTTTCATAAAGTTAGGATTGAAACTTAATATTAGTAAGTTGAAATATTTTACATGACTTTAGTTATAATGATGCATATGTTATGAAATCATAAGCAAATATTTGTCTCTCATATCTAAAGCTCCCTTCAAAAGGGTGTTTTACAATAAAATACGAAATTCATTGACTTAGAGTTACCTTATTTGGGGGCATGTATGAAATTTGATAAATAAATAATTAATTTACGTGAATGAATTAAGCTCTCTTCATCTTCTCTTAGAAATTAAAACTAGAATTATATTATCAAACACTTTTATGTTTTTTATGTAAAAACATATATTTTACAAATTATGATACTTTAAGAATATATGCATTCCTATGATTGGTCCCCTGAATCTCACAATGAATTCTTAAATTTTATTTCACTTTGTATAATCCCTACAATAAATATTCAATCACATACCATCACACGCATATAGGCTAATTGGCATGAAAACTTAGGGAACTTTTCACCAAAACGTTTATGTGTAGATGATAGTTCTGATTAAAGGCTATAATCAGTATGTCCACTGATATGGACATATGATTAAAATATCACTGTGTAGTTTTCCCTACAGAAAAGGATAACAATTAAAGGACGGTAATCGAGGCAGCCAGATCATCTGAGGTTGAGAGTTTGAGACCAGCCTGACCAATATGGAGAAAACTCATCTCTACTAAAAATACAAAAATTAGCTGGGAGTGGTGGTGTGTGCCGTAATCTCAGCTCCTCTGGAGGCTGAGGCAGGAGAATTGCTTGAACCAGGAGGTGGAGGTTGCAGTGAGCCAAGATGGCACTACCGCACTCCAGCCTGGGCAACAAGAGCAAAACTCTGTCTCAAACAAAAAAAAAAGGAAGAGTAATAAGATGAAAGCTACTCTACAACTCTATTAGAACAACAGAAAACCAAAGTCAATCCAAAAATCATAGGAAGACAAAATTACAAAATATTATTTTTAAAAAAATGATCTATAATTTTTTAGCACAATCTTTCATTTCAGGTACAAATTTCAATTCCAATACTCAGAAATTCCAAAATGCTGTTATTTAAATTATTAATGATTGAGTTGAAATTTTATAATACTAAAATGTAAAGCTTAGGATATCTTGGCTAACTTTTTTGCTGGGTACGTTCATTCAATAATTCATTCACATATTTACATAATTAAATAAATATTAAGGTCCTACTCTGTTTTGGGTACTGTATAGTTCCTACGATGACAATGAGAAGAAAAAACAGACACAATTTCATTGTCATATAACTAATACCTTGTGGGAACCAGACATCAATCAATAATCATAAAATTATTATATAACTATGAATAGATTTTGGAGAGAAAAATGAAATTCCATGATAGCATTTGAGGAAAAAACAATTTGGCATTCTTAAGAAGATTTCACTGAGAAAGTGGTGTTTAAGCTAAGGTATGATAGATGGGTAGGAGTTTAGAGACTAACAAATGAAAGCTAATAGGAGCCAGGATTACTATTAAAAGGTTATTTTTTAAATGAATACATGAGTAGTAAGAATTGTTGATTAGTAAATTGTTGGTGTAAGGTATATTGCCGAGTCAAAATGAGGAAACTGAGGCCAGTGTAAGAAAATGGGAATCCAATTTATTCAGCTCCCGGGCGAGGTTCTGTGGTCCGGGAAGGGGCCAGAGAAGTCGCATTGGGGTTCTCAGGCTGCGGGGTTTTATAGGGAGTGGAGGTAATTGATTGGTCCTTAGGGAAACAAAGAGCAGACAGTTTCATTGGTGAGGAGGGTTGATTGATTATTAGGGAAACAAAGAGCAGACAGTTTCATTGGTTAGGGGGTTTGATTGATCACTAGGGAAACAAAGAGCAGACAGTTTCATTGGTGAAAGGAAGTCAAGGTGCTGATAGGGCGAGCTGCCATTGGTTGCCAGGTGGGACTACTGGTGGGCTGACCAGCTGGGGAGTTCAATGTTAAGCTGCCGTTGGACAAATCTTTGGCGGGCTTTTTAAATTTTGAAGGGGTCGAGTGAGGAATGCAGGAGTGGGTATGGGGAGCCAGCATAGAGAGGCCAGCATGGGGAGAGATAAGTGTGTCAGCATGGAGAGGCCGGCATGAGGAGAGATAAGTGTGTCCATTTAACTCCTGGTGAGGCAGCCAGCCTTACAGTTGGGATAGGAATTAATGTTGTTACAGTAATATCTTCAAAACAGTTTGTTCTCCTAAATTGGAAAGAAATCATTCTAGAAATGCTGGCCATATTTGTGTTTGACAAACCCCTCATTTGTAAGAAAATTTCATCAAGTTCTTTTTTCAATTATCATAAATTTATAATTATATTTTCTGTCTTCATCCACTTTCACACTGCTCTAAGGAAATACCTGAGATTAGGTAATTTATGAAGAAAAGAGGATTAATTGACTAACAGTTCCACAGGCTGTACAGGAAGCGTGGCTGGGAGGCCTCAGAAAACTTAGAATCATGGCAGAAGTTGAAGAGTAAGCAAGCATGTCTTACCATGGAGGAACAGGAAACAGAAAGCAAGGAGGAAAGTATACACACTTTTAACCAACTAGATCTCGGTAAGAACTCACTATCATGAGAATAGCAAGGGGGAAATTTGCACCCATGATCCGATCACCTCCCACGAGGTCCCTCTTCCAACATTGGGGATCACAATACAACATGAGATTTGGGTGGACACAGAGCCAAAGCATATCAGTGAAATCTTAATTGATGAGGCTTTAGCCACAATTTAATGATATATAAACTTTCTAAAGATAAAAGTGCCTAGGATGGGCATGGTGGCTCATGCCTGCAATCCCAGCACTTTGGGAGGTCAAGGCGGGCAGATCACCTGAAGTCAGGAGTTGAAGATCAGAGACCAGCCTGGTCAACATGGTGAAACACTGTCTCTACTAAAAATACAAAAATTAGCTGGGCGTGGTGGCACACTCCTGTAATCCCAACTACTCGGAAGACTGAGGCAGAAGAATCACAGTGAGCCGAAATTGTGCTGGTGCACTGCAGCCTGGGTGACAGAGTGAGACTCTTTCTCATAAAAAAAAAAAAAAAAAAAAGCCTAGATCACAGTACTATCTTGTATACTAAATAAATATGGAGTCAAAGACATGAGATTGTAATTATATTGTACTAATAAATGGAAATTCATCATCTTTCCTCCTGCAAAGTTTAACTAAAAGACAAATATCTTGTTCAGGAAGAAGCCTGTCGAGTTTCATTCCTATCACTGATTATCCTACACACACACACACACACACACACACACACACACACACACAAAGTGAGCTAATTTAAGAAATCATAAATTTAAATTACTGTGAGTTTTATCATAATATTTGAGGTATATCTAATTTTCACTGTAAATTATAAATGCTATTATAGGAAACTTAGAAAATGCAAAAAGCTAGAAATTTCAGAAGATAAAATTATTCACATCACTGCAAAATGAGCACCGTAAACATTTTGATGTTTGAATTGTTTTTGTTATTAATAATTTTCACTCTTTAATTGAATTTTAATTAATTTCAAAAAATCTTTATAGCTAATCAATTTCTCTGGTTATTCATTTTGTACTCTATAGAAAAATCTACAGTAAAGGCTCATCTGAGTGCTGAAATCTCTGTCCATAATTCTCTCTGCTGTGAGTTAGCCATTTTAGCCCCCCTTTCAAGAATAGTAATTCACCCTGAACTAAATATTGTTAATACAGATAAAGAAGTACAAAACAAAGCCTATGTTGTTCTGTGAAATCCAAACAAGAGAAATACTACTGTAAAACATTGGATCTATCCCTTTAAAAGATGTAACACATTGGAGACTATACCTCTTCTCTATAAATCCAACAGAGCTTTTCTTTTCCTTCATCATTGGAACTATTTCTTGTTTGTTTGTTTTGCTTTGTTTTGTTTTTATTTCAGTTCAAAACCATATAAAGTATTGAACTGGTTTTATGTCAAAGCTATATATATTTTTAGTGTCATCAAATACTCGAATCATTCAGAATGGCAAGATGTCCACATCCTGAGAAGTAAACAGGGATGGAAGCCAGCCATAACTCCAATCTTACTCAGAGTGGTGAGTTCACTAATCAGCAAGAGCTTATTTAAGTGAAATGGTGAGAGTACTTGCTCAATAATTGATATATATTTCTTTTTCAAATGAATGCATATGGTTAAATCTGTATAAATTAAATATGCATATATTAACTTACATTTATTGATGAGATTCTACTGTATTTCATCCTAACTTTCATTATAATACATATTCATTCTATAATTTAAGAATTTCCATATTGAAAGTTGCAAATAATTTTTTCTCTCTGCTTAAGTTATCTGAATGCCCCATAAACCATCAATTATACTTAAATTCTGAATGAAACATCTAAGAGATGTAATATTATAATATCCAGAAAAACAAAGAGGAAAAAAGGTTGATAATAACAAAATGTATTGGTACAAATGTATTGGTTGCAAAGTTTTCATTTGGTTTAGTTTATGGTTGGTTTATCACTATATTGCAAAAAACTCTTTTTCCCATAAACTACTAATGATTGTAATTTCAATTAAATTGGGCTTTCATGTTAAATTGTTTAAATTAGTTCTTTACTCTGTAGGCATAATCACAGCCCATTGTCTCTCATTAGTCAATATCTGCTTTGTAAAATTAAATATTCAGAATTTTAACATGTGAGGCATTGAAATATACAATGCTTTTCACATGCTCAAGACAGAAAGCCTATGACTCAACTGAAGAAGAAACAAACTATAGAGAAATAGTTGTGAAAAAAATTTATTATTATGATAAAAATATCAAATGATCTGTTTATGGGGGCAATAAAAAGCAACATGTAAACTTTCAACATAGGTTGTTCTTTTTCATCTGTATTTTTAGGAAATCGCTGAAATAACCATAGTCATCCAGTTTATTCTTTAAACCTTGCTCATTTAAGCTCAACAATCTGAATCATAGCAAGTTTGTGAGGTTCTCAACCAACGTCTTAATATTAAAAATGAAGAACTTAGGCTTAGATAGATTGTATGAATTATCTCCCATTTTTGCAATTATTAGTTGCTTAGAACCCAAACTCAGATCTTTTCCCAGTCAAGTATTCCATTAGAACATTATAGCATGTTGTATTTTGAGTCTTTCTAGGCTAAGTCTACATAGTCCAAGTGAAAATTATTAATGTATAATGTATTATTTGCCAAGCAGGAGTAATGTATAAGGTTACCCATTATCATGCAAGCAACAATTACTTAGATAACACAAATTTTCAATTGATTTGACACTCTGATTATTATAAAACACAAAACAAATAAAAAACTAGGAATGGCTCTCAGGTTGGCTCATAGAGAGATTATGAATATCCTATTCATAAATAATATTCTATTAATACCTATTTACAAAAGTAACACAATAATTTTGATTTTTCTTAGCTCTTTATACTTTTCACACTTAATATGTTACTCTTACAGTGACAGACGCATCAGGAAAATGCAGAAATTAATTATTAGAAGTATAAGGTTTTGCCTCAGTTCACCTGCTAATTCACACAGAAGGTCTTCAATCTCAGGTCTGAGTTCTAACAGAAATCAGAACTTTTATAGGAGTACATGTTTTCCTGACAACAGATAAACGTTCCCAGGGTTGCTTGAGACAAAGCCATGTACATAATGCAGGTCCCAGTTTGTTGGACTTCTTTCTCTTATCGCTAATATATACATAGACACAGAGTAATTTTAACCTACAAACTTTTGCACCCCCAACTTACAAACTTTTGCTCCCTCTTTGAAACCCCTCTCTCTTTTTCTCTGTTTCTCTCTCTCTCTCTCTGTCTCTCTCTCTCTCTCTCACTGATTACTAGCTTTGGGAGAAATCAGTTGTTATGTCATTAGTACACTCAAGCAACCCTAGAGAGAGGACTTTGTGGTCAGAAACTGAGACTTCCTACAAGAACCATAGGATTAAGCCATTTTGGAAACAGATTCTCTAGTCTTTAGATGACCACTGACCTGGCCAATATCTTCCCTGCAACCTATAAGAGGTTCTGAGCTAGAAGCACCCCATAAAGCAGCTCCCAAATTCCTGACCCACAGAAATAGTGAGATAAATATTTGTTATTTTAAGCTAAGTCTGTTGTAATTTGTTATATGACAATAGATAGCAAACACCCACTATGACAAATCAGGGTTAGCTACTAAATCTGTTTCTTCAATGTTACAATATGATAATAGAGATACTAATATCTAATATAGCGCATTGTTGTAAAAATAAAGAATAGAAAAAACGCTGTCCCTAGAAGACAGTAAAAGCTAAATGAATGTCATATTTTTCTATTAATATTATAACTTTACCATTATCAATCACAGAAGTTTATCATGATTCATAATCTTTTGTGAGCTCATGTTTACTTCATCAACTAAGCAAGTGAAATTCACACACTAAAATAAATACAGACAATTGAAATTAATTATAGTAAACAATACAATAAAATTATTATAAGAAAACACTAAGAATATTTTTATAGTTTTAGGGTAGAAAAATGTTCCTTAGCAAATTCCAAGGTAAAGAAACCCTCAAAAAACTGAGAGATATGACTATATAAAAATTGAAAACATCTTAGAAAATGATTCCATATAAGTCAAATGCCAAAAGGATGAAAATACTTTCTACATTTCAAAAAGTTTGTATCTTAAATATAGTTTTACAAAATAATGAGAGATATATATAACCATGTATGGGAGTCTGTAAAGCAATTTTTACAGCAAAATAAAACAAAAACATGCAAGTAACTGAATAGAAATTTCACAGAAGTTCAAATGACTAGTAAACATATAAAGAGATGCTCAAAAAACAAAGGAAATATAAAATCAAAAGGTCATGGGTATCGCTTTTTAACCTTAGCTTAAATAGAAATGTTTAGTATCAGTGAGAGTGTAGAGAAACTAATACAACCCTGTGAGAGGTAAAGAATTTCTGAAGAGTACTCTGGTAATATGTATCATAATCTTATATGTGCTCCCCCATATCCCTGCAACCTGGCAATGATTTTATCCTATAGAAATAATCATACAAGTCACTCATGATTTGCAAAAAGTCATGGACACTGATACACATAAATACTTGAAAAACAAACATCTCTCATATTTTTGTGTTTAAAAAAGTTAGCTTACAGAATAATATGTATTATATATTGCCATTTTTGTGTTTTAAAAAGTGTCTTCTCTTCAAAACTTATTTTTAAAATACAGAACTACACTAATGGTTGCCTGGGGGTATGTGGATAGCTTCAAGTGGATCTTCTGTTCAGAAAATAATAAATCATACAGCTACCTAGTTCTTTAATAGCCAAATCTTACCAAATTTTATGGTATATCATTTATGTTGGTGGTTATCCATATTTCATTACAGAGTGTTTGGGCATAATATGAGAAAATAAAGAGCAAAAAAGTAGAATAAGAAATAATTTATTCTCTTTTACTTAACCAGAAAATTTGGACTGAGGTGTAGCTACATAACAATAACAAGTTAGTATCTAATGAGAGCCTCCAGGAGTTGGAGTCATTCTATTGTAGCATACTTTGAGCTTATCTACTCCAGAATATAGGTACTTGTATAAATTCTCTGTTGATAATATAAATAATCTGCATACTCTAATTACTTAAACATAAATTTCAAAATTATTATAGTATAAAAAAGTTAACACTGTCTCATCATCCTTCTGTCTTCTCCAACACCTCTGGTGGATGAGCTTCTATTGCAATCGTTATTGCAATTACTGACTGCAATTTTTGTCATTGCATTTATTAATATGAGTAAGTTTAAATCCATTAACTTCCTATTTATTTTCGGTCTCATGTGGTTTTTTTTCTCTTTTTCTGCCTCCTTTTGAATTAGTTGAGTAATCAATGTTCCATTTTACTCCATTTTGGCCTTATTAGTTATGTATCATTATTCTGTAGTAATTATTATAGGGTTTTCAATATGTAACATTAACTTATCAATGCTGCCATGAAATAATAATATACCACTTCATATATAATATCAGACCATTTCAACAATGCATTTCAATTTCCAAGCTCCAATTATTTATGTAATTTATGTCAAACATCTTACTACTCTATAACATACAATGTATTGTTTTTTGTTTTTCGTGTTTTTTGCTGCAAAGAGTTGATTATCTTTTAAATAAATTTTTTTTAAAACTGTTTTATATTTACTCATATATTTACCATTTCTGGTATTCTTCTTTACTTTTTGTTATTATAAATTTCCATCTTATTTGGAATCACTTTCCTTCTTCCTGAAGAACCTCCATTAACACATCTTGCAGTGCATGTCTGTGGGTGATAATTTCTCTTTCAAATTTTATGTCTCAAAAAGTCTTTATTTTATAGAATTCTTGGTTGACTCTCTTTTTCTTTCAGCATTTTAAAGATGTCTGTATTAGTCCGTTCTCACGCTGCTAATAAAGACATACCCAAGATTGGGTAATTTAAAAAGGAAAGAAGTTTAATTGACTCACAGTTCAGCACAGCTGGGGTAGCCTCAGGAAACTTATAATCATGACAGAAGAGGAGGCAAACACATCCTTCACTTGGCAGCAGCAAGAAGTGCTGAGCAAAAGAGGGAAAAGCCCCTTATAAAACCATAAGATCTTGTGAGAATTCACTCATTATCATGAGAACAGCATGAAGGTAACCACTCCTGTGATTAAATTACCTCCCACCGGGTCCTTCCCACCACATGGAGATTATGGAAACTACAATTCATGATGAGATTTGGATGGGGACATAGCCAAACCATATCAATGTAATTCTAAGTCTTCTAGTATATATTGTTTCTGACAAGAAGTCTTTGATATTTGTGTCTTCCTACTATATATGATGCCTCCACTTCCTGTCTCTTTTTGAGATTTTTCTTGTTATCAATTGTTTTCAACAATTTCAGTATCATGTGTCTTGTTGTCATTTCCTTCATTTTTCTCCTCTTATAGTTGAAATCTCTAGATCTTTGTAAATATAGTTTTAGTCAAATTTGAAATATTTTCAGCGGCCGGTCATGGTGGGTCATGCCTATAAGCCCAGCACTTTCAGAGGCTGAGGCGGACAGATCACTTAAGGTCAGGAATTCCAGACCAGTGTGGCCAACATGGCAAACCCCACTAAAAATACAAAAACTAGCTGAACGTGGTGGGGGCAGCCTGTAGTCCCAGCTACTCAGGAGGCTATGGCAGGAGAATCGCCTGAACCCAGGAGGCAGAGGCTGTAGTGAGCCAAGATTGTGCCACTGCACTCCATCCTGGGCAACAGAGCAAGACTCCATCTCTCTCTCTCTCTCCATATATATATATATATATATATATATATATATATATTTATATATTTATTTATAAACATACATAATTATATATAAATATATATTTATTAATTATATATTTATATATTCATAAATATATTTTATATAATTATATGTATTATATATAGATTATATAATTTAACATATAATTATATATTATATATTTCATATATTATATATTATACATATAAATGTATATATTATATACAAATATACATATATTATATATTATATATAATTATATGATATATATATTTTATATATATATATGTGTGTGTGTATGTGTGTATATATATATATTTCCTTTTAACCTTTAATTGTCCAAGTAATTTTTCTGCTTTCCTTCCCCACCTCCTTTTTGGGACTAACATACATGTTAAACCGCTTGATAGTGTCCCATAAATCTCTGAGGTTCTATTTGTGTGTCTGTTTCCATCTTTTTTCTCAGATTGTGAGTGTGCTTCAGATTGGATAGTTTCTATTGCTATGTCTTCATATTCACTAATCCTTTTTCTGTAGTATCTAATTTACTGTTATACCAATGTAGTAATTTTTTTCATTTCAAATATATTTTCCATCCCAAAAAGTTCTATTTAGTTACCTTTTATGTCACTCATTTCTCTCCTCATCATAGTCAAGTTTTCCTTTAAATCCTTGATCATATTTATAATAGCTGTTACAAAATATTTTTCTTCTAATTCCATCATCTCTGACATTTCTGAATCTTTTTTCATGGGTAATTTTTTTCCTGGTTACATGTCACATTTTCCAGCTTTAATTTTAGTTTGATGTCATTCATCATAAACATTTTGTTGTTGAGTGCTAAATTTTGTTGAATTCCCCGAAAAAGTATTAGACATTTTTCTGGCAGGCTGGTTAATAGCTTGCAGATCAATTTGGTTCTTTTGAGTCTTATCCTTAAGCTCTGTTAGGGCAGGCTTTTTAGGCCCTTCTGAAAAGGCGTTATCCTTTCTGGGGTCTCATTTCCCTGGCTATTAACATGGTCTCTCCATGTTGGCTGAAAAAAACTCAAACACTTCCAACCCTCAAAAGCTCTGGGAGAGCTTCACCTTTCAGCTCTCTGGTTGTTCTTTGCCAGCCTTCTAGAGGTTTACCCAAAGTATGCACAGTTTAATATTCAGTATTCAATAGGCTCAAGACAATCCCTTTACAGATTTCTGAAGCTCCTTGTCTGCATATCTCCTTTCCTCCAGTATTCTACCTGCAAATCCCTCTGCCTCATCTCCCTGAATTTGAATTTCTATCTCCTAATCTCTGTGTGATCACTGTGCTCTGTTTAGGTTTCCCTTCTGTATATTATGATCAGGAAAGTATATCCAAGCATAACATTTTTTCTATGCAACAGAAGAAGATATTACTTTTAAATGTATACCACTCTCTATTATGTCATGTAAATTTCAGGGTTTATTTTCAAGAACCATGTCTTTTATGTGGTATCTGGTTATGTTGTTAATATTTTGTAATAAAATACAGGAATTATATTTATTCAGTGTTTCATCTTTGAATAATCTGAAAATTGTATACGAATTCCTTCTCACCCAAACCACTGATATATAAAATACTATTGAAGATAACAAGATCAAACAAGGTCACTTACCATCCTCCTTTGGGCATACCTATATTCAAGTCATGCTGAACTGTGTATCGCTACTCAAACAACCACCTTTAACACCCATTTTCTTGATTCTATTTTTAAGAGAATGAAATCTAGGGCAAACTGTCTAAGTTCAAATCCTGACCCAACTAGTTTATAAGGCAAGTTATTCTTAAATACTTAAATACTTCATATTATCATGTCTATGTATAAATAATAATATAGAATCTATCTCTAAAGGATTGTCATGAAGAACAAAAGAAACAATATATAGTCAATGAATGTGAGGTAATGTTATCACTTGCAAACCTCTTCCCCATTTCTTTATATGCAAACCCTATCCATAATTCAATTTCAGTTAAAATGCCACCTCTACAGGAAGGCTTTCCCCATGATCCATGCAAGAAGATGCTTTCTTAAGATACTCATCACAGGGCATTTATGTGATTTATATTTTTTCTTTTTAACTTCTATACTAAGCAATTAAGTTCTTGAAAGGAGCTTCCATGTTTTACTCTCTTTTTTCAAAAAGATAACTCACAATGGATAGTAAATTGCTTTGTATTTAGTAGGCTACTCACAAATATTTGCCTCAGAAAACAAAATTAAACATGACTACATGGGTGAGGTTTTTCAAATAACTTATGAATCTTTCTGAATCTACTGCCATAATTTTGTCAAATCCCTGTTTACACCAATATACGTATGTTTGCAAAATTTTCTAGGTGAATAACCTAGTTAACTTTATCAAAAAAGGAGAAATGAGATTAGTATCACATGACTTGCTCTTGGTAAAACAATGATGTAGCTCTTAGCAAACACCTTACTTTCTACATACTCACAAATAATATATTCAATATTTCAGAATTTTGCAGGAGATATAGTTAACTCTGTAGGTTAGAGAATTCAACTTTAACATTTTATATATTTGCATGTATCCATTATTTTATATCTTCAAATTCTCCAAATGTGATTATTTCTGGAAGTTATGATGATCAATGAAAAAAGTACAGAATTTGGAGCAAAAGTCTATAGGTTTGGATTCCAGTTGCTCTGATGGACAGCAGTGTGGCTTGAAAAAAATATATTTACTTTCAGTTAATATATTATAACTGATGTTATAATATATTATATATATTATAGATGTTATAATATATTAATTATATTAATATATTATAACAATTAATAATTATTAATTAATAACAATTAAGATTTATTTTGTAATTGTAGCTTATAAAGGTTTTCATTGATAGTGTATGGGAGGGAGAATTTTAAGTTTCAATGCCGACACTTTGAAGAGTTGCATTTTTATATATATATAATATATATAAATTAATATAATATATTATAGATGTTATAATATAACATCTATAAATGGAGATAATAACATTTTCTTGGAGTATTGTGTTTAGTAAATGGGAATAAGTGAAAAGGTATGACCCACTGCCTATTGCTTAAAACTTTTTAGTTACTTCATTTTGGTTTCCTCACCTGTAAAATGCAAATAGTCATCCCTGTTTACTTTTCAAGATTGCCATAAGGATTCAGTGAATATATGCATTGTGATGCTTCGAAAAACACAAATTATATAAATAAGCAATTTTTCCAAAAAAAAATTATGGTCATTATCATTCTTGAATAAAAGTTATCAAACTTTGATTTTAAATTTGTCAAAATAGTCTTCTATTAACCAATTTATTGATTTCCATTCATTTCTTCTAATTTGAAGATTACTATTGGTGGCAACGAAAAATATAGGCAAAATATTCGTTCATCATCTCTGCCTTCTCTGTATCACCTCTGAACATTATGTCATATTCTGTAAAGTAATGGCTCTATCTATTCAGTATAAGGTGACTTTTCAAATCTCTTCCAAAAGTTTATGATTCTAAAATAGTAAATTAGAGTGTTCTTGTAAACACACAAAAGAAAGCAAATAAAAAAATCAGAACAGATGTTCACAAACAGCTAAAACTATTTAGTACAGGTATCCTTAAAAACAATAAAATATGAACAGTAAAAGTCAATTATTTATTTTATGATGGAAATATTTCAGTGTGATTATATCTGAGTATATCTTGAATTTCTTTTCTTCAGGCTACAAGAATTGGTCCTTTTTACCAACTACTACAAATTATGCACCCTAAACATTATGCACCTTATGCTATAAAATGACAGTATAAAAATATATTTAATCTACATTAATTGAACATGAAGCACATTCTGATACTCAGCTTAGACTAACCATAGTACAGAATTTGTCATTAAATGTTCAGTTCACACACATACACTCAAAACTGATCCAGCAACTCCTATTATGCCAGTTACCAGCATTGCCAGCCCCTTTGCCCTTCACTGCCTGGAGAACGTCCATCAGAAACAGGGAAGCAGAGCAAACTGCCACAATGCACCATTGATGTTTGAGCAAGGCTGCCCAAGCAGCTGCAACAACAGGGCAACTCTTCAAAGTGTCGGCATTGAAACTTACAATTCTCCCTCCCATACACTATCAATGAAAACCTTTATAAGCTACAATTACAAAATAAATCTTTGAGACAAATCATGTTCTTTCTACGTTTCTTCTCTCCTCCTTCTCCTCTCAATACCAAATGTCCTTGGTTAAAAGAAAAATTCAAGGAGAAATTTCCTCTCTTTCTATCTTGGTCTCTGCATCTGCCTCTCTTATGTTCTAAAAATTCTCTCAAGGAGGTTTAAGGATGTCTGCTAAACACTTTTGTTTACAAGACAACTTCTGGGTTTTTTTGTTTGTTTGTTGTTGGGTTTTTATTGTTGGAATGTTTTTATTTTAAAAATTCAAAAGGCACTTGATATTTTGAGCACATTCATACTAGATTTTTGGCAAAGCATGTTTTTGATTATTAAAAGACAATCTAAATTCTGAAATGCATGCACCAAATCACATAACCTCCATATTTTTGTAAACCACAACAAAAGTGCCTCATATTAGCTACAGATGAATAGCTAATGAGTCAGCAAACAGTTAAAAACATTCTGTGAGAATAGATGCACTAGCCATTAAAAGTTTTTGAGAGAAAAATATATTAAGTATTTAAAAACTACTTAGAATGAAGATAAGCTATTCTTTGTTTAACAAAACAACTATGTTTAACTTGTCTCATGATAATATCTACCAAACCAAATGAAAGTTTATCTGTCTTCTTCTATTTCTCCTTAGCCATTAATAGTTAATGCCTTTTAAAATTTTGTAACATATATTTAAGGTCTCAGAATTGCAGCAACAACTTTTAGATAATTCATCATTGTTTTTACCATTCAAACAGCATCTGAAAACCCCTTCAAATACAGTCAAGATATAAATCTGATTACTGCAGATAACAAAAATGTATACACTTCATCATGAGTTATTCATGATGGACCTGAAAAATCAAAGTTATTCATATTGGACCTGAAAAATCAAAGTCCAAAATACTTGATATCTTAGTTCAGGCTGCAATAATAACAAATCATCATAGATTGGGTTAAACAACAGAATTTAACAACAAAAATGTATTTCTCACAGTTCTGAAGGCTGAGAAGGCTGAGATTAGAATGCCAGTATGACCAGGTTCTTGTGAATGCCCTTGTCCTGGTTTGTGTATAGTACACTAGTTTTCTTATTGTGTCCTCACACGATGGAGAGCCAAGAGACAGAGTATAAGCAAGCTTCTATAAGGGCACTATTCCTGTCTTGAGGGTACCACTTTCATGGCCTAATTACTTCCCAAAGGCCCCATGTACAAATGCCATCACATTCAAGATTAGGTTTTCAATATATAAATTTTGAGGTGACACAAACATTCAGCTCATAGCATTTAGATTTCTAGTCTGTTAGAATTTTAGTTATAATTTGTCAAAGCAACACATGCACATATTTATATGTGTGTGTGTGTGTGTGTATATGTATAAAGTTTACCAGTTAAATAGTACCACGAAGTTAATACAAAATACAGCATCCTGTATCCAAAACTTTGACCCTCTGCCAAAACTCATTCTAGTGTTTGCCTCATTTCTAAATAATACGCTTACATTGTTATTTTCATTTATAAATTTTAGACATAATATATTAATTTCCTATCATGAAAGAAGTTCCTTGATACTACCTCATTTCCCTTTCTTCCATCCTTCCAGCATTCAGTGAAGTAGTATTTTTTTTTTTTTTTTTTTTGAGGCGGAGTTTCGCTCTTGATACCCAGGCTGGAGTGCAATGGCGCGATCTCGGCTCACCGCAACCTCCACCTCCTGGGTTCAGGCAATTCTCCTGCCTCAGCCTCCTGAGTAGCTGGGATTACAGGCACGCGCCACCGTGCCCAGCTAATTTTTTGTATTAGTAGAGACGGGGTTTCACCATGTTGACCAGGATGGTCTCGATCTCTTGACCTCGTGATCCACCCGCCTCGGCCTCCCAAAGTGCTGGGATTACAGGCTTGAGCCACCGCGCCCGGCCTAAGTAGTATTTTTTAATACATTTGGTACCTTGAGTAGTAACAATATTTCCTTCCTATAGTTAATATTGTCACTTTGCCCTCCCCCCCCGGCATTCTCAAGGTTTGCAACAGAATTGTAAAATCTCTCTAAATACAATATTTCACACTCTTAAAATGAAGAATCCTATTCTAATTCTTTCACCTGAAGACATCCCTTTCTGGAGTTCTCCATCTTGTAGCTCAAGTAAAGACTGCATATTTTTAAGATCAATGCACAGCAGTTATCCAGGAACTTTCCTTCACCTTTCTCATCTCATTTTCATCACTTGTTTCCTGAACCCTCCATCTTGGTCTTTTCTCCTCAGTTTTTCCTCATTTGGATGTAGCATATCCTTGAAATAACTCCTGAGAAAGCAAGTGTGAGGGGTACATTTGGAAAACCATGTGTCTAAAAATAAAAATGTTTTTTCTACCCTTATACCTAATTGGTAGTTTGACTGGGTATAGAATTTGAAGTTAAAAGTAATTTTCTCTCATAATTTTTTCTTTTCTGAGACAGTTTCGCTCTGTTTCCCAGGTTGGAGTGCAATGGTGCAATCTCAGCTCACTGCAACCTCCGCCTCCCAAGTTCAAGTCAGTCTCCTGCCTCAGCTTCCCAAGTAGCTAGGATTACAAGCATGAGCCATCATGCCTGGCCTTCTCTCTGAATTTTAAAGCCACATCCTCTAGCTTTGAATGTTGTCATTAAGAAATCAGATACGATTGCGGTTCTTGACCCAATTGTATGGGACCCATATTTTCTTTCTGGAACTTTCTATTATCATTTATTTATTACTGCTATTCTTAAATTTTCCAATTATATATCTTGGTGTGGATTTGCTTTCACAGTTTCTATGGGCACCCAGAAGACCCTTCCAAACTGGAACCTCACGTCCTTGAGAGCTGAAAAATTTTACCATATACTTTTATAACACTTTCCTCCCTATCATTTTCTTTGCTCTCCCCTGTCTTCTGAACTTCCCATTAATCAGATTTTTAACTTGTTGGATCATTTGCCTGATTTTATATTTTCTCTCCTATTTTCCATTTATTTGACTTTTTTGCTCTATTTTCAGGAAAATTTCAATCATATAAAAGCTATTATTTCAGCTATTATAAGAGTGCTTATTCTCTCATTATTTCTTCTTTTTAAATACTCTTGTCATGTTTCATAGAAGCAGTATCTTCTGCTGTCTCTCTGGGTATATTAATTATAATTTATTTTTACTTCAGCTATTGTTTTCCACAGGACAGACTGCCTCTAATTCTTAAACAGGATCTGGAGCATGAACTGTCTTGTTTCTCACACAACACTCTCCAGTCATATATATTCAGCTTTTCCAGCTCTGCCAATTCCTCTTTACATCTCCCAAAGATGTATGTTTTTAATATATTGCTTCCTCTTCCTTATGCCTGTGGATTTATAAAGTTTTGGTCTTTTGCTTAAATTTTTAGTCCCTTATTAGGAAGGAACAAGGAAAAACATGTGTTCAATCTCCAAGCTTAACTGAAAGTCTGTTGTTACATTTCCCAAAGATGTTAATCCTATAGCTATAATCATGCTATTCACAGGGTCATAAAATCATAGGGCTCTTACTATAAAAGGTTATCAGAGATCATCTTATTCAACCCTCTTATTTTAGAAGTGAGAAAATGGAAACCCAAAGAGGTTAAGTGGTTCATGCAAGATTGTTTAAATAGCAATCCATACATTCGGTATTTGACTCACTTTCATTACCATAGTGCCTCCTCACATAGATACCCCCTTAAAATAGCGACTCACCAAAGACTGCCAGACACATCCTAAGGTTAACACATTTGAATGAGGCAGTCTAGCTATCGGATATGAAATGGAGGAAAGCTGTCATTAAAGAAAATCTGGGAAACAATGACTCCAAGAATAAACATTTGACTCTGGACATCCTATTCTCTACTAGTAGAAATTCCCTAATCAGTATTCTCCCATGAAACTCACTCCCCTTATTCACCTTCAGCATGCCACACTTAACCTAACTTTTACTGTTTCAGGTCACAGAATCACATCATGTTTTCTCAAAGAAAGGTAAATCTGTGTTTGAAATTCAAATAAATCTTTTATATCTTTCCTAAGTTTCTACCCTCACTTCCTCCTTGACCTCTGACTGGCCACCAACCTCCTACCCCTAAAATAGTCCTTTTTTTTTCTGCAAATGGCACCATCCAGGTACTCAAGAAAAATATCTTGAGAGTCATCCTAAATTTCTCCTTTTCTTTAACAACATCCAACTTCCACCCCTCCACTGAGGCAGTACTCAAATCTTATCAATTCTACTTCCTAACAATCTCTTGAATCCATTCCTCTTATGTTCCTCATAGCTTCACAGTCACTGTTTCAGTTCATGCCCTCACCTCTCACTATACTTTACCCTGTTTTCCATGAATTGTCTTCTAACAGTGTCACAGACTCTGGTGGTCTCCTTTCTTTTTTTTTTTTTTTTTTGAGATGGAGTTTCGCTCTTGTTACTCAGGCTGGAGTGCAATGGCGCAATCTCGGCTCACTGCAACCTCTGCCTCCAGGGTTCAGGCAATTCTCCTGCCTCAGCCTCCTGAGTAGCTGGGATTACAGGCACGCGCCACCATGCCCAGCTAATTTTTTGTATTTTTAAGTAGAGACGGGGTTTCACCATGTTGACCAGGATGGTCTCAATCTCTTGACCTCGTGATCCACCCGCCTCGGCCTCCCAAAGTGCTGGGATTATAAGCGTCAGCCACCAGGCCTGGTCTCCTTTCTTTATACCCCTTCTTTCACACTCAATTGCTGAAGAGCTTTTTCTCAATAGAACTAAGAAGTCATTCCCTCACTTAAAACCCTTTAGAGGATCCCACCTCATTTCTAGCTTCTTAGTATGGCATACATAAGGCACTTCATGATAGGCACCTGTTTATCCCTCCATCTTCATCTCCTGTGGCTCATCACCTTGTGTATTATGGAACTAGAAATTAGATAATCAAAAGTCTCCTCTTGGGTTTCTATTCACACTGGATTTTCAACACCAAATGCCAACTGTTCCTTCTTCTGTCTTCTCCCAAATCAAAAAGTCCAACAAAACTTTTCACAGAGTGAAAAGATTAAAAACCAGTTAAAACCATATAAAATTATTAAAGTGCTTTTACCATATTTTTATATTTATATTTACAGTATTTTATCTTTATCTTTTAGGAATTATATGTTTAAATATACTGGTAGTACATTAAATTCAGCATAAGGAACACTGAAGATGTAAATTAAATATGGGACCATAACAATAATAGACTTTTATGATGTGAAATAATTAAGGAATTAACACATTATTATAGTAAGAACCAAATCTAAGAATGTAGCATACCATACCACTAGACTACACACTTTAAGTAGACAGGGCTGTGTCTAAATCATCTTTATGTCCCCTACTATGCCAAATACTATCCCCAACATAATAGGTGCACAGTGAATTAGTAAATGATTAAATTAAATTATAAAAAATATCACATCCACAAACCAAGGAAGCAATTATTTGTCTACTACCTGATAAGACCAATAAATTCAATGATATTTATTATTATATTTATTACCTATTTAAATAAATATTATTATATTTATTACCTATTTAAATAAAATAATATTTATTACCTATTTAAAAATTTTTATATATATATACACATTGTTCAGCAGATCTTTATATGGAACATCAATCTAATCTTTTGTTGGACATACATTGAATCATTCAATGAATAACACAGTGAAAATTTTCAACATAACAGAAAGACATATTCTATTTGAAAAATGAGTAAAAAAGATGATTCTATTGTTAGTATTCTTATCTTCAGATTGTCTTCCATAGCACGTCCCTCTGATACAGATAAATAAAAACTTTCTTACCTAGAACTCTGATCAAGTTACTGCCTTTTATACTACTATAATGATATTCAAACTGCCTCCTAAGTAAAATAGAACAGAAACATTGTACATGCACATGCACTTGAATTGTGTACTACTTCTACCATATCAACTTCATTTTCTATGATATGCTTGCCATTATTATGCACTACAGCTAACTTGCTTGCCTGATGCAATTTTATTGTTGCAGCAAAGCACCGGTGGTGGTGGATTAATCCATCACCTCAAGTTTAGCAATACATCCTGAGCCAGTTATAGATATGCATTAATCCACAACTTAAAATGTAAAATATCAAGGAGTTGGGCCAATTCAGGAATAGGAGTTAAGAACAGAGTACTTCAAACATATCCAAACTGAAACTGGTTCTTTTCTCTGCCTAGAAAGGTACTTAACAATGGGTTCTGAATATCATGTTGACTGACAGCTATGCCATATAAAGAAGGAAACACTCTCAAATCTTACCTCCTTAAAAATACCATGTTTAACAAAAGAGTATGATGTATGGATCCCTACTGGATAGAAGTGTGAATATCTAACCCATTATATAAATAGTATGTATTGTATAGTATATAAAGGCTGTGATTTTATGGGATGCTACCTATTTTTTATGTTTTACTGTTGTGTTCATGTAAAGTAATTGTATGGGAATGGTGTATCTAAAGAAACAAAATGAGTGAAATTTAAATCAACAAACTAAGGAATAAACAGTACAGGTTAAAAAGAAGGATACATGTTAACAAAATAATGACATGCTGCAGAATAAAGAAAAAAATATGAAGAAGATACATCTGAGAGCAAAAGGCTGAGGACAGTTCAAATTGGTAGACTATGTAAAGACTGAAATAAAAGCATAAGAAAGACAGAGCAGAGAAGAAACGTGAATAATATTCATAGATAGTAATGAACTGAGGGAATTCCAATGCCATGATAAGTCATGATACAGAACAATGATATTTCTTTTATCCAATAGCTTCATGACAGGTAAAGCTATACTGTAATCTGAAGAACAAACAGACCTAAATTCCATTATAGGCCTGGTAAGTGACCAGTAGTGATACTTATAATATTTAAGAAAGCAAATGGACACTTAACTTTAGATTATACTGTTTAATTTTTTTTTCAACTTTGGAAAATGTTTCAAACTCCATTTTGCTATCTACTTGCTTTATTTTTTAAAATTAGAGAAATACCCTGTAAATCACTGTAGACAGCATTGCATTGCTTGTTTGAAAAAAAAAAAAAAAGGTTGATAGTGCATTCATTCTTATGCCACAAGCACTGAATCAACCATTATAACATTCAAACCAAGAATGATATTATCAGCAGTATTGATGCTATCTCCTACTCTGAAGCTTGAGTCTCTTTTCTTGAAGAGTACATTCTTAGGGAAGAAATCAGGATATGAAATTATACAAAATTGTGTGTGCAAGCATTCAGAAAGAAAGCAGGTAAAAGCTAATTCTCCTCCAAAAAAGGCAGTTTCTAAATGTGGATTCATTAATGAAAACGTAACCTAGCAGTCAGCAGAAGCATTTAGGAATGGAAGGCATACAGTACAATGCCAAGCATTAGAATCAGTGTTCTACTACCATACAACTGTTCTAGTTTAACTAACAATCTTTCTTTTGTTTCTTTTTGTTTTGTTTCCTCTCCGTTTTCAATTGGGAGAGAACTGTGTGAAGCTGATTGCTCATTTAAATCAGAAACACGTTGGCTATATCTAGGTTCAGTATGGGCGGGTACTGTTTAAGCATTCCACACACCTCCACCAATATGCCACAGACTCTCCATATCCCAGGCTTTCTGATAGGATTCAGCTGAGATTACATATAGCACTTTTACTTGTGCCACACATATGATCTCAGGTCTCAGTATGTACTGACATAGGTAGTTACAGTCAAACTTACTCTTCTCATAAATCCTGAAAAAGAAATGGTAGGGTGGAGGCAGAAAATGGACAGAATTTCTCTGCTCACCTAAACAGAACTAGTATGCATTGCTGCTAAAATAGTCTAATAGCTAGTAGCAAAGATCCATAATATTATATTTGTAATATAAGTATACATAAGCCATACAACAGACAATCTCAGTTTGTCACTGATAATGATGATGTCTAAATTGTTTTAGTACGTTACTTGTGCCAGGCATTGTTCTAGGTATTATACATCTCATTTAATCCTCATATACAAAAAAAGAAAATATTCCTGTTGGGTAAAGTTATTTTCATCTTCATTTTATACAAAATGACACTGAGATACAGAAAGAAACTGGTTAAACTGATTTCAACATATTTAGCTTATTTAAAGTTAAAACATGAAATTACTTGGGTTGGTTTTAATGCCCATCAGTGATTGACTAGATCAAGAAAATGTGGCACATATACACCGTGGAATGCTACACAGCCATAAAAAAGGATGAGTTCATGTTCTTTGCAGGGACACGGATGAAGCTGGAAACCATCATTCTCAGCAAACTGACACAAGAAAAGAAAACCAAACACCTCATGTCCTCACTCATAAGTGGGTGTTGAACAATAAGAACATATGGACACAGGGAGGAGAACATCACACACCGAGGCCTGCTCGGGGGAGGGGGGCTAGGAAAGGGATAGCAGGGGGTGGGGGAATTGGAGAGGGATAACATTAGGAGAAATACATAATGTAGATGATGGCGGGGATGGATGCAACAAACCACCATGGCATGTGTATACCTATGTAACAATCCTGCATGATCTGTACATGTACCCCAGAACTTAAAGTATAATAATAATAAAAAAAAAACCCATGAAATTATTTACCAACCTTCAACATTGTGATGTAAGACGAATGGCTGTCAATGACTCTTGATCTGCTACGTAAAGTTTCACGTTTTTCTTCTTGCTTAAACGACACCATAATGTATCACCTATGACTTCCAATTTGGGTTTATTTAAATTCAGTGACAGCTTAAAGGTACTTGGAAAGCAAACTGAATGAGGGATCCTTCCAGGCTTTTTACATTCTTTCACCCCCAACTAAGACAATCTTTCACAGTTGTGTAGCCCACACCTATTTAAACTGCAATTTGTCTTAGCAATTCACCTTTAGAAAGTCTTTCCAAGGCACTCACTTAAATCTTATATATCAACAACTCTTTATAGTTTGGAACTGATATTTCATCAGTTTGCATAATTAAATTACAATTGTACATTTAATTGGCATAAACAAACTTGAAAACAAACACAAATGACTCTAGATAAGCATAGCAGCAGGTAAACAGATAAAGAAAAACAAACCTTTTTTTTTTTCAGAGTATTCTGTTGGCCAGAAGCAGGAATAACCTAAGAGAGAGTCTACTGTATATCTATCATTTCCTAATCATAAATAATAGGTATATTAGCTTTCTGGAAGAATGGATTTACGATGGAGAAATACAAATAAATTTGGCAGAGAGGTTCACAACGCTACCAAAATTCTACACTAGAAAAGTAATACATTCCTTCTTATCTTTCTTTAATTACAAATTATAGGAGACTTCTTCACTGACAAAAACTAAGAGCACAAAATGCCACCCCAAACTCAATTCAGTATAAGAAGACTCCTACCCAAAGCATAACTATATACACTCACATACAAAAAAAAATTTAGTTAATAAAGAATCTAAGGTTTTAAGAAAGAAACTCCCTTACTAGAGAAAACCATCATCTCTTGGTGGGGAAAACTCTGAATTTAAGTTCAGGTTCAGGCAGTTACTACTTACTTGATGGGGTAAATCACTTCACCTCTCTAAGCTATAGTATCCTTCTCTGAAAAAAAAAAAGAGATAATAATAATGGTTCTCTCCTCACAAAACTATAGTCAGAAATATATAAAATAAAATACATAAAAACACTCTGCAAACTATCAATCATCTTACACATATAAATTGTTATTACTGGAAATCCTAGTTTATATTTTGGACACAATTTCACAAATGACAAGGCTGTGATTCAGAAGCCTAAATTACTTTCCTACTTACAGTGGCATGGATGACAGAGTAGATATAGAGAATTCTTGATTAACCAGGGAAAGAATATCATAGGCATGGGTGTGAGATCAAATGGAGATTTAAGGAAGTTAAAGGGCCCAGAATGAACTAATGCTGTATTGTAGACTGAGCAGAGATAAAATTCCAGAAGCCAAGGAGTGTTGTACAGTAAGTCCTGGCATGACTTTGGTGAGGATAGTAGGGAAGAAATAGAGAGATTAGCCAAAAAATATTTCAACTATACCAAATTAGTATTCCATCCTGCACAGTAAAATTTTGATGTCTTTACAAACTAAACAAAGTAGGGAATTTAAGATAATTCCTGTGTTTATGCTGTTTCTTTCCACTGGTCAGAATAATTAACCATAGGTTAGGAAGTTAAGAAAACAATAGGATAGACGTCAGTGAAGTTCAAGTACTTTAATTGGATTCCTTTGGGGACAGTTTGTTTCCCTTTCTCTCTGGCCATTAATCCAGCAGAGGAAAGTGATCTAACACAGCACTATGACATGAAGGGACAGACCCTGAGAGCCTGTCTCTCTATGATGACTGTTCTTTTGCATCCAGGCCGCCTATTGAAACTAACAATGCCTGCTGCTGCTGCTGAAGAGGATCATCCAAACTCTGAAAATCACACATCACACAAAGGGATGAAAGAATTCTTATTCCACAGGGTTTAGCTTGCAGCTGGTCATGCATGCCAGAGGGATGTGCCATGAGGATGACAAAAAAGCTTCCAAAGAGAATGGAAGGGGCAGCAGCCGGACATTCTGAGATACTCAGAAAACTATTCTTTTGAAACTAAGGCAATAAACTAGACTTCTTTATAGCAGAACTTTAGAAAGTCAGGGTTTTTTTTTTAATCTCTGCAATTCATCCACGTTAAAACATTCTTGTGATTAAAAGAAACTTGAATAATTTCTAATTGGTTATACATTTTTGAGGGTTTTCCATTTATAATAAGAGATCATATTATATAATTGTTTATTTTCTCCTCTGGGTTGGAACTCAATATCACTCCAGAGTTTAAAACTGTATGCAGGAATAGGTGTTGGGCTTTTCTGTAATTGATGTAGACACAACAAACAATAAATATGTTTGTTATACAAAGTAGCATGCTGGCTAAGATCACAGACTTTGAGGTCTCAGTGATGAAACTGATGGAACACTCACTGCATGGCATCAGGACTCATGTGTCAAGTAACAGTTTGCCCACAGGAGGTGCTCCAAATAGAATCAAGAGTCATAAGAACCTGCCCTACAGCTGCCATTACTCTTGGCCCCTCAGTTGGTCACAGCAAGGCATAATCTAGCTCTTAAGCTGCCTTGGATATCCGTGTCTAAAGAGTGTCAAAAGTAGCACCTAAAATTTTGAAAGACAATGCTGCACCGGGGCATTGGCCTTCTCTGATTAAAGTTCACTCATTCCTAGCAGTCTAAAAAGAACACTGGCTCTCCCTCCCTGGCCATTCCCCACTACTGTTTCAAAAAGCTCACTTTCTTTTGTTTATAGGATAAATGTGAGAGGCTCCTTTCATTGCCCTTAATGCTATACATAATAGACTTAGCAATCATTTCTACCAATTATATCACTGACTCAGAAGAACTCTGCATAACTAGATGTGTGACTTTGTGCAAGTTATTTAATCTCCTTTAGCCTTAGATTCTTCATTGGTCAAATGAAAATAGTATCTGTCTTATGAGATTGTTGTAAAGAACAGTAAGATAATATTTACCTCACAGTTTAGTTATGAGCACAAAGGGTGACTCAATAAATGTCAGTCATTGTCTATGTCATTTTCTATAACAAGAGTAACAAATAGTTCATGTAAGAAACTGAAATGAGAATTGGAACACAGTATCAAAAATATTTGTGTTATTGTTCAAATACTGTGTCATTTATTTCAGGTAGGATCACAGTTTAAGAAAAGCATTGCTTCTTCAAAAGATTACGTGAAAATAACACACTGGGAGAAATATTTCTTTTTCATATATTCAACTTGTTAGTTCTAATTAATCTCCTTCAAACCATTATAAACAAGTTCTTGTTACAAGTATTTTAACTTTTCAAATGGCTACTATTATACTATATTTTATGAATATATGTTTGGCATTGGAGGGTTTTCATGATTTTCCTGATATTTCTTATTCTTCACTCCTACCATCTCTTCCACTTACTCAGAAGCTCTTCCAGCCTCTCTCAGAAAGAGAAAACAATTTGAATGGAAACTGATACTATAAAAGCAACATTAAAATATATTTGGGAAAAAATGACTCTTACTCTAAGTCATGCTGTAGGTGCTGTACCATTCAATGGCACAAAATTAACTTTTAGCCCTAAGTCCATTATCAATAAATTCTAAAGACTACAAAAAGCACAGGGAAGGAAAAATATGTATATCTATAAACAAATAGATTATAATGAGGAAAAATTACATATAAAGAGATATTTATCATATAATTAAAAGTAACCATATACAATAAAATTTAACTCATAATAAATTTTTCCCTAAAAATTATAAAATATTTTAAATTCAAACTTAATTTTAGCAAATAAACTAAAAATTTACATAAATTCCTACCATTAATTATTTCTTTACATTATGAAACTCTGATCCCAAAGTTTTAAGCAAAAATCTTTCCTTCAAGTTGTAAAGAAGATTAAAAAAAAAAACAAAACCTACTATTTCATTCTAAAAAAAAATTGGCCCATAATTAGTGAAAATGTTAGTCATGTTTCTCATCTTTCCTCTTAGCAATGCCCATCCAATCAATGACTAGATCCTGTCAATTCTTTATTTTCACCATTATAGCCTAGAATCTTAAATAATCTAATTATTTTCAACCTCTTCTTTCATTCATGTTTATGCTTCAAGAATAACCTTCTATTAAAAAGAAAGGCTCAAGAAATTTCCCTTACCTCCTCAAAACCATAAATTGTTTACAGAATAAAATGTATCTGTAGCATACCATCCAGTTTTTCACAGTGTGGCACAGAACTACAATTTAGTTATTAAATAAATTTAAAAGATATTCACTAACTGCCTGATAGGTTCCAGAGTACAAACTTGATAATGGGTTGGTAGTAGTGACAAAGATGAGCCCCACAATCCCTGTTCTCAAAGAAGCCAGTTTAGTAGGGAAGCAAATAAGTAAACTAAAACTTGTAATGCCATTTAGTGAGTACAAAAAAGGTAACTAACTACACTGTGCTATCAGAATTAGATGTTAAGTCCGAACTCGTTGAGGAGAAAAGTTAAATAGAAATATGTTGGTTTTCTGTTTCTGACAATGATGAAAAGAAACAGCATTTACCTCCTGCCTTAAACAACTAAAAAACTAGACAAAATATATAAAATATTGGCTTATAGACATTGCACAACAGGCACAGCACAGCAATCGCTGAGCAAAGGAAATTAACGAGGTTATTCCCACTATTGCTGCAGCATACTACCTTGAGAGAGTTACCAGATCACGACTGAAGGAGAGAGAATCCTAACAGAGCCTGCTTTATCTAAAGTCACACTACTATCAAGGAGTGGAGCTGGGCCTCAGATAGGAATCTTTCTGATGGCAAAGTGCCCAGAAGTTTTAATTTTTACTCACCTTTACCTTTTTATTTTTTCTTTTGCACTACAGAAATAATACTTCAAAATTTAAACATTAATTCAGTGAATTTCCCCAGAGCCCAACTGTCCCGTCACATTAAAAATATTACCATCCTCTAAATATTGCATTACTTTGTGTCTACTGTTACATAATATTAACTTTCCTGCTACATTTAATAATAATTTTAATGTTATCTAACATTTATTGAAGCCTTACTACATTATTTCACATAGGTAAGAACACTTAAAATGAGATCTAACATCTTAGCAAATTTTAAGTGTACAATATTCTTAAGTGTGTGGTATTGCTGACTACAGGTACAATGCTGTACAGCAGATCTCCAGAACTTACTCATCTTGCTTAATTAAAACTTTATGTCCATTAATTAGTAACTTCCCATTTCCCCCTCCCTTCAGCCCTTGGCAAACACCATCATTCTATTCCTTGATTCTATGAACTTAATTATTTTAGATACTTCATATAAGTAAAACCATATAGCATCTGTCTGTGACTGGCTCATTTCAATTAACATAGTGTCCTCAGTTTGAGCCATGTTGTCCCATTATAGTATTTCCTCATTTTTAAAGACTGAATAATATTCCATTGTGTGTATATACCATTTTCCTTATCCATTCATCTATAGAAGGACATTTAGCTTGTTTCTACATCTTGGTTATTGTTAATGGTGCTGCAATGAACATGGGAGTGCTAATCTCTTTGAGATTCTGATTTCAATTCCTTTGGATAAACAACAAAGTAAGAATAGAAGGAAAGTACATCAACATAATAAGGGCACACATGAAAAGCCTACGTATCAATTTTTAATGGTGAAAAACTGAAAGCTATTCCTCTAAGATCAGCAACACAGCAAGGATGTTCACTCTTGATACTTCTATTCTACATAGTACTAGAAATCTTACCCAGGGCAATCAGGCAAGAAAAAAAAAAAGGCATCCAAATTGTAAAGGCAAAAGTAAAATTGTCCCAATATTAAACTTACTTATTAAAAAATTAAAATTGTCTGAATATTACCCCTCCCCCAAATTCATATATTGAAATTTAATTGCAATTGATAGTATTAGGAAGTGGAGCTTTTAGGAGGTGATTAAATCACAAAGGTAGATTCTATGATTTTATATATAGGAAACCCTAAAAACTCCATTAAAAAGCTATTAGAACTAATAAATGAATTCAGTAGAGTTGCAGGATACAAAATCAGCTGCATTTCTATATATTAACAAGGATCCATATTTAAAAAAAATAGAAAAACAATCCCATCTAAAACAGTACCAAGAAGAATAAAATACTTAGTAAGACAATTAAGGATATTAAAGATTATATACTGAAAACTACAAAACATTGACAAAAGAAATTAAAGATGGAAGATATCTTGTGTTCATGGGTTGGAAGATTTTAGTATTGTTACAATGTCCATATCCAAAGTGATCTATAGAGTCAATTCTACATTTCTATGATTCACGTGGAACCACAAATACCAGGAATAGCCAAATCAATCTTGGGAAAGAAAAAGAAAGATGGAGGCATCACATTTTATTGCTTCGAAATATATTACAAAACAAAAATAATCAAAACAATATGGTGCTGGCATAAAGATACACATATAGACCAATGGAACAAAATATAGAGCCAAGAAATAAATCTACACATAAATGGTCAACTAATTTTTTACAAGGGTGGCAAGAATACACAATTGGAAAAGGATAATCTCGTCAACAAATCGTGCTGGGAAAAACAGATACTTATATGCAAAATAATAAAATTGGACATTTATCTTACAACATATACAAAAATAAACTCAAAATCAATTAAAGATGGGAGGCTGAGAATCACCTGAACCCGGGAGACGGAGGTTGCAGTGAGCCGAGATCGCATCACTGCACTCTAGCCTGAGTGACAGAGCAAGACTCTGTCTCAAAAAATATGTATATCGATTAAAGACTTAAATATAAGACCTGAAACTCTAAAACTTGTAGAATAAAACATACAGGAAAAGCTTCATAACATTCACCATAGTAATGATTTCACAGCTGTAACATCAAAAGTACAGGCAACAAAAATAAAAATAAATAGCTAAGGCTATACATCAAACTAAAACCATTTGCACAGCAAACAACATAGTGAAAAGGCAACCTATGGAATAGGATAAAATATCTGCAAACCATATATCTCAGTGGTTCCCAACCTTTTTGGCACCAGGAACTGGTTTTGTGGAAGACCATTTTTCCAAGAACAGGGGGATTGTTTAGGGATGAAACTGATCCTCAAGCATTAGTTAGATCCTCATAAGAAGTGCACAATTTAGATTCCTGGCATGCACAGTTCACAATAAGATTCACACTCCCATGGAAATCTAATTCTGTTGCTGATCTGGCAGGATGCAGAGCTCAGGTGGTAATGTTCACTGGCTGGAAACTCAGCTCCTGTTGGGCAGTCCAGCTCCTAACAGGCGAGGGACCATTATTGGTCTGCAGCCCGGGGGTAGGGGGTTGGGAACCCCTGATATATCTGATAAGGGTTACTATCCAAAATATATAAAGAACTCCTATAATTTAAGAGCAAAAAGCAAAGAAACTAATAACCCAACTTTTAATAATGGGCTAAGGAGTTTGCTAAGGTCTAAATATTACACCTCCCCCAAATTCATATATGGAAACTTAATTGCAATGTGATAGTATTAAGAAGTAGAGCTTTAGGAGGTGATTAAATTATGAAGGCAGATCACTCAGGAATGGAACTAGTAATCTTAAAAAGAGATGATGAGCTGTTTGCCTTCCACAATGTGTGGGCTCAGAAGGCATCATCTATGAAGAATAGGCCCCCATCTGTATATAGAAACTGCCAGTGCCTTGACCTTGGACTTTCCAGTCTTCAGAATTATGAGTAATAAATTTCTGTTGTTCATAAATTGCCCAGTGTTTTCTTAGAGCAGCTCAGATTAAGAGAGACTTGAATAAATTCTTTAAAGTAGACATACAAATGGCCAAGAGATATATTTAAAAATATTTAACATCTCTTATCATTATCAGAGTAATTCTAATTACAATCACAATGAGGCATCACCTCACACCCGTCAGGACAGTTATTAATAAAACAAAAGACAAGTGTTGGTGAGGATGCAGAGAAATTTGAACCCTTGTACACTGTTGGTAGAAATGCAAAATGGTAAAGCCACTATTGAAGACAGTTTGAGTTTCCTCAAAAAATTAAAAATAGAAGTGTTACACAATTCAGCATTTTCTCTTTTAGGTATTTATTCAAAAAGAATTAAAATTAGTATCTTGAAAAGAGCATACTATGGTATTTCTCTAAATGCTGCATATGTACCAAATCATTTAATCCTCAAGACAACCCTATATAACAGATACTATTTTTAGCCTCAATTTGTAGGTAAGGAACCTGAAACACCGACAGGCTAAATAACTTGCCTAAAGTGAAATAACTAGTGAGTTTCAGAGCAGGAATTCAGAACAGAAAATCCAGCTCCAAAGTCCATGCATAAAACCTCATTGCTTCCCTATCTGAATCATCTAATAGACTTCTTAAATATAGAGGCAATTCATATAACTACAATCTTGTTATTTGTATATCTCACACTATCTAGAACAATGGGTTATTACTAAGAGATATTCTATGTTGTTTTTGATATGAATGAATTAATAAAAGACCAATATAAAGCTATGGAGGAATAATCACACTAAGTGCCAAGCCAGAACTCTGGTAAACCCTAAACTATATATAAAATGGGCCTAAAATTCTTTATGACAAATTATTCTTCATTCTCACATCTCCTCAGAAAGTTTATCCATAAGTAACTGAAGTTTTCACAGGTTTCACTGATAAGATCTTCACTCTTAGCTAATTTCAATATTGGAAAATTATAGACCATTATTTTATATTTATTTTAATGACCGTTAGGACACATATTTCACACATTTTAGTCTAAGTATAGAACAACATTAAGAATATATTTATATATTTGTGTGTGTAAGAATATATGTGTTTGTGTGTCTGTGTGTGTGTAGATATATGTATATACACGGAGAGTGAGAGAGAGAGAGAGAGAATATGGTGGTTTCAGGGAGTTGGCAATGAAGAAACCAGCAATGGTAATAACAAAATAGTAGGAATAAAAACAACTAACATTTTCTCAAACACCTCTCCAGAGTTAATGAGTATTACATGCAATAATCATAATTAAGACAGAAGTAATGGAAATACGTGCACATAGCTACAAAATACCATAATCTCATAATTAATCTTCAGTCCTTTGAGTCTTTTTTTTTTTTTTAGATGATGTCTCCCTGTGTCACCTAGGCTGGAGTACAGTGGAGTGATCTCAGCTTACTGAAACCTCTGCCTCCTGGGTTCAAGCCTGCCTCAGCCTCCCGAGTAGCCAGGATTCTCCTGCCTCAGCCTCCTGAGTAGCCAGGATTCTCCTGCCTCAGCCTCCTGAGTAGCCGGGATTCTCCTGCCTCAGCCTCCCGAGTAGCTGGGACTGCAGGCACCCGCCACCACACCCAGCTAATTTTTGTATTTTTAGTAGAGATGGGGTTTCACCATTTTGGCCAGTCCAGGCTAGTCTCGAACTCCTGACCTCAAGTGATCCACGCCCCCTTGGTCTCCCAAAATGCTGGGATTACAGGTGTGAGCCACCTCGCCCTGCCCTTAGAGACAAATCACAAATATTTATCATGAAGTTTAAGTTTTGTTCATTAATTTCACCCTATTCTTCATAAAACTCTGATATGCTAAACCTTCAATAATTCAATCACATATTATCCAAACTTTAAAAATAATTGTTCAAGGGACATATGTAATTTATATTACATTACATTACATTACTAATCGATACTAGTCATAGAGCGCCTACTATGTGTTGGGGAAAATACTAGGTGTTTACTATATTATCTTATTTACCCTCCATCATTCTAGTTTGGCTTTCTTATCTGCATTTTACAGATGAGGAAAATAGCTCAGAGTTATGAACTGAATGTTTGTGCCCAAATTTATACGTTGAAACCCTACCCCAATATAATGCTACTAGCAGACGGGGCTTTTGAGAGGTAACTTGGATTAGATAAGTCATGAGGGTAAACCCTCATGAATGGGATTATTGTTTTTGATATAAGGGATCCCTTATAAAAGAGATCCCTGAGAGCTAGCTTGCTGTCTTTCTACCAGAAACACAATGAAGAGTTAGAGGTCTGCAGCCCAGAAGAGGGTCTTCACCAGAACCCAACCAGGCTGGCACTCTGATCTTGGACTTCCAGCCACCAGAACTGTGAGGTTATAGCAGCCCAAAGTGACTAAGACACTCAAAATAAGCTGTCCATGGTCTTACAAAGATCAAACATTGTACTAGAACAGGAATTCAAATCTACCTTGGGCTACCACAAACAATAAGAAAATTTTGCAAAGTAGGAGACTGTAAAGTTAACATACAAAAATCAACAGCCTTCCTATACAGAAACAAAAGCCAGTTAGAAAACAGAAGAAAAGACCCTGTTTAGTATAAGAAGTATATAAGAGAGAGAGTAAATAAATAAGTGAATATCATACTAAAAGGTAGACAATAATAAATGTTTAAACCTAAAGCCAAAAGGAAAATTATAGAACATTTTAGCAAGACACAACAATTATTGAGCAAATAAAAATAAAAACAGATTCTTGGATAAGAAGATTCACCCTCATAAGAACATTAATTGTTGTGATGTTCATTCATAAATTCCTTACAACTTCAATAAAAATGCCATCAGGGTTTTTATTTTTCCTCAAGATCTGCTAGTTGATTATAAAGTTCACTTAGAATAAAAAGGAAGCAAGAAAAGCCAGAAAACACTGAAAAAGAGTAATGGTAGGAGTAGGGAGGGAAACTAACATTTTAGATATAAAAACACATTATAAAGCTTCTATAATTAAAATAATGTGATAATGTCACATGCATAGACAAGTCAATGGCACAGAATAGAAAAATATAAAAATACATCTGATTGTATAGAAAAACTGTAGGATACCATGCAAGTACTAGAAGAAACATTGATGAATTCCGTTACAAACTGAAATTGGGAAAATTGTTTCTAATTATGCTTCAATGTGATAATATGCAAGAAAGTCAACTAAGCAATGACATATTAAAGGCATATACCTCTTTTTATCAAATAATCATCATTCTCTGGATTCTATGTAAAGCAATACCTAAAACAGCCCTGGAATCACATAAATCTCAAAATTGTGGAGTAGAACCAACTGTAACATTTCCTCTTTCTTCATCATCATTTTAAACCCCAGCAGAAAGACCACAGTAATATAACCAAAACCCAGAAGAGCCTAAAACACACATCTGTAGGGTTTGGTTGGAAATAAATGACGCTCTCCTATATCCAATTCATATCTAAGACTTTTCCTTGCATTTCAGCATGATGATGCTTACTTTTTAACAGGGATTACAATCCTTGAATATCTCAATCTACCATTTATATTAAAAAATGCATAAGTAGTTTCTATGTGCTAGAGGGCAAGGGCCCTTAATAGATATTTAGATTTATCCTATAATAAAAAAAATAATGCAAATATATGCCAAATCTCTGTAAACAATATTTTCAGAAAATTTGTTGTAGAGAAGGACCCCTGGTGTCCAGCTGGATTTAAGCCAGTCTATAATATAGCTGTTGCCTTCGAGTCTATTATGAGACAGATCTTTACTTACCTTGAAATGTTTGAGTTCACCATAAAATATAGCAAGTTTCTAAAATGTGTAAAGATTATATTTAAGGATACAATATTGGTAATGCTACATTATTTCCAAATAAACATTTTGAGAAGCATGATATAGATTCTTTAACTGAATACACCATCACTGACTGGCAGAAATGTATCTCAGACAATAGTTACAGTGTCTGATTGGTGTCTCTGGAACATACAGATAGCACCTACAATTATAAAAATAAGTACTATATTCACAAGTGGCTTCTGGAAAAGCTTCTTTTAAAAAACAACATTAAAATGGCACATTGGCAAAATACATTACAGCCTTGCTGTATACTAACATTGCCTTGCAAATGAAAACCTGCACTATTCCTTATGATCAGGGTTTCACCCATTTATTTGGTTAATCATTCAAATGGCTAAACAGACCTCTAATTTGAAAATAAAAACCAATCGATGCAATCACAAACAAGTTCTAAAATTGCGGTTTATAAAAATTGAAATCTTGTTCTAAGCCAAAACACACACACAGTTACCTTTTCCTAATCAGAGCATTCATTTCTCCTCATTATGATCTCACAAGCACATTAAAATCTTATTAACATTAATTACTTCTAAGCGCCTATGTATGAGCAGTGACAGTCGTGAGTGTGCGTGTGTCTGGATCATATCTACATTTATATACCTTGCTGCACTTTGCTTATAAAACATGTGAAAATATTTCTGCTAACACCAATTAGCTAATTTCACACACACACACAGATAGTAAACTGCTGTCTCACTGCACAGCCTATCAGAAACCACTAAACATATGGACAAACGGACGGGAAAGAAAGCAGAAACACCTCTTGAATGTGAAAACTAAAATGTCTTATACTTGAGTCTGAATTGTTAAGGAGAAAACAAGTTAGGAAAACAAAATAACAAAAAATGCCAAATAATTTAAAATGATAAAACCAAGCATTCTATTTTCTACACAGATGGGTTCAGTGATAAAATGATAGAGACAAAGGAAAACTGGCAAGCAAAAAGCAGCTAACACAGGAGAAATATACAGAAACGAAAATGTCCTTCCTAACATGTATGTACATGGACACACATGTACAAACATACACTTTTCTGCTCCTCTTAAATATACTCATATTATAATTTAAATAAAAACACTATAAACTTTGACCATAGGGTAATAGCACACTACATTTCAAAATCAAACAGGTCTATCCTCACAAGCAAATAAATATTCCTGCTCAAACTAAATACTTTCTGAATTCTACTTACACTAAGAACAACATACACAGGAGCCATTAACACCTACAACGGAAACTCATTTTAAATGCAAAAACCTAGGCAGTTATAGCCACACATATTATTCTTAACTCTTTGCTTCACAATCTCCTTTTCTCAGCATCCAACTATTTTATCATTCACACATACACTCCGCCAATTTGTGTCCTTCTTTGCCTCATCATCTGTCCTTCATTGGGAATATTATTAAAGAATAACTATTGATCATCACATCCACATTTTCTTTTTCAACACATGTGCCTATCTTCTCACAGCCGAGAGTTTGGAAATCCAAAGTCCTATTAGATCCAATTATCTCTATATCCACATATTCTATCCTGAGTCTTTCTGCCATCTTTAATTTTTCTTTGTTGCCATTAAACTTTATTGTTTCAAAAAGAAAATACTTCAGAATTCCTTATGAAAAACACCAAGCATTAGCCAAAAACTAGTCTGTATTCCATAATAAAATTTTTAGTGAGGAAAACACTTAACCTCATTGGACTACAACACCTATGTCTGTAAACAAAGGAGAGTAAAAAAACTTAAACATAAGAGTATTATGCCTGATTACATTATTTTAGAACATTTGGTTGTGAATGAAATATAGAAAGAATACAATACATTCAACCAGCCAGCACAATTAATGTTCAAGTTGACTTAAGCAGTGAAGCTATAATTAGAGCTCATGCTATAATTCCAATTTTCTACCTATTGTCTAGCAAGCTCACTGGCCAACAGCATAAGGGTCAATGACCCATAGCAATATAGGTTGCTTCACAGAGATGGGCTAGCTACATGATAAAATTCTAAGCGCTCTCTCTGTAGAGTAGGATATATATTGGAGAAGAAATGATAGGGAGCAGAAAGAGGGTTTCTAAACTTTAATGAAATAGTATTAAAATAGGTGACATTGATATTAATATAAAGTTTAAATGATAACCAAGAATATACTGTATTTTGTTTTAGTTTAGTATTATTCAACATGCTCATAACTGAACAAAGTTTAGTGGATATTCTCTGTGAAACCTAAAACCTGCTAATATAAGCACTATTAGCTAATAAAGTGGTAAAAGTTTTTTCATAAACTAAAGAATAGTAAAATAATGCTACATGCAATAAAATGGTATTTTAAAATGAGCAAGAGTTATTTCAAGTAATTTCCAGTTTACCATAACAATTTACAAATTAAAATCATCATCCTTATGATGTTTACATAGACTTTGTATAGGTCAACAGGCACAGTACTATTTACTATTTGTAAATATTCTGAATTAAGCAGGCTTACCATACTGCATGAAGAGTGCCCTTAAAAAAAAAAAAAGCCTAGGGAACTAAGAAAATAAAAATTCGAAAACCTAATAGAATTAGTAGTTGCCTGTCATAACACAATAGCACTCTATACTTGAAAAATACATTGATTTTTAATTAGTAAACACTGAAATATTTGTTTATAGGCCATTTATAGCCCACTAAACAAAATCTGGGAACCAAAAATTAGAGTATTAACAACAATTGCCAAATGTAGGTCTAACAGGTTTTTTTAAATATTGAAATAAACAGATCAGTGAAAAAAATATGAAATTTGTTTTTTAAAAGATCACTTTATATTAACATTTTCAAGAACACACTGCATTAAGATAGATCCCTAATGATCAGAAAATTATGGAAAATGAGGAGCGACTAAAGTAATAATCTTGAGTAAATATAAAAAGTATCATCATATTAATCAGTTAGCTATGCTGCAGACAGCATCCCAACAATCCACTGACGTATGACCAAGATATAACTAGCAAAAAGTGCACAAATAAGTTGAGACTTAGAACCCACATTCTCTTTCATAAATGCACCATTACAAACTGCAAAGATTAGGTGGCCAAATTTCAACATCAATGATTCGCTATGCATTTGAACCAGATCTAAGAATCATGGTCTTTATTTTCCAGTAAAAGCTAATAAGCTGAGACTTACTTAACTCTTTACTGTTTTGTTTTGTTGTTGTTTTTTTTGTTTTGTTTTTTAAGCTTCTCAAGGAATACTGAAATCGAAGACTACATGTGAAAACGATAGTTCGTCATTTTCAAAAAAAATATTCATCCAGATTGCCCTCCAATCGGTGAAATCTGAGATGTCTAAGGAGTCTTCTTTGTGAAAGTCTTACAAATATATCCAAAGATGTTGAGTCCCATATGGCTCTGATAAATGAAACCCGTTATTCTGAATTTCAAGCTCTTCTTTAAATCAAAACACTATTGGGTGAATTTGGTGCTCATGAAATAAAGCACTAATTGCGTGGCCTAACAACACTGAATCCTCTGCCTAGCAGACATTTTAAGTTGTGCCAAATTGGTTTTGGGATGTGAACAAATATCCTGGAGCCAGACTCTCTCACATGCACAAACTACTCCCTGGAAGTAAGTTGGACACTCTTGGAAACTGCATTAACTCTTTCAGGCCACCAGGGAACCTAATTCTCACTAAAAGGCCTCTTTTAAGGTAAACACAAGTCATTTCATCTAAAGTTAAACCTATCTAAGAGGTAAAAGAGCAAAAACTAATTTGTGGCTAAACATTAAAATGTCCATAGACATGAAATAGTCCCTATACCCCAATGGATGCTTTTTCAAATGTAACCAGAACATTTTATATGGGCATAATTTCCAAGACATTAATAAGAGTTGTGTGCATTCAGGAAAAGAAATTCATTTTAAGCTTAATATGCCACATTTGCCTTAAGCCAAGTGATAAGAAACTTTTGTTTCTTTGGTAATCACTCTCAGCTTATTATATCAGGAAATTTCTTTTGAGTTTTTGTTTCACCACATAAAATATGATTTCCACACTAGAAATTTTTTACGGTCTTTTTGTTCTGGTTCAGAAAAAGGCCTACAAACATGAAGCTGAGAATTTAAATGGTAATTAATCTAATCTAATCCCATCTCCCTCATACTTAAATTTAGGAGTTCATAAAAACAATTTTTAAAAGCACCTAAATATAAGAAAAATTTACAAAAATGGACTTTGTATTTTTTTTAATTTCTTCAGCAGTAATTTAGAAATAAGTTGTTTACTTTGGTAGTGCATTTTAATTAAGCATTTTATTTGCAGTATAATGAAAGCACAGCATTTCTTTCCCCTTTTATCTCACTGATAACAATCCTGGATTATATTTGTCCTCAGGATTATCTAAACTAACTACAATTTTACACTTTTAGGTCACAGTCATTTTGTCGCTGTCATTCATCTTTCACCTTAAAGGCTTATGTTATGAAGATAAAGTAAAAACTGCTTTTTTGGGGGTGGGAAATAGCTAAATGCTTATGAAAATGGTGTTTCTCAGTCATTTCTAGTTTAAGCCTTCTATTTCTTAGAGAACCATATTTATTTTGTTCTCTAAGAACAATTGGTATGAATTTAAGAGTATTACTAGAAACCTATGTTCCATCTCCAACAAAGCTTTATATTCTAACAATTAGCCTGCATGTGCTGCTGCTATTGACTCTTAATAATATATATTAAAAAAAAAAAAAAACAGCCAAACAGCCTTGTCAGCCAATGCTAAAATGAAAGTAGCTGCTATTTGCAAGTAGACAGGACACAGTAAATCAAATGTGTGTAGCTGCTTCTGGCTTCTATTGGTTCAAACTACAATTCTTAGAATGGAGTACAGACTATGGGTGTGTCAATATGAAGGACAGCTACCTGATTTTCATTGGAGTTTCACATCTCTGAATAATTCACATACTTCCAAATGAAAATTTGGAGGATCTGATAGTCCACTGGTCTGTGTGTGTACTATGTCTGATGTGATGGCATCACTTCTAAGTTCTGTTGCATATTCAGTTAGTTAGCTGCTGGTAAGCAAGTAAAACTCACATTCTAGTAGAACTTGTTTGATATCTAGAACCTTACTAAGCACACTAAGGGGTAAATTGTAATACTCAACAGATACCACATTAAAAAGTTTTCAGTAATTTTTAAAATATTTATCATATCAGTGAGAAGTTGTTCCAATACATACTCACAACTTAAGGTGATACTAGGGCCAAATAGCAACTCTCCCCTGTCATTCAAGCACAGAGGCTATCTGGGGCAGTTATAAACTTTATTGAAGTCCAAAGTTGTGATTCATATTTCCACCATGGTCCTCCTTTCCAGCCTAAATCCATCTAATGATATCAATTTAGGAGAAAAAGACATTGAAATTTAGCTTATGTTCATTTCAAATATCTCAGATAAACTGTAATTAGGAGGTAAACATAAAAATAGCCTATCTTTTAATAGGTGTCCATCACATTTTTCACATTTAGCATTCTGCCATGAGCTCAGACCTATTTATTCAATAACATTTCTTTTTTCTAGTTCTATGTTCATTACTGACATGATCCAAAAGGCTTAAAATGACAAAAGCCAAAAGGCTTAACATGATGGACACTGTCCTTATAGCTCAACTAATTCTAAATGGTTTTGACAATCTATATATATTTAATAACTAGCCTTTACACCTGAGATTATCAGCAGAATAATTTTTTAGATGTTAAAAGGCAGTAGCCAAAGAAGAGGAGGAAAAAAAAGCTAGGTAGGGATATTAGAGGAGCATCTTTATCAACAAAGGAACTGGATTGTCCAATTTCCTCACTGGAGAAATGAATAACCTAGTTCCCAGTACCAACCCCAGCACTGAAAACTGCTGTGTAACTGTAGGCAAGTTATTTAACGTCAATTGGCTTCTACTTTTAATCTGTGATGCAAGGGTAATACAGTTTCAGGTACCAATTGCTTCCTGCATCCCTATATTGGCTAGGATCTTTAAAAAATTATTTCCTGGCCAAAACCTCACCCACATGCCATCAGTTATTTTCCCTCCTTTTTCCTGTCTGCTTTGCCTCTGCAGGGAAATAAAATTAGCAGTCAAAGTTAAACATGCCCAGTGGGCAAGACAGACTTTGGTTTAAGGAAAGGGATGGAGTAAGTTGTGTTAAAGTGCTTATTTGGCCCCAAAAGGTTCATTGTTGGGATACTACCTCCCACAAGTAGCTCCACTGGAATTTTTCTCAGGAAAATGGAGAACTGTTTTAAGATAGACACACGGCCTTTAAGCTGGTCTCAAATCAAAATAAATTTAGGATATTCAAAAAACGCCCTACAGGATTTTCCCTGTGGAGCCTAAATAAATCACTGACCAAATTTTCCAATTCATACTCTGCTGTTAAATGGGACTTTCTGCAAAATCATGGTTTAATTTCCACATCTGAAAAAGGAGTATAGGTAAAGTTCTTCACTTTGGGTTTTTATTCTTCTCTCTTCTCTGATAGTATTCTAAAAGAATGCCATTTGAGAAAAGACCACTTGTAGAGAAGAAAACTGAAATACAACTCCAAATTTCCAATAAACTTGAAAGTCTGTTGAAGACAAGACTACATCCCTGGTTAGTGATTTTGTGGGTCTTTCTAAAAAAAAATGTACCTTTTGATACATAGATAGGTGTTAAGAATATCCCAAAAGTGTGTACATATCTAAATTTATAAAATCATAATTATTTTCACACCTAAAGGATATATTTCAGAGCCCTTACTGCATTTTATTGCATATTAATAATTTGCCTATTATTAAATGTATAAAAATATATAAGTATTACATTTTTAGCCAGTCATACGGAAAAAGTGAGACACTGTAAAAGTTTGTATACTATATGGTATACATTTGCTGCCATTTTATACTATGAGGCATTGTTTTTTCAGACAAAAACATTAGAAATACTCAGGAATCCGTTTTTAGATTTTATGAAGCACTGAGGCATTAATGCTGTTAACATCTTCAATGGATTTTAAATGCAAGCCAATTATTTTAAGACCAGTAACAATGGCTATACCATAAAATTGTTGTGTTTCACAGTGTGCCATAATAGATAAAATTGGAATTTTCCTTCAAATAATCTGTCCCATCCAAGAGTTTTAACTCAGATAAAAATATAAACAAAAGATTATTCACTTCAACTTATTTTCCTAGAGGATTGTGCATTATTAATTTCAAACTTTACAAGATTTAAGAAATTACTGGACCGATTAAGGGAGGCAAAATGTTTTGTTCCCTACAAAGGAAACAAACTTAATTCCCACAAAGTTTAATTAGTATTTAGTGGTTCAACAAATGGAGGAACAGCCTGATTCTGAAGACCAACTGCAAAGCAGAGTCAGAAATTGTATATACTACTGGTTAACTTTGTTGTGAAAATTAGAGTGAACCAGAGTTCAATCCCAGTTCTGCCACTTACTAGATCTGCAATCCTGGGCAAACCACTTAACCATTCTAAATCTTTCTTTCCTTATCTTTAAATATGGTTAAGAAATACTTCATAGCAAAGGCATAGCAGTTAAAAGAGATCACATAGGCAAAGTTCCTTAACAATTCATTAATTATGATTATCACTACACTTTAGACCCCTTCTGACCACTGAGAAGACTTGAATTCTAGATCCAGCTAAAAATCATTTTCTTAATAGAAAATTTTTTTCAAAATTCAATTTACATGGTCTAAGCAACAATTATGATAGCATGTCAGAGGCTAACGTGGTACCCTAAGTTAGACATTATTATTTAACACAATGGTCACCTGGTAAAAATTTACTGAATGAGAAAAAAATATAATAGGATGTAATAGAAAGAACAGAGACTAAATCTTGGCTTTGACTCTTAGCAGCTGTGTGAATTTGGCAATTTTTTCTGTAAGCTTCAGTTCTTTCATCTGAAACATAGGCAGAAAACCAGTGTATGTAACAAAGTTGTTGTATGCAAAGATTAAATTAAACACTTTGTGTGAAAGGTACTTAGTAATATCTTGTTTCCTTAATTTTGGCATTACAGGACAAGAGTTGTAATTGGTTTTCAAGCGCAAACTTTTCTTACATAACAGTAACAACTCTGGCCTCCTACATAAAGTAAGATTATGTTTAGTTAAGGAATAATGTGAGAGATGAGGATAAATTCAGGTGTGACAGTAAATATGTTTTAACAATATACCCTAGAAACAAAAGCAATGATTCTCAAACCTTGCAATATTATTAGGATCTTTGGGGGTAGCTTTTGCAAAATATGGTTGTCCAAATACCAGTCTATAGACACTCCAACTTTAGATATGTGGGAGTGAACTTAGGAACCTGTGTATTATAAAAGCCCTTGGGTGATTATGACATATAATAATCAACTAAAGTCAAGTTTTCTAAAGTATGTGGGCCAGCTACAACTCAGGATGCCTGAGTTCCATTCCATACCCATTAACAATGGAGCTCAGAAATTTGAATTTTGACCAAGATCCGAAGAACGTCTTATGTAAACTAAAGTTTGAGAACCACTGGACTAGACTATGGTAAGATAATATTGAAAAGGATATTTTCATATTTGGTTATTTAAACATTTTTGCCCTCTGTTTTAAAATAAATATTACTGTCAAAAATTATGAGTGATGAGTAAAAATTTTATCTAAAGAAAATATTAGTTTTAGAATTTATTATTACAAGTTTCAAAATCAAAACAGGAAATAGAGATAACATTTTAAGTCACCTCAAGAGGGTCTACCAGCACAGAAAAGTATTTCACCTAAGAAATGCCATGAGTTTCAGTGTTTCTTAAATTTGTGTGTTTTGCTTTGATTTAGTTTTTATTATCCATTCCTTCTTTAATTAGAGCAGTAATTACAATAAATAATATTTGTACACTGCTTTACCACTTATAAAGAAATTTCATATATATTAACTTAATCCTTACAATAACCTTGTGAGGTATATAGGAAGGGTAACATATATTATCATATCTCTCCCAATAAGAAAACTTTCTTAAAAAGTTTATGCAACTTGCCCAGTCATAAAAGTCTGCTGGTGTTTATAGTGATATATGGACTGAAACCTCTAGATGTAAGTTTCATATGAGATTGTGTGAAATTTAAAACTTAGGATTCATTTTCAAGTGTTGCGAATCAAAATCAAAATAGCCTGAGAGTCTCTAAACTGCAAGTAGGCCACAGTCCTCTACCAGCTGTGAGTTCATCTTACTATATAAGTTTATTATACTTTATTTATTATATGGTTAAAGAATAGAAGGAGAGTGGAGCTCAATTAACCAAAAACAAATGAACAAAAAAAGCAAAAAACAAATAAAAAATTGGAATACTCATCCATTAGAATACTATTTACCCTGCCTATTTGCAATTCAATCCCCTATAAGCCCTTTGCCTCAGTTTTCTCTTCTAAAACATGAAATATCAAATAAGGACTTTCAAAGGCTAGCAATTTAATTTTCAGCTATGACGGTACTTTAAAAAGTGAAACTAAATATACAGCTAGAATAATTCTAACATTTGCCCATCCCTACAAAAATCCTGTCAAATCAACTAGTCCAGTCCACTCATTTTACACATAAGAAGTAGACCTAAAAAACTTAATTATGTTACCCCAAATAATAGCAAATTTGTTGTAAAGCTGGAATTAAAAATTATCTTAACACCAAAGTCAGTTACAATACACACTTGTGAATAGGTAATGTCTTGTTTTCAAAATCAAAAAGAGAAAATGGTCATTTTTACTAAGAAAGGAAGAAGGTAATTTATAAAGGGATGTTTAGGCAGGATGTGGTATCAGAAGGTGTTTTTCCAAAGTAAAAACGCTCCAAACTTATTTTAAACACAGAAATGTGTATGTATTTTATATATATAAAACATATATACATATATATATAAAACAAATGAGAATATTATAAACTATCTAGACATAATCATTTGTTTAGACCTCAAATATTTGCATAGCTCTGTGCTGAATGCCAATAGAAAGTTCTGGAGTATGAATAAGACAAATGCTATCCTCGAGAAGCTCAAAGTTTAGTTGGAAGATGTGCCTACAAACAATGGCAATGGCAATACAATGTGAAAAGTGATATTGCCAAGCTATGTATATAAAAATTGCTGTGGGAATGTGAAAGTAGGAGCACCTCAATGTCTGAAATGATTGAGCTTAGATGAGTATCTCTGACAATCCCTGTCTTCTCCATTTCCAATTCTAAATTAAATACATCCCTGTTTATGCCAAGAATTGTTAAAGAATTTCTGATACACCCTGGTAGGAGAAAAGTAGTAAAGTGCACACATCCTAACTTTTCCTTGGATATTAAGAATTTTCAAAGACTAAAACATATTATAGAATTTTGGTACAGCTACTACGAAATCAGAGCCTGAAACAATTTGCCAAATTTTTGCAAATTGTCCTGTCCTTTTTTTTTTTTTTCACTGACTCATGCATCAGTTACTTGCACAGCAACAGGGACACAAGGTGGCACTGTCGTGCTGACATTCATTTCAGGGCCCTTTCTAAATGGACAAATTTGAAAGAAGCAAAAAAGACCCTATTGTGACAACTAACACCAGAGTTGTAATACTGGCCTTCTTCTGGGTATACTAACATTAACACCGGCCTAAAGAGGAGTATTTTGCACTTCATGAATATCACATCATGCCTATATAGAAATAGGACATACTCTCTGATGACTTCCAGAAAATGTCATGTATGTATTCACAGAAATGTCCAAAGGCATAGAGTGCAGCTTTGCCATTAGGAAGTCAGAAGTGAACTGCTTGCTAGGCAAGGCAGTGGACACGGATCGCCTCTCCATCTAGTGGCCAGTGGAGAGGAGTGGAGCCATAGTAACCATGTTGCACTTCATTCCATTAAAAACGGTCTTTTTACCAAATCACCCATAGGCAATTAAGTCAGTTTGTCTGACAAACGACAATTTTTGGTTTATGGCATTCATTCAATCATTAAACAGACTCAATAACATATTATGACGTCTATTGAAGTTAAGAAAAGTCATCACAAAATTAAAGTGCCTGTGCTCTGTCAAGTCACATAAATGTCCTTTATTCTTCCCTTATTACCAACCCTAACTTTTCTCCATTTATTTGTGACTTACAGGTAGAAAATACAAGCAAGATTATCTATATATGTAGCTACTTGAAATCACACACTCTTTTAGATGAAATAATATTTCAAAAAGCTTTTCCCCTTATTTTACAGGAAGGAAACTGAGAGATCATGATTTATTCAAAGTCACAAAGTCAGAACAAAAAACCAGACCTCCAGATTTAACCACTTTAAATCCATTTTGGCATTGATTAATACCTCCTGATTCCCCAGAAAATGCTTTTTGTACCACAACATAAAGTTTCTTTCAACATACCAGGAAAATAGTTTCTTAAAATGTTTTTTATTCATATATTTTTAGGCTAAGGTGATATGAGTGAAACTATTGTATATAGGCCTAGCACATCTTCATATCCATAGGTATATTTTGAATGTGTTATAAGAACACAATTATTTTTATATTTAACAATTACATTCAGTCAACATTTAGAAAGCAAAAAAGCAAGTGAGGTAGGGAATAGGTGGAATGTGTTGGTCAAAATTACTATACAAAAATGGTTTCAGAAAGCCATTATGTGAAACAAAACCTGAATCCATTCAGACTTCTAGAAGAGTTGTTTTTTGTTTTGTTTCATATAAATCATTTGACTGTATTTTGTTTTTTAAGAGGAAACACACACATTTATTCAGCTAATCACTTCATCTATTTTAATTCAGCACATGATGCTGTTTGGGGGCATATTTTGGGAATGCTTTGTTGGTAAAGCTTCTTATCAAAACAAATGAAATCTGTCCACCAACTATAAAAATCTGCTCACAACTTCAGACTCAAGAATTAAAGGCCAAAGGTATGAAGGAAACCTGGCAGTGGATGTTCTAGAAATGTGTTAGATGTTTTGACTTCCTTCTATGATCTTCTTTGGTGGTACCACTGGAATCTGTCTTGGGGTGCAAAGGGAATTTAAATAGATCTGCTTTAGACAGATGCAAAAATTAATGCTGTACAGAGAATGCAAATGCCTTTTAATGGGAGTTAGGGAAAAAGTCTTTTTATTTCATTATACTTCTAAATTTTGAAGCTTCAAAAGCATGAACCTCTTTGCTACTCTCAGCTTTACCCCTGTACCCTCAGCTTTATCCCTTTATATTATCTCAATTTATCTCTACTTGTTTCTTAATCATCTCTAGTTGTCTCCCTTCTAGAAATGAGGTGACGGGATGAAGATCATTGTTGATTTGGAGAACTAGAGAAAGTAAGGACTACTATAAAAAGTAAGTTCTTTCTGCCTTACCTAAAGCTAAGGTAATAAGTGCAAATCACCAAGAAGATGGAGAAATTAGCAAATATGTTCAGAACCAGAGTATATGTATTGGGCCAAGAAGAATTTTAATGTGTATTTAAGAAGAAAATAAAACAAAAAATGTATAAAGTCATCCTTACAAACTATTTGCCTAGTGACTATTTAAATAATAATTGAGATGAACAGTTTCTCACTGTTTAAATGTCTTGGTGCCTAAATAAGGTATTTTTGTTTATTTTAAATGACAGCCACATAGCTTTCACATACACATATACATCAACCAGAAAAATTATATAGCCTGGAACATTTCTAGTTTTCTGCAAATAATAGCTTTTTCTTTTTTACTAAGTTTTAAGTCGCTACCCAAACAAACTGACAACATTAATTTTCCCTCAATTACATTCCATTTACAGGAAAGAAGCTTATACTATAAAAGGATTTGCAACAACAAATCACACTTTAATTACAACAGTAATTCACAGAAAATTTTTGAAAAGAAATGTAAAAATGACAAATATCTAAGCTAACTCAGTAAAAAACAAAAAAGTAAAGACTTCTAAAATTAGAGAAAAGTAAAATTTAAAAAATTTTAAATGTTTGATTTTAAAAAGTTTAAATTAAGAATTTTCCCAATAACAAAATAGTACTACCATATATAAGATTCATAATTACTTCCATTTCTACATTTTTAGTTTCCATCAATTGGGCATCTTTTTGATATCCCAAAACCTCAACCTCATACCATAATTTTATATTTAGTGAATGTAAATCTTTACATTAGTAATGTAATATGAAAACTTTCAAATATATTGACCTTTTAAATGTATAATATGAACAGTAAATTCATCATATCTCAAAATACAGAAGTATTCAGTGTCAAAATTACTTCCAATATCAAGAAGATAAACATATTTTGCCATAATTACCACATATTCTATCAGAGTTTCAAAGGTAAGACTGAATGTTCAGAATTAGTAATAAAAAAAAAAGTTCTTCTTCCATCGGGGAACTAGATAGATCAATGAACTCACAGTCCTTGTTCCTTGTCTCGGTATCCTCACTTGAAAGTCAGTAGCCAGCTTTCCCCAAGTTAAGACAATTACAAAGGTTGTGCTGGTTAACTGAACTACAAAACACCAGGGCTGGAGTTTCAGTTGAGTTTCAAAAGAATCCAGAAAGGCAAGCTCCATGTCCTCAAGCTGATTACTTTCAAATGAACTATAGAATTACTAAAAAGCTTGATCTTGGAGTATAAGAGAGCTTATGAAGTCAAAGTCAAGCATAATTTTTTCACAGTTTAGTACAGAAATAGAATGTCACTTATTCATTATTACAGTTGAACAGCTAGAATGGCCAAAAAAAAAAAAAAAAAAAAGCCCTTTTTCTTACAAGTCCTTGAACGCTGTTTCTAAAACAACTGGCTGTAGTGGTTACTACATACATGATAGTAATCATAGATAGCATATTTCCTCCCACAGCCTCATCAGTTTGCCTATGCTGAACTAGAACTAAGGAACTCAAGGATATTTTGATATATTAAATTGTCATCAACATTATTTGATGATTAATATATAATATCTATGTAACAGGAAAACATATGAATTCAGGCATTCTCTGGAATATCTAGGATCTGTATATTGCCCTCAGGCTTTTGGTAAAGAATAAAATTGATCTTGCAAGTTTATTTGACATTGGCTATAGTTCCTGGGGATTTTGCAAAACACCAGAATTTGTTTAAGCAATAGAACTATATAAAATGAGTTTTTCAAGAAAATTACAGGTTTCAAATTTTGTAAAATACCTACACACATATACATGACTTGAAAGCTTGGAGTAAAGTATCAAATGGTAAATGCTGACTGTATTAGCATTGCAAATAATCCATAGTAATTGTATAAAATAACCAAAATGGCTTACACAGTATAAAAAAATTATTTTAAAGGTTTTGTTTCTAATTTAACAACTCTGGCAGGTACACATTAGTCTGATTGCTAGTGTTTATTGTCCTTGATGGAGGGTAAACTGTTCTTACATAGGCAATAGTTGATTCTATAATGTGCCTGTAATAGTTACATAGCCATGCAAATGAAAATACTTAAGAGTTTCTTTTTAGGGCTTTGTGACTTCTCATGGTAACTTAGATCCTCACTGGTTAAGAAAGTGACAAATGAGGATACTATTTTACTTACGTTGTCCAGTAAAACATGTTTTCCACCAAAAATGTAGTCTGTTAAAATATATTTATAAAGTGACCTCCAAGATAAGCCAGCTTTAATGTCTGTTTTCAATATTTAGACTTCAGAGGCCACCCTTGAGGCTGAAGAACCCTGGAGCTAGCCGCATTGAAAGAATATCAACCCTAGTTATTCTTTTGCCAGAAAAGATCACTAGTTAGCAGTATTAGCCAGGTGCTGCTGCTTCAACATACCTTGCCAGATCTTGGGATAACATGTTTGCTCAGGGCCTGAATTTGGCTTCCTATGTGGTGGCATGACCGGCCACTACTGAGAGAAGGGCAAGTCCATGAAAACATCCACTGATAATTTCTATATTTATAGAAAGCCAGAACATGTGTAGATAATCACACAATTAGATATTTATGTAGTGCCAGATTTTATGAATATGAGAATTTGTTAATTAGCAGAAGGACTAATCATTAAAATTCAAAAATAGATAAATAAACAGGAATGCCATTTATTTGTTAACATTTCATGGGGAAAGTATGCAGCTGCTATCCTTTTGATGAATATAGGTTTCTGGAGATAAAAATGTGCAGCATAAAAAGTATCTGCAATTTTTGAAACCCTAATGAGTAAAATCCAATAAATCACTATATACTCTTTATTTTAAAAATAATCACAGTGATTCTCCTCTTAAGTTAAAAAAAAAAGAAAAAGTTTAAACTGGCATATGCTTAGCATTTGAATTATATGGTCTGGCATTCCATTTTTTTTTTTTTAATACACTGTTTGGTTCTTTTCAAAGAGCCAAAGCTGATTTTCAACAGATAGGAGTTAAAAAGCACACACGTCACTCAGTACCAAATTGTTTTAGCTACAGGCCATGGCAAAGCATGAAATAACTTCTTTAGAGCACTTCCTCATGTGGGTGTGTTAGATAACTGTCTGCTCCAACATTAAAATGAAACACACTGTGACCTGATTAAGACTTTGGGGATCTAAACAGGCAGATATCATGTGCTGATAGGAAGAGACGCCTATAACCAATAAGGCTGATTAATGAATTTTTCTGGCACTCTATACCCTCCTGTGATGCAAGCTTTTCAGCTTTCCAAATCCCTATACAGCAGACTACAGTGGTTTTAAGTTTATTTATGCACATTTTACAATGTCCTGCTGTATTTAGATTGTGACAGTCCCTCCCAGAAAAGGCCAAGATTATTTTTCATACTAAAAATATTTTAGATCTACTGAAGGTTAAGAATTATAATGCAAAAGAAAACATACGCACATTCTAAAAATTAAACCAAACATAAAAATGACTAAATTCTTACTTGCTTTTGTTCTTGCTAGAAGGTTAAAGGAAATTCTCATTTTCTCTTGAAAGTCTCTCCATGTTTTGTTTGCTTGTGGTTAACATAAACATATATAACATGAAATTTTAAAAAATATTGTATCTGCAAAGAAATTGTGATTTCTTTATCCATACATGTATGGCTGTGTGCATAAATGCCCATGTATGCAGATATCGCCATGTATATATGTATACAAAAAAAAGAGAATGATTGACCAAGACATAGATGAAAGATTTCTACTGATAAAAGAGTAGAATTTTAGATAGTCCTCACAATGCTAACATAGAAAATGACAGGTGCATGAGACATGCACACTTTTGACATATGGTATTAGTTTTGAAACAAATTTTTAGGTCAGAGTCTGAAATGGCATAAATTATATATAAAATTGTATTTGAAAAACAAAATTATCATGTACCATATTAACATAAAAGACTCTCCTAAAGTTCCCCTTAGACCTTAGGGAAAAAAAATTTCTGACGGGACCTGATTGGGTATACTTAGTATTTGTACTACTCTTGGTCAAAGCCAGCCTATCCAGTTTAAAAAAAACAGTTCAGACAAGATAAGCAAATTGAAAGTCTCAGAATAAATTTGTTAAAAGAAGAGGTGAAAAAGACTCTTAGCAGCAAAAGTTCATCACCTTCCAGAAATAATGGATTTTTAATAAACATTTTACTAGGTTTCAACCTTGAGAATGTGTTTGGGAATCTGCTCTAGCGTCCCAGGTGGGTTAAGAAGATTGCTTTATGGACTTCTTTGTGTTGTCAGAGAAGCCTAATGGAATTAAGGGGGAAAAAGTCTCCCACTTCTATTAAATAAATAATTTATTACAAAAAGATGATTGTTATTATCAAAGATCTCTACAGATCAGCATCCATTTTCTAACATTGCTCTGTATATGCCGAAACATTTGCGTGTCTATGTGACTTAAATTTTATCAGATGAATAGCAGTTTTACTTTGACAAATCTGAAATAAAATTCCATTAAGAAGTCCATTTCAAATGGAGCTTATTAAAATAATCCTTTCAATTTTGAAGAACACTGTTCTGGGATAACTCTTCAACAATGTCTGCTAGTTTGAAATGTAACTTTTCCCACTATTTAAAATAAGAAAAGAAATAAAGGAAAAGAAAGCACCACAAAACTGTATTTGAAATAAAAAATATATTATTTATACTCCCCAAAATGTTAAATGAATACTTACAGTTGTTGTGCAAGATGGCCTGATACACTTCATAGCTTCCAATTTGTAAAAAGATGGCCAGCCCCTCATTCCACCCTCCCCAAGCATAAATAAACAGTAACATACTAAAAGGAAACTGTCCTAGGATAAAAACTGCTTGTTAAGAAAGTTCGAATTCTTACTAACCAAAGTGGTATTCCTATAAATGTAAAAGCCCATCTGCAAAATAAAAGTTAGAAAACAGAATACCTTATTTGTTTCTAAATACATCCCCCAGATGCAATGTTTCTGTGTGTGTGATGACAAAAATAATTACTCGATTCTTACCCACCCTCAGCAACTACCCCTCACCTTATGTCCAATGACATTAAATAAACATGCTGGCAAAAAGTATTCAACCTGCTTCAAGGATTTAAACTGTAAATATGGACTTTAAACTTCAACGTAAAACAAAGAACAAAAGTCTCACTTTAGTAATACCCACACTGGCACTGCAGCTAAAACTCATTGGCAAATAACTAACAAAACCCAGTTAGCAATAAATAAGGACAACATGATATATAGACAGACAGATGGAATTGCATACACAGACAAGAAAAGCAAAGAGACAAACATACAGAAGGGTCTGTTTTAAAAGACTGAAAGATTCTGATTTATTTGGTACTTTAGTGAGAAAAATAGATTTGTCTGTAATTATTTTTAAAGTAACAAAACTGGATCACAAGGGCACACCCCTAAGTAAGTAGGAAGAAAATTAGTAAAGGGGAGGCCTCTTACAGATGTTCTAAATTTTAAGCTAGCACTAGCTCTGTCAAACTTAAATCTGGAAATTAAAATTCAAGGAAGAAAGAATAAAGGCATTGGGGGTAAAGGAGATGACAGAGGGGGCATTGAGGAAGTAGGAATTTTTTTAAGAAAGTTGTCTGCCCTACCTTCTTCCCCAGCGCTGAGTTTCTCTTCTTATAATCGGTGTCTCCCTGGAAGTACAGTGTGAGTGGTAATGACTGCCTGCCTCCCTAATGAGTCCATTTTCCTGCTCTTGATGTTGTGTATATACACACACTGCAACCTACCTTACAAACCACAGAGACGGGAAGAGAGAGAGAGAGCAAGAGAGAGGAGGGAGGAGGGAAGAGAGGGAGAGAGAGACAGAGACAGAGCAAGCGAGTAAGAGAGAGAGAAGAGGGGAGAGAGAGAGAGAGAGAAAAACAGAAAGAAACAGAGAGAAAGGCACAGACAAAGCCCTCCTACCAGACAGCAGACAGCCCTCCTTCCCCTATCCAGCAAAATGCAACTCGTCTAATGCAGCAACAGGTTCAGTATTGCCAGACTTACAGAGTGAAAAAGGTATATTCTCTCTATCATTATTGCTTGGAAATAAACAGTTTAAGAGCAGCTGGCTCCACCTTCCTTATTTATGCTCCATTATGAAGAATGTATTGTTTCAGTTCTGGCAGTACATGTAATTATCATAAATACATTTTTTGCATATAAGCAGGAAAGTGAAATGCATAGCTTATTTGTGCAATCTTTTAAATTTATTTTTTAATATGTGAAGAATGTCAACAAATCTGCTCTGACAAAAGCCTAGTAATGATTTTAAAGTCAGAGCAGTCTTAAAGGAGGCTCTGTAAGAAACAGACTCCATACAATAGGAAAACTGATCTCAGATAAAACTGGTAACTGCAAAGAAGAAATCATTGCTCAGTTAATAAATCAAGACCATATACAAAATTGCAGACCTACAAAATTACAGACCAAAACAGAATTAAGCTTAATTAAGTATCTAATAGGCTAGGACCCTAGAAGAAGGGAGATTGGCTTCTCATTTGAAGCATCTAGCTGTACAAACATCACAATGCAATGCACTCTGTGTGAACAGGTGCAATGCGTATAGTACATAGTGGTACAATGACAGAAATAAACCCCATAAGAAGCTACCATCACAATCAGGACAAGATTTCATAGAATATGGGTCTGAAACTACAGCAGTTAACCTTAATCTTTTATTAGGAGGGAAAAATAAAAATAATCATTGCTTCTAAATAAACCTGCCTTAAAAGAGAAAAAAAAAAACAGTTTTTCTTTGTCTGATACTTCTAAACAGATTTTATCTAAATTCCAGTTCCAAAATTACACTGTTATTATACTCCTCGCCTCATCATATGTTTCCCACCCACTTTCCCCACTCCCAGGTGCCCTTTCTCCTGTAAGTGATATATCTGCAGCTATAGAATTACAAACATCAGAAAACAGAACTAGTTTTAAGCCACTCTCCTTGTCCTCTAATTTTTAAAAACTAGACTCTGCTTGATGAGTCATATCTCTTTCAAGCATTATGTCTATCTAGACACCCACCTTCCTTAATATATTTCTATACAGTTTGGCTATGTGTCATTTAGATGGGAGTTAAGAACATCATAATAGAGGTAAAATTTTCTAAAGAATATTTACACACAAAGATATAAATATTTACACACAAATAAAGAATATTTACACACAAATAAAAAAATATAAGTGCATATGACTTATTCAAACCCTGCATTTGGGCAACAATGACCCTAAGTATATTAATTGTAAAAATCATCCTTTTTATGTGGTTTTGTGTATATACACGCTTCAAAAATTAGAATATGTCTCTCTGCATGAACAAAACTACCTTGCTAAAAAAGTTTCAATTCCTTTGTTTTAAAAAAATCAGTTTTCAGTTAAAAATTAAATAACTCAATATATAACTTATAGATCAACTATATGTTTACCTTATTCACAGATATCTTTAAAAACGTCAAATAAATTTCAGGTCATGTTTAGAATACAGATCAATATTGCTTTAGGTATTTTTCAGGGTAGATAACCTACGGCATAGATACTAGAATGTAATATCTAGCTATAAATTACACAAACTGTCTTGGGAAAATTCTAGCAAGAAACCAAGAGTCCAGACCACTCTAGTCTCATTGTAACCCACCAATTTAACCTCTCTAGTGCTGCGATAGTATTTCACCCTTCCAGGGTGGACGATTAAGAGGAGACAGACACACACTAAAAATGATGTAACAATCCCCTACTTCAGGTCACTTGTCTGTAAAGAAACTTTTCCAAAATACATTTAGTGTGCCCAAGGTACCAGCCTGCATCTCCTCCTCACTGTTTGGCCTGGCAGCTCTGCTTTTCTATTACTGCCCTATTGTTTCTCTGAAGCTTTATTAAAATGTATTAAGAAAAATGTCAATTAAAAAAAACACATAAACCTCACAGTTAGACAGATTTGAATTAGATATTTGTATTTTCTGAATTTTAAAAATAAGATTCTAGGTATTTTATTTTGTTTCATTTTGTTTTAATTCAAGGAGAAGAGAGTATTTGGTTTCTACCAGCAGGAATCAAAAGGAATATAAAGGACCATGAAGGCTCTTTTTTAAAAAACATCCTGAGAGCTAAATTTAAGAGAAAAACAAATCTTTTGGCTTAGTGAAAAATAAAGCCACGCATGGTGGCTCACACCTGTAATCCCAGCACTTTAGGAGGCTGAGGCAAGGTGGATCACCTGAGGTCAGGAGTTCAAGACCAGCCTGGCCAACATGGTGAAATCCCATCTGTACTAAAAATACAAAAATTAGCCAGGCTTGGTGGTGCGTGCTGGTAGTCTCAGCTACTCAGGAGGTTGAGGCAGGAGAATCACTTGAACCCAAGAGGTTGAGGCTGTAGCAAACCAAGCTTGCACTACAGCACTCCAGCCTGGGTGTCAGAGGAAGACTCCATCTCAAAAAAGAAAAAAAAAAAGAAAAGAAAAATATACGATATCTCAAAACTTTTCCCATATCTGTACATTTTACTAGATTCAAAGCACAGTAAGTGTCACACTGTTAGTACTTACTGGAATTCAAGATATACTTCCTCTAGTTGGGATTGGAGACAAGGACTGGAGAAATTACTGTAATTGACTATCATAGTATGGAAGTTATAAAGTTATTAAATTGTTTCATGTGTTGATACGTCATGGGACAATTTGGTCCCACAGAAAGATCCTAAGTGGAAGTTAAAAACTGGTTGTATCAAACTTAAATCTATAGATTCAATTCAATCCCAAATAAAATCCCAGAAAGTGATTTTGCGTATATGAACTGATCCTAAAATTTATATGGAGAGGCAAAAGACTCAAAGTAACCAACGTATTCTTGCAAGAGAAGAACAAAGTTGGACAAATGAAACAACCAGACTTCAGGACTTACTATAAAGCTACAGTAATCAAGACTGCATGATATTGGCAAAAGAACAGACACAGCAGATCAATGAAACAGAATAGACAGCCCAGAAGAGGGCCCACATATGTATAGTCAACTGATCTTTGACTTAAAAAGAAAAGCAATACAATGGAGCAGACAGCCTTTCCAACAAATGGCAATGGAACGACTGGATATCTACATGCAAAAAAATAAATCTAGACACAGTCTTTATACTATTTACAAAAATTAACTCAAAATGGATGGATCATAGACCTAAATGTAAAATGCAAAACTGAAACTACTAAATAGGAAAAAATCTGGATAACTCTGGGTTTCACAATGACTCTTTTAGATATAACACCAAAGACACGATCTGTGAAAGAAAAAATTGATAAGCTAGATTTCATTAAAATTAAAATTTCTATTCTGCAAAAGACACTGTAAAGATAATGAAAAGACAATCCACAGACTGGAAGATAATATTTATAAAATATGTATCTCCCATCCAAGTACTAACAAGGCCTGACCCTGCTTAGCTTCCGAGATCAGACAAGATGGGGTGCATTCAGGGTGGTATGATATGTATCTCATAAAGGATTGTTATCTAAAACATGAAAAGAATTCTTAAAACCCAACAATAAGAAAACATTATAACCTGATTTTAAAATGGGCCAAAGACTTTAAGTCACCTCATCAAAGAAGATATACAGATGGCAAATAAGCATATGAAAGGGGCTCCATATTATATGTCATCGGGGAAATGCACATTAAGAACAACAATGACATAACACTATATATGTAATAGAATGGCCAAAACCGAGAACACTGACAACACCAAATGATGATGAGGATGTGGAGCAACAGGAATTCTCATTCATTGCTGGTAGGAATGAAAAATGGTACAGCCACTTTGGAATACAGTTTGGCAGTTTCTTACAAAACTAAACACATATACAATCCAGTAATTGCACTGGTTGTTATTTATGCAAAGGAACTGAAAACTTATGCTCACATGAAAACCTACATACAGATGTTTATAGTAACTTTATTCATGATTGCCAGTACTTGGAAGAAATTAATATGCCCACTAGTAAGTGAATGGATAAACTATGGTACATCCAGGCAGTGAAATATTATTCAATGCTAAAAAGAAATGAGATATCAAGTCAAGAAAAAACATGCAGGAAACTTAAATGCATATTACTAAGTGAAAGAAGCCAATCTGAAAAGATGGCCTTCTAAACACTGTATATAGCTATACACACTGTATGATTCCAACTATTTGACATTCTCAAAAAGCAAAGCCATGAAGACAGCAAAAAGTCACTGGTTGCAAGGGGTTAGGATGGAGAGAGGGATGAACAGGAAGTACCCAGGATTTTCAAGGCAGTAAAACTACTTTGTATAACACAATAATGCTAACTACATATCATTATATATTTGCTCAAAATCACAGAAGGCACAATACCAAGAGTGAACCTCAATGTAAACTATGGGGCTGGAGTAATAGTATGTCAAAGTTGGCTTATCATATGCAAGAGATATACAACTCTGGTAGGGGATACTGATGATAGGGGAGGCTCTGCATACGTGAAGGCAAGGGGTATATGAGATATCTCTGTACTTCCCCATCAGTTTTACTATGAAACTAAAATTACTCTAAAAAAGTCTATTAAACAATAAATTAAAAGAAAATTGGTTCTGTCCCAGCATTGCCACAAATAGCTTGCATACCCTGGGCAAGTCACGCAACCATCCTGAGCTTCAGTATATGCCTATTCTAAAAATAATAAATGTAAAAGGAAGGAATTGAACAGGGTATCATAATAATTATTATTATAGCCAATGCTTAAGTGCTTTCTATGTGCCAGGAACTGTTCTAAGTACTTTTTATTTCTTAACTCTTCAAAGCATAATAATTACCCTATGATGTAGGAATTATTTTGAGTCTCACTTTCAAGAAGAAACAGAGAGATTAAGTGACTTGCCTGAGATCACATAGCATAATAATAATAACAGGAGGAGGAGATCCAAGATGGCCTAATAGGAACAGCTCTGGAGTGCAGTTCCCAGTAAGAACGCAGAGGGTAAGTGATCACTGCATTTCCAAACAAGCTTTTACTGCCTACAGACCAGAAGATTCCCGGGTTGAAAAGCCCACAAGTTTCCACCACAGCTGTTTCAGCCAAGCTGCGGGTCTCCGCAGAAAAACTCACACAAATCTGGGTGACCGTTTCAACTGGCGCCTAGAATGCCTGGGATACAGAGTCACTCATTCAACTGAAAAAAAGAGGGCTGAAACAGGGAGCCAGGTTATCTGGCTCAGTGGGTCCCACCCCCAACAAAGACCAGCAATCTACACTCTGGATTGAGTTTTGCAGCAAGTGCAGCAGGACCTGGGACAGTCCAGCTGAGTGGAGGAAAGAGCGTCAGCCATTACCGAGGCAGTTCACCACTACCAAGTCACTCCACCATTACCTAGGCAGTCTGCCATTACTGAGGCAGACCACCATAACTGAGGCAGTTCTAAATGTACCTCTGTAAACAAAACCACAAGGAAGTTCACACAGCAGCTGGGCAGAGCCCACAGCAGCTCAGCAATGCCTCTGCTGGGAGACTGTGACTAGACTACCTCCTTGCTGGGCAAGGCATCTCTAAAAAAAGGCAGCAGCACATCAATAACTTATAAATAAAGCCCCACCTTCCCAGGACAGAGCACCTGGGAAAAAAGGTGGTTATGAGTTCCACTGCATCAGACATAAACGTACCTTCCCAGCAGCTCTAAACAGAACAATGGAATTCCTAGCTCAGCACTTGAGCTCCTATTAGGGACAGACTATCTCCTCAAGCAGCTCCTCAACCCCTCATAAAGGGGGAGCTCAGCTGACATCTGGTGGGCACCCTTCTGGGACAAAGGGTACGAGAAGCATAGCCAACAGATGTGGGTACCTCTGGGGCACCTCATAAAGGAGATCTCAGGCTGACATCTGGTGGGTACCCTTCTGGGATGAAGATAACAGATGAAGAAACCAGCAGCATCCCCTTACTGTTCTGCAGCTGCTGCAGGTGATCCCCAGGCAAGTAGAGTCTGGAGTCAACCTCTAGCAGTCCTATAGCAGAGGGGCCTGACAGTTAGAAGGAAAACTAAAAAACAGAAAGAAATAACTTCAACATCAACAAAAAGGACGTCCACTCAGAGACCCCATGCGAAAGTCACCAGCTACAAAGACCACAAGTAGATAAATCCACAAAGATGGGAAGAAACTGGCACAAAAAGGATGAAAACAACCAAAACCAGAATGCCTCTCCTCCTCCAAGGGATCACAACTCCTCAACAGAAAGGGGACGAAGCTGGATGGAGAATGAATCTGATGAATTGACAGAAACAGGCTTCAGAAGGTGCTAAAAGAAACTTCTCTGAGCTAAAAGAACATGTTCTAACCCAATGCAAAGAAACTAAGAACCTTGAAAAAAGGTTAACTGAAATGCTAATGAGAATAAACAGCTTAGAGAAGAATATAAATGACTTAATGGAGCTGAAAAACACAACACGAGAACTTCACAAAGCATACACAAGTTTCAATACCCGAATCAACCAAGCAGAAGAGAGGATATCAGAGATTAAAGATCAACTCAATGAAATAAGATGAGAAGGCAAGATCAGAGAAAAAAGAGTAAAAAGAAATGAACAAAACCTCCAAGAAATATGGGATTATGTGAAAAGACCTAATCTACGTTTGATAGCTGTATCTGAATGTGACAGACAGAATGAATCCAAGCTGGAAAACACTCTTCACATTATTATACAGGAGAACTTCTCCAACCTAGCAAGGCAGGCCAACATTCAAGTCCAGGAAGTACAGAGAACACCACAAAGATATTCCTAAAGAAGAGCAATCCCAAGGCACATAATCCTCAGATTCACCAGGGTTGAAATGAAGAAAAAAATGCTAACGGCAGCCAGAGAGAAAGGTTGGGTTACCCACAAAGGGAAGCCCATCAGACTCACAGCAGATCTCTCAGCAGAAACCCTACAAGACAGAAGAGAGTGGGGGCCAATATTCAACATCCTGAAAGAAACGAACTTTCAACCTAGAATTTCATATCCAGCCAAACTAAGCTCCATAAGTGAAGGAGAAATAAAATCCTTTACAAACAAGCAATTGCTCAGAGATTTCGTCACCACCAGGCCTGCCTTACAAGAGCTCCTGAAAGAAGCACTAAACAAAGAAAGGAACAACCAATGCCAGCAACTCCAAAAATGCACCAAATGGTGAAGAGCATCAACACAATGAAGAAACTGCATCAATTAACAGTCAAAACAACCAGCTAGAATCAGAATGGCAAGATCAAATTCACACATAACAATATTAACCTTAAATGTAAATGGGCTAAATGCCCCAATCAAAAAACACAGACTGGGAAATTGGATAAAAAGTCAAAACCCATCGATGTGCTGTATTCAGGAAACCGATCTCATGTGCAAGATCACACATAGGCTCAAAATAAAGGGATGGAGGAAGATTTACCAAGCAAACGAAGAGCCAAAAAAAGCAGGAGTTGCAATCCTAGTCTCTGATAAAATAGACTTTAAACCAACAAATATCAAAAGAGACAAAGAAGGGCATTACATAATGGTAAAAGGATCAATGCAACAAGAAAAGCTAACTATCCTAACTATATACAAACCCAATATAGGAGCACCCAGATACATAAAGCAAATTCTTAATGACCTACAAAGAGACTTAGACTCCCACACAATAATAGTGGGAGACTTTAACACTCCACTGTCAATATTAGACAGATCAATGATACAGAAAATTAATAAGGATATCCAGGACTTGAACTCAGATCTGGACCAAGCACACCTAATAGATATCTACAGAAATCTCCACCCCAAATCCACAGAATATACATTCTTCTCAGCACCACATCACACCTACTCTAAAATTGACCACATAATTGGAAGTAAATCACTCCTCAGCAAATGCAAAAGAACAGAAATCATAACAAACAGCCTCTCAGTCCACAGTGCAATCAAATTAGAACTCAGGATTAAGAAACTAACTCAGAACCGCACAACGTCATGGAAACTGAACAACTGGCTCTTGAATATTGACTGGATAAACAATGAAATGAAGGCAGAAATAAAGATGTTCTTCAAAACCAATGAGAATGAATACACAACATACCAGAATCTCTGGGACACATTTAAAGCAGTTTCTAGAGGGAAATTTATAGCAATAAATGCCCAAATGAGAAGCAAGGAAAGATCTAAAATCAACACCATATCATCAAAATTGAAAGAGTTACAGCAAGATCAAAAAAACTCAAAAGCTAGCAGAAGACAAGAAATAACCAAGATCAGGGCAGAACTGAAGGAGATAGAGACACAAAAAGCCTTTCAAAAAATCAATAAATCCAGGACCTGGTTTTCTGAAAAGATCAACAAAATAGACAGACCACTAGCCACATTAATAAAAAGGAAAAGAGGGAAGAATCAAATAGATGCAATAAAAAATGATAAAGAGGATATCACCACCAATTCCACAGAAATATAAACTACTATCAGAGATTAGTATAAACAAGTCTTATGCACATAAACCAGTAAACCTGGAAGAAATGGATAAATTCCTGGATACTTGCACCCTCCCAAGCCTAAACCAGGAAGAAGTCAAAACCTGAATAGACCAATAACAAGGGCTGAAGTTGAGGCAGCAATTAATAGCCTACCAACCAAAAAAAGCCCAGGTCCAGATGGGTTCACAGCTGAATTCTACCAGATGTACAGAAGAGCTGGTACCACTCCTTCTGAAACTATTCCAAAGAGTACAAAAAGAGGGAATCCTTCCCAAATCATTTTATGAGACCAACATCATCCTAATACCAAAACCTGGCAGAGACTCAACAACAACAAAAAGAAAACTTCAGGCCAATATCCATGATGAACATAGATGCAAAGATCTTCAATAAAGTACAGGCAAATCTATTGCAACAGCACATCAAAAAGCTTATCCATCACAATCAAGTAGGCTTCATCCTGGGGATGCAAGGCTGGTTCAACATACACAAGTCTATAAATGGAATCCACCATACAAACAGAACCAAAGACAAAAACCACATGATTATCTCAATTGATGCAGAGAAGGCCTTTGACAAAATTCAACAGCACTTTATGCTAAAAACTCTCAATAAACTAGGTATCGGCGGAATGTATCTCAAAATAATAAAAGCTATTTACGACAAACCCACAGCCAATATCATACTGAATGGGCAAAAACTGGAAAAATTCCCTTTGAAATCTGGCACTAGACAAGGATGCACTCTCTCACCACTCCTATTTAATATAGCATTGGAAGTTCTAGCCAGAACAATCAGGTAAGAAAAAGAAATAAAGGGTATTCAATTACAAAAGGAGGAAGTCAAATTGTCTCTATTTGCAGACGACATGATTGTATATTTAGAAGACCCCAACGTCTGAGCCTAAAATCTCCTTAAGCTGATAAGCAACTTCAGCAAAGTCTCAGGATACAAAAATCAATGTGCAGAAATCACAAGCATTCCTATTCACCAATAACAGACTAAAAGAGAGCCAAACCAAGAGTGAACTCCTATCACAATTGCTACAAACAGAATAAAATACCTAGGAATACAACTAACAAAGGATGTAAAGGACCTCTTCAAGGAGAACTATGAACCACTGCTCAAGAAAATAAGAGAGGACACAAACAGATGGAAAAACATTCCATACTAATGGTTACGAAGAATCAGTATCATGAAAATGGCCATACTGCCCAAAGTAATTTATAGATTCAACACTATTCAAGCTACCTATGATCCTCTTCACAGAAATGGAAAAAAACACCTTAAACTTCATATGGAACCAAAAGAGAGCCCAATAGCCAAGAGAATTCTAAGAAAAAAGAACAAAGCTGGAGGCATCACGCTACCTGACTTCAAACTATACTCCAAGTCTACAGTAATCAGAACAGCATGGTACTGGTACCAAAACATAGATATAGACCAATGGAACAGAACAAAGGCCTCAGAGGCAATATCACACATATACAGCCATCTGATCCTTGACAAACCTCACAAAAACAGGCAATGGGGAAAGGATTCCCTGTTTAATAAATGGTGTTTGGATAACTGGCTAGCCATGTGCAGAAAACAGAAATTGGACCCCTTCCTGACACCTTACACTAAAATTAACTTCAGATGGATTAAAGACTTAAAACATAAGACCTAATACCGAAAAAACCCTAGAAGAAAACCTAGGCAAAACCATTCGGGACATAGGCATAGGCAAGGACTCCATGACTAAATCACCAAAAGCATTGGCAACAAAAGCCAAAATAGACAAATGGGATCTAATTAATCTCCAGAGCTTCCACACAGCAAAAGAAATGATCATTAGAGTGAACTGGCAACCAACAGAAAGGGAAAAAATTTTTGTGATCTACCCTTCTGACAAGGGGCTAATATCCAGAATCTATAAAGAACTAAAACAGATTTACAAGAAAAACAAACAAACAAACCTATTCAAAAGTGGGCAAAGGACATGAACAGACACTTTTCAAAAGAAGACATATATGAGGCCAACAAGAATATGAAAAAATGCTCATCATCACTGGTCATTAGAGAAATGCAAATCAAAACCACATTGAGATACCATCTCACACCAGTTAGAGTGGCAATCATTAAAAAATCTGGAGACAACAGATGCTGGAGAGGATGTAGAGAAATAGGAACACTTTTACACTGTTGGTGGGAGAGTAAATTAGTTCAACCATTGCGGAAGACAGTGTGGCGATTCCTCAAGGACCTAGAAATATAAATTCCATTTGACCCAGCAATCCCATTACTGGGTATATATCCAAAGGATTATAAATCAATCTATTATAAGGACACATGCACATGAATGTTCATTGCAGCACTGTTTACAATAGTAAAGACCTGGAACCAACCCAAATGCCCATCAATGATAGACTGGACAAGGAGAATGTGGCACACATACACCATGGAATACTATGCAGCCATAAAAAAACAATGAGTTTGTATCCTTTGTAGGGACATGGATCAATCTGGAAACCATCATTCTCAGCGAACTGACACAAGAACAAAAAATCAAACACCACATGTTTTCACTCATAGATGGGTGCTGAACAATGAGAACAGATGGACACAGGGAAGGGAGAATCACACACTGAGGACTATTAGTGGGGACTAGAGGAAGGAAGCGGAGGGTAGGGAGTTTGGGGAGCAATAACATGGGGAGAAATGCCAGATATAGGTGATGGGGGGATGGAGGCAGCAAACCACCTTGCCACGTATGTACCTATGCAACAATTCTGCATGATCTGCACATGTACCCTAGAAACTAAAGTACAATAAAATATATAATAATAATAATAACAGGATTTGAACCCAGACTGTCTAGCTTAGAGATTATGTGCTTAATCATTATATCATACTGTTTTATCCAATACCTAAAGATAGTTAAAGCCCCATCCAACCATAAGATTCTGGGGTTGTGAGTCAAATCCAATGGGTCCTGATGATTTCTTACCCTAACTTGCTTACTAACACAGAATATTGAAAATTTGTTGTTCAACACCCACAGCTCTCAATACATTTGGTTTAATGGTACTGCAACTCAATCTAAAATACATGCTCTATCATGCATTCTTAAAGGCTGTATAGTTCAAGATTCAAATATCTAATAGTAATGCAAATAATTATTTAAAGAACCAAATAACAAACACAATAAGACAATTCCTATTTTCTATAGCCTGAGAAAGGAATGAAAAAAGCAAGAATTCAATTATAATGGATTTGTTTTTGTTGTTATGTTGTTGTTACTGTTGTTTTTGAGACGGAGTCTCGCTCTGTTGCCCAGGCTGAAGTGCAGTGGTGTGATCTCAGCTCACTGCAACCTTCACCTCCCAATTTTAAGTGATTCTCTTGCCTCGGCCTCCTGAGTAGCTGGGATTACAGGTGAATGCAATCATGGTCAGCTCATTCTTGTATTTTTAGTAGAGAGAGGGTTTCACCGTGTTGGCCAGGCTGGTCTCAAACTCCTGATCTCATGACCCACCTGCCTCGGCCTCCCCAAATACTGGGATTACAGGCATGAGCCACCACGCCTGGCCAAGAAAAGTCTCGGATTAGTGGGTCAAAAGGAGTAAGCGCTACATTAAGTAAATGACTTTGCCACTGAGGACACCACCATAAAGTTAATTCTTTGTGGCCTAATTAGGCAATAATTCTTAACCTTGGTCATCTGTTTTAAAATTGTATCTCATCGGGCTGAAGGAAAACTAACAGATACTATATGTAAATCAGTTTACCAATGGTAGGCCAGAAGGACCATCCTTAAATGGGAAGAAATGCATATGTAAGTAAAATTCCAATCAATAAATGCAACTTAAAGTATTACACGTAAACTATGTCACTAGAAGTACATTTATTATGACCAGAGGATTTTATATGCCTCCCTTCCCTACTAGATTAAGAGACTCCCTCCCTACCATTGCCATCTTCTTCCCCTCTGCCCTCTAGAACAGAGGCTTTATTTATTAAGCTCTGTTGGTCTAGCATGTGGCAGCACACCTGTAATACAGTTGAAACTCAAAAAAGTTTTCTTGAATGAATGAATGACGAAACAAAGCAACAGTATATAGGGTTTATAAACCTTGGTTAATTTAATAAGTTAAATTTGAGATATAAGGATGATATAAACAACAGGTAAATAGTGTTTCCAAAAAATGTATTAAGTCACATATTAAACATATCCTTATCTTAAGATCTTATGACAAAAATAATTAAACAGAAAAAGTAATCTTCGACTTTGTTGTATGTTTGAAAGAATTTCACAATTAAAAGCTGGATAAGGCTGGATGTGGTGGCTCATGCCTGTAATCTCAGCACTTTGAGAGGCTAAGGTACAAGGGTCACTTGAGACTAGGAGTTTGAGACCAGCCTGGGCAATATACTGAGACCACATCTCTATAAAAAATCAGCCCTGTGTGGTAGTATGCACCTGTAGTCCTAGCTACTTGGGAGGATGAGGCAAGAGGATTGCTAGCACACAGGAGGTCAAGGCTGCAGTGAGCTATGGTTGCACCACTGCACTCCAATGGGTGACAGAGTGAGACTGCGTCAAATAAATAACAAGTTTGATAAAAAAGGTATTTACATCTCAGTCAGAATGGAAATTATTAAAAAGTCAAGAAACAGTAGATGCTGGTGAGTCTGTGGAGAAATAGGGACACTTTTACACTGTTGGTGAGAATGTAAATTAGTTCAACCATTGTGAAAGACAGTGTGGTGATTCCTCAAGGATACAGAACCAGAAATGCCATCTGACTGCACAATTCCATTACTGGGTATATACTCAAAGGAATATAAATCATTCTATTCTAAAGATACATGCACACGTATGTTATTACAGCACTATTTACAATAGCAGACATGGAACCAACCCAAATGCCCATCAAAGATATACTGGATAAAGAAAATGTTGTACATATACACCGTGGAATACTATCCAGCCATAAAAAGAAGTGAAATCATGTCCTTTGAAGGGATGTGGAAGAAGCTGGAAGATATCATCCTCAGCAAACTAACATAGGAATACAAAATCAAACACCACATGTTCTCACTCATAAGTGGAAGTTGAACAATGAGAACACATGGACACAGGGAGGGGAACAACACACACCAGGGATGTCAGAGGCTGGGGGGCTAGGGGAGGGAGAGCATCAGGACAGATAGCTAATGCATGTGGGGCTTAAAACCTAGATGACTGGCTGATAGATGCAGCAAACCGTGATGGTACATGTATACCTATGTAACAAACCTAGACGTTCTGTGCATGCATCTCAGAACTTAAAATAACCTAGACATTCTGTGCATGTATCCCAGAACTTAAAAAAAATATATATATATATTCCCATACAACTAGCAGAATTTCAATGAACATCATTTCTGAGAAGAAAATTCAGCTTGCCTTCACATTTCATTTATCTATTATTTTTCATATCTATAGTGTAAGTGTTCAAGTAAAATCCTGAAGTTGGCTTTAGAGTACTTCATAGGAATGGAATTGTCTTCTTTGAGGAAAACATATTGATAAGCTGTTGGGGTCAGAGAGTGAGGTATGAATGATACTTGTGGGGTTAAACTGTACTACATAAAAAATGAGTAACAACTTGAAGTTAGGGGAGTACAGAGATGAGAGGGAGGAGAAAGAGAAGTGAGTAGTGGGAATTTCCCAATGTAAACGTGGCCAGATTTCTTTTAAGCTATGCCTAATAATAAATTCTATGAAGTTTATGTTTTGTGATGCAAATAATCTCCTTCTCTCCAAACTTTCAGGAAAGGATAATATATATTCTATAGTCTTATATAGTAGTAGAATGAAGAATCAAAGAATGAAAAAGATGAAGTTATTGCCTCATATTCATCTACATACTGTAGCCTGTATAATCATGGCAGTTTCCTAAGAAGAGAGAAAATATTCCCAGAGTTCCTTGGAGTGACTGGTGGCCGAGTGAAAAGTGGCCAGTGAATAGTAAATAGCAAATAGTAGAAAATCAAAAGTATCTTTAAATGAAGACATGGATATGATTCATTCACCCTTTTTTTCAAAATTACGAAGGAGAAATATGACCATGGGGGAAAGTGGCATGGAGTTTAATATCTGAATGACAAGATTATTATGCTATTATAGCTGTTGTTACTACTCCTATAAGCTGTTCTTAAATGATATGATTACCTTTAGAAATTTTGAAGAAGAGGGTAATTTTATGACACAATAAATGCTAAATCAATGGATTAAAAAACATAAAAATGTTGCTTGTAATATCTCCCTGGCTCCAGAACAATGTATTAGACACATATACCACACAAACTCTTCCTGCTCCCTGCTCAATCCTCTCTACTAAACAATCTACAACAATGCCAGCAACTATCATCAAAGTTTCCATATCTATATAATTTACTTATATGTACAGTTTATATTCAATACAAAAGGAAAGAGAAACTAAAGAGTGTATTCTATAGGAAAAATAAAAGTCACAAAGAATACATAAAAGATACAACTTAATTGCCATAGATGTTTGTCAAGCAGGTTGGTGAGATCCTGTTTTGCCTCGTGAGTCTATACTCAAAAACTTGATAGTCTTCACATCTTTCCAAGATACAAAAGTTGCTACTATTAATAAGAATGTTTTCTTTTATATTTATTTATTTATTTATTTATTTTGAGACGGAGTCTCTCTCTGTCACACAGTCTGGATTGCAGTGGCATGATCTCGGCTCACTGCAACCTCCGACTCCCAGGCTCCAGCGATTCTCCTGCCTCAGCCTTCTGAGAAGCTGGGACTACAGGCTCATGCCATCACGCCCAGCTAATTTTTGTATTTTTAGTAGAGAAGGGGTTTCACCATATTGACCAGGATAGTCTGATCCCCTGACCTCATGATCCACCTGCCTCAGCCTCCCAAAGTGCTGGGATTACAGGTTTGAGCCATCATGCCAGGCCAAGAATCCTTTCCTAAAAGTTATCTCTACTACATGTGTCAGAAATTCAGCCCAACATACACTTTCTCATTTAATCCCCTCAACAGCATTATTAAGAAATCTCATTTTGAGATTATACATAAACAAAAAGAGGTCCAAAGGCACATACCTAATAAGTAGCAAAGGTTGGACCTAACATCTATCCAAATGGAATGTATGAGGAATAGAAGAAAGGGCTTTATAAAATTACTTCAAAAATTATCTAGAATAATGGTGATATTAGGCACAAGAAAAAAAGACTAAGGGGAACAGATTTGAAAGGATATATGTTCCCTAGATAATTTCAAAGCTTAAATTTTACATTTGTTGAGGAAAAGTATATTAAGTATCTCAAAATTTAAAGAAAGAATAATGGAAAAGACTAGTATATTAAAAAATAACTTTCAAAAGCAATGAAAGAAACATACCATGAACCAGTTTGATTAAAGAGTTGGAAACATTAGGCCAGGCGTGGTGGCTCATGCCTGTAATCCTAGCACTTTGGGAGGCTGAGGAGGACAGATCACCTGAGGTCAGAAGTTCTAGACCAGCCTGGCCAACATGGCGAAACCCAATCTCTACTAAAAATGAAAAACAATTAGCGTGTGTGGTGGTGCATGCCTGTAGTCCCAGGTACTCAGGAGGCTGAGGCAAAAGAATTGCTTGAATCTTGGAGGCAGAGGTTGTAGTGAGCCAAGATCGAGCCACTCCACTCCAGGCTGGGGGACAGAATGGTACTCTGACTCAAAAAAAAAAAAAAGTTGGAAACAATAACAATCTGTACAGCATTTTTGAAGCCAGTTATTAATAACGGAGTCAGTGTGATAGCATCCTGCTAAGTCCTGTGAGGCAACAGGCCATAAGCATGATTCAAAATGGTAGAAATGATATCTTTTATTTTTAAGAAAAATCACTTAACCCCAATAAGCTATAGGCTTATAGCCATAGCTTTTTAAAAATCGTATAAGTTCATATCAAAAGTTTTTATAACATAATTTACATAAAGCCTCTATCTTCTTCATTTCTATCAATAAATACAAAAAATTACTTTATGGTATATACATTCAAAGTGTATATCAGATATTTTTTGTAGGATTCTTATAAAATGAAAATTTGAAAGAATTACCTAAAATTTTATTTTTTACTTATATCAGGTATTTCAAAATTATAATTTACTTAATTTTGACTAGTTTATCAGTTTATATCTCAATGAAGAGAATCGTACATAAAACAAATCCGGCCAGGCGTGGTGGCTCACACCTGTAATCCCAGCACTTTGGGAGGCCAAGGCAGGTGGATCACTTGAGGTGAAGAGTTCAAGACCAGCCTGGCCAACATAGTGAAACCCCATCTCTACTAAAAATACAAAAATTAGCCGGGCAGGCGTGATGGCACGCACCTGTAATCCCACCTACCCAGGAGGCTGAGGCAGGAGAATCACTTGAACCTGGGAGGCAGAGGTTGCAGTGAGCCAAGCTTGCACCACTACACTCCAGCCTGGGTCACAGAATGAGACTCCATTAAAATTAAGTTAAATTAAATTAAAAATAAATAAAACAAATTTTCCTTCATGTTAAATATCTACACATTTGAATGGATTGAATTTACTTATGACTAAATACGATGTACTACTCTATTTCAAACTGATGACACTTTACCACTGAAAATGTAATAACTGGATCTTCCACAACACAAATAATACTCCCAACATCATTTAAACCTATGTGAAATATGAACATAAACAGTATCTCACCAGTTGAGAAAACAGTTTTATTAGTAATCAATAAGAACACTGCCCATAATGAAATCTGTATTTATTATAAAAGGAGCTACAAAAGAGATAAATCATTACAGATTTTATTTTAATAATTAAATGGTCTGGGACTCCAATACATACCTCTCATGATGTTTTATCTGAAGGTCAAAAATGGAAGTAAACTGCAAACCAGTGTAAGCTAATAGCTTAATAAAATTCATGTAACTTTTGCCTAATTAAAATTCTCTACCTAATATTTTTCACCAATAAATGCACTTAGTTCAATATCCACTCAGTAATTAACTTGCACTGTAGCAGTTTAATCAGATGTTGAAAAATATGTTTACAATAAAACGATATTATAGAATATTTGATAACATAAATCATTAGATAATTCTGAAGTTTCCCAGGTACTACATTTTTATTTTACTATTATTCTAAGTTGCCTAAATAAGTGTATAGAAATAAACAATAGATTAGATAAGTTTTAGGTAATGGTGACAGTCAAAATATTTACAGCTTAGCTGGGTGCAGTGGTTCACGCCTGCAATCCCAGCACTTCGGGAGGCGGAGGCGGAGGTGGGCAGATCAAGAGGTCAAGAGATCGAGACCATCCTGGCCAACATGGTGAAACCCCGTCTCTACTAAAAATACAAAAATTAGCTGGGCATGGTGGCATGTTCCTGTAATCCCAGCTACACGGGAGGCTGAGGCAGGAGAATCACTTGAACTTGGGAAGCAGAAGTTGCAGTGAGCCGAGAACATTCCAGTCAGGCAACAGAGGCAGACTCCATCTCAAAAAAAAAAAAAAAAAAAATTGTAGCTCATAAGGCATGGGTACAGAAGAAATGTTACCATGACTAATCAAAACAGATGCTGGCTGTCAATAAAGTGTGTATTCCCTGAATATCAACCCTACCTTTAGGTAACAAATCAAAATCCATCCCTTAAAACAAATGAAGAAAATTGAAGTAATATGCAGTTTTACTACTGAGTAAGGGCTACTCTCAAGAAAGTGATTCTCCACTTATTAAAAACTATACCCGCCATCAGTTAAAATATTTAAAACTCTACACAGATCACTGTCTGTTAGTTCTCAACTCCATTCCTATCTAAAATTTTAGATTCTTACTGAAATGTCAAGGTTCTTCCATATTTGGGTGTGTAATTTCTATTTCATTCTTTGTGCTTAGATTTACCTTTTATTTTTTAATTTACATAGTATTTATACATATTTATGGGGTATATATGATATTTTGTTAGATGTATAAAATGTGTAATGACAAAGTCAGGGTATTTAGGTTATCCATCACCTCAAGTATTTATAATTTCTGTGTTTTTTTAGTACTCTTTTCTAGCTATTTTGCAGTATAGAATATTCTTATTAACTATAGTCATCCTACTCTGCTACTGAACATTAGGACTTCTTTTATCTAACTGAATGTTTATACCCATTAACCAACCTCTCTTTATCCTCTCCCAACTCACTCACCCTCCCAGCCACTGTTATCTATCATTCTACCTTCTGCCTCCATGAGATCAAACATTTTAGCTCCAACATATGAGTGAGAACATAAGAACATAAGATATTTGTATTTCTGTGCTTGGCTTATTTCACTTAATATAATTACCTCCAGTTCCATTCACGTTGCTGCAAATGACATTTCCTTCTGTCTTATGGCCAAATAGTATTCCATTGTGAGTATATATGTCACATTTTCTTTATCCATTCATCCACTGATGGACACTTAGGTTTAATTCCGTATCTTTGTTACTATGAATAGCGCTGTAGTAAACATAGAAGTGCAGATGTTCCTTTGATATACTTATTTCTTTTTGAGGTGGATAAATACTCAATAGAGACATTGCAGGATGATCTGTTTTTCATTTTTTGAGAAATGTCCATACTGTTTTTCATAGTGGCTGTACTAACATACATTCCCATAAACGGTGTATAAGAGTTCCCTTTTCTTTACATCTTTGCCAGCATCTGTTATTTTCTGTCTTTTTAATAATGGCCACTCTGGCTGGGGTAAGATGTTATCTCATTGTGGGTTTTGATTCGCACTTCCCTGATGATTAGTGATGTTTAGCATTTTTTTCCTATACCTATTTGGCCATTTGTATGTCTTCTTTTGAGAATGTCTATTCATGTCCTTTGTCCACTTTTAAACACAATTAATTGTTTTTACTGTTGAGTTGTTTGAGTTCCTTATATATTCTGGGTATTAGTACCTTTTGCAAATACTTTCTGCTTCACTGAAAAGGTTTAATAATAATAAAAAACACAATGACGTCCTACAGAAGTTATGTGTCTTTTGACTTCAATTTATTCACTAAAATAGTCTGCATATAAATGATGGGTGAATTCCCCTTCCAGGAACTCTTCTATGGCAGAAGTTAAAAACTACAATTCTCAGACTGCTTTGCCAGAATATGAAGCACTGGTATAAGATCCAAAGCAAAAACAGACTTCTTTCCACCTCCTGCTTTTGGCACTGACAATCTCAGTGATGGTGCTCCAATGGGCTCTGCAGCACAAGACTCTTGTGATCTGGCCTCTGGACTGTTGATTTCAAGTGTAGAACAACAGCAGCCACCACAAGTGACTGGAAGCTCCAGCAGCTGTGACATATGCCCCAGAATTCAGGAAACTACAGATTATCCTGGATTCTTGAAGTGTCCATAGGAGTGTGGGCACCTGGCTTCCTACAACGCAGTGAGATTGGTGATTCCAACAGCCACAGCAAAATGTGGAAGCAGCAGCAGCATAATACTTATAAGCTCTGGATAACAAAACTTTCCCTTGCTTTCTGCAGGAATTCGTTACTAAATAATATTGCCACCTTCTTTTTGCTCCACCAGACTTTCCAACACTTTTGTAATCAATTCCCTGGATCAAAGTTCCTCTGTCCTGAGTCATTTCTGTTTGTCTGGGCATTGATTCATACAAACCCATACTCCAATATATGCATAATTATTTGTAATATACACACATTACTACAACACATACATTACAGAATATGCAGCAATAGACATTTTTAAAGATTGAGGTAAACAAGGAGTAAACATTCTAAATTTGGAGCTTTTACTGAAGAGCAAACTGCTTTTGATGCTCTAACTGAAAAACATTAAAACAAAAATTTGAGTAAATGTGTGTCATTCTCTATGTATTGGCTTGGTTTTACACTTTGTAAAACAGTCATCTGAAAATACAGTACTATGTTCAGATTACTTAGATATAATGGTTGTCATGGGTGTGGAGGAGGGGTGGTGGTAAGTTGAGGGAGAAAGTCTCACAAAATACTAAATCCAAATGGAAGAAGAACATCAATGGCTGGGCTTACTACACTACAATACTCAATTTTCAATATTAACTGCCAATTATGTAAAATACTTTGTTGAAATTTAGCTAGTAAATTTCCATCTTCACAGATATAATAAGTCATTCCTATAAAGAGGTGTAGCGTTTTATTTTTTAACAAAAGGATTTTAAAATCAATTTAAAGATTGCATTTGAAAGATCTTAAAATAAGTTATAAAATTATGTTGCAAGTTTAAAAAATATGCTAATACATTTTTGTACAGTTTTTAATGTATACAGAAACTAGTTTAACAATTACATTGGTTTTGCCAACAAAATCACATTGTAATGAAAAGAATTACAAACATTCATTCTGAAATGTTTTCTCCATAACCATAGGTCATTCAAAAAGCAGTTACTGTCTCACTCATTATTGGTACTACTACTTTAAAAAGACAGATCGAATATGTTATTTTTCAAAAATATATGTTAGAGAGCATAGTATTGACAGTCATCTGTCATCATAGAAATGGTGAACAAAATTAGAACCCGTGTCATTCTGTAAAAGAAAAATGCATAACTGCCATAAATTTCTTATTACTTCTCAATACTCTATCACTGGATAACCAGTGAACCTCAAGTGGTGCAAATGATATTCATGGCCCATTCTCCAACTTATTACAAAGTATCATAAAGATTCCACTAAAATTTTAAGATTCTTTCACATTTGGTAACATATTTTTGACATTTTAAAGCTTTAACTAAAAAAACGAAAACAAACGATGTCCTACAGCACTCGTGTGTACTTTTGACTTCAATTTATTTGCTAAAATCGCTTGTCTATAAATGAGTGAATGAATTTCATGTTTAGAAGTAGTTCTGTAACCTGACCCAGCAAGCTTTTTTCTATTCCATTCAAACCAACCACTCCAATATTCTAAACTACGTAACTTTAGATAACATAGACGTTAGAGAACACACTATTTTACTAGGAGAGTATTTTGCTGTTTAGCAGCAATCTTCTCCATTGATTCTCTTATTTATTTGTAACAACACAGTTCTTCAAATTATTTCAATTGAGCCTAGCAAGTATCATTGGATAAAATGTTAGAAATATTGGTACTTTCATTTAATTATACAGTAAACATTCTACACTGCATAATTTGTTCAAATACTTGTTTTTGCAAATCTTCAGCAATGTTTTCTATATATATTCTAGCAATATCTGCTGATAAATGTGATGTTGTTTGTTGCCATATTATTTTTCATAATTTCAGCCACTATTGTTCTTAAGGAAGAACAGTGTTTCCGATGGTAAACGAGTTTGTATTTTAATATTTTTAAATCCCAAAGTCTTCTAATTATTAATGATTTTGTAAAGTCTATACTGAGTGTCAGGTGACATTAAACACTGCTTGATTCATGATCTATATAGTTAGATTTTAATGACTTATCAATGAAATGGTCTTCTGCCATTGCACGCCATACACTAAGAGTGACATTCTTTTTCAATGACTGAATATAAATCCACATTTCAAATAGACTTCTTGATTATTATTTCTGGTTGATCGATTTTCAAATATTACTAAATCATCATTGTTCTTATTTTATAATGTAGTTTACAAAATGTCCATATTCTAGGGATGTTCTTGTTCAAATGGGCTTGACTTAGTATTATATTTGCTATGCTTTTTTTCAGTCAGTTGTCTGTTTTGTAAGAGTTAGTTTAATCTGTCACTAATCTGTGACTCCTCATAACAAGGCACAGATAAAATTTAGCAGCTCCAACTCTTAAACAAACTCCACTCTTTCCCATCAGGATGCTCTGTTGAAGTTGCAATGCATGTAAATAATGCTCTGATATCGCCCAGCTCTATCTGGGCGTATTAATTATAGTAATTTTAACTTCTTTGATTTTTTAAATAAAAAAACACAAATAACAATTTTGATTTCTTCTCAAACCCTAATGCATCATCTTGCATATTTCTTGGAATGCATGGACTATTTTTGAAGCCACTATTCTACAGTATGGGCTTTGGACTCAGATTTGAAAAATATTTTTTGCTATGTACACTTAAGCAGCTTACTTATCCATGAGTCTCATATAGCTCAGCTATAAAATGAGAATAGTTATATCACCGAACTGTTTGATGATTACATGAGACAATAAGATATAACATTTGTTGTGAACATACAAAGTGCAAGGCTCTAGTCACAGCACACGAAATTTATTAATTCTTGAGTACAGTGTCTATACACAATGAGAATTTGATAAATATTACTTTTCTTCCCCAGGAAATAGAGAGAGAGAGAGAGAGAGAGAGTGAGAGAAAGAGACAGCAAGGATTAATTGTGCAAAATAAGCAATATTTATTAGGGCAAATAAAGTTGTTTGTTTATATGCCTATCTCTTCCACAAAACCTCAAGGCTCCTAGTCATGTTGCAGTTACGCATGTATCTTAATAGAATGCAAGTACAAAGCTTTGAATATGTTAAGTGCTCAACAATTAAATAAATGTTGTTAAGTGAATATACATAGGGTGACACCATAGCTTGCTGTTTATTAACTGTAAAAATTACAGCAAATCCAGCATTGACAGGATGTTTGATTAACTCCACAAACATTGCAAAACATGCTATTGTTTTTACCAAATTCTATTATATCATTGCAGAAAGGGTAACACTCTCCAGAGCTTTTCAAAATACAAAACTCTTTGATTATCTGTATGAACAGATGGGAAATAAGATATGGATAATCCAAAAATAATTTGTTTTGATTTTGAAATGTGTTTTCATATTCATATTTAAGCATTGGCATACCTAATATTCTATAAGAAATGTACTTTGAACAACAAAACTAGAGTATGAAAAGCTGAGTTAGAAAAAATTTGAACATAAATTCGTTTCTCTTATCTTTTTTCTTAACATCTCTGTGTACCCTATACCACTTTGACTACTCCAACTACCTAGAACTCACCTTTTCCGAGACCTTATTAGGTTATCTAAATGTTGGTTTTCACAGGGATATTTTCTGTATAAAGTAGGGAATTCTCATCAATAAATTTGAAATCAAGGTTGCCTAGGTATTATTAAAAAATCAATAGAAATATGTTATAAAATATGTCATCTGCTTCACTACAATTAGGAATTTTTATTTTTAATAAATTATTTTATTCCTTTGTGTATTACAAACCATAATGTCCTCCACAACTCTTTTTTTCAGATAAGACATTGGAGGTAGAGAAAAACTAGCTTGTGATATACAGTATTTAGTTATGTAATCCATCTGATATCTCACAAGTTTTCTTGTCAAATTCATAGTGCTCTTAGTTTTTTAAAAGATAAATAAATTATTGTGAAATATTTAAATAAAGTAATGGAGGAATAATAAATGCAAGGCATCATTGTTCATGGGCCATATACTACATCTCTAGGTGTATGGGAAGCAGAGTGCTTTGGCAGAAAGAAAGTGGGCTTTAAAGTCAAAGCCTGGATTTGAAAGAAGCTTCCACATTCACTACTTGTGACCTTAAACAAGTTACCGTTTTTCCAGAATTTCAGTTTCCTCATTAGCAAAGAGAAGGCAAAAGTATTAAATGAGAACATACATAAAGTGTTTAACCCTTAGCCAATATTTGTTACATAATAATACAATTTCTACCTTTCTTCCCAAACCAGAAATTCTCAAATTTTATTGTATTGTAGATCTCTTCTTCTTTTTTTTGAGACTCATTCTCACTCTTGTCCACCAGGCTGGAGTTCAATCGTGTGATCTCGGCTCACTGCAACCTCTGCCTCCCAGGTTCAAGTGACTCTCTTGCCTCAGCCTCCCAAGTAGCTGGGATTACAGGTGCCTGTCACCATGCCTGGCTAATTTTTGTATTTTTAGAAGAGATGGGGTTTCACCATGTTGGCCAGGACGGGTCTCAAACCGCTGACCTCAGGTGATCTGCCCACCTTGGCTTTCCAAAGTGCTGGGATCATAGGCGTGAGCCACCATGCCTGGCCTGTAGATCTCTTTTCTTATTTTTATTTTTTAGAGATGGAATCTCACTCTATTGCCCAGGCTTGAGTGTAGTTGTATGATAATAAATTGCTGCAGACTCAAACTCCTGTGCTCAAGTTATCCTCCTACCTCAGCCTCTGCAGAGTAGCTGGGACTACAGGTGTGTGCTACTGTGCCTGGCTTGTATTGTAGATCTCTTCTAACTACTAATGATTCACATCAATAATTGATACTTCTCTATCACATTACAGTTATAAAATTTCTTCACATAAACTGTTGAATGAAATCCTCACTGTCACACTGTAATCAGACTTTAACCCAGGTCATCCAATGTACTCAACATTCCATCAAGCCTGCTCCCCTCTTTAAAAAAAAAGTCGTCACCAGAACTAACAGTTTTATAGTAAGAAAGTAATATCCAATGATAATAAACATTATTAAACTATTTGGCTAGGCCCAGATAAGAACATATTCACATTAGTATCACTAGTGGTTCTAGGACCTAAAACTTTACTTGATACAAATATTTTGTAACACTTTCCTACAAAATAGCTTATAAAACAAATTTAAAAATATGCTCAAATGAAAACTTGTAATAGCTATTATGACTGTTTGAGAAGGGCAATGACCCTCAAAATTTATATATTTTCTAATCTTCAGTAATACGTTAAATTTCCTCATTATAATTCATTCCTTTGAAAATGGTATTGAAAAAACAGATAATGTCTAATATATTGGGTGGTCCATTAAAACAAGATCCCTACTTAATCTAACCAATTCTGTGAGAATAGTTGGTTAATCATTTAGATTATCCTAGGGGCCACCTCTCAAGACCACACTTTAAAAATCATTTCTTTGAGCCCTTACCTTCTCTTGAATCTGTTTCTTACTAATTAGAAGAAAACAGAGCATAAAAGTTAAAGGTATGTGGGTTCTGGATTCAGATTGCTTAAGTTCAAATTTTGGTTTACTATTTTAGATGAATTTCTTAGCATTATTAACCCTTTGTACTCATCATTAAAATGAGGGAAGTAAAAGGACCTATATTACAGAGTTTCGTGATGATTAAATAAGAAAATTCAAGTATTGGTAATAAAAGTTGCTAACATTTATCAGGCATTTCACCATATTCAGACACTGTGCTAAGTATTTACATATATTATCTCATTTAATATTCACAAAACCCTATATTACATGTTCCAGATGATAAATGTGAGATCCAAGGTGCCACAACTCATACACCAGAACTATAACTTAAATGCAGCACACGAATTCTACAGTACAAATCCTTAGATGCTAAGTGTATGGGAAGCTCAATGCCTGGCACATAGAAAGCATTCAATAAATTTTAGCTTGTGTTTATTTCTGTTTTATCTAAATGCCAATTTATTTGAAAGTTCTAAATTGAATAAAGTAGTTCTCAAATATTCAATTTCATGATCCCTTGCTTTTACCCTACCGAACACCATTGTTCTAAAACAGAGAGAGAGAGAGAGAAAGAAAGCGCACAAGCAAGAGTGTAATACTGTGAATTACTTATATAACACTTTAATAAAAGTTAATAGGTGGAGAAAACTTTAATGCATACTACTATACAAAAGAAGCCAATCTAAAAGGCCACATACTATATGATTACAACTATATGATGAAAAGGCAATACTACAGAGACAGTTTAAAAAAAAAAAAATCAGTGGTTGACAGGGGCTCGAGGAGAGAGGGATAAATAGGTGAAGGGTTGATCATTTTTAGGGCAGAGAAATTACTCTGTATGATTCTTGTAATGATGGGTACATATCATTATGCATTTATTCAAACCCATAAAATATATAACACCAAAAGTGAATCCTAACATAAACATGTGACAACAATGTATCAACATAGTTCATCAATCATAACAGATGTACCACTATACCGGAAAATGTTAATAATGGTGAAGGGTAAGAGGAATTTAGAAAATCTCTGCATCTTATGCTCAAATTTTCTGTGAACCTACAATTGCTCTAAAAAATCAAGCTTATTAAAAAAATTATCATGTAGTAGATCTTGTATAAAGTTTCAACAAATATCAAAGAATTAACATCACACTAACTCTAAGCACAAGCTAGTTAAAAATCAACAGAAAAAAATTTTTTCAGTCAATAGGAGTTATTTTGGAAATACAAACACAAAGTAAAAACTTGAGGGGGATGAAACCATCATGATGAATGTAAGCCAGACAGGAAAATTTCAGAATGTCAATATGCCTTAATCTAGGAAAGGCAAATTTCTAAAAATGATACCAAATGGTTAAAAATTACTAAATGATAAATTGAAGAGAATTTCAGATTATAAGGTTTTATGAAGTTAAATAATTGTCTTAAGGTGAAATAGTTTACGGGAAAGCTGGGACTAGAAACTCACGACTCTCAATCCAGTGCTCTTTCCACTATAACAGATTGACATCATAGAACATGTTTGACTCAAGGCAGTAAATTAAGTACACTGAAGAAAAGATAAGGAAAAAGTGACAATATGTAAAGTCTTTGATTCAGACCCAAGTATTACAGCTGGTATGACAGAAAATAACCACAATTTCAAAATGACTTCAACCAGGAAAGAAAGAAAGAGATGGGATTTGAAAGGGAATTAAATTTAAAGAATCAATGGAAAGTGATGACAGACTTCCTTATTTGGTAGTTTCAGGCCTGAGCTTTTGCCATTAAGATAATAATTCAAAGTGCTTTAATGCCTGGACTGACCACACTAAATAACATAAAATTATAACCTGTTGAGCTAGGTCAGTTCTATAAACTGTGCCTAAAATTTCCTGAATTCAAATCTGATTATAAATGTGCAATAAATTCATCTGTTCATTAGGCTAATTTATTTTCTGGGTGCATTTAAAATCTTTTTATATTGTGGAAACTTCCAAACATACAAAAAGAATACATAAAAATGAATTATTGGCCGGACATGGTGGCTCACTCCTGTAATTCCAGCACTTTGGGAAGCCGAGCCGGGCGAATCACGAGGTCAGGAGATCGAGACCATCCTGGTCAACATGGTGAAACCCTGTATCTACTAAAAGTACAAAAAATTTAGCTGGGTGTGGTGGCGCATGCCTGTAGTCCCAGCTACTTGGGAGGCTGAGGCAGGAGAATTGCTTGAACCCAGGAGGTGGAGATTGCAGTGAGCCAAGATCACGCCACTGCACTATAGCCTGGGCTACAGGGAGAGACTGTCTCAAAAAAGAAAAAAAAAGAATTCTCTTGTACCTATCATTCAATTTAAGTAACTCACATTTTGCCTTTCCTGTTTTACCCATTGCCACTATATACTTTTTTTCTGAAGTAGCTGAACTGATTTAAGATGAAGAAGAAAACTAAAGAATGAAAGAAACACTATCAATCTGTTATTCATTGAGGCTTAAGCCAGAAAGATTCCAGATTATGAGGCAAAAAGAAAAAAGAAACAAGAGTCAAGGAGTCAAGAATAAAAAAGTTAAAGTCTATTAGTGAGATGGTCTAGATGCATTACTTGAAAATAAATGGAACCACTGTCTATGGGGGAGGAGATTTTAACAAATTATTTTCCAATAATTTAAGTCTGACACAGAGAAGAATGGCAGACAATGTTGTAAAGCTTTATTGATATTATAGTTTCTAGAGATGGGTTATCTTCAAGGAACATATTAATCACACCATGTTCAAATTCCTATAATCACTAACTTACCGTATTCCAATAAGCACCTATAGAGAGAAAAGTTTGTGCTATTTATAAAATTTCAACATAACCAAGTCTCAGTTTATTCTTGAAGCTAACTAAATTATGTGAAGGGAAAATGTTATAGAAAAAGAAGTTTCTCTGGGATGGAATGAAAATAGGTGCCCACAAAAATATTAACAGATAATGGCAAAGTGCTAATGTTTAATGAGAGTCCTAATATTTCTCCTCTTTGCTCACCAAATATCTTAGGGGAATATAAATTTAAGAGAGCAGAAGAATCTTTACTGACCTGGAGTGGATACCATAGAGGGAAACATATCATAGCATGGCATGCAGAACTAGCCTGTAACAGATCATTTGGAAAAAGGAGAAATAATTAGACCTTTATGAAAAATCATACATGTTTTTCACAGTGATTGGAGTTTCCAGGTAATTTACTGAGTTCTGACCTTTGGATTAATGTGTGTTTGCTTCAAGAATGGGCATTTTATTCTCAAAATAAACTTCAAGTGGGAAGTGTATTCTCAAAGTTCATTTTTATTTCCCATGAAGTCTGTTTTTTATGTACTTGAGAAAGATCTCCCCACTTTTTAATTTGGAAATTTTAAATTAGAATATAAAGTGACTTTGGTCAAGTTCACTGCTCTTTTTAAAGTAATATTAATAAAATTGCATATTTCTGGACCTCGAAGGATTCTTCTGAGCATTTAGAATAATACTTCAGTTTCCAGACTAAACACTGAAGCCAGAGATTATGAGAAGCAGGCAATACAGCAAATACAAGCATATCAAAACTATCTTGATGGAAAAGAAAATGTGAATAATGTCATGCTGAATCATCAATTTCTGTCATGAAACAAAAGGCAAAACTTGGCAAGTAAAGATGAAAGATGAATTTCTAATGGGGAAGAGGAGTTAAAACTGAAATAACTAGTGAGGCCCAATTGAGGTTTTAAAGCATGAATCCAAATATCAAGTTTTTTTTTTTTTTTTTTTTCGTATTTGGTTCCTTTGTAAAGACTTTTGATTGCAAGACCAATGAACACTGACTAATCTTCTTCTCTATCTTCCATAGCAAATTGTTAGCATATAGCTGTCTCTTGCTTCCCATTCTCCCTTAAATGTAAAAAATGTTCCTCAATCAAAAATATTACTTCCTACATTTCATATAAATTAAGTCAAATTATATCTCCATACAATCCCATTAACTCTGAGGAGATCCTTGGTTCTCCATGGATTTGAATTCAGTCAAAATATGTCACAGTTCCTCAGTGTCTTTATTTGTCCTGCTTCTCCATAAAGTCTAAACTCCTGCCTTTCCAATGAACATCTGTCTATGAAGACTTTCTACATATTAATCCTATTCTTCATCTTTCTGACCATACATTCCTAAAATGGCTATACCTTCTGATTAACACATTTCTATGCATTACAGATTACCCATTTTAAGTACCTCAGTGTCCACTGATCTTCATCCCCTGCTGACAATCACCTTTCCACAAGCCTACATTCATATAGCTAGATCATTTGTCAACTACTGCTCACTCCTCCAAGTTCTGCCTTGTCTACAGACTAATTTTAAGGGTCAAATACCCATTCTTAAAGCAAACATGTATTAATCAAAAGGTCAGAACCCAGTTAATTACCTGGAAACTCCAATCACTGTGAAAAACATGCATGATTTTTCATAAAGGTCTAATTATTTCTCCTTTTTCCAAATGATCTGTTACAGGCTAGTTCTGCATGCCATGCTATGATATGTTTCCCTCTATGGCATCCACTCCAGGTCAGTGAAGATTCTTCTGCTCTCTCAAATTTATATTCCCCTAAGATATTTGGTCAGCAAAGAGGAGAAATATTATGACTGTCATTAAACATTAGCAATTTGCCATTATCTGTTAATATTTTTGTGGGCATGTATCTTCATTCCATCCCAAAGAAACATCTTTTTCTATAACATTTTCCCTTCACATAGTTTAACAATATCTAGAACAGCACATTAACAGGTGAAGATGTTCCAATGCATGAATTATTACTAAAAGAATTATTTATTTATCTGATCATATAATTTAAGAATCAAAATAGACACAGAGAATAGAAAACAAAAGAAGTAAACATTCTAGAAACACAAAAGAATTAAGAATGGAGGCAGATTAAACTGTCAAAAAGTGTTTCTTTACTAGAAACACTAAGTAGAATGCTTGTCAATTCTCTGACAAATATACCACTATTTAAGCTCTGGACACCTGAGAAGAGAAAAAGGCAAATGACTGAAGGAAGTTCCTCCAGCCAAAGCTAAATATACCTAAGACCCGACATGGTTCACATACACAATCAACTCACTACTCAAAACCAGTAAACACACATCCAATCGATCATTTCCAAGGCACTTGCACATATTTCTCAAAGGTTATGTACTTTATATTCTTTATTCCAAGAGTGGCTTTGATGCTAATGTTTGACTTCTTTCTCCTGAATAAAAATACTTGGCACTAGGACAGGACTGAGGAGAGGCTGGGGTTTCTAAACTATCATAAAGTTAGTTCTGTTTAAGGTAACTCAGTAAAGATTTTACAAGGCAACATTCCTTAGCACTACCAGGAAAAACCCTCTAAAGCCCATATAAACAAGTTACCAAGCCACCTAACCAATCTTGGCCTTTGTTTCCTTATGAATAAAATAAAGATAATAACTATCTCATGGAGTTGAAAGGAACAAATGAGTTAAAATATGTTAAGCACTTAAATGTTGTCTGGCATTTAGCAATATTAAAAAGCTAAAAATGGTATTAATAATGCCTGAATGGATGTTATTCCTTTGAGTAATTTATCTTTAGATTTATACAAAGCTGCTAAAAAGTAGTGTAAGTGAATAGCATATGTTTTATATTTTCTTAAATTAAGAAATTATGGTATCAACTTAAGAGTCTTAAATATACTGAACTTGCAGTAGTATTCCAATTGAATTAGTTTGAATATTTTAAGATTGGCATTACATTTTGTTGGTTTTTTTTTTTCTTTTATCCCATAGGTTGACATCATCGACAAATGTAAGCCAAACAAAGCAATTAATCTAAGAAATGCTTTAAATAAACAGAAATATATTTTAAAAATCTATATGCATTGATAACTAGATTGTATATATAAAAAGCGAAGCATGTACTTTCTAAATTAAAATTTAGCTGGGGGAGCGGTGACTGACCTTTAAGAAAAAGATAAAACTCAAGAAATAAATTGTAGGAGACTTGCCCAACCACATATAAGGACTTACTGTAAAGCTCTACTAATTAATAAAATGTGTTACTGGTGTAGAGATAGTCCAATCAACCAAGAGACAGAAAAGAAAGCCTAGAAACAGGCCCTTGAATATACAGACCCTTGGTAGGCAAGAGCTGTCATGGCAAATCACTGAGGAAACACAAGAGCATACAGTAAACATAACTGGAAAATCATGTTTCTCTTTAGAAAATAATTTACTTTTATCACTAAATGACATATAAAAATCAGCTCCAGTGAATGATTTATTTAAGAAAATTAAAAAGCATGAACTATAAAAGAAAATCTGTATTAGCACTTAAAAATTAAGATTTTTATGTTTATTAGAATTCCCTAAAGATGACAAAATAATCTGCACAACAAATCCCTGACACAAGTTTACCTAAAAACAAAACTGCACATGTACCCCTGAACTTAAAATAAAAGTTTTAAGAAAAAGAAAATGTGATATACGGGCGAGGAATACTGGCTCATGCCTCTAATCCCAGCACTTTGAGAGGCCAAGGCAGAAGGATCTCTTGAGGCCAAGAGTCTGAGACAAGCCTGGGCAGTATAGTAAGACCTCACCTTTCCAAAAATAAAAAATTAAAAAAATTAACTGAGCATGGTGGCATGCGCCTGTAGTCCTAGCTACTGAGGAGGTTGAGACAGGAGAATCCCCTGAGCCCAGGAGGTTGAGGCTGCAGTGAACTATGATTGTGTCATGGTACTGTAACATGGGCAACAGAGCAAGACCCTGCCTTAAATTTAAAAAAAAAGAAAGAAAGAAAATGTGATATACATATATAACAGAATACTATTCTGCCTTAAAAAGAAGAAAATTCTGTCATGTGATATCAATGAACCTGAAAGACCTTATACCATGTGAAATAGTCCAGGCACAGAAAGACAAATACAGCATGTTCTCACTCATGTGGGAACTAAAATAATGAAACTCATAGAAGCAGAGAGAATGGTGACTACCAGGAGATGGTAGGTGGGGAGATGGGAGAAATGTTGGTTTAGGGATATAAAATTTCAGTTATACAGAAAAAATAAATAAGTTCAAGAGATATATTATACAATATGGTGACTACAGTTAATAACAACGTATTGCTTGCTTGAAAATTGCTAAAAGAATAAGTGTTTTCACAAGAAAGTATGTAAGGTAATGTATGTTGATTAACTTGATTTAGCCACTTCATAATGTATATGTATTCTAAAATAATGTACATTAATGTATATAATTTTTGCCAATTAAAAATGTTAAATTTTTACATGTAGAAAATAAAAGCTAATAATCATTTTAAAAAAATAATACATACATACACACAAAAAGGATGCCCCTCAAAAAGTGAAAAGACAAGCCACAAGTGAAAAGACATAGAATTAGTATTTAGAATATAAAGAACTCTGGCAAGCAATAGAAAAAGAAGCATACAAATTTTTAAAAAGAAGAAAAATGGTTTAAGAACCACCATTTCACAGAAGAAAAAAAACACATACACATGTTCACAGTCTTGCTTCTTGAGAAACATGAAAGTTCACATCGAGACTATTATAAGATATTTTTTATATACTCATGGCAAAAATTAAGAAGTCTGACAATAACATGTGTTCAAGAGAATATGGATCAATGAGAATATTTTATACAATGCTGGTGGAAGTGTAAATGGCTAATATCACTTTAGAAAAACAATTTGACAATCTCCTGCAAAGTAGACCATTTACACATCTTAAGACAGCAATTCCAATCTTAGTATATACTCAAAAGAATGTCTTCCGAATGTCACCAACAAACATGTACAAGAATGTTTGTTCTAGCACCATTCACAGCAACAATAAAAGGAAAACAACTCAAATGTCCATTAGTAGGAGAAAGAATAAATTATACTGTGGTATAGTCACAAATATTATATAGAAGTGAAAAAGAACTCTGTAAGTTACAATTATACACAACATGGGTGAATCCTGATAATTTAATGTTGAAAGGAAAAAAAGCATATTCCAAAAGATACATACAGCAGGCAATTAATGTGCTATTGAGTTACAGCAGGTAAGTTAATAATTGGTATTATGATTTGTGACATCTACAGGGGTAATATTAAAAGTAGTTTATAAGTAGTAAAGCTATATATATGATTTATGAAAAAACAGTGGAATAATGAACACAAATTTTAGAATAGTGGTTACCTCTGGTTGAGGGAATATAGGTGTGAGAAGGAAATGTGAGTTTTGATGTTCTATTACTTTGGTTAGGTCTTGGACTCAGGTATTTCTTTTGATTTAAAATAATGAATGAATGAAAGAAAAAAGGAGAATTCATAGAAAAATGGCTATTAACTATGTTATGATTAACTAATTCTGTGTGCTTAAAGTCCAATTTTTTAAAATGACAAATGATTTAGTAGTACTTCTCACACTTTCTGTACATATGAATGACTTGAAGTCTTGTTAAAATGAATATGATTCCTTAGGTTTGAATTGGAGTTTGAGATTCTGCATTTTCAGCTTCTAGGTGGTATGAATGCTGCTGGTCCAAAAGAATCTATATTATCTATCTAGTCATTTCCAAATATGAGGTGCTGGCAAAGCTCAGAAGTTTGATTGAGACTATGAAAGGCAACAAAAAACGTCAAGACTTGTTGATGCAGAAGTTTAAATTTTATTCAGTCAACTTAAACCTTAGTCTTTAACAAAAAAGGAACAGGCCAGGTGTGGTAGCTCACATTCATAATCCCAGCACTTTGGGAGGCTGAGGCAGGCATATCACTTGAGGTCAGAGGTTGAGAACCACCTTGCTAACATGACGAAATCCTATCTCTACTAAAAGTACAGGCCGGGCGCGGTGGCTCAAGCCTGTAATCCCAGCACTTTGGGAGGCCGAGGTGGGTGGATCACGAGGTCAAGAGATCGAGACCATCCTGGTCAACATGGTGAAACCCCGTCTCTACTAATACAAAAAACTAGCTGGGCATGGTGGCGCGTGCCTGTAATCCCAGCTACTCAGGAGGCTGAGGCAGGAGAATTGCCTGAACCCAGGAGGCGGAGGTTGCAGTGAGCCGAGATCGCGCCATTGCACTCCAGCATGGGTAACGAGCGAAACTCCGTCCCAAAAAAAAAAAAAAAGTACAAAAATTAGCCAAGAATGATGGCACACACCTATAATCCCAGCTACTGGGGAGGCTGAGGCACAAGAATCACTTGAACCTGGGAGGTGGAGATTGCAATAAACTGAGATCATGCCACTGCACTCCAGACTGGGCAACAAAGCAAGACTCTGTCTCAAAAAATAATAAGATAAAAATAAATAAATGTTTAAAAGGAACAGAAAAAGCAAAAACACCTTCATTGTTTTAAGATTGGCATCAGTGATTCAATAAATTCAGAGACTTGAAGGAGAAATGAAATAAACTGAACTGACCACTGAATAAGATAATAGGTGTCATATTTTGGAATGTTTACTACAATGCTAAGAAATAATTATTTGATTTCTATCTATTCCAAAGAGAAGCAGGTCTTGATAAAAGACACTAGAATTCACAGTTTACTTTGAAATGAAAGACACTTCTTTCCTAAATATAAAAAACTGAAATAATAAGAATTAAGGGAAAATACTGTAGCTTATTGAGGATTAAAATAAACAGATCACTTTAATCTCCCATTTCCTTGGCCTCTACAAAACTTCACCTAGCAATTGGGATAGTCATCATTGGTGGTTAAAAATTTTCTTTAACAGAGAAAGAAAAAACACAATTAAGAGATGACTGGCAATGACATATGTATCCACAGCAAAAACTAATAGGTCCTACTACTCTAGCAACATTACTATTATTAAGAAACAGTGAAGAAATATATTAAAAATATATCCACCTCAATTGCCATTAATTTCACATTTAATAAAGACAATCAATACACAAGTAGAAGGTGAAAATGGGTTCTATTTATTACAATGGCTTCATTATGTGATGCATATAATATCAAAGAGAATCAATTCAGGTAGTTGTTTCTACTAGCCTTGCCTCAAGTCTATTTAAAGAAATGAAAAGCAAAGATTGCTGGGCATAGTGGCTCATGCCTGTAATCCCAGCACTTTTGGAGGCCGAAGCAGGTGGATCATCTGAGGTCAGGAGTTCGAGATCAGCCTGGCCATCATGGTAAAACCTTGTCTCTACTAAAAACACAAAATTTAGCTGGGCATGGTGACGCATGCCTGTAATCCAAGCTACTTGAGAGGCTGAGGCATGAGAATCGCTTGAACCTAGGAGGTGGAGGTTGCAATGAACCAAGATCACGCCACTGCACTCCAGTTTGGGCAACAGAACAAGGCTCTGTCTCAAAAAAAAAAAAAAAAAGAGAAAAGAAAAAAAGAAAAAGCAAAGATTGTTGTCCCTTCTAACATCTATCTTTTCAGCTTTCTTATGACATCGTGTCCATTACTGGAATACTAGAGAAACGGAAGAAGATTAAACTAGTTAAACATATTTTTAAGAATATGAAAAAAGTAAAAGTGAAATGATGAGGGTAAGAAAAATTTTAAATGGACACATTCTTTGGAAAAGGAGTCAGGTATAATATATTTAGATTTAGACACATTCATCCATTCAATTTTCTCCAAACCAGAATTGAGGTATCTTTAATAGTACAGTACAGACTCTACTGTATTAAGATGATACTTTCTTGTTAGTAAAGAATGTCTAAGTTTTTAGCCTTTTGTAGTGATGTTATCAACCAACTAACATAGCTATTTCCTAATACTCTCACAGTCAAAAAATTGGCCAACGGCAAATTAGGTGTCTGGTCACTGAAAGATTATAAAGATTGTACTATTTCAAAGCATTTATGCTACAGTCACTATTAACTACAGCTATAAATTAGGAGATTATTTCCAATGAAATATAACAACAGATTATAAAGCTGTATTTAGCTGTCTGTGGCCATGTAACAAGTCAAAATGTAATGCAACATTATCATTATGTCCAGATGTGACAAAGGCACAGACTTCCCACAAAACATTCCTATCTCTATACTACAGTAAAACATCATCGGGAGACCTACCTGAATAAAAATCTCCCCTCAATGACCAGAAAAATAAATGAAGAAACTTTAGAGGCCTGTCTTAGACTTTAAGCAATTAAATGTATTCACACCTTCCATGTATTTTACTCTTTATCTGTCCGAAGTTTATATAGCTTCATCAGTAATACATTCTATTACTGATATGTCAAAAGGCTTAATATCATATATGCAGCTTCAAATATATGTAAATGTCCACCAAGTATAAAAAATGCCTTCAGATTTTCATTATCATCATTCTATGCACAACACATTATGCTTTTTAAAGCACTTCAACGTGTATTATTTTACTCAACCTCACAAATATTATGAAACTGAGGAAAACATCTCTATTTTAAAGTCAAAGACTCTGAGATACAAAAGTCAAGTGATTTGTCTATAATCATATTCTATGCTGACTTCTAGGTTTTTTTTCATTTAATATTTTTAAATTCTTTCATTTCTGCATTCTGCTACTTTGCTGAAATCATTATTGTACCTGTAATCTATTAGGTCAAATCAGTAAATATTATCAATCAACTTCTATATGCAAGGATTCAATTCATGGATAATCGGCATTATTAACTTATTTGTGATATCCATAGGGGTAATATTAAAATTATATAACAACTGACACGAAAGGTACCAACTAAAGAAAATGAACACTGAACAAATTGAAACATACCCCCTAAGGTTTACCAAGGGAGATCAACTGCATGTCAGCTCTGCTGTGGGCATGACCAATAGAGTCTGATTTAATCACAAACCATAAATCACTTGTAGATGTTTATCTGGCCTGAAATGTTAGAAGAACAACTAAAGATTTAAGAGAACATGTAGAAAATTCTGGTGTCATGTGGTATCAAATTAACTTAAAGAGAATGCAAATATAAAGGAAAAAAATTCTCCTTGGGTGCCAACATTCAGAAATATGAACACATTACTACCAAAGGTAGCCATAATATTTTACATTATTTTAATTTCTTTATGCATATATATTCAAATATACTTTATTAAAATACATAAAAGGAATTTTGAACATGTTTTTAGCACAATTTTTCTTTTCCTTTATTTCTTGGCTATCTGCTCCTCTCCTTTCATATCCATTTTAATAACTTAATATGCCTTAATAATATGCCTCCTGTCATATTATTCTTCCTTTAAAAACAGCCCTACTATAAGGCAGATATACACATATGCAGATATTACCTATAAATATACATATTCAGGGATTTTTGTCATTATTTTAAAAAAAGGCTGAATATTACACCCACTTTTCATGCCTTGCTCTTCTCACTCATAAGGAACTCCTGGAAATTCTTCCAGAACATCTGAGATAGCCTTAATTCACATCTTTTAATGACTGCATAATATTCCATGGTTGAGTTCCCATTATTTACTAACATTATCTTGTTAATAGAATTACTGTTTTCTGCAGTTATGCCACTACAATAAAGTTACAACAATCTAGAAACCAAAAAATACACGTTCTTAAATATTGCTACTTATATTTCCATGGAATATATTCCCAAAAATGAGACTGCCAGGTTAAAGTATATTGCAAATTGTAATTTTAATAGGTTTTTGTTAGTCTTACGAGACTGCATTTTGTAACGCATAGACTAAATCACATTTTCACCAGCAACAAATGAGTTGTTTTCCCCCTTATTACGACTAGCAATAAATGTTAAACCTGTAAGACTAACACAACTTTTAAATGCTGAGGTAAAACCTCATTCTTAAGGTGCAAAATGGGAAGATACTTTCATTTTTTTCCACAGACATCATCAATTATGCTAGTCCCATTAATTTTAAAAATCCATCATTTTCCAACTAAGTTGTCATCTTTTTCAGCATTTGCCAATCGTTTCCACTGATCTATTATTTCTGCCTAGGCTATCACCATGTTGTTTTAGCTGTCTTTGTAGTATGTTCTAGTATGTGTAATGCAAGTCACTCCTCATTGCTTTTTCATATTGACCTGCCTTTTGTTAGCATTTAATCTTTCAAAGTAGTTTTAAAATAACATTGTAGACTTCATAAAGGAAAAAGAAAATCCCCAGAGATTCTAATTGGAATTGCATTATATAAATTTATTAACTTTGAAAGAATATTTTTGTTACTGTTTTCCCATCCTAAACCACAATTTGTCTTCCTCTTAATCAAATCCTGTTTCATACATTCTATTATCTTTGTTTTCATAGAGTTCCTGTACTTCTCTTGAAAACCTTATTAATAGGCATTTTGTAATGCACGTTTCTATGGAAAATAGAATAATATTTTCCCAATGGGAAAAAAGTCTTCTAGATGCCCAAATTCCTCCAGAGAAGAGTTGTTTTCATCTTATCTTTTATCCAACTACCTTATCAATTTTTCTTACTCATTTTTTTAGATTTTAAAATTAGTTTCTAGAATTTTTAGATCATATATCAGCAAGAGACACTTTACATCTCTACAAATGTTAATGTTAGTTATATAATTTACCTACTGTATATGATAAAGCCTCTAAATTAAGGTTAAATAATTGTGATAGATGGTTCCTTGCCTAGTTTCCACTGTTAACTAAAATGTTTTCAGGATTTAACAATTTAGGCCATGTTCAGTGGCTCATTCCTGTAATCCCAAAACTTTGGGAGGAGGCTGAGGTGGGAGAATCACTTGAATCCAGGAGGTCGAGGCTGTAGTGATCCCTGATCATGCCACAGCACTCCAGGTTGGGCAACAAAGTGAGATCGTGTCTCAAAATAAAAAACAAAAAACCTCAACAATTTAGAATTATATCTTCTGTTGACTGAGAATAAAAATACTTTATAGTATTTAGCAATTCTCATTTATTCTTCTTATTTTGATTGACTTTTAAATAAATTATATTGGTATATTTCCTATTATTGAAGAATGCTTATATTCCTACTTAAAAATACATTTACTCCGGGCGCGATGGCTCACGCCTGTAATCCCAGCACTTTGGGAGGCAGAGGTGGGTGGATCACGAGGTCAAGAGATCGAGACCATCCTGGTCAACATGGTAAACCCCATCTCTACTAAAAATACAAAAAATTAGCTGGGCATGGTGGTGCGTGCCTGTAATTCCAGCTACTCAGGAGGCTGAGGCAGGAGAATTGCCTGAACCCAGGAGGCGGAGGTTGTGGTGAGCTGAGATCGCGCCATTGCACTCCAGCCTGGGTAACAAGAGTGAAACTCCGTCTCAAAAAAAAAAAAAAAATACATTTAAAAATAGCCCCTAGCTATTATTTTGATTTGCAGTTGATATTATTTGATAATATTTCCCTTAGAATTTTTGAATTTATTTCATAAGTGAAATTATACTATATTTTTTACTATATAATCTTTAACAGAATTAGATATTAAATGAAATTATGGAATATTTTGATATTTTTTCCATGGCCTAGAATGATTTAAATTACATCAAAACTATGTATTCCTTAATGTTTAAGTGACAACATTTGGTCAAATTTCCAATCTTTTCTATGATAAATAGTATCTGCTTTCTACTTCTTCTTAGGTCAATTTTTATAATTTGTATTTGACTAAAAGACCTTTTATTTCTCATGAGTTTTAAATTTGTCAGATAGCTACATTATTTTTAACATTCTTTTCACCTTCCAGTTTTTTCCTCTTTTTATTTCTAATTGTCTACTTTTTGGCTTATTCTTTTTCCTAAAGCTTTATTACAGAGTTAAAATATTCATATAACATACACTCACCATTTTAACTGTATTAAAGTATGTAATTCAGTGACATCCACATGGTTGTATACCAACTATCTCAAGAACATTCTCATCACTCCAAAAGGAAATCCTATACCCACTAAGCAGCCATTCATCATTTTTCCTTCTCCCAGCCCCTGGCAACCACTAATCACCTTTCTGGCTCCACCTATTTGCCTACTCTGGACACTTCATATACATGAAATCACACAATATTTAGCCTTTTGAGTCTGGCCTCTTTGACTTAGCATAATGTTTTCAAGGTTCATCCATGTTATAGTATGCAACAGTACTTCATTCTTTTATGGCTGAGTAATATTATATTGTGTAGATGTATCATACCTGAATAATTTTTATTCATTCATTCAGCAGTTTGATAGATATGAGTTGCTTCTGCTCTTTGGCCACTTTGAATAATGCTGCCATGAATATTTGAGTACAAATTTTACGTGAACATACACTATCAGTTCTCTTGAGTATATACCTCAGAGTGGAACTGATAGCCACATTTTCTTTTTTGCTTTATCATCTTCACAAGGAGTTTATGTATCAAATTGGTCTTTCCAAAGAACCAGTTTTTAGATTTGAGTTTTACTGTATGTTTTTCTATTTCGTTACTTTCATCTTTGTAACAATCCCCTCTTCTTCTATCTTATATTATTCTGTATACTAACTTCTTAACATTAGGTTATCCTTTATTTTCCATCTTCCTTAATAACAAAGGCCTTTAAGGCTATCAGTTTTCCTCTGACAACTGTATTAGCTAGTTTTCATTGGCTTTTACATAAAATATTTTCCTGTTCATTGCTTTCTACATGATTTCCTCTTTATCCAAGTTACCTAGGAACGTTTTCTTTAATTCCTATGTAGATTTTCTTGAACCTTACAGAAAAACTTTTAAAACTTGATATATGTTAGCTTATAGTCAGAGAAAGTGCCTGCAAAATCTCTGCTCTCTAAAACTGAGTCTTCTTAACAACCAAGTGCAGAGAAATTCAGAAACATTTAAAGAATGTTAGATTCTTTATCTGTATATCAGTAAACTACATGTATATCAAGTTTATGAATTACTCCATTTATCTTAGTCATTGTTTGTATGTGTTTAACAGAACCATCTAGACTTTTACAGTAATTTGTACTCTATGTAATTATCTACCATATCCAGATTTTATGCAGTTATTTTCTTCATAAACTGTGCCTTTTATTATAGTACCCCTTCTTTCTTTTAATACTTTTAACCTTAAATTCTATCTTATTAATATCAATGTTGTCATTCATATTTTGCTATTTTCCTTTTGTTTGCATTTGCCTGATATCATTATGTCCCTCATTTTACAAATAACTCTTCTTCATAACTTGATCTTATTTTTCATGTAATATAATTCAGTTGGCTTATTTTGTGTGTGTGTGTTTTTTTGCTGGCTTATATTTTTAGGGCAGTCTGATGTTAACTGTCTTTTAATGGGAGAATTTAGTCCACCTACACTAAATGTAGTAATTGATGCGCTTAATGATATATTTTTCAATTACTTTATATTTCTTATTTTATATTATTGTTTCCTCATTCCCTTCTCTATTTTGTTTCATCAAGTGGCTATGCATTGTATAGTCTCCTTGTTAGTAAGCAGGTTCTAAGTGCTATTTCATTGAATTAAAGATTATCTTCCCATTCTATATTCTATAAACAGATTAATATATGTAAAATATACTTCCCCTCTACCACCAAGAGATTCTACTCCCCCTTTCACCTTTTCCTAAATAAGATCTTTAGGATATATGCACTTCCCTCCCTATTCTCTTCCTCCTTTCCTGTCATCTCCCACCCTCCATCTTCCTCCTTTTTTACTTTCCAGCTGCCCACTTTCTCTATCTCCCATGTTCTGAAGAGACAGTTTAGGACATTTTAAAATTTCCTAAAGAAATATCCTTTTATTTCAAGAGCCTCAAATTACCTATTGTATTTCATATTGCTAGCCACTTATCTTTATCTGTTAGATAAAATTATACACACATGCACATACATAATTATATATGCTCATTATTCCCACCATTTTCTTTACTTTTCATCTTCCTCATCTTAAAGTCTTTGCTCTAGTTCATTTGTTATTTGCTTATAATCTACTTTCTGGCATTTTCTCAGATTTGATATAATCACTATATACAATGATTCTTGTATATTCTTAAATGTATTTCTTTCTTACCTTGGCTTATAAATAACTTTCTGGATGTGGAGATTCTTGAATTACAGTCATTTTCTTTCTGCAGTCTGCAAATATCATTCCACTATCTTATAACTTCCAATGTTACAGATATGCAAATATGAAGTCCTGTGATACTTTCCTCTTTACAAGAATTTGTTTTTTCTACTTGAGAGTTTATGTCTCAATTAATTTTTAGAATTCAGAATGTTTATTAGGATATACCTAAATGTGTCTTTTCTTTCAGTCAAGACAATAAATCAGTAAACACTTTTAATTCACAGACTCCAATCTTTCTTAATCTTGGATACATTTTGCTAGTTTTAAAAAAGTTTTACCTCTTCATTATCTATTCTAAATTTTCCCCACCATAATTCCTATTATTCACGTTTTGATGTCTGGATCTATCCTCCAAATCGGATCTTTTTTACTCAATATTTCATCATGGGTTTTTTTATATGCTTGGATACATTACCTGCATTTGATCTTTTCGGTCACTAACTCATGTATCAACAGTGACTATGTTCTCCCTCAAATCCTAAGTTGTTCAAATGAGATATATTTAATATCTGAAATTATTTTTTTGTTCTTTGAATTTCCTGAATTGCTCCCAATTTTTGTTTTCAAATTCAGTTTTCATGTTTTTGCCAGTAGTACTAGTTACCTTGAGTGTGTACTCTGATCTTCCTCTCTCACTTGCTATGGGTCTCCTTAAAGAGACTGCTCTTTCTCGTTAACTCACTGGAGCTCAGGTCTGGTTGCCAGATAATCCTAAATGACAGAAATATCACAGGTGGTAAAAAAGCAAAGGTAAACAGCCTGTCAGTTCCCTGCAAAGGCACATGGAGAAAGATCTCTGTTGTCCTATCTCTATTTCTTTTTAGCCTCAAGAGACAGAGAGGACTCCACCAGGACTCCTCTACTGAATCCACCAGGACTCAGCTACTTTAGCTTTTTAGTTAGTTGGAGACACTTTCGTATATTAAATGGGTAAATATTGGTCTTCTCCTATAGGAGTTCACAAAACCTCCAAATATTGATCTTCTCCTATAAGAATTCACAAAAACCCAAGGTCTTCCGCCCAATGTTTGCTGCTTTCTCATCTTTACCCAAGGACTCCAGCACCATTCTCCAGTTGCTTGCCCAACTGAAGGCAGAAAAGTTTCAAATTAGTGTTTCTCTGCCCGAGGTGTCATGACAGTTGCTCACAGGTCACAGCAGCCATTTGCTTCAGAAAGGCAGACAGCTTGGAATTTGAAGTGACGAAGATAATCATATATAACTACTTTGTTTTCAAAGTCTTTACTTTTCATAAAAGCCTTGGGTGGAGTGGGGTATGTGGGTGTGAGTTATGTCTGGACTTCATTATACTTACTCCTAAGAATCAATAGTTTCCTCAGAAAGCATATTTCTGAATATATAAAATGACAATATGTTCTCTGCATGGTCTTAGATACAGATCCTGAAATACACTCCAGCTATTAATCACTTTAAGTAAGCTTTAATGCAATCCCAGTTTTAATTATTCCAGGACTTAACTATCTTTTGTTTTGAAAACAACTTCAAATCAGTTTGCTGTAGTTTGAGTTAGAAACACAAATTATGACTTTAGCCAATCAAGTAAGTTTCCCAATATCTAAAAAGTTTTATAAATATGAAAAAGTATGTCAGTTATTTATATAGGAATTACATGTGTTCCACATGTGGTTTACATGATGTTACCCTCTATACTGTTCACAAACCAATTACCTATTTTGCTTCTTAGAAGAGCTAAGTAATGATATTATATTATCACTAATATTAAAGTATTTAACTGGATGAGACTTCTAAATAACTCAGATAATTAGGTAATAGGTTAAACCTATTTTTAATTGTGTGAAATTTTATGAACTTTCCTTAAGAATTAGAAGCTCATATAAAAAGTTCAAAATCTCAATTGCAATCTATGAAGTACAAAGCATACTGTGGTTTGTTTGTTCCACTATCCAGATAGGAATCATATAGGATATGAAATTTGGGCTTCATCCTTAAATCAGCAGATAATATAATTCTGTGTATTCTATTCAACACAATATCCTGAATTGAGTGTTTGCTTTACCACTGATGGGAGATACCTGACATAGTTCTTTCTGAATCACGGTAAATGTAATTTTACTGGAACTTCTACCATGATAGAATTTCATTAAGTACCTAGAAGAATAGAAAACTGTGAGCATGTACAAACATGTTGGGTCTTAGAAAAGTACAGGGAAAATCTATAATAGGTAATAACAATTTTAACAATTTAAACTCAAATAAGTAAATGGATAGCCTGATAAGGAAAAATAATTTTCCTAAGATAAGTACAAAAAAGCCTAATCAACAAACATTTATTGAATCCCTCCTCTGTGCCTGATATTAGGCTAAGCACTAAGGGTATAAAGATGAATAAAGCATGGTACCTATCATTAAGAAACTGCAGTTAAGTGTTATATAATTCTAAATGTTACCATTTCCAAGTGATGAATGTCAAAGAATTTAAGTTATAAGTTAAACTGCATATAAAACATCACACTGAATCAAATTCACTTTATGCCAGATGCATTCCTTTTTGCATAAGACTCATCATTACACATATAAGACAGAAACAGAGTTATGCCAAAGGACAAAACCCACCATTTATTTTTGGCTCTCACACACTTCGGTAGTTCACTTAACAACAAATGTTGAGACCGTAATATAGAATATTTGAATCAGAAGGACCTAGGATTTTGTTCATTTTTCCCATACTGCTTTTCAGCTCAAATTGCCCCGTCAACATAGTATTGCCTTGTTCTCCACCTCTCTCTAAAACAAGAAAGATTATTAAAAGCATCAGTGTTCAAAGGTATTTCTCTGAGGGTCAGATGTATAAAGAACAGTGAGATACAAACAACATAGCTGTTAAGAACACTAGGTACCAAAGGCTATCAAAATAACAAGAACAATAGAGTACCACTGACAATGAACTTGGAGAAAGGTGCTATGCACAAGCTGAATGTTGATAATTTTTCTAACATTTTTCAGTAATGTATCCATTTGAATCAAATAAAATGATTATTGTACTATACTTAATACACTAAAAATAAGAAAATGAAGAAAATATAAGAAATACTTTCCTAAGGAACAGTAAAGACACATAAGGGATGATAGAGCAATTTCATTATTCTTTGACTGCATTCAGATGATACAGCTCATACATGTAATACAGCCCAACAATGAACATTATCTTTTGAAAACTTTTTAAGTTTTTAGTACCTTGTAGAAAAAGGGTATATGAGTATATATGCATACATGACACACATATCCATTCATACTATGTTTGAAGTCATTTAAATTATTTGAAATAAATATTCACTTTAAAGGTTACTATAATTCCTTTTAATTCATGCATGCCGACTATACTAAATATAATGCAAAGTCACATACGCTGACTTTACCTGAACTGATCTGAGACTACTACTCTGATAGAAATGCATTTATACTATCAAATAAAATTAAACCTTACTTTCTGTACAGTGACAAATCAAAAAGAAGTTAAAGTTATATAATAAAAGTCTAGACTGTATTCCACTAAAAGCATAGTAGAGGCTGTTTTAAAACTCCATGAATCTGGGAAGGAGGCGACAGCAGCTAAATTTCATAATAAATTAAATTAAATTAAGGTACGTAGTATTTTACTCCTCATATCCAACAACTCTTCAAGAAAGTTAACAGATGTTTTCTTGTTTTTGAAAACTGGATAGCAAACAACAATGTAGGTTATAAATGCTCCTACAACAGTGATTTCTGAATTGGGTGGCACACAGTAGGCACTCAATAAATGGTCTACCAATGGCCTAACACATAGGTTGTGCTAAATTGCATATCTTTGTCATGCACTTAAACTTACTACTTAATTCTAGGTTAGGGCTGATGATCATGTTTTTGTGCCAAAAGCAAAGCAGTCTTTGTATTCCAAACTCTCGGTGACCCATATTTAAGCCAGCTATTGGTTTCTGAAACATATGTTAAGGGCACAAAGAACAAACAAACACAAAAGTCTTCCAAAGTCACAGGAACTGCTACCCCTTGAATATACTGTTTCTGGTCTCCCTCAACCGTATTTCTGTATGATCCTTGGTTCTTGGTTATTTAGTCAGGTTTGATTTAGTTTTCCTTTTTGACTTGTACCTTCCCAAAATTCCCAGTGATGGTTCCTTTGTCTTGGTCCTACCCATGATTTCCAAAGCCTGCTTTAACATGGTACCCAGCTCCACTGTTGTCAATAAAACTAAATTAGGCAGCAGTTAGAGTCCATACAAATTCTCTATCATCATTTTTAATTCTAGACTTAAGAGTTATATTTTTAAAAGACTCTACCATATCAACCATTCTTCCTGCTTACAACTCTTTCACCTTGTACCCTTCTATAGAACCTTCTCCAAATTGACAATGCCTTTCTGAATTAAAATTGCCAATATTAATCTGGGCAAGCACTGAGTTAAAACAGTTCCAGAATAGAGGTCAGATGGGGTGGTGATTAAGAGCTTAGGTTCTCCAGAACTGTACCTGAGTTTAATTTCCCATATGTTTCATACTTAGCTGTGTGACTTTAACAAGATACTTACCCTTTTTGAGCCTTTGCACATCTTTAAAATTGGGATTATAAAGGTACCTGTCTCATAAGATTGTGGAACTAACTGAAAAAATGCAGATATAACCAATGCCTGCAACAAAGTAAGACTTCAGTAAATGTTGGTTACTATTGGTGTTGGTGGTGTGATTAATATTATTGTTTAATACAAGGATAGAATGCATTTACTTTACACTGTGCTTCCCACTAATAATTCTGCTAGTCTTTTTGGTACTGATGGCTTTAGAAGAGTTACAATGATTCTTCAATATGCACCGGGTTTCAGTTAACACTAAAACCAGCTTCCCTTAAGCACATTTAGTATCTTTTCCATTGTTTGCATGCAATGTAGCATTCATATCACCTTTTGTGTCCAACAATTGATCTAAAATTCTTCTTACAATTTCTCCTGATTAGCTAGATGTTTGGTAAGCTAAAATAGCTTAGTATTATCTAACATATTAGAGAGCATATTTTGGCTATGAGGTGATTTATAAAATGTTATATGATCAGTACTAGGAACATCTGGAGCTGTGAGTGGGTGTGAGGAAATGAGAGGATTCAGGACAGTATAGCTTCCTGCAGATTGTTGTTTCCAACCGTTAATAGGTAGTGTTAGATGGCTTTAAGCATCTCACTACCATTGATACTAGCAAAAAGAATGAGTCAATTAAACAGAAACTGAAAGTGAAGTTTTAAATGAGAACTTCGAGGTTATCATTAAAGATCTATCAAGCAGGCACATACAAATTGTACACAGCTGTTTCTTTCAATATATAAAAGGACAGTATTTGCAAAGTCTAACAGATTCTTTCCTCTGTCCAACATCAAAATAGTCAAATTTCTTTGCCTACCTTATCTTCCTTCCTATGTAAATCTGTCTGTGCATGGATATAACATAGGATCAAAAACTAAATGCAGTAGTTAAAAATTACCAATTTTATAGGATCTGCATGGAGGTGGTTCCTGATTCCTCAACGCTTATCTATTTTTTGCTTAAAGAAGAGAAGCACAAAAACCAAGCTTTTTTATCTTTAAATAAATGTATATATTTAACTACATATAGATTTTATAGAATTAGAAACTGTGAGTTGATTCATTCTGTTGTTACCTGTATCCCCAATTTAACAACTTTATGCTTCATGAAATGCAGAGTCAAGTTTACAAATTCTATTACCAATATACCTTCCTGAGTTAAGGTAAGTTGGCAAAGCATTTATGCAAACTAATAGATTTATTAAACTCACCCACTATTAAAAATTGTATGTGCTTAATATCATATATCTATACCTTACTAGTGTGCTATGTTAGAAAGCAAGTATCATTAAAATAAAACTTTTATGAAAGGCTAAAAGTGGAAAGCAAAGTCAAATATTTTACATATACTCTTTCTAGGTGTCCTAGGCATCAGTTCCATAATACTACCTGAAGCTGAAATAACAATTCAATTGTAGAAGGAAACAAACTCAGATGATTAGAACTGAAAATGACCCTAACAATGAAAAACTAAGGTGCTAAGATGGAGATCCACATAGATTATGCAACATGCCATAGATCATACAACTAGTTAGTGGCAGCAGTAGAGCTAGAACAACCTCTACCAACTCTACATCTGAGATTTTTGACAATGAACAATAAAGTAAGAATTACATTTAATATATGAGATATTGAAAAGGTAGATATTGCCCGAAGTTAAATATCTTTGGTTGCAATTAGTTCTACTTAATTTTATACGCCTAAGAAAATACATTTAAAATACCATAAAATTGCAAAAACAAGAAGTAATGAAAACTACAAACAAAATTTGTGTTTTATCTTAAAACCATGGAAAAAGCCACTTTCTTACGTCTAAAGGAAGGCAGAGATTTATTGAAAGTGTGTGTGAGTGTGAGAGAGAGTGTGTGTGTGTGTACATGTGTGTGGTGGTAGCAGGGGTCACTGTTTTGTTTTGTAAATTGTTTAAGATTGTTCTACTAATAGTTTCCTTCTGCAATGGTAATCTGTGCTCCAAAATGAGGGCACACTAAAATGAATTTCTGATAATCTATAAAGCAGTGAAATACAAATAAATTTCTAGAAACTTACTAATGACAGTAAGAAAATAGGTACCAAGAGATTCAAAACTAAAACTCAAAATCTTTTTAATATTATGTTGAATTAGAACATCTTTTAAAGAGGCAAGAGTAATTGAAAAGAGATTAAATTGGTAAATTCAACTCTCTAAACTGTGTGTATAGTTTTTCTTAAAGTGCATATCCATGAGCTGACAGTAAAAGACAGGCTGGCTGCTTTGTTTGACTATAGTTCTGTTTACCTCATATTGTCAAGAATGGATTCTGACACAGTATTAATATTGCTATTTTTATTGATATAACACTGCTGTAAATAATTTCTTGGGCTGCCATATGTAAGTATATCATTATAATCAGCAGTATTTAGTGCTTCTTTTTCTTATATGACACATTGGAAACAGACTGTTGGCCCAAAGAACCAAAGTGACCTCATGATATGGGAATAACTGAAAAAAACATTGCCCTGTCAATAGAGACTACTGTTTTGTGTATGACTTCACTAAACAAACTAGTTTATATTTGTTTGAAACTAAAGTTTCTCACCAATCTGCTGTTTCAATTTCACATCACACCATATTGTACCTAAAACAGGCAATCTGGATTCCTGTTGCTACTTTTTCTTCCCCCAAACAGCTCAGGAATGGGTTTGAAATACAAGGCTTGAATATATAAAGCAAAAGAACTAAGACATCCAAAATTCAGAATGGGTGGGTGAAATCAAGTACACTTGAAACCATTTGTATAACTACTAATGGGTGGCACAGTGTGAGTTTTTGAATATTATACAAAAGCAAAATCAAAACATATTTTATCTTGCCTCTAGATCACATCAGCTGTGACAATAACCTTATCTAGACCTTGAATAGTTTGTTCATAAAATAAAGTGGGGTGACTGACCCAGTGCATATTCAACACAGAATATGAAGGCCAAAAGAAAATGACAATACAATTCAAAACAAGTTTGTGGAAATTTTAGAGTAGCATATTAAAACCTTTCTTTGTCTTTATCACTTGACAGATGGTTAGTCTTCACACAGCCTAGTATCTCTGGCAAAGAAATGATTGTGTCTAGCCAATAACACCCCAAATTTTGACTTAAAATGCACTGTACACATGCTTAGACTTACCTTATAAATATGAATATTAATAAACTTAGTCATGCTTACTTTATTACTATAAGAATTTGATAAATGTTACGATTTAATCTTCTGCTGTTATGAATACCTTCTTGAAACTCAACTATCTTAAGTGGATGTAAGGTTCTACGAACTCTGCACTTCAGATTGCTTTCATTTTACAGGTTGGCTGGTAATCATGCTTAAAAAAAAACTTCAAAAATAACATTTCATCCCCAAAATATAACATACATAGAAATTTAATTAGCCTGTGTTTCTATGCTACCCTCACCAGGAAAGTTTTGGTAACAAAGTGGCTTAAACAAAATCACCAGGGAACCCTGAATACACTCCATGTCCAAGATCACAGGGCAGGACTGGAATTATTTATCCAGTATTGGTATGTCTTTATTCAAAAACTGCTCATTTATAAATATATACTCGCACACAAGGAAACACACATTGATCAACCATCCTTACCAGAAAGCAGGAAAAGTTCTTAGTTTTTAACATTCAATTAGCCCTTCTTCCATTTTGCTCTTTAAAAAAAGTTCAACTGAAACAATATATTAGTTATAAAGTCTGTTTCCTCCTAAATCTTCCTATTTATAAGCTTTCAAATGCTAGCAAGTCAGTATACAAATAGCCAGAGGCAATTACAAACTACTCTAAAGTGCACTAATATGTACCCTTTCTGGAAGAGGGTGATTATGCTCCAAATTAGCATAAACAGAGATCTACTATAGAGATCTAATGTAGGTTAGAGCAACAAACCCTCCACAACACAGGACTGGGGGAGGGAGGATTGCGTATTAAAAAAAGTTATTCTACTTAAGGACTAAACTTATATTTGGCTAACAAAGTAAGACTCACCATGACGGCGGAGGTGGGGGAAGAACTGTTATTTGTGAACTATGAACTAGGTTTTGGAAAGGTGAGACACCCACTACTTGAAGTCACAAACTCAGCATTAAATCATATACTCATTTAACCAGGCATCAACTTTCCTTCTGTTAGAAACCCAGGGTTTTTACACCTACAGACTAAATGACTAAAGTATTGCTAAAATCTTCTGTAATGTTCCTCTTGCATTACAAGTAAGTCTATTAAAGCAGAAAAGTGCCAATCAAATGCTTTTGAAAAAATGGTTTAAATAACAAGCATTTTTTGCAGGTCTCTTCTTCTCTTTAATGTCGCCTATAAACTAATTACAACAAATTCTTACCTTCTCTTGATAAAAATCACAACTGAAACTAGGCATGGTGGCATCCACCTATAGTCCCAGATACTGGGAGGCTGAGGCAGGAGGGAGAATCACTTGAGCCCAGGAGTTCAAGTACAGCCTAGGCAATAAAAGGAGATTCCATCTCAAAAAACAAAAAGGAAACCCAGAACTGAAAATGATTTAGGTACTTGATTTTTCAGATATGTTCCTAAAAACAAATCCTAACCAAAAATTAACAGATATTCTAGCTTTTGTTTTACTACACTTTGCTAACAAGATAATACTATGTAGAAAATTTATAGTAAATTTCAAGACACACTTTTTTAAACATAAAGCAACATTTTATTTATTTCAAAGACATCATTAAAATTATGAAAAAAATAAAATCCCTGCTTGTTGAAGTTACCTACCAAAATATATGGAGAAAGTTTCATGACAATAATAAAAGGTACAAATAAGAAATAAACTAAGATCTTCCTTTCCTATCACTGCCAACTGGTAAACCTACTCAAACTTTTGTAAGCTCTTTCAAATTGCAGTTCCTAAAACAAGAAAGTAGCTAAGTTTTAAAGTTTTATTCACAAATCTCCTCTCCTAACAATCTAAAATGCAAAAAATGTGTCTGACATTAGAATGTAAGCTGCACAAGGGCAGACAATTTTCTTTATTGTTCGTTATTATACTCCAAGTGTCTAAAACAATTTGATAAATTTAACCATCCATTTCAGAAAAATATGATTATTTCAGAGACTAAAGCAAAGCCTATCAAGCTCTACTTCCATATTCCAAATGTTTTAAAGACGTCTCTGTTTGCCACTAACTCTCTGAAGGCATTCAGAATAATTATTTTATAAATGATAGATCCTTTACAGTAACTTAGGTGTAGTTTTATTGCTCTTCTAAGATGACCTAATTATTCAGACTAGTCTTTTTTTAGAAAGTTCAATTTGTCTAAAAAGTCTTCTGAAGGCTTTCAACAATGAAATAAAAGTAATTCACTTAAAATATTTTTTCCCTTAGATTTTCTTCCTATATCAAGTAGTCAAATTCTTAATAGGACAACAAGAGGAGTTAGATATTTGCAGGTCTCAAAAACTTTCTGACCCCACTATGTAGGAAACTGGCATCACATCAGCTGGTAGTTCTAAACACCTCCTTCCCCAATTACAGCCCTCACATGAAAGTTTCTATTTCCTCTAGTATTCCATTTAATCTCATATTTTCTTTTAGTGGTTAATCAATGTTAATTCTAATGTCACATATGACCTATATGTGTATTTTCTTGGTATGGTAATAATCTTAAAACATGGGCCTAGATGGGCAAGCATAAAGACTTCTTCCTGGAAATAGGTAAAATTTGACAATTGTTAATGTGACACTTTCTTTAGCTTGTTAAAATTAGAACCTCACCATGAAAGGGCACATTGCTGTGGAGGCTGGTAGCCAGCAATGTTGTCAACTGATCTTCACAAGCACAAGGCCTGTATTCTACTGATCTATAAGATCTGAAACCATAAAACTAAAAATATCCAATTGCCCAACTCACTGAGCAGCTAATATAGTTCTAGAAATCTCACTTTTCTTCTTCTCACCTGTTTACTTCAACACCATGTGTTCTCAAACCTAAGGCCCTCCAAAATTGAGCTCCATGAAAATCACAACCCTAATCTTGAAAATTAACCCTTGAGCACTGAACAGTTACATCAGCAATTTCTCAAAGGCAATTCCAAAAGCTTTCCAGGGAGACTATTGGAAAGATGGCACAGGGACATCACCATGCACTATGTGTGCAACAACTTTGATATATTCTAAGAATCACAAAAAACAAAGGCATGAAAATCAATGTGAATTTTTTTTCTTTCACTAGAAAAATAGAGATTCTTTGTTTTAAAAGCAAAAAAGCAGAAAGTAACCACATCTTGACTGGGCAAACTTACAGCTGACCCTCAGTATCCACAGAAGATTAGTTCTAGGACCTCCCTAGGAAACCAAAATCCAGATGCTCAAGTCCCTTACATAAAATCGTGTAGTATTTGCATATAAACTAAGCACATCCTCCCATATACTTTAAATCATCTCTAGGCTACTTACAATACCTAATACAAGTAAATGCTATGTATTAATAAATCGTTGTTATACTGTATTGTTTAGGGAATTGTGGCAAGAAAAAGGTCTATATATATTCTATTCCGTCTATTCTCCCCTCCTCCACACTCAAAATATTTTTGATCTGCAGTTGGTTAAATCCACAGATGCAGAACCCAGGGACAGGAAGGCCTGACTGTATGTGACTGGGGCTGCAAGGGGATCTATATAAATATTCCCATAAAACAGCAAAAGATACTTGAGATTAGGAGCAGTATCTCCTAATCTTAAATGAAAAATCATTACAAATTTAAGGATGACTGGTTATCACTTAAATTTTGTGTCTTCAGCTATATAATTTATAAAATGGTGTGTTTCAAAACTTTCAATGGCAACAAGTTACAACAGTAACTTCAGAATAGCGTTCACTTGAAAACACTGGGTGAATGGCCTCTATAATTTTGTTTAGCTGAAATTTATAAATGGTCATGCGTTAACATTTTGGTAGTTTTAATAGAAAAAATAGTGGAGAAGATTTTCACATGTCTAGAAAGGTAACATGTTCAACTTAACTTGGGCCAATGCTGATTCTGAAGACAGAAGTATACCCGCAAGCTTCCAAACCACTTCCTGATTCATCCTGATCTTTATTGGAGAGCTGTCATCCTGCTACTGACCTCATTCAACTCGGTTCGGAGTGAAAGATCAGCGGATTACCGCGCTAGGTAGCGTAGCTGAACGCCATATTGTGTCTTTCGCTAATGTTTATAGTTTGTGTGTGTGCCTGGCATATGTTTGTGCAAGTGTGTTTATCAATAGAAGTTTTAGAAAATCCCTGCCTCCTGCCTCTTCAGCATCCTTAAAAAGGATAACAGCTGGGGGCGGGGGGTGGAAGAAGGACCCAAAAGCCACACGGGAATGCATTTAAACAACGTACGAGAGACGGCATTTGTTTTAAACTTTCAAGAGCTTTTCAACCATTTTTATCTCAGGTATCAAAAAGAGTTAACATGCTTTAATGTTTCCAAAGTGACCCAAAGGAGAAGAGAAAGAAGGAAAGGTATGTTTTCCCTTTCCAAGCCCCCTCCTCTCTAGTCGTAGAAGCGAAGCAGGCGGAGGCCGGGAGCTCCAGCGTCTGAGGGGCCGGGACACCTCCTGCCCCCCAGTTCTCTGAAGACGCTCCAGAGACCGCGAAAGCCACGGCAAGCGGGGGAGGGCGAGGAGGGAGAGGGCAGAAGACAAGCGGGCGCCTCTAGCAGATCCTGAGCCCCAGCTAGTCCCCCTCAGCTCCTCTTCTTGGAAGCAGCGGCTCCAGGCGCAGGGAGTAGAGAGAAGAAGGCAGAAGACACGTTTCCAGTTGCGGGACGTCTGGCCCGCCCCGCCCCGCCATCCGCCGACCCTCTCGCGTCTCCCTCCAGCCTCCCCGCCGGGTCGGGCGAGGCCGCCGCCGGGCGCGAGGAGGGGCGCAGAGTGAGGGGGCGCGGGCTGGGCGGGGCGGGGCGCAGGGAGCGCGCGCTCGCCCGGCTCAGGGCCCGCTGTCTCGCCGCTCTGTAACTCGCTCCCTCAACCCCACCCGGCACCCCTCCTTCCCAGTCCTACCGCCCCCAACTCCAGGCGCCTCGGAGACGCCTCATCTCCCTCGCACGCACACACTCCTCCCTCCTCCCGCCCGCCCCACAACAAATTAGAGTTTTTGCCGTTACCTCCTCGCGCTCTTTAATCTTCTTTCCTCAACTCCTAAACTTCCCCCCGCCCCTACTTCTTCGGCAGAAGGCCCACATTGGGCGCCTCACTCCGCGAACCCTCTACCTCTCCCCGCTATAGGATTGCTCTCACGCCACTCTTGGCTTCAGTGAGCCAATGAGAATGGGACGCCCCTCGTGAGGTTGCCGCCCATAAACAAAATGCACTCTTCCTTCTCCTCTCCGCCCCCCGTCCCCGCCCCCTTCTTACTCTTCCCTCATCTCTGCCACCTTCGATTGGGCTAAAAGAGGCCCAATCCGCTATCTCAAACATCCATTGGGGAGCGGAAGCTTCGCTCAGAGCAGTATTAACAGGCGATTGGTCGACGGTCCTTCCACTTCGCGCCTCCCGCCCCCCCCCCGCCGCACCTTCACCACTCTGAAGAGGTCAATCGTATCTCGTTGTTCAGTGATCCGAGAGGTGGAAAGCTATTGGTTCAGAGAGCCCGTCAGACCGGACTGGAGTGAGCCGTGATTGGTCGACACAGACGCAATCAAGTTAGGTTGCTTACTCTTCCGCTCCTCCCTCCTTTTCCTCCACGCCCTCCCACCGCTTTTACTTTCTACGCATTTCTATTTCCTCTTTTATTTATTTATTTGTGATAAACTTAAATGACCCAGCGATGGAGGCGGTACTCTAGGAGAAGGCTGAGGATGACGAAGCGGCGGCCTGGGGCCAATTGTCGAGAGGCCTGCGGGGTGAGGGGCAGCGGCGGTGGCCAGTGAGAGGCAGGTGTCTGGAGCACGCCAGGCCTATGGAGCTGGGACGCCCCAGCGGAGGTGGCGGTTACTGGTTGTCTGACGCGGCGAGCCGCGCGGTGGGGAGTCGCGGGTGCGGAGAGGGGGTGTCGCTGTCGTGGACGGCTGAGGCAGCGGGATGGAGGCTGGTTCACGAGCGGTGGGTGGGAAAGCCAGAGGGAGTATCTGGTTGGCGGCGGCGCGCAAGGCCGCACCGGGTCACGGTAGATTCCCGCGGAATGGGGCGCAAGTTGCCAGACCGGGTCCCCAGGGGCCGCCTGAGCAGTGCTAAGGCTCAAAGAAGAATTTGTTCATGCAGAAGATTTAGAAAAATAATATGTAGGCCGGGCGCGGTGGCTCACGCCTGTAATCCCAGCACTTTGGGAGACCAAGGCGGGCGGATCACGAGGTCAGGAGTTCAAGACCAGACTGGCCAACATGGTGAAACCCGGTCTCTAATAAAAAACACAAAAATTAGCTGGGCATGGTGGATCGTGCCTGTAATCCTAGCTACTTGGGAGACTGAGGTAGGAGAATCGCTTTAACTGGGACCCGGTAGGCGGAGGTTGCAGTGAGGAGAGATGGTGCCACTGCACTCCAGCCTCGGCTACGGAGCGAGACTCCATCTCAAAAGAAAAAATATATATTATGTAAAACAGGTTGGAGTAAGCCGCCCTTAATATAAATGAGGTTTATTATCCTACCGGAAAAAGCAGATTATGCTTCTTATATTACTGAACGCCCGAAGTACCAACGACCCAACCGGAGCCCACAGAATTCAATATCCTGGGTGGTAGAAGGAACAAATAAAGCAACACGGAAAATTAAGTGTGGTTCAAATGCTTGAATAAAACCTTCTTCCTCAACTGTTTGTCACTCAATATAGCACTCCCCAGAGCCAAATTCTTACCAAATATTGGTCCAGTACTTAGGCTTTGGGGGAAAAAATGAGGCTTTGGGGAAGTCCAGCAGGAAGCCCAGGATAGATTCCTAAAAAGGATTCTTTACAGTGACCAAAATGGGAGGGTGGGGGAATTCGCCTTTCACTATACAAAGAAGAAAAATAATTAGTGCCAAACAAAGTTGCATTTTTTTAGGGAGCTGATATAGCAATAGTTTGTCACAAAATAAGGGGCTTTATCAAAAATACCGTGCATACAAAAGAATATACTATACTTGAGATTTGAAAATGACATTGTTTCTAGGACATGGATTTGATGTATAGTTTCCAATAGACTTATGTCCTCTAAATTTTAACCCAGGCTTCCTTGGAAGACAGAGCATGCTTTCACATTAAGATGGCTGGTTAGAGGTTTTTACTGAACCTAAGCAAAATAAATTGGACCTGGTGAAAAAGAAAATGTAAGGGCCTTGACCTCATTAATACCATTAAAGCTATCTTGTGTGGATTATATGTACGAGGCTCTGAGAATCCAGATAATTATTATATGGGCATCAAATTTGAAGTCTGGGAACTGCTAGTGAGTTTGGAAGTCAAAACACTTTTAAACATACATAAATCTTAGCTAAAAAGTTATATTCACCAGGTGTGGTGGCTCACATCTGTTATCCCAATACTTTAGGAGGCCGAGACAGACGGATCGCCTGTGGTCAGGAGTTTTAGACTAACCTGGTCAAGATGGTGAAACCCTTTCTGTATTTAAAAATGCAAAAATTAGCCGGGTGTGGTGGTGCACACCTGAAATCCTATCCACTAGGGAAACTGAGGCATGAAAAATCACTTGAACCTGAGAGGCAGAGGTTGCAGTGAGCAGAGATCCAGCCACTGCACTCTGGCCCGGAGACAGAGCGAGACCTTGTCTCAAAAAAAAAAAAAAAAAAAAGTGATTTAGTAACTAATAATTATTCCATATAGAACAATCAGCAGCACATGAGAAAAATCAGTAAAATTTAATGTTGGTCTTCAAATAGTTGATCCTATAATTTCTCCAAAGAGCAATGTCCACTTCTTCCAAGTCATTCTTAAAACTCATTGTTTACAAATTTTTAAAGATATTATTCCATATATTGGCATAAGAGTTAAAATTATGATAGGGCACACTAGAAAGTGCAAAATATTCTAATTCAAATAATAATGATAAGATGAAGCCTTAGGTATTACTGCCCCTATTTAAGATGGTGGTTATTTCCTGTTCTTCTGATATTAGAAACCAGAATTAGAATCTTCTTTCTCTAAGAAATCCCTCAATTTTCGTATTTACATTACATGTCTACAATACCTTTACCACACCCACAGATACAAACACTCCAAAAGAGATACCAAGAATTCCATTCTTATGTCAAGAGGCAAGAGAGATGTTTTCTTGGTTAGCAATTAGCAGAATTAAGAAAACAAAATAAGCAAGTTGAAGTAAGAAAGGAAGGGAAGATGATGAAGAAGGCAAGATTGATAGAAAATGAAAATAAAAGTGACTGCTTAGAGAAGAATTTTAACAGACTTTTATACTTCTTGTAGTCCCTTAGTGTATTGCCTTCACAGATTCTAAATAGTTAACAGTTCCCAAGACTATAAAAGAGGCCAAACTAGTAGCAAATATGATCTACATATGTTACTAATGAGGACACAGACTTCGAATACATTATCTGGTGTCACAACTAGCAGAACTTGTTTTCAAACTTGTCTGTCTGCCTCTGTCTACTATACTATTTACTCATTCAACAAGTACTAAGTGTGTATCTTCATACTAACTATAATTATTGGACATTTAAGATTGCCAGGAACTTAAAAGCTAAGCATAAACAAGAATTGTCATTTTTCTCCAAAGAGTTGACTGTGTTTTGGAAGAGAGGAATAAAGGAATAAATTATGCTGTGTACACATATGGCATATACGACACGGGAATACAAAGCAAAGAATGCCTAACTCCTAAGAAGTTGAAAATACTGAACACTGAACTCATCACTAGACTAAATTCAAAACTTATTCAAATCAGATCTTGCTCCCCAGGGGCTTAGATTTTAATAAGGGCACTAATTAGACATGTATATATACACTTACACACTAGCCAAATGGAAAGAATAATAGAATAAATAGTACACCTTAAGGAGTAGAAGTACAAAATCAGGGAAGCAGTAACTTTTGAGATAGTTGCTGGAGTATTTGTTAGAGAATTTACCATCCATACACTCACACACAACCACATATGAAATACATGTCACTTCATATTTTTAACTATTTGCCTTAAGATAGGTACTGCTTTTCCATACATGAGCTTATTAATACCTGAGCAGATAACAGCCAATAAAATTAAAGGAAAATGTTTTCATAATGAAATAAAATTCAATTAGACATCAAAATTTGTTAGAAAAATGAGCAAAAAATTAAAATTAGACAATTTACATTCAAAGCAACTTAAAAGAGATTTCTATAAACCCTTGTGTAATACAGTTGTGAGACAAGTTATTCTGCACCTGAAACTTACATAAAATTTGCCTTTAACCTCCAAATCCGCAAAATGGTAGAAATCTGAGGCCCTTACTTCATTGGATATGCAGGAGCTTATGTCTTCGTGGTCTTCTATATACCCACATTCTCATTTCTGTTCAGTTTTTTCTTCTACACCAAGCCATGGATTTACATGGGAGTCTATATATACAATTAATTATTACAATTAGTTTATGAGTTAGATACAATTATTATCTTCATTAATGCAAATGAGAAACTGAGGCTTAGATTAAAAGCATAGAAAATTTGGGTAATGTCAATTTACTGTAACTGATATTTAGATTATGGTAGAGGTATCCTTTATTGTGGGATGGAATTGACTCATGAGATTAGTTTTCATAGGCTGGTTGAGATATCATCTAATACAGCTATTCTCTGTTTCAATTTCAGTTTTAACCATCACACTGTGGTCTGCTTGTCTGACTCCCTTGATACAATGTGCTGTCCATTCGTCGGGACCTGAGAGTGGCAGCAGCAGAGGCCAAGGAAAGTATGGAGAAGGTAAGAAAAACTTTACAGAAAAAGGAGCTAAAGTTCCTGTAACAATAATAGATGCATGGAAAAAAAGAAAAACCTAAGGTAGGATCCTCCCATAAAGAAAGGATCCAAAGAGAGATTTCTTGAAACAATAACTACAAGGAAAAAAATGAAGCCGCAGGGTTGCCAAACCCCTTTGCCATATTGGAAGTTTTAGCCTTTAACAATGGAACCCAGCAGTGCTCTTGGCCTTATCTACATAATTTTTCTTCATTTCATGGTTTTGGTGAAAGAAGAAGCCTCAAGACTCCTTAGAAGCCTGAAATGTAGTACAAATAATAATCATCCTATAGGAACATATAAAACATATACAATAGAGCATGTAATAAATGGCTGTTTTTTCAGTTATTTTAATTTCCAGTTATGAACTTACTGGGGGTTTTTATTAGAATTCACTTAATGATACAAGAGATAGGATATCGTGGAGCTCCAGGGTAAAGGTTCATGCCACACATGAATAGGAAGATAGGAGCTGGAGGCTTGTTCTGGATTTAAGGGAGCTGGAAAGATCCCTGCACCAGTGGTCTGCCACTGACATACTGTGACTACTCTCTGGGTTATTTTTCTCTCTGTCTTCCTCCCTGTCCCCTACCCCCGTTCTAGATTTTGATTCAAATTTCTGAGACTAAATCTGTTTAACATAGCTAATTATTCAAACCTTATTTAGGCTGATATTTCTCACCTAGCCATTGGCTAATGGGTGGATTAACTGGTGTTGTGTCAAGTGACTATTCCTGACTTATTTATCTGTGAGCAGGGGGTTTCTCAGAGTTGGGTTTGGGGAAGTGTGATCTCTGATGAAGAACACAACTCCCTTGGGATGCCTTCCACCATATTGTGTTAGTGTGTGTGGCAGGGGCATCGTAACAAACACAAAAATTTCAGTAAGCATATAGCTAGTTAAATTCCTGAATGATCAACAATAATCGAGTTTAAAAGAGTAGGGAAGAGAAAATCTAATATAAAAGTATTGGCCTGGATAATAACTACAAGCAGCCCTTAACTTATCTTTACCCATTTTTTAATATATCTTTTAAAAATTTGGATGGGAGCCCAAAAACACTCACAGTATTTAATTAGTCTGATTAGGACTAATTTTCTAGTTCTGGAGGTGAGGCCAGAAGCATTTTTTTCTCACCACTGAGTGGGTCTTTACACAAAGATATGTCTCAGAGTAGAGATTAATGTAAGCTGACTTTTGGCCACTTCCAGCCTCACAGAAATTAGACAGAAAGATCCCTAGCAAAGAGACAGAGTTAGAAAGTATAGTTTCTTACCACTCCAGGAAAGGTACATATCAATTTCCTTGCTTTTCCATCTACTGATAGAAACCATATTCACTAGCAGCTTTGCACTTGCATAGTATGGTTATTCTAAGTACCTAGGTGGAACCCAAGTTCTCTTATTGAATAGAACTCTTGTGTTGGGTTACCTCATAAGTTGATAGCCACAGTAGATGGTTGCTCTTGGATCAGATTGTGATCCTGTGGTTCACAGCAAGGAAAAGCCGTGGCATTGTGATAATTTGCATTAATGCCCTCAGTTCTTTATTCATTCTGTATCTGTGCCATTTGCCATGGGACTTTGCATTCCTCCTGCTGAAGAGACAGAATATATTTTCTCATTATTTGATTACAGTCTGTGCTTGGTCATGTGACTTACTTTGGCCAAAAGAATGATACGAAGCAGCAACATGCCAGTATAGAGTCTCAGTGAAAAGAACTTGTATGTTTCTTCTTATCTTTGTGCATTTCTGCCATTGCCAAGGGAAAAACAAGCCTGTACCAGCTTTTTAAACCCAGGAAAAGAATGAGAGACATGGAGGGTATACATAAGTGTTTCAGCTGGATCACCCCTATGGGCCCACCCTAGATCAGCTAACCTCTAGTGAACCAACTGATGTATGACCTCAATAAATACCACTGAGATTTGGGGGTCCTTTGTCACAAACAAGAGTTAACTGACATAGGCAGATTTCCTCAAAATGAGTCTGTAGATTTGTTAGCTTTAACCAGAATGGGGATGTGGCCATAACAAGCACTCAAGCTGCCACAGAATTCACTCCAGCAAAGAGGTGTTTCCTTTAAAGCCCAAAGCAGACTGTAAACAACCCACAAGACTCATCAAACTGAAACCTCTGATGAAGAAGATGGTATCTTCTTATGTAAGTATATATACAAAAATTTCAGTCCCTATTGCTCTAGGCTCTGAATATAGCTAATAAATTCAGTGAAATAGAAAACCAGGAGTTAAAACCAGAAGGAAAGGAGCCCAGGTATCTATTAGAAGGACAAGTCTATTTGTTGGTAGCTGAGACCTTCTAATGTGTTTCCATAACGCCGGGCAGCACTCATGGAAAGCTCTGGAAAATGTAGGACAGCATATCTATTTGACAGAATCAGGAAATACACAGAGTATAAGGTGTGGCCTAGGTCAAAACCCAGAATCCAAGATTAGGACTCCTTTTGGGGAAGAATCTTGGCCATATGAGATTGGTTGGAAATGTCAGTGTAGCTGTTATAGTTTCCTGAAGTACGTTTAAACTACACAGAGACTTTCATTGTTTCACAGGAGATGAATGGCCACCATGAATATTGCTTAGGGCAGTTGTAAGGATGGTAGCCACTTTTGTGATTTGCCTATCACAAGCTGTTGAATAATTTTGGCTTAATTTTACATAAATAGCACTTTCTTTTGGCACTCCATGGGTCACATGTTTGCAAGGAAAAGAGGGGAGTACACATAAAACTTTTTGAGATATAGAATGAGATTTTCCCAGGCACAAAGTATAGCTGAAACCTATAAAAGTGTATGATACCTAGAGGTATAAAGAACACTACAACATTTTTTCTCTGTCTTCCATGTGTTTACCCTGTGGTTGAAGAGACAAATTATTATATTAAAACAATTATATAAGTATGGGAAAATATAAGCTGACTGAGGAACTTTACAGCAAATTCTTATTCTATTAAGAATTTTAATATAATATTTAGCATAATGTAAATAAGGATCTTACAACAGAGCTTATTTTTTTCCTCTTTGTACATTAGTAAATAAATATATCAGGCAGAGTAAGCAATGTTATAGTCCAGGACAAACTATACTATTAATTCTTTAAAAAAACTTTTATTTTATGAGAAGGTTATTGCAATCTTATCAAATAAATGGAGATTCATGTAGGTATGACTCAAATAACCAAACATAATTATTCTTAATCTACTATACTTTTATGACCATAAATGTAATTTTATTTCAAAATATTAAGCTTGTGATAGTATAGGAAGGACTTCATCCTTAAGATGTTGGAGCTAAAAATTTTAGGCCTCAGGGGTTAATCCAGATATTTATGAAATGGATAGATTTTCTTGGTTTTTATGCTGATAATATATGTGGTATAATATACTACTTCAGAAGTGCCTCTACTTTAGACATATAAATAACAACAAATACTACTATAATAACCACCTTGAAATGCGTTTTTAATTGCTTTGATAACTATAGTAGCAATTCCCAAAATATGCTAGCTCTGTTTACTTTCAATTTTATTCAGCATATGGGCGTAGGAAAGTATTAGCATTTTCCAATTCCAAGGATGAATGTGTTTAATGTTAAAATAACTCAGAACAGTTTTATGTTTTTCATCATGAAGTTCAAGTAAGAAATATACATACAGAAACTTGGGTCTGCTTCTATTCTGCCTATAAATTTGGTCAGTCTGGTGAGGATATGACCATAGAGAGTTTATGGATCAACTATTTTGGCTTCCTCTTACTACCAACTCAAACACATGATGCAAGATTATTTCCATCAATAGGACAACTATTTGAAAACATTCATACTGTGTAGACATGTTTTTACCTCAAATTTATCCATCAATTCGGAATATATTTTTCATGGAGGCTGGAGGTTGTAGTGATTGGTGTCATACCTAATAGTGGGGTATCAGAAAGTGACAGGAATTTGGGCTTGAGTCTCAGTCAATACAGTCAGCTTTCAAGAAATATAACTATTATCACATTTCTTAACTTAAATTAATTATGAGACCCATTCTGCTGACTGGTAGAAACTCAATCATTTTGGAGTTACAGCTGTGTTCTCCCAGTGCCGGTCCAGTGACGATAGGACTTGTAAAATGCCAAGATATGGGGGTGGAGGAAGAATTTGGCATAGGTTGTCATGTGTCAGCTCTGGCATCTTCAGAGACAGTTTTTGTCTCATCTGATCTTTAGTTGTCTATCAACACAAAACACTTCTGAATTTCTATTTTTCCTGACAATTAGATTCTTTCAAGTTTTCTCCATAAACTTATGCCAGTGCCCATCTCAGGTATTGGTTTTATTTCTGTTATTCTTGCATCAGGCACTTTGAGGAAACTTGCCAACTTTAGTTGAACTCTTCATTTTCTTGCTTTGCTTAGGTTTGTATTAGTTCATTTTCACACTGCTGTAAAGATGCTATCCAAGACTGGATGTTTATAAAGAAAAGAGGTTTAATTGACTCACAATTCTACATGGCTGCGGAGACCTCAGGAAGCTTACAATCATGGTAGAAGGTGAAGGGGAGGCAGACTTTCTTCATATGGTGGCAAGAAAGAGAGAACCAACAAGAGCAGGGAAAACTGCTTTATAAAACCAGCAGATCTCGTGAGAACTCACCCACTATCACTAGAACAGCATGGGGGAAACCGTTCCGTGATCCAATCACCTCCCACCTGATTCCTCCTCCAACACATGAGGATTATGAAGATTACAATTCAAGAAGAGATTTGTGTGGGAACCCAAAGCCTAACTATAGCAGGCATCTTAGAATTAACCTACTGCTCCTATACAATGCTGTAAGACTTAAGGGATAATTCTGAAAAAGCCTCAGGCCAATCTCTCTTGACGTACCATGTGACCATTCTAACCCCAGGTTTCATTTGCATCCCCATCCTCATCCAGTCTAAGCAGGTCTCTTCAACAAACGTTGGCAAATACCTGATAATATAGAATTACACTTCAGTGTCTGATATGAGCCCTAAGAACCCTGAGAAACAGCATCTTTTAGCATTTAAAGCTTGGACTAAGTCTTAAGGGAGGAGATTTCCTAACTGGAAGTGACTTTATGGGTAGGGATAACAGGGACAAAGGAATGGAGGCTGAAACAATGAGACATGGACATGGCAGTTGGTTTAAAAACAGTGAGAACACTGATTTGATTACAAAGTTTGATTCATGTTAGAAAATAGTGGAATGTAAGGTACGAGCCACTTTACAGTGACTTTCTAGAGCCAGAGCTGTGTTTCTTTTATAATAATTTCTCCTACTTTTGACTGAGAACAGTTTCAAGGAGGTGGAGAACAGAGAAGGTCAATCCTAAAATAAATGATTATGGACAGAAATTTTGATTTTAGTATACTCAATATTGCTTCTTTTCCACCTTTCCTTCATGATACATTTTATTGAAGATGGTTGGTTTTCAGCTCTCTGTTGAACTTGTGGTTCTTGTGAGATAACCTTGCATGGATCTCTGGAATAAAGGTCTGTAAGGAGAATGCCACAGCCTAGCTCATCAATAAACTCCAGCCTGAATCATCCAGACCAGGTGTGGAAGAACCAGTTGCTGTAAACTGTTTTCAAAGCAAAGCAGAGTAGACACTTATAAAGCTTCTCTCCTTTCTCCTCAGTCTTCAGGAAATTTCCTAGGGCAAAGTCTGCTATAGCCATGGAAGCATATTTGTGGCTTCTTTTTTTTTTGGTTTATGTTTTTTGAGATGGAGTCTTGGTCTGTCGCCCAGGCTGGAGTGCAGTGGCACGGTCTTGGTTCACTGCAACCTCCACCTCCCAGGTTCAAGTTATTCTGCCTCAGCCTTCCTAGTAGCTGGGACTATAGGCATGCGCCACCATGCCCTGCAAATTTTTTTTTTTTTTTTGTATTTTGAGTAGAGGTGGGGTTTCTCCATGTTGGCCAGGCTGGTCTTAAACTCCTGATCTCAAGTGATCTGCCCACCTCAGCCTCCCAAAGTACTAGGATTACAGACATGATGAGCCACTGTGTCTGGCCTGTGGCTTCTAATAGAAGTTAAATCATCCTTTTTCTTGTGCTGTTTTGCCTCAACACAGCAACCATGGTTTAACTCAAGTGGTGCTGTGTTGACCATCCTTTGGAGTGCCACAGTCTAGGCAGTTTTGCTCCTAGAATAGGGCTTTTACTCTACACCTTTATAGAGATACATACAAATGTTTCTGCAAAGTACCATAACACCTTAGAGAATACAGCGTTTGGCCCTGAGGCCATGTGCCTTGCAACTTTATTTGTGTATGTGTGAATGTGGGGATTGAGGGTAATGAGATAGGGTGAACAGGTGAATATTTAATTGAATATTCTTTAATTGAATATGTTGATATGAATTTTATTAATGTGGAGGGGTTTTTTTTGGAATGTAGAATGACTGTCTTTGCCTATTATCATCAACTTGTGTTCTAGAAATAAATATTAAATCAAAGAAAAAGATTTCTTAAAAATTAGAAGAAATCACAGAAGTTTATATAGTGCTGTTTGAGACAAAATAAATATAAAGGGTTCCATCTGCTGGTAGAAATAAAAAATGAATACAAATTAAAATATGAATTGTAAAAATTATCTGGTAAATGAGAAGTTAGAGTCACAGAAGTTTAAACTGAAAGATCATTACTTCCTCTAATTTAAAAACTATCATGGGACATGAAAATAAATATATAATTGTTTTAAAATAGATTATAGAAAGCAAACAGACAGTGAACATTGTTTTTTTTAATTAACTATAAGCTTTCTGAAGTTAGGGGCCATGTCTATCTTGTTCATTAATATATTCTCAACTCTAGGCAAAGTGCTATGAAAATATATGTAAATAATCTTGTCATACGATTTAGAGTCACATGAAACCTAAAAAGATATAACAGAAAGTTCATATTTTCAACTCAGTGAACCATAAAGTTATGTTATGAAATTATAGAAAATGCACTTATAATAATTTTACTTCTTAAATGAAAGTTCTTCATTAACATCAATATGTAATGATACATTTTATTTCTCAGGAAGATAAGTCTATCAGTCAGGAGAGACTATGTTATACTGGGGTAAGAAATGATTCCCAAATCTCAATCTCAGTGACTTACCACAACAAAGGTTATTTTCTTGTTCACATCCATTGTGAGTTACCTGCACTCTGGTTCTTATATTCTTCATTCTGGCACCCAGGCTGTTGAAACAGTTCCTATCTAGAACATAAGTGATTGTCCTGACACAGAGAAGAGAGGTGTGGCAAACCATACATAGGTGTTTTCCTTTTTAAAAATGGTTTTATTGAAGGGTAATTTCCATACATTTAGCCAATCTTAGTGTACAATTCAATGTTTGTTAGTAAATTTACAGAATCGTGCAACTGACCACCACAGTCCACTTTTAGAACATGTCAATTGCCCCCAAAACATCTCCTGTGCCCATTTGCAGTGAATCTTCATTGCTACACCCAGCCCTAGACAATAAGTCATCTGCTTTTTGTCTAAAAATATGCCTTTTATAGATAGATATTCCATATGAATGAAAACATAGAACATGTAATCTTTTATGTCTGACTTCTTTCACTTAGCATGTTTTTGAAGTTCATCTGTGCTGTAGCATGTCAGTAGTTTTTATGACTTTTAAAGAAACTGTTAAACATTTGCAAAGTGACAAATCATTTTATATTCCTACTAGCAACATATGTGGGTTACAGTTTCTCCATATCTTCACCAACACTTATTTTTGTTTGTCTTTTTTATTATAGCCATTTTAGTATGTATGAAGTGGTTTCTCATTACAGTTTTAATTTGCATTTTCTAATTCAAATAACTTAATGTAATTGAGCCTTTTTTCATGTACTTATCAACCATGTCTTTGGTGAAATGTCTATTCAAATTCTTAGCCTCTTTTGTATGTTATATTCTCCCTGAATTAAAAGAGTTCATATATTCTGGATTACATTTTTATCAAGTCTATAATTGGCAGATATTTTGTCCCAGTCTGTGGCTTGTCTTTTCATTTTTCTTAAGTGTCTTTTGAGGCACAAGAATTTTTTAAATTTTTATGAAATCCAGTTTATCTTTTTTTCTTTTATGGATGATGCCTTTGATGTTATATCTAAGAACTCTTTGCCTAATCCAAGAAATTCCAGGGCCATGAAGATTTTCTATTATGTGCTTCTCTAGAAGTTTTATAGTTTTCATTCTTACATTTGAATTTATGATCTATTTTGAGTTAATTTTTGTGTTGAGTATAAGGAAAGCTGTCACGTTCTTCATTTTTTCCCATTAAATGTATGACTAGTCTGCTAATCTGTTGCTTGCTCTAAGCTTAATTACAATCTAAGGCTAGCTATGATGTCATCCTTCCCCAATTATTTGTCACCAAGATCACTGTTGTTTTTGACAATGCCCTGGTTGTGGGGACTTCCGACTCTACTCCGAATCAAGCCAGTCCATTTTGGCAGTAAAGATGATGGTTTTCCTGGTCCATCCTGTCTTAAGGGTAGTGTGGGCTAAAATGCCATTAAATAATACCATTCTTACCCAAGGTTCAGTAGTTTTCTTAAATACAAGTTTTTAAGTTATTTGTATGCCTCTGGTTGATTTTGACATTTGGGAGGTTTTTTTGTTTGTTTGTTTATTTCAGGTGCATTATTTTATTTTTGCTTTTTGGGGAGAAGATTTGCCAGTCTCTTCACTCCACCATTCTAGAAGTCTCAACCTTTCTGAGGTAATTTTTATAATATAAGCTTTTGAATACCTTAAAACATTATAAAATGTGTTATTTTTGTCCAGAGTTCATGAGCTTAAAGCAAGTCACATAGTCATTCCTTTGTTCAATGGATAGAAATATAGAATCCTCCCATAGGAAGGAACATCACAGGGATAATGTGGTAGGCAGTTTATGACATAGCTCCCAATGTCACACCTCTGTGTCATCCCTTTCCCTTGAGTTGGTGTGGACTTAATAACCCTCTTCCAGAATAGATAGAATTCAGTAAAAGTGATGGGCTGGCAATTTTGTAATTAAGTTAGGAAAGACTTCCACTTGAGTCTTACTAGCCTTTTCTTTCTTGTGGGTATTCTCTCATTCTATCTTGACTTTTTGGGTTACTCACATTGATGAAGCAAACTACCATTTTGAAGAAACTCATATGACTAGGAACTGAAGGTGGACCCCAGTCGATTCCCAGCAAGGAACTGAGGCTCTCCTATTGAGTTCAATATCCCACGAGGAACCGAAGCCTGCAAACAACTAGAGTAAGCTTGGAAGAAGATTCTTCCTCATTGAAGCATGAAATGACGATAACTCTGGTTGACACCATGATTGTGGCCTTGTGAGAGATCCTGAAACTGAGGACCCACTTAAGCCATGTCCACATTCCTGACCAGTGGAAACTGTGAGATAATTAGTGCTTAATGCTTTAACCAATAAATTGTGGGGGTGATTTCTTATGCAGCAATATTTAACAAATACAGAGAGTAACTAAAATATTTAGTGAAGAGTGAAATAATCCACCAGAATAGGTAGAGTTGGACAGGATATTTCTTACCATACACCAACACTTTTAAATGAATCATATTTTAATCAGGGCGGCTTTCTTTAATCATAACCTGGCATTTGCTCTGAGTGTCTACTATTATTTTATGAAATTTAAAAATATTAGGGCCACAAATTGATTATTTCTATAAATTAATTATAGTAATACTGCTAAGCCACAGCAAAGCAAGTATTTTTTTAAAAAACTAGATTGAAAAAAGATATTTTCTTGTGCATTACTAATGATAGTACTCTAATTTTTGATTGATATTTTGTAATTGGCAACTGTTTGACTGTCTACTCTTTATAATTTAGTGTTACTTTAAATAATATGTAAATACTATACTCAATAAGCTTCACTTATATAGAAAATATTCAGTTAAAAATGTAAGCGAAAACTCTTCCAAAAGCTAGAGTGTTAGAAAAAGAGATAAAAAAATGTAACTTGACAGTGGAGAAACCTGATATATACCACCTTAAGCCAGGCGATTGAGGTTAACATCAATAGTGATGAACCACATTTGATAGTATGTAGCCTTGATGTGATGTGGTAATACCATATTTCTTCTGTGGTCTTCCTTCCAAAAAATATTACCCCCATCTAATTGTTTAAAAAAAAAATAGAAAAATATCAATCAAGAAAAATTGTGCAAAATACCTGATCAGTAATCTTCAAAACTGCCAAGGTCATCAAAACCAAGAACAGTTTGAGAAACCATCACAACCAAGAGAAGCCTAAAGAGACATGGCTACTGAATATAATGTGATATCCTGGATGTGATCTTGGGACAGAAAAAAAGACATGAGGTAGAAACTAAGGAAATCTGAATAAAGTATTGACTTCAGTCAATGATAATATATTCGTATTGGTTCATTAATTGTGACAAAGGTACCATAATATTTTGTTGTTGTTGTTTGTTTTCTGTTTTTGATACAGGGTCTTGCTCTGTCTCCTAGGCTGGAGTTCAGTGGCGCAATCTCAGCTCACTGCAACCTCCGTCTCTTGGGTTCAAGCGATTCTCCTGCCTCAGCCTCCCAAGTAGCTGGGATTAGAAGCATCCACCACCATGCCCAGCTAATTTTTTTGTATTTTTTAGTAGAAGTGAGGTGTCACTATGTGACCAGTCTGGTCTCACTCTCCTGACCTCAGGTGATCTGCCCACCTCTGTCTCCCAAAGAGCTGGGATTACAGGTGTGAGCCACCGCACCTGGCCCACTTTTCTTTATTATTAATATCTTATATCATTATGGTACATTTAGTCAGGTGTGGTGACTCATGCCTGTAATCTCAGCACTTTGGGAGGCTAAGATGGGTGGATTGTTTGAGTCCAGGAGTTTAAGACCCTCCATGGGCAACGTGGGGAAACCCCATCTCTACTAAAAATACCAAAAATTAGCCCATCATGGTGGTGCACTCTTGTAGTCCCAGCTATTTAGCAGGCTAGACAGGAGAATTGCTTGAACCCCAGGAGGTGATGGTGGAGGCTACAGTGAGCCAAGATCGTGTCATTGAATCCAACCTAGGTGACAGATCAAGACTTCCTGGTGCCTTTGTTTATACCAAAAGGAGAAAAACCACCTTCTACTGATCCCACTAAAAGGCCTTAGTGGGTTGAGAGGAAAAGCGGCATACCTTTATTTCTGGCCCCACTTGTCTCCCAGCTCCAGTCCTAAATTTCCAAGTGCATGATGGTTATTTCTTAACCTATTAGATATATTTCTTTTGAAAATTTTTAGGGGTAACCCCAGAGTTTATGATCTACATATACAACTAATCTAAGTCCACTTTTCATCACATTATATAATTTCACTCATAGTGTCTATACCTTATAATAACAAAATAATCCTTATTCTTCCCTTTAATCCCTTGTATCATTGTTTGTATCATTCATTTCACTTATTTGTAAGCATGCGTGAGTAAATTGAAGGAATTATGCAGCATCTTAATGTAAAATCTATAGTAATGTATAATATAATTGATATTTTAAAACTTTTTGTGCTTCTGGTCTTATGCTGGTAAAATTGTTATTACCTTAAGTAAGCAACAAATATCTAAATTTTGCTCTATGTTCAGGAAGCAAATTTTCTCATCTTTAAAACTTACAAATATACTATAATTTTTCTTTCTGTGAGATGTTTGCATTTATCTTGTTTTGACCGATTCCTGCTCTGGCAAGTACATGTAAAATAAAATGTTAGGATCAACAAACAAACATTTTTGTTGAGTGTATCCTCACTGTCTAAATATGTTTTATTTTTTATCCAGTACTATATGTTTCAAAAGCTTTCATGAAACATGCATTTATTTCTGGACCATCTTAATAGCTCACATATTCCTGTCTACATTTCCTTAGATCACCTTCTATTCAGCACTTCTTTCTTAAGAGTTCTTCTGTTGGCCAGAGTTTTTTCTGAGGTTTCAGTAGTTGCCTGGTAGGAATGCTTGTGAAAATATTTGTGGATAGCCCAAACATTTTTTAATAACATTTGCTTGGAAAAATTTTACTGGCAGTCAGGACACATTATTTAAACATATTTTAAAATATTTATGCATCTTTGCAATACTTTGGCAGTGTCTTGTACGGTAAGGCTGAATCAATTATTTTTCTAGTTACCTCTTTTTGTTTGTTTTTAGCCATTCATAATAGTTGATTGATGAGTGTTTGATAGAATTTCCACACTGTTGATAAACTCTGTAGTAAGATGGCTATAACAACCAGAGGCTTTTGAACTTTCTTCCTTCTCAGAGACTTGAACTGAAACAAATTAGATTAACTTTACTGTAATCTTGTCAGATGCTTGATTTTCAGTTGCTATTTTGCTTCTTTTTTTTAGTATTCACTTTTTCAAAAAACTTTGAACTTTTACCTTAGATACAGGGGATATATGTGCAGATTCATTATATGGTAATATTGTGTGATGCTGTGGTTTGGATTACAGATCCTGTCACCCTGGTAGTGAGCACAGTACCTGATGGGTAGTTTTTTAACCTCCCTGCCCACCCTCTAGTAGCACACAGTATCTCTTGTTCCCATATTGTGTCCCATTTATAAGTGAGAACATGTGGTATTTGGTTTTCTCTTCCTGCATTTATTTGCTTAGAATGATGGCCTCCAGCCCTATCCATGTTACTACAGAAGACATAATTTCATTATTTTTTATGGCTGCACGTATTTTATGGCATATATGCACCATATTTTCTTTATCCAAGCTATCATTGATGGGCACCTGGGTTGATTTTGTGTTTTTGCTATTGTGAATAGCACAGCAATAAACAGATGAATGCATGTGGCTTTTTGGTAGAATTATTTACTTTCTTTTGTGTGTATACCCACTGATAGGTCTAAGATAGCTCTGAAAAATCTCCAGACTGCTTTCCAAGCGTCTGATACCAGTTAAAATGGCTGTTGTTAAAAAGTCAAAAAACAACATATGCTGATGAAACTGAAGAGAAAATGAAACACTTATACACTGTTGGTGGGAATGTAAGTTAAATTAGCTACTGTCTCAGTTTTTCCCTTCTTTCCTTCCCAATGGCAATTCAGAAATGAATAGATTTGTTACCATCAATTTGGCATTAGTATTTAGTGATAGATACAGCTTTAGTGAGACCTGTGGTTCTCTATATAGGGCTTACACCTTTTTTAAAGTTATTTTTCATATTCCATGACTATGTCTAAATAAAAAAGAAAATAGATAAATTATTAGTGCACGTATGTTGACTAGTCAAATCAAACTTTGTGAGTTTTTTTTTGGGAGGGGTGAGTAATTTATTAGTAGGGCTCTTTTTTTTTTAGTATTTTTTCCAGAATAAAGAGGGAAATTTAGGTCTGTGATTGTAGTTGAGTCTTGATTTTGGTTTATCTGATCTGCAGAGGAAAAGCAAGAAATATTACCTTAACTTTCTCTTCTGGGGGTGATAGTGTCACATAACTAAAAATCCTTAGTACATATATCTTTAAACACCATATTTTAAGGATCTTAATTTATGAAAGGTGTCTTCTTTCGAGTTTTTTATCCCCAAGTTGCCAAGTCTTCCTGCACATCTTTTCTTGCATCTCTCTCTTTGGTATTTTTTCTTTATGTATTTGTACTGTATTTTAAAAATGTGACTTTGTCACTTTATAAAACTGGGTATACATATCTGACTGTGTGTTATTTCCTGTGTGCTTGTATGTATGCTTTTTCATTCATCTGTGCTCAATCTATTTTTATTTTGGTATATCTGTTTATTTTTATCTGTGTCTGTGCCTTTATCAGTGAATATTTCTCTGTGTCTTTATGTCTGCTTCTCTCTCTTCCTGTGTAGATGTATATGTGTTTTGTGTTCTCGATTTCTATGTCCATTTTGATGTATCCCTCTGCTTATGTGACTTTTTTCTTCCCTTTCTCACTGTCTTTCACTATCTCTGTCGCATTATATGTCTTTTTCAATTTTCTTTTATTTCTAAATTTTTTTATTTCAATTATCTATCTATGTCTTCCTTACTTTGTGTATATAACATTGAAGTTTTGCTGTAGTGTTATATTTACTAATTAAAATTTAAAGTTTCCTGTTTTATGTATCAAAACATTATGTTGTACATCATAAATATATACAATTTCTACTTGTCAATTAAAAAATAAATAAGAAATAAGTGAGCTTTGAAAAAAATGTTAAAGTAGTTTCCAGTTTTATTTCATTAGAAAAAGTTAAAGATCATAAAAGGAAATTCATAAAAAAATTACAAGTGAGATAATAAATGTTAAAAAAAAACAGACATGTTATTACTAGAAATTAAACACATGTGAGTAAAATAATAAAGTTACATTTGTTGGCTGTTAGACTGACAAAAATACATATTGTGGTAAAATAGTGAGTTATACATTGTAATGGCATTGAACAACATTTCAAGAGGACAACATGAATCAGAATTTTAAATATATATTAGCTTTGACTCAGCAATTCTTCTTTAGGAATTTTCCCCCAGAATAACCAGATAATTATACAACTGTTTATTTTAGAATTGCCTTAGTAGTATAAAATGAAAAGTAAATGTTCACCAGCAGAGGATTGGTTAAGTGAATTATGGTACATCCATATAATAGAATATTACAATCTATTGTTATGGAAAAATTATATAGTCTATTGATAAAGGAAAGAAATCAGATTACAAAAAACTATACAATGCACATATTGTATATGCCATTTATTCATTCAAATAATATATATTTTCCACATGTACTATGTGGTAAGCACTCTAGAGCCACTATAGAGATATCCATATTGTTTTTTATGGGGATAATGAAAGAATTTCCATCTTCTCTCTATTATGGAGTTAATAAGCAAGTATGAAAAATAATATAGTTGCATCAATTTTGGAAAATTTTCTGTTATTTTAAAGGAGACGTATTTTTTATTTTGAAATATTAAATTAAATTGAACACTTTTCATAGTTTTCCTTTACCCTCCTCCATCCCCACATGTGAGGGATCTGTGATGCTCTATGAAAATTGATTCCCCATCCTGACTAAGGCAATTTTCTTAGGTGTTCTGGAAATGTTATGCCTTGGTACATATTGTCTTAATGAGTTGTCAAGAAACAATATTTGTTTAAAGCCTTTGGAAAAGTAGAAAAAAATTAAGCCATGTACTTGTCAAAATGTCATTCCCATGTGAAGCTCAGAGAGTCTGAGCAAATATAACGTGAAACAATAAAGGTGAACGCTTTGCTCAGTTGTTGGAAATTGACGCTATTGTCAGTGGAAAACTAAACTTGAAATGTAATGTTTAATACAGTGATTCTATAACTTTAGTGTGCATAAGACTTATCTAAGGAACTGTTTTTAAATGCATATTCCTGGACCTCACCCCCGAGGGTGAATTTGGTAGGTCTGGAGTAGGCATAGAATCTATATGTTAATAAGCTTCTAAGGTGATTCTAATATAAGGAGTTTAAGGGCCACTTTCAAGAAATGATGTTAATGGGTAATTATAATAGCTAATCTACTTTAAAAATTTTGACAGATTTCCCTTAAAGCATATCTGCTAGACATGTTTCTAGGAGGATTCTTTAGACAAGGTTATTTAAGTAATCATTGAAGTTATGTAGGGGTATTATGAGTTCATAGGCAGGTCTACATTCCATTTCAAGACCTATTGGTTTTCTAGACCACAATTCTGAGCCAAAATTTTAATGAGCTGCCAATGTTTACTTCCATCAAATAAAAATTGGCACTCCTTTTCCTCAAACAATGGCATTAATATTTATAGATTTTTTTCTCATTATTATTTTATAATAATGGGTAGATAGTGTGAATTCCCAAGAACCTGGTCATAAAAGTGAGGAAGAGAACATGAAAAAGAGAGTGCTGCAAATGTAGAATTCTGATCAGTGAAAGCAGCTGTGTAGTACAAATGAAAGATGACTTTAGAGCAATTTGACATAATCAGACTACCAAAAATATGAATCTTAAACGACTAAATGAATTACAATAAATCTGTCAGTCACCAGAGTAGGTTTCCCTCAAAAGCAACTCTGAACTTCCTTGAAAGAAAGGTCGTCAGATGTGCAAGAAGTCTATATGTTGCTATAGTTTATTGTTATAACCAAGGTATACACTAAGTAAACAATTTAACACTTTGTGATCATTTGATACAAAACTGCTTATAATTCTGATTTAAATAAACTTTATGGGAAGAAATCCAAACAGGCTTCCATAATGTAGCTGATTAACTGAGGCATGAAAATACCTCCCCAATTCAGACAATCAGTGTGTTTTATGGCTAGAAAACCATTTAGTTATTAATTTCTCAAGCTTTGTTTTTAAATTTATTTATTTTTGAGACAGGTCTTACTTTTTCTGTCACTCAGGCTGGAGTGCAGTGACACGATCTTGTCTCATTGCAGCCTCCACCTCCTGGGCCTAAGCAATCCTCCTGCCTCAGTCTCCTGAGTAGGTGGGACCAAAGGTATGAACTACCATGCCTGGCTAATATTTTAATTCTTTTATAGAGACTGGGTCTTGCCATGTTGCTCAGGCTGGTTTTGAACTCCAGGGCTCAATTGAGCCTCCTGCCTCAGTTTGCCAAAGTGCTGGGATTACAGGTGTGAGCCACTGCACCAGGCCTTGTTTCTCAAACTTTAATGTGCATGTAAATCACTTGCGGATCTTGTTAAAATGAAAATTCTGATTGATGGTCCAGAGTGTACAATCTGAGATTCTGCATTCCAAACAAGCTGTTGGTCCACCGAAGGACCACACATTGAGTAGCAAGGATTTATTTCTACTCCTTTGCTTAATAGATGAAGGACAGACAGTGCTTCACTTGGTTTTTTAGGGCATCACCATGACTTGGGCAGACTTGAAGTCTTTGGAGCTGAATAGTATTAATGTCAGTTTCTCAAACTCTTACCACTAAAGTCTCTGGTGAGGCCTTGGTTGCTACCTATCCTGAGTTGAGGTTTTTAACTTTTTCTTTCATTTAGTGCAAGAACTGAAAGATTACTTTTAATAAATGTTCTTTTTCTTTTTTTCTCTTTCTTTTTGGCTGTTGCTTGCAATCAAAATAATATAATCTATATAGGATGTGTTTTGAGACTTAAATACAAAGAAATATACCATATTTGTATCACAAGGGAATAAATCTCTCTTCAGAACATAACAAATAAATATATTTCCTTAAAAGCATACATAAATCCACTGGTGACTCACAAATGTCTTTCTCCAGCATGATCTTCTTCCTTATCTTCCTAGCTCTATCCAACTTCCAATTTGATACCTCCATTTGAATGTCTAATAGGCATCTCAAACTTAACATATCTCAGATCCAAAATTGAACCTTCCAAACTTGATGTTTCTATAACAAATGGCACTCTTTTTAACCAGTTGCTCAAGTAAAAACCTGAGAATCATCCTTGATTTCTCTTTTCCCCTCCCTAAGTTCAATCCATTAGCAAGTTCTATCAGTTCTGCCTTAACCGTCTAGCAAAAATCAGCCACTTGCCATTTCAACTGCCTTGTCCTAGTCTAAACAGTTGTCATGTCTACCTAAGACAACTACAAAAGCCTTCTAGTTCTACTTTTTGCTCCCACTCTAGTCTTCCACATGGCAGCCTTAGAAATTCATTTAAAATGTAAACAAGGTCATGTTACTTTTACGCTCAAAGCTGCTGAGTAGCTTCCTATCCCACTGAAAATAAAATCCAAACTCCCTACTATGATTTGCAGAGCTTATGTCATCATTGCTTTACTAAACCTCTTTACTTCTTGTAAAGAAATACACCATCTTGTTCTGCTTTCCTCCTGGCACACCCTGCTCCAGCTATGCTGGTCTCCCTGATACCTCTTCAACTGGAATGAAAGTCCTCAGGGCAGAGATTTTTCTCTGTTTTACTTACTGTTGTATTCCTACTACCTAGAATAATGCCTGTCACAAAGTAGATGTCAATTAGTAGTTCTTAAATGATTGAATGAAGAACGTACAATCAATTAGGCATAGTAAATTTGACAGACCCAGTCACTGAGACTCTAGCAGGAAGTGGGGATTGATCATAGGAGACAAGACCTAGGTTTTCACTACTAACAGCTTATACTACTAACCATTTACACCACTTATCATTCATATGTGATATTACCTTTAATTTTGAATTTCAAGGCTCTTCCCCATTAACTTAGAGCAAGAATAGCAGTAAGGTAGATTGGGTAAAATGGCTGTCATCTAAGCTTCTTATTTTTACCAACCTTCACTTCCATACCTGAAGGCATGTAAGTGACCTTCAAATGACCCTAACTGAGAGTAGTAGAGAGATGCTAAGGCAGGCAGCGAGCAGGTGATGTGTTGCTGTTACTGTAGAGAGTTGCTATGGATAGTTTGTGTAGCTTTAGGAAGAAAATAAAGTAGGTATCTTGCAATATATCAATCAACCAAATAAATTGCTTATTATTCATTCTTAACCCTCTTCTCTCGGAAAGAGAATGGCACAAAATATTCACAAAACCTTTATATAAGATGATTATGGCTTGGAAATCTTATGACTAAAAATAATGATGTGAGTGTGCTCACGAGGACAAAAGAATAAAAATGAGATTTAAAAAAATAATAATAAACATTCTTGTCTCCTGGGGAAGATGGCTGAATAGGAAGAGCTCTGGTGTGCAGCTCCCAGTGAGATTGATGCAGAAGGCAGATGATTTCCACATTTCCAATTGAGGTACCCAGTTCATCTCATTGGCACTGATTGGACAGTGGGTGCAGCCCAAGGAGGGTGAGCCAAAGCAGGATGGGATGTCACCTTACTCAGGAAGTCCAAGGGGCTGGGGAACTCCCTTTCCTAGCCAAGGGAAGTCATTAGGGACTGTTTCCTACACACTGGCCCAGATACTGCACTTTTTGCACGGTCTTCACAATCTGCAGACCAGGAGATTACCTCTGGTACCTACACAACCACCAGGGCCCTGGGTTTCCAGCACAAAGCTGGGCAGCCGTTTGGGCAGAAACTGAGCTAGCCACAGCAGTTTTTTTTTCATACCCCAGTGGCACCTGGGATGCCACTGAGACAGAACCATTCACTTCCCTGGAAAGGGGACTGAAGCTGGGGAGCCAAGGGTCTAACTTGGCAGATTCCACCCCAGTGGAGATTAACAAGCTAAGATCCACTGGCTTGAAATTCTTTAAGCCAGCACAGCAGTCTGAGCTCAACCTGGGTCATTCGAGTTCAGTGTGGGGAGGGGCATTTGCCATTTCTGAGGCTTGAGTAAGCAGTTTTAACCCCACAGAATAAGCAGAGCTGCCCGGAAATCCAAACCGAGCAGAGCCCAACACAGCTCAGCAGCTGCAGGCACTGCCTCACTAGATGTCCTCACTGGGCAGGGAATCTCTGAAAAAAGGCAGCAGCCCATCAAGGAATTATAAATAAAGCCCTACCTTCTGGGAACAGAGCACCTGGGAAAAGGGGCGGTAGTGGGTACAGCTTCAGTAGACCTAAGTGTCCCTGCCTGGCAGCTCTGAAGACAGCAGTGGATTTCCCAGCACAGCATTCAAGCTCTGGTAAGGGACAAACTGCCTCCTCAAGTGGCTCCCTCACCCCTATGTATCCTGACCGGGAGACACCTCCCAGTTGGGACCAACAGACACCTCATACAAGAGAGCCCTGGCTGGCATCTGATGGGTACCCCTCTAGGACGAAGCTACCAGAGGAAGGAACAGGCAGCAATCTTTGCTGTTCTGCAGTCTCTACTGGTGATTCCCAGGCAAGCAGGGTCTGGAGTGGACCTCCAGCAAACTCCAGCAGACCTGCAGCAGAGGAGCCTGACTGTTAGAAGGAAAACTAACAAACAGAAAGGAATACTATCAACATCAACAAAAAGGACATCCACTCAGAGACCCCATCCAAAGGTCACCAACCTCAAAGACCAAAGGAAGATGAAATCCACGAAGATGGGAAGAAACCAGCACAAAAAGGCTGAAAACTCCAAAAACCAGAATGCCTCTTCTCCTTTAAGAGATCACAGCTCCTTACTAGCAAAGGATAGGAAATGGACAGAAAAATGAGTTCGATGAATTGACAGAAGCAGCCTTCAGAAGATGGGTAATAACAAACTTCTCTGAGCTAAAGGAGCATGTTCTAACCCAATGCAAGGAAGCTAAAACCCTTGAAAAAAGGTTAGATGAAATACTAACTAGAATAACCAGTTTAGAGAAGAACATAAATGACCTGATGGAGATGAAAAACACAGCATGGAAACTTCTTGAAAAATACACAAGTTTCAATAGCCGAATAGATCAAGCAGAAGAAAGGATATCAGAGATTGAAGATCAACTCAATGAAATAAGGCAAGAAGACAAGATTAGAGACAAAAGAGTGAAAAGAAATGAAAAAAGCCTCCAAGAAACATGGGATTATATGAAAAGACAAAATCTACGTTGGATCAATATAACTGGGAGTGAAGGGGAGAATGAAACCAAGTTGGAAAACACTCTTCAGGATATTATCCAGGAGAACTTCACCAACATAGCAAGGCAAGCCAACATTCAAATTCAGGAAATATAGAGAAAACCACAAAGTTACTCCTCAAGAAGAGCAACGCCAAGACACATAACCATCAAATTCAGCAAGGTTGAAATGAAAGAAAAAATGCTAAGGCAGCCAGAGAGAAAGGTTGGGTTATCCACAAAGGGAAGCCTATCAGACTAACAGCAGATCACTTGGCAGAAACCCTACAAGCCAGAGGGACAGAGGCAATATTCAACATTCTTAAAGAAAAGAATTTTCAACCCAGAATTTCATATCCAGCCAAACTAAGCTTCATAAGTGAAGGAGAAATAAAATCCTTTACAGACAAGCAAATGGTGAGAGATTTTGTCACTACCAGGCCTGCCCTATAAGAGCTCCTGAAGGAAGCATGATACCTGGAAAGGAACAACTGGTACCAGCCACTGAAAAAATGTACCAAATTGTAAAGACCATTGATGCTGGGAAGAAACTGCATCAACTAATGGGCAAAATAACCAGTTAGCATCATAATGGCAGAATCAAATTCACACATAACAATATTAACCTTAAATGTAAATGGGCTAAATGCCCAATTAAAAGACACAGACTGGCAAATTGGATAAAGAGTTAAGACCCATTGGTGTGTTGTGTGAGACCGATCTCATGTGCAAAGACACACATAGGCTCAAAATAAAGGGGTGGAGGAATATTTACCAAGCAAATGGAAAGCAAAAAAAAATCAGGGGTTGCAATCCTAGTCTCTGATAAAATAGACTTTAAACCATCAAAGATCAAAAGAGACAAAGAAGGGCATTACATAATGGTAAAGGGATCAATGCAACTAGAAGAGCTAACTATCCTAAATATATATGCACCCAATGCAGGAGCACCCAGATTCATAAAGCAAGTTCTTAGAGACCTACAAAGAGACTTAGACTCCCACACAATAATGGTGGGACACTTTAACACCTCACTGTCAATATTAGATCAATGAAATGGAAAATTAACAAGGATATCTAGCACTTAAACTCAGCTCTGGACCAAGCGGACCTAATAGACATCTACAGAACCCTCCATGCCAAATCAATAGAATATACATTCTTCTCATTACCACATCACACCCATTCTAAAATTGACCACATAATTGAAGTAAGACACTCCTCAGCAAATGCAAGAGAATGGAAATCATAAAAAACAGTCTCTCAGACCACAGTGTAATCAAATTAGAACTCAGGATTAAGAAACTCACTCAAAACTGCACAACTACATGGAAACTGAACAACCTGCTCCTAAATAACAACTGGATAATTAATGAAATGAAGGCAGAAATAAAGATGTTCTTTGAAACCAATGAGAACAAAGACACAACATACCAGAATCTCCAGGACACATTTAAAGCAGTGTGTAGAGGGAAATTTATAGTGCTAAATGCCCAAAAGAGAAAGCAGGAAAGATCTAAACTAGACACCCTAAAGTCAAAATTAAAATAACTATAGAAGCAAGAACAAACAATTTCCAAAGCCAGCAGAAGACAAGGAATAACTAAGATCAGAGCAGAACTGAAGGACATAGAAACACAATAAAACCTTCAACAAAAAAATCACTGAATCCAGGAGCTGGTTTTTTGAAAAGATCAACAAAGTAGATAGACCACTAGCCAGACTAATAAAGAAGAAAAGAGAAAAAAATCAAAGAGATGCAATAAAAAATGGTAAAGGCAACATCACCTCCAATCTCATAGAAATACAAACTACCGTCAGAGAATACTATAAACACCTCTATGCAAATAAAACAGAAAATCTAGAAGAAATTGATAAATTCCTGGGCACTTGCACCCACCCAAGACTAAACCAGGAAGAAGTTGAGTCCCTGAATAGAACAATAACAAGATCTGAAATTGAAGTAGCAATTAATAGCCTACCAACCAAAAAAAGTCCAGGACCTGATGGTTTCGTAGCCAAATTCTATGAGAGGTACAAAGAGGAGCTGGTACCATTCCTTATGAAACTATTCCAAACAATAGAAAAAGAGGGAATCCTCCCTAACTCTTTTTACGACACCAACATTATCCTGATACCAAAACCGGGCAGAAACACAACCAAAAAGGAATATTTCAGGCCAATATCCCTGATGAACATCAATGTGAAAATCCTCAATAAGATACAGGCAAACCGAATCTACAGCACAACAAAAAGCTTATCCATCACGATCAAGTCAGCTTCATCTCTGGGATGCAAGACTGGTTCAACATACTCAAATCAATAAACATAATCTATCACATAAACAGAACCAAAGACAAAAACCACATGATTATCTCAATATATGCAGAGAAGGCCTTCAACAAAATTCAACAGCCCTTTATGCTAAAAACTCGCAATAAACTAGGTATCGACAAATCATATCTCAAAATAATAAGAGCTATTTATGACAGACCCACAGCCAATATCATACTGAATGGGCAAAAACTGGAAGCATTCCCTTTGAAAACCAGCACAAGACAAAGATGCCCTCTCACTACTCCTACTCAACATAGTATTGGAAGTTCTGGCCAGGGCAATCAGGCAAGAGACAGAAATAAAGGATATTCATATAGGTAAAGAGGAAGTCAAATTGTCTCTCTTTGGAGACGACATGATTGTATATTTAGAAGACCCCATTGTCTCAGCCTAAAATCTCCTTAAGCTGATAAGCAACTTCAGCAAAGTCTCAGGATACAAACTCATTGTGCAAAAATCACAAGCATGTCTATACACCAATAACAGACAAACAGCCAAATCATGAGTGAACTCCCATTCATAATTGCTACAAAGAGAATTAAATATCTAGGAATACAACTTACAAGGGATGTGAAGGACCTCCTCAAGGAGAACTACAAACCACTGCTCAAGGACATAAGGGTGGACACAAACAAATGGAAAAACATTCCATGCTCATGGTTAGGAAGAATCAGTATTGTAAAAATGGGCATACTGCCCAAAGTAATCTTATATTCAATGCTATCCCTACCAAGCTATCATTCACTTTCTTCACAGAATTGGGAAAAAAACACCTTAAATTTCATATGGAACCAAGAAAGAGCCCACATAGCCAAGACAATTCTAAGCAAAACAAACAAAAACAAAGCTGGAGGCATCACACTGACTTCAAACTGTACTACAAGGCTACAGTAACAAAAACAGCATGGTACTGGTACCAAAACAAATATATTGACCAATGGAACAGAACAGAGGCCTCAGAAATAACACCACACACCTACAATCATCTGATCTTTGACAAACCTGACAAAAACAAGCAATGGGGAAAAAATTCTCTATTTAATAAATGGTGTTGAGAACTGGCTAGCCATATTCAGGAACCTGAAACTGGATCCTTTCTTTACACCTTATACAAAAATTAACTTTCAAAAGTGGTCACATATAAATAATAAGTATTTTGTTTATAAAATAGGTTGCAGTAGTTTCCTAGGAGAGTAAAATATTAAAGATATTTTTTAGCTGTGATTTAAAGTTTTAGAACATGTGACACAAAGATCTACTGATCATGAAAGGACTGATTTCCTCATCAGTAGCCATTTTGAAAATTTGAGTCTGGAATGAAGCAAGAAAGATTAGAGATAAAGATGCAGATTGAAGAATTATTATTACAAAGATGATGATTAAATGCTTGTGTATCAATTGATAAACTGATTCAGGAAAAGAATAATGATCAATGGTTCTCAGTTTAGGCTGCCATTAGGATCACCTGGAAAGTTTTTGAAAACCACTGAGGCAGCCCCACCTAAAAGATTCTGCTTTAGTTGATCTTGAGTACAGGGCATCCATTTTTTAAATTACTCTCCAGGTAATCATAATATGCAGTCAAGGTTGAAAACCTTAGTACAGATAGAGATGGGCTAACAGTGGAGTCCAAGGAAGAGTTGCAGTGATATAGAATGTTAGGCAAAATGTTGGCCTTCATGGTCTTCACCTCCTGGGGTTACTCCTATGAATATGTTATATTACATGGCAAAAAGTTCTTTTAAGATGTATTTTAAGTTGCTAATCAGTTGATTTTAAAACAGGGAGCTTCTCCTGTATTTCTAGGTGGACCTAATCTACTCATATAAGCCCTGGAAAGCAGAGCTCATTTTCTGCCTGATAGTAAAAGAGGAGTCAGATATCTGAAGCCTAAGGATTAGAAATGTCCTCTTTGACGTAGAGATTTAGGGGATCATACGTCAAAGAAACAGGAAAACGAGTTCCTACAATCACAAGGAACTGAATTCTATCAACACTGTAACGGGTTTGGAAGCAGAAACTTCCCCAGAGCCTCAGCCTGATTCCTGCCTTGTGAGGCCCTTAGCAGAGAATCCAACTGAGCCATTCCGTTCCCAGACTTCTGACCCACTCACTGTGAGATACTAAATGGGTATTTAACCTGCTAAATTTGTGATCGTTTGTTATGGCAGCAATAGAAAACTAACACACAGAAATAAAACTGGAAGAGTCTAATATCACAAAAGCCAAGGCAGAAAGAAAAGATGTACTTTGTACTTTTTAAGAAGTCATTGACTTTTTTTTTTTAATGAGACAGGAACTCATTCTGTCGCCCCGACTGTAGAGGAGTGGTACAATCATGCCTCACTGATGCCTCCACCTCCTGGTGGTTCAGCTTGCATTTGAAGTACAATACTCATCAAACTTAGCCTGACATTGCTCATTTCTTATATATAGCATTTATCTTTTCCAGTACATTTAAGTAATTTCAGTTGAGTACTGAGTCTTTTCTCAATCAAAAGTAGCACTATTATTTCCAGTAAGAGGAGTTTTAGATGGATTTTGCTATGCAGGTAAGGTCCAAAGGTATGAGTAGGAACTGAATCTGGTAATAGAGGGCAGGAAGACATAGATAAGAGTAGAGGCAAATCTTCTGTGGGAGTCAAGGATGGGAAGCAAATGAAGACTATGCAAATGGGAGCAGAGCCCTGTGGCAGAAAGGAGTATGCAAAGGCCTGCATGTGCTAGAAGGCAGGGAATCCACCGACCTTTTACCCAGTTGAGTCTAGTAGCTGTGTTGTGGGGTCTCAAAGGAATGGTAGGGAGAACAGCAATGTCTAAAAGCAATTAGAAGAAGTGTTGACTTCTGAGAGAGTAGCTGGGGTGCCAATGGAGGGATGAATGTAGCCGCAAGCTAATACTGAGGAAGACAGTATTAACAGAGAGGTAAGTAGCCAGTAACGTGAGGGGCCAGGACATGAAACTGCATGGCCCGTATCCACAAATGGTAAATTTAATTATGTTAGTTGTTCAGAAGCTACTTTTGAGCCCCTCTCAGGGAGAATTGAAAAGAACCTCTTCCATGGGATGATATTAATAAAGGCCTGATACAGAAAACAGTTTTTGGTTGCTGCCATGACCTTAAGATTTTAAAAAATATCTTTTCAGATCAATGGAACCTGGGGCAGCAACTGTTATGTAGTAATACTCTTTTTCTGAATCCATATCCACATTGTTCATTGTTTGATGGTTAATTCAAGTAGCATAATTAGTGCTTAAGTAGGCTTTCACCTTCTTTGCATATTTAGGACAAAGCTCATCCAGATATGGGCATTATCTGGGTATGGGTATCACCTAACAGCTTCTTACAAATGCAGAATTCTCAGGCTTTTAGACCTAGTAAATGAGAATCTGCGTTTAAAAAAATCCCAAGGTGATTCATATTTACGATACAGTTTGAGAACCATGGGTCTAGGAACTATTTCATCTAATAGTTCTAATTGCGTTCAGGATATTCAGAAACCCCTTACCGGTGTCTCACACGTGTACTTTGGTGGAGTATACAGCTTTAGGCGTTCATAAACTTTTCCCAGCAGCCCAAAAATCCTTGCTTTACATGACAAAGTTAATTTCTCTGAGAACAGTTTTTATCATTTGTTAAAGCAACTTCTGCACCTGAATTTGATAGTATTCGTATGCTGGATTATCCAAAGTAAGCTTAAAACAACCACTCTCAGACTGTGAATTAGGCCAGCTCATCCCACCCCTGATTTTTCCTGTGGACAGTTCTAACATTTGCACTGGCCTTTCAGCCTTTCCCAGATGAAGATAAGTGCTTTTTTGTTACCTATTCTTCTCTACAAGGATACTTATCTTGGGCTGTTTCTCTTTGTTACTTTCATTGTCTTTGAAAGCTAACTCTAATTTCCCATTTTCTTCTCTGTCTCATATTTCTTCTTTGCAATTATATTCATCCATCACTCTGTCTTTAACATAGTCTAATCTTAGTTCTACTCAGCTCTTGTCTCAATATTAATTAGATAAGTAAGAAAGGCTGCATATCAACAGTTTTATAGTCTTTTGTTTCTTTAGTTCTAATCATCCGAGTCTTGAAAAGTGCATAGAATCTCTATATATCTTCCAACATCTTTTATGTATGTCTTTTCATATACGCATTATTACTAAATATTTAAGTATAGGCATCAATATATTTTCTGGAGTTGTGCCTATCTATCTCTAACAGTGTTCCTCCTTGCTTTGAAGTCTTAATTTTTCTCTAAAGGGAGATTTATGCTTAAGGTCTAATCTGTTGTTCTGACTAGCCTTTTTCTGCTTAAGCTATTCCAGATTTTTCTTGAATAGCATCATCTCCAGTTCATTTTTTAATAGCAATTGCTTTCTATTGTTCTACTCTGCTTCTGCAAATGTAATAGCTGACATCCTTTCTTCTAAAATATCCTCTCCATGCTGCACCTTTCAACATAGGCCAACCCATTTTTGTTTGCTCTTACTCCCATAATTTTCATTCAGTGTGTCAGAGGATGTGTCTTGTTAGCAGAGCTAAGAGGTCACAAAGGACTTAGGGTCTCCTTAGAGTCCTTTTTTAAAAAAAACTTCGTGGTCCCACAACACAATTTGGTAAAGCAAAGTAAATGGAAGGCAAGGAACAAAACAGGAAATTATACTATTACAGGAAATTGTTGTAATAAAGTGAAAAGCCAAGGAAGCAAGTGTTCAGCAAGTCATAAAATTCTAATCATGCAGCAGGGATAAACTGAACCTTTACTCACCAGCTGGCAGAGTTTTGTATTGTTCTTTTCATCTTTATTTACATCTAAGTGCATACCTTTGTGACTTGAAGGCCACCTGGTCATTTTACAGTTGTGGTAACAAAGACACAAAATGATTTAGTGATGTTCTTAAGTTTTCACCATAGTGATTGGCTGAATCAGGCCTATTAATGTGGAACTTCTGATTCTGAGAGCAGGACATTTTCTCTAAGAATTTAAATTTCTTAAAGATCAACAGTTGCCAAGCCCCATCTTCATCAAATTTTAATGTGGTAAATCTTCTTCACAAGACCTTACAAGGCCATTTTACAGATAAGGAATCTGAGGCTGAGAGAGGCAGAGATAAAGTTCATCATTGTGAAAGTGCTCTCTTTTATCCAAAAAGTTAGGTTCACATGCATGAAATCACTTTCCCAAGTGAGCATTAATGTATTAGGGACCCGAAAGGGGCAGAAAGGAACATACTTCTTTTCAAGGAGAATAGGTGCCCTGTAGTTGCTATAGCAACTGGGAACTGATGTAAGGCATTCCTGATAGAGAATTTTCACATATTGAAGATGTCTTCCTGTCTGACCAGAAGCTGAAAGAGTTTGGTTAGCTTCACTAATTAAAGCAGAGGTATGTAAAACGGAAAGCATGCACCCCAGGAAATATGCAGTTCAGTTTTCTAGGTTGCCTGTTCTTTGTCCTCTACACTGAAAGAAATATTGCGTAATTTTTTTTTTTTTTAGACAAAGCCTTGCTCTGTCACACAGGCTGGAGTGCAGTGGCATTTCGGCTCACTGCAATCAGTGCCTCCTGTGTTCAAGTGATTCTTGTGCCTCAGCCTCTCAAGTAGGTGGGACTACAGGCACGTGGCACCATGCCTGGCTGATTTTTCTACTTTTAGTAGAGGCGAGGTTTCACCATGTTGGCCAGATTGGTCTCAGACTGATCTTGGACTCTTTACCTCAGGTGATCCACCCACCTTGGCTTCCCAAAGTGTTAGGATTACAGGTGTGAGGCACCATGTCTGGCCCACATTTTCAAATTAAGTACAATATATACAGACAAGTGCACATAAGTGTATAGCTTAATAAGTTTTCACAAACTGTACATGCCTGTGCAGTCAACATCAAGATCATAAAATAAAACTTGAAAGCATTATAGAAGTCATGCTGTTCTTCCTTCTAATCAATATTCCCAAAGTTAATCACTGTCCTGACTCCTAACTCTACACAGGCATACCTTGTTTTATAACACTTCACTTTATCACATATCATAGATAATGTGTTCTTTACAAATTGAAGGTTTGTGTCAACCCTACATATAGCAAGTCTGTTAGCACCATTTTTTTCTAACAACATGTGCACTTTGTGTCTCTATGTCACACTTTGGTAATTCTGGCAATATTTCAAACTTTTCCATTATTATATCTTTTATGGTGATCTGTGATCAGTGATCTTTGATATTATTAGGTTGGAGCAGAAGTAATTGTGGTTTCACCATAACTTTTAATGGCAAAGACCGCAATTACTTTTGCACCAAGATAATACTATGGTAATTGTTTGAGACATCACAGATCATGCCCATATCGGATGTCAAGCTTAATGAATAAATGTTGTGCATGTTCTGACTGCTCCACCAACAGGTCATTCTTGTCTCTGTCCCTCTCTTCAAGCCTTCCTATTCCCTGACACACAACAATGTTGAAATTAGATCAGTAATAACCCTACAATGTCTATAATGGCCTCTAAGTGTCCAACCAAAAAAAAAAAAAAGGAAGCTTTGCACAACTCTGATTTTAAATCAAATGCTAGAAATGATTAGGCTTGGTGAGGAAGTCATGTCGAAAGCTGAGATAGGCCCAAACCTAAGCCTTTTGAGCCAAACAGTTAACAAAGATGTGCATGCAAAGAAAATTATTTAAAGGAATTAAAAGTGCTACACCAGTGAACACACAAATGATTTAAAAAAAAAAAGAAGAAGTGAAAGAGCCTAGCTTCAAAGCTTCAAAGAACAGGCTGACTCCTTGGTTAGAGTCTAATGCAACTGATGACTGTAAGTTGAAGTCAGTTCATTTATTGTTCTGAAAATCCTAAGACCCTTAATAATTATATCAAATCTACTCTGTGCCCTACAAATGGAAGAACAAAGCCTAAATGATAGCACATCTGTTTATCACATGGTTTATTGAGTATTTTAAGCATACAATTGAAACCTACTGCTCAGGAAAAAAAAAAATTCTTTTAAAATATTACTGCTTACTGACAGTGCGCCTAACTCAGACCCAGGAACCCTGATGGAGATGTTCAAAAAGATAAATGTTCTTTTAATGCTGGCTAAAGCAGCATGCTTTCTGCAGCCCATGGATAAAATAGTAATTTTGACTTTGAAGTCTTATTATCTAAGAAATGCAGTTTTAAAGATGTCACTACCACAGATAGTGAATCCATTGATGGATCTGAGTGAACTACATTAAAAACCTTCTGGAAAGGAATTACCATTCTAGATGTCATTGAGAACATTCATGATTCATGGGAAGAGGTCAAAATACTAACATTAACAAGAGTTTGGAAGAAGTTGATTCCTGTCCTCATGGATGACTTCGAGGAGTTCAAGACTTCAGTGAAGGAAGTAGCTGCAGATGTGGCAGAAATAGCAAGAGAAATGGAATTTAAAGTATAACCTGAAGATATTGCAGCCGGATTTGCTGCAATCTTGTGATCAATCTTGAATGTATAAGCAGTTGCTTCTTATGGATGAGCAAGAAAGTGGTTTCTTGAGATAAAATCTCCTCCTGGTGATGATGCTGTGAACATTGTTGAAATGACAACAGAAGACAGAATATTACATCAACTTAGTTAATCAAGAAGTCGTAGGGCTTGAAAGAATTAACTCCAATTTTCAAAGAAGTTCTACTCTGGGTAAAATGCTATCAAACATTATCTCATGCTGCAGAGAAATCTTTTGTGAAAAGAAGAGTTAATAAATGTGGCAAATGTCACTGTTGTCTTACTTTAAGAAATTACCACAGCCACCCCAACCCTCAACAGCCACCACCCTGATCAGTCAGTAGTCATTAGCATCAGGACAAGACCCCACACCAGCAAAATGTTTACAACTCAGATCACACTAGCATTTTTTAGTTACAGTATGTAAATTGTTTTTTAGATGTAATTCCATTAAAAACTTAATAGGCTGTAGTATAGTGTCAACTAAACTTTTTTAGAGGGGAATGGAATCTCATTCTGTTACCCAAGCTGGAGTGTGGTGGCATGATCTTGGCTTACTGCAACCTCTGCCTTCTAGGCTCATGCCATCCTCCCACCTCAGCCTCCTGAGTATTTTGGACTACATGCACACACCACCATGCCCAGCTAATTTTTGTATTTTTTATAGAGATGGGGTTTTGTTATGTTGTTCAGGCTTGTCTTGATCTCCTGGGCTCAAGCAGTCCACTCACCCTGGCCTCCCAAACTGCTGGGAATACAGGTTTGAGTCACTGTGCCTGGCAGTGTAAACATAACTTTTATATACACTGGGAAACAAAAAAATTAATGTGACTGCTTTATTGTGAAATTCATCTTATTGCAATATATTCTTTATTATGGTGGTCTGGAATTGAACCCACAATATTTCTGAGATACGCCTATACATTAGTTTTGCCTGTTTTTGAGTTTTATATCAATGGAATCATACAGTATGCTCTCTTTTGTGCCTAGTTTCTTTCACTTAATGTTATGTCTTTATATAGTGTGACTAAGTTTTTCTCCTTTTGATTAATTTTTATGTTTTAAATTATAAAACAGTTCAGTAATAGATGCATATAATTTGTAAATAAGCCAGATATGTATGCATAAAAGTTTGTACTTTCTGAGTTAAAGTATGGCACCATTTGTGTCAATGTCAACTTTAAACCCAGATAGACTCATTAGCTTTATAAAGAGTGAACTATTCACAACTACAAACTATGATGACCTCATCTAGATATTTGTATTTAATATACATTTATTTATGAGAACTCACTATGCACAAGTCTTTGTAGGTACTATGGAAGTTACACAGGCAAAATACAAAAATATAGTTCAGTCTTTCAAGGAGTCTGTCATTAGTAGGAGAAACAGTGCAGTAAACTAAAATGATCATTCCAGACAGAATTAAGAATCTACAAAAGAGGCACAACTAAAACAATATAGAAGTCTGGATGAAGGATGACCAATATTCCAAGAAGCTAGAAAAGCCGCCTTGAGACTTTTACTAGATAAACTTTAAGCCCTTTTATACCTTCCAGTTTCCAATATTTAATCAGATTTCTCATTACAGAAGTAGGATCTTTATTCTCACTGTGCATTGCATTGTTTCAGGTTTATGGATACACGGTATATATTGCTCTCAGTCAAAAGGGGGCAGCATTCACCCTTTTTCTGAAAATCAGAGTCCACTTTGGCCACATCTCTTTCTTTCTAGGAAAAGAATACTTTTATCAGATAGCGTTTTAGAACATAGATATAAATTTTAAGCTTCCTGTTTTAGTTGTTTGTTTATAGAGATAGTAGCTGATTTGCACCTTCATGTCACTGAGACCAACATATTACAAAGGTATAAATGAAGTCAGGCTGTCTCTGTTCCCAGAGTTCCCCTTATTTCTGCCTTTGTCCCTTGATTGGGCGTGGCAGTCTTGCTCAGACTCAGATTGCTAAAGGGCGGTGGCTGAAATGAACAAAAGGAATCAGACCTTTACTCTTAGCCTGAGAAAAAAGATTGCTTAGGGAGAAAGCGCAATGCTGGGTGCTTGCATCATTGTTTTGATTACCTAATGCTTTTCTTCTCTTCTGATTTTTTTACCCTTTTTAAACTTCTGTTTATAATCATAACAATTATAATGAAAGGTAAATAAGTTACATGCAGTACAGGGATGTATGACTGTGCCCTATCTTGGGGGCATTCATCTCTTTATTAGCTAAGTAACCTTTACAGTTTAAGTACTACACAGTTGCTGCAGTCCTTTTCTTGCTGACTCAGTAGTAGAGGGAGTGGTGGTGAAAACTGAGAAAGGTTTAATGCTGAAGGTCTCAGACTGTGTATCTCTGTATCTATGACCTCTACCCACCAGACCAGTAGACAACTGATTTCATTTTGTTAGTGAAACACTGATTTTAATTGCTGACTTATACAGCCTCCATGTTATATTTGATTGATTTTGAGAAAATCAATGTTGATGGCCAAAATTCCAAATTAACTATTTCTTTCTAGATGTAATCATACTGTACACAGCCCTAAATTGCCCTCTAAGCCACTTAAAATAAATTAAAGAGTAGAGCTTTACCAAATGTCTCTGAATGATAAAGGGAAGTTGGTCCACCCTATAATTCGCTTTTGTAAATAGCAAGTCATAGGTCAGAGCAAAGGTCACCTGATTTCTTTCTTTTGTGATGAGAACAAGGGGTTTCAGTCACTTTGACTGATTTCAGAATAGTAGCTAAAGATGAAGTCATTGCCTTCTTTCTAAGCAGAAAGTATAAAATGAAATAATTTGGAATAATCACAAAAATGACATTAATATAAATATCAAATAACAAGTGATAATTTGTGTAGCATTTACAGATACTGTGACCCTTGGTTTTAGACTGTGTGCATTGTTTTGCTCTGTCAGGTACATGATACTGAGAGAGCAGCTCTCGAGAAGACCTCTGATGACATCATGTCATTGTCCTCTGAGGCCCATCACAGCTCCCATGCCACACACTGGGCTCCAAACATGCAGTGGGGCATAGCCAAAAAGTTCACAAAGAAAAGAAACGTCAGTTGGGTGCAGTGGCTCACGCCTGTAATCCCAGCACTTTGGGAGGTAGAGGTGGGTGGATCACGAGGTCAAGAGATTGAGACCATTCTGGCCAACCTGTCTCTACTAAAAAATACAAAAATTAGCTGAGTGTGGTGATGCACACAGGTAGTCCCAGCTACTTGGGAGGCTGAGGCAGGAGATTTGCTTAAACCCGGAAGGCAGAGGTTGCAGTGAGCTGAGATCACCCCACTGCACTCCAGCCTGGCGACAGAGCCAGACTCAGTCTCAAAAAAAAAAAAAAGAAAGAAAGAAAGAAAGAAATGTCAACTTTCTACCCTTTTAGCATTCATTTGCCTGAATTAACCAACCATTGCACAATATATAAAGTCTAAATCTCATACGAGAAATGAGACAGAATTATTTGCATTTCTGCTGAAATTAACCATGATGAAGTTGAAACTTACTACTTTTAAAACCAAAAAATGAATCTAAATATGTGTATAGCAATCAAATGATGAGTTAGGACTTCCTCATGGACTGGAGAAAAAAACTGGATGACCAACTATCCTGGGTTGCTAGGAAATGAGAGGATCTCCAGGGTGTGACACTTTTAGTTTTAAAATCAGGGCTATCTTAGGCAAACTGGAACAAGTTGGCCACCCTAGCTGGAAGAGATCTTTTTTGGCTGGGTTGTCCAGTGATCTTATTTTGCAGCTGAGGAAAATAAATAATATGGAAATTGTAAGATCCTGGTAAGATTATTTTTCTTCCTAATTATTGTCGATGTATTAAACTTTTCTTAGTTTCTCAGGTCATGTATTAAACTTTAGACCATGGGATCATGCAATAGAGACAAACGGCCCTTATTAGGTGGGCCCAGGGGATAAGCATGGGTTAAGTGACTCTCCTTCTTAGATACGAAGGTCACTTGGCTGACTGTGAGAATGCCTGGCTACTTTTCCAGGAGAGCAGAGAATGCCCCATCAATAGTTTGAACACTGTTCTGCAACTTTCTGAGTGACACTACAAAGTACGAAAGATAGAGAAAAAAGGCACAGAGGGGGAATATGGGTGTCTCAGTCTGCACTGGCAGCTATAACAAAATACCATATATTGGGTGGCTTATAAATAACAAATTTATTCCTCACAGTTCTGAGGCTGAGAAGTTCAGATCAAGGCATCTGTTGACTCAGTTGAGGATCCCCATGCTGTTTCATGGATAGTAACTTCTGCATGTCTCGAATGGCGGAAGCAACTTGCTAGCTCTCTGGGACCTCTTTTATAAGGGCACTAATCCTAAGCACTGAGGGCTCTGCCCTCATATCCTAAGCACCTCTCAACGTCACTACCTTCTAATATCATCACCATAGGAGTTAGATTTTAACTTACGAATTTTGGGGGGACACAAATGTGCAGATCATAGCAACTGGGTTTTAAGACATGAGCAATGTCAGGGATTCGCAGTGTTTCAAATGTTTGGACAGGTTGCTGACACCTGTTCTTCTGGGTTATAAGGAGAACAGAAATGTAATTAAATAATTCAGCCTGATTTAGGGGCTTTATTTATAATGACTCCTAGAGGGATTTGCCTTTCCAAATAAGGACCATGGAAAGTAATAAGTACTTAAATGAATGAAGAGGCCCGCTGAGAGTGAGAGGTATGTTATAGCTCTGTGTGTTGGGTCGGAGAGGCAGTGAAGGGAGAGTTAGATGGTGAAGTACTACATAGACTGCTTTCAGTGTTTTCCTCAAAGTATTCCACAGAGATGGCTGCTGATACCAAAAAGAAAATGAGAACTACTACTACTATTTAATTTTCATTCATCAAAGAGAATAATTACAGAACTGAAGAAGAGAGAGCAAACATGGTAAAAACAGTATAAACGAGATAAAACATGCTCAAAACAGAACAGATGGAGGCAGGGGTAATCAAAACTACTAAGAACCCAGGTATATGGTTGTTCTTCACTAAAAAAATAGACCCATCTCTTTTATTCTTATTTTGTGTGCTGAATATATCTCAATCCACTGGATTCTCCTGTACTCATCTTTAATTCTTAGCCTGAATGCTGCTCCCTCAGGAAAGTCTTTTCTAACCTCCTGATTCTATTTTAGGTACCCCTATTAAATATCTTTAAAACACTGTATACTTTATCATAATTTGATACAAAAATGAAGCTTGGCATTAATTAAACTAAATTACACTTATAATAATTTAATGTCTATATCCCTGCTAGTCTATAAATTTCTTATAGTCAGAGACCATGCCTTTTTTGGTCATTGTTGAAGCTCTTAGCATATAGTAAGCACTTGATAAGTGTTGATTGCTGAGCTAATGAACCAACCATTTGAAATGAGTTCAAGTTTTCAGATTTTGTGCAAGATTCCTGTTGTATAGCTCTATAATATACGGAAAAATCTATAAAATGTTTTATACCCCAAAACATTTCCAAAGTGTGTGTACAGTATTGCTGTTAGGAGAACCAGTTCGATAAAAGCACAACTGAATCTTGGCTCTTCTACTACCTCTGAAAAGTTACCTGTAAGCCTAAGTTTTGCCATTTACAAAATGGTAATACTGTGTCAGCTTCAAAAGTTTCCTCTGAAATTCAATGAAATAGTAGAGGGTAGACATTAAGCATGATATCTGGAACATGATATATTTTCCACAATTATTAGGTTAATTTGAATAATTAAAATTTTAGAAATAAATGCCCCAAACTTCTCAAGATGGTGAAAAATGTATGTGACTAGAGAATAGGATATAGTCTTAGTTGTTCTGTTGAGTCATTATATGACATTAGGCAAATTACATTACAGGTACCTCTGAGAATAACTTCCTTTATTTACAAAATGAAATAGACTGTCCTCTTACCATCCAACATGAGAAGAAGGGTGTTGTGGATGCCCCAAATTTATATAAAATTAAATGTTTATATGGTAATTTTTTTCTAGCCGTATCTTCTATTTGGTTCTTAAAAGGGATTAAGTTGCAAGTCAGGTTACTGGGAAGCAGACTCTGAGATGGAAATTAATGTGCAGGAAGTATACACTACACAGAATAAAACTCAGGATTAACATCTATTGGAGAAGGAAAAGAAACAGGATTGAGCAAAGAGAGAAGTTGGCTGTAAGCAATCAGCCAACCTTTCTATGTTGAATATTTTGCTAGATTGTTTTTAGGATAAACATGACTAGCACGACAGCTATAATGATTTCAGCATGTTTGTAATTTAAAAGAGAGTATGGTGGAAAACTATGGTACTGTCTTCCCAGTATCCCTCCCCTGTGAACTGCTCCTTCCTTCTTTCTGATGGTGCCATTTATGGAGTAGATACTGTGTTCTTATAGACTTTGCTATTGGCAAAAGCCGCAATTATGTTGCACCAACCTAATACCTTGTCACAATATTGCTCCAGGGTTGAGTAAAAACATAAATGGTCAGTTTGAAATTGTTTTTCAATTTCCCTGGGAAAGACAGTCAATCTCGTGGTAGTAGCCAAAATGTGAAAGTCAGGATTTGGCATTGCTCATAATCTCTGTAAGTGAGGAGGTCTTGATGGAACTCAGAACCTACCCATGCACATTACAAACTGAAAAAAGAATTTAATGACTAAGAAGTCATAACAATTCCAAATATATATATGCCTAAAAATAGGATTTCAAATTACATGAAGCAAAATTGATAGAACTAGAAGCAGTAATATATAAATCCACAATTGTAGCCGGAGAACTCAATACTCTCTCAGTAATTGAGAGAACAAAGAGATACACAATTAGTAAAGATATAGAAGACGTGAACAACACTATCAACCACCTTAAACGAATTGACATTTATAGAACACTCCACCCAACAACAGAAGAATACTTATATACTGTTTAAATACACATGGGACATTCATAAAGGTATACCATATTCTTGGCTATACAAAATTTAAAGATATTTAAAAGATCTGAAATCATACAGAGTATATTCTCTGACCATAATGGAATTAAACAAAAAAAATCTATAACAGAAAGTTATGTAGAAAATAAATACGTATTTTGGAAGGTAAACAGCACACTTCTAAATAATGCATAGGTTACAGAGGAAGTCACAAAGGCAATTAGAGAGAAAAATATATATGTACGTAGATGTACATTTTTAAAAAAAAGAAATGGTATCTCCCCAGGTTGCCCAGGCTGGTCTTGAACTCCTAGGCTCAAGTGAGCCTCCTACCTCAGCCTACTGAGTAGCTGGGACTACAGGCATGTGACACTGTGCTCAGCTTAAGAAATATTTTTAGTTGAGTGAAAACAAGAACTCAACATATCAAACATGTGGGTTGCATCTAAAGAAGTACTATATGTTCAGTTTACAGAATTAAACACTTAAATTAGGTAAGAAGAAAGACTTGAAATCCATAATCTAGATATTAAGAATCTAGTAAAAGAGAATTAAATTAACTCCAAAAGTAAACAAAGAAAAAAAATAAAGATAAAAGTAGAAATTGAAGAAATTTAAAAACCAGAGAAAAATAGATAACATCAATGAAACCAAAAATAAATTTCTTTCTAAAGATCAATAAAATTGATAAACCTGTTCCTAGACTGAACAAGGGGCAAAAAAAGAAAACACAAAATTATGAATATCAGAAATGAAAGAGGGAACATCACTATTTATTCTATAGATAATAAAAGGATAAGGGATTGTTACAAACAACTCTATATATGCCCACATATTCAATAATTTAGATGATAGGGGTAAGCTCCTTAAACAACAAAAACTACTGAAGTTAACACAAAAATAAATAGACAGCCTTAATAGTCCTGTACCTATTAGAGAAACATAATTTATAGTTAAAAACCTTTCTATTAAGCATTTAGGGACGAAATAGCAAGTCTACACAAACTCTTCCAGAATAAAAGAGAGAACATTTAACTCATTTTACCTTGATAGCAACACCAGACAGACATATGACAGATAAAGAAAATGAAAAGTCAGTATCAGTCATTAACAGACATTCAAATCATCAAGGAAATATTAGAAAATAGAATCCAACAATATGTAAAAAGGATAATATGTTATGACCAAGTGGGGTTTATCCTGGAGATACAAAACTGTTTCAACATTGAAAAATCAATCAATACAATTCATTGAATCAGCAGACTCACGGAGAAAAGTCATATAATTTTCACAATGGATTTTTAAAAAGCATTTTATAAAATTCAATTTTCATTCATGGTTTAAAACAACAGCAACATTATCAAAAATTCTCAGTGCATTATGAATACAATGAGACTTCATCAACTTGATAAAGGTCATTTATGAAAAACATAACAGCTAATATCGTACTTAATGATGAATAATGAATACTCTTCTCCTGGGATCGGGACAAAAGCAACGATGTCCACTCACATCACTCGCATTCAGCATAATACAAGAGATCCTGATTAGAGGAGTAAGGCAAGAACAACGAATTCTGGATGCATGGAATAAAGTGAATAAATCTCAAATGTATTATGCTCAGTGAAAGAAGTCAAACTCAATCGGATACATCTTGTATGACTGCATATGACATTCTGAAAAAGATAAAACTAAGGGTTCAGAAAGCAGATTAGTGGTTGCCAGGGCATGGAGCTGCAGGTAGAGTTTTGGTATAAAGGGGCATAGGAGAGTTTTGAAGGTGACAGAATTATTTTATATCTTGTTTATGATGGTTGTTACATGACTGTATGTGTTTCCCGTAACTAATAGATTGGTACATGAGGAAGGATGTATTCTCCTATATGTAAATTACACCTTGATATGCCTCAGAAAGAAAAGGAAATCCCACTCAAGGAGAGAAACCAATGTGTGTTTGTTTGTCTTTGAAATAAAATTCTCGTGGTGTTTTTGCCTGTGGTTGTTATTTTTTTTTCCAGAAATCCAGGTTTCTTTCTGCTCTTTTGTAGTTTAGTTATTTTAAAAGATGATTATTTTATCTACTTTTGATAAACCATGGAAGGGGGACTACCTGGATATATGCTATGAATTACCTGAGTGATTCAGGATCTTTTAAATTTAATCTGTAGATTTTTTCCCATGCAAGTTCAAATAATGTTTCTATCCCCTGTGACAGACAGTCCTGAGTAATGCATGGAAATAGACACTTGCACAAGTAACCATGTATACAAAGATGTGTGAGAAGTGCTGTAAGAGCAGTAAAAATGGTGCAGAAGCAGACAGGCAAATGTGATTAAGTCTGACTGGTATCTAGGTAGTAATTGAGTTGGCCTCAAAGACTTTCTGCCCTTAGAGTCTGGTGAAGCATATCCCAGTTTGAGAAAACAGTAGGAGTACATGCAGAGGACAGGAATTAATGGATGCATGGATGACAGTATGTGATGTCTTCAGGGATAACAGGTGCAGTGGACCTAAAGTGTAGAGACCATCTAATAAGGGAAATGGTGGAAGATGAACTTAGAAAGGTAGACTTTTACCAGACAGCAGAGAGACCTTTCTGTGCTCAAGGTTTGAACTTTATTTTATAGAGAATTTTATAAATAGTAGAGGAGTGGCATACTCAGATAAGAATTTCTGAAAGATAATTTCAGTGTAATCTGAGGAATTACCAGAGAGGCTTCTTGAAATAGGTCAGTTGGGAATCTGTTGCTCCAGATTAGAAGGCCTGTGAAAGACTATGCCCTACATAGATAGAAAGGGCGTAATGATATATTGATGTTGTTATGATTATAGCAGTTAACACTTTCCCTACTCCATGTGAACCAGGCATTGTACTAAAATACTTCAAATACATTATCTTATTTAATCCTGAAAATCATATAAAGTAGGTATTATTATGTCAGTGTAGTAGCCAATGATTTTCCACTTAGTCCATGTGGAGGGACTGACTATTATCTTTCCCAACCTACAGAGGTGGTGATATTAGGAATAAGCATGTGTTCTGGGCCTGCATATCTAGCATGCATATTCTTTTTTTCCCATGGCTAGGAAATGGTGAGGGACAGGTATATAGCTCACTGTATACATTTGGATTTAGTCCCCTGTCTTTGGTGGGAATTATCAATAAGAGAAGATCAGTTGTATCTGTTTTTGACAAGATATGCAAGAGAGCTGACTGGAATCATTTGTTAATTGATAATAATTTTACAGCCTTGAATTTTCCAATGAATTTTCCTTGAATATTCATCCTGATAAATACTCTGTGAAAAAGTATTATGTTTTAAACATTAACTGGGAAAACATTGTATACTGTATTACTCTCAGAACTTAGTAAAGGGTCTAGAAATCCTTCAGTCAAGAAATCTATTTAAGTTTGTTTAATCCAGCTTTCTCAAATGTATGTAAAGAAGTTACCCTTTTTACACATGTATTGACTAGTATCCACCACATTTTGGGAAATACAGTTGTAGGCATTTACCTGCCTAACTATAGTTAAATCTTTCAAGATTTTAATAGCAGGATAAAAGGCACTGTTCACCTTATCTCTCATATCTCTTGCAGTTGCATTTCTTACCGTTTTCTCTGGAACACTTAAAAAGATGAGGATCATGATGTGAAAACAAAAGAAAATGTTAAGAACCAGGGGCATGTTTTGGTCAATTTGGATTCACATGTTTCCATATAACACTATTCTGCTGCCTTCCAGAGACACTAGAATCCATCACCTGACAGCTGTGGAGAGCATAGTTTGTCATTTGGCATATCACTGTGCTTGAAACTCCCCCCAAAGGAGACCCAAACAGATTACCTAAGGAAATGAGGGGTCACTTAGTGATAATGTGAAGTAGAAACATTCACATTCTCATCTGCACAGTCACCCAGGGGTCTCGTTTTTGAATCTGGGATATGAAACAGGCTTTGGTAATAATTGAAAGAATGCCCAGCATGCCTGGTACAATGCTGGGTGTGGTAAATAGCAGTCAAAAGTCTGACCACTGTTGTGTCATCGCTGTTTTCATAGAGCTTTCTTATTGTAGCTTCAAGTAATGTCTCTAAGACACCTTTTTTTAAGTTATAATTACCTCAAATTTCTTTCCTTATAATATTTAGTCAAATGACAAATAAAATGCAAGGAAAGTGAATAAAAGAAGAGCAACATGATTTCTAAAAGAGAAAAGTATTTTATGAGACATAAAAGCAGGTTCATAGGGAAGCTCATCAATGGTGGCACTGGTGACTAACATAGATGAAATAATACCAGTGATAATTAAAAACATTTCTTTCTTAGACCTTTCAAGTGCCGAGGAACTCTTCTCTCCTTAGGAAACTCACGGTGTTTTTTTGATGACAAACTGGTATAATAAAAATAAAGACACTGAAATGGAATTTTTACAACTGTGATTTTCAAACACTTAAAATTGTGAAAAAAGTACAGTACATGTTTACATACCCAAGCTACCTTATCTTAGCACTGTTTTGCAAACCATTGAAAAGGCTTAACAATCAATCCATGTTAAAATTAGCTCAAAACATACATGCTCAGAATGAATTATGTTGAAAATACTTTGGAACTCTAAAATGATTTTAGTTTTCTTAATTTTTCATTTAGAAAAACCTGCAACTGGTGTTCCTCATTACCTGGTTTAGCAGCTTTTTACCTATAGAAGGGTTGAAAATTATAATAGAGACTTATATATCTTAGAGATGATGGTGACTTTGAAGCTGAAACAATGTGTAGGACAGAAAAGACAACAAGCAATATATCAGGAGCAGATATAAGCTCTGCTCTGAAGGAGTTTACACATTATTGGGGAAGGTGAAGGGTGAAGAGGATAGACTTGTATATAACTGAATACAATCAAGGGCATCATGGAAGGAGAATGAAAACCATCTACATGGCTTATGCCTATTTTACTACTGATATGGTTTGATTTTGTGTCCCCGCCCAAATCCCATCTTGAATTGTAATACCCACAGGTCAGAGGAAGGGGAGAAAATGGAATCATGGGGGTGGATTTTCCTCTTGCTGTTATCATGATAGTGAGTGAGTTCTGACAAGATATGATGGTTTTAAAGTGTGGCACTTCCTTTCCTCATGCTCTCTTTCGTTCTCATACTCTGCCATAGTAAGATGTGCTTGTTAACTCTTCACCTTCTGACATGAGATTATGTGTCCCGAGGCCTCCAGGCCATGCTTCCTGTTAAGCTCGTGAAACTGTGAGTTGATTAAACCTCTTTTCTTCTGAATTACCCAGTCTCAGGTATTTCTTTATAGCAGCATGAAAATGAACTAATACAACTATTCACTGCTGTCATCAATATAACATTACCATTCCAGGATGCTCTTGCCTTAGAAGATAAATGTTACAAATAACTTTATTGTTCATTTTTGAAACTTTCTGGAAGACCCAGTGTATTAAGTTGTTTTTGCATTGCTATAAAGAAACACTGAGGCTGGGTAATTTACAAAGAAAATAATTGGCTCAGGGTTCTGCAGTCTGTACAAGCATGGCTGCACAAGCGTCTGCTTCCAGTGAGTGCCTCAGGAAGCTTACAATCATAGCAGAAGGTGAAGGGGTAGCAGGTGTCACTGGAGAGTGGAAGGAAGAAGAAAAAATGCCACACTTCTTTAAACAACTAGATCTTGCAAGAACTTACTATCATGAGGACCACACCAAGCCATTCCTGTGGGATCTGACCCCATGACTCAAACAGTCCCTACCAGGCCCCATATCCAATACTGGGGACTAATTTCAACGTGAGATTTGGAGGGGGCAAGCGTCCAAACTCTATCACATGTCAAATCTATAATGGAAAGTATTAAAGACAGTTTGTACCCCAAGACCCTCAGAACTACTCACTTCAAAATACCTGTTTTGCTGTGGTTACCAATCCTAAATTATCATATGAAGCCTCTCTCTCAATTCTAACCAAGTCCTCTAATTGAAAAATCCACTTAAACCAGACTTTAAAATCTCAATAGATATCCCAACTTTTTCCTTTACCTTCTGAGATGCTACTAGGTCTGTCAAGAGACAGTGTCGTCCTTTATCACAGTGAGTTTTCTTATCAACAGATTGTTTTGGTAATATTTTGGATATTTTTTAGAGCCAGCATTCAACAATCTTGGACCCCAATGAGATCCAATCAAAATGGGGACCCTTAATACTAAGTTTTGACTTGAACACAGCCATTCTCTTGTGGCCCTTAAAGCTTCCCTCTGAGTGCTCTGTGACCTAATTCTGGGCTAACTCATGTATTGGGTTGAACTTTGGTTTCTTTTCATTGTGCTCTCCTAATGCTGAGTTTATTTTTCTTTTTCCTTCTAGGAGTAAGAAACCCTTTTTAGGATTATCTGGTCATATTTGAAAAAACTGATATCCTTGGTGGAAATTTGTCTTACTATCAACAATACTAGTATTTGTCTATCTCTTTGATTCAAGTTTTGTTCTTTCCTCTTTCTTAAGATATTTAGAAATAATTATTACCAGCCTCTTTACTGCCTAGGCTCAGACTGCTAGTATTAGTGTCTGCAGAGAAAATGGCATAGAACAAAAGACTGCTGACACAAGGAATTGGTGAAAATAAAATAAATAGGGAATGACCAGCTTCATCATTCATTCATCTGTCCTTCTCCCTCCCAGGGGAGATGGTTTCCTTCCCATGCTCTCCTAAGGGTAGAAAGGTAAAAACTTGAAACTCTTTCCTAAGGGAATGACAGCAAATGAGGAACAGTAGTTGCTGGGGGTGGTACAGGGGAATATCTGTGTCTTAGTCTACTCAGGCTTCCGTAACAGAATATCATACTGCGTGGTTTAAACAACAGTATCTTATTTCACATGGCTCTGGAAGCAAGCTTAGAAGTCCAAGATCAGATTGTCAGCATGGTTGGGTTCCGGTGAGGGCTGTTTTCATGGCTTGCAGATGACAACCGTCTTGCTAGATTCTCAGATGGTGGGCTGTGAGAGGGAAGGAAGATCTCTGGTCTCTTATTACAGGGCAGTAATCCAATCATGAGGACCCTACCCTCATGGCTTTATATAAGTGGAGAAAGGGAGATTGAAGAATAAGATGTAGAACTTGTATAAGTTTCAGTGATTCAGAACTAAAATAAGTGATTTTAGATAACAAATGGTTTGCTTAAAATTTATTTAAGCTTTTAGGCACTTAGAAATAAGGAAATACTTCTAAAATTGATTGCACACTTTGCTGCCTTCTTAATTAGAGAGAGCCAAACATCATCTAACCTTTTTTTGATGACTCAAGGTCATCATTATGCACATTATGATTATTTTGTAAAGCAATGATGCACTTGAGAGTCATCAGGGCATACAAGGCTGCTTACTTCTACATAATTCTTCCTATGCTGCTATGATTCTTGTCTTTGTATTCACTCTTAATTGCCTTTCATATTGCAGGCATTCCATACATAACTTTTTTCACTTTTATACTATCAATGTAGAGTACATTAACTTAAGTAGTTCTTCTCCTTAATAAAATTATGTTGCTTATAGTCTGCTATGGTCTTGGAAACCATAAAGACAAGCTGTTGGAAGTGCACATAAAGTGAGAGTGATTAAGTTCCGATTGGGTAATGTATTGGTCAGGGTTCTCTAGAGGGACAGAACTAATAGGATATATATAGAGAGATATAGATATAGGTCTATCTATATAGAGAGATATAGATATAGATCTATCTATATAGATAGATATAGGACATATATATATCTCCCCTGGGAGAACTAATAGGATATGTGCATATATATCCTATTATATATGTAAAGAGGAGTTTATATATGTATATAATAGGATATATATGGAGAGAGAAGAGTTTATATATATATATAATAGGATATATATAGAGAGAGGAGTTATATATATAAAGGGGAGTTTATATATACATATATATATATAAAGGGAAGTTAAAGTATTAACTTACATGATCATGAGGTCCCATAATAGGTTGTCTGCAAGCTTGAAAAGCAAGGAAAGCCAGTCCAGGTCTCAAAACTGAAGTTAGAGTCCAATGTTCCAGGGCAGGAAGTGTCCAGCATGGGAGAAAGATGTAGGCTGGGAGGCTAGGCCAGTCTCACCTTTTCATATTTTTCTGTCTGCTTTATATTCACTGGCAGCTGATTAGATGGTGCCCATCCAGTTAAGGGTGGGTCTGCCTTTCCCAATCCACTGACTCAACTGTTAATCTCTGTTGGCAACACCCTCACAGACACACCCAGGATCAATACTTTGTGTTCTTCAGTACAATCAAGTTGACACTCAGTATTAACCATCACAGGTAGGTAGATAAATGAGTGCCGTAGTTCACAGGATTTAGTGACTTTGACTTTGGCTACTCTTCTTATCCCTGTGCGTACCAGCGTTGTTTTAGTAGGTGAAAATTAGCTGATATTATGCTCCTGATAAGTGAGGTACTATTGAAACACAGGAAGAAACAAATTGCACTGTGATTATCAGTTTATTAGTAACATCATAGCCATCCTGTAAAGGTAAACACCTGTCTGCTGCTCTGTGCAAAGTTTCATGTACCAACTTGGAGATGAGCCTAGTATCCCTTTCCTTGGACCATTTACCCAAGTTTTCATTTTAGTCTGTGATTTTTTTTCTTATTTTAAAGACAAAAATGATGGTAGGAAATGCATTAATTTGACACCATTATCAACAACTACCTCAATAACAATTTCTCCCTTTTTGAGTCATTTCATAGTCTCCAGATTATTTTCCTAGGTATGTTTTTCTTGATTCACACCACCACCTTCTGTGGCAGAATTGCCCACAACCCACAACCTGGCATTCACTCAGGGTCGTTTATTTTCCTAGAGGCTGTACAGGTTCCCTCTTAAGCACAGTGTCTCTGAGATCTTTCATGTCAGTGAAGCAGCCATAACCAACAGCTGTAGCAATTGTCCTACTCAAATGTAACAGATATGCTAATTAAAAAACTGCTGAGGAAAAGACACACATTTTGAAAACCTCCATCAAAAATAAATAGTGAAAAAAATAAAACAAAACTTGCTGCACATGCTTGTTTAGAAGCTTCTGGGGGAATTCTCAATAAATGAATGTCTATCTCATAGAAGCCTAGTTACATTCTTCAGTAATATTTTAAAGAGGCTCAGCCTAAGTGTCCTTTCACAAAATAAACATTTGTAAGAAGGAAAGTCATTTTTGGTGTGTTTTTCAGTTAAAACTCTGAGCCTTCACTTCTGTAATGCAGTGCATCTGTTTAGTGTTATGTCTGTTCTCTCTTTTGTGAAGGACTGTTTCTTTTTCTATTTTTAAAATCAGTACAAGGGGGAACAAAAGAGGAGTTGTGGATCTTGCACTATGTTTTCATACTGCTGGTAAAGACATACCCAAGACTGGGCAATTTACAAAACGAAGAGGTTTAATGGACTTACAGTTCCATGTGGCTGGGGAGGCTTCGCAATCATGGAAAAAAGTGAAAGGCACATCTCACATGGTAGCAGACAAGTGAAGAGAGCTTGTATAAGGAAACTCCTCTTTATAAAACGATCAGCTCTTATGAGACTTATTCATGATCACAAGAACAGCATGGAAAAGACTTGCCCCGATGATTCAGTTACCTCCCACCAGGTTCCTCCCACAACATGTGGGAATTCAAGATAAGATTTGGGTGGGGATACAACCAAACTATATCATTCTGGCCTGGCCCCTCCCAAATCTCATGTCCTCACATTTCAAAACCAATCTTGCCTTCCTAACAGTCTCCTAAAGTCTTATTCATTTCAGCATTAACTCACAAGTCCATAGTCCAAAGTCTCATCTGAGACAAAGCAAGTTCCTTCTGCCTATGAGTCTGTAAAATCAAAAGAAAGTTAGTTACTTCCTGGATACAGTGCGGGTACAGGTGTTGGGTAAATACAGCCATTCTAAGTGGGAGAAATTGGCCAAATAAAGGGTTTACAGGCTGCATGCAAGTTCAGAATGCAGTGGGTGCAGTCAAATCTTAAAGTTCCAAAATAATTTTTGACTCCATATCTCACATCCAGGTCATGCTGATGCAAGAGGTAGGTTCTCATTGTCTTGGGTAGCTCTGCCCCTGTGGCTTTGCAAGGTAAAGCTCCCCTCCTGGCTGCCTTCATGGGCTGGCATTGAGTGTCTGTGGCTTTTTTAGGTGCATGGTTCAAGCAGTCAATAGATCTACCATTCTGAGGTCTGGATGATGGTGCCCCTCTTCTCACAGCTCCACTAGGTGGTGCTCCAGTAGGGACTCTGGTGGGGACTCCAACCCCACATTTCCCTTCTACACTGCCCTAGCAGAGGTTCTCCATAAGGGCCCTGCCCCTGCAACAAACTTGCCTGGGGATCCAGGCGTCTCTATACATCCTCTGAAATCTTGGCAGAGGTTCCTAAACCTCAGTTCGTGACTTCTGTGCATCCACAGACTCAACATCATGTGGTAGCTGCCAAGGCTTGTGGCTTCCACCCTCTGAAACAACAGCCCAAGCTATACCTTGGCCTCTTTTGGTCACGGCTGGAGTGGCTGGGACACAGGGCGCTAAGTCCCTAGACTGCACACAGCAGTGGGATTCCTGGACCCGACCCACGAAACCATTTTTTTCTCCTCTATCTTCAGACCTGTGATGGGAGGGGCTGCCACGAAGGTCTCTGACATGCCTGGAGACATTTTTCCCATTGTCTTGGTGATTAATATTTGGCTCCTCATTACTTATGCAAATTTCTGCAGCTGGTTTGAATTTCTCCTCAGAAAATGTGATTTTCTTTTCTATTGCATTGTCAAGCTGCAAATTGTCCAAACTTTTATGCGGTTTCCCTTTTAAAACTGAATGAATGCCTTTAACAGCATTCAAGTCACTTCTTGAATGCTTTGCTTAGAAATTTCTTCTGCCGGATGCCCTAAATCATCTCTCTCAAGTTCAGAGTTCCACAAATCTCCAGGGCAGGGGCAAAATGCCACCAGCCTCTTTGCTAAAATTTAACAAGAGTCACCTTTGCTCCAGTTCCTAATAAGTTCCTTGTCTCCATCTAAGATCACCTCAGCCTAGATTTCATTGTCTATGTCATTATCAGCATTTTGGTCAAAGCCATTAAACAAGTCTCCAGGGAGTTCCTAACTTCCCCACATTTTCCTGTCTTTTTCTGAGCCCTCCAACTGGTTCAACCTCTGTCTGTTACCCAGTTCCAAAGTCGCTTCCCCATTATCAGGTGTCTTTTCAGCCATGCCCCACTCTATTGGTACCTATTTACTGTATTAGTATGCTTTCACACTGCTGAAAAAGACATACTGGAGACTAGGCAATTTACAAAAGAAAAAAGTTTAATTGCCTTACAGTTCCCTGTGGCTGGGAGGCCTCACAAAGGTGAAAGGCATATCTCACTTGGAGGCAGACAAGAGAAGAGAGGTTGTGCAAGGAAGCTCCTCTTTCTAAAACCATCAAATCTTGTGAGACTTATTCACTATCATGAGAACAACACAAAAAGACTTTCCCTTAGGATTGAATTACCTACCACAGAGTGCCTCCCACAAGATGTGGGAATTCAAGATGAGATTTGGGTGGGGACACAGACACATCATATCAGATGGCTTGCTCTGTTCAAAATCCCACTCACCTGAAGTAGCTCTGCACAGTCAACATATTTCCTGAGCTCCTACTTTAGTCCAGACACTGTTATAGGTGCTGGATCTTCAGCAGCAAAGCAGAGAGATAAAGCATGGTGGCTGGAAAGGCTAACAGATTATCCTGACCTGTGTTAGGGTCAGGATACGCTACTCTAAAATATGGTACTTCCACAGTTGAGTTAGTAGCAGAAGCAGGAAAGTCACTCTCGCCTTCCTTTCTGTCCTCCTTTGAAGCAGGTTATGAAACATAGGAAGTATTTTCTGACTTCAGCCTGAAGCAAAACAAAAATCTTCATGTGAACAGTTCCCTCCCTATACTTGGAGGAAAGGAACTGGAGACACAGAAACTAATCTGAACAAATAAGGTGTGTTAAGTTTCTCTTGGTTTATCACCATTAGATTGATTATACTCCCTTTGTCCAATAATATTTCTCCCCAACTGTCTATTCTTCATCAAACCTCGCACAAAAAACACATAGGTTTACTCATTTCTTTGGGTCTTTATTTCCTTACACGGGTTCCCATGTCATGTAAGACTTAAATTAAATAAATTTGTGTGCTTTTATTTTTATTTTTCTGAGACAGACTCTCACTTTATTGCCCAGGCTGAAGTTCAGTAGTGTGATCTTGGCTCACTGCAACCTCCGCCTCCTGGCTTCAAGCAATTCTGCTGCCTCAGCCACCCGACTAGCTAGGATTATAAGTGTGTGACACCACCGCCAGATAATATTTTGTATTTTTAGTAGAGATGGGGTTTTGCCATGTTGGTCAGGCTGGTCTCAAACTCCCAACCTCAGATGATCCACCTTCCTCAGCCTCCCAAAGTGCTGAGATTACAGGCGTGAGCTACCGTTCCTGACCTGTGTGCTTATATTAATCTGTCTTTTGTTAATGTCTTTTATTATAGGAGCCTCAGCCATGAACATAGGATAGATGAGGAAAAGATATCTCTCCTCCCCTACCCCTATATTGCATAGATAACTGTAAAGATACCTTTAGTCATATGATAGCAGTTACAGGCAAGATACCCTAGAATCAAAATAGCTCATTGCTTTTTTTGTCTCCAATATCACATTGGTATATGAGAGAGAGCCTAGGAGACAGAAAAGAATGAGATTTTACTGGTATCATATTTTTATGGGCATCAGGGCTTGTTTCTTCTCCTTGTGGATTTGCACTAATACATTTTAAAATGCAGTTTAACTGTGGACTTTGAGATGGGACTGGGTTGCTGTGAAAAGATGATTAGGGTCAGTGGAGAAGGGTAGAGTCTCAGATTTGGAGGAATATGGGATTTTGGCCAAAGACCACAGGCTTTGGGATCAGACAGACTCTATTTGTATCCAGGATTTTTGACTTCCTAGGTGGATGACCACATTTCTTAAACATGCTGAATCTTGGTTTCCTCATCTGTGAAACAGGTATTGTAATACTTAATACACTTATAAATATCAAATGAGATTTATACAAATAGGTCTATTACTTAAGTGCTCAATAAATACATATATTTTTTTGAGACGAAGTCTTGCTGTGTCACCCAGACTGGAGTGCAGTGGCATGATCTCAACTCACTGCAACCTCTGCCTCCTGAGTTCAATGATTCTCATGGCTCAGCCTCCCAAGTAGCTGGGATTACAGGCGTGCGGGACCATGCCCAGCTAATTTTTGTATTTTTAGTAGAGGAAAGGTTTCACCATGCTGATCAAGCTGGTCTAAAACTTCTGACCTCGTGTAATCTGCCACCTCAGCCTCCCAAAGTGCTGGGCTTATAGGCATAAGCCATTGTGCCCAGCCTAGTTATTTTTTTGGTTATTAACTAGCTGGGTGATTCTGTGTGCGTGTGTGTATGTGTGTGCACGAGCACACATGTGTCAACTTTCAAATTCTCTGGGCATTAAGAGGTAGGCTAGATAATATACTGTCTAATTTCCTTCCAGCATTATTATTCTCTGACTATGGCAGCGTTGCCTATTATTTACAGAAAGGAGTCATCTGTTACATAAACCAAGTGGCTTAGGGGTGCAATCTCATAATTGATTTGTACCTTGAAAAATCCATGTAAATTTGTGCTTTTAGGTTGAGTAAAAATTAGAGGAAGTACAGTATATACTGTGAAGCAATATTTTTTGTTTTGGTTATGATAAAACTCTATGCTAGAATTACTCTGCTGTGATTGTTCCTTCTATCTAAAATGTATGTAAACTGGACAAAATTTAGTCTTCTCAATTGGGATATGAAAACACATACTATGTTTCTCATTGTTAAACTGAAGCCACATGATTTAGAATACAGAAAAGATAAGTTTAAGTAACACCATGGATTGGACTACTTAAAAATTTTAAGTGGTTATAAATAATGGATGGATATATTGTAGTTAAGCTTAAGCCAAGAGGGTGTTCACTCAGTAGTTTAAGGCATCAATACTCTAACAATATTTACGGAATAAAAAAGTTCCTCTCACCCTCTTGCTTTACAATATAATCCATGGAAAATCAAGTGATTCTTTTAAGAGAGATGGAAGCACTTATTAAATACTGAAGAGTTATGTGTAACTATTTTGAAGCAAACATGGGGTTTAAAATGATAGGAAATACATTGATGTGTCATTCCAGGGGCAGTCCTGAAGCAAGGATTCAGAGTAGCATGAGTGGAGAGTGGTAGAAGGAAAGGGAGTAATTTATTTCTTCTCCTTTTTCCTGGCTGGTTATGCCCAATTAAGGGGAGCTGGATATGCTCACAGTAATGAGTAAGAAGGAGGATGTGACAATTCACATTAGAGCAGTGGTCCTCAACTTTTGCTGCATTCAGCAATTGAGAGAGGAAAGCATGTTACAGAGATGTTCTGAATTTGGCTTGTACCAGTTCCTGAGAGCATATTGCTAAATTTTCAGGAATCTTGTGAGTCAGTTATTAAACAGTCATTATTTTTTTTTTTTATTGCATTTTAGGTTTTGGGGTACATGTGAAAAACATGCAAGTTTGTTACATAGGTGCATACGTGGCAGTGTGATTTGCTGCCTTCCTCCCCTTCATCTATATGTGGCATTTCTCCCCATGCTATCTCTCCCCAACTCCCCATCCCCTGCTGTCCCGCCCCACACCCCCCCAACAGACCCCAGTGTATAGTGCTCCCCTCCCTGTGTCCATGTGTTCCCGTTGTTCAACACCCGTCTATGAGTGAGAACATGCAATTAAATAGTCATTATTAAAAAATAGGATGGGTACAGCAGTTCATGCCTGTAATCCCAGCACTTTGGGAGTCTGAGGCAGGAGTGTTGCTTTAATAACAGGAGTTTGAGACCAGCCCGGGCAACATAATGAGACCCTGTCTCTACAAAAACAAAAATAAAATAAATAAAAATAAAATAAATTATATTCATATATACCAGTATAAATAATATTAAAACAAAGGCAATACATACTCAAAGGTCATCACTTCTTAATTTTTTCTACATTTTACTTTATGCAATTACATCTGCTATAAGTTGTAGAAATACTGCAAAATAGTGTGTCATTGCTCATCTCCTTCCAACTCTTCATTTAGTGGCATTAAATTGGCAGCTTGAAATTGGCCATGGTAGAAGTATTAAAGCCATAAAAATTGGCAAATGCTACAAATCAGGACTTTCTTTTCCTTTTTTTCTACAGAGCTAGTTGTTAAACATTTACCAGCACACCACTGAATATGAATGAGAGTGGAGTTGTTAATTTGACTGAACTGAGTTTAGAAGAAAGTTCTTATTAGAAATTCAAATATACACAAAATAGAAATACTTTTATTGAGACCACCCATGTACTCTTTCCTCAACTTCAACAGTCATTAACGTTTTGTCAGTCTTGCTTAATCTGTTGCTCCCACTGTTTTTCTGACGTATTATAAACTGAACTTCAAATATTTCACAGTTTTTATCTGAAAATAAGCGCACATCTCTAATGCTTTGGCATGTAAAAAAGATATAACAACAATTTCATTAATATACCAAATAATATCAACATTACTTTCATGATATTCTTTCATACTAGTCCATATTCAAATGTCCTGATTGTTTCAAAGTGTCTTCTTAGAGTTGATTTGTTTGAATCAGGAGCCAAACATGTGAACTCGTCTTTTTAATAACTGAAGGAGGCTAGAAAGTTATAAGATCTGTCTGTGATGTCATTAAAGAGCAGGAAAGGCATATTTGACAGAATCTAGTTCAAAGTAAGGATTAGAGAAAAATAAAACTATTTCATGTTTATGGCCTACTGAGATCAGACTCTTCAAAAAGCTGGCTATACAAAGAAGAGCACAGTATGTTCTGTGCCCTAAAAATGTTCACAGTCTAGGGCAGTAGGGGCACTTAACTTTTTCGGGGTCACTGACCCCATTAAGTGCTGATGAAAACTGCCTGCATATGCACACCCACACTTGCCCATAGAATTTTGCATGCAATTTGAGTTTTGAAACCCATACAACTCACCCTAAAGCCAATGCAACCAGAGTTAAGACTGGAGATTTAGAGGAAGGGAAGGTGTGTAAATCAGTAATTACCATCCAAAGCAATATTTTCAGAGCCAAACATACACCAAGTGCTATTGGAACACAGAGCAAGACAGTGGCTAATTTTGCCCAGTAACAGGGAAAATTACATTGAAAATGGTGTTTGCATTTTGCTTAAGAGATTGTAAGTCAGCGACGGTGACTAGGGCTGGCATTCCAAAGTTGGGTGTGAGAAGAGATGGTGGTAGGAAGTCAGGAGCCACACAGAGCCACATGAAGAAATCTGATTTTAATTTCTTCCAATTTTTGCAGGGCTTTCAACTGGGGAATAATATGAGCAGATTTTCATGAGAAAGTTCAATGGAGCAACAGTAAACAGCAGGGAATTTCAGGTAGAGAGACTGGACAGAATGAAGCCTGGCAACAGTTATTATGACAGTCAAAGTGAAGGATGATGGGGCCTGGACTATGGTATAATCAATGAGGTCAGAGAAGAGATAAGGATTTTAGGAGGTAAAATGGTATGGTGCATTCATGCAGATAGTAAAGGAAAAAGGGAAATCCATGAGTGTAAAATTTCCTAGCTTTTAAGGCCTGGTAGAGAAGCAATGCCATTTACTAAAAATAAAGAACACAGGATGCATAGCGGTGGCCAAGGAGGGAAGGGGGACAGACAAAGGCTGTGGGTTTGGGTTCTGTTGAGTTTGAGGCATCTGTGGAACATATAGGAAAGAATTCCCAGAAGGCGCTAGAAAGCAGAGTCCCTCTAGGAATTGATTCAATACTTTAGATGCAGGCCAAGTCTAGTTTGGTGTCATTTGGGGTTTAAAGTCGTTTATGGTCAGAGATAGATCACAATTAAATTCAGAACACAGTGAACCTTTAAGAATTCTCCATAGGCTAAATTTTATCCTCTAAAACTTTACTCAAAAAACACCTAGATTCAAAAATTTCTGTCTCTCTCTCTCTGGTCTGATCTCATCTCTGATCTGCAGATCTTTCCAAATACAAATCTGATCACAGCTTTCTCCTGCTTAAAAACTTGTAATAGCTTCTCATTGCCCCAGGACAAAGCTCAAACTTTCTTTACCCTCTTCCACTTATCATTACTATTGTTTTTCAATGTGCATGTTAATTCTTCCTAGGACTGTTCCTAACCCCTCAGGGCCAGATCTCAGTGAAGTAGAAAGTATTGTAATCAACTTCTTACTTATTTACATTCCCTTCTACTAAGCACCTTATTTCTAGGTGCTAAACACCTCATTTACTGATTTAGAAGATGGTGCTGTGGAGTGGAATTGAAGGCCTACTGTGTGCCAGGCAGTTTGACAGGGGTTGAAGCTACAATGGTGAGAGAATTGAAGTATAGATAAGCTCCAAATTACCTTGCTACAATTATATATGTTGTCTTATAAAGATTACATTGCTAAACATAGATTTTAGGCCTAGGAAACTCATGCTCCTAACAGTTTCTCTTGGGCTGACTGTACCATTCTTTGTGACTAAAATTGCCTCTGTTCACTCCCAACAATACTACATCTTTAATTTGTCAGCAATATGATTTTCTTATCAGAGAATGAGAAATAGGGCTCTAAATCAAGCATCTAAGATGAAGGTGAGAAAGAAAGCATAGAAACTGGGTGAGAAAAAAAAACAATATATAATTTTTATATTGGAAAGGCTGGGCGTGAAATGAGCAAAAGAACAGACCAATCAAGTCATGTGAAATTCTGTGTTGTGCTGTGTAAACACATCATGAGAAAAGTGCTAATCTAATGCTAGGCATACTATGAAAATCTGTAAGTCCAAAACTATGCTCCATCTTCAAGAGACTAGAGGTTTGCATTTCTTGGAAGCATTGATCAGTGTAAGTGCAAGTCGATCAAGGCTTTTGCATTTGGATTTAAATGTTAATCAATCACAATTTATTAAAAATTTAAGGCAAGAGTGAGAATGAAAAAAGTGTTTGAGTCTGTGCTTATGACAAAGAAATCAAGTTGAGATCCATTCTGAAATGACTTGAGAATTGCATAATGTGTGAAATGTCAGAGAGCCATCTGGACAACAGACACTGGTGGTGGCACTGATGAGCTGGGGTTGGGGGGTGCAACTAATGAACATTTGTTGACAAATCTCTGCTTTGCAAGATAAGAAACAAAGTATCTTTCCATGATGTCTGGCCATATAACAGTGCATTCAAACATTCCATTAATCATTCCACAGATAGATATAGTAATAATTATTATCATTTTATATGTTTTAGTAATACCATTTAAAAAGATATACTTATTTGATTGTGGTAACAAATATATAAGATAAAATTTATCATTTTAACCATTTTTATGTGTGCAGATGTGACATTAAGTACATTTACATTGTTCTGCTACCATCACCACTATCCCTCTTCAGAATTCTTACATCTTCCCGAACTGAAACTTCTCATACCACTACACAATGACTTCCTCATTGCCCCCTCCCTCAAGCCCCTGGAAACCACCATTTAACTAGGCATCTCATGTAAACAGAATAATACAAAATTTGTCCTTTGGTGAGTGGCTTCTTTCATTTAGCATAATTTCTTCAAGTTTTATTCATATTGTCACATGTATCAAAACTTCCTTTCTTTTTAAGGCTGAATACTGTTCCACTGTATGTATTTGCTACATTTTATTTATCTATTTATTCATCAATAGACATTTGGGTTGCTTCTGCCTTTTGACTGTTGTGAATAATACTGCTAAGAACGTGGTGTACAAATATTTGCTCAAGTCTCTATGCTCACTTCTTTTGGGTGTATATCCAGTAGTGAAATTTCTGGATCACATGATAATACTGTGTTTAATATTTTAAGGAACTGCATGCTGTTTTTCGTGGGGGCTGCTCTATTTTACATTCCTATCAGCAATGCATAAGGGTTCCAAAGAAGATACCTTAAAAACTGAAAGTTAATAGTAAAAACACTGCAAAATATTGGGAAGGAGAGCTAGGCTACAGAAAGCTGAGTGGAAGAAAGTTAACCAGTTTTATTCTTACTTTTTAACACCAGAAGAGGTTCTCAAGTGATACGAGTTTCAGATATGTCCTTCTATGGATCCCCTATGTTTAGTGGAAGGTATGGGTGTGGTATGGAAGGTGGGCCCTGAGGGGATCAGGCAAGGCCTGGGGCTTATAGCTTGCAGCCTGGAGCAGCCTCCCTCATTTACCTAAGTGTGCCTTAAAAATACTTTCATTTTCTATATGGCTAATATGTGAAAAATGCTAGGAAACACTGCTCCAAACTATGGGGGTAAAGTTAGGATTAAAATCAGAAAGAGATGCAAAAGCATAAAATATTTATTCAACAGTAAAATGTAGTGAACACTTGCTCTGTTCTAGAATCTAGGTTAGACTGGGGATAGTTGGGAGATACTGTGAGGTAAATAAGATAAAGAATTATACTTTCAAAAAGCTTTGTTTCTTGAAGGTGAAGGACAAGCTAATAAGCAGTTACAGTACAGCATGGAAAGTAACCCATTGTGGGAAGGGGAACCAGAAAGTGTTGTATATAGCCACCAGCCCTCACCCATTCTGATCTTGAGATTGAAAGAGAGAGCTCTCTGAACTCTTCTCATTTTCCCTGTTATGAGAAGCCAAATGAAATACCTGTTTTTTCATTTTGTGGGATGTGGATGCTCAGGGTATCTTAGGCATGTCAGGAAAAAAATAAGTTGCCTGGACTGAGTGGAGCTGCTTATTAAAATTTTTAGTAGTGTTTGATGGACAAAGTGTCAGGAACTTATAAAAAGCAATTGCATTATAATTGAGAAAAGAATTATGAAGACTCAAGGAAGTCATCCCTGAATACTTCTTGTATCTGCTGCAGGCTGAGTTGGGTTCTGGTTCTCTCTGCTCTCAGCACCCTGGGTTTATTTCTTATGGAAGTACTTATCACCCAGTACTGTCATTGTCTGGTTACTTATTGGTTAATCTGTTTTGTGCTGTTGTAACAGAATATCTGAGACTGGATAATTCATATAGAACAGAAAATTATTTTCTCACAGACCTAGAGACTGATAAGTTCAAGATTAAGGTACCAACATTTTAAAGGTCTTCTTGCTGCGTCCTCACATTGCAGAAAGTGAAAGAGCAAGAAAGCAACTTGGCTGAACACTTTCTGAAGTGTCTTTTATAAGAGCTTTAATCTGTTCATGATGGGGAGAAGCCCTCTTCACCTAAACACCTCCCAAAAGGCCAACTTCCCAACACTGTTGCATTGGAGATTAAACTTCCAACACATGAATTTTGGAGGGTTGTTCTGACCACAGCACGTACCTAAATCTCCCACTTCACTCTACATGTCATGGAGGCAGAGATTCTACTCAGAAATGTTTGTGGGAATAAGTAAGTGGAGCAGTAAGATAACTGTAAAGCAACTGGGACCATTTATATGAAGCAGCCAAGATACCCGTAATAACTTGGAAAAACTGCTCTGGAAAAGTAGACATTAAGTCTCCATTGTTGGGTCTTCTGACAGCTATGGCATGGTGGCATGGTACTACCATAGTTCTTCTACTGTAACACTTTCCGAAATACATACCCTTTTAGGTTTTTTCCCTAAATTCTCCCTCTTTCTTTTTTTCCCAGATAATCAATAGAGGCTAAATGTCTGTGTGTTGCAACTATCTGAGTTCATTGTGTTATCGTATTTTTTGTTAAATGGGTATAATTTGAAAACAAGGCCTAGAAATACTGCCATAGTTTATCTGGAGACATCTTAGAAGATTATTATTATCATTAGCATAATTACCTACTTTCTATCCAATTTGCTTCTTCATATTATACATATTTTTGACGAGATAGGAGGATGACAGAAGGGTCTCATTTAAGCTTATCTGTTTTTAACTAGAAGCAAGATTATTTCTAAAAAATCAGTAAAGAATATTCTAAAGGAATTGAGGAAAAATGGGATGAGGACTTCAGTAAAACATACTTTGGTGACAAACATTTTGATATGAAATTTTGTAAAAGCACACACATCCTGATGGGAAGAGAATGAGTAATTTCTTTTTAACTCAGAGCAAGTGTTCTAATCTGGCTGAAATTCTGGGAAGTGCTGGAAATCCCCAAAGCAAAGTGCCAGATGCCATTTCTGGATCCTGGATACGTGGGCTTGGTTGCTAAGAAGATGATGCCTCCTCCCCTTCACCACACACAGCTGACGCCTGAACGACAGGGAGCTGATGTACGCAGAGCAGGGATCTAACAATGTCAACTGTGCTGACATCATCCTAGCTGTGCAGGGCTGATGGGAATTCAGAATATCAAACATCACATCAAGGGCAGCGAGCAGGTGTGACTCATTTCCCTGGAGAACCGGGAGAGAGGAAGGGAGAGGGCAGGATTATCTCACACTGACACACACACAGCCTTTAGACTGAACTATTTGACTGGCTTATTTAAAAGCAGCGAAACATTGTTCTATCTCTCATTTTTCTACCGGAAACACTTTATATTCTACTCCTTTGTGTCTCAGCATAGAATTAAGCCTTTCAACATCATAGTATTTTAAAATACACATTATTTAGGATCATTACTTTTTATGTTACATAAACCAACTATGAGAACAATTCAAACAAAGAAATTATATGTTCTTTTTTTTCTCTTCAGGTATCATCTACTGAACTGTTCAGACGCAACTGAATTGAAAAGATGATGAACAAAAGAGCACGATATAGGTCTGATGACATTGCTTTGGTATTACCAAATAAATATAGCATTTCTGTATTCTAGCAGAGTGTATTACTTGGTATGAGAGAAGGGGTGCATGATAAATGCTCAATAATTGCTCCTTGGGTGAATAATACAAGAAGCCTGTAAGTTTGTAAGCATAAGTGTTAATACATAGATTATCACATATTTTATGGAGTTGATTATTTATCAGTTGACTTTAAGGGGTAATGAGTAATAAGATTGGATACAATAACAATTGTGGTGTTAGTGAAGTTACTGGTTTCACAAATCTCTTATCCATTGGAACATCTTATTAGAATGATTAGGCTAGGGCAATTAAATCAGAAAGGAGTGTACATCAAAACAGTAAAAAAAAAAGAAAAGAAAAAACTCATCTGCTTCCAAAGGCTTAGTGTTTAATAGCAATGAAAGAGGATTGGTGAACTGACATGGTTGTATTCTCTCCAAAATGACCCCAATGTGTCTTGCCTCTCTGAGAAGTACTAATTTATCTCTGTCTTCTGTCAGCCAGAACACAAGGAACAAAAGGACAAAAATTATTGTTATTTTGTCTCAATACTAAAAAGCACCACTTTTACTTCAATTTACTCTGCATGTTTAGTAAAATGGCATATGTATGACAGATTGTGGAGCATATTGGAATCTATGTGTATTGGCTGTTATTAGTATAGCTTGAACAGCACAGAAACAGAAAGGTGTGTTTCAGATCAATCTATAGGTTACTACTTGTACAATACAGATAGTGTTGGAGGCAATAGGAGGGAAGAAAAGGAAAAGAGAGGGGTGGCTTCTATAGAATTATATGTGGAATGACATAAAGAACTCCAAGTTCTTGTTATGAGATAACAAGTAAGTTGATAAGAGAGATCAAAGTATGCTAGCATGTTCCTAGAAGGCATCTTAAATTTTGAAGGCAGATGTTGAGATATGTAGAAAAAATTTTCATTTCATTTTCTCTGCTTTGAAAGTTACTTGGTAAGGAATTATTCTGTCTCTCTCTCTCCAATCACAATTCCTAATACAGAGATTAAAATTCACACAATGTTTAATGGTAATGTTTGATTGATGATAATGGCAATGATGATGATAATGTTGATGAAAGTGATAATCTGTAAACCCTAGAGTAGTGACTCTCAAACAGGCTCTTAGGATCCTCTAGAATATTACAGCAGAATATGTATATGTACCTAAAGAGTTGCCATCATAATAGTCCCTGGATCATGACTGATATAAAAGTTCCCTCATGTTTTCTTCTTCCACTTCCAAAAGGATTTGCTTGAAAGTTGTTATGGGTCTTTTTTGAGATGACTTATGTAACATGATGTGCTGCTACAGGATCTCTAGGAAGGAAGTAGAAAGGATAAAGAGGCATGAACTCATTTTTCTTGAGACGGATGATTACTTCAGTTGAGAGTATGTGGTTAACACTGTTTTATTAACCCATAGAGAGAAAATGTCATCCCTTATCACCAAGGGACAGAACAACACTGCAGCTATCTCCCTTTGGGGGTCAACGTTACTACTCAACTTGAGATGCAAAGGAACAATTCAGAAGCTATATGGGGACAGTTTTCATAACTGCTTGGTAAATTCCTCTTTTCATATTTTGTTGGGGAATGCATCACTGGGAGTCTTGCCTATGTTTCTTTTAATGGAAGTCATAGCTATTTTTCTTCAGATAATCACATCTAGTGAGGAAAACTCCTGGATAGTTTTGCTACCATAGAATAGATATTAAGTTAGATCAGATATAAAAGAAGAATATGGGGTTCTTAAAAACTTCTTGAGTTTGACATGCAGAATAGAGATAAAAATAGTTAGATGCAATGTTGACTATGTCTTTGTTGACCACAGAGGGTTATAAAGCTATTATTAGTCTCCTTCTAGAGGCTTTATGATAGAATTATATAATCAGGAATTATTACTAGAGCTGAATTTACTTATTTATCTTGGAAAACTACAACCTATGAAATTTTGGGAATATATATATAAAGATAAATGAGGGGTGAACTAGGTATGATACGGACTAAAACTGCTGTCTACTAAAGCTTAAAATGCAGTGGTTTAAACAAAACAGAGTTTATTTCTCTCTCATGTAACAGTCCAGAGTGGTAGGGGGGCTCTACCAGCCTCAACCTGGATTCTTATCTCTAAGTCCAAGAGAGCAGTTTCATTTATCTCCATCTTTTAGGCAGCAAATAGGAAGGTGAAAAGAAATCAGGGCATTGCATATTTCATTGTTTTAAAAATAAGTCCTGAAAGTGGCACATATTACTTTCTTTCACATTACACTTGTCAGTAACATGAACACATTCAGCTGGAATCAAGTCTTAAGAAGGTCTTTTATTAGATAGCCAGGGGTCAAGCATGGTGGCTTACATCTATAACCCCAGAGCTTTGGGAGGCTGAGGCAAGAGGATCACTCAAGTCCAGGATTTCAAGGGTGCCATGAACTATGAACATAACATGGCACTCCAGCCTGGGTAAGAGAGTGAGATCCTATTCCTAAAAAAATGAAAATAAAAATTAGGTAGCTGCATACTCACGTTAAACCACTACTATGGAAGAAAGGGAAAGGGAGAGCAGGTATTGGGCCAACTAAGTTGGCCACAAGGCCTTGCTGCAAAGCCCCTAGGAGATCTGGGCTGGGAAGTTGCCAAGAAATAGCAAAGGACTCTACTATATAGTGCCCTGCAAGGCACCTTTGTAGTCCAGAAGAATCGCTGTAACCTAAAGAAGGGTAATAGGTTTATAGTTGTATCAGTATCCAGAGGAGGAGCACCTATATGGGGAAGTGAGAATATGTAATGCCAGGATCAGTTGTTTCTCCTGGTGACATCAAAGAGAATGATTGTAAAGCTCCCTTAGAAGGCTTAGCAGGGACATGCATATCCTCAAGAGAGGCTAAGAAGGCCCAAGCTTTGGCCAGAATATAATGACTGGGTTAGCCAACAGACTTGGAAGCCAAGTAATAAGGAAAAAGGAGACTTTGTGACTGTTATGGTGGGTGGGTAATGGAAAGAAATGTGCACTGTAGCAGAGAAAAGTCTTGCAAACATTGATCTCCACCCTTAGAATCTGAAGAACTAATAATGCTAGGAGCTTATTTTTGGAGTCTTCCAGAAAGCAAGATAGTAAAAGAAGCTATAATATCTAAGTTTTGGGGAGCAGGATGAAGAACTACCAGACTGGGCTGAAGAAAAGTTGTACTTGGAGACCATAGCAAATTGCCATAAGGGAGAAAGGGAATGTTGGTTCTCTAATTATGAACTCAAGGGAAAGTTGGAGTTGACTTTCATAGAAATTCTATTTGGTGGCAGGGATGATGACTTCCCTCCAGCAACTTTTAGACTGGAGTTATAGAAACATTGGAACTTCAGTGATGGAAATTTGGGGATATAATCTGCATTTAAGATTAACTAGTGGAGTCAGAACGGCTCTTATTAAGAAGTTAAAAATAATAGACATTGGTGAGGTTATGGAGAAGACAGGACTCTTATACCCTGCTGGTGGGAGTGTAAATAAATTCAGCCACTGTGGAAAGCAGTTTGGAGATTTCTCAAAGAACTAAGAATAGAATTACTATTCAACCCCATTATCCCATTACTGGGTAGATACCCAATCAAAAAGAAATCATTCTACCAAAAAGACATCTGCACTTGTATGTTTATTTCAGCATGTTTTACAATAGCAGAGACATTAAATCAACCTAGGTGCCCATCAAGAGTGGAATGGGAAAAGAAAATGTGATATATCTAGACCAAGGAATATTATGCAGCCATGAAAAATAATGAAATTGGGTTCTTTGCAGCAACATGGGTGCAATTGGAGGTTGTTATCCTAAGAGAATTAATGCAGAAACAGACAGCCAAATACTGCATACTCTAATGTATAAGTGGGAGCTAAATAGTGGGTACACATGGGCATAAAGATGGGAATCATAGACAGTGGGGACTACAAAACGGGGGAGAAGGCAATGGTTTAAAACCACCTATTGGGTACTATGTTCACTATTTAAGTGGTGCAATGAATGGAAGCCCAAACTTCAGCATCACAAAATATACCCATGTAAGAAGCCTGCACATGTATCCACTGCATCTAAAATAAAAAAATTAAAAAAAAGATAACAGGTGGAGAAGGTGGTATCAGAAAGAGATTGGCAATTATATGACTTTCTAGAAAAGGCTAAGTTGATTGTGGGCATATTGTTAGCTAATGTGACCATTTTCTTAGGTGTCCTACTGTTGTCAAGAAGGCTATCATGTGGTCAGGTGTGGTGGCTCATGCCTGTAATTCCAGCACCTTGGGAGGCCAAGGTGTGCGGATCACCTGAGGTTAGGAGTTTGTGACCAGCCTGGCTAATATGATGAAACCCCATCTCTACTAAAAATACAAAAATTAGCTGGGTGTGGTGACAGGTCCTTGTAATCCCAGCTACTTGGGGGCTGAGGCAGGAGAATCACTTGAACCCAGGAAGTAGAGGTTGCAGTGAGCTGAAATCAGGCCACTGTACTCCAGCCTGGGCAACAAGAGCAAAATTCTGTCCCCCCCAAAAATAATAATAATAATAATAAATAATAATTAAAAAGAAGGCTATATTATATTCTGTATAACTTAAAAAGGTACAGATTTGCCACCATGGTTTTAGTTAAAAATATACTGTCATGTAAAAATTACAGAGACTTCACTAATCCCCAGAAGATAAAGTTTCATGGCTACAATCGTGAGACATGGTCTTCAGAGCTGGTGGTGGTAGTTGGCAGGGCCAGGTATGGGTAATGCACACAGAACCCACAACTAATCCAGAAGATACTCTTGGCCCAAGTTGTCCATGAGTCACATTCATCCTCAAAAGATAAAGAAAGGTTGGAGGATACCTTAAGGAGTTTGAATTACTTTGAGGATCTGAAAATCCTTGTCCTAACTAAATCTTACAAGGTTGTATTGGAATCAACTTAGGTTGGTAGAGGTCATTGGATCTCCAGAACTTGTGAGGAGTGAATTCTGACATTGACATTAAAGTTGACCTCTTGAGCCTGGCCCTTTACTAAACTGAATGCTGGTATGGTTTTTAAAGTTTCATGGTTTTAAGCCTCGTGGTCTTAGCCAGAAAACATCACCCCTGGAAGTCTACCCACTCTGCAAAAGGTGCAGAGACAGAGTGGTTCCCCATCCAGGTAGAAACTACTTAATGCATACCCACTAGTTTCACTGCAAAGACAGTAGTAGACTCAACCCACAACTCATAGAGGATTTATATTGGGCAAATGTTGACAGTGTAGTTTGTACTTTTGTAACAGCAGAGTCATGTCAACATGATGAACAAGTGGCTATGCCTTTATACTACTAAGACCAGCATTATGATAGTATTTGGACAAGATACCCAGATTTTCTACATCCAGATCTTTACTGGCTATTCTAACCTAGAAAATCCCCCAAAATTTTTCCATAGAGGAGGCAAATCAAGGATAATTAACATACTGTTATTGCTAGAGCTTTGAACACAAACTCCAAAGGCCGATTTGCCTGGACATATATTGTCTTAGGAACTTAAGAGAAGTCCTTCACTTAAACAAAACATGTTGAATGGCCTAAAACCAAAGAGGCTAAAAAGCTCACTGACTTCATTTCCATCTTCCAGCTGAAACCTGGGTTTAGATATTACAATTTTGGCCTCATACACCATTGAGAATTAGAGGAAATGCAGTGTTATAAGACCTTTGCCTTGATGCCACAGTAAAATGGATGAGAGTGTGGATATTTGACTTGTATTTGATATCTTCAAAATCCTGGAACAATACCTGTCCAAGAGAAAACTGAAGGCCTTTTCTGATTCCTTCCAAAATGTTCAACTCTTGGAAATGAAGCTGTGTGTGTCCTCTTATTTACCAATTTTTTCAGCCCATTTCCTATTTAAGGCTGCAGAGGAAAGCAGACAGTGAAGAACAAAGGTAGAGAGGAACTGACCATGTTTCCATCAACCTCGAAGCTTCTTAAATAGGTCAATAGTTACTTTATGCTTTCCAGAGATCTTCTGTTTTTCTTGGCATAATGAAAATGTAAGAAATACGCCCTATTTGTTGGATATCTTCTATTAGTAACTCTGCTATTGAAGTGTTTATGCTTCTGGGTTCATTATGACATAGATTCTGTGGATGAATATTGAGAAGGCTTGAATGAAAATATTTAAGACCCAACAACAGACACAATGTGTGGCCAGATCTTCATAGCAATTTCAATGGCATAATGTGAAACAGAGTCCAGAACTTTCACCATTAGGGTTAGTGCCCTGACTAGATCAAGCTTTTCCCCTTTCTTTGAGGAAATGCTGCCAATGGTGAGTTCTGCACACATGCTTTAAATAGCTTTTTTTTTTTTTTTACAAGATCCCTTGCTAATGTTAAGCTTTTTAGATATTATTGCCCTGATATGTATTTCAATCTTGTTTTTCTTATTTTACAATGTTAATTTTGTTTTAAATCCCGTATCTCCTGAAGTGCACCTCTTTCTTGCCTGGGGATATGGTTTTCCATTTTGATTGAGGGATCAAACAATAAAGGCTCATCTCTTTACAAAGGACAATTTATTATTTATGTGAGTCAGAGAAATGTGTAGCTTTTTGCATTGTGTGGGAAGTGGAAGAACTGAATATCAAACCCATCTGATTGATAGTTATATTAAAGGTTGTCATCAGTTAAATAAGTTCATTTGGATTGATATAAGAGCCTTTTGTTTTACATGAAATATTGCTTTAGTAACTATTTGGTATTTTTATTTTATTGCTTAACCTGCTGTATTCTTCAATTGCTGTTCACCAAAGGATTACAAAAAATATTGTTGTAAAATGTTAATTGTTTAATATGTTTTGAAAAAAAATAATATTAAATAAAACTATGTTTTTGAACATTGTGTGAGTCCTACAAGTAAATATTGACATTTATGGTCCTAGGTTATTGCACTGATCTGTTTTCAGCAGCTCTGAAAAATCCCTTAAGGCAATATTATTTAACATAATTGGTTTCTTAGCATACTGGGAGATAAGGAACAATGCAGCCTAGTGCTCCAATTTGGAACTGAAATGTTCATACAGATCAATGACAGGCTATGATTTCCTCTATGCAAGGACTGGCAAAGTTTTCCAGGTTGAGATATTTTTCCTCATTGTTCCTTTTTTTTTTTTTTGAGACAGCGTCTTGCTCTGTCGCCAGGCTGGAGTGCAATGGGGTGATCTCGGCTCACTGCAACCTCCACCTCCCTGGTTCAACTGATTCTCCTGCCTCAGCCTCCTCAGTAGCTGGGATTACAGGCCGGTGTCATACCACCAGCTAATTTTTGTATTTTTAGTAGAGACGGGGTTTCACCATGTTGGCCAGGATGGTCTCAATCTCGACGTTGTGATCTGCCCACCTCAGCCTCCAAAGTGCTGGGATTACAGGCATGAGCTGCCGTGTCTGGCCCTCATTGTTTCCTTTTCTTTTGAATATCAATCCATCTTAGGTTATTAGAGGGCACTTTATTTATTTATTTATTTATTTATTTATTTATTTATTTGAGATGGAGTCTTGCCCTGTTGCCCAAGCTGGACTGCAGTGGCATGATCTTGGCTCACTGCAACCTCTGCCTGCTGGGTTCAAGCAATTCCTCTGCCTCAGCCTTCGGAGTAGCTGAGACTACAGGTGCGAACCACCATATCTGGCTAATTTTTTGTATTTTTAGTAAAGACAGGGTTAGATGGCACTTTAAAAAAGGAAATAAAATTCTTCTCTACAAACACAGTGACGATAAAGGTTGATAATTCCTTTTATGTTTTTAAATTTCATCAGGTTGCTTTTAACTTTTTTCTCATTTGGTTAGAAGTATTTTATAAGTGAAAAGGGTCAGTTTGAGCATTATCCTGAGCTAGTGACATTAATTCATTGTGTACATGAGCCACAGTGACTCAACTAGTTTTACCACCTTCTACTGAATAATAGTTAGATACCAAATGTATTTCTCTTAACAACATTTATATCATTTTAAAACTCATGAGTCCCCAAACCACATTGAAATAATAATAAATTGCCTTTAAACATTAAAATTATTTGTAACATACTCCTTTTTGGAAACAAAATGGGCTAGAAGAGGTTATCTTTTAAATGATTCTGTAATGAGTGGTGTTTGTTTGCCTTTGAATCTAAATCGAGTCCCGTCTGTCCCTGGTTAAGACACATTGACAGCTAGACTTGTGGCTGCTGAAAAGGCATGAAACCATAAGCAGGAAAACACAAAAATGATCTTCACTAGAAGGCACTCACAGAAAGATTCCTAGGTAAGCTCTGTGACAGATGGCTTCCACTAAAGTTGATGGAAGAGTTCAAAGATGCTTTTGAAAACAAAGATAATAAAACTCAGAGAAATGTGACAAGACTACAAACAATGCTTTATAAAAAGAAAATATTTAAAAAATTGTTGCCAAAATAGAAAATAGTTACCTATTAAAAGTGAGTTTGTGAGTTGGGAGAGCCAATGGCAGGACATCTATCTCAACAAAGTGAAAACGGAGAGAGAAATCATGAGTGGAAAGCTCAGAAACGTGGTGTAAACAACCAGAAAATCAACACCTAACCAATGGGAAGGAGAAGGAGAACAAACTTGGGGAGGAGAATTGAAAATTTAAAATTAATGGATATTTAAAATAAAGCCTATAAATTAAAAAGGCATTGCAGCCCAGGTAGGATTAATGAATATATACATATAGTACTTCTGTTTGCAAATATTTGTGTGGGCATAGGGAAAAATATGGAAAGAGACATAAACTGGTTAGCTTAGGAGAGTAGGGATGGAGGGAAGGGGAGGGAAGTGTACCTTCTTGGGGACAGGGTCTTAGAGATTTTCATATCTTCCTCAAGATTTTGAACAGCTTCTGAAAATGGTCCGAATGAAAATATCCCTTAAATTATACTTTTCTTTTTATTTACCATGTTCCTTCTAGACCTCAACAAAAAAAAGTAAAATGGATTTTATCGTACTTAGAAAATCAACCATTGCAGTCTGGATTCAAACATCACTGTTTGATGCACCCAACTTGAGTCAAAAGATGCTTCAAATCCCTCTATGCTGGAGGTAAATACACTCAAGATTTTAAGACTATCTCTTGACGGTGTATAGAATAAGACAGCTTCTCAGCTTTCAGCTTTACTTCATGGTTTTAACTATCAAAAGAAGCAAGGTAAATACGTCTTGTAACCAAGTGAGTGTTGCTGGAGCCAATCTATGAATTAGTTATACTCAACTGATTTTAAATAAACCGAATTTTTAATACTTTAAATGATTTCTGTGAAATGTTGGATATAATGTCAATTCTTAAAGGAAGGCTGATGTTTCATGTTGCATAGTGATTCAGAGTATAAGCTGTAAATCCAGGCTGTGTGCATGCAAAATCAGTCTGCCAACTACCACCTCTGAAACCTTGAGCAAGTTACTTAATTGCTGTAGGACTCAGTAACCTTTTCTATAAGATGGGAATAATAGGAGTACCTGTATTCTAGGCTTGTTGGAAAGGTCTTAGAACAGTTTCTAGCACATAGGAATGCTAAGGAAATGATAGTTATTAATACTTACTGTCTGCTTGATCATTAAGATTACAAACATACCTCAAGATTATGACTCACACATCAGAAACATGCACAGAGACCTGGAGACTGAAAACAATCTTTCAAAGTCTTCTAGCAACAGAAATAACCTTACATGCACAACTCGGGTATTCATGTTTTTGAAGTCTTTTATTTCTTTATAACTTCTCATTTTTGTTTTTATTTTTTTTTTCTCAAACCCAGTGGAAGTTTTTTGGACTTTTTAATGTCTGTGGTTACAGCTATTACAATGGGCTTCTGTATTAGTTGCATATTACTGTGTGACAAATTACCCTAAAATTTAGATTCTTAAAATAAGAACAGACTTACATTATCTCTGGCAACTTCTAGCTGAGTGATTCTGGCTCAGGGTCTGTTAAAAGAGTGTAGTAAAGATGTCATTTGTTGTTGCAGCCATCTGAAAATTTGCCTGAGACCAAAGAATCCATTTCTGCGATGGCTCCCTCAAGTAACCAAGTGTGTGCTGGTAGTTGGTGGGAGGTATCAGTTTTCCACCATGTGAACCACTTCATATGGTTGTAATGCCACAATATCTTTAATGACTTCACCTTGGAAGTCACATTCTATCATTTTCGCAATATTTTATTGATTATTCAGTGTGGAAGGAGACTACACAAAAACATGAATACCAGGAGGCTAGAATCCTTGGGGCTATCTTAGATGCTGACTACCCTAGCATTTTTACCTATTCATATATTTCATTTACTCAGTTAGTGCATCTGTCAGTATCATTTATAGCCAATGCACTAGGCCAAGTGCTGCAGTGCGGCATAAAGATGTGTAAGTTGTAAGTCCTGCTCTTTAAAATTTAATACTTGGTGAAAGGGATGAAACACCCACTCCCGTAACTGCAGTATAAGGTAATATAGGACAAATAGCAAGGATGTAGTGATGTTGGTAAGCACCTCAGGTGTTCAGAGGAAGAGGAGCAATTTCTTGTTAGGGTTTCAGAACAAAGGGAATGTGATCTGGGTCTCTAAGAATAAAATAGGATCACTGTGGGCAAAGACAAGTGAAAATACATCTCATGCTGAGTGAACAATGTGAATAGGATCATGAAGGATCATGAAGTTGAGAAAGCAAGCTGAGTTCAGGGGCCAGCAACCAGAATACCTTAGAATAGCATATGTAGAAAGTGGAAAGATAAAGGTAGGGAAAAGTAGGCAGAAACCAGTTTATGCAAGTCGTTGGAAGCTATGTTAAAATTTTTGAGTCTACTCAGCAAACGCTGGGAGCAGATAAAATTTTTTGAGATGATAATTAATGGGACAAAATGTTTACTCTTTTAGTTTACTCTCCAAGGGGAATCAGAGAGTGAGAGATCAGAGACATAGCAACAGGGTAGGAATTTTTAGATTGCATTCTAGCCCGGGCAATAGAGCAAGAATCTTATTCTCTCTCCCCACTTTTCTTTCTCTTTCTTTCTTTCTCTAATAATAAAAAAAAAAAAACAGTGTAGGAAGAACTTACAATAAGGAGAGAAGGTAATAACCGTAAATATTGTAAGTAGAATTAGAAAGGAATAATCTTGAAGGAGGAATTTGAAGAAGTTTGCAATTCATTGGATACCACATTTGAAGAATCTGTCCCAATAACTTGAGATTTTCTACCTGTTTTGGAGGAAAAGTTGTTTTAAAGAGGAAAATGGTTTAAAGAATTTGTTTTAGGACATATCAGTTAAAGAGAACTTGAGGATTCCTCGTATGCTCTCTTTTTCTTTTCCTGCACTGAAGCTTAATCTCTCTGGGTAGTTGCTTCCTGAGATGAATCCTGGGAACCTGGGGAGTTGGGGAATCCTAGCACTGAGATAAGGAAAGAGGACAGTGTTGGAAAGAACAGGGCCAGAACCTCAGAAAATTGAGTTAGTTGGCTCCAAAGTCTGTTGAGCTCTGGTAATCATCATGATGGACAAGGGATGGGATTGTGAGAAAATGATGAACTGAAAAATAATATAGTGGCTGAGGTCACAGAATTTGAAATCATAAAGGCATGATTAAAAATCCAGGTCTCCATTTCTAGCTGACCTTGGCAAAGTGCTTAATTTGCAGGAAGCTCATTTGCCTAACCTGTAATAAATAGGGTTCATAATAGGGTCTTGTGAGGTTTCAATGAAATGTTTGGCATATCAAGCTTTCAGCATGGTGACTGGCACATAGAAAACACTCTGTAATGAACAGTAGATTTATTGAAATGGTGGGCCTTATGCTATTACAAAAGGAGATTGATACTGTCCCAGGATCTTTTAGACCAGGTGAGTAGAATTACTGATCTCTTTTGGAATCTGATTAATGCCTTACTGCATACAGCTGGAGGGAGGTTAGTATTCCATCTTGAGTTATTTTTGCATATGACATAAGGAAAGGGTCCAGTTTCAGTGTTTTGCACATGGCTAGCCAGTTTTCCCAACACCATTTATTAAACAGGGAATTCCTTCCCTATTGCTTGTTTCTGTGAGGTTTGTTAAAGATAGATGGTTGTAGATGTGTGGCATTACTTCCGAGGCCTCTGTTCTGTTCCATTGGTCTATATCTCTGTTTTGGTACCAGTACCATGCTGTTTTGATTATTGTAGCCTTATAGTACAGTTGGAAGTCACGTAGCGTGATACCTCGAGCTTTGTGCTTTTTGCTTAGACTTGTCTTGGCTGTGAGGGATTTTTTTTTTTTTTGGTTCCATATGAAGTTTAAGATGGTTTTTTAGAGAAAAATGAATGAAAAGGAATGAACAAAGTTTTTATAAAGTCCCAAGAAACATGGGACTTTATAAAAAGACTGAACCTATGACTGACTGGAGTAACTGAAAGAGACAGGGAGAATAGAAACAAGCTGGAAAGCACACTTCAGGATATTATCTAGGAGAACTTCCCCAAACTAGCAAGACAGGCCAACATGCAAATTCAGGAAATACAGAGAACACCACTAAGATACTCCATGAAACGATCAACCCCAAGACAGATGATCATCAGATTCTCCAAGGTTAAAATGAAGGAAAAAAAGTTAAGGGCAGCCAGAGAGAAAGGCCAGGTCACCTACAAAGGGAAACCCGTCAGACAAATAGAGAACCTCTCAGCAGAAACTCTACAAGCCAGAAGAGATTGGGGTCCAATATCAACATTCCTAAAAGAAATCATTATAGCAAAAACATACCAGCAGCTGTATGCTTATAGCAGCCCTATTCACAATAGCAAAGATGGGGAATCAACTTGTGTCCATTAATAACTGATTGGATAAAGAAAAATGTATATCATTATTTATGACACAGTAGAAGACTATTTATAAATAAGAATGAAATCATGTCTTTTTCAGCAACAGGAATGGAACTGGAGGCCATTGTCCTAAGTGAAACAAGTCAGACACAAAGACAAATACCATGTGGTCTCATTTATAAGTGGGAACTAAATAATGTGTACTCATGAACGTAGCATGTGGAATGATGGACTGTGGAGAATGTGGAAGGATGAGAGGGTAGGAGGGGGGTGGATGATGAGAAATTACTAAATGGGTATAATATACATTATTTGGGTGACAGATGCACTAAAAGCCCTGACTTCACCATCATGCAATCTATGGATGCAACAAAATTTCACTTGTATCTTATGAATATAAATAAACAAATAAGAAAAAAAAAGAATTTTTAACCTAGAATTTCATATCCAGCCAAACTAAGCTTCATAAGCAAAGGAGAAATAAAATTATTTCCAGACAAGCAAATGCAAAGGGAGTTTGTTACCACCAGGCCTGCCTTGCAAGAGCTCCTGAAAGAAGCACTAAATATAGAAACAAACAAAAAAACGGTACTAGCCACTGCAAAAACACACCGAAATATAGAGACCAATGACACTATGAAGAAACTGCATCAAGTAGTGTGCAAAATAACCAGATAGCACTATGATCTCAGGGTCAAATTCACACATAATAATACTAACCTTAAATGTAAATGGACTAAATGTCCCAATTAAAAGACGTAGACTGGCAAATTGGACAGAGTCAAGACCCATTGGTGGACTATATTCAGTAGCTCCATATCACCTGCAAAGACACACATAGGCTCAAAATAAAGGAATGGAAGAATAGTTATCAAGCAAATGAAAGCAAAATATAAATAAATAAATAAAATTTTAAAATCGGATTGCAATTCTAGCCTCTGAGAAAACAGATTTTAAACCAACAAAGATCAAAAAAAGACAAATAAGGACCTTACATAATGATAAAGGGAACAATTCAACAAGAAGAGCTAACTATTCTAAATATATATGCACCCAATACAGGAGCACCCAGATTCATAAAACAAGTTCCTAGAGACCTATAAAGAGACTTAGACTCACACAATCATAGTGGGAGACTTTAACACCCCACTGTCAATATTAGACAGATCAACGAGACAGAAAATTAACAAGAATTATTCAGGACTTGAACTTAGCTCTGGATAAAATGGACCTAAAAGAAATGTACAGAACTCTCCACCCCAAATCAACAGAATATACATTCTTCTCAGTGCCACATGGCATTTATTCTAAAATTGACTATATAATTGGAAGTAAAACACTCCTCAGCACATGCAGAGGCACTGAAATCATAACAAACAGTCTCACAGACCACAGTGCAATCAAATTAGATCTCAGGATTAAGAAACTCTCAAAACCACACAATTCATGGAAAATGAACAACCTGCTCCTGAATGACTCCTGGGCAAATAATGAAATTAAGGCAGAAATCAATAAATTATTTGAAACCAATGAGAACAAAGACAGAATATACCAGAATCTCTGGGACACAGCTAAGGCAGTGTTAAAAGGAAAATTTATAGCACTAACTGCCCACATCAGAAAGCTAGAAAGATCTCAAATCAACATCCTAACATCACAAATAAAGGAGCTAGAGAGGCAAGAGCAAACTAATCCAAAAGCTAGCAGAAGATGAGAAATAACTAAACTCAGAGCAGAATTGAAGGAGAGACATGAAAACTCCTCCAAAAAAATCAATGAATCCAGGAGCAGTTTTTTTGAAAAACTTAACAAAATATGTAAACTGCTAGCTACGCTAATAAGAAAAGAGAGAAGAATCAAATATACACAATAAAAAATGATAAAGGGGATATTACCACTGACCCCAACGAAATATAAACTACCATCAGAGAATACTATAAATACCTCTATGCAAATGAAACAGAAAATCAAGAAGAAATGGATAAATTCCTAGACAAATACATCCTCCCAAGGCTAAACCAGGAAGAAGTTGAATCCCTGAGTAGACCAATAACAAGGTCTGAAATTAAGGTAGTAAGTAATAGGCTACCAACCAAAAACGGCCAGGACCAGATGGATGCACAGTCGAATTCTACCAGAGGTACAAAGAGGAGCTGGTAAAATTCCTTCTGAAACTATTCCAAACAAATGAAAAGGAGGGTCTCCACCCTAGCTCATTTTATGAAGCCAGCATCATCCTGATACCAAAACCTGGCAGAGACATAACAAAAAAAAAGTAATCTTCAGGCCAATATCCCTCATAAACATTAATGTGAAAATCCTCAATAAAATACTGGCAAACTGAATCCAGCAGCACATCAAAAAACTTACCCACCACAAGCAAGTCAGCTTCATCCCTGGGATGCAAGGCTGGTTCAACATGTGCAAATCAATAAATGTAATCCATCACATGAACAAAACCAAAGACAAAAACCACGTGATTATCTCAATAGACGGAGAAAAGGCCTTTGATAAAATTCAACATCCCTTCATGTTAAAAACTCTCAATTGGCAAGGCATGGTGGCTCACACCTGTAATTCCAGCACTTTGGAAGGCCGAGGAGGGTGGGTCACTTGAGGTCAGAAGTTTGACATCAGTCTGATCAATGTGGTGAAATTCCATCTCTACTAAAAATACAAAAATTAGCTTGAAGTGATGGTGCATGCCTGTAATCCCAGCTACTTGGGAGGTTGAGGCAGGAGAATCACTTGAACCCAGGAGATGGAGGCTGCAGTGAGCTGAGATTGCACCACTGTACTCCAGCCTGGGCCACAGAGTGAGACTCCATCTCAAAAAACAAACAAACAAAAACAAACCCTCTCAATAAACTAGGTATTGATGGAATATATGTCAAAATAATAAAAAGGTATTTATGATAAACCCATAGCCAATATCATACTGAATGGGCAAAAACTGAAAGCATTCCCTTTGAAAATCAGCAGAAGATAAGGATGCCCTCTCTCACTACTCCTATTCAACATAGTGTTGAAAGTTCTGGCCAGGGCAATCAGGCAAGAGAAAGAAACAAAGGGTATTCAAATAGGAAAAGAGGAAGTTAAATTGTCTCTGTCTATGATATGATTTTAAATTTAGGAAATCCCATCATCTCAGCCCCAAAACATCTTAAGCTGATAAGTAACTTCATCAAAGTCTCAGCATACAAAATCAATGTGCAAAACTCACAAGCATTCCCTTGCACAAACAATAGACAAGCAGAGAGCCAAATTATGAATGAATTCCCGTTGACAATTGCTGCAAAGAGAAAAAAATACCTAGGAATACAACTTACAAGAGATGTGAAGGACCTGTTCGAGGAGAACTACAAATCACTGCTCAAGGAAATAAGAGAGGACACAAACAAATGGAAAAACATTCCATCTTCATGGATAGGAAGAATCAATAAATCAATATTGTGAAAATGGCCATAGTGCCCAAAGTAAATTATAAATTAAATGCTATTCCCATCAAACTACCATTGATATTCTTCACAAAATTAGAAAAAAACTTTAAATTTTATGTGGAATCAAAGAAGACCCCGTATAGCCAAGACTATCCTAAGCAAAAAGAACAAAACTAGAGACATCATGTTACCTGACTTCAAACTATAATACAAGGCTACAGTAGCAAAGGTAGTATGTTACTGGTACCAAAACAGACATATAGACCAATGTAACAGAACAGAGATCTCAGAAATGTCACCACACATCTACAACCATCTGATCTTCAACAAACCTGACAAAACAAGCAATGGGGAATGGATCTCCTGTTTAATAAATGGTGCTGGGAAAACTGACTAGAAATATACAGAAAACTGAAACTGGACTCTTTCTTTACATTGTATGCAAAAATAACTCAAGATGGAATGAAACCTCAACTGTAAAACTTAAAACCATAAAAACTCTAGAAGAAAACCTAGGCAATACCATTAAGGACACAGACATGGGCAAAGACTTCATGAAGAAAACACCAGAAGTAATTGCAACAATAGCCAAAACTGAGAAATGGGATCTAATCAAACTAAAGGGCTTCTGAACAGCAAAAGAAACTATCATCAGAGTGAACAGGCACCCTACAGAATGGGAGAAAACTTTTGCGATCTACCCATCTGAGAAAGATCTAATATCCAGAATTTACAAGAACCTTAAACAAATTTACAAGAAAAGAAACAACCCCATCAAAAAGTAGGCAAAGGATATGAACAGACACTTCTCAAAAGAAAACATTTACATGGCCAACAAACATATGAAAAAAAGCTCAACATCACTGATCGTTAGAGAAACTCAAATCAAAACCACAGTAAGGTATCATCTCACACCAGTCAGAATGGCAATTATCAAAAATTCAAAAAACAACAGATGCTGGCAAGGCTGTGGAGAAATAGGAATGCTTTTACACTGTTGGTAGGAACGTAAATTAGTGCAATCATTGTGGAAGACAGTATGGCAATTCCTCAAGGATCTAGAACCAGAAATACCATTTAACCCAACAATTTCATCACTGAATATATACCCAAAGGAATATAAATCATTCTACTATAAAGACAGATGCATACATATGTTTATTGCAGCACTATTTATAATAGCAAAGTCATGGAACCAACCCAAATGTCCATCAATGATAGACTGGATAAAGAAAATGTGGTACATATATACCATGGAATACTACACAGCCATAAAAAGGAATGAGATCATATCCTTTTCAGGGACATGGATGAAGTTGGAAGCCATCATCCTCAACAAACTTAATACAGGAACAGAAAACCAGATACTGCATGTTCTCACTTATAATTAGGAGCTGAGCAATGAGAACACATGGACACAGGGAGGGGAATAACACATTCCAGGGCCTGTTGGAGGTGGAGGGTGAGGGGAGGGAACTTAGAGGATAGGTCAGTAGGTGCAGCAAACCACCGTGGCACACATATAGCTATGTAACAAATCTGCACATTCTGCACATGTATCCTGGAACTTAAAGTAACATAAAAAAGTAAAAATAAAAAATAAAACCTCTTTTTGCCTTCGAAGAAAAAAAAAGGAAGAAAAGTTGGGGTTTAAACTATCTTTACAATTTTACCTTTTAGTACTTGGTTTTGCTTTACTCTGTATTAAGTCTTTTCTCAGGCACACTCTTTCTTTTAGTGGCAATATGGCTGCCAGCAGCTTCAGACCTTTAATCTGTACTTTCAGAAACTCTAGCATAGAGTGGTTGTCTCTCTTGTGATGACTCTGGAAAACAGTCTCAGGATTAGCTTAGATTGGCTCTAATATCATTATGTGCTCTTCCTTGAACCATTCACTGTAGCCAGGGGAAGATGTTATATTTATCGCCTTAGCCTGGGTACATACCTTTCTTAGTTACTGGAGATAGAATCCATCTGGATGTCATGGATGGAATGTGAGGGGATGCTTCTTGAGAAAAAGCAGTATCCTATTAGAACGGATAGGGGGAATGAATACTGTAAAGTAAAACTCACAAAAACTTCCTACAATTCATGAGTTAAGTTGTTGGTCAAGATTCAGGTATAACAGATAACACCAAGTACAACAGACAAAAGTGCCTTAATCAGTCTCCTCACTGTGGGTTTTCTGGTTTTCAGCCTGCTAACCCTGTGATAGCACATCCTAGGCAGTCAATCAATAGTTGTTGAATTGAGTTGAACTTGATCCAGGCTCACACTTTCTCTCAGGGTTGAATGACTCATGTTTGCTCCCACAACTCATTCCATTTAATTTTCAGAACCATTTCTACAGATATATGAACAGGAAACTAGGGATTCTTAAAACAAAACCTATCTTCACATTTTTCACAGATTGACTCTATCCTCTCCTCTTTCTGACTCTCAAGCCTCCCAAAGCCTCCTCAGGGAAAGAGAAATAGATGTCTGGGAATGACCAATGCTTTTTAAAAAGGAAACTCTGGTGGAAAGTTGTAAAAACTGTACCAGATGTAGAAAATTAATAGATAGATGGAAAAACTTAATCTGTTTCTAGATGAGAGAGAAGAAGGCAACGACTCTTTCCAAGTGCTCTGCAGGGGCAGCTCAAAGCACTTTAATCTTTGATGAATGCGATTGAACTCTTTCCACTACTCAAGGAAAGACAGAAGTGCTCACAAGGGCTCATCCTGTGCTGGCTCCCCACCACCATCCATCCTGCCTTCTGCATAATTATCAGGCCTTTCACCATTCACTGCTTTTATTACTCTAAAATTCCTCTTTCAGACCAGATAATCTGGTAGATGAGTACGTGTGGAAAACGGAGCCAGATATTACACAGGGTACTCAGAGTGGCTCCTTCTAGAATGTGAGCCAGGAGTTTAGTGCAGGGTGCTGTATTAGGGGTTTTTGGGCAGTTACTAAGAATCCCGTGTTTGCTCTTCTCTTTTATCTACCACTCCAAGACTGTGTTTATACTGTCCAGGTATCATGTAGGATGTTCATGGACAAAGAGGCTGTGGCATTACAGATCCAGTTATGTTAGGATCAAAATTAATGGATAAAAGACACTTCTGCATCAATATGCAAGACTTTTGCTTGTTAATTAAAATATCACATCTCATAATTTGGTGATAAAATAAGGAGTGCACAGGAAAGGATGAAGACACAACTCAAACACACGCTGACACACGCTGACACTAAATAACTTTTTAATGCTTATATCTGGGAACACTCGCTATGACTTACAATGCAAATGGAACCAGAAGGAGAAAAACCAGCCAACCAACCAACCAACAACATGATGGCTGAACCAGACAAGAGAAATTTTGAAGAAGGATACCCATCAATTACCAGAATCTGTGCCTGCCATAAATCGAAGGTATTGTATCCATGACGGCATGCTGCTTTTTGTGGTGTTTTAATTGACATCACAATTTCCCAGCAGTCCTTCCACAGCCATTCTGAGACAGCATCCAGAAATCAATGAAACCTCAGAACAGGAAGTATCTGTGTATGTAGACTAATGTGGCACATTCCATCTTGGAAGATGTAATCCTTAAAGGAAGGTAGAAAGAATCTTGGTAGCAGTATATGCTGGGAATATACTCAGCCATTTCCCGTGTGTTTTCTAGATTTCGGGAATCAGAAATCAAGAGAAGAATGTGAGAGGTGCTGGCACCTTAGTGGAGGGAAGTAAACAGCTACACAGAAATGAGGAATTGGATTTTCTAGCCATGACTTACAGCTGTCAGTCCAAGGAAGAAATTTGTTCATTTTTATATTTCTTTATTTTCCAAATCATCTAAAATCAGAAAAAAATATATTAAAAAGTATCAACTCCCGTTGATCCTATGCTTTGCAAAAGTATATTTTATATTTATCTTTTTTGATTCCTGAAATAATCCTGTAAACTAGGCATGGTGGATATTATCCTACAAATGAAGATGCTAAGGCCCAAAGGGTTTTGGTTTGTCTTGTTTAGTTTGTAAGAAAAGAATTGAAATTTGATGTTCTTACTCAAGCCCAGTTAGCTTTCCGTGAAGTTTTAAACTGAAAACCCAGTAACAATAAAGATAAACAAAGGGTTAAACCTAAGCCCACCAGAAATATTTGGAGTCCAAAATGAGTGAATGGTGGTAGATGCTACCTTGTAATTATAATCTGTATGTCAAAATAAGACAATCCTGTTGAAAAAGTTAACATGCAAGTAGAAAGCATGGACAAAATGAGGAAGTTGTAAAAGATAGTGCTGTACAACAGGTTTGTTGTTATTATCACTGGTAGTGGCATTACTTGTTTTTTAACTTTTCAAAATATATGTGTGACATAATACTTATTCTTGACAAGAATAAGTATTATGTCACACATATATTTTGTTTACTGTCTCTCATTTCCTTTATGACTTTAAAAAATTCTATTATATTTTCCTTCCAAGGTACCTCTATATCCATAATCAGAAACCCCCAAACTTCCCTGTAGGTTTTGATGGAACACCTGTAATTAGCTCCTAGCAATGATTGCCAAATTTAAATTGTAAACCCCTGAGACAAGCACTGGGTCTAGCTATACATTTTGTAGCCTACCTTGAACAAACTTGCAGAACACCAAGCCTGGCTTTGGTTCCCTCCCTCCTGTCTGCCTTTATTTACTGGTCCTCTTGTCAGTATAACACTGAACAGAAAGTAAGGCTACAGTAAACCAAGTGAGCATAGAGCTTTATTAACAGAGGAACATGATTTCATCTCTCTGCTTCAACTCCTTAGACTCCGACTTCTTTATTCCACATGACTCTGCAAACCTATGTCTGAACTTACATTTTCCTGAAACCAGAACAGATGAAACTCATTAGATAATGCCAACACTGTTACTGATCTTCACCTCAAACCTCAGGAAACAAAGCCAGGCATGATATCCTCAGCTTTTATCTTTCTCCTTTTTTTTTTTTTTTTCCTAGGCCTGGAAGGTTGCAGAGGAGGATGCATCTAAAATTGGAGTTTAGGAGGCATAGTTTTTCAAAGGGTTTTTACTGGGCAGGAAATGCCGTTTCTTTTTCTTTCTTTCTTTCTATACATATATATGTATATATATATACACGTATATATACATATATATATATATTTTATTGCGTTTTATGTTTTGGGGTATATGTGAAGAACATGCAAGATTGTTGCATAGGTACATACATGGCAATGTGGTTTGCTGCCTTCCTCCCCATCACCAATATCTGGCATTTCTCCCCATGTTATCCCTCCCCAACTTCCCACCCTCCGCTGTTCCTCCCCTAGTTCCCTGCTATAGACCCCAGTGTGTGATGCTCCTCTCCCTGTGTCCATGTGTTATTGTTCAACACCCGCTTATGCGTGAGAACATGCGGTATTTGATTTTCAGTTCTTGTGTCAGTTTGCTGAGAATGATGGTTTCTTAAAGAGTAGAAGTATGTTCATTATAGCTGGTATAGACATCTGAAGTAATTTAAAACCAACATGAACAATATTTGGCCTATAAATTTATAGCCTAGAAGGAGTTGGCAATAATCAGAATTGCATATTCATTATAGGGAAGCAATTAAAACAGATAATTCGGGATCTTTTGGACTTTGTTGGCTAAGCAATGGCATAATAAATAACAAAAATTATTATTTCAGTGATTTAAATACATAACTGCAGCTACAACTTCGAAAATGTTGAATGGATAAATGAGGGCTTACGCTTTGGTCAGTACAATGTAAGTCCTTGCAGTTGGGACCCTATGCCCAGCTTCTTTTCCTGACACAGTGCTAAAATGGCACATACAACTTCCACCAGCACCAGCGTGTTCATCATTTAGCATTTAGGAACACAGTGAATAGCAATTATCAGCCAAATAGCTGGGAAGTGAAAATGACCTAGTAATCAGAGTAAATATACATTATGTTGTCATATTATAACGTGTAAATATTGGAGAGGAATACCAGAACATGGACATGCAGAATCTTTCTTTTAAGGCCTTCTATGAATGCAAGTACTATCTTGGCTCTCTGGCATGTTTTTTGGATGACAGCTACTAATCGTGCTGATTTAGTAAGTAGTAGGTCATCTTAATCATTTGCTCACTTAGAGGTACCATGACCAGGAAAGGCATTGCCCTGATTTTTATAAATCCTAAACTTGGCTCCCAATGACCAGGAGACATATGGAGAGATGATAGGAGCTTGGTGGGAGTTCAGACATTATAAACCTTGCACAGCCAGTTGCTTTAGCTTCTTATTCCAATCCAACTATATGTTAATTTTACAGAATCCTTCTTCCTTTATTAAGCTTGGAGAATATTAAAAGCCACCAATGTCATTTTGCTTATATTCATATTCTCAGCAAATTAGGTGGAGATAGTATCAGTGTTGCAAAATGTTGCTTAACTGAGCACCTGGATTACATCCTGTGCTACATAGAGACAGAAAAGAATAGGCAGAAATTTTATTTTAGAAGTTTATATGGATGCAATATCCTGGGAAAATTAGGTTAACTGACGGAATAAGTTTATTAGCAAGGTTCTAAACAGCAGACACACATATTTTCCCCACTTTTAAAATTAAGGTCTTACAGGCTTGGAGAGAATAAATCAAGAATGCCTCTATAGCAGAAGGCAAAGGAGGGTGATGGTGGTAGTAAATATTTGTTGTTCTGAGGAACTCAATATCCTTTTCCAAATTTCTTGAAGGTTTTTGCTATTTTGGGGGTAGGAGGGAGTAGATCTTCTCCCTGCATTGAGTACAGTCTTGGTGGATTAGTGAATTCAGGTACCTGTCCTGTCTCTTTGGAAGTATGGGCTTTCCTGAGGTTCTTTCTGTCAAATTCTCTTTCTTACTGCTCCATGACAGGCAAAGGAAAAAACGTATACCCTAAACGTAGCTAATCACTCTCCTAGAAAACAAACAAAACAAAAGGCAGAGTCCAATCATTCTAGAAGAGGATGTTCGCTGAGATATCGCTGAGACCTTCAAAAGCTACCTGGTTCTTGATGATTTCATTAGTCTTCTTTATAATCATGTACATTGTCCAGTAGCTTCCTAGTAATACAATTCTTGCTCAAACTAAGTAGACTTTGCTTCTGTTGCTAGCAACCAAAGAACCTTAATTAATACAGTTTTTAAATTCTACCTGAAATGCTACAGATAAACTACTTCTTACCAGAGCAGAGAGTCAGAGAAACCACCATCTTTTGGGTAGCTCTTTAGTAGTAAGAAGGTCAATTTCAATAAAGAATTAAAATATTTGGACTGTGAAAGTCATAAGGATAATCTCAAAATCTCAAAATATTGGTTTCTGGCCATGTTTCTAGGTCTTTCTCTACTTAATCTTCTCCGTTTGATTAATTAGGATGGAGTTGAGCCACCTGCACTTTTTGGCCCAAATAAGACCTAATACATAAAATAAAAATCACTAATGGAATCTTGATTCAACGTATACCCAAAACATAATCTATAATCAATAGGGAAGTTTGCAAAGAAAACTACACCTACTGTGCCCAGGGAGAATGGTTTTCCTTGTCAATATCCAAGCAACAACTGGGGAGTTAGGCTGGCTCAAAAGTAATTTTTTAAAACATTATTTTTGTCTTTACAGAACTCTAAGATCAAAATATTTCTTAACTAGGATGTGCAATTTTTTGTTTTAGCTGCTACAGGGAATCAAACATAAGGTACTGTTTCTGCCGACAGAGAGCACATAGCTTCTCTGAAGACATTGCCAGACAAACGAGAAAGTTCTATGAGAAAGAAGATAGGGGCTGGACATAGTGGCTCATACTTGTAATTTGGGAGGCCAAGCACTTTGGGAGGCCGAGGTGGGATGGTCACTTGAGCCTAGGAGTTCGGTACCAGCCTGGGCAATATAGCAAGATCCATCTCTACAAAAATTTTTTTTTTAAAAATTTATCGGCCAGGCACAGTGGCTCACACCTGTACTCCCAATACTTTGGGAGGCTGAGGTGGGCAAATCACAAGGTCAGGAGTTTGAGACCAGCCTAGCCAACATGGTGAAACTCTGTCTTTACTGAAAATATAAAAAATTAACTGGGCATACTGATGTGTGCCTGTAATCTCAGCTACTTGGGAGGCTGAGGCAGGAGAAACTTGAACCCAGGAGGTGGAGGTTGCAGAGAGTCGAGATTGCTCCACTTCACTCCAGCCCAGGTAACAGAGTAAGACTCCATCTCAAAAAAAACACAAATTATCCAGATATGCTGGAACATGTCTGTGGATAGCTCACTGTGCTATCTCCCAGCTACTTGGGAGGCTGAGGTGTGAAGATCACACCCACAGGAAGAGCACAGGAAGTTGAGGCTGCAGTGAGCCAAGATCATGCCACTGCACCCTTGCCTGAGCAACAGAGCAAGACCCCGTCTAAAAAAAAGAGAAGAAAAAAAAGATGGTTGAGAAGACTTTGTGGAGAAAAGTAGAATTTTTTTCTTTGAGAATCACTCTGTTCACTTTTAGTAACCAGGTGGTTTCACAGCTCACGGTAGACCTGGATGGTGTCACTGCTTCTTAAGGCCAGTAATGTAGCTGATTTTATGTTTTACACAGGATGGCCTCTGCCAAAGAGGACTTTAGCCCTAAGTGTGTGTGTGGGGGTGGGGAGGGAGTGGCAAAGAGAAGAGAAACATCTGTTTGCTATTTGCTATTAGCTTCCTTGAAAGCAGCAATGGAAGTCAAGTGTATCACAAAGCAGTTTCTTTCCTCAAGTTGTAAATTGCTGTGAGGAGGAAATTTGTGAAAAATTGATAGTGATGTACAAATAACAGAACAAAATATTTGAACTGGAGCTCAGGAGATGAGCAGTACTCTCTATTCACTTGTTCTTTCTTTGTGGCCAAGCATGTCTGAATCCTTTTAGAAGGGTCATTTGCCAAAAAGTCTAATCTCTGATATTTACTAGGTCTATTTGCATGTGGCAAAATCAGCTAAATTAATTATATTTGCTTGCTCTTATTCTGTGGAATAAGAAAGCAGTAAAGCTGGTATTTTTCCAGGTTCACATTCTGAGACAGCATGAGAAACAATTAGGATTCAGAAATAGAGAAGCCAGAAATAAGACCACACACCTACAACTATCTGATTTTTAACAAATCTGACAAAAGCAATGGGGAAAGAATTCCCTATTTAATAAATGGTGCTGGGAGAACTGGCTAGCCATGCACAGAAAATTGAAACTGGACCCCTTCCTGACACCGTATACAAAAACCAACTCAAGATATTTTAGAGACTTAAATTTAACACCCAAAACTATAAAAACACTGAAAGAAAATCATTGTTGCCTAAATGGCAGTACCATTCAGGACATAGACATGGCAAAGATTTCAGGACAAAGATGCAGAAAGCAATTGCAACAAAAGTAAAAATTGACAAATGGGATCTAATTAAACTAAAGAGCTTCTGCACAGCAAAACAAACTATCAACAGAGTAAACAGAAAACATATAGAATGGGAGAAAATTTTTGCAATCTATACATCTGACAAAGGTCTAATATCCAGCATCTATAAGGAACTTAAATAAATTTACAAGAAGAAAATAACTCCATTAAAAAATGGGAAAAGACCATGAACAGATATTTCTCAAAAGAAGACATATATATGGCCAACAAATATATGAAAAAATCCCAACGTCACTGATCATTAGAGAAATAAAACCAGTATGGGATACCATGTCACACCAGTCAGAATGGCTATTATTAAAAAGTAAAACAAAACAAAACAAAACAGATGCCAGCAAGGTTGTGAAGAGAAAGAAATAACTTTGCCCTGTTGGTAGAAGTATATATTAGTTCAATCATTGTGGAAGACAGCGTGGCGAGTCCTCAAAGACCTAGAGACAGAAATACCATTTGACGCAGAAATGCCATTACTGGGTATATATGCAAAGGAATGTAAATTATTCTACTATAAAGACACATGCACATGTATGTTAATGGCAGCACTATTCACAATAGCAAAGACATCGACTCAACCTAACTGACCATCAATGACAGACTGGATAAAGAAAATGTGGCACATATACACCATGGAAAACTATATAGCCATAAAAAGAAATAAGATCATGTCCTTTGCAGGGACATGGATGAAGTCGGAGGCAATTATCCTTAGCAAACTAATACAGGAACAGCAAACCAAACACTGCATGTTCTCACCTAAAAGTGGGAGCTAAATGATGGGAACACATGGACACATGATGGGGAACAACACACATTGGGGCCTGTCAGAGGGTGGGGTGTGGGAGGAACGAGAGGATCAGGAGGAATAACTAATGGATGCTGGGCTTAATACCTGGGTTATGGGATGATCTGTGCAGCAAGCCATCATAACACACGTTTATCTATATAACAAACCTGCACATCCTGCATGTGCACTTAAAATAAAAGTTGGAAATAAAAAATAAAAGCAAACAAAAAATAAGAATTAGGATTCATAACATTTAACCCTTTTACTACCTTCATTGTAATAAAATATAGGAGACAAACCACTCTCCACTGTTTTCAAATAGGGAGAAACCAAGGAACCTTCCACATATATCTCTTAATGTCGGCATTGGAATGGGAAGTCTCATCTGACTTCAAAACAGCTTGATTCACTAGGGCATGTTGCCTTCCTCTGAGCCTAAAATAAAAATAGCCCAACTTAATCAATGTTTGCCAAGTTCCAGTCTATAGGGAACTTTTATTTTTATAGCCAAGAATAACATACACTTTATACTAGGCAATTTTAATGGCAGTATTGGGACAATCTATACTATTGCTTCACAAATGGAGTACAAAAGCCTGTGGGTATATTTACCTATTAAAAATGGTGGTGGAGAAGGAGAGCAGTTCACACTAGAAAATAAATGTCTGGTCACCACACCCATTTGGGAAAATCTCTCGTTTGGTTGTGAAACTGAAATATCATTTGCAATGCTTTCCCTTCCCTGCTAGTCCTTTTAACATTAGTAAATTATAACTGCTATGAGGCAAGGTCTACATCTTGTCTCTGCTTTTCAGAGATAAATGTTGGCTGAATGAGTGAATGAATGAATATATAAAATAAATAAGCAATCCTTAAGATAAAAATATCTTTTATATTTCTCTGAGTAGCAAGTAATAAGCATACAGCCAAATTGAATCCAATAATAATGTAATAATAGTGGGTTTTTTTTGAGTGTCAGGCACTGTTCTAGGTACTTCATGTATACTGGTTGACGTAATCATCAAAATAATTCTATGAATTAGGTATTATTGTTAGTGCTGTTTCACAGATGAAAAAATGTGGTGCAGTGTGCTCAAGTCACTTCTATATTATCTCAACAGCTAGTTAAGGGAGGGAGAAGGATTTGAATCCAAACCTAGTGCTGCTGCTGCTATTTATTTACAGTTTGATACACAAATAGTTGTGGCAAATACCCATCAGAGTGTGAGGGTCTCAGCTGAAGCACTTTACATTGAGTACTAAGTAGGTGCACACTTTACCTTGACTATCCAAACAATGACACAAGGCCCCCAGTTTTTTTTTTTTTTCCCAGAGGAACCTCTGGAAAAATGAAATCCTTCAGTTTGATTTCATTCAGAACATCGAAAAATATTTACTGAAAAGTCAACAAGTAGACAGCCAGTAGATAAATTATAGAAGTTAAGAGAAAACTTTGTAAAAGTGAGCACTCCAATGTCACTTCCAGTTTCTGGAGAAAATTTAGTTCCCATTTTCTTGGGTAGTCCAGGGACAGGGCAGCACTGTGGGAGACTCAGACTTGGGTTCTTTATAAAATGAGACTCCTCTCATTTTTTCTTTTTTTCTGAATGACTGTTTGTCCCGTTTTACAAGAGAGCACTCATATCTCTGTATAATATCATGCTGACATTGGAATCATTTTTACCTCTCAACAGCAAGTTGGAGAGCCTTTCCTTAAGGACTTCTTTTTACTTTGGATCAGTGAGACACATTAATTGTGCCTGCTTCTCCCCATAACCTACTTGTATTTGAAATAAATACTGGGCAGGAAGAGCCAAATAACCAAGGTTCACAGTGAAAAGAAAGGTCATCTCCGTTTCCGTTCTCCCATCACTGTTGAAGTGGTATTCTCTGCACTGAAATTTCCTTGTTCTGGAGCCTGCCTTCATGCTGCCAGGGGTAAACTCTGACAGAAGAAAGGGCATTTAAGAACACAGCATCCTGGTTTTCACTAAGCAAGATACTTAGACAAGAAAGAGAGATAAATCTGTAGTTTGATTTAAATTGGCTTTTGTTCCATGAAGATTTGTTTTCTTTTTGCACCTTTTTATTGTCAGTGCATGTGAGAACCTATTATGAAAGCTACTAGGCAAACTTACTTGGCCCTAGAAACTCTGATCCAGGCGAAAAATCCCAAGAAAATGTCATTGCGTGATATGACGTGGTATGATGAGGGGGCTAGAATCAGGGGGTGCAGAGGTGCCTTGGGACATCTAGAGAGGGAGGGTGACACAAGAGCAAGGATGAGCCAGTAAAGTCTTAGAGACTGGCGATGCCATGTCTCAATTCTGCTCTAGTGTACAGTCCCTTGGGGAGGTCACGATCTAGATGAAAATCTGGACACTGCCCATTTCTACCATCTTATTATCTTGTGTTTAAGGAAGAAGGGAAATAAAATGGGCCCTCAAGCCCCATCATGACTACGTCCCACAGAGCATCACACACCCTATTATTAGTACAATTCCAGAAATATGTGTGATGCTTTCTGTTGCATCTAACTTGACAAGTGTGATCCACAAGCCTCTAAAGAATTCTGTTCTGCTAAATATTCAGAAGGGTGTCTGACAGAGTGAAAGAAGGAAAATTAAGCATAGAAAGAAAGGGCCAGGCAAGAGAGATAAAACATACAGTTACTGGAATTTACAAAATAGGAGGTAATGTTATTCATACCAAAGATTTTACTGGATCATACTGGAAAAAAGTAAATCTACCATATCAATTAACATTGTCATTTTTTTAAATCAAAGTTAATATTTCAGAAAAAAGGATAATCATGCTAAGGGTAGCATGATTCTTTATAAGTCCTTTAATTTTATTTTATAGAACATTTTTGGGATAAGTTATTTGGAGAAAGTATTTCTGTTTCCTAGTGAGAGGAATACTCCACCTCTTTTTTCATGGTGTGATGATTCTAGTCCAAACGCAATGAGTTTCTGGAAATGGCAAGTGAGACACTTGTTGCCATGGTGATTGTTAATAGTTCTGACTCAGATATAGTGTTGCCATAGCAACTGCATTGAAGCCCTTGGGAGGTGGTGCGGTCTTTTTTTTTTTTTTTTAATCAGCAGAAAGAGGCTAGGAAGAACCATCTTAGTAGCTTCTTGCTTCACTGCGATGACGAAGCTTTCAAGGCTATTTCATCCAGATGAAAGATCATCCTGTTCCTGCACTGATGAAACAGATATGTTACACTGTGCAGGATAAACATAGTCCCATATATCATAGTAGCAAGCACATTATCTTCCTGTTAATGAATTCTAATTTTCTGACTGTAATGGTTTCTAATAACACAGGTAGTCTCAAGTGAATATCTTGAAGAATCCTTAATGTCACTGCCAGTACAAAAAACTAAAGGTCAAAGACTGAATAGGCCAAAATCATTGAGATGTGGACAGTTTTCGCTTTAATGCATTCCTGTAAGGACAAGGCACATGGCTGACAAAGCATTTTTAAGATCTTTTTGGAATGTTTGGGGCTTGGTCATCTAGATTGAATTATTGTATGTCATCTTACATATATACCCATTTCTTAAATTAATGATTGGCATGCAGAAAATCCCCAATAAATATTGTGAGTGAGTGAATGAATCAATTTGTCAGGAAATGGATAGTAGTGTTTATTTTTCCTCAAGACCAGTTATGTAACTTTGTATTATTTTAAGGCCTTTGCTATATTCTTTTGCACTTAAAGACAAGTGTGTTAAGCAGATCTGTGTTCCTGAAAAATGAATAAATTGATGCAATTTTCTTACGTCAAGGACTATTCCCACTTTCCAGTGTGAACTATCCAGGATCTCAAACTTTCCAGAGCCCTCAAACTTTCATTCAGGTGTGTGAGACTGCTGGAATTGAATTTAAATGCAGCCCCTTTGTGTAGCCCTTTCTGTAGTCAGCGGATTAGAACAAGTTCAAAGTGGTGGGATAACAACACTGGCTAAATTCTGAGATTGGCTTCTCCCATATTTAGTTCACTCTCAACTGTCCCTTATTTTTGTTTTCTACCTTAGGCTCTTGGTCTAAGATGTTTTCCCCTCTACTATAAAGCTTCCTTGATGGCTATAACAATGCCCGTTCTTTTCCCATTTCATAATGCCAAGCATGGTGGTTTTATATAGTAGGAATACAGTAAAACCAAGTTAAATAAAATAAATGTAATTTAAATGTTTCTTCCTACTGCAATTTACCTTTAGATTGGATTCCTTCTTCCTGCCTCTGAAGCTAGCACCTAGTTAATATGAGAAAAGCCTAGTGTTAACAGGGAAGATTGGTATTAATGGGAGCACTGTCTTTGGGGTGGAGAAGGCCTTTGAGTAATATATGAAGCTTTGAAAGTCTGTTATCACACCACATAGATGCAGCTGCTTGTTCTGCTCATCTAAGGGACTTGACCAGGGTCTTCGTATATAGCAAATGTTTGTGGAATGAGTGATTTTTTTGTGTGTGAAATCCATAAGCTTTATGCCCAATTGATGATTCTGGAAAATGGGATTAGCTTTTTTCTTCTTTGGGTCTCCTGCACAGCTAGAAATTGTGCCCGAATGTTGGGTATATGCTATGCATTAGGCCAGTACTAAGACAGTTATTTCCTTAAGTAAAAACATTTTATTTGCAACCAGCTTACCAGGATGGCTTTTGATAATGTCTTCTTTTCCCACGTTATTAAGCTGTGCTTTAAATGTTTGAAAATGCCCAGAACCTCTCACTTCCTGTCTTGATATTTCATAGTTTCTTCTCCCTTTCTAATCAGTTTCTAAAATTTCAGGGACTTGGAATTAAGCTGCTACTTCTTTTCTTTTCCTTAGGTAAAATCTTTTCAACACAAAGGGAAAATTGACTTGAAATATATTTATTTAATGAGCTTCCCTTTAAATGGTCTTCTAAAACAGCACCTTGTTAGTGGTTTCTAATAAATGTCTGTTAAGTCTTCCTACAAAAATACCTATGAAGGTGAGAAAAAATTCACAGTGACACTGAAAATGGAGACTGACAATCAATTTATTGCTGAAATCTGAGGTACTTTCCATTAACTAAGAACAATCTAGTTCTTCAGAACTAGATTGAAAGACATCACTAATGGCTTACCTCTACAAGTATTTAGGAAGATCTTCCTTCACTTTACCTTTAACTCTAATGGTCTGTTCCTTTACTCACAAAAGCTGGCTCTGTTTCAGATAAAAACTTGGGTGACCCCTTCAACACCTATTTGTTGCTTTTTTATGGTAGCCATCATTCTGTTTTCTCTTCTTTTCTCTTGTTACCAATCAATACCAGTCTCTTTTTTGAAAAACCTTTTTTTAAAAAATTGTGGTTTAAAACACCTAACATAAATTTACCATCTCAAACATTTTTAAGTATACATTTTAGTAGCGTTAAGTATATTCACATTATTGTGAAGACTTCTCTCTTTTTTTCTAATTATTATTTTTAAGTTCTGGGGTACATGTGCAGGATGTGCAAGTTTGTAACAGAGGTAAACATGTGCCATGGTGGTTTGCTGCACCTACCAACCCTTCACCTAGGTATTAAGCCCAGCATGCATTAGCTGTTTTTCCTAATGCTCTCCCTCCCCCGCCCTACCCTGCAACAGGTCTCAGTGTGTGTTGTTTCCCTCCCTGTGTCCATATGTTCTCATTGTTCAGTCCCATTTATTATATCTGGTTAAAAATGTGTAACACCAGAAAAGAAAGTGGAAGTAATGAGGAGGTAGGAAGGGGAATGGTAAGTCTAGTCTCTACAAGTGAAATATGGTTGAGAAAAGAGACAGGGAGAGTAGAGTGCTGGTTATAGTATATATGAACTCCATCTGTTCAGAGTGTCAGAAAGCCAGGAATGGGCCATTTTAGCACAGTAGAAGTTCATGGAAATCCAAGTAAAACAGTTGCAGACATCAACCCAAATCAGTTATATATATAAGAGAATTCAGCCAGTGCTTAAGTACAGGGAGTGAGAGACAACATGGTGACTGTGGAGGACTAGTCAGCACAAAGGAAATAATAGTATTTTGAAGTCTTGAAAGAAAAGGCAGGCACATCTTTGAAAATGATTTAGCAATATTTAGAGAAAATTTTAGAAAATTGACTTTTTTTTTTTTTTGAGGTGGGGTCTTGCTCTGTTGCCCAGGCTGGAGTGCAATGGCATGATCTTGTCTCACTGCAACCTCTGCCTCCCAGGTTCAAGCAATTCTCCTGCCTCAGTCTCCTGAGTAGCTAGGATTACAGGCACGCACCACCATGCCTGGCTAATTTTTGTATTTTTAGTAAAGACGGAGTTTCTCCATGTTGGACAGGCTGGTCTCAAACTCCTGACCTCATGATCCGCCTGCTTTGGCCTCCCAAAGTGCTGGGATTACAGATGTGAGCCACCACACCTGGCTGAAAATTGACTTTCATAAGAAAATACAAGAATACCTTTAGGAAAGAGGAGCGTAAATCTGAAAGCATTGTAGGATAAGATGCAAAGGTAGATGGATGAAATAACACTTCATATGTCTAATACTGCACCCAGCCCTATAGATTTGTATAACCTTTAACTAAGAAGCCATTGAATATTAACACATAAAAATACATAGAAATCAAGACAGTATGCGATTACCTGTTAATTAAGGGCCTACATGAACGATACAGATTGTGCTCTGGGCAGTCAGGAAAAGGTGAGGTCATTGTTGTCTGGAATTATCAGAGTTACAAAGTTTGGCTCAATAGGAGAGAATTGGGGATAGAATTGTAGAGAGGGACAGGGACAGGAGCAAAAGCTTTTATTTGTTTTGAGCAAATGGCATCCTCCTCAAACTGTCCTCAGATAATCTTATTCTCGAAAATGTTAACATTCAGAATCTGACAGCACTTTTTTCTCACTATCATCTTACCTGGACTGCTTCTGATCCTTTTAGGTTAGGTTCAGTTCACCTATCTCCTGTTCACAGGGACGCCTCTCAGGCAGGATTGTAAAACATTTAATGTCTCAATCATACATTTGTTCTTCTAACTGAAGTCTAATCAGGCATTTTTCTGGCAATCTCCTATCAGAATAACTTTGTATGGTAGTCAGGGTTGATGACTACCATTTTATAGGCAAGAATGCTAAAATGTTGAAGAATTTTCATCAACTTCCCTTCCATACAGCAAGAAAATGTAAGAGTCTGGACTTACATCCAGGGTTTTTGATTTCCAGTCTCATGCTCTTTTGACAACATAAGTGACTAAGCAGCAGGAATAAGGAAAGATAAAGGAGGTGAAAATGGGCAAGTAAGGATGTTTAATTATTTTTTTTATTATTCTTTAAGTTCTGGGGTACATGTGCATATTGTGCAGGATTGTTACATAGGTGTACACATGCCATGGTGGTTTGCTGCATCCATCCCCCCATCATCTACATTAGGTGTTTCTCCTGGTGTTATCCCTCCTGAAAGCCTCCAACCCCTGCTATCTCTCCCCTAGCCTCCCCACTGCCCAACATGCCCCAGGGTGTGATGTTCCCCACCCTGTGTCCATGTGTTCTTATTGTTCAACACCCACTTATGAGTGAGAACATGTAGTGTTTGGTTTTCTGTTCTTGTGTCAGTTTGCTAAGAATGATGGTTTCCAGCTTCATCCATGTCCCTGCAAAGGACATGAACTCATCATTTTTATGGCTGCATAGTATTCCATGGTATATATGTGTCACACTTTCTTTGTCCAGTCTGTCATTGATGGGCATTTGGGTTGGTTCCAAGTCTTTGCTATTGTGATTAGTGTTGCAATAAACATATGTGTGCATGTGTCTTTATAGTAGAATGATTTATAATCTTTTGGGTATACACCCAGTAATGGGATTACTGGGTCAAATGGTATTTATGGTTCTAGATCCTTGAGGAATTGCCACACTGTCTTCCACAATGGTTGAACTAATTTACAGTGTAAAGCATTCCTGTTTCTCCACATCCTCTCCAGCATCTGTTGTCTCCAGATTTTTTAATGATCGCCAATGTTTAATTATTTTTTAAAGATGGGAGTAGGACTATGAATGTTTGAAGACACCAAGAAGAAACTTGTCCCCCTGCCTTCAAAAGACATATCTACCCCAATTATTTATTAAGCTATGGATAAAGGATATTAACATTAGAGTGTCTTTTTTTTTTTTTTTGGAAAAAGAATGTCATATATCATAATTGTGACACAGGTTTAGTAATCACAGTTATGGCAACAGACAGTCAAGAAAATCACATCATATTCACTTACAAGGCAGGATAGCATGCCCCTTATGGCTGCTTTTCACGATGCTACTGACCATGGTTGATGTAAGGCAGTTGTAGCCACATCTTATTGATAGTAGAGAACTGCTATGGGAAAGCAAGATTCTGGGATGACCAGAGGGATAGTATGAAGTTTTCATATAATAATATAGTAGCTCAGTCTAGTCAATCTGGCTAACAATCTGATGTGACATTTCCCAATTCACATTTATTCACATGTATAAAAGTGTTCTTGTACTTCATTGATACATACACTTTTGATGGTTGAATATATTTTTCATTGCTTCAATCTGAAGTCTTTCTTTCTTGTTTTTAGTATTTTCTAGCTTTAGAAATCATTGTATGCTCTTTGTATGTCATGGACTTTTATACACATTTGATTTTTTTTAATCTACAATTTCAGTAATTCCATTGTCACTTCTCCATGCTTGAAAGGTGTGTGAGGAGGACTCATACATGGGCGTATAAAGGACATTGGTTCTGTGAGAGCAAACATGGTAACTCTTCATTCATTACCCATGACAACTTATCTAAACTTGATTGCATTTTCAGAGTGAACAGTTAAAAAAAACATGCATTTTAATTTTGTTTTGTTGTACCCAGAGAATTAGCATTCTAGCTGCAGGAACTCACATTATTGACAGCATTTTAGAGAGAGAACCAGGCTGCTGTATGAGCCTGACTTTTAGGGCTTATCTCATATTCCACCTTGAATGACCTCCCACTGTCAGAAATATAATTCTGAATCCTAGAAGCAGTTGGTAACCCTCTCATTATTTTAATGTGCTTTGGATTTTCATAATAAAATATCTGATTTTCATCCTTTGTTTTCCATTGAATTAGCACTAACTGGCCATCACTGTCTAGCTACTGGTTTCATGTTGGCCCTGTAACCCCTAATTCTCTTCAATATCTAGACTCTCAGGAGAGAGAGCCATCGTACCTGATAAATAGGCATGCGCCCATCTCCTTGAGGACTGCAACTGCCTCAGAATTGTATTTGTTTCCTAAAGCTGCTGTAACAAAGTATAGTAAACTGGGAGCTATAAAAAGCAGAAATTTATTGTCTCACAGTTCTGAAGGCTAGATCTTCAAGTTCACACAGTCAGCAGGGTTGGTTCTTTCTAAGGGCTGTGAGGCAGCCTTCAATTTTTAATTGTTGTGGGTACATAGTAGTTATATATATTTATGGGGTACATAAGGTATTTTGATGCAAGCATGCAATACATAATAATCACATCAGGGTAAATGGGGTATTCATCCCTTCAAGCATTTATCTTTTGTGTTATAAATAATCCAGTTATACTATTGTAATTATTTTGAAATGGACAATTAAATTATTTTTGACTAGAGCCAACCTGTTGTGCTGGTAAATACTAGGTCTTATTCACTCTTTTTTTTTTTTTTATACCCATTAACCATCCCCACTACCTCCCCATCCCCACTACCCTTCCCAGCCTCTGGTAACCATCTTTTTACCCTTTATCTCCATGAGTTCAATTATTTTAACTTTTAGCTCCCACAAATAAATGAGAACATGCAAAGTTTGTCTTTCTATTCCTGGTTTATTTCACTTAACGTAGTGACCTCCAGTTCCATCTGTGTTGTTGCAAATGACAGGATCTCATTCTTTTTGATGGCTAAATAGTACTACATTGTGCATATGTATCACATTTTCTTTAGACATTTATCTGCCGGATAGACACTTAGATTGCTTCTAAATCTTGGATATTGTGAATAGTGCTGCAATAAATTTGAGAGTGCAGATATCTCTTTGATATAGTGATTTCCTTTCTTTTAGGAACATACCTAGGAGTGAGATTGTTGGGTCTTATAGTAGTTCTGTTTTTATTTTTCTGAGGAACCTCCAAAATGTTCTCCATAGTGGCTGTACTATTTACATTCCACCAACAGTGTACAAGGGTTCACTTGTCTCCATATCCTTGTCGCATTTGTTATTGCCTGACTTTTGGATAAAAACCATTTTAGCTTGAGTGAGATGATACCTCATTGTAGTTTTGATTTGCATTTCTCTAATGATCAGTGATATGGAGCACCTTTTCATGTACCTGTTGGCCATTTGCTTGTCTTCTTTTGACAAATGTCTATGTAAATCTTTTGCCCCCTTTAAATCAGATTATTAGATGTTTTTCCTATAGAGTTGTTTGAGCTCCTTATACATTCTGGTTATTAATCGCTTGTTAGATGGATAGTTTGTTTTCTCTTCACTTCTATTTCCCCCATTCTGTGGGTTGTCTCTTCACCTTGTTGATTGTTCCCTTTGCTGTGCAGAAGCTTTTTCCCTTGATGTGATCCCATTTGTCCATTTTTGCATTGTTTGCCTGTGTTTGTAGAGTATTACTCAAGAAATCTTTGCCCACTCCAATGTTCTAGAGTTTCTCCAGTGTTTACTTTTAGTAGTTTAGTAGTTTGAGGTCTTAGATCTAAGACTCTAAACCATTCTGATTTGATTTTCGTATATAGCAAGAGATAGGTGCTCTGTTCCATTCTTTTGGTAAAGACTTTTATTTAACTAACTAATGAATGAGAAAACCAGTAAGATGTGACAACTAGTTCCAAAAATGATTTAAAGACCACACATATGTAGGTAATAAGAAGTATGTTTACAGCCACATGTAAAACTGGTCAATGTCCATTAGGCAAAATTTCACCAGAAAAAAAAATCATTTGTTTTTCTGTGGACAAGAATCATTTGCATTACTTACAGAGTTGTAAAATACCTTAAAGACAATAAAAGGTGCAGGCTTCTCTGAATGAAATAAAGGGAAAGAGGTGCTTGACAGAATGGCAAGTAATCTATTTTTGTCCATTTCAATCTCCTTTTCAGTTTTTCTGACATAAATATTGGAGTCCTTTGTCTCAAACAAAATATTCTATGGAATCTCAATGTATAGCCCATAGGAAAAGCAGAAGTGAGGCTGTGGCGACAGCAGTGGGAAGAGGATGATCAACAAGTTTGATGTTTTGTTTTGTTTTTTTTTTTTGAGACAGAATTTTGCTCTTGTTACCCAGGCTGGAGTGCAATGGCACAATCTCGGCTCACCATAACCTCTGCCTCCTGGGTTCAGGCAATTCTCCTGCCTCAGCCTCCTGAGTAGCTGGTATTACAGGCATGCGCCACCATGCCCAGCTAATTTTTTGTATTTTTAGTAGAGACGGGGTTTCACCATGTTGACCAGGATGGTCTCGATCTCTTGACCTTGTGATCCACCCGCCTCAGCCTCCCAAAGTGCTGGGATTACAGGTGTGAGCCACCGCGCCCGGCCCTTAAGTTTGATGTTTTGAAAGACGATGACAGGGGGGTCCATGATCAGAATGAAGAAGACAGCACACAGAAAGATGCTGAGAAGAAGAAAAAAAAAAAAAAAAAAACCAGAATGGGACAAGAATCAGAGCTGTCACAAGAGGAAGGCTGTTTTTCCTGGATGGGCAGAGCATCCCCTGCTACACTTTCTGGTACTGCAGGAAAACCCCTGGCTATCCCACCAGCTCACAGAGTTATGAACAGAGTATCAAACAGATTGGCACCTTTGCCTCTGTGGAGTGGTTCTGGAGGTTTTATAGCCACATGGTGTGTCCAAAGGACCTGATAGGCCACAGTGACTTCCATCTCTCCAAAGAAAGAATTAAACCCAAGTGGGAGGATAACGCAAAATAAAAATGGTGACAAGTGGATTATTTATTTCATTGTGGAAGGGCTTGACCTCCCGTTGCTGGGAGAGTCTCATTTTGGCCATGTTGGAGAACAGTTCATAGTTGGGGAGGAGAGCTGTGGGGCTGTGGTCTCTCTTTGCTTTCAGGAATTTCAATATGGAAAAGACTGTCAGTGACTAAGCAACCACAGCCTGAATCCGGGATACACTTAGGTGAGTGCTTAACCTAGCTCCCAACACCATTATGAAATACAAAACTCATACCGACAGCATCAAAACACCAGGAAGCCTCAGCCCCCAAAGTCTCCTTTTTCAAAACCTCTGGAAGCTGTAGTTGAATGTGCCATGACCCTCTCCCTCTCTGGATGACACTATCCTTGAAGCTGGGGCCATTAAAGTTTTCTTGTTCCGTTGGCATGCTACCTGGAAGATCCTTCTGTCGTGGCCAAGATAATTAAAAGAGCATTTTATGTTTTAAGAACAGGCTGTCACACAGCAGCTACAACAACAGCTGAGATTGCTCAATAAATGGTGCTAAACTAAAAAAAATGGAAAGAAAAGCAGAATCACTTTGGTTGATATGAATATAGAGGCTTCTGACTAAGCTTTCTTGGATCCCATAGTTTTGGGGATCTGTATAAATCACATTTAGGAAACCACTAGATGATTTCTACAACTACTGATTGGCCTTACTAATTGCACTTGGTCCCTCAACTTTCTTTACTTGTTCCCACACCCACACATTGCCCCATACTTCTACTCACTCCCCACTCGTCACTCCCTACATGGATGCTCTTCTGTATCAAGAAACGGAGACATCGCTTTCAGAAGACTTTTTCATCCTTACAAATTTTAAATTCCCACAGTATTTGACTGTAGGACTTTCTAGCTCTAAATTCCAGAGAATAATTGAAGTTACTTGAAAATATACTTCCTACTTGATTAAACCTGCAACTAAGGGGCCTTAGAGTAATCTTGAGAAAAAATTACAAATGTATCAGCTAGGTTTTCATGTGATACCATCTTTATCTTTAATGTATTCTGTTTATTTTCTTAATTTTGCAAACTAAGGCCATATTTTCAAATGCCTCTAGGCACATGTACCAAAATATCTCTGTAAATTCTGTACTTATGTTTACCTGTTTTTTATGTCTGTTTCAAGTTATATGGATTGTGAAAGCCTGTAAAGAGTGTGAAGGACTTCCTTCACAAACGGTGCTGTTCCTCACTACCCATTCTGGCCTAAAATCTCTCCCCGCATGGTCCTGCTGTGTACTTTGCAGTACTCTGGCTTTAGTTCTAGTCCTGGACAGGAAATGTATGAAATCCTTGCCTCAGTGGCAATGGTGACTTCATTTCTTAGAAACTAAGCCCCTTGCCAGTAATTCCCATTTATGATCCAATGTCTTATTGTCCCATCTCTCTCCTTAGAGTGGGAATCAGATTCTTATAGTATTTCCTGATTCTTACTACTTGTTCTTGCAACTGGACCCTCTGTTGCCTTGAACTGTATCAGCTGTTCAGCTGATCTCCTAAACTTGATCCTTTGCCTGCCTGATCCCAAAATGCCTTCACAAGTCCTTTTTCATGCCTTATCTAAGAACAGCTCTATTCCTTCTACTGCAGTCTCATTTTGATTAGTCTTTCCTATTCTACCCTATCATTTTGCTGCCCCAAACCTGACTTGACCTCCTTTCCACACAAGTTTTTAAGAGATCAAGATACTGATGCAAATTTCAGCACTGGCTTGCAAAATCTCAAAGGTTGCTTTTCTTATCTTGAAACTACTATCCTCCTTTCCCTGTTTGAAAGTCCTTCACAGCGATATGGGATATTTTCATAAAGAAAACAATATTTTCTTAAGCAGCATTAAATGAAATCCCTCTTTCAGTACTACTGGCTCTGGTGTTTGCAAAATTCTCTATTCTGCTCTCCTTCCTAAACCCTTTCTTTTGACGAGTGCAAAAGTATAGACCAAAGAGGCAACCTAATGAAACAACTAAGACAAGACTACTTGTCTTTGCTGAGTAGACTACTAGCTATTTTGCTAAATGTTTTCAAAATCTGATTTATTCTGTATAATATCCCTCTGAAAGACATACTATTATTATCCACATTTTATAAGTGAGGAAAGTCTGAGTAAGTTGCCAAGGTCACCCAGCTAATACTTTTGAAACCAGGACTCAAATTTGAACCTTTCTGAATCCAAACCTCACTAAGCTCTATATCCTCTCTGACACCATAATCTACCAAATAGATGTTGACCTTGACTTACTTGCATTTCAAAAACACTTATAGTCATTAGTGGTAGGAATATTTATAGACAAATCACTAACGAGAAGGAAATCTGAGAATAAGAGAAGCATCAGAAAACAGTGGCAAGGGCACCAGTCAGTAGATAAGAGGCTAAGGTTTTAGTTTCAGCTCTTGGGCCAACAGTTCTCAGGGCTTCTGTTATTTTATTGTAAAATTAAACCATTTACTAGATAGGTTCTTAGGATTCTTCTAAAAAATGTAAGTGTTTGCTTCCTGAGAAGACTACACAATTTCAGACAGTGTGATCAGTCTCTGCAATTCAGTATGAACTACGACAGCACTGTACATGGGTTAGGCTGGTAAGGACAGATTAATAATTAAGTCAGTCCAGTCCTTGTTGGTCCTGTCCTCTCTTGCTTTGTCAGAGTACCTGCTGAGGCAGTCAACTAAGAACCAGGCAAGTATGGGCAGCAGTGTGACTTCCTAGAACTATTATCACCAAAATGGCAAATCAAATAATCCACCGAAGAGTCAAATGCATTCCAATCTCTCAGTATGGTAGAGTTGATTCAAATACACTGGGTTGGGTTCCTATGGAAAAAAGAGGAGGTTAAGAAAAGTACCCATAGAAGCTGCTGTATTTAAGTGAAAGCATAAAGCTGCAAGATGGAAATCTGGAAAACATGCTGTAAAAATTCCTTGGAACACAGCTTGAAGGAAGAGCCCTGGTTGGATATTGTTGAACAACAAGAGCAGCAGACAGACCATAATATGTAGTAATCAAGAATGAGGATGTCAGGACATCTGTTATTTTGTCTGCTTGGCTCTCCTTCCTTTTGGAATTTGCTTCTCTACTGCACCCAGTGATTCTTATGCGGCCGTCCCTCCTGTCACAGGGGCAGGCAAAGACTGAAGATAGCCAATCAGAGTATCTCTTTCTCCAGGGCCTAGATATTGATTGTGTAGAGGGAGGTATGAGATCTAAGTAGGGTTTATCAGCACACTTTGGGGGAAATTGCTATTGTTGCATGAAGAAAGAGAAGATCTTTTTCTAAGTTTATGAGCTGTAAAGATCATTGCAAGGAAGAAGAGACTGGTGGACACTGTTACTTGGAAAGAATGCACCAACATGAAGGAAAAAAGGGCAAGAGTACAACACATGACTAAGAACGTTTTTATACACTTGGCCTCAGATGTGCCTGAAACCAGAAAGCACGCAGACATTTCAAACAGATGAACCAATATATACCTCTCCACCTTGTAGGACAGGTTTATTGAGATCTATTTATATGCAGTAAAATTTACTCTGTTTAGGTGACTAGTCCTGTGAATTTTGGTCAGTACATGAAGACTGCGTAACTACTACCTCAGTCAAGACAGGATATTTCTGTCACCCCAGAAAGTTCCCTCATTCCCTCTGTTATTAATCTCTTTCTCCAGCTCTATCCACTGACAAACACTAATTTGTTTTTCTGTTCCTATAGTTTTGCTTTTTACTGAATATCTTGTAAATGGAAACACAAAGTATATACCCTTTTGAGTATATCACTTCTTTCACTTAGCAAAATGCATTCGAGATCCATCTGTGTTGTTACTCGTATCAGTAGTTTGTTCCTTTTTATTGCTAAGTAATATTTCATTGTGTGGCTGTACCACAGTTTGTTTATGCAGTCACCAGTTCATGGGCATTTGAATTGTTTCCAGATTTTGGTAATTATGAAGAAAACCACAATAAGTAATTGCATACAAATTTTTATATGGTCATATTTTTGTTTCCCTTGGGTAAATATCTAAGAGTAGGATTGCTGGGTTATACAGTAAATATACTTTTAATGTTATAAGAAACTTCCAAACTGAATCCCAAAGTGGCTGTACCATTTTGCATTTCTGCCAGCAGTAATTTCCATTGCTCTTCTTTCTCACCAGCATTTGATGGTTTCATGGTTTTTTTAAAATGAATAATTCTAATAGGTGTGCAGTGTTATCGTGTTGTGGTTTCAATGAAAAATGATGTCAAGCATCTTTTCATATGCTTATTTGCCATCCACATATTTTTACTGATGTGTCTGATCAAATCTTTTGCTCATTTTTTATTGTGTTGTTTGTTTCCCATTATTTCATTGTGTGAATATATATTCTGGACACAAGTCTTTTATGAAATTTATGTTTTGCAGATATTTGCTTTCAGTCTGTGACTTGTCTTTTCATTTTTTTAGCAGTGTGTTTCAGAGAGCAGAAGTTTCTAATTTTGAAGTCCTATTTACCTTATTTTATAGGTTATAGTTTTTGTGTCCTAGCCATCTAAAAAATCTTTGCTAAATTCAGGGACATAGAATTAACATTTTTTTCCTTAGGTACTTTATTGTTTTAGATTTCGCATGTAGAATTATGATCAATTTGGGGTTGCTTCTTGTATGCATTGCTTCCCCCTTTTAAAGATTATTTAAATTGAATTTCAGTTCCTGGTAACCAAAGAGTTTTGACAAATATAGATGGAGCCCTTCACGTATGTTGAAGGAATTCTGTGGAGATGTATTTTTAGAGGGTATGTCGATTCCTCCCCAGGTTAATTTAATTTCATTGAAAACTCCATTGTGATTTATTTGCTTGAACTTAACAAAGTGAACTTGTAACTGGAATAATATATGGGAAAATATTTTTTTCTTTCTGTTGCTGTAACAGAATAATAACATGAATATTTTGAAAACTAATAGGAATAAAGGGACTGGTCCTATAAGATATTAAAACATAAAGTAACCTACAATAATCAAATCAGTTTGTGGTCCTGATGCAGGGATCAACAAGAACAGCCGAGATGCAGGTAAGCACATAAGTTTTACATACGTGTAAGAAAAGGAATTATGCAATAAATAGTGCTGATAAAATTAGTTTAAAAGTAAATGAAATTATATCCTTACCTAACATCAAAATTCCAGATGAATTAGATTGCAGTCTGAAAAATGAAAAAAAAGAAAACATTTAGGGGCAGATAGTCTGAAATGGGGATATTGAGCTAGCACCTTCTTGATCTTTTCTCAAATCTCTTTGCTCTTTTGAGGTGATTTAACTGGATTATAATATTGCTCAAATAATCTGCATCTTAATGTATTGCACCTAGGTTATGTAAAAATATAGATTATGTTGACCTTCTTTGTTGAAAGCAGAAGTACTTTGTTTTGATGCACAAATATATTTATGTTTTCTTATTTTTTACTCCTCAGAAGCATTTGCATTCAGGCAAGATTTCTGAAAATATTTTCTCCATCAAATTAAACAAAGCTTATAATATATTCCAGAGGAGAATTTTCTAATTAACTCCAAGTGTGTGAGGTCTGGAGGCAACACAGAGGGCCTAGATTGGCTGTGGTGTTTCCTGTGAGGTGAAGCCACATTTTTTTTCTCTTCATAGTTGCTCCAGCCTGGGGGATTAATGTTTACCTTGATTTAATGTCTCATCAGAAAGATGACATCCACAGCAGCCTGGCTGCAGCAGGATTAAATGAAGCATGGCAGTTTCTTCAAGAAAGACTTAAACTTCAAGCCTTTAGCCCTAGAGGGAAGGGGTGGGAGATGAAGAGAGAGTAAAAATCTATTAAACTACCAATGATAGAGTGAGAATGAAAAATTAACCGCCTTTACCAAAGGCAGAATTTAGGGGCAGAGATGAGGTTTGTACTCAAGAAATCCAGGGGTTAGGCCCAAGTAAGACGTACCTTTGGGTTTACAGCGTATCTGCTCTAGGAGACAAGGGCTCAGCTGCCCCTGGCATACCACCACCCCACTCCCCACCATTCAGGTGACCCCAAGACAAAAATCAAGCTTTGTCTTTAAGGGAGAAAAAAGGTGGATTATGTTCAGTTTTGGGAAATTGAATCCAAAGCCCTGTCCAGACATAATTTTGTCAGTGCAGCATCTTTTTTCTCCCAGAAGCAAGCAGATGCATATAAGAAGTGTTAAAGTAGGGCAGGGTGAGGGCTAGCCCACCTAGAACTCTGCGCCTGACAGGGGACCACAGAAGGGCTTGGGATCTGGGTTATTCTTTCCACCCCAACCCCAGATTTTCTTGGTTTTCTCACCAAACCATTAAGGATCTGGTGCTGATGAAATAATTTAAGAATTTCTTATAACCCTTTGTGATTTTAGGTGGTACTATCTTTATGGGATAATGAATTCTTTAAATTCACTCAATGCTGTGTAAAATCACACTTCTTATTTGTCATAAAATTAATCCCTTTCAAGTTTCAGAAGGTAGAGGTAAACTCTTACATGTCAGAGTTTTGAGACTCTCATGTTCATTGTCTTCAAATTTTATGTCTTCATGGGCTTCTATCCAGCCTTTTATGTGGTCACTTCTCTCTTCTTCCTCCATGGAGTGTTGATTGTTTTAATTATTTCTTTTTTTCCTTTAATTTCTGGCATACCCTCTTTCTGTCTCTCTCTTTCTTAGTTGTGTCAAAGAAAATTATACATGGTAGGAATTTAGACCATGACCCTTAAAACAGTTGTGTTTTATTTCCTTCTATTTCAATCAATGCTTAGCTCCATAAAAGACAGTGAACCTGCAGAAAAAACATGAACTTAGGAGTCATCCAGATTTAGGATTAAATCATTCTCAGTCATTTACTATCTATATGACCTTGAGTAACTAAGCTTCAGTTTCTCTTTTAATCGGGGGATAATATATTCATCTTACTGGTCATTGTAACATTATTTGAAAAACATTGGGTATGTAGTTTAATACTATTATAGTAAGATGAACTAATCTAGTTTTTAAAACAAATCAGTGAAAGTCTCAGTGAAAGACAGGGTCTGATTTATTATCATTTCTATCCTATACTTTTACAAGAAGTTAAGTCCAGGAAGTCGCAGTAAGTGGTGAGAACAGACTTTGCTTGACCAGCAGGAACCTATTAGAGTCACTGACTGATAGTAACAGACATAGCTCATTACTTTCCCATAACTGACAGGAGCAGTCTGCAGGAAACAATGATGGGACTCTTCATCAGAATGAACCTAGAAGCTTGCCTTGGATAGCTTATTTACATGAGTTAATGCTTGCCAAGCATACAACCCCAAGGAAACTGTCCCTAGTACAACCATTCCTATCAATATATTAAAAAACCTTGACCAACCTAGTGGAGAGCTCTTGAGAAAGAATTGTATATAAGCATGTCACTGTTTAGACTGAAATTGCTGGGCCTCTCTATTCCAACCTCACTTGGTCACTAAATGTGGCATGACCTTGGGAGAGGCAATTCTTGGCACCTAAAGGAGCTACCAGTTGGGGCTGTGCGTTAACTGCATTCTCCATAGCCAGGCAGCAAGTCATTCCTTGAAGGAGGTCTAGGTAGCACATCTTCTTGTCCACCACAATAAGATATTATCTACAAAATATATTCTAATGATTTCTGTGTTTTTATTCCTACTTCTATAAAATATCTGGCCAAATTGCAACATGCATTACTTACTGCTACATAATAAAACACGCCAACATTTAGTGTCTTACAGTGGTAATAATTTAGTATTTCTCATCATTCTCTGTATTGGCATCAAGCAAACTGAATGATTCTTCTATTGGTCTGTCCAGAGGTCATTCACGTGATTGTAGTCCTGTTCCCTCTTAGTCATGGATAGAGAGTCTAAGTGACCTTATTCACATGTCTCTCTTTCTCTCTCCCTGTTATCTCTCATTCAGTAGTTTAGCTGCTTTTTTACATGACAGCAGTAGTGTTGCAAGAGGTGATGAATCTGGAAGCTGTTGCTCAGACTCAAGTATTGGCTACATTCTATAAATCAAGGAAATTATTAAAAACAGACTACTAAGATACAGGGGGTGGGAGAAAATAAACTACCACTTAATGGTAAGAACTGTAAAATATTGTGGCTTAAATTTTTCATTCTGTCACCATCTACTCTCAGGTTTTCAAATGCAGAACATGTCCCCTTACCCATCCCCCATCCCACCCCTCCCCACAGAGTTACTCTCATTACAGCACTACTATCAAGCTTAAAGTCCAGAATCTCATTGTAGCTTAGAATAGAACTTGTTTCCTTTGCCATAAATAGGGTTGTACTAAGGACGTCTACCGTCTAAGAATTGCCATTCTCAAGATATGAACTCTTCTGATGTCCTCAGTGACATAGATTGCTGCCTAATTTCTGTATAGGGTTTGGCTGATTTTTCTGGGTGACTTTTATATTCGAAGATACCTATCAAGGAAACATTTTTAGATCTGCTGTAAAGACTATAGGCATAGCTCACATCTTATAATATTAAACACCAAGGCTTACCTTATAGAAAATCCCAGGCCTGCGAATGTCAAATAAAATTGTGAAATTGATCAATTGATGTGGCAATTATGTGTTTCAGATTGTTTATTTCATGAACTAATCTTATTTGAGCCAAAAATTTAAAAGCAATTGTGTGCTAAGTATACCTTGTAAGCTAGCTATTAAAAAGCTAGCTAGCTATTCAAGAAAAGTTAAGAAGAGGGTTTATTTTTTAACCCAATAAACCAAAGCATGCTGGACCATTCAAAACTTATTGTATTGTCTACCTCAATGGTGGGCAAGTATGTCATTGGGAGAGCCATTCAAAATTTCTGGTTCCATTGACCTTTTGGGAGTCATGAACCTGTGAAGAATCTCATGACAGCCATGAATCCTTTTCCCAGAACAACTGTCATAAATTCAGGATTTGGGGATTCATGGATCTCTTGAAGTCTTTCATAAGAATGCTATAGCTCTTTTTTTTCTTTCTTTTTTTTTTTTTCCTGAGATGGAGTCTTGCTCTTTTGCCCAGGCTGGAGTCAGTGGCACCATCATCTTGGCTCACTGCAACCTCTGCCTCCCAGTTTCAAGTGATTCTCCTGCCTCACCCTCCTGAGTAGCTGGAACTATAGGGGCACACCACCATACCTGGCTAATTTTTGTATTTTTAGTGGAGACCAGGTTTTGTCATGTTGGCCAGGCTGGTCTCGATCTCCTGACCTTGGGTGATCTGCTCACCTCAGCCTCCCATGGATTACAGGCATGAGTCACCATGCTCAGCTGCTATGGTTCTTAAAATTTAGGATTCCTATGAATCAGCTGAAGTGCTCATCAACAAAGGTAGAGTGTCAGGCTTCAGGCTTTAGTTCTTATAATTGGAATAGGCCTTGATAAGGACCAGAAAATTCATGTTTAACAAAAATGCTAGATGCTTTTGATGCTGATTAGTTTTAGTTGCATTTTGAGAAACATAGGACCTCATAAAACTTCCAGTTAAAATATTTGATGTTTCTGTTTTGTTTTTTGTTTTTGTTTTTGTTTTTGAGACAGAGTCTCACTCCGTCACCAGGCGCCAGACTGGGGTGCAGTGGCCTGACCTCGGCTCACTGCAACCTCCGCCTCCCGGGTTCAAGCAATTCTCCTGCCTTAGCCTCCCAAGTAGCTGGGACTACAGGCGCATGCCACCACGCCCAGCTAATTTTTTGCATTTTTAGTAGAGATGGGGTTTCACCATATTGGCCAGGATGTATTTGATCTTTCTGAATATATTGAAGAGACTAAAAACAGCACATGAATTATCTTTTTCCTTTCCTTTGATCTCAGTCTGCTTTACATGAATCCCAGGGATTTAGCTTTTACATCTGGCTGAGCTAATGACAACACTGAAGTAGACTGCAATTGGATAAAGTTGTCTCTATGTACACACACACACACACACACACACACATATATACAATTTGGACTATTTGGTTACTTCGTTGCAGTTTTAAAATCTTGATTTCTTGATACCTCAAACTGCTATTGAAGATACAACTATTTACCTTCTCCAAATGATCTTATAATGGCTGTTAATTTATATGTATTCATTTTCACAAAGTTGGAATCAATGTGTTGGTTTCCTTCTTTCTTGTAACATTTCCCCATATGCTGGGCTATGGTTATTTCCATGTATCAACATTTTATTTTATACAGTCATAATATTCTGTGCTGGTGTGTCAAAATATATTTAGTTTTCATTGGTAGCCTTTGGGGATGTAGTTTCTGTTCAATATCAGCTGTATGCAGCAGTAATAATTTAAAAAATTTTATCACTCAGACTGGAGTGCAATGATGTGATCACAACTCACTGCAAATTCCAACTACTAGGCTCAAGTCATACACTTACTTCAGCCTCCCAAGTAGCTAGGACTGTATGTGCACACCATCACACCTGGGTAATTTTTATTCTCTGTAGGAACAGGGTCTCACTATCTTGCCCCAGCTTGTCTCAAACCCCAAGCCTCAAGCAGTCCTCCTCATCTCAACCTCCCATGGCATTGATATCATTGGTATTAAAGGAATCAACCACCATGTCAAGCCTTCCCCTCTTTTTTTTTTTAAATTATTGTGAGCAGGAATTATCAAATGAAAATAACATGACACCAATCTTTTTTTTTTTTTTTTTTTTTTTAAAGAGAAAGAGAGAGAATAGGAAGGAGGAAAAAGGAAGAGAAAGAGAGAGAGAGAGAATGGGGAGGAGGGAGAAGGAAAAGAAAGAGGGAGAGAGAATGGGAGTATTGCTTTCTTGCCCAGGCTAGAATGCAATTTAGTAATGGGTATTGAAAACCTCTTTTATACTGATAATTATACTTAATGATGTAGTCAGGAAGGAATAAGGGAAGAAGATAACAAACAAACAGCCAACCAATATTTAATTTAAACCTATGAAATGCTATGCGATTACTGAGGAGTGATTTACTTCCAATTATATAGAAATATAATTGGAATAGGTGTGAGGTGGTAATGTATGTTTTGTGTATTTGAAGTGGAGAGTTCTATAAATGTTTATTAAGTTTACTTGTTCCGGGTCTGAGTTCAAGTTCTGAATATCCTTGTTAATTTTCTATCTCGTTGATCTATAGAATCGTTAGCTCTTCTTGTTGCATTAATCCTTTTGCGGTTATGTAATGTCATTCCTCACCTCTTTTATCTTTGTTGCTTTAAAGTCTACTTTATCAGAGGCGAGAATTGCATCTCCTGCTTTTTGTTTATTAGTTTATTTTCACTCTCTGTTTGATTGATAAATCTTCCTCCTTCTCTCTGAGTCTTTGTGTATTGTTGCATGTAAGATGGGCCTGGATGCAGCATACCGATGGGTTTTGGCTTTTTATCCAATTAAAATATATATAAGTTTAATACCGGCGTTTGATACTAGCTGGCTGTTTTGCCCATTAGTTGATGTAAATTTTTTATTGTGTTAAAGTTCTTTGCTTTTTGATATATTTTTGGAAAGGCTGATATTGGTTGTTCCTTTATATGTATAGTGCTTCTTTCAGAAGCTCTTGTAAAGCAGGCCTGGTGGTGGTGAACTCTCTAAGTACTTGTTTGTTCGCAAAAGATTTAATTTTTCCTTCGCTCATAAAGCTTAGTTTGGCTGGATAGGAAATTCTGGGTTGAAAGTTCTTTTCTTTAAGGATGTTAAATATTGGTCCCCACTCTTTTCTGGCTTGTAGGGTTTCTGCTGAGAGATCTGCTGTAAGTCTGATAGTTTTCCCTTTATGGGTAACCTGACCTTTCTCTCTGGCTGCCCTTAGTATTTTCTCCTTCATTTCAACCCTAATAAATCTGGCGATTATGTGCCTTGGGGTTGGTCTTCTTGAAGAATATCTTTGTGGTGTTCTCTGTATTACCTGGAGTTGAATATTACCCTGCCTTGCCAGGTTGGGAAAATTTTCCTGAATGATATCCTGAAGAGTATTTTCCAACTTGGATTCATTCTCTTCATCACATTCAGTTACACCTATCAAACGTAAATTAGGTCTTTTCACATAGTCCCATATTTCCTGGAGACTTTGCTCATTCCTTTTCATTCTTTTTTCTGCATTCTTGTCTTCTCGTTTCATTTCACTGAGCTGGTCTTCGACTTCTGATATCCTTCCTTCTGCTTGATCAATTCAACTGTTTAAACTTGTGCATACTTCGCGAAGTTCTCGTGTTGTGTTTTTCAGCTCCATCAATTCACTTATATTCTTCTCTAAATTGTCCATTCTCGTTAACATTTCGTCAAACCTTTTTTCAAGGTTCTTAGTTTCTTTGCATTGGGTTAGAACAAGTTCTTTTAATTCACAGAAGTTTCTTATCACCCACGTTTTGAAACCTGCTTCTGTTATTGGAACACACGTGTAATCTATTAAGCCTTGTTCCGTTACTGATGAGGAATTGCAATCCCCTGTAGAGGGAGAGGCATTCTGATTTTGAGTATTCTCTACCTTTTTACGCTGGTTTCTTCCCTTCATTATATATTTGTCCGTCTGTCGTCTTTATAATTACCGACTTTCTAACTGGGTCTCTGACGTCCAACTTGTTGATTCCCTGCTCCGAAATCTGAGCAATCCACTGAGCCGGCCAAAACAGAGGTGTTAAGATTGATGGTGCTTTTCTGCCCGGGAATATCCGGACTCTGCACCAAGAACTGGCGTGCTAAGGCACCAGCAAAACCGCCACGCCGGCCACAAGAGTCGCCCTGGCGACCCGTGGAGCTTCTCCACTGGGAATCTCCTGGTCCGTGAGCAACTAATATTCGTCTGAAAGTGTGGCGTCCTCTCGCTCTTTGCGCTTTCACTGGGAGGTACGTGCCCGAGCTGCTAATCATCAGCCATCTTGGATCTCTCTCCCATGACACCAATCTTGAAAGATACTTAGGCCACACACTGATGCATAATTAGCCCACAGAAAATGGGTAATAAATTGAACCCAAAATATTGTCAAGGAGTTAACAAAATTTTAGGCATTACTAAGCATTGTGTTTTTAGATTTTTGATAGAAACATGGCAACTAGAAATAGATTTAAAAGATTTGGTGAGTAGCTCCTCCGTGAAAAAATATACCAACTGTATACAAATTTATGAACTTGAGCTTCTAAGCATGGCAGAAGGCAGTTGGATGATATATAGAAAGTTGGGTTGAAACTATATTGTGTCATGTCTTCTTGAACAGACAAAATATGCTTCTCTATGACAGATTATAAAGATAAACATTTGTGTTGCAGGAAACTTCAGCTTTTTTGAAATCTGTTGGAAGTCCAATTTGGCTGAAAAAAGGGGATCTGATAAACTTTTGAAAGACTATTTTATTATGAAAGTAAGATAATCAACATAGGTAAATACCATTCTGGACTTGATTTTAAGTAAGAAGGAAAAACTGATTATTAAAGAAATAGTAAATGCCTAATATAAAGAAAGAGGAGGCTGGTTTGTTTATTCATGTGCCATACACTTTGACAGCCAATTGCTAAAAAGTTTCCTTGAGACTCTAAAAGGGAAATAGATGATGAAGGGTGGAAAGTTCTCTAAGTATAATTTTGACTGTACAAACATTTTGAATAGTTCAATGAGAAAGGCAAAAGGAAGACATCTAAGGAAAATAATTTGGTTGCATAGGTATTTCATTCTAAGTCCAGGTTCATAAAAGACTTTTACAAAAGGTATAAAGAGATATATAATGAAAGAAATACAACAGTATGACAGGAATATGAGAAAAACACCAAGAATATTAAAGCACAAGTGAGGCAAATGAAGTAAGCTACAGAGACAAAGAAAAAAAGATGGCAAAAATGATGATTTTAACTGTAGAATAGGAAGAAATTGTAGGTCCATGGCTTCTACCAAGGTGCAGGAAAACTTAAGACTTACAGATGCTGTTTTAATTCTTTAAGGGAGATGATGGCAATGCCAGAAAATTAAACAACTTAATTTTAATTCTTATCAGCATTTGGGATTGGACTTTTTTAAATAGAAGGCTTGTGAACCTTTGGAAAAGAACGCAATGATCACTAGCAATCAATATACATTCACCAAGAACTAGTGAAGCCACATTGACTTTATATCGTTTTAAAATAGTGATTGATTGGTGGTAATTTAGGGAAGAGTAATTGCTTTAGCACCTCTTGATTTCAGTGAAGGGTTTGATAATTTTTTGATGTTATTTAGAGTAAAATCGTAAAACAACACTTCACAGATTTGTAAGTGAATTAATAATTCCCAGTCTAACAGTTACTGTTCAATATTTAAGGAGGGAAGTCTTCATTTACTAGAAAATGGCTCTGTCCTTGACATTATCCAGTTCAAAATTTATACTGGTGACTTGAATGAAGGAATATATTGTGTACTACGTAGCACACATGGATTATATATAAAATGAAATCCCACTTAGACAATTTTGTGTCGGATGCTGATTACTCAGATTTGACTCCTGGATGCCACAGATGAATCTGAGTCAGGTAGAGACACATTAAACAGAGGACGTAAAGGATTTGTTGACTGTAACACTCAATCTGTGAAAAGAACTGCTGAGAGGAGTTTCCCTGTCCCTCACCATGTTAGGTTGAATAATGGCGCCTCAAAGATATCTACATCTGAATGCTTGGAACCTGTAAGTTTGTTACCTTATATGGAAAAGGCACTTTGCAGATGTGATTATGTTAAGCACCTTGAGATGGGGAAATTATCCTACGTTCTCTGGGTGTACCCAGTGTAATCACAAGCATTCATATAAGAGGGACCCAGGAGAGTCAAAATCAAACAGGAAGATGTGGAGAGTGAAGCAGAGGACTGGGGAATGTGGGCAACCTCCAGAAGCTGCAGTTGAAAAAGGGAGTCCTTCCCACAGCTTCTAGAGGGAATAAAGCCATGGACTTTCAATCTCCAGGGCTGTTCCATAACAAAGTTATGTTGTTTTAAGCAACCTAGTTTGTGGTAATTTATGACAGCATCAAATGAAAACAAACAAACCCATATACAAAAAACTAAAGGACATATGATAAAAGCTGGTATAAATTTCTACTTTCTCCTCAGAGGGGAACAGGTGATAACCATTAACTAGTGGGGCTAAAAGAACTGTCCCCTAGCTTAAACCTACCTCTGCATGTCTTACATTGCTCTTATTCCATTTTGTTCTATGGTGTCACTAATTCTTGCTTCAGTGCCCTTATTACTGGCACTATGCTAAATTTTAGTTGGTGTAATATCAGCTTTTCAGTGTTGGCATTTCATCAGATGGTTTTTGCCAAAGGGTTTGTTTCCTCCAAATGCTAGAACTACCTATAGCGTTTTGTAGCTCTCTATCTCCCCAGTACAAATATGTTCTGCATTTTTAAAATTTGTGTTAAGAGCCCTGTGCTCTGGCACCATAGTTCTTGGTGCACTATGTCAATAGGAGGGAAATTTGAAATCCTCTTGGGAAAACAAGGCATTCAGTTAAAAAAGAAACCCAATCAGAGTGGTTTCAGGGGAAGTCTGGATGGGGAAATTATATCAGTGAAATGTGAGGTGTTGAGCCTATATATGATAGAGGAGGGGTAATGGATGGAGCGCTAAGAACCAGTTCTTTTCATGGTAAATCACCCAAACAACCAAGGCCATTTTTAATACTTCAAATGAAGGTATAACAGTCATCTCCACAGAGAGGAAAAGGGGGATGTCTTGTCATAGAACCACCTCCATCATTGAATACTTTATGGGTGTTTGTAATTTATTTGAAAATTTATTGTCCAGTTTAACTACCTTGGTCCAGCCCTTCGAGTTTGAATCAAAAGATGACACCTTCACAAAAGCCAGAAGTCATAATAAAGGCATGTTTTACATTCAGACAGCAAGCCAGTGGGTAATCGCCACCCATGTTCCCATAAAAAAGGAGATAATGTCCTCTTTGTGAGCAAGGGAATAAAACTGTCAGATTTCTACCAACACCACACTCTCTAGAATCCTCAGTACAACACAAACTGCTCATGAAAGGGAGATAGAACCACACACCATCATAAAAAAATATATATTTAATTTGGAAAGCCACCATATAACATAAAATCCAGACATAATGCAAAAAAAAACTTTGGTTATATAGAAATTTAGTCACTGTACAGACCATTTTACAACAATATCTGGCTTTCTGCAGCATGAAAGATACCTGATGGTATTAAACTAGTATTAATTACTAGTTTAAGTTGAAGACTCATCCAATGACTTTTTCAAAGTATTCAAAAATAAGTTTGGGGCAAAGATACAAAAATAGTATTAATATTTTACCCAAATAAATATTCAGCTCAATTAACACAAGCCCAGTCAGCAGCTTTCCAAGTAATAGGTGACTAAATTGGAAATAAAAAAATACCTGCTCAGTGAACAGCACCAGAATTGGCCATTTTGAGGCCTAGTCCCAATGGCTGCCAAAACTCACAGTTGAATCTATTTAGTCTTCATCAGCATTCTTAGCTCTGCCCTAGTTAGGTTTCTATTATTAGTCAAGGAAATTACAAGAAAGTATAGGCCAGTTACTTAGAAGCATGTATCAAGACAAATGACAAAGACAGTTATGCAGTGAAAAACTTGTCTGATCTTACCAAGCAAAGGTAGTTTCAAAAAGGCCTTTCCAACCTAGCCAATTGAGAATATTTTATTTTTTTATTTTATTTTATTTTATTTTTTTCACCTGTGTTATGAGAAACACTCCACTAGCCTTGTGGTGGGCAAAGACTCCAAAGGTGCCATTTCAGAGTGAGCTGTCTCAGTCATGAATGGCCAGAGATGGTATCATTGGGAGCCAGTGAGAAAAGCGTTTCTCTTCCCAGTGCCTCTTGTGCATTCGGGTATGCAGAAGGTCAAGCAGAAGCCTCACCAACAGCAGTTTAATGAAAACCTTCTACACCTTTCTTGAAGAACACGAAAAAGCTGTAAGATGGAGCAAGATAGAATTTATCCTGACAAGAATGTTTTAAATCCCCATTCAGTTCTCCAATTAGAATATGAGGAGGGAATTTCCTTAGCATGTCAACAAACAGTGATCAAATACTGATAATATGGAATGTACAAATGAGACCCCTAAGCACAGTCAACCCTCTGTATATGTGGGTTCTGCATCTGTGGCTTCAATCAACTATGTATCAAAAATATTTTTTAAAAATCCACAAATTTCCAAAAAGCAAAATTTGAATGTGCTGTGCACAAAGTACTTCTTTGAATCCAAGCAAATAAAGTGATGTGTAGGCATTGTATTAGGTATTATAAGGAATCTAGAGATAATTTAAAGTATACAGGAGAATGTGCATAGATTTTATGCAAATATATTTGATATGAGACTTGAGCATCCACAGATGTATCTGTAGGGATCCTGGAACCCTATGGATACTGAGGGGGCAACTGTACTTTATTATTGGGGAGGATGGAAAAGAGAATCCTTTTAAAATTTGTAGAGGATATTACTTGAATGCCCTGCTATTGAATAGACACTAGCCACAATGTTCTCACCTGAGACTTCCCTGAAGCCCACATTAACTGCTGATCTTGATAGTTATCTGCCATAATGTCTCTCTGACCTCTCCCTCACAAATCTTGTTAGTTGTTAAGACTCGGCTTAGATATTATTAACTCTAAGAAGATATGACTTCCTGCCTTGGGCTGGATGCTTTCTTGAGGAGCTCCTATAGAATGCTGTACTCTTCCTGTTCTCTTTCTGGTACCATTGCCAGTTTATGATTTCACCTACTGGATTAAACAATTTAAGGGACTGTCATTTTGATAAATGCATTTATAACAATTCTGACACATTGTAGATGCACATTGATTTGTTGAGTGGATGAAAAAATGAGTGCATGTAGAACTTCCCCATAAACCAGAATAGAACAGACATCTGTAAGAATAAGTTTCTTAGCAATAGCCTCGCAAGATAGGACTTTAGCACTTAATGGTCTCTACTAGAACATAGGTGCCGTTAAAGCAATAACTTAGTTGCTTTATTCATTGTTGTGTACCTAGCACAAAGACAAGCATCTGATATATAGTAGCTACTCTGTAGATGTTAAATGAATGATTAAGTATAAATTAATAAACAGAGACATTTGAAATAACACCGTTTTTAAAAAAATCTACGAGAAGCATCTCAGATGACCATAATTATAACTTGAATGGTATTTTACAGTTCCCAATATATACTTATTTACTTTAATTGTATTAACAACTTTGTTTTGTGGATTTTATTATAACAACTCCCATTTTGCAGATAAAGAACTTGAGCTGAGGGAATGGTACAGTCAGAACAGAAACCCTGGTTCTATGACTACAAATTTTGGGATCTTTCCACTAAACTGGAACTTTCTCAATCCATGACATTAAACTTAATGGTGAGGTGGAAAAAATAATCTATTTTCAGCTGTTTTCTTTCAGATATGGACATCTGAAAAATCTGGTCACAAAATGACTAGAAATAAAAATAAATCACTATAGTTTCCTGAAAAACATAAATGAAAGGTGGTATAAGAAACCGTATCTGGGGTACAATTCTCTTCTCTGAAAACAGTAGAAAATCAACAAAAAATTTAAACTGTGAGACATTCCATAGACAAGACAAATATGATTTTTAACTCATTAGGTGAAACTGTAAAATGTATGCCTTCAGTGACAAGCAGCTGACAAGTCTTGGAATAATCCAGAAAGAATAAATTATTTGTAGGAATCCATATAGGCGCTAATTATTTGTAACTGTCTTGTAAGTAATAATAAATAGTGATGACAGAAAAAAATTGTAAGACTTTTATTCTTATTTACTGTTTAGGAGAAGATGACATCAGTTCAACTTATAGATGTGCAAATGAATGACTGGTGTTGGTTTTGTAATCAGATTCTATGTCTCTTCATCCAATCAGTGACACATTTAAAGTCATTGTCTGAAATAGGTACTGTATGATTTTGGTAGGCTGAATAATGCCCTCTTCCAGAAGATGTCCATATCCTAATACCTGGAACAGACAAATGTTACCTTATATGGCAAAAAGCAGTTTTATGGAGTATGATTAAAGTAAGGATTTTGAGATGCAGAGATTGTTTCAGATTATCTAAGTGAGCCCTAGATGCAATCACAAGTATCCTTATAAAATTCTTTCATCCAGAGGGAGATCTGACACAGACAGAAGAGGAGAAAGCAATGGTAACAACAGAGGCAAAGACTAGAGTGAAGCATTCACTCCAAATGTGAAGCATTTCCAGGGCAAAGAATGCCTGGAACTCCCAGAAGCTGGAAGAGGCAAGGAACAGGTTTCCAGCTAGAGCATCTTAAGAGAGGGTGGCCCTGCTGACACATTGATTTTGGCCCAGTATAACTTATTTTGGACTTCTGGTCTATACAATTGTGAAATAATAAATTTCTATTGTTTAAGCTACCAAGTTTGTGCTACTAAAGTAATGCTTGGACTTAGCTGAGGGAATTTGATAGAATTAATGCGGGACAAGAAGCTTTTGAACCTGACTGTGGTCTTGAAAATGGGAAATCATCTCCTTTTTATTAGAAGAGGACTCACTCTGTTGTTACCCTTTGATAACGAATTCAAATTGGATTTGAACATTTTTAGGGTTAACAAATGAGGCAACCAAGTGCCAAACACAATGCAGGGAATAGTTTTAGAATAATTATGTTAAATAGTGTCCACTAAAAAGTTGAGAAATGACTCTTAGTTTTTTAGCTTGGGCAATAGGGGTCATGGGGGAGACTATTGGAGAAGGCAATTGAGTTAGTGTGAGCAGGAGTAGAAACTGAGAGTTTCATTTTGGACACATGAAATTTAGGGTCTCTGTTAGCTACCTACTCATACTAAGTAGCATATGAACATATAAATTTGAAGCTCAGGGAAGATATCAAGGCAGGAGACAAACATTTGAAAATAATAAACACAGAGTTGAAACATGGTAAATGTTGAAAATCTGATTTATATTTTTCTTCTGAGTATCTAATATACTGATGCTAATTTTATTGATCAGAGCCTTATTTTAAAACAGAATTACTGTTCTGTGCCATTTTTGCAATACTCTTTTGCCAAATTAAGATTATGCAAAATATCATTGAATCCCTTTTACCATTCATCCTTTAAAAACTGTGATGCTCAACGAAGTCATTTACATACAAGTGAAATGTGAGAAAATCTATCCACACTAGGTATCTTTTTCCCACTAAAGTTGACAGCAATCTGAGCATTAAGTTTTAGCAGCTTTTTTAAAGAAAAAATCAGCAGGGAGTATAGACAGACTCCTTGCTAAAATCATCACAGAAATTAAAAAATAGAATACCATGATAAGCATCATTGTACTGTATGTAAGTATACATTTTTTACTTTAGATATTTCCAAAAGCTAACTCTTGTAAGATAACTTTCTGTACTGAACTACTAAAGATAGTACAGAATTTGTCGTGTTAACTGAATGATTTTGTTTTTTATTTTTTGGGACAAGTTCTCACTCTGTCACTCAGGCTGGAGTGCAGTGGCATCATCACAGCTCACTGCAGCCTTGAACTCTTGACCTCAAGAGATCCTCCTGTCTCAACCTCCAATAGCTGGGACTACAGGCCTGCACCGCCATGCCCAGCTAATTTTTTTGTATTAGCTTGCCATGCTGCCCAGGCTCGTCTCAAACTCCTGGTTTTAAGCAGTCATTCTGCCTTCACCTCCCAGAGTGCTGGGATTACAGGCATGGGCCATTGTGGCCAGCTTATTTTTTTTAAGTAGATAAAAATACACTAGAGAAACTCTTTCCTTATGACATCCTCACTAAAACTACTCAAGTCTATAGATAATATGATGTGTACTGTAGTTGTGATGCACAAATATGGTCATACGATTTTATTCCTTTTGCTGTTGCTCATAATAAAATACCTGAAACTGGATAATATATAAAGAAAATAAATTTATTTCTTATAGTTATGTAGGCTGAGAAGTCCAAGGTTGAGGAACTGCATTTGGTGAGGACCTTCTTGCTGGGAGGAACTACATAGATTCTTGAACTGGTACAGGGCATCACATGGTGAGAGGGTTGAGAATGCTAGCTCAGGTCTATCTTCCACTTTTTATAAAGCTACCAGCCCACTCCATGGTAACCCATTAATTCATTAACCCATTAATCCATGAATTGATTGATTTATTCATGAGGTCAGAGCCCTCATACCCCTTCATCATCTCTTAAAGACCCTACCTCTCACTACTGCCATGTTGAAGATTAAGTTCAACATGAGTTTTGGAGGGGAAAAACATTCAAAACATAGCACATAGCAGTGGTTTCCTCAGCTGTGCTTCTGAAGGTGGCCATTCTCAGAGTCAAGTGCTTTATCCTTCAAAGGGAGACTTTATAAGTGATTTTTGAAGGTTTTTTTTTTCCTCCTTACCCACTGTAAGAAAGAATCACAGTTTAACCCCTTTGGGATCATTCCATTTCGTGAAGAATTTGAAATAAATTCTAGCTTTAAAAAGTAAAATATGAACTACAAACAGTCTCTTGAAGAAATTTTCACAATTTTCTAAATTAGGCAAAGATTTCAAAGGCGTCCTGGGTATAACCTGGAAAAGAATGACTTTTAATTAGGAAGTTCCATCTCACCACATTTATCAGTCAATGCCACATTATTCTGTGTACATTTAAAAAATAATAGCAAATTGAAGAAACACCTGTTTGTGCCATGCCAGAGAAACTTATTTCAGACTTTCCCTCACACTGTAATCAAATAGACAATTAGAGGGAAAAAAGACAAATAGTTTAAAGATACTGTAATTGAAAAAAAATATTAAAGGTCAAATCTGGGCTAGAATTATAGTTTGGATTAATTGGAAGCCACAGATACAAAAGAAGTCTGTACACATTTACAAGCTCTTTCCCATGGACCTGCATGGATTCTCAACATTGAGAGCAAGGCAAGTGAGAAGAGAGAGATCCTTTAAATTTAAAATCCACCAATTTGCCTGGACCTTTCTCTTTTGTGAAGCAAAGGCTATTTGGTGAAGAGCAGAAAACTGCCTTTCTCCAAGGGACCAGGTAAAGATCCACTGTTTCTGGTGGGAGGGTAAAGGACGAGACTGCCTGCTCTGGGGGAGAGTAGAAAACTCTTTCACCCTGGACTCGGGTAAAGATACACTGCTTCTGAAGGAGGCATAGAAACAAAAGTTCCTAGCCACATGATTCTACACTGATATCACAGCGGGCGCAATATAAAACTCTTAAAGATACAAATGAGAGTTTGCATGAAGAGAGCAGAGAAAGTTTGACATCATAGGCCCAGGCAAACAAAGCCTGCCTAAGACATAGTCTGGACTCTGGTAATGGAGAAAAAAAAAATCCTGCCTTTAATGCAAGCCCAATACTTAGTAATGAGCAATAGGTTTCTAATTCAGGGGTTGAAACAATTGCATTGAAAGAGAGCCTCTGTGTTGTTCAGGTGAACTGGGATTGCAAAAGTTGATAAGGAGCAGGAACACTGAGAAAAACCCTTAAGTACCTTAGATCTCACATTAAGTGCTAAGTAACATCACTCTTTGTGGAGGAATTTGAAGTCTGTGTTTTATTGAAAGTGTCTACAACAATGACAAAGAATTGAAAATTTATTCCAGTACCTGATTAACCCCATACTAAATGCCTGACAAAAAAAGAGACATCCTCATTTCCAGGTATAAATACTACTTTACTCAGTCTCTATTTTTCTTCTACACGTGATGGATGCCATTCAAATTACAAAATAAACAAAATTGTCAATACATAAAGCCATCAATATAAATAGACTCAGAGATGGCCCAGATGTTGCAGCTATTATACAGCAATTTAAAAATAACTATAGCTAATATATTAAAAGATACAGTAGAAAAGGTAAGCAACATGCATGATGGGGAATTTCAGCAGAGAGAAAGTACAAATAAGAGTTAAATAAAATGGTTGAAATTTTAAAAAATTAGATACAAAGGATTAGTATTAGAAGCCCATGGATCCCTATCCAAAATTTTGTTCAGATGTCTTGACTGATGATACCATACAAATACACAGCGTGCATCAAAGGTTTATTACCTACATAATGAGAAAGATTTATGGTGAGTAAGTTTTCATGGTTGATTTTATTTTATGGTAGTTTTTACTTTATAAAAATAAGTTTATTTTATATTGGATAAGTGGCAGGAGCAACATGACAGATTCTGTCCTTGGGCTGTGGCTTGTGTGGTATACATGTACCTCCCATCAGCACCAAAGGAAAGAATACTTGTGCTTTCCTCTCAGCTTGTGCAGATGTGGGGCAGAAGGAAAAGGCAGGTATGAAGTCCAAAAGTTGTCAACAATCAAACATCAAAAAAATAGAGTAACTGTTTTTGTTTTTGTTTTTGAGATGGGGTCTCACTCTGTCACCCATGCTGGAGTACAAGTGATGTGATCATGGCTCATTGCAGCCTTGATCTCCCAGGCTCCAGTGATCCTCCTACCTCAGCCTCTTGAGTACCTGGGACTATAGGCAAGCACCACCATGCCTGACTAATTATTAAATTTTTTGCCCAGGCTGGTCTTGTGCTCTTGGGCTCAAGTGATCCACCTGCCTTAGCCTCCCAAAGTGCTGGGATTACAGGTGTGAGCCACTGCTCTTGGCCCAACACTTTTTATTACGAAGCTTATCAAAAGAGTTGACACAGAAGAGAAAGTAATTGCTAAAATTAAAAACGGAGCAATTAAAAAATTATCTAAAGTGAAGCATAAACAGAAAAAAGTAAAAAGAAAGAATAGATCATCCAAGAATTAGATACTATCAAATGGTTTAATGTTCATGTGACGATTTCCACAGAGAGGTGAGAGAGTAAAGGAGAAATAATAATGGCTGAGAATTTTCCCAAAATAATGAAAGGTATATGTTACAGATGAGGGGGCTCAGAAAATACCAATAAGGATAAATACAGCAACAAGTCACACACACACACACACACACACACACACACACACACACACACCCCTAAACCTAGACTCATCACAGTAAAAATAATGAGAATGAAACATAAAGAGAAATCTTAAAGACTGGCAGAGAAGCCACTAACAGTGCATTTAGAGGAACAAAGATAAGAATTTCAACACACTTCTCATAACAAATATGCAAACCAAAAGACAATGAAGAGGCATACTAGAAGTACCAAAAAGAAAAAACTGATCTACATAATTCTATATCCAGAGGGAAAAAAAATTTTTTTTTTCAGTTGAGGTCTCACTCTGTTGCCCAGGCTGGAATGCAGTGACATGACCATAGCTCACTACAGCCTGGGCTGCAGCAGTCCTCCCATCTCAACCATATGAGTAGCTGGGACTACAGGTGTGTGTCCCCATGCCTGGCTAATTTTTAAATTTTTTGCAGAGGCGGGGTCTCGCCATGTTGCCCAGACTCCTCTGCCTTGGCCTCTCAAAGTGTTGGGATTACAGGTGTGAGTCACTGTATCTGGCCCCAGAGAAACATATGTTTAAAAAAATAACATTAAATAAAAATATGTTTAGAGTAAAAACAAAAAAAAGTGAAAATTTATAGCCAGCAGACCTGTGCACCAAGAAATATTATATACAGAAAGAGTATGATGCCAGATGGAAATTTGAATCTGCACAAAAATAGAAGAGCCCTGGAAATTGTAAAATTGATAATAAATAAAAGAAAATGTTCCTTAATTTATAAGAACTTTAAAAGACAAATGTCTAAATAAAAATAGTAACAAGGATTGTGAGGCTTATATCATGTAGAAATGAATTGAATGACAGCAACAATGCAAAGGCTGAAAGAGAGGAAATGGAGGTATACTGTTTTAAGTTTCTTACTCTACACGTGAAATATTATCGTATTTGAAAGTAGATTGTGATGAATAAAAGACGTGTTATGTAAATCTTAGAGCAACCACAAAAAAGTAAACAGAGAAGTTAAGCTGAAATAAGGCATCTAACTCCATTTTAAAATGTTTGTTGACAGATTTTAAGCCTCATTCCTTTATCTTCCTCTTCTGCACACTTCTGGGCAAGCTAATAAAAATTTCTAGGTGCTCCCTCCTTTGGCACTTTGGGAAGTTCAAGCCACACAAGCCCTGCCCACTGTGCAGGAACCATTACCCCAACACCACCATCTAACCACGAAAAAAACCCCAAGCTAATCTCCTTTCTCTGCTCTTTCATGTAATTTTCAGACTTTCTGGGGAGCTTCCTGCAGATAGCCTTAAATATGAATAATAATCTTTTCTTTCCTTTTTGGTGTCTGTGTGTCACTGTTAGTCTTAAGATCTGAAGCAACTTTTGGTTGAGTGTCCTTCATATTTCTGCAGGTTGGTCAACACTTAAGTCAATTGAGGAGATAATATGCTTTTAAAGAATACATAATTGATCCAAAGAAGACAATGAAAGAGGAATAAAAGAAGGAAAAATAGATGGAACAAGTGGAAAACAGAAAGATTATATGTTCAAATACAACATATCAATAATTACATTAAATTAAAATGGTAAAAACTCCAATGAAAAAGCAAAACACTATTACAGGTTGTATACAAAGAACCCATTTTAAATACACCGCCATGGTTAGGTTAAAAATAAAAAGATGAAAAATACATACCATGGTAACCCTAATGAAAAGAGGGTGGAGTGGCTATATTAATAAAAAACAAAGTACACTTTGAAACAAGGAATATCACTGGGGATAAAAATGGACACTACACAGTAATAAAGTAATTAATCTATAAAAACAATTCTAAATGTGTATATATAAACAACCATGCTTCAAGATACTTAAGGGGAAACTGATAGAACTGAAGGAAGAAATGCACAGATTCATAATAATAGAGCATGTAGACAGAAAATCAATGAGAATGTGAAAGACCAGAACAACACTGTCAATCAATTTGAACTAAATGACATTTATGGAATAACAATAGCAGAATCACAGTGTTTTCATATGCACCTGGAACATTTGCCAAGATAAATCTTACTTGAGACCACAAAACAAATCTGAACAAATTTAAAAGGTTTCACATTATACAAGACATATTTCTGGACCACAGCATTTGATGACAGGAAGGTACCTAGAAAATACTCAAATACTTGAAAATTAAGCAGTCTTTTTCTAAATAATTCATGGGTTATACAATAAACCTTAAGGTGAATTAGAAACTAATTTTAATGAAATAAAAATTAAAACAGCAAGTAGAAACATGTGGAAGGAATGGGGCATGGGTGGCTGGCTTCTCTAATCCCAGAACTTTGTGGGGGCCAAGGTAAGAGGATCACTTGAGACCTAGAATCTGGGCAACATAGCAAGACCCCATCTCTAAAAAAATAATAATAAGAAGAAAAAACAAAATTAGCCAAGAGTGGTGGTGTACACCAGTAGCTCTGGCTACTTGGGAGGCTGAGGTGGGAGGATTGCTTTGAACCCAGGAATTGGAGATTGCAGTGAGCTGTGATCACACTACTGCATTCCAGCCTGGGTGAAAAAGAGAGACTGTCTCTGAAAAAAAAAAAACAATTGTGTGAAATGCAAGTAAAGAAAGTTTAGTGAGGTACTTAGAGTATGAAACATTTGTATTAGAAAAGAAGTAATGTTTTAAATCAGTCATCTAAAGTTACACCTTTAGATACTAAAAAGAGAAGAACAAACTAAGTCCAAAGCAAGCAGCATGAAGACAATAATAAATAATAAAGAAAGAAATAAAATGGAAGACAATTGAAAATCAATGAGACCAAAAGCTTACTCCTTGAAACTATTTAAAAATTAATAAACTTTGAATCAGACTGAAGCAAAATCAGTCCACAAGTATTGAGAATGAGTGTGGGAATATCACTTTGGTTCCTGTAGAGAGTAAAGAATAACAAGGGAATAATATGAACAAATTTATGTCAAAAATTATACATTTTAGATGAAGTAGACAAATTCCATGTAAGATAAAAACTGAAAACTCACTCAAGAATAAATTAACTAAATCAAGATATGTCTTTTAAGTAAATTGAATTTATAGTTAAAAACCTTCCCATACAGAAAACACAAATCCAAATGGATTGACTGGTACATTCTACCAAAAATTGAAGAAAGAAAGAATGCCAATTCCAAAAAAAACTTCAGAAAATAGAAGAGGGAACACTTTTCTGATACCATAATTATAAGAAAATAATTACATGGCAATATTTCTCATGATTGCAGATGCAGAAATCTTTAACAAAATATTAACAAGTTGAATAAAATACCATATATGCAAGTATAATATACTTTATGACGAGAGAATTTATCTCAGGAATGCAAATTTGTTTCACATTTGAAAAATCCATCAATGCAATTCAGCCTTTAAATACATTAGAAAAACACATGTTCATAATAGTTACAGAAACATAATCTGAAAAAATTCAACAGGCAGACATGAGTTTTTAAAAACCCTAATTAAAATGGGGGAAAAGTCTTAGAAGAAGCAAAGTGACAAGGTTTTCACTTTTTGATTTCAATAAAAACTTACGATCAAGCAACAATAATCAACGCTATGTATTATGGCATGCAGATGAATATACAGATTATAAGACTAGAAATAGACCCACATATATATGCTCAATAGATTTTCCACAAAGATGCTGAAGCAATTCACTTGAAGAAAGGACACTTCTAAACAAATTGTGATAGAAAAACTGGTTATTAATTTGAAAAAAAAAATTGATTCCCACCTCACACAATGCATGAAAAATAAGTACAAATTTATCAGAGACCTAAACATAAAGATAAATCCATAAAACTTCTAGAACACATAAATCTGTAACATTACTAAAATATAAAAGAAAATCTTCATGACATGAGAGTGTACAAAGGCTTCTTAGGGCATGACTGCATGAACCAAAAGAGTGATAATTGGTCATAACCAAAATTAAAAATTCCTGCATTGAATAAAAAAATCAAAGAGTCAAGCCATGGAGTGGCAGAAAATATTTACATAAATTAAATGTGCATAATATATGAGTTGCACAGATATTTCACAAAAGAAGATATGGGAATGGCCAATAAATATGTGAAATGTTTAATATCATTTACCATCAGGAAATGCAAAATTGAAACCACTACATATACATTAGCATGGCCAAAAATTTTAATAGTGGCAGTAACAAGTGCTGTGGAGAATGTAGCGATTAGAACTCTCATTCATGTTAGTGGGAATATAAAATGCCACAGCCAACTTGCAAAAACAGTGTGCTAGTTTCTTATAAAGTTATGGATATACTTACAATGCAACTTAGCAATTTCTAGATATTTATCCAAGACAATGAAAACACAGAGTAGCTTTATTTTTAATGGCCCCAAACTGGAAACAATTCAATATTTACGAACATGTCAATAGATAAGCTAATTGTACACACATGCACACAAACAATGGAACACCACTATGCAGTAATGAAGTGGATGGACCTACTGATGTACACGCCAATGTGGGTCAGTCTCAAAAATGTTGCATGAAATAGGCTGGGTAGAAAAGCATATACTATATTATTTCATTTATGGAATAAGAGTAGGCAAAGCTCATTTATAGTGAGAGAAAGCAGGTCAATGACCATCTGGTGTCGTGAGTGTGGTGATTAATGTGAAAGGGCACAAGAGTATGGGTCATATAAATGTTCTATTTCTTGGTTGTGATGGTGGTTGTCATATTTGGCAGCATTCATGACTGGACACTTAGATGAATTTTATTATATGCAAATTATATCTTCATAAAGTTGACTTTAAAAAACTCAGTAAGTCTAGAGAAGGGATGCTGAATTGATCAAAAGGACTTGGGAAGATGAGTAATCTTGGGACTCCCACTTGGAAAGATGACAAATATGAAATAAGATAAAAAGCTTTAAGATTAGAAGAACAGAAATAGATGTACATATACTTTCTTTCCAAGGTTTCATATTTTAAGAGGAAGTGTGTGTTATGAGCTAAATGTTTGTGTCCCACTAAAATCCATATCTTGAAGCCCTAACTCTCAGGTTGGCTGTATTTGGAGATGAAGCCTCTAAGGAAATAATTAAGGTTAAAAGAGGTTATAAGGGTGGGGCCCTAATCTGACAGGATTAGTATCCTTGTAAGAGGAGACTCCAGTGTGTTCTCTCCCATGCATTCTGCTCTCCCTCTCTCTCTCCCTCAATTCATGAACCAAGGAAAGGCCATGTGATAGCTGTTTTCAAATCATGAAAAGCACCATCACTAGACCCTGAATTTGCTGCCATCTTGACCATGGACTTCTATCCTCTAGAACTATGAGAAAATAAATTTCTGTTGTTTAAGCCATCCTGTATTTTGTTATGACAACCCTTGCAGACTCAGACAGTATCTTTGAAACTTGAATTGGTAATTTAAATAAATGATAGCTTCTAATATGTCACAGAAAATGTAGCAATGTAATAAAACTGAATAGTCCAAGAAGTCAGTTTGAATTAAAAAGAAGCAGGTTTAACAGTAGATCATGAAGAACAAAGTCATATATTGTTAGTAGGCAGAACATCAATAAAGTTTAAGGTTTATAGTTATTTTTGTAGCAGCAGGTCAAGAATGGAAATTCTGTCCTTCCACAACGGGCTTAAGTGTAAGGTACTTTAATCTCTCTCTATCTTGCACAAAGTTAGTCTTTCTGTGCATATTTCACTGACTTATCTTTTGTTTCTTAACTACTCTGTGAATATTCTCTTTATGTTAATGTCACTTGTCATTGAGTCCACGGCTTCCTTACTTCCTTACTTCTTAAAATGTCATGACACATTTTAAGTTGTATAAGGAAACCTAAAAGCATATTTGCATAAAAGACAGCTGAATTTTTTACAGGTATTTTGTTGAATCTGTGGATCAGTTTGGAAACTTTATTGCCATTTTAACAACATCAAGTCTTTTGATCCATTGGCTATCTATACATTTATTTAGTTTTTCTTTAATTTCTTTCAACAATGTTTTATAGTTTATAGTTTTTATAGTTTTCAGTGTAGAAGTCCTGTACTTCTTTTGTTAAATTTATTCCTAAGTATTTTTTGATGCCATTTCAAAACTGGTCTGCTTAACTTTTTTTTCAGATTGCTCATTGCTAGTGTATAAAGATACACTTAATTTTTACATATTTTCTTGTATCTTGCAACATTGCCAAAGTCATTTGTTAGTTTTCATAATTTTTAATGGATTCCTTAGAATGTTCTATATACAAGATCATGTCATCTAAAAACATGGTTTTACTTTTTCATTTCCAATCTTGATGCCTCTCAACTTACCTTCCTTCCTTCCATCTGTCCTTCCTTCCTTCCTTCTCTCTCTTTCTTTCTTTCTCTTTCTTTTCTTTCTTTCTTTCTTTTTCTTTCTTTCTTTCATTTCTTTTGTTTCTTTCGTTTCTTTCTTTCGAGTCTTGCTCTGTCTCCAGGCTGGAGTGCAGTGGTGCAATCTCAGCTCACTGCAACCTCCACCTCCCAGGTTCAAGTGATTCTCCTGCCTCAGTCTCCTGAGTAGCTGGGACTATAGGTTCGCACCACCACATCCAGCTAATTGTTGTATTTTTAGTACAGATCGGATTTTACCATGTTGGCCATGCTGGTCTCGATCTCCTGACCTCGTGATCCTCCCACCTTGGCCTCCTAAAGTGCTGGGATCTTACTTCCTTTTCTTGCCTAGTTTTCCTAGCTAAAATATCCAGTACAATGTTGAATAATAGTAGCAAGAGTGTATAGCCCTGTCTCCCTTATGTTAGAATAAGACATTCAGTTTTTCACCAAGTATAATGTTAGCTGTGAGGGTTTCATAGATGTCCTTTATCAAGTTAAAGAAGTTATCTTCTATTCCTAATTTACTTTTATATCATGCAAAGTTGTTGGATTTTGACAGATGCTTTTTCATTGTCCATTGAGATAATAATACAGTTTTGGTCCATTATTTGATTCATGTGCTGTATTGATTGCTTTTTATTATGTTGAGGCAACCTTTCTTCTGGGGTAAACCCACACTGTGGTGTATAATCCTATTTATATGTTGTTGGACTCTGTTTGCTAATAATATTTTACAGATAATTTTTGCATCTATATATATATGAGGGATATTGGTTTGTACTTTTATTTCTTGTGATATCTTTGCCTGGTTTTGATATTAGGGTAATATTGACCTCATAGAAAATGTTAAAGGATTATTTTTATAGTGTTTGAGTTGCTGTTTTAGCATTAAATGTTTTAAGTAAGACAATGATGCTGAAGCTTAACTTAGTCAGCAATAAAAGAATTTTTCAGTGAGCTCATACAAAAGCATGATGAATGGATTAGAAAGTGCTGGTGAGACTTGGAGTCTGGGGGACCAGCAAGGAGATAATGAAGTGGAAAAGATGAGGTTTTGAATTGAGGTTGTGAACATGAAGACTTAAAGAAGGTGCTAAAAATAAAAAATATTGAGGAGATATATGATAAATCTTGTTTCTATCTTCTTTAACCTATTTTTCCTTGGTTTTCAAAGGATAGGTATACAGACCCTTGAGGTTCTTTTATTTTTATTTCTGTTGATGCTCCTGCTCTCCCTTTCTTCATAACACAAGTATTAGGGAAATTATTCTCTTTGCCTTTTTAAAGCCAAGACCAGATGAATTTTAGAAAATAAATCTTGCTGAAGAACACAGAGAAAACCAAAAGAGAAATAAGAAAACACAGTGTGCACAAAAATGCCTCAAAATACTATTAGTCAAACATATTACAGGTTTCTGACATCCCAGTAGCCAATTCTTAGCAGGCAAGCAAGCCCAGTACAAGGGCCTACCCCATAAAATGGTCAAACCCAGGGAATCCTGGGTTATAGAAAATGCTTTTTGTTTGTTTGTTTGAGACAGTGTCTTGCACTGTGGCCTGGGCTGGGCCTTGTGGGCTCACGTGATTCTCCTGCCTCAGCATCCTAAGTAGCTAGGATTACAGGCACATACCACCACACCTGGCTAATGTTTTTCTATTTTTAGTAGAGATGGGTTTCACTATGTTGGCCAGACTGGTCTCAAAGTCCTGACTTCGTGATCTGCCTGCCTTAGCCTCCCAATGTCCTGGGATTACAGGCGGGAGCCACCACGCCTGGCCAGAAGATGCTTTTTATCTATTGGATTTACTTTTACCTGCTCTACACATAGTTTTTTTCTGCCATTCTGGAATTCAGAAACTGTGGTCTTACATAGCAACAGTGGGGTGTGTGCATCTACTCAAAGGACTTATGGGCTAGAAATTCAATTCCTTTGTGTATTTATCCCTAAGGAATCTTTTATCTTGTTATTCCTGTGTTTTCCAGAAAGGAAATGCAGAAAGTGTTAACTGCAGAGATGCTATTCATGTGGAAGATCCCTATAAAGGTGTACTATATACTAGAAACACAAACTAGTGTCCTTGGCTTAGGGCAGGAAATATTTGACCATGCATGGCTGATATATTTAAATATTACAAGTCATAATCTTAAACTAAGATTTAACACACAGATTTGAATTCCTACCTTCTCTGTAAAATCAAATTTGACAACATTGAATCCCTGATCTTAAAGGCAACAATTAGTTGGACTTGAGTAGCAGATGCCCCACTTATATGGGGTATGTGCTAATATTTTAAATTCATTGTGTTTCAGTTTTTCTACTTGTAAATTACGTTTAAATTAGAGGATAGTAATGGAATTGTGTGATATGGTTTTTTGTGTCTGTGAATTAAATAAATCAGTATCTCTAAATCTCCTCAAACTATGCCTGGTTCAAAATAGGTGCTAAATCAATGTTTGCTCTGCTTGTGATTTTCATCTCTTCCCAATTAAATGTAGTTTTTACAACTCTCTATTGTCTTCCATTCATCTTGAGTTGCTCATTTCCTGTATGGCTCCTATAAACATTTGTGTTTTGATCCTTGCCTTAGGCTTTTAACATTTGTGAATTTGACATCTGTGATTTTAGCTACTCTAAAGCCACCCAATATCCATGATTCATTGAGATTTGTGATTTTGTTGAAGCAATAATTAGAATCACTCATGGTGAAAGCCTGATCAGCAGAAACAAACCACTTAGCCAGTGAGTGGGCCCAGCTCAGCATCCACTTCCCATGTGGTGCTGTTGTTCTCCTGTTCTATGCAATAACTCTCCTGAAGGGGTATCTAGAAGGGGATGTCTATTGTAGTATTCATTTGGACATCAATCCATGCCCTCTGTGCGCCCAGGATCTATAGTGTGTCTTTTCACTGTGATATAATGCTATCCTTGCTTCCACAATAAACACTCTAATAAAATACTATCCTGTGGCTCAAAAAGTTGGATGTTTGAAAAATAAGTACAATTCCAAATACAATTGTGAATAATTTAGAAAAGAAAAAAATGGGGATCTACTTAGAAATTAACGTGGCTGCACAGGAAGAACCTAAAAACTCAGTTTTTTAATAGACTCACCTGAAGACAGCAGGAAGAGCATCAAAAATGAATATAAAAAGAGTGTCAGGCACCCAGAAAAACAGTCAAGGAAAGCACAAGTCCAGCAGGAGTGTACTTAAAGAAACTCAAACCAAGAATATTACAAAGGGCTTGGGCTGAAGGAAGAAGAGTATGAAGTACAGATGAGGTCTGCTGCTGCAGAAAGATTGATGTGACATTAAGAGATAGCGGAGTGATAGAAGGCAGAACTTCCTGAATCAGGTCTTGTGTTATCTTTTCTGGTAACTGAAGATGTCCAGCACTGAAATTGGTTGCCTAGTAAAGTTGTGAGGTTTTGACTATTGCAAGAACTTCAGGAATGTCTAGAAAATTACTCATCAGGGATGTGGTGCCACATAGTCTTACTCTTAGAGTTTCCTCTGCTCAGGTGGATGAGGACGATGAGCTCTGCAGGAAGGCCCTGAATCCCCCTCTTGTACCCAGGAAGTATCCTAGGATGGACCCTACTTTCTTGGTTCCTATTTTGCTTCCTCTTTTATGTATGCTTCTCTTCCTAGCTTCTTTGGATTAAGGTTTTGCTTGGCTCTAAGCTTTAGATTCACCATGGGATGTAATTTTTTCAGAGCTCTCTTGAGTCTGTTTTACTCACCTAGTGTCCACCCCAGCCTCCTGTCACTCTCCTCTAGCTTGGAACTGCTCATCTAGGAGAATAATTAGCATATATGTTATCATAAATCTAATTACCAAATGAAGAAATACCATTTTTTCTTTATGATAATGGGCCTATTTTTCTTTTCTATTTGATGAGTTTTCACTGTAAGTAGGATCTTGGGCCAAACTGCCCTTGTAGCCAGGTTCATATAGTTGGAAGACTGAATTTATAGTATTTGGAGAAAGCAGACAGACGTTCCTAATAAGGGCTTGGGAGAGAAGGTGACTACAGAAATTGCAATCAGAAGGGGAAAACATTATTTTTTCTGTTGTCCCTCTCTCTTTATACTGGAGTAAGTTTCTTCTTGTTAGCAAGAAGGCATGCTGCTCGGTATCCACCTCCCCTGTGGCAGGTCTTCAAAGACCAGCAAGATCTCTCAGGTTTGACCACAGCAGTGTGTTGTGGCTGCTTTCAGGAGTCCTGATGCTGCTGCTATTACATTTCTCATTGGCTTTATAGACTGGGCTGGAAATGTAAAGTAGAAATGGGCTGTTAGCTAAATGTAGCCACAGATACTGCCTGCACAGCTCTTGGCTATTTTAATTGGGATCATTGCTGGATCACAGGAGTATAATTAATGTGCTTCTCTTCCCAGTTGGCATGTTGCCTTTAAGTAATTGGCTAAACATTTCCCTTTATAATTCTCAATTTCCTTGTCATAAAATAATGAAATTCTTAAAATAGATTGGAATGGTCATAATAGGTTACTTATCATGTGTATATGTAATACAGAGTAGTATTGCTGAAACCTTACATTGGAAAGGCAAGGTAGAAGAAAAGAAAGCAGCTTTTTCTTGCCCTGAAAAAATATTTCTAGGGCATGGCGTTCCATAGAATATGCTGATGGACAGTCTTGTGAAACTGAAAGGGAAACAGTGAAGTTCTACTCTACTGAGCTGGCGTTGTGAGTAATCTGTCCATCTCTGCCCCGTATCCTTACCTCTTTCTCTGTTTTTAAGCCTCTGCTAACATCTACTTCTTGGATTCTTTTTATTACTCTTTCTCTTTCTCCTTCTGTATTCTGTAACTTACCATCTGCACTTTAGTTTGTCTCTCTTCCATTAATTTCCACACTGGTCCCTTTTCCTCTGTCTTCTCTGTATATGTACCCACCTTCTGTGTGTCCATACTGTCCCCAGGTAGTAACTCACCATGCTGATACCTTTCACCACACACCTATGCCCATATACTTCCCACACATGATGACTTCCATTGTACCTTCGTTGGTCCTTGTTTCCCAGTGCTGACTCAGTGTGGTTCCCTCTGTAACTCTGTGTTGATGTCTGCTTGGATCAATGTTATCCCAGGCTGACATGTAAACAAAGCACTATTCAAAGTTCATCCCATAGAGCATAAAACATGGAAGAAGATCTGGGGAAAGAGAGGCAATGCCATGTGACTCCAAACTCAGTAACAATGACTCTTTACCCTTAGTGTTTTTCATAAGTACTTGGCACATGAAGTCTTTCTACTGAGCTCTGAGTTCTTCCCCCACATTAACTGTCTCAGTTCAGAAATTTTTAGTTTTTGTTTTCTGATTTGTGTTATTTGTACAAATATCTAAATGTTTAAACTTCGGTTTGCATGACTTTCCAATTCGTTCTGGCATTTATCTTCCAACTTAAAACCTTCCCCAGCAAGAGTTAGTTTCTTTTCTTCTGTTCTACCAAAGCAGTTTGTTCATATTTTTATTGTGTCATTTTCTCATGTTTTATTATAATTATATGTTCACATATATCGCTTTCTTTCAAAGACAATTTTCTATTTATTTTCTTTTGGTCAATACCCAGAAGACTATATAGCCACAAAAGAACTGACTTCTTTAAATGTGTAGTAGAGTATGGCCATGACTGTCCTCCAAAAGCCCCTAAATTGATAGAAATAGAAAATTCCTAGTTCTTGCAGTGCAGGTTTAGACTTTTTTTTTAAGCTGCACAATCTGAAGTAAAGGAATCACACAAGCAAGACTTTTGGTGCCCAGAGCTGTTGCAATGAGTCTGTATAATGTTCCTTGCCAAGAAGCATAATTATTGCCTTGCATGGAAGCATAGGTTATTTCTAGGCACTTATGTGGCCCTTCCTACATGGCAGTAGGTAAAATCTTTGGAGACACTTGTTTTGGCTACTTTGATCTGTTTGGCTCCTTGCCTCATGCTGACTGCTGGCCAACAAACCACTTTAATGCAAGAGGGTCCTCAGGAACTTTGTCCCCTGAGAAACAGAAAGGGGCTTCAGGTAGCTTTGTCTCTGATATAACCCTTTGCCTCTGTAGTTCTCATATTATTTTGATTTTTGAGAAAGCTTGGGCATAAAACTGGTTAATGTCCATGAGTTTTATCCTCTTTTTTCCTCAAATCTAGATTTTATCTTTTTAGGCCTGGTCTAAGATAAAATTTGATAAATGAGTTTGCCATAATATCAGTTTGGTGTTTTAATTTTTATTATATTCACAGGTTCTGCCCACATTCAGGGTAGAGGATTCTTACATGGGCAGTATGCACCAGAGGATGAAAAATCCATTCTCATCAATTTTAAAAATTTTTTCCAAGACTAAAGTTGATGATATTTTCCATGGCCTCTTCAACCAATACAAATATATTGATCAATAGTTAAGGCTGTATTAATGTACAAAATACAATTCATTCACTTAAGTAGTTAATCATAATCATATTAAAAAGAAAGAACATTAGAGAGAGAGAAGGAAGTTAAGGTAATCTATGTGAACTGTATGAAGCATATGCAAATACTGTAAAACATGGTATGTTAGAGGAATTAGGCAGTCTAGAATAGTATAGACAGTTTCCTGGAGAAAGGAAATATAAATGAGGGACAGAAGCAAACATTGACCTGTGTAGAAATTTTATTCTTCCACTGGTTACTGACTTTAGGTACTTAGGAAATATAGCACCAAACAGGAAGAATGACAGACAAAATAATTGAATTCATGTGCTCAAGGGTGCCATGGATGGAGAGCACAGGTGTGGAGGGAGGGATCAGTAGGCCATCATGGGGAGAGCTGCTGTCCAAGGTTCTGAACTATAATTGGTTAGTTCTCCTATGCTTGCCGGTTTGTCCAAATTCTCAGCATTCCAAACTCTCAGGAATGCTGAACCAGGTTTGGGCAGAGGTGTTGATAGGAAAAATGGGAGAAAGGGATAGAAAATAGAAATTAAGAGATTTCTCCAGTGAAATAGCCACTAAGAGCTATGACAATTTGCAAATAATTGCAAAGATGGGGGCGAAGCCACAAGTAATCTCGACAAAATTGGATAACTCTATCAATTTTCTGCATAACAAATTCCCACAAACTTTGTGGGTTAAAACAGCACAAATTTGTTAACACAGTTTTCCTAAGTCAGGAATGTAGGCACAGGTTAGCTGGGTCTTTTTTCAGGGTCTCATGAGGCAAAAGTCAATGTGTTAACTGAATTGTTTTCCTTCCTAGATCTTGGAGTCTTCTTTCAAGCTTAGGTGGTGCTTGGCAGAACTCTGTTGTTGTAGTTTAGGACTGAGGTCCCCAAACTCCTGCTGGTTCCTAGCTAGGGACCACTTTCAGTTCATAGAGGCTGCCTACAGTTACTTGTCACATGGTTATCCAAATCTTTATAAATTCAAGAAGAATCTTGTCATCCTCAGAAACTCACCTAATTGAGTTAGGCCCACCAAAACAATCTTCTTTTTTATTAACTTTAAGTCAACTTATTAGTAACCTAATAATAGAAGTGATATTCCATTATATTCACAGGTTCTGCTTCCGCTCAAGGATAGGGAATTATATAGGTTGTGCACATTAAGAAGTAGAATCTTGGAGGCCATTTTAGAATTCTGTCTACTACAATGAGCAAAGGAAAAATAAACTTGTGTAAGAATTTCCAGATTAAAATTATTTTGATTGCAGGTAGCTAGATCAATCATAAATAAGAAGTTAAAATGGAACTCATTGGACATATGCTAGATTATCTTATAGATTCCCAGGAAGAATTGAAAAACTAACCTTTGGGAAGAGTAAATTCTGGAGAAGCTCGAGAGACCTCATTTAATAGTAATTTTTCCACAGCACCAATGCTTGGCTTAAAGTAATTTGTTTCACAGTTCAAAAATATAAATTTCTGGGAGAGAATTTAGGAATAGGAATCCACCTTGAATCAATCAAACTAAGGAATACTCTCATACTATAAACATAGCTTATGGAAATGGAGTGATTAAAGTGTTACTGGCAGTTGTTATATTAATATATAACAAAATTTTGCATTTTAATTTTTTCTATTTTAACTATTTTTCTTAAAAATTTTAATTAATATATCTATTTTTTTCTTTTATATTTTCAATGCCTCCATTTAAATACATTTAACTACAGCTTATATTGTTTTATCTACTTTCAATAGTTTTAACATGTTTCCAATAATAGGATACTTAACCATCTTGCCTTGGAAATGTGGATGTGGGTAGGAGTCACTCCCTGTTCTCCAAGTACTCTTATACTATGCCACACTTGTGAGATGCACAAAAATTGACAGGCCAGGAGAAAGTAACTTGGAAAAGGTTTTGGCATTTTGTGTTAATTATACCTGTCATTGGAATACCCCCTCTGCCATCATACTTTAGCTGTTTGACATAGGAGGGTTTGACATTACAGCTTCTGATGTTAATAAAGAATACTGAAAAATTATATTTGTTGTCCTTTTGCTGAAGCATGAATTTGAGTCATGTGTACTGAGAGATTGAAGGGCAGTGGTGAGACACTGTTGGTGAGTGAGCATAGCTGACCACACAGATTGTGAAAGCTTTATTTAAACATTCATTTTGTCCTTACTGCTGTTATTGTTACTCAGTGCTGTTGTAGATTTTATGAGGTAGGAGGAATTAACTGCAATAGTGATATTCACCTTGATTAATTAAAGTCCCAGAATGTATTTATTGATAATATAATGGCTTTATGTATAGCTTAACATTTATACAATAGATTATAATGTACTTTTCTTTACATGAACTCTCTTGATTCTCATCATAACCCTTTGAAGCAGTCAGGTAAATCCTGTTCAGAGAAAAGAACTCAAAGTATGTTCAAACAGAATCTATTAGATTCTGAGCAGAATTCTTGTCTTTTTGACATCTACTCCTGCATCCTTTTCCTCAAAAGAAAAAAAAAGATGCCTTTGCATCTGTCTGAAGTGTGACTGCCAAGGAAAATAACAAAAGCCCACATTAACATACCTGTGAGTTTTCTTCTTTTTTTTAGAGAAAACAAAAAGGAAGAAAAAGAAAAAAGAGAAAGAAAAAAAAGAATGAAAGAGAGAAAGAAAGAGGAAGAGAAAGAGGGAGAGAGAATGGGAATCTTGCTCTATTGTCCAGGATAGAATGCAGTCTAAAAATGGGTTGACATTTTTAACTAAAAACATAAAAACCTCTTTTATGCCAAGAAATGTGCTTAACAATGGAGACAGGAAGGAATAAGGGAGGAAAATAACCAACAGGCAGCCAACCAATATTTCATTTAAACCTGTGAAATGCTATGCAATTGCTGAGGAGTGATTTACTTCCAATTATGTGGTCACTTTTAGAATAGGTGTGATGTGATACTGAGAAAAATGTACGTTTTGTGGATTTGGGGTGGAGAGTTCTATAAATGTTTATTAAATTTACTTGTTCCAGGTCTGAGTTCAAGTCCTGGATATCCTTGTTAATTTTCTGTCTCGTTGATCTGTCTAATATTGACAATGTAGTGTTAAAGTCTCCCACTATTATTGTGTGGGAATCTAGGTCTCTTTGTAAGTCATTAAAACTCGTCTTATGTATCTGGGTGCTCCTGTATTGGGTACGTATATATTTAGGATCGTTAGCTCTTCTTGTTGCATTGATCCTTTTACCATTATGTAATGTCCTTCTGTGTCTCTTTTGGTCTTTGTTGCTTTAACGTCTATTTTATCAGAGATGAGAATTACAACTCCTGCTTTTTTTTTTTTTTCTCTCCATTTGGTTGGTAAATCTTCCTCCATCCCTTTGTTTTAAAACTTTGTGTATCCTTGCATGTGAGATGGGTCTGGATGCAGCATACCGATGGGTTTTGGCTTTTTATCCAATTTGCCTGTCTGTATCTTTTGATTGGAGCATTTAGTCCATTTAAATTTAGGATTGATATTGATAATATGTGAGTTTAATACAGCCATTTAATGCTAGCTGGCTGTTTTGCCCATTAGTTGATGTAGATTCTTCATTATGGTGATGCTCTTTACCTTTTGGTATGTTTTTGGAATGGCTGATACTGGTTGTTCCTTTCTATGTGTAATGCTTCTTTCAAAAGCTCTTGTAAAGCAGGCCTGGTGGTGATGAAATCTCTGAGTACTTGCTTGTTCGTGAAAAATTTTATTTTTCCTTCACTTATGAAGCTTAGTTTGGCTGGATATGAAATTCTGGGTTGAAAGTTCTTTTCTTTAAGGATGTTGAATATTGGTCCCCACTCTTTTCTGGCTTGTAGGGTTTCTGCTGAGAGATCTGCTATGAGTCTGATAGGCTTCCCTTTGTGGGTAACCTGACCTTTCTCTCTGGCTGCCCTTAGTATTTTCTCCTTCATTTCAACCCTGGTGAATCTAATGATTATGTGCCTTGGGGTTGCTCTTCTTGAGGAATATCTTTGTGGTGTTCTCTGTATTACCTGGAATTGAGTATTGTCCTGCCTTGCTAGGTTGGGAAAGTTTTCCTGGATAATGTCCTGAAGAATATTTTCCAGCTTGGATTCATTCTCTTCGTCACATTCAGGTACAGCTATCAAACATAGATTAGGTCTTTTCACATAGTCCCATATTACTTGGAGACTTTGCTCATTCCTTTTTACCCTTTTTTCTCTAACCTTGTCTTCTCATTTTATTTCATTAAGTTGGTCTTTGAACTCTGATATCCTTTCTTCTGCTTGATCAATTCGACTGTTAAAACTTGTGCATACTTCACAAAGTTCTCGTATTGTGTTTTTCAGCTCCATTAATTCACTTATATTCCTCTCTAAATTATCTATTCTCGTTAGTATTTCGTCAAACCTTTTTTCAAGGTTCTTAGTTTCTTTGCATTGGTTTAGAACATGTTCTTTTAGCTCACAGAAGTTTCTTATTATCCACCTTCTGAAGCCAGATTCTGCCAATTCATCACACTTACTCTCCATCAGGCCTTGTTCTGTTGCTGATGAGGAGCTGCGATCCCCTGTAGGGGGAGAGACATTCTGATTTCGGGTGTTTTCAGCCTTTTTGGCTGGTTTCTTCCCATCTTTGTGGATTAATCCACCTGTCTTCTTTGTAATTGCTGACTTTCAGATTGGGTCTCTGAGTGGACGTCCAGCTTGTTGGTGATGAAGTTTTTTTCTGTTTCTTAGTTTTCCTTTGGCAGACGCCCCTCCCCCACAGAGCTGGACCTTCCCGGGTTCAGCTGTGCTTCCTGTGAAACTCTCAATCCTCAGCGCTTCCAATTGCTGTTTTTTTGTAGGGGTGGGACCAGCTGAGCCCGATCACCTGGCTCCCTGTCTCAGAGCCTCTTCTTCTTTTTTTTTTTTTTTAGTTGAATGCTGAAATGGCAGCATTGACATTCGTGGTACTTTTCTGCCCGGGAATCTCCTGATCTGGCTCCTTGCTTTAGTCTCCCTTTCAATCAGCTGAATGGGCGACTCTGCCTTCCCAAACGCCAACCAAAAGGGCACCCAGGCCCGCACACTCCGCACTGAGAACTGCTGCGCCGGCCAAAAGAGTCACGCTGGCAACCCGTGAGGCTCCTCCACTGGGAATCTCCTAGTCCATGGGCAACAAAAATTCATCTGGAAGTGTGGCGTCCACTCACTCCCTGCACTTTCACTAGGAGCTACAATCCTGAGCTGTTGCTAAATGGCCATCTTGGATCTCTCTCCACCTGTGAGTTTTCAATAAATATTCATTGTGATGTTTAGTCCATTTTTCTCAATTGGGAGTCCATAGATCTCTCAGCTAAATGTGGAATCATCCTAGTAATGTTCTTTCTCTATGGGCTTTGTTCCTAGAAGGTCTTTGAAGCACAACCAAAATAGACTCATCTATTAAAATTATTTTGAAATTTATTTCCAATATGGGCATCAGGGAGAAAAGATACTGAGCAATAGAAGAGAAGTGATGCAGAGCTAGTGACAGGTGGGGCCTTGGGGAATTCCTGGGGATCCTATAATGCAAGACACCAGCCTTAATTAACAGATAAGTGAATGGTATACAATTTTACACATAGTTTGGTTATATCTTCTACTCTTTTGTTAAGTTTACAAAAAATACTGGGCATGAGCATGTGTGTGTGGGAATGATATTGGTAACAAAGAGGGCTGGAAGGGTCAATGGTACATAATTACTCCTACATTCCTTGTTGAGCCTTAAACAATATTATGAGCCAGTGGTTAGTCTGTTGACTCACAGCTATGTTTTTCTTCTAGTTGGTTGATGTGGCAGGGGTTGTTTTCTGTTAAGTGAGAAACAAATGAAATATGAATGCAGTATCTCCATTTTGTACAGTTTAAAGATACAGTAATGACTACTTGAACATAATGTTGCCCTAGGGCTCTGTGTACTCCTAAAGGTATATTGTGTTTAAGATGTGTATAAAGCCTTAAGGCAATATTGCACCATCAGAGAAAAGATTTTTACCCTGGCAATACACATATTGCTTTAGTGTCCTTTCACATTGTCACATTCTTTATATTAATGTCCTTTCCAATACTTAGGTGTTTACCACTTGTGATGTAGGTTTTAAAGAAAAGGACTTGCATCTTGAGATGATTTTGTGATTTGATGAAACTCTATCTTTGGTGCTTTTCATGCCCTCTTTTTAATGTTTAGTCTTTTAGTTTTTGGATCTCTCTCTTTCCTTTTTTTTCCCAGCACAACCATTTTTCCAAGGTCTATTGAAGAGAAAGATTATTTTGTAAATGAAATCACAATAAAATGGTGGTGATTCGGGGCAAGTTTGCATTGAAAAGTGGAAGTTTAATCAACCAACTATTCTGGAGCACTCGGTTATCCTTTCACAGATGAGGAAGTGGGCTCAAAGGAGATCAGGAACTTACCCAATTAGTAAAGGATGTTAGTGAAATTTATCTTTCTCCCAATTCTGATATAACTTGATTTCCTGGTAATGTTTGTCATTGAGAAAATAATTTTTATAGACAGAAATTCTAATAATGGGATTTATGGAATTCTAATAGATGAGGATTAAGAGGTCTTGAAAAGAACTCTCAGATCGAATTGAGTTTACTTATTATGTTCAAGGAAATCCCTACTGCTCAGAACAAACTTTGGTAATAAGCAAATCCTTCTTCTCTCACTTCATTAGAGAGGGCTCATTGAAAAAAAAAAACAACAACAAAGTAGCAGTGAACTGGATGTGCAAAACCACCTCTTCTATGCAGTCTTGGCGTCTTGTTTTCTCCCTGCACTCTTATGTCTGGATCTAAACTTACCACAGCCTGGAGAGGGGGTCTGGTCATGCTCAGCATAGGGAAGTATTAAAAAAACTGTATTTCATCTTTCTGAGGGAAGTAGAACGACTCTTTACCTGCCTGAGTGTATAATTAGGGGTCAGTTGGGAGGATTGTTGGGTTGAGGCTATGTAAGAGTATGTAGTCTGGTATCAACCAGATCCAGGTTCAAGCCCTGACTTTGCTATTATTAAAGCCCTGACTTTGCTATGGGACTTTAGGCTAATTACTTAATTCATCTTCACCTACAAGATGGAATAGTATCAGAGCCCATCTCATGGCCTTGTTGGATGGATTAAGTAACGTAATGAATGTAAAGTGTCTAACATAGAAGAAGTGTTCGATAAATGTTAACAAATTTAAAAATTATAATTTGAGTGACTCCTGTGTGTGTTCCATATGATTGTTTCTTTCAGCCACAGCTCTAGTATTGTGGCTTGCTTCTGAATGACTTGACCTGATGCAAGAGTGAAAAAAGTTGTGTGTGCATGTAGGAGAGGGCATATACCTGACTAAATAACACAGATACTAACAGAACCAGTGTCCTAAGAAGACCCCTGGGTATTCTTTTCTTGAGCCATAACCTATGAAGGAAGTTCTGCTTAGCTCTACTCTGGGAGGGTAAATATGCTATTTTCTGCAGTTCTGGCTATGTGTTTTGTGTTCCAGGGTTCACTCAGCCCCCTCCTGGACTGTCTCTGCAGGGCTGTCATTGTGTGATTCATAACTCAATATTAACCACAGATGAGGGAGGATTGGATAGGGGAATTTTCTTTCATGTGACATAAAGTAACTGGATCAGAGTTTTTCTATAGAAGCATTAATTACCCTTGTAAGTCTAAGCAAGAACAAATTTTACTTCAACCAAGGATCATGGTATTTCATTGGCATCCAGTGAATGTACAATGAAGGCTTTGCCATTTATCCACGGGTATAATAAATTTAGAGTCTTTTGTGATTTATATTTTTCCCTCATTCTGTTTAAACTGGTATGGTATCTATTAATAATAAGCACACAATTCTGGAATGTGAGACAGGAGGAAGGTTATTGGTGACAAGACTAGATTACCAATGTGTAAGTTTTTTTTCAGACTTTTCAATTCATTGTCTCTCTTATCCTTTTTTCTTCTCTCTGCTTTTCCCTTTATTGATTGTGAAAACTAATGGAATGTAAGAGTTGGAAGGAGACTAAGAGATCATCCAATATTTTATAAAGAAAAATTGTGAAGGACAAAAATTTGGTGGGTGCCTGTGGTATTGTGAAATATATATTTGATCTTCAACCTTGTTTCCTGACATTAAACTCCTAAAATCCTTAGAATCTTCAAAGTGACGTCCTTTTGTATACTAATGATTCACTGGTAGCTGGCAGCCCCTAGCAGCTTCAGGATAGGGGATGGTACCCAGAAAAATTAAGGCAGGATTAGAGAGTTGGGGCTTTCTGCCCCACCTCCTTTTTCAGGCCTGAAGGTTACGTTGATCACCAATGACCAATGGTTTAATCAGTCATGCCTATGTAATAAGACTTCCATAAAACCCCAAAGGACTGAGTTCAGAGGGCTTCTGAATAGCTGAAAAAAATCAAGGTTCCTGGAGAGTGGCATGCCTGGGGAAAGCATGGAAGCTCCATGCCCCTATTCACATACCTAGCCCTGTACATCTCTTCATCTGTATTCTTTGTAAAATCTTTTATAATAAACTGCTAGCATTTCCTTGAGTTCTGTAAGTGACTCTAGCAAATCAATCAATCCCAAAATAGGAGTGATGGGAACCTCTACTTAAAGCTGCTTGGTCAGAAGTTCTTGATGTCTGGACTTGCACCTGGTGTCTGAAGCTGGGGAGAGGAGGCAATCTTGGGGACTGGACCATCAACCTGTGGGATCTGACACTATCACCAGATAGATAGTGTCAATTATTTTGGAGGACACCCAGTTGGTGTCTGCTACAGAGTTGATTGCTCCCTTGGTGGTGGGGAGATATCGCCTAATACTTTGGGGTCAAAGAAGTCTTCTATGTTGACTGTTGTTTTCTTGGTATGTGAGCAGAGGAAAAATGGTTTGAGTTTTTCCCAATAGTGCACTAACTAACTATTGTCTTTGATAATAATTCCTGACCACAGAAATGCATCCAGGAGAATAAAATGGATTATTACTCTGGATATAGGTCAATTTTACTAGTTTTGCATTGGTAAATTCTGCATTCCTTATCTAACTACAATGTGTAACACACTGAGCTCTCTGTTCAACTGATTGTTCATACTGGTTCCTTCATAAAAATTCTGAGTCCATTTTCATTTTACATATGCATGAATAACATGATCTTACTTTTAAAAATAGTTTTATATAGATAAGAAAACATAAAAGAAAAAATGAATTATATAAACTTGGTGCCACATTTGGACTCAATTCTGTGCTTTCTATGCCTATCTCTGGAAAATAATTTGTATCATGTATTCTTCTGGACTATCTGTCTGTATTCTATCCTTCCTAAATTGTCCTTAGTCCTTTAAAATTAGACCATGTCTACAAAATACGATGAATTGATAGCTTCAGTATCAGCTTAATATGTATCTATTTTCCCTTCCTAATCAGATGTGTAGGAATTACTTAGCAAATGATGGTGGAGGTAACTAACTATATGGTGTATGCTCTGAGGAACTAATGAGGTCCTCTTCTCTGTCTCCCTCATGCTTTTCCCCCCATCTGCCCAAAATACATCCCTTGTCTGACTGCCACTGACAAATTGGAGCATACCAATAGAACATCATTTATTTTGGCCAGGAGGTACTAGACCTAAATAAGATACAAATACACTTGGGAGTAAATATAACACCTAATACAGATTGGCTGATAAAACTATTTCCAGTTTGAACTTTAGATGAAGGAAGGTTGATAGAAGAGAAGACTGACTAAAAGGATGTGGGCATCTGGTATTTGGGGGAAAAGCTTGTTCTGCTGCACCTACTATCACATGGTATCTGCTTTGTAGTTTCCATGTTTAAGATAACCAGCTTCTACTCTCATGTTTCTTAACCCCTTAATCATTGTGCCTCTATGTATATTTTTCTCTTTACTCAGATTAAACTTAATGGTGAGAGCTTTCTGAAGACTGAAGGTGATGGCTATTGAAACCTCTCAGATTAATCTCTGGGAATTTTAATTTAGTTGGCAAAGTCATATTTTTCAGCCAAATATCAGGGGCTTCAATTTTTAGAACATTATTTTTCTTTAACCCATTTGGCATTAACAACCTTCTTATACTTATCTGTTTAATTCTGGTGCCCAATATTCTCCTGTAAGTTTTCCCGCTAGATCAAACAATAATATATCATTCTTTTAGATCCCAAGTTTCTGTCTAGTCATTGAGACATCTATCTACCAGTTTACTTAAGTTCAGCTAGAATCTTCTCTAGTCATAAGTAGGCAAATATTCACAAAGCCTTACATATTATGGTATTACACAATACATTTTGGAGGCACTTAATTTATGCAGATCCTGGCTTTCTACATATTCTTATACTTTAATGAATACCTATTCTTCTATATTGCAGGAGCATTTTAAAATTTCTTAATTATCTTTCCTTTATCCCTTCCTCCTTTTTCCTTTACTTTCCCTTCCTTTTTTCTTCATTCCTTTTTTCCTTCATTGAGTAAGTACTTCCTAAGTTCCTAATGTGTATTTAGCACATTGCTAGGCTCCATGGAATATACTGTATCATTTAAATAAAAAAACAATTCAAAGTTTTAGTGGTTACATAGCCTTATAATGTAGAAAACATATTGCAGTTTTTGGAGATGTTTGCTTGTTTGTTTTTGTAGGAAAACATGGAGATCATGGTTGAAATTTCAGAATTTCAGAAAATTTAAATAGGAAGCCCATCTTTTGGTTAGATCACGAAAGAAACGCAGTCTTCCAGCATTGTTAATGACCAACAGTTTTTGGTATAATTTGTATATTAGAAAAAAAACCAATGACTATAATAATTATATACATTTTGAACATTTTCTATGTGCCAGTCCCTGAATGAAGCACTTTACACTTGGTTGTTATGATCATGCTCAGCCTGGGAACCAGAACTAATGTCTTTTTCTAGGAAAAAGGAAATCATATGCAATGATAGGTGCATGAAATTCAATGAAATAGACACTTCTAGTTGGTTATCTGGAATTGAGGAAGAACCTCAGATTGGTATTTAGATAAGATGTTCTCCAAGCCAAGAGACCAGGATGCAAACAGCTCAATTATCAGCTACAGTGAACTCTTCTTTACATTTCCCTTTTACATTCTAGAAAATTCAACACCAATACAAATTAACCTTAGGAAAACCTTTCCTGGGTTTTATGTTTGTGTGAGATGCCCCTTTACTAAACTGGAAGATGTGTAAGATGGAAGAAGAGGTTCTGTTGGTGGAGAAATTGGAACCCTTATACATGTGGGAATGTAAAGTGGTGCATTTGTAAAACAGTTTAAATGGTCCTCAAAGTGTTAAACATAGAGTTACCATATGACTGAGAAATTTTACTCCCAGGTGTATACCCAAAAGAAATAAAAACATGTTTATATAAAACTCATACACATATGTCATGGCAGCTTTATTTATAATTTCCAGAATGTCTCTTGTGACTGGCTTCTTTCACTCATCACTTTGTGTTCAAGGTCCATAAGTATTGGAACTTAATTCTTCTCTATTGTTAAATGACATTCCAGTGTATGGACATGTCTTCATTTTATTTACCCATTCATCAGTTGATGGACATTTGAAGTTTTTCCATCTTTTGGCAGTGTGTGCATTTTGTATGTGTTGTGTGAGAGAAAAGGAGAGAATGAAAGATATTAAGATTAAATGACATAATGTATGTCATATTTCTAGTAGAGTTCCTGGGACATAGCAGATGTGTTATTATTTTATTACTAGTGTTATTTTTTCCTTTATTTAGGAGAGCACAGCTTCATTGCCAGATGTAACTTTTGGTACTTTTATTTAGACTAAGGAATCAGTTAAGAAAACCATAAGATACTCTTGGCCTTGAACTCTGCCATGCCTAAAAAAATTATCTTTCTTGCCTTGGCAAATTATTACTCTAGTGAAGTAAATTGTCTTCTTTCTAAATTTTCAAAGTATAAATTTTTACACTATAACACTTCACTATAAAAGAACTTTTTAAGGCACACTTTTTTTAAAAGTGCGGGCTACTGAGGCAAAATACAAAATTAATTGGCAATGATATGGATTAAAAAGCAGTTAAATTAGTCATTCATTTATTTTGAGATGAAATCTCACTATGTTGCCCAGGCTAACCTGGAACTCCTATGGTCAAGAGATCCTCACATGCACCACTGTGCTCGGCTAGTTGTTTTTAGAAAGAATTATCAACTTAAAAGCAAAGAACAAAGCTCTTATTAAATTGTGCAGTTAATAGCAAAAATACACTTGTGTAAATGGAGGAAATGTAGGGACTTAGTGAAGGAGTCAGGTGTAAAAAGACAGAATGAGAGGTTTAAAAGGATGAGGAGAAAGAGAATAACATCAGTGCTTCCCAAAATTCTGAGTTTGAAAAATCAAACACATTTAATAAAGTGAGCAATTTAAAGCTTAAAAAGCCCATGTCTTTGAAATACACATAGTTTGAAAATGTTACTGTTTTCCAGAAAGAAACATACACCTCTATTCAGGAATTTAGTGCCTGTTGCAACTCACAGTATTAGATACAATAGACAAAAGTGGAATTATCAGTGTTTTCTACATCAGAAGCCTGAGTAATTTTCTATCTTAAAATTGTGATGCACAGTTTTTCCATATCATGTTTCTGAAATTTAAAATTTCATATTGAAAAAAGTAGAAATTTTCTTTCTTTTTTCCCTTTTTTTTTTTCCTGAAAAGTTGCTATCAAATTAAGGGTGTTATTTAATGGCATCAGGAAAGAAGGGAAATTGGTATGTTACATTTAATGTTAAATTCTGGTTACAAAATGAAAATTTCCCATAATAAAGCTAGACTTGGATTCACTCTTTGTCTACTTCTGTGTCATTAAGCAAAGAAACATACTAGAAATATAGACCAAACACCACAAGTCAGGAAGCCAGATTGTGTTACCAACTATGGTAACACACTGGGACGCATTTAATGTCCATTCACATTTTGAACCATGTAGAACCGTGCTGTGCAATATGTTAATTGCTAGCCACATGTGGCTATTTAAACTTACATTAACTGCAATTAAATAAAATTAACCATTTAGTTCCTCAATCATACTAGCTACATATAGTCAGTGGCTACTGTATTGGACAGTGCAGACCACGTACATCATGGCAGAAAGTCCTGTTGGACAATGCCAATATATAAAGCTCCCAAAAAGATACCTGTTTTTGCTGATGGGCTTTTCAGATATCTAAGTTGGTTGGTTTGTTGAGGTTACTAAAAAGGCAGGATTTTGATATGAGCCTAGGCCATTAATGTCTTTATTTAGTGGCCAAGGAGATGTCCTTAAGTTTGTCTAGAGGCATCACAGACATGTGTTAGTAGACCTGGGGACTGGATGAGAGAATATCAAAGTTACATTTATACATTCTCAAATATTCATTGAGTATCAACTATGTTATGGCCAGTATGTTCACTCAGTCTAGGTCCACATGGCACAAACAAGAAGACACTGCTTTTAACCTTAAGAATACTATATCAGAGCAGACAGAATTAAACAAGGCTATTATGGAACTAATAATAGAACCAGGTTCTGTGTTATTGCTGTGAAAGGAGTGGTTTATTATGGAAACTGGTTAGAACAGAAATACAACCAGGAATCCTACTTCATTAAAAAAAATGTTTCTATGTTTGTGACACCTAATAAGAAAGTGGGTTCGTTGGTGATGGAGGAAAAGAATTGCTTGGAATACTTCTCTTTCATTACCCTCAGAATTTGGCAAACTCTTAAAGTCATAATAGATGGTTAGAATATCAGCTTAACAATTTACCAATCACTTATCTGTTTTAGTTATAGATATTTAGAGAATTTTCTTAAATTAGCAATATCCTTAAAAAAGAGATTAAAAAAACAAAAACAAAACAAAAGAGGATGTCAGGATTACTCCTGTATGTGAGTAGTTATGTGAGCAGAAATTAAAGCAAACATAAATTTCTCAACATTTAGTACATGTAGTATATTTTAAGCTTACCCTTATTTTAGTGTCTCAAAAAATCCTGATAGATATCAAAGGTTCATTTTTTTCCTGCGAACTTTATGATAAACTAAAGTGATTGACAGAGAATAGAATAAGCAGTCTGGGCTCTACCTGCTGGACTGGGAGTGGTCTGGACTTGGCAATAATAGAAATTCTGATCAGGTAAAGAAAAAAGGCATGAACTGGGAAAGCGCAGTGTAGATTTAGGCAGTTTAGGTGGATGGTATGGCAGGCATCAGCTCTTCTGAACTCACTTATGGACTGGGCAGTTCCAAACCACCGATTTATTCATATAGTCATCAACAGATGGATGATCCAGTTCCTCCTACTTTGTATTAAACATTATGTCTAATAAATATTCAACACTTAGCACATGCAGACCACACTTGTTGAGCCTCCCCAACAGCTACAAATGAGGACATTAGCTTTTAATTAACTATATAAAGCTTTGGGTTTGAACTAGAACATTCATTCAGCACAGGCATCAGTTTGTAGATCATTATAGGACATTAGTTGGTTGCTAGACAACCACATGTTCTAGCAGATTTTAAGCTGAGCTCCAATGATAAGCAAGGATCAAACATTTGAACTCCCAAGTTTGATCATATTATCTTCTCAAACTGGACTATTCTAACAACTATACAGGTCTTATCAGACAGAACTACTAAGTTCAAACTATGGGGTAAAGTTTTTAAAATAGAATATTTATCTTGAATGCAAAGGAAGAAAAGTTAGTATAGATTAAAGCTAGTAACAATCTCAACCAAATTACTAAGGGCATGTCTATGTGGGGCAGATAAATCTGCTCACAGGATACCAGGCATTATTTTACAGTTTCATTTTCGTGTCTTTTTTAAAATTTACTAGAGTTTTGTGATTATTTTGTTCTTGTTTTAATACACATTTTTATGAGAAATATGTTTACAAATATTTTCTGTACTTTTTATTTATGCCTATGGTATTACAGTAGGACCAATGTGAAAAATAGGGTATAATAGAAATTTTACTTTGATTAAAGCAAAGTACTCCACTTCAGTGACCTATTTCATTAAATATTTTTATAAGTAAGCCTTAATAAATAAATCACCTAGATAAATAAAAGGCCACAAGACAGAGTTGACGAAGTTGAAAAGGAGCACATTTTCAGTTTTGCAAATTTTATGAGACTTCTCTATGGAGTACCGATATTGGTTGGCTTCTGGGATTGTTCTACACTAGATAATATGTTCATTCTGTGAAACAGGATATAGGCCTTGTCTATGCCTTCCCAAATTTTTGTTTGTTTGTTTGTTTGCTTATTTGTGCTTTTGAGATGGAGTCTCACATTGTCACCCGGGCTGGAGCGCAATGGTGCAATCTCAGCTAACTGCAATCTCTGCCTCCCGCGTTCACACAATTCTCCTGCCTCAGCCTCCCAAGTAGCGGGGACTACAGGCACACACCACTGCACCCGGCTAATATATTGTATTTTTGTAGAGACAGGGTTTCACTATGTTGGCCAGACTGGTCTCAAACGCCTGACCTCGTGATCCACCCGCTTTGGCCTACTCAAGCTCTGGAATTACAGGCATAAGCCACCACGCCCAGCCCAAATTTTATAACTTGAATCACATCTCCCCCAGATTTGTATGTTGAAGTGACCAAATGAGAAACAGAGTCCTTGCAGATGTAATTAGCTGACAGAAGTTTAGACTGTGTAGGGTGGTCCCAAGCCAATAACCAGTCCTTATACAAATGGATAATTTGGACATAGACATGCACACAGGAAGAGCATCATATGAAGATGAAATCAGAGATCTGGGTGATGCTTCTACAAACCAAGGAACACCAAAGATAGGCAGCAAACCACCAGACATTGGACAAGAGGCACAGAACAGATTCTTTCTCATAGCCATCAGAAAGGAAGAACCCTGACAACACTCTGATCTTGGACTTTTAGCTCCAGAACTCCAGACAAAAGATTTCTGTTGTTTAAGCCATGCTGCATGTGATACTTTCCTGTGGCAGCTGTAGGAAACTAATGTACTTGTAGCAGTAAAGTGAGCAAATGCACATTCATTTTCTGCAGTAGTCAGTTTTCTCCCAAATTCCCTGCACAGGGACAAAGGCTTGGGCTACTGGCCATATAGCACTTTCAAAATATGGAGGAGATAGAATTAATAGGCTTAGCTCCTGCTACAAATTCATTTGTGTCATCCATCAATAACATAGCCCTTGTGGCTGATCCATATCAAATTGATTCTAGCAAGTGATTTTCGATGATATCAAAAGAAGCCACCCCCTCTATTCACTTTCAAAAACGTGTGTCAGCACTCCCTAAAACCCACACCGATTCTCTTTCCAATAGTCATCCCTGCTTCAAGGGAAGGACCTGGTAAAAGCCCAATTAAAGAGGTTTGCCATTGAGCGGGGCACTTGTCTGGACAAAACTGAAAGCAATGGTTACTTCTTCAGTCCATTTGGGAAAGCCACACTTGCCAGAGGCTCACCAGCAATTAAAAGTTACAAGACACTGCAGGTCCCTAGTGGGTCCTCTATAGGTGAGAGATAAACACACATTGAGCTCGAACTGCATTATGATGCTCTTTGCATTTGAATTAAGGCCCTGGTTGAGCTCTGTAGTCATTGACTGCTAGTGTTTTTCTATCTGTGACTGGTCCTCTTTGAAGTAGTTCCCTACAACTGTTTACTACATTTAGTAAGTGCTCAGTAACATTTGTTGATAGACTTAATGGATGGATAAATAAATAAAGCCAAGTCCCTAGAAGCAGGTTCTGGATTTATTCCTATCACTCCTAAGCTCTACCTTTGTTCCTTTTTAGGAACAGCCCTTGATTGGATATTAGTAGGGGTCACTGATCTTACTCTCTTACACACTCACAAAATAGAGTTTCTACATATTCCAGTAAACAAATGCTGTCTTTGGAGCAGGCTTGACTTAATGATGTATCTCTTATCTCTCATTTGGCATTGAATGTACCTCTTTTTCCAAAATGTGTTAAAATCTACCCACTTCAGTAGTCCATTTGACACATATTACTAATCCGTGTGTTTACTCAGTTGCTGTAAAAATAAATTTTACATATTGATCAAAATTTGGCAGCCAGATAAACTACAGCACAGATTGAGGCCACTGATTTATTGTTTGTTGGATTTCAGATTCATTTTACCTCCCCTACAGGAGCCCTAGAACTCCTTCAATTTATGTTGTTAATTAACCACTCCAATCCTTGCTGTGTGTGTATCCAGGTATCAGAATAAACACACACAGCATATCATTTTCTACAGGTAATGCAGCAGTGCTCAAGACTGGAGTTCAGGTTTCATAACCATGATTCCCCAGTGAAAGGGAAGCAGTGAATTAGCAGACATGTAATTTTTGGCTGGTTATTCTTCCACTAAGAAGGTTATGATTAGTCAAAATGCATCTGACCATTTTCTCTCCTGATCTAGACAGCTGGAATCCTTAACTCCCTTTTTTTGACATGGTGAATGATAATACTCTGTCGTTTAAAGAATGAGAAGTGACATAGATTTATGAGAAAAGAAAGGCCAGGTTGTTGTAGTCTTTGAACACAACAGAGATGGCATTAATGGCCCATTATCAATAATACATGTGTTCAGCCTTGTTATCCAGTGGTCAAGATGGCTTTCTATCCATCCAGTTTATACACTCTCTTCTGATATATTTTTTGATGATAGTTTTGATCTGTGAAAATCTAACCTGAAGATGGAGAATGGAGATGGCCTGGCTTAAAGCCAACATAAGGGGATGATTGGCCTCATGAACTTGGCCTCATCAGCATAATGCTCCTATCTGAGAGAAGCATGGAAAGTGGAAAAACCATGGCTCTCAGAGTCAGACACACCTTGATTAGAATCCCGTCTGCCACTCACAAGCTATGTCTCATTGGAACATTTTTTCAAACTCTCAGTAACTAAATTTCATTTTATTTAAACTGAGGCTAGTAATACTACCTTCCTTCCACCTTTCTTGGGTGCATATTGTGAGATAGCATATGTTAAATAAGGTAGTATATCAGAAATTACCTGCCGCAGTACCTGGCACCCAGTACGTGTTTAGTTGCTAAACTTCCTTCTTTCTTTGTAAACAAACCAAGATGCTAGAAGTGTTCTTTCTTGTACAGCTCTGATTTGCAAAACGCTGCCTTCTTTAAATTAGATACACATGAACAAATTAAAACAATACAATTTGGACAAATTTGCATGTTCTTTTAAAATCAATAGAAATAAACTTTTCACTGCTCAACAACAAAAACCCAGTTTTGTTTCAGGCTCCATATGATTGTTACAGTGTGATCTCGAAGAGAGGTGAGTATTTCGCTAAAATATAAATACAAATGCTTTGAGTACATGAATAATGTATATCCAGTTACTACCTGTTTACTTAAAAAATCCTTTTTAACACCTGAATTTAGGAAATAATTAGAAGATACAGGCATTGATAATGACTAAACCTTTTCCTGATTCGATTCGATGTTTGTCATGTACATTCCCTTTTATTTGATCTTATGTATTGTCTTTGCTAAATAGAGATTACTTCATAGATAGTAAGACATCATCACAGGCATTTGTGGAGGGAAGGGACTTGTTTGTCCTTTGTCTGGATTTAGACAAAAGGTTTTCAAGGGCTTTGTGCTTTTTTGAAATCTTTCCTCTCACTTAGCATTGTGTTGGCCACGTAGGAAGTAAATCCTCATTGATTAGAATTGAGAGAGTCAGAACACAGAAATGTGACCAAGAAAAAAAGAGAAGATGAGTCAGAGAGGAGTGAGAGGAACTGGGTGGAAAAGTAGGAGGAAGAGAAAGGAAACTTCAATGTCCACACATTGGAGGCAGTGGAGATAGCAACTGCCCTGGAGGTTGGAGCTGTTTCGAGCCTGCTAGAATCCAACAAGCCTATGTCTGAAACAGCCAAGAAAGATCCCATTTTATATTGCCCTGTGAACATAGAGAGGGAACTAGTGGTATTTGGCTATTCATATTAGCCTCCTCACCTCCTTCTTGTCTTTTTTGTGTCAACTTATTAATGAGCTCTTTTTCGACAATCCTACTTAAAACCCACCACCACTGCCCCCCAACCTTCCCTCATTAATTTAACTTTTAAAAACTATAATTTTAATTTTTTCTTCTTAGCACTCATTGTCATCCAACATAGTTTATGTTCCTTATACTTTCTTTATAATATTGGCTCTGTAATTGCAGGATTTGTTTCACTGTTATATCTCTGTCACCCAAAACAGTGTCTGACATATGATAAATGTCCAGTGTGTGTGGAGTAAGCAAATGAATAAATGAATGAACTATCTATTGCATTTGTAGTACTGTACCGAGCTGGGAATTTAAATACAGGAAAGCAGGATTCTTGCCCTTAAAGTGATTGTAAAAGCAGACAAGTAAAATAATAGTCTCCAAAAGTTGGCCAGGTGCTGTGGCTCCCACATGGAATCCCAGGATTTAGGAGGCCAAAGCAGGCAGATTACTTGAGGTCAGGTGTTCGAGACCAGCCTGGCCAACATAGTGAAACCCTGTCTCTACTAATAATATAAAAAATAACTGGGCATTGTGGCGAGTGCCTGTAATCCCAGCTACTCATGGGGGCTGAGGCACAATTGCTTGAACCAAAAGGTAGAAGTTGCGGTCAGCCAAGATCATGCAACTGCCCTCCAGTCTGGGCAACAGAGTGAAATTGTGTCTAAAAAAAAAAAAAAAAAAATTATGATCAGTGTCCTGCTCAGTGTTATAGTAAAGATAAGTGTAGGTTTCTGTGGGAACACAGAGAAGGGACTTCTTATCGGTGCTGCATTAGGACATGAAAGGCTCAGAAGTCTTTTTTTGAATGAGTGATGTCTGCAGTGGGACATGGATAAGATTTAGCTGGATACTAAGGGGGATAAAAGACCCTAACCCAGCAACAGAAGTCTCGGGTATGCACAGACTTACTTTGAGAGATTAAATACAGTGATTAGTTACCCAAAAGTGGAAACCTAACTGGTTTATGTGTATCTCTGATTAGGTGGAGACCTTAATAGGCAAAATAGACACTCAGTCACAGCTGTGATTGAGTGAGGCTTCCAAAGCTGAAGATTTAAGAAGAGGCCCTAGATTAGACATTCAAAAATAAAGGCAGATTCCCCGTGATAATGAGAATTCAAAGAAGTTAATATGAATTCCATTTCCCTTCTTAAACAATACATTAGGAATATTTATCTTTAATGAAAATATATCTCATTATTTTAGAGAAATCAGACCTGTATAGTTTTTGAAATCAAGACTAAGGGTATCAGCTATGTAAGAAGATAATAATATCATCTACTTTGAGCCTGTGGTGTGCTAAAGTTGGCTGTTTAGCTCTTGAGAATCAATTCTTAAGCACTCAAAAATCCTGAGAGCTGGTTGTTAAACATTTATTATTAAAAATTAAATTTTACATTTTTTTACTATAGATCGATGTTTTTGTTCCTCACTCCCCACGTTCCTTTACTGAAACCTAATTGTCAATGTGAGAGTATTTAAAGGTGGAGTCTTTGAGAGGTGATTAGGTAATGAAAGTGGAGCCCTCATGAATGGGATCTGTGACCTTATAAAAGAGACTCCAGAAAATTCCCTCGTCTCTTCTGCTGTTTGAGGACACAGCTAAACGCACCATTTGTTAACCTGAAAGAAAGCCCTCCACAGATACAGAATCTGCCAATACCTTGATTTTGGATTTCCCAGCACCCAGAACTGTGAGATATATTTCTATTGTTCATTAGCCGCCGTCTTTGGTATTTTGTTGTAGCAGTCTGAAAAGATTAAGATAACTTTCAACTTTAAGTAAATTATACTAAAGCAAAGTTGATGAATACTTCAAACCTATCAGTTCCTACTTGTTTTTACAAGATTTTATTATTTGCTCTGCTTTTAAGGAAACTTAGACTTATTTGTATGGTGGAGATACTACGTGGGCTACTGTGCATCTCCGTGTTCAGTGATGCCATGTTGATAGCTAGCGACCAGCTGTGGTGCGATTACTTATAGCATGGAAACTAGCAAATGCTGGGAAACAGGTGTCCGCCTGCCCAAAGACACAGTCATTAAGCATTTTCTAGGACGCCACTGCTCTGAGCCCAGAGACCTAACGGTGTTGAGGGTCTTTGGGCTGAGTCTGGGACACAGAGCAGAACTGTGTCATAATTGTGGTGCTTAATAGCTCTTAAATACTTTTTAAATATTTTTGTACCTCCTATATTAGAGTTCTGTAAGTCTCTCCTAGCTCCCTTGCCTTTAGACACAGGCATAGGACCTAAGAAGAAGGTGCTGCTTGAAATCTCCCTCCCTGGCAGGGTTGGTGGAACGTGGTGGAGGGACATGGGGAGTCAGGGGTAGTGGTGAGCTGCTCCTATGGTAGCTTTCAGGGTCTCCTGTGCTGTGAGAACTATGCTGTCTCAGTGCACCCTGCTGTGGGTAGATCACATCTTCAGAGAAAAAAACAGAGTGACCTGGCTCTTATTCTAGGCTAATCAACCTCAGAGCTGAGCTTCAGTCTGGTTTTCTGGCTGTGAGCTTTTGGATATTCTATGAAATTCCTCTTCAATCAATTTATCTTCTGCTTGAAATACATAGATGGGTTCTGAGATTTGCAGCAAAAAAGATGGGTAAATGCATTATTTCCATTTTAGTACACATCAATGAAACTACACATTTAAAATATGACATTGTAGAAAAATGCAAGTATATTGTATAGATTAAAACTTTTACTACTAATTTGTTTTTATTAAAAATCAAAAAACATAGGAGTATGTATTACTCATGACTCACCACTGCTAACCTTTAATATTTCTTCCTTTCTCTTTTTCTATTCAGAGTTTATTTTAATAAACAAGCTCACACTGTTTACATTGCATTGCACTTCACTACATTGGTGGCTTATCTTTCTGAATTAAAATCAATTCATTTCTAAATTTAGATATAGCTTATATGAGGACACTCATTTGAATTAGTTTCTTTTGAAGCTTTGTTAAGATAAATTTTTGATTTTTGGAGATATAATCTCATGTTCTGGAACAAGCATTTGTAATTCATTTACTTTTTAAAAGTCACATATTTAATACATGATTACTAAATACCATACACAAGATACTTGTAAGTGACAGGAATATGGCAGTGAGTATACAGACAAAAATTAATGCATCAGGGAGCATATACTTTGAGGAGAGAGAGAGAGACAGCACAGCTAATGAGCAAGTAAATTATGGAGTATGGTAAGGGTGATAAGGTACTGTAGAGAAAAATAAAGTTGGACAAAGAGGATGGAAAGTGCTAGGGTAGAGAATGCTTACAATTCTAAACAGAGTGGCTAGGGTAGGACTCACCAATGGTGTGACAATTCAGCCAGGACTCAAATGAGAGGGCGCTCTCTGGAAAAGAACCTCTCAGACAGAGAGAAGAGCTAGTATAAAGACCTATTTGAGGGACACTGACAAGGCCAGTTTGGCTGAAGGGAGGAATAGTAGAAGATGAAGGTGAAAGAGATAAGGGGAGAGCTTAGATCATTTATCATTGTTGGAGCATTATAATTGTTGCAAGAAATGGTAATTAACAAAATTAAAGATGAAATAAAACTTAAAATAAGGTATCACCCTGACTTCTGCTATTCAGAGTGTAGTCTGTGAGCCAGGAGTATCAACATTTTCTAGAGCAATGTTGGAAATGAAGACTTTTAGAACCCATCTCAGATATACTAAATTAGCATCTGCCTCTAATAAGATCCCAAGGTAATTTTTCAGCACAATATTGCTTAACAAACAGTAATATATACTGAGGAGGAGGTTAAGAGAAAAAGGCCAGAGATAGTTAAGAGGCATTTGCTATAAAAGGCATTTGCTATACTCTGAGTAAGAGTTAGTAATAGCATGGACCAGTGGTGGTTGTGAGAAGAAAAGCTGGATGTGAGGTGTGAAGGAAAGGACAAACCAAGAACGACTCCATGGTTTTTGGGCTAAGCAAGTGGAAAGAAGTTCACATTAACTGAATTGGGGAAAAAACAGGGGGAACATATATAGTCAAATTGTATTTGAGATGTGTGATGGTTAATCTCCCATGCCAACTTGTAGGGTGTTTTTGGATGAGACTAACATTTACATTAGTGAACCTTGAGTAAAGTAGATGGCCTCCAAATATGTTTGGCCCCATCCAATCAACTGAAGGCCTGAATGGAACAAAAACACTGTTCTCCTCAAAAAAGGGGGTATTAATTCTCCAGAAGACCTCCTGCAGACTGGAATTGCACCATCAGCTCTCCTGAGTCTGCAAGTTTGTTTGTTTCTTTCTCTCTTTCCTTCCCTTCTTCCCTCCCTCCCTTCCTTCTTTCTTTTTTTTAAGAGAGTCTCACTCTGTCACCCAGGCTGAAGTGCAATGGCTCCATCTCAGCTCACTGCAACCTCTACCTCTCAGGTTCAAGTGATTCTCCTGTCTCAGCCTCCCAAGTAGCCAAGACTAGAAGCACGAGCCACAATGCCTGGCTAATTTTTTGTATTTGTTGTAGAGACGGGGTTTTGCCATCTTGGCTAGGGTAGTCTCAAACTCCTGACCTCAGAAGTTTGACCTCCTCCCACCTCTGCCTCCCAAAGTGCTGGGATTACAGTCGTGAGCCACTGCACCTTGTCTGTAAATCCCAATACAAAGTGATTTATTCCTGTTGGCTTTTCTCTGGAGAATCCAGAGTGATAGAAGATGTTTAATAGTTATTTTAGTCTGAGTTTAGACTGAATCTAAAGATATAAAATTGACAGTCACCAGCATATAACTTAAATTTAAAGTCACTGGAGTAAATAAAATCTCCAAAGAAAGAGATATATGAAGAGGGGAAGTCAAAAATCCTAACCTCTGGGGCCCTCCAACATTAAGAAGTCAGAGAAAAAAGAACCAGCAAAGGCTAAACAGGAGGGGCCAGAGCAGAGGGAGAAAAATCAGGTGACTGTTGGGCTAGAAGCCAGGCAAAGGAGTATACAAAGAAGTATAGCATTAATGTGTCTAATGCTATCAGTAAGTCAGGTAAGATGAGGACTGAGAATTAGATGTAACAAGAGGTCTTAGGTGACCTTGATAAGGGCAATGTCAATAGAGAGGTGGGGATTTAAAAATGAAACTGGAGTGAGTTTGGGAGAAAATGGGAGGAGAGTTATTAAACATTTAAATTTGTGTTTGTGTGACTCTTTTACTTAAACAAAATTTTAAAAATAGATTATTTTTATGGCAGTTTTAGATTTACCAAAAAGCTGAGCAGAGAGTTTCCATATAGTTCTCACCTCCCACTGTTTCCCCTATTGTTAACAACTTGAATTAATGTGGTGTATTTGTTACAACTGATGAATGCACATTGATAAATTATTATTAACTAAAGTCCATAGTTTACATTAGGGTACATTCTTTGTGTTGTACAGTTCCATGAGTTTTAAAAAATCTATAATGTCATGTATCCACCATTACAGTTAAATTTTAAAATCACAGATCAATGGCTTACTAGCTTGTGATCTTGAACAAATTACCTCAGACTGAGTCTCTATAAACTGTTGTGGTTAAATAAAATAAAATAGATGAAAATGCCTAGAATAAGTACTGGCACGTATTAAATGTTAATTTTCTTCCATTCTCTTTTGAATAAAAACCAAAAGATAATAATCAAATACCTATAGTTTTCTTAAAATGCAACTTTGCAATTTTACAATAAATTATATGTTTTCTGCTTATTATGTCTTTAAAAAATATTTCAGGACACATATCCTCCCCAAATAAATGTTTTACTATCATAATTTTTAGTATTTGGCCCAGATGACTCTTTTGGTTAAGGGTGATAAAAAGGCCAAGTCATCAGTTCATCTATATATGGGTCTGTTAGTTCTACAATAAGAAAAATGGCTACGTTGCCACAGACAGCACATCGCACCAACCCTGGCCATCCATCTCTCATATAGACTGAAAGAGGCCTCAGCCCCTGCACGAAGATTTCCCAGTGCGATTTCATCACTTCTGGAGACAACAAACGCTATAAGGCTTTCAAGCAGAAGAACACATTCTTAAGTGAAAGCCATTTCCATGTAGTTTTGGCAGAAGGAATTTAAACATTGCATGGAATGTTAATTGGATGACCTTTAACGACTCCTTTAACCGATACCTGCACAAAATTTATTTAAAAGCTAGCAAAATAAATGTGAGATTTTGAGGTCAGAAAACTGTATTCTGAAGGGGGGAAATTGACTTTGAAAGGAAATCAGTTTAAAAACTTAAAAGAAGTTTTGATGGATTTGATAGAACAAAAAAAAAAAAGATTATTGTTTGTTTTGGTTTTGGAAGATGCAATGATCTTTTATTCATGAAATGAAAATCTGTTTTGATAAGAAACACTATATTTGGGGAAAGTATCTAATTTGTGGAATGATGCAGCTAATGATTAGGTTGAGTTGAACTGGATTGATTCAATAAGAAAATAGAAAATAGAAATAAATGTGCTTTTTTTCAGCTTTTCTGAAAAATGCATATTAAAATTTGTCTTTTTGAATTGGTAAGGAGGTCTCATAATAGTTATTGGTCTTGAATGGACAATAAATCTTGTCATGGGAGGTAGAGTTAACTGAGAGTCAATGTGAGCAAAGGTGGCATGAAGAGGTATAATCCACCCTCCAGACAGAAAGTTAGATCAGCAGCAGTTTTTGGCATCGGTGCAGGATTTGGAGGGACTGAATTGGATAAGGGAGAATAGAGTGGGCAGAGGTTTCACAGCAATATGGATTTGTGTTTCAGATAAAAACTAGACAAGATTTAGTGTCAGACTAGCTAGACCAGGTCAAGGGAAGTGAGGAAAAGTAAGCCAAAGAGATACTGAAGAGAACCCTTCTGGCTGCCCCCGGTTGTTTCATTTGGACTGATTGCTCAGATTTCCAGGGTAGAGCCCTCTACCAAGTCACTCTTTTTTTTATTTGTTATTTATTTCATTTATTTATTTATAAATCACTTTTTATAGCCCTCACAGAGTTAGGTTTCCATTTACTAGGTAATTTATTTAATACCTTCATCAGTTTTGGTATATTCAGTCACTGTCATATGATTGACTTATATTTTCTTATATCAATTGACTTTTTAAGGCCACAAATAAATTTGTCTTAAAAGGGAACTTTATATTATTAATACCATCTTAAATGGAACATATTTCACTATAAAAGGAAAGTAACTATACATACAAGTATAATGGCAACAAGGCAATGTTATTGATAATCAGTAACTAATTATTAATAACTAAGAGTAATGAGTAATTACTCTTGCACTTTTTATTAAATGGGATATTACCTAAGTGTTGGATCATTGATAAAAACTAGTACCAAATTGAGTCTCCCTCCCCAATGAGAAGAGCTGAAAGAATATAGAAAAAACCCACAACGTTTTCATTATATGATTCAATGATATTTATTGCCTTGTCTAGCCATGGTATGAAAATTTTTCATACACCAACTGGTTTGGATGCTTATTCTTTTCCAACCTCATGCTGAAATTTGAGGGAAATGTTGGATGTAGGGCCTAATGGGAGGCGTTTGGGTCATAAGGGTGAATTCCTTATGGATGAATAGATTAAAATGCCCTCCCTCAAGGGTGAGTGAGTTCTTATTCTGTCATTTCCTGTTAGAGTTGGTTGTTTAAAGAAGCCTGGCACTTTCCAACTCCTTTCTTGCTTCCATTGTTGTCATGTGATCTCTGCACACATTGGCTCTCCTTTACCTTATACCATGAGTAGGAACAGTCTGGGAAACAGTCTGGAAACTCTTCACCAGATGCAGATTTCCAATCTTGAACTTTCCAGCTACAGAATTATGAGCCAAATAAATACTTTTTCTTTATAAATCACCCAGCCTCAGATATTCCTTTATAGCAACACAAAACAAAGTAAGACACCACCCAAGATTATTTCGTGTACCACTCAAAATCTTCTTGGGAAACTATTGCTCTGGAATAAAATTTCTAAAATCTGGAACAATCCCAACATTTATGTGTAAACTTCTGCTGATCTATGAGAGCATTGTTGCTGCATCTGTATTGAAGTAAAAAATATGGATAATATGTGAATTTTTTATTTGTAAAGAGAATTCAATTTATGATTATTATGAGACTATGCCTTATTTTATTTTTTTTTTTTTTGAGACGGAGTTTCGCTCTTGTTACCCAGGCTGGAGTGCAATGGCGCGATCTCGGCTCACCGCAGCCTCCGCCTCCTGGGTTCAGGCAATTCTCCTGCCTCAGCCTCCCTATGCCTTATTTTTAATGTTAAAATGTTTTCTCATATGAAATGATGATGATGGAGGAGGAAATTTTAATTTTACATTGAAAACATATAAATACTTGTTCTCTATTTTGATAAATCTTTTGTGTTTGATTAACACTATAGTTTAGGAAACCATGGGTCTGGTCTTTTAATTTTGAAAGGTTACAGATTCTCTACTTATTCTTGTGCTCCTTTCATATGCTGGTATCTTCTGTATAAGTATACCTCAGAGAATTAAGCTCTAGCTTATCTGTGGGGCTACATTATAGAGACTGTAAGATGAGGAAAAAAATGAGTTCATAAATGGTGAATGTCTTTGATGAGTGAGAACTCTTACGTATTAGATAGCTTCATCATCTTCCTGGAACTTGTGTTACCTGAGTCAGAGAGAAAGTTACATCCTCACATTTGGATTTTAAAGGGTCTGTGAGCTTTTGAGACTCTAGTTGTTTCCTTACTTATGGGGGAAAAAACAAGAAGAAAACAAGACTCTGGTGCTCTAGTCCTTAGTCTTCCCATCACTTAAAATGCAAGAGGCAGAGATCTTGCTAGGAGAAATAATGACCAAAAAACTTAAGACTCCTCAAATTATATTTATATGATATTAAATATACATTGCTTGTTTAATTTAGAAATTAGAACTGAAATCCAAAGGTATTAAGTGAGGTAATGCCAGCTATGTTTGCATTGGCATGCCTTTATGCATGTCGTCATGAAGTTAGTTATAATATTCCTATCTCATCCTTTGAATTTCTATAGGTTCCCTAGTGTTGTTTCCTTTTTTATTCCTGATTTTGGTCATTTGTTTCTTTTTTCTCTTTTTCTTATCAGAGTGGCTAAAATTTTATCATCAATTTTGTTAATAAAAGAATAATATTTTAGTTTGTTTCCTTCCCTTTTTTTTTTATTTTCTACATAATTGGTTTCTGTTCTGATCTCTATTATTTCCTACAGTCTACTTCATTTTGGTTTAATTTTTCTCTTATTTTCTATATTCTTACAGTGGAAAATGTTAAAATCTTTCTTTCCAATATAATGCTTTACCACTATACATTTTTCTTTAAGCAAAAATTAGCTACATGACTGTATAGTATATCCTTTTAATTTTCTGTATATTATGATGCTTTCACATCTTAAAAAAATCTTTGTAGTTGGAAAGATACTGCTCCTCAGTAGGGCTGGCTTAGTTCTAGAAATAGCAAGGGCTCAGCTTGGATCATGCCCTTAATATGAAAACTAACCTATCTGGATCCATATGCTTTCTATGTGCCCTAACATCTCTGGAGACAATATTTCTCTACTTTAATCATCCCAAGGCCAGGTACAGGGCAACCAGGTAGTCCCTGGCAACCAGGGACTACCTCTAGGGTTAAGAGTTTACCAAAATCTTCAAATGAGCCAATCCTAGATCGTTCACCTTTCCTTACCTTGCATTTCCTGCAGAAACCCCAACAAAGGCTGTGGCCGAATGCATTCCCCTCCTTCATTTCTTCTTCTGTTTCCTGACCAAAACTTGATGTTCCTTGTGTAGTCATTTCTAGCAAGCCATGACTTTCATTTCTAGGGGAACTGTGAGTAACACTAAACTTTTCTTTCAGTGGCATTCATCTCTTCATGTACTTAAGTCACCTTTATAAATTAAGCCCTTAGCACAGAATAATTCCATAAGTTTTGTCATTTGTGTTTTTATTTCCATTCAGTTCAAAAGATTTTCTAGTTCTTCTTATGATTTCTTCTTTGACTTATTGGCCACTTAGAAGTGTGTTAATTTTCAAATATTTGGCGATTTTCTAAATGTATTTCTGTAGCTAGTTTCTATTTTAAATTTATTATAGTAAAGAACATATTTTGTATGATTTCAATCCTTTAAATTAATTGAGTTTTTTTATGGCCTAACATTTGGTCTGAGAGTGTTCTATTTGGACTGGACAATAATGTGTGCACTGTTGTTCTTGGATATAGAGTCTATAAATATTGGGTCAAGAAGTATGATACTGTTATTCAAGTCTTCTATATCCTTACTAATTATATTTATATTTGTTCTATGAATTACTGAAAGTAGTATTGAAATCTCCAACTATATAATTATTGAATTGTCCATTTATCCATTTAATTCTGTCATTTTTGCTTTGTAATCATGAGCTTTTGTTAGGTACATTTATAATTTCATTTATTACTGAAGTATTGAATCTTTTTTATTACTAAATTTCCTTGTTTGTCTGTCTTTAGTAATGTTTCTTGTCTTAAATTTTACTTTGTCTGCTATTAATTTAGCCATTCCAGCTTTCTTATATTTATGGTTTGCATTGTATAACTTTTTCCATCATTTAACTTTTTCTCTTTTGTCTTTAAATCTAAATGTATCTGTTATAGAAAACATTTACTTTGGTTTTGATTTTTTAACCTAGCCTAACAATTTCACCTTTTGATTGGGATGTTCTGTTCATTCATATTTAATGTAGCTATGGACATGTTGTATTTGCATCTACCATTTTTCTTTTTATTTCTTACCATTTCTTTTAATGTCTTGTGTTTCTTTTAATTCTCTATTCATCACTTTCTGCCTTCTTCTGTGCTAGATATTATTTGTGTATACCATTAGATTCCTCCATTAATTATTAACTATCTTTTAAAAGTTATTTTCTTAGTAATTGTTCTAGGCAATACAATAGATTATTACAATCTATTTCAGGCCAATTCTGGTAAAATATAACAGTTTTGTTCCAGTGTAGTCCTATGTTATTCTTCTCTTTGATTTTTGTGCTATTATTTTGCCTCCATATAAGCAGTTTTTTATTTATTGCTTTATTCAGTGTTATGCATTTTAGAGAAAGTAAGAGCATAGATAAAAATATTTTTATACTTAAAAAAATTTGCCCACATATCTGATGCTTCTTATTTCTTCCTGTGGATTCAAGAAATTGGTACAATTTTCATTCAGCCTAAAAAACTTTTTAATTTTTTTCTCATAGCAAAAATCTCTTAATAGCAAATTATTTTCAAAAAGTAAGTATCCAGAAATATGTTCATTTTGCATTTGTTTTTGGATAATAGTTTCAATGGATATAGAATTCTTACAGCAAGTGTTTTTGTTTGTTTTACTTTAAGCCTTTCAGTATACCATTCCACTATCTTCTAGCCTTGATTCTTTCTGATGAGAGAATGATCACATGTCCTTGTCTCTATATGTAATAAACAGTTTTCCCTCTGGCTACTTTTAATATTTTCTCTCAGTCTCTCATAAGTTTAAGCATGTTATTTCAAGTTTCAGATTTCTTTGCCTTTACCCCTTTGAGATTAACCTTTTACATATATATTGATATGATTGCTGTCATCCCACAGATTTTGTATGCTGTTTTTTTTTTCATTCTTTATTCACTGTTTTTTATATGAGATAGTTTCCATTAATTTCTCCTCAAGTTCATTGATTCTTTTGTCATCTCAAATTTGCTGTTAAGCCCATCTAATCAGTTTTCATTTCTTGTTGTACTTTTCAATTTTAGAATTTCCATTTGAGCCTTTGTTGGCAAGTTTTATTGAAATATAATTTACGTACCATAGCTCACTCATTTGAAGTGCACAATTCTATGGTATTTAATATACTCATAAAGTTGGACAGCTGTTACTGCAATCAATTTTAGAAATTTTTATTATATCAAAAACAAATCCAATATCATTAAGCAGTCATTCCCTAACAGCTCTTCCAAACCCTATACAATCATGAATCTACTTTCTGTCTCTGTAGATTGTTCACTCTGGACATTGTTCATTTGTTTATTTTATGGGTGACTAATTTAGCATAATGTTTTCAAGGTTCATCTATGTTACAGCATGTTTCAGTACTTTATTTCCTTTTATTGTTGAAAAATATTGTACGAATATACCATATTTTATTTATCCATTAATTAACGAACATTTGCATTGTTTCTACTTTTTAACTATTATGAATAATGTTGCTGACAATAGTTGTAAATAAGTTTTCATGTAGACATATACCTAAGAACAGAAAGGCTTTGTCATATGATAATTCTGTTTCACCCTTTAAGGAACTCCCAAACTGTTTCCAAAATGGCCACACTATTTTACATATCCACAAACAGGACTTGCTTCTTTTATATACACTCTGTTTCTGTACTGAATTTCCTATTTGTCAAGTCACTGTCATATATTATGAACATAGTTCATTTTAATTCTTTGTATATATTTATAATAGCTTTTTGAAACATGTTGTTTGCTAAATCCTGTATCTGGGTCTATTTAGAGTCAGTTTTTTATTGACTCTTTGGGAGCTTTGAGAAGTAAGCTTTGCTATTTTGAAAATATATACAGGCATATACTTGCAGATATTGCAGGATTGGTTCCAGACCACCAGAATAAAGGGAATATCACAATAAAGTGAGTCATACAAGTATTTTTCCCAATGCATATAAAAGTGTTTTTTTTTTTTTTTTTTTTTTTGAGATGGAGTTTCGCTCTTGTTACCCAGGCTGGAGTGCAATGGCGTGATCTCTGCTCACCGCAACCTCCCCCTCCTGGGTTCAGGCAATTCTCCTGCCTCAGCCTCCTGAGTAGCTGGGATTACAGGCACACGCCACCATGCCCAGCTAATTTTTTGTATTTTTAGTAGAGACGGGGTTTCACCATGTTGACCAGGATGGTCTCGATCTCTTGACCTCGTGATCCCCCCGCCTCAGCCTCCCAAAGCGCTGGGAATACAGGCGTCAGCCACTGCACTCGGCAAAAGTTATGTTTTAATAAAAGACATATATGACAGACCCACAGATAGTATCATAACGAATGGGAAAACCTGAAAGTCTTTCCTCTCTGGAACACAACAAGATGTCCACCGTCCCCACTGTTATTCAGCAGAGTAATGGAAGTTCTAGCTAGAGTAAGCAGATGAGAGAATGATATAAAGGGCATCCAGGTTGGAAAGGAAGGCGTCGAATTATCCTTATTTTCAGATGATATAATTTTATATTTGGAAAAACCTAAATACTTACAAGAAAACTATTAGAACTGATAAGTAAATTTAGCAAAGTGTCAGAATACAAAATTAATATACAAAAATCAGTAACATTTCTAGATGCCAACAGTCACCAATGTGAAAAAGAAAATTTAAAAAGTAATCCCATTTACAGTAGCCATACACAAAATTAAATACTTAGGAATTAACCAAAGAAGTGAAAGATCTCTATAATTAACCATATAAAAACACTGATGAAAGAAATTGAAGAAGACACTAAGAAATGGAAACATGTTCTGTGTTCATGAATTGGAAGAACCAATATTGTTAAAAGGTCCATGCTACCCAAAGCAATCTACAGATTCAGTGCAATCTCTATCAAAATACCAATGACATTCTTCAAAGATATAAAAGAAACAATCTTAAAACTTATATGGAACCACAAATGACCCAGAACAGCCAAAGCTATCCTAAGCAAAAAGGACAAAACTGGAAGAATCACATTACCTGACTTCAAATTATATTATAGAGGTATAGTAACCAAAACAGCACAGTACTAGCATAAAAGCTGACACATAATCAGTGAAATGGAATAGAGAATGCCGAAAGAAATCCACACACCTACAGTGAACTCATTTTTGACAAAGGTGCCAAGAACATATGCTAGAGAAAAGCGCCTTTTAAATAATTGGTGCTGGAAAAACTGGATATCTATATGCAGAAGGAAAGGAACTAGACTCCTGTCTCTTGCTGTATACAAAAATCAAATCAAAATGAGTGAAGAATTAAATCTAAGACCTCAAACCATGAAAAGACTAAAAGAAAATGTTTGGAAAAATCTCCAGGACATTGTTCAGGGCAAAAATATCTTGAAGTACACCCCACAAGCACAAGCAACCAAAGTAAGAATGGAAGAATGGGATCACATCAAGTTAAAAAGCTTCTGCACAACAAAGGATACAATCAACGAAGTGAAGTGGGAGAAAATATTTGCAAACTACCCATATGAGAAGGGATTAATAACCAGAATATACAAGGAGATCAAGCAACTTCATAGGAAAAATATCTAATAATCTGAACAAAAGATGGGCAAAAGATTTTAACAGACATTTCTCAAAAGAAGAGATGCAAATGGCAAACTGGTACATGAAAAGGTGCTCAACATCATTGATCATCAGAAAAATGCAAATTAAAACTACAATGAGGTATTATCTTACCCCAGTTAAAATGACTTTTTAAAAAACAGGAAATGACAAATGCTGGCAAGGTTGTAGAAAAAAAGGGAACCATTGTACACTGTTGGTGGGGATGTAAATTAGTACAACCATTATGGAGAACAGTTTGGAAGTTCCTCGAAAAACTCAAAATTGAGCTACCATATGATCCAGCAATCCCAGTGCTGGGGATATACCCAAAAGAAAGGAAATTGGTATATTGAAGAGATATCTGTACTTCTATGTTTGTTGCAATGCTGTTCACAATAGCTAAGATTTGGAAGCGATCTAAGTGTTTATCAGCAAATGAATGGAGAAAGAAAATGTGGTACATATAAACAATGGAGTACTGTTCAGCAGTAAAAAAGAATGAGATCCCGTCATTTGCAACAACATGGATGGAACTTGAGATCATTATATTAAGTGAAATAATCCAGATACAGAAAGACAAACATTGAATGTTTTCACTTATTTGTGGGATCTAAAAATCAAAACACTGGAACTCATGAACATACAGAGTAGAAGCACAGTTACTAGAGGCTGGGAAGGGTAGTGGGGAGTTGGGAAGTATGTGGAGATCATTAATGGGTATGATAGAAAGAATAAATAAGACCAACTACTTGATAGCACAACAGGTGACTATAGTCAATAATAACTGTACATTTTAAAATAACTTTAAAATGCAATTGGATTGTCTGCAAATCAATGGATAAATGCTTGAAGGGATGGATAACCCATTCTTCATGATGTGTTTATTTCATATTGCACACCTGTATCAAAACATTTCTTGAACTCCATAAATATATATGCCTACTATGTACCCACAAAAATTAATTTAAAAATTTTAAAAAGTTATGTTTATACTATAATGTAGTCCATTAAATGTACAACAACGTTATGTCTTTTAAAAAAGAATATACATACTTTAACTGAAAAGTGCTTTATTGCTTAAAAATGCTAATAAGCATCTGAGCCTTCAGAGAGTAATAATATTTTTGCTGGTGAAGGGTCTTGCCTCGATGATAATGGCTGCTGACTTATCAGAGAGGTGGTTGCTGAATATTGGAGTGACTGTGGAAGTTTCTTATGATAAGACAACAATGAAGTTTGCTTATTCAATTGGCTCCTCTTTTCACAAAAGATTTCTATAACGTGCAATGCTGTTTGATAGCAGTTTACCCATAACACTTTAATCAAAATTGGATACAGTCCTTTCAAATACTACTACTACATTATCAACAAAGTTTATGTATTAGGTTGGTGCAAAAGTAATTGTGGGTTTTGCCATTGAAAATAATGGCAAAACGCAATTACTTTTGCACCAGCTTAATAATATTCTAAAATCCTTGGTTGTTATTTCAGAAATGTTTATAATATCTTCACCAGGAGTAGATTTCATCTCAAAAAAACTCACTTCCATTGCTTATCCATAAGGAGCAACTCACCATCTGTTCAAACTTTATTAATATTATGAGAATGCAGCAATTTAGTCACATCTTCAGGCTTCATATATCTCATTCTAGTTTATTACAGTTTCTACCACATTTGAAGTTACTTCCTCCAATGAAGTCTCACATCCCTTAAAGTCATCCGTGAGAGTTAAAATCAACTTCTTTCAACCTTTTCTTATTTTTGATGTTTTGACCTTCTCTTATGAATTGCAAATGTTCTTAATGACATCTAGAATGGTGAATCCTTCTCAGAAAGTTTTCAATTTACATTGCCTAGATCTATCAGAGGAATCACTATCTATGGTAGCTAAGGCCTTACAAAGTGTATTTCGTAAATAATGTCTTGAGAATCAAAATATTCTCTTTGATCCATGAGTTGCAGAATGAATGTTGTGTTAGTAGGCATGAAATATTAATCTTCTATACATCTCCAACAGAGCTCTTGGGTGACTAGGTGCATTTTCAATGAGCAGTAATATTTTGAAAGGATTTTTTTCTGAGTAATAGTTCTCAACAATGGGTTTTAAATATTCAGCAAACCATGCTGTAAACAGATGTGCTGTCATCCAGGTTTTGTTACATATATAGAGTACAGATAGAGTAAATGTAACATTATACTTAAAGGCCCTAGGATTTTCAGAATGGTAAGCGGGCATTAGCTCCAACTTAAAGTCACCAGCTGCATTTGCACCTAACAGAAGAGTCAACCTGTCCTTTAGAGCTTTGAAGCCAGTCAAATCTCTAGCTATGAATGTCTTAGATAGCATCTTCTTCCAATACTGTGTAAGACTGTTTTATCTACATGGAAAATTTGTTGTTTAGGGTAGCTACCTTTATAAGTTATCTCAGGTAGATATTCTAGATAACTTACTGCAGTTTCTACATCAGCATGTGCTGCTTACTCTTGTACTTTTATGTTGGGCTTCTTTCCTTAAACCTTATAAACTACCCTCTGCAATTCGAAACATTTATTCTGCAGCTTCCTCACCTCTGTCAGCCTTCACTGAATTGAAGAGTTAAGGCCTTGCTCTGAAGTGGGCTTTGGCTTAAGGAAATATAGCTAGTTTAATCTTCTCTGCAGACTGCTAAAACCTTCTCCATCAGCAACAAGCCTGTTTTGCTTTCTTAACATTCATGTGTTCACTGGAGTATCACTTTTAATTTCCTTCAAGACCTTTTCCTTTGCATTCACGACTTAGCTAACTGTTGCAAGAGTCCTATCTTTTGCTCTGTCTCAGCTTTTGACATGCCTTCCTCACTATGCCTAATCATTTTCAGCTTTTTATTTAAAGTGAGATATGTGTAACTCTTCCTTTCAGTTGGACACTTACAGGCTATTGTAGGGTTATTATAGATATGCTCTCAGTATTGTTACATCTCAAGGAATAAGGAAGCTTAGGGAGAGGGAGAGAGATGGGGAACAGTCAGAACTGTTGGCAGAACAGTTAGAATGCACACATTTATTAAGTTCCTTGTCTTATATGGGTGTGATTTTTGGTGCCTGGAACATTACAATGGTAACATCAAAGATCACCAATCAGAGATAAACATAACAGATAAAATAATAATGAAAAAGTTTGCAATATTGAGAGAATTACCAGAATATGACATAGAGACACAAAGTGAGCACATGCTATGGAAAAAATGGTGCCAATAGACTTGTTTGACTCAAGGTTGCCACAAACCTTCAATTTTTAAAAAATGGTATATCTGCCAAGTGCAATAAGGTTAAGTGCAAAAAATAAGATGTGTTTGTATTTTTTTTATTGTTTAAATTTGAAATATTTACATCATGCCTTCTAGGAACTTTGGCTTCTGACTTTTTTCCTGAGCATTTTTTTAAATTGATTTATTTTTTATTTTTCAGAGATGGAGTCTTACCATGTTGCCCAGGCTGAACTTAAATTCCTGGGCTCAAGCAGTCCTCTTACCTCAGCCTCCCCAGTAGCTAAGACTACAGTTGCATGCTACCCATGCTGGGCCTGAGTGTTTTATAGTAAGTAACTTTTCTAGACTGAAACTTTGGTGTTTTGTTGCTGATGTCTTTGCTATTTTTGTTTGTTGTTGTTGTTGTGTTAAATCTGGCTATTTTAGTGCTTGTTCCATTGTCTGCACAGCTTTGCATTCAGCTAATGTTTGGCACAGTATTTGTTCTTAAACAACTTGAGCCTCTGTGTGTGCTTTGGGGAGCATTACATGAACATGGAAAGTTCAGCTAGCTCTCAATTTTATCTTGGCTTTCACTTTCATCTTGACTCCCTTAGATCTCTTTGTGTATGTATAGTTTTTAATCAACCAGGGATGTGGAGAGCTTATCTAGCCCTCCTATGGCCCTCTCATGTTCATAATCTCCTCATTTTGTTTCTGGCTGGACATTGCTTATGTGAAATGAGATTGAAGCCTCAGGTTTTCAGAGCTATGGGTTTTGTTTCCTTTCAAGTTTGCTTCTTACTGTCAATGCTGTCATGGATTTTTGCCCACTGACCTAAATGAAGTCAATTTCCTTTGTCAGAAAAGTTGATAGTTTCTTTTGCCAGATCCTTAGGGGATAACATTCTTGTTGAAAAAAATAGGAGGTAGGGTGCAAGAAGAAGGGTACAAGTGGTGGTGGAATGAGAATGACCCTAGAGGCAAAAGCCACAGATCATCACTGTTTTACCTTAATAAAAAAGTTTAAAATCTTTGTAATAAATGGCTCTCAACTGAATTTTTGTCTGTGGCCAATTTCCATTGCCTCCAAAATGATTATTTTAGACAGTTTTTTTGAATTTTGTACTTTTGTGGGGCAAGCATATTCATAGACCTTTTCACCTTTCCATGGCCGTAAAGTTTGCTCACTCTTAGATTTCTTCACTATCCTAGAATGTGATTTCTATCCTTCAGATTACCATCTGATTCAAAATGGCTGCTACAGCTCAGACACCACATTAAAGTTCCAGGTCAAAAAACAGAGGGTTAAAGCATAAAACGGGTGCCTCTGCCTGCTGATTCATGTCTTTTTAAGGAGGCTTTCCATTTGTCCACACAGCACTTTTGCTTACATATTACTGGCCAAAACCTAATCATATGGCCATTACTAGGTTTATGGTATATTGGGAAATGTTAGTTTTTAATTTGTTTGCCATAAAATAGAATCAGAGTGGCCAGGTGCAGTGGTTCACACCTGTCATACCAGCACACCGGGAAGCCGAGGCAGGAGGATCACTTGAGTCCAGCAGTTCAAGACCAGCCTGGGCAACATAAAGAGATTCCATCTCTACTATATATATGTGTGTGTGTATGTGTGTGCACGCATATGTGTGTGTGTATACACTATATATATTATAATATAAAATAATCTCTATAGCTGATTCTCTATATATACAATACTATATATAAAGAGAATTATATATAATATATAATTATATAATCATACATTATATGTATTATATAATCATACATTATATATAATTATACATATAATGTATGATTATATAATTATATATATAATATAATGGAATGTTAACATTCCATGGTTAGGAAGAATTAATATCATGAAAATGACCATACTGCCTAAAGTAATTTATAGATTTCTCTATATATAGTATATATATATACATATATACATATCTTCTTTTTCCTAAGAAAGCTGATTCTCTCTCTCTCTCTATATATATATACACACATATATATACACATATATACATATATGTATATATACATATGTATACATATATATATATAGAGAGAGAATCAATCTCTTTCTCTCTCTATATATATATATCTATGTATATATGTATATATGTATGTATATATGTATACATGTATATATGTATATATGTATACATGTATATATGTATATATATGTATATATGTATATATATAGAGAGAGAGAGAAAGAGAGAGAGAGAGATATATATATATATATAGAGAGAGAGAGAAAGAGAGAATCAGCTTTCTTAGGAAAAAGAAGAGAACAGCTATTGAGGGGCAACTGACATCTCTACCACACTATCTTTCAATTCCAGCTCAAGTACTATGGTTCTCTTCCTGAAACACTCAATCTCCCATAAGTTATCTCAGCCAATAAAATACTTACCTTTATTCTGTAGAATTCATTTGGTATTTATCACATTCTTCTTTGCTTGCCTTCTTGTCTTTTTTATCCAACTATATAATAAGGTTTCTGAGTGTGGCATTTATTTTTATACCTATTTAGAGCTGCATGCTGTGTCTAGCACACTGTGGATATAGTTGAAGCTTAATAAACTTTTAAAAATTATTTTATCACATTATCAAAAATAAGTAATGGCAAAATGGCAGAGCTAGGAGGGAATCAAAGCAAACCTCACCTCTCCCTGCACCACCCTACCTTGTCCTCTCCCCAGTGCTTTTCTAGAATTGATCTAGCTTGTCAAAATCACCTGGTAGTCCATATTTTTTAGACATGCCATTGGTAACTTTTTTCAGGAATACTTTTCTTCAGGTGAAACTTTCTTTCCAACTTTACTTTGTGGGCTTCATGACTGTATTAGGCCATTGTGCGTTGCTATAAAGAAATGCATCAGGCTGGGTAATTTATAAAGAAAAGAGATTTATTTTGGCTTGCAGTTCTGCAGGCTGTACAGGAAACATGATGCCAACATCTGCTTCTAGTGAGGGCCTCAGGAAGCTTACAGTCATTGTGGACAGTGAAGGAGGGGCTAGAGTGTCACATGGTGAGAGATGAAGCAAGTGAGAGGAAAGAGGTTCGAGACTCTTTTAAACGGTAAGATTTCATATGAATTATTATAGTGAGAACTTACTCATTATTGTAAGGAAATCACCAAGCCATTTATGTGGGATGTGCCCCAAAGACCTGAACACCTCCCACCAGGCGTCACCCCCAACACTGGGTATCTAATTTCCACTTGAGATGAGGAGGGACCAAACGTCCAAACTATATCAATGACTAAGCTACAGCTTCTCAGAACTATAGATGGCTCTCTGTGAAGCAGAAGTTGGTAGCCATCCAACTTTCCTGGGCAGAAGTCCATACTACAAACTGTGTTTGCCAAAATTGGAAAGAATTCTCTGGATTCAGCAGAAAAGAAAACTACCTGGACAGAGAGCAGAATCTGAAGTTCAAATTGCCTTTTCTGGCTTGAGCAGTTTCCTGAATCTCATTGCCAGTCAGGATGAGCTTTGTATATTCCATTAACTCTAGACACTTGATTTCCTGGGTGTACTAATCTAGGAAGAGTCAGCCTGGCTTCTCCTCAGACTACATTTTTAAAAAGATGAAGAAAATTAAGAAATGGGCATCTGTTTCTCAGTTACCTGAAAGTATATTGCTACAGTCCAAGAGAAGAAGAACATGAAAGAAATTATTTTAATAACCTCATACATTTATTTCTGACCCCAATATATTCTTTGTTGAGGTTGTAGCTGTTTCTTAGAAGTTATGGAAAGGCTATAATCTAGTTTTCTGAAGATTTCATGCTAGAGTTAATTTCACTGTGGCCCTCACAGATTCATATATTTATCTGCAAAGTTTTTTTTTTCTTTCAGCCATTCATTCCAAGTAACAAAGGCTAACTAGGTTAAGTCATCGAAGGTAAAGACTTCCTCAAAGACAAGAAAAATAACTATATATATTAAACATACTGATTTGTACACCCACACATGCGAATACACCTGGGGCATCTCATTATTTAATCTGATACTATATATATATATAGTATATATATATTTATTTATTATAACTATCAGATGAAAGTGGTAGCTTGGAAATGTAGCCTTTGTGGTGTTGCCAAAGAAAACAGTGACTCCTGAGTTGCGAGGTTTTGTAAACTGTGCTGTCCTATCTGGCTCAACTAAGATTGGACTATTTGAAGTGTAAGAAGATTATTTTTTGCTAATCTAGACCATAGAAGGAGAACATGTAAAATAATTTTCAAGTAAACACTTTATAAGTATTTTTAGGCTTTGGTTTCCTCACCTGTAAAATGAGAGAGTTGGATCAGGATATCTCAGAAGCCTATTTCAGCTCCATGGTTTTAGAGCCTTATAGAATCAACTGACTAAAATAGACAGGGTAGACTGACATTATGCTGAATGTGATGAAATTTCTGATACCCTTAGTAAGACTTTACTGTCTAAAATAACACAATCACATTGAACACTGATTACATTACGTTTCCTATCCCTCCCCATTTCCTCATAAATATGGGTTGTCAAAAATAATTTTCCTAAGGTTTGAACTGTGGTTTGGTTAAATTCTTAGTGATTCATTTGCATGCCATATCATTATCTCATTTTGTTTATTGCTCACTTAATCAGGTGCCTCTATGGAATGGCAGTCTTCAGAATGTAAAAAGCAAATCGTTAGTCATGGCAGGAAGTAAAAAACAGGTTCATTGTGCTCAGCTATGCCAACTTAATATAGCAGAAACTATAGTCAGTTTCCTGGGGGGCACCTATCATAACCTGGTAAAATATAGACTCTCCCTCATAACTTAATCACTTGCTTTCATTCTCAATATATATGAAGCAATAACAACATCAATATCATCTCCCCCCCAGGCTATAACAACATCCATGCCTTGCATTTTCTGATTATTTCAGACCTTCCTTCTCTCTACCTCCTCTTTCACAAGAACATTGTGACTTCCTTTTAAATTAAAAAAGATAAGAAATCTTAATAGCTTCGTTTTCTCTGTCTACTTTTGCTCACATCTCTAACTGCTATAAAACTATCCCCAAAAGTTACATTTTTCCTTTTAAAGAGAAGAGGTATGTTCACAATCTCCTTTTAAAGACATCCTTCCAACTATCCAGCAATTCGACAAATAAATATTTATTAAGCATCTACAGTGTGCTAAGCACCAGGGATGCTAAAACAAATAAAGCATGCTCCAATATAGAGCTCCCTATCTAGGGAGATTGATAGGCATACAAACTGACAAATACAAATAGCTGGTAAAAGGGATATATCAGAGGTAAATTGTATTATTCAGAGTTCTCCAGAGAAACAGAACCAACAGGATATATACAGATATATAAGAGAAAACTTATTATGAAAATTGGCTCATGTGATTATAGCAGTCAAGAATTGCATGATATGGTATCTGCAAGCTTCAGAGCCAAAAATACCAGTGGTATAATTCAGTCTGACTCTGAAAGCCTGAGAACTAGGAGAACTGAATGCCTGAGAACCAGGAGGTATGGGGGTTCCTGATGAAAATCTGAGCTCGAAGGCCTTAGAACCAGGAATTATAATATGCAAAAGCAGAAGAAAATGGATGATCCAGATCACAAAGAGAGAGAGAATTTGCCCTTTCTCAAACTTTTGTTCTATTTGGCTAGGCCCTCAATGGATTGAATGATGCTTGCTAATATTACTTAGTCTATCAATTCAAATGCTAATCTCTTCTTAAAACACCCTCAAATAAACAAATCATGTTTTTCCAGCTATCTGGGCGTCCCTTAGCTCCATCAAGTTGACACATGAGATCAACCACCACAAAATTATTGGACATATGGGAGCAAGTAGATGAGAAGTGCCTAAGTTAGATAGGGCAGTAGGACAGAGTCAAAGAAAGATTTTTAGAGGAGAAAATATCAGCAGTGAGTATTGAAGGACAACTGTGAATTAGGCATTGAAGTGGAAGAAATGGGCATTCTGAGTAGTAGCCAGAACCTCCATGCCAGGAGGTGAGCAGAACTTTGGAGCAGTGGAGGAATTGCAAATGGCTAAGGATTGGTGGAAAAACAGAATCAGAATAGGGATAAAGGGGAATGTGAAAAAATGACAAGGACAAGGTAGACAGGGGCCATGATACATCGGCCCAGTAAACTGCATTGTGGAGTTTCACTTTTATTCTAAAGACTCTAGACACTGGAATAGAGGAATGCCCACATGAGAAGTGGGGAAAGATCTGAAATCGACACTCTATCATCAAAATTGAAAGAGCTGGAGGAGCAAGATCAAAAAAACTCAAAAGCTAGTGGAAGACCAGAAATAACTAAGATCAGAGCAGAACTGAAGGAGACAGAGACACAAAAAAACCCTTCAAAAAATCAGTAAATCCAGAAGCTGTTTTTTTTTTTTTAACAGATCAACAAAATAGACAGACCACTAGCCAGATTAATAAAAAAGAAAAGAGAGAAGAATAGAATAGCTGCAATAAAAAATGATAAAGAGGATATCACCACCAATTCCACAGAAATACAAACTACCATCAGAGATTACTACAAACAACTCTATGCATATAAATCAGTAAACCTGGAAGAAATTGATAAATTCCTGGACATTTGCACCCTCCCAAGCCTAAACCAGGAAGAAGTTGAAACCCTGAATAGACCAATAACAAGGGCTGAAGTTGAGGTAGCAATTATTAGCCTACTAACCAAAAAAAGTCAGATCCCAAAGGGTTCACAGCCGAATATACCAGACAGACAAAGAGGAGCTGGTACCACTCCTTCTGAAACTATTCCAAAGAATACAAAAAGAGAGAATCCTTCCCAAATCATTTTATGAGACCAACATCATCCTGATACCAGAACCCAGCAGAGATTCAACAACAAAAGAAAACTTCAGGTCAATATTCATAATGAACATAGATGCAAAAATCTTCAATAAAATCGTGGCAAACCGATTGTGACAGCACATCAAAAAGCTTATCCATCATGATCTGGTACACTTCATTCCAGGAATGCAAGGCTGGTTCAACATACACAAGTCGATAAATGTAATCCATCACAAAAACTGAACCAAAGACAAAAACCACACTAAACCAAGGCCTTCAACAAAATTCAACATCCCTTTATGCTAAAAACTCTCAATAAACTAGGTATCAATTGAACACATCTCAAAATAATAAAAGCTATTTATGACAAACCCACATCCATATCATACTGAATGGGTAAAAACTGGAAGCATTTCTTTTGAAATCTGGCACTACACAAGGATGCCCTCTCTCACCACTCCTATTCAATATAATTTTGCTTGTTGCAATTGCTTGTTGCTTTGTCAAACAAAAATTGACAAATGAGATCTAACAGGCAACCTACAGAATGGGAAAAAATTTTGGCAATCTACCCATCTGACAAAGGGCTAACATCCAGAATCTACAAAGAACTAAAACAGATTTACAAGAAAAAAACAAACAAACCCATTCAAAAGTGGGCGAAGGACATGAACAGACACTTTTCAAAAGACATATATGAGGCCAACAAACATAGGAAAAAATGCTCGTCATCACTGGTCATTAGAGAAATGAAAATCAAAACCACATTGAGATACCATCTCATGCCAGTTAGAATGGTGTTCATTAAAAAATCTGGAGACAACAGATGCTGAAGAGGATGTGGAGAAATAGGAACACTTTTACACTGTTGGTGGGAGTGTAAATTGGTTCAGCCATTGTGGAAGACAGTGTGGTGATTCCTCAAGGATCTAGAAATAAAAATACCATTTGACCCAGCCATCCCATTACTGGGTATATACCCAAGGATTATAAATCATTCTATTATAAAGACACACGCACACATATGTTCATTGTGGCACTGTTTACAATAGCAAAGACCTGGAATCAACCCAAATGCCCATCAATGATAGACTGGACAAGGAAAATGTGGCACATATACACCAAGGAATACTATGCAGCCATAAAAATAATGAGTTCGTGTCCTTTGTAGGGACATGGATGAATCTGGAAACCATCATTCTCAGCAAACTGGCAAAAGAACATAAAATCAAACATTGCATGTTCTCACTCATAGGTGGGTGTTGAATAGTGAGAACACATGGACACAGGGAGGGGAGCATCACGCACCGGGGTCTGTTGGGGGAGTAGGGGAGGGACAGCAGGGGGTGGGTGGGGAGGTTGGGGAGAGATAACATGGGGAGAAATGCCAGACATAGGTGACGGGGGGATAGAGGCAGCAAACCATCTTGCCATGTATGTACCTGTGCGATAGTCCTGCATGATCTGCACATGTACTCCAGAACCTAAAGTACAATTTAAAAAAAAGAAAAAATAAAGACTCTAGACACTGGAGAAACAAGAAAATATTCAAAATAAGACAATAATTTGACTAAATTTGCATTTGAGGAGTCTCACACTGAATTCAATATAAAGGTCAGATACAAAGGCAGAGCTAGGCATATAGTAGGCCCCTAGAAAGTATTTGTTGAGTGAATGAATGGTTTCAGGACATGAATGAATTGATACAGGCATTTCTGAAGGCAGAGAGTCCTAGTGATGACTGTTGCAATAATTATTTAAATTAATCATGCTGAGGATGGGGAGAAGAAAATGTATTTGAAGGCAATTAAGGAGGTATAATTGATAGAGAACTTGATGATTTTTATATAGGTGGGAAAAAAGAAAATAAGGAATGCAACATGAATACCAAGTTTTTACATGAAAAAACTAGTTAGAAAAGGCTAGGACACTTTAGGTAGAAGACACAGAAGGTGAAGCAAATAATTGTGAAGATGATGGAGCAAAATCACTTAGATTTGGACAAGTTGGATTTGAGATGTGGTAGAAATATACAGTTGAATGTTAAAATCAGGAACGCAGGATATAAGTATGGCTTGAAGATATAGATTTGAGAATTAACACTGAATAAACAATAAGGCCCTCAGAGCAGAAAAGATCAGTCATGTAACTTGAGTAGAATAAATAGCGGATCTGAGTGGGAGTGACATCAGCAAGATGACTGCTTCCACTCTCCCTCACAGAAGTATTAACTGGCAAATATCCAAAGACAGGAATAACTTTGTGAAAATCCCTCAGCCAAGGGTGAAGCGTATGAATCCCATTGGCCCACTGAGACTGAGGAGAGCTACATTATAGGGGAAAACAAGAGTTTCACTTTGACTACATTGTTCCTCCTCCAGGCAGACACAATGCCACACCAAGAGGCTTTCCTTGGGTCTACTCTTTCATCAGTAGAAAAAAATGGCCTAAGGCAGACATTCAGCTTCCTCAGCATTCCACATCACTTCCAGGAGGCTCATTTATTTCTTTCTGCCTGGGAAATATGAAGGGAATTGGCAGGGCTAGACCACCTGAGGCCCATTATGAACAAAAAAGAGGGGTCAAGCTCACAGTGACCAGCACACAAATTTTGGCAGTGGGACCACATCCCTGCCAAAGGGATTGCTCAAACACAGAGTTCAGAAGACAGATGCTGCCAAGGTTGTGGAAAAAATGAATGTTTTTACATGGCTAGTAGGAGTGTAAATTAGTTCAACCATGGTGGAAGACAGTGTAGTGATTCCTTAAAGATCTAGCGACAGAAATACCATTTGACCCAGCAATCCCACTACTGAGTATATGCCCAAAGGGTATAAATCATTTTATTATAAAGACACATGCATGCATATGTTCATTGCAACATTATTCACAATAGCAAAGGCATGGAATCAACCCAAATGTCCTTCAATGATGGACTGGATAAAGAAAATGTGGTACATACACACCATGGAATACTATGTAGCCATAAAAAGGAACAAAATCATGTCATTTGCAGGGACATGGATGAAGCTGGAAGCCATTATCCTCAGCAAACTAATGCAGGGACAGAGAACCAACCACTGCATATTCTCACTTATAAGTGGGAGCTGAATGATGAGAAAATATGGACAAATGGTGGGGAACTACACACAGTGGGGCCTGACAGGGGTAAGGTTAGGGGGAAGGAAAGCATCAGGAAGAATAGCTAATAGATGCTGGGCTTAAGACCTGGGTTGAATAGTTGATCTGTGCAGCAAACCACCATGGCACACTTTTACCTGTGTAATAAACCTGCACATCCTGCATATGTACCCTGGAACTTAAAATAAAAGTTGAAGGAAAAAAGTCCTGGAAGATAGCCAAGAAAATACCTGTCTTGACATTGGCCTTGGCAGAGAATTCCTCTACGTCCTCAAAAATAATTACAACAAAACCAAAAATTGACAAGTGGGACCTAATTAAACCAAAGAGCTTCTGCACAGCAAAAGTAACTACAAACAGAGTAAACAGATGATGAATTGGATAAAGAAAATGTGGTATGTATACATCATTGAATACTACACAGCCATAAAAAAGAATGGAATAATGTCCTTTGCAGCAACCTGAATACAGCTGGAGGCCAATATCCTAAGTCAATTACCACAGAAACAGAAAACCAAATACCAGATGTTCTCACGTAAAAATGGGGGCTAACCATTGGTTACATGTGGACCTAAAGATGGGAACAATACACACTGGGGACTACAAGAGGGGAAAGGAAAGACGGGGGCAAGTGTTGAAAAACTACCTATTGTTAGGTACTATGTCCACTACTTGTGTGGCAGTTTCAATCCTACCTCAAACCTCAGCATGACACAATATACGCTTGTAACAAACCTGCTTATGTACTCCCTGAATCTAAAATAAAAGTTGAAAAAATATGTCAGTTACTGACAGATGAATATGACGTGTTATCACTCATATGTCAGAGCTAAAAAAAAAATGGATTTCACAAAGAAATGGATTTCACAAAGATAGAGGTAAACTGGTGGTTACTAGAGGCCCAGAAAGGGAAGAGAGTGGGAGATGAAGGGAGAACAAAAAAGGGAATATAAATATATATATTACCACTGAACTATACGATTAAAAGGGTAAAGATGGTAAATTATATTGGTATATTTAACATCAATGAAAAAATTTAAGAAATTAAAAGCTTCATACAGAAAATAAAACCAAAATGAAAAGGCAACCTATGGATTGAGAGAAAATATTTGCAAACCATATATATGATGAGAGACTAATATCCAAAATATATAAGGAACTCATGCAACTCAATAGTAATAATGGTAATAATTTGATTTAAAAATGTGCAAAAGACCTATGCAGACATTTTTCCAAAGAAGACATACAAAGGTCAACAGGTATGTGAACAGGTGCTCAACATCACTAATCATCAGGAACATTCAAATCAAAGCCATCATAAGATAACATCTCACACTTGTTATTGAAAAGTAAGAGATAACTTATTAGGAGGATGTAGATAAAAGGGAGTCTTTGTGCATTGATGTTGGGAGTGTAAGTTAGTACTGATGTTATTTATAACAGTATAGGATTTCTTAAAAAATTAAAAACATAACTACCATATGAGCTAGTAATTTTATTTCTGGGTATATATCTGAAGGAAACAAAATCCATATGTTGAAAAGATACCTTCACTCCCATGTTCACTGTAGCATTATCAGAATAACCAAGACATGAAAACAACCAAAGTAGCCATTGATAAATGAATGAATAAAGAAAATGTTATGAATGTATTTATACACACATACATATTATTATATACAACATATTATGTATAATATTACTATATCTACTATATATAGGATGTAATGTTATATATAATATATACATAATATGTATAGTAATGTTATATATACACTATATATAGTGAGTGTGTATATGTATATATAATGTAATGTTATTCAGGCATGAAATAGAAGGAAATCTTGCCATTTGCAACAGCATAGATGAACCTGGAGCACCTTATGCTAACTGAAATAAGTCAGCCAGAGCAAGACAAATATTTTATGATCTCACTTATATGTGCAATCTAAAAAGTGCAAACTCAGAAAAGAGTCAGTAGAATGGAGGTTGCCAGAGTCTGGAGGATGGGAGGAATGAGGAGATGTTGGTCAAAATGTACAAATAGCCAATTATAGAGAATAAGTTCTAGGAATCTAATGCACAGCGTGGTAACTATAGCTAATAAGGCTGTATTGTGTCATTGAAATTTGTAAGAGTACATCTTAAATGCTCTCAATACAAAACATAAAATTGATAAAATGTGAGGTGATGATTGTGTTAACTAACTTGAATGTGGTAATCATTTCACAATATATACATATATCAAAATGTGTGCAATTTTGTCAATTAAATTATACCTCATTAAATCTGGAAACAAACAAACAAACAAATCGAAAACAAGAGGGCCCAAGATGGAGACTTGAAGAATGCCAGCCATTCTGATGAATTTTCCTACTTTCCCATTGATTGTAAATTGTTCTCCTGTCTGTTGAATTATCTAAAGCATGCTGATAAAAATTTGAGTTTTTGAATGCCAATTTCATAAGCCTAACCAGCATTAAAACACAAAAGAATAAAAATAGATGAATATGATGGTGATCGCTATGAATGAGTAGGAAGATAATGACTGTGGTGGAAGATCCAAGTAAGAAAACTGACTAAAAGGAAGCTTGCTAAAAGATATCTTGGGTACAAAACTCAAGGGTACATGTAAGTCAAGCTTCAGTGATCAGTAATTCCAGTTGTCAGACTGGAATTATGCCTGAAACTTAGCAAGACAGAGTATCCCTGAGAACTTAGACTATGAATTGGCTAAGAAGCCTAACAATGAAAGAGATTGGATTTATAAAATTCACTGTTCCAAAATTATGCCTTGTTTAGTTGGATGTAATGACTTAGCTGGATACTAAGATTACTTTATCAAGATGACATTTCTCAGTTTATAGAAAGGCAGATTTCTCTATAACATGGCTAAATAAGAAAACCACAGGCTAATATAGTTCTTCAGAGGCTATGGTATATGAAAATACAATTGTGACCCAAAAGTAAGTTTAGTTCCTTGCACATTTGTGACACTATTTCGCCAGAAGATATCCTTTTGTTTGAGAGTGGCCTGATGGCTTTGATATAGCATGCATGTATATATACACACACACACACACACACACACACACACACACACATATATGCCTAGAGTCTCACACCTGTAGATTGAAGAGATTCCTTCAAATTTATATCACTTTGCTTGCTACTAAAGATTATTACCACTTGTTATTTTCTCAATTGGAACAAAAAATAATTACTCACTATCACTCCTATCTTATCCAATAATATTTGAAAGACTAATTAATTTTTCCTATGTTTCTTCCCCTTTCTTTTTTAAGACATATAATTTCAAGCCATTTGGAATGTCATATTTGTATTCATTCCACTATTCTGGAATCATTTTTGTTTTTGTCAACTTGAATTTCTCCAAGGACCCAATCCTACTTGTACCACCAAAATTTGAATAGTTCTTTACTGCAGATTGACAAATAGTAAAAATAGAAAAAAGATTAAAATCCAATTCAATGTAATATGCTTCAATCATCTAAAACCTAGCATTTTAGCTCCGAGTATTTTATTGCTGAATTGTGTTTCACTTTGCTGACCATAACATTTTTTTCTTTTTGAGACAGAGTCTTGCTCTGTTGTCCAGGCTGGAGTGCAGTGGCATGATCTCAGCTCACTGCTACTTCTGCCCCCCAGGTTCAAGCAATTCTCCCACTTCAGCATTCTGAGTAGCTGGGACTACAGGTACACACTACTGCACCTGGTTAATCTTTATATTTTTAATATTGATGGGATATCATCATGTTGGCCAGGCTGGTCTTGAACTCCTGACCTCAAGTGATCTGCCTATCTTGGCCTCCCACAGTACTGGGATTACAGGTTTGAGCCATCATGCCAGCCTGTAGCATTTTAATCTAGTCAATCAGTCTTGAAAAATAAAGCCTTGTTTTCCATGGTACCTAAACAAACTGATATGGTTTGGCTCTGTGTCCCCACCCAAATCTCTTCTTGAATTGTAATCTCCATGATCCCCACATATTGAGGGAAGGACCTATGGGCAAGTGATTGGATCATGGGGGCTGTTTCCCTATGCTGTTCTTGTGTTAGTGAAGGAGTTCTCATGAGAGCTGATGGTTTTATAAGTGTATGGATGATCACCCTTCACAGCACTCTCCCTCCTGCTGTCTTGTGAAGAAGGTGCCTGGTCCCCCTTCACCTTCTACCATGATTGTAAGTTTTCTGAGGCCTCTCTGGCCTCATGGAACTGTGAATCAGTTTAACCTCTTTCCTTTATAAATTACCCAGTCTCAGGTATTTCTTGATGACAGTGCAAAAACTGATGAATATGACTAATACACCAACCTCTTTGATATCAATTTTGTGTTAAGAATAAGAAAAATAAGGCAGAAAATGGAGAGATAGACATATTGAAATTTAAAGAATATAATTGGGTTTGAAAAAATGTTTTAGGTAAAAATCTTTCCATTGAAAAAATTTTTCAAAATGAATATGGAGTGGTGGGGAAAATTTGAAGGTGTTGAGAAGTTATTTTAAAAAAGGAAAAGTTGTAAGAGTGAAAAGAAATAGTCTGGTTCAATCTACTGGTTGAGAAACGTTGAGAGAGCAATTTTAATCACCCTTGTTCCATTGTCTCTTACTGCCAAGTCTTTCTAAAAGACTCAATTCAAAGCTTTAATTCCTTTATTCCATCCTCTTCCTTCCACATTTTCCTTTTCTTCTCTTTCTCCCCTTCACCTTCCTCCTTCCTTTTCTTCTTTCTGTTCTCCCTCATCACAGAGTTTTGCAATAAGGGATTCAAAAAACTTGCCAGTATGCATACAAGGGTAAGAAATAAATAAAGGAAAGGGTAAATATGGGTTAGAATAACTGGGAACCATGCCAAATAAATTCCATATTTAATGCAGTTTAATTCACTTCAGCAATAATTTATAAAGTACCTCCTACATACAAGACATCCTAGTAAGCACTAGGGACACAAAGATGATATTTAACATATTGTCTTAAAGGAGTTTATATTCAAGTATATTTAATTCAGAAATCCAGTGACTGTTTTTACTGGAAAGAATTGTCATATTTTCCATTTTTCACCTAATATTTACTAAAGAGTTTATATAGCAGCATTTGAGGAGTAAATAAGATCTAGCAAGGATGATTGTTTGCTATTCTGTTGTCTAGGACAATAAGTATTTATCAATGGAGCTCTTTAATGTACCTAGTGCAACCTAGACATTTTAGACTCTAAAATTATACCATTATTTAATTTTATCCACCTACAAACAGGAACATAACAATTGGACTAAACTGGAAGCTCCAAGATGATCTTACTATGTTTGGGTAGCTTTCCACTGAACCATAGAGTGAGTTAGTCATTATGACAGTGCTAGTCAGGGTTTTCAATTCTAAGAGTTGTCTTTCCTCAGCTCTCCCTTCTTTCCTTCCCTCTTTCCATTTCTTTCTTAAGCATCTATTGACTCTGCTACAAACAAGGCACTACAATCCAGTAGTGCTCCCTTACTCTGCTCTTCCTATCAACAAGCAAACATTTCAAGGGCCACCCATGACATATGAAGGCATAAAGTGTATGAATTATGTAAGTTTCATAGTGTCTGGTAGTTTCCATATACAATTTTTAGATTTCATTTTTTAAATCAAAATATGAACTTTGTTTGAGAAGTCAAAGACTACGACATAAAAACATTAACAATGTTCTGCATCCCCATTTCCTGCTCTACAAAGACAAATTCTTTTCAATACTTTTAGTTCTTTCTTTTGTAATTTATTTCTATATCTCTAACATACCTATATTTTGCTTATTTAATCTTTTAATTACTTTTTTTTAGTCTTAGGTATTATCTATTGATCCAAACTGTGGATGGCAAGTCTTCAGCTCTCTTTTATCCCTACTCCCTACCACCTTTGTAGTTATATAATGAGCCAAGGTGTGGACCTTACTAGTGGAGCCTGAGTAAAAGTTGGCTGGGCGATGTGTTATGTATTAGAAATCACAGCCTTGCTTCTTATTCTCTCAGCCTATCTCTTTGCTTTTGTCATTGCTACAACAAATAAATATGTATCAAAATGTAGCCCACTGAAGTTTGTTTCCATGCCTTTATTGCTTTCTAGTTTGGATCATATCTGCTGCTCTCTGTGGGACACCTTTGGAAATGTGCTTAGCCATATCATGCATCCATAATACTGGAAGTGCAAAAATTAACTTCCCTAGGACAACTCATCTAATGAAGGGGAGGACTGGTGGACAGATGTTGCCTTCTGTTTCTTGGTCTGACCCAACCCTGAAGTTCAGTCTACATATTATTTTAGAAGACCTCTGTGGGACAAAGCCACAATTCTCTATGGTGGTAGCTAGCTTAACAATACATTGCCTTTTTCTTTTCTCTGGTTTCACCCCTTCCAGTCTCCCTCTCACATTCCCCAAAAAAGCTACCTCCATGCAGGTTCTTACTCTAGGCTCTGATTTCTGGGAAACCAAGGCTACTACAAAGACTTTTGGGAAAGATGATTAAAAGGAGAGAAATGTACAAGGAGAAAGTTCTGCCCTTTCTCATCACTTTTGAACATGATCTTGAGGTTATCTTGCTAGGTGCTATGAAAAAAAGAAGCCAGAGAATCACAAAAGAGGGGTGGCATCCACAAAGAATCACAAAGAAGCATTGCTGAAATTGCTAAACTGCCTAATTAACAAATTCCAGGACTGCCTTCTTTCAGATTTCTTGTTATGTGAAATAATAGTGCTTTAAATATGTTATCTAGGAATTTCTTAATTGCAACTGAAAGCATTCATGACACACATTGCAATCTTCCTTGGCTTTAGGCCTGTCCTGATGGGGATGGAAAACAACTTCTTCTTATGTCCTAACTTTGCACATATTATTCCTTGCACTGGAAATGGCCTCATGATTTCTTCCTTTTCTTCCTGTTTGCTCCTTTCCTTGGCTGTCTAATTTTCATTTTTCTTCAAGATTCAACTCAAGTTCCACGTTTAGTTTGAAATTAAATGCCCCTTCTCCTTCTTGCCTCATACCCTTGCATACCTTCCTCAGAACACCTTACACAGTGTCTTATAATTTACTATGTGTCTTTCTGTCTCTAAGTTGTAATATTTTAACTGTAATATTCCACCTAAATTGTAATATTCCTAAAGACAGAAACTCTGTTTCCAGGGCTTAGTACAATGCCTAACATTTTAATGATATATTTACTGAATGATTAGATATAGCTAGGAGGGGAGATGCTGGCGGAATGGTAATATAGACAAACCATAGGTTGGACTCAGAGTCAGGGTCATTTGATCTAACACTCCTATTTCATAGAAAACAAAACAAGTTGCATATCAATAGTAAAGAATTTCTACTGTATAAAAATTACTAAAATATTCTATAAAACAAATGGATGAGATTAAGCAATCTTTTTGATTCCTTCCAAACAATTTAAAAAATGACTTATTTCTTCTTAAAAAAATTTAATGCCAGATACAGGTAGAGAAAGTCGTAGAGTCAAGGTTTCTTGACAGTCTTTTTCAAATGTCTCCTTTGCCACATAGCTCCATGGATACATGAATAGATGTCATTATTGAGGTTGACCAAAACTTCTAGCCCAAGACCCCTGTGAGCAAAATTTCTGTATAAATAAATTTTATTAAAAACAAGTAGTGAGTTGGTTATCAAGCTATTATTTCTCAAACCTGCCATTCTACATTCTTCTCTGTGATGCTGTGGCTGGGACCCTGTAGACCACATTGCTGCTTTGCCTGTCTGCTCCATGATAAGCTGCTGATAGAGGATACTAGAGAGAGTCTGAAAGGCAGAAGGAAAGACAGGGTCATGCTCCTTTCTGTTGGTTTTCTGTTAGGATCACTATCAGCAGTGGTTCTGTTAGGATCACTATCAGCAGCAGTGGCTGCAAACCATTTATTTCAGTTCCCAGTTTTTTTCTCCATAATCTGATACTCAAGCCCTCTTTCTCACAGATGCCTGCACCAGCTCCACTGGTACTTTCCTTTGAGCTCCTGGGACATCAGCATCAGCCAGACAGCATCTCTTCCTCCAAATTCTGTGTCTCAGCTCTGTGGGACCATCCTTTCTCCAAGCTCTTTGTCTAATAACACCGGTCATTTCTGTTTGTCATCCCAGCCCTAGGGCCAGCAGTTGAATTCTGCAGTTACTACTTTCGTTACCACAGCGTTCTTTCTTTCCTTTTTCTAGTCCTCTACCACCTGTTTAACTGAATCCTTATATAAAGTTGTCTCTATTAAAGTAACTGGCATGGCGTTTATTTTCTTAACTAGAATCATAGTGTGAGACATATGAATCTATTTTAAAACATATGTACATAGTTATTTAAGTTTATTTTTATATGTTAATAGAAAGCAAACATCTTAATCAATATCTGTAAGTAATTTTTTCTTTATGGTAAATCAGTGTAAACTCTCATGAACTACTTGAAAACCAGGATTGCTATGGGTTGGATGTAGTTTGTCCACACCAAAACTCCTGTTGAAATTTGATATCTAACATGGTGATGTTGAGGGTTGGGGCCCAGTAGGAGGGGGTTGGGGCCCAGTAGGAGGAGATTGGGCCATAGTGGGTGGATGCATCCTAAATATATTAATGTCTTCCATGGGGGTGAGTGAGTTCTCACTCTCTCTTGAAAATGGATTAGTTTCTATGAGAGCAGTCTCTTATAAAGTGTCTGGCTTCCTTGGTTTCTCTCGATTCCTCTCTTGTCTTGTGATCTTTTTGCACACACTGACTCTTCTGCTTTGCCATGAGTGGAAGCAGCATGAGGTACTCACCAGATGCAGCTACTCAATCTTAGACATTCCAACTAGGTTTATTATAAGCCAAATAAACCTTGTTTTTTTAATAAATGTTCAGTCTCAGTTATTCTGTTTTAGTAACACAAAATGGACTAGGGATAATTTTATTAATTCATGTGTTCCTTAACCATAGTAGGCTGTTGAATGAATTAATTCGAATTCCTGGATAAAACTCCTGGGTAAAATACCAAAGAAAGTCTAACTCATGAAGCCATGACTATGTCAGCAGGAATTTAGCCTTTTTGGATGCAGAGCAGATGATCATTTATGATAAAAAGAAATTGTGGCATTTTCTGTAACATCATCATTTAAGCTTTAGAATTAATTTGGAAAATATGTTTATTTATGACTTAAAGAAGCTGAACTTAGAATCAAATTTCTGGCCATCAGGGGCTGAAATGTGCCAAGGTCATAAAAACATGACCATTCATTACATGCCTACTGTGTGCCTGGCATGGTGCTATTTTGCATGTATTATCTCTAATTTTTCCCAAAATCTTATTTTTAGTAATACAGTATTCATTTTACAAATTACGAAATAGGCTATGATAGTCTAAGTAAATTGCTCAGGATTGCAAAACTAGTTAGGAGCTAAGGTGTGATTTAAAACCAAGGTTTTTTATTTCTAAGACTATTTTATTTTTCCATGTCTTCTTAGGGCTTAAGAGTTGGCCTTGCTAATTGAGATAGAGATGTACAAACTTGTACTTCATATTTTCATATCTAGTACAATGTGCTGTAATAAGCACTTGAACTTATTGTTGGCTCCTATGAGAAGTAACAGCTTTAAAACAGCTTAAGGCTTGAAGTCTTTTTATATAGAAACAAATGCTAATAAAACAAAACAGTGCCTTTCCTACACTCTCTCAACTGTTGTTAAGTGTAGTTAATCTACTCCTGACCCAGTGCATAGGCTTTGATCTGATTGCTTTTCTGGATCTGAATCTAATTTACTGTTGAAATTTGATTGAGATTTAGCTTTGATTAGCGTAGTGTCAGAGGTACATGGGGCTTTTTCTTTTAGGAGCCTATGGTTTTATTTTCTCTATCACTATCTCTAAGATACCTCTTGATAAACTTTTTGTCAGCATTAGAGAATTGCTTCTATTAGGCATTTGCCTTATTGTGCACTCAGTAATCTTAGGGTTTTTTTTTTTCTTTTCCAATTCTCTCTCTTTCTGACCAAAGACCAAATCACTTTGTGAGATGGAGCAGGAACAACTATTGATCTTGTTAGGAATAAATCTCCTATCTGTTCGATGCTAAAGGGATTTCCCAATGTACATGTCTGCTAAATTTATTTCTTATTCCTTCTCAGCCTTTAGAAGTGTGGAACAACAATTTTCTTCATTAATTAGAAAATTTAAAATTTGATACACATATAATAGTAGAAAGGCCATTAACCTACCAGATCATTGCTAACAGCAGCTGTTTTCACACTGATACTGGTTACATTTGTGTAAGCCTTTATGTCTTACATGGAGTATTTTGGACCAAAAAACACAATTTTGGAAATAAGATTTTCAGACAGAAGAAAAATTTTGACAGTTTGGCAGGTGAAGAAATACATGCTGAACATGATGGTCCAAGAGCTGTTTTGAATGAACCAAGAATGGTTAGAAGGGATTCAAATAAAACAGAGATGGACAAGCTCATATTTCATATTTTTATATTTAGAGCAATGTGCTCTATTTGAACTTATTGTTGGCCAATAGGAGAAATACCAATTTTAAAACAGCTCAAAGCTTGAAGTATTTTTATGTAGAAATAAATGTAGAAGCACAAGGAAACTGCAATCTCCCTCAGCCCCAACTAGGAACTCCGTGGGAGCTGAAAAGGAAGCAGTACTGGAAACGGAGATGAGGTTTGGATTCAAGGCAAGTTTTATTTACATCCCAGTTTTTCTTGAGACTAGCCCTGCTAGTAGCTAGTCTTGCCCAGAAAATGCTAAGCATGAAGATTTTCTGTTCATGAAAAACATAGAAGAAAAGCTGCATGGCATTCACATATGCAGTGTCTTTCTTAAGAGTTTGGGAAGTGAAAAAGGTACTGGTGGTTTGTAGGGAAATTACAAAGTGAGAAAAAAGATTAAAAATAAGAATTCCAGCAAAGATCAAAAGAACCCTGCTAGAGAATTTCTCGTGATCTAGAAGTTGATTATTATGATTTAGTGCACATTCTCTTAATTGCTATTGCTATTTTTCAAATCAGTCTCCTGGAGATGTGGGAGCATAACACCAATTTTACAGTTTAACTCAAAGCTTAACTTTATTTACCTTAGAGACATACATATTTATGAGTGCTTACCCATAAACTGAAGAATACACGTAAGATACCATGTTGAAGGGAGACAGAGAATGAAGCAGGAAAGGAATATTTATTGAGCATCTATTTTGCATCAGATATTGTACTAGGTTTCTTTTTTAAAAAAAAAAAAACTTAATTTTGAGATAATTGTAGGTTCACATGCAATTTAGGAAAAAAGTGGAGAGAGATCCAAGATGGCTGATCACTAGCAGCTCAGGCACGTAGCTCCCAGTGAAAGCGCAGAGAACGAGAGGACGCCACACTTTCAGACGAATATTTGTAGCTCACGGACCAGGAGATTCCCAGTGGAGGAACTCCACGGGTCGCCAGAGCGACTCTTGTGGCCGGCGCGGCGGTTTTGCTGGCGCCTTAAAGCGGCAGTTCTTGGTGTAGACTCCAGAGATTCCTGGGCAGAAAGGCACCATCAACCTTAACACCGCTGTCTTGGCCGGCGCAGTGGATTGCTCAGATTTCGGCGCTGGGAATCAAAAAGTTGGACGTCCGCTCAGAGACCTAGTTAGAAAGTCGGTAATTACAAAGACGACAGATGGATAAATATATAATCAAGGGAAGAAAGCAGCCTAAAAAGGCAGAGAATACTCAAAATCAGAATGCCTCTCCCCCTACAGGGGATCACAATTCCTCATCAGAAACGGAACAAGGCTTAATGGAGAACGAGTGTGTTCCAATAACAGAAGCAGGTTTCAAAATGTGGGTGATGAGAAACTTCTGTGAGTTAAAAGAACTTGTTCTAACCCAATGCAAAGAAACTAAGAACCTTAAAAAAAGGTTTGACGAAATGCTAACGAGAATGGACAATTTAGAGAGGAATATAAGTGAATTGATGGAGCTGAAAAGCACAACACGAGAACTTCGCGAAGCATGCACAAGCTTAAACAGTCGAATTGATCAAGCAGAAGAAAGGATATCAGAAGTCGAGGACCAGCTCAGTGAAATGAAACGAGAAGACAAGATTGGAGAAAAAAGGATAAGAAGGAATGAGCAAAGTCTCCAGGAAATATGGGACTATGTGAAAAGACCTAATCTACGTTTGATAGGTGTACCTGAATGTGATGAAGAGAATGAATCCAAGTTGGAAAATACTCTTCAGGATATCATACAGGAAAACTTTCCCAACCTAGCAAGGCAAGGTAATATTCAACTCCAGGTAATACAGAGAACACCACAAAGATATTCTTCAAGAAGACCAACCCCAAGGCACATAATTGCCAGATTTATTAGGGTTGAAATGAAGGAGAAAATACTAAGGGCAGCCAGAGAGAAAGGTCAGGTTACCCACAAAGGGTAATCTATCAGACTCACAGCAGATCTCTCAGCAGAAACCCTACAAGCCAGAAAAGAGTGGGGACCAATATTTAACATCCTTAAAGAAAAGAACTTTCAACCCAGAATTTCCTATCCAGCCAAACTAAGCTTTATGAGCGAAGGAAAAATTAAATCTTTTGCAAACAAACAAGTACTTAGAGAGTTCACCACCACCAGGCCTGCTTTACAAGAGCTTCTGAAAGAAGCACTATACATATAAAGGAACAACCAATATCAGCCTTTCCAAAAATATATCAAAAAGCAAAGAACATTAATACAATGAAAAATTTACATCAACTAATGGGCAAAACAGCCAGCTAGCATCAAACGCCAGTATTAAACTTATATATACTGCAATTGGATAAAAAGCCAAAACCCATCGATATGCTGCATCCAGACCCATCTTACATGCAACAATACACAAAGACTCAAAGAGAAGGAGGAAGATTTACCAACCAGAGAGTAAAAATAAACAAATAAACAAAAAGCAGGAGGTGCAATTCTCGCCTCTGATAAAGTAGACTTTAAAGCAACAAAGATCAAAAGAGGCAAAGAAGGACATTACATAATGGTAAAAGGATCAATGTAACAAGAATAGCTAACGATTCTATCGATCAACGAGATAGAAAATTAACAAGGATATTCAAGACTTGAACTCAGACCCGGAACAACAAAACTTAATAAACATTTATAGAACTCTCCACTTCAAATACACAAAACATACATTACCACCTCACACCTATTCCAAAAGTGACTACATAATTGGAAGCAAATCACTCCTCAGTAATCGCATAGCATTTCATATGAAATATTGGTTGGCTGTTTGTTTGTTATCTTCTTCCCTTATTCCTTCCTGACTACATCATTAAGTATAATTATCAGTATACAGGAGGTTTTTAATACCCATTACTAAATTGCATTCTAGCCTGGGCAAGAAAGCAATACTCCCATTCTCTCTCCCTCTTTCTTTTCCTTTTTCCTCCTCCCCATTCTCTCTCTCTCTTTCTCTTCCTTTTTCCTCCTCCCCATTCTCTCTCTCTCTTTCTCTAAAAAAAAAAAAAAAAAAAAAAGGAAAAAAGTGCAGAGAGAGCCCATGTACCTTTTACCCAGTTTTTTTTTTTTACACCAATGGTAACATCTTATAAAGATATAATATAATATGAAAAACTTGCTTACTCTAGAAGCCCAGTTCAATCCCATTTTAAATAGAAAAATTTGGGGTAAGAGTTTAAAATAATGCTGAATTTTACCCAGTAAAATAAAAGTAAAATTGAATTAAAATTTTAGTTACTTACACAAAGCAAGGAATATCTGTGGAAAATAATGTTTAAAAAGTAATATTAGTAGCTGATATGGTTTGTCTGTGTCCCCACCCAAATTTCATCTTGAATTCCCATGTGTTATGGGAGGGACCCAGTGGGAAGTAATTAAATCATGGAGACAGGTCTTTGCCATGCTCTTCTCATGATAATTAATAAGTCTCACAAGATCTGATAGTTTTAGAAAGGGGAGGTTCCCTGCACAGCAAGCTCTCTTCTCTTGTCTGCCACCACGTAAGACATGCTTTTCATCTTCTGCCATGATTGTGAGGCCTCCCCAACCATGTGGAACTCTAAGTCCAACAAATCTCTTTCTTTTGCGAATTGCCCAGTCTTGGGTATGTCTTTATCAGCAGTGTAAAAATGGACTAATATAGTAATAAACATGAATGAGTGACCAGTCAGATCCTAAAGAAAGAAGATAATTTTAAAAGAATTTAAAAATTTGAGAGTTTAGTTTCTACTAGCTATTAAGAGATTATGTATCTAAAATAACAAAACAGTTTGGTATCAGTGAAGAATACCAAGATAAATCAGTAGAATAGAATATCAAGTCCAGAAATGGAGTCAAATAGATGTATGTGCTTTAGTCTTTTAGAAGAGGGAAATTCAAAATTAGTGGAAGTGATAGCATATTCAAAAGTGATGAGGACAGTTTAGTCAGGGAAAAAAACTGACATCATAACCTTACTATATATACCAAAATAAATTTGCAGATGAAACTCAAATATTGGAGGAAAAAAGAAACTAGAGTTGTGAATAAGATAAGGGCTTACTTTGAGAATGCTATGATTATCTAGGTAATAGACTCATTTGTAACCGAAACCTCATCATCATGCAATATGCCCAGGTAACAAACTTTCACATGTGCCCCCAAAGCTAAAATAATCATTGAAATAAAAAAGAAAATGTGATTGGAGCTGATAATTTGATAATCATGACAAGAAACCCAGAAGCTTTATTGGAAAAGATGAATAAATTTTACTACATGCAAATTAAAATTATTGAGGAGGAAAATGCTATTAAATTATTTCAAATCAAAACCACAGAGACACATGCCTACAAAATTTGTGAAAAAGAGTTTATTTCCTTCAGCAAATCAATAAAAAAAAAAAGACCAAATGCCTAATAGTAAAAGGGTAAAGAATACCAACAGGAAGTTTATAGATAAGTACAAGTGGTGAGTAAAGATACAAAATTATTCTGAACCTACTTGTAATTAGGCAATTACAATATAAAATTTTTAACAAAGTGCCATTTTTCTTTGATAAGATTGACATAGATTAAAATTAGGTATTGAACGTATTAGTTCAAGAAAAACAAGCTCTCACTCTTGCATGAAGATATGTATGTGTATATATATATGTATATATTTGTCAATTGCATATAATTTTTTAAAAACTTATTTTAAGTTTAGTGATACAAGTGCAGGTTTGTTACATGGGTAAACTTGTCATGGGGGTTTGTTTTACAGATTATTTCATCACCCAGGTATTAAGCCTAGTACCTATCAGTTATTTTTCCTGATTCTCTCCTTTCTTCCACCCTCTAGCCTCCAATAGGCCCCAATTTGTGTTGTTCCCTCTGTGTGTCCATGTGTTCTCATCATTTAGCTTCCCCTTATAAGTGAGAACATGTGGTATTTCTGTGTTTGTTTACTGAGGAAAATTGCTTCTAGCTCCATCCATGTCCCTGCAAAGGACATGAGCTCATTCTTTTTTATGGCTGTATAGTATTCCATGATACATATGTGCCACATTTTCTTTATCCAGGCTCTCATTGATGGGTATTTATCTTGATTCCACATCTTTACTATTGTGAGTAGTGCTGCAATGAACATATGCATGCACAAGAACACTTATACTCTGTTGGTGGAAGTGTAAATGAGTTTAGACAATGTGGAAGACAGTGTGGTGATTTCTCAAAGACCTAAAGACAGAAATACTATTCATCCAAGCAATCCCATTACTGGGCATCCAAAGGAATGTAAATCATTCTATTATAAAGATCTATGTTGAAAGACACTAATTGCTGCATTTTTTTATAGTAAAACAGAGCAAAAACAGATGTGTATTTGTCCATTCTTGCATTGCTATAAAGAAATACCTGGGACTGAATAATATATGATAAGAGGTTTAATAGGCTCATGATAAGAGCCTGTACAGGAAGCACAGTGCTAGCATCTTTTGCCAACTACTTCTGGGGATCCCTCAGGAAGCTTACAGTCATTGTGGAAGGTGAAGGGGGAGCAGGCATTTCACATGGTGGGAGCAGGAGCAAGTAAGGGGAGGCACCACACATTTTTAAACAATCAGATCTTGTGAGAACTCGCTCACTATTGCAAGGATAGCACTGTGCCCTGAAGTATCTACTCCCATGATCCAATCACCTCTGAATAGGCCCCACCTCCAACACTGGGGATTACAATTCAATATGCGATTTAAGTGGGGACAAATATTCAAACTATATCCTTCCATCCCTGCTTCCCCAAATTTCACGTCTTTCTCACATTGCAAAATACAATTATACTTACCCAATACAATAATCCCCTAAAATCTTAACTCGTTCCAGCATTAATTCAAAAGTCTTAAGTCTAAGTCCAAAGTTTCATCTGAGACTTACTTTCTTCTATGTGAGCCTATAAAATCAAAACAAGTTATTTACTTCCAAGATACAATGGGGGTTCAGGAATTGGATAAACATTCCCATTCCAAAAGCAGTAATCAGCCAAAATAGAGGGGGTACAGGGAGGGCTACAGGCCCCAGCTAAGTTTAGAACCCAGCAGGATACAAAAATTAGCCAGGCTTAGTGGCAGGCACCTGTAATCCTAGCTACCTAGGAGACTGAGTCAGGAGACTCGCTTGAGCCTGGGAGGAGGAGGTTGCAGTTAGCTGTGATGGCACCATCACACTTCAGCCTGGGTGACAGAGCAAGACTCCATCTCAAAAACAAAACAAACAAAACACAAACCAACAACAACAACAACAACAAAAACCCCAGCAGAGCAGTCATCAAATTTTAAAGCTCCAAAATTATCTTATTTGATTCCATCTCCCACATCCAGGGCACAGTGGTGCAAGAGGTGGGCCCCTTAAGGCCTTGGGCAGCTCCATCCTTATGAGTCTGAAAAGTGTAGCCCCCATGGCTGGTCTTACTGGTTGCTGTCGAGTGCCTGCAGCCTTTCCAGGTGCAGGTTGCAAGCTGCTGGTGAATCTAAAATTCTTGGGTCTGGAGGATTTCCCACAGCTCCACTAGGCAGTGCCCCAGTGGGGACTCTATGGGGGATTCAACCCTATGTTTTCCCTTCACACTACCCTAGTAAATAGGTTCTCTCTGAGGGCTCTGCCCTAGCAGCAGGCTTCTGTCTGGGCATCAAAGCTTTCTCATACATCTTCTGAAATGTAGGTGGAAACTGTGAAACCTCTTTCATTGTTGTACTCCGCATGCATACATGCTTAATACCATGTGAAAGCAGTCGAGGCATATGACTTGCACCCTCTGAAGCAGCAGCCCAAGCTATATCTGGGGCCCTTCAGCTGAGGATGGAGCTGGAGCAGCCTGAATGTAGGGAGCAATGTCCTGAGGCTGCACAGGGTAGTGGGGTAGGGGGCTGTGAACCCTGGAAACATTCTTTTCCTCTAGACTTCAGGCCTGTGATTGGAGGAGTTGCTTCTTAGATCATTTATACCTCAAACCTCAGCAGCATGCTATTTACCCATGTAAAAAACCTTCACATGTACCCCCCGAACCTAAAACAAAAGTTGAAAAAACAAAAAGAAAATAAAAGTAAGAATTTAGAAAAAAATACAAGAAAATGGTTGAGTATTGCCTTGAATAGTAGAGTTTAAAGGTAGATATTACCTTTTTTATATGCTACCAAGCTATAAAAGTGTTTTAGCAAGTGCATGTATTGCCTTTATAACTACTACCAAAAGTAGTTGATAGATTTAGAAATAGTTTCCAAGCATGAATGAGGACTTCGTACTAAGAGGTCATATCTAGCATTCCCAGAATTACTTCTGCTTACCTCTTCACCTATTCAGAGGCCTTCCCTCATTCTCCTTCCTTGATTCCCATGCTTAACGTGCTTTCCTCTGCCTTATCTTAATCATTGTGTATCAAGTACTCTGTTTTATTTTACACGTAACAATTATCACTATCTAGGATTCTTACTTATTTGCTTGCATGTTAATTTCCTGCCTTCCTACAATATGTAATCAACTCCAAGAGGGAAGGATTTTGTATCTGCCTTGTTTAGTACTGCCTCCCCAGCTGCCAGTAGGGTGCCTGATGTATTTGTTGAATAACTGAATGAATTGAAAACAAAATTAAAAAGAACCAGGGTTACATAGTCACCCATTTCACAATTGGATTTCTCCAAGTTGGACACTTGGCTTCATTCTTTATTCTTCTTTTGATACATCATGCAGTCAGTACCTGCTCTGTAGAAGAGCAATGAGCCGTGAGGAATACCAAAATATAATAATGTTTATCCTGTCCTCATCAGCTTACAATTGGGTAGAAGAGAAACACAGGTCATTACTAGTCAGTCCACTGCTGGTTGAAGGGTCCTTGAACCAGGAGAGGTTAACCAGGGTAAGGTAGAGGGAAAGAGTAGTGGTCATTAGTCAGTTTGTCGGGGGTGCAGTGCAGAGGAGTTTCTGCCCCTCTGTACTGGAAGACAGGAGTTCTGGAAACCTCCATTATATTGCAGCTCTGGGGATTTACCCCCATGCACAGAGCTGGTATGCAATCCCGCTTCTGCCAGGGTTTCTCTCCCATATGGTTTTTATGGTTCCCCCGAATCTCTGCTGCATGGGAGGGACCTCTGCCATGCATGCCAGCTGGCTCGTGGGCCCTGTTTTCTCACCTTATTTCTGCCAACCCTGTTTCAGAGAGCTGGGACCGGTTCCCACTTTATCTAGCCTTATCTCAGAGAGCATTCTCTGAACACAATCATCCTTACATGGGGAAAGAAACATAATCAGGATACAGCATCTTTCCAACAATCACTGGATCCTCTGCCTGGAAATTTCCACTTTAAAGACTCACTTCTTTGGTTGATACATTGATCTCTTTTGGAATTGAAATGCTGCTGGGAATGAAAAAAGGCACATTGTAACATTTAAACAATAGAGAGGGAAAAACAAAAATATTTAAAGTTTCAGTGTGAATATATGAATCAGGCATTTAACTTTTGGATTATAGGCTATCAGGAAATGACAGAGACCTCAGAAATATATGTGTGTGTGTATGTAAATTTTTACCCATTTCTGTTGTTTTTGCACAATGATAATACTAACCCCTCAGAAAGTATGGTGGTGTGGCTAAGATAATAAGCAAGTTTCCTGAATCCTTGCCTCTTCGGAATTTGAGGGATAGATCCTGTTGATGTTAGATGGAGATTCTTGGGTAGGCAGTCAACTGGCCAAGACACTGAGCACCTAGGTTGGTACTCACAAAAAAAGTTTTTTGGTTGTATAGGAATTAAGGGCTCAGATTCTGGTTAGAGCAATATACACTTGACTCTTGCTTTGCTATGTGAAATGGGCAAGTAACAACATCTTTAAGTTGGGGTTTATATACTTATAACAGACAGATGGTAAAGGTACCTGATTCATGGAGTTGTTGTAAAGATTAAATCAGCTAAAGTAAGTTAAGCATATAGCAGAGTCCTTGCTTGTACTAGGTACTTGATAAACACTGGCTACTGAAAGTGAGGAGATTGTTAAAGACAAGGCTTACCTACTTCATATTGCTGTGAAGGGCCCTCCTAATGTCAAGAAGCTGATCCAGCCAGCTGTCCTCTCATCCCTACTGTTTTTCTGCATCTTAATGTTCATAGCTTCAAAGTGAACTAGATGATTTATTCTGCCTACCGTCCTACCAAGAATATCTTGTGTAATATTATAAAAAATTAATTTTAGATTGGGCAGTATGTCCTGGAGCATCTTCAAATCACAATATCTTTGGAGTACATGAAAGAGTTAGGGAATATAGGAAAAGCAATGGGAATGTTAGGGATTTTATGACCCTTAAGGTTACCTGCTCCTGCCTATTTCCCTGAGATGACATGTGTTTTCACTGGTGAAAATGTAGCAACAACTGGACTACTATGAACATTTGGATGACTGTTGTATTCCTTGGAAACTACCCTGATATTTGGAGCATAGAGAAGGAACCACATGGTTCTAATATGCCATGTAATTTGATTTATCTCAAAGATCTGAGATGGATAGAGAGTTTTTCCACCAGACTTACTCCGGCAGAGGACATGGGTTCAGAACTTATGTCCAAAGAAACAAACTTTTTTATGAAAAACAAAAATCCATGCTCTCAGAGGAAAAGCAACCTCAGTTGCTCAGGTTAAAAGAATTGATCATGGATAATAAGTCACTCTTGTGGCTTTCCCAGTCATTTATTCCACTCATAACAAGCTCCTCTGAAGGTCCATGGAAGCATCTGAGTTTTAAAATGGAGGTTCCCTAGCTCTGTCTACTAGGTTGGGAGTGGGGCCTTGAAATAAGAATTTTTAATGAGCACCTCTATCTGATTCAAGCTCATTTGAAACACTCTTAGAAATACATTAATTGAGATATTGGCACATAAATCCCTGTGTCAGTTACAAAGTTGACACAATCTACCTTTTTCATATTCTTTACTTCTTTTTTTTTTTTTGCATGAACCACTCGTTTTACCTAGAGATGAGATTTTATTTTGTTCCCTAATAAGTTGAATAAAATAGAACTAGAAAATTTAGAAAGCAGCTTCTATTATCAAAATATCAGATTGATTTAAAAAGCAAGGTGCAAATAGTATGGTATAATTTTTGTAAGAAAGAATAAGAAATAAGAATACACACATACTTATACACAAACACAATATGGATAACACAGAAACTAAATAAATAGTTTTATTATTAAGGATGGGTAGCTATAAAGTAGAAGCAGCAATAATAAAGGGAATGATACTTTTCTAAGTTTACCTTTCAATATAGCTTTTATTTTAAAACTATATTAATATTTTACATAATAAAAAATTAATTTAGTAAGTATTCATTCCCAAAATTGAATACAAATAGAAAAACGTGCCTCAAATTTCAGATCAAATTGATAATATGAACACAAAAAGCAAACCCATAATTAATTCAAGTAAATTTTAGATACTGTACTAACTGCATTTCACCTTCAGTGAGATATTTTCTAAAGGAAAAAAGAAACTTGTTGGTAGTAAAATGGTTTTAAATTATTTTGTATGCATTATAGGAAGTAAACAAATGAGCAGGTATTCTGGTGTTTTGAGGGAATGGAGCTTTTATTTTAGGAGAATAAGAAACAAATACAGAAAGAGAGAAGGAGAACTCTGTTGTATTGGATTATAATTAGGGTATGTGTATGAACTCATGACTTTATGAAAACATATTTACTTGCTGGTTACAATGAAAAAGTTTAGAAGCAATCACACTCAGTAGCAATGAATGTACCTATTATCCTGATCTTGTTTTCTAACTACCATTTCCCAAAGGAACCAAGGACCCCTGGAAAACTATTTGATGTTAAGTATGGGACAATGAAGTTCAAGGTGAGCGTGAACATTGAGTTGCACCAAAAAGTAAAGCTGTGCTCAAACACTGATGGGAAAATGTCAAAAACAAAGAAGTCAGCTTGAAAGGACTTCCACTGGCCAAATTTGAGACAAATAAAATATCAAAACAAATAATGGCAGGAATGAATCCAATGATTCATAGTCATAGATTTGCTTTTAAAACTGTGAGACCATAATGGTACCCAAAACAAAGGTGGTGAATGGAGAGAAGAAAGGAAACTTCATCTCTCTAGAAGCATAGTAAATCATAAATGTAGAAAGAATGTAAAATGATAAATTTCTAAGTCTGTCAATCACAGTTGTAATAATTAATTCAAGCAAAACTCATCAAAGCATACTAAAACTATTGTATAAAATATTGGTCTTTATAATCATTTAATTAATTAACTATGTATTAATTTCAGAGGGGACATGGTGCATTTACAATGGAGAAATCTGGCAGCATCACCTTAACTAAATGATTATATTTACAATTACCAAGTTTGACAAACTGGCAACGTATACCACCTGATGTGATGCACTAGAAAGGACATAACATTCTGCCAAAAATGTTTAACTTCATTCTAGTCATGAAGAAGCAATTAAGTAAATCCAAATGGAGAAACAGTCTGCAAAACAAGTAATAAGGAACCCACTTCTATTGCTATTTGCAGGTTCCACATAATGGGTGTCCATGTTGTATAGTGGTTAGCTATAAAAGCTTGATACACATCGCCCAACCTAAAACGAATAGCACAGAATGGGTGTCCATGTTGTATAGTGGTTAGCTCACTGGTAAGTTTAAACTCTGGTTGTGCAATGTGCTATCTCTCTGCTCTACAGTAAGTTTGTGAACCTGTTCAAGTCTGTTACTTCTGTTAAATGAAATTCCTATTGGCATCTCATAGGGTCATGATCAACAGTAATGATTAAATTATAAATGGTTAGTATCATTTCTCATCAAATGTAATCTTATTTTTACTTCTGTATTGGCTCTCCCCCACCCCCTTTTTTTTTAAACAACTTTTTCTTTTACATTTGTGTCCTGGGTACATTTGCCATGCTTTCTTGATTCTGTTTGCTTTGAGTTGGCTTTTACCTGGCTTGTTGAGCTGTTTTCAAGTTTCCATCCCCTAAGGTTTCTGATATCTCCATTCCAGACAGTGGCTCTGAACTCTCTCTCTCTCTGCTGGAGGTGAGCTGCCAATAAATTTAGAGATGCTTTCCTGAGCTGTTAGGTTTTAAGGAAAGGAAAGTGAACAAAAGGCAATCATCCTGACTCTATAGTCTACATTCCTTTCCTTCCTTAAAATCAAGCGTGGCATTTTAAGTTGTCATCCTCTCAAACTCACCTAGAAATGTGTCTGGTAAGACGAGAGTTCTGAACATGATATACTGTATTTCATTTCAGAAGTGTCTGCAACTCATGATTTTGCACAGCTGTTGTCGATACAAGTATTTTATCCTCACAACTAAATGCCAATTGCCTAAGGGTAGGAGTTATCTGATTATATTTCTATTCCCACCCATATAACTCAGCCTGGTGCGTGGTACCCAGTAAGTGCTCAATAAATGCTTGTGGAACAAGTGACTATGGTGTTAACTTTGTGAGCAGGGTATTATATTTTGCTATGATTCCTTGTCCTGGAGTTATTTCCCTCAACTCTGTTGTAAAACCTTTTTTGCTGTCCAAGAATTTCATTTCTTTCTAAAGAAATCATCGCCCTCCATCTTTTCTTAATTAACAGCATTTTCCAGTACTTTTTTTCCCTTCTCTGTGACAGTTTCCCACTATTGTCTGTTTGCAGCTGTTACATGGTTAAGAAACTGAGTAGACATGCTAATGAGTGCTTGGTGTGTGGGAGGAGCACCTCTAAATTCTCCTGGACTGGCCAGGCAGCCTGTTCCCACTTACTCTGTCTAAAATAAGCTCTAGTTGGCAGCCAGGTTTTGGATTATTTGCAGTTTCTTTCTGTGGAGGAAGTTCTTGCTTGGACTAGCTATCTGTGTTTCTATTTAGGAACAAATAAACATGCTGCTACTCTCAAACTCTTCCTGTCTACACTAAACTTCAAATTGCCTGCTCCACTCTTGCTCATAGACTTGTCTAAACCACTGGAAACCAGCTTTGGTTTATGTGTTTATTTCAGTTAGTCAATTTAGCAAATTGTGTGTGTGTGTGTGTGTCAGGGTAGTGGGGCAGCTACGGTGGATAGTTGGTCCACGTGCAGTCTCTTGCTACCTTGATCTTAACTGTATTCTCTAAAAACTAAGAGACATTGTGTGACTGAATGGATTTTGGTCCTTGCAATTGTCTTTACAACTCTCATGACTGAAATTGAACACCTCCATGAGGGAATTTTGAATACTTCATGATTGACTTTTTTTTTTCTTCCCAAGAGCTTCGAAAAAATGATATTAGTAGCCTGTTTTCCAAGAGAGGTTACAGAGGTGTCTGGATTTCCTAGTATCTGGGATGATAATCTGTGGTACTAATCTGGGATTCTCATTCTGAGTCATGTATTTGAGCCAGAAGGTAAGAATCAAGCTAGTTAATCCCCGTTCAGTATGTTTTGCAGCTGTTAGAATTTCATGACCTTTACAAAAAGACAGGGAGAATCTCACTGATCAGAGAGCAAGCTGGAGGGAACAGGTAGGAGGCCTAGAGAGAAGGCAGGTTTTGAAATAGACATAGGGTGGTTGCCAGCTATCTTGTTAATGGGGACATGGTCTCAATGGTAGAGACACTTTGAGCTTTCCAACCTATCCTTAAGAGTAACCTTCTTTTCCCCTGGAACTTCTAAGGTGACTTTTTTTTTTTTTTTTGAATCCAAGAATAGCCTGAAGGGGCCATGCAAAAAGAAGTGGCTCACATTAGACTTAAGACAGCAGGTTAAGTGTTTTCTGTTTTGGTGGCTTTTCAGAACATAACCACTTTGTCCATTGAAGACAAGTAGACCATATGGAAGAAACTGAAACTGTGAGGTTTCTTTGACATATCATCTACACTGCTGCTCTCTGAGTACAGAAGGTAACTATGGAAAAACACAAACAGCTCTTCTATATCAGTCTCTTTCCCTGAGGAGATAGGAATAAGGGACAATGTTAGATTATACATTCTTGTGCAGGAGGCTCATCTTATTCATTTTTATATCCTACTTCTTTGCTGGCTTGTTGTTCTCATTTCTACCCCACTAATAAAGACTTCCAAATACCAGTAAATCTTTGTTTAGGGATAACATTTAGCATTTTCCCAAAGTAATTGTATCCATTTTCATATGAATATATACCACAACAGTAAGAGGATTCAATTTGAAATTAGCACCAATTTTATGTGCCTGGAGCTATGGACTTCCTCAGAGCCTCAAAATATAGCAACACGATATATTCCCTAAATTCTATTCCATGGCTCAGTTGTACCACTTATATCACTCTAAATAAGTATTCAGGTTAAATTGCTGGTGGGCAATTAACACTTTACTCATCATTTGTCTCAGCTTGGGGAGTTCTTCATTGAAAGAGTCAACATAAAAAGTAACTCTCACAGCTGGAGAAGTTAAAAATATGTGATGAGATAATCAAACTAATTGGCCAGTTCTGGTAATCAGTAGGTAACCCAGTAATTTTGACATAGAAAACAAACAAGATTAAGTGGAGTAGGCTGATTTTTCCAATTAAGAAGAAAATATACCTTTATGATGAGGAGACTGTTCTGACTAGAGATACTAGAATATTTTAATTTCTTTGTATTACATACTGATTTCACACACAGACTGTGAAACTGGGTACAGATGGTTGGCTGAATTACAGTACGTCTATAATGTAGGCTAACGTACGGAAAATATGGAGGGAGAAAACTTGAGAATATATATCAGACTAGCTTGTAGTGGATGTTTGTGTTTCATCCAAAGAGAGTGTGAATGCATTGGCACTGCTATTACCAACAATAAAATGAAGGTAGAAATATCAACAAACCCCTCCCCTCTCTTGATACCATGTCTCTCTAGCTGTAGTCCAGCCTTTTTTGATCTGTTATCAAAAGAAGAAGTCATAGCAGTGGTTCTCCATGTGTAGTCCCCCATCCAGTAGCAGCAGCATCCCCTGGGACCTTTTTAGAAATGCAAATTCCCAGGTCCCACGCCAATGGACCTACTTAACTAGACCCTCTGAGAGTGGGATACAGAAATCTGGTTTAGTAAGTCCTCCAGGTGATTTTGATGCAAATTAATGTTACAGAATCACTGGCCCACAACCTTGCTACCCATAATGTGGTTTGCAGATCAGCATCAGGGGAATCATTAAGAATGATAAAAAAATGAAGAATCTTGAGTCCTTCCTTTTAGTTTGCATTTTTAACCAGATCCCCAGGAAATAAGCATGCCCATTAAAGTTTGCAAGTGCTGGTTTTAGTTATTATTCTCACCTCCTCAGCTCTGATTATACCCTATCTAGCTTCTTCTGCCTGCTCCATTCCTGTGAAAATGCTCTCAGTACTGCCCAGTGACTTCCAGCTCCAACAGTATATGGCTGTTTTTTCTGTCAGTGCTTGTATTTTATTTACTTTTCTGCTTCATTTCACAGAGCTGCTCATTCTCTCTTTTGAATATGTATGACATATTTTCCTAAAAACGTTTATTATTGCTTCTTTGGCTTCTTCATAGATTCCTTTCCTTATAATATTGCTAACCTCCTCCCACTTTGCCCATTAACCAGGGTTCTATCCTTAGCTCACAGTTCTAATTCTGTACATTTTTTCTTGGTAATCCCAGCTCATGTATTAATAATATCTAAGTCTAAGTCATTGCCTGCTGTTTAATTCCTAGTGAAACATTTCTACTTGCATGTCTTGTACTGCGAACTCAGCATTCAAAAAATGAAACATCACTGTTTCCCATAAACTCCCTACTTTTACAGTCTGTCATTCACTTGGTGTCACTGCCATCTATGCAGTCACTTGAATTAGAAACTTGGGAGAGAGATCCAAGATGGCTGATCAGTAGCAGCTCGGGCACGTAGCTCCCAGTGAAAGCGCAGAGAACGAGAGGACACCACACTTTCAGATGAATATTTGTAGCTCACGGGCCAGGAGATTCCCAGCGGAGGAGCTCCACGGGTCACCAGAGCGACTCTTGTGGCCGGCGCGGCGGTTTTGCTGGCACCTTAAAGCTGCAGTTCTTGGTGCAGAGTCCAGAGATTCCTGGGCAGAAAGGCACCATCAACCTTAACACTGCTGTCTTGGCCGACGCAGTGGATTGCTCAGATTTCGGCGCTGGGAATCAAAAAGTTGGACGTCCGCTCAGAGACCTAGTTAGAAAGTCGGTAATTACAAAGACGACAGATGGATAAATATATAATCAAGGGAAGAAAGCAGCCTAAAAAGGCAGAGAATACTCAAAATCAGAATGCCTCTCCCTCTACAGGGGATCGCAATTCCTCATCAGAAACGGAACAAGGCTTAATGGAGAACGAGTGTGTTCCAATAACAGAAGCAGGTTTCAAAATGTGGGTGATGAGAAACTTCTGTGAATTAAAAGAACTTGTTCTAACCCAATGCAAAGAAACTAAGAACCTTAAAAAAAGGTTTGACGAAATGCTAACGAGAATGGACAATTTAGAGAGGAATATAAGTGAATTGATGGAGCTGAAAAGCACAACACGAGAACTTCGCGAAGCATGCACAAGCTTAAAGAGTCAAATTGATCAAGCAGAAGAAAGGATATCAGAAGTCGAGGACCAGTTCAGTGAAATGAAACAAGAAGACAAAATTGGAGAAAAAAGGATAAAAAGGAATGAGCAAAGTCTCCAGGAAATATGGGACTATGTGAAAAGACCTAATCTACGTTTGATAGGTGTACCTGAATGTGATGAAGAGAATGAATTCAAGTTGGAAAATACTCTTCAGGATATCATTCAGGAAAACTTTCCCAACCTAGCAAGGCAAGGTAATATTCAACTCCAGGTAATACAGAGAACACCACAAAGATATTCTTCAAGAAGACCAACCCCAAGGCACATAATTGCCAGATTTATTAGGGTTGAAATGAAGGAGAAAATACTAAGGGCAGCCAGAGAGAAAGGTCAGGTTACCCACAAAGGGTAATCTATCAGACTCACAGCAGATCTCTCAGCAGAAACCCTACAAGCCAGAAAAGAGTGGGGACCAATATTTAACATCCTTAAAGAAAAGAACTTTCAACCCAGAATTTCCTATCCAGCCAAACTAAGCTTTATGAGCGAAGGAAAAATTAAATCTTTTGCAAACAAACAAGTACTTAGAGAGTTCACCACCACCAGGCCTGCTTTACAAGAGCTTCTGAAAGAAGCACTATACATATAAAGGAACAACCAATATCAGCCTTTCCAAAAATATATCAAAAAGCAAAGAACATTAATACAATGAAAAATTTACATCAACTAATGGGCAAAACAGCCAGCTAGCATCAAACGCCAGTATTAAACTTATATATACTGCAATTGGATAAAAAGCCAAAACCCATCGATATGCTGCATCCAGACCCATCTTACATGCAACAATACACAAAGACTCAAAGAGAAGGAGGAAGATTTACCAACCAGAGAGTAAAAATAAACAAATAAACAAAAAGCAGGAGGTGCAATTCTCGCCTCTGATAAAGTAGACTTTAAAGCAACAAAGATCAAAAGAGGCAAAGAAGGACATTACATAATGGTAAAAGGATCAATGTAACAAGAATAGCTAACGATTCTATCGATCAACGAGATAGAAAATTAACAAGGATATTCAGGACTTGAACTCAGACCCGGAACAAGTAAACTTAATAAACATTTATAGAACTCTCCACTTCAAATACACAAAACATACATTACCACCTCACACCTATTCCAAAAGTGACTATATAATTGGAAGCAAATCACTCCTCAGTAATTGCATAGCATTTCATAGGTTTAAATGAAATATTGGTTGGCTGTTTGTTTGTTATCTTCTTCCCTTATTCCTTCCTGACTACATCATTAAGTATAATTATCAGTATACAAGAGGTTTTCAATACCCATTACTAAATTGCATTCTAGCCTGGGCAAGAAAGCAATACTCCCATTCTCTCTCCCTCTTTCTTTTCCTTTTTCCTCCTCCCCATTCTCTCTCTCTCTTTCTCTTCCTTTTTTCTCCTCCCCATTCTCTCTCTCTTTCTCTAAAAAAAAAAAAAAAAAGAAACTTGGAATTTATCTATGATTCTTACTTTTCTTTACTCCTTGTCACAAGTGGTAGTTGCCATCCAAGAGCTATTCTCCTCTTCTTTATAATAAAGGACCAAAATATTTATTAGGGTACTTGGAATAAAGCCTGCATTTCCTAGCCTACCTCACAACTAGGCTTAACTATGTGTCTCAGCTTTGGTCACTGAAATGTAGGTAGAAATGTTCTAGGACATCTTCTCTAATGACAAGGGGCGGAGTAGTTTTTCCCTTCCTTCATTCTTCTTTCTGTAACATGAAGACAATGATTCAGACTCCAGCAGCCATTTTTGATTGTGAGGAGTAAGCACCACATCAGGGAAGACACAACGAAGAGATGGAAGAAGCTGCATCCCCAGTGAGAGTAGAGCCAGTCCTAGACTGACTTCTTTTATGTGGAGAGAAGTACACTTCCTTCTTGTGTACTAGTTTTTTTTCAGGCTTCTATTCTCACAGTTGAACTTACCCCGAGCAATATAAAACCCATATCTAATTAACCCCAGACTTACTGATTTTACCTCTAACTGTGTTCCAAATCTATCTCCTTTTCTCCATGCCTTTTAACCCAGCCCTTGTTTAGACTCTAATCTCTGACTCAAATTACTAAAATAATCCCTAACCTGTGTTCACATCTCCAGTTCTTTACCCCTCAAATTCATCGGCCATTGAGGTGAATAATCTAAATGAAAATCTCATCTTACCATTTCTTTACTTATGGCTCTATTGGCAATTTCCCTTTTCAAAAGAATTGCTCTTCAGCTTATTTCCTATTAAATCCCTGTGCTCACTGGGTTCCCAGTATTCCCTTGGATTTTCATAGATCCATGCTGTTACCTTCACTCTAGAATGCCTCATCACACTTCTGCCTGGAAGAGATAGTCTTTGTTATCCTTCAAGATGCAGTTTAAGGCTCTAGTTTCTTCATCCAGTGGTGACTAGTCATTTCAGTTTTGTACCTCATGAGCGAAAAATTAAAAGTGTGCAATCAAAATTTAGGTATGTTTGTTTATTCATTAGTTATATACTTGTACTATTATACACGTGATTTATATATACATTATGAAATCTATACAGAAATAGAAATAAAAAATAACCACAAGTTTCCAAGTTTTATTTTCACATCTACGGATTGGCTTATGTCTCTTGGGATAAGAGCACTAAATTTCGTAGACCAGTTTTACTAATTTGCAATGTCTTTTAGGATAATCCCTACTTAGGCAGAATTGATTATGTTTTCTTTTATGCCTCTACAGTAATATATATATTTTTACCTGTTTCTTCTTCTAATTTACAAGACCTTTTATGCAGGGACTATGTCTAATTTATTTAAGTATCACAACCAATGATTGTTTCCTAGGTACCATTCTAGGTGCTGGGATTCAGCTGTGAATTAATCAAAGTTCCTGACCTCACTTAGCTTGTATTTGGGTTGGGGGGGTGAGGTGGGGGAACACAGATAATGAACAAATAAATAAATGTAAATAAAATGCTAGATGTGATAAGGTCAGTGAAGAAAAACATTATAGTGAAGTAATTTGAAATAGACCTAAAGTGAGGCTCTGAATGGGTGTCTTGTCCCTGTTTAACATAGCCACTTGATTCATCAAATAGTTGTGTGGTTCTCTTCAGATTCTTAAAAAAAAAAAATCTTTCTATCTCAGCAGGAAGTTTGAATTTCTATCATTGTAATGAACCACTCAGAGAGGCAGGTTTATCAGTTCCCCTTTCTCCATTGCTTCCCTTCTTTTATTAGAAAGCTGGGGCTACTTAGTTCTACAATTGCCTACATGAATCACTACTTATTTGGCACCTATCCTGCTCTGTTGCTAAGAAGTTCCTTTTGCCTACTTCCTAATCCTGCTCCTCTCATTTTTGTTCTGCACCAAGCTTGTATGCAAATCCTCCTCCCTAAATCTCCCTCCCTATTCAGTTCAACCTAAAAGACCCTTTTAGGCTGGGAGCAGTGGCTCACATCTATAACCCCAGCACTTTGGGAGACTGAAGTAAGAGAATTGCCTGAACCCAGGAGTTCAAAACCAGCCTGGGCAATATAGGGAGATCCTATCTCTACAAAAATTCAAAAATTAACTGGGCATGATGGTGCACACCTGCGATCGCATGTACTTGGGAGGCTGAGGTGGGAGAATTGTTGAGCCCAGGAGTTTAAGGCTGCAGTGAGCTGTGATTGTGCCACTGCATTCCAGCCAGGGAGCTAGAGAGAGACCCTGTCTCTTAAAAATAAAATAAAATAATAAAATAAAATAAAAATGTTCTATCCACCCCTCAACCAGTTCCTTCCCCTCTGTCCTTTGTGGATAAATTTCTCTTTGTCATCAAATCTTTCCTCAAAGTCTTAGCCATTTGGCATTTCCTTCAGGGATACCACTTCTCTTCCAACTCTCCCTGATGGAACCCGGCCAGTTTTTAACTCCCTGTCTCTTATGACCAGGAGAAGAGATCAGTCAAGCCTTGCTTCCCTGTGGCTACTTTTCAGTTTACTCTCCTATAGCAACATCTTCTTCATTAAGGTTCTTCCATTTGATTATACTATGTTCTTTCTTTGTTTTTAAGAAATCTACTCATAGCTAGGAAACCTTTCACCTCCAAGTTCAATACATGACTCACAATTGTTGTTTATTCATTTTTGTCTAGTACATTTCTCATGGTTTAGTCCTTTGCAAGACTTAGCCATTCATATGGTTGGGACTTTGTAATAAACGCCTTGGCACCATATACCATACTTCTTCTGTTTCTTCAAGTCTTGTTATTTCATTCAAAATTGTCACATACTCATGATCTTGAGCTCCAGATTTCCAACTCTGATCCTTCCTTTCATTTCATTTCATTTGCATGACCTGTTCCTTGTCCCTATGACCTCCAGGCCCTCAACTCATCTTCTTTTCTGTAAGCTCTGCTCTGACCTCACATGCCTCCCTCTCCAGCCTATAAGGCATGGCGGGTTGTTTCAATTATGCATCTACTGTCATTACAGAATCTCCTGGCGAGGTGCAGTGGCTCACGCCTGTAATCCCAGCACTTTGGGAGGCCAAGGTGGGTGGATCACCTGAGGTCAAGAGAATCAGTGTCATCCTGGTCAACATGGTAGAACCCTGTCTCTACTTAAAACAAAAAAATAAGCCAGGCATGTTGGCATATGCCTAAAATCCTTGCTACTCGGGAGGCTGAGGCAGGAGAATCACTTGAACCGAAAAGGTGGAGATTGTGGTGAGCCAAGGTGACTCAGTCATCAGCAGATGACTTCCTTTAGTATACATTTACTCTTTTCTTCCTATCTTGCCTTACATTTAATTAGTTGCCAAAACCCATTAACTGAACCATCACAACTTTTCTCTTCAAAAATTATTGTTCCCAATGCCATTCTTCTACTTCAGACTTTTGTTACCTCTCCTCATACCTTCAAAATACATTCCTAGCTGGTCTCTCATCTCATGTCTACTTCTTTCTCATCCATAGTAGACACACTTAAAGACATTTCCAACTTAAAACACCTTGGTGGCTTTCTCTGCCTTCCAGCATGGCAGGTTCTCTATTATGCCCTAGCCTATTAATCACTATCTTATTTATTCCTCACTGCTTTCCTTTTAATGACCTGCATTTAAACCAAACTAGAGTATTTGCACTTCTTTAAACGTGCCTAACCTCTTTCTACCTTCATTAATATATTTATAATATTCCTTTGGTCTGAAATGGCTTCTGGTTCTTATTTCTGGTTTGAAATCCTACCTTGCTTTTAAGACTCATCTCAAATCTCACCTCCTCCCTAAAATTGTGTTCCTCATTTACACCTCTTTCAACTTTAAGAAATTCTCTTTTCTTTGAGACAGAACCCCAGTTATTCCTCATATTGTAATTTGTGTGCTTATCTACGGAGCTATGTAAGTGCAAGGATGGTGTTTTGCGAATCTTTTCTTCCCATTGGTTCTTAACACATTATTTTGCTAATAGTATCTTACACAAATATTTGTTGGATTGACTTAAATCTGTAGTACAAGCTGATTTATTAAATGCAAATCAAGTCTGATTTAGAAAAAATAGCAAATTGTTGCTTGTTTAGGCTTCTTTCTATGTAAAACAATATGAAAATCCATGAAAAGTAGCTTATAAAAGCAAAAAGATAAGTAGCTGACCAAGAGCAGACAACCAGGTAACGTGTTGTAGAGCAAGAGGCAGAGGAAGATTATTCAGAACGTAGTTTTCTAAAGGATTATCATGGATGCTAAAAAAAAATCACTTAATTTGGTAAACTAGCTCCATTTTGTAGTAGATTTAGTTTAGTATTTGAGAGACAACAATTATTTGTTTAGTGTTTTAGAGTCATTTCCAGGATGAGTGAAAGTTGTAAAAATTGTCAACTTTAAAGTCTATGCTAGTACTATATGTACACAGAAACTAAACAATTAAATTTCATTACTGTTTGGTCCTCAAGGAGTAAGGCAGTGTTTCCTATGTTTGTGCTTCAATTTGTTCATTTTTTAAAATGTCAGCTTCTCAGAGAGGCCCTCATTGACCACTCTACTTTAATAGCATGTGCCTGTCATATTATAACAGTCTTTTTACCTTTCTTTGTTTTTCTTCATAGCATTTACAGTCCCATCTGTCTTCTTCCTTGAAATGTAACTACTATGTGGGAGGGGCTTTGTTATTTTGATCTTTGCAGTACCCACTCTCTAACGTACAACAGCTTGCTGCATGGTAAGAGCTCAATACATAAATATCTGTTAAATAAACTCAAATGCCAAATGTATTTGACTCTTCTATGACATGTTTGTTATAAGGCCCAGTTATTTGGTAGGATGCTACTTGATTTGGTATCCCTCTTGTTTTGCTCATCTAGATAGTATAATTGTAAAGCTCTCTAATCCTTTCTAGAAATCTTCTTGCATAAATTGACCAATTTATTTCTCTTTCCATAATTTACCCTGCTTATTTTATGAGAGAGGCTGTCTTAAATTTTCCCAGTAAGTGAAAATGGGTTTCTAATTCAGGCTTTGGCTTCTTATCAGTTCCTTTTAATTCATGGTCATTCTAGTTCCTAGCTGGTCTCTGTTGACCTACTCAGAATCATTACTGGGAACCAGAAGATGGTATGTAATTGAATTGGTATCGCTGCTGTCACCATCAATTTGTGCAGGAAAAAAGACTGAGGAAACACAAAGGCAGAAACTATAATTGAATTTGGTTACTCCAAAGGTAAAACACAGTTGCAATTTTCAGGGAGCATGGCAGGTCAGATGGTGAATGGGGTAGGGGCTGAGTGAGATGGATTACCCCTAAGGGGATATGAAAGCTAAAGAGGACTTTGGCCAAAAATTGATGTTTAGAAGTCACTAAACTCACAACTTTCTCAAAGTCAATTCTTTTTCTAGGCATTAAAATACAATTAACACCGGATTAAGTGAGAGATGTGGGTGGGGAATCGAGAGAAGTGTATTCTAGTTTGAATTTCTCCAGCAGAGGTAAAATAATAAATTATTGAATTCCCCTGGGCCACAGGCATCTCATTTACAACATTAGGACAATAATATAATTCTTGCCTTTCAGGGCTGCTAAGAGGACTAACTGACATATCTTCGATTGCTTTTGTGTAGTGCTTCATGTTATATAAATGATGTTTGGAAGCCAAGTATTATTATTATTATATGATCAATGCCTTATTTCTACAATGACTAATCATTTCAGTTAGCTTTTACCCATTACAGAAAGCGTGCCACCGAGAATTGGCTTACTCAAATTATGTTTATTTAACTTCCAACCTCCCATTAATATGCATTATCATGGTTGGGAATTTTACAGCCTTCAAACCAGGAAATACAGAAGTGATATCTGCATAGCATCCTCTTACTTTAGCATTTCTCTTACCATAGTGAAGAATTATGTTGACATTGACAATACTTTATCTGTGTTATTCCCCTCATCTGTGGGCCTGAACTGTTATTTTCATGACTTTGTTAGTGTAAACACTACTTGTTGAGGGGCTTGTGTGACTGGACAGCTCACCCATCATAGATCCTTTCTTCTCCATCTAGCTCTCTTTCACCTGAAATGTTTCCCTACCACTGTTTTTGCTTCTTCAAACTTTGCTGCATTTTATGATATTCTACAGCACATTTAGTGTTCTATTCCAATTCTTACCTCAATTAGTCATTTAACAGAAAGATTGTGAACTGCTAAAATTTTATCCCTCTATTTCATACATCTCTCAAAATGTTGAAAAGACAAAAGATACTCACAGTCTAACATTATTTTGTTTTACTCTCAGAATTGGCATTTGAATATAAAGTTAAAAGTCTGAAACCCCAATGATGGTCTGGAAATCTATTATCTATTAAAGAGAGGCTTACCATATAACCCAGTGTGCACAGAGTGTTCTGTTTTATACCTGGCATCTGCAAATAGTTATTGAGAAAAGAAAAATAACTCAGAACAGTCTGAGCTATGTGAGTATGTAGGCCTAGAGAGACTTGAGTATGGGACTTCAGTCATTGTCCTCCCATACCTAGGGGCAATTTTTTTAAATTTATTTTTTATTTTTGAGAAAGGGTCTCGCTCTATCTCCCAAGCTGGAGCACAGTGGTGCAACATCAGCTCACTGCAACCTTTCCCTCCTGGGCTTAAGTGATCCTCCTGCCTCATCCTCCCAAATAGCTGGGACTACAGTTGTGTGCCACCATGACCAGCTAATATTTTATTTTATTTTTTGTAGAGACAGTTATATTAGTTCATTCTCACACTGCTCCAAAGAAATACCTGAGACTGGGTAATTTATAAAGAAAAGAGGTTTAACTGACCCATATTTCTTATGGTTGGAGAGGCCTCAAAAAACTTACAATCATGGCAGAAGTCACCTCTTCACTGGCAGCAGGAGAGAGAATGAGTGCAAGCAGGGGAAATGCCAGACGGTTATAAAACCGTCAGATCTCATGAGAACTCACTCACTATCCCTAGAACAGCATGAGGGAACTGTCCCATGATCCAATCACTTCCCACCAGGTCCCTCCCATGACATGTGGGGATTATGGGAACCACAATTCAAGATGATATTTGGGTGGGGACACAACCAAACCATATCAACAGGTTTTCACCATGTAACATGGGTTTGTCTCAAATTCCTGGGCTCAAGCAATCCATCTGCCTAGGCCTCCTGAAGTGCTGGGATGACAGGTATGAACCACCATCATCCACCCTGGGGGCAACCTTTAGAATCCCTTTGTTTCTGCCTAGTTTTCTCACTCATTATCTTTCGGTTCTTGGAATTTATGATACAAAGAACAATGTATAGTCAATCAAAAGCTCATGTTATTTTAATGTAAATTTTTGGTAAACAATTTTAAAACAGACTCTTCATTTAAAAATCCACTTATAACTGTAACTAATCAGAGTGTATATTCAGAGTAACTTAAATCTATCATCCCTGGTTGCAGTCCTCAAGTTTGGCCCAAATAAACTCTTTACTTAATTAATTTTCCCTCAGCTTCTTCCTTTAAGTTGACATTGTCAATAGCACTCCCCTGTCATGTGCAAACATGTATTATGCTTTCTAATAAATAACATGACTACTCTATTAAGGATGAACCTTCCAACTCTTAGAACCAGATATTAGAGCAGGAAGGGCCTATACAGTCATCTGCCAGCCTCTAGCCACATGGACACTAAGGAAATTTTCCATAACTCCAGTCAGGTAGGTAATTTAATTTTGCCAAAAACTAGTCATGTAACTTGAACAAAATTATCCCTCTGACTTTGAGTTACAATTCTAAAATGCTAGTATTGGCCTAGAACTGATAGCAGCAGGAGACAGATGGGGGCAGGTCCCCGGTGAAATCAGACCTTCAAACCAAAGACAGTTTAAAGCCTGAAAACCAAGCTATAAGTCTCAGATAAATCCACAGACCCAATTGGGAACCTCTATTCCCATTTGGTGAGGTTTCCTGTGATTGAGTCCAACCCTTCACCTATTTTACACATACCTACCCTTCCCTAATTGGTTTTTTACACTGTGGTGTCCATCTTTGAGTGGTGTCTTTTTTTTTAACCTTTTTTGCATACTCAAACCAATCAGCACACACTCTCCATTCTGAGCCCATAAAAAACCCAGACTCAGCCACACATTGAGCTATTCACTTTTAGGCCCCCCTCACACAGAGGGCTACCCACGTTGAGTCCCCTCTCATTGTCGAGAGCGCTTCTGTTGCTGAATAATCTTCTTCTCCTTGCTTATGTAACCTTATTGTTCTTGGACATGGGACGAGAACCTGGGGCCTGTCAAATGCAAGTATGAAAGAGGCTGTAACACTGTAGCCCTCTGCCTTCTGCTGATACCAGGTGGCTGCCCAAACAATGGGAAGCAGTGGTGGGGCTGGACCAGCCCAGGAGTCATGGACTAGAGTGGAGCGACAGGACCGAATGAGCTGGGACATGCCCCCATTTGCCAAAGTGTACAGACAACAGGAACAAACAGACTGTAACACAAACAAACTGTGACCCTTCTGGGGCCCAGACCTCAGGGGTCTGAGAGCTAGAGCTGTAACCATTGTAACACCCCCTTTGAGTCTCTGCAGTTTCTAATGTCTTTGACTTTTTTGGGCACAACCACATTCCCCTTGTCCAGACACTGGTGCTCAAGGTGGAAGCAAGTTGCCGCATACCAAGCCAGCTGTGGGCTAAGGGTGGATCCCATGGTGAGCATCACATCTAGAGTAGTAGCACAATCCAAGTACAGCCTGCTGGGCTGAGTGGGCAGAGCAAACCTAGTGGGCATGAATGAAATTAAGAGACATCACTAGGCACAGATGTCTCTGGCTGATGAAGTGGCACCGAAAATATCCTATGTCAGAACTTAGATGGTTTTTCTCTTTTTCTTTAGGCTTTATTGATATTTTCTGATTAGATCATTATACATAATTTATTATGTGTTGAAATTGAAACACTATGAACCATGTAATCCATATTTTTACAAGTTCCCACATAACTGCTCTCTAGCTATGAAATTTTATGTTGATTAAATTTATCAGAAATTTAATGTAAGAGTCCAAGGTGGGAGGATTACTTGAACCTAGGAGTCTTAGACTAGCCTGGGCAACACAATGAGACTCCATCTCTATAAAAAGTAAAAAAGAAAAGAAAAGAAAAGAAAAATTAGCTGGGTGTGGTGCCTCATGTCTGTAGAACCGGCTACTTTCAGAAGCCAATGTGGGAGGACTGCTTGAGCCTGGGAGGTTGAGGCTACAGTAAGCCATGATCACACCATTGCACTACAGCCTGGGCACAGAGTGAGATACTATCTTAAAAAAAATTAATATTGATTAAATTTATCAGAAGAGTTTCAGAGACTTTTTAAGAGATGAGATCTTGCTATGTTGCCCAGACTGGACTCAAACTTTTAGGCTCAAGGGATCTTCCTGCTTCAGCCTTGTAAGTATCTAGGACTACAGGCACATGCCACCATGTTCAGCAAGTTTTAGAGATCTTTCCAAAGATAACAGGAGTCATATTGGGTGGTCTAAAGGCTGATGACCCTTTAAATTATTTGTTCTAGAAATTCATTCTATTTTGTGGCACATAAAATAGAAATAGGGTAAGGGCACCTTTGTTCCTTCCCCTTGAACCTCCCTATCTTTTCATCAGAACCTGTCATTTTGCTTTGCAAAAGCCCACTGATGAAGGCTAATGTGCTGCATTTGTACTGATTCAACATGGTACAAATTTCTTTTGGTTGTATTGTGACTCCTAGACTGGAACACTCGTGATCCTCTTTGGTTCCTGTGGCTGTATTTAATTGCAGCGATCTGTCTGAACTGATCAATGGTGACAGTAGACAGATGTCCTGAGACTCCTTATTTCCCAGGATGAACTGTCATGGTGGACAGACTCTCCATTGTGCATAGAATCTAGTTTGGATATCAGAAGCACGTGTCTAAAATAGAATTCCGAACTTTCCATTATCATGAAACTAATGCCATAGAATAAATTGGCAAATCTTGTTCCTAAGCTTACCTATTTAGTTTTTCTCACTAATTAATGTGACAATTAAAGGAAAAGAGGTAAAATGGCAAAATGGATATAATAATATTGCCATACTTGTCTTACTTACTGCAAGATTAAAAAGTCCACAAAACCATTTTGAAGAATTTAAAGCATCACTGAGATGCTAGGCATAACTAAGTTTATTATACTTGTTTTGTCTTATTTAGGTATATATTCTGGAAACTTCTTGTATCATATCCTGCCCAAGTGAAGAGAGATTATCGTAGTTTATGCCATTTTGGCTCCATAGGATAGAGTTAAGGTGTAGTTTACAGCCCTAGGCTATCCCAGGCAGAGAGCTTTTTAACACTGGTCTCTCCAGTTTTATGATCAGATATACATTTGGTCTGGTATGCATAATGTTTCATCTCTTGGATTTAATAACCAAGTAATCAAGTTATGCCACTTAATTCTTTATCAAATGACAGTCTGAGTACAAATCATTTCTAAATTGTTTCTCACATTAAATTAATCCAAATGTAGGCTTGTGGATAATTCTCTATTACTTCTCTCTCATCTTCTAGTTTCATAATTCCTAATTTTTCTAATGCTGAGGGCTCATGCTCCCTTGGGGTGCCTGGCCTCTGCTGTATATTAAGCCTGCCTGTGTTCTGAGCTGTACCTTCAGTGACCTGCTGGTAATTCTATGCTTTGAGCTCCTCAGAAGTATCTCATTAATCCTAGCAATAAAAAATATTTTTATGCAAAGCACATTTCTAGAACCTAGTTAACATAACAAAAACAATAATACAACGAGGATGATGATATTTCTGATTATCCAGTGCCTCCCTGCTTGGATTTGATAGCCTGTTTAATAAGCAGCATCAGAAGCAACAATAGTAGATGATAGAGGTGTTTTTAAAAAATTGCAGTGCATAGGATTACCCCAGCTAGTCCTTGCCAGCTCTTTCTGCTAATCAAATCGGTGATGCAATCTTCCCTATTTCCCAGGAGGCCCCTCTTTCTCCATAGTGACGGAGAATACATTTGATGCTTCTTACCCTGCCCTAGATCCATGACCCCCCTGTTCCTTTGAACAGTCACTCCTGCTAAGGAACCCAGTGACCCCACAGCATTTAGCTTCAGCCTGGTAGCCTGTTCCGTCTTCTTTTTTCTCTTTCTGAATTGAATTGCAAATATAGGCATGCCTCAGTGAAAGCACTTATACTGTATTTCTGATCTGCGTCTTGACTCCTCTCCTCCTCAGGGACAGCAAAAACCCTGAGGAAATACAGTTGGCCTCAGTTAAGCTGGGCCTTTGATCAGATTAGCTCCCAGTTTAATAAGACTTGAGGTAGGCATCCCAGTTGTGCTCCCTCCCATTTCACATATGTAGAAGGATTAGTGGCTGAAGGCCCTTGCTCTGTAGATTGAGGCCTATGCATGTGATTTGGGGCTCTGTTTCTCCAGTTTTATCCTGAGGTTTAGACCAGAAGGAATATTTGTAGGTTTCAAAGGAAGAGGTTTAAAACATAAGAACTGAGAATGCTTACCTAGGGGAGGTGAGAAAATTGTGGACTCATATACTTTGGGATCCTGCTCACTCCTCTGAAGCATTGACCCCACACAACATGCAATTATTTTGATAGCATAAGGTCACGATCATACGTTCACAATCCTTCTATCTCTTCAGTCCTCTGTCATATTTTTCTAATATGTAAAATGTGTTGCAATAACATAAAATAATTCTTAACATTTCTCTCTGCTCCTGGTTCCCATGAGGAATTCCCAGGCCCTACAAAAGGCAGGCTTCTATGGGCAAGATATTTTGAGGAAAGAATGAGGAGACCACAACATTGGTCATTCGTTCAACTATTCATGCATTTGGCAAACATTTAATCACTGCTAATCAGACTTAGGCACTGATTCATTCATAACAAGTTGTTACAGGTAGATAGGAATGAGCCGGGCAGGAGGGACCTCTCTCCTACACCTCACCAGCAATGTCAGGTGATGGTTAAGCAATTATCGCATTGCCTCTCTAAAAATTATAATTTGGCAGCGCCAGGGAGAGGCCATTTCCTCATGGTTCATACCTGTGAATGTCAAAATGTTATTTGAATTCAGGCCCAAGGGAGCAGCAACTTCCTGAGCATGCGTGTTAAGAGACAAAAGTGGCAAAGTATGATGTTCCCAGTACACACCACCAGAAAAGGGAAGAAAGCCTTAGATGAGCATGCATGTAACGTCCTAAACACACTGCCTGTGCTCAGTTCTAAAGGGTAAGGAAAGCACAGCTCAAGCAGGATGCCCGACCTAAGGGAAGAATCATGGGAAAGAGGCAAGCCTATAAAGTCCTAGGATCAAGGTTAAAGCCCCCAGACCTTTCTTTTTTATTCTTCTTCTTCTTTGTCTGTCTTTGACTTTCAGGTGACCACTTGGCTCTCTTCCAAGGGTTCTTTTCTTTCTTTCCTGTTCTAAAGGCTTTTTAATAAACTTCCATTCTTGCTTTGGAACTTGTCTCAGTCTCTTTTTCTGCTTTCTCAGTCGATATCTTTCTTCTGAGGAGACAAGGACTTAAGTTGCTACAGACTTGGACGGATATGCTGCCAGTAACTTGGGAAAACTTGATTTCTTCCACCCATAACAAAGTGACGAAGCACAGTGCCTGACTGCAAAGAAATCTTAGTTTAGTGTGGGAGATAAAGTATAATAAAAATCCATTGTGATCACAAAATCAAGATCCATACAAGGTGTTATGGGAATATAGAGGAGAAATCATAAGATTTACTACAAAAAGAAAAGTTGTCATGCCCTATTTATAAGCTAAGAAGAACAGTAAATATCTTCACTTTTCTTCATCTCCCACTTGGAGCCTTCAATGTTAATCTTCCTGGCCTGCTCTGTGTCTTAACTCAGGATCTAAATTATGATCCTTTTGCCTAGGATGAGGATGATAATTCACAAAAATTATTTGAAGCATTTTAAAGTTTGTGTTGAACTACAGCAGGCCCTCCAGGATCCCAGCACAGATCCTGTTGAATCTATCTTAATGTATTTTCCAACTCAAATGTATCATCAAAAATGGAGGTTGGCCCAACCAAGCTGATGTATCTATTTATTTATATTAATGAAGAATAGGAAACCAGAAGTATTTCAAAATATTAGACATGTCTGCTTTTGAAAATAAACAAAAAACCATGGTAGGCAGATTTTTTATTGAATGATTTGTTCTTTGACTTTGTAAGTTGATATAGAGTGTTACATTCTTCCTCAAGTGTGCACAAAGACCTTTTATTTCTGGGAAAATATTATTGTGTAATAGAAAAAATCCTGGATTATGAGTCAGAAGACCTGGAGTTTGGTTTTAGCTCTGCCATTAACGATGAAAGTGATCTTGGTTAAATTACTTAAATTCAGAATATTTTCTATTAAATGAAGTGGTTGGATAAAATGCTCTCTAAGTTTCCTTACAGCTCCCATTATCTCTGTTCCTCTGTGAGTCACCGTGAGGGTGTTCAGTGAATGCATGTGTTTGACAAGAGAGACACATCACATAAAAAATTCATATAAGGATATGTCATAAGATGGTTTCCTGGGAAGCAAGCTCTGAGATGAAGATTAGCAAGGAGGTAGTTTATTAGGAACTGCTTCTGGGATCAATCCCTATGAAATAGAAGGGAATGAAGCAGGATTGAGCAGAGGAACAAGTAAAGCTATGACACAGTCTCAGCGGAAGACACAGGTGAATTTTCAGAGCTGTCCTGAGCTGGGAAGGTGGGCTGGGCCTTAATACCTTTGTGTTGAGCAGTTATTGGATGAAGCCTGGAACAAAGTGGCACTCTTTAGCTTAAGCAATCTCCAACAGAGGCTGACAATTGAGGGCTTTATGCAGTATCACTCCCAATAGCTGGAAGAATGCACCATTCCTGAGGTGGAATAATTGGTTTCTACCACAGGATGTCTGTGTGCTGTCATACAATATTGGGCATCAGTAGAATGTATGTGAAAACAACACAGGGTCCATGCTTATAAAATGTTTGTCCGTCTGTCAATCCATCCATTCATCTGTCCATTCATCCACCCATTGATCCATCCGTCCATCCATCCATTCACCATTTATCCATCCATTCATTCTTTTATGACCATTTTTTTCCTTTTTTGGAGATCATAGAATTGAGTTGTGATTTTTTAATAGCAAAAAGGGATCCTTGGTTAAGGAAGAAAATGAACCTGTTAATTCCCTTCCAACCTGAAGCTACCTCTCTTCTATAAACCAAAGAAATGCCTGAGGCAAGTCTCAATCAGTTTAGAGGTTTATTTTGTTAACATTGAGGCTATGCCTAGGAAAAAGAGACACAAGCCACAGTACCATCTGGAGTCCCCACTTTTTACAAAGAGGATTTTGAGGACTTGAATATTTAAAGGATAAAGAGCAGGCAAAAGGGGGAAAGGGAAAGGGAAGGTAGGTAGTGATATAAATGGTCACATTCCTGTGAGGCTTTGACTAGCACTCACTGAATCAACGTGTTACATGTGAAAGGAGTGAGCAGAGGAACAGTCAATTACATATTTTTCCTGGGTGGGTGGAAGGATGATTTCTTGTCTTTGTCCCATATGTGTGAAGATAAACTGTTAATTTACATTGTCAGGGTGAAGGAGGCCACCCAGGGAGACATGTGGCCTTCTATCTTGTAGCTATCTGTTAAGGAACAAAAGCAAAGGAAATTTTTTACATGACTCAGTTTCCAAGCTTAACTTTTTCCTTTGGAGTAGTGAGTTTGGGGGTCCCAAGATTTGATTTGCCTTTCACAATTCTACAATGCTATGCCAATTAACAATAATAAATGTCAGTTGAAGACTCCTCTGTAGTTTATGTAGTGTTTGTAAACGTGATTTTGTTTGATTCTCACAACTAGCTTATGCAGTAGGATAAGCTTGTATTAAGTCTTACTGCAGAGATGAGGAGCCTGAGGGTCAGTTTAGTAACTTGTCTAAAATCACGGAGTCAGGTTGAGATGAAAGTTGTGTTGTTTTCTGGTCCAGGATTGTTTCCATTATGCCAGAGTCAGTAGGAGCTTAAAGGCTATCTTGGAGCAGCTGATGAGATCCAGGCTTGAGGCAGCCTTTTTCAGCTGAAGCTGAGCCACTAGACAGCACTGACTTCTAGGGGAAGGGGAGCTATGGCCTCTCCCAGTGTTTCAGTTATTTACATTTCAGCCTCCTGGAGCTCACTGAGCCCATGCATAATCCTGTGTATATACCATCAGTGGACCCACTGAACTTGGTAATTTTACACACACAGTAGCAGAGGTTGTTCCACATGACTTAATGAAGGAAAAATCCTGGCAGGTGAATGTACTGTTTCACCATATTGTAGGCCAGTGCTTCTCAAACCTTAACTGTCATTTTAATCACCTGGGAATCTTGTTAAACTGCAGACCCTGGGTTCAGTGTGTCAGGGTGGGTACTGAGATTCTTCATTTTAAGCAAGTGCCCAGGTCATGCTAATACTGTTGGCGCTTCAACCACTTTCCCACTCTCCCAGGGACAGAAACGCACAATCTTTCATAAAGGGAACTCAAGATTTGTCCTTGTTTTAAAGGCTAAGTGGAGCCAATGATCTGAAAGAAACAGGTCACAACTACAGTGTACTTACACTTCCTCATCTCTTCCACCACTTCCTAACTTCCACCTTTTCTAAGGAAAAAAAGAAGGAGGGTGGCAAAGAAGGGAGAAAGGAATAAAAGAAGAAGGAAAGAAAAATACCAGATAGGCAGTGTAGTATGTTGTTAGAACCAACCAAGCTATAGCTGTATGTGATGCTAATAGCATATGCCCAATACTGGTTTGGAACCTCTCTTATTTAGCAGGGTCAACATCATCCATTTAGTGAAAGAGGACAGGAAAACATATACATGAAATTGACAGATATGCTGCAGACTGGCCATGAGAGTAAAGGCAGCCCTTAGGGTTAGAAGTCCAGAGGAAAGCCCTGTGATCTGGTTAAACTGGCTGCATTGAGCAGCTGTGGCTGGGTATTTATGCAATAGAGTGCCCCTTGTTGCAGTCTCTGGGGTGCTGATTTGCTCCTTGATGGTGTTTGTACTGTAGAATATGGCTTCATTTTCTGGCTTCTCAGGCTAGTAGAGGAGGTGGGTGGAAACAGATGCTTTTGAAGTGACTTCCCTGCTAAATCATTCAAATTGCTTTTTCCTAAGGAGCATGAAATATTTTCTGAGTTTTCACTGTATAATTTCTCCAAGCAATAGAAGAAGAGGGCAGAGAATGAAGACTGGAAACAGCTTTAGTTAGTAATACCATACGGGGTGGGGGAGGGGCACTTTTTCCTCCAATGCAAGCTCGCTACTTACAAGGAGAAGACATAAGAAAATCAGGATCTGCTCATAGAGGAAAACTGTCAGTGCAGTGGTGGAATATCCATGTGAGTGGAATATTTAAAACAGGCATGGTCAAAGCCCTATGAGGTATTCTGTGCACTACAGGGCAGCTGCCAGTCATCCACTGCTTCCTGTCTCCATCCTGGTCTCAGAGTGATGGTGTTGTGCTAGGTGGGGTTGATGTTGACAGCCACTGTCCCACTGTCTGTGTTCTCAGGTGTGTGTGTGTGTGTGTGTGTGTATTTGTTTGTGTGTGTGTGTGTGTGTGTGTCATGGGGGAAGGACAATGGATTAGGCTTTCCAGGAGCATGTGTCCCTGGAGACTTTGGGGGGAACTGAGTTCAGGCCCTGGCGCCAGCCTGCCAGAGGGAAATCAGAAACATGGTAATTAGGCATCTCCTCCCTCAGGCAAATGGAGAAGAGTTTTCTTTCCCTTAATGCCAGCCTGCAGAGATGAAAACCAGAAGGAAACAGCAGGATTTGCCTGCCATCCAGCTCAGGATTCCTGAAGCCCATGGTGAGAAGGTGCTGCTGTGAGTGTCAGTCACACATGCCATGAGCCGTTGACTAGAGCATGCAGGTCTCTTTTTTTACCCACTTATTTGAATGATTTATCACGAAGAAATTGTATTTGATTCTTAAAAACTGAAAATTGTGGCTTTCTGAGAAAATGGCACAGCATAAGACAGGGAGATAAACAGAATAGGGATGTGTAATTTTACTTAAGGGAAATCTCCATGGAACTGGAAATAACTTAAAGCTTAAAATAACTTATTTTGCAAGAGCACTTGCAGTTTTTTAATTGATTTGTATTTGTAATTCTTCTGAGTTCTACAACAGGCCTTGAGACAGGCATTATGATGGCCATTTCACAGATGACAAGACAGATTCTGAAAGACCTTGACTTGTCCCAGGTCACATGACTAGTAAGCATCAGAATTGAAACTCAGTAAACTGTGTTCTGCTGCCTTCCACACTGCTGTGACAGCTATCTAAAATTCTATATTATTTTCCAGATGGCAACGTTACCTGCTTCAGGAATCTATTTTACTATTTCCTGTAGAACATAGACGTCTATCCTCTTTGCAATTCTTGGCAATACTCTTAATTAGCATTTCATTTGATGTGTTAAGGACCAGCATTTCCCCTAGTTGATTATAAGAGTGTGAGGGAGAAAGAGATTGTCTCATCTATCCTTCTACTAACTGTGATTTTAGAGGAAGAACAGGGTGTCTGCTTTGCACCATTGTTGCAGAGGTGATCCTAGATACCAGCTTTCACCACATTCTGGTAGAAAGCAAGAGGGAGGTGATAGAGAGGAGTAGATATTAACATGGGCTTTATATTCAGACCTCAGTATGAATGCCAGCCTTGCCACTGCTTATTTAATATTTTAAGGCCTCAATTTACCCATCTCTGATACAGGGGTGACAATGCCTCTCTCTACGGGTTAAGGTAAAGAACACATCTGAGGGGGGTCATTAGGGCAAATGGCCCCAGAATGTTAGTGACTGCTATTTTTAGGTGTAGATTTTGCAGTGGAACCCTTGAAAAGAGATTGCCTTTTAAAGAGACTTGCAAAAATTCAAAATGATTTTGATGCAATTCAACTGAAAGGCCTTTACTTTCAGTTCTGTGAATCTCTGGGTCTAGGAAATACTGCTAAAGTGTAAGCTTCTTAAGAACCAAAGCTATGTCTCATGGACCTTTGTATTCCTCACAGTTGCCAAGCCCAAAGCCTTCTGTCAAAAATGTACTCAATAAATTGCAGTTGACTAGGGTGGGATGGATATAGAGAGTGTGTATGAAGGATGAGAAGATGGAGTAAAGCTAAAGGGAAAGCTATTAAGGACCCAAAGACCTTGAATTGTTGTGGTCCTCTTCTTTCTCCTGTACTTTTAAGAGTACATTGTCAACAGAGTACGTTGTCCACTTTCATGTTTATTGTCTTGGGTACAATAAACTCTGCTTTATTAAAGATGTGAGAGTCTAGATTCACAAATAAATGGATAACCTAACCAGGCTGAACTTCCAGTTTTTTCAGCTTTGCAGATTGTATAGATTAAACATTTCTGAATACACTGCTCTGCTATTCTTGGTCCACACCTTTTTCTTCTTGAGTATTCACAGAGCCTACGTTCTTACCCATCTTGTCCTTTTTTTCCTCAATAGACCAAGCTGGGCTTTCTGGGGTTCCATTGCCATGGTCATAAAAAGCTTCACCTTTTATTCAACAGTGGTCTTTAGCTTCAATCGAACTCTTCCTCTCAACTCCCTCCAAAGACTCCTCTTTTATGAACTGTCTTTTGAAATCCCCACTTCTGTGGATCACCTCAAGTCAGGAGTTCGAGACCAGCCTGGCCAACGTCAACATGGTGAAACCCCATCTCTACTAAAAATACAAAAATCAGCTGGGCGTGGTCATGGGTGACTGTAATCCCAGCTACTCAGGAGGCCGAGGCAGGAGAATCACTTGAACCCGGGAGGTGGAGGTTGCAGTGAGCTGAGAGCACGCCATTGCACAATAGAAACAAAACTCCATCTCAAAATAAATAAATATATAAAATATAAATTAAAAAAAAAGAAATCCCCACTTCTCAACTGGAGAAAGCAGAGAGGCCCTGCAAGGAAATGAGATCAAGAGACTTCTTTAGATCAGCTTACCTTGGGATGGATGATCAGTAAAATGATCAGGGTCTTTCTGATGGGCAGAGCTGCCTATATTCATTGGTGGAGAAGGGAAATTATGACTAGGTGTGATGTGAAGGTCATTGACAGCCCCATTTAAACACAAATGGCTCTCCTGTTACGATGCTGAAAGTGCTCTGTGATTGTTGTGTATTATGTTTAGGAGTTAGTCCTACATTAGAGATGCACAATCAGAGTGAACCAGCTAGGCCCATTATCATATTCTAGCTTTGTGTATTACTGGATCTAGGACCTCAGGAAGATTGCTTCAGTTTCCTCATTCTGTAAAATTGCAAATAATACATCCCTTGTATGATTGTGGTAATGAATATAAACTGCTTCTTGGAGACTGCTGTGTAGTAGAGGCACAGTAAGTGGGAACTACTTATTATTTTAGTATTCAAAGGCTATTCTTCCATAAGCCACTAACAAAAATATGAATATACCTCCTGGGAGGATAAATACCTTTTGTTTATCAGTTTAACTAGTTTTACCATGAAAACCAGATAGTGAGGTTCCAAGGAATAGAAAAAATTAAGAAGGATCGGGGAAGTGGCCTAGAGAACTGGACAGGTATGACAGGAGGGTTGGTTGGAGGTGGATACTGTGTTGATTAGTCAGAAGACATTAGATGAGCCTTTAGAGCCTGAGAAGGGGAGATGACTGAACTGGAAGGCGGTGTTACCCACAGACTACCTAGAAAAAGATACCTATTGCTAAGATTGGACTAGTTGTGCCCATGATCATTGTGCCAGGGACTGTGGTAGCTTAGGTCACCGTAGTATGAGAATGCCATTCATCACTGCAGCAGCCCATGAAGGCTTCCAAATAATTCTGTTCTCTGCTACCTCCAGCTGCAGCAGAAGGGAACTAGGTCAGAGACAACTTGAACATTTCATAAAACATTGTTATGAAGACAAAATGAAAACCAGGCAACAAGTGTATTCTCTTAGTTTGTCTGTTGGCCAGTTGTTTGCTTAAGGGAGAATGATTTTTGAAGAATTGATGTAGAGGTGGAATCCACAATCCTCTTTCTCATTTCATCCAGATTGAGTCTGCTGTTCTGTATTTTATTTATAAAGTAGTCAGGTTTCTTTCTTCCTTAAAGCCTACCTAGTACCTAGGGCACTAAGATTGTTAGGAAGATTTTGTGTGATAATTCAAGGCTAATGGAAGTGAATTTTTTATTATAATGATGTGAAGAAAATACATTTTACTGAAAAGGTTGACCTTCTACTGATGTATGATTGGGTTTTATAAGCTATACTGAGTCTAGGCTGCTAGAAGCGCTGTGTCCCTTATCTGTCTACCTACCCATGCCCTGAAGTTTCCATCCAGAGGCCATAAAAAATTCCCTGAAATTGGCCTTGAGTAAAGAACTAGATGATTTGTTGGTTGTATGGAGTATTCTTCATGGAGGGTGGGAGCGGTAACACTTGTATACCTTCATAAGTCAAAACAAAAAGACTGTTGAATAGTTTGGAGTTTGCTGGGCCTAGTGAGCAATTTGTTGGTAAATTTTCTGTGCTATAATTCTTGTTAGTATAAGAAGAAACAAGTTTCTTCTTGAGTTGTACCCACAAGCAGATCTATTTGTCTCCTATGCATTTTTTAACTAAGTGATAAATTTAAAGAACATTTTAAAGAACACTTGCCATGTTGCATCAAGGGTCTTTGGTGCCTCTTTAAAAAAAAAACTCAAAAAAAGCAAAAAACAAAAACTCAATTTCTGAAAAACCTCAAGCAAAGGAACAGTCGAAGGAATGCAGCAGCCATCTGGAATGCCTGACCAAAGTAGAACATATGCCCAGTTGTAGTACAGTTAAGTGTGAAATGTTTTTTTCTTACTTGGACTGTGATGTTGATTTAATTACATTTTTAAAAAGAGAAAAAAAAATGTTTAAGAAGCAACATTCTCCACTTGTAACTGAGGGAAACAGGCTATTTTAAGGAAGCATCTGATCAAGGCAGTTCAGAGAGGTAACCTGGTCCACTAGAGGGAAACCAACAGAATCACCATTGGTATAAGTTGAAGCACTAGGATTCTACTAATAATTTTATTTTTTTTTTTGAGTCATTCCAGGCATTGCTATGTTTAATTCTTACACAAAGTATCAAGTAGGTTCCCATTCTTTAGATGAAAAGGAAAAGATCAAAAATAAGTTTCAACCTAGGTTTATAAAACTGATCAGTGGGAGAGCTTATATTTAAACCCAAAGCCTGTTCTCATTTCACAAAATAACATTTCCGTCTTTCTTGCTTATTCTTTATTGTACCATGTGTGAATAAATGTTTTCTTATTAACCATGTATTCCAATTATTTATTCAACATTCATTTAACCAACATTTGTTTGAAAACCTCCTATTTACTAGGAATTATAGGAGATAGAACAATTTATAAGGCAAAGTCCCTATTCATGAGAAGCTTGTTGTCCATTTGCAATACAATTGCAATAATTGCAGTAGAAGGCAGAATATAAAATGTGCCAAAAGAGAAGTACGCATCTTTGCTTCCCCATTTCTCATTCCCACAGATAATCAATAATTAATCCTACTTTGTATTTTGCTCATACCTGTCTTCCAAGAAAACCAAATGCTTTGCATATATTATCCTGTCAACACTCCCAATAGTAGAACAGCATCATTTTTGAGTTCCAAAAACCTATCAGCTTGTAAAACCGTCTGCAGCCAATCTCACACTTTCTCATGTCATAGCAGTGACACAATATACTGCAATCAGCACTGATGATCTGGAGCACACAGCATCCGCATTGGGATCACATACCTCAGTTTTATTTAGCTCTTCATGGGCACACAGCCTAATGTGTGTGTGTGTGTGTGTGTGTGTGTGTGTGTGTGTGATGATTTTTCTAAGTCTATGATGATTTAAGAGCTAGTCAGCAGTAAAGTTTGGGATAGGAAAGGAAGTGTAGAATGAAGCAATTTAGTTCCATTTGGCCAGTTATAGAAGATAAATGCTAAAAGGAAATTATGGCAATATTGAAATGCTGAGTTGTGGCTGGGCGCGGTGGCTCACGCCTGTAATCCCAACGCTTTGGAGGCCAAAGCGGGCAGATCACGAGGTCAGGAGTTCCAGACCAGTCTGGCCAACATGGTGAAACCCTGTCTCTGCTAAAAATACAAAAATTAGGCGGGTGTGGTGGCAGGTTCTTATTATCCCAGCTACTTGGAAGGCTGAGGCAAGAGAATAGCTTGAAACCGGAAGGTGGGGGTTGCAGTGAGCCGAGATTGCACCACTGCATTCCAACCTGGGTGAAAGAGCAAAACTCCGCCTCATAAATAAATAAATAAATGAAATGCTGAGTTATAATGAAGCCTGCCTTTTATAGAAGATTGACTATGTGCCAAGCATGGTGTCGAGTGCCTTACTTTCATGATCTCATTTAAGTGCCTTACTTTCATAATCTCATTTCATTCCCAGCTTAGGAAGATGGCACTAACTTTTGGGTAAGCACTCTTATTATTTCCATTTCCTTCCAGGTTAAGGAACTCAGATTCAGACTGGCTAAGTAATTTGGCTTAGGCTGGTAGTTAGGCTGAAGTGAGCTGGAGTTTGGCCATAAATTTGCTTTTTAAAACTCAGGTCCTTAGTGACTATGCCATCTCCCTTTCCAAGACTGGGAGAACCAAGAGAAACTGTATTAGGTAGATGCTAGGTATCTGAGGAGACTGTGGGCAAGGACCAGGGAAGGAAGACAGGAATCGGGAAGCACTCAGGTTTAAGATGGAGACATGAACTGTGTACCAGTCAGGACTTGTGTGAAATGACAGAAGTCCAACTCAAGCTACCTTAAACCATAGAGGAATTTTTTTTGGCAGGTGGTTAGGGAACCAAACTGTGAAAGTTGCAGGAGTAGAGATGGTCCAGCAGCCTTGACTTAGGAAAATGAAAACCTCAGGTCTATTTGTCTGTCTCCATCTCCTACTCTTTTATCTCTGCTTCTTTTTCCTTTTTCACTGTTTGAGACCTGCTCTCCCCATAAGGCTGAACCATGGTTAAAAGTTGCCTCTGAATTTTATCTTTAAAGTGTCATCACTTATAATGAAAAAGAAATGCTCCCTATAAATTTCAGTGAGAAAACCCCCAGGAAGAGTTTCTGATTGGTTTTGCCTAGATTATTTATCCTCTCTTTGGGTACAGGAATACTGATTAGAACCTCACTCCAGTCAACCAAATGGTGACAATCAGAAGAGAATTATTTGCTAGAAGAAAAGGAAAAAGAATGTTGGACTCACAATAACAACAAATGTCTACAATAAGCAGAAGCCAGATTGGATATCAGAATAACAGACTTAAGAAACTAACCATGCATGAAAAATGTACCTTAAAATCAGTTTTTGGGTTTTTTGTTTGTTTTTTGTTTTTTTGCTTTATAAGGCTTTCCACTGGGTCAGAATCTAGGAACTAAGCTAACCCAAGATCTACACCACTGTAGACCACAGAATCCTGCTGTCTCACATTCTCCTCACTGCTCTCTACGATCCAGCCCCATTATCTTTTTTTACTACTCTTTTTATGTACCAAGCTCATGCCTTCTTAGCTTATATGAGCTGTTTCTCTGTTTGCAATCATTTTTCCCAGTTATTCAGATCCCAACTCAAATGTCACCTCCTTATAGAGGACTTCTCTGAACACCTGTTTTTGTTTTTTATTGTTTGAGAACACCTGTCTTGTTCTGTTGCCCAGGCTGTAGTTTAGTGGCATGATTATGGCTAACTGCAACCTCAACCTCCCAGGCCCAAGAAACACTGCCACCTCAGCCTCCAGAGTAGCTTGGACTGCAGGTGTATGCTGCCATGCCCATGCCTGGCTAATTTTTGCTTTCTTTCTTTCTTTTTTTTTTTTTTTTTGTAGAGATGGGGTCTCATTATGTTGCCCAGGCTGGTCTTGAACTCCTGGGCTCAAGCAATCCCTCCCCTGCCTCAGCCTCCCAAAGTGCTGGAATTATAGGTGTGTGCCACTGCACCTGGCCACTTGTTTAATATAAATTAATCCCCTGCCAGTTTTATTTTGTCATAGTAATCGTCGGTACTGAAATTTTTATTCTTTTTTTTTCTCCCCTCCACGTATCTTTTCTGTTTCACATTTCTGAAACATACATTTTGTAAAAACAGATATCTTTTGTGTTTTCTTATCTGCTGCAATGCGAAGTACCTATGATAATGTCTGGCACACTGTGTAGGTCCTTAATACATACTTGTGAAACACATAATTAAGTGAATGAATCCTAGATTTAAAAGATATCATGGCATTTAACTTGGACATTTGTAAATAAGGGGTGCTTCCAACATACTTATGAATTTTTTAAAAATAAGGAGAATCCAGGAAATTGGTGCCATTAGCATGTGCAGAGATACTGCTGAGCTCAGATGTTATAAGCAAAACCTCACATCAAGATTGAAAGGCAAACATCCACCTTTCTCTTCCACATTCTCACTAGATTGTAAGAGCTGTGTGAGTGATATTTTGAAAAGACCTGGCTTCATGCATGGCTGTCATTTATTGAGCATGTGTCCTATGCCAGACACCATGCAAGGTATTTTACATGGATCAGCTCCAGTTCTGAGACTTGACACAGTAATAACTTGCCCAGGAGCCCAAAACTTGTAGAAGGCAAGAATGGGATTAGAACTCTTACCACATGTTCTAGCAGATCTTGGGGGAGATTTCAGAGTATGTTCTTTACCGCAGTTTGGTTGAAGTCTGATAATTGGTACTTGGCCACAAACCCATCTCATTTTTACCTATATCTGGGATATACATGAACAGGTGAACTTCTATTCAATGCTATCCCAGAAGATTTTGTCTCTAGGACCCTGGTTTAAAAGTGTGGTCCCTAGACAGCACATCAGCATCTCCTGAGGACATGTTAGAAATGCACATTCTTATGCTTCATTCCTGACCTCCTGCTTGAGAAACTCTGGGGATAGACCCAACAATCTGTTTTTATTTTTATTATTATTATTTTTTGAGATGGTATTTTACTTTGTTGCCCAGGCTGGAACACAAGTGATACCAGCTCAGCTCACAGCAGCCTCCACCTCTAGGGTTCAAGCAATTCTCCCACCTCAGCCTCCCGAGTGGTTGGGATTAAAGGCACCCACCACTATGCCCGGCTAATTTTGTCTCTTTAGTAGAGATGAGGTTTCACCATGTTGGCCAGGCTGGCCTCTTAACTCTTCAGGTGATCTGCTTGCTTCAGCCTCCCAAAGTGCTGGGATTACAGGCATGAGCCACTGCGCCTGGCCCCAACATTCTATTTTAACAAGTCCTCCAGGAGTCTGTGATATACCTTAATGTTTGAGAGCCACTGCTTGGTTTATCTTCAAGGTAGCCAAGTAGTATCACTTGAAAAATACCTAGAAGCCAATGGGGAATTCTAGCACTCAATGCTACAGGACAAAAATTGGAGATTGGTTGGTCAATTGTATTGGTTTTTCCAGGACTCAAGGGTTCCCAGAGTGTGGGATTTTCAGTTTCAAAAGTGGGACAGTCCTAAGCTAATCAGGATGAGTTGATTATTGCATTTGTTTTCTATTGCTGTCATAACAAATTACCTCAAACTCAGTTGCCTAAATAAACACACATTTATGATTGTACAGTTCTGTGGGTAAAAAGTCCAATGTAGATCTCACGGGGCTGTGGTCAGTAGGGCTGCATTGCTTCTAGGAAACTCTAGAGAAGAATCCATTTCTTTGACATTTCCAGCTTCCAAAGGCCACCTTCCTCTATTTCCGTGAACTTTCTTTTGGAGTCACATTTACCTCTGACCATAGCTGGAAAAGTTTTTCCAATTTTAAGGACCTGTGTGATTAGATAGGACCCAGGATAATCCAGGATAATCTTTCCATCTCAAGATTCTTAATATAATGGCATTTGCAAAGTCTCTTTTGCCATTTGAGGTAATAGACATGCTGGTCCTGAGATTAGGACATGGACATCTTTGGGGAGCCATTATTCTGCCTACTACGGTTATCATAACTGCCTACTAGAGTTACCATGTGGGACTTCCAGTGCTAAAACTAGCAAAGTCCTGGGTAAAACGGAGACAGGTTGGTTCCTTAATTCAGATGGAAGTGTACAGAGAAGAGCAATATTGCTGTGGTGGAGGCCACATCCTGCAGTAGTGAAAGAGACTCTGGAACCAAGCTTCAGAACTGGGCATATGTCAAAGGGAGGCGAATGTGTCTTCTTGAGTTGTCCATTTAGTGGTTTTGTGTAACCTGATTCAAACTTTCTGTTTTGCATGCTATAATATGATCTACTATTTGTAGACCTTCTTTTTGTGGTGAGTATAACCACTCTAATTTATTATTAGTCACTATGGGTAATTCACTTTTGCTTGTAAAATACTACATTAGCGAATGCTACCATCGACTTACCAAGTTCTGAGTCTAGCAAAAGCAAATCACAGCTTTAATTGTCTGAATCTGCCTCTTTGTGTGTGATCAGCATGTGATCAGGGTCTTGCTGAGTCTAAAGAGAACTGGTGAAGCACATTCACAGGAATCCAGGCTGCAATAGTAGCTCTTGCAGGGAAGTAATGTTCCATGAGTATTTTATTATATATAGAATATATTAAGGATTTCTTTTTCCTGTGTAAATACCTGACTATCTCTAGTTTTACCATCTTTTTAGATAAGGTGCACCAGAACAAAATGCCTCCTCCTGTTAAAAAAAAAAAAAAAAAAAAAAAAGAAAGAAAGAAAGAAAGAAAAGACAGAAACAGGTACACACACAAAGTATTGATTATGTAGCTAAATTTTGTGAATGTAATATAAACATGGATATATGAAACCAGTGAAATCCTTCTTATGACCAGGAACCTGGAAATTGAAGTTGAGTTAGGGCTTTGCCCATATGAGGTCAGAAATGCTGTTTTCCATTATGACACAGCAGCTTCCCCACAAATGAGAGAGCATGGTCCTTGGAATGAAGACAGACATGACAGGATTCAAATGCCAAATCCACTCCTTATTAACTGTGTAACCCAGGAATATTTCTGATTTTATAGAGCCGTATTTCCCCCTCTTTTAAAAACAGTATAATACCTTGTTTGTAATATTAATTAATAACACACAGTAAGTATCAAGCATCTGGTATAGAGTTGGCATAAGTAAATAGCAGTTGTTACATTACGGGCTCATTTTTCAAATATATCTGCAATAATAAGGGTATGTCAAAATGCTTTAGCATAGTAGTAGCTATTTCCACTCCTTGAAGAGTGGAATTCATTCAACAAGTTTTATATTCTGTTTCAGCTGAAACTAAAAGTATAACAATTAAGAAATGAGCAATTCCCATCTTCCAGGAGCTCACAGGCTTCCTGGAGAGATGACACTCAGCTTGAATTGGAGGAATCAGTTAGTGACATTAGGAGGAGCACAGTGCATGCCACACTTTGGCAGCAGAATGAATTGAGCTAAAACACAGAGGTGAGATGCAGTCTGGTCTGTGTCGGGAATTAGATGTAGTTTGGTACTGCTGCAATATATCAGAAAGGAAGTAGTCAGAATTGAGGCTGAAATAGCAGCTGTAGCATGAAAGACCTATCTCATGGTAGAGAATGTGGACATTATCTGTGCTTGGTGAGAATTCATTGATGGTTTTTAAGTAGGGAGTGTGGTGATCTAATTTAGATTTCTAAAATATCACTCCAGCTACCTTATGAAGAATGGGTTGATGGGAAGCAGGAGCGAAATTGGCAATATCATTTAGAGGACCTTCTTAGTCATAGTGTCTACATGAAATAAAAACCAACTAAGATTTTAATTAAGAACTACTTACAAAGTACGTATAAGCAGAGTAAAAGGAACCACCGAGACTACTAACACAACTGGAAAAGAGCAACAGTGAGAATTGTTACCAATCCCAGGCAAGAAGGGTTAAGGGGAAGAAATAGTGAAAGCTGGGGCCAGGAAGAAAGAGCACCCTGATGCTGTATCCTTTCTCAAGTCAGGTTCTCAGAAGCAAACTGAGAGGAGGATTCATGGGCAAGTGGTTTATTTAGGAAATGTCCCCAGGAGAAACTTGTAAAGATGTAGGGGAAATAGGGAAGGGAAAGATGCCGTGTGTGAGTACCATTGTGTCAGTGCCTGGTGAAAGGAAGGTGCTGTGCAATGAGCTAGGGATGACTCAGAGTCAGAACGTCTGGAGCCAGGTCCTGTACTACCTAAGTCACTCTAACTCCCTGAGTTTCCGTTTGATCACCTATAAAATGTGGAAAATATGTTCCTACAGAGCCACTGTGGGGACAAAATAAAGAGATATGAGGGTTTTTAAAGGTATTATGCCAATGTAAGGTGCTAGGCTATAGGAAAATTGTAAACTTTTGAACCTGATTGGTCTGGGGAATGAGTGCAGAACTGGGGCCATGCATGAAGGCTGGCCATAGGCCTTCTGGGCCCCATGTGTGTGCTCTAAGCCTGCAGTCAGGCAGTCTTTGAATTAATTCCTGAATACTAATGGCTGTATTTTTATGGTGAACAAAACAGATCCTTCTGAATGAAATTTTAATTTTTTATGATGATAATAATGTAGAGAAATTGTATAAAATATTTTTACCTTTTAAATTAGGCATTGCACCTAAGTGATGAAGTTATACATATACTGTTAAAAGAAAAACTTCAGCCAAATTAAATTTAAAGGAGTTTAATTTATCAATGAACAATTCACAAATTGGGCAGCTCCCAGAATCACAGCACATTCAGAGAGACTCCAGGGATGCCTCATGGTCTGAAGAAATTTACAGATTAAAAAAGGGAAGTGATGTACAGAAATCAGAATTGAATTACAGAAACAACTGGATTGGTTACAGCTTGGCATTTGCCTTATTTGAATACAATTTGAACACTTGGTAGTGTCTGAGTGGTTGAAGTACAGCTGCTGGAATTGGCCAAGACTTAGCAATTTTTACAGGTGCATATTTCTAACTTGTCTGCCTATTAAGTTAGGTGGCAGTTCATCCACAAGGACTCAAATATAGAAGTATGGAGTCCTTCTCAGGCCATATTTAGTTTGCTTTAACAGTACAAATTGCTATGGTTATTATATTTTTTTACAAGGAAAATGTATCTGATATTGAGTCATTATTTTAGTATGTATGGGTTGTGCGGGTCAACCACATGGCTGTTTATCTATATTGGAAATCTGACAGTATATCAAAATGAATAGAATCACTGCCCATTGAAATGATGTCAACATCCAATTATTGTCATGATTGCCATTTTATATTTCCCTAGTTTTTTCTATAAGCATCTGGGCTACAGAGTTGTTTCTTACTTAATGATAACTCTATGACAGCGTGAGACAGTTCAGTAAAACTTTTTGTTGTGAAAGGCTCATTATCTCCGGATGCTAAGCAGAAAAGCCAAGTAGCTAAGGATGGTGTCTATCATAGCATGTGATTGCATTGTGATCAGCTCACAGGTTACTTCCTTTGGTGGCAGCAGGAAATACTGGTAACCTTAGCAACGTTGGTGGCCCTTCCCATCCTCTTTTAATTGAAATGGTTGTTGCTAGGATACAGCATAAAGCAAAAAGGAGAGGAAAAAGAGGGGCGCAAGAGAATGAGAGAAAGAGAACGAGAAGGGGAGAAAAGATGAAAGAGAAGAGAAAATAAGAAGGGAGAGAATGAGAATGAGAAAGGAAGATAAAATGAAAGTATTGGGTGGTATTTGAAGGGCAGATTTATAGGCATGAAAGAGACTATTAAATTATAGTTGAAATTAGAGAGCATGGGATGGGAGTAAAAGTGGAATGTTAGTTCTTGCCTTACTAAAAATCAATTATTTATACTTCATTTTGACTTTGTGTTTTCTCAAGCAAGCTATTTATCTTCAATATGGGTGTTTTTATATTGCCTTGGAAGGGAAATGTTTATCAGCTACCTTTCTCTTACTTTTAATCAACCCCAAAATCCCATAAGCATTCTTTCTTCTGATGCCTCATTTGTCTACGGTAGCCTGAAAATGAAATATCTGAGGAGAGCATTATATTAAAATGCAACGAATACTCCTCTGTCAGAAGGACATGAGCTAAGTTTCTCTGGTATCTAGGGGAAGCTATGACCCCGTCATCCATGCATCTGCCCTCAGTCTCCTTTTTATGCATGCATATGCTTGGATAGGGGGCATAGACAAACAGTTTCAGCAGCTGACATCCTCTGAGTTCAGGGGAAAAGTTATGATTACTCTGGGTGATTGTAGCTTTTTGCAGCAAAAGAGTCACATCATGCAAAACTTACAAATGAAAAGAACTGGCAGTTGTGCTGAGTGGTTATTCTCTTTTGTTGAATGAAAAGGAGTCAACCTGGGTACATCCCCTATTTCCAGAAAACAGGTATATATTACTCAAAATAGAGTCATAAATTAATTTTGTGGCTTCGAAATCTTGGGCATTTTTGTTACAATTGAAGGGATTTTTGTATGCGTTGTTTACTATGGTATTTTCACCACCTACAAGGGCACTAGGAAAATGATAAGTGCTCAATGAATGATGATGAATCAATGAGAAAAAAAAAATCACTTTAACTTTCTGGGCAATGGTCACCTCATTGTTCCCAATCTTAGTTTAGAGAGTGCACAGCCGTGACCTCTAGATGTGGAGCACCTGGGACTCAGCTTGTTATGAGAGCAACTTCCCTCTGACCATGGTAATTGATTCAAGAAAAGAGTTCAGGGGTGTGGCAATTCCAGGTACTTCTGGAAAGTGAGAAAAGTGGTCTCAGGCTAGGATTTGGTATGATACCTGTAATAGGGTATAGAATAAATGTTAGCATTTTATGAAGGTTAAAAAAAATAAAACCTCACATTAAAAAAAGTTACCAGAAGTTCTGCCTTCTAGGGTAAAAATGGTAATTAACCTTGAGGTAGACTATCTTCTGTTTCAAGAAGACCGGTTTAGCATCCCTTTCTGGTTTATGTCAATGTGAACATTTTGTGTAACCAGGGAAGATCTGAAATGGTAAGATTTCTGTAAAGTAATGTAAACTGAGGCCATCTTTTATAGAAGTCACTCCTCTAGATGATTTCCATTAGAGAAATTTTCCTTAAACTTCCCTATGCCTATACATTATCACATGTTCTCATGGAATTGCATGTGTCTGTCCTTCAGTAGTTGCTTAGAAGAACAGGAGGACTAGAAGGATATGTGGCCTGGATATCCATCGCTTCTCCCCGACTCCCACCAAGGAAACACTGTGTAAGAAGAGGGTTGTGCTTGGCACATAAACCATGGCCTATATTATTAGTGCCTTAGCATTACTTTATCTAATACTAAATGATCCAGACAAGAAACACGTTGTCTGATTATTGAGACACTTTTTCCTTTGGGGGAATATGACGTTGGACTCTATCCCTAGAATCAGAAGAAGGTGTTTCCCTGAGAGAAATGGATATGCACTTTTTCAGTCATCTTGGGGCAAAGCTAACCTAGAGATGAATTTAGAGAGGAAAGCTTGGAATTGGGTGATGAAGTAATTTTTTTCCTATTTCTGAGTCTGGAGAATTGGCCATGAGCTTGAAAGATGGAAATAACTGGGTTGTGGCCAATTGGGCCATGTAACATAGAGATTAGCCAGGACTTGGGCAGAAGGGACCCTGAGGTTGGGTGTGAGCATCTGGCGCTGAGAGAATCCACTGCTGTGGTAAGTTTATGGTCTCTTCATTATCCAGGTCTTCAGTCAAGTCTTGTTAAAAAGACTTGGTCTCAGTGATGCTATGGGTGAAAGGACAAGAGAGTAGGGTGGAGAAGTTACCAATCCTTTATTTATTTAAATGTATACATCGAGCGCCTATTATGATCTGGGCATTCTCCTGTGCACTAGAAATGAACAAACTTGAAAAAGCCCCTTATTGTCATCTTATATATTATTTATTTGTTTGATTGTTTATTCATTTTATTGAATGTCTTCCTTTATTAGATTGCATGTTCCATGAGATAAGTACAGAGATAAAAATAACAAAGGAGGGTGAGGGATAGAGAGTGATTGGTGAGTATGGAAGGCCCTTGAATGAGTGATGGGTAATTTTGGAGTGCTGAAGGAAGTGAGGGAGCCAACCATATGGATATCTGATGGAGAGCATCTCAGGCAGAGACCACCAATTGCTAAGACCCTAAAGTAGGGGCATTGTTACTGTGTGTCTCAGTTCATTCATGCTACTATAAGAAAATATCACGAACTGGGTAATTTATAAATAATAGAAAATTACTTCTCACAGTTTTGGAGCCTGTGAAGTCCAAGATCAAGGCCTTGGCAGGTTCGGTGTCTGGTGAGTGCCTGGTCTCTGCTCCCAAGATGGTGCCATGTTGCTGAATCCTCCTAAGGGGATGAACGGTGTGTCCTTCCATGGCAGGATGGACAGAAGAGCAAATGGGCCTAGCTAGTTCCCTCTGGCCCCTTATAAGGGCACCAATCCCATTCATGAACGCTCTGCTCTCATGACTTAATGAGCTACTAAAGGCCCCACCTCTTAATACTATCATATTGGGGTTTAAGTTATAGCACATTAATTTTGGAGAAACACATGCGTTCAAATCATAGTGTTTTGTTTGAGGAACCTCCATAATAAATCCAAAAGACCAAGAGCACAGTCAGTGAAGGGGAAGCTAGTAGGAGAGGAAATCAGCAGGGTAAGGAGTATTTTAGGTCATCATAACGACTGGGTATTTCTCCAAATAAGATGGAAAACTCTCAGAGTCCTTTTAACAGAACTGACATAATCTAACTTACATTTTGAAAGGATAACTCTAGCTTAGGAGTGGAAAGTGGACTGTAGAGAATAATAGCAAAGCTGGTAGACCAGTTAGGTAGTTTTTGCAATAGTCCAGGTGAGGGCTGGCTTTAGATCAGTGTCTTCATTCTCAGCCCACACGCAGTCCGATTCTCCCAGTCTTTAAATTTGTTTCATTCCTTTATGCTAACACTCTTCATGTCTGTCTCTATCAGTGGATAGAGACAAGCTATCAAGCTTGCAGCTAACATATTTAGCAAGCTCTCTTTGTACCTAATAGGTGTTCAATACAGTTCTGTTAAAATAAGTATAAATACATCTGACTATGGGAAAAGGAGTATAATCCCTAGATACTTATTAAGACACTGAGATAGATAATCTTTAGTTAGGGTCAATTCAGAACCTAAAGCAGACAGGTACTTAGTAGAACAGGGATCTATAGATAGGACCAATCAGAGAAAGAAAGACTTTAGAGTAATACGTATAAATCTTCCAGGAAGCAGTTGGCTCCTAAGATATTCTTTTCTGCTTAAAACCCTCTCACCACAGCATGAAATAGGCATTCATTTGTTGGGGTGAGTTAGGGTTGGGTGTGCGAGTCACATCTCTTAAAATTTTTCATATTGCTTGGATTTGTACAATAGGCATTCGGAACAGAAATAGAAATAGCAAGTGCAATGAAAGGATTACTTCACTTTGCATAATTGAGACAGATACTGTGTACATCAGGTACTTGATTTTGAGAAATTATATCTAGACTGTAAGTGGCCTGCAAAAAGTCTATCAGCTCTGCTACTAGGTGGCAGAATAATAACCAGCTTTTATTGAGTGCTCATAGACTGGGCCAATAACTTAATATTTATTAATAATTATTGTCCTTAGATCATTCCTTCAAAAATAGTACCATCTTATGAAGAAACTAAGGCTGAAAGACATTATGTAGATTTCCTAAAATTACATGATTATTAAGCTGTGAAGGCAAAGTTCAATACCATGTCAGTCTGGCTCCTTAGTCTATACTCCCTATAGCACTTGGCTTCAGACTTCAATAACAAGGTCAGAAATAAGACTTTATGTAAAAAAAATCATAAAATTAAAAGATATTTTGTACAAGAACCCTAAGAGGATACTTCCCCAACCACCTCTCTCTAAGGATTCAAGTATTCTTAATAAGTGGGATATGGGTAGTGAGGACATACACCATATAGTAGTTGAATTTGATATATTATTTGTAACTGACATTTATACTTAACAGCCAGTAAACTATATCTGCTTAGTTCTACAATGTGCAACACTACTTTTTTGTTGTCTCCTGTAGATTCCTAGGTTAGAAGAAGTTCTCAAGGGAAAAGGAGTGTCCACACTGATAATAATATTGTTATCCCACTTTCTTATTTGGATCCACCACACAAATATCTATTTATTAAATTGGTACAGAAGTGATTGTGCTTTTTGCCATTGAAAGTAATGGCAAAACCCACATCATTTTTGTGTTAACTTAATATTTGCCCTACAGATGCTCCTGGGGGCTAAAGTTGGGATGAGCACTGACCACGTAGAATGGTGTTTCTCAAAGTACAAACCTTGGACCAATCACAATAGTATCACATAGGTAGTCAGCCAATTATGTGTAGTGCTTGATCTCACTTCAGACCTATTAGATTAGAATCTTTGATAGAATCTTAGATAGGACCACAAATTGATAAACTCTCCAAAGGTTTCTTATCAGTGGTATGCTCCTAAATGTTTAACACTTGGTTCTTGGGGGAGGGAAGAAAGCCCTGACTTAGAGCATTTACCAATTTTTATTAGGGACTATTTTCACTACTCTATAGTTCAAGTTTGCAGCTAACATTTATATTTAGCAAGCTCTGCATTTACCTTGCCTCCTTTCCCCCTTCTCAGCAAACAGGTAAATGTTTCTGTTTGACAGTTGCTGCCAGTCACACCTCTCCTCCTTCCCTTCTTTTCCCCTTCCCCCTGCAGCCAATCCCCCTCTTTTTGGTGAGTGTATTTTTCCCCCCACAGCACTAGGGGCACATACACCCACGCTTTCTTTTGAAATAACATTTATATAAAAAGGGACTACAAGAACAAATGAAACTTAAGGAACTGATCAGACCTGAGAGAAGAAGGCTGCTGCCTTAGACTGGAAGCTGATTAGCTATTGTCTCTTCACTCCAGAGAGAAGTGACCAAAAGTTCTCCACCTCCACCACAGGGTCAAACATATTGCCTCCTTCACCCTGAGGCTGACCTCAGGGCCAGGTGAAGTCCCATCTTCCACCTCATGATGCTGTCACCTGGTAATGGATCCCTGTCACATTCTTCTCGATAAACCTTGTAATGCCTGCTCTTCTCAACACCTGGGGCCTGACCCTTGAGCAACAACCTCAGAAAGATGACCCTGATGTTCCTTTCTTCTGTTGCAGGATTATCATTATACATCAGTGGCCTTTTCTTTTCCCAGTAGGTAATCAGTTTGGTGGCTACAGAGCCCTGTGGCATGAGGAGTGTAAGGATCTGAATTGCATGCCCTGGCTTATCCTACTGTGGAACTTCAGTTGAGGTATTCACAGTGCAGCCTTCCATTTTCCAACCATAAAAGACAAATAGTGATGCAGTAAAGGCTCAAACACACACATGCGCACACACACACACACACACACACACACACACACATTTCATGGGCATATTTAAAGATTAAATAGGGATATTCATGTTGTCAGTCCTGGATCAATCCTTTGGTTGGCTGGATAACAATGTTGGAATTGTTTGGCAGGCCATGTAAAGGTTTAGAATTTTTCAGAGAGCTTAGAATGGGCACCTGGTCTTTTCACCACCAGAAGGAGGTGGTGACTGCTGAAACTGTCCAAAACAAAATCTTCTCAAGTAAGCTGTTCTGGCACTAAGGACATTGTTTTATCCCAACCAATTCATTCAAGTAATTCCTGTACATCTGTGTTTTCTTGGTTTGCCCTCACAATAAATGAAGGGCAGTTGGCTATGGTTTCTGGTATAAATGTCTGTCTCTTAGGCCAGAGACCATTATTAAGTTATTCCTTGGTCTTTTCCCATTCTATAAATATGGCCTAAGTACTAAATGCCAAGTGAATACTCAGGTAGATAAAGCAGAACTCTACCGACAAAAATAACAATACAAGCACCAAAACAGGTAAAATATGGAGTGGAAAATTACAAGAAAGGAGAAGATGGATGCAAAGAGGGGAATGCATGTAACAGAGTAGCATAAAAATTCCTCTTTTTCTGTTCTTGTGTTGGGGGGTGGGGGGCCTAGGGGAGGGATAACAGAGGGTAGGGGGTTGGGGAGGGATAGCATTAGGAGAAATACCTAATATAGATGATGGGGTGATGGATGCAGCAAACCACCATGGCACATGTATACCTATGTAACAAACCTGCATGTTCTGCACATGTATCCCAGAACTTAAAGTATAATAAATTTTTTTTAATCCTTTTTTTTTTTTTTTTTTTTAAGACAGTCTTGCTCTGTTGCCCAGACTGCAGTACAGTGGTGCGATTTTGGCTCACTGCAACCTCCGCCTCCTGGGTTCAAGTGATTCTCGTGCCTCAGCCTCCTGAGTAGCTGGGATTACAGGCATGCGCCACCACACCTGGTAATTTTTTGTATTTTTAGTAGAGACAAGGTTTCACCATGTTGGCCAGGCTGGTCTCAAACTCCTGGCCTCAAGTGATCCACCCACCTCGGCCTTCCAAAGTGCTGGGATTATGGGCTTGAGACACCATGCCCAACCAAAAAGTTCCTCTTTTTCTTTTGCATTTTTTTTTAACAGATAGCTTAATAATCAAAGCATGTCTCTATTAAAATCATTTCAAATTATTTCCATATCATTTTTATTGAGGAGCTCTCCTTTGAATCTGGTACCACAGAAAGAGCTAAACTCTCTTGTGTCTTAGTATGTTTTTCATGATACCCCTTGCCAATATTAGTATGTTTTTCATGATGCCTCTTGCCAATAAAAATTTGTTTATTAGCTAGTTAGACCAAAATTAACTTAAAAAATCTTTATGTCTTAGCAACTTAGTGACTGCTTAAAATTAATACACATAAATTGAAAGAAAAAGTTTAAAAAATTGATTTATTAAGTAAACACAATTGCTTACCAGTGGGATGTGTGATCCATTGTATAGCTTTGCAATCCTGGCATTCACATTGGACATTAACACCCTCATGTCTTACTCCATATTGATTTTTTTACATGGCCTTGCTTTTCATCACCTAGCCTTGCAAAGGAATGATACCATCGAAAAGATAAAATATCTCTCAGTGCTGATATGAGTTTATGAGTGTGCCCCAGAGAACTTCGCCACGTTGTTAGGGAACTGTGAGCCTAACTGATGTCAAATAAAACAGCAAACAAAAGAATATTCATGTTAATAATGTGGGAGGCTATGCGTGTGTGGGGGCAGAGATTATATGGGATATCTCTTTTTCATCTTAATTTTGGTGTGAATCTAAAACAGCTAAAAAAAAAGTCTTTTTAAAAAAGAATATTTACTTAACATAGTAATCACCTTGCATGATGAACAGATTAACTGATTAGCAGACTGCACAAATTTGACCTTTTGTAATTCTTCTTCTACGCCACTATACCAACTATTCTCATATAAGATCACTCTGAACACACACTCATTCACCTCTTTTTTAGAGTGCAAGTTATTCCACCAAACTGAGATAATCCCATGGTAAAAACAGAATACAGCTAGTTAAATTACAGGTTTGTATCTCAAACTTTAATCCAGGGTTTTATTATGGCTTGATACAAAACCGTCTTCATTTCCTCCTCTCTTTCATATCCTTCCTCCTTCTTCCCCCTTCCTCTCTTTATCTTTACTTGTTTCCTTCATTCACTCACTATTCTACCAATTACATTAAGTACCTATAATATTTATGCACTGTGCAAAATACTGGGATCCTGTGCTGAGCAAGGAAGACTTGGTCCCTGTCACATGGGACTTAAAATCCATTTAATGGTATACTTATTTATTCATTCAAACAACACATTTTAATGTCATACCACTATGTTTCAGGATCTTAGCGGTCACTGGGGTCACAGTGCTGAGTAACCAGTCAATTGCCCTTGAAATGTTCCAGACACAGCCTCTTGATTTCCCATCCAAACTCTCTTCTTTTCATCACCCAAAACTATTTGTTTTCACTGGTATATGCTGCGGGCTCTTTTTTGGGGGCGGCGGGGCAAGGTTCATCTCTATGGTACTAAACTCTCAGTGTAATTACTTTTCTCCTAATTTCATGCCATTGCTCACTTCCAATAGAGATGATATACATTGTTTTCCAGTTCTGCACCGATCAATTTACTTTTCCTATAAGATTCTATTGTTTGTCAGACAATTACTGGTACACCTGTGATACATAAACTTACATAGTATAGCAATATACTTAAGGGAAACATTATTCTTTAGATAAAAAAGTGATCTTAATCACAACACACAGGATTGGAAGCCTCTTTTCATAATAATAATAATATTTAACATATGTGATCAAATTGTAATTACATGATATTCTTGCAATGTAGTCATTGATTTGTTGATTCATTCTTTCATTTATTGTATATTTATTGGAATATGCTTCAGATATACAAGTAAAGAAGACAATTCCTGCCCACTGGGGGCTCATAGTCTACTCAGGAAGATAGAAAATGAAGCATATACAGTATAATAAGTGGCCACATGAAAACATTTTTAGAAACTACAGTTACTGGTTAAATACTAAGCATGCAGTGACATACTATTGTTACACAAGATTTTGCAATGACATAGAAAGACATTAAATCATATATGAAATAAAAAATGTATAAAACAGTGTGTATAGTGTAACAACAACCAAAAACTACTGGAAATACATATACCACAATATCAATAATAATTATTTGCAAGTGGTAGAATTGTAAATTATATTTATCTTAGAAATTTCAATATTCTATATCAGGAGTGTCCAATAGAAATATAATGTAAGCTACATAAAACAGGTTAACATTTTCTAGTAGCAACATTTTAAAAGTAAAAGTATATTTAATTTTATATTTTATTTAACCCAATATATCCAAAATATTATTTTAAGCATGTAATCAGCATAAACTCTAGTAATCAGGTGTTTACTTTCCTTTTATTCATACTAAGTCTTTGAAATCAGATGTATATTCAATGAGATACCATCTCATGCCAGTTCGAATGGCAATTATTAAAACGTCAGGAAACAACAGAGGCTGGTGAGGCTATGGAGAAATAGGAACACTTTTACACTGTTGGTGGGAGTGCAAATTAGTTCAGCCTTTGCGGAAGACAGTGTGGTGTCTTCCACAATCACATTTATAACTTTCTGTCCAAACAATAACCATTAGCCAATGTGGCTATTGAGCCCTTATAATGCAGCTACTCTGAATTCAAAATACACATCTGATTTCTTTTTTATAATTATTTTACTCTAAGTTCTGGGATATATGTGCAGAATGTGCAGGTTTGTTACATAGGTATACATGTGCCATGGAATCCTAGATTCCTGAAGAATCTAGAACCAGAAATATCATTTGACCCAGCAATCCCATTACTGGGTATATACCCAAAGGATTATAAATCATTCTACTATAAAGATACACACACATGTGTATCTATTGCAGCACTATTTACAATAGGAAAGACTTGGAACCAACTCAAATGCCCATCAATAATAGACTGAATAAAGAAAATGTGGCACATATACACCATGAAATACTATGTAGCAACAAAAAAGAATGAGTTTATGTCCTTTGCATGGACATGGATGAAGCTGGAAGTCATCATTCTCAGCAACTAACACAGGACAGAAAACCAGAGTTGAGCAATGAGAACACATGGACACAAGGAGGGAAACATCACACACTGGGGCCTGGTAGGGGGTGAGGGGCAAGGGGAGGAAGAGCATTAAGACAAATACTTAATGCATGTGAGGCTTAAAACGTAGATGATGGGTTGATAGATGTAGCAAACCACCATGGCATGTATACCTATGTAAAAAATCTGCACGTTCTGCACATGTATCCCAGAACTTAGAGGAAAAAAAAAAAATCAGATGTGTATTTTCAATTTAGAGTAGCTGCATTTTAAGGGTTTGGTAGCTACAAATGGCTAATGGTTATTGTTTAGACAGGAAGTTCTAAATATTCTACAATGAACTCGTATTCCTTTTGTTATAAGGAAAAACAATTTTTTAAAAACTGCTGTTGGGTAAGGAAAGTATAAAATGACAATTGTACTATGTGTGTAATAAGAGGAGAAATGCAAGTCTGTCTGTTTGGAAATTAAATTGAAGGAGAGATTGAAAAGATGAGTAAGATTTTGCCAAATAGATAAGAGGGTAAAAAGAGTGTTGCATGTATAAGGAATGTTGCTTCCTCAAGGCTACAGAGATGAGATCAAGATTGAGGAACTGTAATTTGTTTGGGGACCTGCAGTAGTTCCATGTGTCTGGAACATTTGGTGACTGAAGTGATGGCAAGAATGAAGCTTCATAGGCAGGTGTGGCAAATCATCAAGGACCTTACAAGTCACAAAGAAATTTGACTCAGTAGAAAGCCACTGAAGGGTTTTGAGCATGGGCATGATATGACTATGCATATATATAATGCATATTTATTAAAAAGATATTAACAGTAATGGGCAGATAAAGGTGGAAAGGTAGAGGCAAAGAAACTACTTAATGCCCAATGTTAAAGGTGACAGAAAGTAAGATATTGTGGAGGTGGCATAACATGCCCTGGTGGTTAATTGAGAGAGAAAAAAAATAACTTATAATTCTTAGGTTCTAGGAAAAGCACTAAAGGTAAATTTGGAGCTGACCTGAGTGCCAGGAGGGTAGTGGTGTATTCATTCACCAAGCATGAGAATACCAGGGAAGTAATACATTTCTGGGGAAAGGCAATGAATTCAGATTTATGATGAATGAAGTTCAGGTGCCTCTTAGACATAGAGGTGGACACATTCAGGAAAAAGATTAAAAAGGGCCAAGAGACAGGGAAGAAGTCTTGTCTCTAGTTGTTGTTGTTGTTTATTTTTCATTCCTTTTTCCGGATCTCTAGTCCACTCTTATTCCCTGATATATCACTAATGATACTCTGCCATCTTTTTTCTTTTTCTCCTACAAATTCTCCATAATTCTTTCATTTGCCTCTCAATGCCCATTTATATGCTAGTGATAATAAAACATAAAATTTATTGGATGCTTACAATGTGCCATGCTGTATTTAAGTGCGTTGTATGAATCATCTCATTTATTCCTCATAACAACCCTTTTCAGGGTTTTACGGATGAAGAAACTGAGGTTCAAATAACTCAAAGTAGTTTGGCATGGTCCTGTCTCTGGTATGAGTGGAGCTGGAATTCAAGCTGTGGTAACCTGGCTTTCCCTAATAACTCTCAATTTTATGTCTTAGGCCTAAGGTAATTCTGTATCAGGTGTTTCTCTTGAACTCCAAATATGTGTGTTCAAGTGCTTACTGGGCATTACTACCCTTTGGAGGTTGCTATTGTAAGCAAAACCCCTTCCTGGTCTGGCCTTACTCATCTGGTTTATCCCGTACCTCTCTCCCTCTCCTACTCTATACTTGGGCTCTGCTGAACTACTGGTAGCTCAGCAAAACATACACAGTAATAGATCTCATGGTACCCCACATGTATCCATCTTTTCATATTGAGGCATACATTTCCACAGCTGCCAGGATTGTTAGTTGTTGTCCACTTATAGCTGAGAATTTCTGGGAGAATTGCCCTCCACCAGAAGGAGGTACAAGGCACAAAGTTACACCCTCTGGGAACAGCCTGTTATATACATGACTGATTGGTGCAGGGTGTAAGCCCAGTCCCTTTTGGTCCAAGAGGGACAACTCTGAGGCCACTGCAGCTCAAGAGCTTCTCCCATAGAATTGGCTGAGTCCTCTGTTGGAACTGCACTGCTGTTTTAACTTCTTTCTCCACCTTATCTTGCTCCCTTCACTCTCTGACAAGTGGCTTTCTTTACAAGAGTCTTCTCCATAAATATGCATTCAAATCTATACCCCACAGTCTGTTTCCTGAGAAGTCTGACCTAAAAGAGTTGGTATCAGAGTGGTGCTAGGCAGTGACTCTAAAATGAGATTTTGGAACTGTATTACCCTTTTGTGGGCTGGCAGTGAGGACCTCATTACTGGTAGTAGGTGAATTTTGATAGCTAATGGAATGCTATAGCAAATGTTAAATCTTTCATCAGTAGCAAACTGAGATGGAATACTGAAAGGAAGCGTACTGGTGGGTGTACTGCTTCAAACATTTGAAAAGTTCTAGGAAAGAAGTAATTATAAAGATTGTGAATTCAGATAGCTTTGGCTGAGTGCTGTCATGTCATTAGAGAAAAGCAATGAAGAACTGAGATTGATTAATCTACCACGTAGAGCAAAGTGTGAAAGCCAGGAGGCCTGAGCATAGAAATCCTGAGGACCAAACCCAGAAAAAGGTTTAAAGTATGGCAGAGCTCCAGAGAAGAAGGATATGTCAACTCTGACAAATCTACTTCATCAAGGTCAGGACCTTAACTGGAAAGGAGTGAAGCTCTGAGACTTGGGATGGGGTCAACTGAGTTCATGCACTTGAAAATCTTGAATCTTTAGTTTCCTCTGAACTCACAGGAGTACCTTATTCCTTCCTGCTAAAAGCTATCTCTCCCCCTTTTCTTGCAATATTATAAGATAATATATGCTACATTTCTCTTTTCCTTTACCCACTACCTATTTCCACTTTTCCTCCTGGTTATTAGATCAATAACTAGTCAACACATAATTGGCTAAGTGTTTGGTTGTCTACTAGTGGAGAAAAGGAACTACATCCTAAAGCTGTGGGACCTAGCCAACATGTATCAGCAGAAACTGGGAGAAAATACGTAAGAATTGACCCTGGCTGGGCACGGTTGCTCACGCCTGTAATCGCAGCACTTTGGGAGGCTGAGGTGGGCAGATCATCAGCTCAAAAGATCGAGACCATCCTGGCCAACATGGTGAAACCCTGTCTCTACTAAAAATACAAAAATTAGCTGGACATGCTGGTGCACGCCTGTAGTCCCAGCTACTCAGGAGGTGGAGGTTGCAGTGAGCCGAGATCACGCCACTGCACTCCAGCCTGGTGCCTGGCAATGGAGTGAGACTGTCTCAAAAAAAAAAAAAAAAAAAAAATTGATCCTGAGGTCCTGGATCAAGAGGGGGGTGGGGTTACAACATAAATTTCAATAAAGGAGAACAAATTTATATGATAACACTCTCTATTGACAGAGCATTTTAATATCTTGTCAAGGATCCAATTGGCAGTGCTAATAGGCTGTTGGAGTGACTCTTAAAAGCTTGGAAAAAGATATGGCTCTTACTAAAACCATCAGAACTTCCATAACACACAGTAAAAGAAGGATCAAAAGGTTCAGGGGAATGGTAATGCTGGAGTGGCTCTACTACATAAAGCAGTAAACCCATCTGCTAACCATGTTTCTTAAGTGTCCACAGGGTACTCCATTTACCAGAGTGATATAGAATGTACAGATGAGGCCAGGAGTTTGATACCAGCCTGGGAAACATAGTGAGACCCCAGCTCTACAAAGAAAAGAAACCCAAAAACATAAAAATTAGCTGGGCGTAGTGATGCCTGTCTATAGTCCTAGCTATGTGGGAGGCTGAGGTAGAAGGATGACTTGAGCCTAAGAGTTTAAGACTACAGTGAGCCAAAATTGCACCACTGTACTCCAGCCTGAGTAATAGAGTGAGACTCTGTCTCAAAAAAAAAAAAAAAGAAGAAGAAGAATGTACTGCTGAGAGGGGAACTAGCATAAATGAGAAGCTCAGTGGTGGATGGCTTCTGTAGACCAGAGTTGACAGTAGAAGATGCTTTTATAGAGCTGGGAATCATGATAGCAATGAAGAGGATGCCAAAATAACAGAGGTCAGGTAGTAGCATTTAACTATTGGTTGCAAGGTGATCACTATTACAATAATAAATGATCAGTCTGAGTAACAGTCCATGGAGATGGTTAATGGAACTTAGTGTGCCTATGGGCAGTCAACAAGAATATGCCTCATGAATGCAGTCAAATAAATCAAAGGTGAATAATCAGGAAGTTGAGGGCACTTACCTCAGTAAAAAGTCAAAATCCCTTGTCCAATTTCTGGAACCTGAGTCAGTTCTCAGTCTCAGATCGTACTGCTTAGTGGAGAGGTCAGTTTTCTAGGAAAAATACACTTGCAACCCCATGTTAAACACATGTGATAATGATTCCCTCAGTCTTTCCTCAACGTGCCTATGACTACTTGGATACTTGTGCCCTAGAAAAGTGGAAATATTCAGTCAATTGAGTAGTGTTATACACAGAGTCTAAGTTGATGTTGGTTTCCAGGGACCTGAAACACCATGAGCCCTCAAAGTAGGATATAGGGACCAACTGATAAGTGGAGCCTTGGCCCAGTTTCATTTCACAGTGAGTTCACTACGTCTATGGACTCACTAGATGATTATTTTTCTGATCCTTAAATGTAAAATTGAAGTAAGCATACTTGTTGGTAGAACTGCTGTATTTGTTCTTTGGCCTTTGGACTGGCATATCCCGTTACCGTAAAGATGACAGTCATATCTGGGAGCAATCAGATGGATTAATTAGTGGTACCATATTCTTCATTCAAATCACCAGTCTAGATTCTACCAACAGACAAACAAACAAACAGGTAGATCTTTGCAGATATCAGGGGAGTAGCATCCCTAATTACAACTGCTGTGCTGCGGTGTCTTTGCTAGAACACATTAACACAGCCTCGTATCCATGACATGTGGTCATTGATCTGAAAAATGTGTTTTATTTTCCATCCTTTTCAGAAAGAAGAATCAGAAGCAGTGTGTGTTTACGTGAAGTGTGCAGCATATAATGGTTTTGCCCTGTGCTATGTTAACTAAGGCTCTATTCCCTGTAGAACATTATCTTTGTCCATTGTCTCAATGACATCATGTTAATTGGATTGAATGAGAAATAAATGGCAAGCACATTGGAGGTTTTGGTAAGACACATACATGTACTCCAAAGAATAGGAGATACATCTAATGAAGATTCAAAGACCTGACATAACTGTTTTTAGGAATGTAGACATTTGGGACGTGCCAGAACATCTTTTCTAAAGAAAAGGACAGTCTAATGCATCTCATATTGTCCACCCCTAAGAAAGAAGCGACACTTTTTTAAGCCTTCTTTGGGTTCTAGGGACAGCATATTTCATACTTGAAAATACTGTTCCAACTCATTCGTCAAGTAACACATAAGATTGCCAACTTCAATTGAGACTTCTAGCAAAAACGGGCTCTGTTACATGATTTGCCACCGGAACTTGGTAGACAGAAAATGTGAGACATCAATTGACCATGCAGCCAGAACTGCCCATCCTAACTTAGGGTGTTTCCAACCTCTATCAAATCATAAGGTTAAGATGAACCAATAGCAATCCATTGTAATATTGAAGTGATATATCAGGGATTGGGAATCAGCAGAGCCAAAAGACACAAGTATGTTTCAGAGGACAGACCTCCAGATAACCTACCACTGTTCTACTATCACCTTTCATAAGCTCACCCCTGTTAAACCGTCACCTTTCCCTAAGCTCCTTTCTATACTGTTGCCTTTCCCTATAGCCACATAGGGGTCCTTTTGACCACTGACAAAGGAAGAAAATGTTAAGCCTGGTTCATGAATGGATTGGCTCTCTATGGGGGTCTAAGCTGAGAAAGCACTGCTGCTACCCTACAGTTCCACTTTTAGTGTGAGTAAATATTCTATAATATTTCTGTAAACCTTCTGATGGTGTCCCTAAGAGACAGCAATGAGGAATAATCCTCTCAATGTTTAGAGTGTCAGATGGTTACAGCCATTTTTATGGCTGGAGGTTTACAGAAATATCTTAGAATATCTACCCATACCATATATGGTGTAACATAGCCTCAGACCAAAGAACAATGTTTTAGCAGTGTACACAAGTACAGCAGCCACAGTGTGGTGTGGTTACCAGAAGCCTAGGCACTCGGAGATGACTATCTGGGTAACCCCACCAGTCCAGCCATCTAGACTATCAGAGTTGTGAAATTAGGGTGAAAATCATCTGGAATAGGTTGTAGAGGAGGGAGAAAATGAGTTTCAGGAGATAAGAATAAATAGGAACTTACAGGAAGTAACCTCTTGTTTGGCTGATTGGATGGGGGCTCAGACGAAGAGAGATAGGAAGATCATACAAAAAATAATCTGGGAAAGAGGCATATGCCTCTGCTTGTGGCTGTAGGTTGGAAGTTTGAAAATCTTTGCATCTCATGGCAGTACCCACTAGGAAACATTCACCAAGAATGAGGCATTAAACAGACAACGACTCAGCCAGTTGATGTCATCAGCATCTGATTGGCCTCCACAGTGCTGGCCTAATGGATGCATGAAGAGACTCATCATTGCCAACGGATGGATTCAGTGGCATTTGTCTTCACTAACCAAGGCTGATTTAGGTATTGTTCTCCAACTCCATCTAGCTGCTGATTCCCCAACTTGCTAGCAAAAGAGATCATTACTGAGTCTCTGATACAGGAAAATCCCTCAGGGAAACCAACCAGCCACTTGGTGGCAAGTTGATTGCACTGGAACCTTTCTGTCCTGGAAAAGGTAGTGATTCATCTTGACTGGAAAAGGCACATATTCTGGTATGAGTTTCCTTTTACTACCACAAGGCCTCAGCCAGCCCCATCAGAAGGTTTACAGAAATAATAGAGTATCTACCCACACATATATGGTGTAAGAATATCTACCCACACATATAGCCTCAGACCAAAGAATAATGCTGTAGCAGTGTACACATAACCATGTATCTATTGAGTGTGTTACATTCTGTACCACTTGGAAGTTGCAGGTCTGAAAGATAATGGAATTGACTTTTGGAAGAGCAGCTTAGATACTGGCTTGCAGATGATACCTTGCACAGATGGGGCATTATCTTTCAGGATGAAATATATACCCTGAATCAAAGGCCGTTTTACAATTCTATTCTCCAGTGGGTCCAGGATGGTGCTACTTATCATTACTCCCAGTGAGTGACTCAATTGAGAAATGTTTCCTCAACAATGCATGTTTTGGTTCTGTGGATTCTAAACTAAGTTCTGGATTCTAAAGGGGAAATTGTTTTACCAGGGGCCCAGTATGAATCCCATTAAACTTTAAGCAATGGCTACTATAGGGTCATTTGAGTTTCTTCATGTCAAGAGTCCAGTAAGCAATAAAAGAAAATATTGGCAGAGGTAATTGATCCTGGCCATTAGGAGGATCTAGGGCTTCACAGTGGGGTCTGGAAAGAATAAGTTTGGTTGTCAGGTTATCTGCTGGATCATCTCTTGATACTTTCCTGATTTTGTCAGGAAATGGACAAGTACTGCAGCCACAGTATGGTGTGGTTACCAGAAGCCTAGGCACTCAGGGATGACTGTCTGTGTAACACCACCAGATGAGCCATTTAGATCATCAGAGGTGCTAAATTAGGGTGAAAATCATCTGGAATAGGTTGTAGATAAGGGAGAAAATGAGTTTCAGTTTCAGCTGTAAAACCAGCCATATTGGCAAAAGCTATATAGTTTATGCTACTCATCTTTCTTTTGAAAAGTTTCCCAGAAAAAGAGATCAACCAGAAACTTGAAGGAACTCTTCCCAGATTGAATAAACTTACTAAAATCATGTGAATCCAAGGGATGCAAGGATTGGCTTATATTGGATTGGATGCTCTGGTATACCACTCAGATTTCCTCTTCAGAACTAATGCATTCCTTTCCCAGCTACCAAACTGTTGGCTTCTGGCAGTCTATAGCTAATGCAGTCACTGGAAATTATCCTTGGTCAAAGAGACCTAACTTGTCCAAGTCTACACCCCTTCCCAAGAATAGTCCAATCCAATGACTTGTTGATGCAGGACTACACAGATCAAGCCTTCTTGTTTTGATGTGGACAAATCTGAAGGGATATCCCAGCTCCAGACCTCTTACAGGTCTGAGCTCCAGAGATCTCATAGGTCTGTGTCAATTTCTCTCTTTACCCAGTCCTGCTTCTTTTATAGGTGTTGTTCTGGAACTTCCTAATAAACCAACTGCATACAGATATCTACCTAAATTTCTAAACAGACTTTTCCTAAGGTAAAAGGAAAACTCTCCCTGCTTCCAGGCTTTTGAACATGCTAACTACTTGGAATATCCTCGTCCGTCCTCCTCAGCTTTACCTATTCCAGTGACTTATTTTGATTATGCAGAGTTCTTCCAGGGAGTCTCTAAAAGAGAATAAAAACCAGGATGTAACCCTTTTAAGACTGATATATGAGAGTGGGTGGGAAAGAAGTAGCTACAAGGATAGAGGGAAAGATAGGCTGGAGATCAGAAAAGTCCCCTTAAAACTTTGCAGAACCAAGAGAGGCAGGCATGTCAAGGTGCTGATGCACAGAAAGGTTAGATAACAGTAGCTTTTGACTATGAATGTCACATTTTAGCTGTCCTCCTTCCTCTACTTCCACCACAGCCTTTGTGGGTGGCCAATAACCTATGTTATGACCTTTCACACTTAACCTTTTAACAACCACTTTCTTTGTATTTGGAACAAACAGATTCTCTCTCTCCCTTTTCTTGAAAATTTGATTTAGGAAATGTGAAAATGGCAGAGTTAGCAGTGGAAGAAGAGTTGAAAGAGACTATGTAGTCAACCATGCATGAGGTTGAGCCTAGGCAATGAAAGCAGAGGCTGGAATTTAAACTCAGGTCCAACAAATGCAAGTGGCTTAGAGAGGAGGTTGAAGTAGATGGGCATGCAGAGGCCCAGTGAGAGAGAGATTCATATAGTTCATCAAAAAGTAGCAGGTATGAAGGGGGGCTCTCTGAAGCTGCCCTCTCTCTAGTTCCACTTCCAGCCCCAATCAGTGTCTCGGTTGTTATAAGAAACTTCCTTCTTCTTCAGTAACCTGAATGAGACATTGTTCTTTGTGATTAAGAGAACCTAACTAAAATAGAAGCCAAGGTAAAAACCCAAGTTTTCTTTCTCCCAATCAATGCTCTCTCTATTGAATCATCTGGCCATTGTACCTGCATAGGCTTCCTCCTCTACCTCCTGACCACTATTCCCTATACAGCCTACATTGTGGGAGAAGGGAGGCAAATGGTCCATGAGATATAATTCATAAAATCTATACTAATTATGCCATCTGTTATTAAGGTGACTGTCTCAAACACAACCAGACTAACTCATTGCCTAACTTACTGCCAGTTTTTAAAAATGTATTCTAATCCTATGATTCTGTTATTGAATAAACATTACCAATCATCTTATTTGTATGGGTATGGCTGAATTTTCTCTCCAGCCATATGTTTTATATATGTCTAAACAAAGGAGTAGACCACAAGAATCAGTGAGAGCTCTAACAGGTGACTTACAATTTATTTCCTTTTGGTAGCTTAAACTGGAAGAATTTAACTCAGCTCTGCATCAGCCAGGGTTCAAACAGAGAAGTAGAACCAATAGGATATTACATTAAGAGATTTATTGCAAAAGGAATTGGCTTATGTGATTGTGGAGGCTGGCTCAGCAAGTCTGAAATTTATAGGGCAGGACGTTAGGAAGGACAGGATCAGAACTCTCAGGCATGTGTTGAAGCTGCTGTCCACAGGCAGAATACCTTCTTCATCAGGGAAGACCCTCACTGCAAAACACCTTCTTCATCAGAGAAGATCCTCAGCTCTGCTGTTGAGACCTTTCAATTAATAGAGTCAGGGCCAGATGTGGTGGATCATGACTGTAATCCCAGCACTTTGTAATCTGCAAGGCGGATCACCTGAGGTTAGGAGTTAGAGACCAGCCTGGCCAACATGGCAAAACCCTGTCTCTACGAAAAATACAAAAATTAGCTGGGCATGGTGGTGTGTGCCTGTAGTCCCAGCTCCTCAGGAGGCTGAGGCACAACAATCACTTGAACCCAGGAGGCAGAGGTTGCAGTGAGCTGACTGCACTCCAGCCTGGGAGACAGAGCTAGACTCTGTCTCAAAAAAAAAAAAAAGAAAAGAAAAAAAGAAAAAAACAACTAATAAACTAATAGAGTCAGGCCTACCCAAATGGATAATCTCCCTTATTTAAAGTCAATTTATTATGGGGTTTAATCACATCTGTAAGATACCATCACAGCAACAGTTAGATTACTGTTTTACTGAATAACGAGACTGTAGTCTAGACACATTGACATATCAAAAGATCATCAAAAACACCATCAGGCCAAGTGTGGTGGCTCATGCCTATAATACTAGCATTTTGGGAGGTCAAGGTTGGAGGATGGCTTGAGCCTGGGCAGTGGAGGCTGCAGTAAGCTGTGATTGTGCCACTGCACCCCAGCCTGGGTGACAGAGTAAGACCTTGTCTCAAAAACAAGCAAACAAACAAAAGACAAAATGAACAAACAATCAAACCAACAACAAAACCACCATGGAAGGGACTGTTATATAAATCCAAAATGTTATAATTGTTAGGAAAAAAAGTAGTACTTTTACTTCTCTAAACTCAAATTTCTCTGGAAAAAAAAAAAAAAACAAGCAAATTGGATTTGACTGTTTTACTTGATTAATATTTATTTATTCATATGCTAATAATGTACCATACTAGCCACTCTCATTCATCTCATCAGCAAATCCTGTCAGGTCTGCCTTCGAAATGTATTGAAAATCTCCCTCCCTCCCTCCTTTCCTCCCTCCCTCCCTCCCTCCCTCCCTTTCTTCCTTTTTTGTTATTACCATCCTGGTCCAAGTCACTATCTTCTTCTGTCTGGATTATCATGATAGTCTTCTTAATTGGTCTCCCTGCTTTTCATGTAATCCCCAATACAATTTCATGTCCATATTACAGCTAGTGTAATCCTTCTAAAACTCATGACACATCATATTATTCTTCTGGTCAAGACCTCCAGAGGATTCCTTTATCACTCAAACTATAAGTCCTTCTATAACACCATGCATTCCTTCATGATCTGATCCCACTATCCTACCCCACTCTTGTCACCCAACTTTCTCACCCTCCTTTACTCTATTTCAATATTCTTCACTTTTGCTCCATTGCCCAAAGCATTCCCACTGCAGAGCCTTTGCACAGGCTAGTCTCTTGTTCCATATGAGAAATCTGCTCTGTTTCCTCACTTCCTTTGGGTCTCAGCACAATTGTCACCTTTTCATGGAGGTCTTTGTTGGTCATAATAAATTTCATTCTTTTGACATTATCATCATGCTCTATCTCCTTTCCCCATTTTATTCACATTTACATCTCACACTTTTTTAACATATAAGATGTCTTTATTTGTGTTTCCTCATTAAACAACAGAGACTCAATCTGCTTTGTTTACTGCAGTGCCTAGAACAGTACCTGGAATATGGCTGGCATTCAAAAAATATTTGATGAATGAATAAAAGAGAGAAAATGTGTACTTGTAGAGAGAGAAAAAAAATTAAATCTTCCTTTCTTAGCACATTGTAGTACCTTTTTTGTTGAGAAAAAAATCCTTCTCCATTTATCAAATTTGCAGGAATTCTCCTTTTTTTCCTTTTAAAATGGCGTTGTGCTGTCATTTCTCCCATGACCATTCATTGAATAAGTGTTTCTATGGTTACAGTGTTATTTCTAGTCAGAATCCTGTTGAGGAGAAACCTGAATTTGGTATTTCATTAAGCCAAGATTCTCTTGACATATTATTAAGGTACATGTCGGACTTTTCACAAATCAGCTTCTTGCCTCATTTGGCAAATTAGCTGGAGAGGTGGAAAGACATATTTAGGGTTCAACTCCAGAGTTCTGAAGAATGTTACTCCCCAAAATAGATAAAATGAATCACCAATGGGTTTGCTCAGCCAGTGATGGTCCCAGGCAAATCAGTCCGGCTTTACCTTGCCTCGCACCAGTGGGCATTCCACTTGTCATCATGGTCTCCTCTTTATATCCAATCAAGCTGGATTATTTAGGCTGCTCATTCTTTCTGTTCTATTCTGGATATAGGAATAAAATTATAGGCAAGCGCACCTCTACAGTCTGATTTGTGAGTTCACTCCAGAAAAGAAATGAAGTATGCCTAATATTGACATTCAGTGAGTACATGGGAATCTGGCTGTGTTAGTACAGCACAGAGGAGTTAACCATGTGACTGAGACACACATCTGAGCTCATGAAGCTCAATTTCTATATGCAGAGATATCATAAAGAACCACTGAGAGGATAGAAAATTTAGTTCCATGTTTGTTCCATTGGGTGTGTGTGTATGTATCCATTTTGCATTGCTGTAAAGGAATACCTGAGACTGGAAAAAGCATAAAGAAAGGAGATTAATTTGGCTGTCAGTTCTGCAGGCTGTACAAGTATGGCACCAACATCTTCTTGGCTTCTGGTGAGGCCTCAGGAAGCTTTTGCTTATGGCAGAAGGCAAAGGGGTAGCAGGCCATGTCATAGGGCGAGAGAGGGAGGAAGAGAGAGAGGAGGAGGTGCCGGGCTCTTTTCTGTTTTTGTTTTTGAGACAGGATCTCACTCTGTTCTCCAGGCTGGAGTGCAGTTTAATGATCTCAGCTCACTGCAACCTCTGCCTCCTGGACTCAAGAGATCCTCCCATCTCAGCCTCCTGAGTAACAGTGCACCAGTACTCCACTGGTGCATGTCACTACACTTGGCTAATTTTTGCATATTTTGTAGAGACAGGGTTTTGCCATGTTGTTCAGGCTCGGCTTAAACTCCCAGACTCAAGCGATCCTCTCACCTCAGTTTTCTCAAGTGCTATGATTACTGGTGGAAGCCACTGCACCTGGCTGCCAGCCTCTTTTAAACTATTAGCTCTCGCTTAAACTAGTAGAACAAGATTTCACTCATTACTGTGATGTGGGTACCAAGCCATTCATGAGGGACCTCTTTCTTCCATTACCCAAACATCTCCCACTAGGACCCCACCTATAACATTGGGGATCACATTGTAACATGATAATTGTAGAGGACAAACATCCAAACCATGTGAGTGTGTGTCCTTTCTTCCATCCCAGTTCCTCTGCTCCTCACTCATCTCCAGTTTGGCTCTTATTCCTAATTATCTGCCCAGGGTTAACCATATACAGTCCTATCCTTATCAAAGTCTGAAAATGTGGAAACATTTTTTTAGTTATATAAGTATCTTTATATAATCTTTAAAATCCGGAACATTGTGAATGCAAATTAATTTGCATATGTCTGACCTAAATAAAATAATGTTTTTATGTCCAATGCCAGCTCTTTGTAAGGAACTCAAAGCCAGTGTCAACATAATTACTGAAAAGTGATTTACATTTTTGTTGAAATCTCTCCAAAATATGGCAAGAGAAGTTACACTTTAAGGCATAGAGCAACATATTCTTACACTGTACTTTATGGGGCTCTGTTTGTTAGTTTTCTGTTCACAGGCTATCTAACTCTGCTTGCTCAAACTCATCTCCTTACCAAAATGTTTTTTGATTTTCAAGGACTTACCATGTCTCTCTGAATACATATTATCCTCAAATTAACTAAGCTTTCGTTCATTTATTCACTTAACAAGAATTTACTGAGCATATGCTATGTATAATGTACTCTGAGAGAAATAAGCACTGGTCTCTGATTTTAAGAAAGTCCACATATAATGTGTGTTTCTTTGAAGCAGGGCAGGGAGATATGATATAATCACCATATCATCAGACAAGATGTCATAAATTCTTCAAATCCAATAAATGCATAAAGTCATAAAAGAATTTCCAATTTTTCTGGAGAACTCAATTTCTCATTTCCTTGGCAAATTGCCTCATTGATGCTTTATCATTAAAATTGTTCCTCCACTACCCTTTCCAAATTGAAAAGAATCCAAGGCACCATTCCAACCTAAGTTTTAAGATCCTTCTTTTTGCAGATGTATTTTATGAATAAATTGCTCTGTCTGTTTGACATAGGTCATTAGCTTCTTGACTAAGATCTATGTGTTTTCTAAACTCTATCCCTGCACTAAGTACCAGATATTTTACAAATAATAAATAAAAAATGGTGATGACTGCCTGAGCCTTCACGATCTACTCACTGGCTTCTAAAATATGTCTTTCTTCCGATAGAGAATATGGCAAATACTTCTTGGAGCAATTGAAAAAGTTAGTTTGGCAGTTCTAACCAACATTTTTTTAAATGCTGAATGAAAGTAGATGGAATCAATGATTAGGTAAAGTGATTTCCTGGGACCATAGAGATTGAGTATAAAGAAATATGGCAGCTTATCTGTGCCAACAAAGGGTACAGCTGTTTGGATTCTCATTTAATCAATTATAGATGAAAGGGAAATTTTGCTTAATAAAATGTACTGAGTCATACACAGTTGGCCTGTGGGTTTTCTCTTCCAGAATGCAACTTAGGAGCTGCATTTGCAATTTCTCTGTCAAAATAACCTCAGATTTTCAAACCCTCAATAGGATCTCATTTATTTCCCTGAGATTGAAATGAGAATGCTTAAAGCACTACAGGTTTCACGACAAAGCATAACATGTGGCTTGCGGGCTCTGATGGGAGGAACTGTACTGAGATCTCACTGGGTGGGCAGAACAAGGATAAGCATATGCCCTGTAATCAGTTTCCTCTGAATTCACTTGGGCCTTAAAATTATGGTTCCTTCATTTTAGAGTCTTCACTCTTGCTTAGACCATTTCTACATAAAGCTAGCCATGGACATTAAAATGCTAATATGCGGTCAGGAAGTCAAATGTTTGGATTCATACATGCAAATTTTAAGTTACTAGAAAAAAGTTAGACAAATACCTAGTTGCTTCTAAATTGCTGGTTGACATCAAATAAACAAGTATTTAACTTTCTCAGTGAATTTATCAGGTTTATTTAGTCAGCCTCATTACAATTAAACACTGTTTACATTAGGACTCCTCCTTAATCTGCTTTTTTCTGTTGCTGGAAATTTGACTCTTAAACTTTGTAAACCTAAACAGGCTTATCTCTGTACTTTTTGACCAACTAAATGGATAAACAGATAGGTGATAGAATTTTAAAAACAATTCTTGTTTCCATGTTAGATTATCAGATAATATTCAGATCTGATGATATTCTATGTTGATTTTGAAGGTCATAAAGCCATAACTCTATTATATGTGTTCCTTGTTTATGCATAGTAATTTGTACAGAGTAAACAGAGCTTAGATATACAGACCATCAGTAGTGAGGACAAAGAAATTTGTGCATACAGGTATGGAAAGAAAGCATTTACACTTCCACCAATTCAGAGTTTATGGCATTACATTTGAAACTGGTGCAAGAGAGCACATGCAGACCTACATATTATTGAGGGTTCATTTTCCACCAGGATGTGCCCAGCAGTATGGCACTCTCATAAGTCATAGGTTGTGCCAGAAAGAATAAGTATCTGGAAGATCAGTTCTCCTTGAAATGAGGTGTGCTTTAAGGTTGTGATTGTGCTTTAACATGGTGTTTTTGTGTCACTTGGCTAGATTACTATGGGCTTGTTTATTTCAGGACACAAAAGTTGTTTTGAGGATGCTTTAAGGTTCTTCAAATGTGATTTATGAACAGTTGAAGGTTGTCATTGGAATACTGCATCTGTTTATAGATAAAAACATGATAGCCTCTCAGGTTGAGAACAGCCACAAGGTAATATTGAGAAGAATTCAGTGACTAGCTGTCATTTCAATAGAAACAAAACATCAGATAGATAAAATGGCTAATGGCTAAGTATAATAACAGTTATATTTGGAAAATCAGTCCCAAACAAGTTTTCTTTGTTCAGTTACACTGCTGTATGTTCTGTGTTAGTGACATTTGATTTTGTTGGAATTTGACCCAGCCTATTGGAATTTTAGTAAAAGTGTCTCTAACAATGGTTTAAAAAATTCTTTACAGGGGAAGTTTGAATAAGCACTCAAAGAAATGCTTCATTAAAACCATCTTTACTGTTTATATTTGATAATGTTTGACATGTAAAAAAAAATTGAACTAATTTTCACATGCCTTGCTATTCCATGTTATTTGCTAAATTTTACCCTCTTTGTTCTTGGGCCTAGCCAAAAGACAAAGAGAACAAAAATGTTATATGGACTAAAATTTCATAATGCATTAAATGTACAGTTTATTACTTCTAAGGACCTGTAATATTGGTATGATATTCTTTATGATGCCTGCAACTGACCCTATGAAATAGTGTTGGACCCGCCAACATGCCCTTTCCAGTTCAGCTGTCGCAGGGTGTTGGGTGCTTTTCAGAATTCCCAGAAAACCTGAGATGTAATGAAATATTCTTGTAGACTCCAAGAAAGTTCACAAGGTTTATTAATTTCTTGAACAAATATTCACTGAGCATAAGACACTGGGAACACAGTACTGAACAAAGTATAAAATTCCCTGCTCTCCTGGAGCGTTCATCCTAGTGGGAATTTGAATGAAACCAGACTCCATGGACTTCCCAGGACTGGCAGCATCTGAACAAAATTCTCTATCAAATTCAATAATCTGCAAAACAGCTGATCCAAATTCCAATTCAGATTCTATTTTCTTAGAGAGTTGGAAATCTGGAATGGACTAGAGATCGGAAATCTTACCTTACAATGGGACCATAGGGGTGGAAGGCATAATATAGTCTTCCAATCTCACTGTCACTCAGGTTGTTTAAGTGGGCCCTGAGGGATGTGTGCAATTGTTTACCCAAGATAAAATAATAAAATAAAAACAACAAAAAAAGCAAAAACAAGATCAAAGCAAACTTCTTCATTAAATATCTATTTCTCATTACAGTTCTAGGTGCCATAAAAGAGTACTGTGTAGACTTTGTCATTGCCTTCTAAAATATTAGGAATTATTATTATAGTTTGGCTGACTGTGCAGCCTCTCTACTTAGGGATGTGAGATTTAGGAAACTATAAAGAGATACAGTTATGAAATCCAATGACTTATGCAATTTTCATGTGCGATCTTTATTCCTACACAGATCAACTGGCTAAAGTTGACCATTGCTTGTAGGCTTTTTGTACTTGGTGCCCTTGCCAGATGTTTGTATAATAACATCAAGTAAGACTTCTGTCTAGATTTCCCTCTGTAATTGTCTCCGGTTTGAATTTGTAGAACATATTCATTACTTATGCTTATAAAAAGTTTCTTTATGTTTTATTTTAATATTCCAAAGCAGTCTATCAAAGGATTTGAGATTTTAAAGTGTTGGTTTTGAAGAATTATTATTATTATTTGAGACGGAGTCTCACTGTGTCTCCCAGGCTGGAGTGCAACGGCACGATCTTGGCTCACTGCAATCCCTTCCCAGGTTCAAGCGATTCTTCTGCCTCAGCCTCCAAAGTAGTTGGGATCACAGGTGCCTGCCACCACACCTGGCTAATTTTTGTTTTTTTTAGTAGAGACAGGATTTCACCGTGTTGGTCAGGCTGGTCTTAAACTCCTGACCTCAAATGACCCACCTGCCTCAGCCTCCCAAAGTGCTGGGATTACAGGCATGAGCCATTGCACCCGGCTGGTTTTGAATTATTTTTATAAATTCCTAGCAATTATATAAAATGTTATAGCAAAGGTTGCTTTTATTTGTTCTTAGTATTCTAAATTTATTAAAAGATTAATCTTTACCTATAAAAATATGAGAAACAGCTTGAGACAAAATTGTGAGTACAATTTGCTAAATTGATGGCAATAGCAAGATAGTGCCAATGGATGAAAAGATGAAAGCAGGCCAATCTGTACAAACTTTTATGAAGGTTCAGGAATGGAAGGAGCCACCACCCTTTAACCCATGGAAGGTCTGAGGAAACTATGAAAGCTACGTAAATGGGAAGAACATTTTTGACACACCAGAAATTAAAGGACACTTTCATTTCTGTAGTTTGAGAGTGCCAAAATTTTAAGTTTATGGACCTTGATCAACAAACTTGAAATTTGCATTATGTAAATAAATTTAAATCCCGGATAAACTGTTCTTAACCACTTCTAACTCTACACCCTGACTGCTCTTAAGGTCCAGTGTGTGCCACCTCAGCTGATGTCATTGACAAGTGATTGAAGTTTTCTGTTAAATGATGGCTTTACAAAGAACCTTTCTCCATTGATCTGGCTATGTGTGACACAGAGCCACCTGAAGTCTCTTGTCTGTTCAGTCTTTCCTTTATTCAATTCTCTTCATTGGAGACATAGAGGACACCTGTTACTATGTTGGTGCAACAAATCTGTCTCTAATGACCTTCTATAGAGCCAGGAAGCTGTATGTCTGTGGCTAACCCAATTATATCACAGGCTAGACAGGGCACTTTATGTTGGCCCTGGTGAATGGGCCAAGAAGCAAACTGATAAATCTTTATGATAAATTCTGATTGTTGGACAGAAGGGAAAAAGACCCCTAACCTTACCCCAATTTTCTTTTTCATTAGCCTCCTGATACTGTCTCCTGAATAACATTGAATGTAAGCAGCCTATAAATATTGCACAAGTTTCCAATACTAAAAGCTGATAAAGTTTATTGTACTTATAAAATAAATAGAAGGAAACGCTTTCGGTTTCCTATTTACAGGTCTCTAGGGAAATCCCAGGTAATTTATTGCTTCAATTTAAAAAATATATTCTCCCTTCACGCATGCTCTTTTCTTACTCTCTTTTTTTCCCTCTGGTGTATTATTATGCCTCAAGCACAACATGTATGGAATCATGTACTCAGACAATGTCAAGCCTTCTGTTACATATTCTTATTGTTGCATTTTAAAAGTTGGCTCTAAAAACAATTATTTTATGTTTCCATTTTTTTCTTTATTTCTTTCCCTCCTAATACTCCTTTAGTTAACACAGGACTTATTCTTCCATTATGTTTAGCCTTTCTTCCTTTTCTATGTTTGTATTCTGGAATCATCATCTGTATAGCCATGATACCAAACATCTCTAAGATTAATGTATGACTGGTACTCTGCAACTAAAAATTTAAATGTCCATTTCCAGTGATGCTCACAGAAGCATTGTCATTGTTTTAGATGGAGAAAAATCTTCTGAGTATTTGATGAATAGAATCTGAATTTCAAATGCTCCAAAAAAGGCATGCAGGTTGAGAGGGCTTAGATAAACCTGGTCTCATAGTTGCTCCTCTTATTAATAAGCCATTTTTGTTCATAGGTTCTGGAAACTTGGTCTTTTACTGGACATTTTTTTAAAAAGGCCAAGACTGTGGGGATCATCTGATATGATGTTCCTCTCATTTGCACTGCTCATGATTTCATCATTTCTGAGGTGCCACAGTTTAAAAACAAGTTTGGGCTTGAATTATCACCCTATATTTTTGGAATCAATGTGCATTTAAACTTTCTTTCATTAATTGCACTTCACAACACCCAATATCCTGCAATGCAGAGGCAGCAGCATCTTAGTTTTAGGATGAGATGGGAAAAAATAGTGTTGTATGCTTTATCATAATGACCAACTGAAAACAAGTTTGTCCAAGAATGCTGGCTAAAGACTTCAGAAATTTAGAGCTTTACTAAGTGGTGCTTATAAAACCTGAACATGTCTTTATCCATTTCATTTTCAAGAAGGTTATTTATACTTATGTATAGAAGAGTATTGTGAAAAATGATAAATACTATTTTAGAACATTAATGAAGTGCCTTGTTATTACTATTTTTAAAAAATAATACCTTCCATTTACTGGGGCTATGTGCAAAAGATTGAGATGTATCACATACCTATATTCTTATTTAAAATTAATGAGAAAACTGAGAAAAAAACTATTGTTACCAATTTACAAAAGAGAAAATGGAGTTCAAATATGTGACATAACTCACTCAAGGCCACATAGATAGATGACAGATGACAAGTTTAAAACTCAACTCTTTTTGACTCTAAATAGATGTTTTATCCAAATGTAATTTTGAGTGTCCCGTTTTAAGTCACTGTATAGTTAACCCTGTGATAACTTTTTAAAGATATTATGTAAATATTTCAAAATTGTTTGCTTTTTTATTTTCTGATTTTTGTTGGAGTAAGAGAAATCTGGATAACACTTTGCTATGCTTGATTTTTCATTAAAAAAGCATCATGCTCTTGCAACAGAGTAAAGATAGCTAAATAAGAGATATATTACTAACCACACACCTTACATACTTTTATATTAGCATGCAAAATTTATTTTTTAGCTCTAAAACTTAAGAAGCAATTTTTTAACCTATAACTTTGGATATGGAAGCAATCTCTGTAAATTACTTCAAAATGTTTTATTTATCTTGTCTAATCGAAGGCACAACTCTCTGCTCAATAAGTTCTTACATAAGTCCCAAATTTGAGTAAAAAATAAAATGATTTAAATTTAGTCACAAATAGCATTGTTATGCAGAATAAATACAGTACTTTTTGATAAAGTAGCAGACTTCTGAATTAGTTACTCAAAGAATTGTGTAGTTGGCTCCAAATTTATTTCTGTTTTCTTTACTGTGTAGCACTATTTTTCAGTCAAATTGGTCTCCAGATCAGTTTTCTGTGTTATATTCCATCTGAAATGTTTTTTCTCCTGCTAATTCCCTTCCGTTCTTCACATCTTTCTGTGTTGTTTTTGACTCTCCATATACAGAACTACTATCTTGTTCTATCATCTTCCAACATCTTTTTCTCAATGGTTATAAAATTAGCAAAACTAGATTTTCTCCTTTTCTCCCCCCAAAATATTTTAACATTTTTTTCCATTTTATATCATCCATGTTGGAATAGATTTAGTTCTCAAACCAGATTTTTAAAGTAGATTTTAGTTTGAAGAACAGTTTTAGATATACAGAGAAATTAAGAAGATAGTACAGAGATTTTTCATGTATCCTGCACTCAGATTTCTCCTATTAACCTTTCACATGATTAGTATGGCACTTTTGTCACAATTAATAAACCAGTACTGATACATTATAATTACCCAAAGCCCATAGTTTACTTAGCTTTCCTTAGCTTTTACCAAATGTCTTTTTCTGTTCCAGGATCCGATCCACAATACCATATCACAGTTTTCATGTCTCATTAGGCTCCTCTTGGCTGCAACAGTTTCCCAGATTTTCTTCAGTTTTGTTTGTTTGTTTTTCCTTTTATGACATTGACAGTTTTTGAGAACTGGTTAAGTGTTTGATGGGATTCTCTCTACTGGAATTTGTCTGGTGTTCTGTTAATGGTTAAACTGGGGTTATGGGTCTTTGGGAAAAAACCTCAGAGAAAAAGAACTATTTTCATTGCATCATATCAAAGGTTTATAGGATCAGTATGATTTATCGTTGTTGATATTGACCTTGTTCACCTAGCTGAGGTATTGTTTTTCAGGTTTGTCTACTATAAAGTTGCTCCCCACTTCCTTCCCATACTGTACTATTTGAAAAGAACTCACCATGTGCAGCCACACTTACGGAGTGAGGATTTATGGGGCGCTTCCTTGAGAGCAGAGTAGTGACATTAGTAATTTTGAGTTCTTTTACAAGGGAGACTTGCTCCTTCTCCCCTATTTATTGAATTATTCAATAATTTATTCATATCACTAAGAACTTATGGATATTTGTTTTTTACTTTGTGTTGTAGTCTAATACTACTTTATTACTTCAAATTGTTCCAGCTTTGGCTGTTGGGAGGTTTTAGTTGGCTCCTGAGTTGTCTTTTACACACCCTCATCAATGTATGGACTTTTTGTTTGTTTTGTTTTGTTTCTTGAGCATTTCCTCACTTGCTGGCACTGTATGATGCTCCAGGCTCATTGTACGCATTTTCTGTCTCAGTAATAAAATCAGCCTTTTCTCCAATGAGTCCTGGTTCCTCTTATCAAACAATGGTATTAGAATCCAAGATCTTGGTGGTAGATGTATTCATTGTTACTGGGATATTGCTGCTTCTAGGCCCTGTCAGCTGACATAGCAAAAAAATATAGACATGTATATATTATCTTATGTATATACACATATCTATGAATATTTCTCTACATAACCACCTGTATCTTTATTAAGCAAAAACATGAGTTCACACTTATGTCTCCAGCTCTGACCCATTACCACATGAATCATTCTGGCCTCTTTCTCATTTATCTATCTGCAGATATCCACTTCAATAGTAAGATACCTGGTTGCTACTGCAGTTGAGCCACACACAAAAAAATGAAAACAACAACAAAAAGTAACCTGATTGCCACCACGCACCATCCACTTACACAGACAATCTTTCTGGAATTGTTAACCCATACCTCCATGGGCACAACTTAATTAACCAGAGTATAGTGCTTATGTGCAGTTTCTTTTGCCTATAGTCTTACAGACTCCACTCATTTTCAAATTTACTTCCCCTCCCCCATCCTTACCCTATCTCCCTCAGTATGATACTTTCATACATTGTATAGTTAGGTTGTCTTTCACAGTCTGCATTGCTTTATGAGATCTTCTGACCTTGTAAATAGGTTTAATTTGCATAACATTCACTCTTTGTGCTATAGAGTTATGAAGGTTTTAAAACAGAATGTCTGACATCATACAGAATAGTTTCACCGCTGTAAAAATCCCCTCTCCTTTATCTATTCAGTCCTTTCCTCCTTCCCCCAAACTCCTGGAAACCAGTGATCTTTTTACTGTCTCTATGGTTTTGCCTTTTAAAGAATGCTATATAGGTAGAATCTTAAATATGTAATCTTTACAAATTGGTTGTCTTCACTTAGCCATATATATTTAGGGTTTCCCCATCTCTTTTTATGTCTTGATAGCTCACTCTTTTTTATTGCTGAATCTATAATATTCTGTGATACAGATATACCATACTTCGCTTTTGTATCCATTCACCAATTGAAGGACATCTTGGTTACTTCTGGATTTTGGTACTTATGAATAAAACTGCCATAAATATTTGTAAGCAGATTTTTGTGGGACGACAAGTTTTCAAATCAGTTGAGTAAATATCTAGGAGTGTAATTGTTGGATCTATGGTAAGATTAAGTTAAACTTTGTAAGAAACTGCCAAACTGTCTTTTAAAAAGGCTGTGTCAATTTGCATTTCCATCAGCAAAGAATAAAAGTTCCTGTTGCTGCACATCCTCACTAGCATTTGGAGTTGTCAGTGTTTGTTATTTTAGCCATTCTAATAAGTGTGTAGCAGGGATTCATTAATGTTTTAATTCGCAATTCCCTCATGATATATGATGTTGAACATCTTTCCACATACTTATTTGTTACCTACATCTGTTCTTTTGTAAAGTGTCTTTTCAGATCTTTTGCCCATTTTTAATTGGGTTTTTTTTTATTGTTGAGTTTTAATATTTCTATTTTTGTTTTGGATATAAGACCTTTACTAGATATGTGTTTTATGAACATTTTATTCTAGTATGTAGTTTGTCTTTTCATCCTCTTAACATTATCTTTCATGGAGTAGAAGTTTTTAGTTTTAATAAAGTCCAACTTACTATTCGTTTTTCTTTAGTGGATTATGCTTTTCATATTGTGTCTAAAAATTCATCATGAAGCTCAAAGTTACCTACATTTTCTCTATGCTTCTTCTAGAAGATTTACAGGTCTACATCTTACATTTAAGTCTATGATCCATATATATATATATATATATTTGCAAATGGACATTTAATTGTTCAGTACCATTTGTTGAATAGACTCTATTTTCTCCATTGAAGTAGCTTCCTGCCTTTGTCAAAGACCAGTTGACTATATTTGTGGGGGTCTATTTCTGTAATCTTTATTCTTTTCCACTGACCTATGCCCCTATTCTTTCAATGGTCCTATAATTTATATATTGAGTCTTGATGTCGGTTAGTGTCAGCCCTCCAACCTTGTTCTTCTGGGGTATTATGATTCTGTTGGGTATTACGGATCTTTTGCCTTTCCACATAAACTTAATAATCCATTTGTTGATATCTACAAAAAAGCTTGCTAAGATTTTAATTGGGATTGTGTTGAATATGCAGGTGACTTTGGAAGAATCGATATCTTAATAATATTAAATCTTTCAATATGGAAACATGGAATATTTCTCTAAATGTTTAGAGCTCCTTTGATTTATTTCATCAGAATTTTGTAGTTTCCTATGTACATATTTCATTATATTTATACTGTACATAAATATGAAACATTTCATTATATTTATACTGTACATAAATATGAAATATGTACAATACTGTACATATTTCATTATATTTATACCTAAGAATTTCAGTCTTCTGCTAATATTTTAATTGGTATTGTGCTCTTAATTTCAAATTACAATTGTTCATTGCTAGTACATAGGAAAGCAACTGATTTATGTATATTAAATTTGTATTCCAAGATCTTATTATTAGTTTGAGGTCTGTTTGTTTTTAAATTATTTGGGATTTTCTACATAGAAAATCATGTCATCTGGAGAAATAACATTATTATTTATTTCTTCCCAATTGGTATACCTTTGTTTTCCTTTTCTTGTCTTACTGGATTGTCTAGAAATTCCAGTATAATGCTGAGTGAGAGTAATGAGAGGGAACATCCTTGCCTTTTCCGAATAAGAGGGAAAGCGTTCAGTTTCTCATCATTAAGTGTGACGTTACCCATAGATTTTTGGTAGACATTCTGAATCAAGTTGAGGAAGTTCCTGTCTATTCCTGTTTGCTAAGAATTTACATGAGAAATAGATATTAAATTTTTGTTAAATGCCTTTTCTAGATGCATTTATATGATCATATGGGTTTTCTTCTGTAGCATGTTGATGTGGTAGATCATATTAATTTTCTATGTGATTTTATCAATATACAATTTTCAGATGGTGACCAGCATTCCATACCTAAAGTAAACTTCTCTTGGTGATAGTGTAGACATTTTTTTCATTCATTTTTGGGTTTGATTTGCTAATATTTTGTTGAGGACCTTTGTGTCTATATTGGTCTACAGTTTTCTATTTGTGTCATGTCTTTATCTGGTTTGAGTGTTAATGTAATGCTTGCCTCATACAATGAAATAGGAGTGTTTCTTCTGCTTCTAATTTCTAAAATAGATTGTAGAGATTTAATATTATTTCTTCCTTAAACATTTGATAGAACACAACACTGAAGACATCTGGGCCTAGTCCTTTCTGTTTAGGAAGGTTATTATTTTTTGAATCAATATTTTTAATAGATATCATCTTATCTCTATTAAGAAGGTCTATTTCTCCTTCTCTTAGTTCTGTAGTTTGTGTCTTTCAAGGAATTGGTCCATTTCATCTCAGTTATCAAATGTGTGTTTGTAAAATTATTCATAGTATTTATTTTCAATTCTTTTAATGTCCGTGGGATCAATAGTAATGGCCACTCTTTATTTTCTGATAGTAATAATTTATGTCTTCTTTCCTTTTTTTTCCTAGTTAGACTTACTAAATGTTAAAAACCAACTTTTATTTTGTCGATTTGGTCTGTTGTTTTTCTGTTTTCAATTTCCTTGAGATCTGCTCTCATTTTTTCTTCTGATTGTTTTGGGCTTAAGATACTCTTCTTTCCTTGTTCTTAAAATGGAAACAGACTATTCATTTGTGATTTCTTTTCAAATGTTTTCATTTAATGCTATCAGTTTTCCTCTATGCACTGCCTTCATTGCTTCCCACATATTTTAATGCTTTATTTTCATTTACTTCATTTTATAAGTGTCTTTTGAAGTTTTTTTCCATTGATCTATGTGTTATTTAATATACAATATGATTTCCAAACATTTTGGGACTTTTCAGCTATCTTTCTGTTATTAATTTCTGTGTTAATTTAACTAGGATCTGAGAGCATACTTGTATAATTTCTATTCTTTTTAATTTGTTAAGATGTGTTTTATGGCTCAGAATGTGGACTATCTTGGTGAATTTTTTATGTGAGCTTAAGAAGAATGCGTATTCTGTTGTTGAATGGAGAATTCTATAAACATGTCTGTTAGATCAAGTTGATTGATAGCACTATTTAGGTTGACTCTATCTTTACTGATTTTCTGCCTGCTTGATTTACTAATTACTGTAAGAGGAATGTTGACTCTGTAGGTATAATAGTGGATTTGTCTATTTCTCCTTGTAGTTCTGTTTTTTCCTTGTGTATTTTGATGTTCTTTTGGTTATATACACATGAAAGATTTTATGTCTTCTTAGGGAATTGGCCCCTTTTTCATAAGTAATGTCTCTCTTTATGATAGCTTCTCTGAAGTCTGCTTTATCTAAAATTAATATAGGTAATCTCATTTTCTTTTATCTGTCTCCACCCCTTTATTTTTAATCTATTTGTATATTTATATTTAAAGTGAATTTCTTGTAGACAGCATGTATAGTTTTGGCTCTTTTTATCCATTCTGACAATCTCTGCCTTTAAGTGATGTACTTAGACCATTCACATACATAGTGATTATTGATATGTTTAGATTAATACCTGTCATGTTTATAACTGTTGTCTATTGTTTACACTTGTTTTTTGTTTCTTTTATTTTCTTCCTCTGTTTTTCTGCCTTCTCTCATTTTAATTGAGCATTTTCTATTCCATTTTCCTCTTTCTCTTAGCATATAAATTATATTTCTTTCAAAAAATTTTAGGACCAGGTGCAGTGGCTCATGCCTATAATTTCAGCACTTTTGGAGGCTGAGGCAGTGGATCACCCGAGGCCAGGAGTTTGAGGCCAGCCTGGCCAACACAGTGAAACGCCCCCTCTACTAAAAATGCAAAAATAATTAGCTGGGTGTGATGGAGCATGCCTGTAATCCCAGCTACTTAAGAGGCTGAGGCTGAGAGGCAGAGGTTGCAGTGAGCCGAGATCGCACAATTGCACTCCAGCCTGGGCAACAGAGTAAGACTCTTTATCAAAAAAAAAAAAAAAAATTGTGTTGCTTGAGAGTTTGTAATGTACATTTACAACTACTCTAAATAAACCTTACAATAATACTATCCTGCTTTACAGATCATGCAGGTACCTTTTAATGAAGTAGTCCCAATACTTCTCTCCCATCCTTTATGAAATTACTACAGTTCTTTTTGCTTATCAGTGTGCTATAATCAGACAACACATTGTTATTAATTTTAACAGTTATCCATTAGGCTAATGAAAGATAAGAAAAATAATAGCTTTTAATCTACTTTTATTTCTTCTCTGAGGCTTTTTCTTAAAATGTAGATCCAGGTTCCTGATCTATATCATTTTCCTTCTCCCTGAAGAGCTTCTTTAAACATTTCATTCAGGGCAGGTATGCTGTTAATGAATTTCCTGTTTTTATTTGTTTGAGAAAGTCTATATTCCTCTTTCATTTTTGGATACAGAATTCTAAGTTATTGGTTTGATTTTTTTAACTCTTTAAATTTATTCCAGTCTCTGCTTGCTTGCATGGTTTCTGATGAGAAGTCTAATGTAATTATTAACTTCTTTCCTTCTAGAAGGAAGGTGTTCTCCCTATTCTCTTGTTTTATTTCAAGATAATCTTTTTCTTTGATTTTTCTGCAGTCTGATATATGTCTGCATGTAGATTGTTTTGGTATGCATTCTCCATATTGTTCTTCAAGCTTCCTGGATCTGTGGTTTGATGTCTGTCATTAATTTGCTAAAGTTCTAAGCCATTATTACTTCAATATTTCCACTTTTCCACTGGTATTCCAATTATGCAATTTTATACCTTTTGAAATCGTCCCATGGTTCTTAAATATTCTGTTCTTTTTTGTAAAATTATTTTTCTGCTTGTATTTTAGCTTCAGACGTTTCTATTAACATATCTTCAGGTTATAAAGATATGTTCAACATATCTCCTCCTCCTCCTCCTCCTCTTCCTCCTCCTCCTTTTTCTTCTTCTTCTTCCTAGTGTTTCCTTTTGAGACTTTCTTAGAATTTTCATCTCCATTGTGATATTACCAATCTGTTTTTGCGTGTTGTCTACTTTTTCCATTAAAGTCCTTAACATATTAATCATACTTGTATTAAATTCCCTGTCTGATAATTACAAAACCTGCATGAATCTTGGTCTGGTTCTGAAGCTTCCTTTCTCTCTTCAGACTGTACTTTTCCTTGTTTTTTAGTATGCCATATAATTTTTTATTTAAAGACAGACATAAAATATGGGGTAATAGGACAGGAACTGAGGTAAAGAGGCCTGTAATGTAAAGGTTTATGTTAATTTGGTAAGCAGGCAGGCTGTGTTTAACATCTGCCACAGCTGTAGGTTTTAGGAGCTTCAAATTTTTCTAGTGTCCTCATTTTTTCTTCTTTATCTTTAGATTTACCTAGGAATTCCCTCTTAAACATAATCTGTGCTTCACAGCTCTTTGAACTATAATCCATTTTATTACAGTAGAGCCCTATGGATGAAGTGGTAAAGAGTGAGAAAAACAAATTATTCTACATCTTATTATTAAATTTCAGTCTCATAGTGGGCCTGTGCCAATGGGCTGTAACCTTCACAAATATATTTTTTCACCCCGAACCCTTTTTATATAAGACAAGAGGGCTAGATGAAGTTGAATTTTGGAGAAAGGTCCCTCTTTTGGCTGAGATAGGCTTCTGATAAAGTCTTTTTCACTACAGGATAGGTTCTGTGATGGAGAATGCCCTTTTCCCTTCCCCTTACCAGAGAAATGGAATTTTTTTTTCTTAGCTTATCACCATGAGAACATGATAAGTTTCCTTGAGGTACAAGCCCATTAAAGTGGGGGCCTCCCTAAGACTGAAGCTTCTGAGAATTTCTTATTTCCATGATAGTCTACTCTCAGCCTCCAGCAATTCATCAAAATCACAATTTAAGTATTTCTACCAGTGATTGTCTCCAGTGGCTCCTACTCCAGACAAAATAATCTTGGTTGTGATTCTCTGTAACTTCCTGTCTCCCCAGACTTCAGGATGACAGTTTGCCCAGTGACTTGTGTTGGGGCTTAGAAGATTATACCCTGTAATAAAGGCCTCAGAAGCAGCCTCAGAAACAAAAATTTTTTCTGACCTTCTCTTTCCCTGCTGTCTCTAGGTCCTATTCTTCTTCAAGTCTAGCCATAGAAACCAGAATCTTCTTCTCCAAGGCAGATCATAGAAACCAGAACCCCCCCTTGTCCCATGGCCAACCATAAAACCTAAGAATATTACTCTAATTTTTCCTCTGCCTTTCTGTTTAAAAACTGGCCATAAAGAAATTATCTGATCTACCTTGTTTGCCTATAGATCTAAGACCCTCATTCCAGAGAGGGTCTTGCCTCATATCCGGAAGGAATGAACACATGTCATGCTCAGAGAGGCTAGGAAGATTTAAGATAGGCAGGCCTTGCTGAGTGTCCCCACTTAGTCTATTTGTTGAACCTAAGCATAAAAATGGACACTTTCCCCTGTATCTATAGGTTGTCATTCTGAAGGCTCCCACATATGCATGTTAAATAAATTTGTGTGCCTTTTTTCCACTTTCATGAGTTGAGTGTACAACCATCCTTCAGAGGGTCAAGTCTTGGCTCCTACACTTCAATTATTTGATAGGCCTGCCCAAGAACAGTTAGTTAATAATTTTCAGCTGTTTCAGTTTTTATTATGTTGCAAGGACAGAAGTAACAATTTCTAAGCTACTTATGTGTCAGAGCTTTACTCCATTTGGTATCTCTAAGACTTCAGCACAGTGTCAAGTGTTTGTTAGCAAGGGTTTGTTGAATGTTTAAGTTACTGGACAAAATAACAAAGAAAAGATAAATGCTTGAGGTTGTATGTAACCCATTTACCCTGATGTTATTATTATGCATTATATGCCTGTATCAAAATATCTCATGTACCCTATAAATATATAACCTACTGTTTACCCACAAAAATTAAAAATATGAAAGAACATAGAATAGCCATGATTCTCTATTATTTTCAAAACTTATTTTGTGTGATTTGGATTAGAAAACAATTACACCAGGTAAAAACTAGATCAGATTTTAAGAATATAATTTTTAAAGCTGTTAAACAAATATGCAACTAAATATGAAGCTGAATTTCAACCACAGCTTGCCCTCTCACTCATCTATTAATAATGCTGTTTTCATTTTTTAAAATACATTTTCAAAATATTTCCATATCATTACTCTTTCACTTGACAAATATTTATTGTATACTTTTTATATATCGGTATTGTTCTAGGTGTTAGGGATGCAACAGTGAGAAAGGCAAAGTTCCTATCTTTATAGACCTTAATAGACCACTGAGAGATAAAGATAATAAACACCAGTAAATATATAATATATAATTTCAGAAAGTGATCATTTTAATGAAGAAGTTAAAGCAAGAATAGTCAGAAAACTAAACATCCAACTAAATATAGCCCAGCAATTGTCCACTTGCATATTTATCCTAGAGAAATGAAGACATGTTCATATAAACACATGTATACCACTGTTTATTGTAGCTTTATTCATAATAGTCAAAAGTGGAAACAACCCAGATCATGAATGGTTAAACAAACTTTGGTAAATTTATACCATGGAATACTATTCAGCAATAAAAAGAATTGAGATGTCTGTATCTTAATCATATCAATGTCAATACCCTGGTTGTAATATTTACTATAGTTTTGCAATATGTTAACATTGGAAAAACCATGTAAACAGCACATAGAATATCTCTGAATTATTTTTTACAACTGCCTTTGAATTTATAATTATCTCAAAATTAAAAAATTTTCTTCAAAAATTATAGCTTTAAAACATGTAATACTACATAGAATTCTCTCTCTAAATCCCTAAAATGTTAAGTAGGCAGAACTTATTTTGATTATGTTGTTACCTAATAGAATATGTTCTAGTCTTCCAGTCCCAGTCATATTGTATGCTTTTTGAGAGGATACATGGAGTTGTGAGTAGCACAATACTGAGTTGTTGGTAGACATTCAGTGAATGTTTTAAACTATTTTCCAGATATTTGCTCCAACAACCCCTCTTGGTTTATCAGCATAAAAAACCTGTAATGGCAAATTTATTTACATTCAATTCCTTTAGCACTTTTGTAGCTCTGCAGCATTTGATATTATTGGCCTCTTCCTCTTCCTTAAAATTTCCTTTTTCCTTGACTTCTGGGACACAATACTTGTTTGATTCCCCCAGTTCTTTCATTCAACGTTTGACTCATTCTCTACTACTTAATCTTTCCAAACTCTAAATATAAATCTTACTTAAATTATTTTATTTGGCTTCTTCCTTTTTCTTCATCTAATTTCATTGATAATCTCAACCATAATGCTGACTTTTAAAAATTAAGACGTCTTTGCAAATGGCCTTTCAGTTTCAGTTCTAAGCCACATCTAGGCTCCTATTATTTCTGTCTAATGAACATTGCTGTCTTAACTTCTCTGTGGCACTTCTAACTCAACAGTCCCCAAACAGAACTTAAAATCATTTCTCCTCTCATTACCCATATCTCTTTCTTGTTTTGTGCTGCCTATTTTTTATTAGGACCCCACCAGTATCAATAATGTGAACATCAAATTTTTCATTCTCTTGCCTATTGACAAATCTGAACATACGGAACATAGTCTGTGTTCTGTATGTTCAATTTTGTCATTAGGCAAGAAAACTTTCCAAATTTTGCCCCAGGAAAGTGGAAATCATTTTTCTGTGCTGGAAAGGGCCTCTCCAGTGGCTTCATCTGTGGTCTCTAAGCAGATTACAAACACGGGCTGTACAAACACATGTAACTCTGATTTCAAAGCAAAGCCTGTATTTCTTCCCACTTTTGCTGGATACCCCTAATACCTCACTTCACATCTTAATGGCCCACCTGTGTACTCCAGCCATTGCTACAGCAACCAGCTGCACAAAGTTATAAGCTGAAGCCACCTTAAATTAGCTGCACCACATTTCTGTCAGTTTCTGATCTGGGGTTCCTAGGCTTCACAGGACTTCTGCAGAACCTGCTCAACCATTCTAACACAAATATATGGGGCAACCTTTGACCAATAGGGAATCGGGGTGTAGGAGCTTATGGATAAATGCTCATTTCTTTTGCCTATCAGATAGACATTTCTAGGGCCTGTTCTCCATGGACTTTCTCAGAGTCCTCAAGAGGCCTGGATCAAGCCCCAGTTGCCCACAGCAGTAAGTAACCTGCTCAGTAACACAATTTGAACTGGCATTTCCTCCTTTCTGGTTTCATTCTTCTTAGATCACAGTTATGTTCTTTAAGATGTCTTCCAAAAATAAATTACAGGAATCCTAGTCCTTGTCTAAGGCTTTGCTTTTCAGGGGAGCCAAGGCCAATCAATGTCTGAATACCAAGGTAAACCAACTACATTTTATTTATAGGTAATGAAGAGTAACTGAAAGTTTATCAACTGTAATTTAGGAGGGTCAATACATTTCTAGGATGTAGGAATACTACAGATTGTTAGCCATCCACCAAAAGCCAGGAGACAAGCATGGAACAGATTTCTACCTCATAGCCCTCGGAAGGAACCAACACTACTGACAACTTGATCTTGGATTCTAGATTCTATAACTATGAGAAAATAAATCTCTGTTGTTTAAGCCACCTAGTTTGTTATACTTTGTTATGGCAGACTCAGGAAACTAATACACTAGGCTACTAGATGCTATCAATAAATGTAAGGAAGCCAAGAGTGGGAACCCAATTGATGTGAAGAGAAGAGGGGAGATAGAAGACAGTGCTTCAGTTTAGAAGACAGTGCTTCAGTTTTTTGCATAACTGATTCATTAAAAGGGAATCATAAGAGACGTGTGCAAATTGAAATTTTGGGGTGATATAGCAGGGAACATTGTCCACATTAATTTAGTTGGAAAGAAAAGCATTATGTAAAAAGGGCAGAATTTATCCTCTGCCTGTAACTAATGAATCTGTACTTGAAAAGCACACTGACTCCCTTAAGCTTTAGATGGATAGAGAGAAACCAATTAGGTAAATTGGGTGAAATTCAGATAAGGAATTTATGAGAATGGAGGATTGGCTTTGAGTAAAGATGAAAGGAAAGAAATATACTTAGCTAGATTAAGTGATGATTAAGTGGAATTTGATGATAAGGAACAATATTTTAAAGGTGAAGCTTCAAAGAAGAAATAAAATGATACAAAGAGAAAGATGCATGCATTGTACCAGATTTATTATAAAGATAGAACAATATTTTTGTAATATGGAGGTGGGATAGAACTTCATTAACCTGGCAACAAAATGAGAAGCAATAAGAGTAAAATGAACAAATTAGATAACAAACATTTTAGAATCTTAAATTTAAAATTTTTGCATTAAAAACACAAAAGGAGGAATAAAAATAGAAAAATATTGTATCATATATGAATGATAAGGGTTAACATCCAAAATATGTGAAGTCCTTCTATTAGAAAAAAGTGCTCAGTATAATTTTAAATAAAAAATTACATGAAAAAGAACATATTAAGGTAGACATATTAATGACCAACAAATAGTTGAAAAGATGCTTAAAGTCACTAATTATCAAACCATGTAATTAAAACTATATTTTTCTTACAAGGTTGAAAAAGTTTTTAGAGACCTAAAATACGTTTAATGTTGATAAAAGTACAGGGAAACTGGTACTCTGATATACTACTCAGGGGATTAAAATGGGTCTGGTCTCTGTTGAATCAATTTAAAAATTATTTTTAAAAATTTAAAAGTACATGTTTTGATTTAGCCAATCAACTTGCAGAAATTTTCCCTACAGTAACCTCTCACAAATTTATAAATGAATAGGTACCATGATGTTTTTTACTGCATGATTGTTTGAGTGGTAAAAAATCTGAAACAACCTAAATGCCACAATTAATAGAGAAATAATTAAATGAATGATGATGGTCATAACATGGAATACTATGTGGTCATCATAAAAAATGAGGTGGATTTCTGGGTATTATGACCTAAGCAGGTACTTTTAACATATTTTTAAATGTAAAAAAGTGAATCAGAAGATGCTGTTAGTAGTATGATCCTTTCTTTGTAAGTAAATACATAGTCATTAAAAAGCCTTAACAATGCTTATCTCTGGTAGGTGAGATTGTGAATTACTTCGATTTTTCATTTTGCACATATCTTTTGAAATGTTTTCAGTGTGAATGCATTCTTATGTAATTAGATTTTTTCCCAAAAGAATAAAAGAAATCCTCGTTAAGAAAAACCAAAACAAGAGGCAGTTGCTCCAGGAGTGACTTGTTGAAAGATAGGAGAGAAACACCTACTAAGAAAATGCTTATGGATTTGGGATTCATGGGGCACGCGTGAAACTCCACTTCCTGAGGGTTTTTTTTTTAAACACAAATATTAGTAAACTCATAATGAAATTTTAGCTGGATAAAGTAAATGTAATATATTTTTGTATTTTATGGGTTTAACATTCAGAGTTTCCATTGAAATTTTGTGGTGCAAATAATAGATCATTTTCCCAGTTGAGTTAGGTGCTAAAAAGCTGGTATATGGGAAGAAAGTCATGTAACTATTAGCAAGGTTTGCAAGAGGCCTTCATTTCATTTCAATAAGGCTTTAGTTTTTTTCTCTAATTTCATATACTGTAGCCTTTGTGAGATAATATGATCCCACTCTGTGAAAAAGAAAGCCAATAAGGGAGAAGAAAGCTATTAATTATCACGTGAGACTATTCCCTTGAGAATATTATGTTATGTTAGCCAATAAGCCATTATATTTGGGAAAATGACCATATTGCCTATAGTTTAGCTATTATTTGTGTTAGTCCAGCACTTGCCCTTCCTTCCCCCACCTTCTGGTGAAAGGTCCTTTTCATCCTGGCTACAGTTAAGAGCATATGGCAAAGATTTTGGCAGTCATAGGACCTCATTTTCCTGATCATAGTAATTAGCTGAGACTTGGGACAATCAGATTTAATCTTAGATGTGATTTCCTGAAAGTGGATGTTAAGATGGGGAGTCATGTAAAAGTGACTTAATAGGAAATGTTCTCAAGAAAAATCTAGAGAAAAGTTGGGGCGGAAGGAAGTGGTCCTGGGAAAGCCATGCGAGGGTGCAGTGTTAAGAATTGGCCTATGATAGGTGCTATATTGGGGAGTCCCCCAAACTACCCCTAGGTTCAGTGATTCACAAGGAGGACTCACAGAATTCAGCATATAGTTGTACTTACGATGACGATTTATTAAAGTGAAAGGCTACAAAGCAAAATCAGCAAAGAGAAAGTACACATAGAGTGAAGTTCACAGGAAGCAAGGCATAAGCTTTCAAGGGTCCTCTTCCTGTGGAGTTACACAGGACACTCTTAATTTTTCCAGTAAACAAATTGTGACTGCTTATGAAATGTTGCCAAAAAAGGAAGCTCATTAGAAGTTGAGAGTCAAGGCTTTTATTGAGGTCACATAGGGACCACTCTGCCAAGTATGTACAAAAATTTAAAGCTCCCCAAAAGAAAGCAAGTGTTCAGCATAAATCACATTATTTGTACAAATAATTTAGGAAAAGAGACCTTTATCAGACAATGGTGGAAATCCTCCTGAAATAAAAGTTCCCAGATGCCAGTCAAGGGCTAATCTTGCAAGCAGACCTTTCTAAGGCTAGCATTTTCAGTCTTGCTATGTTAACTCTTTTCTTCACAGATACTTTTGGCTCAACACCATAAGAAAGCTCTGAAAACTTGTAGGCTCTCCCTCACTTTTGGATGCAGGAGGTGGAATATATTTCCCTAACTGTCAGTCATTGTTTAAAGGCTACCTGCCAGAGACATAGATTTTCAGGCCCTTCTAGCAATCTGTACGTGCAGGCTCAGCTGGTTCCAGCTGCCTGAGGGCAAGTCCGCCAACAAAGTGATGCAGGTGCTGGCTGTTGGGAGTGATGGTTCAGTGGGAGATATGTGCATTGAAAATGGACCTAACCTCAAGGAAATACAGGTGAAGTGCTGACGGCACTTGCTACAGCTATCCTGTATGGGATTTGATATACTGAAGAAGGGGTGGAAAAACCATCCTCTTGAGATGGGTTGAGTTGTCGTAATGTGAGCCTAAAGCTGCCTGTAGCTGTATTCTCCACTGTGTAGAGGAGACTGTTTTGCAGTGGCAGAGAATGAAATCTGTACTCAGAGAAAAGCTGAGAGGAGATAGGGATATAATATCCTGACAGTGAGTGCCTCAAGTTCACTTGAAATCATCCCTAACATCAACTCCACCATTGCTCCTTTTATTTATGCCAGTATACATCTCCTTTTTTGCTTCTGCTGATTTAATTTCGCCTTTTGTGATTTGCAACCACTAAAGAGAACCCTGACCAATATACCATGTATATTACTTACTGAACCTAGCATATTACAGATGCCCAATTCTAAGATATTTGGCAGCAAATTTTATTTCTTTTGGAAGATATGAACTTCGATTAATAAATTTGGGCAACCTAAAGCATTTCCTAGATCAGACTTTGATAAACTGTAGCCAAATCCAGCACTCCTACCACCATGCCCCACCCCCATTGACCCTTCCCAGTCTGTTTTTGTACAGTGCACAGGCTAAGAATGGTTTTACATTTTTACATGGTTGGGAAAAAAAAAAAAGAAGAATATTTTGTGACACATAATATCATCACTGAAATTCACATTTCGGTGTTCATAAATGAAGTTTTTAATTTCATGAATAAAATATGTGCAAAAATTTTTTTTCTATCTTTTTCTATCTTTTTATAGGTTATGTAAGTACCTACATAATACCCTTGATTTTGCCTCTTGGCCAACAATGTCTGAAATATTTGTAATCTGGACCTTTTCAAAATGTGTTTCTTCATCCCCATCCTAGAGCAATTCGAATGGAAAACTGACTAATCCTTCTTGAAGGAAGAGATTGTGTCTTATTATTATTTTTTCATAATCATGTATGACAGTACCTTGAAAAATTATCTGTAAATGGAAGCACCTGGGAAACTGAACTGACAAAAATAGGATGGCATGTAGGAGGAGGGGTAGCTTACTGATAGTGACCACCCATCACTAAATGGATCGCTGCAATGACACTGGAGAAAAATTAACTGGTTTGCCTTTCATAGCATTGTCAGTGATAAACCCCCTCCTTGTAATAAAGTTTCAAAGAGTCATTTGACTATTGAGGATTACGTGAAATATCCAAATCTGAGATTCTAACCACTCAAAAGTCAGAGATTCAAGTGTGTTAATTGGCTCATATTTTAAAAGCCTCTCTGAGAATTCTGAGCCTCTTGGTCATTTATACCTCAATATGTATGGGTTTTACTACAATAATCAGATAACTGTTTTTGTTCAGCTCTTGCCGAACATGGGAGATGTCAGCAAAGGAAGAATATGAGAGTAAAAAAGGAAGTGTAATATTGAACCCTAAAATATGTTGGAGAAGGGCAATTTCATATGTGGCTTTTATTTTTGTCAGCCTGAGAGCTGTGTTTAAGAGTGAGACAGAGAAAAAACAGTTACCTTTAAGATGTGGAAGAAGCATCCAGAAAGATGTGTAGAGGATACTAAGGAAGTGCTGCTTCCATATAATTAGAAAAGCAATGAGAATATCTTGTTATCTAAATTTTGATGTTGAAGATACTTTGATGGAAAGAAATGTTACAGAATCATTTAAGGTTGATTACATGCATTTCTGTGGTTGCATCGTGTTTTCTCTAAGAAACTAGTTGAAACTAGTAATTATTCATAAAGTATTACTGCTGGACTATTTTCAAGCAGTACCTTTTAACAATATGCAATGTAAGTCGGAAGCCAAGCTAGCGATTGAAGTTTCTTTTTTTTTTTTTTCAAATTTTTATTTTTTATTTTTTTTTTTGCATTTTAGGTTTTGGGGTACATGTAAAAAACATGCAAAGTTGTTGCATAGGTGCATTCATGGCAGTGTGATTTGCTGCCTCCCTCCCCCTCACCCATATCTGGCATTTCTCCCCATGCTATCCCTCCCCAACTCCCCCCTCCACTGTCCCCCCCACTCCCCCGCAACAGACCCCCGTGTATAGTGCTCCCCTCCCTGTGTCCATGTGTTCTCCTTGTTCAACACCCTCCTATGAGTGAGAACATGTGGTGTTTGGTTTTGTGTTCTTGTGTCAGTTTGCTGAGAATGATGGTTTCCAGGTTCATCCATGTCCCTACAAAGGACGCGAACTCCTCATTTTTAATGGCTGCATAATATTCCATGGTGTATATGTGCCACATTTTTCCTGTCCAGTCTATCATCAATGGGCATTTGGGTTGGTTCCAGGTCTTTGCTATTGTAAACTGTGCTGCAATGAACATTCGTGTGCATGTGTCCTTATAGTAGAACGATTTATAATCCTTTGGATATATGCCCAGTAATGGGATTGCTGGGTCAAATGGAATTTCTATTTCTAGGTCCTTGAGGAATCGCCACACTGTTTTCCACAGTGGTTGAACTAATTTACACTCCCACCAACAGTGTAAAAGTGTTCCTATTTCTCCACATCCTCTCCAGCATCTATTTTCTCCAGATTTTTTAATGATCGCCATTCTAACTGGCGTGAGATGGTATCTCAATGTAGTTTTGATTTGCATTTCTCTAATGACCAGTGATGATGAGCATTTTTTCATATATTTGTTGGCCTCTTGTATGTCTTCTTTTGTAAAGTATCTGTTCATATCCTTTGCCCATTTTTGAATGGGCTTGTTTGTTTTTTTCTTGTAAATCTTTTTTAGCTCGTTGTAAATTCTGGATATCAGCCCTTTGTCAGATGGGTAGGCTGCAAAAATTTTTTCCCATTCTGTTGGTTGCCGATTCACTCTATTGACTGTTTCTTTTGCCGTGCAGAAGCTGTGGAGTTTGATTAGGTCCCATTTGTCTATTTTGGCTTTTGTTGCCAATGCTTTTGGTGTTTTGGTCATAAAGTCCTTGCCTACGCCTATGTCCTGAATGGTTTTGCCTAGGTTTCCTTCTAGTGTTTTTATGGTGTTAGGCCTTATGTTTAAGTCTTTAATCCATCGAGCGATTGAAGTTTCTAAACACAAACCCAGTGATTCCTCCCATCTTCTCAGCCACCCAATGGGAGAAGTTCTTTGTGATACACAATGAGAAAGAACTCTGGACCAGTTTCTCAAGGAGCTTCCCTTGGCTTAACAGAAATGTATTAATTAGAAGCCCTAAATGTATTAATTAGAGGAATTAAGTTTTTAATTCAAATTTCAAATTTAGGGATTCTTTGTAGTTCATTCAATACATATGTATGAAGAGCTAACCATTTTTGAATCACTGTGCCCACCTTAGATATAATGACCAGCAAAATAGAGACAGAGCCTACCCTATGGTGCCAGCATCTGCCTGCCGTCCTGCTCCTGTATGACCCTTCAGTCTCCAGCAATTCATAACATCCAGCATTTGTACATTTTCAGTCTCCAGTGAATGCTGTTGTTATGTTCAGTCCCACATAGAATTGATCTGTTAAATAAATGAATTATAAAATTGGGTTAGGGAGAGTGAAGACAGATACATTTGAGATGATAATTCCTAACTTTATTTAGCACTTACTAAGGGGTGGGCTCTGTGCTAAGGGGTTATTTCTAAGGGGAATATATGCATTATTTCATGTATTCCTCCCAATAACCTGTGTGATAGGTAGTATATTATTCTCATTTTACAAATGAGAAAACCGGGACCTAGAGAGGTTAAGTCACTTGCCCAACATCACACCACAAGTAAATAACAGAACAGGGTTTTCAACACAACCCTAACTGAATCTTAAGGCTAAGTTCTTAACACTGGTAAACAATGACTCTCTAGAAAACCGCTGATTATTGCCAGGTGATACTTGGTTGTCACACAACTGTCTGTCTTATGAGAAATTAGAATCAGGCAATAGATATATTGACTAGGCAAAGTAGTTCCACCTAAGGAAAAAAACAAAAGCTGGAGAATCAGAACTGACGTAGAGATTGGTGGAGTGGCCTTACCAAGTCTCTTGAATATGCATATTGAAGAGACTTTCTTGATCAGCAATGATGGCCCATATTGAAGAGTCATGGAAATCAAGATTAGATAGACTAACATCATATGTGGAGAGCCTTAGAAGTAGCCCTCCAGAGTTCAAATTTATAAAGCTGGCATCAGAGTGTCATAGAATTCCTCAAACTAAGGCAGCATTTTGCAGGATGTAGTAGAGATTGTTTGGTAGGTTGCCTTTAGGGGATGGTGTTCAGGGGAGACATAGAGTGCATGTGTCACTCAGGGTTCTCCAGAGAAACAGAACCAATAAGAGATATATAGATATATGGGAAGAGATTTATTATGAGGGATTGGCTAATGTGATGATTGAGCTTGAGAAGTCCCACTATCTGCTGCCTGAAACTGGAGGATCAAGGAAGCTGGGGACAGTTCCAGAGCGAACCCAAAGGCCTGAAAACCAGGGGAGCAAATAGTGCAAATCCGAGTCCAAGTCCTAAGGCCCAAGAGCCTGGAAGACCAGTATCCCAGGAAAGGAGAAGATGGATATCCTAGCTCCAAAAGAGAGCAAATTCACTCTTCCTCTGCCTCTTTGTTCTATTCAGTTTCTCAACAGATTGGGCAGTGCCCACCCATATTTGGTGAGGCTGATCTTCTTCACTCAGTATACTGAATCAAATGATTATCTCTTCTGAAACACTCTCAAAGACATACCGCAAAATAATAATATTTTACTAGTTGTCTGGTTGTTCCTAAGCCCAGCCAAGGTAAAACATAAAATTAAACATTACAGTGCACCAAATGGGAGAAGAGAAGGTGAATTTAAGATGTTAGTGGCTCTGTTAGGCAGTTTGAATTAAGATACTGTAGTTTGGATGAGCAGCGCTGGAGTTGGTAATTGGAGTGTGTATCTATATATGTACATATATAGATATCGATATATATACACATACACTATATATGGATGGTTTTGAAGATGAGAAGATGGAATAACTATTGATGAAGAAGAGTGGAAGGCTGAGATCATAGCTTTGGAGGAAATCTATAGTTGTGGGAGGAGGGAGAAGAGCCAGCAACAAAGACAAAGAAGAATCATTTGCCAAGGTTGGAGAACAAAACAGTGCAGTGTCATGGAAACCAAGAGAAGACTAAGAAAGAAGGAGCAGGTGCTCAACAGTGTCAAAAACCATAGAGAGGTCAGGAGGGTGTAAACTGAGGAGAGACTGCATCCGATAAAAAAGAACTCATTGGTGACACTTGAGAAAGAATTCAATAACACAAAAGGGGTAAGAACACAGCAGGGAGTATTCAGGCAAGAATGCAAGGGCAATTAACATGGGTCCGTAGCTTAAGAGCTTTAGCACTGAAAACAGAAATTAAAGTGTTCTAGTATTACACACCCCCTATTTCTTAATCAAAGATAATAGGTGAGATTCATCCAAGAGAATTTCGCTCTCCAGCAATATTTGCTGGAACTTCTATAATCTTCTGTGGGAGAGAAACTAGTGGTAGAAATGTGTCTTTTTGCTCCTGAAAACTGAGCTGTATAATTCTCTATTTCTAAGTTGCCTCTCTATCAGCATTAACTTTACATTTTCCTTAACTTGTCATCTTTCTGTACTGACAGTAGGAAGAAAAAAAACATGCTAATTGACTGAGATAAAAGTGGAATTTCTAAGACTGTCGATCTACATGATTTCTCTGGCGGCTTTTCGTTGGCAACAGAGTGTCTAATGTTCAGGGACAAGAGGAATCAGACCGCAGGGTGCCTGCCAGCTCTCCAGAGGACAGAAACCCTCTTTTGCATGCATATAAATGAGCCCAGAAATAGGTTGTGAGATAAGAAGTTTTGTAATGTCATAGAGCTCTATACTACGTGAAGGGGCCTGGGCTCTCCTGATGGAGGAGGTATTTGGATGCTGTGTGGCTGGAGTAGATAATGACATTAGAAAAGAACCATTCAGAGGTATATATTTTCCTGGTGTGCTGTGCCAAGGTGGCAGATTGTTTAATTGTGCAAAATGTAAGACTGAACAGTTTTTTCCTCTTACCTTCCCAAAATGCTTATGTTTGCAAAGGGAAAGTTTGTCATCAGTTTCCATTCATTTCAAAGGATAAAAAATGGCTAATGTAGAGATGTATTGATCTTTGAAAGGTCAGGAGCAGATTCATAGGTCAAGGTGTTATTTCTGAATAGCTAAGATGCCATGTTAGGGGAGGAATCACAGGAAGAAACAATATGAAAAAAAAAAAAAGCCACAAAGGAATGCCCCGTACATAAAATTAACTCCATTTGTTGCCTTTGTTTTTAAAGAAAAACATAACATTTTTATACACAGTCGTGCACTGCATAATGATGCTTCAGTCAATGACAGACTGCATATATGATGGCGATCTTATAAGATTTCAATACTGTATTTTCCCTATACCTTCTCTGTTTAGATACGTAGAATCTAAACATAGAACTATAACTGTGTTACAGTTCCTTACAGTAATCAGTACAGTAACATGCTGTATAGGCTTGTAGATTAGGAACAATAGGTTATACCATAAGCCTAGGTGTATAGTAGAGTATACCATCTAGGTCTGTCTAGGTCTATGATGTTCACCAGATGACAAAATCACCTAGTAATGCACCCTTCAGAATGTATTCCTGTTGTTAAGCAACAGATATAATATGAATGTATACAACATTAAGTAACATAGATAATGACTATATGTGTAGTTGTGTCTGTCTGTATGTATATATGTATACATACACACATATAACATCATTTACTTCAAAATTAGAAACAGAGTTCAGACACTAAATTCAGTAACTGCAAGAAATAATTAGATATATATTTCAGGGGCCGGGCGCGGTGGCTCACGCCTGTAATCCCAGCACTTTGGGAGGCCGAGGAGGGTGGATCATGAGGTCAAGAGATCGAGACCATCCCGGTCAACATGGTGAAACCCTGTCTCTACTAAAAATACAAAAAATTAGCTGGGCACGGTGGCGCGTGCCTGTAATCCCAGCTACTCAGGAGGCTGAGGCAGAAGAATTGCCTGAACCCAGGAGGCGGAGGTTGCGGTGAGCCGAGAACGCGCCATTGCACTCCAGCCTGGGTAACAAGAGCAAAACTCCGTCTCAAAAAAAAAGAAAAAGAAAAAAAAAAGAAAAAGAAAGACATACAGAGAAGGGCAAGGGAGACAGAAAAATGAGCAGTTATAGTCCCAGCTGAGGTGGGAAAATTGCTTGAGCTCAGGAGGTCAAGGCTGCAGTGGTCCGTGATCATGCCACTGCACTCCAGTCTCAAACAAAACAAAACAAAACACAGAAAGAAAGTAGAAATGGAAAGGGAAAATTAAGGAAAATGAGAAAGAGGGAGAAAGAGAGAGGAAGTAGGTTTGGAGGGAAATGCCAAGACAGATGTTGAATACATATTCAGCGAATATTGTTTCCAAAACAGTACAAAGAACTATAAGAGAGGAAATGTAAGTAAAACCATGGAAAAGAATGGCTGACAAATCAAGTCTTATGTGTTTCAAGGTGAGTATGCTGGTTGGAGGAGATCTGTTGCCCTTTTATGCACTGTTCTTGGCCTGGATAAGGGCACCAGGATAAGCTTGCTTCCACATTATTATTCTTTAAAATTAGGATTAGTGAGCAGTTTGTAACAGTCCTTCCAGAATTTGAAATATGTTTTCTTGTTCTATTTTCAGAAGCTCAAAGCAGTTTCTATAAGTTTTAGCTTCCTTCAGGACCTTCGAGGTTTCATCTTAAATGTGATGAAATGACCGCATTGTAGAGGCTGACTTTGGAATCTTAGTAATATCATTGTACAAGTAAACTGCACCTATTAGTTCATTATGTTGAGTTCTCCCCTCTTCTTGTTAAGTTCCCCCACTGTGTTTTTGTGCTTTAGGTATGTCTCAGTGGAAATAATACCTAACTGGATCCATCTATCCATCCATCCATCATCCTTCCTTCCATCCATCCATCCTCCCTACAGTAAAACCAACTATAGTCTATAGCTGTTTAATTGCTTTTCTTGAACAGTACTACAGGATTCTAGGGACATATATTGATCTCTGACCTATGTCACCTAAATCACCCTATCTGAAAATTGGATAAGATCTATCACCATGCTGCATACTACATCTCAAATCTAGCCCCATTTCTGAAAATGGATCTGTGTATCTACGCATTACCTGGTTCTTTCTAAAAATGGTTATATTCTAGCTGACCACAAATTGCTGAAGTATTAAATAGATATTTATATATTTGAATATATTATCCCCATTTTAAAGTCTGCTGTATTACAAGTTCCATGAATATAAAGATTTTGTTCTCTATTAGATGATTTTCACAAAATTTATGTTCCTTTTAAATCTGCATAGTGCTGACCTAACACCAAATATTGCTGAAATAATTTCCAAAAAATGGTACATACATAATAGTTCATTCATCACAGTGCATATATTTATATACATACAAATATGCTTTATGACTTCATTCACTCTTGGCCACTGAGAGCTAGCATAGCAGTCTTGTTCTGTATACTCTTGGCTAATGAAGTTAGCACATTGCATTGCAAATATTCTCAATTAATGACTCTTCTGTATTATTCTCAGGTAAATTTTTTTTCTCAGTTGTTGCCTGTTTTCTCAGTTGTGGCCTGTCCGTCTGCTGTTATTTGGTCTTCTAGGAAATAGTTTTAGACTCTCATTGCTGACAAAAAATGTTGCCCTAGATAGACTTCCTTTGCAACAACTCTAGAACTATTACACTGAATTGTAACATACAGGTTTTATAGAATCTTCAAGGAAATGATCATAAACAAAGACAGAGGTGTTTGGGAGTCCTTATTAGAACTTTGACATTATGAAATATCATAAATGTCTCTGTAATCTTGTAGAATCAATCAACAATTATATGTCAGGTAGTTGGAAGAAACTGCATGAAGGCTTGAAGAGACTTCAGGAGCGATAACTAATGAAAGATGAACAGACCATATCTCCACAGAAACTAAATTGTAATGATCTGTTCTTACTCTGCTTTGGCTAGTGCTGACTCAGTACTTCCATCTCCAGAAATGCATCTCCCTTTCTACATAGGCTGTCCCTCTAGAGTGGAGATTGACCAACTATGGCCTGCCAGGCAAATCTAGCTCATCACCTGTTTTAGTAAATAAAGTTTTGTTGGAACACAGACACACCCTTTCTTTATGCTTTTTCTATGGCTGCTTTCCTATGGGGTTGCTCATTCTCTTTAGTTGGTGCTTCTGTCCAATCTTTATTATATAGCCTTACTGAGTCCTGAAAAGAAACAGAGTTCAGACAATAAATTCAGTAACTGCAAAAGATAATTAGGAATGAAGTACCAGATAACTCAAAAGAAATAACAACAACAAAAAAAAACCCAGTTCAAAAATGGGCGAATAAATTGAATAGACATTTCTTAAAGAAAAGATAGACAAAGGACAAGCAAACACATGAAAAGATGTTTAACATCACCTGTGTTAAATCATTAGGGAATGAAAATCAAAACCTCAATGATATACCACCTCATACAGATTAGGATGGCTACTATTAGCCATCCTAACAAAATAACAACAACAACAACAAAAAAAAAAAAAACAGAAAATAATAAATATTGGTGAGGATCTAGAGAAACTGGAACCCTGGTGCATTGTTGTTAAAAATGTAAAATAATATAGCTACTTTAAAAAAAACAGTTTTGTAGTTCCTCAAAAAATAAAAAAATAGAATTACCATATGATTCAGCAATTTCACTTCAGGGCAAATACTGAAAAGAATTGAAAACAGGATCTCAAAGAGTTATTCATACACCCATATTAAAAGCAGCATTATTCACAATAGCTAAAATGTGAAGTAATTCAAGTGCCCATTGATGGATGAATGAATAAACAAAACATGCTATAAGCACACAATGGAATATTATTCAGCCTTTAAAAAGGAGAAAATTCGGATATAAGTGAAATAAGTCAGTTGGGAAAAGACAAATGGTGTACAATTTCACTTTGATGAGGTACACAGAGTGGTCAAATTCATAGGGGCAGAAAATAGAATGGTGATTACCAGGGACTTATGGGAAAGAAGAAATCAGTAGTTATTATTTAATGTGTACAAAGTTTCAGATTTGCAAGATTAGAACGTTCTGGAGATATATGTTGGTAATGATTTCACAGCAATATGGATGTACTTAATACCACTGAACTGTATTTTTAAATATGGTTAAAACGTTCAGTGTTATGTCATAGGTATTTTACTATGATTTTAAAAATAACTTGAAAAAAGAGTACTGAGACATGCTACAATACAGACAAGCTATATTTTCAAGTTATATTTTATGTCTCCAATATAGACAAACAAAAAACAAATGACAACAACAACATTATTCTAAATGAAAGAAGCCAGTCACAGAAACCACATATCCAGAATAGGGCCAGAACAGGTAGATATAGAGACAGAAAGTACACTAGTGCTTGCCTAGGGCTGGAAGTAGGAGTGTGACTGCTCATGGACATGGGATATCTTGGGGGTGATTAAAATGCTCTAAATGTAGATTCTGGTGATAATTATACAACCCTGTAAATTATACTAATAATTATACAGGAAAATTCTACAACATGTAAATTATATCTCAGTTAAACTACTGAAGAAAAAGACTGGAAAGAATGACTCACACTGTTTCAACATACTACTCATCACTGTTAGTAAGACTAATTTATTTTACATAAAATTTATACTCTCTTTCACACAGCACTTATATACAATTGATTTTATTTTTACATTCAGGTAAAGGGGGTAGAAACTGTTATCTTACCTCATATGCACCTGAGACTCAGGGAAAAAAATATGATTAAGCCAAGATCCAGTAGTAAATGAGAAAGCCTAAACTGAAATCCAGTTCTGACTTCAAAGCCATTGAATTTTCTACTACATCATGCTGCTAAGAGAATGGTTTAAGTTCTGTGGGGCACTCTTTACCTAAAATAATTTCTCTAGTCAAACTGAAAGTATTTGGGATTTATATGTTTTCGATAGTGCTGTGAAATGAATTGCTTGATTTCTCTGAATAACTTGCAATGTATGAATAAGCACACACCCTAGAAGCTTGGTGATTTCCTGGTTGGGCAATCTAGGGAGAGCTTCAACCAGAGAGAACATTAGGGGCAGATGGTTAGTGGTCTAACAGCTGACAGCAAGGAGGAGGCATAGGCAGAGCAGAAGTCACTAGGAAGAGCCAGCAGTGAGGACTGGGGAATCAGCCTGCACTAGAGTCAAGAGTAAGGATTCCAGGCTCCCAAATGGCCTCTGGTAGCTAACAGCGAATACTGCTTTCCTAGAAGACTGCAGATCGGAACTTGACAGTAAAGAAGGTGAGAAGAAGCAAGAAAGAGGACAAGTCCTTGCATACAAAGGAAGGCCAGAGTCACAGCAGAACTAGTAAACCTCATTTCATTGAAATTAGGGTTGAGATTAAGAGATGAAGCTGTGGTGGTACTGCTTTTATGTTTAAACTCAGACTATATACGGGGGTCTGTTGCGGGGGAGTGGGGGGGACAGCTGGGGGGGGAGTTGGGGAGGGATAGCATGGGGAGAAATGCCAGATATGGGTGAGGGGGAGGGAGGCAGCAAATCACACTGCCATGAATGCACCTATGCAACAACTTTGCATGTTTTTCACATGTACCCCAAAACCTAAAATGCAATTAAAAAAAAAAAAAAAAAAGAGCATATTATCCTCTACCTAAAAAAAAAAAAAAAAACTGAATTTACAGACAAAATTAAGGGGTCTCTATCATAGAGAGGAATGCATTAATGCAGATCATTATGCAAGCAAACACTAAACTATAAGCTCAATTAATAACGGTTTTTCTCTCTGAGTTAGTGGTGTTGTTTTACCAATAATAATTTCTGTGGGTAAAAGAAAAATGAGAACAAATCTAAATATTCTTTGCTATATTTTATTTCAATTTCCTGAAATTATTGCTTTAATCTTTTTATCCCTCAGTTCTTTTGAGGCTTCCATGTCATGGGTGTGAGATAAGAAGCAACTGGAACTCAATTTCTTTTTAACTTATTTTTCCCTACCCTGAAGCTTCTAAGAAAACTACAGGTGATAGACAAGTTGTTTCTGCTCTCCATACAGGAAGAAAAGATTTCATTTTTACTGCCCACTTCTTTTCCAGTCCTTTGAAGCTTGGTAAAAAAGAATAGAAACCATCCCAAGCAGCTGGATTTCAAAATTTAATAAAAGAGAGACTGTCCATGATACATCCCATTCTCAGAAGGAACATTTATAAGTAGGAAAATTCCATATGCCAAATCAGCACAAAGATATGCATTAATAAGTCATATATTTGATATTAATAGTGAAAGACCTGTCTAAAGATTCCTGCAGAAGTCCAGATTAGTGTAGTCCAGAATGAGGTACAACTCTGCATGGGAAAATCAGTCTAGTTGTCAATACTTACTACTCTTCCTATGGCTCTTTTGCCTGAAAAGCATTAAGCTGGCAATATTATTTACCCATTGTTATGTGATAATATTACAACAGCCTGCATACATTGAAGCTGAAGCAATGTACATTTATCATCTCACATATTTTGTAGGTCAGGAATCCAGATCTGGCCTAGCAGGATTCTATGAAAGGATGCACCAAGGTGCCAGCCAGGTTGTGGTCTCATCTGAGACTCAACCTAAAAAGGGTCTATTTGCTTGCTCATATGGTTGTGGACAGCATTCAGTGGCATGTGGACTGCTAGGCTGAGGGTCCCAGGGAGCAGTTCACAACATGGTAGCTTGCTTCTTCAAAGCCAGGGTAAAGTGAGTCTTCCAGCAAGACAGGCATACCAATCTTACATAATTACATACTTCCTATTACATTTTCTATATTCTATCAATCAGAAAAAAGTCACAGGTCTTACCCACACTCAAGGAATAGGAGATTACATACACAAAGGTATGACTACCATAAAGTGCAGATCTTAGAGGCCACACTGGTTTACTTTTATCCAGGAGATGCTGCTAGTGTTGCCTGATTTCTCCTCATTGTTTCCTTCTACAGAATGAAGCTTGAATGCAGTTTAGACCATCTTTTTATACTCCAACAACTAAAAGTACAACAGTAACCACATGAATCATAATTTAATGACAATGATCTACTGTAGTTTGATCTTAGTTTCAGTGCATATTATTATGCATGCTTATTATCTATTTTCCTGTCTCTCCAATTAGATTCCAAGCATTATTTTCTACAGCCTTCATGCTAGGAACGACTTCCTTTCTTCCAATTTTATTTATAAGAATACTACTTTGCTCATTATTTTATTGTAATTTCTCTTCATTTGGAAATTGACTTAGTCTTCTGCTCCCTCTCCCTCCATTGGGCATCTTTCTCAGTTTTCCCTTTCAAAGTTAGAGAAATTACCTCACAGTCCTTCCTTAATAATGACAGTCCCATCACTTTGCTCTTTTGTCTTAACTTTTCTCTCCAAGGTTGTTTGGGTTGTTCCCTGGAAAAGGATTGCAATTATTCTGTGTAGCTCCAGAAGACAGAATGAAGATTAATAATAGGAAGTGAGAGGGAAAAACTGTAACTCAGTTTCTGGAGGAGTTTTCTAATAACAATGACAGCAATGTGACAGTCCCTGGAAATGCCGAGGTAGGAGCTGACCATCCATCAGCACTCATGGAGAAAGAATGCCAGTGTTACAGTGTCACAATTTAAAGCACTGAGTCCTCCTAGATCTCTCCCAACCCTCAGAGGACATCATTCAGAAATGATATTTTCAAAATTTTTTTCATCTGGACATGGTGGCTTACGCCTGTAATCCCAGCACTTTGAGTGGATCGCCTGAGGACAGGGGTTTGAGACCAGCCTGGCCAACATAGTGAAACCCTGTCTCCACTAAAAATACAAAAAATTAGCCAGGCGTAGTGATGGGTGCCTGTAATCCCAGCTACTCAGGAGGCTGAGGCAGGAGAATCGCTTGAACCTGGGAGGCAGAGGTTGCCGTGAGCCGAGATCATGCCACTTCACTCCAGCCTGGGCAACAAGAGCAAAACTCCGTCTCAAAAAATAAAAAATTTCTTTTTATCTTCTTTGCCAAAGTCTAACCAAAAATAATTAAATTAAATTAAACTAAAAGAAATAAAATAAAATAAAACCTCCCTAACATAGCCACCAAATTAACCTCTTCAGGATGGTCACATTTCTACCCTCCTAGCCCCACCCACTTTGACTTTGCACTTTGCAATGCAAACATTTGTTTCTGTTATTACACTACTAATAACGAGCTCTCAGGACTATGATTAGTCTTAGCCACATCCCTAAATCTCATTTTCTTTTTGTTTTCCGCGGTTTTTTTTCATTTAGCGTGAACTAATATCAAAAAATTAAGTATGGCATTGGCATTAAAAGTAAGTAAAAGGAAGTCTTGCCTTCTTCTCATAATTCCTTAAATTTCTTTTCCCATCTACCATATTATCAAGTTGAAATACAATTTTTCAGAAATCTCTACAACACAACACAACATTGGATCACACTTTTGTATTGGAGAAAATAATCCTATTTTATCAAGTTAAAGGCTTTTCCTTGATTTAAATCATGTGAATAACTTCCTGCATCCCTTTTCTGCTATGTTCAGCTTCCACACGTCAGCCATTTCCATCCCTCTGAGAATGCTCCACTGTGCTCAGTGTCTTAACATAAATTCTGCTGTTTTAGCCAGACTTTAAACTATGTGTGAGTGTATTTTTAATCTGACACCTAATATCATATAAAAAGTCAGGAAAATTATACCCAAATAGTAGAAAATGTAGGAGTAAGACAAAAGCTGGTTTAAGATTATCTACCTGTGAGAGAAACATTATTACTGTGTTGATTTTAAATAAACATAAAGGTTTCAAAGGTGGAAATTATGTGCTCTTGCACAGATTTAATGCATGGTATGAGACAGCATATATGACCTAGGATAATCCCCATGAGCTGTGATAAGGCACTTGCCTGCACCATGTCAGAATGACGTTAGTTATTATTATTAATTAGCCACACAGGACCTGCCCTGGATGTTAAATGTTAAGATCATAAAGGCTTTCATGGCTACTGTCACTTCTAGATTATTATTGCTAATACATAGTTAGTTGAATCATTCATGCTCTTTATCAGTCTAAGAATTCCAAGATAAAGGATAACATGCATGCAAAATACCAATGTAGTAACTGGTTCACTACAGGCACTCAAAACAAGTGAGTCCCTTCTTCCTGTCACCCCCTGACTCACTATCATTTTATTTTTGCGTAAGCTGTTTAGCAGTAAGTAATATCCATGAGATAAAATAGAAATGACAATCCTGCCACTTCCAGCTTTTTAAGGTAGAAATCTGGAATTGGGCCTCTTTTTTGATGGCAGAGGCTCCAAAGGGGGCTTGCAAGATAAAAATGCCACATCAGCATTTTATATGGTCCTCTAAAATAATTAAACCTGGAAAAAATCTGTTTGGTTTATCAAATTTGCATTTGTCTCACTCCCGGTTTTCAGGGTTGTTTTCATTCCCAGGAGTCAAATCTACTTTCCTCTATCCCCTTAATATTTCTATTGAATGAAAAATACGACAAACTTATACAGAATTCCACCCTTCATCCCCACTGCCACATACGTACTCAGACACACATTTGCACATCTGTCTGTAGATTCAAAAAGATTATTTCATACTTGATTTCTTTTATACCCCTGGTAAATCAGCAAGTTAATTTATTTTCAAAGCCACTAATATGCTTGATTAGATAAAAGCTTAAGAAAAAGTTGTGATTTATGTGTATGTGTTGGGTGGAGGAGGGAGGGCAGGAGATGATATGGGAGCAGGAATGGTTCTATAATCAGCCTTGAAGGAAGCTAATTTCACAATACATACTAGCTCCCCGCAAGCTCCAATAACCCATTACATTTCTAGCCTCATAATGGCTGCAAATGTTGGTGAAGCTTAGTCTTTTTCTTCACCTAGTAGGGATAAAATTTGAAAGTAAACTCTCGAATTGAGTGGATAAATGGCTGCTAAATTATCTCAGGAAATGAATGAATATAGTAACAGGTGGCTACTGTTCAATTATTTTGAATAAGCTGTTTTATCTTCTCACTTTAATCCAGTGGGGTAGGGGTTTAACATTGGAAAGGGAGATTCAGAATGCAGTTCATTTCATTCTTGTTTAAGTACTCAGTTACACTAATTCACATTGAATTATTAAACACTGGGCTTTAACAATTCCTGAAATTATTTGTACTTTTTAACCTAAGTGAAACTCTAGTTGATGATCTGGGTCTAGGATAAATACTGGGAGGAAAGGCTTTTCCCAAGGTTCAGACCTCTCCTCATCTTTACTCTTCCTTTAATCAACCAGCTTCAGAATGGTTCAGCTTTAATTGATCTGTCCACTGGTTGGGACCCCTATAAATATGTCTATATTTCATAGGACTTAAAGACAAGTTGTAGTGGTAGGCAAATTATCAAATATGTATATCACAAATCAAAGAATAAAAATTTTCTCTATATCAATGCTTTATTTTTAATGTACTCACACAATTACAGACCTCAACTTTTGTAATGATAGGGATGCTACCATACCTATTTAGCAGATACTCTTTATTTATGCTGATAATAAAAATACAGAAAAGAACTTAGCAGATTTTAAAATAACAGTTAAATAAAAGTAACCAGGAGCCATCATCTTCTCCTCTGTACCTTTCTAAAAAAGTCTCATTATATTTTGATCTTTTAAATGTATTTTTAATTATAAAACTGTAATCTTATAGTAAATGATACCCAATACACACAAACATATTATATAAGTTAATGTATTGGACACTGCACCCATTGTTTATGTTATGAGATGACCTGGATTTTATGCAAATCCTCAGAATAATGATTTTCTGTCATTACTGTGCATACATTTGAGCTTCGTGTAACATGTCATAGACTAGAGAAACTTTAATAATCTTTTTTTAAAAAAATCTATACCTGCACATCTCTGCCACCCATGTTTACAGAGCTTATTTAAAGGCCAAGCAAAGCTTAGGCACGTTGCTTTGGTACAGGTTCTATTTCTGGTTTAGAAGTCACATGGGTACAAACAAGTGAGTATGAAAAACATTACGTACTATTTGTAGATTTGGAAATCATTATGGAAAAGACCTTTACATATCACAATATGTTAAAATGCATCTCTTTTAAGCTCATTGTTTACACTGAGTCCCCAAATGGTCAGGAGCAAAACAAAGTTGCCAGATTCCAAATTCATAGTTCAAAGTGAGAGGATGAACCATACTTGAAGGGTTTGCAAAGGCGGCTTGAAAATACTGGTCTTATGATCCTTATCTGACCATATACCTTTAGCTTATTTAAAAAAAAATACAGAGGTTAAGAAAAGGGATATGGGAGTTTGAGAAAGATTTTCCCTAGAGAGTTGTTCGAGTCATGTCAATTCACCACCTCTACCCTGCCCAAGGTGGAAGATGGGGCTTTGTCCCCTCATGGTAAGTGCAAGAGATGTCAGTGGGACCAACCAAAGGGCTTAAGTGATTTTTCTGTGGTTTGAAGCACAGTGAACTTGTGTTTGACACAAGCAAAAGGCCATGTCTGGAACTGCTTGCTCTCACAAGAGGCAAATAGAGATAGATAGCTGTGTCTGGGAGAGACTGCATGCTGGGTTTGATGAGCCAAAGTTGTGCAACTATTTTCCATAGACTGGTATGTATACTCCAGGGAAATTTGCATAGTGTTTTTACCTATGCTGCCTGAAAGAGTTGTTTGTAAAAGCTAGGAGACCTTAACCAATAGGCCTAGGGTTAATGGAAAAAAAAGATACCAGCTTGGGCAGATGCATTTGTACTGTCAAGGGAACTTCAGGCAGAAGATCCCCAGCACTTAAGAGGAAGGGGTGTCTGCAAAATCCATAACACTTTTGATTTTAGGAGTCAGCACTGAACTTCCACAGCCAGTGAAACCAAGGGCAGAATACAAGGGCGACAATAAAGTTACACCTTTTCTATACAACCACATCCCTATGGTACACACACACACAAACACACACACACTTCTGCTCCCAGAGCCAGGAACCACAGAAAATAACTTTTGAATTCATAAGATAAGATTATAAGGTATGATAAGAAATAAGTGAGTTTTAAAAGGAGTATGTGTCTTAGAAACCTGTAAATTAATATGGACAAATCATGTAAATTGATTAGAAAACAATTTAAAACAACTGTTGTCCTTTCACATTCATCACAAATATCTAGGATGTTTTTGAAGTTAGAAAACTTTATACAATATCTTAAACATTTAGTGATGGCAATATAAAAGCATTTTTTGTTAATCAATTTTCCTGTCCAAAATAAGAATTTGCAATGCCCATTCATTTCCTAAATCATCATGAAAGTACCATGCAATAAGTTTTTAATGGAACTTCTATTTACTGAGAAATTCTTGGTCTGTAGATGGAAGTGCAACAAAATCATTTACATTGGGATCTGTTTTTATATCTTCAGCAGAAACCAAAAGAGAATATGATGTAAACGCCCTTTGGAAAAGGTCAGACACAGCCTGTCATGTGCTTGTTCTTGCTGGAGCTTTCCTTCTTGTGCCTACCTTTTGGTTGCATAAGAGCACTGTCTCCTTCCCAGCAGTTAATGACTTTTGTTCCATGAAATACAAGTGATTTTCACTGCCTCTGAGAGAGTAATTTTTTTATTCAGCCATTACAGATTTGAACCATCCAATTCAATTATGTTTGATTAGACCCTCCTCACTGATGGCCAGTTTCAGTCAGACTTACACCCTCATTATGTGCCCTGTATTTTAGCAAATGTTTTTAAAGTTGTTACAGTAGTGGGATTATTAAGACTGAATGATCATTCAACTCATTTCAGGATAATCCTGTTGTTCAGTTGATATTAGTGTTATACTCCTACATAAAAGATATTCTCATCTGCTCTCCTTTCAAGTTTCTAATTGGGTTTAATTGAGAAATATCCTGATGAAGCAACAATCCTTAAGAAAATATTCTATTGTTCACTGTTACTTCTTAGTCTTTGAGTCATGTTTTTCCTACTACCGCATACCCAAAATACAGTATGGAAATAAACTATATTGTTGGGACTAAGATTTTATAGTTACTAATTTTAATTTTTGATCTTCATAAAATGTCTTGGTCTTATTAATGAATTTATAAGTTAGTGTTGCAAATTTGATACTATGAAATCCTTTCACATTAATGACATACATTTATCAATTTTACTTGAAAGTATTTCTATACATTTTGTTTTGAAAAGCTCCCACTGCTCTCAAAAACTGAAAATTTCTAGTCTACATTGAAAATGGAGTAAACATCTTGTTTATCATTTGTATTATAATGCTCTGGCCTTGGATTCAATTATTTATATTTTAGTAAAAGTAGTTAATTCTGCCACTTCTAATTTACAATGTATTAATTTGAACACATGGATTTACGGTTTTATTAACAATATCTGCAATAGTATGTTTGCTAAACATTTTGATAAAGTAAACAATGTTACATAAGAGAAAATATTTTCAAGGCCTTTGCTACTTATTGTCTGTTGACATATAAGTAGAAAATATTTATTAGAAATGAGTCTCATTTGTTCATTAAAGCTGTTTCACAAGTTTGATATTCAGACCTAATAATCTGAACACATCACATTAAGGAATCACCAGAATGATAAAATCATAATTTCTGGGTTGTTAGGTAAATTACAGGTCAGCCAACCTAGGTACTCATTTAGTGGTTCAGCATCTATTAAGGCAAGGTACAGAGAGCTCTTTGTTTAACACAAGAAAGTGTAAGTGGCCTTTGCTCTCAATGAACTTAGATAGGGGAAGTGAGATATAAACTTGTGAAATTTAACTAAAAAGCTTTAAATTATAGCTTAAGACTTATTAGCTTTAAGACTACCAAAAATGTTGGCCAAAGAGAGCATAATATTAACTGCCAAAACAATTACCCAAGCTAATTGATCTTTTCAGAGGAAGCTATCCAATCTATCCCGCAGGTTGTTATATGGAAGAGAGTTCTATATACATTCTTTAAAACTTGCAGTACATCCTTTTTGATAATTCAACTCAGGTCTCTCTTAATGTAGAGATTTTGGTGGCATTTCTATATAGGGCATTCCTTGAGATACAATATATATTTCATTATATTGTATTAGAATTTAAACCTGTTCAAAATATTGTTAGACTCTCAGGTGTAAGATCTTTTTTGGTTCATGTGGCAAGAAGAGCAAGGAAAATGTAACTAATATAGGAGAAGAAATAGAAAAAAAGAGTAATTTAAACTGAAGCTTTCTAATTTTTGTGGATCACAGGTAAAGTCTAAGTTTTAAAGTACCATGTTATAGTAAATGATTAGAAATGAAGCTATAGCAGTTGTGTTGGGGCCGGGGTAGATAATAATTCTTCTAGTCAAAGGTTTTGAGCTCAGAATCTTCCATCTTCTGCTCTTTTTTTTCTAATTAATAAATTAAGATGAAACAGCTTCTCTTTCTCTCTTTCTGTTCCACTTTTCCCATCATTCGCTCTGCCAAAAGAAATTTCCCTAGATTATTGGTAGAAGTTTTTATTGCCACTACTTTCTGTACTGTGTTAATTTCTCCTCCAAAGAACGTGACACCGAGACTCAAGGTCTTTCCCCCTTTTATATATTTTCAAACACCACTATCTTGTGTTGTTTCCTGCAGTTTTCTATTGCAATGGGCATGACTATTTCTCTTTACTGCAAAGGAATATGAGAGTTGAAACTATAATTGGATTAAGAAAGTTACAGTTATGCATTATTCAATTACCGATTCTGTCTTAGCTTTGCAAGCTAAACCTGCAATCTCAGCCATGTCCTCCTCTCTATTTTGTTCATTAAATACTCTATGGTGAATCCACTTTTAACCCACACTTCCAACATTTCAGCTCTCTGCATTAAGGGATTTAAGAAATTATCCTTCAAAACACACACACACACATACTAATGGGTAGTCTTAGAGATGTAAAGAAATACATTGCCTAGTTCATCTTTTAAAATATAAAATTGGATGAGAAAATTCAGACTCAGAGAGATAATGATTATAGAGAGTAGTAGTACTGAGAGGAAGCAAAGCCACCTGGCTCCAAATTCAGTGCTCATTCTTATTGTTCCTTTTGTCATCAAAATAATTTTCCTTTCCCTATAGTATTAAATTACATAAACTCTAATAATTATTCTAGAAAAACTTCACCACTCTAGCCTGAAATAAGATTTTCCAGAGCTTGGTATCAACTCAGATAGTCTGGTATTTGGGGATTTTTTGGAGTAATAGAAAATTAAAGCCAGATATAAATAGCTGTTCTTTAATTATTTTTTTAAAAAGTGTACTTGATCCCATAGTAGGTTGTTCTGAAATTAGAACTCAACATTTCTGAATCATTAATAACTAGAAGCAGGGATAAAAAGATTTTTCTAAAATTTTCATATACTTGTCTCCCCTGGTTCTGGAGTGGAGGCAGGAACTTGGCAAATACAAATATATTCTTGCTGCAGGTGTATTCATCATTGGGCCAGGCACACTTCCCCTCATTCCTTTCTCATAGTACATAACATGGTTGTTCAGGGAAACAAATACTTCTTTCCTTTTCTTCCTTCCTTATTATAACTTCCCTTTCCCACCAGCTCTTGCTCTTGCACCTGCCCTGCCATTTCTTAAATGCCAGTGTGATTAATGAGTGCCAGAGGCAGCAGATGGGAAGGTATGCTTTCCCTGTCTGCACTCTTAACATTAGCCAGTAGGAGTTCTTGTTCCTTCCCATAACACTTCACTCAGTCGATCACCAAACCATCAGATACAATGTGAGAGGCATTTGGTACTTGTTCTATACAAAGATCTGAATCAGCGATTACCCAAGGTTTAGATGAAAACATTGTTTGTGAATTCACTTACCAATCTCACTTACGCCTCAGTCATGAAAGTACATTTGAGCTCCACCCATGATCCAGTGCACCCATAGCTCACCTCCTAAGTTTTTCCCCACACTTGGCCATTGGAACTTTATTAGAGATGATAATAAAATTTTTTAGTATATCTACCCTAATCCTGACCTTAAAATTAGCTTCATCATGCGATAGGCCATGTTAATTTCCTACTGGATTCATAAAGGAATGCTTCCTTCCAATTGTGTGAAGGAGCTCTGAATTATGGTAGTCATTCCTTTCCTGATGCAGTTCCCAATTATTCAGGGACTTATTTTCAAGTCAGAGAATCAGTGGGCTCTTTAGATTTTTTTCCCCCCTTTCTACAGTAGCTTTCCTTTTGGTCTTTTTGCTGCTCATTGGAACCCCCCAGTATGTGGCCAGGGAAAACAGATGTAAAAATCAATTCTATTTTGCTGGTAGTGGATAAGAAAATAAGCTATTGTAACAATGGAGAGAGTGTGGAAGCTCCTGGCTATAATGAGGCTTATGGATTATCTGCACATTGGTTATCTAGGATCATCTTACAGCTGTGGAAACTGGGTGTAGTCTATGTAGAAAAAAATTCACTTTTGAGTCCATCTTGACTGGTTTTTTAAATTATAAAAGCAATGGTAATAAAAATCCAAGAATCATATGTAGGCATGAATAAGAATAAACTCTCTTTCCCTCTCCTATAGTGTCACTTCAAAGACACTTGTGGACACTTTTGTTTTTAGATTTCTATTAGTAATCTGCATTACTACAAATAATATATCTAGGCTATTTTTTTTTAGCAACTTTAAACAGTTATGTGTTACCTATCAACTATAAAAGATGAAGAGTTTAGCACCTTGATAGTATCCTGTTCCCTCCCCTCTTGGTGCACATTTTAATTTTTTTAGCTCTTCAGTTGGTTACCTTTATAACTTTAAACAGTAGATTTAAAGCCATATCAGCTCTATTATCTATCTATCATCTATAATATCTATCAAATTATCTATCCATCTGTCTATCTAATAGCTACCTACCTACCTAGGTCTATTATAGACACTATTTTTGACTCTTTACCATGCAAGGTAAAATATAAGTGTTCATTATATATCTATTCTTTGGTTATGGGGATAATTAATGGTAAAAATTGGAATTACATGCCTTGTATAAATATTTTTCACTGAAGAGAAGCAGTATGAATGGACCTGTGGAGAAGGTAATGTTTTCTTTGGGTCAAAAGCCAAAGAAATTCCTCCTGAAGAAGAATATTTCTTGGAAGAACATCAATAGCTCAAAATCCTGTCCCATTTTTGTTTACTTCAGATATGTACTATGACTTTTATACTTTCATATAGGCTTCTTTTAAAATTTCTAATTGTTTTTATTTTTTATTGTTGTTAAAATAATGTATAATCTTACTTTATCCCCAAATTTCCTGTGTATACTGCTTGTTACAAAGAATCAAATTTCTTTGTGAAAACATCTTTTTCAGAGTCCTCTAACTACCTGTTCTGATTTGGCTAACCTACTTTTCAGCCTTATTTCTCAGTAGCCATGCCAGGATTTTCCTCTCCTTGCATCCCTGGATTAGAGTCATAGTTCTGGAAGCTTATGTACTATTCTTTCTTACATTTTCTTTCCGTTGACTATAGTACTTTCACAAGTAGTATTTATGAGACATGTTGATAAAAGCTTAGAAGTATTTGCACACCTGAAAGTATTCTGACAGATGTAACATTTTTGAATGCCTGGGGATAAATGCCTCTGCTATACTCAGGGACAGAACCTGGAAGTCGGGCATGTTAAATCAAGTTTAGCCTAAACTACCTCCTTGCCTACTTTAAGTTCAGCATAATGGTTTCTCTGTACATTGTGAACTATAATAAGTGAAGATGTAAACAGAACGTAGCCTACACTTGTGCCTTGAGTTTTGGCCAGTCAAATGTAGCCAATTGTTCAAACCATGTTCAAATAAGGCAAACACCGAGTTGTAACCAATCCACCTGTTTCTGTACCTCACTTCTGTTTTCTGTAGGTCACTTTCCGTTTTCTGTCCATAAATATTCTTCCACCATGTAGTTGCACTGGAGTCTCTAAGCCTATTGCCCAATTTGCAAATCATTAATTGCTCAATTAATTAGATTTAATTCAGCTGAAGTTTTTTCTTTTATCAGATGGCATCAGATGTGGGATCCGAAGTAGAGCTTCTAACGACCCACAGGAGCACGAAGTGACCAAGTGAGGTACCTGAAGGACCCATTTGTGTTCTTCGATCTCTCAGAGCACCTGGGAATCATGGTAAGTTCTCTCTTAGATTTTGGAGCTCCACAGATTTGTGTTTTGAGCTTTCTGAGTTTCTTTGAACAAATTTCTGATCCAAATTGGATTTGGAAGTCGCAACAGAAATTGGACTGGGTTCAGGATTCAATTTGATCCAGTAATTAACTGGCTTGGATCCAGTTAGAAACCTCTTACATCTGACTGGGGGAAGAAAGAAACTGGGAGTAAATGGTAATATTGCAGGGGGTTTAAAATTTAGCTTTTGGAAACTCAGGGGTATTTTGGTGTTCTATCCGTTCATTTTATTTTTCTTGCTTGCTTAGGTAGGAAAAAGTCATAGGTTATCTTAATCAAGGGAACCTGAGAGCAAAGCCAATATCTGAGGTAAAAATGGGATCCTTAATTTCTGAAAAACTGAGTTCCTTCCAGCTTATACATGTGTAAGTGTTAGGCTTTAAAAGGAGCAAAGTCTTACAGAAATGGCAAAATCTTACTAAAGATATCTTACAATGGAACATTCCAAAAGAAAAACAATGAACTAAATTGCATTTGAAAATGAGGGCTCCCAAATTAGTCTCATCTAGGGATGCCTATTGATATGCAGAAGCCAAGATTTTAATCTTTTTATTTAAAGACTGACGAAAGGAAAATAAAAAGCCTAAGTGACTAATTGATTAAAACAATTAAATCTGCTAACTTTTTAGCTTAGTTACTACCCTGATCCAAAGGAAATAAACTGAAGCACCTATTGGCTGACTTTGGGTAAGTAATGGTGTACATTTTACCTTGGTAAAGGATGGAATTGGGTTAGAAGCCCTCGCCTCAATAAAGTCCCTCTTGGTTAAAAATGGATTTGGCATTATGGGATGTCAACCCCTATTCTTTTTACATTAATCTGCCTTGTGTTCTTTGCTGACAGCAATGGATGGCAGGATTAAGCATGTATAGGACCACAGAACCTGGAGAACTTTTTCTCCCCAAAGGGAAAAACTTGAGAGCTGATGGGACTGCTGGAAAAGATCCCTTTGCAACCAACAAGTGGCCACCTAAACTTTTGATTCAGTATCGCTGCAATGGATGGGTCTTTCTCTGGCCTCTCTGACCTCTTCCTTTCCCACCCTACCACAGGCAATGCTTCTCTCTCTGTTGCCCTCTCTCTGTGCAAACCAGATGTGGGAACGGTAAAAATCATTAACTTTTGCAAAGTTTTAATTAATGGGAAAAAGGATTCATGAGGCTAGTGTTAAGCTATAGCGAATCTGGTGTGCTTTGTGCTATGAATTTGTCTTTCTGTGTTGTTCTATCATGAAGTGGGATACCTTAGGATAGAACATGGGCTTAGGACCACAAAAGCTTTCTGTTCAAGATGGCCCAGCAAGCTGGTCAGTAACAAACTTTGCTGTAGGTCCCTGAAACAAACAAAAAACTGGATGAGGTCTCCATCTTGTTTTATGTCCTTGGGAGCTTGGCATTATAACCATGTGGTGGTACTTTCTGTTTGTTTCTGCCGTCTGGGGAACAGGAATTTGGAGATTCATTTTATAGTTAGCTCTAAAAATTATCTTGATCGTTAAAATCCATCGCAAGGACAAAAGTGACTGCTCTAGGCTCCTAGGAAGAGCAATGGAAACTGCCCAGTGCTGTAGCTTAGTAGCTAAGGTTTTGTCTTTTCACAGTGATGGCCTGGGTTCAGGGTTCAATTTCTGGCTTTAAGAATGAATCCTTTCTGGTTCGCTATCTGCATGACCTTTACCATTTGTTGATTCTCTTTCCCTCCATGAACCATCTTGAATTTTTCTTTCTGTGAGCTACCTTTGGAGATTCTAGATCTTCTAAAACTGCTAACTACCTCTTTAAAAATACCTGATATACTCATAGTTAAGTTATAACCTTCATTGAGGCTTGTCACTTTCACCTGTGAGATTAGCTTTGGTAAAGTTTAAAAGCCAGAAATATTGGTCATTTGGCCAGGCTAAAGTAGACTAATAACAAATTTTAAAAGGCTTTTTTTTTTTTTTTCAGAGAGCACTATGGTTAAAAGTCAGCTTAATTAAAAGTGGATATCCAAGCTATACATACATTTTAAAAAGGTCTTTATGTTTTTCTCTTCTTAAATCTTGTTTTCCTGGGAAAAATATTTTTTCTTCTCAGCTGACTGAATTGTTTTTCTCTGTTATGTTTTACTACTCTTAATGCACACATGAGAGGACTTAAGATATCTTCTATCAGCCTAGGATAAACAGAGGAGGGACTATAGATCCTGTTTTGGGAAAAACCCCTGTTTTCCTCATGAAACTCCAGGAATTGAAAGTGGATAGATCCCACTCAAAATCTAGGGCTCTGTTATGTTTTACATTGTGTTATCTGATGGTTTTGAGTTTTGAGGGAATCAGAAATTACTTTGTGTAATGAGAGAGCTTTGGTGCATATAACCAGGGGGAGGAAATACACTGTTAAGGATGGCTAATAATAGTTATGAAGGAATACTCGATTCTTCGCACCTTTGGATCAAAGAGGCATGCTCTTGGCCACCTAGAAGCCATGGAAATGTCCCCACCCACACTGAGATAAGACTCCCATGGGGGATGGCTTAATCACAGAGTGGGCTGATCGACTTTGGGTTGCTTTGCAATAAAATGCATGGTAAAAGCATGGTACCATCCTCTCCCATAGCATTTCCCTCTTTTTGGGGATCCAGGATGCAAAATAAAAATGGAACCCTTAATTTTGGGGATCTGTTTTTGCCTTCCAGCTGTGCCTGCTTATTAGACGCTATAGAATACATGTTTTCTTAGCCCAGTTGCTCTAAGAGTCCACCCTAAAGCCAGTAAACCAATTAAGAAACTTAAAAACTGGCAAATGAAGAATCCTAAAACTACTGGATCTTCTCTTTGTCTTGGTAGATTATATATGTGTTGTATGTGTGATGTTTATATAAAGAACTCTAATTAATTGGTTTAAAGAAAAATAAGCACTTAAATCAAATATTTTGTTAGAAAAATAAAAACTGTAATGCTTTTTAGTTCACATGGCTTTAGTAATCTTTGGGAAATAAAAACAGCTTTAAAGATTATTGGTAAAATGAAGACACTTGGTCTAAATTAGGCAGGTCAGATATTAGGTTTGCTAAATGCTTTAAGGTCATAAACTGCTTCTTTGGCTTTTGAACATTGTTCAACTTGTTCAATTTGCCTGTTTACAGATAGGTAAGGCCTGGGGACATGTGGAATTAACCATATCCCTAGCTGTTCTGGAAAGAGTCAGACCTTATTTGCACTTCTGTCTGGTGTCCTAGGCTCTAACTCAGTGCATACTTAAAGTAGCTTACTGACCAGATTTTTCGCCGAAAGATGCTAAGAGTTAACAACATAACATGTACTTGAAACTACTGAAGAAACAGTTTTACTTGCAAGGTGTGTAAGGAAAATAAAATGTACTTTTAGTAAAGGATTATAAGAAAGCATGGGAATGTAAATTTTTGCTTGGTTTAGAGGGTTCAAGGATTGTTTTAAATTAGATAGGATAAAACTGAGCAAATTGTGAAAGATTTGTGAAAAATTAATCTTGTAAAAAATTCTGTGTAGAACTAGGGCTAAGTTTAAAGGGGGGTTATTCAGTTTTTTTATAAATTGAACGTTAGAATAAAAGCACAACAGGGTTTTCTTTGAGCACTGATTTGCTCCTTAACAAAAATTTGTAAAGGGTTATACAAGGTTTATGAGAATCTCATCTTATGGTCAAACTGATTATGATTAGATTGATTTGTCTATCAGGTTTTATTAAAGATTAAGCTTGGCATTAATAGTACATTAATGCAAGGGTAAAATTTGTCTTTCTCTCTCGAACAAGATTTTCATGTACTATTAAAGGGTAATGAAAGATTTTTGTTTGCCTTTTGAATAAACTGCCGAAAAAAAGAAGGGAAAGATAAAAGACAGATGGTTTGGGAAGCTAAATCTTCCCTCTGTCAGTGAGCAAAAGGCTTTTTTGCATTTTTAAAATTTTTGAGTCATCATTTTGGCTAAATGAATGACTTATGGTGACCTTGAATTCTGTTTCATAATAGCAAGTGTTTTAAACCTTTAACATATTTGATAGGCTTCCGAAAATCAAGTTTCAGCTTTAAAATTGTCTTTTCTGATCTCTAACTTTGGGATGCTACAGAGGGCCCCTGAAGCATACAAAAGAGAGGTAAACAGGATTATTTGACATGTTAAATTACACGGAAAGCATTGTCAAAATAAAAAATAATGTTTAACTTTCTTCAGGTATATGTTAGTGAATAATGTTAATATATATTCCAGAATTCTATGGGATTTCTAAAATTCTAATGTGTCTGGCTATATGCTATCAATCATAATAATGGTTATTATATTAAATTATTGTAAGCCACAGAAACAACTAAATTTCCTTGTCAATTGTGTCTTTAACTATGACTATTCAAAATAGTTTCCATAGTTAACTGCTTAATGCTGATGAAGTTTCTGAAAACTTCACGAGCACCCAAAATCCTAGAATATGTGTCTTTTAGGAGATTCATGAAAGAATGGAAAGGACCTTGAAAAGTTCTCATGAATACAGGTTTCTGATGACTTTAGAATCATATCATATAGACTGGGTAAGAATTCCTGGAACTTTAATGAAAAGACAGGCTTGTAAAATTGGTGACCCATGTAGAACAAAAATTAATTGAATATCAAGAAAATATTTTGCTAGATTTTCATGCTAAATCAGCCAATACTGAAATGATTTAGATATACAATTTGAATGAACTCCGTGGTCTAAGTCAAATTACCTGCAATAACCCATCCATTATCAGTGCTATGCACCCAAATTGGAGAAACAACTGATATTCAAAAGGACATAAGTCTATTGTTAACTAAACATGGACTCACGGAGAACCAGGATGACCTCCTTGTCCTTCCTGAGTCCTTAAAGCTTTTGTTATTAAAAATTCTGCATTTCATAACACATCATAGAAAAGATTAAGTGATCCAAATTAAATATACATTGGTGTGGTGACTTCTAAATTGCTAAAATAGTTTATGACCAATGTTTGGTTTGTCAAACTCATTCCTGGGAAGATAATCAAATCTTCAGGTACACACAGCTATCTGATGGGCCATTTATAGAGGAATTTCATTCAATTGTCATTTTTAGTGCATGTTTTCTGTATTAAAGCTTTCCCTTGCAAGAGGACTGATATTATAGCACTAGATTATTATGCCACAGTGTATTTTCATGAAGTAAAGAAAGCTTTTTATGGTTCACTGACTGAGGACTGTCAACCCTTTCACAGTCTAGAACCCAAAGATTAGATTTTCTGAGAGCATCAGAAAGAGACTGCCCTTGCCATTCACCCTGCAGCAAAACTTCAAGACGTGAACTTTGGGTTCATAATCTCACAAATGAGAAGGGTCCCTCCACACTCTTGGAATTGTACACCCATTGGAACCTTTAAGGTAAAGCTAACTAGGGAAACTTCTCCCCAGAAAAAGATGGCTTCCTTGATGGGAAGGGCTTTTTCCAAGATCACGTATCAAGACTTCTCTACTATCATGAGACTCTTATCTTTGAATATTTTTCCCTTGCTTATCCCTCTATGAACAATAGTAATGAAAAGGGACTCTGTTGTGTGTTCTTATGGGGTATAATTTTATTTGTAAAGGATTTTGCAGCCAGCCTTATACATGGATAATCTTATAGCTTAATAGATGAAAGATGAAGACCCAATGTAGGTGAGAAACGTTAATGGTACATACGTTCCCTCATAATCAGTCAGAAACAGAACAATTGTTCACTCCTCTTAACTCACATCATGAGTTAAAGAGAACATTTCCAGGAGGCCTTCACTATTCTAGAAGGTCATCATTCGCTAGCTCCTTTTTCTGTGATTTGAAATAAAAGAAACAATGATTACAAATATATCCCTCATGATACTCTCTATTGCAGATTCTACTGTAAAGGCTATGATTACACAACAGACTTTAATTTCTCTGGCAAAAGTTATGCTAAATAATAGAATTGACTAAATAGACGGGTGCAGTGGCTCACGCCTGTAATCCTAGCACTTTGGGAGGCTGAGGTGGGTGGATCACCTGAGATCAGGAGTTCAAGAATTGACTAAATAGAAAAGTATCTGTGTAGGTGCCAGCACTTGCAGCCTATGGAGAAATAGAAATACATCAAATGTAGGTTATGGAGATTCAGTTGTAGGGAATTAATAAAGAGACTGCTTAGTTAAGTGAGTAGACTCTTCATATAGCTCAATTTTTTATCTATTTGACTTTAGGTGGTTTGGCTTATTGGGGACCCTGGATAAGGAGCATATTCCAAACTCTTGGTACTATCCTCTTGATAGTCATAATAGTAGTCTCCCTGGTGGGCTGTATTGTCTCAAAAGTTTTACGTGTCTGCATAAAGCCATCTCTAGAATGTCAAATGGTCTCTTTTCAACTGGAATGGCAAGAACTGAAAGAAATGCATGATCATGAGGACACGGTAACCTATGAATGACATGCTGAGACCAGAAACCCAAAATGATGGTAACTGAGAGTAGTGCTACGACCTTAAGGTCACACTCTCACCTAAGTGAGAACCTTACCAATAAGGGGAAATTTTTAAAACAAAATTATGGGAAGCCATTGTTTTGGATTGAGTGCAGGCACTAGGCCCCAAACCAAAATGGATTCAGTCATACTAAATGTGACATAATCAAACTAAAACTTAGGAAACACAGAGATCCTAGAGCAGACCAGGTTTTGTTTTTCTTCTGTAAACAGACCACTCCAGCATAAGGAGGTAAACCTCTACTCAGTCCTTGTTTCCATCTTGCAAAACTCACTGTTAGTAGAACTGTTTCCCAGTGGGTTTTAAGACCAATGGTGATAGTGACATCAATGACTAACATTTTGGTAATCTCTCAAATTTTAGAAGATGACCAAGCCTAAACTGCCTCCTTGCATATTTTAAGTTCAGCCTAAAGGTTTTCTGTGCAACATGAACTATAACAAGTGGAAGTGTAAATAGACCATAGCCTACACTTGTGCCAATCACTGAGTTTTGGCCAACCATGTTCAAATAAGGCAAACACTGAGCTGTACCCAATCCAGTTGTTTCTGTATCTCGATTCTGTTTTCTTTTTTTTTTTTTTTTGAGATGGAGTTTTGCTCTTGTTACTCAGGCTGGAGTGCAATGGCGCGATCTCGGCTCACTGCAACTTCCGCCTCCTGGGTTCAGGCAATTCTCCTGCCTCAGCCTCCTGAGTAGCTGGGATTACAGGCACGCGCAACCATGCCCAGCTAATTTTTTGTATTTTTAGTAGAGACGGGGTTTCACCATGTTGACCAGGATGGTCTCGATCTCTTGACCTCGTGATCCACCCGCCTCGGCCTCCCAAAGTGCTGGGATTACAGGCCTGAGCCACCGCGCCCAGCCCGATTCTGTTTTCTGTACATCACTTTCCTTTTTATCTCCATAAATCTTCTTCCACCATGTGGCTGCACTGGAGTCTCTGAGCTTACTCTGGCTGGGGGCTGCCCGATTCACAAATCGTTCATTGCTCAATTAAACTCCTTTAAATGTAATTTGGCTAAAGTTTTTCTTCTACAGGGTATTAATTTCATCACTATTCTCTAGGGAGATTATCATTTTGATTTTTGTCTTACTTCCAATGCTTAATTAGTATACAATTGAATTGTCCTTAGAGGTTCTGAGTTCTACTAGATCCTACCTGGGTACTAGCATTTTCCTGTTAGTGTTTCAACTCTAGTTTCCTCCACTTTGATTTATCCATCAATATGGTCATATTGACCCTGTGATGCCTCTTGATTTAGGTTTAGATTACTGTTTTCAATTTAGTCTATGCATTGCAGTCACCAGGGGAGCTTTATAATACACTGCTTCCTGGACTCCCTTCCCAGAGATTCTTAATTCTGAGAGCAGCCTGGCTAAAAAATCCAAGGTGCAGCCAAGATTTTAGAGCAACTCTAAAATCTAAGATGTCAGTGGGGAAGCATCATGATGTCTTGGTTACAACCTCTATGGCTAAATCGCCTGGGTTTAAATCCAAGCTCTACCATTTAATATCTGTGTGACCACAAGCAACTATATTTCTCATGCATCAGATTTAATTGGGGTATAATTCTAATTTATTTGTAAGTTGAGGTATCTATAGTTTGAGGTATAATCATAATAATTATTCATATGGTTGTTGTATGGATTCAATAAATTAATATTAGATAATACTTAAACCATAATGTTATAGAAATATAAAGTAAATAAATGGACCAGCTACAGATTATTAATCTTATCTCTTAAATTCTTAGCTTCTCACTTTCCAACCCTTTGAACCCTGCCTTTTCTCTGAGTCCATCATTCTATCCATGGTTTTGTTTACTTTTGGAGTATTCTAGACTCCATAGTCCATCATTTAGTTCCTTTTTTGCCAGCATTCTCAATTTCCTACCTCTGTGGTCATTCTGATTATGCAAATCACCCATTGAATTATTCCTCAATTTTGCATCTCCACTCTTCATTTGAACTATTTAATGCTGTTGAGACTAAGATATCATTACACATTTATGGGCTAGGGCCATCACAGGTTCTCGGCACTACTCTGAATTTTTGTCATGTGTCCCTGGCAGAATTTTCCATTCCTCACAGTGATTTCTCCAAACCTCTTTTTTCTCTACAAACTGTGTATTGAGTCTCCTTTCCATCTCAGGAAACAACTTTGCCTCTTACTTCTTTAAAAAGTTAGAGATGACTTATTTGCCTTTTTACCGATAGATAGGAGATTCGCTTGGACCCGGGAGGTGGAGGTTGCAGTGAGCCAGGATCACACCACTGCACTCCAGCCTGGTGACAAAGTGAGACTCTGTCTCAAAAAAAAAAAAAAAGAAAAAAAGCTTCTCTTTGGCTTCTGAAATTTTTCCTTTTGGTTCTCCTTCTATGATATTTCTTTCCAGTCTTCTCTGTGGAATTATTTTCTTTTGTCCACTCATTTAGGATTGATGTGTCACAATTATGACCTTGGCTTTCTAATCCTGGGTGTCCGCCTACTACTTATATTCTGAAACGATTGTGTCTAAACTGTGGTTCTGCAGCCTAGAATTCACCCTGATCTCTACTTCTTTAACTACAACTGCCCAATAGAGCTTTTCCACCTGGAAGTCCTAAGGAATCTCTAAAACTGAATTCACTTTCTTCTCCCCAATTTTGTTTTCCTTCAAGTACTACTGATTTTAGTAATTAGTGCATGGTTATGTTAATGACTGACTTTTCGGACAAAAATCTAGGAATCACTGCTGATATCATCCTCATGTTCACATCATAGTTTAGATAAGCTCCAAGTCTAGTTGCTTCAACTTCTATACCCTCTTTTATCTGCCCCTACATCCCAATACCAATCTGCATTATTATTGTATTATCTCAGAATTTGTTATTTTATTCATCAAGCTTACTATAATTGTCTCCTAATTTACTTTCCCATCTTTCTTCTTATTTCTTCCAATCTACTCTTCACAATAGAATTCTTTGCAAAACTCATATAAAAGGAAATGTTTATCTGTTTTTAAAATGATGATTAAACTTGTTTTCTCTTTTGCTTGATACCACTATAAAAAGTGATTTGACCCACTCTGTAGGAAAGGATGAAACCATTTCATCTCCTAGGGAATGAAGACCAAGAAATTATGCTTTTTGAAGATACAGTCCATCCTGCACTGAAGGAAAGAAAGCCAATTTTCCTCATGCTAATGGTTTGGACTGTTTATAGTTTTAATCCACCAAGATAGCTATTGTGACAGAATAGAAAAGAATGTCATTTTTAGGAGAATAGCAATCTCTCTGTGTGTATCTTTTTTCTTTCCTTGTAGTAGCTAGAACAGTGGTTCTCAAGGTATGCTCCAGACCAGCATGTTTATTACTTGGGAACTTGTCATAAACACAAATTCCTGGGTCCTACCCCCATCAACTGAATTAGAGATTCTGGCAACAAGATTCTGGCAACTTATGTTTTAAGAAGCTCCCCGGGCAATTCTAGTGCAAGTTAATGTTTGAGAACCATTGGTCTAGAATGATATCTTCCATATACTGGGTGTTAAAAAATTATTTGATGAGAACATGCATAAACATTGTTAAAAAGAGAAGAGCCTTGAAGTTGATAAGTTGCTATGAAAGGCGCTGTGGAAACCCCTGAAAATCTTGTTGAATTAGAATTCTTTCCACAAAAAGACTGTCTTCCTGTGGGAGGGCCTTCAGGTTAAGAGTTGATCTGCCTCTTCATCTGCACCCAGAACTTTTCTTTGCAGCATCTTCTGGGACAGCCCTAACTCCAGTAGTAGCCCCTGGATACCAGTCAAGGAATTTGCAAGGAGTTTTGGCTTGGGAGTAGCTGTGAGGAGCCTGAGTTGGGCAGGTAGGAGATGGATAATGTTATTTTATATAGCCACCATTCATCATAATATTACATGTTAGTCTGACTGAGGCTTAAGTTACATCACAGGCAGACTAACACAGATAGACTAGAACAAAGTATTTTTTTCCACACCACTCTTAATACTATATAAGACTCTATTGCCAACAGAATGGTTTAAAAGGACAGAAAGAAACTCTTCCTTGGTGCTTCAGATGTCAGCATAATCTTCAATTTATGATTAAGATTAGAAGATAGCAGGCATCATAAGGTCATAATTAGAATCGTACAAGAAATATGTTTCTTGTGGCTAATATATGAGCAGGATAGTGATTTTGGTGTAATTTTTATAAGGTACCCCAGTCTGTTGACCCTAATTGTTTCCCTAAGAGGGTCATGAATCATGATCCACAAATCCACCCCTCTTCATTCATCTTAAAAAAGGACGACTTCATTTTTACAGGAGAGCCCTGGACCTTAGATGATGTAGTAAATATAGTCAGGGAGAAGGACCTTATTGCAATTAGCAAGTTGAGATTTCGTGAGGGTGCTGGTGAGGAATCATGTAAACCTTAACTAGGGAATAGCATTATAATGCTTCAAAAATAACCAGATTCATGAGGTTAAGAAGTCCTGAAGGCAAATGACATGTCTCAGAGCCACCAGCCTCCCACTCCCAGGGGTTGAGGTCATCAACTTTCCAAAATTGAATTAACATTTTGGTCTTTGTTCTTAATGTCTAAGCATTGTTGAACAAATCTTTGGACAAGAGAACTGAAAAACTGGGTAAGTCACCCTCTGGAATGTCTGTGAGATTAGTAAGAGGTGACCTGCATATACCCTGCACTGGAGAACTGGCTAAGAGAATATTAGCACAAGGAGCTTTAAACATGGGAATTGTTAATAATTCTACCTGTCATTAACCTGGGCTGGGGTTTCTCAGTGAACTTTCCATTCTAAAGAAACTCTGTTAAAAACCGAACAGTCCCCAAAATGGTTAAAGACTACTCAAGGTAAAGGAAAAGAATAAAGTGTGGCTATTTCCTGCAAAATATTTCCTTCCACCCACCTATCCATAGGAACTGGTATGAAACAAAAGTAAAACAAGAATGAAAGGCCTTGAACACAGATATTCAGGCTCTCTTGGAGTCAGCTGCTATTGTACTTGGCTACAGGCTGTTGGACAGCTGCTGAGGCCAGTGGATTCTGACATCTTCTGAGAGGAAACGAACCCAGCCAGTTCTCACTGGTATAGTTCAGAACACCCACAGTGGGAATGTGACAAGGAAGGTCCTCCAGGCCCAATATCGCTGGAGGACTTGGGGGTTTGAGAGCAGATCATGGACTTTTCGTGGACAGCAAGGAAAACAGGTCCATGCTAGGCTGTGCTGTAAGCTTTAATTTTTTCCAGGACTCCTGGGGCATCTGAGTGAAGGTAGCAGGGCAAGGAGAAGGGAGTGGGTATTCTTAGTGGGTCACAATAAATCATTGTATTCCAGATGTTGTATGTAAAACATATCCATCCTAAAGACTAACTTATCTAGGCAAGAATTAGGTGACTATTGAGCAAGAATTTCTTGAGATGAGAGTGGTTGGTGGTCAGTGGTTGAAGTCAGTAAGTTATAACTAGAACTTGAAAGCAAGCAGGGAGTCCCACTGTGGTTGGAACCAAGTGTAACCTATTTAAAATGCTAGGCCCACACTCTTGGAAGCATGCAAAGTGAAGGCCTTCCACGACTTCCCTTTTCATGTTCTACGTTTTGATGTCTACAGAGAATCCAAGGCACATGCCTTGACATCCTATCTCTTTTCCAGGGGGCTATATTTCCTAGATGTCTCAAATTAAGTACTAAGACCTTTGATTTCAGAGACTTCATGATACCCAAGGAGTGAAAAGAAATGGAGAATAGAACTTTCAGCTAAGTGTAATGTTTTCTCTCACCATAATTAAAATGTGGAATGTCTTCAGGGTGAGAACACAAATAGAAGTCAATAACCCTGACTATTTGAAATGTCTCATTTTATAAAGTTAAGGACCCAAGAATGAACAAATAAAAGAGTTGCCAAATTCTGACATAATCTCTGAATCTATGTAATTCTTTTATGTTCCCCACCATGACAGTGAGTAAGAAAGTAGTTCCGAGAAACCATCCTATGACTCTCTACTCACAAAATCTTCACATATGAAGGCCAAAATCCATATACAATATCTAAGGCCTTCTAAAACTCAAAGCCTAAAACCTCTGCAGCTTTAGCTCTCATCGCATTTATAGTTTCCCAGTGTGGCCAGACCATGATGAGCACTCAGTACAAAAGCATGTAAAATAAAGTCTCCTGGTTGGATAATACCACGTCTTTAAAGAACCATTCAGGGCTACAAACACTCAACACTCTCCTTCGTCCCCAGACATAACAATTGCTATTGTATGCTTCTATAATAGTACCCATGAAACTTTGAGCTTTTTATGCAAGAACAAGATCATTCCACTTTGCATCCCTAGAACTTGGCATAGTCCCAGGTATTCATAAAGTAAACAGTAAATATTGAATGTACGAGTGAATGAATGAATGAACAAGTAGCCAAAATGCAAGCATGTATAATGCCTTAGCTAAGAGAACTTTGTAGAACCAAGACCAGGACCAAAAATTAAACACAAATTTAAGCCCCTGCTTTCCTCAAAACCCACCACAAATGCTATGTTACATGAATCCATTTATTCTTTGTTTTGCATTGAATATCTATAGCTATATATAAAGTGAACGCCTGGTGAGTGGGTGGGTGGTGGTGTTCACTCTTATTTAGTGGAATGTGAATATGTCAGAATAACAGAAAATAGAAAGAAAGAGGTTTATTCAAAGCTGTCAGTTCTCATGCCTGTTTTTAAAATCTGAGATGGTGCCTAGATGGTTCAAATTTAATATTCATATCCACTTTATCACATCAAATATGATCATTAGCAAACAGTGTTTGAATGGTAGCTGTTTCCTAACTGACAATAACCATCCGGTGGTACCCACTTTCCCATATGCCTGGGACTGATACAGTTCAGATAGTCTGGAAAACAGTGGGAGGAAGGAAATAATTAAAAATAAAGGGGAAGCTTGGGGCAAAGGAAAAACATCAATTTTATCTCACACAAGAATATTCCTATATTTATTCTCTTAAAAATTATAGGTGGAGACAGAAATACTATTTTTAAACCTATTTTATATCCTCAAATGGGAATGCAGTCTTGCCCATAGAGGATCAGGAAATCCTGAGGATGGGCACTGGTGTTCAAAATAAGCTTACAACTGTAGGCTTAGAAAACAGGAAGAAATTAGCTCTGGAATACCATGGAAGTGGATGAAGCTGGAAAAGTGGACAGTGGTACTATTATAAATTCAGAGGCCCAAGCAACATTTTATAATAGGTTGACTGCCCCTCACCCACTCAAAGAAACACTTCACTTTCACCAGCAATACTTTTACCATGTTGGGCAGGGGACAGGGGTGAGTGAGTAGGAGACAGACCTGGCCTTTAGGGTCTGTAAGCACTGTAGAATCTTTTCAGGCAGGAGCTTTACTCAGAAAGTTGGAGGAAACGGTGTTCAGCAATAATTTATAAACACTGAAGAACCAAAGTAAGAATGCATTCTTAATTTTAGGACTGGTTGCAAAAACTGTCCTGTTCATTACATTCCCATCCAACTTATTTTGATCATTCACCCAAATTATGTTTCCCAGACATCCCACACCTCCAGTTAGGTGGGTCATGCAGTGAGATGTGGCCAATGGAATATGGAAAGAAGTGATTGATGCCATTTTCCAGGCCTGGCTCAGGATCCCCTCCTGTCTCTTTCCTTATCCATAGACTGAATGTGGAGGAACCTGGGACTCTAGAGAAGGAAAGTGCCCCAAGACAGATAGAGTCTAGGTCCCCTTATATGAACTACTTATAAGGCAGTCTACCAAACAAGAGGGTCCCTCCCTGCAGCCATTTGGATTTTATGCCCTTCTACAAAGCCACTGAGATCTGGAGTTTATCCACTACAATAGAGATAAAGCTGCTGCTTCCAACCCTTTCACAAAAATGACTCAGATGGTGTCATGTACCATGTCCTCCCATGCCCTCTGTCACTCTCAGGAGCATCTTCTTGATATTCCCCCTCCCATTTGGAGCATACAAGCCAACTGTTTATTCAGAATGTCGAAAACTCATTTATGGCTAGAATAGCAATGACATTTAAATAGCCAACGAATCAATAGAGTAATTTTTGGAGAAAAGGTATAAAGAATTAAGAGAACATGATGAGCAATGCTTTTAGTCACCAGAGCGTTCTTTTATTCATTGATGCACACATGTAATTTCAGATAAAGTGCCAGGTCAAATTGCATGTAGCTTTCCCTGTGGTTCCTGGAAGCACTATGATTTTACTAGCATAACAGAGATGTTTAAACAGCTTTGGGCTCTCAATTTAAAGCTGGGATGTTGAAGTGAGCTTAATAAACAAATAAATAGATGAATAATGAACCTTTTTATGCTTGGAGTATAATCATGGGATTCTGGAAGTTCATTAGGGACTGGGGAACAAATAAAAATGGGACTCTGGTGAGTAAAAAATTTCCTCAAGATCCGGTTGCATATTTGAATCTTAATCTAGCTACGCATTCCTCTTATTTACCCATATAATGAATTAGGATGTAGAACTCCAGTCTAGAGAAAGAGTAACCTAAAAGACTGATGGTTTCCTCAGGTGCCTTCTGCCTATCACTTGCCGTCAATTTAGCTTCTTCTATTGCTTCTATCTAAAAATAAAGGGGAGATTCTTTTTTCAGAAACCATGATTCCCTGGCTTACTGTGTTTCCTTACTTTTCCATTTCTACGGTGGCAACTCTAGCCATTTAGTAAATATAAAGATAAAAGTTAATTTAACAGCAGAATCACTCAGGATTACAGAGTAAAGGAAACAGGTGTACCTGCCCATGCAGTTGAGGGAACTAGAAGGATGGGCTTCAACTAAGAGATCCTCACTGAACGACTTGAGGAAAGGGAAAGGAACTCTGTCTACTCAATTTTGCTTGGAGTAGCTGGTGAACTGTTAGAAACAGAAAAACATACTGCAAGTTCCTCCTTCCTGTCTAATGTTCACAGAAATTCCCAAGTGTCTTGAGTGGCCCAACCCCCAGCACAGCATGGTAATGGTCATCAAATGCTAAACCATGTTTTCACTGGTACCTCTTCTCTCCTTTCATATATATATTTTTTGAACTTCCTTTTGGATTAGAACTCTTCCTCCCCCTGCCCATTCATACACTCATGTCTATTGTTTTCTAGAAGGTTTCCTACTCACTACTTTTATCTTTTTTCTCAGAGAGACCCTAGACAATTGTTTGACCCTAAGATGGGGGAAAGATCCCTGGGTGACAGTTTGAAGAAATATTTTCCAAGACAACAACCCATTATAAGTTATATTATAGCTTACAAGTATATTCGCTTCCCTGGAAGAACCCTGGCCTACTGATATCAAGCTCAGCTGTATGATATGCTTGAGCTCATACAATGTGAGCATACATGATACATGCTATCACCTTCCAGAAGCTTTGGAAGGCACTGTGAAAGTCTGCCAGTTCTTTTGCTTCTGCCTCCTCCTATGAAAAATGGCACATCTCACAGAGATATTTCTTCTTTATTCTGGACCCAGGAATAAAAAGACACTTGGAGCAGAGCCAAATGGAATCAAGCAGAGACAAAACATCTGCAGCCACCACTATATAATGTAGTTTGTTGTTGTAAGCCTCTAGGATTTGGGGTTTCTATATGAATGCAGCAAAACTGACTAAAATATCCCCTGACCAGAGGCATTAGAAATGGATTTTGTGAATGACAAATGAACTTTATCGGGTTAAGCTCCTAAGGTTTTTGACTTATTTGTTAAAACTACTATTACCCTCATATAATAATTCCTCTCCGCTTTCAATACCTTAGAAGACCCATTAGCCCCTCAAACAGAAGCGCTATAATGACATGAAAGGGAAATTCCCAAGATCCTAAAACTGGATAGGATTAAAAGGATCCAGTTTGAAATTTTTCCAAAAAGCTGGACAGTGGTGATCATCCACCACCCCTATTTTCTGTAAGTCGTCAAATTACAAGCAGAGAATAGCAGCGTTAGCCTCTATCTTTGTAATAGCCACGTAGATAAACTTGAATTTTCTTTTTACCTTTACCCTAATTTATTCCCAGATTTGCTAGGTACTGTTTCTTAGCAACATAATTTTAGAAAAAATAACGTCCTTTCAAGCTGCCACTGCAACCTGAGGATGCCCTTTCAGATAATCTCTATATTCTCTAAAAAGTTTCTTATATTTTCTGTTTCCAACAGAAAGCCTTTGAGTTATTTTCTCTCCATGATTTAAGCATAGGTCAACCATTCTACCTGCATTTTTCTAGCTCCTGCTCTTGCTTAATTAGACCTAGGATTTCTTATTTTTGCTGTGTTTATTTTTTGGTATCTGCTTTTCTCAATTTACTCTTCCTTTTAATTGTCCTATTCTTTACACATCAAAGTGAACACTCCTGTATCATTATACTATTGGAAAATAATTCTCCATAAATCCCTTGAGTTACTGTACATCTTGAGAGCAGAAGAACTGATAGATTTTTGTTCTAGACTATCTTTTTCAAGGATGTTTATATCACAAACAGCCTTGGAAAACATAGTGTCTGGCTCCCGAGCAAAGAACAAAATTGTTTGCTGTCTGTTATAATAAAAATAATGCCTCTGATATGGTTTGTCTGTGTCCCCGCCCAAATCTCACCTTGAATTGTAATAATCCCCATGTGTCAAGGGCAGGGCCAGGTAGAGATAATTGAATCATAGGGATGGTTTCCCCCATACTGTTCTCATGGTAGTGAATAAGTCTCAAGAGATCTAATGGTTTTATAAAGGGGAGTTCCCCTGCACAAACTCCCCTGCCTGCAACTGTGTAAGATGTGCCTTTCTCCTCCTTTGCACTCTGCCATGATCATGAGGCCTCCCCAGCCATGTGAAATGGTGAGTCCATTAAACCCCTTGTTCTTTATAAATTACTCAGTGTCAGGTATGTCTTTATTAGCAGTGTGAGAATAGAATAATACAGTAAATTTGTACTGGTAGAGTGGGGTGCTGCTCTAAAGATACCCAAAAATGTGGAAATGAATTTGGAACTGAGTAACAAGCAGAGGGTGGAACAGTTTGGAGGGCTCAGAAGAAGACAGGAAAATGTGGGAAAGTCTGGAACTTCCTACAGACTTGGAGGACTCAGAAGACAGGAAGTTGTGGGAAAGTTTGGAACTTCCTAGAGAACCGTTGAATGGCTTTGACCAAAATGCTGATAGTGATATGGAATATAAAGTCCAGGCTGAGGTAGTCTTACATGGAGATGAGGAACTTGTTGGGAACTAGAGTAAAGATGACTCTTGCTATGCAAAGCAACTGGTAACATTTCGCCCTTGCCCTAGAGATGTATGGAACTTCAAACTTGAGAGAGATGATTTAGGGTATCTGGCAGAAGAAAATTCTAAGCAGCAAAGCATTCAAGAGAAAGCAGAACATAAAAGTTTTAAAAATTTGCAGCCTGATGGTTCAGTAGAAAAGAAAAACCCATTTTCTGGGGAGAGATTCAAGCCAGCTGCAGAAATTTGCATAAGTTATAAGCAACGGAATTTTAATCACCAAGACAATGGGGAAAATGTCTCCAGGACATGTCAGAGACCTTCACAGCAGGCCCTCCCATCACAATCCCAGACGGCTAGGAGGAAAAAGAATTCCTGAACTGGGTCCAGGGCCCCCCTGCTGTGTGCAGCCTTGAGACTTGGTGCTCTGCATCCCAGCTGCTCCAGCCATGACTAAAAGGAGCCAACATACAACTCAGGCCATGGCTTCAGAGGGTGCAAACCTCAAGCCTTGGCAGCTTCTATGTGTGTTGGTTCCGCGGGTGTGCAGAAGACAAGAATTGAGTTTTGGGAACCTCTGCCTAGATTTTAGAGGATATATAGAAACACCTGGATGTTCAGGCAGAGCTGTGCTGCAGGGGTGGATCCCTTAGGGAAAACCTCTACTAGGGCAGTGTAGAAGGGAAATGTGAGGTTGTAACCCCATACAGAGTCCCTGCTAGGGCACTGCCCAGTAAAGCTATGAGAAGAGGGCCACCATCCTCCAGATCCCAGAATGGTAGATCCACTGACAGCTTGCACGATGCACCTGGAAAAGCTACAGACATTCAGTGCCAGCCTGTGAAAGCAGCCAGGGAGCAGGGGAGTGTGAGGGGTGTACCCTGCAAAGCCACAGGGGTGGAAGTGCCCAAGGTCATGGAAGCCCACCAGCATGACCTGGACCTGAGACATGGAGTCAAAGGAGATCATTTTGGAACTTTAAGGTTTAATGACTGCCTTATTAGATTTTGGACTGCATGGCACCTGTAACCCTTTGTTTTGGTCAATTTCTTCCATTTGGAATGGTTGTATTTACCAAATGCCTGTACCCCCATTGAATCTAGAAAGTAACTAACTTGTTTTCAATTTTACAGGGTCATAGGTGGAAGGGACTTGCCTTGTCTAAGATGAGGCTGGACTATGGCCTTTAAGTTAATACTGAGGTGAATTAAGACTTTGGGGGACTGTTGGGAAGGCATGACTGGTTTTTAAATATGAGGACATGAGATTTGGGAGGGGTCAAGTGCAGAATGATATCATTTGTTCCCCACCCCAATCTCACCTTGAATTGTAATAATCCACACATGTCAAGGACAGGGCCAAGTGGAGATAATTGAATTATGCAGGTGGTTTTTCCCCTGCTGTTCTTGTGGTAGTGAATAAGTCTCATGAGATCTGATGGTTTTATAAAGGGCAGATCCCCTGAACATGCTCTCTTGCCTGCTATCATGTGAAACGTATCTTTCTCCTTTGCCTTCTATCATGATTGTAAGTCCTCCCCAGCCATGTGGAACTGTGAGTCCATTAAAGCTCTTTTTTTGTATAAATTACCCAGTATCAGATCTGTCTTTATTAACAGCGTAAGAACAGACTAATACAACCTCCCAAAGGGCAAAGATTGGGTAGATTGGCTTGCAGCCCACTATAAAAAGTTGTGGTGTTCTAAGCTCAGATTTCCTCAGCTTTGACAAAAACCAACTATGTCTAACCCACAGCATTCATCTAAAGCTACCTATGTCACCTTTGAGAGTCTTAGAGAACATGAGGAGCTGACACAAACATGAATCTCATGCTACCTGCTGTGCCGTCAGTAGTAAAGTCCTTTGTCTCTGAACCAGGAGTTTCATATCTTCTGTCAGCATCCTAAAACTATATGGACTAACACATTATTTTGCAAGTAGGGCAAAATCATGAATCCTTCACAGTACTTGACATATACCACCTCCTGTAAGCTATATTTGTTATAAATTAATATCCATAAATATTCATGTTTACATTCACGTGTATCATATATGATACTTTCTCACTTAAAAAAGGTCATAAAATCACAATCTATCCACAACACACACAAACACAATGATCATTTTAACCCCAAATGTTGGTTTGTTTGTTTGTTTTTTGAGACAGAGTCTCTGTTGCGCAGGCTGTAGTGCAATGGCATGATCTTGGCTCACTGCAACCAGCACGGTTCCTTGCTCAAATAAAATGTGTGTTGAATGACTGAATGAATTTAAAATTGGAATAACGATTGTACATTATTTCCTATAAAATTATCAACTCACTGATACCTCTAGTTACTACTGATATTCTTGATAAAATGAAAGAAAGTTAATATTGACTTCAGGTCTCCAAAACAGTAACCCAAATATAGTCAGTATCTTCCAGAAGTGGGCATGTTGGTTCTAATAAGAATGTATAGAGACATCTCATTCTTACATGACAAGGATTAAGGTTGGGTTTTTTCATTTTCTGTAAATATTTTGGACTTTTGACCTTCAGTTGTTGCCACATTATCATGTACAGTACCAAAAGCATTGATTATTAAATATCTCATTCAACCTTTTTTTGACAATCTTCTCTTTGTAAGGAAGTATTAACACCTTGAGATTTAAACAAATAAATGAGTAAATTACAATTCAAAAAGCAGCACATTATATAATACAATGAAAAACACTGCAGCATTAGAGAGAGGATCAAGTAAGCCTCAGTATTGGGGTATGTGGTATGTACAATATTGATATCGACATTCTAACTCAGTTAGAAGGCCTCATTCACTTTTTATTCTACTTTTGGCTTCTTACATCTTGATTTTATGATACTGGTAAAACAATCCACTTCCTTTTTCTCTGTCCTGACATCCTACTTTAGTTTTTCCAACCAGCCTTTGTTTGCATTTTATCCCTCAAAGAATTTCATTTCAGGCACTTTGTTGTTCTGGTTTTTCTGGTGCTGACCATACAGGGTCACCTCCTGTTTGGATCTAGTGTGGTTTGGAGTAGAGTATCTGTGTTTCTAAAAGCCTGTGATGTAGGTTCTAACATACAGACCTGTTTGAGAACTTCTGCTGTAGGGTCTCCTATGACCCTACCCATTTTGAATTGAAATGGATTATGCATACCAGTAAGCTCATCCTAGTACTTGGCGTTTACCCAGTTAGTTTCTCTCCACCATGTATACTCCTTTTCTCCCATTCTCCTTTTTGACTAGAAGAGCTGGGGCTAGAACTGTGTGTTGTCCTGATTAAGAGTTAACATCATCTTTCTAGGGAAAAAACTAGAATCCAGGTGATTTTTGTCTTACTACTGCAGTTTGCACAGAACCAGACTCACAAGGAATTAATAATCACAAGCAGAATTTAGTGTTAAACTCTTGCCATCCTAGACCAAGTACAGAAGAAAGGGGAGGAGCAAAAGCGAAATGGAAAAGATTACAGTTTTCTACCTCTCCTGGTAGAACAGCACACAGAGAGAGTAAAGAAAGGACTGGGAGTTGCCATGGCAGCCTGAAGCTCCTCACAGAAACCAAGAACTGCCTTGTCCAGACATGAGAGGAAAAGCACTTTTCTCAGTGAGTCTCAGCAGATCCTATGGTAGCTTCATAGACTAGAGGTGTACTCCGCTTTAGAGAGATAGCTGTAGTGACGGCCGTCTTTACTTATGCAGAAAGCCACGCATTTCTGATTGTGAACAAGCAACCAGTGGTTAGGATGAGCAATCACAGGAAACCCACCCACCACTCTCTTAAAAGCATGTAACTATAAATTGTGCACATTCTTACATTTTAAATATGTTTACATGTAAAGTTAAGGTGCTGAATTATAATCACATTGCAGCACTCATTTATATTTATGTCCTTTAGTCTTCCAACAATTAGAGAAAGTATCATTACACAGTGGAATTTATCAATATCCAGGTGCTCTTTAAAACACTGACTTGAGGATCTCTGTCATTTTAAGTGGCCAGTGGAAAGCTGAGTGGTGTGAGTGGGTCCAGGGGTTCTTACTTTCATGGGTCAGGGGCTCTGTAATCTGAGACTCAAGGGCTGCTGTTTGATTAATTGATTAACTGATTTTATTTATTAATTCATAAAACATTTACTGAGTGCCTATTATGTGCTAAGCATTATGTAAAGTGGTAAAGATAAGAAAAAAAAAATCACCATCTCAGTGAACTTTTGCTGTAGACAAGGAAATAGTTTCAAAACATTGCTATAAACTGGGCACAGTGGCTCAGGACTGTAATCCCAGCACTCTGGGAGGCCAAGGCAGGTGGATTACTTGAGGTCAGGAGTTCAAGACCAGCCTGACCAACATGGTGAAATCCTGTCTCTAGTAAAAATACAAAAATTAGCTGGGCGTGGTGGCAGGCACCTGTAATCCCAGCTACTTGGGAGGCTGAGGCAGGAGAATTGCTTGAACCTGGGAGGTGGAGGTTGTAGTATCTGATGGATAGCTCCATGTATGAGTTAAACCTGAAAAGGTTGTATAGGCTGAAGATATAAATTTGAGAACAGAGATGGATTGGTAGAACAGACCTTTCCAGGAGTATATTAAATAATCAAGTATGAAATTCAAGATTGGTGTTTCTCAAGCTTTAGGGTATGTGCAAATCACCCAAGTATCCTGTCAAAATACAAGTTCTGATTCAGTAAACTTGGAGTAGGGTCTAATCGTCATAATTTCCAGCAAGCTTCCAGGTGATACTGATGCTTCAAGTATGCAGACCACACTTTGAGTAGCAATACTGTAGAAAACACTCGTGTTTAAGGACAGGAAAATGAAGAAAAGTCCACAAAAAGGATTGAGTAGAAGTCAAAGATTTAAGAAGAGAGTTGGTGGTGGTGGTGGTGGGGTGTTTAGGGGACCATAAATAGGAGTATTGTCTTGGAATCCAAGAAAAGAGAGAATTTCGTAAAGAAGAAAATGTTCAACAAAGTCAAAGACTACTAACAAGTAGAGTAAGAATGGTCTGGTAAATGTCTACAAAATTGGCAATTTGAAAGTAATTTTGAACTTTGACAGAAGAGTTTTTGTATGATGAAGAGAGAAGTAAATTATACTGGGAGGCTAATTAACAGTAGTTACGGAAATAAATGGTGGTTAAGGAAATAGACACAGCGAGAATGAATTTTTTTTGTTTGTTTGTAAACAACAACAACAACAAACATTTTACTGTGATAGGAAAGAGAGAAATTGGGTAACAGTTTAGGAGAGACGAAGAGTTTGAAAGTGTCATTGTTTTTAAGATTACAAAAGACATGAGGTTTGTGGTAGGTAGAATAATTCCTTCTTTCCTAATCTCCTGGAACTGTAAATGTCCTGACCCTCCTGCAAACAGTACTTTGCAACTGTGATTAAATTAAGAATTTTGAGATGGAGAGATTATCCTTGGATTATTCAGATGTGCCCTGTGTAATCACAAAGATTCTTTAAAGATGGGAGCAGGAGAAGAAGAAAGAGTGCTGTGAGCCGAGAAATGCCAGTGGCCCCTAAGAGCCACAAAAGGCAAGAAACTGATTCTTACCTTAGAGCATCCAGAAGGAACACAGCACAGCACTGCAGACACTTTGGTTTTAGACCAGTGAGACTTCTGACATCCTTTCAGAACTGTAAGATAAAGATAAATTTGTATTGTTTTAAGCCAAAAAGTTTGTGATAATTTGTATGGCACCAATAGGAAACTAGTACAAGAATCTTTAATATGTGAATCAAAGAAATTGTAAGGGACAGCAAGTAATATATTTTCTTCACTCATCAAAGGGTCACAGCTGACATTCCCATAACAAAGACAGATTAACAAGAGAAAAGCATAACAAATTTATTTAACCAAAGCTTTATGTGATATGGCAGGCATCATAAATGAAGACCCAAAGACCTCAGAGAAAACTGTGTATTTTTATGGACAGCCATACAGAAGTGTGATTGGAGAACAAAAACCCATGTTCTAATGATAATAAAATGGAGGAAATTCAGAAGTCCTGTTAATTCAAATTCTTCTTTGCTTCCTGGAATAGGGCAAGACCTTACTTCTGGAATGGGGACCTTATGACCTATTTTAAGAGGAATTTTTTATGACCATGCTTGAGAGAAGATGGGAGAAGGTCAGAGAGTGACCGCCTAAGAAGAATGAGGATGAGAAGAAAAAATAGACTCTCCTACTATGGAGGTGCAGAGTTTTCTTCAAGACATTAGGTGTAAATCTATGGACAGAGTAACTATAAACCACCCTTTCATGTGCATCCTTGTCTGTGAAATGGGGGCCATAATGCCACGTTCATGAAGATAAAATGAAGTAACATGTAAAATGGCTAGGCAAATAGGATCAGTGCAAAGGTGTGGTTCTCTAGCCCATTTTAAGTGCTTTCTGGAAGAATGTTTTGCTGCAGTCCAGGGCGTGGCAGCTACTTCATTGTAACTCAACACTGGAAACTGGCTCCCCCAAGTAATCTCCACAGTAAGCTGAGCTCTGTTGAATGTATGAAAAATTGAGAGGAGAGGACCTTGACCCTGGCGTGTCTGGACTACTTCTCCTCTGAATGTTCCTAGGCTAAAACCAAACATTCTTAGTAGATAATGTGTTCTTTTAGCCGTTTCTGTTTCTACCTCGTCGCATGCCCTCTCTGGCTGAACGCTCTCTCCTCCTTCCCAGATTCACATTTAATAAGGAGAAGGTCTCCCAGCAGCATCTCCGGACCGAGCCACACCTCTGCCTGGGAATACGGTGCTGCGGTTGCAGGAGCCCACTGCGCGCCTCTTGGTTTCCATGGAGACCCTGCTTGGTGTCAATGGCGGCTCCGGAGCAAGAGGGAAACCTAAGCGTTTGTATTTAAATGAGGGAAAGTGGGGGAAGGGGAAGCAAGAGGAAGGGAACAGGAGAGAGGTGGATGGTGGAGGTGAGCCGGCAGGTGTTCATGGACTTAGGGGACTAGAAAAATCCATCTGGGTTACTCAGTCATCTTGTGATCGCAGGAGAAATCAGAGGAGGCAGCAGGGGGCAGAGAGGTGTTTATTTCGTGCGTGATAAATATCCGACTCCTTTCTGACATCCAGGAGTAAGGAATAGGCAACTAGGAATTCCTTTTCATGTGTCTGGCTTCTGGCTGATAGTGCTACTCGGTTTCGTTTCCAAGAAGCAAGGGAGAGTTCTCACTTTGCCCAGAGTCTCAAGTCTTACAGATTAATCGCTGCTATGGGAGGGGGCACACCTCTATCTTTCACTCTCGATCCTTTCCCCTGCAACATAACTAAACAGAAGCTCTGGAAAGACAGATTCCAAAAGCTTTGGGGTCTGGATTAACTGCTGTTTATTGGCTGACATTCTAGCAGGAGGTTGGGCAGAATGTATGCTAAGATTGAATTGCACTAGGGTTCAGATGACGTCAGCTTGAATAAACGTCTGACCTAGTGAATGTTAAATGTGTCTGAGTGACTGAATCTTCAGAAGGGATTGATGGCAGAAACCTCCATGAAAGGACCGTGCCATTTCTTTAAAATATTAAGCATGTGATTCTGCTTATCGCCCCTGCAACTCCCAGAGCTCTGGTAGAATCTCAGCTTTCTGCTATACTCACTGGAACATTACTTACTGCCCTAGATAACTGTGGGTCACGTGGAGTTTGCATCAAAAAAGGAAGTCTCTAAAAAAAGAAAAAGCCATTATAAGCCAGCAGAATGCCTGCTAATCTTACAAAGCGAAAGCAATTCAATTTAATAAACACTTTAAGAGGTCTACTTCGGGCTAAGTGTGTGCAAAATGAGTGAGATGTTCTTTGCCTTCAAGGTGCATACACTCTGTTGGGGAGGCAGATATGCTCATAAATGACTCATGGTGCCTGGCATCAGGTAATATATATCATGGGAACTCCAAGGAAAGTGCAATTAATTAGATACAGTGGGCAAAAGCAGTTCATATTAGATGTCTCTGAGGTCTAGACTTTTATAATCGATGCAGAGAAGTACAGGGAAAAGTTCTGCAGGGGTAGAATAGAAAAAATTTAACCCATTGCCTATTTGATATAAAGTTTCAGTTCTGTAAAATTGTCTGTCAAGTGGCATAGCAAGCTAATTTTCCAATTTTTTCCCTGTCTAATAATGTATTGCTATTGCTGCAATTCATAAGAAACTTTGGTTTGGCCTCTATTCCATTTTTACCACTTGCCTAACCCATTTTATTTTGATATTAGAGGTTCAAGCTTTCATGGTTTCATTTAAAAATAAACCCAGAAAATAGAATTTTGAGAAAGAATGCTTTAAAATGTATTTGGGTTTAGGCTGAGTAAGAACCATAGATATATGAAGGGCATTGAGATTCTTTTGTGGTTGAGACAGGGCTGAAATAAAGAAGATATTTTTGCCATTTGGAGCTCATTTTCAGAGTCATAGCATGTAAGAATTAAGAGATGAGTGACAGCTCCATCACAAATGTTGAAGAAATTTTTGAACTATGTAACACTTTTGGTCTGAATTTAGTGCATGTTGCTCAGTCATGAGTTATCAAGTTTTCATTAGAAAATTAGGAGCTAGGAATACATTAAAGGACACAGAAGCCAAAGGCTAATTCTTGGCCTTTGAATGGAAGATATCAGACAGTAATGAAATTAAAGGGGGCAATTATTTCTAGAAAGGACAGGAAAAAGAAGCCATATATGCTCAAACTAGTCATAGTTTCTGTGTCATTGAGATATTAGTTACTAAGGGCTTGTTTTCAAGTTGGCTGAGGAATATACCTATAATAAAAATCATCTTCCCAGAGTTTTGGCAATGAAGCAGAATATTAGCAATTTTTTAATAAAAAGGGGCAGAAAGCCAAGAGTCAACTTATTTTATTTTTATTGTTTTATTATTCTTACATTCATAGGCCTGGTCTATGAAACCACTCTTCCTTCCTAGGCCTCTGGGCATGTTATGGGAGGTGCTGCTATGAAGGTCTCTGAAATGTCTTTGAGGTCTTTTCCTCATAGTCTTGGCTATTAGTACGTGGTTCCATTTTACTTATGCAAATTTCTGCATTTTGCTTGAATTCCTCCCCTGAAAATGGGCATTTCTTTTCTACCACATGGCTAGGCTGCAAATGTTCTAAACTTTCATGCTCTGCTTCCCTTTTAATGTAAGTTTCAACTTTACATCATTTATTGACTCACACACATGAGCATAGGTTGTTAGCCAGGTCACATCCTGAACAATTTGCTGCTTAGAAATTTCTTCTACCACATACCCTAAATCATCACTCTCAAGTGCAAAGTTCCACAGATCCCTAGGGCAGGGGCATAGTGCAGCCAGGCTGTTTGCTAAAGTACATCAAAAGTGATCTTTATTCCAGTTCTCAATAAGTTTCTCATTTCCATCCAAGACCTCCTCAGCCTGGACTTCATTGTTCATATCACTATCAGCATTTGGGTCACAGCCATTCAACAAGTCTCCAGAAAATTCCAAATTTTCCCTTATCTTCCTTTCTTCTGAGCCTTTCACACTCTTCCAACCTCTGCTCATTACCCAGCTCCAAAATCACCTCCACATTTTCAGGTATCTTTATAGCAATGCCCCACTCCTGGTACCAATTTTCTGTATCAGTTCATTCTTGCACGGCCATAAAGAAATACTTGAGACTGGGTAATTTATAAAGAAAAGAGATTTAATTGGCTCACAGTTCCACAGGTTGTACCGGAAGCATGGGAGCTTCTGCTTCTGAGGAGACCTCAGGAAGTTTACAATCATGGCAGAAGGCAAAGAGGGAATGAGACATGTAATATGGCTAGAGCCAGAGAAAGACAGCAAGGTCAGGGGGAGGTGCTACACACTTTTAAACAACCAGATCTCACAAGAACTCACTATTATGATACATTACCAAGGGGGAAATCCACTCCCACAATCCAATCACTTCCTACCAGGCCCCACCTCCAACACTGGGAATTGCAATTTGACATGAGATTTGGGTGTGGATACAGTTCAAAATATTGATCCTCTAGTTTATTTTCATCTTATTTTGAGAAAGAAATCTTTCAGAACTAAAAAGTATCTGTGGTCATCCAGTCCATCTTTTCATTTCACAGATAAGAAAGCAAGAGCCAGGAGGAAATGAGTGACTTTTCTAATACCACAGTCAGTTAGAGACAAAGGCAAGGTTAAAGCCCAGGTTTCTTACTGCTAGCCCAGTGATAGTTCTGCTACATCATTTCTTATACCTATAAAGGCTGACTGAATCCAAAGTGCCTTTCAAATTTAATCACTTTTCCATTTAACATATCAATGTATTGTATTTTTACATTTATATTGTTTATTTGCAGCATGCAAAGTGTTTTTATCTAATTTAACCCTTGTATCAATCTAAGTAAATATCAGCTAAAAAATGGCCTGCGTGGGACTTATCTACTTTTTATATGTAATATACTTTCCCCACAAATACCCTCTTATTTGTGAATATTAGGTGAATTAAAAATAAAATAAATAGACCATACTATTTCTACTCTTCTCCACCATACTATCAACTAGGAATTCATTGTGCTTTAAGAAAATAAAACAAAAGTAGGAGAAGTGGACAGCCTGACAAAGCAAGGAAGAAAGAACAAATGGTGTGGACAGCTTTTGCAAGTTGATGCCATAGATGATAGTGGTTAAATTTGCTTGTCATTCTAGACATCTGTAAAAGAGGAGGTATTATCTACTGTTGTTCCTTCAATGGTGATCCTTGTTAATTTGAGAAAGTTCTCTTTACAGCTGATGAATTCAGTTCCCAGAAAAAAGCATAAGACTGTTGTTGGAGACTAAGAGCACCTCCTCCCTACCATGAACTACACTCTCAGAGGCCCAGCCATCCCAGGCAGGATGGTTTCAATCACTCCTGCCATCCAGTCATCTCTGACACTTCTTGGCAGACAGCCTGCCTCTAATGGAATGTGTCCTGCAGCTGGGAATTAGGTCATCAGTAATTTACTTAATAGCATTTTATGAGCTGGGCTCTGACAAAAGAGAGTGATCTGGCCTTACCAGCAGGAGCTTTCCTTGATGTGAGAGGAAGGAGGGAGAAGAGTATAACATTGTGAATAATCAGACACTACATTTCCTGAAAGTAATGGGTGAGGGTAAGAAAATCTGGGTGTTTCTTCAACCTTCCTATGTGATCAGGCAAGATACATACCTTGGGCAAGGTACTTCTTGTTTCTGGACTTTAGTTCCTCTAAAGTCTTATTCAACTCTAATATCATATACTTCTGACTCTAAAGAACTCTTTTTGAAAATTAAAGGTACAGAATTTGACAGGTCATCACCACCTCTTCCCTGACAGTGATCTATAGAAGGGAAGATAGATAACCCCACTCTTCTGCCATTAGTGTGCTTTGAAAAGAAAAGGACCGATTTGTAGAATTTGCTAAGTTTCCTGGTGTAAGTATTCTCAACATGGCTGATTTCAAGCTATCAATGTTTTAACAACTAGCTAGCAAAATTTTTGAAAATTGAATGATTACTTTCTGTGAGCTGGTATGAGTTGCTCCAGGATACCACTAGTTCTCTCCCATCTAGATAAAGCTGCATCAATGAATAGTCTCCTGTATGTAGACACATAGCTGCATTGTTCACACACTAAGATATGTGCCATATCTATCTTTTTTTTGGTTTTGGATGAAAAGATATTCACAACTTTTCTTTGATTCTATTCCAGTTGCTATTCTTAATTTATGTGAAGCCTTCTCAGAAAATATGTGAATTCTTATTAGGAAACTGTCCAGTTTATATAGCTCTTCATCTGAACTCCCATTTCTTCCACCACAGCTCTGATGCTCCCAGGGATGTTCAGGGATCCATTTGACCCTTCATATTTTATTTTGACCTCTAGGACCCCATTTTCTTTCTGTTGGAAAACCCAATATGCATCTCATGAATGTTCAGAAGGTTCACTGTTGCTATACAGGGTTTACAATTTGAAAAAGTATCACTGGAATCCTTCCTCCTTTTCACTGGGTGTGAGAGAAACCCTTTTGGGTTCTGAAATTTTAATATGCCTAATCTTCCAATTTCAAGAAAATTAGGGCTGTATGCAGTGGCTCATGCCTATAAAATCAGCACTTTGGGAAGCTGAGGTGGGTGGATCACCTAAGGTTGGGAGTTCCAGACCAGGATGGCCAACATGGTGAAACCCCCATGTCTACTAAAACAAAAAAAAAACAAAAACAAAACTTAAAAACAAAAATAGTCAGGAGTAGTGGCAGGCACCTGTAATCTCTCAGCTACTTGGGATGCTGGGGCAGGAGAATCTCTTCAACCCAAGAGGCAGAGGTTGCATTCAGCTGAGATCATGCTACTGCACTCCAGCTTGGGTGACAGTGAGACTCCATCTAAAAAATAATAAATACAATTTTTAAAAAAGAAAATTGGAATGACTGGAGGTAAAATCAGTACCTAGAATGGCAATGGATACAATTGTGAATCAGTTCTACTTTATCCCCTTCAATTGAATAGAAAATACTCAATTAGCAACTATCTACTGAGTATTTGCTACATGAACTCAGCACTGCAAACTATTGTGAAATATAAGAGAAAGCATAAGCTATAATATTAGCCTTAAATTTTATAATTTTGTTGGGGACAAAAGATTAACATGCACAAATTAATGAAAATGAGTTAAAAACATGTTATAATCAAGTGCTTAATGATGTGGCACAAATTCTAAATGAAACAGGAGTTTAAAGAAAAGTAAAATTTCTTGAAGCAAATGTTGCCCAAGGAAACTTAATGACAGAAATGGAGCTTAAGCTGCCCATGATGTGAGGATAGTGTTTACATAATCAGGTGAAGGTACAGGACTAGCCAGGCTACGGAGATTGCATGTAAAATGCTGATGGCAAGAAACAGGGAGGAGGTAGAAACAGTAAGTAGTAGAAGGTGAAGAAAAAAATAAAACCTCTGGCCTAAAACTGGGTTTTAGTATATTTGTGTGAGAGGTAAGGTGGAGGAGGGGTGAGAGGCCATATACAAATGGACAATGGCCAGATCACATATGACAATAGAACCCTGATCTACAACCTCTGCAGCGAACAGTGTGCAGGAAGCCAAACCACAAGCTCTGCAGCAATCAACTCAGAACAGGCAGGAAGTGGTGAATGACTACCAGCTTCCCTATTTTTGCCTCCCTTTCCCTGCCCCCCACCAATTCCCACCACTTCCAACTCAGGACCAAGGAGAGAAAGCCAAATATGCTCCCCCAAACACCTCACTTCTAGTTAGGCTGCATCCAGCTTCCCATGCCAATAGCCTCAGATCAGAGCATACCTGAAACCTTCCCTTTTTTCCATTTTCTTACTCCTCTGTCTGCCTTTGAGTCTCTACCAGACGCCAGTCATGGTGGCTGAATCTCTTGTTATGTAGCAAGCTCTGAATAAATGGCCTCTGCTTGTTCTCATTTGGATGGTCTGGGTGGTCTTCATTTATTTCCACAATGAGATGGGGAGAGGTGCACATCCATGATAGCCTGTTTGTCTTTTGGTTTTACACAATGACACACAGACACATACACGACACACACACACACACACACACACACACACACACACACTCTTCTCTTTCTCCCTACCACTGTGCTTTTCTTCCTACTATCTACTTTTCTATAGGCTTCCTTACCAGTCTCCCTAGAATGCTCTCTAAAAAGACAGATATTGAGGAAGTTTCCATTTCAAAGATAGATAGAATGAGGTATTGAAGGTAGTCTATGCTGAGGACATTTATATATTTTCTTTGAATCTAAAGTGGCACCTCAGCTAGGTGAAGTGGCTCACACCTGTAATCCTAGCATTTTGGGAGAGCGACAAGGGCAGATCAGTAGAGTTCGACACCAGCCTGGGCAACATGGTGAAACCCCGTCTCTACTTAAAATACAAAGATTAGCCAGGAATGGTGGCACACTCTTATAATCCCAGCTACTGGGGAGACTGAGGTGGAAGGATTGCTTGAATCCTGGAGGAGGAGGTTGCAGTGAGCCGATATTGTGCCACTACACTCCAGCCTGGGAAACAGAGTGAGACTCTGTCTTGAAAAAACAAAAAATAAAATAAAATGGCAGCTGAATGACTCAATTCTAACCTTTGATGCTAGTTAACATTTTTCTCTACAAAAGGTCTTTTATTGTTGTTTTAAAAATAATGGTCCCATATTTTAAAAGGTTTAATCTAACATTTGTTAAATAACAATTAATGCGTTTCTAGTATATTTTAATTTAAGACATCTAAGATGGTTGATCTGATTCTCTGATAGATGTACGATAACCAGCATTGCTGCCACGCTAGACAATATATTTCCTATCAAATCAAAGAACATAGTATTTCAAATAGTGAGTGCTACACAATCTTCTATAGATAGATGGATTTTATTAGGGCATTTTGAAATTCTGAAAATAGCTCATCAGTCCTCATTCCATTCATACTTTTGAGAATTTATTATGGTGATCAAAATCCTAAATTGGAAACAACCCCTGAAATGATATTGCAATAATTTTTTTTATGATTTTAGCAGTTCCTCAAAGTCCAGCCCTTTACTCCATGCTCCAAAACCCTAAAAGAAACTACTTTTTTGATTTTACAGGTAGATTATTTTTCAATATGTAAAGGAATTTGGTTCCCTACCTAATTTATATAAATGGACTGGAAGTTGACCAGCAGTTAGCCACAATTTTTTTCTGATATAACATCCTCTTCTTTGTGAACATCTGATATGATCAAAAGGCTAGAGGCAGATGTAGCTTGACTATGCTGAAGTTCTCCATGTTTTGCTTTCTGTATAAACCCTGGGGCCTTATTCTTGGGTTTGTAGACTTAGAAACTCAGTTTTGCAGCTCATCCTAGAGCAATTACTTGTTGGGAATGTAATCGCATCCCTGTTATAGGTTCTTATCTTACCTTGAATGTTTCCTTCATTGCACTTACTTCCGGAACCCTGATGATACCAGCAATGAGTCTCCAAAGTACTCCTGTGAAGAGGAAATAAAACTTGAGAAAATGACTCTTGTTGATGTTGACCCTGTTTCATTCATGTATGATCTTGTTAAATGAGATCATAGGTCTTCCGCATCAAGGGTTTTGTCTCATTAAACTTTGCTCAGTCATCTACTGTCATAAATCTAGGAGGTATATTTTGGGGTATATATTAGTTAAGATGAACTTGTCTGTTGTAACTAGTACATCTAAATTGCATAGTAGCTCCACACAATGAAAGCATATTTCTTGTTCACTCAAAAGTTCAAGATTGGTACTTCTTGTCAGCAAATGGCTTTCTCCATGTGGTGATTCAGGGAACCAGGCTTCTTCTATATTGTGGCTCTGCCATTTTTTAGGGCTTTACCATCTTCCATGGATAAATACAAGTAGGAAAGAGAGGATAGAAGTAGTTCATTTGCTTCTTAAAATGCCTTCGCTCTGAAAGTGGCACATATCCCTTCCATTCATACTATTTGTGAGAATGAATGTAAAAAATTCAAGTCTGTCTATGGACCAAGATCAAAAAGAAAATGACAATTTAGAGAACATTTAGCAATCTCTGCCTTAGGTATTTGTAGTGTCTGCCTACTTCTCGCTATCCAATAAAGATATTGGAATCTGAATCAAGATGCAAAAAACTGTTTAAAACATGATCTTCCTTCCTTTCCCTTGCCTCATGAACTTATTAAGCAGGAAATTGTCATTATCTTTTTTTTTTCCTGAGAGAATTGTAGTTTATCAGTTATCTCTTGTTTTCCCTATTTTGCTATGTTAAAAAGAGAATGGGTATCTCTGGTGTAAAATGATGTCAGCCATTCTCTCCTGGGTGACCTCTCAGTGGCTGCTGTCTGCTACTGTGACAGCAGCTCTTGGCAGAAATTCCTTTTGGATCAATTCTGCTTGCCTGAAACCCCATTGGCATTGGGACAGCTGAGGGTTACGCTTTCAGCTCTACCTCTGGAGAGCCAACTCATGCACTCTGGGCCTTTACATTCTCCCAGGACCAGCTATAGCTTAGGGCCCTACTTTAGTGAGTAACAGTATAATGGTTCAGGCAGAACATCTGTCCCTGATTTTTCTTGGAACCATAGAATTGCAGACCTACCTCCCCCTCTTCCCTAGAACTCTCTGGCCCTAGTCATGCCTCAGCCAGCAGCCTGGGCAGAAAGGGATTGATAACCAGATTCTCTCTAAGTTCTGAATGATTAGTTCTGAAAGAGCCTAATATGACTTTGCTAGTAGATAGACATTTACTATTTTAAAACAGACACTCTCTAATCATGGGATATAGGCAATGGGATATAGGCAATGCTACAGTTATTTCTCTTTATTCCTCAGATTGGTAGCTTAAGATATCACCCATGTTTTCTACATGGGAGGAAGACCTCTCATGGAGTCATTCATTTAATGAATTATTTATTTATACATTCCACACATTTTTTTAACAGCTACTGTATTTCAGGCACTGGGAATATAATAGTAAACAAGACAGGTACAGTCCTAGTTGTTTGGTAAGCTGTTGTTTACAGGAGCCTCTGGGTCCCAACAAAATAAAAAGTTCAGGGATGTGTGGATTATCTGGGGGCTTTTGAACAGTTTCATCTCTAAGCTGCACAGGTTGTCTCTATCCTACCTTCTTTGTTTCCCTCTATACTCCTTTGCACAGACTTTAGGGTAACCCAGAGGATTATTTTTTTAAGGAAACAGGCTTTAGTCTTCAATAAGTCAATATATTTAAATCATTTAGCAAGTCCCCCCATATTAGATAAGACAAATAATAGCTATTAGTAATAGTACCATTATGCTTTTTAAGAAATCATGGGGGAAAATTCGTCCAGCTGACAATTTTGAATGATTTTTGTTGTTGGGAAAATATGTTGACTATCAATAACTCTCATGTGAATCTGTTGATCTCTTCAAATCACTTTTCTAATTCCTTACTTTAGGCAATAGTCATCAGTTGCTTCTGGGCAGAGGTATGGGGTCAGCAGACTTGAATTGGTCCAACGTCAGACTGCAGCTCAGTCATGGCTGGGTTCTAACGAATTATATGGGAAAGAATAGTGAATATCTGTGGTAGGAGCACTGACAATACAGCTTAGTGATGTCCCAAGCCTCTGGAAAACACAGCTAAGCACTGCTCCTTGGCATTCCCTATAATGACTCTGCATGACATGAAAAAGGATAAAGATTCAGAGACTGGGAGGTGGTAAGTTTGGAGAATAAAACTGGTTGTTTAGCTACTATTATTACATGTTCCATCTTCCCCTATGTTGTACCTGCCACTGTATCCAAGGAGGGGAAGGTTTCTAAATAAAAGATTCATGAGGATTACAACTCCAATGTGAAGATGCTATGCAATTATCACCAGGGATCAAATCATTGATCAGTCTAAGTATTCAGTAAGGCCTCTTCAGTATCCAGAGCTGCATGAGATGCTGTCGAAGGAGGCAAGAGAAATTTATAACACCATCACTACCCTTAAAAAATTTACATCCTTCATGTGAAGACCTGACAAACACAAAAACATTTACAGAACAATTCAACTCTAAACTGTTTGGCACTGACTAGAATGACAATTTTAAGCTCTGTCCTGACTTTGTATCTGTCTGCAGGGAGGCACTGTTGGATAGTATAGGAGCACAGGTTTTAGTCCAGCAGATCTAGATTCCAAGTCTCACTCTGCTGTTCGATGAACTGTATGACCCTGAGCAATTTACTTAGTCTCAAAGCTTCAGAGTCTTTATCTGTAAAATGAAGAAAATGTTTTAGCCTAGGGTTAAAATGACCATTTAATGAGTTAAAATGCATCAACTGCCTGACTTATAATAAACGTTAAAAAATAGGTATCTGCCCCACATCCACATGCCTGTCCCATGAGAATCTCAGAGACCAAGTGCTTATAAGTAGGCACATCATCTTTCACACATAATTTATAATTATCTGAGTTAAAGAGTGAATATTCAAGGTATATCTTTCCCAGATCACCCATGATTTAAAAAAGAAGAAAGAAATATAATTTTTTTCACTGTTTCAACTTAAAATTGCCAAAGAATTTTTTTTTAATCCAAGTTTTTAACCAAAACTCTCCTTTTTGCTGCAGTTCCCTGCATTCTTTGAAGACTTGATAGCCTGTAGTAGATCATACTCGGGTGCCTGCTCACATTCAGGTGCCTGCTCATATTCAGGTGCCTGCTCAGTGGAGCCACTCCCTCATTCTGAGAATGCCTGACCAGCAGTCATATTACACCACAATATCACCTTTTTCCTGATCTTTACTGACTGGACAGTGGTGATACCTGACTCAACCTGGATCAAGCACAGTTCCTTCTCAATTTGGAATTGGAATAGAAAGATTGTGAGACAGCCATAATATGCAGCTGAAACCCTTAGATGTAAATACAAAAGCTGTTATGTGGATGAGAAAAGCTATTCTTCAATGATAAAAAACACAACAGATAATCTGAAAAAAAGTAGAAATAAAGGAGAATAAAAGTGTCTTCATATCCTTTTAGGTCCTAATCTCAGATCTTCCAGGGATCAGGTTTCCTCTCTTTCTCAAGTTTTCTGAGAGATACTTTTTCACCTCTACAAATCTATACCCTTCTCACTTTTTTTTATGTTTGCACTAATTTTATTTGGTGTCTCACACTGGCAATTAAAGAGTCCTAAATAATACAATAACTTGATTCTAGACTCAATATTCTTTTTAAAAAACCCTTTAAGTTCAGGGATACATGTGCAGGTTTGTTATATAGACAAACCTGTGTCATGGAGTTTGTTGTACACATTATTTTGTCACCCAGGTATTAAGCCTAATATCCATTAGTTACTTTTCCTGATCCTGTCCCTCCTGTCATCCCCCACCCTTTGTTAGACACCAGTGTTTGTTTTTCCCTCTGTGTGTCCATGTATTATCATCATTTAGCTCCCACTTATGAGTGAGAGCATGTGATATTTGATTTTCTGTTCCTGCATTAGTTTGCTAAGAATAATGGCCTCCACTTCCATCCATGTTCCTGCAAAAGACACAATCTTATTCTTTTTTATGGCTGCATAGTATTCCATGGTGCATATGTACCATGTTTTCTTTATCCAGTCTATCACTGATGAGCATTTAGGTTGATTTCACGTCTTTGCTATTGTGAATAGTGTTGCAATGAACATATGTGTGCATGTGTCTTTGTGATAGAACAATTTATATACCTTTGGGTATATACCCAATAATGGGACTGCTGGATTAAATGGTAGTTCTGTTTTTAGCTCTTTGAGGAATTGCCACACTGCTTTCCAGAATGATTGAACTAATTTAGACTACCACCAGTAGTGTATAGGCATTCTCTTTTCTCTGCAACCTTGCTAGTGACTGTTATTTTTTGACTTTTTAATAATACCCATTCTGACTGGTGTGAAATGTTACCTGATATGGTTTGGCTGTGTCCCTACCCAAATCTCATCTTGAATTGTAGTTTCCATAATCAGTGATGTGTCTCATATTGTCAGTGGATTGTTAAAGTCTCCCACTATTATTGTGTGTGAGTCTAAGTCTCTCCGAAGATCTCTAAGAAAAAACTTGCTTTATGAATCTGGGTGCTCTTGTGTTTGTTGCATACTTATTTAGGATAGTTAGATCTTCTTGTTGAATTGAACCCAACAAGATCTTCTTGTTGAATAAGTTTGTTGCATACTTATCTAGGATAGTTAGATCTTCTTGTTGAATTCGACCCTTGTTGAATTGAAGGCCATAATGTAATGCCCTTCTTTGTCCTTTTTGGTCTTTGTTGGTTTTAAGGATACCAATGAGTTACAGATTTGGTCTCTTTACATAATCCCATATTACTTAGAGGTTTTATCACATACTAGGATTGCAACCCCTGCTTTTTTTTTCCTGCTTTTCAATTGCTTGGTAGATTTTTCTCCATCCCTTTATTTTGAGCCCATGCTTGTCACTGCACGTGAGATGAGTCTCCTGAAGACAACATACCAATAGGTCTTGGTTCTTTATCCAGCTTGCCACTCTTTGTTTTTTAATTGGGGCATTTAGCCCATTTACATTTAAGGTTAGTGTTGATATGTGTGGATTTGATCCTGTCATCATGATGTTAGCTGGTTATTTTGCAGACTTGTTTATGTGGTTGCTTTATAGTGTCACTGGTCTGTATACTCCAGTTTGTTTTTGTAGTGGCTGGTAATGGCCTTTCCTTTCCATATTTAGTGTTTCCTTTGGGAGCTCTTGTAATGCAGGTCTGGTGATAACAAATTCCCTCAGCATTTGATTGTCTGAAAAGGATCTTATTTATCCTTTGCTTGTGAAGCTTAGTTTGGCCAGATGTTAAATTTGGCATTGGAATTTCTTTTCTTTAAGTATGTTGAATCTTGGCCCCCCAATCTTTTCTGGCTTGTAGGGTTTCTGCTGAAAGGTCCGCTGATAGTCTGTTGGGATGCCCTTTGTAGGTAACCTAACCTTTCTTTCTAGCTGCCATTAACATTTTTTCTTTAATTTCGTCCTTGGAGAATTTGATGATTTTGTGTCTTGGAGATAATCTTCTTGTAAAGTATCTTACTGGATTTCTTTTAATTTTCTGAATTTGAATGTTGGCCTCTCTAGCTAAGCAGGGAAAGTTCTCATGGATGATAGATATCCTGAAATATGTTTTCCAGGTAGCTTCCATTCTCCCCATCTCTTTCAAGGACACCAGTGAGTTACAGATTTGGTCTCTTTACATAATTCCATATTGCTTAGAGGTTTTTTTCCTTCTTTTTCTCACTATTTTTGTCTGACTGTTGTATTTTAGAAAGCCAGTCTTCAAGCTCTGAGAATCTTTCCTCTGCTCGGTCTATTCTGTTAGAAATACTTGCAATTGCATTATAAAATTTTTATAATGTGTTTTCAGCTCTATCATGTTGGTTACATTCTTTTCTGTATTGGGCATTTTGTCAGTTTCTGTATCATTTTATTGTGATTTTTAGCTTCCTTGGATTGGGTTTCAGTGTACTCCTGCATCTCAATGACCTCTGTTCCTGGTCCTAAATTCTATTTCTGTCATTTCAGTCACCTGAGCCCAGTTCAGAACCTTGCTGGAGAGATAGCACAGCCATTTGGAGGAATGAGGGCACTCTGGCTTTTTGAGTTGTCAAGGGTCTTTCTTATCTTTGTGGACTGGTGTTCCTTCAATCTTTGAAGTTGCTGTTCTTTGGATGGTTTTTTATTCTTCTTTCATTTTATTTTATGCCTTTGAGGATTTGATTGTAGTACAAGGTGGGTTCAGGCAACTGCATTTATTTCTGGGCATTTTAGGGGGCCAAGGCTCAGCTCTCAATTTCTGGACAGTGTGCTCTAACTCTGGGGCACTTGCTCTGGTCCTGAATTTGTTCTCTGGTTCTTCAAGGTTAGGAACCCACTTCACTAGAGGTGAAGGTCTAGGTGCTCCCAGACTTCTGGTCTCTACACTCCAGTAGGTGTTGCCAGCTAAAGCATTTTGTAGGGCAGTGGCAGCAGGATCTATCCTCATTCACACATTCCAGCAGCAGCAGTGCTGCAGGGCTTATGCTTGTCAGTTGTGGCAGAGTGAAAGCAGGTGCCAGGGTGTCAGCCTCCCTATGGGCATTCACAGCACCAACAGAGTCAGTACAGTTGGGGGTCATAGGTCTCCCACTGGTGACTGTACCCCTAGTTGCACTGGTGGTCGTGTTAGCACAGGGGCACGGCGCTGGCAGGAGCGGGTCTGAATGTGCCATTTGTGCATGTTTACCCAGGCTGGGGTGGCTAGTCAGGGCTGGGGAGGGATGCTGTTCTTCTTGCCTAGTTTCATTCTGTTTGCAGTGTTGGTACAGGGGCAGGACATTAGTGGCAGTGGGGCTGCTGAACTCTGTACCCTCCAAAGCTTGAATGCAATGGTGGTAAGGCAAGGGAGGGAGAGCAGAGTGCAATGGTGGTAAGGTGGGAAGGGGAATGGGGCAGAGAGCACCCACCTGTGAATGCTGGTGGGTTAGGGAAGGCAAAATCCACAACTACACACAAGTGCTGGCAAAGCAGTGTGAGGGGTGGCAGTGGGCCCAGGGCAAGCTCCAGGTGGGGAGTGATCAGATGAGTTGGTGCATGGCTGTGGGGGGCACTCTGCTGGAGTTCTCTGTTGGTCAGGCATAGTCTGCCAGTACAGGAGCTATGATGTGGGCCCCCAGGGCCTCTGCATCTGCACTGTCAGCACACTTGGCCAGGCTGGGGCCCTGGGAGAGGCCAGTAGATCAAAGGGTGCTCAGGTCAGACCAGCCCCATCTGATGGACAAGATTGCCCTGCAGAGTTCAGGTTGAAGTTCTCCTAGGTCTAAAGTCTCCTCTGGAAGCAAGTAGAGTTTGGAGGGATGGGAATCCCTGGCCATGCTTCCTTACAGATGCTCCCACACCAAATCCCCTAGGCTTTCCAAAGCCTGACATGCTGCCCCTGCTCCTTCTCTAAGCAGTTCTCCCCACCAACTCAAGTGTTCATGGTGGTTGAAAGGTCTCCTCCTGCTGGGATTCTAGAGGCCTTTGGCAAAAGCAAGTTACTCCTTGCCAGTTCAACTCACTCCTTCCTCTAGAATTGTTGGGGGCCAGGAATGAATCCTGGTGCACAGTTGCTCTGCACAGGATTCCCAGCTTCCTCTCCCTTCAGCCTAGCTTCTGTATCTTCCCTTTATCCACTTTCAGTGCTTTCCCTTTGAAGATCTATTAGGAGTAAGCCAGTCATCTCGATCTCTCAGGGCAGCTGCTCTGCCTGGGTACCTCTGTAGACTCGATATTCTATATTCCTTCTTCATTCATTCAACACATATAGATTAGTTATCTACTATATGCCTGATACTTCTCTGTTAGCCTCCTGCAGTAGCTTATAGAGACAAAGAAGTAATATAAGGGATGTCCTCTTTCAAACATGCACAAAATAGATACACATGGCACATAAATGGAGGTCAAGAGGAGGAAACATAGTCATTTTGAAAGTAAGTGGTGCCTTAACTAAGCCTGAGCAAAGGGGTTTTTCAAGTGAAGGAAGGAAGGGTGCGTAGAAATTATATATATGACATATATAATATATAGAATAATATAATTAATATGTAAAATATATATTATGTGTATATATTTTATAATTCTCCATGCAAATAAGGGTGAAAGATATTAAGGCACCTGAGCTAGATGTAGAGAGTGTTACTTTCCTTACCATGTGTTCTCTCTTTAGATGATAGCAGAAATCATTAAAAAATGTTTAGCAGATTTAAGACCTTATTTACAACATAGCTCAAGCACACCAACTTTGGATGGCATGTCCCAATATCTTCTGAAATAGAAAGAAGCGAAATAGCCCTTGTTATTAAATACATTAGGATTTAGGTGAAATTATGCCTGTGTCTTTCTGGATTAGTGACTTTTAATTCACAAGTAAAATTCTTGTTCTACTAGGTTTTACCAATTGCTTACTTTATGATTCTCTCTTTGACATGTTCTAACTCCTTCTTTCTCTCCATTTCTCTCATACAAACCCTTATCTTTTCAGTAATTTTTATAATTCTACATTTTATTATCCTTTGTGATTTATTTCTTAACATAAATCATTTTCTAATTTATTTTACAGTAATTATTATAATTAAATTTTAATAACCACATAACAACTAATCTCATTACAATTAAAAATGATATAAAGCCAGGAGGGATATAAAACATTTTTTATGTCAAGTCAGGACCCAAAAGGATCCCTGCAAGCTGGAGTGATTATTGGACTCAAAGAAAATTCAGGCAACAGTGATAAAGTGTAAGTTCCTACATTTGAGTTGTGAAAATAAAGTACCCACAATGATGTGCAAGACAGCTCAAGCAAGAACACTCTTAGCTATGGTTAAGCTCAGTGGAAGAATTCTGCCAAAGCAGAATTCCTATTATCCCGGTCAGATGATACACAAAGAATGTTGGGCTCTTGTAGGCTCACCATACTTGAAGAAAGATAGAGAAAAATCTTTACATGTTTGGAAAACTAAAGTTGAAAAGATTCAAAAAAAGTGGAGATTTATGATATTTAGCTTAGGGAAGAGTCCATTGTTTTAAAATATACAGAAAACCATGATATAGAAGACGAAGAGGGATTGGACTTGTTCTTTATGGCCTTAAAGAGAAGAAGTATGACTAAGGGAGTGAAGGTGGAGGAATTTATGTAGATAGATTTTGTTTTAGAATAAAGAATAATTTTCTAAAGGCTAAATCTGTCTGATGACAGCATGAGCTTCCTCAGAGAGGGTAATGATTTATTTGTTTCTAGAAGTGTTCAAGTACAGGATGAATACTCATGAGATTGCTAGACAAGGAACTGGAGCTTTACCATGATTTTTGTTTTAGGCTCCTGAAGTTTATTTAGGGATACTGTTTTCACTGACACAAATAGCCTCTTACACTATCTTCACTTTTAAAAATCATTCCTGGGTGGGCGCAGTGGCTCATGCCTGTAATCTCAGCACTTTGGGAGTCCAAGGTGGGCTGATCACTTAAGGCTAGGAGTTTGAGACCAGCCTGGCCAACATGGTGAAAACCCATCTTTAGTAAGAATGCAAAAATTAGCTGGGCGCAGAGATGCATGCCTGTAATTGCAGCTACTTAGGAGGCTGAGGCAGGAGACTCACTTGAACCAGAGAGGCAATGGTTGCAGAGAGCTGAAATCCCACCCCTGCACTCCAGCCTGGGTGACAGAGCAAGACCCTGTCTCAAAATTAATTATTTAGTTAATTAAGTAAATAAAATAAAAATAAAAAATTATTTCTACCCTTTGAAACAGAGATAAAGTCTTCCAAATAAGCTTTCTTTTCATGTAATATAGAATTATCCTTATGTAATATAAATTCATATTGTATTTATTGCTCTTTTAATACTAGTCTTCTATGAACCATTTGAGAGTAAACTGCAAATGGTATTTCCTATCACCCCAGAATTCTCCCATTTACCAAAAACAAGGATACTTCCTTACTCTCAAAGTCAAGAAATAGTAATACCACACTTCTGTCTAAAACACAGACGTTATTCAATTTTCAAACTGTTCCAGCAATGACTGTTTTTCCTTCTGCTCCAGGATCTCATCTGGAAACTCAGTGCATTTACTTGTAATGTCTCTTTGGTCTCTTCCAACCTGTGAAGGGTTTTTCACTCTTCTCTTGTTTTTCATGTTCTCAACAGATAGTTAAGGGTCTATAGCTGTGCTAATATGCCCAGCTATAAGCCACTAAGCACATGTGGTTAAGTTAAATAACCTAATTAAAATAAAACTTAATTAAAATAAAATTTGAAATTCCACTTCTCAGTCATACCAGCCATGTTTAAGTGTTCAATGGCCACATTTGACATATGGTTATCAAATTTGATAATGCAGCTAAAAACAGGACATTTTCATCAATGCAGAAAGATAGTCTTCAGAATGACTCTTGACCTGGGTCTCCCTGTTGTTTCCTCATGACTAGTTTCAGGTCGCGGTCATGCTTTCTTTGCAAGAATTCTACTGAAATGATGCCATGTTCTTTTTAGTGCATTATGTAGGGAAATATCATTTTTCTTTAATATCACTGTTTAGTTTGATTTTATTCCATACTACCATCCACAACATTTACTGAGTTCTGCTCTGTATATGATACTACGACCTCATTACAGAGTACATAATCCAGTCCTTGATCTCAAGGAACTTCTCAACCAATAAGCTACATGTAAAACATACACACACACACACACACACACACACACACACACACACACACGTATAAAGTCTAAACTCTAGCTACAGAGAGATCTATATTTGTGTTCTAGTACTGCCACTTTACAGAATAATTTCCCTGTTCAATCAACACATAAGTTTCAATTGCACACTTATGTACAAGTCATTGCAGGATGTGAATTTATTGAAAGCAGGGACCGTGACTTTCTTGGTATCTTTTACAGCACCTAAGCTAGGTAGGCCTCCCTATAGCAGTGGATTTATGAAACAGAAAAATCCATATATGCTGTGGTGATTCAAAGACTATATAAGGTTTAGTCACAAATAAAGTTTAGGAAAGCTGTGTTATGTTAAACACTTTTGGCAATTTTAAATGAGTGGTGTATTAATGGAAAGGATTATATTGAATTCATCCATCCTGACTGTAGGCCTATACTTAGAGCTGACTAAGCCCACCCAGAGCTGCCCATATCTGAGTATACAGTGAGTCTGATAAAGAGAACTAGAGGATTAAATATTTATGTCCTTCCAAAGTCTTGGGAAAAGGGAAGAGAAGGATATTATACAGTTACAGAAATTAGATTTCCTGACGCGTAATCAATTATGTTATGAATCTATCATAAGTACTTACATGTCACAGGCTAGATCACCTTTTGCAGGTTGGTGTAAATCCAGCCATCTTTTTGGGACTGTAATTATGTAGAGTACAAATAGGGTTGTGGTTTAAAAGCCCAAACTCCTTAGTCAATCTGCTTTGTGAACTTATCCAAGTTACTCACCTCCCTGTATCTCAACTTCTCCATATATGAAATGGGATTATAATAGTTTCTAAATCACAGGGCTGTTGTGAAGAGTAAATGAGAAAAATGAAAGTAAAGACACACAGCACAGTTTCTGGTACATAGTAAGGATTTAATATAAGCTTACTGTTTTATATTTTACTTTATATATTTTATTTATATTTATTTTTTATACTCTCCTGCTCCAATAGTCACACTTACATAAAATCACAGAATTTTAAAACCAAAATTATTACTAGAAGTCAACTACTGACCCACTCATTTTTTAGAAGAATAAATTGAAACTGGATTTATTGTGACATGTGTTAGATGAATATACTTCTTAGGGGCAGAGCCAAGGGTAAGCTACTTTCTACTATATCATACTGACTTTGAATAAGAACTGTATTCTTTGGTCTACATATTTATTAAGTACAATTATCTGCATAGCATTAGGCTAAGCACTGGGGTTTAAAAACAAAAAATGATAATGTATCTCCTTGGGAAGCACTCTCAGGGGAGGAGGGGTAAATTCATGAAATTGCAGTAAGATACAGTGGCAAATACAGAGCTCTGCAAAGGAAGCTGCGAGACCATTTGACTCCTTCAGAATGTCTGTGTTTTAACAAATCTTCTTTATCATAGATCCCAGGAGTTCTGTGAAAAGCCACTCACAACCGTGGTTTTCAAGCAAAATACCCATCACCACATAGGTAGTCAGTCCCTACCTGTGTATGTGTCAGTTAGGAGGGGACTCAGTACTTCTAACAACACATCTCTTATCAGAGGTATTTGCGTTGGAGATTACCAGTATTTTTCTATGACCTCTTCTCTTTCAGCCTAAATATGTTTTTTAATTTGAGAGAGGAAACAAATTACACTGTGGCTTTAGAGCACAGATACATTTGGGTTAAATCTAGTTGTGCTGTTGACATGTTGTTTGACTTGGTAGGAATTATGCTGCATTTATCTTCTTATCTCTAGCAACACCTCTTACTTTCCAGGGTTATTGTGAGAAAGGTTTTGCCCAAGTGATGCATGAGACTTGTAATTATAAGATATTTTACACTAAAAAATGTTAATTGCTTATGTCAGTTTGTTCTGTTTGATTTAATTATAGTACTTGCAAATATACCAGGAAGGAAAGTAATAAAATAGTATTTGAATAAACTTTAGGGTCTCCTCTGTGTCTGGATGAATATATTTAATCTGTCTGCATGCAGGTAGATTAAGAGTTTTTTTAACAAAAGATCTGAAATTTATGTTAACATAATTGCAGCTTAATTTTCGAGGCAAGAAGAGTTCATATTTTTTGGAAGTCCTCAAGATTATGGACGATACTGATTTGATGGAGCTATCATACTGAATCTTATGATAAATTGCTCAACTCACGTTTTTCATTTATTCATACATTCATTCAAAAGCAGTACATTGAATTCTTATATGTCAGTGACCAGGCCAAGTACCAAAGATACATGGTTGAATAAACACCTTGTCTAGCACTCAGTTAGTAAGTGAATGAATAAATGCATCTATGAATATCTATCTATCTCTGTCTTACAGAGGCCCTCACACTGTAACAGAAGAGACAAAATTATACATATCTAACTATAACACAATATTAAAAAGGGGATAAAAGAATAATGTCTAAAATGCCATGAAAGAAGGCACGTATTAATTCTGCCTAGCAGCTGTGTCAGGAAATGCTTCCTACTAGTATGCTTAACTAGGATACCAAAGAACTAGCCAACTCAAACCTCAAAATCAATCATAAAAATCCCATCATATATTAATTTTATTTTAATATTTAAAAGAGGTTGGCTTACATATAGCATTCTGGTTAAAATTCAAGAGCCGCAAAAGAGTACATGTGAAAAGTTTTATCCCATATTTGTCACCCAGCTATCCATCATTCCCTTAGCTTGGAGAAGCCAATGTAACCAGTATCCAAGGATACTTTACACATAGACAAACAAATTATATACAGAGAGTTTGTGTGTACACTTTCAGTTACATTCACATGCACATAAACACTGACAATTGGCCTCTTTTTTTTTTCCATAAATAGTAGTACAGGTATAGCTCAGAGATATCATAGGTTTAGTTCCATGGGTTTGGATCACTGCAACAAAACAAATAGAGTCCTGTGAAGTTTTTAGTTTTCAAGTGCATTTAAAAGTTATGATTATACTATAATGCAGTCTATTAAATGTGTAAAGCACTGTGTCCAAAGAAAAGTGCATACCTTATTTAAAAATACTGCTAAATGTGCTACCAATCATCTAAACTTTCAGCAAGACATAATCTTTTTGTTGGAGGGTTTTGTCTTCATGTTGGTGGCTGCTGACTAATCAGGGTGGTGGTTGCTGAAGGTTGACTAAGAATGAAGAAAAAGGTTTGCTACACCAATTGCCTGTTCCTTTCATTAAATAGTTCTCTGTAGCATGCAATGCTGTTTGATAGCATTCTGCTCACAGAATTTCTTTCAAATTTGGAGTCAATCCTCTCAAACCCTGTCACTGCCTAACCAACTAAACTTACGTAATATTCTGAATCTTCTGTGTCATTTCCAAATGTTCACAGCATCTTCAACAGGAGCAGATTCTATTTCTAGAAACCATTTTCTTTGCTCAACAATAAGAAGCAATGCCTCATCTGTTTAAGTTGTTCATGAGATTGCAGCAATTCAGTCACATCTTCAGCCTCTGCTTTTAATTCTAGTTCTCTTGCTATTTCCACCACATCTGGAATTACTTTCTTCACTGAAGTCTTGAACTCCACAAAACTATCCATAAGGGTTGGAATCAACTTCTTCCAATCTCTTGTTCATGTTGATATCTTCACCTTTTCTCATGAATCACCAATGTTTTCAATGGGATCTAGAATGGTAAATCCTTTCCAGAATATTTACAATTTACTTTGCCCATATCCATTATTGTAATCACTATCTATAGCAGCTATAGCCTTATGAAATGTATTTTTTAAATAAGACCTGAAGGTCCAAATGACTGCTTGATCCATGGACTGCAGAATGTATGTTGCATTAGCAGCAATGAAAACAACATTAATTTCCATGAACATATCTATCAGAGCTCTTGGATGACCGGGTACATTGTCAATGAGGAGTAATATTTTGAAAGGAATCTTTCTTTCTGAAACATAGATCTCAACAGCAGGTTTTAAATATTCAGCAAAACATGGTATAAACAGATGTGCTGTTATCCACGTTTTGTTGTTCAATTTATAGAACACACAGTAGATTTAACATCATTCTTAAAGGCCCTAGGATTTTCAGAATGGTGAATGAGCATTGGTTTCCACTTAAAGTTGCCAGCTAAGCACTAGTCCCTGACATAAGGCAGCGTGTCTTTTGAAGCCTTGAAGCTAAGGCATTGATTTCTCTCTAGCTATGAAAGTCCTAGATGGCATCTTCTTCCAATGTTATGTAAGTCTGTTTTATCTACATTGAAAATCTGCTGTTTACTGTAGCCATCATTTTTTTTTTTTCCAGAAGGAGTCTTGCACTGTCGCCCAGGCTGGAGTACAGTGGCAGGATCTCAGCTCACTGCAACTTCCGCCTCCCAGATTCAAGCGATTCTCCTTCATTGGCCTCCCGAGTAGCTGGGATTACAGGCACCCATCACTATGCCCAGCAATTTTTTGTGTGTTTTTAGTAGAGACGGGGTTTCACTATGTTGGCCAGGCTGGTCTCAAACTTTTGATCCCATGATCCACCTGCCTCGGCCTCCCAAAGTGCTGGGATTATAGGTGTGAGCCACTATGTCCGGCCACTGTAGCCATCTTTATCAACTCTATTAGATCTTTGGATCAGCTAGATCCAGATAACTTGCTATAGCTTCTCCATTAGCGCTTGCTGCTTCCCTTTATGCCTTTATGTTATGGAGGTGGCTTTTTTCCTTAAACCTCATGAACCAACCTCTGCTAGCCTTAAACTTTTCTTCTGCAGCTTCTTCACTTTTCTCAGACTTTATAGAATTGAAGAGAGTTAGGGCCTTCCTCTGGGTTATTAGACTTTGGCTTAAAGAAATGTCATGGCTTATTTGATCTCCTATCCAGACTGCTAAAACTTTCTTCATATAAACAAGAAAGCTGTTTCGCTTCTTTATCATTCCTGTGTTCACTCAAGTAGTACTTTTAATTTCTGTCAAGAACTTTTCATTTACATTTATAACTTGGCTAATACAAGAGCCCTCGCTTTCAGGCTATCTGGCCTTTTGACATGCTTTGCTCACTAAGCTTAATGATGTCTTGCTTTTGATTTAAAGTGAGAGATCTGACTGTTCTTTTCACATGAACACTTAAAGGCTATTGTAGGGTTATTAAATGGCCTAATTTCAATATCATTGTATCTTAGGGAAAAGGGTGGCCTGAGGAGACAGAGATGGGAGAACGGCAGGTCAAGGGAGCAGTCAGAACACACACAACAACGCAGTTAAATTCAGTGTCTTACATGGGCGCTGCTCGTGGTGCCCCAAAACAATTACAAAGTAACGTGAAAGTTCATGGATCACAGGTCACCATAGCAGATATAACAATAATGAGAAAGTTTGAAATATTGCAGGAATTATTAAAATGTGACACAAAGTCATGAGGTGAGTACATGCTGTTGAAAAAAATGGTGCCAGTAGACTTGCTTGATGCACGGTTGCCACAAACCTTCAAAATATAAAAAATCCAATAACTGTGAAGCATAATAAAGTGAAGCACACGAAATAAGATATGCCTCCATGATACACATATTGTTCTGAACTTTGCTTTTTCACTTAAAAATATTTCTTGGAGATCACTTCCTATCAGATTTTTGCCACTTTAAGTCTTTAATTATAATAAAATATCTTGTGCTGATATTCCCATATATGTTATATTTTATAGTAATAATCCTCAGCAATGACCTTTGCAAGGTCAAAGGGTAATTACATGGATAGATATTGCCAAGTTGCAGCACTGTCCCCTCAATGTATGAGACTGCCTTTCTCTGTATTAGCATTGGCTATTCTTTAGCAGTTTGCTCTAAAATTCTTTTGACTTTTATTAATTTAATATGTCACCTTCTGCTTTTAAATACCCTAATTATGAATCATTTAATTTCCATATTTGACCCTGGGTCTTTTTTTGTGTGTTTGACTGATGCCAAAATCACTAACACTTTATAGTAAATTTTTCTATTTTAAAGAGCAGGCACCCTAAATGCAATTCTTATGTATTTACTTTTTGGAAATTTAGAAACAACTGACAAATTTACATTCAAAACATCACTTTGGCATTTTGTTTAAGATAGCATTGCACTTATAGATGCATTTGGGAAATATATCATCTAATATATCATCTAAATAAAACCCAGTCACCTTATCCAGGAACATGGCATATCTCTCCTTACTCAAGACTTACTTTATTCTATTCATAAAGTTTATTTGTTTGTTCATTCAAGTATTGCACATTTCTTAATTTTGTTTAGTTCATATTTAGCATTTTTATTATTATGACTTTATGAATATGGCTTATAGTTGTGCTAATAAACGATCACACTTTTACCTATATACAATGTTTTTGTTTTTCTGAAGCCATCAATTGCCTCATGTATATATTTATATATATGTGATTATATATGAATAAATATATGTAAAATATATATATATATATATATAAATAAAAGATATATTTTATATGCTAAGATGTCTACTGGCTAAATTTTCCCACACTCCCCCAATGGCTCTATTAAGTATCTCTCAATTGTCCATATGTTTAAGCCTGTCATATTTCCCATCAGTTCTATTTTTTTTTTTCCTGGTGATAAGTCTCCTGGAGTCCTCTCTCTTCTTACTGCATTACATTTGTTGCTCCTAGGTCTGCTGCAAAATCACCATGCTGAGCCTTCCCTTGCCAGTTACCCTGGGGATTACCTTTGCCTCTATACTATTGCGTTTCTTGTCTCCTGGGTTTCATGTGTTCTTCATTCTTGGTTTTATCTACCATTTTGGTGAAGTATATCCTCTAGAAGCTCTAGAAAGAATTCCAGGTCAAACATGTCTCACTGAAAATGTAGAAGGCAAGTCTCCATTATCTTTTAGATACTTGCATGTGTCTGCTAAGAATTTTGAAGTTGTTCTTTTCTATGAAGATCTTGTTTTTACTCCTGATGTTTGGAATTTCCATGACAAGAAGTATCTTTTTAAAAATTGCTATGCCTGGAATTCAGTGGGCTTGAGACTCATGTCCTTTCATTCTAGAAAATAATCTTGTATCACTTCTTTAAAAAATTATTTCTTACCATCTCCTTTTTTCTTTTTGTGGGACTCCTACCGATTAGATTTTGGGTCTCCTGGAGTGATAAGATGAATGTAGACTCACTCACCAAATGCTAACCCAGATGAATTGCATTATTAAATTTGAAAGTACTCCTTTCGTGAAAGACACATAGAAACAGTGTATGCTATAGTCATAAAATGGAATTTGTTAACACCAAGAAGTGGTTAAAACTAGAACTAATGATATGTATATTTTAAGGTATTTAAATGTATGTGTGTGATATGCATATGATTAAAACATCTGTGGAGGCCTACTGACCTGGATTGAGTTTACTTTGCCCCTTAGTACCTACTTAAACTCTCTGAATAGGTTTCCACGTCTGTAAAATTTGGAGGATTATGGCACTTGTGATATATAATTGTGATAATTAAATAAAATGTATTTAAAGAAACTTACACAATGTCTGACATACAGTAGGTACTCAAAAAACATTATTTGTATGTTGTTACTGATGGAATGGGTTACTAAGGGGAAGTTTACAATGTTCAGAATATTTTGCCCATTAGAATTTTACTTCATAGAGAGCTGCCATGTGTTTCTACAGACATCCTGCTGTGACTCTGTATGACATGAGCGCACACAAAATGGGCCATTTGTCTGACTTTAGAATAGCATGCCTAATATTATATTCCAGAAAACCCTTTTTGTTGCCATGCTGATTAATAGCTCAAGAAATTCTTTATCAAGGTAGTGATTTAGTTACCCCAGTCAGATACTTGTTTAATCTGTGAAGAAAGATGGGTAATCACAGGAAGCAAGAAAGATGGATCCAAGCAGAAAGAGGTGATGATATCAGAGGAAGAAAAACAAATATAGAGGGTACCAAAACCAAGAGTAGGATGTTAGAAGAAAAGACCTCAAAAAACCATTGGGTTGAGATGCTGTTTGAGTTAAAAGTTCTATTAGTGTGATAAGTGACCTTCCCTGGAATACTCCCAGTAATAGTTTAGTGGGTTAATCTCATTAGAGATAAAAATGACAAGACCTTTAGAGATGGAAGCACAAGTTCACTAGAGTAGTCTTGGCTGTGAAAGCCATTCCATGGTGCAGCTAAAACCGAGGGAGAAATTTTAGTGTTTATGCCTAGAGTTTATTCACTGAGTAACAGCAGAGGATCTTCAACTATATTCATATATTTAAATATTTCTGTAAGATTCCATGGGTCCCTGATGCTTTGACTGTTGTCTAGTTATCTTATTGCCCTGATGTATCATGTTCTTTCTGAAACAAAGACTAAGAAAAAGGAGAAACACAACTCATGGAATAACTTCTGACTCCTGATTTAGAGTGATGTGATAACATTAACTTACCTGATCACCCATGAGTCCTCTAAAGTCCTTAGTTTCTCCTAGGGTTTTATGGCAAAAATGATGAAGTGGGACTAGATAGAATTATTTCCTAGTCATGGTTCTGCCAATTGTTCTGAGGGAACTCTCCTAACTTCTCTAAGATTCCACTTTTCATATCTGTAAAATTATTTTATTCATATAGCTAGATGGTTCTTAAGCCCTTTGGGTCAAGTGCTATTTGAGAATCTGATAAAAGCTACGAATTCTCTTCTTAGATTTATGCATGTTGCAGTATTACAGATTAGCAAGAAGTGACCTGCAAAACTAGATTGGATTTCTAATTTATTTTCCCAAAAATACAAAATATTTGAGAAATGAGGTGGCCACTCAAATCAGAAGTAGGTACAGTGTAGTTTCTCTTGGGCCTAGGTGTCTAATAAAGGCCAATTACACTATATGTGCAAATTAGGATCTCACTTGAGGAGAATTCTTGCTTTGCCATTGTCTTTTATATTCAAGACTCTTACCTCCATTGATGAGCTTACACTAACAGCCTGTGAGCTTCCAGTTAAGAATTTTTTTTTACAGAAAATTGGTTATTTAGTCTTGAAGCAAATGATATCAGCTCAACCATAGTCTTATCTAGAGAAAAAGCAAAATCAATGCCCTGATTGCCACATCTACTGTTTTAGAGTTTCAACAAATAAATTATTTCTCTCCATATATACACACCCCCCATACCCACACCCCTTTCCCCCCAACGCATACTACACACCACACAATTTGGTACATAATTTCAGGGGGTTCACACACTTCCCCAAATTTATCCCATGCACTCCAGATTAAGAGTCTCTAATCTGGAGTATCTTTATGATGTTTCTGACATCGAAAATGTTACCATCCTTTCTTTTTTTTTTTTGTTTTGTTTTTTAGACAAGGTCTTACTCCCATTACCCAGGCTGGAGTGCAGTGGTGCACTCATGGCTCATTGCAGCCTCAAACTCCTGTACTCAATCAATCCTCAGTCTCAACCTCCTGAGTAGCTGGGACTACAGGTATGTGCCACCATGCCCAGCCAATTTTTGGTTTTTTTTTTTTTTTTTTTTTTTTTGTAGAGACAGGGTTTCTACCTGTTGCCCAGGCTCATCTTGAGCTCCTGAGCTTGAGAGATCTGCCTGCCTCAGCTTCCCATAGTACTGGCAGATTACAGGCATGAACCACCATGCCCAGTCAAACGTTATCATTCTAAGCAAGCTGTAATATTTTTCTTATCACTAATATTTCCTCAGACTACAGTGGGAGGATTTGGGGGTGGAATGAGTAACTTTCATCTTTACAGCTTTCAGACCAGCAATATAGCTTTTTCTTTTTAATCTATTTTTTTTCCTCTGTTTTAATGATAAAGTTGACAGAGTGTTGATGTTATCATGAAAAGTTCAAAACAGTTTGATCTCTCACTCTTGTTCACATTAGAGATTATTATGTTCCACAATCATATTTCTAAAATCCAAGATGAAATATTTTTTGGGAATCATTCTATATTGACTTCAGCTGTGAATAAGGTAAAAGTGTTGCGGTTTCTATCTCAATTTAATCGACCACTCTGTCTTGACAGAAGTGAGATATCCTACCCTTTATGTTTCACCTCAAATTTCATCTCTGAGAATTCTTGTATAACCAGAAATTGGTTTCATACTCATGGTCACCATTATTACTAGTTCATTTAATACTGTTCAACTAAACATCTTGTGTTGCCCTTACTGAACTATTTAGCCATTCATTCCAAAAATAATCTATGGGAAGGGATAACATTTGCTGAGCATTTACTGTGTGTTGGGCACTGTGCTAAGCACTTTGCAAATATCATCTCCTTTAATCCTATTTTGATTGCTTCTTTTCAGGGATCTGGAAGTTATACTATGCTTTACTATGATTTGAACCAGCAGGCTATAACTGTTTATGAGAAGGAAATGCATTTCATTTCCCTGAAGCCTTGGGGTTACCCTGCTGCTTTACTTCTGTGGTTAGTAAGAAAGTGGAGATAAGGACAAAGGCCATGTAGCAGGTGTATGGAAGGGAAAATTGCTGGGTTTTTTAGCGGTACCAGGAACTGACTGCTTTAACCTCCAATTGAGGATCTTGGAAAACCTTGGAGTGAAGAAGGATCAGGGAAATAAAATTGTGAGTGCCTCCTAAGAATCATGTTTAGTAATATATGTTTTGCTATATTTCATCCTCACTTTACTATGTGAAATTTGTTTTATTACCTCTGTCTTCAGAGAAACATGAAGCTCAGACAAGTCATATGGCTAATGCATGTTGCTATGGTTTGAATATTTGTCCCCTTCAAAATTCATGTTGAAATTTAATCTCCAATGTGGTAGTACTGAGAGGTGGGCCTTTAAGAGGTGCTTGGGTCATGAGGGCTCTGCCCTCATAAATGGATTAATCCATTCATTAGTTAATGGATTAATAGGTTATCGTGGGAATAAGATTAGTGGCTTGATAAGAAGAAGAAGAGAAAAATGAGCTAGCACAATCAGCCCCCTTGCTATGTGATGTCCTTTGTTAACTTGGGAATCTGCAGAGAGTCCCCACAAGCAAGAAGGCCTTCACAAGATGCAACCCCTTGACCATGGACTTCTCAGCCTCCATAACTGTAAGAAATAAATTTCTTTTCTTTATAAATTACCCTGTTTCAGGTACTCTGTTATAAGCAGCAGAAAATGGACTAACATACCTGTGAAGCTGGGGCTTTAACTAGGCCTGTTAGCCTTCAAAAATAACCTTTTTTCCACTGCCTCACAATGGAGAGGAAAGAAGAGAAAAGGCATGGTTGGGAGAATTATGCATTTACAAAAGCAACATGAACGTCAGAAGTTAAGACTGACAGAACCTGATCAGAATTCCTGACTTAGATGCTGGATTGATAGGAAGCTGGGTTAACAACCTGATGATAGGAAAAATCACATGTTGGGAAGCAAATAGAGAAATAAAAAATAATACATATACTCAATTTACAGCTAAAATAATCCTGTTTCAAGTGATTGTTTTAGACTGTGAGTCACATTCTTTTATAATATATTCTATAAACCATTTTGAGCAGCTGATATTTTTTTTTTCAAAATGCATTTGAGTTTTTTTCCTAACTGACTTTAAAAGTTTAATCACATTCAGGTTGAATATAATGTCTAGGAAAAAAAAAGTTTAGTCACATATATCTAAGGGATGATAAAACCTAAGTAAGCCAGTTTCTAAAAATTATTTTTGCCCTTTGTGAAAAAAGTCTTTTTAGGGAGGGAGACTCCTCCTATCATAATTTAGGGTCTTTAAATCAGAGAAATCATCTTAATTAAGGAAAACCCTTTAGTCTTCCCCAACAGCTGGTTTGCTTGCAAGCAGGAAAGACTAAAAATGAATCAGAGAAAAAGGGTTTGCACAATTTCTAAAATAACGTGATATATTTAGAAGTGTGACTCTGTGTGTGTTTTCTTGTGCAAATCTAGAAAACCAGAGAGCTTGTGTGAGTTTTAACTATGTTGTAATTTTCAGAATCTTCAAGCATCACATAAAATACACAGCATAGTTCTGCAGCTCTTTAATGTTCTGTTATGCTTGGTTGAGAGATTTGTATTGGCATAGCAATGTATAAAAGTAAACATTTAATATTTTAGATTTATACAGTGCAGTTGCTGTATGTACAAGCATGGTTAAAAGGTACATGATAGTGTGTTAGATATTTCAGGTATGATACCCTGTGGCTATCAGTGAGAAACAGTACACTAGAGAAGTGCTATTTTTAGACAGGTATGTGTATCCTCTGTCTCCTCCATAATCTGTGATGCTTTCTGGAGGTTTGTCCATAGAACAACAGGTGGTGCCTAATGTTAAAAGCCAAAAAGCAGTTACTATGGAAACCAGATGCAAATTTAGATCTGTGCATCCACTCTTCACTGTGTACAGAAAAAAAATTCTATAATAGAAATGAAAAAACTGAAATATGATTCACATCCATGTCTTCTGAGTCTTAAATGTCTGCCAAATACTGAGATGTTGAGTAAGCTACAACGTCTCAGACTGAACTTCCAATAAAATCTATAAAAATGATGAAGTTAGAGAACATTTCAAAATGTTCTGTATATTTCTTCATTTGTCAAAATTCCCTTTTCTAAATATAGATCTAAAATAATAGCAAATCTGTTTTTGGACCATGTAAAATCTATAAATGTATAGATTAAAAAATAATATTTAAGATACTAAGTGCTTATTATATATAATTTATAAAACGCTGAAAAGTAAAATGAAAACAAGTCAATCATAGTCCCAAGACACAGAGAAAACAGAATTTTTAATATAATTATTTCATATATTTGTGATCATGCACACATACTGTAAATACATGCTGTGTGTTCTGTTTTTTTTTTTTCATTTAACATAACATCATAAGCTAACACATTAAAAATAGTTACTGGACATAACTTTAATGACAGCACAATATATGATTCTATAGATAGACCTTAGGTACTTCATCTTCTCTGTTATGTGTTTGACAAATTAGGATCTGGAGTTTTTTGTCATTATATTTAACACTACAATGACTGTGTTTGTGCATAAACGTTATTCACATTTTAGATATATGCCTGTAAGTAGAATAGCTGGGTAAAGAATACAAATTCAGATTAATGTATATTCCTTTCTTACACATATATAATATATATAGCATTATATATATTACACACACACACACACACACACACACACACACACACATGGAGAGAGAAAGAAAAAAAAAAAACAGAAACTTTTTCAATTACAAAAGCCAGAAACCCAATTTAAACCTAGGGGATGAGATAGGAGAAATTTTTTGGTCCATATAACTCAAAAGACCAAGGATAAGGCCTGACTCTAGATACAGTTTGACCCAAGGGTTTAAACAATGTTAATATCAATAATAGTAAACATTTCTTGAACACTTTCTACATGTCAGGAACTGTTATGTACTTTGTATAACTAACTCATTCAACTTTCACAGCGTTCTATGAAGAAAATACAACTGTGATTCCTATTTTACAGCTTTCTCTCTATCTCTTGTTTCTGCTCTCCTCTGTATGGCCTCATTCCCAGTCAGGTTCTCTCTCTCTAGCTGCTCCAGATTCATTCTCTCAGACCAAAGTCCACAAGATGACTCTTGCCTCTTTTCCAGTTGCTCAGACAAAAGTTTCAGATTAACTCTGGTCCTGCCTCCTGGCTTGGCATTGGCCCCATTCTTGGCCCCATTACTAGGAGAACATGTAACCCTGATAGGCCACTCCTGAGCTAAATTATTACTCACCCCTGGAGCTGGGAATGGAGTTAGCTGCCTCAAAGTACATGAGTTTCAGAGTAAGGATGAAATAACTTCCCTATAGATAAACCAAGTACTGTTTTCAAAAGCAGAGTAAATAGAAAGCAGATGGTCACTTCCACTACAGCAACAAATTCTACTACAATGAGGACTCAGAAATTTTTGGTTGCATTTAGAGATGAGAACAGTGAAACAAGCTATTTGGATGAAAAATATCTTTCTAGTTCAAGTTTCTGAGGACTAGCAATTATTACTTTTTCAGATTCACAATACAGAGGAATAGTTTTAAGTAGTCTCAAAGAACTGTTTAGATGGCAGCCACACCTTAAATAAATGTTCTCATTCTACATGCAAATCTAAATATACATGTAAATGAAGAAATTTGAAGAAACCCTAGTGGATTCGCTCTTTCCAGCTTAAAGCACACCCCATTATTATCCTAAGCATATGGGTATGGTCCAAGAAACTATCTAGATAGAGGTAATTTTTCCCAACAATATGACAAAATATAAGGTGCATTTGCTGCTTCATCAGTGATTGAGATGTGATATAGACTATAACTATTCTACAGCTAGAAAATCAGCCACAAGAACAATGGCTGCAGTATCTTATTACATTCACCAAGTATGTCTGTTTGTTAATCTTGATGTTTTTTGCTATGTAATGGAGGTAATGCAGATGGGGGAAAAATGTCTGAGCTGTAAATGGATTGCTATGGAAACAGCAGCTGACCAATCAATGGAGAGTAGTCAGAACATATGCCTTCTCTCCTCTGCAGTCCTGATGAATTGATGTCCTGATACTGCAATCCTTTTGGCTCTGGTGCCACTTGTAGCAACAGTTTTTTGACATCTAAATATATGACACACACCTGTTATTTAAAAATCAGATGTATAAATGATTAGTCTTAAAATATTCAACCTCTGTGTACAAGCACTCTCACAGGCAGTTATTTCTCCCTCCAAAGTATTTTCTAAATTTCTCGTGAATCCATCACTCCTAATCCTTTTACTCGCTATTTCCTCACACCATCTAGCTCACTTGCCTTCCCTCACCTTTGCTATCCCAAACCTCCTTAGTCTAGTAGCAAATAGTATTTTCCTCAACATTGAGAAATATAAATCAATGAGTCAATTTTAAACTTTGTCCAATTTTAGAGTTAATTTTTTTAAAGTAATTGAAAAACATATTCAGAACTACAAGAGTAGTCAACCACCAGACACATGAAAAAAGGCAATTTCATATTTCTTTATTGAGTCCAGGAAATATAAACAGATCTGTTTCTCAGAAAAGCTCAAGAAAAATGTGAAGAAAGAAAATAGAGCCTTTAGAAGCATAGACTAAGTTTAAAAATGAATAAATTACATTTGACAATAATCTGCCAATTGTTGAGACTAGTCATATTGATTAGAAAAGGTGGTTGTAGGTTTCTCTGGGGTAGTGAACCCTTGATATGCATAAAACTTCAGTCTCTTTTAGCCTTAAATAAATTGGGAGAGTGGAGATGGGGGAGAAAATGTTATCTACAATAGCTTCAGTGAGCAGGAAGAGATGTGTGCCATAATGATAAAGACAAAATACGGCCTTCTGGTCTTTGCTATTGTCATTGCATAAAAAGATTTAAAGGACTGACTTCCATTGAGCAGATTGAACAATAAATAATGGCTGCTGACATTTAAATCTATCTCAAGATCACACAGTAAATCTGTGGGGATGATAGAGCACAAGACTTAGAATCATTTAATAGCCAACTGATTCACTGGTAGAACAATGGGCTGATTTGATAATATGGTGATGTTCTTATTATCCATGCTCACTGAAGAAATAAGTGTTCTTAAAAACAATTCTCTTTGTATATACACTGAGGCTTTAAAGAAAAGTCCAATACTCGTCTCCATGCCTTTTTCGGGAATTATTCTGGGAGCTTGGAATCATTAGTAAACAATGAAAGATTTCCTGACTTCATGGGGTATACATTCTAGCAGAGGAAGCAAACGACAGAAATAAACAGATTAAGCGAATTAACTTTATAGTATGCTAGAAAGTAAACGTTCTCGTTAAAGTGGCTGGTAACCTCTCAATTACTAACACCTCACCTTTCCTGCTTTCCTCTGAGCATTTGGTATTGTTGAATCTATCCTTATTTTTTATCTTTCATCTCATAGATGGGCAAATGTTTGGGGAGTACCTACTAAACTAAACTCTAGACATTGTGCTGGGTGCTGGGGATCCAGCAGAGCATGTGGCATGTTGCAGCTACCCCCTTATCTTCTATCAGTCCTCCCTCTTTTCTGAAGCCACTGAGGGGCTCCTCTCCCTCTTTAGCAAGCCCCTTTTTTTCTGTCTGCTCCATAAATATTATAATTTTCTTTCTATATTTTGTCCATAGTCTTCTTAGATCCACATGCTTTATTTGTGATCTCACTGACTTCTGAGACTTCAACTGTCATAAATGTGGTAATGACTCTATCTCTGCATCATATCACAATAATCCATTCATTCATTTATTCCTTTAATAAATATATAATGAGCATTTACTCTTTTCTAAGCATTATCCTGGGGAATTCAAGAATACATGAAAAGGACATGGTCTTTGCCCTTATGGAGATTACAGTCTAGTGGAGGAGACAGACAAAAAACAACCGAACAAGAAAATGAATGAAAACGATTATACATTATAACAGTTTTCATACATGAAACAAACAAGGGGAGAAGAATAAGAATGTAGGAAATCTACTACTAGATAGGATGGTGAGGATGGACTCTGTGAAAGGGACATTTGGGCATAAATTAAATGATAAACATAAAACAGCTCTGTGAGAGTCTTCAGAGGAAGACTCTCCTAGGTGAAAGGAATAGCATAAGCTAAGGTGCTGAGGTAGGAAAATATTGCTGACCTTTGTGACTGGATGAAAATGAACTTGGGAGAGAGTACTGTGATAATAGTTTGGAGAAAAACATAATAGTGTGATGATACAGGATCTTGAGGTCCTGAAAAATAATTTGGATTCCCTTCTAGGTAGATTTGGAAGGAACTGAATTATTCTAAGCAAGGTATTAATATAATATAATTCACTTCTTTATTATTACTCTTACTACTAAGAGGAAAGTGGAATTGGTGATCCCTTAAGAGGCTGTTGGAGTTCAGACGAGGGATGTGTAACTGAACTATCTGATGGCAGCAGATGTGAATGGAAGCTGGTGGATTTAACATAAATGTTTCAGTATAAGTGATAGGACTTGATTTTCTTGGTTGGTGTGTGGTAGCTGGGAAAAATGAAGGAATCAGAAATGACTCATAAGTATCTGGCCTGAGCAAATGTGTGGGTGTTGGTGTCATTTCAGTGTTTGAAGGTAATCCACTTGACGAATTATTGCCACAATTTTGTGTTTTTCTACTGGCCACCAGGCTCTTATCTCTCCAGTTCATCTTTTACCATGCACAAAGAGAGATTTGGCTCACAGACATAATTTGATTCTTTCTGTCTCCTGTTCAAAAGTCCCATTTGATTACCCAATGCTTATAGTTTTAAATATACAAATATGTTGAATTGGGATTCAACCTATTTTCTGGCCTCACTCTGCTGCTGCCCTCCATACACTGGGTTGTTCCTTTCACAGTGAGTCTCATGCCATTCTTTAGATGCCACCATCACATTTCTCACACTTTTTTTTCTTTTGCCTAAGATTGGAATGTTCTTCCTCCTCTTCGGCACCTGAAAAACTCTGATTCACCTTTCAGGACCCTGGCCCAATGTTTTTTTCTTAAGGGACCTTCCCTGACTTCTTTAGATAGGGTGACTTCTTTGCTAGAGCGTATACTGCATTTTGTAGTTTGCCAGTTCATATATCTGTTTATCTTGTTAGACTTGCATTTCTCAAAGCATAATAATAAGACCACTTGCATTAGAATCTCCTAAGATACTTATTAAAAATGTAGATTTCTGGCTCATTCTCATTCTCTTTGCATCAGAATCTTTCTGGGTGGATCCTGAGAATCTCTACTTTAGTCAATTATTCAAGTGATTCTTATATATACTAACTCCAAGAATCACCATGGTGGGTTTTCCCTCAGTGGCAGGGCCTTATCTTATGCTTCTCTTGTTCTCTACCACTTAACACACAGGGCATGCTCAAAAGATGTCTTTGGAATGGATACTGATTTCAAACTAATATATATGATTTATCTAACATGCCAATTATTCATTCAACACATAATTAACTCTGATTAGTACTATATTATTAGCAAGTTTCTAACATTCTGGTTTTTCATTCATACTGTGTGAAGGTTTTTTAAAAACCCACATGATACAGCACTGCAAGAGAAAATCAGACATTTATTCCTTCACACAATCTTAAAAACAGAAAAAAATACAAACCTCAATTTCTCCTTAGAAATGATGTTTTCTATAATGTTAGCCAAGATATTCACGAACAAGAGAGAGAAATAATTCAATAAAATGTTTGTAACAAGTACACATGTCCAGAAAACTCACTGAAAGCTAACTGTCCCCTAGAAGCGGAACACACCACAGTGAACACTCAAGATTACAATTAAACAGGCAAGTGAAATTTAATTTGTCTCTTCTTACTTGTTAGTGCTCATATATGTATGTTCCATAACACTTTTCTCTTAGAGCATTCTTTGGTTATTCATCATTTCTTACTAAAAAATGATGACTCTCATAAACTTTGAAGGTGTAAGTCCTCATCTTGCTTTTCTTGGATTACCTTTGGCTTGGACCAACTCTACGCCAGGATCCCTGCCCTAGTCTTCCTGCTCAGCCAAGGCTCCCATGCCTCCCCTGCCTCTTACTTCATACCTGAAGCTGTCTTCAACCACTTTATTCCACACATGTGCAGCTGAATTCCTGAACAATGCAGAGTAGCTAAGAAAGCTGAGGTTAAAGGCTATGGGGAAAAGGCTGATCCATAGAGTATGGGAGATCCAAGTCCAAGATGGCCTAGGGGAGAGGACAGACCACAGTAAGAGTGGGAAAAGTATCTTCTGCCTCAGGACATCTTGAAACAATGGACAAGCTCACAAGGAGCTAAGGTAAAGGAGACATGGAGAGGCAGGACTTGGGCATCATGTTACTAAGATGAAAATTCATTTTCTAGTTGACTGTACTGGAATCAATCAATTATGTACCAGGTAAAATACACAGCAGCCACTAGAAATACACATATGTTCAGTCCCTCAAGAGAGAAATGCCCATGAGCCCAAATTCTGTTTGCATAAGAAGATAAATAGTATCAATATCTCAATGAAATTTTTAGCATGATAAAATTGTCCTCAAAGATTCCAGCATCTCCTTTCCATCTTCCCTTCCTTCTCATTCTATGTGAAGCTCTATGAATCTAGGGTCTTCCCCTAGGAAGGTTAAAAAGTAGGAAGACTGCTGTTTATTGCCTTGGACAAATAAAGTAGTTACCAGGGCCACTTTTCTAGGCCACTAACATGAGTCTCCAAATCTAATATCAGTGGAGAGGCAAGAAGAAGGTTCTCACTGAAAACAACACCAACCAAAAGTCTCTCTCACCTGACTGGTATTGGCTGAAATTCTGACAGAAAACACAGAACTACTTTTCTCCACAAGTAGTATTAAAATCATTGCAAACAATGAAAATAGGAAGAATGATAACCTACTAAATTCCTGACAGTGAGTAGGTATGCTCATAAATTATTCATGTATTTTCAGTCAAAATACAATGTACATATTTTGTTCCCAAATGTATGTAGAAGAAAGTTAGATTCAAATAGAAATTGAGCACATAGGCATTTCTTGTGTTGAGGGACTGAACATATTTGTGTTTTTAGTGACTGTATATTACCTGATATCGAATTGATTGATTTCAATCGGGTACTGTTTACTCAATTGATTACAATTTACTGAAAGTGAAGTTTAATGTTGGATCCCATTTTCTGCTGGTTTCTACTTTTAAATGAAATCCTTGATCTTATGGTTTTTCAGCCTGTGCAGTGAAATTCTGATCCAGGCTTTAGTTACCAGGAATCTAGTGATCCTAAACCCCATCTAGTAACTAAAGTGAGAGATTGGAAATAGTGAGTTACTGTGAGCCATGGAAACAGCTGGATAACCAGCTGGATAGTTCTCACTTAATTAGGATGGTTTAGTGCTTTGTCAGATTAATAACCTTAGAATCTTCTTGCAAAAGTATCTGGGGTTAAGATTTTCCTTATACTACATGCTACTCACAAGAAAAAAAATACCACAATTGTACTTTACTTGTTATTTGATAAATACTCATTAAAGGCCTAGAATTTTATTTCTGGACATACAATAGTTCACAAGTAGAAAAAATTCACAGCTCTCATAGAACTTACGTCCTAGAGGAGGGATAATAAACAAAGCAAAAATAATAAATAGTATCAAATAATGATAAATACTGTGAAGGGAAAAAAAAAAAGCAGGAGATGGAAATGGAGAGGTCAGGGGTTACAATTTCACATTGGCCAGAGAAGTCCTAAGAAGGTGGCATGGGAAGTAAGACCAAAAATAGGTGAAAAAGTAAATCATGTTATCTAGGAGGTCTACTCCATGCAGAAGAAACAAACAGTATAAATGCCCTAAGGTGAGATATGCCTGGAATATTCAAGGAATAGTTGAGCAAAGCAATGCAGAAAATAGTAAGAAAGTCAAAGTAGTACCAAGGGCTTTATAAACATTATAGACTTTTTCTTTTATTTAGAATGAGATTAGAAGCAATCAGAAGGTTATGAACAGGGTAATATCATCTGATTTGTATTTTTAAATGATAACTTTGCTGTTGAGAATCAAACATAGTGGGAAAATGAATGAAATGAGGAGGTCAGAGTTAAGAGACTGTCTTGATCTTTCAGGCTGTTGTAACAAAATACCATAAACTAGGTGACTTAAAAATAACAGAAATTTATTTCTCACAGTTCTGGAGGCTGAGAAGTCCCAGATCTAGGCACTGGCAAATTTGGTGTCTGGTGAGGGCCCTCTTCTGGTTCAGAGTCAGCTGTTTTCCCTCTGTGACCTCACATAGTGGAAGGGGCAAGAGAGCTCTCTGGGGTCTCTTTTATAAGAAAACTAATTCTTCTTGGAATGAATTTAAGAGAGGAAGGTAGCTAGAGAGGGAAGCAAGGCCAAGAAATGTTTTTTTTTAATTGAAGGAATAACATCATTTTATTAGGCTGGTAGGAATAATTTAATAGCAAGGAAAAATGAGATCTTCCAGAAGAGAAGAAAATACTTTACCTAAAGTACAAGTGGAAGTTTAATTTTAGGAATATGGACCACAGTGATGAAAAGAAAGGCAGAGTTTATGGGCACAGGCTTTAGTAGGTTAGTTAAACACAGTGATGCAAGCTTATGGAAGTTCTCTTCTGATTATTTCTATTTTCTCAGTGAATAGGGAAAGCAAAGTCATGAGATGAGATGGAAGATTGGATAGGAGGTGGCAGAAGCTTTAGGCAGAGGAGAAGTTATGAAATAACCATCTTGGAGAGCAACAGAATGAACAGATCAGGGAAATAAGGGCTGTTTGAGAATAATAGTGAGGCTTTTTGTGTATTTTTCTCCAGTCGTATTCACCTCAGGAGTGCAAAGAGTAAGCGCAGAGTTAGAATTAACCAGAGATGAAGTTTTTAAAAAATTATTAGTATTACAAAAGAAGAGAGAGAAAAGGTAATAAAGAATGTTTGCTAGTGTAGGAATGTATTCTAACAATAGACAATAGAATTAAGCTGTGTAAGGAGGGCACTATTGACTTGAAAGAGGTGAAAGGCAGTGAGGAAGTCACATGATCTGGTGATATCCAAGGAACATTGCAAGCATGGTTCTAGAGGTATGAGCTGGAGAGATAAATGTGATTATGACAGCAGTCTAAGAGGAAGAGGCCTATGACTGAAAAAGGGTCAAGGCACAGAGGTGAAGGAATTAGGATTGTCTACATAGATATTGAAATTGTCAAGAATTAGAATACGAGTAGTGTCTAGGATAGTGACTAATTCAATGACTGAAATCTCCAAGGAACTTGTTTTTGAGGTTAAAGTGGGTGAAAGAGAATAAAACCTGCTCTTGTGTTTTTGTTTTTCTTATAAGTCTTAATCTGTCTTGAGACTTTTGGGATACATTAAAACTGGCTTTATTTTTTTCTTTATCAAGATTACTTTCTTTCTCCTACTCTGATTCTTCAAGGTCAAGATGTCCTTCTCACTAATCCTTAAATTTTCCTGCCTTTTGCTGTCTCCCTCACCTGCATTTTTCCTTTCAGCACCATCTCTCCTAATACACTAATTCTGTCTTTACTTCTTTTTATCCATAATTCCTCTCCCATAGCTCAAGTTTCATTAATGGGAGAGTGGAGTTTGGGATGATGAAGACCAGGAAGAGGTTAAAGGCCAGAGATAAAGAATACGAGAGGAAAATGAGGCTGACATACCTAATTTTTATCACTCCCAAAATCTATTCTACTCAACAATCCATTAAACCCTGTCAGACATAGTCATGGTATATTTACATCTTGGGCACAGTGTAAAGTGGCATGCATGAGACTCAATATCAAAGCATTACCTGAATAGATTCAAAATGTTCTATGATATTTGCAAATGGGTGGAGTAAATTTGATTACATATTCTGAAAATGTACTCAGAGCTTCCAAAATGAGTATCTTTCTACAGAATAGTAGCAATAATGATTATTACTATGGTTTCTACTGCAATAACAACAAATAAAAGATCAGCTCCTTTTATGACTGAATTGAGCCCTTTAACTTTTGACTACAACATAGCACTGCTTAATAACCAGCAAAACCTATTATTATCTGGCTTACTTTGCATAGCATGGAGCTTGCCAACTAGCATTTAAAAATATTTAAAGGATAGACAGCAGCCCTAATTGTAAAAGATTATTTTATGAGAGGAGATAAGAGGTCATCAAATGACAGCTAATAAGTACATTTCTCTAAGTGCTTGGTGTGGTGAGTTATAGACATTTGCATCTGAAATAAAGTATCTAAAAAACAAGATATATCTTTCGATTGTTATCTACTCTGTAGCAAACTTATGGCTAAACATTTACATTCAAATTCTTGGTCCCAAGACTTTCACTCAATTCAGTTAGTTTGACATTCTTTGGTATCAGCAGTAAGACAAATTCAGAAATGAATAATGAGCTCAGCCAATATCTCTCACACAACACTGGAAAATTTTTTTCTTCCCTTTTCCAATAGCTAGGAACCTTCATTCTCATTGATAACCTAACTATTTTCTCCCAGCATTGTTATTGCTTCTTTGTCATACACATAAAATTTGTGGCAACATCATTAGTTGGTCTTCAAATGTCAGCCTTTCTGGGCTTCCATTTTCATCAGACCTAAGACTGAGGAGAATTAAACTTGAATAATACTATGTAGCAGATCTGGATGATTGGTTGGTGGTGGTGTTATTTCAGTGACTATATAATTCTCATCTTGGTGCATACAGATTTAGTGTCCCAGAATCTCTTACCCAAGAGGCTGAAAAATAAGAATTGTTAAAAACATTTTATGAAATACTTGTGCTGAAGTTCAATGATAGGGTTCAACTTAAATATGGAAGCTTGCATCTTTGGGAGGCTCGTCGATACTCTTGCTACTGAAAATGTGATCTGTAGACTCCTGGGGCATCACCTGGGATCTAGTTAGAGATGCGTTGCCCACACTTATGACATCCAGCCTCATCCTACATCTACTAAGACAGAATCTGCATTTTATCAAGCTCCCCAGGTGATTTATATGCACATTAGAATTGGAGAAGCTTTGATCTACAAGATTTCCTTTGTAGATGCAGAGGAATGGAAGGGGAATGCAGGGAAACCATGCAATAAATATTCTTAACATCTGTTAATTTACTCAACTTGTATTTATCGAGTGCCGTTGATGGGCCATTCACTGTGCTAAGAGTTAGGATAGAGCAAAGAGTAATTAAGACTCTGCATATATGGGTATTGCATAGATACTTTGCTATGGACCTAGCACTGTACCAGGCAATATAAGACTGCAAAAGAAGTAAAATTCATTTGGCCAAGTATTTATGTATGTAATTAGTACATGTGCAAGTACTCTAGAGCTCCAGGAATTTATAGAGGTAAAAGCTCTTCCCTCGATAAGTTTACATGTAGTAGCAAAACACGTTCCCATCTCTTACATTTCAATGTAAGAGAGTCACTCTGTTAGACATTAATCAGGAGTCACTGTATTAAACATTAATCCACATCAGCTGCTATCTTCAGGAAACGTATAGTCTACTATCTTGGACCATCATCTTCAGCATCACCTGGGAGATTATGGGCAACACAGAACTACTGAATCAGAATCTAAATGATTCACATGTAAGTGAAAGGTTGAGAAGCACTGGGGCATTTCATAGCTACTATCTTCAGAGAACATTATTCTGAGCCCCACGAATTTGAAAGAGTCATATTCTACAAGGACAAGAGCCTGAGGTCAGGAGGTTGGTAGGCATGAGTTAAGTGCTTCTGGAGAGAACAAAGCTGACCAAAAGCCCAGGATAGATCACTAAGGAGGGCCCAGTGTGGGTATCTGGGCAGGGCATTAATATCCACTGGCATACACAGTGATGGATTCATCAATGTCTTCACAAAGATGTATGCTACATATCTATACGCTCTTCTACACAATTACATATATGTCCCCAAACATTGAAAGTTACAAGCGTTAATGAAACTAGTGAGTTAAATATACTGTTGTCTGTATATTGTGAAGAGAAGGGGACGCCTCTCATACGAAGCAGTTGCACAAAAGTTCTGCCCTTCGTATTTTGTACCTGAATGAAAATCGAAAACTCAAAATGCTGGACCAAGTTTATACATTCTAATATGGGCATAAAGGTGTATAAAAATTCTCAATTGTTTTCACACAAACATACTTAGAAATGCATTTAAAATCCTACAAATATAGAGAAATTTATGCCAGCCCTACTTTGCTGAGGACTTACAACTTCACTTACGTTAGAAGTGTGTCTTACACTATTTAACTACTTTACTATTACCTGTTTCCTCCCTAGCTTCTGTCTCTTTTGTCTCTTTGCTTCTTCCTTTCTTTAGGAAATATCTCTTGCTATTCTGACATCTGAAGTATATGACTTGGTAAACAGAATGACTGAAAGATTGAGATCTAAGCAGACAGCATACTTGATAAAAGAGGAGATAGCTTAGAATTTACAATTAGTAGCCTAGTTCAGCTTCCTTCATAGCACTACTGACATCCTTTCCAGGGGTATCTTGACTGCCTTGAACATGAATGTCATTGAGGATTTTTTTTGCCCTCTCTTGTTTCCTTGGCAACAGGTTGGTGATGCAGCAGCTATAATCCACCGTGTCCCTGATGATGCTGGTGTGGGCTGGTTGCAAACCCCTGGTAATGGCTGCAATGGGTACTGAACTTAACCAAATCTTTTCATTCTAATCCTTCTAAATGCATTATACAAAGAAATCAACCTAATAGAAGAATGCTTTACAATATAATTATTGGCATGACTACTGGCAAGGAAAGTATTCATCCTTCTTTTAAAAATAGCTTATCTTTGCATACATAACTTAATAGTGAGTCTTAATATGTAGAACTTCAGGTAATTGTATACATCAATTCAGTGTCAGAGCAATACATTGAAAAAAATTGTTCAGTGTTAATATAAAGTCTTAAAGAAAGGGGCAAGAGACCAAGAATCAGGACACTTTCTTTAGATTTATGTCAGGCATGTGGTCTTCTTTGGGCAGCCACATCCAACAGCTACTCTGTATCCCTTGAATGTTCTGAAACAAATCATGCCTGTGATCTGCAGAGAAAACGTGGAGAGACTGTAAATGGATCTCATCTCTCAGAGTTTTTTTCTAGAAGATAAGGTAAAGGGGGCAACTAGGGAAGATAGGTTAGCCGAGGTGGGAGTACCACCTAGGGAAAACATACAAGATGGCTGCAGGGACAGACACAAATGGAAATGGTTAGTACAGTTTTAGATGGACAAGGCAGCTGGAATAGAGATGGGCCTACTGCCAAAGACGGGATGGCTTAGACACTCAGGAATCAGTGAAAGGGGCTTTAAGTGAACATGATAAACAGAGGGAGATTCAGGTAACAAAACCATGAGGACCTGTTAGTGGAACAGGTAAGCAAGGAGGTCAGAATTTGACAAGGAAAAAAATTACAGTTTAATTCATCTAAAAAGTAGATTTTAGAACAAAATGGATTTCTTTTTAAAATACTTGAATCCAACCATTTGCTGAATTTATGCTGAGAATAGATTCAGAAGAAAAGAAGGCATGAAAGAGAATGTGTTTAGCCTAAAAAGTATGCAGGGGAAACAAATGCTGAGAAAACATAGTGAGGGTGAGGGCTGGGGGTGGTGTCTGAGAGACAGATGAGCAAGATTATGTTAAGGGGAAACAGGAAAAGGAAAGGTGAGGAAGTCAGATTGGCCAAAGATGCTGTTACTAAACTATCAAAGGAAAGAGAGTGTCTACCATGGTCAATTCAACTGAAGAAAAATATACTAAACATGTATACTAAACATGTGATAGCTATCATGAAGCATGCTGAGAAGTATTATTTTAAAATTATAAATTTTGCAATGGCCACATTATAGCTTGTGAACATTCTGAGTAATGTATTGCTTCTGAAGACTAGAAAATGTACACATAACCTGCTTTTTGTTCTCCAGTACTAATAGCCAGCTCAGGTACTGAGGAATAAATATTTTGGGAAAAGACATTTTATTTATTTTAAGAACACGGTCACTGACCTAACCTTTTGCTTCCTCCATTGACATAAGCAACATAGCCCAAGTAAATCAAAAAGGTAGTTTTCCTTCATGTTAAGGTCAGAACACATAGCATAGGAACATGAAGAATAAAAAGGAGAATCAAAGAATTCTCTCACTGCTGCATTTTAGTGGTTAATTGCACTGGCTTTGGAGTCAGGTAGCCTGGGCGGGAATCACAAATCTAGTTTATAATAGATGATTGACCTTGAGAGAGGAAATTAATTTATCCAGGCAACAGCATTTCTATCTTGAAAATGGTGATAATAATACTATCTACCTCATATCGTTATTGCTAGAATTAAATCGGGAAATGCACATGAAACTTCCAACACGGTTCTTGACACACAAAGGAATCTTAGCTCCTATGTTTTATAATTGTCAAAATACTTGACTAATCAATCTAATTTTGAAACCCAATGAAATTCATTATTAGTTTAACATCTGGATTGGGCAACTATGTTGAACAAAATAGAGTAAATGTCTGATTCCAATTGTTTATCTGATAGTACATCTGATACTATCTCATATGTAAAACTAGGTTTGCTAATGCTTTCAGAATCAGTCTATTAATATTAAAATGTTAGGCAATCATAGACTTAAATTATTTTCTTCTATTTCCCTTGGATATTTCCCTTTTAAAAATAGTATTCATATTTATTTAATTCAGTGAATTAAAGTTATGCTAGATTTAGAGAAACAGTATCTTTTTAATCAAACAATGGTTCATTACACAGATTCACTGAAAATTTTCAAATCATCTTAAAATGCTGCCTGTGATATTCCTTTGCTATTTTCTTTTCTGTCTCTTTTTTCTTTTTCTTGTGGTAACCTATATGGATTTTGTTGAAGTGAAAAGAGAATAGAAAAGGGAATGGAATTGAATTCATCTTGGTCAAGTATCTTTTAATGCAGAGCAGAGGTCAGACACTTGATAAAATAGGAGTAAATGTTCTAGGTCATGCTGGCACCATCAGCAGCAATAGAGCCAGTGGATAAAGGAGGATATTTGAACAAGGAGACCAGGGGAGAGCCCACAGAATGGTGAACAGACCAAAAGGATAGTGATGCTTCTACACAACAATGGATCATCAGTAGTTGGGTGATGAAGGAGATGAAGGAGACTGGACTCTCAATACTAGAAAAGAAGGGCAGAGCATAATGATGGCTTATAAATTAAATGAATCATAACCACATATCTAAGCAGGCAGCAAGTGTGAGAAACCCAAGAGAGGAGCAGGTTAAGAAGTGGATAAAGAAGTCAAATAATCAAAAAGCAATATTTACTATTGAATTCTATTAAATCTTTAAGGACGAATTAATACCAGTTTTTCTCAAACCACTCCAAAAAATTAAAGCAGAGTGAATTTTTCCTAACTCATTCTATAAGGCTAGCATAACCATGATAACAAAATCAAGCAAGTATACAACCTTAAAAGAAAACTACAGACCAATATCTTTGAGGAACAGAGACACAAAAATCTTCAACCAAATACTAGCAAACTGAATCCACAACAAATCAAACAGATGATAAACCATATCCAAGTGAGATGTATCCCAGGAATTCATGGATGGTCAATATATGCATATCAATAAATATTATACATCACATCAATAGAATGAAGGACAAAAACTATCTGATCATTTTAATAGAGGCAGAAAAACTATTTATAAAATTCAGCATTACACAATTCATGATAAAAATTCTCAATAAATTAGGTATAGAAGGAAAGTACCTCAAAATAAAGATTATATATGGCAGACCCACAGCTATTATCTTACTGAAAGGGAAAGCTTTTCTTCTAACAACAAGAACAAGATAAGGATCCCTACTCTCACCACTCCTATTCAACATAAAACTGGAGGTGCTAGCCAGTGCAATTAGGCAAGAAAAAGAAATAAACAGCATCCAAACTGGATAAGGGGAGTCAAACTCTTCCTGTTTTCAGATGATATGATCTTATATCTAGAAAAAACTAAAGGCTCTACCAAAAAGCTCTTAGAACTGATAAATAACCTCAGTAAAGTTGCAGAACACACAATTAATATATAAAAATTAGTGGTGCTTCTATTCATGAACAAAAAACTAGCTGAAAAAGAAATTAAGAAGGTAATTCAACTTTTAATAGCTACCAAAAAACAAAAAATACCCAAGAATAAATGTAACTGAAGAAGTGAAAGACCTCTACAAGGAAAACTACAAGAACAGTGATGTTAGCTTGGTTTTTTTTTTTTTTTTTTTAAAAAGAAAGAAAAGAAAAGAAAACAAGCTGCACACCTTAAGCATGTGTTCTCAGGACCTCCTGAAGGCTTTGTCATGGGCCATGGTCACTCATATTTGGCTCAGAATAAATCTCTTCAACTATTAAAAAAAAAAAGTGATGTTAGATGGTTTGGCTGTGTCCCCACCCAAATCTCCTCTTAAATCATAGCTCCCATAATTCTCATGTGTTGGAGGAGGGACCTGGTGTAAGATAATTGAATTATGGGGGCAGTTCCCCCATCCTGTTCTCATGGTGGTGAATAAGTCTCATGAGATCTGATGGTTTCATAAAGGGAAACTCCTTTCACTTGGTTCTTCTTTCCTCTCTTGCCTGCCACCATGTAAGACATGCCTTTCACCTTCTGCCATGGTTGTGAAGCCTTCCAGCCAATGGAACTTCTTTTTCTTTATAAGTTACTCAGTCTCAGGTATGTTTTTCTCAACAGCGTGAGAACAGACTAATACAGATAAAGGAAATTAAAGAGGATACAAACAAATGGAAAGACATCCTAAGCTTAGAGTTGGAAGAATTAATATTGTTAAAATGACAATACTGTCCAAAGCAGTCTATAGATTCAAGGCAATCTCTATCAAGATACCAGTTATATTCCTCACAAAAATAGAAGAAATAGAATACTAAAATTTGTAGTAAATCACAAAAGACCCCAAAGAGCCAAAGCAATCCTGAATAAAAATAATGAAGATGGAGGTATCATACTACCAGACCTCAAAATGTACTACAAAGCTATAGTAACCAAAACAGCAGGATACTGTCACAAAACAGACATGTAGACCAATAGAACAGAATAGAGAACCCAGAAATCCAGATATTTTCAGCCAATTGATGTTTTTTACAAAGGTGCCAAGAATGCTTACTAGGGAAAGGATAGTCTGTTTAATAAATGATGCTGGGAAAACTGGTTAAAAATGCAGAAGAATGAAATTAGATCCCTACCTCTCACCCTAAACAAAAATCAAGTCAAGATGGACCAAAGCCTGAAATGTAAGACCTGAAATGATAAAAGAAAGAAAATATACTGAAAGAAATAGAATGATACTAGAAGAAAATACAAGGGAAATGCTACACAATATTGGTGTAGGAAAATATTGTATGAATAAGACCTTAAAAGCACAGGCAACAAAGGCAAAAATAAGGTAGGATTATATCAAACTAAAAAGCTTTTGCACAGCAAAGGAAGTAATCAATAGAGTGAAAAGATAATCTATAGACTAGAAGGAAATATATGCACACTACTCATCCAACAGGGGTTTAGTATCCAGAATAGACAAGAAACCCAAACATCTCGAGTAAAAAAAAAATCTGAATAGATATTTCCCAAAAGAAGACATACAAATGGATAAGAAATATGTGTTTTAAATGCTTAACATTATTAATCATCAAGGAGATGCAAATCAAAACCACAGTGAGATATCATCTCACCCCAGTTTGGATGGCTGTTTCCAAACAGACAACAACAGCAATATACACAACGATGACAACAAAAACAAATGCTAGTAAGGATGTGAAGAAAAGAGTATTTTTATAACACTGTTGGTGGGAGTGTAAACTAGTACAGCTACTACGGAGAACGGTATGGAGGTTACTCGAAAAACTGCAAATAGAATGACCATATAATCCAGCAATTCTAATACTGGGAATTTATCCAAAGGAAAGGAAATTATTCTGTCAGAGACATTTGCACCCCCATTTTATTGCAATGTTATTTACAATAGCCAAGATATGGAATCAGCCCAGGTATCTGAGAACAGATGAATGGATAAACACACAATAGAATTCTATTCAGCCATAAAAAAGAATGAAATCCTGTCATTCATGGCCACATACATGGAATTGGAAGACATTATGTTAAGTGAAATAAGCCAGGAATAAAAAGTTAAACAGTGTATGTTCCCATTCATATGCCAAATCTAATAAAAAGGGTGATCTCACAGAAGTAAAAAGTAGAACAGAGGATACTAGAGGCTGGGAAGTATAGTGGCAAAGGAGGGATAGGGAGAGATTTGCTAAAGGATACAAAATTACAGCTAAATAGAGGAACACATTCTAGTGCTCCTTGCTACCTTAACATGACTATAGTTAGCAATAATACAGTGTTGAATAACTAGGAGAAAATGGTGTGTTTCCAACACAAGGAAATCATAAATATTTGAGATGATGCATATGCTGATCACTTTTTTCTGATCACCATATATTGTATGTATCAAAACATTACTGTGTACCCCATGAATATGTAGCATTTTTAAAAAGTAAAATTTTAAAAAAGATAGACCCCGCAACCAGGGAATCATTAGTCTTTTAGTGGTGCAACATGGTTCTGTCTCACCCAGAAATTTCTTGGATTTCCATTGGGAAAGAAATCCTTAATATGAACAGCCTAGAACTCGAAGATTTAAGGAGACTGGAAAGAAGAAAAGAAGAGGTAGCAGCTCAAGACAGATGTAGAACCAAAACCTGTTTGATGAACTAAATTTAGATGAATCACCAAGATCACATGGCATCTACCCAACAATGTTTTAAAATTTTGAGGTAACTTTGGGAATCATGTTTAACCGACATCCTGTCACTGGAAATCATTGCTGTGAGGGGAATTTTCATTCTTTGTTTTTCTCCAAGACTCTACCATTGGACAAAATGCCTGAAAGTTTCACTAGGTCATTTTCAAACTTGTATTTTTCAGTCCTCAGGAAAATCTCCAGAGGAAGAGATGCTTGCTAAGCAGAATTGCAGGGAGCCAACATGGGGCATGTTCAGGTGGCTTTGAGGAAAGTAACACTGACCTGAAGCTGTAGGGTGGCACTGGTGCCACAGGAATGCAAAGATAAGGGACAATTAAAGGAATGAGCCCGGTAATGTGGGAGGCACACGAGTATAAAGCATATTAAACATGTGACTAAATAGTTAACCTACCAGGTCTACTTATTAATACATAGACTTTATATCCCCAATTTTCCTTCAATTATAGAAGTTAACTTTGCACTTTAAATAGCATGATATGTGTATATATAAAAGTGTGCACACATGGGTTTGTGTGTGAATGCAAGTGTGTATGTCAATGTGTCCTTAGATTCCTGAGTCATTGAGCTGAGTCCCAGAAACTAGTAAGACCAATATGTTAAATTTTTTACTTCTCACTGTAAAAACTATTTTAAGGAGGTAACAATAGCAAACCAGTGGAAATTTTACCTAGATTGTGCTCCCTGTTGACCTATATTTTGAACAGTTTAAAACTAATGAGCATAGAGTTACCAGTAATTATTGGCAACAGAGTTACCAATAATTCTTTTAATAGATATACACCCGAGAAAAATGAAAACATATAGCCACACAAAATATTGTACATGAATGTTCATAGCAGTGTTATTCATAATACCCCTGTATTAGTCAATTTTCACATGGCTATAAAGAAATACCTGACACTGGGTAATTTATAAAGGAAATAGGTTCAATAGAGTCACAGTTTAGCATGGCTGTGGGGCCTCAGGAAACTTACATCATTGGCAGAAGGGGATGCGAACACATCCTTCTTCACAAGGCAGCAGGAAAGAGAAATGCAGAGTGGAAGGGGAAGAGCCCCTTATAAAACTATCAGATCTTGTGAGAACTCACTCACTGTTACAAGTACAGCATGGGGGAACCTCCTCCCCAATACCCCATGATCTAATCACCTCCCACAAGGTTCCTCCCCTAACATGTGGGGATTACAATTCAGGATGAGATTTTGGTGGAGACACAAAGCCTAATCATATCAACCTCAAAGTGGAAACAATCCACATGTCTACCTGCTGATAAATGGATAAACAAAATGTGGCATATCAATGCAGTAGAATATAATTTAGCACTGAAAAGTAATGAAGTTCTGATATATGCTCAACATGAATAAATCTTGAAAATATTGTAGTATATGAATTAAGCCTGTCCCAGAGGACCGCATTTTGTATGTTTCCCTTTATATGAAATAACCAGAATAAGCAAACCTTCAGAGACAAAGTGATAGTTGCCACAGGGTATGTGGGGCAGGGGAGAAATGAAGAGTAACTGCTAATGAATATGAGTGTTTTTGAGAGAGTAATGAAAATATTCTAGAATTAGATTGTGATGATGGTCATGCAGCTTGGAATATATGCTGAAAACCTCTAAACTAAACATTTTAAATGGGTTAATAATAGGGTATGTAAATTAAATCTCAAGTTAAAAAACATAAACCACTCAGAATTTAGGAAATGTACTTCCTGTGGATGTAAGCCAGTATGATGCACTGGGTAACAGTGTAGATTCTGGAACCAGACTGCCTGGATTTGAGTACAACTTTGCCACTTACAAGCTATGTGATTTTATGCAGGTCACTTGACTACTTTGTTCCCCAATTTCTTTATCTTTAAAAGGGATGGATAATTGTACACACCTCTTGAGATCTCCTTGAGGATTAATTCATAACTTTAAGTGCTCAGAACAGTACCCCACACTTTGCACAATAAAACCATTTGCTGTTATCATCATTATCATCTTTACTAATGTGTTGCTGTGTTGGGACCTGAGAACAGGGTCACACCCCAGTGAGTAGGTGGTAATTCTCTTAGACAAGGTCATTATTCCTGTTGGCAATCATCCTGGCCAGCAACTGACCTTTGGAGAGGTAATGAGATCTTGGAAAGTAGGACATAAACATCTCATTGAGTCTAGGTTTTTATTTTTCTCAGAGCCTTCGACTCCTTGAAACCAGATTTCTAGAGATTTTAGACTTGCTTGAGTAGGTTTCTGGTGATGAGGTTATGTTGGTCTCTACCTCACAGAAAAGCTTAGAAGGCAGGGAGCCTCATAACTCATCAGGAACTATCTAAGGAATTTTTGGGTGTGCCATGACTGGCCCTTGATCTCTGAGCACAACCACATCCAGGAGCAACTATGTTACTCTATGACTTGTGAGTCCCTTCTGTCAATGAGGAACTTCAATAAAGTCCAATTAAAAGACATAGCCTGGGGTCTACTCTGCTATGGAAAGTAAAGAAAAGGGTGCATTCCATCTTTTCAATGAAATATTATACAGGAGAGCAGCCTCTGGCCCCATTTCCATCTCACTCCAAGGTTAGTGGGATGGTTACAGAAATCACCAGGGAGGTCAGGTGTCCCAGATCACAAGAGGAAATCAGCAGATGTGGAATAGGTCTGTAGATTGAATAGAACTGGTAAGTCCAGAGCACTAATGACTGGGAAAAGAGGCAGAGGCCCAGAATGACAGAAGATCCTGGTTGGACAGCACCATCCTGGACACTAGGAGAGGAGAGGACTAGGTTAAGGATGTGTAAGGACTGATATCCTATTACACTGACATGTAGGGTTGAGAACTATCATAATTGAGGTACTTAGGTTACTAAGAATGTGCCCATACTTTTTGACTAAGAGAAGAACTTTGAAAAATTCCACAATCCTTATATTCAAGGAGCTTATGATCCAGTGTTTGGGACTGTCAAGTAAATATAACAATCATAAAGGAAAACACGGGATTTGGGGATAGATTGAGCCTTGAGGGATCCAGAAAATTTTCTTCCTATGGAAGATGTTGAAAGAAAGCCTGAAAGTAGAAAGTTATAGTAACCTAAGTACCTCAGTTATGATGGTTCTCAGCCCCACCTGTCAGTGTAATAGGATGTCAGTCCTTACCTTCTTTGCTACAGGTGAATCAGTCAAACTCTTTCAAATCCCAAGAACTGAATTGAGGCTAAAGCTCCTGAAATCAGTTCCACAACATCTTCCATAAGAAGAAAACTTCCTGGCTCCCTCAGGGCTCTATCTACCCCCAAATCCTGTGTTTGTCTTTATCATTGTTTTATGATAAAAATCACAAAACAGTCCCAAACACTTGACAGTCCCAAACACTGGGTCATAGGCTCCTTGATATAAGGATTGTGAAATTTTTCAAACTTCTCTTTTCTTTTATCTTTTTCTTTTTCCTTTTAGATTTCTGGGTCACCATTGCTTAACTGAACTTCTATTCTTGTGCCAAGCACACAGAAAGTACTAGCTGAATGAATGAATCATCAGTTGAGGATAATTTATTTATGGGAAGTTGTCAGATTGCAACCACATCTTTGTGTTAAGGTGGGATCCAATCACAGTGCTGTTGTTCCTTTCCTATCCCTGAGATGTACTGAGCTGTCTGTTCTGACTCTCCCATTTCTGCTCAGTTCAGCCCCTTCCATTTCTGGATTCATTTCCTCCTGTTCTCGCTCCTTTGTGCCCTCTGAAGTTCCTGCTTTCCTACCAAGAACATTTCAGCTATGTTCAGATCTTTTCTGAAAAAGACCTTACACACTGTTGTTTAATGAATCCAGGACCTTTTACCTGTGAGGCTGCTTTATCTCAGTTCTACTGATTCCTCTTCTTTCAATTAACATTTAAATGTTGATGGTTCTAGAATTAGACCATTTGATTTTACTCTTCTTATTTTATATCTTATTTCCTGAGGGGACCTGGGGACTAAGTATAAAGTAAATATTAGGGAGAAGGAAGATATAAGGCCAGAACATTTAAGTTGGAAGCTCATTGAGGAAGGATGTTAATGCCATGCTATAGAGTCTCATTTGGAGGTTAGGGGTCATGGTGGGTGTGGATTAAAGGTTCTTAAGAACAGGAGTTGCATAAAATTATTATTCCAAAAAATAATTGTTTGTGGGTTCTAAATGGGCTAGTGACAGTAAAGCTTGAGTCAAGGAGATCAGGTGATTTGAGCTGACCCTGGGAATGGACAGTGGTATAGGTGAGAAAGATGGATTTAACATATTTCCAAGGAAAAAAATGTACAAGATGTAGTGGCCTGTTAGACATAGCAGATAAGATAAAAGAAGTGAAAGATGCCTGGAGGTTTTGGCTTGGGTAATGCACAAATGGTGATAATGCATTAACAAGATGAGAAATAGAAGAGGACAAGAATAATTAGCCATGATCTCACATAGTGGTATTATTAAAGTAATGTCTCTAGGTCTTTCACGGTCAGCGTCTTGTATGGATGGGTGGCAGCTAATTAGTTCTATTAGAAGTGATGTGGGCAGGGCCTCAGTTAACAGATGACAAAAGTATTTCAACTTGAAGCTTTATTTAAGCAAGGTTTCATAGCTCTTTCCACATTAACCAGGATTACCACAAAGACATAGCATAAGAGAACTAACAGGAAAATAAAAATCTTTGTCTGAGTCCCAGTTATGCCACTTGTCTTCTGTAGAAGATAGAGTATTTCACTTCTTTGAGATAATTTTTTTTTCTTATCTGCAAAATGGAAAGATAATCCCTCCCAGGGTAGTGATAAAAGTTACATAAAATAATGTGTAGAAAATTAATTTGTGAGCTACCAACGCAATAGCTGGCTGGGAGAAATTTAATGCCAGTCTTAGGAATCGTTGAGGCTCAGGGTTTGAAAGGCAAGATTTAGAGTTAGAAGTATGTGTCCAATATTCTGTCATAACTGCATGTCTATATTGTGATGAGACCACCAAGTAATTTAAATAGCTCCATGAGCGGTAATGTTATATTCTTTTATTTTTTTTTGAGAGAGAGTCTTTCTCTGTCACATTTCACAGACCAATGATGTGTCTAAGATGGAAGATACCTTAAAGATTATATTGTTTTCTTTTCTAGATGATGTGTTTGAGGCAAGCGAGGTAATACAGCTTATCTAGGATCACAGAAACCAGTGATAGCTAGGATAAGACACATGCTTCTCAACAAACTCTCAGCTCAGGGCTCCTCTGCTACATAACAGAACATTCCCCTGCTACTGAAAAAAAGACATCTCATTCTGGCCAAGGAGTCATCATCTTTTTTTTGTTTAATTTCCGCTTCATAAAGCCAGAATAATTTCTGGTTCAAAACTATTCTTTGTTGGCCTGGCTGTTTTACCCAAAATGTTTTTCATTTTATCTTGCCCTGGAAATTAACATTTTCCTTTCTTTGGGAAAAAAAAAAAATGGTAAAGCAATGGAAAACTTCTACTCAACTCATACTTAAGCATTTCTAAGCCCTGAGAGAGGGGAGGGAAGAGGTAGAAGTGGCTTCACACTATCTAGGGAATGTTAGCTGGAGCACTCTGCAGCCTTGTAGCAATGGAGAAGTTGTACTGTGTGAAGTTTCAAACTCAAAGTGACAGGAAATTTACAATTTTGCTTTTCATACCACTCCTCCAACCTGCCATGGCACTTGTAGAAATCCCATTTTAATCATCTGGTCCTTACCATCTCCATTCCCATAATAACCACTTCCCAATACCTTATTGAGGAGACTCTTGACAGGGGTCACTCTGAGACGAGGCTGAGCAAGGAGAGGAAGTGAAATGAGAAAGGACATCTCTTGACTCCCATGGTGGCTAGAGGACTGTTAGGTGATTAAGAGCAGGGGACCTTGTGTACCATCTTCAGCACTGACTCATTTAGGCACATTCTCCTTTGAGTGCTGAAGTGTGCTCTAGCGAGGTATTAGATGGAGAGCGAAGATATGATCAAAGCTCTGATGATCTCCCATTCATATTCAGGGGGTAGGAACTGTGCTTTCTTTATCTTAATATCCTTTGCACTTATCTCAGTACTCTGCATATAGGAGAGTGCACAGTACAGTTATGTGTGTGTGTTTAACTTATTGATATATAGTTCACATAGTATATGCACAATACAGTTTTGCTGAACAAATACATCTGAATGAAACAATGACTTCCTGAGACATCCAGCCGCCAGACTACCAAGGTAGCAGTGCCTGGGCATGCTGGCTCATGCCTGTAATCCCAGCACGTTGGGAGGCCGAGGCAGGCGAGTCACTGGAGGCCAGGAGTTCAAGACCAGCCTGGCCAACATAGCAAAACCCCATCTCTACTAAAAGCACCAAAAATTAGCTGGGCGTGGTGGCACATTCCTATAATCCCAGCTCCTTGGGAGGCTGAGGCAAGAGAATGGCTTGAACCCTAGAGGTAGATGTTGCAGTGACCTGAGATTGCACCACTGCACTCCAGCCTGGGTGATGGAGCCAGACTCTGTCAAAAAAAGAAAAAAGCTAAAAGAATTATATCAAGCAAGAACATTTATTGAGCTACCCGCCCCTCGCCACATCCCTGACAAATCCTCATTCATTTCCTTGTTGATAATCTTAATAAAAAGTTTTATTTCTTTTTCTCAAAGTTCTGATAATGAACACACAGATGTTCCCAAGACAAATAATAATAATTATTAAACCTTTAACGAATACTTATTATGAGCCCATGCTATATTAAGGATTTTGTGTGCCTTTCTCATTTATTCATTACAACACCCCTTTGAAGGAGGCACTATTATTAACCTCGTTTTATAGCTGAAGAAACTGAGGATGAGCGAGGCCACACAATTTTTCCATGCTTAAGACCTAGCACAGGGAAAAGCAGGAACTGGAGGAAGGTCTATAGATTTTGAAACCTTTTTACATTTATCAAGGACTTTCCAATTCTCCTCAAGTGATCACTTACACTCTGGAAAAATCAGAAAATCTAGAGGATGCTGATGCTTGAGATAGACCAAAGAAATTGTTAACAGGAAAATATTTGCAGAGCCGAGAGGAAGAGGAGAAGTTGGAGCCCAGTAGAATGTTGGTGCTCTTCATGGTTTTACTGTGAACCAGTCTTGCAAGGAGAGATTATATAGATGAAGATACTTGGAGATTTTTTTCCACTGCCTCTCTCCAGAGTTTTAGAATGCCTGACATGAGTCTGACATGGCCATCTACAAAGCATTTCTCTAACTGGGATGAAAGCCAGCAAATAAATCCTTGTGTTTCCATTAGAAATTGTTTTGAGAAAAGCTTCATATAATATTTGAAGTTGAAGGTGGTAGAAGGGGTTGCAATAAAAGAACTGATGGCAAATGTACCTTTCAAAGGATTTTTGAAATCTGTATCTATTATATATAGGTTCATAACATCTATTTAACATATGCACATTTGGCTAGAAGTTGTGGCTCCCAGCTATAATCCCAGCACTGTGGGAGACCTAGGCTGATTGTTTACTTGGGTCCAGGAGTTTGAGACCAACCTGAGCAACATGGAAAAACCTCGTCTTGTCGAAAAGTACAAAAATTATCCGGGCATGGTGGCACATACCTGTAGTTCCAGCTACTCAGGAGGCCGAGGTGGGATGATCATGTGAGCCCTGGAGGTGGAGGTTGCAGTTAGCTAGCAGTGATGGCACCACTGCACTCAAGCCTGGGTGACAAAGCAAGCTCCATCTCAAAATACACACACACACACACACACACACACACACACACACACACATTTACATATACATGCATATTTATCTTATTTAGAATTTTCTATAATCCCAAGTACATCTTTTAACACCAGAATAATTTAGATACCACCAGAAAATCCACAGGCTTCATTCACACTGGAGATAAATAAACCTGGGCAATCACATTTGGAAAGATAGAAATCGTTGCTCCAAATAGACAGAGGTAATTGTGCCCTGAATATTTTTCTAATGGGGAATAAAAACAAGAAAGCTTATTTCTAAAGGGAAATAAAAAACAATAAAGGTTTAGGTGTAGGAGCCCAGTAAAGAATAAGAATAGACATGAGCAAAAAGTTTAACGGACTCAAGTTGAACAGCGTGGTGGGACTTGCAGTTGGGGAGACTCACCTTACTCTCTTTCGTACCCTCTATTCATTCCTCCCCCATAACAGTGGTTCCCAGAAGCATCCTTCTCTGGAGACCTTTTAAAAATTTCAGATTCCTAGGCAACACCCATAGCTTGGTGAACCTGAGAAAGTCAAATGGTTCCTTATTTCTGCATCATTGAGTAATCAATGCGCATAGGAGCTTGGGGAGGCCACTGTATTTTCTGATGTTAAAAAATAATTCTATCTTGTTATGTTGTGAACATGGTGGGTTTACTTGCTGGAGACCTGAACTTGCTACAATTTGCTGTGGAATGGGTGGTAGATCAAGTGATGGTTTGTAACTTCTTCTCCATCTCTAAAATAGAGACACACAATGCTCAATTCATTGACAAAGGAAAGGAAGGTAAAAGGATATAAAGCAATTTGAGTATTTTGGTGGGAATAAACTATACAGATAGAACACAAGTTCCACATTTTATTTAGGAAAACCAAACATATAGGCCATGTTTTGTCTACTGTTTTCCAGAACTGTGTACCTGAGAGTGGGGATGTAAGCTTGAAATATCTCTTTTATAGAGTTGTGTTCATTTAAGAATCCACAGGATCCCATGTCAGTTCTCTGGGGTGCTTATTCAAAACACAGATTCTCCAGCCTGGGCAACATAGTAAAACCCCTTCCCTACAAAAAAATTTTTAAAATTAGCCTGGTGTGGTAGCACGTGCCTGTAGTCCCAGCTACTTTTGGGGCTGAGGTGAGAGGATCACTTCAGCGCAGGAGGTCAGGGCTGCAGTGAGCCTGTGATGGAGCCATTACATTCCAGCCTGGACTCTGTTTCAAACAAAACAAAAGAAAACAGATTCTCCAGCCACCATCTACACCTTCTACACTGAGATAGCGGAATCATAATATCTGAGTTATGGAGCTTGAGTGTCTTGTTTTTAATAGGCTCTCCAGGTGCTTCTTATGAACAACGAAGTTAAAGAACCATTGCTCTGGAGGGTACATCTTCTAAGGCAGGAATGAAAATACATTCATTACTGTAGCCTTTTCAGTTTATTAAATATACTAGGTGGACAAATAACATCCTTCGAGGAAACAAAGGCATAAAGAGAGAAATTATTTCATCCTTGATCCCTCTCATAGCATGTTTTTATAATCAGGGGCCTTGTGATCTGTGTCTAGGGTGAGTAAGCCGAGCTTTAAGCTATACCTCCTGATGGGGAGGGAGCTTTAGACACGGGAAATGCCCCTTTCAAAATGATCCAGAAAGGCTTTCAAGAAAAGCCTCCTGGGAGCTAATTAAGGAGCCAGAGGTAGACAGTCTGCTGAATTAGATCTTTGGTAAGCCACTGAACTCAAAGATGAAAATCTCAGACCAGGAATAGCCATGAAAACCCCTGAGGCTGAAGGGATATAGGCTGATAGCAAAAGGTCAAACAGATCATGGTCAGTAAACTGGTAGCTAGAGGGGACAAGGAAGCCACAGGTCCAGCTTCTACAAAGCATTAAGCTTCTGTACAAAGCATGAGAGAAAATTGGAAATTGAGACACTTCTGAGTCTAACTTTAGTGAATACTAGGTGATAGGGGCCGGGGAAAGTGGGGACAGGATGGGCGTTAACAGAGCAGAAATGCCTGAGCAGTAAAGTGCAAAACTCAATGCTGTTGGCTCCCTAGTTTTAAAAGGATTTTGACCACTTGTGAGTTTGGTCCCTTGGAAAATAAAAACTTCTGCGGCTTCCACAGAGAAGGTGGAAACAGGCCTCCCTGAAGAGTTAATTGTTACAAATTGCTTCTTATGATGATCGTATAATTACATTTTCTGTTCTAACCTTATGCATTTAAGAAGCATTATGGTACAACCCCTAGTAAACTATGTTTCATGCTGATTTCCCACATACCCCTACATGCTGTAATATTTTCCAAACAATTTTTTTTTGTCAGCTTTTAGTTAGGTGAAAACTTTGGAAAAAACCAATGTTAAAACTTCCTAGGACAAGAGCTGTGCAAATGGCAGGGGACCTGTGACAGCCTGATTACACTTATTGCTTCATCCACTGCTTCACTTGACAATCCGGGAATTGAGCCAGAGTGAGTGATGTAATTGCTGTGGAATAAGCAGTGGATTCCCAGTTTCCTTCTGCATGCTAATGGATCATCCTTGACCTCAGTTCTCTAAAACCCTCAAAGAGCATCAAACAAATCCCAGAAAGGGTAGGGAGTCCCCAGAATTCCTTTAAGATGCAAACAATCTAGCTTAGTGTTGCAGAAATCACACAGATCACAGCCAACTACTGCCAAATAAAGCAGCAAATCCCTCTAATTAGAAAGGCCAATTAAAGAATTAAAAGGGAAATGGTGAATCCCTTATTATGGATGATGAAGAATGTCTTCTCTTCTTTCTTTGATGTTAATCATCTGTGCAGTATTGTCCTGGGTTAAGCACCCTCAGGACTGTTTATGAGTAGCACTATGACAGAATTTGAGTCAGCCGGAGTGACACAACCTGAGAGAGAGACAGGGCAATCTAAACCTTTTGGGCATGTGCCCTTTTTTTCTTTACTCTGCTTATCTGGGTCTCAAAAACGTTTGCTCAGTCTTTTAAACCTATGGCTTACGTGAATCATTGTTATCCTGTAGATGGGACAATAATAGATGAGAACACAGGATAGGTTTGTCAGCCTAGTACCTGCTGGTGGTGAGTAAAACAAAGAGCTAGATAATTAAACCACAATAGGTAGGTAGGTGTACTTGTTCACCTTGTTGCAGCTTCCTAATTCATATTCCTGACTTAGAACTTCAGAAGATTCTTCCTATTGAAACTGTCCTTGCAAAAAGTATAACTGAGAAAATTATGACTATGGAAGATATCTGACCTAACCGACTCCATCTTGCTTCTAACCTCCAAACTGTCTTTGTTCACCCCTGGGCATAGGCCTAACTAACTTTGGGAGGAACTTAGTTTATAGTTTAACTTTGAAACAGAGATGATAACAGCCCTTTCCCAAAACAAACTCCCTTCCTGCCTGGGGACTAGACTGCCTTTGAAGGACTAACAAATTAGCCACAAGATTAGAAATTATGGTTTAGGAAGCATGCAGCTGGAGGCTGCAAATTTCTGAACCTCTCCAAATTTCTCCTGTTGTAAAACCTAAGATCAGTGCATGAGCTATTTTGCAGACCCTATATGCAATGGATCAGCTGGCACCACACAGATCTGTAAACTGGCTCATCTGGTGTTGTGATCCCCACATGGGAACTGACTCAGCGCAAGAGAACAGGTTCAACTCCCTATGATTTCATCACTGACCTAACCAATCAGCACTCCCAACTCACCTGCCCCTGTCCCCCTAATTATCCTTAAAAACTCTGATCCCTGAATTCTCTGTGAAACTGATTTGAGTAATAATAAAACTCCAGTCTCCTTTATAGCCAGCTCTGTGTAAATTAAATTCTCTATTGCAATTCCCCTGCCTTGATAAATCAGCTCTGTCTAGGCAGTGGGCAAGGAGAACCTGTTGGGCCATTACACTATTGTCCTATAAGGGATGTAAAAAGAAAATATTCATTTGAGATATTAGAATGGTACAAACCCCTGTCTTTGAACTACTTTTCATTACCTAACATTGACTGAGAGGCTTACTGGATACCAAGCACTGTACTGATCTGTGCATTTTCCCTGGATTCTCTCATTTTATCCTCACAACGACCTTTTTGGATATGTTTCCTTTAGGATATTACCTTCCTTTGACAGATGAGAAAACTGAGGCCTAGAGAGGATAAATAATTTGCCTAAGGGTACAAATCTAGTAAGTAGCAAAGTAGGAACTTGTCCTAGGAATAAAATTCTAATTAGTTAGTACACCATGCTACCCTTAATAAGATTGCCTTTGTAATGTGTTTAACATAAAGTCATAGTAATACGTAAAGTATTCTTGTTATTATTATTAAAATGTTTGGTTTTCCAAGTCATTGAGAGGATACAACAGACCTATTAAAATGTAGACACGTGAGAAAATATGAAACAAATCAACATGTTTCTAGTAATATCTTCTTTAAGCTCAATTGTTGAGGGGTAGACCTGGCTGTAACTTCTTCTTATCATTCATGTATCTTTCAAAAATAAAATAGATTCTTTTGACCTATCCCCTAAATTTTTATTACAATCCAGCAAGTATGAAAGAATGTATAGTTAAGGGTAAAAGAGAAAGAATTAACATAAACAAATCTATTTATAATATTATTCAATGCTTTCCTTAAATCATTTGAATGATTCTACATGAAGCCACAATGATACAATTTTCTTTGAAACAAATTGCTTATTTTCTTGATTCTTAGATGCAAATTTCTTCACATCTTGATGTTTTTGAAACTAGTAGATGCGTTATAATCAATATGAACATTTGAAATAGAGTTTTTTATCCTCCTTCCGCTCTCCAAGAAGCTATTATTAAAATTATGGTGTATCTTAGTATCTTAAAATAGAAGAAAGATGGTAGTATTTTGCATTTTCGTTAAGATTTATAATACTAGGTCTGCCAATATAGCTCTCCCACTGTTTGACTCTATGGACAATTAAATTTGTCCAAACCGGCACTTAGCCACAACAGAAGAAACACTAAATATCTTTTAAAATCTAATTTTATGTCTAGATTTGGGTTTGTAAATACCATTCCTTAATTGAGGAAAACAAAAAACAAAAACAAAAACAAAACAACCACAGGACTGGTTCTAGGTTTGGGGCAGAGAAAATACAAGATGAATTTACAATATCTTACAGTACTACAAAGTAAAGAAGTGATTTTTTTTTAAAACAAAAGATGGAGACCTTTTAAAAAGGCCAAATTGAAAATGCACTCTCTGATCACATCTGTGATGATTTATGCATTGAAATGCATAATTATGGTAATTTATTATAATCCATTGCCATTGAATAAGAACCAATGAGTTCATACTGATAGTAAGGAAATACAAAAGTAAACAAGAAGGGAAAAAAGAAAACCCTTAAAATAAAATGGGGTTCTAAATGGGACAAGAAGGATCACCCTAATAGTGAAATTTCATATAGTGAATCTTATAATAATAGTACTGAATAAATATCAAATATTCTCAATTAAATAATTGCACTATGTTTATGTAAAAGCATGTTCTTATTCTTAAGAAATATCAAAGTATTTAGGGGTAAAAGGGCATGATTTATGCCACTTAATTTCAAATACTTTGAAAGGGAAAAGGGAAATGTGGTGAAATGTTAACAATTGGTAAATCAGAATTAATAAAATGCAAAAGCTACTTTTATTATTCTTGAAACTTTTTTGTATTGGAAATTATTTCAGAATAATGAGTTAAAATTTTTTTAAACTTACTTGTATTCTGTTTGAATGTATTTTCAAAATGATATTTGAAGCATTTTTGTCACTAGGTTTTGACAGAGGCCAACCTGGAAATTTGTAATTAAGAAATAATAAATAAATAAACAATTTCTAAGTTAATGTTCAGTCCCAGGATTCAAAAGAAGTTCTTATGTAGAAGAAAGTTGTTAGATGGAAATTATTTGGAAAAAGGATTTTACATATATCTTTGCAGTCATGTTGTATGACTGATTTATAATATGCTTTCAGAATTAGGAGCAAAAAAAAATCACCATTATGAAAGTTAAGGAATTTAAAGGGAAAGCAGAACAATGAAATATTGAATGATATGGGTGCCAAGCAAAATGGAGTATAGTTTTTTGCAAAGGTCTTTGATGACAAGCCAAACACTGAAAAACAGAAACTGTACATAAATTCTATCTTTTAAAAAATTTCTGGGTGAATTATTTTACAATTCTCCAGGGCTAGAATGAGAATTAAATTAAACATACATTAATAATAGTTAAGAGTTACATATTGATGTCTTATTATATCATGTATTTATTTACTTTCTTTAGCATATACTGTTTGTATTCCTTCGAGTAGTTTATTATTTTTGTATACCATCTTCTCATTAGTTGACGCTTCAACTTTGCTGTCATGCTGAAATTCAATTTTAAAGAAAAGACAAGTTGCCTACAAAATATAGAATGACGCAGGTCCTCAATTACTCATGATCATAGTCCAGAGAAAGTTACCTAATTTGTCTGAAAGTTGCAAAGTGATTTGCTTTGGAATCCAAGTCTACATCAGGGGTGAAATGCCATTGATATAGTTGATTTTCCTTATAAATGTGTTCCCCACATCAGAGATGCCAAATAGATTTGATCTGACATGTCAATTTCAGTTCATTTATTATGCCTGCTTAAGACTTTGTGATCCAAAAGATTGTGAAGCTACTTGAGTACCGTGCAGTAAAAAGCCCTGATGGAGGGTGGCAGTGTGTCTCCTCTTTGCAATCCCCAGTCTCACAGGTAACAGGTGATTGTCAGCTACCCCTAACTGAGGGTGTTCTTTGCTTTGCCTAGTACATGTTTCAGCAGCACATTTTTAACCAATATCTTGAAACACTAATGCTGGTATATACCAGAAAGTTTTGGTTCTTCTCACTAACAAGGATTATGATGGGTATCTCTGGACCTGTGGAGTAGCTGACATTTTTTAAACAGTATATTAGGTTATAGAAATCTGTTCCTCTTCTACCCTCTTGGTAAAACCATTAGTCATCCATGGCAATCAGTTAAGAATCATCCATCTTCAATAGGTACTATAATCATCAATGGGTGAAAGTTTGAAAAGAAACAGGATATTTATATAAACTCAAAACCTCTCTCCACAGACTTTGTTAACATATTAAGAAAATAGTAACTTTACAATGGAAATACATGACACACAGCCCCTCACACAACATCACACACAGCATTTAAAGCTACAGTTTTCAAACTAAAATGATTAGAATCTTAAGAACGCCAAATACTTGATAGGATAATGAGGCTGACCTTCACACAGGCACTAGTTAGCCCTGAATTAGAGCTCCAGACTACAAAATCATCAGTGTACAAGTAGTTATTGAGTCCTAACTATGTGGAAAGTATTGTGCTAGCTACTTTAGGGGAAGCACAATTAAATAAAATTGTTCTCCTGCTCTCCTGGAACTCAGCTCTACTTGAGGAGATAATACATTCACAGAAGTAACTGTGATACAGGCAATAGATTATCAGGGTCATGGGAGTGGTAAAGGATGAGGACCAGTGAGAAGTACCATCTCTCCTTACTGCATATCTCTGGACCCAGCCCCATTATTAAGAGAGAGTTGAAGACAACAGATTAGCCCTGAAAAGAGCCCTCTAACATCACAAATGCAAAAGCTAGACTCAGATAGATTGTTATTTGATGAGAAGCACATGTTATAATTCAGGTCTCCTGCTTTTTCTGATGTAAATAGGGAATTTCTCCTAGTCTGGTTTCTTAAGCTGCTGTGGGGTGGTGGAAAGGGTGTGGGACAGGAATGGATTCTCATTAATTACAGCTATGACACTTAATCCTGTGCTAACTTAATTTTCTAATTGTAAAAATGAGGATAATACTATGTACTTTGCTTCTTATGCCTCATGAGTTGGTTAGGAGATTCATGTGAGACTGCATGAAAGTACTTTGAAAATAATTAAGTGCTATAAAGACGTAGAGGATTATTAATAGCATCTGTCATATATTAAGTACTTATGATGTGCCAGGCATTGTGCTGGCACTTTATATTCATTAGCTTAGTTAACCCTTCTGCAACCTTCTGAGGTAGATGCTGCTATCAACATTTTATTGAGAAGGAAACTCAGCTTTACATTAGTTATTTGCATAAAAGTAATTGTCCTGAAGAAATTTCAGGCTTGAGCAACTATATTCTACAGTCCCCACATAATCATTTTTCTCATCAATTATTATGGAAGATGCCAAATGGTTGAGTGACCATTCTCTACCAATGGACAAGAGCAAAAACCCTGATTTAACTTGGGGTCAGCATGGGGACCAGATTTACACTTGGTATCAGCATGGGGTTAAAAACCAAGGACCTTGCTAGGGGTGGAGCAGAGCAGAAGTGAGTGGAGAAGGTAAGCCTTGGAAAAAAGAGCATTTCTCAAGAGGCTCAGTAAATCCCTTTCCTTCATGTATGCATGAACATGCACACTCCAGCCTTGGGTATTTATCAAAGCTAATTTCACACTAATATTCAAGGCTTGCTACGAAGGCACTGATTAATCCATTAGCCACCCTTGGTAGTAACAAGCTGAGGAATTATTGCTTCAACTGCTCTCTTCCTGCTCAAAGTCCAATGGGGCTGCCACACATTCTCTTCATTGCCATGGATTCGATGAAAGTTCCCTGGTCAATGAACCAGGCCACTTGAGGACAAAATCTGAAGCCAAAGCTAGGGAGCCTGGGGAGCCAGCAGCTGATTCTGGGAATCTTGGCTTCTGTTTATAAAGGTGAATCCAAATTCTGCTCTCATTCTCCAAAATTCCCAAGCAAAAGCCTGAGGCTGAGAGCAAAAGGTGAAATGAAATTTAGAAATAGAACCCCAGAGGATATATGCCTGCATGTTATGTGGAAGCAGGAAGAAGAGAACAGTCTGAAGGGGGAGGGGCGTTAAATTCATTGTTGGAGTATCAGCATTTCCCAGCTAGAAAAGAGTGTGGCTGGCACTGAGAAAGCCTCTCCCGCAAGGCTGCCCTGTCCTCACCCTAACATCTCCTGGAGCACAGGGCCCCAGCAAGAATTATCATGCTGATTGCATGCTGGCTAGAGAAGCAGTAGCTAGAGAAGAAAGGCACTCCATGATGAAGTAAATACCTCAGTGCTGCCCAGTTTGAAGATATCTTTGCTGATTCTGGTTAGGCCAATGTGAATAGCAAAGGGACATCATCTATTCTATCTTGCCACCCCCTCCCTAATCCCTTCCAGAAAAATAATGCAAGAGAGGTGATGGAAAAAACTTGGGGGTCCTCTGACTTCTTTCCTAAAAGCTGAGAATCCTCCCAAATGTATACTGAAGCTCACTGTCCTTTAATTTGATTATTATAGGCACTGTGCCAGTCACTCAGTATGCATCATTTTATTTAATCTTCACAACATTCCTAAGAAATAAGAGTTATCCCTTTTTACAGATGAGGAAATTAAGGGTCAAAGATTCAATGACTTGTAGCTGGTAATATAGATACAAAGAAATGAATTAGGGTCAGAACCCATTTTCTCTAACTCCAGAGCTCGAGTACTTATCCCTACAGCTTACTGTTGAAATGCCACACTTTGGGCATTTCCCAAGCAAGAATAGCAAAAGAGAAGTTTGGCTTTGGTGATCTCAGGTTGTGTGCATGTATGTGTCTCTGTAAGTGAATCATGCTTATTTTTATTCTATCTTCAATCTCTTGCTCCCATCCCCCAACTCTTTGCACCCATATATACTTTTTACCTATCCTAGCAGTTTTCTTATTCTCAATTCTTTTGTCACTTATCTGAGAAATTAATTCATGAGCACATGTTAAGAATTTAATAGTTTAACTTTCCCTTGACCATTTGCATTTTAAGGGGAAATAAAGAATGAGACACTGATAAAAATACACCAGTCCTTCAAACAGGAGTAGGTCAAAACATTTTCTGGAAGAAGACAGAATGATAATTCAGGGACTCTAAATCCCAGTTCTTTTCACAGAATAGGTGAACACAAAAACCCAAACGTTCAGATTAATCTCAGAAACATATGCATTAGAGGAGGAAGGAGAGCCAAGGCCGATTCTGTTTGAGATTGCCCAAATAAGCACATTTGGGTCTCAAAACGGAAAATGTTCCTGGCTTTTGAGGAACAAAAACTTTTCTGTGTCACCAAGGCCCAGATAAGGCAGGGCCAGCTGGGCCCAGGAGGGGGAGCAAGATGAAGCAGTTTTCCCCAGCAATGTCACCTCATGCACCCCACTAGCCCAGGGTATGGCAGGCACAGTCTCTCTGTCTGCATATGTCACCCATTCCACAGTAGAATCTGATGCACAAGCTCAGGATTTCTGTTCATACAAGCTTCATAGTGAGCAGGAAACAGCCTTTCTACCCTTGCATTTTCAGCATAGAAATGCAGGCTACCGAGGAAGAGGGAATTGGGGAGAGAGGAGGAGGGGAACCTGGAGAGTATTACCATGGTAACTACTTTCCTGGCATCATTTTTTTTTCCCTCAGACCAAGCCCATCCCCAAGAGCCCACCCCTTTCTGGAGCAATAGCCCTGTGCAGAAAGGACCATGCACTGTGCAACTCTCTCATATATCATGCTCAAGTGGTTTTCCTCCCTCCTTAATATATGGTCTGAGTGTTTGTTCTTCTGTTCTTTTCTGTTAACCAGACTAGTCACAGTCCCTGCTTCCATTTTACCAACAGCTACCTCATTCCCACTCCCCAAACAGAATATAATAAACTCCATGAAAGCTAGGAATTTTGTTTTTTTAACTTATGTATTCCCAGTGCCTAGAACTGTGCCTGGTACACAGTAGGTGCTCAATAAACATTTGTTTAATAAGGGAAATAATATATATATATATTCTTTCACTATATATATATAAATAAATTATATATATATAGAGAGAGAGAGAGAGAAAGAGACAGAGAGAGAGAGGAGAGAGAGGGAGAGAGAGAGGAGAGAGAGAGAGAGCGCGCTTAGCTTTAATGCAGACACCCATCAGCATTTGGCCAAATATTCCTAGTGAAACAACTGAAATTCCAATTCCTTGACCACACATTAGGTTACAGTTACAGTTTGTTGCTTACTAAAGTAAATGCATAGGGTAAGGGCTGTCCTGTCCAGGAGGTCAACTTTCCCTTCCCAGAACTTTAAATCCAGATCTCAGTTATTCTACCTTCTGAGTTTCTGGTGAGAACCATAAAGTTAAAATGGGTTTACTCTTTCATTTATTCAATTAATGCTTAGTGAGTCCTGGTACACCACTCTTCTAGGTGCTGGAGCCAGAACAATGACTGAAACATAGACACGGAGTTTATGCTTTTTGGAGTCATGGACAAACAAGACAGGTTTCTGCAAAAAGACCCCATACTCATTTTCTTTCCTTGAATATATTTAGCTAGTTGTATAACCAAAGAGGCTGCATTTTGCCTACAAACATTCCAGAGAGGGCTGAGGAGGGGAGCCTCTAATCTTTAGTATAAAGAATTGGGAAATACTCACACACAAGAAGCTGCAGAGTGGCTTAAAAAGAAAAAGGAAAGGTGCTTCTGAGGGGTGCTGGCATTGAAGGTCCTGGAAAACGGGGGATAGCCAGAGGGCAGATGCAGGGGCACTCAAGGACCTGAAAACCTAATCCCCCTAACAAGCTGATGTGATTTAGTTTCTCAAGGAGGTGACTAGGGAACGGATTTCAGTTTAAATTGCAACTCTACTTTTTCTTAGCTCCTGGTCTTAAACAAATGCGATGACCTCATTATCCTCACTTGCAAAATGGAGGGATGAAACTGTAGCTCATCCCACACAATTTAGTGAAGCCCAAGACCCAGTGCCTACCTCAAAGTAAAAGCAAGACAAATGACAATACTGGTGAACTACTGAAGAATAAAAGGGAGCAAATATGAAAGAGTGACAAGGAGGTCCCACAGACAAGTCTCAGTTCTGGATTTTGCCAAGACCAGATCTTGTCCCTCCTCTCAATGCCAAACATAGACATTACTTTACTCACGTTGGGTTTCAGGCCTGATTTTTGTCTTTTCCCTTGGAATGGTGATTCTTGAACTTTAGTATATATGAAAGCAAAAATGCAGTTTACAGAATTCAAACCTAAGAAACTCTAATGTTGCAAATCTGAGGCAAGGCCCAGGGATCTATATTTTAAAATGACACTTACAGTAATTTTCATGCATGTTATTGGTGGATCCTACTTTGTAAAACTTGCAGAGGACTTCAAGACAGAGGTTATGTAAATTAATCTGAGACACAGAAGTGACAATGCATGGTAAATAGAAGGTGTAAGCAGAGGTTAATGTACAGAGTGTAGTAGTAATTATAGTTGAGAGAAGCTTGGCTCAGGACTACCTCCGGAGTGAGTTGTCTCATGAACAGAGGCCCCGCTATTTTTCATTCTCTCAATAAAGCAACTCTCAGTTTGACTTTGACTATGTGACTTAAAACTCTAAAGCTATCCCCAAGTATCTAGATGTTTGATAGTCAGATGGTAGCCTGGATTTTCGTCTATTCATCTCAATGATTCAGACTCATGTAGATGACCTTAATTGTCCAAGTCTTTACCACAGTTCTAGGCTTACGCAAGTTATTTCTGTAATCAAGTGACTCTTCATAAATAACCAACTTCACAAAATTAGCAAGACAGGAAATAAGCAAGAGCAGATTGCCATAAGTAGTACATGTTTCCCTGTGGGTAATTGCTGAGGACTATCTCTTCTCAGAATGTCAATGTAACAGGAGGAATCTATGTAGGAAAAGGGAACAGAAACAAATGACAATAATGAAAAACATTTTTATAACTAGAAGGAAAATCTTGTGGTCCAACAAATAGCCACAGTAGGCCTATTTAATAGTGGTGGGGATATCAATTAAATAAAAGCTTACTGGCAGTGCAATGCCAAATAATCCTAAATGAAGATGCCTTCTAGCAAAATGAATCTTTAGGATGCCAAAATGTGCAGTTGAGTAGTTAAAAAAAAATCAAGCCGCTAGGGTTGTTTTGTCTACATCCTTGTTTCTCAGGTCTTCTGTCTTCACTACATCCTTGCATGTATACATTTTCTGCTGTTGTTCATGGGCTATACCCCAAAGCAAAAAGAAACTTGGAGTAGCATTACGTATAGCAGTGTGGTAGACTATAACAACACTGGTGGCCCCCAAGGACTCACAACTCTTGATATTCAGCCCTTCAGTAGTTCCTACCCACATGAAGTTGGAAGCCAGTGGTTTGGAAAATGAGATATTAGTAAACATGATTCAAGCAGAGGCCCAACATTTGCAGATTGAACTCTCTTTTGCAACATTTGCTTTTGGAAGCCAGCTACCACATTTTAAAGAAGCTTGATTTTGATGATGAATATGAGAAGACAAGTAGAGAGGACCCCTGAAGGACCACCACTTGGGCATCCAGCCCCAGCTTACTCCCAGCTGAACGCAGCCACTTAAGTGACTCAGCTGTATTACATGAAGCCAAAGAATGCTCAGCTGAACCAGTCAGCCCACAGAATTGAGAGAAATAATAAATTATTAATGTTTTAAGCCATTGGGTTTGGGATCACTATTACGTAGTAACAAATAATTAACATAGCAATTACCTACAAAAATCTAAAGCAAATGGCATTGAATTGTCTTACAGTACACTTGGGATATATATATATATATATATATATATATATATATATATATATTTAATTCAAGTATAAATGAAAGACAACAGCGATGTCTTAAAAAGACAGTTGGTTACCCACAGTTGTCAAGAGGAGATGGCATGCCATGCTATGCAGGGACACGTGAGGAAGCACTAGGGTCTCTCAGGAAGCAAAAGAAGTGAGGGTAAAGCATGGGCAAAAGCTCTTATGGTTTTCTTCACGGTAAGCAATGAGTGAGGCAGGCTAATTAGGCTAAGCAGGTTTAGGATTGTAGAATCAGAATGATTTTAGTGGGCTCTGGGGTATAGGAACTGTCCTGCGTTGCCTCATATTTATCCCTGGAGTGATTAGAGCAGTGAATGACAGGTGAAATCTTCATAAAGGAGGTAATTTGGGAATGGGCTCCAGATTGATTGGTATTATGGGTTGAGTACTTGTGTCACACCGAGAATTCATATGTTGAAACCCTAACCTGCAATGTGGTGGAATTTGGAGTTTGGGCCTTTGGGAGGTACTTAGATTTAGATGAGGTTATAAGTGTGGGGTCTCCCAGATGGAATTAGTGACCTTATAAGAAGAAGAAAAGACCAGACCTTTTCCCCCTCTGCTATGAGAGGCTATGTGAGAAGGCAACCATCTGCAAGCCAGGACTTGCCAACAATCTGACCATGCTGGAACCTGGATCTTGGATATTCCAGTCAGCCTCGAGTGTGAAAAATAAATGTTTGTTGTTTTAGCCACTCAGTCTATGATCTTTTGTTAGACCAGCCCAAGCAAACTAAGAAAGTTTGTTTGCATAGACAAAGTGTGCTCTTGGGGGGATTTCTTGCTATCTCTGGCAATAAGCTAGCTCTGGAAGGGGCAGTCTCTCCTGTGTCAGCAAGGCCCTAAAGATGTTAAAGCAGCATCAAATACAAAATATAAAAGACATTATTAATATAGGATTTAGGAGTAGATGGAAGGCAGAGGCCTGAAAAGTGACAAAATGATGGGTAGAGGCTGGAAGAACTGTAAAATTTCTACTGAAGGCTGAAGAAAAAGAAATCTATGTTATATACTAGTAGAAAAATGAAGGATATTGTCACCTATGGTAAGTAGAAGACAAGATAAAATAATATAACTAGTAACTTGAAAATTTAGCTAAAGAGATTTCCAAGCAAAATGTTGAATGTGTGAACTGGTGTTTTACATTATCTATGATAAGATATTGCAAGAAAAATAGAGAGAAGCTAGAGTACTGTTGAATTTTCAAACAGAATTTAAAGAAAATATTTCCAACTCAGGACTTTTTGGGTTAGACAATATAACTGTTTCTCATTTATTCTATCTCCAACTGGCAAAACATTTTAAAATAAGAAATGTCAGATCGAGACCATTCTGGTCAACATGGTGAAACCCCGTCTCTACTAACACAAAAAATTAGCTGGGCATGGTGGCGCATGCCTGTAATCCCAGCTACTCAGGAGGCTGAGGCAGGAGAATTGCCTGAACCCAGGAGACAGAGGTTGCAGTGAGCTGAGATCGCGCCATTGCACTCCAGCCTGGGTAACGAGCGCAACTCCGTCTCAAAAAAATAAATAAATAAATAAGAAATGTCCTCAGGTATAAAGATCAACTCCACCGGGCTATCAGTAAAATGAGGCCAAAGAGTAAATAAGAAGTCAAAGATTGACAACCTCTCACCTAAAAAAAAAAAAAAAAAAAAGCTTTCTGAAGATCTCATGGACATTTTACTGCAGCATACTTATTCTCAGCCAAACTTAGAGAGTGACCTATGTAAAGAGATTTGTGTGTGCAAGATTTTGTGTAATGCAATGAATTTTACATTTTAAATTTGATATATAGAAAGCCCATACCATTTTTAAAGGAGTTGTATCAGCTTGGATACAAAGGGACAGGTCAAAATCAAAAGAAGTCTCTGAGTCACTAACTTACTCTCAGCAGGAAATGGCCAGAGAGTACTACTCAGCTGCAGGCATGAGCCATTCTTTAGGGAAAGAAAAGCCATCTCACAAAGTGGAGCCAAGAACACAGAAGATCAGAGTTGAGGAAAGCAATGGATTCAGAAACTGCTCTCAGGAAGCACAACAAACATTTCCTTTCTCCAAGTGACGTGTGCTCAGTGGATGACAGAATTGCTATGGGGGCGATAGCTGTGTACTTCTGGCCCTTGTCCCCACTCATGTTTTTGGGAAGGAAATGTCTATTGCAGTGATTCTTTCTCTTTTTTATCATTGAACATTGGATGTATAGGGGAAGAGTTCTTGTTTTATTTCACACAACTGTCACCTTGCAGCAATAAAGTTGGAAGCAAAGCTGATTTATATGCCAAGAGGCTAGATGCCAAGCCTGAACCAGAGGCTAAAATAAAGACATTTTATGGGTCCTGGAAAGCAGGTAAGTATATTTTGAATGTAAGAAAGACATGAATGATTGAGGGCCTGAAGGCCAAGTGTGGTGGTCTGTTATATTGGTGGCCCCCAGTGATCCATGCTTCCCAGGAGCACATTCCTGTGTATCCCCTCCCATCTTGTCTCTGGGATCAGCCATGTGACTTTTGTTAACCCATGAGACTTTTACAAAATGATGGAAGAAGAGGTTTGATAAGCACTTGCACTGTGGGGCTTGAACTTTTAGTCTATTTCTTCCTGGAAGCCATATTCCATGAGATAAAAAGGCTCAGATCTGACTAAGGAGTCATCAGAAGCTATGTGAAGAGAGGCACTGGAGGATAAGAAGCCACCCTTGATGTTCCATATGTAGTTAAACTATCAGCTAAATGCAACCACATAAGTGACCTCAGTTACCCTATGGAACAGAAAAACTGCTCTGCCAAGTCAGTCAACTCCAAGAATTGTGAGAAATGATATAGCCATTATTGTTTTAAGCCAGAAATTTGCAAACTACAGACTTGCAGGCCAAATTTGGCCTACTACCTACTTGTAAATAAAGTTTTGTTGAAACACTGGCAGGCTCATTTGTTTACATCTTATATATGGCTGCTCTTGCTTTACAATGGCAGAAAATATATGCCCCATAAGCCTGAAACTGTCTACTAAACAGTTTCTGCCATCTTGTAGCCACAAAGATAGAAGCCCTGGATAGAGATGGAGAAACAAGAGGATAGAATGAGCCTCAGTTCATAAGAGCACCTTTGAATGGCCACAACGGCCTTAGGCTATCTACCTTCATATTTTTTGCTAGGTGAGAAAAAGGAGTCCCTTCTCTGTTTATGCCGCTATTTTTCAGGCTTTCGTTACTTACAGCAAAAATAAATCATAACTGATATGGATAATACTCTCGCCTTTCCTGAGTTATCCAGCCCTATCTTCAGAGAGTTGGCAGACTGAAGGATGAACAATAGGGATACAACATGAGAGCTGCTCTCTTTTTCTCTCTAGCTATAATTTACTGTTGATCAAGCAGCCCTTGCTTTATCATTTTATAAGTGATAAAGAGTAAGTGCATTCTTCTGATACTTTGTTTGGCTTGTTGTGAATGAGAAACAGAAATTAAACTTAATTGCTAACAAAATTACATTAAACTGCTTAAACTAATGTACCATAAATTGTCCCTAAATTGTATGTTCCTTATAATCCACTACTCAGGTAGATAGATTTTTCATGTTTTATTGGAAAGATTTATGGTACATTAGATCGAATACTCTCTCTCTCTCTGTCTTACTTTTTTAAAAAACCTGTGAATTGACTGATTGAATCTGTCAATGACTTTTAAACTAATATTCCCCTCTGGAATGTTTTCTCTGACACTAACCAGCTTTCCAATTTTATAACACCAACCTGGTGTCCAACAGTTCAATTCTGACACTCACTATCTAGAGTTAGCTCAGACCCCACAGTTTAATGGCTCAGCCCCACAAGACTTCAGACACCAATGGTAAGTTTCAGGGACCATCTAAACTCTAACCAACCAGCTATAAATTGGAGGTTCCCATGACACCCTCCTGATATTTGATAATTTGCTAGGTTGGTTCACAAAACTCAAGAAAACACTTTACTTACTCCTACCAGTTTATTATAAAGGATACAACTCAAGACTAGCCAAGTGGAAGAGATACAAGGCAAGGTACAAGGAGTGAGGCATGGAACTTCCATGCCTTTTCTATGGCCAGGCACAGTGGCTCATGCCTGTAATCCCAGTACTTTGGGAGGCCAATGTGGGTGGATCACCTAAGGCCAAAAGTTCGAGAACAGCCTGGCCAACAAGGTGAAACCCTATTTCTACTAAAAATACAAAAATTAGCCAGGCGTGATGGCAGGCACCTGGAATCCCAGTTACTCTGGAGACTGAGGCAGGAGAATCGCTTGGACCCAGGAGGCAGAGGTTGCAGTAAGCTGGAATCATATCACTGCACTTCAGCCTGGGCAACAAGAGTGAAACTCCGTCTCAAAAACAACAACAACAAAAAAAAAAAACGGGTAGTGGGGGTCCTGTTGTAACCCAATCTCCAGCTCTTCTTTCCCTCCCCAGAGATCAGGAGGTGGAGCTGAGAGTTCCCATTCTTTTAATACATGTTTGGTCTTTGTGGTGACCAGCTCTCATCCTGAGGCTATCTAAGAGCCCCAACATAAATCACCTCACAAAAAGACTGTGAACCAAAGGGGCTCCTTATGAATAACAATAGACATTCTTATCACTCAAGAAATTCCTGGAGTTTTAGACACTCTGTGCCAAAAACGAGACAAAGAACAAATGTATTTCTTTACACATTCTCATTCATTTTTCTTCCTCTATCTAACCACAGCAATGATATATACACAAAGTCTAGAGTATTTTCTCCAGCAGTTAGTGAAATGAGTATGAACTTCATAAAATTCTCATCTCTTACATCTTGATATGGTTTGGCTGTAACCTCACCCAAATCTCACCTTGAACTGTATCTTCCAGAATTCCCGTGTGTTGTGGGAGGGACCTAGGGAAAGGTAATTGAATCATGGGGTGTGTTCTTTCCCATGCTATTGTCATGATAGTGAATAAGTCTCAAGATATGTGATGGGTTTATCAGGGGTTTCCGCTTTTGCTTCTTCCTTTTTCTCTTACCGTGGCCGTGTAAGAAGGGCCTTTGCCATGATTGTGAGGCCTCCCAGCCATGTGGAACTGTAAGTCCAATTAAACCTCTTTTTCTTCCCAGTCTCAGGTATGTCTTTATCAGCAGCATGAAAATGGACTCATACATATCTGTAAGAAGAAGCCATGGTAGCCAATTTTAAACTCTTCAGATAATTCTTGTATTAGTCTGTTCTCATGTTGCTGATAAAGAAATACCCTTAATTTATAAAGAATAAGAGGTTTAATGGACTCAGTTCCGTGTGGGTGGGGAGGCCTCACAATCATGGCAGAAGGAGACAGACACAGCCTACTTTGGTGGCAGGTAAGAGAGAGAATGAAATCCAAGAGAAAGGGGTTTCTCATTATAAAACCATCAGATCTCATGAGACTTACTCACTACCATGAGAACTGTCTTTTAGATTATGGAGATGATTCTTTAGTTAATGTATACTCATTGTAAGAGGAAATCTATATAGGGACAAGAGTTTGGGTTGACTAAGCTAATTGGAGTTCTGCTCTCTAGAACAGGGATTCTCAACCCCAGGACTATGGATGGGTACTGTTCTGTGACCTGTTAGGAACTCGCAGCACAGCAGAAAATGAGCATGGGGGAGCCAGCATGACTGCCTAAGCTCCACCACCTCCTGTCAAATCAGTGGCGGCATTAGATTCTTATAAGAGCGCTAACCCTATCGTGAATTGCACATGTGGGGGATCTAGACTGCACACTTCTTATGAGAATATAACCAATGCTTGATGATCTAAAGTGGAACAGTTTCATCCTGGAACCATCCCCACCCACCCTCTCCATGGAAAAAATTGTCTTCCACAAAACCTGTCCCTGGTGCCAAAAAGGTTGGGGACCACTGTTCTCGAAGAAACAACCCAGAAGTCTGAGATTTCGAGACTAAAAGTCTTCTCAGGCTGTCAGATGTGTTAAAGCTACTTTTAGGGAACTGTCCAGACCATGGGTAGATTCTGTCTCAAGCGCTGTCTTATACATCCAGAGCCATGCACCCATCTGACTGCCTTGCCTGGAACTTTATCTCTCTGACTTCAAGCACCCTTGGTAACAGCTGCTCACCATGACCCCATCACATCCACATCTGCCCATCATTAATCCTTATAATCAGTTTCCTGATCCAATTGGTTGACCATGACTTTATCTAACCTCAACTACCATCCATTCCTGTAGCATAACATGAGGCAACTGCATCTGTACTAACATGGTTGCAGTGAGTCCCTATGGCTACTATTTTAACTATGATAACTGCCATTAACAATGCACCTACACATATGCATTCACACACACAGAGACACACACATACACACACCAATAGTGCAACACTCAAAAGTTAGGTTATAAGAAAGAAAGTTAACAGAAAATGGAGATAATTCTGATCTGGTTTTCTTTCTAAAGAAAGAAAGGTATATTTTTGATATAAAACATTCTCTTGAGTCAGAGTGTTTTCAGGAAAAAAAAGTTTTACAAAATTATTTTCTGTGACTACATGTACTAAGCATTTAGTCAATTCTAATCATTTCATTAAATCAATCAGAATAAAGTTAATTTTTCCCCCAAATTCACACAAAAAGACAACTATTAGTTTACCAAACATTTAACTTCTGGCTGATGAAGTGTTGTGTACACTCAGCCTAGAAAAGCTGAGTACAAAGCCATGATAAAGCAGTGGAATCTTAGCACTATAAAAAGATATGCAATATTAAAGCTGGATATACAGTTAGGTAGAATTCATGAGGAAACAAACAGACCAATCCACTTGCAAGATGTGAGATGGCATATCTAGAATAGATGATTAAGTATTTGGATGTGGTTTACAGCTAATCCAAAAATACTTAGGTGGGTATATATTTAAGCTGAGTACATTTAGGTAAATGGATAAACGTCAGATGCATTTATTATATCTTTGCTAATATGTAAAATATGTAATTTATACTAATGTTTTGCTTGAGTTAATGCTTTCAAAGACAAGTAAGGAAATCTGAAGGCTCATAAAAATGTAGTAGAGAAAACTGAAACAGAAGAAAATAAGTTTTCTAATAAGGCATGATAAATAAGTAGGGACATAAAATGAAAGCTGACTAAAAAAAAAAAGTACCAATCGCTTTAAAAATCTGTCCTAATAGAATAAACTAAGAAAAGTAAAATAAACAGAAACTAATGGTAATAAACAAGGTTGAAGATTAAAACTTGGGGAGTTGAGTATTTCTAAACAATTGGAATGAGGGAAATGCATCTGAACCACAAAAGGCATAAAAACTAGGAGCAAGCATATGCTTGGCAATCTTGTCTGTGTAGCTTTACTGAACTGACCAGAACACTGCCAATTTGTTTTGTTTTGTTTTCTGCCATTATAATGGATAGTTACTGAGCAATTGATTGTATCATTGTGCAGTTGGTTGGATTTGGTCATTAAGATGGATGAAATGGTTGGACCAAGTGTTTCATGGTCTGGTGATCTTGGTCACCTTAATGACCCAATTGCATTGACCGTGGAGAAGCCTGACTACCAGGCATCCTCTCCATCTTCAATGGATATATTCTTACAATCCATATACTGTCCTTCTAGCTGTTTTTATGCTGCCTCTATTTTTTAAAAAGCCTCAGAAAACGAAGTTGCTGCTATAGAAGGTCTAAAATGAACATAAACTGATAACACAACTATATTAAGACATAAATCCATAAGCATATTGTAGATAAAGAATTTAAAAATAGCACCTACAACTAAGATGCTTTGAAAAACAAAAAGGCTATAAGATAAAACTTTCACTATGAAATCATTAAATTGAGATTTAGTAGATCCCAGCATGTCTTTTTCCATCCTCCACCCACAGTATAATTTTAGGTCAAACATTAAGTGTAAATTAGATTTCAGCGACTGCAGATTATGGTGTCCTGATCTCCCAACTGCATTCAATAGAGCTTCAAGCTCTGTCTCCCATTCTGAGGCAGTGCTTACTGATACTGGTGAGGTCTTGAAATAAATCTGGATACCTAGACTGGAGGCCTGACATTTTAGCTGTGATTGCTAGGGTTTTTTCATGCCTTACTATCTTTTCCTGCCCGTTTGGCCCAAAAACTGTAATTTTAGGGTGAATTGTAGGTGTCCTTGTAGCCCATGTTAGAGTACTCCCCCTGATAATTAGCCCTGGCTGTGTTATGTTACTTTCTGCTTAACTTACTTCTTTTTGGCTTGTGACCAGATATCCTGAGACAGGCACCCCCCTCCCTATGCCCAGAGCCCAATTCTGCACTGTAGTACATCTGGCTAGAGCCTGGACCCCACCTGGCACCTGTCAGCGCTCCACCCCAGGAACTGGAGCTTTGCCTAAACTCATCCTTCTGGAGGGGATTCTGCAACATATGGGCACATCTCCCAGAACCATGACTGCCACCTGCCTGGCTCCCAAGGGCTCACCCACTGCTGTGCTCTGTCCTACCACATTGGACCTAGTGTCTAAGATTGCCTGAACCATGCCTGAGCTTGCTCCATGTTTTTCAGCAGGGCTTTGTTCTTGCCATTTCGGGAACTAATATTACAGTTCCATTTTCCTGGCTTCTGCTCTGCTGGTCTGATGCTTCTAATATCTGACATCTTTCTCAAACCAAACCCACTCATACCTCAACCTGGTAGAAGTAACATCAAACTGGGGGCCCCAGAATCCAGTTTCTAGCATTATTTCAAACACTAACTAGTCATTTTTAAATTTTCAGTCTCAGTTATCTGTACTACAAAATAAAGGGTGTTGGAGCACAATGCCAAAAGCTCGATTTGGTTTTGATCCTCATTTATTCTACAGAAAGCCTTAATATTTTGTTTAGAAATGTGAAGAAATTGTAAAATGAGCATTCATAAAATTGGTGAGAAATGTTCCCATTAGGATGACATAAAGGTCAATATTATACATTCTGATTTAGTTCTATTTAGTATTATATTCATGATCTAGACTGGAATATGCAGCAAACAGTGAAATTTGTAAATTATATTGAAATTTAACTTATTGTAGACAAAATGATATAAATGAACCTAAACTGCTTGGAAGACAGGTAGAAAATATTAGTGTTTGGGCTATAAAAACACTAGCAAATATATCAGGGGGAAATGTTATTCAAATAGATGTTACACAGGTGAAAAAAACAGTAGAATCCATGTCCAAACTATTCAGAGACAAGTTCCATAAAAATTTTGAATTAAGAAAGCACTGGAATAATATAAGACGAAAAACAATTCTAACTGGGAAACAAAGCAATGATTAGAAAGTGATACCTGATCTTATCCCCGATGGCAGACAGGAGCTGTTTTCCAACCCCTTCTCTCTTGCTTTTCTTCAGTTAAGAACCCAGTGGTGAGAAAAGCAAGATATTTACTTTTCCAACCAACCCTGCTGTCCAGGTATGATCGTTCCACTCAATTCTGACGAGTACGGCACAGGGTAGTCTGCTGGGAGGATTCTGGGGAAGCTGTTGCTTTCTTACAAAAGGGCCATGTATTGGTACTACCCCTTCCTCTCTTACCTGCTTAAAAAGCATCTGTAATACCTGGAGCTGCAGCAGCCATTTTATCATCAGAGACAACACCCATTGGATGGGAGGAAGGCAGAGGGGCGAAGGCACACACACATACAAAATGGTTAATGATGTCCAAGCAATACAAAAGTAAAGAGCTGGGTCCCTAATGACACCATCCATGAGATGAATGAATGCAAGCAATTACTTCCCACCATGCTTCTTATTATAGAATAACTTTCAACTCTTATTTTTACTTTGTATTTTTTAGAGACAAGGTCTTGCTATGTTGACCAGACTGTACTCAAACTCCTGGGCTTAAATGATACTCCCGTCTCAGCCTCTTGAGTAGCTGAGACTACAGGTGCACCCCATTGTGCCCTGCTTCAATTTTTATTTTTTAAGTCATTATTAATTGGGTTCAGTTACTTATTGCTCTACAGCCTTCCTGATACCTCCCTTCTGTGCCTGGTTTTGCACATACATACATACACTCCAAAAAATTTTACCCAACAGTAATGAGTCTTATATAAATGGCAGAGTATTTATAGTAGCATTTCTGGGGCAGGGGAGTTGGGTTTAAGCAAATTTTATTTCTGTTTTCAAAAAATTAAAATGAGGAGAAAAGTGTTTATTCATAAAATGAATGAATTTATTATTGGTTCCTTAATATAGAGCTGAATATTGAAATTGTGTTTTGAGAATAGATTAAAAAAAGTACTAATCCCAAAGTACCAGCCTCTGTTCACCAAGAACAAATCATGCTAGCTTCTACATTTCTTTCTTTGAATGGGTTATATTGTATTAAATGAAGGAAAGTCGTTCATTCAGTGAAGATTTACTGAGTTACCTAAGATGTGATAGGCCGTGTACTAAGAACTGGATATACAAAGATAAATACAATTTAATTTCTTCCTTTAACAAATTTGTTACTTTTTTAGTTCCCATCTAGTGATGAAACTAGGTAGGTAAATAATTACCGTCAACACGTGATAAATGCTTGACAGTGGCCTGTACAAGAAAGAAATGTAACCTATAAGAAATGGTGATACAAGGGATGTCATTTTTCACAGAGGATAGTCTATTTTAGCTGTTACTTGGACAAAATGAGAATTCCATCACTAAACAATCGGGAAAATCATTCTGTGAATTGAAATCAGTGTGTATAAAGACATACAGATAATTAAGACATAGATTATTTAGAAAATGCAGTAAATTAGGTATTTAGGGATGTCATTAGAGAGGTAGGCAGACAGATTATGTGATGATGAGGGATTTAGACATGTTCCTGACGTGAACTGAGAGCCACTGTGGGGTATTAAGTAGAGGAGGACCATGATCTTGTTTTAGAAAGATGATTCTGGTTGTAAGTAGAGGAAAGATTAACGAAGTGAGAGACTGCACGCAGGGGAAGTAACTGGAAAACTACCACTATAAAAATCTTACAAAAAATTAGAATTTAAAGTATTGACATCTAGAAGACTTCGTGACTTATTGAACGTGGGTGAAGAGGAAGAGAGAGGTTTCCAGGATATTTCTGGCCTGGGCAAGTGGGTGAGTAGTAGTCCTATAAACAAGAATAAGGATTGCAGGAAGAGGTGCATATTTTGGTGAGAGGATGCAGGGGGAAGAAAAGATGTTCATTTTCAGAGAATGAATCATGCATATGGAGATCTACATTTGAAGCAAAATTCCAACAAGGTCTAGGCTGAAAATAGAGAATTAGAGTCATACCCAAAGATGTGGTGGTGGTGGAAGCTGTGGGCATTGCTGAGAATGCCCAGGCAAGTGGAGACTGAGGAGGACAAACCTGACAAAAAGAAAGGGAAGGCGTCCAGTGATGGAGAAAGAAAATTAGGAGAGTAAGATGTCATTGAAACAAAGGTAAGAGAAAATTAAAGACAAAGCCAAACAAAACAGGAGTGGTTAGTCTTGAAGCTTCAGAGAAGCCATATAAGGTAAGAAATAAAAAGGGTACATATGCATGTATTTGTGTGTGTGTTGCATCTGTGAACTTCCTGATGACCCAGTGGAGTGGTGAACCCAAAAGGCAAATTGCTGAAAGCTGAGAATTGAAGAAGAGGGGAACAAGTGCAGATGGTGGGCAAAGGGGTACAGTAAGATGGAGAACTAGAGTTGAAGGATAATGTTTTACTTATAAAGAGAAGAGAGAGGCTAGAGCCATCTAAAGGATGAGGTTAAAGATTCTGTTGAGAACAAGAGGGTGATGATATAAGAGAAGGAATAGGAGAACCAATATGAATTACTGTGAGGAGATGATATTCCAAATATGGAAGGGAAACTTCCACCTCCACTTGGCCAGGTTCGGGTGCTGATAAGTCTGAAGGTGGCAAAGCAGCAAATGGGTGGAGTCCCTGCCTGAATGCATCTACTTTGTAGATGGAGCAGGGTCATGGTATTAGTCATCTGCTGAGACTAAAGGGGGACAGATGGAATAGCCCAAAGAGAGTGGAAAAAACTGAAACCTGCAATATGCTAAATGGGAGAAGAGGCAGAGTGGAGAAAAAAAAATATTTTCAGCCACAGCTTACATGTTATGCTTATATACTAGAGAATAGAGGTAGAAGAAGAGGCAGGTTGAAAAGAGAGAAGTGAGGAGGCATAATTGATGCATCCTAGAGAGTGTGATCAGCTTTGCATAGGGGTAACCTTTTTCTCTGACATAATAAGGAAGTAAGTGAGGGATTCTGGACTCAGTCATGGACTTGATAAATAATTTCTTCAGAGTCTTATGCACAAGGTGAGGAAAGAAATTTGGACTAGATGCAAAGGCAATTGAGTAGGCAAAAATACCTTATTGAATCAATGCTGATTAATGATTCGATGTTTGTGTGGAGGGAGGATTCTATTTGCCTGGCCAAAGATTCTTTCCTTGGCTCTGTCCTGTAAGGTATATTTTAAAAAAACAATTCAATGCCTTGGGTAGAAAAATGTAAGTCTTGCTCATTAAATGTGTACCAGACAGAAGGGGTAAAAATGATAGAGATCTGGACTGACAGAATTAAGATCTGAAGAATATTGACAGAGTGAAATGATTGGTTTTATCTAAGAAGATAAAAATAAACAAGAATACATATCCATTATTTTACCCTGGTGAAAAAAATGAAACAAAACTACAATAGAACTGCAAACTTCAGAATGGTGTAAACAAATGTTTTGATATTCTAGTTGGAGTAAATTAGTGGTGGCTTTTGTGAGCCAATTGGTTTTTTTTTTGTTGTTGTTGTTGTTGTTGTTGTTGTTTTAAATTATTTATTTCAATAGGTTTTTGGGGAAGAGGTGGTGTTTGGTAATGTGAATAAGCATTTTAGTGGTGATTTCTGAGATTTTGGTGCACCCATCACCCAAGCAGTGTATACTGTACGAATGTGTAGTATCTTATTCCTTCCCACCTTAGCCTTCACCCTGTTTCCAAAGTCCATTGTATCATTCTTATGCTCTTGCATCCTCATAGCTTAGCTCCCAATTATGAGTGAGAATGTACGATGTTTGGTTTTCCATTTCTGAGTTACTTCACTTAGAATAATGGTCTCCAATTAATCTAGGTTGCTGCCATTGCCATTATTTTGTTCCTTTTTATGACTAAGTAGTATTCCATGGCATACCACATTTTCTTTATTCACTCGTAAATTAGGCATTTGGATTGATTCCATATTTTTGCAGTTGCAAATTGTGCTGCTATAAACATGCATGTGCAAGTATCTTTTTGGTATAATGGCTTCTTTTCCTCTGGGAAGATACCCAGGAGTAGGATTTCTAGATCAAGTGGTAGATCTACTTTTAGTTCTTAAACAGTGTTTTCCATAGTGGTTGTACTAGTTTACATTCCCACCAACAGTGTAAAGGTGTTTCCTTTTCACCACATCCATGCCAACATCTCATTTTTTGATGTTTTTATTACGACCATTCTTGCAAGAGTGAGGTGGAATCACATTGTAGTTTTGATTTGCATTTTCTTGATAATCAGTGATATTGAGCATTTTTTTGATATGTTTGTTGGCCATCTATATATTTTCTTTTCAAAATTGTCTGTTCATGTCCTTATCCCACTTTTCGATGGGATTGTTTCTTTTTTTCTTGCTGATTTGTTCTAGTTGCTTGTAGGTTCTGGATATCAGATGTATAGATTGCAAAGATTTTTTCCCACTCTGTGGGTTGTCTGTTTACACCTTTGATTATTTATTTTGCTGTGCAGAAGATTTTTAGTTTAGGTCCCATCTGTTTATCTTTGTTTCTGCTACATTTGCTTTTGGGTTCTTGGTCATGAAGTCTTTGCCTGAATCAGTGTCTAAAAGGGTTTTTCAAATGTTATCTAGAATTTTTATGGTTTCAGGACTTAGGCTTAAGTCTTTGATTCATCTTGAGTTGATTTTTGTATAAGGTGAGAGATGAGGATCCAGTTTTATTCTTCTACACATGCCTTGCCAATTATTCCAGCACCATTTGTTAAATTGGGTATCCTTTCCCCACTTTTTGTTTTTGTTTGCTTTGTCAAAGATCAGTTGACTGTAAATATTTGACTTTATTTCTGGGTTCTCTATTCTGTTCCATTGGTGTATATGCCATTTTTATGCCAGTACCACGCTATTTTGGTGACTATGGACTTACAGTACAGTTTGAAGTCAGGAAATGTAATGTCTCCACATTTGTTCTTTTTACTTAGTCTTGCTTTATCTATGTGGGCTCTTTTTTGGTTCCATATGAATATTAAGATTGTTTTCTCTACTTCTGTGGAGAATGGTGCTGGTATTTTGATGGGAATTGCATTGACTTTGTAGATTGCTTTTGGCAATATGGTCATTTTTTGTGAGCCAATTGTTAAGTTTTCAGAAATTTTGCAAGCCAGTTGGTAAACAATCATTATTACAAATTAAATTATATGGACACAAAATTAAATAATTATATTAAAACAATGATAAGAAATACTGACTTCCTAATTATTTTATTTTACTATTATCTGTGCCCTTGAGATTATTTATGTCTATTTTATCTGTTTGGTAGATGTACTATATACCGTTATGCTGTGCATCATTTTCCAGCTCTGCACTTAATGATGCCACATTCATGGCTTGAAATATGTCACGGTGGGAGTGTTGACATCATGGAAATTGAAAAATGTTACCAATAATATCTTCCCCTTCCCCCTGAAAGCCAGTTGTTAAACATTTAGCAGTGTACGCCACTTAATAATTTCACAATTAATTGGTATGATAGTGAGACACACACATACACAGAGAGAGAGAGAGAACACAGTTCTTAAAGTTCTATGATATATTATTTAATATTTAATATTAATTATGGCAGTGATTTATTCACTTTTCCCATCTCATCCTTTCTCACTTCAAATATAATTATTAGTTATGGATCCTACATTTTCAAGGATATAAATAAACTATAGTGTGTTGAAAGAAGATAGGAGAGTAACAAAAATGAGGAGACTCAAAATCTTGTAAAATGAAGACTAGTTCAAGAGATGTGTAGCATCCGAAGACTTGGGGAGGATGCAGGTTTTGTATTAAACCACCTGCTGAAATAAGATGTGAAAGAGATATGCCCCAAGGCATCCAAACAGGACTAAACAGGTGAACCTTATAGGGAGACAAATGCCAGTTTTTATAGGAAAAAATCCCAACAGTTGCCAAAAGTTAAAAATGAAAAGCTTTGGAAGCAACACGCTTTCCTTTAAGCACAGGATGTTTTAACATTTGGTAACATCAAATGGGGAGCTGTGCAGATGATATTATAGGTGTTGTCTAATCTGGAATCTTTGAAGTTCAGCACATACAATACAAATGATTGAAGTTAAGCAGGGATAGATTTCTGTGAAGTTAATTTTTCAAGGCTTATTAAAAGGGAGCCCGTATCCTCATTGTCATTCAGACCATTAAACACATCCACTCTGATGGAGGTCCAAAAGATGACAATTTGCTAACATGAAGGAAAGATACTCCTAATATATCAGATATTAGGAATGAGAATGACAAAACTAATGAGAGACTTCCTTGATTAAAAGAAAAAGTAAAACTTCAGAGTAACTAGTTAGTGGCAGGAAGATAGACAAGAAGATATTTTTGAGCTTCAACTTCAGAAATTCTAACCTTTCAATGCTGTATAGTCTAACGAAGTAAATTAAAAATATAATCTAATGTATGTATAAAATCACCCTCTTGTACTCAACATTCATATGTGGACTAGGGAGACCATGGTATGGATGGAAATACAGTTGACCCTTGAACAACATTGGGGTTAGGAGTGCTGACTTCCCACCCAGTTGAAAATTCTAGTACAGCTTTTGGCGCCCTCAAAACTTAGTTGCTAATACCCTTCAGCTGACCAAAAGCTTTATCAATAATATAAACAGTTGACTAACACATATTTTGTACATGTACTATATATTGTAGACTTAAAGTAAGCTAGAGAAAAGTAAATGTTATTTAAAAATCTTAAGAAAGAGAAAATATATTTACTTTTCATTAGATGGGATGGACCATCATTATCCCCATCATCTTCATGCCGAATAGGCTGAGGAAGATAAAGAAGAGGGAGCAACAGTCTTGCTCTCTCAGGGGTGGCAGAGGTGGAAGAAAATCTGTGTATAAGTGAACCAATGCAGTTCAAACCCATGTTTTTCAAGAATCAGCTGTATAGTGCAGTTGCAGATAGCTTGGGATAATTAGTAGATGCTAACATTGTCTTTGAAGTTCAGTGAGAGACATTTTAATCCACAAAAAATTTTGAAAAGTCTCAATGGTGCAACTTTTGGTTGAATTTTAGAGAAGGTTGGGATTTTTAGATAGAAAAAGGAATAGAGAACTTGATATAGAGAACTTGGAAGTAGAGAACTAAAAACCAGCAAAAGAATTTTGGAGTAACTAATAGGTACTAGAAACAATTTATAGGAAGATCGAATGAGGATTATTGGAAATGTTTATCCCAGTGCTTTAAGGAGAGAAAATGAAGAAGTTTATTCAAGAAAATTCTGCAGATGGGGTACATTAGACACATTCTAGGTGTGTTTCAGGTACTTCACTATGAAGAACTTTAATTTAAAGGAAAAGGATAGATGGATTTCAGGCATTAAAAAGACCAAGGTTGTTAAGTAAAAAAGCTCAGTTTTGGGCTTGACAGAATTATAGAAGGGTGAGGAAAGAGAACAATAACCCAAAGGATTAAATTACAGAACGAACTTTCCTCTTTCAATGAGGGTTGAAATCAGTGAAATGTATCTGTGCCTCAAGCCAAGAAAGCAAATTAAGTAAAATGATGCTATATATCTGAAATTTCTTTTACCACACAACTGTAAATTATATAGTATATAAAACCTCCCGACACTTCCCCAGTCTGTAGAACATAGTGTATTTGAGAAGGAGGTATCATAAGGTGTTACAGTAAAAGAGGTATCATAGGACAAGAGAAGATAAAAGGTGATGGGTTTAGGGATATGGGCTTTGAAGAAAGACACCTCTCTGATACCCCATGTGATGACAGTTAGCATTTAATGGAATTAATGGAGAGCTTCATGTTTAAAGCCCACCAGAAAGGCTGTGTTTTATCATTTCTCCAAACCATGTGCATTCCAGAGGAAAATTTAGAGTGGGACAAACGCAAGGTATGAGTGGACATAGTGAGAACTCTAGCCATGTTTGTGTAGAACAAAATAACAATAGCAGATTGAAACAAATGGGTATTCTGAAAATCAGGGTTTGAAATTTAGTTAAAACAGCCTTCCTCACTCCTTTTTTCCCTTATTCTCTGGTTTTTTTCATCATCATCTCTTCCTTTCTCCCTCCCTCCTGTTTTTCTTTAATAATTGTTTATTGAAGATTCAGTAGCTCTGTATTCAATCCAAGAGGCCAGAATCACATTAACCAAGAAGCTAATGTGGCCTAAGCTTCAGAGCTCCTCACTTGGATGAACCATGTGTCCATGGTTCTACTTTTGTATTAAGATTTGAAATGGCAAAAATGTTTAATAGCAATCCATTAAGACTGCTTTCTCTTTCTATTTAAATTTCCTCTCTGCGATATTTCCCCTCAGGTTAGGTTGTGTTGGATGGCTGTGGGAAATTTAGGAAATCAGCTAACACGAGGAATTGTATTGGTATTACATGCAAATTGGGTTTAATGGGATATATTGATGTTGCAACTAGGGACTTTTATGAGAATTAAGTTATTGCCAGCCATCCTGATGTAGGAATGGCTTCAGGGAATGCAGTGTGCCAATGCACTGGGCATTGTGACCACAAGGGCAGACCAGAGGTTGAATTACAATATAAGCATGTCATATGTCACCTGGCACCTGAAACACATAGTAAAGATGAGAATCAAGGTTTGAAATGTATGAAGCAGAAGCTGGTCTGGGAGAAATTCTTCTGATCATTACCTGTGTAAAATTGTGAGGGAGAGATTTAGTTCTTATCAAAGCCTGATCAAAATCAAATTGTCAGAAATAAGTCTGATAATGCTGTGTATACAACTATAAATATACATATTTTTCTCTTTCAATAGCAATTGTTTGAAATAGTATTTCTCAGAATTCCTGTATTTTTGTATTACTGCTAGTACCCCACACAACAAATATATCAGTATATGAAGTCTCCTGTTTTAAGCCTCCCAACTCTCAATAAAAACCAAATCTAACTATTTTAGAGGAAACACTAGATTATCTTTTCATTGTTTCTTAAAAAATTGTATTACAAAGTCATTTTCACATAAAGAAGTTATCAAAGAGCAGACAGCTAAAATGCAAAAAAAAATTATTACAGAGATGTGCTAGGCAGTTATTAGAAAATATTACATTTATTAAATAGGAATTCCTTTCCCCATTGCTTGTTTTTGTCAGGTTTGTCAAAGATCAGATGGTTGTAGATGTGTGGTCTTGTTTCTAAGATCTCTATTGTGTCCATTGGTCTATGTGTCCATTTTTGTACCAGCACCATACTGTTTTGTTTACTGTAGCCTTGGAGTATAGTTTGAAGTCAGGTAGTGTAATGCCTCCAGCTTTGTTCTTTTTGCTTAAGATTATCTTGGCTATACGGTCTCTTTTTTGGTTCCATATGAATTTTAAAGTAGTTTTTTTCTGATTCTGGAAGAATGTCAATGGTATTATAGTTTAATGGGAATAGCACTGAATCCATAAATTACTTTGGGCAGTATGGCCATTTTACATTAGGCAGTATGGCCATTTTCATCATATTGATTCTTCCTATCCATGAGCATGGACTGTTTTTCCATTTGTGTGTCCTCTCTGATTTCCTTGAGCAGTGGTTTGTAGTTCTCCATGAAGAGGGCCTTCACTTCCCTTGTTAGCTGTATTCCTAGGTATTTTAATCTCTTTGTAAGAATTGTGAATGGGAGTTCATTCATAATATGGTTCTCTGCTAGTCTGTTGTTGGTATATAGGAATGCTAGTGATTTTTGCACATTGATTTTGTATCCTGAGACTTTCGTGAAGTTGCTTATCAGCTTAAGAAACTTTGTGCTGACAGGATGGGGTTTTCTAGATATAGGATCATGTTATCTACAACCAGAGACAGTTAATAAATTGGGCGGGGAAAACTGGCTAGCCATATGAAAAAAAATTGAAAGTGGATCCCTTCCTTATACCTTATACAAAAATGGACTTAAGATAGATTAAAGACTTAATGTAAAACTCAAAACTATACTAGAAGATAATCTAAGCAATATCATTCAGGATATAGCCACAGGCAAAAATTTCACGATGTAATCGCCAAAATCAATTGCAACAAAAGCAAAAATTGACAAATGGGATCTAATTAAACTAAAGAGCTTTTTTACAGCAAAAGAAACTACCATCAGAGTGGACAGCCTACGAAATGGGAGAGAATTTTTGCATTCTATTCATCTGACAAAGGGCTAATAGCCAGAAGCTACAAAGAGCTTAAATACACTTACAAGAAAAAAAACAACAACAAATGATCCCATTAAAAAGTGGGTAAAATACAGGAACAGACACTTCTCAAAAGAAGACATTTATGTGGCCAATAAACATATGAAAAAAAGCTCAACATCACTGATCATTAGGGAAATGCAAATTGAAACCACAATGAGAAACCATCACACGCCAGTCAGAATGGCAATTATTAAAATATCAAGAAACAACAAATGCTGGTGAAGTTGTGGATAAATAGGAACACTTTTACAGTCTTGGTGGGAATGTAAATTAGTTCAGTTCAACCATTGTGGAAGATAGTGTGGTGATTCCTAAAAGACCTAGAACCAGAAATACCATTTGACACAGCAATCCCATTACTGGGCATATAACCAAAGGAATATATATCATGCTATTATAAAGATACATGCATGCATATGTTCACTGCAGCACTATTCACAGTAGCAAAGACATGGAATCAACATAAATGCCCATCAATGATAGACTGGATTAAAAATAATATGACACATATATACCTTGGAATACTATGCAGCAATAAAAAGGAATGAGATAATGTTCTTTGCAGGGACATAGATGGAGCTGAAAGCCATTATCCTCAGAAAACTGATGCAGAAATAGAAAACCAAACACCGCATGTTCTCACTTATAATTGGGAGCTGAACAATGAGAACACATGGAAACAGGGAGGAGAACAACACACACTGGGGCCTGTCAGGGGGATTGTGGAGGAGGGAGAGCATCAGGATAAATAGCTAATGCATGCAGAGCTTAATACCTAGGTGATGGAGTGATAGGCACAGCAAACCACCATGGTACATCTTTAGCCATGTAACAAACCTGAACATCCTGCACATGTATCCCAGAACATAAAATTAAATTAAATTAAAAAGAAAATACTACATTTATTTTTCTGAATGTTTTGATGTTTGTGATAGATATCAATGTTTAAAAATATATAACTTGTGATTTCTTTCCTTATTCTACCTAAGTATTCATTTCATACTTAACTTGTATTCTTTTTATTAAAGAAGGTCCCTCCAAATCATATATCTTTAAGCCTCATAAGGCCCATATATATCCCTCCTGGAAACACCAACAAATTGGTGTTTAAGTTGTTTAAATTTAAAACAAATTTAAAAACTGAGACATGGTGCTTGCCATACAGAAATGTGCATTTTAGGCAGGGTATAGGCTTGTAAACAAACTGTCACAATACTGAAGGGGGAATAGAAAAGAGGTATGCAAAAAGTTCTGTGGCTACTTCAATAACTAAGTCCAATGGAATGCTTTGATTTCAGCCTGTGATGATGTGTTGGTGTAATTTAACGGAATTTTTTACCTTTGTTGCTTAATGCACTAGTAAGCCACTGAGTTAGACTTATTCATTCAGACAATCTTAAACTTCCTCTGCAGAGCTGAATGACAAGTTAAGTCTTAGCTTATCGGCTACATAGATGAAAATCTCCTCTTCCAGTGCTACCAGCACAGGGCTCCCTCACTAAAATTTCTTTGTTCTGGAATATTGGCTATTCAGAAATTCAGGTGGCCTCCATGGTATGCTGAAAGGAGGAACTCTGAAAGGACTTGAGACAAGTCTGGAAAGATGGGTGGAGATTTGGAGGGTCCCCTAAATCATCCAGATCTTAACTTAAATCTTGTCTGCCTACAGGAAGCAGGGTGAATCCTGGCACTGAGGCCATACTGAAATGCTATCAGCGTAATTAATATGGTGACGTCATATCATAGAGGCAAGCCTCTCCTTGGAACCAGATGCAGCCATGTCTGCCTGGAAGCTTTTGGCAGGCTCTGCCTAGCAGCAGCATCTCAGAGCAACAATCCAGGTCCAGTCAGAAAATATTTGCTGAGTACCTGTTTTGTGCCAGTCACGAGGCCAGGTGCTAGGAGTAAAAAGATGAATAAGAGACAGCCCCTGCAAACCAAAAACTTACATCTGAGTGAGGACAGTAAATAATATTAGTATGGTAAGTGCCAATAAAATACTGTATCCTGAGTGCTATGGGACCCAGAGGAGGTGAGCAAGTCTCTTCTGGGAGTTCAGGGAATGCTGTTCAGAGAAATTTACTATTTATCTGGTTACTGAGTTTTCAAGACTCATATGAAGTGGGTAAATTTTTCTAAGCAAATGGAACAGAATGGCTTCAAGAATGGAAACAAGATGGGGTGTTCATTGAACGATTTCTTCATTTTATTATAAAGTGTAAAATGGGGAGCGGTAGAAGATACAGCCAGAACAGTAACAGAAGTCATGAGTTTGAGCTTGAGCTTTGCTCCTCAGACCATTCTTTCTCGAAGCGTGATCCAAGGATCACTGTGCCAATCTTATCCCAAAGGAATGACTATACACATTGCAGATTCTAAGTATTCCTCCCATCTACTGAGTCCAATGATCTGTTAAAGAGGTCCAGAGAATCTGCACTTTTAGCAAGTTCCCCAGGCGATTCTTTTATGCAGTGAAAGTTTGAGACTAATTATGGCACGGGGATCCACAGAGGGATTTTAGGAAGGGGAAGGGTGTTGTTTGATTTTCATTTTAGATAGATCCATCTGGGTGCAGTGTGGAAGGTAGAACTAAATGGTGGGTAAATACAAAAATAGCAAAACCAATTAGAATGTTATTGCAATAGTCTTGGCCAGAAATGCTGAAGGCCTGCGTTAGAGGAATTGAAGAAGAAAGACTTAAAAAAGAATATTTCAGAGATAAAGATGGGCAGAACATTTAGGAGGAAATGAAAACTAGTTGGTTGTGGAGTGGTGGTTGTCATGGAGAAGGAGGAGGTGATGCTGACTAGGGTGAATGATGAATCATGGGACACTTTACTAATACTGGGAATACAGGAAGAGGAATAAGCACTGGCAGCCAAGAGGCCAAGTTGAGTTTTAGTTTGAGATTGAGATCTATGAGCCATCTGTGTGTATTCACAGCAAGTAGTTGAATACCTAGTTCTAAAGTTTCTATTTGAGAGAGATTTTATTTAATGTTGTACTGCTGGGTGCCAAGCCATGGAGCAGGGCAAACATGAAGAATCCACATTTAGAGGTGGTATGGTGCTAACAGACCTTGAGAAATGTGTCCCAAACTAAGGTCATCTGAGCCATGCATGCTGTTAAAAAGTATTTAAAATTCCACAGGAGTATTGAAGATTTCTGAATACACTCTTAGATATAATTATTGCTGCAGCCTGATTTGTATAGACAAGGATCTAATTTTGTGATTTCTGCTGCTGTTTCTTCTTCACCTGGTAGATGCACATGAGGCATCTGCTGTAGAAAATGCCCCACTATAACTGAGAAGGTGTGGAAAACAAGTGCTGTATGAATCCCAATACTGAAAAGTAAAGATTTTGATTTGGATTGTTCTTTGTTTTGTTTTGTTACTTTTTAGGTAAGAGGGTGTTAGTTTAATGTCAGTGCACCTTCATGTTGTCCTACTTTAAATCTTGGGTCTTGATGATATATTGTTTTCTGACCAGCTATTGTTATGGTTTTTGATTTTCAGTGTTTCCATTCAGGATGTTTAAAAATAACATCTTGAGACAGCACAATGTAGAATGTTCCCTTCCTCTGGAAAGAGGTGTGTCACTCCTTGAATAATTCTCACTATGGATACTTATAAAAATGACACCTGGTTTACTTACTTGTGCAGGTATTTAAATAATGACAAGTCAATTGAATTTATAAATGACATTTTAAGAGGATAAAGGCAAGGAAACTTTCTCAAGCATTTTTTAGGCAATTGTTACCTCTAGTTTACCTTTTTGATGGCTTCTTTTCTTGAGCCTGTCTTTAAGTTCCTGAATCCTGAACATTTCTCCAAGTTTATTCTTTGGTCCTCTGATCTATAGCACACTGTAGCTCACAAAATGAATTCCCTTTGATGGCTCCAACAATGATCCATAGAAAGACAATTCTGACTCTTGTTTCTTACTATCTGATCCTGTATTGTACTTGAACATGTCGAAGCTTTCATAAAAGGAACACTTTCAAGCTTGACTCATCACCTTTCTCACAAAACCAGGTCCCTTTCTGACTTTTATAATTCTCATTTTCCAGGCTGTCTAGGTTCAATCTCTGTACAACTTTTGGTTCTTCCATTCTTCTCTTCCTCCTAGATATTCTCCTGTGAGATAAAAGAAACAAAATATGTAAAGCACAAAATTTGTGGTATATGGAACATATTAGGCACTTAACAGGTGATAGTTCACTTTTTCTTCTACCATTCCTCCAAGATATAGGCATTAGAACAATTCTGTTTTTCTTCTTTTATTTTTATTTTATTTAAAGACGGGGTTTCACCATGTTGGTTAGACTGGTCTTGAACTCCCAACCTCAGGTGATCCACCCACCTTGGCCTCCAAAGTGCTTGAATCACAGGCGTGAGCCACCACGCCTGGCCAACAATTCTGTTTTTCTTACAGGACCCCAGTATATCTTTCTCACCATTTCATACTATACAACATTACCACAGGCATTCTTTAAAATGTCCCTATCCACAAATCTTAGGTCTAATTCTTGTAGTGGGGTGACTTGCATCTCCCAAAAAGCTACATCCAAGTCCTAATTCTTGGTACCTCTGAATGTGAACTTACTTGGGAAAAGAGTCTTTGCATATGTAATTTGTAATGAAGTTGAGGATCTCAAGATAAGATCATCTTGGATTTAGGGAGGGCCCTAAATTTGATGACAGATGTGTTTCTAAGAAAAGGGAAAGATAGAGCCAGGTGTGGTGGCTCATGCCTGTAATCCCAGCACTTTGGGAGGCTGAAGTGGGTGGATCACCTGAGGTCAGGAGTTTGAGTCCAGGCTGTCCAACATGGCAAAACCACTACTCTACTAAAAATACAAAACTTAGCCAGCCGTGGTGGCACATGCTTGTAGTCTCAGCTAATCAGGAGGCTGGGACAGGAGAATCACTTGAACTTGGGAGGCAGATGTTGCAGTGAGCCAAGACTCTGTCATTGCACTCCAGCCCAGATGACAGAGCAAGACTCTGTCTCAAAAAAAAAAAAAAAAAAAAAGGGAAAGACACAGGGACACAGAGAGGGGAAGGTCTTATGAAGAAGGCAGAGATTAGAGTGATGCTTCTTTAAAACAAGCAACACCAAAGATTGACCACAGCCACCAGAAGCTAAGAGAAAGATCTGGAATGTATCCTCCCTCAGAGCCTCCAGAGGGAACAAACTCTGCCAACTGATTTCAGACTTCAGGTTTCCAGAAATGTGAGTAAATCATTTTCTGTTGTTTTAAGCCACCAAATTTGTTCCAGCAGGCATAGGAAACTAGCATATCCCTTAGCCTGATCTTGCAGATCCCTCTTAATCTGGCTTTAACCTACCTTTTCAAGATTGTCTCTTACCAGTACCCTTTACAACTTCCCCACTTCTGTATCCTGCCAGTCCCTTGATCATGCAGTGATTATTTGTGCATTTTGTCTTTTCTAAGGTGATCCCTTTCCCTTGTCTAAAACTCATATGTTTTCTCTTTTCATTCAAATCCTAATCATGAAACGAAAGGCTCATCTCAGTCTACAGTGATTTATTTCCTCTTCTGAATTCTTATCAAACACATTTGACATTGAATCATATTTTGTGCACACAGTGTTTGCTTTGCTTTTCATGTATGTGTGACTTTCCTTAAGGGCAGGATGATATTTGCAACATAGAAACTGTAGATTAAGTGAATGAAGACAGCAAGTATGGACAGAGAAAGCAGGTGTTGGGTTGAATTATGTCCCCATATTTGCAAATTCGTATGTTGACACCTAACTCCCAGTACCTTAAGATGTGACTGTATTTGTAGATCTTTAATGTGACCCTTTAAAGAGAAAAGGTGAAAGGGGGTCATAGATGTGGTCCCTAATCCAATTTTATTGGTGTCCTTATGAAGGGGAGCTTCAGACAAACAGGGACAGACAGCAGGGGTGCACATGCACACACATGCCATGTGCAGAGGCAGCAGAGGGTGGCCAGCCCAGGAAAGAGGTTTGGAAAGAACCTTCCTTTAGGACTCTCAGAGGAAACCAACTCTGCCAGCACCTTGATCTTGGGCTTCCAGTCTTCAGAACTGTGAGAAATTACATTTCTCTTTTTTAAGCCACCCAGTCTGTGCTATTTTGTTACAATAACGCTAGAAAACTAATGCAGCAAGTAAAAGGCTTAGATTAAGCATTGAAACAATAAGAGAGGAGGCTGAGGTGAGAGGATTGCTTGAAGCCAGCAGTTTGAGAACAGCCTAGGTAACGTAATGAGAACTTGTCTCTACAAAAATTAAAAATTTAAAAAATTAGCCAGAAGTGGTGATGTGTACTTGTAGTTCTAGTTACTCAGAAGGCTGAGGTAGAAGATTGCTTGAGCCCAGGAGTTCAAGGTTGTAAAGAGCTATGATTGTACCACTGCACACTAGCCTGGGTGACAGAGTGAAACCCTGTCTCAGAATAAAATAGAATAAAATAAAAGAAAAAATAAGGGAGAAATAATACTAACATAATTTTCTACCTGAATTGATGGCATTGTCTTCTCTCAAGTACCAGCCATAATCCTAAAATGGTAAACTATTTGACAGAGCCCTTAGTAAAGGTCAGTGACTTCTGGGTTTATTATACAAGCAGTATCGCTTTAGTATAAAGTTCAAAGAGGTCTGAGAGTGGAACCGGGACCTGGCCTCCACCACTCTTCATCTTTTTCTAGAATGTTATTATTGTATATCCTAAAGTCAGGAAGTTAATTGATATTCTCATGAGTTCATTTGCTAATCTAAAATCATAAAAGGGTTAGTCATAGGGTTTAAGCCTATACATTTTCTAGGATTAGTTATAAGGATATGAGGATTAGTGAGTCTATTTTGTAGTTGCTTGGCAAAAATTGGGACATCAGTTACTTTATTTTTTATTTTTGCAAAACTCAGATCAGTTTATACTTTTCTCTTCCTTATTCTTTTGCCACCCATAACTGCCATTGCTTAGAGAAAAAGATGCATTAGAATTGATTCCATATAATTAAAATTAAATTTGGAATCTTAGGCTCCCTAATTGGGAGGTAATTTTTAAAGGTTCATTGACAGAATGTAGTCAGTCCAGAGGAAGGCATCTAAAATTGTGAGAACCTTACACACTTTGACACCTGAGGGTAGTTGAAGGAGCAGACATTTCATCAGAAATACATGGAGGGCTCTCTATTGTATAAAGATATCAGCTCATTCTCCATGGCTCTTGAGGTAAGAGTTGGGCCTAAAAGATGGATCTTGCTGATTTCATTTCAACATTGAAACTTCCACTATGTAGTTTAATCTCCTAAGGACAAGAAATAATGAAGAGTAGAGGCCTATTGAGTGGTGATTGATGTAGCCTAGTGGTTAAGAGCCTTTTAGAGTCCTAGCTTTGCTACTTATTGTTCTGTGACTTAGTCAAGGCACTTAACTTCCCTTAGCTTTAACATCCCCATCAAAATGGGATTACTGCTTGTGCCTACCTCATTTTGAGTATTAGGTAAAATAATGCATGTAAACTGATGAGGAAGCTGATTCTGAGCTGGGTGGTTTCACATATGTAGTTCACAAAGTTCATCAATGCTTGTGCCCAGTTTTAAGCCCTAGTTTTTAAACTTCATTATGCCACTTTGTTTCCAAAGTTCCTTCCCAAAAATAAAGGAGAAAAAATATAAATAGGAGGGCTACGGTGAGTACATTGAAAGGGAAAGGAGGTAGTCCCACCCTTTACTTTCAGTTTGGCCACACAGTTAATGAAATGGTCTTACCTATGGAGTTACCCTGTCTAAACACCAAAAGGAGTGATTCCTTCTCCATCATCCCAAATCCCCACCTTCCCTGCCCCCTCCCTTCACTACTTTTTAGCCACTCGCAGGCTAAGTAGGGTGTTCCTAATCTGCACCTGGAATGTTTCTTGTAGGAGCCATTTCTCACCCACTCTTTGTCCTCTTCTATCACTTAAAATCATAAGGGCTGTTCTAAAGCAGCTGGACTTTCAAAACTGGGCTCATTGTAACATTAAAAAATTATTAAACTCAGAAACTAATTCTGTTTTTTAACCATAAAATATGAAAACTAGGAAGGAATCTGAGAAGAATGAAAGACCAAGTCAGCTGGATCTGAAGCAGGCCATTCTCAGGAAGACTCCTGAGGAATAATTAAAGCTCATTTTAAGCGTCACCTCCTGGGTGTCATCATCATCCCCAGGTAGTTTTCTGAGATAGTCCATTTTGAAACAGATATACCTTAAATTTTGTTAAAATGTACTAAGCACTTATTGAGCTCAGTGATCCTGAAATAGGCCTAATAATAAGCTGTCTACTGGTGACTTATTAGCTAGGTTTATGTCTAGGAGGGACTATGAAGAATATGAGTTGTTTAATAGGGGTGCTTGTCATCACTAATGAACAACAAGAAATAGTTTGAAAACTTCTTCAAAATATTCACTTGCAAATGTCACCCGAGTTTCAGAAAAGTACAGTCTCTGGAGTAAAGCTACTATACACTCAGTGAGACTGTGTTGTGCTTTGCATGCATTATATCATTTAGTTCTCAAAACATGTTGGCAAGGTTGGCATTATTATCTCCATTTTAAAGATGAGAAAATTAGGTACAAGGAGCTTCAGTAACATACTCATACTCATTCAACAATAAATAACTAAAAATTGTGCTATACACACTTTAAGAGTCATGTGTTCCTCCTCCAAAATTATGAAAGACTGTAGAAGGAATTCAAGAAGTAGGTTTCCTAACATATCTTTTCTTCTCATCTCAGATGAATTTACTTAAATCCATCATGCCCAAATTGTAAAATATCATTTTGATCACTGTCAGTATTATACAGACCTGTTTGAATGTGCTCAACTTTTTCAGTAAAATTAGAAAAAAACCCACAATTTACAAACAGGTAGATGTGCATTAAGAAAAAAAACCTACCATATGATTTTAGATATAGATGCCAATTCTTAAATATTATTTATTATTTCTGAGCTCAAGTGCTTAAAATGTTTAAAATGCAATATATTTATGTGGGGTTTCCCAGGATATTGGAACATACATAAAATATGCTTGTGCATATCTAAGCATTGTGTGTATTTATTTTAGGTTATATGTATACTGAGAATATATAAACAGTGTATGATAGTTACATATTATTTCATTTTTTGAGGGAAATTAACCTCCACAATTATAAATTATGCATAAAATGTAATGGCAGATATGACTTATATTGCATAGGACTGACTACAATTCCTCTTCAGAAATAGCTGTTCTTTGCTTTTGTAATACTGGGAAAAGAGGAAAAGAGTTCCTAAAGAAATACAAGGATTCCTCAAGCCCCTCTTCCCTAAAACATGCTCTATCATATCTCCTGGATTGACTGGAATATCCTTCTCTGCCCCCACCCCATTACCCTCTCAATGCAGTGGAAAAGTCGGTGGGTAATTGGGTCCAGATTGGAGGTGTTTAAATATTCATGAGGCTGGCAGGGAACTGGGAGGGGGTGACTGTCTAGAATGGGGGTAGGGGCTAGGGGAAGTGATTAGTCACTGAAAGCTAGCGAACAATTCCGAGAAAGAGACGGAGAGAGGGAAGAAAAAGACAGATAGATAGATATTGGGGGAAGGGAGAAAAAAGGAGAAGAGAGGAAAGAGGAGAGAGGCAGTAGAGAGAGAGCACGAGAGAGAGAGAGAGAGAGCGCTAGAGAGAGAGAGAGAGAGAGAGAGAGAGAGAGAGAGAGAGAGAGAGAGCATGTGCGTTGAGCAATAGCTGTGGACCTTACAGTTGCTGCTAACTGCCCTGGTGTGTGTGAGGGAGAGAGAGGGAGGGAGGGAGAGAGAGCGTGCTAGCGCGAGAGAGCGAGTGAGCAAGCAAGCAGAAAAGAGGTGGAGAGGGGGGGAATAAGAAAGAGAGAGAAGGAAAGGAGAGAAGGCAGGAAGAAGGCAAAGGACGAGACAACCATGCTGTGCTGTATGAGAAGAACCAAACAGGTAGAGCTAAAGATTTTTACTTCTTGCTGTTGTGAAATAACCAGAGTACAGTATTTCCCTGTAAAGGCAAACAGTTTTTTTTTACTGCTTCTGCTCTGGCCATGGTGCTCGTGCTTCCTTAGCATATGGTAACTGACGGTTGCATCCCAGCTTTTATTCTTTTCTGTCTTTCATGCTTTGGTTTTGGAATGCCACTAGTAATTAGAGTGAAGGTAGAAAAATTATGCCTGTTTGGCTAGAAATATATGTGTATATATATATGTGTGTGTGTGTATATATATATATATATATATAGCGCTTATTAGTGAATGCTCAACATTTGAGGTCTCTGGTCTTGAGGGTGTGGACATAGAAAGGGGTGTGGGGAAGATGATGTGAGCTCTACCTACAAGATGGGGAGGCAATTCTTTATATTATTTGCAAAAAGCAGGGCTGAGAAAATAATATTTAGAACTGAGTGTTGCCTCTCTGACATACAATTTTCTCACATTTGCTGAGGAAGATGCCTCATTTTGTACATGCATGAGCTTCGAAGGGGCACAGGTATTTATGGACAAACGTGCAGGTTTTATTTATTTATTTATTTTTCAATGAATGAATGAAACTGTGATTTGATAGATTTTTTTTGAAGAGAACCTAAGACAACTAGGGCTGGGGGTGGGGTGGGGTGGAGAAATTGGCCATGTAGAAGGGGAAAATCCCCTTCCTAAGATCAGCAGCCGATTGTGCACCAGCTGGTCAGAGGAGAGGGTGGACCACGCCCCTAGGAGCTCCGTTGGGATGGGAAAGACAGCCCGGTATTACCTGTTGGAAACCAGGTCTTTTCTCTTCTCCCCTTCTCTTACTTCTTTCCTGGGATTGTCAGTGACCAGAGAAGGACTAACATCCTGGATAATAAGTATGGTGACTCATTTTCATCAGGAAGAGGGACACATCCAAGATTAGCAAGAATCAGAGCCCCTCCTTCCCTCCCCCACTGCCCAGGTTTTACAGCCATTTCCAATTGCTCGCTTATTTCTTGAAAGACATTTTAGAAACTTGATTGGGGTGAGAGTGGGAAGGAATGATGAGTGTGGTATTCCGCAGCAACCAACCATGCCATGACAGTCTCCAAAAGAAGCTTTCAAACATTTGTTGGAATGCATTTGAGTGATTTTGGCGAAGGTTAAGGAGAAAAATGGGTGTGGGATATGGGTGAGTGTGTGCGTGTGCGTGCCTGTGGCGGGGGTGGGGGTGTGGTGGGGGCAATCTTGGTCAAAGAAGCCCTTTGCAGACTGATTGCCTTAAGGGTGGGGTGCAAGAAATAGAATTTGGGTATTATTTCCAGTGCAGGTATTGGAAATTGGACAATTTGTAATACACTCCCTGAATCCGAATGGGGTGGAAGAGAGTGGAGAAGAAGCAGCCTGCCAGCTTAGCACGTTTAGCCAGCACCCTGGAAGGAAGGGTGGGGAGTGAGGATGAAGGAGAAGGAACAGGAAGGGGAAGGGAGACAGAAGCAGAATGTAAGAACAGTGGGTGTAGAGGTTTGGCATGCATAAATAAATAAATAAATAAATAAGGTAGCAGCCATCCTGGATTGTATGGGGCTATTTGGGGAAAAGTCGGATAGTGGGGGATTGTGAGGAGTGGGTGTTTGCAGCATCTCCTGAAACTGCCCTGTGGTTACAGAGATGGATGCTTCCATTGGCTCGCTTTTTCAAACCAGGGCATTTTCTCTCCTTATCCTCCTTCATTTTAATATATATATGTAATAAATACAGGTGTCTGGGTTAAGAACACTGTCAAAGAAAAGTCCTGAGGTTACTTCACTGGTGAGCTGGGGAAAGAAAATGTAGGAAGGTGGAGCACTAAGTAAGCCAAAGCTATTCACTTAAAAAGCTTTAATTTTGGAAAGAAAAATATTCAGGTTTATAACCTGTTCCCACCCTGTATGTACACAGACAAGTATACATACATCTCCTTTAATAAAAGAAACCATGTATGATTTTTAGAAAGGGAATTAGGGCTAAAGGAATTCCCTTCCCAAAATGAAGACAGCTGCCTTTCCTGGGGTTCTATCTCACCAACCACCCCAAGCATTCACTCTGATGTGCAAAGTGATGAAGCTGAAATTGTGTGTTTAGAGTTGTAGAAATTCACATGTAAATGTGTACAGCATCCACATACTTCATATGCTACAGTTGCATGTGTAAGTGTGGTTTCCACATGCTTCCCTGTGTTTTAGCATCATTTGTACTCAAAAGAGAAAATGAAAAGTGTAGAAATTGTCCTTATTTTGCTCATGCATTTCATAATGTGTACTTCCATGTGAAATGATCATGTTTCTTATATACCACTGTCGTGTATCATTCACATTAGCCAGTATTTAGGATACCATTCAATCAGACTAAAGGAAATGGTGTATTCAGGGCGTGGGCTCACACTACACTGACTGGCATTTATGTAGCATGAGTACTTAAGTTTCACGCAGGTTTCCTGCTTGTGGATGAAATTCTATATCATTTATGACAAAATCCAGTGGTGTCCAACCTTCTGCTGGCATCTATTCATCATCCTAATACTTAACAGGGAATAAAACAAGGGCAAAAACCTGCAAAGGTCTAAACTCTGCCACACCCATAAAATCCAGCAGAAATGTGGGAGGGGGCTGAAGGGCTTGCACTTCCTTCCTCTTCCACTTGAGCGGCATAAAGAAGCAACCTTGGATTTCTAAGTTGGAATACATTGCTAGTGGATGAGAAAAAAAGCATAAATGATCTATATTAGCCATTAGTTACCACTATAGATTATTATAGCAGGAAGAAGAGAATGAGGGTGGTGTGGAGATGAGAATATGGTAAAGGAGTGGGCAATGGAGGAATAAAAGAATCCCTAAGATTGTACTGCCTTATGATTTTCAAATATCTTCGGGCTTACTTTCAGTAGCTTAATTGCCATGTGGATTCCAAATGATTAAAAACTTGGCAAGGTATGATCTGTGTCTGCAAAGCAAGAAAACTATGAGGTGTTTCTTTTGTTGAAAAAGAATGACTTTAGTTTGTAATTGAAGTGTAAAGAATTTCATGCAAGCAAGTAGTCCCTCTACTCCCCAGCCCCCTATTCAAGCCAAAATCAGTTTTTTACCTCATGCAACAAATAAATGTTATCTCTGAGAGTGTGATCTGTGATTTAGAATTCCGACCTCACTGTGCCTTTTCCTGCAGTGCTGGGAAGGTGTGGAAGGATTCTGCCTTGCTGCTTGGTGCAGACAATTCTTCCTAGTGATAAATGGGATTCCTCCCAAAGCTCTCTGAGCCACACCCAGTGTCACCCTGGGATTTAGTGAATTAATTAAGCTGAGACATTTTACTTAATATAATTGAAGCTTCTTGTATTTTTTTTCAATAGTGTTTTTCACCACAGGTTTGCAAATTTAAACAGAAAAAAAATACTTGAAGGGCACTTTCTTTTCTTTTCTTTTTTTGCCAAATTATCTGGACTTGCAGAGAACCTTAGAAAATTCATGATGAGTCTAGAAAGTGTTCATTTCTGGTGACTCTGTAATTCCTTCTAACCCGTGCGTGCCAGGGCCTATACACAATGAGCCCTGATTTCTCCTGTTGACAGAGTCTGTGTAACTCTCTTCCCCAGCCCCCTCCCTTACCAACCCATGCTGAGGCAACTGGAATAAGAAAATGCAGAGTTAATTTTTTTTCTTGCTGAGCTGGCAAAACTACAGAAACCTTCTTTGATGTTTCATGCTAAAGGGCAGTGCTCCTGTTCACCAACAGGGATGGTGGCTTGGGGTCTCCTTTGCTTCTGTCATAGGGAAATTGTCAGTGTTATGCCTGGGGCTGAATTAATCCACAGACTTCATACTTTTACCTGGCCCCATGAGGAAGGGTACTGAGGTTCTTTCAGGCAAGAATAGAGAATATATATTAACCAATCATATTGATAAAGTAAGACAAGTCTTCCTCTGTTAATAGTTCAAAGAATGCACATAACCAGGTCATCTCAAGAGAAGGTACAACAGCATTCATTTCCCTATGAGTTTTAATAAATGCATTAGGGCAAGCAAGCAGTGTCTGCTGCAAACTAAAGAAGTGATTTTGTGCAGGAATTCTCCCTTTTGAATTTCTGAAGTGTGGTCAGGTGTCTTTTGTACCTTCATAACATTTTCAGAAGTGTGGGGAAGAATACTACACTGTGAGTCCTTAGTGGAGGCCACTTACTGACTGTGATCTTGAATGAATCACATCATGTTGGGCTTCAGTTTCCTTCTGTAGAATGAAGAGTAAAAACCAAAAGCCAAACACAAATGAAAAGATCCCACCTTAAGGATTTTTGTAGGGCTTAAACATACTTGATGTGAACAAAAAGATCAATACAAGCATAAGAAATTTTTTCTCCCCAAGTTTTGCAATGTGAGGCTTGTTTTAGAGCCTCCAGTTTTTCAGGATGATCTAGTGCCTGCTATGTCTACCCTTCCTAGTTAGAGATGAGTTCCTTCTAGTCTTAGTTGAGCCTTCTGCTTGTACTCTTGCCCCTTCCCTCCCAGAACCCCACTCCCTCATGCCTTTGTCTCTCTTGAGATTTCATCTTCTTGTGCTGCACTGGCTTCTCTCCTTATAGCTTATGAATATGCTTTTGCCTTATCTGTCTTAAAGGATCCTCTCCTGACTCCGTGTCCCCATCTCTATAGTGCTCTCTCTCACTCTCCCTTTAGAACAGAGTTCCAAGTACTCTCCACACTCACTTTCTCCTCTTCTTCACTCCCCATTCACAATTCCATCTAGTTTAAATTGGCTTTTGTTTTCATAATTTCACTGAAAAACATATTCTGAAAGGGCACCTCAACCAGCAACCCTTCATTTTACATCTTATTTGATGTCTCTTTGGCATCTTGTGTTGTTGTCCATCCCTCTTCCTGAAACTGTCCCCTTACTGGGCCTGCATGATAGTAACAGCTTTCTTTGTTCTCCCTCTCTGATAAGACCCTGCTCAGTCTCCTTGTAAGCTTCTCTTGCTCTCTTCACCCACCCTGCAAAATCCATGATAACCTGGATCATGATCATGATTTATTCCTCTCTTCTCATTTGACTCACTAATCCTAGGTGATCTCCTCATGTCATCCATGTCCAAAGCTTTAGCCACCTGTGTGATTGCCAGATCTGAGGACCAGATGTCTATTTTTAGCTTCTGATCTGTAGTTATCTTGGTCTAAGCTTATTATACACAAAACCAAACTCAGTGTCTTCTGTTTCGTATCACACTTGATCTTCCTCACTACACTTATTGCTCTGACACTGTCCATACAGCCTCAGAGCTCTAGGAACCTGAGAGTAATCTTGAATGTACTTTCTTTCAACTCCCATATCCAGTTTCTAAATCCTTTGATTCTTTTAAAAGATATTGAATAAATCCTCTGCTTTTCTACCCTGTTTATATAAATAACCTGGCTTAGACTTTTCATGACTACTCATCTCTACAAAAGCAGTAACTTTCTACATGGAGTTCTACCACCACATTGTTCTTTGATTTACCTTGCAAATAACACTGTGTATCTTTACACAATGCAAATTTGGTTGTGTTATTTTCCTTGTTAAAATATAAATGATTCAGCATGACACAACCTAGTTTTGCTTACCTTTCTAGTGCCAAACTCAAACACCCCCCTTTTTTTAACCTGATGACACCATAGCAAGATTTCAGGCCTTGGTGCGTTTGCTTGTACTCTACTCTCTGCCCACATTATGCTTGCCTCTCGGCCTGAACTGTTCTCCCATTCCCTGCAAGAGTTAGCTCTTTGAAGCCATTCTTAACCTTCCTAATTGTTTTCTTCCACCTTCTTTTGCCCATGCTGTATGTTGTACTATCTTTATTATCACTTATTGCACTATTTGACATTCATTTTTTCACATTCTGGTGTCCACACTGTGAGCTACTTGGGGAAAAGGATGAAAACATAATTCTTGTTTTATCTCTACCATAATACTTGGTACATGAAATAACTGATGTTAACCATGAATAATCTGTTTGCTAAATAAATATGGAACCAGGTTTATAGTCTTTTCACAAGCTGTAGCATATCTAAATGGATAGAATAACTAGGAGATTTTTCTAAAAATATGTTAGCATGAAATTTTAAAGTGGAATTGATTATCAGTGATTCTTGTTATTGACTTATAGACATGACAGCCACCAGTTTTTAATAAAAGTGACAAAAAATGAACCCATTTATAGACTACATTTCTCTGAACTCCCATAGCTGGTACTATCGCCCCTCCATGTCCTCCTCCTCCAACAGCCAGCATTACAGCCCCACCCTCTCAGGTTACCACAGCCTTGGATCTTCACATGCTCTTCCTTTGAGGCTCCAAGTACTTGAACTCACTGCTTTGCTTCACAACTATTATAGATAGACCATAAATCCATCTGTGTGATCCATGAAATAAATCAACTAACAGCAGCAAAATTATTATTTTTTTTAAACTGCATGTAGTGCTGGCCTATGCTTAGGAGTGTGTGCTCAAAAATTAATTTCGCCTTCATTTGGATTTCTTTTCTTCCCTCTGAAGTATCCACATAATAATATTTCACAAAGAGAAAGCATGATTGGAGGTACAGGGAGGGTGAATGGTAAGTAGTCCCTCAAATGACTGTTAAACGAATGTTAGTGTCAGATGAATTGGATTTTTCTTAGGTTTAAACAGACTGAAGGGATTTGGTTTCTGAAGTATGCCTATTGTGCCCAGCGTGGAACAAATTGCAACCACTGTTTTCCATGAAAATACTCTAGCCAGACTCTAAGTAGTGTATTTTCTCTGACTAAATTGGCATATCCATGAGAACAGCAGAAAGCCTAAATAATTTATAAGTGAAGTTTGTCTTCAACTGATGAAGTTCGGTAGTATTTGTCAATTGCCATACCCTCACTCGATGTCTTGCTCACTGCTCCCAATCTCTTCGGCATTGAGTTTTTCCATTCTTTTCTCCTCCTCTCAGACTCAGGTAGAGTTTTTCTGATTAAGTAATACCAGCTCAAGCTAGTGTTTAGTGGGTGAGGCTATGGAAAGAGAACTTTAAGACAAGGTGTGCTTCTTCAAACTTTCTAAAGAAGTATTTTTAGGCAAAACAGGTATTTTAAGCTATGTCTGGCACATTTTAGATTCTCAATAAATATTTGTTGAAGGAACAAATGTAAGAAGGGAGGAATAATCATGATGGGTCATTAGGGGAGATGTTTTGGGACAGATGACCACTTCTGTGTACCTATTCAGAGTGGGCTTTGTGTAAATGCAAGCTCAGCTCTATTGGTCCCCCTCACAAGATTAATGTAGTCAAAGTTCAGTTCCCTCTTCTGTCCGCTTAGATCCAAGAGACACACTTGCAGTCATTTCATTCGGGTTTAGCATGGGAATGTGATCTTCCTGATTTCCTATCCTTAATTATTTACAGATCTTATTTTCTTAGATGTTGTTTGTTTAATGTCCTGTTTCATGTCTTTGTAGTGGAATAGACCCTTTTCCTGGGTTCTAGACCTGGTTCTGCCTGTTGCTTGTCATGTGATCTTGGGTAAGTAATTTAACCTTTCTGAGCCTGGTCTCTGTCTGTGTAGTGGGCACATAAAAAGAACCCTCCAAATCCTGTCTTGCCTTTTTTTTTTCAAACTAGGTTGGTGTGTCTCAATTAAAGAGATAACAATAAAATTGTTTTGCCAACAATGTGTTTTTGAAATGTAAGTTATTATTAATTGAGGAATTTCATAGATTGAGCCCTAAAGTATTCATGGCTCTTAGCAAACAAGAAGTACCCTTGCTCTCTGTATAAAATACACACATTCTCCATTTCCACCCCACTCCTATTCTCTTCAGAGTAATTTTTGTTTGTTTGTTTTGAGACGTAGTCTTGTTCTGTCACCCAGACTAGAGTGCAGTGGTGCCATCTCAACTCACTACAACCTCCGCCTCCCAGGTTCAAGAAATTCCCCTGTCTCAGCCTCCCAAGTAGTTGGGACCACAGATGCATGCCACCATGCCTGGCTCATTTTTGTATTTTTAGTAGAGACGAGGTATCACCATGTTGCCAAAGCTGGTCTCCAACTCCTGAGCTCAAGTGATCAGCCTACCTTGGCCTCTCAAAGTGTTGGGATTACAGGCGTGAGCCACTCCACCAGGCCCAGAGTAAATATTAACCATGCTAATGGAGGAGAGCGTAGTATGTCTTTATTATTTCCTTTGAAAACTTCAGTGGCCGAATTTAGATAAGCCAATATTCAAAGTGTCGTAAGACCCAAAGGATTACTTCAAATGCATTAGCAATACCCAATGTTTCTCTCTTTATCTTTTTCTTTTATAGTCTTTTCTTCACACTTAGATCTCTTTTCTTCTCCATTTGCTAAGTTTGCTGCTACCCTTCCATCCCCACCCCCACTTCACCTCCAAACTGGGTTCTCAGCACTAGGATAAACAGGCATGCTGTGCTCACATCCATCACATGAGGGCCCAGTCAGGCAGAAGAGTAGAGAGAAAATGCAGAGCTGGTTGGGAGATTGAAAATGTAGATACAGCTTGGTTGGGGAAAGCGCATTTCAAAGATGATCACTTGATCACCATTTCCACAACTACATCTGGGTTCCTCAACACCACAGGAATGAACCTTGATTAGAGAGGTGATATGCAATCCTAAACCTTTCCAAACTCAACTCTAAATGCCATAATCTTCTGAGCCCTCAGGATCTCCACAAAGGACATTATAGTTCTCCTGTGTCCCTGGTTATGCCTGAGATAAATTACCAATTTATAACAACAAAAGTTATCAGATTCTCATATAAGCAATAGAATTATACAAACTAAAGACACTGAGTTTCTAAATATGTGGATAACATTTAGAAATACTTTAATGTATAATAATTGGATCAAATTAGTCTAAGAGATTCTATTTTTCCTAGAAGCCAAAAGTTTAGCATAAAAAGTTAGTATCATACATATTTTGCCAAAATACTTTTATACAAAGGTCTCATGGAGACTGCAAGAGAAAGGTATGTTAACTAGAAATTTGAAAATAAACTAGTGTCCAGAAGGAAATAATGATTCATTTAATTATATTTATAGCTGGTTAATGGTGAATATCACCTTTAATCTTTCACTCTAGCTATATTCCTTTCTCCCTCTTCTGCTTCAGGACACACTACTTCTATTATATATGAGTTTTTTGATTGGGAACAAGTATCCAAAACCAACTTTAAGAGTCTATAAAATGAATTTATTGGGGAAAAAAAAGTAGAGATCGTATGAAATTAATAAGTTGAACAACCAAGCGTATGGGAACCAGGGTAGAATTTCAATAACAGGAATTCATAAACTCTTTCTAGGGCCCTGCTTCAAAAAAGACTCAGTTATTAACAACCCCAGCTACAATTCTAAATTCTAAATGATGAGAGAGAAAGAGAGATGAGAGAGAGAGAGAGAGACAAAGGGAGAGAGAAACAGAGGTAGAGAGACAGAGAGAGAGAATGAGGATGAATAAATTTTATTGGCCCTGTTTGGGTCAGCTAGTTACTGCCACAGGGCCAATATCTCTGGGAAAAAGATCTGGGTAACATAGTATAGAGACAATTTTGGGAAGCCCACACTTGTAAATCTAGTGAGAGGGTAAGTTGGTTGAGAATTAGTCTCCTGAATCTATACCTATATGTCTACAGTGGGTTAGCTACCCAAGTCAGGAAGGACTTATCTCGAATGCGGTGGACTGTTCATTTTCCTTTTGGTTATTTTCGATTTGGTCTGTATTACATATTATTGGTAGAGTTATTATCACCGATGGTTCTAAAAGGAGGTAGTAACCACACAGATAACTGAACCTATGAGTTTATACACCTGAAAAAGAAAGGTCAGAGCAAATCTTCATACCTAGAGATGACAGACACTGGGTTTTTGCCATCCTCCTGAGGCTTAACTCTGGTGGGTACCACCTGTCTAGGAGGAATACTGGCTACAATAAATTCTTGCTAATTTGGAATGGTGTAGCTTTGCTTTAACTTCTCTTTTTCAGGTTGTAAGATCTAGTTTCTGCAAAAAGATTGGACAATAATGGGTATAAAACAGCTCAACTGGATTTACATTACAGAAATGCCACTCCTTGACATTAGTCATCTCATTTTGAATGTTCTTGAATTAATTCCAGCAATAATCTCCATATTTATCTATTTTTAGCAAATTGGCACTTTGTAAAATATTGAGCTGTTGTCTCCATATGCATCAGTTTGCTCTAAATGTAGAATATTGGTAATTAGCCTTATATCCATTATTTATAATTCTATTTCCAATAACTATTCAAAAATGTTATTTTTAAATGAAAGTTGGAAGGATCCTAATATCTTTCCATTAATGACTAGATAAAAAGCTAGATGAGGCAAAGAAAAAAATAAATAAAATGATCTCCAAAGGCTAAGCAAACTCAGAAATTTGTTGCTTTTTTAAGTGACTGCAGAACTTCTTAGCATAACTAGGCTTGACTGGAAGCTGTGAAGATGCATATCCTCTTCCCACTCTTACTTTGCTTTGATTTTGAAACCAATGTATCTGCTTGGAATATAAGCTGAGAATTAAACTCCTCTTAATGGCCAAATTAGTTCCTATAACAGCTGTTTCCAAGGGATGTATTCTATAATTCTACACAAATTTTAACAGAGGCAATTGTCTCATTATTACCTAAAAAGGAAAGCAAGAAAAAAATTGAATATGGTGTACACACTTGTAATCCCAGCACTTTGGGAGGCTGAGGCTGGAAGATTACTTAGGAGTTCGAGACCAGCCTAAGAAACATAGTGAGACCTTGTTTCTACAAAAATCAAAAAATCATCTGGGTGTGATGGTACATACCTGTAGTCCCAGCTACTCTGAAGGCTGATGCAGAAAGATTGCTTCAGTCTGGGAGGTATAGGCTGCAGTGAGCTGTGATCGCATCACTGCACTCCAGCTTGGGTGTCAGAGTGAGACCCTGCCTCAAAAATAAATAAATAAAAGTAAAAATTTCCCAGTTCCTAAATAATTAACTTTCAGTTAAATTTATAGGTCCATGTTGTACTGAGGGTAGCCCACTTTGGTTGTCCAGACTCCTACTAACATTCCAGTAGGGAAAGGAATAAGCATTGAGTTATGTTTTGTGTGAATTGCATTTCAGTCTTTTCTCTTTAAATCACTTTTAAAAAGTAGTGTTTTATTTGATAGGTGGGAAGGAATAAGAGACATCATAAGGGATCCATCTTAAACTCCCCCCATTTTATTTTCACTTAGGAACTTGGAGAATTTTTATTTCAAATCTAAGTTTTAGTGAATCAATATTTCTAACATTTCTGAGATGTTTCAAAAGCAAAGGGAGAATGATACTGTTTTACTTAAGAAACACCAATTCCTTCTTCAGTAAAATCCAAACTGGGAGATTGATCCATTCAAACTTTTTTTTTTTCCTGAAATGAACCATTTGCAATATTTTCTTAACTCTCAAGGACTTGTTTACCCTAATGAAAGAGAAGCAAATTGTCTTCTCTATCACCTGGGAAAGTTACTCTGGAGAACTCAGGTTGGTATTAAATATTCATTTGAATAAGTCTTTCACGATAATCTTCTTAATTCAGTGTGCCTCAGGGCTTTGATTGCCTTTGGTTGAAAGATAGAAGGTGATAGCTATTTGATAACTCAGCCAGATTTGTGCATCCATAATGATGGACAATTAATTGGAGAACTACATGGAAAACCTAAGGACAAGACTTCCTTGCTTACACATTCTTTCTTCCATCTTAAACTTTATACCTTACGCCTCTTGAGTGAAACCAGTATAGAGGAGGACATGAGAATTTCTATAATTGAAAAGAGAGAAGGAAACTAGAGTTATAAAATAAAATTACTCAGTTTGGAATTGGGCCATAACCTTCTAGTAAAAACTGTCATGGGATCATTAATGACCACAGATGGTTCAGACCTTACTTCTGAACATCATCTGGAAAACACAATAAGCCCAAGAGAAACAGTATTCAGAAAAGAATCCAAGAAGTACTCTGCAGGACTAGGTGAAAAAAAAAAAAAAAGTGTGAGCACTAGTATGCTTAAATATGCATAACCAAACTTAGGACCCAATTCGGTTTTTATCTTCACTTAGCAGAAGGAAACTATTGATTCTTAGCTAAAAAGAGAACAGCCAATTTTGTTGTCATAGTTATTGTCATATTTTATGCTAGACCAAATCTTTCAGCAATGAAGGGTTTCCCTGCAAGCCTCTACTGTTCTCCTATATTATCATTCCAGTGTCATTGGAAACTGATTGGTTTGTGTACATACTTAAGTCTATTTTATTAATCACACCTTACCCGAATTGTTACTTTTACTCAACTTGGATATATAGTAAAACTCCATCTGTAAAGAATCAAACCATAATAACCATAGGAATACCAATAGAAAAATTAACTTTCCCATTATCCAAGGTATTAAAAATACTACGTTTCTTTTTACTCTCTGTGGTTACCTCAAAAAGTGTCACATTAAACTAATTATCTTCTTTGCAAATTAGACTTTCTACTCCCCTACTCTTTAACAGTATCTTTTAGAGATCCCAGCACATTCTGTTTCCCAGCTCATAACAGAAATAATTGATTACCCTCCTTCTCTTATAAAAGTCAAACTATCAGTTACCAAATTCTTTTTGTAATGTCTTTCACATATGCTCTTTTCATCTTCTGCCAGCCTTTCTTAACCAGCATTCCAGAAGAGAGCCAAACCCAACCCCTAATCCCTAAGGCCCTAATGTCCATATGTATGTAATGAGTTAATCCCTCTCTTAGGCATCTAGATGGGTACCAGTTATATATTCACCATCCTTGGAAAAAGAGAAAATAGTCGCTCATTTTCATGTTCTATGGTTCAGATGAGAAACTCCAGGTGAAAAAAGGCTGGACAGTTACCAGAATTCTCTATTTTTAGTATCATCTCTACATACTGCCTGCTGACTAATCTTACGTTTAATTCACCCTTTCCCCAAATTTCAATGGCTTTTCTTTGTTTACAATGTTAATTATAATTCATTTATTTATGGTTGTGTTTCAAGGCTCCTTAGAATCTATTACCAATCTCCCTTTCTTGTCTTATCTCCTACTGGTTCTGGCATTGACTGGGCTTGTGAATTTAAATAAATTTAGTCTCTCTCTTAGTTGTCATTTCCTTTTACGTAAAATGCAAAAGTATTGAATGAAATCATCTCTAAGGCTTTCCAACTTTTAACAAACATGTTCTATAGCAAAATGCCTCTTTTACTTGAATATTCTGTCCAAGCCAGACTTAGTATAAATTTATTAGTTTTCCTATACTTTTGTTCATTGTCATTGCCACTGCTTGAAAAGTTCCCTTTTGGGCCTAGCTCAGTGTTGCCTAAACTCCAAGCCCTGAATCAAAACTTATCTCATTTTTGAGGGCTTTCCTGACTAACACAGTTCTCTGTGAAATGTTCTGTCTCTTAGATCCTTTGTAGCACATATTACCTGTCCAATTCCCTTGTCATTAATCAAACAGAGCCTTAACCATCTGTTTGCATTTTTATGTACCTGATTCCCCCAACTAGTTTGCAAACCCTTTGAAGGTAAGATATCCGGTATAGTGCATGGCTCAAGAAATACATATTGATTTGGTATTTACTCTGTGATGAGCTCTGTATTAGAATCTGAGGGAATGAACAAGCCAAATAATCTCTCAGAAAGACAAGTGGAACTATCATACATTACCTCTCTGGGACATTTGACATCATCAAACATTCCTTGCCTCTTGAATCTCTTTATTTTCTTGGCTTTCATAACATTTGTTTCTGCTGGCTTTTCCCACCTACATCTTTGGTTGCACTTTTTTCCCCTGCTTGGCTTCTTTTTTCTACCAACCTCTGAAAAGTTGGTAATTTTAAGCATTTTGTCCTTGTTCTTGTATGTTCTTACTCAACACAAGCTCCATAAGTAATCTAATTTGTGGACTAGTGAGTCTCAAATTCTCCAGGCTCTCCATCCAAACCTACTTTCTGGGCTCTAGAGCTTTTTATCTTACTCTCTACTGGAACTCCTTTCTGACCCACAGGAACCTCAATCTCAACAGGCCTTAAAAGGAAGTCACCATGTCTTATTCCCAAATCTCTTCTTTCTCATCCAGTCATGTAATTCAGAAACAGAACCCTTGATTTCTTCCTTATATCTTCTTTTTTTCATTAGATGCTACTATTCTTTCTCTGGTTTCTTTAAGTAAAAACCAAATAAATAAAAAAAAGCTTTTCATTCCTTCCTTTCTTTCCTCCTCACAAAAATGTGTCATTCATGCAAGATGGAGGCATACTAAAAATATAAGTAACAAAATAAACAAAAGCAAGAACTATGTGTTGACTCTATCTACTCCATCTCCAGTCAGCTCTAACCCAGCCATTTTTCATGAAGACTAATACAATAGCCTCCCCCTATAATCACCTTCTACCCTCAACCCTTTACAATCCTTCCCTCAGCAGTCAGAGTGGTCTTTTGAAAAGCATCTATAAGATTGTGTGTCTCCCCTATTTAAAAATCTTTGATGGCATCCTATTTCACTTAGAATCAAAACCAAACTTATTACAAGGCCTATAAAATCCTACATTATCCAGGCTTTGCCTCCTTTTCTAGCTTCTACTTAACAACATGCTCCTCTTGGTCACCAAGTCTGTTGGCCTCTTTTTAGTTAGTAAGACACATAAAGCATGGCCACTCTTCAAGGCCTTTGCATGTGTTGCTCCCTGTGCAGAGAATGCTCTTTCACTGGCTCTTTACTTGAGAAGCCTTCCCACCTTACTTATGCCCAAGTACAATTTTTTTTTTTCCTTTTGGGATTGCTCTAAATCTGTTTTTTTTTTTTTTAAGTATTTACTTTTCAATATTCTGCTCACTGCCTATCTCTTCAAACTTTAACATCTACCCCTCTTCAAATCCCAGACTCTATTGCAATTGTGTTATTTCATGGAATGGCCCATATTATTTCATCCTTTCTCCCTTTCTAAACATTGTTCCTTTTGTCTATAATGTCTTCCTTCCTTTCCTTTTCTACATGACACGTTTCCAGTTTATTTCCATGATGTAGCTGGAGTTGTTTTCTTCTTTTTGGAGACTCTCTGATCCTGCAGTCTGATATAATTATCCTCCCCTTTATGCCTTCATTAAGTCTAGTACATACTTCTACCACAACATTCAACAGACTTTATTATACGTATTCATGTATACGTTTGTCTCTTTTGCTATACCAGGAGCTCCTTTTGGGGAGGAGTTACGTTTCATTTTTTGTCCATGTATAGGTCTAGTCGAATGCTTTGCAGACTATGGGTTCTCATTAAATTCAAGTAGAATTAATGGAGCCTGCAAGAATTAACAACTATCAGTGTCCAGTGAGTAGTATGAGATGGCAAAATTTGGTTAGGACTAAGGCAAAGGTTGGCCAGCTCACACTGATCAGTCATGGAAACTGTTCACTTCTGGCACAGTCCATAATTGGGCAGCTAATAGATATTTCACACAGCGCTAAGACCATACAGACTTGGATTTCACCCAAGTGATACCAGCTGGTTGCTTCAGCAAATAACAGCCACCATTTTATAGAGAGATACTTTAGTATAGTCAGAAAGATAGCCATCCTTGACACTATAAACTTCTTATTATCTGGGCTAAGGATGAGTAGTCTCTGTAAAATATACAGCTATATCTTTTTAGCCAATTATTCTGCTTCCTGAGCTTGATGTTAAACATTTAGCTTTTCCTCACATCTAAAGCTTACATTTTCTGATACTGCTCCCACAGGAATCCTGGCTAGGTTTCAGACCTTCCCCTTTGTCAATGATATAATTTATAGTTGCATGTACACTGTCTCTTACCTTCTCTAGTTAAATAACTATGTACAATAACGCTTAGTTGTTGCTATTTTTTCTTGCCCCCCCCCTTTATTATGGACGTTTGTCTGATGTTATTATATCTAGCCCCAAACTGATAAACAGAGGAAAAATGCTAGTAGATTTTCTTATAGGAAAATAAAAGAACAAATGGCCAGAAAATCGATGACTTCTCAACATCTAACTTGTATCTCTTACACACAAAAATGTAACTCCTGGAGAATGGAGCTGGGAAGGAATGGGCTTCCCCTTAGAATTCTGGTGAGGGAAAAATATCTCCAATTAAATCTGTCCCCGTTGTGGGGATATTTAAGAGAATCAAGAAGGAAAAAGAATGGTCCATGCTCATTAGGTAGCTAGATCTTTTTGAAGTGAAGCTAAATAACTTAGAAATTGAATATGCCATTTTAGGGTCTGGACGGGAAACTTGAACACATTCTTGATTTATTTTTTTCAGGAACTGATAGTCTAAACTTCAAACTGGTAACTTGGAAAATAAATTTTGGAAATACATTTCATTTGTAGGTTGGAATAGTGTTCATTCAAAAATAAAATTTAGGAAGGGCCAAAAGAATATAATTTTTCTATTTAGAGAATGAATAGTCATAAGGAAAGCAAGGTGAAGTATACTTTAGCTGAAAAACAAAATGTCACTTTTTTTCATTGTACTTTAAAGATTTTGGTAATTATGTCGAAGGTGAAGAAGATGCATAAGTAGTTTGGACTGCTGGGAAAGCACGTAAGACAGGCAAGTATTCAATATTGAAGAGATTGATTTTGTGGGATATGGTAGAATTTTGAGAGACCCATCAGTCATGGTTAAAACCACCTGGAGCCTTTTCTAGAAGAGAATACATTTTCTATTCCACTTATCTGGCCATACATTCCTTTGCTTCCAGTTTTCACAGGCTTTTCCATTAGTCTGTTTCCTTAACAAAACTATATATTGACAGAGTGGAAAACAATTTCCACCTCAAGGCTCTGGACCCCTCACTTGATGGACACCCAGAGACACTGCAGTGTCAGTTCACTCTGTACATTTAAATTGCCAGTAATTACATGATATTCCAAGAACAGCCAACCAGTCTGGGTTACTCTGATTAAACCAAATTTCTTCCAAATTTTCTGGAACTAAGGGAGTTTCCTTTGGATTCCAGTGAAGGGTCAACAGGTCAGGCCCATGTTGGTACAAGAAAATTGGAAATTAAGGAATAATGATGTTTTCTGGGCACTCTCTATGAGTTTTTTTTTTTTTTTTGCCACCTAAAAATAAAGCTGGTACTATTTTCTCTACCTGAAAAGCATTCCCTTTAGTCCTTTTCTTTTTTCTTTCTTTCTTTCTTTCTTTCTCCCCCTCCTCCCCTCCCTTTCTCTGTTTCCTTCTCTCTTTCTTGCTTTATTCCTTTTTTTTTTTTTTTTCAAACAATGAGATTTTGCTGTGTTGCCCAGGCTGGTCTCAAGCTCCTTGGGGCTCAAGCAATTCTCCTGCCTTGGCCTTCCAAAATGCTGGGATTACAGGTGAGTGCTAACACACCTGGCCCTGAAATACTTTTTCCTCCATTCTATCAAACCACATTCTGCCTTCAAAAATTCTGTTGAAAAATCACCTTCTTCATAAAATCATTTTAAACATTTCCTCATTCCCTATCTGGTTCCATATGGCATTCGCTATAGTAACCTCCTTAGCAATTCCCCTTTTCTCACATAGTATATGTGTGTACGTGTGTGTGCGTGTATGTGTATACATACACACACATAGAAGTATGTGTGTGTATGTGTATACATACACATATATATATACACACATACACACACACATGCATTTATATATAGAGAGTGCATTTATATGCTTTATGCATATATTATACATACATATATATATATATATATACACGTGTGCACACACACACATACACATAGTGCTTTCCTGTTTCCCTAGAGACTGCCAAAAGGCTCATTCCTGAGGTTTCCTCTCTTTTAGATTTCACAAGGCAGTATGTAATGTTTGCACATACTGGGTCTACAGTAAAAGCTACTAAATTTTTATTTAACCTCGGAAAAGTTGTCACCTTCTTTGTCTTTATACCTGATGGTGATAATTATCATTGACTAGTAGAGCTAAAGAGAGTTTAGGAATTACCTAGTTATTTTTTTTTTTCTTCTCTGAGATGGAGTCTTGCTCTGTGTCCAGGCTGGAGTGCAGTGGTACAATCTCAGCTCACTGCAACCTCCACCTCCCAGGTTCAAGCGATTCTCCTGCCTCAGCCTCCTGAGTAGCTGGGATTACAGGTGTGTGCCACCATGCCCAGTTAATTTTTGTATTTTTAGTAGAGATAGAGTTTCACCATCTTGACCAAGCTGGTCTCAAACTCCTGACCTTGTGATCCACCCGCCTCGGCCTCCCAAAGTGCTAGAATTACAGGCGTGAGCCACTGTGCCTGGCCTGTTTTTCTTTTATCTTGTATTTATTTAACCACAGAATCTTTTTGACCCAGATTGAAATATTTCTCAGAATCCAAGAATGTAAAACAGATAAAAAGGTGGTGTTGTGACCAAAGCAGAGTTTGGGGGCCCAGAGATCTGTCTGGTCAGCTCCCTCCTCTCTCCTCTGAAACCCCGATGAAGCCTGGGGAGCAGTTTTTGAAACACTGATCTACAGCCAATTCTTCCTGCTGTAGATGTTAGGAGGTTCTGTGCTTAGGCCATTTAACTCAAAAAGTCTAAGATGGAGTTTCTTCCCATGTCAGTGCTACTCTTTTCAGAGGGGTAAAAGAACACCATACCTAGATGTACATATGCCTGATTTTTCTAAAGTTAACTCAGCATTTATGTGATTCAGCAATAAACCAGGTTCTTTTACAAATAAAGACTTAGAAGTTATTTTTCTGTTTTCCACCTTTTGGTTCTAATTTATCTTCTTTTTCAATTAGGCTTTATCATTAAGATCAATTTTAGAGACAATATTTCCTCTAATATTATATGAAAATTATTCATGCAACAAACATTTATCAATAATCTACCATGAGCCAAGAACTATGCTGGGTACGGAAAATATAGAATTTTGTTTTTTAAAGAAACACTCTTTACCCTAAATTAGCTCATAGTAGAGTGTAGTAGAAATATGTGTGTCAGTTTAAAAGTCTGTATTCTAGAATGTGCTCTTAAATAATTTTACTTAATCTCAGGTAGCATTTTCCTAGTTGTTCAAGAGTGTTTCCCAGTATAGACTTACACTAATGTTTCTTCTTGTGTAAATACGACTATCAACAAGCCTTGGAGGTTTGGGGGATACATTTTGTAAATAATAGAACATCCATAGATCTAAAGACTTAAGTACCACAACTCCAAAAGATTTTTAAGAATTAAATGTGTTAATACACCTACAATACTTATAACTATGCCTGCCACATAGTAAGCACAACATTAGATATTACTCATTGTTTTTGATGCTGTTGTTGATGATGATATTGTATCTATATTAATCTAATCAAATATCTAAATAACTTTTTATAGTGATTCTTAAAGGACTAGTTTCTGGATTGGGGGTATATGTGTGTGTTTGTGTGAATGTATGCATATACATCTGAAGTTAAATAAGCATACAATTGGTTAACTGAGAAATGAGTTATTAATGCCACTGACTTAAACTTTGCATGTCATATGCTCTCAACATTCTTTAATGCTAATATAAGTTGTTTCTTGCAATCTTAGAACTCAGAGACATAATTAGCCTTATCTTACAGTTATGGCTAATAAAGGCTGAATAAAAATTTCAGGCTGCCTCTACTTAGAAAGCAGGGAGGCTCACCATTTGCAAGGATCTGAAATGTAGACATCTCAATACCTAGACTCAGCCACTTTGAATCTTCAAGGAATGACGTAAAGATGCAATGACAATTACAAATTATCCTCAGTGATGGTGGTATCTAGGATCTGTGGCTATGGTATCTATGGACCCATGTTCTAAGCAGTTGCTGGTTTTGCCTTGGCTGTGTTTCCTGGATCCACCTTCACTTGGTTCCTGCCTAATTTTTGAGCCTAGTTCTCTAGCCGTGCCATTAATACTGTGAGCTTTGATATTATCCTAATCCATTTTAGGTTCTATGGCTTACACTGAAAAATCTTACTGATGTAACCCTGTACTCAGAAATCAGGCCCAAGCTGGTAATATTTTTCACCTGGATTATTGCAATAGCCTGGGAGCTTTGCACTCACTGTTCTGTCTACCTAAAATACTTTGTTGCAACATATTCTCATGAGTAGCTCCCTTACTCATGGGTTCTACTCAAACTCACCTGTTTAAATGTTATCAAGGGGAAGATCTCTCATTAACCCTATGTAAAACAGCACCCCACCTAACATTCCTTATCTGTCCCCTTTTGTTCTCTTTCATTTTTATTTTCTCTAGCCCTTGTATCTACTTGAGATACATTGAGATTTATTATAATCTGCTGGCACCAGTGGTATGTAAACTCCATGAGGGCTCCAATACTCTTTTAGTGACTTATATTTCCTGAAACCTAGTACAGTGCCTGGTACATATCAGGTACTCAATAAATATTTAGTGAATGAATAAAGGAATGCACTTAAATTCTGTTCAGATGTAATTATAAGAATAAGCTAAGCACATGCTACAGCTAAGGCATCCATTTCCACCTGGATCCACATCCTTCCTGATTTATGTTCCTTAATCTGAACCAGCAGCAACCCATATATTTCTTTCAGTCTAGCTGTCAGTCTAAGGTATGTGATGCAGTGGATTTCCAAGAGTGATGAAAGAATTTGATCTTGCTTACCACTACAAAATGCTTATTTATTTCTCCTTTTATATTTTAATTGTTTAAATATTTGGAGAGGATTGTCCTGCTATGGTAAACTTATACTCATTAAATTGTCAAGTGTAGCTGTATTATTTATTTATTTATTGCAAGTACTGTGGGGGAAATGCTTGCTTCGCCACTGGCACCATCTGGCTTTGACTGATTATTGTATTTACCTGATACTCTTTGGACAAGACTATCAGGGTGATGAATGGGTGAGAATAGGAAGAGTTCAAACACTGGTTGAAAAAAGGATAACAAACCTGTAGCAATAAGTCAGTCACCATGAAGCATTCTAAGCACTGAATAAGATAGAACATCCATTCCACACCCTATTTGCATTCGCGGTTAATCTTCAAAGAGTCAACATGGCAAAAACATTCCAAGATAAAAATAGCAAGATCTTCTAGAAAAGATTTAAGTTTCAAGGCAAAAAGAAAAATCCTCAAGGTTACTGAGTATGCTGTGAATCCGCACAGTTGTGGTTGTAGTTAAAATGCTGCATATTTCTTCTCAGCATCACTGACTTATAAATAGACAAATTTTATAAAAAAATGAATCTCTGAAAACATTCCAGAAGAAAATTTGATTTGTGGGAATTGAAGGATAAAATGTGTAATGGCAAGTGGCACAATGTCAGACACTGGGTTTTGTGGTTATAACCTGATCTCAAATCAAAACCCAGTGCCCCTGGCATTCTCAAAACTGGATCATCAGAGGTTTTATGCCAGATAGAAGTGAGGTTATAGCTCTGCTAATGTAAGGTAACTTCAGCAGGTCTGAATGCATCTAACAGTCTCATTGAGACAGGGAGCCTAAAGAAGCTATTCAATCTTTTATCTTTCTCCAGGGAGAAACAACTTTAAAGTGTATCTGTTGTTGGCTCCTATATTATTTTGGTTTATCGATAGATCATCTATTGCTTTCATGGTATCACAAGAGTTAGAAGAAATTTTAGAAGTCATCTTATCTGTGAGTTATTCATTTATTCATTAGGAAATCTTTATTTATTGCCTACTATAAATTAAAGGATATAGGCTAAATATATGAATCAGATATGTGTATTCCCTTTACAGGATTAATTATTTTCCATGACATCCTTGCTAGGTTGGAGTTCAGGCTTTGGTGTAGTATCTCCAACATTTTTGTATTAATGCTAGTCATTTAATAGAACACTCCTCAAATGAATGAAAGCAAATTAGCTTTCACTTAAAGTAGTGAGGCCCAACTAACTCTTGTCTACCCCTCATTATTCAAAAAGTCAGATGCAGAGACCAAGGAAGAATCAATGTAGAAGTGTTGAACAGCTAACTTAGTGAAACTCTTTTACCTTATTTTCTTGTTTTGGCTTCTGTCAAACTTCACTGTACTCCTCTATGCTTATCCAGATATGGAAGCTAAATACTAAATTTTCATACTTATAGCCCACTAAATACTAGTATCTTGGTGACCAAAAAAAAAAAAAAATGATCTAAAAATCTCCAAACCTCTTAATTTATTTTAGAAGACTCTTTCTTTTTATTGAATGAAAACTTAACTCAGTTTTGTTTTGTTTGCATAGACTAATCAAGCATTGCAATAAATCTTAAGAATTAAAATGAAATTCCTACATTTGTAAAATGCCTAGAAATATCTCCAGAAAAATATTCCTTGAGGCTTTTCAGCATTGGCTATGGCAAGACATAAGGCATTTCCACGTCTCACAAAATAAAAAGTAGTGTAGCATGCAAACATATGCAGACATAAAACTCTTAACTCTGGAATTTTAGGGATTTTTGAGATTTCTAGTTTGGGTTTAAGATAATGGTCAATTGCCAGTTATCCGAACTTTAGTTTAATAATAATTTTAAAAAATTAAGTGTTGGACTAACTTTAAAATTTAAAATATACTCCTATAACCAAACCATATTGGATTATGCCTCTTGCCAAGATTATTCTTAAACCATGATCTAAGAGTCTCCTATTATTCTTTCACTGTCAGGATCCAGAAACTCAGTGCCAAGGGTAAGTCAGCCTTAGATAAACAGATTGTCTGGCCTAGGCCACCAATCTGTCCACATTTGTGACCTATAAAGATTTTTTTTTTTTTCCTGCAAGCAATTCTGCTTATGCCAACTGTTTATATGCACAGTGGAAACTTCCAAAGCTGTCATCTCCTAGGTTTGCTTTGCTTATACAACTAATTATTACTATGCTAGAGATTTTTTTCTATTTATTGGATCCAAGAAAGGCTCAATTAACCAGTGCTTTTTGGTCAAGGATAGAAGATGAAGGAGAAGACCTCAAGATTATAGCATTTAAACTTTGCACAGTGCGTCTTGGTGATATGGCAAGGACTCAGGGATAATTGCCTGAGAGGCAATCGGCAATATTGCCTAATAGGATAGGTGGGGGTTTAAAAGGATTCTAATAAAAGAGAGAGAGAGAAAGAGAGAGAGAAAACTTCAAATCATACTGAAGAAATAGAGGAAAGCAGAAGTAATCTGAGACAGAAGAGGGAAAGTCCTTCGGATATCTTGAATTAAACATAAATCCTCAGAAATATTTGCAGTGCTCTAAGTTAGTAGATTGTCATTTCTTATGAAGAAGACATAATTACAATGGGCAAGAGAACCACAAGAGAACTCCCCATTAAGATTCCCCATTAATATAAAAGATGTATCAGAAACCCTCTTCTCACTATACTTCATATATTAAGTATCTCTTTTCAGGAAACTAAACAACAAAAATGTATTTCCTGAACTCCTACAATGAACTGAAGTCTATTGGAGGTGATATGGGGCATTGTGATGGAGGCAGAGGGGTACAAACCCCACCAACAAGGAAGGCGCTATGATTGTTCCCCTCACATTTCCTCTGTTGAAATCCTCATTCTCAGTATTAGGAGGTGGGGCATTTGAAAGGTGATTAGGTCATTAGAGTGAAGCCCTCAAGAATGGGATTAGTGCCCTTTTAAAGAGACTTCATAGAGCCTCCTTGACCCTTCTGCCATGTGAGAACATGAGAAGGCTTGCTCTGTTATACAGAATGCAGGCCCTCACCAGGCACCAAATCTGAAGGCACTTTGATCTTAGACTTCCCATCCTCTGGAATGGTGAGAAATAAATTTCTGTCGTTAACTACTGTTGCCCAGTTTATGTTTGTTTTGTTTTGTTTTTTTAAAAAAGCAGTGGGAACTAAAACAGAGGAGAAAGAAGGCTGATATTTAAGAATTGTGTACAAATTAAAGAATAACAGTCATAAAAATAACAAAACAAAGTAGTCTGTAATTAAAATATACAAGTATTGTAAGAGCTCAGTGAGTATTCACAGGAGGAGGTAGAGGAAACTGAAAGCTTTAAAGAGGGGGGAAAATACTAGGAGAGTGCTCAGTATGAAGGGAAAGTAGAAGGCATTCCAGCAAAGTGGGATGACATGGGGGCATGGCCATGGAGCCTTGAGAGGATCATCTTAAAAAACAGTGGAGAGTGTTTGATAATAAGAATTAGAGGGGGAAATGAGCATGTAAGATGAACCATAGCCAAAAAAAAAAAAAAAAAAGGCCTGATATGGCAAGAATTTTGTGCCATTAGCAGCTTTTGCTAGGGGAGTAATGTGACGTAAAAAGCATTTATGGCACCTGTGCATACAGGATTGCCTGGGAGACTGGAGGCAGAAGGCAAGTTAAGAGGTTATCATTTAAAACACGTATATAGATGAGAAAATGAAACTATGGACTAATGTGTTCATAATTGAAATTTAAATACAATATGGATTGCAGATCTTTTGAAGAAAAATGGGTCATTTTCAGTGCCTATGACACATGAAGAAAAGTCTCTGCCAATACATGTGGTCCATGGTCCTTTCAATTTGGCTAACCAATTGTCTTGCAGTCTAGGCTGTATGACGGCATGACAAGGCTCATCATGGAAGTAGTCTTTCTTTTATGCAGTTACTCTAGGCCCTTCAGCAGATCAACTTGGATTCCATTTTTATTTCCCTAAGTCCAGGAATGCTGGCTCTATATCTCTTCTTTTCTCCCTCTGAGTACTTCAGGTAGATCCTATCGGATATGCTTTCTTAGCCTCTGAGATTGGGAATCCTCTGTCCACTGGGCTCTTTCTCCTGCTCTATTCTCTAGCTTTGGACACCATCTTCAGCATTGAACTCCATTTTCCCATTTCAAACCCATGGCACCCTTTAAACTAGGTGAATCCCCTATCTTACCCTATCATGGGTGGAGAAATAAATATGATTATAAGATTTCTAGCTTAGATTTATTGGAATGGTTGGGCTATTGGCAGAATTGATAAACTTAAAAGAAAGAGCTGATTTGGTGAGGAAGACAATTATTTTTATTTTCAGCATGGCCAGCATGAGGAAAACATCCAGAAAGAAATGACTAATTGGAGGTCCAGAAGTGGAAGCAGAGGCACAGGGGGCAAATGACTCAAAGGCTGATTGAGAGCTTATTCATCTTCATGGCATTAGTTAAGGAAGGGTAAGAAAAAAAAAGAGCTGAGAGAAGGGCTTACTCACCCTTGAATGGCGGAAGATACTTCATTAAGAGAAACAGAAAGAGTGTTTAGTAAAAGCATATGGAATCAGAGAAGCCAACAAAAAGAGAACTTCAAAATAAATGGTCAGTACTATTAAATTAGAGTGATTAAAAAGGATGAGAATGGAGAATAGAGCATTGAATACAGGAATAAAGAGACCATTGATAATCTCTGAGTGGGTAGTTTAGTAGAGTCATGAGGATGACAGCCAAAGGTTAAAAACTTAGAAGAGGATTGAAGTGGAAGAAATACAGGTAACTGGCATAGTTCACAAATCTAGAGACTTAGTGTTTCTCTCAGACAACTCCTGCTGTTACAAAATCATAGATTGGTTATTAGTAATAGAAATTTATTTCTCACAGTTCTGTACACTGGGAAGTCCAAGATCCAGGCACCAGCAGGTTTGGTGTCTAGGGAGGGCCTGGTCTCTGTCTCCAAGATAGTGCTTTGCCACTACCTCCTCACATGGCAGAGGGGCAACAAGAAACAAATTCACTTTCTCAAGACTTTTTATGAGGACACTTGCTGAGACCTCTTGACCTAATCACCTCCTAAAGGCCGCATCTCTTAATACAATTGCATTAGGGATTAAGTTTCAACTTGAATTTTGGAAAAGACACATTCAAACCATAACAGTGTCGAATGGAGAAAGAGAAATGAGATTGTAATAAAAGGGTGCTATTTCTCAAGGTAGGGAGACACCTGTGTTAAAGCAGAGGTAATAATAGAGAAGGGAAGACTGAAAGGCTAACAGAAGAAATCAATGTGACATTAAAGAAGCGGTAAGTTCAAACGTTTAGGTCTCAGCAGAGTTCCTTGTGGAGAAATGATATAGCTTTGAAACAGATAGGAAAAAGAAGACAAATGGGGTGGTTTATATTCAAGGGATCCTGTTAAAATCCTGAATTTGGATGCTGCATGTGATGACTCCCACCTTTAATCCCAGCTACTTGGTAGGGTGAAGCAGAATTGCTTGAGGCCAAGAGTTCAAGACCAGTCTGAGCAACATAGTAAGACCCTGTCTCTAAAATAAAATTTAAAAAAAAATCCTGAAACCCTCCCCTCTTTTTTTCCTTCAGTTAAGAACTTTAGTTGGCTGTTCAGAGTAAAAACGGGAAAGCAAAAACTTTCCCCTTAGTAAACTTCAGGGGAGTTTACTAAGTGACAAGAATGAATTAGGCAGCATTTTCCCAAGTGTTCTGTGGATCACCTGACTTAGTGTCGCCTGGAAAAGGTTTTTAAAATAATCTCTGGAGGAGACACTTCATTCACAAGGTCCCCAGATGATTCTGATGCTTGCAAATGTCCAGGCGAGAGTGCCTTGTTGGAGGCGGAGCCACCCTGAAAACGTCGACTAACTTAGGAACCTAGCAGGACGCTGCATTATCTCTCATCCTATGGCTATTTGTCTCTTCAAATTCCTCACAGGGCTCCCTTCACTGGGTGCATTTCTAATGCAAAGAGTGCAAGTCATCCCAGCATACACCAGAGTGACCTCTTGGTTAGGTCCAAAATAAATATCAGGGAAAGCATTATAGTATATCTACAACCCCAAAGAAAACCTTATATGCACACATGGAGTTTCAGAAGAATGTAAACCATGTATTTTTTTTCTACTGAATTACCTTTCAGTCCATTAAGAGTTTACTTTGCGTAGGTATCTGTGATCCCCTTTTCTCTGTGAACCCACTTTCTTTTCTCTTTCCCTCCCATACCATTTCCTATTCCTCTGTTCCTCCTTCTCCCCAGTCCCAGTTCCATCCTCAACTTGAGGTGGGACATTAGATCTTTATGGTTCTGTGCATTGCTCTGAGCTCTACCCTAAAGAGTCAGCACTAGAATCTGCACATGTGGAAGATCCACAGGCCCTTTCTTGCTAACCTAACCATCTCTCATAGCATAACTTTGATATATAACTATGATTTTTAAAAGTCACCATTTCTTATAAAAATTAGCTGGGCATGGTGGCACATGTCTATAGTCCTAGCTACTCGGGGGCTGAGGCAGGAGAATGGCTTGAACCTGGGAGGCAGAGATTGCAGTGAGCTGAGATCCTGCCGCTGCACTCCAGCCTGGCAACAGAGTGAGACTCTGTAAAAAAAAAAAAAAAAAAAATTACCATCTCTAAAAAGTAAAGGGGAAAGAAAAAGTGTGTGGAAGAAAGTAAAATCTGGCCAGGCATGGTGGCTCACGCCTGTCATTGCAGCACTTCGGGAGGCCAAAGTGGGAGGATTTTTTGAGCCCACAAGTTCCACACTAGCCTTGATAGTGAGACCTTGTCTTTACAAAAAAAAAAAAAATTTTAAATAAAAAAATTAACTGGGTATTGTGGCACACCTCTGTAGTCCCAGCTACTTAGGAGGCTGAGGTGGGAGGATTATTTAAACCCAGGAGATGGAGGCCACAGTGAGCTGTGATCCTACCACTGCACTTCACCTTTTGAGAGACTCTGTCTGAAAAAAAACAAAATTAAAAAAAAAAAAAAGAAAGTAAAATCCAATTCTGTCACACTGAGAAACCTTTTATTATTTGGAACCCATATGCCAGGAGGCCCTCAGTAAATGAAGCATGCTCATTAGAGGTGGGATTCTGTGAATAAATGAGGGGTTTTGCAACATTATGAGTTTCTTGCTGAGCGAAGTCAAGTCCCCTGCTCTCGCTCTCACACACACACATGCATGCACACTCATGCACATATGAAAGATCTATTGTTTGAAAAGTTAAGTTAGTATTTCAAAAGTATATCATTTGTTTTTAATTTGTTGCTTGGGTTTGTTTGTTTGGCAAGATAAATTTTACTACCAATCATCTAGAGTGAGAGGGAGTCAAGGTTGAACCCTCTCTTGATGCTTAACCTTGGCATCAAGAGAAAATATATCCTAAACTCAGTTCATATGTACATTTATATATATTTTTTTCTCTTGCTGCATTCCATTTTATTTACCAACATAGAAACAGAAGGTTTTAGTTTCTCTATTTCCTTTTTCTGATAAACACCTCAAAATAATATAGTAGTTTTCTCCATTTTTATTTGGCCCATGCTTTTCTTAAACACATGTAATCTGTTTTTCCTTCCCTCCCCCACTGTTCTTAAAGTGCTTTCCCTTAAGTCCCTGGTGGCCTTGTAATTTGCATTTGCAAAGACCTTTCTCAGCCTCTGCTGAACACGCCTTCTTAGGATACTCTCTACTCTTGGCTCCGGTTCTGGCCCTCTTCAGTTGTTACTCCCCTCCTTTAAGCTGGCTTAATTTCTCCTCTGTCTTCTAAATAGAGGTAATACATAAAACAAGATCTTGGTTTTTCCGATCTTTTATTTTTAATTCTCTTCATTAGAATTCTCTTCCACCTTCATAGCTTCAACTATCCCCTTCTCATAAAAGACACTCAAGTTTATATTTCCTGTACTGAGATGCTTCTAATTGCTTACTGGGCGTCTTGTCCCTTCCAAACCTTTACCACTGAAACTGAGTCCATCACTTTTCTCCAAAATCCATCTTTCTCTTAGAATTCCTCCACAAATAAACTGCACCACCCATTTAATTATGAAGATATGATCTTTTGTTTTATTTATTTAATTCTTTCATTTGTTGTTACCATATTTAAACAGGAATTATTTTGAGGAAAATAATTTTCTACATCTCTGTATTCCGCATGATTCTTCTCCAGCATTCTTCTTCTTTTTTCTGACAGAGTCTTGCTCTGTTGTCTAGGCTGAAGTGCAGTGGTAGCACCATCATAACTCACTGCAGCCTCAACTTCTGGGATCAAGCAATTCTCCCACTTCAGCCTCCTGAGTGGCTGAGACTACAGTTGTGTGCCAATATGCCCAGCTAATTTTTAAAAACTTTTTTGTAGAGACCGGGTCTCACTCTTGCCCAGGCTGGTCTCAAATTCCTAAGCTCAAGTGATCCTCTCACCTCAGCCTCACAAAGCACTAAGATTACAGGCATGAGCCTCTGCACCCAGCCTCCTATGCAGTGTTCAATAAATGATTTTTGTTAAGATGTTTCAGCTAAATTCTTAATATTTTGCATATACTTCTCACTGTGGTGATTTTTGAAAGGGTTGACAGATTTTGATGAAAATGAATAGATATGAAGTATAATTTTGATTTGGACCACCATTTTGAGACAAAATAGTAGCTACTAAATGTACTGACAGGAGAATTTCTGTAACTTACTAACAGTGGATTCTGTACAGTTTTATACACCTTTGCAACTGAATGTGTTCTGCTATTCAGAACTTCTAAAAGAGGAAGTTAACAGCCAAAGAAATTGTGACACAAGGTGAAGGATCTAGTTAGGTCAGACTAAGCAGACACTCAAATGAGTGATAAGGCTGAGCTAAAACTTTAAGACTGGGTTTCCATACATCATTTGGGAGAATACTGACAACAGGGCATACACATTTTTATTGTTTTTGCCCAAAATATGAGGTACTGGGATGGACATGGTGGCTGATACCTGTAATCCCAGCACTTTGGGAGGCTGAGGCAAGCAGATGATGTTAGGTCAGAAGTTCGAGACCAGCTTGGTCAACATGGTGAAACCCTGGCTCTACTGAAATTACAGAATGATTAGTTGGGTGTGGTGGTGCGTGCCTGTAATTCCAACTACTTAGGAGGCTGAAGCACGAGAACTGATTCAACCTAGGAGTTGGAGGTTACAGTGAGTTGAGATCGTGCCACTGCACTCCAGCCTGGGCAACAGAGTGAGACTCTGTCATAAATAAATAAATAAATTAATTAATTAATTAAATAAGGAACTTTTTCCAGTGTCAAAGGAGACTACAAAAAGTTTTTGAAGAATGGTGTCTGACCCCACTTTGTGTGGTGGAGTGAAATACCATTATTTCACCGAGGGTAACCTCTGCCTCCTAAACTTCATTTCTCCCAAGACTAAGTTTACATGTTCTTAGAATTAATAAGTTGAAAAAGACTTAACCATCTAGTTCAAATCCCTTGTTTAGAGACGTGCCACCTGCTTCCTTATCCTGGTTCTATGTTAGGTTTTCTAATCTTGCTTCTGGGCCTTATCTCTGAAGTCCCCACTCTGCACTGGCCCTAAAGTTTGAGTAATGCCATCCAAATGTAGATATTGCTATTATATTAAAAATAACATTTTGCCTTGTTCATATTTAATAAATTTTCCTATGAAAGATAGATTCATGTATCACTTTTCAGATACTTAACATTTGAAATTAAAAAAAAAATAGCCCTGAAGAACATTTCCTACAATATGTGGATCAAGAATAGGGAGGAAATATTGGTCTCCACACCTCCCCTTCCCACTGCCCCAACACCAAATCCACTGTCTATAGGCATTTATGCATTCCTTCTGTGATAGGATAATTCTGCCTTTTTTAAAGGCTGAAAAATTCAACACAATTGACTTTCACAGATTTGAAGTTTTCTGCTGTGGTGTAAAAAATGCTTCCATAATTCCATTGTTTTTCACTTTTATTCATCAGTTGGTTGCAATATGTATGAAACAGAATTGCCTGGTGCTCAGAATGAAGTACCAAGTGATTCAAATATTGACTATTCTATTCAATGTCAATGTAAACTTAAGCAAGTCACATGCTTGTCTACTTATCCAGTAGATGAAACAGCAAAGGAGAAGAGTTTATCTGAAAAACTCTTCTCTGAAGAAGGATACTTAGAAAATACAAATGGTCCTTCCTGAAGAGCCCAGCTTATCCCAGGAAGATCTGAGGAAAAGATGAGCAGACCCAATGCTACTTCAGTTCACCTCTCTTAGCAATCTTTTTTTTTTTTTTAAGTTCTGTTTTAATTGAACAGTATGTTCCTGAGTGGAAAGAGTGCTTCAGTAAATCTGCCTTCCTGGGGCATGACAAATCACACACAGTCACACTTTCAGAAAGGCAAATCCTGCTGAAGTCTGGCTGGGCAAAAGATGGCTTTTTTCCCCCTCCAGCAAAAATTGCTCAAATTGCTTGAGAAAGAAACACAATATGTTTATCCCTGTTTACAGATGTTTAGCCAGTGCCCCTTCAGAGGGTCATGTTCCTATAAACAGCATCATGATAATTATATCCACTGCTGCAAAGAACAGATGTGTAAATTGGTGGTTTCTTGGGGGAAAATAATACCAAGTCCATTTTCCAGAAATGTACACAGTGCAATGCAGCTGTAACATTCTGTGCAGAGGTCTCGTTAGTGTCTATTACTGAGCTAGGTGACGTTTAAAGAATATGGAAATTCAGAAGTGGAGAGCATCTAGCAGGGAAGTCCAGAAACATCTAGGAAATTATTCAGATAGTATGGTATATTTAAAAATTTCTAGTGATATTGGACAAATTTCCACATCCAAAGAGAGTAGTAACAAATCATCAGTTATAAAGTTTTCCAGGCAAGAAATATGTATTAAGTAGAGGGTAGGATTAGGAAACTTCTCATGCCCCGTACACCTCTGAGATCTGTGTAACTTAGATATAAACTAAACTTCAGTGAGGTTAGGTTGCATGAAGGTAGTCAAACCTTTGATCTGTGAACACCAGAATATTTCTAAACTCATTGCTGCAGGGTCTGGCAGGGATCAGGGTTCCTGAAACTCGGGTCAATGGCTCCTTATTTAAAAAGCCATTGTTACCTTGGACACAAGAATTAGATGAAATCCTTTCTACTAGTGAATTTATTTTGTTGTAGATACTTGCTTTTCTTCAGGGTATATATTTATGTGACTATATGGTGATCAGTATTATCCCTGAAAATTAAAACAACACCAAAGTCAGCTTATTGTATTAGAATAGCTACTGAACAGGTCTGTTATTGCAAATATTTACATCACTATAAGTTTCACTGTCTTCTCTCTGTATAATTCTCTTACATTATGTCAAACAGTATGTGCAGAATATTATATACAGGGATCTAGTGTCTGCCTAAAGGGTAGGATTTCTCCTGAACTGGGCTGTCGTACCTTCACGTGTACCAAAACTGCATAAGACCAATATGTATTTCATAATTTAGTAAATGTGATAAAACACTGAAAGTTAATTTGCATTTACATTGTATATTATAATATTCAATGACATTATGCAAAACTTGGGAATTTTGCTTCTGGGACAGAAAAGCATAATCTGTTTTTGTCAAGCTATGCTTTTATAATTCCACCCGAATTACCCAGGAGGACCAAAGCATGCTAGAATGATTGAAATACAACAGGAACAGTCTAGTCTGCTAATCTGAATTTTTCAGGCCTGGCATGGAGGATAATAAATTGAGACCTGCCACATGCCTTAGGCCAAAGCATGCCTTTGACACAAATGATCTAATTCAGTTATCTACTTTGTCCAAAATTCAGCCTTCTCATACTCTGTGCCCTGGGGACTTAAAGAAAAGCACAGGAGGTGATGAGGGTGGCCCCAGCTCTATTGCTGACTGACTCACTCTCTTGGTCTCAGTTTCAATGGCCATGAAATGACATGGTGTGATGGTCTCTTCTAGGCCTTGTGTCTTATGTGCAGTGGGTCCATGCATGCCAGAATTTAGAATAGGAATTCTTGGTCATTTGTGTGGGATAGCGGCTGCTGGGTATCAACTTGACACAAAAGTACAGAAGTAATGGGGTAGAAATAGAAAATTCTGAATTGCTTGATATAAAATCAGAGAAGCTGTTTCCAGATAGGACTGTGGTTCAGGTCTAAGGACCACAGATGAAGCCCACTAGCACATTTACTAAAATGCAGTTTGGGCTCTTTATACCAGGTTCCCTCAGTCAGCATCTCTGAAAGTTATGAGTAAGAGTTAACCAAGCCTTTCTGGTGTAAATACATATTCGAGGGTGGGGAAACCCTGATCTAGGTAAAAGAGCACTTTTTCCGCTAATCCAAAATTTGGTTGGGAGAAAATTATGTAATCTACCTGAACTTCAATTTTGTAATAATAGAGAAAGTAAAAGTGTTAGTATCAGTGGAGCAGCCTCTTAGAGAAGTTTCTTTAAAAAGCAATTTTCTAGTAAAAAATGGATTGTATTTCAAAGGTGAATTGTTAAACTTGAAACATAAAACACTTCCCCCATAGAAATAACATAAAATTTCCAGACCTGTCTGTAAAACTCAGATTGATCCAAAATGTAACTGAAATTCTATATATTTGCAACGGAGATATAGAAGAAAATAGTGTTACTGGGCTTTGGAGTGTAATAGAACCATTTCTTCATGTATAATTTTATTTGAAAAAAATGCAATAATATAAAAAACTATATACACACAGATTTGTGTATATATATAATTTCTCTTTTCTAGTCTACAGGTATTATGCTAGCCCCCCCAACAGTACTGAGAATAAAAATTACAGCAAAACTCTTTTGTATAAGGTACTTTTGTGTCATAATGAGATTTTCAAGATAAATGAAAAGAAGGATGGATAAAATGATTTCTCATGATGGGCAAAGATTGGAAGAAACACCATGGGGTGGAAGGGCAAAGAGAAAACAGATAAAAAGAGAATAAAAGAGGAAATGACTGGCTTATGTAAGCAGCTGACGAGCTAAAGTGGAAGTGTAGGAGAGGTGAGTTGCTTAGGTCTAAGGAGAAAGACTGCTTGGGTGTGTGTTCACCCCCAAGCAGAATAAAGGAACACTGGGTGAGATTTTGCCTATTACTCATAGTTACCACCAGATGGTGAAAACGATCCAGAGCCTCTTGGGTATTGATCGGTTTACGAGGGGAGGTAGGGAGAAGACTACCTCTCACTTGGTAATCCATTAATTTCTTTCACAAATATTTATTCAGTTCCTATTAAGCCCCATGGACTATGCTAGGAGCTGCTATTAAAATGACAAACCAGATAAGGTCACTGCCCTCAATCAACTTACAGTTGGGTGAGAAGCTAACAGGTACAAGTATGGCCCTAGAACAAATTAGTCTTTTCTAGTTAATAATCTTATGTAATGAGATTCAGCCTTGCTCCTTTGGTGTCTTGCCTCAAGGAGCCCCAGGCAAACCAAAAGAAAGGCCCAGAAGTCCTTTTTCTCTACTATCCAGCCCATGCCTTGGGGAAGTGCCTGGCAGGCTTCTCTTCCCTACCCCTTGGTCTTCCATAATCCAATCTTCAGTCTTCCCTCAAATAAAAACTTACTTGCCTTTGGCGTCTTGCCTTCAAAATGTTTATTTTTCCTTGTTTGTTTTTTTGAGACAGGGTCTCCACTCTGTTGCCCAGGCTGGAGTGCAGTGGCATCATCACGGCTCACTGCAGACTTGACCTCCTGGGTTCAAGAGATTCTCCCAGCTCGGCCTCCTGAGTAGATGGGACCACAGGTGTGAGCCACCACGCCTGGCGCATGCACACACACACACACACACATAACATATATTAATAATATATAAAATAATATATTTTGTAGACACGATTCGATTGCCTGTGTTGTCCAGGCTGATCTCGAACTCCTGAGCTCAAGCAATCTTCCCCACCTCGGCCTCCCAAAGTTCTGAGATTACAGGCGTGAGTCATGTACTCAGCCAAAAATGTTTATTTTGATTAGATGACTGGTATTAATCTGACTAACCAAAGAGACAAGGTATTACTAAATTCCTCATCCTTGGTAACATTTCCATGTTGGGTGTTTTCTGTTTGTTGTTTTGTTGTTTCTTTTCCACAGGGGTGCAGCCTACTAACAGTTAACCTTCTTTTGGGTGTTAAATACCTTCGACATTTAGAAAAGCTATGAAGATTCAACAGTGAAATAATCATATAAACCAAATACACTGCATACTACTACAGGGATACCGATTCAGGGATACCCTGAAGCCCATACTTAGACCTCAAACTCAAACAAAACAAAATACGATTTAAAGAACTGACACAAATCGTGAGAGTTTGGAGAACAACGTGACGGGCAGCAGAGGAAAGGGCTGAAGCAAACTCCACCATCCCCCCCTCGCCACCCCACCAAGCAGGGCTGGTTCTGGCTTGCCTTCTGTCTCCCCACTTCTCTTTTTACTCTTGGGCTTACAAACTGCCTGGTTTCCCTTCTCCAGATCAGGGCTTCGTTTCTCTGCCTTGGCCTTCCGGCCCCGCCCTCTGCGTTTTGACTCCATCAGCCCCTCTTCGTGTCTCATTTTCTGCCTTCTTTAGGCGTTCCCTCGGCGGCTCTGCAGTGATCTCATCTCTTTGTTTCTCATCAGCTGCCGTCAGTCAGCTGCTCTCTGCGCCCCCATCGCGCGCGCTCCGGGCCGGGCTGCGGGCGTGGCCTCGGCGGCTGGGACCCTGGGGACCGCAGGGCGTGGCGCGGCCTCCGTCTGCGGCTCCGAGAGCCCCCCAGAGGCAGCCACCCGGTGATCGCGGTCCGCGGGGCCCCTCTTCCAATTCCACAGACCTCTGGGAAGGCCTCTTGCTCCCCGGAACACCCGGGAGTTCCCTTTTAACCAATCTCCACAATCTCTTGTTTGGGGGATAATTGCTTCTTTCAGGGGCTTGGCGAACAAAAGCGTCAGCCCAGGCCCCAGGTCTCTCCGCGGGAGGAGGGCACCCAGGGGCGATGCGTGGGGCTCCCTCCTCCGCCCTTCTGGGCCCGCTTGGCTGCACCTCCCGCCCGCAGCAGCAACAGCAGACTGCTTCCGGGGACTGAGCAGCCCTGGGTCAGCCAAGGTTACGCAGCGGGTGGGGAAGAGGAGCAAAAGCTGGGTCAATTGGAAGTAACCTTCTCGCCCCGCCCAGTTTTTCCTTGCTTGGAGGCGGCAAAGAGCACTTTAGCACCCCTCGAACTGTTTGTCCTCTTTCTCTATCAGGGCCAGGGGAGAGGAAGAGCGGCCGGCTGGAAGGTTTCTTTATGTCAGCAAAAGCGGACCTTAGGAGACTAAACAGCGATGCCCTGTCTTTAGAATACAGCACAGGAAAGAAAAACATCTAAGGAGTCAAGACCAGAGACTCCATTTGGAAAACAATGGCCCTTCATTATTTTTACTATTTTAAAAAAGTTTTCTGGGCTTTTTTATTTGAACTTTCCATTTCTCAGTATGAAATGTAGGTTCTATAGACAACTGCACACAAGTTTCTTTTTTAGGGGGGAAGAAGGTAAATGAAGCAGGTGGAAAGAAGTGAGATGATTGTAGACGTTGCCAAATTTAGACTTGGTGTGAGGTTTCCTCTTCGCTTGGAAACACATGGCACCAGCATGCATTTGTTCATTCATTCAATAATGTGAATGAACATTGAACACAACGATATGATGGGCTTTGTCACAGGCTGTAAGTGGCTTCGGGTCCACACGAAAGGGGAGCCAAAAATTAAAATAAAATATTAAAAGAGAGAAAAGAGAAGAGGGGCAAGGTGTCAGGCAGCAAGCCTCTTAGGGTCAGAATGGCTCCCCATCCCTAGGAGCTGATGATTAAAGAGACCAAGGAGTATAGACGAGCTGTAGAGAGACAATACTGCATTTGCCAGTGATGAGTGTAGGAAGCTTATGAGAATTAAAACCTTCCCTCTCTGTTTTCTGAGCTCTTTTTCTTCTTAAATAGGCTGAAATCAACTGTGGTAGAGGATAACAGTGATTCACATACCTTATTTATTTATTTTTAACAGCCCCCTCCCCTACAACTAGGATAGGAAGTTCCATTCAAATTTTCAACACAGCTGAAAACTTGGCTTTAAAATTTGTGAAGTAAGGCATTTCTTTAGAATCCTTCACTTTTTCATCGCAGAGGCTTTGGGGGAATGTTTAGCTTTTTGCTGAATCATGAAGGGTTTGTTACTGTATTCTGAGAGGGTAGGAATTAGGTGCCTAAAGGATAGTGTCTGCTTTCCTGTAGATGTGATTTATTTAGCAGTTTATAGAAGCATACAGGTCAAGTCATCCTGAACTGTGCAGAGTCAAGGGTCTTGCCACATGAGAGGCTGGCCAGCGGAGAAGTTTGGTGCTATCTCGGTTTGGTGATCCTCATGATGTATACATATTCAAAATCTTCCAGCATTATGTACATATAATTATTTATATAATTTTACATATACATATATGTGTAAAATTTTAGAAGGTAAGTGACAATACAGGCCACAGTGTGAGGGAGACACTGTCCATTCCAGATACTAGAATAAGATCACAGATAACTTCTCAGATGTTTCTTTTCTAGGGAAATAGGGAAACAGAACATATATACATTTGCACATAATTCAAACTTAACTTTGAATGTTTGTCTTAAATCTCCTAGTCAGCTCCCTTAAATGTGCAGACAAAGAAACAGGCCCAGAGAAGTGAAGAGACTTTGGAGTCAGGTTGGGATATGTCAGGTCTACAGCCCTGGCCTCCTAATTATTAATCCAGGGCTTTTACTACTTACTTGCTGCTAATTATTTCTCTGAATTTTATAATAGAGGCACCTCTAAAACTGTCCTTTTATTTAAACAGATATTCAAAAAGAAATGTAAATTTCTCAGAACAAGAGTGTTTAGTCTGAGTGTTGTGGGCCAGTATGTTTCATATTTGAATGCGCAAAAGATTTGTTAAAAGGCAGATCCTGGTTCAGTGGGCCTGGGGCTGGGCGACAGTCTGCATTGCCAGTCCAAACTCCCCTTAGTGATGCAGATGTTGCTGGTCCATGTTTTGAATGGCTAGGCTGTAGACAGCATCTTTCTTCCTTGCCTTTCCTTCTTGCTGAGGCAGCAGCCCTGGGGATTTAAGAAGCCCTTTTTGTTTCTGTTTCGAGGTCACTGTGCTCCCTTAGCTAATCTGGGTACCTTTCACTGCCTTGTCTTCATCCAGATCTGAGATTGTTAGAAATAGTCCCTAGAGTCAGGTGTCTTAAGCTGGAGAGTGTGATCCTTCGTCTAGTGATTTAACACCATTTAACTTGGTTTCACAAAACGTTTCTTTCACACATAAGCAATCTACTCAACTCAGATGGTTTTAAAAAACTCTTTATCCCTCTACAAGTGTCCTCCCAGCTGCAGCTCATTGCACTCCCTTGCAGCTGGGAGTGCAGCTGGCATGCTGCTAGCTCACCGGCCTAGCCTTTCCACTGGAGCTCAGCAAGTTTTTTCTGTGTTTTTTCCACCACTCTCTTCTGTCCTGCACTTCTGCATGTGATGCCTAGATTCAGTTCTAAGTGCCTTTGTGCAGCATCTGAGTTGAGCACGCTAAGATATAACAGGGCAGAGGTTCTTCTAAGGCAGGCAAACTTCAGTGTCACCCATTTCTCGGTTTTCTGCAGCTTGCCTGCTTTGGAAGTGTCTCCACCATGGCTCTTGAAGTTGCCTTGTGAGCACATTTTTAATCGTTCTCATAGTCTGTTGTCAAGGAAAGAAAAAAAATTTCATTCAAACTATAATATACACTCATCAGGCATTGATTAAGACCTTAATATAGGAAGCAGTGATACAGAGGCACATGGTAGAGAGAGAGAAAGGTTGGGCTCTGGGATCAGTCAAATCCTAGCTTTAGCATGTATTAAATATGGAACCACCCAAGTATTAGTTTATCTGTAAAACTATTTTATATTGTATAGCTATTTTATACATTATAATTATTATATCCATTTGTTATGAGATTTTTCCATGTAAAATATTTAGTTCAGTGCCTAGCACAAAGCGATCAATAAATGCTAACCTCTATTATTAATAATAATACAGTATTACTGCTTTGAAAGAGTTTACAGAATAGTGGAGGCTTTGAGAAGTAAGTACACCAATAATTATAATACAAAAAGAAATACAACTATGGATGTAATGGGAGGTTGACTGAAGTCAAACTCTCCCAGAGGCTGACAAACTATGGCCTGCAGGGCAAGAATGGCTTTTACAGTTTTAAATGATTGAAATAAAATTAAAACAAAACACAGTATTTTGTGACACCTTAAAATTATATGAAATTCAAATTTTACTGTTGGTAAATGAGGTTTTATTGTAATACTGCTGCGCTTATTAATTTACATATCATCTGTAGCTTATATAACATTATCGTGACATAGTTGAGTAATTACATAGAGACCATATGGCCCAGAAAATGAACGTTATTTACTATCTGACCCTTTGTAGAAAAAATGGTTGCTGATTCCTGGACTGTCCAAGTGGAGCAATGCAAGAAAAACCAAGGAGGTGGGGATTGGGATGAGTCGTGAATAATGTATAGGGTTTTAGCAGACACATAGGACAGAGAGGTGTTTGAGGAAAGTTACATCGTAAATAAGGACATGGAACTTGGGAAGTGTGGAGCTTATGAACTGTGTGGTTTGACTTGGCTTTGATTTGTCAAGCCCACTGGGCTTTGGTATGACTTTGAATTGCAAGTTTGGCTTGGGGAGAAACTAGGGAATTTTTTTTTTTACCTAGGAGCTGTCAAATTGCAAACCACAAGGCGGGCTCATAAGATAACTGGGAAGGGCAGATTGGGACCATTTCATGAATTTCTCAAATACCAAAGCAATGAATATCTTCTTAGCTTGATAAGAAATTGGAATATCTAAAGTTCATTTTTGGTGGGGGCGGGGGGAGGGAAGTGGAAGGGCATATTGTAATGACACCATAATTCTATTTTAGCTTACTTTGATAAAATTGGTTGCACAGAGTGGAAGACAGACTAAGGAAGAGAGCTTCTTAAACTGAATGTTATAGCGTTAGCTTTTATTGTCAGTTTTAAACCTTTAAACATGAGAATAGTACTCCTACGTAGAATTTCTCACATTTGATAAGAGGAAAATCTTCGTCTAGGTCCTCCTTGCATACCCACTACACTATTGCCTCCAGCCACCTCTCTTATTGCCATGATTCTCTGCAGTGATTTAAACCTTCTGTTGTATGTTTCTTGGGTGCTTCTGTATCATGGCATAGTCACACAGATGTATACTCGTTTACCAAAGGCTGCAGAGGTATCAGGCAACTTTGGTTTGTTCAGCTCACTGGGCTTTGATATGACTGAATTGTAAATTTGGCTTGGGGAGAAATTAGGAAATTTTCTACCTAGGAACTGTCAAATTGCAAACCACAGGGAGAGTTGGCCACTGGATTTTTCTGGGAATCATTTATTCCTAGTCTTGAGTATAATTTGGAGCTGATACAGTAATATGGGGAATCCTTGGTTTCTGATGAATCAGAATCCTGGTAAGAGTGGTGACATCACCTCTTGAACTCAGGAGAGTCTCCAGGACTTTTCATGCAGAAACACATCTGTAAAGCTCCCTGTTGTTGGAATTATACTAACTTGGTGCTCTGTACATCCCTTTGAGTCATGTGACATCACTTAGGAGAGGGTTATGGCACATCTCATAGTGGTGTATATGTCAAGTAGAAAGTTATTTTTATTGACCTCAAGACTGCAGAATTAGACAATATCTTCCTATTTTTACCCAAATTTAGCCAAATTCTTTCATTCAAAGATTAGATTATTATTATTCCCTGAATGCAGGTTTATATGAATTAATTCAGGAGTTATAAAATTTGCTTGCCTGGTTTCCAAAACAAATAAAAGGAAATTTTCTCTCTTTGATGGCGCCAAAGAATTAATTCAGTGTTTCTCCCCGTAGAACCACAAAGTGGGAGGTGTGCCGGTGCTTTGTACCATGAACCACACAGTCATCAAACATATAGAACATTTTCCCCCACAATCTATGCTGCATAAATAATACGATATTTTTTGAGTATCATTAGATTCAGAGCAACTTGTACAGCATGCATGAAACAGTTCTAGATGGATTTCCTTATATACCTCACTACAATTATGAAAAAAGGAACAGAAATAGTTGGTTCAAGTAAAAAGCAATGTTTAATTCAGGAACTCAGGCTGAATTTAAATCCACACACTCAGGAATAAATCGCAGAACCTTCTTTTTATCACCTGCTCAACCCCGTCCTTTTGATAAGCATGCATAAGGCTGACTCTAGTCGATCCGTTTGCTTTTCTCATTTATTAAATAGCCGTAATTCCTGACCTGATGCCCTCTTCTTCCCTCTTCTCCCAGTATTGCTTTTCCTGTTGTCTGATATTTCTGGTCTCTGGGATGTTTTCAACATCTCAAGTGTGAATTTTCCCTGTCAAAATCTTCACAAGGAAAATGAGTCACCGTGTCACCTGGGTGACGAGGTCATAACACCTCAGCCCTTGCTTAAAAAATTTATTTCTACTTTTCTATTGTAAAGATATCTCAAAACAGGAAGATAAAATTGGAGTGACAGCTCTGCAGCCTAGTCTTTTAGACAGTGAACTAGGCCAGCATAGGCAGACATTGGTGATGACAAAGTCCTGCCCTGAATTATTCCACCCTGCACTCCACTTTATACCTTGCCTGGCAGGCTTGAGGAAAAACCTTCAGAAAGCAGATCAACCTATTCCTCATTCACTTGGCTTCTTGACTTTCTGGCTTCCTAGGGTAATTTTAACTCACATGTAAGCTATACAAGTATTTTAGGTTCAAACCCTGGCTCTGCCACTTACTAGCTGTATGACTTTGAGCAAATTACTTACTTAATGTGTCTCTACTTAGTCTTTTCATCTATAAGATAATAGTACCCATTGCATAGTTTTGTTCCTAGAACTTAGTTAATATGCAAACTATATTTAATAAATATATTGGGGGTGTATATATATATATATATATATCATATAGTAAAGTGCTTAGAAGAGTGCTTGACATATAATTTTAAAATTTTTTGTTAGTATTATGTTCTCCAAGGATATGAGGGTATTTTATGTCATTGCTTTTAAAGGCTGCCTTTTTATATGTGTTGGGGGGAGGCACTTTTTTAAAGTGTGAATAGCCCTAAAACATCGCTTTATGGAGCTATCAAAGAAAAGAAAACTATAAAATATTTTTACCATATAATTCACTCACTCCCCAGTCTTCAGATAGTAGCAATTCTCACTTCATTTATATTGTCTTCTTCCAGGCATTTTACAAATACTGTTTTCTTTCATCCTCAAAAAAATTCTGCACAATAGGTACTAGGATTCATAATATGGGGGATGAGAAAACTGAAACTTAGGGAAATTAAGTAATTTATCCCAGGTTATACATTCAAGCAGTGCATGAGCCAGGACTCAAACTCAGATCTTTTGACCCGCAAACCATACCAGGTAACAAGTAATCAATACGTGTCAATGACTGATCATCAAGAGAGAACTCAGTGCCAAAAAAGAAGAGGGTGTCAAGAAAATAAGAACAATGGACAATAGCAACATGAGCAACAAGAACAAACTTAGATCCAGAGTTAACAGTTACAGATTTTTCTAGGATCCTGAATATTTGTCCTTAAACTGCCCAGCAGCTTGGGGATAGAAATCTAATTAAAATGGAAATCTATGCATGCTCAAACCACATGCCCTATACCTGATGCCATCCCCTTCCATCCCAGTCCCAAAAAAAGACATTCAGTTGTTTTTTTCTGCACATGGAAGAATACAACAACATACCTCCTAGAATCAGGGAGAAATGTATTTGCTCTTTTTTTTTTTTTTTTTTTTTTTAAGATTTCTCAAATACTGTTCTGTAAAGATAATCACTTACCTGGTGACTAATATAGAATGTTAAGGTGTGTGCAAATTACTGCTGATAGATAACAGTGTCCCTGCAAAATCATCCCATCGGACCCCTCAGATAAATAGGTATACTTCAGAAAGCAGTATGCTTGCTATAGAAGTACAGTTTCAAGAAAAATCACTCAGCTCTCCCTTGCAAACATGTTCTTTCCCCTAATGCCTCCTACACAAAGATTCTGGAGATACCCCCTTCAGAATATCTGAAATATAGATCAATGTTATTAAAACTACTTCAAGTAATCCTAGAGCTGATATTAGGATTGCTACTTATTCAGTAATACTTTTTGAGTGTTTAGTGTTGAATTCTTAGATTGAATTTTCTGTTAGTTTCCTTAAAATATAAGGGGTTGGAGAGCTAAGTTTAAGACCCATTCTATTAATTGTGGGGCTTTCCACAATCTGTGTTTCCTTATTTTTTAAAGGCAATAGAACACTTGCTTAGCCTACATCATTATAATTCTCTGAGGAACATTTTTAAGTAGAAAGTACTTCATAACCTGTAATGCATAAATTTAAGCCACTGTCATTTCCAGCAACCCCATCCTTTGGCAAATGGGATCTTAAATTCCTTCTATCTCCCACCAACTAGACTTTTAGCATGCATTCTGATGACATCGTGTTATGTATCCTTACTATATACTAGGTACATAATATTTGGCCTTTACTAATATCCAATGGGGGTGCATTGGATACACTTGGCAATTTTAAATTATGAGGATCCTCAGTACCAGATGCTCCTAAGCTGGTTCCTTAGAAAATGTCTGGCAGCTTCATTTATAACTTTTACCAGGCTTGAGTATTACCACACATAAGTCCATAGAGTAGCTCTCAGAACCTGCAGAGGCAATTGTTTTACTAGATGTGTGAGGGATATAGTTGGATCAATGGAACAGATACTATATATGAAATAGTAGCTAAATGAGTTTTTTTTTTTAGTTTGTGTGTGTGTGTGTGTGTGTGTGTGTATGTGTGTGTGTTTGGGGGATGTCAGGTGAAGGGCACATATTTTGGGAATGAATAGATTTCTAGTTTCAGTGAATTTCCATCACCAAGCTGCTGTACTAGGTGAAGATTTTGGGGATGGATAATGTAGACAAGACTGAGAAGGAATCAGTTGCTGTGTGTCAGGTGATAGAAGAGTGGGACTGTGATTTAACTTTGACAACGTAAACGGATCTTCCCCCTTCACAAGATAGCAAAGAACAGAGTTGAGTATGATGACACATTTTGCACAGTTTTCTGCTTATTTCTCTGAGGATAGATAGCTCAGTAGTACTGTAGAGTTAAGAAGCAGGTTTCCACTCTCTGAGTGAAGATACCTACAACCATCAGGATGAATACTATCTTGTGACCAAATCTCCTCTGGTATCTTTCTGATTAATATGCCTTAACATAGTGTCATGATGCTGTAGAAATTACTCTGAGATAATAATGATGATGGCAATAATTATGATGAGAATGATGGCAGCAACCACCCCTTTTTGAGTACATACAATGTGTCAGGGACTGTGCTGGGTGCTTTATGTACATTAACTCATTTGATTCTCGTATTAGCCCAATGGGATAGTTCTGTTATTCCCTCATCCTACAGATGAGGACACTAACGCTGACTTGCCCCAGGTCAGGATCTGCCAAGTAAGTGGCAGAGCTGGAATTCAAACTTACACATGTCTAACTCCACAGCCCATGCTCTTAAGCACCAGGGAATATTGACCTCTGTAGGAGTAGGACTAAGCATGGGATTTGTCATTGAGAAGCTGGATGACACTGGGCTCCTTTCTGGTTCCTCATCTGTGTTGTTTATAAAACAGGCACAGTGATTTGTTTCTCACATGATTATCATGAGGACTGAATTGAAATACTAAATGTATATATTGTACACTTACAAATGTAAGAAGATAGAGGAAGATGACTTCTGGAGAGTGACTTGATGAAGGCTCCAGCATTAGTGACCTGGAACGAGGACACCCAGCCAGTGAGCTGAGCACTGCCCATTTACACACTCTCTGAGCAGCAATACAGTGTGGCATGTGGTCATACAACAACTAAAAATATATATATTTTTTAGTATCAACTATGTGCCAGCATGATTTTAGTCACGGAAGCTTAGAAGATTGTAAAAAAACAGATAAAGTTCTGCTCTCAGATTGTTTATAATCCAAGGGAAGATTCGGTTAATAATAAAATAAAAACATATGGCAGATGGTCATGAGAACTAAGAGGGAAAAGACAGAGCAGTGGACCAAGAGTGACAATATTTGAAGAAGGGTGTGTGGTACAGTGGGTGAGAAAAGTCTCTCACTCATTTATTCATTGAAAAAAATGTCTCAAGTACCTACTGACTCAGACTGTAACTTATGAAGGGGGTTTAATTAAAAAAAAAGATCAACAATCTTATTTGTTATAGTAGGAAGACTATAGTAATTTAAGTAAATACTCATTTTATTGCATCTCACATTTTTCAGTGTCCAACAAGAGACACTTTGCAGTGTCTTACCTGGAAGGAAGATTGTTTTATGCTAAGTTCCCTGGGCTCTGGGGCTCTCTTCCTCCTGGTCACATTCCAAGCTCTGACCATCTTCAGGAGCTTGGCATGTGGTTTGCTCATGGAGCCTCTCAACTGGGAAAGATTCACCTCTGGTGGTGGTCCTGGGGATTGTCTGCTGGTAAACTGCTTTTCTGACTTTTTCTTGATGCATTGGTTGCCTGCAGCTCTTCTCTCTTCAGTTGCTAGCAGAAGAAGCCTCGCAGTCCCTCTCATGTACTGGTCTATGACAGCCTTTTTAGCTGAGTGATGGGGAGTTCCACCCTTTTGTTCCTAGCTCACAGTGGCTGTGGAAGGCATATAAACCTCTCTGAGAGCAGAATCTAGTGTCCCCCTCACTTTGCCAGCCCTTCTGTCCTTTGAGCATGTCACTTCTTGAGGGGGTCAACATATGCTTCTGCAGTGGCAGTGTTCATCAGAGGGTTTGCTCCCACTGCTCAAGAATAGAGATGCTTCCTCCCAGGGCTGACTTCCTATAGATATTTTCCTGAATGTCAGTGATTTTGACCTTTGATTCAGTTAGGTAACTTATACCTACCTATGTCTGCTATACCCAAAAGTTTTCTAGACGAGTTTAGTCGAGTTATTCTGTATGGCTTATGCCTTGGTCCATGACCAGCATAAATAATGTGCCTCATCGCAATACTGGATTTTTCCAACCCCAGTTTAGGGAAGGAGACTTCCTTCCTTGAATAACTAAGGGACTAGTTATGCCCAGCCTACTCCCCTTAAGCCTTGGAGAGCAATACACAGATTAAATACAAATAGAGGGAAGCAGAAATTCTACAGCAATCTCCCATGAATATTTTCACCAGCTTTTCTAGTGAAAAAGCACATAGGCCGTGGCGAAATGTTGTCCTTCTCTACAAAAAATACAAAAATTAACTGGACATGATGGCACATGCCTGTAGTCCCAGCTACATGAGAGGCCAAAATAGAAGGATTGGTTGAGCTTGGTAGGTCGAGGCTGCAGCAGTGATCTGAAATAGTGCCACTGCACTCCAGCCTGAGTGACAGAGCGAGACTCTGTCTAAAAAAAAAGAAAAAGCCTATGCACATGCGCGTATACACACACACACACACACACACACACACACAGAGGCAGAGAGAGAAAGAGAGAGGAAAATAATTTTATTGATATGACTCTAACAAGTCAATAGATAAATAAATATAAATAAGTTGTCTTTATCTTAGATGTATTGTTATTCTCAAGTGCTTTTTTATTATTATGATCAATCGTGTTTCTACAGTTTTGCTATTTCTCTCCTTGTTAAACTTCTGCTTACGAATTTCTGTAATTGGGGAACCAAATGCCTGTTGTAGTCAGATGCTCTTGAATTCCACCACTGAGAAGTGAAGGGTTTTAACAAAAATTGACAAAATCAAATCCAGATTTCTTCTCCTATCATCATCTTTCTGAAATGGCACTAACAGAGATGCTCCGATTTGGATTCGTCCAACAAATATTAATTGAGCATCTACTTTGTATCAGGTACCATTCTAGAAACTGGACATTCAGTTGTAAGTAAAATAGACAAGGTATTTCTCAAAGGCTGACTTTTATCTGTTTGAAGGCATCAATTGCAGTATGTTCTTTGCCTCTTCTATGTCTTTGTGGGACATAATAGGGTTATAAATGTACAAAATACAATAAAACATAACTTTTTAGACTGGAAGCGGAGTTCTAACCTGATAATGCTTTATGCCATGTTGAAGATACCACCTCATGCTGTTTTGGAAACAAGTATGCTGTACATGTTGAATGAATAATACATGAAAGTGGACTGAAGACCCATCTTTTGATCACCAGCTCTTATCTGAAAAGTTAACATACTACCACAGTTTCTAGTATAAGATATTTTATTTTCTTATACAATTTCATTGCTTCTCTGTGCATCCTGCTCCCCATTCCCCTCATACCTTTATTTAGGTCTTCAAACCAGACTGCATGTTGAGGGATCTGGTGTATTCCAGCTGTGCTTATTCATCTTTGTAAATGGCACTTTCTTCCTTACACCTGCACAGAAACCTGCAGAGACATTCCATCTATAGAACTGGAGGAGGTTGGCCCACAGTCCTCTCTCCTCCATAAGGGGTATTTTACTGTATTTTTTATCTTTGTCAAGGTTTAAAGAAAGTACAGAAGCTCCACTGTGAACTACTTTAATACTTGCAAATTTTCCCTAAAGTCAGTTGCCATAATATCAATGATGCTGAAAAACAGTAAAATTTTATGTGAATTTCACCTCAATAATTTATTAATAAAAAATAAAGTGAGCCATAAGTAGATACTTCCTAGATTTAATTTATATTTATCAACATTTTATTCTGGTTCCTTTATAGGCTGTACAAGATTCTGATAGGCATGGAAACTATAGCATGTTTAAAAAACATTGTTTAGGATATCTCCGGCCTTTCAAGCTTGTTCTCAAAAATAACTTTGCTTGATCAAATGGGCTATATTTTGGTTTCCTAAAGATATTCTCAGAAAGAAGAATTTGTGTACATCAATGATTTGTAATGCATTCAAAATTAAATCCTGTTTTTCAAAAAAATTTAAGTATTATAATAGTACTATTTATAGCTAGCAGAAGTAGATACAGGGCCAAGTTTTAATTTGCTTGGAAGGTTGAGGCATTCCTATGATAACTGGGAAAAGTGAAATGCATTGAGGTGTCCCAGATGAATGGATGATGTTATTTTTAGATCTGACAGTTAGCCATTCATGGATTTTTGCCTAGAGCTCTTTTGTAACATATTGAATGCAAATGTTTGGACATTGTAGAATAAATCTTAAGTTGTCCATTCCTCCTTTCCCCAAAGGAAAAGAAGACCAGAGCAACAATGTTGGATATTTAAGTAATTACTTCTTATATTTGGCTTTCTTGTTGGTAACTCTTAAATATCAGTTAAAATTATTGTTCATTCATCTAATGAATTTAGAAATTTTATTAATGTCAACAAGTTAATGTAATGATACTCTTCATTTTCCAACCAATACTCATCTGAGATTTGAATGTTTGTTTAAATAGCAGGGATGTCCTATACCTTGGTTTCCTTTAAGACTTCATAAATTGCAGAGCTCTCAAACCAATAAGTAGGACATATTAAGCCACAGCAATAAAGATTTCTGAAAACCTTATGATAACTTGTAATGATACCCTTTCTACCTACAATGTACTTCATTAGAATGTCCTTTTTACTTAATTCACAGATATCAACAATTCTATATAAAAATGAAATAATTTTGAAATTCCCTCAGAAACATTAGAGTTTATTACAAAGATTATTTGTGGCAAGATTTAGTTTAAAAAAATAAATCTATCTTTAGTGACATTTATGAGCTGACTTCTTAGCCATTAGATGCCAGGTTTCCCTTACTGGACATTCCATCTATAACTCACAGTTTTAGAATGTGAGCCTTACTTGGAAAGATGAGTGTAAGATCAGCTGTCTACTGCAAATTCCTGGGAAGTTGCTGATTGTTAAATTACTATGATGTGATTTAAGTGTATTTTCAAAAGGATCCTATGTGGGTAAACTCAGTATCCTTCCATTCAGTAGCATTTGTATAGTGCTTAACATAGGCGCTGAGTATTTTTAAATGAATAAATGAACAAGAATGCTGACGTGAGGCCTTATGGACTATCTACTACAAGTAAGTCCAATCTATTCTGGGTCAGCGATGCAATAACATTGTACTTGGATGTAGGTGGGAAGGGAGAAGAATTGAGGTCAAATACATGCTGGGCTGCTGCCTCCCTCACTTGCTCTATGAATTTAGGCAAGTCACTTAATTTTTCAGGGCCAGAGCTGTCCCTTTTAGAAAGTGAAAGTATTGTTGTGAATGTGCTGAGTGGTCTTTGGTTTCTGGGCTTGAATGTCCTTCGTCTTAAGTAAGCTCTTCTATTTCTAATGGGGAAAGGGTCAAAGTGTTCTCAGAACCTGGGGCTACTCCACATAGCCAGTTTTGGGAAATGTTCTCTTTCTCCTTTTCTTAACAAAATACACTCCCAGTCCCTTACCTTTAGTACTGTATTGTGAAAAGAATTTTACCAGGAAATAATCTGTAATTTAAGGAATATTAATAAATTCAATTGGAGGTACAAAAGAAACACACACAAATGCAATCCAGAGCTATCTAGCTTCAAACCCAGTTTTAACTTGAAATATTTTTATTTCTGGGTGTCTCTGTTCAATCACTGAAATCTGACCTCTTCTTAGCCTTGTTTCTTTCCTCCCCTCCCCTCTTTCATTTCCTCATCTCCCCTCCCCTCCCTTTTCCTTTCTTCTCCTTTTCTTTCCCTGTGTCTATCACTTTACCACTATCTGGAAAAGCTTGTATTGTCTTTTTTTCCAGCTAATCTCTAAAATTTAGTTTTCTTAAATCTCTAATGATGAAGTCCAGCAGTTTCTCCAGGATGAGCTACATGCCTGTGGAGTACTTTGAGCATCTCTTTGGGTGTAGTCACTTATTTGGGTACCTGGCTCTTGTGGGCCTGGCTTTACTTCTCTCTCCTGACTCTTGTTTTTCATGGTTCTCCCCCTTTCTGCTTACTCCTGCTTCCCTTGAATTTCTTATACTTCTGGGTTCAGGTGAGATTTGTCTCATAATCTTGGCACTCTAGTCTAGTCTCAGCCTTTCTAAAAAGTCATTTTAACATAGATACTGTGTTCAGAAGCTTAAATTCTGATCATTTAGAAAATCAAAGTTGCAGATGCTCTAAGAAATTGAGAGAGGGAGAGGGAGAGAGAGGGAGAGAGAGGAGGGAGAGAGAAAATTGATAGCCCTTTCTTTACCCATGTAGTTTATTTCTTTATACATGTAGACTCTCAGCTTCTTTCTTTTTGTGATTTTCAGCTTTTCAAGAGTTTCATCCCCCTATGCTTTGTGTTCATGAAGAAAAGATAGAGCTCTAAAATTTTAGCTTTCTTGAGTCACTAGAGAGTCTTTTGTGCACACCTGCCCCTTCTGAAACAATTGATTTATCTAGTTTCACAAAGAGCAGTATTTGTTTTAAAGAACCAGTTGGCATCAATACCCAAGTGCAGGTGTCCTAGAATATAAGATGATGCTTCATTCAGAATCCTCAAGGTTGAGTAAAATAAATTACCAACATCTTGGCTCCATGCTCCATTCACAACTGTTAATTTTACAGGATTATGCTTCCATTCCTGAGGAGAGAGCTCCTGGCAGGGACAGCTGCTCCCGTGTCTCAGCCTGGGCTGTGCTCCTCCGAGTAGGAGTCAGCAAGAGCAGCAGGATAGGGAGAAGGTGGTAGTGCATCAGAGAACTGAGCAGTGGAGGAGGGAACAAGATGGGCATCTCCCAGGTGCTTTTTACATACTCCTTTAATTTTTGCGTGTATGCATGCGTGGTTAACTAAGGAAAAAGGAAAAAATTCACTTGAATTTTACTGAGAAAATTATCAAACCTGCTTTTACTCTTACATGTAGCTCATTTTCAAAAATACTTTTGTGTATCACTGGGATGTTGATGATCCTATGCAGCAAGAGGTCTGTATGCTTGTCCAAAGACTGTCTAACAGTCCCACATCATGATTAGCAGAAGCTGGTTTGACAGGTGGAAAACTTGTCTTGAGTTGTCCTGTATTAGCTTACCTCCTATACTGGAGCAAAGGTCAAGAATGAGACCAGGCATAGAACATGTTACATGATAAACACTATTTTATTAGTGGCCTTTTGAGAGAAAGTTGCTGTGTTGTTCACTGCTGTTATTTCCCCTAGAATGGTGTTCACAAAAGTGAACAAAAGTTCAATGCTCAAAAGTTAAAGAGATTTAAAAATGTAGACTATCAGTAGCCATGTTGGGGCACCATGGTTAATAATGGAACGGATAGAATTTTGTGTACTTGCCTACACAATTCTTTCTATAACTATACCTGCTGTTCCTATCCTCTTATTTAATTTTCATTGTGGGAAATAGTCATTTTCAGTGTATATTATGCTACCAATATCGCCATCAAAAGGTATAAATCTCTATGCTAGTCTCTTGTCTTTAGTACTAAGATGGCTCTATTGATGATAATGTAAACACATTTTAGGTTACCAATTGCTTTGGGCATAAGGAATTGTGACTTAGTGAATATATGTCGCTTTTTCAAAAAGAGAAACAGTGTTTCCATCATTTTTTAAAATTCAGGAATAATGGTCTTTTTTTATTCAGATTTTGAATGCTTGGTATGTTTATTACTAATGTTGTATCACGTGCAGGAGAAAGTTAGACATTATTGTATGACCATCATTTTAAGTTGTCACATTCTAAACAAATCCCTTAAAGACTTGGAACTCATTTACATTTTGCATAAAATTCTGATAGGATTTATGGTTTAAACTTTTACTATACTCTTTGTCTTGCATTTATTAATTTCCTTATCAGGCTTAAAACTTGGGGGAAACTAGTCTTTTGCATAATATCTTTTTAAAACCATAAAATTTTATACAAAATCCTCCTCAAAAGCCCTGAAATCCCTATATCTTTCAGAGCTCTTTAATAAAAACCTGGGGTGAATGTGAATTGTTTTTTGTTTTTGTTTCTGGCTTCTTTGCTTTTTTGAGACAGGGTCTTACTCTGTTGCCAAGGCTGAAGTGCAGTGACACAACAGCAGCTCACTGCAGCCTCGACCTCCCAGGCTCACATGATCCTCCTGCTTCAGCCTCCTAAGTAGCCAGGACCACAGGTGCATGTCACTGTACCTGGCTAATATAAAAATATTTTGTAGAGATGGGGTCTCACTATGTTGCCAGGGATGGTCTCGAATTCCTGGGCTCAAGTGATCCTTTTCCCTTCACTTCCCAAGGTGCTTGGATTACAGGTGTGAACCACTGCACCGAGCCTGTAAATGTGATTTGAGTTGTCAAAGTATGTCTTAAAAAATTGTTGGTTTAAGTTTGACATGGAGCAACATTGAACTGGGGAAAGGAAATACATATAAAATCATGCCAGTGGCCAGGCAAAGTGGTTCAAGCCTGTAATTCCAACACTTTGGGAGGCAGAGGTGGGCGGATCACCTGAGGTCAGGAGTTTGAGACCAGCCTGGCCAACATGGTGAAACCCTGTCTCTACTGAAAATATAAAAATTAGCTGGGTATGGTGGCACGTGCCTGTAATCCCAGCTACTGGGAAGGTTGAGGCAGAAGAATTGCTCGAACCTGGGAGGCAGAGGTTGCTATAGAGCCAACATCATGCCATTGCACTCTATCCTGCGTGACAGATTGAGACTGTCTCCAAAAAAAAAGAAAAAGCCAGTGATTCTGGAAGGTTCCAAAGGACAGTACTTTTCCCATACTGTGGGAGAAAGAGGAGGCTTGAACTCTTAACTACCAAAACAATGTCTGGCACAAAATTAATCACTCAATAAATATTGTTGAATGCTGAGATTTAAAGGAGAAGAACATCACTAGAGCCCTCTCCTTTTTTCCCCTCTTTTCTCCATAAAGGTTGAAAAAAATGATGAGGACCAAAAGATTGAACAAGACGGTATCAAACCAGAAGATAAAGCTCATAAGGCCGCGACCAAAATTCAGGCTAGCTTCCGTGGACACATAACAAGGAAAAAGCTCAAAGGAGACAAGAAGGATGATGCCCAAGCTGCTGAGGCTGATGCGAGTAAGAAGAAGGATGAAGCCCCTGTTGCCGATGGGGTAGAGAAGAAGGGAGAAGGCCCCACTACTACCGAAGCAGCCCCAGCCACTGGCTCCAAGCCTGATGAGACCGGCAAAGCAGGAGAAACTCCTTCTGAAGAGAAGAAGGGGGAGGGTGATGCTGCCGCAGAGCAGGCCACCCCCCAGGCTCCTGCATCCTCAGAGGAGAAGGCCGGCTCAGCTGAGACAGAAAGTGCCACTAAAGCTTCCACTGATAACTCGCCATCCTCCAAGGCCGAAGATGCCCCAGCCAAGGAGGAGCCTAAACAAGCCGATGTGCCTGCTGCTGTCACTGCTGCTGCTGCCACCACCCCTGCCGCAGAGGATGCTGCTGCCAAGGCAACAGCCCAGCCTCCAACGGAGACTGGGGAGAGCAGCCAAGCCGAAGAGAAGATAGGTGAGCAACCTCGAGGGTCAGATGCAGTGGGTGGATGGGGAGGGGAGTTGCTATTCAAAAAGCCGGGCCACCTGGGTTATCAAGGGAGAGGAAACAGTCTAGAAGGTGTTTTCCAGAAATCAAGGGAAGCTGGGCTTAATTTCCCAAAGTGGCAGGACTAAGAGCTAAGGTTACATTCCCAAGTATCTCCACGCCTGAGAGGGGACTGAGGCAGGTCTATGTAGCAGCCAGTACTAGAAAAATCTGGCAGTTATCTTAATTGGATTGATATATACAGTCGAACTAGATAAAACTGCTTTAAAAAAGTATTCTGTGTGCTGATAGACTTAGTTTAATATGTAATTACTGACGATACATATATTTTATGGGTGGGAATTAGCTAATGTAATTATTTGGCTCTAGAAAATGCCTGGTATAAATACAGCCAACCTCTTCTTGATCCAGATTATCTAGTGTATGAATTGCTGGCAGCAAAAGTATAATCTCAGACCACCCTTCCCTATCTCACAGTATGTTTCTGGGCATTCTCTCCACCATCAGTTGGTGAGTAGTGTGTGTATATGTGGGTATCCTCAGAGAATGTTAATTGTTACATTAATTGGGGTCAAACATAATTAGGAAAATAAGTCTGTTGATGTTGCCAAAAACAAAAGAAAAACCCCCAATACAGAACATGCTGTGAAGTCAAACATAAATAATCATTTTATTATTGAAGACACAAATTTCTACAATATGCATAAATAATTGAGGGTTCCTATGATTACAAAAAGGTACTGGATTCTCTTCAGTTTGGAGCTGTAACTTGAAAGTTGGAGTGTTTTCACTATTACTGCTCAATTGTGCAGAATTGGAATGGAATATTCCCAGAGCAAAATAAATTTAACAGAGCTTCATCCCTAGAGACTAGATCCCTCCCTCACCCCAATACATCCACAGTAGTAAAGGAGGCCAACAGTTTCCATGATCTTTCTCTAGTCTAATATGACCCAGCCTCAAGTATTCATAGACACTCAATGATCCTCAAAGATAAAGTTTCTTCTGTGTCCATTTAAAAGATTGAGTTTACTCCTTTAGAAGCACCTGGGTTTAACCAATGATGTTTGTCATCCAAGTGTTCAAATATGGACTGAACCACAGTGTGCTCCCTGGGAGAAAACCTACTCCATGAGAGTGGTCTGAGAAATGGTTTGGCATCTGAGCATCAGTTTGAGAAAGTAATGATTGGACATTTACCTTGATACACGTTTCTCCAAAATTAAATACCACAATATGGCAGGTGACTATTCTAGATATTTTAGATCTACTTCTTCGTCTTATCCCTAAAATTCTGTGACTAAGATGCCAGTTTACATTAATTAACATTGTTATTAGCATATTCCAGCTCTGGATAAATCACATGCTTCTTTTTACCAGTGATTCATTTTGAATCTTTATTCTAACCACACAACTGTCCAAGGGGCCAGACACAGAGGTTTAGAAGATGGGAATTTTTCCCTGGAAAAGGTAAGGCATGTGTTAAAAAATGGGATGTGGGTTTTAATTTACTCAGCAAAGCAAAACTTAGCTACTTTTCTTTAGATTTAAGGTTTGAGCCTCAGATGTGATGTCTGGAAATCACTTTGCATATAGACAAGTTACCTAATGTGTCATTTTCCTAAATCTTAGAAATTAATCATGCTTTTACACACAGAACATATCTGACATGGCACAGACCATATTTTTAAACTGAGATTTCTAAAGTTGTGAGAAACAGAGAACTTACGTGATTTTAGGTATACACAAGTGATTTGGATTGATAGAAAGAAGGACTTCTTGAATCAGTAAAAAGTCTGATATATATTTTAAAATAAATTGTTTTATTATTTTTCAGGTTATGTTAACTCCAAATGAATTAACGAAATATTTTATGTAGTAGGTGGTCAACAAATATCAAATATTGGATATAAATTTATAAAGTTTAAGTTATAGATAATAACTTGTTCACTCATTTATATATTTCTCCTGTAGCTTTGCTTACTCTGTTCATTTATTTGATTAAAAATGTGTCTGGTCAATGAAAACAAACAGCAATCTTCTCTGCCCTAAATGTTACAAACTCTGACTGAAAAATATCTTAATTAATCAGACTTTATTATGTGCATTCAAAGGTGATTGAAAGCATAGGTGAAGTTCAACTTGAAGGTAATCACAAAGTGCAATTTACATTGTTTCTTAGAGTTGGATAGGTATTGCCCTTTTGGTTAGATTCTGAAATGCTGCCCGTCTTTTCTTTCTGGATTGAGGTCTCTATTAGCCTTGGCTGCTCTATGTGACAAGCACAAATTACCCTGCTGTGATGAATCTCATGGGATCACAGAAGGTAGAGATGACAAGGAGATCTATCACATCATATCAGGTCCAAATTCCCAGGTGTCCTATACAGCATTTCCTCTATCTTCCACTATATTTCATTTTCATCTGAGTTAAAGTGGCAGCATTTTCCGCTGGGCTGTACTATTTGGAAATGGGTGGCTATCATGGGTTGCTTTAGGATTATATGGCTGCCTGGAGGGTCATAGAGAAACACTCTAAGAGGGTGCAGTAGGGTTAAGGGGCAAAATATGTACAAAGAGAGAATCTAAGAAAATAATTTCTGTCAATACCAGGCTTAAACATTTTAGATCAGATATGATTATTACTTTAATACCTATGGAAATGTTTCGTGAATTATAAATGTTATTTATTTTCCTTCTTTTACTATTTACTGCCAACCTGTTTGTTATGGGTGGATGTCATTTGCATTTTGACCTTTGAAATTGGTTGATTATTGTCATTGTTTTAAATTCTCCAAGTATGTCACCCTCTCCCTACTTTGCCACTCTGCTTGTCCAACTCTTTACGTGCCTGGGACCAAAACATTTCAGTGCACCTCTGATAATGGTTCCTTTAGAGGAAGAGGAGTGTTTAAAACATCTGTGGGACACTGCCCCATTCAGCCGTGAGTAGAGAACTTTCAAGCCCCCTTTAGTGATTATATCCTTGGGATCTCCTGCTGAGTAGTGTCACTGTGCTCATTGGTGCTCAGTGAAGGAATTCTGTTTTATGTCTCCTCTTCTCCATGGTAGCCAATTGATTTTCCCCAGTAGAGGACTCTGCTGTGGTCATATTCAGTGTTGTGGCACTACCAAGGTAACCTTTTCAGAAGGCTATCAATCAGTGATATTCATTGGGTGGCTGCCACAGGGTCCTTAAATGATGCTAGTTGAAAGTGTAGCTGCTCTGAGTGACTTTAGATGTTCTGTGTGTTGATCTTGGCTGCATTTTATTTTTAAGGTCTCAGTACATCTTGCAAATTGTTGCCGTCAGTAATGAGCAAGAAAAGAGGAAGGAGTTTCCTTTTGCCATTCTTTAAATAGAAAAATTAACTTAGCGTCTCCCTACCTCTCTTCTTTGTCTTTTTTTTATCCTTCTTCCCTCCTTCTTACCCTTTCTCTCTCCTTTTTTTCAATTATTCCTTCCTTTTTCCTTCCTTTATATTAACTTTCTTCTGTGTGAGGTATTGGGGTCACAAAGATAAATAAGATATAGTCCTTTGGTTAAGTGTGGTAGCTCACGCCTGTAATCTCAGCACTTTGAGAGACTGAGGAAGGAGGACTTGAGTCCAGGAGTTTGAGACCAGCCCAAGCAACAGAAGGAGACTCCATCTCTACAAATAATTAAAAAATTAGTAGAGTGTGGTGGTGTGTGCCTGTGGTCCCAGCTACTCCGGAGGTTGAGTCGGGAGAATCACCAGAGCCCAGGAGTTCAAGGCTTCAGGGAGCCATCATTGTGTGACACTGCACTGCAGCCTGGGTGACAGAGTAAGACCCTGTCTCAGAAAAACCAAACCAAACCAAAACAGAACAAAAACAAGATATGGTCTTTTGACCTTAATGAATTCTTACTTGGTAGTGGGGGGTAGCATGAGATTCAGGGAATGACATTGAAAACACTGATATTTATAATCTCAATTAATTCTGCAAATAGGTATGGGGTCCTTCTCTATGCCAATGCACTTTGGACCAAATATATATGAAGCAGTGCTTCAGGGGCCAAGATGCAGTCTGCTGCTTACTATAAAAATGTTTTATATAATGTGTGTCCTGATACTCAAATTATTAACAAAATTAATAGGTGTAAAATTTATAATTTCCAGAATAATTGTGTGCAAGAAAATGAAATACCAAGCTCATATTTCTGGATTAAAAAATTGTTTATGTTTCCCAGAACAATATTTTCCCTAAGGCTCAAGGTAATCATCTATTTTTCAGCTTTCCAAAAGATAGGTCCACTTCTACTAACCTATGTGTTAGATGTCAGATTTTCCAAGGATATTTACACCCATTTGGCAGGGTGACTCCTGAGTGGTTTTGATTTGAAATGCGGTTTCAACCACTTCCTAAATTTATACACAGCTCACAAAGAATAAAAATTTTGGTTGCAGAAGTCCATAAATGCTATTTATAAAACATGGGCACCCTGTCAGATACTCAGTGGTATACCTCTTAAATACTGTTGATTATTAAGCTTTTATGGAGCACTTTTATATTGCTAGAGTAATCATTTTTATTGGCTTTTCTTGACAACAACCCAATGTCATTTGAGAATATTTTTCTTTCTATTTTTATATTCCAAGAATAGAGACAAAGTAGATGGGTATTCTGCCCACAGATACACTCAGTGACAAAACAAGGGTCTAAATCCTCACCTTAACTGTAGCCCTACAGTTCTTTCTCTCTATTAAGGTGTTATGTTTCATCTCAGTTTCTGTACTTTCTTTTTATCTTAGCTGTTGTGATGATCTGATGCTATTGGAAATACCAACCAGGACATTACTAGGATATTCTCTGTTCTACTTTCCCTGTAATACAATGCAGGGAAAAGAATTTTGAACTGAAATAAAGAGACCAGGGTTCTAGTCTCAATATTTCTACCAACCAGATGTGAGATTTTAGGTGAGTCTTTGCTTCTCTGGACTTCATTTATCTCATCCTTAGGAAAAGGGACTACTATAGTTGGTTTTTAAGGTTTTCTTTCAAAGGTTAAAATATAAAAGACAAATAATAGGTAGCACTTAATGAGCATTTATTAACTGCCAGGCCCTGTGCTGAGTGCTATGTGAGGATTGTTCCATTTAATCATCATAACCACTGTGTGGTAGTAATGTAGTAGTGTAATTTTCCCTTCCCTTTTTACAAGGAGAAACCTTACCTTTAGAGTAACTATGGCACTTAATCATTGTTGACAGCTAGCAATGCTGAACCCTGACACTTATCCAAGTGCTATTCCGGAAGAAACAAAGAGAAGAGAAATGTCTAAGGACCCCAACAATGTGTTATAATATAGGAACATCTCTCTTCTTTGGATAATTGGATATTCCAGACCCTTTTCTGGGAATTATTAGGGATTGCATTTATAGATGAGTATCCAGTAACTATCATAATTCCTTATCATAATTCTCTCACAGCCCCATCATCCCAGAATTATTGGGGATATTAAACTAGTTCTGAGTCTTAGATTCATATTTCAAAAATGCTCCGAGTACTGTTTTATTAGACCTGAGAGAGCTATAAAGATCAGTTGAAATTGATTGTTCTTAACAGGATATTATTGACTCCATCAAATACATCAGTTATGCCAGGAGGATCTGAAAATTAGAAATTGAAATTTTCATATCTCAATCAGATGAAAGTCATTTTATTGTAGGTGATTGCTACCCTAAGTTTAATTTATCAGAATTAGTATCCTGTTTAATATTCTTGTTTAGTTTACCCCCCTTTGGCAAGTGCATTTCCAAAGGATCTGGTATCTCTATAAACTAAAATATTAAAGAGCATAATAGAAGAGGCAAATTAGAGAGCAATCATTACCTTTTTTTTTTTTTTTTTTTTTTGAGTTGGAGTCTCACTCTGTTGCCCAGGCTGGAGTCCAGTGGTGCAATCTTGGCTCACTGTAACCTCTGCCTCCTGGATTCTAGTGATTCTGCTGCCTCAGCCTCCTGAGTAGCTGGGACTACAGGCAGCCACCACCATACCCAGCTAATTTTTGTATTTTTAGTAGAGACGGGGTTTTGCCATGTTGGCCAGGCTGTTCTCAAACTCCTGACCTCAGTCTTGGCCTCGCTGGGATTACAGGTGTGAGCCACCATGCCTGGCCCTTTCATTAACTCTTTAGTTAAAAAAAGTAAGCAGACAAAAGACAAGATGAAGGAATGTGTTGCAGAGTCAAAGGACTCATATAATTGAGGCCATTCATTCATTCTTTCATAGTTTATATTAAATTGTTACCATCATCTCATAAAAGAAACTAAAAACAGAAAGGCATGTTCCTTCCCCAATTTTAAAGTTGTGAAACTCTATTTGGAACTAAAATTAAATAATATTTCTCAAAATGTAGACTATTTTTCAGATAGTGACACACATTCATAAAATATTTTTCTTTTTTTTCTACATACATGTGTGCACGCGCGCACACACACACACAACAAGTTTGCAATGGTGGACTAAGGAGGCATCTTTGACGTGTGGGCATATTGCTTCTTAGCTAATCATCCTCACATTTGTGTAGCCCCTAACTATTAGATAATGGGTTTAATGGATGGGGCTGATAGTAGGGAAGTTTAGATAGAGGGGCAAAGAATCTAGGAAGAGTCAATCCTAAGAAAGTTTATTATTAGACTAGACCTCTCAGTAGAGGTTTCTAACCCTATCTTATGCTTGAGATTGAATATAAAGTGTTGAAAAATGCTGTTTTCTGATATGACTGGACTTCCAATTCATAATCCTCCTAACCCTGACTCAGGATGAAAAACTATAGCTGTAATAGCTAAGGTGGCTATAGCCTATAGACAGCCATAATTTACTATCAATAGTCTCATTTCCATCTTACACTTAATTCATTATCAGCGTATTTTTATATGCTTTTATTTCATTAAAGTAATTAAACAGCTTCGAGAGTTAATAAAGCCTTGGATGCTTATGCAGAGCAATGGATACATCTGATAGACATCTGATAGGCATTTTAAAATTTTGTCAGTAGTCATTAAAACATAAAATATTATATGGATAAGCTAATACAAATCTCTTCAAATTGTATTTTTCTAACTCTACATTCACAATAGTTGGATCTTTGACCACTAGTGAAATTGGCTAACAGGCATGAGTGTTTGAATTGGGCTATCAGACGTCCCAAGAAAAGGATATACAAGTTAGATGTGATTACTCAACAATTTTCAAACTTATTTTTAATCTCCAAATCACAAATCAGAGGATTGTGAGAATTAAAATATTTCAGTTTGATCATCTCACACCATTCTACTTGGAAGATAAACTGTAGTTCTTTTTCTTTTTTTTTAATTGTACTTTATGTTCTGGGGTACATGTGCAGATCATGCAGGGTTGTTGCATAGGTACTTACATGGCAAGGTGGTTTGCTGCCTCCATCCCCCTGTCACCTATATGTGGCATATCTCCATGTTATCCCTCCCCAACCTCCTCATCCCCTGCTGTCCCTCCCCTAGCCCCACTGAATGGACCCCAGTATGTGATGCTCCCCTCCCTGTGTCCAAGTGTTCTTATTGTTCAACACCCGCCTGTGAGTGAGAACATGGGGTGTTTGATTTTCTGTTCTTGTGTCAGTTTGCTGAGAATAATGGTTTCCAGATTCATCCATGTCCCTACAAAGGACACAAACTCATAGTTTTTTATGGCTGCATAGTATTCCATGGTGTATATGTGCCACATTTTCCTTGTCCAGTTCTTAAGATATCTTCAGGGGAAGAAAGTATTCCAGGAAGGCTTTTTGCCTTTCTTTGTAAATCACACTCAATATAAATGTTCTTTTGTGGTGGCACATATACAGTGAAATAACTTTTGAAAGCTTTTTTTTTCTGTTTTGTTTTGTTTTCAAGTATAAGTTATTAGAATCTTTTGGAATTTGGAATAGAAACTAGAAGCCACTTACCTAAAATAGTCCCTTCTTACTGGTGCATGATGAATGTATGTGTCTCTCAGATAAAGTGAAGATGAACATTTCTACAGCCTTGAAAAAAATGTTCTCTTTCCTGGTGTATGACAAAGTGAAGAATATAATTTAGATATGTTTAAGCACTTATCCATTCCTGAAGTATACCCTTCTGCCAATTTCCAGACATATATGTAAACACATACACACACACACACACACACACACACACACACACTCGATATGTAGGGAAAGGGCTACTCAAGAGTTTAGGCTGTAAGGAAAATCTGGAAGAATGGTAAGTTCCACATTTTCTTCACCCTTCAGGCCAAAAAGAAGTAAAGAATGGCTCCAGGAACACCCCTTGTCTCTCTGAGGGTGTGTGTGAAGAGTAATGGTCCTTTCTCGGCTGGTCACGTAACCAGGATATGTTTGTGAATCTACAGTGGGTTGGGGAGAGCTAGGAGTTGGGGCTAAAGCTATTTAAGATGAAATTTATAGTGCCTAGAAATTAAAACTCTGGTTTGGCTAATTAGGGGAATATTATCCAGGAAGAGTTCTTGGTGTAAAGGTTGCTTCCGTTGAATCTTAAAGGATAAAATATATCCAATGAAAAGGGATATCATTTATTTAAAAACTTGAGAAACCACCTTTCCTACAAATTAACACACACATACAAATAAATTGATTCAGGTCATAATTCTGCAGCAGCTATTTAAACTTCAGTGGAAAAAGTAGCTCCATATCTGTGTTGTTTATTATTGAATTTCCTGAATCTATGACAATAATTTGAGTATATAATATTATGCAGCAGAGAAAATCCTAAAGTGACCTAGGAGAATGAATACAGAAGCTCACTGGAAAGTTTGGTTGTCACTCAGGCCCATAAGTCATCCCTGAGGTTGCCAGAATTCAAACCATTTAGGTCTTCATAGACCAGTGTAAGCGTATTGCATTATACTCAGAAACATACTGAGAACTAGAGGAGGTCAAGGCTGCTCTCTACTGAAAGCAGGTGATTAATTTCACTCCAGCCACATGAATGACCTGTGGGTGGCCCTTGCCAGTGTGTGACAGGAACACCCAGGGAAGAAATGATCTGCCAGTTTCCTTGGCTTCTTTTCCTCATATGACATAATTAAGTAATCTTTGCAAGGTGTGTAAGAGTCTACTGAACCTGCTATTGCCCCACTATAAGGTGAATTGTTAATGTGTTCCCAAACCAACAGTTTTGGGATACTGAGCAGTAAACAAGCTTTTCCACTCCTTAGTGTAAAGGTAATTTGTGTACAGGCTGTGAGCTACTCAGACTACAGACCATAAGGGACATTGCAGTAGGAGGGTGAATGGATTCTTCCCCACACAAAAACTGCAACTATTTGGTAAAAAGACAGAAAAGTGCCCCACTTTGTGAAATTCTATTCCAGTTTAAAGGGCTAAGAAAGTGCAGAGTTCAGTAATGTGGTTTCAGCATTCTCCCAGTTAGTGTAATCAAATCCTTTTAGAAGGAAAACCATGGATGGAAGATTTTTGATTTCCTCCTATCTCCTCCTTTGATACTGGTAATTTAATTATAATAGATTCATAGGAGAACCTGACCTTTATTGGAAGATACAAGTTCGTTTTCTTTTTCTTGCCACAAAGGTGTAAACCATTCATTATGATTTTATCAGTTATTTGCAGCTGCATGCTGGTAAACTGACTCTTCAAAAAATAAAAGAAGACTCTAAAAGCCTTTATTTGTAGTTTTTGCCAATTTTTATGATATAAATACTGCCATCCTAGCTAATTTCAGACTACCAATGTGTTATTTCCAAATAAGCAGTTGGGAAGAGGTGCTAATATCTTGCTCTCAGCAGCCAATGTTAGTCAGCTCCAGCATACCCCAAATCATTGTATTTTTAGCAATTTGATTAATTTTATTTTGATAATTCTAAAATACTAGGAATAGTAATTATCAACTTCCAAATAATTTATCTGTATAGAAGCATATAAATATCCATTTATAAAATCTCACAGTTATGTTCATATATATGTGATGGCATATATATGCACATGGAATGAGAAGTATTTTCATCATTTGCAGTCTTTCCTATTGAGCATTGTACACTTGCTAAAGTTAAGGAAAAAAAAAATAAAGTTTAGAATTGGTATTCTTGTATTGAATTAGAAAAACAATTGCTGCTGAAGGAGTGCGTACATTGTCTTCAAAATTTGATCTGAACTGTATCTATCTTTTTAATGCATTGACAGGCTTTTTATCTTCTCAAAGAAAAGTGCATAATTTCTTATATTTGTGAAGTTACAATAAAATGGATACTTAAGAACTTTAAACATGAGTTAAAAGTAATTATCAGATGTAAAATTCTCAAATCTTGGAACCCAAAATATTAAATTTTAGAATTTTCCTAAAACCTCTTTCTCATGATTAACATAGTTTGAAAATTATTATGTTCTTTCATGAGAAAAGAGGGAAAATTTAAAAATAGACATGTTGATGAAGGCAATAGTTCTTCTCAGCTGGTTTTTCAGAGATGAATTCAGGGTTCAGATTGATTTGCAACCATTTAACATTTAATGCAGAGGAAGAGTTGACTATTTCCTTCCCTCATACTAATTTTTAGTGAGAAGGATGCTTTTAGTGCTAGGAGGAACATTGTGGAAGAATGTCTTCACAGAGGTAGAATCAGATGAGTGAGTAATTGTTGAAGGCAGACATTTTCAAAATTGTTAGCCTAGGCACTATTTGCTCAAATGAGTTTAAAATATATACACAAAACCCCAAAGCAAAGCTGCTTTGGTTGAAAATGATAGAGGGTAGTGGAGATGACTGAAGATGTCCAGAAATCCTTTTTTTCTGCATCTCTCCCTATCCTCGAAGTGGATCATTTCTGAGCCCTGAAGTATAGTTTGAAAAATGTATATTTAAGAAATTTCTCAGCTACTGATTGTCTACATGTGGACAGCAACAAAATAGTCAATGCCAGTCAATCTCATTTATTGTAAGCTGGTCTTCACAATGAGTATGGATAACTGCACCCATATTGATGATATAGTAGATTGTGTGTATTGCTTATAAGGTCAACAGAAAATTGATTCATATTATGGTCCTATTATTTAGTCACAGATAGGACTGGTCTGAGTAACCTCTAAATATGGTTTTAGGTAACTAAGCCCTGTTCCATTTGATATTAGTTCGTTTGGTATTAAAACCATACCAAATTTATTTTCTAAATGATATTTTACAAATAATAATCCCAAGGAAAAATTATTTTCTAAAGCCCTCAATCTGTGAACTTTGAGTTGCGTTGCTGGAGCCTGGAGTTCCACTGAGCAGCACCTCAGCAGCAGTTTCTGGGAACTGGGGTTGTTTTGCAGAGGCCAGATTAACAAGGGGTAGGGTCCTATCTCACAATCCCCTATACCTCTACCAAACAATTTTCTGATCTTGGTTAAACTTTGATTTGACATTTTAACTAATAATAATTGAAATTTACTGTTTTAAACTTAAGGCCAAATTCAAAAGATCTTGAACCTTGGTAAGATTAAAACTCAACATAATTCAAAACTCATCTTTTCAGGTAGGCATCTACTCTGTACTTAGCTCGAATTGTTTATTTTACAAACAGATACTGCTCAAATTCTAAAATTTAACTTGTAGTGCAAATCATAAACAAATATAATTAGAATGACTCACCCAGGGTTACTAACCAAATTATTTATTTATTTATTTATTTTTGAGATGAAGTCTTGCTCTATCACCCAGGCTGGCGTGTAGTGGTGCAATCCTGGCTCACTGCAACATCCGCCTCCCGATTTCAACCGATTCTCCTGCCTCAGCCTCCCGAGTAGCTGGGATTACAGGCATGTGCCACCAAGCCCAGCTAAATTTTTGGATTTTTAGTAGAGATGGGGTTTCACCATGTTGGTTTCGCCAGGTCTCAAATTCCTGGCCTCAAGTGATCCACCCACCTCGGCCTCCCAAAGTGTTGGGATTATAGGCACAAGCCACTGCACCTGGCCCCAAATCATTAAAATTATTATATCCATGGGTACTGGCTGTTTAACTTAAAAAACAAGCTAATAATGCTTGTTTTATTAGCTTGCCCATAATATTTTTTAGTTCTACTCCAATATGCAACATAATTGTATAAATAATGCATTCCTTCTGATGGGATACTACTTAAAAATTTCTATGTATACAATTTGAAATACCTACAAAAATAACATTTCTAGAAGGTTAAAGCCCAAAATCAGTCTCAAAAATTTAAAAAAAAAAAAAAAATCTGTCACCTTTCTTTCTCCCACTTAGCCCTAGCAGACAATAGCTGTTTGTGCCTACGTTGAAGCAAATGCCCCAAAGGGAAACATGCGTGGGCAGTGGGGCCAGTTCTTTATTTGACTTCACAAACTGACATCCTAAATGCCTCTTCAGTGATTAACGTCACAACGAGACACAACTCAGCTAAGTAAAAGGGATAGGTCCCATAATGCCATGCTCATTTTAGGCTTAGGGTTTGAGGGGGCTTTGACTCCTTATAAATTCAAGTAGACTATTCTAAAAAACACTCATACAAAGCTATGAATTTATACTTGTTCATATCAATGCCCTACATGAAACCTCCCAATGCTTGCCTACTTTGTGCAACCTGAATACAATCTAACTTATTTCCACAGTCTATGAGGCGTCGTGTGATCTCATATCTTAGCTTTCTGATAACATGTCCTTCTACTCTGCCTTTCTTCTCTATTCTCTAGCCCTAACAGCTCTCTTAAGGTCTCTTGAGTGCATACAGCTTGCTCCTGTCCCAGGGCCTTTGCACTTGCTTTCTCCCTTGAACTTCCCATGGTCACCTCTTAGCCTTGCCTCTTAGCACTCAGGTCTCCATTTGAATGTCCCTTACTCAGAGAAGACTTTCCTATTTGGTCAGAATGGCACCACCCCTACCAATGCCATCAATTATATCACATTATCTAATTTATTTTCTCCGTAGCATTGTTAGTGCCTAAAACAACTGTGTTTATCTGTGTTGTTTCAGTTTTTCTCCCTCTCAGTAGACTTTTCTTTCCTTGAAGGGTGCACAGTAGCCCCAGTGCTCAGAATAGAGCACAGCACATAGAAGGCTCTCAATAGACATCCACTGACTGGCCAATAATATGGATTTCACCTATGGAGAGATTTCTTTTCATAAACAGCTTGAAAGGAAAAGAACCATTTAAGTTTTCAAATTGGAAACCCCACAAGAAAAGCTGAGACTTTTTCAGGCGAGTGTCCATTTTTATTGCTTGCAGCCCGGTTCTTTGGAATTTTATACATCAGCAACTTCTTTTCCATGACCTATTTCTAAGTATCTCCCAGGCTCCCAGACACTCTGAGTCTGAATGAGGATATTTGATTCAGAGGGAAAATTGGTCAGAATGTGAAAAAGGAAGGTGGGCCCTTAGGAGGAACGAGGTGGGGTTGTGGATAGAGATTCTTCTCTTCCTATAGAGAAAAGGGAGAGTAGCAGGGAAGAATAATGGGGTAGAAAGTGGAGAAAAAATATAGGGGGAGAAAAAGCAGAAGGGGACCAGAAATTGATCAGGGGAGGCAGAAAGAATAAGCAAGGGCAAAGTGGAGAAAGCAGAGAGGGTAGAAAAGAGGAAGCAGGGCAATAGGCAAAAAAGTGAGAAGCAGGACTGGAGGGGCACTGAAGACTGAGCTGGGTACCTAGAGATGGACATGGTTTTCCAGTAGCTCTGCTTCTGACAAGCTCTCTGGCTGTGGCCAAGGCCAATTTACCTTCCTTGCTGGTAAAAGAAGATGGTTTTACGGGATCTTCCAGCACTAGCGCTCTCTGTTCTCGGCTTCACAAGCAGCAGGAGCTAAAGGGTTCCTTAGCAAATGGATTTTCTGTCTTTGAGCAGATCTAAGTAGCAGATGGGGCACAGCTCCCCTAGGAGAGACCTCCTTACACGCCCTGCCCATGATTGTCTGAGCCCTTCTGCAGCATCAGTCCCCAGCCAGCGCTGCCTCAACAAACCAAGAGACATTGTCTCTGCTTGCTTCCAGACAGGAAAAGAAAGGGATTGAGTTTCATTATCTCACAATTTTAAATGTAGGCCTATTTTGATACTAAGTTTCAGATTACAAGGCATGTTTCAGAAACATTTTTTACTTTGAACACCTCATAGAGAAAATATCTTGGAACTGGACAGTCTTAGGTTCAACGCCAGGTTCCTCACTGTATGGTTTTAATAATTTGTATAATCCTCAGTGTCTTCGTCTATAAGATGGAGATTAAAATGTTTCCCTTAAGCAGTTGTGGGTGAGGATTTAATAAAGTAACATTTATTTTAAAGAACCAGGTACAGAGTAGGTCCTCAATTAATATCATTTTGCCTTAGTTTTCTTCTGATAATCTGAAATAATCACTCTTCATCCTCATACTCTCCTATCCCCATACGAAGACCCTCTGGGCAAATCTTTATATCGAAGATGGTAAAAGCATGGATAATCTGTCATCTTCCTATAGGTGAAATAGTTAGTGGAGGAAATTATTTCATCCAGCAAATAAAGAGAACAATGGTTTCTTGGTGACCCAAAGTAAAGTATTTCAAAGTATTATTTAGTATTCAAAATAATATAAAAGACAAATGTATTATTCAACAGATATGGCAAAAACAGACAGAATTGCAACAACCATTAATTTAGCCAAGTCTCTTCCTTGGAGGCCTGCAGCACAGGAGAAATATCAGAGAGGTCTTGGAATCGGACCTATCTATGTTTGAATCAAAGGCCCAGTCCCTAACCAGCTCTTGCCATTAACTCAACACAAGCTTTGTCATTGTGAAATAAAATATCCTCATTGCTGAACTTGGTGGTTGTCGGTATTAAGTAGATCATGTGTAAAAAAGGTCTATTTTGGTATTTTATTGAACACATAGTAAGTGCCTAATAGAGAGTTGCCATTGTTCCTGTTCCTTTCAGCTGAAGCTTTTGGGAAACTTTTTTTTTCTTTGGTACTACAACTGATTTTATGATGGAAATTAATCGTGCAAATAGGACATGATTTATGGCCAGCAAGAGAGACATATAATGATTTGCAGTCTCTTCTGGGAGTCAGAGACTATTCTATTTGGCCTACCTTGTAGCTCAGCAACATTACCAAGTCCTTACATTATCAGTAATGATTGAGCCTGGAAGTCAGCCAAGGCCACCAGGTAGTGATGTTACGATTAATTTGGGCTTCATGTAATTGGTCCCTCAGAAACTGCAATCTAGGGATTCAATAGAAAAGGTTGGGATACCTTAAGGGAAATAGCTAACACACTCTTTCCAGGTAGATACTTGCTATAACTTGTCACATCTTAGATTTCAATCCTACAGTTTTAGACCTAAAAAGAAACTTAAAAATTGCCTAGGCCTGGGAACTGGATAGGGTTTAGGGGTCCTTTAATCTCCTAAGATTATCTGCAACATGTTATATATACTGTGTGTGTATATGGATGATCCTTGGCAAAATGACCTTGTCTTTCATCAGATACTCTACTGGGACCACTGCACGAAAATATTATGATCCACTGTGCTTGAACAATCTCCAGGAGAAGTTGTACCTGCGTGCATTTTAACGAACAATGAAGCATGTTCTGGGATTCAGGTTGCATGATCTGTCCATGGTCCCACAATGAGTTAGCATCAGAATAGAGGAAATAAACCCAGATGTCGCAAGGGCTGTATTCTACTGTCATTCAATTAATTTGTACTTATTAATGCATTTCATTTCCATACTACACAGGCATTGTGAGGGATGTAGATTATAAAAGTGACATCTGTTGTCATGGATGTTACAGTCTGGATGGGAAGAAAAGTAAGGCTCTTAAAATGGAAACAAAAAAGACTCAGGACAGTATAGAACGAGGTAAGTTTGCAAACTGCAGTCTATAGTTGTGGCAAAAGAATTCAGAGACCAGGATAGCGGGTAGGGTCTGAAGAAAAGAAATGAGCATTATGATGAAGCATTGGTGAGGATACTGGCCTTAGTAGTTTCTGTTAGTGAGGAGAAGGTAGGGCATGTGGACCTTGTAGTGGTCAGAAGTTTTCAGTCTTGGTCCAACAGCAAATAGAGGGTGGTTAAAGTTTTTACTTCACCACATTAGTTTTTCTCCTAGAATGACTCTGATGTCTCTATGAAGTGTACACAAAGCACAATCCACACTTATGAATTCAGTTCAAAGACTATTAATACTTTTCGGCTTATTTGTTAGAGACTTAACAATCTACTTCTAGGCTGAGTTTTTGGTCATATCTGAAAGGCCAAAAAATAAAAATTGATTTAGGATTAACTTCAAAATAGGACCCAATCACAATAGTTGTTCCTGTTGCACTGCTATGCAGTTTGTCTGGGGTCATTTCCTCCGGGAGAGTGACGTGCATGCAGCCGCCACAGCTGGGAACAGAATTACACTGGTGCCCTCTGCTGGGCTGAGATGGGAAGTTCAGCAAGAAACAATAGCGTCCTGGTCTTTTCACCATAGAGACCAACGTGGCGATTCTGGGCGCACAGCAGCCTCTAGGCTGGATTCATTTAGTGCTCTCTCTAGGCATCCCAGTCAGGTGTCTTCCTGGCATCATGCCTGAATTTATTAACCAAAAGGAGTAATTGGATTTTTATTGTACGAAGATTGTCAGCTAAATTTTAAAAGTAGTCCAAGGAAATGACGCCCTGTTCTCTGACAGTTTGAGAGCTGGGCCCTGTTTTCAACACACAGGGTGCCTATATTCATCGTGGGATTCATCGTGGGTGGTGGCTTGGCCGTCTTGCTACAGAACAATACGTATTAAGAGCCACGGGGAGACTCTGAGACCATTTAAAAAATCCTGTTCTATTATTATTTATTATTACTTTAATGGTGAGGAAAGCACATTGATATTCATTGCTGATTTTCTTGGCTCAAATAAACAGTTTTAATGCTATGGTGTTAAATTCGATTTAGAGTGTCTACTCTGGTGTTCCTTTGGTACCCTGCTCAGCTGATTTGTCTGCTAGAGGCGAAAAAACATTCAGTTGTAATTAAGAAAGGGGTGGGGAGTGCTGAGAAGGAAACCAAAAGAGAGAAGAGTTGTGAATTCTCTTGTGTGAAAATTGGTAGTGAACTTCTGAAATAAAATGATGGGGGCTGGGAGGGGCAGGGGAGAGGATGGATTGAAATGATTCTTTCCAACTCCCCACTTTTATTTTATTTTGTTTAGGATCAATAATATGGACATGGAGGTCTGCCTCTGGTTTCCATAACAACCTGGCTTATTGAAAGACTGTAGGCTCCACGAATCCCCAATTATCAGCCTTCCAGGGCTTATTAATGGAGCTGAGCATCCCAGTGAGGCAGGCAGCTCATTGTTGGCACGTGCCTGGTGGGCTGGCGGAGGGTGGAGGAGATGAGAAGAGGAGATGTGTGGTGAGACAGCAGCCATTTGTCCCCCTGTCACTTGTGGGGGGAGGGGGGCAGTCATTCAGGAGGCTGTGAGAGCATCTCTTGAAGCCCTGAGTGGCTGCTGCTACTGTTATAGGCAACCCAGAAATTGAAGCAAAGCTTCTTTTTCCAGCTCCACCCCAAAGCCATCTATCTGGAATAAATCCATATGAATATATCACATGCCCTGTATGTTTATTGAGCTTCTATAATTAATCAGGGCTTCCTCACAAAGACAATGGTGACTCTATATTTCTAATATTAACTCAAGCCTTAATTAAAATGTGAAGTCAACCTAATGCATATTCGATAGCTTTGAATTACTCAGTCTTAGGTCTGGCTTCACTTATTAGGCCTTCGCCGTAGAATAATTATTCAATATGGGTATCCTCAAGATAGAAAAGGAACATCACATTTACAGTAAATGATGTGCTATCCAATGTAACTGGAGAATGAAACATTCTGGTTTATCAAATGTTTTGATTAACAGTTGCTATCCATGTCATTATTGGATTTCTGGGAAAGATTTGGGATATGATAAAACATATACAACATTAGAAGTATAGTAATCATAGTCATAAAATGCTTTGGGATCATTATACGAATGTGAATTTTTATTGTAGGCCAAAGTGTTAGTTGATAAAGACTTGTGTTTGACAAAATATCAGATGAACTGTTTTTATAGCATGGAAATATCAGTGCCTTAACACTTTTGAGTATTATAGATTTCAAAGTGCTTTACATAAACTACCAGAGAAGTTCAATGTGATCAAAAAAGAAAAATTTTAGGATCTTTCAGAGTTTAAGAATATTAGTGCTTGGAAAATGTTAAATGCGTTAAATACTCTGGATCCTTAGGCTATGCTTTTTAAAACTGGAACCTTATACTAAGTGGAAAATGGAATGTGACACACCCTTGAGGTGGTTCAATGCAAATCTGCCACAAAGCACTGTTAAAGTAGACCAGCAATTCCAGAATTTTCATCATAGTTGCTCAAATAACATTTTTTATTATTTTAGTCTCTGGAAGTGAAAATAGAACTTGTTTCCAAGCACCCCAACTTTTTAAGAATTAAGAGAAGTGACAATAAGGATTATTTTATTTAATACTAAACACATAATCTAAGCATTTTATATGTATCATATATATACAAGAACCTTATGACATAAGTAGTATGCCCCAGTTTATAGATGGAGAAATCAAAGTACAGAGAACACATAACATGCCTGAGGTATCACATTTGTGAGACACATTCAAACTCAGGCAGTCTAGCTCCAAAGTTGTCTATACTTGCTCCAATTTGTTTCTTCCTATTCTGCTTTTAATCCACAACAATCACCTCTACCTCCTATCCACTACCTCCTCCCCCCATCCAGTGAAACAACTTTAGCAAAACTCACAAATGACCTCCACATTGCCAAAACCCAATGGCCAATTCTAAGGCCTCATCTTCTTTGACCTACTAACAGCATCACGTAGTTGATCACTTTCTACTCTTTGAAACATTTTCATCACTGCTCTTCCAGGATGTTACCTATTCTGATTATTTTTGCTAAGCCACTAGCTAGTCCCATTCAGTTTCTTTTGCTCTTCCTTTTTTATTTCCCTGATTTCTAAATATTGAGATACCCCACACCTCAGTTCTTGTTTGTCCTTTTCTTTTTATCTTCCACATTCTCTCTTTTATCTATATTTGTGCCTTTGGTGATCTCCCCAAGCTAATGGCTTTAAATACTGCTTACCATATGATAAGCCCTAATCTCCCATTTATAGCCCAGACCTCTCTTCCCACTGCAGACAAATGCTTACTCTACATCTCTACTTGGATATTGAATAGGTACCTCAAACTAAATCTCTTGAAAGCCATACTATTGTCTTTTTTCTTTGAACCTGCTCCTTTTCCAGTCTTTCCCATCTCAAGAAATGACAAGTCCATCATTTCCTCATACTTAGGCCATATGCCTTGGAATAATTCCTCTTTTTCCCCCCTTGACAACATTAAACTTATGAGCAAATCTTATTGGCACGACCTTCAACATACATTCAGAATCTCAGCACATCTCACTTTTTTTTAGCACCCATCTCACTTCAGTAAAAGTCAAGTCCTTAAAGTGACCTCAGAGCTCCATGTTATCAGCATATCCACTAGGTCACCACTCGGATTTCCTTTCCTGTTATTCTCCATTTCTTGGTCCATTCTAGCAACACTGATTTCCTTCCTGCTCCCCCAACAAATAGGTGTGCTCATATCTGGGGCATTCACAACTTACTGTTCCCTCTGCCTCAAAACCTCCCTCCTCTAGAAATTTATAGAGGTCTCTCTCTAACGTTCGTCAGCTCTCTGTTCAGATATCACCTTCTCAAAGCAACTTTCTCTTGGTTTAATATTGTCACCCCACCCTCATCCCAGCATTTCCTCTTCTCTTTCCCAATTTTGTTATTTTTGGGTTTTTTTGTTTGTTTGGTTTTTGGTTTTGGTTTTTTTTTTTTTTAGACAGAGTCTTGCTCTTGTTGCCCAGGTTGGAGTGCAGTGGTGCCATCTCAGCTTACTGCAGCCTCCACCTTCTGGGTTCAAGCAATTCTCCTGCCTCAGCCTCCCAAGTAGCTGGGACTACAGGTGCCCACCACCATGCCTGGCTAATTTTTGTACTTTTAGTGGAGAAAGGGCTTCACCATATTGATCAGGCTGGTCTCGAACTCCTGACTTCAAGTGATCCGTCCACCTCAGCGTCCCAAAATGCTGGGATTACAGGTAGAAGCCACCGTGCTCAGCCAATCTTGTTATTTCCATAGCTCTTAATGCCATCTAATATATTATACATTACATTTATTTATTTATAATAACAATATATACTTCATGAAGACAGGGTATTTTTGGTTTTATTATTATTTTGTATACTGTTGTATTTTCGGCAACTAGAACAATCAGTAAATGCTCAATAAATATCAACTCATTCGATAAGTGAAGGAGATACCAAGCATATGTATTAAATAGGCAATTCTGAAGAAACTTCCTCTCCACCACCTAAGCACATGTTTCATCACCTTCCTTTGTCCCTGTACATTCTTTGGTGACTCATATAGTTCTCATGTGTAATACTATCCTTGTAATGACCGGAAGATGGTGGCCACTGGACAGGGACCATAACTGGGTTGTGTCTGTGGCATCAGGGCAGCAGCTCCTTGTTATAGCCTCACTGCTTCACAAGCCCTCCGTACATGGAGTCCAGGACACCAGGAAGAAATTGTTTCATCTTTCAGTGAAAAGGATATGTCTCTAAAAGCAGAGTACCATTTTAGCAAATTCAAAACCACTGGGAATTCTGCCCAGACTGGAAATAGATGGCAAAACACACTTTTGCTTAGAAGTGAGCTGCCTTTCTTTCATGTTGAATCATCAAATCAAAGTCATAGAAACTTTAATGTCTAACAAAGAGTCTCTGGTGGATTAAAATTTTCCACTTATCATAAATTATAGTTAACAAAGCATTTACCTATTAGTAACCCTTTTTTAGTATGTTAAATTTGCTTACATATTGCTTATAAATCAATGTGATTAGGACATTTTTTCATATGGGAGCAATTCTTCAAAGGAACCCTGAATAAAAATTCACAGAATATGTGTGTGTGTGTGTGTGAACCAGTTCTGTTGGTCATGATCAGAGTCCAAGGATTAAGTCTCATATCATCCATTAGCTTTGCACAATTAGAAAACAGTTTTGTGACTCAGATAACTCCAGTCAAACCAGTAGGTCTTCTCTTAGATTCTTACTGTGGTGGGTAAGAATAAAGGCAAGATACTGTGAGACAAACAAATCTAGTTTGTATAGCTGTAGACAATCTTTGGTGAGAAAAGCCTGCTTCCTATGTCTGTAGGGTATGTTTGTGTGTGGTGGAACTTAGAAAGTGGACTGGAAAGGTGTGGGTAAAAGGTAGAAATGAGCACATAATTAGGTGATGAGAGAGATGAGGGTGTGGGGGTGTCAGTGCTACCTGAAAAATACCAGTCCCAGAGGAAAGTGGGAAGGGATCAGGATGACAGCAAGCAACTATAAAACTTTAAAATCTATGGATCAGAACCCCTGATAACAGGAATCTGTTTATAAGTAAGAGAACAAAATATGTTTGTACACATAATAACTTGGCCCTAAACTGGTAATCCTTCATTTCTTACTCATAGCCTCAACATTCCCACCACCATCCTTCATCAGTGCTCAACCCTTACATATGACAAGAGAAAATGGGAGGAGCAGGAAGGACGATACCTTAGGCATAAAGGACTGTGTTTTGTCTTTACTGCTGAGTACTTGTAAAAGTGGCAGCCATTCTTGTGGATTGAAATTCCCTACTCCTTCTCTTAGTTGGACAATTGTTGATTGTGTCTGTTTACCGTGGAAAGGTTTGGTTTACTGAGGAAGTAGTTTGGCATGGGCAGGAGGTTAATGAGAATGCAATCATTCCACCTCAGATATTCATCTTGAGCATCCTGCATCCTGACACCTGCTGAATAAGACAGATTTGTACCTTGTCACTACATGTGTGATGTGCATGAGAGAAACAGTAACAGGGTTAATGCCACTCTCTCACAAAGACAATTTTGTTTTTACTTGTTCTCTCCGATATTGCTCTAACATCCTCTGTGCCATCGCTCCCAACCTTCCTCTTCCCCCATCACCATGCTCCCACCCAGATCTCCTGAGAGTCGTTACTACTCAGCCCATCAGCCAAAGTTAGTGGGTTTCCATGGTAACCAGGCAGCTGGTGTCTAGACACTCTGAGAGATGCCTTGCAATTGAGCTGCAAATCTAGCTTCTATCAAACACCCCCTCTTTTCCCTCCTCCTCTTTCCTCCCATTTCCTTTTTATTTACAGCAGGCATTAATGCCAACACTGGATGGAGTTTCCTTTTGACAGGCCATTAAAGGAAGGAGGGGATGAGAGAGAGGGTGAAAACCCCCAACTTGCTGTCTTGTCATATCAGTGCAGTGAGAAGACAACTGAGGTGACAGATTCTGATCTGGCTTGCTCTTTCTTCCTTAAGAAGGATTTTATTTAATTAAAATATTTTAAATTAGAAAACAGTGCCACTAGTCCATTGGGAATCATATGCATCTTTAAGAGCCAGTAAAAGCATTTTCAGGATAGAGCTTGAGCTGATGGCACTGGGTTGAGTTAAAATTTTTTTCACTGTGTCTGGGCAATCAATGTAATTTCTCTTTCTATGATGCTCAGGAGAATTACATGCCTATAGTATTACTAGATGGGAAAGTATGGAGTGCGTACAGGAAAGTAGAAGAAAGGGCCTTAAATGACACCTCGGATCAGGAAAAGTTGAGTTTAACTGTTCCTTATTTCTCTTGAGAAAAAGAAAAGCAACCTCTGACAGCCAGGAACTGGCCTGGAGCTCACAAGTTAGCTTTAGTGTTCTCCTGTTAATATAAACAATTTTGCAGAACACCAACATCAGACAAGGGCACTTTGTGTGATGGATCAGGACAAAACAAGACCACCATAATAATCATGTCTGAAAGCAGACTTAATATGAACATTGTCCAAACCACAAAATGTCTGAATATTTCTTCAGCCTGGCTAATATGAATAATGATGCTTACTTTACCCCTCCCTCTTCCTAGATTATATTTATTGAGATGCCTAATTATAAAATTACTCCTGTTTTGTGACAGCATTCCAATCCAGAGCAAGGTTCCGTTTCCCTAAAACCATCTCCACATCACCTAACACCTGCCCAAATAAAGCCCTTTCTAGTCCCTTCTTGTGAGACGCCTCATGATTCTTCATGGCATAGAATCTTTCGAGCTATCACATGTAAATAAACCCACCTGTGCTCAACTACACATGTGTTCCTTTTAGTCTTGGCTGTAAGTGGTTGATGCTCCATAGAATTTCTCTCTATTTATGTACACTGAAGTTAACTTCAGTGAAAAAGTCTATTTCTCATTTTCTCCCACATCTGAATATTTTCTATACCATCTTTACCCCCAATTTATTGCTACACTTTCCTGAATTCACTAATTCTCCCTCTGGAACCTCATAAAAACCTAATGTAGAAAACAAGATTAACTCTATTTTTTCTATTTCTAGTATTTTCCCATTTTTTGGTCTCAATAATTACACAAGATGCCTCAGGGCACAGATGAGTTTATAATTCTCCTTACTACTCTTCGAGAAATTTATTACCTGAGTTAGCAGTGATGACACGGACGTGTAGATCAGACCAACAGCAGAGATCAAACGTGACCCAGTCAAATGACAGTAAGACTATGACAGAATGTTTAAATTTAGTACACTTTCACTTAAATATCAAGGAAAGTTATGTCCTTGTTTCAGACTCAATGGTGTCAGATAATTTGTTGGGGCAGCAACCATCTCCTCTCCCTTCCATATTATCATCTGTCAGCTTTAGGTGACTGTTTTAGCTACCACTATCCACAACAGGGAAGAAGTTGTGAAGAGGTCCACCTTGGGAACAGAATGATTAAAATATGACTGTTCTTGTTCAGATATTAGTATCTTCTCTACCACCCCCTGAAATGCCAGCTTGAGTACTGTCATATATCCTCTGGGATCCACTGTGAGATCACTCACCACTCACCATCTCTCTTTCAGGTGAGTTCTGTACCTGGCTTTGGAATCAATATCATTGTTATTCCTGGGGTAGGGTCATTTAAAGAGCCCTACACACAATTGACTCACCATCAAGTCAACTGGTACCCACCAATAATTGGTTTCTTACTTGGAAACAGTTCCATTAACTAGACTGCTGCTTGGTTTACGTTACCTACATTCCTATCTTCTCTCTTTTAGATTCTGGTTTCTCCAAGACTAAGACCCAGCCTTATTCTCATCCATTCTCTTAGATACAGTAATCTTGTTATTGGACCTGTAATTAGGAGGCTCTATTATTGGCTGACAAATTTCCCCAAATGTCCATGGTCGATTTACATTGGACTTTCCTAGTTGCTGTGTTCTACCAACCTCCAATGCTTGTTGACTACTTCTGCTATTGACTTTCTATTTTACTATTTCCCTTAATCATAAACCTCAGACTTTTTTTTACCCCCATCCACCTGTCCTCCTTCCCATTGGCTATTACTGGTGCCATGCCCAAACTGTAGTTGTATTGCTAGACTCAATTCTCTTTGAGTCTGATATATTTAAAATCAATTGTATTAGTACAGTTCTTATTTTTAAATCTTTTCTTTCCATTTTATGGCCTCAATTAGAGAGATGTGCCTCTGAGAAAGAAAATCAACAGACATAGGTGCATGTGGAGAGAGAGGATTTTAAATTTGAGAGAGAATGGTAAGGCCAGTCTGGTTACACTTCTAGTGGTAATGGTCAGGTGATGTCTCATATGAAGATATAGGATGGGAGCCAGGAGTGGAGTCAAGATTGTAGATATATATTTGGAAGTAGAATTTGGAAATTGATGAATATGAGACAAGGAGTTAAGATTTCATGATAAAGAAAGTAATATGTTTACAGTGATGTTTAAGGATTAATAAGACAATGGTAATATAAATCAATCCTGACCTGGATAGAGGTCAGGATTGAAGTCATTAGAGGGAAAGAGTTTTCTGATACAGAGTCTACAAGGATAATGAGACTTGAATCTTGGATTGTGGTCACATTAGGGGACAGAAAGAGAAAACTAGACCCAGAATGGCAAAAGAAAAGCCAGAAAACAGCAGGAATAAATCCAGAACGTAGTGTTCATTGAAGATAAGAAAAAGGAATATTTTGGCTGGGACTGGTGGCTCACACCTGTAATCCCAGCACTTTGGGAGGCTAAGGGGGGTGGATCATGAGGTCAGGAGTTCGAGACCAGCCTGACCAACATGGTGAAACCCCGTCTCTACTAAAAATACAAAAATTAGCCAGGCAATGATGGTGCATGCCTGTAATCCCAGCTACTCAGGAGGCTATGGCAGGAGAATTGCTTGAACCTGGGAGACAGAGGTTGCAGTGAGCTGAGATTGCATCACTGCACTCCAGCCTGGGCAACAGAGACTCTATCTCAAAAAAAAAAAAAAAAAGGAATATTTTAAGAAAGTGTCAAAGGCAAAATGCACCAACAGTTAAGGGGATAATTTTACTCAATCTATTGCAATAGAGACTCCAGGTCCCAAGAGCATGTCTTGGCAGAGTGGTTTTCCATTAGACTTTCATAAGAAGGAGTAGGCAAATTATAGGTGAGTTGATTTTGTGTTGTTTTGCAATCAGGGGAAGTCCAGTCAACTAAACAGGATTGGTTTCTCTCTGTGTGTAGCTCATTTCAAAGGGAAAAACAATTCTAATTTCAGGTAAACATTCATGAGGCAAAGGATGGAAAGTTAGAGGATCTCTATTTGATTTTGTCAGCAGGTTCAGGCAAAAGAGGAAAGGTCTATGTTTGCCCTTGTTACAGGTAAAGAAGGGGATCATCCCTGAGTCTTATGGGAGTCCTAAGAAAGAGTTGACACAAGTCATATGGAGAAGGGTGTTCTTCAAGGTTAGTCATTTCCTGGAGTACAAAAAGATGCGGGGGATTTGAGAAAGCAAAAGGTTAAGGTACTTTCCTAATTGTTGCTGTTTCCTGGAGTACAGTGCTCAGGTAAAGGTCAACAGTCGAAATAAAGAGTACTTAAGGAAAGATAAAGAACAATGGTAAATGAGAAAAGGCCTTAAGATTGGGAATATATATATCTATATATCTATTATATATAGATATATATGTAATCAAGGAGAACACTGTTATTAAAAACAGTAAAGCTAAAACTCAGTTCACAGAGAAATAAAGAAGGAGAGGAGGTCAGGAAAAGATGGCAGAATTCCAGTTTATTATTTAGTGAAGTTTGATGATTGAAGAGGAAAATGACATGTTTGTAACTTTATGAGGAAAGAGTCTATTTTGGCCTTTTTGAAGGGCTATCTTGTGCATGAGACTATATTTGATATATATTTGTTCTGTGTTATTCCAGAAGACAGAACTCTGTAAAAACTTAAAGTAAATTTCAGCTGAATATCGGGAATAATTTACAGGAGAGCTGGAATGCTGTTAAGGTAGAGGCTGTCCATCTGCCTGGGGTATTATAGGGGATTCCTGCATTAGGTGGGAAATTGCTAGAGGATTGCCACAGCCCCTTTCTACTCTGCAGTTTCTGTATGTATTCTGATTGCTTTCAAATAAATAGGATTTTGAAATAAGATATATAATAGGAGGTAGTTTCTAGGTGTAAAGTATGTCTTGGAAAATGGCTTTATTGGAGAGGAAAGAAACATTGGGTTGAGAAAAGTGAGGGATGATTTTTCAAATGGCTGCATTATATGATAGGCAGAGCTTACATGATTCTATAGTGCTATCCTCTAAAAATATGGGCTCTCCACGACTCATGACTCTTTGTTCTTTAACTGTTCATTGTTTCAGTATTCCCAAAGAGTCAAATCTATAACACTCTTTGCCACTAAAAATAAGTAAAGAACTTGGAGATCTTTGACTAAAAAATGAAAAATCAGTTCAAATACTAATATCACTTTTTAAGCGTAGTTCTGGTTGTGTTCCAGTGAGTGCTATTGATTCCTAAAGTGATTTTTTACTCAAAGGCAGCACCATAATTTGACAGGCCCCAGGAAGCCAAAGCACACAATGACTGCAAAATGAATTGTCCCAGTAAGAGATGGAGATTGCATTTATTTACACACATGCAAGCATATAATACAAATACCCTTTATAAGGCCTTTTTGTTACAATAATATTTGAAAAATTAACTCCCAAGCTGAGTTAAACCTTCACAGTTGGATTTTTTAACATTTTGCTGGCACTGGAGGTGAAGGGGTGGTAGATGGGAGGAATTAGCTACACTTCTATTTCCTCTTCCTCAGGATAGCAAAATGATCTCTTAAATTCTTAGCTATGATAGCATTCGTTATAATTTTAGCTATCTCTGGATTTGCATTCTCCAGTAACTCCTAAGGCATTTAGTCTATGAAACCTACGATAATCGATGTTAACTATTCAACCTAAGTTACTAATTTTAAATGTCTCTACTTTTTTCCTCTCTACAAAAAATATCCACTTCACCTCCCACAATTTAAACATAACATGTTGGAATTTCATAAAATAGTAATCCTTAGCTGTGATTCTGCAAGCCTCCAGAGTATCTAAAATTACTTTTGGTAGGCCTTAAAGCAAAATTATATTGAATTACCTTGCATTTCTTAAAGGAAAATAGGAATGGAGGGAGGGAAGAAAAAAGGGAGAGAAGAGTAGAGTAATACAGTACATTTAGGACTCTGGGAAGAGATGCAAGTTAAAATCAAACAGTATAATATACTCCTTCCCAAAGGCTATGAAGGGCAATATGATCTAATGGAGGATCACTGAATTCTAATTAGCTGTATGTCTTTGGACAAGTCACAAAAACTCTTCATCTTTAGCTTTTCTCATAGAGAATAAGGAACTGAAATCAGATCATCTTTAAGATCTCCTTCAGTTTCCACTACTTTGTGATTTTATGAACAACTACAAGCTGAGTCTGTGACAATATATACAGATTTTGTATTTTTGTCCTGATTTATGTGGTTTAGCCATTTGCTTTGATAAAATTAACAAGACAACTGCCAAGTCTCTAGTTTACTTTGTGCTGTGTAGATACAGCCATAAGGGAAAATTAAACAACAAAGATAAATAATTGTCTGGCTAATCTCAAGTACTACCCAAACACATCATGGCAAACCATGGCAAAGCATGAGCTGAATGAATATGAGTCATAAATGCAGTGCTTTTATTTAAAAAATTTAAATGTTGCCCAAGAAATAAATATAAATAGGAAATATTTTTAGGCAGCTGTAGTCACTATTGGTGTTACTCTTACAAAGCTAAAATTATGTCTGGCTTTAGTTTCTGTGTTTTATCCCTGGTGTCAGATAATTAAATCATTTAATCAAATATCAGATAGTGTGATTTGGCAAACTTAGATCTGCTTTTGCTTTTAAAGGTAAATATTGGAAATTCCAACTTTATAATAAGGAATATTAACTCACTATATATTAAAGCATTTAAAATAATTTATTGAATTTTTAAATGGAAATCAATATAACTGAAAGATAGTTCTTTAACTTTCTCAAAGTCTGACAGACATGAATGACTACATTAACACTTTTATGACTGATCTCATTAGATGAGATCTAGGGTGACGCTGTTGAAAATGAAGGGTATAATAGAAATACCTAAACATAAAAAACCCGAACTTATGAAAAGGTTGGTATAATGCCTAAGGAATCGAGTTCAACAAATGTGAAAAAGCACGAGAAGGAAAAGCTAAGAAAGTATATTCAATAAAAAATTACCAACAAACATGAGTAGCCTGTTTAATTTTTCCTCATCTCTTAAGTATGGACCTAAATAATTAACATCAAATACACGAGATATAATTTTTTGAAAATTATTAACTTCCTCCAAAATGCAGCAGGAGGAATTATAGAAAATTCTTTGTGGGGGTTAGGGGTGGGTGCTAACTTCAATCATATTTGAACAAGATTCCGAAAGAAGTATGACATTTGGAGCCTGGTATAGTGGCTCACACCTGTAACCCCAGCACTTTGGGAGGCCGGGGCAGGTGGATTATGATGTCAAGAGATTAAGACCATTCTGGCCAACATGGCGAAACCCCGTCTCTACTAAAAATATGAAAATTAGCTGGGTGTGGTGTCACACACCTGTAGTCCCAGCTACTCAGGAGGCTGAAGCAGGATAATCACTTTAACCCGTGAGGCAGAGGTTGCAGTGAGCCTAGATGTGCCACTGCACTCCAGCCTGGCAACAGAGCAAGACTCCATCTCAAGAAAAAAAAAAGTAGTGACATTTCTTTGCCTAGAAATCAAGAGAACAGCCGCTTCCTACCCTATTACGACTCTTTATTCTTCAAAGTCTGCTGGGATTCCCTATTTGAGAAGGCCCAGGAATGACAGAGTGTTTTGCATAAGTACAAAGAATAACCCCATCAGAGCAGTCTTCTTGGGGATTTCTCCTTCATCATATGCCTGTCCCCAAGTAACTTCAATACTTCCTGGAAATGAGAAGAACTTTCTCACAAGAAAGCTGAAAAATCTCATTGTGTCTTATCATTTTCCTGAAACTTGTTTTCCTGAAACTTAAGGGATTAATTGTTAAAAAGAAGTCTTAGGGTTCCTTTCAAATATAGGATTCCAGCATTATGATTGAACAAGAGAATTTTTCTTGAAGTTGGGTGGAATGTCTTAATCCTGGAGAATTGCCATCCTCTCTGTAACTTGCCTATTGGATGCAAGATTTACTACACAGCTAGGGGTAGGCTGTGACTTGGCTTTTCACTCATTCAGTATGGTAAACATAGATTTTCTACAAATGAAGCTAAGCTCAAAGATAAGGTTTTTGTTTTGTTTTGTTTTTAATTAACTGACTGCTATTCTTTTTTTTTTTTTTTTTTTTTTTTTTTTTTTTTTTTTTTTGAGACGGAGTTTCGCTCTTGTTACCCAGGCTGGAGTGCAATGGCGTGATCTCGGCTCACCGCAACCTCCGCCTCCTGGGTTCAGGCAATTCTCCTGCCTCAGCCTCCTGAGTAGCTGGGATTACAGGCACGCACCACCATGCCCAGCTAATTTTTTGTATTTTTTTAGTAGAGACGGGGTTTCACCATGTTGACCAGGATGGTCTCGATCTCTTGACCTCGTGATCCACCCGCCTCGGCCTCCCAAAGTGCTGGGATTACAGGCGTGAGCCACCGCGCCCGGCCTGACTGCTATTCTTTAGATGCAAAATAGAGAAGGCTGTTCTGCTTTTAAGTGCCATCAATATCAGAAAAGTCTTTGCCCTTGAAAGCGTAACTGCTTAGTAGCCTTGATTCTTGGATCACTGAATCGTGATTTTCTTCTTTGCTGCCCTTCAAGTTTGGCCAATGGTCACCTTTGCCTTTGTGATCATTTTTGGACTTTTGTCCCTGATTTCAAAGCCTTTTACAAAAAACTATTTTTTTTCATTCCACAAGCAGAAACTTTACAAGTCCCAGACTCTTCTCTTTTCTTTGTCAAGATATTTGAAGACCGTTTGTCTTTGGCTGTGAGTTAAGATCGGATAAGCATAAATTAGAGAGGAAAGGGAGAAGATAAGTCACTTATTAGGCATTCATGCGAGCAAAGAAGTGGCAATTTTAAATTTTTATTGTCATTTAATGTTCATCAAAAATTAATGAGGTAAATAGTATTATTCCTATTTACTTATGAAAAAATGGAAAAGCAGCAAAGATGCATATTGATTACCTATATGTGAAACCTCTGAGCACAATGCTTGGCACATAGTAAACATTAACCAATGTTAGATCCCGGATTTACTCAAGGTCATAGTGTCAGAAGTAGAATTAATTTATTTATTTGTTATTTATTTGTTTTTATTTGAGACAGGCTCTTGCTCTGTCACCAAGACTGGAGTACAGTGGCTCAAGTGATCCTCTTACCTCAGACTCCCAAGTAACTGAGACCACAGGCAAGTGCCACCATGCCCACCTAATTTTTAAATTATTTGTAGAGGCCAGGTCTCCCTATATTGCTTAGGCTGGTCTTGAACTCCTGGGCTCAAGTGATCCTCCTGCCTCAGCCTCCCAAAGTGCTGAGATTATAGGCATGAGCCACTACACTCAGCCTGAGAGAAAGAATTTAAATGTAAACACTCTGGCTCTAGAATCAATTCTCTTAACTACTATTCTGTGCATGTAAAAATAGTTAACGCTTATAGTAGAAGATATCTATTTCTTTGTTTTTCTTTATATATGAATACTTGGCTATAAAATTAGAAGATGGATATAAAATTAAAGTTAGCAATAAATGGAGAATGATGGGATAATGATTTTCATGGCTATGAAACAGAATAGTATTGGGGTTCCTTTTTATAATCCAATATTTTAAAATTTACAAACTTCTGCTATTTCCTTTGATCATGGTAACATTATAGGACTACAGTTTTTCTGCCTGAGGTAGTTGAGGTTAGTTCAATTACTTTTGTGACATGTACATGTCACAAAGCATTCAAGATAGATATACTGGGATATACATGTATATATATATGTATACACACACAAACACACACACACACACATATCCCAAGTACCTAGAAACCAGGCATGTTTCTAGGTACTTGGTATTCAATGGTGAACAAAATTAAAAAAAATCTCTGCCTGGGCAGAGCGCAGTGGCTCACGCCTGTAATCCCAGCACTTTGGGAAGCTGAGGCGAGCGGATCACCTGAGGTCGGGAGTTCGAGACCAGACCAACAAGGTGAAACCCTATCTCTACTAAAACTACAAAATTAGCTGGGCATGGTGGCGCATTCCCGTAATCCCAGCTGCTCGGGAGGCTGAGGCAGGAGAATTGCTTGAACCTGGGAGGCAGAGGTTGCAGTGAGCTGAGATCGTGCCATTGCATTCCAGCCTGGGCAACAAGAGCAAAAAACTCTGTCTCCAGAAAAAAAAAAAGAAAATCTCTGCCTTTGTAGAGTTAAAATACCAACAAATGTATACTTTTCTTTTGATAAGTCAGTTCACAGTCAACTGAAGAAGACTAAAAAGATACCACAAACTATGATATAATACAAAGGATATAATTTCCATATAAGAATGAAGTGCTGAATTCTGTTTGGTGTAGGTTTGGAGGTTGAAAACATAGTTGAGCTGGGTCATAGGAATTATAAGTAGTAAATCCAAATGAGTCAACCTTGAAGATTTACTATATACTTCACTGAAATCATTGGCTGCTCTGCCTCCCACCTCCAGTTTTTAATTTTTGGTTAAAGAGATATCTTTGGTCCAAATCTCCAGAATCAGAGCCCAAGAAGCGAACTCTTGTGCATATAATTTATTGGTGGAAACCTATAAGAGAGTGAGAAAAGAGGATAGGGCAGAGGAAGAAACCAGGCAAAGATGAGAGTTCGGGGGAAGTGTGGTCTCAGCCTGATCCAATAGAGAGCTCTGAAGCACAAATTGCACCACAGAGGTGGTTTTTCCAAAAGCAAGAGTGCCAGACTGGAGTCAAGGTAGCTAGAGGGGCCTGACCCCTCAGGATCCTTTGGTTGAGATGGCTCCTATTATAAATCCCCTACCCAAGTGGCAGGTGTGGGCTGTTAGCAGCCAACACCTACAGCAGTTGGGGGATGGGAGCATGGACCTGGTAAAGAAGATCTGAGAGGGGCACCAACAGCATCTACTACAAGAAATGTAAGACGTCTGAAAGGCGTGTGGAGGGATGTAGAGATGTAGAGAATATTTGAGTGGCAAGTGAGGGAACAGATAATATTGAGAACTTGCTATTTATTTTATTTATTTTTATTTTGCTATCTCTTTTTGCTTTGGTGTGACATTTATAAAATCTGAAATAGGTATTATTTATTTTTACTTCACTAAAAAATCTTAAATGTGGGTAGTTTAAATTTAGTAAAATAGAAAAAGCAGTACTGTCATTCAGAAGCCCAGATTTGCAGTTATTTCTTGTAGGCAAGTAGGAGACTGCCTTTTATTTTGATTAAAGGAAACCTCTTTCATTTTAAGTCAGAGTCCACAAATTTACATGTCTTACTCCAGACACCCTGCTTTCTCTTCTTTTTCCAGGGAGAGTTCTTTAGCATTTTTTAATGCCTTTAGGCAAAATCTGCACTCTCCAGTTCCCCACAGACCCCACTGCCAATTTTACCCCTGGCCAGATTTTCACATTAATGTTGTTTGCCTGGCCTTTTAGGCAATTGAGTTTGTGCAGGCTGGAGGCTGAAATCCCAGCTCAGATTTTCACCTAACTGGGATTATTCTCAGCTGTGATCCTGCGGAGTGAAACAGGGAGATGTAGAGTTGAAATTACTGATGTGTTTGTTGTAAACTTCTTTTGAGAGTGTTGAACACATTTAAGTACATACAATTAACATTGACCTCCTAGAATTAAAGGTTGGTAAATTGATCATGTTCTAAAACAATAACATAAATTTGCTTATTTCACTCTAAGTCCTATGTCAAAGAATATATACTAATGAACCAAATCACAAAGCACTTTTTCATTTCAAGGTGATACATGAACATTGACTAAGTAACTTTTCAAAATGCTAATATGAAAAAAGGTATTACTGAATAATCAGTTATATTGTCACTGTCCTTTATAGCAGATTAAAATCTCAAACAATTCTCAGTTTTTACTGCATTTTGCAAGTATACATGAATATATATATATATATATATATATATATATATATGTGCAATTGATTTTAATGTTAATTTTAAACAGACATTTTCAACCGTATTCAGTTTATGGCTCAACAACATTTTCATGGCACCCCTAAACCTCTGCTGCTTAGGTAGTTAGGTTCAAATAGCTTAATAATAATATATCGCACAGTATCTAACAGATAGTTTCCTTCAAATTTAAAAATATATATTGGCACTCCTGTGGGTTCACTGTGGCTCCCACGGATTCATGTGTATGGTTTGAGAACTACAGTTTAAAATGCTGATTCCCTATAATGTGCCAAGCAATGTAGATAACTTATGGTTACCATATAAAATAAAAGTATCCCAAAAGTTTGCTTTCTAGGAAATCACATTCTAAGTCAACCTAGAAAAATTATTCACCTATTCTTTTTTTTCCTGTAAATATTATAGGCTATACCTTGACCTAGTTTTTACTGTGAAAATTGAGAAGTTTGAACTGAGTGTAATAAATGTTAAATTCAAATTTTGTTTGGAGATAATTTAGACATTTTAACTAAAATAGTTAAAATGTATTTGTTGATTTTAAAGCTGATTAAAACTGATTTGTAGAGTATTTAAAGAGGGAGACAACACAATCTTTTTCTGATTCATTGATCAGTATAAAAAAGTACTTGTATAGTTAAATTTTAGTTAGATGGTTCTGCTTATTCTGGTCTTTGTTTTATAATTTGGTTCAGTTGAAATCTTTAAAAAATTCCATTAAAAATTGTTTTGAAACAGCTGGATGCGGTGGCTTACTCTAATCCCAGAACTTTGAGAGGTTGAGGTGGGTGGATCACAAAGTCAGGAGTTCGAGACCAGCCTGGCCAATATGTTGAAACTCCATCTCTACTAAAAATTTAAAAATTAGCCTGGCTAGGCTAATTATATTTTTAGGCTAATATAAAAAATTATATATATATTTATATATATATATAATATATTTTAGCCTCAGCTAGGAGGCTGAGGCAGGAGAATTGCTTGAACCTAGGAGGTGGAAGTTGCAGTGAGCTGAGATCACGCCACTGCACTCCAGCCTGGGAGACAGAGTGAACTCTGTCTCAAAAAAAAAAAAATTGTTTTGAATCAAATTTCCAGGATCCATAAACTTTTTATTGAGACCAATTAGCTCTTCAGCCTCTTGCTTTTGTCCATGGTTATAGTTCATAGCAAAAATTTTCATTATTTAATGTCCCTTCATAGTGAAAACTGGGCAAAAAAAGTAGTTAATAATGAAATTCTGTTAAAAAATGAACCCTCCCAAAATGAAACCTAGGTTTTATGATTTATGTCCACTCAAATTATTTAAGAACATAAAGCCTCTGTTTTGTTTTGTCTTGTTTTTTTTTTTTTTTCTTCTTTTCCATTCTTACATTTGGTAAAATAATTAAAGCAAACTATCAGCTTCACTGTCTCAGTGAATCCAGTCTGTCAAGGCATAAAAATAAAGCATGTTTTTGGGTTTTGAATGTCATCTGCACTTGTCTCCTAGAAAAGTATCATAAGATAAAAAAAAGAGTACTGTGCTGTGAGTCAGGAGTCCTGGATTTCGATGCTGCCTTTTCAATTTTATGACCATAGAGAACTTACCTAATCTCTTACAGCTTCAATTTTCTTATCAAAAAATTGGATGCTAGTTAAAGTATCTCTTATGGTTTTTCAAGATTTAGGATTCCGTGGTTCTATCATATGTCAAAGTTCTTAAAACTATAAATTCTTCACCATCATTTTTTGTGTGTGTATGTGTGTGTGCATGTATTTGGAATTCCCATGGGAGAATAGAATAGTCCTTATTTCAAAAAGAATTCAGGAAATTATTTGAAGGCAAAGTGCTGTGAGCTAGCACTGCAAGTGTGATAATGACCACTTGCAATCATTTTATGGCAAGTTGATAAGAATTTGAAACTGCCAAGAGAACAGAACTCCTGAAACTTGTCTTTAGAAGTCTATGGTAAAGTTTGGGCGCACATAGGATTTTTAAGTTCTAAATACATACACACACAGACACATGTGCACATACACGCACATATAATCCTACGGAAAGGAGGAAAACCAAAATTCCTGGTTGAACTGTTTCTAATCATCACTATTAGTTAACAACACTCATTATCACATTACTTTTCTATTCCCGACACGGCATTTCTCATAATTTCTCAGTACCATAGGGCCACCAGTGTTTATCTTTAGGCTGACTCTGTATTCTACTCCTTCCCTCTTAATCCCAAACAAGCTGAAGCAATGCCTCAGTAGACCTACAGATTCGACTGCTAGCTCAGCATGTAATTTAGCCGGGAGCAGGGATGAGGGAGTGACTTTATCTGACTGTTATACTAAAGTGAGAATACCCCTAAATTCTGCTTTAATTTTTAACTTTTAGAAGTTGACCTATTCATTGTAATAATGGTAAGAAATAAAGTTAACATCATTTAACTTAATATATTTTCTTCATCTTTTCCAAAAATTATTGAGGGCAAGTAGGCAAGCCAGGTAAATTATAATTATTGCTATTTCTGCATCTGGCGAAGAAGATAGAACACTAATTTTTGATGATTTGGTAGACATTCTTTATAAATAATGTTTTAAGAAGTTTTCAAGGCTAGTCAATTTGAACCTTCTTTGGCTTTAGTTTTAATTTTTGAAAAATATCTCTGGGTTTTTTCTCCATTCAGATAAAAACACTGTCTTTTGTTCTATAGGTTAGAAATATTATATTCTGTCCTAGCTTTTATAAGAGTAGCTGCCTTTAATTAATAGTCACTCATATTTTTATTTTCTGACTAGTGCTTTTTAATTAATTAGTCACTCATATCCTTATTTTCTCATCAGAGTCAGACTTTGCAGAAATATTCTAGGGGAGAAGGTCTCTTAGTCATCTGTCTGGGAAATAAGTTTTTTTGGGATAAAGAAAGAACTGCTTTTTTCCTTTTGGGATGAGATTATTAAACTTGGCAGCTAGAATTAAGTTGAGTGGATTTCCCAAATCCTTCATTTCCTGAAGTTTGAATTAAAATTCAGAAAATCTCACACTCCCATAAATTGGATTACTATCCTGACAAACTACATTTTTCACTTTAAAGTTTATAAAGCGCTTTCAAATACCTCCCTTCAAACGCCAACACTTACGACAGGGTAGGGCAGGCATTATATGCACATCATCTGTAGAATGGGAAACTGAGGTAAAGAAAGGAAAAGCATCTTCTCTGAGGTCATATGACTAGTTAGTGGCAGAGTCAAGGATAGAGTAGGAATCAGCTTGGTCTTAGGCCTAAACTTGAGGGGAAAACTAGCCATGTATCACTGGGACCCCATCATGCTGTCTGATTTTTCTTCTTGGTTACTCTTTGAAATCCTAAAGTATATAGTGTTATTAGTAAAGGGGTCATTCTCTCTTTCAAATGCTTTAAAAATAAGGAAGGAATGGGGGCATAGGTGTTATTTGCATAATTCTCCTCACATCAAAATGAAATATACTGGCTCAGTGTTTTAGAAGAAACTTAAAATGTGAAACATGGTGATGAAATTAACAAAATGTGGATCACAGTGACCACTGAAAGCCATGATCCAGTCTTTAGATGGACATCTGGTATATAGCTAAAGAAAAAGATTGTGAGCAACAAAAGGACCATGTGTGAGTTAGCTGCCAAAGGTTTTTTTTTTTTTAATTATTATTATTACTTTCCTTTGAGCGTTTGAGGTGATGATGCTTAATATTCAAGAAAGATGAAAATAAAAAGGGAAAGGAAGCAAACACCCAGCCCATTGGTGATTGGTAGAGTAATTGTGGGCATGGCCCCAGGATGATAGCAGCTTCTAGTTAATCAATGTTGACAAGGCTGGGGAGAGCTGGGCAGGTCCCAAGAGGTAATGTTTTACTCGGAAATCCACTCAACCTAATTTCAGTAATGTAGGGCTGTGGAGGGGCCTGGACTGGAGCCAGAAAACAGGGCCATTAGAGCTCAGCATAGGCAACGGCAGCTGGGAACATCGCCATCCCTCCAGCAGCATTGCAACCAGGCTGCCTGGCTGAGCGCACAAGCAGCCGCTACTGCATATGCTCCTGGTATTTACTCACCAACAGAATGCACAGACATACTATTCTCACCCTTTCGAGGAAATGAATGGAGTACATAAAGGCAAGAACTGCTTCCAGACTCTATTTTAGCAAGAATCAGAGAGCAAGTTTGGCATACATCTTTCAAGGACTATTGTGAAATTGTCCACCCTAATCTGAGTCTTTTAAAGCTACCACTGCGTTGTTGCAAATACATGCAGAGATAACTTAGATCTTTATTGCTGTCTTGGTGTGGTTTTGATCTTTCTTAGGTATTGTGGTTGTGGATCAAGAATATGGAAACTACCATGGTTTTTCATTTTTCAAAACTTTTGAGATTCATTCAAGTTAGTCAGCTTTGCAAATCCAAGAGAAGTGACCCAGGACGAATTATGCCCATTAGGGCTGAGTGCTTCTTGTCTAGCTACTCTTTCCTTCATCACTCTTTCTCCAATAAGCAACACATTATTACAGTAATTTGCTAGCATATAAATTGGAAGAACATAGAGGTTTTTGCTTTGCGTTTTCATTGTTATGACACCACTTCTATATTTGCAGTTCGTGGAACAGTGTGTCGACATAGTAAGACTCAATTCCTTTCGCTGCATCCAGTGAATTATATCAATGAATAAATGAACACATTTTTTTCTTTCCTTTTGAAGGATCCTTGAACTATGACACATCAAGAATGTATGAATTTACTATTGATGATGTTAACTTTCTCTTTTCAAGTTAACACAGAAATGACAAAATTCATGGAGGCTGCCAGTGAACATGATAATCTCTAAGCAGTCTTTGGGCTTGGAGGAACAATATTTTTGTCAAGGCTAAAATGCCATGGCATGCACAGGTTACAGCTTTCTATCAGATTCTAACATTATCTATCTAAATGACTGAATATAATTTTTGAGACTAAAATGTGGCACATCAAGAGGGTAAATCAAATAATTTAATCAAGTTTTTGAGCCTCTAGTTTAAGCCTCTCATATAAATAAAGTTGTTTACTCCTGGAAATATGACCATGTCCCATTTGAAAAATTTATGTCTTAAAAAAACTTTTTTCCCCTAAAGGAAAAAAAGCCTAAATTACTGAAACTAAATCTAAAACTAAAACATATCATCAGTTTTTGTTTTAGACACATTCTGTTTTGTAATAGAATTGGATTTGGGGGATTGATTTTGCCCTGGTAAAGATGGATTTGAGGAGAAGCCATCACTAGGTAGATAATAGTAATAGTCTTAGGAAAATCATTCACTGGTCACTACCTACATACACGTGTGCACGCGCGCGCACACACACACACACACACGCACACACACACACAGAGCCCGAGTGTCTTTGGCTGTTATAATAAAATACCATAAACTAGGTGGCTTATAAACAACAGACAAATTCAGTGTCCGGGAAGGTCCAGCTTTCTCAATACCTTGCTGTGTCCTCACATAGTGAAAGAGACTGGCTAGCTCTCTGTTGTCTGTTTCATAAAGACGCTAATCCCAATCATGAGTGCTCTACCCTCATGATTTAACCACCTCCCAAAGATTCCTGCTCCTAATGCCATCACCTTAGGGGGTTAGAATTTCAGCATATGAATTTTGAAGGAACACAAGCATTTAGTCCATAATACTGTGGCTCATTTAATTTTGTTTTTCCTGTAATGTCTTAAACAAAATAACAGTACTAATATTAAGTTTTCCTGTTTAATACAAGTAAAAATACTGTTCAGAGGCAAACTGAAAAAGATCAGGCATATTCTATGCTTTACCTTGCTTGATTTCAGTGGTCACACTAGCACTTCCAGGCTTTCCTCATTTCCCAGCTCCAGTTCATTGCTTCTACTCACTTGTTAAATGCCACTTGGTGTTGAAAAATCACACTTCAATCTTTTAGCCTCTAAGTAATAACTGTCTCAGAGGGAGGTTGATCTGCCAGATGAGGACTGTGATTGTTTACTCTTATTGGATCATGGTAATTGGAGTGATCGGCTGGCCTCAGCCATTCATTTGTCTCTGACACTCACCATGATGATCAAAGATTTTGCACAAAATACTAAAGATTGCATATTAACTCATCTCTAGCATTAACAAATCATGTAATCAGTGCTGGAAAGTGTGAAGGCCAGATTTTATATTATGGAAGACTAATAAGGATTCTTCCCTTCCTTTTTAGCTGCTTTTAATGGGACAGTTTTTAAACCTTGTAGGCTTCAGGCCTACATACCTGTGGACTGGACTCCCTGCCTTAGTTATCACTCTGAACTCACCCATTCTTTTTAGGCAAAGACAAAACCAGGGAAAGCAACTAAAGTAAGAGGTACTGAGATAACTCTGTCCTAGGCTGGAATTTACAGTGTGGACTTAGATAAACTATTCAATCTCCCTGTGTCTCAGCTTTTCCAGCTGTGAAATGGGGTGATTAAGGTAGATGTGAGAATTAAATACAATGATACAAGTATCCTTAGCACTGGTCTGAGCACATAGTAAGAGCTTGAAAATGTTGACTATAGCTAAATAATTTATACAAAGGACCAGGCAAGTCATAATTAATAATTCTTTCCAGGCAGTTTTTTTTTAAGTGGCTGAGTAGAACAGGTAAGAAAATGTAGATATAAAGTAAATGGTCAGCATGATTTATCACTGCAATGACTTATCAAGGGTTGACGTAAGTGGGAGAATAAGCTAGCAATATCAAGATGTTCCCTCTGGCATTCAGGCTTAACTAGACCCATTTATATAAAACTTGGATTCCAAGTTCTTCTTTGTCAGAGGTTAAAACCTTTCCCAAACTCACATGCAGTCTCCTATCAAAGTAGAACTAGCTGGAGCAGGCGTATGGTTCACATCTGACTATTGTTTCCTTCATTTGGATATGGAATTTTTTAAAAAGTTATCATGAGTTCTTAGTTTATCTCACTTTGGAGGTTGTTAAAGATTGATATTTTACATTGTTTCCTCGGCCCATGTTTTGTTTTCCTCCCCATAATTTCTAGGTGGCCTATAAAACTTTCACTATATTCATTGATTTGACCCACTTTTTTTCTGCCAACTAATTATCCCTTCACTTAAAACAAAGCATTTTGCTTAATATTCAATAATATCAAATAAAAATTACTTTACTCTCAGACAAATAAAATATATATATATATATATATACAGTTTTATATGTTCCAGCTAGCTGACATTTCCTTTTGTAGCCATCTAATAGAACTTCATCACTTCTAATTTTATGTTTTTTATTCTATACTTTGGAGCCAACAATTTTTAATCTCAAGTTTTTTTAAGTCACTAAAAGCCTGTGGACTCTAGCTATTTAATTTCTAGTGCTGAACTGATAAAATGAGTTTGGCCACCTGATAGAATCAGAAAACCTAAACAAATAGCCCTAAGTTTCAGTTCTGGCTTGGTCATAAGCAAACAATATGATTTAGGGAAAGATCCTCTATGCAGCTACACTTCAGTCTCATCACCTGTAAAATGAGGCTGTCAAGTCATTCTTTCACCTAACAAATATTGACTGGGGTCTTTCCTGAATTAGGTTCTGTGCTAGACATGGGATTCAAAGTTGAGCTGAAGTAGGTACAGCTGTGACCCTTGAAGAGTTTATGGTTTAGTGACTGGATGATCTTAAGGAGTCCACTCATTTCTAACATTCTTATCTTTTAAAGGTATATTATGAAAGCCTTTAAGGAGAGCAAGGATTTTGCTATTTTTTTTTTTCTCAGTACCTGGAAGAATGCCTGGCACAGTGCAGGTGTCCAGTAACAATTTATTACACAAATAAATTAATAATAACATACATTTAAAATACCTCAAACATTTGAGAAAATGAATATATATTGAAGCTCTCTTAATAGGGAACAGACAGCAATAATTTCCCGTCGTAATAAACAGATTTGTGCCAAATTTCATCTTTCATCCTAGGACGAGGCAGTGGATGACAAGAGAAAGTGGGAGAATTTGGGAGGATTTAACTTGATTGTATTCCAACAAGGGCCAGAAAGTGCAGCTGCATCTCAGAACCATCTGAAGTTTCAAGTTTTCATTTCTGCTTTTTTGAGTTTTGTTCCCTTTATTCAACAAATATGCAATTCTCACCTTTCTCAGTCCACTTCCCTTTTCTCTCATTTCCAAATTTCCCTCAAATCATATATAATAATAACTCCTTTGTCTTTATTTTGGTAGGAGAGATTTGAAGTTTTCTCTTGCTTCTATAACTACTATCTTTCTGTATGTTTCTGGGTTGTGTAAATCAGTATCATGTTTCTCTTGCAGTTTGAAAAGGGTGCTAAAAACATTGCTTCTTGTAACTGATAAGGATGGGAAACCACCTTGGGCATACTTATAATATACAAAGGTTTGAGCAGGGTTAGGGAAATAAGCAAACTCTCCAAAAGAATTCCTGATTTTTTTTGAAGGACTTCACTGAAATAAATCTAGAATCTTTCTTCTGGTAGAAAATTAAATAACTCATTAGCACACCAAAATCTTTATAATTCCTGAGGAATACTGCTGATACATAGAGTATCATAATGATCGGAATTGAGTTAGTTTCAAGCAAAACTTGAATAGATGCACTGTTGTTCAAGGGGTAATAATAGCCACCTTGGAAAGCTACAGCCTTAAAAAAACCTTATGAGTAGTAGTAGGTAGCATCACTAGAATAACTATATTTTAAGAATAGCTTATAGTGAGTTATGAACCCTACAACATAAGTCAGACTTTAAAACCTTGGTCAAAAGTGAGTATTATAAAGTAAAATTACCCATAGTAGCTGCTTACTTTAATTTACCAGACTAGTCTAGTTAGATTCTAAAAACCTAATCTGTTTTCAAAAAATAAGCATTTTCTGCTGCTGAACAGCTTTAAAAGAATGTTTTTGGTTAGGTGTTTCAGAGAAGAAATTCCAGAAATGTGTTTAATAATGGTGGGTATCAATGTTCAGCTTTGTCTGAATGTAAATATGTAGCTTGCTGAATTAAAAGAGACATACATTTTGATGAGTTCTTTTTTATTTTTTTTGAGAGGAAGTCTGGCTTTGTTGTCCAGGCTGGAGTGCAGTGGTGTGATCTCGACTCACTACAACCTCCCCCTCATGGGTTGAAGTGATTCTCCTGCCTCAGCCTCCTGAGTAGCTGGGATTACAGGCACATGCCACCACGCCTGGCTAATTTTTGTATTTTTAGTAGAAATGGGGTTTCATCATGTTGGTTAGGCTGGTTTCGAACTCCTGACCTCGTGATCCACCCACTTCGGCCTCCCAAAGTGCTGGGATTGCAGGCATGAGCCACCGCACCCAGCGATGAGTTCTTTTCATGATCTCCTTAATGACCCCATTTCTCTAATCTCAACATCTATGTAGAGCGAATCCATTTTATTTGATATTCCTAGTTTAATCTCCTCAAAACATAGCTGCATTATGTTCCTTGCTCAAGTACTTTCAAAGTATGTCTATTATCTTCAAATTAAATACAAATTTGCTAGCCTAACCAAATTCCATTGACTCCAGTTTACCTTTCCAAGAATAATAACCACCTAGTAGGTGTTAAGAGGAGGATAAGCAATAACAATAGCTTCATTTTAAGACACAGGCATTGTCGATATCAGGGGTTGAGAAAAAACAAAAAAACAGTTGATATAGTAGGCCTGGAACTTCCGTCCTTAGAAAGGCCTGTTTGTAAAGTTGACCACTAGCTGGCATCTGGGAACTTGGATTTTGAGAAGATTCTCATTCCTTAACTGATAAGAGTGGTTCCAGGTGCCTAAAATCGTTGTACAGACAATGTGGTTTAGGCTGAACATCTGTTTTCCTTCTGGGAGTCTGGATTTTGTATCTTCTAGGTAGAGGGTGCCTACATGTCCAACTACCAATGCAAACTCAGGTAAACTTCCCTAATAGATGACATCTTCCATGTGTTATGGTAATTTGTTGCTGAAAGAATTAAGCACATTCTGGGTGACTCCATGGGGAGAACACTCTTAGAAACATGTTTGGTTTCCTCCAAACTTCACCCCATGTGCAACTTTTTGCTTTGCTTACTTTGATGTATGTTCTTTCACTGATTTTAGCTATGAAGTAGACTGAATGCTGAGTCCCATGAGTCCTCCTAGCAAATCGCTGAACCTAGGGGTGATCTTGGGGGACCTTGACATGGGGAGTTGATTGTTCAGCAACACTAGTTATTTCAGAGCAAATGAATTCTTTTTCCACAAGCTGGCATATTAGTAAACTATCATGTAGCATAAAATCAGTTTATTGAATTCTGTCGGGAAACCAAGGGAAAATTATTCTTCAAAAAGACATGATATCCTCCTTATTAAGCAAAGTAGTATTTTCCCTATGGATAAGTGTATTCAGTTGGAATGTGCTTGGCTGTAAGAGACTGAAAACTAGTATATTACAGTGCTTTAAAAAAGCTAGTGACTCATCTCTGAGGGAAAGGTATCTAGGAGTGCTACAGTCATTTAGTGATGATTTTTCCTTTTTGTCCCACCATCCTTAGTGTATAGTTTTTGTCTTCATGGTCACAAGACAGCTGCTACAGTGCCATGTATTGTTTGAGATCCAAGTCATCAGGAACAGGAGAATGTGAAGGGCAAAACCCAACTCTGCCCTCTCTAAGGACTTCTATCTCTGTCTAATTGACCAGCACTGTCCCACAGGAGCTGAGAATTCAACTATTTTACTTTCCAGTACTAGAAGCAAGTGGTAAGAAATTTGGAATGGATGCTCGATGGTCCACATAAATTATCTGCCACAATTCTTCTGACACTAATAGAACAGAAATGCAAGATTATTGTCGATTCCCTATGTAAAGATCCTGTATGTGGATACCTTGATTGTAAGGCTGAAAGATTAAAGACCACAGTAACTTCTGTTAAGTGGACTCCTTGTCAATCACATACGTTTGCTCCTGAGTTCTTCCATAGGTGCCACTGAACAGCTTCCTTGAGGTAAACCCTTCTGAACTTGGAACTTATATTAACTGGGTTAATAATAATCTCTTTTAATCTTAATGCTCTTATGTAATGACATAAAAAGAAAAAGTGCATTGCACCATTGTATGAGCAGATAAGGCAAAATACTAACTCTCCTTCCCCCCCGCCCTCCATCTTGTTTTCTTTCTCAGAAGCTGTAGATGAAACCAAACCTAAGGAAAGTGCCCGGCAGGACGAGGGTAAAGAAGAGGAACCCGAGGCTGACCAAGAACATGCCTGAACTCTAAGAAATGGCTTTCCACATCCCCCTCCCCTCTCCTGAGCCCTGTCTCTTCCCACCCTCTTCTCAGCTCCACTCTGAAGCCCCTCCTATCCTGCTCACATCTGTGAGTCTGTCCTTTCCCACCTACTAGCCCTCTTTCTCTCTGTGTGGCAAACATTAAAAAGAAAAAAAAAAAAAAAGCAGGAAAGATCCCAAGTCAAACAGTGTGGCTTAAACATTTTTTGTTTCTTGGTGTTGTTATGGCGAGTTTTTGGTAATGATGATTCAATCATTTGGGAAATTCTTGCACTGTATCCAAGTTTTTTGATCTGGTGCGTGTGGCCCTGTGGGAGTCCACTTTCCTCTCTCTCTCTCTCTGTTCCAAGTGTGTGTGCAATGTTCCGTTCATCTGAGGAGTCCAAAATATCGAGTGAATTCAAAACCATTTTTGTTTTCCTCCTTTTCAATGTGATGGAATGAACAAAAAGGAAAAAAATTCAAAAATCCCAGTTTGTTTTAAAAATAAATAAATAAAGCAAATGTGCCAATTAGCGTAACTTGCGGCTCTAAGGCTCCTTTTTCAACCTGAATATTAATAAATCATGAGAGTAATCAAGGTCCAATGGCTCTGTGTTTTTGTTCCACCTTCTCATTAGTTGGTTGGACACGCTAGGGTCTTATATTTCATCGTTTCCTCTCCTCTCAGTTTGACACCAACAACCCTGATAAAGAAAACACAGATGAAGCCTAAGGCTCTGAGAAGGACCAATAGCTCCAACACTTGAGGGAGACGTCTGTTGTAGGCCTGTCTCCTTGGCTTGTGGGTGGCCATCTTTTCACTGTGCCTTTTCACATCTTCCCTTTATGCCTGTCTTTGTGTCCAGATTTCCTCATTTTATAAAGATATTAGTAATACTGGATTAGGCCAACCCTAATGACCTCACTTTAATTGCCTCAACCCCATATTTAAATAAGGTCACATTCTGAGGTATGGGAGCTTAAAACTTCAACATACAAATTTGGGGGGCAGGACACAATTCAGCCCATAAGAGACAGTCATTCATGACCAGCCTGGCCAACATGGTGAAACCCCATCTCTACAAAAAATACAGAAAATTAGCCAGGTGTAATGGCAGGCACCTGTAATCCCAGCTACTTGGGAGGCTGAGGCTTCAAGTGAGCCATTGCACTCCAGCCTGGGCGACAGAGCAAGACACTATCTAAAAAAAAACACAAAAAACAGAAAACAAAAGAGACACTAATTAAGACTCCCTCTTACTAAAATAAGTTCCAAAGTATTTTCATTATTCAGGAAAAGTTAATTTATCCAATGAAAGTTTATTCTAGGTTTTGCTAGGGTAAATATTACAAAGAGGAGCTGGGTGAGGTGGCACATACCCATAGTCCCAGCTACTTGGGAGGCTCAGGTGGGAAGATAGCTTGAGGTCAGGAGTTAAAGTTCAGCCTAGGCAACGTAAGGTGACCCGGCCTATAAAAAATAAAATTAGTTATAGAGATGTCTACAACTCCTGGAAACCCCCAAGCTTTTGTTTAGTTGATTTATTTTAACCCAAGTATTTAGCTAGTCCATTCTATTTTTTTCAGCTTATAAATTTCTGTTGAATTTACAGTTCCTACACAGGGCAGGTGTCAGATTCTTGATTAGTTATAATCATTGTACCTGCTGATGGTGATAGTATATAAAGAAAAGGTGTACATTTAGCACATCCATTTCAAATTTCTTTCCAGTTTCAGTTTTTAAAATGTCTTCTATTAGAAGGTAAATAGTTCTTATAAGAAACAAAGCAGTATCTCTAAGTCCTGAAGTATCTGTGCCCTTTATTCCTCCCTAAATTTTCTAAATCAATTCTGGTGCAGATTCCTAATACATCATGTTCTGCTCTGGCCCTGAGTCAATGTGACTCAAACTTACAGACAACACACAAAGTCAGAGAGAAATTGGGAAGCATAGGCCATTCAAGACACAGAAACACACAGGTTCTAAATTCTGTTCAGAAAGCAACATAAGTTGTTGATTCTGCAACACCTAAATCTGGATTACTTTGAAAAAACTAGGTTGAGGACAAATAAAAAAAAAGACCTCAACACTGACAGGTGATTTTTTTCAAATAGTAATACGGTCATATAGTGGGCTCCAGACCCAACATCTCATTGATAGCAAAACCGTGGCCTTGTCTGTATGAAATAAGATCTCTTGACTGAGCTGTATTATTTGGGTCTAAAATGTTTAGTCATTATGTAATACAATTTAAGTCTCTTTGAAAATGGAGGGATTTCTAAAATAGAACTCTTTATTTCCATCACCCAAACCACATTTGGCTGATTTTCCTGTCTTTTACACCATCATCTACCCAATGGCTTAGATCAGAAATCTAGAAAGAAACTTGATTCCTCTTTTTTCCTTCACGTAACATTTAATTCATGAGAGCAAATCTCCTGCTGTGGATTTCAAAAGAGATAAAGATAAAATATGTGCCTGTTGCTCTGAACAATCCTGCACTTTTCTTAGTTTGTGGTGATCTAAGGGTTCTTTTACAATGATCCCACCCCATATTCAGCTGAAAAGAAAAATCAACAGAAAAAGTAGAAAAATCTCTGTCTCAACCTGGGTTAGAGGGACTTAAAGTTTTCAAAAATACATTATTCCCAATGTCACACAGCCTCAGACAAGCCAGTTAGTTCTGCAGTTGGCATGGAAGCCAAGACAATAGGAAAATCAGATTAATGATTAAGTTCCGTGCAGCATTATTAAGATCACCACAAGTTCCATTAATTTCTTTTTTTTTAACCTTCCCAACATGGACTGTTGTCATGGAAATGCAGCTTCTATTAAACTGGATATAAAAATAACTTGATGATTGGTGAAACTTCTAGATAAATGTCAGCTAATGAGCATCAGAAATGTGGGCTTCTTTAATTTGAGATAGAACTCTTGCCTAATTTTTCTTCCTGGGTGGTCAAAGCCCATGTCTGCCTATCATGTAGACAAGGTCTGTATACATGTCTACCACATATCCACCCCTATATAACCTCATTTTTTTCCCTTTCTTCATGGAAAAAAAATTCAGTCATCAAGAATGAGTATAAGATTGTAGCTATGAGAATGACGAGTTATTAAATCCTCTTGGAGAACATTATCAAAGTGGCAGGGACATTTTGAATGTACATTTTCCAACAGATTGGTTACCTGATTTGTTTTCTTACAGGTATGTGTCATGGTTGGTAATTACAGTTTGTTTACTGTTACAGATGTACCTTAGTAAGTATATTTTCAATGAAGGGAGATGCTTCTCCACAGAGAAGAAACTATCGGTTAATCTCGTATTACAGAAGATCTGGCTATGAAAGAACATAAATTGTAAGGAAATTTTAAATTAATTTGATTGTTTAATTATCCAAGCAATACTATTATTTTATTATAGAAAGGTAGAAAATATAAATATGGAAAAAGATAAAAATAATCCACAGTTTGCTATGCAGAATGAAGCAATGTTTCTATTTAAAGATTCAGCATAAGATAATCTGTCTGCCTGCCTATCTGCCTCCTCTCTTCCCATATGTCATCCACTTAACTATTTAAGACAAACATGGACTCCGTGTTACACAAATTGTTTTGTAAACAACTTTAGACATTCAACTGCAGATTTTTAATAATGTGTTTATAATTTCTTTAGCCAGATCCGTGAAAATGGAAAAATTAGGTCAAAGGACATGAGTACTTTAAGTGCTTTTGATATAGATTGCCATGTTAGTGACCAAGGACTTTAAAACTTGTAGTTTCCATTGCAGCTTTCTAGTGCCATGCCAAGCCTCACAGAAGCCTGAGACAAAAGGAAAAATATACAACCTAATACAAATGCTTTTCAACTTTCAATTGGTTTATGTCCCAATAAACCCATTGTAAAATTGAAAAATTGTAAATCAACCTATTGTAAGTTGAAGACCCTTTGCATACACTTATCAAAGTATTGTCCCATAGTTTGAATGAAGTGAGAAAGTTAAAAACAGATCTACAAACAAAAACATGACTATATATAAAACCCTGTGTTTCCTAATCCATTGATGTGCTGTTGTCAACCCTCATAAATCTGCCTGCTGGTGGACTGGTGGACTTTATTGCTTTGCCAGACCAGTAAACTGAGGGCTGAGTGGAAGGGATTTACTCTATTGCACAATAATATATTCATAAAGCAAATAGGCTGTCTCTATTTAAAATTTTGGTATTTGTGTTTCCATAAATATTTTTATATTAATTTTGATTTTGAAATATTGCATTCAAATACTTTTGTGTGTGTATGTGTGTGTGTGAGAGACAGTAACAATCTGTCACCCAGACTGGAGTGCAGTGGTGTGATCTCAGTTCACTGCAACCTCTGTCACCAGGGTTCAATCAATTCTCCTGCCTTGGCCTCCTGAGTAGCAGGGATTACAGGCACTTGCCACCACACCCAGCTAATTTTTTGTTGTTGTTGTTGTTTTGTTTTTTTGGTAGAAATGAGATTTCACCATGTTGACCAAGCTGGTCTCAAACTCCTGATCTCAAGTGATCTGCCTGCCTCAGTCTCCCAACCTACTAGGATTACAGGCATGAGCCATCGTGCCTGGCCCTAATACTATCTTGATTACTAATTTTTTGGTGTAACCTTACATTTTGCACTTCAGGCACATAGCCTTAATTTGCCTCACCCTAATCCTGGCCCTACTGCTCCCAAAGCGAATAGTAGAATCATTGGTTCCCAAACATTTTCTGAGGACCATTAGGCAGCTATGATTATGTGAGGTCTTAGTGATACCCATGGGCTGTAATGCTTGAGAATGGGTGGGGCATGAGGACTTGGGAATTACATATCTAAGATTCCTAGAAAGTTAATAAGATAACTTTAAGAAGTTTCCCTGATTTTTAGAGAAGGCATTGCTATGAACTGACTTTTAGTGTCCCCTTAAAATTTATATGTTGAAGCCTAATTTCCAGTGTGATGGTATTTAGAGTGGGAACATTTGGAACTAATTAGACCATGAGGGTAGGCTACCCCTGCCCTAATGGAATTAGTGCCCTTATTAAATAAGGAAGAGACATGAGATTTCTCTCTTTCTTCCATGTGGGGATACAGCAAGATAGTAGCCTTCTGCAACCTGAAAGAGTGTCCTTACCAGAACTTGACCATGCTAGCACCCGATCTTAGACAATGGTAAAAAGTAAATTCCTATTGTTTATATGCCACCTGGTCTGTGATACTTTTGTTATTGCAGCCCAAATTGACTTACAAAGTATAGACTATACAACAGCTGGATACAGACAACAAGGAGTGGTTAGAAACTGGTTTGGGATATGGAGAAGTGAGAATTCATGATCTATCTAAACCCTCTGAAAATACATTAAAAACTAAACAAGAATAACAGTGGGTCTGTCAAACCAAAGCACCAGTTTATAATGCCAACCACTCTTCAGGGTTGTACTTGGGAAAAGTACAGTTATGAAACTAGACATGTCATTTGAAAAATTGTGTTGTTACTATGTAGCCATAAAAAAGAATGAGATCATGTCTTCGTAGGAACATGAATGGACCTGGAGGCCATTATTCTTAGCAAACTACAACAGGAACAGAAAACCAAATACCACATCTTTTCACTTACAAGTGGGAGCTAAGTGATGAGAATATGGACATACAGAGGGGAACACACACTGGGGCCTTTCAGAGGGTACAGGGTGGGAAGTGGGAGAAGATCCAGAAAAAAATAACTAATGGGTGTTAGGCTTAATACCTGGGCGATGAAATATTCTGTATAACGAATCTCCATGACACAAGTTTACCTATGTAACCAAACTGCATTTGTGCCCCTGAACGTAATGTAAAAGTTTAAAAGAAAAAGAAAAATTTTAAGTATTTTACCTGCTCCTTAAAGTTGGTTCTTTCTAACTGTAGCTTGATCCATGGACCACTGTCTTGTTACATTCCTTAGCAGGATGCATCTGTGTTCTGGCCCACCCAGCATCTTTTCACATTTCTCTGATAAGTTACCTCTTCATCTTCTGCTTAGCTTCAGTGGAGCTGACTCTGATTCTTCTCCTCCCCCTCAACATAGAAGAGATACAAAAACCAGGTCTGGCCGATCAGACCACCACATCTCTTGGTGCAATTAAGCACAGGCATGCTCTCCCTTGGGAGTTTTCTGCCAAAGCTAGCAAAACTAACTAACTAACTAAAAACACACACAAAAAAACCATTCATTTTGACAGGATTCTAAACAAGGGAATGTGAGTCTTCTATGGAGAATGACTGTTTGCTTACCACCTGGAGAGAGGCTTTCCAAGAAAAGGAAAGAGACAAAGTCCTGGTAACATTGGTCCTCTAGATGTAACAATGCCTGAAGTAAGTACATTCTTGTACTCTTAGTTATGTATTTGATACTCTTTTTTTCTTAAGCTTGCTTGAATTGCATTTCCATTATTTACAACTTTAAAGATTCATGATATATTAGCCTTCCCATGTTTCCTCCAGCCCCAATAAATCCTTATGCGTAAGTGACTCTCCAGGGTATGCTTCCACCTAGCTGGTCCTGTCTTCTTGGCTCCTGGACATTTTCAGAATATTTGTTGTCCAAGGTAATGTACATAGCACATCCTCATTTCTCCCCTAAAGGTTGACAATAGATTTTCTTTTTTTGCTATTATTTTGTTTATATTTTATTTTATTTTAAGTTCTGGGATACATGTGCAGGATGTGCGGGTTTGCTACATAGGTAAGTGTGTGCCATGGTAAGCATGTTGCTGCACCTATCAACCCATCACCTAGGGATTAAGCCCAGCATGCATTAGCTATTTTTTCCCAATTCTCTCTCTCCCCTAACTCCCCTGACCCCTGCAAAAGGCTCCAGTGTGTGTTGTTCTCCCTGTGTCCACGTGTTCTCATTGTTCAGCTACCACTTATAAGTGAGAACATGTGGTATTTGGTTTTCTGTTCCTGTGTTAGTCTGCTGAGGATAATGGCTTCCAGCTCCATCTATGTCCCTGCAAAGGACATTATCCCATTCCTTTTTTATGGCTGCATAGTATTCCATGGTGTATATGATCATATTTTCTTTATCCAGTCTATCATTGATGAGCATTTGGGTTAATTCCATGTCTTTGCCATTGTGAATAGAGCTTCAATGAGCATACATGTGCATGTGTCTTTATAACAAAATAATTTATATTGCTTTGGGTATATACCCAGCAGTGGAATTTCTGGTTCTAGGTCTTTGAGGAATTGCCACACTGTCTTCTACAATAGTTGAACTAATTTACATTCCCAGCAACAGTGTAAAAATGTTCCTATTTCTCCACAGCCTCACCAGCATCTATTGTTTCTGGACTTTTAAAAAATTGCCATTTTGACTGGCATGAGACAGTATTTCATTGTGGTTTTGATTTGCATTTTTCTAATGGTCAATGATGTTGAGCTTTTTTTCATGTTTGTTAGTTCCATAAATGTCTTCTTTTGAGAAGTATCTGTTCATGTCCCTTCACTTTTCAATAGGATTGTTTGTTTTTTTTCTTGTAAATTTGTTTAAGTTACTTGTAGATTCTGGATATTAGACCTTTGTCAGATAGATAGTTTGCAAAAATTTTCTCCCATTCTGTAGGTTGCCTGTTAGACCCCATTTGTCAATTTTTGCTTGACGAAACAACAAGCAATTGCAACAAGCAATTGTTTTAGAAGTTTTCGTCATGAAATCTTTGCCACTGCCTATATTCTGAATGATATTGCCTAGATTTTCTTCTAGGGTTTTACAGTTTTGAGTTTTACATTTAAGTCTTTAATTCATCTTGAGTTAATTTTTGCATAAGGTGTAAGGAAGGGGTCCAATTTCAATTTTTTGCAATGGCAAGCCAGTTCTTCCAGTACTATTTATTAAATAGGAAGTTCTTTCCCCATGGCTTGTGTTGTCAGGTTTGTCAAATGTCAGATGGTTGTATATGTGTGGTCTTATTTCCGAGTTCTCTATTCTGTTCCATTGGTCTATGTGTTTGTTTTTGTACCTGTGCCATGCTCTTTTGGTTACTGTAGGCTTATAATATAGTTTGAAGTCGGGTAGCGTGATGCCTCTAGCTTTGTTTTTTTGCTTAGGATTGTCTTGACTATTCAGGCTCTTCTTTGGTTCCATATGAAATTTAAAGTAGTTTTCTTTCTAATTTTGTGAAGAAGGTCAATGGTAATTTAATGGGAGTGGCATCAAATCTACACATTGCTTTGGGCAGTATGGCCATTTTCACAATATTGATTCTTTCTATCCATGAGAATAGAATGGTTTTCTATTTGTTTCTGTTCTTTCTGATTTCCTTGAGCAGGGGTTTTTACTTCTTGAAGAGGTCCTTCACTTCCCTTGTTAGCTATATTCCTAGGTATTTTATTCTCTTTGTAGCAATTGGGAATGGGAGTTCATTTGTGATTTGGCTCTCTGCTTGTCTATTGTTGGTATACAGGAATACTTGTGATTTTTTGCACACTGATTTTGTGTCCTGAGACTTTGCTGAAGTTGCTTATCAGCTTAAGAACCTTTTGGGCTGAGAGGATGGAGTTTTGTAGATATAGGATCATGTCATCTGCAAATAGAGACAGTTTGACTCTTCTCTCCCTATTTGAATACCCTTTATTTCTTTCCTTGCCCGATTGCCCTGGCCAGAACTGCCAAGACTATGCTGAATAGGAGTGGTGAGAGAGAGCATCTATGTCTTATGCCAGTTTTCAAGGGAAATGCTACCAGCTTTTGCCTATTCAGTATGATATTGGCTGTGAGTTTGTCCTAAACGGCTCTTATTATTTTGAGGTATGTTCCATCAATACCTAGTTTGTTAAGAGTTTGTTTTGTAGTGGCTGGTAATGGTTTTTCCTTTCCACATTTACTACTTTCTTCAGGAGCTCTTGCAAGGCAGGCCTGCTGGTGTGAAAGTCCCACATATTTTGCTTGTCTGAAAAAGACTTTATTTCTCCTTCACTTACAAAGCTTAGTTTGTCTGGGTATGAAATCCTGGGTTGGAAATTATTTTCTTTAAGAATGTTGAATGCTGGTCCCTAATCTCTTCTGGCCTGTAGGATTTCTGAGAGGTCTGCTGTTACTCTGATGGTCTTCCATTTGTAGGTGACTTGGCCTTTCTCTCCGGCTGCCCTTAACATTTTTTAATTCATTTGACCTTGGAGAATCTAATGATTATGGGTCGTGCAGTTGGTAATATCTTGGACTATCTTACTGAAGTTCTTTGAGTTTCCTGAATTTGAATGTTGACCTGCCTTGCTAGGTTGGTGAAGTTCTTCTGGATGACATCCTGAAGTATGTTTTCCAATTTGGTTCCATTCTCCCATCTCTTTCAGGTATCCCAATCAGTCATAGATTCAGTCTTTTTTACATAATCCCATAGTTCTTGGAAGTTTTGTTCATTCTTTTTCATTCTTTTTTCTCTAATCTTGTCTGCCTGTCTTATTCCAGCAAGATAATCTTCCAGCTCTGATATTCTTTCTTTCCTTTGCTTGGTCTGTTTGGCTATTGACACTTGTGATTGTATTATGAAGTTCTTGTGCTGTGTTTTTCAGCTCTATCAGGTCATTTATGTTCCTCTCTAAACTGGTTATTCTGGTGAACAGCTCCTGTAACATTTTGTCATGGTTCTTAGCCTCTTTGCTTGGGGTAGAACATACTCATTAGCTCAGTGAAGTTCATTTTACCGACCTTCTGAAGGCTACTTCTTCCAGTTCATCCATCTCAGTCTCAGCCCAGTCTGGCCCCTTGCTGGAGAGGTGTTGTGATCATCTGGAGGAGAAGAGGAACTCTGGCTTTTGAGTTTTCAGTGTTTTTTCATTGATTCTCCTCATCTTCACAAGTTTATCTACCTTTGATCTTTGAGGCTGCTGACCTTTGGATAGGGTTTTCACAGGATTTCCTTGTTGATGTTGTTGTTGCTGTTGCTTTCTGTTTGTTTGTTTTTCTTTTAACAGTCAGGCACCTCTTCTATAGGGATGCTGCAGTTTGCTGGGTGGGGGGGCACTCTAGACCCTATTTGCCTGGATCCCTTCCACACCTGGAGGTGTCACCAATGGAGACTGCAGAACAGCAAAGATAGCTGCCTGCTCCTTCCTCTGGGAGCTCCATTCCAGAGAGGCACCAGCCTGATGCCAGCAGGAATGCTCCTGTATAAGGTGTCTGGCAACCCCTGCTGGGGAGTCTCGCCCGGTCAGGAGGCATAAGATCAGGGACCTGCTTAATGAAGCACTCTGGCTGCCCCTTGGTGGTTGGGGAGCTCTGCAATGGGGGAATCCCACTTGTCTGGACTGTCCCAATTCCTCAGAGCCAGTAAGGGAAAAGACTGAGTCCACCCAGATTCCTCAGAGCCAGCAAGGGAAAAGACTAAGTTCGCTGATCTGTGGAGACTCCAGCTGCCTCTGCTGGCAGGGCCTCCATCCCCGGGAAACTAGAGTTCTGTCCCTAAACCCATGGCAGTAGTCGCTGAAATTCCCAGGCCCTGCCTGGTGAGGAGGGATGGATCGGGGTCAAACGTAAAGAGGCAATCTGACCAGTCTGCCACAGCTGCTGTGCTGCACTGCGGAGAATTTCTCCTGGGTCCAAATCACCCAATCTCCTCAACTCCAGCAGGGGAAAATGGCAAACTGGAGCTGCAGTGATGGCTGCTGTCTCTTCCCTCGGGAGATCAGTCATCTTAGGCAGCAGGCATCCACAGTGATGACAGCCAGCCCTCCCCCCAGGAATTCAGTAGTCTTAGGCAGTCTCCAGCCAAGCAGCTACCGAGAATCTGCACAGCTCTGTGCTTGGGACCCAAGGCATTGGTGGCATGAGCTCACAGGGAATCTTCTGAGACACAGGTTGCACAGATCCATAGAAAAAACATGGTTTTCTGGGTGAAGTAGCACAATTATTCACCACTTCTTTTGGCTGGGGGTGGGAACTCCCCTTCCCCCATGCAGCTCCTGAGTGGACCATTGCTCTACCCTGCTTTTTCCTGCTCTCTTGGGTTGTGTCAACCTCGTTGTTAGTCCCAATGAGATAGCCTAGATACCTTAGTTGCTAGTGCAGGATTCACTCACTGGTTTCATTCTTCTCCGCGGGAGCCTCCAACTGCAGCTGATTCTAGTCCAGTATTTTTTCAAGATTGAATCCATAAACTAAAAATGGTGAAGGACAACAGCATTATGTCTACAGACAAGGGAACATGTAATAATACATAACTAAAGTTGGAACTGTGATTAGGTGTTACCAATGATACTTCTCCATCTCCAGACTTTGAGTGAAAGTCATAAAGCACATTTTATGCTTAGAAGAACAGAATATTCAATGCAATCTAATCTTGAAACCATAGGTGTCTGTCTTTAAAAACTCCAACCTTATTTTACATCAGAACGGCATATGGTGTAAAAGTAATTATACATCTTATTGAACATGAATCCTTTCCTATTAGCAAACTATGCTGAACAAATATTTTTAAATATTTACTCTGGATATATTACTGTTATGCCACAATAGTGTGGGTGTTTAATGAAATGAAAATCGATATAGTTTTGTTGCTAAGAGTAGAAAACACTATGTATTTGTGTACATATATACACACATATGTGTATATGCATGCAGGTACATATATAAAAATGTGTATATACGTAGTATATACATGTATGTAATAATTTGATAAGATATAGAAAATGAGATGAGAAATACAAATTTGAAAACAAGATAAAACAAAACCATTGAAGCTTCACTTCAACATTTATATCACAGAATCAGATCTTGCTTGCACTTATTTTTGGATCTTTTCCAAAAGAATTAGGATACAAAAAAAGCTCATTTTACCAGAGTATTTTTTAAAGTAGGGATCATTAATCAGCACCAAGGACTGCCCTGGTGAGGGTTTTCATTGTGTTTCTCAGGACACAAAGTCATATTGTTGTTGTCCCCACCTACCTTTGCGACTTTTCTCCAAATAGCCCTTGCGAGCCCTAAATTGGAGCTAAATCACATCATGCTGTGTGTTACTAAGTTCAAGTCTTCATCTGCTGCTTTAAAGCCATGACCTGGGCAACTTGGCTGGACTCATTTCTCCAATTTCTACATACTCAATATCTGTTTTCTCCTCCTCTTCTCCTCTCTTCTCCTCTCCTCTCCTCCTCTCCTTTCCTCTTCTCTTTCTTTCCTTCTTTCTTTCTCTCTCTTTTTTCTCTTTTTTTCTTTTCTTTTTTTCTTTTTCTCTCTTTTTTTTTCCTGAGACATGTTTTTTTTCTGAGACAGGGTTTCGCACTGTCCCCCTGGCTGTAGTGCAGTGGCATGATCATGGCTCAGTGCAGTCTCAAACTCCTGGGCTCAAGTGTTCCTCTTGTCTCAGCCTTCTGAGTAGCTGGCTAGCTACAGGCATATACTACAATGCCCAGCTAATATTTTCAGTTTTTAGTAGAGATGAGGTCTCTCTGTGTTGCTGAGGCTGGCCTCAAACTCCTGAGCTCAAGCGATTGTCTTGCCTTGGCCTCCTAAAATGCAGGGATTACAGGCATGAGCCACTACACCTGGCCTCAGTTTTTGTTTTATAGCTACTCCATGGGAGCCTAGAAGCTACTAGAAAAGTTCAAGACATCACCAATTGATTTCACAGAAATCTATTAAACACTTGTACTCCCTGAGATACAGGAGATAAAAGAAATAAGATGGGTCAGGCGCAGTGGCTCATGCCTGTAATCCCGGCACTTTGGGAGGCCAAGGCGAGCGGATCACGAGGTCAGGAGATTGAGACCATCCTGGCTAGCACCATGAAACCTCATCTCTACTAACAATCCGAAAAAATTAGCCGGGTATGGTGGCACATGCCTGTAGTCCCATCTGCTTGGGAGGCTGAGGCAGGAGAATCACTTGAACCCAGGAGGCAGATGTTGCAGTGAACAGAGATAGTGCCATGGCACTCCAGCCTGGTGACAGAGTGAGACTCTGGAAGAAAAGAAAAGAAAGAAAGAGAAAGAAAGAAAAAGAAAAAGAAAGAAAAGAAAAAGAAAGACAGACAGACAGACAGACAAGGTTATACACTAAAGGGTGTTAACATACACCCTTTAAAAGGTTGTGATATGAGTAAAAGGTTATGATGGATACTGTGGCTATACAAACATTGCTGGGAGAACCAAGTAAGGGTGCATCTAAACTCTGCAGAGAATAAGGAAGGCTTTCAGTAGAAGAAACATTTAGCAAACCTTAGTCTTAGAAAATGTGGAAGAGTTTCTCAGGTGAAGAGGTAGAAAAAAGATATTTCCATCCAGAGAGACCACAGTTACTCAGACCCAAAGATACAAAAGACCTTGATTAGATTGTAAGTCATAGGAAGTCTGTACATTTGGAGATGAGAGTACAAGGGGACACATGTTTTTATATACAGAATAGGCTAGGGAAAGACCATTGGAGGGATCTGTAAAGAAGTGTAGAAGACTAAGGAGTCTGGACTCATGTATAAACAGTGGTATTTAGAGACTCAACTATTACAATCCACCTGGGGAAAAAGTCAAGGGGTTTATAAACTGGAATGGAAAATGAAATACTTCTTTCTTTTAATGATTGTTATGTAGTAAAATTTAGCTTTTCCCTCAATTAGGAATGCAGCTAACAAACCACAGTGGTACTACAAGGCCTGTGACTTTATCACCAGGAAAAATCAGGTATTTTCATTTTGTATTACTGTTGCAGATATCTTGAAATAATATTTATGCTATTCACTTCTTCAAAATTTTGATAATTACAAAATCTATAGTTATTTAATGGGTTAATAAAAACACATTGGAGAATGCATTTTAATATAGTAAATATTTAACAATAATTTGTGTTGTATGCATATTATTTTATAATTTTTCAAACAATATTCTGAGAAGGGTGCATTCAGCTGCCAAAGAATCTATAGTACAAAAAAGGTTAAGATCTCTGTATTAGAGATATTTTAGAGGTTGGATTTTTTTTTTAGAAATAAATCTGGCAACATTGCAGAATACAAAGAAGTTGTGAAGATGAAGACTCTAGCTAGGATGCTGAAGTTACAGTGTAGATGGGCAATAATAAGGGATACATGGAATTGTGAAAATAAGAGTTGAGAATAAGAAAGCTGTGGGAAGAAGTGGGGAAGAGAAGATGAGGCAGTGAACACAGCAGGTACAAAGCTCTGAAGTGGACAAGAGCTAGCCCCATTTTTTATTACTTAGACTGAATTGATTTCTGCCTGGCAAATATTGACTCATCTTTCAAAAGCCCCAGCTAAAAATCACCTCCACGGAGAAGCCTTTCAGATACTCCCCAGGCATTTAGTTGCATCTCCAGGGTATTGTGAAAGTACACCATACATACACTGTTCGTGTTGCTATCATAATATTTCCCATGTTGTAATTTGCTCCTTATATATTTTCTCTCTTCGACCGAGGAATCAGTATGACATGATGAAAAGAGCACAGCTTATGAAGTAAGTAGACAGATCTGGTTCCATTTCCAGCTCTGTCACCATAGCATTGTGACCTTAGAAATGATTAGGGTACATATAACATGGGGAGAACAGTAGCAATTATGCAGGATAGTGGTAGAGACTAAATCAGAAATATACCTCAGAGTTTGGCACATAGTGGCACTAAATTCATGCTCTTCTCTCTTTCTTCATCTTGTTAAGACCATGTGCCCCTTGAAGGAGGGATTGGTTTCTTGGGATCCCTGGTTCTTGGTACTATGCAGGTATTCATTAAATGTTTTTTGCCTGAATGAATTGGTCCACTATCTGTGTTCCTTAGTTCATGAAGTCTCCCCTTACTATACCTATTGCATGGTCTTCGTCCATCTCTTTCACTTGGCTGAGGGCTGCTCAAAGGCAGTAGACCATTCATATACTGTGGCTTCAGAATATTCTTCCCATTCACCAAATCTTTATGCCTTTCTGACTTCTGGGCACATGGTGAGATTTTACTTCTTGTTCTCCTTGTAACTCTGTGAGGTTATGGGACTAGTTTTAGCCATTGAGTTATAAGTAGCAGTTACTTCCTGGCATGAGCAAGTATGTGCCCGTGTGAGATCTTCAGATTAACTTTCTGTCACTGCAACTGGCAACACTCAAAATTGTGGTTGGCTAATAGCTTGTGCCTATGAGTGACTGCAATGAGCAGAGTTCTCATTCTCTACCCACAATCTAGAAGGAACAAGTTAAATAATCAAGAATAAACCTTAGTTGATTTAAGTCACTGGTATTTAAGGATGCTCTTGATCACAGCCAACTCTTACCTGTTCTGATTGATATAGGGAACAATGAGCAGAATACCTAACATTATATTCAATAAAGGGCAATTATCAGAGGCCTGCTCCATAAACCAGTTTACAGAGTTTTACTAATTAAATATTTTCAAAAACTAGTTGATCATTAACATTACACAATCCCATGTAGTGGCTAGAAGAGAGACATTATCCCCATGTTATAGTTGGGGCAACTAAAATCAGTAATTGCTCTTCATGAGAATTTCAGCAAGTCATACAAACACTTTCAGAGTCAGTAATCGATCTCATTGTTTTTTGACTTCCAGATAGGCAACTATTTGACACCACCACACAGGAATCATTGGAAATATGAAATTAACATTAATAAAACCCCTACTCTTGGGAAACCTACAATTTATTTAGGATTGAAAAGACTGGAAATGGTTGGGAATCAGCAATGCAAGGTTTCATTTTGTTTATGTTCTAAATTGTATGTGTAAATGAGTAAGCTATAGAATATCAAAAAGAATGAGATTAATTTGCAATAGAATAGCTGGATAGGAGTCTTAATTAAAAATGAAATTTGAAAGCAAATATATAGCATTCTATTTGAAAGAATTTTCTCTGATAAAAGTAGAAATTGTGTATTGTACCAAACAATTGGTTAATTCTTATCCATATTTTAGGGCTCAGTTCAGATGTTGCCACCTCTGGGAGGACTTTCCTGACTCCCTCATCTACTTCAGGGCACCTCCTACATGTGTCTTGCTCTGGCATTTAACTGCTATGCTAGCTCTCCACTGTATCATAATCACCCATTTAGTTTTTCTACCTTCCCTGTTAGACACTAAGACACAAAGTGCTGGGAGCACGACTGCTTTACATCGCCAGCATCTAGCACTGTGGGTCATGGTTTAGTGGGCATGCAATAATACTTGTGAGTAGAAACTGCAGTATTTTTTAATGACTCAGAAAATTCTGTAATCTGGAGAACATAGATTCACTGATCCCAAAATATCTTGATCAGTGCCTTTGTTATCTCTGCCCTCAAGAAATTATACAGAGAACCTTAAAGGAAAATATTTCTCATGTTTCCTATTCCACCAAGGCTGGAGCTCAAAACAGATACCCAATTGCACTCTGAGGTGATAATGAAAAACATGGATGCCCTGAAACTCAGAAGCAACTTTTATATTTTGTGGAGGTAGCTAAAAAAAAAAAAAAAAAAAAAAAAAAAAAAGGAAAGAAAAGAGACCAGAAAGCAGCCCAAACCAGAAAGCAGAAGGTACTGCCTGTTACACACCAACTGACTTAACTGCTCCTGACAGTGCATGGGCCATTAATAAAGGCTTTCTAGCCTGTCTCATGCATGTACAGGCTTAAAAGCCCTGTTCCCCCAGGACCATTAGAGACAGGACTGGATCTGCTACAACATATGTGTCTATTGGGCAGACTGGCTGATTACCACTGAAAATGCCAGGGCTGCCTACTGACCTGACTGATGCAGCAGATGCCTTGCACAGGTGTGGTTTGTAAAGAGGCTGGAAGAAGAAGGCAGTTTTTATGAAAGTAGAAAATCGTGGATGAGGAACATATGATTATAATAAGAAACATTTAATAAGTGATTAGCCCATGCTCTGAGATTTACGTGCTTTGCCATATGTCATTCCCATCTAAAGTGAACACTGTGTTACAATTTCCCTCTCCCTCAGTTTCTTCATCTTGATGCCATGATAAAACATACTACAATTCTAAGGTAATGCAGACAATCAGTGTGAAACACTGGATGCCAGCCAAGACTTTTGGACTAGAAAGTTTTCATCTGTAGTCACTGTGCAGTATGGCCTCTGTGCCTTTTTGTAGTGATAGGCATGAGGAGTTGGAGATCTGAAAAGAAACGGCTGAGAGAGATGGCTAAAAAATAAATTTGAGACTTCATCATGGTGAGAAGCGTTTTATTTTGTATCTTCCTGTTTTTCTCTGAAATTGCCTCAGTACCTCAGAGCATTTCATTATTCAGCCTCTTTCTCCATTTACAGGATAGGGTACAAGGTTTAATGGAGTCCCCTGGCTTTTTCCTTTGAAATATTCATGGGCCTCTAGCAGTTTCTTTCATGCTCACCTTCTCCTCCATTAGGAAAGAAACCTTGGAGGAGCAGTGTGTGTGTGTGTGTGTGTGTGTGTGTGTGTGTGTGTGTGTGTGTAGTGGCTGCCTACTCCCAGCTCTAGCAGGGAAAAGAAAGTACTCATCTCCCAAGGAGCATGTCTTCTTTCCCTACAGCTGATATGTCTACTTTCCCTAGATTAAAGGGAGTGTAGAAATGGCACATTCTGGGAAAAGGGATTTGACTATGTAGTTTCTCAACCTGTCTCCTCTCTCTTCGTTAGATAAGAATCTACCCAGGTCCAAAAGAATCATGAGAAATTGTCTTCATAGAAAGGTTTGATGAAAGGTCAGCAAACAAGAAAACAGCATTATTTGACCTTACAGTTCTCAAAATAGCACTTTCTCATACCTTTTAGGGGGCCTTGCTCTGCCTTTAGACCACTCACCCAGCTTCTTCACCTGCTATCATCCAGCTGTCCCCTGTCAATCACAGGAGTAACAACAATTACCTATAGCATAGCAGGGCCCCTCAGTGATTTTCATCCTGGTTTACTAAAATGAAAACAGAAAGCTATCCTTTACTGAGTGCTTACTATAAGTACAACACTGAGTATTATGTGCCAGGTACCATAACAATCTTATCAAATAAATATAATCATCTCTGAGAGATAAGGAAACCAAGATTCAGAGAAATCAACTTCTATTGGAAAAGCTATGATTGAAACACCACTCTGATTCCAACACCCAATATCTCCACTTTTCTGCCTCTCTTGCTAAGGGAAGTTTGAGAGTGCTAACCTTTAATTTCATTAAAAAATTAATAATTAAAAATTATCAAGCTGAATGGGGCTACTCTAATTTTAAGTTTCAGGGAATTCTTTGATAACCACAATTAGATTAAAAAGTTAAAAATAAACTAAGAGCATAAACCAAACAAAAACCTAATTTATTCCTTGTAATCATATATATGATTTGTACATATCATAAATCAGACTAAAAGTCATGTTAAATGGAAGAATTCTTAAGAGAAGTCACCATAAAATTGCACTGATGTGTACAAAGAAAAAGCTAGACAAAACTTAAAGATGCAATAAATGCTGGCTGGGCACAGTGGCTCATGACTGCAATCCCAGCACTTTGGGAGGCCAAGATGGGAGAATCACTTGAGGTGAGAAATTTGAGACCAGCCTGGCCAGGATGGTGAAGTCCTGTCTCTACTAAAAATACAAAAATTAGCCAGGTGTGGTGGCACACGCTTGTAATCCCAGTTACTTGGGAGGCTGAGGCAGGAGAATTGCTTGAACTTGGGAGGCAGAGTTTACAGTTAGCTGAGATCACATCACTGCACTCCAGCCTTTGAGTTGACAGAGCAAAACCTGGTCTAAAAAAGAAAAGTAATAAGCAAGCAAGATAGGAAAATAATACCTAGAAAAAAACCTGAAATTAGTCCTTAGTATTGTTTCTTTAGGCTTTAAAATTTCCTCTCTCTTCTCCTAGAAATTCTTTACAATCCGCAAATTATGTTACTATTTAGCATACTCTGTAGTCAGATTATATGATATTAATATAGCATTTCTATTCACTGAATATATATTTATCAAGTGATGGTAAATAATGTTTATTAAGTACTTATGTTCTAGGCACCGATCTAATTACTTTAGATGTACTGTTTCATTAAATCCTCAGAGTGATATGAAGTAGATACAGTCTCTGAACTAGGCCACAAGATGACAAAGACACATGCAGCTTTCTCCTAAGGATGTCACAGTCTCCTTGGAAATACAGCCTGTGATCAGACTTGTCACGTATGTCCTCCAACCCAAGCCCCCCAAATATCCTGTGTTATAATCATGTAGCAGTGAAGAAAGGCCTCAGAAGCCCAGGAAAAAATAAGTTTTTTCCCCAGTAAAGAGCTAATGTTGAACTGCTACAGAACTATTTGGGTAAAAAATGTCCAATGAGTATAAAAGATCATTAAAGTATTTTGCACCATTCTCTATAATGAACCTCCTAAGGTAGAAAGGTAAAAATTGACGTTAGGTCTAAAAATGAGCTCTGATTTTATCTGAAAAACCATTTGCCTCACTTGCCCTGATATGCTGAAAAGGCAGTTCTGTCTGGACATATAAAAATAGAGCTTTTCTCCCTTGGTTCTATAAGGAGGGGGTAAGGCCCCTGTTTTAACTACTGAGATAAGAGAACCAGGATGAGAAATGACACAGCAGATTAAATGGGCTGGTGCACGGTCAGAATCATAGTTCCTGTCCCTCATTGCTATGTATTTCTTTTCTTTGTAAAAGTTAACTTTTCTTGCAGAGGTTTTAAAACACAAAATGATATTACAAAACCATCCCAGCTGGGTCAGAAGTTTGGTAGTTTTCCTTGCAACCTTAATTAACTAGATCACCAGCCAATTTCTCCCCAAAGGTCAAATAAATGTAATCTTCCAGTTTCCCACCTCTAAGTCCAAGGATGGAGCTGAACATAAGCATTGGGCACAATTGCATACATCCCGCTGTGTCAGACCCAATGCAATCAGTCTGGATTAGGATCACGTTAAATGGAAGAATTCTGTGAGATCTAGATGAACTGAATTTGAATGCTACCTTGTCTTTCATAAAATACCTTTATCTCACATAATCAGTGCATTTCCACTTGTATTAGACCCTCACTGCCAAACGGGTAATGACTTCATCTTCTGGTGCTCATTTAAGTTAAAGTATTTATCTGCAAAGTGTAGTTGAAGCCTGTCTTTGCACATCTTTAGCAACTGTTTTGCCATCCTCTGAGATTCCACATCCATCATCAGACTATTGTGACAATTACAAGAAGTAATTTATGTAGAAATGTTAAAGAAATAGATGTCCAAATCTGGTAGGTTTTTTTGTGAAAATGGCTGCAGTTTTTGACCTCCAAGTTTTTTGTAGTATGACTTTGGGGCACCTCTCTTTAAGAGATGAAGTCTATTTCCCAATCTAGGAATCTAGGCTGGCTGTATTTATTTATTATTATTATTTTTTAAACTTTTAGGTTCAAGAGTACATGTGCAGACTTGCTATGTAGGTGAACTGTGTGCTATGGGCGTTTTGTCACCCAGGTAATAAGCGTAGTACCCAATAGGTAGTTTTTCAGTCCTTACCATCCTCCCACCCTCCATTCTCAAGTAGGCCCTGGTGTGTGTTGTTCCCTACTTTGTGTCCTGGACTGGTCTTTTATTTGCATTGGACAACAGGATGTGGCAGAAGAGATGATGGACCTCTCTATTGCTTTGCCGCTTTTACCATGAATAAACCTGGACTGGTTTGTCAGACGGACATAAGAGAAACACAAAATATAATCAAAATTGTCCTAAACCAGGCCATAGACAGACAACAGCTAGTCAGCACCCAACATGTGAGAGAATCCAGCCCACTTCAGCAAAGACAATACCCATCTGACTATAGATGCATGAGTTAAGCCAGTCAAGAACAGAAGAACCACCCATAGACTTCTGATAATAATAAATGTTGTTCAAAGCTATTAAGTTTGGGGATGGTTTGTTATGAATCAAGGGATTACGCAGATATCAAGCCTTATTTTGATCCTCTGGATCAGAAGACCCAAGGGTGGAACCCAGGATTCTGTACTTTTATAATATCATTACCCAAATCTGGGATGTTTGTTTAATATGCATGTTTCTAGGATTTATCACAGGCCTAAATTAGCAATTAGAGGTGCAGGCACCTGGAATTTGCATGTTTAATATGCTTCTCAGGTGATTCTTAACGACAGATAAAACTAAGGTTCTAAGTCTTCCCTTCTCATACTTCAACGTGCATACCATATTTTGAGTGAACTCATCTCCATCTAGTTAGGATCATAGAACTTAGAACTTAAAACTAAAAAGTACAATCCCTTTCTTCTGAATTACGAAGGAAAATCTTCACAGCTAAAACTATTCAATAGTTTACAAACAAACACCTTTATACATAAAAATTCATGAATCGAATTTTGGCAAGATTTATTGGTGAGATTCTAAGGCCTGGTTCAAAAGCTTGGCCATATACTGCAATTGCCGAGGGAGCTTTAAAAAATGCTGAGCTTGAGTCTAAGCCCCAGAATCTCTAATTTAATTGGTGTGTGGTGTGGACATTGGGATTGTTTAATGCTCTCCCAGATGATTCAAAAGTGTAGCCAAGTTTGAGAATCACAACTCTACATTTTTCTGTGCCACAACATTTTCAGTTGAGGAAAAAAAAATAAAAAATAAACTAAACTAAACAGGTGTGTGTGGCATGGTCATTAAGATTCCCTATGATGGCCTAAATTACCTGCTCTTCAGGAAGCCTTGTAGCTCACTTGACATCATGTATTAGCAAACTGTTCTTAATTCTGATTTAAATTTAAAATTGAGGAAATAATGGGACAAAGAAATCTGACCAAATTCTTCTTAAACTGAAAACACATGAAATTCTCCCACAAGACTGGGTGAGTTGGCAGTTGGATATTTTACACATACATTTTTTAGAAATGTGCCCTTATTCTGAGAATATTTTTCATAGTACAGGTGCATAACATTAAATTTAGTGTCCAAAACTGTAGCTTAAGTGCACACTTGATGACAAATCTTAATATGATTTTAAGTAAAGAACAATCCTGCCATGGCCTTGAGTAGTTTTAATCTGGGTTGACCATGGTGCAACTTTATAAAGTATCTACTCTACCATCATGAGTAGAAAGTGGACTACAGTGCCAACACTATTATTAATAACATGCTGAAGTGATACAGGCCTTACCACTGCTTCTGTTTATTAGTTGAAATCGAATTTAGAAAATTTCCCAATATAATCAAGGATAGGAGGACAAAGAGCATAGCTCAGAGTTGATGCTTAAATTTGTTGCTGATCCCTTAGCAGTCAACCAGGCATTTTAAAAGTTATTATTTTAATCACTCAATCAAGCACAGTCTAAAACAACTATTCTTCTACTGAACTGCTTCTTTACTGCTGAGTCCTGATTGTGAAACAGAATTTGAAAAATATCAATGCTTGTGAATGCCTTACCTGGGATGATTATAATAATATCGCCACCACCAAGTACAAAACAATTATTGAGCATTTATTGTGTTCCAGGAATGCTTTGAAGGTCTATATAAGTATTATCTTATTTAATTTAATTTAATTCTTACAATTGCCTTATAAGGTAGGAGCCATTATTGTTATCTATATTTTATATATGAAGAAACTAAAGCACAGAAAAGCTAATTTCTGTAAGGTCCCTCAACAAATAAGGAAATCAATGCTGTGGAGTCAGGATTGAATCTTTGGCTAATGGACACCAGGAGTCTTGCCATTAACCATTGTGCAATATTGCTATATTCAGCTTGCAATAGTATATTGTAAGGGCACTTACATAGATTTGAGTGGAAACTTAAAGATTTTTCCAAACTCTTTGATTGATTTTATGAATGAGAATGATGAATTCCAGAAAGATGGAGTGTTTTGTTTCAGGTTACTGTGAATTTATCTGGAATATCACGGATTCTGAGGATTCATGACTCCTCAGAAAACACACTTACAGTCCCACATTTTAGAAATAATGTCTTAAATCTTGAATTATTACCCATAAAACTTCAGTTCAGAGAATGTTTTCATGTTTCAACACACATGCAAAGTGATTAGCTCAATGCCAGATATACAGTGGGTACTGAAATAACATTACTTCCTCTCTTTGGCACTTTTACTAAGATACTTTCTCTCTTTATTAATTATTTTGAAAAACAAAAAATATGCTTCATTTCTACCCCGTGTGCACACTTAAACCTGCGTCTCTTTTTGACTTCTCCTTATTACTTTCCACCTCTGAAAAGATCATTTTCAGCCTTCTTTATGACTTCTTAACCAGTTCTTTAATTCTGATGTTTCTGGACTTTGTTCTCAATTCTCACCCCTTCCCAGACAGTACATTCCGCCCTGGGGAATCTCCTCCTCCTCTATTGTTTCATCTACTTCCTATGCCAATAAGTTCAAAAGCCTTATTTATTTATTTATTTTCACTCTCTCCACCAGGCTGGAGTACAGTGGCATGGTCACGGCTCACTACAGTCTTGACCTCCTGAACTCAATTCATCCTCCCACCTCAGCCTTTCGAGTATCTGGGAGTACAGGTGCATGTTGCCACACCCAGCTAATTTTCATATTTTTTGTAGAGATTGGGTTTTGCCGTGTTACCCAGGCTGGTCTCAAACTCCTGGTCTCAAATGATCCACCACTGTTGGCGTCCCAAAGTGTTGAGATTACAGGCGTGAGCCAATGTGCTTGGTCCCAAAAGCCATATCTCAAGGTTAGACTCTATCCTGAGCTACAGTCTTATGGTTCAAACTGCCCACTCTATACCTGGATATTGTTCTTTGGTTTAAGGACAATATAAGTCAATGCAGAACATTTGAGTGGGTAGGGATGGTAGCATATAGTTATTGGGACAACTAAAGCTTCAACTAGTTGTCTGAAATGAATCACTTCCTTTCCCCACATTGATCAGCAAAATAGACCAAATTCGAATCTACGGAAAGATATTCAGTGGGCTAGTCTACTCTGCTTGCAGGTAGAGTCTAGAACTCATCCTTTCAAACATATATTTTAAAGCCCCCATTTTAGGATATGAGTTTTTTCTTCTTTCACTTCTTCCTAAGCATAACTGTGTATTTATGTTTATGTGGAAGTGTGTATGTGTGTGTGTGTGTGTGTGCATGCACCTATATACATACATACACTTACACAGACACGTGTTCCCCCCTTCACTTTTCTCATAGCAAGGTTGGAAGGTAGGGTGTGGACTAGGGGCGAGGGCAACGACATTCACATATTTATTCATAACGTGAAAATACTCATCTTACTGCCTACATGCTCCCCAAGAGGGAAATGTTTATCAAAGCACTCACAGCTTGTGCCTCGCTGCTATGAAACCTTCCTAGTGTTCCGAGAATCATCCCAATTATCAGGCATTCATATGTGTTCTATGCTTCCCATACATTGTACTACAGAGGCATGTTGCTAAGGTGGCATGTTTCTGTCCACCCTAACTTTTAGAGATCCAGAGCCATCCGGAAGTGAAAAGCAGGTGAAAGGATACACTTTCCTGATGAAGAGCAGCGGAAACTCCGAAGGCTGCAGAGTGCCTTAGCTCATGGGAAGGAAATGCCCAAGCCAGGTGGTACTTGTCAGTAAATAGATTTAGTTTTATATTTTATGAGGGTATTACTTCTGTGTCAGGTTTTCGTTTTCATTCTGTGTAGGTGTATATTGTTAAATTCCATTTCCCATAGGCACAAAATATATTACCTCTGTTTTACCATCTCTAGATATGGAAAACCATGTAAAGGACTGAGACAACTTTTATTGTGGACACACTGAATGCAAACATGCTCTTAGACTCTAGCAAGAAGAGAAGGAACAACAGGTTTAGCTCCAAGTTCTAAGTTTATAACTGAAAAGTTGTTCTGCAGGGAAGGAGGCATCCAAATCCAGCTCCGAGCTTCCAACCTTTCTCAGGTTTTGTTCTTTCAGAATAGATTTGGAGGGTGATTTACGTGGTAGCAAGACAAAAGAAGTATAAACACCTCAGCTATGACTCAGCTCATTTTTACTGCTTCACACAGGGCACAAACACAGTCAGATTCTTCAAAGTTAGAAGGACCAGGAGAGGAAGATCTGTAAAGGAAAGCCTGTGAAAAGAAATTTGGCAAAGGACCTGATCTACAAAGCTGACTTTCCCTGGTATAAAATGTCCCCATAGTACAAAGCCTTTTATTCTGGATGAAGTGGGCTATAGAGAGGGTGACGGATGACTCACCCACCCTGACAAATTAGAGCTCATGACTTGGTATGTTCACGTTAAACAGAAGAGATAAAAAGACAGGATAGGTAAGGCCCTGTTAATTCAGTGTAGGGATTTAGGGGGAGGATAGAAGGGGCCAAGATCTTGGTGAATCCTTTCTCTCACAGTAGTCACTTGTACTCCCATTGAGCACTGAGACCAAGGAGCAGACAGATCAGAAAAGTGATTTCTCATCCTACTCAATTCAGCATTAATGGCATAAAATCCCATTAGTGCACTCTAGGGGTTCATTTCAAAACAGACAATGGCCTCTGAATCAGCCTGCCATGCATAATCCTCTGGCAATAGGGAAATTACACAATCAAAAATTTATCAAAGGACCATGAAAGGCAGCTATGTGAGGTCATGCCCATTCCCTCTTTTGCAGCGAGGAGGGGTCATCACTTTAAGACCAGCAAGATTGATTTTTGCTTCATAACCATAGCTGGATTCACATGGTCAGGCTAGAAAAAAGATCCTAAACTCTTTTGGAGGAGAAAGTGAAAGGAAGGAGTCTTGTTACTATAATTATTTTATAAGTAAGTGAAAATAATCTTATCCCCCTTAGACATTCTTATGTTCCATATCAACCTTTTTAAAGAAAACTCCCTCACATTCTTATGATCGAAATTCAAGTCCAAGAGGGTTGCCCCATGTCCTGTCTTTAGCCTCTACTCTCTCCTAACCGGGGAACCTGCTTTTCCAATAGTTTGTCAGACTTTATCACATGGATTTTCTTCAAATCCATGTCTGGGATTAAAATATCATGATTCTCCTTTCTGACATATTTATTTGTATATTTATACAGTTCTTTTTTGGTTTTAACATGCATTCACATGTATTATCTTGGTTCCTACAACCAGGGTGTAGCCAATTCTATCAGTGGGATGATTCCCAAATCTTTCTCTTTGTTTCTACTCCCACTACCATCATCCAGTTTAAAATCTTATTATGGTGAACTACGGTTATTGCAGTTTCTATCCTGATCTTTGTGTCTTCAGTCATTCCCTTCTTCAAATTCTCTTGCTGCTAAAGTAATCTTATAATAGCAATGCTTTGTCTAACTCTCTTTTGCCTAAATGGTTTGAATTATTGGCTTAAATGAATAGATTAAATTGTTCCCTATTGAAAAATTAAAGCCCTTCATCCTAGCATTTCAAGCCCTCAATAAAAAGGCCTAAATCCCTTTTTATAAATCTTCATGTTGTCCATCATTTCCCACCTACCTCTATACTTCCTTCTGTGGGATCTCCAGAGTCCACAATGTCACATCTCCCTGAGTAGCTCTGTGGCCCCATCTACCTGAACACAGCTGATTGGCAGGGGTAGACCAGCTGGACCAATCAGATCATCTGAGCAAGGAGTTTGGATTTAAGACTTAGCAACTCAGCCGAATCAATTACCTAATGTTGCTGGGCCTGGTTGACATTATAGATACAAGTATGTGGCTTTCATTTTGCAGAAGCTATTTGTATGCTGAGACCTAGAAGAAAGGAGCACTCTGCAGAGAGAACCAGGTAAATGGTGCCAAAATCCAGAAGAGGGTAAAAATTAGATGCTTGAAAAGAGAGACAAGAGATGGAAAGTAGATGGCTTTGTTCTTGAAGGCATGCCTGCTTTCGGTTCTGTACGATAATGAGCTTAGCTGCTGTTCCTGCCCTTTGTTTCCATAGGTTCTAGTTCTTAGAATAAATTCCCTTTAAATTTGGTAGTTTGAGTGGATTTCTTGCAACTCAACAGCCCCTGGCTAATAAATATTCCTTAGGGACAGCCAGATCAACCTTTTGCCAGGCCTGAAATACATCTTGCCATTTCTCACACCATCTGTCAGAAAGGCCCTCTACTTTCATCTGCTCACATTCTTTAGCATTCACTTCAAATGCCACTTTTTTAATCCATACTTCCATAATCAACCATCTCTCATGGATAAAGCAATTTCCAGAATTCTGCAATCTGAAAACCACAGGAGAATTTCAGGCATTAACTTCCGATCTATTAGATTTTTAGACAAATGAGAAGAACCAGAGCAACCTTCTGTTTTATTTTAAAAGAAAGAAAAAAATCCTCTCTTGTTTACGCTTGGGAACAAATCAACTCAACAAGTTAAGAGGGGGTATTGAACTAAACCTCTGGTCTCCATCCCCCTTTTGGCCAGGGCTTTGTGTCTACACCTCCCTCTTTACCAAATCCTGATTTTCAAGTTATTTCAATGATGTAATCCCATGAGTCCATTTTCATGGTGCTAAAGGTCTGAAGTGGAGCATATTTTCCTAGACACAACTTCCCTGGGTGGCCTAAAAGGGCCCATGATGCTCCCTTTCCTCCTGTGTCAAGCATCCCAAATTGGCCACTTCTGACTGCCGACTCCCACTGAATTTGCTGCCCACCATCACCTCAAGGTCTCTTTCATTATCATTATTGTTCAGTGTTCTCTCACTCGTTGAATATGTAGTGCTTTGGCTATTTTCCCCAGATGATTCAGCTTTCATCAGTTCAAGCTAAAACTCATTTCCCTCCTATTTTCACAGATCCTTCTAATCAATTTCGTGCTGCAGAACAATTTCATCTTCCCTCCTGTTGTGCATGTTGGAAAAGCCTGCTGAATCGTATGCTCCAAGTATTTAGTTCTGACTTTGCCCTGACAGCTTTGCAGTTATGTCAGGGACCAGTTTTGAAGCTGGTTGTTGTAGTAATTTCGCCTTCATCGGAGGCCTCATGAAGATATCTCATTTGATGGCAAATATTATTCTGATTCCAAGATTCATTAATTTGGAACTTTCTTTTTAAAAATCACTTATACATTTGTTCATTCAAGTTTTCTTTTCAACCTTTCTTTTCCAGATGAAACTTTAATTCTGTAAATCATATTAATGATTTTTGGTTGATTTCACCCCTTGGTCTTCTGAAAGGATGCTCCCAGACCTCCTACACCCTGACCCTTGCTAGACAGACAGTTTACAATTGAAATATAATTTCTAAATTCTTCTTCAAGATTTCCTGGACTTGAGAATCTATCTTTTTAGGCCTGTTCCTGTTTTTCAAAGCTCCCTTTTCTGCTTCCTTTTGATCATTCTGTTATGATCAAACTCTTTCTGAAAAATAGTCATGTAATAAATATATTAGTGGTATCTAATCAGACTATTTTCTCTAGTCTTCTAGGAGTCAGATTTCTACTCTATGACCTTGCTACCTTGATCACAGCTAGATAACAAATTCAAGTTCAACCATTCATCTTTTTTTTTAGGGTGGGGGAAGATTTGAACTGAGAAATACAGGGGGTGGCAGCTGGGTGTGGATTATAATAGTGATAGAACTTTCTTAGGGAAGGTCTTCAAACTTCTGTGTCCAAGTCATGTGAGCTTCCACGGTATGAGTCCCTACAGAGGCATAATTAAGAACCTTTCTTGGCCGGGCGCGGTGGCTCACGCCTGTAATCCCAGCACTTTGGGAGGCCCAGGCGGGTGAATCATGAGGTCAAGAGATCGAGACCATCCTGGTCAACACGGTGAAACCCGTCTCTACTAAAAATACAAAAAATTAGCTGGGCATGGTGGCGCGTGCCTGTAATCCCAGCTACTCAGGAGGCTGAGGCAGGAGAATTGCCTGAACCCAGGAGGCGGAGGTTGCGGTGAGCCGAGATAGCACCATTGCACTCCGGCCTGGGTAACAAGAGCGAAACTCCACCTCAAAAAAAAAAAAAAAAAACCTTTCTTATAGTCCATGGGATACCCAAGTATCTGTTTAGCCATGCAAAATAATCTTAAAAATACAACTTGTAATTTTATGATTACGAAGCTTATTTCCCATGTCTCTAAGGACTGTCAAGTGATTCTCAAGAAACCGTTTTTAGGGGAGCATAAAACTTTATAACACCCGTTGTAGTCAAACAGCCAAGGATTGAATTCTGGCTCTATCACCTACTAGTTCTATGATTCTTATAATAAAATGGAATAATAGCTGCTGTATCTTCTTCTTAGAGTTGTGGTGATAACTAAAGTAATGAATGATGCATGTCATATTCAATAAGTGTTAGCTGTATTGATTACTGTTACTATATTAACATTATTATCTATTCTTTGCTTCTTCTCTTATCACTCCTATTACTGAGTACATCTCTGTTTGCTATGTTCTTCTTCTACCAACAGGACATGTTCCTATTGCTTTATAAGCATCAAAGTTCCCTAATATAGCTACTAGAACTTATCTATGATATTAGTCTATTTAACATGTAACTCTATTTGTCTGCTACAAAGATTCTATTTTTACTAAATTCTACTATTAAACTAAGGAGCAGAGTGGCCTTTCCTTTTCAGGTTCTTACAATGATTTGATGTGATATATATTTTTTATTTTACCATTTTATATGCTTTTTAGTTCATTATAGCACGAGTATAATATGTGCTCAGCAAGGGTGATGGGAGTCCTCGAGTCCGGGCTGCGTCAGTTGTCCAGAAGTCCAGAAGTCTAGAAGTCCGAGCAGTTTAGGTGAAGGGATTGTCTCCTGCGGACCGGCCTGCCCCTCACATAGAGGTATGGGGGGTGAGCCCGTAGTCCGAGACGGACAGTCAACCTTCCAGTGTCCGGCCTGTTGGCAGCTTGGGCAGGGTCTGGGAGGTGGATGAGCCCAGGGTAACGCGGCAGGTAGCGGGTAAGTCCACTTCCTTCTTAGCGGATATGGGAGCTACCTATTCTGTATTGCCTTCCTACTCAGGGCCTAGCATACCTTCCGAGGTTTCAGTTATGGGAATTAATGGAAAGCCTTCCTGCCCTAATCAAACTCATCCTTTAGCCTGTGTCCTCGAAGGACACCCCTTTTCTCACTCTTTTCTAATCATACCCTCATGACCAGTTCCCCTGTTAAGATGAGATATTCTCCAGACTGTGGGGGCCACTCTCCAACTTGCTGGCCCCCCATCACTCGAACCCATCACCCACTCACCTCCTACTGCTCCTCCTAACCGACCCTATGCCTGGTCTCAACCCCTCGCCTCAACCCTCTATCCCTTGAGATGAAGGTGACTGTGGATAATGGTGATAAAGGTAATGAAACTGATGATGATGAAAGTAATGATGAAGGTGATGATGAAGGTAATGATGAAGGTGATGATGATGGTGAGGGTGATGATGAAGTTGATAATGAAGGTGATGGCAGTGATGAGTATGTTGTAGGTGATGATGGAGGTGATGGTGATGATGGTGAAAGTGGTGATGATCATAATGAAGGTTATGGTAATGGTGATGAGAGAAGCCAGCATCTATGTACCAGGAAGTGAGCCCTCAACAGAGACTGAATCTGTTAGCACTTCAATCTAGGGCTTTCCAGCCTCCAGAACTGTGAGAAATAAATTGTTGTTATTTAAGATACCCAGTCTATGCTATTTTCTTACAGCAGTCCAAACATACAGCATCCTTTTCAGTATATTTTCAGTTGGTTAAGTGGTAGTGTCTGCTAGATATCTCTATTATAAAATTATTATTTTTTTGTGATTGATAAATGTCTTAAGAGAATATACTTTGAGATTGTGCAAATATCCTATTTCTCCTCAACAATGGATATGCTCTTAATCATCATTCTATACCTCCCCTGATCAGAATAATTTTTTATTAGGAATCAGGGACATGATCATAGAAAAGAAAGAATGTGATCTGTCAATAAATTGAAGGAAAAATATTGTAAAAATATTAGTTCTTCTATGAATTTAGAGTGCCTTCAGAAATATTAGCTTGATCCTTCCCCTAGGCATTGGAAAGAAAAATGAAAGAGTCCTGAGATCAACAGTTAACAGAGTTTCCTAAACTCACTCAATTCTATTAGCAAATGGAGCTTTGTAGACAGATCATATTGATAGAAATAACACTCTGTTGCTTTCTTTTTATTGCTAAATGCCACTATGCTTCATAAGAGAATCCCAGACTGATGTTAAAATTCCAGGTCAATGTGAGACAAAGTATGATAGACTGTTGCTAGGTGTTTTTTTTTTTTTTTTTTAATTTCTTCCTTGGGTTTATTCTGTAATGACTTTCTCTCTCTCTCTCTCTCTCTCTCTCTCTCTCTGCGCCCCCCCGGTGTGTATGTGTGTATGTGTCTGTGTGTGTCCATGTGTGTGTATTGGGTTGTGTCTTTGATAGTTCCCTGATGTAGAAACAAACAGCAATTTTGAAACCTAGCATTTCTCTAAATTGTCACCTTAGATAGCTTGTCACATATTAAAAACTAATTAATACTTTGTTTGAGTCTGATTCTTCTGATTTTTTTCAAGTCTACTATAAATAATGTCACAGTTTTTTGCTTTCTGGGTTATCAGTATTGGAGATATTTTATTTTGCATCTTCACTACTCCAGAAAGTATTTAAGATGGGTTTAATGATATATGTCATACAATAGGTAACATAAATTAGAAGCAAATTTTTAAAAAGTTAAATAGTGGGTCAGGACATAAATTAGAATTAGAAATGAACCTAATATAAAAATAAATTCCTATTGTAAGCTTTCTAGCATTCATTTATATAAATTCTGAAACTATTTCTATGCCAAAATATGAGTTTTTCTCAGCAAGAAATAGGTTTATTTCTTAGACAAGAAAGACATTTTTCCTGAGAGGTTTTTTTGTTTTGTTTTGTTTTTTTGAGATGGAGTCTCTCACTATTGGTCAGGCTGGAGTGCAGTGGCGTGATCTCAGCTCACTGCAGCCTCCTGGGGTCAAGCAATTCTCCTGCCTCAGCCTCTGGAGTAGCTGGGATTACAGGTGCCTGCCCCTATGCCCAGCCAATTTTCGTATTTTTAGTAGAGACAGAGTTTCACCATGCTGGCCAGGCTGGTCTGGAACTCCTAATCTCAGGTGATCCTCCCACCTTAGCCTCCCACGAGTTTTTATAAGAAGGATATCATAATATCATGAGCATTTTCCTCAACAATATTCATATCTTTGAGGCAATGCATTTTATTGCTTCTTAAAGAGTCCCTCAAAACAGGGCTGTTGGTATTACCCTAGATACAATTTAGAAGAGTTATTCTATGGAAGTTGGAAAGAGATTGACAACACAAAACACATCCAGTTTGCAGCTTTCTGTTGGCTTGACTTAATCAGAGGTGGATTTGTATAATATCTAGAGAAATGCATGCACTGCAAACTCAGGCTTCACCTGCTCTCTCAGCTGAGCTTTTGATAGACATTAGGTAGCAACAATGCTTTAATCAGGGACATTTGGTTGGAGAAAACAGACCCATTTAAGTTGATGCAAGAAAAAGATGTGGGAATACAGACAGGACTGGCACAATTCAAATATAATAAAGATTAGCTGGGCCCCATGGGAAGTGTATCTGGGAACTGCAAAGAAACAAGGCAGCTTCTTTATCTGTCTCTTTCTCTGATCTTATCTAGTCACCTCTACCCTTGACTTTATGTCTGCTGTTTTCTTCTTTCTAGAGAGGTGTTACCACCATGGCCCAAAGCAACCACTTCAGCCCTCAGAATTATCAACTCCAGGACTCACAGACAACAAACATCATTCAGTTTAATTGTCCAACCTCAGATTCCCAGGAGAAGAAGCTGGCCCAGCTCTTCTTTTTGACCTGATATAGGCAGCTGTCCAGTAATGGAGAGATGGCCTTGAATCTTTTGTCCAAAGAGTATGGCTAGAGGTGTGTAGATACTTGGTACAGATCGAGAAAACACAGCCTATTGCTCTATCACGCAGCACAATTTCTGAACAAGGCAAGGTGGACCTGACTAATACAGAATGATCTCTTGGAGGGAGGAAGAGAGAGATTTATCTGCTGGCTCCTTTCCCTTTTCTATACCTCCTTTGTCAGAATTAGCTCCATAGTGTTATTTACCCCCCACTTTAATTTCTGTTACCCAGGCACTTGGTGGAGCTGCTAAAAGCTAAATTCTATACTGTGCAGCAGCTTTGTTTAAGCTCCGAAGCAATGGGAATTGCCATAGTCCTAACTGATACAAATTTTTATCACAACTCAGTCCCTAGCCCATTTTTCCAATCTGAATCCCATATTCATTGTCTAGTTCTATAAAGAGAAAGTGCCTAATGTCCAAAATGAGCTTATGCGAAGTCTTTTCTCCTCTTATCTTTTTGCTGTACTTTCTCCCTGTATTAACTGAAATGGGTGATGGGATGGGTGTGGGGGGAATAATCATGTATCCACTGTTCCTTTCTCATCCCTTTTCCTTGGTAATATCAAAACACAAGACAGTTTACTTGTGTAATTGCTCATTTTGTAATATTTTGCATGAATTTTTCCACCTGTTAAAAATATTAAAAAATAACTAGGTCTATCAGTGATCTCTAAGATAGAGTATGTGCAAGATGATCCAATAGAGTACAAAAAGAAAATATTCAAATTTCTATTTATATATTTTTACTTTATTCTTTAAAAAGGTTTATTTGTGTATATGTTCAATGATATATAATTTATTAGTACAGAAATGCAGCTACATACTTTATAAATCAATATACATAAGGACATATGCCCAAAGTATCTTTTTTCCAGATTGTATGTGTGATCAAAAGTTTGGAGCCCATTAGTATTGAGATGTCAATGAATGAGCATTATTGGTTTTATAGCTATAGAAAAAGTAACAGTTCCCACTGAGGGCTTGTGGCCAATTCTGACTTTAACTTCTTCAATACACTCTGGTTTCACAGCACATTACATTATTCAGCATGTTATGCTTTCAAACCACTTACTGTTTATTTAAATATTTATTTAGTATGAAATATTAGCAGACAGATTGAATTATGGTAATTTATTTATGTGTTTAATTTTGAATCAGAAAGTACGAAACAAGTTCATTATCACCACAGGGTGATCAAAGGCTGGTGCTTCTGAGTATCAGCACATACGAGTTTAAAGAGTTCCTTGGAATTCTTGTTAAAACAGTGAAGTCTTAAACAGAGAACCCGAAATGCAGACATCTGTATCTTGTGATCTCTCTGTTAGATTATATATACCTCATGACCAGAAGTGTGTCATACAGGCTGTCTACAGGTAGAACAATTCTTTACTTATGTCAATAATCAATGATTATTGATGTGGGTGAGGCTGGAGATCGAAGGGGACTTCAGGATGACTCAGTTGTTAGTAAGGGAATGGAGAGGACAGAGGCTGGCGGGGCATGAGAAGAAGGGAAGTGCCTGCTATCTATGTAGGCACCTCACATTTTATTCTTACAAAGATTCTGTAGAGTTAGTGTTATGGTCCCCATTAGACAAGTCCCTGCAGCTCTCAAAGCCTCAGATTTCTCATCTATAGAAGACCACATTGTAGGCCAGGCGTAGTGGCTCATGCCTGTAATCCCAGCACTTTGAGAGGCCGAGGCGGGTGGATCATGAGGTCAGGAGTTTGAGACCAGTCTGGCCGACATAGTGAAACCTCGTCTCTACTAAAAATACAAAAATTAGCCAGGCATGGTGGTGCACGCCTGTAGTCCTAGCTTCTAGGGAGGATAAGGCAGGAGAATCACTTGAACCCGGAAGGCAGAGGTTGACTTGAGTGAGCTGGGATCGAACCACTGCACTCCAGCCTGGCGACAAGGTAAGATTCCATCTCCAAAAAAAAAGGTCACATTGCAAGTAAGTGGTAGAGTTGGTTTTTGAACACATGACTCTCATTCAAAGCCCATGCACTTTCCACTATGGCATCGTTCCTCTCTGTAGCCCACATGGTGAATGAGTAGATATAATGACAAACTGTCTCTGAAGTGTATAAATTATCCCTGACTTGAGTGAGCTTCCGATTTTTCAGCTGAAATGGATCTGACTAAACTCTGTAAAATACTTATTCAGCCGTGTAGCACGTATTTTTGGGGCATTTACAATGTGCCAGGTACTGCGGTGTGCTTTTGGTACACAGTGCTGAAGAAGAAAAAGTCCTTCTCTCAGTCCAGTTGAGAAGACAGCCATACATAAGTAAATAATTCCCTAAGTAAGATTTTTTCATAATCCTAATTGGGATGAGAGAAGTAAAACTGGATGCTGTAACAGAAATGCTGGGGTGCTGAGTATTGTGCATGGTCAGGGAAGGCCTCTCTGAGAAGTTTTATTAGAACTTAATCTTTAATGATGAGAAGAGACCAGCCTTGCAAAGAACTACTGAACAACAAGCACAGACTCTCAGCAAGGAGCGAACTTGTGTGTTTTAGAAAGAACAGCAGTGGGAATGGAGCACAGCAGAAACAAAAGTGAGGTGAGGGAGAAGTTAGAGACAAGCCCTTGAGTACTAGGCAGATTTATTTCATAGGGAAGCATATTGGTTTACATTTCAAGGTGGGATAAGAACCAGGACCATGGAAACGTCTCCGGGATGCAAAGCTAGACATGGGGGGACAGCCGCCCCTCTTTTTCCTACATCAATGCCCAGATTGATGTGGTCGGGCCCTTTGTCTACAGTAAACTCCCTACATGTATCGTGATATGCAGTTTTCACTATATTGCCCTGGGAGTAAGAACTGGGGCAAAGGGTAGCTGGTGTGTCCTGTGTGTAAGTAAATAATAACACAGTCTGCTCTAGAACCCGTATTTTGGCATCCAGGATAATACTATCAAAGACAGATACTGTGTACTTAATACATAGTATGATTCACCTTTTTATACTAGCATGCTGGCTGCTGTTCAGATAATAGATTAGAAGGAGAAAAATGAAAGTGGGAAATCGGTTAGAAAGCTGTAACAGTAGATCAGGCTTATGGTGGTGGCAGTAGAAGCGAAAATGTTCAAGATCTATTTTGGTGATAGAGTTGACTAAATTAGCAGATAGAATGAGGCAAAGAGAAGTCAAGGTTGATGCCCAGAGTTTTGACTTGAGAAACTGGGTGGATGCAGGGTCAGTTTCAGAGAGGGAGAAGCCTGAAAGAGGGGCAGGTGGTGAGGGGCAGAATTAAAAGTGGTTTTCAACATGATAAACATCATCCAGCATCGCTGTTGGTGGCTGGCCTTTTCTGTGTTTGCCATTCATGCCAGAGAGATAATAGGTGGTGTTTCTTTATGTTTATTTATTTATTTTTTTATGATCTGAAGCTACAGTTCTGTCTCATAGGGCCCTACTGAGTTCCCCTTGTCTTAAATCCTGTTAAAATGCCTGGCCTATGTGACTCTACCCAAGTTCATCTGTGCTATCTTCTGGAGTCCATCCTCTACCTTGAGTACTTTTCTTCTTGCTGCCCATTCTCCACTGAATTCCCATGCCCCCAGATTGAGAAAGGAATCTGATAAATAACTAAAAAAGATATTATTTGTGCCCATATATTTGTGATTTATTTTTGAATATTCAAAATACTCTGCTTTAGCCCAAGCAACACAGTGATTTGTATGCTACAATCTTAAAGATTCCTTTATATGGCTTGTGTGTGTCTGTTTTGCTAAGCTGTAACCATGTTTCCAAGAACTTCTTTTGTTTTCAGGTCAGGGCTGGCCACCAGGAAACAAATGAACAAGACCTGCAAGGGAGAAGAGTGTCACCAGCTATGTTTATGATTTGAAGGTGGGTGTGAAGCCAGGCGTAGTTGCAGGTTACCTAAGTTGTCACTGATCTGCTGGTTCACCCTGTTGGCATGGGCTCCTTCAAGTCCTGGTAGATTTTCCTGCTTCCATTTCTCTGAATCCCTGGCTATGTATGTGTACATTTCCTTGGTGAAAAGCATCAGTTTATCCTGCAAGTCATTTACATGAAGGCCATGAGAAACAAGTATGAGTTTCATTTTTTCTTTGCTTTACCCATTTCATAGGCATCTTTCCTTCTTGATGGTCAGCCCTGCTGACTTCAAGATCAATAACAGATGAAGAGGCCTTAGACTACTTAACACATTCTCATAATTGCATAGAATCTAAGCCCTATAATAAATCCCTGGTTTTGGCCGGGCACAGTGGCTCACGCCTGTAATCCCAGCACTTTGGGAGGCTGAGGGGGGTGGATCACCTGAGGTCGGGAGTTCGAGACCAGCCTGACCAGCATGGAGAAACCCCGTCTTTACTAAAAATGCAAAAAATTAGCTGGACGTGGTGGCGCATGCCTGTAATCCCAGCCACTTGGGAGGCTGAGGTAGAATGGCTTGAACCTGAGAGGCAGAGGTTACGGTGAGCCAAGATCATGCCACTGCACCCCAGCCTGGGTAACTGAGTGAGACTTTGTCTAAAAAAAATAAAAATAAAAATCCCTGGTTCTATATCACTCACAATGGTTCTACTTCCACAACAGAACTGTACCTGATACATATGCAATGTGGTATCACATAGCTAGAGTTTCTATAAAGTATAAAAGAGTATTAGTTTATTTTTTGACTACTATTTTGATTTATATTTTTATTATATCATATCTCTTTTACCTCTATAGCAGGCTTAAAACTTGTTATAGTTTGAAATACTTGTAAAAGAGTATTTCTATCATTCTTTAGTATTTCTCAGACAATTACTATGTCTGATTACTAAGAAACAAAAGTGTTTATTTTTATAATTAAGTACACATACATTAATTTTGTTGTACATTTTATTTGCTTTCAACATCAAATTTTGTTTATGTATGCATGCACAGCAGAAATTGTTGTGCCATGTATGAATGTTTTTATAGTCCTTAAAAAATAATGGATGCAACATCTATGATAACCTGACACTTTAAATAATGTTTCATTGCTCATTTTATTCAACAAATTTCCATTTAGCAGTTTATTGATACCTACAATATGTCCAGATCAATGAATTTCTAAGAGGGATTCAAAAGAAATATGACATAATTCCTTCTCTTGAAAAATTTATAATCTAATATTTACCTTTATAACTAAAAGAGAGAGAGAGAAAGAGAGAGAGAGAGAGAGAGAGAGAGAGTGTGTGTGTGTGTGTGTGTGTGTGTGTGTGTGTGTGTCTTAGGGGAGAGAAGGTTGACTTGTAGCCCTCCCTCAGAAGTACAGCTTCAAGTAATAACAGTCCATATTAGGGCAAGGTGGGTACTGTGGCAAACTGGAGAGCCACTTGCCCCTTCTAATGGCAGTAACAGCTCCTTAACTCCCACCAAAGGGGTTACCATTTAGGTCAAGTCTCTAGATGTTCTCTTGTTCAACGGATGCTGTAAATTGGACAGTTACATAAAAATTCCCATTTAAAAATATGCACGGAGGGGGCTGGGCACAGTGGCTCACACCTGTAATCCCAGCACTTTGGGAGGCTGAGGTGGGCGGATCACCTGAGATCAGGAGTTCGAATCCACCCTAGTCAACACGGTGAAACCCTGGCTCTACTGAAAATACAAAAATTAGCCGGGCATGGTGGCTCAAGCCTGTAGTCCCAGCTACTCGGGAGGCTGAGGCAGGAGAATCGCTTGAACCTGAGAAGCAGAGGTTGCAGTGAGCCGAGATTGCGCCACTGCACTCCAGCCTGGACGATAAGAACGAAACTCTGTCTCAAAACGAAAAAAAAAATAAAATAAAATGCAGGAGGGAAAACAGCGTAGAGGCTAAATCCTGTTCAAAGGTAGTTATGACCCTAGTTTTTCCCAACATAAATAAATAGGAAGGTTATCTTGCTCCTCTGGAAATAGGGAGAACCAGACCTAGCTATCTTCTTGAAAAAGAAAAAAACACCTCTGCATACTCTCAACTTAAAACGAAGGAAATAAGATAGTTAATTTATCAATCAGCAACATTTGGGCATATTGCTATTATTTACTATTTTATTAAAATTAATAACAAATTTACTGTGAAAACAGAGCCTGCCTGGCACGTGGCACTGGATAAACGCTTTTTATTACTCTGCTTGTTGACGCTGTTACCCCTTCTCTAACCTTTTTTGGAGTAAGAGGGGGTGAAATCGCAGCGAGACCCCAGGACTCCGTGTACACGCGCGTCAGGAGAGCTGACCTATGACAAACATGTGCAGAGCTCCAGCCCCGGGCACACGGTGGCTGCGGGTTGACAGAAGCCTTGCCGCCCCCTGCCACCGAGTTCACCCAGCTGTCACTGCTGGAAGCCGCACCCCTGGAGAGGACTGCAAACCCACTCTGCCCCCAACGCAGAGGCGCGTCCTTTCTGCAGGCTGGTTCCCTCCCCGCCCCCAGGTGGCGGAGCAGCGCCGCCAGCTCGCTTCCTCCCGACCTGGCGCCTGCCGCTGTCGTGGGAGGGAGCTTCGCGGCGTGCGAGCGGGTGGGCGGGCAGTCCGGTACGCGGGCCGCAGGGCCGGAGGGAGGCCGCGGGCAGGCGCGTGGAGGTAAGCTAGATGGCGGGGCCCGAGCGGGCGCGCCCAGCCCTGCCTCTCTCCCTTCTCGAATCACAGGCTGCCTGACTCACTCCTTTGTTTCTGGAAAAGATCTATCAGTACTAGCCCGAGGCGGAATTCACCCCGCCCGCACTCATCAGAAATCGTTTGCTTATTCTGTGCGCCCCTCCGCGCTCGCCTGGGACGCAGGCGGAATCCTGACGCAGGCTGTCAGCCGCGGTGATGGGTGACACCGGGTGAGCAGCCGTCTGCGCCGCTTGGCTGCGCGGCGTTTGGCGCGCACCGCTGCCCCCTCGTGGCAGGAGCAAGCATCGCAGCAGCACCGACACCACCGCCCACCTGCAGCACGGGGAGCTTCACTTCTGGGTGTTTTTTAAAGGGAGCATTTTTACAGCTCCATTCAACTGCTGGGATTAGGAGATATGGCTCCCAGGTTGATTACTGATGAATGAGAAGGGGTGTGGTCTGTGCGTGTATGTTTGTGTGTGCGTGTATGTGTGAGGGGGAGAGAGAGGAGTGTGTGTGTGTGTGTGTGTGTGTGTGTGTGTGTGTGAGAGAGAGAGAGAGAGAGAGAAGGGGGAGAACAACTGTAAGAGCATGTTTGTGGTGACAGGATAATGGAGAGGGGAAGAAGGAAGGGGAAAAATGAAAGAGATTAAAAAGCAAGAGAGGCAAAGTGACAGTGATGAGGGAAGAGAGTGACAGGGAAGGATGCAGAAAGAATGCAGGGAGCAACAGTTTGATGGGCAGTGGGAGGGGACTTCTGCATGAGAGAGAGGGGAAGATTTGACATCCGTGAGAGGTAAAGTTTCATTTTGGTGAAGTGAACCTTGTGAACATTTCAATATACCTCTCTCCTGCTTTACATCCCATTTTGTTTGGCAGCTGCTAGAAATGAGTTTCCATTTTTCTGTCTTGTTTTAATATTCTCATGTCTCCCACATCACTAAGATCATTAAAGGCAGAAACAATTATGCCATGCATTCCCTGCATCTGACAGAACCCTCTGTGCACGCTGGTTTATTAACTCCAGCCTTGCCCCGCTGCCATCAGCTACATCTGCTTTTGTTATTCTGATCCACGTTTCATGAGCATGCACATACACACTCTCTCCCTCTCTCCACTGACCTCTGTGGGCTCACTTGTCCTTTGGGAAATAGACCAGTAGCTGCTCAGAATCCAAATGTATGTGACAAACACTCTCAAAAAGGCTTCTGCCTCCTACTCATCAACAAACAAGCAAAACAAAGCCCCAACAGCAACAAATAGCCACAAAAATAGGTTCTTCTGAATCACATCTGTAACTCTTTCCCTAATCCTTTCACTTTCCCTAGGAGAACAAAAGAAAGAGAGAGATTTTGCAGGGTCTGTGTTAGGCTATAGCTTGTTGTGGTGGCAAAAAGTTAAAAGGGATTTTCTATACCCCATTCTTAGCTACTATTTTGCCAACATTACCCCCCACACAAGTGTGTGTGTGTGGGGTCACATTTAGAAAGCCTGGACAGGATGATGAAAATTGTTTTGGCAGAAGGTAAATCATTGCATATGGGCGTGGGCAGTAATGCCCAAACTCATTTACCATAACAAATGGCTTCATGAAAATATTTTGGTCAGTATAGCTTATTTTGGCATACTGAGAGGTGGTTGCCTATCTGTGTGATTGCATAGAGAGAATGGACATCTCGTGGGTCAGCATTGCTTAATTCACTCAGAGGGAGCTCTCTGGAGAGTGGCTATCCTTGCTGTTTGACCTTCATAGTGAGGCATACCAGGAGGTTATTGAGGATAAAAATTCGGTTTGGGGATAAACCATTTTTTTGTAATTTTAGTAAATGGATTATGACACACATAAGCAACAAGAAGAGAAAAATGCATTGGGACTTCAAAATACAAAAACTTTTTCTGACATGGTTATGCCAAATGGGGAGAGTTATATTATTTTTGCTTCAATCAATTGTTGTGAAGTTCGAAAGAGATAATATAAGTAGACATACTTTGCAAACTCAGAGGATGCTCCCTGGAGCAAAGGCAAAATGGTGCCATCGAGAGAAAGGATGTCTGCCACAAGTGTTTCAGAACCAGTGAACTGTGTTATCTCCAAATCATTAAATAATTGTTTAATTATCCTCTCAACATACCAACATTTATGTTTCACTTCCTTAGTTTCCTATTTATTCCTTCATGATATGTCTTTCTGCTTGAATCCATTTAGTGCACTTGCTTCGGAACCTCCCCATCAGAGGGTTTCAGCCAAGGAACGCCAACTCTTAGTTGGGGTTCATTGAAGCTGTGGCCAAGTTGAGTCTACAACAGTAGTCAATGAGTGCTGCTCATTTCCCTGCTCACCTGCTCGGCTGCTGTGCCATAAAGGGAGCTCATCACAAAGAATTTATATATATATATATATATATATGTATATATATTTATTTATATCTACATCTATATATATGTATATATCTGTGAATCTAGGTTTTTATGGGATGGAGATGGGAATTCCATTTTCTATTGATAGTAGAAATGCAATGATTATATATTAATATAATATATATAATATATTATATTATATATAATATATATATTGCATTTTCTATTGATAGTAGAAATGCAGTAATTATATTTAATATATATTAATATATATATTAAATATATATAATATATTAAATATAATTACTGCATTTCTACTATCAATAATATATATATTAATATATATATTAAATATATATAATATATTAAATATAATTACTGCATTTCTACTATCAATAGGAAATGCAGTTCCCATCCCATATATATATATATTACACACAGACGCACACATATATGTATACTGTGTATATATACACACACATATATCCATATATGTATATAAAATCTCACAGTACATATATTCCCCCACCTTGACACACACCTACCACTGTTTCTTATCCCTACACACAAAATTTGTTACTTTATGAGACTCAGTGGTTTGCTTTCATATTTGGAGTGAGAGTAGAATACATGTCTCTATGGTAGCTATCATCCTAGGGTTGAAAAGTGTGAACATTTAACAAAACCTCACAGAGAGCAGTGAACTTGCTCTTTGAATTAATTTGCTAGGGCTAACACAACAAAATGCCACAGCGCGGGTGGCTTAAACAACAGAAATTTATTCCTCACAGTCCTGCCTGGAGGCTGGAAGTCTAAGATTAAGATGTCAGCAGGTTCATTTTCTCCTGAGGGCTCTCTCCCTGGCTTGCAGATGGCCACCTTCTCCTGGTGTCCTCACATGGCCTTTCCCTTGTGCATGCACTTTCCTTGCTTTCTCTTCTCATAGGGACACCAAGCAGAGTAGATTAGGAACCACTCTTGCTGATTCATTTAAACGTAATTCCCTCTTTAAGACCCTATCTCCAAATAATAGTCATAGATTTTCTAAGGTACTAAGGGTTAGAGTTTTGACATACAAATCTGGGGGGACATAATTTAGTCCATAGATTCCTCCAGCATATTCACATGGGCCACTGAGAGTAGTCATCCAGGTTCCACAGGGATAGAGAGGTCTGTATCAGAAACAACACTCATATTAGACCCGGAAGTCCCAGAGATTGGGTGCTGGAGTCTTATTATTTAGCTGGCTGTGTGATCTTGAGTGAAACAGTTAATTTCCTGAGGCTCAGTTGCCTTGCCTGTGAAACATAAGCTAACTGTCAATGTTTTGCCATATTATTATTAATATTATTATTACATGTAATTATTAGTAGTTGGTTGCCTAAGGTACCTATGTGAAGAAGTTCTGTGAAATGCTATGTACTGCTTCATTGCATAGTATTTTTATAGTTAATCCTCTGACTCGCCACTTTTCTTTGTGTTTGAGAGATAATGTAGTGTTTAAGAGCAATATCTGTGAAGGCAGACAGAGTTGAGTTTGAATTTCAGTCCATTGACTTCTTGTCTTCGTCAATTTTGTTAATGAACAGTCATTTTTTGGCTTATGGCTGTGAAGGCTGGGAAATCCAAAACTGAGGGGCTCCTGGCAAGGGCCTCCCTGCTGCATCGTCCTTCTTTTATGACCAACCCACTCCCATGAAAACTGTACTAATCCATTCACCCTCATGCCCCACCTCCGAACACTGTTACTTTGGGGATCAAGTTTTCAACACATGCCTTTGGGGGAGCAGATTCGAACCACAGCACTTCCTTTGTGTAATTATTTAATTTTAAAAGATCCAGTTTTCTTTTATGTAAAATAGTGCAAATAATATAAACAACCACACAAAATTCATATGAAGATTAAGGAAAATAATACATATAAAATATGAGGGCTTGAAAATAGTTTATCGTCATCATTAACTTATTTATATAAACTCTTTCCCTTTCCTCTTTCCACACCACCTTAACCATCCACTGGAGTTCAGTTCTATTCCTGACTTGAGTTTTGTAAATAATCTTTGTGGTATTCTTTTGTGCCAATGACAGCAATTTATTCTTCAGTTGATCTTTTTGCCTCTGTTTTTCCCCCAACCGGTTTTCAATGGTGGTGGAGCTCTGGCCTTCTGTGAAGACAGAAAAAGCATCCATGTACTTTCCTTTGCAGATCTATCGTCTCCTTTCTATTAAAGCAATCCCTTGGTATACCACATACTCCAGTCTTAGTCATTTCTTTCAATATGCAATGCTGACTTGTTGGCATGATTTCATCTCACTTATACATTTTCAAACATGTTCTTTTCAACCTGCAGTTTGAGTAAGCTGATAGAGATGAGGATAAAAACAGTATTTAACTTCAATCACCATAGTGTCCCAGCACCTAGCGCAGTGCCAGCCAAATAATAAGAACCCACAGATATTTGGGTAATGAATGAGTAAATGGTCTGTATGTAACACTAAATCCTTTTTTTTTTTAGTGTCAGTTACTAAGTGGGGATAATTCCAGAGGGAATAATGATGGAGAACAGTATGGCGCCTACAGTCAAGGAAATACTGACATGGAGGGGTGTGTACGTGTGTGTGTGTGCACGTATGAACACCTGTGTGTGCATGTGTGTGTGTATGTGCATGTGTGTGTATGTGAGAGAGAGAGAGAGACAGAGATGTGTCGAGAGAGTAGCAGGAAGTACAGTTCAGAATCAAATAGCTATAAGGAAGAGGAGGGATTGGGACGTCACCCATGGTAAAGGGTTCTGAGAAGCTGACCTTTTCATTCATAGGGGGTGTTCAGAGCCCCATGTTTTAGTGACCCCAGTTCCACCTAGACCCATCTCTAGGCATAATGTGTCTGGCAAAATGGCAGGACAACGAAAGGGCCATTAAAGTACTTTATTTGTATCATTAAAAGATTGACATAAATCTTCGTTAAATATTTGCCTTCCTAGCCAGACATAAGCTCCATAAAGACAGGAGCTGGCCCTCAGGGAGCATGTGGAGTGGTGTGGTGCCTGGCCCCCAGCAGTTCCTTCATGAAGATTTCAGAACGACCCAATGAATGAATGCACTGCCCAGGCGTCTGTGTATTCACACCTCTCCAGGGTCCTTTCCAATATTGACACTGAAAAACGTGTTAACTGTTGTGAAGCAACCTTGTTTCAGTAGCTGCCACACACTTCCCGATGAACCCCCCTTTCCAAGTTGAGTTTTGCGCCATGTCAACAGGTGGCAGTTTTCCATCATCAAATTGTTTGTCCAGGGTTATCATCATTACTTTCTTTTCTTCTCCTCACTGCAACACACATGCTCATCTCAAATTAGTTCCATTGTTACTTAGGTAATAATATTTTAGGGTGTATTTACTTCAAAAAGAATGATAGATTTAGCAAATGGTATAGGAGGTTTTGAGTGGAACTAAATGCAGCAATTAATACCAATGAGTCTGCTGTTAGCTTGTAATATTCTTGGTGTTATAATCATGCATCACTGAATGTGAAGCCTCAGTTTGTGCAACAGATGCTGATCTTAATGGCTACATTCTCTTCCCATGGATAAGTTAACTTTAGTTAAATGTACCATTAAGAATAACCATTTAAAATGTTAATGAAAACAGTGATTGTAACCACCAAGATTTTTTTAAAACTTCTGGCTCTATTACTTTTTATTTTCAAAAGGACTTTAAGAAGGTGAGAAACTTATTGCCTATGTATGTTGTTTTAAACAGGGAAAGCTGACAGTTTCCGTTCACGGCAGCCCTGAGGTTGCATGCCTATATTGTTAACACCAATCGTACTTGGAGAATAACTCTTCTTTGTTCTCATGTTTCATTTCTTTTAAATATTCATTTAGGATGTAAGATAGAATTTGGTAGGTAGGATCCTTGGCAGTCCAACCAGTTGGTAAACAAGTATTTTGTCTTCCTGAAAGTATCATCATACAATCGCAAATTAAGACTGAAAAGGGAAAAAAATACCAGGATGTTTATTTAAGAACAAATATTTTATCTTTTCAGAACAAGAATAGGAAGGCTGGTTTAGGCTTTATCACTGGAAAATGGAGTTTGTGAAACAAAGAAGTAGCAGATGCATAGCAAGAGCTGTGTGCCTTTCCACCACGGAAACGTGGTGTCACCGGTTATACCCTGAGACAGATTCCCCAAGTCTTAGAACATGGATATGCAGTGAGATTGAGATTTAGATAGAGAAGCCTTTGCGTCTTGGGAGTGCCACGTGTATTGAATGTGTATGGCCCATGCCTCATGTTGACTCCCTTACTTCTTGGCTGGGCTACATGACTCATCAGGCCTGGTTAAATAGGTTCAGGGCAGTATAGCTGGTGGGGAAGGGCTAAGCGAAGAAGCTGACTAGATCTCCGGAGCATATTTATTTATTTATTTATTTATTTTTTGAGACGGAGTTTCGCTCTTGTCACCCAGGCTGGAGTGCAATGGCGCGATCTCGGCTCTCTGCAACCTCCGCCTCCTGGGTTCAGGCAATTCTCCTGCCTCAGCCTCCTGAGTAGCTGGGATTACAGGCACCTGCCACCGTGCCCAGCTAATTTTTTGTATTTTTAGTAGAGACGAGGTTTCACCACATTGGCCAGGATGGTCTCGATCTCTTGACCTCGTGATCCACCCGCCTCGGCCTCCCAAAGTGCTGGGATTACAGGCATGAGCCACCGTGCCCGGCCCGGAGCATATTTATAAAGAACTTTTTCAAATGTACAACTCAACTCTCTTGCACCTAGAAAGTATCTTCATCTGGAAGGGTTCTCAGTTTTTTCCCTGCTGAGTTGTCTTGATTCTGGGAGTTTTATTTGTTTGTTTTGTTTTTCTTTGAGAGTTGGCCCAAATATTAATTTACTTGGGTAAATCAATGCTACTTGAAGGCTCTCTAATCTCATGATTGTTAGTATAGAGCCTGGGGGGTTATATATTAAGAATAAGGAAAAACCTGAGTAGTGCAGGTTGAGTTAATTGTGTAAGAGCCAGAAAATGGAGAGGAATGTTCATGGTCCAAGGATTTAGAGTCCAAGGGTAAATACAATAAAGATCTCTGAATGAGGTCTGTGGTTGCAGGAGCTGAGGTAGTGCTGTGGCACTTATTTTTCAGTGACAATTGCCTGGCAGCTTCTGATGTCTCTTACTTAGGGCTGCTCAGCATTGGAACTGCACTATTTCTCTTAACCTGACCAGCATCCTCTCCCACTTTCTGAGTTTCTGATCAAGGTCCATCTCTGACATTTGTTCCAACTAGTAGAAACATCTTTTTTGGGCAGGCAGAACCTGAGACAGAGGTTTTTAGTTTGTTTGTTTGTTTGGTTTTGAAATAGGGTCTTTGCTGTAAGATTAATTTCTAATTTGATCTGGGAAACCAGGCAGCGACAGGGTAGGCAGGTAAAATGATAAAGATAGTAAGTAAACATAGTAAGTAAAGATAACAACCCTAGTCAAAATTTTACACTGCCTGTGATGGTTAATACTGACTGTCAACTTGACTGGATTGAAGGATACAAAGTTTTGATCCTGGGTGTGTCTGTAAAGGTGTTGTCAAAGGAGATTAACATTTGAGTCAGTGGGCTGGGAGAGGCAGACCCATCCCTTGTCTGGGTGGGCACCATCTAATCAGCTGCCAGCATGGCTAGAATATGAACAGGCAGAAAAATGTGAAAAGAGAGACTGGTGTAGCCTCCCAGCCTACATCTTTCTCCTGTGCTTCATGCTTGACCTCAAACATCAGACTCCAAGTTCTTCAGTTTTGGAGCTTGAACTGGCTCTCCTTGCTCCTCAGCCTGCAGATGACCTATTGTGGGACCTTGTGACTGTGTGAGTTAATAATAAACTTCCCTTTTTATACACGTATCTATTCCATTAGTTCTGTCCTTCTAGAGAACCCTAATATACTGCCTTATAGAATAAAAACTAATTTCTTGTTTTAAAAGCACATGGCAAATCAGTAGCACCTTACATTCTCAGTAGCACCTGAGAGTGGTTGGGTTTGTAAAAGGTGAGTTAGAAGATGTCCTCAATGCATGTTCTCAGACACAGTCCCTAGGGCTCACCATAGATCCTCAACAGTTTGAAATCCATTGACCAGGACATAGCTTTGACTGGTAAAAGTATATCCCAATTGGCCAGCAGCCTGTTTAGGAAACAGCAGAGAATAATTTAAAAAGGAAAGTGAAGAGAAATCCACTTCCTCTTCATACCAACAACCAGTAAGACTTCAGTCTTGGGCTTATAGGCAACCATGTTTTCCATGTTTGTGTAACAATTTTCCTTTTAGCAGGTGAGGGAGAGATTTCATAGATTTGGATTCAGGTATCTTCTACAGCTATGGGGGAGGTTACAGCGATTGATGATAGAAAAGAATTTCAGGTGTAGTGGTTAGTGTAGTTCTGGCTATCTTCCTTCCTATGAAAGGTTATTAGAATATAGTTCCACGTTTAGGTTCTGTAATATTATAAACAAGGAAACAAACCCAGCTATGTCAATGTCCTTAGTATAATCTGAATATGTCCCTTCTCTACACTGATAAAACGTTTTGATCAGAAGAGATTTGCAGACCAAGTCCAGAGTCCCTGTATTCTAGCAGTTTTGGCTTTAGAACTGACAATGGTAGAATGATAGTTCTAAATGGATAGTTGAATTGAATACAACTTAATTCTATATTGACAAATATTTGCAAAACCCTTTTCTTTAGAATCACAGACTCACTTTCGTTTGAGCTCTCACATGCTGTTTTAGGCATACTTTAAAATAGATGGATGTAAAGGAGTATAAAATGGAAGTACAGAAGAAATAATTTCTTCTGAGGCACTAAAGATGGCAAAGTCTCAAGTTGGTGTTGACTTTTGCAACCCTGAAGTGTCTGTGGCTTAAGAGAAATAAAATCTCAGGCCATCGTCAAAAACGTAGAGGCACAAACTAATTTTTTTGTAAGGTTGGTAATATAAAGTACTTAATAAAGACTGACTGGCTTTTGTCCCCAGGTCTTGGGAGATAAGCTCTAATTCCTTGGGATTTTCCAAGTAAAAGTTCTTTTTGTTGTTGTTATTCATGTTGAGCCCCTTGGACCACACCTAATAGTGTATACTAATAAGATGACTCAGGGTGGGCCTCTAGATAGTTTATACTAACTAGATGACTTAGGACGGGAGCTGCACACATTAGAAAGACTACCCATGTAATTCAGTATTGGGGCATTGAATCGCATGATATCAGCCTGACCTCTGGGCAGGGGATGGGGGCTTGGACATTCAATCAATCATGCCTAGGTAATGAAATCTAGAAACAAAAACAAAAATCCTAGATGCTTGGTTGTTGATACTCTGTTTGTTATCACCTATCAATGTGCTAGAAAGTTAGTACTTCTTTAGTCCACGGGAAGAGGACAATGGAAACTCCTCCATACTTGTATGAGACTCTGTCAGACCTTACCCTATGTGTCGTTCCCTTTGACTGGTTCTGATTTGTATTCTTTGCTATAGTGAGATTGAAATCCTAAGTAAAATTCTCTGAGTTCCATGAGTCATTCTAGAAAGTTATTGAACCTAAAAGGTAGTCAGAACCCTGGATTTGTAGTCAGCTGATCAGAGATGAGAGTGGTTTGAGAATCCCAACCCTGCAGCTGGTGTTTGAAGTGAGAATAGTCTTGTTTGAGGACTATGTCTTTAACCATGAGTTTGAAAAAGAGTTTGCTCTTGACCTTTAACCTTGACGTTGAAAAAGTTTGCTCTTGACCTTTAACCTTGACATTGAAAAAGAGTTTGCTGTTGACCTGTGTCTTTAACCTTGAGTTTGCTCTTCATTGCAGAAGAGCATTTTCAGAGGTTTTTTTTTTTTTTTTTTTTTAATATATAAAATTTAAAATGTGGAGAGAGAATGGGCCCTTAATCTGTTTGTTTGAGCCAGAGAAGTCCAGGAATTTTGGTTCTGTTTGAGATCCTTTTCCCATTATTGAAGCTGATCATGAGTGCTCATTCCCCCATTCCATCCCCTAGCCACCCCAGCTTGGGCTTAATTCTCATGGAAGTGTTTCAAAGCCAATTTGACTCCTAAGAGTAGAACTTCAGATGCTCCCAGTTACTTCAGCTGTGTGATTAGCCAACCTCACCTCTTTGGACTATAGATTGCTTATTTCTTATTTTCTTTCTGTGTGCCCTGTGTAATGCAATAGGAGTTCTATAGAGATTCTGGAAACTTTTATGAAGATGATCGCTCTCAGCAGTAATAGAAAACAAACTGCATTTTTGTAAGTAGAAATAATAGGAGGCTGTAGAAGTTACCTTAGTTCCTTCTACTGCTATGAGGTAGTATCTCATTAAAACTAACCCTTAAAAATAACCACTACTATGGAGACTTCAAAGAAAGGGTATATTTTCTAATGTTTTTGGTATCATAACCCAAGGTCGCACTCATAAATATCTAAATGCTTTACTTAGAGCGTTTCAGTGATAATTTATACTTATTTCTTTTGGTCCCTTCAGGGAGAAAAAGAAAAAAAATACGTTCACAGAATCTCTTTGCTTAGGTGAAGAAAATTATCGTAAATACCACATTCCTTTCTGTGACAGATGAAGCATTGTTAGAACGGCTTCAAGTGATTCTTCAGTATTTTTTCTGCCCTTCCCTTACATGATATTCATTATCATTGGCTTCATTTTCTGTCTTATTCATGAAAACTTCCAAGGAGCAGTGCAGTCAACCACAAGATCACTGACTCAGGTCAATGAAGACACATCTCCTTTTCACGTTTATTTCATTTTGTTTTAAGATCACAGAAGAGCAGAGCATTCATACGTGTAAAGTAACAGAAGAGAGAAACAGAATTTAAATACATTTAAAAAGAAAAGAAAAAAAAAGCTTTTTTTAATTTTAATTTTTTTTTTTTTTACACACACTGCGCTTTTTATTTCCTTCACAGAGCTAGTACCCAGGGAAAAAAATCCACCCAATAAACAAAAATAAAAACCTTGAACAACAAAAAACCCAAACAAAAAATGGCCATGTGTTTGTATCTTCAAGGGAAGATCAGTTCATGTCTACAGGGCTGAAAAAAAGGAATATATTTATATATATATATATATATTTATATGTATATAACACTGTTAATAAGGAGAATTCTAACCAAGAGCAGGATTTATACACCCTTCAGTAGAGCAGTGATAAGGAAGGGGTGGAGCTTTGGGGGATGAAGTTGGAAGTTTTTCTCCTTTGCTTCTCTCCCCCTGAATTTCTTCCCTTTAACTTCCCCCCTCCAAGTAAATACTTAGGGAGCAGAACTTGGCCACAGTTCACCAGGATGAACAATTTCTATTCTCTGGTGAAGAGCAAAGACTTAGGGAAGTGGGTTCAAAAGAGGCTCCTGGTAGCTCGGGATTGCTGCAGCGTGCCATGAAGCTAGGACTTCCATGGGTTTTCTTCACTTGCAAGAAGCAGATTTGTACTGTGCCTGGCTTTACATAGGGAGGGCTTGTGCAGAGAAGAACGTGGCTGTAGAAGTAGATCCAGGAGCACTGCCCAAAAAGAGGTACCTATGAAATAACCATGAAAATGGGGAGTTGTCCCATGGACAGGTCATTCTCCCACTTAGAGGGAGCTTCATAAGTACTCTAAGCATGTCATATATCCTTACCTACACAAAGTGATATGCTTGCTGGGAAGTAATGACTGGACCCAACTCTTCAGTGTCTGGAGACTCCAATGCCTTCTGTTCTTTCAGGCAATAAAGTCAAAGGATAATTTGGACAGATGCTAACCTGAGCCTCTAGGACACCTTGGGACAAGAGGGTCTGTGCTCAATGCATCTAGAACATGGCACAAGCAAATAATTCCTTATTAATTGCTTGAGAAATCATCCTTTCTGCTCACCCTCTTCTCAGAGAACCTAACTTTCACATTTGATGTTGGCTTTCACAACTCATACTGTCTTCAACTCTGTAAGCTCCTAAATTGTGTTTATTTTTGTTTTATTTTCAGCTTGTCTTTTTAAAATAGAATTGACTTGTACTTTTTGAAAATGATACTTGTTTTCTCTCCATTTATTTGCTTTATTTCATAGCCTATAATTCAGGCTTTGGGAAACTTATCCCATGGTGAATTCCTTCCAAAACAAAATGTATTGTCTTGCCTGTTTCTCACAGATTGGCCTTTGAACCTGCCTGGGACCACATGCTTATCGCCATCAGCACAAGCAAAGAGTTTCCAAGGACACACATTTACTGTAACGAGGTACTTGGCCCAGGATGAGAGAAAACTGTTTCCTTTCTTATGCACAACGTCCTCATTTGTTGCATGCATAATACCCAGTCTGGCTATTTTCCTTCCTATGAAAGGTTATTAGAATATAGTTCCACATTTAGGTTCTGTAATATTATAAACAAGGAAACAAACCCAGCTATGTCAATGTCCTTAGTATAATCTGAATATGTCCCTTCTCTACACTGAAAAAACGTTTTGATCAGAAAAGATTTGCAGACCCAGTCCAGAGTCCCTGTATTCTAGCAGTTTTGGCTTTAGAACTGACAATGGTAGAATGGTAGTTCTAAGAAGTGATGAGAATACAGAGACCAAACTAGAGATAACAAACAGCTGCTGTTTACAAACCAGTGCTGAGCACAGCACTAAGTGAATATTAAATTCTTATTCAGAATAAAGGTGAGAGTTGAAAGAGATTTTAGAGATATCACCTGAATCCTTCACTTTCAGGATGAGAAAACCAAGACTCAGGAAGGTAAAATGGCTTGCCAATGTCTCACAGCTTTATTTGTGGCCAACCTGGGGTTAGAACCCAATTCTCCTGAATCCCAATTCGATCCACCTTCTACCTGACGTTACAGTTGTCATTTATCTTAGATGATGAGGAAACAGTGCTAAGAGGACAGTTGGGAGTCTGTTGTACAGACACGTGAGCACTTGAAACTCCTTCTTCTTTGTTTTTTTTTTTTTTTTTTTTTTTTTTCCTGTTTATTCTCTTAGGTACATTAGTGCATTTAAAGTCTGAAGTTAATTTGACCTAAAATTTGTATGAGTCTTTGGAGACAGTTTACTTGTTTCCTGAAATCATCCCCTTGATGATTTTTTTAATGTACCAGTTGTTCATATTGTATATGTCATTCTGTTACACATGTCAGGCACTTCAAAAAAACTCCAAGAGAACATGCCTGAGAGAGATAACTCCCAATTAAAATGATTCAGTCCCTCACTCGCAATATTCAGGATAACTGTGTGGAAACATTAGGCTACCAGATAAAGCAAAGGTAGTTATTTTCTAGAGTGACTCAGCAAGATATTTCTCACTTTTTATATTGCACAATTTCTTAGACTCTAGATGACAAAGAAGCTTTCTCACTGCTTTTGTTGAATAAAAAATCAAAACTGAGTAATATTTTGCTCATCAAGGTTTAGGTCACTTCCTTGGAAGCTATTTAAATAAGACATCTTAGATGGTGAGAAAGAAGGAACAAGAAGATACCTGGGAGTGGATACAGCAGACACATAGCCCTGAAAACCCTTCCCTCTCTCTTTCCTTTTACCTCCTTTGCTTTGGGGTCAGGTGAGGCAACCACAGCAATAGTTGGGACAATCTCCACTTGGATCCTGAAAGACCAGAGAGGTGACTTGAGCAGAATATAAACCTTTAACTGTTCATGTGGATCTGCTTCCTTTGGCTGAGCCAACCTTCTGTTTGGAGCTTTAGTCATAATTCTTCCCATTCTGAACTGTGAAATGTTTTGGTTTTTATTTATTTTTCTTTTTCTTTAAGAATCATAGGTTTAGCAGTAGTTGGGCGCACCGCATGAAAAATGAAGTTTACATAGTTTATATTATGTACATAAACTAGTGATTTACATTGATTTACACATGATTGGTGCCTAATTTATTAATCAGCACGCAGTATGTAAATGTGCTGAAAAGAAATCAAGGTTTTAAAATAAGTTTTCCATAATATTCATAAACACTTTTGCCGGTGTAAATGTGAAACCTAAACCCAACGTTAACAACGCTTCCTTGCCAAGAGAAAAGTGATGTACATTGCTGGGTGAAAACAAATTCTTTACTAAATTTCGGTTGGCGACATTTGAGCAGCATAGCTACATGCAAATGAGAATAGTTTACTTCTTTTCTGCTAGTATGCACATAAATGTAAACTCCATTTTGCATTTAGTGAGATGTTTACAGATATTATGCCAACCATGATGGAAAATTTACATCACTGAGGCAAATGCAGTCTTTGGAGAAGAAATATTCTAAGCATTTAAGCAAGAAGGAGGATTTCTAAACTGTATTTTTGTTTCTTAAATCAGGGTCTTATCTCACCGTTTTTGTGGTGTGTTTCACATTTGTCTTTAAAATATTAATAGTTTATGTAGGTCAGATATATCATTGTACTTACATTTCTCTTAAAAAATGATAGTTATTGGTAACCAAGACTAAATGCAGGCTCAAGGTTTATGAGGATGAAAAGAAAAGTGAGGACGTGGTTAATTCCATTAAATGTGGTCTATAAGCAAATTTAAGTAAATAATCACAAAATGGAAAAAGTGGGGCTCTATGTTTTTCTCTATGAGCATAGATCTTTTTTCTAAACAACCAAATTCAGTACTTTTCTTCCTTTTAAGTTCAAAACATTATTCTTAATTTGTCTTATAATACATTATTGTAAATATAGCATCTATAGAGATAAAACAAAAATACACACACATATATATTATTGTTTTCCACAAATAATTCAAGCCCTGCAAGAGACCAAAATGAAAAATCCAGGGAGACTAGCCAATAGAAACAGTGAAACCACAACCAACTCAGGGATGGGATCTGAGACTCGAGGATGCAAGAAGCTCACAACTTGGTAAAGTAATAACTCAAACAATTTCATGCTGAGGAGTTTAGCTTTTATGTGCAAAGGAGGTAAGTCCATTTTTGGAGGAGAAACAGATTTTTGTTTCGGTCCTCCAAGAACGTGAAAATCACGAGTACTTTTACAAGGTCTCTATGAATAGCCCCGGTTGTCTGACTGTGTAGTAAAAAAAAAAAAAAAAAAGAATGCCCACGGCAAGCAAAAAGTCTGTCTGACTTGGAAGAGAAGGCAAAGGTCAATGGGGCAGTCCTTCCTGACAGAAAACACATCTGCTTTTCTATAAGCTTTAGTTCTTTTAGGACAGGGGGATTTTATGTCTCAAAATAAGCAAGACTTTTTCTCCAGTAAGGCAAAACCTTTTGCTCAACAGTTGCACAGAGCATAATTTCACTTCTGCAGTTCTAAAACCCTGGATAGTTCTCATTCTTCAGGAAGCGCCCTGGGTCAGGTCATTTCTATTTTTGTTACAGTTGGGTCTAAAGATTTTGTTTTATGAATGGTGGAGATTTATTTTGTCTACAAAGGATATTAAATATATTAGCCACTCAGGTTAATGGATGCATTTCACTCCTCTCAGTATATTATTTCCAACCAGTTGGTGTTTCTCAGTGCAGGGTTTCAAGCTTTGATTACCAAGAGACAAGATTCTTGAAGGAATTTAGTCCAATATGATGAACTAATGCCGAGAAGTCTTATGTTGAGACTCAGTGACTTCTTGGTGTCTCCTCCGGCTCTACCTTTCCCTGACCTTTCTCTTAACTACATTTTCCTTCATTGTTCACACTGCTTAGAGAACATTTTCTATCCTATGACATTTCTGGGACCAATGTTTTCTCTGAAACAGGAGCCAGAAGCAAATTTTTAAAATTCCCAGATCCTGCTAGAGATATAGGCAAACACCACATTTAAATATGTGTTTAATTATGTTTAATATATGGTCAATTATATTAAAACCAAGGGAACAAATAGTGCTGACATGGCAAAGACATTTATTTCAATGGAGAAGTTCCTCCCATTAAACCAAGACCTTGTTCTTATGATAAAGTGGAGACAAGAAAGCCAGGTATATAATTAAAGCCCGTGACATGCCATGAGGATCTGTTCCTGAAACTAATACTAACATCCAACTTTTAACAACCTCCAATGTAACTCCTTCTACTTTTCTCTTCCTGTATATCTTTAAATTAGCGTGTACTTTTCTAAAGTCACACACTTAAGTGTGTGAGTGCCTCTTCAATTTATGGGGAATGCTTATTATTAAAGATGATAACCTTTTATTCTTGAACTAAGAAGACGAAACTGTTAAGAGAAATCCCTGATTGTCAATAAATTGATGCTGCATAGGAATATGGCTCACCTTCCCTATATTTTACTAGCTACCTTCTTGGACGAGAATTTGTTTTCTCCCCAATGTCAGAATCCGCTATAAACACTCTTAACCATCCCCAAGCTGAATTTTTCCTTCTGTTTCAAGTCTAAACTGCAAAATCATGAAAGAAGGCTGTGGTAAGCTTCTAACACAAACAATATAATCCCTTAGAAGAAATTAACAATGCTACTCAGATCTTTCTCCCTCCTCTTCCTCCCTTCCTCCCTTCCTCCCTTCCTCCCTTCCTCCCTTCCTCCCTTCCTCCCTTCCTCCCTTCCTCCCTTCCTTCCTTCCTTCATTTTATTCCAGTTCCAAAGTTTCTCATTTTATATAGCATAACAGCTATTTACAAGGTTCCAACTTAATGACGTACCATATTTGGCTCTGCAAGATTACATTCAAATATAATCTCTAAATAATCCTCTGTCCTTTCATGAACTGAACCACTTTCAATGTTTCCTATTGTGTAGGTGAAAGCAACGGTTGGTTTTCTAACAAAGATATCTACATGCAGAGAGCCAGCTTTCTCTGCAAGACATTTCCTAAGAAATCCTGGTGATGTGGTAACACTAAGCTTTGTGGTACTCATAAAATTTCTGTCTATATTTATTACAAGTTGCCTAGCAATTTTGGTTAAGGACCTAGATCACATTTCAGTGTTAATGTCAAGGTGACTCTTATAGATGTAAATTTAAATAGAGCAGGGAAGGTGAATATAATGCAATTCTTAGCAGCCTGGCATAGGATGACAGTGGACTACTATGAGCAGTGGTGCTGCAAACACCATCAGTGAAACAGAACGGGGATTACGTGGGCAACCAAATAAAATATTAACCTAGAACACTGGGAGAAACAGCTGCAGAGGAGCACGAGGAGTGAACTGCTTCTCATTATGGCCAATGCTCTGTATTAGAGCTCTGACAGTATCTCCAGAATATGGTAGGAGCCTGGACATCTGTTGACTTTTTCTGCCTTGCTCACTTTTACTGTATTTTATCTGAAATAGGAAACAATCTCTACTCAGGGGAATTCATGGGACAAATGCAGTGTTATTTGAAGATTAGGGAGAAGGTTTAATCTTAGGATCTCCAAGTAGCTCATCATTCTTTTACTGGGAATTAACACTTGGAGACCTTCCTGTTTCTGGGGATTTACTCAACACATGCTGCTCATTTCTGCAGCAGAGCAGGGCCCACCCTGTTAAAAGCCAAGAAATATATGAAACCCTCAGACTCATGAAATGAGAGTAAAATCTGAAATTTTCTCTCCTAGTTCACCTCGTTCATGCCATAATTCCTTATACTGTTTGCTTACCCCATCGATAGTAGGCACTTTCATTTACAGTGATATTCTGAGTGACTCCCCACTCGGTTCTGATGATGGGACTAGGAGGAATATGGGGTCCTGCCCTTGGAAGGGGCACAGGTTGGTTTGAATACACATTGATGCCATGTGACAGCCATGGATGGGGGGAGGACTCTGCTCCTTGCCTCCTTCCCCACCATCTCCCCCAGTAACTTGTTACAGCCGCATCTCACAATTACAATGCAGGACAGTATCTACAGCACAGTGAGTCTATGTACACATGGACCATTCCCTTGGCATGCTTTAGAGAGAGACACACACACGCTCACACACGTACACCCACGTGAGAGCGAAAGACTTGAGCACACGCGCACAGTGGAGAAAATTAAAATGGCACTTCCTAGCATTTGCGGCATGACTAGTGCTCTGGGGAGGGGGTGAGGGTGAGGAGAGGTGGGGGAGGAAAGGTGGGTAAAAAAGGGATATCTAGGATGGGTGTGGGGGAGAGGGAACACACTGGAGGGAGAGGGGATGATGTCTAAAGTTGGAGAAATAGTGGAGGAAGGAAAGCCAGAGAAAGGCTCAACATAAGATTCCATTGATAGTCTGAAGTGGCTACAAGTCAGCTCAAATGAAAAACAGAATTAAAAGGTTATGGAAATATAAACACCAAAGGCAAGACCTTATTTTTTTCCCCACAGATGAAAAAGGATGAAGGAAGGAAGGATAAAGTGTGTGTTGGGGGCTTAATATCCATCTGGTTCTTGTCTTATTTTTACAGCATCCGGATGTCTTTAGTATGACGTTGTCTTTACACAGCATACATTTGCTTAGTAGATATAAACATATCCTGGTAGAAACTTCTCCATCCTGAATGATACTTAAATTTTTAATGATGGACTGTAAAATTGTTTTAAATGTTGTATTTTCTTCTTCATTTTCTTATTTCCCCCTTCATGTATAAACACACAAAGTTGTGAAATAAACAGTCTCCCCCCATCTCTCTCTCTCTCTCTCTCTCTCTGTATCCTGTGTGACGCATTTTTGTGTGTTTTTTAAATTATTTTTAAATTTTTATTCTATTAACATTTGCTGAGAAGGCAGAGCAGAGATGCTGCCAGCAGCCACAGTGGTACGGCCAGACTGATGGATCCATTTATTCCTCTCACCGACCCAGGTCCTGCAGAGCAAAAGAGGAGAGAGAGAAAAGAGAATGAGTTACACGGGCCCACTCTATGTTACAGCTGACTGCTGATGGTATCAGAGGTAAGGCCCAAGCGGATACCAGCGTCTCCAGGTTAGTGCACTTATGTGCAGCCCAGGAAAGGCTCAAAACCTTTCTAAATCCTTCTCCTCCCTGGGCCACAAGTATCCTAAGGAGTATCATTGGTTGAAACACTTCTAAATACAAAATGCTCTCGCCAGGTAAGTCCTTAAACTGGCTATCACCAATGTGTCTGATGGTGCAGGAGGCTCGTGTTTACCCAGCCTCCTCCCGTTGGCCCTGCCCTAAGTAGCCCTCTGGTGCCAGCACTCATTAAGGTTCCAAGCATTGGTGAGGGTCCTTCAGCAGCCAGACATGGGTCTTCTGGCCAATTCATCACAGCATCTCCACCAATAAAGCACGGAACCATCCAGGACTCCTTCTGTCCCTGGCGAGAGGTAGTAATTACTTATTTGCTAATGGGGAGAACTGTTTTAAAGTAACGTTTATGGCTAGATGGTACCTTAGCAAGGGAGAAAAGAAGTCAATACATCTTAAAATCTTAAGAGGCAGCAGAGGATCAACTCCTCCAAACTCTTCATTTGTCACTTTAAAAATCAAAAACAAAAAGATGATAACAACAAAAATAAACAGACACACCTAGAGAGGTTCAGAGGCAGGTCCAGACCATGAACAGAACTGAGATTTGAAGTCACCCAGATTAACCTGGAATGGCACTCCGTGTTTCCTGCTGCCACCTTAGTTTTCCCAATGTGGACACAATTTGGGAGATGTGGGTGTGGGTGTGAGAGGGGAAATAGGATGCATACAAAGCCACTGGAGAAGGGGCTTGTGTGTTCATAGAAAGAGGATTACGGAGGAGGGAATCATAGGTCTGGCAGAAAAGCTGATCACCTGTACTTTGCTTGTTCCATTTTCTCCTTTTGTATAGTTCTGCTCATAGTCCATTAAAGTGAAAAAATAGTATTTTTCACTACAGGAACTTTTGGATTTAAGACTGCATACTTAAGCAGTGATGTTCAAAAGAGAAACTGGTGTGACTGTAATTGTCAGTCACTTTAAAATTTTGAGGCTGGATATACAGCTCGATTATGTGTGTGTGTGTGTGTGTGTGTGTGTGTGTGTGTAAAACTATGATGGTTTGCAGGTATAATGGAAGCATCCCCTGGTATGTGAATTTTTCCAAAACTGTTTACAAACATACCCAATTGGAGATAGGATAACAGGAAAAGATGCCGAATTCTGTGATCTCCTAATCTACGCTTTATGTAAATAATAAAAGCAACAGCAATAATAAAACAAAACTATAAACAATTATTCAGCACTTACTACACAATTTTGTCATAACTTCCTTATAAATATAAGCACACAACTATGCTAGGAGGTAGGTAGTATGATGAAACCTGTTTTTTTGTTTTTTTGTTTTTTTTTTTTGAGACAGAGTTTTGCTCTTGTTACCCAGGCTGGAGTGCAATGGCGCGATCTCGGCTCACTGCAACCTCCGCCTCCTGGGTTCAAGCAATTCTCCTGCCTTAGCCTCCCGAGTAGCTGGGATTACAGGCATGCACCACCATGCCCAGCTAATTTTTGCATTTTTAGTAGAGACGAGGTTTCACCATGTTGACCAGGATGGTCTCGATCTCTTGACCTCGTGATCCACCCGCCTCAGCCTCCCAAAGTGCTGGGATTACAGGCATGAACCACCGCGCCCGGCCTGATGAAACCTGTTTTACAGTGAAGTGATCAAGGCACAGGGATGTTGGATGCACTGTATAAACTTATGCAACTTGTAAGCAGAGGAGCTGGGTTTTTACCAGGCGGCATCTGGCTCTAGAGTCTTTGCCTGTCACTACTACACAGGAAAGGGGTGCCTATAAGTCTCCTGTCAACATTCAGTATATTAAACTTGGGTCAGTAAATTAAACTTGGGTTTGATTAAAATGGCCAGCACAAACAAAAACAGGGAGACAACAATTATCATTGCAAAAAAGATTTTTGATAGGAGAGTTTTGGATAGAATATCTTCTTGAGAATATTAAAAACATTCACCTAATATAAAAATATGAACATATACAAACTTTGATCAGCATAGTTATGGTGTAAAATGAGCTGTATTGTGTAAATCTATAGAAACACAGAATAAAGGTTCAATGAATTAATTATCTAATTTTCTGAATTGTGATAGGATCATATTAACAAAAGACATATTAGCTACCTTCAGGTTCATGCATTGCATGAGAAATTAAGGTTCAATGAGATTCTATATCTTGCATGAAAGCACCCAGTTAGTAATTGTTGACCAGGCACTTAAATTCAAGTGTCTGAAGTCAGCTCAAGGCCTTTCCTAACCCACTTCCATGTCTCCTACTCCCAACCTTTCTGGACTGTTGGGACCTTCAGGTTCTCTTAGTGGAAACTTCTCCCAGGGCTTCTGGGCTGGTAGGAATGTTATTTTCCTCACCTTATAGTCTTTCTATGTACACTAGATGGCAAGAGTTCCTTGGCATATTTGGTTGTATTTGTGCATCGATGAGGTTTTCAAAACAGAGAAAAACTACACAAAAATTAAAGCCTTAGAGGGTTAGGCAAAAAATATTTGTCTGCACCAGGGATAGTGTAAAACAAAAGGTTTTCAGCTAGAGTCCAATTCTACTGATTTCCTTAATCTCATTTTTAGTGAAGGATAGGCTAGATTATCTTGCATACATCCTGGAGCTAAGTGATACCTTGGGAAGGTTAAGACTAGTCTTATCATTTTATTTGACAGTGGTAAGTATTCAAGAAAGTCAAAATTCTATCATTGAAAATATATTACAGAATATATGAACCTAGATAAACATATTCACATACAACATTCTTGATAATACACGTATACATATGCATATGTACAAAGATAAGTATGTATGTTATACACTTACTCATATGTACGCATATGATATCTACACATATTGTTGGTCTTTTACACATAATTCAGAATTAACTATTATTGTCACATGCTATTCTATGTTATAATGGGGAATCTTAGTATAACTATGTTAATAATCTTTAATATTATCCTTCACAATATTATTATATACAGTCACATGCTACATGACATTTCAGTCAAAGATGAACCAGGTATACAAATGTGGTCCTATAAAGTTATAACACTGCATTTTTACTGTACCTTTGCTATGTCTAGATATGCTTATATACACAAACACTTACCACTGCCCATAGTATTCTGTACAGTCACATGCTTATGGGTTTTCAGCCTAGGAATAGGCTATACCATATACACTAGGTGTGTAGTCAGCTATACCATCAAGGTTTGTGTAAGTATGTTCTATGATGTTCACAAGAATGAAGTCACATAATAATGCATTTCTCAGAATGTATCCCAGTCATTAAGTGCTGTATAAATATAGTTGAAATGTATTTTGTGCATCAGTTAAAGATATCTTCATCTCTATCAATTATTATTTATTAAGTGCTCTCATATAGCTATTTAGTGTACTTATATGACTTACACTTTTCATAATTGGTTTTGTGAGTAAATAAATAGGCTTAAAAATACAAGGGTAAATGGGTGATAGTTGGGAAATCATCACAAGTGTGTATGCAAATATAGATATATGTGACTGCATAGACTACTTCAGTTAGTGGCTATTTCAGGGAAGAATAATCAGCAAAATCATTAATTATGTTTTACTTCAGAGTTATGAAATTTCTGCTTATTTGTGGAAATGCAAATGATAAATCTTATTTCCCACACCAGATGGCCAGGCTCAGCAAGTGCTTTCATATACTGACAGATAAAATGAAAGCAAGAGTCTGCAAACATAAATTAGCCTTAAGAATAGATGGGCAAATAGAACCACAATTCAAAAATTTGCTATGTGTTTTTTTATGTAACAGACAAAAATCATATTTTAGTATCTAACCACATTCTATATGTGTGTTATATAGGCACATATCCACTCATATGTGTGTATATGGTAAGCATTCAGTAATTTGTATTATTATTAATCCAAATGCAGAATTTTGGATTACAGAAAGAGATGAAATACTAACCTGAATCGAAGGCATTGGTTTGTGTATTGGGTCAAGGCTTTTAATGTTGACTCTAAGGACCAAAATTCAGCTGCAGCAGGACTGCAAATCATAAGTCAACACACCAGGTCAAGGTTCCTAACCCCAAGGTGGAATAAGTGAGATTCTGTGTCTAGGTGAATGCCAGATTGCACTTTCTTATAACAATGAAAGGGAATTTGTGATTAAGGGCAAGATTGATAAAACATTCTGAAATTGAGGGATATGAGAATTTTTTGGCAAGTCTCTAGACTACAAATTTGATTCAGGATCTGGAACCAATTGATTTATATTTCAGTAAAATCACAAGGAAAAGACCACATGATTTTTCGACACCTGTTTTAGAGAGGTTTGCTTAGAGACATTTTGTAATTCAAATCTGGTCAACAGTTTTCTGTTGCTCCTCCTGAGGACCCATTTCTTGGATTTAGGAGTAAATTTATTCAAAGTGGCTATTAATCATGCTCTCAGTGATTCCTGAATATTCCTTTCAGCCACTAAGAACTCAAAGTGAATCATAATTTTATTCCAATTCATAGTTCAGCCATACGAAAAAAAACCAGAGGAGTTAAAGTTTGAATTATTTTAGAATTATTAAAGGCTGATCGAGTGACTGAAAATAGAACAAAATTCTAAACAATCTGTAAAACACTTGTTTAACAAAGGAGAACACAAATCTACAGAGTCCCTTAAGTATCTGCCTCCCATATCATCTAGCCCAGTCGACTAAGGCACGTTGGTATCCTGGGAAGACATGTTTAAAGGGAAGCCTGATAAAATTGACTTTGGTGCCATCTGCTGTCCATTTTCTGCCAGTACAGCTTCCTCTGGGTGAATTAAATGGGGATTAAAGCCGAGGGTGGAGCAAAGGAGAGGAGGGGAAATGCAGTACTCCTCCCTTACCAGTAGCTTTGCTTTCTGCTGTTTCACTTACCTGAGGTACATACAGTACAATAAGATATTCAGAAAGAGAGAGAAAGAGAGAGATAACATTCACATAACTTTTATTAGAGTATATTGTTAGAATTGTTTTATTATTATTGTAGTTAATCTCTTACTGGGCCTAATTTATAAATTCAACTTCATCAAAGGTATGTATAGGAAAAAACATAGTGCATATAGATAGGGTTCTGTACTATCTGCAGCTTCAGGCATCCACTGGCGTCCTGGGGCCACATCTCCTGTGGATAAGGGGGAAATACTATATCGATGTTTTCTTTGAGTAATGGGTCTTAGACTCAATCAAATCTGAGCTCGTCCTACATTTTCTTCAGCTCTTTATGCATTTTTTATGCATAAATCTCACTCTTTATGAAGTGAGATTTTGGTAAGGCTGAAATACTCTCACAGTAAAGTCAGAATGTCAGAATCATCACATCTTTTTCATCAACACAGCATCAAGTGTTTTGGCATACACATTTTTGAAATTTTTTTGTCCAATACATAGCACTTCTGGTGACACTGGCAATTTATATTGTCTTTGAAATTAAACAAAAATGCTATGCCCTATTTCTTCATCCACATATCAAAGCCATAATGTATCACATATAATACTAGCCACTTATTAAAACATAATTGGTAATCGTGGCATTGGGAAGAGAAGAAGGGCTGAAAAGGACAATCTTTTATGCCTTCTTGAAGGCCTCAGATGATCTGTTCCCGGGTATATATATTCATGGCTGCCTCTTCCCTGCTGCCTTCGGTGAGGACCTGCTAGCGCTGGCCATAAATGGTGCTGGCCCTTTCTTGGGACTAAGCAACCAAGTGTCCATAATCTCATTGGCTCTTGATCACTGGTTAGTCCCATAAGAATAGGTTTTCACAATTCAGAGTGATCTTGGTTGTCTCACCACTTTGAGACTCAGAGAGGAAGATGCCTTCATATGAGCCAATTATAATCAGGTGGGTAACCATGAGGAAGTAAAGAGGGTGGGGATTGGCCACATAGGTGCCTCTGTGGCTCTGATCTGGGACAGACACTGTTAGAAACTATGATTTATTGTACTTATAAAGAGGGCACCTCAGAATTAGTAGCTACTTGCATTTTAGGGTCTGTTTTACGAAGCCAACAAGTGAATGTAAAATAGACTCTGCATGTCTTCTGAGAGCCCTGTCACTGGGCAGTGAGCATTTTCAAACTTTCATCTCTGTCAGAATGAACCATGAATACTTAAGAAAGGGAAGGTAGGAACAGAGAGTAGGGCAAAGCATAACTTGCTCTGTTCCAGGGATTTAACAATAAATTACTGTCAAGAGCAATATAAGGGTCATGGTTGGATCAGAAACTTTTTGTAAATGAGAAGTTCACAATTTGGAAAAAAAATAGAGCCAGCTGTGTTATGGAAATTGTTAGCACAAATCATTCCACTGAAATTCAATTATATAAGACAACAATACATTGCTGTGAAATCTTAATTTTGACAAACGGAAGGTAACCAAAAATAAAAACCATACCTTTTTGCTTGAAGTGCACGGTGGTACCAATTTCTAAAATAAGAAACATTAAGCAAAACAAAAACAAATAAAAAATCTTTATCAGTTAAGAAGAAACACAAAGGTAGTCTGATACTCTCCACTGAAAGGAGAATAAGAGAAAAGGAAGAAAGAACAGTTTAATAGGAAAGAATATTGGTAGAGAGAGAAAGAAGGGCAAATGGAAAGAGATTGTTTTGTTCAAACAAATGTTGTGCAGTTGGAGGTAGCAAAAATGATTTGCAACTACAAATATCTGATGCTACATGGTATGCATGGAGGCAAGTTCAAGAGCTCTGAGTATGGAATGTAAAGGTACTCTTGACTGCAATTTAGTGGAATAATAGAATGTGTCTGATCCACAGCCTCGTCCTACCCTTTTACCCTGGTTTATTCTACTCAAGCCAGCGGTCGTCATGCTCTTCTTCCAACAGGTCAAGTCTATTCCAACTTAAGACCTTTGCACTTGCTTTTCATTTGCTTGGAATATTCTTTCCCTAGATCTTTGTACTGATCACTTAAGTCACTTCATTCAGATTTCTGCTGAAATGTCACCAACTCGAAAAGGACTCCTCTCAGCATCTTGTTAAAAATAGCGACTTTTGTTATTTTCTCTATTCCTTTACCCTGCTTTACTAATCTAAACAGCACTTACCTCTAACCTGACGTCAGGTTACGAGTATACTTTTTGCTTGTTTATAGTTTTTCTTCTCCATTAGAATATATGCTCTGTGAGGGCAGCAACAGTGTATTCCTTCTCAAGTACTGTATCCCTAGTGCTTAGATTAGAGTTTGGCAGGTAGTGGGTATTTAATAAATATTTGTTTGATTTGTAAATAAGTCTCAGGGTCAGAAGAGCTCATGTAGGTTAAATATTTGGTTTCTCTTTTAAGTATCTTTATCAAGTAAACCACAATGCTCTTAGGTCTTTAGAAGTAAATATATAAAATTTCTGTAGGATACCACTCTGAAGCTCAGGACCAACTTAGTGGCTGGTCAGATAGAAGAGCGCAATCTGCCCTGTGGAATACAGCACCTGCCTTTTTGTCCTTGAAGCCCATCATTTGCAGTTATTTCTATTTAACAATTGCAGCATGCTGCAAGTTCATACAGAAAGATGAATTAAGAATTCTCTCCTAGCAGAAGCCAGCACTCACCCTGGAAGTGAAGCCAGGTTCTATTAATATGTGAAACAATGGTCTCTAGCTGTTGACGACTTTCTGTATCTGTCTCATCATCTGACCACTGATGTTTTAAGTTGTGTATTAAACACACTGCCACTTGTCTCCTTTCATAATGCCAGCTTTGACATCTTTTCTTTGGAATCAACATATTGCATCAAAAAATACTGAAAGGCAGTGTGGAGAATGTGCTCATGATGACATGAGGAAACTGAGGCCCAGAGAGGTCCTTTGTAAAGTGAGAGGCAAAGCTGAGACTGAAACTTAGGACTTCCAGTTCTCTAGACAGAATCTAGTCCATTATTCCACAACACCCCTTTGGCAGCTTTTATGAAAGCAATGCCTATATGACTCAAGAGGTGTCAATGGGACATTTAAATGATTCAATACTGGCTGGAAAAGCGCGACTCTCGTGCAAAATGCAACTTTCCTTCTTTCTTGCATCAAGCTTCTTAACTTATAACGGTGATAATTTGTAAGAACCCCTTAAGGCCACAGAGTGATGCTCTTTACTCAAAGAGGCCTCAATGGGGCCATCTTCAGTTAAAGAACACTGAGTTTCTGGTGCACAGGCTTCGTGGGAATAATTTCAAACAATTGTTCAGAAATCCGGATAGGTAGGAAGCTCAGCGATTCTGCCGAAAGCTTTCTCTTTGCGTCAGTTCCATCATCTCTAAAATGAGTTTACTTACATGCACCTTATAAATTTGTGCTATGAATTAGATCAATTAATAAACATATTAAACTTACAGTGGTGCCAGACATATAATAAATGCTCAATAAATAAAAGTTATTGTCAGTTTTTTGGTAAAATCCCTTCTAGAAAGGATTATTAGTGCAATTTTGTGGAGAGAGAAAAATACAGCTTAACAAATAAGTCATGGGATTATAAGTCAAAATAATTTATATACATATATAATTGCAGCAATGTGATGAAGAACCACTGAGATTTTAGCACAAGAAAAGTGATAGAAAGGTGGACTGATTAGGGCACATTTTGATCAGGAAAAGTCTAGCAATGTGCTCACATTACCCTGTCACTGGCATAGGTGTGTGTAAGAATCTATATGTTCTAATGGGTCTCTTAGGGAACAGATGCTCCCCTATGAATCAACTAGAGAGAGTTGATTACAAAAAGCATATAAAAATTCCCAAATATTTAACTCTGCGAAGCTAATATCAGAAAAATTCAGATATAAAATATACACTTGCTTGAAATATCTTTAAAAAGCAAAACAAGTTGCCAGTTAAATTTTAGGTACTCCTCCCTATGCCCGTAATAAATCAACCTCTTTGTGAAAATCTAAAGATTTTAACACTTGGAATTCCATTTGTCTTTAGGAAAAAAGAATAGACTGATTATTTTGGACTACTATTTCCTGCTCATCACCTTCTTTAGGAGCAGAACTTGCTGAGCCTTTTTGCAAACTTGGTCATATGTTGCCATCTTGTGGCAATACTAAGACATGCTCCTATGTGCTGTCCAAATGAATGACCTTTGTCCACGAGGTGGCAGTAGTGGGAGAAAGAAGTAAACACTTTTTTTTTTCTTTTTAAGTGTAAGGCCAGGCATGCAATACTACTCTTCAGGAGGGGAACTTTCTCTTGTTATAGACAGATTTTTTTTTTTTTTTTTGCATTTAACACCTGAAAATTATTGTTACTTTTCTAGTGATAATGCAATCTTGTGAATCAAACTGCATTGTCAGGGATATTATTTTTGCAAAGATTTCCAGGGCACTATGCTTCGAATATAACCTGAAATGTATGATTTTTATGCCCTTCAGGAAAACTTCTAACTAGTTATTAATCTTGCTTCAGCAAATACACTTAACAAGTAAGCATGGCAGTGAAGGTACAAGGTATAATAGAGAAAGCTAAATCGACTGAAGCAATGCAAAACACAACATTGGGCACTTCTAGTGTAGATAATGTTCTAGGCTTTCTCTAAGAGCTTTATCATCATATGCTTAGATTTTAGCTTCTGATGAGGTGGTAGAAGAAGGCAATGGGGAAATAATCTAATATTAGGAAAGGGAAGTATCTTGAGACATTTATTTAAGCTAATCTGTCCTTGATTTTTGACTTTCAGATTCATTACATCCAGCCACATTAGCCTGCACCATTAAAAACTTTGATTCAGCCTCTCTTATTGGCACAGACGATATGTCTGCCTTGTTCACTGCTGTATCCTCAGCTTGGTATTTCTCTAGCACAGAAGAAGGATCCAGTAGATTTGCTAAACAAATACCTGAATGCATCAATAAATAAATGAATGAGAGACTCAATGAATCAATTAATACCTCAAGTATTACCCCAGCTAAGAGTCTAGACAGGAGAGATTCTATTTTCTTTTTCAAACTACAGTGCCTGAACCCAAAGGTGAGATTATTGTTTGGAATTCACAGTTATTTGAAGAGCCACATGGGGCTTGGAGGTCCTTGCATTACTTCCCAAATCCTGGTAGGGAGAACATTTTCTGGAGGGATGAGCTTCATTTTAAAATACCTTCATGATGAATAAAACTGAAAACCCAAGTTTCCTTTTTGTTTAAAGCCCAGAAGATTTATTCTTCCTCTTACCTTTTACTATTATCTCTTACACTTATCTCTCACTAAGTGAGTGTTGCAAAGATGAAAGATGCTTCATTGGAAACTCTAGAATTTATAGTTTGGGAACTCCCTCGTTATCTTAGGAAATTTTCATATCTTTATATATGGAAAATTTTGGCTTTTTTGCTTTCTTTGAGTTCTCTCTGGGACACGAAGTGAGGGCACAACACATCCATAAGGAAAAGAAGTGACTTTCAGTGCTTTGAATCTTGACTTTTGACAACTTTTCTCATTTGCATTCACATGTAGGTAACGTAGAGTTTGGGAAACTTATGCTGTTTGCATAGTTGTTTCCAGAGTATTTACTTGAACACAAATGCCTTATTTTTCAAATGGAAGAATTTGAAAATATATGAAACTATAAAGAAGAAAGTGAAGATCATATGTAATCCCTCTCCTCAGAGAGAACACCATTAATGCAATATAAACAAGTGTTTTGTCTGAAGAATGTTTGAGCTGCCAGTGTACTATAGAATGTTCAAGTTTAAAACCTAAAATGTCTTCTATTTCCCACGGTCTCAGAAGCTGGGTGTGTTTCTGTTACTCAATGTTATAGCAGAGGCAGCCATTTGAAAAAGAAAACTTTTTCTCTCTGTGTGTCACACAACTCTTTCTATAAGGGCAATCCTCTGATGTGCTGCAGGTTTTGAATTAAAAATTCTGGGCCAGAGTTAGTAAGAATGTGTATTTGCAGAAGTGGGGCAGGAAAAGGTCCAAATTCAGTAGGGATTTTATCCTCCAGATCCTGGAAATTGCAGAAAGGGACAGGGTTAAAATTATTAAGAAATGTAATAGAAGAAACGGAGGAGGATCACACCTGCTGCCGCTTCCTCACTGATGCCAAGGACCTAAGGCATAACATCTTGTAAGATTCTGTCACGGAAACTTATGGGCTTTGCCTCTGACTTTTGTTTATTTATTTATTTATTGGCCAAAATTTTGAAAAATAAAGCCTTTATAATTATAGTGGCTTAAAAGGGGTACCTTTTATTAATTCAATTTTCAAGCCACACTTCGAAAGCTATTAATTTCTTTCTCACAGATTTCTTCACTCAGAGGCTTTAGGGATTAACAGACTCTACTTGCAAATTTTTTCTCTTTTGCCATAGAAAAATATTTGCCTTGTGATTCCTATTTGAATTATTAGAACTTCTCATTTTCTCCCATGTGTGATGTTCATGTTGTATAAACCCCAATGCCTAATATTTCTAGAATAATATTCTCTGAAAATCAGAGTATTCCTTCTGGGTCTAGTGAAGTGAGAAAAGAGTCAAAATAGAGAAATGGATCTGAATCTCAACCTTAAGATTCTTCCAATTTTCTTTCTTTTCTTTTCTTTTTTTTTTTTTGAGAAGGAGTTTTGCTCTTGCTGCCCAGGCTGGAGTGCAATGGAGTGATCTTGGCTCACCGCAACCTCCACCTCCTGGGTTCAAGTGATTCTCCTGCCTCAGCCTCCCAAGAAGTGGGGATCACAGGCATGCACCACCATGCCTGTCTAATTTTGTATTTTTAGTAGAGATGGGGTTTCTTCATGTTGATCAGGCTGGTCTTGAACTTCCGAACTCAGGTGATCTGGCCACCTTGGCTTCCCAAAGTGCTGGGATTGCAGGTGTGAGCCACTGCGCCCAGCCTTCCTGTTTTTTTTTTTTTTTTTTTTTTTTGGTTCATAGGTGGACCATTGTCCTCATGACTAAGAGAATACATCAAACTGACTGAGAAAACTAAGTGATCTTACCATGGCATCAATATTCGAGAAAGGAAGTTGGCCTCCCTTAGCTAGATATGGGCTAGCAAGGAATGCTATAGTTTATTTTCAAATACTGCTAAAGGCTTTCTTCTTATAATTGTCTGTGACCAGAAATGGACTTCAGTTTGATGCTCTGTCAGAGTGAATAATGACTTAGGCATGAGTAGACGTACCAGAATACTGCAGCCCTAGACAGATGGTGTTAATTCCTTGTTGACTCAACAAACTAAAATAATGCTGGTATAATTTCTTGTTGTAAAATGTGAAAATATTTAAGCCTTACTCCTTATATCAAATATTCTATAATGAATAGAATGTGAAAAAAATGCTTAAATAAAAAGTCATTGCATTAAAAACAACACATCTATTAAGGGGACAATATTAAAACACCAACTAGGAGAGAGAACGTATGAGCCCCCACATCTGAAGGGAAGACTATTTACTGGGGATCCTGGAGGTGCATGAGGGAAATCCCTTGTGAGTCAAGATTTGACTTAGACCTGAAAGCACTTGGGGTGTGTGCATCACTGTGGAGAGCACCCTGGTCCAGGTAGGGGAGGGGCTTTTGGGCCTGCCTCTGCTGTAACATTGAGTGAGTAACAGAAACACGCCCAGCTTCTGAGACCGTGGGAAATAGAAGACATTTTAGGTTTTAAACTTGAACATTCTATAGTACACTGGCAGCTCAAACATTCTTCAGACAAAACACTTGTTTATATTGCATTAATGGTGTTCTCTCTGAGGAGAGGGATTACATATGATCTTTATTTTCTTCTTTATAGTTTCATATATTTTCAAATTCTTCCATAATGAGAAGCATAACATTTATTATTATAATAGAAAACTATTGATAAAAACAAATCAATGCATCTTTTAAAATACCTTTAAATGTGGAGAAAAGAAAATGATCACTTTCTGATTATTTGGCATTGGGTTGACAACATTAGAAGGAGAATAATTTTTTTCCCCCTCATTTTTATTAGTTAGGAAATATCATCTAGTAAAGCAAAAGAGAAGCTAGGATGGGGAGTGCTAATTTCCAAAGCAATATGATCTGAACGGCGTGAAATGGCAATGCAATAAAAAAAAGTCACCATGCAGGTTGATGAGGTCCTACTGACCAGAGGCTTGATGTACTGGATAATTGTCCTATAAAGTAAGTATAGGTGTATGATTTGACTTTAACCACTATGGGCTCTGCTCAGTGGCGATATGGATTGTTACAGAAAGAGCAGTCTCACTAAATACTCTCAACATAAAGAAAATACTTTATTAAGTCTCTTGTACTAAGTCAGCTTTCTTACATTTTGAGAGTTTCTTATTTAGCCTGAGAGGTTTAATTTTTGATAATCAATGAATTGAAATTGTCAAGAATGACAAAAAGGCTAAGTTCAATAAAAGGGTTTCTCTGGGCTATGCCACCTAAAAATACGTTTAAAATTAGATACATCCCAGAAGTAAATTTATTTGGCTCAGCTGTCAGTAAGGTACTCAGGACTAGACATGCAGTTTATGTCTTAAAGAAGAAACAGACTTCTCTGTCCTTGTGCCTAAAATGCATCTTGGTACTTGTCTATGGGTACAACCTGGCCTTTGACCTTTATTGTAATTAAGGGACCAGCCAACTCATTTAATAGAGAACTATCTTCCAGCCCTAAATCTACTTAGTTGTTGATTCTACTTAGTTGTCAAAACATAAAATAGATTATATATGTCACATCTGTGTTTAAAAACATAAATTTTATGTATACTCTAAAGCCTTTTATACTTTCATTTATCTGACTTGGTAAGAAAGATTAAAAACACAGGTTTGGATAGGTCTTTAGAGATTTACATCCTTTCTGGTCTTACTCCTCACTTTCTATTTCCCAGTCTCAGATTGTGAATTTCTGATCCATTTTAGAATACATTTTAAATTCAAAATCCTAAGGCATGCAAGACCATCTTTACTCAATGTAATGTGCATTTTCATTTTGTATGTTTTAAAATCAAAACCGTTCAAATACCATGAAACGAGGTAACTGGCCTGCGGAATTTGAATGCAAAGATAACAAGTGAATTTGTGAGATTTCCCAGGGTTTTAAAGCTCCTGGAAGTAAGGAGATAAGGGATTAAAAAATGTTGGTATGCTCCGAGTCACCCTTAGACCTTCCTGTACTGCACTAACCAGCACAGTGCAGAACTTGGTAAATGCAGTTCTGCTTTGGACCATTTCCAGCAACATTATTCCTTGGAGTTCCAGAATGCTTCAGTAACAAGTCTGGTTTATCTGGAACTCCTGCCATGTCACTGACTCCAAATATAGCATTATAGCCAGGTTCTTGTGTAACTTTCTGAAAACATCAATGACTCCTTATAACCTATTTCTACAACTAAAATAAAAGCCTACCATCTAACCTCCTTACTGAAAGGCTGCAAGTTTTCTCTAGACATTCTGCTAGATAACAGGCACTCAGTATCCTCCAGAAAACTAAACCTAAATGCTGCTACCTACCACACAGTACACAGTATTAACATGTGTCCATACAATTAAGCCAACAAGTGCTCTTTGTGGTCCTGAGTGTAATACAGGTGAAAATGCTCAATCTCTAACCTTTCTTTTCATTTTTATAGAAATCATCTTCATTTTTAAAACGATATATCCATATGAGGTGCAAAGATCAAATCAGGGTAATTTGGATATCCATCACATTAAACATTTATATTTCCTTTATGCTAGGAATATTAGAAGTATTCTAGCTATTCTGAATTATACAATACATTATTGTTAATTATAGAAATTCCTCACCTTTAAGTCCTCTGGTTTATCATGTTTCTTTTTGTAAACAGGCCAGGTACAAAAGAGGATAAACTATTAGGAAAAAATATTATTCTTCTAGATTTAAAAAATTTGTTAGGCTTTATAATGGATCCCTGTCAGTTAAGTTCTTTCTGGATTCTAGACCTTCTGGATTCTAGGAAGGTTCTGGGTTGTTCTTCTCTTTCCCCTCGTCTTCTAAAAAACTTCCCTTTCACCTGGAAGTCTTCCCCAGCCAGCCCAGACTGGCTAATGTGCCTTGGTTTGTTCTCCCCAAACACCTCACAGTTATCTTTACATGGACTTGAAGTTTACTGTGGTTGCTTAGTTCATGAAGTACTTCTCCATCTGATCTATAAACTCTCAGTGCAGAGGCTGTACCCGCTTCAGTCTCCTTTGTCATCCCTAAAACCCAGTTCACAGCAAATACTAAGATAATGTTTCTTTGAGTAAATGAATGGTGTCATCAAGATATTGTGCATGTCAGATTAACTTAACCTGTGCCAAAAAAAAGAAAAGAGTTTTAACTGCCTATCAAGAGTTAAGCCTCTTTCTTGTGTTCCTAGTGATTAGAAATCGTAATGAAAAGAAAGCGTGACCTCTAAAAGAAAGTCTACAAAGCAAAGGCAAGAGCAAGTGGAGAGTACATCTAAATACAGAGCAAAAAATCATACTATTTACAAGTTAGGATGGGAAGGTTCACCCCCCAATGGAAGAGCAGCCTCCAATGAACAGGATCATGGTGTCTTTGTTGTTTTTTTAGCACTGCTGCACTTAACAGCTGTCAGAGATAAACTTACCTGTGTTCCGGAACTTCAAGGGAGAAAAATAAAACAAATTTCCCAAGTTACTCTAGCTTTCAATGCAACAGAGAAGTGCAAGTTACTGCTTGGTTTCATTTTGTTTGTTTTCTTTTGTTTCTAGCTATTTCTGCTCTCCAAACATCCCCAGCTTCCAAGTCATACAAAACCCACACGTATAGTTGAAAAACCACTGTTGAATGGCCAAGCAAGTTTCCAACATGAAACATGGCTGGGAATGCTTGCTGCTGCTGTGTGAGCTAAAGAGCATGGGATGGTAAACAGAAGGGACACTCTGCAAAGGCACGGCTACCTGCTACTGCTTTTTTTTTTTTTTTTTTTTCCCTACAGGATGCTACTATTGCTTCCAAATGTCTTTTTAGGTTTTTTAGGCAGTTAAAAAAGTCATACTGGCATTACGAGGTTTAGAAGGTGGGTGCATAAGTCAGAATCTTTTTTGCTAGTATGGGGCAGATACAAAGTATAATGAACTATTAGCTGTGATTGATAGTAAAGATACTATGTTAGTGGTAATGTCGGGGTGCTGATCTTATGTATGTGTTACAGAGATGTGGGAAGCATTTTCCTTTACAATCAGCTCAGCGATAAGCAAAACTGTAGAGTAAACTATGGCACTGCTGGGCTCCCCAGGGTCCAATTAGGAAGCATGATAAATGACTTGTAAGGTCTCTCCCCCACTGATCTGTGGTGGGTATAAGCTGACATTCTCTGTGGAGTCCTAGTGAGTAGTCTGCCTACTCCCATCATACATCTCAGTACATAGGAACACCTTAAATTGGAATTCCAAACTCATTATGCCACGCTGTGTTCTTACTTGGCAGGTGTGTTTCTTCACAGCAGTATACGAGGGGAGGTGTAAGGTGGAATCTCTTACACTGATTTTTTTCCCCATCAAGGTGCTTGTTTAGTTTCATATGTACAAATAACTTATGATGATGAGAGAATATCATGAGGCTGGAGTGACTGTATAAGGGAAATTGTTACTAACCTTAATTTATATCTTGCCTCTTCAGAAGTCGATGCTTCCTCCAGATGGGATAATGGCTTGGTGGTACTAGCACGACTAGTAACCAGTGTTTAGAAGTGAATGCCAATACTATCAAAACCTTTTCTTTGGTTTTGTTTGAAAGATGTCAAAGAGAACACGCATATTTAATGCATGGTGAATATGGAGGAAAATGTAGAGAAGGGAGCCAAGGGACAGATTAAAATTAAGGTTCGTTTATACTTTTTGGGCTATGATAAGACATTTTTCAGGGGCTGGGAGTATTTGATGATTTAATACTTGGAAGAATTTTGTTGTTGTTATTGTTTTCTTCCTCCATGTACTACCAGTTTTTAAGAAGGACTTTAGCTCCATACAGTCTCTGAACCCAGAACTAAGTTCCCAAAGGAAGGACTTCCTTCCTGTCTACACACAGCAATGTTCCTCACAGTCGCCTGCTGTGCTCATGTTAACTAGCACGTGAGGCAGCCTCGAAAGCAAGCCGTGCACTCTAACGACCACAAGAGATTGTGTCCGTTTTCTGTCCATCAAGATCCCGGTCTTCTCACCCTTTGGGGCAGCATGCCAACATTTTCTGCTGCAAATCTCATTGAGCTGTTCTTAGGCAGCTTTATTCCTTTTAATTAAAAAGACAAGACTGCCAATTACTTAAACCTAATCCCCAAATGTAATTGTTACTTTGAAAGATTTTTTTTTCCATAAAGCTCATAGAAGAGCAATATTTCCATCAAATTAAAATTTAGTGGAAGCTTGGATTTTTTTATTAAAAAAATATTCATTTTCAAATCCCTGCTGGCTCTAGACATCTAAATAGCACGGTAAGGCATTAAGAACAGAGTGATCACCAGCAAAGGCTGACTGGTGTAGGCAGATCCAGACTCAAAAAACAGGAAGAGGCATTAGAAAGGAGTTCCAGGACTAAACGTTCTCCTATCTTTAAATTGACTCTGTAGGATTTTTAGTCGTTGAGCTTGAAGCTAAATGTGAATTTTGAGAGAAATAACACTTCCAACCCCTTGTTGAACATTTAAATAGTGGTGTGAATAAATTTTGGATTTATTCTTGCTAGCAACTTTTAGCAAGGGAGAGAATAACAGTTTAGGAAACAGTAGGAGGAAGAGTAAAGAGGTGGGGAGAGATAAGACATGGAAATGGGGAGAAAATCTCACCTATTACACTGTGTCAAAATCATTGGATTGATGAGTGAACTATTGATTCCACATTAAACATTGGTACAATTATCTCACTGATTCTCTAACCACTAAAGAAAATCAGAAGGAAATCAGACTATTGTTCCCATAAAGGAGCCAGGGAATTAGGTATGAAGGTCGACTCAATAATTTTCATAGGTATTAATCAGAGCCAATGATTTTGCTCTAAATTGGTGCTGACATGGCTGCCTAAATTCTATCCGTAGAAACAAAATCCTTGTTTCTGCCAGCCAGTGGGAAGGAGAGACGTATTTAAAAAGTGAAATCCTTCCTAGGACATACCTTATATCCTTGACCAGCAAAAGGTGCAGGTTTTCAGGTTGATGGTCTGGCAGTCATGTGGTAGTGTGTATGATGAGCATCCACTGAAAGTGTGTGAGTGTATATGTGTATGCCACACCACAAGGCACTGTGCAATTTTGCAGCTCTTCTTAAATATAATATTAAGATATTGGTAAGAAAATAATGAAAAATATTTTTTATTTGGCCTTAGGATGCTTCTATATTAAAACTTTTTAGCGGTGTGGGGATTTCAGACATCCTTAGAATCCATAATACATCAAACTATAATAAAAGCACACTGAACTTACATCTAGCTAATGTCCATGTAATATGATATGAGTATACCTGTAAATAGCAGTGCTTTTAAAAATTATAAGACACATGTGTATTTGAATATGATTTTTAAAATTCAATATACCTTCTTTCTAGGAACTTGAAGCTCTCTTTTGTGTGTTATTTAAAATACCACTTTGAGCTTGTAGGCATGAAAAATATAATTTCTTTCCCATTTCACAGTTGGAAAAACTGAATTACAGGAACAATGCTAGTAATTATCCATGATTAATAGAGGTGTGTATGTAAATCAGCCTGAATAAGTGTGTGAAATTAGATGTGCTGATGCCAGATAGCTCTGCTCATGTTTTTAAAAGATGAATGCTTTCATATAAATCTGTGTGAGTTGGGCATACTTCTCACTGTGTTAAGCATATTTGAAAATAGATTCTGTAAAAATTTAAGGACATTAAAGTAACTGAGTGTTATAAGCTCTGTAATATATAAAATAAATTAGATGAACATTTAAAATTCACTGGAAAGATGCATATCTAATGAACATGAATGTATACACAAGGGTGATTATTAATATTCTACAGAGTTATATATGTGCCTGGGTGTAACAGGGGTAGGCTGAAATTTAGGTGTCATTTCATCATTAAGAAGTATGAGAGAAAGGTGCATGTCTCTTTCTTAGGGTTGTGGGGATTGAGTTAATGCAGGCAAAAGCCCTTAAAACTGTAATGGTACATGAGAAGCCTATTATGTATGTTAGCTATTGTTATTATTAATATTATTACCATTATTAGACAAAGCAAAATACTGTTGTATTAAGAAGCTGAAAAGTAGCTTTTTCTTAATAATACTAAGGATAGTATTCTACAGAAAATAAATGAAACTAGACACTATTCAGTATTCTTCACAACATGAGATATGTTCAAAATTTTTCTCCCATTTGACCTCTCATCCTTTTGGAATCTGATTTAAAAACCTATTCCTGGGAGTGCCAGGTGAGGGCGGATATATCCACTCCTCTGACTGTAGATAGAATCTGGCTGCTCTGATGCCAGGCCTGCCTGTAAGAACATCAGTCTCCCTTTGGGAGAAAACATGCCAGGCCGACTTCAGATTTCTGCAAGCCTGGCTTGTTTGTGGTTTGGATTTTAATTTCTTTTTAAACTTTAATTTTGGGAGGGGGTGGTTTGTTTTGTTTTCTGAAAAAGGTTTGGACAGCTGTATTAATCATGCAAACCCAGCCATGTGCAATGCATTTTATCAATGGAAAAACAGGGATGGAATGGCAAGCAGCTGTGAACAAACCCAGTGCCATGCCTGAACCTGGAAGATAATCTCAACATTTCCCAAACCCACTTGCCACATGGGGTTAGTGAATGGAAAGGCTGTTCACTTGGGATAAATAATCAGATGGGAGGCAAACAAGTGAGACACATTCCAGGATTTGTTTTGTTTTGTTTCAAAGTGGCAGTGATCAGAAAGGGATAGGCTGATTGAGTCCAGAGAGCCCCATACTCAAGGGAATTTTTCGCTTGAGAGTTACATAAACAAAACAGTTGTTTGTCCTTGTCATTGTCCCTTGTTCACTTCATTTTAATTTTCTGAGGCTGATTTCAACACTTCATTCTGAACCTACAGTCCTCAATGTGAGAGTGTCTATGGGTGCACTTCCATTATGAAGAAGAGCTAGGCGTGAGTACACTGATGGGGAGAAATGTTATCATTGCTCAGTACCCAGAAACCTCAGGAAACAATGTCAACCTCACAAAGTGAGAAAAGTTCCCCCAGACATTGAGAGCTGACTCTTTCCTTATTTTGCAATTCAGTGGATTTTCTGCAGCAATATAGTTGGAGGTATTTATGCAAATTTATGCAATTCAGGACTCATTTTAGAATAAGTAAAGCTAAATTAAAATTAATGGAAGAAAACACCTATCAGAAACAGATCAAGGATGGAACACTATTTTATTTATATCTTTTAAACTAAGGAGCAGGGAAGCAAACTGGTTTTATATTTTGTTTTGTTTTTTGGCAGAGGGGGAAGGACATATGAAAATTTCTGATTGGCCACAGCCAATATAAATTATCTGTTGGTGGAATTCCAGCATTATTATTATCACTGCAGAAAATCAAGCAATATGATGAAGGAAACCCAAGGGAAATGCATTTGATTTATTGAGCCTTGTTTTTGTTTAATCACAGCTTGAAAGGGTTTAGAACTGCATTCCTGCTGTGACTCTGCTGTGCATCCCCAGTCAGCTTGATGAGCCATGTAGAGTGGGGATAGGAGGGAAGATCCTCCAATGAGAGATATGAAAAATAAAGTAGTTGAAATGAAACATATATCTTTGTGAGGTTGGAAATTAGGGAAGAAAGTTCTCCTTTTTATAATGGGAGGACAGAAAAAAATCTTTGTGACTTTTGAAACACCCACTTTCAAAACACCTTAAGGAAATTAATTGCCTTAAAATCTTTAGGCCATTTTACATCAACCAACTTCTATGAGACAGAAGAGTTCCCAAAGCTGATGACAATACATGATATTCAGTTAAATGAAGATGCCTTGCATTATAGCTATGATCAGAGTGAGGCATGCTTTTCATAGATATTGGGTACTTAACTGGCACCATAAAAAGGGTTAAGCATCCTATTGTTAGTGTTTTTTTCAATGGGAAGCTGCATTTCTCTTGGGTTACCCTGGATTGGAAAGAGAAGAAAAGTGAATCGATCTCAAGGAAGTTAAAGTCCTTGTAAAAAATAGAAAACTTAAGAGGGGACTATCTTTGTATAGCAGACTCTTACACCAGCCATCCCAAGTCTTAATGAACAGCTTTTCAATTTCCACTAGCAGAAGACCAAAGCATTAGTATAAGATAAACTATATTCTCTAAAAACTATTGGATCTAAGAAAGCTAACTACAGTCTACCTACAATGTAAAATCAAACTAGGGTCATTCTCCAATCAACAGTTGAGTTTGTGGGAAATATAAAGTTCAGCAAAATCCCTTGTGCTCCATCCCTAGTCCAGACTGTTTTTCAGTATTTGAACAGCTGTCCTTTGTGAACGGTGTCTGGCTTCACTTTGCTCAAAGTTACATATATCATACTTCGTGATCAGATAAATATTTGAGTTGGTGGCTGCAGAACTGCTCTCACAAATGATACCTAGAATCACAGTGATACTGTACAAAGCTCATCTCAGATGGGGCATGACCTCTTTGAAAATGCTATCCAATAGTACAAATGCTTATGTGTGTGTTTTTCATATCAAGATATTTGCAAGATGGCAACATGATAAAATGGTGTCAATCTCTGCAGCAACGCTAGAACATAAATGTGTTAAAATAATTGTGGCATGTCAGGAATTCAAAATGGGATATTTGCTGTGAACAGTAAGTATCATGTCAAGTTTAAAAAACAGGCACATTTTAACAGTCTTATTTTTAGTGGCTGGAATTAGAAACAGATTTCATTGTTTTAGGGAAGATTTTTTTTTATTATTAAACAGAGTTCTTCTAAGCTTTCATACTAAAAATAGTTTGTCCTCTTTCTAAAATTTGACAACTCTTTTATTAAGCTGTCTAGTTGATCCTTGAAATCTTGCAATCCTTAGTTCAAAAATAATTAAAATACATTTGCATACGTGAATGCATATACATGCGACACATTGCATTATTGACACTGAATACACACAAGTTTGCATGAATTTATAGTTTGGACAAATGTTAATGAAACATGATTCATCTTCAAACTTATAAAACAGCAGCTTTCTACCTTTAATTCTGAGCACATTTCCTTTATAGTGTGTATGATAATCTTGTTTAATAGGATTTATTTTTTGCACGCTAGGCCCCGCATGGCCTGGTTTCCATTTTTTCTCAGGTCTTTGAGTGCTATTTGCAAATCACTTTTCTGGAATTTAATTTCAATGGTAGGTTGGTTTCATTTCGGATTTTTTATATTGTTTTAATTTTATTTGCCAATTTCCCTTTAAATAGCCTTAAGCTAGAAAGTTGTGGCTGCAGCTTGCATCTAAATATGATGTAGGAGGCAAAATTTAATTTGAGTGCATATAAAGTTTATGAAAAGGAATTCAGAATGATTATTCTGTTTTTTTCATTTATGTTTTCTAAGATAGGTATATTTAAAAGGAAAGAAAAATACCCATGAATTGGCCAAGATTTTAAGAGAAAATAATGTCTTTGTTATAATCTGGTTGCATTGATTAACCTTTAGCAGTATATACATTAATTTTTACAAGTAATACCCTTCAGATTCAGATTATATAAACTTCCAACTGTGACGGTGGTCAGTCAAAAATTTGTATTTCTGTGGCTAGAGAACTTAACTGGCTGTGTCCCAAATATGTGAGTTCCTAGTTACTTATAATACATACTGACTGTAGAAAAAAATTGCTTGCTGAGTTTAATATTGCCTTCACAGCTACTGACCAATTTGAAGATGAGTAGGATGATAGTCTTGTTCCATGCCTATTCAACTGATGGTTGGAAGCAACTAATTGACTTTTATTAAAAGGTTTAAGGGAAAAAATGATTTATATTGTATGTGAATTTTATGAATGTGTTTTTCTCCCTTTGTGTGTTTTGCATGTTATAGATGATGGAGAATGACCCAGGAAGAGAGCTACAGTGATAAAAATCATACTGACCTTGAATGGGGTGGGGGATTGTGGGTAAAACACGTTCTAAAGGGGAAAAAATAGTAATCATCATGGAGAATTTAAATACATATCTTTCTTATGTTTACTTATTCAAACCATTATACAACAGATGAATTTCCATGCTTACAGGATCATATCTCTCATAAAACATTCATCTGTACTTCCTATTAACATTAAACTATCAAAGAAATGTATTAATGAAATTAAAAATACAGAGCCTTTAAAAAGTTTAGCTAGTGTAGGGGACAACATCAGATTGTGGTAACCCTACATACAGAATCCTACCCACCACCAAGAGTATACATCTTTTAGAGAGTTGGAGTTGAGGGTGTTTATAGTCGTGATCAAATTCAGGTGATACATCTTGGTCTTGGTTCTCGTCTCTTTAGCTCATGACAGAGGAATGCGTGTCAGCTATAGACTTCTTTCCTCTCTCTAAGCCCTATAGTTCATATCAGCTTTAGCCAAGCATCTGAAAAATTTACTGTGGGTAATATTAGTGCAACTTTTCCCTCAGGTTTTTACTTCCACATTGCTGATACCAATATAGGAGTAAAGTCAAGGTAATAAGTTTCTTAGCATAATTTTATTTTTAGTCTATTCCTTAATCCCCCTCTTTTTATAATACAGTCTCACCTGAAATTTGATCAACCAATCAAATTTGCTTGATGATACATCCTATTGAGTGTAACAAGATTTTTTTTTGCACCCTGAGGTGTTAGTTTATAAGTATCTCGTAGTCCCATACATAAACTACCTACCATAAATAGAATGTACTGACAGAGTTCAGAATTTAAGGTGTCCTTCATCTATCTCAAGAAAAGTTTAAATCCTCTTCTGAGGCTGTTTCAGAAATACAGAATGGAGTATTGGGGGAGAATGTATTATTTGCTAACCCCCAAATTATGTGATAGTGTAACATAATTAGCACACACTTTTGTACGTTTCTCCTAGCAGCTTGATTAAATAAAGACCAATGAGAAATGAAAATCAACAAAAATCAAAACCACAATGAGAAAAGCATATGTGCATATTCAAATCCGATATCCTACCATCTTGTACCATGTGCAGGAAAAGAGTAGATTTCACCTGGACTTTGGGCACTGTATGCGTCTGCACACTGAGAAAACTCAGTCTCTTTGCAGAGTCAGCTTTTCTCTAGCTTGGCTGAAGTCGTCACTTAAATATGGAAGTTTCCTAAGTCCATTAAGATGGAGCAGGTCAACAGCAGCCCAGTGAACAACTGTGTCTTAGTTACACAAGTGTCAAGTCAAAAAATGGTTTAAACCTCCACTAGTTATTTGGTATTAAGTTTCCAGCTTTGAAAATAAATAGCTAAACTGCTTTTAGCATTTTTGTAGCAGTTGGAGACCACCGTCCCATATTATACTCTTTCTACTGAATTTAATTTTTATTATTACTATTATTATTCAGACTGTTTAAATGACTCAGCTTCGTATTTTCTCATCATGCTGTTCGCAGCTGGGAAAATGCACTCTGCCCTTATTTCCACATGACCATTTATATGGCTTAACCATCTCACCCACCCTCCTCTCAGTGCCTTTCAGCTGCTTCTCAGCTTGTTATTACCGTCTTAGCTCCACCCTGTTATCACTGTCTTAGGCCCATCATACCCCATTAGTTATTCTCATTCTCTTAATTCCATCCTATTCATGTATCTTTCTTAGATGCCTCTCCATCCCAGTTTGTATTCTTATTCTTTGACCATTATTCTGTTGCTGTTTTATAGTTCATGCTAGACTTTGTAGAATCCTGTAAGAGTGTAAAGTGAAGTAAATACTACCTTAGGAGGAAAAAGAAAATTTCCAACTTTTGATTTTCAAAAATAAGGGAGGGCAAAGCCCTTGGTGCCATTGGCTTCTCCTTTGGCTGCTGCTGCTTGAGGAAAACACACTTAGCAGCTGACTGGGAGATTTCTGAAACAGAACTACAAGATTGTCCCTAGTACTATATGCTGTGTCTCTTAGGAAGGTCACTCTTTTTTTTTTTGAGACAGAGTCTTGCTCCATCGCCAGGGCCAGGCTGGAGTGCAGTGGTGCAATGTCGGCCCACTGCAACCTCCGCCTCCCGGGCTCAAGCAATTCTCCTGCCTCAGCCTCCCGAGTAGATGGGACTACAGGCGTGTGCCACCATGCCCAGCTAATTTTTGTATTTTTAGTAGAGAGGAGGTTTGACCATGTTGGCCAGGATGGTCTCGATCTCTTGACCTTGTGATCCACCCACCTCAGCCTCCCAAAGTGCTGGGATTATAGGTGTGAGCCACCGCTTCCGACCTTAGGAAGGTCTCTTAACTCTGAGCTTTGGTTTCTTATCTGTTAAGTGGTTGGGGGAGGGGAGGTGTGTCCACAGACAACCCACTTAAGGAGTTTGCATCTAATGCTTCAAACTACATATGGGTAGATAGTGGCTCAAACTGTTTTATTGTGTGGCATCTAAAAGTAGCTGGTTAAAAGGCTTTGCCAAGTCTTCACTCTGTTAATCAGATTAGGGTGCAGTGGCTTGATTTTGGCTCAGTGCCTTCTGCCTCCCAGGCTCAAGCAACCCTCCCACTTCAGCCTTCCTAGAAGGTGGGACCACAGGTGCACACCACCACGCCTGGGTAAATTTTTTTGTATTTTTGGTAGAGTTGGGGTTCCGCCAAGTTGCCCAGGCTGGTCTTAAACTCCTGAGGTCAAGAAATCCACCCACCTCAGCCTCAGCTGGGATTACAGGCATGAGCCACTGTGCCTGGCCTAGGCTTTGCCAAGTCTTAACTAGCATCATCAAGTGGTGTATGTTTAAACAGCAAGCCTTTCAGATGACAAAATGCTTTTTAAAGAAAATGGGGATTATAAAGACTCCCTCTAGTGTTGGATTACTTAGGTAGTACTTGAAATTTAGTCAACTATGGCTTTACAAGTTAATGATATTTTAAAGTTTAAAAAGAAAATTAAAAGCACCTCCTACACACCTACACACAGATGCAGCAAAGCCCAGTGAAGATTTTTTTTTGTATTTTTCTTCTTTTGTACTCCAAAGCCTCAAGAGATGTTTATAATCCTCGCATTTCTCTAAAGCACAAGGTAATCAATCAGTAGGATTGTCCTTTAATGTGAGGGAATATTCTCCTCCTAGACCAAATGCTGACTGCTAGGCTGGAATAGTCACTGAGAACTTCAACATGCCACAGATAACCCAATCGCTGAACTAATCTGGTGGTAGCAGGCTATTGGGGGTTAATGAAAATGGAGGTGGGAGGCAGTGCTCTTGGGTGAGAAGGGATAGAGCAGTATAAAGACAGAGGAAAGGCCTCATTGAGTGAGAAAAAGGAGAAAAAAATAGATTCTTCTCACCTCCAAACTTACAAGATATATTTCCTAACATTTAAGCCCCCGTATACAAATGCAGATGTGTTGATTTAGGGCCTGCACTCTTGAAATAGACTACCTGAATTTAAATCTCAGGCTCAGCCTTACTTAGTTGCACTAATCACTTAACTTTTTTATGTAATGGAGAAACAGTACATAGTAGGGTTGTTGTGATGCGTGCCTATAGTCCCAGCTACTCAGGAGGCTGAAGCGGAAGGATGTCTATAGCTCAAGTGTTCTGGGCTGTGGTGTACTCTGCTGGTTGGGTGTCTGCACTAATTTAATATGGTGGCCTCCCGGGAGTCTGACACCAACAGGTTGCCTAAGGAGAGTCAAACTGGCAAACTGGCACAGGTCAGAAATAGAGCAGATCAAAACTCCTATGCTGATCAGCAGTGGAATCATGCCTATGAATGGCCACTGCACTTTAGTCTGGGCAACATAGCAAGACCCATTTCTGATACAAAAATATAATTTAAAAAAATCAGATCATGTATGTGAAACATTTAGCACAGTAGATACTGCAGAGTACATTGCACTCACTTAATAAGAAGTGGTAACATTTAAATTATCACCCTTTCTTCCTCCATGTCCATTGTTTTAAATCTAACTCAACATGAGCACAAAACAAGATAAACCTATCACCTTTGTGGGTGAATTTTAGTTATTAGTCTGGAAACACAGTCTGTTATGTTACTTATGCAGACAGTGGAACTTCTCTTGGCATCACTCGAAATCCAAGTTCTCATCTATGTGATGCATATCCCGCTGTCTGAGAAAGACTGGGGAGCCAAATCTTTGCCCATACATTGTGCCATTGCATTAACGCATTCAAAAAGTTATATAAGGTAATGCTTAGCCCAAGGATGAAGAAAAACATATACAGGGCATTACTTGGTTATACAAACTGAGGTATTGCAGATCTTTGACAAACAGAGTGCTAGAATGTGTGGAGAACTAGATGAATGAGAAAGGAATGCTTCCACCAGCTCAGGAAAAAACTACTATGAATCCAATGTATTCTTACACTCTCATTCCATGATTTTGACCCCTCTGGAGATCAGTATTTGAATAGAGAGTGGGGAAGTGTATGCATGCATGTGACCGCAAGTTGACACTGTGTGAAAAGTCAGCTCATCGCTGTGGTGGACATGGCTGAAAATGTGCTGACACACCAACAAAGATGAATAATCACCAACTCTTCAGGGGCTCTGGCTCTGAGTCTTTACCTGCTGCTGCCTCTGGCTGGCAGAGGCTCACCAGCTGCCTGTTATTCTCTGGACTGGCTTGGTCAGCAGAGCACCCCACTGCCCATACAGTGCTTCTGTCAGGGCTGTGGCCACAGACACCCGCCCCCAAGCATTTCTCCCCTCCTGGCTCTGTTCTGTGGAAAATTACCTCTGCTGACACTTGCACAGTGTTTCCTTTTCCCATTAATCCTGTTTATTTGAATGCAAATAATATTTACTCACACAAGTACTCTTACTCTTCCCCTCCTTCCTTTTCTCCTCTCTCTCTCCCTCCTTCCCTTCCTTTTTTCCTCCCTCCCTTCCTTCCTTCCCTCCTTTCCTCCCTCCCTTCTTTCCTTCCTTCCTCCCTTCCTCCTTCCCTCTTTTCCTCCCTCCCTCCCTTCCTCCCTCCCTTCTTCCCTTTTTCCCTCCCTTCCTCCCTCCCTCCCTCCCTTCCTTCCCCCTTCCCTTTCCCTTCCTTCCTTCCTTCTTTCCTTTCATCTTTCCTCCCCTCCTTCTTTTCTTTCTCTACCTCCCTCCCTCTCTTTTCCTTTCTTTTCTTTTGGAACTCTGTGAAATTATCAAGTTCTAGCCATGCAGGCTGTAACAACGCATCTCCCAAAACTAACTGGTGGTGAGTGGGTGGGTGGAGGAAGTGCCATTCCTGTTACAAAAGAAGCAGAGCTTCTCCCCCAAAAGGTTTGTTCTTAGGCCTTGGAACTAAGAAATAGTGCAATAGATTTACCAGTATTCTGCAATTTGAATCGTTCCTTTTCACCTCAAAGCCTAATGATCTTTCGTATTTTATTTTTCAGTAAGTATTATACCTCCTAACTTTACGATAAAGGCGGGACATCAATTCTAAACCAAATGCTGATGCGTGTGGTGGCTCTAGCATGCGGCCAAAGACACAACTGGGGTAGTGCCTATGTGGGACCACCAGGAGTAGTACATCATTAATTGCTGCACCACATAATCCTCAAATGTATAATGGAGGGTGATCTCTACTACATCTTAAAAGGAAGTGTGATAGGATACACTTGTCTGGTTATCCCCTGATTCTCAGTATACAAACAGAAACTCTGTAAGATTCTTGATATTTCTCAGTTTTGCTGGGTTAAGTCCTTTAAATGGACTTCTGTTATAGGGCATTGGTATTGTAGGGCTTGATGTTACCTTCCATGACCACTAGCAGTAGGTCATTGCCTTTGACCTAGTCTACGCTCACTTTCCCTCCTCCCTCAAGTATTCCATCCTTCCAACCTCTTTCTTTTTCCTCTCTCTCAATCTATCAGTGACATTTTATTTATTATTTGATATATCATTAGTATAGTTCTTAGTCTAGGTTAAATAGAAAGAAAATATACTTTAATGCAAATGTGTAATTTTTCACTTTCTGTAACTCATCCAATTATCCTATCTTCTCCTTACTCATCTCTATACAACCTTCTTTTTAAGTTTTTAAGTATATGTTGTTATACTTAACCAGGTCCACTTAGATTTGGTAAATCTTAAATTCACAGCTGAGGGTGGTTTTCACCCCCACCATTTATGGAATCCTTAATGTTAGGAATGAATCGGGTAACTACAGTTCTTAAGTAGTATATTCTCAAGTGTCTTACAGATATTGATATCTCTAGTTGAGGCAAAGAATGCTGATGTTTGGTCCTTGGAGACAAGTAAACAGGTTGTGAATTTTAAGCTTTATATAGATGCAGCATTTGTATAGCTGTATCTCATCAAACTGTCACAGAGTGAAGTCAATGAGAGTTATAAATGAGAAAGTAAAGGCCAAAGTTAGAGTTGTTTGTGGTTATTGTTTTCATAAGTGGAGTTCAATCTTAAAGTTTTAAAATGGCTTTAACACTACATTTCAAGAGAACGCTCACTTAAATTGATTTTTCTTCTAAAAAAAATATATTTTTTTCCTGAAGGCTCATCTAGATGGAATATAGCCAGATAGAGACATTTCTTCTGGTCATAGTATTTCTAGTTTTTCCAATTGAACCTGTGCAGAAAACAAGAATGAACTTAGTGGTTTGTTATTCCAGAATAATGGTAGTACTTTTCTTTTTAACTTTTCCCTTTAGTCCAAATGAACTTTCAGATTCAGCATGGACTAACTTTTTTGTTTCTTTTGCTTATTCTGATAAATGTTTCTCTATTCTAAATGTTATCATTTTCCTGTGATTCCATTTAACATCCTTCTGTTTCTCAGGGGGCGTCTGCTTCTGTGCTCACAGTCACCTGCCCAATAAGGCAGGGAGTTAGAGACTTGACTCTAACTTGCTGTTAAAGAGCAGGACTCCAAGGTGGGGTCTCCTGTTAACATCTGTGACTTTAGAATGACCACGCCCTCCTTGGTCTACTTTCAGCATCTTCTCTGGTCTTCAGAAATGTTCGTTTTTCCTACCATTATATCTCTGTTCCAAAAATATATCAGAAAAGTAATGTCTCCTACTGTCGTACAGAAAGCTTTCTGCAACCATTTTTCCTCCTTTAGATTTTATATTATGCTTTAATCATTTATTCCACTCTTCCTCTTGTATTGTTAAAAAGATACTTTTTTTTTCTAGCCTCTCCCTTCTCTCATCACCTTATACATTCTCACTGAATATTTCTTCCTTAGTCACTCTTATTACTGCCTTAAACACACACACACACACACACACACACACACACACACACACACACACACACACAAAACTGTTATCCATTTCCAGGCTCTTACATCACCTCTGCTTCTTAAAGGACCACTGCCAAAGAGACTTGTATTCTCTGAATACTTTTTCAGTTTAAATAACTAGGAAAAAACAAAACAACAACAAAACTAAAGAAAACAAACAAAATCTAGGCAGTTATCAGAAGCAAGAAAGAATATAGAGAGAAGTTGCTCCATTTATAAGTCCCGCCTACACACAGAGATTGAGAACCCTGCCTTTTTGTTTCAGGGCATATATCCTTATTTGTGTTTAAGTGAACTTTTAATAGACAAGGGAATGGTTTTCACATTTTTCATGTGAAAAGTCAATTTAATTCCACCAAGTTGGGCCCTGCTTTGGCGTACTTACTGAAAAGGACTAGGCTGGCGTTGGTGACTCCCAGCTTGTTGGCAGCCACACAGGTGTAGTTGCCATAGTGCTCTTCAGTGACGTTGGTCACCGTCAGCGAAGACTGGCCCTCGGTACTCTTAATCTCAAGGCCATTGGCACTGTTTATCCTAAGAGTTCAAGAACAGAAGAATAGAAAGGAACACTGATGAAGATTTTAGCTTAGGAATTCTTTCCCCGTCCTGACACTGGAGGAAAAGGAGAGAAAGGAAGTAGCCAGAATTTGTTGTTCCATGCCCAATTCCTATTTTAATTGTGCAGTGCCATATTATTAGAATCAATGTCCATCAACAGAGAAAAACAGGAAACGGGTTTGAGTTTCTGTTATAGGCAAGAAAGACATGCAGGTGAAAACCACCCATTGAACTGTTTTTATATTTTACCTGGCTGCTTTTGGGCTTCAGCTTAAGAGCTACAGCCCCCAAAGGATTTGAAAGAAACATTAAAAAGGAAGATTGTAAGAATATAGTTCTATGTAATTACAACTAGCTTGGCTTCGGCTTTGTTGTGAGGTTTCTGGTGCCCCCTGGCCCAAGCAGTGGAGCCACAGGGGATGGTAGGTTTGGCACATACCTAGTGTCATCCCGGTACCACTCAAAATCAGGTGCAGGCACTGCCGAGGCCTCACATTTGAGTGAAGCTTGTCGTCCTGTGGTGGCTTCGTTACTCTTGGATTCTGTGATAGTGGGAGGATCTGTAGGAAGGACAGGCACACAGGTTTATATGAGGGTAGGCATGCTTATCAGGAAGGAATGAAGAAGGACAATCTGATTAGAGAGATGCAGGAAGGGAGCCATCTTAAAGCTCCATTTGTGTGAATTATGTGATCAGCTAAATGGGGTTGATCACCAAAAAACTAAAAAAAAATAAAAAAGAGATAATTTATGAAAACATAGACTTGGTTTATTTAAATGAGACACTTAGCAGGGTTTTATGGAACTGGAACAAGGATTTCTTTTTCCCTTCTCCAATAGGTCATGGTATTACAATCATAGACTATAAATATTTTTATGGTCTTTTTATAAATGAAGCAATGATACCAAAGGACTTAGGAATCTCAATGTATAATTTGACCATTTTTCTTTTTCTTCTTCTTCTTATAGTTTGAGATGGCTTTGAGGAGTCTGATGAAAATGATAGCTGGCTAATAACCGAAGTTTGGTCTGATATTGTTGCAGGATTCATAAACAAACAAACAAACAAACAAAACTAGTATTAGGTAATTACCTATGTGTTCACTTATCACCACAACCCAGGTAAATTTAGCTTTTATGAGTGGGGGTATGGTTTAAAGTCCATCCTGGTGCATAGAAGACTTACTGGCATATCAGTCTTCTATTCTCTCTGGCAGTTGTGCCCTTGATTTTTATGCCCAGGAATGAGCCTACAAAACTATCGCAGGCTTGAAATCAGCTGGGAAACACATTTGACACTCTAATTTTCCATGACTCATTCAAACAATCCTACGAGGATGGAAAAAGTGTTTGTACGTCCACTTGACTGTGTTAGGATTGTAGACTCAAGCTCCTGCACTTGATGATGCTGTGTTTGTGCAGGTTATGGACCTTCAAGGAGAGAAGGCCATTCCTGTCCAAAGGTTGTTTGCCAGAAAATGGCAACTTGGCTAAGTGCACATGGGAAAAACAGATCCTGACACTCTGTTTAGACTTTGTAGCTGAAAAAGCTCATCTAGGAAAATAAGTGAATGTTTCTGCACAAATTCATTAAACCCCAGCCCTTCAGCACTTGGTCTGTCTTCCTTGTTTCTGATTTTTTTTTTCATATTCAAAAACTATCACCTAAGTTTTCTACCTATAGAAGACTGTAATTTTCTGAGTTTAAAAGAATGTATGAGAAAGCATCTGATTTGTCTGCAATTTCCTTTCTCATTTTATTTTCCCATAAGCTTAGACATTTTTAAATCACTGTCAGAGTTAGAGCACATTTGAATAAACACTTGTATGTAAACAGGCGTGCTAAATGGGGTTTTGTTGTTTTATTGCTGTTGGTAGTGTTGTTTTACTTTAGACTTACATTCTTATTCCGTATAAGCACTAAATGGGAAGATGCTGTAGTAAAATGAACCATGGGTTGGAAACTAGGAGTCCTGGGATTTGGTTTGGGTTTGGCTGTTTGGACTTCCCATCATACATTTTCTTTCTGGGCCTTGCTTTTATTACCTATAAAATGAGGGGATCCTATTTTAATGATCCCCTTTCCAACTGTAAACTATCCCAATTCTTGTTAAAACTGCTCATTCTTTACAAATGGGCAGTTGGCATCATTACGATCCAAGTGTATTTTCAAACCCTTAATTAATTTAACTCTTAAATTGCTAATTTTCCAAATTATAACTCATTTATTTATTCCATGGGTTAGGAACCAGGATTAGCAGTTGAGAAGAGGAAATTTGAGATCTGATTTTGACTCTACTCTTAACCAGAGCTGTGGTCCAGGCAAACAACTGTACTAGTTTGAGCCTTTTCTTTATCTTTGAAAAGAATAAGCTAGCTACTAAAACTGGTTATACAGATCATTAGAGCACATCAGTTCAAAGGCTAATCCAATAATTGGTAGTAGTGGTGCTGTGGGGAGATACTAATAAAGGGACGGGACATAGAATAGAGGTTCTGGGCTTGGATTTAAAGTTTGGTAGACATGAGCTCAAATCCAGGCTCTGTTCCTCATTATCGTTCATCACTTGAGAGTTTAATACTTTGCCCATAGTCACATTGCTTCCATTTCCTCATCTATAATATGTTGGGGCTGGGCGTGATAGCTCATGCCTATAATCCTAGCCCTGTGGGAGGCACAAGCAGGTGGATCACTTGACGTCAGGAGTTTGAGACCAGCCTTGCTAACATGACAAAACCCCATCTCTACTAAAATACAAAAAACTAGCCAGGTATGGTGGTGTGTGCCTGTAGTCCCAGCTACTCAGGAAGCTGAGGCACAGGAATTGCTTGAACCCAGGGGTTGGAGGTTACAGTAAGCCGAGATCAGGCCAGTGCACTCCAGCCTGGGCAACAGAGCACTCAAAAATAAAAAATGTTGAAACCCAAGGGAGGGAAGTACATTTGAAGGCTGAAAGATATTAGGCCTCAGAACTGATGAGACTGGAAATGGATTTCATAAGGGTGAGGAAAAGGAATGTTGAAAAGGTAACACCCCGATTTCTGGCTGGGGCATCTGTGTAATGCCATTCACTGAGATAAGATGCATAAGTAAAGAAATAGACAACCAGCAGCAGAATACTCAATAAATACTAGTTTCCTGTCCTTAATTCTTCTCACTGTATTGGGTTCTTAAGCTGCCGATGACTCCATCACCTGTAGCACAGTGCCCCACTGATGTTGGCTGGAGATAATTTTGCTTATGATTTTGTTTGTTCAATTTTCCAATTTGAGAAAGAAGTTTTAACCACTGTGAGTTTCTGGAGCCACACAGTTATAACTGCCAACTGGTGACTATTCCCCTCAGTCCCCTACCACCTTGGGACCCAGGGGAAATAAATGATTTTTTCTGATTGAAAAATTTGAGAAGAAGAGACTGGGCCTGTTTGGCTCATCCCTTTGCTGTCTTCCTTTTGGGACCAAGCTTCTGGCAGGTAGCAGAGGTTCTCTTCTGTTTCTCCATGACAGAAGTCCTACTTGGACTCTCTCCTTTCTGCCTTCATGTGGGCAGGCTGTCCCACCCCGGGGCTGCTATGACTGGGGAGGTAAGTCGGCCACACTAAGCTACTATCTCTAACCACCCTGATCTCTAAAAATGCGAACATTTAGGTCTCCCTGACCACTCTTTTCCTTACTTCTCAATTTGTTCGGAATCTGAATTACTAGGCAGTAAGCTATTTATTAGCCCCTCAGAGACCCCAGCACGGGGAAGCTGGTAGTAAAGTAGGATTGAGCACTTACAAGTGCACTAATCTAATCAGCTACAAAAGCCAACTACTTGCTTCTCTCTGAAAACTTAGGAAGTTTCTTGTACCAGGGTAAATCTATGAATACTGATAAATACATAAAGAGCTCATTGTTTCTAATATTTTTCAAATGACACCATGGTGCAAGTTTATTTTTGCATGGCTTGTTGAAATGAACATTTCAAAATTCATTTGTAATGAATTCTGTATAGGTGAGGCGAAGAAAGACTATTACAAATCACACGGCAGCATGCCTTGTGTAGTTAAAATAATAGATGTCCTTACTCAAAATATGGTTATAATAAAAATGTGGCTCCATAAAAATGCTGCACAGAGAGATGCATTGTTATTCTTTATGTGACTTTGGAATAGCTTACAATTGCCAAAGGACTCTTCCAGTTTACATTAATTCAAAATTCCATGCTCTGAAAATATAAATAGGGCCTTGCTTCTTCTGACATCACCAATAACAAGACTCTTTCAATCAGAATGAATATGGTAACAAAACAGAGGACTAGAAAACAAAATATCATTCATTTAATCTTACTAATATTGGGAATATTAGTATAAAAGAATAACATTCTGAATAGCAAACTTAATGTATAGTCATTTATTGCATGTCAGCACTCTGCTAGGTTTTAGATATCCTCTTTACTTAAATAATTAGCTCTAGGAGGTAAATATGATTAATCTCATTTTATGAAAGAGAAGATAGGCCTACAGAGGGTTAGTAAGTGGTCTAATTCACATCATTTGACGGATCCTGGATTTAACCCCAGGTCTATCATGTCCTGAAATCCATGCTCTGAACCTCTCCACTGTGGTACTTCCATTTGAATGAGTTCTTTTGGAGAACAATAAATTCCTTTTTTTTTCTTTTTAGTATAAAGGACTTGTTCATTTTTTTATTTTTTAAAAATTATACTTTAAGTTCTGGGATACATGTGCAGAACGTGCTGGTTTGTTACATAGGTATACACGTGCCATGGTGGTTTGCTGTACCCATCAAGGAGGACAATGAATTTCTAATAGGAAAAAATACCATTCAGGGGAGGGAGCATGCAGATAGATGGAAAGGTAAACACTGAATATTTCTATTATTTACAGGGTACCAACAGTGGCACAACATGCAGTGACATAGTGGATATAAGCCTGTATTAGGAGTAAGGAAATGCAGACTCAGTCTCTGCTAGTGCCACTTAGGTTGTTACCATGAGACATAATGATCCCCTGCAGCCCCTCACCTGTGAATATAGATGATGATGCCTGCCTGTCTCACAGGTTAGATGTCAATATCAAATGAAGTCATTTACATGTCAGCACTTTAAACACTTAAAGTGATTACATTTGTTATTTATAGTAGTATTATTCACTTGGTGTGAGGGATAAAGAGAGGACCTTGGAGTTAGACCTGGATTCGAATTCCAAGTCTACCACGCACAAACGCTGTTTGATTTTGTGTCAGAGCATGTTTACACTCACTGAGCTTTGTTTGGTCCTCTCTACATGGGGATGATATAGATGGTCTCCCATGGGTAGTGTGCAATGTAGAAAGCAGCAGAGGCAGAGGGTGTAGGCAATAAAAAACACATTGTCTGTAGATAATTTAGAAATCATAAGAAGACTGATTTAGAGTTGCTTTTTTTTTTTTAAGTCACTATGTGCTAGCAATATCAAACAATGTATATTAAACAATGCCAGTGATAAAGTAAATACTTTTCACTGGGGCAGGCCAGGCTCAATACACCTTTCCATTTAATTGGTGATATGGTTTGGCTGTGTCTCCGTTCAAAATCTCATCTCAAATTGTAGTCCCCATAATCCCCAGGTGTCAAGGAAAAGACCAGGTGGAGGTAATTTAATCATGGGGGCAGTTCCCCCACACTGTTCTCGTGATACTGAATGAGATCTGAAGGTTTTATAAGTGTTTGGTAGCTCCTCCTCCCCTCATTCCCTTTCCTGCCGCCTCGCGAGGAAGGTGTCTTGTTTCTTCTTTGTTTTTCACCGTGGTCGTAAATTTCCTGAGGCCTCCCCATTCGTGTGAAACTGTGAGTCAACTAAACCTTTTTCCTTTCTAAATTATTCAGTCTCAGGCAGTTCTTTATACCAGTTTGAGAATGGATTAATATAGTTGGCCACAGTTGGTGTAATGATTACAGTGAATTGATATGAAATCTCTAAGCGAGTCTTGGTACTCTGAAGGTACTCAGAAAATTATGGTTCTTGTCCATATTGCAAAATTATGATAAAACATGATAATACTCTGGATTGTTACTGAGTATTTCCTCTGAAGACCTCATAACAGATTTATAAATATTAGTATATGTCTTTACCATTACCTTCCCAAAGGCAGGAATAAACTAAAGATGAGCATGGAGACTGAATAGATGTAGCTATGAGTAGCTAGAGAAATTTGCCAGTCTGGTTCCATATTAAATGGGCATTTTCCTGGCTAAGGCAGGCACATCACTTGAAGTCAGGGGTTTCAGAACAGCCTGGCCAACAACACGGTAAAGCCATGTCTCTACTAAAAAATAAAAAATTAGTTAGTTGTGGTGGCATGTGCCTGTAATCCCAGCTAACTGGGAGGCTGAGGTATGAGAATTGCTTGAAGCTGGGAGGCAGTGGTTGCAGTTAGCCAACAGGCCACTGCACTCCAGCCTGGGTGATAGAGCAAGACCCTGTCTCAAAAACAGACAGCCAAGTTATTTTCCTAATATTTTCTCATTGGGTGATTTTTGAACCAAATCACTGAAGATTCCAGTTAAAATACATATACATTATCTGGAGGCAACAGGTGTCTCCAGTCCCAATTGTGTATTCCGTGGCAACCTCTTTCTCTAAATAAATAGCTATCAGATGCAAGGCAAGCTTACATTTAGAAATGTCAGCTCCACAAGTGCCCCAGCTTGGGTGTTGGTTGGGTTGTTTAGCTCTGGACACCAGGGTGGAGGCAGAACTGAATTCAAAGAGACAAATAAAGGGAAAAGGAGTTGCGAAAAGTGACAATGTGAACCTATTTGGAAAGAAACCTGTGGGAAAGTGGAAGGTGGGAACATCAGCTGGTCAATGGGGTAGGGACAGGCTTGAGAGCTGGGAGTAGCTTTTGAGAAGAATTTTTCCAGGAATAGGAAGAGTCCAGTATTGAAAGAGTCCAGATAAAATTAATAGTCTGTATTTGTTAAGCATTTACTAGGTGCTAGATATTATTCTAGGGATACTGGGCAGTAGGATGAGACAAATTCTGGGTGGCCGAGGTGGCAGATCACCTGAGGTTGGGAGTTCGAGACCAGCTTTACCAACATGGAGAAACCCTGTCTCTACTAAAAATACAAAATAAGCTGGGCGTGGTGGCACATGCTTGTAATCCCAGCTACTTGGGAGGCTGAGAATTGCTTGAACCTGGGAGGTGGAGGTTGCAGTAAGCTGAGATCGTGCCACTGCACTCCAGTCTGGGCAACAAGAGAAAAAATCTCAAAAAAAAAAAAAAAAAGTAGTTATATTTAATGCATTGTGAGAACCGAAACTGAGGAACTGCACCTAGAACCTGCAATGAAAGAATGGACCGTTCCTAGGACTGGTATCTGAAAGAAATTAACAGTTACATTGTGGGTAAAATACAGAAAGCTAGAAGTCCTGTCTATTGTCTAAATTATACAAAGCTTATTTAATTGAAGAGATTTTGAGCCAACATTTTAGCTTTCTGTAAATCCCAGGACCTCCTACCACTTAGAAAATAGATTTTGCATGTAAAAATGGCTATGTGTAATGCATACTGTATGCCTACTGCAGAGAAGTGCTATCCAAAAGAAGTAAAAAGGAGAGACCATAGAATCCAGCTTGTGAACTCAACAGGAGAGACTGTTGTTCCTCTCTTCTTTACTGCTCTAGTCTCTCAGTGCTCTGCAACAGACATCTGTTGGCAACTGAGTAAATGAGTCAATGAAATGCTGGTGGGAGAAATTAGCAGCCCTGAGAGTTCTTTTCTTGTAATGGTACTCAGGTTCTATTCATTACAATAATCTATTTGGCCAGAAGTTATCTTAACCATCTTGATCCCTGACCTAATTCCAAAGGCTGTGTTTTGAAAAAGAAGCAGAATCAGTTTAAATAACTGATTTCATGGCCAGTAGGATTAGGTAAAGTGACAAAGGTGATTCCTGGGCATTTCTCTGTATGCAAGAGTATTGCTAGGCAGCCTCAGCTCCATAATTCAATTGGAGAGACTTCATCTACTTAATACAACTATATTTAAGTTGGATGAATTTGTTTCAACGGGACAACTGCTGTGATGACTGGTTTTAATATATAAACACAGCTTATGAGGTTTTGGTAAAAAGGTGATTCCAAAGGAAATTCACAAAATATTTTTCCAGATTTGTGACCATGTTATTTACAAAATTTGGAGAAATGTTAAGAGGACAGAGTTTGGGAGTTTTTCACCTACTCATTCAATACACATTTACTGAGCAATTTTTATAAAGTCAGGCACATGCTAGGTCCTGCTTGTTAGGACATACTGGATCTGTGACTAAACTCATTATAGTTTTCCATATAGTTTGTTATGAAGTATCTTTTTAGAATCTCAAGGTCTGTCCATATTCTTCTGTGGTTCACTCATCACTAGCAAAACCTCACATTTTGATAAAAATATTTTCTTGAAAATTATAAGTATTTTCTTCCACTTTAAATTACACTTTGGGGACAGTCAAGACGAAGCAATGTCAGACTAATTGCACTAATAATAATAGAACCCAGGCGGCTAGCTTTGATCTTGGGAACCATCTGCAATCCAGACCACTTTGATGTTTCACACAATGGAAGCATAAATATTTTCTATGTACACCATGATTGGACTTTCAGAAATCTAATTAAGATGAAGGTCAATTAAGAGAAAATGAAATCTTGACTCCAAAAGTCAGGGAAGAGATGGAAGATGATGGCATGGTTATATGTACATAAAAGAAGCTAACCTAATTATAAACTTTTACAAACATCCAGAGAAGTTGCCTTTCATGTGACAAAAAGGTCCTAAAGCATTTTATAACATTGTGAATATTAATGTGTCTTTGAAACACGCCCAGCATTAGAAAAGAATAGTAATAACTTGCATTTCAAAACTCTATTACTAAAAAATTTGAAGACAGCTAGGGATAGAAGCACTTCAGAACTCATGAAATGCAGCCCCCTGCTCCTTGGAAATGAGTGCCATAAACTATAGCAGAGTCATTTGTGTCTGTTGGATTCCTCTAGGTATGGTATGAAAGAGGTTTTGCTGCTTGTTTTAGAAGTCTGCAAGGCTGGAGCAAGGCCACAGGTAATAGTACATCCCAGCACAGCCTGCGTAAACTTTAGCAAGTTTCCTCAGCGATCCAAGCCTGTTCCCAAATTTCTAAAGTAAGACTAATGATGCTTATCTCATAGGTTTAAATGGCTGTGGGGATTAAACAACAAATATAAATATTTCTTTTTTCTTTTTGTTTTTTGAGATGGAGTTTCGCTCTTGTTGCCCATGATGGAGTGCAGTGGTGCAATCCTGGCTTGCTGTAACCTCCTCCTGGGTTCAAGCAATTCTTCTGCCTCAGCCTCCTGAGTAGCTGGGATTACAGGTGTGTGCCACCGTGCCTGGCTAATTTTTGTAGTTTTAGTAAAGATGGGGTTTCCTCATTTTGGCCAGGCTGGTCTTGAACTCCAGACCTCAGGTGATCCACCAGCCTCGGTCTCCTAAATTGCTGGGATTACAGGCATGAGCAATAAATGTAATCCATAATACATTTAATACAGCAATCCCAAATTGCTGGGATTACAGGCCCGGCCAATTTATATCTCTTAACTCAATGGTGCACGTAGTAGGTATGTGGAATTGAAAATTCCTTATCTTCCTCCTGAGAGCATGGGCTTTAGAATCAAATGGACCTGAGTCTGAATCCCTTTTCTTACATTTGTTTTCTGTGTCACTTTGAATGGGCAGTTTTACCTCCTTGGGCTGTGGTTTTTTCAAACTTTGAAATGGACTCAATGATATCTACCATACTGGGGTTATTGAGCAGAGAAAAAGAGAATTTATATAAAATCTCTGGCATATAGGAAGACATGCGATGACAGAAAGTACTCCTCACAGCCTAAAGGATACTTTCAAATAGCTTCTTGACCTTTTGGCTAAGATCAAGTGTAGTATCAAATACGGGTTAAGATGTTTGTGCGTGTATGCCTCCGTGTGCCTATGTGTGTGTATGTAGGATGTGTGTACATTCCATGCACAGAAGGAAGAACTGTGAAAGCTTCCCTTTGTCCCTGTCACTACCCACAATTGTGTGATGTGGGAACTTGAATCTGAGTGATGTAGAGTCAGTACTAACTGAACAGGGTAAACGAATTCTCTTTATTCCTGTGCCGGGTGACACACATCATATAGATTCTCCGCCCCCACCACTGCCTACCCTCTTTTGAACTACATCTAAGAATCCTTTCATCCGAGAAGTTCAAAGTATGCCCACTTACCTATGCATCTTAGTGAAATCTTCCTTTCTAAATGCCCATACTTTGGGACAAATAGGCAACTGGAATTAACTTATCAGGTATTCTTGTTAGCCATCAGGGACACATGGTATCTGACCACAGTGGCTTTAATATGTTCCCAAGGCCAATTATTTAAATAGTGGAGGACAAAATATAAACCTGAGGCATTCCTTCCTGACAAACAATGCATTAAGATGGAAATTTCTGTTAAACCAGATACAAATTGTTGTTTTTTTCTAAAGTAGTATGACCTTGATTTCCACGAAGAGCAGAATAGCGACCGCCAGCAGTGTTAGTGCTGTCTGATCGTGTTTTCTTAATTCTTCAGTCTGATTAAAAGAGAGAGGGTATTGTTAAATGTATTATGGATTACATTTAGAGTTGATAGAGTTGATTTATCAAATTCAATGGCCAAGTCCTGCCCTTGGATGTGTTCAATGTATAAATGTACATTCCTGGCCAGAGGAGCATCTGCTTGAAATACAATGCTCTTTTGCTAATGGAATCTTTAGAGCTCAGTGGAGGTCGAGGTGCACCATGGGCACCTAGCACCTGCTGGGTCTTGCTGTACTCACAGTTCACAGTGACCTTGACTTGTTTGACATCCGCCGAGGAGACCTCGTTGGCAGCTTTGCACTCGTATTTGCCTGACTGCTCCCTGGTGATGCCGAGGATCTCCAGATACTCTTCTTCTCCTTCAAATTCCCTTCCTGAAAAACAGAGGTTTTCATGATTCTTTTTTAAAGTCTGAAATAGGCAGCAGATCCTCTCATTATTCTTTTTAAAAGCAGTGAATTCACATGTCTTTTCAATGATGTGAAAATGTACTTTGTCTGACATCAGATTCCACAGAAGCAGACCTCAAGACAAAAAGTCTTGTGAAAGTGATTGAGTAGAAAATGCCCTCAGTAAAAAACAGAAAGAAAATGCGAAAATGAGACTTGGAAGAGAAAGAATCCAAGCAAGAGTACAATGCCAGGCTAAGTCCCACAGAGCGCAACTGTGAGTCAGTCTTTCAGGGAGGCGTGGGGACAGCTATGTCCCCCTTCAAAATTATTCTGATATGAGGCTGGGATCTGGAGTGTTTATAGGGGTCTGTACTCAGCAGTCACTGGTTAAAGGTTTGGAACAAAGTGGGCGCTGGCGCTAGGTACATGCAAATCATGAAACCATGATGGGATCTTGCTCCTGGTCATCCTACACTAAATGGTACCAGTTATTAGCTCTGCTCAAATGCCATAAGCTGTTTTCCTTTTTCAGAAATTCCCCGATGACCAACTCAACAGATAGCTAGCAAGAAGACAAATTTACTGTCTAAACATGTCAGCTAAACCTGTTAACTAGGCTCCTACAGAACATAGGGCTTCTTTGCTAACATTCTACAACACAACTCTATAGGATATTCCAAGCTTCAAGTCTTCTCTCAATTGTCAATATCACTAGTTTTGAGGAAACTTTACAATCTTGACAAAAAACAGGCAAGAGTAATATAACATTATTTGGTTCCGATGTTCTGCACACTATCCAGCACATGCTTCTACTGAGAACATTTTAGAGTGTCTATAGCATATAGTTGAATATTATTTATAAGAGGTTAATTTTTCCCTGTCTACATTTTTCTCTTCTCCCTTGCTAACATTAAAACCAGTGCTTAGATCTGATTTTACATGTTACCGAAGTGGAATGTAGTAGGGAAGAAAACAGTACTCTCAGAATAGGTAACTGGCCACTGTTTTGGATTAATGGAGCAGGATTTGGGATTGAAGGGGGAAAAAATCTTTCCTGTATATTGTATCTATGAACTAAGCGTCATGCCAACTGTTTGATGCTAAGACTCTTCTAGAAGAACATAAATACCCTGAAGACTAATGGCAACTTTGACAATTAGTTTATTTAACAGGCAGAAATACGTGTAAGCTCATTAAAAACCTGGAATGCAGAGGTAGAATAGAAAGTAAGATAGCATTATTTATTTTGAGAATAATGGTAGATTATAATGAGAAAATAGTTAATAATAATTTCAGAATGTTTTAGGATTTCTTACCTTCTCGAACATTCCCACCCATAACACTTAATCTTAGTTAGGCTTAGTTGGGCTGACAGAGTTGTCAGTAGAAGGAGAGAACAAGGATAATCTTACAGATGATTGGCAACACTGAATTCTTTCCAATTCCCATGAAATACCTAGAAATGGTGGATTATGGGTCCCTACCTTGCTTTTTGAATTTCTTAAAAAAAAAAAAAAAAAAAAGTTGCAGGAGAGATTATTTTTAGCTGTACCAACTAAAGCCCTACCAATTCTGGAAGATTGTACCCATGAAAACATGAAAGTAAATATTAAGATGAAGGAGAGAAAGTGAAACAATATTTATTGTGTTTGGGGCCTGGCATTCTAACATACCATTGTAAGTATTGACAATCTCATTTGTTCCTGATAAACAGATAATAAAACAGATCCTTATCAGATAAACTTTTGATCTCATGTTTCTAGAATTTACCGCTAAACTACCTGAGGATAAAAGAGTTTTCTCTTAAGTGACCCACGTGGGAGGCAGAGACATCATTTTTGCTTCTCCTGTGATAGCTTTCCTCCTCTCTGATAGCACCTCTGTCTCCAGTGCACGATGTGCGTAGCTTTCTCAATAGAGTAGGGGCAGGCTCAAGGTGCAAACCAATTACAGGCAGGGGAAGCTACACTGTATTCCATCATCCAACCAATCTCATCCAACAATTCTCCTGTTCCTTTCTTTCCTTTGCCCCAGTGTGTCTGTCCCCATGAGGGCAATTTTTCTTCAGTTCCTTCAGTTCGGACTGGCTGCTCTCAACCCAGGGGTTCTGTCAGTGTTTCCTTTCACTTGCTCAACCTTAAGACTCTTAGGCCACAAACTGACTTTAAAACATTGAGAGACACCCCTGGGCCCTCCCTGTTGTCGTGCTTCCTTTACCTGTCCCCTGGATCCTCCAGTCGAAACACTTGCATTCCCGGGCCCTTCCTGACTAGTCTGTTCTAGTAACACCCGGGAGACTTTTCCCACAATGCATTATCTCTACTGCTTCACTTGAGAATTTCCTACCAATTCACAGAAATCTAACAGGACATGGGGGCTTTTCTGTTGCTGGAGAGTCAAAGCTTCAGATTATGAGCCACACAGCTGCCATGTCTTACTCTTAATATCCTCATAAACTAGCACAGGGTTTGGCTCTCAATAAACATTAGTCACTCAATAAATGTTTGAGTTAGCTTGCTACAGACTCAATGCTTGTGTTTCTCCAAAATTTATATGTTGAAACTTAATCCCCAAAGTGATAATGGTATTTGGTAGTGGGGTCTTTGCAGGTGATTAGGTCATGAAGATGGAGACTTTATGAATGGAATTGATGCCCTTATAAAAGAAACTCCAGGTCGGGCATGGTAGTTCATACCTGTAATCCTAGCTCTTTGGGAGGCCAAGGCGGGTGGATCACTTGAAGTGAAGAGTTCGAAACCAGCCTGGCCAACATGGTGAAACCTCATTTCTACTAAAATTACCAAAAAATTAGCTGGGCGTGGTGGCATGCTACTTGGGAGGCTGAGGCAGGAGAATTGCTTGAACCTGGGAGGCAGAGGTTGTAGTGAGCTGAGATTGAGCCACTTACTCCAGCCTGGACAACAGAGCAAGACTCCATCTCAAAAAAAGAAAGAAACTCCAGAGAGTTCCTTTGCCTCTTCTGCTATGTAAGGACACAAAGAAAAGACAGCTGTCTCTGAATCAGGAAGTGCGCCCTCATCAGGCACTAAATTTACTGATGCCTTGATCTTGGACTTCCCAAGCTCCAAAACTGAGAAATACATTTCTGTTGTTTATAAGCTACCTAGTCTATGATATTTTTGTTACAGTAACCTGAATGGACTGAGATAAAGCTGGACTGAATTAAGAAACTCAAAGAGATACTAGAGTTACTGCCAACACTTCGTGTAGTTTAAGAGAATAGAGCCAGGTATTGAAAAGTGACTAAATATTTCTGTAAGAGAAGTTGGCATAAAACTTCACTGCCTTTTGGTGATCCTGATAGAGTTCTGTTTCACTGGGGAAGAAAGGGTGTGCTGAATACTCTGTTGTTGACGGACCACACAGGGGCATCTCTGGTCATGTCCGGAGGAACTGTCTGCCATGTGGAGTTATTGTTTCGGAAACCAGCAGAGCTCCCTGTGGACACAGGGACGACACAGTCTTAGCAAGTGCCATTTCTTGTTTTAAGGTATGGAGTACACCACCTGAGTTTTGAGTCACAAAATTCCAAAATGCACTCAGATTCTCCTATTCCTTTCTTTCCCTTTGCCCCAGTGTGCCTGTCCCCAAAGGGCAACTTTCTCGACTTCTTTTAGTTCTCTCTGACTGGCTGCTCTCAACCCAAGGGTCTTGCCAATATTGTCTTTTATTCTCTCAACCTTAAAAAGACTCTCAGGCCAGAAACAGACAGAAAACCTATTGTTTAAGTTCTCTGGTAGATGAGTTCTATGGCTACAATTTGGATCTTTCTCTTGTTCCTATTATTTTTTGCCCTTTCATAAATTTTTATTTGAAATGCAAATTTCAGTATTTTGGTATTTTAAACATCTCAACCAATTTCCACAAGCCTGCTCACATCGCTGAGTGTTATATTTATTCTGGGATCTAGTGTTTAGTTTAAATCTCCCTTTGCTTAATGTGTTTTTGTGTCTCCTGGCAATATTCAACTACCAGGCTAAATAACTTCTCATCCTCCTCAGTGTATGCACCTTTTAAACTCTTGCACATAATTAGCATATCCCTTCTTAGTCACTGTTTACCCAAGTTGTACATATTAGCTCTTTTAATATTTCTTCATAAGTCAGAAAGAAGGGCCTAGAGCTAATGGCAAGAGAAAAGTGTTCTCTCCTGTCTTCCCCAATGTGGAGGCAAATCAGCCAGGAATAACTCCAATTAAAGTATGACAGGTGCTGCCTTCTGAGTACAGTGCCTTCGGAGTTCCATACTTTAGTGAACAGTGTAGGTTCTATTCAAAATGTTGACTTATTTAGATTTATAAGGTCAACCAGGCATTTGTAACAAGGAGCCATTTGAAATTAAATACATTTCCATGGTACTTTTTTCTTTCATTCCCTTTCTTTCTCTCCTCCCTCTGCCTCCTTCTATCCTCTCATCTTTCTCTCTTCCTCCCTCTCTTACCCCCAGCCTCTTTCTCTCTCTCACACACACACGCACACACACCCCAACAAAGAACTATGTATTTACATATAAGCTTTTACTGTTAACTTTTAGGGAGCAGCACACACATTTCCTCACCCTCAAATATTTGCTTACTGAACAGAGCAGGCCTAGCCTCAAAAACTCCATGGGACATGACAATCAGCCCCCTTATTTGGAATTAAAAAACACATTTTTAAAGACTGTTACTGTAATCATCATTATAGTATCTGTTTTTCCTTTTGAGATACAGAAAATACAATTTAGGAAACTTCCTAAATTGAGGCATTTCGTGACTTTAAAAATATAGAATTCCAAGTAAAGTATGTTAGGAAATGGATCTTTCTTTTTATAACTGTTCTGAGAAGAATCTTACAGCATCTCAGCAGATCAATCTTTCACTGATGGGAAGATGTGCTTGAAATGGGGTTGCTCTTCCTTTTACTCCACCTACATTTGAACATTTACATGTTAGTGGCTGTAAACACATTAGCTATAAACACAAACATACACACAGTTAAATGAAAAGCAATTTATCTTGCAGGGTATATATGTATGTATATTTTTGTTTGAGAAAGAGGCATATGTATGTTTGTGTTTGTGTGGTTCTGTGATTGGAAACGTGAGCGAAGTAGGTAAGCAAGAAAAGCAAGCTATGAACTTCTACCTATGAAAATTAAAGGAAAAAAGATCACGAATCAATGATGCCATTTGAAGTTCCCTGTGAGAACTTCAAATGCTGTAACATGTTTCTGTTCTTACAGTATATTTCATGTTTTCCTTTTGTTTTCCCCTAAGGACATGCTCACCTATTCCTGTTTATGCTTTCTTCCCTGCTTTCCTGCACATCACATTCTGCACAAAAATGCTAAGAAAAGGAAGAAAGAAAGAAACAAGAACTCTAGAAAAGATGCCTGCAGTAGGTTTCTGTTTGTATTTCCAGCCATGTTTCTCTCCAGATTCTTTGAAGTTTTTGCTTCTCAGCTTCACATTCCGTCTGAGAGATCCCTTAGTGTTTGACAATGTTGCTGTCCAAAGGCTGAAACCACTTCTCATCCTCACTTTTCACCACTAGAAGGGAGGGATGAAGAGTTGTAAATGATCCCGGATTGAAAGAAGGCGGGGAAGGGGTAGACACAGTTGCCAGAAGCAACACCCATAAGAGGATAAGGAGGCACAGGGAAGAACAAGGTGTTAACGGGGATGAAGAAAAACAAAACAAAACAAAAACAGAAATGGAGAGATGTGATAGAATGAGGATGATTTTAGGGAAGAGTTGGAGAAACGGAAATGGAAGGAGAGACAATTCTCTGGAGAAAGGCATATAACTATTAAGATATTTGAGTTGCATGGAAGGGAAGGGGTAGGTTACTCTGCTATAGAAATGTTCCCTATTTGAATGATAAGACACAATAGGGTTGGATTATGCAAATTGGCACCATGCCTTCTGCAACCCCAAAGGGTGTAGTTGGTACCCAGAAACCAGTGACAAGCACAATGCCAGGGAAGTTTCACAACTGGCTTCGTCTCTATGAATGAACATGGGCCAAACGAAAAAGAACACCCTGGCATTATTTTTCCTGGCATCCAGAGAGATGCAATTCATTATGATTTGCATTTTTGCTTTCACATATAAAAAATAAGCTAGCTGACATGGTTTGGGCTCAGCTTCCAACCTGAGGCTGCCATGCGTGTATCTTTTTTTCAGTCCTGGGCCATGACATTCTTTTATTGTATTCATACTCAGCCATTACCCCCTACTTGGTGTCAGTTTTTAGAAAGTGCCCTGCCCTTCTGAACGTGATGCTTGAAGTCAGAATCCCCTATATTTAGTTCTCTGAAGGGAATTGTACTGAGAATAGCTATGGTTACATTGTAACACTTTGCCACTGTAGAAACTGCATTTGGTTTTGATCATCACTGTATCCCTAGTGTGTAGCACAATGTTGGAACCTATTAAAAATTTAAGAAATACTGTAGAGTGACTGTGGAATGAGCTACTGCTTAATATACACTTCCTAGGCACTGTGCTAATGGACTCAGACATATTATCTTATTTGATTCACAATAGTTTCAAGATTGCTTACAGAGGTGTAACACATAGGAACACAGGTTTAGATTGGACAGGAAATTTGCCCAAGCTTATATTGTTAGTAAGGAAAACATGAGCTTTGACCCAAGTCTGTGACTTTTGGGACTCATTCCTAACTAAGCTTGCCTACTTTTATCATTAGAATGCTGAAAGATGCTACAGTTGGCTGAATTCTTAGCTTTCAGAATCTGCTGTATTTCTTTCTTTCCAGTGTAGAATGGTAGGTTGAGAATAGGACATATGAGGAATTTCCAAAGCAATGCAGCTCAGTTATTGATAAAGGAGGTAAAAAGACAGGCTTCATCCTTTATGAGGTTTGCCTACTTAACTTCCTTATTGAAAAGATCAAACGAACCAATAAATGAGGGGAAAAAAGTTGGTTTTTAAAAATTTAGCCTCTTAACCATTTATTGTTAGGAGTTCTTCCTTTAGCAACAAACACCTATTGGTACACAAAAATGCCAGCAACCAGCAAAGGAGCTACAGGGACAGTGTCGAGTGGACTTACTAGTAGGGAAGATTTCCTAGGAGAAGTGTGTTTTCAGGAACTTAAGAAATGCAAGTGGAGGAAAAAAATAGAGCTGGCTAATTGTAAAAGGATGTGGCAATCTGATAAACCTGACTAAATTAGAAGTCTCTAAGCAGGAAAAATGAGGATGGTGATGTGTGAGGACATGCACTGGGGTGTGAGGGGTGGCATGAAGGCTCCAGATTTGCTATGTTAGGTACTGCTACATTCTCTTTAAGCCTTCCAGCACCCACAGGGTACTGAGTACAATGGCATTATTTTGTAATTTTTTCCCTCTCTCCCTCCCTCCCTTCCTCCCTCTCTCTCTCTTTCGTCTTTTCTTCTTTCCTTTTCCTTTCCTGCACACCATATAGGAAACATGATGTGTAAGCATACAAAGCTATGAAAAATTCTATTTGTTTGAAGTCCTTTATATACCAACACCATTTACTCTTAGTGCCCGTTTCTTGGCACTGAGTACTAACATGTATTTTGATGAGCCTTCCTGTGAATTACTGTGAAAGTGGAGATGGGTTCCTCAAAGATTTCAAAAAATCGTGATCAACCTTGTTTAACTGACAGTGGCTGCCTGGGCAATGATGTTGAGTAGGATTCTGAGGCAGTGTTTGGGCTCAATGGGAGAGAGTGGTACTGTCCCCTAGGAGGGCAAGTGAAAGGAATGTGGATGCTATACACAGACCATCACCTGCCCTGAATTTCCTGTAGTCCGCTTGGGTTTTCTCAGTTATGAGGAAATGTATTGTAAATGCAGTGTGTAGGTTGCAAGGTAATGACTTCCTAAGTGTAAACATAGGCAGACTCACTTGGCAAATTCAAAGGGAGTACTTATTTTGGAGTGAAGATAATGAGTTCCATTCTTGATATGGTTGGTATTAGGTTTTCCTGGGACATACTGTGGAGTACATTCTATAGGTACTTGGAAATATGGGGTTGGTAAGAGATTTGAGCTTACTGTGAATTTAAATTTGTAATCTACACATGGGTGGTAATTGAAATCACTGGAGCAGGGGCTGCAGAACTTTGTAGGATATAGCTCATAAAGCCAGCACTCACTCTCCTACTTCATTTTTATGACCTCAGGGCTGTGGAGAAGAAGAGCCAAAACTGAAAACAAAGGATCAAAAAAGCCTTGAACACTTAGAGTCCTTTGGGAATAAAATAGAAGTAAAAATTCCTGCAGATGTTAATTGTTTTTTAGACTTTTTCCTAAGACGTGGGGGCAAGGGGTTGGTTGGCAGGGACAAGGATTAGAATTGCTGGACAGAGGCAGCAACAAACAAGATCACTCACCACTGTCGTCAGAACTGTGGGGATATTACCAGACCTGTTATTAGCAACTCTGCCGTGGCTCAGGATTAAATATCAAGAGAGATGAGAGCAGCAGTTGCTGTTTTTAAGAGTCACACAAATCAATTGGCATTTAGTAAGTGAATGTGGTAAACTCAGCAGGGCAATTGCACTATGGAAGGATTGCTAGGCAGAGTTTTGAAGCAGCTACAGCAGCTTTTGAAATGTAATTAAAACAAAGCAGACAATAACCCCATCTAGCCTTTCACCGTTTCTTGTCAGACCCTCCTGTTGCAGTTACCTCATTTGGGTTCACCCTAAAATCCCAGATCTACTTCTTCAGCTAGGCCCAGTGCTGAATGAGCTATTTGATCCAATTTAGAGACTGTTCTTGCTTAAAGTCAATACATAAGTAATGAAGACAAAAGATGGGTAAGGAGCGGGAGTAGGGCAGAAGAGGAAAAGGTTTAATTAAGTGTGAACTAAAGTGATGTTCTTGGAATGTTTCCATTTAACATAAGGTGGGTGGCTCTGGGGTCAAAACAAATTATTAGTAAAGGGTCCAGCCATTGGCTTCTTCATTTTAACCAAAAGGTACAAACTATGAATTACTTCATCAACATTCATTCTGGGTTGTAGGCCTCTGCTGACCAGCACCCCTCAATCCTGGCTCAGGATTTTTAGCCTTTCTGTAAAGCAGATTGATCACAGAGGGAGTAGGGGTCCCAGCTGCAGTGTCAGGAGTGCAGGTACAGGTGGAGTGGGAGAGAAAAGAAGAGAGCACTTGCCTGCTCTTGAAAGCAGTCCCTTTCCCAGTCTGGGCCCAGGAGCTCCTGGAAGGCTATGAGACCAGTGGGCCAAAGCTTAATAGGAAAACAGCAGCGATTTGTCTCCACTGCTATTTAGGTTTCAAGTGCTCGACAGGCTGTCAGTGCAAGTGAGGGTCGCTAAATTTACTGCCTTTCAGATTACTGCTACAGTCTCAGACTTGACAAGTCACTTCATTTAAAAAGCGCTGCATGAGGGTGTTTCCTCCACTCCTTTTTAAATAAAAACAAAGGGAGAAGAAAAGCCCACCTCAGAGGTTTAAATAGTTGAAATAAAGAAAGTCCACAAGACTGTCTTACCCTGAGGGGTGGACATCAGAGGTAGAGTGCTACTCTCACACACTCACCTCTAATTAAAATGGCAAGTGAGGGAGAGGGATGACCCCAAGGTTCTTGCTTTGAATGATCTGTGTACTGGATGACATTTTATATTTTATATGTGTGCAGGGAGACAGGTAGGCTGGTAATATGAGTTTTTGTATCTGTTGAATTGGAATGCTTGAAGGACATCCAAATGGAGATACCTTCTAAACAACAGGATGCAAATAAAGGATAAAAATACTTACTTGTATACAACACATTTGTGCATATATTTATAATATTTACATAATGTTAACAATCTTACTTCTGGGTTATGGGATCAGGAGGGCCAGAAGTTCGTGGTCAGGGAATTTCTCATTTTATGCCTTCCTATCCTGTTTGAAATTTTGACATATATTATTTATTACATGTAATATATATGACACAGATCATATATATCTATATATATATTACTTTTATAATGCAATATTTTGAAAGGAAACAGAATTTAATAATTTCAGTATAAGGGAATGACATACCTATCCTTCTGGCTGTATTCTAAGATAGGTTTCTCAGAATGAAAAAGAAAATCTCTATAATTTTTCTATTTCTGGCATAAGGGAAAAAGATTGATTAGGAAAATTAGATACCAATTCCAAATGACAGGAGGAATAGTAGCAGTAAGCAAGTTGATATTATATAAAATCAGACAGTTTTCTAAGTAGGTGGACAAAAACTTTTAGTGATTATCCATGAGCATTGTATGTTCTAACCTACCTCCTGTACTGTTCAAAGGTGGCTATTAAAGAATTGTAATCACATGCCCAGTCCACTTAGCCCGAACACAGTGAGACTTGAGCCTGGCCAATTGTTAGAAGCACTCTCCTCATGATTGAGAGGTATCTGGACTGAGAGTGCTGACTCTGAAGGTGCCAGGTAGCTGCATGCACACTCAAATGAATTTTCCTTACTATTCTCCACTCCATGGTACCAGTTTGCCTGATTGCTCTTTGATCCTTGTTACTGGCAGTCAGATTGCACTCCAGTGCCCAGTTGGGAGACTAAAGGTGAGCTAAATTATAGACTTGACCCATAATTTAGTTGTCACCATCTCTTTTCCTACAGGGCTGGACCCTTTCTCACTGTATTTTATAGCTGGCTAATACCCTACTCGCATTGGTGCAGCATAATTCCCTAGAAATCTCTGTGCTTTGGAATTATCCCTTCGGATCTGAGCATTCTGAGAATGAACCCAACCTGAGTTTCCCTAATGATATGAACTACACATCTCACAGAAAAGGGGAAAGGTTCTGAGGTGGAGGTAGAAAGAACTCACCCTTGGTTCCAACTCCTGTCGTCTAAACTCTCAGCCCAGGCAACACTCAGCTTATCTTCCTTTCTCACTGAGAATTTCTAAGTTCCCTAGTGTCCTAGAACCACCCCCTAACCCTCCCAGCCTAAAGAGTGTGAGCTGCAAAATGATTTTTATGAAAGTGTATGATTAAAAGAGTGTACATGGAGAATTTTCACTGATAGAGAGAGCTAACTAATACCTGCCATACAAAGTATCAGACTGGGCAGTATTTTTCTATTACATATAGGAAAGAACTTTGGATCTCAAACTAACAAATGTACTAAATCATTTGTTTATATGATAAAACAACAGTATTGTGCAACATCTTAGCCTTGTGCTGAAGCTATTTAACCTTCTTCTCAGTGGTTGACCAGAAGATTGACCCCTTGCCTCCTGTACCTATCACATAAGACCTCACTGCAACCACACAGAATGACTGTCTAGAGATCACTCGCTAATGGATGTCAACACACAACCTATCAAATGCTTGTTTAAGATACTTAATAATTGCAAGGCATATCTATTTGGTATGCTACTATCAGTTTATTTAAGTCTTTGGATTCTATCCAAGAATCACATATTTAGAATGCAAGCCATTTTGACCATAATTATTTCAGCACTTCCTAGAAATGGCTTCAATGAAGCGAGACCATGGACTTTTCTATAAAGACTATTTAAAAATTACCCCTATGAGCACATTTTCTATGAATTTCTTAAATTTCAGTCAAACATGTTGTCTAACATATTACTGAATACCCTTTATAAAAGGATTTTTTAGTTCCCAGAAAAGAGTCTCTGTAGATCCCTTTTTCAACTCTTGTTACTTTTTTTTTTAAATAAAAAAGAAGCTATGTTAATCTATTTATTTTCCCTTTTGCTTTCATTTTGAAAAAATACACAAATATAGTATCCAGGTGTGGTGATCAGCTTACCTCAAATTCTGATCAGCATCTGTATTGATCAGATGGGTGTTTCTCAAACAGCGATCCATGGACCACCTATATAATAATCATGCTGGAGGCTGCTAATATGTGCAGATCACTGGGCTCTTTCACAGACTTACTGAATCAGAATTTCTTGGGGTAAGGCTCAGGAATCCATTAGTTTATAAAACCTACCAAGTGATCCTCCAGAACACCTACATTTGGTAAGCATCCTTCTCATCTTAGTGGTCTGGCATTCAGAAACACATACCTTTTCTTTACTCAAGGAAGTTAGGTTAACTCCAGACACATGAGCCAGCTTGAACTGAACTCAGGGGTCAATCTAGTATTTAGGTCACGGAAGATGGAAGGAGACAAGTTAAATTATGAGGAGAATCAACATTCTGCCTTGAACTCAATTCCCATTTCTGAGCTAACAATTCAGTCTGCATTTGTTGGGTAGCACTTCGTGTCACTTGGGCTATTTACATCTGCTAGTTATCTATATAGCCTTCCTCTTTTCTCTCTCTGTGTGTCTCTTTAATCAATGAAGTAAGTGAAGTTTAGAAAAGTTAAGGAACTTTCCCAATATTTCACAGAGAGTAAATGGCATAGCTAAGACACCTGCATGACTCTAGTGTTTTAATCAATTATACTATATTTTTAAAGTCTCAGTTCTGTTCCCGTGATTGATCCTCATTTGCCTCCCAGTTGTAGACACTAGATTCATGATAAAAACCAATGCTGACTGCCTTCTGGCCTGCCTGGATCTCAACTCCCAATTGTGGGTTACCCTTTTCTTTCCTCTGCATCCTACAGTTCTCAGTGTTGCCTGGTATAATCACTAGATTTCCTTACTGTAAAAATCACTGAGAATAGGTCATTTACACCCAAAGTTGAACAAGAAAATGCACATTACCTTTCTTGGTTTCATTATACATGGATTTTGTTACAAAAGCACCTTTGATGGTGGATAAGCTGTTGGTAACTTGAAGAATCACAGATGGAGGGCTACTCATATTCTCAAGTGTTGGAAGATCATTAAGTTAATCTGTAAATAGGTGAGAAATTTAAAGTTTCCTTGCATCATGCTGTGAAAGATTCTGAGCTCTCTTACCCCATATTCAAGTCTTGGTTTGCAAAGTTACCTTCCAATGACATGTGGCCAGCCTGAGGTGTAGGCAAGGGAAAGTGATGTAAAGTGAGCAGAACTGACAGGTTGCTAAGCAGAGTAAATTACCTCAAAGATATCAAACTTTAAAGCTTAATTATTTTCCCATTAAGATTCCTTTTGCAATGCAAATATTAATGCAAGTGGTTATACCTTTTATCAGCTAACGTCTTAATTCTCAATTAACACCTAAGGGATTTCGCAGCCTGCAGGCAATCAGGATGGGTACTTGTGGGAACAGGTTCTGTGGAACTGGAAAAAGACTAGAATGAAAGAAGAGGACACTGCTAGGGGAAGAGGGAGGTCACAAATTCAGATGTCATATATATATTTTTTAATATATATATTTTATTGCACTTTAGGTTCTGGGGTATATGTGAAGAACACGCAGGATTGTTGCATAGGTACATATATGGCAATGTGGTTTGCTGCCTCCATCCCCATCAGCTATATCTGGCATTTCTCCCCATGTTATCCCTCCCCAACTCCCCACTCCCTGCTGTCCCTCCCCTGGTTCCCCCCAACAGACCGCTATATGTGATGCTCCCCTCCCTGTGTCCATATATTCTCGTTGTTCAACACCTGCCTATGAGTGAGAACATGCAGTGTTTGATTTTCTGTTATTGTGTCAGTTTGCTGAGAATGATGGTTTCTAGGTTTATCCATGTCCCTACAAAGGACATGAACTCTATACAACCCTGGCTTAGTGTATCTGCTTGGTATAGCTAGGACGTGAGTAGCAAATACTGAGACAAAATCATTCCAATATGTAAGCCTTGGTGGTCTTTTAAACTTGTGGATCCAAGTTTAAAACTTGATAAGCACAATAATGCCCAGTTTTTCAGAAGATAACTGGGTAAGTTATGAACAGGAGGCCTTGGAATATTTTCAATAAATTGCTAGGCTTTCAAATCTCCTCAGCCTTCCCTACCTTGTATACTAATCTAAAATACCGTCGGTTTCTGGAAGGGTAAACCTGATTTTATCAATCGCTCAACATATCATATACTGATGCAACTTTAATCTTCTAGTTGGAAAAACTTCACAATTTCAAGGTGAAAAAAGTTAAGCCCCACAAATCCTCTGCTTTTGACAGCTGGCTTTACCTGAAGGCTAACTAGCATGGCTCTCAGGGAACATTATCTGACCTGCTGTGCTGAGGGCCAGAGGAGACAAAGGGAACGGTGTGAATGCAGAAAAACATGAGGGAGAAATCCTGAGCAAACAAGAAGGTAATAGGGTGGGGCCCAGGAAGACCACAGAAGAAATCAATCAAACCATGGGGAAGAAGAGCAGAAAGAAAATGCTATCAGAATTGCAGCAGCCTAAAGTAATCTCACAGATGCCTCCAGAAAAGACATCAGCTTTGTCAGTGTTCAGGGCAAACAGAGAGGTTTGTTTTGGTTGGTTGAGCCTAAAGTCTATTTGTTAAGAGACTTCGTTTTGATATGATATAAATAATCATTCCAAGAAGTGATCTCCTGTCACTCTACATATCTGAGAGTAAGTAAATAGATGAGCACGTGATTGCAAAGGCAGCTGGGTGAGGAAAACTTACAATTCACAAAACTGGATTTTTCATTCCTGACAATACAGTGATAAGCTTTTGTCCTCTTTAAAGGATGGAAGGTCCAAAATATGTTTGTTTTTAACCAGTATCCCTAGTCCTGATAGTTACAGGTGGTCTAAGGGCTTTAGGTTTAGTCTTGGCAAGGTTATCAACTCTTCCTACATTTGACTCTTAGCTTAGTGTCCTATCTACCTGGAGAACTGTTGAATGCTATTGCAGAAAGAGCTGTGGGCCATTGGCATGGGAAATGGAGGTGCTGGCTACATCTTAAACTTCATGTGCTGTGATGGGACTAGTTAACCATTTGTTAGAGCATGGCAATGTTGGATTCACACTAATCAGAAGACACAATTCCAAAACAGTCATGTGCTTGACCTCCCACTCCCTGAATCCAAGCACTAGCCATTGAGAAATCTATCCTTCGCTCCACCAAGTTGTCAAAACAGGAACATTATAAAGCAACTTAAGGATGAAAGTATTTGGAAGAAAACAGAGGTATGTGTGTGTATGTGGGATGGGTGGAACATATTCAGAGCCAGTTGGAGAGTGGTACCTGCCTGACCCTGGGTTAGCAGGAACATGGAATTTTCCCCTAAACTAGCATAAATACTTTTTTCACTAAAGAGTTGAAGATACGAAACTTAACTCATTTTAAATACACATATTTAAAATAAGGTTGAAGGAAAGCTCTAAAGTAATTTAATCAAAACCATAAAGATTTAATCTTCTTCTTCTAGAAAAGATACTATTCCAAAATACAATCCGGGACAGATTCTCAAAATTGTTCAAGTGGTAGGTCCAAATACAAGAAGAAAATATTTGATTGTGCTTTTCTTACATTAGAAAACTACTGTTCAAGGAAGTAAGAGAGGACACAAACAGATGGAAAAACATTCCATGCTGATGATTAGGAAGAATCAATTTCATGAAAATGGCTATACTGCCCAAAGTAATTTATATATTCAATGCTATCCCCATCAAGCTACCAATGACCTTCTTCACAGAACTGGAAAAAACCACCTTAAGCTTCATATGGAACCAAAAGAGAGCCCACATAGCCAAGACAATTCTAAGCAAAAAGAACAAAGCTGGAGGCATCACATACCTGACTTCAAACTATACTATAAAGATACAGCAATAAAAATAGCATGGTACTGGTACAAAAACAGAGATACAGACAAATGGAACAGAACAGAGAACTCGGAGGCAACACCACACATCTACAACCATCTGATCTTGGACAAACCTGACAAAAACAAGCAATGGAGAAAGGATTCCTGTTTAATAAATGGTGTTGGGATAACTTGCTAGCCATGTGCAGAAAGCCAGAAACTGGATCCTTTCCTGACACTTTACACTAAAATTAACTACAAATTGATTAAAGACTTAAACATAAAACTTAGCACCATAAAACCCCTAGAAGAAAACCTAGGCTAAACCATTTAGGACATAGGCATAGGCAAGGACTTCATGACTAAAACACCAAAAGCACTGGCAACAAAAGCCAAAATAGACAAATGGGATCTAATTAAACTTCAGAGCTCCTGTATGGCAAAAGAAACAATCATTAGAGTTAACCAGCAACCAACAGAATGGGAAAAAAATTTTTGCAATCTACCCATCTGACAAAGGGCTAATATCCAGAATCTACTAAAGAACTAAAACAGTTTTACAAGAAAAACAAACCTATTCAAAAGTGGGCAAAGGATATGAACAGACACTTTATAAAAGAAGATTTATATGAGGCCAACAAACGTGAAAAAATGCTCATCATCACTGGTCATTAGAGAAATGCAAATCAAAACCACATTGAGATACCATCTCACGCCAGTTAGAATGGCGATCATTAAATCTGGAGACAACAGATGCTGGAGAGTATGTGGAGAAACAGGAACACTTGTCACTGTTGGTGGGAGTATAAATTAGTTCAACTATTGTGGAAGACTGTGGTGATTGCTCAAGGATCTAGAAATAGAAATTCCATTTGACCCAGCAATGCCATTACTGGGTATATAACCAAAGGATTATCCGTTTTTCCATTATAAAGACACATGCACATGTATGTTCATTGCAGCACTGTTTACAATAGCAAAGACCTGGAACCAACCCAACTGCCCATTGATGATAGATTGGACAAGGAACATGTGGCACATATACACCATGGAATACTATGCAGCCATAAAAAACGATGAGTTTGTTTCCTTTGTAGGGACATGGATGAATCTGGAAACCACCATTCTCAGCAAACTGACACAAGAACAGAAAAATCAAACACCACATGTTCTCACTCATAAGCGGGTGTTGAACAATGAGAACACATGGACACAGGGAGGGGAGCATCACACACTGGGGTCTGTTAGTGGGGGTTAGGGGAGGGACAGCGGCGGTGGGGAAGTTGGGGAGAGATAACATGGGGAGAAATGCCAGAATATAGGTGATTGGGGGATGGAAGCAGCAAACCACCTTGCCATGTATGTACCTATGCAACAGTCCTGCATGATCTGTACATGTATCCCAGAACCTAAAGTACAATTTTAAAAAAGTGATGCAGACAGTAAAAAATCTAAGAATATTATATGGTAAAAACTTTAATACACATAATTCTACTAAAAAATATTTGCCTTTTATAAACAAGGAAAAAATAACCATATTTCATTTTAGTGACAAAGCTGTTAAGCTCAGTTTTCTAGCACATAGTTTGAAAACTATGTAACTCATTTCCAGAAAGAGAAATAATTGCAACTATGCTCAATGGTTACACTAAAATAAAATAGAGGTATAGTAAAGAGCATGACTGTTGCATAGAACTGCCAACTGTTCAACTTTGATAGCCATAAGCAAAAAGCTGAATTAGGTCAGGAGATCATTTGACATCTCTTGGGTCCTTCATAACCTCTATTTTGGAGAGAGAGAGAGAGAGAGAAAGAGAAAGGAAAGACAGAGAGAGAGACAGAGACAGACTGCCTACGAATACAAAAAGAACGGCTTTCCCCTTGAAAGACCCACTTGATAAGTACCAGCTGTTTGGAGTAAAGAACGTAATAGGTAATTTATTTTGACAACTGTTATATGTCCAGCACTGTGTTAGAGAGATAAAAGAAGGCATAGTAAGACAATACTAAAAAAGTAAATTAACATGCTGCTATCTGGGAAATTATCATTATATTGATAACAATAATTAAATTTGCTCTTAATACTCATTACATGTAGATGTTCTGGTACTTCTGAATATGATGAACAGTACCCAAACACAGTAGGTACTCACTAAATTTAAATTTTTTTAAATCTTTCTCTTTCTGCTACAATCATTTTCAAGAGCTTTTACTTCTTAGACTTAGAGAAACACTTCCTAAGTCTGGTGAATCATTTGTAAAATGTTAGCTTGAAGATTAAATGCATATGTCTTTTCTGAACAAAAATCTTGTAGTGCTAGGCACAGACCTTTATAAGGATATATATGTATATCCTTACATATATGTGTATATATAAAATTATTTCCTGAGATTGTTTATTTTTTCCCAAATTTGTCTAACTTACCAGGAGAGTTACAGAGCAGGGGTTGGCAAACTATGGCCCATGAGCCAAATTTGATCTTCTGCCTGCATTTATACAGCTCATAGCTAAGAATGAGTTTTGTATTTCTAAACAGTCAAATGGACTAAAAGAACAACATTTTCCGACACATAAAAATGATATAAAATTTAAATTTCAGTATTTATAAATAAAGTTTTACTGGGACACAGCCATGCCCATGCATTAATTTATTGTCTATAGCTACTCTGAGCTACAGTGAGATAATTTAATTGCAACAGAGACCCTATGGCCCATAAAGCTTAAAATATTTACTACCTTATTCTTCATGGAAAAAGTTTGTTGACCCATGGTATACAGAAACAAACTCTAACATGTAAGTCTGAAGAAATGTATTTTGTGTTGGGCTGTTGTAGTTCCCATTTTTTAAGGTGAGAAGTATAGTAGATGAGAACAAAAGTATATTTCAGAAGTAACACTCTATAACCTAGGCTCTAATAAATTATTTTCAAATAATTATGGTATCAGTGCCTATCAGTACATTCACATTTTTAGCTCTTCCTAAATATTCTTCAAAGGTTGTGGATCCCAAAGTAAGAAAAATCACCTAGCGAACTCCTTGAAAAGGAAGATTCTTAGGCTCACCTCTAAAAGTTCTAACCTACTAGGTCTAGGGCAAGCCCCAGGAATCTGCATTTTAATACTCCAGTGGTGATTTTGATGGACACACTCACTGCAAAAGCTTCACAAAGGTGGCCCGACTCACTGGTTCCCTTGCTCTGGCCTCAACAAACTAGCCATACTGTAAAGAAAGCTTTAAACACTCTGGATCCTGGTATGAACTAAATTATTTCAGCATATATCTTGAGACTTTCTAGGGAAGAGATTGCTGCATTTGCTGTGGGGTTGTTCCCAGGAGAAATGCAGTAAAAGTTAGAATCAGACTAACAGCCTTATACTTGTTTCTTCCTAAAAAAAAAACCGAAAAAGGCCCCAGGCGTTTCTTTTGCTTGCTGGAGACGTGGTGATCACAAACCTGAAAGGTGCGCAGTGTTTTCCTTTCCCACAGCAGAGAAAAACTCATTATATGAAATCACAGGCAAACTCCCAACAAGAAGATGGGAAGGAAATACATAGGAATCAGCCAAGGAGCTTTCAAATTACGGAACTAGAAATTATATTTGCAATAGTTGAAAAGATTTTCCTCTGAGAATAGTATTATTCCAAATTCACAGTAAAACTTCTTTCTCATTTTATGCTGCCTGGGAGTTCTTAAAATTGATAGACCATAGAGAAAATGGCATTGCATTCTCATAGGGATTGGCAGCCTAGAATGGCCATATGGTTTCAACCCTGAAACATAGAAATATTCATTTTTCTCCCTTCTTTTAAATTGTCCTCTTTGCCCAGGGTCAAGACTCAAGACTAAGTTTATTCAGCAGAGACCAAAAAAAAAAAAAAAAAAAAAAAAAAAGACTACAAGGAATCAGAAGACAATCATCCTTAGACAGGTGTATTCCTGGGAAATCAACCTTACCATAGGTTTCAAAGGCCCTTGAAAGCCTCGGGAAAGGCAGAGTAAAAGGAAAGAAAACATTAGCAGTGCAGTGCTGAAATGAAGGGTACAAAGATATGACACCCCTTTTTAAATTGTTTCAGTGTACAAAGAACAAAGCCACCTAAAGTAAATCAATGTGTATTTGTGTGTGTGTGTGTGTGTGCGCGAGAGAGAGAGAGAGAGAGAGAGAGCGAGCGAGAGAGAGCGCGCGTGCGCGCACAAGCACGAACGATAAATGGCTTCAGCTTCCTGCTCCTCGACATTTTTCTCTAACCTGAGAGTTCTCTATTGGTAGACTTTCCTGGGTTCCTTTTGACGCTTTGTAAGATTCCAGGAAGAATTAAACATCAGTGTGAATGAGCAAAGCAGGAATACCATCTGAGTTACACAGGCTAGAAAAAGTATGGCACACACCATCAATCCTTTTGCCTCGGGATATAAAATGATCACCAACTGGACTCAGAAACATCCCTACACTCTGCAGCAGAGAGTCTTGTGAGAAAGAAGAAAAAGTTACAAACTGCTTAGAACAAGTGTACAACTCAGCTGGTATAGTTAAGAGGGTGCTGATTCTCAGAGACTGAAAACGTTCATGTCTAGTTGTCATTTACATCACAGCATTTCCCTTTTTATCTCCGTTTTCTCTCTTCTTAGATTTCCATTTTACAGGCCCAATTATTTTTGATGCTCTGAAAATGAGTGAATTAGTATTAAAAATAGATACAAAGATAAAAGGACCCACAAGAATGGGTGAAGAAGTGATAAAATGCCTAATTCCTGGCACTGTGTGTGTGTGTGTATGCGTATGCTAATGGGCAAGGTGATGAATCAAGAGCATTTCTACTGTTAAGTACGTTTTCTTGCCTCCGTCTTCCTAAATCAAAGATACCTAAATCACTTATCCTTTAGTAGTTATCACAGCTTCAAGAGTCCTCTGGGCAGTTTTAGCTGCTCCACGTGCCAACCTGCGGCATTACCTGCACCTTACTCTAGAGCTCAAAGAGCTAGCAAAGGCAAGAGGAAAGGCAGAAGGGGATCAAGGAAGGAAAACTTGAGAAGAGAGTACAGGAAAATAAACCGGAAGAAGTCTAGAAAAGAGGAGGGGTGTGAATGTCAACAGCAGGAGGTCGATAGGGGGTGGGAAAGAAAACAGAATTGAGCTTCCTGAGAATGGAAGAATGGAAAGAAGCATTTAAATGGTGTACAGAATAAAAATTAAGAAACGAAGAGGAAGAAACATAAATATTTAGTGAAAATCATGTGCTAGGAATTCTTATGTGAATTATATTATTTAACCATTTTGAAAACTCTGTAGTACAAATATTTTAATCCCTGAACAGATGAAGTAGCTGAGTCTCATAGCTGTTAAGTGTCTGGACCAAGATCACACAGGCAGTAGGGAAGGAGAAGAGAAAAACTCATTCACCAAATAAATATTTACTGAGAACTTATTATGAACTAGGCATGCGCTAAGTAATGTGACACATACTAATACTAGTTTAATTAAGGAAATATAGCATGTTTATGAAACATATGTGATATACACACACATACATATATATGTAAATATTTCCATTCGTAATTGTGATTGAAACAGAGAACTGAATTAGTTTTTCACAATTATAAAGCTATAAAATAGTGGAATCAAGATTTAAGTTCAGGCCGGGCATTGTGCCTCACACCTGTAATCTCAGCACTTTGGGAGGCCATGGCAGGAGGATCACCTGAGGTCAGGAGTTCAAGATCAGCTTGGCCAACATGATGAAACGCTGTCTCTATCAAATATACCAAAATTAGCTGGTCATGGTAGCGTGTGCCTGTAATCTCAGCTACTCAGGAGGCTAACTTGGGAGGCTAAGGCAGGAGAAACATTTGAACCTGGGTGGGGACATTTGCAGTGAGCTAAGATTGTGCCACTGCACTCCAGCCTGGATGACAAAGTAAGGCTCTGTCTCAAAACAAAACAAAACAAAAGTCTATGCTTTTTAGACTGGGGGACTAGGGCAGAAATTCTGTTTCAGAAAAAGGAAGAAAGAATTAGAGTAAAGGAAGATCTATGGCATAAGACAGAGCAAGTCTAGAAAATAAGGGAAAAAGAGAGGAAGGTCTTCTAAAATATGAGCTATTTAGTAATTTAATTCTTTAGTAATTTTACCTTATTTTGCTGTTCTGTTTCGTTTTACAAAATAATCCTGTATAGTATAACAGAGTATTAGAATTTGGGGAACCTGAATTCATAGTTTGCCACTAATTTTGAACAAATTATGGAAAATCTCTGAAATTTAGTTTTCTGTAAAATAGAGGTTATAATTACCAGTTTTGATCTCATAAGATTGCTAAGAATTTCCAGAGATAATACATGCAAATTACCAAGTATTAGATATGTGAGCAAATGCACATGGTTACATTTAATAGCTCTCTCATCCTAGCCTGCCGGAGAGCCTCTAGCTTGCTTCCCAAATGTCCCCTCTAAAGGTTGCCCCAGGGTTTGATCTTCCACTTAGGAATCAGTCTATGATGGTGCATTTCTGAAAGTGCTGGCCACTATCCATTTGCAGGATGCCAGAGTCTCCATGTAATAAGAACTATATTATACTCTGAGCTTCTCCCATCTTCTAAGTTTATCTTTCTCTCTTGTAGCCTTTTCATAGGTATATTAACATCTAATGAAGCCTTGAATATTGCCTCTGAATATTGCAAAACACCAGTTTTGTTTTGTTTGATATAACAGAGTTGGAGCTTTAGATTTTAGCACATAAATTGATGAATGTAAATGGTACATGCTGTCTGTCTTCCTCCAAAAAGACATTCCTTTCTCTTTCTGGGCTCCTTTACTCAATCTTCGGGAATCAGCACCAATGTCCCCTCCTTTAGGAAGTCTTTCTCATTATCTTCCCTTCTCCAGCTTCTTCCTAAGCCCTGCTTGCTTGAAACCATCCCTGTTCCCAACCCCTAGGTTTTTGTTTTGTTCTGTTCTGTTTTTTGTGTGTCTCTATTCTCTCAAAGAATTTTGTTAATGCAGTAGTTGTAGCCCAAATCAGGCTGTACTATCATCATTTGTATACATTTTGTCTCTGCAGCTATACCCTAAGATTTGTAAGGTCTGTGCTCCAGGCCCACTTATCTATATATTCCCCCATTCATTCATTGACTTGTACATTCATTTATACATACAATTAAATAGTGCCTATTACAGGCCAGATACTGTACTAGATGTTGAGTGAAGACACAGTGGTAAACCAGCCTGTCTTCAATTTCATTAAGCTACCATCGAAATGTATGTATATATGATTATTTGATTAAGCCTAAGTTATAACTGTTTAGCGTAAAGCAGGCAAGATATCTCATATGAAAGAGTTGATGAAAGAGAGGTTTCACCTGGTTAGGGAGGTTAAGAAAGATCACCTCAGAAAAAGCCACTGAAGTGGAGATCCAAATAAGTATTTTGTTATAAATGAGTTTTCAGCACATAGTAGGTACTTTAAAAAAAGAAAAAGTTTTCCTCAAATTAAACAGACAATTTTAATAAAACTAGCTATTATTTACCTAAGGCTTTCTACACCAATATTATCTCGGGTGATTCTCAACCATGTGAGGAACATTGTTTCTTTTATTTCTTTTTATAACAAATTCAAAAGATAGATTTGGAATTGGACAGTGAGTAAAAGATAACACAAAATACCTCCTACTTTCAGTCCTGATAACAAATTATTGTAGAGATCCTTGCCCAAATATTTTTCTCAGAAGAGATGTTATCTTTTTCTTTTCTGTCAGCGGAAGCGAGGCGAGTAACCTTAACATTTGGATGTATTTGTCCCAATTGTGTTCTTTAACTTCCCTTCCTGAATAAGATTTTCCTCCTGTTCTCACTCAAGTCTGTACTGAAATATTTAATTGAGCGAAATATTAAAGTAGGGGACTGATAAGTGACTGCTGCATTTTATTTTAACGAGTGTGGTGGGTTATCAAAATTGCTGCACTCTAGCCGTCTCTCTATAAATAGAAACCTATTACTAAAGGGTACAGAATAATTACAGTATTATCCCAAATATCACTATGTGCTAGGCCTGTCACATAGTAGATACTCAATAAATGATGACTCCTTAATGATGAATCTCAAATGATTTTTCTTTGACAAGCTATTGCTATTGTGACTGAATTGTGAGGGGTCACTTCCAGGGTTAAAGGCTGGTCAAAGGACCAGGCAAAGCTCACTAGATTATGAAAACTGGCCTCATTGTTCTTACCTCATTAGCATTATTTCCAGGGTTCTTGAGCTCAATACAAAAAATAGGCCTTATGATTGTGTTAAGGAAAATAATAGCTCTCATCTACATGGACACAAGCTTGGAAGAGTGCAAATAGATACATATTTTGAAATAACCTAAAAAATGTGATCTGAATGAGCTCTATACAACAGTATTTTTCTACTGAAATTTGGAAACAATATCCCTAATGCCATAGGCACAATTAACAGCAGGCTGCTGGTATATTTTTATAAAGGCAAAATTCTCCCCTAACTTCTACAAACAGGTAATTTATTTTTTTCTTTTATTTTAATTCTTAGAGCACTGAGAAATTTCTTTCTGTTCCCAACTGTAATGAGAGCTCTGTTCAGGAGATTTGTCTCTGTAGCTAATTTTTTATGCTAATCAATCACATGGTCGTCTTCATTTTAACACCCTTACTGATTCTTATCTTTTGCATGAATTATATTTATTAGTCCTGTAGAGGATTTCAAACTTAGTAATGCCTGAAGTTCCTCATTACTTTTGCTAAAAAAAAAGAAAAAACTTTTTCTTTTTTTAAGGCTACAAATGATAATCTTAGTTTGCATAGGGCTCATTAACTTTACCTTGACGGAGGTTTAATTTCCATCAGATATTTTACACACTCTGATCAGTAATGCATTCACACTCAACAACCAGTCCTGCTAAGAAATGAGTGTGTATTTGTAGTGCTTAACTATAAGAGGGGGCCAAGCAGCCAAGCACTGAGTACAAAGTTACTATTGATTTCTCTTTTACCCTTTTGCTCCACTGATTCGATTTCTGTTAAAATTCTGCCACAGGTTCATTCTCTGGATCAACTCTCCCATCACAACCATGTGCAGTGACTTCACCCAGGTTTCTGTCATCATGATTTCACTCTTAAGACTTCCTCATCCAGCACTTTCCAGTTATTCTAGACTTTTGTTAGAACCACCCCTAAGCAGGTTTATCTGCCCCTTTTTCATTGTATTTTTTTCTTCCTATATTCTTCTTTTCTCCATTGTGATCATAAATGTGTGAGGAAAAATACGCTGGGATTCTAAAACACCATCTATGTCCCTGAGTTATGATTCTGAGAAGACACAGATATTCCTCATCATCAGAAGAGCAATTTTAATGAATTCTTTCCCCTTAGAGTTTTTCTTCATAAAAACTGTCCACATGCTTTCCCCTCCCTAACTCGCCCCTTACATTTTGGAAGCTTTCCAGCAATAAAGCAGAAGGAGGCAGTCTGAGAAAGGTTAGGCAAACACAACAATATTACCGGAATAAGTAACATATTGCTCATTAAACATTTAAAATCAACAGTTGCTTGCTTGATCTGCCAATATTTTGAGAAATGCCAGTTTTACTGCTAGGTGCCACTTGGCTTGAGCTGCTTAATTCATGATTTGTGAACTGACATCAGGGATAACAAAACCTTATTCCAGTTAGAATTTTGCCATCAAGAGGAAAGCTGAAATATCACAACACAAAGCTCCCTGTTTTTTTCCTTCCTGCCTGCCTCCTTCCTCCCTCCCACCCTCATGCCTCTGCCTTCATTCCAGAAACAAATGGATGTGTTAAAACAGTGAAATGTGTTTGTGGAAGATAAATAGTTTATCTTAAATATACTGTTGTAGTGTCAAACCGAGTCTCAATACATGTACATATTTTATTCACAGACATAACATTTCAAAATGAGTAGTTTTTTTCTTTTTCAAACATTTATACATGAGTGCAATGCCTACAAAAAATAAAAACGGAGCGACAATGTAGCTCAGATCTTGTCAGCATTATGTGCTGATCTCATCAAGATCACGAGCCTAGAGTGTAATATATTGTTTCAAAAAAGGCATCCCTTCCCTACTAGGAGCAGAGGAAAGTTTCTGGATTTTTAACACATCTCTCTCCTTTCTCCTATTTTGAAGCTTTATTTTCATTTTGCTGCCACAAATGTGTCATCCTGGCCAAAACTTCTAAGCATGTGGGCATCCTTTCTGTGTCCTTCAGCAAGGGAATAATTGGTCTGTTAGAGCATCAGAAATTATGCACCCAGTGCTGTGATATTTTGGGGAGGGGGTTGCAAAAGTTTGAAGAATGTGGTTCCCATTCTCAGGTAGATCACAGGCTACTGAAGAGATAACTAAGCAAGCACATGATGACAGGAAGTAGTAAGTGCAGCAACTGAACCGTTTTGACCTTCTACTACAGTCCAGATTTTAAACTTCATGGTAAAAAACGTGTGCCATCAGGTCAATGAGCTCCATTCCCCTGGGCCATACCCAGAGACATTATTGTTCTTCAGTATATATGAAGTGTGGGAGTACCAGTGCTGATTTGTTAAGATGAGGATTCTCAACATCCACCATCATGAATGTGGATAATCAGGACTCAGAAGGGGGACTATGACAGAAAGGTGAGACTCTTGATATATATCCTCCCAGAACAGTGATGTCTTAGCATGAGGCTATCTAGACAGAGGGAGACCAAGGAAAAGGTGATAGAGGGCACTTTGTACCAAACCTGTTATCACTGGTCATGGGATATATTTAAAAAACAAAATGATGAAGTGTTGTTGTTCTGGTTATAAAGAGGGACAAACGAGGAAGAGACAAAAGAATGCATCTCAGACATTATTAACCAATAAAAGACTTACTTGATACTTTGAGAACATGCTATTTTTTTTTTTTTTTTTTGAGACAGATTCTTGCTCTGTCACCTAGGCTAGGGTGCAGTGACATGATCTCAGCTCACTGCAACCTCTGCTTTCTGGGTTCAAGCAATTCTCCTGTCTCAGCCTCCAGAGTAGCGGGAACTACAGGCATGTACCACCATGTCCAGCTAATTTTTGTATTTTTAGTAGCGATGGGGTTTCACCATGTTGGCCAGGCTGCTCTAGAACTCCTGGTCTCAAGCAATTCACCCACCTCAGCCTCCCAAAGTGCTTGAATCGGAGGTGTGAGCCACTATGTCTGGTTGAGAACATGCTATTCTAATAGAACTGTAATAATAAAAATGGTGGCCCATGTCACCAATTCCATAAGTTAGAATTACTTGGGAATGTCACGTGTGTGGCAGCTATAAAGGACATAATGGATCTGACTAGTTTTGGTGAATTATGGGGTCAACTTGAGTAGGGGGGACTGATGCTTCTGAAACCTTGGTATTTTCACTGTCTGTAAGTTGAATACATTACTCCAAAGCTGCAGGACACATGTCTCAAAATGTGGATGAAAGTTACATGACAGCAAATTTATGATAGGCCCTACATAATCACTCTCACGCCTTTGGGGCTGCAAGTTCAGTCAAGTTTGTATCATTATTACCATTCCTTTGGCTTACAGAGGACAAATTTTATGATCCAAGAAGTACAAGTCCAGCCAAGCAGGTAAATAGGTTCAGATTTATTGTGAAGATATACTTATCTACCCTTTTCTGTTACCCATGACACAGATCTACAAGTGTGTACATTTAACAAAATTAATGGAAATTGTCAATTTCAAATTACCCAAGCCATTGGAGACTTGGAATATCATAAATGCACAAATAAAACTCAATGATAAAGTTTGAACTAGTAAAGAATTTCAAATTCTATCCCAGTCACTGAAACATTTATTAGTTACTATCAGATGGAAAAAGTCACTAATATGGGTTTTATAAGTTTATATAGATCTTGTATACATTGGTTTATACTGTAAATAATAAATAAAAGCCTGCCTTAGAAGGTAGAAAGAGATGTAATCATTCACTCTTTAGGCAAACATATCATCAGTGCCTGTAACATGCTCCACTAAGCATAGGCTGTCCCAGTGGAGGACAGGGTTCTTGCCCTTCAGGGGCTCACAGTTGAGTGACAATTTTAAGACTAATAGTAATCCCTGAACAATTTAAAATTGGTTAATTGGCTAAACCAATGTGTAGATAAGAAATAATGGCATCTTATTAAGAAAGAGGCCAACTTTTCATAAAGGAGGCCTGGGTAAAATTCAGAGCCATGGGATATGAGCACTGGATACTACAAATACAGCCTTTCTTTTCTGGTTCTTTATTATTATTTTTTTCTTTTTTTTGAGACTGAGTTTTGTCTGTCACCCAGGCTGGAGTGCAGTGGTGTGATCTTGGTTCACTGCAACCTATGCCTACCAGGGTCAAGCGATTCTTCTGCCTCAGCCTCCCCAGTAGCTAGGACTACAGGCACATGCCACCACTCCTGGCTGATTTTTTGTATTTTTAGTAGAGACAGCAGCATTTGACTATGTTAGCTAAGATGGTCTTGATCTCCTGACCTCCTGATTCGCGTGCCTCAGCCTCCCAAAGTGCTAGGATTACAGGTGTGAGCCAACTCGCCCGGCCTTATTAAAAATCTTTATGGTAATCCCTATATCACAGATAAAAACCCTTAATGTGAGTTTAAAATGTTAGCATAAAACATAAGCTTGGTGCTTGTGAATCTAATTCATTCAATTTAGGATTAAAAAAAATTCTAATTAGGTGTAAGCATTAAGAACCACCAAAGAAACACAAAAATAAAAAATCTCTTTCTTACATATCTAAATACATTGATTGCAACAGATATTCCAAGGACAGACTCTAAGCCAACATAACTTGGGACAACAGAGTGGCTATCAATGATTTCTCTGGCGACCATTTCTGTGTCACTATTCTCTGGACAGACTAATTGATCCAAGGAGGGAAAACGACTTAGGCTAGACTAATAAAACCCTCACCCGGAAATGTGAAACTTGAATGCAGTGTCTCAGATAATGAGTTTTACTACTTGCATCATGTTATGGAAAAACTTGCCAAACAGCTCCTTCTTAAGAGTTGCCTTATTTTGCCTTGTAAAGAATATATTATTCAAATTTTCCTCTAACTCTGTAATTCAATTTTTTTTTTGTTAATTGCATTTTAGATTTTGGGGTACATGTGAAGAACATGGAAGATTGTTGCACAGGTACACACATGGCAGTGTGATTTGTTGCCTATAATTCAAATTTTTAAACAAACTTTGTCTTGCCTTTCATTAGGTCAGTTAGTTTCTGTTACTTACAATCAAAGGACATCAACAAATATAAATACTTGACAACCAAATTTTCCTCTTGAGATGTTCTTGGAAACAACTTTAATATCCCAGAGTCTCTATTTCAATAAAGAACTACACTGAATATTCTGTTTATTTATCAAAACTTCTACATCTTTGGGAAAACATAAGGTCAGGATTATGAGTAAAATTAATGTAATCACTGAGTAAATAGAGAATATTTTTAATAAGTTCAAAAATCAGATTAAACGATCATGGTTACATTGGCCTAAACATTTAAAATCTCTATTAAAATAATGTGCCTAGGCTAGGTGCAGTGGCTCATGCCAGTAATCTCAGCACTTTGGGAGTCCAAGGAGGGTGGATCAGTTGAGGTCAAGAGTTCAAGACTAGCCTGGCCAACATGGTGAAACTCTGTCTCTACTAAAAAGACAAAAAAATGAGCCGAGTGTGGTGGCAGGTGCCTGTAATCCCAGTTACTCGGGCGGCTGAGGCATGAGACGCATTTGAACCTAGGAGGTGGAGGTTGCAGTGAACTGATTGCACCACTGTACTCCAGCTTGGGTGACAGAGCAAAACTGTTTCAAAAATAAATATAAAATAATGTACATAATGCATTTATATGCCATTTCCAGTAAGATTCTGTCATCCTTACACCCAGGTTATTAATGTCATACTTCAACAAGTAGCATTTTTACAGTTTGCCACTTGCATTCATAAATGCTGCTGCTGCTAAGGGTGGCTGTGTAACTGTGTTCAGAAAAAGTGTTATGCACATAACCATTACTCTTTGCCAGCCTGGACATTCTTGAAAACCACCTGAACATCAGTAAATCAAATTGTCATTCCTGTGCCTTCTAATGTTTGAGGACTAGCTTGGACCCATTTAGGAAAAGCAGTCCATATTTGGGTGTTACTTGTCTACTCTGTATTTCCAGTTTTATTTGGTGAGGAGCATAGAGTCATTCTGCAGTTTTCAGCCTTGCTTCAATGTGCTAGGTTAGTATTTCTTCTGCCGACCTTGTTAATCATCTCACACATCCAGTTGCTTATGAATAGCGTTGCCTTCCCTGTCAAGAGCTATATTAAGAGCAATCATCCTTTTACTGCTTCTTGACTGGTTGTGTTCTTGGACTTGGTAGTTGTTTATATTCACTTGCTACTTAAATGTGGGTTCTAAAATGACACTGATTAAGCCAGATGGGATATGTGCAATATGTTGAATAAGATTCATTTGCCATAAAGACAAATTGGAAAATATCACCCTTCCCATAAAATGTGAATTTGTTTCAGAGTCAGATTGGGTTATACCCATCCCTTCACTTAACTAATAAATATTTATTGATTATTGCAGTAGATGCCTTAAATACCCAGTCCAGATTCCCTTTAGTGCACGTGCACCTGCCTCTCACCTGTTCTTAGAACTGTGATTAGTAACATCCACCTGGAGCTCTCTCTGGAGAATTGTTGGTGGATGATGGCCAGTATGTCCAGAAATTCCTGGCTGGTTACAATTTCCCTGCTCCCAAGTGATTAATGATGGACTGATTCAAGATTTAAAAAGTAAAGCCCCTTGTCTCAAGGTGAGAAAACTCTGCAATGCTATTTACAATCTAGAGCATCACCATGTATCAGGAAAAGGTGAGAGTTTTCCTACGGCAATATTCTTTTTTGAACCTTTCCCCTTTCCTTTTCTACTTCTCTCTTGCTTATAGGTTTTTCCAGAGAACACTCCTCAGTAACTCACATATACCTAACACACTGTCTCATATTCTATAACTAAGAAATCTGACTTAAGACAACTACCTACCTTGTACCAGGTACTAAACTAGGGCTAAATATTTTAGTAAGACTTTTGCTCAAAGATCTTTTTAAGATTTTTGTAATTAAGGCAATCTTTTCAATAAGATTGTCCCTTCCTTCAAGGGCTTGAGGTTTCCTTCTGAATTTTTCCAGATACATTCTGATTCAATAATTGCTGAATAATAAATGGTTTTCTTGATTGACAATTTCCAATTTATCCGAATCCATACATTTTTGATATAACTTACTTTATTCAAGAACCATTCTCCTACAAATTTGCATAATGGAGTTTCCACAAATAGTCATTGTTGAAATGGCATAAGAGAGTATACTATTTAAGTACCATTGTTAATTTTTCCATAAACTGAATTATTAACCACTAAACTCATCTGTTTTGAAATACGAGTTTTCATATGTCACATTGACATAAAGAAGGGACTACTTTACTGGGTAATGCATCGATACCAAAAGAATTTTCTGGCATTTTCTATCTCTTGCCTCTCTCCCTCACCCTATTCTTATTTTTGGACTCCTATGTCTGTTTTTATTGTAACAAGCTGGTCACAATTTCCCCAACTCGGTAAGCCGAGTTTGCCTCATGTTGATAAAAAAACAAAACAAAACCCTAGCAGCTTTCCTCCACTTGTATCCTATGCTCAGGTCATGTGATAGATAACAGTATGGAAGAATTAGTGCTGAGAGAATGAAGCAGATAGATTGAAGGAGAAAGAGAACTAGAGGGCAATTGCTGTTCCACTAAATTCCAAAGCATTATTTATATTTTCTCAGTTCTTAAAACTTTCTTTCATCAATTGCCACGGTAACAAGACAGCAACTGAGTATGGCTGGGGAACACATTGATTAAACTGAGAATTTTGTACGTTGCCGTCTGTTAGAACACATTTGGGTTAGAGGACAGGGAAGTGACTAAAAGGGATAGGAAGTATAAAAGTAAGGAGGTGAGAAGATAGATAAATAGAAGAAAAAGTGACTGGGAACCAAGAGTGAGGATCAATAAGGAACACAGAGGAGAACTCTCACTGCATGATGTAGATGCCTTAGTGCCAACCTGCACTTGGCCAGTGATGGTCCTCAGGGAGGTCGAAACAGTAGTCATAATGTGATGCATTTTAATGGAGCCAGGGCTGGAAAATACTCAATAATCAGACTGAATGCACTGGAAGGGATGGGCATACTACTGAGCCAACAGTGTATATACTGTAGGCAGTGCATGTAGATGGTATATGCATGGAAATCATGTTCAAGTTGTAACTGATTGGGTCCTCAAGCAAGCACTGAATTCACATCTGTAGGAGGAATCTCAGATCTAAATCTAGTGAGGGCGAGTAATCCTGACTGTTCTCTATTTATGCATTATTGTAGCTGTATTTGTATACAAAGCAATGGTAGAGTATTATAACTTAGGAAAAATTGGAACCTTAAAAAAGAAGAATGAATTGGGATTTGGCACAGATAGCTAAAGGTAAAAAGAAGTATTTGTATCTTATGAGGGGACCCAGTGAAATACAAAATAACAAAGTGAATGGAATAGAAAAAAAGGAAAGACATTAATGATGAGTCAAACTGAGAAACTCAACTAGTTTCTTAAATCTTGCTTTAATAAGAAAACAATTACTGTGTATGATTAGTATATAATTAAGATTCTGCAAAAACAGCTTCTAAAAGCAGAGAATGTAGTAATTGGAAAATGTGAACATTAACAAATCAATGACTCTGGGAATACGATGCCCACAATTGATAGTAGGGTGTCACAGTGATTGAATTTGATTTTTGCAAAGCTATGAAGAAAAGAGAGCACTCTGTGTCTATATAAAAGATGTAGTAATAATGGGTGAATAGAACTAATCTTCATAATGCATAAAGAGAATGATTTCGGAGGCTGAGTTAAGCAGTTTTTGAAAGAAACAGATGTTCTTAGAGAACAATCTTAAACATCAAGATGACAGGTAAGCAATATATTCTCGAGAAGAACAAATGGTGGACATCATTTCTGATAGCTTTATGGTAGACAGAATTATAAGGAAGTAATAAAAGGCAACAGAGGGCAACTCATAGTTGAATTTCAATAAATGTAAAATAGACATTAAATATTCTAATTCAATTCAAATTCAATCTGAAATTAATGCTATTGGATTGGCAATTAGTAAAGGTTGATCATGGATGATTAGAGATGTGGTTCTCGTGGTCTCTCTAGTGAGTCTATTATAAGGTTCATCACTGTATAGAAGATGACTGTGGAGAGGTTGAAGATGGCGCTGGATTTAAAGATATTGCAAATGTCAGGGAACAGAAAATAATGCAAGGAATGCCAACACATTTACAAAGATGGGCAGAAATCATCTAAAATAAGATTGAGCTTTGAAAAATACATGCTTTAGCAGAGGACAAAACAATCTAATAAACACACATATTCACCAAGAAGATGAACCTGAAAATCAATAACATAAAAAAAGAATAAACATGAATGATTATAAGAAACACAAATATATTCTCCATACAGCAAATGTAAATAAAAGAGCTGTTTCTTTAGATGTGGAGTATAAAGAAGCACTCTTCAAAGGTCAGGCAAATTGGTTTTGAAAAGAAATGTCATTTAATAGATAGTATGTACGAAACACTAAAAAAAGGCTCTCACAGAAGAAAGTATATTAAATATACAAAATTGAACTTGGTATCTTTATAATGCAAGTAAAAAACATTTAGGGAACTTACAGAAGGGAAAAACACAAATGAGAGGAAGAACTGAGAGAATAATGCAAACTCATTCAACAAGTACTTAAATTTAACACCTGCAACGTGCAGTGCCATGTGGTTGATGTTCCGGATGGGAAAAAGCAGAATTTGCATTTGTCTGTTCCTGTCCTTCAGTGTTTCATTCTTCTTTGGGAGAGAGATTTATACACAACAGAACCTATTTTGCGCTCAAGAATTTTAGGAGTTGTAAGTGCAGAAACTGCAAAAAGGACAGTTGGAGTGACAGAGATCCAGGGTTCATTATGATTATGAGATTGTTTAAGTGCCCAGGAGAGAGAATTTCAGTTCCATTCTGTATTACAATTCCGTGGTTATTAGTTCTGAAGAAAAACTAGAAAAGGAGTGGAGAAGCTAGGTTATACTGACCAACAAAATATGAGGACAGACTAAAAGAGGTAAATTTATTATCAGCTAAAGTCTTGGGTAGCTGGTGAGAATCCAGAGTGGATTCATGCTGTGACCACCACGGGTCAATTTGAAAGGTAAACAACTTTTTTTGTGGTGAGTGTGGGGACAACTATCTGCTACATAAAGCACGATATTCCTTTATCTCATTTAGATGCTTCTTGTCAATCAGAATTCTGGAAAGAACTTAGAAAAGGCAAGGCTTAAGTTAGAGACAGTAATCATGCAGGCTGATGCTATCAGGATCTGAAACAGTACCATGGAGAGCTCTCATGAGGCTGGAGAGCCTGAATTAAAACAAACAAACAAAAAAAAAAACGTTGCCCTGTCATCCCTACAACTACAAAGTGAGTACTTAAGCTCTTAAAGCATTGAATAAAAGATACCATCGGAATGTTCATCTGCAACATAGGTTTGTCTATCCAGATATGACTTTTAATGGTTAATTTGTTTAAACCTTTGGCAAAGATTTATTCTTTGAGAACACAGATTCCCTCTGTGGTTTCAAGAACCAGGAGCTCTAATGTCTGAGGGCAATGGAACAGTCATGTATAAGCTCAAAAAAAAAAAAAAAGAGAGAGAGAGAGAGAAAGAACTTGCCCTTCCTCTGTCTTTTCATTCTAATCCATATCGGTGAGGGGGCAACTTCTTTACTGGTGATTCAAATGCTAATCTCTTCTAGAAATGCCCTTGCCTTGCAGACAGACTCAGAAAATAATGTTTTAACAGCTCTCTGGGTACCCCTAAGCCCAGTCCAACTGACACATAAAATTAACCACTACACCAGGTATGTAAGCTTATTCAAACATGTATTCTTAATTTCTGTATTTATCTCACTGTGGACTGTTAATAGTTTACCAAGTGGCTGTGACCGAGTCCATGGGTCACACTTTAAGTAGCAGTGATGTTAATGACAACATGCACTATTTAAAGTCAGAACAACCAAAGGTGGTTATTTAGTTGAAAGATCTATATCCAAGCAAATGAAGTTCCAAAATTCCAAAATTCAACTCGAGATTCTCCATGTTTTTCCTTCAGACTTGAAATACTGGTAGCATTTTATTCCTAGATTTTCCCTAAACAAAACCGTTATTGCTGCTTTCAGTCCTGACTTTTAGTGCCTCTGGCTAATCTGGCTCTTATCCTCTATTGAGTGTGTATCAGAAACAAAGTGGAAAAATAGAGCCAGCTGAATAGGCTAAAGCTGCATTTCCACAAACCCACTTCACTTGTGGCCCAAGATGAACTAGAGCAGTTGTTTTGAGGATGGGATATCATTTTTAGGTTAACACTGTGTTATCTTTTTTTGGTTTTGGGTTTTTTGTATTTTGGAAATTGGAAACCACCTTGAGATATTAAGTCTACTACTTTTTGTTAAATGGCTGAATGTTTCATTGCTGCTTATGAAAACAGAGTTCAGCAATAATGTTCTCTTGGATAAATATGCTCAGCTTTAATTATTTTTTAAAAACTATTCTCCCATGACAGAGGCCTAATATGAAATGCCATGCCCGCATCAGCAATAATTAACATACAAGGCATTTTACGGGTTATAGATATTAGAACAGGTTTTCTTTGAACCCCTTTGACCTTAAAACATGGGGCAAGGGAATAGCCTATGTAAACAGGAATGGCCATAAAAGCCTAAACAATTTCTATGTTTTAGCAAATTCATTTATTTTTCTAGGGACTCTTAATACGTTCTAATATTAAATAAATATTCTATGGTGAGACTGATTATGATTAGAGGGGTGACTATGTAAGAGCAACTTTTCTCTCTCCCATTATATATATATCATTTTATAATTTTATTGTCTGTCCATATATTTATGCATATATAAGAACAGCTTGTAATTTTTATCTTAGAATATGAAATAAAAGTAAATAAATATTTTAATAACTAGCAATAACAAAATTTTGCATATTAAGACCACTACCTTACTCTTTATGAAATAAATGAAATACTTTAACAAGTGTCTGCCATTTAATAATTTATTTAACTCAAATGTTGCTCTTTTGGTTTTGCATTAAGCAGAAAAGCTATATTGAATGAATTCATGCAGGAAGATGCATATTTTAATTACATTTAACTCATTTCACCAAATTGTAGTCAATTTGTTGGGGGGCAGAGATAAGATGTAGATTAAACATTTCTGAAATGTGATTTTCAGAGCCACAGGCAGAAGATGAGGCCGCACTTTCATTTAATGAATTATCAGTTTAGCAGGCATTGGTTATCTATCTATCTATCTATCTATATATATACATATACACACACACAATATTTTTAGTGACAAGGAGGAGTGGATAGAAAATAGGTAGAGATTTAGAGCAGGTGACCTTGGGGAAATTTGGTAATTCACAAAATCTGCTTCACCTGGCTACAGTGAGCATAATTACACTTGAAGACCACAGAATGAAGTATTCATTGGTGTTTCTGAAGTAATAAGTACTTTAGTATATTTTTACCATTAAATCTAAAATCAACCTATCTGATGGGCAGTAAAGACAGTCACATCCCCATGTCTCAATGGCTAAATAGTGGATATATTTTAGCAAAGTACAGTGATATTCATCTTGCCATTTGGTTGAATTTAAATCAGGCATTGATGAATAAGGCAAATAGTTGTCCTTTTATAGTTTCACTGAAAATACATTTAGTTGTTCGGGGATGTGTGTATAACTATTTATATACACAATTATTTTGATTTAGAAAGCAGTATAAAATCATTGTTCCATTTTCTTCTCATAAACCATGAAACACTACCACAAGACTTAAAAGAAGTAAATGCATTTTAAGTGTCAATTATTTTGTCATCAACATAACTGTAGAAAAACATCCTTTTCTTAATACATTGCTGTTTATGTTTCTATAACCACCCTAGGCTTTTTCTTTTGCTTCCAGTCCCATCTGTTCCCAAACCTAGATTTACTTGGAATATTGTTGTTAACTACCTCTTTAACACCTCTCCGCTACTCTACACAGCATTTGACCTCACATCATACTCAGTCTTCTGGTATATATAATCTCCCTGCTGTTCAGAGTTCTAAGTTTCTCCATTTTCAGTCTTAAATCAACACCTTCCAATTACATTCAAAAAGAGAAGTGAGGAATATTCTCAAACTGATCCTAATCCACTCCAATATTTGGTCCACTGTTTCCTCTGAGAACCAGATTTCCACATTTATTGCTGGGTCTCTTGAAGCTCATAAACCTTCTTTTTGTTGTTTTCAACAATTCTCCCAAGGAATGCCTACATTGAACAAATTTATGTTTCTTCTTTTTTCCTTCCCATCTACCACCCTGATCTCAGACTGTTGGGAAGTATAATAGATATAGAAAAGAGGAAAGTCAACTATGTGGCAAATTTGGTTGGTGAGATTATTTAGAATGGAATCCTAGTGTATTGTAAGTCTGTGGCTAGAAGAAGTAAATTCTGAGAAATAAGAGACAGCCACCCCATACCAACCCTTAAGATTTGCCCTTGTCCCTCTCAGGGCAAGGTTCGCTCTTCTACCACATAGAAAGAATAGACAGGAAGGGAAAGAAAGCCAGCAAAGTGGAACCATGCTTTGTTTACGCCCTCTGTTGAGACTCCTGTGAATGTTCTCCTTCTCTCTAAAGCACTCACAGCACATGCATTTCCGTTGGGTAGGAACTTGGGGTCCTTCTCATCCAGTACAGGGCTGGAATGGAAAGGCTCAGCCTGAGGATGAGCAAGGTTCCTTGTGCTGAAAAACACAAGAATGAAACTTGGATACTGGTGCTTGAACTTGGGTAATATATACATGTGAGGCCTAAGAACTTGAGAGGGAGTCATGCTATAGAGTCTGGTGGCAGATCCAAGTTCAGGCAAAACTAGTATTTCTAATATGAACACAGTACTAGATTAAATCTCAGAAGGACTGGTTTTCAGTCCTGCTTTGGCCCCCAGTTAAGTATAACATAAATGGAAAAGGTGGCATTGAATCAGTGGAACGACCTTTGAAAGTAAAAACTAGCAGTGATCTTAGAGATTAATATTATGTAACTCTATGTGGTAATCCTATAAGAAAAGTTTACTTCTTTACTGTATCTGAATTCTCTATAAACAATATGGCATTAGTGATTGTGTTTAAGCATCTCTACAAGGCTAAGATATAATCCTAAAAATTGAACACTACAAAAAAAATCCTGCCTATGCTTCCATCACTACTAAAACAATGAAAACATACAAATCATATTAAGAGCATCTTATATTGCATTTAAATATAGTAACAGTGGAAGAGATAATTTTAGTTACTCCCTCAGAACTAGCAAAAACATACTCTTTTGCAGCTCTCCGGTTTGTTATTGTTTGCAGACACAGTGCATACCTAACACTTGTTTTATGTAAACAAATAAAAAACTCAATAAACAGTATATCCCTTCATTCTCTCTAGCAGTAAACTTCCATTTTAATGAGACTTGACTTCAGTACAGCAATTGTGATTTCTTTTCAAGTTGGTTAAAATAAGATTTTACATGAATTCCTAAATCTCAGAAGCAACCGTAGCTCTATATGCTGGCTCAATACAGACAATGTTAATGAGCTCTCTCTCAGACATTTTGCAAACAAGTTCCTGAACTTTTAGAGAGAATATTGGAGCATCAACCAGCTAAGATTACCAGGGACCTAACCAGATAGTCATATAGTCATGTAATTATATGTCATACAATAGTGGTGTAATGCTATATGATATTCCAACAAGAACAATTTACTCCTCTACTATCTCTAAACTGTCTATTAATCAACATGGAACTACTAGTTCAGGTTAGGCTTTTCACAAAGATTGCATCACTAGTTTGGAATAATGATATTCCTCACTTTTCCAGTTAAGATGTTCTCACAGCCAGTTGAAGTTGAATCTGAATTATGAGAGACATTTACCTTTTAAGTCCTCTCAGTTCCTATCCTTTCTTTCTTCTCTACATTTGCAAGACCCCTATTCTCCTACTGTTTACTGCTTAACGCTTGTCTGTTTCCCTTTTTCCCAGGAAACAAAACAAGTGAAAATGAAACCTCAGTAAAAGATGTAGCCAGTAAGCCTTCAGGTACTCATGTATAAAAGACCAATGAGGCTTATGCTGCATCATCCTAGAGGTGCTTCTGTGTGAAAAGAGTTTCATGCAGCCAAAGGGTGACTATGGTGGTGAAAATCTGAGAAGTCTCAGTCTGAATTCATTTCAGGTATATAGAGATATTGGGATCCACAGCCTTTAAAAGACCTGTCCAATTTGCCCTGCATCATGAGCATCCCATTTCAGTATCCTGTAAAGATATCAACATTTTCCATGCATGCCCTGATGGGAAAAAGTCTGTGGGAGGCTTAGCTAGGAGTAAGGTTGATAAGGAATGTTTCCATGTGACACAAATTATACTACACTTGTGCCCTCTGTAAACTTTGCTTACTCAACTTTAGCTTACCCCTAACAATACTTTGAGTTATATGTGGAGGAAAGGCTGGGAACCAGAGGCAAATTTACTGGATACCTAATTGTTGTGACATGATGTCAGGAACAGCCTCAGTCTTCCTCTGTCCATGCATGCATATTCATTGCAATGGAACTTTGTAGGCCCCTTCCACATCTGACTCTAGGCTCAGCCTGGGGACTTGCTGCATCCATCAAGATGCTGGTAAGTGTGATATAAACAGAAGCTTAAAATGGGCATACACACTGGAGCTTGTTCTTTTCATGCTCTCTGCTACAATCATGAGAGGAAACAAGACTGGCTGGCCTGATAAAAGATGAAGGACATGCAAAGAGCTGAGCTACATCATCTCAGTCAAAGCCTTCCTACATCATTTGACCTCTCAACACATGAGTAATCTCAAGTGAAATCAGCAGAGTCACCTGGTCCACCACCAGTGCTGAGACATAAGCAAAATATGCTTATTGTTGAATGCCAGTAAGTTTTTATAGTTGTTTGTTATATGGCAGTGTTCAAGCAACAGATAATGGATAGTCTAATGAAGCTTCAGCTTCAGGGCCAGTCTTTTGCTTAGGCCCTATTCCAAACCACTCAGGAGAGGCCTTAACTGTTTGTTCAGTTTGGTCAGATGTTTTGTAAATTTTGTAGAAGTATGATATTTTAATCACAGGGTTAGAATTGTTGCCTCCCACCATCCCTGTTCTCTTCCATCACACTTCTCCTGGTAGTAGGTGGCATTTTAGTTGCTTCAGTTATCTTGGGAATCCTGCTAAAGGGAAGTCGAGTTGGTGCTGCATATGGTTAAGTTGAAAGAGATATCATTATGAGGTTCACAGTTGGTTCTTCGAATAGGTAAGTTATTATTAGTGCCCCCAGTGCTGGAATGTACTTACTCTCCACTGTACTGTATCACTTAGTATTGCAGGAACAAAGGTTGTAATACGATATGAACATGTCTTAGATTACCCAGTACAAGAATTATATGAGTAGTAGAAGACAAAATGTATAAAGTCAGAAGCTGGTCAGTGGAAAATTCTTCCAAGCATCAGAGCTGTGAAATTTAAGCAAAGTGGTTCAAACACTTGGAAAAACTATTTGGTAGAGTCTACTAAAGCAGAATAGCTACACACTTTAGGATCCAGTGATCCTAAAAAACATAACCAACTTCTAAAAACATAACCAACAGAAATGGGTTCATATGTTCGTTAAATGACACGTACAAGACATTCTCAGCAGCACTATTTACTATAATCCCCAAATAGAAACCACCCAATGTTTATAAATAGTAGAATAGATTCTAAACATTGTGGTATATTCACACATTTGAAAACCCTACAGAGTTAGAGAAAGTGTCCAAACTATATGTGTATCACAAACACAAAATTGAGTGAAAGAAATCAGACACAAAAATGAGTATTACAAGTATGATTCCACTTAAGTACAAAAGCAGGTAAATAGAGGTTACTCTTTTAGCAGGCAGGGACTGGAGGAAGGCATAAGGGGGGTTTCAGGAGTGCTTGTGTTAGATTTCTTTATCTGGATATCAGTGTCATGATGTACATTTGTGAATGTTGGTTGAGCCATACAGTTAAAACATGGGCACTTTTTAGTATGTATATACTTGAATAAAATATTTGAAAAATTATAAACAGAGGATACAGCTATCATCAAAATGGAAAAACTTTACCTTCAGGAATATACTTGATGAAGTAGTATATGTAAGTATGCATATAATACACATCAATTATGTAAGATATATAATACCTATATAATTATTATTTTAATTTAAACTTTATGGCATTTATCAGACTCTCTTCTTAGGACAGAAACCTATCACAGAGCTACAAATATTGGGAATGGTAGTATGTGAAGTTGTATGTGAAATCTCATTATGTCATCCAATCAAATCCTTAAATTTCTTATCAACTTTATACAAAATATAAAATGCAACAAGAAAAAATAACTCTTGGTTTGCTACTAGAATGAGAACACTAACAACAAACTGGTTAATGGGTATTGTGGACTCACATAATATTTAAAAGTGATCAGTATACAAGAAAACTCTGAATGCACTTAGCTCTTGTAGCTCATACACAAAAGAGTCTCAGTAGAGGTTTCTTTTCCCCAAATTGATGATAGTCCTAAACATTTGCATAATATTGGCAGGAAGAATTCTGAAAATCAAAGGATCTTTTAAAACTATCAATATTAACATACAATTTTTGATCAATCATAGTAAAAAAATTGAATTCTCTTTATTTCTATAAAATATTACATAAATGTTGTTCTATAAAATATTACATAAATGTAGTCTTAGGAAGAAGCAATCAAAATATGTTCAACCAAAAAATTAGGAATAAAAGTATTAGATGTATATCAGGCAATTGATTCATAAAATGATGGTGGTACTCTTTTGATTTTATGTTTAACTTATATTTTTACCCAAAATTAAAAGGGACTTTTACACCCAATTTGTATTCCTTCTTTTTTTCAGGAGGACTTACAAATTATAGAACTTTGAGGTACCACAGAATCGAGATAGATGCCCATACTAGGAATCAACATGCATACTCCACAGCCATGTGACCCAATCGCAAGGCTGTCTCCTGGCAGACACACTGTCACCACTTCAAATCCCATTTCAGCTTCTGACCCCTCCTATGTCACAGGTCAAACCTCCTTTTCTCCTTTCTCATGTCTGCTTTCTCCTTTTTCACTTTCTTACTTTTAATTTAAACTCATTCTACAGTATTATTTGAATTAGAGAAATATGAATAACTCTTTATTGCATCAACCATACTGCAAGATTTAGACCCTCTCTCTTCTAGCCTGGTTGGACAAAAGTCTATGATGTACCTATCTTCATCCATGGTAACCTTACTCAGATCTCTGACTTATTAAATAGAGCTTTAACATTTTCCTCACTACGAACAATTCCTTGCCTTTGGCCACTACCTATACCCTAATACTTGTATTTCTGGTTTTGTCCCTACTTACATGCAACACCTAAAGGGCAAAGGGAAATGAAGTATGTGCTCACTATGTATAAACTAGCCCAAGACTCTCAGTGCTCTCTGGATGGAGGAATACTTTTCTATTAAAATACTATGTAAGTGAGATGGAAGAATGAACTCATTTTGAGCCCTCTACCTTTATTCTAGAATTTGGGGATGAAGAAAACAAAGTAGGAAGAAAAAGGTTTTTTTTGGCAGACCATCTAATTCAAAAATACCATCTTCTGAGTTTAAGACCATCCTAATTCAGCATTCAGATTTAATGCATTGTTCATGAAAAATGAAAACCATTGATAACATATTTTTTTTGAGATGTTCAGAAAAAAAATTTCAAGCCACTGAAAGAATTAATTTGCCTGTAATGAAACTGACACACAGGAAAAATTTAAAATCAATCTTGTGCTTAAAAGCAGAAGAGTGCTGATGGTGCCTCCGTATTTCCTCCCTCTTCCCACTGCTAGCTTGTTACCAGTGAACACATATTATGCATATTACCCACAAATCTCTCCTTTATTTAAATTGAAAAACACCATGTTTTTAATCAATCTATTTGCACTTGGCTGTCAAAATTCACAAAGGCACTTTGATTTCCTTTCATTATTCTCAAGATAACCAAATGCAGATGAACAGAATAGAGAATAGAAAGGAAGAAAAATTAAGGGTTAATACACCTTGCTAAAGTCAGACAAACAGGAAAAAAAAAAAAGAACGTGTTTATTCACAGCCTATGAAAAAATCCTTGTTATGCTTCCTTCCCATTGACAGTTATCAGAATCATCAAGTATAAATGCAGGCTTTTGTCCTTTAACTATCAGATTGTTCTTCCACGGTTCTTTGTTCTATTTCACAAGTCACAGCGCTTGTTATCAGAGCAGTTCAATCTCTTGACTGTGAATTGTGAGGGTTTAGCGGCTGGATAGAAAAATCACTGAGGACTTTAGGGATGTATCATTTTGGTATTGTTGGTCAAAGCTCTTCTGTTGACAGTCACGAGACCAGACACTCACTAAGGAACCAAACAGATGGGGTCAGATGACTCCTAGTAAGCTTTGGGTATTGAGAGCAAAGGGATAGCAGAAACTCTGTTGGTTTCACAAACTGACTGATTATTAGAACTTCTTGAGTGTGGTTTCCAGATTTAGGAAACAAAAAACAAAGAGCCCAGCTAAATTTGAATTTCAGGTAAAAACAAATAATTGTTCAGTATAAGACCACTTTCTCGGAAGTGCAACAAAAGGGGAAATATTTCTTTGAACGGATCTATGGAATGGAAGGGGAGTAGTATGATGAAGGATATGTGTACTTAATACAGAAGAATATGAGACAAATTTGTGATTTCCTTTCATTGCATTTATTCTTTGCAGAAGACAAAGTGTATCTGTAACACCATATTTATCCAGGACTCTTTGGGAATGATTTATTCTGGAGGGAAATGTTTTGTTTGTTTTCATAATCATTGAGGGTTACCTCTTGAAGTAGTAAGACATTTTACTTTCTAACTTCTGGGAATGAAAATCTTTATTAAATGTGTCATATATATATTCTTGCCATTTCAAGAGGAAAACACTGCTATCAGTTAATTTTTTCCCAGAAGAGCCAATGTCATTATTATGAACATCTATTGTTGTACAACACTGATATCATTAAAATTCACTGAAGGATCTGTTGGGCTATTTGCCCTTTCATTAAATGTACCTATACTTGTATGAGCTTTAAGTTTTTGCATCTGCTTTTGTTAGGTTTTTATGTTGTCATTCATGTTTTCTCCCCAGTCAAGCTATTAACTGTTATTCTTTCTCCTTTCTAATTTTTCTAAAATTCTCTACCCCTTGCTAAGATTTATAAATAAGACAGCAAGGAAATAAATCCAGTTCTTAGAATCATTTGGAAATTAAAAAGCCCAATATTAAGGTCCAAACAGGGTTTTCTAGGAGAAAAGTACATTGGTAGCCAAAAATAATGGTCTTTTGCTGTTAAAATAGTTGGCCACATATGTATTAAACTGAACTTGATTGCTTCCCTGTTCCAGGTAGGCCTATTATAAGGTGGACAACTCCCAGGTAGTTGAGTGAGGTGTAATACACTTCTTGTAAATATATGTAGTAGTTTCTGAGATAAAAATTATCAGAGTAGAAAAAGATGAAATCAGTAGCTGCAAGGCAGGTGATTCTGGATCCAGGATACTGGAGCCATCCTGCATGGTCAAAAACAGTGTAGGATGAGATCTGTCTCTCAGTGGCTTTTATGAACTTGTACCGCTCATTTAATCAAACCTATGCCTTGGTTTCTTCATCTGCAAAATGGTGTAGATAATCAATACCATTGATTTAGGTATTGAGGAAGTGAGGAAAATTTCTACTGCTTTCCTCATTTTTCTAAACTGGTCTCATGATATGCAGCTTTTACTGTTTTTCCATGTGGTCCACATATCATTGTCCTCAGTGGAGGGACTTTCAAGTTTGAGGGAAGAGAGCCTCCATTTTTTACAGTCATGATTTGTAAGTACAGGATTTCTATGCCCTGAACATGGGTTTCTATGTTCCATTGTGCTCATGCATGGAGAACCTCTTGTCCCCCTTGGAAACACATTCTGAGCAAGGCCTCCCCCTTGGGGTTGGATCTATTCCCACTCCTTACCTTTGTCAGTGATGGGTAAATGCAGCTGTAGACATTTAGGTATGAAGGTTAGGGGATGGGAAAGGAATAAAAAAAACCTGGCTTATGATTCCAAGACTAATCTTTTCATTGGTGACCCTTACCAGAGAATCTCTGAACTGGGTAGAGTTAGGCTATGGTATGTGTGTGGTGGGGAGCGAGAGGTGGGGAGGTATTGCTTAGATGCTTGCCCAGCTATTAATAAAGCTGATCATTTGTCCCCTCATTTGGACAGGGTTTTTGTTGTATATAATTTTCTCTGTAGCAAACTTGGAAGGAGAAAAGCAGAGCAGCATGAAACTCACTAAATTCCATCAAGAAATCTTACTACTGTTGGAGAATTATGGTGATTACATGATTTAAAAAAAAAATGCTTGATGTACAGTAGGCCCTCAATTATTTGGTTATTTACCTCCCTCTCCTCTCCATGAAGAGAAGAGGAGAGGAACTAAATGGAGGGCTGTGAAATGGTAAAAGTGGTAAATCACAGTGTTCTACCTAATAAAGAAGCTGGGAGGAATAACTAATGAATAATTGTAAAGCCTTTCGGAAAGATAAAGTCTATAGAAATGCAAAATAATAATATCAGGAAAGTAGAGATGTCAGTTGAATATAAAGAAGACAGCTTTTATTCCCATACAAATATCTTGGTCACCATCAGCAGCGGTGGAGAAGAAAACAGAAGGGTGTGTGACAGTTTTATAGTGTTTTGTTAAAAATAGAATGTGTTTTAACAGTGTCTGGACTTTCTTTAAAATAAAAAGATGAGCATTGACTCACTTTGTGTTAGAATAAATTCAGAAGTACCTCTGGCTAAAAAATCACTGGTTTTCCCAACCCCAAATTCCTACATTAATTACATCGGGAGGACAAATTTAGTATATGAGAGGAATAATGTCAGGAAGCCATGCTGGCAGGCAAAGTGCTGCTTCATGTGGGAGCAGTTGGTGAGCTCTGCTTAGCTTTCCACTCTGAATTCAAATCTCACTCCAGATCCAAAACACTAGTCCATAACATCCCTCCTGAGGAAGTCCTAGGGGTTAAGATAAGCTCAAGAAAGACCACCTGCTTAAGGATTTAGAAACCTCGGACACTGGGGAACTCTCAGCTCATTCTCAGGGTGTTTAGGGTTTTAATGTTTCCCAAATTTTGGATGATGATAAATGCTGTGCAAAAAAGTAGTTTCTACATCAAGATAAATTTGGGAAACACTGGATTTTTAAAAAAATTAACATTATTTTTCAACTGTAGGAGTTCCTAAAACCTTTCATATGTTAATGTGAGCTGTAAATTTCCAAAAGATAAAGGCAGTGTGTTCTCCAAATTTATTTGACTGTAGAACTGTTTTCCAGAGTGTTCATCAGGACAAGCCATAAGGCACACTTTGGGAGATACTGTTCTGGGGCCACCTACAGATTTTCTTTTTGTTTTGGTCTTCCTAAGGATTTTCTAGAAAGAGTTGAATCTCCAGAAGAGCCAAGAAAGTAGATTTGAGAATTCAGCTGAAATCTGAACAACCTATTGAGGTTGCATCTGAGTTTACTTTATTACCAATATATGATTGCCTAATTTGCACAAAGATGCCTATATATAGAGGCACCCAAAAGACATTTATTTGATCTTAACAAGATACAATTAGATTGAGACTCACCTAGTACCCAGCCAATGGTCCAGCCCCACTGGCTGTGCCTGAATCAGGCAGACTTCACTTAGTAGGAAGCTCAAAGGTGGAGGATGGGGAATGCTTCCTTGTTTGAAGTTTGTAAGGCATCTCCAGTGGTGACCACCCACTACATAGCCACAAAGGAAATTAGAGAAAAGGAAGAAAGGGACTAGTATGTGGTAAGTTCTCTTTGGCTGCTATGAGCACACACACTTAGTCTGGGTTGCAGTGGCCAATGGGCTGTCAATCACACAATGGCCATTTGAAGCCAGGTATCAACGTTTATGGCCATGGGTGTCTCAGATGGCACCACAGTATAAATATAGTCAAATCAGTTCAGTATCCAAAACTCAAAGGAGAGAATTGTGCTGAAATCATGGAAAAGGATAAAGAAGCCTCATTTTAATATGTTAAACACACACACATAACTAAGGCAGCCAATGCGAAACAGAAGCAGATGTATTCAGGGTACAAAGAATAACATTTTTAGCTAGCTCGGCTTCCTTTCAAACAGTTTTTTTCAACAGTGAGAGCATTCTGAGAAATGCATTTATGTAGGTACAAAGCATGTGTCTCTGTGGCAGCAGGAGTCCTTATTTGCATCAGATTTTCTTTAACACCTGTTTGTTTCAGAGGGCACTGCCTTCCTAGGAAACACTCCAGAAAAGGAATTACATAAAGAAAGGACGCTTTACTTTGGAAAGAAGAGGCAGTGCAGAGCATTCACAATTCCTATAAATCACCAAGTCTACTTTCCTTGGTGAACAAGAGAAAGGTACTTTAAAAAACTATTATTATGAGAACTGTGATTACCCTTGTATACATAACTACCTGATGCCTATTACTAAACCATGTCCTTGGAACACAATGAGTATTCAATAAGGGATGTAGACTTAACTCTTCCAATAACTCAATCCTGTACATCCACTAAATCTTATGTGTCAAATTGCCATAAAATCTAAATGTGATGCTGTTTTATTCTGTTGATTAGAATGATTTTGTATGTATCTCTATACATAGTCCAAACATCAACTTTGCAGAGTCAGCAACAATCTAGATTCTTAAATATCCTGAGAAGGGGACATGGCATCTGGTTCTGCTTTAAATTGTGCTTACTGTCGACAACAGAAGTCTCTAAAAATGGTGTGGGAGTCTATATTTATTCACATCTAATTTATTTTAGAGGGACAGACCCAGTTTCCAAATTGAAAGATGGTCTTCCTGATGACCATTAGGAATGACCTGCTTTCTTAAGATGTGATGGAAAAAAGATGAATGGCCTTTATGTATTATAATCCTTCATGTCCTCACAGTGGTGCTGTAAGCATGATAAATTTTGGATGTACAATTACACTTAACTACTCACTCTTAGGATATTTGTTTCTTTACCTGCCTTCCTACACTCAGCACATCAGAGAATTTCAGTGGTGGTTGTGACCTTAAAGATATTATTCTCTAAGTTCAAATGCTATAGATGAAGAAACTGGGGTAGGACAAAAATAAGAGCTTCACTTAAGTTTAAATTGCTGTTTGAGCTGGGCACGGTGGTTTATGCTTGTAATGTTAGCAGTCTGGGAGCCCAGGTTAAGTGGATCACTTGAGGTCAGGAATTCAGGAGCAGTCTGGCCAACATGATGAAACCTGACTCTACTAAAAATACAAAAAATAGCTGAGTGTGGTGGCACATACCTGTAATGCTAACTATTTGGGAGACTGAGGCAGAAGAATCGTTTGAACCCAGGCGGTGGAGGCTGCAATGAGCCAAGATCACACCACTGCACTCCAACCTGGGCAACAGAGTGAGACTGGCAACAGAGTGAGACTGTCTTTAAAAATGCTATTTGATATCAGAGCCAGCTTTTGCCATAAACTCTGACCCTAAGCCTAAAAGACCAGGGATTTGAGAACTCTCAACATTTGCTAATGTTCTGTATCATGATAGGTTGGAAGGGTACATGAGCAGGCATACAACCAAAAGGAGAGAAGTTGGCTGCTCCATTTATTTTGTTTCCTGTCTCTTGTCTTCAGCATCAAGGGAAACACTGACAGTGAAAGAACAATAGTTAAATGGAGAAAAATCATTATTCACTTTCAGGTACCTTACTGGGCCCTTGGCACTCACAGTGGATTCTGCATCAGGATGAAAACAGCTGATTTTGGTTTATGGCTATAGATTCTGGAGTTAAAAATGTCTAAAGCAGCATAAACAAATTTCTCATTTATTTGGAAGTATTCTTTTTTGCTGAGATTCTTACTTTCTTCCCTCTCAATTTTGGCAAGACAGAAAAAATTTCATTTCCTCCAGCAACACATATTCTCCCTGCCCTTCCTGTATTCACCTTTGCATTAGTAGTGCGTAGCAGGCTCTGCTATGCAAGCTGAGTAAGAGAAGCTAAAGCAGCAGGAGCACGCTTATGGATACATTCTCTGCTATTAGCTGCTCTGGACAAACCTTTGGATGCTCTGCCTCTAGAATCATTTGGGGTCTGAGAGTCTGTGTTTAACCTGTCAGTTATGGCAGCCAAGAGCAACTTATATAATCACTGGCTTTTGCCAATTTAGCGGTAAAATACTAGATAGGAAGGCATGTGAGGAGGTAATATGTATAATAATACATTTTTGTAGGTTTCAAAATGTGTCCTTGGCTGCCTTCTCTTCTCATTCTACCTACTTGGGCTGCAATTACTCCCTTGAAGTGGATGCTTCCCAAAATAGTGTTCAAGTCCAGGTTACAGATACCTATTTTCAACTGTCTCCTACACATATTAACCTGAATGACACACTAGCATTTCAAAAGCAACATGTCAAAACCCAACTTCTCACTCTACTCCCGCAAACTAGCTTATCTCCCACAAACCAGATTATCTCCCTATATTTTCTATCTCAATGTATAGCATCTAAATCCACTCAGTAACCTAAGTCAGGATATTGTTAACCCATCCTGGATTTTTAATTGCCATAATATTTAACATCCAATTAATTAACTGAATAAAATCTTCTAAATATTACCCCAATACATTCTCTTCCTTTCTCCCTTATCATGGCTTTCGTTCAATACCTTATATAAATGATACAATTTAATTTCTGGGCAAATACAAAATATCACACTTTACAAGTAAAGAATATAAATTCTCTTAAACACATGGGTTGTTTATAAAAGTTGATCACAGTCAGAAATAAAGCAAATACCAATACACAGAATTGTTATCTACAGATAACAATTTATGGTAAAAATGCAATTACATTGGCAATCAATAAAAATTTAACTAGATAAGGAAAACCTTGCCCAGTTCAAAACTAAATAACTCAAAGGCAACAGAAAAAATAATAAAGTAAGATGAACAATACTAAAAAAAAATACAAATCAACTCTTAGGGGTTTTAGTTAAAGCAGATGTTGATAATCTATAACATTAAATGTTTATATTACAAAATTGTTGAAAATGAGCTCAAGTTGCCAAAAGAAGAGCTCATAGAAATATGTAATATATATGACTATTATTCTATAATAAACTCATTGAAAGTAGGAAGAAAATGATAATAAATATAAAAGCCCACAGTATTGGAAAAAGAGAACAATAGGAAACAATATAAAAATTAGCAAAACTAAAAGTTTGCTCTTTAAAAAGATTAACAATCATGCAAAACTTAAAAACCCTGGAAGACAACCTATGCAAAACCATTCTAGACATAGGAATGGGGCAAAGATTTCATGACAAAGATGCCAAAAGCAATTGCAGCAAAAGCAAAACTTGACAAATGGATGTAATCAAACTAAAGAGCTTCTGCACAGCAAAGAAACTACCAACAGATTAGATAGGCAACCTACAGAGTGGGAAAAATAATTGCAAACTATGCATCTGACAAAGGTCTAATATCCAGCATCTATAAGGAACTTAAACTTACAAGAAAAAAATAGACAATCCCATTAAAAAGTGGGCAAAGGACATGAATAGACACTTTTCAAAAGAAGACATACATGCAGCCAACAAGCATATGAAAAGGGGCTCAACGTAATGGATCATTAGAGAAATGCAAATCAAAACCATAGTGAGATACCACCTCTCACCAGTCAGAATGGCTATTACTAAAAAGTCAGAAAATGACAGATGCTGGTGAGATTTCAGAGAAAAAGCAACACCTATAAACTGTTGGTAGGAGTGTAAATTAATTTCAACCATTGTGTAAAGCAGTGTGGCAATTCTTCAAAGAGTTAAGAATTACTTTCAACCAGCAATCCCATTACTTGGTACATACCCAAAGCAGTATAAATTGTTCTATTATGAACCTAATGAATGCATATATTTATTGCAATACTATTGACAATAGCAAAGATATGGAATCAACCTAAATGCCCATCAATGGTAGACTGGATAAAGAAAATATGGTACAAATACACCATGAAATACCATACAGCCATAAAAAGAAATGAGATCATGTTCTTTGCAGGAACATGGATGGAGCCGGAAGCCATTATCTTTAGCAAATCAACAAAGGAACATAAAACCAAATACTACATGTTCTCAATTATAAGTGGGAGCTAAATGATAAGAACACATGAACATATAGAGAGGAAAAACTGCAGCCTCCCTGAGGGTGGAGAGTTAGAGAAGGGAGAGGCTCAGGAAAAATCACCAATGGTCACTAGACTTTATACCTGAGTAATGAAGTAATCTGTACAACAAACTCCAGCAACATGAGTTTACCTATGTAAAAATAACCTGTACATGTACACTTGAATTTAAAATAAAAGTTAAAGGTATCAACAAAGTGGTTGGCTTGAGAGATGGAATTTGTTGGAAATAGGCATGAAGAACCCTTAAAAGATAATGGAGATTTTTATATCTTCTCAGAGATGTTCACTTGGATACATTAACTTTTTTCTGTATAAATTTTACCTTATTGAGATACTACTTGAAAAGAGAATAAAGTAAGTTAGCCTCTGATAAAATGTATCTTTAAAAGGAACAATTTTACAGGATCTTAATAGATTTAACAGATTTTAATAGGTTAGGCAATATAATTTATGTTATCAAATAATAACCTATGGGATTACTATGCCTTAAGACACAATTTTGGAAATTATTATTTAAATGGTACTTAATACTTAAAGAAGACATTATATTATAACTCATTTTAAAAAAATAAGTGCTTCCCTCCAAAATTCTTTTGGAAAACTGTCTTGGGTTTGCATAGTTCATTGATGAGTAATTCCGGATAAATGACACATTATTGCAGAAAGTTGAAGTTGTGGTTTGAATTTCGCTGTCTCAAACATAAAACTCATTCTCAAAAGTAGATGTTAGTGAATGGCACAAACTGAAAGATGTTACAAATCATCTGTCAAGAGTGGCAAAAAAAAGTGAAGCAACAAATATAGTGAACATGACTATAGATGTTAGTCAAAAATGGGATGTCGCTATAGATTGAAAAGATAAAGAGCTATTTAGGAATTATTGGAAAATTAGAAATTCTTATGTCAAATATTTTTAATGTAAATGAAAAATTTTAATTTCTAAAACAATATAACTTAGAAAAACGGATCCAGGAAGAAATAGGGAATATTTACAGTTTTATAGCAATTTAAGAAATGATCTGGTGCATACAAGTCTTCCCACAAAGAAAAAACATAAGTCCCAGATAAAATTATAGAAGAGTTCTTCTCGGCCGGGCGCGGTGGCTCAAGCCTGTAATCCCAGCACTTTGGGAGGCCGAGGCGGGTGGATCACGAGGTCAAGAGATCGAGACCATCCTGGTCAACATGGTGAAACCCCGTCTCTACTAATACAAAAAATTAGCTGGGCACGGTGGCGCGTGCCTGTAATCCCAGCTACTCAGGAGGCTGAGGCAGGAGAATTGCCTGAACCCAGGAGGCGGAGATTGCGGTGAGCCGAGATCGCGCCATTGCACTCCAGCCTGGGTAACAAGAGCGAAACTCCGTCTCAAAAAAAAAAAAAAAAAAAAAAGAGTTCTTCTCAACATTGAAGGAAAATATAACAATCCAAATTTACAATATAATTTCTGCATTTATAAAAATAGCAACCAAACATTTTACAACTTATATTATTAGGCTAGTAAAACATTAGAATTACTTCCTAACCTGCGTCCTTGTTCCCTCTCTCATCTCTCCCAGATCTACCCTTCACTCTCAGTGTGATCTTTCTAAATGCAAATTGATCATGCCAGTGCTTTAGGGACACTGAGGGGTGGTTCGTTATCACCAGAACAAAATGTTAGTGTTCCTTCTTCTGGTAACCTGTCTCCTCACTCACTTCATCTCTTGCCTACCTTTCCAACCTCATAATTCACTACTTCCCATTGTGGTGTTGTTGTTGTTGCAGTTTTTAAAAGATGCCTCTGATTTTTACTTAGATGCCCTCTGACTTCACACTCCTGCCTTTCAAAACTAGGTTTAGTTGGTCCGTCTTTTGGACCCGTAGAGAACTTTTGTCTGACTTTACAACACCTATTCCACCTTATTGGACTCTGCTTATGATAATAGTTTATTTTCTTCGTGATGTTGTAAACTCGTTGAAGGAATTTGTGAGTCTTTGGGGTCCAGCAAATGCCTGGCACATGGCGGGATACATGCTCTACTTCAGGCACATCTTGGATAAAATGCTCTTTAGTACAGCTTGTCAGTCATCATCAAGGAGAATCCTATATCTATGGGAAACTACACTCCAGGTTACAATGAACAGGCAAAATTACTCTTTTAGAATATAACCTATTTCTAAGTCAGAGTCTGTCTCTGTAGTGATGAAAAGTTTCCAACAAGTTTGGGATATGGAGAGACAGTAAAAGCATCACCTTTCTCTCCTAGGTACTTTCAAAAGACAGAAAACTCACAGTTGCTCTAATATGAGATACCAATGATATTGGGAAACATTCTTTTAGTGCACAGACACATGGCATCCTGAAAAAAATCAATGTTTTACCTTCCTCCCTGCTGAGTTTCATTTCACAATAGAGAACTATCATTATAAGCCCCCCAAATATACCTGTTCATTTTTCATCTGTGAACAACACTGATTTCAATTAAATTCGAAAATAGTTACCCCAGAGTCCTCCCTAGAATTTTAAACATTTGGCCTTTAATATAACTTGATCCTTTGCTATTGAGTTAGTAACACACACACACACAAAAAAAAAAAAAAAAAAAAAGTTTTAAAAATTATCAAAGTCGCAGGTAGTGCACAGGACTTACTTGAGAACATGTGCTGTAGAAAATACAGCCTTACATGGAGAAGTCACTTATGAGGCCACTAAAAGATGTCAAGTTGTTCATTCCCCTCCCCTGCGTTGGCACCTACAGTTCCCAGCAGATGAAGGGGTCTCATCCTGGCTGCTCCTCAGGAGCATCTCTCATTCTAGGGTGTCAGGAACTCAAAATACATGAGGACATTTTTTGTGAGGGATCTTGATAGTGGAAAATTACTGGGTATTCCTATTTTTGGAGGAAACTGAAGAAGTGGGATGAGGCTAGGGAGCACTACAGTGCCAAGGTCATTAGATTAGTACAAGACTGGAAACAGTAAACACGACTTTTGGCATTCAGTCTGTTCCTCTGACCACTGGACCCTGAAAACAGGTGCTGGAACCTTATGGAGAGCAATTAGAGCTTCCATCCAGACTACAGGCTTTTGCCAATGTCAAAAAGGTGACAAGGTTACCAGCCTGGGGAATTTCACACTGTGGCTCTCTTCCTTCAGTATTATGCCAGAAATGCATTTAAGGATGGAGTTCTGCCATTTATAATATGTGTCACTTTGAGAAAGCAGAAGAAACCAATGCTAATTATGCCATTTCATCTGTCTGAGACCAGCATTTATTAAGCATGGTGTAGAGATTACACTTGATTTCCCCTCAGTTCTCTTTTATTGTTTTTGCATGTAAGTCCTGGGAAAGATAATATTGCTCTGGACAGCATAGGACTTAAATTAATCAGATATTGTCTGGGTATAGGTATTGCTAAGAGACCAACTTCATTATTAGTTGTTTTTATGGTTATTGCAACATCTAGTTTCCTGCAGACTAGACTTCGAAGAGAAGGCAAGTCACAGCCCTGTAATCCAAAGAAGGGAAGCAAAAAGGAGGAGGAGACAAAGCGTTATCTTTAGAGTCCCATTTCTCTTTCCTACTAGCTGCATATCCAGGAGCAAGTTACTTCCACCATCAAAGCCTCAATTTATTTATCTGTAAAGTGAAACTAATAGTTTTGTTTGCTGAAGGCTTTAAATATATTAGTAGGTATAAAGAGTTTAGCATAGTTTTTGGCACACAGCACGTGCCCATTGAGTGTTAAGTCCTGTTTCTTATTTTTTTTTTTTTTTTTTTTTTCGAGACGGAGTTTCGCTCGTTACCCAGGCTGGAGTGCAATGGCGCGATCTCGGCTCACCGCAACCTCCGCCTCCTGGGTTCAGGCAATTCTCCTGCCTCAGCCTCCTGAGTAGCTGGGATTACAGGCACGCATCACCATGCCCAGCTAATTTTTTGTATTAGTAGAGACGGGGTTTCACCATGTTGACCAGGATGGTCTCGATCTCTTGACCTCGTGATCCACCCGCCTCGGCCTCCCAAAGTGCTGGGATTACAGGCTTGAGCCACCGCGCCCGGCCCTGTTTCTTATTTTTAAGACTGACTTTTCTAAGACAGCTCAGAGAAAAGATGTGGTCCAATAACCAGGTATTACATATTAAACTGAATTAGAGGCAGCTAATTATATCTTTGCTAGCTTGATTTCAGAGAATGAGCAGCATAACTTTTTGGGCTTTGTTTGAATTCTTGGTCAGGTTCTATATAGATAAATTCAAGAGGTAAACAATAATCCTACTAACTTAGTACTATACTAGAATAATTTGAATATTTAAAACAAAGTCCCTTTCAAAAATTGCACCATTAAGCTGGTTTTCCACCTCAACCCTGTACTGTTAAACAACTCCAACAGACCCAGTGTTACTTACTACAGTCTCCTTCAAGCCTTGTCACTTGCTTTCAGCCTGTTCCCACTTGGATCTAATCCTCCCTCCCTCTCTCTCCCCCTTCTTCCCTCCCTCTCTCCCCCCTTTCCTCCCTTCCTTCCTTCCCTCCCTCCCTTCCTCCCTTCCTTCCTTCCCTCCCTCTTTCCCTCCTCTTTAAGTTCTAGGGTACACGTGCAGATCGTGCAGGTTTCTTACATAGGTATACACGTGCCATGGTAGTGGTTTGCTGCATCCATTGCCCTGTCACCTACATTAGGTATTTCTTCTAATGCTATCCCTCCCCAATCTCCCCACCCCCCAGGCCCCAGTGTGTGATGTTTCCTTCCCTGTGTCTGTCTGTTCTCATTGTTCAGCACCCACTTATGAGTGAGAACATGCATTGTTTGGTTTTCTATTCTTGTGTCAGTTTGCTGAGAATGATGGTTTCCAGTTTCATTCATGTCCCTGCAAAGGACATGAACTCATCCTTTTTATGGCTGCATAGTAGTCCATGGTGTATATGTGCCACATTTTCTTTATCCAGTCTATCATTGATGGGCATTTGGGTTGGTTCCAAGTCTTTGCTATTGTGAACAGTGCCACAATAAACATATGTGTGTATGCATCTTTATAACAGAATGGTTTATAATCCTTTGGGTATATACCCAGTAATGGAAGTCCTGGGTCAAATGGTTATTTCTATTTCTAGATCCTTGAGGAATCGCCACACTATCTTCCACAATGGTTGAATTAATTTATACTCCCACAAACAGTGAAAAATCATTCCTATTTCTCCACGTCCTCTCCAGCATCTGTTGTCTCCTGATTTTTTAATGATCACCATTCCAACTGGCATGAGGTGGTATTTCCATGTGGTTTTGATTTATTCTCTAATGACCAGTGATGAGCTTCTTTTCATATGTTTGTTGGCTCCATAAATGTCTTCTTTTGATAAGTGTCTGTTTATATCCTCTGCCCACTTTTTGATGTTTTTTTTTTTTTTTCTTGTAAATTTGTTAAGCTCTCCATAGATTCTGGATATTAGCCCTTTGTCTGATGTGCAGATTGCAAAAAATTTTTCCCATTCTGTTGGTTGCTAGTTCACTCTACTGATAGTTTCTTTCTCTGTGCAGAAGCTCTTAAGTTTAATTAGATCCCACTTGTCTATTTTGGCTTTTGTTGCCAGTGCTTTTGGTATTTTAGTCATGAAGTCTTTGCCCATGCCTATGTCCTGAATGGTTTTGCCTAGGTTTTCTTCTAGAGTTTTTATGGTGTTAGGCCTTATGTTTAAGTCTCTAATCCATCTAGAGTTAATTTTTGTATAAGGTGTAAGGAAGGGATCCAGTTTTAGCTTTCTGCTTATGGCTAGCCAATTTTCCCAATACCATTTATTAAATAGGGAATCATTTCCCCATTGCTTGTTTTTGTCAGGTTGTCAGTTGCACCTCTATGCAAATACACCAGTAAATCTAGAAGAAATGGATAAATTCCTGGATACTTACACCCTCCTAAGACTAAACCAGGAAGGAGTTGAGTTTCTGAATAGACCAATAACGAGGTCTGAAGTTGAGGCAGCAATTAATAGCCTACCAACCAAAAAATGTCCAGAACCAGACAGGTTCACAGCCAAATTCTATCAGAGGTACAAAGAGAAGCTGGTGCCATTCCTTCTCAAACTATTCCAAATGATATAAAAAGAGGGAATCCTCCCTAGCTCATTTTATGAGACCAACATCATCCTGATACCGAAACCTGACAGAGACACAACTAAAAAAATTTCAGGCCAATATCCATGATGAACATTGATGCAAAAATATTCAATAAAATACTGGCAAACTGAATCCAACAAAAAGCTTATCCATCATGATCAAATCAGCTTCATCCCTGGGACGCAAGGGTGGTTCAACATCCACAAATCTATAAACATAATCCATCACATTAACAGAAGCAAAGATAAAAACCACATGTTTATCTCAGTAGATGCAGAGAAGGCCTTTTACAAAATTCAACAGCCCTTTACGATAAAAACTCTCAATAAACTAGTTATCAGTGGATTTTATCTCAAAATAATAAGAGCTATTTATGACAAACCCACAGCCAATATCATACTGAATGGGCAAAAGCTGGAAGCATTCCCTTTGAAAACTGGCACAAGACAAGGATGCCCTCTCTCACCACTCCTATTCAACATAGTATTAGAAGTTCTGGCTAGGGCCATCAGGTAAGAGAAAAAAAACAAAGCATATTCAAATAGGAAGAGAGGACATCAAATTGTCTGTGTTCGCAGATGACATGATTATATATTTAGAAAATACCATTGTCTCAGCCCAAAATCTCCTTAATCTGATAAGCAACTTCAGCAAAGTCTCAGGATACAAAATCAATGTGAAAAAATCACAAGCATTTCTATACACCAATAATAGACAAACAGCCAAATCATGCATGAACTCCCATTCACAATTGCTACAAAGAGAATAGAATACCTAGGAATGCAACTAACAAGGGACATGAAGGACCTCTTCAAGGAGGACTACAAACCACTGCTCAGGGAATCAAGAGAGGACACAAACAAATGGGACATGCTCATGGTTAGGAAGAATCAATAACATGAAAATGGCCATACTGCCCAAAGTAATTTATAGATTCAGTGCTATCCCCATCAAGCTACCAATGACTTTCTTTACAGAATTGGAAAAAACCACCTTAAACTTCATATGGAACCAGAAAAGAGCCCGCATAGCCAGGACAATCCTGAGCAAAAACAAAACAAAACAAAACAAAAACAAAGCTGGAGGCATCACACTACCTGACTTCAAACTATATACAAAGCTACTATAATCAAAACAGCACGGTACTGGTACCAAAACAGATAAGTAGACCAAGGGAACAGAACAGAGCCCTCAGAAGGAGCACCACACAACTACAACCATCCTGTTTAGCTTCCTAGTTTCTGACATTGGCTCCAGTTTTCCTTCCTGATTTTGTCTATTCATTGCTAAGGTCTGAATGTTTGTGTCCCCCATAAAATTTATATGTTGAAAACTAATCCTCAATGTGACGGCAGTAAAAGATGAGGCCTCTGGGAGGTGATTAGGTCATCAGGCTCCACCTTCATGAGTAGGATTAATAAAAAAAGAGGGAGCTTGTTTGCCCCATTCCACAAGTAAGGATGCAGCAGGAAGATGTCATCTATGAAGCAGAGAGTTAGGCTGTACCAGACATTGAATCAACTGGTACTTTCACCTTGGACTTCCCTGCCTCCAGAACTGTAAGAAATAAATTCCTGTGTTCATAAATCACCCAGTCTAAGGAATTTTGTTATAGTACCCTGGACATACTAAGACATTCATCTTCTGACTTTGATCTCTTCAAATTCACTTCAGGCTACTTTCCCAGTCAGACCCATCTGACCATGCATGAAAGAAAATTCACTTAGGAAGAGCCAAATAGCAAAAAATAGTTCTCAAATAATGGAGAACTGGTTTATGAGTCTATGGTAAACTAAAAAATGAAAGGTTTTCATTGAAATTATTCAGTTTGTAATCAAAGTTCAATCACAGATTTTTGTGTAAAGTATCTTGCTGAAGAAACAGACAGTTGTATGTACCAGCTATTGCCAAGTAAAATGTGACATCATTTTGGGGCTTTTCAAAGCCTTTTTATTCTGAAGATCAACATGACACTTACTGGACAGTTTCCAAATGGGCAACGTAGCCCTGTCTCATGTCACAGGTGACTTCATCTGTCCAAAGAAGGATCTTTAATGTTAAAATAGTGATAGGAACCTACACTTAATTCCTGGGGAAATTTGAGCCCAGTGAATGAAATTCTGATGTTTGACCATACAGGGAAGATAAGAAAGCTGTTAAAATACCTTTATTTAAGAAAAAAAGATCATCTGTCACTCAAAACCTACCTCTCGATATCCAATCAAATGATTTTAGTTTACCCTAAACTTTACAAAAGAATATTGTAGCCAGCTTATTCAGTTGTAGACTTAATATAGCTCATCTTGCTATTACCTTGCTAACATAGAAGCTCTAGTATATTTGTCTACCTGCAAGCCTTAGAACAGAACTTTGCAGATGACCAGATTTGCAAAAACCTGAACACATAAAAATATCTTTGTATTTAGCAAAATGGAAGACGAAGTGGAGTCTTGTTCTGATTCTCCAAAGGCTTGATTCTGAAGTTGCTTATAACCTAACCTTTTTTCTCCATGATATTTCAGATATGCAGCCTCTGATATTTATATAGAACTTATTCCCACTGTTATCAGAGCACAAAGAAATAACGTAGGAGGAAAAGCGCAAGAGGTAGCATTATTACTCTGATTGCTGTTAATATTATACCTCTAGTGCAAAAAGGATTATTTTTCAGTCATCTTAGACATGGAATTTGCCAGAAATAAAGTATAAGTGTCAGAGAATTTACAGCTTTCTTTCCAAAAGCCTCTCTATTTGCAGCTTGTCTGTCCTCATCTCCAACCTATCTAGATGGTTCGACCTTCCCTCCAGCACTTTGGTTCTCAGTCAAGAGTGATGTAAGCTGTTCTAGGTCACTCTTTAGGATTCCAAACCAAGTCATCCTTGCTGTTTGTCTTGTATCCCATGATAACATGTACTCAAGTTTAAATGGCGTAAGTTTGGGCTTTTTCTTAAAGTCTCAACTTAGAGCCTAATTCTGAAAATGACTGAATTCCTGTGTTGTTGCTATAATGCCTTCCCTGTCCCAGTAGCCCGTCCCAGTTCAATATCTGTCTAGGACTGGGAATCGGCTTTACAATAGACAGATTTGCTCCTCCTCCATCCTTAGCTTTGATCTCCCTTTAGCCATCCCAAAGACAGAGATTTTGGATGCCTGATGCTTTCTGGAATTCTATGTGTTTTGGTTCTAGAGTTTTGATTCTCTGCCCAGGCATCACATCTCTGCTAGTTCTCCATCTTGGCTTTTTCTGAGTCTGCACAGTCTTGCAAGTGATCCTTTCATGCTTGTATTTGTCTTGAGATATTAGTGTAGGAACAAGCTGGAAGAGCTCCAAATGAATGACAAATGCTCAGGTATCTCTTGTGGTTGTTGTTGTTCCCTTGGTGTCATCATTCATCTAGCTTACATTACTTCTTGTCTTTTCTTCAGCAGCACATAAGAATCCAACTTCTTCCAATTCCTGTTCAGTACATCTTGGTTTGGGAACTACTATTGCTAGATACTGGTTTAATCTGTGGGTTTCTATTTTCTCTATTTTCTTTTTTTAATCAAGAAATGCATCACTTGTTAACATAGGCCGCATCAGTCCAATATTTTGAATGTCTTCCTCTATTTGAGTTTTGAGGGATAGTGCCACAAAGATAAAGCTTGACGTATTGCAAATAGCTAAAGAGACAGTATAATCTGTGCTCTGTCATTTTTGGGTGGGAGTAGTAAGCAGTCAGTCAAGATAATATACTTTAATGAGACGTTTGCTTTATTAGTGAGGGGATAATTTTGCTCTAATCTAGCTCCTTTTACATAAGTTTCACTCTTCTAAAAAGAAAACAAAAATTTATTCTGTTTGTGAAAATATGTTTACGTTAGTTAATTTGGGCTTGCAAATTCATGTAAGTCATTGACGCAATGTGCTCATATCAGTGTTATTTGTCTCAATAATAACAGTATTTTTCAGATTATGGATTTTTTTCTCATTTGATCATTATAGTTACCCAGAGAGAAAGGTAAGAAAACATTGTTCTTATTCCCAGTTTGAAGTGGAAGCAGAAGATCAGAGAAAGTAAGCAAAGTGTTTAAAGTCCCATTGCAGTAAGAAGTAGAATCCAGGTCTTTTGGTCAATCTTCTCTTTTTTCCACCAAGTACTGCTCAAAGTTTTTCACCTGGGAAACAGAGTCATGTAAATATTTGCTCCTAAGAATCTGGAATATAGTTTGAAAGTTCTATTGCAGGACTTTCTTTGACGTTTTATATCTTATTTTGAAAAATCAGAATTTGCTTTCTTCTCTTAATATATCAGTATGTGTTTTAATATAAGTCATGACTCCTCCAGTTAACTACTCTACCCCCATTTGGTGTTTTAATTAAATTTTTCTATTTTGAGACAGTAACAAAGACAAAAATTCACATGCAGTTGTAAGAAATAATAAAGATCCTTCTGTATCCTCTACCTAGTTTCTCCCAACGTTAACATCTTGCAAAACCATAAGATCAGCATTAAAAAGCAGATATTGACCTTGATATAGTTAAGATACATAATTTCCATCACTACAAGGATCCTACATGTTGCTCTTGCATAGCCACACCACTTCTCTCCTGTCCCCACACCCTCCTTGACACTTTAAACCACTAATTCTGTTCATTTCTATAATTTTGTCCTTTCAAGAGTATTATATAAATGAAGTTATAGAGTATGAAACTGTTGGCATAGACTCTTTTTCTTTCAGCATAAGTCACTGGAGAATCACCCAGGCTGCTCCATCTATCAGTAGTTCATTCCTTAATGAACTACTTCATGTTCAATAGTAGAACAGGGTGACTATACCTAACAACGACATATATTTCAAAGTAGCTAGAGGAAAGGACTTGAAATGTTCCCAACACTTAGAAATTATAAATACTTGGCTGGGCGCTGTGGCTCAAACCTGTAATCCCAGCACTTTGGGAGGCCGAGGCGGGTGGATCACGAGGTCAAGAGATCGAGACCATCCTGGTCAACATGGTGAAACCCCGTCTCTACTAAAAATACAAAAAATTAGCTGGGCATGGTGGCGCGTGCCTGTAATCCCAGCTACTCAGGAGGCTGAGGCAGGAGAATTGCCTGAACCCAGGAGGCGGAGGTTGCGGTGAGCCGAGATCGCGCCATCGCACTCCAGCCTGGGTAACAAGAGCGAAACTCCGTCTCAAAAAAAAAAAAAAAAAGAAATTATAAATACTTAAGAAGATGATACCCTAAATACCTGGACTTGATCATTTACACATTCTATGCATATAACAAAATGTTACATGTATCTCATAAATATGTACAAATGTCATGTATCAGTTTTAAAAAGGAACATGTACTTCAAAGAGTTGTAAAATTAAATGAAATTATATAGAAAGCATTTTACACATGGTAAAAACTCAGGAGATGATAGCTATAGTTAAAAAAAATAGTCATTTCTTCTTATTGCTATGTAGTATTTTGTGGAATAGATGTACCACAGTTTATTCTGTCATTGTTTTTGGTTTATAGCTATTATGAACAAAGTTGCTATAAACACTTATATATGGGTTTTTGTTTTTGTTTTTCTGAGACAGAGTCTCACTCTGTCACCCAGGCTGGAGTGTAGTGGAGCAATCACTTCTCACTGCAGCCTCAACCTCCTGGGTTCAGGTGATCCTCCTACTTCAGCCTCCTGACTGGCTGGGACTACAGGCGCCCACCACCACACCTGGCTATTCTTTTGTAGAGATAGGTTTCATCATATTGCCCAGGCTGGTCTCGAACTCCTGGGCTTAAGTAATCTGCTCTCCTTGACCTCCCACAGTGCTGAGATTACAGGTGTGAGCTACCGTACCAGGTCTATGAATGGGTTTTTGTGTGACTATAACTCTCTCATTTCTTTGGGACAAATGTCAAGGGTACAACTGATGGAGCATATAGTAGCTGTATGTTTAATTTTTAAAGCAAAGCCAAGATTATTTTCCAAAATGGCTATACAGTTTTACATTCTCACCAACACAGTATGAATTATTCCGATTCTTCACATCTTTGCCATCATTTGGTGTTGCAATATTTTTTATTTTAGCCATTTTGATAAGTGTGTCATGATACCTCACTGTGGCTTTAATTTGCATTTCCCTAAATTTTTAGTGATGTTAAACATCTTTTACTTAACATCTATATAACCTCATCAGTGAAATGGTTGGTTCTTTTGTCCATTTTAAAATTATATGGTTTGTTTTTTGCTGGTGAATCTTGAGAGTCCTTTATACATTCTAGCTATCACTCCTTTGCCTGATACATAGTTTCTCCCACTCTGTAATTGTGTCTTTTCGTCTTTTTTTCACAGGTCTTTTGCAAAGCAGAAGTTTTTAATTTTGATAAAGTCCATTTATTGACTTTTCCTTTTATGGATCATGCTTTTGATGTCAAGTCTAAGAACACTTTGCCTAACCCTAGATCATGAAGATTTTTTTTTCTAAAAAGTTTTATAGTTTTACATTTAAGTCTGATTCATTTGAAGTTAATTTTTGTACCAGATGTTAGACTTAGGTCAATGATTAATTTTTCTTTTTGCACATGCATGTCCAACTGCTGCAAACCCCTTTGACACCAACCCTACTGGGAGGAGGAGGGGCCCCTTGTTACTCCTGGGCAGGTGTGGAAAGCCAGACTTTCCATGTGGACTCCACTGACACCCAGAGGGTGAGGTGGCTCCTTACTGGCCAGGGGATATGAAAATCTCAGCTCTGTCCTTGACCTCCTCTGGCACCATCTTGGCAAAGGATACTGTGCTGCCTCATTGCAGCCCCATGAGTGTAGAAGTGTGGACTCCATAATTAACCTTTGTTGGCATGAGTGGAGTTGTAGGCAGTTTGTGTGTGTGCGTGTGTGTGTGTTTTTTTTTTGCTTGTTTGTGTTGTTTTTTCCTCTGTGGCATTTGACTGGTCTACAGTGGTTATTGTCTAAAAAGTTTTACTTCTTCCTATTCTGCCTCTTTCTTGGTCTTTTGGCTTTAGAGAGCAGGCTTTTGTTTAGGCTTCCTTTGTCATTGTCCATTGGAATTTTCAGGTTGCTGGCTGGCTTCCTCAACTCTGGGATACACAAGACAAAAACAAAAACAAAACAAGAAAACACCCAGGGAACTTATGGCCATGCTGTTCCTTACATCCTGAGGTCCCTACCTAGTCTGTTCTTCTCTCCAACTTTCAGAGCCTTTTTGGGTTTGTTGTATATGGAGTATGCAGGGGTTTTAATTTTGTTTTTCTAGAAGCACAGGGACAAATATGTGGAAGTGGATTTCCCCCAGTTGGATTTTTAAGTAAAACTTCATGGTCTAGAAAATATGTGACGTTTATTCTGGTAGGCAATTATTATTTTAATATGGTCTTCAAAGTCCATAGCACAGGCCTATAGGGAGGACAGATAGATGCATCAATAAATTACAGAATTTTCATGTTGATGATTAAAATAAGAGAAAAAACTAGTCTTTATCAGTTGTATAATCTGCCTATATAATGACACCTAGTGGAGAGACTGTAACTGATACTCTGTTTCTCTCTGACTTCATATTCCTTAGTGTTTCTTATCTATCTCATGCGGTTGGTTTTATTGACATCTCCAGCTCACCTGGCTGCATGACACAGCCATGATCTTTCTGACCTGCAGGCTTCTGACAGGCTACAGATATTTATTGAATGCCCCTCAGGGTCGAGACTTCGGCTGCGTGCTTAGCAGGCTAACGGCAGCCAGTGTACTATGGTCCTCAGCCTCCCCAGGGCAAGGACTATCAGACAGCCAAAGGGTGTACAGGTATTTTAGGTTAGAAAAAATGCCCTGGAAATGCCTTTCTTTAACAAAGTTCTTCTGAAGCTTGGTTTGAGTATTATCTTAATAAAATTAAGTACACTCATCTTAATGAGGAATCTCTCTTTGACATGGAAATGAAAGAGAAAACAGAGTAATGCCTCATTTATATAGGCTCTGCGACAAAACATAAGTTTTGCCATGAGGGTTTTCCATAAGAAGAGGACCTATGTCTTTTTCATTCATGCTTCCCAAATGCCTACCATGATGCCCAGCACAGAATTGCATCTATGTCTTGCTGAATGAACCACAATTGTGTTTGAAACCCTGTGTAGACCTTGAGAATTCTAAGGAACTGTATTTGTAAATCCAAAAGCATAATTAAAACTTTTTTAAAAAATGAAAAATAACAAACCAAAGGCCATTAAGACCAGTACGTTTCATAAGATAATCATAGGACTGTGGCAGCTCTGCAGATACAAGTTAGAGTGGTTAAAAAAAAAAAAGGTTCTCAATGACATGGAAGATCTAGAGATCCCTGACCAAACTTTAGTCAAGCTCCTCTGAGCCCTCCTTGAATCGATGTTGACTTTGCTCTGCCACTTCCACAACCCATTCCCCTTGCAGAGCTTGCATAGATCAGTTTTAGCAAGAATCCTGCTAAGTCAGTTTAGAGGGAACCCCTTAACCCTCAACATCCAATCGCCCTCAATATCTGATCAAATTTCTCATCTCCCACCACCCCAACACCCTGGCTTGCCTTCAGCAGTAATCCTGTTAGGTTAGTTTAGCGAATCCCCCTATCCTTGGTGTTTCCTCTAAATAATTTTCCATACGCTGACCCTGCTTTCCACCAGGTGGAACCTAGTCTCTGTCTGTAAATCTCCACTTGTTCTTTTTGTGTTTAGAGTTGAGCCCAATCTCTCTTCCTTCCCTATTGTGATAGTCTTGACATTGTTGTAACAAGTGCCAGGATAATTTTTTATTTACTAGTGGACTAAAGAGGCTGCCTCTTTCTTCCATCCCTCTCTGATTATATTTATTTTACTTCTCTAGTTAGAAAAACTGAAGAGATAAGCATCTCTCTCATAAGCAGGCAGAACTGCTCGTCACTACCCCCAGATCTTTCTTTTCAGCTGCATATCATATAAAACCCTACCTGTTGTGTCAGGAAGAATGTGATGGTAAGTACTCTCATGTGCATAGAGTTTAGAGGCTTCTTCATTCTTCCTAACCTTTTAGGATTCTTCTGCACTGCTGGGAAGATGGAATCGGGAAGTACATTTTTATACTTAAAAGGCCTGTATCCTGGGTTAGACTCCAAAGGCAGGTGCAAGAATAGTCACCTTGAAAGAGGCAAGGTGTGGAGGGGTGTGTTAGGTACTTCTTTTATTTTCCTGGAAGCCAGAAAGCAGCCAGAGGCTGGCATCTTGCTGTGACATAGAAACAGTTTGAAAAGGGATGTCCTCTTACCCTCTCCTTGCTGTTATGTAAGATAAACTGAAATTGGGGCACCTGGGATTTGCTGCACCTTTCCATTCCCTTTGGTTTTCCTCAATTGTGACCAAACACTCGAGTGAAATTTGACATTCCTAACTTTTCTGAGGCAACTTCCATGTTATTAAACATGGCTAACTCAGCTCACTTACATTGGGCAATGTCTTGTTGATGACTAAAGTGATAAATATAGAAGTAGAGAAATGAGATGGAGTTTCTCCATTGTCTGTTTGTTTAGTTGTAAAAGGTTTTGTTGACTACAGAATTTTTCTGCTGGAAAAGACCTTCGATGTGAACCAGGTCAGTTCTTCCCTTTTTTATAGATGGGGGAAAAAGAATTTTAGAGAGGTGAAACAATATGACTTAGATCTCCCAGCTAGCTAGCTAAAGGCTGGGAATGTATTAAGAATCTGTAACTTCTCACTCTCAGGTTTTTCTTCCCATCACTGCACATAAAGCTCCTGAGTTCACTTGCTGCAGCCTTTAAGTGGCAGTCTATGGATATGATCTGGGGATGGGAATTAGGAATATCTTTTACTGGATAAGCCCCTAGAACACTATGCTAACTCTGGCCCAGAAGGAACAGTGCTTAACATCTACGTTACCAGAATGCCTTTCAAAGGCCATTCTGTTTTTAGTCAGACTCATTTGGCAGAGCATGAGTGAAATTTTATTACTTTATAGATGAATAGGCTACATCGAAAATGTAGAATATTAAAGCTTAAGGTCCAACACCAATCATTCAATGGAGAAATAAATGCAGGCAAACACAGAAGGCCACAGAGAATGCTTGGCCCCACCTTAGGAGATATCTCCCACCTGCCTTTTCTCTTCAAAGCCTGCTGCTTAATCAGCTGGAGTGTGAGTAGTAGAGGGATTCAGAATGAAAAACAGTGGAGGGCTGCAAGGGACTCGAGATAAAAACAAACAGGTGTTTATCCAATGGGACATGAAAGTCAACACATATGAAATGTACAATAAAGCAGGTAGAAATTTAATATATCTGTGAAATGTCACCTCTTCCCCTCAAGTGTAAATTTCCATCATTTAACAGATGTTAATTGTTCTGCACAGCTCAGATCAAGAGAAAAGAGGCCCAATCATTTATAATACTGATATATAAGGTATATCAAATTAAGGAAAATCTCTATGGTGTTTACTGGTAGTCATCTTTACCTTCTCTTACACTAATTTCATTCACTCATTTATTCATCTATCCATCCATTCATTTTTAATCCAACTTTCCAGTTACTTAGCCTATGAAGAATAGTATTCTTCTATTGGAACATATTTGCCTAAGGTCAGGAATCATATTCAAGTCTATCTCTCTGTCACTCAAGCATTACATACATTGCATGAATGCCTTTCTATTTCTGAAATCCTGGGGAGGATAGAAATAGAAAGTAGTAGGATAGAAAGTAAGTGGTAAGTGGTGATAGTCTTCTCATAAGGGCTAGCTTCATTTTTCTATGAATGAGATCCCTAATGTGTAAATTATTAAAAAGTCTGAGTAAGAGGATAGTAGTTCTGCAAAATACCTAGAAGAGGAACAAGGGCCTCTGCTAATGAGTTCCTGAAACTTGCCTGGGGCTTGCAGCTGGAAAGAAGGAAATGATTGCATCCCAAGGCACACAGTGACTTACTGTAGATGGTTTCAGATATTTCCTAGGTTGGGAAACTTAAGAGAAAAATAAAATATTAAGGTGAGGGTTGAGCTAGGACATTAAACAATGCTCAATAGCTGTGGGCAATCCGCAGGTGCTTGCTTCCATACTTCTTACTTGCAAGCAACCTTCCTCTTTCTGCCACTTTAGCCTGTTGTTTATTATATACCTGTGCTTCTATATTGTTGCTGCCTTCTGAAATTTAAAATGTTTCAGTCCAGAGATCTTAGAACTTCTGCTGCAATAGGACCCATCTCTCAGCGATTTCCTCTTTATCACTTTTCCAGAGGTAGCCGTCAAACTATTGCTATTACCACCCCCATTCGTTCCTGATGTTTGTAAAACTTATTTCCTTTTACTTTCTCCAACTCGCAGAAACTGCATAATCTTTTCATTTTCAGCATCCCTAAAGGTAATTATATATTTAAATATTTTCCAATGTATTCCATTCCTTCCCGTTTCACATCAAACACTCTTATGACCTTTTTTTTTTCTAGTTCATAACTACTAAATATCTAAAAGCATGCTTTGAGGAAAACAGCACTCCCAGTAGGGAGATGGGTTCATTTGATGTCTTCAGATACTCAACATGGAATAAGATTTTCTTCACTTTTTCCATTTTTACAGTTTGCTTGAAAAATTATAAAACACTTTATTTACTTTATTAAGCATAATACATTAACCTTGCAAATATGCTAATGTCTAAAAAAAATCTGCTGTCTCACCAACTTCCATAAATACAAAAATTATCTCCATCCTTCAGAAAGGTTTTAATTATATACTATTTTCTAAAAGCATCTCTTGTTTCAAATTGGAGCAGTCTGCAAAATGCAAGTACTCTTCAGTTAAAGTTGCTCGAGAAGCAGAGCAGAACTCGGGGCCAGTGCTGTGGCTGTGGGCAGGGGTCAGGTCAGGTTCAACTACACATTTTTATCTGCTGACCTCTCTGGATCTCTGATCCTTCAGGTCACTGGTCATTGATTCTTAGTGGGGTACAAAGAAGGATTTTTATTTTTCCAGTGCCGTTAAGACCCCAGGTCTATTAGTAGCTTCTTATGTAGGGAGATTACTAGCACATAACTTAGATAAGATCACATTATTCCAAATGATGCAAAGGTTATGGATTATTCTTCTTGGCCTGGATAAAAAAATAGCCAAGTGAAATGAAATGTACAAGATTTTTCCCAAAGCTGAGAAATGAATGATGTTATCTGTTATGATATTACAAGTTCTTTCAGTAAAACAAATCCAGATTCGATCACTCAGGCAACACTTTGTGAAATCATAATAACCTCTTAGGATAGCCTGCCAAGTTTTGAGGTGGGAAAAGGGGGCTTTTTGTTATCTCTCTGGCCAAGACTTTTACCTACATCAGTCTCTCAGTGGCATAGCTGTGATGGAAAGCACAGGAACCAGTCCCACAGTCGCCTCAATTATTCTGGCCCTGACTGTGTCTTTGGTTGAGTGATGATGAACTGTAGCTCTCAGTGGCTGCTTTGCTCAGAGTAAATCCCTCGATAGCTTCATTTTTAGATTAGGGACAACATCTTAAAACAGTTTTCTTGTCTTTTTCTTTTTTGTCCTTGTTTCATGGTACTTAGATCAGAGAAATGGGTGGTACTCTTAACTGTCTCAAAAGGAATTTGGAATGAATTAAATTTGGCCAGGTCAGATAATGCTATCATTTATGTAGTGCTTTCTATGTGCTAGCCTGAGTGCTAAATTCCTTACATGCATTTTCTCATTTAATCTTGTAACAATCTAATGAAATAGAAGTTAAATGATTGTCTGAGGCTACAAACCTGGCATAGGGAAAACTCAGACCTAATGGACTCACACCTCTAATCTTAACACTATCTTTAATATCTCTTGGGAGACAGAATAAGAGAGGTGAAATATCTGCTCTAGAAGAGTTGATGCTTCTCTGCTTCCTGTAGGGCAGACCACACAGTACTTAAAAAATTCTGCTTCCTCCCTCCCCACTCCTCACCCACACTGTCCTGATGGATATTGGGTTGTCAATAGGACATTCTAAATTTAGCTTCCTGAATCTAGAAGTTAAATGCCAACATGATCCATTCAGAGTACACCTGGGCTTTTTTGGCCCTGAGGGAAAAAATTGCAGGTGACCTTTCTTTCTTGTGCTTGCTAGACTCATAAATGCATAGTCAATAGTTAAAGCAGCTCAACCATACCAGCTGAGAAAGAGGGTATAACTGGCTTATAGCAGGCCCAGGCTTCTGCTGGCCAACCCTTTGTTTTCACTGTAATTCTAGAGGTCAGTTTTGGGTTGAGCATGTATGTGTATAGATAAACATAATGTATATGTATAAATGAGTATGAATGGGGGGTCTGGGATATGAACAGTTATCTCCGTTACTTGTTTTCTGCATATGAAAGTGTGACAAAACAGGTTTTGTTATTTATTTTTTTCCAGTCTTTTAATTTCTGTAGAAACCCCAGTTTGCAAGAGTAGTCTTTGACTGATACAGAATAAAACATGTCGAGCCATTGGCTTGGCTACATCTGAGATTAAAAATGGGGTCTAGTAGGGCCAGGTGCGATGGCTCACGCCTGTAATCCCAGCACTTTGGGAGGCCAAGGCGGGTGGATCACGAGGTCAAGAGATCGAGACCATCCTGGCCAATGTGGTGAAACCCTGTCTGTACTAAAAAATACCAAAATTAGCTGGGCGTGGTGGTGTGCGCCTGTAGTCCCAGCTACTTGGGAGGCTGAGGCAGGAGCATTGCTTGAACCCGGAGGCAGAGGTTGCAGTGAGCCAAGCTGGCGCCACTACACTCCAGCCTGGCACCTGGTGACAGAGCAAGACTGTCTCAAAAAAAAAAAAAATGGGGTCTAGTATAATCATTTATCTCTAAAAGAGGAAAATGTCTCTCATACACACACACACACACACACACACACACACACACACAAGCATATATGCGTATGAAAAAGATATATATTGGTTAAGTTTGCTTGAATCTAAAGATTGAGTTATTCTTGAAAAATGCAAATTCCTTCGCAAGATATATGTAATATTTTATTACAAAACTCTTTAAGGTAATTTAAAGGAGAATAGCATAGTAATCTAAAGCATAGGTCCTGGAGACTAGGTTTAGATCCCAACTTCACCACTTGCTAGCTGTGAGACTGTATAATTTGGCTTAAGTATTTGGATCCTTATCTGCAAAATTAGAGAGTTATTTGTAGAGTCATTATAAGTCTTAATTTTTATAATTATTGTAAAAATTATATAACGTGATAGCTACCATCTAACAGATTTAAGTGTCAGTACAGTATAACAATAAGCATATTGTTACGCAGCAGAGCTCTAGAACATTTTCAGTTTGCATCACTGAAATCTATACCAATTGAACAGAAAGTCCCCATTTTACCCTCCCCACTGTCTCTGACAACCACACTGTAATTTTTGTTTCTGTGAATTTGATTGTTTTTTAAATTTTTTATTTATTTATTTTTGAGACAGAGTCTCACTCTGTCAGTTAGGCTGGAGTGCAGTGGCACAGTCTTAGCTCACTGCAATCTGCCTCCCAGGTTCAAGTGATTCTCTTGCTTTAGCCACCCAAGTAGCTGGGATTACAGGCATGTGCCACCATGCCCAGCTAATTTTTGTATTTTTAGTAGACACGGGGTTTCACCATGTTGGCCAGGCTGGTCTCAGATGCCTGACCTTAGGTGATCCGCCCCTCTTGGCCTCCCAGAGTGCTAGGATTACTGACGTGAGCCACCGCACTTGGCCCTCTGACTACTTTAGACACCAAATATAACTGAAGTAGCATTTGTCATTTTGTGACTGGCTAATTTCATTTAGCATAACATCCTCAAGCTTCAACCATCTTGTAGCTTATAACAGAATTTCCTTCCTTTCCTGTAACTGAATAATGTTCTCTTGCATATGTACCATATTTTCTCTATCCTTTCATGCATCAACGAATATTTAGGGTGTTTCCACCTCCTGGGTATTATGAATAATGCTGCAATGAACGTGGCAGCAGAGATACCTCTTAAAGATCCTGATTTCAGTTCTTTTTTTGTAAATAGTTGGACATGAGATCACCGGGTCATATGATAATTCTTAATTTTTAAATTGTTTCGTGGAAACTCTTTACTGGTTTCCACACTGGCTGCACCATGTTACATTCCCACCAACAGTGCACAGTTTTCTAACTTCTCTACATCCTCTGCAACACTTATTTTCTATTCTTCCCCCCCTTTTCTTTTTAATATGACCATTCCAATAAGCGTAGGACAATGTCTCATTTTGGTTTTGATTTGCATTTTCCTAATTATTGGTGACGTTGAGTATCTTACATATACCTGTTGGCTCCTTGTATGTCTTCTTCAAAGAAATGTCTATTCTAGTTCTTTGCCCATTTCTTAAATCAAGTTTTTTGTTATTGAGTTCAATATTCTTAAATTTGTTAAACTTATTTGTGATGTATTATGTGATCTTTCCCGAATAATGCTTCATGTGCACTTGAAAAGAATGTGTATGCTGCTCCTGTTGAGTGAGATGTTCTGTATATGTCTGTTAGGTCCATTTGGACAATAGTGTCTTTCAATCCTCTGTCTTACTCATCTTGTATGTGGATGTTCTATCCATTATTGTAACTGAAGTATTGAAATATGCTACTATTACTGTGTTGCTGTCTATCTCTCCCTTCAGTTCCATCAATATTTGCTTCATATATTTGGGTTCTCTAATGTTGGGTTTATATATTTTTTTAATTGTTATATCTTCCTGGTGAATTGATATTTCCATCATTATATAATGTTCTTTTTTGTCTGCTTTGACAGTTTATTTAAAGTCTATTTTGACTAATATAAATATGGCCACCCCTACTCTCTTTCAGTTACTATTTTCATGGAATATATTTTTCCGTCCTTTCACTTTCAGCCTATATATATCCTTAAATCTAAAGAAAGTGTTTTGTTGATAGCACATAGTTGGATCTTATTTTTCTATCCATTCAGTCATTCTATATCTTTTGACTGGTGAATTTAATCAATTAACTTTCAAGGAATTATTGATAGAGAAGAACCATCACCATTTTGTTCATTGTTTTCTGCCTTGCAGCTCTTTTGTCCTTCATTTCTTCTTGTTGTCTTCAGTATGTTTCATTGATCTTTCTGTAGTGACATGCATTGATTCTTTTCTCATTTTCCTTTGTGTATCTTCTGGAGGTATTTTCTTTGTGCCTACAAAAATCGTCTTAAAACAGTCTGTTTTAAGCTGATAACAATTCAATTGCATACAAATTCTCTACACTTTTATTTCTCCGTTCTACACATACATATGTTATTGATGTCACAAATCATATCCTTTTATGGTATTATTCATTAATGTATTTTTAAAATTATAGTTATTCTTAAACTTTTTATGTTAACTTCTATAAGAATAAAAAGTGATTTATGTACCACCATTACAGTATTTTGTATTTATTAATACATTTACCCTTACCAGTGAGCTTTACACTTTCATATGCTTTGAAGTTATTATATGGCATTCTCTAATTTGAACTTTAAGCACTCTTTTAATTTTCTTATAAGGCAGGTCTAGCACTGCTGAAATTCCTCAATTTTTGTTTATGTGGAATGTCTTTATTTCAGTTTAATTTGTAAGGAATAGTTCTGCTGGTACAGTATTCTTCACTGACAGGATGTTTTTCTATTAGTACTCTGTATAGGTTATCTCACACTCTTCTAGCTTGCAAGGTTATTGCTAAGAAATCTGCTAATTATCTTATGATTACTCCCTTGTATGTCATATGTTGCATCTCTCTTGCTGCTTTCAAAATTTTATGTTTCTGACTTTTGGCAATTTGCTTATATGCCTTGGTGTGAACTTTTGTTTATAAAATTTCTCAGTGTGGATTTCTTTGATTTATCTTAGTTGAAGTTCAATGGGCTTCTTGAATCTGGATGCTGATTTTTTTCTCCAGACTTGAGGAGTTTTCATTAATTATTTCTTTAAACAAATTTTTGCTCCTTTCTCTCCTCCTTCTGGAGTTTCTATAATGCCTATATTGCTTGACAAAGTCCCATAAGTTACTTAGGTTTTCTCTACTGTTTTAGTTCTTTGTTATCTTTTTGTTCTTCTGACTAGATCTTTTCAAATGACCTGTCTTTGTGTTCATTGATTCTTTCTTCTACCTGATCAAATCTACTGCTGACTATATCTAGTGAATATTTAGTTCAGATATTGCATTCTCCAGCACCAAAATTTCTGTTGTGTGTGTGTATATATCTATATATATACATATATATGTATGTGTGTGTGTGTATATATATATATACACACGCATATATTTATTTCTATCTCTTCGTCAACATTCTCATTTTGTTCATCATCATTATTTTGAACTCATAGAACATTTTCATGATGCTTATTTTGAATTGTCAGGTGATTCATATACTTCCATTTTTAACGAATTAATTTCTGAAGATTTATGTTGTTTCTTTCTTTGGGCCATGTTTTCTTGCTGACTTACAACTTTTTGTTTGGGTCCACACATTTGAAAAGATAGCCATCTTACTCAGTCTCAGGGAGATGCAACTTCTCTGTGCTTGTGAGTGTAATTTCTCGTGTGAAGAGGAGAGAGGTATGCTGGTTTCTTTTGTAGGAGTTCATAATCTCTTCCTCCCTCTGGTGTCTGTTGGTAGCACTGCAAGTTCCCTGGTTCTATAGCAGCGACTACCCAGCTCTCCCTTTTTCTCAGTAGCTACCAAATATCCAAAGTACGCTGACTGTCTTCCAGTACTGTGAGTCGGTAGTATACCTGTCAGTCCCTCAGGAAGTCTTCTGAAAAGCTTGAACACTGAACACATACTCTATCTCTCTCTCTCCCCGCTTAAAAGAGAAGCCTCAAATTGTGTTCTCTCTCCTGACCGCACAAGCTGTAGCAAGCTGCCTCTTTTCATGTTTCTGTGTTCTCAGTTGCCCAAGACACTCAAACAATGCCAGTTCTGTTAACACTCTAGGTGAGATGAGATGGAAAATAGTCCTTTTGGCAGCCTCCAAAAAGCCAGATTGTTGGACTCACATTCCACTTTTCCTTTTTCCCCATGATGGAGAAATTACAAGCCAGTGTGTTCCCTCCTGGGGTTATGAGTTGTGTTGGCTTGTGGCAAAGGCTGATGCATATAAAATGAAATTGCTCTTCTTGACCATTTCAGTGCATCTATTTTTGTCTTTGTGCTTATCTATAGTGGTGCAACTTCTTAACTGGATTCTGGATTTCTCATAAATATATTTTGGTCCATATATAGTTAAATCAGTGTTTCTGTGGGAGACAAACTGAGACTTCCTATTCTTCTATCTTGTTGATATCACTCCTATGTAAGACTTAATTTAGATAATTTATATGAGATGCTTAACGTATTTTTTGATATATAGTATCTGTTTAATATATCCTATTGGCTGTCATTACTATTATCACAATCAGCTTTTCCTTTAACAAAAATTTATATCATTCCCTGAATACACTATGCTTCCATTTTTTGTATTATCTCTCCTACCTGGAATGACTTTTCCTTCTTTTTTTGCCCAGTGAACTCCTACTTAGCTTTCTAGAAGGAGCCTGAATTTCAGCTGCATTGTAAGTTACCAGAGAATAACTCCACCTTCTGAAATATTCATAGCACTTTTTATATTTTTATATTAGCCTTCATATAGCATTGTATTATAATAGGTTTTTAATCATTATATGTTTCCAAATGTTTTCAGGAGAGGAGCACTACCTAAATTTATCTGTTTCTATTCATGATGCCTATTTTTTTTTTCCTTTTTGTACAGTATCTAGCAAGGCAGTCAGCATAAAGGGCTTCTTAAATGTTTACTGAGTGAATTGTGTAGGGCAGTTATGCAACTTTAACTTGAATTCCTAGGAACCTGATCCTAATTCACATTAGCAAAGATACTAAAGTTTTGAAGGGTTTTTTTTTCCCCTAATCTGGATTTTTTGACCTTAACTAAAATTTTTAGCTGGAGCGAAATGGTAAGCTTCTTGACCTTTTCATCAAAATTTGTTCAGCCTTATTCTAATTATCTTAGGCCCCTTCCATTGCAGCCATCTAATCTTCATTATTTGGATCAGAAGTTCATCGATACATACAGTTTCTGTTTTCATCTTCTCTTCTGGTTCTCCTGTATTTCTTCTGCATGTGCCTTTCACTAAATTTTACAATTGCCAATGGACTTATTTTGTAGGCCTCTAGGAGAGCAGTGAATAAATAGGGTGACAGAATGTTTGATTGAAAGGGACCTTACAGATTGTCCAAATATTGCCTTCTTATTTACCAGAGTGATGGAGAAACTTGTCTGAAATCACTTGGACATTTAGAGACAGAGAAGACATTGCCTCGTTATATGTTTAAAAGGAAGGCACTTTTGAAAGGTTATTTCATTTTACATAAGATAAGCTGATAAAGTAGGGAAAAAGTTTTTTTGTCCTGCAGAATTCTTTTGAGTTTTTTTAGGAAGTTACAATAGGGAAATACAATACCCTTAAAAATACCTACATTAAACATATGCTTAAATAAATGTTGGGTCAAATTGGGGTTAATCAGAAACCCATTTTATTTGAGTCTTTGCAACTAAAGTCCTTCTGAACATAGGGTCCTACTTCTCCCTTTGTACTACAGTACACTTAGACCCAGCCTAGAAAATCCTCTACACCTTGACAGACGTTGTTCAGGCCTATCTCGTGCTATGCTCTTTCCCATAAGTTTATGTAACCATTGTGACAGTCCCTCCCTCAGCAAATACCCACTCCACAACCCATTCTAGACCGTGTTCTAGGTATATGAGACTCCAAAATTCCCTTCCTGTGGGACTCATAGTCTGCCTTTTGTTCTGCCTGGGTTTCTTTCCAAGTCCACTCTTGGAGGGTTGGGCCATATCCCAGGTATGCGTGCATTCCTATGCCTGGGTGGGGTGAACACGGGAGAACTATTTGTGGAGAGTGTAGATGGAGCTTGGACACGTGGGCTACGGTGTCCACACATGTGTTCACAAACCTCCTTGTGCCGTGGGACAGAGTCAGATGTAAAAAGAGAAGAGGGATCCCTACAAGCCAGGGTTCGGAATTCACCTGTTAACACTACCACTTTCTGACACAGAACTCAAAGGTATCCAAGAATTATAAATTCAAACCTGGCATCTCTGCCATTTTGAAATAATTTTATAACTTAGGAGACAAATTTTCTTAAGCTTGATTTTTGGTTTTAAAGAATGTAGCAATTAAATGATGGGCTTCTGTTTGCACTTTTGCTCTAGGATTCACAGATGTTAGAGAAAGACCTATCTGTCTTGGTAATATTATTATAAAAAATACTGTATTTGATACTGCAACCTGTATAACAATAAAATTATTTGAGAATGATGGATCAAAGACATTGCAAAAGCTTTTGGAGTGTAACTAATATGAACTGACCCTGAAACACACCTTGAAAGTTCTTTTTAATTAAACACTCAGTTATTGGCTTATTTATTAAAATTTCATTTTTAATTCTAAAAATGGAATGCCACTGATTGAGTCTTCCAGTTAATTGGGTCAATTAACCTTTTTTTGAATAATAATATTTATGAATGGATAGAAGATGTTGACATGCCTAGTGCAGAAAAACAGGAGTATGATGGACTGAATCGATTGAGTGGGTTTTATAAGACAAACCAAGACTGTAAAATAGCATTTAACCTGCTATTTGGTAGAGAACTTCAGATCCGAAGGGAAAAATGATAAGAGAATTGAACACAAATGATAATTACATATGATACAAATAAACAACAGAGAAGGATAGCAGTCCATCCTAGAGAGCATTAAAAATAAAAAAACTTATAAGGGAGTTTGCTAAACTGTTATGTGACATGTATGAAAAAATGCAGGAAAAACGTGCCTAGAGATGGGCAAATGCTGCCTCCATCATGAAGGGAACCTCTGTGTTAATTCTGGGCACAGCGCTTAATAAACAGTGTGGGCACATGGTGCAAAGCTAGTTGAGAGTGAATGGAATGGTAATGTGCCTGATAACCCTCATACAGAGGGATTAAGGGAACTCATTGGAATAAGTGCCACCTTCAGATACCTGAAGGACTGCCACATGCAAGGAGAGTCAACTTTGTAGTCTTAGAGAACATAAAGGCAGAGGACAGGAAGTCACAGGGAAATGATTTTGAACCAGCATAGATATATAAACAGTTTTCTAGCATTGAGAACACACCAATAAAGTGTCATGAGGACAGAAAAATTTTTGTTGTATTCACAGTTGGATCACCAGTGCAGTTGTTCTCAAACATGGATGAACATCTGGTGGAGCCTTTTGAAAAAACAGACATACACAAATTCTCTCACCAGAGATTCGGATTTGGGAGTCCTGTGGGGGTGTGCTCCTCTGGAGTCCTGAAATGCTCCATAACGATGCAGACGTGCATCAGGATTTGAGAACCACAGTCCTCCTGTAAAATACAGGGCCTCGCACATGCTAACGGCTTAATTTCTTGATTCTGGACCTTTGAATTTGTTCTCTCTGTCAGGAACATTATTCCCCAGGCTTCTGAAAGTTTTACTCCCTTACTTCACTCGATCTAAAATAGGGCCATCTCCCATCCCTTCTTGACTTTACTCCTTTCTCTTCTTTGTACTTACTCTTTATCTAAAATTCTATTCATCTATCTGATAATTGGTCTCTTTGCCACTATAATACAGGATTCATAAGAACAGTAACTTTGTCTTATTCTTTACTGCATATTTAGTGCTCAGAATGAAGTCTGGAAAATAATAAATGCTTAAGAAATATTTTTTAAATTAAGAAGATAAAAATATGAATGACTGCTTATTTGTTGACTGTTTGACTGACAAATTGAATGGTGCCCTTCTTTATGGGAAATACATTCAACCCCAGGCTTGCTGATCAAGCAAGGATGCTTTGGGAGAAATCACACATCATAAAGGACATTGATCTCAAAAGTTTCCCAGCCACAAAGATTAGATAGGGCATGGTGAAAAAAGAAGATGAGCAGAGAGTTGGCATAAAGACAGCAGAATTACGAAGGAACTAGAGAGCAGTGGAGTGAAACAGCCTGCTGAGAAGCCGGCTATGGCAGCTGACTTGCTGAAATATTCACCACACTCTGAAATAACAGATGTGCATTGAGGGATCCGTGAGAGCATTTGTAATCTGCAGCTTTCTATACCTCCTCCTCCTACCTGCCTCCCACACACAGCAGCTTGCTGCCTGGCCTGGTCATCTATTCCCAGAAAGCCCTTCTTCTTTCCCAAAGAAAGAACCCCACCCCACATAAACATGGTTGTGTTTTATTGTATTTCTGATGGAAAGGTTCTGTATTCCTCCTTCTCTTAACTCTTTGGTGGCCTAACTCCTCCTCTGGTACTCCTGCCCTTGCTCACTCTGCTTCAGCCACGTTGGACTTCCTGCTTTTCCTTAAACACGCCAGGCATATGCTCACTTCAGGGCTTTGCACAGGCTGTACTTGCTGCCAGGAAAGGCCTTTCTCCAGAAGGCCACCTGGCCCTTTCATCCCCTCCATACACCCTTGCTGCTTTAGGTCTTCGCTCAAATCTCACCCTCTTGTAAAGTCTGACTTTGACAACACTAAAGAGCAACCTTGCTCCAGCCACATACCTCAAGACCATTATCATACTCTAGATTTTTCATTTTTCCAAATAATTGTTACTTGATAAGTATACTTTTACATTTCATTTATTGTGTCTAATTGATTATCTGCCTTCCCACAACACCTACTAGAACGTTTATGAGGACAGTGAAAAAAATATTTGTTTTGTTTAAAATTGTAATCCCCATGCAGAGAAAAGTGTCTAGCATGTAGTATATGCTCAATAAAATTTGCTGAATAAAAAATTAATAAATGATATATTAAAAATGAATGAAACCAAGAAGTAAGTAACACTCATCTAAATGAAAAAAAGCCTGGGAATCTCTGGTCCTTTTGACTTTAGCTTCCCCTTTGCATTCACATTTGCTTCTCTTCTTCATGGATTAATTTATTCAAAAGGCTCTTATTTAATACCACTGTGTATAGAACATCCCACTTAGCTTGTGAAGGAGGCAAAAATAAGAGAAGACGGTGCCTAGTAGCTCACAATGTGAATATGAAGAGAACACATTGATAAAAATGTCCCCTTCTCAAAGACTGTGGGTTATAAGAAAGGCTTACGCCGTATTTCCTTTGCTAAAATGTAAATGTGAGAAACAAAATAGCTTTAATGGTTTAATGGAAGTCAGGGATTTAGAGGAGAAGATGGGAACTTCCCTTAAAATGTTAAGTGCATGTTGTAAATCTCTAGTGATGTTTTATAGGATTTGTTGATTTATTTCCAAGTGAAATGACCCCTGGCAGGAAGGACTGTAGCATCATACAGAGTGCAGGGTGGGTGAGGAGGGGCTATAAAGGAAAAGGGTAAGAGAAAGAAGAGCAAAAATCAAGAATATTCAGGAAACTTAACCCCAAGGTGTGGGAATTACATTCTGTAACCATGAATCCCAGATCACAGGCCAGTGAAAAGAAATTAAGAGAAAATGGGAATTCTGAGGGAATGTTAAGATATTTTCATTTAAGATGCTGAGAGCATAGGGAAGAAGATCAGTTTCATGAATGTTGGGATGTTAAGATACTTTCTTTGTTCTTTTTGACGTACGGTGTATCATGCAGGTTTTTTGTTTGTTTGTTTGTTTTAAGACTAGTTAGGTAGTGCTTAGCTGTAATAATAGTCTATGTGAATATTGGCTGATTAATGTGGGCCCTAAATATTACTAGATAAAGGGGTGTCCCTAGAACCTATCAGCATCTTAATATTTTAGTGCATCAAATGAAGAAAATAAATATAATTGATTAACTCTGCAATGAAGAGTAGAAAGATGGGAAGACTAGTCAAAACAAAAAACAAACAAGAAAACAAACAAAATAAAACCCCAAACAAACAAAACAAAACCCCACCTTAATCCCAAAGAGCCAGGAGGAGAGGCATAGATATTTCAAGAGGCAAGAAATGTCTGTAAGGATTGGTAAGAACTATAAATGTAGGCAAAGCTAAGAAGGTCACATGGAACTTTACTTGTAACACTATTTCAATTCTCAATTCTCAGATAGGTGATATTTCCACAAATTGTACATTCGGCACAGAAATGGAGAAAATAAACAAATCCTCTTCTTTAGTTTCTTTGTGGTGGCTTCAAAGAGAAAAAACACTCTTGATCTACTGAGCAGGCAGGTAAAAGTACACATCAAACAGGGAGAACACGGTTCCTAAAATTTCTTGGCAGTAAGTTGCTCAGTAACCAAGTGTCTAAACTTAGGTAAGTAAATTTTACCTGTTGAATAGGTGGATTATAAATTCCTTTCCTACCCAAAAATGCTATAAAATTCTAAATATGTTTATAAAGGAAAACAATGTGATGAAGGCATAAAAGAGCCCCTCCTGAGATTCACAGGGCTAGTTCTAATAAAAGTGGCAAATGTCAAAATAATTTGAAAAGATTTAATCATTCCCTTCTTCTGAGCACCCTCTAGCTTCTTGGAGTTCTATTCTTTGTTTCAGTCTTTTATGACTAAGCATAAAAACTTAGTGACCACCTTAAAAACTCCAGTGACTACCTTAAAAACTCCAGCAAAACTTCTCAAAGAGAGAGTGCCCAACAGATAAAGATACATACAATAAATGTTTATTATTCAGGTGTATAAATTTAGTAGAGTTTTTTTTTTTGTAACAGATAGGTCTTGTGAAGTATTGAAGCCTATGGGCAGAGAATTGGACTGGAGAAAGGATTAGCTATATAACCAGTGACTTGGGGTGGGACTCTATACCAGCTCCATCTGTGTTACAGTTGGTTCTGATGCCATAAAGAAGGGCAATGGTATTCCCTTCTCAGCACGTTGAATTACGAAAATAACCTCGCTTGGTCAAAATTACAGATTTATTTTTGAGAGTCAGAATGTAGCTTTTTAACTTGTGGCTCCACAGCTAAAAGAAAAGAGTAAACACCCAATAAGCATGGATTATGGGCCAGACACAGGGTTAGGTACTTTTACTTTGGTGAAAGTCTGAGCATCTCGAGGAGGGATACTAGGAAATTCAAGATGTGGCTATGAGGTGGCTAACTTGCTGGTAGGGAAAGGAGGTAAGTTTTCTTAGCTAGGATAGTCCCCTAGTCAGTACATTCCTAGGGAAATCAGACTTGGAAACAGTCTGTAAACAGTAAGTAAAAAGAAGAGGAATATGGATGAAGAAAACCCACTCCAACCAAATGAGACTAGCATTCATTATTATTACTTCTTAACTTTGGATCACCCAACAGTCTGCAATCCAAGTGAAACATGCACCTGTGTAAATCTTTAGATTTGAACAACTTCAAAGTGCAGTAAAGCACTTTGTTAGTGGTCAAATGCTAGCCTTCGCATTTTTTACTTTGGGAGATGACAGGAGATTAACAGCAATTTCTGTCTTTAGAGGTTCCTCTGCCTAACACCCTGACACCACAGGCTTTCCTGGGCTTGTTTTTGGAGATCATCTGGTCTTCCTTGGGATGTGGATCGAAGCCTGAAAATCGTAATGGCATATTTAGTTTTATTTTTCTATCACATTCTATAAAAACAAGATAAAAATTACTTAAATTGTTTGAAAAGAAATACTCTTAAATTGAAGCCAGTCCTAGGTTTGTAATGAACACTTCTAATCTTACAGAAAATATGATAAGGTCATTGTTGACTGCAGATTATGGGCAACCCAGTTGGGTGTTTATTCTAAATATATCACTGCCAGTGTAACCCTTGGCAGCACCCCACTTCCTCCTTCCACCCGGGATTTCCCACCAGATGGGGAGAGAGCTCATTACTAACACAGAGGAGAGAATTGACGCCAACACCCACAGCAGCAGTTCAGTCAACCCCTTCATTACTCTTCCTTCTGCCTAAAATCCCAGCAGCCTCTGGTGAAAGCCTTGGCCATAGAATGCTGCAAATCCCAGGGTCCCTCACTAACGCTTCACTTTTCATGGAGGTCATGACTAAGCCGAGAAAGACTTTCTTTGCCTGCCCCCAGCTGAGTGACCTGCTTTCTCAGCAGCACGATTTCTCTAATGAGATTGTTTCACAAAGAGAAGAATGAAATCAAGTGTCAGGGGGTTGGATCAAAGTGGCTCTTATTCTCTGAGGCACAGGGTCAGACTGCAGACACAAATGAGCTGTTGGGCCAGAGAGGGTCCTGTTGAGAGCATGTCTCCACCCCCATCATGTCTCTTCTTTCCCCTTGTCATGACTCATCTTTAAAACTATGGAAAGGATCTCTCATGCAAATGTTTAAATTGATTTCAAGAAAGATGCATGGAATATGTAATATATATATAGCTATTCTTTTGAGCACTTAGCTTATCATCTGTACATTCCTGTATCAGTCATCCTGTATACCTTACCTTACTTAACCGTAATCCCATGAGGTAGACTGTGAGTATTCCAAGTTTATTGAAGAGAAAACTGTGACTCAGAAATGTTGAGTAACTGTCTCTAAAACAGAGGACTAGTAAATACCAGAAGGGAGATTTTTACCATTTTTAATCTGTCTTCAAAATATGTAAGCCCAACCCTCTGAAATAGCAAGTCATAGATGTCTAGAATTGAGCTGGGCGATGTGGGGGATTCAAAGATGAAACAGGCCATGTTATAGACTCGAGCAATTTACAGTGTAATTGCTGAAGCAGATATGAATGTAAGTCACATATTATAAAAGGAGAGAATGTGAAAAGTGTTATACCATAACAGGAGTATAAAGAAATGCTTTGATAACACTAAGATGAGAGTAAGATGATAATAAAATAGCTATCATTACATGATTTTAAACGTGACAATAACTTATAAGAAAGATACAATGACTGTTCCCATGTTATAGATACTGAACTTCTGTCTTACCCTAAATCACTGAGAAAATGAGAGAAGGGAAATCTGGACCTGTGTCTTCTGACCACAGAAACTGCGCTTTTAACTTTTGCATTACGCTAATTGGTTGTCAGTGAAAAAAACTATTTTACAGACAAATTGTAATTTTAGTTAGGCATGAATGGATACTTTTTTAATAAAAAAGTTTTCTTGTGAGAAAGGGGAATAGTTCATTCCAGGCAGTGGAAAAATTTGTGCAGAGGTACAGAGCGGGATAGGATAGCAGGGTAGATTCCAAAATCACAGAATAGACAAAGATGTGAAGAGAAGTGAAATAGTCCATTGCTAAAGCTAAACTTAAAAGATAATCACATAGACTTTTTGTATGTATAGTGTAACTTATACACTAGAAAAATCATAAAGTAGTCAATTTGAATGAAGAATTATAACCTATGGTATGGTTCTCTTGACTATCTCTAGTTTTTCTTTTTTTTACTAGTTTTTTCCAACATGGTAGTCATTTTTTAAAATGACATATAATGACTTCATTTAGCAGAGAAATATTATTCAATTATCTTCCAATTCTTAATGATGTACAAGTAACTTAATAAGAGAGTCATGGCCAAGGAATATGTAATCCAAATGAAGAGATTACACACTGGCAGAAACAGCTCTTCATGCTGAACAGTGGGCACACAGTGGAAGGACGTGGTGACTTGGTTGTTAGAGGAGGGAAGTGAAACTGAAGTAGATCTTGAGCATCAACTGACAATGTTTCGGGGGAGGAAAGAGAAAGTGGGGAAAGGGAATAAGCAAAGTGAGAGCTGGCAGTCAAGGAAGGCTGGAGAACAGACCTCACAAAAGGGAATGGTTTCACTCGACAGGTTGGAGAGACCCTGTTGTGGCCAGGAACGTCAAGCTTTTAAAAGGGCAATGGGAGCCCATGGAAGGTTGTTCATAGGATAGTGACATAGGAGACCAGCAAAGTATTAGAAAAACATTAGTCTACAGAGGTGATTTTGAATGGTTCAGGAAGGGAGAGACTGGAGATTTGAAAGACTGGTTGGAAGTCTACAGCATTTGCTCAGGCAAGTGGTAATAATAGTGGCAATGCAAAGGATGGATGGGTTGAGAGATATTACAGAGCAAAGATCCACAGGCTTTGTGAATGACTCAACGTAATGCTGGAAGAATGGAGGAAAAATTATTAACATTAAGAGAAACTAATTGTCACAAAATTAGAAGGTCTATAGGTCACGTTGCAACTGAGACACCTATAACATGAGAAGGCACCAAATAACATGAGAATCAGGCAGAAATATTCATATCTAGAGCTCAGAACAGCCTGTTTTTCATCTCTGGTCTGTATAGGCATAGGAGCACCCCTGGAAGAGTCTGTAGAGAAAACATCAGTGGCAGAAGTGTAAGCAATATCTCCATATTCTGGTGACAAGAAGATGATCAGCCATCTAAGGAAACAGTAGAACCTTAGTAAGCTGTTACTGAAACTAGCAGAGCAGAGTCAGCAGAGTTGGAGCTGCAGTGCCATCTATGAGAATATGCCTGTTGGTGTTAATCTTCCAGAAGGAAGTACTGTAGTAGAGTGTTCTGGACAGAAGTCAGCAGGTAGACTTAACATGGAATAAGGAGGCAGAAGCAACAAAAAGGTTGGTGTTAAAAGGAAAGGAGAAGGATAGACCAGTGACTTGAGGATACGACACTGATAAAAGTTTTTGCTATGGAAAACATAATTCTATCAATGTGTTTTGAAAAGGACCTTACAACTCAAAAGCTTAAATTTATTTACCTTAAAATAATTTCCACAAATGGTTTTCTCAAATGTATAGTTGATACGGTGTTTTAATTTAGTTTTATTTTTTGAGTCAGAGTCTTGCTTTGTCACCCAGGCTGGAATGCAGTGATGCCATCTTGGCTCGCTACAACCTCCACCTCCCTGGTTCAAGCTGTTCTCGAGTCTCCATCCCCCAAGTAGATTGGATTACATGCACCTGCTACCATGTCTGGCTAATTTTTGTATTTTTGGTAGAGATAGGGTTTTACCATGTTTGCCAGGCTTGTCTTGAACTCCTGACCTCAAGCAATCCACCTGCCTCAGACTCCCAAAGTGCTAGGATTACAGGTGTGAACCACTGTGCTTGGCCTTATAGTTGATATGGTGTTTTAAAAGTATGGAACTTAAGACAAATCTTATGTAAAATACACATATATTATATTTTGTTTGAACCTCTGGATCACAATAAAATGGACACTGTATTATGTAAGATAGCAGTACCTGATGAACTAATGGCTGGAGTAGATAGAGTATGTGTTTTGACATTAAATGAGAAAATTTATTTTCTTTTCTACCCAGATTGCTTATATCAGCTTGACTCCATATGTAGAAGAATGATCCTGGCTTTGTCACTGACCAGCTTTAAGGCCTAGGGCAAATTAATTGACTTTTCTAGGCCTCTGAGCCATTTTCTAAAAATCAGAATTTCAGACTTCATGAGTTCTTAGGCATATTAGATCTAGGAAATATTATATATCTTCCCTTCCTTGCTCTAGCTCTATTTTGGGAAAGTTTTTAAAAACACTGTGTACAAGTGATAGGTAAGATTATAATATTGGTCAGTCTTCAAGAAAAAAATTCAGGACTAAATTATTTATTTGGAAATAAAGGAAGGGCATGAATGAGACCAAATACAAAATAAAACTTACTGAATAATGAAAAAAAGGAGAGCTAATGACAGCTTCTGAAATGTTAAATATAATCTTGAACAAGAAAATGAAAGAGAAACGTAACTTAAGGAATAAAATATGAAAAGAAGGAAATAGAGCAGGCAGAAGTAGTGAAGTTCATTTAGTACAGGCAGTTTTGTACTGTGCTCAGTTTTAGATGGAAGGAAATCTTGATCCTGAGAATGATGAGTGAACTGGAGGGATCCGAAGCCCTGACAATGAATTCTCTGCTTTCTGAGAGGGTGGTGTGGGATAAAGAGGCTGTTGAGAGAGTCAAGTGGAATGAACCACAGACAATGGCAAACCACAATCATGTCTTTATGATCCTTCAGGACAGTGGACAGAGCCTGAGTGCAGTGCTTCACACGCTGCTGGTCCCAGCAGAATGGAAGTCCACTAGGCATCAGTGGCTCTGCTATTTTCTACTGAGTTATCTCATGCTGTTCTCTATTCTCCTGGGAAACAATTTAAAAGTCTTTTCTTACAGGAGTTGATTGGGTAGTCACTACCTTACTTCTTTGTGGGTTTGAGACATAGCTCTGCACCTTTTGTTTTTTAGATGAAAAGAAACTCTCATCTCAGAGTGACAGGATGGGGGTATGTCTTCAGGGAAGCAGAAAAGGAAGAGACAAGAATTTTTCACATCATGACAATTCCAAGAAATAGCAAAATGTTTTAGTGTCTGTAAAATCTAGCAAGGTGTCATGACACTTCTTGGCTGTAAATAGCACTCTTTCAGAACCTGGAACATAATTTGAAGCGTCCTGCCAATCTCCTCCCTTTCCTTCCCACCACACATGCTGTAATACCTGTCCCAGGCAATACTGTCAGCTGTGACTTTACGATCTGACCACACTTCCACTATTTTGGCATTAAATTGGATTTGAACTTGGGTCTCAATTCAATTCAGTTCAGTTAACATTTCTTGAACACCCATAAGCCAAGGTCTTTAACCTTCTCTATACGTGACATCCAAACCTCTCTAAACAAGCAAATCAATCTGGAAGTCTGAGAGAATCACACTTTCTTACAACATTTCCAGTATCCTTCAGTGTTTTGCTACTTAAAGTATCTCAGATTTGCTTTTGTGAGTCGGTATTCTTTGGTAGCTGGAAAAGCTAAGGGACTAGATTTCATGTGGATCTTTATTTGAGCAGGGAGAGTGTATCCTGCCCAAGATTCTGTAGGTTGTATTTAAATTGTTAGCAAAGACTAGGGTGGATTTGAGCTGCTTCCCTGACACTTCAGAAATTCAGAACAAAATAAATCCCCAGCTTGATTGCTTCATGCTTTTATTAATTTTGTATTCCTTTTCTTTAACTATTAATCTATTCTGAAAATTCAGACACAGTGAGGTGTCATAAAAAGAGACTCTTGGATTGGCCATATAATGACTGTGGGACTCTGGGAGTAATGCTAGAAGGTCATTTTTACTTGTAGTTTTCAGGGAGGTGACAAAGACCTATTGCTATTCCTGAGTTAAGGAGGAAAAGTGAGACGTTTAGGTGATAAGAGAAGCAGCAATCTAAAAAAAATTAGCCTTTGGGAACATGGAAGGAATTTTTAAGCCAAGGAAGAAGTCATGTCCAAAGTTCATTTTTTCAACTTATTCATTAAACATTTTTAGATTAAGATCCTGCAATATTCTGGGCACAGTTGCGGGTGCTGGAAATACATATAATGGAGCAAAGAGCAGAGTAGCCACACTAAAGTCAGCGAAAGTAAGAGAATTCTGACTCTGGGAAGGAAGTTTGGGGAAATGCACAGGCTAGATCTGAGTAGCTTCAGATTTAGATAGAGCTGCAATTAATAGTTTTCATTTAGTTAGGTGCATAAACTATATTAACTATTTTAATTACTTTAAAATTTTCTTTGCATTGTACCATATTTCTTTCATATACTCACAAATTATAATAAAGGTATCGTTAAAACCGTAGTATTCTTTAAGGTTTACACTGTTGCGTCACAAGGTCCTATTAAAAAATAGATTGCTTAGATCACAAAGTATAATTTAACCAGAAAACATGTGCTCTATCTATCCAGCTATCTACTTTTATGTTTTATATATAAAATTTTTCTTTGAAGAGAGCCTACCATTTAATCAACAAAACCATTAACAGCAGCACCTAGTGTCAGCTTCTAGAATTTCAGGCACAATGAATAAAGGATATAGTCAGTGCAATAAGATTTTATATGGATTGTAGTTTTAAAATTTGAAACATGGTGGCATAAAAGTGTAATGTCTTGGCCAGGCATGGTAGCTCATACCTGTAATCTCAGCATGTTGGGATGCTGAGGTGGGAGGATTGCTTGAGCCCAGGAGTTCAAGACCAGCCTGGGCAACAAAGTCACACTCTATCTTTACAAAAAATCAAAACATTAGCCAAAAATGGTAGTGCACATCTGTGGTCCCAGCTACTAGGGAGGCTGAGTTGGGAGGATTGTTTGAGCCTAGGAGTTTGAGGCTGCAATAAGCCATGATTGTACCACTGTATTCCAGCCTGGGTGACAGAGTGAGACTCCGTCTAAATAAGAAAAAAAAAAAAAAAAAAAAGAGTAATGTCTTGCATTATGTAAAAATTGTAAAATACAGTTGTTTATCTATTTGCACATGCTAACTTAACAAACACACTATTCCTTTGCTGAAAGGGAAGCTCACAGCATGCTAAATGATATTGGCTAATACTGTATGGCCAGTTACTTCTTCCACGTGAAGATGTATACTTACTATGACATGGTTCTGTTTACTATCAAATCTCTTTCTAACAGTTGTACTATTAATTAAGTAATTTAACTTACTATTGTGTGGACCATTGAAATATATGTGCGGAAGAAAACATTTTTATTTAAACTATAGTTAATACTTTGAAAGTAGTCATTAAAGGCAAGTAGCTTAAAAAGTACTGTTGTATTGAATGAAGGCAAGACAACAATAAAAGAATGAAGCAACTAAAAATAGATCAAAACACTGTATTCATGTTATTTTACAAAGGTCTTTAGATTTTCACTGCATTCAAAAGAGTCCAAAGCAGAAAATGAACAGATAATTTATTATGAGTGTGGTTTATGAGAGAAAAATGACCCAGAACTCTACTGAGCAGACTCATACTTGCCAAAATTAACTTGATTCTAAATCACGAGATAAATACATCAGTGTACACTCATTTGCCCACATTGAAATAATGAAACGTTTATGGAATCCTTTTTTTTTTTTATTATTTCCAAGTTTGAAATGACTTATCCAATATTTAACCATTTAGTTTCCCCCTACATTTTTTCTATACTGAGTTTATTCTTTAATGAGTATCACTTAAAGTATTTAACAAAAAAGTCAAGCATCATATTTATCAGAAATTACATGTTGAATAAATTGTGAACAATGTTTAGGATCTTATAACATGGAAGTACAATTTGAACTAAGAAAAATACCAATCCATTCCATCTTTGGTAGAATTAATCCTGAATACCATGTGTTTTAAATTAGAGAAAGTTTTAAGAAGAACTTCTTTTGTATAAAATGCAGGTACAAAAGCAGATGCATAATGCACACAAATTAAATGAAATCTTATTAAATGTAGATGTCAATATAGAAGGACTAGTAGTGAATTTCAGTATGTCAACAATTGCAATCATGTTGTTGCATAAAGCCACTGAAAGCATTTGTACAAGTCTTCATTCAAACTGAAGTGCATTTTTTGTTTACATATCTTCCTTAAAAGATAAGGAATTCATCCATTTGAGTACTATGCCTAATTTTTTTTGAATTGCTAGCACCAGAGAGTAGGTATTTAGGAAATGCCAGTTTATTGTAAGAATACAGCACTTGATGTGTTTAATTGGCTTTCAGAGGTTGGGTCTATGACTTTTCAAATATGTAGGTACATAGTAACAAAAGGAATGTACTTTGACCTTAGAAACTGGTATTGAAAGTCATAAAATGACCTGATATCTGTCACAAGACTAGTTTATTGTATATGAGTGAAAAGTCCAACTAGTGAAAAGCAGGTTCTAATAAAAAAAAAAAAATTCACTATTGAAATATAAGTTTTCACTGAAGCCCCAGTCTTAGTTTCCCCATCTTAAGAAGACATAAAACAAAAAGTGAGGGGGAAATACATAACCTAGAGTAGAACAAACCAAGTAGGCATTGACCTCATCTCGGGACTCAGCATATGCTTTATTCACCAAATTAGATAGCTGCCTAAAGAGTAGTAGTTTACTTCTGTTTTAAAAGCTATCTTTGTTTGATGTAGTCCTACTTGTTTAGGAGTTGCCTGTGCTTTTGATGTTATATTCAAAGACTCTTCAGAGACCAGTATCAATCAAGGAGCTTTCTCTCTCTGTTTTTCTTTTTCTTTTTCTTTTCTTTTCTTCCTTTCTTCCTTTCTCTTTTGACACAGGCCTGGAGTGCAGTGGTGCAACATAGCTTGCTGCAGCCTTGTGACTCACTTGGGCTCAAGTGATCCTCCCACTTCAGCCTCCCAAGTAGCTGAAACTACAGGCATGCACTACTACACTTGATTAATTATTTTATTTTATTTTTGTAGAGATGGGGGTCTTGCTAGCTCTTCCAGGCTTGTCTCGAACTCCTGGGCTCAAGCAATCCTCCTGCTCCTCTTCTCAAATCACTGGAATTACAGGCTCTATGTTTTCTTCTAGGAGTTTTATGGTTTCAGGTACTGCATTTAAATCTTTAATTATTTTGAATTAATTTTTGTATATGATATAGGCAAGGGTCCAATTTCATTATTTTGTACGTGGATATCAGATTTTACCGGCATCATTTATTGAAGAGATTTTCTTTTCCCCATTGTGTATTCTTGTTGTCCTTGTCAAAGGTTTTAGTTCACCGCATATGTGTGGATTTACTTCTGGGCTCTCTGTTTTGTTGCATCAATCGATGTGTCTGCTTTTACGCCAGTATTATGCTGTTTTGATTACCTTTGTAATATTTCTGATTACTATAGCTTTGTAATATAGTTTGAAATTAGGGAGTGTGATACAAAGAACTTTTGTTCTTCTTTCTCAAGATCATGTTGGCTATTCAGCGTCTTTTCTGGTTCCATTTCTTTTTCTCTAAAAAGTTTTTGTGCATAAAAGGAAATAACCGGATAAAAAGACAATCAATAGAAAGAGAGAAAATATTTGTAAACCGTTTATCTTACAAGAACAACTGAACAGCAAAAACTCAAATGACCCAATTAAGAAATGAGCAAAGAACCTCCTGAATAGACACTTTTTCCAAAGAAAACATTCATATGGTCAACAGGTATATGAAAATATGCTCAACATCACTAATCACCAGGGAAATGTAAATCAAAACCAAACTGAAATATCATCTCAAACCTATGAAGATGGCTAACCTCAAAAAAACAGTAAAGTGTCAGAAAGGGTTTGGAAAAAAAAGAACCCCTGTACAATGTGGGAATGTAACTTGGTACAGCCATTATGAAAACCAGTAGGGAGGTTCCTCAAACATTAAAAATAGAACTGCCATATGATCTAACAATCCTGCTTCTTGGTATGTATCCAAAGAAAATGAAATTATCGTCTTGAAAAGATACCCTCACGGTCATGTTCACTGCAGCATTAACAATCACCAAGATACGGAAACAAATGTCCAGCAACAGATACATTTATTTAAAAAGTGGCACACATACGCACACACACACAGACACACACACACTAGAATATTATTTAGCCATAAAAAAGAATAACCTCCTGCAATTTGCAACAACATGGATGAAACTGGAGGACATTATGCTAAGTAAAATAAGCCAGGCACAGAAAGACAAATACTGTATGTTCTCACTTACTTGTGGAATCTAAATAAGTAGAACTCATAGAAACAGAATAGAACAGTGATTGCTAGGAGCTTGGGCATGGAGATATGAGAAGATACTGATCAAAGAATGGAAACTTTCAAATATGAGATAAACAAGTTCTGGGGATCTAACGCACAACTTGGTGGTGATAGATATGTTAATTTTATTGTGATAATCATTATATAATGTATAAATACATGAAATCACATTCTATACCTTGAATTGCACAATTTCAATTAGATATTCTAAAATAATTAGTTTATTTTAATTAGACTTTTTTTTTATTAATTGTACAATAACTTGACAATTGTTTTAAAAATTCTACCAAAAGGAATATATTACAAATGGGAATCAGTAATCTGGCTTGTTGGCTAGTTAATAAAGGAAATAATACTAGATAAATGGTATAAAAAGACAAAGGAGAGGTTAAGGAAGAAAAACAAAGAAATAACTAGCCTTGCAAACAAATTTAGTGTATTTTGAGTTCCATTATAAAATGCTGCCTACCTTCAAGTGTTTGTGTGTGTCTTTGCTACTTTCTCCTTTATATATAAACCTGGATTCCTTATAAAAGTGCAAGTATTTCTCATCACTGAGGTTCATAATTCAAAGGAGCAAAAGGTGTCTACTTATAAAAACTTTGTCATCAGACAAAGCCAGGCCGTGGTAACTGGGTCAGTTTCTCCTCTCTAAGCTGATAATTATCTCACACTATTACAGAAACACTGTGGAGTGGAAAATAAGTACTTCAAGAGACTGCAAACGTGAGACAAGAGTTTCTTTTTCTAGTACACAAAATTTGAACTTCAATGTTTATAGTTTCATTCACATCTTTTTTGCTGCATTTTATAAGCATAAACATGACTCTAGCATTTCATGTTTTAGTATGTACTAGATACTTTTGATGTGCTAACACTTAAAATGCATATTTTCAGATCACACCCTTAGAGATTCTGATTCATTAGGTCTATGGAAAAGTCTAGAAATAAGTATTTTTTAAATTTGCAATAAATTTTCATGCAAGCGAGCTTCAGACCACATTTGGGAAGCTGGATGAAAACCTATCTTGAATGTTCAGGTTTATGTTAAAGGTGAAAACAGAATCAGGGAAGCATCCGTGACTTTAACAGACTGCTCACATTCAATTGTCAACATTCGTGCTTTAACCGATCAGTTTTATAGTTTAGTAGAGGGAGATGAGCATAGGCTCAGATAAAAATAATACAATGCAATAAAAATGTACTTAGTGACTTGTATGGATGAACAACATACATTAAGAAGAACTCAGAAGAAAAAATTATTTTCAGTTACAAGATTCATATTTGAAATAGGATTTAAAAGATGAGAATCTATGGGAGAGGCACATTTCAGTCTCAAAGAAAAGTATGAAGAAACATCTTGAAGAAGAAGGTTTCACCCTGTGGTGCAGCTGATGAGCTAGTTAGAAAGCAGCACTGGACCCATGTCAGACAGCACTGGGAAGAGAGACTGGGGAGGTCTTCTGGGCTGAGTTACTTTATGGATCAATTCTCATTTCTCCTGATTTGGCTGTCATTTTTTTTCAGAATACTTTATGCAGATTGGTTCTTCCTTGAGATCAGCTAGATAAATCTTTCTTGGGAGTTGGGGTAGTTCCTTCTTGGGTAGTTCCTTCCTCTTTAATGGGAAAGTCAAAATGGACCTCTCTTTCCCCTCATTGAGGTGACCACCCTCAATTAGAGAATAAGATAGATACTGGTAAAAAAAAAAAAAAAATAGATGCTGGTTTCTTACTGCTCTGATCCTACAGTTAGGCTGACCATGTTTTCCTAAAATCAGGGAGACCATGAGCACATGCTTGACAGGCTATCTGTTCTCAGCTTCCTGGGATCTTTCTTACTTAGACTCCTACTGAGATTTCCATTAACTAATAGATATCTGCATGTCCTGATTAAGCTACCGTCACTTAAAAGGGCACTTGCCTGAGAGATGCTATTTCACCTTCTCAAATCTAATCTGAAACCAGAACTAAACTGTACATGTGGAGATTTAGAGCTTCCTGCTCTTATCAGTCCTCATCGCTGCCTCCAGAGAGCCTTTGGTAGGACCCTGGGTTGTGGGTATCTCTTAGAGGATACCACTTCACTGAAAACATCTGAACCAGTCCTGAAACAAGCCTTTGGGGAAATCCCCAACTGCTTTCAAACTGTTTTTCTCTCTCCCCATGGGAAAGTATATCTCCTTTTACAGGCTGATTTAGAAACAAGTCCCCAGAAGCTATCTTGGTGGCTCAAAATCCAGGGATTCCTTAAAAAGAAAATGATACATAACCAAATCCACAGATTTGCAATGCAGCATTAAAAACAATCATTAATGCAGTTTTCCCAGAGTACTTAATGAGGATGATGGCTGGTGGTAATGATAAATTTCTGACTGTATACTCTTGCCAGGGGCTCTCTAGGGAAGAAAGCTGCTCCTAGCTAAGACATTTAGAATTTCTGCTAAACTCTTCTCAGTAGGAATGTCCTTGCTGATGCTGCTGAGGAGATGAAGGTCTGAAGGTGAGGTATTAGCTCTCATTGAAATTAAAAACATATCGACCCTAGGCAATTAAAGACAGTCTCTTTGGATACATGCATTGTTATCAATAACATGACAGTTTTGCTATTTGAAATTCAGCCTCATGTTTCACACTGAACCTTTGGGTTACTGTCAATTGAAAACTTTAAAGGAGATACATCAGCTAAGTATTAGCTCCTTGAAACTCTATCCTCTTATAGTTTAATTGTTCCTGATGGAAACAACAAATGGTGGGTTTGAAAGTCTCCAAGGTCCTAGTGTGACTTGTTCCGCCAATTCTGAAATAATTTTAGCTACCATTTATGAAGTGCCATTTACTCCATTTTATGGAGCAAAACTAAGTATGCTTTATACTGTGGCAAATATTTTATGAATTATCTTAGTTATTAATTGCAGTTATACTCTGTGTTAGTTATCATTATTCACATTTTACAAATAAAGTAATTGAGACCCAATGAGTTAAGATCCTGTTGAACGTTACATATCTTATAGGTGGCTGAGCTAGAATTAAAACTCAAGAATATCTAACATTGTAGCGAGAGCTCTTTAACCTTTATTGGTATAGGTACCTCTTTCCAGTCTACTGGCTGCATCCATGTTCCCTCCCACTATGCATTTGCTCAGGTTTGTGCCACCTAAATAGTTTATGTATATTCCTTTCCTTCCCCATATCTGCATATCAAAAGTTTATATGTTGCTTCAAGGATGATCTTAAGTACGATTTTTTTCTAGGAAGCTTATTCTAATTTTTCTTTCCTCTTCTTTACATCCTTTCAACCAGATATGAATTTCATCTTTGAGTAATCTCAGTACCTTCCATATAACTCACATGGTTCTTACGTAATTTGCTTTGTTATCTTGGCTATTCAACATAAACTTTCAAATTATGGCTCATATACATTCCCATATTTGCTTTGTTTACTTTGCTATTCAACATAAACTTTCAAATTATGGCTCACATACATTCCCAAAAGACAAATTAAATATTTCCCATAGGGTAGGTTCTCTAAGATATCTATGCAATGTAATTCACTGAAATCATTCCTAGGATTAATCTGGGTCAGAGCTTGGACTAAGTACTTGTCCTAGTTATGTATTCACATATGGGAGCCTGGGATCATGAGTCTGTCTCCAGTGTGAAGGACAGAGGGTGGTGATATGAGTTTCTGGGCTTTACAAGCCTTCTGATATTGTAAAGGGGTGAGAAATGAGAGGTAGGAGAAAATAAATACCAAAGGTCACACAACTTTGAAGCTTCAGGGGCACCAAACTCAGCTTCAGATCACCTTCACACTCCTGCAATATACTTTTCACTACATCATGCTGACACAAACAGAATGACCAGTGACATTTAGAATATCTCGTCATCAATTTTTCTGGTCCTAGTGTCCAACCACTATTCCTTTCTAATGTGACTGGAAACTTTGAAGGAAATCAGACCGCAGCTTTAAGAAATAAAATTCTTTAACAGTTTTTACAAAGAAGTTTCAATTTAATAGACACTGTACTGTCACTAGAACTCTGCTGAACTAGACACCTCTCAATTATTCACAGATGGATCATCAAGAACAAATTTTGCTTTTGAGTTCTTATTGACATTATTACCTACTCAGTTCAGTTAAATCCTTTGTTAAGGCAAAGTTAGTGTACTTTTCATCTGAAGTTTTAAAATACAGTAAGAGTTTGAAAGAGACTGTTTTAAAGTCAAACCTTAAATAGAACATCCCTTGAAAACTCTGCTTACATATTTAACACGTTTTGATTGAACAAAGCATCATAGTCAATATAAAAGTTAATACCATAAGGAGACTTCCCATTTCTAGGTATGACAAAGTGGTTGGTATTATATTAACGCACCCACTGAGGAAAATTATAAAAGCTGTTTTTTTTTTTTAAACCTACAATACTGTATGATCTCACTTATGTGTGGAATGTAAAAATGTTGAAATCATAGAAGCAGAGAGTAGAATGATGGTTACCAGGGGCTCGGTGGGTAAGGTTGGGGGTATTGAGGAAATGTAGGTCGAAGAATAAAAACTTTCAGTTAGACAGACTAACAGAACAAAAGGAATGTAGTGTTACCAAAGCAGCCAGGGCATGCTGGGCTGTGATCTTGGGATCTACAAGAAAGTTTCCCTATAGGCAGATGTCAGTTTCCATGATGTCTGTGTGAGGACAAGATGCCAAGAAGCCAGGCAGAAAACAGCTGCTAAAAGGCTAGATAATAGAAACAGAGATTTTGTGCCAGTAAATTTAAAAACCTGAGTGAAAATAATGTATTCCTTGAAAAATAATTTTCTAAAATTGGCACAAGAAGTACCAGAAATTCTAAATAGCCCAATATCTATTTACAAAATTTAGTGCATAATTAAGATCTTTTTACAAAGTAAACTGCAAGCCCTTCATTGGAAAATTTTTGCAAACATTTAAGCAAAGAATAAAAATCTGAAGGAAAAACTCTACCAGAGAATACCAAAAAAGGGAAACATTTCCAAAATCATTTTTGTGAGGTCACTATAATTTCAATAACAAAGGCTAGCCAAAAAAAAATTCAAATAAAATAAAGAGTAAAATAACAAGCCTATTTCTTTTATAAATGTAGACACTAAAATATTAGCATGTCAAACATATATGTTTAGATATATATGTACGTATAATTATATATATATGGTAATATGTCGAATCAAGTTAGGTTGTCTCCTAAGAAACACAAAGTTGGGTTAGCATTTAAAAAAAAAATGAATGTAATTCACCATATTAACAGAATAAAGAAGACAATATGATTCTTCTCTACATATGCAAAATAAGGATTTAGTAAAATGTAATTCTCATTAATGAGAGAAACTTGTAACAACTAGGAATTTTAGAAAGGAATTTCCTCAATCTGATACAGAGAATTAACCAAATGTCTGTAGTAAATACTATATTTGATTATGAAATATTGGAAGTTTTCCCTTTGAAATCAGAAACAAGACAAGGATATTGGCTATTCCTTCTAATACTATTATACTGAAACTCTCAAATTATGAAATAAGGCCAGAAAAATCATGAAAATTAGAATTACAACAGAAGAAGTAAAACTGCCATGATTTGCAGATGGCATGATGGTGTGCATGGATCATACACATACTACTAAGTGAAAGATGTCAAACATGAACGAGTGTACACTATGGATTCCATTTATATCAAAAAGGAAAAATCTATTTATGGTAATAGTATTCATGAAGTGGTTACATTGGGAGAAGTTATGCCACAAGGGAGACATTTGGGTTTCTGGCAATGTTTTATTTGTTGACATGGGTTGTAGTAACACTAGTATGCTCACTTTGTAAAAAGTGACCAAGACTATAAGATTTTAAATTTCTATTATATGCACATTATAATTCAATAAAAACATTTACAAAAACAATCTATAAATTATTGCCATATAACCATGCTGAAAGACCAACTTGCAATTAAATGTGATACAAGCTTGTGCATGAGCCGGTGAAAGATTAAGAGAGAGATGAACTTGAATGAGTCAGCCTCATGGGTAACATATTTCTGACTGTGTTTCTGTGCATTTTTGTCATATAACGGCTTCCTAAGTGCCTCCATACAGGTAGCTGGTTGACAGGAGGGCCACTTTCTGGGGTCTGTCTTAAAATTGCACATGTGAGAGAACGTTAAGAAACAAACTCAAAGAAAGTACATCTGTGTATAGGTTGAACCTTTGACTGAGCTATTCAGAAAGATGTTCCTTTTACCCTAGTGTGAGAGTGTGAAGTAAAGAAAATCTTGGGACAAAATAGTAAAGTCCAGTAACATTTCAATCTTTTCTGAATCAGGTCTTAATAATATAGATGCTGTAGTTGAAATGATGTGAATTTCCAGATACACTTATCCTCATAAGTAACAAATCATATGTCAAAGACATGATTTCACTAAATGAAGATTTCATTTATTTGGTTTCTGGTTCATTTCTGACTCCTTTCTTCCTTGCTTATTTAAGAAGTCCTGATTTATAGAACATTCTACCCAACAACTATAGAATATACCTTATTTTCATCAGCACATGGAACATTCTCCAAGATAGACCATATGATAGATAAGAAAACAAGTCTCAATACATTTAAGAAAATTGAAATCATATCAAGTATCCTCTCAGACCACAGTGGAATAAAACTGGAAATTAACTCCAAAAGGAACCCTCAAAACCATACAAATATATAGACATTAAATAATCTGCTCCTGAATGATCTTTAAGTCAACAATGAAATCAAGATAGAAATTAAGAAATTCTTTTAACTGAACAATAATAGTGACACAATTTCTCAAAGCCTGTGCGATACAGCAAAAACAGTGCTAAAAGGGAAGTACATAGTATTAAATGCCTACATCAAAAAGTCTGAAAAAACACAGACAATATAACATCATGCCTCAAAGTACTAGAGAAACAAGAACAAACCAAACTCAAATCCAGCAGAAGAAAAGAAATAACAAAGATCAGAGCTGAACTAAATAAAATTAACAACAACAAAATACCAATACGAAGGATAAATGAAGGCCAGGGACTGGTGACTCACCCTGTAATCCCAGGACTTTGGGAGGCTGAGGCAAGTGGATTACTTGAGGACAGGAGTTCAAGACCAGACCAGCATGGCCAACATAGCAAAACCCCATCTCTACAAAAAATACCAAAATTAGCCAGGCATGGTGTTGCATTCCTGTAATCCCAGCACTTTGGGAGGCCAAGGCAGGCAGATCACCTAAGGCCAGGAGTTTGAGACCAGCCTGGCCAATATGGCAAAACCCTGGCTCTACAAAAATTACAAAAATTAGCCAGGCATGGTGGTGCATGCCTGCAATCCTAGCTACTCAGGTGGCTGAGGCATGAAAATTGCTTGAATTCAGGAGGTGGAGGTTGCAGTGTGCCAAGATCAGGCCACTGCACTGCAGCTTGGGTAACAGAGCAAGACCCTGTCTCAAAAATAAGTAAAAAGCAATTAAAAAAAAATTGATAGACTATTAGATTAACCAAGAAAAGAAAAGATCCAAATAAGCTCAAATAGAAATGAAATGGGAGATATTACAACAGATATTGCATAAATACAAAATATCATTCAAGGATACTGTGAACACCTTTATGCACACAAACTAGAAAAACTAGAGAATGGATAAATTCCTGGAAATATATGGCCCTCCTAGATTAATGGCCCTCCTAGACTAACTCAGGAAGAAAAATAAACTCTAAACAGACCAATAACAAGTAGTTAGATTGAAACAGTAATAAAAATTGCCAACAAGAAAAAAGTCCAGGACCAGATGGATTCACAGCTGAATTCTCTATCAGACACTCAAAGAAGAGTTTGTACTAATCTTGTTGAAACTATTCCAAAAGGTAGAAAAAGAGGTAATCCTCCTTAAATAATCTAAGAAGTCTATATCATCCTAATACCTAAACCAGGAAAGAACATGACAAAGTAAACTGCAGGCCAGTATCCCGGATGAACATAGATGTAAAAATTCTCAACAAAATACTACCGAATCCAACAGCATATCAAAAAGACAATACACCATGATCAAGTGGGTTTTATAAGAAGGACGCAGGAATAGATTAACATATGCAAGTCAATAAATGTGATATATCACATAAACAATTTAAAACAAAAATCATAGGATCGTTTCAATAGATGCAGAAAAAGCATTTGACAAAATCCAGTATCCCTTTATGATACAAACCCTTAGCAAAATTGGCCTAGAAGGGATATATATCAAGGTAATAAAAGCTATCTATGACAAGCCCACAGCCAACATTATACTGAACAGGGAAAAATTTAAAGCATTCCCCCTGAGAACTGGAACAAGACAAGAACACCCACTTTCACCACTTCTATTCAACATAGTACTGGAAGTCCTAGCCAGCACATTCAAACAAGAGGAAGAGCATCCAAATCAGTAAAGAGGAAGTCAAACTGGAGCATGAGCAAACTGATGATATAATCATACATCTATAAAACCCTAAGGACTCATCCAAAAGCCTCCTAGATATGATAAATGAAATCAGTCAGTCTCAGGATACAAAAATCAATGTACACAAATCAGTAGCACTGCTATACATCAACAACCACCAAGCTGAAAATTAAATCAAAAACTCAATCTTTTTTACAAGAGCTGCAAAAATAAACACTTAGAAATATATCCAATCAAAAAAGTGGAAGATCTGTACGAGGAAAACTACAAAACATTGCTAAAAGAAATCATTTATAGCACAAATGAATGGAAATATGCCCCATGCTCATCATTGGGTAGAATCAATATTGTGAAAATGACCATACTGCCAAAAGCAATCTATAGATTAAGTGCAATTTCTATCAAAATATCATCGTTCTTCACAGAATTAGGAAAAAAAAATCCTAAAATTCATGTGGAACCAAAAAAAAGCCCACATAACCAAAGAAGACTTAGCAAAACAAAAACAAAAACAAAAAAGTCTGGAAGCATTACATTGCCCAACTTCAGTCTATACTACAGGGCTATAGTTACCAAAACAGCATAATTCTGGTATAAAAAGAGGCATGTAGACCAATGGAATACAGTCTAAAACCCAAGAGGATATCTACAGCCAAATAAAGCCAGATACTCTACAGCCAAATGATCTTTGACAAAGCAAACAAAAATATAATGTAGGAAAGGACATCTTGTTCAACAAATGGTGCTGGTATAATTGGCAAGCCACATTATGAATAATGAAACTGGATCCTCATTTCTTAACTTACACAAAAATCAACTGAAGGTGGATCAAAGACTTTAATACCTGAATCCATAAAATCTCCAGAAGATAACTTCGGAAAAACTCTTCTAGACATTGGCTTAGACAAAGAGTTCATAATCAAGACCACAAAAGCAAATGCAACAACAACAAAAAAATAGATGGCACCCAATTAAACTGTAAAGCTTCTGCACAGCTAAAGAAATAGCAGAGTAAACAGCCAACCCACAGTATGGGAGAAAATATTCACAAACTATGCATCTGACAAAGGACTAATAACCAGCATCTACAAGGAATGCAAACAAATCAGCAAGAAAAAAAAATAGTCCCATCAGAAGTGGGTGTGATGGTTAATACTGAGGGTCAACTTGATTGGATTGAAGATGCAAAGTATTGATCCTGATGTGTCTGTGAGGGTGTTGCCAAAGGAGATTAATGTTTGAGTCAGTGGATGGGGAAAGGCAGATCCACCCTCAATCTGGGTGGGCACAATCTAATCAGCTGCCAGTGCAGCCAGAGTGAAAGCAGGCAGAGGAATGTCAGAAGACTAGACTGGTTTAGTCTTCTGGCCTACATGTTTCTCCTGTGCTGCATGCTTCCTGCCCTCAAAGATTGGACTCCAGGTTCTTCAGCTTTGAGACTTGGACTGGCTTCCTTGCTCCTCAGCTTGCAGATGGCCTACTGTGGGACTTCACCTTGTGACAGTGTGAGTCAATACTCCTTAATAAAGTCATATCTATGTATCTATCTATGCCAATACTCCTTAATAAAATATTGACAATGTGAGTCAATACTCCTTGATAAAGTCCTATATATATGTGTGTGTGTGTATATATGTGTGTCTATATATATCTATATCTACAGATAGATATGTCTATATAGACTATATCTATAGATATAGATATACACACACACACATCCTATTATATCTATGTGTCTATATATGTCTATATAGACTATATAGATATAATATATGTCTATATAGACTATATATATCTATAGATATAGATAGATATACACACACACACATCCTATTACTTGTATTTCTCTAGAGACCCTGACTAATACAGTGGGCAAGCACATGAATAAACAATTCTCAAAAGAAGATAAACATGGCCAGCAAAGATGAAAAAATGCTCTGCATCACTAATTATCAGGGAAATGTCAATTAAAACCAGAGTGAGATATCACCTTACTCCTGCAAGAATGGCCATAATTTAAAAATCAAACAGTAATAGATGTTGGTGTGAATGTGTTGAAAAGGGAACACTTTTACACTGCTGGTGGAAATGTAAACTAGTACAACCACTATAGAAAACAGTATGAAGATTCCTTGAAGAACTAAAAATAGAACTACCATTAGACCCAGCAACCTCACTACTGGATATCTACCCAGAGGAAAAGAAGTCATTATCTGAAAAAGACATTTGCACATGTATGTTTGTAGCAGCACAGTATACAATGGCAAAACTACGGAACCAGCCTAAATGCCCATCAACCAATGAGTGGATAAATAAAATGTATACAAACACTATGGACTACTACTCAGCCATAAAAACAAATGAAATAATGGCATTTGTAGCAACCTGGATGGAGTTGGAGACTATTATTCTAAGTGAAGTAACTCAGGAATGGAAAACCAAATATCATATGTTCTCATTTATAAGTGGTAGCTAAGCTATGAGGACAGGAAGGTATAAGAATACCTATTTCACTAAATAAACTTTGGGGATTCAGGAGGAATGGTGGGAGGAAGGTGAAGGATAAAAGACTACATAATGGGTACAGTGTACACTTCTCAGGTAATGGGTGCACCAGTATCTCAGAAATCACTACTGAAGAACTTTTCCATGTAACCAGAAGCCATCTGTTCCCCAATAACTATTGAAATAAAAAAACAAGAAGTTCTCTTGGGCTCAATAAGCTTGTAAAGGGCCTGATTTCTTGCAGAAAACATTTGAGAAGTGGATAAAGTAACATGTAAAAGTAAAGAACAACAGAAAAAAATCAGTTCAAGCTATAAGAAAACTTACTATAATAGTAAAAATAATTGCTGAATGCTCGTTGCATACTGTTTCTTTGTAAAGTGCTTTATTATTTAATTTATCCTTGCCCAAAACACTATGCAAAGGCAATGTTAATTCCATGTTACAGATGAGGAAATAATTTGCTCAAAGTCATAAGAGGTAGTGGTAGAAATGAGGCTTGAACATTTTTCAGTCTGATTCAGAGCTGCTTCAAATACTGTACTGCACCTCCTCGACCTCCTCATCAGGAAGAGATGGCCATGGGGTGTGTCCTTCGTGTCTGCATCTCAGAACTCCTCGTCCAATTGCTGCACATTTTTTCCACATGTACACCTATTTTTAAACTTTATTTTTGCTGATAAAATGTAACCAGCATTGATTATTTAGGTGATTTTCCAAGGTAAATTCTCATTTTGAGCCATATTCTACATATCCTAGTCATGAATGTGTGTATATAGTAGAATCAGACCAATGATAGTTAGCAAAACTGATTAGTGAAACAAATTTAATAGGATGAAACAAAATGTAGTGTGTGTACACACACATGTGTGCGCGTCTAAAATAAGTCAAAAATTCCTTGTAGATCAGCAATTTGGGGTTTTCTGCAATATAATCTGCTGTCATGCTTTCCCTTCCCCAAACTTTTCCCTCATCAGGATAACATTTTTGCTCAGTGACTCACTGAGCAAAATGCTGGTGAGCAGGAGAGATTGTACCATAAATATGAGCTGAAGAAAACTTGATTAAAAGGGCAAGGTTTTAAGGAATCCTAATAACGTAACAAGACCTTGAAATATGCAAAATTCCTTACTTTTTCTACATTCTTCTACCCTGCAGAGTCTGGCTTCTGCCTACTTCTCCACAGACTTTTTTATAAGAGGGAGTCCTCTCACTGTGCTGTAATCACACTGTCCTGGTTTCCATTTTTCATTTCCTCCTTTAGGACCCCTTTGGTCCTCTTGATCCCTCTGCATGGAATGTTCTTTGTTCAGTTATTTCCATGGTTGGTTCATTCTTACCTTTCAGTTATCCGGTCAAATGTCTCCTGTAAGAGGCCATCCTTGTCCTCCTTAGCTAAAGCAAACACCCCTGCACTCTTGACTGCCTCTTATAACCTCCTAGTAATTTTAAGTTTTTTGTATCACATATGATTTGAGTATCTTGTTTATTTGCTTTTTAACTGTTTATTTTCTGTCTTCTTCCCCACTCACTCATCCTGATTCCCGGTTGTTATGTTATATCCATAAGATACTTGATGAGGCCGGGTGCGGTAACTCACACCTGTAATCCCAGCACTTTGAGAGGCTGAGGCGGGTGGATCATGAGGTCAAGAGATAGAGACCATCCTGGCCAACATGGTGAAACCCCGTCTCTACTAAAAAATACAAAAATTAGCTGGGCATGGTGGCACATGCCTGTAGTCCCAGCTACTCAGGAGGCTGAGGCAGGAGAATCGCTTAAACCTGGGAGGCAGAGATTGCAGTGAGCCAAGATTGCACCACTGCACTCCAGCCTGGTGATACAGTGAGACTCTGTCTCAAAAAAAAAAAAAGATACTGGATGAATATTTGTTGAAGGTTTATTTTTTGCTTATTTGGAATGTCTGCAACTTTCCTTCATTCATCTCTGGCATATGGGCTTCTATGGACAGCCAGCCTGGGGGCACAGTTGTACTGTGGACAGCTTACATTGGGTTCTATTTGTTGAAGGACAGGCCCTACCTCCATATCTCCACACTTAGCCATTCATGCACTTAGCTCTGTGAGATCATCTGATGAGATGAAATTGACCCATCTACTCCTCTAGATAGACTTCTGCCTACTTGTCCAAAGTCTTTTTTTATAAGAGGGAGTCCTCTCACTGTGCTGTAATCACACTGTCCTGGTTTCCATTTCTTTAGTCATTTCCTGCTTTAGGACCCCTTTGGTCCCCTTGATCCCTCTGCCTGGAATGCTCTTTGCTCAGTTCTTTCCATGGTTTGTTCATTCTGACCTTTCAGTTCTCAGTATCCCTTTCAGTACAGGGATACTACCACGAGGAGCAAGAAAAATTAAGTTCTGAATTTGAAGGGACTTTTTCAGCTAGAATCTAGAGAAGTTGAAATGGACATGGCAAATGAAGACAGAAAAAGTACAAGAGTCTGATACATTCCTCTTTGACACATCAGCTGCTGCACTGAGATAGAGCATTTGTTTGTACTAAAGCCAAGCTCTTTCAACGTTGGGGCCAAATATAGATTAGAATAAAAGGGCAATGTGTTTTTAACCAAACATATGATTTTAAGACGGCTGGCAAAGAAAAGGCATTCTCTCTCTAGAGCCCAGCATTTATTAGATGACACCTTTCTGATAGTTTTTAATCAGGAAGATATTGGCTGAGGCTTTTAAAATAGCTCCACAATTATGTATTTTTCCACGCACCAGATCCTGTTGCCAGATTGGCTTCTGTGGGTTCCTGAGCCAATGGGTCCCCTTAGTCTTAGGTAATTTTTGCCAGGCTTTCTGTATTGAATTTGGCATCACCTTTCCACCTATTTGCTTCTTAATGTTTTTGATATTTTATTTGTAATTTGTTGGTAAACCTAAACTTCATACTCAATTCTTACATCCTAAATAGGATTTTCTGGTTTCTTAATTCTCTAGAATTATAATTTATTTTTCCCTTGCTCCTGGTTTAGTCCTGATAGTTTTTTTACTAAAATATTCCCGCAGACCATGTTCGTATCTCATGAAAGTAGTGGTGGTATTAGACTTCATTCATTCCTTTCCAAATATTTATTAAGCACCTACTGACTCTGCTAGACACTATGTTAGACACCGTATTAAGTGCTAGGGATATAACCGTAAACAAATCAGCATGGTACTTGTTCTTAGGGAACTTATAACTGGATGTAAGAGACAGGTATTTAAACAAGTCATTGTATTAACTGCTGATGGGTAAAGAAGGGCCTGCTAGCCCAGCAGGTAATTGTGTGTGTCTGCCCCTGTGTGTTATCAGATAAAACATTTAGTCAGAATTACCCAGGTACTTTTAATAGACAGCAGCAAAAGAAATCCTCTCTGGTTGCTGTTCTTACGGTACCTACACCCTACCTGCCTAGCTGGGCAGGGAGCTCATAAGGCTTTAGTTGCCTCCAACAAAAATCTCTGACATGAATGCTATTGGTCCTGAGAAGGTCAGTGGTATCCCTCACTTAAAAATTTGGGCAGATAAAAGGAGTGAAATCCTGTGAATAAACTCCCAAAGCTCTCATTAGGCCAGCATCAGGCATTTTTCCTAAAAGAATTTTTATAGAAAATTCAAGCTACTACCAAGGATAAAAACTTAAACTGAGCCATAGAAGAGGCTTACCAGTTCAAAATGTGACTCAGTTCAAATGTAGGCTTCCATGATTGACATCTTTGCCTAAAACTTCACCTAGAGACATACTATTCTTTATGATAACTTTTAGAAAGAGCTGTGACCTCTCCCATGATTATTATCTACATATAGCTATAAAGAAACTTAGAGTCTGACCAGAGAGGAAGACTGGGAAAGCACTAGGGTATCTGAGGTTATCAGGTTGGGACCTGAACCTACACATACAGAGTTCTGCAAGACAGACCTGATCTTGTAGGCCTCCCATCCAGGAATGGGCAGCCATGTATAATTTTGACCAAACAATTCTAAAAGAGAGAAGTTACAAGTGTAGTCCACCCAGTTACTTCTCAGTGACCTTAATCCCCATAGAGGAGAAAAACTCTGACTTGGTAGATTGACACAACTGAGAATCTACCCCATTAATTCCCCTCTTTCTGCACCATGGACTTCAATTCACTCTCAACGTCCAGTTGGTTGTCCACTTCTATTCTTAGTTCAAACTGTTCTTTGGTAGAAGATACTTGTGTTCTAAAGATGTTCTCCCTGAGAGTTGAGACAAGTGTGTACTTATCACCCAGAATATAATTCACTAAATATTTGGATTTAGGTTTATGCCAGTTTGTTTTCAAGATAAAAATTCAAAAGGCAACAAAGGAGAGAAAAAAATGGAATCTTATGTAGTTAAAACTTTATGATTCTTACTATTTCCCAATAAGAGATATCAGCATATCAAAAGTCCTCAATATCAACAACCTTAAATGATGATTTATTGTATTTAACCTAGCACATTAAGGATATTCAAGTGTTTCTTGGATTTAGGGTCTTCATCTCTTCAGCCCTAATCTCCCCTTACAGTCTTCTAGAAGAAGTCATTCCAATATTTCTCAGGTGCCAGAAGCCTTCTAGAACCTGAAAGCTAGATTTTCTTTGACTTTTTGTGAGGACTCATTTAGTATACCCTCAACAATAATTTATGGTCAAAACTAATACCTCCAACTTTTATATTTGCCTGATTTTTAATGAGAGTACTCTGATTCTAGTTCTACTCTTCTTTGTGAATATCTTATAAGAGTTTAACTTAAATTAACTGAATAATTTATGTAGTAAAAATACCCATGATAGGCATGAGAATCCTGGCATTTTCATTGAAGAAATCAAGTATTCATAGAGGTCAAAACATACTATCAGACACTCAGGAAGCTCCACTGATTATAGATGTAGAAGTCCCTTTTATACCACATCCGTCTCCAACGGCTACAGCCACTACACGAATGGCTCATGTTGATAAACAGAGCCTGTTTGTTTAGGAAACTTTTATAAGCACTTTGTGGCCATACACTAATATTTAATGACGTCTTTCAATACTGTTCTTGCCGCAATCTTCATCCTGAGCAGCCTGAGGCCCTGTCACCTAATTTTTATTTTAATCCCTTATTTGGGAAGACCTAACCCCCAATGCAGCTGTGGCAACCTATTGGAACCACATGATCCTCAAAGGGACATTAGGACAACAGTTAATTGTCCTATCTATGACCATTGTTTTGTTGCTATCTATGACAAGTATGTCATCATTGTATGTTTTGAGCTAAGACAAGGGAGCTAGGAAATTTGTATCTCCACATCAGCCTCAAATGCCTGCATGGTATAATTTCCATGAATGTAATGATTCTCTTGTTTCCATCTCAAAGCCCTGGTACCATTGTTGTATTTTTAGTGTATAGAGCAAGACCATTTTGTACCTTTTTTGGAAGACATGGTGACCCACTTATCCAGAAGAGCTTTCAAAACCATGCTTCCCTCAAACCATATAATTTCCAACTGTAACTGAGTTATCACCTTGTTGTAGAGGCTTTTTGTCTGCTATCTCTATGTCACCTCTATCTTTTATCCAACGTTTCCAGGTGTTTGCTGCTTAGGTTTCCCAGGGGTGGAGTAAGAGAGGTTTGAAGGTTTTCTGGCCCTGAATGAAAGGAGATATAAAAAGTCCCACTCTTGTCAGGAATGTAGTCATAACTAGTTCTGAGCCTGTTTTATTTTTTAGATGAACATATTTACATTTTAAAAACCTATTCATACACACGCACATAGGCTCATTTTAGGAAGGACTTGAGGTATCGCATAAAAACATTGTTATAGGGGTTGCAGAGTGCCTACCTCGATGCCCTCTTAATTATGAGTAATATAACTTGAACTTCTTAAGACTAACATAACTTGAACTTTTAAGGGAAAATGTCTATTGAGATACTAATTTTGACCAATTTTCCACATATATGCTTAATTTTCCAACTAGATTACAAATGACTATAGGGTAAAGATTATTTAAGGCTCTTTGATGGCCTTACAACTGTGTTTTTAAGTAGACGTTTTGAATTGTAAAAGTTTCAAAGATGTTTATGAAATTCTATGCCAATACTGTTAGTATTTTTCTTTAATTTGCTCAGACGTTACAAATCCTATGTGAGAAGTGAGGAGAAAATGGAGGTTGATATGAGGTTGATATAACTTCCCCGAAGGTCAGCCTGCAAGCTAGGGGAAAGGACAGAATTAGAACTCACACCCCTCAATTTTCCAGGCTGTTGCTTAGCCCACTGAACCCCACTGCCTCTGACTCAGTATATTAATATAGACTGAAACACAGATTGCTCGAACATATGGCAGAAAGGATGAGAAGATAATATTCTATGGCAAGATTCATTTTTGCAGGCAAGTAGCTGTAAAGGCTGTTTTTCTGCACAAGCTTCAGCAAGTGAAGCGTTAAGCACTTAAAAAATAAAATAAAATTTGTCTCCAAATGATACAACTTTTCCCCTTGAATGAGATCTGTTTCTGGGCATTCATTGTCAGGGGAAGCTGGTGGAAGTGGGGCCAGGAGAACTGTAGGCCACCCACAGGTTATGGTAAAAAATAAATAAAGATCTTGCAGAGTCCCAGAATTGTGCCTAGAGAGAGGAGTGCTTAATAAAGGCCAGCTCCTTCTCCTTCCTCAACAAACCACGCCCTGTAGTTAGGACACAAATTCTAGATTTGTCTCCTGATCTAGATGTTTCTATCCTTTTTAGCAATAATCTGCAATATTCTACATTCTTAATAAGACCAATTTATTTCTTTTCTCACTATTACTAGATGCCACTAAGGGCTGCATTCAATACATTTGGCAAGTTACTGTGGATTTTAGCCTGAGATTTTCTTCTTTTAAGTCACGAAAATATCGGGTTTGTAAGGAGGAGACAGGGCTCAATGCATTCAAGGCATAAAGTCTAAAAGTCCAAAATTTTAGGCATGATTTAGGGTGGTGGTTTTCAAATTGATGGATCCATTAAGAAGAGGAAAGCAAAGAGGCTGCATAGGGAAGGTTCAGCACCCTTCTTCTCTTCTTCTATGTCATAAGTCTGTGCAGTATAATAGTTTAATGTAAAACTTTGGTTGGAAAAATTGAGGGTTTTATAACTGAAAGACACTTTTAAAAGCCCAGTTTAGGGAATCATTGGTTCTATACAATAAGATGTATTTTGGAGCATGTGTATTAGTTATAAGAAAAATCTAACTTTGCATCTAACTAGCCCTGTGACCTCAGATAACCTACTTGGCCTCTTTGTGCTTTAGTTTCCCTATGTATAGTAGCCATATCTACCTCACAGGTTTGTAATGAGGCCTAAATGAGGTAATATATGGACATACTTGACATTGAGACTGGCACACACTAAACACTCACTAAAAGGTAGTTGCTGTTATAATTTTATCATTACTGTTACTATTTTTGCTATTATTATTACATCTATTTCAAAGGTTGGATTTGTTGCCTTTTTCTAGTTTGCAATTTAGGTAGAATGGCACGAAATTTCGATTATCTGAATGTGAATGACAGGTCCCCCCACTCATGGAAAGAGAGTAGGAATTGTTCTGGTGGCAAAGGGAATATAGAGAGAGTCTATGGGGAGATAGTGTCTTGGGGTCTAGGCTATGCTGACTGGTGGACATGCCTTATACCAAACTGAAGATTTGTGTCCCTTACTCTTATGAGCCCAACTGTGTCCCCCACACCCAAAGTTAATATGCTAAAGTCCCGACCCCTAGTACCTCAGAATGTGGCTGCATTTGGGAGTGAGGGCTATAAAGAGGTTAAGTTAAAATGAGGCCATTAGGGTGAGCCCTAATCCAATATAACTAGTTTCCTTATAAAAAGAGGAAGTTTAGACACAATGCCTACAGAGGAAAGATAATATGAAGACACAGGACAACTTGCAAGCCAAGGGAAGAGGTGTGAAGCAGAGTTAGCTTCCAGACATGTGAGGAAATACATTTCTGTTGTTTAAGCCACCCAGTCTGTGCTATTTTGTTATGTCAGCCTTGGCGATTTCACATTTTAGTTTAATTCTGAACACAGGCTTCTTTTTTACCAATCCAAATACAGAGAAAACCCACCAGGACCTGGTATTCCTTTGAAATTCCAGTTATGCTCTTCTTTTCTCCTAAGTGATATTCTACTGGTGTATGTTGTAATCTTTTAGGCACCCCGCAAGTCAGCATGTTAATTTTTTCAGCCAGCATTTCATCTGGTGCTCCCCATCACTGCTATCCTTTCTAAGTAATTGTAATGGCCACTCTAGCACATGGTTGGCATGCCTTTCCTCCTGCACTGTGGAACCTGGCATATTCACCACCTACAAGAAAGACTTAAAGAGTTACCAATTCAGGTTTATATCGGATAATATAATGCCTGCCAAAATAATGCCTCTGGAATGCCCTGAAATCAGCTGTTAATAAAAGGCAAACAAAATCGTTAATTTTTTTCCCCATGGAGAATTTTCTTTAAAATCCACCACAGTGAAAATGAAACAGCTATCAAAGAAAGCTCCCCCATTAGCTATCAGTTCACAGCAACTTCAATCGGCTGGTGTGCCTGCGCCTGCGGTAATATCTCCCCAGCATCCTCCCACATGCCCAACTTGACTGCTCTGTGCAAGCCACATTAAACCTGTCTGCCATCAATCCCTGGATCTGCTTTTCAGCAGCAGCTTAACGAGGTAAGGGAGCTGGCATCACCAAAAGGCAAACGCTATTTCAGAGGGACTGGGAGAAGCTGAGAGAGGAGTGGAAGTGGAGAAAAGCTAGATACAGGCCATTAAGCAACAGGGTTTTTCGCATAAGATCTTCTCATATTGTCATTTCTATGCAGATGTGTTTTCCAGTCTCCTAAAGTCAGAAGAGACAGTGGGAGATGTGTTAAGAAGTGTCAAATCCTAGCGAGCTGGCCACATTCACACAATCTTATTTCATGGAGAAACTGGAGGACACTGCCAATTCTCCTCTTCTCCCAGGATGAGCTACAACTTTAGGTTTGGAGCTTCCTTTAGAATTCATAGCAAGAAGCATGAAAAAAAGCATGAGTTTTTGTATCCCTCCTTCCGCCCCGCACCTTAGACAAATCTGTCTTGAAGCATATTCACAGTGTACACCACCACTAGGGAAGCTGATCTAGCCTTCTCTCCAGTGCTGCCAACGAAGGGGGGCCTTAGCCTCTGGCACTAGGACCAAAATAAAAAATGACTCAGTAACTAAACTGAAAAACATTTCCCCAATCAATTCCCTGAGGTGGCAATGAGAACACCATGAGGGGCAGCTCAGCCTTCTTCCTCCACTCTCTTCTGAGAGGCCAGTTTCACAGTAATTCTGGATCTGCTGGGGCTTCTGGGAATAGAAGCTGAACTTCTGTTTGAAATGCCTCCCTCCTGCTGCTCTTAAATAACACTGACAGCAATAATCGGCATTTATACCAAGAGGGTCTTTCTGAACCTTTATTAAATCCTTTCAAACATACTCTCTTGCTTCTATCCAGCAAAGATAATATGCTTTGTGACAGGTGCCTAGAAGACAGCTGCATAGCTTGGGTGCTGGAACTACCTGTTGTCTAAAATAACTCCCTTATTTGTGTCCAGATTCTGACAAATGCCCAGCAAAGGCACTGGCCTGCACTTTTTTTTTTTTTTTTGACCTAGCAAAGTGATTTCCTATTTTTTCTTCAAAAATCACATAAGCAGTAAAGAGACCTTAATGATTGACTTGCCCAACTGCACAGCTGATGTTTGAATTAGAACTGCAATCAAATGGCCATTCAGTCTCGGCTTGAAATCATGGCATGAAGAATTACAGAAGTTACTATCTCCCGCATGCTGGCTGTCACTGACCACCGTTTTTTTCCTTCATGTGCTTAAGCTGTCTTTTTACTAATTCCATCTAACTGACCCTTTTCTCCAGAGGCAATGAATATGATAGTACTTTATACAAAACAGGGCCAATGTTGGAAGAGGAATATTTTCTTCATGTTTTTTATTATACAATTTGGGATCATTCTCTAATGACATACCAAGGAATAGCAAAAATTGCTCTGACCTTGGAGAATGAAGATCCAGGTGTGAGTCCCAGCTTGATCAATTACTTCCTTGTAAATTGGGAGGCCTATCAATCTCACCATCTATTTGCAAAATGGGAATAAAACTGTGTATACTCAAGAGGGTTGTGAGAGAGTTAAACAGGATAATATATGTGAAAGGAATTTCTAAGTGGTAAATTGCTACATATACAACAAGCTGTTTATTCACTTTTAAACTTTTAGGTTACTCCTTGGAAAATCGTGCCAAAGTGGGTGTAAAAAAGAGAAAGGGGCCAGAGCATAGTGATTTAATTAGATCCACAGGACATTGCCTTCGCATGGGTAGATGAAAGCCCTTTGGATTTCAGCACATTGATATGTGGTAACTTCATATGCAAATGATAGGCCTCATAGGGCACCCAGTCTCCACATGTGCCAATTAATCAAAGAAAACAGTATCATCCTCTAATTCCACTAATTAGAGGATCATCCATAAGCTACTATGTTCTGAGCTACTGAGGTTTAATAAATTTGCAATAAATTATGAGTAATACATTAGCCAGGGACCAAATTACTACTGAGCAATAGGATGAGAGAAGGGTTCAGGTTATTTTTACATATTTAAAGGTTTTTTTTTCTCTCAATCATCTTATTTTCTATCCTAAAAATTTCTGAACAACTTGATTGTGTGGGACCACAGGATCTCCATGTTTCACTGTAACAAGGGGTCCAGAAATCATATATAAATACAACTACTAAATAAGGTGATTAGAATAGAATTTTAACACATGTACCATAATTAATCCAAATGATTGGTTGATTCAAAATTGTCATTGTGTGAATTTGTACACTTGTTCTAATGCTACTATTATGACCCAAAATTAGGGAATCCTTTGAGAATTGCCTTCATATGCTTATTTATTCTTTTGAATCTTCTCAGAGGTGCCAAATTGTTCTCTGAGAGTAGATTTGAATTTGGAGGCAGTTAAAAGAAGTTGGAAAGTATTATACCCTATTGGGTGGGTAATCAAGCAGGATAATCTTACTTGTGGTCAGTTGAAGGACCCATCCCATTACAGGTGTGCTTAAGTGATGGGAAAAATCATGCTAAGACAAAACTCTGACCATTAGATGTGACTCCAGTATATAATTGAATTTGATTGAAGAGATGGCGGGTTTGAAATCTGTGTAAAAGGCTTTTAACTTCACTTAGAATACCAATATAAGAGATAGAAGCCTTTGTCCTTGCTGTCTTTATACTTAGAATGATTTTTTCAATTAAAACTGTACCCATTCTTTAATATTTACTTACTTATTTTTGAGATGGGGTCTTGCTGTGTTGCCCAGGCTAGAGTGCAGTGGCACAATCATGGCTCACTGCAGCCTTGCCCTCTTGGGCTCAAGCAATTTTCCCACCTCAGCCTCCCAAATAGCTGGGACCACAGGCTCACACCACCACACCTGGCTGATTTTTATTTTTTTGTAGAGACTTGGTCTTCCTGTGTTTTCCAGGATGTTCTTGAACTCCTGAGCTCAAGCAATCCTTCCATTTCAGCCTCCTAAAGTGCTGGAATTACAGGTGTAAGCCCCATCACCCAGCCTTTTTTAGTGTTAGTTTAAATGTCATCTCTATTTCTAGAATTTTCCTGATAGTGTTCAATAGACAGTTTTTGCTCTGCTCTTAAGGGTTTTTATTGTACCCTGTTTGAACTCTTATGGTACTTACTTTTTTGTGTATTTCACTTGGTTTTAAGTAGTTCTTGTCACTTTTTTATAGGTAGTAAACTATTTAGTAGTAGGACTTGTGTCTTATCTTTAAATCTCATATATCAACTAGAGTAAGCTTTGGGCATGATAACTAATATTAGTTGAACAAATGAGTTATGGTACAGTCCAATCGTCACTATATAAATGCAGCAATAGCCATATATACAAAAGTACATGAGAGTAGGTACCTAATTTACTTACATGAAAATTACTCTCAATTGTGAAGTGTTAGTAAGCATTTCTTTTAAAATTAGAATGGTACAAGAATGCCCTCTATCACTGCTTCTATTCAGCATTAGGCTGGCATTTGCAACCAATAGTATAGGACAAGAAGAAAAAGAAGTATAAAAACTAGCAGGAAAGAAAATGTTCATTATGCACAGATGATAGAATTGTCCATATAAAAAGTCAATAAAATTCATACCTTTTTAGGATTTAGAGAGTTTACAAAACTGGATGAATACAGAATGAAGAAACAAAAATCAACTGTATTTCTAGATAGCAGCAAAAACTTAGCTTCAACAGGGATATTTCTAAAAAGGTAACATTAACAATAGCAACAATATTACAGCAAACAGAGATAAATCTAAAACACTATAGGCTGAACCTTTAGGCATAAAATCATAAAACATTATTGACAGCCATTAAAGAAGACCTCCACAAATGAAAATTGTACCATACTCATGAATAAGAATACCTAATATTATTAAGATACCAGTTATTCTCAAATCGACCAAAACATTTAATGTGTGACTTTTTAAATTATTGTAGAACTTGAAAAAGTGATTATTCTAAAATTTATGTGCAGGATGGCAAAAATACAATATGAGGGAGAGTCCTGATTTATTAAATAGCATGTCTACTTATAAATATCAGGCAAGTATATATTTAATATATACTGAGAAAGTATAAATAGACATAGGAATAGATAATTAGTTCCAAGAAACAGATATCTACAAAGAAAGGAAACTTGAATATTACAGAGTTGGCATTTCAGATAAGTGGTGAGCATTTAAACTATAATAATTGTGCTGAGACTATCAGTTTTAATTTTCCAGAGGGAAACTAAAATTGTAATCTTATTCAAAATGTATAGAAAATATCAATTCTAACTCATTGAAATGCAAAAAAGTCAAGACTTTTAGAAGAAATCAGAATATCTTATAACTATGGGGTAGAAAAGGGTTTCTCAAATAAGAGATAAAAATTTAAGTCATAATAGAATAGATTAATAAATTCAAGTAAATTAAACAAAAGACCTCTGTTCATCAAACAGCAATTTGAAAAAAAGTTATGACACCAACTAGAAGATTTTTTTTTTTTGCTGTTTATATAACTGGTAAAGGGTTATTTTTAAATCCAAAAAAGTAAGACAAACAACACAAAATGAAAAATAAAAACAGTAATTTATTTAAAAATTAAAATAATCATGAAAAGATAAAACATTATTAAAGGCATATACATTTTTAAGATGGTATAATATTTTATAAATAGTATTTTGACAAACCTTTAAAAGGTCATTAATTTTGAGTGTGGAAAGTAGAGAAACACAAATTCTCTTTAGGTGTATGTATAAATTAATATAAATTAATAGAACCCCAATAGCAGAACCTGTTAGTTATCTGCCAGTATTTGTCTTTCTCTTCTTTCTCAGTAATAAGAATTCTCTATTGTTAGCTGGCTCCTTGGCAAACTGGCAGAAAGACTATATTTCCCAGTTTGCCCTGTGGGGCAAGGTAAAGATATAGCCATGTAAATTCTGGCTAACAGGATGAAAATAGAAGTGTTCTGTGCATCTTTAAGGAAGGAACTACGCACCTATTGGTTCTTTCTCCTATTGCCAGCCAAAATTTGGATACACTGGCTGGAGTTCCAGACAGCATTTTTGATCTTGACAGATAAACTTGGGAATGAAAGTCATTCATCCAAGGTAACCTACACAGTACATAAGCCTGGATCTCAACACTGTGGACTGCCTTACCATTGCTGGAATAGCCACCTCCAGGCTTCTTGAACCTGAGATAGAAATGTATGGCTATTTTATTTAAATTACCGTGATTCTGCAATTTTTATTAGTCATAGCAGCCTAAACTAATCTTAACTAATAAAACCTCATTAGAAAAAGATTTGACATTCTTCCATAAAGTTAAAGGTGTGCAAATTCTATAGTCCCACAATTGTCTCTCCTAAGTATATGCCTTGAAGAACTTTATCCTTATATGCATCAGGAAACATATACAAAAATGTTCATAACACCATGGTTCTAAGACCAAATGTTGGAATAACCAAATCCATGGTTGGAAAAAATAGTTCATTTCATTATGTTTTTATCCAATGGACTACTAATATGCAGCTAGGAATAAATTCAGTCTCTGAAGAAAACATAAGCATAATATAATCCATAAGCATAATATTGAATAAACATTCAACAAGAAAATTTAAACAATTTATTATTTGAGAATACATACATATAGGCAATTTAAAAGTAAAAGCAACACAATAATAAACCTAAATTTCAGAATAATGATTAAAGTGATTAACAAAATAGAACCTTATCAGTATCTTTGAAATTCTGTTTATGCGCCTCCCTGGTTGCATCTTGAAGGAAGGGGAGGGGATGCAACCAGGGAAAGGTATGACCAGAACGTCAAAGATACTGGGTAAGGTTCTATTTTTCTTAAGCTAGGTGCTTAAATACAAAAATACTAATTTTATGATTTTAATCTTAACTTGTATTTTGTATTATGTATTAACTATGAATTTTTAAAATTTTTAATTCTTGTGGGTACATAGTAGATGTATGTATTTACACGTGGGGTAGATGAGATACTTTGATACAGTCATATAATATGTGATAATCACCTCAAGTATGATGTATTCTTTATTTGTGTTATATACAATCCAATTATAATTTCAATTATTTAAAAATATACAACAAATTATTATTGACTGTAGCCACCCTGTTGTGCTATCAAATACTAGATTTTATTCATTCTATCAATCTATATTATATTGTTGTACCTGTTAACCATCTCCTGTCCACTACCCTTCCCAGCCTCTGGTACTCATCACTCTATTCTCTATGTAAATCCATTCAATTGTTTTAACATTTAGCTCCCATAAGTAAATGAAAACATGTTAAGTTTGTTATTCTTTCTTTATTTTTTTATTGTACTTTGGGTTCTGGGGTACATGTGCCGATCATGCAGGATTGTTGCATAGGTACATACATGGCAAGGTGATTTGCTGCCTCCATCCCCCCATCAACCTATATCTGGCATTTCTCCCTATGCTATCTCTCCCTAATATCCCCACCCCCTGCTGTCCCTCCCCTAGCCCCTCCCCCAACAGACCCCAGTGTGTGATGCTTCACTCCTAGTGTCCGTGTGTTTTCATTGTTCAACACCCGTCTATGAGTGAGAACATATGGTGTTTGATTTTCTGTTCTTGTGTCAGTTTGCTGAGAATGATGGTTTCCAGATTCATCCATGTCCCTACAAAGGACACGAACTCATTGTTTTTTTATGGCTGCATAGTATTCCACGGTGTATATGTGCCACGTTTTCCTCATCCAGTCTATCATCGATGGGCATTTGGGTTGGTTCCAGGTCTTTGCTATTGCTCATGGTTAGGAAGAATCAATATTGTAAAAATGGCTATACTTCCCAAAGTAATTTATAGATTCAGTGCTATCCCCATCAAGCTACCAATGACCTTCTTCACAGAACTGGAAAAAACCACCTTAAACTTCACATGGAACCAAAAGAGAGCCCGCATAGCCAAGACAATCCTAAGCAAAAAGAACAAAGCTGGAGGCATCATGCTAACTGACTTCAAACTATACTACAAGGCTACAGTAATCAACACATCGTGGTACTCGTACCAAAACAGAGATATAGACCAGTGGAACAGAACAGAGGCCGTGGAGGCAACTCCACACATCTACTACCATCTGATCTTTGACAAACCTCACAAAACAAGCAATGGGGAAAGGATTCCCTGTTTAATAAATGGTGTTGGGAAAACTGGCTAGCCATGCGCAGAAAGTAGAAACTGGACCCCTTCCTGACACTTTACACTAAAATTAACTCCAGATGGATTAAAGACTTAAACATAAGACCTCACACCATAAAAACCCTACGAGAAAACCTAGGCAAAACCATTCAGAACACAGGCATAGGCAAGGACTTCATGACTAAAACACCAAAAGCATTGGCAACAAAAGCCAAAATAGACAAATGGGATCTAATTAAACTCCAGAGTTTCTGCACAGCAAAAGAAACAATGATTAGAGTGAACTGGCAACCAACAGAATAAGTTTGTTATTGTGCATCTAGCTTATTTCACTTAACATAATGATCTCCAGTTTTATCCATGTTGTTGCAAATGACAGGATCTTATTCTGTTTTATGGCTGAGTAGTATTCCATTGTGTATATGAACCAAATTATTCATCTGTTTATGGACACAGGTTTCTTCTACATCTTGGCTATTGTAAATAGTGCTGTAATAAACATGGGAGTGCAGATATCTCTTCCACATACCAATTTCCCTTCTTTCGGGTATGTTCTTAGCAGCAGGCTTGCTGGATCATATGGTAGCTCTATTTTAGATATTTTACAGAAACTTCTAAACTGTTCTCCACAGTAGTTGTACCAATTTACCTTCCCACCAACAATGTGAGAGAGTTCCCTTTTCTCCACATTCTTGCCAACATTTGTTAATGCTTGTCTTTTGGACAAAAGTCATTTCAATATCTCATTGTAATTTCAATTTGCACTTTTCTGATGATCAATGATGTTGAGAATGTTTTCATATACCTGTTTACCATTTTTATGTCTCCTTTTGGCAAACATCTATTCAGATCTTTTGCTCATTTTTTAATCAGAGTAATAGATTTTTTTTTTTCCTACTGAGTTGTTTAAGCTCTTAAATATTCTGGTAATCTCTCTTCAGATAGTTACAAATATTTTCTCTCATTCTGTGGGTTGTGTTTTCACTTTGCTGATTGTTTCTTTTGCTGTGCAGACTTTTTTTAACTTGATGTGATCCCATTTGTCCATTTTTGTTTTGATTGTCTATGTTCATATGGTATTTATTAATTGAGAAATCTTTGCCCAATCCAATGTTCTGGAGAGTTTTTCAAGGTTTTCATTTAGTAGGTTCATAGTTTGAGGTGTTAGATTGAAGTCTTTAATCCATTTTGATTTTATATTTGTATACGGCAGGAGATCCGGGTGTAGCTTTATTCTTCTGTATATGGATAACCAATTTTCCCAGCATCATTTATTGAAGAGACTGTCTTTTCCCCAGTGTATGTTTTTGGTACCTTTGTTGAAAGTAAGGTCCTTGTAGACGTATGAATTTGTTTCTGTGTCCTGTATTCTGTTCCATTGGTCTGTGTGTCTCTTTTTATGCCAGTGTCATGGTATTTTGGCTACTCTAGTTTGTGGAAGTATTTAAAGTTATATAGCATGATTTCTTTAGTAGTGTTCTTTTTGTTCAGGATAGCTTTGTTTATTGTACGTCTTTTGTGGTTTCATATAAATTTTAGGATTTTTTTTCTTTGAAGAATGTCATTGGTTGATACAGACTGCATTGAATATGTAGATTGTTTTAGATAGTATGGACGTTTTAACAATATTATTCTAATCCATGAAAATAGAGTATCTTTCTTTTTTTTTGGTCCTTTTCAATTTCTTGAATTAATATTCTATGGTTTTCATTTGAGAGATCTTTCACTTCTTTGGTTATATTAATTACTAGGTATTTTATTTCATTTGTAGTTATTGTAAATGGAATTAATTTCTTGGCTTATTTTTCAGGTTGTTTGCTGTTGCCATATAGAAATGCTACCAATTTTCATACATTGATTTTGCATTCTTCAACTTCACTGAATTTGTTTATCAGTTCTAATAGTTTATCCTGGATTCTTTAGATTTGTCTAAATACAAGATCATATTACTTGCAACAAGGATAATTTGATTTCTTCCTTTCCAATTTTTATACACTTGTTTCCTTCTCTTGTCTGAGTGCTCGAATTAGGACTTTCAGTACTATGTTGAATAACAGTGGTGAACAGTGGGCATCCTTGTTATGTTCCAGATCTCATAGGAAAAGCTTTCAGTATTTCTCCACTCAGAATGATAATAGCTGTGGGTCTGTCATATATGGCTTTTACTGTGTTGAGATATGTTCTTTCTATGCACAATTTTTAAGAATCTTTTATCATAAAAGGATATTGAATTTTATCAAATAATTTTCAGCATCAGTTACAATGATCATATGGTTTTTGTCCTTCATTGTATCCTATAAGTTTTGGTATGTTGTGTTTCCATTATCATTTGTTCAATTAATTTTTGAATTTCCTTCTTAATTTCCTGATTGACTCACTGGTCATTCAGGAGCACATGGTTTAATTTTCATGTGTTTTATTAGTTTGCAAAATTTCTCTTGTTACTGATTTCTAGTTTTATTCCATTGTGGCCAGAGAAGATACTTGATATAATTTTAATGTTTAAAAACTTTTTGAAGACTTGTTTTATGGCTAAACATACGGTCTATCCTTGAGGATCCATGACCTGAGAGGAACATGCATTCTGCAGTCATTGGATAAACGTTCTTTTAGGTCCATTTGACCTACAGTGCAGATTAAGTAGTGTTTATTTGTTGATTTTCTGTTTGTCTAATGCTGAAAGCAGGGTGTTGAAGTCTCCAGATTTATTTAATTGGGGTCTCTCTCTCTCTCTTTAGCTCCAATAATATTTGCTTTAGACACCTGAGTACTCCAATGTTGGGTACACATATATTTGCAATTGTTACATTCTCTTGCTGAATTGACCCCTTTATTGTTATATTATTACCTTCTTTTGTCCCTGTTTATAGTTTTTGTCTTGAAATATATTTTGCCTGATATAAATATAGCTACTTCTGATCTTTTTTGGTTTCCATTTGCATGAGATATCTTTTCCATACCTTTATATTGAGTCTATGTCTGAATAAGTCTATAAGTGAAGTGTGTTTCTTGTAGGCAATAAATTGTTAAGTCTTGTGTTTTTCTAATCCAATTACTGTGTGTCTTTTAATTGAAGAGTTTAATCCATTTACATTCAATTTTATTATTGATAAAAACTTTTTGATGTTATTTTGTTATTTGTGTTTTGGTCATTTTGCAGTTTTCTCGTCTTTCCTTCCTTCCTTCCTTGCAGTGAAATTGAAGCTGATTTTCTCCACTGGTATTTTTAATTTCTTGCTTTTTATTTTTTGCGTATTCATTGTATATTTTTTTAAATTTGAGATTACCACAAGACTTGCAAATAATATCTTATAATCTAATTATAATATCTTACAATCTTATACCTTATAATCAATAATATTTTATAATCTTATAATACCTTATAATAATATATCTTATTTTAAACTGATGGCAACTTAACACATTGAATAAACAAACAACAAACATGCAAAGAAAAAAACTAATAAAAACTCTACACTTTCTTTGTATCCCCTACTTTTTAACTTGTTATTTCTATTTACATCTTATTGTACTATTTATATCTTGAAAAATTGTTATTTTTCATGATTTCATCCTTTAGACTTTCTGCTCAAGATATGAGTAGTTTACAAACCACAATTAAAGTGTTATAATATTCTGTGTTTTTCTGTGTCCTTACTCTTACCCAAGAGTTTTGCACCTTCTGATGATTTCTTACTGCTCATTAATGTCCTTTTTCTTTCAGATTAAAGGACTCCCTTTAGCATTTCTTGTAGGACAGGTCTGGTGTTGAATAAATGTCCGGCTTTTGTTTGTTTAAGAAAGTATTATTTCTTCATGTTTGAAATATATTTTTGCTGGACATACTACTCTGGGATTAGAGGTTTTTTCCATCAGCTTTTTATGTCTCTTCACTGTCTCCTGGCCTATAAGGTTTCCACTGAAAAGTTTGCTGGTAGACATATTGGAGCAACATTTTATGTTATTTGTTTCTTTTCTCTTGCTGCCTTTAGGATCCTGTGTAACCTTTGGGAGTTTGATTTTTAATTATCTTGAGGTGGTGTGCTTTGGGTTAAATCTGCTTAGTATATTATATAACCTTCTTGCACTTTGATATTAATACTTTTCTCTAGGTTTGGGAAGTTCTCTGTTAGCCTTTTGAATAAACATTTCTACTCTTGTCTATTCTTACCTCCTCTTTCAGGCCAGTAGCTCTTAGATTTGCCATTTTGAGGTGATTTTCTAAATATTGTAGCAAGTTTCATTCTTTTTTATTCTTCTTTCTATTGTTTCCTCTGACTGTGCATTTTCAAGTAGCCTGTCTTCAAGCTTATTAATTCTTTCTTCCGCTTGATCAATCTACTTTTAAGAGACTTTGATGCGTTCTTCATTATATCACTTGCATTTTTTGACTCCAGAATTTCTGATTATTTTTAATTATTTCAATATCTTTGTCAAATTCATCTAATAGCAGTCTGAATTCCTTCTCTATGTTATCTTGAATTTCATTGAATTTTCTCAAAACAGCTATTTTGAATTCTCTGTTTGAAAGGTCATATATCTCCATTTTTCCACAAGGCCTCTGGTGCCTTGTGTAGTTGATCTGGTGCAACCTTGTTTTCCTGGATGGTGATGATACTTGTGGATATTCATCATTGTCTGGACACTGAAGAGGTGAGAATTTATTGTAACCTTTGCAGTCTGGGCTTATTTATAACCATCCTTCTTGTGAAGACATTCCAAGTATTTGAAGGTACTTGAGTGTTTTCATCTAAGTTTTCAGTCCTTGCATCCGTATCTGCATTAGGGGGCATCCCAAGCCGAGTAACTCCATGGCTCTTGCAGACTTGTAGAGACATCTCCTGGCTGTCTCATATAAAATCTGGAAGAATCTTCTTGATTGCTAGGAAGATTGTTACTATCTTTACTTTCTTTCTGCCAAGAAAACAGAGTCTCTTTATCTGTGCTGATCTGCCTGGAGCTGGGGAATTGGTGACATAGTACCCCTGTGGTTACCACCGCTGGTACTATGCTGGGTCAGACCTGAAGCCAGCACAGTACTGAGTCTCACCCAAGGCCTGTGGTAATCACTTTCTGGCTATTACCTATGTTTACTCAAGATCCTAGGGTTCTACAATCTGCAGGTGGCACAGCCAGCCAGGCCCGTGTCCTTCCCTTCAGGGTGATGAGGTCTCCCTAGCCACAGGTGGGTCCAGAGATGACATCTGGAAGCTAAGGCCTCGAGTTGGAAACATTAGGAGTCTACATAGTGCTGGACTCTACTATGACTGAGCTGGCATTCAAACCACAAGACAAAGTCCTTCCCACTCTTCCCTCCTGTACTAGTCTGTTTTCATGCTGCTGATAAAGACTTACCCAAGACTGGGCAATTTATGGAAATAAAAGGTTTAATGGACTTAAACTTCCACGTAGCTGGGGAGGCCTCACCATCATGGTGGGAGGCAAGGAAGAGCAAGTCACATCTTACATGGATGGTGGCAGGCAAAGAGAGAGCTTGTGTAGGGAAACTGCCATTTTTAAAACCATCAGATCTCATGAGACTCACTATCAGGAGAACAGCATGGAAAGACCCACCCCCATGATTCAACCATTTCCCACTGGATCCCTCCCACAACGTGGAAATTATGGGAGCTACAAGATGAGATTAGGGTGGGACACAGATCAAACCACATCATTCCACCCCAGCCCCTCCCAAATTTCATGTCTTCACATTTCAAAGCCAATCATGCCTTCCCAACAGTCCCTCAAAGTCTTCACTCATTTCAGCGTTAACTCAGAGGTCCACAGTCCAAAGTCTCATCTGAGACAAGGCAAGTACCTTCTGTCTATGAGCCTGTAAAATCAAAAGCAATTTAGTTACTTTCTAGATACAGCGGTGGTATAGACATAGGTAATACAGCCATCCAAATGGGAGAAATTGGCCTAAACAAAGGAGCTACAAGCCCTATTCAAGTCCAAAATCCAGCAGAGCAGTCAAATCTTAAAGTTCCAAAATGATCTCCTTTGACTCCATGTCTTACTTTGGAGTCACATTGATATAAAAGGTGGGTTCCCGTGGCCTTGGGCAGCTCTGCTCCTGTGGCTCCCTTCTGGCTGCTTTCACAGGCTGGCATTGAGTATCTGCAGCTTTTCCAGGCATGCAGTGCAAGCTCTTGGTGGATCTCCGATTCTGCGGTCTGCAGGACAGTGACTGTCTTCACACAGTGCCACAGGACTGTGCCCCAGAAGGTCTCTGTGTGGGGGCTCCGGCCCCACATTTCCCTTCTGCACTGCCCTAGCAGAGATTCTTCATGAGGGCCCCACCCCTGCAGCAAACTTCTGCCTGGTCTCCAGATGCTTCCATACATCCTGTGAAATCTAGGCAGAGGTTCCCAAATTTCAGTTCTTGATTTCTGTGCACCCACAGACTCAAAAACCTCATGAAAGCTGCCAAGGTTTGGGGCCACCAACCTTTGAAGCAACAGCCCAAACTGTACCTTGGCCCATTTTAGTCATGGCTGGAGCAGCTGGGATGCAAGTCACCAAGTCCCTAGATTACACACAGAAGAGGGACCCTAGGCCCAGCCCACAAAACCGTGTATTGCTCCTAGAACTCCAGGTCTGTGATGTGAGGGGTTGCTGCAAAGGTCTCTGACATGCCCTGGAGACGTTTTCCCCCATTGTCCTGGTGATTAACATTCAGCTGCTCATTAATTATGCAAATTTCTGCAGCCAGCTTGAATTTCTCCTCAGAAAATGGGATTTTCTTTTCTATCAATTGTCAGGCTGCAAATTGTCTAAACTTTTATATACTGTTTCTCTTTTAAAACCAAGTGCCTTTAACAGCACCCAAGTCACATCTGGAATGCTTTGCTGCTTAGAAATTTATTCTACTAGATACCTTAAATCATCTCTTCAAGTTCAAAGTTCCACAAATCTCTAGGGCAGGGGCTAAATGCTGCCAGTCTCTGCTAAAACATAAAAAGAGTCATCTTTGCTCCAGTTTCCAAGAAATTCCTTATCTCCATCTGAGACCACCTCAGCCTGGATTTCATTTATTATCAGCATTTTGGTTAAAACCATTTGACAAGTCTCTAGAGAGTTCCAAAGTTTCCTACATTTTCCTGTCTTTTTCTGAGCACTCCAAACTGTTTGAACCTCTGCTTGTTACCCAGTTCCAAAGTAACTTCCACATTTCTGTTTATCTTTTCAGCAGTGCCCCATTCCTGGTATCAATTTACTATATTAGTCCATTTTCATGCTGCTGATAAAAGCATGCTTGAAATTGGGAAATTTACAAAAGAAAGAGGTTTAATGGACTTACAGTTTGACATGGCTGAGAGACCTCACAATCATGGTGGAACACAAAGAGGAGCAAGTCACATTTTATGTGGATGGTAGCAGGCAAAAAGAGAGCTTGTGTAGGGAGACTCCCATTTTAAAAACCATCAGATCTCATGAGACTCATTCACTATCACAAGAACAGCATGTGAAAGACCTACCCCCATGATTCAACTTTCTCCCACTGGGTCCCTCCCACAGGTGGCAAATATGGAAGCTACAAGATGAGATTTGGGTGGAGACACAGAGCCAGACCACATCATCTCCCTTTTTCACAAGCAGAGGAGTCCTTCCCTGTGGCCACCACCATCCTAGGCCCACAGTGAGTACTGCCTGGCTGCCGTTGATGTTCACTCAAGGCCCCAGGGCTCTTCAGTTAGCTTGTGGTGAATGCTGGCAGGCCTGAGAAATTCCCTCCCTTCAGGGAATTTGGCCTCCTTCCAGCCAAGAGCAGGTCCATAAATGCCATCCAAGAGCCATGTCCTGGAACAAGGAACCCCAAGTGCCCACTTGGTGATCTACTGCGCTGTGGCCTCACTGGAATATAAGCTGCAAGACAAAGTCCCTCTTCTGTCTCCTTTTCTCAAGCAGAAGGAGTCCCTCCCTATAGCCAGCACAGCTGGGAATGTGGCTGAGTTACACTTGAAGCAAGCACACCTCTGAGTCACACCCAAGGTCCATGGCAATTACTACCTGGGTATTGCTGCTGATTATTGAGGGTCCAAGTGCTCTTTAGTCAGGAGGTGATAAATCCTGCCAGGACTGGGTCCTTTGCTTCAAAGCAGCAGGTTCCTTTCTGGCTCAGGGTGGGTCTAGACATGTCATCCAGGAGCTAGGACCTGGAATGGGGACTTCAGGACTCCACCTGATAGTCTGTTCTACTGTGACTGAGCTGGTATCTAAGTTGCAAGACAAAGTTCTCTATATTCTTCCCTCTTCCTCTCCTCAACGGAGGGAAAGAGTCTCCCAGAGCTGTGAGCTGTACGGCCTGGGGTTGGGGGAGGGATGGTGCAAGCACTCCTTTGGCCACCCCAGCTGATATCTCACTAGGTCTCTTGTCTGCCAGGTTCAGGGGCTCTGAGCCTAGCATAGCAGCCAGACTTGCCCAGGAATTGCAGTCCTTGTGGCCTAGACTACCTTTCAAGTTTATTTAGAACCCCAGAGTGCTTCAGTCTGTAGTGGCAAGGCTTCTTGAAGCTCAGGTTCTGACCACTGGGATGGGCGGTTCCCCTCTGGCTAGGACTGCTCTAAATGCTCCTTCCACCAGCACTGGCTGGGATCTACTCAGTCTTGATTTCTGCTGTGACAAGCAGCACTGAGTTAATGCAAAGTCCTACTACAATCACTAAGCATACCTTCCCCCAAGCACACAGATTCTCTGCCCCACACGACCACTGTCGTGCCTCTTTCAGTGATACTGAGTTAGAACCAGGTACTGTGATTGCTCATCTGATAGTTGGTTCTTATAAAGGTGCTTTTGTGTGTGGATAGTTGTTAAATGTGACGTTCCTGTGGGGAGGACAATTGATGAAGGCTTCTATTTTGCCATCTTCGCCACTTCCCCTCACATGTATGTTTATTCTTTTCAATATATGAATAATTTTACAGTAATAGTTGGAAAAAGAGTAGGCAGGGCAAAGTAGCATTTAGAATTTGGTATGTGGATGTGAAGAAAATCTATCTCTGGGAAGAAGTAGAGACGTAAGCCTGATCATAACCTTCATACTGAAGTACAATTGATACAGCAGAGCACCTTTTCCTCTGCTTTTTAATATATAAGTGTTTATCATAGACTTACAATCCAAATGGACAAAGGTGACCACCCCTTCTGGCAAAAAACATTCTTTAAAAGCTCATGTCTATAGTTACTACAATTACAGCTTCCTCCATCACTGCTACCACCTTCACTACCATCTTGACATCATTCATTTGTTTTAAATGTTTTCATGCTTCTGACATTTTATTAGGTGTTTTTTTATTATTTTATTTATTAATCCTCAACAACTAGTGAGCTAGATACATTCATCCTTCATGAGATCTTCTGGGGTAAGGCTCAGCACAGTGAATGAAGTAACATTATCACTGCTAGTAAATGGCAGTCCTTGGGTTCAAATGCACACCAATCAGTTTCCAAAATGTTACTTTTTAACCTCATATCGTACTGCCTAATTTCAAATATGTGTATTTGTACTGTCACCCCTTCAGCAACAAAAATGTGTGCCATGAATTCCCCAAAGCAATATTCATAAGGATGTTTTAAAGGAGTAGCAGCAAAAGAATAGAGTGAATATATGACTGATTACTGACAAAACTTCTGAGAGGTTGGAAGATGAGACATAGAGAAAAGATGTAGAACGTTCTGAAAAATTGAGGGTGAAACGACAGAAACAGAGCAAGACAAATTAAAACCAGGGAAACGGGCAGGAAGGGTAGAAAAAGAATCAGGAGAATGAACAGAAAATAATAAGACCATCCTAAAGAATTTATTTTTTCTTTTCCCTGGAAGCCTCTTTCCTCACCTTGGAATAGGTGTTTCATCTTTTGAAATGAGTTGGACAAATAAGAAGAAAAGGTTGAAAAGTAATTTCAAGTCCACATAGTGAACCCTAGGATAGATTGTTTTTCCGTTGCAAGCCTTTCATCCAGAAAGCTTTAAGGTCTTATGATTTTGGCAATAATTATAACAGTAATAATAATACCGCCTAGCTGGTGTTTTCCCCTTGGCAGTACGTCTGTACCAATCAGTTTGGCAGGATAATATCTTCAAGTTCACACACTAATTTGCATGAATCTGTTTGTTAGTCTACAAAAGTGAAGGCTCTTTCATGCCCTTGGACCTTAGTGTACTTGGAGCTGTCTATCTTGGACATTTGTGCTAATGAGGTACTTTTAGGTCAGAACAAAGAAGTTCTTGCTTTGACTTGTTATGTACATGTGAATATTTTAGCTATGCATTTGAATGTATATATCACAGATATATGTACAAATTTCTATGGGGTGTAAAAATTCAGTTTGTTAGGGTGGAAATGTTACACTTTGTACTTGTGAAAAATCTTTAAAAATAGGATATTTATCTACTTATTAAAACAGTAATTTTGGTAATGCTGGTTAGCAGGTGGAGTGTGTGAGAGAACACTTCTTCCTCTGAATTCTGTGACATATATGTTGTCATAAGACCAATTATTAATATGTGTTGTGTGCTTTTTATAGTAATCACTGTATGTTATAATTCATTTAATCCTTTTTATTTTACTGACATGTTATGAGAGTTGAGGATGGGAGAGAGGAAGGTGGACAGACAGAGTAATGGGAACAATTCATTTAGCCTCTCAGTTCAAGTGCCTTTTCAGATTATTCAGGGGCATAAGGGTTAATCCTAGCATGGATAGGCAGTGAACATGGGACTGGAGAAGAAGCTGTGGAAATGTGGGCCTGAAGTGATGAAAGGGCTGTAAAATGGGTTTCTTAAACTTCCTTTTACAAGTTCAAAAATTGGCTAGGCGTGCTAGCTCACGCCTGTAATCCCAGTAGTTTGGGAGGCCGAAGAGGGCAATTCACCCAAGGTTGGGAGTTTGAGACCACCCTGACCAACATGGAAAAACCATCTCTAGTAAAAATACAAAACTAGCTGGGTGCAGTGGCACATGCCTGTAATCCCAGTTACTCGGGAGGCTGGGGCAGGAGAATCGCTTGAACCCAGGAGGTGGAGGTTGCGGTGAGCACTCCAGCCTGGGCAATAAGAGTGAAATTCTGTCTCAAAAAAAAATAAGGAATATAATGACTAGATATGCCTGTACATGTTGTTTGTTCCATTAAAAGTTTCATAATAAAACAGAGATACAAAACCAGATGATATATTTATACTATACTGGCAGGCAAAACTTTTGTTAGAACTTCATGATAAAGCTTTTAAAAGGGCTTTATCTTATCTTTAAAAGCCCTCAAGGAAAATACTTTGTCTTTTGTTTCACAATACTAAAGTACCCTTAATTTGATATACAATGAGTCCTTTTATTTCTAGTGCACTGACTGACCTAATACTACGATGCTTTGAAACCATTCTTGGCTTTAAACCTAATTACTATTTTATTGCTGCTGAACATCAATAACATGCCAGATATTATTGTGTTAACTCTTCCTAAAAGTTAGTAAAAATCATCAAGACTTCTCTGTAATTTGGTGACTTCAGTACTTAAATAACTTAGGCATTAACTACTTATAAGGTGATTATCACCATGAGGATTTCCTTTTCCTACTGTATATAAAGTTAATTCAAGGCCAGGCGTGGTGGCACAGCCTGTAATCCCAGCACTTTGGGAGGAGGAGATGGGTGGATCACGAGGTAAAGAGATCGAGACCATCCTGGTCAACATGGTGAAACCCCGTCTCTACTAAAAAAATACAAAAAATTAGCTGGGCATGGTGGCGCGTGCCTGTAATCCTAGCTACTCGGGAGGCTGAGGCAGGAGAATTGCCTGAATCCAGGAAGCGGAGGTTGCGGTGAGCCGAGATCGCGCCATTGCACTCCAGCCTGGGTAACAAGAGTGAAACTCCATCTCAAAAAAAAAAAAAAAATTAGCGGGCATAGTGGCACGTGCCTGTAGTCCCAGCATCTCAGGAGGCTGAGGCAGGAGAATTGCTTGAACCCGGGAGGCAGAGGTTGCAGTGAGCCGAGATTGCACCACTGCACACTCCAGCCTGAACTACAGAGCGAGACTCTGTCTCAAAAAGAAATAATAATTCCATCAATTGTACCTGTTAGATGGTAAGCTGCTTAAGGGTAACTTTCACATCAGTTGGTGCTCAATAAATGAAGCTTATTCAATGAAGAATGAACAAATCAATTAATTTTGTAAGTTTAGCAGAAATATATTATAGCTTCTGATAATGTAGATTCCATTCTTACATTATTTTCTTTTATTGCATTCAACTATCATTTGAGAAAGCATATTTTCCACATTTTTTTAGCTATAAATCCTATAAATCCTATACATCTATAAAATAAAGATGTAGAAATTAATTTTCAAGAATATGCATTTCATTAGGGTTAGCATACTAACAGGAAAACTCTAATGGAAGAAAATCTATAAATTCTGGTTATAATTATAGACATCTTCTTCCATGAACAAACTACAAACTCTTTATTCTATGAACAAACTTGAGTTCATAAAGGAGATTCAGTCAATAGAGATAGCACCAAACAAAATATTAAATAAATAGATTCAGATAACTAAAAGCAATATTGACAACATGCATTTCCAAAGAAATGGTAGAATAAGAGGAAAGCCAACATTTATGCAACTAAATTACATGAGAAGGAACTGCAAAAGTAAATCATCTGATTTTAAAAAGAGAGCATAGAAATAAGTTAGAAATACAAAATTAATAGGACTGTACACTAAAAAGCATGGATTGTATCATATGTAAATTATGTCAATAAACTATGACTGAGAAAAAAGACATTTTTATCAGTGTCTAACATCATTATTAAAATTTTTATATTTTAATACATTTAAAATATTTAAAATTTTTAATATATTTAAACTATTCCCCACAAAATATTTTCATTTTGTCAAGGGAATAAACACTCCTTTATTTGAATTCAAATAATTAAAGTACTGAGGCCCTATTACTATGGCTTCAGTAAAGCCAAGAAACTCATTGTTCTATATTGAGTTTAGGGTAAAGATCAAATTGAAAATATCTGAATTAAGGTTAAGAACACTGACTTTGAGATTAGATTAATATGAAAGCTACTAATTATGTTACTGCTGACTAAATTAACAAACCCATAGAAACAGTAGCTTATTCATTGGTACAATATAGAAAATAGTAGATACGTGATGCAGTCATTGTGAGAATTAAGCATGACAATGCATGTAACACATTTAACCTGTTAGCCCAATGCATTTTGAATTATATATTTTTAATATTTTCTGCTGGGACAATCAACAAAGACTTCACAAAGAAGAGTAGGAAGAAAGGATGTTACAGGCAAAAATAGTAGAATGAAGGAAGAGATTGAACAGACAAGAGAAGGACATGTTATAGTTTAAATGCAATATTAGATATTTGAAAGGGAGAAATGGGAAATAAATGTAGAAATATGGGATATCACCAGATGGTGATGGTGCTAAATGTTATTTTAAGGAGTTTGGATCTTATTCAGTGGGTAACAAAAAAGCGATTAAACTTTTTTGGGGTAGTAGAATCACGTGATTTAAATTGTAGAAAGATTAATTTGGCAACAGCCTATAAAGAGAAATAGAGATGAGAAGGGTTAGATGTTGAGAAGTCTATCTAGAAGGCAGGTTGAGTATCTCTTATTCAAAATACTTAGGACCAGAAGTGTTTCAGATTTTGAATTTTTTCAGATTTTGGAATATTTGCATATACATAATAACATATCTTGGAGATAGGATACAAATCTAGGCATACAATTAATTTATGTTTCAGATACACCTTATATACATAGCCTGAATGTAATTTTATGCAACATTTTAAATAATTTTGTTCACAAAACAACATTTGTGTTAAGTACTTATGTGTGAAATTTTCCACTTATGATGTTATGTTGGTGCTCAAAAATTGGAAATTTTTGAGAATTTTGAGTTTTTGTATTATGGATGCACAACCTGTACCACTTGTAAAATAACGAGGTCTTGAATAGGAATTGTGGTAGTTTTGAAAAATAAAACACTGAAGGTTTGGATCTGGAATATATTTTGTGGGTAAAATTTATAAGATTTGGCCTTAGAGAAATGGAGGATAGTTTAATCCCAGCACTTTGGGAGGCTGAGGTGGGCAGATTGCTTGAGGTCAAGAGCTCGAGACCAGCCTAGCCAACATTGTGAAACGCCTCTCTACTAAAAATACAAAAAATAGCCAGGCATGGTGGCAGGTTCCTGTAATCTCAGCTACTGGGGAGACTGAAGCAGGAGAATCACTTGAACTCAGGAGGAGGGTGTTGTGGTGAGCTGAGATGGCACCACTGCACTCCAGCCTGGGCGACAGAGTGACACTTTGTCTCAAAAAGATAATAATAAAATTAAAAGAAAAAAGAAAAAAAATGGAGGATAGTGACAACTAAAATGAGTGACTGAGGCAGATGTCCCAGTATATTGAGCCAGCTTGAGGGTGCACCCAGAAAAAAATGTGAATCACAGACACATCTGTGACTATTTTTGTCCCAATAGGTTCTCAGGAGGTTTAGTATCTACACATTTTTCTTAAAAGCGAGGGCAGCAATGAGACAATGATTATATATTTGTGAGGTTTTAGTTAGTGTCCAAATTTTCATTTCACATTGAACAAGGTGAATGTTTGAAGACAAAGGGAATAGAGGAAGCAGATGTCTCAGAAAGGGGTGAAAAATAACTAATCTCATCTTGTCTTTGTTTTGTACCTGGGAAGATAAGCTGGTAATAGACGTTATCAGTATGGAGTCTTTTGAAGGGGCTGGATTCTCTTTAGCCCTTAGGAAAAAGCCTAACGGTGGATAAGGAGGAGGATGTTTATAATGAGGTGTGTCCAACCTCTCATCCTGTCATGACTGGGAACACAGCTTCCAAGGTTTCTCTGGGGTCCCCCTGGCCAAGATGAGGGCTGTTCAGTCAGTTGAGGGCTTAGGATTTTATTTTTATTTCTCAACAGTAAGGGGCAACAGAAGAACAAATCAAAGTTATGTTGGAGGTTTACAACGTGGGCATCTTGGAGTGTTCCTGAGCCAATAATGAGATTGTACTGGAAGATTATGGGTTCTGTTTAGAATACTTTGTGTGTGAGACACAAACATGAGAGACTGGTTGAGCGCAGTGGCTCACGGCTGTAAACCCAGCACTTTGGAAGCCTGAGGCAGATGGATGGCTTGAACCCAGGAGTTTCAGACAAGCCTAGGCAACACAGTGAGACTCCCATCTAATAATTTAAAAAAAAAATTAAAAATTAAATTAAAAGAACATGACAAAAAAATCAAAACATGGGAGATATCCAAGTGGATTTTATGGCACTTAGCTTGTAAATACAGGTCTGGAACTAATGAAAGAGGTTGGGGTAAAGTTCTAGCATTTTCCCAGTTTATGCAGATGATTGAAACAGAGACAGAGCTTTGGGGTGCTCTTGCAGTTAGAAGACAACAAGAAAAAGCAAATGAGACAGAGAGTAAGTAATTTTCTGAGAAATGAGTTTTATTATCTGTAAGAACAGGCAGCTGGTTATTCAAGCAAGTGAGGGGGGAGATGATAGCATGGGGATAGTGAATGGGGATGACTCATTCAAAAACGAACACTTCACTCTCCTGGCTCCTGTACTTCTGTACCCTCCAAGTTATTTACTGACTTTACCGATCTCTTGAAAGTCTCTAACCAATAGTCTTCTGTGTAAATAAGATACGTATCTATGTTTCTAGTCCCTATCTCTTTTCTGAGAGTCATCCTATAATTTCTAATCATCCACACAGCCATTTTCACATCCATATACCTGACATTCAAACTCAACATGTCCCAATAGTCCCCTCTTTCCAAAGCAACATCTCTCTTTGGTTTCAACATTTTATCATTCTCCCACTCACTACAGGTTGAAACCTTATAGGGACCTGTAATTTTTTTCTGCTCTTTAGTGTTAATCATTAATAAGTTCTTCTGCTTCTTTCACCATGCTTAACACTCTTCTCCATTTTCTCTGACACCACTCTAGGAGGCACTTGAAATCTCCAACTGCATTCCTGTCTCTTCCCATTTTAATCTGCTCTATTTGTGGCTGCCTGATTAATCTCCTTAAAGAGAATTTGGATCATGTCAAAAATTTTCAGTGGAGTTTTGCTGTCTACTTAACTAAGTGCATACTTATAAGCCTTTCAATAAATATTCTCCATAAGATATTTCAATTTTTTTCAAGAGAATAAACAGTCCTTTGAATTCAAAACAGTTAAATGCGCAAGGAGAAGATTAGGGCAGATGGAAAGGAGTGGACACAAGAAACTGACTTGGCAACTGCAAAAACAAATCAGCTAATTTTTTTGGGAGATAAAATATATACATGACAATAAACTCAATCTGAATCAAAAGTGGCTGAGCATAAACAACAAACAAGAGAGGACATCATCACTGAAAGGACTTCTATTTGTCTGAAGAAAAATATTTCAGAAGCAATTTAAAAAAGTTGATCTCCAGGAGATGAATAGTACAGTGTTACTTTATTCCATCTGGTCAGGATTCATAGTGAATGATAGGTTTGGATCTGTGTCCTTACTCAAATCTCATGTTGAATTGTAATCCCCAATGTTGTGGGAAGAATATGGTGAGAGGTGATTATGTCATGGGGGCGGATTTCCCACTTGTTGTTCCCATGATGGTGAGTGAGTTCTCACACAATCTGATGGTTTGAAAGTGTGTGGCCCCTCCCACTTAACTCTGGTTCTCCCCTGATGCCATGTGAAGATGTGCTTGCTTCCCCTTTGCTTTCTGACATGATTGTTAGTTTTCTGAGCCCTCCCAGTCATGCATCCTGCACAGTTTGTGGAACTGTGAGTCAATTAAAAGTGTATTTTCTTTATAAATGATCTACTCTTTGTTGCAATGTGAGAATGGACTAATACAGTGAGTATTTCATTCTGTACTAGGTATTATCTTTTAGGACAAAAAAATTTGGGTAACAGTCTTGGGAGAGGGAGCATAACATTGAGTGGAAGAAATGAAATCTATTTCATATTATATGAAATATTATTAAAAAAATAATATTTGGCTTGAAAGTGAGAAGATTTCAAGATGCCTTTTACATATATTAAGAATGATCAAGAAGAGTGGTATTTTACCTTGTTCAGTATGGCCCAGGCTATCATATTAAGACCAGTAGATGAAGATAGATTTATGCTCAATTTAGAAAATTCTCTTATTGCTGTCAAAAGATGAACTAGGTTACTTCAAGAAAGAGTAAGTTTTCTGTCATCATAAGTTTTAAATTTATTCTAAGTAACAACTCTGAAGAAATATTATAGGGGTATTTCAAGCATCAAGAGTAGAAATTGATCTACATGATCTCTGGGGTGTTTCCCAAATCACAGAATCTAGGCTTTACCTAAAGCAGATTTGGCCCAACCACTATAATTTACCATAAGTTTCTGCCAGACACGGCTAGGCACTATCCCTTGTGATTACTTTACACCTTCCTAATTCAATTCCGTTGCTCAGATTTTGTCTTTTGCCTGAAATGCTCACATAGTCCCCCAGCAGGTATTGTCCTGATTCTTGAAGGTCCAATCTAAATGACTCCTTCTTACTAAATGTCTCCCAACTTAAACATCTCATCTTTCTTGTCCAAATGGATATAATATTTATTAAATGACAGGGCAGGAATGAATATAACAGAGCACTGAAAAAAAAATCTTTGACTTTTCTTCTCACTGTCTCTCTTTTTCTTTCTTTCAGATTTAAATATGAATAGTTGACTAAAGCAAGTTCCAATTTTGAAGGAAGGAAAGAAAGCCAAACTAAAGTAGAAAGAGGACATAATGTTTTTTATAACCCTGAAGAACTGATTAAATTTATCCTAAGTTATTAAAAAAAATTATAGATATTATGATAAACTCCATAGTCTCCCTCCCTTCCTCCCTTCCTCCCTCCCTCCCTCCCTCCCTTCCTCCCCTTCCTCCCCTTCCTTTCTCTCTCTTTCTGTCTTTTGAGACTGGGTCTCTCTGTTACCATGCTGGAGTACAGTGGTGCAAACATGGCTCACTGCAGTCTTGAACTCCTGGACTCAAGTGATCCTTCCACCTCAGCCTGTAGAGAAGCTAAGACTACAACCACCTGCCACCACACCCAGCAACTTCTTTCTTAAGGAAATTGTAGTTGTTTCCTTTTCATAACAGAGGAATATAAAATATTCTATAAAATAGAAAAGTAAAGGACAACTTTGGTAATACATGGATCTACTTTACACTGGTTCCCAGTAAGAAGAGATTATAGATTGAAATGGTGCTTTAACATTTATGGGGTGCTTTTACATACAATGTATTATCTGATAAACACGACAATAAGGGAGGGGGCAGACATAAGCCGCATTTCCTTACTTGAGATAAGGAAACTCAACATAAACGAGGCTAAGCGTTTGTCACCACCAAGATCTTTAACATTGCAATCCAGTACTCTTCCTACCACATCAAAAACTATTCATCAGTAATTTACTAATAATGTTTGAATAGCAATGGTATCAAGTAAGAAATTTTATTTATTTTAATGACAGTGACAAATTACAAGGAGAAAACAAGCCCAGAAATGCAGTTTTATTAGCAGTATTTCTACTAAATAAACTCTATCCTATAGTGATTACCTCCAAGGTAACGAATAAACAGATGCCATCTCATTTCATAGACAAGAGACTAAGAAACGAATCAATGAAAAGAAGAGTTAAGGAGCTGGCAGAAAGGATAAAGTCAGGGGAAAAAATAGGGCAGGCTCTCAACTTATGGCCTAGCAGTGGTCTTGCTGATGAAGGCTTTGGTTGAGAAATTGATGCTACCATGATAAAAGGAGAAGTAAGATGATGCCAAAACCATTTGATTTTGCAGTTAGGAAGAAAGCGGTGATAACCAACTTTAATTGAAAGCCAAAGGAGGTGAATACGGAGATGAAGTCAACTGTCTTGAGAACTTTGGCACCAAAGGAATAAGAAATTTGTTTATTGGTAGAGTGGGAGACATTGTAAAGTAGATTAAAAAAAAATAAAACTGAGTTTTATACCTTTAAGGCAGAGAGTTAAGCATGAATAGAGAGATACTGAAAAGGCAAAAGGAGATCAATATCTAAGGGTTGAAGATGTGGAGTATTTAAAAGATTTTTTTTAAAAAGGAGTGAGCAAATAGATTAGACATGGAGAAGAAGAGCAAAGAGAAGAGAGAGGAAAACAAAGATTAGTTGGTCCTCTTGAAGCTCCTCCATCAACCCTAGAACAATTAGCTTCCACCAGTATTTGTTTTAGGAGGAATAGTTTAAAGAGGAGAAAAGAAAGGTGAAAATGACCTTGTCCAAGGGCTCTAGTTTATATAGAAGGATGTGAGAAAAAAGGTATTGTGAGACTTACCAATTTGAAGAGAATGCGAAATTTTATGAGATATTCAGAAAGCGTTAGATACAAGTATTGCTTAGCAGCAGGGTTCAGCTGATACGAGAAAGCATGGCTTCGATGGTTCTATGATTTTCTTTAGAAGTACCGTTGGGCCCAGGAGTACAAGTAGAGATTAGACAGTGGCTAGTATTCACATTAGAGGCTTGGAACATAGTTTCTTCATGTAACCTTGGAATGAACTACCAAGGGAGATTGAAAAATCGCACTTGCCTAAAATCTCAAAGAATATGAAGTCCCTTGGAGTACTGTGATTCCATAAATAATGATTTTGATCACCATACATCAAGTTTCTCTCCGCTAAATAAAGAACAGAGATTATTCCTTCTAATCATGGTGCATCTTCCATTGGCTCAAATACTTATAGCTGCATATAGTAGTTGTTTCATAAGTGTTTGCTAACTAATTGTAAATGCAAGTAGCTTTTGGAGAGATTGAGATACTTCAGTGAGGCTCACAGTTTTTCTGCTTAAAGGTGCCCTTTAATCATTAGCATATTTCTTTACATAGTCTGTTTAGTTAAATTAACAAAATTTTTTACTCTAAAGCCAACTTGTATTTGAACTTCCAGTAAGATTAGTACATTGAATTCATGGTAACTTTTAAAAAGTTACATTTATTATTAAAAAAAAAAATGCTTAAGATACCCCATTACATTCTGAGAGTTCAGCCTAGAATTGGAAGAAGAGATTTTAACATGCACGTAGTAAAATATTCTTTCAAGTTTTCAGACTATTAATCCTTTATTTCTCTCTTAACAAATGATCACTTAATTTAAACTGTAGATTTGTTAGAGTTTCATAAAAATACTAAAAAAGATTGCAAGTTTTTTTTCTGTTAAATTTAGCTGTTGAAGTCTTCTCTCTGTAATTTTGAAATTTTCCAGTTTCCAGAACTTGAAAATAGATAGTATTTTTCAACTCCTCAATCTTTTTTCTGTGTAAAAGTAAAATAAGCCCTATGGTGATCTCTCAGTTTGGAGTTTGTACTCTTCTACTTTGAGGTTATAGATAACAGAAAACATTTCTATATTAATTTTCACACATATTCCCTTTGATTCTGGTTTTATTAAATTATAATGGAAAATGCTGAATACGGCAAGTTGGCAATCCATTTTGGAACATTTAGATACCCTGAATAATTATTGAGATCTTTGGGTTATCACCTTTACCGAGTCTTTTGAGATTCATCCTCCCCTATTTTCCATTTAAAGGGGATCTTGGTCCTATGACTTCAGAAAGGACAAGCCCCAAGGTCCCAGCTGTGTTCCCCTTTTATCTCCTAATCTAAGTCATCTCACTTACCTCCTAAGGCCATATATCTTTTTCTGTTCTCTGTTGCATGAAGTGGCCTTTATGCTTCAGAAAATTTAAAGGTCATTTTCCTTTCTTTGAAACCTCACTATGTTTTGTTAACTTACAGTGTCAGTTCCAGTAAAAGAAAACAGAGAGGTGAACTGCCATTTCACTGGTGATAACCAGAGCTTTGGGGAGTACTTCCAACAGTTGTTTTCAACCCCAGGTCATAATGCCATTGTCCCAGACTGAGTTCCCTTCCCATTTAAACTTCATAAACTATAAACCAGCAATGGCATGGCATTCATGGTGTGAAATGAATGTTGCTTCATAAGAAGTTGCTGCATAATAGAAAATACACTTAAAAAAAGAAAAAAGGAAGTAAGTTCAGTTATCAATCAGATTGAAAGTCTGGATAGGGCCAAAAGGTCCTGCTCTCCAAAGCTGAGTTCTCAGAAAGATGTCAGGAGACTAATACCCACTGCACCTTTATAGTAAAATAATTTCTTAGGCAATTCCTTAGATATTCATGTAAAGTTGGACCTTCTGCGATGAAAGCAACAAGTATTGTGAATACATTATTTTTGGCTTCGAGCTTCTATTTTTTTCCCCATTGTTGATGGTATGATCTTACAAAAAAAATCGTATCTTGAAAAAGCTACAAAATACATTTTCCAATCCTCTTTAGCCTTGTATTTTTTACAGAAATGCACTCTGATCTATTATTTTATAATCATATTACATACCTGAATGCTGCCTTTCATCCATTTTCTGACATCAGCAGGTTACTAGTCACATGAAATGAATACTGATTGGATGTGGATGGCATCTACTTGTCAGTAATTCTGACTGGCTAGTTGCTCAGAAGCATGAAGGTCACTTGCTGAATTGTTTGTGCTTTAGTCAATATTGTCCCATGTTCTCTTGCAGACCTGATTTCTGAGAGTATTATTTAACAACAACAGCAAAACAAAGCAATCAAATCTGCACATCAGAATTCTAACCAAGAGCCCTTGTTTCCTTCCAACCTCCAGCTATGAAAATTACATTATTCTTTTTATGCCACGTTCCTTTGAATGGTCCCACAAGAAAACCTTTACATAGTTATCTAAAGAAGCCCAATCCATGTGTGACTAGGTGTCTAAGGGTAAAAATGACAAGAGTTACTAACAATGGAAAAGTCTAAATTGGAGGTCCAAAGTGCACCCATCTTAATCACTTGCGTGCTTCTTAGTCAAAATATTTTTCTTTAGATAATTTAAATACATCAGTGCCTCCACATTTTATCTTCAAAGAAAGGAGGATATAAAATAAAACTTAATCATCACTATCAATTGATTCTACTGATAGAGAAAGTATAATGTTGAGACACTGTAAGGCTTTCATCAGCTACTATTGATGAATGAGAATAACAACTTTTTACAACTGGTGAATGTTCAAGACTGAACTGTGTATGTAAGAGATATTTACAGGCAGAAAGTCAAGGATGGGTGGTGATTGCAAGAAATGTAGATGGCATGACTCCCATTCAAGAGATAAGCCTGCCAAGTTCTCCAACTTCCTAGTTTAGTAACAGCTTCCAGATCATCTGGATGCCTATTAGCCCACACTGATTTTGAACTTATTACAGATTCTTTATTTAAATATGTATGTATTTTTTTTTTTTAATAAGAGGGGTAAGTCCTCAAATTGCCCATGATTCTTCTGGTACAGAAGTTAATAAAACAGCTGAGAAGTAAGATGCAAGAGATTCTCAGTGTCTCAAATCCCCATTTTCTATACTCTTTGACTAGATTATCAGGCTTTTAAAACCATTTTTCATGTTCCTTTTCCCCCTGTATTGTGCATTCTCTCCCTTTTCTTTAAGCCTTTGAGCCTCCATCCTCCATTCCTCCAGCCTTTCCAGTTACCAGCAGTGCCAATTCTATTTCTCCTCTCTCTTTTTATCTCCCTTACTGTCTCAACCAGGACTTTTCAAGTACCTGAGTTTTTTTATTTTTTATTTTTAAGCATTTCCTCTTTTTCTGTTTATCTGCCTGTCACTGTCTTTGCTTTCCTCAGCCTGCTCCCATGGGTGCATTGTTATCTCTTTTTCTCTGTCTTAACCAGTCATTGCCTATGGAGACTTTTTTTCTTTTTTAATCCAGTCTAAGGTAAAGTATGAATAGCTTGCCAGAGAGGTCAGCTGAGATTCAATTTAAAAGTAATGCTATGAAAAATCCAACTTCCATATCTCACTCCTTCTTTGCTGCCCCTGCCAATACCAAAATATAGCAACAACAACAAAACAAATGCCAAGTTAAAAACTTGGTTTTCTAAGACACAAAAAAGAAAATGAGTATGGGTCATCTGGGTCACTAAAGGAAAATCCTACCATTTGATGTGGTATTTAGCAGTGTCGATAAAGAAATTAATGGCCAGGCATGGTGGCTCATGCCTGTAATCCCAGCAGTTTGGGAGACTGAAGGGGGAGAACTGCTCAAGGCCCAGAGTTCAGGGCTAGCCTCGGCACTACAGAATTTATCTCTTAAAAAAGAAAAATCAGCCTGGCGTGGTGGTGCACACCTATAGTCTCGGCTACTTGAGGCTGAGGTGAAAGGGTGCCTTGAGTCCAGAAGGTCCAGTCTGCAGTAAGCCATGATTGCACCACTGCTCTCCAGCCCAGACAACAGAATGAGACCCTGTCTCAGAGAAAAAAAAAATGACTAAATTACGAAGTACATTTTATTTTTTGGTTTATGCTCTTCAGTATTAAGATTTCTGATAATCACACATTGAGCCAACAACTATTTACAGAAAGGTCTGCCTAAAAGGAAGATTTTCCAGAATAAGTAATTAACAGATAGTCAAAGAAAGACCCCTACAGAGGGGAGGGCAAAACGCGTAAGAGGACAGTGCTTAGTAGAAAACACAGACGACTAATAAGATATGGCTCCCTATACTGGGGCCTGCAGGAAGAAGGGGAACAGGCAAGAGATGAATCTCCAGAGATAGACAAGGGCAGAACCACAGTGTTGGCACAAAAGTGGCAATGTTAACATTAAGACGATGGGAAACTACTGATGGCATTTACACAGAAATAGAGGTGGCAAATTTGTGTTATAGAACAACTGTTTGACAGCAGTGTGGGAAATAAACTGAGGGAATGTTAGCAAGGAGGTAGGATGTCCAGTTAAGAGGCTCCTGCAGTACTCTAAGTGAGACATAATTCCAAGTTGAAAAAAAAAATCAAGAAACAAAAACAGTTCAAGAGATATCTAAGTCACGAGCTTAGAAACAAGCTATGTATGGGGAGCAAATAAATAGGAAGAGTCTGGATGACACCCACACTTCTGGCTTGCCTGAATGGGGGTGCTATTCACAAAACAAAATACAGGAGTAAAAATGGATTTGATGGAAAACATGATGAATTCAAATTGTCTACATATTAAAATCAAGTTTATTTTGGGAATTAGAGATTTCCATCAAAGAGTTAGATATATGGGCCTTAAACTCAGGATATAGGTCTAGGCTAGAAGTAAGCTAAAACGAGAGCATCCAAGGAGAACAGGTACAATAAGAAAGAGTCAGTGATTTTCATCCACTTTATAGTTGCTAAACATTTACTGAGAGTCTCCTATAGGTACAAGGTGGTTAGGGATTTAGCTATGAGGTAAGAATATAACAAGAAATGAGTGATCCTTGTCAATTCATTCATCTAATCATGTATGCATTTGATAAATATTACTAAAAATTAAATAGTATGCTAATTAGTAAATAGCAGTACTTAGTATTAATACTAAGAATCCAGTTAGTAAGATTGATAAAGCTCCAATGGTAAGGTAAGTAATTTCTAGTGTAGCTCCTTTGAGGAGTTGACACTAACTGCAGTAGACATAAATCATTGTAAAGACCATTACGGTAAAGGTACGCATACATTGCAAGGGTAAAATGAATGTAAGGGTGACATCAGGGTTCTATATAGATTTGAAGGGAGGACATGTAATCCTAGGTAAAGTGATTGGCATGTACGAAACACAAAGGTGTAAAAGTGCTTATTATATTCCATAGATGGTAGGCAGTCTTGTGATCAGAGTTCAGATTATGTATAGGGAACAGTTGGAAATGAATCTGGAAATATAGTCTAGAGTCAGATGCTAAAGGGCCTTGTAAGAAGCAATAATAAACTTTGTCCTGAAGGTACCAGAGTCAAAAGGTATTCATTTAGACTAATATGCTCAAACAGGTATTTTACAGAGGAAATTCTGATCACTTTATGGAGGAAGGATTTATTGAAAGCCTGGAAATAAACATTTAGGATAATTTAACATTTACTGTGACAGCTGTTATTAAATATCCTAGCTAATAAAAAATCAGTATCAGAGCATTGCTGGAACAAAAATATAAAATGGAATATTGGCTTAGGGGTTAATTAGTGAGCAAACTGAAAGGTTGGTGGACAGTTAAGGACTATGTATATGATCTATGATATGAAGCAGCAAAATATGTGGTAAAACTGTCGTCTCTATTTACTTGCGAGTTAGGCTACATGCTTAACTGAGTAAGCAGATTGAAAAGATGTTCAAAAACCTTGCATTTGCTACTATTGGCTGCCTGTGGAAAACAGCCTCAAAGACAATCCCCAGTGACCCTCATCTCCTGATGCTCATACCTTGTACCCATTATCCTAGGGTCGGTATGAGTGACCAATGTCATGTGGCATGTCACTTTCAAGGTTAGGTCATAAAAGACTGTGGCTTCAGTTTTGGGTGTTGTCGTGCTCACTCACTGGCTTTCACTGTTTTGGGATAACAGATGCCCAAGGAAGCCCCATTATGAGCAGCCCTTTAGGGGCCTTTCTACTGGAAGGCCCATATGGTGGGAAACTGAAGACCCTTGGCAACATCTACAAGCATGTAGGTGATCTTGGGAGTAGACTCTCAGTGCCAGTCAGTTCTTCGCAGACTGTAGCCACTGCTGAAGGTTTGGGTGCAATCTCATGAAACTCTGAGGCAGAGCCACCCAGCTCGCTCCTGGATTTCCAGACCACAGAAATTGTGAGATAATAAATGTTGGTTGTTTTAAACTGCTAACTTTTGGATCAATTTGTTACCCAACGATATGTAAATAATACAGCTGCCTTTGAAAAGATGAGCAAAGGAGAAAATTGCCAAGTTTGCAAGTGGAAACAAAAGAAGAGTCCAGAAGTTTGAGGCTTTGAAGGGCTAGAAGAGCCAGCTGATTCTTGATCTCAAATGGTAACAGATGGAATTTTGAAAGACTTAGAATGACAAAGGGCCAATGAAACCATTAGCTGATAAAAGAAACTTAGGGCAAAGACTGTATTAAGAGTGGGGTTCAAGGTAGCTACAATTAGTTCGTTGGAGAGGGGATGTAGGGGTTAGAAACCAAAAGAAATAAAACATGCTTGAGAACTATTTGAGTTCATTGAGTTCAAAAGAACATTGAGCATGGTTAGCACAAGTTGCTGACTAGAAGCAAATAGATTAATAGACTACTAAGACATATTTCACCAATATATCTTATATATATCCGTAAGATATATATATCCCTAAGAGGGGGCATATATATATATATACACACACACACACACACACACTCTTGGTGATACACATATAACCAAAAAATAATGAGCCCAGACTAAGAAAGCCAGAATTTCTGGGAAAAACATATAATTTTTGAATTTTTATTTAATTGAGAAATTGGCTGAAGAGTTTGCTTTTTTTTTTTTAAAAAAAAAAAAAAAAAAAAAAAAAAACCCTGGACTACCATGAGAACAATGTGAATGAAAAGGTTGTGTAGCCCCTAAGGAAAGCATATTTCCAAATACCCATTTCAGATGTGATTGAGGAAATAGTAGGTGAGTGATCATCTCTACCCCTAGATGGCAGACCTAGGAGCCACTGAATAAAAAGGAGGCAGTGGGGAAGAACACAATCAGAGGCTCAACAACAGTCATCCCTCACCACTAGGTGGGAGGAGGAGGCTTTCATAACACCCAGTGGAATTTGGGGATTGCTTTGGACCAATGAGTAATGTTTCTCCCATTTATACCCTTTTCCCAGGGAGACTCATTCCATTTATCTTCTATCATTTTATATTAGGCATATATGTGATAGAGAGGGGAGGAGACAGACAGCTTATTTTTGTTTCCTTATTTGCTGGACTAAGAGGAAAAATATCTGAACCTCATGAATAAGGCTGTGTATTTTGGTAAGACTGTGGGACTGGAGGTGCCTGCAGTTACTGGGTTTTCTCCCTTAGGGAGAAGGTATGCTATGTGAAAAAAGAAGTACATGGCTCTCTGGAGGTTACAGTGCTGACTGTGGCAGAAAAAATGTTTTGTATTTACCATTCCTCATTTCATTTTCTTCTTCCTGATCACAAACAAGATCACATGTCTAAGCCTCCCCCGTGGTTAGTCTCCCCCATAAGAATGATTTCTCGCCAGTGAATTGTGAGTGGAAGTGAAACGTGTTTCTTGTTGAGGTAGTTATAAGCTAGTGCCTTTCGTATTCTTTCCCTCTTCCCCCATCACAGTGACCTTGGAGGCCATGTTTTTCCAATGGCACAGCTGCAAGGTAGAGAAGAATGACACAGGATTTCCATGTAAAGGAGGAATACACTTTTATTGTGTTAAACAACATTTGCTTAACATTGTGTTATTGTGATTTTAGGAACTACAGTGGCAACTAGGATTAATTATCCCAATTAATAAAAATATTTTTCCCTCCACTTCTCCACATCACATAAGTAACACTGTTTGGGTCATCATCTTCAAAGTTTAGAAAACATTCACCAGATGGAATATAGTTTTACAATGTTTCATTTATAGAATGGTTTATGATGTGTTAATGTATGTATATGCTGTCAAATATTATGAATTAGAACTTATTGTCTATACTGAGATCTGGACCAGACATCCAAATCATATCTCTGATACAGAACCTTTAATGCAAGCATATTTTGCAGACAGGAGAAAATTCTTGAATATAACATTTCCTATTTAAAAATTGTATGGAATACTTCCTATCATTGCATACCTAAAATTCTTCATACTCTTCAAATTCATCCAGCAGGCAAGACTTCTTTCCTTCTAAGCTTTTATGTACATAAGGGCAATTTTATAAACTGTATGTATGTGATTTTGCTAAAGCTAAATACGTAATTTTTCTAGTCTTTCTCTGACTGGATTGACTTTTTATTCTGCTAATCTCTTCATGGTCCCATCTCCTCTGAAAAGATGAAAAGACTCATCTAGTCTAAAAGCTTTCTAACTACAAGTAAACCAGATAAAGGTAAACTACTCCAATGAGTAACTCCTTTATTTCTTAATTTTTGGGATAACAAAATCACATGAAAAAAATCTCACTGCCATGCTTTCAAATATTACATAAATGATATATTTCCATTCTGATCTATATTTCACTGAAAATCACGGTTAACTCTTTTTACATAGTGTTTAATTTGTTTTCATGTGCACATAGAAACAAGCATATCTAAAAGAGTAGTGCCAGACAAGAAATAGTGTTTCTTAAGCTTGCTTCTGGAACAAAATTTAAATATTGGCTATCAAGTCAGGGAATAAAATGATAAAATGTCTGCAGAGCAAAGTTTTTTTTTTTTTTTTTTTTTTTTCCCTGCAGACGGAGTTTCACTCTTATTACCCAGGCTGGAGTGCAATGGCGCACTCTCGGCTCACCGCAACCTCCGCCTCCCGGGTTCAGGCAATTCTCCTGCCTCAGCCTCCTGAGTAGCTGGGATTACAGGCACGCGCCACCATGCCCAGCTAATTTTTTGTATTTTTAGTAGAGACGGGGTTTCACCATATTGACTAGGATGGTCTCGATCTCTTGACCTCGTGATCCACCCGCCTCGGCCTCCCAAAGTGCTGGGATTACAGGCGTGAGCCACCGCGCCCGGCCTTTTTTTTTTTTTTTTTTAAGGGAAATATGGGGTCTCACTATGTTGCCCACACTAGACTCAAAATTTTAGACTCAAGTGATCCTCCTGCCTAAGCCTCCTGGGTAGCTGGGATTACAAGTACACACCATTGCAGCCTAGAGAGTGCCCTGACAATAACTGTGAGTGAATGTAGCATGAACCCTTCAGAATGCGCTAGTGTTGAAAATTAGAGAACGATACATTTAAACACTTGTTAACTTCTTTATATACTTTTCTGATTTTCTTCATTTTTAATAGTAAAAAAATATCTTCAGTTATCAACATGGCTGTTGTTTTCTAAGCCTTGTGTTGATAAAGTTTCTTGCAGTTGAGATACAATAAAAGTGGTCCAGATGTCATGGCTTATTTTCATCAACATTATCTATTTTGTTCTCTTTCACATGTTATTATGACAGTCTTAACATATATTTGAAAACAAAACTCTTTCAATCTTCAGGATGTTTTGACTCCCTTTCTCTTGCTATATTCCCTTCTCACCAATAAAACCATAGCATTTTTCTAAATGAGAGGAGCACAGTGATATCAAACACTGACAATTCATTTCTTAAAGGGCATTCAATTTTCACACTAAATGAGTCGTTCAGAGGATGAGAGTACAGTTCAAGTTATGTGGTAAATAGAACTGAAGAAAGTGAAAGCAATTCATAGGGAGAGAAGAAAGGAAAAGGAAAAATAGAAAAGCAAATAGGTTATGTTCTGTGTGCAATATGAACAGAGAAAATAAATGCTAACCACATTCCTGGTGATTTTCTGTTTCAAGGAAATATCAACCACCACAACTATAATTTGTATTGTACCTCACAGCACATTCTTAGAAGGGACTTTTTAAAAGAAGATGTTGGCAATTAAAAAATATTAGTATTCTGTAAACAGTAATTTATGCTGTACTAGTAACAAAGCTTGATATTGCAATGAAGCTTGGTAGGGATCATTACATTAGTATTATATCTAGCTGCTAATTTCCAAAAGTACAAGAAAGCCTTCTTGATTTATTTCTCTTTCCATATTCTCTTTGCTCATCTGTCAATAATTGAAAAGTACTCTATCAAGAAACTGAATTTGTATGATCTGTCTCCTCTGTAGTGCTAAAGAAAAAAATGTTTGACTCTGTATTAGAATTTCTTGGTCTGGTATATCATTTTGTCTGTAATCCAGGAATATTTTAGAAGGATTTTTAGTGTGTGCATTTCCAGGAGTAAACCACTGTCTTTTTGGTAATGTAATTAGTCTCCAGATGTATTGTCCTCAATTCTTAGATGTAGACTAGATCTGGATAGAAACGGCTTATTTTGTAGCCCTCTTTTTTAGCCATTGCTATTATTAATAATAAGTGAATCAAATGAGCACATCCAGGCTGAGGACTTGATTTAGAGCAGGTTAGAGTGACTCAGAATAAACCCAAGATCATGTTAGAGACACCTGACACTTAACAAATGATCAAAAAAGAGCATCCCATGTACATTCAGAGTTATAATGTAAGTGGATATATTGCTGCATAGGATTGGAATTTAAAATCAGAGTTAAGAGCTGCAGAGATTTCTGAACGGGGTGTATTGAGATGACATACAAAAGAGATTTGTGTAAAGATCAGGAGAATCTAGTTCTTAACCAGCCTCCACACAGCTGACTGTGGTTTTAAAAGCATTCCTTCTTTGATTCTTCTTTGAAATGTAATCCAGTCAGTGAGATAGAAATCTTCGTGCACTTGAGTCTTATTTGTCATAATTATGCATCTTTAGGGTTTCATAATGACCAATTTAATCACTTTGCCGTTTAGAGGGCTATAACAGCCAATCATGATAATAGGTTTGGTATTTGGGAGGAACCATTTAACGCCCAAGAGCTCTTATTCTGAGCCTCTTGATGCTACTTCAACTTGACAGGCAGCTTCTGATTAGCACACGTTGCAAAATCTTTGGTAAAATGCTCATTTCTTTTAAACAAACTCCGTGACCTAGTAGTAGGCATCTTAGCTTGCATACAAGGTCATGATGTAAGAGAAGTTTTTCCAAATTGCTTATTTTCTTCCTAGCCATCCATTAAAACAGTCTGAACACACCAATCAACTTCTAGATTCTCAGGAATTCCAAATGTAGCTTGGTTGTAAGCGGCTGCTTAAAATGCAACTGAACTTCCCAAACTAGCTCTGTTACCATCATTGAATGATATTTAAGTATTTTTGAACTATATCTACCTAAAATTTACCATTTTTTATCAAGTGTGTTGTCTAATAACTTGTTACACTAATATGAAGAGAAACAAAACGAGGTCTTAGGACATTTGTTCTCAATCATTAGTGGACGGGAAGATCACAGGGAGAGTATGCTTATTTGAATGTAGATTCCTAGGGCTTGTCCTCAGAGGCTCTTATTTGTTATGTCTTGGATGGTCCCAGGAAACTCCATTTAACAAGCACCCCAGTGATTTTGATATAAGTAGCCCTGAATGATGTTTTGAGAAATACTGTCTAAGGCCAATTACTAGTAGATTGACTACTATAGATAAAGGCATCTCAGCATTTTATATAAAAACATTAATAAAATGGTTTTCCTTTTTTTCCCCCTGAATATGCCTCAATTTCTTCTAAACTAAATAATCATTTTAAAATATTTTGTAAATAAATGTTTGAGTGCATTTACTTCCTTGGAAAAAAGAAGATAAAAAATACAGAACTTTTTCATTTGCATAGCATGATTTTAAAACTAAATAGGGATTAGACTTTGGAAAACTTTGCCAAGATTATAACTTACAGTATAGCATGAGATGTGGACTGAAATATCACCTACAGTATGTAGAGATAGTCATACATATCATATAGGACTCCATAAAATTATATATTATACATAGATATACAATTATATATTATACAGACACATATATGTGCATGCCTGTGGACACACAGCACAAACACACATGTATGGCTTAATAAATTACCTGACCCAGAGTAGTATTTTTATTGTAAATTGATAATTTGTAACATTTATGGGGTACAAAGTGATAATTCATGAATACAATATGGAATGATTAAATTAGAGAAATCTTACATCATTGTAATCATCAAGGGGCTAGAGACAAATGTTAACATCTCCAAATTATGTGTACCTGGGAAAAGAAAATGTGGCTTCTAGCCACTCTCTCTAACCTAGTCTTCTTTATAGGTAAAGTAAAAGTAATAGAAACACAGAGAAAGAGAAAGTGCCATTTAAAGATAGGCAGGCTGCTACCATGAAAGCAATGCCACAGATTGCACTGCAGGTTGCTAAATGTGCTGAGGTTATTACTATTGCCGGCTTGGATGGCAGGAATAAGGCCATGCCATGCTTTAGGGTAAAGAGGAAAGGAGATTATTCTTTTCCCCATCCTTGTTTGCTCTTCCACACTCAACTAGATTTTTCACCCCTCAGTTATCCCAATGTCTTGTTCTGAAAGGGGCAGGTAGACAGTATGGATGTAGAAACTAAGTTATTTATTGTCTTTGCCTCCAGTATAGTTTGAGAAGAAAATGTGCAACACATACATTTTGCATAAAATATTTCACAAAGTATTTTAGCTGAGTAATAATACTTTGGGTTGTCATTGCCAGATTAGATGTCCCCAGCCCCCAGCTCCAACTTTACACCAGCATCAGCCTATGGGGACCCAGTAAAGATGGCAGTCTAAGCTCTCATTTCCAATGACAGCAGTAGTTAATGAGGGCCAGGGGAGGGTAAGGGTGTCCTAGTGATGATTCCCACCTTGGTGCTCTCCTCCTCCAGGTCAAAAGCCTTTTTTTTTTCTTCTGTGGCTGCTGGTCTTCTTTCTTTATTGTTTTCAAGATGTATGTTTGGATTTCTACAAGTAAGTAGGACGATCAAAGACACCCTCCCTTTTCTATTATCAGGGTTAAACCAGCATACAGATTAGATGATACCACTGAGTAGATTTGGTCATTTGAAAACACAGAGTCAAATCTTCTCATAAGATGCAAATAAACATAAAAGTTAAGATTCATTTCACAAACCTTTTAAATAAAAAGCTTTTCAAAAATGCATTTATTTTGCATGTTGATGGCCTTGCCACCATTGAAAAAGACTATCAGATAATGTTGATAGAGTTCGTAAAGATAATTAAAGGATAATATACTGAATAAACAGTAAATTTATGACAAAAATACCATCTAGAGATAGATACTTAAAAGGTTACATTGATATGACTGCTCATTAATATATCTGCTGCTCTAATTAATGTTGTCAGGGTAACAGTGGCCTCCCTTGGGTACTGGCTGCCACTTTAGTCACAGGACTTTGAGGACTTGGGAGAGCCCTCTTTTCTGCTCTGAAATTTCTCTCACTACCCAGTTGATACCAGATGTATGGATGGTGCCAATTTCTCCTGCATTTGTTTTCAGGTTTCTGAAGTTCGATATTGCACACAGACATCAGCTTCAAAGCTATGTATGCCTAAGTATTTTTTACTCTGTAAGCTAGGAATACATTTATATTTCTCCTACATACTCTATATAGTTACCATTATTTGTAAGTCGAATGTTTATAAAGCACAAAGATTTTTGGGAGAAGGTGATAGATAAATGCTTGGAAAAATAAGCAAACAAGAAGCCCTGTAAGTTTTTCTAGTGGCAGTTTGGATATGTTAATACAAACCTGAGCTCAGTGCCACTGTAAAATCCAATACATCCTCATAACAGTCTTGAAAGTGTTAGGAAAAAATTCATCTAGCATTTTCATTTTAACTGCTGTATTGCCTGTGATGGTGTATTCATCCTTTCTTTAGTGCATCTAGGAGAAATAATTTAGTATTCCACAAAGGAACCAATTCCTCAACATTTTTGATTATATTTTGTATGTTCAGATAATCTTAACGTTTAATGATTATGTAAACTAAATTCACCTATTCCACTTTTGAAATTTGTTCATAACTTGTGTACTGAAAGTTTTCTAAGTCATGACATGTTATGCTAATTTGATTATTTTTATGATATTTTCCTTGTGTTCTTAAAGGAACAGACATATTATAGACATGGACATACATTTTTTAAAACGTTTGCCCTGAAACTTATGACATCTGCAATAGTGGCTTTAAAAAAGAAATTTAAGTAAAAAATGTGGTATCTGTATAAAATATTGAATGATCAAGTTTTCCCCATCTCATTATATTTTTAATTCCTTTCCTTATTAGTATGCAATTTTTTATTACTGATAAGTGGATGAATCAAAATGAGAATATTGATTTATTTCAGCACTTTTTACCTGTAGAGAATGGTGCTGTGGGTCACATCAGTGCATTCTTAGAAAAAATGCAGAGATGTCTTCTAGGTTTGAACTTTGTTTTGGGAGATTAAAAATTAGTGGTTCAAGTTCTAGAGCTTCTACATAGCGGAAGTTGGGAAAAAGAAACCTTGGGTTTTCTTTTTTTTTCGTTGTTTTTTGTTTGTTTGTTCTCTACCTTTGTGATTTGAACCTGGCCTTTGGAAATGACCACTGACAACCTGGCATTGCAGCACTGACAACAGCATTAAGGAGAGTGACTTCCTGGATGTCAGTATGGCATCAGCTCTTCAACTCTCCAGCTCTTATTGTTGGCATATTCAGGAAAAAAATAACCAAAAAACAGCTTCAGGGAAAGAGGGAGGAACCAGGATGAAATTATATGAGTCTACTACCTGGGCATTTGTGAGGAGTGACTTCTAAAGAGGAGAAAAGAATAGTCTCACTATAGATATGAAGGAGCTCTAGTCATTATGATGAAAACAATTACTACCCTCAAAAATGCAACTTTATTTGGTAATGCAACTGAGAAGTGGATTATATCAGTTATAAAATTATTTAGTTATAGAAAGTCATGACCCTTGTGATTCTTTCATGAAGCTTGGTTTCTCTTAATGTATTTTAGTCTTTGTAACTAATATATTGTGCTGTTGAATAGTCATTAGAATAGCCATCTTTAACTGCTGAAAGTTAGCCTCATTTCAGCATGGAGTGAGTGATCCTCATATATTGGTAGTGGAATGTCTTGGGATTTCAACAGATAAAAGAAACAATGCAAATGTAGCGTCATTAAGATCAAATATTTAATTTGAGAGCTTAGTTTTATACTAGAATGAAAAATGAAATTTGGCCGCAGGTGCCTTCACTCTTAGCTTTAATCTGTGGGCTCAAAAGAAACTATAGTGAAGTTTAGCAATTATCTTTGCATTCTACCCAGATGGGGATTTGGCTGATGACAGGCATTTGCATATGGAGATGCTGGGGTGATAATCTATTAGAGGATGGCTTTCTCCTCATCCCTCCCTGAAACAGTTGTGTCCAGTCTGATACAGGTATAGGTGAGAATGTAGATGCTGGGCATCACATACTGCCCAGATTTTCAGAGAAAAATACAAATAAAGGTTTGTGTAAAACATTCCTAGAAGCTTCCCTGTACTTGTATACCAACCATCTTTAAATCGTGCTGGTCTGTCTAAGCTTGTCAACTTTCCATACATAGTATTCATTAAATAATGTTTCCATAAATCTTCTTTTAAAATAAGGAAAGAAGCCTGTCCTGCCCCAGGGGCCATCCATTTTCTGTGTAATGTCACCATTATTCCTGCCAGTAGCCAGGTAATTAAGGATACACATGATCAATAGGCTTGCCCCTTCCGGAGCTTTGTTATCTTCACCTAAAAGTGCCTGTTCATAGTGAAGGTCAGTACTGATCCCTGTCAAGGGGGGCTTTTTCTTCTTGCTTAATTTAGTGCCCCTCCTCTTCCACGGTGTTCAGGATCTGGAGTACTGCTTGGAACATGATAGAAGCCACTCAAGGAATGCTTGTTGATGATGATGGTGATAATTATTTTATACTACAGACCACTAGTGCCTTCTCTGATTAACACCAAATTCTAATTATGGAATTTATGTTTTTGTTGTCAATGAGTTAAAAAACTGCATACATTTCAGAGGATGTTCAGAAGACAGTTTTAGGGTTTTTTTCCCCCAGTAACCTATTTAATGACCAATGTTTCACTAGACTTAAGGAGGTGGAGAGAAAATAATAAAATATGAAGATATATGTTTTAGTTCAATTTATTTTACATGCTAGTAATAGGACAGAAGTGTCATTCAATACAAAACTAAGAAAACTCATATTACATTTGATTCCCAATGACTTATCCCCATAATCAAATTTTCTTAGAAAATTAGTGGACATTTTTTAGGAGCTGGTGAGGAAACTTGTATATATTAATATTTTCCTGAGTATAACAAGTGATTAGTCTGTGGGGACATATGAATAATCATTAGAGAAAATTTAGCTTGAGATACAATATAGTAACAATCAGAACTCTAGATTGAACAAATACCTGAGATTAATTTATTATAATTACCCAACAACTGGTTAAAGGAATACTTTAGAATACATTTTACATATACACTTAAGAATAATTTAGAACCTGTTTTTATAAGCAACAAGGAACATGTGAACTGGATTATAGTAAAGTTAATTCATAACTGATTAAATTTTTTTCCTAAAGAGTGCTAATTAAAGGATTGATATCAATTTGAGGGACTTAAAAAAGAACGTGATAATCAAATTTACAGAGAAGAATCAATTAAAATAGCCAAACCATAGAATAGCAGTAATAGTAATAACTGCACTTTGAACATTTACTACATGTTAGGAAATGTTAGATGGTAGAATAGTATCCAGTTTGTGAGTTCTACTTCTGGGCTGACATACGCAGATAAACCCCCCACCATCTTTTATTTCAAGAGAGATCTATAGGGAATTGGGGTTTTCTTTGGTCTGTTGTAACAAGAATTTCAAAATCATTGTTTTACAGTATAATGACTTCAGTAATAAAACAAATCTGCTAACATGTAACAGAGATAAATGTAAAGTTTCCCCCTTACATGAAAAAAACAAATGATGTAAATTCAAAATGGGAAATACATGGCTCATTAGCTTTGTGTGCGAAATGACTCACAAGTTTTAGTTGCCTGTGATCTCTCAGACACTAGTTTGGCCGTGGGTAAAAAAAAAACCAACGATTTTTTTTAAGTCCATACAGAACTTATTATTTGAGGTTAAATTTATGTAGTTTTTGCTTATCCTTTATTCATTTCTTATTTATTAGTATTTGCTCAGGAAAGGTCATTTCCTCCCCTCCCCTGAGGCTCCCTTTAACTTATCAAGAAAAATAAACCAGGTCTCTTCAACCTCAGGGTAAGGATGGATTGGGTCCTGGTCAGAGCTGTCTTCCCAACTGGGAGTCCTCCCAATCTCCCACCCACAGAGATAAAACCAAAGACAGCATTGCTGGCCTTTTCCAAGCACGACAAAAGATAAGCTGATTGGCTGGCAAGATCCACGTACAGACTGGGGTGACCACGTGACTCATTAACTGTTAATTAGCCTCGTGGAACTCATATGCCAGTATGTATAGAAATCGCAAAGGATGCTTGTTAAAATGTAGATTCCTGAGCTTGTGTTTCAGTACATCTGGAGTGGGGCTTAGAATGCTATATTTATAAAATATATAGTAGATTTACTTTGTGTTCATTTATATGCTAAGCAATTCAGCATATATCTGTGAGCAGTAAGTATGCCCTGGTCACCCTTCTATAGTATAGCAGTATCACCGAGGGTAAAGCAGTGAATAAGATGGACAGTGTACTTTCCATTGTGGGACTATGAGACTTACATTCTACTGTGGGACTATGGATAAAATCTCATAAATAATAAACTTTCAATAGTGGCAGTGCTATAGGGAAACAAAATAGCACAATAGGAGAAGGGTAGTGTGGGGGATGTGTGTGAGCTAAGGTGATTAGAGACAGCTTTCTTTTGGATGTCATATTTGGACTGAGGCCTTAATGATGCAAAGAATGTGTATGTGTGTGTGTACATCCAGTGGGTTGAGGCACAGGAGATCCAGCACAGGAGGCATAGGAGATACAGCAAATGCAAAGGCCCTGAGGTTGGAAGGACCTTGGTAAGCTTGAGCACTACAAAGCAGGACTGTGTGGCTAGGGCAGGGTTTCTCAACAGAGAAACTGTTGTCATTTTGCGTTTTTTATATATATATACATATACACACACATACACATACACATATATACACCTATACACATATATGCACATATATACACACACATATTTAAATATATGTGTACACATATATTTACATATGTGTATTTTATATATTATAATGTATTTTATATATCATATATTAGAATGTACATTATATAATATATATATAAAATATATAATATATAACCATTTGGGTATTCACACATTGTGAATATAATATATAGTGCATATTATATATAGTATATATATATTATGTGTGTGTGGTATGGGGCTTTTCTGTGCATTGTAATTTCAGCAGCATCCTTGGCCTCAACCCACTAGATGCTGGTTTTACCTTCCTGGCTGTGACAATCATAAAAGTTCTCCAGCCATTGACAAATGTCTCCTGGGAGGCAAAATCACCCCTAGTTGAGAACCACTCAACTAGAGCACAGTGAGAGAGGGAGAAAGATAGGGAGTGGGGTGATAAGAGTAGAGAGTGGCTAAATTATGTAGGGCCATAATAATCCCGGGATTTTATTCCAAGAGATACTGGAAGTTACTGGGGGGTTTTAATTGGGGTAAAGGGAGTAATATGATCTGATTTATATTTTCAAAAGGTCTCTATGATGGCTGGGTAGGGAATACAGGATGTGGAAAGTACAAGAAGGGATACCAGTGGGTGTATTGCTGAATAGTCTAGCAGAGAGATGATAGGATTGAACTGGTGTTTAGCAGTTAGGTTAGTGAAAACATGTTGAATTCAGAAAGTGTACTGGAAGAAGCCCTGATAGGAGTTTCAGTGGTCACTAGACCATGCTCAGAAAAACAGCATCCTTGACCCTTGCGTTGTCCTTGACCCAGATGCGTTGTCATCACCTGGGAGTTTAGATACACCGTCCCAGGCCCCACCCAGAGATGCTGAATCCGAATCTGCATTTTACTAGATTACCAGGTGATTGATATGCAGGTGAAGTTTGAGACATACAAGTCTAAGCTAAGTTTCTTATTTTACTTATTAAAAAAAATAGATGCTTTGAGATGAAGAGTGATCTATCCAAGGTCACACAGACATTTAGGAGCAGAGTCAGAACTGGAACCCAGTTCTCCCATCTCCCATCCATGTTTTAACAGCCTGCCTGGCAGGATGACATCTTTCTCCTCTTAGGATTCTTACTTAGAGAGCCAGGAATTATCAGTCTGTCCCTTAATTCTCATAGGATGAGGAAGCGTTATCTTTCAAAAAATAAAAGATTGAAATTCCTCCAGGGAGGAAGAACGAAAGACCCATGATATCAATTTAAAGCAAAAAGCATTTAAAAACCAATTACCAAGCTGTGTTACTGCTGCCCATAGGGCTGTCATCCTTTCCCAGCTCAGAGTGTTAATACTGAAAATACAAAACAAATCCCTTGAAAAGTGATGCCAGGATTGGCGTGTGGGCAACGATGATGAGGCTTTGAGATCAGCCCTTGCAAAGAGGGCTGCTCAGCTACCTATTCAGTAACAGGAATCTTCCGGATCACAAGGAGCAGGATTTGCAACATGAACAATGTTTCTTCTTCCTCCATGGGAAGACACGTTTTGGAAAGCTGAGTATCAGTCAGTGTTCCCCTTGTCTTCATCACTCTCCTCTCTGGCTACTCTAGACTTGCTGCTTTGTTATCCCCCAGGGACATGGGCCATTTGTCAAATTCTCTTCTCCTCAAAACCTAAAGCACAAAATAGCTACTGTCCTTTCTGGCAGCTCCTGCAGAGCTAATACGTTGTGCTTATCCTAATATGTGGACCCCATCATGTCCTAAATTAAAGAGCCTGGTTTGAAGGATGAGCTTCAGGGGAAAGAAGAATAAAACAAAGAGATTCAATTCCCTGAGGCTACCATTCATAGGACAAGGTACCCATCTCTATCTCTAAACCTTGGACATGTGAGGGAAGCCCCGTTTCCTAAAGAATCCTGAAGGTGGTTTGGTAAACCATTTCTGCCAAGTGTGTTTTCCATTACCTGGAATTAGCAGGTTACTAAGGGGCAGATAAACCAACTGCTGTATGAGCACAGTGGTTGGCGGGGAAGGAGGCTGCCGCAGGCTCTCATGGGAGGGAGGAAAAAGCTGAAAGCCTTTTTAGGGCTGGGTGTGAAACTGCTCCTCTCAGTCGGAGACTGGCCCCCAAAAGCACACAGCTTCTGCCACTGAGCAGCTGTCAGCTGCCATTAGCAGGTTCCTGACAAGAACATGTGGAGTTCTCCAGTCCTCCCCAGCAACCCAAGCTGGGCAGTGATGCCGGGGTGTGTGTGATGTGTGTGTTTGTGTCTGTGCATGTGTGTGCACACATTAGAAAGAGACAACAAAGAAAAGAGAGATTAAACAATGGTTTCTGAACTCAGATATTTACCCAGCATTAAGAGAAGATTTGAGCCACATTTTCTCTTTTGGTATTAGGGACTTTGGGTAAGTCATTCAATGCCTCTAGCAAAAATCTATAATGTATGCACTCCTTTGTAAGTGTCAGGCTCTATTCTAGAGCCCATTGTGGAAACCGTCTCACTTAATCATCACAACAACCTGACAACACACACACACACACACACACACACACACACACACACACGCGCGCGCGCGAAAACTGAGACTTGAGAAGGTTAAGTAAATTTCCCCAGAATCCCTAGACAGGGATGATGGAGTCAGAATTCCATGGCAGACTGTGCGACTGTGAGTCATAATGAATCAGCAGCTGTGCCTCCTCAAACAGGGATGGGCACCTCGCTGTGTGTCTGAGTGATCAACCAAAGTCATGTGTGGGAAAGCATCTGGTACACTGAAGGCTGCACCAATGTCAGCAATTGTTATTTAAAGAACTCAACATTAGCTTATTCATTCATTGAGTACTTGTGGTGGACCTGGTTCTATTCTATGAATTATAGTTATAACACATGGAAAAGGAGAGTGAGAAAAGATGATATTGGCTCTTCTGTCAAGTAACTTACATTTTATCAGGTGTTGACAATAAAAATATTTTATCTGTATGACAGGTTCATAACCCTGAAGTTGAGGACACCCACATGCTCACCAAATGAGACTAAAGCAAAGTGCCTGCTTACCTAACCCCTTTTCTAATAGAGACCACTGATGGGGAGTTCTCTTATCAGCATTCTATGAGCTGCATTTAACAGTAACTGTGGGATCTCCTTTTATCTCTCATACTATCTCTGTCTCCATGGAGTTTCAAGACAAATACCTGAAATGAGTAAATCTTAATTCTGAAACAGTTATGCAGTTTTCCCAAAGTCGTAATTCAGCAGACATAATCTAGGCACTATATCATAGCAAACGATGGTTTATCTGGTGTTCATCACCTAGAAATACCATTACTAGCGGGTGCTTCTGTGCTCCAATGGTACAATGATAATTGATGTTCACAATGATTACCCTGAGGCAGTGCAAGTTCCTGAAGTGCTTTGTAGATCATAGAAAAAAGAAAAAAGAAAAAAGCTTCCTTTGTCATATTTTTGCATTACAATTGAACATAATACAATTCTTTGAATATTAGTCACCAGTAATAAAATACGTGCTTGCATCACTGATCAGAGCACTTCAATTCCCCATTATACACCATTATGCCAAAAAAAGAAATTCTGTACAGACATATATTCCGTATCTTTTATTTCCTTCCAAAAAAGCTCAAGCTAATTTTATATAACTGAGTGTCTGGCCATGAGGAACACTGAGGGGAAACTGCTTGTGTTAGTTTTTTATTGCTATGCAAACTTAAGTTTATTATCTTACAGTCCTGGAGGTGAGAAGTCCAAAATGGGTCTCACTGGGCTACAATCCAAGTGTCAGCAGAGCTGAGCTCCTTCTGGTAGTTCGAAGGGGAGAATCTGTTTCCTCGTGTTTTCCAGTTTCTAGAAGCTGCCTGCAGTCCTTGGCTGTGGCCCCCTCCTCCATCTTCACACCAGCATGTAGTGTCTTCAAGTCTCTCTCTCCAACTACAACCCTCGCTTCCATCTTCATATCCCCTTGGCACTCTAACCTTCCTGCTTACCTCTAATAAAGATCTTTGAGATTACATTGGGCCTATCCAAATAATCTAAAGTAATCTGTTCATCTTTAGATTTTAATTTAATTGCATCGGCAAAGTCCCTTTGGCCACGTAAGGTAATATATTCGCAGGTTTCAGACATCTTTGAGGGGGTCATTATTCTGTCTATCACACTTCTCTTAACAACAGCTTTTCATGACAATGTTATCCTTTCCTTTCTTTCCTCTTGGACTTTAATTTTTAAAACAATATCCCCTTTCTATAGATGATGAGCAGCGTGGTCCTGAAATGAAATTATAGAATTCCTTAAGGTCATGGGAATCAAGTTCACACAGAAGCTCTGCTAACATTTGTCCGATTCTCACCTTGACCTGGTCCAAGCCAGCAGAAGAGAGGCTCCCCTGGCAATTGCCCACTGCACTGTGTGTGGCTTACTAGCACTTATGCCCTAAAGAGGGCAGTTGCTTAGACTTCTGTTTCTTAGAGCCTTCACTTAAAGATGCGAGGAACTTGAAGTTAGAGCATAAAATGAAAAAAACAATGATGAAGGATATTTTCTTGGTGCCAGACAGTGGAGAACACACGGGGATATTAGGAAGGAGAAATGCAAAGGCAGAAAGCCAGGCTGAAAGAAGCTTTGGACACCATCTCACAGGCCTTTTGAATGTGAACTTTTGGCTGCCTTCCCAGCTGCACCACATACCCCTACACCCCTCTGTACATTGCTGGAAGAGCAGGAAAGCATCTTTTAGAAAAAAAAAATCTCAGTGCACTCACAGAATAAGGGAAAGTCATGACTGAGGTTATGAGAGAGATACTAGCCAAGGGGTAGTGGAGGTTACAGCTGTGTGTACAAAATGTCCAGACAGGAAGAAAGTACATGCAAATGGAGCCAAATGGGCTTCTGTTTCTCAGCTGTAGACAAATGTCCTCTCTGCTACCCTTTTGCCCTCGGCTCACTTTGGCTGCTTGCCTCTGAATTATGTTAAATGTTTCTCTTTTGTCTCATATTTGGGTATTTCATAAGCCCTGATATTTGCAAAACCATTAGGGTTTAAATAGGATACCTGACACATCTATTATAAGCAATATTTGAAAGAACAAAATCCATCATTTCAAGACTGGTTAAGACATAGATGAAGTCTGCTATAACTAAAGCACTAGGAAAGGAAAGATGCAAACATGTTATTGTTAACTGTGATAGTTTTTTTTTTTTAACTTCAGAAATTTTAATGGAAGAACAATATAGCCACTATCTTTACCAAGAGCTTAGCAGGTCAGGTACTATGGAAGGTACTTTATGAAGATTATCTCTGTAGGATGTACAATAGTAATGAGAAAGTTCTATGATAGCACCATTTTGTAGATCATTGTATGACTGAAGGAAGTCACTTTACCAAAGTCACACAGTTTACAAATCATATCTAAAACTCAAATGTAGGTTAGCCTACTTCCTAATTGTATTCTTTTAGTTGCATTACATATTTCCTCTGTTTATCTAATACCTTTTACTTTATAGGTAAACTAAGAGAACTGTGTAGTATAGAAAGTCTCTTCTCAGATTATTTGATAATAAAGGCAAGATCTAATTACATTGGATTTGAATATGGCAAGAGTTGGAGCTCCCATATTTTGCCTTTCAAAAGTCATTTGGGTTTGTTACACTCAAATCTCATTATTCTCTAATCTTTTTATTCTGTAAAGCAGATTGCAGTAGGTTGAATAGTGGTCCCCCAAAAGATATACCTAAGTCCTTACCCCAGTACCAGTGAATGTGACCTTATTTGGAAACGGGACTTTTGCAAAGTAATTAATTTAAGGATCTTAAGATGAGATCATCCTGGATTAAAGCTGAACCCTAAATCCAATAACTGTTAATAAGAGAAAGGGAAGGGACAGTTGAGATACACAGATACAAAACACAGAAGAGAAGGCCACGTGAAGACAGAGGCAGAGATTGGAAATAAGCTGCCACACGCTAAGGAAAGTCAAGAGCTACAATAATCTAGAAGAGGCAAGGAAGGTTATCCCATTAGATCTTTCAAAGGGAGTGTGGCCCTGCCAATACCTTGATTTTGGACCTCTGGCTTCCAAAATAGAAAACTATTACACAGATGTAGTTGATGGTGCAGATGTCAAGATAGTTTGACAAACATTACTGAGAAAACCTGTGTGATTCATGACTGCAGCTATGTCTCAGGGATACATTTTTGTAGTTTAGCTTCTTGCTGATGCAAACTGAGAAATCGTAAAGTGTTATAATATTTATTACTAAAAATCTAAAACTCCAATTGACATTCAGGGCTTCAATATAATATTCAGTGTGGTCCCAGTACAGGAACAGAATGAAAACTCACAGTCCCTGTGCTTTCAGGGCAAAAATTCAGGCCAATGCTAAAAAATATTTCATTGTACTTGAATATTCATCATTACAGTGATACAAGCAAAAAATTTTCATTAAAGCTAGTAATAAAAATGATATCAAGTTCATACACATAATCTAAGTAAATGTATATATGTATACATATGCACATACACATATATATAAACATGTATGCATACATACGTGAAACCAAATGTGCGTGTATATATAGGTAGGTGTGTATATGTACATATATATACATTTGATTCATTTCCATGTATACATATATGCATATATACACATGTATACATAAGCACATATATACTTGTGTGTATATATGTACCACTTTTATACTATTTCTTGCACATTTGATTGATTTCTTATGAAAGATCAACAGGGAAACAATTGCATATGGAATCCCTACTAACATCTGGTAGATTTGCCTCCTCTGATAAAACTCAGGAATGTTCCTTGGCAATTCTCTCTGGACCTAATTTGTGATTTATAGGTGATCACCTGTAGAGCTCTGGGCTTGGGTTCTGAAAATTCATAGAATCATACATGAGTGTCTTGTGGCTTCCTAGTAGCTTCCACATATGTGAGAAATTGTCAATGGAGAGTACCTGAGACATGACTGACATGAAGTAGGCACCCATCATTGACACCAGTAGTTGAAACTAATGTGATTGTTCTAGTGGTGGTGGTAATAGTAATAGTAGTAGTAGTAGGTAGTAATAATAGTAGTATTGGTGGTGATTGATAGTAGATGAGGAAAGACATGAATAATCATTTTGGTTTGTCCAAATCTTATAGAATTCTCTTATATAAGAAAGAAGGCCTGAGGAAAGAGATCTAACTCCTTATCTTAGTGTTTCCATGGATATTGAGAATCTGTTCAAACCCAGAAAGATACCATCTCAGTCAGCTGAGATCAATCATAAATTTTCTGGATCTCTTGAAATAATCCTTCGCCTATCTCCACATGAGGACTGTCTTTATGATCAGGTCAGAAGCAAGATTCAGTCCTTACAGACGGGCCATGGTAGCAGCCCTTTATCACATCCCAGTCCCCAGTCTCCCACCCTTACACAGCGTGATAGAAGAACATTATGGGTTACTTCTGCTGCCAGACATTTCCTTGGCAGAACCACACCTTTGACAAGAAACAGAACTGAGTGAAGATTCACATAGATTCTCAAAGGCTTAGCAGCATCACACACTAGCCTCAGCAGAGCTGGTGATCCACTCTGACATGCAGCAGCTGAGTCAGCCTGCTGTGGAGAGCTTAGAGTGCTTAATCGTTCCCGGGGGAATTATCTCCTCTAGCAACAATCAGTAACATAACTGCCAAGGGTAGAAAGTTATAGCTGCTCACACATGCGTAAAAAAATATTTCCTTTCAGGCTGGCCTTAGTGTGTCACAGGAATAATCCAATGGGGTGTTCTTTGGGTCTTCTGGCATTGTAGAGAAGACAATGTTTTCTGGCATTGTAGAGAAGACAATCAGGGTTGGCTCTGCTGATAGGCCTTTCAGACTTTGGGGTGGGGAGCTAGCAGGGGGCAGTGCTGGTTCCATTTGGTCCTTGGGTTATGGCTGCATATTCTGAGTTTAAGAGAGGATTTACCTCTAAGGTATAGCAGTCATAAAGAAATATGGTAATAGGGCAATTAAAAATCTGTGACCCCAGAGTTCAAAGAAAGACAGATGAGCAGAAGGTCCTGTTGATCAGCGTCATGTGAGCAGGTATTATATACTATGTATTGAATTGTGTCCCCCTAGAATTCCTAGGTTGAAGCCCTAATGCCCAATGTGATGGTATTTGGAAATAAGGCCTTTGGGAGATAATTTGGTTAAGATGAGATCGCAAGGGTGAGGCTATCATGGTGGGACTAGTGCTCATATAAGAGGGGCCGCCAGAGAGTTTGCTCATTGTTTACACACACACACACACACACACACACACACACACACACACACACACACGAAGTCATATGGGAGGACCTAGGAAAATGGTGTCTACCAACAAGCCAAAAAGAGCCCTCATCAGAATCTGACCATGCTGGTACATTGATCATGGACTTCTAGCCTCCAGAACAGTGAGAAAATAAATCTCTGCACTTTAAATTCCCCAGCTTATGATATTGTATTGTAGCCCACAGCTGATGGATACAATGTAGTAACTTTTTTTTTTTAATAAGTGAGCTTATTTAGTTATATTAAGTAGGTGGGCTTTTAGAAGTCATTATATATGTATCAGGCATAGTTATCACACTTAATTATTTTACTAGAAAATAAAAGATGTTTATCTCTGCTCTCATCATAGGAATCCATCCATCTTCACACAGATGGCTCCAAGTAAGCCTGTCTAAATTCCAGTTACTCAAAGAATTGCCCCCTGCCCACTTCTCTGTCTGTATCACAGACGCGACCCTAAGCAATGGGCAGCTAAGCCCTCAATACCGTGTTATCATCAGAATGACTTTTGTTCTGAGGTAAAATTCTTGAATATATAATTTGGTGCAATCTGAAGCAATTTTCTCATTTTTTGAAAAACATAAAATGTCTCCTGGATTGTTCTATGAAGACTAACTTTCTGTGACTATTTTCCCATCTGCCTTTCAAATCTCTCATCCCCTGATCTGGATCTGTCTTCCATAGCCCAAGCAGCATAAAGACACAGCAATCAGGCCAAAAAAATTAAAGAAAAAAAGACTGACATCATTCAAAGACTGACATTTTACTTTTTATTAGTAGAATACCTTAAAGAATTAGATCTGATTTGCATTGATATTTGCCAACTGAATTATTAAAGTTTTTTTTTTCTTTTTCTCTTCTCTTCATTGGATTTTAACACTGCAGTCAACTGCAGACAAAGCTACAATCCTGTGACTTCACAGAGCCTCATGGGCTTTTGAGTTGACCAACTTGAGAAAAATTTCTGACTTGATGCATGAAATGAAGGCAGGTGATACACAAAGGAAATGACAAGGTATTTTTTTGGCAAGGAGTTTGCTTCTCATGAAGTTTCTTAAGTGACATGGGTAATTTTATTGGCATGTCTTTTATGGGTAGCAAGACCCCATCTGAATTACCTATTGAGGTTTCTCTTTTTTATTAGAATGAATTGCAGCCTCAGTGTTCTGGGAGACTTGCAAATGAATATGCCAAGAGAATGATGAGGATTTCAGAAATGTGTGCACATTTTAAGTGATATGTTAGACTCAAACATCATTAGAATGTAGATAGAAAAAGACAAAGTGGGAATTTCTGCGCAGTTGTTACTTCTAAACCTCTTCATCTAAAGTGATAGAAATTCTTACCAAACAAATGTGATAGCGCATATATATCAAGATATTTTTATAAACACACACACACATGCACTCACTGAAACACTTTCTGTTGATTTCTTATTATTGCACAGGAAGAATCTCAAATGCTCCTATATTTGTGCTTGGTAGAAACAGTACACAACCCTGACTATGTGAAAAATATATGTTTTCTTTAATGCGGGGGTTCTCTAAGTTTACTTTGCGTCAGAATCAACTGAAGGGCATGTTAAACTTCATTTTTGGGTCCCACACCTGGAGTTGCTGATTCAGGTAGATCTGGTGTGGAGTCTGATAACTTGCATTTCTAACAAGTTTCTAGGTGATACAGATGCTGCTGGTTTAGGAATTATACCCAGAACCACTGTTTTGGACTACCTAGAAACTCTGGTTTTATACTTACTTACTCAAGTGGAGTGGAGAATGAAGTTAGTTCTTTATACTATCTAACCAAAATGACTATTGTAATTTAAGTCTTCATTTTGTTCTGTGGAATCTAAGACAGTAACAACAAACAACAGGAAAGAAAAGGATTTAAAGAACTTACTTAAACCCCTATAAAACTAAATTATGGAGAGCAGGGACTCAAACCAGGGTTTTCTGATTCCAAAGTCTGTATTCTTTCTATCAAATTACTCTTCCTCTCAGTTCTTCACATTTGTAGAGAGCCATACATTTTTCAAACTACTTTCATTATCTCATTTGATCCCTGAAAGCAACAGTCTGCAGCAGGCAGGGCACGTATTATTGTCTACATTTTGCAGATAAAGCTACTACAAAAGATGATGAGAAAAGTGGCTACTGTCATTCAGACTGCATCTCTTGGTACACTAGGCAACATTTTTTTCCTGAAATATTTAGTAGTGGCATCTGATGTAGCAGGTACAGAATTAGATGCTGTTCTTTCCAGTGATAGGTATTCTGTGACAAAGTATTATAACCCCATCCCCACCTCCCACAGCATTATTTTTCCTCTTTCCATGATAGAAATGCTTTGAAGGGAAAGGAGGTGAGGATGAACTTTAGCGTTACCAGATTGGTAGGGAAGTGGGGAAAGGTCCCTAACTGCTATACTTCCAATACTAAGGACAGCAGCTTTCTCCACCTTTAGCTCAGAGCTTTTTAAAATTTAATGAGCACCTAGAGATCTTGAGGAAATGCAGATTTTCATCCAGTGGGTCAGTGATGGGACCCAATAATCTGCATTTCCTTTTGTTTCCTCTACAACTTTTTCCAGAAGCAATATTAGACCTTTCCACAGTGATGCCAATTCTGATGGTCAGGGTCCAACCTTGATAGCCAAGTAACAAACCTTATTTCTCAAAAATACTATTATTTTCATTATTCTCTGAACCACCTCTCAATCTCTAGGATAAAACAGAAAAATTGAAAATATAAAACATTGTAACAATATTTGGTAAGTACTATGCACGTTGTAGGACTTAACTAGGTGTTTCTCTGTGCTAGACTACTTATGTGTCCCACAATCTTCCAAACTATTTTGTTCTGAAGATCCTGGATGATGCTCAAACTGTGGTCCATGGAGTGGCAGTGCTCACATTACCTGAGTGCCTGTCAGCAAAGGAGAATTTCAGGCCCCACCCGGACCCACTGAATCAGAATCCATATTTTAATACGATTCTTCAGATTTCCTAGCACAGTTGTAAGAGGAGTTCTTCCAGTCATCTTTGCAATCCTCCTGTGATTTACAATGTCATCATTCTGTTCACCTGGCTTGTAATCTAACTTCCTGAGAGGCGCTACTTCTACAGAATTCTAAATTCACCAAAAGAGATAATTTAAGTGTGAGATCAGGTGAGGAATCTGTATTGTTCAATACCTTTTCTTCTACTTTGGGTAATTCTGATGATCAGCCAAATTTGTAAATCCAGTGGGCATCTAATAGTGACCACAAAAATTATGCCCCAGATGGTCACCACCAGAAGGATTTTACAATAATCACAAGAAGTATTATAAAACTTAAAGCTCTTGTAATGGGGGTTCCTTCTTCAGTTTGACTCAACATATGAACTGTCAGAGTGAGACTGAACCCTTCTCTACCACACCTTCACCCTCACAATAGCACAAGTTCATTGCATGACAGTGTTGAGATCTTTGTCACCACATACATAAAGAAAAAAACCCTTTCCCAGATACAAAATCTGCAATAGACATTTCACAGTGTTTTTTTGTTGTTGTTGTTTTGAGATGGAGTCTCACTCTGTCGCCCAGACTGCAGTACAATAGTGTGATCTTGGCTCACTGCAACCTCCACCTCCCGGGTTTTAGCGATTCTCCTGCCTCAGCCTCCTAAGTAGCTGAAACTATAGGCACATGCCACCCTACCCAGCTCATTTGTATACTTTTAGTAGAGATGGGTTTTCACCATATTGGCCAGACTGGTCTCGAACTCCTGACCTCAAGTGATCCACCCACCTTGGCCTCCCAAAGTGCTGGGATTACAGACAAGAGCCACTGTGCCTGGCCTAATATTTCTCAGTGTTTTCAGGAAAGAAAATGTCCTATATTTTAAAGATGTATATGATACAGTACTATAAAATTATAGTTTATGAAGACTCTGTTCTTTAAATGTAAGCTTTAAGCAGTTTGCCACAGAGTCTGACGTTTCCCTAGAATAAGTGATTCATTTGTTCATTCAGCAAATATTTATTGGACACTTATGATGTGCCAGGCACTACAATGGGAACTAAGGACATGCAGGTGGCTGCTTTCATGAGAAAAGTAGACAGTAAAAAAGTAAATGTTTAAAACAATTGCTGAGTGTGATAACTACTGAGAGGAACAGAACAATTGCTCATAATAAATGAGTGATAAGAGATTATCAAAGGGCCAGATACAAGAATGTGGAGATGTGGGAGGATTCTCCATAGCACATTGGAAAGTGACGCAAGTCAGATGGAAGCAGATCAGCATGCCAGAGAAACTCAAGGCAAGAAGAATCTGAATTAGACCTATACAGAGAACTTTCCTGAAATGTCCAGAATCTTCTTGCCAATAAATTACTGAAACTATTAATTGGATAGACTTCAGTTCTATAATTCTACTGGACCATTTGTAATATCCGTTTTATTCATGCATGCTTTATTTATCAGTGTGTATTTAGTTAATACTTCATGACATAAGTTGGGTTATTTCCCACTAATACTTTTATTTTTTTAGAATAAAATCCTTAATTCAATAACTTGATTGATTGATTGAACATCTATAATTTGCCAATTAATATCTTGAAAATATACACATGAATAAGGCATGGTTTTTTCATTTTTATAGCTCTTATAAACTAGGGGGAGAATGAATGAGCACATAGTTAATATGCAGTTTTATTAATTTTATGATGGTCCTTCCTGGAGGAACTATCATCTTGAAGGTCTTGCAGGAAGAAGTTATACTGGTAAAATGATAGTATAAATAGGATAAACAATCATGTATGAAGTAGAAAACCAGAGGTGTGAAGGCCCAAAAGCAAGTGAATAAAGTACATTCTTGAAATATAAAAAGAGTATAATTTCAAGAATGTTCTAGGGATAAGATAATCACTTGAATTAGGGACTTAATGTCATGCTAAGTAGTTTGAACTTTATTCCAAAAACACTGGGAAATAGGAAACGTAAGCAGGAAAATGGGCCGTTTCCACACTTAGAAATAGTAGCAAAGGGTACAATTGGAAAACCGATGAAATGCAGGTGAGAGGAAATATTGGCTGAGCTACATTGTGACAATGACAATAAGGAAGGTGAATGAATTAGTAGTCAACAAGGAAATAAGATAATGTGTGAAATTAATCATTGCTGGGGCAAAGAAAGAAAAGGAGGCCAGGATCACTCTCAACTTTCTGACTCAGACAATTTTTATTTCCTACCCTGAACATCTCTTGAAACTTGTCCTCTGGCCCCTTTGCTTCTGACAACCATGGGTACCATACCTTGATTCGTGAGACCTGAGATTTTCCCCCCTTGGCAAGGATCTAAATCAGATCTACTCTCCCATCTCACGAGGGATATTAGAATAGATCTTAGCTGACATCCATAGACAACGTTGCAAAGTCCATTGTGGACAGTCCACAGGAGCTGTACAACCAAATGAGACTTGCTCCTGTGTACATAAGCTGTATCAACACAGTGTGAATCCTTTTGCATCTTGTTGTTTGGTGGCTTGGTTAACTCCCAAATAAATCTACCTGTACTTCCTGTGAGGACTTTTATTGTGAAAATATCTGCTCATTTCAACAATTCCATGGTCACTTTGATTTCTGAATACGCTTGTTGAAGAAACTATAATGTATTTGTTTATTTGCTTATTTGTTTGCTTATTTATTTTTCTGTGTGACTCCCCTTTGTTGCTGTTGAGTGGCTTACTCTTGAACTTTGCAGGTCATTTTGTGTTTGTGACAGTATAATCATCTCTTGAAACACCAGTTTTGAAAAAAATAAAAAACAAGGGTTTAATTCACTATTATAAGTTCTATATAGCTACAGTTAATAAAATACTTACTGTTATATAACCAGACTGTGGGAAAACTATCCTCTCAGGTGAGGCTGGATATATGAATAAGCCATGCCAGGACTTCTCCCTCTAACAAACAAGACACTGTTATTATCAAGCCCTTTTCAAAACTATACCTTAAGTGGGTACATTGGGATGCAAACGTAATATAAGATATAAAATATTAAGGCTAACTTAGATGTTAGATTTTTAAAAATCCCCTTGGTTGTTGTGCTGGAATAAAGGATAGACCTGAATAAAGAAGAGACTGAGGTGGTTTTCAATCAACTTATTAATATCACCCAAAATGATCACTATTGGCAACTAATATATAGTTAACTAATAATTACAATAAATATTAATAATATAAAGAATAGCTAATAGTGCACCAAGAACTTTGCCTACATATTTTAATTTTCAAGATAATATACGATATGTATTCTATTTTTAAATGTATTTTAAACACAGACTATTTGGAATAGTGGCAAAAAGTATTTGAAGTGGTAAGATGCTGAGAGATGTGGACTCTGTATTTCTGTTTTACTAGGCCACGTACAAAGTTTCTGGTTAAGTTATTGCCTCTCCCCACCCAAGGGTCCACAATGTCTTGGAGCATCGATGTCCAAGTTAGTCCCCCGAGAACACATCTAGGCTGTTTCACTTCTCTTCAGGCAGAGTGCTCTGGAAATCTGATGACACATCTATGCAGGGTAGGAGTGGGGTTGTAGGGTGATGCTAGGGCATTTGTCCAACACTTGCAAGAATAGCCAGCACGTTAGGTTGTGCAGATCTTCTCAATGCCTTAAAGGCTATCCATGTCAGTTACTATGAGCATCTCCAGGATTTTTAAAGTTTGGGCTGGGGAGGCCAGTAATCATGTGGTTAAATTTTGTAGTCATTTTCTAAATTATCCATTTGTTTTAATACTAAGATTATTGAAAAAGAATTTGTATTTACTTGATTAGGCCATTATAAAGCCATCTGTATTGGGAAAATATGTTTCAAATCTAAATTTAAGACATTTTATACACACAAACAGCTGTTTATATACCTGCTACTGTTATACTGAGACTACTGGGAAAGTACACAGCTGTGTGTGTGTGTGTGTGTGTGTTGTGTATATAATATAGTAGATACACTGTTATTTACTACAGTATATATAGTAGTATATACATTGGTATATATAACATCAGTATACAAGTAAGGCACTGGAAATAAAATATAGCAAACATTTTAAAATTTATTTTTGTGCTTTTGGAAGAAGTAAATTGATAAAAAGTAAAAAAAAGTGCGATTAAAAAAAGAGTTTTAAATATTAAAAGAAAAGTAGCATAACAAAACCCCTACATCATTATTTCACATACAGATGCTTGCCTGGATTCTTAAATGCACTATCATTCTAGGCCTGTATATATATTGTTTTTTATACCTGGGATACTCTTTCTTCCCCTATTTTCTTGGCCAGGTCCTATTCATTCTTGAGGTTTCAGCATAATACCTCTCAGGTGAGCTTTGCTGGTCTTGCAGGTTTTGCTACATGGCCCTGTTTTATGGTCTCAGTGAAAGGTGTAATGTTTCCTCATAAGAATCTAATTATGGGGCTATTCATGCAATTACAGATGACCTGACTTATGGTGGCTTGACTTACAATTTTTTGACTTTACAATGGTATGAAAGCCATATGCATTTAGTAGGTGTACCAATTTAGGACAGGGTTATATCTGGATAAGCCCATCCTAAGTCAAGAAAGATGTGAATTAGTTCAGTGTTTTCCTTGCTCTTCCTTGTGTCTGTTTACAGAGTGAACACTGTAAATAATTTTTGCCAAATGAAAATATTGTGAGATGGAGATCAAGATTAATCTGAGTATGATTCTGTATTGACAAATGACATATTTTAAAACCAATATAGAAGACACTGGAAAGAGAACATGAGATTTTTCTTTTCCCCCTCTTTTTAAAGAAAAATTGAAAATATTAAAAAATAAATGCAAGAGATAAATGAAAGCAATTAATAGAATAAATTGGGTCATTATTATCCTTTGAACATTACTCCATGGTCCAAAGCCTTTACCTGCGAAATGCATACGTTTGACTCTTCCACATCCATATGCTACCAAATTTGACTCAAAGAATCTTCTGGAAGGTCCAAAATAATTTCCTGAAACTTAAATTGTAGATAATGTGTTCTTTGTGTTAAATATGAAATCATACTAATTTGAACATGCTAACCTGAAGAACCAGATGATAGTTACTTGCAACAGGTACTTCTGTATTTCAACTTAAATAAATGAGTTCAGTTTAACATTATATATCTCTCTCAAACCCATAAGGTGAGAGTGTAGACTGGTCATATTGGGTAAGTTACAATTAGAAGTAAAATGGATGGGAGTAATAGCATTAATGGAATAAAAAAGTACCATCAGTCAAGGGTTCAGACTTGGAAATGAATTGAAAGGGGAATCTCAGATCAAGTGGTTAAAACTCAATGTCCAATGAGAAAATGGGCTTTCACACACTTCAGATTCCTCTTAGCGTCTCCAAGCACAATATTTTCCCATTCACTACATCAAATCACAAAATATTTTTTAAGTGAGATCTGGCTTGTGGCTGAACAAGAAAATTACACAGTAGGTCTTGGGTTGTTCTCCAGCCTAAAGGGTTAAATCCTCAGTGTATCTTTTGAGTTTTTCAGTGATAGAAAGCTACTGAGGCTGTGAAAACCTTTGAGGAAATGAAATGCATAGAAACTCTTTCTGTGACCCTGAGCAATCCTGACAATACATGATGCACGTTTGAGAAAGGGACTTCCTGATGAATGTGAGAAGAAAGATTTAGAAACAAAGTTAAATGAAGATGGGAGCAGCATTGCTCACAGAAGGAAGATCAAACACTCCATAGAAAATACACGTTATGGTGCAATTGCCCTCTGGGAGTCACAGGATTATGAAAGTCTAACTTAATTAAGGGAGAAAATAGGTCACATTTAATAAAGGCATGTGTGACACATCATTTTGAACTATATAACTGAAGAGGGAAGAAAAGTAATCAGAAATACAAGAAAGGCACACAGAATGCATGAATGTCTTCAAGTTCATCTAATTTAGGTGTTTTTATTTTGTATATATGAAAAATTCACCATTCTTCTAATTTACCTTTTTAAAAGCAGTATACATGAAAAGGAAATTTCAGGTGCAAAAAGAAACAAAATGGCCTTACCAAATTTTTTAAACCAAATTAAGAGGTAATAAATATTCTCCTCATAAAAATATACCATGCATATTTCTTTTTTTCTTTCTCTCATGTCATCAAATGACAGATAATCAGGTATTGTGAACCCTGCACAGAATCTTCCCCTATCCAGGGCTCGCTGTCCCTATGGGGTCGAGCTAATTACAGGTACATTTCCTTTGCAAGGCAGTCACACTCTGTATTGTTGAAGGCACAATTAATAATTGAACAAAGCTAGTTTTTTTTTTTCCCCCTCACATGGCCACGGGTTGCAGGCAGCTTTGCTGTTACACAGGGAGCAGAGTCTCTTGTTTGGGTCTTTCCTATATACCTGTTTGTAATCTCCAAGAAAGACTTCACATTATAGGCTGAAAAGAATCACCTACTGTTTCCATATTTTGAAAGAAATTTTTAAAAATCCCATGAAAACAAAAATCACAGTGTTCTTTATAAAATAGCAAAGGCAAGTTCTCTCTCCTATCACCAGGAATACAACTATGATCTGTTGGTTATTTAGGTCAGATGTGAAAGAGATGAAAGAGGAGGCTGGGGAATGTAGGGGAGAATAGTAGTCTGCCCTCAAGTCTGCAAATGCAACAGAAAGCTAGTTTTGCATGTGCCAGAATAGAATCTGACCCGCAAAGTGGGCCTAGACAGAAGACTCTATAAGAGTAAAGTTGTTTCCTTTGAGATGTCTGAAGGAGCTAGATGGAGGATATCCCCAAAGCCCTACTGTGTGCCATGGATGAGTGCAGCAAATCCTTGTCCTATGTTCCAAGCCATGGCCTTGAGTAGGAGTCTATCAACTTTACTATAAAGGGCCAGATAGATAATATTTTACATTTTGTGGACCAAGTGATCCTTGTTGGAATTATTCAGTGCTGCTGTTTTAGAACAAAAGCAACCATAGAGAATTTGTAAATGAATGAGCATGGCTGGGTTTCAATAAAACTTTATGTAAGTACACTGAAATTTGATTTATATATATATTTTTTTTGCATGTAAAATAAATAAAACTATTTTGATTTTTTCCCATTTATCAATTAAAAAAAAGTATTCTTAGCTTGCAGGCAGTAGATAAATGGAGCAGACTAAATTTGATACCCAGGCTGTGGTTTGCTGACCTCTGTTATTGACTACTGAGAATCCCTGTGAGTGTATCTATTATTTTGGTTGATATTGAAGTCTCCCGGGTCCTCTTAGTTTATGTAAATTCAGCCTTTACTCTGGAAGACAGAGCTTGTTCTTTGGTCTTTTGTTGACTTGAAACATCACAGAAAAACAGGTTATTAAGGGTTCAAATCACATGTTGATTATCATGGGAAAGTTTATGAGAGTTAGTTATGACTACCTGAACTCCTAGACAAGCTGGAAAAGACTCTGAAATTCTGGTTCCACATCAGAAGTTTTATAAACTCAAGGGATAAAAAGGAATCTATCTTTAGGTTCAGTTCAGCCATAGCACATTTTTTCCGAAAAGCCTATTTGCTGGTCAATATGGCACCAAAAGAAATAGTGTCTTTCTATTAATGTAGTTTATTATTTGATTATTACTTGAATAGAATCTTTCCTCTTTTCTAACTCCCATTTCCCTTCTTTATCTACCCCTACCTTGTTCCACAAAAGATTAAGAGATTATAAATAATACCTTTACATAGACATTCACATTAATTAGAAAAGGTGAGACAAAATAAAAATAATGCTAAGAAAAGATGATAGCGGAAGTGTGGTCTAAAATGAACTTGATACCATAAACTTCTATATAGCTTGTTTATAATCAATTTTAATGTGTAATTTATGTATAACAATGTATATATTTTTACACATGGTCCATAAATTTGGCTCTAAGTTTGCTAATAGTCAAACAATAAAGGACATAAATCACTTAGGAAAATGTACTAGGTCCTTTCTTAAAAAAGAAGCAATTTCTTAGGAAAAAAGAAAGTAGAGATGTTGAAATCCAAAACAAATTTCTTCAAAGGGTATTTTCTTTTCTTTTTTCTTTCTTTTTTTTTTTTTTGAGACGGAGTTTCGCTCTTGTTACCCAGGCTGGCGTGCAATGGCGCGATCTCGGCTCACCGCAACCTCCGCCTCCTGGGTTCAGGCAATTCTCCTGCCTCATTCTCCTGAGTAGCTGGGATTACAGGCACGCACCACCATGCCCAGCTAATTTTTTGTATCTTTAGTAGAGACGAGGTTTCACCATGTTGACCAGGATGGTCTCGATCTCTTGACCTCGTGATCCACCCGCCTCAGCCTCCCAAAGTGCTGGGATTACAGGCGTGAGCCACTGCGCCCAGCCCAAAGGGTATTTTCAAAGGAAAACTATGTAAAACAATTAACAATCTCTCAATAATAACATTACAGTAAACACAATGATTTTAGGTGTCTTTTATAACATCCTTAAATATGAGCCAATAGCTTCTATACGAAATTGCTATTCAGTAAAAGCAATGCTTCTTGGGACAGGGGTAGGTGGCATGGGATTGGGGCCAACACAGTGCCATCCAAGTAGCATGTGGTCTGAAGGTTTAATTCATTCCAGTAAAAAGATATAATATCTGCATGTTCGTACTTTAGATAATCCTTTATATATATTTTTTCCATATGAGGTCTAAAATAAGTATGTAACTCAATGAGTTTGAGATTACTCTCCCAAATAAGTGTCTCATGTATATATATATTATCAATAAATAAGTCTCAGGTGTTAATAAGGATGGGTTTTGAGTGACAATTCCTCAAGAAAATAGAGGCCTCTAATAAGAATGCTTGCCTAAGTATAAAACCATTCTCCTGGTTGGTCCAAATTTTACTTTAGAAATTAATTTGAGTTCTAACATCAAACAGAGGACTCATCTTTTCACACCACAAAATACATATATTTTTAAACACATTGTAACCAAACATTATCCTGGCCTTTTAGAAATGTCTCAGTTTAGCTCCTGTTGTACATCTAGCTTTGAATAATATTTTTATAGTGTTCATTGTAAAATGAATATGTTGTAACAAATCTCTAGTTACTTTTATGAGCAAATTTTAGGTGACTATAAGATATAAATTAGTTAACTTTGTGGGTTACCTACAAAATCAATAATATCTTATAAGAATAATTGACCTATTGCCTATCTTTCTGGAAGATTTAAATAGTAGGCTACATTCTATAAAGACTGTGTTATTTGAAAAGACATGGTTTTACATAAAAGAATATGTAATTGGTAGAGTATAGGAGTATGTATGCAGCTAATCTTAAATAATTTGCTCAAATATTTCAATAAAGTTCAGAAAGCAGGAGGCCTTGGAACCTTTTTATGGCGATGGTGGTGAGAAGGGGGAAGAAAGGATGTTTAAGACATTTCTGGGAAACGAGTTTCTGATTTTGACTGAATTAGTATCAATAGCTGGGACTCAAAATGAGTTCACGAAGCTTACTCCATATCTCATGCCCATCAAAGAACCAGATGCCAAGGACAGGACAATAAAAATCAGAAACAATTCTGTATTTTCCTGATAGATTTCCTCACAAGGTGCTACGAGTTAGAAAACTGTAGTTAAAATTAAAGCAAAGCAAAGCAAACAGGCAAAGAACTATGTAAATTAACTCAGACAAAATATTGCCCCAAGACATTCAATCACCAAACGGGCATATAGTTTACATATAATATCGAGCCATTTAATGCTTCTGTATTTGTTGAGTTGCCAGAGAGGGGGGCTGTTCTGTTGAAACTGAGATTTTACAGATAGAAAGATCTATACACATATATATTCAGTACTATGATTGTAAACTTTATAGAGATGAAGACATTAGCAAAGACCATGAGGACCCTAAATAAGACCCATGTTGCCATTCTCTTGGTGTGTTACTAACAAGATACATGCATGCCCTTCCGATGCAACAGAATTCCAAGAGCATGAGGATCTCTTAAACAGTATGTGGCATATTGGAACCTGGAGCATTGCTTACCAGTTGGTGTAAGGTGTCTCCAGGTGATAACAGGTTCAGGACGACCATTGGCCATGCAGACCAGGGTCACGTTGCTGCCTTCATTCACAGTGACATCCGAGGAGATGTTGGAGATCTTTGGTGGGACTGTGAAAACAAAAGGAAATGGAATATGTAACCCTGTCAGTAAGATTAGGCTTGTAGCCATATAACTGGAAGTGCAAATTCAAAGTTTTATAACTTACTTTGAATTTTTGTGTTAAGTAGGGTGCTTTTAAGACCCATGCTTGTCATCTGGTTACCAAATCTATAAGTTTTCCTAAAGTACTCCCATAAGGTAAGAACACCCTTCACAATGGCCATTTGAGTGCTGTAGGAAATAGAGTAGTATGCTGAAAAAAATCTTAGCTTTTAAAAATGTTAGAATGGACCTTATTTAGATATTATAGAGCATGCACATTTATGTGAATTAATAATACATCATTTCTTATTGTTACTTAATTTTCTTATGTATATATAAATAAATATAATCCAGTCCCTTCTCCAAATACCAGCAAAAGAAAAACAATGCGATTTACCGTAAGATTACATTACTGTGTTATTAAGATGTGGTAATACTTTGTTACTTATAATCTAGCCACATAAGGAACATGGGTTAATCACCACAATAGTAAGCATCTAAATATCATCTCTGTGTGTAACAGGCTGCATTAAGTATCTCAGAACTTAAAAAGTGAATTAGTAAGGCCTGTGTCACAGACAGATAGATATTAAAAAATCCTATTACTTCTAATACTTCTGACGCCACTACTATTAACAGTGCAATTAATAGCTAACTTTAAACATTTATTATGCATAAAACCCTACATAGAGTATTTAACAAATATTACTTCAATAACTTATTATAATAAATGATATCCTATGAAGATTTTATTTATGGTTGGGAAACTGAGGCACAGAGGGGGCTAGGTGAGGGGCAGAAAATGAGTTTGAATCCCAGCCAGTTCTAGGCCTTTGCTCATAAGCACTACTTGAATGAAACTTCATCTTCACAACCCAGGCTACCAGATGGCTGAAAACAACAGAAATTAGTTTTTGGTGATGTGAGAAATGAGTCCCCAAGGGCAAGCTCTACTGCTGTCTGACTTCCTTCATTAGTGTTCAGGGTGGCAACATTAGATCACACATTGGTAGGCTTAAGTGGGAAGTGAATTACTCACAAATTTCATCACAGAGGTTACGTACTGATTACAAATAACAGGGTTTATAGTTTGACTGTGATTTTCTTCTTTTTTACTTACTTGTTTAGGCTGTCCCTGAGTAAGTGTGTGTCTGGGGGAAGGAGGAGGATAAAAGAGCATGAAGGAGTTCAATAATGAATTTTATTTTTTCTCATTCTTAGTGTCCATTAGGGACTCTGTGTAGTGACAAATAAAACAGGAACATTTTCTGCTTGCAGAAGCAAGCACCTGATAGCCAAATGATCCCTGCAAATCCTCATTAGGAGACACTGATGGTATCTGGGCAACTGACTGGTTCAGTGTCCCAAGGAGGAAGCAGGATGAGGGCTCTCTGGATCTCAGCATTCCACTCTCATAGGGCCTCTGGGTAGGGAACCGGTCATTACAAGTCAAACCCAATGACAGCAGACTGTAGTTAATTCCAAATATTTAGCAATCTCTGTTTACAGAGTTCCTAATCCTCCTTTTATCTATTGGAGTTAAGGGTCATTTTCTCATATTCACACACTGTCTCGCAGTATGTTCTCACAGACTTTTGCAATGAAAGCCTGAAAGAGCATACACATTTTATAGAGAAGAATATCAGGCACAGAGAAAAATAATGGCTTGTCAAGGATGAGCCCACCAAGAACTATGGCTGGACTTAGAATTCAGAACTCCTGAATGTCCAATTGTTTCGCTGTTTCGTGTTCACAGTTTCTAATTCCCAGCTGAGTAGGCTACTGCTCTGAACATCTTCAAAACAACTGGAATGAACAATAAATCAGTGATAGTTTCAGAACAAAATTTGGACATACTACGTGCCATACTCAACAATCTAAAACCTATCATAGAGAGCGATATAGTAATTCTAAGAGCCCGCATTACTAAAGTTGTAGTTATATCTGAATTGTAACACAGGACACAGCATAAGGAGAAGAAATATAGATATGTTCTGATAAAAATATAAAGGGCTCTATATCCCTAATATAAAACCAGGCAAATTTATAAAAACAGAAAAAAATTACTCAATTAAAAAAAATCCCAATGAATTACTACCTGTGGTACAATTGACTCACAATTTCTCTTTAAAAAAAAATAGAAGGACATATAGCAAAGACTGTATTTACATTTCACACTAGTTAAGCCACTTGTTCAACTTCACATAGACAGGTACTGATAAAGTTGGGAATAAAATCTAGAATACTTCAGGGTTATGTTCTGGCCACCAAACCACACTGCATCTCCAAATGAAGAACAATCTATTCAATTACTGAGTCTCAGAGACTGGAGATACAGAAAGTGTTTGTGCTGAATAGTTAGGAATGTAACCACGTTGTATCATTGTATCCCACACGCCTCCGGATCACTTTCAATGGGTCTCACTCCATCATTTGTTTTCTTACTTTATTTTGTACTAGCTTCTTCCCATAAGCATTTAAATATGATGCAGTCTTTTTTGCTTTTTTTTTTTTTTTTTGACGGAGTTTTGCTCTACAGCCCAGGCTGGAGTTCAGTGGTGCGATCTCAGCTCTCTGCACCCTCCACCTCTTGGGTCCCGGTTCAAGCAATTCTCCTGCCTCAGCCTCCTGAGTAGCTGGGATTACAGGTGTGCGCCACCACGCCCAGATAATTTTTGTATTTTTAGTAGAGATGGGGTTTCACAATGTTAGCTATGCTGGTCTTGAACTCCTGACCTCATGATCCACCCAACTTGGCCCCCAAAAGTGCTGGGATTACAGGCCTGAGCTACAGCGCCTGGCCTCTTTTTGGCTTTCAAAAGAAATTCCTCCCTAAACTCCACATCGCTCTTTTATTAACTTTTATTTTTATTTTAAATTTTTTTTATTGCATTTTAGGTTTTGGGGTACATGTGAAGAACATGCAAGATTGTTGCATAGGTGCATATGTGGCAGTGTGATTTGCTGCCTTCCTCCCCTTCACCTATATGTGGCATTTCTCCCCATGTTATCCCTCCCCAACTCCCCACCCCCCGCTGTCCCTCCCCTATTTCCCCCCAACAGACCCCAGTGTGTAGTGCTCCCCTCCCTGTGTGCATGTGTTCTCATTATTCAACACCCGCCTATGAGTGAGAACATGCGGAAAAAACTTTTTTTCTTTTTTTCCGTGACATAGCTTTCAGGAGATCCTGAGAACATGTGTCCCTTTTTAATTTTTTCCCCATCTTATTAACTTTCAATCCCTTTTTCTAAATCTCTTGAGGGAATTGTTCTACACCATATCGTCATCTCCCATCCACACCTTAACCTTCAGTGCAATCTGGATTCTCTCCTTAAGCTCAAATGAAATTTATTCTCAGGAAGCTCACCAATTATCATACTGTTTTTAGGTCTACGGATAATTTTTGTTACCTTATTTTTCTCTGAAGTATTTGGTTCTGTTGATGCTCCTTCCACTCATTATTTTTTATTCCCCTTGGTTTCTAGGACACCAAACTTAACTGCTTTTCCTCTCATCCTTCTAGTCAGCCTTCTCAGGTTAACTCTTAAGCCTATTTTGTCCTTTCTTTTATCTGTATTTAAGAGTTTGATCATTTACCTCTATCTTCATCTCAATCTATACATTCATTGAAGGATCTTTTCTACTTTCTAGCTTCTGAAGCTACAGCAATCACCATCTGCAGCCCAGACTTTTTTCACGACTGTTACACCTACATTTCCAATGGACTATTCTGATCTGCCTCACAGATACCCAAGATTCAACATAATCAGGACTAAAGTCATCACCTTCATTCCCACAAAACACTTGTGTTTTATTATCTTAGTTAACAGTGTCATCAGGCAAAGCTGTCCAAGCAAAAAAAGTGAAGCATATCCCTTAACCGCTCTCTCTTCTTCACCGCACTTGTATAAAATTGATCCTCAGGTTCTGTGGTTTATGTCATATATGTGACATAAAAATGTGGCATAAACCACAGAACTTGATCAATTTTATATGAGTGTGGTATATACATACATATATCTATATCTATATCTCAGATTAATTCTTTACTCACAGTCCCTACTCCCACTAACCTTGTTTCGGACATCAACATTTCTTTCTGGGATGGGCTAAATGACTGAAATGAGAAGACATTAAAAATGATTTCTCTGTCTCTAGCCTTCCTCTCTTCATGCTCACTGCCATACATTCACCATACTACAATCAAGATATTTTAATCCTAAATTGCAAATGTGAAAATAATATCTCTCGATTAATCTCATTGCTCTTAAGATAAAATCCAAACTTTTAAATAAGGTTTAATAGGTCATTTGTGATTGGCCCCGCTTATCTCTCCAGCCTCATTTCCTAATCCATTTGCATTGCATCATCTCGTGGGATCAGGCGAGTTTTGGCTTCTGGAATGTGCTCTCCTCACGCTCTGGCATTTGACATTAATTTTTCTTCCTACATGAAATATTCTTCTTTCAATTCTTCATGGGATTACCCTCTTTCCCCCTTCAAATTTCAGCTTGTCACCTTGTTTCCTTACTTGCTTGTGAAAGACTTTCCTGTCATTCCCCACCTTGCCTCCCGCTCTGCTCCTGGATCCACACTTGGTGAAGCAGGCTGTGTTCTCACCTCATGCCCGGCTTCTGAGGCCATATTGGGTGAAATGCCCTGTGTCTCACCTTCACAGCACTGAATCATAACAGCTGAGTTACTTACCTGTGCTATTCACTAAACTGTAAGAGGCACACAGCAGGGCCTTTGTTTTCTAAATGACTGAATCTTACAGAGCATGGTGCTTAGAACACAGTAGGTGCTCCAAAAGCGCTTGAAAACATTTACTTAGTTTTTCCTCAACTCTTTACTTCACTCAAGGAAGGTATCTTATAGACTTTTTATCAGAAATGAGTAAGTTTTTATTTTGAACTAGTAAAATAGAGCTCTTACCAATATTTACTTAGCAATTCCTTTAGTCGTTTATTTCACTATCAACTTATTTGACTCTTAATAAAAAGCATTAACCATGAGGCAGAGAAATGTCTGTATATTTCAGGAACACAGGAAGCAAAAAGAACTTGGTGTCTAACTTCCTCAACTACAGGCTTTCTGACTTTTAACGTCTTCGTTTCTTTTTCTATAAGGAGGGAGAGAGAGTTAGATATAGATATATCTTTCTTAGTGTAATAGCTTACTACTTCTTTCCTAGTTTCCCGTAGCCCTTTGTAGAATGAAGTTTAGATAATAATCACCGATAACATCAGGTGGCAATTCAAAAATTGTATTATTTTACCCCATATGAATTTTATAAAGATCCTGAGAAGTAAAATGTATTATTATTATTATTACTACTACTACCACTTCCCACATGTGGGCAAAGGGGACAAAAATGAGTACATATTACATAGCTAATGAATGAAAGAGCTAGAGTCAAAACCTACAATTTGCATGTTTCACAAACTTTACTCTTCCTCTAGGTCATATTCATTTCTGCAAAAGTGGTATAGATAGTATTTTTTCTTTAGTTTAATTCTCAGTGGGAATCACTGCCTAGAAAGTACTGTTTAACATAATACTCTTATTTGAATCAGCAAAGGTAAGTTGTTTATTTTTCAAAATCACTGTAATATTGATTTATGCTCAATTCTTGGAATGTCGTAGTATGCTGTATAGTGTTTTTTCCTTTCCAGAAAATTCCTTAACAATTCTTGTTCGTAGAATATTAGTGTGATTTATTATATTTTCCTATATATAGTGCCATGAACCATTTATTCCGTGTTTGCAGTCTATTCAGTTTCAGTGATAACTACATTTGTCTGGATTATTTTGCTTTTCTTACTGATTAATGAGAGCTACTTATATTGTAAGGAATTGACCTTTTGTTGTCATGTAGTAATTTTTACAATTTATTCTTTGGCTCTTAGTTTTGTTTATGATTATTTTTGTTTTGTTGAATTTTACAACTTTCTTGTTGTATCTATTGATCTCTCTTTTGTTATTTCTTCCATCGTTTTTGTGCATAAATAATCCTTTTCCAACACAAGAACAGTTGAACACTTATCTCTATTTCTTCTTTTTATTTTGTTTCTTTTTTTATATTGAGTTCTTTAAATCATATGGAATTCATTTCTGGTATGAAACAAAATCAGTTTTTTCTCCCTATAATTTTTTTGGCCAATGTCCACAATACCATTTGTTGAATGATGTGCATACACTGTTTTGGTTTTCAGAATCACCCTATAAAGTGCCTGGCCAGCCCAGTATTTCTGGGAAACATGGAAATATAACCCTTACTTACCATGCTAAGTAATTAAACCAAAATATTGTTTAAATATATCATTAATTTTTGGATACCACAGTATTATATGTTAATTTTAAAATCTGAACTATTAAATAGGTAATGTTATTTATTGAAATGCACATAAATTCTGCATTAAAAATATGCATTTCTTTTGTTTTTCTGAGTGCAGTGGTGTGGTCAGAGTTCACTGCATCCTCAAACCCCTGGGCTCAAGCGACTCTTCTACCCTCACCTCTCAAAGTGCTGAGATTACAGGCACGAGCCATTGCACTGGGCCTACAATTTTTTTCTATTTAGTAAAAACTTAATGGTGATTTCTGAAATAATGCTAAGATCTAGGTGCACTTAATAATGTAGATTCCCTCAGCTGTGCAATGGAGCAGGCTTGAGTAAGATTATAACACAGTCAGTCTGGTTCTGCCACCAGTTTTTCTGTCCTTCCTTCTTATCTTTGTAATTCCTTTACCAACCCTCTTTACCAAATCTCCAGGGTCTGCCCTTACTCTTATGGAGCCAGAGTTGACTGTACAGAGTTGTTTGTACAGTTTTCTGGGTTCACAAATCATCCTTCCTTCTTTTTGTATAAGACTAAGATTTCTTACGTATGCTAAAAAGCGGAAATGGAGGCAAAGTCAGGGACATAAGTGGAGTAGACATATATTGTTTTACTTGCCCAGAATCCATACCTCTTTCTTCTGATAAAACATCCTGGTTTTTCTTTGGAAAAACCACTGCTTACCCATAGCTATTCGTTTGTTGGGACTCTTAATCAAGTGACGAATTCTTGGACAAGGATTGAGTACAAGACCCTAAGCTGGACCATTAGACATCCCCCCTTCAAACTTGGTTTCTATGAGGAATGATTCAAAAGAGGATGAAACTGATTTAATCTCTTGTTAGCAGACTGTGTTAATGGCACCAATTCTGTACTCCTCCCTCTGTCCCCATCCTTTGTCATGTCCATGGTCTCCTATAGAGGGTGACATATACTTTTCATCCCTGGGCTATGTTACTTGCTTTTGCTGACAGGAAGTCAGCATCTGGAACACAAGCATTGTTGTGAAAAGTGCTGGCACCACTGGACTCACTTGTGCTTGTGCCTCTATCATTGCCATAAGAAGAACATGCTCAGCTGAGCGTCTTCATCCTGGGAGAAGGAGGGGAGATGCCAGACTGAATTGTCACATAAAATACAGGGTACCCAGTTAAATATAAATTTCTGACAAATGCTTCTTTAGTATAAATATGTTCCAAATATTGCATGAGACACATTTATAAGAAAAATTATTTGTTGTTAACCCCAAATACAAATTTAACTGGGCATCCTTTATTTTTATGTGTTAAACCTGGTAACTTTAGGAGCAAAGTCACCTCAAGAAATTCAGCTGACTTCCACACTTCGACAAAATAAAGAATAACTATTATTTTACACTCCTGATTTTGGAGTAGTTTGTTCAGCAGCAATAGTTAGTAAACATCGTGAAAAGGTAACCACCTAAAAGGACTATTGTTCTTCACTAGTTCTTGCCACTAATTATTTGAGGTTATTATTTGGATATCCAGAGATACGGGGCTTGTGTACTTGCGAGGTAGGGTTTTTCTGTTTTCCTTCAGTTCCGTTTTATTTCATATTCTTCCAGTGGACCACCTGATTTATACATCAGATTAGCCAGTCAATTTCTGTTGCTTAAACCAAAGAATCCCAATTGTTACAAATTGAGGATCAGCCATAATAAGGGGAAAATTTGAAGAGGAGACTTTCCACAGAGGTAAACCATTGTCATCTCTGCCTAGATGCCCCTTTTGCTTCCACATACCAGCTTTGTTGCATGTTAAGCATTGATTTTGTATCTGTCAGTCTGGTTGCTTTAAAATAACCGTAGATCTACAAAGCCATTTATTTTAATTCCAGTTGTGAATGTTCTAATGTCTTTAGCCTTGGTTCCTAACTGAACAACCAACAGAAGGAAACTAATCAGTTGCAGAGTAGGAGAGAAAAGTAGTCAGTTGGCTCATTTCCCTAACCTCAAATAATTAGCGGATTTTATCTGTACTCAATTCAAAGTGCCATTTCTAATGGTACAAATGATCAACAAATTAGTCTTATTAGTTATTGTTCATTCAAAGATGGGGCAAAGTGTATACACTACTGTGTACATGGTGGTGGTGGGGTCTTTAAAAAAAAACACCATCAATTTCCTAATTTTTAACTTTTCTTTGGTACAGCAAGAGAAGCTTAAGCCCTGTTTATTTGCATATGTCACAGGCTATAAAACAGTACGGTGTGTCTATGTAAGAACTGGGTTCAGAAATCTACAGGATGTTTCTTGAGCAGCACTTGCTGTGTTTAATAAGCAGACTCCTAGGATTCAACAATGAGAATAAAAATATACAATGCAACACATAAATGTCATCTAGTGAAACATCAAACATCCATCTAACCTGGCATTTTGTTTCTGAAAATGCCACTAAAGCATGTTTGCTTCATGGTGTGGGAGTTTCCAGGATGGATGACAGGACTGGGAAATGTAGCACAGTGTACTAGATTGAGAGCCAGGGGATTTGTGATCCTGCCCAGGCACTAGCTCACAGTGCAATGGAATATTCTCTGACATTTGCTTTTTGAATCCCCATCATCAGGCACTTTGTAGGTGCTTAACCAATTTTGATTGAATACGTGACCAAACTATAACAAATTATTTAAATCCTTCTGAGCTTTAGTTTCCTTACCTAGCAATTGGAGGTACAAGGCTGGCATTAGGCAATATTACAGGATTGATATTAGGGTCAAATAAGATAACGCATGTGAACTTGGTCTATCTACAAAGCAGTAAGAGGTCTGACAAATGTACCTATTATTCATTATATGCTAAAACTAGCTAATGAAGAAGTGTTGGCTTGAGCCCTCCTAGGATAACGTGGTAAAACAGCCCATGCGTTTCTGTGACTAATGGCATTCTAGTTATATTTTTGCAGACTCCATGACTGCCAAAAGATGTAGATAATTACTACAATTTATAATTAATCATTAATTTTGGCATTAACAATAAATTACTCCAAATATATGTATTGAGCTTTTATCTACTATTACGCAGAGCTCTGCCAGTATGTTGAGCCATTTAATAAATGTCTAGACACTATATATCTCCAATAAAAAGTGTCACAAAGATGCAAGAATATATACCATGAATGAAAAAATTTTCACAAAATTTTTAGAAACTTAGCTGACTCCTGGGCTTCCAAGAAAAACAGCCTGAATAAAATTTTGTACATAATTATACATAATTTGTCATGTCTCTAAAAAATTGGTCTTCTTTAATTTGTTGTCCTTGTAAACAACAGATGTTGCCAGGTGTTTTGTGGCTGTAATTTGAGTCTCTGAAGCTTAGACCTTGTAGGAGAATACAACTGGCACTAGCTCTAGTTCCCACTTCTGTTAGGATCCATTTGCAAAGCAAGAAACATCAGCCTGTGAAGTAGGCATTTGAATCACATTTTACCGGAATATGAATTCATTTAGACACAAATTTTATGGGCAAGTAGAAAAAAAACCCAGAAACTATAGCTTCTTTGAGTGTCAGGTGAAGCTGAGGGTAGAAAAAACTCATTATAAGTATCAGTTACTCAAATTTCTCTGCCAGAAGTGATTACTAATGCTACATTCATGCATGCATTAAGTGATGTTCCAAATAACTTAAGGTAAGAGGGATACTTTGCTAACTATTTAGAAGAAAAGATAAAATGTATGCACAAAACAAAGCAATGCTAGGTACCATGTGTGGTAATGCAGAAAAGTCAGGAAAACTGGAGCAGGAAGCTATAAAAATGACATATTAAGACAATGTATGGTCAAGAAAAAGTCATCTTCCTTTAATCCTCTTTTAATCAGACAGCAGCAGTTTCTGAACTGCACATGTAACTAAAAGTTAGTGCCTGAAGCTTCAGTTATGTAGTCCTCTGGGATGTAGCCCGCATTTTATTATGCTGGCTAAAGGTGTAGGCTGGGTTAAGCATACTCTTTTGGGCCTTTGAGCTGTACATTATTACATTCTCAAGTGGCCCTATGAGTCCTAAGCACTGTCCCAGGAAGTCAGATTTATAACCAAACAGTCCCTAGAGACTCATCCAGACAGTTGCCACCATCAAAAAGCAGGGTTAATTTGAATTAGATGGCTCTAAATAACTTAAACATGGTAGCCATGGGACAAAGAAATGTTATGTAGCTCATTTATATACCACCCAGTGGTGAATGTTCTCTGATGGTGACACGTATAACATGGATAGCTGCAAACTGAGTGTCCCTTCGTCTACCTAAAAAGAAGGTATATTAAATTGAAATTTTTCTATATTGTGTTCACAATCACTCCAGAATCTAAGTGAGTATTCTAGTTTGGAAATGGGACAAATTATCCAGACACCAGTATGTGCATTCAGCTCAGGGTGTCCATAATTGCTGCTTCAGCAGTAGGTGCACTCTGTGGGATGTCAAGTGGCTGTTCCCATGGATGGGTCATTGCCTTGCTAAATAAAAGTAAATGGAACCCTTCTGAGTGTGCTCACTGAAGCTGCAGTTACTCAGCAAGTCAGCAACTTCTCTGAAATCTCATATTCCCAGACTCTTATTCCAGCCATTTGGATATTGGTTTTTGCTAATTTGGGAAAGAATGCAGATGCTGATTTAAGTAGATAGAATGCCTTTACCTAGGCAAAATGTCTTTTATGTTTCTGGTACGAACAGAATCGGATTTAGATACTGTCCAGCCAGAGCAGATGGTTTTACTTGGCAGAAATGTGGGTAGCACACAGAGGGAACCTCAAAAATATCAGGCTACCTTGGGTAGGTGGCAAATAGCAAGTGAGTGGATTCCAACGTCTGTGAAGTGGCACCCTAAGATGTTATCAGAGAAAAGAGAAGTGTAGTTTTCCCCCTTTACACTCTAAAAGATATATTTTTCTATGTGAAAGGAAGTTGCGTGGTATAATTCTTAGAGCAGATGAAAATTCGGGTTGCCTTGCTGGCATCTACTAGAAATTTATTCCTTATTCCAGGAGAAGCCAGTAGGATTAATCCCTAAAACATGACATATCCTTAAAATCTACAAAACACTTCATGGGTAACCAAAATATTTTTCCTGTGTTCTATTAATTTTTTAAAAAAATTAAATGTGAGGAAATACTACCTATATCCTATGAATGAATTATTTAGCTATTAATGTAGTAAAAGATAAGTCCTTATACCAGAAGCAAAGTAGATCTTAAATCAGACAGAAAGGACCCATAAATGAATAGAAAATACAAATATAAAGTGTCTGGGGACCAATCCCTTGACTATTATGCTTAAAGATAATACAAACCAACATTTATTGAGTGCCCACAATACATAAAGACATTGTGCTAGGCCTGAGAAAAGGTGAGGAGGGGTTAAAACAGTAACCATTATGACTTAGATCAACCATGTTTTCTGGTTTCAAGAGAAGGGCTAGTAGGAGGTTATCATGAAAATAATATGAAGAGTTACTCTTACATTTTCAAAATGGCTTACTGTTCATCTCATTTTTCATTTCATTTTGGGAATCAGAAATGTGTAGAGATAACTCTGGTACTTGTAAGAATCTCTTAAATGTAATGATTTCATGCCTACATAACTAGCCTACATTCTTTTATTTTTTTAGTTGCTTAAGGCAATAGTGTTCTTTGCATGTAGAGAAGGAGGTAGATTCTAATAGAAACCAACTAGAGTGAACTAAAGCATGTCTAGAATACAACAAAAGTAATAAAAGTTGTTTCTTGCCACTGCTTAAGGGCCCAGAAGATAGAATATTTAGACAAAAAATAGGATTCACAGGAGGTTTTAGAATTTCTTTCTTTGCGTTGCCCTTGCTCCAAGCTTACCGTGAACCATTTTAAACAGAATGTGAAACATACACAGTATTTCCTTTTAAACAAATAAAGTTACCATTGTGAATTAATTAAAACATTCACATCAATTTTAATTTTTTCAAAAATTATAATAATGATAAAAAACACAGTTGTTGCTGCAGAGGTTAAACATAGCTAAGAGAGGTAGAATTTCTGTAAATCTAATTAAGTGTGAAAATTCCAGAGAGGTACATAACGTCATGAAGGGTTTGGGATGGGGATGGGGGAGAGGGATCCAAAACAGAACCTTGAATTGATGAATATGGGTTAGATTTTTTTTCCCTTTTATCTTTGCCCTTCTTTGGAGGGGCAAAGGAATATTACATAATAAAAGAAGATACACACAAGTAGAAAAGTAAGAAGAAATAGTAAAAATAATGATGATAGTCATTAATAATAATATTTAAGTTAGCATAACGTTATACAGTTTGCAGAACACTGGTATATGCCTTGTCAGATTTGATCAATACTATATCCCTACGTGATAGCTCAGACAGGTATCATTCCCACCACATCTCGCCCTTACATTGGTTGGACAACTCAGGTTCAGTGAGTTTCGGTCTCTTGGCTGAAATCACAAAGCTAGAGAGTGAAAGTACTAAGTTCATGACCAGTTCTTTTGATTATGTCAAGATGAAAGGAAAGCTTTGATATTTCACAAACTAAATTTTCTACTACTGGCTGGGCATGGTAGCTTATGTCTGTAAACCCAGCACTTTGGAAGGCCAAGGTGGGAAGACTGCTTTAAGCCAGCAGTTTGAGACAAGCCTGGGAAACAGGGCAAGATCCCATCTCTATGAAAAATTTAAAGAAAAAAAATTAGCTTGACATGGTGGCACATGCCTGTAGTCCTAGCTACTCTGGAGGTTGAGGTGGGAGGATTGCTTGAGCCAAGGAGATAGAGGCTGCAATGAGCTATGATCATGCTACTGTACTCTAGCCTGAGTTACAGAGAAGACTCTGTCTCAAATAAATAAATAATAAATAGATAATTGACCCTGACAGATTAGATGCTGTCATATTGATTAAACAGAGGTCTAAGTAACTTGGGCACAACTAGAGATAAGAAAGTCTGGGTAGTGGGTAGTTGTGCTGAGCACAGAAATGAAAATGCCACTGATTGTGTCGAAGCTATGGGAGATTCGTTTACTGAAGCTGGTTTTTTTCCTGATTATTCAGTTCTTGGATTATGTGGTTAAGAATTTACTTTTCTGATTTTGAGGTATTTTTCTAAATATTGGTGATCATATGTGCAACTTGAAAAGCTTGAACAATTTTGCAATGGAAACTAGATCCATTTCTAAGAGCCTGTTTACTGCCTGTATCACATTTCCCTTCCCTCAATCTGGCCAACATGAAGTGGTATTTCTCCCCTCTCCCTTCTCTTTTTAAAACTCAAGAAGTGGGGGGCATGGTGGTGATGGTGAGAAGGAGTGTTCTATCTCTGCTTGCACAAGTAAATCCCAAATGGGGCAAGCCTCTCTTATTAATCTTGAGCTAAATGTGAAGTCAGACATGGAGGGGCCCCTTGTTCCCCACCCTTTGTTCAGAGCCCTGGGCATGTTATGGAGAAAATGTCAAAGATTCCTCTTCTCTTACTTCTGCACCCTGTCCTGATGTTTTATTCAAACCTCTATGCCCTAGGGAAACCAACACCGCCTGTAGAAATCTCCCCCTCTTGGCTCCCAGTCTCACACATAAACATGCACAACACCTGTGTTTAGGAGAGCTGATCAATTCTCACAAAAAGCAGTCTCTTCGTAACATGCTGCAGGGCCAAAGCACTCTAGCAAATGATTTCTGTGGCAGCCATGACCCTCTGTGACTATGTTTGTATCCATCTGGTAATGCTTGTGCTTATACAACACGATGTGTCCACTGACCCTTCCCTCCAACAAGAAATGGTTTTAACTGCCACTGTAACTCTGGGTTCACATAGAAAAAAAAGTGACTGCCGGAAAAACAGAGCCGGGTGTGGGGAGAACGTGATGCAGATGCGACTGAGAACGGGTTGGAATCAGCAGCCCATCCACAAGGGAAGAAAGGAGGAATTTTTCTTGCTTGACTTTGCATCAGCTCTATATTTGGCACTGCCCTTGTGGCCAGCAGGCATGGTAGCTTTTCCATAGGGCCTGGGCTGGAAGTCTATAGAAACTACATTTGAGTTTCTATAGAAACTCTAAGGAAATTAAGCAGTAGATGAGGAAAGTGAGTAGCTCCCACTGTCTCTGTCTATCGCCTATGTCCCATCACAAGCACATGAGGCAGGTTACAAAGCAAGAATTAGGACAAGGTGGTCATGGTAGCCATGCAGTTGGGTGCACATTGGCACAGTCAGTTAAGGCACCTGACATGATGGATCCTTCGTTCTTACTGAGCCACAGACTGCACAAGGCAGAGACACATGCTGCAGCAGTGAGTAGGATTCCTGTGTTTTTATCAGTTCCAAACAGCTCCAGATGGACTGAGAACCAGGCCTGGTGGCCACCAGGAATATTCTTGATTCTCAGCTCATATCTCTTCCTTTTTAATCCATGAGGAAAGGGCGAGCTGCTTTCTCTGTTCCTTTACCCATCCTCCCTCTGCCTTTGGCAAGTCACTTAACCTCATCTGGAATATAACTTGGCTACCAGAGACTTTCGACATAGGGTCTTTTATTTCCAAGAGTCAGACTTGTCACACCAGCAGAAAGCACAGTGCCTAGTTTGATAGGGCTTTTCATTAACTGTGTGATAAGGAAGTGAATGAATAACTTAACAAATCTTCAGTACCATGTGTAAAATTACAAGGAAACAATACTCAGGGCCACTTGTGATTACTTTGCTCTTTTAGCCTTTTGCTAATGCTTTTTCATTAATTATACAGCCATCACATTTCTCCTGATGGTAAAATACCCCACGTGGCTCAACTCCAAACTGCAAATTTTTAGCTCTGTGCCCTTCCTCTAATGATTACAGGCTGTGTGAGAGAACATAATATTAGCCTCTTTCCATGTTATAAAAATTGAAGGTATGCCCAGAGAAGCTAAGGTTTAAGTCTCAAAGAAAATCTCCTCCAACATATTTAACATATATATATAGTGTTACCAAAGAAACGTAAAAGAATGCAAAACGTCTCCTCTCCACTAACTTTTCATGAAGCTCTACAACACATTAGGCTTTGCCTTATGCTGGTCCCTCTGATGGCTTTGGGAGTCAGATCAGGTTTCAGCTATAAGCCAGCTGGTGCCATCCATTTAAGGGAAAACAGTTATGTAAGTGAAAAAGATTCTAATCACTATGTCTAATTACAAAATAGAGTAAATTATTATAGATGTTTTTTAAAGTACCTTAAAACACTGTAAAAAAGAAAAATTATGAACCAAACAGAAATCTGCTAGGCTGGTAATTTATAACATATTTGGGATTAAGACAGTCACATTTTATATGTGTTAAATTTTATATGCTATGGGCTATTACTGAAACATGAATCCACATTCACACATTAAAAACTTTATAACCTTTCTCTCTGATTCAATAAGATGCTACATTGTTTGACTCAAAGTACACCTTGGTTTATAGGTCCTAATGGGAGGAACAGGAATGTTTCACTTACACTGGACAAAGGGAACATCAAATTACTCTACTAATATGGTAATAATTAGTCAAAACAAGGAAAAGGGGTTGGAGAAATGAGTGACATTTTACATAGATGTGTGAATTTTCCAAATGCAATCTAGCCTCTTCTGTTTAACATCTTTCATTAAAATACTTCAAATGCTGCATACTCTCCTAAACAATGCAAAAATCAAAGACAAACGCATTAACATTTAATCTTCGGTTTGTAAACTAGGCTTCCACCCAGCCGTTTCTTAAATTAGCCCTGTTTATACTCTGTCCAGTGACCATGGACCTCACCATTTAGTCCATCTGCTTCCCGGAAGAATGAATGTGTGTGCTCTTACTTTCAATGTGCTTCTGAATGGTATTCCCAATTTATTGTCTATTATGTCATTGGATGTTGTGGAGAAGGCTCTCAGTGCTCACCAAGTATCTATCTTGCTTCTCGACATTCCCCAACCTCTTGGGCTTCCTTTGGAACCATGTAACTGGGCTCTAGCCAAGAAAATGTTGGGAAATGTGAAATAAGCAATATGCAGGCCTCGCCCTTAAATAAAAGCCCCTTCCTACCTTGCCACAGCAACTGTGGTGGATATGTGATCAAGACGGCATAGCTGCTATGTAACAGAGGCATGCCTAAACTGAACTGGACTGCATCAGCAAGAACTAAGTCAGGAGAGCTCAGCAATATCTGCTTCAGCCACTAACATTAACAACTAAAATGACTCTGATGAAAGCATCCTTAAGAAGAGCAAATTACTTAACTTTTATTTAGGAGTGTATGGGCCTGAAAGTCAGAAACTTGAAATGATGTCCTCTCAAGGTCCCCTATGACAAGTGAATGGAAACCCTTTCTTTATCCATTCAATGGAGACTGGCTGTTGCTAATGAGTACATAATAAATCCTCCAGTCTACTCATCTATTTCTTCTTTATTTTCTGACCAGTTGTAACCTCCTGCCTGACATAGGTCATCACTTTATAAAAGATACAGGCCTTATAGGAACTTCTCTGCTCTGTGATTCTGAAGCCACAGTTCAGAGTCAGAAATCGACGTCTTTGACTAATTCTGTGCCTCATTTTTGTCTTTACTGCCTGTCAGATGTTCGCTATCTATGAGTCCATCCCGATTATAAACCTTTAGTGCTAAAAACCTGGAAGTAGCCACTTCCAGGCCCCTAATCTATAAGTCACAGATCCTGGAAATTTGGCAATCTCAAAATGGAATTTTATTAGATGCACAGTGTCAAAAAAAAGTATTCTGTAAAATCTAAACAAAGATAAAAGAGTATTACGGGTAATATTTTTGGCTTTCTCTCTGTCTTGGTATCTTCTGTACCTGAAGATCTTTTTTTCTTTCTCCCTCCAGCTGGAGGAGAAAGACAATACCTCAGGAATTATTTAAGGAAACTCTGTTACATAATGAATGCAAGGACTCAGGGGCCTCTGTATTAGTTTCTCTTACTGAACTACAGAATTATACTTTATCAGGACAAATAAGATTTCAAACATAGATTGAGTATGTTCTCAGTTTCCCATAGTGAAACAATTCTATATTTGGCATTTTTCAGGTTTCCTTATTACACAATCACTTCTTCATAAGAAAAACATAAAGGAATTTAACTGAATATATTTCTAGTACAGAAGCTATTTTTAAGGCCAACCAGGGAGAATTTCAGGATAATAGTGAGAGGGACAAAGTTAAAATGTGTGACTCTGAATAGAAAATAAGATCTGACCTACATAAGTAAGCAGTTACCTAAGAGCAGTCCCATTCACTAAACGCAAGGCTTCTGGAGACCTAGATTTTGAACCTCATCCTTTCTCTGACTCTCAGTAGGGTTCCTTCATGCTACAAAATCTCTCCACAGCTCAGTGTCTTTATCTCCAAAGAGATAAAAATAACATTCCAATTTTCTAGATTCCAGGACAGACACAAGGATTAACTGAATCATTTAGGGAAAGTATATTGGGTGTATATGCTTAGAATATTTTCTTTTATGTAAGCTTCTTTTCAGAAAGCACAAAAGGAAGATAAAATTGAGCGAGAATTGTATGGTAACATCACTGGTTTTTCTGTGGGGCTTGCAGAATATGTCCCATGACTATGTGGTTATACTTGGCCTAGCACATGTTATAATACTAATTAGATATTTAAGAATTGGCCTTTATAGTTTTTATATATCAGTAATGTCCCATGTGATAAGATTGTACTCAATTTCAGTGGTATAAGCTTATTCTGTTTAGATGAGCATTTTAGAAATGAACCAGGAGGATTACTCCTTGAGCTGAACCTCCATAGTCTCATGGTTGATGCTTCCTTATATGGATAAACACAGAGGTCAAGGGTCTAGAATAGAAGATGTAAGTGTGATCAATTGTTCTGATCAAGGGTATTTGAAGGTACAGGAGGATGGGGACCATCTTTTTCAATATGTATTTATAGGGAATAATTTGGTGGTTGGACACTGGGTTTCAGAGCCTTGTTTCAATCCCAGTTCCTAAATTTACTAGCTATTTAATCTTGGGGAAATTACTTTGTCTTTCAGTTTTCTCATCTGCATAATGGGAAAATTAACTTACCTCATAGACTTTTACAAATATTAAATAAAATAATGCTTGTGAAATACATGATGCCTGGAATATAGGAAGTACTTATGATAAATGTCACTCATCTCTGAACACGCTAGTGCCACCTGATTAGAACATCAGAAATAGTGATTTGAAATATTTCTCTGGAACACAGGGAAAGCATAAATAGATGTATCAGTGAAGGCCAGAGACCTCTTTCTGGACATACACTTTTGGGAAATAACAGGTAACCAGCAACTTCTATTTACTTTAATCTGTGACATCTCTGTAAAGAAAACTAAAGCATTAAATAGTATTTATTTCTTGAACCATGGAATGCCTTGAATACTTTCTTTTTATTTCTAATTCCTTTGCTCTCAGATGAGAGCTCTTTCTCCCTCTCTGAGATATATACTATATATATACACCCGCCTCTCCTTCTCTAAGATACACACTACAGTCACTTAGCACTTCCACTTTTAATTGAAGGCTGTTCATTTGGCTGGCCTAAAGTATGAGAGAGAAGTGCAAGTCAGAAAGGCCTGGAAGGGCAACAGAATAGAAATATTGCTCAAATGCTTGTCATTTTCTGCATGTCATAAGACAAAAGACTGAGATCTTCTCTTATATTGGATAAGGGTTATAGTTGATTGAAAAACCACAATTGAATAATTTATCTTTTGTGCAAATAAAAATACCAACCTTAAGGCAGTATTAGAATACTTTGCATAACATTTACTTCAGGGTTTCATTAGAGAGGGGGAAAAGAAAAACAATCTATATTTGATGCAGTTCCAAGGTCTTTCTTTATCCTTGCCAGTGTTTGAAATAGCCTATATTTAAATCTATAGAGGTGTCTTCAGAGAACCACAGGCATGGGGAATCAGAAGTCTGTAACTGGAAGCATCTTTTAGGGTTGAGAAATGTAAGCTATTGTGAAAGCTCAACAATACACATAGAAATAATTAAATCTTTTGGAAATGATTGAATTGGATGTTTTCACATAAGCAAATCTACATTTGTCATTCTGAATTCTTTTTATGAAAGATGGTGTTTCTCCCTCCTGTTTAGGTAATTAAAAGTAGTTGCTTGATTATCATTTATTATCAAACATTTCTGTACATGGCAAAAAATGTTTTGGGGCTGAGACCTTGCTTATAAAATTTCATCCTTCAAAGGAAGTCTTTCTCCAGAAGCTATTATTCACTCTCTGAGAGTAGGTTTAAAAGCACTACTTCACACCTAAGTAACATGTTAACAGCACAGAGCGTCTCTCCCTTGGTGCCTAGGCTCCAGTGCCTGTATTTTATGGAGGTGCCATGCACCATCTTGAAAAGCTGGACGGCTTCCAGTAGCATTAGAGTTTGGAGGAAGAGCTGTTGCTTCTTAGAACTCTACTTCTCTTGTGAATATTATTGTTTTAATTTATTCTAATGCAATGAGTGGGAGAGAAGGTGGGAATAAAATGCATACACAGAAGCCTCTAACAGTCCTGCTGGTTGGGGCATTACAAAGAGAAGCCACAGAAAAACCTTTGAGAGTTTGGAGCCTGCTGCATGAGAGAGATAAAAGTAGAAACAGCAAATTGGCTGCAATACGAATGGCAGGTGCATTTGTTCACTGGAGGCAAGTTTGGCAATTTAGTTTTCAATGACCAGCTTGTCTCTTTAAGGTTCACCTTTCAAAGTCTTCCTTTTTGCCCTCAACATACATCACTAAAGCCCTGTCTCATCTTGAGTCCCCACAGTCCAGGTAACAGCAACTCTTTACTCTGCCTCTCTTTGGGGAAAAAAAAATCCTGGTCCCCTTTTCTACTTACCGGGACTGGAATTAAAAAGAAGGCAATGGACAGCTCATTGAAGCACAGTGTACAGTAGAATGACATACCCAAAGAGAAAGCAAATTCCTGTTATGTGTGAATAGTTTTGTCCTACTTGGGTAAACACAGCTGAGGGGAGAGGAACTCTCAGGTAAAACACTATGATTCTGATCTTACTCTAGCATTTCTATAGATGGAAGAAAATTCAGTGCCTATGTTCCCAGTGCCAGAATGGGACTTAAGAGACACAGGTCAAGGGAGAAGAATTCAGAATGGAAAGGCTGATGAGAACAATCTGTCTTCACTGAAAGGAGATGAAGGGAGGTGACAGTTGTCCAACTCCCTCTGATAAACAAGGAGAAATGACTGCTATCTGTGTAGAGTTCGTTTGGACAAAAAAAAACAAAACACACATTCATTTTTTTCTTCTACATAAAGCACACATAACCTTGAAATGCACGCACTCTACATGTCATCTCTTGTTTATCTGTGTACCCACCATTCTTATTCTATTGGTTAGTTTTTCACTTCTGTGTTTCTGTCATTATTAACTACCCTAGCAATTTCACAAAAGAAGTGAACATAATCTCAAATAAAATTATGATAATACAGTTTGAAACACCTTTGGTGGAATGGAAGTGGCCATGAAAGAGTCTCCCAAAGCAGCTTCATGTTAGGAAACCTAAAGTGGCTAGAGTAAATGTGGTCACTTTTCTTTCTTCCTTTTTTTCCCCCCTGCTTAGAGACAGGGTCTTACTCTGCTGCTTAGGCTGAGTGCAGTGGCATGAGCATAACTCACTGCAGCCTCAAATCTCTGGACTAAACCAGTCCTTCTGAGTTGCTAGGACTACAAGTACATGTCACCATGTCTTGCTAATTTATTTTCTTAATTTATTTACTTTTTTGGAGACAGAGTCTAACTCTGTTACCTAGGCTAGAGTGTGGTGGTGTGATTACACCTCACTGCAGCATCAACCTCCTGGGCTCAAGTGAGCATCCCACCTCAGCTTCCAGAGTAGCTGGGACCACAACTGTGAGCCACCACACCCAGATAAGTTTTAAATTTTTCTGTAGAGACTGGGTCTCACTATAATTGCCCAGCCCGGTCTCAAAACAACTGGCCTCAAGTGATCCTCCTGCTTCGGCCTCTCAAAGTGCTGGGATTATAGGTATGAGCCACCATGCCTGACCCTACATGTTTTTAAGGCCTACACTAGCCAAAAAAGTGGTAAACTGATTCTGAGGAGCAATAGAAAGAAGAATATTTAACAAATGAGTGGTTTCTGAATTGTACAGTTGCTTGTTAATGAACATCAATTTATCAGACATGCTTGTCCAAGGTTTAGTCAAAGATTGATGAAACACATCTGATCTCAAAATCCTCTCTCCCCTTTTATAAAATCAAAGGCTTCTGAATTTAGACAGATGAATATGATTCATATTCAAAACTCAGTCCTTTTGCAAGTAAATGATTAAACTGAGTGTCCTTGGGATGAAGCCTCTTCTTGTTCCTGTAGTCAAGAAAGAGAGGAAGAACTTAGGTGCTGCACTTTAAAAATGACATTGATCATGACACAGAGATGTATACCATAATGAATAAAGCAGCAGGAATGATAGTAGAAGGTAATGCTTGATGCCAACCAGAAACCTCTCAGTTCTCTCAATAGCTACAACTCCTCAGCAAGAAGGAAGCATAGTCATAAATATGTTTTGGGAACCACAAAAGTCAACAAAAGCATGCAAAAAAAAAATCTTGATTTTAAAATTGAATAAATCATTTTACATAGCAATCAGTTTTGAAAACTTCATAAATGGGGGACATTTTTTTCCTGTGGTTTTTTTACTTGGATATGTTTGAAGGATTAATTTATGCTTGAAGTAAACTATATTACTTATTTTTTCTTGACATGGATCTCAACACACTGCTACAATAGAACCAACATATGCATATATTATACAATTCACTTAGATTTAATTGTGCACTGAGTTTATGGATAATATTAGGTGATTAACAGGAGCTTCACTGCCTTAACATTTTATCTGCTATTCACAGATAGAAGCATATGTAACTCTATCAAGTTTAGGATTACCTATTTCCATATTCCCACTATGATAATATATGAAGGGTTATAACAATACCTAACATTCACTGAGCATTTACTGAGTGTTTTGCACATATTAGTTTGTTTAATCCTCTGTACTATTCTAGGAGCTATTAATGGCATTAATGGAAATACCAAATATTTTTATTTTATGGATGAAAAAATAGTCTGGGTTAGAATTCTACATCTGTTCTTTTCTATGTGTCTTAAGACTCTGCCAGTATTATTATCAACCAGTCTAATAATGAGCAGGTCTTAAGTAACCTGGCCGCATGATTTCCTTCTTTTTCATCATTCTGCATGAATGTGTTTCTGTCTAACACAAATACTTGGTAGCAAAGAATGATATTACAAAACAAGGGGGATAATCTTTCAGTCACAGTTGTATAAGCAGCTGTGTTCCTATTCTAGAAACTCTAGGAGTATAATGATCCAGTGCCTTTTTTCTTTTTCTCAATCTATGCCTGATCTATTTGGAAATTTTACACCCTTCTAGGACAGAGCCTCTCAATCCTGGCAGTATTAAAATTTTGGCCTAGATAATTATTTGTTGTCGGAATTTTTACATGATATAAAGCAACATCCCTGGCCTCTATGTATTGGATACTAGTAGTATTCACCCATTTGGACGGAATTTAATTTTTTGAGATGCTGTTCCACTTAATTAAAAAGTGATGGTTTTACGCATTACCATTACTTTTTACTTTTTAAACACTCATCTCTGGTTACCACATTCTTTTTTAAAAAAAACAAACTAATCAGCTCATCAAAAACTTTCCAATATAGGTGATCGCAGATAAGGTTCTAAGACAAATATTCTGTTGACCTCCTTCCATGTAGAATGTGAAACATGAGAATTCTGGCAGGATAATACATAATTATGAAAGTCAGCTTAATGCTAATGGACACAAATAGGTTGCTTCTGATTCTCTACTTTGCTTGAGAAAGGAGTGATGGCAGTATCTACCTAACTCAGCGCAGATGTCACCTCAACACAATGCAACAAAATGGCATTTCCTGGGCACAGATGCAGCATCACAGTGTGAAATGCTATCCAACAAAACTTACTAGGGATACCACTAAGTTAGCTTGCTGCTCTGTGAAGCAGACCTGCCAATAACACCTGGTCTGTTGTGTGCAAATGGCTCCATATGAAAATGAAAAAAAAAGTCATTCTTAATGTCTGTCCACTTATGCTTTCAAAGTTTGCTCTACTCTTCAGGAGCTCTCTTTATCAATTGAATGCAGAGCTAACATTATCCCCTTTTTAATTAATATATTACCTTTTAAGAATGCTACAGATAGATGGACAGAGAGAAGGTACTCAGGGAAAATGCTCAGGCTTGATTACCTGTCATGTGTTGTGTGTGGAGAAAAAGGCTGCTTTGCTTTCTCGATGGAAAGCAGTGGGAATAATAATATGTAAATTGATGTATCAAAATTTCTGAAAGCTCAGCGTTATTTTCCCTTGCCCAAAGATTTCACCTCACCTTATTAACTATTCTAACAACCCTATCTTTTTTTTGTTTGTTTGTGTAATTCTTGTTTCCTTCCATTTAGCACATAGAAAAAAGCATTAGTAACACTCCTAGTTTTAAATGAACCCTATTAATATTCGTCTCTGCAAGGGACTCTGGGATAATTTTGATAAATGTGGCCATGAAGCTGATCTGACAGAGCTGAGTGTGATGTTTGTGTGTTCATGGAGAACCACTTCAGGCACAAAAGGGGGACAGACTGAAATGGGGAGTCTAACAGATCTCTATTTCTGGGCCACAATTAGCAGGTGAAAGTAGAAATATAACTGTACCTAAAAAAATAAAAACACTAATTCAAAACAAGACAAGCAATATTTTTGAAGGTAAAACAACCACACTGGTTTCTGATTAGGAGGTAATTCATACATCGCAATCTTCAGCTCTCACAGCCCCAGTTGGCCAGAACTCCAAGGCTGTACAGGAGGGTAATGTGAACAAAACTTGTGCTTGTAGAAGGAGAGGCGAGTATGGGGAGCCCAGGCTGCATGGAGTGGCTTCCATTTCTTTCTGTGTCTCCCACATCTTCCAGCAGTGGAAGATGCCCTGAAAAGACTAGATGCCTTTCAGTCGTGATTGCATTTCAAGATTGGAAAAAAAAAATCCCAGGCTGCCATTTCTGAAACAGCTTTATAGCAAATGTCAGAAGTTCTTGAAAATAGGATCATTCCATATACATGGGTTGCCTGAGGTAGGCTTCACAAAGGCTCTTAGCTTTAAAATGGAATACATAAATAAGCAGTATGGTATTGAAGGATTATGAGCAGCATAAAGACAGTTATTGAAAATGTTCAAAAGGATCTTGTAACCTAAGCAAGATGAAACTCCAAATATAGGCATGTAGAATAAAAGAAAAAATTTAACTTCTTTCTTCAAGTGCCTGTAAATAGTGCACTTTATTATCTTTAGTATTCATTTATTAATTTTAATTATGAGTATTGGTCCTGTTTTGGGGACAGCTATTATTTCCTCGACGTAAAAGTTTACAGGAGATCACACTCAATGTCTTTGAAGATAATGTGGCAGGAAACAAGTACAGAATGAAGGCAGTAATGGTAGTGGTTGGAGGTTTTGCTAGCATATTTTGGAAAGCGTCAGCAAACCTGCGAAAAGATGATGAGGAAAAAAGCGTAAAACCACAGACAGCTCAAAAACATTTTTCATTGGGTTGAGGTGATTAAAAAAAAAAAAGCCTAAAATGGCTGATTAGGTCAGAGTTTTTCAAATCATCTCCAATTGCAAAGCACTGAGAAGCAAGCCCTGTTTTGTAAAAGGTGAGAATTCTTCATAAGTTGGATGTTACTTAGGTGTCTCTGAGAACAAAATGTAAAACATTAATGATTATATGCCTATCATTTATTGAGCATATATTATAGAATGGGCCTTGTTTTAAGAATGTCTTATTAAATTACCAGATTTCTTCTTGAGATGTAGATATTATTATGCCAACTTTACACATAATTAAACTTTGCCCTAAAGAGATCAAATATGCTTCAATGTAAAAGGCATCTCTGTTAAAGCAAAAACCTAGGCTCAGCTTTAAACTCCCCAAAGTTTCATAGCTTACGGGGTCAGAATCCAGGTCTGCCTAAGATCAGAGTAGAAACTCTACTCCACTTACTCATGCTCTTGATAATTTGGGCTTTGTATTAGGAGACAGGAAGTAGAAATCCCTTTCTATGAGCTAAAGTAGGCATGTTCACTACTCAAGTCATTCTTCATCCATAGAAATTGTTGTCTTTCTCTAATAAGTCATATGAGGCAACTCAGTCAATATAGCATTTCCTAGAATTTAAATACACATCAAAGCTGTACTTTGAAGCTGACATTCTGGGCTACATCGCCTTTGGGGTGATACAGCCCTCCTGTTTTTTAACTTGTTTGCTGGGAACTGCACCTGGTAGAAGCATCTCCATCTGGTGGTCCAATCAGAACCCATTAAACACTGAGGTAGACTGCCTGGAAGTGGAAAATATGGACTAGGGAAGCTAAGTCTGAGCTACATGACTTCACCTTTGGAAAAAAGAAACAAGGAAAAAAAATACAGCCCTTGCAGCCTACCGAGCAATTGTTCCTGCACAAAACTCTGGTCTAATTGATTTGGACACCACAGCTAATTTTCCCTCAGACATCTGTTAGCACACATTAGTGGATGTCGTTAGGTAGGGAGGCATAGATTAGATGGGGAGCAGAGCTCAAAGGCCCTGGTTTTGGAGGCTGGAGCAGACGGAGGAATGACAACAGATAGAGTGTGCCAGCACCCCAGCAACATCAGATACTTCTGCTGCAGCAACCCTGAAAGGAAGCAGTAATTGCTACGGAGGCATGGCAGTTGTGCGTAATAGTCTGATCCTTTCTTGCATTTGCCCAAATAATAAGCATCTTCTGAACTTCCAAAGGCAAAACAAGAGTGCTCTAGATATCAACAGGGCCAAAACACACATGAAATGAAGATAATCATTGTCAATGCCCCTTTGCTTCTTTCCCCAAATCTCATTCATTCCTGCATTTTAGACAGTAGTATGCAGCAATATTCCATGGGCTCACTCATACCCAAGTCAGGCAGATGATAAAATGGCTGATCAGGTCAGAGTTTTTCAATTCATCTCCCGTTGGAAAGCACTGGGAAACAAGCCCTGTTTTATTTATTCTTTCCTATGCAGCCATGCTCAGATACTTAACTGATGCTGGAATGCAGTTCCTATCCTTTGGGACACGTATTTCAGTTAAGCAAGTCAGAAAAAATCATCTGATGCCCTCAAGAAAATCCTCCACGAGCCGGTCTATACTGATGACTACTCTCTCAACGAATACATTTAAAAGATTATGATCCTCTTTCAGAAGCAGCACAATGTTATGCATCACAAATAAGCTGAAGAAAAAGAAGGCTGCAACTCAGTCCAAAACAGAAAAATTCTGTATACAGGCAAATATTCCTATGAGTGGTATAGAGTTAATCTTTTCCTTACTGTTCCTAGCATCTTTTATAACATACGACTCTAGGGTTTTCAATTCCCTTAAAAAAAAAAAAAATCCTTACTTACTCTAGTCTGTAAGGTAAAGTCCAGTATCTTAAGGTGTTTAAAGTCCATCATTCTGGACTCAACTGATTGCTTTCCAGGTTTATCTCTTTCAGTTTCTCTCCATGTTCCTTTTTCTCTATCTAAAACAGATACTTGTTATTTCCTGAACATCCCAACCACTTCTACATGTATGCATCTCTTTATTTTGATCCTTCATAGCCCTGCCCTTATATCTCTGACTTCAAGGCCCTGCCCCTATGTCCTCCTCGGTGAAATCTTTCATATTCTAGGGAAAGAGCCATTTCCCCTCTGTGTGCCAACTAGACCCTGTTCACATTTCCATAGAGGCTGTTATTGAACATTATAATTTTAAAATTGTTATTTTTTTTTTTGAAATTGACAGGTAAAATTCTATTTATTGTGTACAATGTGATGTTTTGAAGTATATACACATTGTCAAATCATTAAATTTAGCTAATTAAAAAATGCATCACCTCACATAGTTGTCACTTTTGTGAGGAAAACACTTAACATCCACTATCTTTGCATTTTTGAAGAAAAAACATATTGTTGTTGACTATAGTCACTATACCTTTGAACTTATTTTTGTTTGCATGTCTGTTCTTCCCTCCTTGACATCGATGCACCTTTGGCCTTTGATGGCAGGGCTATGTTCTTAGTCATCTTTGAATTTCCAAAATCTGACACAGTGCTTGGCATATGGTAGGCCCTTAGTAATAAATATCTGTTGAAGGGATGATTTTGTGAATAAACTTTGCCAGTGAATACAACTGTCTTGGTAGCAAATACTTAAGAGCTTTGTTGTTAGAGAAGAGAATCAATGACGGGGCTTCTGAATGATCATGTATCTTTCACTTCACAGAGTTAGCAAACATATGTATCTTGAATAACTTTCTTATGTGTGTGCATTCTTTATATAAGATGTCAAAGAATTACCAAACAAAATGTCCTGTAGTATGCAGTCTACTAAGGAAGGAATATTTCGTGCAATATAGTTGTGAGGGCTAAGTAATGATGAGTTACATCTGAGATTTTGAAATACAGCACATTAAAGTAGGGGGACAATAGGTAACACAGTATCCACAAAGGCACATCTCTGAATAGTGTGACTTAGCTACGGGCTATACATTTGGACAAGAAGGAATATAAACAGGGTCATATGACTTGAATTGTGAGTAAAATGAACAAATGTAAATCTAACAAGTCTTTTGTATGAGCTACTTTTGCATTCACACTACTCTAATGATAAGGGAAGACAGAATCAAATTGAACTAACTATTTATCACTTATTACATATTAGAAACTATGCTATGTCGTTGCAGGTTATTTAAACAGGGTCTTATCAATATCAAACTTCAGGAACTGGGGTGTAGTGAGATGATGTAACTCATCCGAGTCACAGAGCTAAAGGTGTAGGCCAGAATCAAACCAGTGTTGCAGTTTCAAATCCATGACTCCTTGCACTATGTAGTACTGCCTGTTTCTTTCTCCATCACAATATGAGACAAAATGTAATGTAAAGAAGATATAGCAATTAAAAATAAAAAGGCCAAGGACTCCCGGAGTTGAAGAGGTGAAAGGATACGCAGGAATGAGTGAGGTGAATTTCGATGCTGCAGACTGGAACTGATGCTATCGAAGTTCACTTGAGCACAGAACCCCCTCTAGGTTCACTCTCAGGCAATGATTAGGAGACAGTAAATACAGGGTCTATGTTACAGAGCACTGAAATGCTTAACTGGAGCTTGAAGCCAGGGATGTCCATCTGTCCTAGCTTTAATGGAATTGACTGGGCTTTGCTATCTCTGCTTTCTGCCAAACAGAATCAGAAGGCATCAGTGTTAGTAATTTAGGAGCAGTTTTTGGCCACATAAGTGGCTGTTAGTAGAATTTATGGACAGTAAAGCTTGATTCAGGGCCAGCCTGTAGCAAATCCTGGGAACAGGCCATTCATCTTCAGTAGTCTCTACATTCTTAAGTGTGCCATTTTTCCCAGTGACCATTAGTTGAGAAATAAAGTATCTGAAAAATTCCAATAATTAATTGCAAGGTGTTGGTTGCATCTGTCACCTGTTCCTCCACTCTCACCCAACAAAAGATATTTGCCTTACAAACTCTGTATCTGTAGGGCAGTTACAATGACGGTTACAATAGGGTGGTTACCTTTGCTGACTACTCATAAAACTACCATTTTTTTGAATGGATATGAGAGGTCTCTAGCTGCCTTATGTATGACACTGCTCATATGTTCCTGGATTAATTAAACAATTGTTTCTGAAGGATAGTTCTGGATTTATAAAAATCTATTTGTAATATGAATTGTAAGCCCTCAGAAATTAGAGAAAAATACGAATGTTTTCACTTTATATTTCTATCACATGAACATTTTAATCAACATCAATTGTTGAATCAAAACAAACACACAGGATTGAGTTAGGTACTAGATATGTTTTCTTATTCAAGGGAAGACAGAGGTTCTGTCCACTTACCCTATTTGACAGAGTAGCTGTCTCTTCAAAGAAAAACTAAAGGTTACACAAATCCTGGGAATCATTCTTTTACCAGATACCTTCCATTTACACAGGGTGGCCCATCCCCTGATACCCGCTGCTCTGTGCCCTGGGAGGATGAGCCATTATATCAATGGCATCCTTGCCTCTGGCTTCCAATGAGATCAATCAGTGAGGAATATTAATAAAAGCTCTGAAAGGGTGGCAGAGTGATATCTGGGCATTTATTTCCCTGACTGCCAAAACACAACATCTCCATGGGCTGCCTGTGTTCTCCTGGTACAAGTCCCAGTGCTTGTCAGAGGCTCTCTGCACACGGTTCTCAGTTTCTGTAGCTTCTGTTAACCACTCCCTCCCATTGCCCTCTTCAGACCTAAAGGTGTTAACAGCTTCCTGATGCTACTAGCCCCAGAGCACTGCACTATCCCCTTTGATTTCCTTACCCCCTGCCTCTCGCCCGAACATTAAAAAAATATTTTCTATTACACTCCTTTGACATTATCCAATTTAAGTTTGCCATCTGTTTCCTACAGGGAGTCTTACTGAAAAAGCCCTGTAACTCAAGTTTACCTTTATTCTGAAGCCTGAATATGGTCCTTAGGGAAATTAGGGAAAAAAAAAAAATGTATCCACTAAGTCACATGATCGAAAATGGGTGCTTTAGCCTAGAAAAGCAGCAGGAAATCAGATGAATTTCCTAGGCCAGATACTGGCCGTTATGCTGTGGCTCACATTCACCCACTAAAGCATGCTTCCCAGCCAAGGTTTTAATAGCAAAATAAAAGGTTTGGAGTCAGTTTTGCTCTCTCTCCCCAGGCCAAGGGCATATTTCCCAGTTACTTCTAAATGACTTCTTTCTTAAAAGATCCAAATACGAGTTGCTATGAAATGCTGTCTTTTTTTCCAAGAACCATATAATCATTTTTAACTGCAATATGATCAATGACATCTTGTAGAAGATAAATTGTGCCTTATAAGGCCATAGTACAGGACACACCAGAATGCCAACAGGACTCTCAGCGACAATTTCAGAATTCCAAGAAAGTGTTAAATAATAAAAACTAGCACGAAGTATTTGAAATGATGATATAATAAAATCTTCTTTCATTGCCTCTAGCAGAAACCTGGTGGCAGGAGAAGTGAGGGACATATTTGGGAGCCTCATTTTCCCCTCCAGAGGTAATGGAATCTGCAATTCTAAAAAAAAAAGAAAGAAAGAAAGAAGGAGGGCACTTCAGTACCTGGCAGGGCTAAAAGTTGTGAATCATCAAGGCTGGCCCAGGAGCAGCAAGGTGAATGACGGTGACCTCCCTTGTCAGGTTTTAGCCTCCCATACATTTGGCACGCAAAACAGCAGTTTAAAATAGCTCTCTTGCAGGTTCCATGTGACTCGTCACTGGACCCAGACAGCACAAAAGGGTTGATTAGTGAGGCAAAAAAAGAGAATCTTCTCCTGAGATGACTTCCAAAAGCTGCTTCTTGCAGCACAAATCTCCCTTTGAAAATGCAGACCTTGCTAGGAAAGGCAGCAGCATGCTCTCCTTCAAATGATTGAATTTTTCCTTGGGAATCCTTTATGATTGCTGTTGTTGTTGTTTGTTTTAAGAGTTTCACCTTCCAGCTCCAACAGTCTTTACTTTGGGGAGATAGCAGGAAGTGAAAAAATCACAGGGCAATCCCTAAAGCCATCACCCTAGCTTTCTTACCCACTAGCTTTGGGCAGACAGAATCCAGACCCTGCTTTACAGAAAGTAGAAAGTTTTGAGCAATGGCTTCCTGACTAGCTCTGGCTGCCAGCAGAGTCACAGGGATGTCACTTGTAGTTTGGTTGTCCACGCAGAAAGTGATGGAGGCCTCTCTTGTCATGGCTACCAGCTGGAAGGCACTGGCGGGTGCTGATGGGTGAAATGGTGCAGGGGGTTGGGGAGGGGGTGATTTAATTTTCCTCTCCTGATGGAGTAAAATTGCTCCCTGGGGGAATACTAGTGGAACAGCTGTCACACCACCACCAACTGCTTCAGAACTTCTTTGTATCCTGTATTATACTTTAAATGTTGAGCAAAGCAAGGAGAAGTGCTAAGATGTGAAGTAAGAAAGAACATAGAGAAAGCTAAAATTTAAAAGTAGAAAATAGAAGAGTAGGGAGAAGAGCCATCAGCTGAAACTTGCCACTTTGGGATGGCCAGTGATCTAAGTACTTCAGCACTGTCGACAGAGAGGGCCAACAGTGAATGCTTCACAAGGATTCTGTGACTGATAGATGAGGATTATGAACAAACTCCTCTCTGCTTAGTGTCAGCAAAGGAGTAGAAAAGGGAGGAGGAGGATGGAAGTAGAGGGGATGATAAAGAAGAGGAGGAAGAGCAGCAAAAGGAGAGACAGAGAAAGGAGTGGGGGATAAACACTGCAACTGAAAATTTAGAAGAAAAGAGTCAGAAGAAACGTCATATGTGTTTTTGAATTTCCCCTTTATTCTATTAAATCTCTTGGGTTGTAGCTTTCACAAATAAGTATTTATGTTCAATGAAGAAGACAATCATATAAAATTTATGTTTTTTATATAAATGTATTATAAGAATTTCTTCCTTCCAGGAAACTCCATACTGGCTTTAATGCCTCTAGATCTCTGGTAGGTAGGCACTGTCCCAGTGAGGCCAAGAAGTTCAAATTTAAAGGATGATGGGCTAAAACAAGACAAAGCATTCTTGTGTTTAACCTCTGTTGAGAAGAAATTATTTACCTGCTAGCTACTAGTTCCCAAGCATTTGGGCTCAATTACCCAGGAAACTTCTTTCAGAGGGGGCTTGCACTCATTCATTCTGGTAGCAAAGAAGACAGAGTGACGTTGTTCAAGGTGCTCGTGTGCTCCCAAACCTATTTCACATCTCATTGCTTAGTTGGATGGAATTTGATTGTACATGCTCTCTAGACTCTCTAACCTGGTGCAGAGAATCAACAAGTTCTGAAGCAAAACTTGGTTTCATTAAGTGGTGCATAGTGGAATGCAGAGTGAAACCACTGGAAATAAAATCCGGGTAAAACATCTTTATTTATAAGTCAGCCTGCTCTGAGTTAATGGGGAGGAAGCGAGGATGCTCACTCTTAAGCCCAGTGGCACCAGCTATCACCTGATATTTATTATCACCCAACGTAAAAATTCTTATTTCATACTTGAAATACAGATCTCAATGGTGTAACTGAAAACCATATATCTCAGATCTACAGCCCCGACTACACAGGTCAGCTTTTCAATTCAACTGAATTGTGGTTATTGCACTTCTAGCTCAAGACACTTCAGGGGAAAACGAGTAATTTGCTCATCCTTCTTTCCCGTCCTCAGTGTTCTTATAATCCAGGAAGTGAGACAGGAATATAGGCAATGGGTGACTCCATTAAAAACAACAAACTAAAATAGTTTTGAGGAAGGAAAGGTAGTTTATGAATGCTGCAAAAGTCTCTTTGAGGATACAGCATTATACTGGACCTTAGGGACAAGTAATGTGAACAAAAATGTATACATTTTCTATAGAAGGGGTGAAGAGGAAATTCTAGGCTGAGGAATGCTTTGTGTGAAGGTTCAAAGGTGGCAAACTTAAGTGAGTTTTCAGAGATTGGCAAGTAGTTTGATATGACTGAAACATGAAAAATGTAAGTAAACGAGAAACATAGTTAGAATGTAAGGTTATAGGAAGTTCATGGAAAAGATGAACGTCAGGCTGAAGTGTGGTATTGTATTCAGTAGGTAATGTTGAGCCATTCAGGTGTTTTTGCATGGGAGAGTAACAGTCAGTGGTGTGTCTTTGAAGGCAGCTCTAATAATGAGGTGATAGGTGGACTGGAGGGTTTTGGAAGACAGGAAATTAGTCAATCTGTTTTCCTTTGAGTTTTATACATTTAACACTTTGTTTTTAAATGCCAGATTGCTTTCCTATTTCAGCTATAGCAAATTAAGTCAAACATAGGAACTTAAGACAGCCCAAACATACTATCTTACAGTTTTAGAGATCAGATGTCCAAAATGGGCCTCACCGGGCTAAAAGAAAAGTTGTGGTATGGCTGTGGTCGTTCTGAGGCTGGAGGAGAGAATCAATTTCTTGCCTTTTCCAGCTTCTGAAGGCTGTCTGCATTCCTGAGCTCCTGGCCCACCTTCCATCTTCAAAGCCAGCAGTGCAGCATTGACGATCTCTTTTTGACTTCCACTCTGAAGCTATGTTTTTGTTATCACATCTCCTTCTCTGATTCTTTTAAGGACCCTTGTGATTACATTGGGCCAATTTAGATAATCCAGGATAATCTCTTCATCTTAATTTAATCAGATCTGCAAAGCCCATCTGCCATTTGAGGTAACATAGTCACAGATTCCCGGGATTAGGAGTAAACATCTCCTGTGTGGGAGCATTATTCTGCCTACCTCAGACATTCTTAGCTCAGATAATAAAGCAGGGTGAAATGTGAAGCTCTGAACATGGGCTTTTACAGACCTGTTTGGGATTTTAGCCAGTGACATTGGTCCTTGTCATGGTCACTCACAAGTGAATCAAAGTAGACTGAGAGAAAAGGGCTTCACTCCTCCACCAACACTTTCAAGCCGTTTTATATTACTTCCAGTTGACACTGAACAGAATGATTTAATAAACATACAAATGATTACATGTACTAAATATAAAAAGTAAAAGCATAATTTTTGCAACAAGTGTATTAAATATTTGGAAAACTAAAATCATTTTTCTGTCCTTGACTGAAAAAGTAGCAACACATAGTGTGACATTTACAGTCACATTTACCACCATGTGGTAATGTTCTGCTGCAAGATTGAAGAATAAAAGTGCCCTGTGTTTGGGGTACTCATTTCTAGGGCTTGATGGGTGAAGGTTTATCTTTTTTTCTTATTCTCTATTCTATTTCTCATGCTCCAGGTATATGAAAATGTATTCTGAATCTGAATATGGCTGATATAAGAATGTAGCAAATCTATTCTGAAGTCTGAGTATAGATGATATAAAAAAGTAGTACAAAGACATTGGGCATGGAATTCAGGCAAACACCCTATTTCGTCCCTGATTTACTGTGCAATCAGGAGCAGAGTAGTATACATTATCACGCCTCAATCTTTCTGGGTGTTACTCAGGGATTAGAAAAATATTGGCTCTTGATATGCTATTGAAATATGCTATAAAAAGAGATTGCTTATGTGAAAGCCCTTTGAATAAGGTTCAAAACTGATGGTGGTTACTGTCCATGGTTACTGACATGCACTATTTGTCATGCACAGTGGTACACTGGGGATAGCATGAGAGTAACACTCAGCCTAAAGCCAAAAGTGGGCAAGAGTGATCTGGAAACAAGCACAGTGAGTTGTGATTGCTGCCATAACAGAAACACATAAACTGTGTCTGTGTTTAACTTTATTTGGTAGTTGAATAATTACAAATAAATGTGAGGATGTGAGGAGTCTCCTTAAAATGATATAGGCAAGTTTTCTCTAGAAGTAAGACTTGAGGGGTTAGGTCCCTGCCCAGTCTTTGGAAGACACTGCTCTACCTCACACTCACAAAAGTGAAAATTACTACATCTGATAATGCCCTCAACTCACAAGGAACCTAATGGAGGAGAATAAGGCTCTTTGGAACTCAGTGAAAACCATGTTTCCTCGCCCTGGCTCACCCTGGGACCTTTTCCAGGATCAGTCATTTTTATAATCCTTTAAATGTATGTGGAAGAAAAGAAGAGTGATGGGAGAAAAGTGACAGTGAATTCCATATGCTTTCTTTGTAAATCACTCATATGGCAAATCTGCTTAGTCTATACGTCAAGAGAGGATTTTTCAAGCTAAGGCTGCAAATTCCATGTAGGTTCTAAAATTCTTCCGGTTCCTACATCATCACTATTTTCAAAGAGTTTGCACTTGGAGTATAACTAGCATTATAACTAAGCAAAAGATGGAAAAGGATCTCTGCTTTTTTTCCCCCCAGCTCTTCTGATTCAGTAGGACTGTTGAGGGAGCAGCTTCATTAAGCCTGGAGGCTTGCCTCATAAAATAAAGGCAAGTTTCTAATTCCATGACAGTAAGGAAAGACATGGGTTTCAGTCTGAACTCTGATACTAATTTTATTTATTTATTTTCATCCTATAATGTGTATCTGCTACAAGAAAGTATATAAACTTGGGGACAGAATTGCCATGTCCTAACAGTATGCATAATGTTCTGCATATTAACACAAAGAAGGTCTGCTTGCCTCAACTATTGTCACTAGGCCACATCTTTCTCCTATTAGGGATGAATCAAACTAAGTCATCCACACTCCTGTCCATTCTCTTCTGTAATCAAATATACATGTTGAACTAGTTTGGGCTAAAGTGAAATCTGGTGCAGACCTACCTAGCTAATTTAGGAATAGAAACCCAAACTAAATATATGATTCAGATGGAGAAATTGGCCTAAGTAACCCAACTATTTCATAGTGGTACTCATTATTAATAGAAAGTAGAAAGCACAACATATTATACAACCATATAGTCAGAAACACATTCTGGGAAGAAGACTAGTTCTAATTAACTAGTCTAAGCATAACACTTATTTATTTATTTATTTATTGAGATGGAGTTTCTCTGTGTCGCCCAGGCTGGGTGCAGTGGCGTGATCTTGGCCCACTGCAACCTCCACCTCCCTGGTTCAAGCAATTCCCCGGCTTCAGCCTCCCGAGTAGCTGAGATTACAGGCACATGCCACCATGCCCAGCTAATTTTTTTTTTTTTTATTTTTAGTACCAAAAAAATGGGGTTTCATCATGTTGGCCAGGCTGGTCTCGAACTCCTGACTTCAGGCAATCAGCTCACCTCAGCCTCCCAAAGTGCTGGGATTACAGGCATGAGTCACCACACCCTGCCAATGTTTATTTTTTAACAACAAAGTTACCTTTAAGTTTGGAGAGGCAATTCTGTGAAATATGACTTTAGAACCCCTTCTCTCCATTTTCTGTGTTTTCTTTGTTGTTAATGTCTCCTTCATCCACCAGAGATACCTAGTGCTCACAATAAACCTATCTGTCCTGTTATTGGAGAAGAAGTCACCAAGAAACAAATCTTTATCAAGTCAGTGGGATCTAGATACAATATCATCTGAGAAGTTATTCATTGATTTGCAGATTCACTAAGCAAATTTTAGTGACTAGCTACTATGTACTCATTGTCATCCCAGATGTGGTATTCATAAAGAGAATGACACAAAAAAATGGCCTGGTGTCCAATACAAAGGAGTGTATAGTAAAATTAAACTATGAAGAACTGTGAGTGGAGCCTTTATGAGGTTTGCACATATCATTTACCCAAAGCCTGACCTTGTCTGTAGCAACTGCTGTGACCTCTTCTGAAGGACCTTTCCACTGAATGTCAAGATCCATTGACAAAATATCTTATGTGTGGTTGTTGTGGAGCCACTAGTTCCTAAAAACCCTCACTTTGGATATTGCTTTGTTTAGTGGCACTTTTACCAAAAAACTGAAGATGAAACAGAAGAGAAACAAGACTGATCAACCAGGTATTAGATTTCAGGTAAAAGAACTATAGTAGGTAAAATCCTATTTTGGCATTTTTAGCCATATGTGCATCTGGAAATTATCTTCATGTAGAGTTGTCTTTCACTCTTATCTGCCTAGCATCTTTTCTTCAAAGAATTGTACTCACTTGGTGTGGCTATCATACAACTTGACCTCCCCTGATAAGGCACTGGACATCTGACAAACTAGTCAATCAGAGTACTATCTCTTAGAAAGAGTACTTGGATAATGAGTGAGCACTGACTAAATCAGAGCCAATCAGATTATTTCTTTAAATAAACTGAAATGGCAAAAAAAAAAAAAAGGAAGAGAGAAGGAAAGGGGAAAGAAAGGAGAAAGACTGGCTCTTTTTTCTTCTGAGATTTCATGTATGATGTAGTCTGGAATTTCCAGGATCATCTTTTCCATTGTATGTAGAAGCACTGAGGTACAAAGAAAAATATAATTCTTATTATGTCGTTTGAACTTCCAGATTTAATTGTGCCTGAAATTAAACCACCCTTGTGTTTTCTAGTTACATGGACCATACTTTCCCCTTTCTACTTAACCTATTTTTATATATTTTTGCCATTGAATCATTTGCTCTAAAAACTTAAAAGACCATGGCTTCTGGTTTGAATTCCCTTCAGTTTGAAGTTTAACACCATATAGTAGATACACACACACAAACACAAACACAGGCGAATGGTATTTATTCTAGTGAACATACAATGGAACATGGTGCAGTGGAAAGAAAATTCTACTGGGAGTTAGATGCCATACAGTATGTAGAATTATCTACAATGAATATATTTTACTTTTTAAATAAAGAAAAGGAGTGAAGGCAGCTTTATTATGGAAGCAAAACAGGGAAGATCTGGGTTTTAGCTTTATTTCTGACGCAAGCTAGCTCTTTGGTATAAGCAAGTCATTGTAACATTTTAAACCTCTGTTTCCTCCTTTGTAAAGAGTAGTGGTTTTCCTCCTAGACTCTTGTGATCCCTAGATGTTTCACAGAGCACCATGAAACGTAGAATATGAGAGGTGGAATATGAGATGGAATATGAAATATCCAATCTGTTTTCTAAACCAGAGGAGCTCTTAACATATTTGCTCTACTATGAAGCTGGAATGTCAGTTTCCAAGGGTTTCTGTAGGATAAAAATTTGAAAAATGAAATTTAAAAGAAGTTTAAAAAATTGGGTTTGATAATGCCTAGGTCCTTTTTAGTTTTAACACTCTTTGAAGTTAATCCCCAAGTCAAAGTTTCTACCAGAATATACAGTAATTTACTCACAGAAAATCGTCATCTTCTGTAATTGCTTTTACTTAATCCAAGCCTATTGGTCACGTTTGAACATTCAGAGTCTTTACTTTTGTGAAGTATGCTGCATGACAGTTAAGAAAATTTAGTTTGGATGTTCAAGTCCATATTTTAGATACTCAAATGCAGAACACTTTAGGAACAGAAAAAGCACAAACCCTATATATATCATTGTGACATAAAAGTTAAACTGAGAAGACTGATAAAGACTCACATGTTTCTAAGATACAAACAGGTCTTCAGCTTCTTAGCCACTAGGAAAAGAACTAACCAAAGATGAATAATATTCATAAACTATTACAAGGGTTTTGTTTGTTCGTTTTGTTTTTTATCATTTCCAATCAACACTGACTCCTTGCTCATGCTGTGCTAGACACCACGGCAGATGCCCTCGATACATAAAGGGCTGTGACACATTCCCTATCTAGTTAAGAACAGACATGTGCCTTAAACATAATTATAGCTGCAAAGTTGCAAATGGTAAATCTCAGAGATTAAATTTTTTCTATGTCCAAATAACAGGGTAACTCATTTAGAACCTGGCTGGCTGAAATTACAAATGATTTACGCTTCACCCTGAAAATCTTATTTTACTTCTTGGAGGATTAGAGAAGTAAATTATTTTTATTAGAGGATGTTTTGCATCTTGCAGAGATAAAGTGTCAAAGCTTTTTGCCTTATGCAACTCTTTTCAACTACTCATATTTTTGAACAGATTAATGCAAGAAAACATAATCAGAAGAAGCTGTGTTCCTTTAGCTCTGCTTCTTTTGGAACCCCCTTGGTATTTTGCTTATCAAGTTGGAAGAGTTGTGGCAGAAGAGATCTAGCTCCTGAGAATTCCGAAGATGAAATAATTATCACTTTTGTTTTACTTTTCTGAGCTAACTTCCTTTTACTTCCAACATTTTTCACACCAAACACCATGGTTCACCTGGATAAAGATGCAGCACAGTTCCACCAAAGGAGCCAAGGGGCTGAGTCTTTTTCAGCAAATAGAGGTAGTGTCTCCTGACAAAGGAGTTGTCATTGAAACTTCAGCTTAGACTATCTATGAGCCTTCACACACAAGCAGCCAAACAGATATACATGAGGTCTTTTAATTAGGTATCTGGATTTACATTGGCTGACTCGGCTCCATCTCAGCTTTAGAGGATGAAAAATCACCTGAATGCTGTCTAATGAAATACCCCTTGACCTAGCATGTGAGTGCTTGTCTGAATCGCCAGGAAGTGTAATAAGGAACCTTCAGGGATCCAGCTGTGTGGGCAGCCCTCCTGCTGGAGGTTGGGCTGGCTTGTCACCACCACTTGGAGTTCTCCCTGAGTCACTCAGTTCCTGGCTAAGCACAGCCGTTCTGTGATTTATGTTACACACCAACGCCTCCAGGCAGAAAATGCTGACAATAATTGCTTGCTATGGGGGATTAGGAAAAGTCAAAGGCCTGCTTTGGGATTTCCTTTTCCTTTCTTCTCTCTTCCCTTTCCTTTTCTCTCTTTCCCGTCTTTCTGCTTTCCTAACCTCCCCTTCCTTCATTTCTTCTCTTCCCCCCGGCCTATGTCTTTGCAGCAACATACTTTTTCTCACTAGCAACAATGTAAAGGTAGCCAAATAAATGCTGACTATGACTTTTCTCCTTTATTTCTCTCAGATCAAAGTAGAAAGCTGAAAAAACTCATAAATAACTATCCCTTAAAGAGGTAAAGCAGCTATTTGGTGAAATTTTAATAGTTAAGAAAACCCAAGTGCTAATAAATAGGTAGTTTCAAAATCTGAAATGTAATCTCTAAAAAGGAGGGATTTCTTTTAAACACATACACATACACACACACACACACACACACACACACACACACACACACACACACACAAAACGTATTCATTCAGCCAGTTGCGGCAGCTCTCGCCTGTAATCCCAGCACTTTGGGAGGCCGAGGTGGGCAGATCAACTGAAGTCAGGAGTTCGAGACCAGCCTGACCAACATGGAGAAACCCCATCTCTACTAAAAATACAAAATTAGCTGGGTGTGGTGGCTCGTGCCTGTAATCCCAGCTACTTGGGGGGCTGAGGCAGCAGAATTGCTTGAACCTGGGAGGTGGAGGTTGTGGTGAGCCAAGATGATGCCATTGCACTCCAGCCTGGGCAACGAGAGCAAAACTTTGTCTCAAAAAGAGTACTGATTCATTACGCAAAAGTTTGCACCTACAATACCTGAGGCACTTGACTTTGAGAGACACCCAAATAAAAAATAAAATACCACAATGAGAAATAAAAATTAATTTCTAACATTTTGCAGTTCACTTTCAGTAGACAGAAATCTATCAGAAGACATGAGACTACTCATCCTCAAGTTGCCAGGGGAATGTAAACATATAAAATGGAATCAAGACTAGGAGACTGCTGGAACATCTAACATACTTTAATCACATTTCATTTAGTAGCACCTGTTCAATTCTCACAAGAACATTTTAATATTAATATTTCTATTTAGCAAATAAGCAAACAGAAGCTTTTCTGTATTAAGTATATAGCTAGTAATTAGCAGAGTCAGCATTTGAATCCAGGTCTCTCTGCTCCAAAGCCCATGCTCTTTCTATCATACCACACAGGAAAGAGAACTGTCCGTAATTCACTTAATGGAATATGATTTTAAATAAATTTAAGTAATTAACTATGAAAAACTGCTTAGGTTCTTTTTCCTTAGGGGGTTGAGGGAACATCCTGTCATGGCCAGGCCTTAATTATTCCCCATGCATGGATGTGGTGCTTCTGTGATACAGCCCAATCTGATGTGGTAAGAGGTATGGTAGGTGGCAGTGGTAAATTGTGTTCATCCTCATCTCCTTCAGGTCTTTATTCAAATGTCACCTTAGCAGGAAGAATTTCTCTGTCACACCATTGAAGATTGCAATAGCCCTTGCCCCCAAACTCCAACATCGCCCGTATTCTCTTTCCTTCCTTTTCTCCATAGCACTATCACCATCAGATATATTGTGTATTTTTCTTGTTTATTTTCTTTATTAATTGTCTCCTGGTCTGGAATCTAAGATTCATAAGGGGACAGTTTTTGGTTTTTTGTTTTGTTATCTTAATTATTTATATTCACTGCTCTATCTCCAGCATCTAGAAGGCATATAGATGTTAAACATTCATTGAATGTATTAATCTTTAGTAATTTTTAGGCAACAAGGTATAAGTAGAAGGAATTCAAGGATATTATTGCTATTTCCATAACCTATTTTATTTGTTCTACTTGAAAGACAATGTGACTATGTGAAATAGGAACACTTACTCCAAATGATAACAATTTTTCTAAGGAATTGGACTAGAAATTATGGACGAGGGAGCTTCCAATTTATCTGTGTTGTTTGAATATTTTATATTTAAAAAAGTCCAGGCACAGTGGCTCATGCCTGCAATCCCAGCACTTTGGGAAGCCAAGGAGGGCAGATCATGAGGTTAGGAGATGGAGACCATCCTGGCCAACATGGTGAAACCCCGTCTCTACTAAAAATACAAAAATTAGCTGGGTGTGGTGGTGCGTGCCTGTAATTCCAGGTACTTGGGAGGCTGGGGCAGGAGAATCTCTTGAATCTGAAAGGTGGAAATTACAGTGAGCTGAGATTGCACCACTGAACTGCAGCCTGGTGACAGAATGAGACTCCATCTCAAAACAAAACAAAACAAAAAACGTGTTCATAAACTACTTATAAAATAAACACAAAATAAGTACTAATAAGCCAATGAAATGGAATCAGCTTCATTACCTAACTGGGCCTCAGCTCTCCTGCCCTTTCCTTAATGATAGATAGCCACTGATTTATACTCAGTGTGAGATCCAGGCCGGGCAAGCTAGATCATGCCTGTAACCCCAGCACTTTGGGAGGCCAAGGGGGTAGATCACTTAAGGTCAAGGGTTTGAAACCAGCCTGCCCAACATGGTGAAATCCCATCTCTACTAAAAATAGAAAAATTAGCTGGGCGTGGTGGTGCATGCCTGGAATCCCAGCTACTCAGGAGGCTGAGGAAGGAGAATCAAGAAACGCTTGAACCCAGGAGGTGGAGGTTGTGGGGAGCCAGGATTGTGCCACTGCACTCTAACCTGAGCAACAGAGCGAGACTACATCTCTACATAAATAAAATAAAATTTAAAAAAATGTAAAAATATATACTCAGTGTGAAATCCAAAGTACGGGAGGGTATCTTTTTGTATCTCTCCCTTTCTTTTACTTCAGACATAGATGGGCTCTGTGCCAGTTATATAAATGTAGGAGTCATCTGTGAGCTTTTCTGAAAATTTATTTTCTGAAAATATATCCTTATTTCAATAATGTAATTATCGTTTAAATTATTCCTGGAATTTATTTTTGAAATTGACTTCAAAGACCTTGATATCTTGGTACCAGCACAGCAAATACCTATTCATCAAGCCTGAGTCCAGATATTAATAATTAAATTGTGTAGTTAAGTTGGATAACACTGCGTTCAGTAAAGAAATAAACTTTCATAAAATGGTAAAAATGTATTTCTTATTGTTCATAAATTTATCAGTAAATGAGAAGTTCTCCAGAAGGGTAAAAAGACTACAGCATGAGAAGAGTATTCCATTCACGTAGTGTGAATTATTTTGAAGAATTAAACTTATTTGGACTTTATAAACAATTCTTACACTGCTTATAAATTGGTTTTATTATTCCTGTGTACATACATATTGTGTGTGTGTGTGTGTCTGTGTGTGCCTATACATAAATGCCTTGGATTCAGGTAGAGTAAGTTTTCTTATCTAATTTAATCTGAACACCAAATTTGGATATCTATTTATGGTGTCTTGATTGTTGCATTTGACAAATCTCATTAAATATTTTACAACAGAAATTGCTACAATTTCTAGTACTCCTTCTGAATTAGACACGATATAATTCTTACAGTACTTTAGTAGTTAAGCTTCTTGGTACACATTGAAGAACAAAATCTAGCCTAACCTTTTTCATATTAATGGAAAAAACAGATTTATTCTCATCCATTGTCAAAGGCACCTCAATTTATATCATGAGTCCAAGAATAGGCTTATCAGTCCTGTAGGAAAAATAAACAGAATAGTTGTATATCCTACTTTCAGAAAGCCCAACATTGTATTGAAAACATGAATGCAAAACAAAAATTAGAGAATATTGTTACATTAAAAGTTGCAAATAAATGTTTCATTTTGAGACATATTTACCAATATAATTTTGAATACTGAAAACTGTTCCAAGGCATTTATGTTTTTTTAAATTGTTAACTACTAGATCATAATGAAGAGGTACAAAGATTATTAGAAATTTTTGTGAAATAAAAATCAACCAGGAAATTTTTAAATAATAATGACAGTTTATCAAAAATAAAGATTAATATAGACTGTAAAGTAGGTATCTATTGTAAAAAACAAAAACAAAACAAAAAGCTTTTTTCCTCAAAAGGCATGGAACCCTATTAAAATGATTATGTTGCTTCTAAACCACTTTCCATCCAATATCAAATTCTTCCCCTTCACTTCGAAGCATACTTTAACCCACTGTTATTTGCTTTTCTTTTTGTTGTCTTTTGTCCAAATTCTGAATGACCACAATAAAGTGGGTAGTGTCATAGAGAAATGAATTAATGGATTACTTTCTCCTTTTAGGGGTTTGGTCTCAGAAGAGGGTTCTTAATGGCACTCAGTAATTTACTAGATAAAATCTTATTAATAGTCTTGAAAGGTATACACTCTTTCTTTTCAATGTCATAAGCATTTGGAGTTTCCTACGCAAGATAAATATAAAAGCTTTCAAAAACACAGAAAATGATTTTGTGCCCTTTTCCTTCTCTATGTAAAGTCAGTCTGGGGCCAGGCACGGTGGCTTACGCCTGTAATCCCAGCACTTTGGGAAGCCAAGGCAGGCAGCTCACCTGAGGTCAGGGGTTTGAGACCAGCCTGACCAACATGGTGAAACTCTGCCTCTACTAAAAATACAAAAATTAGCTGGCGTAGTAGTGGACAGCTATTTGGGAGGCTGAGGCAGGAGAATCACTTGAACTTGAGAGGCAGAGGCTGCAGTAAGCCGAGATTGCACCACTGCACTCTAGAGCAAGACTCTGTCTTAAAAAAATAAAAAATCAGTCTAATGAGTTATTGAAAATAATTTTCTGAGAGTGAAAAAGCAGTAAGGCATAGCCCATATGTGACTAACATGTTTTTAAAGTATTAATAGGTAAAATTAAAATGAAAACAATAATAATATCTAATAAAAATTGAGCACCTACTGTATCAGGCAGTCTGGTAAACCCTTTAGATTACAGTTTCTCTTAATGGTTATACACACATACACACACACACACACACACATAAAACTATGATTGTTACTGTTACATTCTTCTTTATAGAAAAGGAAACTTGAGCACAAAAGGTAATATAATTTGCATGGTGTCACACAAGTAGTAAATGAGTCAGACTGGAATGTAATTCACATGGTCTGACCTTAGAACCTATGGTCTTAAGCCACTATGTACTAAACATTAAGGCTAGATATGGGATCTTGGCAAGTCCATAGTCTAGAGCTCTAAATGTGAAGTTCAATGCAATATAAAATGATATTTTTAAATTATTTACCTTGTGTGAATTTATTTTTTCAGATGGGCATTTACCTGATGCATACAAATGGAACTCAGCAAGAGCCACTTTGTCAGATATTACTTAGAAGATAACACATCCAAAAAAAAATGTCTCCCATAAACATATGGATAACATTCAGTTTGGAGTTTGTGACTGAGCCAGCAAAGGATTCTACAAATAGCTGTTCACTCCAACTGTATGAGCAGTATGCTGAAGGTAGGTCCGAACAATTCTTATGCCAAGTGAAATAAGAGAAATTGATAATTTTAAACAGTTAGATTTATATGTCATTCATGGTATTTATAATTTCATGAGATACTAATGCCTCAAAGACAGTTATATTTCTAGTTTTATGCAGTTATAATATTTTATGTTTTTATATTTGGTTGATATTTGTAAAAAATTATTGTTTGCTGTCTAGACAATGAAAATGCTTGTCCAGTGACCTGTACTGTGCTACAGGTTAGTACAGGTCATTGGAGGGTTATACTTGGGATAAATTCAGACTGGTCATGTGGATCATCTTTACTTTCAGCACTTTCAGCATAAACTAGTTATGTTATCATAATCCATTCCATTTCTTAAGCTCTTATATTATAAAATAGGGACTGTAGTATCTAACACCACACATTTCACAGGTATGCATACAGCAAACCCCACAAGTATTTTGTCTCAGCAGCTTTTCCAGATGGCTATTTCCTTGCCAACTCAAATTAAATATGCCCAAGAGAACTGTTCACTCCCTTTTGTTTATATTCCTCCTCTGTGTCTAAGGAAGCAGCATGTTAGCAAAACAGGCAAACAAGGAAATAAACTAAAATGACTTATAGAAACCAATACACCTGAGCTTGAATCATGACACTGGCACATATCAGTTGTATGAATTTGGATATTTATTATTTTCTGTTTCTATTATTTCATCTATATTAGGGATGATAATATATAGTCATGTGTTTGTGTAAGGTTTATAGATTATGAGTGTTTGGAACATAAGTAAGTGTCTTTATGCAGGCTGCTATAACAAAATACCATAGACAGTAATTTATAACAACAGGAACTTATTTCTCATGGTTCTGGAGGCTGAGAAGTCCAAGATCAAGGTGCCAACAGGTTTGGTGTCTGGTGAGGACCTACTTCCTGGTTCATAGATGGATGACTTTTCACTGTGTCCTCTCAGAGTGTGGAAGGGGGAAGGGACCCCTCTGGGGCCTATTTTACAGAGGCTCTAATCCCGTAAGTGAGGGAAGAACCTCATCACTTACCAAAGACCCCAATCCCAAATAGTATCACACTGGGATAAAGTTCTAACATGAATTTAGCAAGGACATAAACATTCAGTCATGCAAGGATGTTCTTCAAGATAGGAGCTGCTGCACCAGCAACCCCCTGATGCTCCAGGTCATGACAGAAGAATGAGCTATAGACGACGTCTTCACTTCACTTGTAAACTCTTTATTGTTCTTCACACAAAACTGAAATATTTCTGTCAGATATTGTAGTCTTCATTTGTTGAAAAATTGCCCCGTCCTCTTCACCCATTAGAATTATAATCTGGTTACCTTTTTTCTGATACTGCTGCTTTCCAGAAAGTGGCTCTGCAAACATCCTGCTTCAGATTATGTTTTCCATTTGAAGACCCCACCCATCATATTTACTAAATTAGCATCCTCAGTTGAAATTTTCAATCTCACAGCAAATCAAGGCTAAGATTCTCAACCACCTCTAAGTTCTTTATATGACACCTCAACCCTAATAGATCTCCTCCTATTCACCAATCACTGTCACTGTCCTAAGACCACATTACTTCCACATATTCATTGTTTATTTATCTAACTCCTATTTCCTTTACACTACATTATTCACCTTTTTTTTGGTCCAGTGTGCCTGCCCCCATCCTTTTCTGCAAATAAGTATTCTATATTTGATATAGAAATCTCATTTGTTACAGGGTCCCTGTGATATTACTATTTAGAAAGAGAAGCCTCAACTTAGAAGTTTATTTATCTAATTTAGCAGAACAGTTCTTACCTTCCTAAGTTCTCCCCAACTTAAGGAAAAACATCAGTAACTCCCTTCAATGTGCTAATCCCACAATTCTCACTTCAGGCTTCAACTTGACTAAATATATTCCTTTAATGTCTTCCTTTCTATATTCCTATGATGCCTTAATATCTGAGCTTGTACCCTCCTAGAGAGCGTATAATGTGTCTGCTTCAAATGGTAGCTCATGCATATAGATGACTCAAAAATATTACTGAAGTTGATGAAGAGAGAGATGAACAAAAATGTGGCATTACTGGCTAAGCTGCAAAACACAAAAACCTAAAATTCTCATTTTACTCAAACCAATTCTACCATCTCATGCCTAGAGGCACTCAAGCAGTAAGGCTGCAGAGCTTATCCACACTGCTGTGAAATGTAGACCTCGTACAGCAGCCGAGGTATATAAATATGCAAATCATAGATGTATATAGAAACAGCCTTCCAATAGAGAACACCAGCTGTCACAAGCAGCAAACTCACTCTGAGGACTTGGCACTGGTGAACTGGCAAATACCCCCTGGTTGTTGCTGCCCTATCAATCATGGGCCATTTGGCTGGGCAGCATTCTTGAACAGGTTTTTTTCCCCTTTGTAACTCCATTAATGAACGCTATTTTAAGGTGATGAAATAAGCTGCTGTAAAACTTGATGCAACTGTCTGACATAGGAGAGTCCATCTCTTGATGTACACCTTTCTGTATCTTGTCATTTTTTCTTTTTTTAAGTCTGCATCCCCCAAAACAAAAGCATCAAATTAATGCTTTATTTCTCTTTATTAAAGAATTATTAGCAAAGATTTTGCTGATATATTCTTGATGAGCAATGTTAGTAGTTTGTTAATTTTTTCAGACACTATTGAATACTATTGACCCTCAAGTTATCACAAATGGTTATGAAATTGAAATGGAATGGGGAGAAGTATGAAAAAATAAGCCAAATACTGACAAACGTAAGGTACCCCAAAATCTATGGAAACTCCAATTTAGCAAGGGGATGAATGAGAAATTTACTTCTCAACAAACAACAAATAATGGTTTATAACCATGGAAGCATTCTGAGAGAAGTAAATATGTCATCGATTTTAAATAGCAGTATTATCCAGCAGAGAGCAGATCAATGAAAGTTGCATAGGTTTTCACATGCTTCAGGATATTAAAGAACAATCCCATTTCCCCTCTCTATAAACCATTCCATCCAGAAGAGCAATTTAAAATGTGCCATAAATCATTATCTGTTCAACAAGCAATCTGCATTCAGAAAAGTTATATCCATCCCTATTCTTCTTCCTTGGAACAATTTAAAATGCTCTCATTTTTGCTAAAATGTAGGTCTACTTTGGGTCTTCTGACTGGATATGTCGTAAAATATAGTAAGTTATTTCTCAAATATAATATAGCAAAAACTAGGAGAGAAAATTGTTGTATTTTCTTTAGAAAACTTAAAGTACTCAATGATTATTAGTTGGGCGATGTTTATTACAGCCTTATAAATGAGTTGGTAAGATTTATTGCCATTTCAAAGATAGAGTGAACAATGTGTAGATAATTACAAAGATTTGCTTCATCTACACAAAGGTAGAGTAATGAAGAATCATAATGAATAAAGACGAAGATTTTCATCAAGTCTCTCAACATTCTACATATGATCACATCCTCTCCTGTGAACGTGAATGTTCTAATGTTAGAAAGTAAGATATTCATTCATTACCAAGTATTTTGTGAAGTTCTGTGTGGTTTCAAAGAGAAACAGTGCACGTTCTGTATACTTTGGGAGCTTGTACTAGTAGAGGAAATAAGGTATGTAATGAAACAGCTAAGTTATAAAGTGGAATGTGATATGTTTTAAGACAGAGTTAAATGTGCTTCCCATATTAGACAAAAAGAACTTGCTTGTGGATAGCAAGATCAAGTAAGCCATGATCGAGATATCCCTTTATATAAACTGTGCTTGGCGATATTTTAAAAACTTCAATGGGAACCCATTGTTATCCTCTGCATAAAACCTTCAGTCAGTTTCTCTCACACTTAGAATATCCATATACACCAAAAAAGAAAAAGAAGCACCAAACAGACCCTAACAGACCTGCAAGATTCTGGGTACCTCCTCAACCTCCTCTTGTGTTCTGTCTGTCCCTTCTTATCATGTTTCAGCTCACTGTTTAGGGCCTTTCCACATGGTCTAGTTCTGCCTACAGTCATTCTCACACTCCATGTGTGGCCAACTCTACATTCACAATTTTGGGGAAGACTTTGTTATCAGGATATAAAGTATGCACATAGAAGTAAATTTGGAACAATGTTGGGACTCATGCAGGGCCAGACTCTTCTGTGTGAGCAGGTTATCACTATTGTGAGTAGACAAAAGATTTTTAAGACAAGAAATGAAAATGACAGAGCTATATTTCATAAATGTCTTGTAGGGATGTTCAGGACAGTTTAGAATACAGAAAGGTGGGTGTGAGAGATACCTCTTTTCTCAGGAAAAAAAAATCTGGGAAAGAGGTAATGTTCTATGTTAGAGAAGGTAAGAAGGCACAGTTTACAAAAATGTTATCACTGACTAAAAAGAAGAGACCGATGGAATGGAGATGTTAGAAACAACTCTGCTTTCAGGGAGATCAACTGTGCCATTATCAGAAATAGGGACATCAGAAAGAAAGACATGTTTTGGAGGCAAATATTAATTTTTATTTGAGTATAATAAATGTGAAGTGGATGAGAGATAGAAATACTTATAAGATATTTCTGGGCTAGAATTCAGAAAAATAAAGGGCAAGGCTGGCAATGAATCAAACTGTATAGATGTTACCGTTAAAGATGAAGTCATCAATAGGACAAAATCAGAAAGGGAAGGGGAAGCAAGGACAGCTCTGATGAAACATAGAGGAATATGAAGATCATACAACTAAAGGAGATCAAGTTGACAGTCTGTGAGATAGAAGGAACATGAGAATGTGGCATTATTTCAGGAAATAAAGAGAAAAGGAATTGAAAAAAAGGCAATTATTTATAGTGTGCTTAAATAGAGGTCAAACAGCAGAATGACATAAGACTGCCTCTTTAAAAAGGGAGGGTCACTGGGAAGCTAAAGTAGAAGATATGGAACACAATGAGATAGACAATTGAGTTAAAAATTAGCGAGTGATGAATGGAGAGACTTACTGAAAGCATATAGACTCAACTGAGATTAGAGGGTCTTTATAGGGTACTCAGCAAAATGTTACTATATCCAGCTTCCTAGGAATATTTAACACCCTTTAAATAAGGGAAAAGGAGAATTATTATTAGAGTTGCTCATGGTTGGAGACAGAAGAGTTAAAAACAAGGTAAGATCAAATAAGAAATCTGGATACCAGTAAAGGGGACACTGAAATGTCAGACTGTAAGCTCTAGCTTGGCTAGACAGGCAAATAATGTCAGCAAATGGTTAAAGAAGCATCCATGAGGTCTTGATTTAAGTGTTCTTCTTTAAAATTTAAATTAGAAATTTTATGCAGGAAATTGTTTATTCTGCAGTTGTACTTGAGGAGATTGACAAGGTCCTACCCACACAAAATCTTTGTCTTTGTTCCTCCTCCCTGAGACTTGTGCGTGACTGTGCAGGCAGCATTATCTTTATGATATCTCTTTTAAAAATAATGTTCCAGCCAGGTGCCATGGCTCACACCTGTAATCCCAGCACTTTGGGAGGCAGAGGCTGGCAGATCACCTGAGGTTGGGAGTTGAAGACCAGCCTGACCAACATGGAGAAACCCCGTCTCTACTAAAAATACAAAATTAGGTGGGCGTGGTGGGGCAAGTCTGTAATCCCAGCTACTCAGGAGACTGAGGCGGGAGAATCACTTGAATCCGGGAGACGGAGGTTGTGGTGAGCTGAGATTGTGCCATTGCACTCTAGCCTGGGCAACAAGAGGGAAACTTCGTCTCAAAAAACAAAAAAGTACTACACAAAGTGTATAAAAGCTTGGGGCCTAATGACTTTAGAATAGATGATTTTGTGAGTTCCCACTAAGAAAAAAAAACACTCAGGTGAAGAAACAATGGAGGGCTAAAGAAGAAAAAAGTTTTACTTTTTAAAAGGAGGAAAAGGGCATCACAACTTTTATTCTGAAAATTTTTCTCAAAGGTTATCCTCACAATAATCATGAGATTTTTTAAAACAATTTTTGTTGAGCTATTCTCCAGATACAACACACAAACACACACAAATTTATAAACTAAATAATATAAAATTTTACTTGTAAAGCTGACACCCCTCCTCCCAAAAAATTGTAAAAAATATTTTGCTACATTGCATTATTTTTTTCCAGTGGAGGTATGATCACATATGGTATATTGACCATTATTTACAAAACTGAAGTTACAGATTTTATTGTTTTATAAACTACCACTTCACTTTTTTTTCTTCAACTTTTATTTTAAGTTCCAGAGTACATGTGCAGGATGTGCAGGTTTGTTACATAGGAAAACAAGTACCATGGTGATTTGCTGCACAGATCAACCCATCACCAAGGTATTAAGCTCAGCATCCATTAGCTATTCTTTCTGATCCTCTCCTTCTCCCCGGCCTCAGTGTGTGTTGTTTCCCCCTTACGTGCCCATGTGTTTTCAGTTCCCACTTACAAATGAGAACATGCAGTGTATGGTTTTCTGTTCCTGTATTAGTTTGCTGAAGATAATAGCCTCCAGCTCCATTCATGTCCCCGCAAAAGACATGATCTCATTCCTTTCTATGGCTGCATAGTATTCCATGGTATATATGTAGCACATGTTCTTTATCCAGACTATCACTGATAGGCATTTGGGTTGATTCTATGCCTTTGTTATTGTGAATAGTGTTGCAATGAACATACATGTGCATATATCTTTATAACAGAATGATTTATATTCCTTTGGGTATATACCCAGTAATGAGATTGCTGGGTCAAATGGTATTTCTTCTTCTAGATCTTTGAGGAATTGCCACACTTTCACAAGGATTGAATGAATTTATACTTCCACCAACAGTGTAAAAGTTTTCCTTTTCCTCCACAACCTCCCCAGCATCTGTTAAGTTTCTTGACTTTTTAATAATTGCCATTCTGACTGGTGTGAAATGGTATCTTATTGAGGTTTTGATTTGTATTTCTCTAATGATCAGTGATGTTGAGCTTTTTTTTCCATATGTTGACTGCATGAATGTCTTCTTTTGAGAAGTATCTGTTATTGTTATTTGCTTACTTTTTAATGGAGTTGTTTTTTCTTGCAAATTTGTTTAAGTTCCTTGCAGACTCTGAATATTAGACCTTTGTCAGATGAACAGACTGCAAAAATTTTGTCCCATTCTATAGGTTGTCTGTTTACTCTGATGACAGTTTTTTTTCCTCTGCAGAAGCACTTTAGTTTTATTAGATCCTATTTGTCAACATGTGCTTTTGTTACAATTGCTTTTGGTATTTTTAGCATGAAATCTTTGCTTGTGCCTATGTTCTGAAATGGTATTGCCTAGCTTTTCTTCTAGGGTTTTTATAGTTTTGGGTTTTACATTTAAGTCTTCAATTCATCCTGAGTCAATTTTATTATAAAGTGTAAGGAAGGGGTCTAATTTCAATTTTCTGCATATGGCTAGCCAGTTCTCCCGGAACCATTTATTAAATAGGGAATCCTTTCCCCATTGCTTGTTTCTTGTCAGATTTGTCAGAGATCAGATGGTTGTAGGTGTATAGTCCTATTTCTGAGTTCTCTTTCTGTTCCATTGGTCTATGTGTCTGTTTTTGTACCATTACCATGCTGTTTTGGTTACTGTGGCTTTGAAGTATAGTTTGAAGTCAGGTAGCCTGATGATGCCTTCAGCTTTGTTCTTTTTGCTTAGGATTGTCTTGGCTATTCAGGCTCCTTTTTGGTTCCATATAAATTTTAAAGTAGTTTTCTTTCTAATTCTGTGAAGAATGTCAATGGTAGTTTAATGAGAATAACATTTAATCTAGAAATTACTTCAGGCAGTATGGCCATTTTCACAATACTGATTCTTTGTATCCATGAGCATGGAATGTTTTTCCATTTGTTTTTGTTCCCTCTGATTTCCTTGAGCAGTGTTTTATAGTTCTCCTTGAAGAGGTCCTTTGCTTTCATTGTTAGCTGTATTCCTAGGTATTTTATTCTTTTTGTAGTAATTGTGAATGGGAGTTTAATCATGATATGGCCATTTGCCTGTTGTTGGAGTATAGGAATGCTAGTGATTTTTGCACATTGATTTTGTATCCTGAGACTTTGCTGAAGTTGCTTATCAGCTTAAGAAGCTTTTGGGCTGAGACCATACTATCACTTCATTTGTCCATATATTGCAAATATTTTTTATCATTTAATAAAATGTTTTATAAAACATGATAGTTAATGTCTGCTTAATTGTATAACTCAGTGTTCTTCTTTGGAAGAAATAGAAAAAACATCTTTGGCTGTCTGTGTAAAAAAGAAAATCATTGCAACCCACATTACGGGGAAGAGTCTAAAATAAGAATTATGCCAAAAATCATATAAAGAGGGCACAACTGCTGTTGAATCTGAAAGAGAATGCCATAGCTCTCACCACCAACAACGTGGCCCTGGATGCAGGCCTTACTGAAACATCAGTGATACAGCCACTTCCATATAAGTTCACTGGTACAAGTGCCACCAATTACCTGAATAGATTCTCTTTGGTTTTCAGTTTCTTGTATCAATAATGTCTATTAAAAGTTCTGAGTCTGGGGTGGGTGCACTGGAATCTTAAAGCCTGGATCGCATGCTGAAGCCTCAGTTTTGAGGATGTCTGGATTTTATTTGAGCATTTATATTGGGTAGTAATGTCTGCATCTCAACCATATTGACAAGGAAGAAAATTCCTGAAAACAGGGAAGAAGTTTGAATGCTAGGCAGCTACTATAATGTTCATTATTATAGTATTTCCCATAAAATAACCTTAATTTAACTTCCCAATTCCTTATTCTGAATATTTATGACATTTTCCATAATTTTATTTAAAAATAATTCTGTAATGACCATTTTGCATAAAACTATTTGTATTTCAGGTGGTTTTATTTCTATACACAACAGAAGTGAAATTATTGGGTCAAATGATACAAATATATTTTTAATCTTTGATAGACATTACCCTAGGGAAAGTTTCCATTAATTTACACTCTCAACAGGGAGATATAAAAGTGTCAGTTTTCTGACACAAGAACAGAAAACCAAACACCACGTTTTCACTCATAGGCGGGTGATGAACAATGAGAACATTTGGGCACAAGGAAGGGAGCAACACTCACTGGGATGATGGTGGGGGGAGGGGAGGGGAGGGGAGCGACCGCGGGGTGGGGGTGGGGAGGATGGGGAGGGATAATGCACACAAAAGGAATAAATAAAATTTTATTGCAAAAAAAAATTTCAAATTTATGAAAAAAAAAATTTTCCTACTGACTTGTCAATTCTGGCCATTCTTATTTTGTTAACCCTTTCGTAGTATTACTAGTTTTAAAAATTCGTAGTATTACTAGTTTAAAAAATAACAATTTGTTGCTGTTTTACTTTGCATTTCCTTGATTATTAGTGAGGTTTTAATAATTTTTCACGTTTGCTATTTCCATGAGTCCTTTTATAAATTGGCAATTTATGTCTTTGACAAAGTTTAGTCATATTTTCTTTATTCATTTTTTTAAAAATTGTCTTCATTAATCTGTTGGAATCTGTTCGTATACCAGTGGCATTAAAGCTTTATCTGTTTATTTTATTTCTTTGAGATGGTGTATTGCTCTTTCACCCAGGCTGGAGTGCAGTGGCACAGTCTCGGCTTACTGCCACATCCACTTCCGGGTTCAAGCGATGTCCTGACTGAGCCTCCAAAGTAGCTGGTATTACAGGCATGTGTCACCACACCCAGCCAATTTTTGTATTTTTAGTAGAGATGGGATTTCACTTTATTCACCAAGTTGTCTAGGCTGGTCTCGAACACTCTTGACCTCAGGTGATCCACCCTCCTTGGCCTCTCAAAGTGTTGAGATTACAGGCATTTGAGCCACCGCATCCAGTTTATAGCTTCTTTTAATTTCATATACTTGTATTTGTATAGCCAGATTTGTTTCCTATGCTTTTCATTTACTTTTACGCTAAGACAATCTTCCATACTCCACTGGAGAAACATTTATTGATAATTCTTCTGGCCTTTTTCTTTACTTTTTGCTTTTAAATCTTTAAGAGATCTGGTGTTAGTTTTCATAAATGGCTGTTTAGTAAAAATACAACTATTTTTTCTTTAATTAATTCATTCAAAACCATTTGTTGAATAATCCCACTTTCTCACTGACTTAATCATTCTTTAATATGTTTTGCAGATATAGTTTTCTAGCTATAGAAGTCTTTTTTCCCAATAAAATAATAATTATTTTTTGAAGTTGGCTATTTATGCCTGCCCAATTTTCATAATTAAGTTGATAAATTTGGTGTAATTTCAATTTAAAAAGCCCCAAAGTAAATTTTAGATACATAAAAAATTCAGTTTACATTGGAGATCATTATATTTTCATTTTAAATATCTTTACATCTTTAATGTTATTTGTTTTTGCCATTCAAGATTTCATTATATTGTAAAACAACAACAAAAAATACACAAACAAGCGTGTTCTCTTATCCTTTCAGTTTTTGCATTTAGGTTCTCTACATTGCTTATTTAATTTGTTCTTCAATGTTCTTATATTTTTGCAGCTTTGTGAATAGCCATTTTTAGTATATTTTACATGTTTATTATAGCTATATATAGAAACTATAGATTTAATACATTTCTTCAGATAAATGAACAAGTTATCAAACTATTGTTAGTGTTAATATATTTGCTTATTAATTTACAAGTGTTTCTCTAGTTAATCATATTAGCTGGAAATAGTGATAAATTTGTATTTCCTCCTTTCCCATATTTAACCCAGTTTATTTTATTATCTTGTTCCATTGCATTGACTAGAACTCCTAGACTAACGTTAATGATTGTTGGTGTACTTGCATTAGTCCTGAGTCTAATTACTCATCTGTTTCATGTTAAGAAATAAATCCTCCAAACTTAGCTTACTAAATTTAGGAGTATTTTAAACACATCAAGAATAGAACTATAGCCTATGTATTTTGTTCCTCATGGGATTATCTCACGATTTTTGTCCCTCGACCTTTTAATGAAATATATTTTATTCATACATTTTTTATAATGGATTAGAGTTGAAAAAACCTGCTTAATTATTGCATTTAATATTTAATTTTTTTACTTTAGTCACAAGTTCTTAATCCTAATACCTGCCTTAAGTATTAGTGCCTTAAGTATTATTATGTTTCACTTTGAAATAATTTCAAAGTTTGTAGAAAAGTTACAAGAATAATACAAATAATTCCCACGTATCCTTCACCCACAGACTCCACTTAAGTTTTGTCGATTGCTGCATCATGTCTTGTGTAGCAAAAAGATCACATAGTATACCCAGTTGTCATTTTTCTCTTATCTCCTTCAGTCTTTGGCAGTTCTTCAGTCTCTCTTGACTTTTATAAGCTTGACATTTATGAAGATTAGAGGCCAGTCTTTCTATAGAATGTCCTTTAACGTGGGTGTGACCAATGTCTTATTATTAGTCTCAGGTTCTGGGAAATATTTCACAGAAGTGATGTGTGTTCTGCTCATTGCCTCTTATCTTTTGGCAAATGATGTCAATTTGTCCCGTTACTGGTAGTGGTAACTTCAATTACTTGATTCATATTGTGCCAGTTAGGTTTTGCTACTTTTTAAATTATTATTTTCTCTCTTTATATATATATTCAATATATAGGTATTTCTATTATTTTCAATAGAATATATTTTGCAGGTAGCTACTTTAACATTATTCCTTATTTCATTTTCGCTTGCAAGTGTTAGTATTCATTGATATTTCTTGCTTGAAATAATTATTTCTTTGAGGTTTGCCAAATGGTACTTTTTAAATTCCATCATTCCTTCTATTAGCATTCTGTAATACAAAAGGGCATTATATTCTCTTTAATGAGTAGTGTCTGGTTTATATCAGAATTATAATATATTGTAATTATTTATTTCAGTAACTAATTGTCCCATACTTGGCTGGTGAAAGTCCCTCTCAAGCTGGCTTCTGTGTACTTTTGGCATGACTTGTCATTTTTTGAGTACATTCTGGCCCAAAAGATGCTCCAGGTCATATTGTTCCTTTCTTGCCCCAGTCCTGGTACCAGCTGTTTCTCCAAGTAACCCTTCCTTTTAGTGGATAGTGATATTCTAAAACCAACATGAGGATGCTAACTTTAGGTATATGAATTGTTACTGGGGTGTCCCTGCTCCACGGCCTCTTAGTGGGCAGGGCTAGGAAATATATATATATTTCTCCTGTGTGTGTGTGTGTGTGTGTGTGTGTGTGTGTGTCTGTCTGTCTCTCTCTCTCTCGCTCTCTCTCTCTCTCTCCCTCTCCCTCTCCCCACCCCCGCCCCAATAAAACTTACGAGTAATCACTAATAACTTCAGCTTCAATCCAACACCACAGGGTTCATTTTAGCTTTCTCCCTGTCCACATTTACACTGTCTTCTCCAACTTAAGAAACTGGTTATCATTATTCTCAAAATATTTATCTACTTGCTCAATTCTCTTCAGTGTAACCAAGGTCACAAAATTCCCAAATGTTTTTCCCTTCAGCTGTTCTCTTGGGTGGGCCTGGCCTTTCAGAGATGCCTCCCCACTCAGAATCCCTCCTTCTGCAGGCCTTAGTACAGGTTGGGCTGCTCTTCCACAACACTTTAGCCTGCCTGATAGCTTTTTAACAAATAAGAACAAAAGCAGCCTTATTATATTTTTCATACTTAATTTGTTTTTCACTCAGGCAGACCTAGGACTGGAAACATTGTAAAGACAACCCATGTCATACAGAGGAGTTTTGTCATAAAAAAAAGTTGTTTCTTTGTAGCAAACCGAAAACAATAAAAGTACCTATATATTGCATATGAATATATATATATATATATATATGCCATCTTCCTTGACTTTTTAAATACATGAATTCAAAAAATTGCCTTTAATATTTTTAAGGTAATGTGTAGAAAACATAAATGCTACAGATAATGATAGTTTATAGTGGCTTATGGTACTATGTAAACATATTTGAAAGGGTAGATACCCTTATTTTAATACTTAAGATACCTGTATAAGAACTAGATCATGTGTGAATAGCCACATATGGTATTATGTAAATCCAAGTAAAAATAACTTGGCATAGACTGGATGTAGCTACAATATTTAGCAGAGGCAGATAAAATAAGAAATAAATCTCTACCTCTGCATCTTCCTAATAACCCTCAAAATTCTGCCCATAAGGTATTAAATTCTTCATAGATTCAATGATTCAAGATTTGAATATAGGTGAATATTAATCTCTATCTTCAAGTAACTTTCTTTTCTTTCATGAAGTCTAGATTTTTATACTGAGCCAACTCTGGTGCCACTATTGGTACTAAGATAACTTTTTCACTTTTCCCTTATTTTCTCTCCTTTGAAGAAGGACAAAGCAATTTAGATTAGAAAATATGTGGATGTATATGGCTTACATAATTTAATAACTAAAAATGGACTACAGGTATATAAAAAGGGTTTGGAGATAGTAATTAATTATGCATGGATGGGATTGGTTTAGATAAAACTTGAAGTCCTTTCTACAGGGAAGAATATCAAGTTAAAACTTCATGGGGTAATATTCCTAACCATCTTAACTAAAAAGTTTCAGTTCTTCCCTTTCATTAGCTGTCTGGTTGCTGATGTGAACAGTGAAATCTTTCAAGTCTGAACCTAATCTATTAGCAGTCAATCAAGAGGCTGTTGTCTGAAAAATTAAGCTGAAGAGTAGAAAACTTGGTACACTTCAGCATATAAAATTCAAATGAGAAAATTCCAGTTTATCACTAAGATTCTTAATAGTAAACAAAATTAACACTAAGAACAAATCTAAGACTTTCAATTCTTATTTTATTAGAATGCCTTAAAATTTAAAAAGAGCTATAGGCTGAATTTTGAATAAAATTTTATAGGCAACGTAAAATTGTTGAAAACAATAATCAATGCAACATGATACTTATTAAGAAAGGGAAGGAAGAAGGGTGGGACTGAAGGAAGAAAGAATAACAAGGAAAGGAGAGAGATTCGGAGAGAAAAACGAGATACTTTCTTGGGAGTTCTGGGTAACAGATTTTGGTCAGTATTCAGAGTAGTTAACAGGATTGTAAAACTTGCTTCTAAAAATTTAAATCCTAGAAACAGTAAGTTCTAGACTAATCATTAAAAATGTAAACTGGGGGCCAGGCTCAGTGGCTCATCCCAGCACTTTGGGAGGCCGAGGTGGTGGATCACAAGGTCAAGATATCGATATCATCCTGGCCAACATGGTGAAATACAAAAATTAGCTGAGCGCTGTGACGTGTGCCTGTAGTCCCAGCTACTTGGCGGCTGAGGCAGGAGAACTGCTTGAACCCGGGAGGCAGAGGTTGCAGTGAGTCAAGATTGCACCACTGCACTGCAGCCTGGCAACAGAGAGAGACTCCATCTCAAAAAAAAAAAAATTGAGTTGGGTTTCCTAATATTTAAGTTTCAATTATTAACTTTAAAGGTCATCTTAGAGACATTACAATTTTAAGTCATTATAGAAATTCTAGGATTAATGAGATACAGGAAATGAGGCTTTTTAAATGTGGAGATTTTAAAAAACACACACCAAACATGTTGGTCTTCTCAGGAGTCCCACTCATAGTTTTCACAATTATATTATTTTAAATAAAGTAATTACGCAATAAAAATTTTCTGGCAACTAATGGATAGAGTCCCACAAGCCATATGTGTGACTCAAGTCAGTGCTGAGAAAAATGTATGGGATTCTATTTAATACCACAGTGAAATTTAAGTCTTTATTTAGAAATACATTTTAAAACTTCAAAATGTTAAAAAAAATCATCTCCAATATTACTATTTGCAGATTAGGCTATTTTAAAAACAACATTAACCAAATTAGAATAGTATAAAAATGGGAGCAAAAGATTCAACATAAAAATGACCACTCTATTATTGGTACCAACTTAACAATTAGGCAATACATAAATTGAAAATATGATAAAAGATGTGTTTTATGGTGAATGGGATATTTAAAAATAAGATTCACATTTAAAAATGTTGTCATGTCAGCATTTCCTTTGTATTCACACACACATGAAAGTTTTTAATGTAACATTTAAAACAAATACTGTAGTTTTTGGATCCAGTATTCCCCAGGCTCAAGCACATGAGATTAATCTATGTTTTAGATGAGTCCATAGATATTCTATATTTTTTACTATTATAAGGCTCTAGTACCTGCTCTGTAGAATTTTACATATAATTTGATTCAATGTCATATAGGAAAATGAGCAGGCAGGCAGCAGTAAATGCATCTCACTGATTGCTTAGATCCTTAGAATAGTAGTTCTTGATTTTTGTATGTGTGCATCTGAATCACCTGCAGAGCATAATGATTCGAAGTTTAGGTTCCATTTTTAGAAATTCTGATTCCATTGTTCTGGATGTGGTTCTCCAGAATCTGCATTTTGACAAGCAAGTAAACCAACATGTTGCCTTTGCTGAAGGCTATACAAGAATCATATCTAGAAATGTTAGTTTAAGAAGCTATCTATGGTAGAATGCTGTGAATGTTCATTGCAGCAGTGTTCACAATAGCAATAACATGGAATCAACCTAAGTGTCTATCAATGACAGACCGGATAAAGGAAATGTGGTACATATATACCATGAAATATTATGCAGCCATAAAAAAAATGAGATCATGTCTTTTTCAAATACACAGGTGGAGCTAGAGGCTATCATCCTTAGCAAACTAATGCAGAAACAGAAAACCAAAAACCATATGTTCTAACTTAGAAGTGGGAGCTAAATGATAAGAACTTATGAACACAGAGAAGGAAACAACAGACACCGAGGTCTATTTGAGGGTGGAGGGTGGAAGGAGAGAGAGGATGGAAAAAGATAACTGTTGGGTACTGAGCTTAATACCTGGGTGTTGTAATAGTATGTACAACAAACCCCCATGATGTGTTTATCTGTGTACCCCCAAACCTAAAATAATTTTTTAAAAAAGAAGCTCTCTAGAATCCTAAGGAAGGAAAGCTGAAAACTGGATGCTAAGGAAAAGGACAGCTGAAAACATAGGCTAGAGGGACCCAAAATAAAGACTGAAAGAGCCTACTGCAAGAATAATAGGCAATGAATAAAGGCATCTGTTAGACTCTGGGTAGCACCTTAGGACAGGAGTGAGCTTTATGGAAACACTGGAGCACCAGCAACATCATGGTATTCATCATCATCATCAACACTATTGTTATCAACATCATCATTAACCTACTGGGTAAGAAAATATGATCTCCAGACACTGGACTAGAAGTTTAATAGATCATCTAATTTAATCCTTAAAATAAATTTAGGAGGATTTAAAATGTTAGTTTTATGTATATTTTCCTTATGACAAAACTGAGCCTTAGAGAAATTAAGTGGTTTACCCCCAAAGTATATTTAAATAGCAAGAATGAAAACAGATTTGAATCATGCAATGTAACTCTGCAGAGCCCACCTTCTAAACTGCTGTTCTTTAGTGATATCTCATAGCACCTTTGAGCTCAGGGTGGCCTCACTATTGTGTAAGGAAAAGGTAGTATTTACATAATGATTAGTTGAACTGCATTTTCAGAAACCATAGAGGGTGATTGAGGCAAGACATAAAAAATCAAAAGTATCTTAGATTCTAAAGAAAGATGCCATGAGGTTAGGGAAAAGGGAGATGTCAGTCATTCCTATTAGTAATATCTTTGATGTGATGAAAACAATGTGGAGTTAAAGAATGGAGTAGAAATTAATGGGAACAGTGTGAATGGATGGAACCTCTGATGGTCATAAGGCTGAAAGCCCCAAGGCGATGTGATTCAGCCATCTGGTGCTTGAGATCAAATTATCTAATATGTATGTAATTATCCAAAAATTTCCCTTGGTGACTCAGGCTTAAGGAAGAGACCATGCTTTCTTCATCCCCCTTGTAAGTACAAGCTTTGTTGCTGATTTTTTTCTGTCAAAACAATGTGGCTGGGAATAAAATACAATAATATCTTTAATCGGACAAATTTGGGTTTAAAACCCTGTCCTGAGCCATCAGAGAGCCTTGGGCAGGCTCCTTCCTATCTGTGAACTTTAAGCTTTTGCATATGTATAAAATAAAGTGATAAATATCTACTTAAAAGTAATATTACTAGAATTAAATGAGACAGTAGATAACAGTAGATAAACAGTACTTGGCACTTAGTAGGTTCTTCTCTATCCCTTAAGTTAAATTTAATTTCACTTGCACTGCCAAGTCAGGAAGGTACATGCAGTAACCAACATAGTTTTAGTTCTAACCCTTGAGAGATGGTCATGTTTGTAGCTTAAGAATACAAAGGTAAATAAGAAAAAGAAGAGGAACACTGGGCATTTGGTGCTAAGAGCTCAGACTTAAATATAAATTCTTAATTATAAATCCTTAAAGTAATCTTTAAAGTAATGGCATAAAAACAAAAACCCAAAAATCTCCATTCCAGTGGAGAGTGCTTTAGGTTTCTAGATCTGCTTGGCACTCAACTATTCTCTGAACTGTCTTGTGACCTTGAGCAAGAAATCTAAATTTAATAAACTTCTGTTTGCTCATCTAGAAACCAAGGGATATAATGGTCAGATTGTCAAATTTATTCAGTATAGGACAATACACAATTACTAGTTACAGTCTCTAGTGGCTTTTTAGTGACATCAAAGGCCATAAAGCTAAATTTGTATAAAATATCATAATCAAGCAATTTTTTTACAGGCATAATCCATTATAAAGAAATATATGAATAAACAATCTTACCTCAAAAATCAAAGAAGAAAAATCATGAGATAATCTCAATAACTGGTCAGTAGGTAAAATCTATTCTAAGGGGTCCTAAGTAAACTAGTTATCTTTCCTTCTGCCATTGAATTTAGTAGAATTTTTTATTTTGTTTTGATGTGTGTTTGTGTATGTGTGAATAAATGTGTGCTTGTATTTGTTTTGAGGGAGTTGGTAAATTAACCCTTTGACATATTAATGTATTTCTAGTTATGTTTACAAATTTAAATAGGTTGCCTAAGATCCATACCCTGGTGTCGCTCTTGTAATGGAGCTTAAGTCCTCTCTACTAAGCTACAAGAAAAGCATCCTATGCTTTGACTGTGATTGGAACTTTGCAAGCTACTAGACATGCTTTTCACAAGCAATAAAATGAAGCTGTCAGCCATTGCAAATGGACCAAAATAGAGGTCACATGACTAAAACACCCCTGCACCAGGCAGTCTCTGATGTATTTTATTCCAGTTTCAATCTATTAATCAGAGGAGTTGGGAAAGCAATAATTTAATGTTGCAATAATCAATTCCATAACATATTAATAGAAGCTACAGTCAAACTTTGCCACACCACTGACTGCATTGGAACCTTGACAGGAGCCCTAGGGCCATGCCTAATTTGCATTAAATTTACATAAAATTATAAATCAAGAATACATGAACACAGCCCTAATGTTTGTTAGTGCTTAGATCTTTCCTGATAGATACATTGAAACTGATGGTGGTTGGACTTCACTTGCAATAAAATTGTGCAGCTGATCAGCTTTGTTCTCATTCTGCAATGATAAGGGAAGAAACCCAACAGAGCAATAGTTTGGGGGCATGTGAATGCCATTTAGGATTTTTATCCCATAAAACTATCACTCAGATATGCCCTTGGAAACACCAATCTAGAAGCAAGTTGTCCCCAATGACTTTGCAGATCATTGTCACTGGATTTGATCACCAGTAACTTGTCATTAAGTAGAGATACAAACCACATGGAAACCTGGGCTGCTGAAAAAATTAAAAAGTCCTCTGGAAAATTTTATTTTTCCAGAAGAATGTTGCTATCATAAAAGAAAGATAATTAGTGATGATCTCCAGGGTGAGGACAGATAAACCCAAACTTCCCTCAACTCAGCAAAGCATCTGGTACTTAATTGAGTGGAAAAGTGTACTTCATATAGCTCTAAGCATTCTGTGTGTTCTGGTATCCCTGATTTACCTTGTTCCATCAGCTGTGGCTTTTGCTGTGTGTTTTCACACTCAGTGCTGGGTGAAAACATTTTCACCAATGGTACTGGCTCACAGTAACAGGAGTATACCCTCTATATTGTTTTTGGTCCTCTCATTTTAAGACTCTTTCTAGACAGAAAATTGATGCTTAAGAGCAATAGTATATTTGAAAATATTTCTTTTCATAAAGGACTCTGCAAATATTTTGTACATTATTACTCTGCAAATCCCACCTCTTTCTTACTACTCTTGTATCCCACACTTTCCTTACCTTGTACGATCAAGTAAACTTGGGAAGTCTTGGGCTCATGCTGTGTCTGAACTGAGCAAGTGTAGGAACCCTCATCATAGACATCCACCTTCTGGATTCGGAGGCTGTATTCCAGAGAATGGCGTTTCTCCAGCTCAACCCGTGGGTCCAGAGACCACTTGTCATGTCCAGCAAAAATGATGCCAGAACGGTTCAACCAGGCCACCTTTGAGTTCTTGTCTTCTACAACGCACCTGACAGAGCAGAGTAACAATATTAGTGCCTTAACAACAACTATTTCTGCATTTCTTCTCTAGGCGTTCAGACTCAACAAGTCCAAACAAGAAAAATAATTATATGTAGAACGAATTATTGCCATGCCATTTCTTGGAGTCCTTAGAATTTTCACTATTTCTTTTAAGATCTAATTACCATCCAGTGGATGGATGTCATTATATTAGACTCAGTTCAGCAATAAACAATGAGAGTATGAGTAATGAAGGCAAACTTGAATTAGTATTGACTTCCCACTGGATTATCTTCTTCTTGTTTAGGAAAAGGTCATTCACACAGAACTCCATCTGTTTATGTAATTTTGAGAATTATACAATGGATATCGTGGCACTTTTACTCCATCTTGAACTGTTCACTCTTTATAAAGTATCTCCTATAGTAATTCTGTAATGATAGACTAGTTATACTCCATCATTATAGGAATTAGAGTAGACTTCTGAGTTTACTTTTAATCTTTACAAGTTTGGAATGCTCACTTCTAGGAGTGAAAATTGTGTGAGCAGATCCATAAGGGGATAGGTGTTATGACAAGGAAATCAAAGCAAACATCATGTAGCATAAGTTTGGTTACAGCTGCTGAAGGCATAAGCTTGTCTGGTGGCAAGTTAGGCTGCTACCAGCATTTCTTGTTACACTGAATGCACGCAATCTTTAACAAAGATGAAGAAACCAATTTTGTAGTTCACAGACCAATAGATTTAAAAAGGTAAAGAAATAATGCTTATTTGAATTGCTGCTTAAACGTAAAAGGGTCTCTTTCTGAAATTTGAAAGAAAGAGGCAAAGAACATGCATTACTGAAAGAGGGGTAAATACTTTTTAGTGAGTAGGGTTTTCTCCTTCAGTTCCATCAAGAGTCTTGCAATGGAAAAATCTAGCAGAAAACAAACACAAAAAACCTTCTGTCTGCATCCCTGTGGCAAGATTTATGTCTACCCCATAGGGAGATGTCCCAAACCCTGTTCACAGCTGCAAAGCCAGCTGCTCACACTCTGGGGCAGAAGGGAATGAACAGAAAGATCCATGAACACCACAGCAGGCCAATTAAGACACCCTGTTCCCCTGTATTTTCTAAACCAAGTAAAATCCAGCTTTTCTCTTGGGTCAAAACAACTAAACATAGACAGAAAATTGATGCATAACCCATAGGCTGTCCACATAGGAATGTAGAGGCCAACTGTGTCTCTTATATGAAAAAGAAAAGCTAAGTATTTTTAAATACCTCATCTATGGAATAATACAAAGACCTCCTTATCTTATTAATTTTAAGTGAATTGTATATTTCTTTTAGAGGGAGAATTTTTTTTTTTTTTTTGAGACGGGTTCTTGTTCAGTCACCAAGGCTGGAGTACAGTGGCCTGATCATAGCTTACTGCAGCCTTGAACTACTGGGCTCAAGCAATCCTCATGCTTCAGCCTCCTAAGTAGCTAGGATTATAGGTGTATGCCACCAGGACTAGCTAATTTGAAAACAAATTTTTTAGAGATGGGGTCTTGCTGTGTTGTCCAGGCTAGCCTCAAGTGATCTTCTCAACTTGGCCTCCTTAAGCACTGGGATTGAACCACCATGCTTGAGTAAGAATTTGACGTAATAAGTTGGGTGCCAAGATACACAGGTCTTACTTTTCTTCTTTACCTATTTGTTTTCATAAACATAACTAGATTTAGGTATCATTTGGTATCTCCATTTCCCAGTATGTGCTTCTCTGCCATGCAGATATTATTGAGTGTAAATTATGTGTTTAATAATTTGGAGGCCTTTTATCATGAGCACCAAGCTAACTTCATGAATGCTTTCTACTTCATTCCAGACTCAGTTTTTCTTTTTCTTTTCTCCTCTCTTATGGCATCATTTCTCTGTCCATGGTGATGCTTGCAGCACCTCTGAATTTAAAGTCATTGATGAATTAATTAATAGGCTGTTTGCTCTCTTTCTCTAGGCCATTAATGAAATTGCCAAATGTAGATTTACCATATTTTTTCTATTCTAATAAGAAGGATAGAAATTTACCCATGTAAATGTGTTTTAAATCTTCTATCGTTTATCCCTGTGCATGTTTCTCATCTGCACAGCTTAACACAAGAACGGCCAGATTTGCTACATTATAGATGTATCCTGAATGCCTCTTAGCCCCAAATATGGCTCCAATCTGTCCACTTTGAAATTAAAAAAAATACTATATAATATAGTTTACATAAATATGGCCTGTGAATCAAATAAAAACAGCAATTTTTTACCTTACTCATTTGGATACCACCAATAACTAATCCGGGATAAAATAGGTACTTAATAAATGCCTGTCTTGTGAACTAACTGGGTCACACATGCAGATACAGGACATTTGATAACCTATATTTCACGTCCCCATCCCAAGTCCTATAGAATCCACAAATAAATTGGACAGATTTCCTTAACAACATAAGGTAAAGTTTCTAAGTTGGGACTTTATGGTCCTTTGACATTTTAGCAATTTTCATTTATGGAAAAGTTAAAATCATACAGATCATTATTCCATATTATTCTTTGAGGGTTTTCAGATCTTTCTTATAAAGAAGTAATTGACTATTTCAGCAAAATTGACAGAGGCATAAAAGTTCATCTACGAAACAATGTATTATGTGTAAATTTTGTTATGACAGTTTACATGGCACCTTATTTTTACTTTGAGTTTTATCCATATTTATTTTTAAAATTCATCTTTTACTGACAAACAAGTGTATAGTATATTAAAATACATATATACTTTTTAGTAACTCAGATGGTTAGCCAAACTTCAAGCACCAGAACACAATATAGTATAGTATTTTTAAAAATGAAACCACTTCTCCAGATCTTTCGGGGTTCCTTTTTATGTACTCAATAGTTGCAAAATAAATATATTAGCTCTATAAACTAGAAAATAATCCTTCTACAATGTGACTAAAACTTTCTTAATAAAAAGTGGGTAAAGGAATAATGCAATTTCAAAACTAAATATTTTATTTATTTAAAAATGTTAATTTAAGGTGGCAACTAGTTTTAATCATAAAAAAGTACACACAACAAAGATGGTAGGACCAGGCATGGTGGCTCATGTCTGTAATCCCAACTCTTTGGGAGACTGGAGGCAGGAGGATCACTTGAACTCAGGGGTTCAAGGCTGGAGTGAGCTATGATCACATCACTGCACGCCAGCCTGGGCAACAGAGTGAGACCTTGCCTCTAAAAAAAAAAAAGAAAAATAGAAAGAAAAGAAAAGATAGTAAACCAAAATCAGTAATTTCAATTTGTGGAGCTCCATCTATGTTTATTAAGAGAGAATAACTAGTCATACAGTGTACTGACAGACCACCCAGTTACACTGAAATAAGAAACGCTGATATAAATATAGACCCAGGTTTCCAGAATTCACTGACTCACCAATAAGCATCATGGGCTTGCATCTCTGATTATGTTGGCTCAACTGTTGGTTAAGCAGGCCTGTGGAGTAAATGAGAATTCTCGGGCCATGCCATTATAATGTGATAATAATGAATTATCACCTACCTAGAATGTTGCTGCAATTTAGTTCTAAACTTTACACCTAATGATTTTATCTCCAAAATCAACCTGTGCTAAAGCAAGAAAAATGTGAAGAGATGGATTTCAAAAACCTGTTAAGTGTTATTTGTTGTTTTAATAGACTGTTGCTTGAGAAACACATGATGTCGCAAATAATTCCCAGGTTTAGAAAGAACTGGACCCTAATAACAGTGGGTGTTAGTGCCACGAGGAGAGGATCAGAGAACGTCCTTCCACTTTGGGTGGGTTTTATGGACGGCAGCTACATGGACATATGCTACAAAGTGCCACCTCTCCAGAAAATCTTCTCTCATTAGTGTAACCTTCTTAAAACTTTCTTTTTATGACCTTATCATATTCCACATTGCTTAGAGTTATTTGCATTCATCTTTTCTCATAAACTTATTGAGACAGTGACCTTCTTGTGATTCACTTCTGGAGCCCTCAATGAGCCTAGCATCATAAATATACCATGTGCGTACTAGATACATGCTGAAATGTTGAATAAACAAACTGAATTTAATTTACCAAATTATATTAGGTCAATTATAAAATATTCATTAATTGTCTAATAGGTACAGTAAAGATGGATAACTTTTAACATTTCTTAAGAAATAATTAAAGTTATCAGATATAAAGGGAAATTCAAAGAGAATTATTGAGTGTGGTATTAAAATGAAAGCAAAGGAGAGAAAAAATGTGTTCCTGTGTCCACTATGAAGAAAGATTATCTCTAGGAACTAATGATCTATATTGCATGTGAAAAACTGAAAAATAAATATAACTTACTAAATAAGTGCTTAGTAGGTTGCTCATGTTAACCATGAACCCTCGAATCAGATGGAATACCTACCTCAACTATAAACCTATGATTTTTTAAAAATCATCTTTAGAAAAAATAGGAAAGGCAAGCACACAAATTTTTATGTTCCCTGTTCTGTATATTTGATTCCATAAAACAGTCACAAAAAATCAATGCAGCCATACAAATCTTAAGCATTGAATTTCTTCAAACACTTTATACCAAGTCTATTATGCGGACTTATACAAACAGGTACATTGACAATTCTAGTAACATTCCACAAGGGTGGGGGTTATGCTTCTAAAATAATGAATATAATTGGAGGTAGAAAAGAAATGCTAAATTCAGTTTGTACCATTAGATTACTTAATAGTGTATTTACTGACAAGATATCCATGATGTAATTGATGCATATCTACCAGATATTAAACCTGTCCAGTTGCTGACACATTTCATATTTAACAACCGTAAGTGGCTGCTAAAAAACATACCAACTTAGCATTCAAATTTATCCAGACTTAGCCTACATAAATTTCCTTCGTTTCTCAAGGGTATAATCTGGTATTTATTCACTGATAACAAATAAATATATTTTATGTAATCTCTCACCAGTTATATATACTCATATTTTTACATTGCAGAGTCTGGGAGCAGAGTAACTGGATGGGTGAGAGAAATCTATTTGCTTCTTAAGAAAGAACAGTCAGATAAGAAGTTCCAAAGTGAAGGCAATTTGTGCCCCTAGATGATATTGGCAGTATCTGGAAACATTTTTTGGTCGTTAGAACTAGGGAGGAGGTGTTGCTACTGGTTTCTAGTACTTAGAGGCCAGGGGTGTTGCTAAACATCGTATAAGGCCTTAGACAGCCTCCATCACAAAGATGTATCTTATCAAAAACGTTGACAGGATCGAGGTTGAAATACCCAGAATTAGACCTCTCTCTCTTGGTTTACATATCCAGAAGCATAGAGCAAATATCTAAAGTGCAATAGTGTTTTTTCATAGAGTTATGCTTCTGAATTTACACTGCTAGCCTTTGCTGTAACTAAAAGCTTCAGCTCCTTAGCTTCCTTGCTCCCAACTTTAGTTCTTTTCACACTTGACCTCTGGCTGGATCCCTGTCTGCTCTCTTGGCATCATTCTCTTGCTCTTGTGCATGTCTGTTCTCCTCATCTTTAATTGTCTTTTACTTAATTGTCACCAGCAAAGTTCATGACAAAGGCACAATAATGAGGCCTTGTGAGGCTCTGGTTATAAGTTAATAGTTAATGTCTGTAAGTTAGTAGTTAATCATGCCCCTATTGTTGTTTCATTTTAGTTTCATAATTATAAAATGATATAATCATTTTATAATAACCAGGATAAGTAAAGGAGAATCAGTGGGAGAAACATGGATTTTTTTAAAAAATTAACTTTTGTTCATCTGAAAATGTTTTGACCTTTATTATTTTTCACATTTGTGAATCTCTCACTTTTGTAAGATATGGAAAGATTCAAGATGTGGATGGGAAGGATGTCTTCAAGAATGTTATTTTGATGCTATTTGCTTTGTAACTTCAATCCTACAAATAAAACCCTTAGTGAATCAGCAAAACTATCATAGAATCATTTCACTCTAGAAGGAGAGATAATTGGTCTGGGAAGTGATGCTATATATTCCCAGCATTAAAATGTGGAATCAGAAAAATTCTAAGCAGAGAATGGAATAAAGTATGAAAATATCCCAGATTCTCCTGAGTCAGAAGTCCTTAGTCTGGTTTTATAACATTATTTTAAGTATAATGAATTCCAACAACTATGCAAACACATCAGAAAAAATAAATACCAAGTTAGTTAAAAACCAAATTTAAGGAATTTTAAGTCATCAATCATTTTGGATCATCTTTGCTTCATTAGCATTTTCTAAGATTAGACTCAATTAGAAATAAAAAAAGAACTGTGGGAATTCACTGCTAACACTCAGGAGCCCTGTTAGCCTTTACTGCAACTAAAAGCTTCAGTTCCTTAGCTTCCTTGCTCCCAGCTTTAGTTCTTTTCACACTTGACCTCTGGCTGGATCCCTGTCTTCTCTCTTGGAATCGTTCTCTTGCTCTTGTGCATGTCTGTTCTCCTCATCTTCATCCCCTTGACCCAGACCCTAATCTTAGTTTGGTAATGGTTGACTTCTCTAGATTCACACCAAATTGTAGACCAGTTAACACTATGACAGCATCTACATGATCAGATCATCTACCCTCACTCTTGCTTCTTTGTGGATATTCATGTGCAAATGGCTGCAGGTACATGTGTGCATGCACACACAGAAGTAGTAATGGATGTTCAGGGGAGAGTACGAACACCAAGGTAGTAGAACACAGAGGTGGTAAACCCACAGGAACTAGATTCATGTAAATATATTACTAGCCACAATGATTCCAAAATCTGTATATTGCTGATGGCATGCTAGTATAAAAAACGGTTTAGCCCCTGAAGAGGCTGATTTTAGTTCCAGCCTTGCAGCTTATTTACTATTGGAACACAGATAAGTAATTCAACTTTTGTGTATCTTAGTTTATTCATAAGTAAAATGGGGCTAACAATACCTGTTCAATCTCTTAGAACTATTCTCAGGATAGTTCTTTAAATCAAATGAGGTGAGGTACACAGAAACATTTCATAAAACACAAAGCCATATATATGCCTATATTCATGGTCTCTCATTGTAAAGGACACTAGATTAAAAGAAAACGTCATATAAGAGAGGAAACTAAGGGAAAAACATTGATTTCTCTGAGTCACATTAAAAAATGAATTTCTTTATATTTTGGAGTGTGATGACACCCACTAAATATATATATTATTACCCAGGCTCTCAGATCAACCATGTGTTTCTCTAAATTCTCAACTTTTATTAGTTATTCACATGTGCTCTACTGGGAAAGCACCCTTTCTGTGATGAGGCTACCACTTATTACAATGATCATCATCTGAAGGTGCAGAAAGCTCACCGTGGGAAATGGCAAAACCCAGATAGGCTGTGCCATGCCTGGAGCAATTAAAAGGCCTCCACAGACATGCTTTTTGTCTCTTATTATCACTAAGGAACACCTTGTCCAGTCATATGTGCATTGTTATATATGATACATGCATGACTACATTTCAGAATCATCTTTTTGAGGAAGCATAGATTCGTATCCATGCAGATGGTAGAGGTTAAGAGAAGGGTGGATGGAAAAGGAACAGGACCACCCAACTAAGCCTTGAGTGTGTCTCAACAAACTGTCTCTTCTAGGAGCATCTATATTCCTATTGTTGTCACATCAACTGTGCCACGTCTACATTCACATAGAAGAAACAAATGGGAAACTATAGGACATAAATTCTAAAAAGAGATAAATATTGAGACTGAGACCAGGAGAGAACTGATTTCTATCCCACTCACAGGTGGAGTTAGAATCAGTCCCAGGAACATTTGTAAGTGGTTGGAAACAGCTCTTCTAGGATCTTTCCAAGAGTTTGAATCACGTCAGAAAATAAATCATTCTCTTCTTAATCACACCACAACTCAAAATTCTTCCTTATTTTGTCAGTGGTAAAGTGGAAAAGTTATGGGTTCAGTAGTTGAGTAGCTTTAAGCAAGTTACTTAGCAAAGAAAGGCAGCGTGGTGGGGTGGTGATGGGTTCAGGCTGCAAAGCCAATTTTCTGCTCTAAATTCTAGCTTCATCACATACTTGCTCTGTGGTTTTGGGACATTTGTTTATCCTCTCTGTGCCTATGTTTCCTAAGCTATAAAACAAAGATGATAATATCTACCTTGTTTGGCACTACTAATGTTTAAAAGGATTTTTAAAAAACATATAGAGCAGTGCCTGGACCTAATGTGTCCAATATTTTCAAAAAGCTTCAGGGTTTTTCTTGTGCAACACAGGAGTATAGCTACTTCCTCAGATGGTTGTGATTATTAAACAGGATATATTTAGAGTACACAGTGAGCTCTGAACGACCCTGATACATTGTTGTTTCCATATCTTCCAAAATCCAAATCTTGATCATTCATTCTGTAGAAACCCCATTTTTGGGTTAAATCTAGCAACTCCCAGATATTGTGGCTCAATCCAATCCTTGCTTATTAATAAGCATTTTCAGGGAAACCCCCTTTTAGGGGTTTGGGCTCTTTTGCATCTGATAGCCCCTTGGTCCCCTCTGGTAAGGAATCAGCCTCTTTTCACCCACAGAATTTAAATCAAAAGCAGGATGTTGCAGCATGGTTATAGTGCAATGGTATAAATTGAGGCTCTAATGCCATTTCTGGAACACTTTTAAAAGATTTTTGGGATACCTGTGCATAGGCAGCTCAAGCCTTAATAATCTCACCTCTTTCAACCAGATCCACTTAGTTCCATAAAAGGCAGAATTCATACATGGCTCTCTCTCCAGGATAGCTGAAATAGAGGCCCATGCTGTGCTTTGTAATCCCCTGAGATCTTCTGGCTGAATTGGGGTTCCTCCTGAATTGGATGAAGAATACCCTATGCTTTGAGGACTCTCAGGTGAAAGAACAAGGCCTGTTCTGCCTCCTCAGTGAGTGAGTGAATGGCAATTATATGCTCACTAAAGTAGCAAGAATCTATAACTTTTTCCTCTCTTTTGAACTACAAATTCTCCTCTTTCCTCCCTATAAGAGAGAAGATGAGAAACAACTTCAAATCTTGCTTTTGTTTTGATTTTCCCTATGAGTCTTTGTTCTCTGTGAAAAAATCCCTCCTCGTTTAGAAACAGAAAAAACTGCCTTTGATTGTACCTTTGAAAGAGTAAAATTCGTTTTGGAATGCTGGCTCAGATTTGTAGTTAAAAACCTCACTCACTATGAAATTAAAAACAATTCCACAGCTATTTGAAGAAAATCGTGTTACCTCTGCATCATTGCAAAGTAAATACCAAAAAGCATGCTAAGTTCTAGAACAAAAAAAGTGGTCTTTTCCATATAGGATTTATTCTTTATCTCTTTCCAGCAGTAAGGAGAAATAAAAGCACTTACAATAAACCACAATGCACTTAGGATGAGCATTCTGATGTATGAGGCATGGCTGTTAAGTCAGGAGACTGTTTTCCACAAGGCTCACTTGAAAACCCAGCCCCTTACTGTATAGTCTTGTCATATATACCATCATGTAAATGTTATCATTGGGGCAGAACCATATTATAATATGACTCATCATTATATTACATGCATTTAGATATAATTCAGATGAAATTATGCCCTCTAAGACATGATAATTAATAGATACAGGATGTATGCTATAATGAAGTTAGCACATAATAAATATGTAAGTACATAAGTAAATAATGAGACTGTTTATCAGGGCTACCATTAGAAAATGGCTCTTCTGTCTGGTTTGTCTTCCCTGGTAGAGGTAGAGGTAAAAGAGACAAAGATAAAGGCAGATGCATGTGAAGAGCAAAAGAAGTCTTTTTTTTTTTTTTTTTTTACATATAGTTTTGTTTTTGTTGCCCATGCTTAAGTGTGCAATGGCGTGATCTCAGCCCACTGCAAACTCTGCCTCCCAGGTTCAAGCGATTCTCCTTCCTCAGCCTCCCAAGTAGCTGAGATTTCAGTTATGCACCACCACACCTGGCTAATTTTGTACTTTTAGGTGAGATGGGGTTTCATTATGTTGGTCAGGCTGGTCTTGAACTCATGACCTCAGGTGATCCACCCACCTTCGCCTCCCAAAGTGTTGGGATTACAGGCATGAGCCACCACATCTGGCCAGAAGTCTTTATTTTCAAAATGTATTTTGTGGGCCAGGCTCCATGGCTCACACCTGTTATCTTAGCACTTTGGGAGGCCAAGGCAGGTGGATCATCTGAGGTCAGGAATTTAAGATCAGCCTGGCCAACGTGGTGAAACTCTGTCTATACTAAAAATACAAAAATTAGCTGGGCGTGGTGGTGCACACCTGTAATACCAGCTACTCAGGAGGCTGAGGCAGGAGAACTGAGAATCACTTGACCCGGGAGGCGGAGGTTGCAGTGAGCTGAGATCGCGCCACTGTACTCCAACCTGGGTGACGAGCAAAACTCTGTCTCAAAAACAAACAAACAAACAAACAAACAAAAAAAAACAAAATGTATTTTGTCGAAACAAATGTGAAATGGGACTCCAGTAGCTGCAAACTGTAGGAGATATAATCAAACAGATCTATCACAGGCAAAGGAAATGTAGTGGTCTCCTTCCCCAGATGACAGGAAGCCACTAGATCATTGATGGATGCGTATAAATTACAAAGACACTTCTCACATGGAGAATTATAATCATAAGGATTTTTGTGGCTTCCGTGTTTGCTTTTCCATCACACACTTTCCTCCGCTTCACCTCCTATTTTTTCTATTTCCAAAATTATTTGTTTTCTTCAGCATTGTCTTCCAAAGGACAATGGTGTAAGGAGGACTCATCTTTGTGTGACAACCAATGTGTGTGTGTGTTTTTCTTCTCTCTCTCCCCAGATAAGTTTTTTTTTCCCTCCCTTTTGCTGGAGGCCTGTTTCTTTTGAACAGATCAACATCAGGTTGTAAATGGGAGTTGGAGCTGGAAGATCAAAAAGAGCTTTAGAAGAATGGGAATAAAAGCAAGAGCTGATGAGTTTGAAATGAAAGCCCATGTGGGAGAGCTCTTCTAATAAACTCAGCCTACTGAAACTTAGAAAGCTGAGAATGATTGCAACTACAGTCTCCAACCTACATAAAGCATTAATGGTAGTAAGGTGATGGAGGTGAAGGGGGTAACTGGTATCTGGTTTTGGGAGAGAGAAGAAGTCAAAGGCCATCACCCCCTTGTACTACTGCATTCAACATATAAGTTCTTTTGAAATTTCACACCAGTCTGAATTAAAGAGACAGCTTAGATGCTTCAGGATGAAGGTCACACTTTGAATTCTAAGAAGAACCCTATGATTCAAAAGTACCATCTCTTTAGCCTCAGAGGAGTTGTATACCACCTTCTCACCCGCTCTGTCCCTGGACTAGTATGGCTTTGAAATTATGTTAAAGAAGAGGCATTTTCCCTCACAATGACTCCCAAAATATGACTATTAAGTGAAAGGATAGGTATTGGTAGGGAAAGAGCTGAATCAAATGGATATTAATGAAGTGTTGTTTTGAAATTGTTCCTTTATTTTTCCTGGGTTAATTATTGCCTTTTACAGTCAAGACCTCTTGACATGGCACCAGAAATTTTGTTGAAATCTTAATATTCTGCAGAAACCTGACCTGACTACCAGCAGGAATTATATTGAGTAATTAATACGTCCAATCTCCGTAAGGATGAGTCACCTTTGTCTGGCTCTATCACGACCACTCTTAGAATGATGGTGATGGTCCACTGGTTGTCACATCCAATGAACTTACCTGAAGTATTTGTCCTATGTAACCTCTTCAAAGCTTTTAGCACCAGTTACCACCCAGTCTTCATTTTCTTGTTTCTCTTCCTCTCACAATTTCTCAGTTTCCATAATTGTCTCCTCTTTCTCCATGCACATTTTTATATATTGTTTTTCTCCAGGATTGTACTTTTCTTTTCTCCTGACCTCACAGAGCACTCCTAATACAGTTTTGGCTTGAATTACACTTAATATGATTGAAATCTAAAACAGCATACTCAGCTGCTCCATGTAGATGTTTGAAGGTACCTCAAATTCAACATGTCCTGAGCTGAAATTCATCATCTTCCACTTTACTCTGGTTCTTCTTCTAAATTCTGTTAGCAGTTCGTGGAACTGTAATTCATCTATAAATTTAAGCTAGTCTCCGCAGAATTTTTTTTTGGCGGGGGTGGGTTTAGGGTACACCAAACCCTAAACTCTGTTGCTTGGGCTGGAGTGCAATGGCATGATCTTGGCTCACTGCAACCTCTCTGCCTCCCAGGTTCAAATGATTCTCCCACCTCAGCCTCTGAAATAGCTGGGATTACAGGTGCATGCCACCATGCCTGGCTAATATTTGTATTTTTAGTAGAGACGGGGTTTCACCATGTTGGCCAGGCTGGTCTTGAACTCCTGACCCAAAGTGATCTGCATGCCTCGGCCTCACAAAGTGCTGGGATTACAGACATGAGCCACTACGCCTGCCTGAGTTATTCTTATTTCCTTATTTATCTCCATGTCTCGTATGTAGTCACATTTTACATTTTTTACTAATATTTCTAATTATTAAAAAAAAATTTAGCACATACCACCTTTGGGATTTTCATAAATTGACCTCTACTCTCCATCATCACTTCCATTGCCATTGTTCAGGGCCTTGTCATTTGTTACCAGCATCACTACATAGACTTCCAAATGGTGTTTTGGTCTGCAGTGCTGTTTCCCTTTAACCACAGCTATTCCATCTGTCTTTCATAGTGACAGGAATGTACATACATAAAGTTGATCATGTACTCATTTAAATGCGTGTGGTCTTTTTACATGTACAAATCCAAATAGATTAGTAAAACATCAATTCATTTAACCTAGCTTTCCAGTCTGATCTCTTGACATTATATTCTTTTTGCTTTGAGTTTTCTGCTTTATTCAGACTTCAATCTCGCTCTTTCTACTCTGGTTTTTCCTTTTTATCTAAAATGTCTTGTTTGGCAAGCTCCTGCTTACTATACAAAATCTCTCTCAGATGCGCCCTTCTCTGTGATTCATTCTCTCCAGTTTCCCTAGTTGATTCTCAGCTTATGCTAGCATTTCAAGTCTTTGTTTTCCTGCCTTTCATCACTATTTTAAGAGTGGGCCAAAACCGTGTCTTCTCAACTTTCACATCTCTATTGCCTGTCAAAGTGCCTTACACAAAAAGTTTCCGGATAATTACTGAATGGATGAATGAATATACGAGAGTCTTTTGCCTCTCATCTCACATTCATAAGAATGTCCCCACTCTGATACATCTTGAAAGTCAAAGAGCCGGGCGCGGTGGCTCAAGCCTGTAATCCCAGCACTTTGGGAGGCCGAGGTGGGTGGATCACGAGGTCAAGAGATCGAGACCATCCTGGTCAACATTGTGAAACCCCGTCTCTACTAATACAAAAAAATTAGCTGGGCATGGTGGCGCGTGCCTGTAATCCCAGCTACTCAGGAAGCTGAGGCAGGAGAATTGCCTGAACCCAGGAGGCGGAGGTTGCGGTGAGCCGAGATCGCGCCATTGCACTCCAGCCTGGGTAACAAGAGCGAAACTCCGTCTCAAAAAAAAGAAAGTGAAAGAAACTTACTATTCCAAGTGGTTTTGGAAGTGGAGAAGTTGTGACAGGACAAGAAATGTTTTCTTACCTAAACCAGGTATCTTATTTCCTAATATTTGCTCCTATCATTTTCTCTACTTCTCTAGGTATAGAAAAATGATGATATGATACATCTATGTTATACTATAATAGATATGTGAAAGTAAATTTTTTGCTACTCTTAAAATTTTTTTAATTGACATGTAATCATTGTGCAAATTCATTACATGTGATGTTTCAATCCATATAATGTATAGTACTCAGATCAGAGCAACTAACATATCCATCATCTGAAAACATTTGTCATTTCTTTGTGGTGAGAAGATTCAATAACCTTTTAGCTCTTTGAAATGATACATTATTGTTAACTCTAGTCATCCTACAGTGGTATAGAATGTGCTAGAACTTATTCCCCTTATCTAACCATAATTTTGTGTTCTTTAACAAATCTCTTCTTATCATCTAAACAGTAAATTAAAAATAAATATATGCAGGGGAAACTTCATGACTCAAATAAGTTCCAAAAATATGCTTAAAAGTGAAAACAACTGATTCCTAATATATCAGTGCCCCTTCTCTATTTGGTAGCCTTAAATATGAACTTCTATATTATCTTCTGTTAGTGTCTCTTGCCTTAGAGGCTTATACTTAAGGATCCCAAAAAACATTTTTTAATCCACACTCAGATGTCACACTGAGGACTAACCACCTATGAGTTTATAGAGGGCTTGTGATTATATCATAATCAGTTTTCTCACTGATCTATTGAAGCAGGTTAATTTGGTCTCACAGAACTTTAAAATTTTTTCTTTCTCAATTTCACTGTGAAATTAGCAATTATTTTTTCCTTTAAGGTAATAATATGATCAAGAAGAAAAATAGGAGAGCTGATAAAGAGATACATAGAGTGGAATTTTCTCCACTGATCCTTTGTCTGGGAGGCAACTAAAATTTAGGTAGTCCAGATTCTTTCAGTCAACAGAGGCACTGTAGTTATTTAGATAAAACTATATTTCATTCCTTAATTTTGGTAAATATTGTCCTACACTTATTTTCTTGAATTATTATAAAACACAATCTCAGAATTCTGTATATCATGTCTGAATCTGCAATCTGAAATAAGCAAAAGAAAAGATTTAGAATGAGATTAAGTTTATTTGTCAAACTGACTGGGCTAAGTGGTACTTAGACATTTGTTTAAACATTATTTCTGGATGTGTCTGTGAGGGTGTTTCTGGATGAGATTAACATTTGAATTGGTAGACTGAGAAAGCAGACTGAACTTCCCAAATGTGGGTGGGCCTCACCTAATCCATTGAAGGCTTGAATAGAATAAAAGGCTAAGTAAGAAAGAATTATCTCTCACTACCTGCCATCAACCTAGGACCTTAGTCTTCTGCCTTCACACTTGGACTTGAACTGAAATTACATTTGCACTATCACTCTCCTGAGTCTTCACTTTACTGACTGTAGATTTGGGGACTTCCCAGCTTCCATAATCATGCAAGTCATTTAAAAGTTTTATCTATCTACCTACCTACCTACTTACTTATCTATCTATCTATCTTCCATTGGTTTTGTTTCTCTGAAGAAATCAGACTAATACAGTAAGTTTTAACAAAATATTTTAAGTAAGCTGAGCTTAGCTCAATCAAATGAATAATAATACATTATTATCTTTTATACCTTGCTCTTTATCACACTCTAAGAAGATATTTCTTAAAGTCCTTATTTTCGTATCCTCAATTACAGCATTTTCCCCCAAAAAAAACTGTACCAAAGGAAATTACTACTCTAGCTCATCAACATATGTCCTTATATTTAAACTTCAAGAATATTGGTGTGTATAGATTTAGTCAGAGGTAGATTATCTAGTTTCTTTACTATATTAATTATATCCTGTCCTGGTACTAGAATATAATGATATAATAGAAAGTGGCTCACGCCTGTAATCCCAACACTTTGGGAGGCCCAGGTAGGTGGATCGCTTGAGGCCAGAGGTTTGAGATCAGCCTGGGCATCATGGCAAAACTCCGTCTCTACTAAAAATAGAAAAATTAGCCAGATATGGTGGCACGTGACTGTAGTCCCTGCTACTTGGAGACTGAGACATGAGAATCACTTGAACCTCGGAGGCAGAGGTTGCAGTGAGCCAAGATTATGCCACTGCACTCTAGCCTGGGCAACAGAATGAGACTCCTCAAAAAAAAAAAAAGTGTATATATCATAAATTTTTGTTCATGTGTTCTGTGTCACTTCCTCTCATCCTGTCTCTCTCTCTCTCTCTCTCTCTCTTTTTTTTTTTTTGCTATACTCTTTACTTTGAGGACATGAGTCAATGTAAGAAAATGGCATATTTATTTATCTTTCCCTTTTTGCTCTTAGGCAATATGAATCCCTTAATCTTTATAAACTTTCTTCAGTCTAAGTAAGACCTTATGCCATGTCACATGATGCTTCACATTAAATTTATACCTCTAATAGACTGTAAAATTGAGGAAGTCAGAGTCCCTAATTTATTTGTTCTAAGTATACCAGTGTAGTAATGACTTGAGTGCACAAAAATCCTACAGGTATTCAATAAAAATTCTCTAAAGATAATTTCAAAAATAAAAATTCTGACTGATCATTCTACCTCTGTATAACACCTGACTGAGGGTAACAAAATAGAAACTTTATGAAATCTGCCCTGAGAGGACAGAATCAGAGCACAAGTGGGCAAAGCATGTGTTGTTATATTAAGTAGAAAGCTTTCTCTAAGTGAGCCCAGTAGATTTCTTTCCCCATCACTGAGTTCTACACAGGGTCTCTGTGGCCCACACAGAACTCAGTGTGAACACTGGCCAGAGAGTCCAATCTCATAATTTCAAAACCTTTCTGGCAGTTTTCACTTACTGATTTGTCCTAATCACCAGCTCTTAACAGCAACAAAACGGTGAGAGTAACAGAAAGTGAGATCAAAAGATACATATTCAATGCAAAACAGCTCAGCCTGTTAGCCCCAAGCAATGAATAAGTGAAGAACACTCTCCATTGTGTAGTGGAGTGTTTCTGGGAGGCTAATGTTGTTAGACGCAAACATGCCCAAGGCAATGTTAAAAAAAAATTCAACAAGCCAACAAAGCAAAGGAGGTTTGCACTTCATATTCTTCCATGCAGCTCATCCAGGCTTTGTCTCTCAGGGAGAAATCTAATGTTACGATAAAGATAGATCTGAAGATATTAACAACCTTGCCCCAAATAGTAACTGACCCTTTCTATTATATCATTTTTGCCCAAATCATCCATTTTAAAACAACATAAAAGGTCAGATACTAGGGTTGCACAGGACAAAGATATTGTAGAAAATAATATGTTTCTAACAGTATGATCCTTTGCCAACCACTCACAAGTGAACTACTTCATGTCTCTCTAAAATTGGGAAATGCAATTTCTCTTATGTTACTTCATAATACTAACGCTGCTCACTCTACCTCTTTAGGAGTTGGTGCTCACGTGCGACCAAAAACTACACAAAAAGACCTTACAGACATTCCTTGTCTGTCAGATGAAAAGTTAATGATGATATATTACAAACCAGAATTTTTCCAGACTTATCACACACACTTTTACCTGTCATCCTCATAAAATATACAGCCACAGAAGGAGCATAGCAGTGGAAGAGAACTATTGCTTTGGGACTTTCATAGCAGCCACCAGTGTCAAATATAGGGCAGAAAATGTGCTTGACCATCAGCAAGCACTCTCCTAGAAAAGCCTGCTATATGCTAAAAGACTTTGCAAGTTTGACTGGGGTATAGGATAATTAGCATGATGAAAGCATTTATAGAACTCTTGGCTACAGAAGAGATACAGAAGAGATATTTTTTAGTTTTACTAGGAAAAAACAAACTGCCACAGCTGGTGATACACAGTCTGGGATAAAGAAACAAATACTGACAGTCAATTCTTTGAGACTGTTCCAGACACACAGTAGAAGCATGATATGAAAGGACTAACTGCCACACGGACCTCCCAGTTTCTCCTATGGGCTGCTGACTGCCAGATATGGTCACTGTCAATAGAAACAGTCTTGGAGTTAGCTAGAGGGCAGTTGGCTCTGGACTGCTGGACAGCCAAACAGACACTGTCAATGAGAAATGGTAACACAGGTAGTAAATGTCTGCCTTTGATCAATAGTAAGTTTTATTCCCTCTGATAGGTGCCTAACAGAAGGCATTTCCTGATACTCGTGGGTTCATAAATTTTCACTGAGACATGAGTTAATTCTTCATTTCCGTCAATGTCATTAGAGTGTTCAAAGGTTTATTTAGAATCACTTAATAAATGTTAATTTCAAGATGTCTTTATTTTTGAAGCTTAGATTTATCATACCCTATGCAAAAGTAGATATGGTATATCATCTTAGCAGTCTATTCTTTTCCTTTTCCTTTCTTCTCCCCCTTTTAACACTCATTTTTTTTGCCATAGGTTATGAAAAATTTGTTTAGTATAATATTGCACAGATTTGCAAGACTATGTTTCTTTTCTGTTTCATTAATTCTGCTAATTTATCAATTAATTTGGCTAATGACACTTATTCCCTTTTCACTGCTCTTCTGACAAAAGTTTTCTAATGAAAGAGATACATTAACTAGCTGTTTAAAAATGTTCTCAACAAGGTTAAGATGGTCCTTGTAATAGATGGTGGAATAAATCAAGGGGACCCTAGCCACAAGTTGGAGGTATGTGGAAGCCTCTGTGCTTCTACTAGCCTGCACTGAATTTTCAGAGGCAAAGGTAGGGAGACAACAGAAGGTTTAGATAACGTAGGACAGCTCCTTCTCCAGCATGTGAAAGACAATTACTCAATGGGATTTACCAGGACAGAAGTCATGTGTTCTTGATGAGGCCTGTCTTCTTGCAGGGGTAAGGCTTCCTAGCTGAATAACAAAACTGAAAGTTTCATTCTAACCTGGAATGCTAAATAGCTATAGCAGAGAAATTAGAGCCCTAAAAATGCTTTTGGTGTGGAAGTTTAAGATTAGTACAGGGATTCTCCTTAGAAATGTGTATCTTGGGAGTGCAACTAATTAAAACCAATCACACTTTTAATAATAAAGAGTACAATTATGTGCACCTTAATGAAAGGATGAGTATATATGATAGAGGGCGGGACGAGAGAGAACAGAATTCAGCCTGGCTACATAGTGTAACATAGCCAGCTAGTACATCCTTTTTCTAGAACTCAAAGGAAGGGTGTGGAGATCAGCAATGAGCTTGCAAATGACTCTGATAATAAAACTAATAAATGATCTATAAATTAGAATCACTTACAATCTGAAAAAGAATCATTCATTTAACAATTAGATGTTACAATCCCTACTCAGTCCTTCAGGATTTTAATAGATGGCTCTTTCTGTCCATGGCTCAGACACATCTCAAAGATTTTGGTAGCATTGGAACCAGCCTAGGAAGTGTGCAACCGCAAAGACTGGATCTGGTGGAATCCACAAGGCAGGTTTAGGATCTCCTGAGAACTACCAATAACTGACAAGGAAGTGGGGGAGCCAGTTTGGTATGAAAAGAAAACAATTAGGGGAACTAACTATGCTGTCTCTTCAGGGAAACTTCTCACGAATGCCCTGGTTAACCTTCCCCACAATACCTCTAGCTGCCATGAATTTACCCTTCACATTTTAAATTTGAATCTCAGTGCTATAGACATATCCCTGATAATTCTGTGGCTCTGACAGGAGACTGCAAAATATTCTCTTAAGTACTAATGAGTTCAAGCTTTTGGAATTCCAGTACTCCCTTTTGTTTTTGTAGTAGATTCAGACAGATGGAAAAAGACAGAAATATATCTACAGATAATAAGTAAGGGAAGCATAAGAGAAATATGAGGCAGAGAGAAGGATGCATATACAAACTCAGTGTGAGAAACAGTGAGAAGGAAGTGAAGAGAGAGTAAGAGAGTGGCTAAGGGCACCCACTAAAGGATCAGGTAAAAATTGATGACATGAAAAGCCAAAGAACATTCTCTAATAGACATTTAGAATTTTTTTAAAAGTAGAAGATATAGAAAAAAAGAATAAGGGCCGGGTGCGGTGGCTTACGCCTGTAATCCCAGCACTTTGGGAGGCCGAGACGGGTGGATCACGAGGTCAAGAGATCGAGACCATCCTGGTCAACATGGTGAAACCCTGTCTCTACTAAAAATACAAAAAATTAGCTGGGCATGGTGGCGCGTGCCTGTAATCCCAGCTACTCAGGAGGCTGAGGCAGGAAGAATTGCACTGAACCCAGGAGGCGGAGGTTGCGGTGAGCCGAGATCGCGCCATTGTACTCCAGCCTGGGTAACAAGAGCAAAACTCCGTTTCAAAAAAAAAAAGAATAAGAATGTTTGTATTTGGCAATGTTAAGTTATTCTCTCTCTTTACCTCAAGTCACACCCTACCTTCCATCCTCTGTAAAACAACAAACTTGAAGGGATCAGCAAATAATGTTCAGGAGAGAAGTTTAGAAATTTAGAAATAGTTTTGCCCTATATTTCATGATATTTGTTATACACTACTGCTGATACTGTCATTGCTACTGTTTTTATTATTAGTGATACTATTATATTTACTACTTACAAAAACAGAATGACAAAGAATGGATATGAGACTGCTTTTTTTCTGATAAGGGTGGATCAATAATTGCAAGCTACAAAGAGCAATGAGGAGGGTCTCGGGAATACTCACTTGGAGGATACAAACACTGATTGAAGCCTGATTTACTGAGTTGAACTTCTAAATGGGAGACATGGAAATAGTAAAAGACTATGTTGAAAATGTTGAACTTTATTTAAGCCCCGTGCTTCCAGGAATCAAGGCTGGTTAAGAAATCCCCACCCTTTTGTGTTCCAGAAAATGGCTAAGCAACCAGAGGACCCCAGTGCCCTCATATAACATCAGAAAAGACCTGTCTCAATCCTTCCTCATAACTCCTATAGACTCCAATGACTCACTGTCCTTATAGCACCTCATACTCCCTTCCTTTCCTGTGAGGTGATCTTCACTAATGAATATCCTTATTGCAACAGTCTGTTAAGCACATTTTGGTAACTATCTGGTGCCTTTGGTTTTTCACATCGTGTATCACAAAGTTCTCTGAGCTAGCTTACCCTGGGGAACAATGGGCTGGGAGCAGTGTCCAGAACAATCCTAGGCAATGCATGGGATGGGAGGAAAGAGAAAAAGGGGAGTTTTTATTCTTATTTGTGTTGTATAATGAACAAGAGCTGGTTCATTATATTATCCCTTATTTCACAAAATGTATGCATTCCAGAAATGCATTTCTCTTTTTTTCCTGGGGACTTAGGGACTGCTATTAGAAAACCAGAGAACACTGGGTATAATAAAATCCTGAGATATAATAAAATCAGACACTTAAGAAAGCAGTAGCACTACTTTTTACACTCACATATTTAAGAGAAATACTAACGTTGCTTTTATAAAACACTCACTGTAGTATTCTTAACATTTATAATCTTGCAATGTCCACCAAATAAATCTCACAGTGAAAAGTGAATCCCTTGGGTAGATTGTAGACTCTAATAGGTCTGCCTACACTTTGGATATTCCTCCATGCAAGTCATAAAGTTAGAAATCTCACATTCCTTGTCCATTTAGTTCAGCTATTATGTCAGTGGGATGCAAAGTCCCCTACATTTTAGAATGTTTTTCTTTTATGCCACTAGGTTAATAGTCAAGTATGGCAGCTCTTAGAATCTAGAATCATTTGCAAATGTAGATGCTTTTCAATAGTATTTTATGAAGTGGAAGGAATTGTTTTGCTTATTATTCATCTTTTTATAATTATTTGCAGGTTTTATAGGTTTTTGGAAACACTTTAAATAGAATTTTTCATCTAGCGCAGGGTTTATGAAATTCTAAAATGAAAACTGAATGTGGCTTACATTTGGGAAAATTAATTTTTCTTGAAATAAACCAATACATTTGCATTACTTTCTTTTCTTTCTTTTTTTTTTTTTTTTTGAGGTGGAGTTTTGCTCTTGTCATCTAGGCTGGAGTGCAGTAGCACAATTTCAGCTCACTGCAACCTCTGGCTCCTAGGTTCAAGCGATTCTCGTGCCTCAGCCTCTCTAGTAGCTAGGATTACAGGTGCCTGCCATATGCCCAACTAATTTTTGTATTTTTAGTAGAGACAGGGTTTCACCATATTGGCCAGGCTGGTCTCAAACTCCTGACTTCAGTTGATCTACCCACCTCGACCTCCCAAAGTGCTGGAATTACAGGTGTGAGCCACTGCACCCAGTCATTTGCATTACTTTCAACACAGAATGAAGACAGAGCAAAGTTGAAAGGGACTTTATTAATAAATGGTAAAGGCCAATATTTGTTGAGCATCTATTTTGTGCCATGCATAGCTCAAATATGTTTATATGTGTTGTCAGGTTTAATTCTCACAACAACCTATGTAATGTAGGTACCCTGATGACCCCCATTTTCCAGAATAGAAAACTGAGTTACAGATAGGTCAATTACTTGCTCAGTGAATTCTAGTCAATAAATGGAAGTACTGAGAATGGAATCTAGTCTGTTCTGAACTGTTTGCTCTCTACATCTGCACTGGGCTATCATCCTGGAACCTCTCTTTACCTCTGTCCTGTGTTCAGTCTCCTTTCTTCTCTTGCCCATTTCTTAAAATGTTTATTTAATTACTTTGATAGAAAACATCTTCCATTGACTACTTAAGATTTGTGAGATTGAAGTTATTTTATGAATTTTGTGTCTATCAATTAAAAGTGAAGGCAAAAAAAAATTAACTTTGTTGAGAACCCTAAATTAAAAAGCATTTTCCTATATAATTTTGAAGACATTTTTCCATTGAATTCTAAATGCCAGTGTTGCTACTGAGAAGTCCAAAATGATTTCTGGTCCTTTGAATATGACCTTTTTTTCCCCCTCCTACTTAGATTTTTTATTGTTGTTCTATTCCTTATCTCACTGCTATGTAATTTTATGCTGAAATGCCTTGAGGTGGGGCGACTTCCACCCCTTTCAATCCTTTAAACCTGAAAACTCATATTCAGCTCAGGAAAAGTTTCATTGAACTATTTCATTGTTAATTTTTTCTCATATCTTTTTCTATATTTTTTCCTGTATTTATTATTAATTGGATGGTAGACCTCCTGGACCAGTCCTATAATATATATTTTTTCTTCTAGTTTTTTTTTCTTTTGCCTCCATTTCATGAGACATTTTCTCAGCTTTTACTATTATTATGGCTATTGGTTTTTTTATGTCTACCATCATGTTTGTAACCTCCAACACCTCTCATTTCATGGGTGCAATATTTTCTCTTGTCTAAGAATATTTAAAAGTTTTCTCCTGCTCAAATCCTTCTTTTACTTCAAGTTTTCATTATCATTTGTTTATTTGGTTTCTTCATGTTGAGGCATTCCGTAGGTCTCTGGAAGTCTTCACATGTAATTCATATTTAAAATGAGGAATAAAATGTAAGTGGGTTATTGGAAGATTCTCTAGGAACCACATCAAAAGTTTGACTACTGTGAGGCCACTAGACTGCAGAGGCCATGCATAGGTTCGCTGGCCAACAGTCCAGGCTTGTAACCAGCCCTGTCAAGCTTCCAGACAAGGGAGTGAAGCCCACCTGGACCCTCCATGCTGTTCAGCTCCATGGCTGAACAGCATGGAGCAACCTCAGTCAACACCACATCAAACAAAAGAATCACCTAGTTAAGTTCTGTCCAAATTTCTGAATCTTGAGATATAACAAAATGGTGATTGTTTTAAGCCACTAAGATTTGAGTAATTTTTTATCCAGCAAGAGATAATCAAAACATTCAACTTCCATGGACTGTCACAGAAAGGTGATATCTAAAATATTGGCATGATAAGATAAAATGCAACTTGTATAATTATCTTAGAAATTATGACTGGAAACTCTGAGCGTGTGGGTGGGACTCCTTGGCTAAGGGCTTCACTGCAGGGTGACCTGGCTGTGCTATTTATTGCAGGAGACCCTTGTGTCTGTCATTCCCCCACCCCCATTCTTTCTTTCTATATTATTTTTAAAATAAACTTTATTTTAGAACAGTTTTAGATTTACTGAAAAACTACAAGCAGCACAGAGTTCCCCATAAACCCCATGTCAATTTCTCCCTCTTATTATTGGTATGGTACATCTGCCACAATTACTCGGCTAATAATGATACATTCGTAGTAAGTAACATTCATACCTTATTTATATTTTCATAATATTTTACTTCATGTCCTTTTTTCATTCCAGGATCCCATCCAGTATGCCACATTAGTTATTATGTCTCTTTAGGCTTCTCTTGGCTGTGACAGCTTCTCAGTCTTTTTATGTTTTTGATAACTTTGGTAGTTTTGAGGAGTTGTGGTCAGGTATTTTGTGGCATGTCTCATTAGTAACATTTGTTTAATTTTTTTTTTTTTTTCACGATTAGACTAGGGCTATGTGTCTTTGGGAGGAAACCACAGAAATAAACTGTCATTCTAATTATTTCTATTAAGAAGGGTATATACTATCAACATAACTTGTCACTATCGACTCTGACCTTGATGACCTTGCTGCGGTAGTGTTTATCAGTTTTATCGACCGTGAAGTTACTGTCGGTATGGACTCATAAATATTTATTTCATATATATATTTTTAAGATTATTTTTCTTTTGAGTCGTTTGTATTTCTCAAAAAAGAGTCTTACGGTATTCTGCAGAGAGGGAAAAACCTGGCTGCCAATACTATGTAGTCTCAGTGGAAAATTAAGGCTGAGGTTGGATGTGGGTAAGGTCTTAGTACTTAATATGCATATGTCATGTACCACACCTTCAACTATATCTGGGGTCCCCCAGTACAGAGACCTGTTTTCCCTCTCCAGATAACCTAAATCAGGAAGAGTCAGCCAGAGCCATGGGCAGAGGGCAGAGGACAAGATCTAGTGATTTAACTGACTCTTAAATGTCATTCAAACAATTTCTCTTATTTTACTTGCTCCCCATCCCAACCCCAACCTTCCTTCCCCCTGGTTCCAGTAGTATTTGGTGCTGCCAATTCCTGAACTGTCTGTGGGATGAATTGCTTTGGTTCTCAGTTTTTCCCATTACTGGCTTACACTTCAGCATTTTCACATCTGCTAAGTCAGTTTTACTCATCCATCTGCCCTACAGCTTCCAAAATTGTTTTTGCTGTGCTCTTCTCTCTTGTTGTCGCCATTCTTATATATTTGTCTTTAGAAAAAAACAAATCCCTTTACAGCAAATTTAGTAGATTTTGCAGGGGGTGGGTGGGAGGGAGCAAAATTGGATGTGTGTTTGATCTATCATCTTTCCACAGATTTGCTCAGGATTACAGAGTTAGCTTCGTGAGACCAGAGGCTCTATCTGTTCATCTTTGTATACACATCATCCACACACACACGATAAAGAGTAGGAGGTAAATATTAATTGAATCTTGCATAAATGAAAATAGAAAGCCAAGTCAGGACTCAAATCCAAATCCAAATTGAAGTTAATTTTTATTTTCTACATTACATTAAACTTCCACCCCTCATATAAAGCTTGTATTTTTTAACATTTAAAATGAAATTTATCATCCATTTGATCATGCAGGTCAGTGCTTTTCAAAATTTTTATGTGCATACAAATGCCCTGGGGATCTCTTAAAATGCAGATTCCAATTCAGTAAGTCTGGGTGAGGTTGAGACTACTGGTTTGAGGACCACAAATTTGTATAGCAAAATGTTTGGTAATAGATTTATAGCACTACATATTCTGACAGACATTATGACATGCCATTTCACATTTTATTTCTATTATAGAGGTACTATTTGCACAACTTTGTCAGGGCCTGGATAGTAACACATTGCATTATTCCAGAGAAGGGAGGACTGCAGACTCAGGTCAACCTGAAAGTTAATTACAGATTAAGTGAGAGCAAAACCAACTTTTAAAAAATTGTGTCTTTCTTCCTCCAGTGAGAACTAGATTCTTCTAGATAGCGTAAGACTGTTATCTGTTATAGAAATGGTAGGGATAGGAATTGTGTCATGACTGTATAGATATATGTACATGTATGTTTATATCCTAAGTTGTACCAAACTAATTTAAGATGATTTAACTTTGCATGCAAATAATATTTATTAAAGGAAACAAGCAAATCAAGCAAAGAGAAAATTATCATAAGAAAGATAAAATAAAACACATATTGGAGTTAGTACATAAAATATATGCCATGACTACTACAGTTAATAGCAGGGATATTATAAATAGAGCACTAGACATTCAGCACAAAAATGGACACATAATCATTTACATGAGTTACTAAGGCTAAAAAGGTAATATCTTTAGTTTACCTTTATAAAGAGGAGGTCATGTCATATGTTCCACATAATATTTTCAAAGACAATGTTCGAGTAAAATTTTATAAGGTAGCCAGATAATATACATTTGTTCAGGCATGGATTTAGATGCTAATGTGGAGAGATAAAGACATGTAAAGTTTTTCAAGGAGCTCACAGTCATATGGAGAGACATATATAACCAAGAAATTTCAAATAAGATATAAGTAAAAGGTATGTTGGCGGTAGGAGACAAGAGCTAATTTATGGCATAAGGAATAAAACTGTAGCTGAACAAATATTACATATTGTCAAAATCTGTAAGAATACAATATCTGGTTGGGCACAGTGGCACACACCTATAATTCCAGCACTTCAGGAGGGCTGAGGCTGGTGGATTCTTTGTCTAAAAAAAAGATAAAGGAACACAATATCTTAATCTAAAAGGGCTCTGCATTGTGGTCAGTGGAAGAGAAGGAAGGGAAGGGGAAGAGGAAGGGCTGAGAATTTTGGCAATAAATACAGTTTTTCTGGGAGACTGAAATTCATGGGTGAGGGACAGTACTCAGGGATAATACAAGAGCCCAGTTATTTTTTACTTGCAGTAGAAGTCAGAGGAACAAGCTTCTAGGGTGTCAAGGTGACGGCAGGTTCCCAAAGCAAAAATTACTTAAGGCTAGGACTAGTCCCAGGTTCTGGAGCAGTTAAGCAGGCTGGATGAGTGGTCCTTGATCTACTTTGATTCCAAGGTATCTTTTAAAATAAAACTAAGGGCTGGGAGCTGGTGGCTTCTACCTGTAATCCCAGCACTTTGGGAGGCAGAGGTGGGCAGATCACAAGGTCAGGAGTTCAAGACCAGCCCAACCAACATGGTGAAATCCTGTCTCTACTAAAACTACAAAAATTAGCCAGGCATGGTGGCATGCGCCTGTAGTCTCGGCTACTCAGGAGGCTGAGGCAGGAGAATCGCTTGAATCTGGGAGGCTGAGGTTGCAGTGAGCTGAGATCACGCCAGTGCACTCCAGCCTGGGTGACAGAGCCAGACTTGGTCTCAAAAAAAAAAAAAAAACCAAACAAACAAACAAATACATATATGTATATATGGCTATTTACCTTCTACTTAGAAAAACTCCAAACAATAAACACATGCAAAGTTTGGGTTTGGGTTTAGGAGTTTTAAGGATATCACAGACCTTTTTGAGCTCTTCATAAACCCTGAATAAAACAAACTAAATTTGATGGATACATCAGGCTATCATCATAACTGAAGGCTAGGAGCCATTTAGCTGTTCTTGCTAACTCCCTTTACTTTAATTCTGTGTTCATCAAGTGACCTTCTGATTATAGAATGTCAACAATTTTAGGTGGATGACAAACTCTGTGACGCCCATTACAGGAACTCCAGGTTAAGAACACTCAGACTAGGGGCAATGGGATGGCTTAGAGTTGAGACGGTCCCGACATCTTCAATTTTTCATCTCAATCACATTTCATTTGTGTGTACTTTTCTCATTACTTGAACTCACTGGCCTTTCTGCAGAACTTTCCACCCAATAATAGTTATTTACTATAAGACCTAAAGCTTATAGTGAAATACTGCATGATTGCTTAGCACTGAGGCCTCAGTGAGCAGATAAGCATATTAACAACATACAAATATTAGGCCCAGAAACAAGTTTGCAATGTTTCTGACCTTCCCAGAAAATACAACCATGAATATCACAGGGTCTGAAAATTGGTGTATTCTTAAGTTCCTAGGGGAGTATAGTGGGATATTTTTTAATCTACACAATTTTAACTTCATCTGAAATTTCTTATAAATCTTTAAAAATAAATCATAAGCTTCTTCCATAATTAGGATGCTAGCAATGTTGGGTTGGAAACATATATTTCATTTTCCACCAAGTTCTCTAGAACTTGAAATTTTTAGCTCACATTTATCAATATGCTCAGGGGGGAGCTGGCATTTCTCTTTAGGTAATACAAGTACTAACTCAGTGAAGTTTCCTACCAGCTACTTTATGAGGTAGGTACTAGTATTATTTCCATTTTAGAGATGGCAAAATTGAAGCACAGATATGTTAAGCAATTCACCTAAGGTAACACTGATAATAAATGGTAGAGCCAGGTCAAGACTCAGATAGACTGGCTCTAGAGGAAGTTTGTCCAACCCATGGCCTGTGGGCCACATGCAGCCCCGGATGGCTTTGAATGTGGCCCAACACAAATTCATAAACTTTCTTAAAATATGAGATTTTTTTGCAATTTTTTTTTTAGCTCATCAGCTATCAGTAGTGTTAGTGTATTTTATATGTAGCCCAAGAGAATTATTCTTCCCGTGTGGCCCAGGGAAGCCAAAAGATTGGATACCCCTGCTCTAGAGTTGTGCTATTCATTACTTCATATACTCTTTTCTTCAGAGGCTATGACTGCACAAAAGTAAAAATCAAGGCATCAAAGCATTGGAGACAAGATAAATATGAGAACAATGAGGGGAGGGCTAATAAAATATTATCTGCAATCAATGGAATTCTATGCCATCATTAATTTAGAAATAAATTTAATAAGCTGGTAAAATGTTCCCAATATATTGCTGCATGAATAAAGCAAACATATTCTATAGTAAAACCCATTTATACATACATGCACATGGAAACACACACACAAATAGAGGATATGTTGATGATAATTACCAAGTGATGTTTAAATAGGTTATTTTCATTTATTTTCTCAAGAATGATCTGATCTTTACACAGCTGGTTCCCTTTTGCTTTCTAAAGCTCAGTTTAAATGTCACCTTATCAAAAAGTCTTTCCTGACCCCCTGTCTGAAGAAGAGACCCTGTCACTCTATATTTCTAAATAGTACTTACCATTCTTCAATACTTATTGTTAGTACTTTTTTGTATGTTTTTCACATTAATCCATACCCTCTACAAATAATCTCTGTGAGTGTGAAGATTATGTCCGTCTAACTCACTTTTACATTCCCATCACTTAGAAAGTTGTGTAAGTGCTCTTTAAATATTTATTAAATAAATTAGTTAATGAGTGATAAAAAATAAATATATCTAGGATTCAACTTACATTTACCGCATATAATTTTACCACAGCAAATCTCAACCTCATTCAATTGAGAAGCCGAAGGAAGTTCCTCTATTCTCTCCCTTTGTTCAGTCTTCACTTTCACTCATGTTGTCACAGGTAACTGGAAACCTTGGGTAAACTCTGGGCCAAGAGCTATGGTTTCCATGGGAAACATGGAAGAGATGCTCCCTGCCCCCAGAAGGTTATGTCTAATGGCTTTGAAAGACTTTAAAATACATAACTGTATAGTAATAAAAGATACACAAGAGGTACTACAAACTGTAGGCACCGAGGAAAGACTAGCTTTTTTTTGAGTTACTTTCTAATTGAGAAAAGTCAAAAAAGTTATTTTGTTTTAATCAATTGTCAAAAAAATGATAAAAACAATTTTCACGAAATTATCAATAATAGGAAACCAGCAGTAAATTATTAGTGTTTGATCATGTCTCTTCTACCCACATGTAAATAGATATAACCAAGGGTGGAGTGAGCTGCCTTCTCATTTGGATATGTGTGATCTGTGTTTTAAATGGAGCTTTGGGAAAGTGGCCAAAAACCACCAGAGGTGGCCATGACACCTCCTCCAGTCATGGGCCACAGCCAGAATATTTTTTGTTTAGAGATACAGTTTATCCTCTGCATAATATTCTGAACTTAACGTGTGCTTCTCACAATGCATATGAAAAAAAATGGCAACAAAAGTCTAGGTTTTTCAACTTAGATGAGATTCCAACAATAGGCAACATTATGCCATATAAAGAATGTGATGATGTAGAAGGAAATTGGAGTTGAAAAACAATTACAAATTGACTATGGAACTTGAAGAACAAAAGCCATTCTGCTTTAATTACTACACTCTTTCCTTCACTTCTTTCATTAAAACCACTGTGAATCAAAAATGGTTCCTTGGGTTATCTTTTTATTTTAAATGGATAAGAGTATCCTTGATGCTAGGTTCGACATGGCTAAATCTTCAATTTAAAAAGTTACTATCTGCCTTAAGACTTTATTAATATGGTAGATATTAATCAGATTTATTCAACCCATCTTTGGAGCATATGTTAAGTGCCTTGGCTTTGATGCTGTACAATGTCCCATGAATGTTAAGATGACTTAATTCATTGGGTGCCAGATAATAAGGCATGATTTGGAGAAAGGAGTATTAACTAAGAAACAGTAAAATTACAACTATCAAACAAGAGAATATATGCCTTCCTTACCATCAAGATATAATGTGGATAAAAAGACTGTCCACTCAGGAACTATAAGAGTATAATTTTGGGGCAAAGATTTCCTTACCATCTAATATGGTGAGCTCTCTAGATAGAAAAGCAACAAATGCAACATTCTTTTCATATGCGTGGTGACAATCTTTTCATCTAGAAAGAACAGTGGAATCACACTGCGTTTTCCACAAATGTGCAAAAAGGAGATGGAGTTACTCCATCCAAGTTGCTGAGGTACTTCTCATTTTTTGAGCTGTGGATGTCCCACAAACATTGTAAAAATCTTTTTCTGTTGAAATTTGCCTAGTTTGAATAGAAGACCTACCACTCATATCCTCAGGAAACCAAATACATCATTGCTTCTCATTCATGAATATTGTCTGCGGGCTCCAGGACTCTGAGTTGCTCCAGAATCATACCACAGTATCACATTCTTGTCTTACACTGATCCAGTCTTTGAAAAATTATGCAGGTGTGGTCTTTGTCTCAAACTTTGAAAAGTTTATTTGCATTAAGTCATTTGGGAAAAACCAAATCTGAATATATATTCTCAGCATTTAAGCATTTTAAATTCATTAAAATGTAAATAACTTTGAAAACATTTTAAAGACTCATTGTACCACCAACCATATTTTAAAAAGTAAATTACAGTTTGGGGAAATATTTCTGGCCAGGAGAGATTTGAAAACACAAAATGAAAATGCAAAAATATGGAGAAGAATGAATATTATCCATTAAACTTTAAAACTGCAGAATATGTGGAATTAAGATCCGGTGAAAGAAATGAAGCCATTTACCGCAGTCAGATTGCTATAGACAGGGACATGGTCATACACACTCAAAAAGAAAACACAATTGGGCTCATAAATACTTGGGAGTTTTATGAGAAATATTCCTTTTACACATGCAAAGGGTATTGTTTTCATTTGTAAACTCACCTCTGACTTTTGCATAGCAAAGAACTCAGTGGCTTTTGCTGCTTCTGGGTGGATAAACCTCTAACAGTGTTTGGAAGAATGTTAAGATCTTGGGTTTGGGAGGGAAGGAGAGTTAGAAAAGAAATTCCTCACTGCAGCACTTGGGGTCCTTTATTTCCCAGGGACCTCTATCTTTGGCTGATGTACTCCTATTGAGCGTGGTATCCTAGCCTTGTTGTCTCTCTCTCCTACTTGAAAGCAGAGAATGTCTTCTGTTATAGGGAACAAGAGAGTGACAAAGTCATTTTCATATCTAAAGCCAGCTCTGAAATGTCAACATATAATGAAGTTTTAACAGGAACAAAATAAGACTTCATCTGTTTTGTGCATATTTTTTCCCAACAAAAATCAAGAGTCTCTTTTGGGATATTTTGTTAGCTTCCTCTTTCTCTACTTCTCTCTCTTGCATAATTATTAATTATTCATAGCAGTTTCCCCATCCCCGCCACAAGTTTTCTTCACTGTTTATTTCAGTGTGTTTCTGTATCTTTCCTTGGTTCATTTCTTGTGATCCTTCTTTCCTGGTTGAGAGTTTCATCCAGTGTTAGTATCCTTCATTTTTTCTCCTGCACTCCTTTGACTGTCTTTTCCCCTTTTCCAACACTCTCCCAGCTCTTTTCTTTGACTGCCCTCACTGACTGTCCTGAACTCAATAGGAATTGGTTTTCTGCAGACTGCTTATTAGCATCCCTATTTCAGTGGGATACACAATGATATGGAAAAGCATTTTGTAAACTGGTTCCTAGAAATTTTGTTCTGAACTCACCTTCAATCCACTACTCATAATGGGCTTTATAAACTAGGGCAGTTCAATTAAAAAAATCCGGAAAAAAAAATTAGAGTTTACTTGATGGTATTTTTTTCTGGCAACAATGAAAACTGAAAATAATTTATAATTAGTAACCAAAAGAGAAAAGACAGTAAGGGTTAGATTAAGATTTGTGGTTGTCCCTGGGCTCATTGCTCTGTCATAGTAAATAATATTCCTTCATATATTAAGAAGAAATAGATAATGAAATCTGGACTCAGTCTTAATTTCTAAGCTTCAGCATTTTATATCCATTTGCAGACAGGATTCTTCTGCAGCCTTCAAGAATCAGGGGAAAGGTTTTTACTTTGGAAGATGGGAATAAACATAGCTTTGGACTTCAAATATGTTGATCCAAAGCTTCTAAACTTTTGTCTTCATGAAAAGAAAAACCATGACCAAACTGGAAAGCTCAAAGCTGGAGCTAAAACATCTGGACGTTAGACAGCATTTTCTGTTGGCAGTGTGTAAACTCAACCTGAATCTCAGCCACATCAGTATGAGACATGACCACCCTAGCTACCACAGTGGAGCTGATGAGCATTGAGGTTATACAGAAGCAGATAGGCCAGAAGACAAGACCCTCTCAAGAGTGCTGTAAATGGGCCATGACCAAAGTATATCCATCCCCTTGCCAAATTTCTCTTGGAAACAGGGAGTGTTGATTCAAGACATGATGAATGACAGAAACATTTATTATGGATTATGCCCCTAATTTTTATTTTTTTGAGCACCTATGTCCAGAGTCAGAGCACTATGCTGCCTACTTGCATATATAAATAGAATTTTGATCTATCCCTTAAGGGGTTAAGAATCCAGGTAGGGGCCAGGGGCAGTGGCTCACACTTGTAATCCCAGCAATTTGGAAGGCCAAGGTAGGCAGATATGTTGAGGCCATGGAGTTCGAGACCAGCCTGGTCAACATGATGAAACCCATCTCTACAAAAAATAGAAAAATTAGCTGGGCATGGTGGTGCATGCCTGTAATCCTAGCTACTCAGGAGGCTGAGGCAGGAGAATCGCTTGAACCCCAGGAGGTGGTGGTTGCAGTGAGCAAGGATCATAACACTGCTCTTCAGCCTGGGGGCCAGGGCAAAACTCTGTCTTAAAACAAAACAAAACAAAACAAAACAAAACAAAACAAAAGAATCCAGCTAGGGAGATGAGGGAATTACATTAATAAATTCTTCTGCTCTGAAAATATTTAAGGTATTTTATAAAATAGAAATCTAACTAGAATGAGAATTGCTGGTTGGGACCTTAATTATTTATTTCTATAAAATTCTCATATGCCTGGATTGATCTACTGCAGTTTATTTACAGGGAATAACCCAAATGATAGAGTAGTCATCGCCAGGATTTGCTAGGAATTTCCTACTAATAAAGTGCATAGGGTTTTATTATCTAATTTACCATATGAAGTTTCAATTAATTTGGATATCAAACAAGTTTGATTTATATTCTCCATTACGTAGTGACAGATCTGATTATTTTGATAATTTTCTATGATTATTGGCAATAACATCTAAGTGACACACGTGTGTCTTGGTCAAAATATGTGGATATACTCTTCCCATCCAAACATCCCATCTTGATCAAATAGTAGGCTTCAACTAATGTTCTTTCTTTAATGCAGTAAAGACATTTTTAGTGAAATGCAAGAACTCCCAACAGGTGACAAAAAGGACAGAAAAAAGAAGACAAATACATTTTCAAAATAATACTATCAAAGTACATTTGCAAGTTTTAAATCATTTTCAGAAGATGTGCAAATTCACAAGTACAAAGATACTCACATTTAAAAATAAAAGCGAGAAAGAAAGTTCCTTTTAAATATACCTTCTCTCAAAGTGAAAATTAGTATCTTTAGAAATACTAAAAGCTGAGTAGGCAAATGTTTTCTTTTGAGTGTTTGTACATATATATATGTACAGATATATTTATGTGTATATATATGTACATGCATATATTTATGTGTATATATGTACACATAAATATATATATATATGTATATTTGTACAGACGTTGGTTCATGAGGCAAATAGTAATGAAACCATTTGACTTTCCTTTTTTAACATAATGGAGATACCTAAAAATGGGACATTTCTATATTTCTGCCTTTTATTCATAAGGAGAGTTAATTTAATTTTAAGCAACATTTATTCTAAAACCACCATTTTTAAAGATATATCACAGTGCTTAGCATTCCTAATAGAAATTTAAAAATCTTTAGTATTAATTGTTCATCAGATTCTTCAAGTCTTAGTTTTGTCTTCATTATCATAACTAGGCCAAATTAGGTGATCAGGACCCTTGGAGTCTTTTTATTGGTTTGTTTCAGTTTTTAATTTGAATGGCTGGTTGGATATAATTGTCAAATTTTAACATTCACTCATTAATTAATACTTATGGACTAGTTTCTGTATCTTAGGAAATGTCCTAGGGCCTGGAAATACTGGTGGTAGACTTATAATTGTTGCCCGAGCAACAGCATTACATAGTTGAAGAAGAGTTATATTGATTGAACAACTATGATGTTCAAACCTTTTTACAGATATCTCTTCACTTATTTATTCCAAGAAAACAAGAAAGATAATCAGAGAATTTAGCAAAGTTCTCATAGTTGGATAGAGTGGTAATGGGATTTAAACATCTGAGCTTCTGACTTCAAAAGCCATACTTTTGCCTGACTAAGTGATGTCCTTGGAAGTTGGTAGAGCAGTTTCTCTCTTTTTCTCCCTTTTATGCTTAGAAACACACACATTCCCATCCTATGTCCATGGGTGAGAAGTTAGCTGGATTTGATCATGTTATTCACCCTCAAAAAAAATTCTCTTGGTAATGGTAATGGCTCCCATAATTGCATTGTGGTATGCATCACATGATATAATGGACAAATTCTAGGATATATCTGTGCTCCCACTCACTTGTATTGCACACTGGAATACAGTATTCCAAAGAATGAAATCATTTAAGTGACGATTGTCACTATATTTGAAATCTGTTTCACCATTACAATTGCATGAATCATTGTTCCCCCTATTTGATAAGCAAACTTAGAGAAAAGACTCAATGTATTTCTTCAACTAAGATTAAGAAGTAGCATAAGAACACAATGCAGAAAAAGAAAAATTCTCACTTTCACATGACCTCTGCAAATAAAAAGAACATTAAAACAACATGTCACTAATATTTTTGCTCAATGCCATTCACATATCACCTGAGTTAAGTAAAATAAATATTTATATTTCATATTTTTATATTATGTATTTATTGAAAAATGTTCAGGCTACTGAAAAATATAAAATCACAAATAGACTGGATTTGGTGGGTTCATAGATAGATGTGCATGGTATGACGAGTATGTAAAAGCGACTACATTTACATTACATTTGTGATACCCCTTGAAAAACATAAAACGTGAATTCATAGGACCTTGATACTTCTCAATGAGGAGTGTTAATAAAAACTTTTTATTTGGCATTACAGAGGAATGTCAGATAATAGACTAGGTGCACAATATAATTAGAAATACTGAACTTTCTATTGCATACACAACAGCTTGTGGCAAAGCTCTGAGTAAATCATAAACATAAAAATGGCACTGCATTGCACTTCATAGAACATCCTCGGGCCAAAAAAAGACAAATAGGATAGGTTCTGATTAAATATTTGCTCAGAAAATACCCTGTGATAATACACTGCCAATTTCCTACCTTGGGTAAATAGCATACCCCTCTCCCAAAGTAAGTAGGTCTCTGCTTATATAAGATTTTATTTACAAAAAGGAAATCTGGCCACAAAACACACCACAGTTACGTGAAGGGTATGGCCCAACTTGTCTCAAAACATTGTCAGTGTGACCTTTGGCAAGGACCCAGTAGAAAAGGACTTTCCCTAAAGGAAATGAACACCTTTTCCCCTATACTGCTAGCAAGATACGGCGTTAATGAAGCAAGCCCTACTTCCAGTGGCCATAGCACAAATTGCCTCATTTGGCTTGGTCAGTGGAAGAAGGAATGCCAGATGGATATATGCACATATGAGCATATGCAGTGTTTCCATGGAAATGCTCCTGGTTCTGCCTGAATGGCGTTGGGGAGGCATCCAGCCCTTTGGGAACTTACTTTCTGGAGGTCAGCCCAGTGGAAGGTAAAGCCTTAAGAGAGGCACTCGACTCTGGATTTTATGTGTTTATCTGAAGGGTGATTTGGGGACTGGATTATCAATCTCACTTTTAATATTCACTGTATTCTGGACACCAATTCCAGAAAACAGCAGCCCAATATTCTTTTATTGCTGAGTCCAAACATAAAGATGAGAAGCTTTTCCAAGCATATCAAGGAAAACTTTCAATAGTTTTAAGGACAGTATTTTAAAGAGACAAATATTCTAGGTAACTGTGCTGAAAACTACGCTTTCTAGCTCATTTCATGGCTGCCCTACCTACCTGACTTTCTCTTTTCCTTTACTTCATATATCTGCCCTATCCTCTCTCATCCTCTCATTACCTGTTCCTTTATTTACAAAATTGTGTCTCTGTGTCCCTGGAGTCCTTTGGAAGGTCGTTTGTCTAATTAAAGAGTGCAAGAAGCTGATGGGTAATTTAGCCTACAAAGACAAGGATTATAAACATATGAATAGAAAGCTTGTGTTGCTTAAATCTCAACTGTACAGGTACAAAAGTAGGTAGCCAAAGTTCCTACGTGAGATGGCTTGCCCTTTCAAACATACCTCAGATATCTGATACCTGATTGTAAAAATATTAAGCATTCAATAAAAAAACATGGATTACAAATGTTGTCATTTTAAAGGCCTCAGAGCTGCAATGAGAGATACCTGTAATATTTTCTACATTGAGTGTACTGAAAATATAATTTGAATGTGGGCCTCTTTTTGATGATAATAATGGGAATCAAAACTAATCCATACTTATTCTTCCTTTTTTATTCTCATTCTCCCTATTTTTAAGTACTTTATTAATATAATTTAAAAATATAGAAAGTATAGTTTTTAATATAATATATAGTTACAGGTTTTTCCACATTGAAAAGGTCACCTACCCAGAAATCCTAAACATATATGTAGGTAGAAATCACATCTATGTAAATATTTTTCTTCCCCCTTTTCCCCTCTTCCTTGTCCTCCTCCCTTTTCAAATTCTTCTACTTCTTTTACGCAGTCTTGCTCTAATGAACACATGTTGTTCTTTAGTCACTCAAAATTCATTCACTTCACTTTAGGTAACAACCATTTGAGGTTCCACACTTTCATCATTCTCAATCTTTGTAGGTTGGCCAAGACCTTGCTGACTGTAGGGATGGTACTCAGGGCTGAGCCACCAAGCAATGGAAGTACTATGGGTTCAGGGACAGGCATGTTACCCAATCAGAGTAAGTGAAATAAAATGAGATGGTTTGAGACTTTTACTGACTTCTGGGAAAGAGATACTTACTCTTCCCCAAGGGACTTAAAGCCCAGAGGATGCAAGGCCTGGAGTGCTGTATGGCCATCTTCTGACCATGTGCAGAGTCTACCAGGGAACAAAGTCAATTGAAAAACAAGTAAAGCAAGGCATATAAAAAGTGGTCATCCTACATTTGCAAATAGACCCTGCATTTTTTATTTTTGTGTATACAAACCAATAAACTTCCTAATTGCTTAGGCTCTTTAACTCAAGTTTTTCGTGTCTTGTAGCCAAAAAAAGTACTTAATAATAAACCCACCCTACAAACCGTGCCAAACAGAGAGATTGAGTCCTATACCAATAGCCTCCTAAATTTCTTTCTTTCTTCCTTTTTTGTTTTGAGATGGAGTCTTGCTCTGTCTCCCTGGATGGAGTGCAGTGGTACAATCTCAACTTACTGCAGCCTCCACCTCCTGGGTTCAAGTGATTCCCAAGCCTCAGCCTCCTGAGTAGCTGGGATTATAAGCATACATCACCATGTCTGGCTAATTTTTGTATTTTTAGCAGAGACAGGGTTTTGCCACGTTGACCAGGCTGGTCTTGAATTCCTGACCTCGAGTGATCTGCCTGCCTCATCCTCCCAAAATGCTGGTATTACAGCATGAGCCACCGCTCCTGGCCTCACCTCCCAAGTTTCAAAGTCCAAGAACTCCTTTGAACAACTGTTGCTATACACTGAAAACTACTTTTCTAATCTTTTGTAACTCAATAACATGTTAATTATAGAACTATCACCAAAAAAACCCAAAATAGTCTAACTGGCTCCAAATTAACATGCCAGGGGACTTGAAAGACAAGCATCTTTCACCTGGTAGCACATACCATTCCCCATAGGACACTCAGCAGCTATACACCTCAACCAGTACCCCTTGGTTACAAAAACTGGGATAAAGAAAATACAAAAGGTCAAGTGGCCTTCCTCCCAATGCTCCACCCCTGATGGATTATTTGTAATAAGCCATGTTGATTCATCTTTCCTTTGTGAAACAGGTACTGTAAGGACTTGAGCACAAATAAAGAATAGAATCTTCTGCCACATAACATGTTTCTTGTGAACTTCTCGTGAATGAAATTTCCACAAAGTTTTAAGGTGGCAGGTAGTCTCAGCCAATCTATTCTCTTATTTTTTTCTTAACAAATGTCCCCTTTTTCTTTTCTCCTTTTTTCCCTTTAGTTCTCTCTCTTACCTTTCATAATAGATTAGCACTTTTATTTCTCTGAAACTAGAATAACTTTTAAAATTGGCCGGGCGTGGTGGCTCACGCCTGTAATCCCAGCACTTTGGGAGGCCGAGGCGGGTGGATCACAAGGTCAAGAGATCGAAACCATCCTGGTCAACATGGTGAAACCCCGTCTGTATTAAAAATACAAAAAAATTAGCTGGGCACAGTGGCGCGTGCCTGTAATCCCAGCTACTCAGGAGGCTGAGGCAGGAGAATTGCCTGAACCCAGGAGGCGGAGGTTGCGGTGAGCCGAGATCGCGCCATTGCACTCCAGCCTGGGTGACAAGAGCAAAACTCCGTCTCAAAAAAAAAATAAAAAGAAAAACAATAACTTTTAAAATTTTAATCAATTAGTAATTATGCCTTGGTTTGCTTCAGTGAATGAGTTTATAGTGTATGTTGGTGTTAGAAGACCTATGTCCCAAAATACATGTGCTTGAATTACCCTGTGATGTTCACCTGACAAACCCTCTGACCTCCCTATCAATCTAGTCTCAGTTTCTTCACAGTATCTCCTACACCTCTTCCGTGTTATTATAAATCAGGTATAGGGAAGGGTTTGACACAACAGAATGAAATCTTGATTATAAATGGCTCTTCAGATCACTAAACCCAAGTTTTGTGACATAGCCAAGCCTCTTCTCTATATTTGAAGGAAACATAGACATTTTCATAACAGGAAGCTTCAGAATAAAGATTTGAAAGATTAGCACTTGCCTTCTTGTCCAGTCAGATATAGGCAGGACAGAAGATAAATTCAAATTCTACCTTAGGTACACAACTATAAAACTTTGAGTAGTTAGCTTAAACTTGGTGACTCTCTTTCCACATTTACTGTGTTTTTTTTTTTTTTGCTTCTTTGCTTTGGAGGCAGGATCTCACTCTGTCACCTGGCTGCAGTGTAGTGGCATGATCACAGCTCACTGCACCCTCAACCTCCTGGGCTCCAGTGATCCTCCCACCTCAGCCTCCAAGTAACTGGGACCACAAGCGTGTGCCACCATGCCTGGCTAGTTAATTAATTAATTAATTTTTTGGTAGCAATGAAGTATCTCTATGTTGCCTAGGCTGGCTTTGATGTCCTATATCCAAGTGATCCTCCTGCCTTGGCATCCCGAAGTGCTGAGATCACAGGCATGAGCCACAGACCCATCCTCTTTCCATATTTAAATTGAAGAAATAATAAATACATAATTATTTTGACATACATTTTTGAGCACATAGCTAGGCATTATTCTAGGGTTCTATGTTACACTTTGATTAAAATAATTAAAATCCTGGCCGGGCGCGGTGGCTCAAGCCTGTAATCCCAGCACTTTGGGAGGCCGAGGCGGGTGGATCACGAGGTCAAGAGATCGAGACCATCCTGGTCAACATGGTGAAACCCCGTCTCTACTAATACAAAAAAAAACTAGCTGGGCATGGTGGCGCGTGCCTGTAATCCCAGCTACTCAGGAGGCTGAGGCAGGAGAATTGCCTGAACCCAGGAGGCGGAGGTTGCGGTGAGCCGAGATCGCGCCATTGCACTCCAGCCTGGGTAACGAGCGAAACTCCGTCTCAAAAAAAAAAAAAAAAATAATAATAATAATAATAATAATCAAAATCCTATTTTCATGAAGTTTATATTTCACTTAATAGCATTTTTGAATGAACTAAATGATATCATTTAAATAAATCCAGAGTATAGTGTATACCACAAGGTAAAAATCAAAACATGATATCCAAGGTGAGTTCTCCTTCCCAATTAGGGTGTTCCCAACTCTTTTTTCTGTTATGACTGTTTCCAGTCTCTTAGAGGTTTTTGAAGAAGCTGGGTAGGAGGAATAAGCTTTGGACTGAGCTAGAACATGATAAGTATAGGCCACAACATTAGCTGGAATAAAAGATGGGGTCTCATTTGGATTGATTTAGTCCAAGCTGAATATGAGAGGAGTTATTGGTTTAAAAAGACATTTTCTCAAATAAACTGTTTTCAAGCCATCTTTGATTCTTCTCTTTTTAAAAATTCTCTTTGTGAAATTCATCAGCATATCCAACAGCGAAAATACACGACATGCCCATTTACATTTACTTCCCTTCATCTCCACTGATACAGCCCTAGTTTACATTTCTGTAACCCTAGTATAAACTACCACCATCTTTTCTCAGCTGTTAGAATGACCTTAAAAAAAAAATCATACTGTGTGATCCCTACTCTCACCAGCTCCAAAAATCTTACAGTGGCTATCCAGTGCACTTAGAATAAAATCCAAACTGTCATGATAATTTTCAATGTCCTTACACAACCTGACCTCTAACTCATATTCAGCCAACCCATCCTTTGTTCACCATGCTTCAGGCACCCTGGCCTTCCTCACCAGGCTTGTTGCTGCCTCAGAGACTTTGCTCTTGCCGTTCCCTGGCTTCACATGTTCATCCACACTCTTCCTCGATATTTGTATTGACTGTTCTTTCTTGGTTCAAATCAGAGTGGCCTGTGCTGACCACATGGCCTCTTTCCATCCTCCAATCACTCTCTTTTACATCACCCTGTTTTAGTTACTTTATAATAGTGCATGTCCTTCTTCATTGAGATCATAAGATCCATAAGCAGAGAACTTACTATCCTTGTCCTTCCCTGTATCCCCAGTGTCTCCCTCTAGGAGGTACTCAACAAATATTTGCTTAGTACATGTATAAAATCTATGAAATTAATAATTCTCTGGGAATCCACATTGATACATCTTTCTGAAATGTTGCTGGACTCTCAATGATTATATAAAATTACTGATGGACTGTTTATGATGTGTAAGGTACTACAGGAATATAGAAAGCACTCAACATACATTACTGAAATGAATTTTCCATTTGGTTTTCACAACTTTGAAGGGGTGCATTACTATGTTCATAACCATTGATAGCTTAGGGAACTAAAACTCATAATAAATTTATTACTCAAGATCTCACAGCTCGTAAGTGGCAACACTAGAATTCAAGTCTAACTCTGACACTAAAGTCAACGCTCCTACAAACATCACCATCCATGTATCTTTTCACATCAGTCCTACATACCCAACTAGGAGTGAACATCTGTTAAAATTAACAGTGTTAATAGAGGGCATTCACTGAGTGCTTACTATGCACAAGCATTATATATGTTAATTCTCATAACTGTGCTATGCTGTAGATACCTTGTTATTCAAATGAGAAAATTCCAGCCCAATTTTTGTCTGGCTCTGGAGACTGAACTGTTAACTATGGGATTGCATTTTCCTGACCCAGTGAAAGACAGTATTACTTGTCAAGTCACAGATGACAGGAACCACTAGTCTAGGCCTCTGCTGCTACAAGCTGGGTGCAGCCCTACTGCCTGACCAGTACATTCATCTTGGTCAAATGACAGATGTGTTATGTCACTAACCATGGAAAGCAGAAATTACTGCTGGCTGACCACCAACTCTCTGTCAAGTAGGGGAAAAACAACCAGAAGCCTAAACTTTCATGATTACATTAGTGGTACCTCCTTCATTTATTTTAAGAGCAATAAACTGTGCTTGTCCGTTGTTTCGATTACGAAGTTTCAAATGAGATTGAAGATAATGCATCCCATAATTTCTCATCCTTCCCTGTTCCACAGGCTCAGGCAGACTGATTCCAGGGTGAAATCTGTACTTTCCTGATTGATGAGGCTAATAAAGTGCCGTTATTGTGATATAAATAGCCTTAAAAATGTCCTAGAGAGTCAATACCCATACTTGATGGCCTCACACAAGCAAGGTCCTTGTCTTAAGTAGCACTAAAGTTTAATGAGTTATGTTTTTGAAAAAGTTTGTCATTGAATTTGGATATTGATTTGTGAGGCTACGAGGTGGAAAGACCCACATTAGTGACACAGATGGAACAAACTTTTTTAAAACCACCCATTTTTTATCAGTAATTGTAATATCTTACTGGATCATGTAGCTTTGGCAAGGGATCAGAGCATGTTTGGAACAATCACAAAGGTATTCATTCAGCCAAACCAATAGCTACTTTCTAAGCCACATTTTGGCTGTAAAAGAGTGCAGGAGAGGGTTCCTGGAAGAGTAGAGTGGGCTTTCAAACCAGAGGTCAACCCAGGTATCATAGAAGAACAAAATGCTATAACTCTAATGACTTCAAAGTCCTGGGTTAATCTGTGATTGTTGCATTGTTTATTAATTTGCCTTGTGTATTGCAAGTATCATAAGCCAAGGTTTTGGCCTATATACATCTGTTCCAGATCTTTGATTCTTGTAAACATCTGCCCTCACAGTTTCAAAAGTTACTTTAAAAATCTTGGCCAGGTGCAGTGTCTCATGCCTATAATCCCAGCACTTTGGGAGGCCAAGGAGGGTGGATCATGAGGTCAGTAGTTTGAGACCAGCCTGGCCAAGATGGTGAAACCCCATCTCCACTAAAAATACAAAAATTAGCTGGGCACAGTGGTGGGTGCCTGTAATCCCAGCTACCTGGGAGGCTGAGGCAGGAGAATGACTTGAATCTGTGTGGTGGAGGTTGCAGTGTGAGATTGTACCACTGCACTCTAGCCTGGGTGACAGAGCAAGACTCTGTCTCAAAAAAAAAAATTTTTTTTTTTTTACTTTATTTTTCTCTTTTCTGCCAACTTTTTTTATTCCTGATGGAATCATCTCTTCTTATCCACTTATCTATTTTTTATTATTTTCTTAGTCTTCTTTCATGTGTGTCCATGTGTCTTGCTCTCTGTGCCTATGTATGTGTCTCTGCATTTGCAGGAGGAGGATCAGAAGATAACATATGAACTAATGTAAGGGTGCTATGGTGACAAGTAAGAATATTATAATGTCAAAGTCACTCATTCAGTCACTACACCACCAAACAATACATTTATTTATTTAGCTCATTACATTAGTTTCCTAGGGACTGCCATAAGAAATTAAAACAAACTTGGTGGCTTAAAACAACAGAAATTTGTTTTCTTAAAAAAAAAAATTATAGGAGCAGAAATCCAAAATCAAGCTTTTGGCAAGGTTCTAAAGGTTCTAGGGAAGAATCCTTCTTTGCTTCTTAAGGCTTCTGATGGCAGCTGGCAATCCTTGGTGTTCCTGGTGTATAGACAAAGCACTCCAATCTCTGCTGGATTCTTCAGGTGGCCTTCTTCCCAGTCTCTCTCTCTCTCTCTCTCTTTTTTTTCCTGTCTCTTATATAGACATTTGTCATTGGGTCTGAATTAGGCCCACCCTAATCCCGGATAATCTCATTTTGAGATGCCTATCTTAATTACATCAGAAAAGTCTCTTGTGCCAAATTTGGTTATATTTTGAGGATTCAGGTGGACATCTTTGCAAGGGGGTAATTTAGGCATCATTCAACTCACCACACCGATTTCCAGACTTCAATGTAATTTACTAAACTATACTGAGGTTTTTTTTTTTTAAACATGTAATAAACATTTCATTTGCCAGTGACATGGATGCTAAGACTAACCAAAAGTATAAATTTTGGTTCACTACATGGAAATTAAGAAACTACTTACACTATTTTTTGCTTTATCGTTCCAATGGATTTACATATAACATATATAGCCTTTGAGAAATAGTGAAACATAAATTTTAATGCTGGAAAATAATCACAAGGTTTTTTGTTTGTTTGTTTTTGAGACACAGTCTCCTCTATCACCAGGTGCCAGGCTGTAGTGCAGTGGCACAATCTCAGCTCACTGCAACCTCCACCTTCTGGGTTCAAACAATTCTCCTGCCTCAGCCTTGAGTAGCTGGGACTACAGGCACGTGCCACCACGCCCAGCTAGTTTTTGTATTTTTAGTAGAGATGGGGTTTTACCATGTGGGCCAGGATGGTCTCCATCTCTTGACCTTGTAATCCGCCTGCCTCAGCCTCCCTAAGTGCTGGGTAATCACGGGGTTTAAACTGATTTGTTTTTATGGCTGCCCCAGCTAATCAGTTCATTCTGAAATTATCGATTGATCTTTAGTAGAGTTTGAATCAGGACAGAAACAACTCGAATACTTACAAAATGAAATATTCTGTATTCTAGAGATGAGACCACTGTGCTTTGTGTTGGAGAAGATAAGGCTGATATTAACCTAGATAATGATGTCTTTATCAAAGGCTGATGAATACCCACAAAAGGGGAGGGTATGTTTTTGTTTTTGCCTATTGACAATTAATATAAACCGGTCCTCTCTGCCCTTTTCAGGTAAGGATCACATAGGAATCAACACAAAACTAAGAAATATGTTCAAAGGGCAGGATCTAAGGAAAATAAAGCCTCATCAGCCTAATAAAGGAGTAGGTTTTACAGAGAAGCAGTCTTGTCCACATACAGATCACCCATGAATCTTGTTTAAAAGCAGATTGTAGTACAGTAGGTCAGTGGTAGGTCTTGGGATTCCATATTTCTAACAAGTTCTCAAGTAATGAGCAAGGACCACATTTTGTATATCAAAGTTGTAAAGAATCAAATTATTCCAACAGGGCTTGCAAATTATTACATCACACAAGCTAAAAATTACATTGCTTTTAGTCATTCAACAAACATTCATTGAGCTCCTATTCTATACAAGTGGTGTTAAAGATATAAAATATAATTCGTAATTCAATCCTCAAGTGTTTCTTAGTCAACTATGGATATCTTCTCTCAGTTATAAGATTTGGCATCAACTTTCTATTTTAAATATTAGGGAAATCGTAGAAATACAATTTGTATAAATAAATAAAAGTTAATCTTAAGTAATATTCTAAAAATTGATGCAATTGGTCTCCATTTGAAAAGATACAACTTTTCAGCAGTGAGGACAGTGTCTCCTTTAGGGATTGTGTTCAGAGAGATGCCATGGCAATACAGCTCTTGCTTGGATTCTAGGAGCAACATTCAGGATGGGGCTGTGGGTTCCAGTCTGGAGGTCTCAGTAGATGCAGCAATGCATAGGGATCAGTCATGAGGTGAAGATAAAACACTTTAGTTGATAGAAAATCAATACGTTCTTGTTTTCTATTTAATGTAATTTAATGCATTGCCAAAGATATGTTCTAGAGAGTAATGGCTGTAGTTGCTGCAGTCTTACCTTATGCAAATTGACTTTTTTTTTTTTCTTTTCATTTTGGCTTGGTTTAAGATTATTGAATTCATGGGCAGGTGGTAGCCAAAGCAATTTGTTTATGGTTGTTGTTGAGTCAGTTTCAGTAAGAATCCATCAGAGTATGGTGATCATAATAGTGATCCATAAGTTTGCACTGTCTACTAAAATTAGACATTGAGCATTATATACATCTATAATATATGTGTATAATATAGATGTATATAATATGCATAATGTATGTATAATATACATTATTAGGAGAGTTTTTAAAGGGCTGAAAACTTGCCTTATTAGGAATCTGCTCATAATTCTACTGTAAAAAGTAGCAGTATATTTTAATTTTTAGGCCTGAAGATTCAAAGAAAGTTGTAATATCCTGACTTTTACCAAGTAGATTCTTACAAAAGGGCAACTATTATGAACCATGGCACGCATGAGCCCAATTTTGAAAGGATGACTCTTTGCCTCTAAACTTACTTTGATAGGAAGCTTTTAAGACCACAAAATATTCCGTTCTCACATTAAGCATGAATTGCCATCAATTAGTGGACCACGGTTTCTGAGGCCAACCTAGCGTTCTTCATTATGACATCAATAAAGTTGGCAAATGACTGTTTTTATTGCCATAAATGAATCTCACAGCATAAGGTAAAGACTAACTTCTGTCTTCAAAATTTTAACTGTATCTCTTCATCCCCAAAGCAGATATAGTGGTTTGAAATGTTTGGATTGGCTGTCTTCATTGATCAAATTAGCTAGTTAATTGCCAAATAGATGCTGCTAGATTCATTGCATGGTTGTACTGCTGAAGTCATTCATTGTCAACCTATGGGCCTTTATTTGCTTCCTTAAAGGCATATCCAGACCAATATATTACAGCACACATGGGACTTATTTTTAGACCTATAATGCTTCTCATGGTGCCTGGTTTCGGGAAATGAGAAGGATGCAGCAAGAGACAACAAACTGCTTTCTGTTCTCTCGCAAGCCAGGCACTCCATTGACTCATTTCAGCATAGAGGAGGGAGCACTGTCCCTGTAGACAGAGTTTTCTATGGGGTTACAGTATCTTGTCTGTGGTTCTTGTAGAATTTATGGCCTACTTTTCACAAACTCACAAAGGGGCACACTAAGCAGAGATGGTTTTATCAGTCCAAAATGTTACCAAGCTTCCTTCAAATTTCTGCAAGTTACAAATGCATTTGGTAAAAGACACAAAAGGGGAGACACAAATGGTCCCTGAACACTAGGTTAGACTTCTTAAAATGAGAAATGGTCTTAGGTCCTATAGTCTTAAACTCTTATGGCACGCTAGAAAGGGTGAGTGTAGTTCTGACTCTGAAATACAATTAGTAAATTAAGATTGTGGTGTATAATTTCTTAGATGTTGATTTATTCTTCTTGAGACAGAGACATCAAAAAACTTGAAAGCCAAGTGCAGTAACTCTAATGTACCACCAGGTGACAGTGTTTCTAAAATTAATCTTTGATTGTAGAGTCACTAGACTTGTTTTTGTTTATGGGGCCATATTTTAAGAGACACATGAAAGGACAATCACATGATTGCTTTTTATACAGAAAGTCAAACCATTAACTGAATTTATTTTCATTATTACAATTATTTAAACGAGATGAGATCACACACCCAGGTGACCGTGGTGGAAAATAATCTTGTTCTGAATTGGCCAGAATTATTGGATCATCTTAGAAACATAAAGTGCTTAAGCCATTTGAAAAACTAACATTCAGTAATCCCGCTGAAGCTCTGGATCAGCTAAACTGAATTAAAAAGTTAGAAAATATGATTCATATTTGTTATATGATGACAACAAAATGAAACAATATTGATATTTTAAGGCAATAGGTAGTAATCAATTCACAGCAAAGTAAACATTCTTGAAGCTTTATCCAGAATATTTATCTTCTCAAGGGTGTATATGAACTAATAGAGATAAAATGAGTAGCTGAGATTCATTTTCTGAAATGGTCATATATGTGTGTGTGTGTGTATACACACACATATATATATTTTGAGACGGAGTCTTGCTCCATCAACCTACACACACACACACACACACACACACACACACAGATGGAGTCTTGCTCCGTCAACCCAGCTGGAGTGCAATGGCATGATCTTGGCTCATGGCAACCTCTGCCTCCTGGATTTAAGCAATTCTCCTGCCTCAACCTCCCAAGTAGCTAGGACTTCAGATGTGTGCCACCATACAATAAATTTTTTTTGTATTTTTAGTGGAGATGGAGTTTCACCATGCCGGCCAGGCTGTTCTCGAACTCTTGACCTTGTGATCCACCCACCTTGGCCTCCCAAAGTTCTGGGATTACAGGCATGAGTCACTGCACCTGGCCCAAATTCTCATAATTTTAAGAAAAGTAAAAGTATAGAGGGAAAAATGTTTAAACCAACCCAAAGGAAAATCAGCTTTCTGGAAAAGGAGAATAGGAAGAAAAGAGGGAGAAGGATAAATGAGCAGTGATTTTCTCCATAGGCTTAAGGTTTTACTAAAAGGGATTTAGATTGGCCTAAATGGAAGAGTTATGAAAATAATGCCCACTAGAGCTAGTGTAAGCACTAAGGCATCCGTGTATCTAGAAAGAAAATGCCATTGCCCACTGTGTTAGAATTGAGGACTTAAGTCCTATTTATTCCACTAAAAATGTCTCATCTGCATTGACTGCCAAGGGACTAAAATTTTATTTATAGTTTACTTGAAACTATCTATATATTATATAAAAATGTATTTACCGTAAGTGACAGAGTTAAGATACATATCCAGACCTGCTGATTACAAATAGTGTTCCCTGCATTGCACCTCATACATCTGTGGTCTACATCATCTATTTTTGGACAGTTGGAAGAGACATGCAAAGAAGTGGGTGAGGAGAAAGGTGAGAAGTAATGGAAGGAGGAATGCTTCAAAAAGATGTACATTAGTAAAGAAAGGTGAAAATGTAATTATAGCTAGAAAAAAAAAGCACATTCTCATCCTTTTATTTCACCTTTCTTCTCCCTATCATCCTCCATTTCCATTATACTCTACCTTTTTCGTTACTACATCCTTCCCCAAATCCCAAGTTAAATTACAGAATGTGGCAGGAAAATTCTTAGGTCCCAGGTCTCAGGTCCTCTTTAACACTTCTGAATGACTGTACTAATGCAATCATGGCACCTGGGAGTCATCATGTGATTGTGTGGGTCAGCCTAGCGCACATGCCACAAGAAGGAGCACTGAAGACATAAGAAATCACCCTATTTTTTAAAGTCAGATTCCTCAAAACACAGTCTCAGAGACCAAGATTTGCTTGTGAAAGCAATGTCCAGACAGGAAATTGGTTGAGGGTAATGTACCAACATTGGCAGCAGCTGGGGAGTGAGTTCCCTGACCTGAAAAGGGGATCTGGGCAGTGCACTATAATATCCAATCTACAATTTGGATTTCCTCAGTGAGGCGAATCATGCTCATGAGTATAGTATAGTTGTAGGTGAATTGGTAATGACTAAATTAAGTCTTCAGGTTTTAAACACTTATAGCATGGACACTAATGACTGAAAGTAGTTTATTTTTTTGGACACCCCACACCCACGTGCTGTAGGAGTTCAGTGCATTCATTCCAGACATTGAAAAGTTGTTAATTGCAAAATGTGGCTAGAGATTTATTTTGCATTTGCCTAGGCAAATCCTAAATTTGCATGGGATGACTGACACTGTTTCCCAGGGATGACTGAAACTGTTTCCCGGAATGATCCACTTAGGCAAACCCAGAAAGTATAGTTTTTATGTTCATAAATTTAAACTCTAAAAGACATCTTGTTCCACCTATAATCTGCTGTTTTTGTCCCCTCCGTCACATTCTAAGTAACCATCCACTTAAGCTCATTAACTCTGTTGTTCAAATAAATACTGTATATCAGGCTGGGTGCAATCGCTCACGTCTGGGATTCTAGCACTTTGGAAGACCAACGTGCGAGGATCGCTTGAGATCAGCCTGGCCAATATAGTGAGACCTCGTCTCTACAAAAATTAAAAATTAGCAGGACATGGTGGTGCATGCTAGTAGTCCCAGCTACTTGGGGGGCTGAGGTGGTATGATCATATGAGTCCTGGAGGCTAGGGTTGCAGTGAGCCATGAAGGTGCCACTATACTCCAACCTGGGTGACAGAGTAAGACCCTATCTCAATACAAAACAAAATACTTTTTATTATCACTTTATTTTTTTGTATTTTGCATGTACAAGTTTTAAGTAAAGGTACACTAAATTTTCCACTGTATTTATATTTGTCAGCATTTTTTATTAACCTGGACAAATTTATTTGGCTGTAATTTAAAGTTTTCATTTGGTTACATTTCATTTCAGATTTATTATATTCTGTTGATAAGAATTTATTTTGTTATTTATTATATCTTTTTAATTCAAATTTCCCTGGTGCCTTTGTTTCAAAAGCTTTCTATGTTCTAGGTATAGACTATAGTTTAAAATTTTTTCTCTTTCTATTCACATACAAATACATAGGCTCAATTGAACTAATTATATAAAATAATGTAGTTGGGTATAGAAGTATAGAAAAATTATTTTATCACATTGAAGTTAACATTTCATTGTCTACTGGTCTATATTGTTGCTGATGACATATGAACTAAATTGATGGTTCTTTTTAGGTATTCTGTCTTAATTTTGTTTGATTTTAATATCTCTTTTTCTTTGGTGATTTTTAATTTCACTACAAGGTGGCTTTGTGCAAATTTGCTTTTGTTTATTCTGCAAATTGACTTTTTCTATTTGAATCTTAAGATTTTCTTGTTCTTTATTATTTTGAATTTTTTTCTTCCCAATTTTATCTATCTATTTTCTTTTTTTGAAAATTCTATTAGACCATTTTTGGAATTCTTATTTTGTATTAGTCATGGTTTTGCAGAGAACAAGAACTGATAGCACATGTATTTATATATGAAGAGAGAGGGGGTGATTTTAAATATTGACCCATACGATTGTGCTGTCTGGCAAGTCTGTAATTTGCAGATGATGCCAATGCCTGTCTAAAAATTCTAGCAGGCATTGATGTTGTACTTGTGAGTCCAAAGATAGTCTGGAAGCAGAATTCCTTCTTCTTTGGAGGGCCTCAGTATTTTTTCTTAAGCCCTCAGCTGATTGAATGAGGTCCAATCACATTAAGGAGGCTGATCTATTTTATTCAAAGTGTACTGATTTAAATGTTAATCACATCTAAAAAAAAATACCTTCACAGCAATATCTGGACTGATGTTTAACCGAGCAGCTAAATACCGTAGCCTATCCAAATTGACACCATAAATTAACCATCATACATTGTATCATCTTTTATGAATGTGTAAAAGATATATAGAAATATCACTCATTGACTAATATGTTTATTTTGATTTGCTACATTCTATATGACTTTCTCAGATACAATTTCTGGTTTATTAATTTTACTTTCAACTGTGTCTAATCTGTAGTTGAATCTGTGTATTTTTAAAATTGTATTGACTACAGTTTATATATCAAGAAATTCTAGTACTTAGTTTTAAAACAAACTTCTTTTCTAATATCATAATCACTTAGAATTATTTATAATCTTTTTATCGCTACATTGTCTCTGTTTGTTTGAAAATTATGAATTACTTAAGTCAGTGCAGTCTTGAGTTCAATTTCACAGAAGACTTTTCCCACTGATGCCTGGCTAGGTGGCAAACCTTACTTAGTGTTGCTTTTTGCACCAATTAGCAAAGTTTAATGACTCTCTTTTTCTAGGAAGCAGACTTTTTAAAGTTCCAGCTTTATTCAGTAGTGACTCCTCCTGCTTTCTGATTTATATTGGCCTATAAAGGCTGACTCCACACAAGTACCCTATAAACCATGTATCTCCTGTCATTTATCTCTTGTCATGTCATGGCATCAGCTCATGTTATCCTCAGGCTTTGAATGTCCTTGTTTCTTTCGAAGGTTTCCATTTCTTACTTTTGATTCGGCTCTTTGCTACTTTTAAAATTGTGCTTAGAATAGAACCATTTGCATGGGTGAAGTAAGTGAAACATCCCTTAGCAACTGCTACTACTTAAAAAGCAAAGAGAGGCTTAGATTTTAGTTGACCAAAAGCTCAATATGAGTCAATAATATTTGTTGACACCTTTTAGAAAAAAGTCTCGTTTTTCTATCACCAATACTAGCACACCAATTAGAAACAGTAACTGTGTGTTGCATGAATAAGCAGTAATACTAATAAAAGAGAAGATATTGACATGATAGTGTATATTTTGCAGGGAAATACCATCTGATTGATTAGGATAATGAGGTGATTATCAGATGATAACTAAAGGATTGTCAAATGGAAGATTGGTTAGGACTGTTTCGTGTGGTTCAAAGAAGCAGAATCACATCAATTTGGTATAAAAGTTGTAGGCAAATCAATTTGGACCTAAAATAAGATATTTTCCACTTTTTTTTTACTAAATAAAATGGAATGACCTGTTTTTATGATATTCAAGAGACTGGAACACTACTTATTAGAAGTGTGGTTGGTTCTACAAGCCATAAAAAAATTTGAGCAAGATGACATTTAAGTGTCCTTACAAACTGTACTCTTCAGGGTCAAGTTGGATCATCATATTCCTAAATTCTTCTACAACTGAAAGTTACCTTTATTGTTGACATAACTATGTCAGGCTACTGATTTGAGTTGAAATTACTTTCAACTCAGTACTTTCAACTCAAAAGCCAATTTTTTTTATACATACCTAAATGCTAAACTTGACATATGTTCTATTTGTATCATTATTGTAAATTCCTGAAAACTTAAAATTTCAAGTCTGCTACTCAGCATGTTATTTATGTGCTTATCCACATTCCTGTTGCATACTGAATCTCTGTGTTTAATATTCCCACACAATCCACTGACAGAAACATTGATCCTTATAACATGCCTTAAGAAATTTGTTCCAGATGAACCCAGCTTTATTAACATTCTATTTATTGTTCTCTCTCTGTCATCAATAATGGGATATATTCTCCAATATTATGCTACTTAATAATTCTTCTAATCAATAGTATTTTAAAATGGTCAAGAAAGTATAAGTTCAATTTGACATAACATAATTTTTAGTGACTATATCCTGGCTCATGGTGATCATCACTTTTGTTTCTCACAATCAGGTTAGCAATTTGTCCATGATACTTTTCAAGAATTGATAACAGTCCCTATATTTTATGGTTGGAATATCGATCTCCTTACTCTTTTTTTTCAAAACCAGGGCTGAATTTTCCCACATTTGGTCCTCAAGTCCATTATCCTTGATTTTTTAACAATTCCAAGTAAGTTTTATTGATTTGATCAGCAGGCAGTGGAGCATATTTCACCTGGCCAACAGGAATTGACCTCACTTAAGATAGTCAGATGGTGTCACTATTTCTGTTTTGAGCTTCATCTTTTGCAATCTTGAAATTTTTCTCAGGTGACAATTACAAAACAGGAAAAAAGTGATACTATTCTTTCTTTCTTTTTTTTTGCCTGAGTCTAGCTTCTTTCACTTCATATGAATGTAACTAATATATACTACTTTTTTGTCCTTAGGTGAAATGAGGGAATAATTTCTAATTCTCTATCAAGACTTCCAGAAGATGCCCAAGTAGGAGAAGCTCTGGATTGCAGCTCCCAGAGAGATCGCGGAGGGTGAGTGGTCGCTGCGTTTCTAGACAGATTTTTATTGCCCACAGACCAGGAAATTCCCGGGCAGAGGAGCACCATGGGTATCCGGCATGGCAGGTCTCTGCACAAAAACTCACACAGGTCCGGGTGTCATTTCAGCTGGTGACTAGAGTGCCTGGGAGACAGAGTTGCCTGTTCAACTGATAAATAGGGAACCAGGCCAGGAGATTCCTGGGTGAAAAAGCCACAAGTCTCCAGTGCGGATGTTTCACACAAATCCAGGCACCCTTTCAACTGCTGACTGGGAGACAGAGTGGCCCATTCAACTGAAAAAAAAGTGGACTGAGGCAGGGAGCCAGGTGATCAGGCTCAGGTGGTTCCACCCCCACAAAGACCAGCAATCTGAAACGCTCTGGATTCAGAGTTTCACAGCAAGCAGAGCTGAACCCGGGATGTTCCAGCTCTGTAGGGGAGGGGCATCTGCCATTACAGAGGCAGGCCACCATTGCTGAGGCAGTTCTAACTATATCCCCATAAACAGGACTGCAGGGAAGTTCACACAGCAGCTGGGCAAAGCCCACAGCAGCTCAGCAACACCTCTGCTGGCAGACTGTGACTAGGTTGCCTCCTTGCTGGGCAGGGCAGCCCTGAAAAGAGGCAGCAGCATGACAGAAACTTATAAATAAAGCCCTACCTTCCTGGGTCAGAGCACCTGGAGAAAAAAGGTGGTTATGAGTTCTGCTGCAGCAGACTTAAATGTACCTGCCCAGCAGCTCTGAATGGAACAACGGAGCTCACAGCTCAGCATGTGAGCTCCTATAAAGGATAGACTATCTCCTCAAGAAGCTCCCCAACCCCCATATATCCAAAGAGCCACCTCACGAAGGAGAGCTCAGACTAACATCTGGCAGGTATCCTTCTGGGACAAAGATAGCAGAAGAAAAAACTGGCAGCAACCCTTACTGTTCTGCAGCCACTGCAGGTGATCCCCAGGCAAGCAGGGTCTGTAGTGGACCTTGAGCATTCCTACAGCAGAGGGGCCTGTTTGTTAGAAGGAAAACTAAGAAACAGAAAGAAGTAACTTCATCATCAACAAACAGGACGTCCACTCAGAGACCCCATCTAAAAGTGACCAACTACAAACACCACAGGTATATAAATACACAAAAATGGGAAGAAACCAGTGCAAAAAGGATGAAAACACCCAAAACCAGAACGCCTCTCCTCCTCCAAGGGATCACAACTCCTCACCAGCAAGGGAACAAGGCTGGATGGAGAATGAGTCTGATGAATTGACAAAAACAGGCTTCAGAAGGTGGGTAATAAGATTCTCTGAGCTAAAAGAACATGTTCTAACCCAATGCAAAGAAACTAAGAACCTAAGAAACTAAGAAATGCTAATGAGAATAAACAGCTTAGAGAGGAACATAAATGAATTGACAGACCTGAAAAACACAACACAACATGAGAACTTCGTGAAGCATACAAAAGTTTCAATAGCTGAATTGACCAAGCAGAAGAAAGGATATCAGAGGTCAAAGATCAACTCAATGAAATAAAATGAGGAGAAGGCAAGATGAGAGAAAAAAGAGTAAAAAGAAACGAACAAAGCCTCCAAGAAATATGGGATTATGTGAAAAGACCTAATCTGCATTTGATAGGTGTACCTGAATGTGATGGAGAGTGTAAGGCTGGTTGTCTTGCCGAGAGCTTGGACGCACACACCCCCTACCCCACTTTTCTTTTTTCTGAAAGCTCGGACATGCTCGGGCAAGCTCGGACATGCTCAGGCATGTTCCCTTCCCCTCTTCTCGCACAGCCTGGCCTTCAAACAAAGGCTTGTAACCTTACCCAATAGTAGTCCTGCTTTGCCCACACCCTGCTCTCCCACAACCAATCAAGCTCCTTCACTCCCTATAAAACCCCATGTCTGAGAGGAGTCCGTGCGACTTCTCCGACCCCTCCTGTCGGACCGCAGAACCTCACCCAGGAGCCTGAATAAACCCTTCGCATTGGATCTTCTTGTGCTGGCCTGTTTCTTCATTTTAAACTCGGCAAGAACAAACCTTACAAATGATGCCGAAACCCGGGAGGAGTTGTAAGACCCCTCCTGGGGGAAACTGACTCCTCCACACAAAGCTGGACCAGGGAGCTGCCGTTTCACCACAAGGTAAGACTTCTGTCGCCCACCACCCCACAGTCAGGGAGTCCCTGTCGGAAACTGCTGCAGCATCAGGGATTCCTGCTGGGAGTCTGGGACTCCGGCCATGGGTCCAGGACTCCTGCTTTGGACCTGAGTGTAAGAGGAGACGTGCCTACACTCTTGTTCTCTCCCCATGAGGGGTTTTTAGGGTCAGGAATTTGAGGGAGACATCCCCCACTTTCCTGAACCCTCACCAGTGACTGAGGTGTGGGTACTCAGAAGCCCCGTTCAAGCAGCCCTGCCTGACGACAGAGCCAACCCCCCCGGCTTATACCAAAATCTTTGTTTTGAACTAGCCCATTGGCATAAAAGGCTCCCGTTAAGTAAGAAACTGTATTTTTGGTTTCTTTCTTTTTCTGTTTCTTTTTTTCTCTCTCTCTCAAAATGGCGGCTGTACCTCACCCTTAAGATGGCAGCCACTTCCCGCTCCTAACTATCTCTCTCTCCCTCTCTTTAGTTTCTCTTCCTAATTCCGATGCGAGTGAGTGAATTTATGTGTAGTCCCACGGCCTAACAGCTATGGGGCTTGTGTGGGCCTCAACCCATGGTTCCACAGGGACGTCATAAGGCCTAACGGTGATTCACCTCTGAACCGAAAATTTCTGAGGTGACCAGGTCCGGGGGTTATATGGGTACACCTTAGCCAAGACGCCCCTGAAACATCCCTTTGGGGACGTGGCCGGAAAGGTATCAGACTGGTCTCCCATCTGCGGGGCACCCACCCTTTGTCTGTCACTCTTACATGTGGTACTGTCTGTCTTTATTGTAGCCTCTAATTTTCCAAGTGGCAGACAGTCCTAGCCCTGTCTCTTTGTTTTCCTCCTTATTATAATCATTGTAGCCTATAGGTTTTCTCAGCCACCCCCTCCGGGAAAGGAACTCTTCTGCCTGTGTTGGGTGTGATATCTGTTCCTATCCCTTCCTCGCTTCCGACTGCCCCCACAAAAGCCAACTAGGGAGAACCAGAAGTCCTGCTTAGACCCTAAGTCGCCATTAGGATGCCTAGTCCAAAACCTACCCAAACTAGTTCTTTCCATAAAAAAGAAAAAGCTGCTCTTCCTTTCCACCGTAGCCTGGCCACAGTATCCTCTAGACAACCAGTCCAAGTGGCCTCCGGAGGGCACATTCAACTTTAATGTCCTGACAGACTTAGATACTACTTTTGCAAAAAGAACTGTAAATGGTCAGAAATCCCTTACGTGCAAGCTTTCTGGTATCTTCGTTCCTGCCCCACCCTCTGTTCCTCTTGCACCACCGCCCAGGTGCTCCCAGCCAAAGAAACCTCCTCTTCACCCTTAGCCCCTCCACCCTCCTCCTCTTCCTTTCCTGACCCCCGACGCACCTAAGGAACTCTCCTTTCTGCTGGCCCGACCCAATAATCCTTTGCCCTATGACAGACCTCAACCCTCTTTAGCTCCTCCACCTCCTAATCCCAACCTGGCCTCTCCTGTTAGTGCTCACCACCCGCTCGCACTGTGCTCCTAACAACAAAACCTTCCTCCTTTGCCCCCTCCGTGAGATGGCTGGAGCAGAAGGCATTGTCTGAGTGCACGTTCCCTTCTCCCTCTCCAATCTATCAGACGCGTATGTAATCCTATCCTCCACCCTCACCCCAGACAAGCGGGACCGGGTCTTTACAGCAGCCTGAGCTCTTGTAGCAGCCCTGAGGCCGGCAGCCCACTGAACATCCGGTGGGGGAGGTCCATCGAAACCCTTCCAAAAGGCTCCAAGGGCCCGGCCCAGGCCCTGTTTTAGAGGTCAAGAGGGACATTGGGCCTGGCAGTGCCCCTGTCCTCGTCCACCTCCCAGACCCTGCCCAAACTGCAAACAGACTGGACACTGGAAGGTTGATTGCCTGTCCCGGACCACAGGCCCACTCCCCACACCTCTATGTGAGGAGCAGGCTGGTCCACAGGAAGCAATCCCTTCACTTGAATTTCTCGGCCTTCTGGATGACTGATGCAGCCCAGACTTGAGGACCCCCATCACCCTCACTGAGCCCAGGGTAAAGCTGCAGGTAGCAGGTAAGTCCATTTCCTTTTTAGTGAATATGGGAGCTAACTATTCCTTCCTACTCAGGGCCTAGCATACCTTCCCAGGTCTCAGTCCTTCTTTACCATTCCTCTACACTCTGAGTCTTACTTTCTCTTTGAAAATTCTTCAGTCAGCCTTCATCCCACTTCTCTACTTAACTCGGCTACTTTGTTTCCTCTTCCATCCCATTCCCCCTCCGCAGCCCATTCCTATCCTGAACTAATAGATACATTTGTTACACATCAGGAAGGCCTGTCTAACCTTCCTCTCTCTAGCCCAGACCTTGCCTTTTTGTAAATGGGAGTTCAATAGTGACAGCTAAGGGGCGACGAAAAGCGGCCTATGCAGTAGTCACAGATTCAGCCACCCTCGAGGCACGTCGCCTCCCCAATGGACCTACAGAATAAGGCCACCTTAACTAACCAACTCAGGCCCTCGAGATGAAGGTGACTGTTAATAATGGTGGTGGTAATGAAAGTAGTAATGATGATGAAGGTAATGATGAAGGTGATGGTAGTATGTTGTAGGTGATGATGGAGGCGATGGTAAGGATGGTAAAAGTGGTGGTCATAAGGAAGGTTATGGTAATGGTGATGATGGTAATAGTAGTGATGGTAAAGGTGATGATGCTGAAGGTGGTAATAATAAAGGTTGTAGTAATGACAGTGGTGATGATAAGGGTGATAATGAAGGTGCAACAACCCCCAACCTTTCTCTTGGCTAACGCTAGTCAAAGCCATGAACTTCACTAATTGCTTTTATGTGCCTCCCTTAACAAACCCCCCTTAGCTGCGGTTCCCGTCCGGACCGGGTTCAACCTGTCATGATCATCTACGGGACCTGACACCACTGTAACGGGGATCCTGCTGTTCAAGGCACACTCCCAAGGTCTCTTTCTCTGCTACGGAACAACCAACAGCTCCAGCTGCAACACAGCTGCAAAAGTAAGATCCACCCTTTATGTGCCTCCAAGCCAATACTTTTGGTGTAATGGGACCCTAACCAAAGTTATAAATGCCTCCCTTGCCTCCCCTTGTGTACCTGTTACTCTAGTCCCACAGTTGAAGGTATATGGGCAAGCCAAGTTCCTATCCCTCCTTACGCCTACCCCTGTTTGCCACAACAAACGAGCTGTCTTCCTCCCAGTAGTAGTTGGCCTCTCTTTAGCATTATCTTTAGTAGCCGCTGGAATAGGAAGTGGAGCGATGGGCTACAGTGTCACGTCAGCCTCCCAACTGGAAGACAAGCTCCATGTGACCATTGAAGCATCAGCTGGCTCTCTGGCCTCCCTCCAGTGACGAATCACGTCACTAGCCCAGGTAACTCTCCAAAACCGACGGGCCCTTGAACTATTAACGGCGGAAAAAGGAGGTACCTGTATGTTTCTCCAGTAAGAGTGCTGCTACTACATCCATGAATCAGGCCTAGTAGAGGAGAACATCAACACTCTCCACCACCTCCAAGAAGACCTCCGAAAAAAGCAAAATACAGGAGTTTTGTCCCTAAACTGGTGGCATCCCATGCTTGCCTGGCTAACCCCTATCATCACTCCTATCATTGTTTGCTATTACTAATGGCCCCTTTTCTTCTCAGGTCCCTACAAGCTCATATGTGAGAAATTGGACGAGTGGCTGTCAACCAAATGCTGCTTCATCCCTTCATCCAATTCTCAGTCGAGGCACCAGCCAACTGACCTGTCCCCCTTACTCCGCCCCTATTCAGCAGGAAGTAGTCAGAAAGAGTGGCGCCCTCTATCTATCATCAAAAGGTCAGAATGTAAGGCCAGTTGCCTCGTCGAGAGCTCGGATGCACACCCCCCCCGCACCCCACTTTTCTTTTTTCCGAAAGCTCGGACATGCTCGAGCAAGCTCGGACATGCTCAGGCATGTTCCCTTCTCCCCTTCTCGCACAGCCTGGCCTTCAAACAAAGGCTTGTAACCTTACCCAATACTAGTCCTGCTTTGCCCACACCCTGCTCTCCTACAACCAATCGAGCTCCTTCACTCCCTATAAAACCCCATGTGTGAGAGGAGTCCGTGTGACTTCTCCAACCCCTCCTGTCAGACCACAGAACCTCACCTGGGAGCCTGAATAAACCCTTTGCATTGGATCTTCTTGTGCTGGCCTCAGTTTCTTCATTTTAAACTTTGCGAGAACAAACCTTATAGAGAGAATGAATACAAGCTGTAAGATACTCTTCAGGATATTATCCAGGAAAACCTCCCCAACCTATCAAGGCAGGCCAATATTCAAGTCCAGGAAATACAGAGAACACCACAAAGATATTTCTCAAGAAGAGCAACCCCAAGGCACATAATCGTCAGATTCACCAGGGTTGAAATGAAGGTAAAAATGCTAAGGGCAGCCAGAGAGAAAGGTTGGGTTACCCATAAAGGAAAGCCCATCAGACTCGCAGCAGATCTCTCAGCAGAAACCCTACAAGCCAGAAGAGAGTGGGGGCCAATATTCAACATCCTTAAAGAAAAGAACTTTCGGCCGGGCGCGGTGGCTCAAGCCTGTAATCCCAGCACTTTGGGAGGCCGAGGCGGGTGGATCACGAGGTCAAGAGATCGAGACCATCCTGGTCAACATGGTGAAACCCCGTCTCTACTAATACAAAAAATTAGCTGGGCACGGTGGCGCGTGCCTGTAATCCCAGCTACTCAGGAGGCTGAGGCAGGAGAATTGCCTGAATCCAGGAGGCGGAGATTGCGGTGAGCCGAGATCGCGCCATTGCGCTCCAGCCTGGGAAACAAGAGCGAAACTCCGTCTCAAAAAAAAAAAAAAAGAAAAGAACTTTCAACATAGAATTTCATATCCAGCCAAACTAAGCTTCATAAGTGAAGGAAAAATAAAATCCTTTATGAACAAGCAAGTACTCAGAGATTTCATCACCACCAGGCCTGCTTTACAAGAGCTCCTGAAAGAAGCACTAAACACAGAAAGGAACAACCAGTACCAGCCACTCCAGAAACGTACCAAATGGTAAAGAGCATCGACACAGTGAAGAAACTACATCAACTAATGGGCAAAACAGCCAGCTAGCATCAAAACGGCAGGATCAAATTCACACATAGCAATATTAATCCTAAATGTAAATGGGCTAAATGCCCCAATCAAAAGACACAGGCTGGTAAATTGGATAAAAAGTCAAAACCCATCAGTGCGCCGTGTCCAGGAAACCCATCTCACATGCAAGGATATACCTAGGCTCAAAATAAAGGGATGGAGGAAGATTTACCAAGCAAAAAGAAGCAGGAGTTGCAATCCTAGTCTCTGATAAAATAGACTTTAAACCAACAAAGATCAAAAGAGACAAAGAAGGACATTACATAATGGTAAAAGGATCAATGCAACAGGAAGATCTAATGATCCTAAATGTATATGCACCAAGATACATAAAACAAGTTCTTAAGGACTTATAAAGAGACTTAGACTCCCATACAATAACAGTGGGAGTCTTTAACTCCACTGTCAATATTAGACAGATAAATGAGACAGAAAATTAACAAGGCTATCCAGGACTTGAACTCAGACCTGGACCAAGCAAACCTAATAGACATTTACAGAACTCTCCCCGACCAAATCCACAGAATATACATTCTTCTCAGCACCAAATCATACCTACTCTAAAATTGACCACATAATTGGAAGTAAATCACTCCTCAGCAAATGCAAAAGAACGGAAATCATAACAAACAATCTCTTAGACAACAGTGCAATCAAGTTAGAACTCAGAATTCAGAAACTAACTCAGAACTGCACAGCTTCATGGAAACTAAACAACTGGCTCCTGAATGTTGACTGGATAAACAAAGAATGAAATGAAGGCAGAAATAAAGATGTTCTTTGAAACCAGCAAGAAAGAAGACACAACATACCAGAATCTCTGGGACATATTTAAAGCAGTGTCTAGAGGAAAATATATAGCAATAAATGCCCACATGAGAAGCAAGGAGAGATCTAAAATCGACACCCTATTGTCAAAATTGAAAGAGCTAGAGGAGCAAGATCAAAAAAACTCAAAACCTAGCAGAAGACAAGAAATAACTAAGATCAGAGCAGAACTGAAGGAGATAGAAACACAAAAAACCCTTGAAAAAAATCAGTAAATCTAGGAGCTAGTTTTTTGAAAAGATCAACAAAATAGACCACTAGCCAGATTAATAAAAAAAAGAGAAGAATCAAATAGATGCAATAAAAAATGATAAAAGGGATATCACCACAGATTCCACAGAAATACATACCACCATCAGAGATTATTACAGACAACTCTATGCACATAAACCAGTCAACCTGGAAGAAATTGATAAATTCCTGGGCACTTGCATCCTCCCAAGTCTAAACTAGGAAGAAGTCAAAACCCTGAACAGACTAATAACAAGGGCTGAAGTTGAGGCAGCAATTAAGAGCCTACTTACCAAAAAAAGCCCAGGTCCAGATAGGTTCACAGCCGAATTCTACCAGACATACAAAGAGGAGCTGGTACTACTCCTTCTGAAACTATTCCAAACAATCCAAAAAGAGTGAATCCTTCCCAAATCATTTTATGAGACCAACATCATCCTGATACCAAAACCCAGCAGAGTCTCAACAAGAAAAGAAAACTTCAGGCCAATATCCATGATAAACATAGATGCAAAAATCTTCAATAAAATACTAGCAAATTGATTGCAACAGCACATCAAAAAGCTTATCCATCATGATCAAGTAGGCTTCATCCTGGGGACGTAAGGCTGGTTCAACATATGCAAGCCTATAAATGTAATTCACCACATAAACAGAACCAAAGACAAAAACCACATATTATCTCAATAGATGCAGAGAAGGCCTTCAACAAAATTCAACAGCCCTTTATGCTAAAAACTCTGAATAAACTAGGTATTGATGGAATGTATCTCAGAATAATAAAAGCTATTTATGACAAATCCACAGCCAATATCATACTGAATGGGCAAACACTGGAAGCATTCCCTTTGAAATCTGGCACAAGACAAGCATGCCCTCTCTCACCACTCCTATTCAATATAGTATTGGAAATTCGAGCCAGAGCAATCAGGCAAGAAAAAGAAATAAAGGGTATTCAATTAGGAAAAGAGGAAGTCAAATTGTCTCTATTTGCAGATGACATGATTGTATATTTAGAAGACCCCTTCATCTCAGCCCAAAATCTCCTGAACTGGATAAGCAACTTCAGCAAAGTCTCAGGATAAAAAATCAATGTGCAAAAATCACAAGCATTCCTATACACCAATAACAGACTTGAAGAGAGCGAAATCAAGAACAAAGTGCCATTAACAATTGCAACAAAGAGAATAAAATACCTAGGAATACAACTAACAAAGAATGTAAAGGACCTCTTCAAGGAGAACTACAAACCACTGCTCAAAGAAATAAGAGAGGACACAAACAGATGGAGAAACATTCCATGTCATGGTTAGGAAGAATCAATATCATGAAAATGGCCATACTGCCCAAAGTAATTTATAGATTCTATGCTATCCCATCAAGCTACCAATGACCTTCTTCACAGATCTGGAAAAAACCACCTTAAACTTCATATGGAACCAAAAGATAGCCCACATAGCCAAGTCAATTCTAAGCAAAAAGAACAAAGCTGGAGGTGTCACGCTGCCTGACTTCAAACTATGCTACAAGGCTACAGTAATCAAAACAGCATGGTACTGGTACCAAAACAGTAATATAGACGAATGGAACAGAACAGAGGCCCCAGAGGCAACGCCACACATCTACAACCATCATCTGATCTTTGACAAACCTGACACAAGCAAGCAATGGGGAAAGGATTCTCTGTCTAGTAAATGGTGTTGGGAAAACTGGCTAGCCATGTGCAGAAAGCAGAAACTGGACCCCTTCCAGACACCTTACACTAAAATTAACTCCAGATGGATTAAAGACTTAAACAAACATAAGACCTAACACCATAAAACCCCTAGAAGAAAATCTAGGCAAAACCATTCAGGACATAGGTATAGGCAAGGACTTATGAGTAAAACACCAAAAGCATTGGCAACAAAAGCCAAAATAAATAAATGGGACCTAATTAAACTCCAGAGCTTCTGCACAGCAAAAGAAATAATCATTACAGTGAATCGGCAACCAAAAGAATGGGAGAAAATTTTTGCAATCTACCCATCTGACAAAGGGCTAACATCCAGAATCTACAAAGAACTAAAACAGATTTACAAGAAGAAAACAAGCCCATTCAAAAGTGGGCAAAGGATATGAACAGACACTTTACAAAAGAAGACATATGAAAAAATGCTCAACATCGCTGGTCGTTAGAGAAATGCAAATCAAAACGACATTGAGATACCATCTCATGCCAGTTAGAATGGCGATCATTAAAAAATCTGGAGACAACAGATGGTGGAGAGGATGTGGAGAAATAGGAACACTTTTATACTGTTGGTGGGAGTGTAAATTAGTTCAACCATTGTGGAAGACAGTGTGGCGATTCCTCAAGGACCTAGAACTAGAAATTCCATTTGACCCAGCAATCCCATTACTGGGTATATATCCATAGGATTATAAATCCTTCTGTTATAAGGACACATGCACACAAATGTTCACTGCAGCACTGTTTACAATAGCAAAGACTTGGAACCAACCCAAATGCCCATCGATGACAGACTGGACAGAGAAAATGTGGCACATATACACCATGGAATACTATGCAGCTATAAAAAATAAGTTTGTGTCCTTTGTAGGGACATGGATGAATCTGGAAACCATCATTCTCAGCAAGCTGAAACAAGAACAGAAAATCAAACACTGCATGTTCTCACTCAAAGGTGGGTGTTGAACAATGAGAACACATGGACACAGGGAAGGGGGGATAACATGGGGAGAAATGCCAGATATAGGTGATGGGGAGGAAGGCAGCAAACCACATTGCCATGTATGTACCTATGCAGCAATCTTGCATGTTCTTCACAAGTACCCTAAAACAAACACAATAAAATATATATTTAAAAAATAAGAAAAGAAAAACAAGACTTTCAAACACTATTCTGGAAGTTTGTGCCATCTTTAAATATTTTTCCTTTATTATATCTAGTTCTTGATTTGCTTGTTCTACAAAAATGTGTGCTATTATTTTTTTTTCCTTTTTTTTTTTGAGATGAAGTCTCACACTGCTGCCCAGGCTGGAGTGCAGTGGCGTGATCTCGGCTCACTATAACCTCCACCTCCTGGGTTCAAGTGATTCTCCTGCCTCAGCCTCCCAAGAAGCTGAGACTACAGGCACATACCACCACACCAAGCTAATTTTTGTACTGTTAATAGAGACAAGGTTTCACCATGTTGGCCAGGATAGTCTCCATGTCTTTACCTCATGATCTGTCCACCACGGACCCCCAAAGTGCTGGGATCACAGGTGTGAGCCACTGTGCCCAGCTGTACTTTTCTTTTTTCTTTTTTTAAATTCATGAGGAATGTTATCCAATTTGCACTTGTTCTTTGAGAGATTATTTAAAATAATAGCAACAACAACAGAAGCAAGAAAGAACAGGGGATTGTATTTCATTCATTAATTATTTGTTCATACAAGTTGATCATTTAGTGGATGTCCTTTTAGAATAAATAATCATTTTGCAGACCTGGTTAATACTTACATAATGTCACACAGGTGACTCCTGCTCACCTTGTCTGGATTATGATTACTAGTAAAGAGCTCAAATTAGCAGAGTGAGCAGCAATTCAAGAAATTTACCTTTGTTTTCCTGTATTTGGAAGCAAAAACTCCACATGTTGCTACAACATAAAGGATATTCGTTCTATTACCTTTATAGTCATATCCAATAACAAGTAAAAGTTGTTTGGGAGCACAAACCAGTGATCAAGAAGTAGAGAAGTAGAAACTGAACCTGTAATACGTTCAAGACAGTTTCTAGCCCTGTGGGAAATTCATAGATATATAACTTCCAGTGAGTTAATGACACCAGAAACTAATGATAAGCCATCCAACATCTTTGTTCCATGTAACCTCAGACTAAATCTAGTTGCTTTTTAAAATGCATCTGTCAGAGTAATTTAACATGTGATTGGTAAACAGAGAGGGGCCTATTCTAGATTCAGAATAAATTATAACAATATTGAACAATAGTCCTCACTATGTTTCAAAAGAACATCAGTAGTTTGCATTTAACAAACTACTGATTTTGGACAACAGCACCTACTCTCTGCTATCTGCAATCACAGAAGTCAATAGAGAAAATGGCACAGGGTATGAAAAGACTAGTTATAATAGGAGGCCCACTGCTATGCTGGGGCACAGCCACAAAACAACTGATTGCATAAGATCATCTATTCAGCCTTTAATGAGCTGTTGTTAGTGCTTCGTTCAACCTTCCACTAGTCACCAATTATGTTTACAGTTAGCAGTTTGAGTACATATTTACTTCTCTAGAGAGTGGGTTCATGTGCAGAATTGTGGTGAACAGATCACAGTATGTCCCTGATGCCCTCAATGTACAGACTCCAGGAGACGGCAGTATAGATTTTCACTAGAAAAAAGGGAAAAAGAAAAAAAGAAGGAAAAACAATACAAGAAAGAGGGCTGGAAAGCAGGGCAGAGTAGGAGTGGAGGGTGTGCACTGCCTTTGCTGTCCGTAACAGGAAATTACAAATACAAAAGGCTTGCCCTGTGACTAAAGAAGCATTTGTTCCCGACCATTAAACCTGGCTTGCTCACCAGAAGGATTTAACAGTCCCTTTGACCATGTTGAAAATTCGAGGATGGAGATAATCCCTATCACTCCTGTTTTTGTTGGTTTGCAAAACCATTTGAGAGATTGAACCTAGGGCATTTGTCAGCGAGGTCTAACGCACATTTTGCTCTCTTTCAATGGGTATTCAGCAGATTTCAGATCTATAAAAATTCTACTTAGTTTTTTGCCTATTTTCTGATCTATGGGGGCTGGGCAGCTCAGCATTATCTGCAAGGTGTCAGCTATTGCTATTACAGACAACATTCAATGGTTCATTTATCTGAATATGTACTGTTAATCGGCAAGATCTCAAGGAAGGAGAATTTGTTGTAATGGTGATGTAGTTCTTTTTTGATGAGCTCTTGAATAAATATCTTTCATAAAATGCTCTATGAGTGACTGGAAGCATTTCTTATACTGACTTCAGCAGCTGAGAGATATATGAACACCCCTCGTATATCCTTACCCCTACCAAAAAATACATGTTGTTGAAACAGCAAATATCTAACTATAACTACAGCATTGAATATTACTCAGGGTATGTAAGTAAAAGCAATCACTATATTTATTAATCTGATTGCAAATAACATGTTCAGTTATTAGATGACTTACAGAATGTGGGACAGAATGTACAAAGCTGATTCAAAAGTATGCGGACTTCATGAAAGCTATTTAGTGTGTTTTAATTAGTAAATTACACTCTTCTGACCTCATGAATATTAGAATTTAGTACACTTGCTTTTCACAGCAGAGGCCTGAGTTTAATCATCACTTTCATTTAAGCCAACACAAGAAATCAAGGCCTAGGGTTTTTTGCTTGAATTCCTAAAGTAGAAATAGATCTTTATTCATAAAATAGCTATTCTCCCCTCTCATGGATCTTAGCTAGTGTAAAATAATTGTCTCTAACACCTGTGCCTATTGATTTAAACATCATTAGACATTTGGTTTAAAGAAAAAAGTTTCAGAATAGGGAGTTACTATTGTGGCATTTTTACAATAAATATGTGCTTTAGGTAAAATCATTCAAATATCAACTGCACAGCAGCAGAAAGAAAAGTGAAAATAACGTTTCTATTTTCAATAATAAAAGGCTGGCCAGAGAAAAGCTAGAGTGGGGAAAAAGAGTCGAAGTCTGAATGGGGCTGAGGGCCAAGGAAGAGTTTGGTAAGTGATGTGCAGTGACAGGAGTCAGGGTTACTAAGATGCAGTGAAACAAGAAACACAGCTGTTTACCTGAAGGGCTGGAAAATGCTCTATGAGAGGACAAGCAATTTTAACTTGACCCTAAAATGTTACAAGCAAGTTTTAAAATAGTAAATATAAAATTAAGAGGATGTAATGGTATAATAAAAACTACTAATTTAGAAAGAAGAGAAACCTGCTGACTAGGCAAAAATATAAATAGCCAAATATATTATAGAAATGTAATTTCACTACTTTAGCATATGCAAAGCAAAGTGCCTTTGGCTAATAATAGTGTTCTCAGGTAGTGCCTGACTGGATCTGTTTTAAGAATTGGATGGGACATTTCACAGAATCTCAGATGAGGGAGGGAACATAGCCAATCCCTGTTTTCCATTCTGAACTTGTGCTGGTAGAACTGTTTGCCACAGCCCATTTTAAACCCTATATTTCAATAATCCATTCTTATATTAAGCAAAGGTAGACCCTTATGATAAACAGTAGAAATCCAAAGTCATTGGCATGAAGAATCTTACATTTCAATGAGGAAAACAGAAAAGTGATAGTAGAATTTATGATCATGAGAGAAATATGCACAGAGTACCCCGAGTTACAAAAAAGGAGCATATATTTATCTCAATCTGAGTAGATGTGGAAAGGACAGAATAAGAAGGGGTTTTCTGGGAATGACGACGTGTGAGCCGAGCTTTTTAAGAATGTGGAGAGGTTAACCCAGTACAAGAAGCAAGAATGAATGAGTGTCCCAAGCAAGGGATAAATAATATATTCAGAGGCCTAGAGATTGGAGGGAGATTGTTGTGGTGAGTGAACATATAATGTACTATAACTCTAAATAGGGAGGCCAGATACCCTTTTCTTCTGTAAATGCTTCTGCTGTTTAAGTACAAAAATATCTATTATGCCTCTTCCACGCATTAGTTCCTTCGCTTTCCTCATGTTGCTAAGAACTGGAGGTAGGAGTGGGGTGGGGGAGAAGCAGGGAAATCTGACATTGCTATTGAAACCTGAGAGAACACGGTATTTGCATGTCACTGGACTTGCCTGTAAAGACCAAACTCCAGAAACGTGACCAACTTTCCTCAAAGGAGCAGGTCCTCAAGCCTCTGTCACTTCTTCATTATGAAGCAGTCCAGAGAACCCCCTGTGCACCCCACTCCACAAACTCTGGTAGCCACTTGCTTCTCAATACATGAAGAGGATTGGCTAGGCACATGTTTCTTTTTAAATGAGGCACCCAAAAGTAACACAAGACTCTAGCCACAATGAGACCAGCAATTAGTTGGAGAACAAAACAATAAGAATGTACTTATATTTGTCTCCAATGTTTATTTTTTACGTTTTAAATTTATCTGATCTATCTGGTCTTGACCTCAGGCCTACCTAACTTATTCCTTACCTCCAATATAAGCAAATTCTTCCATACCAAGATTGTTTTATTCCTGCTTCCGATCAGGTCTGACATAAATGTTTGAGGCATATGTTATTATTTTCGTTTTATGTTTTGAAAGTTGTAAATTCCAAGATATGTTGGGGCTTTTTCTCATTCATAGTCTTGCAATACCCTATATTATTAATAGACAGAAGACACACTGAGGGCATACCATGTGCCAGGCACCCTTCTAGGTGCTTTCCATGTACAAACGCATTCATTCCTGAAAGTCACCTAAAATGTATCTGCAATTGGTACCCACATTTTAATATCTAAAAAATAGTTTTAAAGCTTAGGAATGTGCAGAAAGTCACACAGCTAGTCAGTAGTGGAACATCCAAGCAATCTGGTTTCACAGCCTGCCCTGCTAACCATGACACTGCACTGCCTCGGCCATTTGCTATACTGCACTTAAGTGTACTAAATGGAGTTTGTATAATTTAGAAAGTCTATTCATTTGTTCTCACCACCTAGGACATTTACTGTAACTGTTAATTAAATATTTAATGAGCAACATCTATGTGCTAGGCTCATAGATACATAGGGAGAGAAATCACATGGCTGATGTTTTCATGCAGATTAAATTCTAATGGCAGTAAGTGAAATGAAGGAAGATCACTTGACTTGGGATCTATAGGAGATCCAAAGCTCATCAGAGCCATTGTATACAAATAGGAATTGTCATAAATATGTACACACACAGCTTATCTAAAGTTATAAACAGATCAGTAGACAAGTGAGAACTAAAATCGGGTCTCTATTTCACTACATTATTACTTATGCACTATGAAGAACATAAACAATGTCTTGGTTAAAGAAGAGCTTCTGTGTATGGTCTCAGCTATACAAATATATAAATAAATACTCAAAAGAAGATTAGAAGTGTCAAAAAGTAAGCTTAGATGTTTACTTTGCTATGATATTTAAATAATTGTTAAAAACTATCTCTTATCCTCTCAAAAATATCTATATTAAGAATATACTAATAGAATCAAAGTATAAACTGAAAAAATATTTGCCTCAAAAAAGAAAAACAACTGAATGTTTACAAACACTATATGTGCCATTACAAAATTAGTTCAAGTTTGATTTCATGCCCTACTCAAGTTCCTCTAAAGTTGAAGCCCTTCTATTACCTTTTGGCTCACTCCAGACCCTCTGAGAAATGCAAAGGGATTTTTCAAACTACACCTACGTGACATTCATGATTCAAGCTGACTGCAGGAAAATGAGAGTGATTCCATATTTAGGAGCTCAGCTTTGCAGGGTTTCTCCTGAATAATGGTTTCAAATTATGCCACATGCTATGAAGAGCTTGCTTTTTCTTAAGAAAAGATGACTTATCAAACTGTGCTATCTCTTTAGTGAATTGACTAGGCGAAAGAACTCCACAAGGATGAAAATAGCTTTGGGGCTGAGAAGGCCACACATATCTCCTAATAATGATTCTAGTGTTTAAGGACGAAGAAGATCAACCTAATGATTCTAGTGTTTAAGGACGAAGAAGAAGATCAACTGGGAACCCTCATTCTCCCATTTTACTAAACACTACAGTCTATTTTTGCAACTTCAATGTAGCAGTGTATATAATTATTGTTTTTGTATAGAATGATTGTATATAAAACTTACAGTGAATTTAATTGAGAACAACAAGGACTTTTATGGGATGGTAACCACTATGTGTTCACAAATTCATAGAAAACTATAGGTGTTCTCTTATTTAAAGAAGAATTGGCTTTGGAACAATTAGTTTGTCTCTCACTTTTTGTTTAGGGTTCAGAAATTGTTCCTGGGGGAAGGGGCAGTCTACTTCATAACCTTTTAATTCAATCTTGTGAAAAAAAAATTTAAATATAGTCTTAACTCTTTGGCTTTCACTTAAGCTTTGTTTAAATTATAAAATCTACAGTACTTAGCAGCTACTCATTTGTTGCCTTAGATAATGAGATGTAATAGATTTCCTAGGTAAGAGAAAGTAGAAAAAGGTAAATTTATGTAAAAATCACTTTATATACAATTATTATAAAAATCTTTGGTTTTAGGGCATCAAAACCAAGCAATTCTAGCTCTAGTGAACTAAGCTTTCTAAATCTGTATTTATTTATTCAAAAAAATTGACAGTCTCCCAAAATAGTTTATATGGAATATTTTGTAACAATAGCCTACGTTGCATAAGCAACATGAAAGTTAACCTGAGCCTATGTACCTCATGGAGTGGTTGTGAGGATTAACAGAGTTGCTGCAAGTAAAGCACTTTCTTGCTGTTTTGTGACATATTTTTAGAAAATAAAGCAATATGCTAAGAGAAATGTGATTCAGAATGATGATGATGGATATTGTCAGGATAATTATCAATCACAGATATCTATTGACCTATCTTGAGGAGCTGCAAGACCAAAGATTTAATTATGCTCATTATGCTACTTGGTACATTATGTTCCTTGACTAACTTAGAAAAACATTTTTAATAACAAAGGTTGGAATACAAATAATATTCCCATAAACTTTAATTTACCTTAAGCAAAATCAGTTGCCCAAGATTTAATGTGAGCTCTGAAAATCCATTTTCCATAATAAAATACAATAATGCTTTTAAAACTCAAATGGAATACTCTAACCCACTGATTAAACATTTCACAGCTTGCCCTTGGTTGTAGGTTAATGCTCTTTACTGGGTTCTACAATGCCCTGCCTGGTCTGTAACCTCAGTTCTTCAGTCTCATCTAATGGCATTCTCTCCCTCCCACCTGCACTCAGCCCCGCTGGGCTCCTCTTAGCTTTTGAAACATACCTTGCTCCCTTCTTCTTCAAGGTCTTCACACATGTCCTTCCCCCATCCCTACTCATTTTGCTTAGTCATTTTATTGATAACCTCAAAGAGGTCTCCAAAGTAGATGTGAGCATTCTTTGAGGAATGTGAGACAATTCCTTTGGGGTCTGGAAAAAAAATTAGAGCTTTTATTCGCTTACTTTTACCTAAACTATGCTTTAAAGACACTGAAATAGCCATTGGCAGGGGTATTTACAATTTATGCATAAACATAAACGTATTTGGAGTATATTGTATAAAAAATGTTTGTAATCCACTGCCTCAGATCTCAGTTCAACTGTCATTTCTTCATGAATGTCTTTTTTTTTTTTAATGTCAGACCAAGAGAAAAACTCACCTTGTAGACCCACATAACACCAGACACTTCTGGGAAGCATTATGCTAGTTATAATCTTACATTTATTTCTGAGACTATTTGATTAATGTCAGTTCTTATTTATTGAAATCTCTCATGATGGCAGGTATTGAGGTCTATCTGTTTTTTTGAGACGGAGTTTCAATCTTGTTTCCCAGGCTGGAGTGCAAAGGCATGATCTCGGCTCATTGCAACCTCTGCCTCCTGGGTTCAAGAGATTCTCCTGCTTCATTCTCCCGAGCAGCTGGGATTACAGGCATGCGCCACCACACCTGGCTAATTTTTGTATTTTTAGTAGAGGTTGGGTTTCACCATGTTGTCTAGGCTGGTCTCAAACTCCTGACCTCAGGTGTTCCACCCACCTCGGCCTCCAAATATGCTGGTATTACAGGTGTGAGCTGCACCCAGCCCTATTTTTGATCATGTTTTATCTTCATGATACCTAGCATGTTGCCTGACTTACCACAAGTACTTGTTAAGTATTTAATGAGAGATGCATATGAAGGGTGTGTGTGTGTGTGTCTATAAATCATATTTACATATATACACACACACATATGCATATAAAAATTAGCCAAGATGAAAGCTCTGTAAGTGGAGATTTGCATTTTTTCCATATTTCTAACCAAAGCACTTTTTCCATTTCTCTAGTTCCTTTTCCATTCATTTCAGTTGACTATCTTTGTGTCATATGTTTATTTGCCACAGATGTGTTAGGACAAAGCTCAAATATCAGCTGGGTCCACGATGCCCACAGTAATTGCAAAACTGTTTGCTGTAAAACAGATTAAGAGGCCCTACTCAGCAAGCAGTGAGCCAAGTTCTTCCCTGGTCGCTTCAGGAACATGTGGCAGGGCTCTGTAATGTGATGGATAACATATGAAGTGCAAGGGGCCGCCCATATGCTGCTGCAATTTTCCCATACAGGATGTGCTCTTTGGACTTAATAATGGTGATTTAGGACACTGGTGAAAATTCCAGTTCTCTTTAGATCTCATTCAGAGTCCCCAGGCAGGGGGTGGCAAACGTATAATCCTACACTGCAGGAAAGGAAATGAAAGAAAGGAAAAAAGACCTCCAGGACTGACTTATATTAGAACTGATCAGATCAGCTTGTACTACCTGTTACAGAAAGGAACAGATATCACTGCTGAAATCCTAACATTGAGTAAAATGCAGAAAGTCACGTAAAATGCTTTTAATTTGGGGTAGGGTCAGAGGAAGGAATGCTATTTATTCCTATCTGAATACTTATTGATTGATTCCTATCTGAACACATATAATCAACAATTAACAAAACACGTGCTTGGGATTAGGGAAGAATGACGTGGCGAACAGCAGTGTATGTAGGAGGATGTCTGGATTTCAGTGGACAGAAAGTGTGGTGTGATGGGGATACTGCTACTAAATGTTATGAATTAAGTCAGGCTTTACTGATAGGAAAAACTGGTTCAACGTGCTACAGTTCATCTGTATCTCAACACTACATTCAACAGTATAACAATCTTCTTTTACACAGTGACTAACACAGAATGCTACATTTAAAAAATGTTGCAAGCAAACCAAAAACTTTTTAGAAGAGAAGGACCAGTATGATGAGATGACACAATACGATACCCAAAATAAAATGGTTAACAAAAAAGCAAATCATAATCAGGATATAATCACAGGAAAAGAAGGCTGTGGAGAAATGTGGTTGGTTATTTCAAGTAGAAAAATGTGTTGCGTGAAAGGAATATCAGGTAGAGAATTAGGCATATTCTTTAGATCCTTAACGAGCAGCACTGGGACCCATGGATAGAGGCTTCCAAGATGAGTTTAACTTCATATAAGGAAGGATATTCTTAGGACTCTGATGACTAAGTAGGCAGTCTCAGGAAGGAGGTTATATGTGGAGCACAGGAGGTGATCAATCTTAGCCCAGATTAGTGGTTTTCAAATCCTTTGGATTGTCAGAATCACCTGGGAGAGCTTAACCAAACCCAGACTCAAGTCCCAGGGTGGTTCTAATGACTGGGCAAGTTGTGGAGTCCCAGTGCTAGATGATCATTCTGTGATTGTAGAGATATAATAATTCAAGCAGGGAGGGGAAGTTGATTTCTAAGAGTCCCTTTCTCACTGAGACCTGATTCTATCTTTCTCAATAACTTATAGGGATAGTAATATTAAAAGTACTGAAAAAAGGAAGAGGGGCATCTCTGAAGTTAAAGAGGATTTCAGTGAAAAATTTTAGTTACCTCAGGTGCTCCTATGTTCATTGCTTTATTCTCTGGCTATATTCCCTAATGCTGCAATCATTGGTAATAAGGAGGAATAAAGATCCTTGTTAGTCACTTTAACCATATCATGTGGTAATTACTGTCCTTGAAGAATTACATTATGACTCCAAAATACATGGATGGCAAAAACATATTTCAAGAAAACAAAGAAGAAAGGAAGAAAACATAAAATAGAAATAAGGAAAGAAAGAACTATTTTAAATAAGATACACTATATACTTAGAATATCCTGGAAACATACAGCCTTCCAAGATTGAACCAGGAAAAAATTAGATCCTGAACATATCAATAATGACTTTTGAAACTGGATCAGTAATAAAAAGCCTACCAACCAGAAAAAGCTTATGGACCAGATGGATTCACAGCCAAATTCTACTAGATGTATAAAGGTACTATTCCTACTGAAACTATTCCAAAAAACTGAAGAGGAGGAAGGACTCCTCCCTATCTCATTCTATGAGACCAGTGTTATCCTGTTACCAAAACCTGGCAGAGACACAACAAAAAAAGAAAACTTCAGGTCAATATTCTTAATGAACATAGATGCAAAAATTCTCAACAAAATACTAGCAAACCAAATCCAGCAGCACATCAAAAGGCTAATTCACCACATTCAAGTAGACTTTATTCCTGGGATGCAAAGTTGGTTCAACATATACAAATCAGTAAATGTGATTCATCATAAAAACGGAACTAAAAACAAAAAAATGATCATCTTAATAGATGCAGAAAAGGCTTTTGTTAAGTCAACATCCCTTCATGTTAAAAACCCTCAACAAACTAGGCATTGAAGGAACATACTTCAAAATAATAAGAGCCATCTATGACAAATTCACAGCCAACACTACATTGAATAGACAAAAGTTTAAAGCAACATCTTTGAAAACCAAAATAAGAGACGGATGCCCTCTCTCATCACTCCTATTCAACCTAGTACTGTAAGTCCTACTTAGAGCCACCAGGCAAGAGAAAGAAGTAAAAGGCATCCAAATAGGAATTCAAGTATCTTTGCTTGCAGATGATATGATTCTGTACTCAGAAAACCACATAGTCTCTGCCCAAAGGTTCTTTGATCAGATAAACAATTTCAACAAAGTTTCAGGATACAAAATTAATGTATATAAATCATCAGGAGCATATCTATATACCAGCAACATCCAAGCTGAGAGACAAATCAAGAACACAATTCCATTCACAATAGCTACAGAAGGAATAAAATACCTAGAAATAGAGCTAACCAGGGAAGTGAAAGACCTCTACAACAACAATTACAAAGCTCTACTCAGAGGAATCAGAGATGACACACACATACGGAAAAACATTTCATGCTTATGGAGGAGAAGAATCAATATGGTTAAAATGGTTGTACTGCCCGAAGCAATTTAGATTCAGTGCTATTCCTATCAAACTACCGATGACAGTCTTCACAGCATTAGAAAAATACTATTTTAAAATTCATGGGAACCAAAAAAGGAGCCCAAATAGCCAAAGCAATCATAAGCAAAGAAACAAACAAACAAAGCGGGAGGCATCATGTGTTCTTCAGCAAAGTCAACAAAAACAAGCAATCAGTAAAGGAATCCCTATCCAATAAATGGGGATCGTATTCAACAAATGGGGCAGAAGATTGAAACTAGACCCCTTCTTTATATCATATACAAAAATAAACTCAGGGACAAATTTAAGAGTTAAATATAGAATCTAAAATTATAAAAATCCTTGAAGACAACCTAAGAAATACCATTCTGGGCATAGAACGTTGGAAAGATTTCCTAGAAGACACCAAAAGCAAATTGCAACAAAAGAAAAATTGACAAATGAGATCTAATTAAACTAAAAAGCTTTGTGGGACATAAGCAACTATCAACAGAGTAAACAGACAACTTATAGAATAGGAGTAAATATTTGCAAAGTACACATCTGATAAAGATTTGATATCCAGAATCTATAAGAAACTTAGACAAATTAAAAAGCAAAAACCAACCCCATTAAAAAGTGGGCAAAGGACATGAACAGATACTTTTCAAAATAAGACATAGATATGGCCAAAAAGCAAATGAAGAAAAGCTCAGTATCACTGATCATTAGAGACATGTGAATAAAAACCATGAGATAACATCTCCCATCAGTCAGAATGGCTATTTTAAAGAGTCAAAAAATAATAGATGCTGGCGAGGTTGCAAAGAAAAGGGAACACTTATATACTGCTGGTGGGAGTATAAATTAGTTCAGTCATCGTGGAAAGCAGTTTGGTGATTTTTCTAATAACTTAGAACTATCATTATTGGATATACACATAAAGGACTATAAATCATCCTACTGTAAAGACACATGCATTCTTATGTTCACTCCAGCAATGTTCACAATAGCAAAGTCGTGAAGCAACCTAAATGCTCAACAATGATAGAGTGGATAAAGAAAATGTGGTACATATACATCATGGAATACTACACAAAGCCATAACAAAGAATTAGATCATGTTTTTTGCAGCAACACAGATGGAGCCTCAGGCCATTATCCTAAGTTAACTAATACAGGACAGAAAAAAAAATACCACATGTTCTCATTTATGAGAGCTAAACATTGAGTACATATGGACACAAAGAAGGAACAACAGACACTGGGGCCTACTGGAGGGTAGAGGGTGGGAGAAAGGTGGTAATTGAAAAGCTACTGGCTGGGCACAGTGGCTGAAGCCTGTAATCCCAGCACTTTGGGAGGCCAAGGCAGGTAAATCACTTGAGGTCTGGAGTTTGTGATCAGTCTGACCAACATGGTGAAACCCCATCTCTATCAAAAATACAAAAATAGTCAGGTATGGCTGTTCACACCTGTAATTCCAGCTACTTGGGAGGCTAAGGCAGGAAAATCACTTGAACCTTGAAGACAGAGCTTTCAGTGAGCCTAGATTGTGCCATTGCACTCCAAGAGCGAAACCCTGTCTTGGGAGGAAGGGAGGAAGGGAGGGAGAGAAGAAGGGAGGAAGGAAGGAGGGAAGGACGGACTACCTATTGGATACTATGCTTACATGCTTACTACCTGGGTGACAAAATGATCAGTACAACCAATCACCTGTGACATGCAATTTACTCATATTACAAATCTATATACCCCTGAACCTAAAATTGAAAATAAAATGTATTTGTAATATATTTGGCAACATTTGATGACTGGTATATGAATGTGTAATGGATGTGAGGACGTACTCTATGAAGCATTCTGAAACTTCATTGCACATAAAGAACATTTAAGTTTGTTTACATGTGTATTTTAATGCTACACCTTAGAGATTCTGATTTAGTAGGTCTTGAATGAGGCCAGAAATCTGCATTTTTGAATAAGCAGAAGGAGCAATTCTATACACTGAATTGAGAAAAGCAATGCTTTATATTGCTTTCCAATAAAATGTTCTGCAATGATGGAAATGTTCTACAAATGTGCAATTCAATGAGGTGGTCTCCAGCCACATGGGGCTATTTCATACTTAAAAAGTAGCTAGCACAAGTGAATAACTGAGTTTTCAATTTTATTTATTTTAATTATTTTAAGTTGAAGTAGTCACATGTGGCTAGTAGCTTCCACATTATAGAGTTTAGCTTTAGAATATACTGTACTTTGGTGACAAGGAGCATGAAACGTTTTTGCATTGTACCCACCACAGTGAGGAAGCAAGAGATGCTATACATATCTCCAGAATAGCATGAAATAACATTTTCTGCAGAATGTTTCCATCCAATCCAAGAGTGAATATAGCAGTATGATTTTACATTAGTATTCAGAATTATCAGAGTAAACATGTTCATTCCTATACTAGTCTGTAAATAGCCAGTAATATTATAGTCATAGTGAGAACTAAATGGGCCATCTGTGGTTAACTCCATTTATTTGTACTTGAAATGACTGAATACTGAGCAGTGGGTATGCCATTAGACGATGTGGCAGCCTCACCAGTTAGCTCTATGACTGTTCTGCCTGTGGCTGATCAGATCAGGTACATAAGCCTGGACTAGGTGTTAGAAATGGCTAGGTTGAAAAGAGCTCCCCAGATCCATTGGCCTTTTTGCTATAAGCAAACACTAGGAATGCTAACTGCCAAGAAAGTTACAACAGAAGAAATTGACATTCCAAAGTGTCTACAGATGGGCTTAGTGCCAAGAAATATTCTAAATCAAAGAGCATCAATGTGTAGAATCCACACACCAAAAAAAGATGACACAGCAATTCTTCTTCCAAAAAAAAAAAAAAATTAGTTGGATTCCTATGTCAGGCTTAGCGGCAATAAGAAGGCTCATATTTATTGGATCTGTGCAGAGTAGCATTTAGATAGAAAAGCTAGAAAATGCATATACAAAAACATACACATATACACATAGACTAAATAGATGGAGGTTGGCAGGCAAGGGTGGGGAACAGTGGATTTGGATGCCGAAATGAGAGTGCATAATCATGTCAAAATAACTCACCCCTAAGCAGAAAAGAAAATAAAAGGGAAGTAGGGCAGAAAAGAAAGAACATTAATGGATCCACCGCCTCCTTTGCCCCTAGAGACAAAGGTTCTTTCTGCACATTCACATTAGCATTTTGGCATATGAAAATGAATGCTAGTGCTAGCCTATAATAAATTACTGCTCTCCAAACTAAAATCTTAGACAAGCTTATGTGCCTGGTAATAAGTGGTCTTAAAGAATTGTTTTTAGAAATTCTGTGTTTGGCAGTACACGTGCCTTGTGCATGGTTTGGTGTTGGTGAAATTCCGTATCCTGCGCAGCTGGTGAAGTTGCCTGGTTCCTGGGAGAAACTCCCCTAGAAAACCAGTTCTGGCCAGGAAACAAGAAGAGGGATGGATTTTGGAACCAACACTTCTAAATCTTTTTCTCATGATAGGATATGGTGAGGACCCAGCATATACACTTGTTTCTTAAGACTCACTTTGTTGTCAGAGTTGAGAAACTATTCCCTATTAAAATGTTTCATTAAGCTGTCCTCTACATGTTACTTTTACAAACACAACTTTGTTTTTCTGTGGGTACAGGTGTGTGTGTGTGTGTATGTGCATGTGTATAAATGTGTATGTTTTATATGTGTGTGTATTATATATATATATAGTGGCTCTTTACTGATTCTCTCTCTCTATATATATACACACACAAATACATATATGTAAAGTATGAAAGCAAAGTGTGTGAGTGTGTATATACATGTATATTGTATACACACACATACTCAAACACACACACACTTTGCTTTCCAAGGCAGTAATGCTCCTGGATATCCCAGCTTTGATAAATAGCTGTGACCTACGGTTCTGGCAGAAATTGTAGGCTTTGTTCTCCCTCTCAAGGTGCTCCTTGACGGGATCAATTGTGGTTGCCATGGTTTGGCCTTCAGCCTACATGTTCTCTCATCCCTGGACCTGTTGCTTACTATCCTCACTAGGAACAAGAGAAGGCACATGGGAAAGAGGGGAAACAGCAAAATGAAAGTAATTTTTAAAATGAAGTCCGCACATATATACTTTACAGTTTTCAGAATGCTTTTGCATTTGGAAATAAGGATCATACATGCATCTTGAGGAATCTCTGAGTTATCCAGACAGATCCATAGCTGAGGTTAAAGTTTGCTAGAAAAATGTTTTATGTATTACCGATTTTTGTTTTGTATTTTAACATTGTACCTACTAAATTATCAGCTTAAGCTGGGTCCTTTGAATCATGAATATGCCAAATATTTGTACAAATATTGGGTACTAGTGCTTTTTAATCCAAACATGTACCATGCTTCTTAAATCCCTGTCCTACTTACTGATTGGAAATGCAGTTAGCAAGAAGCGTCTCGTTTCCACAGTCAGATTATTTAACACTCACCAATGCACTATTAGGATGGATAGAGCAACAGAGTCTGCTTAAAACTTTTGAAACTGTGCAAAAGAGGCAATCATTCTTCATTTTCATTCCTGACTCCATCATGCAAGAGTTGTGCCAGATACTAAACAAAATGAGTGAGGAAAAGTAGAGGTTTCCATTAGGTTAGTGCAAACGTAATTGCAGTTTTTGACATTAAAAGCAATGGCAAAAACTGCAAATATGTTTGCACTAACATAAACAAATCAAGATAAGAGTGTGGAGAATAAGCTGTTCAGGAAGTAATCTTGTTTCATTGAAATCAACATGGGGTCACTAATTCAACTATATATATAAATACATATATATAGTTGGAATACACACACACACACACACACACACACACACATACATATACACTCTCAAGTAGCTAGATGCTACTTGAGAATGGAAAATACATCATGTTCATGCTTATATCTGAAGTAACAAGGAGGGGATCTGAAACAGAGAGACACTTGAACTATATAGTTGTATAGTGTTAAGCATGAACAAGATAATGTATTTTCCATTCTCAAGTAGCACCTAGCTTAGCAAGGCTGATGACCAGGAAACAATGTCAGTGCCAATACACGGTGTTGGGGGAGCATGAAGGAGCCATGCTAACTAGTACTGAGGTATCAGCAAAAGGCTTCCTATAGGAAAAGAACTAAACTTGTCTATTATTTATGAGCTAGATTATCTTTATCAGGTTACCTGCCTCTCTCAGCCTGACTCACTTGCAACTTTTTTCCAGATCCCCACAGCTCAAAGGCTCCAAGATACTTCATGTAAACATTCACCGAATGTGTCCTCCCCATATTAATCACTCAGTGCTTCATCCAGGTGGTATAGATAGTATATCTGAGCAGACCAGGCTCCTAGTTTGAAATTTTGCTTTTCTAGCATGTATACCAAGTCTAGCTTCTTTCACCCTTTGGCTGCAGGAAGGAGCTGATCTCAGATGTTTGGGCTTGGCTGTAGGCAGTCACTGCCGACCTCTCCCCAGACACAGTCCAGCTCTACAGTGCAGTTGTGCCCCCATCACGGCAGCTTTCTCCTCTTGTGTTAAATCAATGGTTTATGACATCTACAAGGGAAAGCTGTAAATTTAATTTTGTCCCCTGCAGTGCAATTCCTATCTTGTTTGCTGGCAACATAATGAATGTGTTTGCCCTCCAGACCACCCACCCAGTGGAGCAATTGGAGAAGAAAGAAAGAGAAAATAGCAAAACACAATGAGGTAGATAGATTAAAACTTGGTTAATCAGAAGCTTAGCTAAAGATAGGCAGATGTTTGTTGTGTATAAATACACACATACACACACACACACACATACACACATTTCTTTTCAGAAATCCACCAAAGAGGAAATGATAATTAAGGAAAATTTAGGCTCTATCTGTGCATTGCAAATTAAGGATGGTCCAGTTACATTGTGTTTAATTACGAGAGAAATGTGACCAGGGCAGGCTAGTCTTAATGGGTTAGTTTTTCTCTACCCTACAGGCCTCATCTGCTGTCACTCCCCTCTTGTTTTTAATGCTGCAAACATGCCAAGCTTCTTATCACCAGAGGCCTGCACGGCTGAGCCCCGGAATATCTCTCCCTAGTTCTCTGCATAATTGGCTTCTTCTCATCTTAGAGGTCTCAGTTCCCTTCCCACCCCATTCAGGGTGTCCTGATCCCTTTAGCTCTGTTGCATAATCTCAAAAGCCCTTATCACCATCTGAAAACGTCATATGTTTTCACGTGTGCATGTGTGTATTTCCTTGTTCTTTATATGTTTATATGTTTGTTGCAAGGGATGACTATAATTTTGGCGGGCTAAGGAACTTGTCTATTTTATCCCCCATTTAGCCCCAGTGATTACCATAATACCTATCATGTCATTGCTCAATTACAGGCTGAATCAATGAATGAATGATTGACATAGTAGTAAATACTCAGAAAGAAAAACTTTCAGCAGCCTTCTGCCATTAGAACAATACCCCAATTTATCTCCTCACAACTGCTCTCTCTGGAGTACTTGCCATGTGCCAGGCACAGTTCTAAATGCTTTGCATACTAACATATTTAGTCCTCATACAAAATTAAGGAGCCAGGTACTATTATGATGTCGATTTTTTAGATGAGAAAACTGAGGCACAGAGATCTTCAGCGACTTGTCTGTATTCACAAAGTTACAAGTAGCAGAACTAGCCATTGGATCCAGAAAGTCTGGCTCCACAGTCTATGCTCCTAGGAACTATTCTATACTAGCTCTCAATTTGTAGCACTGTTATAAGCAATTGCAAGCACTCAGCACTGGAACAACAATAATGCCATTTTGTTATTCTTGTGTGTGCTTGTGTATATATGCATGTGTATGTGTACATATATATGTATGCATTTTTTACAATTGCATTGGACCATAGGCTTAAAAAATATATAGTCCTTGTATCCAGAAAAAATCCAGTGTATACATTTAGAATCCATCGGCAGAATCCTGTTACCTGATGTCACGTCATCAAACCTATCCTGATAACAATTTTAAATCTAAAATTTTAAATTTTTTAAAAATTTTAATAGTATTTTGGGTACAGGAGGTTTTTGGCTACATGGATAGGCTCTTTAGCAGTTAGCAGTGATATCTGAGATTTTAGTGCACCTGTCACTCAAGCAGTGTATACTGTACCCACTATACAGTCTTTAAGCCCTTATCCCCCTTCCAACCTTCCCGCCTAGAGTCCTCAAAGTCCATTATATCATTCTTATGCCTCTGCATCCTCATATCCAGCTCACAATTTATGCAGTTGTATTGCACATGAGTAAAGACATATTTCTTCATAGCATTATTTGGACTGAGAGCTTATTATACAAATCCACTCATCAAAAAGGATAGAGGAAAAGATGTGAATATGTAGACACAATGAAGCTAATCAAAATGAGAAAGGATACAGGATCTTACAAAGATGTGGCTGGCCTTTATATCTGATCTATATACAGCTCTCTGATTGTCTATCTATCTATTCATTTATCCATCCATCTGTTCATTCATCCATTCTTCTATCCATTTATCTGTCCTTCCATCCATCTACTGAATTCTTGTCATGGATCAATCACTATATAAGTGATGTAAGCAGAGAATGTAAGTCACCAAGGCAGATACTGCCTCTGCCCCCGTGGAGAAACATTTTGGCATGCAGTGTTCTCAACACCTCTCAGTGCACACTGCTTATATACAACATAGTACATATAATAATATAGAGTTATTATGCAAAGCCAATTCAGAAACAGGGCAGAGATAAACCTGTGTGTGAATATAAAGACTGAAAGCTGAGCAGGAACAGAGGCACAGCCATCAAGAGGAGAAACATTTGGTAAGGGGTGAAAGGGCAGTGAGAGTAAAGGAGCAACTACGAAGCCAAGGGATGAAAGAAAAGGAAGGGACCCGTGGAAGAGTAGAATTGAAGAAAGAAAACCAACTCTGTCTCAACAGACTCAAAAGGTGAGGCCCGTGTTTCTAGGATAGATAGGACTGTCCATCTTAAAGTATTTTTTAAAAAGTATTTCAAGATCTATTGGTGGAAATAAACAAGTTGTTTGGATTGTTCCTTTTTCTGAAGAATATGAAGAACTCCATCAGCCCATCAGCACTGTGTTTGTTTTAGGAAAGACATACTGAAAGTTATTATTATTATGTACTGACCAATGGATCTGTCAGGTATAAGAGATGATATCCCTGGAGAGGAGCTCTCTCTGTGCCATGGGGGGAAGTAGACCTATAGCTGCATTTCCTAAGAATCAAAGAACATTCATTTACATTTGAAACAAGAGAGAAAAAAAGTACCATCATTTTATTGTCAGTTTTGTTCCAATCAGTCCACCCCTCACCATGACTGCCAAGTCGTCCTTTGATAGAAACTCATCCCACAGATAGGATGTAAAATTTTAATGAGAAATTTTGATGTTTACAACCTCTAAGAATGTCCCCCAAAAGTCTTGTGGAGAAACGCATTTCCTTCTGCTCTTTCTCAGCACGTATCTGCTTCCTAACTTACAGAGTTCTGACATAGATTGGTTTGAATATCCCTGGCTATGCGATAGGTGTTTGCTCCCATGGTGTGAGTTGACAGGGTGCAGGACAGCCTCAATGACCTGAACATCTTCCCCACTGATGCCAACAATTCCACCATTAGTGATTAATACTTTAGGATAAATCAAGGAGCTATTACAGATTAAGTACTTTGGGAGGCTGAGTCAGGAGGATCACTTGAGGCCAGGATTTTCAGATTAGCCTGGGCAACATAGTAAGACTCTGTTTCTACAAAAAATTTAAAAAAACACTAACTGTATATGATGCCACATGGCTGTAGTCCTAGCTACATGATAAGCTGAGGTGGATGATCTCCTGAGCCCAGGAGTTCCATTTACAGGGAGCTTGATCACACCACTCCATTCCAGCCTGAGTGACAGAATGAGATCCTGTCTCTCATAATAATAAATAAATCAATAGCTCTATTCTCTACTGTTGGGAGTCAGGATAAGGCACATGGGGGAAAAATAGCAAGGAACACCAAAACCTAAATTGCTTTTCTCCCAAAATGGCTGTAGCGAATCTAGCAGTAGAACAATTGTGCTTTAGTATCTGTTTCTGTTTTCTAGTCCACATCCTGACCAGAGAAAAAAATGGGAAAATAGGCTTAGGAAAGGGATGGATACATGTGCTAAGGTATTCATCATAGGTTAAGCTTCCAGAGCCTGTTCCCTCTCATTCACACTTTTCTTCCTTTCTGATTCTTATTATGAAGGATGCAGCAGTGAACAATACACAACCATATGAGTGTGTCCAGAGGTCCAAAGCCCAGCAATGCCAACAGAAGAATCCCCATTCCTCACAGAGAAAGCCATCACTGTTTACAAGGAAGGCCTTCCAAAAATTAAACTCATTTTATAAATTCTTCATCTTAAAATCACACCCTCCAAAGACAACCTTATTTTCTTAAACCCATTTCATTTTTTGTAGAAACAGAATTATTGCATTTTTCAGCAGGAAATATTTTTTAAATCTAATTGATTTTTCTCGCCACTCATGCTGTTGATTACTGACAGTGGATCTTGTGAAAATAGATTTATCCATTTTTGACGCCTACCATTCAGTAAACTTTTGAAACAAATGGACATGAGTGTGAGGAAGGCTTGTGCCTCTTGTTACAGGCTGTAAACTCCAATGATGGGCACTAAGAATTTCCAGCCAATTAACGAGCTTAACCCTCACGTATGATAAAGCATAATGAGACAGCCAGCCAGCTTTCTTGATAATCTTTAATCTATATATTGTTCTTGCCTGTGTACTTTGCTTTAGTGTTTAGATTTTTAAGATGCCAACATTTTTTACGTTCCTCTTCAATAAGACAATGTGGTACAAGCATGTATATATAAGATTAGACATAACTAAATAAAATTCAATTTGGAAATTTTTTTCCAATCTACATACATACAAAGCAAGAAAAAAGTAACAAGGAAGTCACAATGCCTATCGATTGCCTTGACTTGCCTTATGAGCCAATCAGAGGAAACCAGTATTTTTGATTTAATCTAATTGCTCAGTGGCGTAAGATAGCAGAATATATATAATATACTCGCTTTGTGGCTACTCTTTGAAAATCTAACAACTGGAAACATCCATATTTTATAATTACATTTCCTATTATAAAAATTAAAATTTGCTTTGTGTAACAGACACTGGATAAAACAGCTATTATGAAATTATGTTTACTATTGGGAAAACAGACATACTTGTGCAGAGTGTTTAAGAACATGTATTCTAACATCTAGCATACCAGCCTCTATAATTTACTTGCTATATGATTGTGGTTAATTAGTTAACTTTTCTAACCCTCAGTCTGGATAGGGGTATAATGAAACAGGTTTTAGGTTGGAAGGTTATATAAGACACTACATGTAGCACACTTGCTACGTGAGAAGCAGTGAAATTAGCCTTCAATATATTAATAACTAGTTGGATGATTTTGGCTATAAAAGAAGAGAACATCCTGACTCAAACTGATTTATACAATAAGGACTTTTATTATCTCACATAATAAGAAGTACACAAGTTGGGCAGGCTCCAGAGTGGCGTGTCTGACCATTACTTTGCTATCTCTGTGGTTCCTGGCTCTTCCTTCCCTATTCTTTCAATCCTGAGATGCAAGAAAACTGAGAAATTTTTAACAGTTTATTTTTCTCATTTCTCATGGACAAGAATTGGATTGGATTGTGTGCAGGTTAATATAGTGGTAAAATCATGAAAACTGGAATAAGATGACTTGAGTTTGAAATCCAGCATTGTACCTCATAGCTGTTTAATGTTGGGCTTTGCTTTATTTCTCTGTGCTTCAAATTCCTTATCTATAAATGGAGGTCATAATATTGCATTCCACATTGGATTGTTGTGATGATTACATGGGTTAATACAAATCATGTGCTTAGAACAGTAGATGGCATATAGAAAACGTTTAACAAGCATTTGATTTTTAAATTCTAAGCCAGTTGCTAAGAAGGGAAATAGGATTATTATTATTGGTTTAGATTAATAAGACTATATTAGCTGGAGATAAGATCACATTTCATTAAATCATGCAGGAATATAGAAATCTAACAACAAAATTGAGTTATATTGAATAGGAAACCAAGTCTGACCACTACACTCAAAGTATTATGACTCTTAATACTGTTCCTATTATCTTAGTAACATCCTCACATTACCTTCCCAAATAACAATTAAATAACTGAACTGTAGGTGGCCCTACCTGATATTTTTTAAATATGTGAATCTGAACCATGAACATATTTTTGCCAGCAAGTATTTGGACCAAAACAACAATAACAACAACAAAGCACAACTTCTTATCGCCCATAATATCAATAAAATAGGATTTTATTTTAGCCTTGAGTCATTTCTGAATCCCAAGAATCTAGAGCTTCTGGGCCCTTCTGTTCTCTGAGGAACTATCATCCATGGGACCCTAGTAAGGTGAGGTTTTGATAAAAGGAAACTATAACCGATTGGAGTATAGGGAGCAGGTGGAGAAGAGAGGATCAAATTCTAGACAGGAGCAAAGGAGACCATTTATTTATCTCTATCTCTTTGAAATTCAAATAGTGACCAGTTCATTGTGGTGCCCCCAAAAATGACTGATCGATAAAAGGAAGACTGAATAGGCATACATGGATGCTATGTGAGGTGAGCATCCATTCACTCAAAAACTTTCTATTTACATACAATAAAATTACTTCTTTTAGGGCACAATTTTATTGGTTTTGATGAATGCGGAGTCATGTAACCACCAACACTATAAAAACAGAATAATTTTATCGACCTTCTCCCAAAAGGCTAAATAAATAATTAAATTAATATATTGAATGAATATCAATTGAGCTTCTATAGCATGTCAGGTACTAAGTGTCTATGTATGGATTAATGGTTAAAAAAATATGACTTCTGGCCATGTGACAATTATAGCTAATTATTTATATGTTCACAGCCATCCATATTCTGACAGCAAAAAGGGTTAAAATTATACCAGAATTAGTAAGAACTGGATCAATTTTATTATTTTAAGGCTTTCATTTCCTTTTTTGTTTGTTTGTTTACTTGAAAGCTCTTAAGTTCTTTTGACCTAATTGTCAGTGTCTCTCACTTCTTCTGGAGGTAAGAAAATCTATAGAAGATGAATATAAATATCTGGAATTTCTTACTGTGGCTTCCCAAGCAACTACTATTTTTTTGCTTTAGCCTGTGATAGAGCATAAAAAATGCAGTAGGGATAAAGGCAACTTCAGACCTAGATATAAGAGCACTGGAAAACTCCCAAGAAAGATGGTAGCAATGTTATTGAGAGGATATGGGATAGAAATATAAGAACCAAGCTTCTCTCAATTATTCTCTCAAGAAGGTGTGCTTTCAGAATCATTAATGTAATGGACGTTTTGTGTCATGATTCAAGCTTTGCTTGATAACCTAAAAGTAAGGATTGGTTCACTTATATTGGCATGGTTGAGTGAAGTGTTTCTTCCCCCTCTTCACAACAGGAAGCATAACAGTTTCCACATCAATAATGACTACTGGGAAGGAGGGAGATAAATGATCAAATGAGAAAAAAAAAAGAGTCCCACCTTCTCAAAACAGACACAAAGAGCTGAGCAAATTGTTAATAGTGCTGTCCACTAAATTCTCAAAAATCTTAAGACCTACTTATTTCAACACACATGAATGTTATGTTAGCTAAAAGAATCAGGTGAGTGTTCTTGCTGTGGTAAAAGTCCTTTATGGTGATGGGTATCTTGCACATCCCTGCAATCTTAGCACAAAAACAGAGCTGAGTACAGGACTGGCATTCAATAAATGTTGGCTGAATAAGTGACAAAAAGGGAGGCAGGTTAGCTGTCCTGGATGCAAGCATAGACCTCTTATAACAAAGCAAACCTCTATTTGGGTAAATCCCGCTACATTTTTTTTTTTTATTTCTTCATCCAAATGTTGGTGCAACAGAATGTGATATATACTGTGGGCTTTTCAGTTTGCCAATTAAATGGCTGAACACTGATCTCCTTGTGGATAACAAAGATCCATTAGAAAAACATTAATAGTAACTCTAGAATTTATAATACAGTGTCAAATGCCCACTAATAATTCGGGAGTTAAAAGATGTGTAAATCACTTACTTTCATCTTCTGTTACCACTTTCTTTATAGCAAGGATAGAACTGTTAAAAATGGAAAACATGTGTGCAAACCTATGCAAATGCTAGATTTCTATTATGTGTATAATACTGCTTTGGCATCAAATATTTTGAAACCTCAGAAATTTGAATCAGTGGATTATGGAAGAATTACAAAGGCAAGTGCTTTAATTGAAGATAAAGCTAGAGTTCATTTAACATTTTATGTTCTGTCTGGCATAACAGAAGAAATAGAAGAAGAGGGGAAAACATTTTTTTTCCTTTTTGTTAAGAATTGGGAAAGCAATCTTCGGTTTCTCTTGCTTTCTTCCTCTTCTTCCATCTCTCCTTGTTCTGAAGATGCATTTCACACAGCTACATTGTTATTGGACAATCTATTTCCTACCCCTTTTGAAAAAGTATCCAGCACTTTGATTAAACAGTTTTTGGTCCTCACATTCCTATACTTTTCAACTTTGACAGTTTAATTTCCAGACTCAGAACTTTTCCAAATCAGAAAATGCCAGATTTGTGCATTGTCTCAGGTAAAAATCAAAGCAGTCTCATTTATTTCCAAAGGCTGTTTAGCTGCCTTTGGACATTTTAAATATTATGAACCAAAAGATTATTTCTACAGCTTATAGCTGCAGTATGAGCTACCACTGCAATTAGTTCTTATAAACTTCCCAAGACAACAGTAACAACCAACACTGTTATGACTATTGATAATGAAACCTTGCTTTTTTATGGTGCCTTTTATGTGAGCTGATCCCCAAATATTCTGCAAGCCATATTCTTGGGTATCACTTCACCCATCTTTAGGAGGCAGCCACCGTAGGGTAATAAGTAAATAGCTGTTTAACACAGCACCGGCCTACCAAATACCACATTAAGACTATTATTCTCTCTTGAAATCTCCAAACAGATAAAATAATAGCAATCATAATAGCTGTGTCTTTTATTGTGGTCATTCTTTTGCCCTACTCATGGACCAGAGGCACTTTTCAGTAAAGAAAACTGATAACTTCACTAACAAGCACCCAAAGAATTAGCCTATAAAACTATTGGTCATCAAGTCTAGCCATATCTTATATTTGTCCCTTCTCCTTCACTTGAACAATAATAGTAAGCAACTTATTACATCATAGGGTGATTTTTGTGACCATCTTTCAGTTGACTTTCTTATCTCTGTGCTCTTTCTCTCTATATAGCTAAGTCTCAAAAAGAATACTCAATCCAAATCATGTACAGTGGCTCTCTGCTGTCTACCACATCATATAAAAACTCCATCAATTTCCCTTTAATCACCCATCATTTAGCCTATTCACCACTCTCTTTTCCATCCTTGTCTTTGAACTTGGCTAAATGTGCTACTCTTTGCTTCAATTCATATCCTATCATCACCTGGCCTTATTATTTTGTATTTTACCTTTGTGCACTGGCTTATGCCAACTTCTCCACTGCCCACCTTCTCAAATGTCCCCTCCATCAATATGAGGACAAGTCTAAACTGTAAGAATTCTTTAATAAATACATTCACCAATGGAATTGTTCTTTAACCTACATGATGAGCCTTTACTCACAGTATATAACATTTGTGCTGAGAAAGCTGGGATTATTGTTCTTATTTTTTAGGTTACACTATTATAAATAGTTCTTTGTTCTCTGCAAGGCCAAGGGTACACTTGCTTTCTTCTTTTTCTTTCTTTGGGAGGTAAACTTTTTCATTTTTAAAATTAAAAAAATTGACATTTAATAGTTGTACATATGTATGATACATATAAGGTATAGTTATCAGATCAGTGTAATTAGCATATCCATCATTTCCAACATTTATCATTTCTTTGTGTTGGGAACAGTCAATGTCCTCCTTCCAGCTATTTGAAACAACAGAATATATTATTGTTAACTATAGTCATCCTACAATGATATAGAACACTCAAACTTATTTGTCCTATCTAGTTGTATCCTGCTTTGATTCAACCAAAGCATCCAGAGACGTGCTGGGAAGCCAGGAAGTCTAAATATCAATAAATATTGATATCAATCCATAAACATTATTCACTGTAGGAGAGGTATATGCCCAAGGAAAGTGAAGAGGAAGCAGATCTATGGCAGCACATATGCATACCCACATTCAATCACACATATTTACATCTTAGAATCCTTCCTTTTTCTTCTGATTAAAAAAAAAAAAAAAAAAGACTGGGTCAAAGTGAGTGTCAAATGGGTGTAAGCAGACATATTTGCAGGATGATTTGTGAAAGACATTTCTGTGCTAAGAAGCAGAGCCAAGGTTCCTGGTACTTTCAGTACAATGCAGAGAACACTGTGCTAATAGTTATAGTAAATCCAATGAAAACTCACATTGAAGGATGTGAAAGCCTAACACCCAAAGGCAAACTTATTTTTCTGTTCATAAAATTGCATCCTTGTGCAACAACACAGAATCATAAAATTAAGAAGTAGAGGAGCTTTGGAGGTCACCCAGTTTAACCCTTCACTTGATATATATAGTCTTGACATAATATCCCTGTTAAGAATAATCTTCTACCTTGATAGAGCTTGGCATGAGGCTCAAAAATACCTGCAATAGTTCAATCATTAACCTCACTCATAGAGCCAGAAATGCAGAAATATAATCAGCATTTTCAGACACTGTATGGAGTATTCTATATGTGTAAAGAATTGCACCAGAAGCAGAAGGAAATGGAAGATTTCATGGATTTATGAAAAATAACTTCTGCTCTCAAAAGAGGTAGGGAGGTATTAGTTTACAGAAAAAAAAATGGAAAAATAAAAAGGAAATTCTAAGTATAGTACTAGTACAGAAGTAACAATTCCATATTTAAAATCGGAACACAATGCATTATAGGCAAAGATTATTGCATACGGAAGAGCAATCAGCACCATTTTATGATGTTGCCCGGCTGCAACTACTGCCACGATCTTATTTTGTCAAAGTAGCGAAAGGATGAAACAATCAACTAAGCAACCAAAGGTTCTTTGTTGTGTCAGGAATGATGGGTATGAGAACACAAGCCCCATTAGATAATAAGGTACATAATGTTGGGAACCATACCAAATTTTTGTTTGTTTAAACCAGTTGTTATAACTAGTATCATATCTAGCACATGGACAGACTCATACTTACAGGAAAAAATAAATCCTGAGTCATTTTTTAATGGGAAGTGGTGTGATTATCATACCAATAGGAACAGAAAGCAGTAACGTCTGGTCTTCATAAGTGATTTTCAATGGGGTAAGTATTAAATAAAGTGAGAAATGGGTATTAAAAAGCTTCCAATAATCGAAGGGTTCTTTACGGTTAGTATCAGGTTTCTATATCTTTCTATTCATCCTCTAACATAGTTCATTTCACGTTTTCATTAAAGTTTGAAAATTGTGTTGTTGTGTTGTTTTCCCAAGTAAATCCTACTTGGAACCCAAGTTATATAAATAGATAAAAGCAAAGTTGGCAAGAGTAGTAGCTTTTTTTTATAGGAAACATCTTGAGACGCCTCTAATGAATGCTAGAAGTCTTTGGAACAGAGTTTTAAAACCACTGCCCTGAAAGATTCACTAAGTGAATTACATATCTAAGGTGCAGTGTTTGTGTTCTTGTGTTAGGGCTTTATATAATGCTGATTGTAGGAAGGAACAATAATTTCCAAGGCTGACATCTCTGAACTGTAGTATGTCTCAGAGATTTAAGATAAGGAATGTTTGGATCCTACCTTTCATAAGTGACAAGGGAAACTAGTCGAAATCAAAGGAGAGACATCTTGCCATGATGGAAGTTAATAGGAATCTGTGTAACATAGAGCACATGAATACTCTACATAAGAAATCTCCCACAAGGCAAGTATGATACAGGCTTTTTGAGATTCAATAAATGCAAAATAGGTTGGTAAGTTTTAACAATGTGTTGTGTGCATGTTACAATATGAAATGCCACATGTGAATAAACCAAACGAGAGTGATAATTACAAAAGCTAACAAAATAATATGATAAAAATAATTCTTTAAAAATTATTCAAGGATGAGAAGTAGAATCAGTCTTGTGGAAGCTTTTAAAAATTCATATCATGACCAAAAAAGTGAGGGGAGGTGGTATTTTTATCAGGTTTCTCTTGTGGCTTAGATGAGATTGCCCTCAAACTCATGAAAAGTAGTTACCCCTTCATTAAGCATGTATTGAGTACCTACCATGCGGAATCGCATATTAGTTATTATAGGGATGCAGCAGTTAAACAAAATGTCTCTGACTTGTGGAAGTTCACAATCTAAATGGAGAGAATCATGCTTTTATAAAACCGCTGCTAGGATACAAGGCATATTGTGGTAAATTCTATTAGACATACTGGGGTTAAATCAGTGGGCAGTCTTGAAAATTGGAGAGAGGAACTTAGAGCTTAAATGATGAAATGAGAAAACACTGAAAGTAGGTTTAGTACATAATAATACCTGTCTTTGAGGACAATCACTCTGATAGTCCTGTGTACGTGTGTGTGTGTGTCTGTGCATGCATGTGTGCTCGTGTATGAATGCATAGGCATGTAAAAAGAAAGAGATTTAATTTTTATTTATTTATGTTTTTAGGCAGGGTCTTGGTCTGTCACCTAGGCTTGAGTACAATGGCGTGATCTCACCTCACTGCAACCTCCACCTCCCGGCTTCAAGCAATTCTCCTGCCTCAGCCTCCCAAGAACTTGGAACTACAGGCACATGCCAGCATTCCTGGCTATTTTTTAAAAATATTTTTAGTAGAGATGGGTTTCACCAATTTGGCCAGACTGGTCTTGAACTCCTGACCTTAAGTGATCTGCCCACCTCAGCCCCCACAAGTGCTGGAATTACAGGTGTGAGCCACCACGCCTGGCCAAAAGGGAAGAGATTTAAAGCAAGTAGATCAGTTAGGAAGCAGGGATGAATCTAAGCCTTATTACCTAAACCAGCAATACGTAGAGTAGAAAACACAGGATGAAACAGAGGAAATATACTCTTGAATGCTAAGAAGGAATACGATGGTTTAAGGTATCTGGGTAACAGATTATCTGCACCTCTTAAAAAAAAGGCTACCAAGCAAAGAAACAGATTCTTGTCACTTGGGGGCCTAAGATAAACCAACCTATTTCTCATCTGGATCTATATCCTGCCCTTGAAAATAGATAATAAAAATAAATACATTTCAAAATTAAATAAATAAAAGGACTTCAGCAGTCAGTTTTAGGCAAAACAATGTTCTATCTCGATAAAACTCCCTACCTGAAGTTCCTTTAGCGCTATATGTTCTCACTATGTTTTCTTTCCTCTTTCCTCCTCCTGCAGCAGTCTTGGTCCTTGGGATTTTATCAAATTGGATTTTAATCATTTTACATTTTATGAGAAGATATTGTATCCCAGTGTCTCTGCAAGGGTCTCAGCTACCCAACTTCTACTACCTAAAAAAATGCCTCTTACTAGCAGTGTCCTCCTCCTCCTTCCTGCAGCATAACCCCTATGATTGTGACGCAGTTTAAATTTCTCAAGAATATAAGCAAACAGGATGAAAACAAGGACTTACATGCCAAGGCTTCTTTCTGTCTGCTTGTGCTGCTTCCTGCTGTACTTCAGTCCCCACAAAACATGAAAACCTTTGTAGATATCTGGAAACAGTTTCATCTATGGTAACTTCCTCAAATAATTTCTCTGCTTAGAAAATAAACACACTAGGTGGAAGAGACACAGAACTATGGTCGCTATGGTTGCTATTTGCGGTGGTCTAAGGAGGAAGAAGTTGACACACCTAGTAACAGCTACTGTCAGCCTTACACATCCTGGGACTCATACGGTGCTGTAGAGAAGAGGTTGTTCACAATATAAACATGTATCCAGCAAGGAGGACCTGCCCATTCCAATGGAAAACGCTTATAAACAACCCCTTAAGAAATGTATCTTGTGTGGAAAGCTTATAGATTACAAGAATGTACAGCTTTTGTCCCAGTTTGTTTCTCCATTTACTGGATGCATTTATGGAAGGCACATTACAGGTCTTTGTGGGAAGAAACAGAAAGAAATCACAAAAGCAAGTAAGAGAGCTCAAATAATGGGGTTTATACCAGTTACATACCAAACTCCTGCATATCTCAAGGACCCTATAATTTGTAACATCAGATACAGGGAATAAATTCTATCATGCTACCACCAATAAACTTATTTTACAGTTAAAAAAATAAAGAAAATAAACACACTAGTAAGATCATAGAAGGGTATAACTTTTGTACTCAAGAACTCCCTGTTGGAGAATGCCATCTATGCTTGGTGGCTGCACATTAGAGGGTGAATTTGGGTAGAAGGAAGAGGTTAGAGAGGGAAGAATTGATTAGGTGAGTGTTATCAGTCCATTCTCACACTGCTATAAATAAATACCTGAATGTAATTTATAAATAAAAAAGGTTTACTTGGCTCATGGTTCTACAGACTGTACAGGAAGCATGGCTGGGGAGGCCTCAGGAAACTTTCAATCATGCTGGAAGGGGAAGCAGGCATGTCTTACATGGCCGGAGCAGGAAGATTCAAGTGAAGGGGGAGGTGCTACACACTTTTAAACAACCAGCTATCCTGAGAACTCACTCACTGTCATGAGAACAGCAAGGGGAAAATCTGCCCCCAGGATCCCATCAGCTCCCACCAGGCCCCTCTTCCAACATTAGGGATTACGATTTGACATGAGATTTAGGCAGGGACACAAAATCCAAACCGTATCAGTGACATGTTGACAGTCCCCAAGAATATTGTCAGAAAACAATGTCAGAAAATGTACCTAATCAACTGCTGCTAGAAACAAATACTTTTGACCGCCTAATCTTTTTAGTAGTTTTTGTTATTGTTGGCCAAAGAAGTAATATTTGTTCTAAGTACATATAACATATTTATAATAGCATTAGGACAAACAGCTTGGATTTAGATCTGAATATGTTTGCTTATTTTCATTCAATTATTTTTTCAAATGACAAATGTTTTTGAGATTATATACTTAGTCTCCAGAACATCAGAGGTAATATGTACAATAAATATATGTCAGGTTCTATGCTTTGTCTTGGGGGTATATACATGCATTACATGAATACAGTCCCTGCGCTCATGGAACCTGAAGTTCAATTGGGGCAATGGACACTATTCAAATAACTGCTCAAATGAATTTATAATTATAACTATAAAGGAAAGACAGGCAAAATACAAGATGCAAGGAGAGTTCATTACCTGAAGTGGAGATATGAAGATTTGGATTTTTTTATCCTAGATATTTTTATCATTTTTCTGTTAAAAGCTAGAGTATTAGAAATGATATTAGCTGGGTGTGGTGGCTCACGCCTGTAATTCCAGCACTTTGGGAGGCTAAGGTGGGTGAGGTCAGGAGTTCGAGACCAGCCTGGCTAGCCTGGTGAAACTCTGTCTCTACTGAAAATACAAAATTTAGCTGGGCATGGTGGCAGGCACCTGTAATCCGAGCTACTTAAGAAGCTGAGGCAGGATGATTGCTTGAACCCAGGAAGAGGAGTGCACCCTTGCACTCCAGCCTGGGAAACAGACCGAGACTTCATCTAAAAAAGAAAGAAAAAGAAAGGAAAGGAAAGGGAAGAGAAGAAAAAAAAGGGAAGGAAAGGGAAGGAAAGGAAGGATAGTAAACAAGTTAAATACCTGTTACAGTGAGGAAAAGAGCTGTTCCATAGGGAAGATTTCTGGGAGAGGGAAAAACATGGGTGATGTGATTTGAAACGACTTTTAGTTAATAGAAAAGGATCATACAATTCTTCTTATGATGTAATAAACTGCTCATTTTCAAGGCTGAGGAAGTGGAGGAAAAAGATAAAATGTCAGATATGCCTGGATTTGATGACCAATAGTTTTACAGGCTAATTATTTTGTTACCTACAAAAGTTATGCTTTCTTTACTGAATTGCATCTCTATAAGTAGAACAAAGTAACCAACATAATACAAAACATAGCCATTATGATGGCTATTACTATAAAAATTTTTCTAAAGTTTTGAAGAGAGAATAATAACCTCAATGTGATGTTTTGTGGGCAGTGCTGTGTTAAATAGCTATTACTTTTTACCACAAAGATGGTTGCATCCTTAAGATTGGTTAAGTGATTCCATGAATATGATTTGTAGAATATTGAAAGAGCTGCTGAAATAAAGGCAGCAAATGAATGCTGCTAAAAGTCAGCCAAGAACAGCCCAAGATAATTTTCATAGTGTTTTGTACTCCAGGTAATTCTTTTAACCATTAGTTTTGCCCTGTATGTAGGAATTGTGCTTGGTCAAAGAAATAGTATTTGATCTAAGTACATATAAAATCCTTATAATAGCATTATAACAAACAACTTGGACTCAGATCTGGAGACGTTTGCTCATTCAGTCAATTATTTTTATCAAATGACAAATTTGAAAAATTCATACTTCATCCAGGTATAACTTAGTTGTAAAAATCAGAACACTGCCAAACAATTCAAACACCCTTACTCGAGTCATTATGTCAGCTTCTTTCATCCTTCCTTCCCTAGAGTTATGCTAACACAATAACAAAGGGCAGATTTACAGTCCAAACTGAAAAGTCATAATTCAACACATAATTCTTCAGTCGTCAATGCCAAATGAACATTGATGATGAAGTTTTGAACTGACGTAATTATTTTTAAAATACTTCTAAATCTACACAGAAAGTTTATGTCTATAATGACTTAACATATCCAAAACGAACCTGTTTCCTAAGGAGGCACATCGTTCACAGTACCAGAAACCCTTGCAAGTGTTGCATAATGATAACATCAATATAACTTATGCAAAGTACAAGCCTCCTAAATACTTAGCCTTTATATGTCCCCTTATTTTCACAAAGCACTTTCAGACAAATTATTGTTATTCTTCATCACAATATCCTAAGACAGACAGCCATTATTGTTCAAACACCACACTCCCATCTTCATTGCCACTGTGACCAAAGACTGATATTCCAATCAGATGTCTATGCATCTGATTTCCTTAGAATGAGATTTAAGAATTTAGATCTACAGATCCTATCACAGACTTATTGAATAAAAATCCCTTTTGTAGGAATCAGGGATCTATATTTTTATAAAGATCACCCAGGTAACTGTGTTTCAGTCTACCCAATGATTGCGTTTAGGAATCATTGTTGTGGAACAGTCACAGAATAAAACTTAAATATGAAAAGATACAAGTTTTGTTAAAAATGAATAGAACATATTCTGTTTCAGCTTAAATGGGAATTGCTACCCTGATCTGTGCAGGTAGTCTCCAAATGTGTTATGTTTGAAAGGTTCTTTTAAATTAAAAAAACTAGAAATCATTCTCCCATGGAAATAACTTGGTAGATACTGGTAGACTCCAAGAACATTCATGACGCCTCTGTAGCAAATGATGTGCCCAAATAATAACACCATGAAGAACTATTTCAGTTATTCCTAAGCTGCTTTTCATAAAATACATTTCCTACAGGAAAGTAGATACCATATTTTAGAAATTAGTTACCTTATTTGTTTATAAAAACACTGAATGTTTAAATTAAATATATATTAAACTCATATGTATATTAAATATATATATATTATATATGATGGTGAATAAAACAGAAATAGTCTAGCACTCATGAAACTTACAGTCTAATCTAGAAGTCTGCCAATTAAAACAAGCAATTAGAGCATCATGAATGCTATGACAAGATGCTACGGAGATGTCCAAAGATGCAACTCGATTTTTTCAGGGTAGGTATTTCTATATAAGTGAAGAGGGAATAGACAAAATGGTTAAAGAAAATAAGAAGACTGTCTAGAGAAAATCTTTCCTAATACCATTTCTAAATAGAATGGAGAAAGGGCAATGAAGAGCCACCCGTGTTTTGATATTGTTGTTGTTTGCTTGTCTTTTCACTAGAGATATCTGAATCCCACACCAGACCTACTGAATCTGAATTTTAGGAGAGAGTTGAGTCTGGTAATGTATATTTTTGTGCATTCTTATAATAGGATATATTTTTTGAGGTTTTTTTTTTAAATAAAGGTCGAAATTTTAGCATCACAATGACTATTATAGATTACTGAGAGAGGTCCATAAACAAAGAACACAGGGTGGAGTCAAAGCTTAGGTCTAATTGCTGGTCTCTGTTTACACCTGCATAAAATATAATAAATACCTCCTTCAGTTAGTATCTCCTTCGAGTTTTCAAATTTGGCCTTATTGATAGATTTCTGACTTTAGGCAGATGCAGGCTGTTTTGATATACATTGAAGAAGAGAATTATCTGTATGTGACCTCTGGAGCCAGAATGATTGAAGTGGTGGGGATAAAACGAAACCCATAGATGATTTCTTTTTTAAGAAAATGCCCTAGATTTAAAACCGAGGAAACAAGATAAGGTTACATCCCATACCTCCAGCACAGCCAAGCACACTTTTCTAAGTACCAGAGAAATTCAATTCAATTCAGCATGATTGCATGCTTATTGCATGGAAGAAAGTGTTGCAAGATACGTACAAGTAAGACAGTGACTTTAAGAGGTTTTTAATTTGTGGGAATAGAGGATAGTATCAGGTAGGAAATAAACACATACACAGGTATTAGGGCAGTGTAATGGGTTAGTTAGAGCATATGGGACCTTGAAGCAGATGGGATTGGGTTGGTACATCAGTTTCAACTTTTTGGTTGGGTGATTTTGAACAAGTTACTTTATGTTTTAGAGCATACGTTTCCTTATTTCTAAAATGATGACAAGGTAGTATTTACCACATAAGATAGAGTTTCTGGCATACTGTTATCATTCAAATAAATGACAGTTGCCCATTTAGTATTAATATAGGGATCATCTTTATATTTTAGTGAATGGTCAACATTTCTAATCAGAAGACCTAGAAAGGTTTCTAATAGGCAAAGATTAGATTTAAAAGCATCCCTGATAATAAAAATAGTAAGAAGGAAAAAATAAAGTGATATCAAAATTAGGATGCACTTTGAGGAAGAACAAGTAGGACACATCAGAGTAGAGAGGAAAATAGGCAAAGGAGCAGAGGAAAAGTTGTAGATACTGGGTTGACTGATTCTAATGACGGAGGACATTTTCTTTTTTTTTTTTTTTGAGACGGAGTTTCACTCTTGTTACCCAGGCTGGAGTGCAATGGCGCGATCTCGGCTCACTGCAACCTCCGCCTCCTGGGTTCAGGCAATTCTCCTGCCTCAGCCTCCTGAGTAGCTGGGATTACAGGCACGCGCCACCATGCCCAGCTAATTTTTTCTATTAGTAGAGACGGGGTTTCACAATGTTGACCAAGATGGTCTCGATCTCCTGACCTCGTGATCCACCCGCCTCGGCCTCCCAAAGTGCTGGGATTACAGGCTTGAGCCACCGCGCCCGGCCGACGGAGGACATTTTAATGTGAATAGATATGGGAGCCATTTTATAAGCAATAAGGCTTTTGAACAGGAGGAGAAAACATCATCATATGTGCTGTATGATGTCAACTTTATAACAGGTACAAAATTTGAACCTGGGAGAACAGAAAGTAGACTCTGGGAGACTCATTCAAAGACTAGGTCACATGAAGAATTAGAAGGCTCTGAAATCATTATTATCATCATCATATCTTCATCATCAGCTTCACTTTCATCATCGTTATAGCTAAATTTATCAAACTTTTATGTATTAACTAATTTAACTTTACCACAAGCCATGATGCATTTTACTACAATTATTTCCAGTTTACAGATGAGAAAAGAGAGGCACACAGAGGTTAAGTAACTTAATAGATCTTAGTAAGTGAAAGGACAAGAGTATAAATCCTGACAGTCAACTCTAGCATTTGCATTCTTGCTTATTATGTTACACTGAACCCAGGAGGTAAGTACAGAAGTTCGCTGTCATTTTAAGACAGAATCAATATGACCAGGTAACTGAGTGAGAAATAAGGGAGAACGAGGAAGTCAAAAATAACTCAGACATTTTGACCTGGGGTAACTGGGATTTGGGGATATCTTTAAAAATATAAAATTTGGTACAATAGAGTTTATATTTCAGCAGGAGCGTTTAAAACCTGTGTTTCAGGTACCTGCAAGCACACTTGAGTTTCAGATACAATTGTTACTAACAGACTCAGTTACCTGATTGAAAGACATTTTTAGTATCATATATGTTTTTAGTGCCTTTTATGGGATCTTACTATATTTAAGGCTTTCTAGAATTCTTGCCTTGCTTGGTACTGAATCTTGCTGGTTGATTTTTCCAGTTCTTTATCATTGTTTTTCTCTTCCTCAAAGATTTCATTTTTCTCTTTCCAACAAGAGATTCTTTGACTTCACTGTATAGTCACAGTTTTGTTTTCCTTTCACCATTCCTTGGTCTGTTTGATTCTTAGAATCCATATATCTTGAATTTCCAATGAAGTCTTCTAAATGTTTCCAGATTCCTTGTGATTTAACTTTGTATATTTTTTCTTTACTTATTTTTTTTTTCAGTTCTCACATTTTGGCACAGTTTCATTTCCTGGAGATTAATAGCTTGGTGATAGATTTCTTCATTTTTCCCCTCTCCCTCCAGAATTTTGTGATTTTACTTTTTACACATTTACACATATCTCCAGTATCAGTTCTTGTTTAAATATAAGGATTATCTCCAGACATATTCTTTTCATTTGAGTTCTAAACACCTACTGTAGAATGTAGTCATTTATCTCATCTGAAAATCTTATCTTGTCTTTTTTTTTCCCCCGTGTGGGTATTTATACACTCCATGTATGGCCAACCCTTAACCATGAATATTACTACTTGCTCTTCTTTTACAGATGCTCTGTGTTCCTCCATATTTTAAGAGCAGTCTCATGGTTTTGAAGAGATAGTTTAGAGTGTATCCCTATGACCTCATTTTATTATTTGTGTTCCTCCACACACAGGGATTCTATCATACAGTGTTTCCGTTGTACTATAAGGTTTTTACTCTGTTTTCATTTATACCCTCCTTCACATACAATGCTTCAGATCTCCCTTATGTATCCTCCTTTTAGATTTTGCAGGCTACACTCATTATACTCTATTGATTACCATTCCTCCTTAATGCCACCTAGTATTAAATACAGTTATCTTAACATATTCAACAGATGTTGAATATGGTGCTATGCTTTGAAACATTCTAATTATCTATTGTCATTCTTTAACAGTAAATTAATGTTCAGGCTTTTTAAATTCACTGTAGCAGCATGAAAGCTTTCCAGGAGAAAATTATTTATCTAGCTGTTACCTGCACCACACCCAGTGCTATTAGTTACTGCTGAAAATGGAGGAGTTGGGGTAAAAGGTGAGAAGGAGGAAAACGAAGCAAAAAAAAAAAAAAAAACCTCTCTAGTTTTTCCTTTAAAGAAAAGTAATGATTTTCTCCTGAAAGGAAATCAAAGGCTGCATGAAATGCCTACCCCTTTAAAAAAAAATTATAAGCTGATTTTTTTAATGCCAGGTACTTTTATCCTTGTAGCATAAAGGCAAAGAATGAATGAAATGTGGAAAATGAAGGACATGTGACAGCATCAAAGAAGTGAAGCAAAGCTGGAGATTGTGTGTCTGGCTATGTCAGGCCAGGGTGGGCCTTTTTAGGCAGACCATTAAGGCAATCTGGCTGCCAGATGAAGTCTTTATGAAAGGGCAGAAAAGATGTATAAAGTCTTTTTGATGTTTTAAAGGAAAATCTCCTTTATACCTACCCCTCCCTCTTTTCCTCCATCATCTTGTCCTGACCAATACCATCTCCTCTTGCAAGGCAAACCACAACCATCTGTAGAAGTGTTTTATGTTTTATAGCATTTGGATTTTGGCTTGATCTCTATCTTGTGTGATACAGGGAACATTTTTAGTTTCTGCTGGGAGAAAATGGTGAATTCTTCTGTAGAATTGGTAGATGCCTCTAGGACATTTTGAGAAGCAGTGGTTAATCAGAGTAGAATTAATCAAGATCTATTTACCTAATCAAGATAAGGATAATTTCTTGAATAGATTTAATTATATCATATTGGCACCATTAGGACATCCTGACATATCTCCTCATTTTATAAAGAGAAAACCAAGCTTCAAGGACTCAAAATTAGTCCAATAAAATTATAGGACTGCATTCTATTTCTCCACACTCTTGCTTCTTACACCATATAATCTTTCTCTTTATTTGCAGAAGACCTAAATTACCATTTCCACTTGTGGCTTCTCTTCCTTGGTATTTTAATTTTACTCTATCCCTCTGTCCTGGAAAATCATTTGACCAGCAGGGTTTGCATCAACTGGATATGCCTCTCAGTATATTCAGCCTGTGGCTTTGGACACAGCTGAGTCAGCATAAAAGAAAAGTCCTGTTATGCATGAGAGTATTTCTAGCGGTAGTAGGTGGAAGGAGGGGCAACCAGGTGGTGGGAGGGGTGTTGGTGTGTGTAAATAATAACGATCATATTCACTGAGACAATAAAAAACACAACAAAGCATGTATCATGCTGTTATCTTGATCTCTCTGATCTTCACAGTTCTTCTAAATTAAATGTTTTCAATTCTTTTATCCTTCAGCTCTATATCAGCTTCTTGGCCTATTTTGTACTCTTTCCATATTGCACATGGTTCATAGGTGGTGCCACGTTAGTTTAGCTGGATATCCTAGTGACGTGTAATGCAAAAGTGGACTGGCTTAAGAGGAAACCAAAGATATCCTAAATTTAGGCCCTAACTGCCGATATCTATATAGGTATCTTTGAGCAAATTACAGATGGTAAACCTGGCCCAGAAAAAGGATGAAAAATTAAGATATTAGACTTACTGAATTTTAAAGTGCTTTTCAGTACTAGCTATCTCAAACAACCACAGAAAAGGAAAAAAATTCAGCCTTTTATTCTTTCTTTGCTTGGTCTCTACTTTCTACTCATCTTTCACAATTACAGTGATCTTTCTATTGCCTCAGATGCCAGTAGTGCATTTTTTCAAAGAAGCAAGAACCCAGCAAACATGAAAGCTTTGTATTCTTCCTATTCCTTTTCCACTTGACAGAAAACTCTTCCTTCACAGATATTACACAGTAAGGTATTGAGTTATGAAACTTCCCTCTGACTCACACAGCATCTTTCTTTTCCCAGTACATAGCTTCTTTACAATAGCCGCACCAAAGGTATATCACATTCTGATTTATCTTACATAGTTACAGAAGGCATAATCTTCCCTTTGTACACATTTTTTTCACTTTTACTTTACATTCAGGGGCACAAGTGCAGGTTTGTTACATTGGCACCCTTGCATCATGGGGGTTTGTTGTACAGATTATTTCATCACCCAGGTATTAAACCTAGTACCCATTAGTTATTTGTTTCTGATGCTCTCTCTCCTCCCACCCTCTGTCTTCCGATAGGCCCAAGTATGTGTTGTTTCCCCTATGTGTCTGTGTGTTCTCATCATTTAGCTCTCATTGATTAGTGAGAACATACAGTATTTTGTACACATTTTTCTTTGCATATCATTCCAACACATAAAAACATCAAGCTCTTTCAAAGTTCATTGGTGCTCCTTACTGGTGTCAAATATCATATCTATATGCCCTTAAATGCCGTCGCCATCCCGACCATTTGTTAGTGGGAATTCTTTGCCTCAATTAGTGATCCTTCTATGTATAAGGAAAAGCAAATGTACAAAAGCCATTGCATCTAAAGTGCCTCCTATCAGACCCATGCTTTTCCAGGAAGACCCCCCAGGAATAGTTAACTTTGAGATCACATGCAGCCCGATCGATTAAAGGTCTAATTTGATACCATACAACATATTTATAAATGCCTGGTATCTGCATGTTTCCCGAGGGAAGCCCCATGGGAGCCATTAACCTGTGATGCCTCAGGGCTTCTTCCTTGGCCTAAAATCCCAGGGACTTTGCTGCTTCTCATTGGCAGCTGCCAAAACTGACTCCATCCTCTTGACTTTCTAGTCTCCCTTTAGCCTGTTTGAAGAGTAAAATGCAGTCTGTTTATTTGCTCTGAAGTTCTTCCTGGCCTTGCAAGATTCACACAAGCTTCTTTTATTATAACCTAAAGATACGTTGTAAACCACTCCTGGGAAACGGGATAGTAATAATAAAACAATGTGATGAGTTTATTTGCTCAGTTAACATGTATTTCTTGAGCTTCTACTATATTGCAGGAAAGGGGGAATTCAAAAGTAAATAAGAAATGGTATCTTTCTCTAAGAGGCTCTGAGTCTAACACAAAACTCACACATACTCAGCAGATACTATGATAGAAAGATGAATGAGGAATGGGAAAAGCACAGTGAGATGGACCATTGACAGTTCTTGTTAAAAATATTCCAGAATTGTAAAAAGTCTTTGCAGTCTTCATCTCATCAGTATTGATTATTTGTGCATTTCATTCATTAATGCAATAATTATTTCTGAGCACCTACTACAAGTCAATTTTATTCTAGGTGCTGGAGATACGATAATAAAGAACAACTAATTCATTAGCTTCTATTCTAGTGGGGGAATAATAAACAGATAATAAACAAGTGAACATATAGTTTCAGGTCATGGTACCGAAAGTACTATGAACAAAAAGTGGATAAAGATTAATATATGGTCAATGAAGACCACTCTGAGGAGGGGACATTTCAGTGAAAGCTTAAATGAAGTAAGGCACCTAAGTGGTAGTCTAGATAAATAATTTTCCTGGTATAAGGAAGAGCAATAGAAATATTTTTGAAAAGAGAGTGGTGCTGGCATTTTTGCAGATCACAAATAAACACTGCATAGATACCGCAGAGCCTCTCAAGTGGCCATAGTGGGAATTTACACCAAGGAAATTGGCAAGTGCTACAAATCAAGGCTTCCTCTGAGTCTGGATGACATTTAGAAAATACTGTGTCTTGGCAATGTGACACATCTAGAGGAAAAGCCCACTTATTTCTTAGACTTCAAAAAGCAAAACTGGCCGGGCACGGTGGCTCACGCCTGTAATCCCAGCACTTTGGGAGGCCGAGGCAGATGGATCACGAGGTCAAGAGATCAAGACCATCCTGGGCAACATGGTGAAACCCCGTCTCTACTAAAAATACAAAAAATTAGCTGGGCATGGTGGCACGTGCCTGTAATCCCAGCTACTCAGGAGGCTGAGCAGGAGAATTGCCTGAACCCAGGAGGCGGAGGTTGCGGTGAGCCGAGATCGTGCCATTGCACTCCAGCCTGGGTAACAAGAGCAAAACTCAGTCTCAAAAAAAAAAAAAAAAAAAAAAAAGCAAAACCATCTCATTCTAAGGAAGGCCTTCAACAGAGATAGACAGTCCCAGAAACTCAGCCCTGTGACCACATTGCCTGAAAACTCCCAAAACTGCTTGGATTTAGGGTAGAAGAAACCATTAGAGAAGGTCCTAATGCATTTTGATATGTTTTTAAATGGCCTTTATCATTACAAAAGGAGTAATGATCCTCACTTTTAATAATTGCAGAACCCCAATTTTCCTTTTGTACTTTTTGTCATGGGGTGACATCAGATTCATCATATGTAAATGCCAAGTAAAAGAGACACTGGCCCGTACAAAAGTGGGGACACAAAGAAGCTGTACAGAGGGATGAAACAATCACTTTGTAGTTTAAAAATACTGAGCAAGTTTCCTGTTTTTAACAAGTATGAGAGATTCAAAAACCAGATACCTAGAGTTAGTGATTCCACAATGCATGTGTACATCAAAACATCATGTTGTACATGGTAAATGCATATAATTTTATCTTTCAATATAAAAAAATTAAATAAGCTTTTAAAAGAACAGAACCAAAACCAGACACCACAATGAGCCTCAGATGCAGTCATGTACACACACACACACATACACACACACACACAAATGCATTAAGAGATCGCCACAGCTAAAATCTTTTTAAGTCTGCTGGATGATCTCTGCACCTCCATTCCAAATTCCTGGACGGTGCAATTGTCATACAAAAGACTGAAACAATTATATGTGATATGTAATTAAGCATTTATACTTCCTGTGAGTGATAGATTTACCTTCCTTTTCGCCCTTTTTATTAGACACAGCCCAGAGATAAAACCCTCAAGTTATGAGTAATTATACCCGCTGAGAAAAGTGATAGAGTGCTACACTCAGAAGGACTTATCAAGCCCTGAAAATGTGGAGTCAACACTTAAGACTTTTTTTTGTTATTATTATTTTCCCCAACACTAACAGTTTCCCAGCTTGTTCCCAGAGGGTGATAAACAAACAGTGTGTACCTGCATTTTAATGGGAGTAAACAGGACTGGCTTATTCACTTTTTTACAACACTGGCTTCGTATTTCCAAACCAGTGAGATACAGTGAAAAGTGTATGTGTCATAAACAGTGGAAAGCTACAAGGAAGATAATATTTTCTATTATTATGAATGTAATTTTGGAATAAATGGGATCATAACATTTTGTTAACGAGCCTTCTTAGCCTCCTAGAATACTCTTTCAGTTGGTGCTAGATAATAGAGAATGAATTACCCTTAGATGCCTTCTGAGGCCTATGCTAAGTCAGATGCTCTCCCATCTTGGACATCTTTGGTGGAGAAAAACACAAGAACAAAGAACCACTGGTCTTCCAAGAGTTCATGTCTATTCCAGCTTCAGTATGTGTTACTATGAAATCTTATTTAAGGATGGAACAAAATAGGTGAATTTGTGAGGCAGTGTCAAATTTAGTTTTCTAAGACTCACGGTTTTATGCTGGGCTCAGTGGATACTTAAAACATTGGTTCTCACACTCTAGTTTGTGTAAAAATTAGCTGTCTTGCTTGTTAAGAATGCAAACGTCTATCTTCCATACACAGAGACTGTTTTGATTGGCTTGGGATGAGGGTCACGAATCTGCATTTTAACAAGAAAGCAACATAAGAGACACTGATGAAGTGGCCCAAGGGCACACATTGAGACATAACCCTAAGGGATCTACAGATGGGTTTTAGGAAGCCTGTGAATGCCTGATACAGTATGAAGTATTCATTGAGTTAGTTTTTAGGACTTCACATTTTTTGGGGGGATTCCCAAATGACTCTGCAGTCCAAGGAAGGTTAAGAACATTTCAGGGCACAAGGCAGTTTTGGGCTGAGAATTCCACTCAACTTTTGGATCCCAGCCAGCTTCACTGAGTCCCAGGACAATTCAGCAGCTTGGTTTAGGGAATAGAAAAAATTTCCTCAGCTTGTCTAGTTTCCTGGTTTAGCTCTTCTGTCTTGAATCAGGTTTTTGTGCCATTCCATTTTCCCAACCTTCCTGCATGGGATTCCTGCAATTAGCCAATGACTTATTTCAGGAACTTGACGGGGCCTCTAAAGCCAGGTTTTCTAAACTATAATAGTTTTTTTAAATGATTAGTGAATAATAAATATTAAAAATGTACAAATCACATCTCTGAATTATTTTCATCCATATCCAAACATCAGATTTAACTCCTTCATCACTTAGATAAACATGATTAACTTGAAGTGTGATCTCCAGTAAATTACTTAACAGCCACATGACTTAGCTTCTCCGTCTACATACTAGGGACACAAATATCCATCTAAATTGCTGATTTACTGAGGGAAAAAATAAGACAACAAACATAACCTAACCTAAATAATCATTTAAAATATTCTACTACAGCAATGTATTATTCTTGCGACTAAAAGATTTGTGTGACTTCTGTGGCTTTGTGATTGTTAAATTCATAGGAACAAATGTCATTGTATTGGATATTAATATAATAATTCGTGAGCCAAATAAGGGCTTAGACAAAGGCTTTCTGATTGTTCTGATCAGTGAGAGGTAGCTTGAGAAGCACCTTTTGCTGCATTGATGATGCAGGAATAAACATAAGAATTGGAAGGAAATGGAACAAGAGCAGATGTATGAGGAAATACCAGAGACCAATTCTAAATCCTAGTGTTCCATCTACTTCCTATTCTTTAATCACTTGCTTTTCTGCCCAGTCATCCTCACCAATTTTTACATTCCATTACTCTCTAAATTTCTGTCTTCTTTAGTAAACCTTTCTCTCTCACATTTTCTTCTCTCTGCCTGAGTCTTTGTTTCTTTCAGTCTCACTCATTTTCCCTGTATCTCCCAATATGCTTGTGGGAATGAAATCAGAATGAGTTGAAAGATGTAAAGGCATACAAAAATATTAATAAGTGACACCTGGAAAGATGGAAAATTAAAGAAACGTATTAGGTGATGAGTCAGCAAACATAGAAACACGGTAAAGTTTGTGCCCCACTCCAAATCATTTCTGTTATAACCTTGTTAATGGTTAGTGCTGTGCTACTCCATGCTTCCAGTGGTTTTTCTTATGAAGCAATTAGGTTACTGGAATAGATTATCTCTAAGGACCTTTTCAGCTCTGAAAGACAGGCTTAATGATCAGGGAGCTATTCATGATAAAGACTAAATTTCCAGTCTAATTTCCTCTACCTGGTAAATGTAATTGGATTACACTGGTACCAGAGGTACTTCAACCACCACTTAATTAGATAACTTTTGCAGTGCTTTGCCAACAAGTGCACTGTAATAGAACAACTCCATGGTAGTTGAATAGTTTCCTGTGCAATTAGAAGTGAGGATGAACCTGGAAACCATCATTCTCAGCAAACTGACACAAGAACAGAAAATCAAACACTGCATATTCTCACTCATAGGTGGGTGTTGAACAATGAGAACACATGGACACAGAGAGGGGAGCATCACACACTGGGGTCTGTGGGAGGAGAAATAGGGGAGGGACAGTGAGGGGTGGGGAGTGGGGGAGAGATAGCATGGGGAGAAATACCAGATATAGGTGATGGGGAGGAAGGCAGCAAATCACACTGCCATGTGTGTACCTATGCAACAATCTTGCATGTTCTTCACATGTACCCCAAAACCTAAAATGCAATAAAAAAAGAAAAAGAAAAAAAAAAAGTGACGATGATGGTGATGTTATTATTCTTTACTTTTATAAAGCTTTTTATTTATAAAGCACTTTCATATACACAAACTTACTATGTCCTCCCTAAAATCATGACCTAAAGGTTTTACAAATTTACATTTTACAAATGAGAGTGCTGAGCTTGCAATTATTTGATTTGTTCAAGGTTAAACAGGGACAGTAAGGCAGTTTTTCATCATCCAAAAAGAAAGTAAATCAATTCCTCATGGCCCAACTTCTCCTCTGGTGTTATGGCAATTGGAGGACTTCAATTCACTGAGAAAGGTCCTCTTCAAATTCCCATATATGGAATTATTTGTCATAATAGACATAACCAAAAAGCCTTGGAATCATTAATTCCTAGTAGAGAAGTTCATAGAAGCAATTGTTTTTGGAAAAGCAGGATACCATTTGTCTTTTCATGTAATGATCTTTCAAAGTTAAATGAAATGCTCCCCATCTGAAAGACTTGGTGAGCCTCATAAAAAACAAACAAAAAAAAGGTATATTTACAGACAAACAAAAATTATGTTTGCAGTAAGCCAGACACTGTGTTAGACAATGGCAGATCCCGTTTTGTAACACATGCTTCATTTTGGTATTGAAACAAGCTCAAATTCATATTTAAAACAGAAGCTGAAGAAGATCAGAAAGCCTGGCCACCAGAATGTAGGAAAATACATCTAATATTTCCCACCCTTCCATCCATACCACCTAAATAAAATATTATGGTAAAACGAAGATTTTAAAGCCATGAAAGTGAAACATTAAAACGCTAGCTAAAACAACAAAATAATAAGTTCAGTACTTTTTGTGAATTAAACACCACAATATCACCAGCTCTACAGTGATCATCCCATTGCTGACCCTAGTTCAGTCACGCAGCCACTTCTTTAGCAGTGCACAGTGTTTGCTAAGTCATGATGAGTTTCAGACAGAAAGCAGAAAGCCAATTGCAGTCAAGGTGCAATTGGAACTGACCATTCCAAAGCTTACCAGTTAATGCAATCTGACTCCTATAGGAGAGAAATCAGGGTTAAAAGCACATCACACTAGGAGGAGGTGGCAAAGGTGAGAGAGGTAAGGGGTGATGTCCATTAGAAGACGGATGCCAGATTTTTCCACCAAACTAGGATATAGCAAGCTGACGATGGACAACTGCTCACGGCTCCCATGGGAGACCCCAGAGAGAAATGCGGAGAAGAGTCCAAGAGCAATATAGGCAGTGGAAGAGACAAACCAAAAAAAAACCAAACGAAACAAAAAAAAACCCCAACATCCTTTTCAATTTCTCCTGTGGATCCCAAAGAAATCAAACTGCAATACTGATGCGGGGGGGATTCTTAAATAGCCCACTACACCTCTTATCCTGCCCAATTCCTGCCTTGTGCTCAGCTAAATCATTGATTAAGATTCAGGTTTGGTACAATACAAAAAGGGGTTTATAAAGATTATCAGAGACAATCATAAGTCTTGACATTAAAGTAGATTTGAAAAAACTATTAAAGTAGATTTGGGAAAACCACTAAAGTAGATTTGGGAGAATATACACTTCCATGCTGGTCCTTGACCTATTATTCTAAGAGTTTTCTTCGTTCTTTCCCTTCTTTTCTGAATCATTGTGCAGCAGACTGGTACAGGCTGTATTTCCCAGGATCCCCTGCTAACTGGGTTCATTCAGAGAAATGTGCTAACAGAAAACCGGAGTATAACAGCAGGGAGTAGGCAGTGTATTTCTCTCCCTTTTCCTCTGCCTTGGTCATAGCTTTTGGCAATGGATACATTTTCTCTAGAGATCGACCCCTTGGCTCTGGTAACCCCAGTTCCCCTCCTTTGTCTCTCCAGGTGATGCTAATCAGTGGGTTACTACTCAGTGCCCTCTAATTGGCTTTTCAAAATGTCATCACTTCTGCTTTACAAGTTAGTTGAATTGAATGTTCTTTAATTAAAAATTTTGAGTGATTTCTGTCTTCTGTTTTTCTGCGTGTGTCTTCACCAATATAACCATCTTTTTTTTTTCCAGGCTTTCTATTATTAAAATCAATTTTAGTATTTCTGATTAAACAACTTTTCTCATATTAGTATTAATCAACATATCACAAATATAATTAAACAGCCAATACATACAATTCAACTGTCTTGCATAAATAGTTCTGCTAAGTTTCTCCTAAATCGGTATGACAATAAACCAACATCAGTTTGTAATGTACCACAACTAATATTGTTTAAACTATGAACAAGAAGCAAAATAAATTAACAAAAAGAAAGTTGAAGTAGCACTTGCTTAGTTTAGTTTTGGTAAAGATGGAAGCCCAAAAGTAGATGAACATATTTTTTTTTTTTTTTTTTTTTTTTTGAGACGGAGTCTCGCTCTTGTTACCCAGGCTGGAGTGCAATGGCGCGATCTCGGCTCACCGCAACCTCCGCCTCCTGGGTTCAGGCAATTCTCCTGCCTCAGCCTCCTGAGTAGCTGGGATTACAGGCACGCGCCACCGTGCCCAGCTAATTTTTTTTTTTGTATTAATAGAGACGGGGTTTCACAATGTTGACCAGGATGGTCTCGATCTCTCGACCTCGTGATCCACCCGCCTCGGCCTCCCAAAGTGCTGGGATTACAGGCTTGAGCCACCGCGCCCGGCCGATGAACATATTTTTTAAAAACTGTTCTAAGAGAAAAAAGTCTTTTAGAAAAAAAAAAAAATGAAAAAACATTTAAAGGAAAAGTCTTTTTATAAGGCAGTATTTCTCAACGTTTTGTTCATAGATCAATTATGTTGGAATCACCCAGATTATCACTAACAATATTAGATTGTTCCTAGTTCCTACCCTAAATCTACTGAATTAGTATCTTTGGTGTGTTGGAACCAAGAATCTATTTTTAAAATAAGCATACTTAGTGATGTGTATATGTATTAAGTGTTGAGATTCATTGCTCTAAAAATGAAAATAGAAAACTATTGGTCATTAGAAATGGCTGAGTTAGTAATTATCTGATAGTGCAAAGTCCCCGTTTCAGAAATGTAAACACTTTTTTTTCAGAGATTGAGCCATAAGTGTGAGTGCTCTTCACCTCATTTTCTCATTGACCATCTAAGGACTACCAGGAATATTTGGCTACATTTTTATATAGTTAATTTTGATATAATTTTGACTAAGATTACTAGTAAGTACTCAAGGGACAGATTTTAATCCTTAGTTAGAGTGGTGTTAGGCTTCATTTCATTACGGCAACTAGAATAATTCCTGGCTCTATTAAGTCTTCTGTAAATATTTGATGATAATATTAATTATTTTATTCATCTCTTTATTCACAGAACCTAATACAGTGTCAAACTATCAATATATATATTTTAACAACAATTGATGAGAATTTTACTAAACTCACTCATGTCATGCCAATTTACCAGTGGTCAGACGGAAACATTTGAGAATCCTATCTCAAGATCATAATTAGTAGTAGTATTGATTTTATTTCTCCCCAACATACTATGTAAGTCATAATGTTCATTATCCAGGGATTTTTATTTGAGCTTTTCATTGCCAGGATAAAACTTCAATTTTATATGAAAACTGTAGGGAAAAAGAGGTCAGAGAAATAATTTCGATTTTAAAAAGTAGCAGAAATTTCTTACTCCTAGGAATATGCCTTATCATGCGTAGTCAAAATATAAGGCTAGTTCCTGTTCTGGGTAGAATTTTAAACTGCTGGAATTTATCAGTCTCACTTTGCTGCCCATTATTTCATTCATTGTGTTTTCCGGGGCCCTTTCCTTTGGATTATCCTCCTGCTAGGCACTCGTTCATTCAGGATCTCACATCCTTCTTGGGCTCCCACTCCTGTCTGGCCAGATGCCTGCTTCTGCAGAGTAACTCCTGAGAGCATCCCATTGACTAGGTTTTTTATTGCCATGTCTCTCATTCTGTTTCTTTTCATCTTGGGCCCAAGCCGTCTGCACCTCTCCAAAGGTTCATTAAACAAAAGGACAGACTAGAAGCGATTCAGTGATTCTCTTCCAAATAACATGTACTTTTTATCAGCAGTCTCTGATGAAATGGGGTCCCCTGGCCAGGCCTAAAACAAAAATAACTCCCACTGTGACACACACACACACACACACACACACACACACACACACACAGAGTCTTTGTCTAGGTTCTGTCACCCACTTCCTGTTGTAAACTTTCTCTGTCCTCTCTTTTCAGGGTAAGGTTAGGTAAGGTTAGAGACAGAAGAACTGCATGAGTGCAGACTATAGGCCTGAAATTTATAACTTTGTCCTTGTTACTTCTCCTTCTAAACGTCTCACCTCCAAAACTCAGATGGAGCCAGCTGCTTCAAGATGCAGACAACATCATGTTTTTTTTAAACTATAGTGCGGGCAATCATGGTTTACAAACTTGTTTGAAGTATACAAACTCACCTTATTCAGCTAGATCGTATAAGTTACAACTTTACAGACTCAGCATATTAAGTTAAAAATTGCTTAAAGCACTGTGCCAAACTCTTCAATGTCTTCCTTATTTCACTTTCTAGGCAGGGCAGCAGATTTTCTAAACAAGTCATTTGACTTGCTCTGTTTTCCTTTCATTATAATCTTAATTCTATTCCAGTATCAAGCCATCTATTTCAAATTATTCTTAATAATGAGTCTCTGGTTCTGCAGAAGAACACTGGAAAAGTGACATTCGGGATCCATATTTTTATCTTACAGAGGTGTTTTCTGAGCATATACCAAACAGCGGTAAAAGATCCAATCCTTGTTCTCAATGATATACAGTTTAGTAGTGGGCAAACACATTTACAGACAACTTTATTATAAAATGTTGCAGAGTATTGTTTATATAGATATTGATGAATAGATATACATATATATGACATTTAAGCTGGAACATAAAGGATAAATTCAATTTCAGCAGTCAAAGAAAGGCAGGCAGGTTACTGCACAAAAAGAAACACTATGAGAAATGGCATGGAGATACAGACATATCTTATTTGGGTAAGCAGGAGCCATTTGTTGTCAATGATGTGCAAAGTTGGAATAAAAAATGAGGAAAGTTGAGGTTGAAAAGATAAGGGCAGAATGATATGCTAAAAATGCATAAACTTTCTTTTGTGAGCATTTCTATAGGAAATCAGATGGAAAGTTGCTACTGTTCATTGTGAGAAATAGTGAAGACCACAGTTTGAGGGATAAAAAGGAGAAAATAAATTTGATGTTCCTTTGGGAGATAGAATCTCCAGTAGTCGGTGACTAATGTGTTGTGTAGGTTAAGGGAGAAGAATGAGAACCTCAAAATGCCTCCACTGTTTCAAGTGTTAGTGAATGACGAAATCGTTTATTATTAACTGAGATTGAGTACTCCAACAAAAAAGATTTCTGGGTGGGAGTGATGTTTAATTTTGTTATTTAGAGAAGGAAATTTCTATTAGAGAATCAGAACTCGACTGGGCACAGTGGCTCATGCCTGTAATCTCAGTACTTTGGGAGGCTGAGGCAGGAGGGTCACTTGAGCTCCGGAGTTTGAGTCCAGCCTGGGCAACACAGGAAGACCCCATCTCTGCAAATAATTTTTTTTAAAAATTAGCTGGGCATGGTGGTGCATGCCTGCCATTCCACCTACTCAGGAGGCTATGGCAGGAGAATTGTTTGAGCCTGGGAGGTCCAGGCTGCAGTGAGCCACGATTGTGTCACTGCACTATAACCTGTGTGACAGAGCAAGACTCTGTGTCAAAAATAAATTGAAATAAAAGTAGAAAATCAGAACTCAGTAGAAAAATTAGTGCTGAGATGTCTGCTTGTGAATCATCAATTTTTTTTGTAGGATAAAAGCTATAAGAAAGTTTGGAGCTGGGTGGGAAGAAGACTGAATAGGAAAGCTTAGACAACATGTACTGTTGAGAAACACATGGTTAACTATTTCTTAAAACTTTAAAACTCAGTTCAGTTACCACTTCTTCCAGGATGCCTTTCCTGATGCTCACTCCCAGCAGTGAGGTGTTCTTTCTCTCTGCCTTCAATAATACCTCTTTCATACTAGTATTACACTTAATCACAATATTATGTTAGTTCATTTGCTTTTACTTTGTCTCCACTGATGTAAAGTGTCTAAGAGTGGAACTGTGTCTTATTCGATTTTGTGGTCCTAGAACATACCTCAGTTCTTAGCACAGAGTGGAAGTCGATACAAATCTACTAGGATAAATAATTAAGCAAATAAATGGATAAATAAAGCAAAGAACAGTGAGACAGGCATTATCAGGTAGATGTGCAGGCTAGAAGTAGGATGAAGACAAGACAGAATTTCCATAAGATTAACAGTATGAAATGTGAGACAGCAGTCAAATAGAGTGAGATTAGAAGAAGGACTCTATTATTAGATTAAGCAAACAATATTTAATTGTAGGATTTAAAAATTATTTCAGGGGATAGAGGGCAGAATTTGGTTCTTTGATGAATTTATTAAAGGGAGAAGGTGGTTGTGGCCACCACTGATCATACATGAATACATTTAGAAAATTAAGGAAAGGTGAATGTATAGATGTTTATATTGGGTGGCATATCTTATATTTTAGGAAGAGAGAAGCTTAAAAATGCTTGACAAATGATAAATATTTGCATGTGATGGAAACTGGAAAGGAATGTAGAAGGAGCTGGGAATGAAGAAAATGGTAATAGAATAATCAAAAAGTGTGAGAAAGATATAGTTTTACTGTTTTTCAGTCTTATTTTCCATCACACGCACACAGACACAGACACACACACACAGCTACATGCATAGCAGGAATTTCCTAACAACTTGTTGATCAACTAATAAGAGGTTAAACAGTTCATACTAAATGTTAGCAGAAGAGAGGGCATCATTCCTATGGTAACTCTGATATTTCAGGAGGCTTCAACCACACTATTGGGAGAAGACGAATAATAACTGGCAAGCTATAAGAGGTGGTTGGTTGTCCAGCCATATGCTCAGGTTGAGGACAGTATCATCTGGATATTGTTCCCTAAGTATAAAACTGTAGAATGTGCCATTCCCAATTAAGAGCCTGATACATCCTAATGTCTGTTTTCCTAGTAACAGTGGATTCTTCAGAGTCAGGTACTTGTGACATTCTCATCTACTGTGCAATTCAGTTTATCAAAGACAAAGTCCAGCTTGCTGAACTTGCTTCTCTCTAGCTTCGAGAAAATCAGCACATGACCCCAAACAGGAGACACATAGCCTCAGTGGCTTCAAATGTCATTTGTCATGAAATTACCCAGTTCCCTTTAAAACTGGGCCAGCGAGCTTGGTTCAGTGGCCTTCTGCAGCTGTGATTTCAACAGGTTAAAGCTACATCTTGTGAAAAGTGTTCACTTGTTCTAAATTTACCACCCACTAATGCCATGGAGTGACCCTTTGTTCTCCTATGAAGCAACCGAACAAAAAGCAAGAAAAAGCAGCAACCCAGCTTAAGTAAGCTTGATGCTGCAGTGTTTTTCCCTTTCTTGTTCTCTTCTATTTGTAGGTAAATAAACATCCAAGCTCCTGTCTACAAAATTCATCCCAAGCTCCCACTACCTTGTCAAACTCTTCAAGGGAAACATTATTGCCTTAATTGCTTAAGCCCAATTTGCATAATACGGAGCTCTGACAGCCACAAAAACAGGGATGCAAAAAGGAGATTAACAAGTGAGGAGCACGCTCAGCCAACCCTGTGCAGTGTGGAAATGAGAGCAGAGAAGAATTCACCGGATGGGTGGGTTAGCTGTTTCATCTGATCCTAGTCCCTCCCTACTGTACCTCCTTCCCTCCATCCCACCTTCAGGTTTGTTTGTTTTTCATCTGCATGCATTGGCTCCTAGCATGTGCCCAGACTGTTAATTGCCATTCGTAGCAGAGCCTCCTTCAGGCCCTGGTAAAGCTCAGGCAGCATCAGCCAGTACAGATTTAAACACAGCCTTGCCTCTTTACACCAAGCTCATCCAAATATCCAAAATGTTAACACTGCTGGGGAAGGCAGAGACAGCGTCTTAGTCATCTTTGTGCCTTTAGTGGCTTTTTATAAAACTAAATTGATATTTCTTTGGAAGAGTCATGGATAGTCAACTCCCATCAGGAGCCTCCTGTGCATGGCTGGCAGGGTGCCCCAGTTGCCACAGCAGAAGTCTGTCTGTGCCATTCTCTCTCAGAGTATTTTGGACTCCTTGTTGCCTACACGTTAATGGACCCCTTAAAATAGCCTCAAATCTAGATCCAGACACCCTGCATTACTTCTGTAAAGGGGGAAGAATGATCTACTTACTAAGGCTCTTGTCCAGGAGACAGAGAAACTGAATGCTGTGTTTCCTAGCCACTCATATAACCAACTGAAGCTGTGCAAGTACCGTGGAATTTGAGTGACTCTTTTCCCCTCAATATTAACACCTTGCCTGGACCTAACTGAAGACGCTTTCCTGACCAGTGAAAAGTGGGACTTACTTAACCAATTGTGGAGAGATCAATAGACTCATTCTGTCCTCTCAAGAGTGCTAGCTTTTCATATTTAACTGGCACAAACATCACTAGTGTTTTTCATTCTATTAATCAGAAAAACCTAACATTTCCTCCTTGGTCAACTATTAGTGGTGTTTCCTGACAAGTTCATAAACTCCCCTCTTCCCCTGTGGCCTCTGATTTATTCTCTGACCCTTATGATTCCAGGTTCACCTACTTCGGTCAAGACTGCCCTTGTCCCACCCATCCACACCCTTTGTTCGTTTCTTTCTTTTTTTTTTTTGAGACAGTATCTTGCTCTGTTGCCCAGGCTGGAGTGCTCTGGCACAATCTCAGTTCACTGTAACCTCCACCTCCCATGTTCAAGCAATTCTTGTGCCTCAGCCTCCTGAGTAGTTGGGACTACAGGCACATGTCACTATACCTGGCTAATTTTTGTATTTGTAGTAGAGTTGGGGTTTCACCATGCTGGGCAGGATGGTCTTGAATTCCTGACCTCAAATGATCTGCCCAGGTCAGCCTCCCAAAGTGCTGGGATTATAAGCATGAGCCACTGTGTCTAGCCCACATCCTTTGTTTCTTTCTCTCTTTTTTTTTTTTTCTTTTTTTTGAGACAGAGTTTCTCTGACTCCATCACCCAGGCTGGTATGCAGTGGTGTGATCATAGCTCACTGCAGCCTCAACCTCTCAGGCTCAAATTGTTATTCTATCTCAGCCTCCCAAGTAGCTAGGACTGCAGACGTGAGCCACCACACACAGCTGAAGGAGTCCCGCTTTTTTGCCCAGGCTGCTCTAGAACTTCTGGGCTCAAGTTATCCTTCCAACTCAGCCTCCGAAAATGCTGTGATCACAGGTGTGAACCACCATGCCCAGCCACTCTTTCTTTGGCTCATTCCTACATATATTCAACACTAGTTCCAGTAACTCCTGCTCCAGAGAGCCTTTCCTAGTCTTCAATAAACCCCCTAGGATGCTGCCACTTTGCCTTCTGGTCTGGAAGTTCCCACTTCTCTGCAAATTAAGCATTCAAGCCCCCAATCATTATGGGTAAGCACCACTAAAGTTGTAGAGGAAAAGACACATAGAAATGTGTTCTTTGTTGCTGAAGTATACAAACACGATTGATTTTTGTGTATTTTGTGTCCAACCATTTTTAAAAACTACTTTAGAGGTTCTAAGAGTGTTTAAATCCTCTAGCTTTAGAGAATAATATTTTCTACAAATAATAAGAGCTTTATTTCTTGCTTCTCAATCTTCATGTCTTTTATTTTCCTTTCCTGTCTTGCTGCAGCGGCTATGAAGCTTTGAGCAGTATGTTGTCATATGGAACATGTTTGTCTTATTTGTGATATCAAAGGAAATGTTTAATTTCATCATCAGGTATTTCATTATTTGTCTTCAACAGATTTCTTTTATGAGGTCAGGAAGTTTCCCTTAATTCTAATATACAATTTTATCATGAATACATATACAATTAGATGTCTTTTCTCAATTATTTTTATATAAACATTTTCTCAAATTTCTGCAGTTTTAGAAGTTTGTGAGTTTAAAAAAAAATTCAGTTTGTTCCTATCCACAGAGTTTTCCAATCTTTTCAAATATGCTGGATTATGGAAGCCAATAAGGTTCAAACTGATGTGTCTTGTGTACACTGTGGTTTCAGTATGTATGTATGTTTGTATGTGGGAAGAATAAGAGGGGCTTTGATGTCAGAGAACTAAGAAGAGTTAAGGTGGAGCCCAAACAAACACAAACAGTGATCAATGACTTGGTTGGTGTTACATCTTTAGTTTAGGGTCTCAGATTGAACAAATACATTTTGGGCTTTTGTATTTTTTAACTGTTCATTAAATAGGAAACTGTTTACAAATAAATAATGTGCCTTTGGCTTTGGTGTCTCATGTTTCATTTGTGATGCTATTAATGATGGTAATGATGATGATGAGTATGATGGTTAATATTGCTACTGAATGTCCACTTGATTAGACTGAAGGATGCAAAGTATTGTTTCTGGGTGTGTTTATGATACTGTTGCCAAAGGAGTTTAATATTTGAATTAGTGGGTTTGGAGAGGCAGATCCACCCTCAATCTGGGTGCCAGTGTGGCTAGAATAAAGCAGTCAGGAGAAGATAGAAGAGCAGATGTGCTGAGTCTTCCAGCCCCCATCTTTCTCCATGCTGGAAGCTTCCTGCCTTGAACATTAGACTCCAAGTTCTTCAGCTTTTGGACTCTTGAACTTACACCAGTGATTTGCCAGGAGCTCTCAGGCCTTTGGCCACAGACTGAAGGCTGAACTCTCGGCTTCCCTACTTTTGAGATTTGGGGACTCAGACTGGTCCTGGCTCCTCAGCTTGCAGACAGCCTATTGTGGGACTTCATTTTGTGATCATGTGAGTAAATTCTCCTAATAAACTCCCTTTCATATATTCATCTATCCTATTAGTTCTGTCCCTTTAGAGAACCCTAATACAAGGATGATGATATGGAAACCTAAATACAGTAGTATAGACCAGAAATAGAGCAAACTTCTAATAGTAAATAACATTGAAAAGTCAGAGACAGGTAATAAAAAAGCAATAACTACAAAGGAAAGGAAATCAGTATGTCAAAGAGAGAGCCGCACTTCTACGTTCATTGTAGCACTGTTCAAAATAGCTAGGATGTGGATTCAATCTATATGTCTATCAATCAACAGATGAATGGATAAAGAAAATGTGGTACATACACACAATGGAATACCACTCAACCTTAAAAAAGAAACAAATCCTGACATTAGCAGCAACATGGATGAACCTGGAGGACATTCTGTTCAATAAAATAAGCCAATCACAGAAAGACAAATAACACATGATCTCACTTATGTGTAAAATGTAAATAATGCTAAACTCACAGAAGCAGAAAGAAGAATGATGGTTACCAGGGATGGGAGGAGGGGGAAGGATTGGCAAGAAATTGGTCAAAGGATACAAAATTACATTTAGACAACTGAAATAAATCTATTTTATAATACGGTGACTATAGTTCATAACAATGTAATGTATACTTGAGAATTGCTAAGAGAGTAGATCTTGAGTGTTCTCTCCACAAATAAATGACAAATATGTGAGGTAATGCATATATTAATTAGTGTAATTAGCCATTTAGCAATGTATACATGTTTCAAAGCATCACATTGTACATCATTAATATAAACAATGTTATTTGTTAATGTTAAAAATTTAATAAATGATAAAGCAATAACCAAGACTCCATTAAGCTAATTGGGTTTGTACTCTGTCAATACAGAAATATGTGAAAGACAAAGGGATTTTAGGGGATTCAAAGTGAATACTGAGAAACCAAACAGAGGATAAGGTGGGCGAATCCATTACTTACAGCTCAAATAGGTTTATGGGCAGCAATGTGCTGGTTTTACATGTATGTGATTGAAATCTTATTAGACATCCTATATTTGGGCCCTGAACGTAAAAGAACTAGTCAATCTTGCAAAAACGGTGAAAAGTAATTTTGGGTCAGAATTTATCTCACGGGAAGAAGCCTATAGCACTTCTTGTTTAGTGAAGACTATGCCATCTTACAGCCCTTAGTTTCAGATAAAAATGAAATGTGAGGGATGGCCAGCAGATAGATGATAGCAGGTCACATTGGTTCCATGGGTTACAGCTTATGTCAGTATTCTGATTGTGCTTCCATACATGTAACGGAAGAGAGAAGTCAGGTTACAATTGGGTTCTTGTGATAAAGACTATGAAAAGAATGCTAAAGAAGAAGGATTTTACCCAATCCAGTGACACAGGATTTTACTGTTTGACACAGTGTGTTGAGCAGCCATGAGGCAATTCACAGCCTAGTACTTCTGGAAAATAACGAACCATGTGTGCTGTGGTATCAAATAAATGGAGTTGGGATTGAGAGAATGCTTATGATCAGATAATTGGAAAGATACACAGAGTTCAGTTCTAGGTGCAGAATGACTTAGGAGTAATAAATTACTCCCTGAACAAATTTTAAAGATGCTAAAGGTGAAGGTTTCTTTTTTTCTTTGTTTAGTTTTTCATTTATGACAATATAATAGCATTTCCTGATAAAGATCAGATTAAAAGGAAAAGATCATTTTAAACAGAATAGAGAAGGAAGTAATTGAGAAATTAGTCTATCTGAGCATATTCACTTTGCAATTTCACTTTTACCATTTACCCTGTTAAGGCTGAGGTTTAATTTAGAGAATTTTGTTTGAGACAAAATAAAACCTCGAAGAAACTAAAAGTAAAATTAACTTCAAAGTAAAGACAGAAGTAAAATTAGCTTCAAAGACACCCTTCTGAGTTGATTAGATACTAAATATGTTTATTTAAGCATTTAATGACCATCTAACTAATGTAGAAAGCTTATAAAAATCATCAAAACTGGTTTTGGAGTTACTTAGAGCATTCTTCCCAAGCAGTTGGGTGAGAGTATAACATAGGGTTACATTACATATGTACATAGGGTTACACTCTCACCTAACTACTTGGGGAAAATGCTGCAAGGAGGATGGAAGCAGTAGGCAACAGGGAATTTGATTTATTTGTCTCTTTAAGTTCAAAGTTCTACTGTCTTACTACAGTAAAGGTGTAACCTGAGTAAAAATGTGAGGACTTTAAGTTTCGTCAGTAAGAAGTTCCAGTAACATAAGATTTTGCAATGGACCACTTTGTACTGTGTGCATTTTTAAAACTATATTTAAAGATCCTGAAGTGTCATTGGATCTTTAGAGATAAGAACATAAGGTCTTTAGATTATAGGAGCATAATTGGTCATGGGACATGACCAATTATGTTTTATCATTTAGAGTTGTGATATGGTGTGGCTGTGTCCCCACCCAAATCTCATCTTGAATTCTTTTTTTTTTTTTTTTTTTGAGACGGAGTTTCACTCTTGTTACCCAGGCTGGAGTGCAATGGTGTGATCTCGGCTCACCACAACCTCCGCCTCCTGGGTTCAGGCAATTCTCCTGCCTCAGCCTCCTGAGTAGCTGGGATTATAGGCACGCGCCACTATGCCCATCCAATTTTTTGTATTTTTAGTAGAGACGGAGTTTCACCATGTTGACCAGAATGGTCTCGATCTCTTGACCTCGTGATCCACCCGCCGTGGCCTCCCAAAGTGCTGGGATTACAGGCTTGAGCCACCGCGCCCAGCCTCATCTCGAATTCTTATATGTCATAGGAGGAACATAGTGGGAGGCAATTGAACAATGTGGGCAAATCTTTCCCATGATGTTCTTGTGATAATGAATAAGTCTCATGAGATCTGATGATTTTATCAAGAGGAGTTCCCCTTCACAAGCTCTTTTTTTGCTTGCTGCCATCCGTGTAAGATGTGACTTGCTCCTCCTTGCCTTCTGCCATGACTGTGAGGCCTCCCCAGCCATGTGGAACTGTAAGTCCATTAAGCCTTTCTTTTGTAAATAGCCCAGTCTTGAGTGTGTTTTTATCAACAGCATGAAAACTAACTAATACAATTTGAAATCAGGATCTTCAGGTGATATTTACATTTTCGTGTTTATTATGACACGTAATAGCTAACGTGGAAACAAACTAAATAGACAACATGTGGAAACAAACTAAATATACATTGACAGATAAATGGTTAAAGAAAATGTGGTATACATATACACAATGGAATACTATTCAGCCACAGAAGGGGAGATTCTGCAATATGGTATAACATGGATGGATCTCGAGGACTCTATGCTAAGTGTAATAAGCCAGTCATATGGGCAAGTAATGCATGATTCCAGTTAGATAACGTATCTAAAATAATCAAATTTAAAGAATGTGAAAGTGAAATGATGGATGCCAAGGACTAGTGGCAAGGAGAAATTAAGAGTTACTAACCAGTGGGCATAAAGTTTCAGTTGAGTGAGATGAATCAGCTCTAGAGATCTGCTATACAATACCTATACTAAAGGATAATGTATTCTACATCTAAAAATCTGTTAAAAGATATCTCATGTTAAGTGTTCTTACTACAATAAAATGATTTTTTTTAATTTATGGGACATTTAAAAGCATACACATCTCATACTGATAAAAGCAAATGTCAACATTATTAACCAGAGGCTAAAAATTTTCAACATATAAATTCATAGCTAAACTTTTAATGGAATGTAATGGCAAATTATGACTCAAAGTTGTTTGCTTTCTAAAAAGCTTATCATTATTTCAGCTAATGTGTATATTAAGTTCAGTTCTGTAGGTCAGGTCCTGTTCAAAGAATTGATCATATCAAAAAATGCTCTAAAACTCTCCAGCCCAGAGTGAAAGTACATTGCTGACCTCTCTATGAGAAATGTTTTCCTGCTGAAATGCCAGGAATCAGGTTATATCTTGTGGCACAAGGCCCTGAGCTTCCTGTTTATAATGTGAGCCCTCAAATAAGGAGTAAGAATGGGCCTTTTTTTTTTTTTTTTTTTTTGCAGTGGCTCAACCCCTGCTCATTGCAACTTTCGCTTCCCAGGTTCAAGCAGTTCTTCTGCCTCAGCCTACTGAGTAGCTGGGTTTACAGGTGCCTGCCACCATGCATGACTAATTTTTGTATTTTTAGGAGAGATGGGGTTTCACCATGTTGGCCAGACTGGTCTCGAACTCCTGACCTCAGGTGATCTGCCCACCTGAGCCTCCCAAAGTGCTGGAATTATAGGTGTCAGTCATGCACCCAGCCAGAATGGGTTCTTTAAAATTATGAAGGAGCCATCAGGGGAGAGGCATGACAGGGTCATCTCTAAATGGTAAAGAGTAACGGGAGGAGGAGAAATACTAAATCTCAACGAACAGTGGCTAAATATTTTTAAAAGTCTTATAAGGTCCAAAAGTTAATAAAATAACCACCCTCTCCAAGAAATATTAATTAGACTTTAAAATGATACTTTGGGTTATCTGTTAATTCAATAAACATTATTAAGAACTCAGTATGTACAGAACACTACACTGGATACATTGGGGATGGATGAACAAGAAGATGGGACATTGTCCTTATCCTCAAAATGCTTATGAAATGTACTGTCGTAACAAGGAAAACCAAATAAATAAACAAACAGATAAAGGAATAAGTTGCTGAAGTGTACTCTGGCCAACTGTGAGATGCTCTTCAGTATTTATTCCCCTTTCATCTATGATGAAGTCTTAGCTGGTGCTTAGTCACTCAGGTAGGACTCTAGTCCCCTGCCTTCTTTGCAGTTGGGTATAAACATGAAACCAATTTCTGGTTAATTCAATGTGAGTGCAAGTGATATCTGCCACTTCCAACTTTGCTCTTTAAAGTATTGAGCACTCATTGCCTTGATACCTTTTTCTTGGCCTTCTGCTGCAAAAAGGAGAGAAAGAAAACAGCAGCCTAGGTCCCAGAGGTGGACACCACTTATTGAAAATGCAAAACCACCTTCATCAAGACTGCCTACTTCTGACCTACTTCATCAAGACCGCCTACTTGTGACTGCCTACTTTACTTGAGAGAAATGAACTTCTATTGCATTTCAGTCACTGGTTTTTGTCTATCTGATTTTCTGATGTATTGTTGCAGACTCTTACCCTAAACTTGAATTAGCTGCCAAGCAATCACAGAGGTGCATTTAATTAGAGAAGACTCCTTGAATTGATTTTGAGTGAGATGATAGGCATGAATTAACCAAAGTTGGGTATGGATGTACAATGGAACAATAATCAGGATACACCACGGTAGGCGGGGATAACTGGTTTGATTAAAGCAAAACAGAGGCATGAAGAAATTGGCGGTGAATAACATGCTTGGATGATTGTAGAATTACAGTTATTCACCATTGTAGAGGATTCTAAGGTTATGTGGTCTATCTCCCTTACCTACACGTTAATAATATTTATCAATTTGGAATAAGTAATGATGCAACAGCCACTTGAGCAGAAAAGTCACTGTACCACAAAGGTGCACGTTCTTTATTATGTAGCTCTATAAATATGTTTTGAGATGAATCTGAAATCCACCTATCCATAGTTCCCAGTGTGCTAAATCAGTGTGATTCATGATTGCATGAATCACTTTATTCATGAAAGTGACACAAAAATAAGTTTAAGCCTCTTACTATGTGATATCTTTTAAAGTCTTTGTTTAAATTCTAGTCGTGTCTTCTTTTAACATTTTTATTTTCCAATAAAGTTCCTCAAGGTTTTCACTTGTCCTTCATCTCCCATGACTTCCAGGCCCATCACTGTCTGGACCACCCTGTAATGAGTCCTCTTCAGAGTTTATTGATGTTCCTAATGTGCCAGCATTGAAGATGCTACCCTAGGTATGCTCTGATAAGAACAGAGAAGAAAAATTACGTTAACTGTCCTTGTTCTGAGCAGTGTACATATTGTAATTGAACTCAGGATCAAATTAGTTCATTTTTCCTGGAAGTACTGCTAGTATTTAAAACCATTTACTCTTATATCTTGTATGATGGTAGGGGCATGGGAGGATCCAGAAGAAAGAGGAAAAAAAAGATTTTTGTAATTATATAATGCATGAAGTGAATAGGAAGTGGGAGACAAAAAGAACTGTTTAGGGAAAAAATTAGCAGGCATAGTAATAAATTAGATGTGAATAGTGAAAAAAATCAACATCTTCACCGAAATAACTATGAGTTTAAAACAGGAGATTTAGGAAGAGGTGTTGGAGAGGTGGTATTAAAAAGGGGTGGAAATTCTTTCAGTTCTGTTGAAATATTCACAGCTAGTTTCTGCTTTACTTGATGGGGAAAGGAGAGAAATAAACTACTTTGGAAATAGATCGTGTTCAGATGCAAAATGGGACAGGAAGAGTAATGCTTGTTCTTATGTACTGTTCAGAACCACGATGGAAGAAGAACAGATGGTTTGGTGGTTAAGATAAGCACTTAAAGTGAGGCTGTTCTTATTCTAAGCTTATTCCAAACACCCAAGTTTCTTGAATCTGCAAGATGACATTGAAAATATCACAATCAGGAAGCTTTCAAATGAGATTTCTGGCACTTTCTGAGGCAGTTGTATTCTCCAAAGACTGTTTTAATTAAGACTCAGGAGATTAATTCTCGCTGCTGTTGGCTGTTTTGGTATGAGCCTACACCTTCACCAAACAGATAAATTGATGCAGGTAATTGAGCCAAAACACTTTAATATCAAGTCCCAAGGATTTATGGTTGTTTTCATCACCAAGCCTGTAGAGCTCAAGGAATCATGCTTGAAAAAGCGAAAGTTAACCATCCACAAACTGAAGAAACTGAAGAAAGCATTCACATTATGTAAGAGTGACTGGCAACTTAAAATATATCTGGACTCAAATTCCAGCTTTTCTAACAATGGCTAACTTTGAACAAGTTATTTAATTATCTGAGATCCAGTTTTATGGTTTGTTTACAAATGCATGCATTCTTGCATTGATTTCTTCCAAATTAACTAAGTGCCTACTATATTCTACACAGGTATTAAAATATAGTCTCTACCTCAAGGCATTTTACAGGCTTGTGAGAAGTACATTGGATTGCAGTTTTCTCTTCACTTATTGTAAAGTGTTGCCATGTGCCAAGCACTGTGCTAAACATTTTACAAAGTATTTGCTTTTATTTCACACAAAGGTTTTATGGAGATATTAGTGCCTTCAGTTACAAATGAGAAACTACAAATTTGAAAAATCAAGTAACTTGCCCAGGTTAATGTTTAAAATCAGGTATTTTGATCCTGACGCTTTTGTTCCCAGTCTCTAAAACACACTGCTTATATATCCATAACTGCTGAGGTAGGAGGTGCAGAGGGAACCATGAAGACCCTTGAGGGGCTCCTGCCTCAGGCCATACCAGGGAGTCCTTTGTAGAATTGGGGGAGACTTTTATTCCCACTGTGGTTCAGGTGAAAAGGACCACATTTTTACACTTGGTAGAAAGCATGTCTAGTCTTAAACTTTTTCAGCATGTGAAGTTGCTACTGAGCTGTGTGATGATGCTAAAAAGAATGGGCACTGTGGATACTGTGGTCTTGGTACTCAGGAAGAGAAGGCAATTGTGAGGCATTCAGGAGGGAGGAAGAAAGAGAAGGAATGGGAGCCTTCCTTCCATGTTGTAATTTTCCAAGAAGAGTAGGGCCCATTAGATATTGGGAAAGTCAGACTTACAGACTAGATTTAGGAGAAAGAAGATGCAAGCTAATGGTATAATCAATCTCAGAAGGAAATAAAATGGATCAATTATCAACATACTACCTATGTATACTACCTGTGATTTGCAATAAATTGTGAGATTTTATCTAATGAGTTCTGTTTTAGAAAGTACAGAAGGCCGGGCGCGGTGGCTCAAGCCTGTAATCCCAGCACTTTGGGAGGCCGAGGCGGGTGGATCACGAGGTCAACAGATCGAGACCATCCTGGTCAACATGGTGAAACCCCGTCTCTACTAAAAATACAAAAAATTAGCTGGGCATAGTGGCGCGTGCCTGTAATCTCAGCTACTCAGGAGGCTGAGGCAGGAGAATTGCCTGAACCCAGGAGGCGGAGGTTGCGGTGAGTCGAGATCGCGCCATTGCACTCCAGCCTGGGTAACAAGAGCGAAACTCCGTATCAAAAAAAAAAAAAAAAGTACAGAAACACTGTTTTTTTTCCTGGTTATTTGTTACCAAACTATATTCACAACTTTGCTGTGTAACTTAAACCACTCCTTGCCACCAGTGAATTTCCATTATCCCCTCCTGCCACATGTCAACAGTTTTGATATGGATTTGCCAAATTCACTTCCTAGTGTACAACATTGAGGTCTTCTCTGTGCCCAGCAATAATGCATGGAGTTCACTGATAACCTTCCATTACCAGGTGTTTCTCTACTGAATGGGCTGCCTCTCCCTTTTATTTTTTGGAGCTGATGGTGTCACCATATTACCCAGGATGGAGTTCAGTAGCTATTCACAGGCATGCTCATAGCACACTAAAGTCTCAAACTCCTGAGCTGAAGTGATCTTCCTGATCCTCCCACCTCAGTCTCCCAAGTAGCTAGGACTGAAGGTGCACACCACAGCGCTGGGCTGCTTTTATTTTTAGCGCGGTGAAATCAGTCCTCAGCTTTTCAACTTATTCTGAGCAGGTTCAAATTTTCTATTGGTAACAATGTATGCCTCTGCTTTTGAACCCTAGCACAAAAGAACCATATACTTTTTTTTTTTTTAACTTCATTGTGGTAAGAACACTTAACATGAGATCCATTCTCTTAACAAATTTTAAGTGTACTACATTATTGCTGACTGTAAGTATACTATCATATAGTACAACACAGATCTCTAAAGCTTATTAATCTTGCCTAACTGACACTTTATGCACATTCATTTGTAATTCCCCATTTCCCCTGCTTCCCCATTTTCCCCTGACAACAACCACCTTTTGATTCTGTGAATTTGATTATTTTAGGTACCTCAAATAAACGAATCATGTAGTACCTGTCTCTCTGTGACTGGCTTATTTCACTTAGCATAATATGATCAAGGCCCATCTATGTTGTACCATACTGTGGAATCTCCTTTGTAAAGGCTGAATAGTATTCCATTGTATGTGTATATGCCACACTGTCTTTATCTGTTCATCTATCTGTCAATGGACATTTTGTTTGTTTCCACATCTTGGGTATTGTAAATACTGCTGCAATGAACATGGGAGTGCTAACTAATACCTCTTTGAGATCTGGATTTTATTTATTTTTGATATATATCTATAATTCAATTGTTGGATCATATGGTAATTCATTTTTATTTTTTTTGAAGTACCTCCATATTGATTTTCAGAGTGACTGCACCATTTTGTGTTCCCACAAACAGCATACCAAGGATCCAGGCAACCAAAACAAAAATAAAGAAATGGGACTACATCAAACTGAAAACCTTCTGCACAGCAAAGAAAATAATCATTGAAGTGAAAAGGCAACCTATGGATTGGGAGAAAATATTTGTAAACCATATATCTGATAAGTGGATAATGTCCAAAATATATAAGGAACTAATACTACTCAAAAAAAAAAACAACTTAATATTAAAAATGAGCTAAGGACCTGAAGAGACATTTCTCTGAATAGGACATACAAATGACCAATATGTGTGTATACATGCTCATTATCTTTAATTACCAGAGAAATGCAAATCAAAACAGCGATGAACCAGGGACGGTTGCTCACGTCTATAATACCAGCATTCTGGGAGGTCAAAATGGGTGGATCACCTGAGGGCAGGAGTTTGAGACTGGCTTGGGCAAAATAGTGAAGTCCCATCTCTACTAAAAGTACAAAAAGTAGCCGGTGTGGTGGCACATGCTGGTAGTCCCAGCTACTCGGAGCTACTTGGGAGGCTGAGACAGGATAATCGCTTGAACCCAGGAGGCAGAGGTTGCAGTAAGCCAAGATTGTGCCGCTGCACTCCTGCCTGGGTTACAGAGCAAGACTCCATCACACACACACACACACACACTCGCTCACTCACTCACACCATGAGATATCACCTCACACCTGTCAAAATAACTATTATCAAAAACCAAAAGATAAGGTTTGGTGAGGATCTGGAGAAACTCTAACTACATTCATTTTAATAAAGTATCTTGCCATTTTGCCCTGTCTTTGGCATATCACACACACAAAAGATATTTCTAAAAGGAACAAAGTATCAAAGGAATAGTGGCACATGGCTGGAGGAGCTGAAGTTGGAAAAGAAGCCATAAGTGGAAAAATGTTTAATAGAGGATAATTTAACAGTCACTGGAAAAATGACTATTGGGACTTAGGGACATTTTGAGTTGCCAAGCATTGGAGATGGAACACAGTTTGAAATACCAATTTCTTATTCCTTTCAGGTGTCAGGATTTGTTGTGTGATGGAGCAGTCATTATGGATTCTCAAGCATCATACATTTAGGACTTCTGGAGTCAAACTGGAACAGAAGAATGAGGTAAGGGATTTGGGGGCCACTTATCTACAGTTGTAATCAAGCATAGTGGATAGAAAAACAATGTTGACATGGCCAGAATAAGCACCATTCTGTAGTCAAAAGAGCATTAAATCAGATTCAGAAAGCATGGTTCCACTCTTGGTTCTGACTAAGAAAAGGGAAGCAATATATATAACCCAAACATTTATTTAAAATACACAAACTACTTGTTTACATCTACTGCTTCGATTTATCTTAAAATTGGCCTACATAAAAATGCAATTAACCCCATTTTGTAAACAAGAAATTTGAGACTGCAAGTTAAATCTTGCCCAAGTTAACACATGTGATGAACTAATGGAGGCAAGTGGTGAACCAAGAACCTCAGGATTCCAAGCTACAGCCTTGTCCACTCTCCCACCACCCTTCTGAACTAGCTAGGGAAGTCTTTCAGCCATTCCACCTGTATGAGCCCCCATGGATTTGTCTGTAAATTGAGACAGATTGTCTCGATCAGTGACTTACAAAGACATAGGTTTGTGTTCATGGCCACATGTGTTTTTCTAGAGAGAAAAGTCTAGAAAAGTCTCTCTGCGTGAGAGAGGCAGAGCCTTCATGAACACAGATTCTTATACATATAATTGATATAAGCAATATATTCTGTCAGAGCTGTTCTGATTAAGGCACCAGTGAAGATCCTGGTGTCTCACTACTTCCATCCCTACTCTTACCCTGGAGGGATGCGAAGGAACACTTAGACGATTAACTTTACAGAGAACAGATTGAAAACCTCTGTGTAACATTCTGTGATCCTACAAAGAAGTGTGCATGTGTGTACTTGTGTGTGTACGTGTGTGTGTGTGTGTGTGTGTGTGTGTGTGTGTGTAGGTGAGGAGTGGCAAACACATGATTCTGATCTTTTTTTGTTTATTCTTCTCAAAAGACTTTTTGGTCATAGTATCACATGGGGATTTATTCAAAAGGCAATAATTAACTATCTCTATGAGCTTGTTCTGAGAAGCTATTCCCACTCCACTGGACTCACCTCTATTCTCCATCACTTGATATTGGTGACTGCTTCTCTTTCAGGGAGGAAGATCCCTAAAGATGGGGTTATACAAGCCTACTGATCCAGGTTCTAATCCTCCATCCAATACTAACAAATTGAGATCGTGAGAACCATGTCAACTCTCTGGGCATGGTTCTTCATGTGTAAAAGGAGGGGGATCCCTGAGACTTCTGGCTCAGATATCATATGATATCTTTATTTTATGACTTCAAATAAAACCTCAAACAATTAGATACTTTTTTTTTTAATGCCCACAGTGTTGCATCCTATGGGTTGACAGTTGCTTGCCATGGATGAAGTTGCTTTTTAATAACTACTTACTTGGTACTCAATTTTAACTTTTAAAAAATGTCCCCTTCAGGTCATGAATACATTTTTATATCTACCAGTTCAAATGTGAGGTAGGAAAAAGGCTTAAACTCATAATTTTCCATCCTAATTTTGTTGGTTGGACTTTTGGTCTGGGTGTGATGTCTGTAAAATAAAGGGCTATGTTTGAGAGTTTTGTGCTGTGAACAGAAAGTGCAGGTTGGAGCATGGGAAAGAAAGAGAGGAAAAGCTAACGTGCACCATTTTACAGAAGCCAGGAGTGGGTTCTGAAGGAAATCAACATCTTCTTTTTTTTATCTGTTGCTCTTTTTTGCTCACCTATCATCTTCTCCTTATTTTTGAGTATCACTTAAATGTCTGTGGATTTTTTAATAAAAATATTCTTTTCAAAATACATAAACTGCACAAAGGGTATAAAGTATTCTCTAGTGTAACAGACACAGTGCCAAGCGAGCAAATTAAAAGGACTATTAGCCCAGATGCATTTTTAAGTGTTCGTTTCATAGATAACAAATACTGAAGAGGTTGAGACTAAATAATACAGATATAATTTGGAGACACTGTAATAGTATATGATCCTTTGAATAAGTAATAGAAATTCCAAAATCAGAATGAGACTTCTAGAAATGCTGGCTAAGAACACAAAAGTAGTTGTATTTGTTTCCTTATCAAATATTTATTGAGCACTGACATTATACCAGGAACTGTTTTAACCGGTCAAAAATTAATTGCAAATGCACCTATAGTAATCAAAAATAGAACCATTCTAAATGTCCAAAATTAGGAGATACATTTAATGTGGCTTATCAATTCATTCAAATAATAGGAACCACTGATATTTAAAATATATAAGAATAAGAAAACTACTGAAAATATTAAGACTATCATTTTAGGTAGAAAAACATCATAAAATAATTTGCATGCTAGTATCTCAACAGTATTCACATAGATATTTGAATGTGAAACTTTGAAACTTACAATTTCTATTAAAGTGGTGATACTGTAGGTGATTTTGAGGATACTATTTAATGTTGACACTATAGCACATTTGCTTAATGATAAAAAGTGCCAAGTTCCCTAATGACAGGTTTGAAAGAGACAGCATTTAACTACATGAGAGTCTTCTTAAGGTTCATGGTGATTTCAGTCCCACAATGTTGCTGCCTGAGGTCTGACCCTTTATGCATACAAACTGTGTAGAAGATTGTATAACCCTTTGGAAACTGCTGATACTTTCACAGCTCTAATTCTTCCTCCAGGGGAATATTTTAAAGTGGCTTCTTTGCTGATTTAATAAATTTTCATTTTGAAACTTTTCCCCTCAGTCTCTTTCTAATGAACTTTCTTTAAAAAAAAATCTTCCCTGAAATTCCATGCTGTAGTACTACCTGTGGGTCTGATTCCTTATGTGAGTATGTCAAATTTAATTAGATTGTGCTCTCTGCTGCTTAATGACTCAACTAGGCTTACAAGTTCAAGATCACAACCTCCCTACTAGGCTGCCAGGTTAGCTGTTTCAAGGAACAACTATTCATGTTATCCAGCTATAATTATTTTACTCCATGCCCAGAAAATAATAAAAATAGTAATGCTCACTTAATTAGACCCTTCACCCAAGAATCCTCAAGCACTTTACAAGATTTCTTTACACAGTCATTTGCATAACACATCTAAGAAACAAGTGTACAACACTGAAAATCATACTTCTAAGGACTTCTTTTTGAAAAAGGCATAGACTCATTCTTGGGTGCTGCCTTTCCTTTTAGAATAACTTTTCAACTCACTGGCAGATTCCAGTGGAATCTGATGGAAGGATACAGAACTCAGAACTAGGTAATGCAACTAAGATTGGTTTAAAGAAAAAAGCAAACATAAAACAGGGATATATTTTTCTGGGTCTAAAAATGTTTCTTTTTTTCTGTGTATCTTCACAGCCTGTTAACTTTCTAGTTCATAATTTATCATTTTGGCCTATAAACATGTAACTAATGAAATAACACATGACAAAAATTTAGACACCTGAGAAAAAGCCTTGTCAAGCTTATACCAGTCAAAAAGTACAATGGAATAGGCAATCTTACAGCCCTCCATGGAAGCCACAGTTCTAGAGCTAGCTTGAAGCAACACTTGTGGGGTCATGTTACTCTGCAATAGTGCTGCCAGCCCTAGAATGATCTTCCAAGTAACTCTCTATTTTGTTCACCACTATATGACCAAGCACCTAGAACAGTAAGCCTTGCCTATACCAAGTGTTCAGTTTTAATACATATTTCTTAAATAATCAATCTACATATTTTGATTTCTTCATCAGAGACAGATTTTCTCAGATTATAACTTATTTTGTCTCATAAAATAAGGAATTTGACAAGAATGCAGCAAACCAGCAGTAAAGCAGATCTTAAGGGACATTTGAGAGGAATTTGAATATGGGCCATGTAGTAGAGTCACCAGTGGGCCCTGCAAAAGATACATGCAAGTACTAACTCCCAGTACCCATAAATGTGACTTTATTTGAACATAAGTTCTTTGTAGATATAGTTAAGAATCTTGAGATGAGATTATCTTGGTTTTAGGGTGGTTCCTGAATTTAATGACCCGTATTTTTGTAAGAGAAGACACAGAGAGACATAGCAGAAAAGAACATTTTAAAGCAGAGGTTGAGGTTGGAGGTATACTGCCACAAGCCAAGGGATTCTGGAAGCAGGCAGAAATTGCAAGAGGAAAGGAAGGATTATCCTCTAGAGCCATTAGACAATAAGTATTTGTATAATTTTCTAATAATAGAAATTGATAAACCTAGGAATTGAATATTGGGGTATTTAGAATATTTTTTTTTCTGTGCAATTAAAAATATTTAAATAAAATGTTAGCAAAAAGTGCTGCCTTAAGCTCTCTTATATTACGACGTTTGGTTCTTTAACTAAAATAATGTTTTGCAAATAAATAAACACTCTCACAAATCATCTTCTAACATCTAAAAGAAAAGCTCTAAACTTCACTTCTCCACCTTGTCACTGGCTCTTTTTGCAACTTCTGCTCGTGCATCTTTCTGTCTGGTTTCCAAAATCAAATTAAAAGCTTTTCATCGTACCTCCTCAAATTTTCCTTTTCTCAGGTTAATTGATTTAACCAATCCCCTGCCAAAACTTGATAAGCTGCTATACAAAATGGCAACCATGATTTCCTTACCCCCAACCCCCTACATACCTCTTCTCCTGACCTTTAGGTACCAGGCTGTGCCATTCTCATGCTTTATGGTCAAGTTTTTTCCTCAGATAATAGTCTCCTAATCTGAAAACAGCTGATTGTCTATCTCAAGGAAAGAAAGACCAAGTTTGATAAATTGCCATTTATTTCACTTCTACTAGAAAGTAATCCTAACAAACAAAATTTTCTTTCTGACACCCCTTGGTTCCTTCTCATCTCATTGCGCTGATCTTTGCTAGAGGGATAAAGCCCTCTGTCTGCTCTATTTTATCACCAGAAGCTGTTCTCTCTCAGTGACACCATCCTCTGTCCCACAGAACTTATCTGTTCATCACTGAAATAGCACTCAAGGCACCAGGAACATGGACAATCCACTTGTCTGGAATCAGTGACATTTAATATTGGCAGTTCATGTTTTTAAGGCCCACATTCTTGCTGAATTACATGTAAGGTAGTTTAACCCCTTCAAAGATTATTGTTCTCTCTTTGTTGTGTGTGTAATATAGACATGCCACAGACAGGCTTCACATTGTGTGTGCAGTGTAAACATCTCACGGATAGGCTTCATGAAGTGCATGGCTGCATTATTATAATAGGAAGACTATCTTTTCAAACCTGTCCTGCCGTGGATGCAGAGGAACTGGGCTCTATGAGTTTCCTCTCACCCCAGCTCCATACATGCCACCACTGAATTGCCTTTTGTAGCCCTTCCTTCCTTCTCCCTCCACTTGTAACGAGGTGAAAGCTGGGATTCTTTTTTTTTTCAGAAATATATAACCAAGGTTTTATTCTGATTTTGTCTATCCCTGACATCCAAGGGAACAAAGGGTCTTTTCTTGAGAGTGACCTTTGGTTTTGCCACTGTGCTTCAGGTTCCTCTAGAATCAAGCCCCCTTTATAGTGATGTGTCTAAATTATCACAGAGTCACTTTTTTAGGATTCATGAAATGACTTTGCTACTATTACTAGCATTTTCAAGGAAAACCTACCAATATGCTTATAAACTACACCTACATAACTTCTCTTGTATTCCACTACAGTCAAGTAGAGCTTAGTCATCTTTCTAGTCTCAATTTAGTCACTCTTTGGAGTAGTCTTATCTGACCATTGAATTTCAGGAATATCTCCCAGCTAAAGTCCCATTATAGCACTAATTATAGTATATATTTAGATAGTATTTGTGGGTTAAATTTTACTTCCTTCCCTTGACTTCAAGCCATTTTCCACATCCACTTTCTTCATTACTATAAGCTTAGCACAATACCAAATATATATCAGATGGTAAACTAAATATCTGTTAAATCAATAAGTATAGCTTACATCCAAAGCCACACTTTAACCTGCTTAACTGATGTCGAATACATATTTTTCAGTTCAATCTATTTTCTTCTCTCAGAACAAAATTTCTCCTTTTCTTACCCTTCTCCATTTTTCTTTCTCCTCTCCTCTTGTTTCTCCTATTATCATATTGTTCCATATTTCCTCTTTTTTTCTCCTCTGCCAATGTATGGATGACTTTTATGGATGACTGCTCACACATGGAAGAGATATCCCTATTTGGAGTTTATTAAATAATAAACAGAAGAATGAAAAGGATTGATTCACATTTTAAGTGGTCATAACTTTTAATCGCATGATTTTGCCTAGCATCACAATAACAGATTTTAAACATCTTATGGAAATTCAGACAGACTGATATTGGTCTAAAGGAGACTGAAAACATTCTACACTTGACAAATTAATATTAATCATATATAGAACTGTAACTGTTTAAACACATTGCCATGTGCTTGTACATAGTGAACCCAGTCTGAGTATTACTTTTTAAAGGTAGCGTAAGCCAGGCCCAAAATAGAAGATGTGAAAGATTAGTGGACTTTGCCTTCTAATTGGAGAGAGGAAGGACGTTACTGTTGATTTCCTTAAACCTTTAAAAATTGTCCTGGCTGGGCGCGGTGGCTCATGCCTGTAATCCCAGCACTTCGGGAGGCTGAGACAGGTGTATCACAAGGTCAGGAGATCGAGACCATCTGGGCCAACATGGTGAAACCCCATCTCTACTAAAAATACAAAAATTAGCTAGGTGTGGTGGCGCGTGCCTGTAGTCCCAGCTACTTGGGAGGCTGAGGCAGGAGGCTCACTTGAACCAGGGAGTCAGAAATTGCAGTGAGCCGAGATTGCACCATTGCACTCCAACCTGGCAACAGAGTGAGACTCCATCTCAAAAAAAAAAATTGTCCTTATTTTATGTGGTCCACAATTTTTCTAATGTTCATCAAAACTCTTCTTGTAGAGATTGCAATGTATTAGCAAAGATATCCTTCATAAAGTTTTCTGCAATAGTACTTAATGATAAAGTAATATGGCTAAGAATAAACAATACATTAATTGTTCTTAAAGGATATGCCAAAGTAGAAATAACATCCCTAAATGTAGAATGTACAACGTTTTCATTACTATCACTAGAATAATTACAGCTCAGACTCTGAAATCTGACAGACCCAGGTTTAAGTTCAGGTTTCACCCCTACTGTCAGGTCAACCTTACATAAATCACTAAATTCTCTGCATCTCAAATTCCTCATATGTAAAACGAGGGTATACATACAGAGTGTATACCTGATATGATTAAACGAACCTAGAAATTGATTAATCCAATACAGTGGTAAATATATGGAGTAAGTGCTCAATAAATGATAGCTGTTACTATTACTATGATTCTCACCAGTATTGCTGTGTTGTTATTGTGGTAGAAGCAGAGGTCACTTTGTTGTTAAATGTAAAAACAATTTGGCAAAATAAGAGAGGCCAATTCTAAGTATTATATGGAAAAAAATGTTAAGTAAATCAAATGTGGGTACCATAAGAAAACTAGCCTGCACTTTCAAAGGAAGATTAGCATTAATCCCCTCTGTACGCATTGAGAAACCTGGAGGCATTAGGGAAAGCAGGTGGCATATTCACTATCTCATCCAGTATTTCCTACAGGCTCTTTCAAATGATAACTTCAGGACCACTTGGAAAATATCAGCTCTATCACATTTCTCTAGGGATCAGTGAACTCACTTGGATTAAACAAGTAGTAAAAATGCTTGACAAGTGCAAACCCAAATAAATGTCATATTTCATAAATATTGTAATAAATTCAGCAATTAATTTTATTTTTTATGTATGGTTTGTAAGCTTTTTCATGGGAATTTTACAAAAGAAAACACAACAGAACTTATCTTGAAAGTTTTTCTTTAGGGGGAAGTATAGTGGTATTCTATGAAATTCAGATATTCAGAGATAAAAATATTTGCCTCTCCTTTCTCTTACATCCTTTTAACATGATTTATTTACTTAAGAAAAAAAAGGAAATCTAGAAGTCATAATATATTCTGAGAGTCTAAATAAAGTCTAAACCATGGAGCTAAAATTAGTTGGAAATCCCTGCTTTTTAAAAAAATTTTGATAGGCTAAATTTTGAAAGGCTAGAGATGAATTTGCTAGGGATATCCCTAAGTTGTACCCTTGAAGATGAATAACTACAGGCAATTGCCAAAACACAAAGCGCACATTCCAGAATTTCATTTACAATTCAGTCATTTGGAACTGACAACACAGTTTTCCCACAGGAACACTTTTACAATTTGTGTTTAAGTACGTAGGTAAGACCACAAATGCTACTTTTATATGAAATCACTATGAAATATCTTAGATCTACAGAAGAAAATCAGTTAATTTATACTTTTTCAAAAATAAAAATAGAACTCTAAAATAAAATTTAAAAGTACCATTTATATTTATATTTCACACATTTTAAAAAGATGGCAAAACTCAAAAAAGATCAGAGATATAGTATCTTTGGTCAAGTTTTTAAGAAGATTTAAGGGTACTTTCAAGGCCTTCAGGAGTCATTAGGCCAGATTTTTTTTCTCTAAATAATTTCAGATTGCACAGGGGGCACAGTTAGGTCTTCAGGAGCATATTTAAATACCAGTTATTGACCAAAAAATGTAATGAACCGAAAGAGAGGGTAACTGAATTATAAGGAGATGTCTGGTGGGTGGAAGATTATAAACAGGCATTTACAGACATTTGGGAGCAAAGAAGAATGACTGAAAAATAATTACTATGCTGTAAGCAGGGAAAGAGGCACAGAAAAATCCTTTAGCAGAAGAATGAAAAAGTGTTGAGGCAGAAACAGGGGTCTAAAGTGGCAGGGACATTTCCTAGTGACATTTAGATTGCCAAAGAATACACACAAGTTGCAAGAACACAGATAGCTGGGCTGTAGAATGCACTTATTGAGTTTTTCACAGTTTTGGATGTAATACATTTTTTTTTTTGCCTTATTATTGTGCAAACTTTGTGATCTTAGAAACACTCAATGTTGGACAGTCCTTCCTAGTCTTGTCTTCGGCGTTGGGTTTCAGCTTTTTAGTACATCATGAGATTGCTTCTTAATTAGTACAGCAAAAAGGGACTGGATGGTTAAACGAATGTTTGATATCATATTTATACCTATCATACTGCTATGTTATTTAGCTGTTTTCATATATTTCAAAACTTGTTTGATTTCTTGGTTCCAATATGACAGCAGACTCAGCAAGAAGTCCAGAGAGACTCTCTGTGAATAACCTTTTTCCTGTAATGCAATAGTGCTGTCTCTAGTCTGTAGGCTATGTCACCTTCAATTAAACAGTGGCTCAATCAGTGTGAAGACAGCCTTCATATTGTCACCATAGAAAGGTTTCTCCTTTGTGACTAAGCCTTTCCAGTTGTTGAAATGTTCACCAATTGCTGCCTCAGCTCCTTGGAACCCACTCGGCTTTTGTGCGCTGATGCATTTACTGTACTAGTAATTAATGCCGTTAGCTTTGTAATTAAAAAAAAAAAAAACTTTTTGCCTTTATACTCAGGGTGATAATGCTGCAAGTAAAAATTAATTAAAATGAGATGAATTGCCTTCAGTTAAACGAAACAGAAAGAGAAAGGGAGGGGTAAAGGAAGGAGGAACCTGAGGAAGTTTGTAGCCTTATTAATGAAGCAAACTGAGAAGGTTGGGCTTTAAATTTTCTTCTGACTCTTTTTCCTTTGTGTTAGATCCTGGGTTAATGGAGCCAAAAACCTTCAGCTGGTGGGAGAATACAAAGAAGCTACACTTTCTCCAATTTATCTATGGGTCACTATGAAGACCACAAACATGAACACCCATGTTTGTTTAAGCTCCCCCTTCAATTTTCTAGTACCAAGCTGCTTGAAGTAATGGGCTGTGAAATTGGCTTTTATACTATTATTAATTAGATCTGATGCCCGATTTTCTTTTAACACTTGATGCAGTGGAAAGTCCTGGTTCTTTACATAGGACACCATCCTGACATATTCAATCATTAATAAGAGCTTGAGTGTGAAAATCTGACTGTTCCCTATGCTGAAGCAAAGGCCCAGTGAGAACCAGGTTCTTCATCTTCTATTGTCCTGATTTTTCCAAATTTTGCTTCCAATTTCTATCTGAAGGGCACAACTTCTTTTAGATTAGCAAAATGGCGAGTGATCTAAATTTTATAAAGAAGTAGCAATCAGGTAATCAATAAACATGTGCTTAATGAGATCCTAGTCTGTGTATCTTAGGACTATGTCAAGGTGCTTCAGTGGGTATGGTAAGTGAAAAACATAACCCTTGTCTTCAAAGAATTGATACAGTCACCAGAAGAATGAAAGCTTAGCAGCATAAATCACAGAGAAGTGGGCAATTAAGGGCTAAAGGTTCCGGCACTTGGAGTAAAATAAGAGTTCTGTTAAAGGGAAGGGACACAGTGGACTGAGGAAATGAGTAATGACTTCACAGAGAGAATCAACTCAAGTAAGAAAAAAGGACACAGTTAAGGAGAAGAGAATTGTCATGGCAACTCAGAACTCATCTTTATATATCTCAGTCACCCGTCAATGAGGAAAAATAATGTCAGCAGGTAAATAATGGTGAAATTTTTCTAGTACTCTTGTGCTTTAACAATATCCAGAAGATTTCCTAAGTTCTGTTTGGTGTTCCATAGATTGCCACACCTTTAAAATTCCACCTTGTTAAGTCTTGTATCCCTGATATGCCTCTGTTGTATTTTCAACCAGAAACATATTTCTATAATTTATAAATGGGATTTATTACATGCGTCATCTTTCAAAGTCAGGGCTGTAGTCTTGGTGCATGAACTAAGCAAATTCGCAGAAATACACATTAAGTCAACAGCTTTCTGCATAGCTTTTAATGGTAGTATAAGAAGAGAGGCTGGAGAGCCTCCAAACAATCTTTGGGAGTACTAAAAAGAGTCCTCCAAATTCTATAGCCATCCCATGTTTGGGGCCATTTCACTAGCATCACCAGGTAATAGCTTTCCAAGAAAATGATAGTAAGTGTGATCATCTGACTTACTTCTCCTTCTGTTCTCAATCCTACAGATTGTAAAATTAGATTTCCTTAGATTTAAAGAATAAGTTGATATTCTCTTAGTAAAACCATCTGTATTTGTACAAGAGGGATTTCTAAAAGTCCCGTCAACCTAAGATGTTTAGAGAAAAAAATGTTCACTTGGTCCATTCAATATCGAGATAGAAAACCTGCTGACTGTTCAGCCCTGTAGAGCCTGCCTGGTTGCTTTATAAACGTTTTGGCTTTGCTATGTAGCATTTGCAGTTTCCAAGTGAGGAAAATCGATCCTAGCTCCAGCTAGTTCAGTCTGAGAAAGAGACAATTTAAGGATCATTTCCTTTTCATTTTTTTTTTTCCAGCAGCATGGTAGATTTGCTCCTGCTGGAGGCAAGGAAGGTCCTAGTCTCAGATGGGCATAGGTCTTAAACACCAAAAAAGTAGAACTATTAGGTTAAATGTACCTAGCTGGGTTTTGATGGATGTCAGATGGGCTTCTGAGCAGCTGCTGAACTACTCAAACTAGAGAAAGGCCCCTACCAGTTGCATGAATTCTTTTGCCACTTTAGTAAGAAATTAGCAAGCCAGAGAAATTGATTTAATACCTCCCAACCCCAACCAGCTTTTATAATATTTGTCAATTTTCTGTCAAGTTTTGTGGCATTGACAAAGCTAAAACACAGTTGATTCTTTTCTTGCTGCCTTTAATTATTCTTTAGAATCTTGTATTACAGAAAAAAACTGCCATTTAGAACATCTGAGAGTTTGAGAGAAAAAATGTGCAAGCACATTTTAATTAAGAAATGATGGACTAGATAATACTTATATATATAAGAAAAGATGGCCTTGAAGTAATGAAGCAGTAGAGGAGAAAATGGGCCAGAATAGAAATGAGAGTAAATTACCAGTTTTAGGTGATTACTGATATTCTGTGACCTCCAGTGTATGAATTCCACATTGCAGTTCAGTTTTTAACAGTCACATGGTTTACCTGATTTTCCCCTCCTCCTTCCAGAAGGCATAACAACATGCTCTATGAGCAGCAGAAAATTCTCCTGCTGACTGATTTGTAGACTCTCCACGTGAAGTGCTGGACTTACAATCTGGTTCAAGCAAAAAATTGCTGACTAGCAGCTGGATCCTGCTCAGCTACTGGCTCAAATACTTTTAAGACTTGGCTTTCAGAAACAAATACAGTGATATCAAGGATTACGGAGTTGGCTGCCCAGAACACAGTCTGTCTCTATGCATACTCTTCTGGTGATAGTTCAGTCTTTATCTGTTGCATATATTGAATAGCGACTTTTCTTGGCTTTTTACAGGTCTGATCACAGATCCCATGGATTGGAAAACACAAGCTCATTCATTTTTCATTTTAACTTCTCTTGGGATATGAATATTAGGAGAAAGAAGAAAGAATGAAACGGCATACACAGAGAATAATTCATGAAATGACCAAATGCTGCCTGACTGATAAGAAGGTAGAACTTAGCAATAGAAGCACATGGTGAAGGACATGGTAGCCAGTGTAGAGACTTCATTCATTCCTTCATCTATTTATGAAATACATAGATATATTTATCATATATCTATGAAATAAATTCATTAATTTATTTATTAAAATAAGAAATCCTGTTACCACTGAAGGAAAATTACTCTTGTCTAAAATTCTATAGTAAAATTAACATCAAAGCTGACAGCATTAGTACTGATAGAGTGGTTTCAATAGAAAATTTTTAAAAAATATTCTACAGGTGTTAACTGAAAGATAACTAAAACAAGTCCTCTAAAAAATTAAATGTATCTTTTCTTCTCAATTTAAATATTTAATTCTCTGCTTTTGAATTGAGACCCTGAGTACCTGGATTTCTTGATGTTGCTAATGGAAACAGCTAATTTTTACAGATTTGTTTTTCTATTACTTACAATTCTGTAGTGGAATTTACCTCCCAAAATTATATTTCACTGCACATGTGCGTTCTTTGGAAAATAAGTTTGGAATACTTAAATATTATTTAAGTTTGGAATATTAAATATCATTTAAGTATTCCAAACTTATTATAGGCCTATATAATAGGCTTTCTTCGAAATTGATAGTTCATATAAAGATACTAAAGGCACTGAGAAGTCCTATAAGAAAGACTTTAAATCAGTCTGTCTCTACCAGTTTGACAATGAGCATTTTTTAAATGTAGCATTATATTTCTGCAGAAAAAATATTCTAAAAGACATAATTTGGAATATACCATTATAGTATTATAGAAAATAGACTGAGACTCAAGGAGACCAACATTCAAATTCTTGTTTTCCTGCTAAAGTGTGTTCTTATTAATTTTGTTTATTATTTATTTATTACAATATATAAATAATAAATAGCTCACTGTAACTTTAAATTCCTGGGCTCAAGTGATCCTCCCACCTCAGCCTCCCAGGTAGTTAGGACTACAGGCACATGATACTATGCCTAGCTAATTTTAAAAATTTTTTATAGACACAGAATTTCACTATATTGCCTAGACTGGTCTTGAAGTGTTGGGCTCAAGTGATCTTCCCACCTAGGCCTCTCAAGGTGCTGGAATTACAGGTGTAAGCTACCACATCCAGCCTGTATTAACTTTAAGAATTACACATACTCATGCATGAGAGCACAAAAGGGATAAACGGAAGGAGAAAGGCAAGGAAAGAAGAAGAGAGAAAGAGAGAGGGAGATACCATGCTCTAAGTCTTAAATAATGGAATCTACAAACATTCTTTTTTATTAGTGAAAGCATTACTACATTTCAATAAAGGAAAAGGAAATATTCCAATAAATACGATTGTCATTCAATTTTTCAGGTATCTTATATGTTATTTTGTGAAACTATCAGAATAATTATTGCAAAAAGCATATTTTTCTCTGAAGAAATCTAAGTAAATCCCAAATATGGTCTTACTATATAGAAAAAATTAGCATACCTCTACAATTCCTGTAACTTCTATATTCTGTTCCCATATTTGAAATAAATAGAGCACTGAAGAATAAATTCTGCTGCATATTTTGATCCAAATACTGTGATGGAATTTAGACTAAAAACTTTCTAGCTTTATGATCTCACTTCTAAATACTACTTTTTCACATGTTTTCCAACACATGTGAAAATACCATCAGGGACATTACAGGTGCTGAATACATTTATTTGTTGCCTTTTATTATTAAAATTGATAGTACATCTTTACACTGCTTGTGTTTATTTCACTTTATATCGACTATAATCAAAGAATAAATAATGAGACACATGGAGCCCGATTCATTGGTAACTAGAAAAAAAAACCCAGCTTTGTAGTGAATCCATTTTTTCACTTTACCTTCAAAATATATTTTTATTTATTCTAAAGTCATGATTTGCTTAGAATTCGATGCTTTTTAAAGTATTGCTAATTTATTCTTTTTAATGGCTATGCATTTTCCATAAAACTCAAAAAATAAAAATGACCCAAGTTATATTTGTCAGAAGACTAGGCCAATGATTCATTTCCAGGCCAGTAATGTGTAGTATAAAGGTTCAAGTATATGCTTTCCAATTAGTTTTAAGATTCATTTTAAAATAAAAGAATACCAAATGCAAAAAGGAACAATGAATTATTTTGATTGTTTGAAATTAATTGAAATTAATTCATTTCAAATTATTTTCAAAGCTCCATAACGCTTCATCTGACCTTCATCTTGATTTTCACTCACTATTGGTGCCCACCTTGATTTCACTTCTGAAATATTAAACAACATAACATTGAATCATGGCTTCTTTATAGCCCCAGGCTACAAAATTAGGAAAAATAAAAAGTATCCTAACCAAGATCGTAAGAGGACAGCAAATGAGAATTACAATCGAGCCAATTATTGTACACTGCATAATGCTTAGTTAACACCTGTGGGCCCACAATGTACCTTTAGTGTTATAGTATTTGGAAAAGGTCCATTGTTTAAAGTTCTTTACCATGAGATATTTGAATGAAACACAACATATGAATTCAAGAACTATACAGGCATACTCTTTTGGGCTAGATTTTGACAGTTAGTCTGCCTATATGGGCCTTAGATTCTTTATCTGTAAAACAAAAGAACTATACTAGATGATTTATAAGATCATTCCCTACTCCAAAAATGCAATGTCTCTACAATATAAGCTACATATTAATGTATGTGTGTGCCTATTTATATATACATATGCACACACATATGTATATAGTAGACATGTTTGAAGTAAACCATTTCAAAGTCTGGAAGGTAAAATGAAAACATTAAGATGACTTTCTGACGATGACATCAAAAACATGCCTGTATGATTATAATCCAGTTGGAATGTAAGGCCTAGTCCTATTTTAACATGTAATACAATCCATTTTCTACTCTCTACACCCTTCCACACAAAGGCTCAAACAAAACAAATGCGATTCTCACATCAGTATTAGTAACAACACATGTAAACCCAATAAGTAATGTGTTCCTTTTATTGTAATACGTGCAACTCTTTGTTCAGTGTGCTTATAAGTAAGTAAAACATTCAATTCGGCGGCAATTTTGTAAATTTATCTTTGTTTTCTTTCTTGGTTTAACCTCTGTGGTTATGGTGGCAATGCTAATGATTTTTGATAAGTGAAAAAATCAGGAGAGAAAAAGAGAGCATGAAGCTTTAGCAATACATTCAAGGTAAAGAAATATGGAATGGAACACCAGGCACAGTGCCAAATACTTCAGCTTCATGCATATCTGCTTACCCAACAATACAGAGGTACTTTTATTACAATATATCTACTTTTTTTTTTTTTTGAGACAGAGTCTTGCTCTGTCGCCAGGTGCCAGGCTGGAGTGCAGTGGCAAGATCTCGGCTCACTGCAACCTCTGCCTCCCGGGTTCAAGCAATTTTCCTGCCTCAGCCTCCCGAGTAGCTGGGACTACAAGCACGCACCACCATACCCAGCTAATTTTTGTATTTTTTTTAGTAAAGATGGGATTTCACCATGTTGACCAGGATGGTCTCGATCTTTTGACCTCGTGATCCGTCTGCTTCGGCCTCCCAAAGTGCTAAGATTACAGGCGTGAACCACCATGCCCAGCCAAGATAACTACATTTAATACTTAGGCTAATGTATGTACCTATGCAACAATCTTGCATGTTTTTCACATGTACCCCAAAACCTAAAATGCAATTAAATATATATATACACACACACACACACACACACACACACACTCACTTAGGCTAGCACTGAGTCCTCACCACAAACCTTAGAGACGTTGTGAGCCCTATTTTGTATATGAAGAAATTGAGGTTTGGAGAGGATGATAAGTGAGCAGAGGTCACACATCTTATCTTATTGACTAGTACTCAAACACATGCCATTCAACTCTGAAGCCCATGCTCTTAATCACTGCATAATTCAACAACACATTAAACAAGTTCTCATGCATATTTTAGAATTGATGAGGGAATAGTTTGGAGGGCAGACATCCAAGGGACAGTACAAATAAGTCTCTTGAGCAGAATTTCTCAGCCTTGGCACCACTGACATTTTGGAATGAGTAATTCTTTGTTGTGAAGGACAGTCCTATGCATTGTAGAATGTTTAATAGCATCCCTGACTTCTACTCACTAGATGAATGTAGCATCTATCCCTTCCCCGACCAAGTTGTGGTAACCAAAAATGTCTTAAGATATTGCCAAATATTTCCTGGGGGAAAAAAATCACTCCATATTGAGGAACTCCATTCTAAAGGAATGATGTATTTACTACGATCACCTGAGTAATCCACCCCCATAGAATCCCCATATTTATCACCAGGCCTTTTGGGGTTTTTACCTTTTTGATTGTCTCTTACCAAGTTACTAGCTCCTTCAAAGGTTCGCACACAACATTTTGGTCTTTACTAAACTAATCTAAGCTGTTTTAGTCATTTCATAATATTTTGATGCTGCCTGACATTTTTGAAGCATGGTTGAGATTCTAGAACAGGAGCATACAATAGCTGCAGTTTTGAAAACATTTTTCAAATGTTTAAATATTCATACATAATTGTGATCCATACAAACACCCATCCTGACTGATGCAAGAGTTACTCACATATGGGACTATGACTAGGCAGACAGCACATTCTGAGTCCACCTGTCTGGAACAGTTTCCCTGTGGCCCCAACTTGGGTGCAATATATCCAGGAAGGAAGGACAATGAAGGAGAGGAAGAAATTACCTAACGCCTCTATACAAACCCTATTTCATCATGGTAGTAGAGTCTCTCCCCAACTTGTCATGAAGTTTCTATTTTGTCTTCTCTACGACCAATAAAATTGGCATGTAAGATTCCAGTCCATCTGCCCCTCCTCTAAAATTAGATAAGAAAAGATAAACCTGATATCAAAGCATTCCATATGTATTGGTATTTTCCGACTTCAGCAGGAAATGTGCTCAATATAAAAATAAATAATGACATGGTTATCTTTTAAGTTGCAATACTAAATCACTCCTCTGCAGTCTGAGAAAAAGACTGTATTGTGTGCTTTTATTTTTCCCCTCACCCCATGTATCATCAACATTATATTCTACAGCCATAACCCAAGTGACAAGGTTTTGATGATTCACAAGTTGAGAGTAAATTTAGCTTAGTTCTCACCATGTGGCTAGGCATAGCTATGCTTTTAGAAACTATGAGTAGTAGACGTGCATTTGTGTCATCTCACCTGTGACAGTCTATGCCTAGAATAAAGAGAATCTATTCCAGGGTTTCTTCTGTAAGGTTCCTGACCTCACCACAGGGCTATGAAATATATAGAATCTCTCATGAGGAGAGTAAAGGGGATGACTTGGTGTCCCAATCAGTACACGCTGCTGAGTGGTCAAGAGAAACACATAGCCATATGTCTCTGTCTTGATAAATTTCACTTAATAGGCTGTAGAAAACTAAAGTGGCTTCCTGGCTCACAAGCCTTTGGAATTATAATTTCAGTTCCAAAAATACTAGAGTATACTATTCAGAACACATGTTTAGAAAAAGAGAGAGAGAGAAAGAAAAATATTTCAGCAAAATAAAAAAGATCTATTGAAATCCGGGAATCCTATTCTTAAATTTCTGATTAGTGTCTATAAGACAAAACCTGACAGTATATTAGAGAATATGTTGTTTAATTCAGTAAATAAATTAACATGTTGTCCCCTAAATTTAAATAATGATTCTAAATTGTAAATTATTGAAGCATGGAAGACAAATTAATTTGCAGAGAATCAGGAAGGACCAATGGATTAAACAACAAAAATGTGATCTACTCCCATTAGTGGTAGAATAGAAGGTATACTAAGAGTTTTACATTTTTGACTTAGAATATTTTTTAAATCTAATTCTTATTTCACTCAAATTTAGAATGCATTTAATAGGCTTCCTGACTAACGGTCATACAACCTGTGATTGAAGTCTTCTGGGGATAGAGAGCTCACTATTTAAAAGACCCAACATTGTTCTGTTTGACATGTCTATTTGCATTAGGTCATCTTGCTATTAATCTTGTATCTTTTTACTCTACCTCTTCATATATTTCATGTTCAATGGCTCTTGTTCTGACCTTTGGATTAATGCAGAATAAATATATTTCTTGTTCCTCATGTCAGTTCTTCATTAATTTGGAGACAGCCATGTTTATACTCTCTTCTCTAAGTGAGATTTAATCAGTTAAATTACATTCCATCCTTCTTTATATGAATAAGTTTATAATCTATAAACTCTGCCATTCAAGTTCCCCTCCACTGCATATATATTAGCTATCATTGGTTCCTTCCATTTTTAAAAAATTATATCATAGTGATTGTGTGTTGTTATACACAGAACACTTAGCATCATATAATAAGAATTCTTCATGTTCTTACAAAATCTACATACAAAATGTTTTCAAATTATATAATTGATGGTTATTATAAGAAAGTATGGTTCTAAGAACAGGTAAAAAAATTTATGGCTATAAGTATCCTTGAATCCTTCCTCTGCAATCTACATAACATGAATACTTGATTGAACAGAAATGTTATCTATCATGCATGCTATTTATGAGATCTATGAAGCAAGAGCTTTTGTAAGATGGCAGACTTTAGTGAGTAAACCATGTAATTGGACCTGGATCTCCTGCTATGTGGTTACAAAAATAAAACCTTGGCAGTCAGTTCAGAGTTATAAAGGTCAGGGGAGCAATCCACACTAGCAAGATTAAAAAAGACAATAAGTAAGAATGTAATGTTCTAAATTTACATAGAGATATTAGTCTGCCAAGCAAACAAAAACATTTGTACTAAGACTGGTTGGCACAATCTCTCCCCTAGAGAAAACACTCTAGGAGAAGAAAAAATGAAATTAAAGTTCACTTGGCAAGCATGAGATTAAAGTAAAGCCAAAGAGGAAAAATGATCCATAGAACTAGCACCACCAATTGTAGAAGTTCCATCAAGAATTTTTAACCTCATGTCCATGGACTCTTGGGCTTTAAGTTATCTGTGGAACCCAAGTTGTTGTAAGGAAAGAATATGTTTTATACACATATTTATTTTCAGGAGTGAGAAGCAATAGTTTCATTAGATTCTCAAGAGAGTTGATAAAATAATGTGAAGCATTCAATAATAGGCTATGGCAGGTAAACAGGAAAACATGTATCATCTTTGTAAAATGCCTTTTCCTTAAACAGCCTGCAGACATTCCCACTATTTTTCACTTTTGCTTCCTGTTCTAGGTTTCATCCAGGCCACCCTTTCTGTTAATATATTCTTTATGTTGGCTGGATGTAGTGGCTTATGCCTGTAAACCCAGCACTTTGGGAGGCTGAGGCAGGTAGATCACTTGAGGCCAGGAGTTTGAGACCAGTTTGGCCAACATGGTGAAACTCTGTCTCTACTAATAATACAAAAATTATCTGGCCCTTGTGACACACAACTATAGACCCAGCTACTCAGGAGGGTGAGGCAGGAGAATCCACGTGAACCCAGCAGGCGGAGGTTGCAGTGAGCCAAGATTGTGTCACTGCACACGAAGCCTGGGTAACAGCGTGAGAGTCCATCTAAAAATTTTATATAGATCGATAGATATTCTTTCTGTGGAAAATGACTTAGTATACTTTTCTTTATATTAAAAACTTCTGCCCATCAAAATAAATAAAATTGTGACACAGATCACAGCACTCTGGACCTAATTGTTTCTCCAGTTTGCTAGCCATATACTTAAGGACCATTTCTGAGGGTTGGGTGCGTCTACAATCAGCAAATGTCATCCAATGCTTTCCCCATGTTCTAGAGGCATTGTACAAAAGCTTCCAATATGTGCCCTCACCACTATCACTGTTAGAGAAAGAACATTGCCAAGTGCATAGCCACTGGTATTGGGGGTATAACCCTATGCAGAGAACAGCAAGCAGATTTGGATTAATCACCTTTCATCTTTACATATCACTTTTGGTAACTTGTAATCCTGGAAATTTGAAGTAACTACCATAAAAGTGAGGCTCTCTCTTTAGACTCAATCAGAGGGATGGGACTTCATTCCTCTCTCAAGTATTCAGACTGCACATTCCCTTCCATGTTTTATTTTGCTCACTAGCTTCTATCTTTGTGGAACACAGGAGCAGAAAACCACCACAAGAATGAAGAGGAAAATAAAACAAATTGCCAAGGAAAAATATCCAAAAACCCATCACAGAAAGAAGGGAAAAATCGAGGTCTCCACAGATGAGTGCTTTTAATTAGAAAGAGGGCTGAACGGCAAAGAGCTTATGCTAATAAGCAGCCTCTTTTAATCAGCTTATTAAAAAGAAACATTTTTAACAGCCAAAATAGTTTAAAAAATGGTAATTATTAGAAAAGCATTAGCAGTTTGATGGAGGGGGAAGGAAAGGGCTGGTCATGCACTGAAATTAAAAAGCTTTCTGGATACTCCAGCCAGGCCCAGTTGTCCTGAAGAAGTGGGACATCATCCCATGTGGGCATGTTTGGAATCAGCTTCATTTATTTTTCTGTTATAAAAGAGTCTCTTTCCTTTTCCAGGTCCCCTGCCTTCCCACTATTCCTTCTTTCTTTTGGACTTTATTTTCTCTCTGCCCCTCCTTAATCATTTCCAACATGCTTTTCCAAGTACTGTTTCTCTTCCTGCTTTTTTGTTCCAAGGCTTTGGTTCCAATTTCTTTCCCCTAATAAATTTGCTTTTCTTATGTACTGATCTTTGCAGCCCAAACATGTTCAACCTAATTTGAGTTTTAACAATAAAAATAAAAAACTTAAACATTGTCTTCTAAAAAATATTTCCAACACTTTCACTCTTACCTGCATCATAAATAGAAAAAAGTGTTTAAATGGTTATTGAATTCTCTTCAAATATGGATTAAAATATTAAGATTCCTTATCCTGAAGTAAACTCCTAATTTGACTGAGTTAGTCAGGTCTCATCAGGAAAACAGAATCCTCTAGGAGTCTTTAACATAGAGGGAAATTAATGTAGAGACTTGATTAAGAGAGGATGGAAGAGAATGAGGAGTCAACCAGGGGATGCCAAGGCAACAAAGTGATTAGTCGCGGCAGGAAACTACTTCTACTCTCTGGTTAGAAAGACAGAGAAGATGATGTTACTTGAATCCAGGGGCAAAACCTAGAGCCATGAACATATGTCCTGGGGATCTGGGGCCATAGAAGAGATTCAGCAGTAGCCCAAGATACCAACTGAGGCAAGAAGGACAGAGAAATATCCTAACTGTTCCCTTCCTCCCAACCTCTAATTTCCCACAATGCCTTCCACTGACTGAGCCCAGCTTAATAGAGGGGCCTGGGAACCAAAGCTATGAAAGTCAAACTCCTGCCATGAAGAAAGGAGCAGGGCAGCATGAAGATCAGATCTGAGGACTAATTGCCCTGGGGCCGGCACAATCTAGTTGTTTAGTATTGGAAGAAAACTGATTATTCTATTTTTTTTCTTTTTTCATTTTCTATGTGTTAGCATTTTGTCAATGACTGGACTGAAACAGAATTCAAATATCTATAAGAACTTCAAAATCTAAAATATTGAAAAATTTCTAAGTTCTCCAAATCTTAACTACTCAATGCATGTTTTAGCTTTGAACTATCTACCTTAAAACAGTGAGAGCTCAAGAATTCTTACGCTTGTAGACAAAATTTTCTCTCTGTATCCATTGAATTTGAAGAGAATCAAGGCTAAGAAAAGGTATCTGTGGAGCTACCACCTTTATTTATTTCAGAAATCACATGTTAATGAACTAAATGTCTATAGGAATGTGGCAAGGAGATATGTGGGAGAAAATGAAAATAACATTTCTGACAATTTTTTTTTTACTTAAAGCCAGGCTTAATTTATTAACAATTATTTGAGGATTCAAAATTATAAAATTTCTATTTCTAAGTCATTAATCTGGGTGGTGGTAGGAAAAAAATAGGATAGTCTAATTTCAGTGGAACATTCCCTGTGCTTGGCAAATTTCTCCCTAGTAAATTCTCTTGTGCACTCCCTGTGGTAGATTTCCTAAACTTTTACCACTCTGCTTTAAAGTCCACACCCCAGTGACTTTTAAAATAAAGACCTCTCGGTAACAGACTTTCCTCAACATCCCTTCCATGTACTTTAACACTTACAGGTTTATTAATCTTTACTTAATCTCTAGGAAGCACTCTATTCCTTCTTCCTTGAGTCCTATGCTATCCTGAGTCTTAGGTCCTATCCTTTCTCAACTCCTCCAGCAATTGCTTATATCAGGCTCTTTCTTTAAAATGTTCTATTTTATCTCTTTTTCAATGACAATCTCACTTCTTTTCCTCTGTAATCTGGTTATTCCCAAATTTAAGTCCTTTGACGTAATCCTTTATCTTTCCCAAAGCCTGTCAGGCAAACCCATGTCCTCCCACCTAACATGTCCTCTATGAAGTCATTATCTTCCCTTCCAAACATTTTCTAGTACCAATTTCTAGTATATTTCTAGTATCGAAATATAGAAATATTTTCTTGCACCTAACATGTCCTCATTATCTTCCCTTCCAAACCTTTTATAGTACCAATTTAACTTCTAAGGTTGGAACCCTTTCCTGTGTCTGGAGTATGTTCTTCCTACTCTTTATGTGGCTGGATCATTCTTATCAATCTCTCCTTTACTACAGTGAGACTTACCTAAGTACACAATCTTCAAAAAGCTGCCCAGGGGCTCTCACACAGCATCTTGGGTTAATAATGCACAGAGCACTGTCATCAACAGATTGTGTTATTTATTGGTTGATGTATTTTCTATCCCCTCCTCACTAGAAAATAAACTCCAAAAAAACATCAGGAATCTTTTGTACTTTTATTTATTGCTGACACATGGTAGGTGTTTAATAAATACTTTCCAATAAATAGGCAATGACCTCATTCTATTCGTTATCCAGTCAGTAACTAAATTTTGTTGATCTTACCTCAGAAATATACTTCTCCTATCTCTCCTTTAACTGCTCTTCTTAGAATTGTTTTCCTGAAATATTTCAAATGGTCTGAGTGTCTGGTGTCCAGTCTATAGGTAAAACTTCCTTTATATTATCATCAAATCACATCATCATAGCTATTATTGTATGAGGGGATTTCTTTCCTCCAAAATGTATATGTTGAGGTCTTCATCCCCAGTACCTCGGACTGTGGCTATACTAGGAGACAGGGTCTAAATAGGTAATTAAGTTAAAATGAGGTCATTAGGGTGGGCCCTAATCAATATGACCGATGTCTTTGTAAGAAGAGGAGATAAGGACAGAGACCTCCATAGAAGGAAGATCATGTGAAGACAGGAGAAGATGACCACGTGCAAGATAAAGAGCATGGCCCCAGAAGAAGTCAACCCTGCTGACGCCTTGACCTTGGACTTTTAGGCCCCAGAACAGTGAGATAATACATTTCAGTCATTTTAGTCACCCAGCTTGTGGTATGGCTGTCCTATCAGGCAAATACATGTTACAAACAAATAATCTGATCATGTTAGTTTTCCTTATAAAAATCTCTACTTTCGTATTTCCCAAGGATTGAAATTCAAATGTCTGAGACAGGAACACAGAACTCTTTAAAATTTGGTTGATAGTTTACTCTTAGCCTTTAATTCTTGCCTTTTTCATCTATATCCTAGATGTAAGCTATATAAAATTCCTCAATTCCCCCCATATATGCCAGAACTTTTCATGACCCTGCATTCTAGTATGAATTATTCCCTCTGCATAAAGTATTTTTTTCTTTCTTCTTTGGAGAAATTATAAATTTTAAAAATCAGAATGAATGAAAAAGTAAATTGGTTAATTAAATACCTGGGAGATTATAGCCATTTTCTTGGAAATTGTCCCAATAACTCAAAGAGAACCAAAACTGAGGCACACAAGAAAAATGGGATGAACTTCAGAAATAATATACATACTGAGTCCTATGGCCATTTTCCTTATGTTCTTTCTCCTTTAATTCCATGATTCTTTAAGATGAAAAAAAAAAAAGCCCCAAAGTAGGCCAAAAGGTAGGTGGCCTGCATTATTGCTTCACTAGTTCTCAGAGAAAGGGCAAATCAAAGAATATTAGAATTAGAAGAAATCTCAGCAGTCATCCCGTCCAAACTCTTAACTTCCCAATGAGAAAAAAATGAAAAGTCAAGTAGGTTTGACCTGCTTAGAATCATCAATTAATGAGTAGTGGAACCTGAATTCAAGTTTCCTAAACAAAAACCAACATTCCCTTTATCCCATCATATTTCTGTTTCAGGCATTTGATAGTTTCTAGAGTGTAAAACACATTCTTACTGCCATCATTTTTCTTTCTATGTTTTCAAACATTCTCTATATTCCTGAATGCAATCTTCTGATGTATCATTGCCTGAATACATTTATGGGAATACATAGGAACATATATTAAAAATTTTTCATATACAATATGTTCTTGACACAAATTTTCAGGAGTGCAACCATGTTGTGTGCACACAACAGCATTCCACAATGTTTAAATACATGTGATTTAAAATCGCTATGCCTTTTGTGCAGTACTATCTTATTTTCATTGTTATATTCTGATGTGAATGACTGTAGTAGGAAAATGCCAGTATTCACAGCCCTAGTCCTAGTTTGTCTGAGAAAAGTATGCCAAGCGTGCAGTGCCATCTGCTCCTGTTGCGATGCCATCCTTCCATTTTTCAGCACCGTGATAAACAACCAAACTGCACATCATTCTCTTAGTTCCACAAGCACCTCGGGGCAAGAGGGGAGGGCATGCCATCCTCCTAAGTTACATCCAAAGTGATACATATGGCAGAGTGAGGGAAGGAAGAAGCAGTAAGTGAGCACTTGGACCAGTGATGAATGGGCTAGGAGCCCTAGAAATTCAAAATAGCTATACAACCAAAAGATGTTCTCATACTTTGCAAATGTCCTGGTAGTGGTGAAGATAAGTCAGAACAAGAGTAGGGTGGAGTGGACACAATGTTCATTTCAGAACACTTTGAAATCAACAAGGCTCGTACAGCTTTTCCATCCCCAATTTTTTTTTGTGACTGTGGTCATCTTCTTACTGATAAAGACATGGTCAGGAAATGGATATGTGATTAGAAAACAAGGTGGTAAAATTATATAGAACAGTATGGTATTAATAATTCATGCAGGGCTTACATTCCATTTTCAGTTAGACATAAAAGTAAGGTCACGGAACTCCAAGCTCAACAAAGTAATGTGAAAGTTGAGAGAATTATAAGTCTGGGAGTAACCCTGTCTAATATTTAAATTGCTTCTCTTAATATCCCTACCTCTGTATTGTGCTGGTTTCTGCTTATCCACGATGAGTGACAGAAAACTCACTACTTCAATCTATCCGATCACAGCCTTTCTATATATACTGAATGTATATAGTAGTCTTATAGATTTTCAATATGCACCTGTCACACAGTTTCTTAATTTGTGAATAAAGAAAACTGTTATATAGGATCAATGTTATCCTCTAAACATATTAACTGATAGATTGAAAAAGCATTTAAGAATGTTTACATGCCAAGAGGTATTTTTGCTTACTTGGGAATGAAAATCTCACAAATATGACATAGAAGAAAAACATTATAGAGATTTTTAGAGATATTTTTGAAGAAACTGTGGGAACAAAGTCAGTAACATTTTAGAAAGAAAGAAGTTTTGGGACTCGGGCAAGTTTATGAGTGTACTAAGGGGAAAAGTGTTTCAGTGGATAAAAACCAGGGAGAAATACCAAACTGAATTTTGGACTGGAACCAAGTATGGAGCTCAGAAAGAAGAGACTTTAGTAACTAAGGCTTATCACTAGTTTTCAACTATCAACGTACAGGTGAATTGTGTAGTTAAATATAAGTGAAAATAAGAACCTGGCCAATGTTAATCTTTATCAGGCCATATTGACTCATCTGAGATAGTTTAATATGATTTACTTCTCCTCACTTAAATTATAGTGAAACATCATGTCCACATAAAGCTTTTCAGATCACGGTAGCTTTAAGTCCACATAGTACAGCAGAGAAATCATGGGGAAAAAATAAAAAGTATGGCGGCCTTGAGAAGATATTTTCAAGAACATGTTCTTTAATGCTGACACTATTAATCATCTGGGTGGTAGCAGTTACCAAACTCTGTGCCAGGTAATGTGCTACATACTAGAGATACAAAGATGAAGCAGATAAATGTCCTATTTCTATAAGCTCCCAGATTAGAGGGAAAGATTTATACACAGGTAACTAATTTCCTTGGGAGCAGGGAGGAGGGCCATCCTTCTGGAGAAAGAAATGGTTTCAGAAAGGAAATAGAATCTTATCTTTCAGGGCCTTGAGGGATGAGTGGGATTTTTCACAGCTAGAAAAGGAGAAAGGGCATTTTAGGTAGTTGTCATATCTGAGCTAGAACTTTGGGGAAAACTGGACACAGGTCTAATCTCAGCTATTTAAGAGCCTGAGATGGGAGGATCACTTGAGCCCATGAGTTTGAATCTCTCCAGCCTGGGAAATATAGTAAGAGCCTGTCTCTAAAATTGTGTGTGTGTGTGTGTGTCTGTCTGTGTGTGTGTGTCTGTGTGTGTTCGACTATGGGGACAGAGTAAGCCTTTTAGTTTACATTCTCCATTTTGCAAATGTTAGCTTGATCTGTCAAAAACTCAGGCAAAGGAGACAGGGCAGTGTTCTCCACTTAAGTTAAGCATGGCTAACCTGCCTAATTTCCAGGCCAGTCACTTTTGACCCTTTTGGCCTTCATCTCTCCCTTTCCCTTCCCCTGACTCACTGAGGTTTCTTAAGCAAGAAGCTGGGCCAAGGATGCCTGTGCACATATGTAGGCATGAACACACCCATGTCTGTGTAGACTGATGTGTGAAAGGCTGGCATTTGAATATAATTCCCATCCATTCTTTAAAATGGACTAAACTTTAATTACAGTTTTGATACTATGAGAGTCAAGGGAGAATCAGTATTCATCTAAAGTATGTCCAAAATAATATCCCCTAATTTCAGGATTAACAGCTCATGTGAACCCTTTATCTGATATTCTTTTCACCTCCATGCCAAGATGAGAAGACAAGTTTTCTGCCTTATCCTGGAAGCCAGCAGTTCTCAGAAGCTTCAGAAACTAGCAGAAAATTTTTTAATATGTAGTCTTCTGGGCTTCTGGGTACTGTATACCCAAGAGAGTCCCAGAAAATTAGTATTTTCAGCAAAATCACTAATAGGTCCCATTAGATCATACTTAGCCCCAGTTATGGGCCGGTACTACTCTTTAGCATATGTTTATTATTATTACTGTCATAATTATTACCAATGGCAATATCATACTGTCAAAAACTGTTGCCATTAAAATTCTAATCTAGAACTTACAAATTGCTTCTAAGAGCATTCTTATTTAATTTTCTTATGACCCATAGGATAAGAATTATTATAAATCCTATTTTATTAACAAAAGATCATAGATGTAGAAAGATGACTGACTTGCCTAGGATAACTCAGCTATTTCATAGTAATGTTCAGACAATTCCAGATCTTCTTAACATTGTCTTTTGTTGCCCCTGCATAATGAGCTGTGCCATATAGTATTAGATTCAATGAAGTAAATAACAGAGTGCTTGACATCAAAACTCATGCTGTATTTCTTCCTGAATCTTAGATTAAGTAGATATAATTGTGGTATTGTTACCTTCCCTGCAAGTTCTTGTTTCAAGTAAGGTTGCATTTCCTTTGCTGCCTGAAATATAATGTCAAATACAGACCAGGAGTTTTGAGACTTTCTATCTACTCTAAAAGAACACATTTGGTAACATTTCCTTTATTAAAGAGTTGCCTCCTTTATCTTGACTTTCATTTACTTTCAATTCATCTCTCCCTACAAAATATCCAAGAAAGTACCATTTCTGTATAGAAATTAAACATAAATTATTATCAGTACTGGACAGCTATTTTCTACCTCCTTAAATGTCTGAGGTTGTGATTTAAACAAAACAAAACAAAAAAGCAAAAATCCCAGGCATGGTAGCTTATGCCTGTAATCCCAGCATCCCAACACTTAGAGAGGCTGATATGGGTGGATCACTTGAGCTCAAGAGTTTGAGACCAGCCTGGGCAAGATGGCAAAACCCTGTATCTACAAAAACTACAAATATCAGCTGGGTGTGGTGGCACGCACCTCTAGTCCCAGTGCCTCAAGAGGCTGAGGTAGGGGATCACTTGGGCCTGTGAGGTGGAGGCTGCAGTGAGCGAGATGGTGCCACTGCACTCCAGCCTGGGTGACGGAGTGAGACCCTGTCTCAAAAGAAAAGGGGGTGTTGGGGGAGAACAAAAGAAAGCTATAAAAGAAAAGGGAAAGTAAACTCACTGCTGTCCATATGTGTACATCTGTCTTAGAGGCAGGACAAAATGTTTCAGCAAAGAGTGGATGAACAGCTCATTCCTTAGCTGGCATCCACTGAAGGGACAAAAGGTTAACTGTCTTCATCCTGTCATGAGTTCACTACCCTGTTTGCTAAGACATGCTGCTCCCTTGATAAGGTATGTGGTTTCAAGCAACAGTCTCCCTTTTTACAAAACATGTCCCTGCCATTTGGACAGATTAGCCAAAACAATAAACTGTTGGAATAAATTATTGTTGATTTAAGGTAGAAACAGCTGATTAAACATTAATTTAACTTACTATTTCTCTGATGAAATCCTTGCTGGCATTCTGTAATCTGAAATTTGGAATTCCTAATTCAGCCACAAAGTTTGATGTTGGTTTTTTTGAAGAGGCCATGGTTAGTACCAAAGGTAGAGATAGAAAATAGGCAGAAAATACCTCAATAACAGGAAAATCTTTCTAACAGAAGTCGGTCATGGGTGACGTTTTACCCATAAGGTTAATCACAAGCAGCCGAAATCATTAGCAAAGGATAGGTTAGGAATACGGATGTAGACGGGTGAGATAAGATAGTACAGACCCAGAGGGTCACTCCTCTTATGTCAAGACTGCAGAGGGCAGCTCCTTTAAAGAAACTAAATGAAGCAGGGCAAAATGTTCCAGTAAGAATAGATAACTGACCCATTCCTCAGGAGAGATGACTGCAAGGGGTGGGAGCCTAGGCTGAACGACATTTAAGAACAATTCCACTGCCTAGATTCTATTAAATATTTCAATTTGCAAAGATTTTAATTTTATCTTATGGGAAACTTACTTTTTTTACATAAGCAAAATTCAGTATGTAGCACTTAAATCATGTGGTACCTCTAAATTTAAATGGATGGTAAATAGAATTATTTTTTAAGCCTTAAGTCCTAAAAGCTGAAAAACTCATTCCGCTTCTCATACATTTGACCAATAGTGACAAATCACCAGCTGTAGGCAGCCCAAGCGGCCAATGTTTATTAAATGTCTCACTCAACCCCAAATCTCATGAATTGTTTAACATACAAGACAGACAAAAAGCCAGTATTTCTCCATGTGTCAGCTCTCGTTAGGAGTGTCTCTGCTCCTCTCACTGCTGTCTAGAAACAACATTAACATTCATTTTTCTTAAGCACATGGGGGATTCAGGGGTCTCTGTATACACAGCCTATCCTGTGCCACATGTGTACAAATGTGTGTCTAGTCCATAAGCACAAAGAAGCAAATGTTAGAGCCACACTGATGGTACCCACTTAGGAGGGCAGGGCAGTTGGCAGTGTGTACTGCCACCATGGGGGGCAATGCGATTGAAATGTGCTGGAGAAAGAACCCAGTAATCTCACACCAAAAAGAAAACCTCATGAAATCAATTGTATAGACAAAGTGAGTCTTTTCAAGCCGTCCACTTAAAGCCAGTCATAATAGAATTGGCTTTAGGTAGCCAGTGACCTGCAAGACAGATGCTTATCCAATCTTTGAAGTAGCTAAAGAATTTTGTCATTGCTTTTTTTCTCATGCTGCCTTTCTCAATAATGTGTGGGAAGAAAAATAGAAGGAACACTATCAGCATGATGATAGGTGGTTCATTTTGAAAATCTCTAGAGGCTCTTGTAATCTTACAAATTCCCGTGATTCTAAGTGACGAAACATTTTTAATGAATAACAATTTTCTCAGCGAAGTAAATATTTCAGCATTATGAATGTGAATAACTTGAGGAAAACCTTACTGCACTAAATGTCTACTTAACAGGACTTCAACTCTACCATTTCTGTAGTGTGGTTTCAGCTAGCCCCACAAATGTCATCATGAACTTAAACTTAAGGGATGTTTTCTGCTTTGCAGCAGCCTCCAGAAAGGCCAACTCTGACACCCATTGTCAAGGATTAGGGGCATACTATAGTGAACTGGAGGCATAAGTCCTGATCACCAAAGGGAGAGACCTATTTGGTCTACAATAACCTGACCATCTTAAGAAAGAGGCTTTAAATATTGAATCAGTCCGGCCCTTTCTGGGCTTTTTAAATCAATATGACATTCAACTAAACCAGCAGTTCCAAAGATGTTCTAGCCTTGGATAATTATCAGAACAGCACAGCACACGGCCCCACCTTTTCCCCCCTTTCTTTATAAAAAGAGAGCTCAGAATTTTCCTGATATATTACTATCGCAAAGGGGTCTAAGAAATGGATGCATTTTGCAACTTAAATAAATACAGAAAGAAAACCCTCTTTACCATTTGCACATACCGACCAGCCATACAATGTGATTTGTAGTAATCAGCTGTCACCCATGGAAATACTGAAAACAAGAGGTGATATTTTCCATTAGCCACATCTAAACCCCAAACACAGAGTTTCTGTGGTGGTGGTTATAAACATCAGCTAAACTCCCTGGAGAAACACACTTTTTCTAGAACATTACATATAGGTGATTCATATAGCGTGTTTTTATTACTATTGTCTTTTATCTTTTATATATCTTTGCAGATGGTAATTCACGGCAACCCGAAATAAGACTGCAGAGGCAAGAGAAAAGAGTCCTACATAATGTTAAGCATAATAAACCTTAATAATTTTCTCTCACTTGTTCACATAGCTGGAGCTAGGCTACAAGAAAGCCTATGGAGTTTCCTTTTCTAGGCATGAACATTTCTCATTTATTTAACATTGTGAATCAGCAGTAGTTGTGCTCCAGTGAACTCAGAAGTTTTAAAGCAGGAAGAAAGTAAATTAATAAATCCGACAAAGTTTAAAACTTAAGAATGAAAGACAATGATGGGAAAGCAGAGGAGAGTGGTATGATTCAAGTTGCTGTAAGGGGCAGGATGATAGCTCTCTTTACTCCAAGGGGCCAAGCAAGCTCGTTCTCATTTCCCAATAACCATAGCATTTTATGAACTACATATGCATTTCCAGACCATCAAGTTCTTCCTAATTTAAATACCATGTGCTTCTTCACATGATTTCCTTTCCCTTCAGTTCCATGATGTTCTTTCATCTTCTACCGTCCAGCAGCACTGACTGCATATCCTTCATAGAGGATATTTAATTTGATAACTTATGGAGTAATTTACCTTTTAATACACCCTGAATATATGTGGAATAGTCCCTAAAGACAGGGGCTATCACTTGATTTCCCAAACTTCTTGTACCATCCAACACAGAGAAAAAGGTAAAAAATTATTTGTTGATTAAGGAAAGCTCTGTATCCATATTTTAGCTATCAGTCCATACACCGATTAGAGCTGTATTTAGTAGTCCATATATTGATTCATGTGACATACAGATTTATATACAGTATCACTCACCACTACCTACTTGCTTTTCAGAAAAGAAATATAATGTGGCCATGCCAAGGATAGAAAGTGAAGACATTATTAAAGAGAAAAAAATAAAGAGGATGGGTGATAGAGGGAGAAGGAGAAAGGGAAAAGGAAGAAGGGAGGAGGAGGAGGAGGAAAAAGAGAAAATTCAATGTGTTGCAATAAGATGGCTGTTAGGGTGGTGTCCACCTTATCTGCCTCTCATGAGTAAACAAGACCAATTCCTTCTATTAACACCTTTTTGTTTCAGTAAGTTTATAGCACAGTTTTGTTAGAACTCAAGCTTAAAAGTGAGAGCCACTGACATCATCAGAACTGGAAAAAGGCAACTTTTACCTATAGTTTGATGCTAGCCTCCGTCTACCATCTGTTTAGTGATTTGACTTTTCAGTTTTAACTTTTTGGAGGAAGCACCAGTGGTTGACAGTATTTCCCAGAATCTCAGATTGCTCAACAACGTATTTTTCCACAAATCTCCCTGGATAAAAACTAATAACTTTGCCAAGAATTTTAAATTTTGCACTGAATGTTGTGCAATCTCTCAGATTTCTTCTATTTCCTTGGAATTGATTTCTGATAGAAAATAACCCCTAACGTATTTAAAGATTAAAGGGGCACTTTTCACTAATTCCTGAGTTTGGATGTTAGGAAAGCATCTTTCTCTTTTGCTCTTTGATCTTAATAAAGCTTTATACAGTACTTCTGTCTGAGATATGGGAATGCATTTTCTCTACATTTCCATCTCATTTCAAAGAAGAGCTCTATTATACAGTTTTGTAGACAAGGCCTTCTCTTCTTGATCCACCCATCACCATCAGCAGCGAAGTTTGTTTTAATAACATGCTTATGTATTAACATGAGAATTACTGAATCAAAAAAGAACTCAACAACTGAGTGGACTACTGACTAAAGAAGAAATTCCAGAAGAGCAACTATATTTTATCAAGTATCTGAAGGAAAGGAATGTTGGCCAGAGAGCTACAAAATTATACAAGAGAGAAAAAAAGAACATGGTGCTTTTTATTGACAAGTTTGCTACAGCTTAAGAGTCTTTGGTTAGAGCAGACACAGTGCAGGAGTCCACAAGCTAGAACAGTTTGATTGTGTGCCAGAAGTCTTTTTCAACAACCATTTTGAAACGTGTATTTACAGGCAAAGAGAACCATAAAAATTGCATATGGTCTTCTGACTGCCAGAGCACTTAACGTTAACTGGAGAAGTGAAGTGGAAGCCAATTTAATCTTTTTTTCCCTCTTATTTTTAATACTGTGGTTACACATTATTATACCTACCATTACAATTTGCTACTCTTAAGTTAAATCCCTAAAGGTCAGGCCCTGAGAGACCTAAAGCCAGATGCTGGTGAATGTAAGGAGCTTCTATGACAATTAAGCAAGAATCCCCTGCAGAAATCCAAATCAGCTTGGGCTGTGTGGAGGAAAAATGAATGCTTTCAGGAAAAACAAAAATGTATTTCTAACCTATCCTAGAGGCAAAAGCACACTTCAGTAGGAAGTACTGCTATCTGAGAGGTTTGTTTACTTCTTTTTTTGGTGACACATTGAGTCATAATGGAAACAGTCAGACACCAATGGCTTGTATATATTTGGCCATTTTCTTTCTTTTTGGGTTTTCCTTTTCCTTGCTGGTCCTTCCTTGTTTATCCGATCTAATGCAATAAAATGCGTAATTAATTTCTAAACGCTTCCATTGAGCGGTGCAATTTGTCAAGTCGAGTTGTTAATAGAATTAAGCTTTTTATCAGTGATTAGCAAAAGAAGGTTAAAAAAATTAATTACGAAATTGTATGCCTCCCTGGTTCAAAGCCAGGTTTTGGATTAAATGTTCGATAAAGGTTTCCTGACACATTATAAAACATTTAGCAAAAGCTGCTTTCCCCTAGTGCATTTAAAACCTGTCTCTGAGCAAAACCAACCAGCAAAGCAAGAGCATTTGGGCAGACCTCAGTATTGCACACAAGCATGGAAAGACAGAATATAACTTTTACACAATACTGAGGAAAACACTGGTTTTCCTCCCCCTACTTAGGAAAAGGGACAAGCCGTGACCTCGCAAGTGTTTTTCATCTTTAAGTTTTCATAGTGTGGTTTGCAGCTTGAGTAAAATTGAAGAACTAGTTGAAAGATTTAATAAAACAGTCTATTGATGATATAATTAATATATAACGTATCTTTATCTGTAATTATATACAACATATCCACAAAGGTTAGTATGTAAAGGATAGAAAGTAAAGAGTTGAAAGCCTGCTCAAAATATCCGACTCTCTCTAAATTGCTCTTATAATTTATGCATTTCTCCTGTACCCGGTCCCCTCTTTTCTTTCTTTCTTCTGTGTGTCAGTGTCACTTCACTGTTTTATGAGTGGAATAATTCAATCCATTTCACCCTATCACTGTCTCCACTCCAAGTGAGGAGGAGGGAGACAGGATGAATCCGACGAGTCAGACCCTGACATCTATCCACTGAGTCACGTGTCATCAGTGGCAAGGGCTACTGTTCCACAGTTGCAGAAATCAAGTCCTATTTTACCTTTTTTTCAACTGCTGCACTCAGGTGCAGCAAACACCTTTTGCCTGCTTTCACATCTGGGGTTCCTATGCTTTGGGCTGTCTGCTTCCAAACTCCACGTTGGAGGCACTTCTGGGCAAGACCCCGAGAGTGGTTTTCGTGGGAAGGTACGTGCTCTTCAAAGGAGGAACACACTCTGTGGCTCTCAAATTCTAAATTTAGAATGGGAGGTCAGAGGATGTCCTTCAGCCTCAGATCTAGGTTGTGTTCTCTAAACTCCCTTTTAGCAGAGACCCAAGCGTTATAGTTACAGGGAAATTTTACCGACTAATGTAATTGGTACACATTTACAAATGGAGTATACCTAATCTGTGCATGTATACTCCATCCCTCAGACACCTGAGAGGTGAAGGCATGAATAATAGGCCAAACACTCACTACACAAAACATTCTTTTTCTATTATGTAGGGTTACTCCTTTCTTCTGTTTTTCTTAGTCCTCTTTCTTTCCTTTTTTCTCTTCTGCATTTTCTGCTTTCCAACAATCTTTGGAAAATTTTCTTGAATAGTCATACAAGGTTCAATTTGTAAGAAGTAATCAAAGAATGGTGTAGCGTGACAGTTTTATGAAACAAATTTGGATTATAAGAAGCAATAATGTTATTGCACTTTCTTATATTAAATAAAGGATTTTTTCTGAATATTTGCTGCTAATGATAAGCAAACAACAGGAAAAAAAAACAGAATCAGCTTAGAAATTTGATAGATAATTATAATGAACAATGTACTTTTTTTCTGGTTGTTTGAATTTAAGCTCTATGACCTCCCAGGAATTTCTAGTCTTGCTTATTCCTGAAACCAAATTACCTACAGAACTGCTGATACATGGTAGTTACTCTATAAATACTAGTCAAGTCAGTGAATGGTTAAGTGAATATTATTCTCTGTGTCTGTTTTCCTTATTGCACTTCTCCTATTGAAATTTTAAAAAAGAAGTATTCTTTGTTTTGTAAACACGGAAACATACTTTGACTTTCCTTAATGACTCAGAATTTTGCAGTGGCTAATTAAGTATGAGTAATATTAATTAACACTACAAAATTAATAAGCAGACAATTATCAGGTAAAATGGGAGAAATTAAAACTGATCCTCATTGACCTTAGCTTGTCATCCTATTTACTTTTGACTGATTCTCTGATTTCAGCTTCTTTTCTTGTTCTTTATCTCATTTTCATAAAGGAAGGAAGAACGTGCAATTCTTTGGCCTCCTAAACTAAATTTAACGCCACTGCCTTTCTACAAAATTGATGAGTGAATCTAAGGATTAATCTATCTTCTCCCAAATTATTTTCCAACCCTCATTATAATCTTTTTACCATTTATATCAGTCTCCTTTGAATTCTCAGTAGCTCCCAAAATATCTTTTATTATCTGAGTATTACTAACAACTTATTTAAATATGATGTTTAATTCTTCTGTATCTTCTTTTAAATTGGTTAACAATTTCCTCCATTTTAAAAATTAATGCTATGCTAGTATATTTGAAACCCGTAATCTTTAAAGCGGTAAACAGAATGTCAGGGATACATTTTTCTAAGCTTTTTTAAAATTAAATTTTAACAGAATTATAAAAGAAAGTAATATTTAAAAAAATCATCCTTTATAATTGTGTACTATAATCAGGTGATGGAAATTTCTTTTTTCTCTTTTTTTTTTGAGGTAGAGTTTCACTTTTTGTTGCCAAGGCTGGAGTGCAATGGCACAATCTCGGCTGGCTGCCACCTCCAACTGCCAGGTTCCAGCAATTCTCCTGCCTCAGCCTCCCACATAGCTGGAATTACAGGCAGGCACCACCACACCCAGCTAAATTCATATTTTTAGTTGAGACCGCGTTTTGCCATGTTGGTCAGGTTGGTCTCAAATTCCTGACCTTAGTTGATCTTCCTGCCACAGCCTCCCAAAGTGCTGGGATTTCAGGCGTTAGCCACCGTGCCTGGCCGATAGAAATTTCTTTTAAGGAAATGTATCATGTTCTAAGTAACGGTGAGGTCCACAGTTTGAATCAATGAAGCAATAATGGCCAATAGGAAAATTATTTTTAAAATCATGTACATATTTGCCCTGCTTCCTGATGGTGAACGTAACACTTTGAGTTGTTATTTTCAGGTAGGCACATGAAAAATTGAGTTGTTATTTTCAGATAGGCACATGCTTCTAAAGAGACTTCTTATTATATGTATAATAATACAGAAACTGCTCAATTAAAAAAATAGAGAACAGTGACATCTACGCATAAGCTTGTACTTTCTTATCAAAAGGTTTATGTGTAACACTTGAAACCTATTGGGAAGATATTTTCCATCAATAAAAATTCTTTTTTAAAAGAACTCCTACAATAAACTTATTCATTTTGTCCTTGTTTCACCTAATGTAGACATTAGGATTTAGCTTGACCCTACCAAAGACTGTCTTTTTATTAAATCAGAACATATCAGTTCATTGGTGTTGAAACTGTTCAACATATTCAGTAATTAGGACAAGAGAAATTCTATAAAATTGTTCAGTGGCTCTGCAGTCAGCTGTTAGATTTTCACAAGCATATACTTGGCAATTCGATAACATGTCAGACTTGAAATGCCAAACTGATCTTACCAACAGTGCACATGCCTCCATCAATGGCATTTATTCAAAAATCTTTTTTAGCTTATTTATGAGACATTAGACCAGAGACAGGAGTTAAAAACACTCATATAAAATACGGTTTGTGCATTGCTTTAGAGGTATAAGACAGTATTCAATGGCTATAGTTTGTTCATAAATGAACAATGGTGAAGAATTTAGACTGGTTCATTTTCAGTCTTGACAGTCTATAAGATAAACTAAAATTGGAAAATTTCACCAAGGCTTACTTCTTATGCTCATCTTAAAAAATAATTATATGTGTGTGTATTCTCATAATTTAAGGCTTTTGTCATTTTTCTAGATTACCTCTCTGTCTTTTATAACCAGAAGCCAATATAATAATGATATGCATGAAACTAGTTTTTAACTTAGAAAGCACGACATAAATGTGTGATGTGTGTAGCTGTGGTGCTGGTGGTGCTGGTATGCAATCATTTGGTAAAGTTGCTTGCAAAACTTCGCTTATCTCCTACTGGTTGAGTGTACAGGTGACTGGATAATACTTTTGATAACAAAAAACTCTCTCTCTCTCAAAATAAAGAAAGAAATAAAAGAGTGCTTGGGTCTCCTCTTTCTTAGCTCTCTGCCTTTTTAACAGCTATCTTTATCCTCTGCAGCTGCATCAGGGCTTGCTTTCTCCTCTTTTTTTCTCATTTTACCTCATCTCAAAATACTATTTCTATTCCCATGCTATGCATCTTCCAGATTCTCTTCTTTTCTTTTTTCTAGATTTTTTCTTCTCAACATTGTCCCTGCAATTTCCCAGGTATGGGTTGTTCCTTGGAGAAATTACATTTCCAAGATTCGGTATTTGCCTCACCTATAGAGCTAAATCTTCTATTTGCATTCAGAAGATGGTTTTATGTGATTATCTTTTTCTAAGGAAAGGAATGCTAAACTTTCCTTCCTTCTAATCCTTTCAATAAGGATCCTTCTTTACATTTGTATAGTAAATTTAACTTTCCAAAGGACTTAAACAAACACACTTGATCTCATTTGATATTTACTGACACTGCCTAGTGGTTGGTAGAATTCTTTAATTTCCAGGAGTCTCCCTTCTCTCCAGTAATATACCGATTTATTAAAATAATAATTGGGCACATGACCTCATATACACATTTAAAAAATTTCAAATAATATGTGCATAACAATGAACTGCTATATCCACTTGCTATAAACTATGCTAATATATTATAAATGTAAAATATATATAAGTAGGAATAAAAATGAGTGAGATAAAAAATGCATGGGGTTTCTAATAATTTCTTCAAGTTCTCAGTCTCTTTGAGACCACTGCATGATCTTCTAGGGCTCTAGTAACTGCACTTGGACACCTACTAAGAGCGTTGGTTACCTGGGGGAGGTCAAGGGAGGAGCTAGAATAGGACTTCTTTCCTCCTATAGCAGCATAACTTCCAGGTTTCTAACTCTGGCTCCCTTTTCTTTATCCTGAGTCCTCAACCTACGTGAGGCTTAGAAAGGAAAAAGCCAATTAGTGTGTATCTGTACCTTGAGGATAAAGATGGAGAACCTAAGCCTAAGGCCTAAAGTCCAAGGCATCACTTCCTGTGGGAGATTCAGACTTCAGCTAAGTGCTTTTCCTTGAGTGTTTGTTGATGAGGTAGAGGTGGAGGCAGAGATAGAGCATCAGCTGGGAAAGGACGCAGCTGATTAACATTCTGGGCATGTAAAACAGTTTGTGCACAATTAACTTTTCTAAAATATATTCCTAAGCTTTCAAATTATATTTTGCAAAGTGTAATTCTATCCTGTTACCGTTAGCCACATACACCTTGGTATCACAGTACTGTAAATTATTCCTTTGCCTCCTTAATGTTTATAACTTTCTGATATAGCACTTGTAGATAGTGATCATGCATATTCTCTCCTAGTTATCACAGTAAAACTAGAGCTATTGTATTCTTCTAATGTTTCCTCATGCACCCTAAAGTTTTTAAATCATTTTTGTTGTTGGTTTCTTTTTCATTTCCAGTTATCAGCATCTTTCTGATCCTGGGCATTCAAATCTAGAAGGGGGATGCCAGATAGCAGCTCACCTTACCTTATAAATAGGAGCTATAGGGTATAGCGCTTCTGTTCCGTAATAGCATATGTCTGTTTATGAGCCCAGTGTTCTTATGCATTTTTATTGTCTTGGCATCACACTGAATTATCAGCATGTCACCTCGCTATTTAGAAAGCTGTCATCTGATGCTCCCTTCTTCATAGCATCCTTCCACTTTGGCTCAGTCTTTCTCATACCTTTGAATTCCATTTTCTTTTTCAGCTTTGCTTTGCTGAAAGTTATCTGTATTTTTAACCATTTTCTGATTAGAAAACAATGATGTATCTAGGAAACGAGCACAGTGTCCTGCATCCCATCTTTCTGAAGACTAAGGTGGTCAAAAAATTCTTAGCCAACTAATAGCAGATTCACAAAATGTGGCTGATCTTGGAAATCTTTCCAAAATGCTCTAACTTAGTTCATTCTCTTTGTCACTTGAATGTGTGTTATTCTCTATGTGATATGTGTGTGTGTTATTGATATGTTATATATGTGATTACTATGATAAATATAAAATATACATTATATATCATCAATGCAATATATTAATAAATTATGATATAATATATAATTACACATATATGTATAAATACATCTGCATTCACATCTTTTTCTAAATTAAAGTAAGAGACCAGTTGAGCAAGTGTTTTTAATACTCCATGTGGCTTATCTCTATAGCACAAGAATAATTTAAGTATGTAATAATTAATGTATCACTTTCCTATTTAACCTAATGGATCACCTTCTTTACCATTTTGTTATCATTTTTCCAGCCCATATTTGGATAGAAATATTAATATTGTCTTTGGCATTTTAGGACCTTTTTACCTAAATGCAATGATCATTGTTTTAAAAAGAAAAGACATTCCAGCCTCTCTTCCATTTTCTATGTGAATGAAGTTAATAGTTACTACTTGCTGTGCCTGTTACTGATATTAACTTGGTGATATTAAATCTAGAATTTCATTTTAAATATCAGGGGATTAGAAATTGTAAAACAATAGATCCTAGTTGTGATGTGTGAACATTTCAGTCTTCTTGGTGGTAAGGTTTTTAGATATTATGGGATATGTGACACAAATGCTGGTAAATTTCTTCTCAGACTCCATATTGAGGTCTTAAATCCTCCCATCAATCCATCTTTTTCTGTTGATATTTTGTCCACTTCTGACTGTGTAAGATGCCCAAATCCCTCAAGCCTGTAATCCCAGCACTTTGGGAGGCCGAGGCGGGTGGATCACGAGGTCAAGAGATCGAGACCATCCTGGTCAACATGGTGAAATCCCGTCTCTACTAATACAAAAAAAAAATTAGCTGGGCATGGTGGCTCGTGCCTGTAATCCCAGCTACCCAGGAGGCTGAGGCAGGAGAATTGCCCGAACCCAGGAGGCGGAGGTTGTGGTGAGCCGAGTTCACGCCAATGCGTTCCAGCCTGGGTAACGAGAGCGAAACTCCGTCTCAAAAAAAAAAAAGATGCCTAAATCCTGCCTGGGATTTTAGGCTTTTGGGCTGGAGGCATGTGACTCTATTCACTTTGGTGTTGTTCTCTGTAGGTGCCAGATAGGCAGCAAGCACTTATGTGTACAGACAAAATAAAGTCTCTAAAACTCAGACTATTGTGTCAGGAAAGCTATCATTGCACAGAAAAGAATGCAATAAATTTCATGTCATAAATCATTCAGCATATCTTGATAGAGAAGCAAGGAAAAAGTTGAAGAGGATATCATGTGCTTAAGAGGACAGACAGAAGGAGGGAAAGGACATTTACAAGGGACACATGGAATCATAAAAATCAAAGCAAGCCACATAACTTGCAATATTCTGCAGTTGGAAAGCTCTTTTTGGCCCCTTATTGTGGCAGGTGAAGGGACTGAGGACTTCAGATACCTTCACAGAAACTGTTTTCATGAGTGCTCAGTAAGAAGGAGGCTAAACAAATCTTAATTTTTAGGCCCTTAAAACAAAGCTTTTTATTTCTATGGGTTGATCTCTGTCACTCTACCTCTTTCCCTGGGGAAGCTCTATCCACTTTCCCTGGGGAAGCCTGTCTGCTCTCTAATGGTCAAAGGGAAGATAATACTGTAAAAGAAAAAAACAAAAAATTTTAGTATGGGACCACTTGTTTAATTTATGAATGAAAAACACAACAAAGAACATGATCAGGACAAAGATAGGAAGGTGATCATAATGAAGTGTGTCTGCTCTCAATTGCAGGAACTGATTAACCTACCATAAAAAAGGATGGGGCTGGGTGCAGTGGCTCATGTGTGTAATCCCAGCACTTTGGGAGGCCAAGGTGGCTGCATCACCTGAGGTCAGAAGTTTGAGACCAGCCTGTCCAACATGGCAAAACCCCATTTCTACTAAAAATACAGAAATTAGCTGAGTGTGGTGGTGTGTGCCTGTAATCCCAGCTACTTGGGAGGCTGAGGCACAAGAATGCTTGAACCTGGGAGGCAGTGGATGCAGTAAGTGGAGATCGTGCCACTGCACTCCAGCCTGGGTGACAGAGCGAGACTCCATCTCAAAAGGATAAAAAAGGATGGACATTTTGATAGTAATGTATATGTTAAGAACCTGTATATTGAGTGATATGATTAAATATTTTCAGCTTCACTCCTATGAAGCACATACCAAGATTATACCAACTTTTATACTGTATTTTATTTGAGTAAAATTTTACATTTTTAAGTACCAATCTAGATAAATGACCTTGCATTTGTAAGATAGTCTGAGTCCAAATAAGTAAGGGTTATATCTGCTAATATCACTTATACTAATCTTCATAGAAAAATATATTATCTTTGTTGCATCCCTTGACTTCTAAGAATATATGGTAACATAGTTTTAAGGCCAAAAGTTTTGCTAAAGTCTCAGGGAGTCATCTATGGCTTCTTTACTCAGAGGAGAAAGAGTACTTTACTGCTTACAAGAATGAGAACTAAGTGTGGAGAAAAGTACAGAACATCTCCGAGAGGCTTCAGCTGAAAGTGCTCGTGTCCTGCTTCTAGGCAGGATGGTAATAAAACAAGTCTGCCTACACTTGGCTGTTACCACCGGCCTGTCCTATTTAAGGGTTAAGGAAAGTATCACCTTTTAGTATTACGTTGTCTAGTAGTTTAGCAGAATCTAATTAGGTGTACTAGCTCATCAAATTAAAACAGTATATTCTGCTTTCTCCCTGGTCTCTTACTCAATTTCTAAGTGAACCCTAAAAATGTACTCTTCTGAGATAAACAGATTAAAAAATCTCTCCCTCTGTTCTTCTTCCAGATTACATTCTTAATCTGGACTTTATTTTGTTCCAAGTTGGAGGGTTGTCTGGCATTGCTTGACTGCCAAACTCGGGCAAAGAAGTAGCCTTATGATGTTTCCCATATGCTAGTGGGAGGTAGCTCCCAAGACACTGAGTCATGGCTCTCGTACAGCCTCATCAATTGCTGCACAGTTGACCTTCTGAGGCCAGACTTCCTGATAGGCTCATGGGCACTAAGGGAAATTGTTTAGTGTTTCTGCTTTACTGTGAATATCAAAAAATAAAAGAGTAAGATAGTTAAGGGATAGAGAGTTAGAGAAGAGAAGATGGTGGCAGTTTTGTGGATTTTTTTTTTTTGTTTTTTGAGACAGGGCTTTGTTCTGTTGCCCAGGCGGGAGGGCTGGTGTGCAGTGGTGTAATCATAGCTCACTGCAGCCTCAAGCTCCTGGGCTCAAGCAATCCTCCCACCTCAGCCTTACCAGTAGCTGGGACTAATGATGCATGCCATCTTGCCCAGCTATTTTTTAAGTTTTAATTTTTGTAGATATGAGGTCTTGCTATGTTGCCCAGGCTGGTCTCGAAAAACTGAGTTTAAGCAATCCTCCCACCCTGGCCTCAAAGTGCTCGGATTTAAAAAAAAAAAAAAAAAAGAGTTTTTATAGAGGTCTGCTTAATCTCAAGCAGCGCCTTGCTTCCGTGAGGTCTGTGGAAGGAGCTGAAAATCCTAACCTCAGAATCATTTGGTTTTTCCTGTGAGCAGCCCCATCCTGAGGCTCTCTAGAGGCTCCATCCTAAGCCACCTTATTAGCATAAACTGAGGTATGATCAAAAGGGACATGTTATGAATAACAAAAGACATTCCAATTACCCAGCAATTTTGAAGGGTTTTAGGAGCTCAGTGCCAGGAATGGGGACAAAGACCTAATATATTCTTCTTATGTCACAACATGAAAAAGCATATACTGAAGAATAGGATGCTGTGGAATCTGCTCTTCCAGAGAAAGGGTCACTGAGAAAGGCTAAGGTTCATGTTAGAATTATTTTAATTGGGAGTTTGGTATTTGTTTGAAGTAGATATGGTTTGTGAGAGACTGTATTACTATTAAGGCTCAACGTGGGGCTGCATTTGGTGTTTTCTGTCATGGCAGGTTTACATCTGTCCTTTTTAACAATGTAGTAACTTTTCAAATCCACATATAGATGGTTCATAGCCTGCCATCTGCTCTCCCATCAGAAGAAACTCAATAGCATATACCATGCCAGAACATGACTTCAGTTTATATGTCCTGCTGCTCTGGCATTAAGAATCTAAATACTTGTTCCAGAATGATGAAGTTATTGGGAAGGGCAATTTCTTTCCCCAACGCCTTGTCTCACACTAACAGCATAGCAACAGTCCCAAGAGATGATGTATCATCTTTCCCACCAGTGAAAAGAAATGATTTGATGAACAGGGTAACAATTGTGGTCAATCTTTAGAACTCAACTACAGGCTTCCTGAAGTTTCTGTGTTGAAATATCAAGATCCCATTAGGATTCTTTAGTCAACTTAGAATGCTGGGAGTTGTCTTCCCCTCTTTCTCTTGACAAGGACTAATCCTATAACATCAGTTGCTCTCTCATCTCAAAATATAAGACAGAATAACAAAACATTCTTTGGATCTTATTTGTTTGCTTTTATCTTTAGTTTAAAAAGTTTATTTATTCTTTAAATAACTATTAGCAAGAATGGGGCAGAAAAGTTTTTGTCTCTAGATTTTTTTTTCAACAGAAGGGAAATACTTTATTTTCTCCCCTTGAGAATTTGCTGACTATTTTGTCCCCAGGGTCACAATTACTTAAAACTTCCTACTTAAGCTTTAATACCCCTTTCTATTGCTAGCCAACCTCTTCCCCACACAAGGGGAAACTGCAGAGAAATACTACTTAATTATCACACCACGTAACTAATTAAAAGCAGGATGCTTGTGTATGGTATGCTAATGAGCTATTAGAGATCTAACATGCTTTAGTGACAAGACATGGGTTTCTATTCTACTCTTCACCTGGCTGTGGATTTCTAGTTGACAGGTAATGATGATGAGATGGGAATTTATTATGGTGCTTGCAAGCCAAGAACTTTAAGAGAGGGCAGAAAGGTCAAGCAACAGAATCACTCAGAGGAAACAACACCTGAGCTGAAACCAGGAGACAAATGGAATGTGAGTATTTGATTTATAGGAGACCACAAAGAATATGGAATGCATGGCAGAGGGTGTTCAATAAATAGAGAACTTTTGTTATTATTTCTGGTAGGCCCAGTGATGGGAGATGAGCACATTGGAAGAGAACTATTGACCAGTTACTTGTACGTATGCCTTATTTCCAGATTTGAGTATATTAGTTTAGAAGTCACCAAAGACAGCCTGAAAATATTGGCATTTCATGCAGAGACAGAGGCAAGGTCAAGCACACAAGCATATAGAGAGGTAAGAAAGATGATACAGGAGGAGAGGAAAAATGAAAAAGATTAGTTAGATAATATATATGTGATTAGTCTGTGAGAAAAAAGATCCCCTGTTAGGGATGTTAGCAAGAGGCAAAAAGACAGCAACACTAATACTAACAATAATAATAGTGAACACTAACGCTAACAATAATGAAAACCAACACTTATTGGAGTGTGCCTTTTCTGTGTAGCAGGCACCTGCCAACTGCTTTGCACTTTACATGTGTCAACTCAATGATTCTTTAAGACATCTCATCCTACAGGCCAATGTGATAAGATCAATGCAGGTATTTCTAACCACTATTCCTAAGCAGGGATTCAAAACTAAGATCTTGTGAAACAGAGCAGGAAATGTAGACTCCCACTGTATACACTGAGCTGGAATGGAAGGCAGATGTTACTTTTTTTTGTTGGTGGTGCCCCTTTCACCTAGAATATAAGAGGTGCTCATTTAAGAGGAAATAAAAATGAACAATGGTATGTTAGCAATGTGAGCGAGCTTTGAACCGATCCATCCCTTTTTGTGAAAAACAGTAGGGGCATCCAATAGTAGGAAAAGGGGCTTTCAGAAGCTGATGTTATGCATTTTGGATCTATTAACTTGCAGTAAGGGATGAACTTTGAAGCAATAGAGTCAGCATAGCAGGAAATTTTATGTTGCTGTTTCCCCCAGTGCATTTGTACAATGTTTCCTGTTGTATTTCTGTGGGTGCTTCCTTTACCTCAGGTAGAACTACACTCCCTTTTCCCTGGAGTCTTAGTATCAACGAATTGACAGAAGGAAAGCAGCAGTCAGGATGTATAGAGTGGTTTCTTACTTGCCAAGGGAGAAGACACTATGCAGACACTGTCTCTGTCCCTCTGAGAATCCTAGATTTAAGCTGGTAAAAAAGCTGTCACTGGAGCAGCCACAACCTCAGCGAACTGCTCATTAGTTTAAGAACATCTGTTCTTATGCCATTGTCTGTTTTTCAGTAATATAAAGGTACTCTCCCCCTGCAGCAGGGATGGACAGTATTCTCCCCAGCATTTGTTCTTCCCATCTTCCTCTGTGGGAAAATATCTGTATTAAGGAGTGAGCAGCCAAGCTAAAATCCTCCAGTTTATAGTCGTCCATGCTGATGGAATGGCCAATGAGATGTAAGTAAAAGTCAATGGAGAGAGCCTCAAGGGGGGTCCTAGCGAAGGAGGAATGGAGTGTAATGACTGGAGCTCCAAACGCTTCCTTGCACCAGGAGGATGAAAGGAACACATTCAAGATGGCAAAGTTAAATGATATGCCCTGGCAATCTGATATAATTTCTGCTCTGGACATCTCTTCTGGGCTATTTTACATTAAAGAAAAATAAAAGCCCTAACTTGTTTAAGCCACTTTATTTGAGCTTTCTGTAATGTGCAACTACATCTAATTCTAACACATCCTTTCTTGAGTTTCTTCATACTATTCCTAAACTATTAAAACTTGCCATTTAAAAAAATGTGTGTATAGTAGGTAAGACACAATCATTCCTTCTTACTTTGTTTATAAAGGGAAGTCTTTGATAAGCAGAGTGATCATGTCCACTACAAATACTCCTCTGCGTGGCCAACACAAATGCCTTTTCTGTGCTATAATGGAAATACAAGCCATAAATGCATACCCTATCCTTCATGTAGGCATAAATTAAATTTTTTGCATCTTTTCTTTCTCAGCTGTATCTGAGGCATGGCCGGGGTAGGGGAAGATGGCAAGCTCTTTATACGCTGCTGTTTCCAGATGGAAATCTGGAGGCTCATGTCGCTTCTTTAACATCCTTAGAGCACTGCAACTGGTGGGGAGATCAGAAAGAACTTCACTTTCTGGTAAACTTGACAAACACAGAGGCTCTCCCCTTTTGGCTAGACCTCAATAATTTGTGTGTGTTTTAAGATTTCCAGAGGTTTTTTTCATTAAACAGTTTTGCAATTATTTTTGTTTTTTTTTAATTTACTCTTATAATTTTAAAAATATTGCTCATTTAAAAAAATACTTCTTTTCTTGAAGGATGAAGGACAGGTTGATAAAAGGGCAGGAATTTTCATGGAGAATAGAAATGGAACTAAATTTCCTTGGGATTTGAACAGTCGGTGAAATAGCCGTCCAACCAGATTAAAGAATCTATGTAACATCATGTCACTCTGTGGGCCCAGGCTGACCCTGTTAGTTATCAAGTTATTATTTCTCTGTCAGGGCCTAGAGAAGCCCTTCTGTTGGGTGGTCCTGACAACTCAGAAAGCTGCTGTGTAGAATAGTAGTCTGCCCATCCCCTTTTCATCATCACTTCTCTTCATTCCCTCCCATACACCAAGCACAAAATGCTTTAATTACTCTCTCAATTATGCCTTCAAGGTAAAATGATGAAGAGATAAATGAAAGAATTTAATAACAAATGAGTTTGAATTTCAGCATTTTTATGTACAAGCTGTGTGATAATAAGCAAGATTTGAAATGTCTGCAAGCCTGCTTCCTCATTTATATAATGCTAATGGCAATCTCTCTTATTAAGTGTTAAATAAAATATGTAACACACATTATATACTCTGTCACGTTTACATTCTACCCTTCTTAAGAACGTATTTAGGAGTGTACTTACAGTTGGATCTCTGAAATCCTACACGTTACCTGGTACACAATGCTCAATAAATATTTGCTCAAGTTTGAATACTACCTAATGATCTATTGAATGAATGATGCTAAACATAATGGCACTGCTGTGAGTGCTGGCTGAATTTTCTTTGGTAATTCTGTTCTATATTCAAGCTAACATTGGGCTTATTTCATTGTACAGCAGCCATATCAATAAGTGCCTATATAATTTATCATCCAAACCAGGACACCTCTAAGAGTGAAGAGGGGCACTATTAATAATTACTGTAGGACAACTGTTATAAATTTGGACCATCCTGAGCAAATGCGGACATATATGTGATCACCTTACTAAAAGGCACATGGTTCTTTGCTTGATCAATTGATCAAGATCACAAATAAATTTGTGCTTATGTATGCATGGGTTCAATTCTCTCATGGTTTAAACCAAAGAAACTGCCCAAACATTGTATAAGTATACCTACATTATGAAATAAATTTGTTCCTAAACAATTATGTTTACTGGCTTTCTAATAAATGAATGTACATCTATGTGCCCATGGGGGTATTCTATTTAAAGGATCCTTCAAGCTAAACCATTTTTAATACGACACATTCTTCTAAAATTAGACTCATCAACCCCTCACCTCACCTGCAATCCTGTTCCCCAATTTATTTGCCTTGTTCATAAAATAAAATGTTATTTTCTTTGGTTTTATGTTGTGTTTTCCAAAGTAATATACATTTTTAGGTCAGATTTTTATATGAAACATGTCCTAATAAGTGTGTCTTTGGTCAGTGAGTCACTGAGGACCCTTTCAGTCATAGAAAATTTTCATTGCGATGATAAACAGAAATTATAAAAGACTGCTGCTGTACAATAGGAAAAGTCAATTCCCCTCCCAGTTAACACCCCATTTATCTGGATTACCACAGAGTTAACATCCTTCTGCCTAGTACAACTCAAGCAGGGTTGTCTGGAATTCAGGTTACAGTGTCAAATGGACTCTGAAGGTTCTTAACTTCATTGGAGAACAACTGTGATGCTCTTAGCATTTGAGTTTGCAGAATGACTTCAGTAATACCAAAGATGGACCTGAGGCCATCAGCATTAGCCTCAGCCCTTCAGCAACCAACAACTAATAATAAAATGAAACATTGGTTATGTTGGTCTCAATTAGGTCCAAGATAATGTATTCCTAGAAATACCAGGGCATTATAAATGCTGGAGCCTGGACAAGTGTGACTTCCCCAAGGGGCTTTAATGTTTAATGTTGGAGGGTTCAGGAAATCTCTCAGCTATAACTTTTCTAAGAGTTCCCTGTTTATCTTGTTTAAGCTGCAAACACAGAAGGTCACTTTATAGGAAAGGTTCAAGGTAAACCCAGGCTCTCCACACAAAACCAAATATCCCACTTGAATAATTATATACAATAAGCAGTGAAAAAGACTGTAACTTAAGTCAGAAAACACAGTTCAGGCTGTGTTAGTCACTAGCTCTGAGATCTCAACAAACCTTGCTCACTTCTCCGGATTTCAGTTACTTCATATGTAAAATTAAAGAATTGGAACAGATATACTACAGATTCTTTTCATAAGTAGCATGCTAAAAGTGAGTCCTTGAACCTTTAAAAAAGGTAGAAATATAGGATTATGTAAATTCACATTAGATAATGATGCAGCCGTGGTTCCACTCTGAGTTGATGGCCAAGAAGGAAATTAATTTAAGACTTAAGACAATAAAAAATAAAATTCAGCTATTTCATATACAACAGCTTATTTTTAGTATAAAAATACAAGGTATCATGCCACCATTGCCATAATACTTTTTTCAATTTAAAAATAACTGTCTAATAAATAAGCTAATTATGCTCATTGGATTACTCTACATGCAGAGCAGTAATGGAAGTCCAGCTTCTCTTTTAGACTAACTACAACTTGGCACATTGTCCCTCAGCAAATCGCATTTTAGGCTTTTTCCACAAAGTAGATTATATTTCTTGGTGTAAGATGGGAAGAGAGAAATAAAACTTCAAGGGGTTAAATATATTCCTTAAGATTGCTAGAACTTGAAATAATACTCCCAGATTCTATTACTCCCAGTTAGTTTGTTTCAAATTTTAGATTTTTTCAGGTGAAATAATTAAAATAACAAAACTGGATTTTGTTCATAAACGTTTGGGGCCACGTACTTTGGGAATACTCAGCAAGAACATTCTACTCTACTGACAGTAACTTTTTCCTTTAAATGGAAACTTTTTCCTTTAAACTTTCCATCTTACACCACAGAAATATAAACTTTGTAGACAAAGCATAAAATGCAATGTGCTGAGGGATAGTGAGCCAAGTTGTAGTTACTTTAAAAGAGAAGCTGGACTTTCATTACTATTCTGTGAGCTATAATACAATGACAGGCAAACTTCTTCTTGGGTTCCTTTGTACTGCAGAGAAGGATAGCTAGAAACTAAGAATAGAAGGAAGTAAAATGGACTCTTTTCCTATTTATTCAGTCTGAAGTGAAAACAAAACAAGAACATGGGCTAGTATGCAATTGTGAAGAGAAAAATGAATTAAAAGCCCAGTGATGAAATAGAGATTGGATTTTAGGAAAGCAAGTAGACTGACAGAAGAGATGGATATAAAGATGGAAGGAATTCTCAAAGCCCTTTCATCTCTGTCTGTGGAAGCCTTGATCACCTATCTGGCATATGTCTCACTAAATTGCAGTTCCGTAAACAAATAAATATAAATAATAAAAACAAACACAGAAACTATGTATGTGTGAATAACACTTCTGCCCAGTGATGCATTTGTGTATGAACATGGAATTCTCCTGAGTCCCATTTTATCATGGGACTGAGACAACTAATTCAGTATTTGGAGAAAAGCAAAAATCACACTAGACAACAAAACAACCACAACACCAAGGCTCTGAGTTGGCATTCCGTCGCTGGGCAAGATGAGTCTCATTGTTTGATAAAAAGGTCATCTTATTGCACTCACTGAATGACTGTTCCCTAGTCAATCCTTTGATAACGGCTTGAGAAGTAGCAGTTTAATACACTCCTCAAGTTGGTCATCTGATGCCCACTGGCTAATGGGGCTATGCAATTTCTCAATGAAGAATTAATCTAATTTGTCTTTATTTCTGAAGCAAAGGCCTTGGACTACTTTGATGATTTATGTTGCTGTTAGCCGTGGTGTTTTCTTGCTTTTGCTTTGTTTTTATTCAAAGAGAGTAGGAATAACTATTAATCTCATGGATAGTCCGTTATTTTCTGCATGATATTGAGCCCCATAGGTTTGGTTTAGAACACACAAATAATGTACTCCTGTATGTGTAAGATTCTGTCCTAAGTGGTAGAAAAGACTATTCTATTAACACATTTTTTAAAACAAAAAATGAAACTTTGGTTTGCTATTTGATTTAAATGTCTTGGCCACAGAAAACTAATTTTTGTTGTTTAATTTTCTGTTATTTTGTGAAAGGAACATTTTGGGCATAAATAACCTTTCAGAGTCAGGTAAATTATTTCTGGGGTTTATGACATGCTAATATTTTCCCTTGGATTTCCTGAGTCCTTCTGGTGTTATTAAGTGCTGTCATTCACTCTTTGAACACTACTTAGAGTTGCTCACTGTTCGCCCAAAGGTCATCAAAGCACTTAATAATTTCAGAAAGAGATAAGCAGGACAGAAGACCTTATCTGTATATCAAATGTGAGTTCATGTGTGACCTGCTACACCAGGCAAACTGCTGTCCCTATCAATCCTATCTCCACCTCATCTTATCCTTGACTGACACAGCACTGGATAAGAACTCCCATGGTTTCATATTCTCATCCTGCCTTCCAAGTTGATTCCCTATGTAGCCTCTGACCAGTCACACACTATCTACTTCTTTATTTTCTTCCCTCAAGTGGGAACACCTGCTTCCATCTTAATGGAAAACGAAGAGAAGTAGAATAGTCAGGTAAGAAGCCTTTAAAGAGAGATCATAACTACACATCAATCAATTCAAAAATTCAACCCCAGAATTACTTCTGGGTTTATAGTTTTAGTCAAAGAAAGAAAATGGAAATTAGGCAACAAAACACTATGACACCAAGACTTTGATTTGGCATTACTGCTCTCTCGAAGTCATCTGTTTTAGAATATGGAGTTATAATCTTTATATATCATATATATATACAGGTGGTATTTGGTTACATAACTACTTTAGTGGTGATGTGTGATATTTTGCTGCACTCATATATATATCATATATATATATCATATATATATATGATATTCATCTGGGGTTATTCTTCTAACCCATGATCAAATATCTTCCTACCACGGCTTGATAAAAGGTATTTACCGTAAATTAGAATAACCCCAGAGGACCACTAATATTCCTCCAAGTTTAAGATTCTCCCCTGCTTCCTATCTGTTATTTTCCATTTACAGTACTTCTTCTCTGTGTTCTCAATAAATGTCACCTCTTCATTATACATTATTTCAGAAGAGTTTTCTGGACTGTTCTCTTTCACATTTAGGATGCTATTTTCAAAGTTAACATTTTCCCCCACCCCACCTTCTAACTGCCTTTGTACTTCTGAGTTTCTATACTTAGTTCATGTGTAGAATTTCACACATATAGTTTCTATTTTAACATGATTAAAAATAATTGTTATTCTGTTGTGTAGTTTGTATTCTGTTTTTTTTGATTATTGTCTTCCTACTTCTGTCACTGGGATTTAGGTAATGGAAGAATAAGTAAATGACAGGCGCTCTTCAGAGTCGGGAATACCAAGGAAACAACGTTCATAAAAAGGTTCCTTTCCTATGTATCAAATGCTGTCTGACTGAAACTAATGCCACTGTATTATTTGTTTATTTTTCATTCATTTTTTCTATCTTTTTCTAATGCCTAAAATATGGGTCCACATGAAATAAACATCCTCAAACCATATGCTGTAATTTCAGTTAATCATTTAAAATATACTTATTGAACATTTACGAGGTGCTGAACTACGATTTTTCTCATCCCTCAGCCTATTTAAAACTATGGTTTAAGTGAGGTTAAAATAGTGAAGCAATGAAACAGAAAATATTTGTCACTAGATTTGATAAATAAGGTGTTTTACTTCCTTGGCTTTTTTGTTCTTTTCTCTTTTTTGTTAAACCATTTTCCAATCAAAAGGTTTTTGCCTAAATGCAGTAAAAATAATTTCAAGGGAAGATGTAATGTATAGGCATGTTGTAAGTTTTTTTTCCCTCTCAACATTAACGAATTAAATGGGCAAAACTCACTTAATTCATCAGGTACTAGTATAGTTATATATAACATACATATTTTTATAATTCAGAGGAATAACATCAAGCAAAAATAGCCCCCAGCAAAAAAAAAAAAAAAACTGTTGCCCAGAGCAGACTTTTATTTTTGAGCATCTTAAAACTTTTGTTGTCTGTCTTAAAAACATGGACACAAAGGATTTAAACAACAACAAACAAACAAACAAACAAAAAACAGGCTCTTGCTCTGTCACTTAGGCTGTAGTGCAGTGGCACCATCACAGCTCACTGCAACCTTGAATTCCTACGCACAAGTGATTCTCCTGCCTCCGCCTCCTGAGTAGCTGGCACTACAGGTATGCATCATCAGTCCAGGCTAATTAAAAAAAATTTTTTTTGATAGAGACAGTTCTCGGTATGTTGTCCTTGCTGATCTGGAACTCCTAGGCTTAAGCAATCCTCCCTCCTTGGCCTCCCAAAGTACTGGGATTACAGGCATAAGCCACCACACCCTGCCCCCACAAAATTTTTGTTTTCTCTATTCTTCTCCTTAAAATAATGTCTAAAAAATATGTTTAAGCCACCTTGGTCATTTTTATACAAAAGAAAAAAACAATGTTTGTGAGTGTATGTGGGGATTAAGGGGAGTCTGTAATACAAAAGAAATGTTATTTACGTAATTAATTATTAAGCATGACAACAATAGAAAATAATTACATAGAATTTCATTGCATTTTCCATTTTTTAACAAACCTCTTTCTTTAGACTTCATAGACTGCTGTAGGAAAATTGTGAAGGCCAAATAACAGTCTTCCCAGACTTTTACAGATGGCACTGCATGCCACCTGAAATTCAAAATCTGCTTCTCAAGAAGACTAAATCATCACTAGCAATGATGAGGTTGTCTCTACTCTTCTCTCTCTCCTGTATTTCCATCTCTAATTCCTACTTCCATTCTCTCAATTTGAGACCTATTCATCAATTAATTTTATTCCTATAAAAGAGAAACTGGTAAAAGAAGTAGTAAGTGATAGAATCTTTCTATACATAATTGAACAAAACCAAATCAAAGGATGATAGAATGGGTGAAATTATGTAAACTTTTAATTTAATTATGTAAATTATGTAAGCCTTTTTGAACTATGTATAATCACATGCATGAGGAGAAAGAAAACAACCTTCACAAATACGTTTCAAGAGTGACTAGGCTGTGTTTTAACATTAGAGCTAATTGATTTGATGGATTCAACAGGATTTTTCTTGTTGGATGTTTCTTTATATTCTAACTAGTCTATACCTTAATACCTAAAAAAAATCTTGGGAAAAGGTACAAAGAGAGAATGATCTTTAAGTAGTAAATATCTGGATTGGAATGAAAACAAATGAACCCATCTGCTTCATTATGTTATAGTTGAGTGTGCCTCTGAAACCCTCAAAAACTACATTTGGAATTCAAAAAGATCGATTTTCTGCATAATTAGTTAACATTCAGAACACATAGAATGCTTTAAGAGTTAGTATAAGCTGAAAATATAGTTCAAAAATTAAGAGATTTCATAAATAGCAGACATACGAAGTATTATTAGGAAAACACCATATGTTCTCACTGACATGTGGGAGCTAAGCTATGAGGGCACAAAGGCATAAGAATGATACAATGGACTTTGGGGACTTGAGGGAAGGGTGGGAGGAGGGTGAGGGATAAAAGACTACAAATAGGGTGCAGCGTATACTGCTCAGGTGATGGGTGCAGCAAAATATCACACATCACCACTAAAGTAGCTATGTAACCAAATACCACCTGTACCCTAATAACTTGTGGAAAAAATAGAAAATAAAATAAAATTAAAAACAGGGTCCTTGTAGCAGATATTTAATCTAAAAGACTGAAGTCCATGAAGAAAACCCATAAGAAACAAAGTGTAAGTCCAACCACAAGAGGAAGGCCCAGCAGGACAATTCTCATTGACAGCATCCTAGACAACCTGCTGAGAGAGGCAGACAGGCAGAGTGACTACTGCTGAATGGACCAATTCACAAGAGTCCCTACAGAGGGACTCTGAAATGAACAGTACTGCAGTGCAGTCATGTTTCTCAGGTTTGTTGACAGTCATGATTGTGGCAGATCCTGTCTGACTACAAGTGAATACATGAGGAGCAGAAGACAGAGCTCTAGATAAATCAAGAACAGGGGCAGTAGTGGCAGCAGAAACTCAGTCCTGCATCAGTGGATACCTGAGGGATCATCAAATACCATGAAATAGAACATGGTCCTTGATAAGAGATGTCAGGTAATATTAGCTCTGTAAAGAGAAATTAATTATAAGGCTCCAGTAGGGAGTTTCATGGGATCAGCATGGGCTGATATTACCTAATTATTATCAGTAAAACTTCTTTATTCAGATAATAAACTGAAATTTCCAAGTATGTAGCACAACTCTAGGCACAAGAATTTCCAAGGCTATTTGGTCCTAATATTTGTCCAACATTCTTTGAATATAAGAATTCATTTGCTCTTTTTGTTATTATATATCTGTTAAAGAGTATAACCACAGTCTGCCTACCTATTTAAATACTGCATTTCAGAGCTGTTTAACAGTTACCTGGTATAAAGATTGTGACTGTCCCTGGACAAATATACCAATTATTTCGAGAATCATGAGAGACTCAGCCTATTCCTGTTTTCATCATATAAAAGAAGAAAGTTATGTTTGCTGCTGAATAAAAGAAGTTGTTCTATCTTTTAGACACTTGTATGATATTAGTACCGTGATGCACAAGATGTCACTGCAATGTCTAATAATTACTGTCACACTATTTAACATTATTTATCTGTATAAGATACTGTGCTGATGAAACTGCACATTTAGGAGAGAAACTGAAAGCAATAGTCCTATAATAAAAGCAAAGTGTATTAAAGATGGAAAGCACTATTACCACCGGTAAAATCCTTTGAGAGCGTTCTTATTTATAATTTAGTCCCAGCAGGACAACCCTTCTCTGTGCTGATTATCAGAGCAATTCTAGCTTCGGGGAGCAAAAAAAGTCACAAACACACCCAGAAGCTGAAATAAGCTGTTCCTTTCGTGTGATTTAAGAGCTATTGTCACTTTGTGGAACTCTAAACATTATTCCATTCGATAATTCAGCTCCTAGATTATATATTGTCTAGGTTTCCTCCTCCTGCTATTTACTACTAAGGACATTTAAATGAAACTATTAGCTGATTTTTTTTTACTGCTTGTTCTCCACCTGAAGTTATTATCTTCAATTCATAATGTCATACTCATCTGCAAAACAACCAAAAAAGAAAATAAATTCAGTTGGAGGAAACAAGAAAGAGAAATGGAAAGCAGAAAAAGCCAGGAGTGGGGTCCCTGGGGAGACATGGGCACAGTTATGACTGTTTTCACCTTTAAATTGGAGAGTTTACTTTAGCTTTGAAGTAATTGAAAGTTACTTCCATTGTGACATCATTGTGACCTTAGATAGATAATGAAAGGAACCCCTTTTCTATCATGAAAATATATAGCAAAATTTAGCTCCTTCAATAATGTTATCCTTGCCTAATGTGAATAAGGTTAAAACTCAACACCCAACGCCAAACCTAGCACATTGCTGTTGCTCAGATTTTTGTTGAATAGATATTTGATAAATATAACTATATTAAATAGATTATAATGGATATCTGTCAAATTAAGAGTTTTGTTGATACTTTTATATTTACTCACCTGTCTCAAAGATCAATAGCTATGTTAGCCTAAAGTCACCTGCTCCAGGGGCAGCAAAGGAAACTCCTACTCTGCTAGTGCCCTGGAAGAATATATATGTGGCTTCATTCTACAAAACTGTCAGCAAGTTTTTGAACCTAGTTTTTCTGTAGGAGAATTTTCGTTAAGATTCTTTTGCTAGTACTTGCCATTTAAATAAAATTTGGACATGAGTCACAGGAATGCAATCACCAATTTTTCAACCCTGTATTTTAAAAGTACATTAATTTTATGTGTCCCTGAGAAAGAGAGGGACAGAGGGAACCCTGACAGAATGAGAGAGCTTCTGCCTTGCCCTCAAACAATACAGATCACCTCTTAATAAACTATCAGTCACAAGGAGTTTCTCTTTAGAGGAGAAAGTGGAATCACACAAGAGCACTGCCTAAAGCAAAATAATCTCCTTCTCACTAAAAGGCCTGATTTCCAACTAGGCTTTCCAAAATGATGGCATGCCCTGGCTACTTGCTTTCTTGACTGTTCAGCAAGTATACTTCTCTCCTTGTATAAATATCACATGTTCAGTATAACTCTAGTTTTTGACTAAAGCCAGGGGTAGAAGATCAGGGAGCCTATTTAACCTATCTCATGTGAAAAATTCTCTGCACTGATTTTCACTTGTGCTAGTCTCAAATATTGAAAAGTGGTATAAATTTTTCATATTTTGAAAAAGAATTATGTGCTTGCCTAACGAAACAATATTCTTGGTTATTATATTTTATTGCTTGTAATTACTGTAGACATAAAATTATGTTCAATAATACTATTACATGTAGATTGCTGACTGCTGAGTATATATTATCCGTATTGAATTTTGAAAATCTGTTTTCATATACAACATAAAAATTTCATTGAAAATGGTAAGCATTTTCCCCAAATTCCAAAAGTTAATGATTATTGAACTCTGCTATAAATGATTTTTATATATAATATGATAGATTAGCTGCACTTGCCCATTTTTTTGATGTCATCTGTTCTTGTAAATGTTAATAATACATTGAAAACATTTACCATTATTTAAGTTCAATCCTGGTTAAGAAACCAACATTAAGAAATCTGAATTGGGCCAAATATTACATCTGTAATACAGGCATTTACATGGGATTACTCATATATAAAAAATTAAAAACTGGTGGTTTTAATTACTGATGATGCTTATAAGCTTTTTGCTCTGGCATAGCGTAACAGTAAACAAAATTTGACCAGAAACATTTACACCATGGAGACAAAGGAACAGAAAGTACAGTAGTATTAAACCAATACATAACAACTTTTTAATCTTCACATATTTCACATAAATCACATTAGTTCTCACCATGACAAGTGAGTGAAAAAAGCATGGCAGTTATTTTCACTATAGAGACGAAGACACGGAGGCTCTGAGCAATGAAGCATCTCAGGATCACATGACCCCTCAGCAGACCTTAAGAGACCTAGACTCAACTTCCTGAGCCCTAGTCCTCTGCTTTCTTCCTTGTACTAAACTGAGAAAGAGGGACATTTTCAAGGACTTGGCAACTGGGATTTTCAATTGATATGCACCACATTGCTCTCCTTCCCTAAAGTAGCTTGGCTGTGGGTCAGGATTCAATCAGCTGAAAAGAGACCCAGTATTGGCATCTATTTCCATGGTGCTGGCCAGAGAGTTTTTAAAATGCTGTGCTATTTGATGATATTTAGGACCTGGGGCTTCTAAACAAACTTTCATAGACTTGGAAATAAACATCTTCTGAGAATGTGATTTCCTTATAGGAGCGGACAACTGACAGCATTTGCTAGGTGACTGGCTAATATCCAGTGGCTTCTGTTTCTTTCCACCAGTCTTGGTTCACTCTATCATGATTCTCAGTTTGGTCTTCTCTAGCCAGTGGAAGTGACCATTCAGCACACATTTAAGGAGTGGATTGCCAATAACATGTGCCTCTTATGGAAAGCCCAGAATAGTGTGACAGTTTTCTTCTGACATAACACCCATCTAATAAGTAAAAGAAATGATTCTATCCTCAATAAACTAGAAGACATTGAACACACAAATGACAAGGAGAAAGAGATAGAGAAGGGAAGGAAAGAAAAGGAACTGGAAGAAACAGGAAGGGAAGGGAAGAGTGAAGGGAAAGGAGATGCAAATGGTAGAATAAAGGTGAAAGAAAAACCAGCAGTTGTAAGCTTGGAAACAATACAAGCATGAGAGCTAAGGGATTCCTGAAACAAAGGAAGACATGGAGTACAGAAAATTAGAACTGAAGATATTTCTGAAGGAAAATATTGAAGGTGTTTGAAGAGGGAAAAAGAAGTGCATTAAAGATGTATAGATGCAGAGGAATGGAGGCAGGGGAGGAAACTTATGTCTCCTTCGAAACTTTTGCCTTCTACTTTTCAAGTTTCACCTGGGCTGACATCTTGCTGTTTTCTTTTTTTTTTTTTTTTTTGAGGCGGAGTTTCGCTCTTGTTACCCAGGCTGGAGTGCAATGGCGCGATCACGGCTCACCGCAACCTCCGCCTCCTGGGTTCAGGCAATTCTCCTGCCTCAGCCTCCTGAGTAGCTGGGATTACAGGCACGCGCCACCATGCCCAGCTAATTTTTTGTATTAGTAGAGACGGGGTTTCACCATGTTGACCAGGACGGTCTCGATCTCTTGACCTCGTGATCCACCCGTCTCGGCCTCCCAAAGTGCTGGGATTACAGGCTTGAGCCACTGCGCCCGGCCCATCTTGCTGTTTTCAAAGAGAAGTGCTTATTAGAAAAACTGGTGAGACAATCCTTAGTATACCTTCCTTTGCATTCATGACAATTACTCATTTTAAACTTAGAAAGAATGACAGCTATCATAACTGATAATTGCAAACAGAAGAGCTATATTTCATCTCTACAACTGCCAGATTCAGACATGGTAGTTAGAATGTGCAGTAAACCACCAACTGTAAAAATAAACATGATGACACCACCTTACAGAACTTAGTTGTGAGACCTAAGCATGACTATGAAACCATGTTGTAACATAGAAGATACACACATAATAAAATGCTATTACTACTACTACTTTTAGCATGAATGCAAATCTAAGGGCCCACCTCTTCATGTTAAATTGACACTCGCATCAAAAGCCATTACTTATCTTTTGAGAGGAATATGATTTCATTTAGAGCGCTACAGCATTCTGAAGCATATTGCCCCCTCTCCACATTTAAGTTTAAATTTTCTGTGGCTGGTTGGGTATTTCCCAATTGTCAATGACATATTTTAGTACTAACCAACACATGTTAGTTACACTTACATCATGAGAGGTACCAACCTGAAATGAAAACATCCATATTCACATTAACAGCTTTTTAATTAACCTTCTTACACTGTCAATAAGAAGGTTCACTGTTGTTGTGGAAGGGATGCTATTTAAGTGATTACATATGGGCTGCTACTTTGTTTATTTTCTATAAGAAAATCAAGATGCTCTTTAAAAACATCTTCACTTGTTACTAAAAGTGAGGGTAATTTTGATAAACTTCCATATTCAGAAAACAGACTGTGCTCATGCTGGGCAGGACTTAATTGAAATAGTGACAGTTTGGTTTGATGTTACAAAGACAGAGGGCAAAATGCAAAGAAAGGGGATAGGAGTGAGTGTCAGAGTCAGCTGCCTCTGATTTCCCTCAACCCCAATTTTGTAAGGCAAAAATACCATGTAAATATCCAAAATATATCGTTGGGAGGCAGCCCCTGGTAACAGCCTATAGTTTGAGGATTTGAAAAAATAATCTGTTCTTTTAACTAATGGCAGATAAACTCTTCATTAAAAGCAATTTAACTGACATCAGTCTGTCACTGTGACACTCTTTTTTTCTTAGTATGTTCTTTTCTTGGAAGCATCTCCTTGTGAAACACACAGTTGTGACATACGTTTCTTAAATGGCTTCAGTGTAGCAGTCATGGGGACCACATCTTCCGAGTCTCTTAGTCTGTATACATGGATGCCTCCAGTCTCTCAATCCCACATTTTCTGACGTGTGGACATTAACTATAAGCATACAATACTGCGGCAATCACAGCAAAAAATGCTCTGGAATGTAACTAAGCTAAGGATGTTGTGATACATATTTCTGCCAAATAGAAGGTTTCCCATTAACTTAGGAATCCCAATGATATTTCCGAAGGAAAAAAAAAAAAAAAGAAAGAGAGGCTCATAACTCATTTTATGGTTGACGTTGAGACCTAAAGAGAAGCTGCTGTCTTTCTTCTAGGCAAGACAAACCTGATGCAAATTCATGAAAATGTTGTGCTCCTTTTCAGTGTCTATTTCAGGGCCTTGCTCTCTCCCCTGTCTGTCTCCCAGCAAGCTGCTTCTTACCCTCATCCTGCTCCTGCCCACCCATGACCCTATCAAGATTCCAGAACAAGATGCCTTTCCTTGGCAGCTGGCCACCTTCTGGATGCATCTCTCTGCTCTCCCACCTGTGACAAGAGAGTAGTACTAGCCATTGTAACAGTAAGTAAGGTATAATGTTTCTGGTTCTTCTTACTCTTCCTCCCTCCCCAAAGTCTCAATCCCAGAAAAATGGTTTAGAAAAGTAAAGAGAGAGAGAGAGAGAGAGAGAGAGAGAGAGAGAGAGAGAGAGAGAGAGAGAGAGAGAGAATCTAGAATTCCAGAAAAAATAAGAAGAAAAAGGGAGGAAAAGTACCTCTAATTCCAGAATTTCAAAGTACCTAGTTATGTGTTCATCAGTGGTATCTGAAGAAATATAAAATACGGTACAATTATAAAAATAAAATAAACCATGACAAGTATACAGTTGTTGAGTGGGAAGAATGGGAGAGGGAAATAAGGAAAAGTCATCATCCCTTTTCCCTGACTGAAGTACACTTTTGCATGAGATGGAGGAAAAACTATTGACTAATAGGGCTTGACAGTTTACTTTTCAAACAAGTCTTATGTTTTGTGCTTAAGGTTGCCTTCGGGCTGACTTTGTATTATCTAACCTCTTGGGCTAAATTACCTTAGGGCTGGCTTTGTATTATCTGAGTGACCGAAAATTCCTAGTCAGGGGCAGAAGAGAATAATCTCAGTGAATAAATTTTAAAGAGATTCTGGGAATTGAAAAATAGAGATGGCTTATAATGAACCCTATGAACCTTACTCTTTGTAAGAGCCAGATAGAGGTTGTGATAATATGTGTCTAATGAAAATGGTACTTTCCTCCTCAGTCCTCCTTAGTTTTTCTTTTTCTTCTAATTAAGGTAGTCTCACTAGCCTGGCAAACATTGAAAAACCCCATCTCTACTAAAAAAACCCAAAAATTAGCTGGGCATGGTGGCATACACCTGTAATTCCAACTACTTGTGAGGCTGCGGTAGAAGAATTTCTTGAACCAGGGAGGTGGAGGTTGCAGTGAGCCGAGGCTGTGCCACTGCACTCCAACCTGGGTGACAGAGTGAGATTCCGTCTTCCAAATAAATAAATAAATAAAATTTAAAAAATAGTCTCGACCTACTCAAGGTATTTCTTTGATACAAGTTTGTGATTTTTTTTATGTATGGTCAGGAGAAGAAGACTGGGATGTGTGTGGAAAACATTTTCATAGTTTATGACTTCCAAAATTGAAGATGGTAAAGGTGATCAGGAGGCTGATTTTAGAGCCCCTCCACTAAGAAGTCTATCGTTTCATGGCTGAAATTGCTTACCTGTATTCATGTTCCCTCTTGTACGGTAATTTACTACGTTGATATTTAAATTCAAAGTTCTACACCAAAAAATAGAGCTTTTTAAAAATATATTAATCTCATACATCTATCATCATGAAACTAGTATAGTTTTGTGATTCTTTTTTTAAAATAATCATTTTCTAGGAGATAATGCATACATTCTTTAGGCTTCAAAAGGATCTTGGAAGGCACGTAATTTGCTAGTAATGTATTTGCATGATTTTGGTTTAACAATTAACAATTAAATTTTATCATCTCCAAGGCTACTATATCACAGAAGCTATGGACCATTTCTCAGAAATGCAGTCTATCTTCTTTCTTTCCATCAAGTGAAATCTCTATATTCCAACCTTAACTCCAAACCAAGGCACTGACACTTTTTGATACTGATGGAAGGATATCCCCTTCACTTAATTCCTTGGTTGCTGTCATCCTGCTGTATATAAGACAGTCCACCAGGAAATCACTTCTATCTCATGGGCTCCCAATCCAAAGAATCCAAAGGATGGTTTCCAAACTTCAGAATCCCTCTAAAATGACCAATTGCATCTGAAATCCAACTACATGATTTCTAAAAATGATCAAGTTCACAAGTTCATCCAGAATACCAAAGTATCTAGTTATCTTTTCATCAGTGTTATTTGAAGAAATACAAAATATAAAACAATTATGAAACTAAAATAAACCATGGCAAGTACATGTTCTAAGACTTCTTTGCATTGTAGTAAAGTATCTTTGCATAGTAAATGACTGAATGATCTAGCTACTTTCAAAGACAAATATCAGAAAGAATAAACAAAGCAAAAGTCTAAATCTCAAAGTCAAGACTGAAATCACTGATCCCTACGACTGGTTTGAAGCTTGAGTGTTAGGGCTGGCTCAACCCCAAACTGGCTGAGTGGTTTAGAACTCCCTTCAACCTCATCCCCATTTGCACCAGGTGATCTTTTAAAATGTAGATCATGTTGTATCACTGTTCTGCAATGGCCTCCCATCACACATGGAATAAAATCACAACTCCTGATTGGCATATGTCTCTACAGGAGGTGATCGAGCCCTATCTCAGGAACCCCATCTCCTACCAGCCTCTGCCTCCCTTTTTCTCTTATAGACACATGGGTGAGCCTACCAATCCCAGGCAGCCCAAGCCTATCCATGCCGGGTGACCTCTGGAAATGACATTTCTTCTCCCTGGAATGTTTTACCCCCAAACTTTCACATGGTTCATTCCCTCTTCTTTCAGGACTCAGCTCCTGAGAAATGTGAATTTTTTTTTTTTTTAAAGGATAGTTTCTAAAACATCCCTGAACCCTTGTGCTTCCATTTTCATCCCAGAATTTATAAACAAATAAGTGATGGTATTTACTGTCTTTTCTCATTAGAATGTAAAAGTCATGGAAACAGTGACTTTGTTTTCCCTTGTATCTAGCATCAGGTCAGGCGCATAGCAGATACTCATTAAATGTCAATGGAAAATAAAAAGAAATGCCTTCTTTTTTCACTACCACTCCTCACCTCACTACATAAAACTATTAGTTGTAAAACCCGTAAAAGGGAAAAGGCCTGTACGTTTGTGTGTGCCTTAGGAACCTGGGAGACAGAGAAGCTATGTGACTCTCCAGGGTAGTTTCACTGGGGAAGAGGTCTAGAAAGGGATAGAGTTCTTTTAAAGAGAAAACAGGCCTCATCTCTAGAGCTTACAAAAAAGAGGACAAAGACTGTAGGGGAGCCAGTCTAGGTCCAAGACAAAGCCCAGAGGACCTAACTGCAGAAAGCTTCCCGTGGTTCACAGTAGTCCTAGACGAATTTTGAAATTCCAAGAGGAGAAGAGGGGCATTTGAGGCAATGTCCTTTCTATGTCCTAGGAAACAGGGAAGCTTTGCAATGCATATGGAATATATTCTGCAGCCCTGGCAGACATCCTGCCTTGGGAATGACTTTCTTACTTAAGCCAAAGACCTTGAAATGGAGACCTCATGTGTAAATATGTGCAAATGTTGAACTAAATTTATCCCATAAAATTTTTAGGAAACAACCTTGCCATGGATACAAGCTGTTGAATACATTATCTGCTGGGGTTAACAGGGTTTCCTTCAGCAGAAATAAATAAATTAAGAGGAAGCACTGAAGGGTTGACTACTCCAGATTTGTCTTTAATAACATTCCATTAAAAATGACGGAAAGGCACAGCTCTCACAGCAATTCAGGCTCAGAGTGATGCTGTTCTCTTTCAGGCTCATGTTCTCAGATGAGGCTTCTGTGGTTTTAATCACTTCTCTTCCTCTAACTCACCCTCCTCCAGCTTTTTTTTTCCTTTCATTTTTTGGTCTGTCTTTCTATCTATCTGACTACAGCTCATTTACCTTGATTAGCAGAGGAACTGGTATCACATTTTTCAATAAGAACTAGTGATTTTTAAACTATTTAGATCAAAAGTTACATAAATCATCTGTACCATGCAAAAACAGAGGTTGGTGATAAAAAATTATGTTTAGCATCTAGTTTTTATCAGAAGAGTGTATTATTAAATATTAATGCCATAGACTTTTCCTTGTTCTGCACTGCCTACCTCTCATACCATGTGTTTTATCTCTCAAGTTAAAAAAAAAAAAGGTAACTGGGGCCTAAAAGGCCTATGGAAAGGACACTGCCATCACCAGCTGTGACTCCTTCATCCCTTTCTATCTACAACTATCTAGAGATGAAATGGAATATTCCTCTCCAGTCTCTCACTGCTTGCCTTGTAATAGCCACTTAGAGATAATAGCAAGAATTGGATGAAGTTGGTAGTGCTTTCTTGGAAGGTTTGTGTGTAATTTTTAAAAGTTAACTGTTTATGACTTGGTGATGTGTGTGTATTTCTATGTGTGTGTGTATATGTGTATGTATATGTATATGGGGGATAGGGTGTCACACATAGAGAGTCATAAATCCATGTCTACAGCTAACATGTTGGTGTGGTTTTGCATTATGGAGATCAGGTTAAAACTGCTTAGCACTCCTCTGTGATTTTCTCACCTACAGCTCTCACAACATGACCCTGTAATATGAGAAGATGCATTCCCAAGCATGAAGACTTAATTTGCAATCCACACAAATCCCTCTGTCCAAGTGGGTTGAGGGCATAATAATCAGGCTCTCATACAGTAATGATGAGCTTGTGTGCATTTGGAAGAGCAGCTGCCTGTAAAATGTTTATTCCTTTCTGCGTGTGTTAAATCTGGCTCTATCACTTACTACAGCTTGGTGGATTTAACATTTCCTAAGACAAAAAGGTAAAGAGTAAAGTATTAAGAATTCTGAAAATGAAATCCACTAGAAGAACAAACCTGAAAAAAATAAATGTAGAAAAGGGATGTTAAAATATTCTTCCTTATCTGAAGATAGAAACTGAAATAAATAGCCATTTATCTAACTTTACCATCCTCATCACCAGCATATCCCAAAGTCCCACTTCCAGTTTGATCATTTTGTGCTCCAATCATTAACCTCACAATGCGGATTTCTCTGCCTGCTCTTATAGAGCTGTTAGTTTGCCCTCAACAAGAAGTGTTAATGGGCAGCCTTCCTAGCTAAGAACACTGCATAAGTCTCAGACTTTATGTAATTCCAAACCAGCTTGCTTAGACCCAGGAAGCATGATATTTCCTCTCCATTTCTGAGAAATTTGACCTTGAAAGAGGACAGAGTGCTGCCTCCATAGAAGAGAGGCAAAAAGATTTTTAAAAAGTCAGATACTATGACCGTGTCAAAGAAGGCAGGTATGTGTTTTCTTTGTTTTAGAGTGAAGGAGGTAGAGCCTATGATCTTCCAGTCGTCAGTGTTTTGTTTATACTAGATGGAAGGAATGAAGAAAAGAGTAAGAAAAAATGCAAACAAAGGCACATGGAGGTGGCACTCATGCTCTCTTTGGAGTAGATGTAAACTACCCTTGAGTGCCATCCCTGTCTTCCTGCCCATTCAGATCTGCTGCTGCTTCTGTTTTCCTCTGTGAATGGATTCTCAAAGAAAAGACAGATGAAAGGAGGTATCGTTAATTGTGGGCAACACAGAACAGTTAGAGAAATGGCAGAACCACCATTTAGCCAGTGCCTGCTCCCCCATTATGAACATTACAAGCAATGGATTAAAATGTGTGTTTACTGCTTCACATATGGTTACTTTTATGTTGTTGATTCTTCACTGGGGACCTGTAGAGTGAAGGTCAGTGAAACTTCTAATCTTTAAACTTTAAAAAGCCGATTTAAAACTTCATTCCATTTATGCCATTCTCTCCCTCACAAGTCCGAAGGTTTCCTATGATGAGGTCCTGAAAATAGAGAGTTTCAATTTGCTAACTTCCCCAAACGTGCAGTATCTAAATTTTTTCCAAGCTACTTTGATCTCCTGAGTTTTCAGCAAAGCACTATTTATTTTCCTGGCATAGGCAGTGAGAACTTCTTTTGCTACCAAATCACCTGGTAGAATGTTTTTCATAAAGGGACCTCAAACAACAGCTATACTCTTCCAAAACTGTCTTAGTATTTATTGAGATATTTCAATACCAAAAAGAGACAAACAGTACACCAATTCATTTGAGAATAAATGAAGTTCAATTTTTCATAAGTGTTTAAACCATTTCACACATAGTAAAACCAGATCTGTGCTTTCCCAGTTTTAAATTCCATGAGTTTATTAGGTTGGCTTTAAATAATTTATTTTAAAATACAATGCACACTTAGAGATGAAAACGGAATTCATAGAACCATGAGTTTTGTTAATTTATCTATTTTATAAAATTTAATGAGAGAAAAAACCAGTAGCATGTATAGCAATCAGAGAAAGCCTAACACAAAAGAAAACACACCAATTTATAAAAGAAAGGAGTAAATCAAGATCGGTATGTCCCTGAGATATAAATAAGCAGTTCTCAAAAACTGAAGGTAGGGGCTTTCATTGTCAAACATTTGAAAACCACTACACATTTTATTTTATTTTATTTTTTTAGATATTCACAGTGTACCACAACACATGAAAGGCTCTGAAAAGTCCTGTTTTCCTAAAACCTGTTAAATTTGTTTAAACAGCAATTTCTACCTGTATTTAACTTAGAACAGATTTTTTTTTTCCCCTAGAAAACAGAATATCCACTAACATTTACAGCATGCCTTAGTTTGTCACAGCAAATTTAGGAAAATGTTTGATTAGGTCAATAGCGAAATCATGCTGCAAAGGCTGCTGAGGACCCACTGACTTTGCAATCAATTTCCCCTACCTTTCTACTCTGTTCCTTTTATATATGCCACTTCCTAACTACAGGCCCAGAAAACTCTTCCATCTGACCTTTTGTAAAGTCAGAGTGCCTCAGTGGTAAGATCCTATAAGTGAAATACATCATTCAATAGTCACTTGGTAGCACATTTAAATGGAAATTTTAGTTCACTGTCCTAGCACAAACCCACTTATTAAGTTTTTAATTATCAAATTGGCAATATTAAAAATTAACTCAATATGCTTATCAGTTTGCTACAAAGAAGAGAGTCACTCATGCTATCTTAGGAAAAGAGGATTTATTGTAAAGACATGCATAGCCTGAAGCTAAACCTGGATTAAAAAGCTATCACAGTACAAAGCAGCTATATGAACTAGTTATTTGCCTCATCTCTTTTTCTCTTTGGATTTCTTCTATTTTCTCTTTTCATTACTTGCTGGCTTATCCTCTTACATTTCCTAGGATAAATACCAGAAACAACTACTCTGATTGATTAGTAAATCATTAATTGACCTATGGTGTAGAGTTTTTTGTATCAATCTGGTGAACTCTAGAATGGCAACTTTGAGTGGATGAGTGGATATACAACTCCCTCATTTAGTCAAAAAGATCTCTAATTCAAGTAGCCTATGGTGACTTTCCAAAAAGGGAATTGGGGTGGTAGTATTTTAGTTTCTAGGAGACATTGTATGTGGTAGTTTCAATGTCTTGTCCCTGCACACTGTCCCTTGTTACACTGACACAGGAAAAATAAAAAATTTCACTGCTTGTGTTGTACCACATTCAAAAATAAGTGGATATTAAAAATTGAAATCTGTAAGTTGAAGAATTTCCTCCCTATCTTCCCCACTACATATGTAAAATTATTAAGACATAAAAATACTTTTGGCCAGGTGCGGTGGCTCATGCCTATAATCCCAGCACTTTGGGAGGCTGAGGCGCACGAGGTCAGGAGTTCGACACCCGCCTGACCAACATGGTGAAACTCCATCTCTACTAAAAATACAAAAATCAGCCAGGTGTGAGAGCACATGCCTGTAATACCAGCTACTCAGGAGGCTGAGGCAGGAGAATCGCTTGAACCCAGAAGGCAGAGGTTGCAGTGAGCCGAGATTGCACCGTTACACTCTGGATGACAGAGCAAGATTCTAACTAAAAGAGAAAATAAAATTCCTAGTCGGTCTTTATGCCTTTAACCTCTCCTTGATATAACTGGCCCTTCTGTCTGCTACTACATTGATCTAATTAATAATGGTTAAAACAAGCCAATGTTCTCTTAAAAAATCTCCAGTATCTCTTCTTGAACACATGGTCCTATTCGAACTCTGAAATTTCACTGAAGATGCTTCATATCCTAACTCTGAACTATGTCTCTAAGTCTAGGTGCCCCTTGTGTCCAACAAGGAATTGTTAATCTTTGCAATGGTTGCTAAGGACACCAGTCAAATTATCACATTTATGTCTTTTCTCAAGTCATTATCTGTACTGGGCATGTTCCTCTTTGTCTCCTTACCCTAATCTAACCTACTTACTCCTCTGAATATATATGCTCCAAATTATAAATCTGTGCCCTTCTAATTAGGGTTCACATATTTGGATAGGTGAATTGGAAACAAAATTGAAGAGAAGACAACAGCCAGCTTAGATTTTCTGGGGGTATAACTAGGTCTTTCAGGACTCTGCCATATGGTTTGGCCATATGGACAGACTATGTCGAATTTGACCAAAAGCACTGGCCTAGGAGTCATGAGATCTGGGCTCTAATCCCAGATATGCTACTAACAAACTATTTAACCTTGGGCAAGACACTTAATCTCCTTGGCTTTCAGTATCTTCATCTACAAAATAAATGCTTTGGCCTAGATGATACCTGGAATGTTTTCTATTTCTCACATTCTATGAGACCGGGATAGATGCTTTGTTCTAATTATTAGTTGGCTGCAACTGGTTTGCTACAGATAACATTAGATTGGGAAATGACCTGAGTTAGAACAGGGGGTAGGGATCTATCCAAACTTTCACTTCAGATATATAAGCAAGCTTTGATGGTTTCTTTCTTTCCTTCCTTATGGCCCAGGCGTTTCCGATGCCCCCTTGTTACTTCCCACACTCATCATGGCTTTAGATAGACTCTAAGGTACTTGAAACATTGGCAGTGACCACCACTTGTAAAACAGACTCTAAGGTACTTGAAACATTGGCAGTGACCACCACTTGTAAAACAGACACATCCATTTTCAGGCCACACTTTAGAAGTTGCATTAAAGTTTTTTTTTTTTTTTTTTCTGGAAAAATAATCCTTAATTGACATCCAGAAGTGCCCAGCAGAGCTCCTGTTTCTATAGAGAAATCTGCCAGGTAACAACTGTTTCGACTTTTGATCTTTATCTCTCTTATTTTCTTCTTCATTACTACAAATTTCCCAAGCTTTCAGATCACCACTCAGCAACCATCAATGTAAAATGGTACCACTTGCAAAGATGTGCAGGAGACGGTATGTTCTGACCTGACCTGCAGAGCAGTGAGTTAATTTAAAATTTATCTTTGGTAATCTCCCGTACTTCTTTTATTTATTTCATTTCTCCAGTTTAGATGGAATGCGAACTTTATAATTAAATACAAGTAGAAAATAATATGATACTGACAAGGCTCCTAATCTCCTCAAGATATTAATAGTCAGTGAGTGCATCAAGTCAACTCATCTTTAATCCTGGGTCTCACTATGCAAAAGCAGCACATAAGAATGAAAAGAAGATGATTCCAACCTTAAGTCCTCAAATGGTGATTACAGGACACAAACTGTGTGGATCTGATGTAAATAAACCAATAATATGGATAAAAGCCACTGTATAAATGTGTGGTGACTATCTCAGACGGTGAGAAAAAATCCTACTAAGAAACAGAAAATCAGGTTTCTAATCTGAATCCAGCCATTATTTAACTGTAAAATCTTGAGCAAATGCACTCAGTGAAATTTGAGTTCATAATTTGTAGCAAGCTTTACAAATATATGATTTCGTTCACAGATCTTTTGTTCAACTCAGCGTACTTGATCTGGCCTCCTGACTGGTGATCCACAGTATCAAGATTAGTACTAAAAAGTGACTTAACAAATGATTTTTGCTTCCCAACTTCATTTTCCATGGAAGATAACTGAAGCTCGCAAGGTTAAATGGTTGGCTCACATAGTTTCTCTGTTATCCTGAAAGTGTTCACTCACAACATCGTGAACTTAAGGGCATGTTAGGGTAAAACTCAGAATAATATGAATGCGCAATAAACCAAAGGCTATGACATTAACCTTTTTTAGTCCATATCCTGTGGGAGGGTTACCTCTTGAAACCTTTTATGTCAACCTTAACAAAAGGAAGCAGAAACGATTTATTACTCTATTTTCTTTCCATGTCATGAATGAAAACCAGCCCAAAGATGTTCAAATACCCTCACCCTCTCATATACCATCATTTTTTTCAGAGTGCTCGTTTGGCTTTTTTCCCTGTGAGATTAGAACATCTCTTTTGGATGTCCACTGTTACAGGCTCTGCTACTAAGGCGATTTCTATTTCAAAGGTCTTAATACTTAGTACTAGATCCAGATTGTATGCACACCAGGGAACTTTAACAAGGATGTATCTGATATCCATATATGGATATCCCTTCATTTTGAATTCTAATGGTGGGCATCAGCTGTCCTGAAGATTGTCCTGCAAAAGGGAGGATAATTATGCTTTATTGCCTATTTTTATTAAATATATATTTTTTAAGGTGAGAAACAAAATGGAGAGACAGGCAGAAATTCCAATTGTTCTTAACTTACAAGATAGGGGTTAATAAATATTGTATATGGTTCATAGAACAAAAAGATGGAGGTTTGAATTTAGTCACAAACAGTTCATACAGAGGTGAATAGTAAAACAATTGAGAAGAAATTTATTATCACATTGATAATATCTCATTAGGAAAATGAGAGCATAGTTTGAATAAGCAAAGTTGTTATCTATTATAACATGAAATCAATAGATAGTATCTAAAGTTAATAAATATATAGGCATCAGCACAAGCATTATAGTGAGATATATGTAGTTATTCAGCATAATAATTAGACCAGAACTCAAACTGTTAAAAGTGGGAAGTAAGATTCTGAGTAGGGGGTGAAGCAGAAATTGTTCTATACTTTGATGATTTTAGTTATATGCAGTATTATTTTGAATGCACAAACAAACACTAGAAATGCACTCTTTTCTCTTTCAGGTGACCTACAACATAATGATACACTATACATATATACTTTATGTATATACTATATACTATATGTATGAAGACAGCTATGTGTCCTCATTATATGTTTGTCATTTACTTCATTGGTTGTTTGATTCTTTAGCTGAAAGGATGAATAAATGAATAATTGAATACATGATAGAATGCATAATAATGATGATGATCATCATTTTCAATCCACACCTCCCCCCTACATACCCCTATTAACACTAGGGCGTAAGAACCCAGACCCATAGTAGGTAGCTGAGGTACAACTACTTGACATTGAACACTGGCAACAACAGTCCACACAGTGGATTATTCACATGAAGATTATCAACTATTAATGGTTGAATTTCATAAAATAGGCTAGAAGGACAATGTTTGAAAAATAATATTTCTATGCAATTTGGGGTCTTGATTTTACTATAATTATTCCAAATGCTGACTGCTGAGTCTTACTACAGTTTACTAAAGGATTTGAATGTTCTAAGATTCAGAAATAAGGAGAAAAACAAATAATCACCTCTCTTTCAGAAAAGCAATTTATATAAAATGAATAAAAGCATATGAAAATCAATCCAAAATAAAAAGAAATTCTTTAACAGACTCTCATAATAAAGATTTTTTTTTGGTTACCATAGCAGCAGTGATTTTTAAATACTATTCATACAGATTTCAGCATTATAGTAATCAGTGTTTCCTATTGTGCCTCAAAGTATTAAAAGTAACACACAATGTTACAAGCTTAGATTGCCATTTAAATTTAAATATTAAGGAATGTTATGAATCTAAAATTAATTTATATGTTCTGTGGATAATATCTGATGTGGGATATTAGAGGGGCAGCCATTTCACCATTAACATCAAATAACATAGGTAACCTGCACTTAACTTTCAAACCTGCTGTGATTAGCATGGGGGATAGTGAGGGAGGGTGGCAGGGTGTGTAAAATTCAATTTGTCACCAACTGAACTTACAGCATTTATACTGACTACAGTCCAGATCAGAGGAGTTATAGCAACTGCACAGTTCTTCTTATAATCTTTTCCCAAAATTCAATTAAAACTCATTGTAAAGAGAGCAGGAAATAAAAAACTGATAGAACTGACTTTATCTTTAGGCTTTAGAGGGTATAAGAATGCCCCTGTATGGAACACAAAAGATTGATGAAATACTAAAAGAAAGAAGATGATAAAATAGGACATGAAAATCATATCTTTATAGCTGAAAGAAAAGGAAAAAGTTGCCCGAACTGACATTGTGCATTTATCCTACTCTAGGGGGAATCATACATCTGGCCAACACTAAAGGAATTCTTTAATTCTGAATAAAGGTAAGGCTGAGGGGTGCCTCTTTTTGCTGATTTCTATTTTCCATCTGGAAGAACTTCCAGTACAGTAATACCTTGACCTTACGACTCTCCAAGATTGAGTTATTTCAGTATCAGGTGACATTCGTGGATCCACATTTCCTGACTGGCTGGAGCTAATCTATTTAAAATTTGCAAGCTACAGGAATTTATTTTTTTCTTCATCTTGAACAGCATAAATCTATAATTCTAGGTAAGTGTACACATTCTATAGATTTAAACTTTCTATTATGTGGTCAGTCCCAAGGTCTAGACACCAGGAACAGAGGGAATTGGAGGGAGATAGAGGGCACAGAAAGTGTTAGCCTGTCCTTCTAGTCACAATTCTATAAATCCATTATTTAGTTGTCTTTATTGCTAATACTGAAATCACCATCTCATCATATCAGATGAGACAGAGGAGATAGCTGTCTTCTATGTCTTGTGTCTTAATTGGATTAGAATTTAGAAGAGTAACAAAAGGTATCATGTATTGACCCTTCAAGTCCCAGAAAGGAAGCTTCTACAACTATTTTGATATGTAAATAGATGCATAAATGAGATACCATGTGAGAAAACGTAATAAACTCTCACAGTTCAGATATCAGATTAAGAAGGGGATTAGAGTATTATTTATGCCTTTAAAATCGTACAATAGGAAATTTATGTATTTGCTTGTTTAAATTTGGATGAAACATTAAAATCTAGGTTACAATAAAACACTCATCCCCGCTAAGTTTACAAGTCTATGTCTGTGTATGCTGGAAGAACTGAAACACTTCAAGTATGAAGATGGTCACCATAACCAAATCATATATGGAAAAATCAAATCAATTTCTAGAGCCTGAAGTGAACAGCTATTGTATAGCTCTCTACTTTCTTAGCTAATCTCTCCTAGTCTTTGATACTTCGAGTGTAAAGAAGACTTCCTTCTTAACTATATTGAACCAGACAGGGTTGCTACATTTTCTGGATAATTTAAACCCTAAAGGCTTTAATCTACTGTAAAAATATTCTACAAACAACCCCCACTGAAAGGGATTTGGTAAGAGCAGCCCAGAACTATAGTATTTGACTACAGCAATATTTGCTTTGTTCAAGCAAGGCAGTGTCCACAGAGTTCTTCAGATGTCAGGCTTGTACCAGAATAAGGATTTATCTGTAAGAAACCCATAAAGGTCTACTGAGGTTCTATTCCTACAGGTAATACATTATATCAAGAATTGAGGAAAATTCAGATTTGAAGACATAACCCTTATGCCATGGAGGACCTTGGAATCTACAACCACGAAAGAACGTGGAAAAATAGTCTAAATTTTTTATTTTATATAAACAAGAAGGCAGTCCTGTGGAACTTAAATGACAAGCCCTAGATCATAGTTTTAGGGGCTGACCTAAATTGAAAACAACATGTTCTGAATGCTCTCATAGGATTATTATCCTCATATCTGTTGCCTATCTTGGCAGAGGTGAAAAGTATAGCAAGAAAGATGTCAGAACTCTGAGCATCAGGGACTGTGCTCTTTCTTAATTTTCTGTAGAGTCTACAAACAAAATAAAATGTTGTGGCAGGGTTTCTTGTGAATCCCAGTGAAGGAACTGAATCCTGGATTCAAACTGAAAACAGGTGAAAGACAGATTAGCTATAAAGATAGAAGATGTAGAGGTGAAGAAAACTAAGAAAATAAATCCATGGGAATTATTAGCAATCTTCAAAAGGGGTCACTAAAATATTGGAGAGACCATTGAACTTTTCTAGGACTGGATATTATTAGGGTGATCAAATAAATTTACCCTAGATTACAAAGGATAGTGGGATCCCTAGCTGACATCTGAGGTATGACATAACATTGTCTTCTAAAGAAAATACTGTATGATTATTTAAAAACATAAACTTTCTTAGATACATGAAGCCTTCATGTTTTTCCTTTGGGGACAAAATGGCAATTTTTCTTGTACAGGTGATAATATGCAATATGATATTTTCTATTGACATACTATACCTAAAATCTAAATGCCAAGTTTGGCGTTGAATATATACTATCCTACATTTCAATCCATTTATCTTATTTTTATCAGTCTTATCCCAGAAATGTCCTCCTGGATAGACTGAGAAAAACAAAACAAAGCATGAGATTAAGACATACTAAATTGGCCGGGCGCGGTGGCTCAAGCCTGTAATCCTAGCACTTTGGGAGGCCGAGGCGGGTGGATCACGAGGTCAAGAGATCGAGACCATCCCGGTCAACATGGTGAAACCCCGTCTCTACTAAAAATACAAAAAATTAGCTGGGCATGGTGGCGCGTGCCTGTAATCCCAGCTACTTAGGAGGCTGAGGCAGGAGAATTGCCTGAATCCGGGAGGCGGAGGTTGCGGTGAGCCGAGATCGCGCCATTGCACTCCAGCCTGGGTAACGAGCAAAACTCCGTCTCAAAAAAAAAAAAAAAAAAAAAAGACAAACTAAATTGACAAAGTCAACTAACTTCTCTGTACATTGGTTTATTTGAGTATAATAAAAATAAAACAGGTGAAAATTATTTTTTAGGAAATAAATATTCATCCTTTGCACTAATAGGATGAGTGAAAAAAAACACAGCATTTTAGTTTTGCTCATGTTTTCTAATTTTATCTTCATTATATTTCTTCAGTGATACCCCATTGACCAACACCCTTTCTCCTCTTCCAGAATCTGCTAATTCTGTATCATATTAGTTTTCCTGCTTCTCGCTCTATCTCGTTTATCTTCCTTATATGTGGCATCTCTGGCACCCAAATAATCTTCCAAAAGGCATGCTTCTTCAACAACTCCTCAACGAATGTTCTGTTTCTCTTTATCATTCATCTAGGTGTCTATCTATAAATCTATCTAGCTATCCATTGTGCTTTTGTTGCAGACACAGACACCTAAAATATAATACAACAATTGACTTACTATCTCTTGGAAGCTAAAGAAACCTTCTGTCTAATTTTTCTCTTCTGGTTCCAACAGAAATCCCTGCAGAGCCATGGACAGAAGGAAGAGACCCTCCTTCTGTTTCCCTCTCTAGTCTTCTGCCCAAACTCATGCCCAGTTTTAGCAAATAAATCATGGACTTAAACCCAGCAGCTTTATATTTTCTGGCTCCAACATGTCTGAATGCATTTGAGAGATGTGTGTGTTCAGACGGGGGAAAAAAAAAACCTGGGAGTTAGGAGGCTTTTCTCTGATGTCTGGAGTTTGCTGGAGAACGGGAGGAGGAGGGGAAAGCACAGAGATATAAAGGATCATGGGCAATATTGTTCAGTGGAAAATGTGTTTCTGCACTCTCAATCTATAAAGATGCAGCCATTAATCTGTGGCACAGGGAGAAAAATAGCTCCAAAAAATTATTTCTTTATCTATCAATGTATGTTATATATGTTTTAAGAACAAATTTCAAGGCACAGTTTCACTTTATTTTCTATTCTTTTTCATGTTGGAGACAGAAATAATTTTCAAGTTGGGCTTAATTAAGCACTTACAATTTTTGAATTCACATGAGGCTGTCTAGAGTTACTGGTTTATTTCCCGGTATATTTAGAGTTTTCGCTCCTGTGCCAGGTCCTTATGGCAAGGAGCAGGAACAGACACAATCTATCTTTGTAGAGGTTTTCAAAATTGAGCAATATATACCCTTACATGTGGGTATTTGCCAACCACTTAAGGACTTATGAAGAAGGGGGTGTGGAGAGTGGGAAAGAGAATGGAACCAAAATTTAAAAAAGAATATTTTTAGCCAGCAGAAATGATAGAGAAATGCAGCCTTATGCAAATGTCTCAGAGCATGAAGTCTTTTTAAGTAACCAGCTGAAAGTTGTTCTTTGTTTTCACCATTTAAGTATTCTGCCCTTTCAATGTCTCTAGAAAATGAGCTGGACGTGGTGGCTCACGCCTGTAATCCCAACACTTTGGGAGGCTGAGGCAGGTGGATCACAAGGTCAGGAGTTTGAGACCAGCCTGACCAACATGGTGAAACCTTGTATCTACTAAAAATAAAAAAATTAGCTGGGCGTGGTGGCACATGCCTGTAATCCTAGCTACTCAGGAGGCTGAGGCAGGAGAATTGCCCAAACCTGGGAGGTGGAGGTTGCAGTGAGCCAAGATCGTGCCACTGCACTCCAGCCTGGGTGACAGAGTGAGACTTCGTCTCGAAAAGAAAGAAAGAAAGAAAGGACATGACTGCCCACAAGACCTTGAACTGGGAAATTGGGAGTAGAAACAAAATGACTGAATTCTTCTACAACAGCTGTGGGTAGGGAAAGGATTACTATTGACATGCTAAAAGGTCACTGACGTATAATCTCTGATAGGTAGAGCTTAAAGGAGACAGAGTTCCACATACTGGAAATAGGACTGATGGACAGCACATTCTTAGCAAATATTATGAAAACACTGTCACAGGATTCTGCAGAACCACACAGGACCATGGTCACTCTTTCAGCATCCACAGACTGAGAAAGTACACAATGACAAAAAGTCAATATGCATTCCAAAATATTTTTAATTAATTTGAATTGTGTTCATTGTAAAATGTACTAACATTGGGAATAATAGCCATACAAATATTAACTGGGCTTGCTTTTTATTCTACATACAGAAGTTTCTGGGTATATAGATGGTTTTGAGACTTTGAAAGGTTTCTCTGGCTCTCCAGGTTTCAGAATCACTGGACCATTAGACCACATCAGCACTGGACACAGCTAAAGAGCAGAGATTCAGAGATCTCCAACTGTGACTAGTTGTGCAGGAAGCATGCAGAATGATGAGACACCTGCAGCTCAGAAAAGAAACAAATTGTCTATAGGGAAGTCCAGTCTTGCTCTGTAAAGGCCCAGAAAGACAAGACCCGTAGCGTATCTCAGGAAACTAAAAGCCTGTGGGGAAACCAACAGCTTGCTGCAACCACAGCCACAAGTCAGGTAAGCACCGAGCCTGACAGCTCAGGAAAATGACCTACTTCTTGCCGACTCAGACAAAAAGGCTTCACTTAGGCCTAAGGAAAGTGTCTCTAATAAGGCCATCTGTTAACCGTGTCGTCTGAGTACCTCTCAGCAATTCCTCATTCCCTCCCTTTCCACCTTCCACCCCGAAGCCAGACATTAAGGCAGCAGAGACTGAGTAAAATGAAGCTGTTGGGCTCAGTAAATGTTACTGAGCTCCATGAGGGAACACGGTCCCATTATTTAGGTTCCCATGTCCAAGGCACATTTTGATCACATTCGTTTAGCAGAGGTGAAGGAAGAAAGCACACTGGCTGTGCAGCAGCAATGTGCCACATCCCCTTGCTCAGGCAAAGTCATCATAGATAGCAGAAGACAAAAGCTAGGCCACAGTTTCCAAGGGTTTAAACCGGGGTACATGGAACATGATAAACCACACAATCTAGGAAGAAAGCACTGGGCAAATGTTCAGAGGCCTTACTGACAATGGGCTCACTCTCCTACTAACTTGATTTGTAACACATAAAGTCACTTAAACCAGGGTTCCCTAGCTGCATACTTGTCTGTGCCTTGTTAGGAACCCAGCTGCACAGCAGGAGGTAAGGGGCAGGCCTGAGTTCTGCCTCCTGTCAGATCAGCAGCAGCATTAGGTCCCCAAAGGAATGTGAACCCTATTGTGAACTGCACATGTGAGGATCTAGGTTGCACACTCCTTATGAGAATCTAATACCTGAAGATCTGAGAATCTAATATCTGATGATCTGAGGTTTCATCTCAAATCTATTCCCCCACCCCCATTTGTGGAAAAATTGCCTTCTATAAAACCAGTCCCTGGTGCCAAAAAGTTCAGGGATGGCTGACTTTAATTTCTAGCAATGATCTCTTAAGTCACTTTATCTCATCACCTAAGTTGGAATGCAATATTCATGAAAGACCAATCCAACCTCTGAAAACAAAATGCTCATTTTGGGGAAATGACTTAATCCTTCCAAGTAATTTCTGTCCATTTTAACAAAAAAAAAAAAGAAAAATAAATATAATAAATATTATTTTTTTAATATGTGATTATTCAGTCTCAGATTATTGTACCTTAAAATAAAAAAGCTAATATATTGAGTACATTTTTCACATATTTGGGGAATTAAAATAACATCTTTAATATAAGGAAATGAAAGGGAAAAAAGAAAAATTGATATCACCTATAAGCAGGATCATTTTAGTCTAAATATGTCAATGGAAATGAAAATTCAAAAACAGGAATATGCAATAAAAAGCTATACCCATATGTCTGACCTACAGTATTTTACCAAGGCTGAAGAGTAGCTCATTAAATTACTTGTAGGCTATAGCTGAAAATACGACTCTCTAACAATCAAACTTATTGCTAATACAGTTGACACGGAATTTGGAGAAAGATTAATTCAACACTCTGTACCTGACATCCAAAAAGAAAAACAAAAATAAATAAAATAAAATCAGCAATGAAAACTTAGAACACTTATAATCAGGGAAGATGGTAGAAGATCGTGTCAATAACATGTTTTAATGTTGTTTATCTGAAAAAGAGGTAGACTGCTGATTTCCAAGACAATACATCTTTCCCAAAACAGTTTCTTGAGAAAGCTGTCCACCCTGAAGGGAGTAGGAGATATTTTCAATAATGGTCTAAAATGTATGCATTTCATTGGATTGCGTCACTGGAGATATAACTGGGCCCCATTTCTCATGTATATATTCACGGTAAAATATATTCCTGCCAAACCATGGGAAATTAAGGCTTCAGAAGGTGAATTTAAAAAGTTAGAATAAAAGTGTAAAATTTTGATTTTAAAACTTGTAATTTTTTCTATAGATAAAGCAAGCAAAATATTTTATTGACACAAATCTATCATGATAGAACTGGCGATCTGATCTTAACTGGTGGGCTTCCCTCCTCCTCCCAGTGAAAGAGTAAACAAAAATGGTTGATTGCAGCTGTGTGGACATGGTAAAAATTTACCCACATTTCCATCACCCAGAGCAGCTCTGCTGAGCAAGAATAGGTAGATACTCTAGCTCAGGTCCCTTTTTTGTAACAGACACTGCTCAATGGCTCCAAATATTAAATCAATACTCATTTACGGTAGAGATCATGGCAATCTGTCAAGAAGGAAGAAGGTGTTCTGATATGAAGATACTGATAATTGTGACCCAATAATGCAATGGAAAAGGTCCACTTGTTATGGTAATCACCAGTGACATTCTAAAGAATGGTTCAGTTTATTTATTACAGCACATTTTCAGAGAATGTTGCTTTCCAAATAAGCATGCCTGGGGTGGCCCTAGGCAAAATTGTATATAAGTAACATTTTTCCCTATGACTCACTGACCCTCTGTAAATATGCTCATTTTACCTGCTTCTCTTTTCATTCCCTAGTTCTCAGCCTTCATTTTTCTAAGCCCCTAAAATGTTTTTCCAACAGTTATTTAAAACAGTAATCACCTCTAAAAACTCCTCTCCCTACAACACAATTTATAGTAAGACCTCCATTCTGCTAACTTTCTAAAACAGGAAGAACAGCACATCAATGATTAATGCACTGTCTGACACATAGGAGGTAGCCCATAACTCTTTGTAGACTGTTGAATAAATATCTTTCACTAAAAATATGAGTAGTATTTGATTTAGTCCAGATGGTTATGGTGTTTTATCATGTGTTTGCTTTAGTAAAACATACTAGTCATTCAAACTTGCAGATCTGTTTTCTTTTGAAACCATTCTCCTATAATGCCATTTGTGCTTGGAATACAGAAGACAAATAACATGATGTGGAATCAAAAGAATATTGGAATGGATGGATGGTTGGATGGAGAGCTGATATCACTCAGGGTGAAAGCTGACATTTTAGTAGCACTGATCTCCCAATGTTTCCATTAGGATATACAAAATGGGAAGGACTAGTGTATAAGTTAGTCATATACATTTTTGTCAGTCTATAAAATAAACATATCCCTTTTTAAAATCAGAGAATCTACAATTTTAAACTATTTTGACATTTGCCATCAGTGATTTTAAGTTCTAAATTACATATATCCTAAGTGTTTTCGTTTTTAAATTTTTTGAACTATGAAATTAACGTGTGCCCATGAATGCCAAAAAATGAAATAGCAAGAGAAGGCCTTCTCAATCTCAGGCAAATGCCTGGCTTCATCTGCAAAGAGGGTAAATAGCAACCCAAATGTCAAGTTGTCTCTGTCTTAAATTAAGCAAACGACAGAAGTCTTACTTCCTATAGAAGATATCTGAGAGAAATAAAGATTTTGTAGAAAATTGCCACACATCATTAGAGTTTAGAAATGAATCATTTTGCTTACTTCAGATTACAAACATTAAAGAAGCAGACTTTAAAAGGACTGACTAACTTGGTGCCAAATACTCGAATGTGTAACTACGAACGCAGAAATTTTGGCATGTAGGCATGACATAAGTAATCTCAAATATTTTTTTATTTTTTGGTTTGTAGTTCAGTGTCTAGTATCTCTGAGATGAAAACAAAGGTAGAGAAAAACGCTATTTTGAGTTTCCTTGAATTTGAAGAGCACTGAGTTATTCCACACTGGTAAAAACTATGTCAACAGATATTCAGCAACATCTCAGTGATTTAGGGCATCTTCATGATCTGAACATGGCCCAGAGTAAGTGCTTGTGAAGTGTACAGAGAGGTTAATCAAAAATGTTACAGTCACTAACCCTGCGAGTGAATAATCAGTACGTGCAGATTGGCACGGGCATACTCGGAGCACAACAGATTTAACAACTGGATGCGCAGAACAATCTTTTACATGGTATGTGGTATTTGTGTTGTTATCCCTTATACCATTGTGAAAAGCAAGTGTGAACTGATGGAAGTGTTAAAGCAGCCAAAAGAACTTGAGGGACAGAATCACTTAAATAGGCTGGGGTAATGCCTAAGGAAGAGTGTGATAAGGGGTCAGAGCAGATATAAAATCTCCCAAGAATCATCCTGAAGAGGTAATGAATGCTTTTTACATTACTGGATGTGGCATGGTTAATAGTATGTATATTCTCTCACTGGCTGGGCTAACTGCACTTGGTCTGCTTGCTTGGTAAGACATTCTCTGTGGTTCAACGAAGATATTAAGCTATTGCTATGCCACATCTTGAGGACCAGTAAGTAAAATTGTGTGCCCTCAAGGAGTTAAGAGTTAATTAGAGGGAAATCAGACATGAAAAAGATTTAATCCAATATACTTATAATCATAAAAAATGAGTAAGATACGGGAATATTATATGGAGAGGCAGAAATACGTAAAGATGTTGGGCTTGGGGTTGAAAGGGAAGCTCATGATCAGGAGGTTTCCCTTAGCAGGTGAAAGCCCGAAAGACATTCAGACATGAAGAAGAAGCTGTTCCAAACAAAGGAAACTACAGGGACAACCTTTTGAAACAACATGGTGGCTACGAGGAAACAAGTGAGCGAGATCTGCTGAAGTTCAAAGTATGAAGGCTGAATGAGGATAAGAATGTGGAGACATGGGAGAGGAAACTGAGCAGGGAAGCATGGGTCAGGATGACACACGTATTCATCCCAAACGAAGACAAAAGAAAGGATTTCAAGCAGGTGCGTGGAAAGTCAGATGTGTATTTGACTTTCCAGAAAGAAAGATTTCTCTAGCAGCATTTAGGGAAAATGAGTAAAATGAATTTTGGGGTATGGATGACATTAGGAATACTATCATAATTGCCCCGGTGCCTGCTGGTGTGTACTTAAACTAAGGCCATGGTGCTGGCGGTACCCACAGTGAGTACACATGTGATGCTGAAGTAGATTGAACAGAAATTTATACCAGGATCTCATTGGTGGGAAAGGTGGAGAACGGAAAGGTAGAAAGGAAAGAGCACAGTTACTTTTCTGTTTCTGAATGATTTCCTCATGTAAGAAAAGGTGGAAAGCCACAAGCTGAGTTACAGAATCCAGAATGAAAAGGGATATAAGTCAAAATACTCTACTAAAGGTGTTTATAAAATTTCCAAATCGTACCAGATATCTAGTGCTAATTATAGCAAATTTGTCTTTTAAAAAAGGTCAAGAACAGACATACTCCTTGTTTGAGAGCAGAGCTCCAATATCTTTCCCTATTCCCAAAGAAATACAAGTGGGGATGCACCTTGCACATAATTCTACTATAGTTCCCTCATAATATGTCTTACTTATAGTTTATTATAACTGTATTGATGGTTTCATTTTAAGATCAGCTCATTTATACAACCAGGTCAATAAAAGGGAATAGAAACGAGCAAGAGGGCAGCCATAAACCTTGTACAGTTCTAAAATCTAGGACTAAAACATTGTATGGTTTATTCTATCCAAACGTAATTTATCTTGAATAAAGAGGTCCAGAAAAACCCAGATTCTGAGGCAAGATGACCTTAAACTAAATACCATCTGACTCAAACAAAAACTACCACCTCTAGTCTCATTTTCCATTTCTACCGTAGTCCTTCATCTCCTTCAGGTTAAAATAAAGTATGGGCCAGCTCATAAGAAAAAAAAAAATACAGAAAGAAAGAGAGAAAATTAATAACAATGATATGAAAGTACAAACATCAAAACACATAAAAAATTCTTAATTTTAGAAAAAAAGTATTATTTGTATTAATCACAATTTTACATGCATTTCTAAAATGTACTCATAAAATTTTGTAATAGTATGTTGAAACACAGAATTATATAAACTAGACAAGATAATAGAAAAAAAAAAGACTTTCCAAGAGAAACCTATATTAGAATAGACTGAAGTGTGACACAAATATGAAACTTCTCTCATTCCCCAGTTTGAGATAATCTGAACTTCTTTAGAATAATATTTTACCTCTGTCTCTTGTAATGAAATTATTTCAGTGCTTTTTTTTTTATATTACATTCACTTTTTCTTCAATTGCTTTTTTTGAATTTGTACTCTGTGCCCAGTGCATTTCTAAGCTTTGATAGGAAGCTAATATCTCCTATAGAATAAAGTTAATTTGTTTATTCAACAAGTATTTGTGAAAGGCTATCACTTACCAGGAATTGTGCTAAACCCTAAAGAAACAATTGTATATGAAAGTAGGTACAGTCTTTGTCCTCAAAAGAGGTTGCAGTTTGAGGTGGGGTGGAAGAATGAAGAAATTATTCTTAAATAGAAGAAACTATTCTTAAATTACTCTTAAATAATTTCTTAAGAAGAAATTATTCTTAAATATCTTTCAATTTGTGAAGGATAAAAAGGCAAATAAAAGCATAGTCAGATTAGAATGTTTAGAGTTAGGCAGTAGAGAATACTCCTACATGCAAAATTCTACAAGGGACAGTCATTTACTGAGAGCTGGAAAGAGCAGATCAGAATATTTTATTCATGTCTGTATTCTCGGCAACTTGTAACACAATTCTGAGCACATGCCTAGTGCTCCTGAAATTTTGATTATATAGATGGTTTTTAATGAGAATGAAGAAGTGAAGAATTGAATGAAGGATTCTTGCACTTGTACTTAGAGGGCCTGATGCTGGTAAAAAGTTAATGAGGGCTTCAGAAATGTTAGTTCTTTAACTTGAGAGCCATCTCATCCCTGAGCTTAGTGGAATAAATGTCCACAAGATTTTGCTGTCCAGATTCCACAGCTGCAGGGAAAAGAGATGAGTTGGAAAAGAGAACTATAAAACAAAAGTCATAATACACAATAATAGGATCACTGTTTTCTGCATGTCTCTTGTTCTATTTTCTGAAAGCAGGCACATTTTGAGTGAAAACAGGTTTTATGTCTCAGCAATAAAGGGGTATAACTATAAAAATATATGTCATATCAGCAGGCATGTCTCTAAATAGAATGTTTTACCAAGTTTCCCAAGAGGCGTCTGAGGCCCTTTAAATTATAGGGTATATGAGCTTCCCTGCAGTGCAGCCTTTGAACTACAACTCATTGTCAATCTAAAGTAAGAGTGGGAAATGAGCCTTCGGAATGAAGGGTATGTGTTCTTTGCTCAGCATTTCCAGGTTTCTCCCTTAAAATGGATGCCATCACTAAGCAAGAAAAGATATATAATCGGTATGGGTCAAGTGAAGCTTAATAATTTAAATTGCATTTATTTAGGAAAAAAAAAGTTCACATTTTAACCTAAACTTTCACATTATCTTTGCCAAATTTAACTTAGGGCAAAGCAATCAAAAGCTGCCAGCAGTCATTTAAATGGACAGAGCATTATAATAAGTAATTTAGAAGAGCAGATAACCCAAAGATCACCTCTATTGGGGTTTGTAATAACATTTTCAGCTGATTTACTCTTTAAATTATTTTTAGGTTAATATTAAAACCAATTTGCAATACTTTAAAATATACTAACTGGGTAGTAGAGGCCTAGAAATATTTAAGCCTTCAGATTGAGCCAACTTGGGTTGTTCAACACGCTGGGGATAATTCCCAAAGCAAAATAATCCAAAACAGAGTGCATTTAGTATGTGCTTTTGCTTTCTCTGACTGCTCTTGTTCTTGGTGATAGTACCAAGGAAATCTCATGGTGCCTCCTCCTTTAGATTGAGCCTGTTAAGAAAGTCCTGATTCACAAAAATAGTCATGCACTATTATTCAAAATAGTAAAAGACTGGAGACAACTTAATGTCCAACAATAAAGGACTAGTTAAACAAATCATAATGCATCAATAAGATGGGTTTCCATACTATTAAAATAGCATCTATAGAGAATTTTAATGACTTGAGAAACAGCTTATGATATACCATAAAAAGAAAAAAAAACTCACATTATAAAATTGACTATACAGTATTATTACCACTATGTGCTTAAGAGTACAATTTGGAATCTAGCTGTGTACCTTTGAATTCTGCTTGTGTCAGTTATTAGATATTTGGCCTAGACTAAACTACTTAGCCTTTCTGAGTCTCAGTTTCCCTATTTGTATAATGCACATGATAATAATCTCCATCTCATAGTGTTGTTATGAGAATAAAGAGATGTTTAATGCATTCATAAAATGCCTGGAACCAAATAAGCACAATAAATGGTACTATTTTTATTTGTTTTAAATCAACAGAAACTTGCTTATGCTGTTTTTTCTACCTAGAAATCTTTCTCCCTAGCATCTTTAAAAATTTACATATTAGATCGTACTTTTCCTCTAAGATCTGTCTTACATGTCATCTCTACAAAGTATGAAGCTTTGCTGAGGACCAGCTCCCTCCAGACAAAATTAATCACCCCTGCTTTTTTGTTGTCAGAGCATTTTGTAATAAACCCTTTCTCAGCATCTATGTCACAAGATGTGAATCCACATGTATCTTTTCCTCTGGAGGAACACGGAGCCCTCAAAATTAGAGGGCATGTCTTGATCTTCTCTGTATCATCACAGCCCAACAAGTGTGGCATAAAACAATTGCTCAGTCTACATTGAATGAATGAATGAATGAATGAATGCAAGATAAGTTCTGTGAATGAAGCAGGCAAGGAGGAAAGATGAGACAGCAGTTTATTTCCCTGTGACTTCCAAAGGTTCAGGTCTACTTCTTTGGCCTGGTGGAACAATATCTCCAGTCTTTATTTCATGATGCCAAATTCTCAAAATTTCTATTTTCTATTGTCTTTCTATTGTCACCTTTTCCTGAAACATAACACTTGGCCTAACAACTGAAACAGAGTGGTATAATAGAATAAAACATGAACTTAGGATTCAAAAGCCCAGGTTCTACTGCTGACATTACCACTATGACCTTAATAACTTATGAAAATGTAAAATGGGCAGGATAATATGCTATTTCAAGGATTGAAGTATAAAGAATGCATGTGAGAGCATTTCAGAAAAGCAGCACACAAATGTTAAGATATCATAATTAGTTACTTTGCTGGTAAAGCTTTGCTTATTTGAAAGTTACATTTAGTAACATTTTACAAATTTACAGTAGCCTATAATTCTTTGACAAGATTAAGGACAATTTTTCAATATTTCCCTTTGCCTCATTCTACGGAGAGGTTGTTGGAAAGATAGGTTGTTGGAAAGATGGAGAGGTTTCAAATTGTTAAATAAAGCTCCCATGGAACACAATAAAATGGAAATGTGATTCACATTAATCTTTAAATATACAAACACTATTCTTTGTTTTATTTATAAAGCATCAATTAACAATTACATTAAAATGCCCACAAAATTCCTATTTTGTTGACAGCATCCTTCTTCCCATGTCACAGACAAGCTGAGGCACAGCTAGTTGTAAGTATATCATTCCAGATTACCGAGTATAATCTGGTAAAGGAATTGAGAATTACTTTCTAACCTAGAGCTGCACAATATAAGTTTTTGTGGCAATAAAAATGTTTGATAATCTGCACTGTTCCATATAGTCACCATTAGCTACATATGACTTTCAGCACTTAAATTGTGATTAGTGAGACTGAAGAGCTTAATTTTTTAGTTCAATTTAAATCCATTTAAATTTAAATAGCTACATTTGGCTAGTGGCTACTTCCTATACAGGGAAGTGCCTTTCTAACCAGTCCCTGTATTCAAGAGGAGAACTCCCCTTTCACATGCGATCTAAATACAAATTTCTTATTTGTTTCTTAGCCAAATTAATGCTTTATAAAGAACAAGAATTTATTACTTTATGATGTGAAAGACAACTCCCACACAAACTGTTGGTTTGGCCAATGTCTTTCCTCCATGGGAAGAACATTATGATTAGAAGCTGATTAAGGGGGCACAGAATCAGAACAAGGAAGATGACTGGATGACTGAAATGTTTAATGACATCTGGTTACAATAGCTGGTGAACTAGTACTACTGTTAGAATACTTAATCTGCCAGCCAAGGCTTTTCCTTGGATATTGTTTTGCAACCTTTTCTGACTGGCACATGCTTCCTTCTCTTTTTCTTCAGACTCACACTTGATCTGCACTGGACGGGAGAAAGGTTTGCCTTATCTCTTTGGATTTGATTCCCCATAACTCTCAGTCCAACACACATCTCCCCTTTTATCAACTAGAGAAATGCTAGGAAGGCACAAAAGAGAGAGTATTTATTTTAACCCTTCTGATAAGGAAAGAACTCAACCTGTCTGGGAAAAAACATTCTGTCTTTCCCTTCAGACATGCCATCAAGAGCATCTTAAGGTCAGACTGTAAATCATGTAAAATATCTTTATATTTTCAAGGCAGTTTTTTGCTCATATTATAATCAAGGACAAGAGAAGTCACACAACTCTGGCAATCCAAGTCCTTGCAGCAGCAGGTGAGAGTGAAACTTTTAGCTACTAAAACTGCTCTTGCAAAACTAAATCAGGTTCTGGGTGGTACCGATTCTCAGTCAAGAAGAGATCCTTACCTTCCCAATTTGGCATATGAGTGATTTTGATATTCATTAAAATGACAGACTAACAACAGTAAGGCACAGGCAACCTTTACCCACTCACCAGCTGTCCAGTCCTGAAATGCTCTGGACGATTTTGATCCTCTAGGCTTTCTGTATATATAGCTATTCAGATGCAGACCTTAAATCTGCCCAGAAAGATTCTCAATTATTCTAGATCTGGCCTTTGAAGTTGCAATTCTGTATTTACTAAATGATGAGTAAGTCCCAATGAAAGAAAAATTTCTCAAGAGTTCCTAATAAATGATGTCAAAAGATCTTAATGTCACAAATTTACACAAAATTGAGGTCACTAAGTCCAGTTTCCTTTTTATATACATGGAAAACTTTGGGTCCAGAAAAGTTAACTGACTTGACCAAGAGTATAAAAATGTATCTAAACAAAATACTAACAGTTATAACTTAAAATGGTGATTATCATGGTGAGGATGATGATGATGGTAAGTTTTTTTTTTCATGGATGTGAATAGTTCACAGATAACTAGATTACTAGAATGGGTTACCTGAAAGATCATACTATACAGTTTTATAGAGAAGTTTATCAATTTAAGGGCACATTGAAATAACAGGATCTACTCAAGTTAGCAAGGGTTGAGGATAATCACTTACAAAATTAATAGGTGCTAGTCTAAAGCTACTGACGATCATTTGTAGAAATCATTATGTAATTCCTAAGACCTGGATAACTCTGAAAACCATGAAGATAACCTCAAACAGCCATTCTCGATTCCCATTCCTTCTGGTTGGAACTACTTCATCCTTTCATATATTACTCTCAGTATTAAAGGCAGTAGTTTCAATATTAAAAACAGTAGTTCTCAAAGTTGGCTGGGCTTTGAAATTAGTAGAGAATTTCACTTTTTTTTCTTTTTAATTTATAAATTCCTTAGTCTCATCCAAGAGTTTCTTGGTTTCAGTCTGGGAATCTATATTTTAAATAAATTATCCCAAGCTATTCTGATGCAGCATTTGCGAATACCATTTATACAAAATTAGAGTTATTTGTACTTCTGGCTTTTCAACCACTACATTTTAAAGGCAGGAACAAAGTTTAATTTTATTTCTTTGTGTATTTGTGTTTGAGCTCCATCCTCATTCTTTGCAAGGTGACCTGCACAAAAGTTTAGAACCAGACAACCAGACACATCTCAGCTTGGATTCTAGCCCTGCCACTATGAGCTGGAGTAAATTATAAAACTTTTGAGAGCCTAGATCCTCATATAATTGTATAGACCTTAAAGGTTTGTTATAAAATTTAAATAAGGTGATGCACCTTCAAGGCAGCCTAAAACACTATGAGACCAGTCATTGCAGTAGTAGAGACAGTGGTATTAACAGTACCAGCAGTGGCAGTGGTAGTATTAGCAGTACTTGCTAAATAAATACCCTTTAACTAAGAAAGAAATTAAATCTGTTAAATAATCCATTGGAATAATTTGAAGAAATAAGGCCCTGAACCATGACGAATGCCTACATAAGGAGAAAACAGTGACAAGTCATTTTAATTTTCATCTCTGATGGAGTGGGAAGCCATACAGAAAAGGGAAAAGCAACAGATAGAATCCATCAATCAATAATGTTTTTGACTCAGTTCTATTTGGCATTCTTATCAATAAGCTAGAAAAAGGTGGTATTGATTTGTGTAGCCAAAAATCTTTTGCTTCACCCTAAATTCGTATGTACTCCCACATTTTCCTCTATTCCCCCCCCAAAGCAAACAAATAATCCATCACAGTTGATCACAAAAGGTATTTATATGGAGGTTCGGTGCAGACAGTAGGCGAATCGGACAAAAAGGTATTCTTAGCAACGTTGGCTCAGCAACCCTGACCATCTTTGGACTCCTCTTTGATCTCTCTAGAGGCTATGACATAAAATATGAGCATTAATATTCTAAGATTCATTCTGAGCACCTTTTACAGAGTCAGACACTGTGCAGCTATGAAGATAATGACTAGTGGCATGCTCTCCTTCTCTTTTCCCCTTTCCACTCTGAGTTATTTACTCTCCCCATCTTCTTTGCATTTTTAAAATAACCCATTTAATTTTTTATTTTGTATTTTTTTTCCATCATCTATGCCTTTCACCTATTCACAATTCTCACAGGCATTTCTTAGATATGCCAGAGCACACAGAGCTTCGCAGCTATCTACATTCCCCTCAAGAAGGGGTATGGGTCACTGGTCTCATGCCCATGCCACCAGGTGTCTCTCAGGAAACCAAGTCAACTGGAGAGTGAAAGAAGTCACAATAATACGGCAATAAGAGAATAATAAGGTTTTCATTTAAATGCTCCAAAAAATCCAATATTTGTCTTTGCAAGTGAGTATGTATGTGTGTCTGTGTGTGTGTCTTGATCTGCAGACACATATCTAACTCACAAAGTGCATGCATTCCACTCATGACATTGCTCTCCAACAAAATTTGTATCTAAAATGTCATTCCTCGCCTTTTTTTTTTTTTCAGTAATGGTCTTAGTCAATGTTAAGGACAGTTATATAAATATATCCTAAAGTTCTTTGGAACAAAAACATTCTGGTGAAGACCCCATAGCAAAAAACAACAACAACAAAAAAAAAAAAAAAAAAAAAAAAAACACCTTCGTGGATATTTCTATTTCTAAAAACCTCAGATGCACTCTTTAACCTCTTGCTTTGCTTAACCCATGAAGGCCTGGTTATGGAGACAACGTACTATTCCAGAACTTTCTACTTTGTCCTTCAATCAATCATCACGGCTCTGTAACAGTCGGCAGTACTCTGTTGGAGTCACATGAAACAAAACGTGCCCTTCTGCTGATGAAACTTTGCTGTCTGTGGAGATATTTTAGCCTGCTGCCTGGATAATTACATGTGTAACTCATATTAGCAATACAGAGTGACCTGAGGTGGGTGCACCCAGCATGGCCACATGGGGCCCTGTTCAGATGTGATGGCCCCTTGCCGTCATCGGTCACTGAAGGGCAGCTGCAATAACCCTCAGGCAGCTCTGCCCTCTCCATAATCATCTGGCACTGCCTGTGTTTTCTCTTATTCAAGTGAGGGCAACCACCTTCTAGTCCACAGGGGTTAGGCACAGATTGAGACAGGATGTCATGTGCCTTAGAAAAGTCAAGGTTGATTCATAGGCCTCTTAGAGCAAGAAGGGCAGGAGAGAAAGAAAAACTAGCATTTATTGAAAACTTAGACTGTGGCCAGGTGTGGTGGCTCATGCCTATCATCCCAGCATTTTGGGAGGCCAAGGCAGGTAGATTACCTGAGGTCAGGTGGCCAAGACCAGCCTGGCTAACATGGTGAAATCCTATCTCTAATAAAAATACAAAAATTAGCCAGGTGTGGTGGTGTGCACCTGTAATCCCAGCTACCTAGGAGGCTGAGGCAGAAGAATCACTTGAGCCTGGAGGGCAGAGGTTGCAGTAAGCCAAGATCACACCACTGTACTCCAGCCTGGGCTACAGGGCAAAACAGGGTCTCAAAAAAAAAACAACTTGGAATATACGAAGTCTTGTGTGAAGCATTCTCCCACAGCCATATAACTTAATTCTCACAATAATACAGAAAAAGAATGCAGTTGCTATATTACACATATAAATGTAGTACAGAGAAGTTAAGATAATTGCTAGGATTGCTCAGATAATTTGTAGCCAACACAGAACTAGAGACTCAGTGTCCTAGTTCCTAATCCAATGCATTTAAGAACTCAGGCTCTGCAATTAGATTGAGTCCAACATCTAGTAATTATATAACCAGGGTAATTTTCTTACCCTCTCTATACATCAGATCCCTAATTTGTGAAATGGAATTAATAACAGTGCCAACTTCATAGAATTGTTATAAAGGTGAATCCATGTAAAATCCGTAAAACAATGCTTAGAAACATGGCAAAAGATTTCAAGAAACTCCTGGTAGAGCTCATAGGCTGGTGGCAAAGACAAACGCATAAACAGATTAATTACAGGACAAACATGCCAGACACTTTTCAATAATGTTAAAAAGAAAACGGTGTGAGATTTCAAAGGAGAATTTACCTAGCATCTCCCATCCTGTAAAACATAAAATGAGCCTATCTGAATGGGAGGAAAATAAAACGCACAATGGGGTTTGTGGAAACTGGCTGTGTCAGAATATAGTTATGGGTTTAACTGATAAAGACAGATAAGGTAGTTCCAGGAATCATGTTTTACTCAGAGCTCCCCTGCCTGAGACTGGAAGCCCTTTGGGGTTGCTATACTGAGTCTTAGCTTGACCATTAGTACTGCTATTCTTAGAGCTGTCAACATTTATATAAAACTGAACTCATCTTACCCAAAATGACCATATATAGATCCTAAGAATGAAACATTTTTCCCTTACAAAAAGAATAAAGACCCCCACTATTCCCAGGAATCAGAATGCAATATCAATTCTTTGGTTTCTTTGTTTAATAAACTGATAATGTTTAAGCAATGTACATTGAATAAAAACATGATAGGCCCTGAAATAGAATGACCCTCAATTTCAAAACAGAATGTCCTTTCAGTTTGGCAAATCACCTCAATTTTCAGGTTTCTGCTTCAATACTGTGCTCTGATACTGTAGGATCATTACCTGCCAGCTAAACTGAATGACTTTCAATTTCCCTAAACACACTTCCAGGCTTTTCTAGCCTCCAGACTTTTGCTTATTCTATCCCCTCTACCTGTTATTCTTACCTATATCCCAGTTTCTCTCTATTACAGTCTACCTACCAAGTCTCCAAGATGCACTCAGAGGCCTACTTCTTCCTAGAGCCAATTTAAGGTACAAAAATTTCCTCAGATGCAATAGGGGCCCAGTCTTGTGTACATGGTCTTCTTCCAAAGTCCCTTTGTCCTGTGCTGGTTCTAGATATCCTCTTAAATTGAGGCCCACAGCATGTGGCACAATTATTTTAAAAAGTGGGGAGGGAAATTTACATATCTATGTTAGAAATGGGGACAGAGTAATAGCTGTTAAACTCTTCAGTCTGTCAATTTGGTATCCCTTATTTGACAAAGACCTAGACAACTCCACTGATAACAGGAAAAAAAGATAGTAGCTCTGCTTTTAAATAATTTACGCTTTAAGAAATGACACATCAACCCAGAGAATAGTTATTTATAAATGTAAATATAAAACAGTATCTACTATTTTTCTAAGTGTTTGCTCTGTTTTAAGGATTGTTCTTAAATGATAAAGTGATGTCTTTATCTACCATCTAGCTATCTACCTGTCTCTTCACTTTATTCTCTCAATAACTGCAGGAGGTGTGTACTATTATTATCCCCATTGTACTGAGAATAAAATTAGAAGCATGGAACCATCACTCAATTGGTAAGTGATAGAACACTAACTCCAGAATTTATGTCCTGGATGTACTGTCTTTGGTATATGGTGAATAGCTAAATTTTGGAATTTCAAATACATGTTTCAGAAACTAATGGCATTCAGAGGGGAAAAAATGTTATTGAATTCAAATGAGAATCCAAGTGTTCAAAAAGAGGGGGATTAAAACCAAAAGTACAGCTTGAATAGTTAAGAGAAGGTCAAGTGTGATATTTTGGATAGAGGAAGAAATGTCAATAAAGTCACAGAAGTGAGAACATCTACAATTCCTGTGGAGGGTCCTAGAGAGAAACAGGTGAAAAAGGGGTTTTTGATTCAGGGCCTTGACCATACGTTGAAATGCTGAGATGTAACAACTCAAATAATTGGGAAACATCATAGGTTCTAGTGAAGCAGTAGGATACTGAATTCAAACTACTAATCATTAGTAGCTATTGGTAAGTAGGATTTCATACAACCCTGCATTCTCTACTAGGTTTTGTTTTGGTATACTTTTTCGGTTGTTTTAGGAGTTATCATTCATCAAATTACCCTCCATGTCTAGCAAGGTATCTGAAAAATGGTAGGTGATCATAAGTGATTATTGAGTGAATGAACATATATAAAAAGAAAGTTGGGAGAAAACGGGACAGAGCAGTATGAAAAGGGGAGGAAAAGGTCGGGTGCCGTGGCTCACGCCTGTAATCTCATCACTTTGGGATGCCAAGGTGGGCGGATCATGAGGTGAGGAGTTCGAGACCAGCCTGGCCAACATGGTGAAACCTTGTCTCTACTAAAATTACAAAAATTGCCTGAGCATGGTGGTGGGAATCTATAATCCCAGCTACTTGGGAGGCTGAGGCAGAAGAATTATTTGAATCTGGGAGGCGGAGGTTGCAGTGAGCTGAGATTGTGCCATTGCACTCCAGCTTGAGTGATAGGGCAAGACTTCATCTCAAAAAGAAAAAAAGAAAAAGAAGAAAGGCACATAAGTGTACTTTAACAATGATGTGTCAACATAAAAGTTATTGCCAAAATGAAATAAAAGAGGATTAAACCTGAGAAGAGGTCACTCAATTTGGCGAGTGGAATGTTCGGATGATTTGCAAGAGTGCTGCTCCAGTGATAAGAAGAAAGCCCAAACTCATCTGCATGATGTTAAGGGGGAAACTGGAGGCAGTAGTTATAGTTCATGAGTTCTGTTTTTAATTAGTAGCAAGAAAAGATAACAGGAAAAAAAGATAGTAGTTTTTTTTTAATGAGCAATTGGATCAAGAATCCATTTATTTTAAGAGGCCAGAAGTCTCTTCATTTAACCAATTAATTCAAATGTCTTATATAAAATCAGTAATAAGGCCAGGTGTGGTGGCTCATGCCTGTAATCCCAGCACTTTGGGAGGCTTAGGCAAGAGGATCACTTGAGGTCAGGATTTTGAGACCTGCCTGGCCAACATGGCAAAACCCCGTCTCTAGTAAAAATACAAAAATTAGCCAGTCATGGTGGTAGGCACCTGTAATCTCGGCTACTCAGGAGGCTGAGGTAGGAGAATTGCTTGAACCCAGGAGGCAGAGGTTGCAGTGAGCCAAGATTGCACCACTGCACTCCAGCCTGAGTGACAGAGCGAGACTCCGTCTCAAAAAAAAAAAAAAAAAAAAAATCAGTAATACAACATGCACTCTTATCTCTGATCATGGCAAAGTGTATCATGTCTTTTAAGTTCCTTAGACAATCTACATCACATTAATCGAAAGTTGGAGTTTAGTAATGGATTGTATGAACCAGATATTAAGAAATTAAATTATTTATGTAAAGATTTCACAGCAAATTATAGAGAGATGTAGCAGCTAGTGCTCCAGCTGGTCTCCACACCAGGAGGAGGAGAAAGGGGATGGGCACAACCATCTCTGAGGTCCTTCCAGTCTGACATTCTAAGTCACACAGAGTGCATCTCCTTACTGCCATTCATTACCCAGTAAGCCTCTCACTTGTCCCAAGCCAACTGTCAGTCTGACCTTTACAAATGATCTTTAGTCATCTAATTAGCTCCAAGAGAGGTTTCTATTATCCCTTGGTTATAATTTTAACTAACTTAAAATTACAAGAAAAGTTAAATAACAAAAGTAATTAAACATAATGCAGCTAGTATTCAATGCACACAACTAATTAACACCAATACCCACGTGAAAGCAAAATTCATAAAAACAAAAATCAATACAATATATTATATTTGGATACTGTAACCAAGACCTCTTTAAGTATTTTCTCTGAAAGTAGAACTTCTTGGATGATAAAGATAATTAAATGCTGTAAGAGTAGTGATCCATTTGACAGAGAGAATTAAAACTATGAGCAATTTCTAACAGAAACATGAACTCCCAACCTCTATTGTATCAGGCTGACACTCTTTCCACAAGAAGCCTGAGTAGAGAATGAAGAAAATAAAAGAAATGAAAGGCCCAGTTCAAGAGGCTCAACATTTTACATTCTAAGCTAGTTATGGATGAATCCCTTTGCTGAGGCAAAACAGTGTTGTATAGAATTGTGGAGTGGGGATTATTGGGGAAAGTTGGGGAATAATGCAACAGTAATTAGTAAACTGAATTCATGGTTCATCAACCACTTTTCTTTAAAAAGTGATATTTATTTAATGCCATAGAAATATACTAATTTTACCAAAAAGTCAAATGCAAATTAAACTAAATTTACTATGCTTCCTTTCCTCTATAAAAAAGTTAATGGATTAAAAAATCAGATTTTCCTGCAATTTGGGTATACATATTCCCAGTTTAAAGCAGTATTTTGTCAGCTATGTTGGAGTGATTAGTTTCACTACTTCAGACATCAACCCAGATTCCCCATTCAGTAGTATCTTGTATACAGATAGTTACATGATTTCTCTTTCTACTCCGTACCTTAAATTGGCACCATTACCATTCACATTATATACGGAAATCTAATCATACCAGCCTGTGTAACACTTGGAGGGGCTTTCACTAAACACAAACATTAATGAATAATAATTTTTTAAAATATCATCAATTTTTCCAGTTAAATAAATATATGAAAAAGAGTACTAGCTGGAGAGTGTGTACATGAGAAAGAAAAGAAAGGGATGTGTGTTAAATTCCTCATCTCCCTCTGGATCGGCACCCCTCTAAAGGTCAGCTCACTAGCCTCAGGTTTAATTCCCTTTCTTGCTGCTACTGTTCAGAGGTAAATGCTCGCTTTTTATTAAAAATCAAAAGCACAGGCGCTTGTAATCCTCTAGACTCAAAGTTGTTTTTTTTTTTTTTTTAATAAAAATGGAAAGTTTAGCTCAAAGCAATAGCAGCTAAAATTAGAGTGAAATCAGCAGCTGCTCCCCAGGGAAGATGGAAAACTAAACAACGGTCTGTTTTTTTCTTGACTACGATGTGTGTTGTATTTTTTTTTCTCCTTTAAATTTGGAAGACTTTCCAAACATTTGCATATGTCGGCAAAACAATACATTATATGTGTAAGCCCCCGACTCCTACTCCCCTCAAAATGATGTTAGACACTAGCCTTTCAGATAAATGTGCAAGAAAACTGCTGTTGCATTTCCAGTGTTGCAGCCCTTGGAAATAACACCACCAATGAATAGCATTAGTGAGGTGTTAATCTGTACCACCAGTTAAACTTTCCTCTATTTCTCTCTTTGTACAATTATGTCACTACACATGACAATTGCTGTGAGTCAGAAGTACTGGATTCTCCTAGGGTATTGTGCCATATAGCTGATCATGTTGCTCAGAAATCATGGTCAGCATGAATTAGGAACCAAATATTAAGACAGAGCTTAAATTTAGTCATTTATTCTCACTTTTACCTGCTTCTCTCTACCCTGTGTTCTGTTTCATTCATTCACTGTCATATCGATATATTTAAGGATGACCTAATTTTTCTCTGTCTCTCACCATTTATAGCCCAAACCCCACCCTCATCATAGTGGCAGCACTAGCACAGCGACTGGCACATCATAAGCAAGCACTGAATGCAGTTGCACACTTGGGTAAATTTACTCACAACATTTTTTTCTTTATTTGCTTCAGGGTATTTTCTTTTGTCCCTTAGGATCATTCTGAAATCATCTGGGCTGCATATTTTTACTCCAACCTGCTTTGATGCAAGAGCCTCCTCCCCAAACATGTCCCTTACCCCTTTCAGTGGCCTCTTTATGAGGGTATCTTTGCATAGAAAATATTAAAAGAAAATATCCTTTGTTTTATTTATATGAGCCAGTTTAATCATTGTGACTATATAAACAATAGTCTGGCCAGGTGCGGTGGCTCATGCCTGTAATCCCAGCACTTTGGGAGGCCGAGGTGGGTGGATCACGAGGTCAAGAGATCGAGACCATCCTGGTCAACATCATGAAACCCTGTCTCTACTAAAAATACAAAAAATTAGCTGGGCATGGTGGCACGTGCCTGTAATCCCAGCTACTCAGGAGGCTAGGCAGAAGAATTGCCTGAACCCAGGAGGCGGAGGTTGCGGTGAGCCGAGATCGCGCCATTGCACTCCAGCCTGGGTAACAAGAGCGAAACTCCATCTCAAAAAAAAAAAAAAAAAAAAAGAATAGTCGCCAGGCATGATAGCTCATACTTCTAATCCCAACAATTTAGGAGGCCAAGGTGGGAGGATTACTTGAGCCTAGTAGTTCAAGACCAGCCTGGGCAACATGGTAAGACTCTGTCTCTACTGAAAAATGTTTTTTAAATAGCTGGGTTTGGTGGTGCATGCCTATGGTCCCAGCTACTTGGGAGGCTAATGTGGGAGGACTGCTTTAGCCCAGGAAGTTGAGGCTGCAGTGAGTTATGATCTTACCACTGCATTCCAGCATTGCCAACAGAGTGAGACTCTGCCAAAAAAAAAACGAAAAAGAGAATAGTCATGAAAATAGTCATAATCATTATTGGATATTCACCTTTGCTTAGTGCTTACCATGTGCCAATTACCATATTAGGGGCTCTTCAGGCTCTCAATGAATCCTCACAACAGCTAGAAATAAGATATTATTATTAATGTTTTACTGCTGGGGAAACTGAGTTGAGATGGATTAATTGCCCAAGATCATACAGCTAACAAGTGATGAACCCTGGGTTCAAATTTAGGTACTTTAACTTTCATTCTTTCTATCAGTGCTAATGTTTTAGAGTGCCTCTGTGACAAACAAACTCGCATGCTCATTCTTAGGACCATGAGATAAGAGAGAAAATAGCTTCTAGACCTCTCCTTCTCCTTCAAACTCAATCAATTTAGTGCAGTCTGAGGCTGGTGGTGAGAAATTGTTTGGACTTTTCAGTTTTGTCCCAATTATTTTCAACATGCTTCCCTGCTCTTAAGCTAGTTCCTATTTAATAGCTATTCCCCCAAATTCATTCATTTTATATATGGTTTAGTGATGATTACTTAATACATGAAATAATAACACTAGAAAATAATTTGAAGAAGACCCATGATAAATACAATGATCATTCAAGGAAAACATGGTGTTTATAGGACAATAAAAGAAATCTCTAGTTACACTGCTCACTGAAGCAAAACTATGTTATAAGGGTCATCAACCCGTATGTCTTATAACATAAACTGACCAACAGAAAGAGTCAGAAGAATACTTCCCTTGAGTGTACAGCTTGGGATACTTAGACACATCTGAGAGATTTCACATCTTTCTCAGTAGCATTCTATATGAGCCACTGTAATAACTGATAATCTGTTGGACACTTTTGGTATAGTAATTTTATGATGGAATATAAAAGTAAATTTTGTTATATTATTGAAGTGGTTATAACCATTCCATTGAGTTATTATATGAAAATAAGTCTAGTTATTCAACCAGAAACATCCAGAAACTCAACCAGCAACATCCACAACACTTTTTAAAAATATATTTTGGGGTTCCATAGGCATGCTTATGCTTTTAAAAAAAGAAAGAAAATGTTAGTGGTAGATAGATTATTGGTACACAAGTTACAAGGAAACACCACCCCTATCTTAACACTGAGAATGCTTATCTTGTGTTATATGTGGAAGCATTTTATTTACCCAGAAGATTCAGGCCTTATATATTTGGGCAGGCAATTGTTTTTTCTGAAATTGACTAACATTTCTTTTGACAGATGGTAACTTTAAAATACTTTTTGTAGGTAAACAAATCTTAAACTCCAGACTCAGGGGAATCTGCTAAACACTTATTGGATCATATTCTTCCTTTCCTATCCAAATCTTTCCATCTTTTAATCTTTATTTGTCTTTTTTCTCTCCTTTTCTTCTTTCATCTTTTCCTTCCACTTTCTCTGCTTCTCTACTTTCCTTCCTCCTTCCTTCACTTACCCTCCTCTTTCTTTGTAAATTGCATCAAGATAGCTAACAGCACGGGGTTTGTATTTTCCAAACCACAAATAGAACTGAATTTACTACAAATTGTGTGTGAACAATGTGACAAAACATACAAAATTGAGAAAGTGCTTATGAAAACTGGCTTAGTTACTATATAGGTTATAATCTGGTACTTGGTCATAAAGTAGGTTTATCACAAAGACTAGAGCTCCATTAGAGCAGGAATTATAACAGAGCAAGGTTGCAGAAAGAGCAGGGATTGGTTAATATCTTTCTATCATAAAGATGACTTGGCTACTTTCCACAAATATCCATCCCTGAATATCCATTTTTCTTCCTAGTTCCACCTTGACTGTGATTATTTCCCCTTACTTTTGCATACCATTTTTTCCCCAAAACTGTATCTGGTCAATCATAGCATCTGTTTCTCACAAGTCAAGCTTCTTATGAGTATTAAGTTATGGATTTTTTGCATGATTCAGCTTTAGTATTCTTTTCTAACTAAACCATTTTGTAGTAAAACATCCATTAAAAGTCCAGAGCTAATCTCTTTGGCCCAATTAATCATTTTACATTGGCTGTACCCTAGACCAGTTTATAGATTACTTTCTGTGGTAGCAAATGCCTGCTCCAGGGTGTTAAGGTTGAGGTGAGAATGGTGTGGGCAGGAGAAGACAGGAATACAAAATCTTGATCATTTACATAGTTCATAAGCAGAGGCTCTAGTTCAGAGTTGAGAAAATTTCCCTCAGAGTGGTCTGTGATGACTGTAGGCAGCATGGTAGAAATACCTAATTGAAACATTACAAACCAATTGAGGAAAGAAAGTAATACCTTTTTTCAACTGCTCTATTCTTCAGATAATCTGATATGGATATTTCTGTACATAGATGAATTCTCTCCCATCTTAGTAATTTTACTTATTTCTCCCATCAGTAAAGAACAAAACTGTTTGTCTCAGATTCATAGGTTCTTGGAAAAGCAGAGTATTTTTCCACCTAAGATCTAATTCTACCATCTTCTGCTAGCTCTTCCATCAAGTATGCAGGCTCAATTGCAACTTCGAATCATGGTCCTTAAAAATTTATAGAACACACTGTCCTACTTTCTGAGCATAGACACCACTAACTACCTTGTTTATAGCTTTCTTTCAGCTTCATTGAGCTTCTTTCTGTATTGCTCATAAAGATGTAAGAACTGAAGATCCAAAACAATCTTCAACCCTCTTTCCAAGCTTAAATTGCAATTATTCAAAGAATGATTCAATGGCCTTTGGGTTGAGACATTGATTATTTTCATAGAACATTAACATAATTCAACCAAAAGAAACAATTTATGTGTCTTGGCCTTGTTAAGACCAGGAGAATCTGACTCGCACAATTGACATTTGGGTAAGTGCTTTGGTATTGTTTATTTGACTAATTTTTGTATATGTCTTGTTGAAAATTACTATTAGAAAGTAAATGTAATTGATAATACTTCTTTCTGAAGTTCTTTATGAATAAAAGGACTAAGTTTCTTTATAGTGATAATGTAAGATTATTCATCCCAGAGGCAATAACAAATTTGAGGATGTTGTGATGTCTAACTCAGTCCTCACACTCTTATGTTCTCTGTATATCAACTGAGTATAAAACACAATGATGTAATACTATTTCTTACCTCCCTAAACATCTTACATCATCATACATAATATTCATTCATTTACTCACTTAGCAAGAAATAATTAAAGATTTACTTCTGAAATCCAGGAATTGTGGATTAAATGATTAGCAAAGACACAGAAATACAAAGTTCCTACTCCTGATCTGCATAGACATTTATAGAGTATGTAGTGATTAAACATTTCATTAATACTAGAGTCATACTCTGTTCATTCTAAATTCCTACACACCTGAATCACAACATATAAGGCTTTGGTTTCCCCTGGATGCTCTTGTCTTGCTTTCCTTGAATTCATCCTTTTGCAACAAGTCATCCTGGGTACCCATAGCCTCTGTGTGAATAGCACTTTCTCACCAGCTAAGAGGAATTACTTTTCTCTTCTTCAGCTTGTCTTTTTTAAGTTGGCTGACAACAACCTGTGTATCTTGGCATATCTATAACATTTAAGATTTTACAGCCAATTACATTCCCTCATAACTACCTCTTTCTTTTCATAGGCTGTAAGGACTGCAATATTATTTTTAGCCTTTCTAGGGTTATATTGAGCCTCTCAGACTCTCATATGTCTTCTATTGCCCTCCTTCATAGTCTTTTACACTAGCAAAGTGTTAATAAACATATATACTGGCATTATTCAAAATGATAGCTTTAAAAAACTTTTGTTTATGCTTCTTGGCCATATCTAGAAGATCTGACTCCAGATGACTCTGTTTCCAGATAATATTAAATATTATTTTACATATAGTAGAGATGAAGTCTCACTATGTTGCCCAGGTTGGGGTGCAGTGGCTATTAACCACATCTCCATAGCGCATGGTCATAGTGCACTGCAGGCATGATCATACAGGCATGTTCATAGTGCACCATAGCCTCAAACTCCTGGCCTCAAGCAATCCTCCTGCCTCAGTCTCCTGAGTAGCTGAAACTACAGGTGTATGCCACCACACATGGCCTAAATATTATTTCTTAAACAAGGAATCACCATCTCTTTCTTAGAGCTACCCTTTGCTATACTGCAATCTTATCTTAGTCATATACTCTTATCCAATGTCTTAATAGTGTCTCCATGTTTATAAAGTAAATGACAAGGTAAGCAGAGAGAATCACACATTTGCCTTAAAAGTCAACATCCCTGATTTCAATTAGGGCACACAGGTCCCTCCAAGTTTGAGATGAATTAAGATTTTATTTCTACTGGAGGTAGGACTTCCAAAGCTGAAAATGACATATATAATAGAAACAGAAGATCTTGCCATTCTATTTCTACTTTCTTATCCTCATCTCTCAGTATGTTTCTTCTCCCTCTGTTTTTTCTTCCCTAAATTTATAGCAGATATTTTCTCTTTATGTTCATTTCAGATGCAGAGTTTTAGGGTTTAATATCATTTGTCTTTTAGCTGAAGATGTAAAAATCTGAGTATAGAGCTACTTTGAACCCTTGGTGATCAAATTATTATTTTGGGAGCACTATAGCAGAACCGCATCTCTATTTTGATGATGAAAAGCATCTCTGCTTTCTCTCTACCAAAGAGAAGTTTAGGATCTCAAACCTTCAAAGAAAATTGAGTGAAAAAAGCACAAGCATATCCAATGACATTCATAATTTTTTTTGCTATGGTTCTCTTTTGTCCATTTTCAATTGATGATCAAAAGCTGAATAATTGAGGAGCTTCAAATTTTCTACGCACATTTGAACATTCAGTTATTTCTCAGTATACTCTTTATTTCTAACTTAATTACTTGAGTAATAACTGATCTCAGTTTAATCCATCAAACCATCTATATAGACATTTTAATTCAATGATTAAAGATGAATTCTCAACCCTACCCTGATCATGTTCCAGTGGAGTAGTTTTTACCCTAAAAACATGGTATTTTGTACCCTTGATCAGTAAAAGGAAAAGAAAAAAAGACAACTTTCATCAGGATTTAATCCCTATTCTCAATTAGAATTAATCTAAAAATAATGTAATTTTTTCCTGGTTCTTTTCATTATTGCTTAGGACAAAAGAATCACACTTCTTTAAGAGTCACCAAATCCTGATTCCTCTGAACAGGTTGAACACAACCATCCTCTAGCAGACCTCTCCTGAGTCCCTCTCAACTCCAGTGTCCCTGGATCCTCTTTCCCACAATGACACTAGAGTGCAATGCAGCGATGGGAAACAGGTGGGCCAGGGATAGGGAGGCACAAGAGCTTGGAGAGCAACCTGAAGAAGTAGCAGCACTTAGCCTGGTACTAGAAAAGCTGGGTTTCAGTCTCTATTTTACTTCTTCCTCAGCCATGTGACTTTCCACAGTTGATACCATTTTTCTCAATTTCTTCATCTGTAAAATGAGGAAATTGATCATGGTCTTACAGGCCGATGTGAGAAAGATATATGTGAAAACACTGACAACCATCATGCACTGAAAGAATATTAATTCTTCATATTAAGCTTCAAGGTTTTCCATAATGCCTTTGCCACCTTCCTTTTACCCTTATATACCGAAGGCATTCCATGCTCAGGCTTTTAATGATTTGGGGATGTGGTGGTAGGCATCATGGAAATCAAGCAGCAGAAAGCAGGATTTCAAGGTCCAAGTTGAAACTAAAGCTACTGTAGGGGTTTAATCTTGGTGAGAAACGAAAAGAGAAAGGTGGAGACTGTCGCTGAGAGGAGCTTGTAGCCCTCAAACTTCCAGTAATATTTTTCTTAGATCTGTCCACATACTACACCAGAGCTTTTGCACATTAATGTGCAAAATCACTAAGGATTACCTAAGGGTCTTGTTAAAATCCATATTTTGATGTAATAACTCTGGCCTGAGATGTTACATTTCCAACAAACTCAAGCAGTGGCCAATGCCAAGGGCTATGGATAACACTTAGAGTAACAAGGAGCCATGTGCCCCTCCATGATCTGTTGCCTACGATTCCTAGGACCTGTCATACCCATGTTCCTGCATTTTACCTTCTAGTAAGACCAAGTTGTTCAAAGTTGCCTGGAATATTCCAGTGTTTTGTTCTGTTTTGTTTTGTTTATGCTACACCCTAGTTCATCTTATTCTCTATTTATGGAATAGTCTTCTTACTCTTTTTTTTTAGATTGCACCAAAAGATAATCTTCTTCATGGTTTTATCCCCTAAATCTCTGCTATATGACACTTTCCTATCAAGGTTTTAGATTATATGGCCATTTCTCCTCTACCAGATTCTGAAGCTATCAAGGACAAGAAATTCATTTGGTTCTTCACTATATAACCTTATTTTCTAGTACTCTTCATGATATGCTAAAGTATTTTACAAATATTTGTTCAACTAAATAGTGTATAAAGAATACACTGAATTTCAGATCAATTTTCTGACTGAAATGTTGAGTATCAGGTAGACTGTCAGTCCCTAATCACATCTTATTATGTATTTTACTAAGAAATAACACACAGTTGGCAAGAGGATGTGATTGTGAGAGAGGTAAAAGAAAACAAAATGAATATGGAAAACATATTAACAGGCAGCATTCATTAGGCTGGAGTCTATATGATATGCCTTGACATCAGTGAATCTCTCTTGTGCCTGTCCTATTTGTGCTGACACATTACAAATGATCAGGACTCCGGATGGATGATTGTATGATCAAGTTCTGACACTTCCTGAGTTCTGTTCCTTATTCCTGAGGCACTGCTTCACTCACCTCCCTTCTCTCTGGATTTATCTTTCTACTGCATTGTCTAGTTTTTTTGGTGCCCACTAGTTGAGCCCCCAAGTGTTTAGGCCTGCATCTCTACACTTGTCCTTCTTCCCCAAAGCTGGATAGAAGGAAAACTAGCAATGCAGCATGCAAGGAAAGTGATCTTCTCCCATAGTCAGTTGTCCAATAAGGCAGTGCAAGTCCAAGAATATATTTCCCTTTGCCACTTCCCACCCTTTTCCATTATGAATGACAGCTATGCTGCTCTTCTCTAAGCTACAAAGAACTCTCTTGCAAGTCTGACATTGTTAATGGGAAACTGCAATCAAAATTATTTATTGATTTAAATTAATAGGCAAAAGACTGAGAAAGGGATTTGTAGAAATGCAAGTGTGTTTATGCATATATATTCATTTTCTTCTAAATATCATATTCTATTCCTAACATACAAAAGAAACTCAAATTAGAGATTAACATTACAGGTAATATATTTTGGCATTACATGCCTAATATGCTTCTATAATCATTAATTATTAGAATTGTCATGTAAAATGAGAACCATTTGTTAACATTTAATATACTGAACTAGGGGGAATCAGTCATAATAAATGAAAGTGGTTAGACGCTAATGAGAAGAGCTGAAAAGTGATAGGGGCATCATCATTACTGTCTTGTCAACAAAGAAGGCCCATCTGTATACTGACATGCCAAAGTAAAATGGAAAAGAGATGATGCTGTTATACATTACCAATGCTCTGAAGAAAAAGCTAATTATCATTCATCAAAATGGATAATTTTTATTTAAGACTTTTTGGAAAAATTAATATGTAGTTTCTATATACTTATAAAAATTAATAGTATTCTTATTTAAAATTAAATTTTTATGACTCAACTATATAGGAGTCTAGCTTGATACATGTGGAAATAAAAGCAAATGAGTTTGATTTCCAGATCTTTTTGGTATAGAATTTCACTGTCATCAAGATGGTTTCATAATTGCAAAATATATAAAATGTTACACACTCAGAATAATGCAGGGCAAAAGACTTTTGGTTTAGAAAAGTTATGAATTCTTGGATAGTTTTTAATAAGAATAGGCTTTTGCCTGTAGGTAGAATTAAATATTTAAATAATAAAATAATTGGAAACAGGTATTGAGCTTTCATAAGCTCTGTGCTAAGCTCTGAATGTACATTTTCTAATCCTTACAACAGCCCAGTGAATTTGATCTATCTTTTATTGCAATTTCAGGGTTAGACAAACTAAAGCAGAGGGTCACCCAAGGCAGCTCATGTGTAAGTAGAAACATTCATATGCAATGTCTTTTAAATTTAAAGTATAATTTTTTCTATAAAAATTTATAAAAGAAAGAAATCTCAGTTGTTTGTTTCTGACTTGATAAAAAGCTCTGAAATTAAAGTAGATCTCTTTTTAAGAATATGATTGAAAACTGTTGGCAGAAAGAACACATTTTAATAAATGTGAACTTTAGACTTTTGTTTCTTCACTAAAAAAGTGAATGTTTCTGCAAAATCTAAAATTTGGTGATGTTATTATAGGCAAATTCTTAGTTGTCAAAAACCACAAATGAAGTATGGTCCAAATTTTCAATATTCAATAGTAATTATTCCAACACCAAGTATTTATATATTATTCAAATATTTTTAAGGATTTACCATTATAACATAATGGTAAAGACTGGAGCAGAACAAATATACCATCTACCTATACTTCAAATTTTACAGAGCAGAATATCTAATCTTGGATTTCCAGTAAATTCCATCCTGTTTTTAGTAGATGAGTCGGGGGAGAAAAACCAATTACTGTTACAGAATAAATAAAACAGAAAAAAAAAGCTGGTTAACTAATATAAAAGGATTCTTTTAAAAAATAAATATGGACAACTTACATTAAACTAAATTAACATTTAATGTGTCATTCAATACAGGGCTTGGCACATATCAATTACCAAATAATTACTACTTACCGTGTTTCTTTTCTACATCACTCCTCCAAGAACTTTAATCAAAAGGATAATTAACTCACATAATTTTTTTGTACAGTGTTCAGTTATTAAAACACATCATACAAGAGAGGATTCTGGGAAGATGGCAAGGTAGGAAGCAATAGGATATGTCTCCTCATTGAGACAAACAATAGCTCTGGAAGAATTTGTCTAATGTAAATATTTTGGAACACCAGAGTCTACTGAAGGCTTGTAACTTCCAGAGGATGGCTTGGACAGTAAAGTGGAGTTAATTTTGATCATTTACAGCCTTTAGTGCAGCAACAGCTACCTATCCCACATCCCCAGCTCTGTGGGAGGCAGCTGTGCAGGTGTTCCTGGAACAGCTTATGGGAACAAGGGTGAGCAAAAATGATCTTTTCCTACAAATATGAGGAATCTTTGGTCTGATCTCTGATTAATTCTTCTGATCACAGAGGTACAGACAAAGAAGCAGGTAGCCATTATTGTTACATCTGCCTTCACTGTTGTAAGCCCCACCTCCTGTGACTGAAGAGATTTCCAGAGGATTTAAAAGGCCAGCATGCTTCCCCCAACTTTTTATTTTTCTTTTTTCTACCTTTTGGAAGCCAAACATTTAAAACTAGCACATTCAAAAATAATTGTACATCTGGGAAAATTAGAAAGTGACCACACATGCCCAGGGAAAAGAATAGGCTCAGAAAAGACCTGAGAAGGGCCTAAGTTTAACTCTCAAGCTGATGCACAGCATAGAAACAATCTAAACGAATTTTTAGAAATCAATAAACAGAAACATCAAACTAAGTATGGGAAATATTTTCAAAGTTGCCCTGTTATTGGATTGAAATGTCCAATTTTCAACAACAACAACAAATCATAAAGCACACAAAGAAAGAAGGTAGTATGGCACATTCAGAGATTTAAAAATGAGTCAACAGAAACTGTCCCTAAAAAGGCTTGATGGCTTATTTACCTGACAAAGACTTCTAAACAATGGTCTTAAAGATGCTCATCTTTAGGAAGATGTAGAGAAACTTTAAAAAAAAATGTATGAACAAACTATAACTATCAATAAACAGCAAACCTAAAAATAAACTAATTCTGGAGCTGAAGAGTTCGATCACTGAAAAAAAAAAATTACAAGAGAAATTCAAAGACATAGGGGACCAGTTATAAAAAGAAAATATTTGAACTTGAAGATAGGATGATAGAAACTATCAAGGCTGAGGAATAAAGCAAATAAAATGAAGAAACAGAACAGAACCCAATGATTGGTGGGACACCATCAAGTAGACCATGTACACCTTATGGAAGTTCCAGATAGAGAAGAGAAAGGGAAAGAACCAGAGAGAACATTTGAAAAAATAATGGCACAAACCTTTCCAATTATTGTTAAACACAGAAATATAAATACATAAGAAGCTCAACAAACTCCAAGTAACTCAAAGAGACCCATGATAAGACACATTATAATCAAACTTAGGAAAGACAAAGATAATTTGAAAGCAGCAAGAAAAAAGTGATACATCACATATGAGGGCTCCTCAATAAGATTAAAAACAGGTATCACATCACAAACTTAGAAACCAGACGGCAGTGGCCTGGAAGAAACTGAAACATGTCCAAATAAATGAAATCTAAGGAATTTCCTTACCAGCAGACCTGCCATGAAAGAAGTGCTTCATGGAGTTCTGTAAGGTAAAATGAAAGGACACCAGATAGTAGTAACCTGAAGCCATATGAAGAAATAATGACCCCAATAAAGATACATATCTGGGAAATTAAAAAATTTAGTAGCATTATAACAATGAATTATAGTTTCACTCTTTGTTTCTTTTATTTTCTTTCTTTATTTTACTTTTTTTTTTCCTTCTCTCAGGATTAGGTATGAAATAGCATTCAGATTCCTAGAACTAGAATGAAATTTTAAGTTTTATTTTATTTTTATTTTTTTTAATTTTTTTATTTTTATGAGAGAAAGAAAGAAAGAGAAAGAAAAGGGAGGAGAGAGAACAGGATTCTTGCTCTATTGCCCGAGCTGGAATGCAATCTAAAAATAGGTATTAAAAACCTCTTTTATGCCGATAATTGTGCTTAACAACGGAGACAGGAAGGAATAAGGGAAGAAAATAACAAACAAACAGCCAACCAATATTTCATTTAAGTCTGTGAAATGCTATGCAAATGCCGAAGAGTGATTTACTTCCAATTATGTAGTCACTTTCAAAACAGGTGTAATATGATACTGAGAAAAATGAATGTTCTGTGGACCTGGGGTGGAGAATTCTATAAATATTCACTAAGTTTACTTATTCCAGGTCTAAGTTCAAATCATAGATGTCCCTATTAATTTTCTATGTCGTTGATCCGTTGAATATTAACAGTGTGGTGTCAAAATCTCCCGCTATTATTGTGCGGGAGTCCAGGTCTCTTTATAAGTCGTTAAGAACTTGTCTTATGTATCTGGGTGCTCCTGTATTGGGTGCATATATATTTATAATCATTAACTCCTGTTGTTGCGTTGATCCTTTTACCATTACATAAGGTCCTTCTTTGTTTCTTTTAGTCTTTGTTACTATTAAAGTCTATTTCGTGAGAGACGAAAGTTACAACTCCTGTTTTGGTTTTTTTTTTCTTTTTTTTTTTTGCTCCCCATTTAATAGGTGAATCTTCCTCCATCCCTTTGAGTCTTTGTATGTCGTTGCTTGTGAAATAGATCTGGATACAGCGTACCAATGGGTTTTGACTATTTATTCAATTTACCTGTGTCTTTGATTGGGGCATTTAATCCATTGAAATTTAGAATTAATATTAATATTTGTGAGTTCAATATTGTCATTTAATGCTAGCTGGCTATTTTGCCCATTAGTTGATGTAGATTCTTCATTATAGAGATACTCTTTACGTTTTGGTAAGTTTTTGGGATGACTGATACTGGTTGTTCCTTTCTGTTTGTAGTGCTTCTTTCAGAAGCTCTTGTAAAGCAGGCCTGGTGGTGATGAAATCTCTTGTTCGTGAAAAATTTTATTTTTCCTTTGCTTATGAAGCTCAGTTTGGCGGGATATGAGATTCTGGGTTGAAAATTCTTTTCTTTGAGGATATTGAATATTGACTCCCACTCTCTTCTAGTTTGTAGGGTTTCCGGTGAGAGGTCTGCTGTGAGTCTGATAGGCTTCCCTTTATGGGTAACATGACCTTTCTCTCTAGCTGCCCTTAGAATTTTCTCCTTTATTTCAACCCTAGTGAATCTAGTGATTATGTGTCTTGGAGTTGCTCTACTTGAGGAATATCTTTGTGGTGTTCTCTGGATTAGCTGGAGTTGAGTATTGTCCTGCCTTACTAGATTAGGAGAGTTTTCCTGAATAATATCCTGAAGAATATTTTCCAACTTGGATTCATTCTCTTCATGACATTCAAGTATACCTATCAATCGTAAATTAGGTCTTTTCACATAGTCCCATATTTCTTGGAGACTTTGCTCATTCCTTTTTACTCTTCTTCTTCTCTAATCTTGTCTTCTTGTCTCATTTCATTAAGTTGGTCTTCGACCTCTGATATCCTTTCTTCTGCTTGATCAATTCGACTGTTAAAACCTGTGCATACTTCGTGAAGTTCTCATATTGTGTTCTTCAGTTCCATTAATTCACTTATATTCCTCTCTCTTTATTTTACTTTTTTAGACAGGGCCTCATTCTGTTGTCCAGCTAGAGTGCAGTGGTGCAGTCATAGCTCACTTACCTGGAAGATCTGGGCTCAAAAGTTCCTCTCACCTCAGCCTCCCAAGTAGCTGGGACTACAAGCACATGCCATTACAATCAGCTATTTTTTGCTTATTTTTTCTGGTACAGATGGTGTTTCTATAAGTTGTCCAGGCTGTCTAGAACTCCTGACTCAAGCAATCTTCCAGTCTTGGCCTCTCAAAGTTCTGGGATTACAGGTATGAGACACCATACATTGCCTTCACTCTCCTCTTCTGCATGATTTAAAAGTCATAATTTCTGCATGACAGAAATTATTAATATAAATGATAGTATTACTGAAACTTTGGATGTAACTCTACATTTTGTCTGTATATAATTTTAATAACTAATGCATTTAAAATAATTATTAGGTTATATTTTGGGGCACAAAATGTGTAAAGATAAAATTGTTTGAGATCCACAACTGAACGAGGTGGTGGTGAAGCTGTAAAGGAGCAGGGTTTTATATGATACTGAAGTTAAACTGATATAAATCCAAATTAGAGTGCTATAATTTTAGAAGGTTAAATATAGTTTCCATGCTAACCACAAAAAAGTCTATAGAACATGCACAAAAGAAAATGAGAAAGGAATTTAAACATTTCTTCACAGAAAAATCAATTAAATGTAAAAGGAGAGTAATGCAGAAAATGAGGGACAAAAACAGTTACAAAGCATACAGCAAATAAGTAGCAAAAAGATAGCAGTGAATCTGTTCCTGTCTGTAATGACTTTAAATGTAAATGGATTAAACTCTCAAGTAAAAAGATATGAAATAGCAGAATGTATAAAAATGCATGATCCAATTATATGCTGTCTACAGGAAACTTACTTTAGATTCAAAGACACAAATAGGTTGAAAGTGAAAGAATAGAAAAATATATTTCATAAATATAGTAATCAAAAGAGAGCCAGGATGGCTATACTAATATCAGATAAACTAAACTTAAAATAAAAAAGTTTATAAAAAATAATAAAGGGAATTATATATTAATAAATTATTAAATATAGTAGGAAGATATAAAATTATAAACATTTATGCAACTAATAATAGATCTTGAAAATTATTAAAGTAAAAATTACAGAATTAAAGGGAGAAATAGATGGTATACTATAATAGTTGTAGACTTAAATACCTAACTTTCAAAAACAGATCAGATTGAAGATAAGTAAGAAAATATACAGCCTAACACAATAAGCCAACTACATCTATCAGACATATTCAGAATACTCTGTCCATGTTAACAACATACATATTCTTCACAAGTGCACTGGGATATTTTTTATGATTGACCTATGTTAGGCTACAATTGAAGTCTCATGCAATTTAAGAAAATAGATCGCATACAGATATCTTTTATCATCAAAATAGAATGAAGTTAGAAATCAATAAAATAACTAAAACTGGAAAATTCACAAATTTGTGGAAATTAAACAACTCACTCTTAAATAATCAATTAGTTGAGGAAGAAATCAGGAGTGAAATTTAAAAATACCTAGAGACAACTGAAAATGTAAACACGATACATCAAAACATATGGGATATATTGAAAGCAATGCTGAGAAAACTTATGCTATGAACACATTTTAAAAATTAAAAAAACAAACTCATTGTACAAATTTTGAAGGAAAAGAAAAGAAAAACTAAATCCAAAGCTAAAAAAAGAAGAAAATAAATAAGAAAGATTAGAGGATAAACAAAGCGGAGATGGAAGAAATAATACAGAAGAAAAAAAAAAGCACAAAATGTGTTTTGAGAAGATCAATAAATTGACAAATCTTTACCTATAAAGACTAAGAAAAAAAGAGAAAAGATCCAAATTACTAAAATCAGAAATGAAAGTGGGGCCATTACTATTGATTCTACAGAAATAAAAAAAAAATAATAGAAGACAGAACTATTAACAATCATATGCCAACAAATTAGAAAATCTGGTTGAAATGAACAAATCTCTAGAAACACAACAGCTACCAAGAGTAAATCATGAGTAATTAGAAAATCTGAGTAGATCTAAAAGTAGCAAGGTCATTAAATTAGTAATCAAAAATCTTCCAAGAAAGAAAAATCCTGGAACTTATGTCTTTATTGATGAATCCTACTTAAAAATTTAAAGAATACCAATCCTTCTCAAACATTTCCAAAACATCAGAGAGGAGGGAACACCCCAACTCATTCTATGGAGAAAGTATTACTCTGAATCCTAAGTCAGACAAAGATGTTGCAAGAAAACAAAAGACCAACATCCCTTATGAACATTGATGCAAATAACTTCAACAAAACTCTAGAAAGCTGAAGTCAGCAGCATATTGAAGGGATTTTACATCATGACAAAGTGAAATTTATTTCAGGAATGCAAGAATGATTCAACACACACACAAAATCAATCAATGTAACATACTACATAATATATCACATTAACAGAATGAAGGAAAATAAAAAAACACCTGATTATCTCAGTTGATGTAAAGATGGTAGTTTACAAAACTGAATACCCTTTCACGGAAAAAAGAAACACTCAACAACTAGAAACTACATGAACACAAGAAAAGCCATACATGAAAAACACACAGCAAACATTATTATCAATGGCAAAAGACTTGAAAGCTTTTCCTGTATCAGAATCAAAGTAAGAACTTGCACTTTCACTATTTCTATTCAACATAGTACTGGAAGTTATAGCCAGATCAATTTGGTTAGAGAAAGAAATAAAATGAATTCATATTGGAAAGAAAGAAATAAAATTATGCCTATTTGAATATAATATAATTTTATATGTAGAAAATCTTAACTCCACAAAAAACATGTTAGAACACATTCAGCAAAGTAATGTGATATAAAGTTAACACACAAAAATCTAACATTTCTATATAATAATAAATAATCTACACAGGAAATTATAAAACCAATGTTATTTACAATAGTATCAAATAAAATGCTTAGCAATTAACCAAGTCAGTGAAAGAATATGTGATGAAAACAAACTTTGCTGAAAGAAGTTAAAGAAGACATTGACAAATGAAAACATATTCCGTGTCCATGGATTGAAAGATTTAATACTGTTAAGATGTCAATACTAACTAAAGCAATGTACAGAATGAATGCCATCCCTATCAAAATCCTGATGTCATTTTTGCAGATATAGAAGAAACACATCCTAAAATTTATACAGAATATCAAAAGGCTCCCAAATATTCAAAACAACATTTAAAAAAAGAAAACAAAACTGGAGGGCTCAACCTTTCTGAGCTCAAATATTACTATAAAACTATAGTAATCAAGAGTGTGGTACTGGCACATAGACAGATATATAAACTAATGGAGTAGAATAGAGAGCCCAGAAAAAAACCTTTGCATATGCAGATGTCCCTTAACTTATGGTAGGCACCTGCTAAACCTATCATATGTTCATCAGGGTTATGTCCTGATAAATCTATCATACAAGAAAATTATCATAAGGTAAATATTTTTTTTAATACCTGACCTACCAAACATCAAAGCTTAGCTTAATCTACCTTAAACATTCTCAGAACACTTACATTAGCTTAAAGTTGGGCAAAATTATTTAATACAAAGCCTGTTTTATACTAAAGCATTGGATATCTTATGTAATTTATTGAATTCTGTACTGAAAGCGAAAATCACAATGGTTGTATGGGTATCCAACTTACAGTTTCTATTGAATATGTTTGTTTTTACACCAATGTAAAGTCAAAAAATATACACTGAACTATTATTAAGTTGTAAACAGTTTGTATGGTCAAATAATTTTTGACGAGTCTGTCAACACCATGCAATAGGAAAAGAACAGTCTCTTCAACGAATGGTGCTAAGAAAACTGGATATTCACATGCAAAAGAATGAAGTTGGACCCTTGCCTAATATCATATAAAAATTAAATCAAAATAACGAAGGACCAAAATATCAGACATAAACTTATAAAACTCTTAGAAAAAAACATAGGATAAAAGCTTCACAACATTGAATTTGGCAATGATTTCTTAGGTATGACACCAAAGACACGGGCAACAAAAGAATAGACAAAAAAGAAAAGATGGACTTCTGGAAATTAAAAATAATTTTGTGCATTGAAAGATATTATCAGCAAAAGCCCACAGAATGGTAGAAAATATTTGCGATTTTGTCTGATAAATTAAGATCAAGAATATAGAGAAAGCACCTAATACTTTAAAACAGAAAACAAGGCCAGGTGCAGTGGCTCACACCTGTAATCCCAGCACTTTGGGAGGCTGAGGTGGGCGGATCATCAGAGTTTGAGACCAGTCTGACCAACGTGGTGAAACCCTGTCTCTACTAAAAATAAAAAATTAGCCAGGTGTGGTGGTGGGCACCTGTAATCCCAGTTACTCAGGAGGCTGAGGCAGGAGAATCACTTGAACCCAGGAGGCGGAGGTTGCAGTGAGCTGCGATTGTGCCACTACACTCCATCTCAAAAACAAACAAAAAACCAGAGAAACAAAAAACTCGATTCAAAAACGAATAGAGACTCGATTCACAGACACTCGATTCAGTGTCTATGAACCTGAATAGACACTTCTCAAAAGAAGTGGCTAACAAGCACATAAAAAGATGCTCAACATCAGTAATCATTAGTGAAAAGCAAATAAAACTACAATGAGATACCTGCTCACATCCATTGTTGACACAGTATTTACTTCTTCATAGCTACCATCAAAATAACAGAAGGCTACTGTCAAAATAGGAGAAAATAAACATCAGTGAGGATGGGGAGAAATTGGAACCCTTGGGTACTGTTGGTGAGAATGCAAAATGGTAGTTGCTATGGAAAACAGTATGGCAATGTCTCAAAATATTAAAAATAGAATTACCATATGATAATGCAATTCCACATCTAGGTATAAACTCAACATAATTGAAAGCAGGGTCTCAAATATATATTTATACACCCAATATTCACAGTAATGCTAATTATAACAACTGAAATGTAGAAGCGATGCAAGTGTTCATTAATAAATGAATGGATAAGCCAAATACATACACTATGTTTGGCACATATATATATGTAATGGATACTAAGTCTTGGAAAAAAAAGCATAAATTCTGATAGGTTTCAACATGGATGAACCTTAAAGAAATAACGCTGAATGAAATAAGCCAGTAACAAAATGACAAACACTTATGATTGCACTTACGAGGTAACTAGAGTATCAAAATCATAGACAGATGGTAAAGTGGTGGTTGCAGGGCCTGGAAACCAGGGAATATGGAAAGTTATTGTTTATTGAGTAGAGTTTCCGTTTTATAAGATAAAAAAATGTTTAAGAGATGGATGGTGGTAACCTGTTGCACAACATTATGATGTATTTGATATACCAAACTACACATTTAAAATGGGAAATTTTAATAAAAAAAACTAGGAAAAGAAAATCACACATAATTTGATATCTATTCAAACCCTACGTCGATTAGAATGTTAGACAGCATCCACTGCTCCATCTAGTATTAGGAAAATGGTAACAATCATTTGGACAAGCATTTTTACTGGATTGGGATATCCAATATCTGACTTTTATTTTAAAAAGTTTAATATATTTTTGGGATTTTAAACAAAAGATAATATAAAACTTTTAAATAAAAGTTAGATATTGGATATCCCAATCCACCCTATGCTTATAATCTCTTAACTTTTATTTAAAAAACCAAAGCGTATTTTTATGTTGCACTCTAGCTAGCTTTGTCCTGACCTAATGATTAATTAATATCAAAGATGACTCTTACTACCTGTAAAAGTAAACCACTTAACAACATCAAACTTCAAAAGACCCTCCTAGTGCCCCTGGGTCTCCATGAGAGTCAAGAACAGAGAAAGGTAGGTGCATGTTAACAAAAATATTTAGGGACACTCTTTCCAGATCTAAGCAATAGCAGGATCTAGGTTAATCAATCTTCAATTCAAGTACATATCAGAGTCAGTGAACAACTCATTACAAATTCTGATTCTAGGATCACATGCCCAGAGTTGCTGATTCAGTAGATGTAAGGTGGGTCCAGATATCTTCGTTTTTCCTATAAAGAATTATGATATAAGCTAAGAATTACACGTTAAAGAAATAGATAGCTAGGCCCAGTCTGAAATCACACGAGAGGAAAGAAAGGAAGAGAAAAGGTTACCTATTTGCTTCTTGCACTACACAACCTTACCCCAGTCCCACAAATATTAAACTTAGCTTTCATTGATTTTTGCTTGGTTTACCTACCTTTTCCAAAGATGATCAACTTTGTAGAAGATTTGTGGAAAGGATTCTTTCTCATCATCACTGTGTATTCTCTTCTAGACATAGCTATGAGGAAGTGATTGGAGTTTAGGATGACTGTAGTCTTGTAAGCTTAGGATGCTGAATTTGCCTTTCCTATCCCGTGGATAAATACTGTAAGGTTCATGTGATACCCTCCTATTGAATTGCAGGACAATTTCCTTAGTGACCAACTCCTTGCTCAAGAAAACTGCCAAGCGCCCTTTCAGCCTCTAATCTACAGAAATATCTTTATCCTCCCCAGCTGTTCCTTTATAGTCTCTTCTTTCCCATTCCACATAGGGATAGTAGACATCTCCACGTACAATCTTGATGTGGAGATGAATCTGTGTGTAAAATTCATAATCTGAAAACCACAAATAGGCAGGTAAGCTAGAAGCATCCTTACTCTTTTATTTTCAGCTGAAGTAGTACTAAAATTTCCACTGAGGGGACTGGTTGCTGCTGTAGCTGAAAGATGGATGTGTAAGGGGAGAAAGAGTTAATAGATTTTATCAGAGTTCTTTCTGAGGTATGGACTGTCATTCTCCTCTAATTCTAAACCTCAAAAGAATGCTGAAGGAAGCTGATAAGGCTCTTTGAAGATGTTTTGAAGATGTTTTCATTGGAGTGGAGCTGCTGCAGTGGCACCCCAAAGTGGCACTTCTGTGAACACATCAAGTTATAAATATGCAAATTGAATCACTGGGTGCTACTAGCCCAACCATTCACAGGAGGGTGATTATCAACCAACAGCTTTAAGTTGGTATACTTCCTGCTGTGATAGTTTCAGCAAAGACTTTGTTAGTGTCTTGTCATCATCGATTCCGGATGAGATGAAGAAGGAAGCTCTCAGGATTCCACATGCAAATGTAAACGTGATATTTTATAAAGGTTCAGGTGCCTTTCCTAGGCAGAGGGAAAATATGAGAATGATAGAGAGGGTGCTTTAAAAGCAGAGGCCAGGCAGTTTGTGGGCTTTTGAGAATAACTCTATCTGTAGAGAGTGGTATAAGTAAAACTTGGTGCGTAAGTCAGGCCAGCTGCCTAAGACTCACCAGGAACTTGGTGAAACTACATATTCCTGTACTCCCCTCCTACAGTTTTTTTCAGAAAATCTGAAGTGGATTTTAGGACTGATAAATTTATCATGTTCTCCAGCAATTATGACTTGTAGCCATGATTAAGAGCCATAGTAAATAAACCAAAGCCATAAGAAAGAGAGTTCTACTGGGTATATACCCAAAGGATGATAAATCGCTCTACTATAAAGACACATGCACACGTATGTTCATTGCGGCACTGTTTACAATAGCAAAGACCTAGAACCAGCCCAAATGCCCATCAATGATAGACTGGACAAAGAAAATATGGTACATATACAGCATAGAATACTATGCAGCCATAAAAAATGATGAGTTCGTGTCCTTTGTAGGGACTTGGATGAATCTGGAAACCATCACTCTCAGCAAACTGACACAAGAACAGAAAATCAAACACCACATGTTCTCACTCATAGGCGGGTGTTGAACTATGAGAATATGTGGACACAGGGAGGAGAGTATCACATATTGGGGTCAGTTAGGGGGTGGTTTAGGGGAGAGACAGCAGGGGATGGGAAAGGTAGGGAGGGACAATGTGGGGAGAAATGCCAAATATAGATGGGGGAATGGAGGCAGCAAACCACCTTGCCATGTATGTACCTATGCAACAACCCTGCATGATCTGCACATGTACCCCAGAACCTAAAGTACAATTAAAAATAAAAAAGAGGGTTCTTCAAGAAATGAAAACAATCAGTAACAATGAATAACCATCACAGCCACTAATGAAGTTTTTTTTTTAATGATACTTAATTGTAAATGTTTTAAACATGTCTGAAAATTGTTTGACATTTTCTCATGGAGAAGTGGGGTCTACATTCTCACCCCTGGAACCTGGACTAAACTTAGGGAATGATTGACTGGTAGAGCACAGAGAAAGTGATGCTTTATGATTTCCAAGGCTGGATCATAAAAAGCAATAGAGTTTCTGCCTGATTTTCTCAAAATAATTTGCCTTCAGAACTTTGAGCCACCAGATGAGAAGTCTGAGTTTTGCCATGCTTCACATGAAGATGTCACTGTTAAGTGTTTTGGCTGACTTCTCCAGCTGAGATCCCAGCCAATAGCTAGGGTTAATTGCCACATATGTAAGTCAAGATTCATCCAGATATTACCAGTTCCTAACCACTGATGCATTGCAAGCCACAGAGTCACTCCCAGGCTTTAGTGATGAATTTCCAGATATCAAGAGGCAGGAACAGGCTGTCTCCACTGTCTGCCCAAATTCCTGACCCAGAGTCTAGAGTATAACAACATGGCCATTTTACAGATAGAATTTGAGGGGTAGAACATAGAGCATGGCTGGAAAGCTTGCAAGGCATTGCAAAGCATTAGAAAATTAGATCCCTACATACCTCAGTGCAGATCAAAGTTATTACCCCTTATAATTGAGGAATATCAATAGAATGCATCTAAATCGTGCCAAACAAATCTCAAGATGGAAAAAAGTGCTCCAGAATCTGTCTTTCCCAACATATTCCTTACACAGAGGAGATACTTTATTGGAATATTTACTGCAGATCGGTGAACCCAACATTTGCCCATATGAGTCATTTTTTAAATGTTAAAAATAATCATCAGCCATGCATATAATAGTATTTATGTTAGAAAAAAACTACATATTTTGTTACTAACCATGAATTCCATCTACATATAAAAATATAAGTAGATCTGTCACACAGCCTACAGACAATACTGTGTGTAAATACAGATCCAAGGCTCTATTAGAGAAGGTGTCTTTACTGCTCAATAAACCTCAGAACCTAGGAATTATTGTAACACATCAATGTCTCTTTCCAATTCTCTGTGTCTAGACTCTCTGAAAGTGATACTAAATAACCACATCCAGTTGGGCACATTTTTTGTAATTTTCTCTGACTCTTTCAACATAGAAGAAGAAAATATTTCTGATAAGCTCTATATGTACCATTGTCAGCCCCCATAAGAGAAGTTGATATGATTACTTGTGTGGCATATGGAGACAAGAGAAGCTAAATGATCCTTTTACAGATCCAGATGGACCAAGTAGTTAAGGTAATGACATTTAAACACTTTAAAAACGGATTTTTGTTTTAATAACTCCAAGTTATGCATAGATAAAATGGAGTCTCTATGAAAATACACAAAAATATCAGCAAACTCTCAAAACCTTTATTAAGAATGTAATCCAAATTAACTTAGGTAATTTAAACTACAAAGAAGTAGAAAAAACTAATGTTATATATAAAAATAGTGTTAAGTGTTTTTTTGTTGTTGGTGGTGTAGCTGAGTGTTAGCTCAGGTTCTATTAAATCTCTTTTAACCTGGAAGGATTATTTTCATTATTTTAATGATCTCCTAGATAAGGAAACAGTGGAAATAGCTTATTAATGAACTTTGCAGGTTTGAGGATTCACAGATGTCATATAAATTGACCAGAGAAGGTAGTAATATGAGCTGAAAATAACAAAATAAGATTCAGCCTAGGAAAATGAAAACCAATACATCTTGAGCAAAATAATTCAATGGACAGGAGAAACCTGGTGAGTGGTAATGCTGAAAAAAGACCTGGAGCTGATAATGGAGGACAAATTAGGTATCAGTTTGCAGTATGATATGGCTGCCAAAGGGGCTGATGCTATTTTGAACTGAATACAATGATCCATTATGTTGGGGCAGAGCAAAAATATAGAGAAATGATTCGTGCCTTCCTTGACTCCAGTTAGGCTAAAGTACCATCAGGCTCCTCGACACCTGAAATGTGTTGAGAAATTGGACTGAGTACAGAGAATAGCACTGAAATGATGAAAGAAATGGAATGATGTATTTATGGAAAAAGATTAAAGGAGCTAAACATGTATTGGCTGGATAAGCAATGACTAACAGGGAAAGGGCAACACTAAGTCAACATTTGAAAGGTGTAATTTGCCTCAGAGAAAAGGGCTACATAAATGTAAAATAATAGCAATAGCATTAAAATGCCATGGGAAAGCATCTAAGAGGGGATGGGGCAGACTTAGTATAAGGTTAGTTTGTTAGATAACATCCTGACCTCAGCAAAACTAACAATAGTCCTTTATTTGTCATAATGTCATTGGAAAACACTAGATAGACCCTCTTCTCAATTGCAAGGTAGAGAAACTTGAGCAGTTGGGAGTTGGTACTGGGAACAATTGCGTTTTGTGTACTGTAGTTTCAGTGCCTTTTAAATACTGATCTCCATTTCCCCATTCTTTAGTCTAAATTTAATGTACTCATCCTTATTTCCAGTATGCATATCAAATCTTTCTTTTGATTATCAATCTCTAGAAACTTTCTTCTTCTAAGTAAAACAATAAGGGAAAGAAAATAGAGGATCTGAAACAATTTATACTAAGATGCTAATATATTAGATAACATTTTAATACCTTTCTCAAATATATGAACAAGGGACAGTACAGTTTTTTCTCCACAAAGAAGTCTCTGTTCAATAGATGAGGAGTATGTTTTGATATGGATCATCTCAGTGCCCTTCAAATGACATTCCCTAAGCCTTCAGTTGGAAAATGCTTATATTTTGAAATGCCTTCTGTACTATTCAGAGCTGTGAAAATAGCTGCGCCATAGTCTTAGAGATTGAATGGGCTCAATTTAATAGATATTTGGGGTTTTGCATTAAAACCCCAAACATCAAGAGCATGTGACATGCTTTATGACATAGGAAACTGCATGGGGGAAATTTTCACGCAGTTACAACAATCCAAGATATGCTCTATTGGAAGCATGGATGCAAAAGAAATATAACTTAGCTTCTTTTCAGCTCTAACTTTCTATGACTCTATAATTCAGTAACTGTAGGATCATTTTCATGATTCAAGAGTAAATACTGATGGATTCTTTCCACAGTTAAAATGTGAGAAAGGAAGTGAAAGAGAGATGAATAGTTGCTCCACTATGCGTTAAGTATTTTCAATACTAAGAAGATACAATTTAGGAACAAAGTAAGTAATGTAGTATGATGGGTTAGCAAGCAAAGGGGGACAATAAAAAACAAAAACAATCAAACAAACAAAACTGACTTAATCATCAATACTGATCCCTGGAGTGGAAAGAAAGCAAATGTGAAATTCCTGCACCTACAGTGATGGATTTGGAAAGACAGGGTATCTTGCTCAGGGGAAACTTTAGAAAGTCAGACATCTGCTGTAGAGGAAACACAGTGAAACATGGGTCACTAAAGAGCCCCTAAGTTACACAAAGGACAGGTCTGTGACCCTGAAAGTAAGCAATGCAAACAGAGCAAAAACCCACCCTAGATAGATCTGCCAGTGACTAGCCTGAAGGGATTGGTGGGGAATGTGGAAGAATATAATAATCACCAGGGTCCACTTGTTATTTATATTCTAATAGTAAAGAAAATAGCTTCTTAGGTTTCAGGTAATTTCCTAATACAAGTGCTTTAATGGAAACAAGACAGTCACCTGAGGCAGCCAGTTTAGCTAAACATGGTCAGTAAAATGCATCATGCCATGTATAATATTGTCTGTCTGGCCACAGGCAGTCTTTATGATAGATTCAGGTCATTCCAGGTTTACTAATAGTGTGGGTCTCTGTCTTGATTATCAGTGGCTAAACATAAAAACTATTTTGGCTGTATCTCATAAATTTCTTCATCTTCAAAAAGCATGGCCTCGGTCAACACTATGTAAGCAAGAGGTAGAATGCAGGTCACTCCGAACTGCATAGACACACAGAAGCCTGCACAGTCTAGTTTCATTTCAACTATGTACAGATAGGGTAGCCATCTGAATTTTTTCAAAGAAACCTGGTAGCTTGTAGTTTTCAAATTATAGTATCACTCTACAAACACTATTAAGAGTATAAATGTATTATTCCTGAGAAAAAGAGAAACTGGATAATATATGAAAGTCTCCTTGTCACAACATTTAGGCAATATTAATGGAAAAAGAAAATTTTAATGAAATACAAGGACTTAAACTCAAGCTCATCATGTGGGTACCAAAAGTAAGCAAATAAAAACTTACCTGGCTCCTATGGCTGCATATGAGTAATGGCCCCATGGTTCCCCAAATGCTGAGTAGCTCTGCTGTATGAATTGGTTACAAGTTTTAGGTGACAAGTGTGCTGAACTTTCTCCATAAAAGTCCAACTCAGCTGTGATTGTACTGGTACAGACAAGAGGCATATATAAAGAGTTCATTGAAAGAAAGAAAGTGTAGAAAGAAATGCAAATAACCCAGAAATTTCTTAATCATTTATGGCTTTGGGGTAAGAAAAATCTAAACGCAAGGTAGAATAAATGATGGATAGCCAAAGATGGAATGAAAGGGGTGGTGAGGGGGAGAACATTATTATAATTTAATTGCATGTAAACTTGCAGGGGATCCTAGAAATCACTCAACAGAGAATTTTTTATTGTACCCGATAACCCTATTTTCACCACACCATATTCATTAAAGAAGTCTCCTGCCTCTAGCCTCTTCCACTCTACCTCCTTTAATTGTCACATCTGAAAAGCACCTGGTGCCAACAACCCAAAAAACACATCCCAAATGACCCCAGCTCTAATTCTCATGCAAGCTCTACAACAACCATTAACCTAGACACAAAATATGTTAGCTTTCTGGGCATATTTAATCATTACAACAACCCTAAGAGGTTAAGTATTATTACCCTAATGTTAAAGAAGAGGAAACAGGGAAGATACATATTTATTTGGTCAGTCTAGCACTGAGGTTCAAAGCTAAGATTGACTAACTCCAAAGCTTCCAGCAAGAATCAACTAAAAAGAGATACATTTCTGCAAGTCCATTTAGATCCCACTCACTGATTTCTATTTTATTCACTGTAGGCATTCCTTAAAACTTGTTTTGATCTCCTTTAGGATATAAGCAAATAGACTGTAATCCCTGTGTGGATGTACGTGTGTGTACATATTACATATTTGATTTGTTTAGCACATGTTTATTGAACACATAATTCTGTACTATGTACTATGTCAAGTACTGTGGATAAAATAATAAGGATGCCCTCTGCTCTCATGGAGATTACTACTTGTCTGCTCTGCTTCATGAGGCAAGATTCTTTAAAATCAAATAGTATTCAATGTACTAAAAAATGGAAGAGGTTTTATTCTTAGTAATTTATTAAAGAAAATGTGTGGCTATGTAACAGAGCAAATGAGTATGAGATATCAACATCCCATACTACTGTTGTCATCATCATTATACTACGGTTATAAAGTAATATAATATTATAAAAATGCAGAAATTAGAATTCTGCAGGGCTGTCAACCCCTCAGAGCAGGGGTCATCTGGAGAAATGAGAGGAACTAGATATCTACCCTATAGTTCAGGACTTGGGGTGTATCAATCTTCTCTTTTCTATAAATGAACAGAGAAATGACTGTACATGGCAATCACTGAAATGGTATTTCTCCAGTAAATGTCAGAAACTACAACTGGGTAGATATTTAGTTACATTCAGTAATAAAACTATTCATAATTTCATTGATTTCTAAAATTTTATCTTTTAGATATGTATTTTTCTCTAATTTCATAATAATGTAATTTTTTAGAACTTCTGAGATTTGTTTGAGTTTTTGCTTGTTTGTACTGATCTAAAGAAGAAGAAAATATTTTGTTAATATCTAGCCCAGGAAGTTTCCCTAAAATTAGGTATAGCAGTGTCAGTGACTGGTTCAGCTACTGGGCCTAGAGAAGCTCAGGCTCTTATGTGATGAAACAAAACAAGACAAAACCAAAATAAACAAACAAAAACCCAGAGAAGCAGAAAACAGAATTAGAGATAATCATAATAATTACAGACTGCTTCCTACTAGTGTTTTCCATTACTACGAATGGCATACTTGGTAAAGAAATAAATACGGTGTGCCATGCACATAATCTAAAGGCAGAATCTATTCTGAAATGAGATGAAGGAAGAAACCAGGACATATTCTACTAATTAAAATGTCTGGGTGCAAATTATTAAAATTACTATGAATCCTAAAGGGATTGGACTCTAGAATCACAGTCAAAACTTACAAAAATAAAAATTAACTTTTCATTGCAAACAACCATATATCCACAGATAAACATTTCAAGGAGATGAGTTCTACTTTGCATTACTTTATGTTTCTATTAATAAGATTTTTAAATTTTATGTGCACATATATGCCCAAGGAGATTTTTTTCTCTTAAATTCAGAAAACATGGTTTTTTTCCTAAGGGTTAGTTTTATCTTTTTGTTTTTTCTTTTTGAGATGCAGTCCTACTCTGTGCCCAGACTGGAGTCCAGTGGTACCATCTCAGCTCACTGCAACTTCTACTTCCCAGGCTCAAGTGATCCTCCCGCCTCAGCATCCCCAGTAGCTGAGACCACAGATGTGCCCCACCACATCTGGCTAATTTTTGTATTTTTGGTGGGTTTCACCATGTTGTCCAGGCTACTCTCAAACTCCTGAGCTCAAGCAATCTGCCCATCTTGGCCCCCCAAAGTGCTGGAATTACAGGCGTGAGCCACCATACCCAGCTCTAGCTTTATCTTATTACAGAGAGTTCTAATATAATTTACTTGAGTATCCATGGGCCTTCGGAACTAACTCCTAGTTTTTTTTTCATTGTTATTAATTACCATTAAGAATTACAGAATTTTAGAAATAAAACAGTTGCTAATGATCCTTGTCTAACACCTTCATTTTGCAGATGATACTGAGTACCAGAGGGGCTGTATGTGTTGACACATGGCACACAGGTATTTCATGCAGGCCTGAAAATTTATTCATTCAACAAACATTCATTAAGTACCTACTATGTGTCAGTTTTGTTTCTACACATATCCTAGAGCAGTGGTCTTCTAACATATCAAGAGTCTCCTTCTCTCACTCACCACCTTTGAATCTGTATGTTCATTTACCCACCAGAGTAAGATTAAATAACACAACTCATCCCTCTATCCCTAAAATCAGTTTCTGGACTTAATAAATAAAATGATTTATTTATGTAATTTTGAAAAACATACAAATGATACTCAGTTTATGATGAAATGCTCATACAGAAAACCAACTTTCCATAAATGTAGGGACAACCCAGAGTGTGGCTAGAACAATATACAGCAAGTACATTTTCTAATCTTGCTTATAGCTATACTTCGAGTACTAAAGTGCTGATACTTTTATACTTAAATAAAACCAAAGTGATAATAATAACAATCCTTCCTTCTATTCACTCTTTATGACTGGAGCTTTGACGGTGAGGGCCAATCTTTTTGTTGTGCATACAGAACTTGCTTCTTCTTCCCTATCCTAACCCTTAACTTGAAGAAGTATTTTCATGGTTAGTAGGTCAGTCAAATAACTGCTTCAGAAAACAAATATTGGCTCTCTCCAGATTTACGGACAAATTAATTTTGGTCTCATTTAACATGGTCAGGCAGCAACTTAATGTGTACATAGAAAATTGAACTGTGGTTGAAGGATTTGACCACTTACATCTGACATAAACATTCTCGTGCTCTCTTCCTTGTACTGGCTAGTTCTGCCACTGTCTCTCTTTCCCCCAACCCACCCCAATTTCTTTACAAATATTTAGATATACTTGTTTTCATGGAATTCGGGAATTTGTATTTTAGAATAACCTATACATTGGATTTTATGAGGCAGAAATTATAGGACATGTGACAGTAAAATAAAAGGGTAAGCACAGGAAAAACAAAGAGGATTGGACCATAGCTCCATGGTATATCCACACTAGAACTCAAGAAACCCACAGCCAACTCCAGCTCATCTTTTGCTTTTATTTATAATCTTATCAATCATAAATAGAAATATATTTTGAAATGAAAGGATATAGCATGGTAGAAAAATATCAAATAAGAAAAGAGAAGAGGGACAAGGAAAGATAGATATGAAAAGAGAATGAGATGAAAAATACTACTGTCCATCACTTAGCCAATTTTTTTTTACAAGCATATTTTGAAGCATGAATGTAAGAAAAATAAAAACTCAAAATCTGGGGTATGTAGAGTTACTATACATCTCTGCTTTCTAGGAAAGGTCTCAATGTATATCTGATACTCCAGCATAATTATTGGTAGTAATCCTTCTACTTTTAAAGTTTCACAGTTTGAACAATAAACTGTACAGTCACTCTAAGGATAGAAATTATTCACGATAGGTTGGCAATTTTACAAATGAATACATTTGGTCTCATTTCCCATTCATGACCTGTTGTTTGTAATATAGACTCCTTTGCCAAAGGATCATATTCTCTTCATGCCTCAGTACAATGAATTTGATCCAGGTCAGAATAAACTCAGCTATAATTGCATTCTTGAAAACCTCTCATATGGCAGACTAAGTGAATAATGAACCCATACCAAAACATCAACGGCCCAAGTGTATTTGGCATTATGATTTCATTGTCATGCATTCACCTTCCTTTCTCTTTAACAAAGAACCTGACGCTCAAGGTTTGTTTCATCCTATCCTATGAGAAAGAAGGGAAAGTGGCGGTTAAAAACAGCCTCATTGCTAGGAATAGGCATTTTTTATCCCTGTAATCTTAATAGTAATTTAGAGGCCATGACTGTGTAGCCACTAGAAATTAGCCTTCATTTCCATTTCACTGAAAGTATTTGTGACAGGCATTTTTTACCTGTAAAGCAATATATGCAAACTAGTATTAATTCTCAACCACAGAATTAATTCTCGCTAGAAGTTGCATTCAAACCATCTTTTAACTTATTACTTCTGCAAAATATTAAAACATAATGAGATGAAAATAGCAAAAATTTTCTGAAGAGGATAAAGGGAAACAAATTTACTTCTTATTGGTGACACTCTTATTTATAGTCGGTGACAAAATTAATTTTTGGAAATTACCTGGCAAAAGCTATTACATTTAAAATATGTATTACCTTTGAGAAGCCAATCCTACTTTTGTAATATGTGTAATTTTTAGGAAAGCAGTCTCTTGGTTCAGACTGCTGGAATTTCAATCTTGGCTTAGCTTCTCAGCAGACCTGTGATACTGGGCAAGTTACTTAAACTTCCAGTGGCTCATTTCCCTCTGTTGTATTCCACTGAATAGAGATAATAACTATATCTAATGAATAGGACTATTGGGAAAATTAAATGAGTTAGTGGATGTAAAGTGTTTAGAAAAGTTCTGCACTAAAAGCAATAACAGCTATTATTATTATGCTTTAGAAATAAAAGCACTAGCACACAAGGATAATATTAAAAGTGTATTACATTGTTTCTCAACTTAAAAAATGAAAACAACTGGGTATCCACTAATATCAGAATAATTAAGTATAATGTGGAGTCCATACTATAGAATATTATGTACCTAAAAATTTAGAACATATATTGTAAATGTGCCTATTCTTCTTGCTGGATTTTTTTTTTAGTATGTGAAGCAAACTGTACAGTTATTTACTCAGTATTATCACACTTAAAGTTTAAAAAAAACAGAATAATGACACCCCAAAAGAGAGCTGCACACACACACACACACACACACACACACACACACACTCACATATTCCTTCAGAATTTTTTAGCATTTACTGTCAGCCACTATTATAGCACTGGGTTGCAGCAATAAACAAAACGGACACAAATAATCGCTCTCACAAAACATACCCTCAGGTGTGAGGACTCTCTCACACACGAATAAATAATATATATATATTATATCTGGTGATAAATGTTATAGGAAAAAAATAAAGCTATGTAGTCACATGCATGGGATTCCCGATGAGGCAATGATGATTGACAGGATACTAACTTCAAACAGGGTGGTGAAGAAAAGTCTCTCTGGGGAAATAAAAAAGAAGACATTTGGGCAGAATCCTGAAAGAGATGAAGAGGTGAAGTATATTTACATGTTTCCTGATCATGTGCATGTGTTTGTATATTTTGTGTGAATATGAAGGAAAATATATGAGAATATACCAAGTTGTTGAATGGGAGGCTACATGTTGGGGATGTGAAGCTGGAAGAGGTTGTGTCTTCTTTATATAGTTTTATTAGTACATATGTTGCTTTGGATATTAAAATAATTAAGAAGATTAGAGCTAATAAATAAAAGAGTAAGCGGAGGATGGAAATGAGCCCAAGAATCAGAAGAATTAATTTCCAATCACAGCATATAGCAGGTTCTAAATAAATACTGGTCTAACTAAAGTTTGACTATATCCTTTTACCATTCAAGTATTTCTGCAGCTAAGGCAACCTAGGCCTGCAGAGATAAGACTATTGGTTTAGGACACACAAATACAAATTCCTGACACTATGTACCCCATATGACCATCCTCCTTTATCTGTGGTTTCACTTTCCATGATTTCTGTTACTCTCAGCCACAGTTCAATAGTATTAAATAGAAAATCCTAGAAATAAGCAATTCACGAGTTTCAAATTGCACTGCATTCTCAGTAAGAAGATGAAATCACAGATTAGCCTTGTTCTGCCCTTCCTGGGACATAAATTATCCCTTTGTCCAGCTCATCCATGCATTAGTCACTTAGTAGCCATCTCAGTTATCAGATCAACTATCATGGTATCACAGTGCTTGTGTCAATGATCGCTTGTTTTACTTAGTAATGGCCCCAAAGCACATGAGCAGTAATGCTAGCAATTTGAACATGTCAAAGAGAAGCCATAAAGTGCTTCCTTAACATAAAAAGGTGAAAGTTCTTTACTTAATTAGAGATGAAAAAATTGTAAGCTGAGGTTGCTTAGGTCTACAGTAAAAACAATTCTTCTATCTGTGAACTTGTGAAGGAGGATAAAAAAAATCTGTGCTAGTTTTGCTGTCACTTCAAACTGTAAAAGTTATGAAGTGCCACTGCATGATAAGTGCTTGATTAAGATGGAAAAGACACTAAATTTATGAGTTTGGTACCATCCATGGTTTCAGGCATCACCAGGGGTGGTCTTGAAGCATTTCTTCCACAGAGAAGGGGGGATAACTATACCCATTTTTTGCCAAGGATTTGCCTTTATAACATCCTCAGTACTTTTTGTAAAGAAGTTTTTGTTTTGCAGCCCTGAAAATTTCAATAACTGCCTGAGAGTTTATTGAAAGTGTTTGCATAAAGGAGGAGGGATTCAAAAGTTTGGATTTAGGGGAGTAGAACTGAAGAAAGAGCTGCACTGCTGAGAGTGAAGGCAGTGCACCTGCTGTGTCCTACAAACAATATCATTGATTAGTTTAAATTTTGCTTTGTTTATTTCCCACACCTTACCTTCCAATGTAGATGCCATTAAACAGGAAAATGATCAAAAGCTAGACATCTGAAGGGAGAAGATACAGAATGAGGACACCTCAGCAGCATTAGTCTCTGAGTAACGTAGAAGTAGCTTTGGAACCTGACAGGGGAATGGCAGGAGAGTTCACCATGGCTATGTTGGAAAGGGATTCTGAAGAATTTTCCAGAGTCAGCAGCATATTCACTTATGTACCCAAACATTCTGAGCTCTCACAATACTTGTAATTATGTTCCTTGTCAACTGAATACAGTAAGAGTTCATCAGCCTGGACTAAACAAACTTTCCAATAATTATAAGAATACTCCACTGGAAACTACAGAATGGATTATACTGATGAACTAATTAAATAAATATAAGCATAGCCCTAGAAACTGTTGTCTGTTTATCTGAATTGCAGCTGAAATGTGAAAGATGATTTTGCTATCCAATATCATTCCCTTCAAACTAGCTGGCTCACATATAATGTGAATAAATACATGTGGAGGTCTGGAAATGTTCAAGGAAGTAAGGAAATGTTCAACTAGAAACCAAACAAAGGTATATCTCATTGCTTCTCAGGACAAATACCAACTAGCTCTTTATTTCAATGTATCAATATCCCCAACATGTGGATATATATCATCCTCTTTCAGGGAACAAAGTGTGTAAAACAGCACTTAGAACATCAGAGGAAATTTTAGCTAACCCTTCAAACATTGTGTCATGCTTCTTCATCAGCTCCACAATTTGGTTAAAAGGTTCCACAGGCTTCACCATATGTTCAGGCAGTGGAAGCAGGCACCAACTCTAGGTATTTAAGCAGAAAGGTTCTACTTGTCATAAAATGATCCCATGACTTCTCTGGTATTTCCACCACTAGGGCGGTCAACACAAAGGAATCCTTCAAAATCCACACATCACTCCATGAATACCTGATTATCATTGATGTGGAATTACTTTATCATGGCAGCTAGCAGAGAATAAAATTCTAAAGTACATACAATGAAAGAGTTGAATTGAGGGAAAAGACAATGAGATCGATCCAGAGCATGGGATCTTGCCATTCAACCCTAACTGACATGAGCCCTAGGGACCTCACATGGTGAGTAGTACAAAGAGAAAGTGAAGGCAGCAAGAGAAGTCCCAAGTAGAGACGGAAGAACTGAGGAAAGGCAAGCCAACCTCATTTACTTTAAAGTGTCAGCTAGGGACAAAACTGAGTCTAATGATGGGTCATTAAATAAATCTCCTTTGAAGTTTTGTGCTCTAATATGGAAATAGTCTCTGTTAGATACACAGTAATAGTTCTTTTACCTAGTCTCTCCAGAGAATGTGATGTGCCTCAAAGTAAGACATTCAAATAACTGAAAGTTGTCTCTTTAATCTTAAAAAACATGCTTTTGTTTAACAGTTTTTCTTGTAACTAATTACAAAATGTATCAATCACTTTCTTTAATTCACATGTATTTCACTTTAACAAGCACTTGCTGCATTGTATAATAATGACCTTTTTGGGATGTCTTATATATGTATATAGGTTTATTTGCCTCAGTGTGAAAAGGCTCAAACACTTGTCTAAGTTTATAGGTGTACAGTTTCTTCCCTGTGTCATTGGTTTCCTGAACAGAGATGTTTGCTTCTTTTTATAAAATGTAGAATTTCATACCTAACTTTGTTAAGATTCTAAATACAGGTCAACTTCTTATACAACTCATTCAGCTGGGCTCTGTACCCTTAGAATTTTCTCACTTGTTCTTGTGTTCAGAGACATGTTCTGGATGGTGCTGCTTAGTTAGAATCTGACCTCTGGACAATCAGGGTGGTATGCTTAAACAAAAACATTAGGTTCATGAGACAGAGATGCAGCTGCAGGCAAACCAAGAGGAAATGAGGGTTAATAATAGCACATGCCTAGAAATATGTTGAAGTTATAAAAAGGGTTAGGTGACCTAACTGGGAAAATTCAGACAAAGATAAATTTTATTCATCTACTCTTTTAGTGAATTACTGAAAATGATCAATTAACTCTGGCTAGTTCTGCACTAGAGTTATAGTTGGAACCATATAATTATAGTACTTGATAATATTTAATTTACCACTTTATGATAAACTTCCTTGGTATTGTTAATTACTTCTCACATATATATATATATATATTTAGACAGTCTCGCTCTGTTGCAAGGCTGGAGTGCAGTGGTGCAATCTTAGTTCACTGCAACCTCCGCTTTTGATTCTCCTGCTTCAGCCTCCCAAATAGCTGGGACTACAGGCTCATGCCACTATGCCTAGTTATTTTTTGTATTTTTAGTAGAGTTGGTGTTTTACCATGTTGGCTAGGATGATCTTGATCTCTTGACCACGTGATCCACCTGCCTCAGCCTCCAGAAGTGCTGGGATAACAGGCATGAACCACCACACCCAGTCACAAATGTTACATATTTTAAAAGGACCATATACTTCTTGAAGGCAGAGATCATGTCTTCCCACCTAATTTGGGTTCCTCTACATCTTCCTACCCAGATAATCCAGTACATGCAGAGGACACTCCATAACTCTGTACTGAATTGAATGGTTATACATGAATCTTTAAAATTAGGATAGTATAAACCTCTTTCCAGTACTATGTAGACCAGTGACAATACAAAAAAAAATGGAGGAAGAGAAGAAGTAAAGAGTATAGGGATATTATGTAATAAAATCAAGTAATTCATTTTCCATTCCATATTTTAATATAATGAAATGCATTGATTTTATGAATTTCCACTGAAAGTTTACATATATGAGCACATTCACACGAACATTGGATTATAAATTATTGAACCTACTTCAGGAAATAGTCATTTATATCTATTAACTTAATGATTCAATTAAAATAAAATTCATAAAAATCATTATAGGAGAGCTTGTAAGATTTCTCAATTGCATATCCATTCAATGGTTTTGTAAAAAATTTTATTTTGAACTTGACAGCTATGAGCATTACTAATAGAGTTTGACTGAAGACAGTATTATCAGGATATGCTAGAACTCTTCTCACATTTTCCTTTTCACCCTTGAAGCTGGAGCCACTTAATGTCAACATGAACTTTTAATTCTGATCAGGGGATATTTTAAAAGCTGTAAGCTAATAGAATAATTGGTCTTGTTTAAACCTCATACCCAGATCTGAAATTAAGTGATTGTCCTGTCTTTTCCAGTATTCCTGCCATATGCCCTTGGTTCTTTCCAAGACATCCCCAAATCAAAATCCAAAGCAGGAATTCCCAAGGTCAGACACTTATCTGCAAACTCAACACCTTGTTGATGCTACCTGCCTCTCCATGTGTACTGCTATTTATAACCACCTTCTTACGAACACCTTGATCATCAGGCCTAGCCATTTCAGCCTTCAGTCTCTACCACTATTGGAGACACAGCTCTGGCAATTACCAAAACATTACTGTGAGTTAGTCTTTGTTGAATTTGCAGAATCATAGTCCCAGTGGCTTTCCCTTGGGAATAAAAAATCTTAAATATTTCTTCATAGCCAAAATCACAAAATTATAAAGTTTTAAACTGGAAGGAGATCCTTCAAGTTTAAAGCTGACTTGGGTATTGAATGCACATGCAATGTTTTATGGTAGGTTGCCTCAGAGTCTGCCAGAGGAAAGACTAAACATATATCTACTACCTATGCATCCTCAAAAGAAAGTAATAGAACCAGGATATACACTGAGGCATCACCAATGGTTTTGTACTTTCAGAGGGAAATATGGAGAAACTAATCAAAGACTTTAAAACTGCAAAAAAAGCTCTGTGTGTGTGTATGTGTGTGTGCACACGTGCACACGCATTATATTTTCTCGAGGAAGAGGGAATCTAGACGATTGAGATGAACACAACATTTATATCTAAATGGCATGACTGATTCTCCAGCATTCCACTATAGATGCTGTTCATTTATTATATAATAATATATGACTGGTTTTGACATTGATTCAAATAAGTAGCTCATTTTATTAGCTATTGATTCTATAAAATAATATCCACAACATAAAACTAACTTGTCCTTTAGTATGTATATATGTATATTTTTTTTCACATTTATATGTGCATACTTATTCTGAGTTTTAAGATTTGTGTAATATCTGCAGTAAGGAAAAAAAACAGCAAGCAAATTTATACAGTCTACTTCATATTTTCAAAATAATTCTTTTCTTAAAAAATAAGCATGCCTGCTGATTGGGAAATGCCATATAAAAATATGTCATTTGTTTGACAGAGGTGCAAAGGATACACATTGGGAAAAAGACAATCTCTTCAATAAACAGTGCTAAGAAAACTGGATAGCCATATATAGAAGAACGAGACTTGACCCGTTTCTCACCATATAGAAAAATCAAAAACAGACAGGTTAAAGATTTAAATATGAGACCTGAAACTACGAAACTACTAAAACAAAACATTAGGAAAACTCTCCACAACATTAAATTAGGCAAAAATTTCTTGAGTAATACTCCAAAAGCACAGGCAACTAAAGCAAAAAGAGACAAAAGGTTCACATCAAGTGTAAAGGCTTCTGCTTAGCAAAGGAAACAATCAGCAAAATGAAGAGACAACCCACAGAATAGAAGAAAATATTTGCAAACTATCCATCTGACAAAGGATTATAACCAGAATATATAAAGAGCCCAAATAACTCTATAGAAAATAATCTAATAATCTGATTTAAAATGGGCAAACGATCTGAATGGACATTGCCAAAAGAAAACATACAAATGGCAGACAAGTATATAAAAAGGTGCTCAACATCATTGATCAAAAGAAAACATGCAAACCAAAACTACAAAGAGATATTTCATCCCAGTTAAAATGGCTTTTATCCAAAACACAGGCAATAGCAAATTCTGGCGAGGATGTGGACAGAAGGGAGCACTCAGACACCGTTGGTGAGAATGTAAATTAGTACAGCCACTATGGAGAATAGTTTGGAGGTTTCTCAAAAAACTAAAAATGCAATTACCATATGATCAAGCAATCCCACTGCTAGCTATATAGCCAAAACAAAGGATATCAGTATATTATAGAAGAGATAACTGCACTTCAATGTTTATTACATTACTATTCTCAATAGTCAAGATTTGCAAGCAACCTAAGTGTCCATCAACAGAAAAGTAAGAAAATGTACATATTATACACAATGGAGTACTATGCAGACTAAAAAAAAGAAATCTTGTCTTTGTTAACAACATGGATGGAACTGAAAGACATTATGTTAAGTGAAATAAGCCAGGCACAGAAAGAAAAGTTTCCCATGTTCTCACTTATTTGTGGGAACAAAAAATTAAAACAATTGAACTCATGGAGATAGAAAATAGAAAGAAAATAGAATGATGGTTACCAGAGGCTTAGAAGAATAGAGGTGGTGGAAGTGGGTGGTGGGAAATGGAGATGGTTAATAGGTACATAAATATAGTTAGATACAATGGATAATACCTAGTGTTTGATAGCACAACAGGTTAACTAGTTAGCGGTAATTTGTTGTACATGTTAGAATAACTGAGAGACTACAGTTAGAATGTTTGTAACACAAAGAAATAATGAATGCTTAAGGTGATAGAAAACCTGCTTTCTCTGAGGTGATTATTAACATTGTATGCCTGTATCAAAATATCTAATATACCCCATTAATATATACACCTACGATAGATCCATAACAATTTTTTTTTTTTTTTTTTTTTGAGACGGAGTTTCGCTCTCGTTACCCAGGCTGGAGTGCAATGGCGCGATCTCGGCTCACCGCAACCTCCGCCTCCTGGGTTCAGGCAAGTCTCCTGCCTCAGCCTCCTGAGTAGCTGGGATTACAGGCACGCGCCACCATGCCCAGCTAATTTTTTGTATTTTTAGTAGAGACGGAGTTTCACCATGTTGACCAGGATGGTCTCCATCTCTTGACCTCGTGATCCACCCACCTCGGCCTCCCAAAGTGCTGGGATTACAGGCGTAAGCCACCGCGCCCGGCCCAACAATTTTTTAATTAAAAAGAAATCTCACTTAAAATTATTTTCTATAAGAAGTCAGTTTCTTATAATGATAGACGTAATCAACACTTAGGTCCTTATTTTACCTTATAGCAAGATCATTAAACTGCCAAACAAGATCACCAGGTATGACTACTCCAATATTATTTTTTAGAGTTAATGTGAAAAACTATATTTTTATAGTGAGAGAAAACCAGAATTCACTCATCTAAATAATATCTATGTAATTAAATGAAAATATTGTTTTATTAAAAAGTAATTATCTCTAACATTTGCCCTGAAAAATAAATTACCAGAATTTTATTTGACAAATAGGAATCTTTTGTGAAACTGTTGAAGACTTTACAGAATCAAAGTCTCTCCAAGTTTAAAAAAGGCAGTGGAGAATCTTACTGAGGTTAGTCCAAAGCATGTACAGATGACACCTATAGGTTTGAACACTAATTAAATAATATAATTTTAAACCATGTTCATGGTAACTAAATTATTCCCAGAATACTGGGTATAGAGGATTGCAAAATATTATTTACCTAGCACATTTTGAGACAATAAAAAAAGTTCATATATAGAGTACACTCCTCAAAGAGATGGTCTAACATGCAAATTGAGAAGTTTATTTTGAGACACATTTTATATATATGCTACATAGGTTTTAGGTAAGGTTTACAACCACTGAGCTCAATTATCTTGTTTCAAAGCTAATATAAGTAAATAATAAATAAATCCCAAAAGGAAGAGTCTAAAAAGAATTTATATCAGTTCTCTCCTCCTTGAAAGCAACAGAAAATCTCCCCTGGGGCTTACATGAGGAAAACAATAAAACTAACTTGTTTCACAAATCAAGTAAAACACAGAATTAAAAAATAATAATAAAAAAGAGGTTGAACACTTAGGACTTAGGAAAGTAAAACACCAGGAAGCTTTAGGGAATGTGGAGGCAGAAACTCATAAAGAATCTCCTTGGGTTTCTTCCTTATGATACATGAGTTCCAATTACTTTCTATCCTTGCATGAGAATGCTTAGTATTCAAACTGCTGAGAAAGTATTGCTTAGTCTAATCACTTTAATTGAGATGGAGAATACTTCATGATTGACAGGCAGAATGGCACCAGGTAGAACAGAGGAGTAGCTATTCCCCAAAGAAAGCAACTGCTTTTACTGGAAGGAGGAACAAGAATTCTAGCAAGCCAAAACACTAGTGCCCTCTTGGAAAGGCAATAGAGGAAAGAATTTATTCTTCATTTTTCCCTCAATGTAGGTGTTTGCTGGACTTCAGTAGTGAGTAATATAGTAATATATAATATATAGTAATATAGTGTGAGAATATATGGATATAGGGGAGTTGCTGGATGACAATAGTCTAGATGCCTTGGGAAGAAGTCACTAACCTCAGATGCAAATGCATACAAAAAGGAATGGCATAGAATCATAAAGCCCTCCCCACACTTGGAAGGAAGAAAAGCTCTGTTATGCAACGTTACATCTGATAGCAATTTTTTTTAAAAAAATGGAAGCCTGTTAAACACACTCATTACTAGAGTTTAATAATAAAATCCGCCAATTGAAATGCTTTTTTAACTTTAATATGTCTGACTTATTAGATGAAAGACATTCTAACTCTTTATGCACACCTGTTTCTACAAAGAAATGCTGAGTCAAAGTTCCTACTGTAAAGTATAAATATGTGAGTCATCCAAATATCATATCTTAAAGGTATTACTGGTTTTAATAAAATTTTTTAAATAGTAATATGTACAAATAGAAAGCTAAAATTTGTTAATAGAACAAACATGTATTTGGTAATTATTCTCCCTCAAAAAGTGTTTTTGAAATAATACAGAGTATAAAGAAATAAATAGTTATTTCCAGTTATAAACTATGGATTGCATTTAAATGTCTGCCTATTTGCCTTTGATATCTTTACCACATATAAAATCTATGGGTTATTTTTGTCATGCTAAACTACACTAAACCGAGTTTCTATGAAAGAAAAGTTTGCTTAATTTGACCTTTCTAAATGTGGTTACTATAAAATATTATGTTTATATATTAAACTTATTGAGAATACAGTCTGTGATACATACTACTTTTGGGTTGAGTCTTTTCTAAAATAAGATACATTTGTACTATGTGTATAGTATATTTTTAATTAATCAGTCCATCAATAAATAAATATTTTCCCTTGAATTAGCATGTAGTGAAAAAATATAATTTTTGTGTGTGATACCAACTCAAAAAGTGCACAAATAAGATCGATGCTGAAACTTTTCAAATGGTGCTGATAAAAAAATGCACAGGCTTGGCTTCTCTCCAACAAAGCACAATGGAATCATATCCAGACCAGCTATAGTTATCTGGGTAAAACTGACTGGATGTCAGAAGTGCAGCTGGTTCTAACGTGTAAATGTTGCATAGCCTATGCATTAAGCAGATTTTTAGGAAACTTGACTCATATTATCCAGGACAACACGCTGCAGTTTAACAGAAGTAAACTTTTTATTTTTATTTTTAAGTTTAGGGGTACATGTGCAGGATGCACAGGTTTGTGACAAAGGTAAGCATATGCCGTGGTGGTCTGCTGCACAGATCTTTGGCAAACCTAACAAAAACAAGTAATGGGGAAAGGATTCTCTATTTAATAAAAGTGCTGGAAGAACTGCACCATTTTCTAGCCATATGCAGAAAATTGAAACTAGGCCCCTTCCTTAACACCATATACAAGAATTAACTCAAGATAAATTAAAGACTTAAAAGTAAAACTTAAATCTATAAAAACTCTGTAAGTAAATCTAGGAAAATCGTTTAAGACATAGGCAAGGGCAAAAATTTCATGACTTAGATACCAAAAGCAATTGCAACAAAAGCAAAAATTGACAAATGGGATCTAATTAAACTAAAGAGCTTCTGCACAGCAAAAGAAAGTATCATCAGAATGAACAAATAACCTACAGAATGAGAGAAAAATTTTGCAATCTATCCATCTCACAAAGGTCTAATATCCAGAGTCCATAAGGAACTTAAGCAAACTTACAAGAGAAAAGAAAACCTCATTAAAAAGTGGGCAAAGGACATAAACCGATACTTCTCAAAAGAAACACACATGCAGCCAAGAAACATAAGAAGTAAACTTTTTCTTTGTTTTCCTACGAAAATGAACAAGGAGATATCGGATTGCCTAAAGCCAATATGAGTCAACATATGAATTCTGTCAAAAAGCACCTCTGTTTAAGACTAATCAACTTTTCATGAAAATGAAGACTAAGACTGATAGGCAATGAGAATCAGTGTATTCTTCCAAGCATAGGCATAGTCTTTTGTCACTGATTACTTTCATTGACATCCATACTTAGCTGCTCAAAGAACTATTACTCAGGATCCTCCCCACAGATATATTTACGTTAAGTGAATAAAAGGTCTCAATGAACATACAGGATAGCATCTAAGGATTAAAGAAGTCCTGACATATGGCCCCAAGAAGGTGTGGAGGAAGTGTCTCAGAAGTAATGCATTTTTATTCATTTATTTAGTAGTTATTTTATACTGGGGGCTAGGAATTCACAAATGGCTGATAAGCTCTGTGCTCCTAAGGGTCACCATCCTCTCTGTTTTGCTATAATAACAGCGGCCAGGATTAGGGAATGATTTTAGGTACAAAAGCCAAGACCTACTGATTTGGACATTCATAATATTTTTTTAGTCTTTCTTATCAATAACACACATGCCCTCCCATCCCACAATATCTTCCTGAGCCACTGCATTGCCTACCCCTTCACAAAATATGGGTGGTAGGGAAGAGTGGATTTATGTGATTTGCCAGACTTTAGGAGTAAGACAGCTGGCATACCTAAAACCTGTAACAATTGCTTGTATTATTTCTATGCCTCACCCAAAATCTTCTAACTGGCATATTAGACTTGACCAAACAGATTAACAACCCATTCAATAACAATTGATCAGATTAATGCTAAGATAATTGGATCCTTTCATTAGAAGAGTCATAGGTAGAGAGAGAGAGACCAATAAGATTCTATTTTTCTTGAATATGAGGCATTACATAAAGGAAATTACACCCAGAAGCATTTTCAAATTAGTGTCAGTGTTCTGTTGCTCAAACTAAGTCATAGAATATGTATATGCTAAATACTAAATAACATTTAAAAAGAGAAATCAGGAAGCCATCCATTAACTAAGGCAGTAGAATATAAATAAATTCCATCTGAATCACAAGCTTGTGTAACTCTTTTATTTTCTCACTTTTTATCAGATTTACCTCTCTCACCACTTTTGTTTCTTTACCTCTAAACAGGTAGAGAATATAGCCTTCTCTTCTTCACATTTATTGTTTTTCTTCCTTTTTTATTTTCTTTTTTGAGATAGAGCTTAGCTCTTGTTACCCAGGCTGGAGTGCAGTGGCGCGATCTTGGCTCACCGCAACCTCTGCCTCCCGGGTTCAAGTGATTCTCCTGCCTCAGGCTTCTGAGTAGCTGGAATTATAGGCATCTGCCACCACGGCCCCCTAGTTTTCTGTATTTTTAGTAGAGAAGGGGTTGCACCATGTTGGCCAGCCTAGTCTCAAACCCCTGAACTCTGGTGATCCACTTGCCTAAGCCTCCCAAAGTGCTGGGATTACAGACTAGAGTCACCATGCCCGGCTCACTTTTCTTCCCTAAAAAATCAAAAACAAAAACCAAAAAACTTTACAAGAAATCCACTGCTTACAAACAGGAGTAACGACACAACTGTTTCTCTTGTCTTCACTTCCACACACATTTCTTTCAGGTGGAATGACTGTAGCTCTGTGCCACCTCGAAATCTACTGGTCTGCAAGCACAAACCAACATTCTCTAAAACTAATGAAATGAGTGGCAGGCAGGTAAGTGGAAGCAAAATTGCTTCTAGTACATGTGGGTGGGTGAAAAATATTAGCTGCCTGACAGGTTTTTAAGAATGCTGTAATAATATTTCTCATGTAATTAACAGTGTGAGCAGAGCACCAGTAAAGGCTCAGAGGGATGCCCACAGAGTTCCACTGCAGCCATGCACAGAGGAAGCGGAGAATGTTTCCTACAGGCGAAAACTAGGCTAATACACAATGATGAAGACTAAAGGTAACCTTGCGCTCATAACTCCAAAAGACACATTTGCCACAAGTGAGGCAGGAGTTATGTTTACTCTGCTGTAAGCCATCAAAACCACTTTTGTTAATGTTTATGTAGCTCACCTGTACCTCCAAAGATAGATCATTTTTTTAAGTAAAGAGTTAGTGGGAAGTTACTAATATCCATTACTGATAGTGATTAAGATTCTAAAAAAAGTAAAGGAGACCAGTTGAAGAGAAAATAATTTTAGATTAATGTAGTAAAATATTCACAAAGCTACATCAAGAGTCTTTGGTTGGAGGATCCTTGCTCTGAATCTACTTCATAAGCTTCCTCTTAAAAATGACTGGTTTCAGTCAAACAAGCTGTTTCAGTCAAACAGGCCGGATAACCCCCAAATCCAAAGGAAAACAAAATGTCTACAATCATCTTAGTCTGTTTGATGGGATTTACCAGCTATAAGTGTAAGATGAAAGAATAATTAGTGACCAAATGTCATAATAAGATACAATGGAGATCATATAAATACATGTCATTTAACAAAAATTCATCTAGGGTTGTTTGTAAGTCTTCCCTTTTTAAACTTTGAGAAAACAAGCAGCATTTTAAAAAATGGAATATAAATTCATGACTAAGAAGTTAGTACTTCACTGGAAAATAAAGGTTATTTTTGATAAATAGAAATGAAGTTAACAAACATTCTAGAATGGGTATGAGATAATTTGTAGTATTTGAAGTACATAGGTAGATTTTAAGGACAATTCAAGAACAAAGCTTAAGACCCAATGTGTAGAAATTACAGAAGAAATCATTGTATTATATTTATTGAAAGAAATTCACAGATTTTCCATAAAAGAAAGCAAGAAGAAAAAAAGAAGACTGATCCTGTGATATGAAGGCTTCAGCTAGGGGTTGTAAGGAATACAACAGTAAATAAGACATAGCTCCTGCCTATGAAGACCTTACAACTTACTGGTTGAGGCAGACAGATGCAGCAAATAGTTTTAATAAAAGGCTGAATGGGATACACATTGAGCAGTCAAGGGAAAAAAAATGTTATTTACAACACTGGCTGCAGTTTGAGCCACTATGATAGAAGTATTCATTCCAAGGAGAGCATTGCTCTTACCTTCTAGAAAACATTTTCATGTAACTCTTCTGGCTGTGTCCCTTCTCCCCACCCTGGCAGGTCTATCAAAGAAAAGAGAGACCAAGAGATATAAAGTATAGAAATACGGGCTTGCCCTCTTGCCATTCTAGAATGAATGAGTTTAGGGAAGGGCACAGGGATTTAAAGAAGAGGAGGAGGAGGAAGGTCACTGGAAAAACATGAAGTTACTAAAAATAGAGGTGTTAAGGAAAATAGAATGTTGTTGACTGGAATTATATCTCTCCCAAAAAATCCATACATTCATGTCTGAACTGTCACCCCTCCCAAATCTACCCCACCTCAGAATAGAACCATAGAGGGAGCTAAGTTCTTTAGTGAAGTAAGTAAGTTAAATGAGTCCTTTAATGTGCCCCTGATCCAATATGACTGGTGTCTTTATAAGAATCAGAAGAGCCACCAGTGGGGCACATTCACAGAGAAATGGCCACATGCTGAGGCAGCAAGAAGGCAGATATTGCAAGCCAACAAGAGAGGCCTAAGAAGAATCTAACCCTGCTGCTATCTTCATTTTAAACTTCCAACAACCCCAGAACTGTGAAAAAAAATTTTTTTTTGTTTATTTGTGGTATTTTGTTATGGCAATCATAGCAAACTAATACATTGAAATGGTGATGTCAGGGTGAAAACAGAATATTAAAATGAACAAAACATACTGTTATTTATTTTTAGTAAGCACTATAGTCTGTATTTGTTTATTATCATTAAGTTTTAAAAAATTCTATGCATATAACAGTTTTGTAGTTATGGTGTTTGGGGGAATTAAAGGGAAAAGATGTTTGAGGGAACATGAAACAGAAGACATCAGCTGCAAGGAGTCTACAAATATGTAATTAAGAATTCAACAAGAACGAGAATTTAGTAAAGCTAAAAGAAGAATGGGAGGATTCTAGAAAGGATTCTAGAAGCACCAGAAATCTGTCCTTCCATCTAGATAACAACTGTACTGGCAGAATCTGTCTGCTTAATTATTTTGGAACTCTGAAGTGTACGGAAGGTTTACAAACTTCCAGGAAAGGCTTGAAGAGTAAATGGCTAATTTTGTCCAATCTCATCTATTCAGAGTAGCAGCTGCCCTTCACTCAACTCTCAGGGTCTTGGCAGGCAGTTTTACATGTATTACCTAAGCAGCATGCACACATTTTGTGGGGAGTCTAAGGGAGGGTAAAAATGATCCTGCCATCCAAAATATCAGGGATCTATGAATTGATCACTGATTGCTGCCTGTGATCACAGATGTGCAGACAAAGAGGTGCCGTCCATGGTTGTTCATCTCCCCCCACATATGCAAGCTGAAATAGAGAATAGAAATATAACACGGAAAATCAACTAAACCAGAAGTTGGTTCTTCAAAAAAAAATCAACAACATTGACAAACTTTAGCTATAGATGGACTAAGAAAAAAGAGAGAAAAACTAAAATTTACCGAAATCTGAAATAGAAGTGGGGGCACTGCTATTGATTCTACATAAATAAAAGGGATTGTAAGAAAGTTCTAGGAAAACTGCATACCAACAAATTAGATATTTCTAGAACCACAAAACCTACCAAAACTAGGCCATAGACAAATAGAAAATCTGAATATATCTACAAGTAGTAAGGAGACTGGATTATAAATTAAAAATCTCTTGAAAATAATAGCCCAGTAACTGATGGCTTCACTGGTAAATGCTACCAAACATTTAAATAAGAACTAACACTAATCCTTCTCAAACTTTTCAAATATTAGAAGAAGAAGGAACATTCCCCTAATTTTTTCATGAAGCTAGCATTACTCTGATATATAAGCAGAGAAAGAATGCAAGAAAAATCTACAGACCAATATCCCTTATGAACATTGATGCAAATATCCTTAACAAAATATTATAAAACTAAATTCAGCAGCATATAAAAGGATTATACACAATTATCAAATAGGATTTATTCCTGGAATAAAGGATGGTTTGAAACAAAAATTGATCAACATAATATACCATATTAACAAAATAAAGGGGAAAAACACATTATCATCCCAATTGATGCAAAAATGGCATTTGTCAAAATTCAACATCCTTTTACAATAAAAACAATCAATGTACTAAGAACAAAAGAAAACTACCTCAACATAAGAAAAGCCATATATGAAAAATCCATGGTGAACATCATAACTAACGATAAAAGACTGAAAACTATTCCTCTCAGATCAAGAACAAGGCAAGAGTGTGTGCTTTCATCACTTCTATTCAACATAATACTAAGTCTTATTAACAGCATTTAGGCAAGATAAAGAAATTAAAGGTATCCAGATTGAAATGGAAAAGGTACATCTATCTCTCTTTGGAGATACATGATCTTCTCTATAGAAAACTATTAAGATTACACACACACACACACAAACCTGTTAGAACTAATAATTTCAGCAAAGTAGTAGTACACAAAATCAACACACAAAATCAGTTACATTTCTATACACTAACAATGAACATTCTGAAAAGAAAATTTTGAAAATAATTCAATTTACGAGAGCATCAAAAACAACAAAATGTTTAGAAATAAAAATAAGAAAGACTTGTACAATGAAAACTATAAAACATTGCTGAAAGAAATTAGTTATAAGTAAATGGAAAGACATCCCATATTTACAGATTGAAAGACAAGATTATTAAGATATTAATACTACCCAAGTGAACTACTAGCTCAATACAACTCCCATCAAAATCCCAATGACATTTATGCAGAAATTAAAAAAAAACAACTTATCCTAAAATTCATATGGAATATAAAGGAAGCTCAAACAGGCAAAACAATCTTGAAAAAGAACAAAGCCGGAAAATCCATATTTTCTGAAAACTTACTACAGAACTATACTAATCAAAACAGTGTAGTACTTGCGTAAAGACATATATGTAACCCAATGGAATAAAAGAGAGTCCAAAAATAAAATTTGCCTATATGATTAAATAATTTTAAACAAGGATGCCAAGACTATTAAACGGGGGAAAGGACAGTATTAATAAATGGTCCTGGGAAAATTGGATGTCCACATTCAAAAGAATGAAATTGGACTCTGACCTAACACTACATACAAAAATTAACTCAAAGTGAATAAAGGACCTAAATATAAGATGTAAAACTGTAAAACTCTTAGAAAAAAGCAGGGTGAATCACAACATTGGATGGCAATAATTTATTGGATATGACACCAAAAGCACAGACAACAAAACAATAGACAAAAAAGATAAGTTGAACTTTATAAAAGTTTCAAAAGTTGCACTGAAAGATACTATCAACATAGTAAAAAAGATATCCACAGAATGGTAGAAAATATTTGCAAATACTATCATAAAAATAATATTCAGGATATTAATTGAACATTGCTCTTATTCAAAAATGGGCAAAAGACTTGAACAGACATTTCTAAAAAGAAGATCTAGAAATGACCAATAAGCACAGGAAAATGCTCAACATCCCTAATCATTAGGGAAAAGCAAATCAAAAACACAACAGATGCCATCTCACATTCATTATATACCTACTATTAAAAAAAAAATAGAATATAACATGTGCTGATGAAAATGCAAATAAATTTGCACCGGTGGTAGAAATGTAAAATGGCACAGATGTTGTGGAATAACAACACCTATACCATTTTACATTCCTACCACCAGTTTGGCAATTCCTCAAAAAATTGAAAATACATTTATCATATCATCCAGCAATTTCACTTCTAAGTATATTCAAAAAAATTGACAGCATAATCTAAAAATATATTTGTATATACACATTAATAGGATTATTTACAATAGCTAAAACATGAAAGTGATGAAAGCAAACCAACTGCCCAATGACAGATTGATAAGCAAAATGTTATATATATATATATATATATATATACACACACACATATGTGCACACACACACACACACACATACAAACATGATGATATGATTCAACCTTAAAAATTATAAAAATTCTGACATACGCTACAACATGAATGAACCTTGAGGGCTTTATGCTAAGTTAAATAAGCCATTATTCCACTTATATGAAGTACATAGAGTACTCATAATCATAAGGACAGAAAGTAGAATGATGGCTTCTAGGGACTGGAAAGAAGAAGGAATGGAGAGTTATTACCGAACGGATATAGAGCTTAGGTTTAAAAGATGAAAGAGTTATTGAGATGATGGCAGTGATGGTTGCACAACAACATAAACGCACTTAATACCACCAAACTGCACATTTAAACATGGCTAAGACAGTAAATACTGTTACATGCATTTTATCGTAATTTCTTAAAAATTGAAAAAATGTTATGAGAAGCACCTAATTTCCCCGACTCTGCCCAGACCTACCGAAATGATGCCCTTGGTATTTTTTAGAAATTTTGAAGAAAACTCTAAATGTTTTCCATTATATAAAATTGGGGCTGAATAATTTTATTTGAATATTTAAGAAAAAGAGATTCCAGTAGTGTGGCCAAATGGGAAGATCTTGATTCCCCCAGACTCTAAAGTGATACTCCATAACTAATACTGAGGTTTCATGGAGCTATTGACCTTAGAGTTGATTTCTCACATGTCAAGGCAATGGAGAACATATTAGCTGAGTCGGCCAACATGATCAAAGATAGTATCTGCAAACCTCTTAAGAATCCCAGAGTCTGTGACACAAAGAAAGTGAGAACACTCACATTTTATTTAATGACCTCTTCAGGGTCCTCCATTTAATGTCCAGTTCAATGTTCCATCACTAATATCTTATATGAAAGAAAATGCCATCCATATAGTGCTCAAATTATGTGATGAAAAAGATCAGCAGTAAAAAGACTGGACTGTGGAATTCATTAACAATCTCTTTTTAAAAAACATGATTAATACCTTGTAGGACACTGAAAATTTCTTTATTCTGCTGAGGATAGCAGTTATTCCAGAGTGATTTTCAATAAAATCACATTTGGTTGCAATACAAGAAGAAGCTGTTTTGTACTGCATTCAAGAGAAGACTTACTTTTTGCATGGAGACATTATTACAACACGAAGTACATTTTACTAAGAATGAAATGAGATACTAAAAGATTGAGTGTCTGACTCCATGCCACCAAGAAAGTCAATCACATAGAGATGAAACGCAAAATGTGGTCATCTGCACTTTACCTACTGGATTTCTGGTTGTGTTTTATTATCTCTGAATTGTATAGAATTTCAATTAAAAAACAAAAAATACAACAGTGAATTATCAGTTAATCTTGTCAGCACTCACTTCTTATTTTTCAAAGCAACCATAATTGTCACTATTTCATTTATTGATGTATTTTTGGTACCACCCAATCTATATAACCATCCTAAAAATTTCTCTACAGGCTATGCAACTGACTCTAGACTCAAGAACTAGAAGATCACAAATTGAGCTTTCCTAGGACCCCAGAACATCAATTGCTACCAACAGAGATTCTGAGAATGAGGAAATGGTGATGACTATACTCCCTAGGTGAACAAACAATGGCTCAGTCAAGACTTAAGATGTCTTTCTTGCAGGCTGCATAGCTCCTTTAATCTTTCTCCTGCCTTGGGCCCAGGCACAAAAAAAGAGTTGATTCCCTTTAATAAATAAGTCATCTACTTCACAGAGTTGATATCATGAGGAACAAATCAGAAAATATATGTGAAAATTGCTTTGAAGTCATGTTATGATTTTCAAATGCATGCTATTTTGTGTTCTTTGTCTATCATCACTATTATAATCATTATTATACGATGACTAAAAGAAAAAAGAATGGCTATTTCAACCACTGTTGGGAGAAAAGGACTCTAAACAGGGTTCCACGCTGAAAATTTTTTGAGCTGCTGTTTGTTGCTGGGAAATTATTGGGAAAAGAAAATAAACTGTTAATGTTAAAAAAACAGGCAAACCATTTTTTTAATTTCTTAAGTAAATGTATCCATGAAATTTAGAAAATTTAAATTTTCTAAATTTCATGGATAAGAGAAAAAGACATTTAGGAAATGTTTTAAATTCCTAAAAAATAAAAATAATAAAAATAAAACCCATAGCTTATCAGCTAATGCTAAACACCACTAGCATTTAATATTTTTTCCCACAGGATTTTTTTTTCTAACCTTGAGTTTGGTTTGTTTTATACTTCAAACATCATAGTATACATAAAATATTGTATCCTTCCTTCTTATTCATTTTTTAACAAAAGTATTTTTTGTTGTTTATAGTAACTACAGTGCTCAATAATAGATTTCTAGTTGTAATACCTATAAGACATTGTGTTAACTTTTGTAGTTGAGGATCATAAAATCATCCTAAAATTAAGTGTTGAAAAGAAACCCAACATAATTGATAAACTTACTTTGAATAATTCTAGATTATTATTTGAATCATTTGACTCTCTTTAGTGTTTTTAAGATTAAAATCCCTACATACTTTGCATGCACTGAAGTTTCATTTTGTATAAAAACACTTCAAAATGTAGACTTTTATGTAAACTGTAGATCATTTATGACAACTTCCTTTATAGGATTGTAACACTTGTGCATATTTTTACTCTGTATATAATCAACTTTTAATGATTTTTATTTGACTTCATCAACGCACTGCTTGCTAATATTCAGGCAGGCCTGCTCTTGTACACCAGGATGAACTTTTCAGAACTTCCAGATAATTATTTAAAATAATGTCTCTCAATAAATTTTTGGAACACAATCTGTAAGTTGGCGAGGTGCTTCAGTTAAATATTTTGAGTCTTATCAGTTCCTTATAAGGAATATTCTTTGAATTCTGATAAATACAACCACAATAAGGTAAAACAGCTACTGGATCCATTAATTTTAAACACCAATGATGAGATAATCTTGCATCTAATTACCTATGTCTCAAATACAAGAACTTTGTGTCTCTTATTTTGTATAAAAACGTGAAAGAAAAGGGGTTCCTTCTTATTACAATAACAAAATATTTTCCTTTCGCAGGCCATACCAATGCTTGACTTGTTTCAAAACAAACAAAAACAAACAACAAAATTTCTTACATCAGGGACTTTTGGTGCTCTTCAAGAAAGCCATAGTTTAATTCTTGCTATTGATGGTTCTTTGGGTTCATCCAAAGAAATAATATTTTTGTACTATTAGTTAATCTGTCTGTAAGCCTTTTTTGTTAGTGCAGTTTTTACATTTAACAAGAGCAGTATTTTTGATTTACGTAACTGGGTATCTACAGATTAGGTATTTTTACTGATGCCAGAACAAAACTTAAAGGAAGCTGAAGAAGGACAACACATTTCAAAGACACCCCTTTGGGGTCAATTAGCACCTATAAATGTTTATATAACTCAACACTTAATGCCAAATTAATCTTAACTTTTTTTTTTGTCAAATCAGAATCTTGTTCAATAACTTCTCCACAGATATTAAATAAATCACAACTCTAAACTCTGTATTTTAAGAAAGTCATCAACAGAATTTGTCTTATCTATTTGTACTACTACTATAACAATTTCAAAGAGTTTTATTGAAATTAAAAATACTCTTATTTTCCTCTTTTTCTTCTTTATTCCCTCTTCAATATACCTGTTCAAATACTATTTTATTTACCACAAATATTTACCACTATTTATTTACATGCAACCTCACTATTTTTCTAATTTTAATTTTAAGTTCTGAGGTACATGTGCAGGACATGCAGGTTTGTTATGTAGGTAAACATGTGCCATGGTGGTTTGCTGCACCTATCAACCCATCACCTAGGTATCAAGCCCAGCATGCATTAGCTCTTTTTCCTAATGCTCCCCCTTCCCCAACCCTACTCCCCGACAAGGCTGAGTGTGTTTTGTTCCCCTCTCTGTGTGCATGTGTTCTCATTGTTCAGCTCCCACTTATAGGTGAGAACATGCAGTGTTTGGTTTTCTGTTCTTAGGTTAGTTTGCTGAGTATAATTGGCTTCCAGCTCCATCCAAGTCCCTGCAAAGGACATAATCTCATTTCTTTTTATGGCGGCATAGTATTCCATAATGCATATGTACCACATTTTCTTTTCTTTTCTTTTTTTTTTGAGACAGTTTCGCTCTTGTTACCCAGGTTGGAGTGCAATGGCGCGATCTCGGCTCACTGCAACCTCTGCCTCCTGGGTTCAGGCAATTCTCCTGCCTCAGCCTCCTGAGTAGCTGGGATTACAGGCATGTGCCACCATGCCCAGCTAATTTTTTGTATTTTTAGTAGAGACAGGGTTTCACCATGTTGACCAGGATGGTCTGGATCTCTTGACCTTGTGATCCACCCACCTCGGCCTCCCAAAGTGCTGGGATTACAGGCCTGAGCCACCGCGCCCGGCCCTGTACCACATTTTCTTTATCCATTCCATCGTTGATGGGTATTTGGGTTGACTCCATGTCTTGGGTATTTGGGTGGATTCCATGTCTTAGCTATTTTGAATAGTGCTAAAATAAACATACACATGCATGTATCTTTGTAATAGAATGATTTATATTCCTTTGGATAGACACCTGGTAATTGGATTGCTGGGTCAAACGGTATTTGTGGTTCTAGATCTTTGTAAACTCACTATTTACTGGCCAACAGCCTACAATTTCTTCTAAGTCATGGCCCATTCATTTCTTTTGTTTTCATGCTCTTCATGACTTCTAATAATATTGAAATCCCATAGATCCCTTTATATATTTCATAAAGTGTGTATGTCAATAATACACAAATATACATACACAATACTGGGAGTTAGATAAGAAAAAATCATTGTTTCTTTTAACCAATTAGAAGACAGAATACATACAGTAGACCTGAAAATAACCAGTTAATTGGGAGCTAGAATTAGAGCCAAGAACTCAGTTTAGCATACCCCTCTGATAGTGCTATTCCCCAGGCATCAGCATGGCTCTTCTAGCTCATCAGCATGGCTCTTCTACCTCAGTTCTAGAAAGCAGAGCCATGGTGTGGCCCCAGTGCTCCAGGGGGCACCTAAACTTTAGAGTGACTTCTTCAAATTTTCTGTGTCTCCTTCTAGGGCTTAAAGCCTGACAGAACTGTTTCTCTCCTTCACATTTTTCTCCAAACCTCTGCTTTGTGTGGGCTCAACCACATGTTCACAAGAGTGCGAAGGCTCACGACAATGGAAACAACCTAGGGTCCTGTGGCCATGCTCAGTTCCAGGTAAATCGTCAGGCTAACGAACTGTTCCTGGAAGCTGTTGTGGTATTTTATTCTAGGGGTCATCTCAGTCTGGATTGCCAGACTCTTGCTGGCACATTAATTTTAGGTAATTTTGCAACACATATGGACAAAAGTTTCTGCAAAAAAATAATTTCCCAGAGCCTACTCAACTGAGGGGTAGCCTTTCTTTTTTACGTATAAAGAGTAATGAGTAAAAACATCTCTCTCCCAAAGAGTTTAGGTTCTAGGGTAGAGAATAATTTAATATTGTACATTTGTAGTACATTTTAGAAGTCATAAAGAGCTATATTGTGTAATATTTCATTTGATCTCTAAAAAATTATTTCAACAAATATTATTGATGGTCTTCTATGTCTTGGCGCTGAATTAAATGCTGAGTATTTATAGATTTACAAAATATATACTATTCCTGATAACATGAAACATACAGTGGTGAAGATAAAAGTTAAACTAATTACATAAATCAATAGTCATTGCTTACAATTTTGGAAATTGAAGTAAAGTTGACATGAGAAACCTCCTTGTCCTCCTTCCTCCCAATTAGTAGACAACCTCACCTAGTCTATAAGGTAGACATGCCTATAAGATAAATAAGATCTGTTTCATTTTATAGCTGATACAATTAAACTTCATAAAGTTAAATTGACCTTGGTCAAGGTCACACAGTGGGTAAAGGGCAGAAGTAACGCATGTCCCGGGATTTATGCTTGATCTGTTCTTTTTCCTATTAGTAATTGCTCAGAACACACACACACACACACACACACACACACACACACACACACGAGTCCTATCATGACAATCTGATTCTTGAGAACAGCATTTGTGAGTTTGCAGGCATTCTGAATGCTGTTGTCTTTCAAGGTAAATATTAAATAAATAACAGTCACTATTATTGAATAATTTAATTGTATTGTTAACTATACATTGTATTGCTATGTTAATTATAAATTTAAAAGATGATTATTTTTAATTGACCTAACGAAGATACAGTCACATATGTTCTCAGTGTCATGCTGAGAATTAAAACAAACCACTGGGATAAAAAGTGATTGGGTAGCCAGAACAGTTTCTCTAAATAAGTGAAAAGGAAAAGAATAATCACGACTCAGAGATCCAGATACGGACATTTTAACATGAATACAGTTAGTTTGAGACATGGAGAGTAGAATATATGTTATTGGAAATTAGCAAAGGGCCAGATCATGTGTGGTTTTTGATAGGCTGGGACAGAAATTTCAAGTTTATTTTAACAGCTATGGGAAGACTTTGAAGAGTTCTAAGCAGGGAAGTGACATGATCTGACCTATATTTTTGGAAGATTGCTCAGATCAAAATCTGTTGGGATCAAGTGGGCAGTTGGAATGGAAATAATGGCTGGGCCAACTGTAAATAGTATTTAAGGATCCTTTATAGGAGGTCAGAGGGTATAAAAGAAAAAATATATATATTTATAGGACCAGAGGTGAAAACCATAAAAATTAGGACAATGAAAAAGATTTGTGGTAAGCAAGAGAGTGAAAATTAGAAGAAATATTTGAACAAGCAAGATGAATAATCAGACGTGGATAACCTGATAAAAGACACTCATAGGCAAATGTGGGATGGAAAGATGGAAACTTAGTCATTGTCATAAACCCTTCATTTCATCCAGATCCCTTCTGTGTTCGGAATCTCTGATTTGGCAATCTATCTATAATCACTGGTTTTCCTATGTTTAAAACTCTATACCCTCAGAGTCTTTCCAGAGTACTACCATATAGGGTGCAATAACATAATTTTGCTGAGAACAAGGACTTTAGATGCAGGTAGACCATAGTTTAAAATTCCACGCTACCAATTTCAGGCCATATGAAAGATCAACTGACAACCTCACTGATCCATGGTTTTCTCATTGGTAAAAAAGGATTATCAATAGCACATACCTCCTAGGGTTGCTAAAGGCAACAAAAAGTATAATCCATAAAAAGTACGAACATAGCATTTGGAGCATATGAAGATACTGTGAGCTGTTTTTAACATTATTATTAGTTATATGTCAATATAGAATTATAAAAATCTACTTTTAATATTCCTTACATGTCATTTGGCATAAAATTGATTTATTGCTCACTAAAAGGTAGTATTTACTTAAGGTCAGGGATATATAATTATGCCCTATATTTCCTTTATCTATATGCTTTTCTTTATCTTTATTTTTGTTGTTAATTTGATAAAGGAAAGTTTCACAATCTCTACCCATTGTTGCCTGCCCTCCTCACACTCCCCACCCCACTCCCCTGCCACTGGTACTTATCTGAGGCAACCAATTCAGCAGCCTCAGTATATGTTTTCCCTCATATTTTTCCATTTTGTGCAAACCTATACAGATATATTGCGGGGTTTGTACTCACAAAGTGGAGCTCACACTATATAAAGAGCTCTACAACTTAATGCATTCTGGACATTTTTCCACATGAATAAATTACAATCTAATTCTTATCAATGACTGGAAAATATTTCATAATATGAATATATTACAGTATCTTCAAGCACTCTTCCATTGATGGGTATTTCTAATGAGTACAGCTTTTGTTTGTTTGTTTGTTTGTTTGCCTTGGTTGGGTTTTTGCTGTTACAAGTATTGTTATACTAAACACAGCATGAATTTATATACTTATGACTGACAGCATCAATTCATCAAAATCAGAAGATAATTCAAAGACTGCTACTTCCTATATTATGTTCCTTACAGGTATATAATATATGCACATTAAAATGAATTCTGATAAAATGTATTTAGGTTTTCAGCCTTCATTATTACTCATATGGAAAGAGGTATTTATTTTACAAAAGATGTTTATCCCCTCTTTTTGTTTGTTACTCCCTTTTGGTTTTATCAGATCCAAATGAAAGAAAAATTCAATTTAAATTTAATAAATTGGTGCTTGTTTTCTAGAAAACATTTTGATTTGTCTCTTTTGACTAAAAATTCTTTATTGCAAATATACAAGTTCAATGGATCATTAGACTGTCTAATGGAAAAGTTATTAACTATTTAAAATCTAGAATTATGTATTTATGCATATACCCATATGCATTTGTGTACATTAGAATATGCATGAAAGATCACACAGATAGGTTATTCCTTCACAAACTTTTCTCATCGAGGGTTGTATAGGGAATGAAGGGAATACAAATTACTTGCCACAAATGAATAGAACATCAGTGTTGTGAAGAGCATTCTCTATTATGTCCCACAGTAAACTATTTTTCCCAGGGGAGTTATCAGTAATATTATATTAACATGACAAGAGAAAAATGATTCACTAAACCTACTTTCAATTTTAGGATTACTTTTCAGAAACCTATCAGTTATATAAAAGCTGGAGACAATCTAGACAACAACATACATCTTGAGCTGTAATAAACTTTTGATAGAATTTAGAAATCTGCTACTCAGGTTTATGTTGCTTATTAGAGAGTGCATTCCTTCTACAAAATGAGTCTTGTTTCATAAAGTTGACTACCATAGAGACCACCTTTGAGAGGTAGACTTTATTCATCTAGATATGTTAACACACCCTCTTACGAGCATCGGCATGTGAACATCTGTGTTCCGGTTGGCCTAAGTGTCTTAGGATCATACAATATGGATATTCTAAGGGAGAGGCTTGCAAACTATGTTTTGGAGGCTAAATTTGACCACGGCTTGTTTTTGTACAGGCTTTGAGACCAAAAAAAAAAAAAATAGGTTTTTATATTTGAAAAGAATCATGAATTATAAGAATAATATATAACTAAGAATCTTTGTGGTCTACAAAGCTTAAAATATTTACTATTTGGTCTTTGATAGGAGAATTTTGCTGATCTCCGAGCTAAGGTCATGTTTAAATATTTTTTAAAAATCTTTTAAAGTCCCCAAGTTTATTTGTTACAGCTTTTGTCTATTACAGGAATAAAAGTTGCCTCCTTTCTTAATTTGATTTCAAGGTGAAAAAGGGCAAAGTGCCTTACGAAGTTGAGTTGCATTTGCTGAAAATATCTTCTGTAAACACACACAGAAGAAAAGAACAGCCTTCAGAGAAAGAATGCTTTCAAAAAGGAAATGTGTAATGCAAAATTGTTCTGTCCATAAATGTTAATTTCCCTTTGCCTGCGTTCGTTATTATCTGCTCAGCTATCCAGCTATCTCGCTAGGATGTTGTAAACTGAGATAAAAAGGGATCTGAGCTCTTCCCTAGGTGCTATATTGATCTAAAGCGTTGCTATGGTAATTTATTATTGAAGAGATTATAAATGAGAAACTCTTCTGCAAGAAGAACTACTCTAGGAGAAAGTTTTGAGGCAATAGTGTTACCTTGCTATGTATAATATTTGGAGGTATTTTTTCATATCTGAAACCTCTAACTATTTCCTCCTCCCTCTTCTAAATCTCTGTAGCAGGTGAGCTCCATTTCCTGTGTCATTGACTAACAGTAGGCACCTTTCTTGCTATATGCCCCATAACTCAAAAATAAATTTCCATGGTGATGAATAAACTTGAAGGAAAAAAACAGTATTATGGACAAAAACATTGAGTAGACATTTAAGGGAAATGTAGAATTCTGTTATTTCAAAGCAATAAGTACATGATGCCATATCTAGTTCCTTTATTCCTATAAGGATAAAATGCCTTGCTCTGACAGTAGTAGACCAGGACCAGGTCCTAGGGCTCTCAAGTGCCTATCCAGTATTCTCGTCATTACTTTTTGCAATAAAAAGAAATAGAAATTGGAAGAAAAGACAAAATATGGAGCTTGAAAAGCAAGAAAATGAAAGAAAAACGAAGTATGTAAGTACACATTTAAAGGTATATAGAAAATGACATACAGGATCTCCATATGAGAAGAAATAGAAAAGTGGATACAAAGTGTGTGACATACTGGCAGTGTATGTTCTTATTCACCAAGGCCAGGATTATCCCTGGTGAACTTGGGCCAAATTGCCATGACAATAATTAGCTCTAGTACTTTGACAGATCATTATGAGAACATTAGCAGGGCATTAGTGAGAACTACCCATTTTTCACACATTGATTAGATGTCATAGTTGGCTCATTAGTGTATTGGTGTCTAATAGCTGCAATCTAACTAGCACTTTCCTCCTTCAGCTGAGATCTAAACCTGCTAACCTCAGACCAAACCACGTAAAGGGACTTTGTTAAACAAGTACATGCTCATCTCACTTGTTTAAGAAAAAACTCGTTAATCAAACCAGAGAATTATTTGGCCTATCTCTGCTTGGCAATGCATAGTTATCTACCATCTTTCCCTGATTAAAATGACATGTTAAGCACTTTAGAAAAAAATACCATACCAGTATCCTCCACAATTTGTTTCATTACTTCCTAGCCTGCTGCTACCTCATGTCTCAATTCAGGATAAGATTACCTCTTACTTTACTGCCTTTATTCTGAAGAATCTTCTCATATTTCAACCATCTCAGTTATCAATTGCTTTGGCTTCTGAAATCAGTAGCTTAGTTGTTCTTAACAGCCTGTACATTAGGATCACCTAAAAATATTTCATAGACATCCTATAATGCATGGCCTACATCTCAGCCCAACTGAATCAGAATTTTTTAGAAGTGGGACCTGGGTATTCATATTAATTTATTTTCTTATGCTCGCAAAGTGAGCCTGAAGTACACTGGGGGTTCAGAACTGCTGTATTCTGAAACATATAATTAGACCCATTAACCTAGGATACAGAGTGAGGTGGGATATATACAGTGATAAAGTTAACAAATCAGCTGGATTACTCCCAATATTGATGACAGATGGTACACTGTTCTCAGTACATGCAAATGTTCTAAAAATCCAAAGCAGAGAAAAGGTAACTTTGAGGGGACGTTTTGTGATTTTTTTCCCTTTTCTTGCATACTACCACCTGTCCACCCACACACAAAACACATTTAATTTTGAGTCATGTATTTTAGTAGGTACAATTTCCTCATACTATTTTATGAGTAATTATGTTTTTCTGATTCAAAGCAGTCCAGCATGGATACCAGGGCAAAGCTCTACCCTCTCTTTTTTAACTTTCACTTGTCAAAACAACACTGACTAGAATATGTGAAATGAATTATTGAGGTGCTGGGCCCTAAGCAGTCACTGAAGCTGGCTGGATTATAGGACAAGCAGGGGTGCGTGTAAGTCACTTAAGCTTCACTCAGTCACAGGGTCAGAATCTAGCTCCTTTTATTTCCACAGGAAACTCAGGAAGAAGGAATGAAAAAAAACACAAAACCAAGAGAAAGAAGGTGAAAAGGAAATGCTGTGTTTATGTGAGTCTTTCCCTAAGAGTCTAAAAGGACAGATTGAAATTAGGTAGAACAGAAATCAGCCACACCACCTTGGCCAAGATATTTCTCATATTCTGGATTCAGTTTCTATATATGTTGAGAAAGTTGGTTAAAATCCTTTAATTCTCAGCAAGCTTTAAAGTGTTATGATTCTATGAGACAACTTCTTAGAACACAAATAGTAAGGTGCGCATAAGCTGACTTCAGCAATGTAAAATAGATCCTTGCCATGCAAGGATTTATTTTTTATTATTCCCACTACTTGAGAGCACTCTTAAAGGTGCAAGGAAAACAGTACATTGTAACTTCACAAAGGCCAAGTTGAATCTCAAGTCCAAAGAGGCTACTGTGTAGAGAATCTGAAGCCTGTCCAGCCTCTACTTCAATGCAATGCGTCCATTCTCTATGCAACTTTGCAAATTTAAGGATTCACAAGTCTCAGGATATGTCTCATGATTATTAAGAGATGCTTGTAAGTCAGCCAGCATTTTATTGGAATGCCTTCCCTTAATATGCCTGCCTATTTTTAAATATCTACTCTGTGTAGTTACCATTTGGGAAATTGAACAGAATAAGCAATTTTAAAAGACAATGAATGCCTTGAGTACTGTTTGGGGTAGTGTTTTATATAAGCAAAAGAAGATTAGCCTTTGTGGTGTTAGTAGGTATGTGCATATTAAAATTTTTGAATTGTGCATAAAATAAAGCAAGAAATAGTTATTATTATTATTGAGATTAATAATAAAAATAATACAAATAGCCACCATTTACAAAGTACTTACCATGGACCAGAAACTGTGCTAAATTACCTTTTATATATTATCTTATTTAATCCTCAAAAAACAACTTTGGGTAATTATGCTATTATAATTTCATTTTATAGATGAGGAAACTAATTTTGAGAGAAGCCCAAGATCACATGGATCGTAAAGCAGTAGAGGCAGGTTTGCAACCCAGATCTGCTTAAAGCCCTAAAGCTCCTAGCACATAGTAACTGCCAATAACACAATGGTTAAGATCATGGGACTTAGAGCCAAAAGGGTATCTAAGAAGCTCTTCTCTCTCCAACAGATCCTATATTCAGGTACAGGGCTACTTCTCCTGAATCCAGTTCTGACCAGACTTCTCTGATTAAAAGAAGATGCTCATGCCTTTATATCTCCTACCTCCAAAATTCAACCATCTCAGGTAAACATTCAAGGTACTCCGCCATCTGGTCTTGGTCTGCTTTGACAGTCTTATTGTTCACTAATCCACTACAGTATCCTAATACAGTCATATAGTACGCATTCTTCTCTCTCGCTCTCTTTCACACTCTTTCTCAAGAGAGATGGGGTTTTAGTCTGTTGCCAAGGCTGGATAACAGAGGTTCTATCCTAGCTCACTGCAGCCACGACCTCCTAGGCTCAAGCAGTCCTCCTACCTCAGCATCCCAAGTAGGTAGAAATACAGGTGCACATCACCACACTTGGCTAACTTTTGTATTTTTTGTAGAATTGGTGTTTTGCTATGCTACCTTGGCTGGTCTCAAACTCCTGGGCTTAAGTGATCCTCCTGCCTTGGCTTCCCACAGTGCTGGGATTACAGGTGTGAGCCACTGCACCTGGCCAGTACATTCTTTTCATTTATGTAAGACACCATTTTCAATTTGGATCCTGCAGCTTATGTGTTCAGGGAAGCTTTAATGGAAAAAGTGACATTTCAACTGGATATTGAAGGATGACTAGAATTTTGACAGATGGAGGCTGAAACAATGAAAGAGGAGAGGAGAACATCTGGGATAATGTGTCTAGTCAAATAAAGTCATGGGCCAAGATACAGAAGAACAGAATATATTAGGACACAATGTTTATCTTATACAGAGAGTCAAGGAGGACAACAATTACATTTAAAAATAAAATTTGGTATCACATGATGGAGAACATGGATACCAGGCTAAGAAGTATTTACTTTATACTGTAAGCATATGTAACTAATAAAGCTTTCTAATAATGTAGCATTGACAGGAGTAGCATTTAGATAGGAAAATTAGTCAGGGTCTGACATGTAGGATAAATGGAAAGGTAAAAATCTAGATCCAGAGTGACTGTTTAAGAAACTTAGGCGAGGCTCTAGGAATAAAGGTATATTGACAGAAAATGACTGAGCCTGACTATTTATAATGCTCAATATTATAAATAAGGAGTCATTACAATTAGAACTAATTAGATATTTAATGTCAGATAGAGAAGACTCAGAGAACACCTAGTATACACAGAGGTGTTTAGTAAATGTTAGTTGACGGGGTAGATGAGTTTAAGCACTCAAGAACCATAGTCCAAATATCACATGTACCCTAAAAATATATACAACTATGTATCAATAAAAAACTAGGCTGGGTGCAGTTTTTTATTGCACTTTGGAAGGCCAAGTTGGGGGGATCACGAGGTCAGGAGTTCAAGACCAGCCTCACCAAGATGGTGAAACCCTGTCTCTACTCAAAATGCAAAAATTAGTCCGGCGTGATGGCGGGTGCCTGTAATCCCAGTACTCAGGAGGCTGAGGCAGAGAACTGCTTGAACCCGGGAGGTGGAGGTTGCAGTGAGCCAAGATCACGCCACTGCACTCCAGCCTGGGTGACAGAGACAGACTCCATCTCAAAATAATAATTACAATAATAATAACAACAACTAACAACCATAACAAACAAAAACTGACAAACATAATCCAATGGTTCCATACACAAAAGATGAAATTGAAACAGGAAAGCAGTGTTTTGGGTTTTTTTTCCCCCCATGGAAAAGATAAGTTGGGGTTTAGATGTGAGCATCTAAATGAGAAGGCAAACAACATTGGGATTTCCTAGTGCAAATATAAAAATAATATAGAAACTGAGATTGAGTCACTGACACATCATACATGCATATAGATGTAGATATAGAAATAGATATAGGTTTGATGTGATTGAAAATATCTACTTTCATAATTGGAACTAAAAAGAAAGTATAAAAATAAAAGACCATAGGAATATACCCACATTTGAATTCATGGTGGTGGGGGTGAGTAGAGAGAGAGTGGCATTGTAGCCAAGAAAGAAACAGACACGCTGAAGATGGTGTAGTAGCGGAACAAATATCGCAGAAGCACGAAGAGAAAAAACAGGCCTCCTGACTAAGAAATTAGGAAGTCATTAGCAATATGCATACATTGAATCTATCTTTCAGATTTCAAAAACTATTTTGGTTGATCCACTTGAAGGGAAAGGTGGAGGGACCGATGTTGAGTATTTTTTGTTTGTTTGTTTGAGCTTTTGATTCTCAATTGTTCTTGCCATTTTACAGCTTTGCACAATTTACACCCAAAGCTGCCTCTATCACTCAAAGGCACATTACTCTGGTACTGGCTGGATCTAACTAAAGGACATTTTTAGTTTCATAAATTTTTTTTAAATGAAAATAAGGGCTCTAAAACACATGAAATATTTTATTAGATGCCAACAGAAAGCTCTGAAGAAGAGGAGACAGAGAGATTATACGCATCTCTTTACTTCTTTTCCAAAGTGGTTGCCCAACAATTTGGGAATGATTTAATTTTCAGCTTCACTGTCTTCTCTCTTTCTCTGATCCTTATCCCCAATAAACAAAGTAAAGAGACTGAAACATCCAAAATGTTCCTTTGAAGATGATGCCAAAGTAATCCGGCAAAATATAACTATAACTCTTTTCACCAATCTTAATGTACATTGGGACCACAGTTTTGAAAGTTCTGGGCACAAGCCCATTTGAAGGTAAATCAAGGCTGACGGCAGGCAACTTAAAAAAATAAAATAAAATAAAGATGAACCCAATTTAAAATAAACTGGAATTAAGAATTAGGAGGCCAGGCCAGAGAAAGAGGAGGTGCATTTGCGAGTCTCCAGGAGCACTGCTATGCAAAAGCAAAAGGAACCAGTCAAGAAACCCAAGTTCTAATTGCAGATGTTACATTTGTGTCTTGGAGGGATGGGAAAAAGGGTTTTAGCAGTCAGACAGGATGCTGAGACTTCTCGCCTGACCTTGGGACAAGACAATCTGCTTTTTAACTGGAGGCAACTGTAATCCATTCTGTGAACAGATGGCATAGAGGAAAAAATGCAAACACGGGCTCTCTAGTGTCTCTTCCAAAAGCTAGCCTACTTCCAGCTGTGGTAGAATAGGCAAAAGATGATTTTTTTTTTTTTTTAAAGGTGCTAGTCGGTGTGGGAGAGTGGTGTTAAGAACAGAAAAGATACTTTCCAACAGACTGATAGTCAGAGAGGACCTGCCTTGGCCACAGTGATGCTGGATAAAGTTGTACTGCAATCACTTTCATATCAGTTATATCTCTTAACTCTTTTGGATCATCCATGATTTCCCCCTCCAAAACAGGCCTATATTTTTGTCCATCTAATAATAACAAAACACTCTGGGTATTTCTCATTAGGACTACTTAAAAGCCAGAAACTTCACTGCTAAATTTGGTCAGATGATTTGCTAATGCACAGCAAGGTCACAGGAAAAGATGTAGCAAGAGGAAACATTTCCCTGGACATAAATCAGAAGGAAAATACACATGCAAGAATGAATGCCCATGAAATGTCCAGTGGTGGACAGTATTAGCTTTGAATATGATGTTAATATGTATTTTGTGTTGGAATTCTCTACTGACTTCTGAACCTAGAGAGTATTGATATCAATATAACTATCACTAATTCTGTGAAATTTTTATTTAAAATAATAAAAAGGTAGTGTTAGACTTAATAAAATGATAATTACTGAGAGTAGAGTGTGCAGGTTTTAGCCCAAGGAATGACCACTCCCACAGCTAACTCTTACTGCTGCATAATGTTTAAACAAATGGTGACAGTTTTGGCTGCAACATTAAATGCCTACCAGTTGTGAATGCTACAGACAGAAATTTCTATAATGGGTGGCAACTTGGCCTTGATTAACTCAGATGGAGCCTCCAGGTAAAAAATTCAATATATCTTCTATATTTAAATTTTATATGTACGCATATGTACGTATATAATTTATATATATGTTATATACAAATCATATATTTATATAATTTATACATAAAATATTATAAACAATTTATATATATTATATATAAATTATATATTTATATAATACACACACACACACACACACACACACACAATTAGTTATTCAGCAACATTCAATAATAGCAACCAGGTGCCAAACACGGTTTGAAGGATCTAGATTTTCAAAGATAAATAAAGACACCATAACCAAGACACTGAAAGCAATCATGTGAATTAAAAATTATAATCCAGAGGATATGTTTCATGCTAGAGACTACAGGTGCCATAGTTTCATGATAAAGTGAATGCCAGTTCCTCTCGGTTCAGTTTACAAGACTTCACATAGAAGGTAAAGCTTGAGTAGGATCTCCAAGGATAGGAATTAGTTTATCACGCAATCAAAAGACAGAGGTTAGTTAAGGGCACTCCAAAGAATAGTCATGTATGAAGGCAGGGAAACATATAACAGCATGGTGCATTTGAGATAACGGAAGCAGTACTGCAGAGTTGGAAAGAAATGCAAGTAGGCAATGGAAGGAAAGGCAAGAACCATCAGCTGGGCTTGGTGGCATGCCCCTGTATTCCCAGCTACTAAGGAGGCTGAGGCATGAGAATTGCTTGAATCTGGGTGGGGGCAGAGCTTGCGGTGAGCCGAGATTGTGCCACTGTACTCTAGTCTGGGCAACAGAGTGAGACTCCATCTCAAAAAAACAAAAAAAGGGGCCGGGCGCGGTGGCTCAAGCCTGTAATCCCAGCACTTTGGGAGGCCGAGGCGGGTGGATCACGAGGTCAAGAGATCGAGACCATCCTGGTCAACATGGTGAAATCCCGTCTCTACTAATACAAAAAATTAGCTGGGCACGGTGGCGCGTGCCTGTAATCCCAGCTACTCAGGAGGCTGAGGCAGGAGAATTGCCTGAACCCAGGAGGCGGAGGTTGCGGTGAGCCGAGATCGCGCCATTGCACTCCAGCCTGGGTATCAAGAGCGAAACTCCGTCTCAAAAAAAAAAAAAAGGCAAGGACTATGCTAACAGTAACAATAATATCCATATTCCGCAGTCAGTGGGGAGCCTATGAAGTGTCATATCTTCTCAGATTTTTGTCAGTGGTCTGCTCATATCCCTTCCACTCTCCTATCATTTTCATGTACTCTGCCTTCCAGTGGGGTTCACTGAGAACAGCTGACACCTGAAAGTCTTTGTCAGGGTGCTGTCCTCAGGCTGCTGGTTTGTTCTGTCTAACATATAGAGCTCCCGAAGTGACCAGGACTTAAATTTCCCTTGAAACTTCTCTGTGGTGTTGAGCCAAAGTTGTCCACAGTGGGATTTTACATCATATTGTACTCCCATTTGGAATTCTTCCTGTTACTTAGCCATTTTTCTACTTCTGTACTGATTTTTCCAGGGAATGATTCCTGGAAAATCACGTTGATACTACTGAAGGCAGCAGTGGACCATCTGGAGCAGTGGCAGTAGTGGCAGGAGCAGCTGTGGGAGCAACAGTGGCAGTGGGCCCCCTGTGCTCTGTGTCCCCTGTGTCCCATGTCCCCAAGGTAGGTGACTGCACTGTCTCACCCTCGTGCAGCCAGGTAGGACCCACCTGCAGGCCAGCAATCTCCACTGCTCCAGACCCTGGCCCTGCATTGCCTCTCTCTCTCTGCTGCTGCTGCAGAAAAGAGGTGGACAGTCCTTGGAGCCTGCCCCTGGGAGACCTCTGGAGCCCACCACCCTGGGGGCCTCCACAGTGGGGTTGGGTGGAGTCACTCACTAGCAGGGGAGCAATATGATCGGGCAGGAAGGTTGTGGGGGTGGGGGAATGGAGGGACTCAGAGGCAGAGCTGGGACAGGGGCAGTGCCTCGCTTGCACATGGAGCATGGGGGCTGGGCCCAGGATGGGAAGTGGGAGCGGTGACAGGTGCAGGCTTTAAGGATCTGGCCAACAGTGTAGCCACTGCACCCACCCCAACTGATGGCCTCAGTTTCTTGCGCCTTGGGAAAAGGCTCTCTGCAGGGCTGCCCAGGGCCGCATCCTGAGGTCCATCTCCCATTGGAGTGACTGCCAACCCTGATGCTCCAAATGGCCAGTCCCAGGGCTGCAATCCACTCCCAGAGGCACCCCACAGGCAGGGCCCTGAGCCCAGAGACGGGAGCCTTGGGCCACCCCTGAGCAATAAGACCATGGGAAGAAACTGCAGAGACATCACACCTTGGAAGCCTAATTAATAAACAAAAAAAATACAATTCCAAAGCTTTTGAAGTATTTTCACAGGTTTAAAATATAAGTAAAGCTAGCAAAAATATTTAAATAATAGTGATATAAAATTATTAATGTGTCCTTGAGTTCACACTTGTGTCCATTATGAAGCAGTCATATCATTTTTAAATATTTGGATAGTCAAGGGCAATATATGTCTTTTTTTTTTTTCCCTCTAGGCAGGCTGTCAGGCAACCCTATTAGAAAATAGGCAATTTTCCTGTGGCCAGTAAAAGCCAACCTACAGAAGGGAAAAGTAACAATGGGAACCAAAGAGGCTGAAATACTTTAAAAATCAAAACATATTCCCCTTCCATGAAGTGGCTTTACTTGCCCTGTTTCTAATCATACCTTAGTTTTCCAAGCAGATTGTACAATCTGAGTCATTCTCTAGAGATAATACTGGGTGCAGTACTCTTCAAAGACAGGATTTGTGCTTGCTGGCAGCTCCCAGAGCTCTGTTCTGTCTAGAAGTTAAGATCTCCAGAGTGGCTTATGGGCTTTGTGCAATTTCTATCTGCACCCAGACAGCCGGACTTCATTTCATTTTATTTGCATTTAATAATAAGCCATCTTTCCTTAGCCCTTAAATTGTGAATTATGAAACACTATCAAATCCTCTCTTCCCATATTCAAGCTACACTTACTTTGAAACAAACTCATTTGTAACATGCTGGTTCCTGGGAAGAGCTGAGCTGTGTGCCTTGCATTTCAGGGTGGGAACTATTCTATTTCTTTTGGGGCTACAAATGCCATTCCTGATCTAATGTGAACACTGGGAATGGCAGAGAAAGCTTTGTGGTGGATTCATCTTTAATTATTAAAACCGGAGAGATCATTCATGCTTCTTTGAAGTTTTTATTTTATTTTCAGTTAAAAAAAAAATGAATGTGCAAGTCACTACATGTGAAGCAAGGTAGGTTGTGAGAGTAAAAAGAAAAAAAACCCAAATAGAATGATAGAAGAAATGAAAAATAGAGAGGAATAGTGGTTGCAAAGGGGAAAATAACTGTAAAAATGAGAGCAAAAGACAGGAATGGCCTACCTTGTAGGAAGCTGTGCACAGCTCTTGATAATATTTAAAAATAAGTGGATTTGAGATCTCTTTGCTAAATCATTGTCAGTCTACATAAATGCCACTGTATACTGGTAGCCACAGGGCTTACAAAAGCTAATAATCAAAGAAAGGTGAAGGGTGAGGGGAAAAGATTTTACATACTAACACTTGCTGAGAGATTGTGTCTTCTACCAATGGATGTGGAAGAAAAACATGTATTAGTTCAATAAATTGAGGAAGCAGGAATAGGGTGAGGATTTGGGAGGAGAAAAGAATCACAGCCAGAATAAAAAGTCACTTGATATCAAGCATCAAAGATCTCAGTGTGTGGTTTTTCTTTCTGCTTAAAATTGTCCAGTCCCAGTAATTAGAATGGGAGCATAACAAGGGGGCTGGTCTGAGTCATGCACTATTGAGTCAAAATTACAGCAGGTTGGCACGTGTTACACAAAAGGACTTTTGCGTGTGGAGGTGGGAGGAAGGTGTCATTTTTCAGGAGAGAATGTCAAAAAAGCTTTCCTCTGGCTCAAGGTATGTTGACAAAATTAGCCATATGGGCTAGAGAAATCTCCTTGCAATTCCTAGAATTCTCTAGGCAAGCCCCTGCCTCAGGGTGTTTTCACTTGGTTTTCTTTCAACCTGAAGTGCTTTTCCCTCAGCCTACCCTTTTTAAAATACACCCCCTCACACACACATACAAACCTTTGATAACCATATATCTTTTTACTTAATTTTTGTTCTTCATAGTACTTGTCACTATCTAACATAATATTTACTTACGTATTTCTAATACTATCTCCCTACACTACAATGCAAGCTTCTGGAGGAAAAAAAATGCCATGTGTTTTATTCACTGCTTTAGTGCCCAGTGCTAGAATACTGCCAGGCAAGAAGTGAATACTCAATAATTATTTTAGTGAATGCACAAATGAAGAAATGAACAGCCCGGTAATATAGTCTTGCTAAAGTTCTTACAAAATGAATTAGTAGAAAATAAATGGGAATTATACACACACACACACACACACACACACACAAATCTCAGAGAAAGTCACCACTCAGAGAAAGCGTATTTCTCTTGTAGCACGAGTCACAGTATGTGTCCCACATGGCCAGAAGTGGTAGGCTGTAGGCCAAGCTCAATTCACTGGTCACACGAGTAACCCCAGGAAAGGCCTGAAATTTTTCTTGCCTTCAGCACACATCTGTAAATTTGTTTTGATGCCTGCCTTCCACTTGAGTGCTTTTTACATTGTTTTGTAGATTTTTCTTATGCGTCTTTTATGTGAATATGTAACTTCTAAAACAGGGTTAAATATACTTTTACATAGGCATTCTGTATCCAGTAGTAAACATATGATGCAGGATTGGTCAATGTGATAATTTCTACCATCCCAAAGTTTACTCTCTGATGCAGAAAAGCAAATAATAAACTGAACCATAAATTTAAGACACATAATAAAGACATAATTAGGATTTATAATATCACTATATAGTCCTGAGCTCTACACTTGTATTCTCAGTATCTAACATGGCTTAGTTAGACAACATTATCTGTTCAATGAGCAAAAAGTAAAAATACACATACAACACTGTGGAAAGTGAGTATTCACTGAGAAAAGGAGAAACGAAGAGAGAGAAAATTCTATCAGATAATCACGTGTGATCAGAGACACTGTCTCCCTAATTGCTAAATTCCCAGTCCATAGGAGAGTATCTGGCTTAGCAGGTATTCAAATAGTCATGAATCAATGGATAATTTCAATAATGTTGACTGATTAGCTGACAAAGCTCTATGAAGGATAGAGGTTTTGATAATTCTTATTTGTTTTTATGAAATAGAAAGAGATGGTCCTTAGACTTTGCAGCACCTAGACTACATGGGAAATCACCTGAAGAATGAATGTGTTTGGAAAAGCATTAGAAAAGTGTATTTAAGGAGGGTTAAGACTATTTGGCTTCTAATTGGTAGAAGCATAGAGTCTGTAATTTAGAAAATAAGTGTCTTGGCCGGGCGCGGTGGCTCAAGCCTGTAATCCCAGCACTTTGGGAGGCCGAGGCGGGTGGATCACGAGGTCAAGAGATCGAGACCATCCTGGTCAACATGGTGAAACCCCGTCTCTACTAATACAAAAAAAAATTAGCTGGGCACGGTGGCACGTGCCTGTAATCCCAGCTACTCAGGAGGCTGAGGCAGGAGAATTGCCTGAACCCAGGAGGCGGAGGTTGCGGTGAGCCGAGATCGCGCCATTGCACTCCAGCCTGGGTATCAAGAGCGAAACTCCGTCTCAAAAAAAAAAAAAAAAAAAAAAAAAAAAGAAAATAAGTGTCTTGAATATGTTGTCAGTATAAATGGGCCATTCATGTATTAAGAATCTATATGTACCAGCCTGTGCACTAGATGCTAAAAATGAATAAGACTTCACTGTTCTCAAGGAGTTGGCAGTCTTGTGAAGCAGAAACATGACAATATAAATGAATCCAATATTAATCCAACAGACAGTGTTAAATATAAAAGGGTTACCTAACCAAGAGAACTGGTAGGTTAGGGAAAGTTTTCCAGAGGGAGTGAAAAGTGAGATAAGAACTGAAGGAAAAGCTGGAGTTAGGCAGGGGAAAGATTGGAAGCAGAAATGTGAAAGAGAAACCTGGACATTGAAAGGCATGGAAGAAGTTTAGTGTGATTAAATTTCAAATGGACTGGAAAGCAAGAGCAAGTAGAGGTGGACAGAGAAAGTGGGCAGAAAATGATCTAAAATAAGACTAGAGAAGCAGGTCAGTAGGAGCAAGATTACAAAGGACTTGATTGTCTTTGGAAGACAATGTAATTTTATTCTAAGAATAATGGGGAGCAATTGAAGAATTATAAGGAAGGCAATGATATGATTAGAGTAGAATCAACATTTAGAAAGCAGTAATTACAAAATGTAGAATAAATTGGAGGGGCAACACAGAGCACTGAATATTCCACTGGAGGTGCTTTTAAAGATCTAAGCAAGAAATAATATAGGCCCGAGTATGGGCAGTAATAATGGGAGAGAAAATAAGAAGAAACAGAATTGGGATGTTAAAGAAGAGAGATGTTAAGCAAAACCGGCAGGGACACACTACAGAAAACACTGGTAAAGAGAGGAAAAGAGATGTTGCAAAGTGATGAGGATCAAACACAGAGGAGCAGCACCTGAAATGGGTAATACAGAGACATTTCTGTTGACTGATGAGATCATAGAGGTTCTGTCAATAAGCAGAGGTGGGGGCAGTTAGTGATAAAAAAAAAATACTGTGCGTGGGTCTTCCCTTTTGACTCTGAAGGTTGAAGTCATATGCTCTGGGAAGTCATGGAGAGAAAGAATTCCTTTTGATCCGCAAGTTTATATCCCATTGAGCAAAAGCTACTGACCAGCAGTCCAGAGCCTATGTGAATTATCAAAGCTGACATCTCATTGCACATCTACAAGCATACACATATCCAAAGTCTGTCTTCAACACACTTATGTAGAAAGCATTTGCAAGATATAGCAAGAGACTGCATTCAGAATGCTGTGTGTGTGCTTCTGAGCTTGGTGGCCAAAAGGAAATAAACAAAACAAAACAAAAAATCAAAGAAAAGTTGCAAAATCAATGTTTAAAAAACTCAATTCTGGTTTAAATGTTTTTTTCTATGCTTCATTTCATCTGAACTACTCAGGAAATCTGAGGACTAAATATTAAGGCTAGAATTTACTTTCCACAAATCTAAAAAAACCCTCAATTTTCTTGCTTTTCTCATACATACCAGGAGAAATTAGCTGAATCATTTATTTTGTTCTTGCTTTGCACTATTAGGCTACAGTTTTCTAATGAGGTTTCCCTTTTCTCTAACAGCCTTAGCCCACTAGATAGGCAAATATGTCAACATTTGAAATAATTATTATACATTCAAAAAGTCATGTGCCTTCCGTGGCTGGCTTGCCCACATCAGTACCACTTTCAGCCAAGTTTGATCTTGTTTCTTTTAGGCACCACTTTTGTTTGCTGAGAGCATTTCCCCCCATATTCCACCTTTTATTCTTTTTTTAGTAATGTATTTACTTTACAGTTTGGTTGTACTGCTATTGTCACCCGTGTATATACACTAAATAACACGGGATGGCTCCTCTAGCAAATAGTGTCCCATCTCTCCTTAGAAAGAATTATGTAAATTCAGATCCCAACAAGAGAAGACCCACTGATAATAGTGAAGTTGTTCTGCTTTAGCTTCATATTTTCCTGGGCAAACTGTGGCCTCCAGGACATCCAGGATATGAGCCAGATAAGGGCTAACAATAAACTATTGCTCACTTAATATCCCTCTGTACTTTACCACATGCTAAATATCTCAGAACTTCCATATAAAACCCAGGAAGATTTATTGAAGAAAAACTTGTTGCCCAGGCTGTATTCAGCATCTGGAATGATGTCTTTATTTCATCCTACAGCCTCCCTTGCTGGCTCATTCTTTCTCTTTTCTTTTCTTTTTCCTTCCTTCCCTCCCTTCCTCCTTCCTTCCTTCCTTTTCTTTCTGCTGGCTCATTGATTCTCTTTTCTTTCTCTCCCTCCCTCCCTCCTTTCTTTCTTTCTTTCTGTCTTTCTGTCTGTCTTCTCTCTGGGGTCTTGCTCTGTTTCTGAAGCTGTGGGCAATAGTGCAATCACTGCTCACAGTAGCCTACACCTCTTGGGCTCAGGTAATCCTCCCACCTAAGCCTCCTGAGGAGCTGGAACTACAGGGACTTGTCATCATGCCCAGCTAATCTTTGTATTTTTTGTAGAGACTGGGTTTCTCCAGACTGGTCTCAAACTCCTGCACTCAAGCCATCTACGTGCCTTGGCCTCCCAAAGTGCTGGGATGAGAGCCACTGTGCCTGGCTCACCCTTACAGACATGATCATCCCTGCTAATCCTTCAAGACTCATGTGTAATCTCTTTCAAGTTTTACCTGACCAGCCCTCGACTCTTTCTTTGTGCAGAATTGGATTTCTCTCCCTCAAATCGCACAGCAGCTCATAGATATAATTAGTTCACTATTCATAGAGATAGACCAAGTTAAGGCTATATATGTTCTGTCATATAATATCAAATGCATATATAAAGAGATACATACACATTTATTAAATTGTGTAAGTCTGTTCACTGTGTAGATTGTGATTTTCTTGAGATAAGAGGCTTGGTCTTCTAATTTTTGTGTTCTGACTGCCTAGTAGTATGCAAGTAGGTAGTACTGGTAGGTAGAATAGTTCATATTTTTTAAGAAAATAATTAAACCACTTGCCATTTTATGAAGAATCTTATTTCACGTTTCTAGTGTCGAACATAGTAACCCAAACTAGAAAATTCAGCCACTGTCATTTTTCAATAATACATTTCACTACACCTTTGTGAAAAACATTTGGTGACTCACATCTCAAACTTTGAAATAGCTGATATGCTATTTTAAACTGATAATTTTGTATTTTATTTGTGATTTCACATGTTAGGGCTAAAGACCAATTTAGGCTAATATATCTAAATAGTGAGTAGACATTAGCATATCCATTCATTAAGGTATGATTTGTAATTCTATCACAATAAATAATCACTTTTCATTTAAGAAAGATCTTGACTTTTTCTGAAAAGTGTAATCTTGTGAAACTGATGACTGAGGACAGACCTGGCTAGGAGAGCAAAATGTATGCATGTTACTTATGCCTGTGCTACTCTAATTTAAAAATGGCTTATTTCAATCACCAACAGTAAGAAAATTTTTAAAAACATACAAACAAAACCTCCTTAAGAACTTTATTCAGGCTAAGACATTTTAATTGCTTATATAAATGTAGACATAATTATAACCCTAGAAAGTATGCTAATAATTAATTCACTATTTATTAGCATTAAATAAGACTAAGGCTGTGTGTTTTTATACATATACAGATATACATCATTAAGCATATCTATGTGAGTATATGTACATAACTGACTAGATTGATTTATTCAGAATATGCACTATGACTGTCTTCAGTGTTAAAATATAAAACTAGTCTAAATAATACAGGATACAATAAAACTCCATCAAATACTGACCACGCCTCTGCTCAGCATTCTTTGCACTCTGTTATAACTCAATGGAAATATGTGTATTTTACCTCTGTGGTAAGTACATCTTTAAACGATTCGTCTGGTGAAAACCACTCTTGCCCTCCGAGAATGCTCCTCTGGAATCCACCTATATTTCAAGTGGAAGCTACCAAATTCCCCAAGTCTCTGGACTCAAATGTCAGCATATGATCCAGGTATGGCCAATCACTCTATCCTATTCCTCTGACAGGTGATTAGTCCAGAGAGGGCATGAAACCTAAACAAAGCTAATCAGTCTTCCTCAACTTATAGTCATAAAATAATTGATTGTCCAAAGTGGATTTTTCAAGAGTTAAAGAGAATGTTATTCATAATTATGCTAGAACAAGAAGTTTGCGGTGTCTTAGACAATAAATGCTAAGCAGTAACCTTCTCCCAAGATTTTTCTACATGGCATTAGCCTGAAAGTTTCCTTTTCTTTACAGTTAAAACTATGTAATTTTGAATGTAAGCTCAATAATAAACTATGTATTTCTATTTCCATAAAAATCACTGTGACTGTATTAAGATATTCATCTTAAGAGTTTGTTTTTGCATCTTCTGTTTACTAAACACTTAAATATATGCCACTGATGGTAAATTAACTTTGGAAATATTTGTGTACTTTTAAAGGGCATTCTTTAAAAAAAAAAAAATCCCTTGGTAGAAATTTAATGAATCTACAACTTGGAGAGCATATGTTAACTTAATCCACATTAATAAAATTTAGCTAAAAGATAAAATTTAGCTAAAAGTCTAATTGAAATGATTCTGTGTGCTCTCAAAAATTTATGGGTTCAAATACATATGGGCTTATTATTTTACATATTTTCTCAAGATTTATGCAGCGAATGTGTCTCATACATGATTTATTAACCACATTAAAAGTAGCAAAATGTAGATTTGGCTTAGAAATCTCTCTCACTTTTTTTTTAAATTTATTTTTATTTATTTATTTATTTGAGACAGGGTCTCACTCTGTTGCCCAGGTTTGAATGCAGTGGAGTGATCATAGCTCCTGCAGCCTCAAATTCCTGGGCTCAAGCAATCCTCCAACCTTAGCCTCCTGAGGATCTGGGACTACAGACATGTACTACTATGGGTACTTGTTCAATTTTTTTTTTTTTTTTTTTCACTAGACACAGGGTCTCCCTCTATTGCCCAGGCTGGTTTCAAATTCTTGGCCTCAAGTGATCCTCCAGCCTTGGCATCCCAAAGTCATCTTATATTTTTTTTATATGTTAAAATAGGAGATTAAATGGGAAAGTGTTTTTCCCTTAAAGTTTTAATTCATAAAGAAATCTGAAAATTTAAAAAAAAATGGTAAAAAAGTTCAACATTTTAAATGCTACTGTATATTTTTAGATGCCAAAAATGGGTGCAAATAAGTCTATCTGTTCCACGATTATATTGATTGCAAATTTTAGATTCAGTTGCAAACACAAAATCAAGGTTAAGGATCTAGTTTGTGGGATTTAACGGAGAAAGTCAGAATTCTCTCTGTTTTTAATGTTTTAGAAAATATTAATTTTTCCCTGCTTTGGAAGGGTTTCTAATAAAGTAAAAATATGCCAGTTAGTACCAGATTGGCTTAAATAGATAGTTATAGTAAACTATAAGGCACTTTCTAGTTTCTTGCAAAGTGCCTTACATAGAGTATATGCACAGAAGACATTCAGGAAATAAACAGATTAATGGATGGATGGTGAATGGATGACTGTGGTGGGTAGATGAACGGATGGATGAGAGAATAAATGTTAATAATTTTTACAGTCAGAAGACATGCTCTAATTATTATTACAATGATAATGATGACAATAAAACTCTCTCTACAGATAACCAAGAAATACTGTATTTTAGCTTAACAAAACAGATGGCTTTTTCTTCTCATTAGCCAACCTCAAACAGATCACATGATTCTAAGCAGACAAAATTGTTTTTGTTGTGATAAATAACAAAAGCCACACTTAGAATTTACAGGACAAATATAGGTCATACTTTTTTTTTTTGCTAGAAATTTTCTTCTATATAGACATTCAAACATGTGACCAATTCTGTTTCTCTTCCTCCAAATGTCTCATTTTTTAGTCCCTGAGGTCAGAGTAACAATGCAGCTCAGGACTTTAGACATGTTAACATTGTACAGACCCAGGATTTATTGAAAAAGGGCAACTCAGTGGAAAATTGGAATAAAAAGAGCCCAAAATCATTGAATTCAGAGGCTAAGAGTTTTATTCAAATTGGACTATCTATAAGTTTTAGGTAGTACATAAGTAATATATTTGCTCCTAGAAATAGGCAGCTTGAAAAGACTCAAAGAACAGGCATAGATGCATGGTACTGACCATAATATTTCTGTGAGTAGGAGAGTGGATTAATTTACCACTCTGAACAACAGGGCTGTCTGGGTTGCCATTTGGGAGTGTCTCATTTCCTATTATATTACACTATCAAAACTGAAGGAATTACAGATGCTATGCCCATTACCTTCTAGACAGACAAGTTACTAAATTATTTCTATGAAGAACATGAGCTACTTACTTATCTTCCTGATAAGAACAGAAGACAGGTGGAGAGTGTCTGGGAGACAGTGTGAGAAACTTCTTTGTCTGGCTTGCAAAAATGCCACTGTAAGATGTTCTGTCTGACGGATACACTGTTAATAACAGTCACATTGGCAACATAAAATGCTTCCAACATGATAAATAACTAAAGATGAGGTGTTGCATCTTGACTTTAAATGAACAACAAGCAAACAACATGCAAAACTCCAAGCAAATGAGCAGTTTTGTGATCATCAGAAGCACTAAGTTATAAAATAAGAAAAAGGAAAAAAGAGAGGAGAAAAATTTTTAACGAGTCTCATAAATATTGAGTTCTATAAGGCTCATTAGAGGTGGTATTAATTATTTTTTACAGGTGCCGATATGGAATCCACAGATTTTGAAACCTGCCCAAGATCATGCAGTTAGTTAACAATGGAGAAATAGAATCTACCTTTCTGATCTGCTGGGAAGGAGGTATATGTGAACCATAGCAGGAAAAAAGAGAAATAACTACTTGAAGGTGGGAAAATTAGAAACAGGTAAGATTTGAGTTTATCATTAGTATATGAGCCTAGAAAATTATCTGGCCTCTCAGCAAGAACTTTATGAAATTTCTGGTTATTTTCTGTATTCGCTTTGCTGCAAATTCAAACGATAAAATTTTTGCATAGCGGTTAAATTTCTTTTTTAATATGTTTTAGCTCTGGTAAAAATCTGGGAGTATACATCTGCCAAAAAAAAAAAAAAAAAAAAGGTCAACAAACAACATGGTACCTGAAATTCCTTTCTATTTTGAATACTCACTTACTCGAGACTTGGGGAACTCTGAGGATGTATTGCATGAAGCAGTACAGGTCACAACCACCAACACTGAATAAATTAACACACAAAGAGATTTATCCAAACACCCAACTGTTTCTATGTCTTGGAAATCATACCATAGGTGCAGGTTAAAGTTTGTACTATCCAGTATAGCTTGGAATCATTAAGCAGAGTTAAAGCTTTATCATCAAAGAGTTTAAATTTTCAAAGGTATGGGTCTCTTTCAGGAGGCATGATATAATTATGAATCCTTTCTTGGTGATTTCCCTTCTGGTTATCTTTGCTGAGCCTCCTTTTTTACTCTGCTGTCATACATTTGCTTTCTGCCTTTTAAAACTTTTTAATTGATATTTAAATCAAATACTTCCACTCAAACCTCACAATTTTTCTTTGCATCTTCTTCTCATTCTTTGATTAAGAATTGAGTAGAAAATGCTTGCAATTGCAATAGAGAGAAAAAATGCCAAATTTGGAACAGTACTTCTATTTCTTTTTGAAAGCCTATCTCCTCCTGTTCTCCATTCACTCAGCACCCCCACAATAAAAAGTAAAAACTAAAAGTTTGGCAACTTTTGACAGAACTAAGGTAGAACAAAATGAGGAGAGTAACAGGGAAGACTGAGAGAAAAAATAGCAAATAGAGCAGTAGAAAATGTATAAAGAAAAGGAAGATGAAGCCTAGAAAGAGGTAAAAAGAAAAAGTCCAAAGGAAGAAACTGTGGCAAGAAGAGAATGGAAAATAAAAAAGACAAGCCATGGCTCTTTTTAGTAATTCTTAAGCCACCTGTCTTTGATTCTCAAAGCATCTGCTGCAAGAGTATAAAGATAATTTAACTTTCTACCTTCACTAATTGAATTTTTTAAATTTAAATTTCAAGTTCTCTTTTTTTTTTTTGAGATGAAGTCTCACTCTGTTGCCCAGGCTGGAGTGCAGTGGCACAATCTCTGCTCACCGCGACCTCCACCTCCTGGGTTTAAGTGATTCTCCTGCCTCAGCCTCCCCAGTAGCTGGGACCACAGGCGCGTGCCACTATGTCCGGCTAATTTTTTGTAGTTTTAGTAAAGTGGGGGTTTCACAGTGTTAGCCAGGATGGTCTCGATCTCCTGACCTTGTGATCTGCCCACCTCGGCCTCCCAAAGTGCTGAGATTACAGGCGTGAGCCACCGCGCCCAGCCCCTAAATTTCAAGTTCTTTAAGAAGACTGATAGAAAATAGCCAAGTATATCTGTCTGTGAAGGGAACACACAGTATATTTTCATCAGTTCATCATCCATTTATGTATTCTTCTCTCTATTCATCTTCCATCTACTTGTCTGTACCCTATATTATTTATGTATGTGTCTTTCTAACCATGCATCCATCAAATACCTATGTGAAGCAGATACAGAGAGAAGCCTAAAACACTATTTTGAATAAAGCAGAAATAGTTATGTTATTAGAGGCAAAATGTGAAGGTAATTAAATAAAAGTCAAATGTAAATGACCTTTAGTTGATTCTCAATACTGATTATTGCAAATCTTAAATATAGATTCTCAACAGTAGCAAGGTTTTAAGGAACCCCTATGCCATTCCCCACTATACCCACCAGTAAAGATTCATAAAGATTCAGCAAGACTCTATTCTCCATCTTCAGGCCTTTGCAAGGAATGTTGATGTTAGGAAAAAGGTCTAAGTATATAGCCTGAGGATTTGCATAAAAGCAAAAGGTGACTTATGGAAGCAACTTTGGGGTTGTTCAATCTTAAGATAATTGTTATTGTTTATGTAGTAATCTTCATGACTGTGGCACATGATTTGCATGCCTGATTTACCTTGTCATGTAAAATGATGAATTTGCATGTTAAAATTTATAAACTGAGCATGACAGGAGCAATCTAGAGGCCAGTGTCTACTAAGCCCAGGTAGCCACTGATGGTATTTGTTCTGAACTCCAGACCTAACTATCATTCAGCAGGTAGACCAGTTAGGCTCTAACAAGTTTCATCCTATTTTATATAGTATTAAAATATACTATTATAGAACCATGATGGATAAAGTACATAAAAGCCTAATAAAAATTTATTAAGGAGTAGGCTTGAGGTAATCATCACACAAACTTCTTGTCATAATACTTCCAATAAGATAAATAGGGACAAAACATGGACTCTGAGAAATATGTTCTTGGAGGAGATTGTAAAGAAAAATGCATCAAATACTATTAATGTTTTCCATCTTTACACATATCTATGGTCATTTAAATTTTATCTAATTATTATATGTTGCCCACAATTGGAAAATGTGATTTATATAAAACCTACAGTTATAGTGGATGTTACTCTAAGTAAATAAATGGATAGATGAGACATTCATCAATACTATGTGTTTGTTCTACAAGTGCAGAAAGAATGTTTATTTTCATTCTTTGGAGAAGTTAACTAAAATCAAAAATTTATTTGAAATTGACAAATCTACAGTGTGGAACTTCTGAAAGTGAATTCTCAATAAAGAAGAATATTTAGCATTCTTATACTTTTGGCATTTTATTTTAGAAAGAAGCAGTGGGCATTAAATTGAGTTTTCCTGCCTAGTAACTTAATCACACCTGAATGACTGGCACAATCTTTCAATTTACATTCAACACATTGAGAAACATCCAGTCTTAACTATGGGCTGAATAAAAATAGGCATGTAATCCTCATAGCCACCATACATGATAGATATTATTTTCCCCCATTTAACAGGCTCAGAGAGGCTAGAGAGATTGCACAATGTCTCAGAGCTAGTTAATGGCTGAGTCTATCTGACTCCAAAGTCAATGCTTTTCTGTCACACCAAAAGAATAATAACTACATAAAAACATAAGAACTGGCAGTTTGAAAATGAATTGGCTTACTGATTGTCAGATATACAAGGGCTCTAAAGCATAAACCCTTCTTTGCTTTAGTTGTATATATGATCTTTCTCACAAGGAATTCCTCATTAAGTATGTGGTCCAGTTCCCACCTATGCGGACAATAGTCAGGAAATATACATACATTCTATTCCCTGTGGTTGAGTCATTGTGCAGAAACAGAAAAAAGTGATTTGCCCTTTTTCTACATTGGTTTCCCCATCTGAGCACCAGAGATCACAATAGCTCCTAGTTACATATGAGGGGTGTTGGGAATGCTGATAAGTGTCTATCACATATAAAGCTCTCCAGATGTCTTGAGCAAGTGAGGGTTATCATTGATATTGTTATGAGACAGGAAAACCTTAACCACCAGCTGTTTGTTTAAGCATTTTCTCTCTGCATCCATCAGGGACAATGTAAGTCAGTTGTGGGCAAAATGTAGATTTTCAGGCCACATTTGGCACAGAGGTGCTTTAGGATGACCTCAGTCATCTTCCTTTTTACTGCTGAGGGACATCTCAAGGAGATGAAACATGACTCTTTGTAAGGTCTTTTTCTGATCATTACTACAAAGCTGCTTTGCATGATGGGATCTGTAGTTTTCACTTATCCCACCCCCCTTTTAAAGATGAAAATAAAGGTAATCTGCTCCAATTTATATTGATAAGAAATTGCCCTCATTACCTGAGGAAGTCAGGACAACTGGTGGAATCACTCAACTCCAATCCATCCTTTAAAAATAGCACTAATGGAGCCTGGAAGGGTGAGCCATAGATCCACTGTAATGCTGATAACATTGGCTAGCTCTGAGGCACTTCTCCTGCCATCATTTAATTACTCCATATTAATGTATAAATACAAGGAGACACAACTGAAGATGAGGTAAGTAGAGAAGGAGCTGTGCTTATTTAGTTAATAATTAATTACTAGGAATTTTCAACAGTGGGACATTAACCACTTGCCCTTTTAAATGGTAATAAATAGCAGACATATGTCTAATTAAGGAGCTGTAAATGCTTTGGAGGAGCTGAATGGAAGGAGAAAGATGCTTATTTATGGAGCCATGCTGAAGGAAAATGAGAATCATTGGCACGTTTAGAGCCAGCTCTCCCACTAGGTGTCTGCTCAGATTCCTAACTGTGCCTCCTCTGCCAGGACACTTTTCACCGAGGCTAGTGCCACAGGGAAGAGGGCTCACAGGATTCCTTAAGTGTTCCCTTTGTTTCAAGAGCAGTCCTTCCTTAAGTGTTCCACTCATTTCCAGAACAGGTGAATCTCACTTTCCCATCCTTCCTGAGTTGTCATTATTAGGATACAATTTTCATCACATTAAGACAATTTCTGCTGCTTTTGGTAAATCTATAACACTTAAATCATGACTTTAAGTAATAAGATTCTTACCACTCTTCATAGACAGTTATACCGAATAGGAGGGACAGAACTTTTTTTATAAGACTCCTGATTTTTGATCTCACTAAATGAAGGCTTAAATATTGAAATGACAAGAGGAGCTCAGAAAAGGGAGTTTTGAACAAAACCTCCAGTGTTATGTTATCTAATGGACTCTGGTGAGGCTGAAGGACACTGCAGACCAGAAGGATTAACATCAGAGGCAGCTCCATCACCTGCGAGAATCCACCTCTAAAAGTATCTGCTAGTTTTAAAAATCTTTTGTAGGATTACCTAATTAGTCACTTTTTTAAAACTGGGAATAAACTTCCTTTGCTTTCTTCTATTTCCAGCCTCTGTTTTAAAACATCTCCTTCACTGCCTTTCTTACCAAAACTGTTCATAGCAAAATTCAGGTCACAGAAATAATACACGATCAGACAAGTGCACAATGGTTGTCATTTGGTTCATCCATGAAATTCCATGATGCTTCCTAAAATTCTTTTCCTAGAGATCCAACCCTGTAGCCACATCAGGTCTCTCCTCTTCATTCCCTACCCATCAAGCTCAGTAACCTGCCAGGAGAGATGGAATTTTTTAGCTGTCCTTTCTCTGGTCTAATTTGTACTTCCAAAGCACAAGCAGAAAATATTACATAATGACTTTTTCACCTTTTTACAGGGTCTTCTTTCCTGCAAAGGGAGAGGTCACCCTCCCCTATATCAGCTCTATTCTTCCAGGCCCATAGGTGACTGGCTATAATGTTATTGCTGTGGATGATCGTTACCCCCAAAACTTGTGTTGAAATTTAATCATAAAAGTATTAAGAAATGGGACCTTTAAGAAGTGATTAGGTCATGGGGGCTCTGCCTTCATGAATGAATTAATACTGTTATTGCCAGAGATGGTTAATTATTGAGGGAGTGGGCTCTTGAAAAAAGGATAAGTTTAACCCCCATTTATCTGTCTTGCATGCTTACTTCTGCCTTTTGCCACAGAACAACATTCACCAGGCGCTGGTGCTATGCTCTTGGACTTCTCAGCCTCAAGAACAGTGAGCCAAATAAATTGTTCTTATTAAATGCCTGTGACAATCCATTATGTCAAGAGAAAATGGACTAAGGCAATTATATTGAGACCATTATTATCACCAATTCTGTGTCCTTGAAACTATTTCTGCTGAGGGACTTCAATGGACACAGATAGAAGTTGTAATTATTCATACATGATTATTCTACTCAATAGCCAAAATGGACATGGACATGTATGAAATAAACAGAAAGGCAAAGCAATAGGTTGGATTAAGTTAAAAAGATCTACCCTCTAGAAACCATCACAGAAGATTCTCTTGGTTCTGTCTGGAACTCCCAAGAAACATACAGTCTCACTATTGCAGATTCCCACATCAAAGGCATTATAAACACATGCTCTACTCATGATTGTTTCTACATCTCTGATCACTTACTTGAACTCTCTTCCCCCCTATAAAAAGTGTTTTGAGAAATCAAGGACCTAGGTCAATGAAAAATAGCTTTTTAATGAGAAACTAAGCCATCTACCAAGCAAGAATTAAACAAGTACTGACAGCAAGTTCATAGTTTAGAAGTATCTTCAGAAATGATGAATTATATTGCATTTGAGCTTGGATCAAAGAAAGCTGTTACATCAACAATCTAAAGAAATACTAATCCCCAAATTCTTTTAAAATGGGGAATTTTATGTTTAATATTATTATTCAATATTGTTATGGTTTGGTGACTTTCTGATCATTACAGAAAATGAGATAAACCTATGATTCAAAAAGAAATGAGACTCCTTTATTTCCTGAGAATAAATCTGAGGTGGAGGCACTCAATCTGGTATTGGAGAGAAAGTAGGAATTTACTCTTTGAAGTTAATTATTTTTTTCATATACCAGGCAGAAAAAAATAGACACTAAATACTCACTAAATCACAGTTGTAACCAGATGCTGTTCACCTATAGCATCAGGCTACAATGATTCTGAAAATGTGGTTTTCTAGACCAGCCACAACTTCAGCTGGGAAATTGCTAGATATACAAATTATTGGATTCCGCCTATAAATCTGTTATTATCACATCCTCCAGGTGATTCTGATGTAGTCTAAAGTTTGATGATCAATAGTTTATAATGATTTCAGTAACCCTATGATTACCCCATTAAAACCACAAATTTCTTACAAAGAAAACTACAAATGACCTCAAACTAATCATGCTTTAAGCATACTTTTGGTGATATTTTATATATAAATATATATATGAAGAGAAATATATATGCAAATATATTTATAAAATATATACTATATATACATATATACAAAAATTTATACAAAATATGTACTGTATATAAAAATACATACAAATATATATATATACACACACACACACACATATACACGACTTGTATATAAAAAGAGAAAAATTCAAAGAGAAAGAAGATCCACTGACAGTAGCAAAAGTCTTCCTAGCATATTGGTGGTTTTAGTAAGGACCAAGAAAGGTCCTTTCTCTGGTTCAAGAAAGGACAAGAAGTTGGAAAAATATATATTTATATTTCTGTATTTCATTAAAATAAACTAGGTTATTCAAAAGAATAAGCTACTTGGAAATCCTGAAAACTACCTAAATCCCTAATAAAACAACATTAAAAACCCAATAAACACTTTCTCATTTATTAAGGACCTATTTTATGCTAAGCACTGTCCTGGTCTTTGCAGATATTCTATATAATTCTTAAAAAATTTATACAAGATACTCAAAGGCTCTCCCCATGTGTTTATGTGCTCCCTACTTGCTTGCCACAGAGGGTGGAAAGGTTTAATTTGACTGTTCATAGCCTAGATATTCACTTAACCAAATGATAAAGTCACCATGAGCAAGGGTACTATACTTTAAATGGGATCAACACCAAAGTCGTGTATTTTCTCATCCACTGGTTCCTATATACATGCAGCAGGCGGAGAAAGGCCATGTTGCATCAAAGGGCATGGGTACAAATTATCCACAGAAAAAGTCTCAGATACCAATTGTAGTTCAGGGCCACCTGTGTACAGTAAACAAAGAGAAAAATTCAAGAGAAGGAACATTCAGTGACAGAAGCAAAGGTCTTCCTCTGGTAAGCACAAGAAAGTTGAAAATAGTCACCTGGTAATCTTGTAGAAAATTAAAAAAAAAAAAACCCAAAAAACAAAAAAAGCCCAGGAAACTGCTTTTGGCAATCAGTCCTTTTTGTTCCTTTATGCTAGTGCATGTCTCTAACAGTTAATCAATTCTAAGAAGGTGGAAAAGGAAGGAGCCAGGAAAGGCAGCTGGATGAAAATATCCAATTGAAGGAATGGACATTATTTTTTTTAAAGAGCGCTTCTTGCATCTTTAAGCAGACTGTTGTACACTGCCAGATCATTATATCACCTTGCATTTTGGGGAATTTATATTTTTGGAGGATAAATTTTATACCTTATCTGGGGATCATTATCCTGCAAAAATGGCAGAAGCCTTCATTACAGGAGGTAAAAGAATCCAGTAGACTCTTTTTCATTCCCTAAAATACCCACTACTCCTTCAGTAACAGGTTTCTCAAAATTCTCTACCCTGGAACGCAGTGGATTTTAATAACACATCCATCCTCTGTGTTTTATGGAACAATTCCTTCTACATATCACAGTCCTGCTCTGCCCAGCCTGTGTCTTCCAGTTCATTTGTTCATTCATTCATCTATTCATTTATTCATTCATCATCAGACATATATTGAAAACATAGGTCTGACTGTAAAAATCTTACATCTCACCGAGTTGAAGCAGACAGCAATCATCCAATATTTGGTTCTTCTTATCTTGGTGGAAATTATATTTCAGCTAAAACACATCTAACTCACACAAAAGCTTCACTGGACTTTTTAGTGTATCTTGAGGTGCTGGAGGTAAATGGAGTCTGAGAGAAATCAAACTATTGTTGGATACTTTTTCTATCTGTCTCATAGAACATCAGTGAGTTCTGTGATTTCCACTCTGTGATCTGTGCCTTTTTGCATATGCACCACCATTTAATTCCCACAGTAATCATAAACAGTAGTGACCAAGTGATCATGACTGCCCGTTTTTTACCCTCTGCCTTGTATTGACCAAATTTTATTAAGGCTTTGCTCTTTCCTACAAGCCCTTAACCCTGCTTGCCCCTAAGGCTGAGCAAGCAACAAAAAAGAAGAACATGCTGCCTTAGTTTCTCCAGGCAAATGGCTGACCAGAGCATGGTAATTCCCTATCAGACCTCATTGGCCATCTCCCCTTGCTTGTCCAGAATCTTCCAAAGATTCTGCTTACCTCTGCTTGCCCCTTCTCTACACTAAAAATGAAAAAAAAAATCTGCTCAATTTGAAGATGCTTACAGATTTGTGAGATCAGAGCATTCTCCCAATTGTAATAGTCTTTCTAACTAAAGGCTCTCCCTATCTCAGTCCAAATTTGCTTTTATTTTACAATAGTTATTATTATGACCATTTTACAGAGAAAGAAACTGAGGCTCACAGAGATGGCTTGAGCTCCTATGAGTTAAAAAAGGATAGAACAGCAATTTATAGATTTGAAAAAAAAAAAAAAAGGTTGCTGGGCAAGGTAAAGGTAAGTATTTCGGGCTTCACAACGTTGCTCAGGGAGGGCTATAGATACAAAGATCTATAGGCCTAAATGGCAAAGGTTGGAGGGCAGAGTTAAATTTGCTATGATACAGAGTTATTGGCCACTTGAATTGAGAACAAGAAATACATTCCTTGATGCTTTTCAACATGCATAACAAAACGATCTAGAGTGGGTAGATTGTTCTCTTTGGTGATGTGGCAGGAACAATTACCCAAATCATCTCGGTTTTCTCGTTCCATCTTGGAGAGAGAGCTGGCATGCTCTCAGTTAGGTGTACAGATGATTATGGGAAACTGGCATGGTGCAGTCATTTGAAACTCCCCACAGGTAAAGTATAAACTCAAAGCACAATAAATAATAATAGTGTTTTACCCTTCATGCTGCATTGTAATGCTGCTGATATTGAATTAATATAGGCCCTTGCAGAGAATGCAAATGAAAGATTCTGGAATAAATCAACAGGGCGTTGGGCATTGGAAGGGTGGGAAGCTGCCAAGGGGAAGGCCAGCAGTGTAATGAGGGATCGGGATGAAAGGAGCAGGGCTAGTGCAAATGTATTCCATAAATTGTATACATTTTAAAATGAAATGTTTATTCCAACTCAAACATTTTCCTTAAAATGATGACATTCACAAAGGCTTCACTGTATATTCTTGAAATTCTAACATATAAACAATACATAAATTCAAAGCAGCAGAGTTATAATTCACATGGATTTTATTTCCATAGATTAAAACTTTATTCTGCAAAACTGAGGTAATATGGGAAATGGTTCTGGGCCATTTGCCTTCAGTCAGCATTACTGAAATAAATAATACGACAAGCACTAATTGAGCACTTCTGGGTGCCAGCTAAGCCATACTTGACTGCTCCCTCTCCAAGCCAACCGTTACCCCCCTCCCTGCTGGGTACCTACACGTTTTGTACCCGGACTGGAAAAGGAGTAAGAAATGTTTACTCATAGCTGAAGTGACATGTAAATGCTAAATACAGGATTTTAAGGAAGCACCATGATTACAGTTGGAATAAAATGAAAACCTAGATCACCAGTTGAGATACTACATTTGGAAGGAGAATGGGGTGTAGAAACAAAATGGGGATAAAAAATCAATAGAGTTAGAAAGTGATTCAAAGTGTCAAGTTGAGTGTTGGTGAATATGCTGCAGTTGTAAAGGCTGGAATACAGCTGATAAACTATCTCAAAACACCACGTTCTTTTATGCTTACTTTTAGAATGCTCCTCTCCTTGCCCTTTTGGTGACCACCTAACCATCCTTCAAGGCCACAGCAAACCTAATGTCTTATATGAACCTATGAACCCTCTGCTGGCATCTTCCTGCCCCTGTACGTTTGGTTATCACATTGCTGTTTTGTGATTTATCAACTCCTGGGTCCCCTCCTGAGTTGAAGGCATGTGCATGAGGGTAGAGACTAATTTTTTTGGCCCTTTTTGTGTCCTCAACTTTAGCAAGTGCCTTAATAACAAGTAATACATATTAAATATAATAAAAGATGGAGAGAAGGAAGTTAGAAGGATAAGAGAAGAGGCAGAAAGGAAGGAAAACACAGGAGGGGTCTGAGAAAGGTCAGAGGCAGGAAGGGAGAGGGGAAGGCAGGGAGGAAAAGTTAAAGACTAAAGGAATCTCTTTTTTTCTTCTCCCACTTAAATTTGGATGCAGTTTGTAATTTATTTGCTTTTTTCTTTTTAAAGTTCTATTTGTTCAAATCTCCCACATTTTTCTTTATTAAAAAAGTACATACCTCAATCCTTGAAGTTCAAAAGCCAATAGTGTGAGCGTGTGTGTGTGTGTGTGTGTGTGTGTGTGTGTGAAACAAAAATTCATAGAAAATATATCTTTGTTCTGAGCATCATAAATTAAGGGCAGAATCTGGCTTTACTACAGTGGATTTCAGAGCAGATGTAACTGGGTTTTCATTTCCTCATCCTCAAAAGGAAGGGATTCCATTGCACATTTAACAGGGTTGTTTCTCTGGGTCAGTCCCAGCCACGTGGAAACCCACTTGGGATGCAGCCAAGGGGCTGTGCTATCCATGCTGGAGGATGGCTACACCAGAGTGAGAGAAGAGATTAATCAATCCAAGACAACATCTGTCAGGATATTGAGTTTGGCTCTTGTTATCAGCTGCCTGCACTTCAGGGGCTGTGTAATATTTAATTTGATTACCTCTCACCTGCAAAGAGTAGGTTTCTTCCTTTGCTTAAAACTCACTGGAACTAGCTGAAGAGGAATCGATCTACTAGAGAAAATGCTGACAAGAAAACACAAATCAGAAACAGGACAAGAGGATGAAAAAGGGAGAGAAGGAGAGTTTGGCTTACATCTTGACCTTTTTTTTTTTATTTTTTACCAACTGGCTTGATTGCGGGTTCTTTTAATAATAGGAGTCTTTTTGTTTCACTTGTCAGTCTTGATTATAATAAATAAATGATGACAAAGAGGAAAGCACCAACTTTTTGTGTTTCTTCAAGGCTCCATTAGTAAAAAAAATATTTTGCTGTGTCTCTAAGTATCAGTGCCTAGGTCCTGTAGGTCTTACGGGGTTCCTGCTGCAGGAGTCACAGAAAGGGCCTGTACCCTTTTACAGACTACAGAGAAAAATTTTACATTCTAGAGAGATAGAGGTTTGAGACTAATTACAGTGGCTTTAATAACCTAAACTCTCTTGAGTTATCAAAGATGCAATCTTAAAAAGTTGTGCCAATTTTAGATCATTTGTTTTGTAAATATGTGTTTATTCTGTCTCTTTCCTGCTCACTGGTATCTGGACTTTTTAATTGGTCATTTTCCTGTACAGCCACAGTTGAACCAATGTATTTTATGCCATTTATGTTTATTTTAAAGTAAAAATCTTTCTTCTATTACACTGCAAACCTTCCCAATCCAATCTTTAGCACTGATCTCACTCGTGAAACTTACTGATCTCAGTCTGCCAGCAAAAATGGTCTATTAAATATTTTAATGTCATCTCAGACTCAGGAGGTATAAAACCCAATATATCATCTTTTCCTCACCAAAAATGCTCCCCTTGCTTAATTCCCTAATATTTGCAAGCTTGAAATTTCAATGACATCTTTGACTCCTCACTCACACTTGCCATGTTAAGCCAACCAGCTGCAAATTCTTTTTGAATTTTTTCATTATATTTCTCATGCTTTTTAAATTTTTTATCAATGCCACACTAACCATTCTAGCTTATCCCTTCATGTCATGAAACACATATTACTTCAAGAAGCTTCTGGATGATGCCCTGCTACCAGCCATTCCTCACCTTTAAACTATGTCGTGGGACACAATTATATCAATGTGCATTAACAAATTACTTTCCTTTGCCCAATAAAATTAAAATTAAATTCAGAAACCTGAACTTGGTATTCTAGGTGGCTCAGAACTAATCCTTGTCTACATTTTCAGATATATCTGTATCTATATCTATATCTATCTTAATTTTCTCTGCAACCTTCATATTTGCCAGGTAAAGAGCTTTACTATTCCTAAAATCTCTTCAACTCTCCCAGGTTTACCCCTTCACTCATGGTCATATGCATACTATGCTTCATCCATACCAACTCATTCCTAGTCCCCTGAACTCTCCATACACCTGTGTCTGTGCCTTTGCATGTGCTATTTCCTCTCCCCAACATATGTGTCCTTCTTCTTTTTAACCATCATAGGCAAACTGTTACTTGAACATTAAAGATATCATATTGATGTCACCTTTTCTAGAAGGGTATCTCCTGTTCTGGGTAGGTAGTCCATAAATATTTTCCAAAATCACCCTACGCTTCCTGCTACTATGACATTATACCTGGTGATGACTGAAGGGATAAATGAAATGATACTGCCCGGAGTTTCCTACCTTTCTATCCCTACCATATCAATACACAGTTAATGTCACCCTCGTTAAAGAAGTTCCATTTGCCACATATTTTCAAAGCCTTTTTAGACAATTCTAGTTAAAAGTGACTCGTTTTTTAATCCCCTAAATGTGTACTCAATAAATTATTTACCGATTTCATTTGGAAGTTATAGAAATTAGATAATCTCCTGTGTTTCTAGAGGTTTGAGAATAGGTAATTGAAATTTTAAATAACACTGGTTTTAGAATTGTTTAAATTTCTTTTTTTAGAAAATGGGTGCTCTGAGGTCTAGACAGCAGGGAGCTAGAAACCAGGAGAGGAGAAAAGTAGGGCAGAGTGGGTCAAGATTCAGTGTATGAAGACAAAGAAGATCTAAAAGACACTTATTTGGGGTAAAGCAGCAATCTTTTTTAAAAAATCCAAAACGGGTATCAGCAGGGACAAGACAGACTAATGGAAACCCAGGTCTGTAATTTCACAGGGAAAGGATGAGAAACACCAAAGCAAAATCAACAAACTTCGGCCAAAAAAGATAGAGTAAGTTGCTCATTGTCCAATATAGAGATATGTATAACTCTGAGCATTCATCTACTTGTCTTAACCATTAAAAAAATCAGAGCAGAGCATTTTAGACATACAGCCACACCACCAGTAATATATTTATTATAATACCTTTTATAAAAACAACTCTCATTTGTCAGTTTCTCTTGACTTAGAAATTCTAAGTTTTGTTCCTATAACATCTAAGTGACACTGTATCTATTCCTGTTGAATGCTAAGGCAGATATATCTTTTCCATCCTGAAAACTGAGAGCAGAAAAAGGCTTTGTATCTATCTATACTTAGTACAGACCTAATTTTTTCTCTTTTTCGAGAGAGTCTAGCTCTGTCACCCAGGCCAGAGTGCAGCGGCGCCATCTTGGCTCACTGCAACCTCTGCTTCACGGGTTCAATGATTCTTCTGCTTCAGCCTCCTGAGTAGCTGGGACTACAGGCACCCACCACCACACCCAGCTATGTTTTGTATTTTCAGTAGAGAAGGGATTTCACCATGTTGGCCATGCTGGTCTTGAACTCCTGACCTTAGTTGATCTGCGTGCCTCCGCCTCCCAAAGTGCTAGAATTACAGGTGTGAGTCACTGCACCCAACCCGGACCCATTTTTTTTTTCAAAGTAGATAACCAAAAGACCATATCTTGTATATTTTTTGAAAAACTAGGCATTAGCAGGGATGAAGTACCAAAAATTTCAGCATCAGATAATAAGGACTGATCTAAGGACAAACTAACATATTTCAGCTTTCATGAACCATTGTTCTCTTCTGAAACAGAGCAATTAAAAATAAATAAATTGGACCAGGCATGGTGGCTCTATGCCACCGATGAGATGGGCAGATCACTTGAGGTCAGAAGTTCGAGACCAGCCTAGCCAACATGGCAAAACCCTGTCTCTACTAAAAAAAAATACAAAAATGTTAGCCGGGTGTGGTGGCTTGCATCTGTAATCCCAGCTACTCAGGAGGCTGAGGCAAGAAAATCACTTGAACCCTGGAGGCGGAGGTCTCAGTGAATAGAGTCTGTGCCACTGCACACCAGACTGGGCAACAGAGAGACACTCTGTCTTAATAAATTGGCAAAGACGCCAAAACAATTCTACAGAGAAAAGATAGTCTTTTCAAAAGTGGTGCTGGACTAATTAGATCTCCACATTGAAAAACATATAAATTTAGAACCTACCTCATAGCATACGTAGAAGTTGATAAAAAATAGATCAAAGACCCAAATGTAAGAACTAAAACTATAAAATTTTAGAGAAAAAGGTAAGAATAACTCTTTGTAATTTGAGGCTAGGCAAAAAGTTCTTAGATACAACGCCAAAAGCAGCATTATAAAAGAAATCTTGATAAATCGAACTTCATCAAAATGCAAAACTTTTACACTTTAAAAGAAAATGAAAAGATAAGCTATATCCTGAAAGATAAATGACTTATATGCAGAATATATAAAGAATTCTCAAAATTCGATAAGGGACAAAATTCTCAATCAAAAATGAGGCAATATATTTGAATAACACATGACCAAAGAAGAGATATGAATGGCTGATAAGCACAAGAATAAATGCAGCACCACATTAGGTATTAGATAAGTAAATATTAAAAGTACAACGAAACATCACTACATAGCCACTTGAATGGCTATACCCAGAAGACAGACAACCATAGGTGTTGACGAGGATATGAAAAAACTGGAACGGTCATACATTGCTGGCAGGAATGTAAAATGGTGTGGCTACTTTGGAAAACAATATAGCAGTTTCTTAAAAAGTTAAAAGATTTGCCATACAAACCAGTAATTCTAATCCTCAGTACCTATGGAAGAGAAATGAAAATATATGTTCCCTCAAAGAACTGACCACAATGCCCCAGAAACATTCCTCATAACAGCCCCAAAGTGGATATAATCCACATGTCCATTACCTGGTGAATGGTTAAACAAAATAAGGCATATCTACACAATGGAATACTATTTTGTCATTAAAAGTGAGCAAACTATTAAGTCATGCTACAATATGAATGAATCTCAAAACCTAAGTAAAAGAACCCAGTTGCAAAAGACTTCTTAGTGTATGATTCTATTTAGATGAAATGTCCAGGAAAAGCAAATACAGTTACCTCTTTATATCTGTGGTAATTGTATTTGCTTTTGCTGGACATTTCATCTAAACAGAATCACATGCTACCTCTTTATAGTTGTATCCACACCCACGGATTCAACTAACCTCAGACTGAAAATAATTGAAAAAAATGAAAAGTAACAACACAACAATAAAAATAATGCAAATAAAAGCAATAGAGTATCACAATTATTTACATAACATTTACATTGTATTAGGTATTATAAATAATCTAGAGATGATTTAAAGTATATCAAGCATATGTGTAGGTTATAAGCAAATATTATCTCATTTTATAGAAGGGACTTGAGCATCCTTAGATTTTGGTATCAAAAGGACATCCTGGAACCAACCCACCAGGATACCAAGGATACCAGGATACCAAGGAACAACTATATATAGAAATAGAGACAGAAAGTAAATTGGAAGTTGCCCAGGGTCTGGGGTACAAATGGGGAAAACGTGAGCATGAAAAAGATATTGGGAATGATGAAAGTCTTCTAAAACTAGATTGTGACGATGGCTGCAAAACTCTGTACATTACTAATAATCATTGAAATGAGTATTTTACATAAGTGAATTTTATTATATATAAGTTATACCTCATTAAAACTGCTAAAAATAAATAGTGCTGCTAAGCTTATATAAGCAGATTTTAGGTCTCTGCTGCAGTATTACCCCTTCAGAAAGGTCTTACCTGGATACCTTCTCCAAAATATCCTTTCCATAGTTTTATTATGATACGTTGATTTTCCATTTTAGCATGTACCGCAGGCTGTAACTATCTTATTTATGTATTGACATACTTATTTACTGCCTTCCTCTTCAATCAGAATGTAAGCTCCATGGAAGTAGTTATTTTATTTCTCTTATTTACCACTTTAATTCTCACAATTTTGCACAGTACCCAGCACAAAGACATGTTTAAGAGCCATATGTCAAATGCATAAACAAACAAATTAATGGATGACTAGACAAATGGCTGAGTAAATAGATGAGCCACATTTGCTAAGCAAATAAATTCATGTATCTTTAGGAGACACAGAATAAAATTTTTCATTTTAAGGGGGGAAAGAAACTACAACAGAAGGAAAATGGTATTTCCTCATGATCAAGAGAGTGGAATTCCTTTCCCAGATCAAGCTTCTGAGACTTTTATTCCCAAAGAGGACACGATGCCAGAACTGAGCACAGCCAACATCCACCTCTCTTTTTCTTTAACCATCCCATTAACAAAGTTGTTTTCTCTAGGGTCTAGATCCAATTAAGAGCAAGGGCGGCAGAGAGGAGAACACTGAATAAAGCAATGTGAAAGACGTTTGCACACATTCCTCTGGGGGTTAGAGAAAGCTTTATTGGCATTCCTACCCCTCCTCCTCTTTTTTCCCCTCCATCCCCCACCTCCTAAACTCCTTTGCAGAAGGCATCAGGACAAAGAAGCACCCAGCATTCAGCTCAGGGACAGAAAATAAATACACTGGGAATACTCCAATATTCAGTCTCTGGCTGAATACAAAGCAGTGATTCAGCAGAGAAGCTGCAACCTCAATGGGAATAGAGAGCGAGTACTGAACATAGCACCAGAAACAAGAGAGAAAGACTGAGAGAGAGAGAAACATCTTAATGTTCTCACTGTGCTTTCCTCCTGTGATGTCTCCCATAATAAGTTTAAATGCAGTAGTAAGTGAAAAGAGAAGAGGAAATAGATTGATAATAATACTGCACAAAGGGAAGAAGAACACAGCAAGATAAAAAAGAAAGTATCAGTTAAAAAAAAAAAGTTAAGAATAAACCATAGTCTAAAACAAGTGATGGAAACAAAAGTTTAAAAACGAAATAGAGAAAGGAAAAATAAGCAATGTCCTTTATTGGTTAGTTCAGAATGAGTTGGGAGTGTGTTTCGTTCATGTCCTGTGGCCCTTTGACTTCAATTATCTTGTTAAAAAGTCTGAGCTTTATTTCCAGTGTGTGTAGTGGGAATAATGTGCATGTCCTCCTTTCCTCCTTTACTAGGGTCTGGTGAGGACTAATTAGGAAATGTGACATGTCTTTAGAAGTTTAGAGTGCTAGATAAACAGAATGCTTTTTTGAAGTGGCTGTACATTGTTGGTGCTGAATAAACATTAAATCACACTCGTTTTGAGGCTGAGCAAGAGAGAGCAGTTTATAGTTCATTGGGGAAAGATTAAAATTTCATTCCAGCATTTCTAAGCTAGTGACAAAACACAACCAATTTTCCTTAGTCCTGCCTTCTCCAAGGGGCAATTATTGATGGAAAAAAAAAAAATCAGAAGAAGCTCTTACTAATAAAAGGCTGAATGTTTTATAATCAATTGAAGGTCATAGGACAACACAGAATATGGCAGTATGTGGACAAAAAGTAGAATCCAGATAGATACGAGGCAGAAATTATAAAGAATATTTCTAGGTCTTACATAGAGACTTAGTCTTACACAGAACAGAGAATACAGTGTGGATTAAATACTACGTTATTTACCCAATAAGTTCTGCAGAACCTAGTAGTGAAATGCAGTATTGAGAGTCCTGAAATGCCAGGCTTTCCATTTTCTCTGATCGATGGAGCTCTGTATGCAGCAAATAAGGCTGGGTGCCAGGTTTATACTCTACATATTAGGAAAACTTTGGAGAGTGTGCCATTTTATTATAATTTCATTTCTTCTGTATGCAGACTTCCATTTTTCTTCCCTTTCAACTAGATTAAATACTGTAAATCACAGCTTTATTGATAGGAAAGGAAGTATCTGCATTACTCTTAAAAATGCCATCTCCAAGAGGCCAACTTCACTAGAAGTTGAAGAAAGAAAAAAAGAGAGTGGATTTCGCCGAGCCAAATGAATTATCAGCTGTGCAAGGGGCTGGGCATTTAGACCTGATGGTGCCTCTAGATGTCTAAGTCATAAAGAATTTGATAAGTCATCAACTCAGGAAATGCAATTATCACCCCAAATTAGCAAGAAAGCAAGTTTAAAAGAATTGCTCACCTTTGATATTTTCATTGACCCTTCATGTTTCACCATCTCCTATTTACTTATGACAGGGAAAAACAGATCCTGTATTGTCAACCTTTACCTTTGGCCATGTGTAACCCATAGAATGAGGCCTAGCAACAAATATACTTCATTCTGTACCTACCATTAGAAGAATTTATTGAGCACCTACCACCTGTTCACCTCTGGCCTAGGTAATATGTGGAATATGGAAGATGAGGTTTAGTGGAAATAGTACTGATGCAAATATGGCTCTCTAACAACCAGCTGTTTGATCATAGCAAAGGCATTTATTCTTCCTGGAGTTTTATTTCCTCTTTTTTAAAATGCAGAGAATGTGATATACTTGGGTAAGTATGTCAATACAAATATTGATTGAAATGTTACTGAGACCAAGCTACTCCTGTAATCTCTAATCTTCTATGATTTGGGGAGCTTACCATCTGGTTGAAGATACACAGCTAAAATGCAAAATACTATCAGCAAACATAGGCATAAAACTGATATTGCCTATGATAAAAAATAAATAAATTAGAGGAGAAAACAATACATTGAAGATGGAAAAAAAACAATGTTTTTTTAGAGGAGGATGGGCTTAAAATAAGGAAAATTTAGGTAAATAGAAAAAAAACATATATCCTAAAGGAAAATAAAAAATTAATACACACAAAAGGAAAGATGGACATGGTATATCAGGCAACATTCCTAACAAAAAGAGAGGGTGAGTATGAGCGAGACATACTTTAAGACCTGAAGGTGCCTTGAAATTGAGGCTGATGCAACAAAAATTGGAGGCCAACTTAAGTTTACTGAACAAAAACAGAAAAGAAAAAAACAGATAAGTTATGTTTAAAGACAATGTAAACAGTAGTGAAAATCTAAAAGGCTAGACTATAAACTCCATCGCATCCACTGTTCATCACCAGTACTCAACTAGTGCCTAGCAAAAATAAAGAACTCAACACATGGAAAGACTGAAGTCCGTAATATAGTCATGCGCCGATAAGGATTTGGAATAGAATGATAGCAGTGGGAATAAAAAAGCACCATTATTTAGAGACAGCTCATTCAATTTACCAAGTGTAAAGAAAAATAAAGTCAAAATAATTAATAATAAAACCCTAACAGCATTGCAGCACAATTAGGAAACCAAATCTGAAACGTCAATACATTATCTGTGGCTGCCTGTATCTTCTCTCTTTGCCCTGAACCCTGGGGCCATCATCTTACCATATTTCCTAACTCTGTAATAACACAGTGCTGTCAACAGCATAGAGAGGTTATATGTAACAGTAAAGAATTACAAGCTAAAGTAGTCTATAGTATGGGGAGTGTAATTATTATTAATAATACTAATCTGCCTCGAGGTTAAAAAAAAATGTCTGCCAAGAAACTTGTTTTTTTCTGGTAGCCTACAACCTGAGATTGATTAACTCTGTTTATTGTGTCCCCATTTCTTTATTGAAATGCCTGCATTTCTATTCATTCTTACTCTCTATTCATTTGTTGATTCATTTATTCATTTATTTAAGGGATTAAACATGTCTATATAAATATATCAGCTCCTAGCATTTTCTGAATAGCCATCAAAGCCACAATTAGGAACATACTGTTTTTTTTGTTACTTAATTCTTTATTTGTGTAAGTTTCTTGAGGGACTAGAATGTGCATGGATCCAGATTTTTGTGGGGCCTGAAATTTCTACAGTGTGAAGTCTTTCTTTTAAAAAAAAGAATATAAAATGATAAATTAAAAATAAGAGACATTTAGAGATAAACCTTTGGAATGGCCCATGCAAGTAAGGAGCTCCAGAGCTAAGCTTCCCTGTAAATCTACTTCTGTTTACCATTTATTTAATCCTCACAGAATTTCCAGCAGAGGCCTATGCGTACCAACTATCCATGTTACACTCTCTCTCGGCAATTTCGTCAAACTCAGTTTAAACTATACTCTCATAGGAAAACAGTTGATGTTCCCACGTAACTCAAAACTGTTTCTTAATCAGGTCCTCAGAGTCACTTGTCAATAGGCTCTTCCTGAATACCTGATAGTCCTTCAAACTCAATTTAGTCAACGAAATCAATCTTACTTTGAAAATCTACTATTTCATTCCATATGTCTTTTGTATTTGTTCCCCATTTTTGCTATGTAAGTATTTCCATTTGTGCTCTACCTTATTTACTTAGGACTGTCCCTCTTTCTACCCTCCTGCCAACCTTCTCATGTCCATTTTCTACCTATATTTTAACTGGACATATCATTACCTGGTCTAGAATGGTCTGCAAACTTTTTTATTAAGAAGATCTTTTGTCATCAAACTAATTTTCTTAACTCTTTGTAACTAAGGAAATGTCCAGTGTTTTAAAAAACCTACCAAGTATTCAGACAAAAAAATGCATTTTTCATTATAAAAGAGATTACACAGACTCAAAAAAGAGTAATTCATTTATTTTTGAGATATGTATGTCTACATGTAATGCTTAGGGTATATATGGAAGTTTGGAACCTTTGTACTAATCCTGGAGCTCCCCAGGAGCCTATGGCTTGGAAACTGGCTGCCTAAAGCTTTTCTCTTGGGACTAAATTCGAATGAAACCGTACTTTATTTTCAAGGAACCAATTCTGACATATTTAGGACTTTATTGGATAATTATTAGGATCTCTTGTCATTATCTTTTAACAAGCCTCATTTTTATTTTAATATTCATAGATTTTCCACTGGGAAATTGTGACATTATTGGGAATATTGTCAGTTTTACACACAAATAACTAACTTTGGGATGAGGGTGTTAGTGTTTTACTGAAATCCTGATACCTGATCCTTCTCTAATCTGCTGGTTCCTAAACTTTATCTTTTCACTCTTTTTGTAAGTCCTCAATTTTGTTTGTTTGGGCTTTCTGAGCTATTTCAAAACTGTTACCCAAAATGCTATATTCTTTATTTAACAGTAGCCTGGCTCCATAGTCAAAGCTGTGCATAAATGCTTCTTTCACTGTAAATACAGCTAAAGCAATGATGAGGTAATTAGCTAAGTACATGTCAGCTCTACAGGAAAGAGAATGGTTTCATACTCTGATAATTGCTGTTTATAAGTTTTAACAGTTGTACTTTTAGGTAAATTAAAGTCACTTTGCAAAAAGAGATAAAATAATGAATCATGCATACAAATACTAAGAAAGCAAAATACTAGTGTTGGTGAAAGAGACTGGGTTCAGCAAGAGGTGGAGATATATTTAGTAAAATAATTGATGGATGACCTCCATTTGTAGGCTGAACTCATATTTTGTGGAGAAAAGGTTTGCTTTTTTTTTTTATTATAAGATCAGAAAACGAGAAATGCAAATAATTTTTCTTCATTATTGCTGATGAGGGTACTTGATATGAAAAGTAAAGAAGTGAAACAAACAAAGCATTCCTTAATTTAGGAATAACAGATTTACTTACAGGCAAATAACATCTATGTATTACCACTGCTACCGCATTCTACTGGAGATCATCTCTGATGATACTGTGAGAATCAGTAGAGGGAAGGATTACATCAAATATCTAGGGAGATGACTGAGTGCTGGCAGGGTTCAGAGGGAGACAGATTTGCAGAGGTTCAAGGCCTAGAATAACAGGCCTCAGAGTAGGAAGAGAGCCAATATGAAGCATGGATTTGCAGGTGGCATCATGTTTTACTCTTTCAGGGAGTAAACAATTCGAGCCATACTGACAAAGAAATTGACACAGGGTAAAGATTTCATGGTTAACATAAGAAACCCTATTTTCATAATTTCCTAATTCAGATGGTAGCAAGATGTTCAGTTCAAGATGTAACATATATTGGGAATTAAAACCATAGTGTAGACTTCAGGCAAAATTATATCAACGTGTGTGCCAAAGTAATAGAGGGAATTACAAGACGTAAGACATGAGGTCAGCATTTGACCTGATTAATCTTATACATTTCTATGAAGCTGGCTGATGTTAAAAGTAACTTTCTAAGACCAGATTTGTCTTGGTATTTCTCTACCTAGAAAGATGAAAGGCCTAAATAGATAGTCAGTCTTAATGATATACAGTCCTCTCTCTTGACACGTTTGCAAATTCTCCAGTGGAAAGAAAATAATAGAGGCATGAATATTAAAACACATTGAAATTATTAGAGAACATATTTCTAAATGAAATTCTTCATAAGCAAAGTAATAATAGAATTCCGTCAAAAAAACACATCCAAAATAAACTAAAGAGGGAATTTAGAATATCACATAATGATGAAATATAAGTACTACCAGAGACCTGCGAAATCACCCATTTCAATCTTCTATTCCATAAAGATGTTTTTATTTTTAATAATAATTTTTAATAATATTTATTAATAGAAGTCTGCTTAAATACTAAAATGGATAAAAATGTAGTTTCTTAAAAGGAAAGCCATTCCATTTGGCAGAAGAGAAAATGACATTTATAAAATAAATACACCTTTTTCCAAAGATATGCCCAAATATAATTGTAGATACTTCTAATTCCTTCTTATAATAACCTTCTCAGATGAGGATAAATATTATTATAATTTTTAATTTATAAATAACCAGAAGCCCAGTAGGCAGAAACAATTTACCAATGTTTGCAGGGTTGGTAATTGATAGGGGGATACTTGGAGTTAGGTATCCTGGCCCAGAAGCTGTGTTATTTCTGCTATGCCATTTGAATGGTCATTTTCATGTCATTCAACCAGATTTGGTTATTTAATTAAACCATGTCCTATTTAAGTTATAAACTATCCTATTTTTATCTTCCTGTTTTTCTTTTGAATGAGATTCAGTATGATCACAAGTACATGTAAATAACATTTTTTAACAGAACTATAATTTTCTTCCCTATAGTTTTCATCCATATTTACCTTATAATTCCATCAACAAACACCTCAGTTTTTCACTTATCTTTCTCTCATACACATGATTAAAAGTTTGCTTCCTATGGTTTTATCCAAGTGCTGATCCTGGCCTGAGACAGAATGAGAGAGACCTCTACCACTATCAATCGTATTTCTTTGGCATAATTGTTATCTAGCTCATTTTTGACCCATAATCTATTCATAAGTCTATTGGAAGCCTGCTGAAGTACAGATACTCAAAGTGAATGGGATTTCCTTGATCCAACAGCCTGGAATTATATTTGCTCATTAAAAAAAAAAACCTATATGCCATGCTACAGTTTGTTCCCAGGGAACATATGTTGGCTTCTAGTGATCACTGCTTTCTTTTCAATATCTATTTAACACTACATTTTAGCATGTAGGCTTTTTGTGGGAGAGTGATTTGTTTTTCCTCTTGTAGTTATTATTAGAATAATATTTCATGTCACCATTATGAAGTTGTTTCTGTTTTCTACAGATTTTCTAATATTAGTAATAGTGTGTGTATAATTATGCTCTCAAGTTATTTTAGTGCCCTGGATATAATGCATATTGGTCTCACAGTTGAACTTGATATTATTCTAATCACATCTTCATATGTCACGGATTTTAAAAATTGCAAAGGGTATAATAACATAATTTTGAGAATTTCACTTGTTAAACAAATAGAAATTTAATTAAAATTCTTATTCTTCTCTTCCAGTGGACAATCTGCCATCTTCATCAAGCACACTAGTTAACAAATCAATACATTTCTTTGTGACTTTGAAAGAAAATAGAAATTCAGGATGGACTTGGAATCACAAATTCAAAGAATTAAAAATTATATTTTTAACAAATAGTTACTTCTCTTTTAGCTAAGGCAGCATTAATTTTTGTCCTATAATAACTAACAGAAAAAGAAAGCGTTAGATTTTCTTTCACTTTTTATGAACTATATGGTAGTCAATATCTAACGGAAACAAAAAAATTGACTCCCCTAATAATATAATCTTAGCACCTTGCATGATTAGTTAAAAATAAAACACATTAATCAAAAAAAATTAAGATAGCCACTGTGTGATATTTCTTATATACTGAAGTGTAAGAATTTTAATTCTTATACTTTAATTCTGTTTACATGCTTGATACCCTAAAAAATTTGGTTTTCTGCATAATTTATGCATCAAATTAATTAGGTTCCTATTAAAGTGTAACGTGATCCAAATTCAAAGTACTGTTTATGTCCATATTTTGTGTATGTAAATTTTATGTACATATAAAAAGCACATTTATGGTTTTACTTTTTTATATGCAATTATAAATATATACAAAAAAATAAAGTTAAGATCTTGAATTCAATAGTCACATTATAAAGTGTATTCATGATACAAATTAATTATACTTCATAACAGATCCTGTACAAATATATACTCTTATTTTTAGAAGAAATAGATTTTGAGTTCTGTTTTATTTTTATGCAAGGATTAAGGTATCAATGTAAACATATTTTTTAAGTTTTCTATATTATGACATTTATAATATAATTTAGGAGTTTTTTTAAAAAATTGTGTGTATCATCATTCCACTTATAACTTCTTGCATTTCTTCTTCTTGGGAATTCAGGTACCTTCAAAAACATAAAGCTATTTCACCAGACCAACATCTTTGCTTACAAGACAAGTAGCGGTTGGAACAATGGAAGCTAATTCCCAAGTTTACACTTAATGGTTTTTGCAGAACTAAAGACTAATTTTTTTGATGCCCAATCTAGAAGTTTAGACAATCAAGTAATTCCTTGTAGACTTTAAGCAGTTTATTGTTGTGGTGATGATCAGTGCATCATATTAATGCCAAAAGAGATAGAACAGAGGTCAGAGAGAGAGACAAAGAAAAAAATCCATTCTTCTGCTAAGTTAATGATTCAGCAATATAGAATGCTGATCTTTAGATATGCTTATACAATTACATCATGAACATGTATAAGGTGACAGCAATCTTTAATTATCTCAAAACAAACACCAGCTACAAATTGGCAACCATATGTGACTTACGTCTCATAAAATGAACAGCTCTGATACACACATGCTAGAGTGGGGTGTGTGTAATGACATAAAACAATCAGAAGTCAGAAAACCAATTATGTTTCCCAGCCCATGTTTTCACATGTAGATACTTGCTATTCATGACTTAGTGTTAGGCTGCATCACTTTCTTTTTTTTTTTAAATATTTTGTTTCTAGGAGAACAGGGTGGGAAATAGTAGCATAACTAAAATACAACCATAGAAAGGACAGAATTTTAGAAAAATTATAGAGATTCAATATAGAAATGCATCATCAGACAATGACAATAGCATAAACAGTAATGCCTTCTTGTATAGAAAGCTAGGTTGCATTTTTCCTCAGAGTTATCGGTTTCCCTATGATCTCACATAAATAATACCCTTGTGCAATAGGGAAAGATATACAGAAGGAAATTTGGGATTATTACAAATTCCACTGCACATTCAAGTTTTAATTTTTCCAGGAATGAGTAAATGGGCTTCAAGATGCAATGCCCAGGTAACGATCACTATCAGTATGAGTAACCATTTTCAGTCAAATAAATGTAAGTGTTATGCACATTGCCTCATTTCAAAAGAAACTAGAATGGATCAATGGAGATGAATATACCTGTAACACACAATCCTATTTAAGTAGCTCCCAAGCCCCCAATTTAATCCCTGAAAATTCAATTACCCCTACATGGAGAAAGTCTCCTAGCACTCTAGGAAGGAGATTCCTTCTCAGAGCTACCCAGGATACTGACCTCTTCACAGATATCTCACTTCAGGGCCATTGAATGACTCCATGTTCTGTCAGAAACTACTATCTTATCTAAGAAAAGCGCATGCTTTGTCCAGTTCCCTATATCTCTAACTTTGAAGCTTTGGGATCCTTCCCAAAACACCCCCATTTGCTCTTCTCGTTTTCTAAAAAAAAATTAGCAAAAGGAATAACTGCCATGGGAAATACTGAAGGTATTTCTAACAAAACCTTTTACCCTATCAATAATCAGATAATAATCTAGCTCTGATTTTACGACTAGACCCTCTTAAACCCTACATCCACAATTACTCCAGTGATAGACGATTTCACCAAAATGTCTTCCTTCAGTCTGATCTTCTTCTAATGTGTTTCCTCTTTTATGAATCAACTTCAGTCAGCTTGATTTATAGTACAACCATCTTTCTCTGCTCAATTCAGTAGGCAAATATTTATTTGAGCATTCATGGGTACTGAGCTAAACTCTGGAATGAAAAGGTAAAGTAAATGAGATGCCTATATTTGAGGCAAAACACAAGTAAACAAGATATTTTAAAGACATGTAGTAAATGCAAAGTTTAAGGTATTCAGAGAGGCTATCAGTGATAATAAACAAGATACTTAGCTCAGTTTGGGAGAATTAGGGAAGATGTCCTGAATAAGATAGCACCGGAACTGAGCCTGAAGTCTTGAAGGAGCAAAGAGGTAACCTAGTAAAAATGTTTGATGGAGTAAGGGGGAAAGGGAGGAGGTTCCAAGGAGAGAGAGTATCAAGAACAAAGGTGAGCACCAGAACTGCATGTGCACATGCTCACATGCTCATGAGCAGAGACTGTAAGTGCTTCTGAATTGAAGAAGGCAACGAGGTAACAGGTCACAGAGAGTTTTTCAAGCATAGGGGCTTTGACTTTTTGACTTTTTTTTTTTTTGAGATGGACTCTGGCTCTGTCACCAGGTTGGAGTGCAGTGACGTGATCTCGGCTCACTGCAACCTCTGCCTCCTGGGTTCAAGTGATTCTCCTGCCTCAGCCTCCTGAGTAGCTAGGACTACAGGCGCATGTCACCATGCCCAGCTAATTTTTGTATTTTTAGTAGAGACAGGGTTTCACCATGTTGTCCAGGATGGTCTCGATGTCTTGACCTTGTGATCCACCCGCCTCAGCCTCCCAAAGTTCTGGGATTACAGGTGTGAACCACCGTGCCTGGCTAGGGCTTTGACTTCATGCTGTGGATATTCTTTCAAGGATCAAGTGACATTTTTAGAATAATACTGGAAAACAACAGGCCTTGCATAGGCCATCTCAGGTCCTTCATTCTGCCAACTCCATGAAGTCTGGAAGTTCTAAGTAGACTGAAGATGTAACCTGGGAAACTTAACTAAGGCAGGAAGAAACACTAGTTCACAGTTCTTACTTAATGTCAGATGTTTGTCTCCATCTTTTCCCCACAGAGCTAGACCAGGTTTTATGATCTGAGGTTACACAGTAAGAGTTTTAAAAGGTGGAGCTCTGCGCTCTGAGATTAACCTTCAAGTCATCCCTGGGTTACTACAGCTTTGACACAGACCTTCAGCTCTAGGGACTGGGTCCCTCTCTTTTACTCCTTAACCAAGTTACCCATTTTGGTAATGTGCTCAGGTCTAAGTCCCTAATTCCTGAGGACTCCGGACTCCGTTCAAGTCAGCTCTTATCCAAGATCTCTGTTTCTTCTCGGAACTCCTGGGGCTTGTAATTGAGTCTTCACTACCAGATGACAACCTCCATGTCACCCCTGCCTGCTTCCCTGTGGGGCTAACTAGGGGATGCTGGCCTGTTATTTCTGCTTACTGTGCTTTGTCTTTCTCTTGAGAAAACCTTATCGGATGTCTCTGGCTCCATGTCTTGCTTACTCAGAAAGCCTCAGGAGATCTTTTCTGCATGCCACACCAGAAACCACTAGGCACCTGCAAGAGGGCTTTTTGCACAATGCCTTCACCACTCGGGAGCCAGAGCTGGATCTATACCCAGTTCCTCCCAATTGGCCACCATCAGCCCCATTGTCAGCCCAAAGTAACTTTTGTATATATTGGGCAAAAAAAAGTTCTGCCTGCCTCAAAGGATTTTAAATAATAAATCTATAAGGACTACAATGAGTAGAGCACCTCTTTAGGCTGTTTAAAGAATGTCTACAGTTATCGTAATCAGGGTCCCTCTAACAGGGACAGGTGAATTAACAGCATTTGCAATGACCTGGCAGGAATGTAAAACCAAACACTGGAAACTTAACCAGGCAGAAGTTCATAAATAACATTAAGAAGGCAGCAGATTTAGAAACTCAGCTGGAGTAAGTGGAAGAAAGGGTCAAATTCAGATGAGAAGACAGTACCAGAAACAAGAGGAAATGAATTTTCTTAAAATGATCCGGGGTTGTGATGACCAAGGGATCCTTGAAGAGGTTCTACCAAGCACAACAGCTTTGGGAATGGTCTTTGACAAATCAAACAAAAACATATAGTGGGGAAAGGACACCCTTTTCAACAAATGGTGCTGGGATAACTGGCTAGCCACATGTAGGAGAATGAAACTGGATCTTTATCTCTCACCTTATACAATAATCAACTTAAGATGGATTAAGGACTTAAACCTAAGACCGGAAACTATAAAAATTCTAGACAATAACATTGAAAAAACCTTTCTAGACATTGGCTTAGGTAAGGATTTTAAGACCAAAAACCCAAAAGCAAATGCAATAAAAATAAAGATAAATATCTGGGACCTAATTAAACTGAAGAGCTTTTGCACAGCAAAAGGAACAGTCAGCAGAGTAAACAGACAACCCACAGACTGGGAGCACATCTTCACAATCTTCACATCTGACAAAGGACTAATATCCCGAATCTACAGACCTCAAACAATCCCATCAAGAAATGGGCTAAGGACACGAATAGACAATTCTCAAAAGAAGGCAAACAAGTGGCCAACAAACATATGAAAGAATGCTCAACATCACTAAGGAAAATCAAAACTACAGTGTGATGCCACCTTACTGCTACAAGAATGGTCATAGTCAAAGAATCAAAACACAGTAGATGTTGGCATAGATGCGGTGAACAGAGAACGCTTCTATACTGCTGGTACAAATGTAAACTAGTACAGCCACTATGGAAAACAGTGTGGAGATTCCTTAAAGAACTAAAAGTAGAACTACCATTTGATCCAGCAATCCCACTACTGGGTATCTACCCAGAGGAAAAGAAGTCATTATTTGAAAAAGATACTTGCACACACATTTACAGCAGCACAATTTGCAACTGTAAAACCGTGGAACCAACACAAATGCCCATCAATCAACAGGTGGATAAAAAAGTTATACACACACACACACACACACACACACACACAATGTAATACTATTCAGCCATAAAAAGGAATGAATTAACAGCATTTGCAATGACCTGGCAGGAATGCAAAACCAAACATTGTATGTCCTTACTGATACGTGGGAGCTAAGCTATGAGGATGCAAAGGCATAAGAACGATACAATAGACTCTGGGGACTTGGGGGGAAGATTGGAAGGAGGCAAGCAATATAAGACAACAAAAATGGTGCAGTGTATACTGTTCGGGTGGTAAGTGCACTAGGATCTCACAAATTACCACTAAAGAACTTATTCATATAACCAAATACTACCTGTATCCCAATAACTTATGAAAAAATAATAATTAAAAAAACAATAAGCTGAAAGCTGCAAGTGGAGGAAGGAAAACCCACATGGTACAGACAGATAGCAGACATGTGAAAAATGGGGCATTTCCTAGAACAAATCCTCCTTGACCAGCACTAACTGGATGATCCTCCACAGGTAAATGCAGATTTGACTTGCAGGGAGGAGAGAAAGGAAAAAAGGGAGAGGAAGGAGAGAGGAGAAGGGAGGGGAGGAGGGAAGAAGGGAGAACTGGAGGGAGGAGGAGGGGAGAGGAGGGAAGGGGAGAGAAGAGGAGACGAAGGAAGAGGAGGGAAAGGCATTTTTAAGCATACATTTAGGAATAACAATAAAAATGGCATTTCGTCAGATAAAATAAAAACCCAAAGGTAATCTCAGTGGTACTGTGAAAAGAAAATTAAAATACATGAGTTCTAATTCTCACTTGATCACTCAAGTTTTTGGACAACCAACTAAATTTTTCTCTTCTCAGTTATATCACTTTAAAATGAAATGGCAGACGCTTAATCTCCAAGGCCTTTCTGACTCTAAATTTCTATGAGGTTTTCCTATAGTAATTAACAAAATCTGAAGTAAAGAGTTTCATTTTGTGAAGGTTAATCATACATTAATTGGAGATTAAGTTTTAATTACAGGTAACTACACATACACACACACACAAAACAAAAACAAAAACAAAAAAAACAAGTCTACTTGCCCTGCACTCCTGATAAGAAACTCAATTATATCTTAAGATATTTGTGACTTTAAAGGACCTGAAATAATAAAAACATCATAGTGCAAATGGCCAGTGTGTAGGACAGAAATAAGAAAAGGCTTGTTTTCTTACATTTTAAAAATGTTCTAAAAGTTGTATCCTACTGTAAATACAATGACAATAGTCTTTTTAAAAGCTTATAGTTTGTACCATTATACAGTTTATAAAATACTTTGATACATACAATCTCATTTGATCTAAAAATAGCTGTACAGGAGGCAAAAGCAGTTGTCAGTTATCTTTATTTAGTAGATTAGACTATTTCATGATATTTAGAGGTTGGTCTTCTGACTACTTGTTGAATATTTTGAACTTATGTCCTTTTCATGAAAAGTTTTTATGACACAAAGACTTGACTATCAGTTTCAACTAAAGAGAAATCACTATATAAAATTGAGATGAATTATATAAACACCATTATTTTGCAAATCACATATTCATGTATGTAAGTGCACACAATTTAGCATGCTTGAATATGTTAGCACAGAAGCCATTTCCCTTGTCTAAATATTGTCTCTTTTCTCCTTTAGTGATAGCATTAGAAGCAACAACAACAAACACAACTTAGAACAGTTCTGTATATTGTCTAATCCAAATGAGACAGCACAGAATAATAAGCTTTATGTTATTTCCATAGACATTACGTAAATATTATCCACAGTAAATAAAGCCACCCCATTTTCCATGGCATCAGAATGATGAAATTGCACAATAAACAAATGGATTTATGGTGATCTATTTCCTCTCTCCTGTGTAAATTTGTTCATCTTTGGCTATTGATATATTTCTCAAACCATATAACATGACTCCAATTTTTTTTTACAGATATCTGTTTAGTGCTGCCCTGAAAATTATTTGTAAAAGACATTCCTTATCCAGTCAGGCACTGCTTTTTACCTCTATGTACATAGCAGAATCATTAAAAAGAAAAGAAAAACCTGTGGCCAGTCCCTTCCCCAGACAAACTACATGAGCATTTCTGAGACCAGAGGACATGTGGCATCAGTATTTTTTAAAGGTTCCCTGGCTGATGGTACTGTGCGCCCATGGCTGTGAACCGTCTACTGCAGTGCTTCTCCAACTTCAATATGTTTGCAAATCGCTTGGGAGTCTTGTTAAAATGTGGACTCTGATTTATTCCCTCCAGCATAGGTCCTGAGATTTTGTTTTTTTAACATGTAACTATATGATACTCAAGATGCCCAATCTGTGGATCACACTTGTAGTAACCTGTAGTATCAGTATCACCTGAGAACTTGTGAGAAATGCAAATTCTCGGATTTACCAGGGAACTACTGACTCAAAAACTCTAGCAGCGGACGTCAAGCAATCTGCTGTAGCAAGCCCTTCACACACTTTATATACACACTGAAATTTGAGAAACACTGGCATAAAAAGAAGAAGAAAAGAATTCCCTGAAGTCTGAATAATTGGCTGCATGTGGTTAAAAAGCCGTTGATACTTTACATTTGTGTAGCACTTTACAATTCAACAAACTTCCTACCTTACCTCTTGTGAGCTTCTTAAAACAACCCTGTAGGGTAACCAAAATAGATAGTTGCAGCATTTTGTAAATGAAACTGAAGCTCAAAATATTAAAGAGACTCGCTTAAAGTTATAGCATGCAAGCATAGATCCAAATTCAGAGCTCAGAATCTCTGAGTAGTACAAACTAACAGGCAGGACACTGAGAGAAAAACAAGGCCAATGGCTGTAAGCTGTAAGTTATGCTCTGGAGGGCGGGTATCTCTGAGTCTCAGATGATGACAGGGAGAGAGACAAGGATATTTAGGCAACCTCCTATCAGGTAAGTCACAGTCATTTGTATTTGGCACTCTCAAAGACCACAGTAAAATGCACTAATCCTTTTTGGACTGAGTTTGCTGTTATGCGGAATCAGCTTTGAGAAACACAAGCAATTAACCCTCACCAAGTGACTTAGTGGATGAGTCAGTCACTTTTGTTTTTTCCATAATTCTACAAATATATCATTCTAAGTCAAACTACATAAAATAAAAGTCTCCTGTGTACTGTATGTGTATATAGACACACTTATGTGTTCCATACTTACAGAAACACAGATGGCCACAATTTGCATCTTATGAGATTTGTCCACTGTGTTTCTCAGTCCATAAAGGGCAACAAAGGATATAGTTTACAGGTACATAAACATTCTTTAACAAAATGTATATAATATGCTATTTTTTTAGATGATATATAGTATGTAATACACCATTATTTACCAAGTATATTTGATAAAGGATTTATTGGCAATGCATGATCCTTAAAGTATCAGGGCTAACCAACAAATTTTGATTACATCTTGTGATTTAACTACAGAAAAAGAAAACTTCATGATGGTCACAAACTTACCCAGTAGGCCCATGCCCACAGTTTGTTTCAAACAGTGAATTGTAAGTCATAGAAAATCACATATTGTGTCAAGAATTGGAGTGTTGACACTTTATTCGTGAATATTGGCATTCCAGATGACTTACAGAAGATAAACAGAAATTTGAATAAGATCTTTATATTTTACTATCAAATAATCACATCCTTCGTTTCTTCTTATCTTGGTGTAGAAACAAACAGGGAATTAAGGATCCCAAATGTGAAAAAAACTAAACAGTAACTATTCTTCATTTAGATATTCAGTTTCCTCTGGAATCTCTAATACTTATCAGGTACACTGACATTTAAATGGAAACAATGTTACTATCATTAAAAGTATTATAATATCCTGTAAATATCAAATAGGGTCAGAATTGTGAGGTAAATAAAATTTCATTACCTTGAATTTAGAATATTTAAAATCACAAGTGTGAAGTCCCTGTATTTTATCACATGCCCACTTGTTTTATATCCAGATACGCATGCGTATGTACGTTTTACAAAGTTGCCTTATGAACAGATATGCGATAATATAATGTATTTTGAAACTAGAATGGTTTTTTGAGGTCAAATATTTTATAATTATCTGTTCACATATCTGCTGCTCATATTAAAAATATGGTCAGTAGAACTATTAAAAATATGGTCTGTAGAACTATTAAAAATTAAATTTTAAAGGTTGGTTTGAAATGCTATTTCCACTATTCCTTGACTTATAAGAGAACTATTAATACGTAGTCTCAACTTGCCATTATTAAGCAGGAGGTGAATCTTTGTGGGTATGAGGGTAGAGAGTTGGAAGAAACAGTGTTAGAAACTGGTCCAGAATTGAACTCTTACTCCTGTGGGAGCTGGTAATGAGGCAGGTAGACTCTGTTTAGAAAAGCACCTGAGGGTGCTTCATGACTGAAGTCCTGTGGATAAGTGTGTCTCACTCTCACTGTGCACACAGATATAAATGCAGATTCTGGTTATTCTATTTAGGGAGGAACTCCAAGGCTGCTGCTGCTGCCGCCACTACTGTGTGAATCACACTTTGATTCTTTGTCCCTGGGACAGAAGTTGGTATTGTGGTTTTCTTTAGTTCTTTATACAATTTCTTATACAGGTCCGTAATCTTCTCTAGAAAACAATTGAGTTAGGTACGTATACATGAGGCTATCTCTCTTTCCCTCCAGTTTTGTCACCATAATTATATAGTTTTTATTTTTTTCAAAATGATAGAAACTGCAGATCAAGACCTCAAGATTAATGTGTACTCTCTTATCTGATGCATAATTACACTAAAGATCATAATTACAAAAAATGAGCATCAATCCTCAAAAGAAACACTTGTTTCACAGGAAACTTAAGGCAGTGAAGGTAAATGTTTTGGGGACAGTCAGCCAAACTTCTGTCACCGGATAACCAGAATTACAAACCTCTCTTGTCTCCTGTTGCCATCTCAGATTATTCAGGGCCACAGACTCACTAAGAGAATTTTTTTTTCTCCTAGCCATTTCACTTTCTCAGTGCCAGACATCTACTGTGGCTTCCAATGAATCAAGTTCTCCTTCCTCTCCTCCTCTGGAAGCTCATGCGCCCAGTAAAATGTCACAAATAAAGTGAAAACATGCCTTTTCCAGTCTGGCCTTATAAACGGAAAGCAAGAGCACCATTCTTCACCAGGAAACTGACCCACAAAGCTTACTGGATTTAAAGAGATTGAGAAGAAGGTCAGCTCAGAAAACAAAGGGAATTCTCTCCATAGTTAATTCTGATGACGCTCCACCAACCCCCCAAAAAACCCTTGTCCGAGGCAAGGAAATAAAAAAGAGGGCATGTAAGGTGAGGTCTGGGAAAGAAATGGTGTTTCATAGGCGACTTATTGGCATGCTCTGTTTGTCTATCTTTTCTTTACCAGAGAATAAATGGTTCTGTGTTTATCTTTTCTCTCATAGTCCCTATTTCCATATTGTAATGTCTGCTAAAGTGTAATGCTTAAAACTCTGTTTCTATTGAGCCATAGACAAACAAAAGCACCTATGTATCATCCATAGATATGTATGCTGTGAGACTGCCTCTGTATGAAAGTATAAGAATGTTTTTATTCTTCTGAATTAACATTCCTATACTTACCTAACTCTTAGATAACTATAGTTTCAGGTACAGGAGATGCTGACTTAGAAAGACCTTATAAAGCTCAAGGACACTTAGATAAAAAACAACTTATACATTCAAGTTACTCACTTTTCTCATATTCAATCATATAACCAGTGAAAAAAATTTCTAGGGATAGCATAAATTTATGTAGAGTGCTTCACCATTAAAGGGTTAATGATGTTAGCGAGTATGAATGTTAGCAGTTGAAATGGCAGGCTTGTGTGTTTGCAAAAACATTTTCTGCACCATGTCCAAATCCCTTTGCAAACAGATAAATTACTCTATAAATCTTATTACTCCATGTGGATAAATCACACTTGCAGGTTTGTAAGGCTGAAGAGCTAGAAGGGAAAATCTGCTTTGGATGGTAAGATCTTTGAGATTCATAATCACCCAATGCTCAGGAAATGAAGAAAGGAGTGCTTACACATTAGTATTTTCTTACTTTTTACAATCTCGAGAAACACATACCACACAACACACACACATATGCAATGCACGGCACACAACACACACTTCCCTCTCTAACAAGCCCAGAGCTCCCAAAGCAGGACACTGTGACAGCCAACCAAATTTATTTCTGAGAAAAGGAAAGAAAACTTTGCTGCTGTCGGCAGCTCTGCTAGAGAACTGCTCCCTGATGCCCCTGGGTTTATGCACTATCAGCTCCTTGCACACAGATTAGAGGTTTATTTTCTATCGTATACTGTGCTTTTATTGCCACAACAAGCAATATTAGCTAGATAGACAGACTGACACTGGGTCATTTTATTTGGAGGAAATGAGATTTTAAAAGGTCTCCAAGGAGAGTGATTCTTTCTGTTAGAATCTGCCAGAAATTCAAGGGAAGCTAGGAAAAAGAACAAGGGGTAGGTACAGCTGGTCGAGAGGGAGAAGAGTGAAGAGAAGCGCAAAAATAACCTTGGAGCATTTTGGAAATAAAAATATGACTAGGTCGCATTTGAGTATTTCTAGCTCACAGTACCTGATAGGGGTCAAACTCCCAAGGACTTGGGACTCTTCCTTTCCGAATTTCAATCTCAAATTATTTTAGAGTTTGGCAGAGTTGCACAGAAAAAAAAAGACTTTGAAGTCCATAATCAATTTGAAATATCCATTTGATACCAGGTTAATTCTTTCCCAACCTATGTGTTTAACACTCCCACTCTTAAATATCAGCAATTTGGCAAGTTCCTTTTCTTTCTGCTCTTCGTATTTTGTGTTGATTTATGTCCACATACCAGAAAAGGCTCAGTAACCAACCAAAGTTCTAAGATTGATTTATTGCCCTCCATATCAATTAGAAGGTCTTTACAGAAAGTCTTCTATCAGAAACCCTCACACATAGCCTTGATATGTGTGTGTGTGTTCGCCTGAAAGCACACACAAACACAGACACGGGAGGAACAAGGAGAATGCAGTACCCTGTACTACTCTCTGAGAGCCATAATCCATCAACCTTTCTTTCAGAATTAAGGAATCCCAACAAAACTCTCAAGTGCAAAGCAACAGCAATTACAATAGCAAGAATACTGCCCAGAAGTCTCCAATGCCATGAGTGAAATTAGGCTTTCTTGATAACAGAAACAAGGTCCTAAGAACCGAACAACATTTAACCATCACCACTGCTCCCTGACAGGGACCAGAATCCCTTGAATTTTGTTAGCTCTCATGCCAACCAGTCAGTAAAACGGGGACACACACACACACACACACACACACACACAACCCACAAGCCTGCATCATCAGGAGCTGGAGTTCAAGGAGATCAGGTGTACATACACACACACACACACACACACACACACACACACGGACGCGCGCAGCAGAAAAGTTGCCCAAAAGCCCTACCTGAGGATGGCTGTGTCCCCCTGCCTCACGGTGATGTTGTCCGTGCCTCGGTTAAAATCCACGCTGCGAACAGGCAGTCCTGTGGGAAGAAGGCAGAGCAATCTCAGTAGGACCAGCGGCAACTGTTTCCGATCTGGCTGAACTCTCCCGACCATGGTGGCCACTGCCGAGGTTCGGGTCCGTGGGGTGCTCTGGAGGGGCGCGCGCTGCTCGCGGGAGAGGCTTCACCAACACCGGGCTTTCATCCACAGCGAGCGCAGAGCGGGCTTTGCCAGTTTATGGTCCTTTCCACTTTCCCTCGCTCAGTCTCTTTTCCCTCTAAGACTTAACAAAGCCCTCACAAAACCCAGGCAGAAGGGTGAAAAAGTAAAAGCAATACAATTTCAAAAGAGAGAGTACAAATGGCAAGCCCTCTGGAAGAGCCGAAGAGAAGCCAGAGGAAGGGGTTCTTGTTTGGTCTCTCTGTGGCTGGACGCTCCTCTGCTAGTGTATGAGCTGAGCTCCTTCGCTCTGTAACCCACTTTCCCAGGCTGGCGGGCAGGCGAGGGAGCCGGCCCCAAGCCTGCCAGTGAGTGTAGAGAAACAGCCACACAGCAGCAGCAGCAGCAGAAGCAGCAGCAACCCAGAGCCTCTCTCCCCCTCCTCCCTTTCCTGTTTCTCCTTCCAGTCCCTGGCGCGCTCTCTGCTCAGCACCTCCCCCCCACCCCCCTACCCCACACCCCACACCCTGCTGGTTTTCAACAGCCCCTCCACCCTCCCCTGGACGTGGCCCCTCGCTTTGCACAACTGCCCCCTTCAGCAGCAGCCAGCCTCAATGAAAGCCTGATGCGCCTTTGGGTTGTCAGGACGACAGCTCCATCTGAGGCCTGGCTGATTTCCTTAAGAAGGGGAATGGAGCTCAGAGGTACTGTTCAGGAGAGAGGGGAGAAAGAGAGGGACTTAAGCTAAAAAAGAACAGGAGAGAGAGTCCGGGAAAGAAGAGGGAAGGGGTAAGGAAAGAAGAAAAAGGAGGTGGGAAGGAGAGTTGCAAATGGGGTGAGTGGGACAGAGAACAGGAAAGCACTGAGGTGTGGGGTGAGGGTGGGGAATGTCCTAAAAGATGGGATAAGGAAACTGAGAAGAAACTTGACAGTGGAGTCTAAGATTAAAAGCCAAAGTTGATTTCAAACTAAACATTCTTGGCAACTGGCTTTGCATGTTCAAATCTTGTTCATTCTCTCCTCTCTTCTGCACTTTCTCTTACAGGATTAAAATGGTTTATTTTCTCTCCTTCCTTCGTCCCCTCCCCCTCTTGGAACCCCCTTATGAAAGATGGATTGGAGACAATGCTGGTATTGAGTGGTCTGGGGTGTGAATGCTTGGCTTGTTTTTTCCAAGTGCCAGCCTCAGCAGCTGATCCCTGATCCCTAAATCAACTTCACTCTCCAGGAAACCCTCACTCAATCCTACACATGAGTAATGGTATTAAGGATTATTATTAAAAGGGCACATTGAATTGCTACCCAAGTTCCTCCTGGCACGCACTTCTCACAATGTTCATATGCAAGGAAGGAGATTTGTAAATCAGCAAGCTTGTCATTTGCAAAGAGACACTAAGTGAGACTGTATGCAGCACTCCAGCTAATGGCAGATAGGTTGCCATCATTTGTCACTCCTCCTATTCCATGAGCCAAGTAAGTGATGAGGACCATAAAGTGATGAGGATCATAAAGACCATTGAGAGTCGCTCAAGTGAGAGCCCCAAACTCTTGGACAACTCCCTCAGTACTGATGTTGAGGATAAAAGATGTGTTTGCATCAGCCAAGGACTTTTTTTTCCCTCTTTTTTGATTATGTTTATTTAAATAATGAAAGTATCCACATGGTGCAGAAACCAAATGGTACAAGATGCTATAGAGTGAATTGCAGTTTTCTTCTTATTCCTGTCTTTGAGTAACCCATTTCTCTTCTCTGAAGGCAACAAATTTTTTCAGTTGGTTATTTATCTTTCCACAAATATTCCACACATTTAAAAATAAATATGTACATATAGAGAGATATTATACCCATCCCTCTTATTTAAGCAAATGTTTAACCTAGGACATTTGCCAAAAATAAAATAAAATAAAAAGAAAGAAATATGTTTGGGAATCCTTATCAAACTCCACCAGAGTACAAGCCTTACGGAAACACTGTGCTGAAACTGGCTTGTCCCGCGAATATTCAAAGCACTTTTTCTGCTGTATGTTATCAGTTTAAAAGATAGATGAACTCTTACAGATTATGTGAGGAGAGAAAGGAAGACCTATTTTGTTTTTAAGAAAAGACTGAGGATTGGAATCTGAATTGTCACATATTCATGATTGATGGAGTTCAATTAATTTTGTGTGTACTGTGCATTCATTTTATATAAATCAAGGTGTCCTAAGGGATTATAAGCAGTGCCCAATTAATAAACCAATAATGTTTGAGCACTAAGTTATAACTCAGCTGTTTAAAACTTGGAATCCATTTTGCCATAGGAGAAACAGACCAAGTTGATAGTTAACTACAAAACTCATAATCCTGTGAATCCCAGTATCAGTAAGAAAATGAGCTTCAAGTGTCAAAAAAAAAAAAAAAAAAAAAAGATGCAAGGATTACATAACTTCTGCCAAGACTGAAGAGAAAAGAGCACCTTCCCTATCTCCACACCACCAACAGACATGAACATCCTCAGTCAGGCTAATTCTAACCACTTAGGAATGAAGAGTTAGCTTAGACAAAGGCTTCAATTAACATATATCCTTTGGTTTGGTGCTTCTTCCATGTCAAGTGGAAGAAAAGAGAGACCAGTAGCTCTCCTCTGGTGCAAGGGACTGGTAGCTACAAGAATCATCTATTTCCATTGTTGGTGCTACATGAATAGTATGACCTCCGGTAAGAGCACAGACACTCTGAGGGGAAGGATTAGACATTTAAAGAGTATGATTACTCTCCTGTTTCAGTCAACTAGATTTCGTATGAAGAAAGAAAAGTTTTTTTCAGGACAAGGAAGAAGTATGGTGGGTGGTAGCATCCTATAAACAGAAGATATTTATACCTGATTGTTAGCTAATACCTGTACTGGTAACCTCATACTACCAAGAACTTGCCTGGTGGTGGTTAGAGAAAACATATGTTTAAGATACTGAAATACAAAGTAATTTACATCAAGCAGTAGGAATGTGGAATTTGTAGTAAATCAATAAAATCTGGAATTTGTCTCTATAGTCACTCTGAGAAAAGAATATATTAAAATAAATCTGGATTGTAATCAGAATTATAGAATTGCCTAACCTACCTAATAAGAAAAACATTATAAGCATATATGGGTATAAAAATCATATAATGTAATTAAAGGTTTTTAAAAATATATTTATTAAATAAAGTCCATTTATTGGCAACTTTTTAAAAAAACAAATTGACTTACTATGACAACTGAAAGTAATATGCAATTTTTAAAAAAAGACTATTTTAGGCCAGGGTCAGTGGCTCACACCTGTAATCTCAGCACTTTGGGAGGCTGAGGTGGGCAGATCACCTGAGTTTTGCAGTTCGATACCAGCCTGACCAACATGGAGAAACTCCATCTCTACTAAAAATACAAAATTAGTCAGGCATGGTGGCATATGCCTGTAATCCCAGCTACTAGGGAGGCTGAGGCAGGAGAATCGCTTGGACCCGGGAAGTGGAGGTTGCGGTGAGCCAAGATTATGCCATTACACTCCAGCCTGGGCAACAAGAGCAAAACTTTGTCTCAAAAAAAAAAAAGACTATTTTTTAAATTATCTCATTTAGGCTATTTAGAAATTAGTTCTAATTCAATTAGACTGAATTTCTCAACAATTTCAAAATTATGAAGTTTATTTTATTTCTTTAAAATTTATTATTTACATTCAGGCAGCACTTCAAGCACAGCTCTTTAATCCAGCACTAGGCCCAGATGGGGTACTCTATACTTGATAAATATGAGAATGGAAGAGTCATTAAATGCTCATGCTCACTCACTTGGCTTACCTCACCATTTACAAAATAATAAAAGTATTTGAGGGTGCACTATCTACTTCCATTTCAACATTATGCTTTCTCAGAGTTCTTCCTCTTTCCACTTGATAGAATCTGTTTTTTGTCCTCCATGATCTTGTTTTCTAAAAAAAATCCAATAGTCAATAGACATTGGATAATGTATCTCATCCTAATCGTCACTCCCCTAAATCCACCCTGATATTAACTTCTCTGCTTTCTTTCCTCGGAAATGTAGAGAAGGAAACAAATAAATGTGTGGCTGAAATTTACACAAGCTATTTTTCTGTAAACCACTATATCCATTCTTCCAAGAAGGTTGGCAAAAATGAACATACTTTCAGGTTATTTGTGAGGCAAGTATGGCTGTTAGCCATGTGAAACAGCCATCATCACCCAAGTAAGATGATCTTAACTACTACTTTAAAATAACATACTGCCTTTCTAAAAGAGGCTTTAGAAGATTCTGGCACTCTCAAGGGACAAATGTTGCAGTAAAAACAAAAACTGGCTAACGTCTGAGTATCCTAAGAAGGATGAAAGGTTTATTCTTCTGTTTAGCTTTGTAAGGTAATAGGCTCACATGAAATCCAGATGCAGCCTGGAATGTGCAACTAATTTAACAACACTGCTTGCATTTTATGCTAAACATGTCTATAATATTAATATACTACTCTACATTTCTACAGTTGTAAGGTCTTAATCATAATAACACCATGTCTGTACCTTACTTTTCTAAGTGGAATTAGCATTGCCATATGAACTAGAAATGCAGAATTGTTCATACTTCTCCTGAGGATCCCTGGTATGACATTTTCAATGATTTTATCATAATTTAGCAATATTGAAGCATCCCAGTTTACGCTTATAAACACAGCACTATCTTATGTGAGTTTTCTCTGGAATCTGACCCTTCGAATTCAGACACTTCATTGGCATATGTGTCAATGCCTAAGAAAATCAGTCAACTGCAAGTCAGTTAAATATTGTCCAAATCTTTACTACAGACCTTCTCCCTCAGTGATGGAAAACACTTGATCCACGTCCTGCACAATTAAAAATCACTCTTTGGTTTGCATTTAGTGCATGCCTTTGTGGTTTGTTATTATCATATCAGTTTTCTGCTTCTAAGTAAGTACACTTTAGTCACTTGTTCTATTTTGGCAGGCATCAATGCTTGGATCTGTCCCAGTTTTTGAAAGGTCTTTGGGATTCTTGAACTGCTACTTGCATCCTTCCTTCTTGCTTCTGCTCCTGATTACCCATAAACATATATGTACTTACATTTATTGATGTATTTGCACATCAGAAAAGTAATTTTCATATGCCTTATTATTTCCCAGAAATACATACACCAGCCCTTGGACCGTCCTCTTTTCTAGGTTGTCCACTCTTCCACCATGTACGAGGAGGTGGAAATGACCAAATAATGCTGCATCTGCATTGCTACTACTCTTATTGATCTACTCCCCCCAGATATGGGAAGAACATTGCAACATCTGGAAAGATGGCAGTAGTGGCATCTTCAGAATGATTACCTGCATCTAATAGAAGCAGGTAATCAGGAAATTCTACCCTCTATTTATGGTTGTTGTACTGATTTGAATTCCTACAATCAGAAAGTAGGCCAAGGAGAAGTGACGAAGAGTAGAGGGGGGTGTACAATATTTTGTCCCATATTCTGGAATATGTATGTTCATTCATTTATTCAATATGCTTTTGTTGATGCAATAGTGAATCAAGACAGGCCAAGACTCTGCTCTACTGAACTTGTATTCTAGATGTAGAAATGAACACTGTACAAGTACATACATATTAAGATTTTTTCAGAAAGTAAATGTTACGATAAAAAAAAGTGTGATATGGAGTAAATGGCCTGGAGATGTGGTGAGGGGTGTATAAAGAAAAGTGGTCAAGCAACACCTCTTTGAAGAGGTTGGAATTTTAACTAAATCCCAAAATCTAAGAAGACTTCCATGCAAATAGCAGCAAGAAGGCCTTTCCAGGTAAAAAACAAAATGGCATTCACAAAAGCCCAGAGGTAGAAATAAGTGTGTCATACACCAGTATGTACATCAATACTACATACTTGGGATGTAGTTTGTGTGTATGTTGTGAAGGTAGTGGGAAAAGACAAATAAAATTAGAAATTGAGGCAGGGTCATAATGAAGAAGTTCCAACATAAGAAATTTAAATTTTAGTCTAGTGACCTGAATAGCAAATTTTAAGCAATGGATTGACATGATCTGATTTACATTTTAGCAAGATTGAAGAATGGATTGTAAAGGGACAACAGCAGAAACAAGGAAATAAACAGAAGGAAATCTTAGTCATCCAGTGGCAACTGACTTAGACTAGGGGGTAAAAATGAGATGGAGAGGAGACTGAGTTGAATAAACTTTCTCATAATGGGAAAAGCTTTCCCAACAGGCCATGTGCTCTCAGAATTGATCAGTTTTCCATATGCCAGCATTCCTCCTCACTGTATTAATTCAACTATGGTATACCCTAGCAGAAAGCCACCACTCATCAAATCATCAAATAAGAACTGACAGAATGTCAAGTAGGCTGTTATTAATACCAGCTAGATGAGAAAAGTGTTTCAGTTGCTGCTTTTCTTTAAGCGTAAATTTTGCTTACCATTAATACATTTATTATATGTTAATTAAATATCAGTGTAATAAGCCAGTGTGTTAAAAATTAAGATGTGCATAACAAGATGAACAGATGCTACATAATTGTTACACTTTACTAAATATTTTCTTACATATCTATATTTATCAGGCAATAGCTATCCTGCTAAATCTCAATAAAATGCCTAGTTAAATATCTTGAGACTATAAATCATGTAAATAACACTAATATGTTTTCTCCAGAGTTTACTGACAATATCGAGCTACAGAGCAAGTCCAGTATTAAGTCATTATATTATTCAAAGGGTCCCAGAAGTCTGCCTGCTTAAAAGTATCTTCCTTTCTTATCTGGTCTGTAATTCACATTCTCAGCCCTCCGTGCTTTTAATGTTGAATATAAGAGCATTGCCTAGATGAGAGGAAGAGGATTCACAAGACCTGCCACATCAGTTGTGTTGCCATATATACAGAAATTCATTAAATTAATGAACACTTCTTGAGACCTATCATACAACAGGGACTGTGCTAACCTCTAAAGAAACAACGATGTACAAAACTGACCACCCTGTCTTTGTGCAAGCCTAATGAGGGAATGGCATTAAAATCTCCTTCCCAAGAGAGATTAAATATTGTCTTTGTAAAATTATAAGGCAGGCCTTTCAAACCTGCTCTCCAGTATAGGACAGAGGCAAGCTAATCAATGTACATGCCCAGTCTTCTCTTTGGTGCTTAGTACTGAAAATAGTAAAATTCAGAGTCCTCATTTTTCAGGAACCCAGAAACTCATGAGATAGAGCAATAAGGTGAACACACATGAATAAAATTAGCCAGTGAGTAACCAAGGACTAAATTGAAAGGGAGCAGAATCGAAATGCTTTGGGGGTTCGGAAAAGGGAAGCCAGTAAGAGGCTTTGCAGAGGAAATGGAATTTTAGGTAATCCTTGAAAGGTGTGTAAGAAGAGAATGGAGGAAGACAACACTTTAAGCAGAGTATGGCCATGAAAATCAGTCTGCAAGAAGAATGGAACTGCAGGAAGGCTCATCAAACTAACAGAAGGGGAGGAGAGGAAGAAGGTGGGTTAGAGAAGCTGCCTAATGAAGAATCCCGAATGCCTGAATGAAGAGTCACACTTCATCTCATAGTTAGAAGGCTACTTTAGATTCTGGAGGACTGAGGCGAGATACTGACATCTTAAGAAGCCTATTTTGCAATGGGAAATTAGAAAGTAGAACAAAATGAAGGAGAATAACTAGTTAGAAGACTAATAAAGTTGTTGATGAAATGATGAGAGGCAAACCTTATCAATTATATATACTGTTGCTTCCTGATAATGATGAGGAATGAAATCCTTCATTCAGAGACTTTACATTCGTGGGGAATGGTAAGTTGTAGAGGAGTGTATAAGGGTGGAGACAGCAAAAAGTTAACATGGAAAGTGACTCTGCTTCTGTAAGTTGGGGCTAGTGAGGGGCTTGATAGGCATGTTAATTATTTTGGCCTTTATTCTGTATGCGATATGGAGCCATCAAAAACTTTAAGCAAGGGAGTATTTTAAGAAGATAACTGACTGGAAATGGAATGGAAGATAGACTGGGACAAGTCACAGTTAGGGAAGACCAGTTACAAAGTTTCTGAAATAGCACAGGCAAGAGAGGATAAAAGCAGACTACAGGGCAATGACAGTGAAAAAAGAAAAGAGGTGAAAAATTTTAGAAAAATTTCACAGCACTGATGGGACATATCAACTAACTGGATATGCAAGTTGAGGAAATAGGAGAGGAAAAGATGCCTCTCCTTTTCTTTTCTTGAAGTCCAGGTTCATAAAATGGGAATGTTAAGTTAAAAAAAAAAGCTAGAAGGAATTTAGAAATTCTACTTTTAGAATTCTGGATTGGTTCCTAAATTGGTACTCAAATAGCCTGCACTTCCAGATGGACAGGCTCAGGAAGTTGTCTAAGGAATATGACATTCTTAACAGGGGAGCTGTCTCTGCATTCTGTAATGAACTAAGACCAGAAATTCAGATTCTTTCCCCCATATTTGTCTGTGGTTTCTTTTTTTTCTTTTTCTTTCTCTCATATGTTTCTGTTACTTCCATATATTTATATATACAGCATGTTAGCAAGTGACCTATTTGCCAATAGTGAATCTGTTTTTGATTTTTAAAAACACATCCATGTAACAATTAACTGATTCTATGTTTCAAGAAGAAATATCATCTGAACTTGTCTCCCTCTGCTGGCTGCATATTGAGATATCATGAATCTTTTTAAACCATAGTAATATTAGAAATAGAAATATCTAATAATAATGTATTTTGTGCAAGTATAGAGCTTTGCAGTTTGCAAATGTATACTCACACACATAATTTAATATTGTATCTTCTTGAGACTTTTTGAGATAAACAGTGCAAGTATTATCACCCCACCTGTCAAAAAATTACTTTTAGACTTTAAGCCAGTAAATTCCATATGAAATTAGAGGAAAATCAGGAAGCATGTGTAATTAGAAGAACTGCACACTGTTAAAGATAGAAAAGACCCGGAAAATCTTCTGGTTCAATCCTCCCCCTTTACAGCTGAGACATGGAAACTTACACTTTACACAGTTATTTAGGATGACTGAGATTAGTAGTAAAAAAGCCCAACTCTCAAAACACTGCTCTTCCTATTATACCATGCTGCCTGCCTAATAATGTCAGGATATAAATCCTTTATAGCATAGCTGAAGCATTTACATAGGTAGGCTGGGTTGTAGATTGGAAATGTCTATTTCTCTGAGGCCAAATCTACATTGCATCAGAACAACCCATAGCTATGTTAAACTTATAATCAAGTAAGAAACAACAGGAAAACAAATCCAAAATAAATGGAATTCACATCAGTTGGCCAAATAAATAAGGCAATCCTCAATCATCTATTTGAATAGACTAGTTATCTGCCCAGACTGGGGCTCTATAACCATAGGCAAGGCTTGAGATGATTTTCAGGAACATCAGAGTATTATAGACTGTGTTAGTAGGTGAGTTCCAGTCACATTTTCTCACCCTCCCACTGCCTGGGGCACTCTTTTCTTCCTCCCTGTATGTCCTAAATAGATAATCTACTATGGCTTTCTGGCTTTTCACCTGAATTACTGCTCCTCAAAGTTACTTGCATTCTTATGGCTATTGTCATTCTCTCTTAGCAGGAAATAAAATTTAATTGAAATAATTTATACTTGTGTGTGAGTGACTGCCAAGTTCTAACATCTGAAGGGATATACATATAATAAAAGGAGGGTTTCCTAAACTCAAAAAAGTTCTAATAGGTAAAACATTAAGAAAAACATTTTTGAATAGAAGAGTCTTTTAATAGCACTTGCTTCTTTCTGGCAAGAGATAAAGACTTTTGTTTTTTTAAAATTTTAGATCCACAATTCTAAGAGTACCTTAAGAGATCCAAAATTAAAATTACAAACATAATCTACATGATTTTAATCCTTCAAATTATAATATCCATTCACATATGAGAAAGCTTAGCTTAGATCATAAACTCAACACATTGTGTCTATTAAAAATTTTTATAGGCCAGGCGTGGTGGCTCACACCTGTAATCCCAGCACTTTGGGAGGCCAAGGCAGATGGAACATGAGGTCAGGAGTTCAAGATCAGCCTGGCCAACATGGTGAAACCCCGTCTTTATTAAAAATACAAAAATTAGCTGGGCATGGTGGTGCATGCCTGTAATCCCAGCTACTCAGGAGGCTGAGGCAGAAGAATTGCCTGAACCCAGGAGGCGGAGGTTGCGGTGAGCCGAGATCGCGCCATTGCACTCCAGCCTGGGTAACAAGAGCAAAACTCTGTCTCAAAATAAATAAATAAATAAATAAATTTTATGTAGATACTAGGCATCAGTCAGGAATAGAGAAATAAACTAATATTTAATAGTGAAACGTTATATAATAGGTATATATAAACAAATATAGACACTATAGACAATTCACAAATATATATACTTTCCAATACACTTGGTAAATATTCCTGATGCCCATATCCAACAACAATTTAGCAGTTAAAATTTTCACATGGCTTTTTTTTTTCAGTAGCAAAATTAGTCTTCTTTCTCCTATGGTGTTCTTTTCTATTTCAAGAAAGCATGACAGAGTATTGATCTTAGGATAGAATCAGTCTGGTAAGTGGCTTTATACGCCATTTGTGATGTTTGGAAGTAATGGGGATGAGATGGTATGAAGAATATTGGTTGTTTCAACAGAATTGGGTTATAGGTAGAGCTTTCATCTAGGAAATATCTATCTTGGATACATGGACAAGACAGTTTAAAGAGTTAGGAGGGCAGGTCAAATGATAGGTAGGGGAGAAAATTTGGATTGTGAAAGCACTAAAAGAAAAAGAGAGACTGTAAGCTAATATAAGTAGTGAAAGAGAAGGATATGAGGCAGTGAAGGGAAACTTGCAAGGTGGTCACTTATTTCTCGAGATAGAACATTTTTCTTCATAAGCTGATGTGAGACCGTCTAATGCTGGTGCCTGTTTTAATGCATATCATAACTGGCAAAATGCTTTTTCTTGGGACAAAAATGATCACCTTGCTATTAAGGAACAATATTGAGTAATAATTCACAACTTCTTTTCATTCCTACCAATCTGGGTTACATTATTTTTGGTCTGTGATAGTATTGCCAATAATGCTTGGTTATTTAATTAAATAACAAGAATTGATCAATGATCACCTACTATGTACATGGGTACTCTGAAAGATCTGTAGGGATTATTCTCTATGATCTCTATAATAAAATTCCTCTGTAATAAGATGTTTTAAATCTTGTTAGGAAAAGAAGATCAACACATTGAGTGATCTGAAAACAGTAGACAATTAAGTCTGAAATTATGAGAAAAGAGCCTTAAATGCCCAGAAAGTTCATTTCAACCTTCTAAGTGGCAGTGAGGACACTAAACACTGAAGTCACAAAGTACCACAGAGTAAGATTCTTACACTAAGAGAGTGAATAGCCTAGAGATAGATGCAGATGAACAGACAGTGACAATATAGTATTAGCTTTGCAAATACTCACAGGTACTTTGCTCATATAAAGGAGGCCACCTGCCACCCAATCTGGACTGAAGGGAAAGTTTCCTGGAAAAGATAGTAGCTGAGTTATATCCTAAAGGAGTCATCTGAGAAAGTGGGACTTAGGGATGCAACCAGGGAGTCAAGTGTTGATAGTTAGAAAAAAATGTGGGAGAAATTTCAAGAGGGTTAACAACAGAGATAAATGATTGGAGTCAGAAGCCAACACCATAAAGCAAAGACATGGGGCAGGAAAGAAGGGGCCCTGACCAGAGAAGGATCACCGGAGAGTAGCAAGAATCTCTACATGAAAAGGATGAAGATGGATTATAAAAAGCCTTAAAAGACAGGAAGAGGGAAATGCATTAATAAACAAGAAGTGTTTTAATCTCTTGAGCAAGTTCTTGAAAGTGACACTTGGTCTGACAGCTGTCTGATATTGAGGGCCCAGCTAGGACATTTTCTCAATAATTCAGCCATAATAGGTAATGATCTGGCAGTCAAGGGTAGAGAAGAAAGATAAATGTAACACATATTATAACAGAAGAGTCAAAAGGAATTGTTAGCCGAGTGTGGTAGCTCATACTTGTAATCCCAGAACTTTGGGAGGCCGAGGTGGGCGGGTCATGAGGTCAGGAGATCAAGACCATCCTGGCCAACACAGCGAAACCCCATCTCTACTAAAATACAAAAAATTAGCTAGGCATGGTGGTGCATGCCTGTAATCCCAGCTACTCGGGAAGCTGAGGCAGGGGAATCACTTGAACCCGGGACGCAGAGATTGCAGTGAGTCAAGATCGGCCACTGCACTCTAGCCTCGCGACAGAATGATACTGCATCTCAAAAAAAAAAAAAAAAAAGGAATTGTGGGCCAACTGAGTATATGAAATGAATAAGAGGAAGGTATTCAAGATGAGTTCCACAAGTCTCCACTTCCTCCCAACTTTGGTTTCTGAAGAATGGAATCATCATTGATAGAGATCAAGAAGTTGAGAAAGCATAATGAAGAATATCAGGGTGGTGGAGTGAGGAACTAATTCCTCATAAACATCAGGCCTGCCATCTAGTCAGTTACTTCTGTGAGATGGGGTATCCTGTTACTGGGTTTGGCAGCATTAGCTCAACCAGTATGAATTTCTCAGATGTGCACAATGAAGAAAGGAAAAGTTGCAAAAAGATGCCATACAATCCTTTCAGTGTTGATGCTTGTATTTGTTAGTATTAATAAATAAAATGGCATTAATTATTCTCTAATATCTGCTCTCTGAAAAGTCGATATACATAATACCTGGGCTTAAGTGGACTTTATCCACGAAATTTGACTGTCATCAATTTATGTTTAATATAACCCTAGAATTTATTTATTTTTATTAACTAGATCTCATCTTCAAATTCTTAGGGAGTCCAAAATATTCTGGGATATGCTCACTGAATTTGATTGTTCATCATTATCCTCTACCCTTGGGCATCTCATACCTCTCTTTATTCTAATATATTTCTAACTGGAGTCAGACCATTAAACATATACCTGTACATTTCAAAATGCATTTTGAATATCAAATAAAGTTAGACAAGCTTTCCTCAATATTAATAAATAATAACCTTTACATTGGGAAGGTTGGATTTAAGTTTAAATATTAAAGAAGAAATTTACAAAATACAGTTATAAACATGGAGCTGGGCTTTAAGAAAGTATCCCATAGTAGAATACAGATTTAGAAGTCACCAGGGTAAAGTTGAGAGGTAAGAGTTGAAATGCAGGGGTGTGTGTGTGTGTGTGTGTGTGTGTGTGTGTGTGTGTATGTATGTGACAGAGAGAGACAGAGATTGAAAGAAGAAAAGTAAGAGTAAAGTCTAAGAATTCCATCCTGAATAGGGTTTGTCATGTTGGAGCAAGAAATAAGAAGCAAGAAAAGTTGCTCCTCAAAAGCAGCAGGACCAGAGTAGATCTCTTTTCATCTGTACAGCACAAAGTGCTTTCACATTCATTTGTCTTCACTTGACACCTTATAGCACTCCAGAGAGCTCTTTGGAAGAAAGATGTTTTAAATGTCAGGTATTAAGATAATAAACATAAAAACAATAATAGATATGCAAGACCTTTAAATAGAAGGAGGGTACTGGCTATATTCATCACTAAGTGGTTTGGATCAATACCAAAGGCTGGTGGGAAGCCGGAGTAGGAGAAATCTAGGGCATTCCTAAGTGTGTAGTGAGGTGATAAACACCCTGTGTGAGAGGGTGATCTCCTCTCCAAATATGCCTTTTGTCTCATCCAAAGTTTTACTAGTACTAGCACTAATTCAATAGTTTATTGCTATATATATATAATGGGACTTTCTTGTTCCCAAGAGATAAATTCTTAGATCACAGACCATCACTATTGTCACTGAAGTGGAAGATCATGGACTTTTATGAAGGGAATTATTTAAATACATGTGGGATTTTTTTTTCTTGTAAACAACTGAAATATCCTTTTACAATAGTTCTCTGATTTGCAAATACAGTATGAGATTCTGATGTTATCCAAGCATTTCACAAATGAAATATTAATATATTATCTCTGATAACCAGCAACAAATTATCATTTATCCCAAGAAATATTTTTAAAATTTGAAAAGATATAGAACATCACCAACAACCCCCAACCACACAAATAGATATGCAAATATATTAATTCAGTAACTCATCCTTAATTTAATTAAAGCCTAACTATAGAAGTTTAGATTCCAAGGCTAGTTCTTAGTTGTGGTCATGTTGTTTCTAGATGGAGCAAATGTAGGACCAGAGAACTGAAGACTGAACCTTGAGCTCCAAGTCCTGTGGGATGTTTGCAGAAAGAAAGGTATGTGTCTGGGGCTATCTTTGGTATTATGCATAAGTTCTGAGCTTGAGTTTTCATATTTGACAATAAAAATCCTACAGATATTCAGATATAAGCAGATTTGGTACATCCCCAATGTATTTCCAGCCATTAAATTCTCTCTGTTATCTGCAACTTGGTGCTGAGTACTGCACTGATTCTTTATCATCTCCACTTGCCCAGACAGAGCCAAAGTATTATAATGTACTATATGTCAATGTCCTGACTCTCAGCAGTTTTTTTTCAATCTGAAATTTAGATAAAAAATGTCCTTGATTTATACAGAAAATGTCAAATTAATATCCAAAAGTTTTGTGTTATAAAACACTAAAAACATTCAGAGTGAAGGCATATTTAATTTGCATTTTTTTATATTGATCAAAGTTTAAAATGTTTTCCCTTATAGGAAATAAAAAGGGGTGGTTTTGATCACTTCTCATAAACTATAATTATATCCCCTAAATTATAAATTTTAAACCACACAGTTTTCATTGTATCTTCCAATTTTTTCATTGAATGGGGCCATAGCTGTCATAGAATCCAGCTCTCTCTTTTTATGATAGGAATGCCTCAGAGTCTAAGACTTTAAAGATCTTACTCAAGGTCACCTAATAGATTGTAGGAGGGCAAGGATTAAAAAAAGCATTTCTTCTTATTCTTAGTTCAGAACTCTGATTAAAACACACTGACAGCATATCAAAAGAGGACTTACGTGACTGTGTATATTCGCGTATGTGTTTGTGTTGGTGTGTGTGTATGTGTGGGTGTATTTCTTTGCTTAATCTGTTTCATGGGTAGAGTTCTCCTACTTCCTTCCCCCACTCCCTTCAACCTTACTTTATGTACAAATTATTTTTTGTGTATTATTTTTATATTAGTGAATAGGTTATTCAGGTTAACCTGTTCATGTTAGTGAGTAACCTGTTCACTAACACAAATAATAATATACAAAATAATACAGAATTATTATTTTTTTAAATGTTAGGTTCACGGGGCACATGTGCAGGTTTGTTACATGGGTAAATTGTATGTCACTGAGATTTGCTGTATGAATGATCTCATTACCAAGGTGCCCAATAGGTAGCCTTCCATTCCTACCCTTCCCCCTTAAGCAGTCCTCGTAGTCTATTATTCCCTTACTTGTATCCATGTGTATTCAACGTTTGGTTACCACTTTTAAGTAAGAACATATACTATTTGTTTTCTGTTCCTGCAGTGGTTTGCTTAGGATTTTGGCCTCCAGCTGCATGCATGTTGCTGCAAAAGACATTGTTTCATTTTTTATGGCTGCATAGTATTCCACAGCATACATGTGTCACATTTTCGTTATTCAGTCTACCACAGATGGACATCTTGGTTGATTACATTTCTTTGCTATTGTGAATATCAATTATGCAGCAAATTCTTACTCCTTAATCAAGACCCAGTTTAAATACCATCTCTTTCTGGCTTCTTCTCCATCTTGGGTAGTGTCCCCTGCTTTACTCTTGCAGAATTGTCTGCACTCGAATCATTTTAGTAGCAGAGTTGTCAAACACATCAGAGTTCTTTGAAAATAAATCTGTACACTAATTTAGAATAGATCATAAACTATTTTCAGTATTTTACAAACTCCTTAAGAATATGAATCATAGCCTGGTTGCCTTTGAATGCACAGGGCCTAGCACAGTGCTTGATGACGGTAATGATTCCCTAGGGGTTTATAGAAATGGTTCAATCCAATTTAGACAAATTTAGAAGAACACTATACTTTATTTAGTTTAACTAAGAAGTATACCTTTACTGTAGACATCATATTGTACTTCATTTTCATTTTTCTGAAATTTATGGAAAATATAAGAACCTAACTTTCATAAATATTGGTAGTGGAATGTTAGGGGTGAATGGAGTGTTGTTTTTCAGAAGTAATACTGGTAGCTACATTTCCCATTAAGTATTGTTCTAAAGAAATAGCACCTATCAATTCTCATTACTTTTTGAAATCCTTTCCTTCCTCCCTATGTAAAGATAGTATTTTATATTCATTTATACATATTTTGTTAAACTCCTTAGAGACAAACTGGAATTTCAAGATTAATCTTAAATGGGTGATGCTTCACTTAATGGTCTATTCACTAACCTGAAGATTTGCTACTGGAGAATACATGAACTGTTACAGATATTCTATATGACTAAAAATACATTATTTAGAGAAGGCTACAATTTTGAAATGTGTGAATGAGAACTTTAAGAACAAGACAAAGCAGGACCAATCATCTAGTTCAAATGTTTCTCCGATGACAGACAGTGGAAGGTCATTTAACTTAGGCTGCCTATCCCGGCCTCTCCAGGCTGAAATACGACAGATTTTAATGAGTGGGGAAATTAGGGTGGTTAATCACCGTCTTTATTTTAGCATGTGCGTCTCCATCTTTGCTCCTAGTCACTGGCTCCACTTCGTTGTCTCTCCCTTCCCCTACACTTCTGACTCACAGTCTAATTTCTTTTCTGAAAATTCTCCTTCTCTGCACTCTTTTTTTTTAGTACAATCTCTTTCTTTTGTTTCTTCCCCCTCACTCTATACCCTATGTCCCAAACTGGACTATTAAAATATAATTAAAATTTTTAAAATTATCTAATATTTTTACTGAAAACATTTTCAGGAATTTTTTTGTTCTTAATTTTAACTTTGCATTTAGTTACCAAGCACTCTTGATAAGGAGGGTTTAAAGATAAAAGCAATAAATGAATCCTGAATTTTTACCTTTGACAAAAGGAAAAAACAGAAGCCAGAGGCTGCGAAGAGCTGGGGGAAAATTTTCAAGGAAAGTCCTTGTCCTCAAGAACATCTTACTGTAGTGGGTAAGGAACACACACAAATTGCTTTTTGCTGATATGTAATCTCAGATTGAATTTTTGTTTTGTAAGTCATTGGCTCCTGGAAATTAAAGGGTATCTATTCTGCATTTTGATATATTTAAGTGAGACAAAGAACGGAATCTTAGATAGGAATACTAAATGTGGGAATGTAAGGTAATCCTCCTAGTCCTTTATTAAAATTGGCATAGACTTTGAAGACTTGGGATTTTAGTGAGAAGGAGGATATTTGGAAAGTTTCTAAAGCAAGCACTAAAAATGATTAAAGCAGTTAGAAAAATTAGCAGATGCCCATTAGTTTGGAGCCAAGCAGACATTTGCTGGATCAAATTAGAATCTGTCCAGAGGCCGTAGGAAAATAGTTTTGTAAAGTAATGATTTTAAACCATAAACGTCAAATACAGCTTCATTTTCTTCACACTGCCTTAACCAGACGCATGCAGCTCCCTTCTAGAAATCTTTTTCTAGCTCCCTTCTAGAAATTCAGGTTGGCCTCATCCCAAACACCAGCTCAGCAAAGGCAGGATGTGCAGTGGTCTGTAGCACCATTCCTTCATATCTTGACTCCATGGCCCTGACACAAGTTCTGGCCTCCCAGAATGTCCTCTTCCCTCCCTGCTATATCCTCCCAGCAGTGTCCTCAAAAGCCAGCCAACCCTAAAATCCAGCATAGCAGAGGCAGAACCCAAATAATCACCAAGTAACTAGATGCTCTGAGGTTTATATAAAATTGAGATTTCTCACTACACTGTATACATCATGATATGACTATAATAATAAATATATTATTCATATATTATAGATGTATAAAACTTCTAGGTCAATAGACTTGGTCAGATGCTAGGAATATGAGAAGGAATCAGGTATACTACTTTCTACAGTTTAATAGAACAGGAAATAGCATTCAAACAAATACGTTAACACACCAGAAATTTGAGATTCTGGGACATGTATTTGCAAAAGGAAGAATGAAGGCACAAAGGTGAAACTGATTAAGTCTTCTCAAAGTTTCTGAATGGAGCAAATCATTTCAAGTAAATCTTCACTGTAAAAGTGATGATGAAGTGAAATTTCATTTTTTTAGTTGAGAAGGAGGAGGAGTGGGAAGGAAACTACACATTGTTCTACCTATTTGGTGATGCAAGCTGTTTAGTATGTCTAGAGTAAGGCTATCAGTAAGAGAGATCATCTAGAGAGATACACAAGAGGCAAAACACAGAGAGCTTACACTGAATTTTACTAGCAGCAAAATAGTTGGGGAGACAACATGTATACTTACATGGGACACATTTTCTTTGTAGCTGCACACAGACCTATCCCACACACTACACACACACACACATGCACACACATACCCCTCATTCATTTTCTTTCTAAATTAATGAGGTATAGTATCAAGTATCCAAATTAAATACTCACTTTAGGTGGGGCTCAGTCTGGGACATGAAAAAGGACTTGACATAATGAAAAATAAAATTATTTTTTTCTCTTTTTAAAACTCTAAGCTAGACAAGTGTGGTGGCCCATGCCTATAATCCAAGCACTTTGGGAGTCCAAGGCAGGAGGATCGCTTGAGCCCAGGAGTTCAAGAGCATCCGGGGCAGCATAGCAAGATCCGTGTCTCTACAATTTTTTTTTTTTTTAGCGAGGCATGGTGGTACACACCTGTAGTTCCAGCTACTCAGGAGGCTGAGGTAGGAGGATCAATTGAGCCTGGGAGTTCAAGATTGCAGTGAGCCACTGCACTCAGCCTGGGTGACAGACTGAAACTCTGTCTCAAAAACAAAACAAAACAAAACAAAATACCTCTAAGTCTAACTCTTACTCCTTCCTTCTTAATCTCTCCATACAACACACACACACACACACACACACACACACACACATAAGCATGCACAATAGAAGAAAAACAAAGAAAGGATGGAAAGACAGAAAAAAAAAATGAAAGAGGAATGGGTAGATGTGAGGTCTTCAATTGCTTGGAAAAGAAGGAACTAAAAATATGGGAATGCCACTTCTTCTAACTCTTCCTTTGCCCCTTCAGATATTAACCATAAAATAAGCTGACTTTCCAAGATCATCAAGTGTGCCAAGTGAGATTTCAGCCAAATGTCTGATTTTCAATCCTTAGTGAGTAGCATCTGATCTGAAAACCAACAAAAGTGGGTGTTATAGAAAACTTGAAACATTTATATTAATAGACTTCTAAAAATTCAGAATATTTAAAATTCCTTTTGAGATAAAAAATATTTCAACATCAAGCTTCATGAGCTTGTTACTGCGTCAACAATATACAGACGAGAGCTGTCAGAAGACTATCAGAGAATGTGTTTTCTCACCCAAAGCTGCATTTCTCCATTTCCTCTCTCAACTGTATAGCCCATCTGGCAGTGCATGTACAGACCACTGGGAGAATTCAAACTTGGAAATTGAAATTTCAGGCTCAAAGAAAAGGTGAAAATGTTCAGAATTTCCCCAAAGTTTAAAACCCCAAACAATAATGATCTTATTCTGAAACTCAGGAAAGAGTTGTATGAACTTTCTTGTAAAAGGATTTTTTGTGTGTGGCATTTTGCAAAAAACTTTGATAGAAACTGATGACTTCGTTGGAAAGGGTCGTGGATCTTGTCCCCCAAAACCCTTCTTTCTGTTTGTTTGCAAAAGGTTGAATGAACCTCGTCAGAAGTCTGTTCAGCTGTCTCTTTTCAGGAGTGGGCCAATGCATATGCTATTTCTCTCTAGATATTTCACGGGGCAAAAAGGGAAAGAACATAACACAGCAGGCTGTGTAAACAAGAGCTGGCTAAGATTATATCCCTAAGAACCCTCTACTCAGGTGTACTGGGATCTTACCCTATCTGAGTTGCAAACTTGATCAGCCTGCATTAGATATCAATGAATATGGAGAGTTCAGGCTGCCAATGTAAGTTATTTTAATGGACTCTTTAATGGCTCCTCTTCCTACTCTGCTTATACAAATGTTCTTAAAACAGTATTGATTTGAGGGACATTACTTGCCCATGGACTCTTCTCTCTTTTATGGTGACTATTGTTTCTCAGTGTTTGTTTCTTCGGACTAGCTTGGTCAACAATAAGTTACTTTTTCCACCTGAGTCATCCTTTAGTTTCCATTTTAATTTCCTTCTCAAAGGAATTCAGATTTCACTAGGAGTGTTTGAATCTCAGAAGCGAGAATGGTACAGTTAGACCACTAGATGCCATGCAGTTCCCTGGTTTTCAAGCTATGAGTTTCCAAATTCTTGGATTTTTATATGTGTATCCCAAGACCACAACATGAAGTAGAAGAAAAGAAAATGCTGAGAAAGCTTTCAACAAAAGAAACAAGATTTTCAACGACTTTCATACTTCCATTTTCAATTTCATTTGATAAAAGATCTTGTCAGAGGATGAGAACTTCCAGTTGGAGAGAGATTCAGCAGCTTGCTTAGGCCGCTCAGCGAGTGGCAGAGCCAGGAGCTGTCTCCAGAGTTGTCAGCAAGCATCCTTCCTGCCACTCGACACCCCCCTCTCCTCATGCCTCTTTCCATCCTGTTGGCATCTACTTTTTCCCTTTTTAAATGTTTCCCCTATTTCTTTCTTTCAGTATTTTGTAGTAGTGTCTAGAGTAGTGTTCTTTTAGATTCTCTATGTGTTTTATTCAATATCCATTATTAATCAATTCTGAGAGTATTAGTTCACTCCCAAAAGACATGAGGAGCTATTATTAGTATTACTAATATTATCACCTTTTACATTGACATTATTTTATTTGGAGGCATTCACCTTTTATAGATTTTACATATTAATTATATAGTTACAAACATATACATCCTTATGAAGTACATAGAGGAGGAATATGAAAACGACAGGCTTAAAATGAGAAATGACTTGCCTACTGGCAATTCTAAATACACACATATTTAGAAGCACAAGCAGTTTTAGAACCCTGTTACCAGTTTTTGCTCTTTCTGCTTAAACACTCTAAATGAAGACGAGGTTTGGGTGGGGTGGGGGCAGTTAAATTTTCGCTTGTATAGGAGATAAGTCGGTCTGCTTTCCCTTGACATTTCAAATGATGTGATTCCTTATTAAATCAATCATACACACACTTACAAATTACTCATTCACCTTGTCAATCTCACCACCAACCTGCTAGAGCAAGACCAGAGGACACAAGTTCTCCCATAATCCTTTCTCCACAATCCACAGGAATGATTATCCTTTTATTATCAATGTCAATACCTATACATTCCTTGCAACCATTAAATTATGACAATGTTTTGAGTACAACCGATTCTCCCTTGACGTCTCATCAGTCCTATATCTTCTTTTCCACCAGATTTTTATTCACATAGTCAACTCTGCTCATGCCAGAATATCTCATTTTGGGGACCAGTCTGTGTAATATGCTACCCAAGACCCTCATCTTATCTCTAAATCCCTATGTGACTATTTAGATTAACAAGCATAAGAGATTGGAAGGACTGATAGGAACCAAACATGAAGTAGACACTTTCCGTAGAAAAGAACAATGCCAGGGAAAGGACACATTCCCCAGCACTAGCATATGTATAACTCTAAGGGAACATGTACATATATCCAATTACATATTATACAAAATCTCATACAGCCTCTAAACACCCTTTCCTTCCATAATGTAATGAATGCAGAGACCAGGAAATAACCCAAGGTAGAAGGAACATTATACTCCAGCCACTAGCACAAGTTTCATCAAAACCTAAATATTTGCCAAGAGGCTCATTCATTTCCTGTATTCTCTAGCTCAACGGAAGCACAGAAATAGTAAGAATACTAATAAATCCTGAATTAGTTACTCTTAAACTAATGTTGTTTGCCCCACAGTGGATAGCTTGAGAGATTAAAAGTATCAATTTGAATACCTTCTGAAGGAAAGGAAGATCTTTGTGGTATAAGCAATTCAATTTACTATTAAAAACTAGTGTCTTTTAGAAGGCACGGTAAAAGCCATTTCTGGGTGAGTCATGACAAAACAATTACAATCACAATCCCCTCTTGCCTGGGTAGATCACTATTCACTTATCCCTGTATCCATGAGCTTCTTTGGTATCTGCTGTCTCATACCAGATACCACTTGTGGTGAGCTTCCTTATAATGACTGTGGAAAACTAGTTGAAGGCAGAAGGTACTTTTCTTTCTCTATTATATAGTAAGAGCTTTGGGTCACTGGTGGTTGTTTTCTCATTGGGCTTTTGAAAGAAACAAATGCCTTCAGTTTGCTGGGAGTGGAAATATGTTTTTTTTTCATCTAAAACCATTCCTTGCAGCTCACTAAATATTGCTTAGCAAATCACAAGTAGCTTATCATCTTATCTATTTGCAACAGCAAACTGAATGTATTAGGAAAAACCTCTTCAGAGAGGTGGGGCCCAGCAGCCCAGGAAGCTTTCGGGAATAAAACATCTAACAGCAGGTGGCTTGGGTAGTAGACCAGCTGTGTGGCTGTACATAGGAACTGCCACTTAACAAGTTAGGGCAGCCTGTTCCCATTGCTCATGGGAAGCTGGACACAATTCTATTCCCTTTAGACACCGTGAGCTGCAGGAGAAAAAGCAGGCATTTCATTATGTCCTGTGGTTTCTTTTTCATGTGATTTTAGGTTGTACTTGGACAGAACAGTTTCATGTGCAGGAGATAGTGGTCCATTGGCCAGGAGTCCATATGTCAGTAGTGTCTTTCCCCTTTGGGACATGGTCAGTTACCATGGTAACTGGCAGCCAAGGCTTATTAGTGCTTGTTAGTGTTTAAAAGGTAATTTATAAGCATATAAATAATTGGCAGCTCTTTAACAGGTGGGGCTCCTGAACTCAGCTGCCTTTGGCAATTATCTACAGGATTCAAGAGCTGTGCTCCTGTCCTCTGCAGCTGCCTGCCTGCCTATCTGGCGCAGAGACTATCAACCTTGAAAACAACGAAAGAGGAAACAATCCATTAATGGAGTGGGTGAGGCAGATTGTATGACCGATGGGATGGTGGTTGTTCGCCTATCCTAGCGCACAGGGACAGATGGCGGGACTACAGGTTGCCCACTTTCAACTTTTCCTTGGAAAATATACATACTGCATCCCCAAAGCCCTTGTTTCTTGGCAAATTCATTAGAAATAGATCCAGACTTACATGTATGTGGTTGTTTATACTGGAAGAGTCCCTTATCTAAAAATACCTTCTCAAACCAGCAACCACAGAACCTGAAAGTGCATCAGAATAGATGTACTGTATTGTATTATTTTCAGCTCTCTGTGTGTGTGTGTGTGTGTTTGTGTGTGTGTGTGTGTGTGTGTGTGAGAGAGAGAGAGAGAGGGGAAGAGAGAGACAGACAGAGAAGAGTTATTTGAAGGTATCAGGGAAGAATGAGGCTGAGAGAAAAATGGAATAGTTCAATACTCCCAATGTTACTAAACACACAAACCTTGCTGATGGTATATGTTTAATAACTGAAGAAACCCAGAGAGCATGAGAAGACTGAGAAGACAGAGCTATGAATGCCAAGAATATAAGAGTTGGTGGAATGGAGCCACAATTTTGTCAGATCACAAATCTGACTGGCTAGATCCAACTCAATAATAATTCTGGATTTGTCTATTTGTTTGTTTGTTTGAATTGGTAAGATCATTTTCAATATCTTTTTTACAGTTTTGAAGTCCTAAATTACTAAGAAATACATTTGTCGAAGAATGTCATGCATTCATCTAATACATAAATGATACTACATCAGATATTATTTTCACCTTAAGTACATCAAAAAAGAAAAAATGAGAGGATATTTGAGAGATATTACAATGGTAAGACAAAATAGGGAGTGAGACTTTGGAGAGGAAAGACTTTGAAGAGAAAGACCAAAAGGGGAAAAAAACTGGAGGCTAAAAAGTTGTTTCCTCTGGTTTTTGCAGCTTATTTCTTTCATTTGTAGAGAATCTTCCGAGGCTATAACCAGACAAAGTCAGCAAGTGCTGCTTGAGGGATGGCATAAAAACAGTGAGTGTATCAGCTGTGCACTGTCCCATAGGGCATTCTATCAACTCTAGGAGTTATACAGATCAGCAATGATTATTTATGCCTTCAAGCAAGAGGGGCTGATTAGCACTTCTATTTTAACTTACATAACAGCATATTTTCTCCCCCATTCAACTAAGTGCCTAATTCTAGTGATGAAACACCTCACTCACCAACAACTTGAAAGTGTTATTCAGGTTGATTAAACACTACTCTACTTACGGAAATACTTTTTGTTTTAATAATTGGTAGTGGTTTTTAACTCTACCCTCTACAAAGCAGGGGGTAATTATCTTGATCCTTTCTCTTCCTTGCTGAAATTTTCGAACACACTATATGCTTTCTGAAGAAATATTTCATTCCAAATAAAAAATAAAAATATTAAGCTTTTACATAATTCTTACTATGTTCCAGGTATTATTCTGAGTGGTTTACATATAGTAATTCATTTCATTCTCACAAAATGTATATAAGTTAGGCATAATTATTATCCCCTTTTTACATTTCAGAAAACAGAAATGTTAAAAGAAACTTTGTCATGGATCTAAGAAGGAACAAATTAGAAACAGACCTAGAATTTGAAAACATAACACAATAGAGACCACTCACCTACTACTTTCATTTTTGTCAACATATATGTACTGAGTGATGGTTTCCTTTCCAATTATGAAATAGAAAGTTATAAGAAAGTGCAACTCTCATAACAAACAAAACAAATTCAGTGAGACACAAAATCAGATGTTCTGAACCCATCAAAAAAGCGACAGTGCAAAAGAAACTTTAAATAAACTAAACTTCAGTGGTGAACACTTCATGGGAGAGAAGACATACAAAGATGGTCTCCTTAGCTGGTTGGCAGAAAAAGAAAAATTCCCTTATGGACAGAGAAAAGGAAAAATCAACCAAATCTTTTAACAAAATCTTAAAGCCTATGTGTGGACTGCTAAGAAAAACTGGAATTCTGAGCCCCTTAACTGCAGAGCAAATCTGCATTCACTTGCCAACTCTATTGCATGATGAGTCTTTACCGAGTGTTCAGGGCAGTTTTCCAAAGGCTTGAAGGCAGGAGAGAAGAGCTAGGAGTGATCAATTTCAACTCAGGATTTTAGCTTCCAAGGGCTGGGGGCAGATAAGAGTTCCGATAAAGATTTATCTGAGACATTTTGAAAGAAAGGAGGCCTTCCTGGCATAGGAAGCCTGGTGGAGGACTGAAGGAGAGTAAAGAGAATTCCCCAGGAACTCATAGAGCTGGCAGCCAGGCTGCAAACACAGAGAGAGAGAGCTCCACATTTTCAAATGCTAACACTTGGGCAGAAAAGCACAGAGACATATGAATCTCAGTACTGTTTAGACCCCAAGCCCACCAGAGGCAAATTTGAATTCCATTCTCAAAACATTTAAAGATTATGGTCAGATTAAACTTGCTACAAAGCCCAAACACATATCAACCACATTTAAGATTTATATGGTATTTAACTAGCTATTTTCTGAAAACAAATATGATTTACTTTCATTTCTACCTTTTTTATATGTAAAATATCTCTAGTAACATAAAAACTTACATGACATTCAAAGAAGCAAGTAAATAAAACTCATGGCCAAGAGAGAATATATCAAGAAAAGTAGAGCCAAAGATGGTCCAGATGTTAGAATTGTCAGATACATTCTTAAAATATTTATATTAAATGTTTAAAAGATTTAGTATTAAAAAATAGCCAACAAGAGTGAGGAGACAGAAAAATTTTTGCAGACGCATGATACTATATTAAACAAAAATATCTGATGAAAATTCTTGCAAACAGTACACTATCAAAATAAAGTGTGTTAGATTAACTTAACAGTGGCCTAAAAGAAGAGAAGAACATAAAGTTGTTATCAAAGACAGACCAATAGAAGGCATTCAGTTTGAAGAACGAAGAGAAAAAAATAGACAAAAGCGTTTGAGATCTGTGGGACAATGTCAAACCTACTATTAGTGTAGAAAAAGAAAAGAGAGAATATGATTTAAAAAAAAAGAGAATCTCAATACATTTACATGGCATGATTTAAAAGGATTAAAAGACAGTAACACACATATCCAAGATACTCTGTGATATGGTTTGGCTGTGTCCCCACCCAAATCTCATCTTGAATTGTAGCTCCCATAATTCCCATGTGTTATGGGAGGGACCCAGTGGGAGACAATTGAATCATGGGTGTGGTTTCCCCCATACTATTCTCATGGTAGTAAATAAGCCTAAAGAGATCTGACGATTTTATGTGGGGTTTTCCTTTCTGCCTGATTCTTTCTCTCATTCTTTCTTGCCTGTTGCCATGTATGACATGACTTTCACTTTCTCCCATGACTGTGAGGCCTCTCCAGCCACATGGGACTGCGAGTCCATTAAACCTCTTTATCTTTATAAATTACCCAGTCTTGGGTATGTCTTTATCAGCAACATGAAAATAGACTAATACAGTAAATTGGTACTAGTAGAGTAGGGTACTGCTGTAAAGATACTGAAAAATGTGGAAGAAACTTTGGAACTGGGTAACAGGCAGAGGTTGGAACAGTTTGGAAAGCTCAGAAGAAGATAGGAAAATGTGGAAAAGTTTAGACCTTCCTAAAGACTTGTTGAATGGCTTTGCCCAAAATACTGATAATGATATGGACAATGAAGTTGAGGCTAAGGTGGTGTCAGATAGAGAGAAGAAATTTGTTGGAAACTGAAATAAAGGTGACTCTAGATAAGTTTTAGCAAAGTGATTGGTGACATTTTGCTCCTGCCCTAGAGATTTTTGGATCCTTGAACTTGAAGGAGATGATTTAGGCTATCTGGAGGAAAAATTTCTAAGCAGCAAGCATTCAAGATGTGACTTCAGTGCTGCTAAACACATTTTTTTTTTTTTGAGATGAAGTCTCACTCTGTCACCAGTCTGGAGTGCAGTGGCACAATCTCAGCTGACTGCAACCTCTGCCTCCCAGGTTCAAGTGATTCTCCTGCCTCAGCCTCCTGAGTGGCTGGGACTGCAGGGGCATGACACCACACCCAGCTAATTTTTGTATTTTTAATAGAGATGAGGTTTCACCATGTTGCCCAGGATGGTCTCAATCTCTTGACCTCATGATCTGTCCACCTTCGTCTCCCAAAGTGCTGGGATTATAGGAATGAGCCACCATGTCTGGCCAAAATATTCAGTTTTAAAAGGAAAACAGAGCATAAAAGTTTGGAAAATTTGCAGCCTGACAATGTGATAGAAAAAAATATATATATTTTCTGAGGAGAAACTCAAGCCGGCTGCAGAAATCTGTAGAAGTAACAAGGAGCCAAATTTTAATTGCCAAGACAATGGGGAAAATGTCTCCAGGGCATGTCAGACTTTTGCAGCAGCCCCTCCCATCACAGGCCTGGAGGCCTAGGAGGAATAAATGGATTCCTGGGCTGGGCCTAAGGGCCCCCTGCTGTATGCTGCCTAGGGACTGGGTGCCCCGCATCCCAGCTGCTCTAGCCATGGCTAAAAGGGGCCAAGTTACAGCCTAGTCTGTGGCTTCAAAGGGTGCAAGTCCCAAGCTTTGGCAGCTTCCATCTGATATTGAGCCTGCAGATGCACAGAAGTCAAGAACTGAGGTTTGAGAACCTACACCTAGATTTCAGAAGATGCATGGAAATGCCTAGATTTTTAGGCAGAAGTTTGCTGCAGGGTTGGGGCCCTCATGGAGAATCTCTGCTAGGGAAGCATGGAAGAGAAATGTGGGGTTAAAGCCCCCACACAGGCACTGTGAAGCCCCCCACAAGGGCACTGCTGAGTGGAGCTGTGAGAAGAGGACCACTGTCCTTCAGATACCAGAATAGTAGAGATCCACTGACAGCTTGCACCGTGAACCTGGAAAAGCTGGAGACACTCAACATCAGCCCATGAAAGCAGCCAGGAGGGAGGTTGTACCCTGCAAAGCCATAGGGACAGAGCTGCCCAAGACCAAGGAAACCCACTTCTCACATCAGTGTGACCTGGATGTTGAGACATGAGTCAAAAGAGATCATATTAGAATTTTAAGACTTGATGGCTCTCCTGGATTTCAAACTTGCATGGGTCCTTTAGTCCCTTCTTCTTGGCCAATTTGTCCATTTGGAATGGGTACATTTATCCAATTTTGTACCCCCATTGTATCTAGAAAGTAACTTACTTGCTTTGGATTTTATAGGCTTATAGGTGGAAGGGACTTGCCTTGTCTCAGATGAGACTTTGGACTGTGGACTTTTGAGTTAATACTGAAATGAGTTAAGACTTTGGGGGACTTTAGGAAGGTATGATTGGTTTTGAGATGTGAGAACATGGGATTTAGGAGGGGCTGGGGTAAAATGACATAGTCTGGCTGTGTCCCTACCCAAATCTCATCTTGAATTGTAAGTCCTATAATTCCCATGTGTTGTGGGAGGAACCCTACAACACATGGGAATTATAGGACCTACAACTCAAGAGAGATAATTGAATCACAGGTGGAGTTTCTCCCCATGAAGAGATGAGAAAGAGCCAACACAAGGGGTCTAGCAACTCAAATGGTCAATGTGTCTATGTCCTCTAAATGATTTCACCACTTCTCCAACAAGGCTTTTTAACCAGGCTGAGTTGGCAGAAATAACAGAAATAGAATTCAGAATGTGAAAAAGAACAAAGATAATCAAGATGTAGGATAGCAAAACCCAATCCAGAGAAAAATAAAAATTAGAACATACAGTGTGTTCAAAATTAGAATAAAATGATATAGGAGCTGACAGAGAAAATAGTCACTATCAAAAAGAACCCAACAGCTGAAAAACACAATGCAAGATTTTCACAATGCCATCACAAATATTATCATTAGAATAGAAAAAGCTGTAAAAAGAATCTCAGAACTTGAAGACCAGCTTTCTGAAATAAGACGGTCAGACAAAAATAAATAAAAAACAATGCAAAGAAATGAATAAACCCTCCAAGAAATGTGAAATTATGTAAAGAGGCCAAATCTATGTATCACTCACATCCCTAAAAGGGACATAAAAAGGAGGAGGAGAAAGCAAATAACTTTGAAAACTTATTTCAGAATATTTTCTACAAAACTCCCTTAGCCTCACTAAAGAGGCCAACAGTGAAATTCAGAAAATACAGAAAACTCTTTCAAGACTCTATACAAGATCATCCCCAAGACATATAATCATCATTTTCCAAGGTTGAAATGAAACAAAGAATGTTAAAGGCAGCTAGAAAGAAAGGACAGGTCTTCTACAAAGGGAACCTCATCAGGCTAACAGCAGACCTCTCTGAAGAAACACTATAAACCAGAAGACATGGGACATCCTTATTCAACATATCTAAAGAAAAAAAAAATCTCCAACCAAGAATTTCATACTGAGCCAAAGTAAGGTTTCTATGCTAAAAAGAATAAGATTTTTTTCAGATAAGCAAATGCTGCAGAAGTTTGTTACCATCAAAATCACCTTAAAAGAGATCTTGAACAATAAATATGGAAAGACCATTACCAGCCAATACAAAAACACACTTAAGCACACAGACCAGTGATAATATGAAGCAACCACTTAAAAATCCAACATAACCAGCTAACAACACAATGACAGGTTAAATCCGCACATATAAATACTAACATTGAATATAATGGGCTAAATGCCCCATGTAAGAGTACAGAGTGGCAAGCTGAATAAAAATGCAAGACCCAATGGTATGCTGTCTTCAAGAGACTCACTTCATGTGCAACGTCACCCATAGGCACAAAATTATGGGAGGAAAATCTACCAAGGAAATAGAAATTAGAAAAAAAGTAGGAGTTGTAATTCTTATTTCAGACAAAACAGACTTTAAACCAAGAAAGATAAAAAAAGACAAAGAACATTACATAATGGTAAAGGGTTCATTTCAACAAAAGACCCAAGTATCCTAAATATATATACACCCAACACAAGAGCACCCAGATTCATAAAGTGAGTTCTTAGAGACCCTATAAAGAAACTTAGACTTCTACACAGTAATAGTGGGAGACTTCAACACTCCACTGCCAGTATTAGACAGCTCATCAAGGCAGAAAATTAACAAAGATATTTAGCACCTGGAACTCAACATTGGACCAAATGGATCTTATAGACCTCTACAGAACTCTCCACCCAAAATAACAGAATATACATTCTTCTTATTGCTATATGGCACCTACTCTGAAATCGACTACAGTTAGATATAAAACTATCCCCATCAAATGCAAAGGAACCAAAATCATACCAAACACATTTTCAGGCCACAGTACAATAAAAATAAAAATCAAGATTAAAGAAAAAGCACTCAAAACTAGGTAATTACATGGAAACTAAACAAACTGCTCTTGAATGACTTCTGGGTAAACAATAAAATTAAGGCAGAAACCAAGACATTTTTTGAAACTAATAAGAACAAAGATACAACATGCCAGAAACTGTGTGACACAGCTAAGGCAGTGGTAAAAGACAAATGTATAGCTAGGAATATTTTACATTAACAACCTAACATCACAACTAAAATAATGATAGCAGCAAGAGTGAAACAACCCCAAATCAAGCAGAAGACAAAAAATAACCAAAATCAGTGCTGAACTAAAAGAGATCGAGACCAGAAAAAAAATTATCAACAAATCCACGTTGATTTTTTGAAAAAATTAGTAGGACAGATATGCCACTAGCTAGACTAATAAAGATGAAACGAGAGAAGATCTAAATAAACACAATTAGAAATGACAAAGGGGATGTAACCACTGACCCCACAGAAATAAAAACAACCCTCAGAGACTGTTGTGAACACCTGTATGCATACAAAGTAGAAAACCTAGAAGAGATGGATAAATTTCTGAACACATATACTCTCTCAAGACTGAACCAGGAAGAAGTTGATTCTCTGAACAGACCAATAATGAGACCTAAAATCAAATCAGTAATGAATAGCTCACCAACCAGAAAAAGACCAGAACCAGACAGTTCCACAGTTGAATTCTACCAGATATACAAAGAATTGCTGATACTATTCCTACTGAAACTGTTCCAAAAAAATCAAGGAGGAAGAACTTCTTCCCAACTAATTCTATGAGCCCATAATCATCCTGATAGTAAAACCTGGCAGAGACATAACAAAGAAGAAAACTTCGGCCCAATATCTTTGATGAACACTGATGCAAAAATCCTCAGCAAAACAGTTGCAAACTGAATCCAGCAGCACATCACAAAGTTAATCTATCATGATCATAGGCCTTTTCACTGGGATTCAAGGTTTGTTCAACATAAACAAATTAACAAATGTGATTCACCACGTAAACAAAACTAAAGACAAAAACCACATGATGATCTCAATAGATGCAGAAAGGCTTTTAATAAAATTCAACATCATTTCATGTTAAAAACTCTCAATAAACTAGCCATTGAAGTAATATATCTCAAAATAATAAGACCATCTATGACAAACATAGAGCCAACATCACACTGAATGGGCAAAGACTGGAAGGATTCCCACTGAGAACTGGCACAAGACAAGGGTACCCTCTCTCATCACTCCTATTCAACATAGTATTGAAAGTACTGGCCAAAGCAATCAGGCAAGAGAAAAAAAGGACATTCAAATAGGAAGATAAGAAGTCAAACTATCTGTTTGTAGAAGACATCATTCTAGATCTAGAAAACCACATAGTCTCTGCCCAAAAGCTGCTTGATCTGATAAACAACTTTAGCAAACTTTCAGGATACAAAGTCAACAAATCAAAAAGCATTAGCATTTCTATACAACAACATCCAAGCAGAGAGCCAAATCAGGAGCATAATCCCATTCATAAATGCCACAAAAATAATAAAACACCTAAGAATAGAGCTAGCTAGGGAGGTAAAAGGTCTCTAAAATGAGAATTTACAAAAACACTGCTCAAAGAAATCACAGACAACACAAACAAATAGACAAACATTGCATGTTCATGGATAGGAGAAACCAGTATCATTAAAACAGCCATATTACCCAAAGCCATTTACAGATTTAATGTTATTCCTATCAAATTATCAATGACATGTTTCAAAGAAGTAGATAAAAACTATTTTAAAATTCATATGGAACCCCAAAATAACCTGAATAGCAAGGCAATCCTAAGCAAATAAAACAAAGCTAGAGGCATCATGTTACCCAACTTCAAACTACACTACAGTGCTACAGTAACAAAACAGCATGGTACTGGTACAAAAACAGACACATCGACCAGTGGAACAGAATAAAGAGCCCAGAAATTAAGTTCCACATCTACAACCTTTTGATTTTTGACAAAGCTGGCAAAAACAAGCAATCAGGAAAAGACTCACTATTCCATACCTGGTGTTGGGATAACTGGCTAGCTGTATGCAAAAGATTAAAATTGGACTTGTTCCTTATACTGTATACAAAAATCAACTCAAGATCCATTAAAGACTTAAATGTAAAACCCTAAACTATGAAATCCCTGGTAGACCAGCTAGGTAATATCATTCTCGATGTAGGAATGGGCAAAAATTTCATGATGAAGATGCCAAAAACAATCACAGCAAAAGCAAAAATTGACAAGTGGGATCTAATTAAGCTCAAAATCTTCTATCCTGCAAAATAAACCATTACTATCAACAGTGTAAATGGACAACCTATAGAATGGGAGAAAATTTTTGCAAAATATGCATCTGACAAAGTTCTAACATGCAGCATCTGTAAAGAACTTAAACAAATTTGCAAGGAAAAACAAACAACCCCATTAAACATGGGCAAAGGAAATGAACAGACACTTTTCAAAAGAAGACATGCATGTGGATAAGAAGCATATGAGAAAAAGTTCAATATGTTGATCATTGGAGAAATGCAAATCAAAACCACAATGAGATACCATCTCACACTAGTCAGAATGGCTATTACTAAAAAGTCAAAAATTAACAGAGTCTGACCAGATTGTAGTAAAAGAAAACCTTATACGCTGTTGGTGGGAGTGTAAATTAGTTCAAACACTGTGGAAAGCAGTGTGTTGATTCCTCAAAAAGCTAAAACTAGAAATACCATTTGACCCAGCAATTCTTTTATTGGGTATATACCCAAAGAAATATAAAGTATTATATCATGAAGACACATGCATATTTCCATTAATTGCAGCAGTATTCACAATAGCAAAGACATGGAATCAGCCTAAATGCCTACCAATAGCCGAATGGATAAAGAAAATGTGGTACATATACAATATGAAATACTATGCTGCTATAAAAAGAATGAGATAATGTCTTTTGGTGGAACAAGACACCATTAGCCTTAGCAAACTAATGCAGGAACAGAAAATCAAATACTGCATGTTCTCACTTATAAGTGGAAACTAAATGCGAACACATGAACACAAACAGGAAAACAATACACACTGGGGCTACTTGAGGATGGAGGGTGGGAGGAAGGAGACTATCAGAAAAATATAACTATTGGGTACTAGGCTTAGGACCTGATTGATGAAATAATCTGTACTACAAACCCTCGTGACACATGTTTACCTATATAACAATTCTGCACATATACCCCTCAAACTAAAATTAAAGATAAATAAATACATATAAAAGGAACAGAGAAAAAGGAATAAAGAAAAATGAACAACAAAAAATAAAAATAAGCCACTTAAACACTAAGATTAAAAAATATTAATGTTTAGATCATTATTTGTTGTGTTAAATATACCATTTTTACAATTAGACTAAAAAGTCTGGTGTGGCTATATTAATATCACACAAAACGGACTTCAATACAAAGAACATCACTACAGAAAAAGAAAATTTTATAATTTTGAAAATTGATTCATCAGCAAGTCTTAACAATTCTAAGTACATATTCATCCGAAATAGGATTTCAAAATATGTAGGGCAAAACCTGATAGACCATATGGAGACACAGACAATCTACCTTTATAATCAGAGATCTTATAGAACATATTACTAAACAACTGTGTGTGCATAACACTATAGTAGCAACTGTACATAGTCTTTGCATGTGTGCATAAATGATTAACCATAACAGACTACACACCAGGACATAAAAAATTCTCAAAATATTAAAGGATTAAAATAATAAAGAATATATTATCTGGACAAAAATTGTATCAAATTAGAAATTAATAAAAATATATATAGAGAGAAATTCCTCAAATATCTGAAATTTAACTAAAAATTTCTAAATAATCTATGAGTCAATGAAGAATTAACAAGGGAAATTAGAAAATATTAGGAAATAATAAAAAGTGATCAATATTTGTGGAATTCAGTTAAAGGTACGCTAGAGGGAAGTTTACGGTTTGAAATGGTTATATTAGAAATAAATGATCAAAGTTTCTACCTTAAGAATCTAGATAAAGCGATTGGAGATCCAAGATGGCCGCTTAGGAGGAACTCGGGAATGCAGCTCCGAGAGAAAGCACAGAGGGTGAGTGGACGCCGTATTTCCAGACTGATTTTTACTGCCCACAGAACAGGAGATTCACACGCAGAGAAGCCACACGGGTCGCCAGCGCCGCTGGCGCCGCTGGCTTGAACGGCGCAGCCGCTGGGCCGGCACCCTGAGGCAACGGCTCACTGTATAAAGTGAGAGAGTCTGAGTCCCCTATAAGCCAGCAAGGGGAGCTGAAACGGGGAGCCAGGCCAGCGCCACGAATCTCAGAGCCGCGGCTTTAGCCAACGCAGCGGCTCCGGAGGCAGATCGGATGAGACGGTGTCCCCTCTTACCCAGCAAGAAGACCTGAAACACAACTGAAACCGGGACGGTCCAGCTCTGTGGAGGAGGGGCATTCTCCATAGGCACCCTGCTGTTCTCTACCAAGGCAATCCGCCACTACAGAGACTCCGTCACTACAGGGGCGGGCCAACATAGCGGAAGCAGTTCTAACTACACCCAGAAGTTCACACGGAAGCTGGGTGGAGCCCACAGCAGCTTAGCGAAGCCTCTGCAACCTGAGTGTGACTAGGCTGCCACCTTGTGGGCAGGGAAAACAGCAACCGCACAGGGGAACATCAGAAAACAGTAACTCCCTGGGACAGAACACCTCAGGGGAAGAGCAGGGGGTTTATGAGTTCTGCCACAGCAGACTTAAAATTACCAAAATCAGAAAGACAACAACTACAAAGTCAGCAGGTGGAAAAATCCACAAAGATGGGAAGAAACCAGCGCAAAAAGGATGAAAACACCCAAAACCAGAACACTTCTCCTCCTACAAGGGATCACAACTCCCCACCAGCAAGGGAACAAGACTGGACGGAGAATGAGTGTGATGAAATGACAGAATCAGCTTTCAGAAAGTGGATAATAAGAAACTTCCGTGAGCTAAAAGAACATGTTCTAACCCAATGCAAAGAAACTAAGAACCTTGAAAAAAGACTTGACGAAATGCTAACAAGAATGGACAACTTAGAGAGGAATATGAGCGAATTGATGGAGCTGAAAAACACAACACGAGAACTTCGTGAAGCATGCACAAGTTTCAACAGCCGAATTGACCAAGCAGAAGAAAGGATATCAGAGGTCGAAGATCAACTCAATGAAATAAAACGAGAAGGCAAGATTAGAGAAAACAGGGTAAAAAGGAATGAACAAAGTCAACAAGAAATATGGGACTATGTGAAAAGACCTAATCTACGTTTGATAGGTGTACCTGAATGTGACGAAGAGAATGCATCCAAGCTGGAAAATACTCTTCAGGATATTATCCAGGAAAACTTCCCCAACCTAACAAGGCAGGCCGAGATTCAAGTCCAGGAAATACAGAGAACACCACAAAGATACTCCTCTAGAAGAGCAACCCCAAGACACATAATCATCAGATTCACCAGGGTTGAAATGAAGGAGAAAATACTAAGGGCAGCCAGAGAGAAAGGTCGGGTTACCCACAAAGGGAAGCCCATCAGACTCACTGCAGATCTCTCAGCAGAAACCCTACAGGCCAGAAGAGAGTGGGGGCCGATATTCAACATCCTTAAGGAAAAGAACTTTCAACCCAGAATTTCGTATCCAGCCAAACTAAGCTTCATAAGTGAAGGAAAAATAAAATCCTTTGTGAACAAGCAAGAACTCAGAGAGTTCATCACCACCAGACCAGCTCTACAAGAGCTCCTGAAGGAGGCACTACACATAGAAAAGAACAACCAGTACCAGCCACTCCAAAAACACACGAAAAGGTAAAGAGCATCAACACAATGAAGAATCTGCATCAACCAAAGGGCAAAACAGCCACCTAGCACCAAAATGACAGGATTGAATTCACACATAACAATATTAACCCTAAATGTAAACGGACTAAATGCCCCAATCAAAAGACACAGACTGGCAAATTGGATAAAAAGCCAAAACCCATCAGTGTGCTGTATCCAGGAAACCCATCTCGCATGCAAGGATACACAAAGGCTCAAAATAAAGGGATGGAGGAAGATTTACCAAGCAAATGGAGAGCAAAAAAAAGCAGGAGTTGCAATTCTCATCTCTGATAAAATAGACTTTAAAGCAACAAAGATCAAAAGAGACAAAGAAGGACATTACATAATGGTAAAAGGATCAATGCAGCAAGAAGAGCTAACGATCCTAAATATGTATGCACCTAATACAGGAGCACCCAGATACATAAGGCAAGTTCTTAAAGACTTACAAAGAGACTTAGACTCCCACACAATAATAGTGGGAGACTTCAACACACCACTGTCAATATTAGACAGATCAACGAGACAGAAAATTAACAAGGATATCCAGGACTTGAACTCAGACCTGGAACAAGCAAACCTAATAGACATTTACAGAACTCTCCACCCCAAATCCACAGAATATACATTCTTCTCAGCACCACATCACACCTACTCTAAAATTGACCACATAATTGGAAGTAAATCACTCCTCAGCAAATGCAAAAGAACGGAAACCATAACAAACAGTCTCTCAGACCACAGTGCAATCAAGTTAGAACTCAGAATTCAGAAACCAACCCAGAACCGCACAGCCTCATGGAAAATGAACAACTTTCTCCTGAATGTTGACTGGATAAACAATGAAATGAAGGCAGAAATAAAGACGTTCTTCGAAACCAACGAGAATGAAGACACCACATACCAGAATCTCTGGGACACATTTAAAGCAGTCTCTAGAGGAAAATATATAGCAATAAGTGCCCACATGAGAAGAAAGGAGAGATCTAAAATTGACACCCTATCGTCAAAATTGAAAGAGCTAGAGGAGCAAGATCAAAAAAACTCAAAACCTAGCAGAAGACAAGAAATAACTAAGATCAAAGCAGAATTGAAGGAGATAGAGACACGAAAAACCCTTCAAAAAATCAATAAATCCAGGAGCTGGTTTTTTGAAAAGATCAACAAAATAGACAGACCACTAGCCAGACTAATAAAAAAGAAAAGAGAGAATAACCAAATAGATGCAATAAAAAATGACAAAGGCGATATCACCACAGATTCCACAGAAATTCAAACCATCATCAGAGATTATTACAAGCAACTCTATGCACATAAATTAGAAAACCTGGAGGAAATGGATAAATTCCTGGACAGCTGCCTCCTGCCAAGCCTAAACCAGGAAGAAGTCGAAACCCTGAATAGACCAATAACAAGGTCTGAAGTCGAGGCAGCAATTAAGAGCCTACCACCCAAAAAAAGCCCAGGCCCAGATGGGTTCACAGCCGAATTCTACCAGACATACAAAGAGGAACTGATACCATTCCTACTGAAACTATTCCAAATAATCCAAAAAGAGGGAATCCTTCCCAAATCATTTTATGAGACCAACATCATCCTAATACCAAAACCTGGCAGAGACTCAACAAGAAAAGAAAACTACAGGCCAATATCCATGATGAACATAGATGCAAAAATCTTCAATAAAATAATGGCAAGCCGATTACAACAGCACATCAAAAAGCTTATCCACCATGATCAAGTAGGATTCATCCCGGGGATGCAAGGCTGGTTCAATATACGCAAGTCTATAAATGTAATTCACCACATAAACAGAACCAAAGATAAAAATCACATGATTATCTCAATTGATGCAGAGAAGGCCTTCGACAAAATTCAACAGCCCTTTATGCTAAAAACCCTCAATAAACTAGGTATCGATGGAACGTATCTCAAAATAATAAAAGCTATTTACGACAAACCGACAGCCAATATCATACTGAACGGGCAAAAACTGGAAGCATTCCCTTTGAAATCTGGCACTAGACAAGGATGCCCTCTCTCACCACTCCTATTCAATATAGTACTGGAAGTTCTAGCCAGAGCAATCAGGCAAGAAAAAGAAATAAAGGGTATTCAATTAGGAAAGGAGGAAGTCAAATTGTCTCTATTTGCAGACGACATGATTGTATATCTAGAAGACCCCCTCATCTCAGCCCAAAAGCTCCTGAAACTGATAAGCAACTTCAGCAAAGTCTCAGGATACAAAATCAATGTGCAAAAATCACAAGCGTTCCTATACACCAATAACAGACTTAAAGAGAGCCAAATCAAGAACGAACTGCCATTCACAATCGCTACAAAGAGAATAAAATACCTAGGAATACAACTAACAAGGAATGTAAAGGACCTCTTCAAGGAGAACTACAAATCACTGCTCAACGAAATAAGAGAGGACACAAACAGATGGAGAAACATTCCATGTTCATGGTTAGGAAGAATTAATATCGTGAAAATGGCCATACTGCCCAAAGTAATATACAGATTCAATGCTATCCCCATCAAGCTACCAATGACCTTCTTCACAGAACTGGAAAAAACCACCTTAAACTTCATATGGAACCAAAAGAGAGCCCGCATAGCCAAGTCAATTCTAAGCAAAAAGAACAAAGCAGGAGGCATCACACTACCAGACATCAAACTCTACTACAAGGCTACAGTAATCAAAACAGCATGGTACTGGTACCAAAACAGAGATATAGACCAATGGAACAGAACAGAGGCATCGGAGGCAACACAACATATCTACAACCACCTGATCTTTGACAAACCTGATAAAAACAAGCAATGGGGAAAGGATTCCCTGTTCAATAAGTGGTGTTGGGAAAACTGGCTAGCCATATGCAGAAAGCAGAAAATGGACCCCTTCCTGACACCTTACACTAAAATTGACTCCAGATGGATTAAAGACTTAAACATAAGACCTAACACCATAAAAACACTAGAAGGAAACCTAGGCAAAACCATTCAGGACATAGGCGTAGGCAAGGACTTCATGACCAAAACACCAAAAGCATTGGCAACAAAAGCCAAAATAGACAAATGGGACCTAATCAAACTCCACAGCTTCTGCACAGCAAAAGAAACAGTCAATAGAGTGAATCGGCAACCAACAGAATGGGAAAAAATTTTTGCAGCCTACCCATCTGACAAAGGGCTGATATCCAGAATTTACAACGAGCTAAAAAAGATTTACAAGAAAAAAACAAACAAGCCCATTCAAAAGTGGGCGAAGGACATGAACAGATACTTTACAAAAGAAGACATACATGAGGCCAACAAGCATATGAAAAAATGCTCATCATCACTGGCCATTAGAGAAATGCAAATCAAAACTACATTGAGATACCATCTCACACCAGTTAGAATGGCAATCATTAAAAAATCTGGAGACAACAGATGCTGGAGAGGATGTGGAGAAATAGGAACACTTTTACACTGTTGGTGGGAGTGTAAATTAGTTCAACCATTGTGGAAAACAGTGTGGCGATTCCTCAAGGACCTAGAAATAGAAATTCCATTTGACCCAGCAATCCCATTACTGGGCATATATCCAAAGGATTATAAATCGTTCTACTATAAGGACACATGCACACGAATGTTCATTGCAGCACAGTTTACAATAGCAAAGACCTGGAACCAACCCAAATGCCCATCGATGATAGACTGGACAGGAAAAATGTGGCACATATACACCATGGAATATTATGCAGCCATTAAAAACGAGGAGTTCGCGTCCTTTGTAGGGACATGGATGAACCTGGAAAACATCATTCTCAGCAAACTGACACAAGAACACAAAATCAAACACCACATGTTCTCACTCATAGGCGGGTGTTGAACAAGGAGAACACATGGACACAGGGAGGGGAGCACTATACATGGGGGTCTGTTGTGGGGGAGTGGGGGGGACAGCGGGGGGGTGGGGAATTGGGGAGGGATAGCATGGGGAGAAATGCCAGATATGGGTGAAGGGGAGGAAGGCAGCAAATCACACTGCCACGTATGCACCTAAGCAACAACCTTGCATGTTTTTCACATGTACCCCAAAACCTAAAATGCAATAAAAAAAAAAAAAAAAAAAGGAAAAAAAAAGAATCTAGATAAAGCTGAGTGAATTAATCCAAAGTACATGTAAAAAAGGAATCAATGAAGACAAAAGCAGAAATCAATGAGATATAAAACAAGCAATCCAAAATCAAAATGTCAAAAGTGTGATCATTAAAAAAATTAATAAACTTGATGAACTTCTAGCAAAGGTGATCAAAAGAAAAGAGAGAAAATACAAATTGCCAACATCAAGAACAAGAAGGGGACATCACCAGAGATTCTACAGGAAATAATAATAATAATAATAAACAATTTCATGCCAATACAGTCCACAAGTTTGATGAAGTGGACCACAAGTATGAACAGCACACTTATCTAAAGTGACATAAATAATAGCATAGCTAAATAACCCCATAATTACAAAAGGAATTGAGTTCATACTAAATAGCTTCCTACAAAGTTACTCAAGGCTCAGATGACTTTACTGAAATTTTATAAAATATTGAAATAATGAACAATCCCAACTCTACACAAATTATTTCTAAAACTATTCTATCTTTTTTGTATGGCCAGTATAAGTCTGATGCTAAAACCTGGCAAAGATATTATGAGAAAAACACATAGACCAGTATATATTATCATCACTGATGCAAAGTCTTTAACAACATAGAGACAAATTGAGGGTATATACACACACATACACACACACACACCCCCCTCCCCCCCAACACACACATACACACAGAGTGATGCATCCTGAACAGATGGATTTTATCACAGGTATGCAAATGTGTTTGAACATTTTGAAATTGCAATTAAAGTAATTCACCATACGTTAGAATAAAGGAGAAAAGGCATATAATCATCTCAATTGATGTAGAAAATAACATCTGACAAAATGGAATATACATTCTGAATAAAAACTCAGCAAATTAAGAATAGAAGGAACCCTTTTCAACCTAATAAAAAACATCTCAAAAACCCTATAGCTAACATTTTTAATTGTAAAATATTTTATACTTTTTTCTCTCCTAAACAAAGAAAATCATCTTGGTTCATCATTTATGCTTCATATTTTCCTGTAGTTTCCCTCTTGTGCAATAAGACAGGAAAAGTTTATAAAAAGCTTATAGCTTTAAAAGGAAGATTAGAACTGTATTATTTGTAGGTAAAATTATTATATATGTAGAAAATCACATGGAATCTATAAAAAGACAAGAACATAAGTACATTTAGTGAGACTTCAGGACTCAAAGTTAAGTCACAGAAATCAAGGGCAGTTTGAGATACAAACAGCAAAAGAAAATAGAAAACAAAATTTAAAACATCATTTACAATGCCGTCAAAGAATATTAAATATACAGGCAATAATTTATTGAAAATATGCAAGATTTTCACAGCAAAAACTATAAAACATTGCTGAGAAATTTAAATAACTCAAATAAATGAAGACCCATGCTTGTGTTCATTGACAAAATATAATGTTTTAAAGTTGTCTGTTCTCCCCAAATCAACCTATATATTCAATATAATATCTATTATGTTGCAAACAGCCCATTTTGAAGTCATTGGCAAGCTGATTCTAAAATTCAGGTGTAAATATGAAGGATCTAGAAAAGCCAAAATCACATAAATATTTTAATTAAGAAGATTTAACAGTACCTAACTTCAAGACTTACTATAAGCCTATAAGGAGTAAGACAGTATAATAATTAGCTTAATCACATAGTATATGGATTGGTGGAGGAGAATAGAGTCCAGAAATAGACAATACGTATAGTGTCAACTAATCTTCAGACAAGGCATTGAGTTCATTTAATGAAGGAAAGAAAAGTCTTTTTAGTAAATGGTGCTGGAACAACTCAACCCTTATATTTCAGATTTTTAAAATTAGATAAATCTTAGACCTAAATATAAAAATTGGCACCATGATGCATAGAAGAAAAATAAGAATAATATGTTTGTAAATTTGGGAGCAGGAAAAGAGTTTTCAAAAGGGTACAGAATCAGCAACCCTAAAATAAAGAAAAATGACATTCATCAAAATTGAAATGTGCTGCTCACTAAAAGAAACATCTTTCAAGAAAACCAATAGGCAAAAAACATGAGAAAGTTTTCATAGTACCTATATTTGAAAATAAATTATATCCAGAATATATAGAGAATTCCTACATATCAATAATAAAAATGCAACCTGATTATGAAATAGGCAAAAGAATTAGGCAGGTACTTCACAAAGAAGAAATACAAATGGCCAATATGTGGATGAACATGTGCTCAAAATGTTAAAAAAAACATTTTATAAAAGAATGTTTTAGCAACCTTTAGAGTCATAATTGTCCCCAAAAGTAAATAACACAAATATTCATCAACAGGAGAATAAATCAGCAAAATGTAATAGTCACAAAATATAATGCTACTGTATAATATAAAGAGAGAAACTACTGATAAAAGCAATAACATGAACAAATTTCAAAAACATGAGGAACAAAAGAAACAGCAAATAAAAAATGTATTTGCTCATTTAGTTTATTTATATAACTCCCAAGAAAAGACAAAATTAATTTATGGTGAAAACAATGAGGTGGCCAGGATGGACAACTAGAAGTAGCTAGTGTGTGTGGCTCTCATAGAGAGGAACAGAAGGGGCATGTAGATACAACACCTTCAACTGAAACATCCAGGCACTCACACTAGGACTAACCAAGGACATTTTTTTAATTACCTCCCTTGGTGTTCTCTGGCTGACAGATATTTGGAACCTCCCTTGGACAGAGCTCCTAGAGGGAGGGATATGACACCATTTTTGCTGTTCCTGCCTTTGGGCTTAGAAGTGTCTGAGGCGACTGAAGTTGAAATGGACACAGCACAGCTGCTCTATCAAAATGTGGCCAAACTCCTTTTTTAAGCAGGTTCCCAACTGTGTTTCTCTTCACTGGGTGGGACCTTCCAACTGGGGTCTCCAGCCACTTCCTATGGGTGTCTTTGGGCCAGGAACAACCCCATATCTCCCTGGGACAAAACTCCCAGAGGGAGGGATAGGCTGCCATCTTTGCTGTTTTGTAGCCTTCACCAGTGATACCTCCAGATACTGGAAAATCTGAGGTGACTAGAGACTGGAGCAGGCCCCATATATGGCAGCAGCTCTATGGAAAAGTGACCAGACTTTCATGCAGGTACCCATTCCCATATCTCCTTACAGGGCAGGTCCTATGGCCTGGGCCTCCTGCCAGTCCTCACCAGAGCTATTGAGCCAGCAGCAACTTGGCAACTCCGTGGACAGAGCCTCTAGGGGCAACTGAAAGCCTCTCTGCCACTCCCTCTGCAGTGGAAATGCTCTTGTCACCCTTGGACTAATGAAGGATCAAAGACCCAAATTGCCCCATTCACACCTACAAGCTGCAGCTGACCTAAGGAGAGGAGGCCAGTTCATCTCCTTCAGGTCCAAAACACTTTGAAATGCTTGTCACCAGATAGGAACCCCCTGGCTTGGGCCCACAGCGCAGACCCTCCACCCTGGGCTGATTGCCCTGAGTGCTGATCTTCATTTCTCTGGAGTGAAGTCCACAGGGGACAAGCAAACAACCCTTGGTCACTACCCCTAGTAAGATCCTTTACTCTGCTGCCTCCAAGTTAGAGAAGAAACATAAATGCTGAGGATGCCCCAGAGATTCAGTGGGCAGCCCAGGAGCGTCAAGTCAGAGTCTACATCCAGCACTCAACAAAGAGAGTAATCTGCACTTTCTGACCATTTAGAGAGAACATGGCTATAACTGCAAGGAAACACAGGGAAGCCACACAACCAAGCAAGACTCCACCAACTAACCGATAAGCCTAAGTGCCACCTGCTGGATCATACCCAAAGCCTCAACAGCAAAATACCTAACCAACATACTTCCCTCTGAAAGCAGAGACAAGAAGTCAGCTTCAAATAAAGATACTGTACAAAGCCTTGACCCAATAAAAACTACCCAGAAAAGAAGTCTATTGACTGTATTCAACCTACACTGCAGTTAAGGGAACATCCACATGCAGAGATGAGAGAGAACTAACACAAGAACTCTGGTTATTTAAACAGCCTGAGTGTCATATGTTCTCTTAATGACTGCACCAATTCTCCAACAAGAGTTTTATTTAACTAGGCTGAACTGGCTGGAATAACAGAAATAGAATTCAGAATATGGATAGAAACAAAGATCATCAAAATTCAGGAAGATAGCAAAACTCAATCCAAAGAAAGAATCACAATAAAGTGACACAAGCTGAAGGACAAAATAGCCAGTATAAAAGAGAACATAACGGGTCTGACAGAGCTGAATAATACAACAATTTCACAATGCAATCACATGTATTAACAGCAGAACAGAGAAAGCTGAAAAAAGAAACTCAGAACTTGAAGACAGGTTCTCTGAAATTAGACAGAAAGAAAGAAAGAAAAAGTAAGAATAAAACCTCCTAGTAGTATGGGATTATGTAAAGAGGCCGAATCTATGAATGATTGGCATTTCTAAAAGGGAGAGGGAGAAAGCAAACAACTTGGAAAACATATTTCTGGATATCACTTATGAAATCTTCCCCAGCCTTGCTAGAGAGGACAACAGTCACATTCAGGAAACACAGACAACTCTTGCAAGATTCTACACAAGAAGATCATCCCTAAGTCAAATAATCATCAGATTTTCCACAAATGAAATGAAAGAAAGAATGCTAAAGGCAGCTAGACAGAAAAGGCAGGTCACTTACAAAAAGAACACCATCAGCCTAACAGTAGACCTCTCAGAAGAAACCCTACAAACTAGAAGAGATTGGGGCCCTATATTCAACATTATAAAAGAAAAAAAAAATCATTAGGGGAGCATAATGGCTCACCCTTGTAATCCCAGCACTTTGGAAGGCCGAGATGGGCAGATAACCTGAGGTCCGTAGTTCGAGACCAGCCTGGCCAACATGTGAAAATCTATCTCTACTAAAAATATAAAAAATTGCTGGACATGGTGGCATGTGCCTGCAACCCCAGCTACTTGGAAGGCTCTCAACCAAGAATTTCATATCCAGTCACACTAAGCTTCCTAAGCGAAGAAGAAATAAAATCTTTTTTGGATAAACAAACCTTGAGATAGTTTGTTACCATCAGACCTGCTTTACAAGAGATCTTGAAAGGAAATATGGAAAGGAAAGACAGCTACCAGCTAGTATAAAAACACACTTAAATACACAAGCCATTGACACTATAAAGCAATCACACAAACAAGCCAGCATAATAACCAGCTAACAACACAATGACAAGATAAATCCAAACATATAAATATTAACATTGAATGTAAACAGGCTAAAAGCCCCACTTCAAAGGCACAGAGTGGCAAACTGGATAAAAAAGCAAGATGAAATGGTATGCTATCTTCAAGAGACCTGTCTCACACATAATGACACTCATAGGCTCAAGCAACTGAAGAACATCTACCAAATAAATGGAAAACATAAAAAAGCAGTGGCAAGGAGGTGGGGTGGCGGGCAATCCTGATTTCAGACAAAACAGATTTCAAACCATCAAAGATTAAAAAAAAAAAAAGCAAAGAAAAGATGGGCATTACATAATGGTAAAGGGTTCAATTTCAACACAAAGACCTAACTATCCTAAATATATATGCACCAGCACAAGAGCACCCAGATTCCTAAGGCAAGTTCTTAGAGATCTACAAAGAAACTTAGACTCCCACACAAAATAGTGAGAGACTTTAACACTCCACTGACAGTATCAGACAGATCACTGAGGTAGGAAATTCACAAAGATATTTAGAACCTGAACTCAATATTGGACCAAATGAATCTGATAGACCTTTACAGAACTTTCCACCACAAAACAACAGAATATACATAATTTTTACTGACATATGATACATACTCTACAAATAACCATGTAATTGAACATAAAATAATCCTTATCAAATGTAAAAGAACCAAAATCATACCAAATACACTCTCAGACCACAATGCAATAAAAATAGAAGACTATGAAAATTTCTCAAAACCATGAAACTACATGGAAATTAAACAACATGCTCCTGAATGACTTTTGGGTAAATAATAAAATTAAGGTATAAATCGAGATGTTCTTTGAAAATAATGACAACAAAGATACAACAACTAGAATCTCTGGGACACAGCTAAGGCATTGTTAGGAGGGAAATTCATAGCACTAAATTCCCACATCAAAACACTAGAAAGATCTCAAATTAACAACTTCACAGCTGAAAAAATTAGAGAACTAAGCACAAGTCAACTTCAAAGCTAGCACAGGATAAGAAAATAACAAAAATCGAGCTGAACTGAAGGAAATTAAGGCACAAAAAACATTCAAAAGGTCAACAAATTCAGAAATTGATTTTCTGAATAAATAAATAAATAAATAAAATAGCCAACTACTTAGACAAAGAAGCAAAGAGAGAAGATCTAAATAAACACAATTAGAAAGTGATAAAAGGAATTAACATTCCTTTTATCATTTACTGACCCCACAGAAATATTACTGACCCCACAGAAATAAAAACAATCATCAGAAACTGCTACAAATACCTCTATGCACACAAACCCAGAAGAAAATATAGAAGAAATGGATACATTTTTGGACACATACATCCTCCCAAGACTCAGCCAGGAGAAGTTGATTTCCTGAACACCAATAACAAGCTCCAAAATTGAATCATTAATGAATAGCCTACCAACAAAAAAACTTCTTGGGATCTGATTGCTTCACAGCCAACTTCTCTACAAGGTATGCAAAGAAGAGCTGGTACCATTTCTACAGAAATTATTAGTCTCCTCAAATCATTCTATGAGGCCAGCATTTGACACCAAAATCCGACAGAGATACAACAAAAAAAGACAACTTTTGTCCAATTTCTCTGATGAACATCCATGCAAAAATCCTCAACAAAATACTTGCAAAACAAATCCAACAGCATATCAAAAAGCTCATCCACCGTGATCAAGGCTTCATCCATGGGATACAAGGTTGGTTCAACATATGCAAATCAATAAATGTGATTCATCACTTAAACAGAACTAAAAACAAAAACCTCTTGATTATCTCAATAGATTGCTAATGGCTTTCAATAAAATTTAACACCTCTTTATGTTTAAAACTCTCAACAAACTAGGTATTAAAGGAACATACCTCAAATTTATCAAAGCCATCTATGAAAGACATACAGCAAACATTACACTGAAAGAACAAAGGCTGGAATCATTCTTTTTGAAAACTGGCACAAGACAAGGATGACCTCTCATCACTCTTATTCATTATGTATTGGAAGTCCTAGCCAGAACAATAAAGCAAGAGAAAGAACTAAAAGACATCTAAATAGGAAGAGATAAAGTCAAATTATCTCTTTTTGCAGACAACATGATTCTATACCTAGAAAATCCCACAGTTGGGCCCAAAACCTCCTTGATCTGATAAGCAACTTCAGCAAAGTTGCAGGATACAAAATCAACACACAAAAGTCCTTAGCATTTTTAGCATTTTAATATACCAACAACAGCCAAACTGAGAGCCAAATCAGAAAGGCAATCTCATTCACAAATGAGATTAAATACAAAAATAATAAAATACCTAGGAATACAGCTAGTCAGGGAGGTGAAAGATTTCTAAAATGAGAATCATAAAACATTGCTCAAATAAATGAGAGAAGACATAAATGGAAAAACATTCCATGCTCGTGGATAGGAAAAATCAGTATTATGAAAATGGTTATACTGCCCAAAACAATTTACAGATTCAATGCTATTTCTATCAAATTACCAAAGATATTCTTTACAGAATTAGAAAAAAACTATTTTAAAATTCATATGGAACTAACAAGAGCTTGAATAGCCAAGGCAATCCTAAACAAAAAGAACAAAGCTGGAGGCATCACATTACTTGACTTCAAACTATACTACAAGGCTACAGTAATCGAAACAGTGTTGTACTGGTACAAAAATAGTCACATAGACCAATGGGATAGAATAAAGAGCCAAGAAATAAGGCCATACATCTATGACCATTTGATCTTGGACAAAATTGAAAAAACAAGCAATGGGGATAAAATTCCCTTTTCAATAAATGGTACTAGGATAACTGGCTAGCCATATGCAGAACACTGAAACTGGATTCACTTCCTCACACCATATACAAAAATCAACTCAAAAGGGATTAAATATTTAAATGTAAAGCCCAAAATTATAAGAACTGTGGAAGACAACCTAGGCAATACCTTGCTGGATAAAGATTTTATGAAAAGACACTAGAAGCAACCACAACAAAAGCGAAAATTGACAAGTTGGATCTAATTAAACTTAAGAGCTTTTGCCAAGGAAGAGAAACTACCAACAGAGTAAACAGACAACCTACAGAATGAGAGAAAATTTTTGCAAACAATGCTATCTTACAAAGTTCTAATATCCAGCTTCTATACAGAACTTAAACAAATTTACAAGAGAAAAACAACTCCATTAAAAAGTGGCTAATGGCCATGATCAGACAGTTCTCAAAAGAAGATGCACATGTGGCCAATAAACATTAAGAAAAAAAGCACAATGTCACCGATTATTAGAGAAATTCAAATCCAAACCACAATGAGATACCATCTCACATCAGTCAAAATGTTAAAAAGTCAAAAATAACAGATGCTGGTGAGGTTGCTAAGGAAAGAGAACACTTAAAAACTGCTGGTGGGAGTTTAAATTAGTTCAGTAATTGCAAAAAGGAATATGGCAATTCTTCAAAGACCTAAAAGCAGAACTACCATTCAACCAAGTAATCTCATTACTGGGTATATACTCAGACAAATATAAATTATTTTACCATAAATACATATGCATGGAAATGTTTACTGTAGCCCTAGTCACTATAGCAAAAACATAGAATTAACCTAAATGTCTATCCATTTTCATTGGATAAAGGAAATGTGGTACATATACATCATGGAATACTATGCAGCCATAAAAAAAACAAGATCATGTCTTTTGCGGAAACTTGGATGGAGCTGGAGGCTATCATCCTTAGCAAACTATCACAGGAACTGAAAAATAAATACCATATGTTCTTACTTGTAAGTGGGATCTAAATGACAAGAACTTATGAACACAAAGAAGGAAGCAACAGACACTGGTGTCTACTTGATGGAGGTTGGGTAGGAAGATGAAGAGGACCAGAAAAGATAACTATTGGGTATTGTCCTTGATACCTAGGTGATAAAATAATATGTACAACAAACTCCTGTGACACCTGTTTACCTATGTAACAACCTTCATATGAACCCCCAAACCTAAAATAAAAGTTAAATAAAAAGAAAGAAACCAGAAAGTGGTCTACTGTGAGTGGGCAGAATGAAGGGGAATTTGACCTAAAAGGGGCATGAAGAAATTTTCTGGGGTAGTGTAGATAACATCATTAAGAAAAAGAATAGGCATGCCACAGAATGGAAAAATTCTTTCTAACACAGATAGCTGACAAAAACTCATATACGGAATATTTGTATTCTGTACGTGGCTACATGCATACATAACATTGCTAAAATTTATCAAACTGAATACTCAAAATCTGTACATGTCATTGTATCAAAATTATGCCTCAATTAAAAATAAATATATATTGAGCACCTACCAAGTGCCAGATTCTGTGCAAACAACTGTAAATACAGTGATGTTACAAGACTTTGCTTTCATGAGACTAGAATATCCAATAAATGTCCTTTTCTAGGCTCTTCAAGGACTTAGACTTCAACTCCATCTTTCTCTTTTATAATCAACATTATCAACTATCTTTTTAAATAGTACATCATAGAGTAAAAAAAGTGTTACAAAGGAGTCAGGAGTCTTCAGTTTTCTTCACATTTCTGTCCCTGAGTAGTTTCCTGAATCACAGTTCTGTATTTCTCCTTAATGTCCTAATTTACTAAACAAGGACAACAGTTTAGTATCTTTTAAGCCTTATATCTTGTTTTTATTCTTATTATATAAAATAAGGATAATAACAACCATTTTCTATCAAGCAATAAACCTGGGGGGAAATTGTTCATCATAGAAGGAGACAGCCCTAATTTTTTTGGCCCTAATATAATACCTGCAATCACCTGATGTTCTATGGCACCTCCACTGACTAATTTTTGGTGAGTTAAGCCAAGAAACTAACAGGCTTACTGCATTTTGAAGAAACTTAGGTGTAACTAGTCTTGCCTTTATTTGAAATCTAATTGCCTTTTTAATGAGCTTTTCAATTATTTTAATTCTGAGACAGAGTAATCAAGCCAGAACCCCCAGCTTCAATTCAAAAAGCCCCAGTCATAGAAAGACCTTTTCAGTTTTCCAAGTGTAGAAACTTTTTATTTTTAAGCGAATTAGTCAAGAGTCAGAGATGGGAAGGAAATCTAAAAAATCAGTATGCCCATAAACCATTCTCTCATAAACATTTAGAGTACATGCAAGAGTAAATTGCTCTTTTATGAGGTCTGCAGAGAAACATAATACATAACTTGCATTTGTTGTAATTTTTTAAATTTCATTTTTCTCCCAGATTGCTTAAACATTTTTTCATTAGAGAAAATATACTCACACTCAGTATTACCAAACCTTTAAACAAACTTGTCTCCCATGCCGTTCACTTTCTGTTTAAGACTCTGTAATCCCTTCTTCTCACCCTTTCTTCATATCCATGCAATGTCTTTCCTTTCTTTTTAAGCAATTTTTAATTTAATACCAGTTCTTTTCTCTATCAGCCTCTACACTTAACTAGTTTTGCTTCATTCTTAACATCTCTTTCCAATATATTAATTATTTCATAGATTCATTCAGCAAAATCTTATTAAAGCACAAATAGTATTTGCAAGGTATAGACTAGGTGCTAAGGATAGAATGGTGAAGAGTTTTCCTACCATCTTAAATCTCATAGTCTAGGACATATTAAAAATAATTTCAAGTATAATTATTCTTCTTTAATAAGTCCTTTTGCAACCTTTAAATTTGGTCTGTGAATGTGTGTTTAGATTTGTTTTTCAGTGGTCTTCCGATTCAAGGTATTAAAGTACACAAAGCTTCTCTCAAGGCTGCCAACTACCACTGCCGTCTTTTAACAGATAGGTGTTACCTGCTTAATAAATAGTCTCTCAGCATTCTAAAAATATATCTCCCCAGGATCTCCCCGTCTAACTAGCAAAAGGAAAACAACTGGTGAGAAAGGAATGACAGGTGTGGTCACTACTCTGTTCCTTTTGTGGTTTTCAGCTTTTAACGTCTTGCCTTTCATTCTCCTATTCATGTATTCACTTATTGATTTACTGAGTTATTTATTTATTCATTCATCCATTCATAAATACATATGAGCCAGGGAGTATGCAGGACGAGTAATATCTAGTTCTTGTCTTAAGATACTCAAAATATAAAGTTCTATCTCAAAGTTATTTTGCCATTCAAAAAAAGTCAATTTCTCCACTTTGTTTAAATATATATATGTATATATATATATATTTTATTTTTATTTTTATTTTTTTTTGAGACGGAGTTTCGCTGTTGTTACCCAGGCTGGAGTGCAATGGCGCGATCTCAGCTCATCGCAACCTCCGCCTCCTGGGTTCAGGCAATTCTCCTGCCTCAGCCTCCTGAGTAGCTGGGATTACAGGCACGCACCACCATGCCCAGCTAATTTTTTGTATTTTTAGTAGAGACGGGGTTTCACCATGTTGACCAGGATGGTCTCGATTTCTTGACCTCGTGATCCACCCGCCTCGGCCTCCCAAAGTGCTGGGATTACAGGAGTGAGCCACCGCGCTCGGCCAAAAATATATATATTTATATATATTTAAGTATATATATTTATATATAAAACTATAGTACAATGTATACACACATATATATATATATACCAAAACACATTAAAATGTAAAAAATACTTTTTTTAGTGGTGTATTCTACTAGATAGTATTTGATGTATATATGTATATGAGAGAGAAAATGTGTATGCTTCTGTACGTATCTGTATCCTTACCTTACACTTCTATTAGTATCATACTACTATGGGACGTTTCCAAACTAGCTTTGATATACACCACATTCTAAAATAGCCTTTAACATACACAGAAAATAATAGTTATAAAATCATTTTAATAAGATATTTCATGAAATTTAAAATTATCTTCACAGCATCCCCCCAAAACATTAGAATATAAAAGTGTGATTGCGCACACACATACACACACTTTTATTCCATTTAGAATAAAGTGGCAATATTTTTGGCTTATTTAATTTATATAAGAAGTAATTATTTTATTGTCAGAAATACAGGTACTTCTCAAGGAGTATTTTTCATGCTTGAAGTTTCTTAAAAGTAACAATTTTGATATACACTGCTCTAAGAGCTAGTTACTAGCATTATCTAGATTTCACAGATGAGAATAATAAAGAAAATAGAGGTTAAAGAATTTGAGTTCTGAGCAAAAAATACCATATAAGATAATACATTTTTATTGAAAAGATACAAAACTTGTCCAAAACAACCTTTAATAATTGGTAAGAATTATTTTAAGATAGTGGATATTGGTGTAAAAAAAAAGTTTTGGGAAATTGTTTAAAGGGCATGACTTTTTCCTGCCTGAAAGATGCCTTTGGATAATATTCACCTCCTTGTACTCATCTTCCTCTTGGCATTTTACCAGTTCTGAATTCCTCCTTATTTTCTTCCTTTTCTCTTGTGATTGAAAAGTTTTAACTGACTGCTGAAGAGCCCATCTGTATTCTTCAAGAAAATTCCAAATACAGAATTTTAAACTTTAAACAACCCCTTTGCTGCTTAAGGGAAATATAGCACAATGTACTCATTTGGAAACAAAAAAGGGATGACTTATTTACTTTTCTGTAACCATACTGAAAAATGATACTCTTCTCATCTTTTCATTTTTAACTGAACGTATAAAACATGTTTCAAACTTAGAGCAATAAAGCCCCTTGATGTCACATTTTGCATTCCTCTGAGACTTCTTCCCTGTGTTGTCCTGTGAAAATTCTCTCTGTTCTTTGTCATTTTCCCAATCCTAGTCCTCTTCATAGACCCATTATTTTTTTTTTTTCAAGTAAAATGGTCCTTATTTGTATATGACATGATTGTGTACATAGACAGTCCAAAATAATCAAAACTAAACTACTGGAGCTAATAAGGGAATTTAGCAAAGCCACAGGATATAGGGCCAGTATTTTAAAATCTACTGTATTTTGGCATAGACCCATCATTTTTCAATATTATTAGCCTGGTTTCTTTTGAAAAAAAGCCTTAAAGGCCACTACCCCTTTCTGCCTGTGTTGCCAACTTTTCATGTCTCTGTCATGGTAACACCTTAAATCTCTGACAGCAAATGTTAAAATCTCCCAAACTGTATTGTAGACCAAATTCAACTAAATTTAATAAAGAATTGGGTAACTGAACAAAGCAATCGGTGCTTATGGAATAAATGATGTTGATGGAGTCTGAAGCCAAGATATTATCTCAAAATATAGGCTTAGCTTTGCATATTATGTTCACAAGTTAGTTCCTTCTTTATATTTTACCAACAATGTTAGTGACTGCCTATCAGTGGGTCAGGAATAGGCTTGAGTCAGCTCTCCTGAAATTTTAAGAATTTTCCACAGTTATATAGCTAATGTTGGAGCTTGGAGGTTAGAATTTGAAAAGTAGTTAAAAGTGTAGTTAGTCCTTGTTCTCTACCAATTATCTACAAACTTTTGACTTTTTGCTTTTGATCTCAATATACTTACCTGGAGATAAAGGTCTCATTTCCTTCTCTATTTTTCATTTCTTTGGCATTTTAAAAGATTCTCTCTCCTTTTAATTAATAGTAAATGTTGAATGAATTTTTTTGAATAGGGATCACAGCAAATTTGTACAACTTAGTTACAAGCCACAATACAATCTTTTCAAATGTTTTCTACATCTTGGCGAGAAAATTGGTTTTTCTTTTCTTAACCTTTAAAAATGGTTCAAATGTAAAAGGACAAAGTGATTCTTAAACACAGTCACAGTAGCATCTACCAAAACTAAAAATATCTCTTTGATTTAACAGGTCAAATTTGTAGCCGTGATAAAGCCAAAATGTTATTGTGAATGCCCTATAATGGGTTACGTGGGTAAAGTAATGTGTTTGTAGAATTGCATGGTTACTCAAAGAGACACTGATAAGTTATATTTTGCTCTTTTGTTCCAGATGCAGGAAGGAAACATTTAATCATCTGATTTGATCCAAAATATTGTCTTAATGACATTTGGAAGGACTTAATGACATTTTTCTTGGTTTCAGCTCCACTATTCAGCTGTGTTTCATCCTATATGATTAGGCTGGGCCTTTGTAGACATAGCCATAGTGCCCAAAGGATCAAGTTTGTAATTAAAAGGCAAACCAAAAAGAAGCTGAATTTTGCAAAGCTCTCCTTTCCAAATAATTGTGACTACACCTCTCTCTCTGCTCCCCGCTGGAACCTAATCTGTGATGCAATTACTTGGATGGGAACTCTCAGACTTGACTTACCCTGGGATCCACACTAACTGCTTTCATTTCCCAAATTCCTGCTAGTATTCAGAGGTCACCAGATACCACATAACGTAACAAAGGTATAAGAATGTAGGATTCGGTGGTGGCTAAGGAAATCAGAGCCGGCCATAAATAGAGCACTGGGTAAATATTGGGGCAGTGTTATGAGTTAAAATATAAACCTTGAAATTTAGTATGCAGAAGCCCTAACTTCCAGTACCTCAGATGTGAACTTATTTGGGAAAAGGGAGAGCATTAAAGAGGTAATTAGTTAAATAAAGTTGAGGTCATTAGGGTGAACTCTAATCCCATGTAACTGAAGTCCTTATAAAAAGGGGAAATTTGGACAGATTCACTTCACGTGACAATGAAGACAGTGATCAAGGTGATGCTTCTAAAAACCCAGGAACAGCAAAGATTGACAGCAAACCACCAGAAGGTTTTTGTCAGACTTAAATGAGATAGTTCTGAGGTCACAGGCTGAATAGTCAAATTATAATCATAACTATAATTTATAATTTGACTATTTCTTCAAATTAAATGTAGACATTATAAGCATTTTTTCTTGCTCTTTTCTGACTGTAAGATCCTTGAAAGTGGTTCCTGAAACTCAAGTTCTAATGTATTCCAGGCAACATTTACTCAAGTATTATGTATAGGGAAGACATAGATATCTGAGGTATAGGAAAAATATTACCAAATAGAAGATGGCAGGTGCATTCAGATTTCCCTTTGCCCATTTCTGTTATCCTCGTAATCAGAATCTGAGTTCAAGGCTGAATGCATTGAAAGAGAGTCAAAACATGCTTGTAAATTTGGGCCTGATTTGCTTTAATGAGGTTTTGCTTTCCTCAATTTCTAGGGGAAAATAAAGCACTTAATGACATGATTCAGAGGGCAGATAACATCTCTTTAATATCTCTCCACATGCTGACCTATTTCAATACAGTACACTTCTCAGGGGTGAGAAGCTATGCTAAGCTTGAGAGGCTGCCTCCTCCTGGGAATGTTTCAGATTTTCAAGATTCTAGGTCATTTCTCTCCCTGATATTTGGAGTTCATTCCCACTGGGAAAAGAATCTGTTCACATAGACTTTTTATTTTTCCAAACAATTATTGTTTAACCACAGTCTTATAGAAATCACATATAAAAATAAAGCTTTGTATAAAGTTTCTCTCTTTAAATTTCACCTGGAAGAGAGAATAAAGGACATTCATTTAAGGTAATTCGATTAATTTTGAGTTAAAAAATTGAGCCACCTCCTGAGAAAGGTGTTGTTTACCTGTCTACAAAAGACCAACTAAAGAAACCACATGTTGGGTAAAATTGGTTAGGGACAGGCAAGTTTGCTTAAGAATTAAAAGGTGTCTCAGATGGTGGAGAAACTTATCAGAAAGTATTCCTGGCCTCTGGTGGCTTTGTAGCGTCTTGTAACAAAGAATATTGCTCCTTGAAATGACCAGGCAAGAACTTCATGAACTGCCTTCAGGCATTGACCAATTTCCTGTTAGTAACCACATGAATAAACAGATACAGAAAAACATGAACTGAGACTCATTAGTATCAGATGCATGTTGCTTTTGTGAAAATGACGGACAGTGTGTGTTCACATGAGATGAAGAATTAACCATGGACAGAGTTCCTGGAGACAAGGAACTCTTTCTCTAAATTAGCTTGTCCTGCAGGCATTTCAAGTCATAATCTTAAGCATGTTTTCATGGCTCTCCATCTTCCCATACTTCTTCAACAAATGCATACATTTCCTAGAATGAGGGACTACGTTCTTCAGTATGTGGTCTTGATTAAAACCACTATCCAGGAGGTATCTGAACAATTTCAAAATATTGGAAAAATAGAGCAGCTTCATAATATGACCTCAAGACTATCCAGACAGTCTCTTCCTCTACTTAGTTTCATTTCCCCCAATTACTTTTTACGTGGAGTGTGTGAATGTGTCCTGTGTCTTTATATGCAGATGTCCTCATACTCAGGTGTGAATGTGTTGGGTATGTATACATGATGTGAATTCACCTATGTTTATGGATAATATTGTTGGATCTTTCCAGACAGCATTTCCTGATTTTTTTTCTAAAACCCAATGTGGCAAAATGCCAATACTGAGAGATGTCAGTTTCTGGCATTTTGGTACATTTTAAATGTCTACTTCTCATTTCTTGTTGCCCCATCACACAGAGACATCAAAGGGATCAATTTTAAAATTGAGATTAGTAATAACTCTACTTGTTGCATTTTAAAAACAATTATTAGCATTCTGTCCATTTTGTTTCTGGAGGATGAGTGCTTTTAAAACAAGAGACATTTGACTTTAGTGTAGTTTACAAAACATAATCAGATGTACAAATGCACAAAAATAGGAAAGCCACTTTCCATCTTGACAGTAGTTGCTGTGATCCATGTATTTTCAGTGTCACACAGTATTGGAAAAATAGTGAAGGTACGATCAATGTTCAAATGAATTCAAAGCTTTACAAATAAGTTTGCAGATTTTTTCATTAAAATAGAAAAGCTAACTCCCTGAAAAATCAAACGGCTGAAAGAAGAAGGAAAATAGATAGCAGTTGTATCAAACTGAAGAACATGTTGCTTTACAAGACCCTGTATTGCTTATATCCACAAAGAGATCTTGACAAGAAAGAAATTGCCTGGAGGTGGATGAATGCTATAGCATATCCACTGTAGTAGGGCTCTCAAGGGGCGAAAGGGGACTGTTATAGCCCATTTACATTTAAGTGATATCAAGAGTCTCTGGACAAGAATGTCTTACAAGAAAAGAGTGAAAAATTTTAAAAAGTAAGGAAAAATAGCATGTGATAGGAAACTATTTGATAGTAGCCAAAGAGGATATAGAAGATCTATCCGCACATATAGAGTCCAAAACTTGCTTAAGACATCTGGGTTCTAGGATGATGTCTTTCCTGGTCTATTGGCTACTTGAAGGAGAACAAAAACTGAATTTAAAATTACAGGCCACAGTCTAAAATCAAGGATTTTCCACAGTATTACCCTGACTTCCCAGCCCCAACCATTTCCAACTATTTCTGGCAACATCTCAAATTATTCTAAGAAGACAAGAAGAGAAAGACAATTAAGGTTAAATATAGTTTCAAAAACTAGTTTTTTTAAGTATGAGAAGGTAGATGCTATGCTCATTTTAGTAAAGTATTCGCACTGTGGGTTTTTTATTTTATTTGTCACATTACACATGTCTTAAACACCACAGGTAATTGTACGATTACAGTATTTGAGGAACAAAGTTTATATTCAATTCAGTTTATTTAGTCAGAAAGTTGTGTGTGCATTTGTGTTTATGCCTCTTCTTTCTCCCAAAGAGATTGGAGAGGGGGTCGGGAAGATAAGAAAACTTTTAATTGGTGCATTCAGCCAAGCAGTTCAGCAACAGAACATTAATTTTTATTTTAATAATGTGATTTTAATTGAATACTTTGCTGGTGCTGCACTAAATTAGGTCTGTTATTTAAAATCAGACCAAGAAAGATTACCCCCCTTCTACAACTAATGCCACCCACACTCCCAAATAATGTGTTATGTGTATGGGAAGAGACAGAATTTTAATTACTAATCCTTGAGGGATTCTTTAGCAAATGATACTAGTCTATGTACTAATAGACTAGCAAGTTAGTGTTTTAGAATAAACAAAAATACAATAGAAATAGTTTCTCTTTAATACACTGTGGCAGAGATCTCTCACTGTCTACTGCATCCTATTATGCTTTCTCCTCCAGAAGTAGGTTTCTGGCTCAACACCTCCCCTTGTAACTAATTAAGTGTGTCTGTATGACTATGTCTTGACAATGGGCATGAGTATATATGAGTGCATAGCTCTCAGACCAAGGCTATTCTGAAGTGTGTATATATCCTCCACGATTGCTTTTTATTCTTTCTCTGGCTGCAGATTATTATCATATGGCTCTATAAGATGATGAAACAAGAAAGAAGAAACTGGCATCCCTTAAGGACCACTTGGGGTAGAATTTTTCTGCTGACCTGAGTACCTACTCAGGCATGGAATAAACGGTTATAATATTAAACTACTGAAAACTGGATGTCTGCTATTGCAGTCTAACATGGCCTCTTTATTATATATCCCCCTCTAGTTGGGTTATCTTTCTTATTAAGTGTTGAAAGCAGAAAATATCCATTGATGGCTTGCCTATTTTTTACAGTATTTCCAAGAAGGACCATCTTTAATATAGAAAATGTGTACTTGCAGCCAAATATTGTGGTAGTGATAGGAAGTCCCAGGACTTTGGGAATCAGAATCTTCTCATACTCATAGCCACTTTTTTAAAGTTAAAATATTTTGACTGAAAAAAGAAAATGATAAAGAAAGCAGAATATAATGCACTTCAGTAAATTTCAAAATAATGAATGAATGAGTAAGTAAGGGAATAGATGGATGGATGACAGAACAAAGTAGGAAGACAGTACAGAATTTAGATAAGGATATAAGAGGGTCAGCTCTTTTCTCAACTCGGGAGTACAAAGGATTAAACAATGGTCCATCTTTCCATGGAATAATCAAAAACAGTATGGAACGTAATATGCAGATGGAAAATGGCATTAAGTAGGCATAATATATCATGCACTGTGCTACATCTTTTCATGTACATACTTGGGTTTTCATAGACATGGTTTCATAAAAACTCTGCAAGGGAAAAACTACACTGTCAATTTTTTGTAGTAAGAGGCTGCTGAGACTCAGTTTCAATATCACTGGGTTGTATTGCAAGTGTATGGCTGAGCCACAGTTATGTATAAGTCTCTCTAATTTTAGGGCCTATGTTGTCCAAAGTATACTACTTATTCCTGGGAACTTAGAAGACAATTCTCTAAACTTTATTTTGTCAACTATAACATAAAAACAATAACTATTAAAGTTAACATAATAACATGTTTACGTTTTGTTAAATTCAAAGTGATTATTGCTGCTGATACACTGAGTAAATTTTACTATAATTTAGAAACATCATATCTCCTATGTTTCATATGAGAATATTTTGAATAAGACAATATTATCTGGATTTCAGGAGACATAGAGGGAGTAAAAAATAGGAAGGAAAGTCTAACTCTGCACTCCAGGCACCTGGTCTTGCTGGGCTTCCAGAATTTAATTGCTGTACTTCCCCCAAGTGCTGTTCTCACACACATGATTCCTTACTTCAAGTTCTAGACTTTCTATATCCTTCAACCTCATCTTTTTTTATCAGTCTATCCCTTCCATTTTTTTTTTTTTTTGTGGTTATATATGAAACGGAAGTAAAATCAGCTAATTTAACAAATCGGACTACACTAAGTGGGTAATGTTGCTTTCCTGTTTAATGCCTTTCTAGCTAGAGTCAGTATCTCAATCTTAAAATTATTATGAAGAGGAAATTTTAGGTAGTACAGAAGGGCTGTGAGGAGCATGCTTTCGGAGTACGATGCTGGCTATGATTAATAAGTATAGTTATGAGGTATTGAGCATTTAGCAGGTACCAGGCCCTGTACTAAGTGTTTTGCAAGGACAGTCTCGTTTAATGTAACCAATAAACCTGTGGATTGGTGCTATTAAGGAAGAACCTGAAGAGGTCAGCTAACTTGACTAAGGTACAGATTTGATTGAAAATTCACTGTTGCTCTAAGATATGTGACCAAGATATGTGTGTCTTCCAAACCCATGCCTTTAACAACCATGCATTACTGTATATTCTCTGGGTAAGCTAGCTAAGATTTATTTTTTAGGCATTGGAACAAAAAATAGGCCTTTCAAACACATTGAACATAAAGAAACATTAGTTATGAGCAAGAAAGGGAGCAGGGGACTTGGCCACAAAATCTTAAATCCAATTAACAAACCATGAATAGTACTAAAAAGTTGGTGCTAAAATACCTGCATGCTAAGAACTTCTGTGAAATTTGATATGACATCTAAAAGGACTACAAAAGAAAAGACTTGTGTTGATTCCTTAATATTACTAAATACTCGCCAAATCTTCAATACATAGATACCAACATGTAAGAGCAATACTATATTCTGAAAGAATGCAAATTTGTGGTTACATATTGTTAAACAGAAAGAGATACCATTGGCTTCTACCTCCTAAAAGAAGGAAGATGCCTGCTGGAGTCAAGATGCTAAGGTTAAAGAACTGTACTTCTCATGTATCTGCATGTCCTTACTATTTGAAGCAGGGAGCATATGAGTCAACATTTGAAAACAAAACACACTCTGTACATTTTTATACTATTTGCATAAAAGGTGTGTTGGTACCTTATGCCCTCTTAACATAGGTATGAAATGTAAATATAATATTGAGATTATAATATTTTATAGAAAATAAAGGTGACTCTTGAAAAAAATAAAAGCACTATCAACCTCTGGGTTAGAAATGACAACTCAAATATAAAACGTCATATTTCTTTTTACTATTTATTTATTTTTATTTTTTAACTTTAAGTTCTGAGATACATGTGCAGAACCTGCAGGTTTGTTACATAGGTATACATGTGCCATGGTGGTTTGCTGTGTCTATCAACCTGTCATCTAGGTTTTAGACCCCACAAGCATTAGCTATTTGTCCTGATTCTCTCCCTCCCCTCATCCCTACCCCTACCGAAAGACCCCGGTGTGTGTTGTTCCCCTCCCTGTGTCCATGTGTTCTCATCGTTCAGCTCCCACTTATGAGTGAGAACATGCAGTGTTTGGTTTTCTGTTAATGTGTTACTTTTCTGAGGATGATGGCTTCCAGCTTCATCCATGTCCCTGCAAAGGACATGATCTCATTCCTTTTCATAGCTGCATAGTATTCCATGGTATATATGTAACCACATTTTCTTTATCTAGTCTATCACTGATGGGCATTGCGGTTGGTTCCATGTGAATAGTGCTGCAATAAACATACATGTGTATCTTTATAACAGAGTAATTTATATTCTTTAGTACAGGGCTTGGTACCTGCTAGATGCTCAACACCTCATAACCATACTTATTAATCAATGCCAGCATCATACTCCAAAAGAATATAAATTATTCTGTTATAAAGATATATACACATATCTTTATCATAAAGATTTTATGATAATTTCTATTTCTTTCTGGTTCTGTATCCTGGAAGAATCGCCACACTGTCTTCTACAATGGTTGAACTAATTTACATTCCTGCCAACAATGTAAAAGCCTTCTTATTTCTCCATAATCTTGCCAGCATTTGTTGTTTCTTGACTTTTAAGAATCACCATTCTGACTGGCATGAGATAGTATTTTATTGTCGTTTTGATTTGCATTTCTGTAATCTGATCAGTGAATGATTAGCCTTTCTTTCTATGTTTGTTGGCGTAATAAATACCTTCTTTTGAGAAGTGTCTGTTCATATCATTTGTCCACTTTTCGATGGGGTTTTCTTTTTCTTGTAAATTTGTTTAAGTTCCTTGTAAAATCTGGATATTAGACCTTTGTCAGATGGATAGATTGCAAAAATTTTCTTCCAGAAATAAGACTACACATCTACAACCATCTGATCTTCAACAAAAACAAGCAATGGGGAAAGGATTCCCTATTTAATAAATAGTGCTGGGAAAACTGACTAGCCATATCCAGAAAACTGAAACAGGACCCCTTCCTAACCTTATACAAAAATTAACTCGAGATAGATTAAAGCTTAAATGTAAAACTCAAAAGCATAAAAATCCTAGAAGAAAACTTAGACAATACCATTTAGGACATAGGCATGGGCAAAGATTTTATGATGAGATTGCCAAAAGCAATTGCAACAAAAGCTAAAATTGACAACTGGGATGTAATTAAAGAGCTTCTGCACAGCAAAAGAAACTATCATCAGAGTGAACAGGCAAACTTCTCATATTTATAAGTTTGCTTTCATGGGCCATGAGTGAAAGTTTTGACTATTGTAGAAAGGGAACAATGTTTAAAAACTTTCAGTAACAACAAAGCCATTTTATGAGTTCAATTTCATATTATGGCATTTTCCCCCTCCCTCTGCAAAAGTAGTCAATAGTTTAACATATAAGCATATTAAAGTTTGATTGGTTATTTCATGGACCTCCTTTTCATGACCTTTCTTTTCTTTTCATAGAAACATTTGACTTTCACTATTTCTCTAGGACCTAGAGTCTGGGTTTAAAATAGTTTTGATACTGTATATCTACAGTGATGGGATGCTGTACCATCATACCATCTAAATAAGGGTAGATTCAGCAAAGAGAACCAGGAGAAGTAATCTAGTAATCTGAGCCAAGAAACACCTAATGACTAACTGGACAAAAAAAAAATGTTAATCATTTCTGCTTTGCAAATAAACAAGGATACAGACACTGTTTTGATAGAACACAAAAACATGTGTTTTTGTGGCCAGAAAAAACGATGATGTAAATATATAGTAATCCCTCCAATTAGAGTATAAGCACCTTGAAGGCAGGCACCACACATTAGTTCTGCATCTTTCCTTTAGTATCTGGTTCTTAGGAGTCAATAAGCCAAATTTCATGTATTAAATAGGAACTTAGTTATGGAGAAGGTGCAGGAAACATAGAAAGGTGATGTGAGGGGGACTTACCCCCAAGAAAGGAAGTTGTTCCACCAGGAAGCTCAGAGGGCTTTTATGGACAAATCACTACCCCAGAGAGCAGGACCAGTTCCATCAGCAGGTTGGTATGCATTTTGGAAGGTAAATCAGATGGAAAAAAAGAGCAATGAGTTGGGAAATTGGGTCGAGTTTCCAAGTATAGAGAAACACAGGGGAGCAGATATTTTGGTGTTTGAGAAATAAAGATCAATAAGGTTAAGGCCAGCCAAACAGCACAAACTTCAACCTAGCCTAGTATGAAAAGAATAACCCTGGGATCTCTGCCTCTAAATAAAAATACAAAATAGCTTATGAGAGAGCCTGAAGATAAAAATCTTTGTTAAACCAATGAGGCTTTGGGTAGCTGTTTGAGTATTTCAGTTAAGTGTGTATGCCTCCACATGGGATTATCTTATATTTGAGGTTAGAGAAATTAGCAGCTTCCTAAACCAAGCCAAGCAAAGTCCATTTTTAGCTAGTGAGTCAGTTCTGAAATCTCTGTTTTTTAAAATCCACCTATTGCTCTTATATTTTATTTTTATTTAAACTTTAAAAAAAATCAAGTAAAGTTTAATCTTAGTTTAGTTAAATGCTAGGAAAACTTTATTTTTGCACACACTGTCTAGGATAAGTAGGGGGATCAATGAGGCCCTGAAGCCAGATATGGTACCATGAACAGGAAGAAAGGGACATTAAATCAGGACAGAGTGTGCCCATAATCAAAGAAGGAAGGCTTCTAAACATTTCTAAAACCTACTGTGATACAGTCTGGATGTCTCCTCCAAATCTCATGTTGAGATGTAATTCCTAGTGGTGGAGGTGGGGCCTGGTGGCAGGTGTTTGGGTTATAGGGGCAGATCCTTCATGGCTTGGTGGTGTCCTCACCAGAGTGAGTGAGTTTTTACAATATCTGGTTGTTTAAAAGTATGTGGAACCTCCTCCCTTTTCCCCTCCCCTGCTTCTATTTTGCCATGTGAAATGCCTGCTCTTGCTTCACCACAGGCCATGAGAAAAAGCTTCCTAAGACCTCCCCAGAACCAGATGCCAGTGCCCTGCTTCCAGTATGGCCTTCAGAACTGTGAGCCAATTAAACTTCTTTACTTATAAATAAACCAGTCTTGGGTATTTCTTTATAGCAATGCAAGAACGGCCTAACACATACCAAAAACAACTAGGAGTCACCCGAAAGCAGGAAAAAGAGTCAAGTGTAGAAGGAAGCCATCACCAAAGCAAGATCCCAGGAAAAAAAGTCTATCTTAATTTCTCTGCAGTTAAAACCTGGGCCCTCTGTACCAACATTATTTCATGTGCTATGCATTAAAGTGTGCTGCAAATGGGCTGCGTATGGTGGCTCATGTTCAGACCCAACTGGCAATATAGAAAGACCTCATCTCTACTGAAAAAACAAAAATAGCTGGTCATGGTGACATGTGGCCTGTAGTCCTAGCAACTTGGGAACCTGAGGATTGCTTGAGCCCCAGGTACCAAGGCTGCCGAGAGCTATGATCATATCGCTGTATTCCAGCCTGGACAACAGAATGAGACTGTGTCTCAAAAAATATGTATATACTGTAAGTGAACTGATTGTGTTTAAGATAGGGCACAGAAGGATATGTCTCCAAGGAGAGATTCATTAGGATTGTAAAGTTGGGATAGTAGAGAAACTTCAACTAGAATAGCAGCATTTTTATTGAAGAACTAATGTATGGAAAACAATCAAGGCTGATTTGGAAGCTACTTAATGAAGCCTAACACATCTGAGACAAACAAAAAGATCTGTATATTTTCAATCATCACTTATTTAAATTGATAATCTAATAACCACCATTATAATATGTAATGAACCTTAGACATTAGCTAACTAAATACATTTACAGAAAAAATACATTATTCTTCTCAAAACTAACTTAATAGAAAACCTGTCAGTTTATTATGTCTAAAATTGTAACAACTTTAAAAATTTTAAGTGTATATCCAACTTCATTAAGTTCAAAAATTTTAAATACATAAAATTTTGTGGATATATACATACATACACATACACACACACACACACACACACACACACACCATACGTATTTGGTGATATAAAATTTTTTTAAATGTCATAGAGTTCCAAAGATTATACCAAAAAGCATTTTAAAATTAGAAAAGTGATTTTTGCCAAGATTTTTTTTGCAAGTAATAAATTTCCTACTATATAATATTGTCTCTTATCTATGGGTTCTCCTGCATTATTTTCCCTACTTTTCATCACACTTGCTAGCAAATTTAAAAGTATATAACACAGATAAAATGGGAGTTCTTAGTCACCTGCTTGATCCAACTCCCTTTTTCAGCATCTTTTTCTTCTCTTATAGTCTCTCCCCTCACCTTCATGAACTTATTTGTTATTATTATTAGGTCTTCACTAATAGAGGTCAGGTGTCCTCTCCTCCTGGACTGCCTCAGATTCCTACAGCTACAGGTAATTTCTCTCTAGTTCAGTTTTTGTTGCTGTCAAAATTTATTGATTATAAAATCTGAACAATATTTTTCACATACTACCTTTTCCCACACTTCTTACTCAATGCATCTGTCTTATTTCTTCAAAAGGATTACAAGTTATTTGAGAGTAGGGACTTTCATTTCTCATATTTAACCCTTGAAAATTACACAAGAGACTTCATAAACCTATACTGAATAAATGAATGTGCCTAAGACAGTATCTGACACAAAGTAGCCATTAAGTATTTAGTTAAGAGTTGGAGGTGAATTGAGTGGGAGACACTCCAAAGAACAAAAATCTGTGTCCATTCCTCTGTTGTAGAATTAAAACCTATGACAGCAGATACCTTAAAATGAATGCTTTCATGGGGTGGTTAAAACTGTTATATACAAATATGCCGTCTACTTCTCATATTGCCCTAGTGATTCTGACTTTAGATGTCCGTGAAATGAATGCTATATGACTCATATGACAGTGTAATGAAATGTTTTATCTGACTGTGACCAAATGGAAATTTTTCTTTCTATTTTTTGGTACATCTTTATTATGATTTCAAGAGTATTTCATACACTCAGTCTTCATGTTATATTTGTCTTGCTCCACAACTGATTTTACCTGTAATGGTATACTCTTCTATAAGAAGACAAATTTAAAATTGCTTAATTTCTCTGTGTGTGTGTCATTAAAGATCAGAAAAGCTAATGATTAATTGACTGTCTTACAATGAAATATGCAAGATAACCACAGTGGTGGAACAGGGAATGAGTGAGTAGTCAACAGCAGTTACAACGGACTCAAAATAACATTTTTAACTTCTGTTATGCAGCTACTGAGAAAGACGTAATTTCCTACAGGACATCCACACCACATTAGTCAGCTTTTAGCACTTATTTCATTCTTGTTAAACAGTGAACTTAGTGGAGAATCAGAAAGAATTTAAATATAAGCTTCTTGCCCTTAAAAAGCTTATAATCCTCTATTTGAGACATTTCTAAGTGTTTCTTTGTAATTACTGCTATAGATTTTGCTACCTCATTCGCCATATATTAGATTTCTTAGGCTTATCATTAGTGTCAGATTATTCAGTGATAGGTCAAGTTGGAACTGGCTTGATATTAGCAGTGGTTAATATTATGGTAGTGGCCAACATTATACTTTGTTTTTAGGGCTCTTTTAAATTGAGAAAGTTTGTTAATAACAATTAATAGAAGTCAAAATGTCAGAGACCACTTAAGAGAAAAATGTGAAGTCCAAGAAAACTACAGGACGATTTGCTCACAGATCTGCATTGCTATGTTGCATCTCTTTTACTCAACTGGAATTAAGTATGCAAAGGGTATATATCACTACATTGGGGAAGAACAAGTGTGACATAGAAAAAGAAAGTGGCTGTGAATTGAAGAAAGGAGCAAAATAGAAGATGATAACACATAGTAATAGCAGTGAAATCCTGAATGATCTCCTATGAAGGTATTCTGCTATGGAATAAAAATAGAGATAGTTTCCAGGACAAGTGAAGAGGCCAATGCATGAAAAGTTAAGAAAAATTTTTTTCATCTAATAGACAGTAGACACACTCACACACACACAGACACACACATCTTATTTAAATGCTATGGAAAGAATAGAAAACGGGGAGGAAAAGACAACTACAGGTAAATAATATATCCTCATGGAAATAAGGACAAAATACACATTAATAAATCATTTTGTTAGAAATGTACAAGCTGACTTTGCATAATAATGTTGGAGTCAAGGAAAATACTTTTTCAATACATATGTCATGACATTTGAAAATTTGATAAGGATTTCAGATTACTGCTTATGAAGTATCAAGAATATCATCTTCTGACCAGGATATCAGACCAGAAAACAGTGGGAAATATATATAAAGGCTACCTACCCATTGAATCATAGCTTAAGCCAGAGCTCAGGAACCAGTTTTGTAAAGGTTCAGATAGTAAATATTTTTGACTTTGTAGTAAAGTTCCAACTATTCAACTCTCCTGTGGGAGCACACAAGTAGCTATGGATGATATGTACATGAATCGACATGGCTGCGTTAAAAAAATAACTTTATTTACAAAATCAGGTGGCCAGCCAGATTTGGCCCATAAACTGTAATTTGCCTTTCCCTCTCATAAGCAAATAATAATAATAGTGGGTAAGACTTTTATTGTACTATTACACATTATTTAATTTTCTTCATAAAAAGGGACCAAGAAAATGAATTCACTACTTTTGAGTAGAATAAATAATTCAGATAGTTCAGATGCATTTATTTTACAAAAATAAACGTGTTATAGTATTTGGCTTTACATCTCATCTGAAAGAAAACAATTTAAGTAATACATGGTCATGAGATTGTGGCTAACTTTGAAAAAAAAATTAACAAAAAGCAATCAAAATTACTATTTCCTAAAGATATTTGAATTATTTGCTGTTTCTGAATCCTCAAGAATTAACAACACAATTAGTTGATAAAGTTCAACAAACTTATAAACTAGAGTATGCATTTCTGACAAAATATGTTTTCCTATTCATCAAATATTACATAAGGTCAAAGGCTGATTATAAATAACAGTAGGTTGTTTTGTTAACTATTCATTGAAAAATAAACAAACAAAAAAACCCTAAAATTTGGTTGACAGAAAGTCTTGAATCCTTAATGTATGTACAGAATGAGCCTTACCATAGAACTTCAGAGTTGGAACTGTGCTTAGTAAAGGGAAACTCAGGCACCCTGTCTAGAGGTCTCTCTCCACAGTTAGCTTCCTCGAATTTTATTTTCTTTTATGTAAGATTAGATGCTCCACTTGTGCCATAAGTAATTCCCAGTAAACTGGGAGAATTGAGGCAGAACGTGTATGTGATATTATGTGAAAGACATTGCTCCACTGACCATAAGGAACCATGGGCATGTTCTATATCAGCACAATTTGTGAGCTAGGGAGGAAGCAACTCAATTCATAGAAACCAGTCATTCCACAGTTATGACCAAAAGATCAGCTAAATGTCACGTACTTTGTTGGGCACTTCTGAAGATATTTCAGCCTTGGCTACAAGGAGACATAAGTCAATGAAAAATTGGTTACAATTGTTTCTTAGTCTAGAATCAGGAAACTTTCTGTTTGGTACAAGTTAATGAAAACACTATTTTTAATACTAAAAAATCATTATGTTCTCCTGTGATTATTCTAAGTCCTTCACATACTAATGGAAATCATAAAAATATAATATTACTGTATTAACCTTTGCTTATTACATGACTTTTTCAACTACCTTACAAAAAGAACTGTCAGTTTCTTTGTAAAATACTCTATTTTGATAGGCAATATATTCTACAACTTTTGATAAATACATTTCAGAGTATTAATTACATCAAATTTGCTTTGTCATCTTGATTTTACATGAGTTAAAATATTAAATATAGAAAAAATAAGCAAAACTTGATAACTTTTCAACTGTACTTGTACTTGTCCTTCATCGTTCCCTTTTTAAAATACTTCTGCACTTTATAGTCATTTATATTTGATTTATGTTTCTCCTAAAAGAGAAAGAACTTTTAGATTTAAGCTGGGGTGGAGGGAAAGGATTATGATTGATTGAAGAGTCGGGGGTGGGGTGAGTATAGGATACAAGCTCTGCTGTTAATGGTGGTGTCACCTAAACTGTCCAAGATCTTAAGACTTCTAGGGAGACTTATACCACAGAGTTACGTGAAATACTTCTGATAGTGGAAGTCTTGAACCTCACATTGAGTAAAGATGCTGAAGAAAAGCTAAAGTTTATACACACACACACACACACACATAAACATATATATAAACATATACATATACATATATATACACACACATATATATATGATGCCCACACTCAAACACACGGGATCCTAAGGTAGAATCTGCAGGAATTCTGTTGCCCTACCTCTATAGATCCTGCCCCAAAAGTCATGCTGAATTTTCTGAGCTCTCAAACCTATGTCCATACTCCACAGCATAGATGATAGGTGGCTAGGTCAGTAGGTATATACAGATAGATGGAAAAAGACAGATGAATAAATATATAGATAGTAAATTGAAAGAAAATAGAAAAGGTAGAGATAACTATGGTGAAACATTTTAGTGATAAACTCTTTCTACCCATGATATTGAACAAACAGTAGTCTCTCCATCTAGACTCTTCTATGACACCAAGAGGCTCTGCTCTTTCCAATTGTGTAATTCAAAGACTACAAAATGGGGATAGATTGAGCTACAAAGCTAATGTGTTACTAAGATTTTTAGTGGCTCTACTTCATGCCCAGAATACTTGGAGGAGATAAAGGTAATTCTGTTGTGTTAGTTAATGATTCATTGTAGGACAAGCCTATGATTCCTTGATACATTTTGCAAATTCTGTGATGTTGGTCTTGACAGTCAAAGAGTAGGATGACATACCATGAAAACTAAAATGAGAATGAGGTGCAACAAACATAGTAAATCCTTATTATTTGTTCTTTGTAAGTTCTTAGTGGAACACAGATGCAGTAAGTAATGGAGAAGAAAAACTTTCTTAGAGATGCAAAAAAGAAGAGAGAACCACAGGATTAAAATAGCTCTCATTGCTTACCAAATGTAACCATAAACAAGAGGGGTGAGGAGCAATGAAAATCTGCCTTAGTGTATGTGTTTTTCTTGTAATAAAATTGCACAATTTTGAGGTGGATTCACAGTATCTGAAATCCTGGCAGACAAGCTTTCTGTAGCCATTGGCATTTGTCTCAAGTAATGAAATACTTTCTTCATAATATAGATCTGTCTTTGACTAGCTACACTTTTATGATTTAGAATCAAATAGAGCAACACTGTTATTTCATCACTGATGCATGGTGAAATATTCTACAATATTCTGTCTGCTTCTGAGCATGCTTCCAACATTTTAATCTGTAGCTTTTTTGTATCCTAAGTACCTTAGAAATTGTAACTTTATTTTCGTTTTGCACTGTAACAGACAAAGACTAGAGCTGATTGTATCTAGATTTAGAAGACAACAGAGCAGGTAATTACCCACAGAGATCTCTATTCTCCCTACCTGCTATGATAAAGAGAGAGCTGTTTGATTCTCATAACATGAAAGAAAATCTATTTGTTTAACTTGGTTTATTCTGTTGTGTGCTTTCTTTGCTGTGTTTTTTCCTTCTTATTCTTTATACAAGGCATATCTTTATTGTTTTCTCAGTCATCTGGAAAATACAATGAAAGGAGAAAGATTATGACATATTGATGGTGAATGAAGTTAATCTGTCTAAGGAAACACTTTTTTTAAAAAAAAAATCATGTATTATATGAGAATTTTGAAGATGTTAATTTAGGATGGTCACTGCTCTTTAATCCAAATTATGCCTACAACATTTCTAAAATGGAAATACTTGTGTTTTTGAAAGTCTAGTAGAAAAAACATGGAGCCCAACTACTTCTTCAAATGCTTAACATTTTTAGAAAATGATAACATATATAACGTATTTCAGCATGGTATCATCTCGTCATGACAGTCTTCTCTATGTTGAATTCAATTCCAATAGCTTATTTTTACATGTTCTTTCTTAATAAAACCAGGAAATACAGTCAATAATTTGGGCTATATGTAATTCTTACAAGGTCTCTCTTCCTATAGGAACAAAAGAGAAAAGTCAGAGACTTGTTTCTCCCATTCATACACTTAAAGGAATGCATTCACTACCTTAGGAGGAAGAAGATGCTGTGAGGACAGGGGTTTCTTGACCCTGCCAGCAATCAAGGCCCCACCTCAAGAGTAGTATGAACAACCAAGAGCCATGTTTCTCAAACCATCAATGATAGGCTGCATAATAAAGGTCTACCTTATATCTGATTTTGGACCTAGTGGTATCAATGATTGCACTATCTCAGGAAGAGTTCTGATTTTAGCTCATCTTAACAATACTTGGGACTCAAGTGCAGAGAAAAAATGTGAAAGGAGCCTGTATAGGTAGAATTTTAAGGGAAGATTAATAGCCTAATTGGCTGGGTGAGACCTTAAACGATGGCAGTTTATTCCAATGCTTTACCTTTGAAGAAAAATACATTACTGGATTGATTGTGACTTGGTTTTCAAAATACAAAGTCTATATTTCATTTCTCTAGTGTTGTTTTGTTAGAATTCTGATTGTTTCATATTAATCAAATTTCATCATTCTATGTGTGACTTCTATAACTCCATAATTCAGAGCCCAGTTTTGTATCACTTCTCTATCTGTACTTAATTTTCAGGTAATCTCTTCCAGTCCCTTACATGCCACCTTTATGCTAATGGACTCCAAATGTGTATCTCCACACAGCACCTTTTTCTTTATACAGAATCCTATAGGTGCCTAATTAATGTCTTTACATGAGAGTCTAACAAGGCATTTCAAAAGTAACATCACAAAGAGAACTCTGAATTTCAACTTCTGCCACTGCTGAGCCAGATTTGTCTCTGGCTTTTCCCATCTCAGTAAATAATTTATCCATTACTCTGGTTGCTCATGTGAAAAACCATAATGTGATTCTAGACTCATCTTTTTCTCCTACACCCTATATTCAACCCATGCACACACCATGTTGTCTTTTTTCTTCAAAATATGTCAAAAACAGATGATTTCTTACAACTAAAATGCCTACAAACATGGTCAAAGCTATTATCTTATTTTGTCTGGACAACTGCGATGATCTCAACTAGCCTTTCTCCTTTCATACTGAATTCTCTAGCACAGTCTATTCTCCACTCAGCAAATCCATAATCCTTTAAATATATGTCAGGTCTTACCACTCTGCTTAAAACTACCCATTGGCTTCCAATTTCAGACAAAGTCTTACATTATCTACCTCATACTACTCTTTGACCTAATCGCCTATTAATTTTCTTTTATTTACTCTCTTTCGGACACACTAGCCTCATTGCTACTCTTTGCCTTCTGCCTGAAACCATTTTTACTCACTATTTTCTGTTTATGAAAAGTCTTCCCCCAGGTATCTTGAATGGCCTGCTTCTTGGCTTTCTTCAGGTCTCCATTTAAATAACATAAGGAAGCCCTTCCCCGAACATCTCATTTCAGATGTGCTACCTCCTTCCTCTCTCTGTCTCTTGTCCTACCTTATTTTTAATTGATAACGGCTTTTACCATCCGACTTTTATTTAAAACCCCATAAACTCTTTAAGAAGATTCATTTTGGTTTGCTTACTATAGTATCAACAAAACCTTGAACAATGTCTAAACGTACGAAATAGTAGTTTGTCACTACTCTCAGGTATTGCCTCTGAGAAGAGGATGGCTATTCTGTAGGCTGTAATAAGAAGCAAGTATCCTTAAAATCACTGGCTATGTTTCTCCACACCAAAAAATTCAAGTAACAAATAAATCTCATATTTTAAACTTGTAATTCTAAATCTAGGGAAGTTTGGAAAAGGGTTATTAAAGGTGATCAGGATTCTCTACTGTATTCATTGACCAAATAATTCATTTATTGTTCATTTGAAAACTATTTATTAATACCTTCATCTAATACTCTTGGCCATGGAAAAATACAGAGTTGATTCAAGATTGTCCTCAAGGAGCTTATGTAGCTAATGCAAACAGGGTGATTTACAACAATCTGGTTTCACTTTTCAACAGCTACTCATCTTCTAGATACTCCTAATACAAATTCAGTGCTCTACATGTAATGAAAACCCAATACATTTTATTATTATAAAATAATAATAACAATAAAGCTCTCAACCAGATTGGAATTCAGGAAAATGTGAGAAGTTGAATCTTAATATACTCTTAGTTTGACCTCTAGGATGATGACAGTTTTTGAAATTGTTTAATATTTCATTTGTCATTTACCAATTAAAACCTAGGAACTGTATCAAATACAAATAGAAAATAATATTATCGATTGTATTTTTTTCTATATAACTTTATATAACCTTTTCTATATCAGGAGGCATAATTATTATAAAATAACTTCACCTAAGATGAATTTCCTTATCCAGCAATAATTAATGCTATGCCTGCAATTTGTTATTGCCCTATAGGACATCCATACCAAAATTATGTTACTCGATGATTTAATTGTAAAAATGTAGAAATTTATATTTAAAAATTAGAAGAAAAAAGGATCTTAATTAAATCTCACAGAAGTGAGCAAAGGGAATTTGAGTGATAAAAATAAAGATGTATAGATTAATTTAGAAATAGAAATCATATCAAATAAATATTGAAGTGAACTGTTTAGAGAGATGAGACCACTGAAACACACCAAATGATGATTAAAACAAGATAAATATTTATTAAATGTGGCTGTGATTTATTAAGCTGTGCTGGACTAAATAAATGTAATTTGATATCTGAGACATATCTCTCTGATACAGCCTTCATTAAATCTGAAGTCTCAGCTTTGAGGGAATATTATATGTTCCCTTCAGTTTTTAATCTCTTTGAAATATCAGTTTGATTTTCAGGAAGGCTCTGAAAGTCACAGACTGAAGTCTCTTGCTTGTCAATGAGGTTGTTCTGTTCTGCCGGATAGAGAAGACAACCCTTCAACCTCTGTGAGGGCAGGGATTGCTGTCACTACCAAAGAGCTGGACTGGTGCCTGGCACATGGTGCTCCATAAATAATACTTATTTATATTTACAAATGAATTACCTCTTTATTTCTTCTTCTCTGAAATAAAGTGATTTAACAATACAAAGTCTTTCCTAAAACGAGATCAAAGATTCAACAGTTAGATATTATTAGGCATTCTTTGAATGCCTAGCACGGAGAATGCCTAATAATATGTAAAATATTTAATTTCTCTGCCTCAATTCTCTCATTTGTAAAATAAGTGCAGTTATGATTTTTACCTGAGAATTGTTGTGAGAATTAAACAAGAAATGGCATAAAGGGACTTAGTAGATAGTTTAGCACTAAATGAGTTTTCAGTGAATGTTTATTATTAATAAAATTCTCAATAATAGTCCTTCTCTCTGGCACTGTATTGACCTCTGCACCAGGGACCTACATTCTTTTAATCTACTCTTCTAAGACCCAGAATAATAGTGCCTTACCTAAATTAGACAGAAGCAGCTGCTATTTTTTTTCCATTAACATTTAGTTATAGTGTCTACCATATATAAACAAACTGACAGCTTTGGTTCCTACCAAAGATAGCATGTATTCAGATAGCACACATTTGAATAGCACATATTTGGATAGCTCATATTCAGACATATAAAAAGGAGGATTGCTGGGAAGAAGAGAGGAAAGAGGGTGGTCGTTTTTGAGAAAAGCTAAATTTTCCACACTGGTGGTTTGCACTGATTAGTCAACAGTTAATTATTCAGCAAAATATTTTATCTTGAGTCTATAAATCCAAATTTTTGCTAAGTCTACATGACATGCCTAATCTGCAGCTTTAGAGTTGATTTTTTTTTATCTTGCCATATTAGCAAGTGGTAGCCAAACAATTAATCACAGATAGACTACTGTGTGCTGAACAAGCTATCAAAGAAGCTAAAATGACTAGACCAACTATGGTACAATCTGCTTATTTTCAGATGTCTAAGCATGGCCTGAATCTCTCACTTCATTTAATTCTTTGTTAACTCTCACTCTCCTGGCATGATGCTTTTCTATTTTTTATTGAATAATTAGGAAATGGCAAAGGAAACAGGAGTATAAAAGAAGTTAAGTATAGTTACTTGACAGAATTGTACAGGAAGTACTCAGGAGACAACGACAACTCGTAGTGTCCAAGGGCAGCAAAGAGACATGGATGAGCACTGTCCATCAGACTCCTGATCAAAAACTTCCAGCTATATTAGTGAAGTGTCTGGCTTAAGGATTCGATGCGTCAGCACATCATCCTTTCTTTTATTGTTTCTTTTCTTCTCCAGGAGAAAACAAAGTCTGCTCATCTCTACAGGAATCATGCATGACAATTTTATTTTAAAAGATAAATTTACAAGAAAAATATGTGACACCAAATGTGTGGAGAGAGTTGGAAAGTGAGCAGCTTGTCAGCCAAAACTGTAACAAAGTAGCTAACGAATAGCAGCCTTCTAATGAGTAAAGTGACAAAAGCAAGTCATGATTGGCTCGAAAATGCAATGACAGTCAAGTGACCACTAATAGAACAATCTGAAGCCTAATCTATAAAGAATCCCGAATAAAGAGACGTGAGCTTTGCTTTCTGCTTTCCGCAGCTGGACAAAACGTTCTTTTTCCTTCCTCAGTTTCTTTTAAGAGTCAAAGGCCATCATGAGCAGAGGAGACAGATACTGCCTGATCAATGTCATCAAAGATGTTTTACAAACTGTTCAGTGCCCCACTCTATGTGTATCCATGAAAAAAGCTTTTATTTCCAGAAAAAAATTATTCCTGCCAATATGATTTATTTTATACTCGTTATATTTAGAATCCCATTTTGATTTATATATCTGTATTAGTTTGGCTTTTCCCAGAGGCACACTCTGAGACAAGGATTAAAGTAAAAGTTGTTTATTTGGGAAGGGCCATGAAGTGGAGAGGTGGTGCAATCAGTGAAAGATAAGATGAAAAACACTAGCAGAGTGAGCCATGGAGTCTCGGTCCCACAGAGAAACTCTGGGAAATGACAGAAAAAAGATGCCCTAGAATGGTCATTGCCAAGTGGTGGGGGAATAGACAAGTCTTTGAATGAAGTTCCTCTGGTATGATAAGTTCTCAGTACTTCCATCTTCTTTCATAAGTTCTTGAGGAAATAATCCTAAGCACAGATGATCCCAAGTTACCTGAATGTTGTCAGGAACACACAGAAACGTTTAGGCAACATGGCAGGGCACTGGCAACATCAGCTACAGTGTTGCTGTTTTATTTTGTTTTGGCATGTAGAAAATACATAGTAAAAAATGGGCCCATATTTAACAAATATACACGATAGTATTTTATATATTTTTGTCTCCTTACCCTTTGCTCCATCTTTGTACCCATTTTCCTCTTTCCCTACTTAAAAATATATTTATTTTCTATTGGTATCCAAGTGTGTAAATTTCTCCATATCATTTTAAAAGTGAGACTGGGTGTAAATCAACAAAAAGGCTCAGAGGATAATTCAACAATTATGTATTAATTGTAGCCTTTTGTTGTCATTTTATAATTCACTCAAAAAATATGACAGCCTAATTTTTTTTTTTGAGACGGAGTTTCTCTCTTGTTTCCCAGGCTGGAGTGCAATTGTGCCATCTCAGATCACTGCAACCTCTGCCTCCTGGGTACAAGCAATTCTCCTGTTTCAGCCTCCCAAGTAGCTCAGGTTACACACATGTGCCACCACACCCAGCTAAACTTCTTTATTTAGTAGAGACGGCGTTTCACCACGTTAGTCGGGCTGCTCATGAACTCCTGACTTCAGGTGATTGACGTGCTTCAGCCTCCCAAAGTGCTGAGATTACAAGCATGCACCACTGCACCCAGATGACAGCCTAATTTGTGTCAGGCATTAAGTTACATTATGAGGACAGTGTCGAAGACGATCAAAGAGGAACATGCTTTCTACCTTCAAGGAGCTTGCCGACTAACTGGAAGAATGACAAGCAAAGACACAAAAATAAGATTAGTGCCACAGCTAGGATGTGAGGTAAAATCTTATGTGACCTACATTATTATATTGATAGCACCCAATATTATCTCTCTTAGCCCAAAATTTGGGGAGGCGAAGTCTTTAAAGCAGAAATATTTATTGCCTGAACTGTGTTGCCCATGACTGTGTTTGAAATGATATCGTCCTGCCAGAGTAATAATTGATAATCCCCTTTCAACATCTGTGTGGTTGGTACAGATACAAAAACTGTCCCCACCCTTGTTTGCACAAAAATAGATTTAAAACCTCACCATAAGCCTTGGAGCCTCATCACAAATTATTATCCTCCATAAGCCTCTGACATGGCACTTGGATGTAGAAAGGTTGTATAAAGCTGTTAATTATACCTACAGCCAAAACTACATCATAGTCTTCATTTGGAAAGTCTTAGAGTCCAAAACTGATAATCACAAAAACTCAAAACTATAGCACAGGATTTTAGTGAGAAGGAGATCTGTTCTGCCAATATCACTTCTGAGTGTCTAGGAAGGGAATGTGACCTTTCCGTGAAAACAGGGTTTGCTGCATTTCAATAAGTTAAATATACATCTGATTCTGATACATTCCAAAATAGATAACAGGATCCTTTTTTAGGCAAACTGTCAAATATCATTTGGTTAATTATTAGATATTCACATTGGGCAGAACATTTTCTCCTGAGTTTTTACATTTATTTAGCATCTGGAGGCCTTGATAAAATTTAATAATAAGCTCTTAACAATTTTAAAGAACTGAAGTGAAAGTGTGGAAGTGGTCTCCTCCCTTTAATATCTCAAAATGAGTACATAAAAACTCATTTAAAAAAAAAAGACAAAGGAGTTTGAGTAGTAAGTGGAGATGAAGTTCAGTTTGTGACTTTAGCAAAGTCAAACAATCTCTCTTTAAGGATTATATTGAAGGGTTCCCTAACTCCCTCCAACTCTAATATTTTATTTCTTGCTAATTTTCACTACAAAGATATAAACATCTAGATTAAGTATGTTTATGTAGAAAAGAGCAGAGAGTTTTCCTCTAATATAGTAGAGTCCATACCAGACCTGATTTAGAAAAGTAATGCCTTACTGGGAAGGAGTCTTAACAATTCAGCTCTCTGAAGGACCCAATTGGGAGTTCTAGTTTAACTCAAGGAAATAGCCTTTCACAGATCTGAAAATTAAGGAGTGGAACAAGAGAACTGTGTGCCTAAACCTGCGGGGCATTGATACACAGTACTTCATTTAATCTTCATAAATGGTGGATTTGTTATCCACATTTTGAAGTGATAAAATCAAGGCTTAGAGAAATTAGATGATTTACCCAATAACAAATTAGTGAGTTGCAGGACAGATTAAACCAGGGTGTTCAGGTTCCATTATAGTGGCATAAAACACCTACTGTTCATCTGGAGCACTCATTATTACAAATAAAAACTTCTGAGGAAACAATACAAAGATTCCAACATCTGAGGACTCAAATATTAGTCAAAATCAGGCAGAATATGAATAAAAAATAAACCTTGGAGAGGTGATGTGGTTCGGCTGTGTTGCTACCCAAATCTCACCTTTAATGACAGCTCCCATAATTCCCACATGTTGTAGGAGGGACCTGGTGGGAGATAATTGAATCATGGGGGCAGTTTGCCCCATACTGTTCTCATAGTAGTGAATAAAAGTCTCACACAATCTGATGGTTTTATAAGGGGAAATCTCTTTTGCTCGACTCTCATTCTCCCTTTTGTCTGCCTCCACGTAGGATGTGCCTTTTGCTTTGCACCATGATTGTGAGGCTTCCCCAGCCATGTGTAACGATGAGTCAGTTAAACTTCTTTTTCTTTATAAATTACCCAGTGTCAGTATGTCTTTATCAGCAGTATGAGAATGGACTAATACAAGAGGCAACCTGCATGGGCTGAGTCTTCTTTTCTTTCATTCCCCCTCATAGCTCTGACTCAGAAAGAGGCCCCATTCCATAAGGAGGTACATTGACAACCAATGTTCTAATGAAGAACCTGCACACCTTCTGTCCAGAGAAACCACAGGAGAGAACCTGAGCAGTGGAGAATCGGGAGGAAATCCTGGAAGAATCAGGACAGGCAGAGGGAACTCTCAAGTTCTATGTAGGAACCTGCACAAGTCTTAGCCTAGACCATGACCCACACACATGTGGACCAACATGGAACAACACAAGCAAGTCTAAGATAACTAAGCCGAGGCATGAACACTGAAAATTAAGCCAAATGTATGATCTTAACATTAAGATTAATTCCTACAAAAACAAAAATCTCAACATTTTCCACAGGATTATAGCAAAACCCAGAACATACACACCACATTTAAAATTACTCAGCATACAGATAAAAAGAAAAATATGACTCAATCTCATAAATGATAGTCAAAAGAGTAAAGAGTGCACGTGAAAATAGAGCAATAGAAATGATCTATCATAAACAGAGAAAAAAAATTAAAAATCTGGGGGGGGACATTATCAAAAGATTTTAACCTTTTACTGTTTAGGAAAAAAAAGATACAGCTTGCTGCCAGGGCTCATTTAGTTTTACATAAAAACGTTCTTAGAGGCTGAAGAAAATCTGACTGATTTTCAATGTGAAAATAAAATATAAAAAACTGTTCTTGAAGTTATTTCTAAAAAGAACTAACATCAGAATTGTCTGAATCATCTATTTCAGAAAAATTGGATTCATCAAATGAATCTCCAGCCAACAATGTTCGGGAATGATGCAGTATTTTCTAGGATCTGATATTTTCAGTAATTGAGATTTATTATATTTTGTAAATGAAGATAACAGTACTAAAAACAGAATACTATAAATAGAAGGATGCCTTTTCTTTCCAAAGTCCCTATACTAGAGCATTGTGAAAAGTATTAGGTTTGTGCAAACATAATTGCAATTTCTACCACTGAAATAATACAAGCAGGATATTTTGTGGCAAAATTGTCTCCATGTAAATGGTGCAGCGACAAGTACTGCTAGTGAGTATTTTGGGGGCAAACAGGTAAAGGGTTAAAACTGGAATTGCAATCTCAGCCTGAGAGAAAGACATAAGGGTAAAAAATATAATTGAATTAATAACTGTCCAAGCCTTCCTAATTGTGTAAAAGCCATAAATCCATAAATTAAGTTAACCTCACAAAAGATAATTTTTTTAAAAAAAACTATGTGTAAGTACATTACAATCAAACTGACGAAAATGAAAGCTAAGTAATAATATCTTAGAAGTTAAAGGCAATTTACATCTTGTGTAAGGTAATAATATTTTCAGTAAACACAGATTTAATGGTTTTATTTGAGAAACAATGGAGGCCAGAAGACAATGAAAAAACATGCCTAATATACTGAAAGAATTAAACAAAAACAACAAAATTCCTGTCAAATTAAACTTTTTTCAATGAAAATATCTTTTAGGAATGAAGGTAAAATAAGCATATTTTATAAAAAGAGAAAAACATGAAGGCAATTTGATGAAGGCAGACCTTTTCTATAATAAATGCTGAATGAAGTTTTTCAAACTGAGGAAAATGACGCAAAAACAACTGGTAACTTCAGAAACTAATGCAGAGCATCAGAAATGGCCAATAAACATGGGAATAGATATAAAATACTATTTTCCTTTTATGTTCTTTAAAATACGTATGATTACTTATATCAAACATTATAAGATTGATGTTTTGAAGTGTATAAATGTACATTATAGATGTATACAGATATACTTTATAAATGACAGCTATACAATAAAAGACTGAGGCATCACCCTTTGTGTTGCCAATATTTTCACACTTTATAGTAATGTAGTATTAACTCTAAGTAAACACATATATACACACATTATAGTGATGCATATGCACATAAGAAACACATGTGTATGTATAAAAAAGAACTGTCTGCAGAACCAGTGCTGTAATGAAAAATACACACACACACGCACACACACACCACTAAAACAATAATACAAAGATATAACCAAAAGCCAATAGATAAATTACAATGTAATATAAAAATAATCAAATCATCCAAGAAAGGTGTAAAGTAGAAAAGGGAAAACAAAAATAGATGAAAATGCCAATCAGAAAACAAATTTTAAAATGGCAAGGCTAAATCTAACTATATCAATAATTACATTAAATGTTCATAAGTTAAATGCTTTAATTGAAAATCATAGATTATCAGAGTGAATAAATAAGTAAGACCCAACAAGATGCTGCCTATAAGAGACATGCTTCAAATATAAACTTAAAAATAGGTTCAAAGAAATGGTTGAAAAATATATACCATGCAAAAAGTAAAATAAGGCTAAAATTAAATTATTAAATTTAATAAAAAAGATTAAATTATTAAATGCATAAAAGATGTAAAAAGTCCTATCAACCGTCTTTATCCAAGTCAAATTTATATAATAAATGTTTATATAGGCCGGGCATGATGGCTCACACCTGTAATCTTAGCACTTTGGGAGGCTGAGGCAGGCAGATCATGAAGTGAACAGATCAAGACCATCCTGGCCAACATGGTGAAATGTCTCTACTAAAAATACAAAAATTAGCTGGGTGTGGTGGTGCACACCTGTAGTCCCAGCTACTCAGGAGGCCGAGGCAGGAGAATCCCTTGAACCCCGGAGGCAGAAATTGCAGTGAAATGAGATTGTGCCACTGCACTCCAACCTGGCAACAGGGTGAGATTCCGTCTCAAAAATAAATAAATATTCATATAACAACTTTGTAATACACATCTTTTTTCAAGTTTACTTGGTATATTCATTAAGATAGACTTTATGTTGGGCTATAAAACAGATTTCAAGACATTTAAAAGATACACAAATATATACTATGAATATTTTCTGAATACACTGGAATTAAATAAAAAGTCTATTAGACATCAAGGACACTTCAATTATCTGCAAATTAATAATATCATAGATCAAAGAAGAAATCATCAGATAAATTGAAAATATAGTCATGTACCACATATAACTACATTTCTGCAACAATAAACCATATATATGATGGTAGTCCCATAGAATTTTAATACCATATTTTTACTATACTTTTCCTATGTGTAGGTATACAAATATTTACCACTGTTGTGTAATTGACTATAGTATTAAGTACAATAACATGATGTACAGGTTAGTTGCTTTGGAGCAATAGGGCTATAACACATAGCCTACGTGGGTTAAACAGGCTATAGTATCTAGAGTTGTGTAAGTACATTCTGTGATGTTTGCCCAAGGATGAAATCTCCTAATGATGCATTTCTCAAAATGTATCCCAATTGTTAAGTGATGCATGATTATACATTGAACCAAGTGGTAATAAAATGAAAACATATGAAAATTTGTGAAAGGCATATAAAGCACTACTTAAAGGAAAATTTATAGCTTTAAATATATATTTTACAAACAAAACCTAAAATGATCTAAAATAAATGACCTATATGTCCACACTGAAAAATCAAAAAAAGAACAAATTAGCCTAAGGTAAGTAGAAGTAGCAAAAAAAAAAAAAAAAAAAAAAAAAAAAATTTAAATAAGAGCAGAAATCAGTGAAAGAGAAAACAGATAATACAGAAAATGTTTATCGATATCAAAATTTGGCTGTTCAAAAATTATGATAGAACTTGGTTTTATCTGTAGGTGAAATAAGAAAAACAAAGAGAACCCATATCATCAACGTCAGCAATAAAGAAGAGGCTACCAATAAAAATCCTATAATCATAAAAAAGACATTAACAACATGGTAATTATCAAGAACAACAAATTCATTATTTTGGATTAAGCGGAAAAATATATTGAAAAGTACATTTGAAAAATATAAATTAACACAAGAAAAAAGAAAACATGAATAGTTTTCTAGCTATTAAGGAAATTTAATTATCTCAAAAATTAAAAACATTCAATTTAATCTCAAAAATCTTTCCTAAAAAAACTCATATATAACTAGTTTCACTAGTGAATTGTATCAAAGATTTTAGGAAGAAAATATATAGCAAAGTATAAGACTTTCACATAATTTTTCAGAAAATAGAGATGGAATAAACACTGTCAAGTTGTTTTCTGAGGCCAACATAAACCCAATGCTAAAACCTAACAAAGACATAATGAATGAAGAAACTTAGAGGTTAATATCACTCATAAATATAAAAATTCTGATGGGAGCCAAGATGACTTACTGGATGCAGCCAAGAGAAACATCTCCTATGCAGAGGCTGGGACATCAGGAAGACGGGCAGACTCCATGCAGAACAGTGGGAAGGCATTGGGAGTGGATGGAGGCAGAAATCAGACACTGGGCTGAAGGGGGAGGAAGTTGGGAACACTGCATGGGGCTGCCAAGCACTGGGACTCATTGCTGGCCTCAGGTAACTCCTGGGGAAGGAGTGAGTTGACAAGATGAGAAGTGGCCTGCTCTCACCACAGATGTCTGGAATCCTAGCAGCAGGAGACTCCACAACCCTCAAGGACACTTGAGCTGGCAGGAAAAGCTGCTTGGAGAGGTGTTAGGAACATGACTCCAGTCTGTGTAAAGCCCAGAGGTTTTGCTGTGGAATGGCTGTAGAGGGGCATGGCCAGGGATTCCCATTCTTCAGGGCTCACCATGCTCCTCTAGGAGCTTTGGCCTTTGGGTGACTCTAAGACCTTGACATAACAGAGTGGTCTTGCCTGTGGGACAGGGCCAGTCTGATCTTAATGATCCTCTTTCTGCTGGCCTCTCTGGCCATCCCTGCTTGCAGCACAGCCATAAATGCCTAGCCAGGGTGCTTAATGGGTCATGCATCATAACTCCTTCACCAGCAAGCCAGACATGACCATTGGAGAGCTCCAGAAGACCAGCCCCAGCCAACACACAAAAATCCATCTGCAGCCTGCCCCTCCTACAGCCTCCACCCATTACTCTGTCAGCATGAACTTGCCCATGACCTCCCCTGCCACTGCTTTGCCAGCATACAAGCATAGGCAGATCTTGCCTCCCCTCTCAAGCCAGTGCACATGTGCATGCACATCCTGTCACTCTACCAATGATGGTCTAAGTGCACCCCATAGCCCCACACCTGCTGACACACAGGCCTCCCACCAACCTACTGCTGCCAGTGCAAACACTGTTAACTCTGCCCTCATCAGCTCCCCAACTCTACTGCACCACCACCACCATCACTAGTGCAAGAACATGCAGGAGTGCCACTGCCCTACTCCCACAAATGACCTGCCCCAGCTGACACATGGGCACCCTAACGCATTGTGGCATCAGGCACATATGAGCAAGCATAGATCCAACTACCACCACCCCAGCTAAGCATTTTCACATGCACCCCCTACCATAATGTTGTGACCAGTGAAATGGGAACACCTCAGCACCTCTCACACAGCAGATCTGTAACCTTAAGGGGCCATGGAACAAAGCTTGGGTTTCTTTACCAGTCACCCAGAGTATAGCATATAGCCCAGGAGTGCTAAGTTTAACCTTGACCCCCTAAAATCTTCCAGAAATGAAACCAGTCACCTGAACCCATCTTATACCACAATCAAAAACCAGACTGCATCAAAAAGATTTTTAAAAATTCAAAGGACAGCAACTTCTAAGACAAAAGAAGTATTAGCCCACAAAGATGAGAAAGAACCAATGAAAGAAGTCTGACAACTCAAAAGGCCACGGTGCCTTCTTACCTACAAATGACTATATTAGTTCCCCAGCAATGATTTTTAACCAGGCTAAAATGGCTGAAATGACAGACATAGAAGTCAGAATATGGATAGGAATGATTCAGGAGAAAGTCAAAACCCAATTCACAGAATTAAAGAAACACAATAAAATGATACAGAGGCTTAAAGATAAAATGACCTTTTTAAGAAAGAACCAAATTGATCTAATACAGCTGAAAACTGACTATAAGAATGTCATAATACAATCACAAGTATTAGCAGAATAGATCAAGCTGAGGAAAGACTCTCAGAACCTGAAGAATGGTTTCTGAATTAGTCAGATAAAAATTTTAAAAATGAATAAAACAGAATGAACAAAATCTGAAAATTATGGGATTATGTAAAGAGACCAAATCTATAACTCACTGGCATCCCTGAAAGAGAGAAAGAGAAAGCAAGGAACTTGGAAAACACATTTGAGCATACTGTCCGGGAAATTTTCTCCAACCTCACTAGAGGGGCCAACATTCAAATGCAGGAAATGCATTTAGATACTATACAATAGAATCACTCCCAAGACACATAGTCCTCAGATTCTCCAGAATCAAAATAAAAGAAAAAATATTAGATGCAGGTAGTGAGAAGAAGCAGGTCACCTACAAAGGAAACCCCATCAGGCTAACAGCATACCTTACAAGAAGGTCAGAAACCCTACAAGCCAGAAGAAACTGGGGACTATATTCGGCATTCTTAAAGAAAATAAATTGCCATAAAGAATTTTTTATTGTGTTTTAGGTTTTGGGGTACATGTGAAGAACATGCAAGATTGTTGCATAGGTACACACGTGGCAGTGTGATTTGCTGCCTTCCTCCCCTTCACCTATATCTGGCATTTCTCCTCATGCTATCTCTCCCCAACTCCACTTGGCTTCATAAACAAAGGAGAAATAAGCTCCTTTTCAGACAAGCAAATGTTAAAGGAATTCATTACCAACAGTCCTACCTTACAAGAAAGAGGTCCTCAAGTGAATGCTAAATATGGAAATGAAAGACCATTACTGGGCACCACAAAAATATACTTAAATATATAGACCATTGACACTATATAGCAACAACAAAATCATGTCTGGATCATAACCAGCTAACATGATGACAGGATCAAATGCACACGTATCAACGTTGTTAACCTTAAATGTAAATGGGCTAAATGACCCAGTTAAAAGGCACAGAGTGGCAAGTTAGAAAAGAAAGCAAGACCCAACTGTATTCTGTTTTCAACACACTCATCTGACATGCAATGACATATTCTGTCTCCAACACACTCATCTGACATGCAATGACACCCATAGGCTCAAAGCAAAGAGATGGAGTAGAAATAGAAAAAAGTAGGGTTGCTATTCTAATTTCAGACAAAGTGGACCTTAAACAAATAACGGTCAAAAAAGACAAAGGAGAGCATTATATAATGGTAAATGGTTTCTTCCAACAACAAAAAATAACTTCACTCTACTAAATATGTGTTTACCCAACACATTAGCACCCTGATTCATAAAACAAGATCTCAGAGACCTATGAGAGACTTGGATAACCACACAATAATAGTGGGAGACTTCAACACCCCACTGATGGTACTAGAAAGATTACTGAGGCAGAAAACAAATATATTCAAGACCTTAGCCTACATTTGGCTAAATAGCCCTAACAGACATCTACAGAACTCTCCACCCCAAAACAACAGAGTATACATTATTCTCATCTGCACATGGCATATATTCTGAAATTGAGCAGACAAATGACAATAAAACAATTCTTGGCAAATTCAATAAAAAGCTGAAATCATATCAAGCATACTCTCTGAGCACAGCACAATAAAAATAAAAATCAGTAAGAATATTGCTTAAAACCATACAATTGCATGGAAATCAAGCAACTTTCTCTGGAATGATTTTATAATAAACAATGAAATTAATGCCAAAGTCAAGAAATTATTTGAAACTAATGAGGAAACAGATATATCAGATTCTCTGGGACATAGCTAAAGCCGTGTTAAGGAAAAAAAAGCTTACAATGTTAAATGCCCACATCAAAAAGTTATAATGATCTCAAATTAACAATGTAACATCAAACTTAAAAGAACTATTAAAAAAATAGGAAACCAACCTCAAAGCTAGTGGGACAAGAAATAACCAAAATCAGAGTAGAACTGAGTGAAACTGAGACATCAAAATCATCCAAAGGATAAAACAATCCAGGTTGTGACTATTTGAAAGAATAAATAAGGCATATCACTAGCTATACCAATAAAGAAAGAAAGAGAAGATCTAAATAAGCACAGAATCAGAAATGGCAAAGGAGACATAACCACTGACCTCAAAGAAATACAAAGATCTCTCAGAGACTATTCTGAGCACCTCTATGCACAAAGACTAGAAAACCTACAAGAAATGAATATATTTCTGGATCTATACAACCCTCTGAGATTGAACCAGAGAAACACTGACTCCCTGAACAGACCAACAAGTTCCAAAAGCAAATCAGCAATAAAAAGCATACCAACCAAAAAGAGCCCAGGACCAGAGGGACTGATAGTCAAATGTATTAAGAAGTGCTAGTACCATTCCTACTGAAACAATTCCAAAAAATATTAAGGGAGAGGGACTCCTCCCTGTCATTCTATGAGGCCAATATCACGCTGACACCAAGACATGCCAGGAAAACAACAAAAAAGAAAACTTCAGGCCAATGTCTTTGATTAACATATCTAGAATAATCCTCAACAAAATAACAGCTAACCAAATCCAGTGGGACATCAGAAAGCTAATCCACCAAGATTGAGTAGGCTTTGTCTCTGGAATGCAAGGTTGGTTCAACATAAACAAAAAGTCAGTAACAGTGATTCATCAAATAAGCAAAACTAGGAACAAAAACCACATGGGCATTTAAATGGATGCAGAAAAGTCTTTCTTTAACATTCAACATCCCTTCATGTGAAAAATCCTCAACAAACTAGGCAGCAAAGGAACACACTTTAAAATAGTAACAGCCATTCATGAAAAACCCACAGCCTACATTATACTGAATAAGCAAAAGCTGGAAGCATTCCCCTTGAGAATCAGAAGAAGACAAGGATACTTACCCTTCCCGCTCATACTCAACATACTACTGGAAGTTCTAAACAGAACAATCAGGCAAGAGAAAAAAAAATAAGTAAAAGGCATCCAACGCAGAAGAGAAGAAAACAAACCTACATCTGTTGCAGAAAATAATATTCCATACTTTGAAAACCCCATAGTATCTGCTCGAAAGCTCCTTCAGATGATAAACAACTTCATCAAAGTTTCAGGATACAAAAATCAATGCACAAAATCATTAGCATTTCTATACACCAACAGTGTCCAAACTGAGAGCCAAATCAAGATGCAATCTTATTCACAATAGCCACAATAGAAATAAAATTCCCAAGAATACACTAACCAGGGAGGTGAAAAATTTCTACATCAATATTGCCAAAACATTCCTAAAAGAAATAAGAACTGACACAAATAAATGAAAAAAACATTCCATGTTCAAGAATGGAAGAGTATTGTTACAATGGCCATACTGTCCAAAGCAATTCACTGATTTAAAGCTATATCTATCAAACTACTGACATTATTTACAGAATTAGAAAAAAATATATTTTAAAATTTATATGGAATCACAAGAGAGCTAGAATAGCCAAAGCAATCCTAAGCAAAATGAACAAACTGAGAGGCATCACGTTACCTGACGTCAAACTATACTTCAAGGCTATAGTAACCAAAACAGTATAGTACTGGTATAAAAATAGGCATGTAGACCAGTGGAAAAGACTAAAGAGCCAGAAGTAAAACCACATACCAACAACGATTTGATCGTTTTATTTTATTTTATTTTATTTTATTTTATTTTATTTTATTTTAAAGATGGGGTTTCACCATGATGGCCAGGCTGGTCTTGAACTCCTGACCTCAGGTGATCCACCTACCTCAGCCTCCCAAAGTGCTAGGATTACAGGTGTGAGCCACCGCACCCAGCTTAACCATTTGATCTTAGACAAAGTCAACAAAAACAAACAATGGGGAAAGTACTCTCTATTCAATAAATGGTGCTGAGATAACTAGCTAGCCATATGAGTAAGATTAAAACTGGGCCTCTTTTTTACACCACATACAAAAATCAACTCAAGATGAATCAAATACTTAAATGTAAAACCTAAGACAATAAAAATCTTGGAAGAGAGCCTAGGAGATACCTTTCTGGACATTGACTATGGCAAAGTTTCTGTGGCAAAGACATCAAAAGCAATTGCAAGAAAAAAATTGACAAATGGGACCGAATTAAACTAAAGAGCTTCTGTATAACAAAATAAACTATCAACAGAGTAAACAGAAAACCTACAGAATGGGAGAATATTTTTGCAAATTATGAATCTGACAAAGTTCAAAATAAATAAATCAAAATAAATAAGACAACTTAAAGTAACAAGCAAAAAACAAACAGGCCCATTAAAAAGTGAGCAAAGGGAAACTTGCACTTAGGGGGATCCCAAGATGGCCAAATAAGAGGCAGCTCCAGAAAGTAGCTCCCAGCAAGAGAGACGCAGAAGCCGAGTGGTCTCCACAGATCCAAACGAGGTACCAGGTTCATTTTGTGGGTCTGGTTGGACAGTGGATATAAATCAAATAGGGCAAGTTGAGGCAAGGTGGGGCACTGCCCCACCAAGGAGGTGTGTGCAATTGCCCAGAGGACCAAGGGATCTCCCACTCTGGGGCTTCGCATCAGATACAGTGCTCCACCCAAGCCCTCTACAATCCACAGAGCAGGAGATCTTCGCCGGGGTGAAAAGCCTTAGTGAGCTGCCTGAACAGGTCAGAAGAGCAACTTAGGACAGCGCTGGGGCTCTTAAAATAGGTCTAGGCGGAAACACTGGCTGACTTGAAAGCCGGAAAGCTGGCTGGACAGAGCTATCCGCCCCCTAGAAAGAAGGGGAATTGAAAGCAGGGAAACAGCCCATACAGCAGGACGGGTTCCTCCCGCACAAAGCCCAGCAGGCTAAAAAATTCTCACTGCAGAGTTTCGCATCCAGAACATCAGTTGGAGAGCAACCAGGAATGATCCAGCTCAGCAGGGGGAGGGGAAGCCGCCGTTACAGCACCCAGCCTAATTTTCCTGAGTGAATAAAAGACGCAGGAGCTCCACTGAATCAGTGGCAGCCCAGCAGCCCCTCTGCAGGCAGACAAAAGAAAGGCCACCTCCCCAAGAAGCTACCTGAGATCAAAACTATATAAATCCAAGAAGATGGGAAGAAACCAGTGCAAGAAGAATGAAACTATCAAAAACCAGAACGACTCTCCCCCACCATGAGATCACAACTCCTCACCAGCAAGGGGACAAAGTTGGATGGAGAACGAATTTGATAAACTGACAGAAGCAGGCTTCAGAAGGTGGGTAATAACAAACATCTGAGTTAAAGGAACATGTTCTATCCCAATGCAAAGAAACTAAAAACCTTGAAAAAAGGTTAGAAGAAATGCTAACTAGAATAAACAGCTTAGAGAAGAACATAGACAACTGATGGAGCTGAAAAACACAGCACAAGAACTTCAGGAAGCATACACAAGTTTCAGTAGCCGAATAGATCAAGCAGAAGAAAGGATATCAGAGACATCCTTTATTTTAACAACCTTGGTCACCTACCATCTCATAGGCATTGCTGAGAATATTTTTCATAATTTACCTAAAAATATAAAGTGGCATCAACCCCTACCTCCCTCAATCTGGGCTACAGACGTCAAAACCTTCAATGGCTTTTCTTCTACTGTTGAGTGTTACTTTGTTCTTACAAGGGATCTTTTTCTACTTATCCTCTGATCCATCAAGAGCCAAGTAAGAACACCAGCCGGCAAAAACAGAAGAGGATAAAGAATTATGAAGACACTCAGAAATTTATTTAGAGAGAGCTGGGAAATGTCAAAGAACACTAAATCCCAGGTATTTTTGACCTGTGCTTTTGAGGTGTTACGGTGTTTTCTTTAGTACACACTGGAGACCCTGATACTATTATCCATATACATCTGCCACAACGACTAGCTTTAAAAGCTTCTCTAGGCCTAGATTGCTGCTCTTTTTTCTTTGTTTACTCTAAAGCTTTTCACAAATAAATATCTATTTTTATGATTATAAAGATATAGATATAAATATACATATAATGAAAAATAAGATGATACAGAAGCGTCCAGTGGAGAATATTTAAAATCCCCTATAATTTCATGAATAATTATCTTCTATTTACCCCTTTTTTTCTATAAATTTCCTGTTTTTGGGAAACAGACATTTCTTCTTTTTCAAGTTTTACAGAATGAAATAAGACTGTGCCTCCAGCAAGTTTGCTTTTTTTTTTTTTTTGGTTTAAACATGTTTTGGAAACTTATCTGTATCTGGGCATAGACTTTTCTTACTCTTTATAACAGTTGTTTAGTATCCTATTATATGTATCTAATTTACTTTTTTTTAACTTTTATTTTAGGTTCAGGCAAACGTGCAGGTTTATTATACAGGTAAATTGCATGTCATGGGGGTTTGATATACAGATTATTTCATCACCAAGGTAATAAACATAGTACCCCATAGATAGTTTCTCAATCCTTACCTTCCTCCCTCCCTCCACCCTCGTAGGCCCTGGTCTGTTGTTCTATTATCTATGTCCATATGTACTCGATGTTTAGCTCCCACTTGTAAGTGAGAACATGTGGTATTTGGTTTTCTGTTCTTCCTTTACTTTGCTTAGGATAATGGCCTCCAGCTCTGTCCACACTGCTACAAAGGACATGATCTCATTTGTTTTTATGGTTGTCTAGTATTCCATGGTGGATATGCAAAACATTTTCTTTATCCACTCTACCATTGTTGGGCACTTACAATGATTTCATGTCTTTGCTATTGTGAATAGTGCTGCAGTAAACATACACATATATTTGCATCTATAATGTGCCTTTATGGTAGAATGATTTACATTCCTTTGTGCATATACCCAATAATGGGATTTCTGTGTCAAATAGTAATTCAGTTTTAAGTTCTTTCAGGAATGGCCAAACTGCTTTCCATAATGGCTGAACTAATTTACATAGCTTAATTTCCTGTTAATTAGGTTTATACACAATTTTGACCATTGTGATGAGTGCTGGAAAGAAAATGTTTATGTGCATGTATGTGTACGTGTGTATATACATGTGCAATTACACAAAAATTATACCTATGTAAGTACGTATTTTGCAAAAATAGAAAATCACATGTATATATAAGTCTTCATGTGCTTTTATGACTATTTCTGTGAGAATGTTATGTAATGTGACTTTCTAAATAAAACAAGTTTTATATTTTAATAAGTATATTTTAATTGCTTAAAAAATAATTATACCAATTAACATTTCTACCCACAGTAAAAGAAGTACTCATTTCTCTACACCACTGTCTGGTTGTTTAGATGCATACTGAACAAGTGAATAAAGCTAAGCCACTATATCTGTGGCTTTTCCACGAAGTTTAAAGTAAAGCAAACTCTTCAGATAAAATGTCTTTTGCATGGCGTACTTGAACTCTACAAGACCTACAGGTCGTTATGCTAATGATATCACAGGATATCACACAGGGCCTGAGATGTAAGTGGGTATCCCCTGTACAATCAATTCTAGAACACCAAATTACCTTTATCTTCTTCTTGCTTCTTTTTTTAAAAGTCTATTTCATGTCCCAATATACAGAAGAACCACCAAATTCCATATTTCACATAAAAGTACATGAGACCATTAAATCTTGCCTTAAACTTTCATCCTTCCACCTTTGACACACAAAAAAAGAAAAGATTCGAGTAATGTTATTTCATCAGCTTCTCTCCTGGACAAAGATGTCTTTACTGATGGAGCGGAAACGCTTTGCCAGCCCATATTCCATTGTCTTCAGAAGCTATTCTGAATAGGAGCCACTGCCATTATGTGAATAAGTCATGCATGATCCCTGGGTATATTATCAGCCCCTTGTGGAACATTTTTACCAATGATGAAATGTTATTGTTGTCAGTGTCAGACTTTCAGTCTTTATCAGTCTCCCTCATGACAGCCCTCGTTATTCAGGCAGACTTGGGACAACTTCAAGGTGAGAACTTTCAACACAAGGTCAAGTGGACCAAATTTCTTTCCTATCCACCACTCAACCATTTCCTTTCCCTTTTATCATGACTCACAGACTAACCCCTCAGGACTGTAGTGGAAGGAATGCAGTTGTAACCTGATTCTGCTGGGACCCTAGAGAGATCTAAAGAATTGAAATTTATAGTTTCTCCCTGTATCTTCTTTAGGGACTTTAATTATTTCCTTAAATACTGACACAGAATTCCTGATGAGGCACTGCTATGCACTAAAAACACTCATGGGCTTTAGAATCAGAAATATTTTTTGTTTTGCTTTTTTCAGATTTCAACTAAATGTATTTTGGTGAGCTACTTAACATCTCTGTGCCGTAAGTGTCGTCTCCAAAATGGATCAAATGCTACCTGCTCTGTAAGACTGTTCTGAGACTTAAATGTGATGATGTATTTAAATACCTTGCTCATTATCTAGAACATTATAAGAATCCAGCAAATGTTCACTTTTTGCTTCCACTATATTCTTATAATGCTTTCTGCCAAGTAATGTCTCAACATCTTTATGATTATTTTGACTCAAAAATGGAAAAAGCGTAATCTTTACCAGCTATATCTTGTAGTTTCCTGAACACTGGAGCTTAAATCAGAGCTAAGGCCAGGTGTGGTGGCTCACACCTGTAATTCTAGCACTTTGGGAGGCTGAGGCGGGCAGATCACCTGAGGTCAGGAGTTCAAGACTGGCTTGGCCAACATGGTGAAACCTCGTCTCTACTAAAAATAGGAAAAAAATTACCTGGGTGTGGTGGCACACACCTATAATCCCAGCTACTTAGGAGGTTGAGGCAGGAGAACTGCTTGAACCTGGGAGGCGGAGGTTGCACTAGCCGGGACTGCACCATTACACTCGAGTCTGGGCAATAAGAACAAAACTCCATCTCAAAAAAAAAAAAAAAAATCACAGCCAAGACCCCAGTGTAACTGTTCCTTTTCCTTATGTCCCCATTCTTTTTGTACATCTAATTCTGACCTAAAGATTACTCAATAGCTGTGCCGAAGGGAGCCACAGGGTTTAGAGGACTGGCTGCAATACATGCATAAGCAAGCCAGGATGTCAGCTCTCCACATTTAGACTGGCAGATTGGACACATATTATGTGTAATTATGCACGTATCAGAATGATGATGACAGCCCCTCAGTCTCAAAGGAGCATGGCAGAATTGGTGTGTTCACAGACAGTGTGGAAGTGAATGGGAGCAGATCCTCCATGGCAACAGATTCTTCATGGGAAAACCCAGGGCTCAGGAATACATTTATTTTATCTTATGGACAATATGTTTTACCATTTTCTTTTACTCTTACTCATCAAAAATAAACACATCTATCAAAAACCTGATGGTCCTCAGAAATATATTTTCTACAAGAAGCTTCTGATCAATGAACTGATACACATACCAAAATAAGGCCATATCAGAGAAGATATTTAAGTTCAGCACTACATAAGTTTGGTCAATAAAATTGTATTTTAAGAGCATACTATGAGGCAAAAGATTAAGTAATTGAGTCTGAAAACAGTCATTGTTAATAATTTCTCAAGATCAGTCTATGTCATACTATATTAATGTCATGCCTGCTATGTATGGACAGTGTGTTTAGCACTTCACATGTATTATATGATTTTGTTCTTTTAGAGGTCCTCTTAAATAGTAACTATTACCATTCATGAAGAAAAGATGAAGGAACTTAGTCTGGTGGAAAATGAGTGATTATCCAATATCACCCAGCTAATAGCCATGAGCTTTGAATCCATATCATCTATCTGACTGCTATCTTTTTTAAAAAAGTTTTCCAAAGTAAATGTAAACTTACGATAAAATTAATGTTGCAACAACAGTGTCATATGAGAAGGCAAAAGAGATGAATTTTCAAAACTGTGAATTTCATTGAGGTGTGCAAGAAGTTCAGATAACTCCTTCATTCTTAAAAAGCTTCCTTGATAACTGTTGTATACAAGTTACCTTGACAGGAATCTCAAAATTAGGGTAAAATATTCAAGGTACATAACTACAAACACCCAAAAGGAGGCATAATGAAAATATTCTTTATGTTCAGGTTTTTTAGTTTTTTCATATGTTGTTTAGTAAAAAATAGTGAAAAAATAAAACATCCTGTTATGACAAATATTATAACTAATACATTATGACAACTGCATTATAAATTGAGCCATTAAAAATTTGTCATACGGAGACATTTCTTTGGAACTCAATCATCCCGGAACAAAAGTAAAAATAGTATTAAGTGACTCACTTCTTCTCTGGGGATAAAAAATGAACTCTTGTCTCATTCAAAGACATCTGTGTAAATAGCACACTCTGAATTCCACCACACAAAAAAATAAAAAGAGTTGAGAGCTATGGTCACCAAAATTTACATGCCAACCTCTGAAGCCAGACTCTCTGGGTTGGAATACTGACTCCACTATTAACTAGCTAAGAGACCATGGCCAAGTTATTCAACCTCTCTGGGCTTCAGTGAGGCTGTCGAGAGGATTAAATCACAAAATATATTTAAAGTACTTTGGAGGCACTTTAAATTATGAACACAAAGATAAAATACAACAGAGGCTGGTTATTATTATACTACTACTATTATTTCTCTAAATTCTTTTTCTTGCTACGGTCATACTACTACTTTTAATTCTAAAATATCCCTTCTAGTTCTAATTAAAAAGAGAGACAGAGAGAAGAGGGAGGGAGGAAAAGAAAGAAAGAGAAAGAGATCCCAAATGTATTATCTATTGAAGTATTGATGTGTAGGATTACTGAATAAGTAAAAGTTAATGAAGGTATGTGGTCATTAATTAGGTATGGTTTTTTAAAAAAGGTGAATAAATATGACTAAAGAAAAATCATTAGAAGCTATTTCTATAGATCTTTGTAAAAAGTATCTTATGATAATTGCTAGTTAAAAAGTTGTTGACAACATTAACAAAATATAGGCCAATAATGACAGGAGGCAAATGTAAGTGCCATGGTCTGAATGTCCCCCATAATTCACGTGTCAGAAGTTTATTACTGTTGTGGTGGCATTAAGAGGTGGAGCCTTTTGAGAAATGATTGTCATGAGGCCTCAGCCCTCATGAAAGGATTAGTGACTTATCAAGGGGCTGGAGGGAACTAGCTTAGACCCCCTTTTGCTCCTCCACCTTTTACCATGTGAGGACACAGCATTTGCTCCTTCCAACATGTGAGGACACAGTAAGTAGATTCTTACTAGATACCGAATCTGCCACCACCTTGATCTGGATTTCTCAGCATCCGAAACTGTTAGAAATACATTTTTACTGCTAATAGATTACTCGGTCCATGGTATTTCATTACAGCAGCACAAATGGACTAAGACAGTAGGTAAAGATAGAAATCAAACCAGTCAACACAGGTTGAACAACCCGAATTGAAAAAGTCAAAATTTCAAAATACTCCAAAATCTACAGCTCTTGATCACTGACATAATACCACAAGGTGAACATTCTACACATAAGTACTTAATACAAATTTTGTTTTATGCACAAAATTATTAAAAATGTTATATAAAATTACCATCAGACTGTGTGTATAAGGCATATGAGAAACAAATGCATTTCATGCTTAGACTTAGGTCCCATCCCCAGGAAATCTCATTATATATATGCAAATATTCCAAAATTTTTTAGCAAAAGATCTGAATTCTAAAACACATCTGGTCCTAAGCACTGCAGGTAAGAAATACTCAACCTGTATATATTTGGGTGGAAAAGTTTGATGGATTTACCCATTTATGTTTGTTGTGTCCTGTTTCAACTACTGTTTTTAGGTTTTGGAAAATGAGATGAACACTAAAACTTCAGGTTTAGTTTTTATACATTTTTCAATGTACATTTAAATGTACACACACACACACACACACACACACACACACACGAGTAGCTAATAAATGGCTCCTACTTGACCATGTTCAAATACCTTTATAAAAAATCTTCAGAAGTATATTGTGGGCCTTTCATTAAGGGTATACCTAAAAGGTACAACCTAGAAAGGATGTTATATCCTGTCTTGATTAATATTTGGGAAACCTGAACTAACATTTCCATAGAATAAAAAGATAAAAAGAAGATGATGTTCATTGGGAAAAGGGTTATAAATAAAATTTGTATCATCATTTTACTTATGACAAAATCACAATTTTTTCTCTCTTAAAATGGCATACCTTATTTTGTCACTTTTTAAAAGAAATAAAATACAAACCTGGGTGGTTAAAACTGCCAAGGGAATTAAAGCGGGCAGTGATGTGCATGCAGGGTGATGGCAGACCACAGCTGGAGGAGCTCTTCACACTACCACAATGAGGTGGCTGAGAGATATGAACCCTAAACCAATAAATGTTATGGATCAGATAAAAGGGATCTTACCTACATAATTCCCATATAATAAAACAGAGGACACCTTGTGAGGCTTGAAGTAGCTTTATAAAATAAACATTGCAGCTTACTACTCTAGAAAACACAGATGGAGAAGGGTTTAGGTAAAAGTATAAATGACAGATTTATAAAGTGTTTTTAGGAGGGAGTTATAGGTATTTAGAATACATCCTTCACATTTTTAAGCAATTGTAATTGAAGACAATTATATTCTTCTAAGTGTACCTCTTTATCTCTTTTTAAAACTATAATCCAAAATAATCTGAGATAATAATTCATAGTTTTATCCTCTGTAGAAGTTCTTATAGCATTCCTTGCTTGTTTAGTTATATACCAATTCATTTTTAAACATCTTCTATGCATAAGCCACTATGCTAAATACAGAGGTAGCAACATGAATTAGATAAATATCTGTTCTCTAGAACCATATATTTTAGTGAAGGTAAGAAACAGAAAAACAAGTCACAAAGTGACAAGCATCAGAACAAAAGGATGTCAAAAGTGGTATAAAAATATAGAAACAAGTATATTTTGCTTATATTCATGAGTTTAGAAGTAGACTAGATGTCCACCAAGCAAATATATAATCAAACTGTCATTAATGAATCTGAAACATGGAAAGAAGCATTTAGGAGTGCCTTTGGGTGACAGCAAGAGAACTGGAGGAGTGTTGGACCAAGACTTTGCCAGTATTATTACTCAGCATGCGAACAAAATAACTCTAAGTTACTTTAAAAGGTCTCAGTGGAAAACCTATTTTAAGGCTGTAATTGAATTCAGGTGTAAATTGCTAGACTATATTTTAATTACAGGAGTAAATGTCATCCATATTCATGACCAATGAGCAGGAAGTAAATGGATGATATAGTACAACATTTGCATTCCATAAGTCCAGTCTGTGACAGTATCCCCCTATTTAAAAATCAAATATAAACCAAGGGAACTATGAAAAACACAACACTTTAAAGAGACAGAGTTCACAGAATTTTTTTTTCAACATTTTTGCTAATCGTTTTGTTAGCATGGTGTTTTCTGCAATGTCTATTGTTCAGACTTCCTTCCAAGTAGACATAAGGTTCTAGTAAGTCTTTAAATCTCAAAATAGTGTTATTGATACATTTGAGAATAGAAAATTTAAAAATACCTTTTTCAAAATATTTTGATAACTTCTCTGATATAAGACACCCCCTCATTCTTAAGACTAAATCCATGACTCTCAAGAGGAATGAAGAGACTTAGAGAAGTCTTAAATTTTATTCAGGATGTTTTTCTATTAAAGAGTGGCTTTGCATAAAATGTTTACCATATGCTGTTAAATATTAATAGAAGCATGAGAACTTATATATACATTGGCACATGGGTAATTTTCAACAAGCACACCAATAAGTGTTAGCAGCTTTTAATATATAGTGAATCTGCTATACAGGTGAGCAGATAAACACTGTCCCGAGGTTCTCAAATGCCATATCCTTAAGGACCAATGGAGCCTAGCCTAGGAGCCCTAGGCATGCACCCCAGGGAGTCACACTGTTACATGTTAATCTCTCACCCACCAGCCAGCCAGCTGTTGATGATAGCTCCAGCTCTCCTGGAGGTGGCTAATGAATGTCCTAGTGGACATGTGTTTGATACTCAACTGGCCCATTTCTGAAATACCTCGGGTCTGGGGCCAGGTGCCATGGCTCATGCTTGTAATCCCAGCACTTTGGGACGCCAAGGTGGGTGGATCACTTGAGGTCAGGAGTTCGAGACAAGCCTGGCCAACATGGGGAAATCCCATCTCTACTAAAATACAAAAATCATCCAGGCCTGGTGGTGCGTACCTGTAATCCCAGCTACTCAGGAGGCTGAGGCAGGAGAATAACTTGAACTTGGGAAGCAGAGGTTGCAGTGAGCTGAGATCACAACATTGCACTCCAGCCTGGGCAACAGTGTGAGACTCATCTCAAAATAAATAAATAAAATAAAATAAAATTGAAATACTTTGCATCTGGAAAAGTCAAGGGGGAAAAAAGAAGGAATAATGGGAGCTGCCACTAACATAAATCAGAGCCTAATATTTCAGGCTCTGATGGAATGGACAACAATCTAAAGATAGGAAGAAGGCTGAAGGGGATAGATGGGACATATGAGTATCTACTCCATTGGAGACAAGTGGAAGCCTCATGTGGAAGTATCCATTTTTCCATCCTGTTGAATGTAATATCAATTTGATGGGACAGTTTACCTCTATTTAATAAGACCTTAAGATAAATCATCAAATGCTTGATTGTCATGGATATTAACATTAATTTTATGTATAACCTTAGAGCCAGTCTAATATAAAATATACTTTATAGGCACCTGTTTTACAATACATTCACTTCAGTACTATAAATTCAATTAATACTGTCATATTTTGGGTAAGGAAACTGAGGCATAGAGAATTATTTAAAATTTAAGTAGCAGAGAAAGAATTTTAGTCCAAGAAGCCTAATGAAAGATCTATTTTTATTGTCTTACTGTACTACTTCTTGATGGAATAAAAAAAGTAAGTTCCATCAATTCAAATATATCTTTCCAATAAAAGGTATTTGTGAATCACTCAATAATCAAGGTATTTACTATACTTTTAAAATATCAGGAAATATGTTCAGGGCTAGAATGCCTTTACTGTCCTGTCTATTTGAACAGAAGCTGAAAACAGATTAAGTGTTATTGACAATATAATAGAAATTAAGAGAAAGCCTTTAATTGGGACTGCAATCATCCAATGACTATCACTTTAACAGAAACATTACTGGGATAATTTGATAGGGTTTGCTATGTCAAATCATGATGAACATTGGATCATCATTTCCTTGTCAATAGAAACATCAAATAAAAGGCCATAGGTGATAGAGCAGAGTACAGTAGTTATCTCTAAAAATTCACTTATTTGGAAATTATTAAGAATGAGTTAATGAAAAACTTATACCATAGCTTATGTTGCTTGGTAAGCAGATTTATAATATATGATCTATCAATCCCCAAAATTTAAATTCCACCATATTTTCTAAATTTATTCAATGGTATATATAAATATATACCATATACTTTATATATTAATTTATATTTCCATACTGATTAAACAGTATTAATAGCACCACTGCATATATGCATAGAAAAAGGTGAGAAACTATACACAAAAATGTTAAGATTGGTTATATCTGGGTGTTGAGATAGAGATAAATTTTAGACATACATCAATGTACATGTATTTAGTATTAACAAAAAATATATAGAAGGAATATTATAAAAACATGGCTTTGTCTAGCCTATCCTTTTATTTCTTTAGTAACTGAAAAGTTGAATTCATGCTTTAAAGTTAATTTAAACTTATTCTTAAATAGCTCATAGGCCAAATGGTAATTTCTCTTGAGTTTTCTGCAGGTTCCTCAGTCCACTATTTTGATCACCTTCCTCAACCCAATATTGACCCCAGAGGTCTTAGTCTCACCTGGAATTCTAAAACAAACATGGAAAAACTGAGTTGACTTTTTCTAAACACTATTGTCCTGTTTCCTCTTTTTTCCTAGCAATCCTCATTTTCCCCAAACCACCCCCACACGCGAACCTATCAAGTAAACAAAGAAATGAAGAAAGGAGTGCTGTTTTAAGACTGCTTCTCACCCTACTGAGCAAAATATTCTACAATATGATAAGCCATGAAGGACCATGAAGGAAAAAGTCGCCATTTTGGGAAGAGGCTCTTTTCAGAAAGTTACCACGAAAGGGGTGACATTGACTATTTGAAATCTGATTGCATATTCTCATTCTCTCCAATTAGAATCATAAGATATTCAAATGGTCTGAATTGTCATTCCTACTTTTCCTAGAAAACTGTGAACTAGCCTGAGAAGACAGGAGTGGAGAGCCAAGGTAATGTATTACCTCTCCACCACAACTTAGCAGAGCCTTGCTCTTGGTTAAACATCTCTGTTTATTCCTAGCAGGGGAAAAAAATCATGTTGCAGTCTCAAACAGCTCAGAATACAAGAGTGCAGGTAACTAAAATAACTAACAGTTACACAGCATTCGCTATGTGTCAGCCACTGCTTTAAGTACTATATCGTTATTCACTCATTTACTCTTTACAACAAGCCCATGACATAACGACTATCACTCTTCCCACTTGGGTAACCTGCTCAAGACCATACATGCAAGTCATGACTGGGATTAAGACCTAAGTAGTCTGCTCCCAGTCTTTAACCACTGTGCTATACTGAAGTAGGCCTGGAGAGGGAGGTCCAGTAGCTGCAACTCGAATCCCTTGTATAGTACTTTCATTGCTGAGTTGTTTCCCGAATCCTCTAGCTAAGGGAATTGCAGTAAATCACAGTATTAACTCTTAGTTAATTGCTATTTTCTGTGAACCAAAGTCATACTCTCTCTTGTAATGTTGAGAAACAAATTTATCAATATTGAGAAATTCCTTAAGAATTCAGCAACCAAACTTTTCCCCACCTTTTCTGCATCTCTAAAATGGGAATATTAAGAAAAACTTTTTCAGAATGTTATGAAATTCACTATGATCTTAAATATTTTTAAAATATAGAGCAGAATGGATCACATATAGTAGGCATCCATACATGGTTATCTGTCATACACAAACACAACAGAGTACCTATGATGGCACAAAGTTGAGCATTTAGGAACTAAAGAACAGAAGTCTCACACATCCAAAGAAAGGGAGTAGAGAACTAGCCATTTGAAAACTAGAGAAATAATTTTCAAATAGGATTACAACTATAGAGTAGTTATTTTGAATTGAGGCTGCTAACCACACCCCTGTATTATCTGTCTCTTCTCTGTTGCTTTTAGCCAAGGATTACACTGTCCTATTGATTCTTTTTAGGTTACCATGACATCAAAATGCCATTTTCAATCTTCTCCCATTGGCAGGTATCCCAACTCACCCTTGTTAGAGCTTACAGCTTACACCTCTCCTATTAGTCCAGAGGCATTTTCAGAGAGATTTCTTATGCTGAATCAACATGCTGAATTTTTTTTTTTTTTTTTTTTCTGAGAAGGAGTTTCACTCTTGTTACCCAGGCTGGAGTGCAATGGTGCTATCTTGGCTCACCGCAACCCCCGCCTCCTGGGTTCAGGTAATTCTCCTGCCTCAGCCTCCTGAGTAGCTGGGATTACAGGCATGCACCACCATACTCAGCTAATTTTTTGTATTTTTAGTAGAGACAGAGTTTCACCATGTTGACCAGGATGGTCTCGATCTCTTGACCTCTTGATCCACCCGCCTCGGCCTCCCAAAGTGCTGGAATTACAGGTGTGAGCCACCACGCCTGGCCCCAGCTGAATATTTTTAAATTATGCCTTATTCACACTTATATAGAACCACCCATAAAAGTGTCCACATACAGTGATGATTGTTACTAGTAGCAATTGTATTTTACTTTGACAATTCTAAATGGTTTACATTTGTACATTCATTCACTTTACATGTATCAGTGTTAATATATATAGGCGGATATATTTTCTACTTTTTATTTTTATTGATGACCATTCTCAAATTTCTAATTTGTTTTTCTTCCTTTCAGGTATCTTGCACATATATAACCCTAGAATATTGAGTAAAATATGTATCTGAACATGACTGATGATAAATAATTATCAGCACAAGCATACTCAAGTTTGGGAGGAAATTATCTGTATCATGTGGGTCTCTAACACCTAAGGAATCTCCTAGAGTATTAGGTGCTCATCTCTTTGCTACCAATAAAAATCTACTTGCTTCCTTTAAGGTTTTCTGTGGATTTTGTAGAATAGGGAGTTCCTACTCATTCCCCTTTGTGAAAGATGCTGGAGTGAAACAGTTCCATGATGAATTCTCCCACTTCTGAGTTTTGAGCGATTTCTGACACCATGATATGGAAACGAAGAAAGCAAGAGAGGAGGAATTTTGAAAAAGGGTTATGGAAATAGCTGAGAGTCTTCCTGCTGAGCCATCCCAGAACTAGAGTTTTGAATAATGCATGTTCCATAAATCTAAGTGTCCCACTATGCCACATTTTAGAACAGGGAGAGAAAATAATAGCTACTGTCCACACTTATCACCAATAATAAATTGCAGGGCTCCTGTGTGTGGCAGTGATTAATGCAAAATGCAACCCAAAACACATAACTAAATAAATAGATAGTTTGACTTTCTTGGGGGTTATCTCTCTTCTTCTTTCGTTCTCTTTCTCCTCTCTAAATAGAAAATACATTTTTAAAAAATCTCTAGAATACCTACTCTATTCTTTCTGAAACAGATAAATGGGATTTTTTTTTCTTAGACAAGAGCAGGTAAGTGTCTCTCTCTCTTGCGCGTGCGCTCTCTCTCTCTCTGTCTCTCTCTCTCTCTCTCTCTGTGTGTGTGTGTGTGTGTGTGTGTGTGTGTATGTGAAGGAAAGACAGATAAAGAGAGAGAGACACACACAAAGAGAACGCACAGGCAGAAAGTAGTACTGCAGAATTCACTTGAACTAATAGGATATAAAGGGATAGTGGCAATTGGCAGAGTTACTGTACAGCTTTGGCAATGAAACAGAGGAGTACAACAAGCAACTTTTTAGAGATTTGCAAAGAAACGTCAGCCTTGATAGCTTTCTCTATTCAATTATGAAATATATTACATAAAAACAACCCCTGTCTTTCAGAAATTTAAAACATATTGAAGTTTACATAAAAATTAAACATTGATCATGCATCTAGACAATAAAAACACTTTTAGAAAATTAGAGAACTAAATTCCATCCATAATAACTGTTATCAGTTTTCATAGGACCCTCTGAAAGCTGCTGTGTTCCAGATGGAGCCATCATTTATCAACTTCAATTTGCAGACATTCCACCATACAGTTCATATATTAGCTTATTTAATACTCTCACCAACCCTATGATAGATATTAATATTATTTTCATTATTCAAGGAAGGAAATAGGCTCAGAGAGACTAAGTACTTTCTTTAAACGCACACACCTGCTAGGTAGCAAAGCAGGGAATGAAATTCTTGTTCTGTTAAACACCAAGGCCTATGTTATTTCTACTTTGCCATATATAGGGAGGACTGCCAGATAAAATACAGGGCATTCAGTTACATTTGAATTTCAGATGAATCCAAATTATTTTTGGCATCAGTTATGTCTTAAATCTTGCATGAGATATACTCATGCCCCCAAAGTACTACTATCTGAAATTAAAATTTAACTGGACATCCTTTATTTTTATTTGCTGACTCTGGCATCCTTCACCATATATCTTCTTTGGTTCCCTGTATCTCTTTTTGAGAGGAAGTAAAGCCGTGAAAGGGAAAGACATTCTTCATTCATGGAAGAGGGGAGAATGAACTGAGGCACCTACCCCACTCAGTGTCAGCATGTTTCTGCAAGGTGTATTATGCTCTCGAGAAGATGATCAGAGTTTGTAGGATAACGTCTGGCAGCAGATAAGGTGACCTATTCCATCAAGGATATCAAGGATAGCAAAACATATGGAGGTTACACCATACATTGTGGGGACAACTGAACTGACAGGGTAACCCCTGGATCTCAAGCCTGACACCCAGTGGAGGGAACTGGATGACCTCTAAGCTCTAACATTTTCAGACACTCTCTACTCGACATATGATCAGTCAAGGAAGACATTTGTAGCCCAGGATTTGTTTGTTTCCTCCCATCCTGCCCCTTCAGGTTGTAGATGATTGTCCCAGCTCCTCACTCACAAGAAGGAAAAAATTTATTTCTTAACTTTTGAAACTGTATTACCAAGGTCAACACTCATGGGCATTTGAGTACATTTGATTACAAAACTAATACTTCAGTAATGCCCTTGCCACTTCCTCTGACGCAGCGCCGTTGCCCATTTCCGTCTACTACAGCTCCCACAGAGAGGCCCTTTTCCCACTGTTTTCTTCTCCTCCTAAATTTTACCAGTCAGAACATACTTATCCTCTGCCTCACTTGCCTAGCCTTCGGCCGTTTGCTAGGGAACTGATAAAACTAATGTGAGCTAATGTGTTGATCATCAAAGGGCTTATTCCTTCCAGATAACATCTTCTGCCTTAAATAGTGTAACATCAAGGCCTAAGTAGAGTGGTAGTGGAAATATTTTACATCAGGTAGATGTTTTCTTATCAGCTCTATATTACATCAAATTAGTAATGGCCTACCCTACTCCACCATGTGGAATTGATCAGCCAGACTATTTATTTCCTCACTCTGTAACAGTGGCCAATTTATTTAAGCATGGTATATTAGGAAAACAATATTTTTCCTTATTCTTAATTGAAGTGTAGTTAATTGAATACAAGTAGCCAAATCTATTATATAGAAGCCCTGGTTCGTAAAATAAGAAATTATTAGCAAAAATACCTCTGCTTGAAATGTACATCCTTAACTTTTTCCTCTCTACCTGACCCTCTTATTTACATATTTTTAAAGAACAAACTCAGTTTTATTTCTCCTTATATTTTACTTACTCCTAACAATTTCATTCATTTAAAGTCCCACATTTTTCTATCGTGAAATTGTGGTTAAAATTACCAACTCAGAAGCTAAACTGCCTAGGTGCACATTCTCACTCTATTATTTAATAGCTGTGTAACTTTGAACAAGTTAATCTTTCTGTGTTTCTTATCTGTGAACTAGGATAATATTGTTGCCTCTTCATAGGGCCTCTCTGAGGACTGAATGAGAATATATAAGAACAGAAACTGGCACACAGCAAACATGGTACATAAACTTACTGTTGTCATTAACTTATACATATGTCTATACATCTATCTTCTAATTGTTTGAGCTTCTAGAGCAAGAAATTTATGCGATTCAAGGGTATATTGAGAGCATTAAGTGCCCTACATACATTAGTCACTCAATGTTTGTGGAACAGCTATATGCCCATAGTTAGCTCTCTGAACAATATGAAAATAGGCTTGTGTCTTTGCTCTAAGGTTAAAAATGCCAAGTAACTGGCAACAGAACTAAAAACATTTTTTTAATGTTAAAGTCTCAAGGTCTATTAAAGAACCACATTTTTCCTTCAGACTCCAAGTATAGGAGATGGTTTAGTTGATTGATTTGGGTATTTATCTAAGTTTATGTAGTGTCTGGCCTGAAATGGCTGATCTTGACTGTGAATCATTTTGTTTGTATATGAAGAATTCTTTTCTAATCGAGAATTGTTTCTCTTGATATTATCATTCATTCTCAGACAAAACCTTACCTATTCAAAGAAAATAAATTTGAACCATTCATATGTATGTGGGTAGATATGTTTATATAAATATAGAAATTTGAGTATTTTATTATAAAATGTTTGAGTAAATATTAGGTATAAAATGACTCAAGGAAAGGCTTACATATATATGATCCCAAAACTAAGGCCCCAGGATACCTTATTGAGGTATAATTAAAAAGTAGGTCACATCTGTTTTTCCTGCTCCCTTGCAGCCAGGCTTTCTCCCCATGGGCATTCAAGGTCTTCATAGTTATCTTCTTTTTCCCCAACCACTTTGCCTGCCAGCTGCTTCAGCCTCCACTGCAGTAGTCCAAGATCATTATCTTTTTTGCTCCACTCTTTGGGGCTTTCTTTTTATCAGAAATCTAATCCACTATTATGCGCTAACTCATGTTTATGTCTGGCACTAATTTAGTCTTCTAAGATAAGGAACACACTAAAGTTTACATAACATCCAATCACATTTCCATCAAAAAAATGTCAACAGCATTTCACCCTGAGCTCTGAGGAAAAAGAAGAGTAAGAAAGGAGATAAAAGGCCTCTTAAATTTTCTTAAATTTCAGTATATCACTTTAAATTCAACAAACGTATTTGTGCTCTGCATGATGAGAATGCAAAGATGGCTCCCAGCACTCCAGGAGTTGTTTCCTAGTAGAAGTCGATGGTTCTGCTCTTGTCTATCCAGGAAGTGATTAGACTCCAACTGTCATCCATCCAACCCAGGGTAGATGATACCATGTAGGTATCTACAGCCTAGGAATTCACACTTATCCCTAAGCATTTTACTGTTCCCATTACTTTCAATATGCAGTGGGGCAGGGATGGCAGGCCCAAGGAGAGGTGTTGGGCAAGATGCTTACAATTTAAAATCATGAGATACTTCTTTTGTGAATATCAAGTTTGATCCATATGAGTGTTAGTCCTAAGTTTGCATTCCAAGGTCAGAAAACAGCGTAAAACACACTTCAAGTACTTATATAATGCCCTTAAAAAGCAACCTTATGAATTTATGATAAAGACCTAATCTGTATGACCAGTTTGGCAGTGCCATTCACACCCATTGGAGTCTGTCTTGAACATAGAACAACTTTCTTTGTAGGAAGAAGTGATACATAGTTCCATGCATAGTTTCATGTTGTCACCACTATAGAAAAAGATTTGATCGCTTGTAAAACAAAGCTGTACATTATACTGCCTTTTCTTCTACAGTGAATAGAAAGGAAGAATTAATTTTGTGGACTCGGGGGTTTGGTAAAATAAAAAGCAAGTGATAACAAATTTCTCTTATTATAGAAGACTTGTAACAAATTATTTACTTCTGAAGAAAACCAGCAGTGGGCGATGAAATGTATACATTTATAAGACTTAACAATGAGAAAAAAATAAAAATAGAAAAAAAAATTAAGATAAAAGAAGAATCAAATATCTCTCAGCCTGTTGGCATATTTCTCAGTTAGCTGACTATGGCTAATTTATGCCGGGACCTGATTATATTTTATGCTCCTGATTTAATCTCAGTCTAGGCAAACTTTAACAGTTTTACTTATAATTACAGAAACTTAGTGTTTTCTAATCCTTTGCTTGGGAAGCACAGGAAAAAAAATCCAACATTCTTTTTAATACCACGCCTTGTTGAGCCATTTCCAGGTAAGTGAGTTAACAACCCAAGAATTATCAATGGGATTTTCTTCTTTACAGCAGGAGCCCATTTTTCTTTTCTGGTTCATGTACTCCAATCAAAGACACCACTCAATAGGGCACAGTGTGTGGAGAAGGAGATGGAAGATGGAAGGAGAATGAATGTGGGCACTTTTAAAAAAATTTTGCCCAAGAGAAATATACAGTCATTTGTCAAACCAGTGATTTTACAATGCCATATGCTATGACTGCCAAGAAACACATACACACACAGGAACTACTTCATAGTGAGGTATGTAAAAATATCCGAAGGGGTATAAATGAGTGACTGTGGCTAATCACAAACATTTACCAGAATGCAGCATGGCATTTGAATTCTTCCTAATATATCAGCATTATATTAAATATATCAAGAGTAAGGGAAGTGGTAGAATATTAGAGGAGAAACAAAGAAAGCAAGAAAAACAGAAAAAAGAGATAGATTTGAAAATGTATGCCATGCATGTGTATACGCGTCTATGGTTTTTAAAAGTTTCTACGATAGACAGCACTTGTGAGCAGGGCAATGTTTGGTGCCAACTGCCCTGGGTATACATTTGCTCTTATTTTTAATTTACAAGATGCAGGTCTATGTACATGCCATCAAGGCTACTAGTAATATAAGACTAGTATACAATCCAGATGATATATTTTGCCTATATTATTAGAAATTTTTGGTTTTTATATTGAAAATGATAGCATTTTAAAACATTTATTCAGAAAGTCTCTTCTCCAGTGGCCTAATATTTTCACTCTAAATTGGGTAGGTGAAAGGAGGAAAGTCATGCCACTTGTGGGCTATATTCTACTATAGTTATTACAAAATTCATTGGCCTTTATATTAACAATCCAATTTAGTAAGCAACAGTGGGAAATTAGCTAAGTTAATCAGAATCTGGAGCTCTCAAACATTACTCTTCCCTAATTCCTTTACTTTTTTAAAAAAAGTGTAATGTAGAGAATTTTTTTTTCTTTCACAGAAAGCCTCTGGTAGTAGGAAGAGATGGTTTCCAACTGATGACAGGTGGTGTTTGCATTTATAATTTCCTTATTTTTTATGTTTTGGAATGGATTCAAAGGAAAGAATTATCAGACAAAAGTTGCAGCCCCAGATATCATTTATGACCATTTTCCTGGACATGTGAGATTTATTTTTAGAACAATCATTCTGTACATTAGTGAAAATGAGATAAATCAGGGTGGAAGCCAGGAAGGCATGAACAATACTGCAAAGTTTTGGTCAATAGTCCCTAAAACTTGCCTACTCACAGTCCTCATCTTCTTAAGTAATGTGATTCTCTCTTGATTCTTAGATCATTTCCCAAAATAAAGGCTATGAACTCTCTATACAAAGCTGTCTAACAGGACATCATATAGAGGAATTAAAAACAATTTCTTAAACACAATAATTTAGATTTCAGCATTCATGGTATTTGTTTTAAAAGGTCTAATGATTTTTTTGTTTTTACCTAGGATGCTACAATCTTCAGAGCCTTCTGCATCCAGCACTCTTAAACATATGCTCAGCCTCCAAATGATTAGGTTATTTGACACTCAAATGCTGTCCCCTGGCAATAAAAATCTGACTAGTTCCAGTTGACCACATAAGAAAAAGGAGGATCTGCTGACTCCCACAAAATTTAAGGTAATTATACACACAGTTGGCACATGCTAGTGCTATGATACCTGCCTTGGACCTTCTCCCAGACTTCCTGTCTTTCCTCTGACTTCTAGTGAAAGAATTTACCTCTCTGAGGACTCTTGGCTTCTTTAACATTAACTTAAAGTTACTGTTAGTTAGCACTGACATTAGTGCTGCCCTGAATTGGATAGAAACCATAGCCTTTAATGCAATCCCCTCTTCAGGAACAGCTCCTTCTCTTTCTTTCCAATGAGATTAGGATGTCAGGAAGAAGCACTGAAATTGGCTTGTGCATTTTTTTTTTACGCTTCCATTATCTATAAATACACGTCTCAGTGTAGATGATCATTTAACTAAAAAGAAAATGCTAAGATCAATTTATTAAATAGTTTAATCCACCCATTTAAAATGTAAAATTCAATCATTTTAGTATACGCATAGATATGAGCAATAGTCACCATAGTGAATTTTACAACATCTCATCACCACAAAGATCCTGTACCCTTTTAGCTATCCTTTGTTTCCTATTCCCTGCCTCCAGCATTAAGGAAGCAATCATCTACTTTCTGTCTGTCTATATTTGCCTATTCTGTATATTTTATGTGAATGGAATTACAAAATATGTGGTCTTTGGTGACTGGCTTCTTTCCCCTAGGTTTATCCATGTTGTAGCATGTACAAATCAGTGTTTTGTTCCTTTTTGTGGCTAAATAATATTCCATTATCTAGATATACACATTTTGCTTATTCATTCACCCATTTATGGACATTCAGGTGGTTTTCACTTTGTGGATATCGTGACTAATGACTCCATGAACATTTATGTACAATTACTTGAAAACCTATTTTCAATTATGGTCAAATACTTAAGAGTAGAATTATTTGGTCATATGTAATTCCATGTATAACTTTTAGAAGAACAATTAAAGTTTTTCAGTCACTGCATCATTGTATATTTCCACTTTATGCCCCATTTTGAAACTAGAAAATTGTTATTTATTCAAATAGTAATGGAGGTAGGTATAAAATGGTGACTTTTTATGATTTCTATCCAAGCATTAGTAAAGAAGGAGTTTCATGAATTCTAGTGTCTTCTTTGACAAAGACAATTTTTAGGTTTATATTTAAAGGTTGACTTACAGGTTGGGGCAGTAGTGAAAGGTTTAGATGTTTCAGGCTATATAATGAAATGAAATAAAACACAGTGCTGAGGTAGTCATGAATAGGGCATATAATGATCAGACCAAAGTAATTTACTACCACTATAGCTTGAAATGGTTCAGAAATGGCATAAAGGAAAGAAACAGTAGAAAACATTTATTAGAAAAATACTGTAATGGGGAGCTTAAACAGAGTATAACAGCTTGCTAAACAATATTAAAACAAGTAGAGAGCCCAGATATAAACCAGTATCAGTTTTGTTACCTTAAAGCTACAATTAGCCAAAATTCCTATCCCTACTACTGATTCACTGTTTTGAATGCTTAACACCTAAACAGTGAATACAGTTATTTGGAACATTTTATATTAATGAAAATTAGAGTATCTCATTATCAAACATTTTCATCTATCAATGCATTTATGCTTATGTGTCTAAGCATACATTTCTCCCGCAACCCTAGCACTTTGCTGGATGATTAGAGAATGCAAGATAAATAGTAATGCTGGAGAGGTTTTAGTTTAGATGATACTCAGGGAGAAATACTTGTATAATAATCTAAGGGGGGAAATTGCTGACAGAATGAATGATAAAGGCATTGGCTATGAGATTACCCTGTGAAGTTGTGGCAAGAGTAGGCCTCATGAAAGACAAAAATGAGTGCTAGGAGCTTATGTTTAATGTTTATTGGTGAAGGGAGAGGGGCAGGGAATCCAAGCCTGAGCATACCATGAGTAGAGTTCCCAAAGGCAGGGGTAAGAACAAAATGTTCGGTAGATCACCCATAGAACATTCTATTCAAAGGAATGAATGCATGTGAATGATTAACATAATGAAAGACTGGGAAAACAGATAGTTGTTACATAAATCTAGGTTTCAGAAGTCATGTTAAAACAGTTTACAAAAAAAGAAGAATATCCCTAAACATTTTAAGAGAAAGCGAATTATCATCAAAATAGTGTTCTATAAATGCTTTTAACTCTGGGAAGCAGGATACATTTAAGGCCACATAGAAAAGTGAGAGAAAGGTGTTTCAGGGTCATTGCAAAAATTCAGGATTCTGGTAGTGAGTACCTCCTTTATGGAGACAGAAGGGAAAATGATGGCACAGGCAGAGAAATAGCAGTTGTCAGTGAATGGATTAAACATAATGGGTGGGAAAAGAGAAGTCAAAATAACTCAAACTCAATAACAATCAATAAAAGCAGTTGTGTTGGTTAATACTAAGTGTCACCTTGATTGGACTGAAGGATGCAAAGTATTGACCCTGGGTGTGTCTTTGAGGGTGTTATCAAAGGAAATTAACATTTGAGTCAGGGGGCTGGGGAATGCAGACCCACTCTTAATCAGACAGGCCCAATCTAATCAGCTGCCAGCAAATATAAACAGGCAGAAAAACATGAAAAGGTGAGACTGGCCTAGCTTCCCAGCCTACATACTTCTCCTATGCTGGACGGTTCCTGCCCTAAATCATTGGATGTCAAGTTTTTCTCTGTGATGGATACTTCCTGCCCTCAAACACTGGACTCCAAGTTCTTCAGTTTTAAGACTCAAACTGGTTCTCCTCCTCAAGCCTACAGAGAGCTTATTGTGGGACCTTGTGACTGTGTAAGTTAATACTCAATAAATTCTCATACCTATAAGGGATATATCCTATATATAGGATATATATAATATGTAGGATATATATAATACATAACTATATCCTATTAGTTCTGTTCCCCTAGGGAACCCTGACTACTAATACAGCAGTATTTCGATTATTTTGAAATTGTTGTAGACTACGTGAAAAGTGATCACAAGTCACCAAAGAAATAACATATACCAAAGTGTTTCATGAACTAACGGCATAAAATTTAGCTTTTAAGTTTTTAAAAGCATCTCTCTATTATTTGTGTTTGAATGGATAAACTCAAAAGAAGGATGGGCACAGACTCATTCCAGATTAAATTTTTATTAAAAAAAAAGTAGTTTTCCTTCTAAATTTTGCATACATAAAGTGTGTAAATTTCTCTAAGACATAAGCCAAATAACGGTATCAATGTCTTGAAATCCTCAAACAAGCCACGTAACATTTCTCTATAGGGCGATATAGAATAATGTCAATATCCTCCAACAATATTTTGCTGTTAGAATTTTTTCCTTTTCAAATATTTTTTAGGATTATTTAGAAATATTACGACATTTTTGGAAGATTTAGATTTTTCCAGAATAGTAAGAGAGTATCTGGGACCCTTCGTCTTTCACACATTGCCAGTGGCTTTAGTGATAAATAGAAGCCCTGTGTTCAAATCCACTCCAACCCTGAGGCTAATGAAAGTCAGCACTGAAAAGAAAAAAAATTAAAGAAATAAAAATGAAACGAACAAAAAAGCGTAGTTGTTTTGGAGACATTTAATTCCTTCCCTATGTTCCTATATAGATTCTTCTTATGTTTTCATCTATAGTAATTCTTTAACATGACAAGAGAAAGAGTGGTAGGTAGGTTTCAAAGAGAGAGAAAAAACACTATTTAAAAAATGTGCTTTGGAAATCCACACAGTAGGAAACACAATTTAGTCAGTGCTCATTTAAAGATGAAGCAGCTACAATCTCAGCTTTATCGGAATACCCGACAGGTGGCAGAAGGATGCACTTTTCTCTTTAGCAGCCCTCTAGGAGAATATTTTATTTTCCCTTCCCATAAAGAACAGAACTGATTTAAATTGATGCATTAAACATTTCTGCTGCAGAATCCATGGATCCTTACCACTGGTATAGCAGTTGGAATCACCTGAATATTTTAAATTAAGTTTCGCAATCCAAGTATCACTAAATATTCTGAGTGCAATTATAAAATAGCAAAACCATTTTTCTCTTTTTTGTTCTTAAGTCAACCTAATAAACAGTGTAAAATCTGCACATCTCAATTAGTAAAGTTGTCAGGTTTTCTAACAGATATACTTTGAATATTCAAGAAATCACATGATGCTTGTACTATCTTCCTTTTATTTTAAATGTATTTTTATAAATTTAGAAGCTAACACTGAATGGTGTATTCAACTGAGTACCTGTTCTAAATACATGTCAAGTTAATCTGCTAAATTTGCATCTATTGGAACTTTACTTTTCCCCTCATTCTCTGCTAAACATCTCTAGACCAATTTGAAGACTTCTGTTACAAAACATTTTTGTTAAACAGTGTTTTCACTCTATTATGGAAATCTAAAATTGCATGGTTTGTCTGTTTTTGCTTCAGGACCATGGACAGAGATGCAAAGTGTCCTGTGCCTGTTAAAGGTGGCGATAATCACTGAAATACTTCTGCTCTGTTAAGGATTTGGCATAGTGCCAAAATGAAGAAGCGGGGCTCCTGCTTTTTCCTCAGTTCTAGGATCTGCACTACCTACTCTATAAAACCAACTTCAGAGTGAACTAGGCCATTACAAGAACTCTGATATCTGTTTTGGTCCAGCAACAATATTCAAACACAGAATAAGAATGAATTTAGGAGGAGTTATTAAGATTCATATTTACTTCCTGCTGGATGACCCCTGGAGTGTCATTCATGTTGACTCCAATGGGCCACCCAAGTCCCATATGGAAAGAGCTTCTCCATCTGTAACACCATCTATCCTGAAGGCAGTCTATCTTTATAGTGGTTGTTAGCATGGGGCATTTCTAGCAGATTAATTTTAGCTCAAAGATTACCATTACCTATACCATACTTTTGGAGTTTTCAAGATTCCCCCTAAATATTGGAGGAAATTGGAACCTTACCCTTAACTATTTCCTGTGGGAGAATTTGTTCATTACTTCCAAGAAATAGAAATTATCTCTGGTGAGCTCGAAAGTGAGGTATAATCAATCTTAAGAAAACCAGAATAGGAAGCATGGGCATAAGTTCTATTTCAGAATCCTCATGGTGACTGTCAAACATATTTAACGTTATACACAAAAGGACTAGTGAGAAATAGTGTTTATTTTGAAAATCATTAAACTGCTTTGTAGTCTTTCAATATGAGCACTGTATTAGAAATAAGAGGTATTACTACATTATTACATTTTAAGGTGGTTTTAGTATTTTTATATCAGTGGGAAGTTTTAGTCAGAAATCTTAGCTTATTCCATTCATAAGTGAGTGAGATAGAGGTAAGTGCAAATGAAGCATTAATCTACTAAAACTTTTGTGGGTTTTTTTGCCTCATCTTTATATATTTTGTTTTCTTTTTGTCTTCTGCCAAGTGAAAGAGCCCTGTGTGTCAGTGCCAGGAGGAGCCTGGTAATGATTAATTGACTGAGCTGTCAAACTACAACAGTATGTATATAAGCAGATGAGTACTGTGAGAGGCACAGCCTCTTCCTCTTCTGAGAGAAACTTTGTTTGAAAGTCATTTGTAATTAAGAAATGGTAGGAGGTGGCAAATAAAAAAGGAGGAGAGAGAAATGTCTAAATGAATGTGTCCATTAAGAACTTCATTATTAAGGGAACTTTCAAGCTTTTAAATATGTCCTAATCCTTCTCTATGTTAGCATGTTTTCTGTATATTTTAAGAATTATATTGTAGCTAATAACTAGCAAACTTACAAAGTTTCAGTGGTCAATCTGATATTGCCCATTAAGTCTTCTCTGTGCCTCAGTTCACCTATGATTTTGAAAAATTTACTATTTATTTTTATTTTTTTTTCTGAAAATGGAAGTAAAACCTACCACAGAGGAGTACTATAAAGAAACATACAATTAACAATCTGATGTAAAAATAATATACAGTCATATTAAGTACTGTTTAAGATTCTAATCTCACATTGGGTGGAAGAGGATCTTCATAACAGATATAGACTATTTTCTATATCTGTTAATCAGGTCTCCAAAATCAGGCTTGTAGTTAGTCTTATTTTAATGGAATTTAATATGACAGAAGATACAAGGATTTTGCTCTGTTTTTGTTCAGTTGCCAGTCCCTTGAACTTACTGATATAAGACTGTTCATAAAAGCAGGTTACAATGTTAAATTATCTTTCCTTAGAAGTAGCCTTGTTGTTAAAATTTCAAATGCCAATTCTACTTCTCTTGGCATGAGGAAATGCCTGAACTTTTCAAAAGCATCATTTTTATTTATTTTGAGGGGCTCTGTTGGGAAAAGAGAGGAATACAAATAAATCTTGTGTCCAACATTTTCTGAATTTATGGTATAACTCAGTAGTCTTAACTTTAAGAGGGGCATTCAGTGCTAGATATCTTGAGGGAGGCTTCAAATCTTTAATCATACATGAAACTAACACTAGTTGCTTGGTCTGTGTTCACTTAGCAGTTAGTTCACCATGTTTATCCACTAGCAGTGGGAAGACTGATGTTGCTTAAATGCAACCTTTTCTTTTAAAATATGGATGAGCTATGAACCCAGAACCTAATCAAATACTTAATTATAGAAAACCTCAAAACAGAAGACATATACTTCATATAATTAATTCAGTTACAAGGATAGCTCATCATTATTTCATTGTACTCTGAACTAACTGTACCAAAATTAATCTTTTCTGTAATAAAGAAACTACCTTTTAAAAAGTACAAGCTATATGCAACAATAAATTGGTATACAATCAGAAAATAAACTGGTTCTATAAGTATATGGATATCAAATAATACATTTCTAGTAGCACCTCTATTTGGATATCACTTAACAAGGTTCTATGGATCTTATTCTCAAAAATTTTGTGAAATCGAACTATTAAGATAACAGTTTCATTATTACACTACTTCCACTAATGAACCTATATTTTATCTGCTTTAATGATGATAATAATTAACATTTATCCAGCGGTGGTTATTTATGCCAAGCATTTAAACTTCATAGCAGCACTCAGAGGTAGGTTTCATTTTCCACATGAGGAAACTGAGGTTAAGAAAAGATAATTTAACTTTCTGATCAGTGCATGAGCTTTGACCTGCTCGGTTTCCAACCTGGGATGGCTCACCCCTCCTTAGGCAACCTGGTGGTTCCCTGCTCCAGGAGGTCACCATATTGATGACCAACTTAGTACGAACACCAGATCGCCATAGAGAACTCTTAGGTTCAGGCGATCCTCCTGCCTCAGCCTCCCAAGTAGCTGGGATTACAGGTACGTGCCACCACACCCGAGGATATTTTAACTTTCTAAAGCCATATTAGTTGCTGAACTGGAATTAGAAACCAAATTCATCTGATCCTAAAGCGCATCCTATATCACCACCACCTCCTCCCCTCCACCCCATAACCTGGACCCTGGACACTTTTCCTATTCTGCTCTTTATGACTTCTGCTTTTAAGCCTTTAGTTTTATGTGAGCAAATACTGTTGAATTTTTTTTGTTTGTTTATGTCATTCCAACTTGTTTTACAGGCAGCAGACAATACTAAAGAGTTTTACATGTATCTTCCAGAAGACATGCTTCATTTGTAGGATCTTTGTAAGTTCTCACTTTCTGCTCTAACTGATTGTTAGAGTTTTTCTTGTCACTACAGGATTCATGCTCTTGGTGCTTTTTATTTGATTCCCCATCCAACAACCGAACAATATTTTTATAAATGACTTAAAAACATCAATAAACAAAGAAAAGCAAAACAAAAACACTGGAACAGACAGGTATAATGTACTAGAAACTGGGCTGGAAACTTGGTATAGAGAACTTATTAAAGTCCAGTCCATAAAGTAACTACGTCAAAGAAGACAGGCATGTAAACAAATAAATTAGAATATGGGTAATAAATACAATGGTAGGAACATGGGTATGTAATAGAAACAGTTTTAAGAACTGATTTATTTTTTTGGGGGGGTGCGGGTAAAGGTGGAGGGACAAAAAATTTAAAAAATTACACCTGAGTTCAGTTTTGAAATATAAATAAGATTCTGCCTGGTGGGTGGAGACTTAAGACGGTTATGGGAGGAAAAAGGGATTCCGGGCTGAGGGCAAATATATCATGCATGATCCAGCTAGTCAGGGCATAAGTTCGAAGTATAATTTCCCAAGGATAACTCTAAAAAAGCACTTCTCTGCAAAGCCATCATCCAGAAAATGTCAATGTCCCTCTTTACAAATCCTTCTTGTCAAGAGGTCAGAATACTGGAGTGGCAATTTAAACACTAGTTACATTTATGCTTTATAGGTCTATGTTTTGTATGTTCTCTGAAGGTCTTATTTGATTGCACTATTTATTTTTGTCATTTTATTGACTACCATTCCTAGATCTGCTTATGTTAACAGGATCAGATCAATCATTAATAGCATTCTACAGAAAAAAAAGGGCACAAGGCCCTATTAATGCTGTTATTTCTTTACAATGTTTATTCATAAGAAAAAAATCCAAAGTAGAGTTTGATTGTCCCAGCCATCAAAGATTAAAATAAAGTTGAGAACTACCCTACTAGAATACAGTGCTTGGGGACAAGATGTTAGCAAACACATTTTAGCAATTGTTACACAACCAGGTTTTTTAAAAATAAAATAAAATAAATGTTTTATATATAGTGACTCAATTTAATCTCTACAACATCCTTGTGAGGTGAGCATTACTGTGATTTACATATTACAAGTCTATGAGCTGAGAAACAGAAAGGTTTAGTAACTTGGCCAAGTCACACAGTTTAACGGGATAGAGTTCAAATTCAGACTCAGACAGTTTTGCTTCAAAATCCAAGCTTCTAAATGCTGACTGTGTCATGTCATTGACTAGCAAAACAAAAGACAGCCTTGTTTTCATTAAGGTTATTCAGCAAGTTATTACTTAGCATCTAATAGCTTTCCAGCTCAACTTTTTCAGTGTTCTGTATTAAACAGAAAACAAAACAAAACCAAAACAGACAGAAGTCAAAATTCTTTTGCTAAAGAGGCTTACAACTTTTCTTTAAAGATAATACTTCAAACAAATTGGAAAGCATAGCAAGATCAACTGCAGAAGTAGTAATGAAAAAGCAATAAGCCTTTTTGTTAATAATGATAAAATCATAGTTAATTTCATTATTTTAGTTTGTCAAGAAAATTTTGATTACTCAATGGATGCAGAACTCTAAAAAGGCTAAAAAATACACAACTGATAGGTTAAAAAATCTAACTGGAGATATGTTTTACACCTATGTGGAAAGAAACAGCAATACAAGACTTAAATAAGGAAGAGAAGAATTAGTTAAGAAACACTCATCTATGTCTATTTTGTATATAATTCTTTATCAAGAATAGCAAAATGCAAAACATCTTGTAAGCAAGGTCAGTGATAAGCATTAGTTTATAATTAAACAGGAAACAGAAATCATACATTCCTTCAGAAAGACTGCCAGGTAACAAAGCAACAAATGAAAGCACGCTACCAGAAATGTTGATACGTAAAGTGAAACTATGTAGAATACTCATAAAGATATAAAAATCCCCAGAAACACTTCCAGGAAAATGAGAAGTTTGAACCACTCATAAGGAAATGAAGCATTAATTGGCAGTATACCACAGGACAATCTGTGCAAAGTGCTCCAAAATGCCATGAAGGAAATGAGTTGATGGTAGGAGAGCATGCAAGGCAACTGGACTTGGCACAATAGAGATACACAAAGGATTAGGCTAACATATCATGCTACTGGGAAAGAATGGTGTGGGCAGTCAACAGAAAGTCTTGAATTCTGGGCTTGGAGCTGAAATATGACTCATTAGGCATTTCGGAACCACACTGGTAAATTGGAATAGGAGAGCAAAGAAAAGATTGTCTGGAAGTTGTACGAAGGATGAATAAGAGTATGTGTGAAAGACTGATGGCAGGTCAACAACTCAAAGTGGTTGGACACCAAAGCTAAGACAGAAACTGTAAGATTTAGAAACAGAGCTGAGGTTGAGAGATTTGGCAAGGGAATGGCCAAGTGACTGATTAGAAGTTATTAAGGCAGGAGGTCCCTGTGGAAGATGACTGAATAGGAATAGCTCTGGAGTCCAGTTCCTAGTGAGAATGCAGAGGGTGAGTGATCACTGCATTTCCAAATGAATTTTTACTGTCCACAGACCAGAAGCTTCCTGGGCAAAAAAAGTGCCACGAGTCTCCAGCATGGCTGTTTCAGCTGGTGCAGCGAGCCTCCACACAAAAATTCACACGAATCTGGGCGGCCATTTCAACTGGCTCCTGGAACAACAGGGAGATGGAGTCGCCCCTTTGACTGAAAAAAAGGGGGCTGAAACAGGGAGCCAGGTGATCTGGCTCAACGAGTCCCACCCCCACGAAGACTAGCAATCTGAAATGCTCTGGATTGAGAGTTTTACAGCAAGTACAGCTGGACCCAGAACAGTCCAGCTCTGTAGGGGGAAGGGCGTCTGTCATTACTGAGGTAGTCCGCCATTACTGAGGCAGTCCACCATTACCAAGGCAGTCTGTCATTAAAGAGGCACTCCACCATTACCAAGGCAGTCTGCCATTACTGAGACAGGCCACTATTACTGAGGCAGATCGCCATTACCAAGGTAGTTCTAACTATACCTCTATAAACAAAACCACAAGGAAGTTCACACAGCAGCTGGGCAGAGCCCACAGCAGCTCAGCAACGCCTCTGCTGGCAGACTGTGACTAGGCTACCTCACTGGGCAGGGCATCTCTGAAAAAGGCAGCAGCACATCAGGAACTTATAAATAAAGCCCCACCTTCCCAGGAAAAAGGCAATTATGAGTTCCGCTGCAGCAGACTTAAACATACCTGCCCAGCAGCCCTAAATGGAAAAACAGAGCTCACAGCTCAGCCCATGAGCTCCTATAAGGGACAGACTGTCTCTTCAAGCAGCTCCCCAACCCCCGTATATCCAAAGAGACACCTCATAAAGGAGAGCTCAGGCTGACATCTGGCAGCTATCCTTCTGGGACAAAGATAACAGAAGAAGAAACGGGCAGCAACCCTTACTGTTCTACAGTCATCGCAGGCAAGCAGGGTCTGGAGTGGACCTCCAGCAGTCCTATAGCAGAGGAGCCTGACTGTTAGAAGGAAAACTAAAAAACAGAAATAACTTCATCAGCAACAAAAAGAAAGTCCACACAGAGACCCCATCCAAAAGTCACCAACTACAAAGACCACAGGTAGATAAATCCACAAAGACGGGAAGAAACCAGTGCAAAAAAGATGAAAATACCCAAAACCAGAACACCTCTCCTCCTCCAAGGGGTCACAACTCCTCACTGCCAAGGGAACAAGGCTAGATGGAGAATGAGTCTGATGAATTGACTAAAACAGGCTTCAGAAAGTGGGTAATAACAAACTTCTCTGAGCTAAAAGAACATGTTCTAACCCAATCAAAGAAACTAAGAACCTTGAAAAAAGGTTTGACAAAATGCTAACGAGAATAAACAGCTTAGAGAAGAATATATATGAATTGATGGAGCTGAAAAACACAACATGAGAACTTCGAGAAGCATACACGAGTTTCAATAGCCGAATCGACCAAGCAGAAGAAAGGATATCAGAGACTGAAGATCAACTCGATGAAATAAAACGAGAAGGCAAGATCAGAGAAAAAGGAGTAAAAAGAAATGAACAAAGCCTCCAAGAAATATGAAATTATGTGAAAAGACCTGCATGTGATGGAGAGAATGAATCCAAGCTGGAAGATACTCTTCAGGATATTACCCAGGAAAACCTCCCCAACCTAGCAATATTCAAGTCCAGGAAATACAGAGAACACCACAAAGATATTCCTCAAGAAGAGCAACCCCAAGGCACATAATCGTCAGATTCACCAGGGTTGAAATGAAGGAAAAAATGCTAAGGGCAGCCAGAGAGAAAGGTTGGGTTACCCACAAAGGGAAGCCCATCAGACTCACAGCAGATCTCTCAGCAGAAACCCTATAAGCCAGAAGAGAGTGGGGGCCACTATTCAACATCCTTAAAGAAAAGAACTTTCAACCTAGAATTTCATATCCAGCCAAACTAAGCTTCATAAGCGAAGGAGAAATAAAATCCTTTATGAACAAACAATTGCTGAGCAAACAATTTCCTCGCCACCAGGCCTGCCTTACAAGAGCTCCTGAAAGAAGCACTAAACATAGAAAGAACAACCAGTACCAGCCACTCCAAAAATGTACCAAATGGTAAAGGGAATGGACACAATGAAGAAACTGCATCAACTAACGGGCAAAACAACCAGCTAGCATCAAAATGGCAGGATCAAATTCACATGTAACAATATTAACCTTAAATGTAAATGGGCTAAATGCTCCAATCACAAGACACAGACTGGCAAATTGGATAAAAAGTCAAAACCCATCAGTGTGCTGTATCTAGGAAACCCATATCATGTGCAAGGATATACATATGCTCAAAATAAAGGGATGGAGGAAGATTTTCCAAGTAAATAGAAAACAGAAAAAAAGCAAGAGTTGCAATCCTAGTCTCTGATAAAATAGACTTTAAACCAACAAAGATCAAAAGAGACAAAGTAGGACATTACATAATGGTAAAAGGATCAATGCAACAAGAAGAGCTTACAATCCTAAAGATATACACACCCAATACAGGAGCACCCAGATACATAAAGCAAGTTCTTAAGGACTTACAAAGAGACTTAGACTCCCACATGATAATAGTGGGAGACTTTAACACTCCACTGTCAATATTAGACAGATCGAAACAGAAAATTAACAAGGATATCCAGGACTTGAATTCAGACCTGGACCAAGCAAACCTAATAGACATTTACAGAACTCTCCACCCCAAATCCACAGAATATACATTCTTCTCAGCACCACATCATACCTACTCTAAAATTGACCACATAATTGGAAGTAAATCACTCCTCAGCAAATGCAAAAGAACGGAAATCATAACAGTCTATTAGACCACAGTGCAATCAAGTTAGAACTCAGAATTCAGAAACTAACTCAGAACCACACAGCTTCATAGAAACTGAACAACTGGCTCTTGAATGTTGACTAGATAAACAATGAAATGAAGGCAGAAATAAAGATGTTCTTTGAAACCAATGAGAATGAAGACAAAATGTACCAGAATCTCCGGGACACATTTAAAGCAGTGTCTAGAGGAAAATTTATAGCAATAAATGCTCACATGAAAAATGAGGAAAGATCTAAAATCAACACTCTATCATCAAAATTGAAAGAGCTAGAGGGGCAAGATCAAAAAATCTGAAAAGCCAGCAGAAGACAAGATATAATTAAGTCAGAGCAGAACTGAAGGAGAGATACAAAAAACCCTTCAAAAAATTAATAAATCCAGGAGCTGGTTTTTTGAAAAGATCAACAAAATAGACTACTAGCCAGATTAATAAAAAAGAAGAGAGAAGAATCAAATAGATGCAATAAGAAACGATAAAGAGGATATCACCACAGATTTCACAGAAACACAAACTACCATCAGAGATTACTACAGACAACTCCATGCATATAAACCAGTAAACCTGGAAGAAATGCATAAATTCCTGGACACTTGCACCCTCCCAAGCCAAAACCAGGAAGAAGTCAAAACCCTGAATAGACCAATAACAAGGGCTGAAGTTGAAGTAGCAATTAATAGCCTACCAATCAACAAAAGCCCAGGTCCAGATGGGTTCACAGCTGAATTCTACCAGACATACAAAGAGGAGCTGGTACCACTCCTTCTGCAACTATTCCAAACAATCCAAAAAAAGAGAATCCTTCCCAAATCATTTTATGAGACCAACATCATCCTTATACCAAAACCAGGCAGATACTCAACAAGAAAAGAAAAGGTCAGGTCAATATCCATGATGAAGATAGATGCAAAAATTTTCAATAAAACACTTTTATTGAAGTATTGCAACAGCACATCAAAAAGCTTATTCATCATGATCAAGTAGGCTTCATCCCAGGGATGCAAGGCTGGTTCAACATGTGCACATCTATAAACATAACCCACCATATAAGCAAATCCAAAGACAAAAACCATATGATTATCTCAATAGATGCAGAGAGGGCCTTTGACAAAATTCAACAGCGCTTTATGCTAAAAACTCTCAATAAAGTAGGTATTGACAGAACTTATCTCAAAATAATAGAAGCTATTTATGACAAACCCATAGCCAATATCATACTGAATGGGCAAAAACTGGAAGCATTCTCTTTGAAATCTGGCACTAGAAAAGGATGTCCTCTATCACCCCTCCGACTCAATATAGTATTGGAAGTTCTAGCCAGAGCAATCAGGCAAGAAAAAGAAATAAAGGGTATTCAATTAGGAAAAGAGGAAATCAAATTGTCTCTATTTGCAGATGACATGATTGTGTATTTAGAAGTCCCCATCATCTCAGCCCAAAATCTCCTGAAACTGATAAGCAGCTTCAGCAAAGTCTCAGGATACAAAATCAATATGCAGAAATCACAAGCATTCCTATACATCAATAACAGACTTAAAGAAAGCCAAATCAAGAATAAACTGCCATTCACAATTGCTACAAAGAGAATAAAATACCTAGGAATACAACTAACAGAGGATGTAAAGGACCTCTTCAAGTAGAACTACAAATCACTGCTCAAGGAAATAAGAGAGGACACAAACAGATGGAGAAATATTCCATGCTCATGGTTAGCAAGAATCAATAATGTGAAAATGGCCATACTGCCCAAAGTAATTTATAGATTCTATGCTATCCCCATTAAGCTAACTATGACCCTCTTCACAGAATTTGAAAAAACCACCTTAAACTTCATATAGAACCAAAAGAGAGCCTGTATAACAAAGTCAATTATAAGCAAAAAGAACAAAGCTGGAGGTATCATGTTACCTGACTTCAAACTATACGACAAGGCTACAGTAATAAAAACAGCATGGTAATGGTACCAAAACAGAGATATAGACCAATGGAACAGAACAGAGGCCTCAGAGGCAACGCCACACATCTACAACCATCTGATCTTTGACAAACATAACAAAAACAAGCAATGGGGAAAGGATTCCCTGTTTAATAAATGGTGTTGGGAAAACTGGCTAGCAATGTGCAGAAAGCAGAAACTGGACCCCTTCCTGACACTGTACAGTAAAATTAACTATAGATGGATTAAAGACTTAAACATAAGACCTAACACCATAAAAACCCTAGAAGGAAACCTAGGCAAAACCATTCAGGACATAGGCATAGGCAAGGACTTCATGACTAAAACACCGAAAGCATTGACAACCAGAGCCAAAATAGACAAATGGGATCTAATTAAACTCCAGAGCTTCTCCACAGTAAAAGAAACAATCATTAGAGTGAACTGGCAACCAACAGAATGGGAAAAAATGTTTGCAATCTACCCATCTGACAAAGGGCTAATATCCAGAATCTACAAAGAACTAAAACAGATTTACAAGAAAAAAAACCCATTCAAAAGTGGGAAAGGATATGAACAGACACTTTTCAAAAGAAGACATATATGAGGCCAACAAACATATGAAAAAATGCTCATCATCTCTGGTCATTAGAGAAATGCTAATCAAAACCACATTGAGATACCATCTCACGCCAGTTAGAATGACAATCATTAAAAAATCTGGAGACAATAGATGCTGGGGAGGATGTGGAGAAATAGGAACACTTTTACACTGTTGGTGGGAGGGTAAACTAGTTCAACCATTGTGGAAGACAGTGTCACGATTCCTCAAGGACCTAGAAATAGAAATTCCATTTGACCCAGAAATCCCATTACTGTCTATATATCCAAAGGATTATAAATCATTCTATTATAAATACGCATGCACACGTATTTCATTGCAGCACTATTTACAATAGCAAAGATCTGGATCCAACCCAAATGCCTATAGATGATAGAATGAACAAGGAAAATGTGGCACATATACACCATGGAATACTATACAACCATAAAAAACGATGAGTTCCTGTCCTTTGTAGGGACATGGATGAACCTGGAAACCATCATTCTCAGCAAACTGATACAACAACGGAAAACCAAACACCACATGTTCTCACTCATAGGTGGGTGTTGCACAATGAGAACACATGGACACAGGGAGGCGAGCATCACCCAGTGGGGTCTGTTGTGGGGGACTAGGGAAGGGACAGCTGGGGGTAGGGAGTTTGGGAGGGATAACATGGGGAGAAATGCCAGATATAGGTGATGGGGATGGAGGCAGCAAATCACATCGCCATGTATGTACCTATGCAACAATCCTGCATGTTCTGCAGGTGTACCCCAGAATCTATAGTGCAATAAAATATATTTTTTAAAAAAGAAGTTATTAAGGCAACCCTAAATTTTTCATTTGAAATAATTTATTGGAGAATAAATATTAAAGGACCAAGGGAAAGAAGCCATTAGAAAAGGAGTTGAAGGACTGTTTGGAAGAGGAAGAAGAGGAGGTTGGGAGAGGAGGAGTATTCTTATTCCCAGAATGAAAAGGAAGATGGGGGAGGAAGAGGGAGGAGGAGGAGGAGGGGAGGAGGAGGAGGAGGATTAAGTAGAAAAGAAAAAGGAGAATTTCGGGGAGGGTGTGTGTGTGTGTGTGTTGTGATTAATCTAAAAGAATCATTATGGTCATGATAAGTACTGTCAGTTAATCAATTCTACAAAATTTCCTTTTATCTTTCAATTACCTCAGCAGTAGCTTTATATTTACTGTACACCCACAGTATACTGAGTACTGGTAGAAAAATCTGTATGTTGTTGCTGGCAGTATCCTAAGATGTATGTTGTTCAGGTAGAACTAGAAGGTGTTAATTGATAATTGGACTTTATGGAACAAGATAATGTTTTTGCTGTGCATATTTGCCTCCGTAATATCAAGAACACGAAGAATTTTCATAGGAATGGAGAGATTTCTGAAATGTGTTTCCTGCACTTAGTATTTCTCATGAATATTTCTAATACTCATTCACAATGCATTCAGGTGTTAACTACAGCCTAACAAATGCATAGGTGGATATGAACACACTGTTTGTAAATTGTAGCCTTTGTAGAATGCCACATTGTTTAAGTCCCTGTAGCACTGAATGTGAAGCAGAGCCCACTCTGCTCTATCCATCTCTTGACAATGCATCCGAGGAAAATAGAAAATGATGGCCTCCCAAATCTGCACATTAGTGAACACAAACTCAGCCATACAGTGACATCTTTCTCCTTAAAAATAATGATGCAGGCTGTCTCCATTACTTAAGAAAGCCAGAGCTCACACTGAAAGGTGTCAAAAAACACTGTATTATCCCACTTTGCCTGGAGGTGCCTTGACAGCACCTTTCCTGCCATAAGAATGGATTACAGGCAGGGCGGTAATCAGCCAAGAAGTTAGCAAGAATAAGTTCTTTTAAGAGCAGAGTGTGAACCTGTGAACATAATAAAAGGAGTTTACCACTATATTGACTAAGGGAACACTTAGCTCCCTGCTGCCTTAAACTAATTAGGAATAGCATGATCACTTGCTACAAGTTAGTGAAGGGCAGCAGGGACTTGTCCTTTGATAAAAAAAAACCTGATGAGTGCTCTGTAGAGCCCACTGAGTAACAACTATGTTGAGCTCCAAGGATCTCTGGTGAAAGGTGCCATAGGGAGGCATAGAGACAAACCAATGTGGGGAAAAGTGAGAGACAAACAGATGGAAAATGAAAGGGAGAGAGAGGCATGAGAGGAACTGGATGATGCTTTACACAGGCAACAGAAGGAGAAAGCAAGAGTCAAAGACAGAATAGGAGAGACACCAAACTAAATTCAAACAGTTTAGTTCAACAGATTTAACACAGCCTAATTCAGCAGGATTCTCTGAGATGTCCACTCAATGTGCACAATTCTTTCCAGTTTACCACTGAAGAAATCCCCTAAATGTCCCACAATAGCAAGTGTTCTATTATTTCTCTAAGTTTTCCACCTGCTCACCTAATCAACTCAGCAGACTCTAACTGGCTAATTCTGATATCCTAGTGAGAAGCAGAACTCAAGGGAGACTTCAGATTAAGGAGAGCCAACATTATCATACAAGTCCAGTACATGGAAGGCATTGTGAGAGGAAGAAAACCCAGATGTGAAAAGAGCCAAGACTTGAAATCTTTCTTCTTTTCATTTTTAAATTAGGTTTGTCTGTCTGTAGGAGACCAGTTGATTTCCTTAGTCCTCTATCTGGGAGTATGGCTGCTGCTACCGAGTTGGTCTTCAGGGCATTACATTCTTCTTTATATACTTAGACCTTTATGATGATACCTATTTATTAAAAACTTACTACACGTTACTTGTGGTTCTGGAAGTCAAAACTATGTCATTTCTTTTACCTCTTACAAAAATGCTATGAGAATATTACTAGCCTCAGAAGATTATGCTGAAAGTTCAGAGAAGGTAAGTAAATGTCCAAAGTCCAGGTAAACAGGAGGTTGCAGCCCTCACATTCAAGCCCAGGCATGTGCACCCCAAAGTTAAAATTTCTTTCACTCATTTACTATTATCCCTCAGTTTTTGGTAATAAGGAGGTGAAATTTTACTAAGTGACATATTATTTTTAAAAAATTATAAAAATAGGTAAGTAGATAGATTTACCAAGAAGAATTCATAAAATATAATGTGGACTGAGACCATCAGCTTGTTTGGATGAAGATATTAGGTTCACAGATTGTCAGGGCTTTTTTTTCTCATCCAATTTCAACTAGTTTAATTTTTCAGCAATACATTCTCTGCTTAGACACACAGGCTAGTCTTATGCTCCAAAGAAATTCTACTTCTTAATCCAGAGTTTAAAGCTAGCATCTATGCCCAAATGGGTAATCCCTCTGAGCTTCTCCATCAAAGGTCCTGGCCATTGACATCTTCTGATATCTAAATGTTACTTTTTTCACTGGGATTTTTTCTTTAATTTCATTTTTTTTTTTTTTGGGGTATCTGAAGAGTATCTTGGAGTCTCCACTCAATTGCATAACAAATTTGGGATTCCTAAAGAATAGTACACCCTTTTGAAAATATTTGGTTATATACAGATTCTCAAATTCACTAATAATCTCCCATTTATCAGCAAATTCCCTGCTAGCTCCCAACCCACAAAATCACCATCATCTCTTGTATGAATTGGTTCAACAGCTTCTAACCTTGCTGTTCTGCTTTCATCATTTGTCCCCTATTGTCTACTTTTCAGAGTGGAGAGAAGCCAGAGCGATTCTTTGACATTCTAAATCAGATCAGATTGTGTCTTCGTCATCTACTCAAGGCCTCTTCTGTCTTTCCTTGTCACTCAAAGTAAAATCTAAACTCCTTACCACGGTTTAGAAGGCCCTGCAGAGTCTGCTCTTTGTCCATTCCTTTCAGCTATACCAGCCCACTTGCTGTTCCTCCAACATAAGAATTCCTATCTGACAAAGGGCTGATATCCAGAGTTTACCACGAACTAAGGTAGATTTACAAGAAAAAAACAAACAAGCCCATTCAAAAGTGGGTGAAGGATATGAACAGACACTTTACAAAAGAAGACATACATGAGGCCAACAAACATATGAAAAAATGCTCATCATCACTGGTCATTAGAGAAATGCAAATCAAAACTACATTGAGATACCATCTCACGCCAGTTAAAATGGCAATCATTAAAAAATCTGGAGACAACAGATGCGGGAGAGGATGTGGAGAAATAGGAACACTTTTACACCGTTGGTGGGAGTGTAAATTAGTTCAACCATTGTGGAAGACAGTGTGGCGATTCCTCAAGGACCTAGAAATAGAAATTCCATTTGACCCAGCAATCCCATTACTGGGTATATATCCAAAGGATTATAAATCATTCTACTATAAGGACACATACACACGAATGTTCATTGCAGCACAGTTTACAATAGCAAAGACTGGAACCAACCCAAATGCCCATCGATGATAGACTGGACAGGGAAAATGTGGCACATACACACCATGGAATATTATGCAGCCATCAAAAACGATGAGTTCGTGTCCTTTGTAGGGACAGGGAAACCATCATTCTCAGCAAACTGACACAAGAACAGAAAATCAAACACCGCATGTTCTCACTCATAGGCGGGTGTTGAACAATGAGAACACATGGACACAGGGAGGGGAGCACTACACACTAGGGTCTGTTGGGGGGAAACAGTGGAGGGGACAGCATGGGGTGGGGAGTGGGGGAGAGATATCATGGGGAGAAATGCCAGATATAGGTGAAGGGGAGGAAGGCAGCAAATCACACTGTCACGTGTGTACCTAAGCAACAATCTTGCATGTTCTTCACATGTACCCCAAAACCTAAAATACAATAAAAAAAGAATTCCAAGTATGTTTCCACCTCAGGCACTTTGTACCTACTGGTCCCCCTGCTCAAAATGCACTTCCTCCAATAATCATACATCTCTCACTATCCATTTTTCTCGAGTTCTCTACTTAATATCACTTTCTGTACTTAAATATCACTTTGTCAGTAAAGCCTTCCTGACAACTCATGTTTCTTTGATTAATATTTTAAGATGATCTTTTTTACTGTTTAACATCTCTGAGAATTGGATGCATCTTAGGATTGGTGACATTTTACTATTAGAATTGGAAGCTCTTCTTTTAGTTGGTATTTAATATAGTTACATATTTGCAATTGTTGATGTCTTTGGTTTAATGAAATGTAACAATTTAGCACTACCTGTTTCTTTCTGCAGCATGCCCTTTTTGCCCACTTTATTTTTCTTCATGTCACCCAGATGTACGAACAGTAACAGGTTGTGCCACTCCAAAATATACCTCCTGGGCATATAGATTATTTTGAGCTAAAGGTCATTGAGAACCAGCAGACTCAAGAAAAGCTCTAAAACAGGGTCCAAGTTTTCCATTTGTAAATAAAAGTTATATTTAATTTTTAAAAACCCAATTGTAGCGGTGTCTCCCTCTTCTTTACCAGGGAAAGGAGGGATCTTAGCTTTTATCAGTGGAGAAACTTAAATTTGCACAATAAAACTTATTTAAAAACTCTTGTTCACCAGACTTTATTTCCAACTTTTATTTTAGGCTCAGGGATACATGTGCAGGTTCGTTACATGGGTAAATTTCATGTGACTGAGGTTTGATGCATGAATAATCCCATCACCCAGATCCCACAGGTAGTTTTTTGGTCCTCACCCCCTCTTTCTCTAACCCCTCTAGGAGTCCCCTGTGTCCATTGTCCCCATCTTTAAGTCCAGGTATACTCAATGCTCCAGACTTGTCTTGATCACCTTCCTATGACTTGAAGCCCCAATCCCCTTTTTGCTTGTTATAGCCTAAGAAAATACATACAAACAAGTTCTAACCACTACTTTGAGTTACACGTCTCTGAGCACTCCCACTTGAAAGTACAACGCTCAAGTTAATAAAATTCTGCTTTTCTCGTATGAATATGTCTTTGGTCAATTTTATTTCCAGGGGCCCAGCTGGGGAACCTATGATGGATAGAAGAAGAGATTATTTCTCCTTCCTTACAGGTAGGTATACTATATATGAAATAATTTGTTTATTTTCTTCTTCAATTAGAAAGTCAGCTCCCTAAGAGGAGGAACTTTGTCTTCTGGATCACAGTTTTACTTCTATGTCCAAAATTGTGCTTGGCGTGTATTAGAAACTACATAAAATCTTGTTGAATGAGTAAATGAAAGATTCTCTTTGATGCATCTCTCAGATATGAGTCCTGCTGTCCTAACTACTAATGAGATAGTTAATAGAAAGAAATGAGACACTGTCCTGTAGACAGTAATGGGGGAATATAGACTCTCCTGAAGCCATATGCAAAAAAAAAAAATTGGAAATAAACTGCTGAAAATCCAGTAAAACAGCATAGGCATATTTTACAAATAATAAAGTCTTAAAATACCTTTACAGCTTAATGGGAAAAAAAGCACAAAAAAAATTCTAATAACATTGATAGCAAATAAACCTTGACAAGAGGCTGTGTCAGATCATGACAAATGGTTTTTAAATAACCATTTCTAAGGTAATTCATTCGGGAATTTGAACAACTCATTTTTAATAACCGATTTCTATTTTCAATTGTTCCTGAAGACATGCTGATTTTATTCAGAACACCAACCACAAGAGACAACAGTGTCCCCTTTGTATGTGCAGCCACCAAGAGGAAGGAGTTGCTAAAACTCCTAAGCTACCCAAGTACATCCATTAGCAGAGAATCAAGTCTATGCACAGATTTCCAAAAGCTGTGAACTATTTTACAGTATTTATATTTTATGGGATTTTAAGGGGTTTTTGTAGTAAGCCTCTGTAAATAAATGATTTACTAGTGTAGCCACTGACCCACGATATTATTCCCTTTGTTTTTGTAACTCAGTGTAACCTTTACAATTCTATGAGTCGGGGCTCCAGGAAGTAGCCTCCAATTCATTCAAACAAAGGAACCTATAGCAATCCCATGAACTCATCTGCTAACAGTCTCCAAAATTTGATGTTCAGATGTTCTTCTATGGACATAGGCATTTATTTCAGCATGTTATGGACAGCAGACTTGTCTGTGGAAATGTAGTTACTTTGATTGGCAGATGTCCCTGTGAATGTATCTCCCTCACTAAGGTTATATTTTCTGTCTTCTAACTTAACAGTCAGACCAATTTTAAGAAAAATTGGGTTGAGAGAAATATTCTGAGACTGAAGCTTTCTCTGTCAAATACTGTACCCTGGGGCCAATTTATACAGCTGGGGGAGAATGGGCACGGAATATGATGATTGACAGACCCTTGGGAACAAGAGTGCTTTCTAGTGTCACAATCGTCTTTATATATTTTGTCTTGGTTTCAGAGGCCCTTAAATAAAAACTACCCTCCACTCAAAATAATGTACTCATCGTGATTCCAGAAGACACTATTCTCCTTTGAAAATAAAAACAAAAACCATGATCTTCTCTTTCAACTCTGGGTCCTAGCTCTCTAGCATTTGCACTTGAAAGTTTTCCAACACCTTTGAAGTGAGAGACTTGAGATTTTTTCGGCTACTTAGAGTACATGGTTCAGTAGACCTCAATGTTCCTGGACGGTTGATTTTTTTTCTATCCTTTTAGTCACAGGAAAAGCTCCTATGTTACAACTCAGTACCGTGTCAGAGCGACACTGCTTCAATAACCCCTCTACTCCTGCTCACTGCTCGTGAATCTCGTCAGACCTAGAGGAAGGCTTCTTTCATTTCATGTCTGTCATGTGCTGCACAGGGGGAGGATAAAAAATCACATCTTTAAAAAATAAATATCTCTGTACATTTATTAAAATTTTCCCAGGGAAAATTAAAATTTTTCAAAACAAAGCTGCAAATGAATTGACCAGTCATCTACCTCACATGCGGCTACACAGAACAGTTGGGTTTGCATTACTGGTTCATTCCAAATAGGATGCTATGCAAACCAACTCTAAATGTCATTTGACCTCAACTAGGAAAGCAACCTTTTAAATGAATGGATCGTTTCTATACATTGCACAACTTATCTACTCCATCATGCAAGATGCACACACACTTTTTCCTATAATGATTATCCTTGACAGTCAACACTCTTTTGAGCAAACTGGCCCTGACATCCCTCATGGGAAATACCTATTAATGTATTAAATAGTCTGTAAGAGATTACAGAGTGGGATCTATAATTAACTCTAGAGCAGTTGGCATTAAACTATAGTGTGTGTAAGATTCAACTAAGGCCCTCGTTAGAGTAACTGAATCAAATTCTCAAAGTGGGGCCTGAGAGTCTGAATTTTGATCATGCATGCTGGATGAATTTGATGCAAATGATTTACAGGCCAGACCCAGGAAGGCCCTGGCTCACAGAACTGACTTCTCCATGAAAAGTTTATGGAATAACCACACTCACTTAAAGGTAAGTTCCTCCTTAGGCTTACCATGTCATCCAATATAAAGTTTTTTTTTTATGGAGGTATTGGGAGGCTACCAGGCACTATCTCTTAAAATGTGAGTATGTTAACCTGAAAAATAAATGTATTTGGTATGTCAGGGACTACCAATATACTGAGCATAGAAAACATTTTGCTAGGCTTCCATCAGGAATGGAACTGCAAGGAATTAGAATAAGCAAACATTAATGGAAAGGGGTTAGAAACATTTGGAATGAGTTACTGCAATAGGAGTTCAGGCAAGCGAGGGAAGAGTAAACAATCAATGAGGAGGTACAAGGAACAGGAATTCTAGATATGATTGAATAATATAATGACCATACCTCCATATTACCTTCCAGTTTACAATGTGTTTTCATGTACACTTTAAAAAGTTTCTGTTTATGACCATCCAGTAAAGAAACGTATAGTATCAGAAGTGTAATAATTAGCAAAAATGTCTCAAGTCCAATTTTTCTGGGTTTAAATCTCTTTTTAGTCACTTCCTTCCTTTGTGAAAAATTTAACCTTTCAGGGTTTCAGTGCCCTATCTGTGTACTAGGAACAATGATAATGCTTACCTCATGGGGCTGTAACAAAACTCAATAAAATGAATGCAAAATATTTGGTCATCACAATGTCTGACACTTAACACAAGCTCAAATGTAAATTTTCTTATTTTTTACTTGAAAGGGAAACAGACTCAGAAAATTACGTGACTGGCTCATTACACAGTGATTATGTTTGGAAGGACTGAACTCCAGTGTTTCTGACTCCTAAGTTACATTCCAGCTCTTTCTTCTATACCAGATTTCTTTAAAAGGACAAGTTAAAGATCAAGAAATGAATACCTCGCCTAATTCATAGTGACTTTAAACAGTACATTTATAATCCACACCTTGCTTATTGTGACAAAGGCCACTGTGAAACTGGCCTAGCATATTGTCTCAAATACCTTTTACAAATACTGGTTGAGTATGTCTTATTCAAAATGCTTGGGACTAGAAGTGTTTCCGATTTTGGATTTTGTCTGATTTTTGAATATCTCTATTATGTTGGCTCAGCTACCCTTCTCCAAAAATCTGAAACCCAAAATGCTCCAGTGAGCATTTCCTTTGAGTATCATGTTGGTGTTCAAAATGCTCCAGAATTTAGATTTTCAGATTAGGGATACTCAACTTATACAATAAAACTAGAATAAATTCTGATTCATGGTTTGCAACAATCCCAGATCTGTGGGACTATCCAACTGCTGTTTTATTTGTGTATACATTCGTTTTAAATTTCCATTTTTATTTTAGATTGAGGGTGTATATGTGCAGGTCTGTTACAAGGGTATATTGTGTGATGCTGAGATTTGGGCTTCTACTGATCCCATCGCTGAGACACTAAACATAGTTCTCACCAGGAAGTTTTTTAGCCCTTGCTGCCCTCCCTTCCTCCTTCCTTTTGGAATCTCCAATGTCTACTGCTCTCACCTTTATGTCTGTGTGAACCCAAGATTTTGCTCTCACTTTTAAGTGAGAATATACAATATTTGATTTTCTGTTTCTGTGTTAATTAGCTCAGGATAATATCCTCCAGCTGTATCCATATTACTGCAATGAACATGCTTTCATTGTTTTTTATGACTGTGTACTAGTCCATGATGTACAGGTACTATATTTTCTTCATCCAGTCTACCATTGATGAGCACCTAGGTTGATTCCATGTCTTTGCTATTATAAATAGTGCTACAGTGAACATACATATGCATGTATCTTTATGACAGAAAATTTATATTCCTTTGGGTATATACCCAGTAATGGGATTGCTGGGTTAAATGGTAGTTACATTTTTAGCTCTTTGAGAAATCTCCAAACTGCTTTCCACAGAGGTTGAACTAATTTACATTCCCACCGAACAGCATATAAACATTCCCTTTTCTCTCTATCCTCACCAACACTTGTTATTCTTTAACTTTTTAATATTAGCCATTTGACTGGTGAGACAGAGTATCTCATTGAGGTTTTGATCTGTCTTTCTCTAATGATTAATGATGTTAAGCATTTTTTCATGTGTTTGTTGGCTGCTTTCTTCTTTTGAGCTGTGTCTGTTCTTGTCCTTTGTCCACTTTTTAATGGGTCAACTGCTGTTTTAAATGCAAGATTTCAAGCAAATCCTTGAATATTACTAGATTCAGTGAGGTCCTTGGAGATGTCCTGAAGAGTCCAATTAGAGTTTTTTCTGAGCAGACACTGAGTTCTCCTCGTAACTCTAGGGTTTAGATCTGTGTTTCGACATCCCTGTTGGCACTGGAATCCCTGGCTTCCTGCTTCCTTGGAGTTCCCCTAGAGACAAGAGTCCCCTGGAGTACAAATGGAGACACCACAAACATTACATTGCTTTGCCAATTGCACCACCAGCTTCCCTTTGGGAAAATCCAAGAAGAATAACGTAGACAAAGATGTCCTGATTCTGGGAGCCAATCAAGATGATGCCCTAAAAGATGACACTGACTGCAGGCAAAGGACTGCTAAGTCCTTTGTTAGGAGTCTCTAGACTCCTAACTGACTCTCCAGTTACCTGTGCAGAGTTGAGTATATTACAGCTATCTAAAATAGCTTGCTAAATACTCCCTCAAATCTTTTATTCCATACACACATAGAATATATGCATGTATATATTATAAGAAAAAAAACAGTGGTGATATTATCTGTTTTTGCCAAACAAGAATGTACAAACTCTACAGCAATTGTGATCGAGAATACCACAGACCAGCATACTCTCTTTCCCTCACCACTAGCCCCACAATCATACAGAGCATGAAACTTTAATACATAGGCCGATGACATTTACTTTTTTCCATGGGGAATACACTATAATAGAAATAAATCACCTTCAGCCATTCCCGTGTAAGTAAAATGCGCTAAAGGTGTGATCACCATAAAGCTTTTCATGTAAGTGTTAAACAGCAATGGTTATAAAGTGTAACGTGAGATTTTCCTTCTCTCACTTTTCTAAGTATTGACTCAAATTACCCAGTTAGGACTTGGAGCGTGTACTATGCGTTATGTTTGGAGGAGAAATATTGACAGTAGGCACACTTAACTAAGCCCACCCCATGCTCTGAGGTTAAAACTAGAGAGTATCTGTGATTGATTCTCTCAAGGAGCTGTTACAAAGCCAATGTGTACAGGACTCTAGTCTCCAAATGAGCCTCATAACATGCTTATTAAGGAAAAACAAAAACAAAAACAAAACAAAACAAAACAAAAAACGATGGACTAATGCCTAAAAAGTAGCTAGGTGCAAAAAGAACCTGATGTGAAAAATATTTTAACCTCTGATCTGCAGTGTTTTTTTTTTTTGGCCTGTAGCTTTTTAGTTAAGAGCTTTGACAGATAAGCACTGATAGTCATCTTTTTTCAACTAAGTAGATGTGTTTTTCCTTAGGCTTTGTTTTGTAGTCACAATTCAAGATTCGCATTTATCTCAGGCTATTTATACATTAAGTCTCTGCACTCCACACAGCTTATGGTGAAAAGTAGAAGGTAGAGAAGCAGTGGTACAGGATTAAATTTTAGGCTCCAAGCAAAGAAAAACTCCAGAAAAGATCCACTCCTCTCAAATGTATATTCTTGGCATAAACATAGGACCATTTCCTGCCTTGAACCAGGAAACACTGAAAAATTTCAGTGAAGCACATAAATTGTGAGCACTAAACTCAGGCCCATTGCATTTTTTTCTGCAAAATAGCTTCGGCTTTCAGCGTTTCTCACAAAAGTAATCGCAACCTCCAACTACAGATATAGTTCTGCTCACTCTTGCTGAGTATTTATTTCCCTGGGTAGTGTTAACACTGTGTTAGGCCCTGAGTTTAAATTGCCATGAAGTGTTCTCCTGTCAGTTATCTCAGAGCATGGTGCTAATGAAGTCGGAGGCTGCTGCAGGTATGGCATAGTAACAATGATGAGATCATGTAAAGACTCAGGTGTGACACATTTAGCAGGTCTGGATTCCTGCTAAATGCCATATATACTATATGGCATTTTGGCTGTGTTCTAAAAACCTTTTAAAAGATAAGCCAATTTTTGGAATTCATTGAGCTTTCAATTTTGTGTATTTGACAGCATACCTGTAATTTCAAGTGAGAGAATCCCCACTCAAAATAGCTTTAAATAAATCTTGGCATTAAAACCCTAAAGATGGATTCAGGATCAACTCCAGTTGGTTGCAGCTTTTGAAATGATTCATAGTCTCTCATTTTCTCTCTTCTCCCACCCCACTACGCCATCTCTCAGCTTTTGTCTACATTGGCTTCATTCTTAGGCTCATTATTCTTCCATGTAGAGTGAAAGGTTGTTACATGCAGCTCCAGGACATATTTTCACCTCACAGCTTTCGTAAATGTCCTGGTGAGGACTCTGAAACATCAGACATCAAGCCAGGTCACATGACATCTGAATCAATCACTGTGACTGGGGTAGGGCATTAAGTTATTCTAATTGACTAATTTTGAGTCAAATACCAACTCCTGGGTTTACATGGGTAAGCAGGGGTTATGAGAGAATGGAGCATAATGATTTCTCAAAGAAGTGATGGTTGACAGGCAAAAAAATCACATTTCACATTACTGGCCACGATCAATCAGTTTATCACCATCCAAGGCTCAGCCTAGTTTTACAACCCAAATGGAAACTATACTTTAGACTGGTTTTCTCTTACGGAGGTAAATGTACAACCTCCTTGTTTTTAGTTGTACACTGAAGTAGTCTGCATATTTTCATGTTCTGGTGTATAGGCACTACTAAAGAAGTCTTTTGTCTACAGATATCCCTGGTGAAATGTCTCAAGGGTTTATAATGTTTACATTCTTCTTGAGCTTAAAAGATTTCACACAGGGTATGTGTTCTGGTGCTGTCCTTTAAACTTCTCACGGCTTGCAGTGCAATGCTGTAAATACTAGCATACTAATATGTCTATTGTGTCTGTCTTCCACTTTACCAATTATGAGGACAAGGCAGGCAAGGCATCAACAGTGCTGGATGAAAACCCATCAAGCGGTCTTGGTGAGTTTTTTGGAGCAACCCAGCTTGTATGAAAACTATAGTTTTATATATCTACTAAATGTTCCTGAACCTTAAAGCAAATTAATAGAGTTGATTTTAATCCATTTTCCTGCATTTGGAGTTTTTGGAAAGTCACATACTAAACTGGAACAAATAGCATTCTGTTATCCTATGGCTTTCTGATCGGTGATGGCCTACAGAAATCTACGAGGATGCTAACCCAAATTTACCAAATATCCAGTACTGGACATGATCTCAACTGAATTAATGCCCTCCACCAAGACAGTCAGATATTGTTTTGGTCTTGCTGATTACAATACAAAATGTAAAATTGTTCTAATATTAAGTGCCTTCAGCTTCTGGAAAAATCTGACATCTTTTTCCTACTCATGAATCAAGGTGCTAAGGGATGGTTCAATGTCCATAGAAACAAATACGTAGTTTTTTAAAATTGATATTTAATCCTAAATGTTTTGAGACAGGTAGGGTCATGCATGTCTATGTTCCTTACCAAGAAGTCTCAAAGTGCACATATGTAGCCTAACTTCTTTGTAATTCCATAGGTCAAGCTGCATCTAATGTTACTCTCACCATTCTACACTTACGCCCAAGAAGACTGATGAGAAAAGAAACTAAAGAAATACATTCTAGGCCTTTGCTAATATAGATAGATCATTTTTCTTGTTTTAAATGTCACTCTATGCACTACTTTTCCTCCAGGCTGTTCTCTCCTTTATATATTAGCTCTTCCTCAATCACCTTTTAAATCATGAAACTAGGGCAGAATTCTTGCCCTGCAAGTGCTGTATACTAACCATATAGATGATGCTACTGCATTTGCCACTATGGATACACATAGCAGTTGTTATGCTCATGGGTAAATACAATGAGATATAAAGGGTATGACTCTATTACCATTATCAAATGAGCAGAAGGTCTTTATGCACACAAGTTAGCTTGTATTTCTCTCTTCAAACCTACAAGAAGCACAATACCAGTTCCTGTCATATTTACAGACGCAACTGAGATCAGCTGCCTACATGAGAGTCCTAGTTGTTAATTGCAGTGCTTTCGCCATTTATAATTCATCTAGATACAACTACTAAATAGCTACTGTTGGTAAACTGAGATGTGTGCACAAGTCATACCTTGCTGGTCTGGTTCTTCTTATTTGCTGATTTTATAGTTACAGACGTATCAGAAAAAAACATGATTTGGATGGTTTCTGTTCCATGAAGCTAAATATTCCTCAATGAGAGTATCTAATGAGAAAAGCCAGTTTAACACCAAATGCAGTCATCCTGTCTGGGAACTGATATATTTGGGTAAATAGAAATTCACACCTGAATCTGCCACCAGATGTTGGTGACTAAACTATCAATGTAACAAAAATACTGGTGCCTGATTAAGGAAAATTACTCGATTTTAAATTATTTCATTGAGGCTTTAGTTTATGACAGATACATAAAATCAGCTGCCCAAATTCCCCCACCCCACTTTTATTTATTTATTTATTTATTTAGCTAAAAATCCCAAATTAAATTCAGAGCAATATTGTACTTAGGTAAAAACTTTCTATTTTTGCTCCCCTTTGCACCAAGACGTGGCCACAGTACTTTACTGTAATCAATGGGTAGAAGTGAATATTTGCTGTAGTTTTCTGGGAAAGCTTTTGATTTACTGATGAAAGAAAAGAAGTATCTCTGTATTTGATAGATTCATTAGAAAAAGTAGTTATCATACCCTGCAATTCCCGTCCACTCTTTTTTTTTTTTCTTGTTAGAGATAGGGTCTCTCTCTGTTGCTCATGCTGGCACGTACCCCTGTAATTCTTTCCACCTTGAATGGAACTTGATATGGAGGGTTGAGGACACCATTTTACACTCATAAAGGAAAGCCAAAGAATACTGCAGAGATGATAGAACTGGCAGCAAGGAGATATAGAGGCAAGAGCTACAGCCTCCTATATCTAGCCTTCCCGATTTATAAGAAAAAAAAAACCTTTATTTTAAAAATTACTACAAAATGAATGAGTATTCTCTGACTTGCAGTTGAACACATTAAACTGACACACGGACTTGACTTTCTTCCATTCTGATTAAAAGCACAACTAAAGTCTCTAATCACCAGGTGAAAGAAAACAATGTCAGCCATTATGACCACAAAACAGCTTCTGAAGCTCATTCCATTTAAACCCATTATAACTATATGACCACTTGAGTTATAGTTTTGAGCTGAGTTTTCTGATACACATTGCATAGTTGAGGATTGCTTATTTGATACAACCTTTAATTAGCCTCTATTTCTAAGTAAAACAAACTAAGGGTGAGAGAGGACAAGCATTGTTTTAAAGGACAGCGAATAAATGGCTACATGAAACTCAAGCTCAAATTTTCTAGTTCCAACTAGCTTTTTCTCTTTAATATACTGTATATGTGTCAAAAAGAAGTAATAAAAGGAACATATTCCAGACTTCAATACCACAAGTAGAAAGTTTTTCTTCTCCAAACCTGTAAGTGTCATAAGGTCATGTCAAATTGGCTAAAATAAGAGAGCTTGGTCTATGCAGGGGTATGTGTTTGTGTGTGTGTGTTTGAGTGGTGGGGGACAATCTTGTTAATTAGAGCTCTGAGTTGTCTCTAAGAGTCTTGGTGTTTTATGCTCTTTTCAGCAGTGTGACCTTTTCTATGTGTGAATCCTCTGTTTATTGGATATCTACTGAAAACACTGTTGACTCTCCATTTCATTTATACCTTGAGCTAAAAATATTTTTCCATGTTCTCTATGTCATTTCCCAGTATTTTTTTCTTTTTGGCTATTATTTGTTACTAGAAAAGTTAACGACATTATTGAATTCTAGGTAGAAGTTTGGAGAGCCAGTTTATATAAATATAATAAATAAATCAAGCTGAGGTACAGCAAATTATAATTTTCTAGCATTTGTAACCAAAACTATCAACAGTTATTAAAAATCATTTATTGTGAACAGCAGTCAGCTACTGTAATGAGGTACCTCTGCTATATGCAGAGAGTTTTTTTTTTTTTTTTTTTTTTTTTTTTTTTTTTTGAGACGGAGTTTCGCTCTTGATACCCAGTCTGGAGTGCAATGGCGCGATCTCGGCTCACCGCAACCTCCGCCTCCTGGGTTCAAGCAATTCTCCTGCCTCAGCCTCCTGAGTAGCTGGGATTACAGGCACGCGCCACCATGCCCAGCTAATTTTTTGTATTAGTAGAGACGGGGTTTCACTATGTTGACCAGGATGGTCTCGATCTCTTGACCTCGTGATCCACCCGCCTCGGCCTCCCAAAGTGCTGGGATTACAGGCTTGAGCCACCGCGCCCGGCGCAGAGAGTTTTAAATCATGATTCCTGGTTTTTACTACCTGTGTTTTATTCCAGAGACAAGCAATGATTTGGGGACATTCAGTATGATGTGTCAATGCAATGGCTTATCCAAAAAACAAATCATTACAGGTGAAGTCATTTATAGTCATTTCTTACTTTTAGTGTGCTCATCTGACTCACAGGCAGATTGGGTGACTCTCAGCTACATATAATTTGGAGACTACTTCCCCATCCTAAACTGGCCTTCCTTCTCAGATGCTATCAGGTTAGAAATGTCACCATTAGCTATTTAGGTCACAAAAGTTCCTCTGGAGCAAGAGTATGTCGTAAAATTCTCTGTACTTTGGTATAATCTTCCCCACGGTGTCTGGCACAGTATAGGTCCTAAGTAACAGGAGAAAGTCTAAACAAGAGAAATGCACAATAGAAAAGTAGAAAACAAAGATCAACCTCAGATTTCAACTATTTTACAGTTTTGCCTACAGTTAACTCAGGCTAGAAAGAAACATAAAGGTAGCTTACTGAGCCATTCCAGTCCTGTATTTTGCCTGAGGGAGTGCAAAATATAGATTTTCCTTTGTAAGTCAGTGACCTCTGTGTGTCTGACATTGACCTGAAGGCATGACAAGGCTGTCAAGGATAGTATCTCTTTTGTAGAGTCATATTACTTGAATAAAAGATAGAGAATGCCTGAAGGTAGGATGATGAGAATGAAGATGACACAGCTGCAACACACAGGGAAGTATTTCAGTGGCAGGCGTTCCCCCATCCATCCAGTTAGTGCCACTTCTGCTCTACTTGGCCCTATTCCTACCCTAAGAGAGAAAACAGTTGGGCCAGAGAAGGAATATTCTAGAGCATTAGCCAAATCCCAGTTTGAATGCTTAACCACTTACAGGGCTTCTTATAAGTACCACATGTACTGCACAGAAGCACGTTAATGAGGCATTTCTACTGGTGATGTCACCCCAGATCTCCCTGCCACGTGAAGTAGGTAGGAGATCTTCCATTTCTGCGTAAAGCATTTACATAGCCACGTATCTGATGAAGAGTGGCCATGCTGCTTCCCAGAACTGGCTTCATGTCAGAGAACTAAGTCTAAAACAGAATATACCATATCATCTGCATCACTTAATGACTGGTATGTGAATCTAATTCACAATACAATTTGGCTATGAATTTTTAACATGATTTCTCCAACACAGTAAAAGATATTGCATTGACATTTTAATAAACGTACACAATGGATTAACCATTTCATGATTCACATATAAAACATCAGTTTGTAGATTTTTGTAAAACTGAAGCCTTTACTAACTTTCCTCTTTAAGACTTAGTTGGCTTCTAGGCCCTTATTCTTGCCTCCTTTATCTCCTTTTTTCTAATAGATTTAGCTGTAGGAATTTATATCAAAATCAGCTTTGACTACATAAAGCTGCATAAAGTTGTGTAATATAGCCTCACAGAATTATTGTAAGCATCAAATGGCAATAATGTACGTGAAAGTGTTTTGTAAAATTTAAACATTATGCAAATATGAATGGTTATTGTTGCTAACTTCTGTAACTATGCACAGTGGTCACTAGGTAACAGGCATTGTCCTACGTGCTTTGCATATATTATCTTGTTTAATATAATTCTCTCAACAATACTGTCAGGTGAGTATTATTATCCTAGTTATGCAGAAGAGGAAAATGAGTCTTAGAGAGGTTAAGCAACTTGGCCAGTGTTTTGCAGCTACTAAATGATGAAGAGGTAAAACCTGATGCCAAATCAATATATCATATAATTAGGAACCAAATACAGATGAAATTTTGTATTAGTTTCTATTTAGGATCATCATTACCACTTTTCTCTTCCAAAAGCATGATGAATGAAATTTTATTTAAATAAATCCTTTTTACTCTAAGAAAGCTTCAGGAAATGTCATCCTGTGATAATTTAAAAAAAGGATAATGGATATCCATCTAACATACACCCTTTGGGTGTTAGGGTAGGCTGGGCTGTTGGATCCCAGCCTGTAGGAGGGCCATCTAGAGCTCAAAAAAATGACATGACGTTTTAAACCACAGCCCATCCTTCTTTAAAAAAAAACTCACAATTCCTCACATGTAGCTCTGGAGGTTTCAGGTAAAGGGCCTACCAAAAACGAAGATTGTCCTATGGCTTATTAGTACAGCTATTCTCTTAGATCAGTAACTCACCTTGCTTCATCCATTTTATTCAATTACCTCCCCTCTTCCAATGTATCTGCTAGTTATGGATTCAAAATAAGCATATGATCACACATGGTGAATTCCTCATCTTGGCCTACCATGTCCAATATCCTTGCCTTCTGTCCTGACATCATCTCCTGCCACTTACCCTTCCTGCTGCCTGCCCTCTGTACCCTCATCTTCTTTTGTGTTCTTCAAATGCATCAACTTCTTTCTAGCTTTAAGACCTTTGTGTCTATACTCACACTATCTCAGTGGCAGGCCCCTTAGTATCCAGGACTCAATTCAGAAGATATTTTCTCCAAGAGGCTTTCCCTGAATACCAAATCTAACCACAGCTCCACCCTACCCCACCATGTCACTTTCATATATATCTCCTTCTGTTGTTTTTCTTCAGAGAATTTCTAACTCCCTAAAGCTACCCTATTCATTGTCTGTTTGCCAGTATATTTTATTTGTCCTTTTCTATGTCATATAAGCTTAGTGAGGGCAGTGTTACATTGACCACTATATATCCCACATCTAGATTGCTAGCCAAAACAATGTCTCATAATTTTAGTGCTCAGTAAATATTTGTAAAATGTAGTAGCAAACTGGTTCAACATCTAGCACTGATAAAGCAACAATTTCCCTGAATCATTACAGTTTTAGACTGGCTGTATGTAATGCTATGCTATGTAAAGAAAAGTTAAGTGGGTAACGGTACTAAATTCTGTCTCTCAATTATTTTTGCCTACAAAAATCCCAGAACCCAGGCTTCTGTATTCTCTTGGTAGCAGTGCACTGCATTATGGAGAGATTAGCTTTTGAACACCATCAATAAACATTCCATACTCATTCATTTCACAAATCTCAATGGAAAATTTTGAGTCCACAAAATAAGAAATAAAAAAATCACAGCATAACCCACAAGGGAAAATGTTTAAGAACTACCATGTTGAAGTCCTATTAAAATGACTATGCTTAATAACTTTAGAAATGAAAGGCTTGAAATTACTCCAAGATCACAGCATTCTTGTTATATCTTTCTTAACTAACAATTGAGAAAGAAAAACTAAATCTTAGGGTCAGACTCAAAGACTCAGGCTTAAATCTGAAAGAAGGAAAGGAGTTGGTTTAGGATAATATATTCTCAAACAACACTCAAAGGGTTTGAGAAGAAAAAACACATGGCAGTAGAATCAGGCTGAAGAAAAAGTGAAAAAGGAAGTGGAGTCAAAGGGGACAGAAAGAAAAATCAACACTCTTAATACATTATGATCAAATTGAAGAATAAATGATTTGAGTAACAATGCTTGAGGTCCCCAATGAGATATATAGAAAAAAAAAAAAAAGTAGTTGTTAAGATGAAACATACTCATTGATACTGGTAATGACTTTCCTTTCCACATTGCATTCTCACTGTCTCCTTAATCTCTAGAATAATAAATAGTGTAATCTTCATGGATTACTTTTTAAAGAAGCCTGCTAGAATGAAATGTACCAGATGTGGCAGTATCTCAGGTTCTTCTCAGCCCTACAATTTTGCAGCATTTGCAGACATCTAACCTCTGCAAAACCCAAAGCAAGAGTTATATGTATTTCAAAATCGCATCATCTTTCTCAAAGAGTAATCATTTTTAAATCATTTCTGGGACACTTATAACATAAATACACACACACACACACACACACACACACACAGACAGACAGACACACAGTCACACCCTAGAAGTCCTATGTACATATGAAGACTCCAATAGGTGCTATGGGGTATTACACTGATGGTGACCTGAGATGGATACAAAATAATATTTGGAATGGCTTTTTAAAATTATCTTGTATCTTCAAAAAGGACTTTTCAGAGGAAAACTCTGCCATCAAACAGAATAAAATGTCTCTTTTCTGAAGAGGCTTTGCCAGATTGGTAAATAGTGCACATAATATACATCTGGGCACCAACTGATTCTCTTGAAGAGAGAAGCTTGTGGGACATGTCCCACATCTACCTTTCAGAGACCTTGACAGAGTAAATAAAATGAAATCCCTAAAGTTATCTTAGCTGCTGGCAGCATCACAAATGCAAGGCAATATATAATTTGGCTGGTCAGGATTGTTAATCCTCGTTATCCATACAAGATGTAAAGTGAGATCTCACTAGAGTGGAGGCTCCTTGGAGGCCCAGAGAGCCATCTGGTTTCTTACACTGAGTAAAAAAATGGATTTGGGGCTGAAAGGAAAAAGAGCCACTAAAGAAGGAATGACCTGGGAATCTGCTCAAGCTATGAGGCATTTGTACCCGCATGGTCTTCCAGGGTCCTCCACTGGACTATAATAATTCAGGGGTAACAAATGGGGAAGCACACACATGCCCACGATCACTGTGCTAAAAGGAATAAAAAAGGAAATGAGAGACAAGAAAACAAAAGGCAGCCCATCTAATGTGAAAAGAAGTGATTTCAGAGGTTCATCCAAACAGGAATCTTTAAAGAAAAAAAAAAAAAAAGAAATCCTCATCTACCTTGCTGCAAGTCAAGAATTTAAGGACTCATTCCTTGGAAATTTAGCCCCTTCTTTATTTTCCTGGGGCATTCTCTTGAATAGTAAAGAATTCATAAAAGTCCATTCTTTTTTTAATTCTAATTTTGAAACAATTTCAAACTTGTAATAGTTGCTCAATTAGTATAGAGGACTTCTGTACACCCTTTCCCAGTTTAATCAATTTGTATTGTTTTGCTAACCATTGTTCTTTTTGTCATTAAGTTATATAACTTAATATTAAAATATATATAATATTAAATATATATACTTATACATATATACATTTCAAATTCAAGAAATTTAACTTTGATACAATGATTGCCTAATCTACATCCTATCTACTAATTTTGTCAAATGACCCAGTTCTGCCCTTCATAGCACTTTTTTTCTCTTTAGTATAAGATCCAGCAGTTCATGGTCATTCATTGCATTTAGTTGTCACATCTGATATTTCCTTTTAATTCTATTCAAGTAATATATGCCCAGGTGGGATATGACATAAGTCATACATTCTCTCTATGGTACCAAATCTGAAGGCATCTTATCCATCCCCAGTTATTAGTGATGTTAATTTGGATTCCAGGTCAAAGTGTTGTCCAGTTTCTCCACTGTATAATAAGTATTTCCCTCCCTTGCAGCTAATAAGCAATCTGCCAAACGTTTCTTCCTAGACTTAGTCTCCATGAATGATTCTTGCCTATAGCAATTTGTTCTGTGATGGTTGCAAAATGATGTTTTTCCAGTTCCACTATTCTTTTCACATTTATCAGTTGTCATTCTACTGTTAGGAAGAGTCTTCCCCTTTTCCCCATTTATTGATTTGTTTGTTGTTTATTAGTACGCACTGATGAACTCATTACTCTCTGTGTTTTAACCCATTATACTCCTTAATTTCTGATGCAGATATTACCTAGATGCATGCAAGCTAGCTTCTGTGTCCTTTAACGCAGTTCTTTAGGATTTTTGTTTTTCCGTGTATTTGTTTGGGTTTTTGTTTCTGTTTTTGTTTAGAGTACTTCCTGAACAATATACTGTTCCAGACTCATACTTCTGATAGGAACAGGGGGCAGAGAAATTCTAGGTAGAAAAGGACAGGACCCTGGTGAAACCCCACCCTCAGGCCAAAAAGGTTGAAACTGTGGCCCAAAGTGAGAACTTGTATTTCTGTTTCCCCACTCGAATGTTGCCTTCTTCTAAACCACCCATGCCCCTGCTCCACTCCACCCTGTGCCAATACCCCAGACTCAGCCAATAGATGGGATTACAGCTAGACAATGGAAAGAAGCAGCAGCTTGACTTCAGAGGGACTGCTTTACAGCGTAACTTTGGAGAAGAATCTAGCTGGAGAAGGCTGGACTTCAGGGGAAGATTATGTACCTGCCCCATCCACTTTTCAGCTCCTGTTCTGTCTCAGAGTCACTTTAATCCACAATATAATCTCCCTTATTTACCATCCTTCATTTGTTCATGAGACCTCATTTTTCCTGGATGCCAAGCAAGAGGTCGGGAGCCACAAATGCAGATACAAAAGGCTGTTACACTGGCCCCTGGACCTTTGCCCTTGCTGGTAGAGGGCTGCTGCCTCACACAGAAAAGCAAAAAGCCCACTGAACTGTTAACACTTAAGCTGTCCATGGGAGGCAGAGCTAAAAGAGCACCATAACATGCTCTTAGGAGCCTCAAGAGTCGCAGGCACCCCTGCCTGGATGCTTCCACACGGCCTGCACAGAGTTTGCTACTGCTGGTGCCCTAAAGTGGCTGCTCCAGTTCCTGCACCCACTCACCTGCATGCTCCCTCCCATGAAGGGTGGAATGCAGCAAATCCAAGTGGAGTTTAATCTCATCAGCACTGAAGCGGCTGATTCGAGTTCCTGTACTCATTCACTCAGCTGCTCCCTCCCTCAAGGAGTTGAGAGCACTGGGCTGAGGAAAGGAGGCACCCTTGTCACAAGTCTTAAGAAGGGGTCAGGGAAATATCCTGCTTCACCTTCTCTGCCCCAGTCACGGTATTAATCATATCTTCAATTATTGCTGGTTTCATTTAGTGAAGAATGACACTTAGAAACCGACATCTTTACATCAAGTATGCTCATTCTTCCTGAGATGTTATTGTATCTTGCCCTTTTAGGGGACACAGGAAATGTATGTTTCTATTGATATCTCCCATTCCAATATAATTCCATAGTGCTCTTCCTTGCCTTCCTTTATTCTAACTTCCCTTTCATCACAGTAAAAACAATGATTTTCAGCATCATCACATTTATCAATATATATTTTATGAGTCCTACAATGCACACAAAGTACTTTAAGAGTTGTTATATCCTTATCAAAAACAAAAATCTACACAACATAAAAAGAATATGGTTTGCAGTTTTCCCTCTAGATTGAGGATATACAGTCAAAAGACTGTATTTAAAACACAGTTGTAGACACTTGTTATGGACTAAATGTGAATGTCCCCCACAATTCATATGTTGAAGCACCAAACCCAAATATGATTGTATTAGAAGGTGGGGGTTTAGAGATTATTTAAGTTTAGAAGAAGTCATTCAGGGTGAGATGCTCATAATAGGATTAGTGCTGTCCTGAGAGAGCAGAGAGCTTGTCCTCAGCTTTTCTCTCTCCCTGCCTTGTGAGGACACAGCAAGAAGATGGCTGCCTGTAAGCCAGGAAGGGGACCCTCACCAGGAACCAAATCAGCAGGCACCTTAATCTTAGATTTCAAAGACTCCAAAACTGTGAGAAATAAATGTCTGTTGTTTTAGCCACCCAGTTGCGGAATTTTGTTATAACAGCTCATGCTGACTAAACCAACACTCGTAGAAAAGCAGCCATTCACAAATCATGGTTCTCCAAACAACTCATTTTATTATTAAATGAATAAAGTATGCTTATGGTAATCAATTGTCCAAGTCTAAACATAGAGAAAATACTCGTACCATGTAATAAGCTATTTGAAACAATCATTGCCCTGAGAAATCTAGGACAAATCGTAATTTTTGAAATACCACAAAAAATTTAAAGACCAATTTAAACATATTATTTTAGTTGGTATGTCTTACAGAATGACTTGCTATTGCCACTTCTTTTAATCTATTTTCTATCTCCCTTACGAATGCTGTACGAAGTAAATTATACACGAACTAAATAAAATAAATAAGGGAAAAATGATAATTTTATCATATGTAAAGTACACGTTGATAATTATATAATAATCTTAAAGCATTTACATTATTGCTTTTTTTTTCTAAATGTCCTTATGCCATTCATTTAAACGACAGTGGACATTGTTTCTGTTTGTAGCTAGTCATTGGTTTTCTTCTTCCTATTCTTAATTTTTAGTTTTGAATATGTAGAATGTAAGTTTCCAAAAGTTAAAACTATACCAAAAATTATACTCAAAGAAGCGTCTTTCTCCTTTATCCCTTACATTCTGTTTCTACTGAAAATGCCTTATGGACAATTTCTTTCGTTGTTCAGTTTACAGCTATAGTATTTCTTTTGTAAAAATAAGCAGATGTGTTTGTGTTTTCTTATTTGCCCTTTGTTCTTACACAAAATATAGCATGAAAAGTATGTGCTTTTATAGTAACCTACTTTTGAATAGGATGAAAGATCTTCTTCTATGATGCAAGGATTTTTAAGATTACCCATTGACTACAGTCAATGAATAAAGACACAAGATAAAGAAACTTCTAATTGAACTATTCTTAAATTCTCAAGTCTTCTATCTAGTTACTTAACTCTAATGTCATTTTCAACTACACTCGCTCAAAATCTTGTTAGGTTCATTAAAGCTAAATCTCCTCTAATTTCCTGTACTACCTCTTTTTTAATCTTCCCCCAAATCTGTGTTGTTGTTCTTGTACTCCCAAGGAGAAAGCCCACTTATCTTCTACTTCTCCACTCATTATCCCTGTCTCTTTACTAACAGATTTGTCCTGATTATTAGGCTCCCCCTCAAACCTGGATGAGGTCATTGTATGCAAATGAAGTCTGACAGGTCTAAAATCAAGAATCATCCCATCATTGTCTTATAAATTGTGTATTTTTCAGGATACTTTCCTGTAGCAACTGATATGGAGTAAATTTAACATCCTAGTAATAATTTTGGGCAGTAGGGAAAAAAAATTCTGATAAGAAGCCAAGAGGTATTCCCCGAGATTCAGTTCTTTCCTCTAACTTATTTGAATTCCTTAAAGCAAATTAGCAATCTTGGCTTGCATGTATGTAGTAGAAATATGGGCTCATCTAAAATAGAAATCTATTCATTACCCTTGCTCTTGGGAGGCAGCCTCTAAACCCTTGTTATTTCCTGAAAGACAGGTGTGTCTTTGTTATTGATGGCAGGCCCCTCAATCATACCCAATAGTTTATGCTAACCTGGGAACTCATGGTGGATGCCTAGAAAGTTTATACTAATGAGATGGCTCAAGTTGAGGTTAGGCCATGTCAGAAAGATCAGCCACATGATTAAAGGGTTGGAGAGTTCAGGGCATGGGGGTGGGAGGCTGGGTACTGAGTTCACCCACATGGGCAGTAATTCAAATAATCATGCCTATGTGATTATCACCCCCATCCCCCAAAAATTCTGGAAACCAAAGCTCAGGTGAACTTCACTGTTTGACAGTATTTCTTGCATACTGTCACACATCAGTGCTGGGATGAAAGTATTTTCCTGAGGACAATGTAAACTTTGCATTTTGAACCCTCTCAGCATCTTTTCCTTTGGGTGGTTCTAAGTTACTTTATTTCAGTATAATAAAACTAGTCATAAATATAGCACTTTCCTCAGTTCTGTGAACTATTCTTGTTATCAGACTTGATAATAGTTGTCCATAGAAATCCCTGAAATTCTAGCCAGTTTGTCTGAAGCGACGGTGATTCTGAAGACAGATGGATTTGTGGTCGCTGTCTTCCATTCTGGCAGTATTGCGGGGCTGTCCCTCTATATTGTACTTTTTGTCTAATACTTTGCAATGCATTAAAAAGAAATTAAAATGTGGTCACTGAAACTTCTCACAGCCTTAAAATTTCAGTTCCATGACTCCATGCTACTTTTCATTTCCATTTCCATTTTCCCAGTGTTTTTGTTCATTCGGAATCTGAGAAAAACATGCACGTGAAATAATAACTCACAAAATGCTCATAAAGCATGGTCTTGCTCATGGAGATGGAAATGTACCTCCAACAATGGGACAAAGCATTAGATAAGAGAGGCTTTGCTTCCAAACCGTGTTGTGTTTATGAATGCCCTAGTGTGGTAAAATGCGAGCCTTTCAAGCAGGCAATTCCCTGCAAGGGTATGTCTGTTAAATGACATCACCACTGCTTCTGCAAGATTGTTTACCTTTAATTATTCCTATTCTAAAAGCAAGGGTCCATTTTCTGTCTAGTTATGACCTGCCTGTGTTAAACACTGCCCAAGACCATACTCTGTTCTGCATAATTACCTCACAGTGAAAAGTTAGTAGATGAAAACAGTGAGATCTGCTTTTTCCCCAAGCAATTCAAAACCTGAAAATTAGATGTCAGCATTCACTCAGACCCAGTTCTGTTTGTTGCAGTGTAGTAATTACTAAATGAAAAAAATTTTAATCCAATATACTTCTTTCTTTATTTCCTCATGCTCTCTCTAAACTAGTCCACCATCCAGGCAGAGAAATGAAGCACAAAGTGAGAATATGTACTGGACTGTGGGTGGCAGCTATACGAAACCAAACTTCACTTTGTAATGATAACAGCCCCCATTCCAGCCCCTGCCCTAAAACAAACTTTGCTGAGATGCCTCCAGGTGGGCTCCCTCAGGTTGGGCACATGTCAGGACTCCTAGGATGGCAGTTGCCTAGGGAAAAGAAGGTGAGTAGAAAAGAAAGTACTAGAATGTAGGAGAAACATTATTGAATTTTTCAGAAAGACTCCTCAAAATCATTTTTCCTTAACAAGGTGGTTCATGAAATTAAATCTGATTACTCACCCTTTTCAGGTTAACGGGCAGTTTCCAAAAATAAGGAATAAAAAAGAAAAAGGACCAGGAAGCAAACAACCAGTATTTTCCTGAAGTTCATTCATTCCTTTTTTTCACTTATTCTACAGTATTTATTAATATTTGCTAAGTTCCAAGGTTGTTTTAGAAACAGTGGATACATAGTGGTTGGCTAGATAGACATATTATTTTACCTACGGACCATGTTAATAATTTATGGGCTATTGAACACGTAAGCACTCCACAAGTAAACAAGCATAGGAGGGGACCTCCTCCCCTCACTCCCAAGAAGAAACATAGTTGACCTTCACATTGGTAATTTTAACAATAGAGAACTTTTTTTTTTTTTTGAGATAAAGTCTCAGTTTGGTTGCCCAGGCTGGAGTGCAGTGGCTTAATCTCGGCTCACTGCAACCTCCACCTCCTGGGTTCCAGCAACTCTTCTGCCTCAGCCTTCTGAGTAGCTGGGATAACAGGCGCCCACCACCACGCCTAGCTAATTTTTTTAAAATTTTTAGTACAGATGGGGTTTCACCATGTTGGCCAAGCTGGTCTTGAACTCCTGACCTCAGGTGATCCTCCCACCTCTGCCTCCCAAAGTGTTCCAATTACAGGTGTGAGCCAACAATAGAGAACTTCAGTTCAATATTTATCTTGCTGTTGGGCACGGTGGCTCATGCCTGTAATCCAAGCACTTTTGGAGGCTGAGTTGGGTGGGTCACCTGAGGTCAGGAGTTCGAGACCAGCATGGCCAACATGGCAAAACCCAGTCTCTACTAAAAATACAAAAACTGGCTGGGCATGTGGCATGTGTCCGTAATCCCAGCTACTCGGCAGGCTGAGGCAGGAGAATCACTTGAACCCATGAGGCAGAGGCTTCAGTGAGCTGAGATAACACCACTGTACTCCAGCCTGGGCGACAGAGCAAGACTCAGTCTCATAAAAATAAATAAAAATAAAAAATAAAATTTCCAATTGAGAATAAACAAGGAACTGATTTTGGTGTTATAGGGTATTTCTATTACATTAGTTTTCTTGCACGAGCTGTTTCTATGTTTGCGAATACGAAAAAAGCATGAGGAATATTTCTTTACCCTCTCACTTATTTAAAAAACAAAGTATTCCTAGGTTACCTATAAGAAACAATACAGGTAGAAAAGACAAATAATAGTCTTGTTAGACTGTTCTGAAAGCAGAGACTTGAAGGTAGAGACCAAGTCTATCTTATTCACTCTTTTATGTCTAGTGCCAAATAAAGTATCTGGAATGCATTAGGAGCTCAATGATCACTTGTGGAATGAATGCATGAATGGGTAAAGGAGATTTAGAGTGTTTTAGAGGAGGGACATGACACAGACAAAAGGGAGAAAAGAAATCTGTCTCACCTAACATAAAGCTATTATGTGTCTCTTCCCACAGTAGTTAGAGAAGCAGCTACTTCCCATGAGCCACATTATATAATGAAGAATTTATAGGCACTAATAAATTCAAGGCATCTTATTACAGACCTTAGGAGGAAGACAGAACAGTAACTTATAGAAGTGTCTTTTTTTACAGATTGACAAGGCTGATTGAGAGGTTTGTTATTTTCCCAGAGCATTTATCCAAAGGTGATGCTTTGCCTCACAAGACTCATCAAACTTTGCTATCCACTTCTGTTGATTCAAATGAGAAAAAATAATTGAACCAGAAAAAAAATTCTAAAATGTATATTTAACGACTTTGACCTTGTACAAATCATTTCCTATATCCAGGCTTCATTTTTATTTTCAAAATGGGAGCACTGATGCCAATGATATTTAGAGTTCATTAAAGAACTCCAATTTTTTGATTTTTAAAAACCTGAGTAGAAATTATAAAAGTACAATTAGAATCTTTATCTAATTTTAAAGATTATTGCTTTGGAAGATATTTTTGAATGCAGATATTCAAAGTCAAGATTGTTATGTGGGTGTTTAAAAATATCAAAAGGCAACTTTTGATACCAAAAATATGGATTTTTTGAAATAAACAATACATTTCACAGAGTTGGGAAGAATGTCTGGCAGAAGTCCTCTGGATATGACTGAGTGGTCTTTATACTGAAATCTCATAACGATGAAGAAGAAAGATTATACAATGTCAGAGAACCACAGAACTGACAGATAAAGGAGAAAAAAAGGGTGGAAAGGGGACTTTTCATACGATTCTCTAAAAATAAAAGGTGACAATACTTATGACTTAAGGTAATATAAATTGATGCACAAAGTGTGGAAAATAAAAAGTAACCTTTGCATTTTTAAATACAAGAATTTAAATATGATCTTAATTTTCAGGGTATAAAACCTCTGGCAAGAACATGGAAATAAAAATTTTTGATCTGGTACTAGAAACATGGGTGAAAAGAATTTTAGTGAGAAAAATTAAGATTATTAATAACAGCGATATTACTATATGTGCATATGTCATTATAGTTTATATTAGATTGTATTGCAGTCACTATTCAGATATGAATTTTTTCCACTAGATTGTAAGTTTCATAAGAGGTGAAACTTATTTCTCAGGACTTACTGTAGTAGTTAGAATGCAAAAACTCAATCTTTGTGGAATTAATGCTAGGTAAGTAGTAGCTACTTATCAACTAGTTAAGTAAAATCACAGAACACAAATACTGCATGATTATACTTGCATGAGATATTTAAAGCAATCGAACTCATAAAAACAGAAAGTAGCCAGGAAATAGGGGCAGAAGGAAAAATACAGTTATTGTTCAATGGGTATGAAGTTTCGGACTTGTAGGATGAAGTTCTGGACATCCATTGCATAGTAATATGAATATACTTAACAATACTGAACTGTATGCTTAAAAATGGTTACGATGGTAAATTCTGTGTTATATGTTTTTTTAATTATAATTAAACAATTAAAAATTATTTTACAAAACCAAAAAACATAATCAATAATAAAGCTTCTTGACCAAAGAGATTAAAGTCTGTTAAGGATCCAGATGGGTTGCTGGTTTTACAAGGTAAGGATAAAATTATTTACTCAGCATTTCTATACATTTTTTTTACTGCAACCACTAGGGGGAGATAAGAATGTTTAAAGAATGAGCAGTATTTGACTAGCTAGACTGTCAAAAGCATCCTAGAAATGTTAACTTCATGCTCAAGGACTCCTGCCATCTGACCCTTCCTAAGGAGGCATGGACAATCTTTGTGAATAATGCTCTTTCCACCCTCCACTCCAGTGGCCTCCAGAGCCATGAAGGGCAATGCATCTGTTTATAATTCCCTTGTGACAACTGGACTCCCATGTGTGAAATAAGCTGAAACTCAATTAAAGAGGCTGTGGCTCCTGCAATCTTTCATTAAGTCGTTTGGCAGCAAACACAGCTGTAGGCATTTCTTCTTTTCTGCTCTCTGAGAAGCACCTCCTGAGTTTTAATTCTGAATGAGGAGAGACATAGGGGCTTCTTTAGGATCCTGTCCTGAAAAATAACTTCTTGAGTTGAAATTTAGAGAATGTCAATAAGTGACCTCACGCTCTTGCAGGAAGATGAAGAGGAATGAATCTGACTGCATTTCCTATAGATACCGTAAAAGAGAAGGAGGGGCTGAAAGGAGGTGGTAAGTTTGACAGTAATAGTTTTCAGCAGCTCTGACAAGCCAAGAAACTTTATCTGTTCATCACACTTTTCCTTCTCTGCTGATTTTAAATGCAAGCCCCTTACTTCAAGCCTGACTGACTTCTCTCTTGATTCAGAGTAATTGGGATCCTCTGAGGCTTCCCAAAAGGAAACATTTTCTGGTTGTATCATCTCTGGGTGCTAACACTAGATAGTGGTGTGGCTTATGTTCGGTATCTTTGGGAATCATATTAGGGACTAAGAGTGTTGGGCTGCTGAAACCCAAAAAGCCCACAATGGGGGAAAAAGTCACATTGCTAGCTTCTCCTCTCCTACCTAGATCATCACCCCTTTCGATTACATTGTGTAACAAAAACAGTGATACAGTCTGAAATCTTACAGTTCAAAGCAATCTTGAAGTATTTCCAGTGTCTCCAAACCACGCCACATGCAAAAGCATTAAGTGCACATTGCAATCACATTGATTACTACTTGTCATCATTACAGATGGGGCTTGAAAAATCTAGGGTTGTAATGAGCCAGCATGAATTTTATGTTCTACTTTTGATCTGAGAGACAGTGTAGCTCCTTTCAGAGATGGATTCCAATGAACCTAAAAATTTAAGATCAACTTGTTTCCCTTTGGATGAAAGTCTTATTTTGTTAAAAGGACAAAACACAAAAATCCAGATTATTAGGGTAGGAGAAAAAAAATAATTTTCTATGAAATCTGATTTATTAGGAATTTAGCAAGGAGAATTCAGAGCTCTTTTGCCAACAGCTTTCAATATCTAGCTGCCTATACTCTTTTCTTACATTGCCTATATAAAATATTAAAAGAAATATTTATAATATCCTCCAGTTTCCAGAACATATTTTCTTTGAACTTAGCTGAATGCTTTTCTCTTCACCTATTTAGTTATGCTTTTCAACAGTAATATTCATATGGATATTATATTGTGTATATATGATGTGAGATATCATCAGTTTCATGTTTACCAAGTAACACAAAGGGCAAGACCATTTACACCGTGGTGTTGATTGTACTCTCACCACTCCCTTTCTATTTGTTTTAAGTAATTTATTAGAATTGACTAATATGTCTTCTCCCTGACAATGTTTTATAAGCCTGAATTTTAAAAATATTTCAGAATCAAGGAGGGAATCCGTGATAAGTTAAACTCTTAGGTGTTATAAGTTCTGTGAGCACACACAAACAGAATTGTGCATCTTTTCTCAAAGAAAAGCATGCAGAGGTGAGAAGGTATAAATTCTATGTTTTCAGGAGACTGGGGAGTTTAACTTTGACCCGAAATATCTTTGACTAGAAGCCAGCTATCCCCAAGCTATTTGCATGGCCATGGCCCTACTTCCCGCTAACTTGGGAAAAGAGGGCTTTGCATTTGGAATGCAATTATCACAGCAATCAATCAATCCATCAAGAGGTTGTTCTTTTCTTTAGGAAAATAAAAAGGGATACTAAAGCTTCTGAGTGAATGTAGGAGCAATTGAGACTTGAAAACTAAAAAACCTGTATGAGGGGCCAGGTTCAGTGGCTCACGCCTGTAATTCCAACACTTTGGAAGGCCGAGTCAGGCAGATCACAAGGTCCAGAGTTCGAGACCAGACTGACCAACATGTGAAACCCTGACTCTACTAAAAATACCAAACAACAACAACAAAAAATTGCCAGGTGTGGTGGCATGTGCTTGTAATTCCAGCTACTCAGGAGGCTGAGGCAGGAGAATCACTTGAACCCAGGAGGCAGAGGTTGCAGTGAGCCGAGATTGCACCACTGCACTTCAGCCTGGGTGACAGAGCCAGACTGTCTTAAAACAAACAAACAAACAAAAAAAAAACCAAACCTGTATCAGGTAGATTTGTTTTGTAGCCTTTGGCCGAAGCTTGCAAATCTTCATATTTTATTTTTTTGGCTATCCCAATCACCATGTGTTCTGATTTTTGCTTCTCTGGCCAAGTCGATTTATCTTCCTCTATTTTTTAAATCTATCCTCTTACTAAAATTAATTTTTGCTTTTACTTTTTCCTCACTCCTCTCTCATTTTTAAAGCTCCATTTTAATTAAGATGGAAATAAAAAGAAATATCTCTTATAGAAGCTATGGAAAGAATAGATGCAAAAAATACAGCCCTCAAGACACAGCTGTTGTTACCAATAAGGTTCACAGACTGTCAGAAAAGAATGACTCAAAAAACAGACTGCATTTATTTCCTTTTCTACCTTTGCTTAAAAATAGGAGACAAAGATTCCATTTAACAGCAGACAATTTTCTCTTCCATCTAGCTTTTGGAATAGAGTTCATAATAAAAGCTCAGCAGAAGAATTTGGGGAGGGGGTGGTGAAGAGATAAGGGTAGCAACAATGTTTATTTTATAGTCTCTAACCATGAAAGAGGATATGTGTATACCTGGGGGTAGGGGGCCGGGAGAGACAGAGACAGAGAGAGAGACAGAGAGAGAGAGAGAGAGAGAGAGAGAGAGAGAGAGAGAGAGAGACAGAGAGACAGAGAGAATGTGTGTGTGTGTGCACGTGTGTGTGTATAGCATATATGTGCTTATATCAGACATAGTGAGAGATGGATAGAACTGACAGCTGTAGAAACATCCCTAAGAGTTGGCTTCCTGCCATCAATATGTTTTTGATTTCTGATAATAACATTATTTCAGAACTCTGAAGTAGGCACCTTGTGAGAGAGGAGAAAGGAAGAAATCGGTCAGGCAGGCAGTTAGGGTGGGTCCTAGGTAGAATTCTTTCAAACAAATGAACAGCCTAAAATATCAAGCCACAGGTACAGATAAGGGAAATTGCATAGAGGAGCTTGCCTAAGACATACCACAGCCACATGGATAAGAAAGGGTACACAGGTGACTTGCCCAGGCATGCCTGCAATGGAAAATTTTGTTCCCTAATACATGCACAGTCAGGGGAACAAAGCAACACAGAGTAACTCAAGCTAAGAAAGAGCCCACATACACACTAGGAGGATGGGGTGGAGCTACCAGAAATTTGTGCCTTATGCAAATGAGACACCCAGTCCTCACAAGTTTTTTTTTTTTTTTTATAAAAGTCTTTGCATTCATCTATAAAAACAGCAACCCATTCAGGCCCCCTCTCTGCTGCAGAGACCTTTCTTTCACTTATTAAACTTTCACTCCAACCTCATCCTCTGTGTCCATATACCTTAGTTCTCTTGGTCGTGAGACACACCTCCAGGTGATACCTCACAATGCAAGGCTGCTACATTATGGTGCATTGGCAAGATTGTAACACTTGCATTACTCCCATACCTCCATAGAAATGTCCTTCTTTCCTTTATTGCCCACAGAGCTACCACTTCAGCTTCTAACTCAGATCCAATCTTTCCTGGCAATGCTAATAAGTCTTAAAATTCTGAAACTTTGGTTTACCATTTGCCTTTCCATTCTTTCATGCACAAAGTTTGACTGTTTTCTATGACAAGCTTGCTCAATGAACTAGGCTACGTTATAAAGTATAAAACACTGCAATGAAGTAAGATAGCTCTAGATGATATTGCTTAAATAGACAATGTAGTTTTTACCACCTGCCCATAAGATCACCAGAATTTCAGATGAGAGGCTCTAGAATCTGTACTCGACAACAACAACCCTGATGGTAAGTTGTGCTGAATACAGTGAATGTGCAAATAGGCCAAGAATATGTCATGGCTTGCCTGGAAGTGCAATATTACTAATTTGCATATTTTGCAAGTTATCACTGAGATTTGATGATCTGTCCAAGTAAAGTGCTTAAAAATATAAAGTTTAATGGGTTCTTAGTCCGTTGCATTTTCTGACATTGCCTGTTGACACATCCTAGTATATTTTAATGCTTTTTCACACTTGACATGGCACTACTGTATAATAATTAAGTTACCATAAATACGTTTAGTAATGATTGCTTTTTAAACTGATTAGCCATTGATATGCTCATATCAATTCAAAGACAACTTGGCTTCTCAAATTAAGCCAACAAGAATATGACATACTTAACTTATATCATTTAATTTTAATTAGAAGTATAAGAACATACTAAGACAATATTCTTGACATTGATTAGTGTAAATTTATTTTAAGTAACAGTTGAGTTTTATATAATATGTGTACTTAAGTTTTCTTACATTACCAGAATGAAAAATCAGAATTCATGTGAATAATACTCAACTTACAAAAATGTCCCTGGAAATCCAAAAATAAATTGCAAAATAAATCTGAAGGGCATATAACACAGATTTTCTTCATCTCAGAATATTTACCTTGGCTAAGCAGATCAGATAAATTTATGCTATTTTACTTATGTGTAACTCTTAAGAAAAAATAAAGTAATTATTTTGCTCCAAAGCATCCCCTAACTGCTTCCCTCACTCTTCTAAATTCTCCTGAAGATGTTACTATCTCTCAAGTTTCTATGCAACCTATTGATGATATGCAAGCTGAATATTCTGGCATTTGGGAGACCTGTGTATTTGGTTTTTCCACTTTGTCATCTACCTGTCCCAACATGAGCTCTCTTTGAGAGGACCTCATCTACTTACACTCTCCTCTAAACAAAAACTTCTCAAAATCTCATTACAAGTCTCCTGAGTCACTGATCCATTTGCCTTACCTTTCAAAATAAAAATCTGGGAAAAAAATACAATGCCTGTGTTTTTCTACTTTCCATCTGTCTTTTCCCCGCATTAGAGTATAAGTCATTCAGAATAATTCCCTTCCACCGTAAGGTGCTGCAAATGGTCACACATTTTATGCTGCACAACTCTAGGCAACCCTGTTCACAATGACCACAATGCAATGTCAGTTTGTTTCCACTATAAATTATAATCAACAAATGGCTGAGCAAACACTGGACACACACACTGGGAAATAAACTTCTGCATCATTATAAAAAGCCAAAAGTGAATCCCAGCACTTTGGGAGGCCAAGGCGGGTGGATCACGAGGTCAACAGATCGAGACCATCCTGGTCAACATGGTGAAACCCTGTCTCTACTAAAAATACAAAAAATTAGCTGGGCATGGTGGCGAGTGCCTGTAATCCCAGCTACTCAGAAGGCTGAGGCAGGAGACTTGCCTGAACCCAGGAGGCAGAGGTTGTGGTGAGCCGAGATCGCGCCATTGCTCTCCAGCCTGGGTAACAAGAGCGAAACTCCGTCTCAAAAAAAAAAAAAAAGCCAAAAGTGAGAACAAAATTAATGAAGAAAATGGGTTGACTCTTCACACTTTATCTGCCAAGGTCAGATAACTTTCTTAACTTCAATCTTCGAATGTCCAATTTCTTTGTATCAAATGGTGCAATGGTAAGCCTTGTTGATCAGCCAAAACACAGAGGATTTCATGGTTTGCTCTTCTCCTTGATGCAAGGAAGCATCTGGCAACTGAGAGTTTGGCCTTAATTATCTTCCACTGCAATTATTACTATCATTCTCCTCATCTTTCTAGACTGCTCATTGGCATTGCTGACGACCTCATGCCAACCTCTTTGGTTTGTTATCATTGGTCCTATGAAACAACACAATTTAACTCCCGCTTTCCAATACTTCCGATTTTAAAAAACCAAAACCCCCAGAAAATTTTGAAATGTTTCCTAATTTATGCTGACATTATATTATCCCCCTTGACCCCCAATTCTTTAATCACTCTTTTCTCTGCTCTTATCTTTTTCTGATTTCTTTACTATTTTGTACCCCTAATGATCATCCTTTAAGGTTTGTATCAAAAAACACCCTGTGTTTTTCTCTGTATATGCTGTCTCAGACAATTCATCCAATTATTACACTTTCTGATCACCTCTATCTGGAAGATGAACAGAATATATGTTTATCCATATATTCCTGGCCCTGTCTCAAGCTTTGCACCCACATATTCAATATTGTACTGAACATGATGAATGGGATACAATGCCATCTACTTAATGTGTCCAAACAAGACTTTCCTTCAGACTAGATTCTTCCTTCCTTCTCTATATCTGTTAACATATTACTAGTCTTCTTCTCACCAAGAATTGAAACCTTAAAGTTATTTTTATTTCCTTTTACTATCACCCTTAACCCACAAATTCATCAATAATCAAAGTAACCCAATAATTCATTCTAAATTACTTATCACACCTGACAGTTAAAAAAACACACATTTATGCCATTAACATACGACATGTCCTTACTACCTTACATGTAGATTCAGACTAAGATATGAAAGCGATTTGTAAGTTAAATCTTTCCAAAATGAGCTCTCTTATTAAGAGGATCTCATCTACTTATTTTCTTTCATTAAAAAAAAAAACAAACTCAAAATCTATTCACAACTTTCTCTAGTTACTGATTTCCTTGCCTTACCTTTCCGTAAAACAAATATTTGGGATTTGCCAGTGACTGTGTGTGCTACTGTTAGCTGCTTTCACACACATTGAGTGTTTCCTGATATTCTCTCTCTTCCAACTTACCCTAAATCCAACTTTTAGATAATAAACTGCTAATTTAACCACCTCCTCTCTCCCCTGACAAAATCCCTTCAGTAGCTCAATCAAGGACACCTGACTATATTTCTCCACTTCTTTTCAACATAAACTCAACTCTACCACAACTATATCTTTGCTCACTGCTTTATATATTTTGGTACATTCAGAAACATGGCCATATATTTTTTTCCCATTCTCACATGAATGATACTTTGCAAGGTCAATCTATAGCTCCTCTAATCAAAGTATGGCATCTGTCTCTCCATTTTACTTTTCAATTAGCCTTGGCTCATGGAATAATATCACGCATATCAAGCAGAGACTTGAAAAGTAGTTCTGCATTAGGACTTGCCCACTCCTGCTATACTTGGAACCTTGAGAACACTGTGTTAATGAGCCCAATCTAGTATACTGGAGGAGTGTTCCATCTGACTGCAGAAATCACTGGACATGTGAACGAGGCCATCCTGAATTACCAGCCAACAGCCAACCACCATGATGCCCACACATGCATGGAGGACCCTGTAGAAATCAGCAGTAGCAGCCTAGACTCGGCCATCCACAAACTTATGAACTAAATAAGTTAGTTTTAAACCAATAGTTTTGGTATGTTTTCTTATGTAGCAAAAGTTAATCAAAACCTATGATTTAATTGCCCCCACTTGATGTCTTTTTATTTTTAATTATTATGGATACATAACAGGTATACATATTTATGGGGTACAGGTGATGTTTTTATACAGACATGCAATGTCTAATGATTAAATCAGGGTTACTGGGGTATTCATCTCCTCAAGCACTTATCATTTCTTTGTGTTAGGGGCACTCCAATCTCACTATTTTAAAATACACGATAATTTATTTTTAACTATGGTTGCCCTATTGTGCTACTAAATACTAAATCTTATTCAGTCTATCTACCTGTATTTTTTTACCCACTAAATATCTCCTCTTCATCACCTCCCTCCCAACTACCCTGCTGGCCTCTGGTAACCATCATCCTATTCTATCTCCATAAATTATATTTCTTTTTCTTTAGTTCCCACATTCGAGTGACAACATGTAAACTTTTTCTTTCTGTGCTCAGCTTATTTCACTTAATGTCCTCTAGTTCTATCCATGTCGCTGCAAATGACAGTATTCTATTCTTGCTTTTTGGCTGAATAATATTACATTGTGTGTATGCACGACATTTTTTTAATCCATTCATCCATTGATGGACACTTAGGTTACCTCAATATCTTGGCTATTGTGAATAGTGCTGTAATAATTACAGGAGTGCAAATATCTCTTCAATATTACAATTTTTTTTTCTTTTGGACATATACCCAGCGGTGGGATTACTGGATCATATCGTAGGTCTACTGTTAGTTTTTTGAGGAACCTCTGTATACTGTTCTCTACAGTGGCTATACCAAATTTGCTTTCTCACCAATAGTGTATAAAAGGGTCTGCCTCTCTCCAGATCCTTGCCAGCATTCGTTATCGGCTGTCTTTTTGGATAGTAGCCATTTAATTGGGATGAAATGATAATCATGGTAGTTTTGATTTGCATTTCTCTGATTAGTGCTATTGAGCATTATTTTTGCATATCATTGGCCATTTGTATGTCTTCGTTTAGGAAATGTCTATTCAGATCTTTTGCCCATTTTCAAATTGGATTATTATTACTATTTTTTTTTTTTTTTTACCTACTGAGTGGTTTGAGCTCTTTATATATTCCGGGCATTAATTCCTTGGGTAGTTTACAAATATTTTCTCCTATTCTATGGGTTATCTATTCACTTCATTGATTGTATCTTTTGCTGTGTAGAAGCATTTTTAGATTGATGTGATCCCATTTCTCCATTTTGTTTTTGTTGCCCATGCTTTTGAGGTTTTACTCAAGAAATCTTTGCCTAGACCAATGTACTGGATCAAGGGTGTCCAACACTTTGGAAGGGAGGACGTTTTTGCTTATCTGTGTTGGAGAATACCATAAAAATTTTCATGAATCTTTGTTTTTTTTTTTTAGCTCATCAGCTATTGTTAGTGTATTTTATGCATGGCCCAAGACAATTATTCTCCTTCCAATGTGGTCTAGGGAAGCCAAAAAGTTGTACATTCAGGTACTGTGTTGTCTCTCCAAAGTTTTCTTCTAGTAGTTTTATAGTTTCAGGTCTTAGATTTATGTCATTAATCCATTTTGATTTTTGTACATGGTGAAAAACAGGGGTATAGTTTCACCATGAAACTTTTTTGATATGGACATTAAGTTTTCCCAGCACAATTTATTGAAGAGACTGCCCTTTTCCCAGTGTATGTTCTTAGCATCTTTGTCAAAAATGAGTTAAATGTAAATTATGCATTTATTTCTGTATTTTCTATTTTGTTCTATTGGTCTACATGTCTGTTTCTGTGTCAGTACCCTGCTGTTTTGGTTACTATGGCTCTACGGCATAACTTGAAGTCAGGTAATGTGATTCCTCCAGCTTTGTTCTTGTTTCTCAGGATACTTTTAAATATTCTGAGTCATGTGTGGTTCCATATAAATTTTAGAATTTTAAAAAATTTGAGAAATCTCATTGGTAGTTTGATAGGGATTGCCTTGAATCTATAGATTGCTTGGGTAGTATAAGCATTGTAACATTTAATATTTTTCAATTTGAATGCTCTTTATTTCCTTTTCTTGTGTAATTGCTCTGACTAGGACTTCAAGTACTATGTTGAATAAAAGTGGTGAAAGTGGATATTCTTTTTGTTTCAAACTTTAAAGAAAGGGCTTTAAGTTTTTCCCCATTTAGTATAATACTAGCTGTCTATGTGTTGTATATTGCTTTTATATTGTTGAGCTGTGTTCTCTTTATTTTTTTTAGAGTTTTTATCATGAAGGGATGTTGAATTTTTAATCATATGTTTTTTATCCTTCATTCTATTGATATAATGTATCACATTGATTTATTTGCATATACTAATCACCCTCAAATCCCTGGGATGAATCCCACTTGGTCATGATGAATGATATATTTAATGTGTTGTTGAATGTGGTTTGCTAACATTTTCTTGAAGATTTTTGCATGTGTGTTCATCAGAGATATTGACTTGCAGTTTTCTTTTGTTGTTGTTGTTGTGTCTTTGTCTTGTTTTGGTATGGAGGCAATACTGGCTTCATAGAATAGATTTAGAATAGTTTGAGTAGGATTGGTAATGGTTCTTCATTAAATGGTTGGTAGAATTCTGCAGTGAAGCCATCAGGTCTCGGGTTTTTCTTCGATGGAAAAATTTCTACTACTGATTCAATCTTGTTACTTGTTATTGGTCTGTTCAAGTTTTGGATTTTTTCATTATTCAAACTTGGTAGGTTGTATATGTCTAGGAATTTATTCATTTCTTCTAAGTTTTCCAGTTTAACTGCATTTATTTATGTATTGACTCATAATAGTCTTTAATAATCCTTTGAATTTCTGCGGTATCAGTTGTCTACTTTTTCATCTCTTACTTTAGTTAGTTCTTTTCTTTTTTTCTTAGTCTGGCTAAAGGTTTGTTGGTTTTGTTTATCAACTCAAAAAACCAACTTTTTTTGCTCTTTTGTACTTTTTTAGTTTAAATTTTATTTATTTATGCTCTGATCTTTATTATTTCTTTTCTTCTACTAATTTTGGGTTTGGTTTGCTCTTGCTTCTATAGCTCTTTATGACACATTGTTGTCTATTGAAAGTTTTTCTACTTTTTTAATGTATGCATTTATTGCTATAAGCTTCCCTGCTTTTGCTGTATCCCACAAGTTTTGGTATACTATGTTTCTGTTTTCATTTGTTTCCAAACATAATAAATTTCCTTTTTAATTTTTTCATTGACAGAGTGGTCATTCAGGAGCATATCGTTTATTTCCCATGTGTTTGTAGTTTCCAGAGTTTCTCTTGTTATTCATTTCTAGTTGTATTTAACTGTGGTCAGAAAAGATACTTGATATGATTTCGATTAGAAAAAAAATTGAAACTTATTTTGTGTCCTAACACATGATCTTCCCTTAAGAATGTCCCATGAGCTGAGGAGAAGAATGTGTATTCTGCAGCTGGTCAATGAAATGTTCCATAAATGGCTATTAAGTCCCTTTGGTCTATAATACAGGTTTAGTCTGATGTTTCTTCATTGCTTTTTCTGTCTAAATGATTAGTCCAATGCTGTTAGGGGTGCTGAAGTCCCCAGCTAGTACTATATTTGGGTCTGTCTCTCTCTTTAGCACTAATAATATTTACTTTATGTATCTGCTTGCCCCAACATTGGATCCACATATATGTAAAACTGTTTTATCTTCTTGCTAAATTGACCCCTTTATCATTACATAATGATCTTTTTGTCTCTTTTTATCATTTTTGTCTTTAAATCTATTTTGTCTAATATAATATAGTCACTTTTGCTCTTTTCTATTTTTCATTTGCATGGAATATCTTTTACCATCTCCTTATTTTCAGTCTATGTATATCTTTACAGAAAAAGTAGTTTCTTGTAGGCACTATATATATATATTTTTATGTATTCACCACTCTGTTTTGATTGAAGAATTTTGTCCATTTGTATTTAATGCTATTATTGATAGATATAGACTTACTATTGCCATTTTGTTATTTGCTTTCTCATTGTTTTGTTGGTCCTCTGTTCCTCTCTTTTGTTTGTCTTCCTTTGTGTAAAAGTGATTTTCTCCAGGAGCATGGTTTAATTTCTAACTTTATAATTTTGCATCTATATTATAGGTATTTCTTTTGTGGTCATCACGAGGCTTGCAAATAACATATTATAACCAATTATTTTAAACTAATGACAGCTTCGCTCTGATTACAAAGAAAAAACAAACAAGCAATGAGAAAGGTAAAAAACAACCACCACCACCACCAAAAAAATACTCACTAAATTTCAACTCCATTCCCCTTGGCTTTTGACTTGTTTTTTCGATTTATATCTTTTTATATTGTCTCTCTCTTAGAAAGTTGTTTATTTTTTATACTTCCTACAAAATATACAAAGGGTTTACATGCTGCAATTACAGTGCTAGACCATTCTGTATTTTTCTGTGTACTTACTATTACCAGTAAATTTTACACCTTCAGATGATTTCTCATGGTTCATTAATGTTCTTTTCTTTCCAATCAAGAACTCCCTTTAGCATTTCTTGTAATATAGTCTAGTTGACAAAATCCCTCAGCTTTTGATTGTCTGGGAAAGTCTTTATTTCTTCTTCATGCTTTAAACATATTTTTTCTGGATGTAATATGCTAAGTTGGAAGAATTTTTTTTCTTTAGTACTTTGAATATGTTATTCCAGTCTTCCCTGGCGTATAAGGTTTCTGCTGAGAAGTCTGCTGCCAGACCTACCTGAGCTCCCTTATATGCTGCTTTTAGCTTTTCTCTTGCTGCTTTTAGGATCCTTTATTTATCTTTGAGCTTGGAGGGTTTGATTATTATATGCCTTGAGAGTTTGATTATTATGCTGTCCTCTTATTTGGGTTGAATCTTTCTGGTGTTCTATAACCTTCTTGTACCTGAATATTCATATATTTCTCTTGGTTTAAAAAGTTTTCTGTTATTATTTTTTTGATTTAACTTTCCATCCTAATCTATTTCTGCCTTAAGATGTGTAATTTTAGCTGGGCGCGGTGGTTCACGCCTGTAATCCTAGCACTTTGGGAGGCTGAGGTGGGTGAATCACCTGAGGTCAGGAGTTCAAAACAAGCCTGGCCATCATGGTGAAACCCCATCTTAAAAAAAAAAAAAAAAGATACGTAATTTTTAGATTTTCCCTTTTAAGACTATTTTCTAGATCTTGTAGGTATACTTTATTCTTTTTGACTTTTTTCTCCTCTGTGAATTTTTATATAGCCTGTCTTCAGGTTCATTAATACTTCCTTCTGCTCATCAATTCTGCACTTGGGAGAATCTGGTGTATTTTTCATTTGGTCAATTAAATTTTTCAGCTCCTGAATTTCTCTGGGATTTTTATTTTAATTCAATCTCTTTGTTAAATTTTCCTGATAGAATTCTGAATTCCATCTCTGTGTTATCTTGAAGTTCTTTGAGCTTCCTCAAGATAGCTATTTTGAATTCCCACTCTGAAAGATCACATATCTTTATCACTCCAGGATTAGTCACCGGTGACTTATTTAGTCCATATGGCAAGGTCACATTTTCCTGGATGTTCTTGATGCTTGTGAATGTTGATCCATGTCTAACCATTGAAGAGTTAGGTGTTTATTGCAATCTTTGCAGTCTGGACTTATTCGTACCTGTCATTCTTGAGAGGGCTTTCCACATATTCAAACAGGATTGAGTGTTGTGATGTAAAAGCCTGTGGATGCCAAACCTTATTAGCACTAGGGAGGGTACCCTAAACCCAGGAATGCTGTGACTCTGGCAGACTTCCTTGATGAACTTTGGTGAGATAAGGGACAATTCTCTGAGTTATCAGGCAAAGTCTCTAGCTCTCTTGTCTCTCCTTCTCCTAATTATAAGAGGTCTCTCTCTATGCTGGGCTGCCTAGAGTTTAGGCAGAAGTAACATGAGCTCTCCCATGGTCACCACAGCTGGCTCTATGCTGGGTCAAACCTGAAGACAGCACAGGACTGGGTCTCACCCAAGGCTCATGGTGAGTACTGCCTGGCTACTGCTGATATTTATTCAAGGCTAAAGGCTTTTTATTCAGCAGATGATCAATCCCTTCAGGGCAGTAGATTCCCTTCTGGCCCAGGATGGGTCTAGAAATGCTGTCCAAGTGCTAAGGCTTGGAAACAGGGATTTTAGAAACTGCTTTGTGCTTTATTTTATAGCGTTAGACCTGGTACCCAAGTTGCAACATAAAGCCTTCTATACCCTTCCCTTTCCTTTCCTCAAGTGGAAAAATACTCTCCCTAAGCTGCACTGCCTTGATGCAGGCACTTTCTTGACTGACACAGCTGATGTTGCACTGGGTTGTGCATACGCGAAGTCAGTCCACTGCCTCTGAGACCAGTGCTACACCAGGGCTTGCCCAAGGACTGCAATCCCTGTGGACTGATTACCACTGAAATTTTTTTCTGGGTGCCAGGCCACTGTGGTAGAGCCAGCCTGTGGTATTACCAGCCAGGACTCAGATTACTTTTGCTGGTGCTGAGAATTCTTACGGCTAAGGGCTGGTTTAAATGCTGTCTCCATGGGTGCTGGAAGAATTCTGTCCTCTGTTATGTTCTGCCATGACAGAGCAACGCTGAGTCCTAATGCAAAGCCAATACACTCACTTCACTCTCCCTCCCCCAGGCACACAGATTCTCTCTACATGCAGCCCTGCCTGGGGTTAGGGGAGGTTGATGTAGATGATGCAAGACTGTCTTTCGTATCCTCTTCAATCCCTCATTCCTCGATATTATGTTGAAACAGTTACTTTAATTGCTCACTTGATGTTTTGGTTCTTATGAAGGTGCTTTCTGGCATGGATAGTTGTTCAATTTGGTATTCCTGCGGGGAGAAGATGGCTGGAGGGTTCTATTCAGTCATCTTGCTTCACTTCCTCTCTCTATTCTATTTGATGTCTTTTTGGAAATACTCTGGCTCCACAGTGTGCAAGCTCTTTTTCTCTCTTTTTCTTTTCTGAGTTCTTATGACATTCAAACTGTACCAGCAATTTCAGGAGATTCTATTTTCTCACACAATGCTACCAGTGCTTCTTTTATAGGAACAACAGGTCTATACCACTTATCAAGTACTTAATTGTATACTGTCTTGTTGTTAATGTCTTTTTTTTTTTTTTAGATGGAGTTTTTCTCTGTGCCCCAGGCTGGAGTGCAGTGACACAATCTCGGCTGACTGCAACCTCCACCTCCCGAGGTCAAGCGATACTCCTGCCTCAGCATCCCGAGTAGCTGGGACTACAGGCACATGCCACCACGCCTGGGTTTTTGTATTTTTAGTAGAGATGGGGTTTTACTGTGTTAGCCAGGATGGTCTCCATCTCCTGACTTTGTGATCCACCCGCCTCAGCCTCTCAAAGTGCTGGGATTACAGGCGTGAGCTACTGCACCTGGCCTGTTCATGTCTTATAAATCTATTTTCTCCAAATAGATAATTAATCTGATCTATCTTCTTAATCTGTCGGTATCTCTTCAGAATTTATCAGCATTCTATTGGCAAAGTAGGCTTTCCATAAATATTTATTTGGCCTGGGGTGGTGGCTCACACCTGTAATCCTAGCACCTTGGGTGGCCAAGGTGAGCAGATCACTTGAGGTCAGGAGTTTGAGACTGTCCTAGCCAACATGGTGAAACCCCATCTCTAATAAAAATACAAAAATTAGTCGGGTGTGGTGGCATACATCTGTAATCTTAACTACTCAAGAGGCTAAGGCACCAGAATCACTTGATCCCAGGAGGCAGAGGTTGCAGTGAGCTGAGATTGCACCATAGGCACTCCAGCCTGGGTGACAGAACAAGACTCCATCTCAAAAAAAAAAATTATTGATTAAATGAAAGTTTTTTTTAATAATTAAAAAATATTAAACAATTTTAGTTCAAAAACCAGGTGGATGGCTGGGCATGGTGGCTCATGCCTATAATCCCAGCACTTTGGGAGACCAAGGAAGGCAGATCACAAGGTCAAGAGATTGAGACCATCCTGGACAATACGGTGAAATCCCATCTCTACTATAAGTACAAAAATTAGTTGAACATGGTGGCATCATCTGTAGTCCCAGCTACTCAGGAGGCTGAGGCAGAAATGCTTGAACCTGAGAGGCGGAGGAGATTGCAATAAGTCAAGATCTTGCCACTGCACTCTAGCCTGGGAGACAGAGCAAGACTCTGTCTCAAACAAACTTACATTACTGAAAGTATAGCTAAGTGGTACATTTGAGTTTAGTTCTCTTCTCTGCCCTCATCCTGAGATCATCTCAGAAATCTGACTTTAGAACTTCCTGCCCAGAAAAATACACAAGAACAAAACAGGGGAAAAAGTAAGAAGACCCCAGCTTGTCCTGAATATATTTTTCTAACCCTTCATAATAAGTAGTAAGATGAAAGTGGCTTATCTTATTTATCTTTCAGCTTGATGTCAAACATACATTGTGATATGCATAGGATACACAATGAAACTTAGATTTTTCTTCTCCAGGACCATTAAGTTAGAAATTTCTGGCTTTTATTTTCTAGAGTGCCTACAGCACTTTTACTTCACTACTGCATTAAAGTAATTTTTGCATTTAATATGGAATAAAGGCAAATCTGTCTCACAATGCCCTAACCACAGGTACGTGGGAGAACAGTTGTCTACAGATTATGGTTTGGAAAAAGATTCAAAGGAAAGCTAAGAGAGGCAAAACAACTCAATTTGGAATATAAATCAGCCTTGGAATTGACATGCTTCAGTGAGGATAGTGTATTTTTTTTTTCCTGTTTCAGAGATGGTGTCCCAAAGCAATTCCTGTTTCCAAGATATAAGGGGTGTTGCAATCCAATTTGGAGAAATTTTGAGGGTCTCTGAGAACAGAATTGAAAAAAAAAATAAATAGCATTGCATATGCATCTTCTGTCAATGTGCTATTAAAGGTAAATGTTTGATATAAAAATCATCTCCACATACTTTACTTCCTATTCACCTGACATCTTGTCTACCTTAAAATCCTTATCCATGAGAGCCCTGAAATAGGTAATATTAACTGTAGTATCTGAAGAAAAATGTAATCGTTTTAGTCCTTTTGTGATTATTTATGATGGCTCTATGTATGGGTTGTTTTTCCTTTTTATGTTTAATAGGCTTTATTTTTCAGGGCAAATAAAATGATAATGCAGCTTTGTTTTGGGGGGGTTCCGATTCAATTCAAACTACACCTAATAGTTCTGTGAAATATCCTTTTTGCTGCAAAAGCTACAATCCTCTCAGATAAGTAGTAGAAATGAATTCCCGGTTAAGTGGGCATGGGGTAGGCAAAGAAGCAGCAGCATCAGAGAAGTTGGAGTTGAAATAAATTAAAGAAGTTAGGTTTTTTCCTTTTTTTTTTTTTAATTTCAAGGCTGAAGACACTGTCTTTCTCATTCAGTACCACACTCCATTCTTTTATTGATCAAGACTTAACTGTGCTAAAAGCACCAAACAATGAGATGTTGCTTCAGTGGTAAATAGATAATAAAATTGTGGCATATTCACACAAGGGAATATTGTTTAGTGATAAAAGAGAAATGAGTGATCAAGTTATATGAAGACATGGATGAACCCTAAACCCATATTGCTAAGTAAAAGACATCTGTCTGAAAGGCTACATATTGTCTAATTCCAGTTATATGACACTATGGAAAAGGCAAACTATAAAGACTTTAAAATGATTGGCAGTGCTATGGATTCAGTGGCATGTGAATAGGTAAAGCATGGATGTTTTCAGAATAGTGGAACTATATTTTATGATACTGTAATGCTGGATACATATTTTAAATTTGTTAAAATTCAAAGTGAATCTTAATGTTTGCAAATTTTTTAAAAAATTACTTCTGAGATTGAGAAAAGCAGAACGGAACATAGAAAATGAAAAAATCTAACTGTGTTATAGCCTGTCTGTATAAAACTACCTCATTGAAGAGGGTAGGGAGGAAACATAATGATCTAAGTAACCCTGGAAGTTGATAAAGCTGCTTCCCATGAGGGGACAGGTTAGTAATTCTCAAACCACTATATATGTATAGTGAAAATGAAAGTAAATAAATGGATGGCAGATGGTAGAAGCCAGGTTTCTTACTGTTGGAGTAAGAGTCTACAGATAGTCACAAATAAGAGTCTAGGATGATTCACTGTAGCAATATATTAGAGTTGGAGGCATAAAGAAATATTTATAGGTATGTGTATTGTATTAGTCCATTTTCACACTGCTGATAAAGACATACCTGAGACTGGGAAGACAAAAAGGTTTAATGGACTTACAGTTCCACGTGGCTGGGGAGGCCTCAGAATCATAGTGGAAGGCCAGTAGGAGCAAGTCACATCTTACATGGATGGCAGCAAGCAAAGAGAGAGAGCTTGTACAAGGAATCTCCCCCTTATAAAACTGTCAGATCTTGTGAGACTTATTCACTATCACAAGAACAGCATGGGAAAGACCTGCCCCCATGATTCAATTACTTCCCATTGGGTCTCTCCCATGACACACTGGATTTCAAGATGAGATTTGGGTGGGGACACAGCCAAACCATATCATGTATATATGTTGGTTAGCAAGTGGACTCACATATACTTTTTGTCCTGTGAGTTGAGAGGATTAGAAATAGGGTACTCTGTCCAGGTACAGTGGCTCATGCCCATAATCCCAGCACTTTGGGAGGCCAAGGTGGGCAGATCACTAGGTTAGGAGATCGAGACCATCCTGGCTAACAAGGTGAATTCTCGTCTCTACAAAAAATACAAAAAAAAATAATTAGCTGGGCATGATTGCACACACCTGTAATCCCAGCTACTATGGAGGCTGAGGCAGGAGAATCACTTCAACCCAGGAGAAAGACGTTGCAGTGAGCCAAGATTGCACCACTGAATCCCGGCCTAGGCAACAGAGTGAGACTCTATCTAAACAAAAAAAGGAAAGAAAGAAAGAAGAGAAATAGGGTACTTTATAATGACAGGCACATGTGACACTGAAATCTTGTTTTCTAATACTACTTTGCAATAAAGGGAACCTGGGACTTGGGATAAATAGCTAATTCATTTATCCAGGACATATATAAAATACGCCTGAAGCATCTCGTAGTGCTACAAAGTGAAGACATGCTAAATATACACACATACACACACACACACACACACAGAGAGAGAGAGAGAGAGAGAGAGAGAAAAGGGGGGGATTATTTTAAAGGGACACCATAGCCAAGTGAAGGAGTTCAAAGCTGGAACAATTTGAGCAGCAAAATAAAGTAATGTTGGTTTGTAAGCTGAAGTAAAAAGTAAGTAACTGTGAGTTCACAGTGATATAAATAAGCAATTGCATAAACAGAGAGAAGAGACTATAATGGTCAGTTGATGTTTAGCTTGGTTTGGCCATAGTGCCTACTTATTCAATTAAACACTAATCTAGGTGTTGCTGTGAAGCTATGTTGTAGATGTAGTTAATATTTACAATCAGTTGATGATCAATAAAGGAGTAAGAATTACTTTCACTTAGGAGATTATCCTTGATAATCTCGATGGTCTCATTCAATGAGTTGAAGTATCTTAAAAGAAAAACTGAGGTTTCCTAGAACAAGGAGAAATTCTAATTTTGGACTCCCTGGGCTGTAGTATTTCCAGTATGAGAACACTCTTATTTCTAGTAATAAGAATTTCCAGCATGCCTGCCTGTCCTACACAAGTTTGAGACTTGCCAGCTCCCATAATCACACAAGCCATGTCTGTCTGTCTATCTGTCTGTCTGTCTGCATATATCGTATTAGTTCTGCTTTTCTGGTAGAACCTTAAAATCCTCTATGCAGAACAATTCCAAATAATATTTCGATACTTTACCCTCCAGGAGGTGGATCACAACTCCCCATATTTAAAATGTGGGCTGTAGATTGTGACATCCTTCAGAAAGAATACAATATGAAAAAGGGAGCGAAAACAGTCACCTTGCAATGCAGAAACATGACAAATACTACCTCAGCCAAGGTCAACAATAACACTGATAAGTCACTGATAATATGTGCCCTCGACATTATGATGAAAAATCCCCTTGACTTCTGTAATCCTCCTCTCAGAAATACATAACCTCAGTTTAATCATAAGAAAAATCAGACAAATTCCAGTTAAGGGAGATTTTGCAAAATACTGACCAATAATTCTCAAAAGAAACAAACTAATCAAAAAGGGGAATATCCGAAAAACTGTCACAACCAAGAGGAGCCTGAAAAGGTATGATTGAATGTACTGAACTGTAGATGGGATTTTGAAGGAGAAAAAGAACATTAGAGGAAAGCTAAGAAAATATGAATGAAGTATGAATTTAATAACTCGTCGATATCGGTCTGTTAATTGTGACAAATGTATCATACTAAGGTAACATTAATTATATGCAAAACATAGTGGGAAGTAAGAGGGAACTTTCTTTGCAATTTTTCTGTAAATCTAAAACAGTTCTTTAGAAAACTTTAAAGATATTACATACTGATTTTGTTATATTCTGCTCCAAACTGAGAAAAAAAAGAATCTAGAAGCTTATAATCTAGTGACAAAGACACAATAGAACAGTAAAATTTATTGAGATTTTAACATATCCTGTCACTACACTAGGTACCTTTTAAATAATATTTGATTCAATGTTGCACATTATTATGTCCCTTTTGCAGATGAAGAAAGTAAATCTAAATTAAACTATATAGTTTTCTGAAGGATAAATAACCATCCTGAGACCCCAAATTTATATGACTCAAAGCCCAAACCCCTTGCACTGGAGAGGGTCCCCTCACCTGATTGGACAGGATAGGTAGGTACTCAGATCATAGAATTCAAGATAGCTGGCATTATGTGCCATGAGTGGTACAGCAAAAAAACAAAACAAAACAGTGCTATTGATATGTCAGGAAGGAACAAGCTACTGGTTGAACAGGTGAGGCTTTATACTGGAAGAGGCTTTTAGGCTGTTTTAGGCTGGATATGAAGAGTTGAGCATGTTTTTGTTTTTGTTTTGGTTACAGAAAAGAAAGCTATTTCATGAGAAGGAAACACAGGCATACGGATGAAACCCCATGAAATAGGATCTGGGAATTACAGTTGGTCCAGTTTGGACAGAGGGTAGTGTGTATCTGTAAGAATAGAGACAAAACCAGTGAAAGTTCTTTTTCCCTCACTGTCCCTCATCCCCCAAATTTAGACTGAGCCTCAGCAAACATAAAATAGAGATTCCTTGATCCCTCAGCGAATACAGTCAGATCCTTTGTGAAAGATCTCGTAGAAGTGTTAAGAAAACAGAAAACACACACACAAAACGAATCCTGAATACATCAAGTTTTTCCCCATTAGGAGAAAAGTGAATGTGGTTATTTATTGAACCTTATTATTGTCAGGCTTATGCCAGCTACTTTCAAATTCATCTGGCAAGTACTTACTGGAAGCAAGCACTATTTCAGGCAATGAGATCCCAATGACATAGCCTCTCCTCTTTCTCATTGCATTATGATGGTTTGTTTACATCTCTACCTTCTTCCTAGATTATGAATTCTTTAAGAACATGCAAAAGATCGCCAAGGGAGGCAGCTTCCTTTTCTGATATTTAAAATACCACCCCCTTCTATTATTTAGACCTGAAAGAATTAGGCTGAAAAAGTCATTATTTTACAGATAATTTTTTTTTTTAATTTTCTGCCTTAAAACAATGTTTTCAGTCTTGGACTAATTATCACCATAGAAAAATTATTCCTGTGGCCAAGTTTTCTTGGCTTGGGAATGCAAAAAAATTGGATTTGAAGAGAATTTTGGAAAAGTAAAGAGAGAATGTGTTAACCTTGCATTTTCTTCTATTGAAAACCACACAGAACTTGTATAATTTTTTATTTACTGAAAAAATATTCTAATCCATCTACTGTGTATTAGAAACTATGCTTCATGGTACTGTCTCATTGATGAAAAGATACTTGTTGTGGCTTCAGGAAGAGTGAAATCTAGTGCAAAACAGACACATGAATAAACAAATATAATGGCAATCAATCATTCAATCAACCAGCTTTTAACTGAGCATGTACTATGTGCCACTCAGTAGCTGAGGCAATGAGAATGCCTTAGTTGACTAACTGCCTAAATCTTTCCTTACAGAGATCAGAGTCTAGTGGGGAACTATATACATATATAATTATATTAGACTCTGTACTAGGGCTTCACAACTTCAAAACTATTGACATACTGAACTGAATAATTCTTTGTAAATTTTAGGATATTTAGCAGCATTGCTGTACTCCACCCTACTAGATGCAAGTAGCACCCCTGTCTCCATGCCCTGCAGTGGTAATAAAGATGGTTCAAACACTGCAAATTGCCTCTGGGAGGAATACTACCTTAAACTAAGGACTCTAGCTCTGTAATACATAGTGTCAAAAGATCTTGGAACCAAGGAAGTTAATCTAACCCAGGGTCAGAGCCCGCTTTCCTGAGGAAGAAACATTTAGGTTGAGAGGTGAATGTGAGAAATTTAATTAGGTAAAGAAGTAGCAGGAGAGTCTGCTCTTGTAACCAAGCTATCAGCAAGAACCTTCATACCTTTGCTCTAAATACAAACCTTCCTCTCCGTACACTTCCTCTCATCTGGACCCTTGACACATTGTCCTTGCTGTGAAATTCAGCCCTTCCTTGATGCTTCCCGAACTCTTCCCCAACTCCCTCCAACATACCTATCGTGTACACAAGACAGCATGCAGAAACATTTCTTGAAGATGTCAGGAGCAGGCAGAGGAGAGGGTAAACATTTAGCAGATCTGTACATAAATGGCCTTCAAACTCCTCTATACACGTGTATGTCCACTGGGCCATCATCTAGAAACTCCTTAATCTCACACTCACTAACTTTTCCCCTCTTTCTTGTAGGACCCAGTTTAAAATAAAACTCCAGCTTCTCACACAGAGAAACTTTACTGACTCTGTTACTTGGGTTCCTACTGACATCTAGACACTCAATGTTTCTACTTCTAATGAGAGTAACTTACTAAGTTTGGTTTTTTTGTTTGTTTGTTTTTTGCTTTTTTGAATAAAGATTATGTGTGAACCAAACTCTGGTGCCAACTCTTAATAATACTTTACCTTTCTATGCTGTGGTAGAGTCATTTGGAGGATACGAAGAAAGAAAACATGAAGGAAAGCATATCTATGTTGGTTTGTTAGACAAAGAAAATTCACAAAGTCTTGAAAGACAATCTTGAAAAAGAAACAATTGTTTGTCACCATAAGAAAGAAGGTTGGAGAGGCAAACAGGGCACGTGTCAGTACCTGAGTGGAAACTAACCGTTGTGACTGGAGGAAGCAATAGGAAATGAGACTGGAGGGGATAAAGGACTAGGAAGAGAGAAGGATAGCAAGGGAATGTTATAAATGCCTCATTCTTAATAGGAACATTTACTGTACAGGTAATGTGGGATTCATAGCAGGATTTTAAACTTGCTGAAGAAATTAAACGAGTTCTCATTTTAGAGGAAAAATAAAATCACTAACAAGAGTTTGCTACCTGGTGTCAGGGAGGCCAGATAGGAGGTTAGTTCAACAAATAATACAAGTGATACAAGGGAACTGATGAGCCTGAATTTAAAGGGGGAGTTCATGGTTTTATTAGAAATAATAAAAACAGAGGCAAGAAAGAGTTAGCATCTATTGAGTACCCTGTGCCAAGCACTAAAGCACTTTATACTTTCCAACCAGTTCAATCTACCAACAAATTCTATGATATCATTGCCAATGTTACCATCATTTCACAGAGATACTTCCTAATCTGACTGAGATTTCATAGACTGGAAAAGGCAGAAATGTGATTCCAACCTAAGCCAGAATTGAATCCATGTCAACCAACATGTGCTGTATTAACATCCACACAATGAAGCCAGATTTCGTTAGGGAGCAAAAACCTGGGGCTACAGCTTAATAGAAATTTTTATGAATGTGGTCTCAAAAATGCTTAGGCAATACCTACAAAAGAGATATAAATGAAAGTGGGTTTCTGTTATATTTTTAATATATAGCTTGCTAGGGCTTGGCAAATAGACTTAGAAATGACAGCAAGAGAAAGGGAAACATCTGGATTGACTGCACCGTTTTTGTTTGTCTTAGAACGTTATCTTGCCATGAAAATAATTGTGGAAAGAATGTTGGGGGGACAATATACTGGGGGCAAGTTGTTACGTTTAGTTTTAAAATGGTGATCTGGAGGTACTTGAGTGCATTCTAAGTGGAAATACCTAGGAGACATTTAAATTTGTGAATCTAGGTTTCCATAAAAATCTCCAAGTGAAGACTAGAGGAAATACAAGTAAAATCACCTAATGAACAAATCATATATGGCTTTAAAAAAAAAGGATGTAATGATTATTTCTCCAGTTGGAGACCAAATATGTGTGTATGTGTGTATGGATACACATACAATCTCCAAATTTTGCCCTTCAAATCTATTATATGCTGTCTTCCTCATCTCAATAAATAACAACTTCACCCCTTCAGCTTTCTACAAGACAGTCTAGCCTGAAAACTTGGAGCCAGTCTTGATGTCTCCTCTTCTCTCAAAACCACATCAAATCTATGAGTAAATCTCCTTAGTTTACCTTAAAAGTATATCTGAAATTAGATTTGCTGTCACTGTTGTCCAAGCCTATCATTGGGATTATTTTAATAGCCGTTTAATGGTAACCTGTTTCTCTTCTTGATGTGCCTACCACAGTATGTTGTCAAGACAGGAACAAGTGATATTTGTAACATGTAACGTATACACGGTCAATTAACAGTCAATCAAATCACTGAGCCAATGCAATAAAGAAAAAGAAATCTTTTTTAACATATGGATAGCTACATAGGATAAAAATCCTCAATCTTTTCCTAACTTAATATACAAAAATTAATTTGAGATAGATCATAAATCTACATATAAAAGCTAACAATACAAAGTTTCTAGAAGAAAACAGAGAAGAGTAGCTTTAAAACCTTGTGAAATTTGATTAAACAGGGCACAAGTACTACTGAAACAAACAGAACAAAAATGATAAATTTCTTCAAAAGCAGAAATTTCTGCTCTTCAACAGACTCTTTTAAAAAATTTAATAGGGAAAACCTATACACTGGGAAAAGGTACTTGTACTACATACGCCTGAAAACAGCACTTCTCAGGAGAATACATAAAAAACTTCTGCAAATCAACAATACAAAGACCGTCTACTCATTTATAATATGGACAAAAATTTGAACAGGTGCATCACAAAGGAAGACATCCGAGTGGTCAGTAAGCACAGCAAAGGCGTGCATTAGCATTAGCTATTAAAGAAACACAAATTAAAACAACAAAAGCCATTTACGCCCACCTGTGTGACATATGTGGCTAAGGTTTAAAAAAAAAAAAAAAGCAAAGTAATACTAGTAGAGAGCAACCACAACTTTTTACAATGCTGGTGGGTGTTTAAAATGACACAACTCCTTTGAAGAACTATTTAGCATTTAGCTATGAAGTTGAACATACATCTACCCTATGACCCAGCATGACAGCTAAGTAAATACTCAAAAGAATTAAAAACGTATGTTCTCAAAAAGACATCATGGCAGCCTTATTTATAACAGCTTCAAACTCAAAAGCACTCAAATATCTACCAACCACCAACAGGAAAATGAATACATGAAAATATAAACAAATTAACATTAGAATACTACACAACAATAAAAAGAAATGAACTGTTAATTTATGTAAAAACAAGGACGAATTTCATAAACATATGTTCCACAAAAGATGCCAGACACAAAAGAGTACATACTACATCGTTCCATTTATATAAAGCTTAAGAACAGAAAAAGGGAGGAGATGAATAGGAAAGGCCTAAGGAAATTTTCTGGTGTGATGAAAATGTTCTATATCTTGTTCTGGATGGTCATCACATGGTGTACAGAAACACATAATTGTCAAGAATTTTAGACCTGATCATTTAAGACCAGTATATTTTATTGTTCATCAATTATACTTCAAAAATTAAAAAGAAATACAATAAAAATGCAAGCCAAATCATGTCAGTTCTATAAGAAAATCATTATTTTTACAAAAGCTTTCAAAGTCTAAACATGATCTTTCATCCCTCCCCACTGATCTGTTACTTTCAGACCTCATCTCTGCCGGGAGTACATATCCCTATTCCTTCCTTTATTCTGTTCCAGCCAAACTGGCCTTCCTTCTGTTCCTTGAATATGCCAAATGAAGTCACTCTTTGTATCTTCTGTTCCCCTCCCCTGGAAAGTCCACTAGAGTTTCATAATTTGCTCTACTACTTCCTTTAGTGTCTACCAAAATGTCATCTTATGAAACCTCTCCTACCAAACCTACTAAAAAATAACCCCACACATGTACACATGGATGCAAATTCACATGCCTACACACCTGAATTTACACACATACAACATCACCCACCATTCTATTCCCCTTAACCGATCTGTTTTTCTCTGCAGCACTTAACGCCACACAACTTAACTATAAAATGTAACTATTTATTCTGTACCAAGTATCTCCACTAAGTTGAATAAGGGCTTATTAGAACAGGACTTTGGGATGTAATTAGATAATCAAGATGGAGCTCTCATGAATGGGATGGGTGCCCTTACAAAAAGATACAAGAAAGCCTATAATCCCAGCACTTTGGGAGGCCAAGGCAGGCGTATCAATTGAGGTCAGGAGTTGAGACCAGCCTGATAGTGAAACCCTGTCTCTACTAAAAATACAAAAATTAAGGCCGGGCGCGGTGGCTCACGCCTGTAATCCCAGCACTTTGGGAGGCCGAGGCGGGTGGATCACGAGGTCAAGAGATCGAGACCATCCCGGTCAACATGGTGAAACCCTGTCTCTACTAAAAATACAAAAAATTAGCTGGGCACGGTGACGCGTGCCTGTAATCCCAGCTACTCAGGAGGCCGAGGCAGGAGAATTGCCTGAACCCAGGAGGCAGAGGTTGCGGTGAGCCGAGATCGCGCCATTGCACTCCAGCCTGGGTAACAAGAGCGAAACTCCGTCTCAAAAAAAAAAACAAAAAACAAAAAAAACCCAAAAATTAACTGGGAGTGGCAGTATGGCCTGCAGACCCAGCTACTCAGGAGGCTGAGGCAGGAGAATCACTTAAACCTGGGAAATGGAGGCTGCAGTGAGCCAAGATCCTGCTACTGCACTCCAGCCTGGTCAACAAGTTGTGACTCTGTCTCAAAAAAAAATAATAATAAGGCCGGGCGCGGTGGCTCAAGCCTGTAATCCCAGCACTTTGGGAGGCCGAGGCGGGTGGATCACGAGGTCAAGAGATCGAGACCATCCTGGTCAACATGGTGAAACCCCGTCTCTACTAATACAAAAAATTAGCTGGGCACGGTGGCGCGTGCCTGTAATCCCAGCTACTCAGGAGGCTGAGGCAGGAGAATTGCCTGAACCCAGGAGGCGGAGATTGCGGTGAGCCGAGATCGCGCCATTGCGCTCCAGCCTGGGTATCAAGAGCGAAACTCCGCCTCAAAAAAAAAAAAAAAAAATAAAAAATAAAAAAAATAAAAAAAATAATAATAATAATAACGAGACACAAGAGAACTTGCTTTCTCTCTCTCTGTTCTTCACCATGTAGGAATACAACGAGAAGATGGCTATCTGCAAAAAACAAAGTGGATCCTCATCAGACCTGACTTGCTGGCAGCTTGAGCTTACACTTTACAGCGTCTTGGACTATGATGAATAAATTTCTATTATTTGTGAGCCACTCGGTCTACAGTACTTTGTTATAGCAGCCCAAACTAAAACATGTATATAATAAGCTCCTAGTAAATATTTATTGGGTAAACATTATTTTATAGAGATAATTCATTATGAAATCTGAAAACAATAAAACTTATAGCCAAGGAACAAAATGAGTATATAAAAATATAAGCAACTATGTAATATGAAATTAATAATAGAACAGCTAAAATTCTGCAAAGGTCTGTGACTCAGGTAGTCACATCCTAAAGGTTTGAATAAACTAAACTCATACACATTTACAACTATTCTAGATGGAGAAACACATCAGTCCATCAAAGCCTTGCATGTGGTTGTGTTCAATATTATTGAAAGCCCTGTTAATTGTATCCTAATGAATGACGAAGTAGTAAAGCATGCACGACTACTGAGGGAAGGTGTTTTATTTTCTAATACATTCAAGCTTTTTTCATGTTCATAAAGTGATTATATAATAATGCTAATTTTAATGAAATAAAACATTTTGTATCTGAAGAGAAAGTACATTTAAGTCTATGTGGGACTTTCCTTTATAAATAATCATACTAATTTAATTATCCAAATTAAATTATAATTGTTATAGTTAACCCCTCTTTTTTCTTTCAGAATTTAGCAATAAGTATATTCCCTTCACCTCAGTTGTACTTCAGAATGGGCAAAATAATTAGGCAAAGCAAAGACAGAGATTAAAAGAAAGACTCTAAGGAAGATGATAGATATGAAACTGGAATTTGAGAAAGAAGGTAAAGGCTATTGTAAAAACATTTTAAAGAAATGCTGTGAAACCACTTAAACAGAAATGATTCTTTCATATTCTTCTAATTTATTCAACAACCAAAAATAATAATGAGACCAAAAATTGTAAGGAGTGGATTAGAAATCTTGCAGATATAGTAGGAGGCAAGAGGTAGTCACTGAAACACACCATTTTGAACAGTTTAAAGCTTACCAAAAAAGAGGGGTGGGTGACCTGCCAAGTGTTATGCTAACAACATAAACTCTACTTGTGGCTGTCCTATATTCTACAGTCAAAAAGCATGGAGAAGAAAGGTCTATGTCCACTAGTTTCTCAAGTAAAAAATGTTACTAAAAATGTGCATTCTAGGACCTGAATACATGAGATTTACCACTTCCCATTACACATTTCATTATGCAATCTAGGTTGCAAGGTGCTGATTCTTACTTTTAAGTTCAAAATTCATAAAGTCACATTATATGCCATATGCAGGTCATTAAATGTCCTCAGATTTTAAAGATAATTATTAAATTTTACAAACAAATATTCAGGTAGATTTTAAGTACAAATACATATGTACATAGAGAGAGAAAAAGGAAACTGATCACATAGAACAGCCACAAATGTGAAAGGGAGAAAGGGGACTAACATTTAATGAGTGCCTTCTATATGCCTGACACAGTTCTGACCTGCAGTTGCAGGATCTCATTTAATAAATATAACAATAAACCTGCAGCTATTTCTGGGATCTTGGCCAATGGAACCTCCTTTTAGGTAAGACCATCTTTCCTTAAGTTGCTATTGATGTTTTCATAACTAATCTACTTTAGCTAGGGCCATAGATTGGATTGTTATTTTCGTTGTGAACTGTGATGAGAAAAAGTTCTAGGACATGCTTTATAAGCACTTCAAAAACCACACTTGAAGGCACCTTCTGATGTGGCATAATTCTTCTAAGAAGATCACATTCTTTACAAGTCTTTATCCCTAGGAAAAGTACTACTCTAAAAAAAAATCTGACACAGAATTTGTCTTTTTTCCCCAAAGTGAGAGAGTGGAACAAGTAAGTCATCTGGTAGGTAGCTTTTGCTTTTCCTGACTTTCAAGCCAGAATCAATGAACTGACAAGTAACACTTGGCTTACAGATTTGGAAGAGAAGGTAGATTTAGGATTTAGAAAGCAGAGAAAGTCTCGTAAAATCCATTCCTGAGGAGAAGTTTAATTTAGAATAAATGAAAGAAGTATAGCCTAATCTGAGGAAAAAGGAATGGGGAAAGATTTGAAACAGAAACTCCTATCCTTATGGGTTTCTTAGTCTTGAGCTTGGATGTTATTAATCAAAGGATAGAGCCCTGGGAAAATTAGCCATGAAAGCTATAAATAAGTACAAGGAGAAAACACGTGTTTGAGCATGGGGGAGAATAAAATAATACTGAGTGGAGGGTGGAGGGCTGGTTAAGAAGAGAGGAGTAGTCATGAAAAGTCAGGGCAATAACAGTCTCTGTTGAAAGCAGTGTGTACATTCAAGATACTGAAAAAGATAAGGAAACTCTTTGTTTTTTGAGACAGAATCTTGCTCTGTCACCCAGGCTAGAGTGCAGTGGCACAATCTCGGCTCACTGCAACCTCCGCCTCCCAGGTTCAAGTGACTCTCCTGCCTCAGCCTCCCAAGTAGCTGGGATTACAGGCACAGACCACCACATCTGGCTAGTTTTTGTATTTTTAGTAGACACAGGGTTTCATCATGTTGGCTAGGCTGGTCTCAAACTCCTGACCTTGCAATCTGCCCACCTCGGCCTCCCAAAGTGCTGGGATTACGGGTGTGAGCCACCGCACCAGGCCTTAGGAAACTCTTAGGGTATAAGTGGAATGTGATTGGAACCAAAAAGTGTAAACTACCCACATATAATCGCGCTGGAATTAAAAAAAATTCTTACTATTTTTTGAGTGATCAAGTAAGAATCATAATACCTTTACAAGTGCAGTCATTCATACGTTAAGAAAGAATTGCTTAATGGAGCTCTTCTCTTCTGTAGTTACACTATAATTAAGTACCATAAAATAAACAGACTATTATGCAGTCTTCACTTCTGCCTACTTAAAGCCGGTAAATTATGAGGCTTGTGTTTTAGCCAATGCCTACGTATATACTGGTGTTCAATAAATACCAAGATGTCAAATCTTTTGACATCTAAGTAATGGCAAAATTTTCACAGTATAGTAAAATTATTACTAACATAATTTAAAATGCTTCATTTGCAGGTTGGTAGAACATATTAAGAAAAATAACTTGAGCTGAAAAAGAGTGCAAAGTTTATCCTAATTAGAGAAAGTATTAAATATTAGTAAAGAACTTTAAAAATCTCAGAAGTCAGTTCTGCTCTATTTGACTCTACCATTGAGTTCTATGTATATTCTTACAGACCAAAAGGAAAGATTATTTGTCATGTAGGACACAAATCATGGTTATTCAGGAATGCCATCTTAATAGTAAATCAGTAGAAATTACTGCTTAGAAGAAGATATTATTCATTTTCAACAAGCTATCCATTGCAGGTAAGAATGTATTTATCTTATTAATATGTATAGTACAAGTGTAATTCACCTCAGGAAAGTATTTCTGTCCTGCCCTAAACAAAATGGGCATCCTTATCACAACCTTTCTGTTTAAAACACTATTTTGGTTCCTTCTTTACTTATCTGGTCACCAAACCCATCCATCCCCTATACCAATCAACTCTGAGTTTACATTGCCAGGTTGTTAGACCTACTTCCAAGTCTAAAACCCTGGCCCATTTCTACCTGCATATATTACACTCAATCTACTTTTTTTTTTTTTTTTTTTTTTTTTTATAACGTGTCAACCCACTAAAGTTTATGTCTCCTTTCTCCTTTGGTAGAATGAAATCCCAGGTTATGATGAATAGATCCCACCTAAGCTATTAAGATCTGATAATGGAAGCTAATGCCACTTCTCTTAATATTTTCAACAGGGAACATTTCCTTAACTGAAAGATGGAATTATAGGTAACTTTGCAAAAAAGTGCAGAAAACTTTTTATTGCAGAAATTTATGAAAGAATATGTTCTTTCTCAAAGAAGTATCTAGGGAACTGGGGGTGTATCTCAAAGTGAGAGTCCAGTTATAAATTTGGGGCATAAAATATTTCTAAGGAGTAGTGAAGGCAATGCTAGTTGTGCTTCAATGTGAAGTATTCTGTATCAACTTTGCAAGTAAACTCAGTGGTCATCAGCAGTTTAGCCATTTTTGGTCTGAAATACTGGGTTTCTTCCTATGTCTGTAAGCTAATTCACTAATGTATTAGTCAAAATGCTTTTGCAGTTTTCTCACAGAAATGCACCCCAACAAGTGTTATTGTTCTATAGTATGCATAAAGGATTACAGAAAGAGTACATAATCTACTATCATTCTACTTTACCTTTTATCTGGCATTTCTGGCTATTTTCATTCATTTACTCATTTATTTATTCAATGGGCACTGACATCTCTATATGTTCAACATAGAGCTTTGTATTGAATACAGATATATTTTTTTTCCTACTATAGCTTGTTTAAAGGCCAAAGTTCCAATAAGCGCTGAATGTGTACATCAGGAGCAGTCATATAGTCACATGGGAGATAAGCTAGTAAATAATAGCAAAGAAAGAGATTGTTTTTAGGTCATGGCAACAATACATATTTTTTAAAAGATATAAATAGGATGGAGCAAGGAAATATCATTGAAAAAGGAATAGGACATGTGATGGTTAATTTTATATGTCAGCTTGACTAAGCTAAAGATGTCCAGATAGCTGGTAAAACATTGTTTCTGGGTGTGTCTGTGAGAGTGTTTCCATGAGAGATCAGCATTTGAATTGGTAGAACAAGTAAAACAAATCATACTCACCAAGATCATCCAGCTCACTGAGGGCCCAAACAGAACAAAAAGATGAAGTAATAGTGAATTATCTCTTCTTGAGCCCCTCCCCACTTCCTATATTGGGACTTAAGATTATTGGTCCTTCTGGTTATCAGGCCTTCAGGCTTGGACTGGAAATACACCACCAGCCTCCGGGGCCTCCAGAGCCTGCAGACAGCAGACCATGGGACTTCTCAGCCTCTATAATTGCATGAGCCAATCTCTCATAATAAATTTATTTTTATATATCTCTATATAGCCTATGTTTCTGTTGCTCTGGAGAACGTTGATTAATATAGGACAACATTCATTCCCTAAGATATTAGTGAGGTTAGAGTTTTATCCCAAAGTTCAGTATAAACTTGGAAAAAGAGGACTTTTGCCATGATTGATTATGAAATTTCTAAACATTCTACAAACACAAACATCTTTAGGGGGATTCCAACAATACTTTACTCAATCTGTGGTGTCCCAAGTACCTTGTTTATGTATTGCTTCATTTGAGACATCCTGTTAAACACAATATCATATGTGTGTGCTATTGATTCTTATACGTAAATATAAAAAAATTATTTCTTTTGGCTTTAGGGAAGGGAATAAAAAAGAGCCCGAAGGCGGGTAACAGAATAGCCAGAGTAAATTGGCAGCCAGTCAGATGAATCCAGTGAATTCTAGAAGAAAAGAAGACGATAAAGAATGATTTTTCAAGTGTAAGTTAAGTCTAAACTGAAACTGAAGCAAGACCAGTAAGATGTATATGTAATGACAAGTGACAAGTGATCACTATAATGATCTTCCTGGAATGGAGTCTTGCTAATCTCTCATCTAAGTCTAACACCAACTGTTCTGGCTCTTGTAATGCTCTTTGAAATGACATGTGTGTAAGCACAAGCAACTGCATGTCAAGAAGAATTTTTTTTAAATGTCTCAAAAAAACCAAAACTACTACTAGTTAATCATGGTTGGTATTCAAAGAAATGCTTAGACTTTCATTGTAATTTTTATTTATGATTCAACAAACGTATTAGATGTAGATGGATGTTTTATGTGGTATGGGTTGGTGGGTAGGGTGCCTCCAAAATAAAGCCACGAAGTACCCCTTTATCTCAGACTCCGAAAAATTTGCCTCTTGGGAGCAAAATCTATTACATTACAGATTTTATAACTGCCTTAAAACAACAAAAATATGAATTTAACTGCTTGTCCTCTTCTTACTCACTACGAGGTCTTTTCTGAAGTCAAGAGAAAAACAGTAAAATAATACCTAATCAAATTTTTCTGAAGAAATGCTTATTTTAGAGTCTCAAGACACAGTTTTTATTTTGCTCACCTCTCCCTTATTACCTGACAAGTTATAGCAGGTCAAATATGTTTGACTGTGATCACATTTCCTGGCTTTCTCTTGTTTCTTTTTATCATTAAGCAATCAGTTTTAGTCATTCAAGAGCCAGTTCAAATAATACCTTCTATGTTAAGCGTTCTTTGACACTCCACTCCCTAGTCAGAATCGATTTTTCCCTACTAAGAATTATCATAATACTTTCCTTATATTTCTCATCTTTCCACTTCTTGACTCTTTTTCACCTCAGACTCCTTCCCACTCCCAACAGCAGGAAATCAGCAATCATAAATTATTCTATTATTCTATCCCAAAGAGCCTAAAAAAGGGAAGGAGAGCTAGCGGAAGGGATTGAGGGAAGGAGAAAGGGCTAAGAAGGAAATATTAGTAATAGCTGAGATGTACTGAATGCTCATGAATGCCAAAATATTATAATAAGTATTTTGCATATTCACCTCATTTACTCAATTACTAGCTATGTGCCAAGAACCTTACATATACCATTGGGATCTTTTTGTTTGTTATTTGTTGCTTTATTATCTATCTGCTCACATTTTAATAATATGACATTTTCAGAATTTGCTGGTCAGCATCTTCTGCTTCAAGCTTGGTGAAGGATTTCCATTCCAGGGCATTTGTAACCTCTCCTTCCCCAAAATGCTACCTCTCTCAATGTATTCTAGATTCACATCCCCCTTCTGCGGGTCTCCGTCTGGTGCTGATGTATTAAATATAGACTTCCTTGTTCTGGTCTTCATTTAGCAAAATGTTTATTTAACACCTCCCCTTTAAAGTATTTTCTCATTCATAAATCTATGCATGCAAAATAGTCTTAATACCTCCTATGTGACTAGCAGTAAGAATAGCAGTGAAAAGATTAGAAAGAACTCTGAACTTGAAGTGAGATTATCCGGGTTTGAGTTCTGCTTCAGCAAGTCAAATTAGAATGAGGATGAGGCAGTTACCTAGTCTTTATGAGACTTAATTTTTATTTGAAAATATGGAGATAATATAAATCTACCAGATGAATATTTTCTAAAGACAAAATAAGATTAAAAAAATGTGAAAATCCATTGTACACTTCAAAATTGATTGTACATGGAATGGAGCAATTATTGATAATATCATTTTAGATACAATCCAAAGAAGTGCCTCATTATTAATCAAATATTTATGACCAAAACAAAATAACATATACCATTATTTTTTATTCCCATGGCAATTCTTTACATTGTTATCAATATCACCATTTTATAAACAATGAAAGAAAGAGTCAAAGAGGTTAAATAACCACCCAAATTCACCCAATCAGCAAGTTAGAAAAGGGACATGAAGCCAGATCAGACTGATTTCAAAGCCCATGATCTAAACAGCATGCAACATTATTAATTTGTGGAGATTTGATGAATTTGACTGAAGTAATCTGACTTAACAGTACATGCTCTTAGGATAAACGATGATGGGAACAGATAGTATAAACTGCTAGTCACATAGGAGGCATTAAGACTATTTTGCATGCATAGATTTATGAATGAGAAAATACTTTAAAGGGGAGGTGTTAAATAAACATTTTACTAAATGAAGACCAGAACAAGGAAGTCTATATTTAATACATCAGCACCAGACGGAGACCCGCAGAAGTGGGATGTGAATCTAGAATACATTGAGAGAGGTAGCATTTTGGGGAAGGAGAGTGAAGAGATAACCTGCAGTGATGAGAGAAATTAGAGAAGATGGTGCATAGGCAGTGACAAGATGGAGAGGTTACTCACATGTGTGATAACAGATGATAACCCCGGGCTATGGAGTATGACTCAGAGTTTATTCTGGTACAAAGCTTAGTTCCAAGCAAGATGTAATTTCACTTTTTAATTACACCAATCAGAACGCTGGTTAACTCTAGGTATAAGCCTTCTTTCATGTTGATCAACAACTAGTAGGCAGTATCAGAATCTCTAGGGCCAGCTTGTGAGATTTCTTTGGGCTTCATCAAGCCAAAGGAAAAGCCCAGGGACACTAAAATATCTCCTTGTAGTTTATCCTATGAGTCCTAATAATACCAGGCCAGACCAAAAACCCATCCTCCATAAAGAGTGCTTGTTCATGGGTGAATAGAAGGTCTGACACAATGGTTCACAATCTAAATGGTTTTCAGCTCCTTCCCCAGAGATAGCATCAGAAATAGGGCTGTCAATCACAGAGGAGGGCTCTAGGGTGAAAGATACCAGCCTTTAGTGAGTTAAAGCACTCTTGTTTGGGGAAGAGTTTGTTAGAATGACTTTCAGTGTGTGATGTTCCAATCTAAGAGTTTCTAGCTATGAAGACTCCCATCTTTCTTCAAATCTTAGTTCATAACCCCTACAACCAAAACAACAAACAAAACAAAAGTAACATCAACAGCAGCAACAGCTAACCCTTGTAGCTGGCATGATCTAGGAACTCCTTTATGTGATTCATATCAATTAACTCATGTAATACAGATAACCACATACAGATGCAGGTATATAAATATAGATGTAAGTATTATATAGCTCAAACTCACCTCAATCCTCATACATTACCTATGTCCAAATTATCCAATTACCACATAGAACTGAAGAAACCTGAATCTGAGAGTCTACAAGGTCCAGATCTAAGGACATCTTTGCCTATAATTATGTGACAAAACCTAACGTGGAATTGAGCAAAACTTTTAGAGACTTTCTAATGTTGGACTATGGTAGGAACTGGTTCCTTTAGAGAATGGTACTTCACATGTGTAATTTGAGATCAGAAAATTCAAGATAAACTTTTAACCAAAATTAAGTTTTAAGGGAAATTATTATTGGTGGAGAGATACTAGATTATAATTGGGGAATATTTGGGAGGATTTTAAAATAAAGAAAAAGAAACGCTAAGTAGTCTAAGTAGGGGTTGTGAATAGGAATAAAATTGCTACAATAATTTGACAAGCACAAAGAGTTTCTGGTAGTTAAATAAAATATTTTATTGGCTTCTCCCATTCACCAATGCATATCTATTCTATATAACATCCCTATTTCCAAAGAAGTCATCTAAATACACTGATTTCCATTCAGGTAGGAAAATATGTTTCTTGGATTCAGACACCAAGGGTCCAACATTTTAGGATGGAGCTTAGGAGGAAATGATGCAATACTTCCTTGTTATATTGGCAAGGCATCTTTGCAACCCCAATAAGAATTCACTTGTGCCAATGTTAGTCTTTTAATTTCCCTATCAATACACAGCATAACATATTGCATATTCTTACTCTCACTCTCCAAATATCAAGTCTAATATCGCCTGATATCACACCTATTTACCTCACGCCTATGAAAGTTCTAATACAATTCTGACCATCTGTATTAGCCTGTGGTCACATTGCTATAAGGAAATACTCAAGACTGGGTAATTTATAAAGGAAATAGGTTTAATTGGCTCACCATTCCACATGGCTAGGAAGGCCTCAGGAAACTTATAATCATAACAGAAAGCAAAGGGGAAGAAAGGCACCTTCTTCACAGGGCAGTAGAAAGGAGAAGTGCAAGCAGGCTAAATGCCAGATACTTAGAAAACCATCAGCTCTCATGAGACTCACTATCATGAGAACAGCATGGGGAAACTGCCCCAGTGATTCAATTACCTCCACCTGGTACCATCCATGACACATGGGGGTTACGGGGATTATAATTCAAGATGAGACAGCCAAACCATATCACATCTATTATGTATACTAAGTTCAGCCTCATTCATCAGACATACTTTCTAGTCTACGGATGCCTACTTGCAGTCTTGTCAATGAGGTTCCTCTAGGACAATAGTTGTTTTTTTTTTTTTTTCTAGCTTAATAGTTTTTGAGAAGAAAATACAGTAAGATAATAATGAAATGAAGTTAGGCTATGAGCTCATGTGTAGATTTTGCTTCCTGCTGCTTCAACAAAACTCTACATACAGACGAGCCTTTAGAGATAAGAAGGTAACACTAGAAATATATTGATTCATATTAACATGACATACAAGAGACTTTCATCTGCTTGGGCATTATATCAAGATCTTACATGGAAGTAATTTTTGTTTGTTTTATTCTGTGTGTGTATATGTATATGTGATATATATGTATATATAGGTATGTGCATGCATGCACACAAACATACCTATGCATCAAATATGTATCTTTTTTTAATATTTACAAAATTGAATCTGGTCGGTGGATAGCTAGAAATTGCTGAAAAGGGGGAAAAATAATTTCACTTACTACAATCCTTGGTTTTAAAAAATGACTTATATTAAGAAAAAAATATTTTAAATTTTGGCCTGGGAAGATGCCACTACTCTACAGTAATACTTTTAGGTGTTATGTATTATTTGGAGGAAAAGACGTCTTCAGTGTCTGAATTCACAGTGGCAACCTGTCTTTCTACATGTATAATAATTCAAGAAGTGTAAGATATCAAATGAGTTCAAGGACTGGGGGACTGGGTTGACAGCTGTCACTTCCAGTTGTTTCAACCAAAACCCTATTTAAATCCCCAAATGCAACTTAACTTTTCCACATTCTATTTTTTAATTTGTAAATCGGGATTTAAAGTGTTTAACCTCTTTGGAGCATATTAAACAATTTCCAGTGACATTAGACCACAGTAATTAGTATTTGTAAAGCGATTTGGGGCTCCGGATGAAAGCAGTTATAAAAGTGCAGAATACTAGATTCTGTGTATCAAGAATCACTTTAAACATAACACAGATAGAGTAACCTAAGAGGAATCAAAGAAACATAGCTACATAAAGCCTTCAATTTAACAACAATAATAATATTTTTGCTGGTTTTAAAGCAGTATTTACTGTAGCAAATATTTTTTAAAATGTCAAATATATTAAGTCAACATTTTTGTAGATAGATACATGTGAGCTTTTTATTTTCCTTCCCTGAAAGATGGGATTAGTCTGAGCAGTGGTAGCTGTCAGAAGCTCAAACTCCCTGCCTCCCAGAATGGGTACTTGTAATTAAAAGCTTAGCTCACCTTATCCTTCCAGTTTCCCAGGCGAAAAGTCAAAGCCTGCATTTAATTGCATATATATGTGTGCATGTTTCTAAAACCAAAGCTCCAAAGAGAGCCAGTGCTTGGAAGGAACGAGGACAATACACAAATAATTGACACAGAATCAAAAATAGAGGGAAACAGAAAAGGGGATAATGAAACAACAGGAACGTGGCACTTATTTCCCTTTCGGTTTGTTACCACTTACAACAGGAAGTATTTGTTTAGCATTTCTACTAAGACAAGCAACAACAAAAACAAAAACAAAAAACCAAATATGCTATATTTGCCCGAAGATCTGCCATAAACATATTTTATTTTTTGGTTGGTGTATTTAATCAGAGTTCTGTCAGAACATGGAATGGAACGTGACAGCATCATTCTGCTGAGGGAAAGCCAGCATCAACTATGTTCAGCGGAGCCAATCTGGGGTACAGAAGTGAGGTCGGGTGGATTATCGGAAGAGTGGTTGTTCAGGAATCAAGACTCTGACCGATGTACAGAGAAAACAGGATGCAGATCTCAAGAACTCAGGGCCAAGGGCCAGACCAAAGTGTTTGTTTAAGCAGAGGAAGGACAGCAAGAAATAGAGCTTCTAGTAGCAACTAATGAGAAGGGAAACTGGAAATCACATAGAGAAAAATTCAGTATCTGAGAAGACTGCATATAGAGCCTGTAGTACTCGTTGGGTAAGAAAGAATATTTTGATTGGATACATATCATGAACATCTTTAGCAAAATGTACCCAACGATGAGTCCTGCCCTGGGCTGCGGCTGAAAAACAAAGCTGGAGGATAAGAGATCAAAAAGGGAGTTAAAAATTATCTAGGCTCACAGTGCCCCATGCAAAGTAGGTTTTTCAGAAGCTACGCTTAATAAGGATAAATGAATTCTCCTTGTTACAGATGAAGCAACTAAGTCTCAAATAGGGGAAATGAGCTGTCAAAGTTAAAATGTTAGAGCATAGTCATGACTAAATTCCAGCTTTCTCCAAGGTTAAAACACTTAGGCTGTCACTCTGTCACCTAATCCTACAGGGGAACATGAAGATTTCCTGGAGCTAAGGGTTAAGTAAGGCCTGGTTCTGAGGTCACCTGGGGGGCAGCAAGCCAAGGCTTTTATGAACTGTCATTGAACATACACTAAAAGGACAAAGCAGTCACCCTTTGTACTGAGATGATGGAGAAAATGCTTTGGTCATTATTAATTGTATGGTGATGGGGCTTTCTCTGGTACAGATTTGGAAAAGGTGTTATTCAAGACCGTAAACTGCTAAGAAAGCATAAGGTTTTAAAAACACTAATATCTAGGGGCCACTGAGATGAAATGTGCTCATGGAAATCAGAGTTATGGAACACTAATTCTTCCCTGAAATAAGTGAACAGCCCAAATTGGCCTCCAAAAATGGATATTTTAATTTCCTTTTTTGCTTCTCAGAGTTCATATAATCCTTAGAGGTGTGCCCTGATTGACCTCTGGTAAAATTGCTGAAGTAATTCACCTATTTCCCAACTCAGGTCTCAACCCTTTCCCAAATATTCATCCTACTCAGTTCCCGGCTCAGACTGCAGCAATTAATTCCTCTGAGGTATGTACTGATACAACTGAAGTATTATGCTTCACCAGAGAGTCGTTTCCTTCCTTCCTTCCCTCCTTCCTTTTCCCTTCCTCCTTCCCTCTCTTTCTTCCTTCCTTCCTTCCTCCCTCCCTCTTTCCTTCCCCCTTCCCTCCCTCTCTCCTTCCCCCTTCCCTTCCTTCCTTCTTCCCTCGCTCCCTCCCTCCCTCTGTCCTTCCTTCCTTCTTCCCTCACTCCCTCCCTCCATCCCTCTCTTCCTTCCTCTCTCCCTTCTTCCTTCCTTTCCTGTTTCCCTTCCTCCCTCACTCCTTCCTTTCCTTCCTTTCTTCCTCCCTCCCTCCCTCCTTTATTCCCTCCTTCCTTCCTTCCAAACAGTGTACGCTTCACATGTCACAGTCTTTTAATAGACAAGGAAACAAATTAATAATTGAGGAAACTCAGTCATAGGCAGAATGAGTGACCAACAATGAAAAAGCAATGATAACTAGCATAGTCCTTTCATTGCTTCTCAAATCATACAAAGGTGAAGGTGAAGCCTTACTTTAGCTTAGCCCTGGAGCTACTGAGCACTAACAGGGGAACCCACAGTCCAAGCACCACTAAATAGCGGAAAATTAAGGATAACTGTTCTACTAAATTACCATTCATTCAGACAGAGGCATTCACTCTTAAATCACTGCAATTTGCACAACCACACAGCATTCTGACACAATGTCCTAAACTGAAAACCTTATTCATCCCCTTATTTTTTTTTTTAACTTGATTTTGCAGAAAACCATTTCTCTCTTTGAATTTTAACTCTCAAGTTCTGTATCAAATTCCAGTTTTTAATATCATCTCGGTATTTCAGAAAATAAGAGAAACCATTTCTCTCTTTGAATTTTAACTCTCAAGTTCTGTATCAAATTCCAGTTTTTAATATCATCTCAGTGTTTCAGAAAATAATCTTTGTTATTCTGTTCTCTCTCATTCTTTCTCATCCTCTGCTAAAACTAGATCTTGTCTCTGAGTAGATTGCTCAGTTCTCTCTAGTATATTCTCTGCTGCAGAAGGATACACTATACCTCTACTACCAGGGAACACTAGACCACAGGCTTATTGATTTATAGCTGTTTAGCCAGTGTTTCCTAGCAACTGTTTCTATGAAAAAGGAAAAAAGAGCTTTTTCAAGTTATAGAATTTCTTAGACTACAAATAATATAGAACTTTAAACTCTTTCTTTCAGCAAACAAAAAGGAAACATCAAACTTTAGAAAAAGGTTGAAGAAAACAGAAAACAAGAGTAGAAATGGAAGGTCTTCCCCGGCTAAGCTCTGTATGGGTTTATCTCTTCTTGTTGTGTGTGTGCTATGATGGTTGTGTTGTATAGACACATAAGCTCTTTTTCTGATGTTTGGTGGAACTTGGGCATTGGTTGATAGGTGAGGTCAGGAGGGAAACTGTAAACTATTGGGAAAGGGACCTGGAGTTAGGTAGTAATGAGGTTGGCCCCTCTTCCTCTGTATTGTAGAGTGTCTTGGTGCATAGGGATGTAGTACTGGCTACTAAGATACAGAAAGATTCAAGAAGGAACAAATATTATGAATAAATCAACAATAAACTAAGAGAGTCAGATACAGGTTTTCAAATCAGATTTATCTCAGCAAAGAATTTCAGATTGATATTTACGGTCCATGTGTGGACTCTAGAGAGTTCATCAATTTTATTTACTAATATACAAAATGTTTTGCAGTACTGTTTATGTGTAGTTTAATCATTAAGATAATCCATGATTTACATTAGATTCACAAGTGCCTACAACGGCACACAACAGAAACAAAACAATCATCCTCTGTTGATTTTTTTTAGTAGTGTATTGTTTATATACTACAGACTTCTCTCAGCTATGTTACATATATTAAATGAAAGGCTAGGACCAATGTATTAAGAGAAATCAAGCCTCATGGGCATTATTGAAATGGCAGCATTATTAGTAAGAAAATCCATATGGCAGGTGGGTCTCAGAGGCAGAGTGGCACTGTATCTTATCAGTACCAGCCTTAGTGATTTGGTATTACTTTTACCAAAATAGGTAGCTTTTTAAAATGAGAGGCTAAGAGGATTCCTATACATAGTGAAATCCAAGGAGCTAGTTAAAATTATAAGCAAATTAAAAGCCAATTGGCACCAGTTATTTTCTTTTAGCAGAGACCAGGAATTTTCAAAATATTGAATCTATACTTTACATACAGTAAAATATTATCTTCCTTCCATGCTATGGTTTGAATGTGTCAAAAATGTAATCTCCAAAGCAACAGTGCTGGGAGGTGGGGTCTAATGAAAGGTGCTTAGGTCACAAGGGCAGAGTTAATGAATTAATACCATTGTTTTAGAAGTGGGTTTGTTATAAGGTAAAAGTTTGGCCCCCTTTTCCTTCCTCTCTCACTTGCCCTTTTGATGATGCAGCAAGAAGGCTCCTTGATGTTGGACTTTCCAGCCTCCAGAACTGTAGGAGAGAATTTTTTCTTCATAAGTTACCTTATCTCAGGTGTTTTGTTATAGCTTCACAAAACAAACTAAGGCACTCCACGAAGAGATGATGATGAAAATATCCTGAAAGCAACACTCGTTAGACTATCAAGGAAGTGAACATGCTAGGCTGCCTTAGTCAACTATAAAAACTAGATATTACCTTCCCTACCTACTTCAAATGATAGTTATAAGGGTCAAATCGTTCAGTAAATGTGAAAGCATTTTATATAAACACTAAAAGGTGTTTGGTTATTATCTTGTGTGTGTGTTTTGTGTGTGTGTGTCTGTGTGCATGTGTATTAGTGATTAGATCCATTGGGCATTCTCTTTAGTGGAAAGGATAAATGGCTCAAACACTTGAAAGGACAATCTGGTAAAATAAATCATAAATCTAAATATATATTCTGTTATATTAAACAAATCACTAAGAATATCATTCATAATTATCTATCATAGTGCAATCAGATTAATATCAAAGTTGTATTTTTAACAAAGTTCATAGGTGTGGTTTACAAGGACAAAAAACTGAAAACAACCACAATGCTCTTTAGTAAGGAAATGGTTAAGCAAGCATTGATAGTAATACCTGCTATGGTCTGAATGTTTATGTTTCTTCAAAATTCATATGTTGAAGTCCAAACCCCGAAGGTGATGGTGTTAAGAGGTGAGGCAATGGGAGATGACTAGGTCATGGGGAGGGAGCATTCATAAAAGGGATTATAGTCCTTATAAAAAAAAAAAAAGGCAAGAGAGAGACCCCGCATGCATTCCCACCACCCCCATGTGAGGACACAGTGAGAAGGTCCTGCCTATGAACCAGAAAGCAAGCCTTCATCAGACACTGAATCTGTCAGTGCCTTCATCTTGGACTTCCCAGGACTCAGAACTGTGAGAAATAAATTTCTACTGTTTATAAGCTACCCAGCTTATGGGATTTTGTTATAGTAGCCTGAACAGAGTAAGACAACAGGCAATAGAATTCTATGTAGTCATTAAAAATCATCACGTAGGTTTATCTTTATTGACATTAAAATCTTTCCATAACATATTGTTTACTAAAAAAGACAGAGTAAAATATGATATGATCCAGTTTTCTTCTACATTAGCAGAGAAAAATACTAAAAATATATATTCCAAAATGTTAAGAGTAGAGAAGCGTCTTATAAAAGATTGTACTTTTTTCCCCTATACGTAATCCCCACTAATATAGTATGTGTGTAGATTGCTTTAATAGCCAGAAAACAGTGAATAAAGTTATTTTCATTTTGAATGAGAAAGAATGTCCTTTCTAGAGTTTTTTAGCTTTTCGAAGGCGCAATGCTCCCATCAACCACTGTCAAGATTCAAGTGTCAGCACCAAGAAGCACAAAATCTGTGGTTTTATGTGACCTAAGAAGCACCAGCCAAAAACATTTCATCAAAAGCCTGGCATGTTCTCTACAAACAGTAACACCGAAACAGAAACTTAACTTGATTAAATCGTAGTGTGCTTTATATCTTCCCTGGTAGAGATGAATTTATCAGATTAGCAAAGAAGAGTAGAGGCCTGAAGTACTGGATAGTGTTTAATAAGGGTTTAATCAGAAAACAGGAAAAAGGAAGGGCTAAGCAGGAAGCCCCAGCAAGGTATACTGGAAGGAGCCTGTAGTTCCGTGGGGAAGTCAAGAACCTGACCAATAAAGTGAGAGAACTGGTAGCGTGGAAGAGGCAGAGCAGTCAGGGACAGACATCTGCTTCTCAACTTAGTCTTATATGGGTATTTTAAATCAGTGGTAGGAAAGCCAGCACCTTTGATTTATGGAATTTCCAAAGGCCAAGTCAACATGTTTTTATTTGTTCTTCCCTCTTTCTTTTCTGACTATTGACATTTCCTGTTCCCAGGCAAATTCTCTTCACACTTTTACACAGAAAGAAAGAAAGACTATATACTGGAAAGACCAAAGAGCCATGTATTACCAAGTTTTTCTTACATAAGACTTGAATTCCAATCTGTATGATAGCCATGTAAAGGGTGGGAGTGAGAAAAGAAGTTCCATGTTTTGAGCCGTGAAAGTGTGCCATCTCTTTTAACGTAAATTACTTTTATTTAAAGTTCACTATTACCATAAGAAGTACGGGGAGGCTCCTCTTTTTTTTCTTGATGCTAAAACCAACGTACAATGAGGTTGAGTAACTTACTCAAGGTCACCTGGATCACATGTAGTATTAAAAAAGTTTCCGATCTTAGTTATGACAACAGAGCCAATGAGCTCTCATTCGTTGATCCAATAATTCTCATCAAGTGACTACTATATGGCAGTCACTATAGGTGCCCGGACTATATGACCATGATGCTTGTTTCCAAGAACCTCACAGAGCAGATGAAGAGTCAGCGAAGACAGTGTTATGAAATATTTGGAGCTATAGATTAGCCAGGTTCTTTATATAATTTTGTGTAATTATTCAGGAGTACTAGTACTGAGTGTTGTTATCAGATCTCTATTTTATAAATACTCAGAAAGTCAAATAATTTCAGTGAGATCACAAATGGATTGGGAGGCCCTGAATTATGATCTTTTATCTTTAGCTCTCTTCCTACATAACATACCCACTCCTTCCATTTTTGTGGCACTTGTGGGTAATATACAAATTAGTAAATGCATGAAAATCCGGATTATTTTAACTTTTATATTTCATATGCAAAATATGGGCCAATTTGTTTTTTAAGGTAAATGTTGATAAATTTTATATTAATACTCACTTATATAAATTTGTAATTTGATCTAAAGAAGCTTAGATCAAGTTGTAAATTTGGATTGAAACACAAGGCACTTAAAAAAATGCCTTTAATCAGGAAAAAATTGAACAGCTACGGAATGTGTTTTAACTTAGCAAGGAAGCATATTATCTGGCATTTAAAAATGCAGAAACAATTATCATGCAGTCATGTCACTGTTGATCAGGCTCACTACACTGAATTATAGATCAGAATATGTCCTTATTGCAAATCTATATTTCAGATTTCACAATGTTTATAACATTACAGAAAAATGCTATATAATTAGGTGTGGCTTCCTTAAACAATAGAGTAAAATGGAGTAAATATTTGTGTCATATTTAGTCAACTTTTACCTATGGAATTAATTTCTTTCTTTCCTTCAGTCTTTTGGTGGGTTTTGTTTTGAATTCTGTATCTGCTATCCTAGCAACCCTAAAAAGAAGATATGAGATTTGTAAACAAGAGAACATCCATCCTTGTCTCTGTATAAATGAAGAACTAAACAGGGAAGAAGAATAAGAAAAGCCTAGAGGTTCTTGCCATTTTCCCTTTTGCAAGGCCTAATGCACAGAGATGAAATACAGATGAAGGTAGGTACCTGGATAGCACCCTCCCCTCCTGAATTTGTAGCTGCCCCTCATATCTGCCTGTCATGTTGGCCAGGGTCCCCACTGTGAAAGCTCTGAACTGAATATTAATGACACTCAAAACCCAACTCCATTTCCTTTTCTTTTACTTCTAAGTTCTGAATTCATTAGTACTTCAGGCTCACTCAGTACCCAGCCGCACTGTACAATGTATCCAAGTTGAAAATTAAAACACAGTAAAGGTGCCTTTGAATGGTAAGTCAACAATGTTGCCCACATAGACTGTTATAAATCACACCTAGAAAAAAAGAGAAATCACATATAGAATCTTATTCACTATTTCATATCCCCCCCCTTTTCTGTAGGGTCTGCCAGAATGAAAGCTGCTGACTTTTAGACTTCTAAGCATTCACCAAGAGTGGTATGGAGCCTGACACAAGAATCAACACAGACCGGAAAAGCCCCAGAAAGGGCAGAACTTTCCAGCTGCTATAAGATAGGCTACTTACTTAGTAGCACTTCCCAAACCCAAACTGCTAGCGTGATACGTCTAACTTCTCGGTGTCAGTACTTTGTCAAAGATGTGACTACCGCTTGATATGTTTTTAATTTGCAGCTTTCTAGTGCTATTTGGGAATTAGAAAGCCTTTTAAAATTATGCAGTCATTTTCCCCTACCGAACTAGTTTTAATTTCCTGCAAAGTGTGTGCAAAGTGTACACAGGGGGAACGTCAGTTTGGTGCTCACAGGCTAGGGATTGACATCAGGCAGGATGGCAGTTAAATCACCACCATCCAGTTCAGGATTCCATCAGGCTTGTGACTTCCCAAGTTCTAACCATCTATTAGGCTGCACAGCTTTTACAAAGGCAGAGAGGAAAGAGGGGTACATGCTGCAGAATGATTTATTGGATTTGTAATGCTAGGATAGCACAAAAACCCCATAAATATTCTTCTTAATGTTTTACTCTATGTGACAAGCCTTGGAGTGATATATTGTCTGACAATTTTCAAGACGGCTATATAAATGCATTTTTTGCTGCAGCCTAATATATGATGAAGTCTCTGCAGGCTAATATATGGAGCCAGGGTGTGTTTTAGTATGCATATTCCTAATAAAGATATCTGTACCTAAATAGCTCTGTCTTTATATGAGTTTCTTCTTAGCATCAAAAAGCAAAAATACATGAAAGCAAAAAAAAAAAAAAAAATCAATGATGCTATATAGCATTATATGGCATGGGTTTCCATTCTTACAGAACTAACTTGAGTATCTGTGATTTTCTGCAAAAACAGAACTCAAAATATTAGAATCTCTTTTCTCAGCTTTATGGGCCTCTATACCATAGCCAAAGTTTTGATAGTGCCTTTTAAACTAGATGTTTAAAATTAGACAGATGTTTAATTTTTCTTGGTAAGGCAGCCATCAAAGATAATAAAAGTATAATAACCTTGCAGAAAGACTCCTAGGGATAACTGAAATGAGATACTATATTATAATACAAACAAGTATTTCTTATTCTGCTTCTGAAAAATTGCTAGAATCTGATACTCTGCATAACTTCAGCCCGAGCTGTGCCCTGCAGCATAATAGCGGAAAGAAAGAAGCTATCTGGAAACAATAAAATAAAGGCTAGAAAGAATAATCCTAGGGTATATGTTATAACTCAAGGGGAAGAGGGTCTAAAGTTAAAATCACTGGATCTAGTGTGACACAGTGAATCCTCCAGGCTACATCTGGTTTCCAAAAGATCTGCTTTAAGGGAAGAGAAGCAAGAAAGGTCAAACAGGGATTGGTTTAGTACCTGACATTGGGTGAGGGAACTGAGCCATGCTGTTAGGGAGTTCCATGGGGATTGAAGCAGAGCCACAGCCAGCAGCCGAGGATGCGAAGAGTAGGAACTACACCCTGGAGGAAGAGACTCACGGGAGCGGGAAGCAGGGGAGAGCCCTAGAAAACTTAGCTTGTGGTTAAGATTTATTACAAGGGGCCCAGGAGGGCAGGCAGCTCAGAAGAATGGAATAGAAATGCAGAGGGAAGACGGGGGAGGGTGGCCAAATAAAGAAAGCTTAGCTTGATGCTGATGTCGTCCTTGGGAGAAAAGAGACACCTGGCATAGGGCTACAGACTAATTTTCTTATTCCTGCTGGTGGAGAATTAGTTTCTAATATACCACCAGGCCTGAATCTTAATGATTCAGGCATTAGGCAAAGCTGAGCAATCTGCTAGGAGCTCTTCAGTAGCCACAGCTGGGAGTACAGTGGCAGGAACTGACAAAGAAGTCCATACATAGCGGGAATCTTTTTATTTTAGGAAATTTAAAAGAAACGGGAGAATCCATTTAAAGGGACACATTTTATGCTTCAAGAATACATAAAACTTAACTATTTAGAGAAACAGAATATGTGCAGTGATTTTGTGTGTGTGTGTGAGAGAGAGAAAGGGAGACAGGGTGTGCCCTGGGGCAATCACAGCTCACTGTAGCCTTGACCTCCCTAGCTAAAGCAATTGCCCTTCCTCAGCCTCCTGAGTAGCAGGGACCACAGGTGTGCAACCAACACACCCAACTAATTTTTTAAAAATTGTGTAGACAGGGTCACTATATTTCCAGGCTAGTCTCAAACTCCTGGGTTCAAGGGATCCTCACATCTTTACCTCCCTAAGTGCTAAGATTACAGCAGAGTAATTTTTAAAAATCAGTTGCAAATATATAAGCCACATTTGTAAGAATTATCCTGTAAGGTGTAACATGCATTCTGTCTGGTGGGGGCCGCACTTTTAAAGAAAATGTTTTCTAAGGAATGTCTTATGCCAGGTCTCAATTCTGCTTTTGATATCAGGAAAATAAATGTGATATTATGATGACTTTCTCACTTATAAGAATTTGGGGAGAGGAGAGTGTAGAAGTACTAATAAGATGATCTCCAAGGTCACTTCCAACTATAATATTCTGTAACCCCATGATTCATTCATTCATGTAGCACAGAGACACTACCAAAGGATATATCTTTAAGCAAAAGTAGCCTATTTGTGAAAGGACTGTTGGAGCGGAAACTCTGATGTTTATTTGCTTCATGGGTATGGTTAGCCAATGATGAGGAACCTGAAACCCCTCCCCAGGTCTTTCAGATCTTGCACCTGTCAGGGAGATGGTACAGTTTACTTCAGAGAAGACAAATTCCTCTAATATCAAATAAGATGCATTTTGTATTAATTTATATTCATTGAATCAGAATCTCTTTTGGAAAGGCAGACATTGGAAAGCCTAAGCTAGAACAACTGACTGATTCGGTCAGGTTGCTTCCTAATCCCATCTAGGCTGCTCAAATTAACATTGCATCAGTTTTGTTTGTTAAAATAAGCTCAGTTTCCCAAAGGTCTTTGAAGAAGAAACAAAAAATAACTTTTCCAGCACTAAGCTGACAAACACTATGTAGATATTTCTGATCTGCATTTATTGGATCGATTAAATATACAGTCATGCATTGCTTAACAACGCAAGTACATTCTGAGAAATGTGTTGTGAGGCATTTTGTCATTGTGTGAACATCATAGCGTGTACTTACACAAACCTAGACGGTACAGCCTACTATACATCTAGGCTGTATGATGTAGCCTATTGCTCTAGGCTACAAACTTGTACAGCATATTACTGTACTGAATACTGTAGGCAATTGTAACACAATGTTAAGTATTTGAGTATTCAAACATAGAAAAAATACCATAAAAATACAGCATAAAAGACAAAAATGGCATACCTTTATAGAGTCCTTACCATGAATGGAGCTTGCAGGCCTGGAAATTGTGCTGGGTGTGAGTGATGAGTGAACGTGAAGGCCTAGGATTCTACTATTTACCACTGAAGACTTTATAAACACTGTGCACTTAGAGTACATTAAAGTTTAAACATTTTCTTTCTTCCTAATAAATTACCCTTAGATTACTGTAACTTGTTTACTTTATAAACTTTTAATTTTTAAAAAACTTTTTAACTCTTAAAACACTAAGCATAAAACACAAACATAATGTATAGCTGTACAAACATTTTCTTTCTTATATGCTTATTCTGTAAGCGTTTCCTATTCAATTTTTCTTAAGTTTTTTTGTTAAAAATGAAGACACACATTAGCTTAGGCCTACACAGGGTCAGGATCATCAATATCACTGTTTTCCACCTCCACATCTTGTCCTGCTGGAAGTTTTCAGGGGCCATAAGACACATGGTGCTGTCAGCTCCTATGATAAAATGCCTTCTTCTGGAATACCTCCTGAAGGACCTGACTGAGGCCCTTTTACAGTTAACTTTTACATAAGTAGAAGGAGTGCACTCGAAAATAATATTTTAGAATATACTATAGTAAATAACTATCATAGTCACTTATAATTATGTAGTATTATGTACTAAACAGAATTGTATGTGCTATACTTTTTTATGAGACAGGCGGCACAGTAGATTTGCTTATACCAGCATCACCACAAAGGCATGAGTAGTGTGCTGTGCTGCCACATCATGATAGCTACCACATCACTAGGCCACAAACATGTTGAACTCCATTATAATCTTATGGGACCACTGTTGTATACATGGTCTGTCATTGACCAAAACATTGTTAGGGGGCACATAAATAACTTTAAGAATGTGTTAAAATTATTTTATTTTGGTTATGTTGGTTAAATAAAATACATTACTTTTCTTTTTCAGTTTTTCTTAATGTGACTACTATAAAATTTAAAATTACATATGGGGCTTGCATTTGTGACTTGCATTCAAATTTTCCTGGACGGCACTGATCTATAGTCTGGTTGAGACAGGATGAGTAAACCAGAAACCTATGAGATAATGCAGTAAGTGCTGAAAGAAGCTGCAAGTCAAATATAATGGAAATTGGGAAAGAGGGTAAGTCATCAGGCCGGGATTTTTCCCAACTCGCTTTCCCACAAACCTGCACATTATGAGAAATCCACACCTAACTTTCTGCTTCTCCTGTTGGCTACAAATAAGTAATTAGTCTCTTGTCTAAGAGTAAAGTAATCCTTTGCTGTGCTTTGCTTTCTTTCCATAGACCTACTTAATAAGAGTTTATCCCTCTCCTGTATTGCTCATCTTTCTTCTGTACCTTCCTCTGGACTGACCAAACATATTATTTCCTTTGTAATGTAAAACATCCTTCTCTCAACCCATATTTAACTTTGCTACCATTGTCTTTCTTCCCACCCCTTTGCAGCCAGTCTTCTTGTAACAGTTCTCACTTGCAATGTTACCATTTATTTTCCAATCTCATCTCAACTCAAGGCTTGGTTGAAGATGCTTTCTGTTTCAGAGCTCCCAGTGATTTTGTTCTGGTTAAATCCATTGGGCATATCTCATTTCTCTTCTTACATAACTTCTTAGGAGCATCTGATTCTTGCCCAGCCTTGCCTTGTGTCTCGCTGATATGCTATCAGATTCTTCTGGCGTTTCCCCCAGTTATCTGGCCATTCTTTAGACTACCTCACCATTCCTTAAACGCCAATGCATTCTTCAGGATTGTTTTAGGGTCTCATTTGTGCATACTCATCTTGAGTGATATCCACACTCACTCAAGTTATTTAGTGACCAACAATATATGGAAGATCCTCAAATACAAAATTTTTTAACTGAATCTTTTTTCTTGACCTGTAAATCCAATTATCTATTGAATAAACTTTCCCACTATTGTTCAAAAGCAACTGAAATAATCGCCTACCTTCCTCCCACTGCCAGCTTTCATCACTTCTTTCATTCATCTTAGGCTTTGATTATTTGGAAATTATGTGTATTCCTCAAATACACTGTGGCTTTTCTCGCCTTTGGGCCTTAACACATGTTTTCCATCTGCATGGAGCCTTCCTCCCTCTTCCTTATTCCCTATCCTGGCATGTGGTAAATTCTTATTCTAGTTTTGGCAAAGTTATTACTTTTTCTTAGAATCCTTTCATTGCTCAAGACTGGTCCAAGTTCCCTTTTTATGTGTCCCCATAGAACCCTGTATTTCCTTCGTTATTCTTTATACTTTGTGGTATTGCTCTGTCTCCTCTATCTGAGCTTTAAAATTTCTGGAGGTGGGAGGCTCCTATTCCCAAATTAATCACCATTGAATTTCCAGCAACTACTGCTGTACCTGACATATGGTGGTTTATCAATAAAAGTCTGTTGTCCATAGAAAGAAAAAAGAAAGGTCAGAGGAACGAAATGAATGATTTTCTGGCATAGACGGCATTTGAGTTAGATCTTCAAGACGACAAAATTTTATCATTTGAAGAAATGTTATTTTAAAAAAATGGAAATAACAGAAGCAATTTGTAAAACATTGACAGGAATACAGAAAATACTTTACAGACCCAATTGGAAGCAGACCAAACATATATGGAAGGAATCGTATACTAGAAAGAAATTTTGTTATGACAGACCTTGAAAGCCAAGCTAAATTTGTACTTCAGTTTAAAATTAATGGAGGGTAATGGGAGACCATAAAAGTTTTTGAGGAAAAAATGACATGATTGGTGATATTCATTTTTAAAAAGTAAGTAGTCATATATAGGATAAATAAGAATGGAAGATTTTGATGTCTTTATAATAGCAAAAGCTAAAATCTGTCACTATATAAATATCTTTAAATATCTGGGATGATGAAAAGTAGAAGGAAAAAACTGAATGGGTAATGAAGAGAAACAAGAAGGCTTAGTGTCTGTATGAGGGCAGGCTTGATTTTAAACAATTGAAATCAAGCCAAAATAGGCCTTGAATCTAAGCCACAATTATCTGCAACCATAAATTATCACTAGGAACTTCATAATCCTGATAATGTGTAAATACGGCCACATGTGTTTGCAAAAGCAAACAACGAAAGTGGTTTATAAGTGTCTCCTGCAGTTGAATCAGCAGAGAGAGGAAGAATTTTTTCTTATTTGGGACTAGAGAGCTAAGTCTACAAAGGGCAAACTAAGTATGATTTTCATCTAGACACTGGTATTGTAGAATTGATGAATTCCCAGAAAATGGAAAGTGTTGGTTTTTCTCCCTTGAAGGATGAAGGGAAAGATGAAATAGCTTTGAACAGTCCATCATCACAGACAAGCCATTTTCTATATATCCTCTTGAAAATCAAACCATCATGTAGGTTTGTATATAGAAGTTACTGGTTTGGATTAAGTACAGCAGATTACAGGAAGTGGGAAAAACTGTTACGATCATTTAAAAATGTAACTCTTCTCGACAAAATGTTGGGGTGCCCTGTCCTCCCAAAACATGCATTACATATACTTCAAAATGTTCACTCTTAAGAAGTCATCTCTTAATTTTCATGAGGTAAGGAGCTTCAGTCTGCTGCATAGAAAAGGAGAGAGGAAACAGGAAGACCCTACCCGATGTTGAACTGTTTTGTGCTTAATTTCAAATTAGCTGTCTTAAAAATGCATATTATAGAGATAGCTTCAGGAGGGCATTTCGCTGCAAGCTAATATACAAAGAGACATGAGGATCAGAGTACACAGCAGGCAGCCATAGAGCCTGTGTTGTAGTACCATTTCTATTTCCACCACAAATGTTTTTGACCCATGGTGAGCTAAGTAGAAAACCTGAGCCTTCGTTTTCTGGTTTAAAACAATAGCACTCTTATAGCTGCACAACGTTCAAGATTCCCATCCAGATTTCACATTATTGTCTACTTAAAAATTCCTCTGGTCTTTGTTCTGGGTTCCTGGCACACAGCTTCAAAAACTAACGATAGCAGTATCTTGGTTATTCACGAGCCCTTTGGCTCACACCTAAGTTTACAATGAGATTCATGGTAGGCCCCCAGATAGCTTCAATAGGGGACTGGTCATCAGATAGATAAAACATGTGATGACAGAGTTGGGATTTTGGACTAGCCTGAACTCCAGGCAGAGGCTAGAGACTGAGTTTAATCAATCATGTCTTTGTAATAAAACCCCAATATAGACTGTGGGCACGGAGGCTCAGTGAAGCTTCCTATTTGTGAACACACTGTTGTTCCAGAAGAGTGATGTATCCTAACTCCACAAGGAGAGGACACAGAGGCTCTGCATTTTAGACCCTCCCAAACATTGCCCAGTGAGTCTCTTCATTTGATTGGTCCTGATTTTTATCCTTAATAATAAAACTCTAACTATAAGCATAGTACTTCCTGAGTTATGTGTGTTGTGATAGTGAATTATCAAACCTGAAGGGCCCAGGGGACCCCCAGATGTATAGCCATTCAGTGATAAGTGCAAGTGGCCTCTGGACTCCCAATGGGCATCTGGTTTCTGAGTAAAGGCCGTCATGTTGGGGACCACGGCCCTAAACTGCTAGAGTCTGACACTAACTCCCCATGTTTAGTGTCAGAATTGCAGTACAACACTTGTCAGAATAAATATTATTTGCTTTTGCAAGGTGAGAAATAATTAATGCCAAAGGTGGGGGTATTTTTAAATTTAATTCTTACCCACCTATGCTTGAAGGGAGGTATGACTGATAGAAGACTGGCAAATGCTAACGAGTTTGGGTTAAAGGTAAATCTACTTATAAATCTGGTGATTTTTCTGACCTGGAGTGAATTTTTTTTTTTTTTTTTTAGAAAGAAAGAAAAAAAAGAATGAAGAAGAGGAAGAAAAAGGAAGAGAAAGAGAGAGAGAGAATGGGAGTATTGCTTTCTTGCCCAGGCTAGTGGAGTGAATTTTAAGAAAAATTCACAACTTCGTATATCACAACTTTGTAATTCTGTTGCCCTTAGAATCTTCAAAAATGATTACCCAGCATGAGTATAATCATTAGAAGTATGTTGAGAACATTGTGGATCAGAGTTTGTCCAATGTGGCATCTCTTTAAAAATCTCATAGAGAAGCTAAGACCTGTAACCAGAAACTGTATTTGTTACCTGATAACTACTTCTATTTTCTCTCTTATATAAAACCTGCTGAATCATATTCCAAATTTACAAGGCCTCTTTCTTATTCTTCCCATAGAGTTTGGGTGGGGGAAGGGAAAGAGGGAGAAGGAGGCAGGAGTAGACATGCTATTAGGTTCCTGGTCTCATGCTACCTGCCTCTCAAAAGGCTCAGAGATCAAACAGTAGTGAGTGATGAGAGACAAAAAAGCACCATCAGGTCTCTCTTTTGCTAAAAGAATTTAGACTTTCAACATGATGAATTCTCTTTGATAAAAGAATAAAGAGATGTGTTGTCTCTAGAGGAAGCTGCCGGGGTTCCCATAGTCTTCACAATAGGCGAAGTGCCAGCTATCCGTATCTCCTGACTTCTTCTTGTTTTGTCTTTTCTACATGGCTAAAATGAAAGACACAGATGTCCAATTCTACTCAAATGTTTTCTTTTAAACTACAGAGATAGACTGCTACCTCTCTCCATTTGAAGGATTGAACATTTATGAGAGAGAAATCATAAAAAGACAGTTTCACCAGAAGCAGCTACATAATGAGGCCATGAGGCATGAATGGGACATGTGACCCTTTAAACAACATAAGAAGGATCTGTGCTATACTTATTCAGCCATTTGTCTAAAGGAGCAAACTATACCATGTTCTTTTTTCTCTATTTCTCTAAAATTGTAATCAAATATTTACTCTTTAAGTGATATCAGTAGCTTGAAAAAATCTAATCCTGGGCCAGTTAGTATTAGCTTTCCTAGTAAGAAAATCAGTTTTCTTACATGCAACCATACTCCTGGATTCAGCTGGGATTGCATATGACCCTAGTGCTTCACAGGGATATTGCTTGTATCTCGGGGATTAACCTGGTTTCGGAATCCCAGTTAGTGTCACTGTAAGACTAACTGCATCCTAAAAATGGAAATTTAAAATTCAAGTAGTCGGTCTTCACTCAACAAAGATAGCTATTATTTGGAAAATTTTACCCATTCCAGTTTTCCAGATCTTTCTTCAGCCTCTTTTTGTGCAAAGAAACACCCTTTCAGATAGAAGCAGAGAAATTCACACATCATATTCAGCCAAGGTCTACAGTAAACTATATTCACACTCTACTCCCTTACCCATTAAGTTTCAAAACATTCACAGCATTTGTGAAGTCACAGTTACTAGATTCTTATTTACATCAGAAAACCCCAATTCCTGATCTTTATACATATTAAAACTTACGATTGCATCAGTTTATTGGGTAACACATTAAATTGACTGTGACTCTAAATACGTGAGAATACGTGATGGAAAATTTAGAGTTCAGATTCAAATTCTACAGAGTGGCCACAGTGTTGCTATGCATGCTAGTTAAAAAGTATTTGCATGCGCCTTGCAGTCACTGCACAATGTTTGTGCATCTTTTTCCGGACTGCATGCATGTTGATGATTTCAATTCATTAAAAATAGACCTGACAACATTTTTAGTCTTCTGTTTTACTCATGAACAGAGAAGCTGGCCACACTTTAGTGTCCACTCTGAGCATATCTACCACTTTTCTTGTGGGTGACAATTATATGTAATTTAGAATGAAACAATCCCAGGCCTGCATCCTTCACTTTCTAGTCAGTGATCTTGGATCCATTAGAATTAGACATGTCCCACTGTCACATATAGGGTTTTGGGTTTTTATTTTTTATTTTTATTTTTTTAGATGGAGTCTTGCTCTGTCATCCAGGCTGGAGTGCAATGGCTGGCGCGATCTCGGCTCACTGCAACCTCTGCCTTCTGGGTTCAAGCAATTCTCCTGCCTCAGCCCCCCAAGTAGCTGTAATAACAGGTGTGTACCACCATGCCTGGCTAATTTTTGTATTTTTACTAGAGATGAGGTTTCACTATGTTTGCCAGTCTGGTCTTGAACTCCTGATCTCATGATCTACCCTCTTCGGTCTCCCAACATGCTGGAATTACAAGCATGAGGCACCGTGCTCGGCCCACATTTAGGTTTTCATATGTGTGAAAATGAGGATAAAAATGTTTACTTTGAGGTCCTGCGCAGTGACTTATGCCTGTATTTCCAGCACTCTGGGAGGCCAAGGTAGGTGGATCAAGACCAGCCTAGCCAACATGGTAGAACTCCGTCTCTACTAAAAATACAAAAAATTAGTGTGGCGTGGTGGGCAAGAGTGAGACTCCACCTCAAAAAAAAAAAAAAAAAAAAAGTTAACTTTGGAGGATGATTGTATGGATTAAATAAAAACATATTTAAAAGCCCAGCATAAAGGTTGGCCCATATCAGGAAAGTTACAAAAAACAATTGCATTCTCTGAATAAGAGAGGGACAATTTAGAATATTTGAACCGAGGTCAGGAATGTTTTCTTTTTAAGGTGGTACTTGCTGTGCAGATATGTATGAACTTTTCCTTAATCTTTGACTCAGCCATAAAGTTAGAAGTTCCTCCTTAGATATACAAAAAAGAAAGGGTTGGGAAGAAAGGGAATAAATGTGTCCCTCCCTCCTCTACTATAGTGTCATTTTGATTTAAATATCATCATTTGCATATTTTTTATCTGAACTGAGAAAGGCCACCTTCTCACACCTAATCACTAGGAAGCAGCAGGCAGCAGCCTTGGAAGCTTTTATCAATATGCCAATTTTTATTTTAGTTTATAATTTAAAAAGTGAGAGTGAAGTGACAGAGACGGTATCATTTCAAAGGGTTTTTTAAAACATATTAAAAAGCATTCTTTTTTTTGACACTGAGTAGGAGGAGGAAAAACATGGAAATGAAGTGGAAAAATAAAACAAGAAGTAATCAGGATCCAGAGAAAGAAAACATGACAATACCAGCCACCCCCACCTCCTTCTGCATGTATACAAACTATCAGAATGACTAAGGAATATAGGGTTAGAGGAGGCAAAAATAAAAAAGGGAGGGGGGGCAGAGATCTAGAAAGATAGAATAATATCTCCCATTTCATTGCTTCAGTTAAAATCATCATTGCATAAAATGTTTGTTAAAGTTGAATGCTTACGAAGTTAAACTAGACGTTAGACAATCTGACTCTTGGGGTACAAGTTTCCAATGTGAATAATAATAATTTTTACTTAATTTAAAATGCAACACAGAGTTAGTATTTATTTGAAAGCAAAGTTTGAAGTAGACACCTAGAAATTTAATGAGATTGGATAGTAGTGTGGTAACATCCGTGAGCTCTGTCACCTATGAATAACCAGTATAATGGGCACATATAACCATGGTGTCAATTTCCCCTACAGTATCTCCATATGTGTTCAAAGGGACAAGACAGAATTTTATTTTCTCTTTATTTCCTTTTCTCCTCCCTCTTCACTGCTGGTGAGAAAGATGTGTTTTTAAGACAGAGTCGAGTCAGACACTTTTTTGGCATAATAATTCATCAAAGTAATGCTATGTGATTTGGCCAATATTAACAAGACAAAGATACATTGGTCCTATACATGTATGGCTCTGAAAATTAGATCTCTCAGAAACGTCTACCAAAGATGCACAGTAAAGACTTCCTACCCGCTTCCAGAATGACCTCATTAGCTCAGAACCTTAGGGTGTACTTTCTTGGATGGAGCCAGTACCTACTGACAGAAGTGAAGATAAAAACAAATGACTCAGGAAAACACGAAGACACGTGAAAAGAGAAGGTGATCCAAGAAGAGACTATAGATGACCTTTGACTCAAAGGAAAAAATAAAAGGAAAAGAAGATTTTTCAGCATTCTTGTTTCCCTACCAAATCTAACTGCACCCTACATTCTTATCCGGCTTCAAGTCTTACCATGAACTTCCCTTCTTCATACCTCTACGGCATAACCCTTTCTGGCCACCCTTCCTTAATCTCATATGCATGCTCTGCCTCCTATTCTTATCCTCCAAATATCAGTGTTTCTCAAAGCCTTGTTTTGGTTCTTTGTTTTCTCACTCTTAGAAACTTCACAGGACAGTACTTTCTAGGCCCATGGCATCAACTACCAAATACATGCAGATGACTAACACACACATATACACATACACACACACACAAACCACTCAGATGTTTCCCGAGCTCCAGGCATAAATATCCAACTGCCTGGTTAAGTACATACACACAGGCAATTCTTAGAATGAAAATGCTCAAAGCTAAAATTCTCTCCCTCAATAAATTTACTTCTATTTATCAACATCCCAATAATTGCTCATTCTACTTACTTTGTCACCTCTGAAATCAAACTGGTAACTGAAAGTCATGGAATCTAGTTAATAAATCTCTCCAATTTTTCTACTTCTCTTCATTGTTACCGGCACCACTGTCATCCAAGGCAACTTAATTTTCTCCTAGAATACTACAATACCCTCCCAACTGGTCCTCTTTCATTAGTGGTGCTCTCCTCCAATCCATTTTCTACTTTGCAGTCAGAACAGTACTTAAAAAAATCACGCAATTTTTCATACCATTCACCTTTATAAGTCTTCAACAGTTTTTCATTTTATTTCGAATGCAGTCCAATCTCTGAAGCCACACACACATACACACACACAAACACACACAAACACATGCACAACTGCCCTGATCACTTCTCCAGCCCCATCTCTAGCTTCTCTCTCACTCACAACATATGCAAGCAATAAAAAATGCATTTTATATCTTCAAAAACTCCATGTATTTGGTCTGTTTTTTGCTTGAAATACTTTTCTTCTTTTAGCAACTGGTTATGTGTACAGCATTCAAAACAATGAAGTTTAGAGACAAGATTGGTTCTGCCACTGGCTAAGAGTTTTGTGACAGAGTTGTATATATGAAGTGAACTTCAAATGCAGAACGATCCAAGAAACCAAAAAAGCAGGCAGACAAGTCCAGCTTGTCTTCATATGGTGATTTTATTTGGGAAATAAATAATTAACATTGGTAAAAGCAATGTTGAAGGTGCCATGTGTTGAAGGTGCCATGTGGAAGCAGTGTTGAAGGTGCCATGTGGAAACAGTGTCAAAGGTGCCATGTGGAAACAGTGTTGAAGGTGCCACGTAGAAACAGTGCTGAAGGTGCCATGTGGAAGTGTTGAAGGTGCCATGTGGAAGCAGAAAGGAGCCCTCACCAGGAAACCAAAGCTGACAGCACCTTGATCTTGGACTTCCTAGACTGTAGAACTATGAGAAAATAAATTACCGTTCTTTTAAAATTACCCAGTCTGTGGTATTCTGTTATAGCAGCAAAAATGAACTCAGAAAGAAATTGATACTAGGGAAGTAGGATGTGGTTATAACAAATACCTGTACGTGTGGAAACAGCTTGGAAACAGGTAATGGGTAGAGGTAGAAATGGTTTTGAAGCAAATACTGTAAAAAGCCTGTACTGTCATCAACAGAACACTAAGGATGATTCAAGAGAGGGCTCAAAAGAAGAGAAGAGCTGTAAAAAATGCCTCGGTTTTCTTAGGGGTTAGTTAAGTGGTCATGACAGTAAAGACTATTCTGATGAGGTCTCAGATGGAAATGAAGAGCAAGGTACTGGAAATTAAGGGAAAGCCTACCCTTGTTATAAAAGGAAAAATAACTGGACTGAATTATGTCCATGTCCTAGTGATACAGACAGGAGGCGGGGAAATACTTGGTAGAAGAGGGCAGTCCCCAGCGAGGCCACACCCTCAAGCCTGGGACCACGGCCCAAAGGGAGAACATCCATTCCTGTTTTAGACCTCTTTTTAGACCTCTTGCCTTCTGCCATGTGGGGACATAGAATGTAGCTTTCAATGTCACCCTGGAAAAAGAGCAGCTTTCACCAGTCAACCAAACCTGCCAGTGCCTTGACCTTGGACTTACAGGCTTCAGGACTATGAGAAAATAAATTTCTGCTCTTTACAAATTACCAAGTTTGTGGTATTCTATTATAGCAACCCACATAGACTAAGATGAAACCTAATTAAGAAAGATTTACTATAGCTGATTCAGGATTCTATAGACTCCACGTAGGACACAGAGTTCTTTGAAAGCGGATGACAGGACCTGAATAGCAAACAGCAATCTCTCACCTGGAATCTCTCCCATGTGGGCTGCAAGACCATTTCATGGTCCTTTCTTTGAGAATAAGGAAAGCAAAAAGAAGTCAGAGACCACTCATGTGGTTTTTATATGCTATCTCTTCAAGAGGCAGGTAAGATGAATTTCAGGGTGGAAAGTGGGCAGAGAATGATGAATCAGAAGCAGATAAAAACAGGTGGATAAATGCTAAACCACCACACAGAATACCTGTGCATTTGCCAAGTGTAATTGGGAACTATGTGCATCTCCTGCTGATCAAAAAGTTAGAACCTAAATGAATAAAGATCAGCCACATGGCAGAGAATTTGGTGAATTTGGTGAAAATGTTCTAGGACAATATACCTGATTTGGAGATTTTGTTTTCTAACTCATAGCTAATTTAGGAAATGATAATTATATAAACATTATGTTATCACATCCAAGGATATGAAAAAAGCTGTACTTAAAAAATTATTTATACAATTAAATTCTTATATCATTTAAAAAGAAAGAATAAAAAAATGGATCAATTATTCAACTCAAGAAATTAGAGCAACAAAATACAATTGAGGGAAATAAAAGGAATGTATTAAAAAAGATAAAAGCCAAAATTAATACATTTGAAACTAAAAAACAAATCCAAAGACTGCCGTTTGTGGGAAAAACACTAATACAGTACTAGATAACTCAGAAGATGAAATGAAAGAAAAATGCAAAATTAGGAATAAAGCTGGGGACCTATTCACAGATATATGACACTGATAAATGTACAAAAATAACAAGAGATTGTTTTGCCTAAATCTACTGATGTTCCCAAAACTTAGGTGAAATGCAAAACTGAACCAGAATAAAAGCAGTAACATAAAGAAAAAAATGACATGTGGTACCATGAAAAAGAGGATAAAATGGCAATGCACAGACTGGGAAAAGACGTTTGTAACACATTTACAAAGGGCTCAGAAATGAAAATCAAAATTAATAACCCTAAAATTAATATAAAAAAGACAGACAATCCAATAGAACATTTGACCAATGATTTAATAGAACTTCACAGAAAAGGCTATCCAAATAGCCAATACATATGTGAAGGGGTGTTCAATTCATTAATCATGTCAGAGTTGCAAATAAAAACCACATTATATAGCAATATACTCAACAGAATGACTACAATTAAAAAGATAGAAATTGCCAAAGGTTGATAAAGAACTGGAGCAGTTAAAGTCCTCATACACTGCTGGTAGGAATATAAATTTGTATGCCACTTGGAAATGTTTTGCAGGATCCACTATACCTGAATAAATACATACTTTGACTTGGCAATTCTACTTCCATGTATTTACTCAACAGAAATACATTCACAGTTTAAATAAAAGCATACTAGAGTGTAAAAAACAAAACTACTCATAACAGCCTCTAAATGGAAAGTATTCAAAATGTTTATCAACAAAATGGATAAACATATTGTGGTATTTTTCCAATTCACGGACTACTACACGGCAATATAAAATAAATACCCTAATATCAATTAATCTCTTAACTATAGTGTTGAGAGAAAGACCTTAGATGCAAAGAGTATGAATGTGATGTATATTTCCATTTGTATGAAGTAAAAAACAGGCAAAACTAACGATGGTAATAGAAGTAAGCATAGAGACTACCCTTAGTAATGGAGTAGCAATTAGTATGGCAACAGAGGGCTTCTGAAGTACTGGAAAAATTCTCTTTACTCATTTGTATGCTGGTTACAAAGTTATGTTCAATGAAAATTTATTGAGTGGTACCTTCATAAAAGAAAAATTGACCCCAGAAAAGCTGGAGAACCCAGTAATCTGTTCTGTATAGGAAAAAAAAGAGAAAAAAGGAAAACTTTGTTAAAAAAAAAAAAACAAAAAACTATTCACTTTCTTTCTTGTGTGCCATCCCTAACTCCAGCCCAAAACAACAACAAAAACCATTTTCATTTCATCTTCGCCACTTAGGAAAAATTTCTCTGATGCTCTTTAATTGCTTTTGAACATAGAGAAAAGAGCTTTCAATTTATCTTTACAAGGCCAGCAAAACACTGATAATAAAACTTGTCAAACTAGTGCCAAAAAAGATAGAAACTATAAGTAAATTTTATGGATACTAATGCAAACATACTACATAAAATATTATCCAATAACAAGCAGCAGAACATAGCAGGATTGCAAGGTTTGTCCAAATGAATACACCTATTAATACAATTTATCATAGTAAGAGGGACAGTATAAGAATTTATTTTAAAATGTTAAACATATATTAAAAATTATGCTCAATTTTCTCATTAGGTAAAATATCTAACTAAAATATATAGATTATTTTTGTCAGTTGGGATCATGTGTGCTTCTCGGCAATCTTTTTTTTTTTAACTGAGGTTAAAATTCACATAACTTATACTTCATCATTTTTCCATTCTTTCAAACTTTATTGAGGCAGAGTTGACAAATAAAATTATATACATTTAAAGTGTATATCATGATGATTTTTAAAGTATACAGTTCAGTTACATTTGTACTTTCAAAATACTATACAGCCATTACCTCTCTCTAGTTCCAAAATGTTATCATCACCCCAAAAGAAACACATATCCATTAATCCCTCACTCCCCATTTTTCCCTCCTGATCTCTGGCAAAACTAATGTGCTTTCTGTTTCTATGGAGTTGCCCATCTAGGATTTTGTATTTAAATGGAATCATATAATATGTGACCTTTTTTTGTCTAACTTCTTTCACTTAGCATAATGTTTTTGAAGTCATTCATGTTATAGTAGGTATCAATACTTCATTCCTTTTGATGGCTGAATAACATTTCATTGTATGGAGATAGCACATTTTATTTATCCACAGATAGACATCTGTGGTGTTTCTACCTTTTGGCTATTGTAAGTGGTATTGCTACGTACATTATGTATAAGTTTTCTTTTTTAATTAAGATCTATATTAGCCTGATAAGGCTGCCATAACAAAAATACCACATTTTGGATGATTTAAACAACAGAAATTTGTTTTATCACAGTTCTGGAAGCTAGAAGTTTCAGATCAATGTGCCTGTGGGGCTGGTTCCTCCTGAGGTCTCTTTCCTTGGTTTATAGACTGATACCTTCTTGTTATGTCTTCAAATGGCCACTGCTCCATGGCCATGCATCCCTGGTATCTCTCTCCTCTTATAAGGACGCTAGTCATACTGGATTAGAACACACTTTTCTGATCTCATTTAACCTCAATTACATCTTTTTTTCTTTTTTTGAGACAGAGTCTTGCTCTGTCACCCAGGCTACAATGCAGTGGTGCAATCTCTGCTCACTACAGCCCCACCCCCTAGTTTCAATCAATTCTCATGCCTCAGCCTCCTGAGTAGCTGAGACTACAGGTGTGCACCACGATGCCCAGCTAATTTTTGTATTTTTAGTAGAGATGGTTGTTTCACTATGTTGCCCAGGCTTGTCTCGTACTCCTGAGCTCAAGCAATCCACCTGCCTTGGCCTCCCAAAATGCTGGGATTACAAGCATAAACCACTGCACCCAATAATCTTGATTACCTCTTCAAAGGTCTATCTCTAAATATGGTAGCACTGAGGATTAGGACTTTACCATATTAATTTTGTGGGAAAGTAAGCCAATCCATAACAAAATCTCTTTCCAATTACTAGAGGGATATACCTAAGTGTGTAATTACTGGGGCATATGGTAAGTCTGTGTTAAATCTTTTAAAGAATGGTCAAACCTTTTCTCAGTGGCTGCACCATTTTATATTTCCTTCTTGCAAGCAATGTATGAGGATTCCAGTTCTCAAAATCCTCAACGCTTATTTTCCATTTTTTTGCTTTGTTTTTAAACTATAGTATTCTTAGTGTACGTGAAGTAGTATTTAACTGTGGTTTTTAATTTGCATTTCCCTAATGACTAATCATACTAAACTTTTTTTTCATGTGGTTATTATACATTTATATATCTTCTTTGGAGAAATGTCTATTCACATCTTTTGCCCATTTTGGCTTGATTGGCTTGTCTTTTTTTTGCTAAGTTGTAAGAGTTAGATATTTCTTACTATTGCATTTTATACATGCATGCATTTTACAAGCACATATATAATAAACACATGCATACACACATAAATTATTTTCTATGAAAGTGAAAGTCAGTATCAAGTTTAGAGGTGAAATATTTAGATGTATTCTCATTAAAGTTAGTATCAAGTAAAGGAGGTACATTACCACAACTGTTATTTAACAGTGTTCTGAAAGTAAAAATCACCATGAAAAGATAAGATAAAGAAATAAGATCTGAACTAATAGCTAACTGGATGGACACTGTCATCGTTTAGAGATGCTATGTTTATGTTTCTGGAAAATCAGAGAAGAACATAGGAGTCCTGAAAGTACAGAGGATTACACAAACATTTCTGGCATTAGCATATGCAATAACTGGACCACCTGTATCCTCTAGTATGAATTTCACTGGACCAACTCACATGAATTTGATATTTTCTCCAAGTTTTCAGAAGCTCCTGACTCAGGAGGTATGTGGAACTCTGATTTGATTGCCTCATCAATTAATATATTGTTCTCTTTACAGATGGCTGTACAGGCATCCAAAAGGCCTGAAGGTAAAATTAACTTGCTATGACAAGATTGAAAATAACTTAGAATTATGAAAGAAGGAAATGCATCATAGAAACAACCTAAGAGCACTGACCATTAGATACATAGAAAGAAGGTAAGAACGTCAGAGGAAACAGTAGTAAGGGCAAGAATGACAGGAAGTCCATGACTTTTCCCACGGCCAGTATTAGATGTAAAAAAGGATGGCTTTGGGAATTTTATAATTTCAAGTTGAATTATATCTTTTTCTCCTATTACCTGCCTGACCTTGGGCACCTTTCTGGCATCTGTAATATTAGAAATACCTAATCACAGTCTTAAAAGAATTAAATACAGTGACATAAGTAAATCTCCTAGCAGAGTGAACCTAAGTGGATTAGTCCATTCTCACACTGCTGTGAATACCTTAAACTGGGCAATTTATAAACAAAAAGGGTTTAATTGTCTCACAGTTCTGCATGGCTGGGGAGGCCTCAGGAAACTTACAATCGTGGTGGAAGGCATCTCTTCACAGGGAAGCAGGAGAGAGACGTGCAGAGTGAAGGGAGAAAAAGCCCCTTATCAGACCATCAGATCTCATGAGAACTCACTCATTATCATAAGCATAGCATGGGGGAACCACCCCCATAGCTAACCTCCTCCCGTAAGTTCCCCTGACATGTGGGGATTACAGTATGAATTACAGTTCAAGATGAGGTTTTGGGTGGGAACAGAGCCAAACCATATCACTACGTGATTTTAATAAAATAGAGGAAGAAAGAGAAGTAGAAATTAATAGAAACTTGTAAAAGAAACCAAGAAAGAGGGTTGAAAGACGGAAATAGAGGAATTCATCTAGGGAATACATGTCACAAAACCATAGGCTTCTGTAGCAGGAGGATGATACACAATAGGGATAAGCAACAGGTTCATTCGGGTTTGACCACATTGACATCTTTTGACTTGCATGGCCTTCTAATAAATAGAGGATAGATAACGTAGAGTCCATTTCAAAAAGCAAAAGATAGCTGATGGGGGATTTGGCACTGTGATTATTCACCAAGGAGGAGATGAGATTCTATGCTATGACAGAGATGGAAATATCACCTTAACAAGCATGGACAGCCCCCAATGGACTATAAAATTCATTTGGTGGCTGTGATAATTCAAAAGAGCCAGGTGGTATATCAGTAACGAGGGAAGACATAAATTTTAATTTATGAGGCTCATCAGTGTCCTGGTCAGAAAGGGACAAACCCTCCACTCTCCGGCTCAGTAATCCCATCTAATGGGAAGAGAAAGCATTTTGAAATGATACTCATCAGTACCAGAGAACACTTTTTAAAAATTAGTTCATATGGGTGTGTGCGTGTATGTACACGTGTATATGCAATTGAAGGCTAAATTCTTGAAGGGGTAGGACAGGTGGGAAACAATCAGTAAATTCTTGAATTATACAGAAACTCACACTTCCTATCCTCAAGGCAATTGTTTCTTTATGCAAGTCTGATGGCTTTATTACTGCCTTCAGCAAATGTAGGGCTGACCAGACTTTGTGGTCTGTGGGGAAAGAAAATTTGCTTATGCAATACAAACATGGCTCTAAAATGAAAACACATTTTCCTTTACTAACACACTCTAAAAAGTAATTATCTTTTTTGAGAAGATACGTAAATGTGGCATGCACAATTCATGAATTTGCTAAGTATTCTTTGCAACAGACACAGTCCATGCTGTTTCATATGTAACAGACCCGCCTATGTAAAACATTGTGCACCTACACACGTATCCTGTGTGTCTGAGCATCTAGCACATTGCCTGAATTAAGCATCTGCTCAATAAAGATTTAAACCTAACCTAAAAATTCATAACTGTGCAACCAGTTAAACAATGACTGGGTCCTTTCTGGTCTACTTTTTTAAACATGGCTTACGCCTTCTCTATAGTCTCCTCTCACTCCTCATATTTAAAATATAATATATATGAATATATCTGGCAAAGCAGTAGAGTATTAATATACACACTTATACTCTGTTATGTATATACACATATATACTTATATGCTCTCTATATACAGAGCATGTATATAGAGCATATACATTCATGCATGGCTTAATGATGGAAATACATTCTGAAAAATGCATGATTAGGTAATTTTGCCACTGTGCAAACATTTTAGAGTGTACCTATACAAACTTTGATGGTACAACATACTACACGCCTATACCATAGAGCCTATTGCTCCTAGGCTACAAATCTATATAGCATCTCACCATACTGAATACCATAGGCAATTGTAACACAATGGTAAGTATTTGTCTATCTTAAACGTATCTGAATAGAAAAGGTAACACATTGCTCTACTTCACAATGGCTGTGATATCACTAAGCGATAGAAATTATTCGACTTCATTATAATCTTATGACGCCACAGTGGTATATACGGTCCACTGTTGAAGCAAATGTCATTATCTGGTGCCTGACTATATGGAATATGTGCTTTCTCTCTATTTACTTATATTCTACTCCACGGCCATCACCTTAGCATAGCCATTGCCATCTCTGCCCTCAACAGCTGCAATGATATCTAACCATCAGACCGTCTTACCACCATTCAAACTGGCCCTCACACTGGCCTCTAGAGCTATCTTTCTTAAGCACAAACCACAAAAAATCATATTGTCATTTGTTTCACCACAGATTCATTTCTATGCCCTCATCCCATGTTCCATTTCCACATACCTAGCTCTATATTGCATCACAGTATTTGCCAGAACCTGGTAATGTATGTTTGTTTGTCTGTTTTGGTTTCTTTTTTATTTTTATTTTTCTGAGACAGGGTCTCCCTATGTTGTCCAGGCTGATCTTGAACTCCTGGGCTCAAAGGCATCCTCCTGCCTTAGCCTCCCAAAGTGGTAGGATTACAGGTGTGAGCCACCATGCTCAACCTGGTTTCTTATTATTACTTTCCTCTTCGTATAATGTAAGCGCGGCGGAAGTAGGAACTTAATATTTTTTCTTCTATATCATGAGGGCTTGGAACAGGGCCTGGCACTAGTAGGGGTGCAATGCGTATTTTTTTTTTTTCAGTATAAAAATAAATATAATCTGGGTAGAGCATAGTGTCTTGGCATGGAACAAGCAATCAAAAAGTCATTGCTGAATAGATGAATGACACACGAACATACTAAAACCAAAAATATAGGCCAGGTGCAGTGGCTGACGCCTGTAATCCCAGCACTTTGGGAGGCTAAGGTGGGCGGATCATGAGGTCAAGAGGTCAAGATCATCCTGGCCAACATGGTGAAACCTCGTTTCTGCAAAAAAAAAAAAAATTGCAAAAATTATCTGGGTGTGGTGGCACACGCCTGTAGTCCCAGCTACTTGGGAGGCTGAGGCAGGCGAATTGCTTGAACCCTGGAGGTGGAAGTCACAGTGAGCTGAGATCCACCACTGCACTCCAGCCTGACACCTGGCGGCAGAGCAAGACTCTGTCTCAAAAACAAAAACAAAAACAAAAAACCTGAAAATATGTCAAAGAGTTTTCAAATTTGTGAAGAAGTCAAAGCTAGTCTTTGGGTCCCTAAATCTCCTCCTCTCTGTATTCTCTCTCCTCCTGTCATTTAGACTATGGCATTGTAGTTAATGATTAAATACGGTCTGCATGAATTTTCAGGTTAAGCAAGATGCAGTAGAGCCTCTTCTGCCCCTTAAGCTCATCCTGGTTACAACATGCCTTTACTCTTCATTCCCTTAAATAACTGGCATGAAGCAGAAATTAATAAATTGATGTTATTCTGCTGATATGTGTAATCAGTTAACACTCTGCCTACTCATTCATTTCTGGGCTTCTTCCAAAATCTCTAAATCTATCAGACCGTGGGAAACAACTGTGAGACTATTATCCAAATGATTAAAATAAAAACAAAAAGATTCCAAATACAAAAGCAGAGTATTTTTAAGACCTCCCTGTCTGTCTTAGGCCATTATACGTGTATTTCCAGAATGTACTTTATAAGAAATCTAAATAAGAGTCTTGATGAAACTCCTTTAAAAATCCATTTTTCTAAAGCTAAAAAATCATGGAAGTGTTACCTTCTATCTACGCTGTTTGAAAGAGATTTTTCCCTTTTTTTAAAAGAAATGTCAGTGGAAATTCTCCAAGATCAAGTACCTAAGATATTTCTCATCTTTGCTACCACAATAGCCCTTCTGTTTACAATTTTATGATTATACGGCATTTTTAGTATTTTCTCAGTACATCAAAACTTATGAAAATTAATTTTTTAAAATGTCAAAAGAGGCAAATATCTCTAAAACAATTGAACATTTATTAAGAAAATATTTATTGAGTGTGTACTGTGCATCAGGCACTGTTCTAGAGGCTATGGATGTGGCAATGAACAGCAAGTCACATCTATGCCTCATATATATGTGTGTATAAGTGCATACATATGGTGTGTGACACATCTATATATACGTACACACTTATACACATACTTACATAGACATACAGAGTACACCTGTATAGTGTGGTGTGTGGGTGTGCGGGTACATACACATAAAAAGAGTGTAAGTATAAACATTCTAGTTGGATGAAGGAGGATATACATGAATGTAAAACAACACTTTTAAAAAGTTAAACATAGAGTATGTTAAATGGATTTTAGTGCTATAGAGCCAAATAAAAATAAAAGTCAAAATAAAGCAGGGAAAGGTGATAAGGAGTGTTGAATGTGGGATGGGCCAATGTTAAATGAAGTGACCAGGAAAACCTTACTAACAAGGTATTATCTAAGTAAAGACTGCAGAAACGTCAGGGAGGAAGCCAAGTGGATATCTGAAGAAAAGGCTCACATACATGCTCCATCCTTTGTTCCATCAGTATACTTAAAACGCATGTCTGTACATGCTATGTTACTTGTGGCAGGGAGTTTTGATGGAGAACAAAATAATTTATTTAAAGAGTTAAGCTGTATTTTTAAAGTCTAACTTCTCTTCTCAAACTTACAGTCTCCTTCTTTTACTTCTGACCAATTTGCTTTTCTTATTTTATCTGTATTTCTTCATCTCTATTATTTTTATTTTTATATAATAAATAAACTAAAATATTTCAATAGATCTGTCATAGGATTGGTTCCACTGTGCAATAATCAAGGTATTTATTGCATATTTCTTAGAAAATCATGATTTTCAGCACAATTAAAAGTGTTCAAATGGCTCAGGACCCAGAAATAGGTGGCAAGTTGGAACATTAGCTGCCCTTTCTGCCCTGAAGCTAGCTCTGTTTCTTCTCTTAGTATTTTTAAAGGAAACATACAGACATTATCTGAGGTTGGTTATTAGCTTTAGACAGCTTGCTCAGGCTTACATGCCCCATGTGGAACCCTTGCAATAGTCGGCATGATACTGACCAGACCAGAGTATACCAAATCATTTGAAAAGAAAGGCCTGATGCAGTTCAGCTGCAAACAGACAAAAACAAACAAATAACAACAACAAAAAACAAAACTCATGGAATGAGTGATTATTTGAGTTGGAAGGGACTGAAGGTAATCCCTAATGCTAAAATTTAGCCTTGTAGCAAAGACGCCTCTCGAGGCACGAAAGGTGAGTGGCATGCCAAAATTATAGCAGAGAGGAAAATAAAGGTCTTGGCAAAGAAGGGGGAAAATGTGGCAAGAGGTCAAAGAAAATGGGCTATTATCATAAACGTAATGGAAACTGACGATGTTAACATATATGCAATATAGTTAAAGTAAACATATACGCAATATAAAGTAGATTTCATTTAGAAAGAATTGAAAGGAATGGCCTGCTAAGATAAAAAGGCAAGGCAATGATGTACAAAACTTTATTTCTCATGTTATTGCTCTGTGCCATCATCCTAGCCTCAATGGCGCTCCTCTGACCTTTTTATTCTCAAAGCACCCCTTCTCTACTGTTCCCTCCCTGTGCAAACAAACACCCTTGCCCTCCAGCCAACTGCCCAAGCAAGAAACCAGTTATCTTTGACTCTTCCTTTACCTTTATGTCCCACATTTCCAACAATCCTATCCTAGATCAAGCAGCCATCTCCTGGATTTGGAAACACCTCTTTTGATCTTCCTGCTTCTATTTCTGTACCTTTCCCTAACACCAATCTATGTTTCACAATGTTGTAAGAGTCATCTTTCTAAAGCCCAAATCAGATCATGCTCTACTAACTCTTAAAACTGTCCAATAGCTATGTATGTATTTCACACTAGAACCCAAACTTCCAGTGTGGTCACACCAGGCTTTTCTTGAATGTCCTCTTGCTGTCTCCTAAAAATCAACTTTTGCCACTCCCATTACATACACTGAACAGTCCATTCCTGTTTAGTTTTCCACTTCCCAGAATGGCCTGGGTCCTTGCTTTGACCATCTCCTGTACCCTTTTCAAAGCTCAGCTTAAAAATAATCTCTTCTCGAAAGTCATTTTTGTCATTCCCCAGGCTAGTGAAGTGACTGTTCTACACTGTCCCACAACGTTTTCCACACATCTGTCTTTAAGAAAAAGAACTGTGATATTTATCTCCTGCCCCAGAATAGGTCTGGTACCTAGCAGACAGAAATTAACTTTTGTTGAATGAATAAATGTATTCTAGACAATTGATTGGGCACCTGAATTACAAAGAAAAATGAGATGGGGTGACTACTTTCAAAGAGCTCACAGGTCATTATAATTGGTTGTGGGTTTCTCTAGTAATTTATATAACGATATAAGCTCCTTGAGTAAAGACGCTTTTGAGTTATGATTTGAACACCTCTAATACTACGTTTGTACCTAAATTTTAAAAAGCTTGTTTATTTCTGAGTTGCACTTGAACTACATTTGATACTATATTACCAAATTTAAACCATCTGCCCCTCCTTTCAATTAAGTGAAAGGAGCAATGACTTACAGGAACTGCAAATGTATTAAAAATGTCAAAATCGCTTTATTTATAGAGCAACATAAAAATGTAATTCAGGTACTTTAAAAAAAATTGACACAGACTAAGCAGAGAAGATGAGCTGGAGGGGATTACTTAGTGATCTAAAACTCAGCTCTGCAATATCTCCAAACTCAGCTTCAAATCCAGCCTGGGTCAAGACAACCTGTCATTCTCCAGAGACTGAATACTGCCTATCTCGTAGTTCACTGTGTGTGTGTTTTTTATATTGCTTGAGGACTCCATGTACTTAAAAAACCTCATGGAATTTTCTTATAAATGATAATGCTGTCCCTAATAAGCTTAGCCAAATTCAGAGAACTCCTTGATATATAACTGTCAGCTTTGGATAATGCCCTTGGGTTGTTAGCCATTCCATAAAAATCAAATTCAATCAATTCAGAACTTCAGTTTGCCAGAAAGTTACCTCATGCCACTTTCTTCCCCACACCCAGTGCTCCATAACAAAATCAGTGTCTAATTACTATTAACTGACTTTGCATGAGTAACAATCTGTTTTTTAAAACCAGTGGGAAACAGGTTTCTACTTTTGAAGTATAAGGGAAAATGACCTGATAATCTTCTCTCTTACAAACTTCTAAATATTGCACCATCCACAAATGACAATACAAACAGAACAGAAGACATCTGCATAATTTGGAAAATTTGTGACTGATAGGGCATTATCTTGTCATTTGAAGACATTTGCATGACAAGTATTTATGATATAAGGAGGTTTCTAGTTATGGAGAAATCGAGTTTGGTCTGATAAAAGATTTCAAGATTCCTAACACCATCCCCTTCAGGGCAAGAGGATTAGTGCTGATATTTTTAGAACACTATCTTATTATATTCTGAATCCAGTTATTAAGAAGGAAAAGAAATTTGGATCTCAGTTTGCCAACACACACAGACACCACACACCACACACACACACACACACTCTCTCTCTCTCACACAGGAGTCTGTGCCTCTCTCTCTCTCTCTCTCTCACACACACACACACACAGCAATCTGGGAGAGCACAGAGAGAGGAGCTGATGAATATGGACAGGGAGAACCATCAGGCTTCAAGGGAATAAAAGCAGAAAAATTACGCAGTTGTTTGACTCACAAGTCATATGACATGTGATGAAGGTGTGTGTTACAGCCTTGAAGGAGCTTTTAGCCACGCATAAACAAAATTTTACTTAAAGCTAAAACAAACATATGACCTTAGAGGAGAGATAGAGAATCTTAAAGGTAAGCAACATCAATAAGAACATTGAATTTCAGGCCATAAGAGTGCTTGGAATCCACCTGACAGAGTTTTCCTGAGGCTTTTAAAAGAAATAACAAAACAAGGAACTCTTTGGAAAATCATAACCATCTAAAACAAAAGACATTCACATTCTTTCCTCAAGTGCTCTGATTTCTGAAGGTGATTTTGAATAATAGTAATCTGAGTGTCACTTGCCATGTCATAAAGACTGAAGAGATGGTGTAGAAATAGAAACTTTTACTCACTCGATTCTTTGTTTAGGTGGGACAGCTGAGTCAAGTCACACTGCTGTTCTTGGGCACATAACACATGAAATCAAGCAATGTTCGTCTTGGGAAGAAACTTTTGAGAAAAAGCATAAGGGCAATGTGGAGTTCATGCAGCATGGTAGAAAACCTTGAGTTGGAGATGGATTGAGAAGGATTGTACTCACGAGTGCAGGTGTGTACACATGCTCTCTGGACAAATACATCAGAGCCTGTGACCCTCAGGTTGTGGTTTTGTTTAACAAGAATTTTATTTAGCATCAGCCATCATCTCCATGCTAGCTTACTTTCCATCCTCTAATCAATGCAATAATAGGCCTGGCTTGTATTTGTAACATCCAAGAGATGACTTGATTTGCATATAGTAAGAAGATAAATGGCTGACAAGAAATATCCACATTCTATTCCTTGTAATCTGTGAATATGTTATTTATACGATCACAGGGATCTTGCGGGTATAATTTATTAAGGATGGGGAGATTATTCTAGATTATCTTAAATTACAGAATCCACTGGATTTGATGATGGACTGGACATAATGGGAAGTGAAAGGGAGGAGTTTAGGATGAAATCTAAGTTTAAGGCTTAGGTGCTGCTCTCTAGAAGAGGGGCTGAAGGAGGAGAACCTGCTTGGTGAACACAGATAATAGCTTAATCCATATATGCTATTCTTTGTTTTATGTCTTCTTTGAGATTCTAACTGTAACATGAAATAATGTATATGCTGTCTAGTGAGGAAGAACCATATGTTCTACAGCTTTAGCATTTCCCTTGCCCATGATAATGCTAAGTACATGAAAATCCTTGTTGAATTGAAAATAATGTTGTGCTCAGCAAGAAAGATATGTGTTTTGATTCCAATTCAGATGTGGTGCTCAGGGTTTAAAATTACCCTGAAGGTCAATCAACATAGCTCTAGGCAAAGATATATCTCTTAGAAATAGATTAAAGAACCATTGATGGTAGAATTTTTCTTCTAGCATGATGCATTATATTCAATATTAGGGAAAAGAAACAATTTCCTTTGTATTGTGTTTCTTTGATTTTAGGTATAACAGTTAAACAGGGTGGAATTTCAAAATCTTTATTGATAATCTCAGAAAGAGAACAAGTATTTGTGAACACCTACTGTGTTCATGAAGCTTCTCTGCTGCAGAGATAGAAGTATTATTTTTTATTCTATTAAGCACTGATTCAAATTTCTGCAAGATTGATCAAATCCTCTGCGGTACAATTAATGACTAAAAGTTACAAATACTGAATTAGGGACACCACAGCTAATTTAGTCACAGTGGTAGACATGACAGAATGAAAGAAGTTTTAATTCCCCCAGAGTTGAATCTACTCAGCCAAAAATGAATTTTTGTTTTGATTTTAATCATACGTTATCCCAATGCACCAGTTAATATACTTTATTTTGGCTCTGTACTTAACCATAGAAGAAAAAAATATACTGAGTTTTTCCTATTTTAATATCAAACCGGAGTAAGATCTTCAGCAAACAAGCCCCTGTCACTGCATACTACAAATAATAACGCTAGAAAGGCCTCCACACCACAGCAACTCCCTCAGAGGCCCAAGCAGGTTTGAGTCTCAATTACATGGTAACATGCAGAACAAACCTGGTACTATGGCACTTGAGGAGAACAGCTGATGAGTATTTTTCCAGATGGCTTCATGGTGTTTTCTCAGCGTAAAGCAATAACCAACAATAGGTCATGTAATGGGGGTTCGTTATTAGCCCATAGTGACTGGCAAAGAAAGTGATGATATTTCCTGGTGAAGAATGTACCAGCAAATATTATTTCAAACGTTTAATCTTGTGACCAGAGTCAGTAATTGCTTCACTATTCCTTGGGCATGAAGAACTTAGAGTAAATGATTTATTGTTCTGACAACATAGAACAAATTTTAGCATTTTGAAAAACATTGAGACTTATTAATCCTAGCATGAGCTGCTCTTAAACCCAAGGAAATGAAGAAACATCGGTCTAATTTCTGTCTTTCAAAGATAAAATTATATATTAACCACAGAAAGCCCAGCAGTATGCCCAACCAGCACCTCCGGAGACAGTCAACCTGACATCAGAATTATGTTTTGCTGGCTAAATACAGATTCCCTCTACAGTGTTATGCAATTTATTACAAGCAGGCAGGCTTGACCCAGTAGTTGAGAAGTCAGCTGAGTCTCCTTAAGAACCTCCTGAAATAAAGGGAAAGGGAAAGGCAGAGGGTCCAAATACAGAAAAGGCAAAAACAGTCAGAAATAAAGAGTTAGTACCAATGTCTTTAGCAGCACCTGAGAGTGAGTCACTGGTGGATCTTGTCAAATGTAGATTCTGATTCAGTAGATCTGAGGTGGGGCTGAAGGGTCTGAATTTCTGACAAGCTCCCAGGAAATGATGTTTATCCCCCCAAAAAAGAGTGTCAAGAATACTAAGAGTACCAAGAGTGGCATTTTTCTTTGTTTAAGGATGCTTTAGCTCCCAAAAGTATACATTGTATAAGTGCTCTGGTTTTCTTTCATATTCTCTTATAGGATGTAGTATTGTTTCTCTCTAATGTTATTTTATTTGTACTATTTTCAGGGCCCATAACATGTCTGTTACATTACACACCGACTTGATTTTTTAGAGAAATAATACACTCTCTGCCCTAAAAGCATCCTTTATCACTACTTCCCACGTAGACTCTGAAGCAGGCATTCCATTTTTTTGCTACCATCACTTTCAAAAGCCACCCTGCATGATAACCTGTAGAAAGGTTTTCTACTTACCCTTGAAAATGAAAAAAAGAAAACAGAATTTTGAAAAATTTTAGCCAGTGAAGAGAAAAAAAACCAAAAAACCAAAAAACAACCAAATCTCCAGATTGCCAGTTTCTGAGGAAGAGAACTATAATTATTAAAAATAATTTTAGGGCCGGGCGCGGTGGCTCACGCCTGTAATCCCAGCACTTTGGGAGGCCGAGGCGGGTGGATCACGAGGTCAAGAGATCGAGACCATCCTGGTCAACATGGTGAAACCCCGTCTCTACTAAAAATACAAAATATTAGCTGGGCATGGTGGCGCATGCCTGTAATCCCAGCTACTCAGGAGGCTGAGGCAGGAGAATTGCCTGAACCCAGGAGGCGGAGGTTGCGGTGAGCCGAGATCGTGCCATTGCACTCCAGCCTGGGTAACAAGAGCGAAACTCCGTCTCAAAAAAAAAAATTTTTAAACTTTCGAAAAATACCTTTCAGCCTTCAGTTCTCTCATGTGAAAGACTGCATGGGACCAGAAGGTCTGCTGTGGGCGGGGGATTCAAGTCTGTCACTGCTTCTGTCTAAATATTTCTTCTGCCGAGGAAGAAACATTTCCTGTAAATCTTATGTATAAAAGCCTGACTCTCTTGCCAATGAGGAAGATAGGGAAAAAACAGGGAGTAGATTAAGGATAAAGAAGAGAAGCACTTTAACACCTGTTTCCTCCTTTAAGAGGTACTCTTCCTACTTAAAAAAAAGAATAATAAGTCAGCAGCCAGCTCTTTACTTTTTCTTTAAAGCCTCTCTGCCAGAATAAAAAAATAAATAAAAGTTAAAAAAGGAATTAAAAACATATCATACTGCACAGAAGGCTAGAGTCATATAACACAACGGCACTTAACCTACCCAGATTTGAAAAGTGGTATTCTAAACATTTGACTATAATTTCAAAAAATCTTATTTACTCCTGGGTAAATATGGCTGTAGCTGACATGGGTAGTCCATATTTACAAAACAGAGTGTGTGGTATGCATTGCAAAGGGCATCAATCATCATTCACTTTGACAAGGGCACGCTGGCAAAAGTGATTTGGTCACTGTCTGCTTCATGGTTATATCTGTGAAATGGAAATACTGGCAGGAGAAACATCCATAGTTTTCATACAGGAATTAAGATGATGAGGTTTGTCTTAGTCCCTTTTGTGCTACTATTACAGAATATCAGACACTGGGTAATTTATAAAGAAGAGATCATGCCTGTAATTCCAGCACTTTGGGAGGCCAAGGTGGGCAGATCACGAGGTCAGGAGTTCAAGACCAGCCTGGCCAACATAGTAAAACCCCATCTCTACTAAAAATACAAAAAATTAGCCAGGTGTGGTAGTGCATGCCTGTAGTCCCAGCTATTTAGGAAGCTGAAGCAGGAGAATCACTTGAACCCAGGAAGTGAAGGTTGCAGTGAACCAAGATCAAGCCACTGCACTTCAGCCTGGTTGACAGTGCTAAAAAAAAAAAAAAAAAATGAAAGAAAGGAAGAGGGATTTCGTACAGTCGTACAGTTCTGGAGGTTGGGAAGTCCAAGATTAAGATCTGCACCTGTTCGAGTACCTGTGTGCTGGGTCATCCCATGATAGAAGGCAGAAGGACAGGAGAGAAACAGGTAAAAGGGGGCTGAACTCATCCTTTTATCAAAAGCTCACTCCTGAGATAATGACATTAATCCATCAATGAGGGCAGAGATCTCATAGCCTAACTGGCTCTCATTAGGCCCCTCCTCCCAACACTGCTGTACTGGGGATTAAATTTCCAATAGATGCTTTTTAAGGGCACATTCAAACCATAGCAGGGTTTATGGACAACAAGAACTATCACCATCATCATTATAACTACCACCTAGCCATCTTTTTAGACACATAAAAAGGTAGGAAATTTGTTGAATAGAATACTTTTCAATTCAGTCAATCAATAAAAATATTTATTAAGTATATGTGGTTCAAATACTGAGTTAAGTACTAAAAGAGACATATAAGCATTGGGTAAGATAGAATCCCCATCCCATTAGACTGAATGAACTATATTAAACTGAATAAACCTAATATATATGAAATGATTTATAAAGTACTATTAGAATAATTCTAGACTGTACATAATTAAATATTAAATTACACAGAGTTGGTATAAGTACTAAAATAAATCAGCAAAGGCAAAGATCAATATAAGCTAGATAGAAAGACACTATAGTTTTGTGCAAAGGGCATATTATAAGGAATCAGAATACCTAACAGTTCCATGTAGTGTAGGGCCTGGGCTTGGTTTTCTCATCTGCAAATTGGGAATGACAGTAATATGTGTCTTTTCGGGTTATTTCAGGAGTCAGATAAAATGTGAAAATTAAAAACTACCCTGTAAAGCAATACGCAATTTCTGTTTTATTATTATTATTCTTTAGCAAAATTTTATAATATGAGTGAGATTTATACTGAAAGGAGTATTAAATAGAGAAGAGGGAGGCCAGTTATCTAGGAAAGAAGAACAGTATAAGAAAAAGCAGATGGGGAAATGAGAATTCAGTACCAGAAAGACAAAGACCTGAAGTGGAAAAGGGAAGTCAAACCACAGATTGTTGACATTTTTTAAAGAAGAATAAATAAAAGTAATACATTTTATCTAGGTGGCAGAATGCCAGTAGTATGCATGAATGCAGCAGCGGTCTCTCAAATCTCACTGACCCCTTGGCTGTGTTTCTGCTTTCATGTTGTTGGGCAATCTCCTCACACGTCCTCTGTTTTCAGTGTTCCACAAACGGACAGAAAGCAAAACAAAATAAAACAAGGCAAGAGAAAAGAAAACCGGGAAAAAAAGATTGCATGACTCTTAGTACTTTGATACAAAAGAAAACAGAGGAGGGGCACTGGGAAAGAAGAGGTGAGAAAATGTATTAAATCCTCACCTCGCCTCAGGTACGGAGTTTCTGCACGTTAGCAAGCTTTCTTTCAAGCCAGAGAATATACTTTACCTCATGGCCACAAGTGAGGTGGACTGGATAATAAGGATATTGGGAAAGAGCAATTCTATTATAGATGCAAAAGGAACAAAGTCAAAAGAAGGAATGAAAGAAAATACAGGAATGAAGAATAAAATAAGGGAGGAGCGCAATCCAGAGAAAGATAAAAGGCAAAAGAAAATAGTTCATTTGTAGAACTAATACATTAGGTTGAATTAAAAAACTGTGTTTCAGGTTTCAAAGATTTCATGGAGGTTCTTTTGTTTGTTTGTTTGCTTGTTTTAATGAGACAGAGTCTCACTCTGTCGCCCAGGCTGGAGTACAGTAGTGCGATCTCAGCTCAGGCAACCTCCACCTCCTGGGCTAAGTGATTCTCCTGCCTCAGCCTCCAAAGTAGCTGGGATTGCAGGCACCCACCACCATGGGGTTTCACCATGTTAGCCAGGCTGGTCTCAAACTCCCAACCTCATGTGATCCACCAGCCTCTGCCTCCCCAAATGCTGGGATTATAGGAGTGAGCCACCGTGCCTGGCTGACTTCATGAAGGTTTTAAAGGAGAACCTGCTTTCCAAGGATCTGAGTAGATTATATAACATGCAAGGTTGGTTTGTGAAGTAAGAATAATAGGATGCAATTTGTTAAACTCCAACTATGTGCCCGGCATTCTATTGGGGCTATATATTCCTTAGATCCATAAATGTTTGTTACTGTCATCTATGAGATGTAGTCTTCTCCAAATGCTTGAATTCCCTGAAATTACCTCCTTCTTCTCTACAAAACCTCACTTCTGCTACAAGCTAAAAACTATTGAAAGTTAATTGCTACTGTTACAATATAAAAATATAAATTATAATACCACATTTTTCAAAAATAATTTACCCTGGGTTAGCAAACCGCTAGCTGAGAAGAGGTAAGATTACTGATGAAAAGGAGGGGAGGACAGAGACAGGAGATGCTGGGGGAACAGGCAGGCTTCTATTAATTTAGGAAGCAGTGTTCTGAAAAAAGAGATGCATAACTGCAGGCACTGTGTTCTGTTTCTGCTTTCTCTTCCATCGCTTGCCTGGGGCAATGACAAGCAAGTGGGGGGTATTTCAGAATTAATAGCAAACATATTTCTCTCAGGAGAGGATAGAATCCTCATTTTGTGACAATTCAGTATATTTCCAGTATTATTATAAAAGATTAGACAATCAGGTAGTTTACTATTTTAAATATACTCACACACACACACACACACACACACATATTTGAAGAACTGGCTTTGCTGAGCTATGTGGGTATTACAGGTAGTCTAGTCTGACCTCATCCCATTTTACAGGTGAGGAAACAGAGGTCTAGGGAAATAAAGTGATTTGTGCAACCCATGCCATGCAGCCAGTTATCAGCAGGTCTGAAATGGATGTGTTTTTCATTACTCCATGATGCTATAATAGACAGCTGCACATAACACCAAAAACAGTCTTACCTTGGACTGAAAAGAAACAAAGCTCAGACAAACACTGTCACACACATACGACAGTGGGACACGATGAATGGGACATGATGAATCTCACTTATGATGCAGTGGAAAAACATGGGCTTCTGAATCAAAGAGAGGTAACATGAACATAATTCAAAACTGCAATTGTGTGGGTTTTTTTGGCCAATGTTCTATTATTTATATTTCATGTTATTGGATTATGTGTTGTAAGCATTGATGAAAACACTTCTAAGAGGCCTAGTAGAGTGTTTACTTTCATTCCTTACTTCAGTTACCAACAGACCATTCCCTTTAGGGAAAAAAATAAGCGATTCTGTTAGTCTTCCTGAACGCTTTCAAGATCTCCTCACAGCAGCCTAATTCTGTTTAATTTCTCTTCTCTCTTTCAGAGATGATGATCAAAAGAAGATATGAGATTTTTTTCTTGATTTATCACCCATGTCCACCCCCAATTCTAGTGTATAAAAGTTTAGAGGAACGGAATCTTACTCTGCCTTACAATATTTTTGGCAGAAACGTCTGCGATTTTGCTCTAAGAGCCACAGAAAAAATCTGAACTACAAGCACTGCAGGAGTTGCTTCTACATTTCACAAAGAATAGATTGTGCATGTTGTCATGGGAAAATGTACGATTGGAGGTGCCTGTGCACTTGTTCTTGTTTTACATAACCTACCTTAGTCACGCAGGGCATATAGATCAAAAAATTGGATCTTGGTTGGTTATTAAAAAATTCACAAAGTCCTATTATTGGCAACTTACATGCTTTCTTTTCTCAATCCATACTGAAACTTAGGAGCAAAGATCCTCCTGATTTTAGGGTATGGTTTTGGAAAAGAATCAGATAAAAAATGAACAATGAAAATGATTGAGCATGCCCTCCGTGTAAGAAATCATTGCAGATGATTCTTTTAATCCTTGCAACTACCTTGCCTTCTGTAAGGTAGAGTATTTGTTTTCTGGCTCTCCACTGGCACCAAGAACAGTGTCTGGCACATAGTAGGGGTTTAAAATGCACTTTTTCAATGAAGAAGTGAACAGTCTCCAACCTGAGTAGCATTATCTTCATTGCACTAATAAGAAAGCTGAGGTTCAGAGAGATTAAATTTCCTGGTCATAGTCTTAAAATTAAATATTAGGTAGAGCCAGGTCATAAATCAGAGTTGTCAACCTTCACTATCAGGGTCCTGTTCCCTCTACTACGTTGGTAAAAAGAACAGTGGCTAAATTTAGTTCATAAAGTCTCATGGTCTAATAGCTATAGAAGTGAAGCATTCTATAGCTATGAAAACTGTTGATTTGTTTCTCCCAACTCCAAAGCATGACTATCCTCCCTGCCCAATGACCACCTTAAGACTTATTTAAAAATAATAAAGGCACACCTTGCAGACTGTGAACATGAAAGATCAATGCCAATTCCATGTGCTGAGTTACTAATAATTTCTAATGATCAAAGACAGCACTATCTCTATACCCAAAGTCCTGTTTTCTAGTCCTTGCAAAAGGCAAATTGTGTTACTATGGACACTTTCAATTTCTTCATCAGTAAATGTTGGGATGTGGGAGAAGTTAAATGTTAGCAAGAGTCATTCCATCTCTAATATTCTCTGATTCCTTCTCACCTAACCACAATTAGGCAACTTACATCTTAAGAATTTAGAAAACATAAAGTGTACTTTATTTTCGCTTCATTCAATGAATCCTACATCACTTTTATAACTTGTCCATGATTACTCATATTCAAGAACATTCTGAGTTGGAAAAAATGGAATATGCTTTGTTTTTGCTTTAGCACATGGAGAGTTAATTTTTTTTTTCGGTGATGGTCATCTATCCAATAAATATGTCTTTCTACATTTTTACCCCTTGTTAATAATAACAGTTGCATTTTGGACCATAAAGTGAAAATAATAAGTTTTATTCCTTATTATTTTCACTTTATGGTCCAAAATGCAAGTTTGTTATGGATGAAAATATGACAAAGTTGAACTCAGTTACTGACACTAAACAGGCTTAGCAAAGTTAGAACATTTAATTGATCTTCCACAGCTCAGAACTGTGGATTTTGAAAACAAAAATGGATTTTTTTTCTTATGGATAAGAAAAACAATGTAGTGATGACTAGTAACTAGCATGGCTTCCATGTTGGGACAGTAACAGGGACTGGAAGAGACTGGGGCTGAATGAAGACCACACACACTGCCTATAGAAGGCAGTCCCTACTCAGTTTAACCAAATTTTCTCATGTAGAATTGTAGGTCTAGTGGATCTAGAGCTTATTCTATTTTTGAGAAAAGCTAGAAATGTGGATTTTTATATCAAATATAGCAGTTTTTAATGTTGGTACAATTTCTAAAAATAAACAAAAACTGTATGGGCAAAATAAAATCTATATGCGAGCTGAATTTGGCTAGGGGATTACTAGTTTGAGAACTCTTATTTAGAGAGATCTGCCTCTGAGAATTAGTGTTTCCTTCTTGAGCAAGCAGAATGTGGATCTGTGTGTATTTGCTTCTATGCATGTGATTTAGCAATTAACCAGTAAATATCCCTTTACCAAAAAGACGCATATTGATGAATTCATTTGTGACCTCACAGGAATCACAAATGAAACCCCCATAACACCCTAGATTGTCCTGTTAGACAATGGTTATAAAAGTTCACCCTGAGCTTTTCCTCTGGGAATAGATTCCAGATTATTCCAGACTTAAGATATGAGATATATCTTGCTAGAGGTAGAAAGATAATAGTATCAGTTTCTGTAGGCAGAGGATAATGTGTCCTAAAATGAAGGTAGAGATAAGTCTGACAGTGGTTTAGACAAGAAGGGCTTCTGCTAATGGTGGAGAGATCAAGGAAGAAAAGAGCAATGTTTCAAGTAAGGCTGTACCCCCAGATCATGCTCAAGCAAACTCTGTCAGCCCATTTCTCTTCAACAATAAACACTTAGAATACAAATTAAAATTTCTCACAAATTTCCCATTTTAAAACAGTTTCCCAAGATTTCAGTGGTATCGTACATATGCCCATATAATTTTTTGGATTACTATTCCCACAAGTGTAAGATGAAGGAGGACCTGGCTTCTGTTTTACTCCGTCTCTGCAAAGGCCATTTTGAAGGTCTCAGTTTTACTGATAGGTGTCTGCCACCCAAAACCTCCCTGGTGCACCAGCAACAAGGGTTCAGTGGACCATGGCAACACAAAGAATGATGGAAGACAGAAAATGCCCTGCAGAAGAGATAGTCAAGATGAAAATGTGGGATAGGAGCAAGTATAAACCCCTTCTTATCCCAAATATATTAGGGGGAAGTGACCAGAAAAGTGGTGCTAATCATGCACTTAGGGTACAGCCATGCAATGAGACAGTAGAGACCCAACTGGGACTAGAATAATTTCCTATCCCTTTATTTCTCTACTAAAAATTTTAAAATTCCAAATATAAAATCAGATATGAAAGGAAATTCTAAATGTAAGTGCTACTTTTCATGCAAGTAAATTATTTTCCCATTCACTGCTCTGGAATAAACCTTAGAGTGAAGATGAAAGACATAGAGAGAGACATGATTATCTTTACCACAAAATGAAAAACAATAAGGAGTTATTGTGTCTTTCAGTACCGTACTTCCCTTACTATTATCGTATGGCATTATCCCCTTAGATATTCCTGACTACCCTGCGAATTAGAAACATGTAGATAATTACCCTGTTAACAAACTGCATTAACAAAGGATGCTTCCCAAGGTTACCTGACTGGATGAGCTAAAACCCAAACTTTCATTCTTACAAATCCAATTACGTAGTTTTGTTAATTGTGCCTCTATTTCTGGATTTTACTTTCCCATCTTCAAAACCTGAATTTCAGGATAAAGGTATCAATGGGAAGATGTTAATTTATAATTAAACTTTGTACTCTGCCTAAGCCTATATCTAAGAACCATCATCAGTGTAAGTATGGATAGTTTGGAGTCTCAGGAATGTTCTCGGAGTTCTAAGAAGTAAGGACATGCATATTTATTTTCTCTGGCTTTAATGCTTTAATGCTAGAAAACATATATGCATTGTAGTAACTATTTGTCTCTTCCTCCTTACAGCACAAAGTAACAGATGGGTTATCTCAACTAAAGATGTCAGCACTTTATTGACCAAGCTTCTGCTAGATTCTATAATAGCAACATATGAATTACGATTCCTCCTTTCAGGGACTAAGAGGGCATGATTACTATTCAGGGAAACCTGGTTTGTTTATTTTTTCATTCTCCCATTTCGAGTGCTACTTCATTTTTAAGATACTTGTAGTTTTCACATTCTACAATGTAGTCCCACATAAGAAATATTTCCTTTCTGAATCATAATTCAGCGCTCAGATTATTAGACCATACCACCTGCTAGAGGGTGACATGCATCTCATTAAAGATAGCTGCCATTATTAATGATCAAGCACAGTTCAATGAGTACAGTAAAACTTTAAACATAAGCATAAAGCAAAACACTAAAGATAAATTAGGGCTGTAACCAAACTCAGCTTCAATAAAGCATCTGGCGAAATATCTATATTCAGCTTCAGTCTAATACACTAGAAAATACTGGCTTCTGAGTATTAACTATGGAGAGGCTACATAACAAATATTCACACTTTAATCTGTCACTCATCTTGCAAGTAAACCTAAACCTAAATCTTGAAACATAACCTAAAAACCTTTGATGGAAACTCTACATAAATATAGATTTACAGAATTCATCCTTCTTTTGTGAGGCACACTTTATGAATTGGTTATTATCTGCATTAGCATGGTATAAGAAATATGTTAAATGTTTTCAATTATTTGATCCAAATTTCCTGTCTGCTTTCATATTGAGTAAAATAACTAAAAGCATTTTCAAGATAATATTATTCATAGTTTACCATTGTTTCTCCAAATGTAAGAAAGAGTCTGATTTACAGCATTATGCTCCTGTGTTTTCTTATCTTATTAAATGATGCCATTTTCTGCCTTTGTCACCCAAATAGCATCTGCTAGTCACAAAACTAGAAACACATCTTTTAATTAAATGCTTATTTTATTTTCCCTAGGGACAATGAATTGTCAAATTACTTTCTCAAGATTTACTGTTTCCTTTTCCTTTATCTCAGCCCACACTATACATTCAGTGTGTCCTCTGAAGTAACAACCATCCCATCTGGCTGAGAAGTGATGGACACGGCTCCTTAACCACACTGTACACTCCGTTCTTGGCACCTCTCTACCAGAAAGATATCGACAAATTGGATGGAATTCAGAGAACAGCAAGAAAAATGATTAAAGAGATGGAGGCAGTGACTTATGAGGAAAGATGAAAAGGACTAAATCTGTATAGCTTGGCAAAGCAACAACTGAGGTGGTGTATGAAAACTGTCTGCAAGCATTTGAAGAATATAAACAGCAAGGGAAGAGAGGGAACTTTTTAGAATGATCTGGGGAAGAAGCAGAGCAAGAGGACAGAATTGAAGACAGGAGAGAGATACGGTAAGGGGGGGCGGATTTTCTCAATTGTAAATTTTGATAAATAACAAAATTAAGTCTAGAGAGAAAGAGTTGTATCTTATGCTTTTAGGTTACAACCATGGTTGACCTGCACTGAAAAATGGCAAGTGAGAGATTAAGTAGTATCTGTCTGTATGTACATATAATATTTGAGCTGTCGTTTTCAGTTTACGAAGTGCTTCTACATGCATTACACCATCAAATTTTCAAAATGACTATGTCATTATGAGTTCACTTTAAATAAGAAAAAGCTAAAGATTACCTCTAAAACACACAAAAATGTATCTCTAACCCTAAGTTCATAATCCCTTTTTTTATTCTGTATTTTAAAATTTTAGTACAATGTAGACTGTACTCACTCACAATATGGATAATGAACTTAAGGTTATGTTTTAATTAGCAGTCCACCTCATTGTACCTGTTACCTTGCTGTTCTTTCCTGGAGCATATTAGACACAAACTGTAATCAGGACAAAATTCTATAGATGACCCAGTGAGAAAAACAATTCCTTCTTAAGTTCTCTGGCTAAGCACTTTTACTTGGATGCTGTATGAACATCACCTAATTGTTAAGAGCAGCCCTAAGCTCATTCACTAACGCAAGATGTTGAGACCCACTTAATATAACATACCACCCCGTGCAAGGATATTTATCATATAACCTGAATCAAACTCTTAAGATATAGAGCTCAAGTCTACTAAGAGATGTCATTTGTGTTTTGTTGCCAGGTTCCAGGCTCCTGAATCCCTTCAATCACCTATCATTATGCTAAGTATTTAATAGAGATCTACGTGGAGAATAAACCAGATATGAACACTTCTTTTTTTTTTTTTTTTTTTGAGACGGAGTTTCGCTCTTGTTACCCAGGCTGTAGTGCAATGGCACGATCTCAGCTCACTGCAACCTCCGCCTCCTGGGTTCAAGCAATTCTCCTGCCTCAACCTCCTGAGTAGCTGGGATTACAGGCAGGCGCCACCATGCCCAGCTAATTTTTTGTATTTTTAGTACAGACGGGGTTTCACCATGTTGACCAGGATGGTCTTGATCTCTTGACCTCGTGATCCACCGGCCTCGGCCTCCCAAAGTGCTGGGATTACAGGCGTGAGCCACCGCGCCCGGCCTGAATACTTGTTTCTAACTAGAGCTTTAAGCCTAAATCTGTAGAAGGTTTCTAATCATGAGGAACTGTCCTGGAACACTTATGAACTGTAAAGACACCTTTTGCATAGCTAAGAAGCTAGATTAGTCCAGGCACAGTGGCTCACCTGAGGTCAGGAGTTCGAGACCAGCCTGGCCAACATGGCAAAACCCTGTCTCTACTAAAAACACAAAAATGAGCCAGGCATGGTGGTGCATGCCCATAATCTCAGTTCCTTGGGAGGCTGAGGCAGGAGAATCACAGTGACTTTCTGTTATCCTTCTCAAAGTTATTGCTGTAGAGTAAAGAAGGATACATCTTTTATCCAACAGGAAACCCCAAAACACCTATTACCATAATAGCCATGGGAAACAGGTAAAAAAAAAAAAAAAAAAAAAAAATCAATTTAAATGCAAATAAGCCAATGAGAACAAAAGATCTCCCTCATACCAGGAGAGTTTTCTGTGTGGACTCAGGAGCTTTTAGAAATTTCACTCATCCCCATGGAACTGTGGACCTTTGCACCAAATGTGTATTCTTAATCTAGAAAGTACAGCAGGAGATGGTTTGGCATGGAAGTCTTTCTGAAATTTTATCATTAAAACAGTCACATCTACTTAGAGCTAGTCTGGATTTTAGATGTTAGATACCTGCAAGTTTTTGAGCATATAAGCTCTAGAGCAGTATTTCTCAAGCATTAATGTGTATATAAATCACTGGGGATCTTGTTAAAGTACAATTTTGATATACTAAACCTGGGATAGAGCCTGAGAATCTGAACTTCTAATAAGTTTCCAAATGATGTTGATGCAACTGGTCCATGGCCTACATTTCAAATAGTCAGACCTGAAGGGCATTTTTATTCCACCTATGTGACATAGTAGTGAAAAATGGCTACATACTAGCCACACACCATTTAAAAAAAAGATTTAACTTTTAGGTTCACAGCAAAATTAAGAGGAAGATACACAGACTTCTCATATACCCTCTCCCTCCACAAGGGCATAGTTTCTCCCATTATCAATGGGCCCCACTAGAATGGTATATTTGTTACAACTGATGAACCTACATTGACATATAATCACACAGCGTCCATAATTTGCATTAGGATTCACTGTTGGTGTCGTGCATTCTAAGGGCTTTGAAAAATGACACATACGACATGTCTATATCACTATATTATCATACAAAGGATTTTCACTGCCCTATAAACCCTGTGCTCTGCATAGTCATACTTCCTCCCAAACCCTTGACAACCACTGATCTTTTTACTGTTTCCATAGTTTTGCCTTTTCCAGGATATCAATAGTCAGAATGATACAGCATATAGCTTTTTTTTTGAGATTGGCTTCTTTCACTTAGTAATATGCATTTAAGATTTCTCATGCATTTTCATGGCTTGATAGCTCATTTCTTTTTAACATTGAATAATATTCCTTTGTGTGTACCACAAGTGATCTATCCATTCACCAGCTGAATATCTTGGTTGCTTCTAAGCTTTGGTAATTATGAGTGAAGCTGCTATAAACACCGGTGGGCAGGTTTTTGTGTAGATTTTTTTTTTATTCCTTTGGGTATATAGCAAGGAGCATAACTGATGGATCATATGGTAAGATTACATTTAGTTTTGTAGGAAAATGCCAAACCATCTTCCAAAATGGCTATGTCATTTGGCATTCCCACTAACAGTAAATAAGAGTTCCTATTGCTTCACATCCTTGCCAATATTTGGCATTGCTGTGTTCAGGATTTCAGGAATTCTAATATATGTATAGTGCTATCTCATTGTTATTTTAATGTGCATTTCCCTGATGACATATTATGTGGAACTTTTCATATGCTTATTTGCCATATGTGTATTTTCCTTGGTAAGGTGTCAGGTAAGTTCTTTTGCCCATTTTAAAATTGAGGGTTTCTTTATTGTTGAATTGTTAGTGTTCGTTGTGTAATTTTGATATAGTCCTTTATGAGATGTATATTTTACAAATATTTTCTCCCAGTCTGTGCCTTGTGTTCTTATTCTCTTGAGCCAGATACTTTTCAGGGAAAATTTACATTTGATTTAAATTATCCATTTCTTATAGCATTAACAAAATGCATTTAGGTAATAAAGCAGACATAAGTATTTGTGGTTTTATTTATATTGAGATTTTATAACATTTTACTCCATTTAATTCAAGTTCAATTTTTATAAATGTGTATCAAAGTTCATACCCTTACAATAATCCTATTTTGAGAAAAGGGCCCTGTGGAAGAATGGCCAGAAGGGACAATTTGCCAGGACTCAAAAATGGCAAAGGCCTTAAATGTAGACCATTTATGCTTTTACCAAGTGGGTTAATACAGAGTTTCTACATTTATTTCTGATGAAAGCATTGATTTCTGAAATATAAACTTGTATTAACATTTCTTTATTTTCTCATATAGAAGACACCTCAAATAAAGTTGAGAAAAAGAAAGAAAGAAATGCCTTTGGCCTGTGTCTGTTTTAACCTCTGAGAGACACTGTTTGCAAGAAATTGTTAAGTTTTGGTCTAAAAAGTGGTCGGCCTTTTATCCTTCTCTGTGGAGGCCAAAATGCAAACCAGGATGAAGAAACCATCAGTGGCAGTTTGGGGAGGTGGATGAGGGATGATCTAGACTCAGTGAATCACCAAGGAAACATGAGGCCTATTTCTCTGTGAAGCTAAACTTCAAAAAACAAGCTAAGAGATACAAAGGGAAAAGTGTGACTGCTCTGACAGCAAAAACAAGCAAATATCTCCAGAGAGGATTAATCCTTCTGCTTCAAAGTAACTAAAACAAAGAAAGCTGAGCCAGCTTCACTGGGAACAACACCTGTCCATCAGACAAGGATGAGCTAATCAAAAGCAAACACTGCCTGTGTGCACGACTCAGCAGCCTGGACAGCTAATACCAAGGAACACGTTTTCACTATAAAGATTCAACTTTCAAAATCCGGTTCCCTCTTGCAGAGCCACAGGGTTAAAAGGGACCTTAGAGATCATCTACATACCAGCCAAACCCCCCTTGAATGCCAGTGTTCGTTTTATGTCCTTCTTACAGTCTTCTTTTCTGCCCTTTGTTCTGGCAGGGTGCTTCCGATTTCGCAAAATAGTTTTCTTTCTTGACTAGATTTAACTGTTGGAAAACATTTCCTTAAATTTGGCCCCAAATTTAAGTCTAATTTATGAAGAAAGTTTTGGCCTTTGGAGACAGGTTTAATTTTACTTCCACGTGGAAAACCTTCAAATAAAACGATGACTATTGTGTACTCAGCAACTAGCTCTTCTTCTCTCAGTTTAATCATGTCGTATGGTGGTGTACAAATGTTTTTACCACCTGACTACCATCTAGTTTTCAATGGCTCTTTTAAAATATATTGGCTTGGCCGGGCGCGGTGGCTCAAGCCTGTAATCCCAGCACTTTGGGAGGCCGAGGCGGGTGGATCACGAGGTCAAGAGATCGAGACCATCCTGGTCAACATGGTGAAACCCCGTCTCTACTAATACAAAAAATTAGCTGGGCACGGTGGCGCGTGCCTGTAATCCCAGCTACTCAGGAGGCTGAGGCAGGAGAATTGCCTGAACCCGGGAGGCGGAGGTTGCGGTGAGCCGAGATCGCGCCATTGCACTCCAGCCTGGGTATCAAGAGCGAAACTCCGTCTCAAAAAAAAAAAAAAAAAAAATATATATATATATATTGGCTAACTCTAAATACAAGACTCCAGATGTAATCTAATCAGTACAGAGCACATTTGGATTTTTACCTCCCACCATCTGGAGGCTATATTTCTATTAACTCAAGTATAAGATCTCTTTGCTTTTTGTCATAAATTGTGCCAACGATCAATGCTTGTTTTTACATAAACTGCAATTAAGTTCCATTTCCCCCAACCTGTCTCGTGCAATGGATGTTTTAATCTACATGTGAGACTTTAGATTTATTTCCATTGATTTTCAGCTTGTTAGCTTTAGCTCACTTTTTAAGCTGACGGTCTTGAATTTTTATTTTGTTATTCAGAATATCTGATATCCCTCACGAATTAGACTTTTGAAAGTTTGATAAGCAGGCCCTGTAGTTTGTTATCCAAGTCACTGCTAAAAATACCAAATAGAATAGGGCCCCAAACAGAAATACATGGCTGAAAGAAACTTCCAGTATATGCCATCAGCTCAATACAGATTCGCTTAAATGATCTATCTTCTCTTTTTTTCATTCTTCCATTTACAGATTTTATGCAAGCCTCTAATATTTGAGAGAGCATAACAGACCTACAAAAACCCTTGCTTTGACTATTGGTTTCTCATTTCTCCTTCCAGCTTTCTCTTTCCTAGTGATGAGACGATACTCAAGTAAGTTAAAACTTAAGACTAAGTGGGACTTGCTCTAAACTCCAAAGTCTTAAGGATGACACTGTACTGCTACTTAGCACAAAGAAGATTCCACTGTACATTCAAGGTCAGATTAGAGTTAAGTGACTCACACTTGGAGAATTTAAACAACAATTCAGGGCTAGCTATTGCAGAGAGAAACACAAGAGTGTTTATGGATAAATTCATAGGTGTGTTCCTTAGTGAAACTAAACTAAAAATAATAAAATAAAATTTAGAGAGTTGGTAACTTTACTTCAAGGGTCAATGTAATATCACAGTTAAGTCAGCAGTTTAGTCTTTCAATCTGCCCACAGAGTTAGATTTTGTTGAAGGCAAACGCTCAGCATGGTTAGTAATCAGCACACTCTTTCCAAACGTCTCCTGCCTTTATTTTCAGTTGCTTGTTACTTCAATTTACACCGATTTATCCTCCCTCACAACTCAAGCCACAACTTTCTCATTTGCCTGACCTGAGGCATGGATAGCAATTTTCAGTGTAATCAGCTAGAGGATGTAATCAGTGCAATTAACCGAAGGATTGGGAATACTACATGAAGCCTAAATTAAAATCCCACTAAAATTACTGTACTGTATCTGTAAATACTCACACTAAACAAATATTTCTTGGGATAAGTTTCTGGCAGTAGGATAATAATTTCAATGTAAAACTTCTGAAGGAGTTCAGATCCCATAACTACCCCCAATTCACTGCTTTAGTATACTTTGTTGAGCATCTTCAGTACACTTATTCTTAGGATGAAACAAAAGTGAAATGGAATGTGGTACCTTTCCTTGAGGAAGTCTGTTGTGTTGAAAAGTAAGTCTTAAAGTCATAAAAAGATTCCCAAAACAGTAAGAAAGAGTACCAGACTACAACTGCAAATAAAAAGAATATTTGATTGGGAAGAGGATGAGCTGAGTTTTATGTTTGGCTCTGCTAGTCATCTGTCTTGACTTCCACAGGTCCTAATTATAATCACTCACAAATCCCTTCCTCTCTTCCTCTCCATTGTGCTTGCTTCACCTGGCCCCCTACTCCCTTGCCTTGCCTATGTAGAAGTAGTTAAATAGTGCTGGAGTCAGGAGGGGGTGTACAGAAGAACATACAATCAATGTGACTGGTATCACTTCAATTCACGACCATAAACTCATTTATTTATTTGTTTCAACTGATTACTGCCAAAATTCTACTATCTTCCTTCAATAAATTTTGTTTCTCCCTCTCCGAATGTATTATTTTATACTGCTTTTCTCCAAACTCCCATTCCCACTTTTCTCATCGGTCTAAGTTGATACCTGCCTTATACTTTGTTATAAAATTCCCAATTAGAGCGAATTCTTCTTTATTCTCAGTAGCAATTGGAAAAAACAACTTGCATCTTTGGCCCCCCTAATACAGTGTAGAAACTTGCCTTCTCCCAGAAAAGGCAAAACCTCTCTACCTGTGTACTGAGTTTCATCCTAAAATGATTTCTCAACAACTCTGCTCCTTTGTTTTTCCTCTCTCTACTGCATGATAAATCTTTCTTTCACCACCAGATTATTCACATTCCACGAAAATATTTAAACATATACATATTCAAACACACTGTGTATATCCCATCTTTTAAGAAAAAGAAAAAACAAGCATAAAGCAAACAAAAAACTCCCCTCATCTACCATCTCCTTCACCATTTTCATGTTCTCCATCATAGCTCAGATTCCTCACCTTTCATTCATTGTTCTTCTCACTTCAATCTGGTTTCCAGCTTTACATTTTGCCAAAATGTTTTTTTTGTTTAACAAATGATTTCCATGTTGCCTCATCCTAGTCTATGACAGAAGGCATTTCACACAGTACATTGCATTCTTCTTCAAACGCTCTCTTCGCTCCACTTCTGATAATGCATACCCCTCTGGTTTCTTCCCAGCCCACTATTCATTTCTTTTCAGACCTCCTTGTCAACATCTCCACTAAACTTATAAATACTGAAGTATTTCAATATTCCTTCCAAACCCATCTTCTCTATCAACTTCTTCCTGTTGATCTAATCCAGACTTATATCTTTAAATGGCATTCCTGTGCTGAATATTCACAAATTATGTCTCCATCCCAGATTTATCCTGTGAGCTCTGAACTGTCTATGTATATCTTTACTTGGATTTTTACCAAGAATTTCTCAGGCTTACTATGATTACACTAGAATTCTTAATTCCTCACTTTTTTCCCTGAAAGTCTAAGAGAGGTATAGAGAGAAATGGAGAAATTAAGGAACCAGTAAGTAAAATGAGACCAAAAATAATGTGCTGTGAGTGAGAGACTAAGATACATGAAGGATTTCAATTGTGGATTTGGTTAGAATGTGAAATCTTGAGTCTAACGTAAGACTATGTAATAAACATTTTAAGAGATGACAGAACTGGCTCCATGATTAATATGAGTACTGATAACTAAAGTTCAGTTGAAAATTATAGGTGTCAAAGAAACCAAAGTATTATAAAATCAGAATGTTGTACTGGTCGGTCCATATGACCTGAAGTTATGCAGAATGATGACAGGATTTGGGGTGGAACAGTGAAAAAGAAACTAGCTAGAAGGATACAGAACAAGAATGAGAGAAAATAGATGGATGACATGAGACTTGAAAAAAGACTTGTATTGTTTATGAGAGCAGAAGAATATGGGTCTGGAATAAGCCATGGTAATGAGAGAGAACCTTAATATACTGGAAAAATAATCATTTTCCACTTGTTGAAGGGTTTCCTGGATAAGCATTATCCTTGGGAGTTAATTAGGCAATTAAGGTAAGCTGTGGAGACAAGGTGTAGAGGATACATGAGAATTAAATTGTCATTGGCCAGACATTCCATAATACACAGAGAAAAAAGTTAAGGGGGATAGTAAGGTAGATTTGGTGAGAAGAATTAGATCATCAGGATAGGAGTGGAAGTAATGGAGAGAGCAGATGACATGAGGACTTGACCATCAGTGATTAAAGATGACAAGGATATAAGAGAAAGTGCAATAAATTCACATAAAGTTTACACATATCATCTTTTATGATAAGGATACAAACCTTCCTAGGATTATGTGACTGAGGTGTTCAGAACTCAGCAACAAAAATCATGTTAATCTATTTTCTCATTTAACTTTATAAAACCAAAAATAATAAACACATGGTATAGATACAGTAGATTTTACTCTCAGCTTATTTTTCTTAGTGGAAAAGATGTCTTCTGTGGTATCTGTAGGTATTTTATAGAATCATGAGAACTTTAGATGAAAAAGACATACATAGCAAGTGTGAAACTTGATCCATTATTTGTGATATGGAATATGATTCAAACTCATTTGTCAAATGTATGCCAATGTTCTGAGATATCCTTTCCTATCCCAAAATTATTTCTCCTTAAACATTTAGTGCAAAAATACAATTGAGCATTTCTGAATGCAGCTCATTTGGAACGCATTTTAATAAAATGCACTTTAAAAAAGAGTAAAAAACTTTAGTATTTATTCTTTTTTTTTTTCTTTTCAACTTTTAAGTTCTGGGGTAAAATGCAAGATGTGCAGTCCTAGAATGTAATTTTTTATGAAGATTAAATTGACTTAGTGCTTCTAGGTTTATCCATTGAGGTTAATTCTCTCAAGAATGGGATGAAAGAGATGAAACATTTTAATACAAAGTAGAGGTAAGTTCTGAGATTTATTTTAATTCCTGGATGTTATAACTTACTTAAAGTTTTTCACCAATTCACGGTCTTAAACAACCAGATGACAGGAGGACTAAATTCAGTTTGCTAGTATCCACCCCTTCATCCCCCTGATTCCTCAGCCCTCCTTCCAGTGCCGTATGACTCCCGGCTCCTCACGATCATCAGAAGACTGAACCGATTTTTGATTGTTAACTTCCTCTATAATGATCGGTAACACCACATATTTGTTTGGTCTTTTTTTTCTGAACACTGTATACATGAAATCATGTAGATATTGTGCATATTACTGAGTACCTAGTTATAACTGTGCTGAGGAATATCAATTTAGAAATGCGAGAATATTCCAGCAATGTTTCACTAGGGAAAATGTACCCGAAAATGCCCCTGTCATTTCTTTTTTTTTTGCCATGGTTACCTTTTTCAACTGAAAACTGTTAGCAGTATGCTAGGAAGAGAAACATGTCATTTTAGTTAGGATAGAAGTAAGACTGCTGTAACAAAGACGTTAAAAAATAGCGATGTGAACAACACGAAATGGTATTTCTCTTTCCTAGAAAAGTCCAGGTTGATGATTTGAGTATGGGATGGTGGTTTGTGGTGCTGGATCTTGTTATTCTGTCATCCTCAACATGTGACTTCCACGTCATAGCTGTTCTGTAGTTCCTATCATATGAGTACATTCCAGCTAAAAGGAAAGAGGAGGAAGAAGGAAAGAACACATCTCTTCCTCTTTAGGAATAGCCCAAATGTGAACGCCACCTTCCTGCTCACATTCTATTAGCCAGAACTTAGTCACTGGGCCATATCTTTCCGCAAGGGAAGTTTGAAAATGTATTTTTAAAAATCTGTGCAACCATGTGCTATTGCTAAGAAAGAAGGGGAGAAGAGCTATTGAAAAAGAATAAGCAGTTAATGCCATACATATCCACTGCTTGCTCTAAAAAAGAATGCTTGGAGGTTTTCTGTAGCAGCTTAAAATTTTGTATTATTGTGCAACTGATACAAATGGATACTTTGCACAATCCACATAATACAATTGATAATTATTTATCTTACATGTTGCTTTGCTTAATGTCTATCTCTTTCACTAGATGCTAAGCTCCAAGAAAGGAGGGCTGATGTCTGTTTTATTAATAATTTTATAATTCTCTATCACAAATAGTTACTTGTTGAATAAATGAGTACAAGAAGGACTGCATCAAATTGACCCCCAGATTCTTCACCAAAATCCACGAACCCTCCCCAAAAATGGTGGTTATTAAAAAGTTAAGTTAGTAGCAAAAGAGTGAAGTTAGTAGCATAAGAAAGTTTTTACCCTTCAAGGTACACAGCTAACCAAAAGATCCAAGCCTATAGTTCACCCAGAAGAAAACCTGATTCAGTCAGGTCAAAAAGATCTTGTGACTTTGTGTGTCCCCTCATGTGTGAAACTTGGTTCCTCTGTCCTATTTCTACTGCAGACTTATTTCTTCCAATATCAGATCCTTGTTCAATGCAATGTGCCCATTTGACTATGTATCCACCCCTAAGAGTGAAAATATCTCTGTGTATACATGTGGAAGCTGCAGTGTTGTATGAGTATGATTTCTTCTTCAAAGTAGAAAGTAAGTCAACAATTGTGTGCACATTCATGGTCTTAAAACAGTTAAACACCTGTCCTTAGAATGAGTAATACATGTAGAATTATCTTTTGTAATCATCTTGTCATAATTTTCCAAGAAACACATCAAGTATCCACTGTCTGGATGAAGAAAAGCATGCAAGAATGCTACCTAGTACGTTTGCTTCCTTCACTTCTAATCACACAAAACTCTGTTTTGCTTAGAAATCATTCTTGGATGCCATTCAGGCATTGGCAATTAGGAGAGAGAGACAGGGTGAAAGGAGGACTTGCTACATGCAATTGGCCAGGGACAGACCAAGCCCATTTACTCAGGAGAGCCCACTACTTGTTCATCAACTACATCAGTGCTACGGAACATAGAGAGGTGAAGCAGCAGGACTCGAGGGAGCCACAGGGGCCAGTGTTTCAGCCACTATTTCTTTGGCCTAGATATTTCCCTATTCCTCTTCAATGACTATGAAACTGAGTGTACTTTCCAGTTCCTAGCATCCACTTGGTCCCTTTTCTGAGAGCCCAGGTAAGATGGTAGCATCACTGCACATACATAGTCACAGCTGGCAGCTTGGTTTCTGGACCCATAATCATGCCAATCAGCACTTGCTACACAAAACCTTTTCAACAACCCTAGAGCCAAAGGCCTCACTTGATGCCACCAGATTTTTCTTTCAATTCAAGTCTTACAATTAGGCAGCTTTGTGGGGTTTTTTTTTTTTTCCGCACTTATGCATTATGATAGTTATTTAGGCTGTGCACAATAGTCTCCAAGAATATGCTTCCCAAACCAGGCCTTCCTCCTACTCAGCAATGTTGCTAAAAAATGCAAAAACATTCAGTGAAGGTCATAAGCAATGTTGGTAGTTAAGGCAACAGGCTACAGTTTCTTTTCCTCCAGCTCACCATTGCAAGAAAGCATGATGTAGAAACTTCCATGGAGCCTCACACCCTGCACTGCCTTTGCAGCCTGGCATTCTCATCCTGATATGCTAAACAACTCAGCATTTTGCTCACATAACTGCATTATTAGAAATTGTGAGATTGAACCCACACGTAATGAGATACATACCCCATTCACTTTAATATGGTTTCAAAAAATGTCTGAGTAAAAGGAAGTGGCCATTTCTGTTGCAACCGTGAAAACAGAAATTTTATTATAGCATCTGACATCTATACAAAAAATGGGTAAGAACATTTTAGAAATAACTAAAAGCTGTGATCATCTTTTGTCCCCATACAAAGTTGTTCTCAAAAGCACCAAATACCCAGTAGCAAAAGTGAAAATAAAAACTCAAAATTGAGCATAAAATGATAAATCACTAACTTTTGATGGAGGAATGACATTTAAAGATTTAACACAGGAAGTATCATGGCATTCACATTTCTATTATATGGGGGTAGATCAGAGAGGACAATGGTGGGATTTGTATATATTTTGCGCTCTAAGAAATGAAGGGGGTTTTGGTTCTGTTATGTTTTTGTAGCAAGGTAGAAATATAGAAAGTCAAGACAAAGACTGCTAGAGATCTATAGGGAAAAGCTAACAAAAATCACGCATTCTTAGGAATATTAAGTTATGCAATCAACAATTTGCAAAATATTGGAGGGTGCAAGTGTCCATAAACATCAGTAGAAAACATTTCTACTGAAAGTGAGCTTTGAGCATATGAAGACGCAATGGTAAAGAACTTTTTGTCATCAAAAGAATCCCCATATGTGGACTCGATCCATCCCAATACACAAAGACAGGGGTCAAAAACAATGTGGGCATACAGGAGGGTATCAGGGATGTCCACATAAGTTAGGAAACGATTATTTTCTTCAACGTTCAAATTAAAAGTCGTCCTGGTTACTTTGGTAAACCAATGCCTAATTTTCATGGAATATTATTCCATTTATAATACTGTATTGAATTTGCAATCTAAGTAAGATCGGCTCAGAACCCATCCTATCATGTGTGGAAAATTCCACTGATGTTTTCCAAGATTCCTGTGAATATGGACCTTGCATTCTCATGTTTGGACCACTCTGACTCTTCTTTCCTGCTTTCTCAGTCTCACGCTTATTTTACTTCCTTTACTTTTTTTTTCTCTATCCCACATAGACTTAAACATGGAACCTAGATCCTTTTTCATGATACCCCAGACATCATTTTCGCAATATAGTAAGGCACTATACCCATGGGTACCAACTGAGGTGGGAGAATATGTCACTTGACTGCATGTTGCAGCACATAACTTAACTCTTCCTAAAATACTTGTTGGTAATAAGTACCACATTTAATTTCTCATTGACTGATTTTTGTTCTAAAGTCATTTGACTCTACTATTAAGGCTGAACTCCTAAGTTTACTTCTCATATTCCCCTCCTGGATTCCCATTTCATCCCTGGATAAAAAAGTAAAATAGATAAGCAGAAACGATTACAAAATGTTGCTTGTATTCATATGGGTGGCCATGTGGTGCCAAGCACAGTCCCCTGGTTTTCACTGTCAGCTACACCTGCTGAAGACTGGGAGATTTAATAGGCATGGAAATGGAAATCTTCTCTGTCAGGTATACACCAATAGTGCTGAAAAAAGTGGTCTTTCTGCACCCTTGATGTGTTCTGTCTTAAAAATTTGGCACTGAGACTTCAGAGTAACTATGACCTTTTAAAGCAACTCTTGCCCTTTCTTCTGGAGTGGATTCTTTTAAAAATCCAATTCAGGCTATACTGGTATGCAATATTATGAACTCAAAAGTTAAATAAATTATCTTTAAAGATCATTATAACACCATTGGTCTTCTCAAAAGTTCGGTGGATAGGTAGAGGTAATGTAAAGTGCCTCTAAAGAATACGGAAAGTAGTTTATCCACTGGGAGTGAAATAAGCAAGAAGAAACACAGACAGGAAAATATTAGTCATCTGCAGAAGTACCAGAGAGATTTTATAAAACATTAAGCTGGGCCGGGAGCGGTGGCTCACGCCTGTAATCCCAGCACTTTGGGAGGCCGAGGCGGGTGGATCACGAGGTCAAGAGATCGAGACCATCCTGGTCAACATGGTGAAACCCCGTCTCTACTAAAAATACAAAAAAATTAGCTGGGCACGGTGGTGCGTGCCTGTAATCCCAGCTACTCGGGAGGCTGAGGCAGGAGGATTGCCTGAACCCAGGAGGCGGAGGTTGTGGTGAGCCGAGATCGTGCCATTGCACTCCAGCCTGGGTAACAAGAGCGAAACTCTGTCTCAAAAAAAAAAAAAAAAACAAAAAAAAAAAACATGAAGCTAAGAAGATTTGGAAATACCCAGGTTTAAGTAAAATGGCTTGAGCAAAAGCCTACTGAAGCAGGAGGACTAGAAAATGAAACCTGAATCCCAATCATTTTATCTTACTGAATCCGAAGAAAGAGGAAAATCATTGGCATGGGTTTATAAAAGAAGTCAAGAGGTAAGGAAATGATGTCAGTGTAGCTTCAGCATAACCCAGATTAGACGGTTCTTTGATGAGCAAACGTGGACCTCTAGTTGGCACATTTATGTCTATTGATGGAATAGATTATAGATTATCCCATTATGTCTTGATGTACTCCATGATCAAGAATATCTACTTAAATTACAACCCTCATGCTCCATGTTCGTCTAGTAATTCTTTAATCAAAATAACTGGATCCCCATGTAAATTTTCTACCAGCAGTGATTATGCAATGGTAAGCTGATGTAAATTTTTGGTCAGCCTGGGATTTCCACTAACGTTTCTATGCCTTAGTTTCCACAGTTTTCTTTATATCATATTCAGTGGTGAATTACTGGAAGTTTCCACATCTGTAAAGTAGAGTTAATAACAGTGTGCATGATAATTAATTAATTAATATATGTAAAGTATTTAGAGCAATACTAGAAATACACTTCAATTCTAATTACATGTTAAAATCTTCTCGGTGTTATTGTAGATTATCATGCTGGCAAGAAGCTGAGTTAGAGAGATATGAGCCAGTTCTCCAGCTTGATCATCTTTGAGTACAGTGAAAAAGCCAAAGACAGGAAGCTGGAGACTTGAAGTAATAATCTTTGCAAGTTACCTCTACTTTGTGAAACCTGAGCCAAGCAGTCTCCATTCTCCTTCTTACACCTGCCTGTCATCTACGTCTTTCCAAAAGAGTTTGGAGTTTGGAATTTGGAGGATGGCATTTTATTGAATTTTAAAAAGGAAGGGGGTTGCTTTCTTTCTAAAGACAGACTTGATATACAAAGCATGTACAACACTTAACAATTTTGCATTTCAAATGAGGTAAAAATGAACTGAACGTGAGGGTCAAGACCTACAGAAGGAATCAGCAAAGCGTTTCTATAAAGAGCCAGATACTAAATATCTTCAGCTTTTTGAGCCATACAATCTTCATCACAACTACTCAACACCAAGGCTGTAGCATGACAGCAACCACAGCTAACACGTAACCTAATGAGTGGGCACACTTTTCAATAAAACTTTATTAAATAAGCAGGTTGCAATATGTATTTGATTCATAGGCTATAGTATGTTGGCCTCTGCTACTGATCAAAGTATGCTGATTTCTTCTAAATCCATGATATTATTTAAATTTATAATAAAAAAGATAAAGTACACCTGGGAGATATTGTTAACCAGTCACAACAGAAATTGAGATTATTTAGAATTCAGCTTAGACAAAAAATATCCTATAATATGTAACATCTATATCTATATCTGTCTATCTACCTATCTACCTATTTGTGAATTGGGAAAATGTGAATACTTACTGACTATTTGATATTAAAGAACTATTGATAATTTTCAGAGTGACAATGGTATTTTGGTTATGTTTTAAAACACCCTACCTTTCAGAGAAATGTTCTGAAATATTTGAAGATGAAATGATTCTATGGCTCACATTTATTTCAAAGTATTGAAGGGGAAATGGAGTGGGAACATAGATAAAACAAAATGGCCCATGGATAGATCATTGCTGACACTGGGTGATAAATACATGCTGTTCATTATACCATTCTATCTACTTTTGTATATGTTTAAAATTTCCCATAAAGTTTTTAAAATATAAAAATACAAAATGTAGAATCTCTCTCTTGCGTGTGCTCTCTCTCTCTCTCTTTCACACACACACACACACACACACACACACACACACAGAAACTCAAATGCAGGCTGATAGCTCAAAGAAAGGAGGCAAAACAAAGTTCAGGACTGAACTAAAAAGATGAAGTATATATCATAGGATGTTTTGTGTTGACTTCAAAATTACTGTCTTAAATAACGTAAAATTATAGCTTACTGAGAGGTACAATGGAATATAATTCTGCTAACAGATGAAGATTTTAATCATAGACCTATTAGATGGAGTGTTACTTTCTAATTTAGGACAACAGAAATTAATACAAGATAGGAGTAATAGACACAATTTATTTTCACAGACCTTCAGTGTTGGGATCTAGCCCATGAAAACATATCAACACCACAAGTTGAATGTGGGCCGTGGGATCTGCATGTAATTACGGTTTACAAAACAAAACAACTCTTCCCTCATGTTTTCCTTTGCTTGCGAAATGTCCCCTCATCGATTTAACGCATGTTCTGATATCAACTCCAGGCAGAGTTTATACTCCCACAGCGCTTTGATCACTTTTATCAGAAATACCTGGATCGTAATTTACCCATTTGGTAGTCTATCATCCCACCCCAACTATGCTAGAAACCCTTTAAAGCAGACAGCATCTTCTTGGTGTTCTGAGGAGCCTTTGCAGGGCCAGGTTCAGTATCTATCGTGAAGAAATGTCTGAAATGACTACATGTTCATGAACAGAAGAGAAGCAGCAATAGGCACTATTGATCCTGTACATATTCATGGGGTTACAACTCATCTTCAGCAGGTTGCATTAAACTTGTCTGTTTTCCCTGTAAATTTATACATGCCTAGGCCCCATCTAAAATGATCTCAATCATTAATTACTTCCCAACTATCTTTTACCTATCCCTCTGAAATTATCCACTGGCGTGCGTGCGTGCATGTGTGTGTGGTGTGGTGTGTGTGTGTGTGTTGATTCTCACAATTTTAGGACACTGTCAGGTAAAGATAAGCCTTTTGCCCTTACTGAACTCTGATCCTTGGAGGGTAGGGCCTGTGCCTGGCATCATATCTTATGTAGTATTAATTCTCAATAACTTTGTTCACGTGAATCAATGAATGAATTTGTAGTGGTCTATCTATACACCTCAAACTTCAAATTGATGTCAAGAGTTTCTCAGCAAACCTTTTAACCAATTTGTCAAGTCTATTTTCTAGGCCCTGCCTGACCTAAAAAAAAAAAGTCCCTTAAGAAGCTTCCCTCTGCTTTTAGATATTTTTAACCTACTTGGCTGTTGGCAGTTAATTTCTTCCTTTCGTGCTATCTCAATAATAATAAAATAATTCCAATGTCTCTTTTCAAATTTCCCATGCTTCCCAATTCTCTGCTTTTCAAATAACTAAATTCCTTTTAAAATTGCTTCTTCCTCTGCTTTTATGAGCATACCTTTGTAGTGGCCACCCCTGCCTTGGATAAAGCTTGTCTATTGTGACTCAGTAAATATGTGTATGTTCCTAAAATCAAACATCGTTTATTAGTACACTCGTCAAAAGCAGATTGGCAAAATAATATTTTCATTTTTCTAGTGTTACTGTCTTTATTTTTTAAACTTTTCTTTCTAGCGCCTCCACCCTCACAGTTTACCTTTCCTTTTTCTGTTATTTTTATGTTCCAGGATTTCTGAAACACTTCCCATTTCAAATTAACCTTCAGACTTAGTAAAACTGTTACTTTCCGTTTTACAATTTATGCCTCGTGAAGGCTCGGGAAGAACATTTCTAATACCTGGAGTTCAACTCTCTAGTTTTTACCAAGCATAAGGACAATGCTGTTTTCTAAAAAAAAATTTAAAAATAAAAATAAAAAAGAAGAACAAGATAAAAAGAACAAGCAATTGATACAGCCAAACGTAGAAAGTTAGACTGCCAGTAAGTTACCTGATAGTCTGGATATTAAATTCCCGATGAGTTGCGCTGCCCGTGATTTGTTCCGTGCTCTGTACTGTCATAGCACACAACAGTGCAAGTTGGGTTCAAATCACTAGGTAATAAAATTTGAGAGCTTGTAGACACTCCTAGCTGCACAAATGAGAGCTGTGCAAAAAGCTTTGGCAGGAAGAATATGACTTCTGAGATTAAATGTGGTTGAGATTCAACATACTATTAAAATCAGCAGTTAACTTCAACCAATGCTCACTTTAGACTCTAAAGAGTGGCTTCTGTAGCATGGTGTTTAGAAGCACAAACTTAGAAGCCAGGCTACCTTGATTGAGAAGCCAGCTCTCCCACTTAATAGCCATGAGACAGTGACTTTAAAGCTCTATGCTCAGTTTCCTCATCTATGAAATGGGGTAATAACAGTTAAGTGTCTCATGAGGTTATTGTGAAGATCAACTGAGTTAATACAAGTAGAGCACTCAGAATAGGTCTTGCCTCATAATAAATGTTCAGCAAATATTTCGTATATCTGCAGATACACATATTTGGAACATGTGCAGAGAACATTAGGTAGCTTATTGCCTAAGTTGGCTTCCATATGAGCTGCTGAGAGGGGCCTGCTGCAATTGGTAATAATTGTTACCTGCAGGTCTTGTGATCAAATTATTCCTTCCAAGGCAAGACTCTGTATAATTTACTGTAATTCAGTTCCATGACATTCTCTCCCTAGCCAACTATTGTTTTCAAATTATTCTCATATTGGTTTAGAATAATCCGATTTGACCCTTATTTACCGTTGCCAGGAAGATTAAATTAAAGTCTTTGGCAGCCAAAAATGCAAGAGCTCAGACCAGTAGTCCTGGACAAATCCTTGTCATTCACAGCTTTAGGGCAGATCTGTACCCTGCCCAAGGAACACCTTGGTAGGCACTTGGCCCAATTCTGAATGCACCGTGACTATGCTGTTTAAGGTCTCGCTTGGAAGGACAGAAGCTGATGTGCCATTAAAGCTTCTCTCCAAACAAATCCTTGCAAAGATTAGTTTATTGTTGGTTTAACCCCCTGAAGTGTGTACACGTTAGAGTTCTGAAAATTTTAGCTATTAAAACATGACTTTTTCATCATTAAAACCTGGATGGAATATTCCTAAATATCTTCAAAGCGAGCATAAAGCCATGGTAGTTAAAGAAAAGTGTGGGTTATAGAAGTTTTGTGTAAAATATGGGAAAAATGAAATGTTAGCAACTTTGCAGTTTCATACTTTAGGGCAAGCATTTGAAAAACATGCACACCTGTGAACTCTGAAGCATTCCATACCACACATAATGTTTGATTAATCACCAAAATGATTATGCTAAGTGGCATCCACAGTAATTTAAACAGATATATAAATGGCTTGCAATTACAGGATATTGGGCTCTATAATTCATTGCTTAGCAAAGAGATATTTGTTGTATAATTACTGTATCTTTGTGAGATATTTGCTGTGCATTTATGGTGTAGTTTATATGGAGCTTGCAGGCTACTATCTTTGGTTCCCTCTTGTCTAAACTCAATCTTCAATAAAGGGTAAAGCCCCAATTACCTTGGCAGATAAATACTCTATAGTTCTTGGGAAGATCATGAATGTGGAGAGATTAATGATAACAATATTCAAAAGCAAATATACTTAACACTTGATTTTGCCACACCACTGAAGGGTAGCATTGGTGTGGCTAATAATATAGTGTAAGAACTATGTGCAGTGTAACTCAAGTCATAGCCCACAATGGATTCATTTTGTGGATTTCAGGAGCATACATTTAATATAGCCTGGCAGCAAGATACTATGCCCAATGTACACTGGAAAAATACAGATATGCCCCCCACATAGGTAATAATGCAGAGTTCAGCTGCAGTGAAAAGCTGAAAGGGAAGAACGAAAAAGTTCTTTTTAAAATCTTTTTCCTATACTCTATAAATACAATGAATAGATTTAGTCATGCCTGCAAAGCTGGCTGCTATATAATTGTGTCCAATTGTCCATTTCCACTAAGTAGAGAGCAAAAAATAAGCTCAATGTGAAAGAGAGAAAAGAGAAGGGATGAGGGAGAGATATAACAGAAGAGAATTTAGATCAAACATAAGGACAGCTTCAGATAAACATTTGAGAGTACTGTCTTGAAATCATGAACAACAATAACTGAGATGTACACACAAATAATCCAGCATACATTAAAAAAATACAGTTAAGTGAAAGATTTACATTTGACTGAATGGACAATTTGAGATTTCTGGGCTTCCATAATAATGGCAGTCCTATAGATGAAGAGCATAAGTGGTTAGAAAAGTGCTGAGCTTTAGCCAGCACAGTTGGCATGAAACAATTTGGGAGTATCTGGCACTGTCTCTAGAGGTAATAAAGACAGTGAGCAGCTCATCTCTTCAATATATGAGAATGAATGGGACATTCAGAATCATGCACATACTCAGGAAATTAGACACCAAACTAAATAATAAATATCTAGATGTAAGAGAAGAATGCAGTTAAAAGGAATGAGTAACATATAATGAATGGTTTAAGACAAGAAATACAAAGATACCTGAACAAACTTCTCTTACATTGAGAAATTCAGTTTGTCTGTTTATGACAGAATTTATGTGGATATATTAAAATAATGCCTTACTAAGCATTCAGAGTCTTACTGTTTTAGTTAGGCCACATGCAAAAAAAAAAAAAGAAAGAAAACCCTATAAATGGATAGAAAATACTACTTTCTTCAAGCTCTATGAAAATTATTCACAAATAACCAAAATTTGGTGGGTTTTTTTTTTGTTGTTGTTACCAGAAAGAAAATATTTAACTGTGTCTGCAGAAATTTTAGTAAATTAAAAAAATCTATAATGAATGAAGTTCACGATAAATAGACACAGAGAAACCATGAAGGTGTTGGAAATAATATGCTTTACAGATCTCTAGGCACCTCTTTTATGATCTCTCCAACTCTTCTAATATCCAAAGTCCAGCTTGAACATGATGAAGGGTTATTGTAGAATTGTTTTAAGACTGAGAGTATGAACTTAAAGACATTATCTACAGTAACTTAAGGACAAATACTGACAGAAAGATATATGTTTAGATATATAGATAGCAACTGCATGCGCGAATGATTTCTCAAAACACCTCAGCTTCAAATATACTTTCTCACTGTTTAAAGTAAATGTCTATATTTCAGATAATTTCCATTATTCCAGCTGTTAAACTATATTTTATACTTAAAGTATTAAAATGTTTTTCAGTTGACATTTTATATTTAAAATATCATCAGCTATATTTTATAACTACATTAAAATTTTTGAACCCCTAAGTTCAAAACAGAGATTTGAAAACTTGCATCATCCGTGTTTTTCTCCTCTCCTATTTTCAACTTCACCTTCCCCATGACTACAGCAGTTAATGTCTCTCACTTTGCCTTTGCATAAATACCACCACCCTCGCAGGAGGCCTTCCTTGACCACGCTTTTAAAAATTGCAAACCTTTCCGTCAATATTACCCCTGTACTCTGTGTGCCTGTTTCCATGCCTACTTATCATCAGCTGATTATTTTATACATTTTACCCATATATATTTTATCTACCTTCCCCCTGCAAAAATGCAAGTCCCTGAAGGGGTAAGAAGTGTTTTGTATTTTATTCATTTCTAAATCCTCATCATTTAGGAGATTCCATGGTATATATTTAGTTTCCAGTAAGTATTTGTTGAATAAATGGATCCACTCATAATTTCAATTGCCATTTTTGTATTATTTCCAAATTTGTTTCACTAGCCTAGATCTCTTTTCCAAGTTTAAAATCCATATATTCAATTGCCTGCTTGCATTACCCTCAAACATCTAAAACCCAGTATACTCAGGTTGAATTAATTATCTTGCCTTCTAACACCTTCACATCACCTAAGTTACCTCCTATAAGCTCATATAATCTCCTCCGTGGTAATATCAAACATCCATCCAGAGAGCAAGTGAAATATTTTGAAGTTAAGCCACAAATTCTTTTTATAAGATCATTACCTACTCGTGCATCAGTCCTCTCCCTTCTCTAAAGTGCCTTAGTGCCCTTGTTGAGACAACCTTGTTCAGAGGAGTACAGTAGCCTCTGTTTTTTTGAGACAGAGTTTCGCTCTGGTGCCCAGGCTGGAGTGCAGATCTCAGCTTACTGAAACCTCCACCTCCTGGGTTCAAGTAATTCTCCTGCCTCAATCTCCCAAGTAGCTGGGATCATAGGTGCCCGCTACCTCATCTAGCAATTTTTGTATTTTTAGTATAGTCAGGGTTTCACCATGTTGGCCAGGCTGGTCTCGAACTCCCAACTTCGGGTGATCCACCTGCTTCAGTCTCCAAAAGTGCCAGGATTACAGGCACGAGTCACTGGGCCAGGTCCTACAAAAGTCTCTTAATTGGTCTCCCTGTGATATTGTTTGACTGTGTCCCCACCCAAATCTCATCTTGTAGTTCCCATAATCCCCACATGTCATGTATGACAGGGACTCAGCGGGAGGTAAATGAATAATGGGGGCAGTTACCTCTATGCTGTTCTCTTGAGAATGAGTGAGTTCTCACGAGATCTGATAGTTTTATCAGGGTTTCTCTGCATTTGTTTCTGACATCATGCAAAGAAGGATAACGTTTGCTTCCCCTTCTGCCATGAGTATAAATTCCTGTGGCTTCCATAGGCATGCAGAACTGTGAGTCAATTAAACCTCTTTCCCTTATAAATTATTCAGTTTCAGGTAGTCCTTTATAGCAGCTTGAGAATGAAATAATACAGTAAATTGGTACTACAGAGAGTGGGATGCTGCTATAAAAATACTCAAAAATATGGAAGTAACTTGGAACTAGCTAACAGACAGAGGTTGATTAAAACAGTCTGGGGAGCTCAGAAGAAGACAGGAAAATTTGGGAAAGTTTTGAACTTCCTAGAGACTTGCTGAATGGCTTTGACCAAAATGTTGATAGTGATATGGAGAATGAAGTCCAGGCTCAGGTGGTATCAGATAGAGATAGGGAACTTCTTGGGAACTCAAGTAAAGGTCACTTTTATTATGCAAAGAGACTGCCCCAGAGATTTGTGGAACTTTAAACTTGAGAGACATGATTTAGTGTATCTGGCAGAAGAAATTTCTAAGCAGTAAACTGTTCAACAGAAAACAAAGCATAAAAATTTGAAAAATTTGCAGCCTGACGTGATAGAAAAGAAAACCCCATTTTCTGGGGAGAAATTCAAGCTGGCTGCATAAATATGCATAGGTAACAAACAGCTGAAAGCTAATTACTAAGACAATGGAAAAAATGTCTTCAGGGTGTGTCAGAGACCTTTACTGCAGCCCCTCTCATCACAGACCAAGAGGCCTAGGAGGAAAAATTGTTTTTTCCCTCCTGCTGTGTGCAGCCTTAGGACTTGGCTAAAAGAGACCAACATAAAGCTCAGGCCATTTGCTTGAGAGGGTGCAAGCTCTAGGCCTTGGCATTTTCCATGTGTTGTTGGGCCTGCAAGAGCACAGATGTCAAGAATTGAGATTTGGGGACCCCTGCCTAGATTTCAGAGATGTATGGAAACACCTGGATGTCCAGGCAGAAGTTTGCTACTGGGGCAGAGCCCTCATGGAGAACCTTTGCTAGGGCAGTGCAGAACAGAAACGGGGGGTTGGAGCCCCAACACAGTGTCCACTGGGGCATGGCCTAATGGAGCTGTGAGAAGAGGACCACCATCTTCCAGACCCCAGAATGGTAGCTCCACTGACAGCTTGTACCATGCACATGGAAAAGCCACAGACACTCCATACCAGCTGTGAAGGCAGCTGGGAAGGGAGCTATACCCTAGAAAGCCACAGAAGTGGAGCTGCCGAAGGCCATGGTAGCACACCTCTTGCATCAGTGTGACTAGGATTGGAGGCATGGAGTCAGAGGAGATCATTTTGGAACTTTAAGGTTTAATGACAGCTTTATTGGATTTCTGACTTGCATGGAATCGACAACTCCTTTGTTTTGATCAATTTCTCCCATTTGAAACTGGTGTGTTTACCCAAAGACTGTACCCCATTGTATCTGGAAGCAAGTACCCTGATTTCGATTTTACAGGCTTATAGGCAAAGGGACTCGCCTTGTCTCAGATAAGACTTTAGACTTGGACTTTTGTATTAATGCTGGAATGAGTTAAGACTTTAAGAGACTGTTCAGAAGGCATGATTGTGTTTTGAAATGTGAGGACATGAGATGATTTTGGAGGGGCCAGGGGTAAAATTTTACTGTTTGGTTGGGTCCTACCCAAATCTCATCTTGAATTGTGGTTCCCATAATCCCCATGTGTCATGGAAGGGACCCGGTGGGAGGTAACTGAATCATGGGTACGGTTACCTTCACGTTGTTCTCGTGATAGTGAGTGAGTTCTCACAAGATCTGATGGTTTTATAAGGGGCTTTTCCCTCACTTTGCTCTGCACTTCCTCCTGTTGTCATTTGACGAGGGACTCGTTTGCTCCCTTTCTGTAATGATTATAAATTTCCTGAGGCCTCCCCAGACATGTGGAACTGTGAATCAATTAAACGTGTTTCTTTTATAATTTACCCAGTCTCAGGCAGTCCTTTAAAGCAGTTTGAGAATAGACTAACACACCCTGTCTGTATTCCATACTGCCAAAAATCCAAATCTGGTCATGTCCCTTTCTGTCTTAGAACCGTTAAGAGAAGGTCATGACTACAAACACTTAATAGGTATGATAAAGAGACCTTGCTATGATTCAGCCTCTATACAGCTCCACAGCCTAATTTTTCTGTTATTTTTAGCTCAATCTAAATGTCAGCTTCTCTTCCAAATCACGTTTCTTTATTTATTAATGCTCCTGCTTATGTTCTTCTTTAATAAAGAAAGCCATTCTTCAAGTTGCAAACTCCAACTCATCTTTTAAGACCAAGCCCAAGATCTGCCTCTTCTAACAGTTACATTGTTCTTTTCTCAGATAGACTTCACAATGCTCATTTCTTCTGCTTCCTATACATAGTCACAGCACTATACATTCATTGTATTCATTTCTACATATTTTTACCCAATGATGGGTCATGAGCTCTTAGACAACAGGAAACATACATAATTTGTCTTGCAACCTGAAAGCCCCTCATAGTGGGAGAACACAAACTCTTACATGAATGAACGAAGAACTATGAATTTGACTAGAAACATAAAACAGTGAGAATGTAGAAGGACCGTAACTGTTCAAAATGTATAAAAAAATGGAATATAGAGTTATTATAAGTTCATGAACAAGGAAGTGACAGAATAAAATTACTTTTAAGAACATCTGAATCTAGTATCAACATTAAGATGCTTGTAAAGGAGAAGAGGCAAGGTCTATGAATTAGGAAGCTGCCCAAGGAGTAAGACAGAAAAACTAAACACCTACCCCAAAGCAAAAGTCAGAATTAGTTGCCCCCATTATATTTCTTCATGTTATTATACTTAAAATGCTTGAAGACCTCCTCTTCACTTATCCAACTCTCCCGCCAACTCTCCTACCTGTAACCTTCCAAGGTAGGACTGTATATTATTTGTCAGCATAATGTAAATATTTGCCACAGTCTCTGAAAACTGGCAGATACACACAAATTTTGCATGAAATTAGTTAAGAAGAAAAATAACAGCTAAGGTTAGGGTAATGCCAGTGAGAAGGAAAAAAAGAAAGACAACGTAAAATTTCAATGGAAGACTTTCTGCCGTGGTGGCCCAGTCTTGCTTCTTCATGTTCTGGGCATGGGCTTAATGCTTATTTATTAGACACTACCTCTTCATTCTATCAGGCTGTCTTCCTTTTTCTTGCTTTTGATTGCTAAATATCTTCTTCAGTGCTTGGCTGCCTTTTTGGTAAATAAGCATTCAATATTCTGACTGAACTATATTCTAAGGCTACGCTTTTGACAGCCACTCTTCCTACTAATCAATCCAAAACACGTCCTTAAAAATCTATACTTATTTCCCACCATATCCCTGTTCCTTTAAAATGATTTCCTCTGCTCATTTCTAACCCATGACACTTGCTTTGATAGCAGCATCAACCACCGCATCTTCCCAACCCCACCTGCTCCCAGGCCCATTAACTCAAACTGTGAGTAAATACCCAGCACTTCCAGGTCCTTCTCTCTTCAGCTTCTTCTAAAAGTGTCACTTATCTTGGAAATTTGAGCCTTAATTCTATGATACCTGAATCCCCCCAAGTGAGGATACTTTGGATAAAATTATATTTTTTACTTGACGCTAACATTCTCATGATCTGTTCAGAAAGCAAAGGCTCAGGTGTTGAACTGTGTGAGTTTTGACCATGTCAGAGTCTGTGGTTGCTGTGGATTTACTCTAATACAACAAAAATGATCACATTTGCTCTATATATCTATACATACATATTTATGTCTATATGTAAACATGTGTAGTTTTAAAGTATTTAAATATATTTATCTGATAGTTAAAGTTATATATAATTATTGAAACTAAGTCAAACTCTACAGATAAATTACAATTAAAAATCAATATCATCTGAAATTCCAGCTTTCAGAGATAATAATTGTCAACATTTATGGACACCTTTCCTGACAATTTTTTCAAGTTCTACACACACACACACACACACACACACACACACGTGTGTGTATATATATATATAATTACATATATATCCATATTCTCAAATTAGATCACAGTATATATTCAGGCTTTGAAATTTGTATTTTTTTAAACAATTTAACAATGTATTATGAAACATTTCTCATGATAAATTATAAATATATGCCTAAATCATAATTGTTAAGTGCTGCTTAGCATGGCATTATATCAATATTTTTATCAGTGCTAATACCTTAATATTTTGTTAGTTTTCTCTCCCTGCTTTTTAATATTACAGTTTATGCTATGATGCTTATTTCTGCATATATATCTTGGTGCTCTTGTCTGATTGGATGGTTTGGACAAATTCCATGAGCAGAACTTCTAATCCAATGATCCATAAGATTTTTAAATTCTAAATGTCTGTCTATTTTAGTAACTTCCTTTCCCTCCAGGCCCCTTGATAGCGAAAGTCTAAGGCCAAGCATCTCTGTAAGGTGCTATCTAGTACCAAATAGCTGATCTGAAATAACACCTTTAAAAACTAGAATTTGATTTTTATACTGACTAATACTGCTTACTATGGATCTTATTATTATTGTGTGTGTGTGTGTGTGTGTTTTAACTACATGAACTGAAGAAAGGTTAGAAGGATTGAAAAGAAGTAATTTAATAATAAAAGGGCTAGTTGTATTTTTCTTTCTTAATCAAATAAGTACATTTGGATAGGGCATGGATTTGCATATTAGTAATAGTATAGTTTATGGAGAGTCCTTCTAAATACTACTTTCAAACAAAAACTGTTAACTGTGGTGCCAAATGTAGTCAGTCTTGCTTGATGGTTTTTAGGGCCAAGTAGGAAGCTGCAAACAGAGGGAACCTGAGCACTGAGCACAAATCTTCAATTAAAGACCACAGAATTGCGTCCTGCACGTAGCACACTGCCGAATCATGCACAGGAAGAATTAATTATTGTCACATTTCTGACACGTTTATTGAATCATATGCAGAAAATCAAAGTTGAAGGTAGTGACAATATTTTCAGTATATCAAAACAGGATTTTAAACAATGAATATAAAGTAAAATACAAATAAGAAAAAGAAAAGAAAAGCACCACTAAAACCTCAATTCTCAAGTACACAGATGTCAGGAATTTTACATTTCTAGTGCCTATGGTGACTGCAATTTGGCCCCAGTGTGCATATACAATAATTTAGAATTAAGTACATATTTGATAACATTAAATGTTAAATAAGCTTAAGGGGAGAGGAGTTATGCTTGCTGTGGGAAACAGAATTCTGAATTTCCTAATTGTTGTGTTGTGAAATCTCAGCCATCAGATTACATTAGCATCATTTTCTACATTTAATAATAGATTTCTCCACTGTTGCTTTCAGGAGAGAAAGGGTTTTCTCTCTTCTCCTAATCTATTTAAAGTGATGTAATTTATTTTAAATTGAGTTAACCAGAAAACACAGGTTCTTTATCAGATATAAATGACAGGCAATAAGCCCATATTCTGCCTCCAATTAAACAATTTAGTCGAAATAGTAAAGAGTTCTTAATTTTTTAATGTGAAATATATATTAAGTTATTGACAGACACAACACCTATCTTATTCAAAAGATGTTCATAAGCATGTTATTTTTAAAATCTTTCACTCCTTTCCCCTAATGGTTACCCATAATACCAGGTTCTGCAGTGATAGCATGCATTGTCTGATTCTTTATATAAAGGAGGCGCTGTGGTTGTGACTGCATTTCTAACCATCACCAACTTCTTCCTTATCTTCAAAGTAGTTTTTCTAAGTTGAGAAAACTGGAGCTCAAAAAGGTTTAGTAAAGTCAAAGAAAAAGCCAACACTGAACGCAGCCAGGTCTGTTGGACCCCAACATCCAAGCACTTTCTATTACACCCCCATAAGCACCTGATCTGCCTTCTTGCACATGGCCTAACTCCAGTGTCTTTACCACTAAGGGGAGATAACTGTAATAATGACCACCATCATCACACTCTACAGTCTTAGTACTACTGACATTGATGAGTTTGCAGAAAAATGTCTACACAAGAAGGTAGAAGCTTTTGGGGTTTAACACCTACATTACAAATGAGTTAGGTTGAGGAAGAACTAATCTATTTTGCACTATGACAATAACAGAGGACTTACGATGTGCCAGGTGCCATTCGAACCAAGTTACAATACTAACACATTTCATTCTTATTACAACACTGTGGCACAGTTGCTATAATGATCCTAATTTTACGGATTAGAACTTTGGAGCTCAGAGAAGTTAGGTAACATGCTGAAGTCCTCACAGATACAACGTGGTAGAACCAGGATATGACCCTGGATTGCTTGGCTCCAAAGCTGATGCTCTTAACCACCATGGAAGAAGACAAACCTGCTGTGAAGTACAAAGAGAGGACCGCACACAGATAAGTGTATGCCTTTTCTGTTTGTCCTTGCCCGGTCATATCAATATCTCCACAGAGAAATTCTGTGCTTCCTAAAGATAACGTAAGATCTTGCAGAAATAGGAAAAAAGAAAAAGAAAAAGAAAGAAGGTGCCAAATAATTTTGACCGCCATTTGCACATATAAATAATACTTTTAAAATATCACGTTTTCAGTCCTTCTGTTGCTAGTGATTCCATAAGCTGCTCCCAAATCATGTTTATATTCTGCTTGTTTTCGTAGTCTCTAATTGCCCACCCATTTCTCTTGCAGTGTACTTGACTATCCTCCTATTCTGCTTTCTTAAAAATTGTGACCATCTTGTCACCCTCGTCTTAGAACACCCTATTATGCCTTAATTGGATACTTAATTGTGTCTCAGCCTTTTCTTCTGTAAGCTTAAATGCCTCCGTGGATTTCCAGCTGTCTCAATGAGACTTATTTTGAAGAAATGTTCCCAAGCATTAGAAAACAATAATGGTAAATCAAGCAATATACTAGAATTTATATTATTATCATCTTAGTACTAAGGAAGAAATTACTTTCTTCCTTAAATATTAAAACTTACCAAGTCTTAGAAAGGAGAAAGGGAGGAATAATCCTTAATTTTTACAAAATTTTAATGATTCTTAAAATCCTGGGAAGCAGCCCCTATTCCCTTCCTCCCACCCTTCCCAATTTTCCAATTCATCACTTGAATTAACCTCCTAAGCACTAAAGCCATCAGATAGCTGAGGCACTATCTGGTCCATCAGTGGAGCCCAGCCATTCTGACAAGGCAACACCGAGCAGTGAGCTCAGGGCCTCAGCTGTGTGAGCTTTGATAAGCTGGGCGAGAGCCTCACGCATACACTGCAAGCAATTAAAACCGCAAAAGGGCTCCTCTCCCCCATTCCTCTTCTTATTCCTCCTAAGTTGAATAAAAATGATTTGATAAATTATTCTTTTCAGAGCTAGCCACTCGAGGAAAAAAGAAATAGAAGGAAAGCGGGGAAAAAAAGGGAAAGTTGCTCTTGAGAACTCGTTATTAGCATGAATTCCCAGCACTCCAGCAATCATTACAGATCCACACGAGAGGGATGGCAACGGAATAAAAGCACAGAAAGGAGTTTTATCACAATGCATGGAGGAAAGAGGGAAATGTTCTCCATAGGTTTAGAGACTTGTAGGCATTAGAAGCCCTGTTAGGACTTGTTCTTTGAAAGACAAACCTTCAGCCCTAAGATCGAACTCAAACCTTAAATGGAAGAAATAAGCCTCTGGCTTCATCACTAAGGCAAGTAGTGTGCCCTGAAGCCTGGCCAGGGCAACAACTTCTCAGCAAGTTAGAGCTGAGGGTAGCAAGTCAAATAACCAAAACCTCATTGTGAGGAAAAGAAGGAGAGAGAGAGAGAGAGAGATCTGGAGTTTAGCAAGGACTCTGAGGACAGCTGCAGACTGACAGACAAGAATTTAAAAGAAAAAAAAAAAGGCGGGGCAGGGGTAGAGAAAAAAACAGTAAGAACTTACGGAATAAGTCAAAGCATGCATTTAGCAGTTCTCAATAAGTAAACGTTGTATATATTAATAGTTGAGATATGCCTTATATGCCAAAACTACTGAAGATAGCATAACTACCACTAAAACCATCAGCCAGATTTGAAGAGCTAAAATACTAAGGCTTAAAATTCCATTGCCACTGAAAGGAAATATGGAGGAAAATCCCTGGACTCTAATCTTAACTCTGTGAACAGGATAACTGATGGATTATTAATAATCTAAGGCTCTTAACCCGAAATTTTGATTAATTAAATAGCTGATATAAAAGCAAATGACAATTGTCATTTGACAATTATGACAGGCCATTATGGTATTATGCCATATAGGGGATTTTTCCCCAAACATTTCTTCTTCTCTGTCTTCAGCAAAATGTCACCTAACCGATCCTATCACTCCTGTGGACTTAAGGCAAATAGCATTAGAATTATGTTGCTTTCTCTGACCCAATGGAAATTGTGACACTTCATGAAATAGTGATAAAAAGCAAACCTCAAATATCCAAGTTTGAAGAGTGAGGCCGGCATGTTCCGCAAAAGGAAGAATAAAGTAAGAGACTGGACAAAGAACAAGAGAAAAACAAGAAATGTGAATGACAGAATGCACCTGGAAGGTCAAATGCAGAGAGAAATGGAAATGCATAACCGAAGATCTTTTTCTTTATAACGGAAAAAGATTTATTCTTGATATCCTTTTGAAGGGTGTCATTCTCTGCAGCTCCTTGGCACATGTATTTAACCAATCACAATGCTCCCAGGCCCTCTGCCACCTGAAGATCTGCACTACCAGCCAATAAAAGAAGCTGTTCAGTTTAGCATAGACTAAGTGCCAAGCAACTTGGTAGGTCTTAAAGTTGCGGGCATGGATACGACACAGTAGCTTTCTTGAGTTACTTTCAGCATAATTGCAAAACTAGATACACAAATAAGAAATGTCAATATACCTGGCATGGGGCAAGCTCACAGTGGTAGCACTTCACCCAGACTAGAACAAAGGTGAATGAGGAAGACAAAGAAAAAAACCTTCTTACAGGAAACAAAGCTCTAAAAGTTGAAGATGAAGAATGGGACAAAGAGTATTACAGCAGCTGAGCAAAAAGAGTAAAAGTTGATAAGCACAGAGTAACAAGACAACAACACAATACAGCTTACCTGATATTAAAGTGTGAAGTTTCAGGAAGTGCAAGATGTAAGAACAGAGAAGCAGGGCCAGATTACAAAGCAGGATCTCTGCACTCAGAGAGGACCTTGACTTCTACACATCATTTCCATTTATCATCCCACTGCCTTGAGTTTAATCAAAGGGGCATATCTAGCTTCAAGGGAGGCTGGAAAAGATAGTCTGAAGATAAATAACCAATGATCCAGGATCAAAGACAAGACAGAACTTGGGAGAAAAACTGAAAGTCTACCATTTACTTCATCCTATTGATGATAGATAGCTATTGGAGGATCTGAAACAGGAATGTTGTAACTATACTAGACATCCAGAAAAATTATTTTTGTAGAAATACAGAGAATCTATTATACAGTATAAGGTAATCAGGACAATGAGCCAGCAGAATGACTGAGGTGCTGATAGCATTCTGACCTACCTGGCAGGATGGTGGCCTGGAGCTGAGACTAAGATCACTTAATAAAAAGAAGTTTTTGTTTTTGTTTTTTTAAAACACTTTGTTGACTCAGATTCAGTTTTGTCATGCATGTCTCCAAGACTGTCTCCTGAGGTAATACTCCTTTTTGCTACACCAAACTCAACTAGCATTACCAGTGTGAGTTCCATGAACAGTCTGCACAAAGACCTCGACAAACACAGAGAGAATTGCTATCAACCACTGAAGACCTTTCATGGAGGTGGAGAGGAGAACAGTGGCTACCAGAGGCGGGAAGGGAAGTTGGGGCGGGGGGGAGTAAAGAGAAGGTGGTTAAGGGGTACAAAATCACAGTTGTATAAAAGGAATAAGCTCCAGTACTTGAGAGTACAACAGGGAAATTATAGTTAATAATAATTTATTGTATATTTCAAAATAGCTAAGAGAATTATAATATTCTCAACATAAAGATAAATGTGTGAGGTGATGCATAGCCCAATTACCTATTTGATTATTACACATTGTATGCCTGTATGAAAGTATCACAATTACCCCTAAAATACGTACAACTATTAAATATTAATAAAAAGTAAGCAAAAAAGAATAAAGAAAATACCATAGGGGAAACATAACTTATTATAAAAAGAAATGTAAAACGATTGTCTTCAACAATATTCCAGAGAATATTGTGTCAACAAAACAGAAATATGCTGCTATGAAAAAAGAATAATCAGAGAACCAAAGGATTTCTTGGAATTTAACAGCACGCCTAGAGAAGTAAAATATTTTAAAGCCATACAATATCTCCCGATGAGCTTACAGCCCATTGTGGTTGGGGAATGGTGAGAAAGGACACAGGAGAGGAAGGCAGGGTGCAGAGGAGTGGTGGCAACTCCCTTAGGGTGCGCTCAGGACTTTGGGCTGTATCAGGTAATGCACAACTGTGGCAGCAGGGTAAACTGGGAAGTTGTGCCATCAGCGTTTCTGTTGTTGAAAGATCTCTGGGAGGTAGGATAGAAATTGGGTTGAATGTGAGCAGGGCGCAACTGGAAGCAGAGAGACTAGTTAGGAGGCTACTGCAGTTGTCCAGGGATGAGAAGACAATGACTGAAATTAGAGACCACAAGATACAATTATCTAATAGATGTCCTCAGACTGGAAAGAGGGCAGACTCCTAGTTCCTGTAAACAATTTAGAGCCAAAATAGGAAGGCGGACAAAAGTTTACTGAAGAAAGCAGATGTCCTACACTGACTCAGGAGCCAGCAGAAGGAAGATTATCAGAACGCCACATAAACGGAGTAGTTAAGAAGGGGTGAGCCAAGGGTACTGTTTTAAAGACAGACTGAAGGGCCATCCATCAAAAGTAGCTCAGCCTTTCAGTCCAACTGCTAACAGGTGATGAAACCTGATCCGTAAAACATTCCCAGGGTGTCATTGAATTGAGGCACGGGAGGATTTTACTTAACCTGAATAAGAAATCACTTCCAGTGCTTGAATTTTAACAGATTATCTTCTCCTCCCACTTGTCTACTACATACATGTGCACGCATATGAACCTCTTTTAAGGTGCACAGCTGCATTCATTATAGACAAGGCAGAAAAGGCAAAAGACCATTTATAGCATATTTGCTACTGTTATGACTGATTCATTAATTCACTTTTAGTATTCATGTACTCATTTAAGATGTTACAGAAAATATGATCAAAACAAAAACTAAAAGAGACACAGGATCTCTTTTCAATGATCATTAAACTTTAAATCATAAAATTCCAAATTTGGGAAGGGATCTTAGAAGTTATCACATCTGACTTTTGAAATCATTTATGGTATTCCACAACAATATTCAGTTATGTGATGGACCAGTCTCTGAACAACACCTGTAACAATAAATTCTCTGCCACCAGGGAGCTTATCAGTGGTTATGTAATTCTTGAATCATAATCTAGTTTCTAAATTTTTTCAGATAAATATTTTTTGGTCATTTAGAAGCAAAAAAATTAAATTCAATCTCTCATTCTACAGAACTTCAAAAATTTGAAGACTTTCTATCCCCAACCCTACCCCCAATTCTAATTTTTAGGTCGAGTATCAACAGTGATTTTTAGTATTTCCTCATATGTCATGAATGAAAACCAGACACTTGAATAGACCTGCTCACTATAATACAACTACATTCCAGATAAATTATAAGGACATTCTTTAAAAAATGTGAGCTAACTATCCTCTTCAAAATGTATAAAAACAATATCAAAATAAGCTCAAAGAGGATAGCAAGAAAAAACATTTAAAAATACAGTAGAATAAATTCACAAAGTAAAAATTAAGATAAAAACAATGAAGGTAGCATATGTTATTATGAAAAGGCTAAAAAATAAGAACTTGTCAGAACCAATAACAATAGATAAAATAGGCTGGGTGCAGTGGTTTACAGCTGTAATTCCCGCAGTTTGGGAGACTGAGGCAGGCAAGTTACTTGTGACCAGGAGTTTGAGACCAGTCTGGCCAATGTATTGAAACACCATCTCTACTAAAAATAGAAAAATTAGCCAGGCACAGTGGTCTGTGACCATAATCCCGGCTACTCAGCAGGCCGAAGCATGAGAATCACTTGAACCCAGGAGGTAGAGGTTGCAATGAGCCAAGATCATGCTGCTACACTCCAGCATGGACAACAGAGCGAGACCTCGTCTCCAAAAAAAAAAAAAAAAAGAAAAAAAAAAAAGAAAAAGATAAACTAGACATAAAGGGGTTAAAATTATAACAAATTATAACAAAAGTATATAAACAAGTTTATGTTCTGTAAATTCAAAAATTTAAGAAAACTGCACACATCCTTTACAATACAACATGTCAAAACTGATTTAAGAATTACAGAGCTATGATAGTTCTATTATAAATCATTAAAAAATAGTCTCAGCAGTTTAAAATCTTTCTACAAAGAAAAGATTTGGCTTGGACAATTCCACAAAAGATTCTATCACTTTTAAGAAGTCATTCTAACGTTATGAAAATTATTTCCAGTGAGTAGAAATAGAGAAAAGTTGCCTGATTTTATAAGGCTGGAGTAACACAGAAAACAAAACCACGCAAGTATCATATTAGAAAGGAAACATATAAAACAATCTCAATAATAAATGTAGAGACAAAAAAATCCTAAGCAAGGCACTAATGAAATATTCATAAATGTGTAAAAAGCATAATGCACCAGAACCTATTTGATTTTATATCAGATATCAAAGGGTAATACATTATTAGAAAAATCTATACATTTAATTTACTTCAAAGACGAAGAGTATGTGATTATCTCAATAAACATAGTAACAGCATTATGATCAAATTAAACATTCCATTAAACTATAATGTAGCAAGTTAGGAACAGAAATACACCTCTTAAACTTGGTCAAAGATGTCTACAAAAAAAAAAGGAGAAGGAGGAGGAGGAGAAGGAACAGAAAGAGCTGTCCAGTGGGCAGCTGGATGTGAAGGACTGGAGATTATACGAGAAAACAAAGCTAGAGATATTTATTTAAATCATCTGGGCAAGAGTAATTTTTGATTACACAAAAAATGATTTTTGGCCCTGATTTTTGGATCTGATTTTTAAAAAATATTTATATTTCTATAAAGTTTTCAAACATTAATTTCATCTATATTAAAAACCTAAAACCATCATACCTACTCCTAAATCCACACCAACCTCAACATAAGTTAAAAGCACTGCATGTTATACACATCTCTTACTTTTTAGATTTTTTTTTTTTCCTAAGATGTTTATTCCAAACGTCTCTGGCTTTTAGAAAACAAAAGCCAGGCAAAAGCGTACTTTGAGGGCAACTTCTGATTGCCTCACTGCCAAAGACCTCCCCTGAAACAAAGCAGGTAAACAGCCAGATTACTTGCTCCAAAGAAGAAATTAGATGGTTAAAAAAAAAAATACTGGGAGAAAAAGCAAAAATGGTATCTCAGAAAGTTGACCATATTAAGAATTGGAGTCATATACTCTACACAATGAGGAGCGACTAAAAGTTGTTTGTTTGATATTTTTTAACAAAAGTCATATTATTGAAGGGTAATTTTTAGGAAACTTAAAGGAATGGAGAGGCGGAAACCAGAGGTCGATTGACCATTATGTTACAATAAACAGGTGAATGGGAATATAAATAAGCATTTGCTAACTCTTGTCCCTACCTCATGCGCATTTTTATTTCTAGTCATTTGCACTTTTGCAGCTTTTGTCAAATTACTATGAACAATGGATGAAGTCAGTTGATCCCAACATCCTGGCCAATCCCATGGAAATGCAGTTAAGGCGATATTAACTAGAAAAGAATAGGCATTGCTTGGAACAAGAATGTGAGAGTTTCAGAGCAGCAATGAGAAAGGAATTAAGAAAAAAAAAAGTCTACAAATTAAAATTTAGCAAGTCATCTAGAAAGGTAAGTCTTAGTTTCTGGCCTTTTTGAAAAAAATTTTTATTTTTCTATAAAGTTTTTCAACCATTAATTTCATCTGTATTAAAAACCTCCTCCTACACAACAAAGTCCAGATAATTGTTTTATCCTTTAATGATTTTGTATAAACAATTGGTCTCGTTGAAAGATAAACTTAGGCACATTAACAGTTTAGTGAGTTTATGTGAACATTCAGCAACTTATGAATTGAGCATTATCAGCCTGCAAGTGGTTCAGCACTTCGCTGGGGGAGGAGGAAGAGGGAGAAAACTTTTAGGTGTTTGTAGAAGGAAGCCAAAGAAAATAATTTGATTGGCTACATTGGAAAGTAACACCACTGGGTGGTGATTAGTTGGTGGTTTCTGATTGGGCCAGCTTAAGGGTTTTTTTTTTTTTTTTTTTTTTTAAATGTTTGTATTGGGCTTCAGTTTGCTTGTGTAGGAACTCAAGATGCTGGAGCCATCTCAGCCTAATGGCCTCCCAGTTACAAAATAAATAACAGTCTTCTTATGGGAAATAAAATGAAAACAAAGAGAGTAGGAGTGATAACTTGTGAAACTGCCTACATTTATTATAGTGCTTCCAATTAGTGTATGAGAGCCTTAGAATAAGGTCCCATAGCTAAGGAAAAGAAAAACAGCCGGGGTCGGGTGCAGTGGCTCATGCCTGTAAACCCAGCACTTTGGGAGGCCAAGGCGGGCAGATCACGAGGTCAAGAGATTGAGACCATTCTGACCAACATGATGAAACCCCGTCTCTATTAAAAATACAAAAATTAGCTGGGCGTGGTGGCATGTGCCTGTAGTCCCAGCTACTCAGAAGGCTGAGGCAGGAGAAATGCCTGAACCCAGGAGGTGGAGGTTGCACTGAGCCGAGATCTGGCCACTGTACTCCAGCCTGGTGCCTGGCGACAAAAAAAAAAGGAAAAGAAAGAAAAGAAAAGAAAAACAGCCCTCTTTCTAACATCCCCATATCTGGTGTTGTCTCCTGCATGCCCTAGATCTTCTAGGCTGAAAATCCTGCACTTACTTCAACTATTTTCTTTCATATGTGCAACTCATTCAGTCAACAAATCCTTCTATCTCTTTCCTCTTGTTCCCCTGATTTCCCATTCTTTTTCATTACCACTACCCTCCCACGTTTCATAATTTAAATCTGGATTCTTTTTCATTACCACTACCCTCCCACGTTTCATAATTTAAATCTGGAGTTCTGCAATCACTTCCTGGTTTGTTCTCACTGGAATCTCTTTCCATGTTACACACGGCTGACAAATGGCCAACCAGAATATATAAAGTTCAGCCTACTGTTCCAAAAACCAATCTATGTGCCTTCCTCTGGACTTAGATCCGAAGCCTTCTAGAAAATGATTCCTTCTTATCTAGTCAAACTTATCCATCATTTCTCAAAAGGGACTTCTATTCCAGAAACAAAATCCAATCTGTTTCATGCTCTTGACTTGTCAGCTTTCACATCTGTGCCTTCTCCCTTCATAGTAACACGTTCTTTACTTTCTGCCAATGTATTTTTATCTTTCTTCATAACTTATCTCAAGGGAGACATTTAAGAACCAGTTTGTGTCAACTAAACACTCTTCGCTCTACATTCTCTTTGTGTGTGTAATTGTATGTATACGTATATGTACATATGGACTGCTGTTCACATGCTATATTCTAATTTCCCTCTAGTTGCTTCAATCAGATCTCCATGAATATTTTTATTATCTTTTGTTAGTATTTTTATTAGCAGTTTTTTTCCCATAAAAACTTGAATCTTAGTGGATAGTTGGTACAATAGATGGAAGACTCATGATTAAGTATAATTTCAACAGGATGAATAAAATGGCAAGATTCTTAAGAGATGAAATTAATGAGAATAAATGGAAGTACAGCAAACACAGCACTTGAGAAGTAGTGAAGAGAGCACTGATGTTGTCACTAAATAGCAGGTAACCTTGGCATGTCTGTTTACTAACGGGACCTCAATTTTCCTCACCTAGAAAATATAAGGAGATTGGACAAGGTGGTCCCTAATGTTCCTTTCAGCTCTAGTCTTCCATGTAAAGGTGGCAGATGTGTCTTCAGTAATGCTGTCGGTAGGAAAAATTATGACCCCCAATCATATTCCACATTCTGCTCTTCAGGATTGTGGTTGCATTACTTTGCATGACAAAAGGGACTTTGAAAATGTATCAGGTTGGTGCGAAGGTAATTGCATTTTTTGCCATTATTTTTAATGGCAATGTTTTAATAATTAACATTATTAATAAATTGATCTTAAAATAAGGAGATTATCCTGTATTACCCAGTTGGGGCTAATGTAACCAAATGAATCTTTAAGAGCAGAAAAGGATATTGGAGAGATTGGAAGCATTAGCTGGGCTCCACCCACTATTGCTGACTTGAACATGAAGAGGCTTTTCACATGGAAAGCCTGAGAAGAAAATGATTACTCCACCCAGTGAGACTGAAAGAAGTTCACAAGTCCCAGATGAGAACCACAGCACAGTAGATACATGGGGTATAGTTTGCTAAGACTCTGAGAATCCAACCATGCTATGTTGAATTTCTTACCTACAAAACGGTGAGCTAATATAATTATGTTGTCTTAATCTGCTAAATTTGTTATAGCGGCACTGGAAAAATAACACACTTTCAAAGAACGGGGTAATGCATTTCTTGTTTTTCTATACCATGTTCTAACCGACATAGAGTAATCTTGAATTGTCCAGAGGACAGGCGGATATGAAAACTGGAGCTTATAAAAGACAGCAAAGCCAAAGTTACTGATTTTAACTCATGTGGGCAAAAGTGACCGTGGACTCTACAGGAATGGATGCATTTACTACAACATTTGAGTGAAGCTAGAAGACCAGGAGCACTTATGACTTAATCTTTAGGAATCTCCGCGAGACAAAGGAGAAAGTGAAGAAATGGTCAGAGATTAAGATGAGAATAGAAAAGCACATATTTTTGGCAACAAAAGTGGCAAAGCTTTGTAAAGAGGACATGGTCACATTAGAGATGGCTTCTATTGTTTCAGTGAAGTGGGAATCAAGATTAATTGAAAGTGCTTATTGGGACACTGAAAAGGAAGTTCTGCAGAAGTCTTTGCAGTGAGAGTTCTAGAGCTTTTATTAAAGTAAGGGTGCTTTTTGGGAGTGGGGCTAGAAGGATTTTGTATGAGTCAGGAGTGTAACAGCATTTGCATCTTCCTCCAGGATATAATATGAGCCAGGCCAGGAAAGTTGTATGTGACAGATGCTTTTGCTCTAAGCTTGAGTACCAGTACATTGCACACAGCAAAAGAATGGTGAAGGAACAATAAAGGAAACAATGGCTAGAACAAAGACTATAGTTTTGGAAAGTTCTCATTAGAGTGAGGAGAAAGCTGAATGTCTGCTTGAAGTTAGGAGAGTTAAATCAATTGAGATCCTAGAAAGAGGGGTGAAAAGGCTTTATGGTGCTAGGAAAATAGAAGAGGTGACAAACAGCCTTTCTGACGGTAGCAGTTTTCCACATAGAGCATCATATTCAGTCTTACCAACTTTAAAACAGAAACTACTTATGCTAATCTTCCAAATACAGAAATAGAAATTCAAAAGTTTATATGACTTATCCAAGACCACACAGCAGGTCAGAAGCATAACTTGGGTTTAAAAGCTTCGCATCTTCCTCTAAGATCTGTTGAGGTTAAGCACCTGAAAAGTGATGTAACAGAGACCAGAATCTCAGATTACAAAGTCTATGCCCTCCCTACCTCATCACAGCATTTTCCAAAACTACATTCTTAGCCATATTTAAGTTACTTAATAAGCATCTTTATATTCATTGCTCATTTTATTCTCATGGTAAACATGTGGAGGCGAAACTTTTTATTCCCATTATATAGATAAGGAAACTGAGGTTTGGAGAATTGTAAGTGATCTAACCCAAGTAGCACAATTAGTCAGAGTTAGCACTCCTACACCAGCTATAACCTTACCAGCAGCATTCTCTTCCCCAGGAACTACCAGATCTACATTCTTCTCCTCTTTCGCCCTTAATTGTTTTACTGTCTCTTCCTGTCCTGGTTCATGCATTTAAAATCCCAGAATCAATGTGTCTGTTTCCCACTTTGTACCATGAGGTTTCCACTTTGTAAGATAAATGTCACAGCCACCATTTGGTCTCCCACCTGAGCCCAGAAGCCTTTGGATCCAACTACTGCTCCCTTTTAGACACAGATCACCTTTCTTTAGAAGGAAAAGTGGGATTTGAGTATGGTATGTCTTTCCTCACACTGTTTCAAATCATATGGAACTGATGCAGTATGATGGGGATACTTTCAGAAGACTGGCAGTTTATATAAAACAAAAACAACAACAAAAAAAAACCTAAGTTCATCTGTGCGTGAAATGGAAGAATGCCTTGGAGAACACAACACAGTTTTAAAAGAGAGAAATAATAGATGCCACAGAGGAGAAGAGAAAAGAAAATGGAAGAGAGAAAAAATGTGAAAGAAATGGAGAGAAAAATTTTTAAAACTTAGAGGAAAAAATGGGAGCTCGCTATAAGGAAATAGATTCTATGAGGATACATTTAAAAATAAATATAAATAATAATGAATACCTTTAAATGCAGGCTAAAAGATGCAATGTCTCTCCATTTTCCTCTTCCCCCCTTCAGCTATCAGAGAATATATTAGATAAAATACATCTAAATAAGAATAAACTGATGTTTATTTTTCCTATGTGACCTTGAAATACTTTATTCCCAAGTTTCCACGGAATTGGGATGTAATTACATAAGTGTTTATATTTACTGTTTCTTTTTCTTTTTATCTCTTTTCTTGATCTATTCCACCCTGTCCTTCGAAAATGTGATGAAATGAGAATGGGGAGGAGGCGACCCATTGAAGGTTAGTAGGTACCGTCAGTTACTACATTAATGAGGCCAGGAGATGACACAGCCCAGCTGAGGGGAAAATGCCTCAATAATGGCCAGGACAACATTGGCCATTTCTAGCCTCTGAAAAATAACGAGTCAGAGGCAAAATCTGACACTTCACTGGATTTCAGTGTCCTTAATATAGGAAATAAGCGAATAATTTGCATTTTTCTTTGTGTATAGATAGTGAGTTTTTTTTGAAATCAGAGCAATTCTTCCTCCAAAATACTCTTGAGGATAATTTGTTTTCCCGGACCTCTCAGGGCTCCCCTCAAATACAGGATTTTGCATCTGCTGTGGCCGGACTCTCAATTGTGAGATGTAGGCTCCCTCTACTGGACATATGATTAGTTGCAGCCAGTGTGCGTTTTAACGAGCTTTGAATTGCTATATCCTTGACTTATGTATCATTATGGCTAATGAAATGAGTACCAAGCAAAATACTTAATTCACACACACACACCCCCCTACTCTCTCACACACACATCATTATTCTCTGAAAGTCCAGAATGCACTTGTCTATTATGAATAATTTAGCACCATTCTCTATTTTCGTTGTGCTTGCTCACTATAGATACGTAGGATTTTTTTTGTTTCTTATTTCACGAACTACAATAAAATTTATGGGTTAGGTTTTCAAATTTTATTTATTTATATTTTATTAATTTGTTTTTAAATTTTTGTGGGTGCATAGTAGGTATTTATGGCATACATGCTGTGCATGCAATGTGAAATAAGCAAATGATACTGACTCAAGTTTCAATGACAAGTCTCCACTTATTGGATGGAAAGCATTGTGTTCTCCACTTACTATCTGTATTATCTTGAGCCAGTTTCTCAGAGCCTTGGATTCCTGATCTTGGGAAATAATAGGTTTTCCTAGGCTTGTTGTGAGAATTAAAAGATAAAGCATATGTCAATGATTACATTTTTCTGGCACAGTAGAAAATGATTATCTAAGCAGTTAACAAATGCTAATTTCCTTTTCATTTCCTTGACCTCTCCAAGTGGCCAGGTCAATGGATTTAACTAGAAATATGTGACTCATATTAGCAAAAACAGTTAGACTTGAAATTATTTTAATTTTAATAAACTCTGTCCAAATGGAAAAAGCATATATTTTCAGTATCTTCTCTGACTAGGCAATGGGCTAGGAGCATAGGCTGTAAAAAGGACTCAGATATCATCGCTGGACTCTTCTCTCATTCTCTCAAGGAACACGTGGAAAAGAGAAAATCTGTTTCTTGCTTCTGTATCAGTTTCTGCTCTGTGGCATCCCTGGTACTTCTCAATGTAATTGCTTAATAGATGCTTATTAAAATAATCTTCAGTTATTTGTCTTCCTCTCCACCTTCTCCCACGCGAAGCATAAAATGCATGTTCTTCCAGTCTAGGCCATCCTGCCATTAAACATGTATTTATTTTTCTACTCCACATCTCTTTTTCTATTCCCTTCTCTCAACCCTTTGAATACACTTTAATGGTGCTGCCTTCTCACGTTTTACTTTGCGTGCTTGGAGCTCCAGATGAAAGATGAAGCAAATCTCTTGCTCCATGTGATATATATACTGTATTATCGATGTTTCTTCCTTTTGACTTATCCTATTCCACAGCAAAGACTATCATATACCAACATAGAGAAATAAATATACAAGCTTAAGACTCACTAGAACCTAGAGAACACAGCTCATTCTCTTAACATGCCTTGAACAAACAGCACCAAATACAACTATAACCATGACAAAGAAACCAGCAATCTCTGGATTAGTGTGGTGCCACCTGGACTCAGGAGTTTGTAATATTTGGAGGAATCAAAGCATGTTATGAAAGTCTGATGCACATTTCATTTCTAACAACTTTCTTTAAATTAAATCATAAACTGCCCCATAGAAATGTTCTCTGTAGGCCGGCTGCAGTGGCTCACATCTGTAATCCCAGCACTTTGGGAGGTTGAGTGGGGGAGATTGCTTGAGCCCAGGAGTTTCCTGGGCAACATAGCAAAACCCAATCTCTACCAAAGAAAAAGAAAATTTGCCAGGCATGGTTGTGCTTGCCTGTAGTCCCAGCTGCTCAGGAGACTGAGGTGGGAGGATTGCTTGAGCATGGGAGATTGAGGCTGCAGAGAGCCTTGATCACACCAGTGCACTCCAGCCTGGGCAACAGAGCAAGATCCTGTTTAAAAAAAAAGAAGAAGATGAAAAAGAAAAGAAAGATAAACACTCTGTATCAATGTGCTGTAAAAACAAAACCAACAAAACTAACTGAAATGCAGATTCTGTCACACATCAAAATAGCTCTTTATCCTCAAAAGCCTTTTTCAAATCAAACAGTTGTTTTTTTTTCTCCTTAGAGCTTCCAACATGATAATTTAAACTAAAACTCTTCAAGAGAGTGTAAGAAATATAATAGTACTAATAAATCATAGAGCCATTTTTTTGTTTGTTTTGGTATGAAGTTTCACTCTTGTCTCTGAGGATGGAGTGCAATGGCACAATCTCAGCTCACTGCAACCTCCGCCTCCCGGGTTCAAGCAATTCTCCTGCCTCAGCCTCCCGAGTAGCTGAGATTACAGGTGCCCGCCACCAAACTCAGCTAATTTTTGTATTTTTAATAGAGGCAAGGCTTCACCAGGTTGGCCAACCTGGTCTTGAACTCCTGACCTTGGGTGATCCACCCACCTCGACCTCTCAAAGTGCTGGGATTGTAGGTGTGAGCCACCATGTCTAGCTGAGCCATTTTTATTTCACTGTTCATCTGACTGTGTTTTCTTTTTTGCTAACTTAATTTTCTCTAAAAGTCACATCTTAAATACTCTATTGTAGATTGGACTGTGAGCTTCATCAATGAAGGGATGGTATTGGTCTTGACCTCCAAGGCTTCCGTAGCACATACTGCAATGAGGCAGGCACACAGTCCATATTTCATAAATTCAGTTGAAATAAACAGCATCTTTCCTTAAGATATTCTAATACAGATATAATTATATGATCGTGTTAATGACATGATTCTAAATAAATCAATAGAAGACCTTAGGGCCTTCAGATCATTTCGAACTGTAAACATTACCAAAGTTTAGTTTTGAAAATGGTGGCTGCGGCAGGGGCTGGGAGTGGAATCCGCTACTGTAATGATTTTCTGCCATTCCCTAACGTCTTCCTGCTTCCTTGCAGCTCTTTGAGTTTTTATACTTGTTTCTCCTAGTCACATATAGTAAGTAAAAGAGAACAATTGAGTCAGACATCCTCTGCCACAGTTAGAATTTCAGTGCAGACATGCTTTATATATGGATCCCCATGAAGAGGGAAACGATTCAAGCCCATAGTCACTGTTAATATCCATCTAAGTCTTCACCTGGCTGCACTTCTGTAGATTGACTACGTGTCTTCTCTGATGTATCTACCTAGTAACCTTGCTTGGCTGGAAACTATTATATTTTCTGGCATCTCAGCACTACAGAGAAGTCACAGAGTATCTTTCTGACTTCCTCTTCACCCTAACAAAGCTAAGATTTTGGACTCCGAGAATCAGAGAAGGGACCGGGCACCCCACAAGACTATCAGCCATGAGAAACTGTGAACAAATTAAGAGATCTGGACAGAATGAGGGACATGGCAGACAAAAAAAGTCAGAAGTCTAAAGCTCACCTAACAGACATGCCAAGACTCAAGGTTAGTAATAACAAGGCAGGAACAGCCACACCCACACAGCAATGAATTTGGAAAGACCTGTTCTTAGGTCAAGGGGTGCTGGAGAGCAGAATTAAGAAAACGGCATCTCAGATTTATTTTTGACTCACACTGAAATTTTGTTTTTCCACTGATATGCTGCCTTTCCTTCTCTGGATTTCTACCTCTGACTTCATACAATTTCCGTCATGCTTATCTTTTTCTCCTGTTCTCTCTCTCTCCCTCCCCCTCCCTCCCTCCCCTCCCCCTTTCTCTCTCTTGCTCTCCCTCTCTCTCTCTGTCTCTCTCAGGATGGGGTGGGGGTGGTGTCTGCATGTGTTTTGCATCTGTGTCCCTGTGTTTTGTCAGGGAGGCATCTGTTCTCAACTTTCCCAATATGTTCTCCAAATGCAAAAGATATAAACAGGGTGAGAAGCTCCATTATTGCTTAATCCATTAATTATTTTTTAAATTCATTGGAATCATGCTGAACATTATGAGAAGGAGGAAGGAAAATGATAGAGTTGCGCTGAGAAGACAAATGTCCTCCTCCCTTTCCTATCAAAGCCATCTAATTGCACAGTGCTTCTAGCCCTCTTTCCGCATGGAAATCTTCAATTGTCCAAATAGTCCTAACATTGAAACTCAGGTAGTTTCTGTGGTTAGTGACGGAGGTAAATATCAAAGGGATTGTATCTATAATCCACAGCATCCAAGTGGACATGTCACATAAACAACTGGAAATAGGAATCCGCAGCTCAGAACAGAAGCTGAAGAGGAAAAGGCAATGTCTTGGCTTACAGATGGTCTATAAAACCGGAGAATGGGGTGAGATGGCCTAATAAGGCAATAGAACATGAAAAGGAACGAGGACCTGAAAATGAGGTTTGGAGAAACTCAGACATTTAGAAACTGGGAGGCAGCAAAAGGAAACTGAGGCGCAGACAGAAAGATAGAAATAACATCATGCAAAAGTGTTGTTAGAAAGGCAGAAGCAACTGTGCTGAAAGCTGCTTAGAGGTAAAATAAAATGAGGGTTGATAAATGTTTGTGATCTTGGTAACATGTTGATCACTGGCAAATTTAGCCAGAAACATGTCAATGGAATGATGCTGTATATAAGCCAGCTTAGAGAGGGACAAAGTGTGAAGTGAAGGAAATCTTTAATAATTCAAATTTGAAACAATGTATTGAAAGAACATTTAGAAGGGTCAGTTATATTGGCTCACTCCTGTAATCTCAGCACTTTGGGAGGCCAAGGCAGGCAGACTGCTTGAGTCCAGGAGTTCAGGACCAGCCTGGACAACATGACAAAACCTCATCTCTACCAAAAATAAAAAAATGAGCCAGGCATAGCAGTGCACACCTGTAGTCCCAAATACTTGGGAGGCTGAGGTGGGAGATCGCCTGAGCCCAGGTGGTGGAGGCTGCAGTGAGCAGTGATGCCACTGTACTCCAGCCTGGATGACAGAGTGAGACTACGCCCCATCCCCCACCAAAACGTACAGAGAAAAACAAAAGAACATTTGTAATAATTAATGGGAAGTGAGACAGTTGGGGACAACATGGCCTTTTTGTGAAGGACAAAAAAAGAGATAGGACCATAGCTTGATGGCACTGTAGTATCAAGGGTGTGTGCCTGTGTGCTTTGTTAATGTAAATGCTGATAACAAAGACACGGTAAGATAGAGATACATTGTATATATCTCTGTGTAATAACGGATGCAACTGTGTCTCCCATAAAGAGGAGATAATGGGTAGGCAGACAAAGAAACCTGTCCCACTTTCTAACTTGTATTTTCTTTATGGATAAAGTTGCTTATCATAGCACTACATTTTCCCAAGAAAACATGTGTCAGTACCTCCAATATATGTTACAATGTCCTATGAATAAACAAAATAAACTTGCTGAAAATTTTAAGTGACTGGGATGTATGTAATTTCAGATTGACAGCTTTAGCATAATATCAAAATACATAGCACTAGAAAAAAAGATACAATAAATGTAAGGAAATATTTAGCAGCTACATTGAAGGACAGTTTTCCGAGAGTTTTAAAAATATTTATTTCTGAACTGAGTCTATCCCTTGAACAGCTTCACAGTACTATGTTGGTGTCTTCTGGTGGTATTGTCAAATGCTATTTTAGTAGGTGCCAATTAACCATACTGCCATTGGTTTAAACAAAATATTAGCATACTGTATGTGTGCATGAGCATGCATGCAAGCTTTAAACATGTGCTGATATGCCAGAAAACAAAATTTCAGTGCCTGAAAAATGCAGTCATAATGTAATTATGTCTGCTCATAAGCAGATTCATGGATGGAAACATATCTACTTTTTCAGGTTCAATTTTTTAAAATTTGTGATCACCATCAATTTACTCAAAAAGAACAGTCGTGCTATTGCTTATAACAATGGTAGCGTGGATGTAGAGTCAGTCACTGATAATAGTTTTACATTGTTACATTTCATGATATTATCGCCTTAGTTCCTTCTGAGAACCAAAGTATTCTTCAAAATATTCAGGAATTTTATAAACACTATTTCATAATGCAAGAGTTGTGATCTAATTGAAGATTCAACTTTGAGTGTTGCTTAATGTCTAGAATTTGGTTTAAAGTTAAATAGTAAGGATCAGTTCAGGAATTTAAAAACTGCCCAGGTCCCACATTACACATAATTCTCACAAGGGTGGTGATAGCATACTGGACATGCTATGGCTCTAGAGATTATAAATATATGTATATATGTGTGTGTACTTACAAAAGTGTGTTTGTAAATATATATGTGTTTGTATATATATGACCTAAGCGTGGTGTAAACATGTTTTCCAAAATACTCTCATAAAAATGACCAACGTATAGAAGGGCACTGCTCTTTCACATCCAATCCACAATCTCCAAGCAAACAAGACAGAGGAGGGAGCCAAAGTCGCTCCCTGTGCACTGGAGACTTACAGATAATACAAGTATTATGTTGTTGATTTAAAAAAAAAACAAACAAAAAACTACTGCTGGCCCAACCAATGAAGAATAATTTTTTTATAGATCACAAAAACATTTCTTGAAAAAAAGATACCTTGACCTGTGATGTGATACATCTTTCTCTAGTAAAGCTGTCCAATGCACCACTCAAGATGCTTGACAACTGGATTATATTTATACATGTATATAAATAGAAGTAGATTCAGAGGCAAGACACCATTATTTTTAGTACAGACTGCTTGAGCCCAGGAGTTTGAGATCAGCCTGGGCAACATGACAAAACCCCATTTTTACAAAAATTAAAAAATTAGCTGGGCATAGCAACACGCACCTGTAGTCCCAGCTAGTTGGGGAAATGAGATTTATAAGTTATCCGCAGAAATGCAATGAAGAGATTTTCATAATATTTATATCGGAAACAGTAAAATTCCAAGTAGAGTTTTACAAAAGAACAGATTGCAAAATATTCTCCAAATGGAATATTATACACTGATGAGAAATAAACATAATGCTGAGTGAAAAGAGAAAGTCCCAGAAAACTACATATATTTAATACCATGTTATAAAGCTTTAAAATAAGTGAAACAAAGCAAATTATTTTTAGGATATATATGACATGGGTATTTTATTAAAAACCAAGTGAATATTAAATATAAAATTTAGAATAATGGTTACCTCTGAAAAGAGAAAAGGGGATGAGATGAGAAAGGAATATATATAGGGAGATGCAAATTTGGGCAACATCTTAGTCTCTAGGTTGAATATTCAGTATAAAATTTTGCTTTGTAATCTATATGATATACTATATATGTGTGTGCAGACGTAAATATTTATGTATACTTATTTAGACAAAAATGAAGTGAAAGTAAAATTTTAGCACTGATTGGTGCTATTTCCCTAATATATTAAAACAAGCTACATGTAAAACACTACAGTCACAAGTCTTAGTACTGAGAATTTAATCTATAAGCCTATAATATCTGGAAGATAACATTTATGCCCTACTCTGTGTTTTATATCACTGAATTTTCCCCTAAATTTCTGCAATCTGCAGGATGCAACACTTAATATTATATAGCAATGCCAAACAAGTGAACATTGAATTGTTTTCCCAAGGATCAGGCAATCTGGATGTTGACATATCATATTATGTTGTATTACATACCAGTGTATGCAGGAATATTACTTACTCCAGATTAAGCCATGACACTGTTTGGAACTGCTGACTTCCTTTACTCTTTTCTTAAAAAACATAGCATTCTGGTTCCTCACAAGTAAGAAGTCATAGAAATGTAGAGTACAGCCTAATAATTGAAATGAAAAGTTAGGATAAATAGGATTCTGTTACTATGTCTCCAAAGTTCCAGCAAATACTGATTATATCAAGGGATGCCAATCCAATGTGCATTTTTCAACACTTCCTCACCTCTATCACCAAAAGACTCTATCTCTAAAATTTTATGAATTACTGCTCAAATTCTTCTGGGAGAGTTATGATCACTACTACTGCTTCTGCTGAGTTACAAATCTACTACATCCATTTTAGTCAAGAGACACAGGTCTCAAAACATAATTTTTCTTCTATGTAAAAAGCCTGATGCAATTATCTGGAAAGGCTGATTTTCCTAGGTGGGAATTAAGCACTGGAGAAAATGCCTCAACTCTTTCAGGCTTTTAGTACAGTCGTTGTTTAAAATTTGGCTGTTTCATTCCTTTGAGAATATGATACCTATCTCACTCATCAGAAATACAAACACTCATATGTACCAGATGTGTTCCACTTTGGGGGCTTAGGTATTCCTGAAGCTCATTCATGGATTAAGGATCTGTGGACTTGCATTGCTGCGGTTCGCCTGCCTGATGCCCACACTTTCTTTGCAAGAACATGAATAATGCAGGTGAGATTTAGACTGAGTGTTTATTATCTCTTGTTTCAGTTACTACAACCATCTTCTACTGGTTTCTTTGCCTGCAGTCTCATGGACCTCTGTCCTCTCCACTGCCACAGTAGTAATATCTCTAAATAAAGGTGTAATCATTTAACACACGTCTACCCCACGACTCCCTACTGAAAAATTTCAAGAGGTCTTCATCAAAATTCCATTGCAAAGCATCCAAGACCCTTGATGATCCAGCCCCTCTTGCTTCCTGAGCCTCACCTTTGACTCTGCCCATCAGACCCTCCTATGGCCTATGCAATTCACCAGGCAATCTCCTACTCCAAGCCTCTGCACATTTGTCCCGCTTTCTGGAATATCATCCTATGCCTTTACTATCATGGGAATTATTATTATTTGTCTCGTTTTTTCGAAGACCCAGAGTGTGTTTCACCACTTTCAGGAAGCCCTATCTAGCCTTTCCACTGCAGAAAAGAAACAACAATGTGTGTGTGGAATGAATTAATGAAAAAGCCAGCTGTCAGGAATGATGTGGTTCAGAGGAAGAACTGAACTGATTGTCTGAAGACTTTTTGGTCTAGAATCAGTTACTAATGCACTACAAATCCTCGAGAAAGTAATTTTCCTTCAGAGTGTTACTTCATGGAAAAATGAGGTGGTTGGACTAAATGTTCTCAAAGATCCCTTTTGACTCTGAATGTCAGTTTTTAGAAAGCTTTGTTCTTAGTATCTTTCCCTTTCCTTGATGTACCTTGTTGGTGTGTTGTGTGATTGGAAGACAGAGAGAGGAAAAAGGAAACTTGTATGTACCTGGTACATGGATTCAACCTGAAGATACCCAATAATATCTGCAGGTAACATTGATGATAAGCTTTCATTTCAATTACTTTCTCCTGCCGCGAAGTGTAAATAAAAATTTTTATTACACTGTTTTCTGTCATTTTATAAGAGAGAAGTAGGCAAAGGAGAGAAATGCTGCGTACCAGCTTACCTTCCTCAATTTAAAAACAATTATCATGGTTCCTAAAATGATATTTCTGACAGAAAATGGACTAGACAGAATATATTCCTACCATAACACTGAAAAACAAGAACGAGGACCTCATCTGTTCTGTTATACGTTTTCCCCTGTGCCAGATATACATCGGTTGCCCAGTGAATATTGGATGAATGAAGTATCTGACCACCATTCTATTCACAGGTATCAAGACCGCAGCTCAGTATGGATATGAAATACAGAAGAATCTCATTAATTTGATCTTCAGTATTTCAAAATATGTATTTTGGTATGGGCTGGACAGAATATTTATAACTAAAGGATTTATTAAGCTTTGCTTTTTTTTTTTTTGAGGCGGAGTCTCGTTCTGTTGCCAGGCTGGAGTCCAGTGGCTTGATACTGGCTCACCACAACCTCCACCTCCCGGGTTCAAGTGATTCTTCTGCCTCCGCCTCCTGAGTAGCTAAGATTACAGCCACCACACCCAGCTAATTTTTGTATTTTTAGCAGAGACAGGGTTTCATCATATTGGCCAGGCTGGTCTCAAACTCCCGACCTCAGGTGAGCCGCCTGCTTTTGCCTCCCAAAGTGCTGGGATTACAGGCGTGAGTCACTGTGCCTGGCCAGGCTTAGTTGCTCTTAAAATTTCAGAAGGCAAGTTTAAGAACAATCAAGGAAAAAATTCAATTTTTCTTTTTAAAAGTGATCCTTTTAAAAGTGATTTACTTATAAATGATCAATGTGTTAATTACATTTGTTTTAAACCTATTCACTGAGCTAATCACCCTAAAGAATCGCCTTATTGCACTCTCTGAAACCTGATTCTGTGTGAGACGCTAATGTAGTTTTCTTTCAGCAAGGTATTCAGTTGAAACTCTTAATTTGAATATATGATATTAAAGTATGGGTATTTTCTTTATAAATGCATTTTTTCCCATCAATATGTTTTCAAATTATCAACATAAATAGCGATTTCAGATGTACAGAATGTTTTATGTTTAACTGATTGACTATAAGGATTAATGAGTCACTGTCTCTGCTTTCAAATGGCATACAATCTAACGAAGTTAATGAGAGATACAGTGAAGGATAAAATATACCATATGTATGCCATGGCAAATATTACTCATTTCATGTATAGAAGGCTGGATGAGGGAAGCATGGGATCTCTTTCTTGGCCTGGTAATCAAAGAAGTTGTCACAAAAAGGTAGCATATAACCTTGTCCATAAAAGATGGATATAGTTGTAATAAGTGAAAAGGAAAAGGAAGACATTTCTGGTAGCAAGAATTGCCTGGGAAAAGCAGAGAATCTGGCTGGCACAGAGCATGCATGAGGAACAAGGTCACGTATTTAGTGGGAGCATAAAGTAGGAGCTTCACAGCAAGGACCAGAGCCAGATTCTAGAGCACGCTGAAAGCCAGGTTAAGAGTATTGACTTTCATTGAGTACTCAATGAGCATCCAGTGAAAATGGACCTCAGAGTGGAGAGACCAGAAGGAGGACACTGAGTTATAATGCTGTATAATTCAGTTATGAGTTGTGACAAAATTATGGTGATGGTAGTCTAAATCGAAAAATGATAAAGGAAGACAATTTGAAAAGAATCACTTTAGTTTCGAAGCCATTCTTTCTGGAAAATAATGCAAAAGTAAAAAAAAAGAATGAAAATTGAACCCAAGTTACTGAGAAAATGATGCTGATGAAGACAGGTCAGTATGGGAAGTGGATTCACCATGAAGTGATAAAGCTGTTTTGTTGTTTTGGTTTTGGGGGTGTTTTTCCCCCAAGCTTCATTTTAATAATTCCAAATTTCTCCTTACCAAACTTTATACTTCAGATTTTACTGTAATTTCATGTAAATTTTACATGCATTGTTTTTAAAAGAAATTGGTATTATATACATATTTTGGGGTACATGTGATATTTTGATACATGTATACAATGTGTAACAGTCAAATGAAGGCAGTTATCATATCCATTACCTAAATATTTATCTCTTCTTTGTGCTGGGGAACACTATCATTCTTCTCTTCTAGCTATTTTGAAATATACATTATTATTAACTATAATTTCCATACTGTACTATTGAATACTAAAACTTATTCTTTATATATATTTTTGTTAATTTTCAAAATATTTATTTTTAACATGCTGAATTTCAGATAAAAAAAGCGTCAATGAAATTATAGCCAAGTACAGGTTGAATCTGAGCTCAAAGTTCAGGAATAGGTTTCCAGCTGGTTATGCTGATTTTTTGTGATTTCTGATGATGTGCTCATTATCACAGCCTCAGGACCAATTACACAATGCATGTAAGTATTTATCATGCTAGAGAAATGTCTCTAACTGGGAACCTAATCCCCTCAACTCCCGGTATCTCCCACTACCTTGCTCCCTTGGGTCACCAGGTTTTGTCTAAATTATTTGAAAACACTGTAAACCCAAATTAATGCATCACAATTCAGTAGTTTGAATTAAAATATAAGTGCAATATTTGAAAACTAAACTTGTAATTAACATATTAATTGACGTGAGTAATCTGGGCTTCTGAATGTCTAGCTGCTTCTAATGGCAGCCCACTTATACCCAGTAGACCCATAAAACAAAAATTCCATGGTTTCTTTTCCACAGCATTTTGAAGCTACAGTAAGGGATTTCATTTCTGTCACTGTTATTTCAGCTTCTTATTTCTATTGGAAACAATACTGCTCTTTTTAGTGGAAGTGGCTGACTTAGTTGCCTGGGGTCCTCAAGCTGCAGAGAGGATTCTTGCCCTCCGTATTGACCATTAATGTGCTCAGGATTCTTCCTAGGTAGTGAGAAATTATTTCCTTTCTTCCCATTAAGCCTGGGTGACATGAGGAAGCATCAAAACACTTATTTTCATCTTTGGATTTAGTTAGTATTAAATCAGATTAATGCTGAGTTCCTCCTAAAAAGCAGACAGGTGAATTAGAGAGACAAATGAAAAACAGTTATGAGTCATTCACATATCCTTTTCGGAGATTTTTATCACAGGCCTCTGAAATGTCTATTAAGAATTTAAACCTTTGTTGACTCCATTTAGCCAGCAGTCTGGAAAATGCCAGTGATAAGTAATATTCCTTGAGGAGCTCAGCATGTATTCTTCTTCTCTTCCTTGATAATTCCAGAAATACCATGGGAGAGGTAATAATATAGACGGTAATGACTGTGCCTTGGGAAATCGCTAAACTATAAAATTCACAAGAAAGCACATTTCATACCTTTAAATACATTCCATTTCCTCTCGTTGCTATTATGTTCAAGCTCAGAGAATCTCAAAATGCTATCACTTTTCTGGCCAGTTGAGGGAGCAATTGCCCTTCTTTTTGCACATATACCATGCCTGATGTCTTTGGAAAAGAGGAACCAACAAACCATCTGCCGAAAGGGGGCACTGGGCTAAGGAAGGAGAATGAGAATGGGTAGGCAAATTGAAAAGCTGCAGTACAAAGCAACCCGTGTTCTATGAAGTATTAAAAAAAATGACATTTCTTGCATAAAACTCAAGAGCTGTATGTGATGGAATATATTATGCTTACAGAACAAACAGGTGACTTTCTGATTTTGTCAATTTGTGTGGGTGGGTTTAATTAACCTTTTCTTTGGTAATTTTTAATACCTAGCTAATTTCTGCAAATCCATGTCAATTAAAAAGAAATAAACCCTAGAAGGTTGACTTAGAGTTTCTCAGCCTAGTAGTACATTGATAGGGATTGTAGTGGATTTTGTAATTAATTTCTCATTACAGTTTAGGTGTGAAACAATATGAAAGAAAACTGATAGTGTATTCTGGGACTACTAGATATTTTCTCTCACTTCGAATGTATATCCTGATTATTAATAATTCAAACCAGCAACTTTGCAGATCTCATCAAATAACTTTGTAATGTAAGGCACCTAAAATATTTATTTGCTGGACTCCTTTTTTAAGGAAGAGTTGAAGGTTAGTTGGAGGATGTCAATATTTACCTGGTATACTCATGACTTCCTCTGTTTTCAAATTCAACTACAGACTGAAATCTGGAGCAACCTGGGCTTGATAAAAATCACCTTTGCCATTGAAAACTATGCATTTCTATAGTGCTGCTGCTTCTTGATTTTTTTTCTTTCACTGGTTTTGGAAAGTTCATGATATGGCCATTGAATTATAAAGTGTACATATAACTGGATCACAGTCTTTCTCCCAAGAGATTTATCTGCTTAATTTATTTTGTAACCCTCTAGACAAGCCCTTTCACTCAAGTGGCCATGGATCTTAGGACCCTCTCTTATTGAAGGAAGCAATAGTGCCCAAGAAATTCTTGCACATCTCAAAGTGCAGGATGGGGAAATGCCCATAAAAACACCAATTCATCAAAAGTATAGAAGTGAGACCAGAAGTGAGATTACAGACAACTGGATATATACTCTATCGCCAGACTAATCTTGTTAAAGCACAGATTGGCCATCCTTGAATTCACGCCATCCAGCTCTTCCAGCCTTCTTCCTGCTGCCTTTGAGCTTCAGTCAAATAGAGCCAAGGAAGTTCAACATTCACATTTAAATCCCCTGGCCAGGTCCCTCTCTCTAGAATTCAAGTGACATGAAGAGTCACCAGATTTAGTAAAAGCAGTTTACCTCCCTAATTCCACATGTCTATATGCATCGTTGCTGCCCCACCCTGAATGGAGCTCTGCCGTAAAGTCTTCCTCACTGTCATTCAGATACCCCTTCTCAGCAGGCATTGCATCTAGCCTCTTTTATGATACTTCTTTCTACCTCAAAATGTAGTTATTTATCGACATATATTTTCTACCAGCCATAAGGTGATTGAAAGTATTCATATCTGATACATCTTTTTATCCTCCAGAGCACACATAAGCACTAAATATTTACTAAGTGAATGAACAAATATATGAATTTCAAGTTTATGTTAACCAAAGCTATCTAAAAAGATGTCTAATAAACCTAATGATATTTAAGTAATTTTCCTTTACAAAACATTAACTATAACTCAACCCTCTAAACTCAGAGGAGTCATCACCTTGCTGAAGAGCAACTGCTTAGTCAACTTACTTGGGTAACTGCTTGTGTGGCTATTTTGAAAGGAGAGGGTACAAAACATTATGAAAAGCCCAAGGCCCTTTACAGGAAATTGTCATACTTTTTGAAAAAATGGAAAATATTTTTGAAATACTACTTGGTGCCCAGAAATCTGAACACCACTGCAGTCTCTGGCCACAGAAATAGCAATAGTCATCTACCTGAAATTGCCATCCTTCAGTCCCTGTGCTTGATTTTGATAGATTCCTGTGCATAGAATTCATGGATTTCTAGTGAAATATAGCGCTAGAACCTCAAGGAAGCAAACTGAGATTCTATAACATTTAAGGCACATCTATATTTTACACTAGTATTACACTACCATTACATTATATGCAATATATGTTTGTATTAAATATTTATAATGAAGATGAGTTTCAGCTTTGCACTAAGATTTGAGATTCAAAATACTCCAAATTTACAATGAGAACAAGTAAAAAAAAAACAAACAATAAAAGGCAGATTTTAATTTGGCAACAGTATTGAGGAATAATAAATTGTTCTTAAGTATCCTTTAGTACTTTACGAAGAGTTTAATATGTATTTACTCTCACTATCTACCCTCTTATTAGCTAAATATGTAGTTTTTTTAGTTTCTCGGTAACCTTCAAAACAGATGCATATTCAAGCACCTTAAAGCAAATAATGCCTCCTGCTCATTCAGTAGTTGTTTTGGACATTGTGAGAGGATAAACAGATGTGCACTATATCACATCAGCCCTCTTTAACTAGATGGAAAGACAATTTCAACATGGAGACAAATTAGTACATGTGTTTGCCAATATATCATTAAAAATTAAATAAATGGCATAGATCAATGTGTACACAGGAAAAGAAGAACCAATGATGATATCAAAGGTTTTTAAAAATTGATTGGAATTTTACCTGAATCAAGATGGATCTGAGTAAGCTAGGATAGGGTAAAAATGGAGTATTTATAAAATAAGGGGAATGAAACGATGTTAAGATTGAAAGTGTCATATTTATTGGATAGTAGAAAAACTGTTATATGGTTAGCATTTATTGAGCATTTACAATGTGCCAGCCATCATACTATTTACTTAAACTAGATCATATTAGTATTGTAAATGGATTTGCAGCTTGGGCTCCGGGCTTAGGTTCTTGGCTTCCCTTGCTCAAAGAACTGAGCAAAGAGCCTTACCTGGGTGTTCCAGCTCCGAACAAGAGTTCAGGGACCAAGAGAGTGAGTAGCAGTGCAGTTTACTGAGCAAGCGAACGTAAAAGCTTCCACAGCATGGAAGGGTAGAAGGGGGCCCGAGAGGGTTGCAGCTGACGGTCAGGCCTGCCTGGGCTTATATCCCCAAGTAGTTCTGAGTTGCTGAGTGTTTGTCCCCTGGTCCTGTGTGTGGAGAGGGCTTATGACCATGGGTCACCTAATCTCTCCTTCTGGTGGTTGTTTCCCAGTTTCCATTGAACTTTAAAGCAGTATTGGAATGTGGTTAAACAGCTAACTGATGCCTTGAACACAGCCTTCTGATATGGTCGAAGTATCTGTGTTGACCTTTTCCCATGCTAGGATTTCCAAAAGGTTCCCCACTGACCCAAAACGTTTTATTCCCTCAGTATTAATAATAGTGACTCTTAAAGTGTGGTCCTCAAGCAAGCTTGGAAACATGCTAAAAATATAGTACAAATTATTGGATTCCACCCCAGACTTACTGAATCAGCAATTCTGGGAGTGGGGCCAAGGAATCTGTGTTTTACCAAGCCTACCAGGTAATTCGGATGCTCACAAAGGTTTGAGCACGGCTATATTAAAGGGAAAGAGGAAATAACCCTAATCAAGGGATGCAAGACCTAGACTTCCAAGCAGTAGAATTACATAAGAAATAGGAGACAAAGTTTAATAAACGAGTGGCATCAAGAAACTGATGTTTATTTATTTCTGGTTGCTCAGAAGAAATATTAACAGAGGCTAAATGTGTGAGGAGAATTATTTATGAAGATGTCCAAAATCTTTATGAAAGTTCCCTTAAGCCATACAGCTTCTGGAAAACAGGAGAAAAGGTATAATGAAACAATTCCATCTTTTAAGAAAAATAACTCATTCTTCTTAAAGAAGATTTAATAAGAGACCTATCTAATTTCTCCTCTCTGTGCACTATTAGCTTTCTCTAGAGCCTAATTCATCAGAATGAAGAACCCTGCAGTTTCCTAGAAATATTTGGTAGACTTTCTAGTCTATTTTTTAGTGTGCTTAATTTTTTTATATCCACTTGAGCTACTAATATGAAGAGAAATAAATTATAGTCTTGATTTTACACATTTTTATTTTAAAATTAAATATTAAAATGAATAAAAATATGACAGCTATTTATTGCAAATATGTCTTTCCTTATTATACATACATTATCATATATATTACATACAGGCTTATAAAGTATTTTGCACTTTGAAATTCTCTAAGGAACGATAAAGCTCTACCCTCTACCTACGTGCCAACAGTACTGGGCTAGCAAGGGAACCCCTCTAAAAAGCTCAAAAAGGACTGGGCGCGGTGGCTCATGCCTGTAATCCCAGAACTTTGGGAGGCCAAGGCAGGTGGATCACCTGAGGTTGGGAGTTCAATACCAGCCTTACCAACATGGAGAAACCATCTCTACTAAAAGTACAAAATTAGCCGGGCATGGTGGCGCATACCTGTAATCCCAGCTACTTGGGAGGCTGAGGCAGGAGAATTGCCTGAACCCGCAAGGCGGAGGTTGTGGTGAGCCGAGATCGCACCATTGCCTGGGCAGCAAGAATGAAAGTCCGTCTCAAAAAAAAAGAAAAAAAAAAAATGGTCCAAAAAGGATGGGTGGTTATTGGTTATTTCAGGTAGGAAGAAAAGGCAAGATTAAATGCTGAATGTTGCATGAACCTCATTAAATCTAAGGCAACCACAGCTGGATAGTTAGAGCTACAGAGGTGTCTTCAGTACCTGACAAACTGTGTTAGCTTAGAGCTATGTGAAGAAGTCTCTGCCTCTTAGCCTTTTCCAGAAGATAAAAGAGGTTTGCCAGATCTTGAAGGTCTATGGGGTGGGAACCGTTTATTCTCTAGAAGCCTGCATTGCCTGATACTTCGGTCTAAATTACAAATTATAGTCAATTCTAATTATTTGTGAATCCCGTTATTTGCAAACTCTCCTACTTGCTAAAATCTACCTGTTCTTTCCTAAACTTGGGATCACCAATAGATATACTTCCCAACTCGGGGAGTTTCTGCTGTGCTTTGATGGTCATTTGTGGACACACACAGACCGGTGAAAATTGTGAGCTGCCTGAGCACATGAGCATTCCCACCTGAGCTGCCTCTTTTATTCTGTTTTTAAATTGAAAATAAGTAATTCTTTGTGGTCTGTTTAATGCCATTTTTTTCACTTGTGTCTGTGTGTGTGTGTGCGCGTGAATGCGCGCATGTGTTGGGTGTTTTCTGGTGGTGATTTTACTGTTTAAAATGGTCTTCAAGTATGCTGAAGTGATGTCTAGAGTTCTTAAGCATAAAAAGGCTGTGCTGAGCCTTATGGAGAAGATACATGTGTTAGATAAGCTTCCATCAGGCATGACTTACAGCACTGTTGGTGGGAGTTCAATGTTAATGAATCGACAGCAGAGAGTCAATAATGTGCCTTTAAACAGAAAACATGGCTATGTATCAATCAGTTGACAAAAATGTTGTGATCAGAGGCTTCCAAGAGCCTATCCCTGTATTTACCCTAGGAGCGATGATTCGGTATTCACTAATTCAGTGTATGTCACTTTATGAGACCTAAGCATTAAAAATTGGCATTTTGGTATGACTGGGACAGTCACGGAAGCTCAAATTGTGGTTTCAAATATGCGTTCTGTTTATAATTAACATCTCAACACCTCAACCAAATATTAGTAGGGAGGAACCCCGGGGGTTTTCTGATTAGAAAAGAAAAAAGCTTTAATATATCACTGCCTAGAAAATAAAACAGCCTTTAATATTTTAAGGAATTATCACTCAGGCCAGTTGGGACCCTTGGCATCACAGTGAATATCAGAGGGGTACCTTAAATATTTCCTGACATGCACCAAACAGCCTATTTTAGCTCGTTTGGTACATAAGAAATTTGGAGAAATGTCACTAAAGTCCCAAGTGAGTAAGTGCAATAGCAGAGACAAATTCAGTATGATTCCGCATCAAACACACAGAAAGTCACCATTAGTTGCATTCTGATCGGCATTTGAGCAAAATAGAGTGTGGCAAGCATGAAGGAGAAGGGAACAGGCCCAGACCCCACAAATCATACACTACCTACAAAAAGGCTTCTCGAAGCTGAGTAAAGTGAAGTGTATTGAAAAGCTTGAGGGCCACAAAGAAAAGGACAATAAACAAAAACAAAATAAAATGGTGAACTTGTGTCTGTGCTATAGATCAATCTCTCATTCATGACAAGTAAGAAATTTTAAAAGGCCATGTAATCCTTCCTCCTGCCTTACTTTCTTTAAATATGTGGAAGTATAAAAATCCAGATCATTTCCAGGAACATCTCTGTCTCCATACTCTGGACTTTGTAAAAGTCTGGGGAACTGGAAGTCGATGAGACAGGTCTCTGTCTGTGGGTAGAGTGTGTGTGCATATCTCTCTCCCTTTCTCTCGTGTGCATGTGCGTGTTTGTGTGTGAGTGCACGCACGCACGCACACACACACACACGGACTCTGCAGAGCATCTTTGCAATCAGAACTGCAGAACAGCATGATGACATTAAGAATCTGGTTCAGTTAATACTGTGATCTAGAGCATGTGTACAGAATGTTATTGCCTTTTCTGCTTTACTAATGAAAAGAAACTGGTAGAGTAAATTAAGTTGTAAAATCAGAGGGCTCCCTCACTTTAGGAGAGTAAAGGACGGTGGTGAGAGGGGAGGCAGGGTTAATGATGTTCTGCGTCCTCTTCCCCCATTCAGCATTAAGGAGGCTGAGACAAAAGGACCTTAGGCTCATTCCATCTATTGATGATCCAATGTCAAGGGGATTAGAAGAGTGACATAGATAAGAACACAAGGCTTTAGGCATCTATTTAGCCTTCCAGGTCATTTTGTGTTGGGCTGAAACTCTTTGAATGAAAATAGACTTTTTGAAATGATTAAAGAAAGTAATTTCCTAATGAAAATGTCTTCTGACTACATTGCTAGACTATGCTATCTACCCTATTCACATCCAATGAGTCACTAGAATTTTATAGACCAGAAAGTTAACCAACCAGTGAGTAGTAAGATACTAGGAGGAATTCCTGAAAGGTAGTGACACACGGTGTGAATTCCAGCATCTAAGGAACAGCTGCTGCTCTCAGACACAGAAAGGGAACCCTATAAACGGACAGCACACTGCAGCTCGGAGAGTAATTTGGCTCTACAGGAGGTGGAAGTACCACCCTCATTGGAAAAAATGATAGCAAAAATGGCAGTCCCCACAGCAGCCCAGGGAGAGTGAGGCCTTTGAGGTGTCCCAGATAAAGGGAAGAGTCAGCTCATTAGATGGAGTTTGGAGAGCGACAAAGCCCTGCTGGAACGCTGTGGAAGCCCTTGAACCCCTGGAGAGGAAGACAGGCTGCCTCTTGGGGCCACCCTGAATTATTAATAGGAATGTGGCCCCAGCATAAAACTTGACCTCCTAGGTCTGTTTCAGAACTGAAGCCTGTGTTTTTCAAGCAAGAGCAACAGATCAGAATTTGGAGAAAGGGAGTGGAGAAAAGCGTCATTGAGATCGATTAAAAAAAAATATATATCTTGAAGAAAAAAAATATCTTGAAGGCTTTCAACAACGGCAAAAGAACAAAGAAAATGACCGAAGTGGGGTTTCCTTCTACTCCATAAACTACCTCTCCCTTTTCATGAAATTATCACTCTATAAAGGGGATGTTTTTTGAGAATACATTACTGATATTCCCAAAATTAGAGGTGTTCTTGCCTGACAGGGAAAGCAATACAACAGAAAACTAAGAAGCTAATATTGGAGATTAATTTTTAAATTAATGTTTACATTCAGAGCATGTCTAATTTCATATCAGAAGTCTCCCCACTTTTATAGTTTAAATATGAGTTCTTATAAACACAAAAAGCTTACAAATGCACACGTTCACATAGGTGGTTTCTGGTACGTTTTATGCAGTAGCTAAAACAGATGTAAATTTAGTCCTCAAGAAGCTTATAGGCTCTCATTACTATAACCCACATAATGATTTTTTTTTTTGTAAAAAGTAAATGTGTGTATATATGTATATGTATACATATATTTATACACACAAAGATATGAGGTCTATCATGACAGCTGTTTTGGCCTATAAGTAAAACAAAAATAAAATAATAAACCTTGTTCTTTAATTAGTCATATAGAATTCATTTCATGGATAATGCCTAATTTGTAAAGTGATTTTCAAGATAAATTAAAAAGGAAAGAATTTCCAGGTCTAGGGGAGCAAGCAATAAATAACGGAGGTACAAGTGACTGTGAATATCAAAGGGCATGTGATGAGTAGGCAGAGAAGAGGACGAATAGGATGCGCTGGTTGGATGCTGCAGTCTCCTGTGAGAAGTTTTGAAGGTAAGGGCAAGGAAATTGCCCTTAATGCATTAGAAACTGGAAACTCATCATTACTTTTTAAAAGGGCAGAGATAGTTGCAGTGCTCTACGAACGAAGTGTTGAATAAAAAGAAAATTTTGACTACTGCGTTCAAAACAGCAGAAGGTTTAGAATTTAAACTGTAATATGTGGATATAAACCAAGATGTTGAGGTAGAGCTAAAAGGGACTTTGTCCTCATCTTGTCTAGAGGATTTATGTTACAGATGAAGACATGGGTCCCAGAGGAGTAAATGTCTAGTGCGAGGTCACAAAGCTAGCTACAGGCAGAGGCAAGACTAGAACCCACATTTCCTGATTTGTAGACTTGTGCTTTCTCCTTTATGAACAACTCTAAGATACTACAAAACATTTTAGAACAATAAAACTTTCTTTTTTCTTTTTCTTTTTTTTTTGAGATGGAGTTTCGCTCTTGTTACCCAGGCTGGAGTGCAATGGCGCGATCTCGGCTCACTGCAACCTCCGCCTCCTGGGTTCAGGAAATTCTCCTGCCTCAGCCTCCCGAGTAGCTGGGATTACAGGCACGCACCACCGTGCCCCGCTAATTTTTTTGTATTTTTAGTAGAGACGGGGTTTCATCATGTTGACCAGGATGGTCTCGATCTCTTGACCTCGTGATCCAACCGCCTCGGCCTCCCAAAGTGCTGGGATTACGGGCGTGAGCCACCGCGCCCGGCCCAACAATAAAACTTTTTCTATTAAAAAATGCCTACATAGGCCAGGCACGGTGGCTCACGCCTGTAATCCCAGCACTTTGGGAGGCCGAGGCGGGCGGATCACGAGGTCAAGAGATCGAGACCTGGCCAACATGGTGAAATCCCGTCTCTACTAAAAATACAAAAATTAGCTGGGCATGGTGGCGGTGCGCCTGTAGTCCCAGCTACTCGGGAGGCTGAGGCAGGAGAATTGCTTGAACCGGGGAGGCGGAGGTTGCAATGAGCCGAGATCGTGCCACTGCACTCCAGCCTGGCGCCTGGTGGCACAGTAAGACTCTGTCTCAAAAAAATGCCGACATAGAAATCCAAGGTGTCATACAGATGACACCTTGCTTTGGTTAAAGGGGAGAGGTAAGACAGGGAGAGGAGGAGTCTGAAGTCTCCGAGAAGTGAAGCCCTCTCAACCATTCTGTCTTTTTCAGGAGCCCTCAGAGGGCTACAAAGTCTCCAAGACAATTGAAAATCCCTGATGAAAAGGCCTTTACTCTCTCTTCTGTCCGAGTGAAGAATAAACCAGAAGACATTAAGTAATGACAGCTTATAAAAAGTATACAGACTTTGAGAAAACAAAATTCTATGAACAATAAAGTAACACTTTATCTTAAGAAAAAAAGTAATGTGCTAATGTCATCTTTTTCATTGTTTGAATTTTCAATTAGTTAGTTGTATTCAATCATTCATTTATTCTGCTGATTCAACGAACATATATTTAGTACGTATTATGTGCCTGACCTTGGAACAGGTACTTGAAAATCAAAGTCAAAGAAGAGGCAGTCTTGCCATCAAGAGTGTTTTAGTGAAACACGGCTGAAATACAGGGTGTTCGGGAATGAGCTAGAGGTCAGAAGAGGGTGTTATGGTAATACAGAGGAAAGGAATGCAAGTCTGGTAAAGCTTTCTGGAGAAAGTGATGCTTGTATAGGAAGTTGTTAAAGCATATATGGTCAAATTAGTTGATTAAGAAAGGAAGGGGCACATTCCAGAGAATTAAGACAGCAAGTGCTAAGATGTGGAGATAAAGATCCAGTGGATTTGAGGAGCTTGTGCATGTTGGGAAGTTTGGAACCCATGTGGTGACCTGGAATACATCAGGTAGGCACTGAAACTTCACTGAATAAATTGATTAAATATGTAGCTATAGAGTCAAGTTTGAGAGTGTAGCTATAGAGTTAATGTAAGAATATCTCAACTCAGTTTCCTTCCTATGAAAAGAGAGAGAGTAATTGCACATGTATCCCAATTGTTATGGGAGAACTTTGGCCAGATTCTCCCTTTATATAACCTTCCTCTAGTAATGATAAATGCAAATTGAAACTACAAGATGATGCTATTTTTCATTTGTCAGATTAGCAAAAATCAAGACTTTTATGGGAAGAAGGAGGTGAGAACATTACTGGTATGAAGATAAATTGTACAGCCTCTATGGAAGGTAACCTGGCAATATTTTTCCTTGGACAGAGCAATTCCTCTTATGAATTCATCCCCATATGTCTCAGCCTGTTACATTGGTAATATCTTGATAATTTTTAATATTGTTTTGGATTGAAACTAAGAAGACACTGGAACACCATTTGATTGATTATGTCTATTGACGTTCTGAACCTTACAATTCACTCCTTTTGCTAAAATATGCACATCAGTTCTAACAACTGAAACAAGGAATGATGAGGATTCGATACGGGAATCTACATAAAAGTGCCTGGCATGGTATCTACCACATAGGTCGGCCCCAGTAAAGGATATTATTGTTAGCTGTTAGATATTTGCTAAAGCTATTAGGACCCACTTTGTAATTTTAAGCTGAAAGTGATTTAACAAGCTTTGGGTTTTAGAATAATCACTTGGGCAGTGGTAGAAGGACAAGGTGGAAAAAGGCCACGCAGGTGTTAAGGAAATTAGTTGGAAGGCTATTAAAATTGTCTAGATAAGAAACTAAAGGGCTCAAACTAAAGCACTGGGGACTGAGAAAGGCAATAGATTGGAAGATATTAGAGATAAAAATTCTTCAATATGTGGACCTGAATGAATAGAAGAGAAATTAATAAGAAATACATTTATATGTTCTAAAAAATTTTATGGGTAACTTTAACATTAAGGCAAAACATGGGAAATGTTGAATACGATCGAATCAAACCAGTGCAGGGACAACTTCATCAGCACTTTTTTGCCTGGACAGAATTTTTAGTTAGACCTCTATTCTTTGCAGCAACCATAAAACACACATGTGCGTTACACATACATCCACTTGACCACACGCAGACATACATGCACACACACACACTCACTAGCTCACTCACGGAATGTATTCTCTCCTCAGAGTTAGAAAGACCCTAGCATCAAAGCACCTCAGGCTCAGAATCTTTGCCAAGAAGTGTCATCTCTTCTCTACTCATATCAGCAGTGGCAGGGAGCTTTCTGTCTCCAAGGAGCAGTGCGCTTATAAAGCTTATCCACCAGTCTCAAATCTATAAACTAGTGATTTTGGAAGGTGTGTCCTACTAATATCGCTGTCAACTCTTAAGTAATCATTTTTATTTTGATCCTACTCTGTAACAGTATACTTCCAACAACAGGCTTCAGCCATCTCTATTCATAGTGAGACAAATTCTGTAACATCTTAAAAAATATAAAATATGTGACTTTTAATATAATAATCCAACCCACCCACCCCCAAACCATTCCAGATAGTCAGGAAATTATATTGATGATTTGATGAGAAAAAGAGAGACTAATTCATATTTATTTCTATTCTCAATCATAGTTTTAACGCTACTCTCATAAAATGTTGCTTTCATCACATTCTGCCTCTTAAATTTCCACATGCCCCCTAAAGCAATTTTTCCATCTTTAACTGGCTCCAGATAAAGAACACAAGGCTGGTCTCCTACCCAAGCTACCCTGGGTACATTTAAGTAAGCTTTTAACCCATAAACATTTGCATTCCAGATGAAAATCCTCCCCCGGCAAAGTCGTGTCAGAAAAAGTATAGCTCACAGAAATGTAGAAGCTGCCACCAGACCAGATCTCAAGAGGATGACGCACCCTAGGGTGTTTAAAAGATACTTGTTAAGTTGACTGACTGCTAGCCAGTTTTCAGAGCTGGGAGGCTGCTGTCACCTCTGTGCACATACGCAAGAGGAGAAAACACACTGTCTAGAACTCTGAGCAGCACGGCTGGCCTCCCACACATGTGGAACGGCCATTCAGCTCTGCACTCTGCTCACAGAAGGGCCGTTCCAAAAGCAACTGCTTCCAAATAACATGCCCACAAGCCTGTCCCTGAGACATTTCACCACTAGAAACTTCTATTTGTCAGTTTAATAATCCGGACTCTAGGAGTCTTGTCATGATGCAAAAGCCCTGCAGGAGTCACATTTTAGGCTACAAATACCCCTTAGAATTTCCTTATCAGGCTGCTTTTTTAATGTGACTACCCCTCAGCTGGAGTGAGACACTAAAGGCATAAACTTCATGTTGGAGTGAGTAAAAGATGAAGCCTGGAATACAGTCTGCGTTTGAAAAGTGCAAACCAGTTTGAGACCCCAGAAGCAGCAGGGAACATACTGTCCTAAGAACTGTCATCTTTATAATCGTGCAAACATCTAGCATAGCCAATATTTATTTAAGTAGGAGACCTAATCCCTCTGTTATTTTTCCTAGCTCATTAGGGCAGTAATTTATTTTCTAGATTATGGTGATGTGGTAGGGGAAATTAAGTACTTTGTGTTTTTTGTTTTTAATCATCTGATGTCACATAATTTAGCAGTAGTGTTTATAAAGAAAAAGCCACAGGGCCAATCAACATCTCTAGCCCTATTCCTGATACTGATATACACGTGTTTTTCAGGAATAAACAATCAAAGCTGTCATTAAGGAAGAGGAAGTCACAAAAGTCCACGCAGCCAGAGAGAATCAGGTGACAGGCAGCTAATTTCGTCCTAGTGAAGGTGGGGTCTACTCAATTATAAGAAGGCCATAGAGTGATTACAGTGGTCCTAGATATTTTCTTTCTTCCTCACCAGGTATAGCTGTCAAGCATGTCCTCCTCACAGCATTAGTCAAAGATCAGCCCTTGAGTTATCAATCCCATTTGCCTTGGTTATGATACTAGTCTAGTCAACCAATGTTCTGTGTCTGGACACTGCCACAGACTCTCTACTGATATGCAGGTTGCCTCTTTCTCCCCTTCAGTCAGCCAAAGTGATCTTCTAAATCTGTAAATCAGATCCTGCCATTCTCTGGTTTAAAACCCTTCAAAGTTCCCCACAGGTCTTAGAGTAAGACCACAACCTTCTATTGTAGCATCAGTGGCTGACCTGAGTTGGTCTTCCTGGAATATCTGCATTCCAGTAAGAATCTCTGGATGCAGACTCTCTGGCCATCCTTCTCTTTGTCCCCAGCACTCCCGACACTTTAATCTTCTTTTGTTTCTTAAATATGCTAAGCCCATTTCTTCTTCTGAGCCCACGTGTTCCTTCAGGATGCAAGTTCATCTTCCTCCTTTTCTCATGGGCAAGTTTTCATCCACAATTAAGACTCATCTCAGTATCAGAAACTAACACTGACTCCCAATGGCTGTCCTCACCCTCACTCTCTATCAAGTCAACCTGTTTCAATCAAATATTCATAAAAATTATGGGTAGATACTAATCTACTTGTTTCTTATTTAATTTATATCACTTTGACTAGGCTATAGCTCCTGGAGGGCAGAGATTCTTGACTAATTACTATACTTCTGCTTAGCCAGTGTCTAGTGCAAGCCTGACACATCATAGCTATTTATTAGTTATTTAGAAAATGAATAAATCAATTCTGATTTTCTAAACAGCTATTGTTTGTGTTGTTTGGTCAGGGCACAAAGAGCTAAGAAAACCAAACACAGTATGCTGTCTCCCTCAGACTGAGCAATGATCAGAGATGCTTAAGATTGTTTCCCAAGTTTTGCATGTTAGAGGCAATTTAAGACAGATCCTTATTAGTTTAGATCCCACAGCCAAGCACAGGAATATGCATTCTGTTCCTTTATTCTGAGTTTTTATCTGTGACAGTTTTAGACATAGGAAAATAAGAGAACAGAAAAGTCTTAGTGAGAAAGTACAAAATTATCTTTCCTTACCAATCAACAGTCCATAGATGCCTTTAAAATATACTGTTTCTAAAGTTTCAGATTTAAGAAGTACAAAAACCACAAATTAATGTCGCATTTTCTAAATATGAATAAATAAATCTATAATTTTTAAATGCACACACACAAATTATTTTGGATTTTGATGGTTTATATCTTTACGCAAAAAAAAGCATTTTGATGTATCAGATTTGTAAAAAGTAAAGATAATTTCAACCAAAACTAAAGACCCAGCATTTACTGAAGCATGTTTGACTTTCTTTACCACTTGATAGCTGTGTGAATTTTGAATATCTGTGTTGGGCTTCAGGTTCTTGGGCTGTAAAAGGTTAATGTTTCTAACTGCCTCACAGAGTTATCATGAAGATTAGATATATGATAATTTTAAAAGATCCAGAGCACTATCTGGCATACGGTGTGTGCTTAATAAAGGCTAATTCAATTTGAATCAAAACCTCTTCCCACTTTTCAGGAGTTTTTAATTGGTCCCTCTGCTAAAAATCACCTTTGTCTCTCAGTAAATCCAGTCATATATTTGGATTCCTTTGAGCCTCTACATCTTTAATTGGATAGTTCAGCCATGGTTTATTATAAAAGCCTGGATTCCATAATCAAATTACAGATCAATCAATGACTACAAAAAAATAATGGCTGGCAATGGTTTTGATTATATAACTGTAGCCTTGCTTGTCCTGCTTGTCTTGACATCAGATTTCCCCATCTGCAATGTCCACAAGTGCTCAGAATGCTCTGAATCACTCCCATTCTGTACTAAATTGACCCACGGATCCACTGTGGATGCTTACCAATGAGATTCTTTCATGAGGTATTTAATCTAGTTGATCAATAGGAGGAGAAGATGAACTCTGTTATCCCTGTTGGGTATTGTTAAATAAAAGGAGAGCTTTAGTGATGTGTTTGCTGTGTCACTTAAGAGTATACATTCTCAACAGGGGCTATATAACTGCCCACCCCGCCACCCCAGTGTTGAAAAAAATATTTAGATATTACAGTGATTTGTGGTCCCCTAAAGGTCCATGGTACAGAAAAAAAAAAATTCAGTGTATTATTGCATTAAAATTTCATGGGGGAGAACAACTAGAAATTAAAAAAATGCTTAAAAATACTTGAGGTATGATAATATTAATATTTTTCAGATTGAGAAACCCTGCCGAAGGAAAACCCTGGTCTTCTCTCGGCATTCTCTTTTCTTCGAAGAGTATGCATGTACAGTATAGCTACTTACAGAGTGGGAAGATACCAAAGACCTATGGGTGGGCTTCGCTCTCCTTTTGAGTAGTGGCAAGAGTAGCATCACTGGAGTCAGGCTGACGTACGTTTGAATCCTAGGTCAGCCAATGCCTAACTCTGTGACCCTGGATGAGCTAATTTAATGTCTCTGTAAAAAGAGTGTAATAATATTGACTTTGCAGGGCTAAGGGAGGGATTAGATGTAACAGTGCCTGGTACCTGGCACATGTTAGGCATTCAGTTAACTTCTCATTGTTATTTCCATGGCTGTGTGGCAGTGGTGATGGGATTGCTAGGGGCCAGCAGCTCCGAGTCCTGTAGGGAGCGCAGTCTTGGGCAACACCACCTGAAAAAAGGTTCCCGCAGCCTGGGCCTGCCTTGCCTCCTTGATCTTTTCCCTTGCGATTTAGTCTTAGCATACTTATGCAGCTTTAGGCTATGGAATTACTCTATTACCCACAAACAATTATGTTTTACCATTCTTTCCTCTGGGCCTATAACCTTGCTACTGTGCTAGCGTCATAATGGTGATGTTGCTTTCTATGGCATGAAGAAATTACTCGAAGAGCTTGTTCCTACTCAAGGCTGTAGCAAAACAGTATTTCAGCCGGAGGAAAGCCATCACAGTAAATGAGGAGGGTTGCTGCTAGCACTTCCCGAGTAGTACCCAAGGATTGGAGCAGCACAGATCTCCCAGACTTCTTCCACAGAATGATTTAAGCCATCACAGTAAATGAGGGGGGTTGCTGCTAGCACTTCCCGAGTAGTACCCGAGGATTGGAGCAGCACAGATCTTCCAGACTTCTTCCACAGAATGATTTATAGACAGCGCACAGAGCATAGCAAAGAGGTATGGTTCATGCTTAAAAGGTTAATTCTTGATTTGATTTGTTTTAGACGTTCTGCAGATTCAGTGGAGGACAGGAAAGACAAAGAGAGGAAATTACAAGGCCCATGCTCTTCAGAGAGAATAATGCAGGGAGAGAAAGAAACACATGCAAAGAATTATCTGGTGTTTCTGTACATTCATCTGTTTAATTTTCTCATAATCCTCCTCCAGTGCCGCTTCCCTTTACGTCTTTCCTGCTTAGGCATGGGATCATTTCTTTCCATTGTCATTTCTCTTCAAATGTATCCATTTTCACACGTGTATCATATAGATGGGTTGAAGTAGAGGGAGATAGGAATGGGTAAGTCCAGCAAAGTCCATTTTTTAAAATATGTAGCAAAAAGGAGAAACCTCACAATTACAGCCCAAAACAATTCAAATGCTTTAAGGTTTGTGACTACAAATTTCCTGCAGATAGAGTAAATAGATGCCCTTGGTGATTTCAGGATGTGTCATTCGAGCTACTAAAAAATGAAAACAGACTTAAAAAAAACAACAACATGTTGTTACAATCACCACTAATATTTTATTTATGTGTTTACTTCCTTGTGTTTGGAGTAATGGCACCACTGGTTATTTTAACTGTAGAAAGAAAGTTCTTTTTCCTCTTAAAAGGCCAGAGGTTGGGCTATGGATTTTCACGGAAATATGGCAGTAACCTCACATCTCTACAGAATCTTTCAACCCTCAGTTGTCAAATGTATTTCTCAACAAGCGCATGTATGCCTCCATCAGTCCAAGTAAAGACGGTAGGAAATGCATTCACACTTGTTTCAAGTGAGGATAGGAGACAGATTTCTTACCTAATTGAAATTGTTGAAGGGATTCATTTTGGAACCTAATCAAATTTCCTGGCTTGGATTTAAGCCAAGATATTGGAGCACCTTTCTTCCCTCACAATAAGTCTTAGAAAATGGACCGCTGGATGGAAGAAGATAGGGGGTTGTTTCACATCATACTGCAAGGCTTATTGTTTTATTTATTTATTTATTTAACTATTATTTCAGATTTAGGAGGTACTCGTGAAGGTTTGTTATAAGGGTATATTGCATGATGCTGAGGTTTAGGGTACAATTGAATCAGTCACCCGGGTAGTAAAAATAATACCCAAGAGGTAGGTAGTTTTTCAGCCCTTACTCCTCCCACTCTGTCCCTGCTCTTGTAGTCCTCAGTGGCTTTCGTTCACATCTTTTTGTCCATGTGTACTCAATATTTAGCTCTCACTCATAAGTGAGAACATGCAGTCTTTGGTTGTTTCTGCATTAATTTACTTAGGATAATAGCCTCCAGCTGCATCCATGTTGTTGTAAAGGACAGGATTCCATACTTATTTTTTTTTAAATCACTTCAATCCCACTTTAAAAGAAATGGCTCTTTAAAAATATACTTTCCACTGCCATTTATGCCCTTTATTAGTTATAGCAGGCACCAACAAAAGCCAGTGCAGCCGTCTACAGCCAGCTTTTTTTCTGATTATCAGGATGTCTGTGGTGGGACCTGTGGAGCAGCCTGGAGGTCACTGTTAGGTACAACTCCAGTGGGCAAAGACAGTTCAGCAGACCCTACAGAATCATCTGAGCTTTTTACTTATGTACTACTTCAAGGGTGGTTCCATTCCCCAAACTGTTAATGCGTACTCCCTTATAACCCGTGTGGAATTCCCGCCAGTCAGATGGTGGTTTTGGAAGTCCTGATAGACTGAAAAGATTTATTATTCTCTCTCTCGCTCTCATTCTCTATTGCACACATGCTCTCTCTCCCTTTCTCTCTCTTTTCCTCTCTCTCTCTCATTCCATCTATTGAATTCTCATTGCAAATACTCTCACTGGCCTTAATAAACTTAGACTTATTAAAAAAACAATTAGCCTTTTTGTCTGGAAGTTTCATTACGCTCTATGAAGCTGACATATGGCACTGACAGATGCTCTATGGGCTATTATCGATATACCAGCCAGCAGCACACACCTACATCCCTCCTTTTTTACTCAGATCCTGTAAGTAGGATCTGAGTCCTACTTACACTACTTGCCAAAGTGAGGCCCTGGGCAACCACTGTCCTTTACTAGCTCTTATTTTTTTCCTTTATAAAAAATGGCAATCATGAGGCTACCTCTTTCTTAGGCTATTAAGGCCTAAATCAGAAAATGTACATAATGTATTTAACACAGGCCTGGTGCATAGTATATTTCATTATGATTATTATTAGTAACTTATTAATAAATAATTTTTATTATTAACGTAAACTTATCAACTCCTTTGCTCTTGTTCCCACAATGCTGTCTTATAGGCAGTTCTAAGTAACTATAGGTAACTGGGAGTTAGCTAAGGGCCATTTAACAATGTTGCCAAAGGAGCTGTCATTTAAAACATACTTGAACGCTGCTCTAGAAACATCAAGAACAATGAGATGCTTTGATTATGTGTGAGCCATCAACTTAAGTTGAACATGGGATCCTAAGCTGTGTCTCCTCCACTATAGTTCTTTCACATACCTACTCCCTTTCTGGAGGGGAAAATGTTATCTTCTCTCTCATATTCCAGCTGCAGTTCTCTGAACCGTTATCCACTCACTTGCTATGACTCAAGAAGGCTCACTGGGTCATTGTCAAAATCCGATCACTTTTCTTCCCACACAGGTTCCTTTCGGTCTCTCCCTTGTCCCACTACGATGGCCTTAATTGAGCTCGTAAGAGGAAATCCTTAAAGATTACAGAGGCTTCTGGATACCTTGCACATCACTGAGTCAATCCCTTCCACCGAGATGGAGGTGAATTGTATCCATCCCCCAATCAAGTCCCTGGAAATAGTGTGTCTTGAACTCAGCTTAAACAGGGAACAAGCAGGAGAGGAAAACATTTACCAGCTGCTAATCACACCCATCAGTTGCTAGAGCATTATGGCTTTTGAAATTGCCTCAAGCTAACAACTTATCCAGATCACCTCTCATCAATACTGAATTACAAACTCCCTCACAAGACACAGGTTACCCCTCCATAGCTCTCTAATTTTTTTGCAACCGCCTCAGGTATACATGTTGCTTCAGTCACATCAAACTATATCTTGAACATAGCATGCTCAATCACTCCCCCATGAATTCATATGTCTTGCTGTCTAAAAGGACTGCTTTTCCTAAATCTATCTTATGAATTCATTCTTTGATACTCTGTTCAGGTGTTTCTACCTCTGGGGAAACCTTTTAGCAGTCCCCAGACACAGTCAAAATCTTTTCTTCTTTGCCTTTGAAACAGCTGACTTCTCATCTATTACACAGAGTCCACTATCATATTGCTTATATGTCTCCCGTGAAAAGCTGAGAGTCACTAGAAGGGTTCAAAGTTTAGTAATTTTTCTTTATAATACATTGTTTATTGTTAGTTAAATAAAACAATGAAAGATGTTACGGGCCAAGTAATGAACCTTTCCTTTCAAGATTCCCTGATTCCACTCTCTTGCTGTTGCCATCTCCACGAATCATCCTGATTTGAAATTCATCTGTGACTTGCCCAAACACATACAAATCAAGCGAATGAGTTCTTAAAACAACCAATCCGTCTGCCTTACTCCTTAACAAGAAGGAAAGACAATGGGTCAGTATGAATAGCTGAAAACAGGACTGAGAAGGACATTCAGATGGAATAAATTCAATCTTCTAATTCCCACCAGGATATTCAAACTGAAGGAAACTTTCAGCTTCTCTCAGCATATAAAACGCACTCGTTTCTACGTAAAGATGTTTATTTTATTACCATGGGAGGATGTGAAGAAGGGCAAATCCAATTTCTCTATTAGCAGATAGTGTTTACCCCATTTTTTAAAGAAAGCAGATAAAGTATTTGTTGCAGTAAGTAGAAAAATACAGTACAAATCAAGCTTTAAAAATGAAAAAAATGGCTAAACTGATCCAAACTGAATGGCAACCGGTATCTCTTCTTGTGATATGTTTGGAACTTGGGAAAAATGAAGGTCTGCGAACACTCTGATTGGCTATGAAACACTGGCAGTATTTTCCACTGTCTTCTTATTATGGCAGTAAATCATAGTAAGGTTGGAGCCCATTCTCAACATTGCAGAATTGGCTTTAGGTTACCATCCCAATCACAGCCACCCTAATTAGTCACCGGCTGAATGGCTATGGAACCACAGATTTAGATTAAAAAGCAGTTTCATCTCAAGAGTAATTCACAGCAAAAAATGTTTCTCCCCTCACCCCATGACCTTTTAGAACGCTATTGGTGCACGGAGAATAACAAAAGATGATACTTGCTTCGACAGCTTTCTTATTCTGGATGCCTGAGCAGTATTTGAAAAAGGAGGTGGGAAGAAGTAGGGTGGCAATGTTCTCTCCAGTTTACATCTCAGTCTAGGAGATGCCATTGTTTCTCTTCCTCACCTTACAAAGTGAGAAAAATAATAGTTTCTAGGAGCCACAGAGGGATGCCTGTGCAAATGAATGAGTGAATATTTGTAAAGAGAAACCAGTACATATGGGCACTGCAAATACTGCATTTTGTGGATGTAGCAGGAATTGAGAAGAAGGGGACAGAATGGAAGAGGGATGCTGAGAAAGTGGGTGGGTCCTTAAACATGTTCTTTAAATGGCATCCCTCACAAGAACAGAAACACAAATGACTATACATGATGCAGAATTCGAGGAGATGGTGGCAGAAAAACAGGATATGAATTTCAGCTTTCTAACTTTCTAACTATATGACCTTGAGAAAGTCACTTAACTTCTCTGATGCTCACTATTTTCCCGTCTATAAAATGAAGACAATTATACCAATCCTGTCTTCCTCAAAGGGCTATCGTGAGGATTAAGTCATAAAATGCATAATAATAGTGCATTAAAACTGTAAAAAAGCTGTTCAAGTATCAACAATTTTTACGATCTTTTAGTATAATGCCTCACTACCTACTACTACTTGGATTTTCAGAATTAGGGGAGACTTCAAAACCATCCAGCCATCACACATACCTGAGGCACGGTCCCTCATCTAACAGATGAACAACGGCTATCAGACAAAGGGTCTGCCAGTGATGGATAATTCACCACCTGATGGAACAGCACGTCTGTTATTAGACATCTTTGACTATTGGAAGATGGTTTAATTAAATTTAATTTATTAAGAAATGCTTCCATTTTCTTATACTTACTATGTACCAGAAAAAAAGACTCTACTAAGCAGTTAACCAATTAGATCTATTTAGGTCCTCTAAGCAATGCTAAGAGAATGTATATCATTTACACCCTTTTACACATGAAGAAACTTTAGTTTATAGATGTGAAATCATTCATCCAAGATGGTACATTAGTGAAATATGACCTGGGTAAGCTTTTTAGATTGTGACAAGCTCAAAACAAGAAGTAATGCTGCTGCTGTAATGAGATGTTAGGAGGACTATGTGATTGTTCCTTTCTTCCCCCAACTTCCTCTTTGCAGTGTGAACTTAGGAAAACGTGTCATTGTTTCTCTTCCTCTCCTTATAAACTAAGAAAATAGTTTCTAGGAGCCACAGAGGGATGCCTGTGCAAACTAATGAGTTAATATTTGTAAAGAGCAGTGTGACTCTTTAATAAAAGCATGTCCTAACTGAGAACCAAGTATTCTATTACCTGAGTGGGAAAGCAGATCGCTCAACAGTAACAATATAGCCTGGTTTTAAGTTTGGTTTTAATAATAGCATTATATTAGGTTGGCAGAGAACAGGGTACCCACAGGAATAAAATCAAAGCAATTAGTTAGATCTTAGGAAAACTGAAGTAATAGAACCACAGGATGCTCTCCATGACTTGTGTTGCCCCACTGATGCCTAAACCAGAGATGGATTTTCAGATTTGTCAATACCTCCGTTGTATACTAACTGTGGAGTCAGTAGAGGAGCACACAGAGACACATGTGTTGTTTGGCCTTTCAGTGACAGAGTAGACCAAATGTTTCCATCCCACTTTGGCTCCCCACCTTGCTGACCTTTGAAGATGTCATGAGGCCAGCCCATTATGGCCATATAGCAGTAAGTTAAAAAAAGTATGAGTAACTAGGACATGATCTGTACTCAAAAAGTGGGCTTACATTTCCTGTCAAACTGAGATTTGACTGTCTTCTGCTTTTAATATCCCCAGGTGAAAAAAAGTTATTATATCATTTCCTTTCTTATATCCTTAAAAATTAGAATACCTGTCTTTCAACAGTGGCAGAAAATGTGTTAAGAGGGATTGCCCCTTACCTGTTTCACCCTAGTTCCTGATTTTTTTCAAGTAGCCATAAAATTAAGTATAGAAAATTCATTTTAATGCTGTATATTCCTTGCTTCAGAAAAACTTATAATTAAGGAATAATTTGTTGTGAAAAGACCACACCAGCATAATTTAGGTTTCATATTTAAGTCTCATTCTCATATTCTAGTTTCTCTTAGAATTCCCTAAAATAGTTAAAGCATGACAAGCATAGTAATCACAATATAAAAAATCAACTAAGGGTTGTATGAGGAGTAATTCTAATAATGTGGTTTGGGAAAAAAGGAAAGGGAGATAGTTAAGAATACGCAAAATGTGCAATATGTAAAATTTCTTTCTGTGACTCTTTATGCTTCTTTCTCAGTATTATTTAGAACGGTGGATTTAATAATGAAGTGGAAAATAAAATAGACAAAATCAAAAATGACAAAACTTTTCTAAAGCACTAGAAAATAACATGTTTTTTTAAAGTTAGAATCAAGAAGCCTGTTAAGTACCTATTGTGTGTTCAGCAAATAATAGAAACCATAAAAATGCAAATGTACAGAAACATGCATGAGGTTACAAATAAATTGTTAAACTATGGAATAGAAAAAGAGAGATTAATTTACGTTTTATTTATAAAAGCAATTAGAAGTAAATATAACAATGTTAACATTTACTAAATCTGCATGGTTATGGAAATTTGCGATATAAACTTGGCAATAGCTCATACATAACTGGAAGTACCAAATTACGGTTCAAAAGGAAATCAGGATGAGATACTAACTTTACAGATATTATTCTAAATCCCTACTATCCTCATTTCTCTACCAAAGCAGTACTAGCTCACATATAATTTCTTAGGTTTTCAAGCTAATGAAATGGCTATTTCTAATTACAAGTCATAAATGTTGCCTGCCCTCGAACTTTCTCAAAACTCATATATGATTGCCATCTAATTCTAATGCTTTATTTATCTAAATCTAATGCTGATGATCTTTCTGAGATCTTAACACCTCTTGATCTAGTATCTCTGACCTATTTTTTCTAGTGAGCCCTTTGGAAGAGGGCAAATCTTTCTCAGTAATCCCCCTAACAAGGCACCTCCAGGTTTATCAGTCTCCACCTTTTAATCCATGTTTTTGTTGGTATTTGTTTTGTCATGTCATCTTCAAAGTTTCCACATAACAGAGTACAACCAGGTATGGCTCAACAAAGTTTTGGGCAAATAAAAAAGTAGATTGAGCAATCCTATGAAAATAGTTTTGTGCTTGAAACAAAACAGAATTCTATTCCTAATTCATTCACTACTTTGCTGTATAACTGGACAAGTCACTGCAACTAATTAGGTATAGTTTTTTCATCTGTTATAATGAGGATGTTGGACCAAAGGCTTGCTAGAATTTTTGCAACTCTGATGTTCTTTCATTTCCATAATATTCAAACTATACTTAATTGAACAAAGAATAAGTCTAGTTTCCAAAACAAGTGATATCATTAGAAAATCTTGTTTACAAGGGCTTCATCTGACTTTACAAACCAAACAAAACAAGGACCTACTCAACTTAACTATCTTACCAATTTTTTTGGTCAAACATTATGTTCTATTAATTTTCTACCTCCCCTACCAGAGACTTGCCCAGATTTTCCAAACAGAAGGTACTCATTATTTTAAATAATAAATCTTAATATATCCCTCTAATGTTTGTAAAGCATCTTCATCTATAATATTTTACTTGATCCTTCAGTAATCCTATAAAGTAGACAAAACTGTACATATTTTACAATTAATAAAACGTAGGCTCCCAAAAGTCATGACCTGCTTGAATTCCCAGAGCTGATCAATGGCACTACTAGGAGTCCAGTCAGACTTTTACTTTTGATGGATGGACAGACAGATGGACGGATGGATGGATAAAACAAGATTTTTCATTAGGACCAAAATTTTTTTTTTTAGCATTCAAAGGCAATTTTACTTTATAAAAGAAGAAAGACACAAAAGGCTCAGATAATTTCTAACATCTATCACTTGAAGAGTCTAGCTTTAAAACTATTAGCTTGAAGGCTAAGCTAAAGGAGCCAAAAGTAGTAATGGAGATCATCAAATTTATAAACACAATATTTTTATTATTGTATTTCTTATAATGGCTTAACATACTTCAGCAAACACATTGGCATCTAAAATTAAATAATCTGATACAGATGATTCTTAAACTAGCCCTTTACTTGGCCTGTAACATGCACTGTGCATTTCTAAGAGCAATGAATGTATTAGTTCTAACATTACCTTGTTAGTCTAACTATTAGTCTGTACATTAGTGCAATTTGGAAAGAAAACACATTAAGTCTATTATCACTTGTGTTAAATTTGAATGTCTCCTGTATTATTTTCTCAAAGTACTCAGAAGTGTCAGGTTCATCCAAATGTTTCCAAACTTGACTAAATGCTTTCAGAATACATCCACCAAGTGTGCAGTCTATAATCAGACACCCCAAGGAGACATAGCATTTATAGGCAAAACTATTGTCAAGGCAAAATCAGACTACAATTGGTTATTTAGTAAAAACAATAACCCCTAACATAGGCTATGCAGTATCTATGTCGATATATTGGCAATGTTAAATGATGTTTTTCATCAAAGAGAACTGTAAGTATTGAATATTTTCTGTCAAAAATCTGAAAAAAAAAAAGCTATTGGTTCATCTTTTAATCAATTACCATATGCCAACGAACCCATTACAAGCTATACATTTTCCAGATAGGTTAATTTTGACCAACTTCAGTAAGTCTTTCATTGTGTCAATTCTGGTTTTCATCAGCTAACGATCACCTATCTCCTCCAACAGTAAGTCATAAACTTCCTCCTTATTCCACCAACTTCCAATTATTCTGTTGCAGCCATTTTCCTTTCATCTGATCTGCTCTACTTTTTATAAGAAAATTGGAGGCCAGACATTTTGAGTGTTCTTGCTCCTGGTTTTGGTTCATTATTTCTTTAAGCTCTTCACACTCACAGTTTGTTCTAATTAAACTCAGACCTTTACAGTGACCTGTGTTTTTTATTGCATTCCTCTTTTCCTACCCAGAAGGCCATTTCCCATCTATCTATACCCCACCAATCCTTCAGGTATAACTGAGAGGTTTACCATTCACTATATATATTTTTTAAAAATCATATCAACTCCCTCCTCCTGCACCCTATTTTCCCTAAAATCCTTTCCCTCATTTTTAAACTCCATTGGGATTTGAGCCAGTGACACACTGTTTGGAATCTTTTTTTATTTAATTGATTAAAGTATGGGCATTAGCAATTTGTTTCTTCAATCAGGTTGACATTTGTGATGCAGAGTAAGAGTGTTACTGAGTGTGCCTGAAAAGTTGCATGGCTCATGTGGTAGTAACAGAGGTGAAGCTAGCCCTTGTGATAGAAAAATCTAGGAAAATTTGGGTCATTGTGCTGGCACCTGTCTGATGATCTTACTACTTCACATATGGAGTAGCTATGACCTAAACTTATATAGAGATTCCAAATTCTAAGTTTAACCTATAGAATCAGGATTCGTTGGGAAAACAGAATTTATGCCAGGTAGTTTGTTAGAGGAAATTTAATCCAACAAAGATGTCACAATAATGTTGAAAAAGCTGAAAGCTAAATAGAGGATGATGACCTACACTGAGGATTAGTAGTAGCAGAAAGATACTGCCATCTCTGGAAACAAGGGAGGACATGTTGTTACCATAGCCTAGAAGTCAGACCACGCAAAGGGAACTGAAATAATAGCACAGACTGCCCTGTGAAGATCTGGACCATGGAAGAGATGCAGAAACACAGAGAAAGATGGAGAGAAATAGTCCAGCTTATTTGCTCGCACTGCCAGTCTCCCACCAGTGATTGTCATTGACTGATCCTAGCAGGAAATCAGTTAGCAAGGAAACAGGAAAATTTAGTCTGTAGCATTAACCACCTGTGATACAGAGCAGAGCAGGTGAAGCACAGGAATGAATTTGAGACGAAACAAGCAATTAGCTTATGGATTTATACCTATGTTCTTTTATCCACCTATCAGTTTGCTATAAATAAATATATACACACACACAACCCACATACTTTGAAAGACAGTATAGTTTTCAAAGGGCTGTAACACATAATAAATTGAAAAATTTTGGTAAATGTCATTACTATATTCAAACAATTGTCATGTGTGTATGCATAATTCTTTATACCCCAGTAAAGGTTTTTATAGCTATTTTCTTCAGATAAATTCCAAGTTTAAAGTATCTTCATCAGACTCTACCTTTACACACTACTTAAGAACTTTGCAAACAACAGTTTAATTCTATGTTTATTATTTGCTCTGCTGTCTCTCACTCTCTACGGCCACCTCCTACATACTGACAACTACCACTCTTCTATGCTAAGCTTTATTCTTATTGTATTCTGTTATTTCACTTCTCACCTTTCCTTCCAGCAAAAGTGTTCTTCTGCTTCAAGAATACATTTTCCTCACTCTCCAAGGTAAAGATAAAGGCAACTAAATTTCATTAAATGCAACCACTCGGTGTACTTCACCTTGGGTTCAGTACTCAAATTGGTATGCCCTAAACTATAAGTGAAAGTAGTTGTATCATTTTTTACATATTTAAAGTTTTCTGGCACTCAATCCAAAGACTAACAATGCTATTTAGAAAAGTAACAGCTCTTCTGATAAAATTGCTCATAAAATATATGAACTTTTACTGAACTGCATTATTCAATATTTTCCTTGCTATTATTATTGGAACATGGAGACAATATTGAAAACATTCTCATTAGAGTCCTTGTTTCTTTGGGAGAAGCTTGTTCTAAAGGAAAAATCTAACACCTCCAAGTTCCCTTATTGAGCCACTGCTTGCTGATAAGCTTTTCCTTTTCATTCAAGTGTTGCCTATCACGAAGCTCATCCTAAAGTACTGTCAAGGTTTGGGTCATTAAACTGCAATAGATAACAAAAAATAGCACTTGAGACAAATGAAAACAGCAATACCCGTTATTACCAAATACACTTTTCAGTTATCATTACAGAATGAAATGATAAAAAAGCTGAGTGACAAAGGACTGTTTGTTAGCAACAGCCTCATAAGTATAAACTAGAGGCATCAGAAGAGAATTAAAGATGACAAGTCTAACGTCTTCAGTAAAATCTCTGGTCAGAAAAACAAATAAGTGGCAAACTAAGAAGAAAACACCGAGCTGTGGGAAAAAGCATGCTGCATAAGGTACAGCATCTAAAATTGCTTCAGCTTCAGATTAATCGCTTAAAAACTACATCAGGCCCGATTCTACAGAAAATAAATAAATATACATATGCATATTCTCAGTGACTCTTAAAATGGGAAGAGTATGTACTATGATTTTGACTTATTAGTTCTGAGGAATCATTATAATAGCTATTTAATTATACTTAATGTTAATGAAAGACTATTAAATCTGTAAAAAAGCTGCTTTTCAAACATTTAATGATGAAAATAGCAAGCACTTATAGAGCTATTATGAGCCAGGTATGTTTTTATTTAACTATATTAACTCATTCTATCTTCAAAATAATTACATTTTTCATCTCTATTTTATAAATAAGGAAACTGAAGCACAAGGATATTAAGAAACTTCTTCAAAGTTATACTACTAGAGAGTGCTGAAATGGATTCAACCATAGGTAGACACATTTCTGCTCTCAACAATGACACCTTGGGATAGGTATTTATAAGGTTCAGATGTTCTGTTGTAGGACACCTGGTCAAACAATTTACAGGGACAAGGAAGAATGGGGCCAGTGTGGTTTGGTGGAATAAGAAAGCAAGGTACTAGAAAACTCTTAAGACAATGAAACATTTATTTAAGGCAAACTGTTACAAAGAACCTAGCTAAGAACTGGATATACTGATGTGAATAAATTTTTCATTGAATTTACAATCCCCTCTTCCATAAATTTGCAAATTAGTGAAGGAACTTACATCCTGTAGGGTACAATTAACCATTGTCAAATGCGTATTACTGAACTCCTATGAAGGGTGCACTATTCAATTGTAAAGAGAAGAACCGCATGAAATCAAGATTTTTAAAATGTTCTTAAGACCATATAATCAAAAATAACATAATGAATCCTAGAGAATCAAGAATTATTTAATCTAATATTATGGTTTTATAGACAATTACATCTTTTAACAATCTCTTCTTTCAACATATTGGGTTCCCCCAAAATGCCTTTTCCTCTTCTGAGTCTTCCCCATGAAGTTTTCTATCTAGTGTACTTCTAAATCACCTTCCTTCAAATTTCTATCCATCCTCCATTCCTGGTTTGTAACTAATGATTTCATAAAGTTTTCTCTTATTTCTCAGTTTGTGCTCCTCATACACTCACACCACTCTGCTCCTGCTTTGTTTATAGGCATTTATGTGTTTTACATTATATGGCATTCGTACACACCTTGTTTATCTCCACCCCTGTATTAAGGGCGGCTTGGGAACAACATCTACTTTGTTCATCTATCTGTTCTCAACAGTATTTGGCATAGTTTCCAATAATAAATAGATGTTTATTAAATACTGAATTGGATATTCCCGATAAAAAAGATGGTCTACAGCAAAGCTTATTTATTTTAATGTGAAATCTCAATCACACTATGTAAAGAGAATAATTATATTTGTTCAGTTAAAGCAACTTGAAATAGTGTTAACTATTGACAGTTTTACTATTGTATCTTATATGTGTATTTGTATGAGTATGTTTATAAACATGGGTAGCAGTGTATTCTATTCTTACCTCAAGGCATCTTATTTTAAGGAATTATCTAACTTGCATTGTTTTAAATTTGCCACTCAAGACTGCATTATTACAGAGTTTTGCATTTGTTTATAAAATTAGATGCAAAAATATGCTAATGTATCATTAAGACTGAGATTATAATTACACAGGAGTCAGAAAACTCTGTTAAAGTTCTCAAAGCAACTATAATTCCTTTCTTGAAAATATCAATGAAAAAATATATTTTAAAATTTTGTTTTCCTGTGGTATTAAAAGCCTAAACACAAAGGAAACTTGAGGTAATATTTGAGAACCAGGAAACAACGTGAAAAATCTAAACGTAGAGAAATTTCACTATCTTAAATAATTAAAAAATTTTTTGAAAGAAAACAAATTACTTCTGTGATAAAAAGTCAATTTGAATATAAAATATTTTTAAGCTTCAATAATGTAAGGTGTTAATAAAGGAGAAAATATTTTCTAAGATACGTAACTTGGGTCTTGCCTGAGACCCTCTAGCTATAGAAATGCTATGGTAATGCTACTAAATTAATGGTTGTAATTAGACTAAAGTTTTAACACCATAAATCCCACTACAGCTATTTATTTTCAAACTGTTAAGGATCTGTGTTTATTTTCAGGAGAGTGTGATTTACATTTGTATTTCCTCTATTTCAGGTCCATCATTTTGGCAATATAGACATTGTCTAATTAGCTCCATTTAAAATTCTGATTGGGTTTTATCCAGTCGAAATACATACACACACACACAGAGCTCATAACAAAATGTGTTTGATGGCTGTATACTTAGAAAAACTGCAGTAAATGTTTTGGTTTGTTTAGGGTATGACATATCAAAATAGTGACTTACTAAAAATCTCCACTGGGTGAAATAAACCCTACAAATTATAAATCTCCATCCTTTATTCTTTAGGATTTTCTATGGTATTTCACAAATTGCCACAGTTTTATTCTTTGATAGTGACTAAAGTAAATATGTTATCTATCAATCAACCATCAGATCTTATGTTTATAAAAACAGAGTGAAATAATAAACATGACACTACCAAAAAGGAAAATTTAGGAATTGCAAGGAAAAAGCAAAGACATTTCTAAAGTATGTTACTCGCATTGTACAAGACCATAATAATCCAAAAAATTCCCGATCAATTATCACGAATCGAAATCATTAATCTGGTGAATAAAAATCACAATGACAAAATAGCTGTGTAACATTGGTGTAGAGAACTGAACTATACTGCTCCACTGTAAAATCTGAATTCTACCATTTTGCATGCATCAGCGATAGAGTGTCACTTGGTTTTTGAAACTTCATCAAGATCTGTCAGTCAATTCACAGTGAAATACTCACAAGAAACTTGATGGCAAACATAAATATGCAAACAAACGTTGTAGTCTTTGTAACAATCTCCAAATGACCACTTAGCTTATATAAGGATATCATCAGACCTATATACTCTTAAACAAAATCTCTAAACTCTGTGCCATTAAATTTTTAAATAATCTAAGATAAAGAGAAGTAGTTACCCAAAGATGGAGAATTGAGAAGCCATAACAGAGCAGATACTTGCCTCGTACTGATGACTTTTTTTCGGACAGTAATTTTTGTAAAAACAGGAATAGCAACTTACCTAAAAAGAGAATGAGAAAAAAGAAAAAAAAACTGGTTATTATAAGAGAATTTCAAAGACATTTAAAGAAAGCATGACATATGCTAATAGTCAGAATCAGGCCCATACACATAGAGAAGTCATGCTATTCTACTGTAATTTTCTATGCCCTATAGCAAGTACCTTGTTTGCTTAACCCCTGCCTTCTTTCTCCCATGCACCCTCACTTTACCCCAATCTTTGCAGGCATTTTATTCTCGGGCTGGTCTTTGTTAATACTAAACTGTATCTCAAGAAAATGTGTAATTTCATTCATAATAAAAAACCAAGAAATTCAGACTGATCAAGGTAGTACTCCAGTAAGATTTTACCTCTTATTGGAGTACTACCTTGATCAAGACACTCTGAATGGGAGGCAATTGAATAATTGAACTTAAATCTGCTTTTAGCTTCAGAATCCCGAATTGTTGAAAGACGGCAACTGGAGGGTCAAAAGAAAAAATTTTGAAATAAAGTTTCAGGTTGACTGACTCAACTGGGATAAATTTGTGGGAGATAGGCCCATCTCATGCCACTTGCTATTTGATTTCCTAGAATTAACTATTCTGTGCATAGGCAAGGCTGATTTAGCAGCCAAAGTTCTGGGCTTATAAAAAGCTTATAGAGTGCTGTAAGATGGGATTTTAATGACTGTAATATCATCTGTGAATTACAAAAGAGTGGGATTGGAGATAAAAGATGGGATTGTGGGAATGAACTGGGATGATTTTGTAAAATAAATACAGTTGCTCTGGGATGATTTCAAAACTTCTAAGTTCAAAGGCCAATACTGCTTAGTGCACTTGTCATGTGGAATATTAATCAAAATATATAGGAAATTTGTGTGCCAACAAGAATGTATGAGCAAACCAAGGTATGGGAAGCAGGGAAAGGACTGGCTCTCCCAGGCAGGTACTGCAGTGTTTGCAAATCACCTAGTGTAACCTCCATTTTCTTGGAAACCAGCTTGGAAAATTCTCTAGGTGCACAACCTTTATGTTTCTCCTGCTGCAAGCTGAAGTGTTCATTTTATGCATTGACTAATTTATGAGTTTAGTGAGAAATTCTTTGTAAAATAAATTCTAGAAAAGAGAGAACCTGAAAACGAATTCCCTCTGCACAACATGTGTGTATGGTCCCATTAGCAGTTGCACAGTGGGCAATCGATTAGGGAGGGAAAAATGACTTTTGTTATGGTAATGGATTTTGAGCCTCCTGGTGATAATTTATTTACTAGAAATTTTGCAGAGCTGGCTAGCACACTGATGAAAATCCTCTAAACATGTTCATTTAAAAAGTGGAAAAAACTAGTTAGGCTTAGTTTTGAGAAATATTGTTATTAAATCATTGAAAACATATTGATAAAATATGGCTGAAAGCTACAGTCCTATAATTTATAATACAAATTACATTGCTATTGACAAATGGCAATTTAATCTTGCAATTAACTTTAACAATTTGAATTTCTCTGTTGCAATTTTTTTTTTTTTTTTTTTTTAAGAAAAACCTTGACAGACACTCAGTAATGCTGTGCTAAGCTAGTCAGCAAGCAGTGCTGGCTTTCTTTAAAAGCAGTCCAACTCTTTTGTATTTTTAAAAATATATATAGAGAGTTATGCTGTCCTACAAACCAAGATATAAAAAACAAGATGTTTTATCTTGACTTAACCCCTCTGATATCTTGAGATAAAGGGAATTTCTCTACTTCAACTTTCCTTGACATTCGAAGACAGAATAGCACTTTGGACTAGTTCAAAGAAAGTAAACATCAGAATCAGCATGGCCTATATTTGTATTTTGCTTCTACCATGCATTAGCTCTGTGACATAGGTAAATGCACCTCCTTTATTGAACCTCAGGTTCCTTTATTTGTAATATGGAATGCCTACCTTGGAAAGAATGTGGAAGAAGGGAATTAATACCCATATGCCATGTACCTACACTTACTTCACGTCCATTAAGCCCATGTCCTGCTTTCCACTTCAAAAAATGAGAATTTCAGGTACTGGCATCTTTTTTTCATTTTTTATTATGGGGGAACCTCTCTTTTCCACTTTACTGAGAATGTGAGAGTGAAACACTCATCAGCAGGGGCAATCTAACACCCATTTCTTTATACCCATATGCATAAGCTACTCCCTGATTTGGGAAGCACGTGAATAATAGACAGTAGGAAAAAAGACATTAGAAATAGTTATTCATAAAGGTTCTTTTCTGGTTGTTCTTATTAATATCTGATTACAAAACTGTTACAGCAACGGAGCTGAGGAGGGGCAAAAGGATAATAAAGAATCTTGGCTTGAAAGATTTAGGGATTTCATATAAATGAATGCATCAGCCAATCAAAAGTACCATAAGAAACAAAATAAATATTATATGTTATATATAAAAGAGATAAAACAAGCATGACCATATATGCACCTGACTATATAGGCTCAAAATATTTAAACCAACAGTTGACTGATCTAAGAAGAGAAATATATAAATCAACGATTTGGATATTTAAACCCAGAAAACAAAAAGCTAGGCAAGCAGATAAAAAATAAGATGAGAAATACATAATATTTTAAAACATGTTTGAATAACTTAGATTAACAGACAAAAACCTACTATAACCAATGGATATTACAGATTCTTTATAAGCATAAAGGCAGCATTTATAAAAATTAATTATAAACTGAATCATAAAGAAATCATAAACTTCAAAGATTCATCATCATTCAGATTATATTATCTGAAAAAATACAATAAAAGTAGAAATTACTGATAAAAGGGGCAAAATACCACAATTACCTGGAAATAAACCAAAAATATCTGTTTCTAATTAACTCTTGGAGTAGAGAGAAAATTTTAAGGGAATTAAAAAAATAAAAGTTAAGTAGAATTTAAAATAGCATATTTAAAACTGTGTGGGGGCACAGATAAATTGTTACTTAAAAATTATGGATTTAAGTGTGCTTATCTGAAAATAAAAAGCATTGGAAAACAATTGAGCTTAAACATTTGAACTTAAGAATTTGGTAAATCAAATACAAAAACAATGATAAGATCAAAAATTATTTAAATGTAAAAAGATATAATTAACAAAAATAAAAGGCAGGTTTTCTGAGAAACTTCATAAAGGCAAAACAAAAACAAAATAAAACAAACAAGCCTAAAGAAAATTGTATCAATGGAACGTGAGAGGCAGTATACTTATAAAGAATTATTATACTTAGTTTCCAAATATAAACAAAAGTATAAATGTCAGAAAAACAGAAAATGTCTAAATTGGAGCAAGAAGAAGGAGAAAATTTAAATAGCTAGATAACTGTATAAAATAATCATCAAATACTTTCTTTTCCTTAAAATAATCTCTAGGTTTAGGTAATTTTACAGATACGTTTTACTAAAACTTTAAGGAACTGATTAATACTTAAATTTTACAAATTATTACAAAATGGAAAAACTGTAACTTGGCTCATTCAAATTTTAAAAATTAAAAACAACACAAGAAATTGAAATTACAGGTTTGCTTTAATTTTCAGCAACATAAGAAAAATATGAATAAACTACTAAGATAATCAAATCCATAAGTATATTAAAAATGTTAATTATGAACAGAAAGTGTGTATCCCCCAAACTGAGGATGATTTTTTTAAAAAAGAAAAGTTTGCAATGTAATAAAACACATTAATAGACAAAGAAAAGAAATCACATAGATGAAGAAAATTATTTGCAAATGTTGATTGGAACCAGAGAAGAGCATTCTGTAAAGAAAATTGTATTTCAAAAATTTACAGAAATGTATACTGAATACAGAAAACTTATAACCATGTTAAGATTATAAGATCATTGCAGAGTTAATATGAAAACTCTTAAAGAACATACAATAATATTTGAATGCATAAATATATTAAGCTCAAAAATAGCATGAACTAATATTATAAAGGCATGGCACTCCCCCAGTTTTGCTTTATATATTAAATGAAATCCCACTGAAAATTTCAACATTATATTTTGTACAACTTACCAAATAGTTTCTCTCTTTCTCTCTCCCCACCTCCACATACACACACAGAGTAAAGCATAAATAAAATAAATAAGAATAATTTTCAACAAAGTAAAGCAAAGAGGGATAATTTCCCATTGCAAGCACTAAAAGACAGTCTATACTGATGGAGAAATAGAGAGATACACCTCTGTAACAGAAAAGAAAGTTCCTAAGTATGAAAATATTGATGTGTTATAAAGGTGGACTACATACGAATGAGAAAGTGACTTATTTTCTGTAGATAGTATTGAGATAATTGCTTCACGAGTATGGAGAAAAACAAATCCAGATCCCCCACCCCCACCAATACTATGTTGTAAAATCGGCTCAAAATGAATTAACATCCTAAGTATAAAAGGCAAATATATAAAGCTCAAAGAAAAGGTAAGGGAATATTTCCATTTTATAAGGATGGGGAAAGGCTTCCTAAATAAAATCTGAAAAGCAAAACAATGAGGTAAAAAATTAATGGGTTTGAGTGCAACAAAATAACAAAATAAAAAACTTCCGTTTAACAAAAAGCACCACTGGCACAATTAATAGATGGCATCAGAAGAAGATAGCTGTTTTATATAAAACTAACACATGATTACACTCAAGGAACTCTTTAAAATAAACAAGAAGGAAAACAGGAATCCAATAAGAAAAATGGGTATGACATATAGACAGTTAATAGAAATGAACCTTAAATAGTTAAAAAGCATGAAGGCACATTCCAACTCTATCATAATAAAACTAAACTGATATTTTGAGTAATCAATTAATACCTATGAGGTTAGCAAAATGCAAATTTGGATAATTCTAAGTGTTGAACAGGAAGTGGTAAATAGAAAATCTCAGCATTTCTAGTGATAGTATAAATTAGTACAATGTAGTGAAGAGCAACTTGGCAAGAATTAGCACAATTAATTAAAAATACAGCCTCTGACACAGCAAATCCTGGACACATACATAGAGAAACTCTTCCACATATCTGAGAGAGAATCTGAACAATAATGTTTCTCTCAGTAGTATTTGTTACAGCAAAGTAGAAGCCAATCTATGTGTCTATTATTATGGGAATAGATAAGTAAAATGTGTTGAGTCATCTCGTAGAACTTTGTGCAATTATTAAATAGATATACACACACTAGAATGAATAGATCCTAAAAACTATACTCAGGGCAAAAATAAGAAACAGACTTTCTAGCACAATCTCATTTATGTAATAAGCATTATTTATTATACAAAGACAGATACCTATTTAAGAATACATAGCTATCATATTAGCATGGGTGACTGTATCTGGCTAGGATAAAGGAAATGAATGAGAAAAAAAAAATGACAGGCCATGTACAGAGTAAGGCTGAAGGTGAGCCATGGCATGAGAAATATGTTTAACTCAACATTCTGTTCCTAGGGTTAAGGAATAACAAAATAATAGAAGGGACGGAAAAAAGAGAAAGGGAACGTGAAAGGAAGAATGAAATTAAAGAAGTATTTGGCAGTTACATAAGCAGTGTTCAAGTACCATTAGACAAGCGTATTTTGTATATGTTGTGCTCATTAAAGATAAGTTCCAAACTTAGCTCAACTAACCCGAGATTTCTAACTAGTGCTACCCTGGTCAGGTGCGATGGTCCTTGAGTTTCTGGAATCAAGGTTAGCCTATCTCTGACTCCCTGGGAACTCTGTATGTGATCCAGATTATATCTCTGTATATTGGTGACACAAAGTCACTCTCAGGTTTGGTGAATCCCTCAAGTCATAAACAATAGCCAAGTCTCTTCACTGCTCCATAAGAAGTAGTTATCAAGAAGAATCCTGAAACTACTAAGTCTGAAAGTCCTTCTAAATTCATCTATTTTAATAATTCCAATCCTGTCTCTACCTCAGAATTATCTGAGATATTTAAAATTATGCATGTGAAACCCCTACATCAGCTCTATTGCTAGAGAATCTCTGCAGGTTCTATGGGTGATTCTAGCATGGTCAGACTGGTACCAGGAGAACTGGCCTTTGAGAGCCACCCATGTATTTCACCTTCCACTCAGTGTATAGTGTTCTCCCAATAGCTGTTCAGCACTTTCTAGAGTCATTTCAGAAAAAATGGAAGAAAAAGATAAGATGTTCACAAATTGAGAGAATCACGCAATCTCATGTTCTCTTTGTGAAATAAGCCTTCCCCAACCCTTTCTGTGATTGCCAGTAACAGAAGTTTACTAACTTTTGATTCTTTATATAATAGAGGTTGTCTGAGGTCAGAGAGATACATTTTTGCAAGGTCATTGCTGAGCTTCAACCATTGGTGTGCTGATTACAAGTATAACAAATGGCCATTAAGATGAAAGTAAATAGTGATTTGGGAGCATTTGTATGTGAATAAATAGGTGGCAGTAGGTTTGCTCTTTCTTGTCCTTAGCTTGCTACTGATGTTTTGTCTAGTATGTGTATCAGGTTCCTTTAAAAGACATCAATAATAGACTTTGAATATTTAAAATGCACATAAAAAATGAAACCATTTTGACAGATTTACTCAAATTGTATGCAAATTTAATGCATATTTAATGCAAATATACATGTGGTTCTCTTAACTATTTCTTATGCTTCACAGTGCCCCTCAGTAAAATGCTAATGGCTCATCTGTGCCTCTTTATTCTGTTCAGTAATTAATTGTTAATATGACTTGTGGGTATTACAGCATGGCTAGGATAAAATAAAACAAAGAAAAGGTCTCTGACCTTGAGTATACTATAATCTAGTTAGAGAAAGAATATATACCTTCAAACCACTCAAACATTCATATTCCTGAATTACCTGTTTACCCTTAACCCATGCTTTGTTCTGCTATCTGAATGATCTTACTAAAACTCATAGGTGACCCATATTTACATTGTTTCAATGGCTTTCCAAATAAAACCCCAAATCCTTCACATAGAATATAAGCCATTCATAATCTGTTCCCTGACTAACTGGCTTTTTGGTGTTTTATTTTGTTTTTCACCTTGCATTCTGTTCTCAAGTTGTAAGCAAAGATTTGAAATCTTTTTTTGCACAAACAAACCTGTACTCATCCTGATTCTTCTACCTGTAATGGCTTTCTCTATTACCTCTCTACCTTCCTCTTTTTTTTTTTTTTTTTTTTTGAGACAGAGTCTTGCTGTGTCACCCAGGCTGGAATGCAGTGGCATGATCTCAGCTCACTACAACCTCCACCTCCCAGGTTCAAGCAATTCTCCTGCCTCAGCCTCCTGAGTAGCTGGGATTACAGGCATGCACCACCATGCCCAGCGAATTTTCGTATTTTTAGTAGAGACAGGGTTTTGCCATGTTGGCCAGGCTTGTCTCGAACTCCTGACATCAGGTGATCCACCTGCCTCAGCCTCCCAAAGTGCTGGGATTACAGGCGTGAGCCACCACGACTGGCTTCTGCTTTCCTCTTACCTACTAGGCAGGCTTCTATTCATTCTTCAGGACTCAGGTAAAATGATCACCATTTCACAATATCTAGCCACATGAATTCCCAAACTGAGATAGTGGTGGACAGGAGACAGGAAAATACTGGGTAGAAGAGGGCAAATTCCTGTCAAAAACCCTACCTTCAAGCCTGGAAACCTGCAGCCCTAAATGGTAACAGGCATTCCTGTTTTTGTGCCCAAAAGTTGCCTTTTGGCCACCACACACCATTATCTTGTACCCATACAAACCCCAAATCCAAGACTCCAAGAGCAAACGAGCAGATAAGCAAACAAACAGAGCAGAGGAGAAGAGTGGCAGAGCAGAGGAGAGAAGGAGTGTCTGAATGTCCAGAGAAGTTTGGCTAGGGATGTTCAGGAAGGATATTGGCTATGGGACAGCCAAACTGCAGAGGAAGATCATCTTCCCACTCCATCCCCTTTCCAGCTTCCCATCCAACCCACTGAGAGCCACCTCCACTACCCAGTAAGATCTCCACATTCACCATCCCTCAAATTCATTTGTGACCTGATTCTTCTTAGATGCTGGATAAGAAGAATCTAGGTACAAAGAGGGCACTGAGCTGGTTAACAGTTACCTACAATGCAGACGGCAGAGCTGAAAGAACATGGTAGAACGCCCAGAGGGACTTTGAGAGTCACAGGCATGCACCCTGGCTCCTGCACCTGTCTGTATGCATGCTCCCCCTCCTGTAAGGGGTTTGAGCAGTGGCAGCAGCTGAACAGACAAGGCACATCCCTGTTGCATGTACTGGGAGAGAGGACATGGAACTCTCCCATTTCAACAGGTGCCATTTCTATACGTTTCCAAAGAGTTCTATGAATATCTCATATCATTTTAATTTTGTTATAATGGGGATAACAATGAAATAACATGTAACTCTAATAATATGTCCCTTTGTATGTGTGACTCTCCTTTGAGTAACAAATTTCATCCAACTTTCACATCTATTCAGAAATAAATATGGGAAGGTAGTTTAAGCCACACATTTACCCCAAACTTCCAGAGTAACACGTTCTTACTAACTTCCCATTATTCTATAATTTCAGTTATTCAGGACTATGAAACAAGAGAAAATAAAGTTTTCAGTTCATTCTAAGACTCAATCTGTACTACTCCATTTTCACACTGCGAATAAAGACATATCCAAGACTAGGCAATTTACAAAAGAAAGAGCTTTAACAAACTTACAGTTCCATGTGGCTGGGGAAGCCTCACAATCACAGCAGAAGGCAAGGAAGAGCAAGTTACATCTTACATCGTTGGCAGCAGGAGAAAAGAGAGGGCTCGTGCAGGGCAAATCCCCCTTATAAAACCATGAGATCTCATAAGGCTTATTCACCATTACAAGAACAGCATGGGAAAGACCTGCCCCCATGGTTCAATTACTTCCCACTGGGTTCCTCCCACTACACATAGGAATTCAAGATGAGATGTGGGTGTCGGCACAGCCAAACCATCTAATTCCACTCATGGCCCCTCCCAAATCTCATGACATCACATTTCAAAACCAATCTTGCCTTCCCAACAGTCCCCTGAAGTCTTAACTCATTTCAGCATTAACTAAAAAATCCATAGTCCAAAGTCTCACCCGAGACAAGGCAAGTCCCCTTCACCTATGAGCCTGTAAAATTAAGAGCAAGATAGTTACTTCCTAGATACAATAGGGGTATAGATATTTGATAAACACTGCTGTTCCAAATGAGAGAAACTGGCCGAAACAAAGGAACGACAGTCCCCATGCAAGTACAAAATCCCTAAGAACAGTCAAATCTTAAAATTCCAAAATGATCTCCCTGGACTCCATGTCTCACATCCAGGTCACAGTGATGCAAGAGATGGGTTTCCATGGTCTTGGGCAGCTCTGCCGCTGTGGCTTTGCAGGGTACAGCCTCCTTCTCAGCTGCTTTCATGGACTGGCATGGAGTATCTGTGGCTCTTCCAGGCACATGGTGCAAGCTGTCAGTGGATCTACCATTCTAGGGTCTGGAGGATGGTAGCCCTCTTCTCACAGCTCCACTAGGTAGTACCCCAGTAGACTCTGTGTGGGGGCTCTGACCCCACATTTCCCTTCTTCAGTGCTCTAGCAAAGGTTCTCCATGAGGACCCAACCCCTACAGCAAACTTCTGCCTTGACATTCCGGCATTTCCATACATCCTCTGAAATATAGTCAGAGGTTCCTAAACCCCAATTCTTGACTTCTGTGCACTGGCAGGCTCAACACCATGTGGAAGCTGTCAAGGCTTAAGGCTTGCACCCTGTGAAGCCACAGCCCAAGCTCTATGTTGGCTCCTCTCAGCCACAGTTGGAGCGGCTGGAACACAGGGCACCAAGTCCCCAGACTGCACACACCTGGGCCCAGCCCATGAAACCGCTTTTTCCTCCTTGGCCTCTGGGCCTTTGATTGGAGGGCTTTCCATAAAGGTCTCTGACATTCCCTGGAGACATTTCCCCCATTGTCTTGACAATCAACATTCAGCTTCTCATTACTTACTCAAATGTCTGTAACCGGCCTGAATTTCTCCTCAGAAAATGGGATTTTCTTTTATATCATATTGTCAGGCTGCAAATTTTTCCAACTTTTATGCTATGCTTCCCTTATAAAATTGAATTTCTTTAGCAGCACTCAAGTCACCTCTTGAATGTTTTGCTGCTTAGAAATTTCTTCCTCCAGATACCCAAAATCATCTTTCTGAAGTTCAAAGTTCCACAAATCTCTAGAGCAGGGGCAAAATGCCACCAGCCTCTTTGCTAAAACATAACAAGAGGCACCTTTGCTTCAGTTCCCAACAAGTTTCTCATTTCCATCTGAGACTACTTCAGCCTAGACTTTATCGTCCATATCACTATCAGCATTTTAGGTAAAGCCATTCAACAAGTCTCTAGGAAGTTTCCAAACTTTCTCATATTTTTCTGTCTTTTTCTAAGCCCTCCAAACTGTTCCAACCTCTGTCTGTTACCCAGTTCCAAAGATGCTTCCACATTTTTGGGTATCTTTACAATAGCGCCCACTCCTAGTAACAATTTACTGTATTAGTTCACTTTTATACTGCTAATAAAGACATACCCAAGACAGGGCAACTTACAAAAAAAGAGCTCTAATGGACTTACAGTTCCACAGGACTGGGGAGCCTTACGCTCATGGCAGAAGGCAAGCAAAAGCAAGTCATGTCTTACGTGGATGGCAGCAGGCAAAGAGAAAGGTCCTGTGCAAGGCAACTTCCCTTTTAAAACCATCACATCTCATAAGCCTTATTCACAATCAGAACAGCATGGGAAAGATTTGCCCCCATGGTTCCATTACTTCCCACCAGGTCCCTCCCACAATACGTGGGAATTCATGATGTGATTTGGATGGGGAAACAGCCATATTATATCACAATCCCTGGAGCGGAACTCAAAATGACACCAATGCCATCACCATATCACCACCTTACCACCACCACCACCACCACCACTATCATCACTCCTGAAGATCTTTGCCTCAGAGAGTCAGTGTTATTGACAGAATTCTGTTGTATTCCTTAATTAATTGGAGGCTGAGCTAAGGCCAGAGTGTGAATATTTATTCCTGTGTGTTCCACTAGACTATCTACTTCTTGAAACCATTAGCTAGGTTTATGTGTTTCTTTCCTGCTTTCCTAGAACCTACCACACAGTCTGGCACATACTAGGCACCAGTGGACATTTGGTGGATGAATGAATGAATGGGAGTGGATAAAATACAAAGAAACTAGAGAGTAGTTCCAAAGCTCCAAGGTTCTGAAAAGCACTGTTTGAATTCTACGTAGTAGATTCCCTTTACCAGTAACTGGGCATATTATAATTGTTGTTTAACAGATAATAAGGGCAAAGCTGTAAAACAAGAAAGAGTAGAAATTGAACATTCTCTAACAAATCAAATTAATAAGAAAACATATAAAGTTGAAATACAATTTAACAAAGGGAATTGGTAATCCCCTAACAGTTCAAAGTCAAATATTATGGAATACTATATGGCCACAAATGATTACCTTAATTTTATATTTCACTTGAAGGAAAATGATCTTCAATTATCCTTTAATGCTGTCTCTAAGCCCTAGTTCAAAAACAATTCATGAAAAAAATTGTTTATTAAATTACTTTAACATTCAATAGAAAAATAATTGTCTTTGTTAAAATGATGGCATTCTAAAGTATCAAAATTAAACAAGATGCAAACTGAAATACAACTGATAACAGGAATTATGCTTTAATTTTTTTTGTATTATTACTTTCTAGTACTTATTAAGCATAGTATGAATTTTTGCTGAATAAATGGATAAATTGGTTGTAAGAGGACCCTGGGATTCCAACAGACCAATGGAGAAACTTAGAGCTTAATACTGACTGACCCATTAACTATCACTTCAAATATAAAAATATATAAAATAAACCTGGCCAGAAAATGGAGTCTCTTCAAATGCAAATTACCTACAATTACAAAGAATATTGACTGACTTGTTAGCCAATAGTCCAAATATTTAAAAATTAAAATAAACCTATCCATTAAATATGAAGTCTCTTTAAGTTCAACTATCTATAATTATAAAGAATAAGTCAAACAGTTTAGAATGAACACAAATAAAAAAAGAGAAATTTCTCCGGCAGTTCAAACACTGATGAATTTCAAGATCATAATATTTCAAATAAAGACAAGTTACGTTTGGGATTTTTCTACTTTATTCATCAGAGAGACCTGCTAACTGCCCACGACAAACATCTACTGCATATCCATTTCCATCTTGCAATTTAGACCAAGTCTTTGTAGAAATGAAAGCCACATAAAATATTCAGAGAACATTCATATCCCTTTAGGCTCAGGATGAGTTGAGCATCTCTGAAAATATTATGCAAATACAAGAATGTTTTCCATTCAGCTGGGGCTTTCAACACCTGGAGATCTTGGAGAAAGTTAATGGATGAATAGTTGAATCAGATTTATTTTCACTATGTGCCAAGTGAGGGTATAATTTTACCAAAGACATTTTCTCTTGTCCCTCCCCATTGGCTGCTCAGATGTTCCATTTTATTATAAAATTATACTACTAGGAATGTTTACATTATTATGGACATTATATTAGACCTCCACTGAAGAGCACTTTGGGCTGAGATATAGCTAATTCATTACCTTCACTTGTCTCCACAATCAATTCTGGTCACTACAGCCTAATCCATCACTTTATGAAATGTATTGATTGGTAAGATTAGGTAGACATCATTCATTTTTGTAAAAACAGGCAGAGCCAAAGCCTCCCAGTTGGTCTATGCAAACTATAAATATGACACTCTCCCTGGGGAAATGACTTTTGGATTTATTTTACCAGCTTGTTTGTCAGTGGGGCTCACTAAGGTATAGAGAGACCTCATTCTGCCAGCTAATCATGATCTTGCAGAGGATATTTAAGTCTCTTTTAAAGGCAAATTAAAATGTTTCCCATCTTACTGCATCTTTGGTGCAAGAAAACAAGTACCAGTGCTCTCTGCCACTAAGTGAGCTAGTGATTTGTTTTTCTTATATCCTTTATTAATGAGAGCAGGGGGAAGAAAATCACAACACTGAGTGTCCCAAATTTAGCAGTCTACTGCATCTTCTGTGGCTGTTTACAGTGTACCCATGGTTGCAATACAGTTAGGAGGCTAGTAAGAACTAATTAGTAGACTTCTGAACTGGGGCATAACTGCACAAAATTAGATTCCCAAATATGAAGAATTGCACATAGTATATTATGCCAGGAAGAACTGTTTTATGATAGTGGTGGCATATGCCTTTATTTGTCCCTTATGTGAAACTGTTCTCAAATAAGAATATCAGTCCCCAAATTACCTCTATCAGGAGTATCTTTGTTTACAAGATCCGTAAGTATATTGCTACACTGTGAGAAACTTCACCTTACTTCATTAGTATTTAACAGCTTTCCTTACCCACTTCCCTTACATAGTTAAAATACACTAATGCTCTTCTTAAAAGGCAAATAATAATCAAGTACTTTTCTCTGCCCTGAATAAAATTCCTTCTAGGGAGATAAATTTATTACAAATTACGATTACTTTATTATGTTGTTTTATTTTTTTAAAAAATGACTTACCCTAAATTGCATTTAGTAAAGACTACTTAATACAATTAATCATTTGTCTCCAAGAATTATTTACTTAAAACTAGAATTTGCTAAAAAGCATCACATCATTTTTTACTTGTGCCACAGAAGGTAATTGTGTAATTAGTAACTGGTTTACAGAGGCATGTTTTTCACAGAATGCTGATAACCCAGGTCTAAATTGCCCTTTCCATCCAGGATCCCAAGACACTTTATAAATCATCATATTTAAGTTGCTATTCACACCTGCTCCCGCCCACATGTAAACTGCAAATGGGGTATATTTAAAGAAGCCATTTAATACCAGGATAACTACTGCAAAGAATTCTCCACTGGAGTGAAATGCAGCAGCTTTAACAGATGCTCAAGAACAATAGATACTAGTTTTTGGTAAAGAAATAAAGAATGTCATTTCCAATTAAAACTACAGGACAGATTTAGCAGAAAAGAATGTAATTACTCATTTGGACTTTGTCCAGGATACCAGAGTTAATACTCTTTGCATTGGGGAAAACTTTCTAAAGCTTTAAGAACGCATCCATATTAGAACCGTACTTTAATATCTCAGCTAGAGCAGTTTTCAGAGAATAAAAGACACATAGAAATGGTCCTCATCACCACATCAGTTCTAATTATGATGTAATCTGTGTCTCAATAAAAAAACACTCACATGCTTCCAGAGGTTAAAAATGGGAGGAATGAGAAAGAATAGACTATTAGTGGTGAATTAGAAGATGGAACAAGAAAAGGTGCCCAGAATTAATGGACTGACATGCAGGATGGAGGTTACAGGGAAATGGTCAAAAGCGAATGAAACTAGCCAAACAGCCTTTTGTTTTGGAGTCTTGCATTTCATCCCTCATTTTAGGCATTGTTGTAAAGACAGTGCGCTAACAATTTTACTACTAAAATAATAATGGCATACCTGAAAATAACAGTAGGAATTACTCCTGGTTTGCTGAAGAACAAACTAAGGCTGAGAGAATGGAGGCAAGTGCCCAAGGTCACACAGCTGTAGATAATTTTATGTTGTACTCAGGCATTGCTATTTGGAAAATTACAAGATAGGACCAAGGTCCTTGCATACTTCTGATAATGCTAACCTTTGTCAAATGTCCACAATTGTTTAGCCCTGTTGAGGCACAAGCCAAGGAGATTCATGTGCATGTGTTTATGTGGTTTAAGAACTGTTACCTTTCTGCCTTATTATTTGCAGGATCAAAACCCACTCTCTTACCCTCAACTAGCAGATTGTGGGGAGAAAATAAAAGCGCAAAGTGACACGAGGAATAAAAATTGGAGAGAAACATTCATAATAACTATGATTAGAAGAATTGAGCACAGTCTGTAGGAAAATGCATGCCTGCCAAATCCAATTCCACTTTTACTTCCACCTCCCCTTCTACCTCCCTGACTGTAACACCCAAGGTCCTTAAACACTGACTTGGAATTAAAATGGATTGTTTGCAGCTGCTCACATGCAGGCTTATCTGCAGGCCCCGCCCAGTGTTTACATCTGGCTTCCCTTCCCAGCCTCAGTTCTTGCCAGGGAAGGCCATTTGAGAAACACCAGGACTGCAAACTGAACAGAATGCATTTTATAAGTCAGCTTGATCCTTTATCCATGGACTGAGAGTTCTTAGTGTTAAGCCATTAGCCCCATTGCCTGGTTTTTAAAGGAAGTCACTATCTTTGCTTATCCCTGTAACAGCAGTAACTGCAGGATTCAGGCCTTTGTGCTTCTTTGATTTAGTTTCCGTCAAGTTCTCTTTTTCTTCTGTCCATCTTCTATAAATTATGTGATGGTTGAGTAGAATTTCAGAGCTGAATATGGATAAAGTACTGCATTACATCTGATTGTAGCAGCTATTAGTACTTTTCAAAATCCTGTTTTTAAGCAAGTGGGAATGCACTTGCATTTGGCCAAGTGTGGCCAATGAGGGAGTCAATGGGATTAGGTCGGAATGTGGCAAGCACAGGGCATTGAGGTGCCTCAGCAGATGCTGACCTAAACCGAGAAAAAGGGCATGTCTAAATGTGAAGGAGCCTCCATTTCTCCTAAGAAAAAGATCCACATCAGACTAACTGACACTTCGCTTAGCACAATTCTACCAGCAGGTGAGAGCATAGTTAATATATCTCTGGTTGAAAGTTAAAATCACTTTGCCTCCAGCTGGACAAAAACAAGCATTAATTAAATAAATTTTATGCCTAGTTTTACAGATGCTTACTGCAAAATGAGAGGTGGACAAGAATACTGACATTGTTACAAATACAGGGAGCATAATAAATGCTCTGCTTATAAAATTTTATTCTGGAATTGGCTCGACATGTCCCTACACTTGCTCCATTAAACAGGAGGAAAACATGCCAAGGATTTTTTTTTTTTAAAATCTTTTCCTAGTTCCAAATCGTGGAGCTAATAGCCACATATTTGCATACTAATAAAGTTCTTTTTATTTGGTAACTGTTACTGTTATCAACAGCGGCACATAACTGTGATAACTATGCTCATTCTTTCAAGAATGGCAATCAATCCCTTTTGGAATCAACCATAGTACTAGGTAGAGCTGGACAAACAGCAGAGTTTTGTTTCTCCCCTTCTGAGTTTTCAGGACTTATTTGTCATTCATTCTTTCACTGAATGGGATTCTAATTTTAATGGCTTGATCAGGCTGCACTCTAACCTAATCATTTTGTTTCAGGGCTTTACAGAGTTTCCCAGCAAGATCTGAGCCCAGAGATGTAAGAAAATATATCCTGGATTCTCCAACATTAGGATTTTTGGATTTTTGAAAGAGAGGCAATCACATTAAGGTAAAATCAGTGAAAAGTCAATCACTTAATCTGTACTAACCAAACGTGTCGTAGGAAAGTACAGTACTAGGCATGAAAGTGTATACCAAGAACTAAAAAATAAAATTCAGTGTTATCTTGCAGAAGTTGGGCTACACCCACCTCTTTCCACGGTCCCTTGTGTGTGCTTCTTACATAGACCTAGCCCTGATCACACTGCACAGTCATTGTCTTTCTTTCCTGCTGCAATCATACTTCTTGATAAGACCTCGATCTCTTCCATCTTTGTATCTGTAGAATTTACCATTGTGTTTGCCACATTGCCAGGTGGGAGTGGCAGGGAGGTGTACCTAAATTCAAGTGTTTTGAGTGGACAGATGTGGGTGGAAGTTATTAGCAACGATCTCAGGACTTCCTTGAACGCCAGACATTCTGTGAAGGAAGAATTATGTATAATAGTAAGACTTCTTTTCTGAAGAGGACTGTGAGGATAATTCTCTGGTATGGGAGACACAGTGTAGACAAAGTTTATTCAAAAGATTTACTAAGCTTAATCTACCTCCAGGCATGAGGCCAGATGCAGGAAAATGTAGGACTGTGCAAGGTAGACTCAAATACTGCCCTTGGCGCTTTACAGTCTAATAAAGAAGACATACAATAATCGCCAAATCTGCCTCCACCAAGAAAACATATAGGATTACAGTAGTGGTGTGCTGGAATTTCCTCTTACCTGAAATGGCTCCTGGAAGCCATTTGTTAAAATATTCAGGTACTTTTCAATATGGTTGTTAAACTATTAGTTGCTTGAAATTGGCCATGGTAAGAGGGAAATCAGCAAACACTATAAATCTGGAACTTTTTTTTTCTTTTTAGGAGGAAAGCCAGATTACCAGCCCACCATAGTTGCAGTAATTTGTACCTAACTCTACATCTTTTCACCTCCCTTTCTCATCTATATCTGCCTGTTATCTTTAGTAGGTGATAACATAAAACTGAAGCATATTTATATGATACTTCATTTTAAAAGTTTTTATATTTTAAATTTGAGAAATGCATGTACTTTTTATATTTTTATAAAATAAAGCAAAATGCTTTATTCTTTTGATTTACATATGCCTTACACTAACAAAGATAAAATGAAAACTAATTGTCTTCAGCCAGTGCATAATGCTGTATATATATAAATAGTATTCTGTAAATATATATTGACTTGAATCACATAGAACAGGCATAAATAAAATTGAATTGAAATGAAAATGGGACTAATTTAGAATTGTCAATAAAGGCAGGATACCTTTATTTTTGTATTGAATTAAAACTAACCTTAATACTAAAAATATAGTGTCTTCTTGTATAAAAAAAGTCACTTATGTTTAATATTTATAAACTATGTAGGTCTATTGTGAACTATATACTTTTTTCATGAACGACAATATTTTGATGATCTGTACCAATTTATATCCTTAAAACTTTACTAGCAAGCAATACAACTAGAATTCTAAATTATTTTTGCAACTAGACTTTACTTGAGGCTCACGTTGTTTTAATTTGTTGAAATTTATCTGCAATTCTTGACTTACATGCATTACCAAGGTTTCTAATTTTTTCACATTTTGAAGTCATTTTTACTGCATGTTATTATCTTCACTACATGGAGATCCTGTGAAACTTCCCACTGTAGTGTGGTAGATAAGAACAAAGACCATTGTATCTGAAAGCCTTGGACTTGAATTTCAAGAAATAGAGTTTTGTTAAATTACTCATCTTTTCTAAGCTATAAATTCTTTATCAGTTAAGTGAGTATAAGGTAGTACCTGTATCACAGAGATGTGTGCTGATGACAGGAGATGGTGGATGTAGAGACTTTAATACAGTGGCATGCACATATGCAGATAAAGCTCTATAAAGGTTAGCTACTAAAACACATGGACAAGAAATAAAAGAGAAATCTGAAGTCCAGTTACCTTCAAGATCTGCAAGTTATCTACTGAACGAGCAAAACAATGAAATGAGATTGGTGGATGCACTATGAAAACTTGGAACTAGGAGAGAAAAAAAACTTGATGTAGTATTTCTAAGTATAGTCGAGGGGAAAAAAATAATAGTAACTGATATTTCTTGAACATCTACCACGTGCCAGATGCTTTTCTAGTGTTTTAGATACATTAACTCATTTAATCTTCAAAATAACCCTCCAAAGCAGATGCTCTTGCACATATTCTCATTTAGAAATGTGAAAACTAGGCTAGACAAAAGGTCTTCTCCAATAGAGAGAGAGAGACAGAGCAAATATTTGAATCTTGAGCCCAGGGAATACCTTTAGAATACACACACATACCCACGCACTCTAAGGTTTAAAAAATATACACATTATATCTATCTTAGAATATTATATATACACAAATACATATATATAAATACATACATAAAAATACACATACATACATATATATACATGCATATATACACAGCTGACCCTTAAACAATGCGGGCGTTAGGAGCACTGGCCCCCTGCCCGCCATAGTAAAAAATTTGCATTTAACTTCTGTCTGTCCAGGAACTTAACTACTAATAGCCTACTGTTGATCAGAAGCCTTACTGAGTACATCACAGTCAATTAACACATATTTTGTATCTTATATGTATTATATGCTATATTCTTACGATAAAGTAATCTAGAGGAAAGAAAATATTATTAAGAATATAATTAGCAAGAGAAAATTTAATTTCTATTCACTAAGTGGAAGTGAATCATCATCAAGATCTTATCCTTTTTTTCTTCACAATGAATAGGCTGAGGAGGAGGAAGATGAAGAGGAGTTGGTCTTGCTGTCTCAGGGGTGGCAGTGACAGAAGAAAGTGCATACGTAAATGGACTTACACAGTTCAAATCTGTGTTGTTCAAGGGGTAACTGTATTATACATACATTGTGTGTGTGTGTGTGTGTGTGTGTGTGTGTGTGTGTGTGTATTAAGTACAAGGTGTTTACTTCCAGGCTGTATTCTAGCCTTTTTCAGAAAAATATAAATTCACTTAATATTTATAACAATCTTATGATATAGGCACTATCACTATTCTTAGTTTATAAATGCAATAGCTATAACTGAGTAACAGACAGGTTAAACAACTTGTCTAAGGTCTCACAGTTAGTACATGACAGAGTTAAGCTTAAACCTAGGCAGTCTGAATCAGCTTCAGAATCCACTAGCTACATGGCAGCTGTAAGCTTCAGTTAAAAGGAACTGTAACAGCCCATTTCCATCAGCAAGCACATATCAATTGTGAAAACAACAATGAAGTTTACTAAACAAACTTCCAGAAGATTCGTCCAGAAATAATGATTTCACTATATGGAAAACTACTTATTACTTGCTACAATCTAGTTATTATTGTTTTTCCACAGGGCTCTCTATACAGAGATATATGCTTGAGTATTTGAATATTTGAATTCTTAGGACACAGTTATATTTCTCAAAGAAAATTAGTAAACTGGCATTCCTGGATTTATATGTCATTCTCTTCTGAGTCTGATTAATGTGAATTTCCTCCTGGGCGATCATGTTTCTCAGTCTTTGGCTGTACTATAAACAATGTTAAGTTCCCTAAAGTAGAGTTCTCCCTTGGTATTCTTGAGAAGTTGGTTTCAGGACTACCCTCCACACAACAAAATCTAGGGATATCCATCCCTTACATAAAATGGTTTAGGATTTGCCTATAACCTATGCACATTCTCCCATATATTTTAAATCATCTCTAGATTACTTGTATTACATAATATAAATAGTATATAAATAGCTGTTATACTGTATTCTTTTACATTTATATTTTTATTGCTGTATTAGTTTTTTAATTTTTAAAAAAATAGTTTGGATTCATAGTTTGTTGAATCCACAGATGCCAAACAGTGGATACACCGGGCTGACTGTGATACCAACCATGACGACTTTATGAAACATCCAGTATCCTTTCTCGTGTTTCACTGCTTCGCCTTATTTCCATTAGCTATAAAAATGAAAATACCTTTCCTTATTTGTATTGTTACTGCTAAGAGAAGATTTAAAGAGACACTTGAATAAAGATTTTTATTTAAAGCTAACTTTTAGCTTGTTAGGTTTCATTAATTCTTCGTGGATAAGCTACAACATTGGTCAGAACATGATTCTTGGACGGTTGACTGCTTTTAATTGTGTACATTATCTCTGTGTCTAGGCATAGAGACTTAATTTTTCTAGTTCTAAGGATTTGTTTTGAAGCAAAACAACCTTTCACTAAACTCTAGAATAATCCTCTCTCTGAAGCCTGCTCTCCATCTGTGTCCCCAAGTTTAAAACTCTCCCCTTCCATCTGCTAAATTCAATAATGACTTTAGCACCAAGCAGCAGGTCGAACAAATATGCTGGCTCAAAACGGAATCCTGAAAATGAATCTCGCATCCCTGCTGCAGAATCATCTGTGTTTGCTGTTCTGCCCCCATTAATCTCCAGGGAATAAGAGTGAGAAACATTACAAGGGATAAAGGAGAGAGGGAGGATTTTTATAATTAATTGAAAACAATAATAGCGTAAAAGTCATCAGCCTTTTGCGTGCATAAAAACAGCTTTGTAAAACAACGACGAGAACAAAAAATGAAGATGCCACAGCTACAGCTCTCTTCCCAAAACAAGCTAGATGGGAGGGCGTGCGAATGCACTCATACACACCCACCCTTAAGAAACATCTTTTGAAATCTTAACAGAAACTTACATAAAGGACAAAAATCCCACCTGCCAGATTGCTGATTAGAATCTACAGAAGTACAGGGTGGAGTCATAGGTACATAGAAAAACAAAGTCAAGAAATCACTTAAATGTTGTAGTACAGAATTTTCATATTTCTATCAAAAATAATTTCTCATAGAACAATTTGAAATACCATCTTTTATTCTTAAAATACCTGAATCATTAAAAAACACAGAATCTGTCAGCACATTCATGCTGTCTCTTCCAGCTGTTTGACTTTTTAAAGTCATAAATTGTTCTTCTAGTCTTGTAGTTGAATTTAAAAAAAATTGTTTCTAAACATCCTCGGGGGCACAAATAAAGCATGTATATTCTTTTCCCTCCTTTCTGACCGCAGCACATTTTCACATACTGTGAATGTTTTTGAAAAGAACCTTCTTGACACAAGTTCTTCAAGTGAAAGATTGGTAGATTGAAAACAAAACAGAAAATGAGCTGTGGAGAAAGGGAAATTCTTTTGCTCTTTCCTATAAAATTTTTCTTGAATTTCGTCATTATTCATAAAATCATAGGCTTAAGTACCATTCACTGGTCACTCAAACTTTAGAAAGCCTTTTTGCAATGTTTTGCCATTTTTTGCCTTGTAACTCTGGCACCCCCTGCCAACCTTACACATCACTCCCACTTACCATCTCATTTATTTACATTTGTCCGTCCTCATTCACCATCCTCCTGCAGGTAGGCAATAACTTGAGTTGCCCTGAACTCAATTTAAGCTAACTTATTTTATTTATTTTCCTGCAAATGTATTCAGCTTCTTCCCCTTTCTTACTTCCAAACTCTATGATATTAATATGCTTTTTCACATCCATCCGTTTTATTCTTATCACATTTCTTCCATTTTTTGTTTTTTTTTCTAATGCCACTAATTATATGCTAGTAGGTAATAGCATACTTTAGATTTACTTGTGAATTACATCTAGATGATCATCTATAGAAAATGTAAAAATATTTAATATGTTATTTAACTTGTAAACTTCAAGAAGGAAAGGAATAGAATCAGCATAATTAGTTCATACAACAGAAAGCACAATATCTGTATTTTTAAAATCATGTCCTTTGCAGCAACATGGATGGAGCTGGAGGCCATAATCCTAAGCAAATTAACACAAGAAAAGAAAACAAAATACCGCATGATCTCACATCAGTGGGAGATAGCACTGAACACACATAGACATGATTATAAGAACAATAGACACCGCAGACTATGAGATAGTGAAGGGAGGGGAGGTGGGTTAAAAACTACCTGTTGGGTACAATGCCACTACCAGAGTGACGGGATTCATACTCCAAACTTCAGGATCATGCAACAGTACCAAGCAACAAAGCTGCACATGTACCCCCTGTATCTACAAAGAAGTTGAAAAATTAAAAATAATAAAAGTAATAGTAACTATGAGAGTGGACAAAGAAAAGTGTAGTGTGGAGACAGAAGATGTTGGCTCAGTGAAGACTGGGACTCTTCTTCCTGATCTCTGCCTTTCACTTTTCTATTCTTTTACTTCCCTCTTTAATTTTTCCTTTCTTTTTCTGTTGTGTGTATAATTTTTTTCTTTCTTTAGCCTCTGCCCTTGTGTTTCTAACTTATTTCTACCCTCTCTCTTCTTAGTCATCTTCATTTTTGTTTCAGTAAAGTGCAGGGTGTAGTTGCCATGACATTTGGTGGCAGAGTAACAGCACTTAAAAATATAGAGATATAGACCAATGGAACAGAACAGAGGCCTTGGAGGCAATGCCACACATCTACAACCATCTGATAGTCAACAAACCTGACAAAAACAAGCAATGGGGAAAGGATTCCCTGTTTAATAAATGGTGTTGGGAAAACTGGCTACCCATGTGCAGAAAGCAGAAACTGGACCCCTTCCTGACACCTTACACTAAAATTAACTCCAGGTGGATTAAAGACTTAAATGTAAGACCTAACACCATAAAAACTCTAGAAGAAAATCTAGGCAAAACCATTCAGGACATAGGCATAGGCAAGGACTTCATGACTAAAACACCAAAAACATTGGCAACAAAAGCCAAAATAGACAAATGGGACCTAATCAAACTCCACAGCTTCTGCACAGCAAAAGAAACAATCATTAGAGTGAATTGGCAACCAACAGAATGGGAAAATATTTTTGCAATCTACCCATCTGACAAAGGGGTAATAACCAGAATCTACAAAGAACTAAAACAGATTTATAAGAAAAAAAACAAGCCCATTCAAATGTGGGTGAAGAATATGAACAGACACTTGACAAAAGAAGACATATATGAGGCCAACAAACATATGAAAAAATGCTCATCATCACTGGTCATTAGAGAAATGCAAATCAAAACTACATTGAGATACCATCTCACGTCAGTTACAATGGCGATCATTAAAAAGTCTGGAGACAACAGATGGTGGAGAGGATGTGGAGAAATAGGATTACTTTTACACTGTTGGGAGTGTAAATTAGTTCAACCATTGTGGAAGACAGTGTGGCGATTCCTCAAGGACCTAGAAATAGAAATTTCATTTGACCCAGCAATCCCATTACTGGGTATATACCCAAAGGATTATAAATCATTCTATTATAAGGACACATGCACACGAATGTTCACTGCAGCACTGTTTACAATAGCAAAGACTTGGAATCAACCCAAATGCCCATCGATGATAGACTAGACAGGGAAAATGTGGCACATACACACCATGGAATACTATGCAGCCATAAACAATGATGAGTTCATGTCCTTTGTAGGGACATGGATGAACCTGGAAACCATCATTCTCAGCAAACTGACACAAGAACAGAAAATCAAACACCGCATGTTCTCACTCATAGGTGGGTGTTGAACAATGAGAACACATGGATACAGGGAGGGGAACATCACACACTGGGGTCTGTTGGGGGGAACTAGGGGAGGGACTGCCGGGGGTGGGGAGTTGGGGAGGGATAACATGGGGAGAAATGTCAGATATAGGTGATGGGGATGGAGGCAGCAAACGACATTGCCATGTATGTACCTATGCAACAATCCTGCATGTTCTTCACATGTACCCCAGAACCTAAAACACAATAAAATATATATTTAAAAAAAAAAAAACTAAAAACTAAACCCACACACCAAAAAAAAAAAAAAAAAAAAAAAGGCTGTCTTTTATACAAGCATGCTTGAATCTCTTCTTTTTGGAAATTAAATAACTAAACTGATAACCCTTTTGGTAAATAGTTTAGAACACAGCATTGCAAAGTAATAATTAAGAAGATGCATATGTGTTTCTTTGTCAGTAAATACATTTTAAACACTGCTGATATTATTAACATTCACAACTCACCCTAAGGGTTAAACTGTTGATAAATTATCATCTGATAAGTTTCTCCTCAGCCCTGGTTTTATATTTGATAAGTTTAGTCACTGGAAAAGCAGAGAATAAAAGGAGAGAAAAACATAAGATGAGGTCAGTAGATCTCTCCAGGATTGCTTTCTGCTATATGAATTACTTCCACACTAAACTGCATTTGGGGTTTTCCTTTTCCTTTTTTCAATCTAGATATGGTATATACTTTCACTCCAAAGAGTAAAAGTTCTCAAAACAGAAGCCTAAGGAAAAATTTCTGCTCTGCCACTTAACAGCTCTACTACTTTGAGCAAGAAATTATAGCACCTATACTTTAGTGTCTTTATCTATAGTTAGGAATAATCACATACATTTCAATGGTTGCAGGGTGACTAAACCAGGATAACACAAATTAAATATCTGACATTTATAATTGCCCACTTAATATTAGTTCTTGTTTCTATTTGAAGGTGGTTCATTAGCCTGTATGTTGTAATAATATTTTCAGGTGAGTCACAGTAAGCACATAGCTACATTTTAACAGTCAGATATATTATTACACCATGTGGTTATAGCCCATAAATGGAAAGAAAGTACTGTCAACTTCAAAAAATTCCCTCTAATTACCCTCTTTCTGTAACCTTTAGAGAGTCTAATGTAATTTGCATACAATGACTAAAGTTATTGCCAGGGTGCCACTTTGCCAATTTCTAGCCGCAAGCCTAGAAATTGTATTTTAACTGTTTTCTACAAAGGTTAATGTCATATATTACAGAAATGTAGAAAAATAACTGTAGCTCTATTTCTGATGTCACATACTATTTTTCTAAAGCTATTTTGTCTTCGTTAATTCAATTAAAAACTTGATCTAACTGACATATAGAAAAACACTGTATTAAACAATTGTAAAATATACATTATTTTCATGTATATAAGGAATATTTACCACAACTGGTCATATGATAGACTATAAATCAAATGGGCTAAAAAAAGTCAAATTATTGAAATCATACAGAGTATTGCCTATGACAATAAATTAAGTCAGAAATTATCAAGAAGATAACTAGGAACTCTCCACATAGTGGAATGTAAATGCATTTCTAGATAACCCATAGTTCGAAATAAATGCAATTCAATTTAGAGAATATTTCAAAGCAAATAATAGTGAAAGTATGACATATCAAAACTTGTAAAGCAAAAGACTACTTAGAGAGAAATGTATAAAGTTAATACCAGTCATTAGAAACAAAAAAGCTAAATACTAATGATCTACCCATCCATCTCAAAAAGACATTTAAAAAGAATAGCATCGGGCACAGTGGCTCATGCCTGCAATCCCAGCACTTTGGGAGGCCAAGGTGGGCGGATCACTTGAAGTCAGGAGGTTGAGATCAGCCTGACCATGGAGAAACCCCATCTCTACTAAAAATAAAAAATTAGCGGGGTGTGGTGGCATATGCCTGTAATCCCAGCTACTCAGGAGGCTGAGACAGGAGAATTGCTTGAACCTGGAAGGTGGAGGTTGTGGTGAGCCAAGATCATGCCCACCACACTCCAGCCTGGGCAACAAGAGTAAAACTCCATTAAAAAGAAAAAGAAAAAAAAAAAAAAAAGAACCAAAGTTTAAAAAAATAAAAACAGTATATTTTAAAATATTGTAATACAAATATATGGGTGTGTATGTATATAAAAAATAAAGGGGTCCAATGAAGCCAAAAGTTGTTTCTTTGAAAAGAATAGTACTATTTACATACCCTTAGCAAAGCTATTCCAGGAGAATGCAAAAATAACCAGTATCAAATGTTAAAGGTAGTGTCACTACAGATCAGGCAGACTTTAAAAAGACAATATAAACATACTACAAACAACTTTATTCCAACAATGTGGTTTTACATGGCCAAAATGTAAAACTACTATGAAAACATAACATCAAGAATTATGCAAGAGGGCATATGTACTGCCCAAATCTCAGTTTCTAATACCAATTCTTTAATAAAATAAACCAAGATTCTTCGGGGAAATAGCTGATTTTAGGACTGGGGCAGAAAATATACAAAATGAACCTGGAACATGTGGTGCTAGAAAATAAGAAGGTATTCAGAACACAAACAAATATACAATAACAAAAAATCTCACAATAATGTTTGTGTGTTAAAGGAGTACCGTATGTATTGAACTGAAAGAGCTCCCAATTGTCCAACTGGCACAATTTGAACAACCTCGACAAGAAGTATTATAACCCAACGTATAAAATAAACATCTATGAACACATACTGATAGAAACAATTGAATAAATTTGAGAAAATAGACACATTTCCTATCCTAAGAATTTCAATATATGTAAATACCCTAATCTTAAGGAATATAATTCCATGCTGTTTAATTATGGGCTACACATGATGACTTTCTTCAAAATGTACTGTTCACAAAGGGAGGAGATACAAGAGTAAGCGTGCCATGAAGAGAAATGAGAACCACTGCCTCACCTCAGGTGATGCAAGTGAACATCAACAGTAATGAATCATATTTATAGTGTGCATCTTTCATGTGATGTAATGAGAACGGCACTTTACTCCTGCTGTCTTCCTCTCATTAACACACATTAGAACACATTACCCCAGTCTAGTCATGGGGAAAACATCAGACAAATCTCAGTTGAGGAATATTCTACAGAATGCCTAGCCCTCAAAACTGTCAAAGTCAACCAAAACAAGGAAAGTCGGAGAGATTTTTACATGACATTCAGGAGACATGGTCACTAAATGTCATGTGATGACCTGGACGGAATCCTGAGATAGAAAAAGGACATTAGGAAAAAGCTGAGGAAATCTGAATGAAGTATGGATTTTGATTAATAAAATAAAAAAAAATTTGCTGGAGAAAAGGAAAGGGGAAAAAAGACAACTGTAGAAAACAATTATAGAATAATAAAGTAAATCTTTGAATAAGATATCAGATATGCTTGTTTTGTGTAAGAATATCAAGCATCTCTATCCTCATATCTCACTTATTATGGAGGAAATCTCAGCAATGAATAGCCTTGTATAGGAAACATGTGGGGAGAATATTAGAAAAGTTGAACACATTTTGTGCTCTGAATAAATATTAAATATCACATCTAGAGGTGAAAAATTGCTTTGTAAAACAGAATATAGACTTTTATCCTGTATTCCATATGTGAGAATGTACTATGGACATTCTTTTCTGGACTACTATGAAGTAAAATGTTAAAAAATGAACAAAAAATGGAAAACTGAATAGTTCTATACATTTGAGGTATAGATACTAAAAACCTTGCATATACTTATGTTTTATTCTATATAGAAACAAAAAACTTTCCTGCAAAGAAGCCCTAGACCCCAATGTTTTCATTTATATGAAATTAAAAAACAATTCCAGTTTGTTGTAGCTCAGATACATTGTTCCCTACACCAATACATATATAAAGTCTGTATAAAAGTTTATATATAGTTATTATATATAAAAGTTTCTCATATACATATACTTATAAAACCAGCAAAGATAATACCTGACAGGGCTATTTCAAGAAACAGAAATTATAGGTCAGCTTCTCTCATAAACATATATGCAAATGAAAAACAGCGAAAGAATCCAGCAACATACAAAAATTATATCACAACTAAATTTCATCATTATGGTAATGTGATATTGGTTTAACATTTGAGAACTGATAATTCACCATATTAATAAAAGGAGAAAGAGCACATAATCATGTCAATAGAAAGGAAAAAAGCAAAGCATGTGCAAAACTTTCATCTCATTCATGATTTAAAAAAATGTATAAACAACTCTTCCCAAACTGGAGGATAAGCGGAAGTCACATAATATAGACTTATGATAAAGTATATCTTTAAAAAATCAGAATGATTATTTTACTTTATAATGAAATATTAACCCCTTTACCCCAAGTCTGAGAATAAAAAAAGATACTGGCTATCACCATTTCTATTAAATATTTCAACAAACATCCTAGCCAGAACCCAAAAATAGTAATTTTTTTAACTTATAATTTTATGATTATATAATAGTTGTAAATATTTATGGGGTACAGATGATATTTTGATATCAGCATACAATATATAATGATCAAATCTGTGTAATTGAAATATGCATCACCTTGAACACTTATTATTTCTTCATGTTGGAAACATTCCAAAACTATCCTTCAGTTATTTTGAAATATACAATAAATTAATTGTTAACAGTAGTCACCTTATCGTGCTACCAAACTTTTCAAAAACAAAAGAACTACAAAGAAAAAAATGAAGGCATCACGATTTTCAAACAACATAGTTGTGAATAAATAAAATCCAAAAGCACATTGAAATAAATATTACTTTAAATATACATGAATTTAGCAAGGTCGCTGTATACAAGGTCAACACATACATGTGCACATACATACATATACACAACACTAAAAAATAAATGGAAAATAAATCACCCTTTAAAACAGCAAAATTAAAAAAATGAAATATGAAATATCAAGAAATACCTCTACAAAATGTATGCAACACTTCTTATAGAAAGCCCTAAAACATTATTGAGAGAAAATAAAAAATACCCAAATGGAGAAATAAACCTTGTTTCTAGATTGGAACATCTAATATTGTAATAATGTAAATGTCCCCAAATTGATTCATTTATCCAATGTCTAATTGTAGTAAAAATTGTAGCAGGTGTATGTGTGTGTATTTGTGTATGCTTGTGTAAACTGAACAGCTGGTTTAACATTTCATACAGAAATTAAAAGGCCCCAAAATAGCCAGGGACTCTACTTTCTTGAAGAAAGACATTCAAAGAACCTGTGCAATCATACATAAAGAGTTACAAAAAAACTACAGTAACTAAGATTTGGTATTGATCAAAGAAACGTAATAGACCAGTAGAACAAAATAGATAATCCAGAAATAGACCCAAATCACAAATGAATAAAAGATCAGGTTTTCAATAAAGGGTATTAGGTCAACTGGATATCCATAAGCAAAGAGAAATGAATATTGGCTTTTACATCATATATAGAAAATTAATTTCTATTAAGTTACACATTAAAAGAAAAAAGTGATACAATAACACTTATAAAAATTAACATAGGAAAATATATTCTTGGCCTTGGAGTAGGAAAGCACTTATCAAACAGAACCACTAAAAAGATTAATCATGAAGAATAAGACTGAAAACTGGACTTCTCTTCATGAAAAGGCACCATTAAAAAAATAAAAATACAAGCTACAGAGTGGGAGAATTCATGAACTGACAAAGGACACTACCTAGTTGCTATGGGTGTGTAGCAGATTTTTTCTTTCTTTCTTTCTTTCTTTTTTTTGGGGGACAGAATCTCTCACTGTTGCCCAGGCTGGAATGCAATGTCGCAATCTCAGCTCACTGAAACATTCGCCTCCCAGGTTCAAGTGGTTCTCCTGCCTCAGCCTCCCGAGTTGCTGGGATTACAGGTGCCTGCCACCACGCTCAGCTAATTTTTTGTATTTTTAGTAAAGGCGGGGTTTCACTATGTTGGCCAAGCTGGTCTTAAATTCCTGACCTCATCATCCTCCTGCCTCAGCCTCCCAAAATGCTAGGATTACAGGCGTGAGCCACTGTGCCCAGCAAATTATTTTATTATTTAATCGCAAAAATACCCCACAACTGTTTTAATATACTCTTGCATTTGGTTGATCAGAAATTAAGAAATGACATAGTGGGGACGCCTTGATCTTCTATGTCTGAGACCTCAGCTGAGAAGACTAAAAGGCAGAGAGTGACTAGATATCCGGAAGCTGCAATCATCTGGAAATCCCCCTCACTCTGATGCCTGGACTGCTGAGCATGCTTACAGATGTCCTCAACAACATGCTCAGGGTAGATCTTCAGTGTGGTGGCTCACAGCTGTAATCCCAACACTTCAGGAGGCTGAGGTGGGCAGATTACTTAAAGTCAGGAGTTCAAGACCAGCCTGGCCAACAGGGTGAAACCCTATCTCTACTAAAATACAAAAATTAGCAGGGTATGGTGGTACACATCTGTAATCCCAGCTATTTGGGAGGCCGAGGTACGAGAATCACTTGAACTCAGGAGCAGGAGCTTGCAGTGAGCCAAGATCAGGCATTGCACTCCAGCCTCGGCAACAGAGTGACACTCTGGTCACAAAAAAAAAAACAAAACAAAACCGGGTGGAACTTCTTACATGTTGGTTCAGGGCTTCAGCACAAATATCCAGCAAACAAAGTAGAGGCTATACCGTCATTTATAACTTAGCCTCGGAAGTCACATAGTATTGCTTTTGCCGTACTGTTTCGGACACAGCAACTACAAGCTCTCCCAGAATCAAGGGTGAAGACAAAGACCTCACCTTAAGATAAGAGGAATGTCAACAAATTGTGTGGTAATTTCTTTAACTACCACAGCCATATATAGAATCTATATAATGCTTTATATCATTTTGACAGAAACAGAGAATAGGAAGAAAATAGTCCCAAGTCTTGAAAGTGTGAAAGTAGATTAGTGTTATATATTATATGAACTCTATTAACTTACTTCTATATTCAGAGATTATGATGTTGGACAATACATAACTTTATAGAGGTCTAGAGGAAATTGCTAAGTGAACTGGTTCTGATGATATAATTTGTAAGAGGTAGAAAAAGAGAAATAAATTAACGTCTAGCCTTTCCTCCCAGTCAAGAAGAGGCTTTTGCAACTATGACCTATTTTTGGGAGTTCAGGTTAAGCCTGTGTTAATAACAGCAGACGATGTTTACTAGGTCATCTACTCAGCCCTCCTGATTCCCTGATTCTGGAAAACACTCTATTTTCTGGGTAATGTTTCACATATATTGTTAGAGCAGAAACAGCTTTGTCCACGTAACATGATTCTCTGCTACTCTAAATGACAGATTAAAAGTGGGCCCACTACTTAATCTAGAACAATCATCTCTTCCTCTAGTTGGACCAACTGTATAGTTTGAATTGGGCTTGCATGTCATTTTTCTCTGTTTGGTTGACCAGATTGGGAACCAGAAAATTCACAAGCTATCATCAGCCATGTTTTTCACTCTGTGGACTCAGAAGTAGATAGTCAGCCTGCAGGGATGAAGAATGCTGAAATAAGATGCACAAAATGGAGCAAAAATGAAAAACATGGAAAGAAAATGGAGTGCCATGAAATTTCTGGATTCATCTTTTCCTTCAGTACAGAGTATTTCTCTGCTTTATGAAACACTGTTGTATTCTCATATAGTCGTTTTTGTTTAACTAGGCTTTTGAACCTACAAATCAAATACATTTAAGTAATGAAATAATAAAAAATACCTGAATATTTAGTCCCAGGCAATAGGAGGCTTAATAGGAAAATGATTGTCTGAAGCATATTGATAGCTAATATTTATTGATGATTTACTTTATCCCACTGATCATATAGTTAACTAATAACACACATTAGAGGTGATAAATATGAAGCTTAAGTAATGTACTCAATTTCACACTAGACAAGAAAAGAGATGAACTTTGAACCCAGGTTAGGCTAGGCTAAAGCCTTTGCTTTTGGCTACTATGGTCTATTAACTTTATCAAATTCTAGAAGATAAATACTGAGCAAAATCTAGATTTGAAATGAAAGTCAGAACAAGATGTAGCCTGGAGACATTTTTGCTCCCAAACATAGACTTTATAACAGAGCTATGAACAAGCTATGGGGCAAGATAAGCTCTTAAACAAACCAAACATAATTAGATATTTTAGATCAATGCCTTAAAATTATTTTTAGGCAGAGCAAAGGACCTACCCAGCCTGTTACCACTTTTGTGAGATAAAGATGCATCGATGTACAAATTTTTATGCACTTGACTTGGAATTAGAGGTATTGTGGACTCATATTTTGACTGCAGCCCATATATTTCTAAAGTCTAGTAATTAGATAATTATAAGCCAACATTTTCAATGACAACAATATGCATCACTACTCATTGTAGGGTTAATGAATCCACTCACAACAAGCTAGATTAAACATGATAGAGCTAAATTAACACTTGTTTAGAAACAAAACCAAAAATTTTTTACAAATGAAAAAGACTGTGAAAAAAATAACACTGATGTTATACCTGTAACAACTACCATCAAAATCCTTCTGTACTATTCTAAGCATTCTAGCCCTCTGCTTTATATGTACTAGGAGCTCTACAATGTTGCATAGGAGGTAACATTCTTAATAGAATAATACACAAGTGTCCCCATAAAACTATAGTTAAGTTCTTGTTTTGTTTAGGAATATAAATTATAGTAATTCAGAATATCACAACAATTTTGTGGTGACTTTTACTAAGCTGACAATCAAAAATTAAAGTGTCTCTGGAACTGAGCATCATCGACCCAAAAGAACCAAAGAAAGTACTTACATTTTGAAGAAAATTCACAGGCTATGAGATACTTACAAGAAAACCCTGTTCTGAAATTGAAGAATTGCTATTTCAAATATAAAAATCATCATGGGTAAGGCATAGGGATGAAATAAGGATGAAAATGGCCTAACTAAAGCAGACGCCATATGGTAGAAAGAGTGGAAATAACATTTTTTAGGTGAAAGGGGATGGACTGTGAAAGACTGAGCTATAAGCAGAGAAGCTTTAACATATTGAGCTTTAGGAATTATAGAAAGTTCTTAATTGGAAAAATAATGGGTTATACTTTAAGGAAATTTGTGGGAGCATCTGAGTGCAGGTTAGATTGAGACTGGACACAGTGAAGCCACAGGACCACACAGAAAGCCTTCACAGCAATTAGACACTGCATGAAATGCTCAGAGCACAGTGATCACATGGGGCCTGGAGATGAATGATCTGGTCCGAAGAATGTGATAGAAATAAATGAGGGAAAAGGAAAATGCAAGAGTCAAAACCTAGCAGAGTGGGAGTGTGGTGGTTCTAATCATGTAAATGAAGTAGAAAAATGACTGCAAATGAAATCCTGCTCCAAGCAAAAATGTCAAATTTGTATAACTATGGAAATTTAAATAAATATACGTTTTTGAGCTAGTTGAATAAGTAGCTGAGTTAGGACCAGGATAAGAGGTCGAGGCTGGAGATGTAGATAAGAGAATTAGACAATGAAAGCAATGTTAATTGAATCCCTAAAGAATAGTAAAATACATGTGTAGACTGAATACATAGAGGAAAGAAAAGGTTTGAGCACACAGATTTAGAAAACCTTATTGTTAGTAGGCAGAAAACAGAGAAGAGACCCTTGAAAAAGAGAACAAGAAGGAGGGGCCAGGGCAGGGAAGGGTAAGGAGAAATAATAGAAGTGCAGAAGACAAAAGAATAAAGCATTTTAAGAAAAGCGGATGGCCTATGCAAAATGTTAGACTTCAAAGGAAAATAAAGCCTGGGGGAAAACCAGTGCAGAGTCAGGAAGGACATTTCAATATCTAGCAAGTGAAAATATTTGAGCAAAATGTAGAAACATAAGATTGATTATAGGGCTTCAGAAAATAAGTAGGTAGGAAATGGAGGCAGAGGTACAGATGGAAGGTTCAAGGGGTTGGCAGCAAAAAGGGAGACAGTCTAAACAGGAGTTAGAAAGATGCATTAGCAATACCAAACAAGGATTGTATTAAGAGAGGTTATCCTCTAAATACAAAGGGTGCTTAAGTAGATGAAAGTTCTTTATTAATTATGCTGTGCAATGTTCTATTTTGTCAAGAAGAGTTTTAATAAAACAATTGATGAGCAGCATCTTGACATTTTAGAGTCTGTAAACCAATGTTTTCTCTTTAAGGCTAAGTAAAAATATTAACTGTTGGAGGAGATATTCCTCCATGACATATTTAGTAAAATGTTATTTTATTAACAGCTTCATTAATCCATGCATTCAACCATCATATAGAGTCTGCCTCAGATTTTGTCATTTGAACGAGGGCATCTGTTAATTTCTGCCATCACTGAGCCATTTTACATTTGTTCTAAATGGATTTCATATTATTGGTTTTACTCAATTTCTCAAATTTAATCAGGGTATAATGTGTGCTGATCCAAACCACATCATGTTACAATGCTGTTATACTTGTTACGTCTTTAAATTATGCTTCTTTTACTTGTTTCTATTAGTTGTTAATGACAGTATTCATTAATATTATATTTAGAGGTGTGTTATTAAAGACTCAGTACAACATGTCCTTCCAGATTGATAGTAGCCTATCAATGCTTCCTAGAAGGGTGGTGTTCAATTATTTTTCAGTTATACAATCTATAAGGTTGTCACTTCTTTCCAATCAACATTGTTACTTTCCTCCTTTCCTTCTGTTAATTCTGTTCGACCTTCGTCTCATTAATTCCTTAGTTTTCCATTATTGCACTGGGAAAAAAAATGAACTTATTTGGCCTAATTTGTTTGCCTCAAACATATTTGGCATCACTGTGATAGCAGATGGGTATAAAAATATATGCATGTATATACACTTTGCCTCTCTTCTTGGCAAGTGAATTAGTCCACAATGTTTTCTGTAGCCCATCTCACATTTAATGTCACAGAAGGGATTCATCTCTTGGCAGTGAACATTAGTAGCCTGAAGAAAGGGGGTCATAAATCCCATTTTCATTTTTTATTAAAATCATACTATGTCAGGGTGTAATTTTCTTTTTGTGATACAGTGTAATTTATTCAGTGACCTTGGACCATGTTCCTTTACTAATCTGAAAGGTTGAATCAGTGTACTAACGATTTCTGCAACTTGACACAGTTTCTTCTAATATAAAGCCTTCAAAAGCTCAGCTTTTAGCTGAATACTCAACGATGAAAGGAATAATATAGGTGAATTTAAACAGGAAAAGAAAGGGCCAGTGTAAACTTTTTGAAAATGAAACAAAATCTGTGAGTCACACAGAAAAATAATAGTTTTTAAATTAAATATAAAATATATTTATTTTTTATATTTATATACACCTTTTATAAACCTACTATCTACATACTGAAATATCAATCTGGTCAACCTCGTTTACTGTCTTCAGCCTCTTTGGTTTCAGTCTATACATTATCTTGCTGTCCCTAATTCCTAAACAAATATATTAAAAAAAAAAAAACCATGAAGGGACTCAATGAATAAATAAAATGGCTAAACCTAAGTTTCCTGTAATAATTTCAGTTTTCTTTCTAAATAAAAGTTTAGTCATTACTAATAACTTTTTTCTTTTTTAAAAACACATCTATTTATTGGCAGTCTAATGTAAAAGTTTGAAAAGGTAAAGAACAGGCAGTCATTTTGGTAGCTCAGAGTGATGGTGACATGATGCCTCCAGACTGTGGCCAATGTAGTCTATCTTCTGATACAGGCTTGCTACCTGTAACACTTTTCTAATACGTGCAGCCCTGATTCAATTCAAAGTTCAACCACAAGCTGTCAATTTCCTGCCTTGTCTTATGTCAATCTCATCTATTCGGCAAAACCCAAACCCAGATTAAATTTCCAGCCTTCTTTCCCTTCTAATCCAAAGTAAACAATTCTTGGTGAAAATCACAAGGCTACACCATATATTCATGATCTTATTTTAAATAATAAGCCAACAACTCAGAATTAGATATTTGTGTAGCTATGTCTATGTGTATCAAAAGCATGAGCTATGTTTTTTTAAACTATTGTTCAAATCATTAGTAAAGTAAGTTATAAAATTAGTTCAGTAGTACGGACATGCATTTTTATTTTTTAGCAAAATATGAGAGTAGACAATAAAAATCAGACTGCCTTGCTTGTAGTAAACCAAAGATATTCTTTCTTAAAACATACTTTAGTTATGAATGTGCATCATGGGTTATACTGTAAAATGAAATCTTTGCTGCGGTTTGTGGTCAAAATCGTTTTCTGGTATAGAACTATACAGGATATTGGTGAGAATGTGGTACAATTGGAATGCTTAGGCACCGCTGGTGGAGATGTAACATAGATTAATCACTTCTTTAGATAAAAACTACAGTTTCTCATAGAGTTAAAGGTATACTTACCATATGACCAAACAACTCTACTTCTAAGTATTTACACAAGATAAAAAACATATATGAACAAAAATATTTTGTTCATAGGTGCTTCATTCATGGTAGCCAAATAACCAACTAACTCTGGAAATAACCCAAATATCCATCAACTGATGAACTGATAAACAATTTGTAGTACATCCATACAATGGATTACTTTTCAGCTATTACATGTTCTAACTACTTATACATGCAATGAAAATCAATAAAATATTATGCTATATGCAAGACAGCAAAAATATAATATGTAATATTTTATATTTATATTAGCTTAGAAATGTCAAAAACCATAGTGACTGAAAGGTCAGCAGTTGCCAGATACTAGGGATGAGGGAAGGGTTATAATTACGAATGGTAAGAAGGCAACTCTTGAGTAAATGGAAATGTTCTATATCATCATTGTGGTTGAGAACACAGAGCTGTATACATTTCTCAACATCCATCAAAATATACAGCAAAAATTACTAAATATTAGTGTGTGTAAAGTATCTATTAATAAAGCTGAATTTAAAAATACTAAGAAAAGAACATATGTTTTTATAGGTCTTTTCATACGCTTGAAATGACAAATCTATTCTACAGTAACGACAGTATGGCTAGATGTTTTACTTTTTAATTGTAAATACAAGTAACGAACAGTAACTTTTCACTACACTTTTTAATTTTTCTCTACTTCAGCTAAATTCATCTTCCATTTCTGTAAACAGAAGCCTGCTGCATTAGATTAAAGCTTAACTACATTTGAACGTGGTAGATGGAGAGGATTCTCCATCTACATATACCTCGTAAGGTATATCTTATTTTGTGAAACCAAGTATTGTTTTCTCTTTTTTTTGGAGTGAGGCTTTGTGGGCTTCTTTTTTCTTACGTGAAAACGTTGCCCTAGACAATATGAGCCAATTTAAACATTAGTCTTCCGGAGAGAAAATATTACCAGATAGATTTTCTATGACAATGAGTTCAAAGGGTAATTTCCCAGTTATTGATCTTTTTCAGAAAGAATTTCTTTGTAATTATTCTCACCTTTGCCCTCTGAAAACTGCTTCAAAATAGTCTTTAAAGAGTTTTTTTGAGTCTATCCATCTTCCACCCACTCCTCTTCCCATAGCAACTGATTCCACTAGAATCTGAATAGCTGACTAAGCAATAGCTGCCTTTTAACAGCAGAGACTCTCTAGGGGAAGATCAGATTGTACTGTGAACTGCACATTCAAATAAGTGGGTAAAACTGAGCAGCATCTCTCTCCTTGAATAAGAAAATTTCTGTGAAAACCAATCAACTAAGACTCATAACTGCAGATGGCTTGGAAAAAATATGGTCATAAAAAAATTAAATATCTAATGATTTTTGTGTTTTCAAATTAAGTATAAATTATATGTGTACATTTTAGCTTTTCTTTATTTGATCCTTCATGTGGAACCCCTTAGGCAAAGACCGTGATGTTGACTGTAATTGTATGAAAGCTCATACACTATGGGGGTTCGTCTATCAGTTATGATAAAGATACCATATAACACTTATATAGAGAGTCTGGATTATTTTAATATGCAGCTTATTTTCTCAATTGATGCCATTGTATGAATTTTCAACAAATCTGTAAGAACACGTATCTCCTCAAAATATTGAATAGAAATTTTGTTTCTTCCAATTGTTTCTAAGCCTTAAAACACCAAATGGCCTGAAGTTACTGAGTTATGATACTGCTAACAGGTGGTTCTGTTGGGACATGAATGTTCCCTAACGATAGACAGGTCATACTGGTTTATGGTCGCTGAGAAACATGACAGAATGTGTCTGGATCCAAACTCTTTGTATACAGTAGAATCACTTCTTTTGTGGAAATTAAGTTCTAAATTGGGCAGCCAAATTCTTTTAAATTTTAAATTAATCCATCCATAAGCATATACATGGTTGGGGGAATACAACCTGGTATCATCTTTCTTATGAAAGGAAAAAATAAAATCCTAGACATTTATACTATTTGTGTCAGTGAGATAGTATCGCAGCCCTAGGAATAGATAGTAGAGAGGCTCCTGAAGGTTTTACTGCATATTCTTTAAATATTATGCCTTCCTAAATTCAATATATTTTAATACATATATTTGCTGCTATAATGAATAAATGAAACACCAAGTGCCACTTTATTAAAAATTAGATTCTAAAGTCTGGACAAGTTGAAAAAAAATGTACACATGGTTCTGCTCCACTGTTTTTCTCATTTTTCAGCATTATTAAGGTATAATTGGCAAATAAAACTGTATATATTTATGGTGTATAACATGATGTTTTGATACGTTGTAAAATGATTAAACCAAGCCAATTAACATATCCATCACCTCACATACTGTTTTTTTTTTTTTTGTAGTGAGAAGATTTAAGATTTACTCTTTTAGCAATTTTCAAGTATACAATGCATTTCTTTTGAATTATATGGAAGGGAAAGTAGTTTGCATAAGAATAACATCGAAGGTCATATATTCTTATTCATTGTCAGTCATAAGTGAAGTCTTGAATGCTCTGATCAAAAGATTAATAAGTCTAATACACAGGGGTTTTTCCTATACCATCAAGACTCTAATATAGAATCAACATATTTCAAAGACTTGCTAAGAATTATAATCTGGAATTAAGAATATATCGAGTTATAGGCAAAATAATCACAAACCACCTCTGGTGTGGTATGCGCTACTGTAGGATAGTAAGTATTAAAAACCTATTTGAATGATGACAGATTTTTTGCAATCTTGTTTTTATTTTTTTAAAAACCATTTATGGGTTATGAGAAAGTAAATCCGACACTGCAGAAAAGTGTGCCCGAGTGAAGACAGCAGATGGCAATAGACAGGGTGATCAAATGGGGGGAAGAAACGGCAGAATGGTGGGCATACCACTTACTAGTTTCATCTGTCTGTTGTTGGATCTCATTTGTCCAAGAAGCACTTACTTTTGCATACACACACAGTCAATCCATTCAATCATGGTGGCTTCAAACCTTAGCCAAGTCACTTAACATTTTAAACTGGCCCCATTTTAGCTTTGAAGGATGTGGCTTAGAGAACGTCTTTCTCTGCTCCCAAGGGTGTATCTGAACATGCTCTGAGAGCAGCACTGACAGGCAGACTTAGAGAAGCAAGCTATTCCATCATCCATTTCCCAGTCCGTATTATTCTTCTGTTTTCTTCCCTTGTATCTCCTAAAGGCTTTCTAAAATACTTCAGTATCATTAGTATTTAGAAATATTTTTTAAAACACATGGTTTGCAAATATTCTTAGGCATGTTCATATACCCTGAGTATTTTCTTTTCTGTATGGCACCAGAAGTTATTGCTTGTGTGTGAATACATGAACATAAATTATTAACACCTCGAACCATGTCAACACGTTTTGAACATGGAACATATTCACCTGGCTAAATTTTATATATAAAAAGTGATATTCTATAAAGCCACATTCCCACACCTGTCACTCATCCAACCTCTTCTCTGCCCCTATGATAGGTAAGCACTACTATTAGTTTGTTGGGTATCCTACCAGAGCTCACCTAGGGAACTATGAGCACATTTGAATTTACTTTTATCCCTTCATTTAACACAAATGTAAAAAAAAGCATTCTATCCCCCCATTTCCGCTGTTCTGTGCATCCTGCTTTAAAAAAAACTCCTTCTGTATCAATAAAATGCATCTTTATTTTTGTCTAGCTGTATAGTACAGCATTATATGGTTGTCTGTTATTACATGTTATTACACAATTCTGTGTGCACCTAAATTTGTAGAATACATTTTCAAAAATGGAACTGAATTAACAAATATATATATTTTTAATATTGTCAAATTACTTTTATAGAGGTTATGCCAACTTATACTTCCTCCAGAGACAGATAAAGAATTCTGCCTTTGCTTAACCACTGCCTTCCTATTATAACATGGTATAGCAGAAAGAGTACTAGGTTTAGATTTTAACCAACTCTTGCTATTTATAAGCTGTGTATTGGGCAAGTCATTTTTTTAAATCTTAGTATTTTCATCTGTAATATACAGATGTGACCAGTCACTTTCCAAAGTCATTATCAGTAGAGTTAGACTAGTTCTACCAAAATCTTCCATCTGTGGGAGTGCAAATTATGTCTTCTATTCTTCCAATGCTCCTTCAAGTTCTCAATATTGTATGAGACTATTCCTGGTATGATATACATTCAAAGAAGTCATAGTAAAAGTTGAAGAGGAAATACATGTTACCAATTTTTATGTACTTCAGGAAACCTACTAATCACCTTTCACAATAAGTGGTCACAAAACTGGACTAAATCAGATGACGAGAAGAACTGAACGGCTCTACAATGTCTACCCTGTTGGTATTTGATGCTATTCATGTTTAATTAGTTATTCCATGCATTGGAAAGAAGGTGAGAAGAAAGTGTTGATGACATGCCAATAAATGTGTACAATCTGTTCTTTACATTTTGTTCTGATAGGTAGCATTGCCAAGTAACACAATCCACTCACTTCGATATTATTGGTTTCATTCTTAAAATTAAATCTTATGTTTGCTTGCTTATTTTGTTATCAGTGATGAGGTCTGAGGTTTGGGGATTTTCACAGAGAAAGAAATAGTTCCCAAGAGGGCAGTCTAGTTCAAGTAAAGTAAGAGAGATGAGGTCCATCTCTCCAAAGCACAGCGTCCAGAATTAAGCTTACTTCCCCAGCTGTTAACGGCAAATCAGCCACAGGGATAGGTACAGGCAATGCAACAGCAATTACTGTGACTTGCTGTGCTTTGCCATGAGATATTAATATGTTGAACAAATATGGATCCCTTGTGGTATACATCATAGCAGCATCCAGAGATATGCATGATATCCCCTGTTCATTTCACATGTGAGAAAAAGAATAAATATACAGTGACCAAGTTTTGTAACAATCTAAGAGAAAAGTTGAGAAGAGATCTAGAAGAGCTTATGGTCACAAAATAACATCACATCATGTGTATGCACTCAAGTCCTTCATTAGTTATATCTGGTAAAACTGCTTTCAATACACAGTATCTGGCATGAGATGGAAGAGAAAAAAAAAAAAGGAACCAGCAGGAAATAGAAAGCCTTCCAATTTAATGACATTTTCCTTAAAAATAAAGAAGAGTTACAATAGGCAAACTTGAAAAAAATTATACAAACACAAAAAGCAATTTTCTTAGCTACTTATTTTCAGCCTCACCTCTGTTATTTTAGTACTGAGTTAGAAGACGGCTTCTTTCTTTACTCACTACATTTGTTTTGAGCTGTGTACTAAAGTCAAGGTGTATTGATGTAGAGGAAAGGAGAACCTATTTTTATACAAAACAGCATGTGGCCCTAAATACCTACTTTTTGATCACCAGGTAAAAACAAGCTGAGAGTGGAATCCTATCTTTAAGACAATCTAGTCCTAGGGCTGCAATTTATAGGTGGTGAAATTGAGGTCTGGAGAAATTATGTGACTAGCTCATTAGTGTGCAAGCTAGATGAATACTGTACATCACACACATATCCCAAGCTATTGGAAATCAAACTAAAGAATTATTTAAAGCCATGTATCTGAAAAGGATGCAGGCACACAAAAATACATCATTTAGCCCTGTTCTGCCTCTGCTAGAGGAACAAAAGATACTTTCTGTAAATCTTGGTAGTCCCAACAGCCACTAATGTCAGAGGGCTAAATGCTTTTCTTAAGCAACTACAGATAAATCAGCATATTTTGAGCCTAATTGAATTTTTGACTTCTCCAACTATTGTAATAATCAAGTATTTATAATTGGTTTTCTAAAACCAGAAGTTAGGTAAATAAAGGTGAGTAATTAATCCTTGAGGAATTCCTCCTGCTAGCTGAAAGACAGACTGTTATAATCCAGTGAACTCTGGGAGTTGAGAAGAAAGCAGTCACATAACCTAAAGAGAGGGAGCAGATTAGCAAAGCTGTAGAACAGTCTTTTCCTTGTCTTAAATTTACCTTCTACGAACTTCAAGAAACTGGCTCTAATATTAGATAGTTAGAACTTGCTTATGTTCTCCCTAACAGCCTCATTATTTACTAACATGAAATAATTTATTTTAATTCAATTTTCCTATTCTTTTTAATCATTTCTCACACATCTAAAGATACTCATTCTATGGAGGCAGAGCTTTCCTTTTAAAATGCTTGTCTGTTCTGTGACTGGGTCTTGCAGAAGTAAGAAGAGATTGAATCTCTCCCTACAAGAAATAGCTGCATCCCTTTACAAGAAGAATGACAGAAATACCTTTCCCTCACAAGGTTTCAGAGGTACTTAATCACACCCTTAGTAAACTGAAGAATTTTTAAAAAACTATATTGATGATGAAGCCAAGATGTGTATGTAAGACATATAATTATGTAGAAATTTGACTATATTTTAACCAGTCTTTTGATTATCTGTTTGTCTCCGTTCACTGTACCCTCAGATTAAACCTCACAGTGAGGACAGTACACAACACAGATGCTAAACACAGGTCCAGAATTTTAGATGTGCTCTACAGAAGAAGCATAAAGAGAGAATGACAAATTTCACACGTGATCCATTCAGATATTTAAATATTGAATGCAATATGACTGACATTCCATCTAGTCTCGACTTTCAGTCTTCAATTCCAGTGCCTTTTACCAAAAGGAATCAATTCACAAGATGTTCAATGAGTTCTCAGAATGCCTGCAACTCTATCATAAAGCCCCATCTGCAGAAAGGTCACTTCTATAGGCAACATGCAAAAATCTGCCTTTTGTTACTGGATTCAGTTTGAATTTTTTAAAACATCTATTTTATAGGAATAAGTGAAACTCCCTGCTGATTGAGATTTCATCCAGAATGGCGTAAATGTTGCAGAGCGTTATTCCTCAGAATATTCTTTCATTGGCTTTTCCTTGGAAAAAATTACTGGCAGGTCAGTTGTGGCCTTTGTGTGTATATGAACACATGAGAGTTAAATGTGCACCAGGTTTTGTGCAAAGCACTTTATATGCTTTTTCCTTATTTAATCCTCTAAAAATAGTATGAAATAAAATGTTATTATCTCTACTTTATAGGTGACAAGACCAAAGCTTAGGGAAGAGCAAGCAACTTGTCCTAGGTCAGATATTCAATGGTGAAGGAATAAGTTAAACTAAGCAATCTGATTCCAAAGAGAGTGCCTGTAATTTCTTCTGGCTGCCATGAAAATAAGGTTAATTATTTCCTCTAAATATTGTCATGAAGGTATGATCATGAGTGATGAAAGAAAACTGGAAATCATTTTAACCAATGTCTTCATTCCACAGGTGACAAAATAAACTTCTTTTAAATGTCTCTATTTCTACAGACATACATAAATTATAAGAATCTATGTGAGCTGGGTGTGGTGGCTCATGCCTGTAATCCCAACACTTTGGGAGGCCAAGGCAGGTGGAACACTTGAGCCCAGGAGTTTGAGACCACCCTGGGCAAAATGGGGAAAACCCATCTCTACAAAAAATATATAAATTAGCTGGATGTGGTGGCACATGCCAATAGTCCCAGCAACTTGGGAGGCTGAGGTTAGAGGACTGCTTGAGCCCAGAAGACAGAGGTTGCAGTGAGCTGTGATCACACCACTGGGTGTGATTAGGCTGAGTGACAGAGTGAGACTGTCTCAAAAAAACTAAAATAAAATAAAAGAGAATCTATGTGACTGGAATTTTACAGTTTATTTCAATAAATACTGTGTAAACACTCTTGCTTTAAAAACAAATTTAAATATGTAAAAAATCTAATAGCTATACAAACATTCATTCATTTTATATTGCTTTGTGGCCACTTCCAAGCTTTTTATATAATATTGTACACAATGGAGATGATCATATCATCATAGTGTGTATTACTTATCTCGAAGTATATAGTTTTCCATGTATCTTGACAGTCTTCATATTCATCATTTCAATGGCTATGTAATATTCCATCAAACTGATGTACAATAAAACTAATTCACCATTTTAATAAAACGTCTGATTATTTATTAAATGCAAACTAAGCTTGTGTGAGCATGTATTAAAAATTGCTAGATGTATTTTCAATAAAAAAAATCATTCTACATATAGGCAGATTATTATTTATGTCCCACAAACCAGATTTTAGAGCAATGCCTTAACGAAATGCATACAGCCTTATTTATTCTGATTTGAAGTTTTGAGGTCTGCAATAGCAATTCTATATCTGTCATTTGTAATTCAGATCATTGTTATTATGATTATATATCAAGCTTTTTGGATTCCTCCTGTACTTTATGAATATATCATAGATTTAAAGGTCTCTGTCCCTCAACGTTTATGAACTCAAAGAAAAAATGGGTAAAGATAATTATGCACATTGAACACAGATTCATTTTCATATCTTACATATCTTACATAGAAAATGTAATATATGGAGAATAATTTTAAGTGGGGGAAGAATATATCCTAGATAAAGAACAAATTTACAGTGATGGCATGTCTAGGTTTATTTTTAACTAACTGATGATTCGATTGAGTGTTTCTCTCAAACACATGATTTAACTTCTGCAATTCTCTATTATCTGAGAGGAGCTTATCTGCCTGCTGTGAGCAATTTAACTCTTAAAAGACTAGCTTTTCTGTTTACTTATCCACAACTGACTTGATTCTACTGTCTTTGAGATATTAGGACATGTGATACCAAAGACAAGCTTTGTTTCACGTATACATAAGGAGTTAGTAATCCTCCACAAGGAGCTTCCAATTTTCGCTTGCTAAAACTCAAAAGGTCAAGAGAATGAGTGGGAAGAGGATGACACTGTAGCCTTGAGTTGGAATAATAAGGAAGAGTTTCATAAAGAAACTGTTGTTTGATCTGTGTGCTGAAGGATACAGAAAAGCTGTAAGAGAGGACAGGGCACCTCACACAGGGAAGCACGGGGCCAGGAAACATGATGGGCATTATATAAGGATCCATAATTTCTAGAAACACAGATGAATATAAATATAAATGTTATAAACAGACTATTGATATTACATTAAAATACATGGCATGTTTAAAATGTCACATGGCGTCTTCAACGTGATACCTCTAAATGTTGCGTAGTTCAATGGGCTGTACAAAATTGCAATGAATGCAGTGCATTGATAAACCATTTGCATCAATCCTTGCACAAACACTTGTGATGCATTGCTTTAGAGGAACTGTACTTCTTATTTTCATTTGATGCATTGCTTTAGAGAAATTGTACTTCTTATTTTTATTGAATACACCTGGACACTTAACATACCATATAAGAAATAAGGTCTTAAATATAAACAGAAATAAAAAATACCATTATCTGTGTTTCCATATTTTATGGTAATATTATAGGACCCATGGAAGTTTGACTCGAGGGAAGAATGCACACTGAAGAGAGAAAGAAGAAATGGAAAAAGGAAGGGAGGGAGAGGCAAAGTAGGGAGGATGTAAGGACAATATCACTAAGGGTACAGCCTACCATCAAGACCTATCTAGGCTTCTTTGTTTTAGTGGTGAAGAACTGCTGAAAGGTCATAAGCAATATGAGTTACACAATACAATTAATGATGTAGGAAGGCCACTCCAGTATTAGAGGGTTGGAGTGGTTGTGAGGAAAAGCAAAGGTAGGGAGATGAAGGGATTTGCAATAGTATAGGTAAGAGATGATGAGAGGTTAAGTGTGAAGGTTTGGAGTGTGATAGGGTGGAGAAGGAAAAGATTTGAGAACTATTTGGAGCTCAGAAAAATCTGCCTATCGATGTGGAAGAGGGGAGAGGGGCTGAATGAAGACTGGTCTTTGAGTCCTTTGCTTTAAAGAGTGGTATCATTCGCTGAGACGGGAATATTGGATGCAGACTTAGACGAATAGGTGACATGATAGATTGATTGCAGAAATGCAGAAGTGGCCACGATCCTTTAGCCCTTCCTGTATTCATACATTTTGCAATATGACTTTGACAACTACCATTTCCCTGCTTCTTGAATCTGGGCTACCTTTGTGATTTTCTTTGTCCAGCAGAAAATGGCAGAAGTGACGCTTGTCTGTCTGCCTACCTGCCTGCCTGTCTGCCTGCCTGCCTTCTTGCCTATCTGTCTCAGAACCCTTCCAATGTTAGGTGAACAAGCTCAGACTACTGGTATGCTGGAGGGATGTAAAGACACGTATTTGGAAAGAGACCTCAGTCATTTCAGCCATTCCAGCTGTATTTGTGTCTTTTTGCTGTTAAAACAAATTACCACAAATATAAGTGACTTAAAAATTTATTCTCTTACAATTTTGAAGGTCAGAAACCCAAAATCAAATTCACTAAGTTAAAATCAAAGAGTCAGCAGGTCTAGTTCTTTCTGTACACTCTATGGGGAAAATTAATTTTCTTTTTCTTTCTTTTTGAGACAGAATTTCACTCTTGTGGCCCAGGCTAGAGTGTAGTGGCATGATCTTGGCTCGCTGCAACTTCTGTTTCCTGGGTTCAAGTGATTCTCCTGTGTCAGCTTCCCAAGTAGTTGAGACTACAGGCGCATGAAACCACACCCAGATAATTTTTGTATTTTTAGTAGAGACAGGATTTCACCATGTTGGCCAGGCTGGTCTCAAACTCCTGACCTTAGGTGATCAGCCCACCTCAGCCTCCCAGAGCGCTGGGATTATAGCCATTAGCCACCATACTCGGCCGATAATTCATTTTCTTGCCTATTTCAGCTCCTAGAGTCTGCCTGTATTCCTTAGCTTGTGGCCACTTAATCCATTTAGAAAGTTCATCACTGAAGTCTCTGCTTCTGTTATCATAATAGCCTTCTCCTCTTCTGTAGTACATTCTTCTCTGCCACCCTCTTGAGAGGACAGCTGTGATTACATCACTGGACCCACCTAGATAATCCAGGATAATCCTTCCATCTCTTCACCTTTACTTTAATTGTATCTGCAAAATTCCTTTTGTGATATAAGATAAGACAGTCACAGGTTCCATGGAGTAGGTTGTAGGCATCTTCCAAGGTGGAGAAGGATATTATTCAGTCAATCACACCAGTTAAGGTCATTCTAGACCAATCAGTCATTTGCCAAATGACTTCAGTCACATGAGTGAGGTCAGTTGAGCCCAGTCTAGGTTATGACTGCTCGGTTACAGGCTAAATTACCAACTGGTAAAATATAGAGCTAAAATATGATTGCCATTTTAAGCTACTAAATTTTGGAATAGTTTGTTATGCAGTAAAAGTTAACTGATACAGGTAAAACAAAAATCAATTTTCAAAATTTCTGTTTGAGAGAAATGAAGTGTTATGCAGATAGCCAAACTGGCAGGTAAAACGAGATTTGGGCTTGAGCTAGAAATTTAAAGTAAAATAAATGAACCTTGAACTAATACGCAAAAAGCATGAATGTCATTCCTTAAATTTGGGTTCACATTAGTAGCCCTACCTACACTTACCACCACCAGGGAAGTCAAGAACATGGGACTTTGAACGTCTCCTATTCCTCATCATTTAATTATACTTTCTCTGTCATAAAAGGGTGAGGCTAACACTTTCGGAAGAATGCATTTCTTTAAGATAGAAATTCTAGTTGCAGCCACTCTTCTAATTCAGAACTTTACCTATAGGAGTTGGGAGGATACAGTGAAAACAGCTTATGAAGAATTGATAATAGAGTCAGACACAGAGTAAAACCTCAGTGAGTGTTAACTGTTGCTGTTGTTATTATCTCTTCACAGGGCTTATACATAGCTGATGGCTCATCATTACCCAAGAAGTCACAGGCTACTTCTACTGCATAAGTATTTGGAGTATCAGGTGTACATGCCCATGATAGCACTACCTTATTTGACTTTTTAAAACTAACAGTCTCTTCGTTTCATATTTGCTATAGGAGCTTCCTTGTATTGTGCTAATTCTGCAAAGAATAGGAAAGTTGAAAAAGAAATGAACTAAGCTTCTAGTCTTAGAGGTGCTGAAAATGAGCTTTGTAATGTTAAACAAATCAACCTCACTGTGTCTCTTTCTATGGATTCTAATGTTTGTGTGTTCTGTTTCACAGAGTAACTGTAAGGATTAAATGAATCAGTTAACCAATTGAGCAGAATAAACTGACCACTAACAATGACTTTAGCAGTGTGCTGGTTACTCTCAAAACTTAGATGTCAGTTGTTGCCAGACCCATCTTTGGAAGCTATACTTTTGCATGTGAACACACAATGAACTTGGACTAGTAATGATGTTCTTGAGCTCTAGAAAAAATAAAATGATGTACCTTTCACATTCTGTGGGTATAATCCAAAGTAGCCTGCCATAAACACGACTTTTTTTTTTTAAGATTTGCATTTAATATTCAAAATTCATGCAGAAGCATGACAAACAGAACACACATTTATAACTTTTTCTTCTTCAAATTTACAAAAATTAAATAAGTTAAAAGATAATAAAAATTTTCTTCAATGCCTAAATAAAAAGAGAACTATAAACCAAAAATAAAATTCTAAGCCCCCTCACTAATCTAAATGGACCCCTCCTCTCAGTCAAGGGCATTCCAGAGTTAACCAGAAAAACTAGTTCAGACCATGATGGAAGAGGGGGTCAGACACACCTCATCATCTGAATGAAATTAAGGAAAAGCAAGTCAGCATTATCATCAACACAGACCTTAAGTGTGATAAGAAATATTTACATTCTCTCTGACACCAGCTACTTAGCGGCTTCAGATACAGGCATAATAAAACCTTGTTCTCTACAACCCCTTGTCTTAACCCAGGCATTCCTTTCTACTGATAACAGCTCTTTCACCAATTAAAAATCAGAATATCTATGAATCCAGCTATGATTTGGAAGCCACACCTCCACCTTACCCCCACTTCCAGCTGTCGCACTCTTCCAGATTGATCCAATGTAAATTTCACATATGTTGACTGATGTATTATGTCTCCTTAAAACGTATAAGAGCAAGGTGTACCTCAACCACCTTAGGCACATGTCAGAACCTCCTCAGGCTGTGTCATGGGTGTGTCCTTAACCTTGGCAAAATAAACTTTCAATTGATTCAGACCTGTCTCAAATACTTTTTGATTCACAGAAAAAATACGAGAGAGGAAATAACTGCAGTTAAGATACATCAAGAGAATTTTGGAAGCTGGAAGCAGACAGACAATTCTTAACTGACTTTAAAGAGAAAAGAAGAGCAAAATTCTTAAATATAGATGCCAAGAAACCAGTTGATTTCCATCACAGAATTCAGGAAAGCTTCTGGACTTACAGGCAATCGATATATCTAAAGATTCAATGGTGATAAAGATGTAAAGACTAGTTGAAAGCTGGTATGTGATTAGAGCCCTGCATCCTCTCCTGCACAGTATGAAAACTACACTCCTCTTCTGGTCCCCATCACACACACACAGACACATGCCAGAAGGGGACAAGACTCTTCTTATTCAACCTCTTCAAGGTTGAATAAGAGGAATTACTTTAGAACAATGGGTCTCAACCATGTTCAATTTTGCTTCCCAAGGGATTCTGCAATATGCCCTGAAGACTTTTTTGGTTGTCCCAACTTGTGGTGGGGTGTTTCTGGCATCTAGTTGGTAGAGGTCGAAGAGGTATTTGTCTAACTTCCTACAATGCAAACAATAGTCCCCATCACAAACAATTATCTGACCCCAAACATCAGTGATGCAGATGATGAGAACCCATGCTCTAGAACACCAGAAAAAGCTGAGGATGGGAAGCAAATACTAAAATCAGAAGAATAAAGTGAATACTACACACTGAACTGTGAGATCTACATCTTGAATTACGATTTCTTCCTTTTATTCATCTAACTCTATCTCTGAGAAACCTGGTAATTTTCCTTATACATTCCAGGCAACAGATCTGAGGCTTCTTTTTCGGGGTACATCACTGTTTAAGAGAAAAGATGCCAATAGCAGGGAGGTCTCTCTCTGAGCTGACCACTCTACAGCAAAGCCTGCCATGCTAAGCCATCTCAAGTCAGAACTGGAGAATTGTGATAACTTGTTCCTAATATGAACGGATAGCAAAGGATTAGCAGACATTGAGGAAGACCTACCATAAAATATATACACCTAATATGGTTTGAGCTTGTGTCCTTGCCCAAATCTCATGTGAAATTGTAATCTCCAGTGTTGGAGGAGGGGCCTAGTAGGAGGTGATTGGATCAAGGGGCAGTTTCTAAAGGTTTAGCACCATGGCCCTAAAGGTGTCTTGTGATAGAGTTCTCCTGATATCTACTTGTTAAAAAGACTGTAGCACCTCCCATGATCTTCTTCCTCCTGCTGGTCATGTAATACGTGTTTGCCTCCCCTTTGCCTTTCACTTTGATTGTAAGTTTCCTGAGGATTCCCCAGAAGTAGAAGTCTGTATAGCCTGTAGAACCATGAGCCAATTAATCCTCTTTTCTTTATAAATTACCCAGGCTCAGGTATGTTTTAATAGCAGCGTGAAAACAGACTAATACAATGCCCAAACAGAGTAACGAAAAAAACAAAACAAAACAAAAAACGAGGAGAGAGAAACTCAAAATAACCATATATAATGTAAATGAAATTTCTCAGAAAGACTAACTAAAAGATCATGAGGTTTTTAATAACTGTCACAAATATTCACCAGGGCTTACTCTTTTAGCTACATTTTTCTTAATTCTTATATATTGTTTCTATTATATTTATTTATATCTCATTCTATAAAGGATTTCATGAGGATAATTCATCCAAGTATTTTGCACAAATGGAGAAATATGTATGCAATATAGATGAGCACATGAGGAAAATCAGTTCAAAAAGAAAAGAAAATACCATGTTAACAGAGAGTCAACAGAGAAGTTACAATTTAACTTCAAATTGACTTCAGACATTCTATAATTTTTCCAATGATTTGTTAGAAATAAATAAAAAAGGGAGGTTGTGAAAAACTGTAACATGGAATTTCTCCACTATCCTTTCTCATTACATTAGCTTTAAAAAAGTCAGGAGTCCCAGTTTTTATAGCTTCTTTTGGTGTAGGACTGAGTAGCAAACTTTCTTAGTTTATTTAAAATTTGACTGACTTTACACTATTCCACTTTCATGCAACTTTTCCATACAACTCTGACATACAGCAAGCCACCCCTGTACTAAGACATTTTCTTTAAGCTCGTGATAAATACACTTCTTACAAAGCTCTCATCAAGGGATTAGGGCACATACATATCTTGATTTGTCTGATTCTTTTATTAGATGAAGCCCATTTACTACTAACCGTAGGCATTCTCAAGGAGCCAATCTTTTCGAAGAAGACTGTGCTATGAAGGACTGGTTTTATTAATAATGAACTTCAGCTTTGTACTTCAATAATACTTTCATCTAAGGGTACTGAAATGCTTTGTAATTTAAATGAATTAGGTCCTATAACACCCTTTGAGCTAGAGAGTACTTGTTTTTGAAATAGAAAATCCAATGAAGAGAGATATAAAGTTTTAACTTTAAAAAGTATAATTAAAATCCTCCTTCTCCACTTCACCCCCATTTTATATTGCATCCCACTTCAGTCTTTATACAACTTCTTTCTCTTGCTCTTCCTTCTATTTTCTCTAGGATATTCATCTTTTCCTATCCATTAATATTCTCAATTTTCTAGACCACCACCCATACATGACAGGAGTCTTTCTGTATACATCAGAAGAAATAAATGAATCAATGTGGGGTAAAAGTAAGGAAAGGGGCTCTCTTTTTCTTACAACTTTTGAGAAGGTTAAATTTCAATCTTTTCCTTCTGCTAACCTCCCTCCTTCACCTACAGCTCCATTTGCTGGAGGAGAAAGCCATCTCCCTTATGAGTTCTGGCTTCCTCTTTCCCCACACTGTCTCTGATAAGGGATCACTGAGAATAGGAACTTTATACCCTTTAATATTCCCCAGTCTGGGGATAACCAAACCCAGTATCAGATCCCTCTAGTCACCCTGTTCTAGTCTTTAAGACTTAGGTTTTGGTGTGGTAGAACTCAATGACCAGTAAATATTAAGTTGGGATCAGCATACCATTGCTTTTGGAAAAAGAGATCTTCACCCACCTGAGTATGAGCAGAAATAATTCTGTCTGCTGCTCAGGGATGCACAAACTATAGCAGGTCAATTCTGGTTAGGGATTTACAATGGTTAATTCTATGCATCAACTCTGAAGGTGTTTTGGAAGAGATTTCAATTTAAATCAGTGGTCTGTCAGTAAAGCAGACTGCCTTCCATAACATGCCTGAGCCTCATGTATTGTTCTCAGTAGGACAAAAGGCCAACCTCTCTCAGGCAAAGGAAAATTCTGAAGCAGACAACCTTCAGGCTTGAATTGCAGCATCAGCACCTCCCTGGGTGTCCAGTCTGCTGCTCTCTGCTGGAGATTTCAGACTTGCCAGTCTCCAGAATCATATGAGCCGATTCCTTAAACAAATCTCTCTCTCTATCTCTATCTCTTTCTCTTTCTCTCTCTCTCTCTCCCTCCCTAAACACACACACATACACACCCCCTTACTGGTTCTGTTTCTCTGGAGAAAGCTGACAGGCCTATTTCTGTAGAGTTTTAGAGGAATATAGCCACATCCATTTGTATATGCTTTCTCACTGTGATGGCAGAGTTGAGAAGTTGCAACACAGATGATGAATGACACAAAGCAGAAAATATTTACTATCTGGCCATTTACAGGAAACGTTTGCCAACTTCTGCTATGGCTATTCTCTATCTCTCTTCCCACTAAGAAAATAGGGGATGATTGGAAGCCTCCTCTGCCACCCTGGAATGCTATCTCATATTCATCGTGCCTCAGTATCCTGGGCATGTCTAGCTCTATTTGAGTATCTAGGATATAAGCGTTTTCATCCCTGTTTTTTTGTTCATGAAGATGAGCTTTTTGAAGTCAAGGCTGTCTTACTGTTTTATTTTTGTTGGAATTTTATTCATGTATCGAGTTCAAAAAATATCTTTTGACGAAATAAATCACTGAAATAATTGCAGCTGACCTTTATGAATTGAGCACCTGTGATGTGTCTGCATCTGTGTTAACCTATTTACATATATTATCTCATTAAATTCAGCCAACAGCTCTATAATTATCCCCATTTTGCACATGTAGAAACTGAGACTGAGGGAGGGTTGTGATTTACTGCCCATTACACAGTCAGTAAAATGAAGAGCTGAGATTTCAGCCCAGAAACTTTGACTCCTCAGCCCACTCTCTGACTTGACCCCTCCTTCCTAAAATGAAGACAGCTGTAGCTAAGAAACTATGGGACCATGTTAAACCTTATATCACATTGTTTCTACAATATTCAAAAGCTATTATTTTAGCAAAATTAGCATGTTTCTATTTTTTTCTCTTTATTTGTTCTTTTGAGAGACAGGGTCTTGCTCTGCCATCTGCACTAGATACTAGCATCACAATCATGGCTCACGACAGCCTCAACCTGCTCTGCTCAAGTGATCCTCCTGCTTCAGCCCCCAAGTATCTGGGACTACAGGCATGCAGCATCACACCCAGAGGTATAGTTTGGATGTTTGTCCCCTCCAAATCTCATGCTGAAATGTGATCCTCAATGTGGGAGCTGGGGTGTAGTGGAAAGTGTTTGGGTCATGCTGGCAGACCTTTTATGAATGGCTTGGTGCCCTTGTCATGATAATGAGTGAGTTTTAACCCTATTAGTTCATGCATGATCCGGTTGTAAAAAAGACTGTGGCACCTTCTCTCTCTCTTGCTCCTTCTTGCAATGTGATATGCCAGCTCCCTCTTTGACTTCTACCATGATTGTAAGCTTCCAGAGGTCTCACCAAGAACAGATGCTAGCACTGTGCTTCTTGTACTGTAAGCTGCAGAACTGTGAGCCAAAATAAACCTCTTTTATTTATAAATTGCCCAGCCTTAAATATTTATCACAATGCAAACAGACTAACACACCCAGCTAATTTTGAAAAAATATTTTGTAGGGAGGGTCCCATTACATGGCCCAGGCTGGTTTGAAATTCCAGGCCTCAAGTGATGCTCTCACCTTGAACTTCCAAAGCGCTGGAATTATAGGTGTGAGCCACCACATCTGGCAATAAAATATATTTTCAAAAGTTAGGGTGCCTGATTAGTCATATTAATATTTTATTGAAAAGAGCCAACCTCTTAGCCTTCATTCTCACACAAACTATAGTAAAAACATTTTTTAAAGGAAACCAGAAACACAGCTGCTTTGGTGTTGTTGCTAGGATCTCATTATTATGCAGTACAGCTTTTGTGCCCTGTGCTCTGAGGACTGCCTGTGTCTCTCAGGCATAGCTGATGATCACAGGTACCTCATGAATGGAAAAGACCTAGCACAATAAAAATTATCACAAGCCTCATTTCTTTTCTTTCTGCTTTATGACACCACAGTGTTACAAAGAAAGCATAGGAAGAATTATTTACTTTTCAGTTCAGAGAGTTCCAAGTTGTATCCATTTGATTTCAGCACAGCAGAAAAGTTTTCTGATCACCTGAGTCATCAAATGTAGCAAAAAGCATTTACCGAACCATTTGAGGCTGCTGATAGGCCTGAAATTTCTAGGAATGCTCTTATGTAATAAGGAATTACTGGATCACATAAAAGCACTTATATCTATACATGTAAGGATTATAAAACAGGATGGTAACTTTTATAGGGTCCTTGGTCTGCTTCTGTTATTGTGGCAGGAGAAGGGGTAGTGTGGAGAAACACTAGATGGACCATTGGGGAAAATACACTCAAGCTCCTTAAAGTCTATGTAATGTGATCTCTAATGTTAATTCCCAATCATTTTTAGGGCTGGCTTTTAGAAGACAGCAGCAGCAACAGGATGATTTATAAAACCTACAGCAGAAATCGCAACAGTATCTACATTCTGCTGAGAACTCTAGGAAGTCCATATGAAAGTCTCTAAACATATCCTAACTCTCATGCAAGAGGATAAGAATCCTTCTTACAAAAAATTACATCATTCATTATACGAATGAGAAATTGAGCTGTAATGACTGATTTTTTCTGAAGCCACACAGTTAATAAACAAAGAAAATGGGATATGAATTCATCCTGTCTAATTTCTCAAGCTCGTACTTATTTTACTAATATAACACACCAGAAAGAACAGAATTGTCAAGCCCTGTTTCACAGAAACATAAGACAGCATAGGACTGATAAATATGTTTGATGCTTAAGATGATCTCTTCTCCATGTTTAAGGGCTTTGAAATAATCAAAAATATGTCTACTCCTCTGTATACCCAAAATATTCTGAGAAGCAAAAGACTGCTACATGAACAGAGAATCAAGGACTTATCATCTAACTTTTCTTGTGGTGATAGTTTGTAGTTCAGATAAGGAGAAATTGTCTTCTGCTTAGAGAGTCTAAAGGAAGAACTGAAGGTGTCCAATTTAGTGGTATAATTGCGAACATACACAAAGGAAACAAAAAAATTTAAAATTGTCACCAGAAAAGCCTATAGTCCTAATTCCTTTGCTTACTGTATGCCTCTGGAAACTCAACTCTCTGAGCCTTCACATTGTAAAATGCAAATGCAAATAATAATAATACTGGCTCACAAGACAGATAATAAATGACATGAGATAGTAAAACTCAATAGCTATAAAGTGCAGTACAATTGTGAGTTATTGGATTCAGGGGAAGATGGCTGAAAGGAAGTTTCTCTGGAGTGCAGCTACCAACGAGTGAGACAGAATCAGAGCGACATCCACATCTCTGAGTAAGGTACCGGTTTTGTTTTAAAGGGACTGGTTGAACAGCGGGATTAACCCTCAAAAAAGGCAGCAAAAGCGGCCCAAAGGCATCCAGCCGAGGCAAGGCAGAGCACTGCCCCACCTTGAAAGTGCATCAGGCACGGAGGATCAAGGGGGCATCACCTCCTCGGTTCTCTGAATCAGATACAGCAATTTACTCTGAGACTTTGGCAGCACATGGACCAGGAAAACGCCGCCTTACTGAGAACGCCCCAGAGTGATAGACCCGGGCGACAGCCCAGGCCGTCAGCCCCGGCCAGACCGGTGCCTTATTAGCACAGACCAGGGCGGAGATTTGCACTAATACCTAGAAAGCTTTCGAAAAGAAACTGCCTGTCCCACAGAAGGGAGAGTTGAAAGCTGGGAAGGGGATACGACCAGACAGGACCCTCCCCCACAAGATCCAGCAAGCGGAGTCCCTCTGCCGGGAGAGTTTCGCAGTTAACACATCCTCGACTGGGAACAGTGGGCTCAGCAGAGCGAAAGAGCCCGCCATTAGGAAGGCAGGGCTAACCCCACCATTACGGAAACCAGGCAAAGAATAAACAGCAGCCTGGCTGAGACTGAGGCAGCCCAGCAGCACCTCCATAGGAAGACAACGGACAGACTGTCTCAAGTGGCACGCTGACACCTGCGCTTAAAAAAAAGCCTCATACTGGAAAAATAACCCCAAATTTAACAGAAAGGACATCCACTCAGAGAAGATGGGAAGAAGCCAGTGCAAAAAGGATGAAAACATCAAAGTCCAGAATGCCTCTCCTCCTCAGAAAGAGTACAACGACTCACCAGCATAGCAACAAAACAGGTCAGAAAATGATTTTGACGAACGAAACAGGTCAGAAAACAGGCTTCAAAAGATGGGTAATACAGACTTCGCTGAGCTAAAGGAACATGTTCTAACCCAATGCAAAGAAACTAAGAACCTCGAAAAAAGGTTTGATGAAATGCTAACTAGAATAACCAGCCTAGAGAGGAACATAAATGACTTGATGGAGCTGAAAAACACAGCCCGAGAACTTCGTGAAGCATACACAAGTTTCAATAGCTGAATCAATCAAGCAGAAGAAAGGATACCAGAGATCGAAGATCAACTCAACAAAATAAAAAGAGAAGGAAAGAAAAGAGAAAAAAGAGTGAAAAATGAACAAAGCCTCCAAGAAACATGGGATTATGTGAAAAGACCTAATCTACGCTTGATCGGTGTACCTGAAGAGGATGAGGAAAATGAATCCAAGCTGGAAAACACTCTTCAAAATATTATCCAGGAGAACTTCCCCAATCTAGCAACAACAGGCCAACATTCAAATACAGTAAATACAAAGAACACCACAGAGATACTCCTCAAGAAGAGCAACCCCAAGGCACATAATCGTCAGATTCGCCAGGGTTGAAATGAAGGAAAAAATGCTAAGGGTGGCCAGAGAGACAGTTCGGGTCACCCACAAAGGAAAGCCCATCAGACTCACAGCAGATCTCTCGGCAGAAACCCTACGAGCCAGAAGAGAGTGGGGGCTAATATTCAACATCCATAAAGAAAGGAACTTTCAACCCAGAATCTCATATCTGGCCAAACTAAGCTTCATAAGTGAAGGAGAAATAAAATCCTTTATGGACAAGCAATTACTAAGAGATTTCATCACCACCAGACTGCCCTACAAGAGCTCCTGAAGGAAACACTAAACACAGAAAAAAACATCCAGTACCAACCACTGAAAAAATGAACCACATGGTAAAGACAAATGACAATGAGAAAACTGCATAGACCAATGGGCAAAACAAATAACCAGTAACAAAATAGCAGGATCAAATTCACACATAACAATATTAACGTTAAATGTAAATGGCCTAAATGTCCCAGTCAAAAGACATAGACTGGCAAACTGGGTAAAAAGTCAAAGCCCATCAGTGTGCTGTATTCAGGAGACCCATCTCACACGCAGAGACACACACAGACACAAAATAAAAGGATAGAGGAAGATCTACCAAGCAAATGGAGAGCAAAAAAGAAGCAGGGGTTGCAATTTTAGTCTCTGATAAAATCGACTTTAACCCAACAAAGATCAGAAGAGACAAAGAAGGACACAACATAATGGTGAAAGAATCAATACAAGAAGAACTAACTATCCTAAATATATATGCACCCAATACAGGAGTGCCCAGATACATAAAGCAAGTTCTAAACGACCTACAAAGAGACTTAGACTCCCGCACAATAATAGTGGGAGACTTTAACACTCCACTGTCAACATTAGACAGATCAACAAGGCAGAAAATCAACAAGGATATACAGGACTTGAATGCAGAAATGGAGCAGGCAGACCTAATAGATATCTACAGAACTCTCCACCCCACAGCCACAGAATATACATTCTTCTCAGCACCACACTGCACTAACTGGAAAACTGACCACATAATTGGAAGCAAATCACTCCTCAGCAAATGCTAAAGAACGGAAATCATAACCAACAGTCTCTCAGACCATAGTGCAATCAAATTAGATCTCAGGATTAAGAAACTAACACAAAACCACACAACTTCATGGAAACTGAACAACTGGCTCCTGAATGCTGACTGGATAAACAATGAAATGAAGGCAGAAATAAAGATGTTCTTTGAAACCAGTAAGAATGAGGACACAACATACCAGAATCTCTGGGACACATTTAAAGCAGTGTCTAGAGGGAAATTTATAGCAATAAATGCCCAATGAGAAATGAGGAAAGATCTAAAATCAACACCCTATTGTCAAAATCGAAAGAGCCAGAGGAGCAAGATTTAAAAAAAAATCAAAAGCTAGCAGAAGACAAGAAATAACTAAGATCAGAGCAGAAATAAAGGAGATAGAGACAAAAAAACCTTCAAAAAATCAATAAATCCAGGAGCTGGTTTTTCGAAAAGATCAACAAAATAGACTACTAGCCACATTAATAAAAAAGAAAAGAAAGAATAAACAAATAGATGCAATAAACAACGATAAAGGGGATATCACCACCGATACCAGAGAAATACAAACTATGATCAGTGATTATTACAAACAACTCTATACACATAAACCAGTAAACCTGGAAGAAATGGATAAATTCATGGACACTGGCACCCTACCAAAACTAAACCAGGAAGAAGTTGGAAATCCTGAATAGACCAATATCAAGGGCTGAAGTTGAGGCAGCAATTAACAGCCTACCAACCAAAAAAACTGCAGGTCCAGATGGGTTTACAGCTGAATTCTACCAGACATACAAAAGGGAGGTGGTACCAATCATTCTGAAACTATTCAAGGAGGTGGTACCAATCATTCTGAAACAATACAAAAAGAGGGAATCCTCCCCAACTCATTTTACAGACCAACATCATCCTGATACCAAAACCAGGCAGAGACTCAACAAAAAAAGAAAACTTCAGGCCAATCTCCATGATGAACATAGACTCAAAAATCTTCAATAAAATACTGGCAAACCAATTGCAACAGCACATCAAAAAGCTTATCCATCATGATCAAGTAGGCTTCACCCCAGGGATGCAAGGCTGGTTCAACATACACAAGTCCATAAACGTAATCCACCACATAAATAGAACCAAAGACAAAAACCACATGATTATCTCAATTGATGCAGAGAAGGCCTTTGACAAAATTCAACAGCCCTTTATGCTAAAAACTCTCAATAAACCATGTATCAATGGAACCTATCATAAAATAATAAAAGCTATTTATGACAAACCCACTGCCAATATCATACTGAATGGGCAAAAACTGGAAGCATTCCCTTTGAAATCTGGCACTAGACAAGGATGCTCCCTCTCTACACTCTTATTCAATATAGTATTGGAAATTTTAGCCAGAGCAATCAGGCAAGAAAAAGAAACAAAGGGTATTCAATTAGGAAAGAAGGAAGTCAAATTGTCTCTATTTGCAGATGACATGATTGTATATTTAGAAGACCCCATCTTCTTAGCCCAAACTCTCCTTAAGCTGATAAGCAACTTCAGCAAAGTGTCAGCATACAAAACCAATGTGCAGAAATCACAAGCATTCCTATACACCAATAACAGACAAACAGAGAGCCAAATCAAGAGTGAACTCCCATTCACAATTGCTACAAGAAGAATAAAATATTTAGGAATACGACTAACAAAGGAGGTAAAGGACCTCTTCTAACTACAAACCACTGCTCAAGGAAATAAAAGAGGACACAAACAGATGGAGAAGCATTCCATACTCATGGTTAGGAAGAATCAGTATTGTGAAAATGGCCATACTGCCCAAAGTAATTTATAGATTTAACACTATCCCCATCAAACTACAAATGACCTTCTTCACAAAACTGGAAAAAAACATTTTAAACTTCATATGGAACCAAAAAAGAGCCCGCATAGCCAATACAATCCTAAGCAAAAAGAACAAAGCTGGCAGCATCACACTGCTGGACTTCAAGCTACACTACAAGGCAACAGTAATCAAAACAGCATGATACTGGTATCAAAACAGAGATATAGACCAATGGACAGAACAGAGGCCTCTGGAGCAACATCACACATCTACAAACATCTGATCTTTGGCAAACCGGACAAAAACAAGCAAGGGGGAAAGGATCCCCTGTTTAATAAATGGTGTTAGGAAAATCGGCTAGTAGTGTGCAGAAAGCAGAAACTGGACCCCTTCCTGACACCTTCCACTACAATTAACCTCAGATGGATTAAGGACTTAAACATAAGACCTAACACCATAAAAGCCATAGAAGAAAACTGAGGTAAAACCATTCAGGACATAGGCATAGGCAAGGACTTCATGACTACAACACCAAAAGCACTGGCAACAAAAGCCAAAATAGACAAATGGGATCTAATTAAACTTCAGAGTTTCTGTATGGCAACAGAAACAATCATTAGAGCGAACTGGCAACCAACAGAATGGGAAAAAAATTTTTGCAATCTACCCAGCTGACAAAGGGCTAATATCCAGAATCTACAAAGAACTAAAATAGATTTACAAGAAAAAAACAAACAAACCCATCCAAAAGTGGGCGAAGGATATGAACAGACACTTTTCAAAAGAAGACATATATGAAGCCAACAAACATGAAAAAATGCTCATCATCACTGGTCATTAGAGAAATGCAAATCAAAACCACATTGAGACACTATCTCACGCCAGTTAGAATGGCAATCATTAAAAAATCTGGAGACAGCAGATGCTGGAGAGGATGTGGAAAAATAGCAACACTTTTACACTGTTGGTGGGAGTGTAAATTAGTTCAACCATTGTGGAAGATAGTGTGGCGATTCCTCAAGGATCTAGAAAAGAAATTCCATTTGATCCAGCAATCCCATTACTGGGTATATATCAAAAGGATTATAAAATTGTTCTATTTTAAGGACACATGCACACGTATGTTCACTGTGGCACTGTTTACAATAGCAAAGACCTGGAACCAACCCAAATGCCCATCGATGACTGAATGGACAAGGAAAATGTGGCATATATACACAATGGAATGCTATGCAGCCATAAAAAATGATGAATTTGTGTCCTTTGTAGGGACATGGATGAACCTGGAAATCATCAGTCTCAGCAAACTGACACAAGAACAGAAAGTCAAACACTGAATGTTCTCACTCATAGGTGGGTATTGAACAATGAGAACACTTAGATACAAACAGGGGAGCATCACACGCTGGGGTCTGTTGTGGGGAGCTACAGGAGGAGTAGTGGGAGGGATAACCTGGGGAGAAATATCAGGTATAGGTGATGAGGCGGATGGTGGCAACAAACCACCTTGCCATGAACGTACCTATGCAACAATCTTGCATGATCTGCACATGTACCCCAGAATCTAAAGTACAATTTAAAAATGTGAGTATTGCTATTTTAATTTCAGTACCATTTTTACTATATTATTATAACATCCATCTTATGAGTAGGTATAAAAGTGTCAAAGAGACCACAGAAAGTAGGAGTTAATGGAGAAAACATTGCTAGAAGGAAACTGATTTCATTAAAAACTTATATAATACAATTAATTTGCTTTTCCACAAAACAAATTGATGTGGCAAATTTAGCATTTCACCAAGAAAATATTACTAAATTTCTGGGTCTGTTACACTGCCATAATTGTTTAGCATTGCTGTGGTCTCTTGAGAAAGTATATTATTTATGGAATGCTCTTTAAGCAGAGAAGAGTATCATTAATGTTTTTATACCTAAGTTCCCTGTCCCTTTCAAAAGAGATAAGAGATGTGTATGCTTTAAAGTCAAAGAAAATACCTCCAGTGTAACTATAATTTTAGGTTTGTTTCTTTTCAGCGTCTTTTTCTTGTGTTCCATCTCAAAAAGTTCTAAAAAGATGAGATGATCCTTTTAAGTTGAAAAAGATATTTCCTGAGAAGCAAAGCTTTGTCTAGTAAAAGCTTTTGTTTAACACTTGGAAAACTGTTGCTTTTCTAGGTTAGTTTTAGAAAGAGCTAAAGGACACATTCATTTGAGGACTGAACATATTTTTCAATATTTGAGGTCTTTGTCTCAGAATGTACTTTTGTATTGGCCTTGATCTGTTAATTTTTATATTCAGAGTATTGCAGAGTTTTAGAGTCTACCGCTCAAGAAATTTGGAGGCCACATTTTTCTTTCTCTCATCTGATATTTAAGTTCCCTTTACAATATCTGAACTGTGGTTGGCAGAACTGTGCTTGAACTCATCCACAAATATGCATTGGTCCATGCCTGTAAGCACTCATTCATGTCAGAGTCATCATTTGCCATGCAACTAACATTAACTTGAGACCACAGGGAGTACAAAATGAGGACAGGATACAGTCTTTGACTATCAGTGGATGGAAGGGAACATCAGATTTGTATCTTCCAGTCCCATGTGGATAATTTAAAACCACTCAATAAAATAAAGCCTTTCAGCTTCCTGTGATTTGAAGTTCACACCAATTCATGATCTTATTATTTGCTTTTGATTCAGCATACACTTAACTGCCTACTACCTGCCCAAAACTATACTTTAAGATCTCCTTTTGAATCATCTCAATTAATCGTACCTTTCATAAGAATTCATTTTATCTGAATAACCATAAAGTCTTCTTTCAATGCTTATGTGGTTGATCATGTAATTATATTAGCTCATGGCTTCTCATGCTTTCACTGATTTCTGCTGTTCTCATTCATTAAGACATTAGCACTTCATTATCATAAACATCTAAGGTCTTCAATCCGCTTTCTTGCTTACCTGCTACCTCTGTCACTGATTTCTCCTTCAATGCTCTGAGGCCTTCAAGTCCTTCCAAGCCAGAAAATGTTCCCTTCTTTCCTTCTATTTCATGATTTGTAATGCCTGTTCTCTACCATTTGAAAGTTCTTGCCTTCTTACACTTACATGAAACTCAGATATCCATTCTCAAACTAGTCTCTCCTCAATGTGCTCATCTTCACTGTTAATATTGAAGACCAGTTGCATCTCAAGGAATGAATCCCAGGTTGGTCCCAGGGGGACAACCTTTAGTTATTTTGTCCATGATATATTTCACATCAATTAAATCCAACTTCAGCTATATTATCTTTAACATCTTCAATCTCTCCTTTAAGTTGCCTACTTTTCCTTTTATTAACACCTACTAACACCTTGTTTCCTGAAAAAGTCTCCCCTTGGACTGGCCCCAGCCCTTTCTAAGATTTATTCAATTCTCTCTTTTTTACATGCTTGATTTTTGCCATCATGGAGAAGTAGTTCTCCAGTATAACCTTATAAACAAATACAGTGGTTATATCTCAATGCTTATCCTTGTTTTCTTCTGATATGTGTGTTAAAGGGTTAATTACCCTTTCTTCTTAAAGATCTCCAGTTGATTTCCAAAAGACTTTTTTTCTGTTTCTCATTTTACTTTCACTTTCATCTTTTCTGTCTCTTAAGTACCAAACAGAAATAACGTGATTACAATAACCATAATGTATTCAGCTCTTTAAATTTGCATTTCATTTTGCAGACAGACATTATTTCATTTAATCTACACAGAACTTCAAGAATATGTAATATTATTTTCATTTATAGATAACATTAAGTTTCAAAGAACTTATGTAATTGGCCTAACAGCTACTTCAAGGATTGAATGTATATTCTCTCTTCTATCTCTACACTTTCTTCCCTGTAAATCCTACATGTTAAGTACCATTTATATGCTGATGTACAACACATTATCTCTAGCCCACACCTCAACATTGCAGACAGTGCTTGTGTACCCTCTGTCTACTTGACATTTCTATTTGATGTCTCAAGGAATCTCAACTTTATCATACTAAATTTTTGGTTCTTCTTTTCTGCCTCATCTCAACTTCTTTCACACACAAGAACACAACTTGTTTTCTTCTTTCAGTTTGTCTTTTAGCTAATGGTGCCCCTGTCTACCCATCTGTCTGCTCAAGCCAACAACGTAGAAGTCACCTTGACATTTCTTTCTTCATTTCTGTATCCTCAATTATTAGCAAGTTCTGTTACTGCTTCTTTCAAGCTAAATCTCCAAATTTTCTACTTTGCTTCATTTCCCATGCCTTTACCTTTGGCAAATGTTCCCCGAATTTATCATTTTGACCACTGGGATGAATTTTTAACTGATCTACCTGTGTCCCCTCTAGTCTTCACCCTTTCTTTCTCTGCACAAAAGCCAGAGGCTTCTTCATGTATCATTCCTTTTCTTAAAGTCCTTAAAAGGATGTCAGCATGACCTGGCCTCTGTGTACTTCTTCCCTGACGCGATAGGATAAAAATACTTTGTTTTTATTGTCATTCTTTTCTGGGTTCACATATGGTAGCACTCCCTCTTCAACCCCCAAACCTAAACTTCTTTGAATGGAAGACTCTTTCAGGTCTCAGCTTATAGGTTGCATCCCGAGAAGTCTTTCCTGATCTTCTTATCTAAAGGAATCACTGGTACTTATCATCGATTTTTTTTTTGTAGCATATTCTTTATTTTCCTAACACACTATAATGAAAAGTTTTATTTTGTTTATCTGTTTATCATCTAATACTCAATTGTATATTACATGAGAGTACACACTATGTATTGCCCAGGATGGAGTATAGTGGCGTGATCTCAGCTCACTACAACCTCTGCCTCCCAGTTACAAGCGATTCTCCTGCCTCAGCCTCACAAGTAACTGGGATTACAAGTGCCCACCATCATGCCTGTCTAATTTTTGTATTTTTAGTAGAGATGGGGTTTCCCCATGTTGGCCAGGCTGGCCTCAAACTTCTGACCTCAGGTGATCCACCCGCCTTGGCCTCCCAAAGTGCTGGGATTACAGGCATGAGCCACTGTGCCTGGCCTGTATCTCGTTCACTTCTATGTGCCTAGCTTTTAGCATGGTGCACAGCACATGTTTTGGTTTTCTAGGGCTGCTGTAACCTGGGTGGCTTAAACAACATAAATTTATTTTCTTGTAGCTCTGGAATTATAAGTCAGAGATCAAGGCTTTGGTAGTGTTGGTTCCTTCTGAGAACTATCAAGAAGCATCTGTTCTGTGCCTCACCCCTAGCTTCTGGTGTTTCTGTTGTTCTTGTTTTTTTTTGCTTTTTGTTTTTTGTTTTTTGTTTTTAATCAATCTGGCATTCCTGGGCTTGCTGAAGCATCATCTTGACCCCGTCTTCATCCTCCCATGGCATTCTCCATATGCGCATCTCTGAGTCCAAATTTCCTCTTTTCATACTAACATCCAGGCATATTGCATTAGGGCTCATCCTAATAACCTCATCTTAATTTAGCTAATTACATCCGAAATGACCCCATTTTCTAATAAGATCACCTTCTGAGGTACTGGGAGTTAAGACTCAACAGATGAGTTTATTTTTGAGTGGGGGGATACAATTCAACTCTTAAATACCACCTGACAGCCAGGAAATGATGAAAACAGTTCTGAACTCATATCTATCAAACATCAAGGACTGTAGCTAGGGAGACCTGGAGCTAGGACCAAGGGAAAACAGAAGATGCTGTTTATCAAGAGTTGTAAAGGGTTTGAGATTTTTCCCTACTTGTCAGCTAACCAAGTAGTCTACCTCTGTTTCCTGGATGCTCGCAAAAGACATGAGACTCTTGGGCAAATGAGAAAAGAACTTTATTACTGACAGCAATAGCACTAATCAGAGTATCTGTGTTTGTGTGGTTCCCTAAGCCCCAATTTCCACATGATAACTTGAAGAAAGCCAGGGTACACTTAAATACATAGTAGTTTGCATTTAAAAGATAACTCAAAGCCTAGGAAATTTATAATGGACAATAAGCCTGCCTGACTTTTGCCCCAGAAAGAGACATTATCTTTACTATAACGGATACTACATAAACCTTCCCTTTGCTCTAGAAGGTGATACTATCACTACGCCTCAAACAAAAGCAGTCACTACCTCTGTTCACCACACTTGCAGCAATGTGAGATACCCATGAATAATAGTCTTCCAATAGCGCCCCAGTCAGGAATCAAGGAAAATGTGTTCCTGAAGAAGGGGTTTATGAACTGAGTTTGGAACATCTTCTTCCTATTTTCAGAAACATACCTTTTGAAAATGCCATGGCAAAGAAATAAACATGTAAAAAAAAGTTTTTTTTACATCCAGTTTTCTTTGCCTTTCCCTAAGTAATTGTATGTTGGTTAATACATTTATTGGAGTTTCAATACTCAGTATGACTATGAGCGCATCTTGCTAAGTTACTGTGTTTTTTCAGCCGAATTTTTCTATTAGTGTATTTAGGTAATCAGAGATATAGAAATTCTGAGATAAATACTACCTTCCTTCTATAGCTCTGGAGATTGTGCATCTGCATTTAAAAAGTGCTACATATGCATGTGTTATAGAGGACAGGTTGATGTGAAGAACATAACTGAACTGCAGAAAAGAACATAAATATCTATAATTTCATTTGTAAAGTAAGGATTTGAAAGTACCCTCATTCCATTTCGTAGATTAGGATAAGGAAGCACCAAAGCATTAAGAGGCTTAAATAAAGAACGAACCCACTATTAACTCCGATGTTTAAATTATACATAATTTCATGTTCTATGCATGCAGTTGCCCTCTTTAACTGAGTATAACAAATAAATAAGAAAAAAACCTAAAATAAGCAGTATAAATTCTCTTTATTATGTTTCAGAATAGACCCTGATGTCTAGCTGAGGTTGGGGGAAGAATTAACCCCTGGTTTTAGTACTATCTACAAAATACTCTTGGAAGCCTTTCTCTGGGAATTCCGTATTGTCTTCATGGGTTGATCATTCTAAATGGTCCATCAAAGTAATTTAATATGAAAAGCTCTATGTCTTAGCGTGATTTGCACCACCATCTCTTCCTGCTGGTGTCTGTTGTAAATTTTCAGTCCCCACCTAGTGACTTCTTTTCATAATGAACACACACTTCATGAGCCGACCTCAACTATAAACATTTTATTGTCTGAGCATTTCATAGGCACTGAGACATATGGTGTTTAAATGCCAAGAATACTGAGGATGAAAGATAAGAAAGTTGTGTTTTTCCTCCTGAAATTCAAAATGCTGAAAATCTCTTTAAATGTTTGGCACTATAATTCAAGTCGGTGGATTTTCCCTCAAAAAAGTTTTTAAAGTCTGCTTCTGAAATTAATCTATAAATCGCTAAATTCAATCAGTACCAAAGAGTCCGAGTGATTTAATAAAGGGTTAAATCTACATAGTGCTGTGCAGAAAGCAACTTGCCTTAATGTCAAAATGAAATCCTAGAATACATGTCTTTGAATGAAGTATAAATTACAAAAGCACAGAATTGCCATGCAAAAAGGTACAGACCCCTGACACATATCTTAACCTGCGTCATCATGTCAGTATCTTCCTAAATCCTCAAAGTTGTGGTTGCCCTGGAGATGTGGCAATTCATAACCTTTCCACCTGGCCTTCCCCTGGCTGCCAATGGAAAGAAAGAAGATGAATGATTTTAATTCTTGCTGCTGCCCTGCCCAATGCAGCTCTGCTGCCAGCTGGTTTTGCTGCAGCCCTGGTGATAGGGGATTGGCTTCATGTGAAATTATTACATGGAGATTACAGAAATAGAAGGAAAAACCGTGTGGAGAAAGGTTTGCTTCTCATGGAGTAACATTAAGGTAGCACAATAGGGCAATAAACATGGGGACAAATAGTTGTATTTCTGAGTGTTCCACCACAAGACGATGAGTGGGTTTATCCTCGCCCCATACAGAAGCCTGATTAGATGCTACTTTTGAAAAAGTCAACACAAATACATGGCAACCCATTAAAAGAAGAAAACAATGTGTGGCAAAGTGTGGAATGGCCTGATGAAAAGGATTATTCTCAACTTGATTTTTTCAAGGGCTTTCTCGAGGTTTAGGAGGAGCAAGTGCTGAGCTAGCTTGGTGACAAACTACAAAAACAGTATCCCTGGGGACAGGTAAAAGATCCAAGGACAGTCATAGAAAGAGAAGAAGAAGACAGGTCAGGGTAGGGAACAGCAACAGCCAAGCGACTAGAGTCACCTGAATTTTGTTTCTAATTCTGCTCTTAGAATTTGCCAGATCTGGGAATTTGCCACAACTTTGGAATGGAGCTAGTCAATCCTTCACAGTCGCCTGGGACAAACACAGACAGACCCTCACAAATACATACAGTATAAGAAGCAGAGATATGAATGTTAGGTTATTGCAGTATTAGTTTGTTTACACCGGAGGAAGTGCAAACAGAGGGAAAGCAAGACAAGAAAAAAGACAGCAACCCAGAAAAGAGAAGTCAGACAGTGATAAATTGTGAATTTGGTGTAGGGTTGTTTCCAATAAGGAAACACCACGGCAATCAGAACCGGGGAACTTTAAGATGTATACACATTTCCCTTTAAGCAAACTGTTAAAGACTTTTGAACATGGAACTGTCACAGCAGAGGGCATCAGGGAGAAATAATGGTGTTTCACACCCAGCTCAAAGTATGGTGCAAGATTTACTTTTTGACATCTTTGCAAGATACCTAGAGGCACGAGGGGTGTATTTCTGTGATCTTTATAAAATCCTGAACACACACACACACACACATTCCTGAATACAGTTACATACAGCTTAAAGTTCAGAACCCCAAAGTTCCTTTAGACAAGTTTAATAACTGAACCTAAATACCTGTCTATATTTGATTCATGTATTATACAAATAAAAACTAATGAAGCACTAATGAACACTGTATTCAAACCCAAGAAATGCAAATCAGGAAAAAAACAAAAACAAAAACTTAACTCTTGACCAAGAAATGCTGTTTCTAGACAGTAAGGCTAGCCAGCTTGCAGTGATGCATTAAACGAAAAGAGAGAAGAGAGAAAAGGAAAGAGAAAACGATCCTGAAAAGTTTTTTGTCCTTCAATGACTCATATATTTATGTTTCTGTGTTATGTATCTGCCTATACCATTTCCCCTCCTTCCCTTTTCTTCCATGTTTCTATTTGTTTCTAAATCCCTCTGCCCCCACCACTCTTACTCTTGCCAATTCTTCCATTCTTTGGTGATTTGGTGCTGCCTCCTTTGAAGGTCAGGTTGCATGGTTTTCCTTGCTCTGTACGCTGCCTCCATCCTTCCTTTTTTCCTCTCTATCTCTGAAGTGAAACATACGTGCATGCTCAGCAGACACACAAACACACCGCTGTCCTAACTTCTCTCTGCCACTTTCCTGTGATGGACACTCCAAACATTTAGCACAGCATGCTGAAATGTTCATGTAACAATGAGAAGCTCTCCACCTGCAACGCTAATTAATCGTAAACACGTTCCTTTCAAGGTAGGAGTTCTGGCACTGATGCCTGCAGGAAAAATTAGGATTCTTTTTAGAAGGCAAACAAAAATCCCCTTCAGATGCTAGGTGGCAGTGTTAACTCACAAACAGGCACACATCTAAGACTTGGCAAGTCACACATGTAATTTTGTTTAAGTGAGACACACGTAAAAGCGGAGAACTCATAGAGATGGGTTCAAGCCAAAAAATAAGTTGCCATGACTGTCCATGTAGGAGTTCATAAACATGGAAAGCTGGGCGTTGTTCTTTAAAAGAATTCTTCACCAAAGACAGCTGATATTTTAAGAGTCTGCCTTGTAATTTCAGCATCAAGATTTCAAAGCAATATTGTTTTAAAAAATATGTCATTGGTACAGAGATACCCCAGATGTTTAATATTTTTCCTATTCCACCCGAATTTCCCATCTGAAAATTCATAGCGACTAGAAAAGAATCTAAACACCAAGCATGGCTCTTATTATAACGGGATCTCAGGGGCTGGCTGTCTTTCTCCTTTTTCAGGTGATCACCACCACATAGTCCTTTCATTCCTAAATTGCCCAAAATAGGATCCTCGGGGACACCTTTTATTCTTTCTCCTCTTTTACATACCAGTCAATCACCTAGACTTGTGGATTCACTCATTTAAATATTGTTCAAATCCACAGTCACCCTGTAAGACCCACTGTTCCTGGTTTAGTTTAATCCCTTATTTTCCTTCCTTAGAAGATTGTGGTAGGCATCCTTCATTTCGTGTCTTTCCCCACCATATATTAACCAAAGGCATGAAGAGTGGTCCCCTTAAACACATATCTGAGCATATAACTCTTTTCCCTAAAAAACTGGGATGGCTATGACTTATATATAGGATAAAGTGCATATACACCTACACATACCTTAATGAGACATATAAGGCCCCTTTGTGACTTGGCCTCATTTGTCTCACCATTTTCTTTTCTCAGGCTTCCTCCTTACACATTGTACAATCCAGCCACACATAGTCCTGAGGGATTCTCTTTACATGTCAAATTATATCACGCTTCCAAGCCTTTCACATGCTGTTCCCTCTGCCAGAAATAATCTTCCTTCCTTTTCTCATCAGGTAAACACCTTATTCAATCACATATTTATTGTGCAAAACCCCAAGGCAAATGCCACCTCTCTGAACATGCCTTCCCAGCTTCCTTAGTTAACTGTCTTATGTGCTTATATTTATAGATACACATATAGAGATAGCTATAGACACACATCTTTAAGTAAAGTGTCTCTCAGTTTATTTTAACTCTTTATGTAAGTTCTCCTTCAATAAACTATGAACCCCTCAAAAGCAAAGTTGCTGACACAGGCATGTATGTAGCTCCAAAGATTACTTCAGAAGAACTGTACTATATCGATGTTTCAATAAAGGATTAGAGAATATATGGAAGATGGACTACTTTTCAATATGTTTGTGTTCAAAGAAGCATCTTAGTATTAGGTTTCCAAAAGAATTTTACTGAGCAAAGTGTAATGACTGACACTTCTGAGTATCAGCATAGTGCATATTGGAGAACCAACTGCTTTAATTCCCAAAAATTTGCAATTTTAAAGACTGTTTCCCCACACTACATTTATCCTGGTCCTTCAATATAAAAAATCTAGCTTTTTTAAATAAATGATTTTTGTCATCCTGAATTCCCCTTTACACAATCATGTTTTCTTTTTACATTTTTCAATTATTCCCACAAATCTTTCCCTTGTAAAACACAGAAAATCATTTCAAACAAAGTTAATCAAGAAGATAATTTATTAGCTCATATTAATGGAAAAAAAATTGGGATACTTCACAGAATCCATGCTTTCATTCCCTTAATGAATATTTTTGAGGATTTATTGTATACTGGTCCTATAATAATCACCAATACAGGTAGAAAGCCCCTTTTCTTGTTATACTAACTTGGGTTTAAACCAACGATTCTCAACTGGGAATGACCTTTCTCCCCAGGGACATTTGTCAATAAGTAGAGACATTTTCGGTTATCACAACTGGTTCTACAGGTGTCTAGTGAGTAGAGAAAGAGACACTGCAAACATCTCATGATGCACAGGAAGGCCACCATGACACAGAATTATCAAGCCCAGGATGTGAAAGGCACACAGACTGAGAACCTCGTAAAGAAGTAGACTGCATCATGTGAAAAGAACAGGAAATACCAAGGCTGTGACACGAACAGGTTTGGGATGTTTGAGAAAATGGACATAATCCTGTATGGCTGGAGTCAAGGGAAGGCAAGAGGATAGTAGGTAAAGTCAGATACAGAACTGGAATAAGATTACAAAGGGCATCCTAAGTTGTATTAAGGGTTTTAACCTCTACTCTGTGCAAGATGCAAAGCTATCAACAGGTTTTGCTCAGAGATATAATATGATGTGACTTAATTTTTAAAAGATCAATCTGTCTGCTACATGGAGAAACAAACCAAGGATAATGACAAAGGAGAAAGTAGGAATTTGGTTATTGCAACAGTCCAGGAAAGAGAAGATGGTGATTTGTACCAGGATGGTAATAATAGCACAATAGAAAGAGGTTAGAATCTGGATATATTTTGAGGTAGAGAAAATAGGATTCACTGGTGGTTTGAATGTGGATGTGAAAGAGGAGTCAAGCTTGTTTCAGAGGTTTTGGTCTAAGCGACAGACACAATAAAGTTAGCATGTACTGAAATGGAAAGGCTGTGGAAAAATGAGGAGATAAAGAGATCAGAAAGTCCAAGTGAGACACAGAATTGTCCACTGGATAAACACACCTGAAATTTAGGGAAGAGTATTTCAAATATGTATTTTGAAGTATCAACTCTATAAATAAGGCCTAGATGAGGTCACTCAGAAGGTGAGCCTAGATAAACCAGAAGTGTCTGAGCTCTAGAACTCTCCAACAGTTAAGAGAGGTTAGAGAAAAAAAGAACATCCTGCTAAAGGGACTGAGAAGGATCATTGAATAAGGTAGGCAGAAACTCAGATAAGGTTAAGTACTGAGTGGTTCCCCAGAGACTAAGAAAGATCTTCAAAGGAAAAGTAATAACAAAACATGTCAAGTGCTCTTGATAGGCCAAGATAATGATGCCTGAGAATTCATGATTGGATTTGAAAGGTGAAGACGGCTGGTGAGCAGAACAACGGCAGTATCAATGAAGATGCAGATAGACCCAGTGGAGTCACTCAAGGAAGGTAGTATGTTATTTACGGAAAAATATATATGTGGTAAAACTTAATAATGAAAAGGAAATATATACTTAAAATTTAAGATAGCAGTTATCTTTTCTCTAAGGAAGGCAATGGAATGATATAGAAAGGAACACAGAGGAAGGTGAAATAGAATTGGTAACATAATTCTTAAGTTGGGTTATTATACTTCACAATGTAAAACGTGTTACATATATTTTTCTGCATGAATAAAAGATGACATAACTGAAACTTACAAAGAAGAAAGGGATGTGCAGAAATGGAGTCCACGGTTAGAACACTGATTACTCTTTTGAGAAGTTTGTAGATACATTAGAGATGCTATATTTTTGCCTTGGTTTTAAAATGAACAATATTAATATTTGTGTTAGTGGGAATGTCTCTATGCTAGTAGGAAAGCAGAGGCAAGGAAACAATGAAGCGAGACCCAGAAAGCCAGCAGAACAGGACTTCAGGTACTGGAATCCTGATACTGTGCTGTCAAGACTCACTGCCTGCCTTTCATCCCTGCTTGTCTTTATTGAACTTTATGCTGTTGTAGAAGGCTTTCTTTAGAGATGACAACCATCAGCTACAGATTCATGTCCTCCCAATTTAGTAAACATAGTATAGAGAGAGGGAAGTGTATCAATTCCAGAAGAAATTCTGACTGATCCTGCTTAAATAGTAGTCATCAACTGGTAAAGCCTAACTTGCACATCTACACCTGGGCATAGGCAATAGCATCTATTAACAGAACCTATCATATGCAGGGCAGCCAAAGATAGAAAATTAACTCAGTCCACTACATTAATGAATGATTTCTAATACCAGGAAAAAAAAAAACATGATTTATAACATTATGTTGGGGCTGGGCATGGTGGCTCATGACTAACCCCAGCTCTTTTAAGAGGCTGAGGTGGGGCAAATCACTTGAGCTCAGGAGTTCAGGTCAAGCCTGGCCAACATGGTGAAATCCTGTCTCTGTTAACAATACAAAAGTTAGCTGGTTATGGTGGTGGATGCCTGTTTTCTCAGCTACTCAGAAGCCTGAGGCATGAGAATCATTTGAGCCCAAGAAGCAGAGATTGCAGCAAGCTGAGATCATGCCACTGTATTGTAGCCTGGGTGACAGAGTGAGACGGTTTAAATATATATATATATACGTTGGAACAACAGGTATAGTTGGAAAAAGTAAGAAATTAGAGTCTGTTCTTGAGGACACATGGCATCTGCCACCTTCTAAAATGTCTTTTGTTTTCTTTCTTTCCTAAGGGGAACAGAGACTTAATGTTGAGATTCTTTTTTTTTTTAATTAAATAGTGTGGTTTATTTAAGAATGTGTCACAGATTAAATCATGCTTTTCAAAGAACTATAGGGCAATTGGAGAGAGATTTTGGCATCTGAATATTGATGAAAATAGCAAAGATGCTTTGAGAGAATCCAGAGCATTATTTTGGGCCAAGGAGATTTCAATACTTATTGGGGGGCAATCTCTTAGACAGATTACTGAGAAAGGAAAAGCTGTATGTATGTATATACATGTGTGTGTGTGTGTTAAGTAATAAGAAAAGCATTTCACCTAGTATTATTTCTGATTTGACATTTCTTAATACCATTTAAATTCTGATTCGTTATTGTCAGAAGAGCATAAAAGATACTACTTTCGCAACAGTTCAGAGCTAAGCATCTCTCAGAAAGTTCTCTGAGACCTTTCTATCAAGATTGTAGACCAACGCGGTTTCAGATTAACACAGATTTATAAAGCAGACATAGAAAGTGTGATTGATTTCCCTTTGTAAGCCTTAGCTTCAGGTCTTAGATTCTATTTCCAAAATCTGAATGGAGTCTTGTTTTAATTATTTAGGTAGCCACAGAAACACCCACAATGGTTACTTCCTATCTTTACAATTTGCCAGTTTTTTAACAGCTAGAGACTGCCTGAAGATATCTCTGGGCTCCACCTCTTTCTCCCTTCTCCTCTGGTACCCACCCCTTATCCTGTTTTTCTGCTTACTCCTACCCCTTTCTCCCAGCTTTACTTTCTCTATAAGTTCATTCCTACTAACATGTTACAACTTGTTCAACGTGAGGAAGTTAAAACCTGCAGGAAGGGGCTCTAAAATAGTGTGGGTAGAAACAAGCCTGCACCCATGGAAATTAAAATGATTTAGTATTCAAACCAAAACCAAGTTTGACCTCAATAATGAGATATTCCACACAAATCCTAATTTTGAATTGCAAATAGAAATCACTAGGTTTACTCCAAGATCTATGAACTGGACAAATGACATTAACGATATAAACAAAAAATGGAGACAAGTGTAAGATAAAATAGCCAAGTGCTTTGTATTTCTGAAACATCTTGCGTCCAGTACCCACATAGTATACACACTCTCTGAAAGTGAGCTCATGGCCCTGCAGCTTGCTTTGCAAACAATTATTAGAAAACTGTATTTTAGATTTCCTCAACCCTTCACGTGGTTGTCTCTGAATACCTTCATTAAATGCCATAGGCTTTAAATTAATATATCTTCTTCTCATCCATTGCAAAATGCCTCTGTTTATTTTTTTCCAATAGTGTGGCTTTCAAAATAATACCAGTCTATGAAATGTTGGGTGAGGAGGAGGAGAAATGAAATAAGAGGGAGAAAGGTCACAAATTTTAAGCCATGTGGGGTTTTTATTGTTATTTTTGAAGTGTGTTTAGCACAGAGACAAATTGTACATTTACCACAAGTCACCAGGACCTAACGAGCTCCTAATGTGTCCCATACTTCAAGGTTTTTCAGAACAGGCCAGTAACTTAGCAACCGCAGCTAAACCTTGACAGGAATAATCATTATTTGTGTTGCAGCTTCAGGCTTCCCCACTGTATGTCTTTTTTTCTCTTCTCCTTCCTGTTGTTTTTTTTAAAAGGACCCAAGAACAAGAAAGAACACCTAAGTCTGAGAAGGGAGAATTTTTCTCCTGTAGCTTTAGGTCATAAATGGCATGACTGGAACATAGGCATGGAGTTAAGAGTTACTTTCCACTGAGACACTAAGAAAAGTAATGGCAAAAGTCTAGATGTGGTAATTTCGGGTGAATGCCAGGCAGGATATGTTTAATACCTGCTCAAAATCAATAAATTCTTGCATTTATGAATCTCTGCAGTTTTGGCAGTTCACAAACCAACATGAAATTCTTTGATGTGTAATATGTTTTAATATTGTTGTGATACAAATTTGCGATGTAAACTGATCAACAGTAGTAAGTTGCATGGTTAATGAGTGAACCTAGCCGTCTGCCCAAAATCTCTGTATAGCAGTCCACCTTAGGTTCCTTTTTTTTTTTTTTTTTTTAATACTTTAAGTTCTGGGATACATGTTCAGAACACACAGCTTTGTACATAGGTATCCAGGCCATGGTGGTTTGCTGTACCCAACAACCGTCATTTACATTAGGTATTTCTCCTAATGCTATCCTCCCCCAACCCCAACCCCACACAGGCCCTGGTGTGTGATGTTCCCCTCCTTGCATCCATGTGTTCTCAATGTTCAACTCCCACTTATGAGAACATGCAGTCCACCTTAGTTTTCCACTGAAGTATTAAAAAGTCAATCACTTCATTATGAAAGGATTGTTTCCCTTTCTCCAGTGCCTCAAAAAATAAAACCAAGCCAGGCACACTGGTGCTTTGTTGTAGTCCTAGCCACTTAAGAGGCTAAGGCAGGAGGATCACTTGAGCACAGGAGTTCAAGGCCAGCCTGGGCTCCATGGCAAGACCCTACCTCTGAAAGAAAACCAAAGCAAACAAACAAAAACTTCTCATGAAGATGATGGATGAAAAGGTTAAAATATTTAAGATAGTATTAACATCCAATAAGAAAATAAAGTTGTTACTAGATAAACCATAATAAGTATGTGGATTTATAAAATATTCTGCAGGTGCTGCTCATGAACTTCAAGAATCTACCAGAGTTTTCATGATGTCCGCAGCTCTAAATAAGTTACATCACCAGTAGGAAGTTTTAATAGATCATTATTATCAGAGAGATTATAACAATGGTGAGAAAATTTACTAAGTAGACCTATTCTAATTCCTCAGCTTGAATCATGGCCCACACAAGTGCCAGTGAATAAAGCTCTCAAATCAGAAGAGAAAATATGATATTATCATGTCTCTATTTAATTGAATTGTCAGGCCAAGAAATTAAAAGAAATATTTCTTAGTTTACATCTATTCTGTAAAGGTAAATAATATAATATTGTGGGAATTCAGAATCACTGAACTCTAGACCTCACTCTGCTGTATGACTATGGGTATTGGTTAACCACCCTAGACAAAGGAATCTCTCTTAATTGTTGTAGGCCCAAATATTACCTTTAGTCTTAATACCCTGTGATCTTCTTAAAAAGGCACAGTGAAGGGCAGAATAATGCAAAACGCTATGAATAGTTTTGAATGAACCACTACAAAGATAAATGCTAGTTACATTTTTCTCCTTTTTTCTGAAAAGAGAAAGAAAAGAGAATTTTAATTGTTTTCAGCACAAGCCAGTGCTCATAGAAACTTACTAGCTAACATATCTTAAGTTCTCTATTAATCATTAAAAAATATATGTTTCGTAAGTTTGATTAATACAAATTGCTCCTGCAGATTCTTATGAAAAATAAGTTTAGGTGAATGCTAGCATCTGATTTTCATATGTACTCTGAGTAATCATTTTTACTATCATGTAATTATTTATATGAATAATGGTTAATAGCTGATAAATACTTTTATCTCTTTCTAGACATAATATATATTTGTATGTGGTGAGAATAGTGGATGGAAGGTGAGCTCAGACAATTCAGTAGAAGGCAGTGGACAGTTAAAGAACAAGGCAGAGTCTAGAAGCAGCTTAGAACTAGCTAAAAGGGGAAGAGCTACAACTTGGATGAAACAGAAAAGAGAAGTTGGATGCAGTGAGAAAATGTAGACCTTCTAAGATATCTGGTGAAAGGGATCTGGACCTATGCTATGCTTAACTTAGAAACTAGACACTGGTACATAGACTGAGAGATCTCTGCCAGAATTTCCTGTAATCTGGGCAAAGCTTTAGTGTATATTCCATACCCCAATTAATTAGCTGAGAATACATTGTTTATATCCTTGCAAAAATGTCCTTTTGTACAACTATGCAGAGTGGTCATTGTCATCATAATCCATGTAAATATCTATGCATTGCCTGACTCTGTGGGAGTGCCATTCACACAGACAATGATTTGGATGATGATTCCCAGAATATGTAATATGAAGGACTAGCAGACTTACACTCTTTAGGCAAATATTTCTGTCTCAGTATATAAATGGGTGATTGCCACTATTTACTATGAGAAAGAGTTGGAGAGTTGTGTGTGCATATCTGATAGTGGGGAGTGAGTGGGAAGACTCATATTCTTAAAGCCATGGACAATAGATTGAGCTACTAGCTGTCTGTTAATGACAGCAAGAATAATACTTTGCTACCACATAGAAAGGAAGATGGTAAGAAGAGGGTAGAGGAGGGTCTGATGGAAGGAAAAACACTGGAAACTTTAAAATGGAGTTGCATAATGAACCTGGCATGATTGCTTCTCAAGATTACCTATACACCAAACTACAATTTAAAAACAGAATTAGTACCCATATATGATGCCAGTGGTGAAGGAGAGAGGGGCAGTTGTAAGGAAATCTTAAAAGACTTGAATTTATTTTAATATACCCAGTTTTTAGCCCACAGAAATATTGTGTAGAGTTCCATAGCTAAGATAATTAATGTTCTCCACTTTGAAATATTATGGCCTGGTGGCATAAGAAAACACAGAAAAAGAAGGTATAGAATAAACTTTCATGTCTTCCTTTCTTTTCCTTTGTCCAAGGCAAGTTCTAAAAAATAGAAATATACCTTCTTGCTTTTTGTATTTACTGAGTTATATAACAAAAATGCCCAGAAAAAAAATGCTATAAATTGTTGAGGTGAAATAAATATATGTATCCTTGAGCTCAAGAGATTTTCTTTGGTTACTACTCCTAAATTACTGGGGGAGAAGGGGGTTAATTTTAAAAGTGATCCTCCAAGAACAATCGTCAAATTATATTTATTTAAGAATTAAAAAATTTAAATGGTGTATATGTTTGGTTTGATTATGGATAGACTCTATTTTACATTGATACTTTTGATGGTCATTAGTTTTACAGTAGATATGTTTAAGCAAATCAGGTGGTAATTCAAAATAAGGTTAAGGTAATTCTGTGTTTCCACTGACTGCAAAAGAAAATTCAAAATATGTATAGAAAAAAACTCAAAAGATAAGCAGTAATTCATGGTAAAGAAGAGTTTAATATGATGGTTTGACCAGAAATATTCTTTATGATACTGTACTGGCAATACATCACTGGGCCTTTGGAAACTTGTCATTTCTCTTTCATCATAATAACCTCAGTTGAATCAATTTAATTCAATTTTTTAAGTGTGTGTGGAGCACTTCAAGGTGAAATGGGAAGAGTACTGAACTCGGTCTCAAAATTTTTGAATTTGGTCCTGGTTCTGCTATTTACTTGCTATTTAACTTGTACTAAATAAATGTACCTCTTTGGATCACAATTTTATAACGTGTAAAATGAAAGTCTAAATGAGTAATGAGGCCTTTTCAGGTATAAAGACATGAATTCAAGCATAACTCTTTCCTGGGATTTAAAACTCAAAACAGATATAGTATCTGAGAGTTTCTGTTACTTAGATGGCAACATGACACAGTCTGCCCTGGCCATTTGCTCATTTGCTCTTAGCTCTATTACGTGCTCTTTCTCTGGCCTGTTCCCCACATATTTCCTGAGCCCCTTGCTTTTTGGCTTTCTGAAGTTCAGCTAATGAGTGGGTGGAGGACAGGAAGAGGAGACAAGCCAGAATCATTCTTCGTATCCCTCTGTGCTTTGGACGGTGTCCACGATGGCAGCTCTAGCTCTGTTAGACAACCTCTCCGTCATTGTTCCAACTGCAATACAACAGATAAGGAGAATTTCCAGCTTCCACTGGAGTTCCAGTTATAGGTTCTTGTAATACTGTCTCTTGTCCAGCTCAAGAGTAGTAGCCATGTCTTCCTGTGTTACTTGCTAGGCAGCTTTATCATCTTCTGTGTGACTTCTCAGCTCTTCTATTTCAAGTATAATCAGTACTCTGAATTCGAAATACCAGAGTGGTTTCTGTTTTCTGATCCTGAATGTTATGTAATGAATAGGCCATGGCTTTGTAGAAAGAAAAAGAAAAATGACTAGTTTGAATTCCAAATTTGCCCATTAACTAGCTAAGTGATTGTGAGGATGTTATCTTTTTAACTAAAATTATTGGAATAATATTTACATTGCAAGATGTTTCTAAAGATTAAATGAGAAAACACATGTGAAATGGTGCCTGGCACATGTTAAGTGTCCAATACACATTAATTTCTTTCCTTTTATTTTCATGAACTACTCAGGATGAAAAAACAAGCTACTTTTACAAAAATTATAAAACTATAAACAATATACAAGGATACCACGAGGTATTATGTAGACCACAATCACCTACCACAAGTATCTCACATCCCTAACTCAAATTGTAGAATCTTTTCTCTGCTATGAAACTTCACATATTAGTCTGCTGGGGCTGTCATAACAAAATACCACAGATTGGGTGACTTAAACTATTTATTTCTTACAGTTCAGGAAGCTAGAAGTCCCTAATCAAGGTGGCAGCTGATTCAGTTTCTGAGGAGGGTTCTCTTTGTGGCTTGTAGATGGCCATCTTTTTGCCATGTTTTCACATGGTCTTTCTTGGGCATGCGAATGCACAGAGAGATAAAGAGTCTCCTCCTATAAGGACACTAATCCTATTAGATCAGGAACCCACCCACATGAACTCATTTAACCTTAGTTACTTTCTCTAAGACCCCATCTCCAAATACAACCATGCTGCTGGGATTAGGGATTCAAGATATGAATATGGAAAAAAACACAACTATTCAGTCTATAATACTTCCTTTGTATACATTTACGGGGTAAGGGACAGAGGCATCCTTCCTTATTTAAAAAAATAAATAGATCTAGTTTGCAGTATTATTTTGCCAATATTCTTTAATCTAAATTTTTCACTTTTTCCAATTTCACAAAACCAATGTGTTCTACTTTATAAGTCTTGAAAGTTAAAGATTGTATCTACTACTTTAACTTCTCTCTGGACTCTGGACTCATTTTGTGTTAGTGCTGCATTTAAGTTTGGAAAAGTGGACATAAAATTTAATTTGGTAATAGTTCAGATTGTTACTGAAATAGAGAAAGTCAGGGATAAATAAATACATCTAAAAATCGCCACATAAACAAAATGCTGAGGTCTGGCAAACCTTAGTGCATTTAGAGCAAGTCATTCAGTCATGAAAAGCTCAGGTCCATATATCAAGAAAAAGAGGGATATAAAACAATCTAATTTTTTAGGTATATTATTGTGATTATTAAATTTGTAAAATACTTTCAAAATCTATTGTCTTTATAATAAAATATAAATAATTGACATTTGTCTTAACCTAACTCCTTATTTAATTTCTTATCTATGAAATAGCATAACTTGGAAAATATCATATTTTCCAAGCTAAAGTTTCCTATGAGGGTCAAAAAGAACATTTGGCAATGTTGACACAAATTATTTTTTATATTTATCCACAGGCTGTAAATTTCTTGGTCAAATTTTTAATGGATGCCTAAAGAAAAAACATAATTCTTGTATCTGACTATCTAAGAGATGATGTCAGTGGTTGCCTGGGAATAATAGGTTTCCCAGATGTTTGTTTAAAGTTTCATATTGGATTTCCACAGGTAATCTTCTTGGCAAAAACATGAGGAGCTTGGTCATTGAATCTCACTTCAAAAAGTCAGTGGGAAATAACTTTCTTCTGCCGAGTAGCATTGAAAAGCTTCATAGAACTCATTAACCTGGTCTGCTTCTAATGCTGTATTCATTGCCACTATTCCATTTTCAGCAGGGGAAAAAAAAACAGTGCTCACAAAGTGCATCTTGCAAAATGTATCAGTGCCATAGAAAGTGCTGTCAACTTTGATAAAATAAATCCATTTCTACAAATCCAGCCGAAGGAACTACAGATTATAATTCATATATAAAGATGCTAATTACTCCATTATCTATAATGATGAAAAATCAGAAGTCCATAAATATCCTACAAAGGAAAATTGTTGAATTAGGGTATATCCATTTGTCCTAGCCCATTTGGGCAACCAGAACAAAGTATTGCAAACTGGGTGGCTTACAAATAACAGAAATGTATTTCTTACAGTTCTGGAGGCTGGAAATCTGAGAGCTGGGTACCAGCAATGGTCAGGTTCTGGTGAGGGCCCTCTCCTTGGTTGCAAACTGCAATCTTCTCTCTCTATCCTCAAATGGCAGAAGGGTTGAAGAACCTCTGTAAGGCCCCATTTAAAGGCACTGATCCCATTCATGAGAACTTCACAATTATGACCTAATTTTCTCCCAATTGCTGTACCTCCTAATATCACCACACTGGGAGCTGGAATTTCAACATGTGAAATTTGAGGGTACATAAACATGCAGTCTATTGCACCACTCAATGGAAATTAAACTTATATTTAAAACAAAAAATGGGGTGATTAAAATTGCATTTTACAAAAACAATAGAGGAGCAGACATTCTCACCTTTTTATAAGAAGCATTTACTTTTCTTTCATTTTCTCTTATTTTATGACCTTTCAACTGTGGCTATGAGATCGCACTGATGCAATTTACTGAAATCATGAAATAACAATTTTATATCTATTCCTATTTGCCACATGATGATTGCATTGCTTCATAAGGAAATGGATAGAAACATCCTTCTTTGTAGACAGGAAATATGACTTATTTCCAGTCTATCCTTCTTCCAATGCTCCCATTTTCCTCACAAATGCTGAGATGGTACCTACACTTTTAGATTGAAATAACATTTTAAAAAGGTTAAAACTGGCTGGGTGTGGTGGCTCATGCCTGTAATCCCAGCACTTTGGGAGGCCAAGGCAGACGAATCACCTGAGGTCAGGAGGTGGAGACCAACCTGGCCAACATGACGAAACCACATCTCCACTAAAAATTAGCCAGCATGGTTGTGGGCACCTGTAATCCCAGCTACTGGGGAGGCTGAGGCAGGAGAATCAACTGAACTCAGGAGGCAGAGGTTGCCATCAGCCGAGATCACACCATTACACTCTAGCCTGGGAAACAAAGTAAAACTCTATCTCAAAAAAAAAAAAAAAAAAAAAAGTTAAAAACCTTTGCTTAACTTAGGCTTCTTGTTCTCACAACTTAGAGTACCTTTCCAGATTAGGATTCACGATTCACTATAATAAAAACCAGGGTATAGAAAGTGGTTCCCAGCTTCAGATGATGTGGTTGGGCCCTCAACTCTGTCATCTACTTACCAGGAAAGACATTTAATCTCATCTGCTCAGTTTCCTGTTCTGTAAACTGGGTTTACTGTGATGATTAAATGAATATGTATGTCACGTAGAGCAGTATCTGGCACATAATACTCAATAAATGTTTATCATTACTATCATTATTATATGAAAGAGTGTCAGACCCTGAATTTTCTTTACAGGTATTGGGTAATATTCTGGTAGTGTTTTGTTTATTGAGGATTAATATTTCATTGTACTTTTGATAAGCAAAATAATGATTAATGAATCAAGGAACATGATTTCATGAGTAGAAGAGAATTTAGAAAATACTTAGCACAAGAGCTATTTTTGAAAAGGTGTTCAGAGATTTGAACTTGAACAAGTTATACAATCAGTTTTCAGCCATAATGATCAGGAATCCAGGCATCTCATGACTTTCTTCTTCCCCAAGGAGACACTAGACCCTCATGATGGCAATCGAGCCCCTGAAAAGGCTCTAAATTGCACTGAAAAGGAAGAGTAGGGAAGTATTATGTGTTTTCCTAGTAGATGAGGCAAAACTGAGAGAAGATTCTCAGCATATCATTCCAAAATTTGAGGTAAATGACACAATCTCCCTTTTCATTTAAAACTGTTGTCAGCTTCAACAAACGGAGCTGCTAGTCTAAGTGCAATGGACACCTGTTTCTCTTTGAGAAAATATTTCAAACATCAGATGTAAATTAAAATGTTTCACATATTTCAAATATGATATAATTCGTAAACTGTTTACATGTTGCAATAAAGTACGATCTTAGCTTGGCATTTTTGATTTGCTATTTAAAAAACATCTCTGAGTAAATGTGGCTCGGAGGTATAGCTCTACTCTTACTCTCTAATTATCCCTACTCTTGGCTTTACACTGGAATGAACTTTTCACTTTGTGTCTGGTCATCAGAATTCATTTCTAGCAGTGTGTAGATAGTAATTTATACAATATGAGGGGCTGATGTTTTAGTGCAAAATCAAAATTCTACACCTTAAATCATGAGGACACTATGTGTTTGATTATTCTTAATGTTTGTGAAGCCCTGAAATAGTTTAGGGAATTTTATTATGCATTTCAAACTGCATGTTTTTAATATTTCCATCCATGAAATTATAATAGAGAGTTTATTCCCAAACTTACAAATGAAAGCCAGGAAGGTTCAGGGAGGGCAGCACTCTAGAAGATGGCATTTGAATTCAAATGACATTTGTTAAATTGGAGAAGTAATCAGAAATCAACAAAATGAAGCTTTCCAGGGACCAGTGGAAGTCATGATGAGTGAAAAAAAAAAAGTAGCACAACTGCAGATATGGGAATTCTACAGTAAAATGCCCTGTACTCCATTCAGCAGATCACAATATAAATATAAATTAGGGCAAATACTAATTAGGCCTACTTTTTTCTTTTTATTTCATTTCTTAAATATACTATTAGAATGCTGGAATCATTGCCTCTCAGGCTAACTTGGTCCTCTTTCTCTTTCACCTCTTTTCTCCTGTACCCTCCAGGTCCTCCTTTTTCTATCTACCTTTATTTTCTTCAACTTTTTTAGGTCTTTTCATTGCCTATGGCGGTCACTTCATTGGCTCTGATTCTGGTAGCTAAAGTGATAAAGGATGAGAGTCACCTTGAACTACAGCTAGAAATCAGCTGGGAGTAAGTCTACCTCAATTGTGAGAATTGTCATGGTTCTCACATCCTCAAGTGGGTACAAGCTGACCATATTTTAGCATGATTCTCTAGGGAGGTACTGATTTCCCTTCCTCCAAAATCTTTACAGAGGCCCCAGGAATGTACATAAAGAGAGGTACATTCATCAGCCTCTAGTAATAAAGATGCAGCCAGGTTTATCCGTGGCCCTGTAAAGACCCAGGGTTGCCTGGGTAACAATGCAAGAGATAAGAATTAAAATTATAGGCTAGGCTAGAAGTATATTTCACTTTATAAGAAACAGCCAAACAGTTCTCAACAATGGTTGTGTTGTTTTTCACTCTCCCAGCACACATAAGATTAAAGTTACTACACGTTCTCAACATCATTTTATGTTGTCTTTTCTTTCCCTTAATCTTAACTGTTCTAGTCAGTGTGAAATGGTATCTCATAGGTGTTTCCATTTAGAATCTTCATTGGGTTTTCAACTTGTATTTACAGAATGACTAATGATGTTAAGCACCCATTCAAATGTTTACTGGCTGGTCATATATCTTCCTTTGTAAATTGTCTGTTCAATACTTTTGTTCATTTTTAATTAGATTGTTCATGTGTTTATTATTGATTTTTAGAAGTTCCTTCTATATTCTTGATGCAATTTAATTGTCAGATATGCATTCTGAATATTTTCTTCCAGACTATGGCTTGCCTATTCATTTTCTTAATGTCTTTTGATGAGCAGATGTTTTTAATTTCTATAATCTCCAATTTATTAGATTTTTATTTCCTATCATGGTTAGTCTTTTAAGAGTTCAATCTAAGAGATCTTTGTCTTCTATAAGATAACAAATTTATTCTTTATTATTTTCTTCATGATCCTGATAGTTCCAAGTTTCATGTTTAAATGTGTGATCATTTTAATTTTAAAATATAAAGATATAAATTATAATCATTTATGTGCATATATGGTTGTTCCAGCATCTTTTGTTAAAAACAATCAAAACAAATCTTTCTCCCATTTAAAAAAAATGCAGTGGCTTTGTCAAAAATTAATTGGTCTGAGTCAATATTAATGTAACAATTCTTTCCATACCTATGTATTCATTCAACATAATCCCAATCACAATTCTACCAGGATATTTTAGCAAAAATTGGCAAGTTGATTTTGAAATCTATATGGAAATGCAAAGGATCAAGAATAACCAGAGCAGTTTTAAAATGGAAGAACAAGGAAGAGTTACTCTTCTTGATGACAAGTGTTACTAGAAAACCACAGTAATCAAAATAGGTTTGGGTGTTTGAAACAAGATAGACATAGATCAAAAGAACAGAGAAGAAAGTCCAGAAAAAAAAAAATCTATAAATTGATTTCTGACAAGGGTGTCAAGGGAGTTTAATGAGAAGAGCAAAGACTTTTCAATGAATGATTAAATATATGGAAAACGTAAACATCTACCCTAATGTTATACCATACACAAAAATTGATTTAAATTGGATTAAAGTTCTAAATGTAAAATTGAAAACTATAAAACTCCTAGGAGAAACTCCTAGGATTGTGTGGTAGGCAAATTTCCTTAGAATATGATATCATGAGTCACGTAAGAAAAAAAACTGATAAATTAGACTTCTTAAAAATTAAAAGCTACTGCTCTCCAAAGACACCATTAAGTTAATAAGGCAAACAGACTGCTAGAATATATTCACAACACATACATCAAAGAACTTGTATGCAAGATATATAAAGAACTTTTAGAATTTAATTATAAGAAGAAAAACAACCCAATAAGAAGCTGGATAGAATATTTGATAATATATAAATGACCAATATGCACATAAATTAGCCATTGGGGAAATGAAAATTTAAAATACAAGAATATACAACTGTATCCCTATTAAGATGGCTAAAATTAGAAACAACCATCACCATCCAAACTCCTGGTCATTCTAAGTATTGGCAGAGGTGTGACCCACCAGCAACTTTCATATGATTTTGATAAGAATGTGTAGGGCTAAGGGCCCCACAGGGTCGTGGGGTGTCCCTTATGCTGTGCTGAGGTGCAGGATCTGAGAAATAAAGAGACAGGGCACAGAAGTGCAAGGAAAATGCAGCTGAGTTCGGGGGACCATGCCACCTATAAGCAGAGACTGGTGAGGCCCAAATGTCCAGAAGCATCTGTATTTATTGGGTATAGGTTAGGGGGCAGGTAGTGAGTGAAGTCATCTTTAAGGATAGTGATGATAGGTTTGTAAGCAATAAAACAAGGGGTTCACCCCCATTAGATTACCTAGGCTTGGAGGTGGGCAGTGCGCAGCAAGGGGACCAGCCCCATTAGGTCATTGAGGCAAGGAGGTGGGCCGTGTGCAGTAAGTGGTCCACCCCCATTAGGTCACTGAGGCATGGAGGTGGGCCATGCACAGTGAAGAGGGTGCAGTGTGCAATACCTCTATCTACGGGCATGCTACTCCTAAGAAGAACTATAGGAGGATGCTTAAGTCACACAGCAGTGACAGAGCTGTCAGGGTCTACCACTACCTGCTGGCAGCTTCCAATAAGTTCTATAGGAGGATGCTTTTTGAGCTAGCACAGTAACAAGAGCTGATAAAGTTCACAGTCATCAAGGTGCAATTATTCGGGGGGGGGGGGGTTTGAGCCCTTGAATGCTCAAGGGATTGCCAGTCTGAGAGCAGCCTTCCACAAGAACTGGAGCAAGTCCTACGACTCCTTTATCAGGAGGAGTGGCTCTTGCCCCAAGCCTGCCATACAGCGGGTTCTTTACCATACTGAACGTTGCCGCCTGGGCCATGGATTCTTGTCGTGGTATAACTGTTTTCCCTTAAATCATGCTCTGCACTGTATCTGCTCCAGATATTCCTCTGACTATAAACTGCTTGAACCCATGCTCTGTACTGTGTCTACTCTAGGCATTCCTCCAATTATGAACTAAGATATAATTATATATATATATATTTACATATATAATATATATATGGAAATAACTCAGTGGTAAGATATTCTTTAGGCACTCATTCTATGAACTAATATACGATTATATATAGGGGATTATATAAAGGGAAATAACTATTAACACTATAAACTGAGATATTCTTCAAGCCCTAATTCTATAAACTAATATATGATTATATATAAAGGATTATACAAAAGGAAATAACTGAGTAGTAACACTATAAACTGAGATATTCTTCAGGCCCTAATTGTGCCAGGATTCTGCTTAGCTCTCCTTCCTCGGTACCTATATGGGGGGTTACCCATAATAATGCTATAACCATTCTGGAAAAAAATTTGGAAATTTTTGATGAAAGTTTGTTAGTGTCATAAAATCTTCAAAATGTGCCTATCCTATAGCCCAGACATTTTAAAACTAGGTATTCACCCAACAGATAAGAAATTAAATGTCCATACAAAGACTTTTCTATAAATATTAATTGCAGCTTTATTCATAATGGCCAGAAACTAGAAAAATAACCCACATATGTTTATCAACAGACTAATAGATGAGCAAGTGGTGGTACACCACACAATGGATTAATACTCATCAATAAAATGAAATGATTTACTAATACATGCAACAACATGGACTATTCTCAAAATCATTATGCTAAGTGAAAGAGGCAAGGCACATTTGTAATTCCATTTATATAAAACTCTAGAAAATACAAACTAATCCATAGCGTCAGAAAGCATAACAATGGTTCTTAGGGATGAGGCACTGAGGTGTAACTGGATTAAGATTGTTAGAGAACTCTTTCGGGAAGTAATGGACATGTTTATCTTGATTGTAATTATGGTTTCAAACTGATCAAATTATGTACTTTAAGTATGTGAAGTTTAGTATAATTAAGTTATACCCCAAAAAAGGAGAAATATTAATTCTTTGTAGATCTAGAAGCTTCATTCTTACGGATGTACAAAAGACAAATTAAAACATATGTCCATTTAATAAATTTGTAAAAGAATGTTCATAGCAACCTTCCTATTATGGTCAAGAGCCAGAAGTAATCTAAATATTCATCAACTGGAGAATTTAAAAGCAAATTGTGTTATGTTCATTAAATGGAATAATATTCAGTAATAAGAAAGAATGAGCTACTGATACACATGACCACACAAATGACTCTGCAATATGTTGTGTTAAGCAAAAGTAGCCAGATACATACCTCTCCCAGCTAAAAAATAAAAAAATAAAACCATACTGTATGACTTAATTCATATAAACTCCAAAGAGAGGCAAAACTAATCTATGAAGATACAAATCATAAATCTGAAAGTTATTACCTCTTGAAGAAGAGTGTAATTGACTAAAAAGCACCAGAACACTCTCTGTGGTGATGTACATGCTCTATATCATGTTTTAGATGAAAGTTAACATGTGTACATATAACTGTTAACATTTGTCAAACTGCACACTTTAGAACTGTGAACTTTATTGCATGTAAGGAAAGAAGGATAAAGTCAACCCAAACATAGCCTCCTCTGTAGAGCCTTTTTGGGCCCTCAGCCAGAGACAGCATCCTAAAATAGACAGAAAGACAAAGAGACAGATAGACCACTATTCTGTCTATGTTGCACAGTTCAACTGGCTTTTTAAAATTTCATAAATGAGAGTTTAAAATAGTTCAGTGCAATTCAGGGTAGCCAAATAGCTGATTGGGACTATTTTTTGTGAAAGAATTCTAGGTAGAAAATAGAACAATATAATTTAAAATTACTATTTTACAACCCCTAACAAAATGATGTTTATAGGCAATACTTATCAGTGGATACTAAGATTACTAGGTAGAATACATATGTATTTTTTTTTTCAAGTCTCTGGTGCTTGCATTTTATTTCTTCACGTCAAAATACGGCTTCCTGTTTCCATCAAAAGAAGCACAGAGAGGCTTATAAAGGCAGCCTCCAAGGGCTTCTTGGACCTCAGATTGCTAATTCAAAACATGGTCTGATGAGTTCAGTATAAATGCATCCAAGACATGTGGGAGCCAATTACCTGAACACACCCTTGGGCATAAAAATTAAGGGAAAACAGCCCGAGACAAAGTATGTATTGCAAGGCCAAGCCCCAGACATTTGGGAAACAGTTCTAGAGGTTTCCAGAACCCCAAAAGCTACTTGCTTTACCCACCCCTTGGGAAACATCAAATGTTACTTTTTGCACAAGATTGAGGGTGAGCCTGCTCTCTGATCCCAGTGCTGTGCTCTGCTGTGCAGGTTTTTCTCTTCTAAATGAAAAACAGGATACATGTACAAAACGTGCAGGTTGTTTTGTACGTGCACATGTGCATGGTGGTTTGCTGCACCTACTGACCCATCCTCTAAGTTCCTTCCTCTCATCCTCCATGCCCCAACAAGCCCTGGTATGTGCTGTTCCCCTATCTGTGTCCACGTGTTCTCAATGTTCAACTCGCACTTATGAATGAGAACATGCGGTGATTACCAGTTAGAATATTAACGCGGAAAGTTTATAACAGATGAGGTCAGGCTGACAGCACCTGAAACCATTGATCAATCTTAGTATCAGTAAAAGTGGGATGAGCAGCTATTTAGTGCTTCTCTTTGAACATGTGTTGTACATGTAGCAAGCATTACCTGTAAAATATTCTTGAAAAACATAATTGATTTTGAATCTAATCAAGATCCAACTGGGAGAAATCTGTCAGCTAAAGAAGCAATTTAAGCAACAGCAAAAGGAAACAATCAGACAAATCCAGATTATGGGATATTTCACAAGGCAAATGGCCCAATTTCGCAACAAACAAAAAGCTTAGAGGAGGAGGGCTACAATACAATGAGACTAAAGAGAGATTACAACCAAATTCAATGTTGGTTGGTTTTTCAGACCCTCATCTGAACAAATCAACTACAAAAAGTCATGCCTAAAATAATGAGGGAATTGGAATGAAGTCTGGATATTAAATGATATGAAAAAAAAGTCTAATTGTGTAAGATGTGAAAATGACTTTGTAGTAGTATTTTTAAAATATGCCCTATCCGTTAAAGACCCATACTAGAATATTTGTGGGTGAAATAATGTGAAAGCTGGGATTTGCTTTACAGTATTCCAAATAAATTGGAGGAGTGAGGGTTAGGTGAAACAACATAGGAAAAACCTTGACAACTGTCGAAACTGGTGATGGGTATTTAAAGGTTCATTATCCATTTAAAAAAAAAATTTTATTAGACTTTAAGTTGTGGGGTACACGTGCAGATTGTGCAGGTTTGTTACATAGTATACACATGCCATGGTGGTTTGCTGCATCCATCCGCCTGTCACTTACATTAGGTATTTCTCCTAATGTTATCCCTCCCCAGTCCCCTCACCCCCCGCTATCACTCCCCTAGCCTCCCACCCCCCAACAGGCCCTCAACAGTGTGTGATGTTCCCCTCCCTGTGTCCATGTGTTCTCATTGTTCAATACCCACTTATGAGTGAGAACATGTGGCATTATATCATTTTTAATAGTATTATGTATGTATTATGCACAGCTCAGTCTTCTGTCTGAGTACTTCTTGTTTGCAAAGCCAGAATGTTCACGTTTGCCTGCCATGGACTGCTGACCACTGCTTTAGTGTCACTGGCCTAATGAGGCCCCAGCATACCCGGGAATTAGAATGAAATAATGTGCTGGAATAAATTCTGAAACTCAAATCATATTTTAGCTTTTCTTCCTCTTTCAGTACAAAAGGAAATAACAACTTTTTAAAGGACTACTTTTAAATTCACCACTTTCATTTTGTGCATCAAATCCTGGTATATTATTCTCCACTTGCTGTCTGTACTTCAGACACAATAAATTTATTGCTATTTCCAGAACCTCTCAAACTCATTCTCACATTAGGACTTTCGCATTGGTCCCTTCATACACCTTCAGGCTCAGCTCAAATGCCATCTCCTGTGAGAGACCTTTCAACCACCCGATCTAAAGTAACTCTCATCTCTCCATCGCTTTCTTTCACAGTTACCCTATTTGTCATTTTCTAAGCACTTACTTTTTTCACTTCCTTTTAATCTACATTTATATGCACCACCATCCCCAACTAGAACACAAGTTCAGTAAGTACAGAGCTCTTGTCTAATTTATTGTTGTATCCACAGTGATTCAAATAGTAACTGATACACATTAGGAATTCAATAGATATTTATGGCTTGAATAATTTTTTATGTTGATACAAATGTATTATGTTATGACTTTATATTATAACACAATAGCAACAGCACTACACATGATACTATTACCAGAGTATGTTTCAAAACATTCTGTGTTGAGATACGTAACTGAAATTTGAGATGATACTGTGATAGAGACAGCCAGGATTCCAAAAATGAGCAATAATGGTAATATACACATAACATTAACAATATTCATATAATATATTCCTAAGTGAATTATTAGCACTCTTTGGATCAACACCCTATTAATTGTTATAATATACACAGGGGCTCTAGGAGGAAGAAGCTGAACAAAGGTATTAAATAATTTCAACAAAACCATTCAGCATTTCTATGACAACATTCAAGCTTCTTAACCAAAAATCAATTACTCTTTAATTAATTAATTCAATAAATATTTGCTGATAATTTGTGTTAAACATAATGCTGAGTGCTGTTATGAGCAGATCAGACAAGAACCCTGCCTTCATAAGATATTTTTAAAGTCATATTGTGCTTCTATCTACCTCTAAATTTACAGATGAAAGAAACACCAATGCTTGTGAAGTTTTTCTACACAAAAAAATCCTATAGCTACTCAGGATAATAGCCTAAGGCATCCAAGCTGTATCCTTTCAACCCAACCATCAGATGCTAATATTACCAATGGCACTATTGATCAATCCCATGCAATCTTCTACACAACGGACATTTACTTACAACTTCTGAATTAAATAATGTGTGTAAAAATATGATAGTCCATTTTGACTTCATTTGCTTCCCTTCTTGATCATTCTTTAGAAAAACAGTTTTCAAATATGTGGCTTAAATTCTCTTGGAGGTGAAAAAGAATTATTTTATTTCTTTATTTAAAACAAATTTTAGGTATATATATATATGGTTTCAAGCTGTAATTCTGCATGCTGAGAAGAGAAGTGAGCCAATTCTCCTAGAAGCTCCTATGTGTCCTGGTTCTAGTGACCGACTTAGCTGTGATTTGACATTCCAGGGAATTGGGATATATTCTTCACCAGAGAAATCCCAAAGTGCCTGACAAAACCTCAAGTGTTTGACCTTTCCAGCCTTACCTCTTTCATTATTTAAAATGAAAAGAGAAAAAGAAAAATGAGAGAGCAAGCAGAACTATATACAAATTTGCTTATCAGACTCCATCTTTAGCAATATCTTAAACTGTTCTGAAATGTAAGCACGGAATTGTTACCTTTAGGGTGAATTTGAGGCAAACTGAAAGGCCAACTCATATTTCAGAGAGTTATGAGCCTCTGGTAGGAGACTGGAACCCCAAAGCCTAATATGTATATATGCATATATATGTGTGTGTATGTTACTGCTGTTGGTGGGAGAGGGGTACATTTTAACAGTTCTATAGCTTATTTTGTTCCTAAGGAAAAAAAAAACCCAACAAATTATACTCTTCCTGAAAAAAACTATGATAGAACAAAATTAGTAATATGAAACTTTAAGAAATAAAAAAAATGTAACATGTTACATCTGGCAGATTTTGTGATTCTGGGAAGATACAATAATGCTAAGTAGACTAAATCCAGTTGAAATGCCACCTTTCTTTCTCTTTTCTCTCTCTCAATCTTTCTCTTCTCTCTCTCTCTCTCTCACACACACACACACACACACACACATACACACGCATACTATAAAATTAAAATATACATTATATATACAGCCATGCACCACTTAAAGACAGAAGTATCTTCTAAGAAACGAGTCATTAGGCAGTTTCGTCATGTGAACATCACAGAGTGTACTTCACAAACTGAGATGCTATAGCCTGCTACACACCTAGGCTGCAAACCTGGACAGCATGTTACTGTACTGATATTGGAGGCCATTATAAGACAATGTTAAGTATTTGTGTATCTAAACATAGAAAAGTATAGTAAAAATACAGTACTGTAATCTTATGGACCACTGTCATATATTTGTTTTGTTACTGACTGAAATGTTGTTATATGGTTCATGATGGTATTACATATTTTGTATGTTACATATTATGCATTATATATAATATATAGAATATTTCTATTCTATAATTATATTTATTTACATATAAGTATATTTTATTTGTTATAGAGATAGAGATACAGAGATAGTTAGACACAGAGATTGAGATAGAGATATGAAAATAAAACAAATATTTGAAGGACTATTTGGTGAATTATCTAAATTATCTTTTCCTTGGCAATGAGATTAAACATCAATTGTTACCTGGAATATTTATATTTAGATACACCATGTGAAGAAGCATAATGTCAATATATGGAAATTATAATAATATTTTTTAAATATACTAAACCATATTCACTAAAATATTGAGTTTTATTTATTGCCCAAATGGGAAGAAAGGTAGTAAGTTCTTCTTTTAATGGTGGAAATCATTTTTCCATTAAGCATTCTCTGTACCAAGTGACTTGGAGGAATGTACATAATCTATCAATGAGGCACACAGCACCACTTTTTGAGCAGTAATCGCAATACTCAATCCTGTAGTTTAACTCGCTTTTTCTTTTGTTGAAACCTCTGCTGCAAATTCCTGAGGTCTAACTAGCCTTAAAATAAGAATTGCTATTTTCACATACAGCTTACAATCAAAAGATCCAGAAGGAGGAGAAGACTGAAGAATGAAGAGAAGGGGGTTGGGGAAAGAAGAGGAGAAAAAAGAAAAAAGCTGAAGAAGTTGAAGAGAGCATTGCACAAAAATTACAATCTTTATTCTTTTTTCCTTTCATTCTTAATTCCTTGCACTTCCCTGTCTTTCTGCCTGAGACTGTGCCATTTACTACTCAGGTAACATTCAATTTTTCATTTCTGCCTGTCAAATAATCTTGTCTCTCAGACATCTGAATCTCGTCCAATCCTCTTTACCTTAGCAAATCATTCGTATAGTCTCACCCTGTGCTTTCTCAATATCTGCATCCACTCTCGCTCAACTTCACCACTCTACTCCAAAGTCATGCATTTCACTGTCTTGCTTCAATAATAAGCTCCTATTTTTATCTATTTCCTCATTGTTCCTTAGCCTCACTAGATCTGCCATTTGATCTGATCGAGACCTCTAGTGCCTTAACATTGCAACTTTCTATCAGCTCTTTCCCAATTTCAATTCCTTTCACCACCATTCCTGGATCCATTCCTGCACCACTTTATATTCCTTGCCCCCAGTTTACTTGATTCTTCATTTATATCTTCCCATAAATTCCCATATTTGTACCAATTTTACAAATCCATTTTTTTTTTTTTTTTTGAGACAAAGTCTCACTCTGTCACCCAGGCTGGAGTGCAGTGGCAAGATCTTGGGTCACTGCAACCTCCACCTCCCAAGTTCAAGTGATTCTCCTGTCTCAGCCTCCTGTGTAGCTGGGATGACAGGCATGCACCACCACACCTGGCATTTTTTTTTTTTTTTTTGTATTTTTAGTAGAGAAGGGGTTTCACCATGTTACTCAGGCTGGTCTCAAACTCCTGACGTCAGATGATTCACCTGCCTCGGCCTTCCAAAGTGCTGGAATTACAGGCATGAGCTACTGCACTCAATTCTTCAAATACATTTTCTATTTTCATACAATGATTACTAAGGTCTGCTAAAGAAAATTATATAGCCATATAGACATGTGCCACTGTATGTTCCAGTTTGAAATAAAAGCTATATCTTCATTGTCAATCCCCAATTTTACTATATAACTCTGGCTGGCATCTTAGTACATTTCCTAGGGTGTTTTTCCCCCAAATATTTATAGACTTTATGAAAATCCAACTCCTACTCTTTTTAACGCCAGCAAATAATCTACAAACACCAATAAAATTGAGGTCATATTAGGTGACAGTTTCCTCAACTCATCTCATCTACATGTAAAACTGAGGTGTGGTTTTTGAGGAAAATGATTTGGCCCAGAGGTAAGGGAGACAGGAAGAGATAGCCTATACAATGACCAGATCTTCTGCTTTGGGGCATCTTAAAGTGTAAGTTAAGCTGCTTTGAATTACCAATGGGCTCATAAGATGCTTACTACTGCCACTGCCTCTGTTACTATTACTGTTAACTACTACTCCCACTGGTGGTGATGCGATGTCACAACCTGCTTTCATATATACTCTCCTAACTTGTGAAGGAATTAGATATGAAAAGCCTCTCATTAGTTTTATTATCAGAAGATTTAGAAAAATGCAAGGTGAAGAAAAGATCTGAGCATACAGCGCCGAATTTCAAACAGTAATGTAACTAGGCCATTTGTAAAAGACAGTTCTTTAATCTAAGTAAAGCATCATCTCAAAATTTTGGTTTTTACATTTTAATTACAAAAGCTATCTGTTTAATACTGTATCTTTGAATATCCATCAGTATAGTACATAGAAACAAGTAACCTAATTAGTTTCAATTATTGATAAGGGAAAATGCATATTTATTCTCAATTTTATTTTAGTTTAAAATTTTTTTTAACTAAAAAGGATGTGTTTAAAGCCATTTATCTTCTCCATTACTGAGGTGTACTGAAAATTTTGCATCAGATTTGAACCTCAGAGAGAGGGTGTGGGTGTAAATAACTGGATTTATCCCAGATACTTTTGTAAATAAAGTAAGATAAAGGAATAGTCTTCCATTTGGGCTCAGACACAAATTGTAGATTACTTAGTTCAAGAGAAAAATACTTAAAAATAAAACCAAACAAAGGGAAGTTGGCAGACTTAGATAAGCTGGCAGACAGGAAGCTGGCCTACCATGGGCCCACAGATTAATGTGACTACAAAAAAATTCTGAAGGAAAGTGTGGGTGCCTCAGTGGAATGGTAGTATCTAGAATGAAGCCATCAACAGCCCGACTTTTTTCTGCACTGGTAACACCGTAACTATGCATAACGCCAAGTAGTTAAAAGCATGGAGCCACACAGTCCTATATCAGAATCTCAGCCCTGCCAATTCTTGGCTCTGTGATGTAGTGTGTTTTAAAATCCTTATGGCTCAGTTACTTCATCTATAATGTGAGTATAAAATGTTTATATTACCGTAAAGCACTTAGCACTACACATGGTTTACAATTAATAAGCACTGTTATTATATTACATGATTTTTAAGAGAATAATCAGAAAACTGATGAGGAATCGGAGTGGGAAAGAGATTTGAAAAAAAAAATGTCAAATAAGGCAGGACTGAAAAACACGGTATCTTAGTCCATCCAGCTACTATACAAAGTATCATGGATTAGATAGCTTATAATCAACAGAAATTTATTTCTCATAATTCTGAAGGCTGGAAAGTCCATGATCAAGGTGCCAGCAGATTCAGTGTCTGATGAGGCCTGCTTTCCCACAGAGGGCAATCTTTTTACTATAATATCACATGGCAGAAGGAGCTAGGAATCTCTATGAAGTTGTCTTTATGAGGGCGCTAGTCCCTTTCATGAGAGCTCTGAACTTATGACCTAATCACCAGCTAAAGACTTCATATCTTAATACCATAACCTTAGAGATTAGAATTTTAATATATAAATTTTGAGGGGACATAAACATACAGTCCATTGTGTTTTACCCTATCCCTTAAAATTCATGTCATTCTCAAATAGCTTCATTCCATTTCAATAGCCTCCAAAAGTCTTAAGTATTCTAGCATCAACTCGAAAGTCTAAAGTCTCATCTAAATGTCATCTAAATCAAATATGCATGAGACTCAAGGTATAATTCATCCTGAGGGCAATTCCCCTCTATCTGTGAGCCCACAAAATCAAATGAGTTATGTGCTTCACAAATATAATGTTGGGACAGACATTGGACAGACATTACCATTTCAAAAGGGAGAAATAGGAAAGAAAAAAGGAGTGACAGGTCCTGCGCCAAGTCCAATACCCACTAGAGCAAACAACATTAAACCTTAAGGCTTGAAAATAGCCTTCTTGACTTAATGCTTTGTTTTTTAGACCCACTGGGCCCACTGGGGCTGCAGTGCTGCCTTCCAAACCCACTGGGTAGAAGTTCCACCTTGTGGACACACTTGGGTGCAGATCCCACCTCTGCAGTTTTGCTGAGGTGTTCTGCCTCCAATGACCTAGATGGCCCTGCTTCCATGGCTTTGGGTTATGCTGACCACAAGGTTTTGCTGGTTATAGCCCACACTGTAGCACTCATTGTTAAAGTTGTGTGCCTGCAGCTCTCCTGGGCTGGTATTATATGCTGGTGGCTCTACAAGTCTGTAGTCACAGGAGCTACCCTGCCCTTACGGCTCTGTTGGGCTTTTTCCTATTGTGAGCCCACTATGGTGATCCTATACCTCTGGCAACTCTCTGTCCTATGGTGATCCTATACCCCTGGCAACTCTCTGTTCGGGTTGCATGTTTATATTTCTACCAACATTTTGTTCAGTATTACTTAGATCTTCTCTAAGAAAACTGACACTTTCTCTATAGCACTCCTTTTCTTTCTGCATCCTCAGTAGAATCCTCCTTCATGGCTCATTCTTGACAATGTATGCTTTTTCTACCATGCACCTTGAAACTCTATCAGCCTGTACACATTATCCAGTGCCAAAGCTGTTTCCACATTTTTCGGTAGTTGTTACAGCAGCAACCCCATTTTTTGGTTCCAAGTTGCTGTCTTAGTCCATTTGGGCCGCTATAACAAAACATGATAAACTACGTGGCTTAGGCACAACAGAATTTCTTAAAGTTCTGGAGGCTGGGAAGTCCAATACTGAAGCACTGGCAGATATGGTGATATTTAACCTTACAAGTGAGGAGGTTCACGAGAAACAGCAGTGAAACCTTCAAATATATGAGTGGCTGCCGTAAGGAAGCACATTTTAATTTGTAATGTCTACTGCCAAACACCAGAAACAACATGACATGGATTCAGTTGAATAGGCATTTGAGGTCAGATTTTTTTTTTTTTAACATACTGATATTAACAGATCTCTGCTATGTGAATAGGGACACATTATGTAACATTTCTGACTATCACTGACTTTATTTTTAAAATGAGGCCTACTGCACAGATGAAATGAAGTTGAACATGTAAATAACTGAGTAAAAACTAAAGGGTGATGAACCCCACTCCACAGAGATGTTCCACTGAACAAAAACACTGCAGAGGGAATTTGATCCTTGGTTCCAACTGTCCCCTCAAAACCAGGAGATATTACCATTATAAAATAAGTGACCCAATTCTCACTTTCCAGCCCTGCCTAAAGTGCCTGTAATAGGATCTACCTCCTAAAAAGTATTTAAAATTTTCCCTTTATTCCTTATATAGAGCTCATTAATAAAGTCTGAAACCAGAAAAAGATCAAACAAACAAACAAAATTTTCTTCCAGTGGCCTTTTGGAAAGGGAGATGAGCATGAATTATACCATGCACATGGATAAAAGAATCAGTGAAATGCTATTAATAAATCAAGTTTTCAATCAAAGACAAATAAAATCTGAAATACTGCAGCCATGCCCTGGTGTATATGTCTTGTTATAATGAATTCATTTGAAGCCTTTTTAAAGTGAGATCTTTCTTTTAACAAGGTTCTTTTGGTACATTTTATAAGGAACTGAGTTCAGCCTTATAAATAATTTTATTTAGTAACATGCCTTTCTATAACAAGTTCCATTCACAGAGCCCCTGAATCTAAATTTTATATTCACCTGAAAAACTCAAAAAATTTAACTGTAATGATTCTAGAGGCTTTAATTAACTTAAAAATAACTAATTGTCAAAGAAGTGGAAATGTAAGTAAGTCTGAAACACTATATAGCATTTAATGAAATATCCTTTTTTTCTGTCACTACTTCCACTGTTGGCAAGGTTGTGGCGAAAATGTACACTAACTTATTAATCTCTGTATTATATATTGGTAATTCACACATAAAGCAAAAGAAAAATATGTAGCAAAAATACCTGAGGACAGTCATATCTTTTGACTCAGTGCATTCATTCCTAGTACTTATTTTAAGAAAATAATTTAGTAGGCCGGGCGCGGTGGCTCACGCCTGTAATCCCAGCACTTTGGGAGGCCGAGGTGGGTGGATCACGAGGTCAAGAGATCGAGACTATCCTGGTCAACATGGTGAAACCCCGTCTCTACTAAAAAATACAAAAAATTAGCTGGGCACGGTGGTGCGTGCCTGTAATCCCAGCTACTCAGGAGGCTAAGGTGGGAGAATTGCCTGAACCCAGGAGGTGGAGATTGCGGTGAGCCGAGATCACGCCATAGCACTCCAGCCTGGGTAACAAGAGCGAAACTCTGTCTCAAAAAAAAAAAAAAGATAATAATTTAGTAGAAATCTAAAAATGACCATTGCAGTATTATCAATATTGCAAAAAACCCCAACAATAGGAAACAACATATAAGCATTTCGCTTTAGTGAATAGTTTAATAAATTATGCTAATACAACAAAATGTTATCTAGATAAACTAATCAAGACTTAGATAAATGGCAAAATATTCATTATACAGGTGAAAATTACAGAACAGATATTAACATTCACCCTTTTGTGTATGTAAAATATGTCTATAAAATGTCAAGGGACATTTTTCAAAATAATTTGTTAAATTTTCATAACTTACCCACTAATAGTCATTTTAATAAAAAGTAATAGAAGACCCCAAATTGGCAGAAGATAAAGATTAGATAGAAGACAATAGCAATCAGGTGACAGTTTTTCTTTACGTTCCCATATAATGTGAAACTCCATAGTCTTTAACCCTGCATCCTCCCAAGTTCCAGTTTCCTTCTAAGTTTTTACACTTTGTTAAAAACAAAGTAGTGATGAACATTTTTATTATAAAATTTAAAATGGTGAAGACTTTGAAAATGAAAATACCTAATCAAATACGGATTAACAAAAATATTAGCTGGAAAGCAATCAAAGACTTCCACAGAACACAAAATTCTCTCTTTTGCAGAATGTTAGATGATACCTGTGCATTAAGAAGGAAGTGTTATTTTCCCCTGTGGTTCCTAACCTAAGTGAGACAAACGCCTTGCTTACAGTAGTTAATTAGAATTACCTGGTACTGTATATTGATGAATCTTTATCCAGTCCCTTGGTTCTTAACAAATAAAAAATCCATTTCCCTAAGCTGACCCATTAATTGAAGTCATTCTTTTGGTTTTGTTTTGCTTTTTTTTTTTTTTAACATATGCAATTTTGTCACTGTAAATTTTAATTTCCCAAATGGCAAAACATTTCAGAGTATCTCTAAGGCTCTTGGAACTCAAGCTTAGCCACAGAGGTATTGAGCATGTGGCCACACTTCCCTCTGAAGTCAATCAAGGCCCTTCTAATTAGCCTTTTGCCACATGACATCCCACCAACTTCAAGAGATTTAGGGTTGTTAATCCTTCATCAGCAATTGCATTTTTAAGATGACTGAGTTTGGAGACTGTAGATAACTAAGGTAGACATTACAAGTCACTCTTTGGGTTCCACTTAATGGAGAAGAATTTTGACTATTTAGTGGATTATGCCAGAGTTAAGAGAGTTGAACACGTTAGACTTTGTTAGTCAACTTTGTTATAGCTCTACTTCATAACTCACTTATTCATTTTCTCCATATGCAAAATAATGTTAGAAGTATTTTGTGGTAGCAACTTCTTCTTAGGAATATTTGACGAGTAATAAGTTAAAGAAAGTGTTTTATCACGCTGGGCAAAGGTAAAACACAAATACAGGTGAAGTCACATGTTCCATCATTGAATCTCTTTACTTTCCTACGTCCTTTGTCTAACCAGATTGTGATTCATTTGCCATTGTCACAAGTTGTGGACTATTTATTTCATTTGCAACAATTTGTTTCACTGTAAATTATACACTAAGTTACCAACCTCTATTGTATACTAAACTGAAAATAGGTCATAATAATAAAGCCTTGGTATATCCAAAGAGCTTTAGAGATAGGAAATAATTATTTTTCTTTCTCATTGGAATACCGCCTTGTCTAGCCAAGGCCCAAATTACTCAGTGTTCTTGCAGTTTCACTGAAACTCAGCCAATATCTGATCTGAGAACACCTACCTTTGTTTATATGAAACTTAAACAAGTTTTCTATGATCCCCAGAAAACCTGTTACGTTGCTCTTATTTTATTCCATCAAAGGATTTTGAGATAGCTCAGTTTTTTAAAATTCTCAATGTTTATTTCTATTCCTAAAAAAAAATAACAAATAAGCCACTTTCCTGGCAAAGTGAAATGGTATTTTCACTAGAGTTACTGAATTGATATACTATGCATTTCCCATTTATTAGATTTTTTTTTTGTCAGTTCTTCTACAGTAATGTTATATTTCCCTTGGGTTCACATAAAATTTTGCTATCATTTTTTTTAGCTTCTTTATTACTAGGTATTTCCTTCTTATCAGATATTTATTTGAAGTTTTTACCATACCCATTTGATCTGAATAAATTGGTTATATATGTGTTTTCTTTTTATAACCAAGCTCAGCTTTTGATGGTACATTTACGTAATATTTTTATATAATATCAAAGAGATCCATAATTTAAAAAATGACCTTGATTAGCTTTTCCTGATCTTTCGTCGCCAGATAAAGTGGGCAATAAGAAAAGGAAGAATTGCAAGCAAGTCCTAATAGTTGCTATCCTTCTTCAAATAAGTTCTGAAATAAGGATTGCTTTTTTTAAATAGGACATAAGCCTACCTGACTATTAACTTAAAAACTGTAATTTCTGAATTACTGCACTTTGTGTGCAGTCTGGAGATATAGAGAGCCAGAAGTTGAGCTTCCTGTGTTAGTGACCTGAGGAATGTCTAAGGCTAGATAGAATCTTCTCTATAATGTGAAGTCTTCTCTTCACTGTAACTGCAGACCACATTGCTCATCTGCATTTGGTAATCCTTCTTACAATGACCCCTTCTTGTGGGAGAATTATACATTCCCATTTTGTTGAAGTGAGTCATGGCCATATAATTTGGTTTTCCCAAATGGTGATGATCCAGATAGAAGCCATTCCATGAGCTGGAATCCTGAGATGAGAATAACATCGAACAGGAGCCAACTCATGTTACACATGCTGAATGAGTTGAAATTGTACTTACTACTCTGAGAAATTAGGGTGTAAGTGATCAGTTGCTACTTCGGCATAACCTAATTTCTCATAATTGATTACAATTTTTAATGTTGAGAGACTTAGAGGAGCTAGGCTGAAAGAGAAGCCACGCTCCTACAAACAGTAAGTGATACTACAGAACAAGCAAGGAATCTCAGTCAGTTGACCTTCCCCAGGTACAGGACTAACAGATTTAAACAAAGAGATAGACCCATATAAATGTTTTAACACCTATACCCTGCTAAAAGATCAAAGAAAACTCAAACAGAACGATGTGCACATAGAGAAATATTGAGGTACTGAGTACGAAAGGTTGGGCTAGATTGGAAGGAGTTTATAAACTATGTTTAAGACAATGACCCTATAAGGAGATCTATATGCCATCTAGGGAGTGAAGTGTCTATCTAGAGAAGTGATGCCAAAGTCTGAAGAATGGGAAAGACATAATAAAAGAATAAATATTGAATCAAGAGATCAGAATGATCAGAGTTATGGAGAGAATCTTATTTCAAACCAGCTCGGAGTAAGGGATTCAGTGCTGTAACTAACTCCTAAAAGGGTTAGAGCCTGGAAGGTGCTCTCACTGCAGTACAGGAAACCTCCTCATAAATTGCATGGATGTGAGCAGTACTCCCGATCTTCTATGCTCAAGAGCTCTGCATTCCTAGGGCCTACTACTATATAAAGGTTTCCCCAGGCTGGATGCCTGGAGACTTATCTGGATCTTGAACACTATGTGTCTGATGTTTATATTATACTACTGGCAGAGCACCTGCTATGCATTACCTGCAGTGGTTTCACATTCACAGATCACTCCGCTTTGCCGAGGAATGCCGTTTTCAGTATCTGCATGTTTATGCTATGAAATTTTCACTCCTTTTGGAGGCTGAGGCAGGTGGATTGCCTGAGCTCAGGAGTTCGAGACTAGCCTGGGCAACATGGTGAAACTCCATCTCTACTAAAATACAGAAAATTAGGCGGGTGTGGCAGCATGTCCCTGTAATCCCAGCGACTCATGAGGTTGAGACAGGACAAACACTTGAACCCGGGAGGCAGAGGTTGCAGTGAGCCAAGATCGCACCACTGCATTCCAGCCTGAGTGACAGAGTGAGACTCTGTCTTGAACAACAACCAAAAAATTTTTTTCAATCAAGCACATGGGAATAGAACATAAGTCTATTTGCATGACTCTTTAATTAGAGATCATAACAACACAAAAGCCCAGTGAGTAAACCAGATCTGGTCACTTCAGTTGTATCTCATTCCACCCTCACAGCAACCAATCTAAGGGGGTATAATTATTCTAATTTTGCAAATGAGGAAACTGAAGCCCCAAGAGGTAAAGAAACTTACTTGCGATTATACAGCTAAAAATGGTGGAGACAGGTTCTGAATCAAAAGATCTGGCTTCCGAGCCTATGCTTTTTCATCAATAGCTAAACTGCAGTCCATGCTGTTGTATAAATCTATTTAGTTATGGATTTGTGAGTTAAAAAAATAGGAAAATATACTATAGATATTTTTCACAGAGCCCAGCTGACCTTATGATTGTCCTTTCACGCATTATTTGGCTATGGAATATGTGATCTGATTATTTAATGAATCACTTTCTTTCTTGTCCAGTGCTCAAAGTAAGCCAAAGTATATCTTAAATTTAACTGATATTATATAGAAATTTTTAGGCTATATCTCTATGAAATAATCCAAGACAAGAGAAGTTCACCTGAATAATCTTGGGGGGAAATTTATTCTTCCTCCTTCCCTAAGGTATCCAGTTAGCTGACAGCAAATCAGTTGCTGTCTGCGAATAATTTGTGAAAATGTGCCCATTCTGATGCGGGCTGATGAGAACAGATTCTATTTGATCCTTATCTCATTATTCAGTGGCAGTGCACATCTCAGGTCATCAATTGGCAGCATCTGAGGAGCAGGGGTGAATAGCTGGCCCATTACCACTGATAAGCCTTTTACCAAAGACAGCTCACACTGAGAGCTGAGAACAAGACTCCAACTGGCTACAAAGTGGGTTTTGGATAAAAACTCATTACTCTCCAAAATCCAGCTCAAAGACCAGAGAGTTATCCTGAGGAGGCTAGAGTGAAGTTCACCTAATTATCAATAGCACTGTATCTTCCTTCCTCTTCTCTTTAATTTAATCTCTTAAATTCATCTTTTGAAATAATGACAGCTCGAATTTTTTGATCAGAAATACAATCAACTACAGACTTTTAAGAAACAGAGGTAAAAAACTATCCTAGAGAAAGCTTCATTATGAAAAATTATCTCTGATGTGTAATCCATGACTAAAACCAGGAAAGGAAAATGAAAGATAGCATGGCAATGAGGTCTGTCCACAATCACACCCTGCAGGGAGGCTCCATTATCTCACAAACCATACATAAGGTTCAAAACATGAATCGTATTTTTTTAAGTAAATATGTGGAATGGCCAGGCTGATGGGGAGAAAGGAAAAAGAAGGGACTTTATCTTTCTTCAGCCTGACACTAATCCTTTGTGATAGGGTGGGGAGCTGCATGTAATTTTTATAACTAAAGAGTTGGTTTATCTTTCTTAGCAAGAGCAAAGCTCCTCTCTTCTGCCTTTTTAAGATTGCTATTGGAGTAGGATTATATAATCCCCCAAATAATTTCTTTGACCCTCACTTTTGCTAAATTTTCAAGCATGTGTGAATCAATATTCCAAAGTATTGAGAGTCAAAGGGTTTTCCGGGATAGGAAATTCAGAATCTTTAAGATTTTGGAAATGCACATTTTCTCCCCTCAGAAATCATTACTCCAATCACAATCTTTCAGCTCCAGAACCACCCTATCCAAGAGAAACAACCTGGCAGGACTGCGCCACAGGATGGGCCTATTACAGAAATAAATCTCCATGGCACCAGCCAGGAGAGGGACTCAGGACAGCCCCGTGCTATCTGATCAGTTCATGAAAGAAAAAGCTCTCACTGAAAGTACCTGCTGACCCAGAGTCTCTGCAAGGCTTCAGAGGCCTTCAGAAGTTTCCCAGGGTTCAGGGAAAAACTGGGGGCAGCTAAAAATAAATAAATTTTAAAAAAAGGAAAAAAAATTCATCTGGTTGCTTCTCTACAACTAAGAAAAATTGTTTAACTAGACCTGAAAGCTCTGTTACCTGCCTGTAGCAATTTAGATATACCCCAACAGGTAGGTTTTCACAATACAGAAAAAGAGACTTCTGAGTATTTGTTTTATGGCTCCTGAACATCTAGCACTGCAAGTTGACATGCTCTACAAATATATGCAGTGATGCATTCCGTATGGATTTTCAGAATCCAAGATTAGGAATACAGCATTGGCACCAAGAACTTCAAGAGAACCTAGGTAGACCTGGAAATGCGGGCCGGGCATGGTGGCTCATGACTGTAATCCTAGCACTTTGGGAGGTCGAGGTGGGTGGATCACCTGAGGTCAGAAGTTTGAGACCAGCCTGGCAAACATGGTGAAACCCATCTCTACTAAAAAAATTAGCTGGGCATGGTGGGGCATGCCTGTAATCCCAGTTACTTGGGAGGCTAAAGCAGGAGAATCGCTTGAACCCAGGAGATGGAGGTTGCAGTGAGCCAAGATCATGCCACTGCATTCCAGTCTGAGCAACAGAGTGAGATCCTGTCTAAAAAACATTTGGGAATTAGGATACTCTAGGTTTTATTTCTTTTTTGAGCTCTATGCTAAAGGTATTTACAATATACACCAGCAGGCTGAAATATGGTTTGAACATGTACACAGAAAACGGCAAACACATTAATGTATGTGTGCAATATTGTCTATAACCATCTTACAGACATATTGTATTACATCTACTACATCCCTGACTGCTAAAATGAAGAGTGGGAGGAAGCCTGAAGGCTATCTACGCCATAAGACCATTGAATAATTCTCAATTTCTCACCTGTGAAGAACATATCCGAGTGGAGTATTCGTAAGACTTTTGAGAAAAACTTGAAAAGCAACCATTGCTCAAATAAGAAAGCAGATTTCATTGCATGCACAAGCCATGCCAAGATCTAGTCAAAAATGAAGAGACTTTAAAATGGCTAAGTAACACAACTGGAAATATTCATTGTAAGAAATTCAAATATGGATGCTTTCAGTGATAACTGCTAAAAAAGCAAGCCAAAAAAATATATCTGAAGTGCTCACACTTCTTTCTGCCTTATGTTAGACAGGCCCCTACCCTCACGGAGACTCACTGTCCCTGTCCTCATGTAAAATGAGAATAATGACAATATTGGCCCAATTTATTTCATAGAGTCATCATGAGACTTGAACAAAAATGTTGTGAAAACCCTTTACACACTGTAAAATAGCCTGCACCAGTTAGTAAATTTATTTGTTGTTAAGTTACCCGGGAACATTTGTTACCTCTCAAAATACAAATTCTTAGAGGACAGATTGCCATTTTAGGTCATCTGTGAAGAACTTCAATTCAAGATTGCTACCCAAAGGGAAAGTAACAAGTGGTTTTGTAAATGATTTGAGTAATGACATGACCATCAGAAGAAATCCTCCATTTCTTTGCCTCCTCGGTAACGAGCTCAAAATTTGTCAAAAAGCACCTACTCTTAACAAAATAAAAGTACTTCTAAATTTTCCCATTTGCTTTGGCTTGTGGTCTTTCTCTGTCAAATCCTACAATCTACGCATTGTGAATTGTTCAGTGTTTTCAAATTATTTTACAATGCACAAATTATTTTACAATGCACAGGGCTGTATTTAAATATATTAAATATATAAAATATATTTAATATATATAAAACATGAAATCTATCTATAGCTAAAATCACCTATATCTATTTACATATTTCTATATATACATATATATTTATGCTATGGAATAAATTAGAGGAACAGAGCCTCATATAACAGAAGAAAACACAGCCATATTTATCTTCTCCTTTTCTGTTTTGTTGAGGCTGCTGTTGCTTCCTTAGAGAATTCTAACCATTCTTTGAGACTCAACTTCAATACCGCCCCTCCCTTGAGCCTTCTCTAATTTCTACCAAACAAGAATCGATCTTACCTTTTTCTAAATTTCCTTGTCACTTTGTCTCCAATTCTCTCATGAAACCTAACTCAATCTAATATTTTATATCCTTCTTTTGGAGTTGTGACTCTGACACACTCTTCTGTCTCCTGTCTGCACTATGCAGGCGTTGGCTTAACACATAGTAGTTGTTCAATAATTATTGATTAGTAAGTGAATATCTGAAAAAAATTAAAATGCATGTGTGCTTTGCTTTTACTGTTATACAGGGAACCAAAGCTACTAGACATCAGTAGATAAGTAAATGATAAAAACCCCACCGTAGGCTGACTTTTTGCAGGCATATAGCCAGCTCTCATTAAAGAGTCCAGATGCTGGGGACTGTGAGCATCCAATCCACACCACATGAAACGTCCAAGCTCTGGATATATGTGTACTGAAAAATAATAGGTTAACATGGTTCTTGCATAGTATTAAAGTTCTACTCTACTAGGCTCTCAGGCACCTTGAAAAGTCAAATATTTAGGGGTCTGGCATTCTTATTCACTGACAACATGTTTTTGAACTTCTTTCTCTTCTTTTACTTTTGCATTTAGCCATAGCTCCATAAGTGCTTCCCCTGTATTGTGCTGTGGCTGCTGCCTTTCTTAAAGACAACTTTTTGCTTTGATTAATTATTAATACCTCAGAGCTGAGGGTTCTCCACTCTCTAATTCTCATTGCCAAGGTCTTGCAGGCTGCCTGCTCTGCTTGTCCTGATGCAGGGCTTCACGAATGCTCCACCCTGAGAAGATTTCATGTGCTCACAACTGCTGTGGCCTGGACAGGATTTTGTACATATTTACTAGAAACAGAAGCAACAAAACGTGTGTGTGTGTGTGTGTGTGTGTGTGTGTGTGTGTACGTGTGTGTGTGTTTAACCCAGAAGTCCGTCTGGTATAAAATGCCCAGACTACACCAAAGCACGCTTGACAGCAACAATGGAGCTGAAATTTATTTGTTTTTGCTCGAATTTTTGTTCCCACTTTAACCATAGGTACCAAACTTCTGATCATTTCACCCTTGGAAGAGACAAGCTTTCTTTATTTACTTTTTAATTTTTTGCTATTTATTTTTGCATACTTCTTATCAACTGTCTGTACCCAATGTTCTTAGGGATCTCCTTGAATTATCTAGCTATGCTATGCACCTCTTTTGTTCCTGTGGCTTTATGAAGTAAAACTCCCTTCCCTGATTTTAAAATCACCTAATGTAACTCTCACTCTTATTTATTCTTCTATACAATTCCATTGTTCCTTTTCTCTTCCCCAATCCTGACAGAGAACTTCCATATACTGAGCAAGGTTTAGTTCAGGGGAGGATGGAGCGAACCTGGTGAGGTGAGGTCAGGTATGACAATAATAACAGGCACTGTCAAGTCATTTTTCCACTTTAGCAAACTGGAAGCTGAGGGTTTTGGCTAGGCCTTTTCTGAGATGGTTCTAAAAAACCTGATGGTATCAGGCACTGTTGACACCACTTTATTCTAGCAAATAAGCCACTTATTTAAATGTTCTCCTTGGCTTTGTTTCTGAACAAACACGAATTCCCTAACTTCTCTTGCCTGGACCTTGCCATCCCTCTTTGGAAATCATACTGAACATGAGAAAGAATCACAGACCCCCAGTGCACCCAAGTATGCACAGTGACCCTCTCCCCCTGGATCAGTGCTTCTGCAGAAACCAATGAATTACAGGCTGTACAGAGTTCTCTTTGCTTCTCTCAGTATCTATGAAATAAGAAAAATTAGTTTCCATTGTCCTTCCTCACAAGGATACCATGGAAATTAGTGACCTAATGTCTTCAATCTGCCTCAACCCTATGGCACCAAAGTATGAACACAGGACAAAGAATAACTGTGACCATTTTGTTTCTGAAGCCTAACTTAAAAAATCTTTCCACTATGGAAAACTACCTAATTCTCCTGACATGGACTAGAGTACTTCTGATTCATGCCAGAGACTATTTCAGCGAAAAGAAATTAACCACAAACTTTTGTTCACACGCAAACACTTCTTCTGGGGCCTCATACTCATTTTTTTTTATCATGGTTATTACTGAAAAGACTGGAGAACTACATCCCACTTGGCTGTCTCAATTTAACCTTTTTCTCTTCAATATTCTCAAAACACATTACTCCAGAGGGCACAGCTGAGAAGGGTAGGCCAGGCAAGTCGGCTGGTGAGCACACACTCACCAGATCCAGTGGTAGCAGCAGGGTTGGGGGTCACGGCGGACGTGCACAGAGCAGGGGCATAATCATACCTGAGGTCAGACAACATCCAACAGAACTATGTGAACTGGTAGCCAATAGGTTCAAGACTTACTCTGGGCAGCTTACAGATGCACCATTTCATGGGCTAGTTTGTGGCCAGCCTAGTGAGTATGCTTCTAGCATTCATTTTTTGTGTGTGCAAATTTAGAGGCTACCATTTTGGAAGATTCCATTAAATGTGAAGCAACTCACAAAAGAACAGCTGCAACAGTTATGAGAATCAAGCATTTTGTTAATGAGAAAGATTGAAGAATGTTTAATGTATGCATCTTAGCTAGGTGTTAACTGGGTCATGAATCAGAGATGATTCGACTTCAGGAATAATTGAAAGCAAAAATAGGAGTTTTATCAAGAATACTGGGAGTCGCAGTATAATGAGGGTAGTTCAAACAGCAAAGTTGGCAGAAGATGTGCATTTGGTTAGAAATGATAGCCACCTTCTTGACTGGGAGCCCCAAAGAAATGCTCATGGAATAATTTTCCAAATGTTAACAAACAGCACTGACATCAAAATGAAAATTAGAGCTTTAAGAAATTAACTAAATTGAAAATTAACTAAGTTAAATTAGTAAATAACTGCCATTTTCTTTGTTATTATGTTGCATTAATGCCTGTTATTTGGTTTCCCATGCTTCTAATGAGTTCCATGGAATCTAAGCTATGACCAAAAAAATCATAAATTTTTTTGGCGTAAGGAAAATCATACATTTTTCCACAACTGATTGTTTGTGAAAATAATGTTCGTAAAAACTAAATGCTAGAAGCATGGCCAGAATTAAATTATTAAATTATCTGACTGTGTGAGCATTTTCTTTGTCAGAAAATGAAAAACTTTCTTCAAATTTAGCAGGCAGATTTGTGGTTTGGAGAAGTTGTGTGTTAACTGATCAAGCCACTCCTAAAGCTTTCTCACCATGCGCTCACAGATTGTTAAGGAGACAATCAGGTGTCATGCATTTAGATAATTTCTTACTCATAACACAGAACGCTCAAGTATGTTTTTCTTGCCCCTCAGGGTCCGGAGTAGTGAGGTGGAGCCATCCCAGGCAGATACTAAGCACTGAATTTAGGAGTTAGGAAATGCTTACTTTTAGAAGGAGCTGCTGGCAAGCCTGCTCATCATTCCCTCTGAAGAGAGATTTGGTTTGTTTTCTGTTTTTTGAGATGAGGGTCTTACCGTGTTGCTCAAGCTGGAGTGCAATGGCGCAATCATAGCTCACGTCAGCCTTGTATTACTAGGCTCAAGGGATCCTTCTACCTCTGTCTCTGGAGTAGCTGGGTCTAGAGGCATGTGCAATCACCCATGGTTAATTTTTAAAAAAACCTTGTTTTGTGGAGGCAGGGTCTTGCTATATTGCCCAGGCAGCTGTCAAACTGTTGAACTCCTCGCCTCAAGTGATCTTCCCACTTCAGCTTCCTAAAGTGCTGGGGTTACAGGCTGAGCCACCATGCTTGGCTGACGTTAGGAACTTTTTACTTTGAAAATTAAGCAAAACTCCACAAAGAAAATAAAAATTAATAAAAGAGGGCAGAAGACTTTACCAGATTGAAATATCTATCTGAAACTCTAAAGAATCACTCACTATGACTTCCAAAGCTGTTTGTAATGCAAAAACCCTTCTGATGAGTGAGAAGACACATAAAAATGCCAGAATTATCTCTGGCTTAACAGAATACACTTTAAGGCAGAGAGACCTAGGTTCAAATCTCAACCCCAATATTTTTTCACCTTTGGCAACTTACATAGACTGTCACAACACTAAGCTAAATACACGAATTGTTTCACTGTTGCACAACTCTCTAAAAGCTAAAATAAATAACTTAATGCCTTGCATATATTAGATCATTAAATTTAATTACCTGCCTTCCTTGATCTCCCAAACTCATACAGCTTGAGACAATTCATCAAATTGTACACTTTGTGTTGCTTCAGAAAATAAATGGGGGTAACCAAATAACATCTATATTAAACCACAACTACTTTACACATGCAATATTTTTGTCCTAGAAAATAGACAAGTACTCATTAGCTTCTTAGGCTTCAGTAAGTTATTGGATCTATTCTAGTCTCAATTTTTTAATTTTAAGATAATTACAGCATGATCACTGATTGCTCTTTTAAATTCTAAGCTATATTTTTTATAAATATTTTTATTAAGGACAATGCTATTTAATTTTTTATATTGCATTTTTATTAAACTGTGGATTGTTTAAAAATATTGCAGTTTTTTTAAATTACCTTTGCCAACACATAGTACAAACATGCTCACAATCAAACCTTTTATAACCACACTTGTTTAAAAAGCAGTCATAAATATACATATTTAGGATATATTCTCTTCTTGCCATATAATATCCTTAATATGTGCACGTTTATTACAAGATTAGAGTGGTTTCAAAAAAGAACCAATCTTCAAAGATTAGCATGAATGAAAGGACAAAACAATGAGTATAATCCAAAGAGACACAATCCAAATAACCGGTATTTGGCATAGGATTTGTTTATGTATTTGCTTTTGAATACAGGTGTCCTTTGTGCCCTAGGATGTCACTTCAGACAAAAAAGTGTAGCCACATTAAAAGCTCCCCCAGAAAACAGGATGCTTTTCCCACCCAACATGGAAAAGACCATTCACTTTTACAGGCCATTTCACTCTTGAGAACAGGGCATATATTTTACCATTATTTGCTCTGACAAATTCCACCTCTCAATTTTCCCTTTGGACTATGGTATTACTTTCATGTACAGATTTATAAAGTATTTATCTATTATCATAAATTTGCATGTGATAATTAACCTATCTGATATCTAGCACAAAGTTGGACACTGTTTAAGGGCTGGTCCACAGGAAATAAAGGTAAAACAAATTTCAAGGTAGATTTGCTAGAGGAGAGCAAGAGGTTAAATTAAGTTAAAAGAATATGAACTTCATCTGGCCTTTGGCTCTACTGGGAATCAGGAGATCTATGTGAGTCACATTGCCAGGAGAGGACCTTCAGCATAGGCTGAAAGTAGGAAGTAATTAGAATGGCAATACACAAACACGTCAAAAAAACAAAGAAAAGTGATCCAGGCCATTAACAAAAATGTGCTCAAAGGTGGAGCATAAATTCACAAGATATGTACTATACTCCTATTATATGCAAAATACTATCCCAGCTGTGTTTTGCCCAAAATGGGATCAGAGAGTTGAGAAAGCCACAATCTTGGCTCAATATGACACAACTTCTAGCTTATGATGAACTTCAATGCCAGGTATTGAATTAATCTACATACTCTTGTATTTTTATAGCTGTGACTTCATATCTCATTATTTATATATAAAAAGTAATCTTGCCATAAACACTATCTTGAGAACATGTTAAGTACAGTGAGATTTTGACAGAAAGGATATTTTAAATCCTTGCTAGCTACAGATACAAATATTTTAATCAAGATTATATATCAACATTGTTGACTTTTTGTAAAGATAGTATTTTCTGAACAAAACCCTATTTGCCAATTTATTCTTGGATCAATATTCTATATGATGCTTTTGACCCATTTCCATCTTTTTCCATTCTCATTTTCACTTTGCTAAAATTGTCTTTATTGTGATCAATGATGTTTTTTCTGTGTACACTGTACAATGAATAATTGAAAGATCAAGGTCTTTTGTTCATATTGAGTTTCATCAATTATGGCTTCTGCATTTTACATGAAGAGTTTTTCTGCTTATATATGTGTTTATTAATTCTACAAAATCCAATTTTTGGACCATTTTTGCAGATCTAAATTTTGTCAAGAATATTTTATTTTTTCATCAATTTTTTAGTCAATAACATGTTATTTTATAGAGTTTTAGTTGTTCTAAATTATATTTTGTTCCATTTGTTTCTACTATTTCTAATTTACTTTGGGTCAATTTTTGTAGTTCTTAGTGCTCCCATGAGGTATTTTTCTTCAGTCAGTTTTCAACTATAATAAATTTTAGTATGTGTACTTTTAGTTTACATGATTTCTACAAGTCTAATTTTTCCTGGGTCAGTTGTTACATTTCTAAAATTTACCGACAAGTGTTTCTTATATAACAGTCAAAAAATCAAGGTATATGGTAGAATCCAATTATCTTCAAGGTCAAAGCAATGGGGTCAACATTTTTTCCTTCAGTTGAGGATATAGGTAGCAAATTGGATGACAGCAATAATTCTAAATATGATCTATTATATTCCAGTCTAATAAGAAGGTGTTGAGGCATATTTCAGGATAAAGACAATTCCCAGGCCCAGAGCTAGACCTTGAAATTTTAAGGGTAGAGTATTCAGTAGTTCCCACTTAATCCATAGCTTCTCAGAGACTTTATTTCTTCCATGGCATCACTACAGTTCAAGGAGACTCATACTGTAGCATAATACTACGGTTTTCAAAGAAAGATTGAGATTTAGGAGAGACCAACTAAAAAATAAAACATGCTTCTAATTAAAGATGGGGCAGGTTGAACCCAAATTTACCTCTGCTTCTTTCCCAAACTTCACTTACCTGACAAAAGGGAGAAAATATTTTAAAGGGATTAAAAACAATAAAAGGGAAGGGGAAGAATGAGTATAACAGAACTTTGGAAACTGTAAAACAGAACTGCTAGTAGTAACTGACATAGACAACTTAGAAAAACAAATTCTAAACTTGAAAGCTAAGAGACATCCAATTCACCCCTTAGAAACAGCTTCCCTCTTCAAGGATTTGGTATTTGTAGCAACTAGGACCACTATAAGTCAGGTAAAAGTAGAAATAAAACAGAAGATTTTTTTTTTTTTTTTTGCAACTGTTTAAGAAATAGCCAGTCTTTCCAGTTACCTCCCCACTTATGTATAGAAAATGTCTATCCAGCCTTATCCCTGCCTTTCCCCACAAAAGACAATGGGTAAGTTTATTATCTGGAGAGGATAAAACAGAAGGTCTACATTGGGGAAACGCTGTACTGTCATAGTCCTTTCTGTATTTCTGTGAGCTGGGAATAGGAGCATGCATACTGTTATACTATGGGCATTTTAAAAAAATCATTTCATGAGGATGCCAAACATGAACATGTGTTGTGTTAGCTGCAGGGACGGTCAAATATGCTTGCATAGATGTGCAGGTACAAAGCTACTATCTGACAAGAGTGAGCACATAGAGCCATGCATTCTGCTGCAACCATCCTTCATTCTGAAAGATGCCATTCAAATCAACAATCAACCCACATAGACCTGTTGTTGCTATGATACTAACACTGCAAATTATTTACTACATTTTAGGAAATTTGTCACAGAAACAAAGTTGGAGGGGGAAAATGCAAACAGAAAGAAATATTCCCATATGTCAGGAAGCTACTGCTACACTTTTGTCCTTCATCCTCAAATACAATCTGCAACAGGTTAAGAGCTAGGAAATGAGGCATGAAAGCACATACTGAAGCCACTTCTAACACCTACAGTTTTTCATCTGCTCAGCCCAAAGAATTTAGAATGCAGTGTTCATTAGATATAGCTCAGGGCACAACTGAGAATCTGAAAGTTTTCTGAATCCACCGCCTTCTAGGAAACTACTGAGCCAGCCATGATTTGCTCACACCTGTCTCTCCTACATTCACCACAGCATGTACAATGCGACCTAATGAGCTTTAACTTTGTCCCAGATACTTTTATTTATTGTTACTAACTCCTGCAATACCTTCAGGTCAATATCTGGGACAATCCAATCTGATTTTGAATCTAGATACAACATCCCATCTCTCCTTTCCTCTCTTTTTCTTTCAGAAGCAGTGTAAATTACTGGCATTAGCAATGACAGCAAACAGAAATTCTCAATAGCAAAGGAAGATTTTGGCTGCAATGAGTAGATGTAATTTTCTTATATGAGTGCTCTCATCATAAAACCCAATCTCTTTATGTGCTAACACTGACACCAACACTTGGAGTGTCTAACTTTCAGCATCACTGTCTTACAAGTATTGGACAATTCTTACTCCCTCTTCTATTAACTGGTTCCTAAAAGTATAATATGGCCATAATATGTCCAACACTTATCTCTATCAACAGGCATGCCTTATTGTCTGAAAGTAAGCATCACTTGGTGGCAAATAGGACAAATTGCATGTGACTTTGCAGTTACATATGCCTGGAGTCATATTCAAATCCTAGGTCCACAACTAACTAGATAGAGCTCGAACAGGTCATAAACATTACCTTAGCCTTTGTTTCTTCAACTGAAAAATCAGAAGGATCATATTTACCTCAAGGGGTTAGTGTGAAGAGTAAATGACATCATGAAGGTACCTAGATTGATAGATTATATATATTGCTATATTACATATAGAAGATATATAGAGAGATTATATTACATATAATCTCAAAAGAAACTGATCCAGCAACACGTAGTAGGTGCTTAATACCTAACACTGTATTACAGAAGAGCTTTGCTGTTAGATTCTTTTAGGTTAAGATATTATTACAGAATTACTATGTCCACCAAAAGGTACAGATGTGCAAAATAAAGAAGTCAAGTACTTTCTCCTTGAACTCAGAACAACAATAGCAAAAACAAGAATCTATTTTTAAAAAGAACTTGTCCTCCTTCTTCCTAACTCCTTGGACAGAGGAATCTGGGTCCACTGGGAGCAGGGCTCTCATTGGCCGTGTTACTAATATGTATAATTCTTTCTTGCCAGTTATAGACAGAAATGAATCCTTTAAATGTGGCCTCTCATCAGAAGCTGTGCCAAGCCAGTGGCATCTCCCTGGCAGCAAGTATCTCACCAGCTCCATTTTCATCTTTCAATGTCAAGTTCACTTTAAGAATCAACCTTTGAAGAGTCTCCTGTGGCCACCTGCCACCTCCACTAAAGGCTGCCTCTGTAAAGTGTTTTTAAAAAAACAAAAACAAAGAAATTATTTTCATGTTCCCATAGTGATATGGCATCTTTGAAGTTGACCTAAGATAGAGCCAGAGATTCCATGTGATGCAGAACTTCTCTTCATCCGCAGCTACCCTCTGGCCCCTTGGGTTTTGGCAAAAGAAACAAAAAGACAATGAAGACATGATAAAGATAAAAGAAAGCCTCCCTTTAAGGAATCAGAAATTGTTTTTTTTCTCCTAGAAAGCCATTATGAAATATGAGGGTAGAGAGATGATGACTCCCTTAATACTAGTGTTGCCCTCAGAACTGTACGACTGAGGGCAGAAGATTCTATAAAGCCAGGAACCATAATAGAGAAGTGGAACATGCCTTTATAGCTAAACATATGCAACAATACATAAATTTGGTTGGAAAATGGATATGAATTCAAGTATTTTGGAGAAATGAGAGGAGGACCAAGAAAATGGTATTCCTAGGGCTAAATCAGCTAACTACAGAGCAATCCATCACTGGCTGGATCATACGTGTGCAGTAGTTAACAGATACCATAAGAGAATACCCAGAAATGAACTCGTTAAGAATACTCAAGACTAGAAGCACCAAAAGTGTGAGACAGAAGACATTCATTCACCAATACTCAAGTTAATTGCCAAAATGAATGACCAGCTAGAGATTCCTATACTTTTTTCCCCTCACTGGACTCAAAGAAGAGTCAGAACTAAATTTTTTGTGACATAAAATTTACATACTGGGAGAGAGGACCCTTTAAAAAATAATTCATTATTAGAAATGTAGCATTACTACAGTCCTTTTCAAGGTCTAGAAAGGAGCCCATGAAAATGAGGGGCTTATGCTTTATGAGCCCGACAGTAAATCCACCTCTGTTCCAAACATTATCAATGAGGAACTCATTTTGCTGTCTGAATACTTTCTTTGGGAACCATCCCCATAATATCTTACTATAACTTTCTGGGTTGAATTGGGAGTTAGAAAAAAACAACACTGCCAAACTTGAATTAGTAGAATTGCAATAGATAATTTGATATGGAAAGGAGATCTTAGTTTTCTCTCTAATTTATTTTGACATGTTAAATGACATTTTAAAAAGTAGTTTTAATTATAAATATGGTAGATTTAATTAAAAATGAATTTAAATAAAGGAATACAGCAAATATCCATCAGAATCATGTCATTATAATTTCTTTCTAGGTTTTTCAAAGGTCTGTGTGTATGATTGTGTGTGTTTAACCCAAATTATATTCATGACATAGTCATTCTATCAGATGCCACCTTATTCTTCTACAAGATTTAGTGGTTGACCTTTCTTCTCTTTCTCTTTTTATTATTTATGTGTGGTAGTTTGTTTTTGATGGCATTCTAGAATCAAGTTCCATGTTAACATATTGGTTTTAACATAGAAATAATACAGTTTTAGAATTTTGAAAATTAAATTGCTGTAGATGGAAGAACTACATTAAGATGTGTATACTGAAAATCTTGACATAAATTAACTCCTTCTAACTGGATTGCTGAAAAACAAAACTTACCCTAAAGTCCAGGAAATCTCTGACCTGATGATTGGCCAACTTCTGGAATGGGGTTATAATCTATAATTCCTACCTCTGTTATTTATCACATCTGGATGGAACAAGAAGAGGAACTGCCTTTTACATTTAAAAAATGGCTTTAATGTATGCAAACAATACTTCAGAAACAGTAAAAGCTTTTTTGGGTGACTGCCATAATGCCATTTTCTACATAATATGTTTCAGAGATAATATTCAGTCTTTTTTAAAATTTATATGGCAAGAAAGAAAACAAGGCTACAGATTATCTTTTTACAGTACGTGAATTCCACTGACTTTCTTTTTATAATTTCTTTTTAAAGTCCAAGTATCCCTGACAGCTATTATTTTTTTGTAAGCAGAATGGTGTGGCAAAGAGAGCACGCATTACTTGTAGAGACCCTAGGATTATTGTTGCAATTCTGCACTGTGAGGATTCTGCTTTCTCTTTTTTAAAAGGGGAAGATTACTTCTACATAACGTTGGGGATTTTTTCTAGCTCTAACACTGCATGACTGTTTTATAGATTTATTTAGAAACTATTTTCTTGATGGTTTTAAAGTGTTATCTTGGCAATCATTAGATTACATTGCTTTTCTTCATCCAGAGTCTGCTGAATTCAGCATCTTTCATTCAGCCCAGCTGATGGTATTCTTTAAGCAGAGGAGAGAACCCTAATATCCTGTATTCTTTCTGCAGCCAAGCCAGTGAAACATTTCTGCTAGAGTTTTTTCTGTTTGTCCAATATCCTAGTTATGTTTGATGGCAATACAGGCATGAGTTAAAGTCAACTTTCAATCATTCAAAACTTTTTTTTTATTTTAAAAAACAGGTGCTATATACCAGAAACCCCTGTAGGCACTAGAGATGCACAACAGTGAACAACACAGGCTAGATTTCCCTTCTCAAATAGCTTAGAGTCTAGTGAAGGAGGTAGACATTGATTGAATCATATAGATAAATGTGAAATTGCACATGTGATAAGTGCCATCGAAGAAAAATATATGATGTTCTGAAAATCTCTAAGTATTATTTGACCTGCTCAGAGAAGTCAAAGAAGGTTTCCTAAGAAAATAATACTTATACAAGATCTAAAGGGTGTCTTAGAGTAAAGAGCAAAAGAAGGAAAGGAATCTACGTAGAGAGCATATCACATTCAACTGTCCTGTGATGGCAGCAAGGAACATGAGTATATGGAGTTATAGAAGGCAGATGGGCTGGATCCCAGAAAGTAAAGAATAGCCAGATAGGCGATGATATTGGAGATGTTTGCAGGGGCCTTATCACATAAAATTCTTTTGTATCAATTAAGAAGTTTCACCTTTAAGAACAAAGAAAAATCATGGATAAGAACATAGCAACATAATTAGATTTACTTGTTAATCACCTTTCACTTGAGAAAGGAAAGAGGTGAGGCAAGTTTGCCTAGAGTTAGATTATGTGGAGAATCGAACAGTAATGTAATAGGTTTATTGTTATTCTGGATTCTGCTCTGGACTGGTAACCAAACTTTTCTTGAATGCTTTATTTCTAGAGTACATCATGGAACTAGTCAAGACAGTACCAGAGAGACAATAGACAATTTATGTTCTCTTAAGCATTTCTGTATTATTTATGTAACTGTAATGAACTTAGACTTCTGAAGGGTAGTCTTAGTTCCCACAGAATTCCTAGGGTAGACTTGCAGCTTTTGCAGGTGAGTGGCAACACAGCTGTATGTTCTCCAGGAGCAGTTCTTTCATGAGCCTGACAGGTAATAGACAATATGCCCAAGAGAGGTCACACAAATTATTCTGCTCATTCTTCCTGGGTCCTTGAGATAGTTCCACATTTTCTCCCTTTTCTTTTTCAATTAAATGCACACATCTTCTTTATTCCTGAGAAACTACATAATTTCCAGATTCCCATTTCTGCTAAATAGCACCTCAGCATCATATAGCCACTATTCAAAAATAATTTCCCACAATATTGAGCACCAGGAAGCCCACGTCCTTTCTAGCTTAGAATGCCCCAAGGGAATCTTATGAAGTATCTCTGGCACTCACCTACCCTTTACCCTGCCACTGGGGTGATTTCAGTTGAGTCTTAAGAAGTAGGGGCTGAATGGGACATAGCTTGATACTTATCCTTTCAGTCTCCTCAGTCCCAGTTTTCTAAGGCAACACCAACAGAAACTTCTAGTAGATAATGTCACAACATTATTCAGTTTCTTCTAATATGTCACAAGACTAAGAGCTCTGGATCTGGTTAGTGGACAATATATATGCTTAAGACACATCAGACACCCAATGACTATCCAGAAAATACATATTCATCTTATTCTATGACTAAGCCCATTTGTTGACTTGTCAAGATTGGCATGCTGAACTTGATAGTAGAGTAACAGGCATAAGAACAGGAAATAACATTGAGGAAGAGTGAGATGGGGCAGGGAGCAGGTAGTTTGTTAACTTCCGGACTCTACAAAGCTATATAACCTGATGAATGATAAGTTCATCCTCTGTGTTCTCCACAAGATCAGATACCTCCCACTTTAGATGAAATTGTTCCCTAATTAAACAAAGTCTGGTAATGGAAAAGAACATCAAGCAATTATTTGAATAGCTTCAGAAGGATGCAGTGATTGTAGCTGTTAAATCAACTGGCCAGGCGCAGTGGCTCACGCCCGTAATCCCCAGCATGTTGGGAGGCGGAGGTGGGTGGATCACAAGGTGGAGTTCAAGACCAGCCTGACCAACATGGTGAAACCTCGTTTCTACTAAAAAAACAAAAATTAGCTGGGCGTGGTGGCACACACCTGTAATCCCAGCTACTCAGGAGGCTGAGGCAGAAGAGTTGCCTGAACCTGGGAGGCGGAGGCTGCAGTGAGCCAAGATCATGCCTCTGCACTCCAGCCTGGGCAACAAAGTGAGACTTTGTCTTAAAAAAGAAAAAAAAGTAAAGCAATGACAAAAACAAAAATAGGAAAAATACATGGGGATTTGATTACTCTGTGTAGAGATACATTTTTTTCTCTTCTAGAAAAATGGGATTAGAATACAAGGGAGAATATGAGTACAAATGGCAATGTCTTGCTGATACAACTAGAAGTGTGCATGTTTATTTCTGTTATTCTTCCAAATACGGTTAAATAAATTTTACTGGTTGGTAGGTAGCCTAAACATTACATCCATCATCTTTTTTCTCTGATTTTTTTTCCCTCTTTGAAATTTTTATTAAAATGAGAATAGAATGGTTAGTGCCTGTGATCATTAGCTTGCAGAGGCTGGCTATAAAACAGATTGTTAGTGCCATAAACACAGGCCTAGGAATTCTATCATCCAGTCCCTGATGTGGCATGTCAATTCTCAGGAAATGGCTTATCCTAAATAGTGTTTGCTGTTATTCATAAATATATAATGACAGTGATCCTTAAGTAAACTTCATCCAAATCACTCAATTCTGCACAGCAATGACTGTACACCCAATAAAAAGCAGTAAGAGGCAGATGCTCTACACTGTTTGCAATATTTGCCATTATTCAAATACTGTGTCACTAACCCTTCACAGCTAAAAGGCTAGTCTCCAAAATTTGGAAGCACTAATTCTCTGCTGTGGACTTTTTAAATGTCCAAGGTTAATGAGAAGACAAAGCGATGACATCAGGAAAAGGAAATGAGCAATGAAAATAAAAACATTTTAGAGGTTTGGATGATAAACATCATTTTCTCTCAGAATTTATAGAGGTTATTACAAAAACTAAGAAAGGAAAATATTAATATTTAGTTACCCTGTGGTACTAAAAATGAATAAATGGAAAAATGCCTTATTCTAGGATAAAGATTTGATTTATAATGATAGCATTTCTCTATAAAATTGGCACAATCTCAATTGAAGTACCAAGGAAATCTAAATTTTGTAAGGAAAAAAAAGCATGCAGAAAAGTCAGGATAAAATGAAAATAAAATTTAAAAAAGAAAAGTTGGCCAGGTGTGGTGGCTTGGGTTGGGCACAGTAGCTCACCCATAATCCCAACACTTTGGGAAGCTGAGGCTGGCAGAATGCCTGAGTCCAGGAGTTTGAGACCACCCTGGGCAACAAGACGAAACCCTGTCTCTACCAAACAATAACAACAACAACAATAAACAATTAGCCAGGCATGGTGGCACACAGCTGAAGTCCCAGCTACTTAGGAGGTTAAGGTCGGAGAATCACCTGAGCCTGGGAGGTCAAAGCTGCAGTGAGCCGAGATCACGCCACTGAACTCCAGCCTGGGCAACCGAAGTGCAGTGAGACCCTGTCTCAAACAATGAGATACAATAAAAGAAGGGAAACTGGCACTACTAAATATTAAAACATATTGAGCTACAATATTTTACACAGTTTATACTGGCTCAAGTTTTCAGAAGGACAATGAACAAGGAAAATAACAGACAGATAAATACTTAAGGGGATTTAACATTTGATAAGGGTGAGTAAATGACAGATTAAAAAAAATTCACAACATTGGGCTAGTACTTTAAAAAATATGACTGGATCCCTGTTTTATATCATACATGAAGGTCCAAGTAGAAAAAAGAATTAATGAAAATATGAACAGAAAAAAATAAAGAAAAAGACCATGTAAGGACAAAAGATAAATATATAATTTTTTTCTAAAATACCTGAGGTGGAAAATCAAAACCAAGAAGCTGTAAAAAAAATTTAATAACTTAGTATAAAACTTTAAAACTCCTGCCACTTTCCAATTTATCATAAACTAAGTCAAAAGAAAACTGATACTTGTGGAAACTACTTCCATCCCATATGATAGTCTAAATTCAGTATTAAAATCATTTTATAAAATAAAATTTTATTTTGTTTATTTTTGTGGGGGTTGTCACCTAGGTTGGAGTGCAGTGGCGCAATCTTGGCTCACTTCAGCCTCTGCATCCCAGGTTCAAGCAATTCTCATGCCTCAGCCTTCTGAGTAGCTGGGACTACAGGTGCATGCCACCACACCTGGCTAATTTTTTTTTTTTTGTACAGATGGGGTTTCACCCATGTTGGCCAGGCTGGACTCGAACTCAGGTGATCCGCCTGCTTGAGCATCCCAAAATACTGGGATTATAGGTATAAGCCACCATGACTGGCCATGGATAAAATTTTAAGCTATTCAATGGATAAAATTTTAAACTACTCAATAGAAAAATGAGAAAAATAACATGGACAATTTATAGAAGAACAAAACATCAGAATTTTAAAAATTTAAAACTTTAATGTTACATAATGCTGAAGGGAAATACACTGAAACACTAGATACAGTGTCGGTAGAGATTTAAATTGATGCATTTTGCATAGTCTTTGGTAATATCTGTAACAATGTGTAAGCTGTATTTCCTTTGACTCAACAATTATATTTCTAAGAACTTATCCTACAGAGATATTCACCAGTTTCTTAAAATATGTGTGTAAAGAGGTTCATTGTAACATTCTTTGTAATAGCAAAACAAACCATACAATAAAAACAAAAACCATGGAAACAACTTCATCTGTAAAAAGAAACAGATTAAGTCACTATGCACTGATTAAAATGAATGAATATGCCTATTTATAATGTGTGCTTAATGTCCTGGTGACACTGTTGTGTTAAAAAAAAATCAAATTATATAACTGGGAACAGTTTGATCTCGTTTCTGCTTTTTTCCTCTTAAAAAATGTAAATTTCATATGAGTTTATATAAACAAGAAAAAGCTAAACAACACTTTAGTTCATACAACATCCCTGATAAGTACTGTTTGGGACCATTCAGTTGCCTCTAATTAAGAACCTAAACTTTAAGGCCAACCAGTAATTCCCAACCCCATTTGCACAAATCTAACTTATTCAGCTTTAAGAATACCCTGTTGTCTCTTAACTCATGCAAGTATGTTTCCTCTTTAACATTTCCAGGGACAAATGAGAACACAATACACACAAGTACACTGGATGAAATATTTATATCGGAAAGCATATGAGTGTTATAGATCAGTGGATGTTATATAATGGAGAAGCTGCCTAAACCACAGTCTATAAATAACTGCAGTTTTAAGTATGCAGGTAAATGAGGAAAAAGTAGAATCTATCATTTCCATCAATATATTAATCCTGCTGAGTCTTTCCATACAGTTCAGTTAATTCCTAAAAGTCAAGAATGTTCAAAGGTGGAAGATTCCAAGAAGGGAAGTATTTTCAAGTAACATATGCTGGCTTATATATTTCTTCAGTGTTACAAGAAAGAAAAATATATTTTTGTATTTGAAGGGATTATGGGTAAAGCTGTAGGGGTCAGTCTGGCAATGCCTTAGGTCACTTTAAATGAGAAGAGTGGAATAAAGGGGATTTGACTGGTCCTCGACAGGATGTTGCTTATTATCATCTCGGCACGGTGTTTATGCCATTTTCCTATCTGATCTTCCCAGGCAGCATAAATTTGCCATAAATTCGTAAGTTCTGAAATACACAGGTTCTGAAATTTGCCAATTTGCTGCCTACTGATTTGGACAAGTTACTTAACCCTCAAACTATGAAATATACCATAATCCTCTCATCTATAAAATGTACCATAAAGCCTATGTCCTTGGGTTGTTGAAAGGATTAAACTACATGAAGAATGCAAAGTGCTTAGCATGGTGCCTCACACATAGTGAAGACTTAGAAGATGCTGTTTTTATATTACTTTCTAATCATCTATTAGAAATTTGCCATCTAATGTGAAGTTTGTCTGATGTCTTTTTCTTTTATTTCTACAGCTAGCACCTATATAAATTAATCCTGAAACTTCACAATTCTACATCCCCTTGTGCTTTCACGTATCTGTTGATCCTGCTAATCTCCCATAACATGGTAAACAATTACAGGGTACAGACTATGCACTTTTTTTTTTCTCTAAGCAGTATCTGTTACATGCACACACAACAAATGACCAATAAATGGTGCTGCCTTAGCTCTCTGACAGCTAGAGAGATGAAGCACTTCCAGGTTGTAATATTTACTGCCTGAATCTTACAACTGAGTAACTAGTTAACCAACCATCCAAAGAAGAAAACAACAGGCTGATTAGAACTTATGTTAACAGTTCTTGTGGGTCGATTTCAGAATTCACCTTCTCACTCAATTTGTTTAGCTGCTTCTCTAGGAGAAACACCAGGGCTACATGTCATAATTCCCCTTTAGTATATGGGCTGCTGTACAAATGATGCAATCAGTGAGGAAGAAGCAGCTTACTTTCTCAAGCTTTTTAAATATCATACCAAGAGATGAGTCATCTCTGCTGGGAGATATATAACAAAACAATTACAGAGTGTTTGCAGGATATGAATATAATATTTACATAGGGCATTTCACCCAGGTATATCCACTTGCACATGTGTATTGTACCACTAATATTAAAACACTAATTTAATATTTAGTAATTAGCAGTAAGGCTATTATAGTGATATTTCTCTATAAGGATCCTTCTCATATTTCTAGGGAAAAATGAATCAACTATGTGTCTAATTAAAAATTCTTACTGCCTCACACATCAGACACCAGTTTGATTTCTCCTTTCAACTGCAATGAGGTCACACTCCTGCATTTGTGACATAGCAGCAGGTTGCCATGGAGATGATAGCTTTATCAGCAACTCTGCTTTGCAATGACTTCACAGCAAGGTTACCAAGAAGCAGATGGGCTGTGAAGGAGACAAACCCTCTTGTCTAAACACAAATAGCACTGATAATTAATTAGCTGAAGCAGCAGGGGAAATTATGAAAATGTGTGAAAGGTAAAATGATTTCTATTTATTACAAATTTGATAGTTTTATTCCTCTTGCCAGAGGAAAAGCACAGCCCTCTCCACCTTGGAAAGGGTGTATGATATACTGACTCTGGCACTAATTGGTTTGAGTACGCTGGTGTTCACTTTCTAGACCCTTGATTTCTTGGTTAAGAAAGCAAAGTAAGTATAATAAGTATTTTCAGCAGCCATGAGTGAGATTCCAGCAGTCCCATTATTCTTGCATTCATCGTGATCCAGTTTCTGAAGTTGTAAGCTAAACTGCAGGTGTCATTCAATTGATGGGATTTGGGAAGGGGTGGAAACAACTTCCAGTGTTCCTGAAATCACATCATGGTTCTCTCTGGCATTGAAGAATTTTCAACCACAGGATAATAAAGCTTTAGTTATAGAAAGGACTTTGCAGACTGTCCTTGTCCAGGGTCTCTGAACAACTAGGTTCTTCAAATGTTTTTAATAATCAGCTCATATTCATTCAAGATAAAACTGAATAGTTTAACATGATTTAATTTTTTTTATTATACTTTAAGTTCTGAGATACATGTGCAGAACGTGCAGGTTACATAGGTATACACGTGCCATGGTGGTTTGCTGCACACATCAACCCATTATCTTCATTAGGTATTTCTCCTAATGCTATCCCTCCTCTAGCCCCCCAACCCCCAGCAGGCTCCTGTATGTGATGTTCCGCTCCCTGTGTCCATGTGTTCTTACTGTTCAACTCCCACTTATGAGTAAGAACAGGACTTCTGTTCTTGTGTTAGTTTGCTGAGAATGATGGTTTCTACCTTCATTCATGTCCCGGCAAAGGACATGTACTCATTCTTTTTATGGCTGCATAGTATTCCATGGTGTTTATGTGCCATATTTTCTTTACCCAGTCTATCATTGATGGGCATTTGGGTTGGTTCCAAGTTTTTGCTATCGTGAACAGGGTTGCAATAAACATGTGCATGTGGCTTTATAGAATGATTTATAATTTGGAGCATATATACCAAAAAAATTACTGGTGTATTTGACCCAGGTTTTGGATCGCTAGGTTAAATGGTATTTCTAGTTCTAGATCCTTTAGGAATCACCACACTGTTTTCCGCAATGGTTGAACTACTCTATACTCTCAACAACAGTGTAAAAGTGTTCCTCTTTCTCTACATCCTTTCCAGCATCTGTTGTTTCCTGACTTTTTACTGATCACCTAACTGGTGTGAGATGGTATCTCACTGTGGTTTTGATTTGCTTTTCTCTAATGACCAGTGATGAGCATTGTTTCATCATATGTTTGTCTTCTTTTGAGAAGTGTCTGTTCATAAACTTTGCCTACTTTTTGATGTGATTTCTTTCTTGTAAATTTAAGTTGTTTGTAGTTTTGGATATTAGCCCTTCATCAAATGGATTGCAAAAATGTTCTCCCATTCTGTAGGGTGGCTGTTCACTCTGATGATAGTTTCTTTGGCTGTGCAGAAGCTCTTTAATTAGATCCCATTTGTCAGTTTTGGCTTTTGTTGCCATTGCTTTGGGTGTTTTAGTCATGAAGTCTTTGTCCATGCCTATGTCCTGAATGGTATTGCCTAAGTTAATTTCTAGGATTTTTATGGTTTTAGGTCTTACGTTTAAGTCCTTAATCCATCTGGAGTTAATTTTTGTATAAGGTGTAAGTAAAGGGTCCAGTTTCAGTTTTCTGCATGTGACTAGCCAGTTTTTCCAACACCATTTATTAAATAGGAAATCCTTTCCCCATTGCCTGTTTTTGTCAGGTTTGTCAAAGATCAGATGGCTGTAGATGTGTGGTGTTATTTCTGAGGCCTCTGTTCTGCTCCATTGCTTTATATATCTGTTTTGGCACCAGTATCATGCTGTTTTGGTTAGCCCTGTAGTATAGTTTGAAGTCAGGTAGCATGATGCCTCCAGCTTTGTTCTTTTTGCTTAGGATTGTCTTGGCTATATGGGCTCTTTTTTGGTTCGATATGAAATTTAAAGTAGTTTTTTCTAATTCTTTGAAGAAAGTCAAGGGTGGCTTGATGGGGGTAGCATTGAGTCTATAAATTACCTTGGGCAGTATGGCCATTTTCATGATACTGATTCTTCCTATCCATAAGCATGGAATGTTTTTCCATTTGTTTGTGTCCTCTCTTATTTCCTTTAGTAGTGGTTTGTAGTTCTCCTTGAAGAAGTCCTTCGCACCCCTTGTAAGTTGTATTCCTAGGTATTTTATTCTCTTTGTAGCAATTGTGAATGTGAATCCACTCATGATTTTAATCTGTTTGTCTATTATTAGTGTAGAGAGATGCTTGTGATTTTTGCACATTGATTTTGTATCCTGAGTCTTGGCTGAAGTTGCTTATCAGCTTAAGGAGATTTTGGGCTGAGAATACAGGATTTTCTAAATACACAATCATGTTATCTGCAAACAGAAAAAAAAGTGACTTCCTCTCTTCCTATTTGAATATCCTTTATTTCTTTCTCTTGCCTGATTGCCCTGGCCAGAATTTCCAATACTATGTTGAACAGGAGTGGTGAAAGAGGGCATCCTTGCCTTGTTCTAGTTTTCAAATGGAATGCTTCCAGATTTTGCCCATTCAGTATGATATTTGCTGTGGGTTTGTTATAAATATCTCCTATTATTTTGAGATAAGTTTCATGAGGATTTTTAGCATGAAGGGGTGTTGAATTTTACTGAAGGCCTTTTCTTCATCTATTGAGATAACTGTGGTTTTTGTCACTGGTTCTGTTTATGTGATGAATTACGTTTATTGATTTGCATATTTTGAACCAGTCTTGCATCCCAAGGATGAAGCTGACTTGATCATGTTCAATAAGCTTTTTGATGTGCTGCTGGATTTGGTTTGCCAGTATTTTATTAAGGATTTTCACATCAATGTTCATCAGGGATACTGGCCTGAAATTTTCCTTTTTAGTTGTGTCTCTGACAGGTTTTGGTATCAGGATGATGCTGGCCTCAAAAAAATGAGTTAGAGAGGAATCCATCTTTATCTATTGTTTGTAATAGTTTCTGAAGGAATGGCACCAGCTCCTCTTTGTATTTCTGGTAGAATATGGCTATGAACCAATCTAGTCTTGGACTTTTTTTGGTTGGTAGGCTAGTAATTACTGCCACAATTTCAGAACTTGTTATTGGCCTATTCAGGGATTCGAATTCTTCCTAGTCTTGGGACAGTGTAGTATGTGTCTGGGAATTTATCCATTTCTTCTAGATTTTCTAGTTTATTTGCATAGAGGCGTTTATAGTATTCTCTAATGGTAGTTCATATCTCTGAGGGATCAGTGGTGATACCCCTTTGATCATTTTTATTGTGTCTATTTGATTCTTCTCTCTTTTCTTCATTAGTTTGGCTAGCAGTCTATCTATGTTGCTAATCTTTTCAAAAAACAGCTCATGGATTCATTGATTTTTTTGAAGGGTTTTGTGTGTCTTTTTCTCCTATAGTTCTGCTCTGATCTTAGTTATTTCTTGTCTTCTGCTAGCTTTTGAATTTGTTTGCTTTCTTCTCTAGTTGTTTTAATTGTGATGTTTGGGTGTAGATTTTAGCTCTTTCCTGCTTTCTCTTCTGGGCATTTAGTGCTATAAATTTCCCTCTAAACAATGCTTTAGCTGTGTCCCAGAGATTCTGGTACATTGTGTCTTTCTTCTCATTAGTTTCAAATAACTTATTTATTTCTGCCTTAATTTTGTTATTTACCTGGTAGTCATTCAGGGGCAGGTTGTTCAGGTTCCATGTCACTGTGCAGTTTTGAGTGAGTTTCTTAATCCTCAGTTCTAATTTGATTTCACTATGGTCTGAGAGACTGTTCGTTATGATTTCCATTCTTTTGCATTTGCTGAGTAGTGTTTTACTTCCAGTTAAGGGGCTGATTTTAGAATAAGTGCTATATACTGCTGAGAAGAATGTATATTTTGTTGATTTGGGGAAGAGAGTTCTGTAGATGTCTATTAGGTCTGCTTGGTCCAGAACAGAGTTCAAGTCCTGAATATCCTTGTTAATTTTCTGTCTCATTGACCTAATATTGACAGTGCAGTGTTAAAGTCTCCCACCATTATTGTGTGGGAATCCGAATCTCTTTGTAGGTCTCTAAGAACTTGCTTTGTGAATCTGCATGCTCCTGCATTGGTTGCATATATATTTAGGACAGTCAGCTCTTCAGTTGCATCGATCCCTTTACCATTATGTAATGCCCTTTGTCTTTTTTTGATCTTTATTGGCTTAAAGTCTGTTTTATCAGAGACAAGACTTGCAACCCCAGGTGTTTTTTAGTTTGTTTGTTTTGTCTTCGTTTTGTTTTGTTTTTTTGCTTGGTAATTATTCCTCCATCCCTTTATTTGGAGCCTAAGTGTGTGTCTGCACGAGAGGTATCTCCTGAATACAGTACACCGATGGGTCTTGACTCTTTATCGAATTTGCCAGTCTATGTCTTTTAGTTGGGGCATTTAGCCCTTTTATATTTAAGGTTAATATTGTTATGTGTGAATTTGATCCTGTCATTATGATGCTAGCTGGTTATTTTGCCTGTTAGTTGATGCAGTGTTTTCATAATGTCAATGGCCTTTAACATTTGCTTTTTGCAGTGGCCAGTGCCAGATTTTCCTTTCTATGTTTAGTGCTTCCTTTAGGAGCTGTTGTAAGGCAGGCCTAGTGGTGACACAATTGCTCAGCCTTTGCTTGTCCATAAAGAATTTTATTTCTCCTTCGCTTGTAGAGCTTAGTTTGGCTGGATATGAAATTCTGGGTTGAAAATTATTTTCTTTAACAATGTTGAGGCTGGGCGCTGTGGCTCACGCCTGTAAACCCAACACTTTGGGAGGCTGAGGTGGGTGGATCACAAGGTCAGGAAATTGAGACCATCCCAGCCAACATGGTGAAACCCTGTCTCTACTAAAAATACAAAAATTAGCTGGGTGTGGTGATGTGTGACTGTAGTCCCAGCTACTCGGGAGGCTGAGGCAGGAGACTTCCTTGAACCAGGGAGTCGGAAGTTGCAGTGACCCGAGATTGAACGACTGCACTCCAGTCTGAAGACAGAGCAAGACTCTGTCTCAGAAAAAAAACAAAAGAATGTTGAATATTGACCCCCACTCTCTTCTGGCTTGTAGGGTTTCTGCAGAGAGATCTGCTGTTAGTCTGATGGGCTTCCCTCTGTGGGTAACCCGACCTTTCTCTCTGGTTGCCCTTAACATTTTTTCCTTCATTTCAAACTTGGTGAATCTGACAATCATGTATCTTGGCGTTGCTCTTCTTGAGGAGTATCTTTGTGGTGTTCTCTGTACTTCCTGAATTTGAATGTTGGCCTATCTGCTAGGTTGGGGAAGTTCTCCCGGATAATATCCTGAGGAATGTTTTCCAACTTGGTTCCATTTTCTCTGTCACTTTCAGGTACACCAATCAGAAGTAGTTTTGGTATTTTCGCATAGTCCCATATTTCTTGGAAGCTTTGTTCATTCCCTTCCATTCTTTTTTCTCTAATCTTTTCTTCACTCTTATTTCAGTAAGTTGATCTTCAATTTCTGATATCCTTACTTCCACTTGATCGATTCGGCTATTGATACTTGTATATGCTTCATGAGGTTCCCCTGCTGTGTTTTTCAGCTCCATCAGGTCATTTATGTTCTTCTCTGAACTGGTTATTCTAGTTAGTAATTCCTCTAACCTTTTTTTTTTTTTTGAGACAAGTTTTGCTCTTGTTACCAAGGCTGGAGTGCAATGGTACGATCTTGGCTTACCGCAACCTCTGCCTCCTGGGTTCAACCGATTCTCCTACCTCAGCCTCCAGAGTAGCTGGGATTACAGGCACCCGCCACCACACCCAAATAATTTTTTTGTATTTTTAAGAGAGATGGGATTTCTCCAAGTTGGTCAAGCTGGTCTCAAACTCCTGACCTCAGGTGATACACCCACCTCAGCCTCCCATAGTGCTGGGATTACAGGCATGATCCTCTAATCTTTTTTCAAAGTTCTTAGCTTCCTTGCATTGGGTTAGAACACGCTCCTTTAGCTCAGAAGAGTTTGTTATTATCCAGCTTCTGAAGCCTACTTCTGTCAATTCATCAAACTCATTCTCCATCCAGTTTGGTTGCCTTGCTGGCAAGAAGTTGTGATCTTTTGGAGGAGAAAAGGTGTTCTGGTTTTTGGAATTTTCAGCCTTTTTGGACTGTTTTTTCCTCATCTTCGTGGATTTATCTACCTTTGGTCTTTGACGCTGGTGACATTCGGATGAAGTTTCTGTGTGTACATCCTTTTGTTGATGTCGATGCTATTCCTTTGTCTCTGTTAGTTTTCCTTCTAACAGTCAGGCCTTTCTTCTGCAGGTCTGCTGGAGTTTGCTGGAGGTCTGCTCCAGACCATTTGCCTGGATATCACAAGCAGAGGCTGCAGAATAGCAAAGATTGCTGCCTGTTCCTTACTCTGGAAGCTTGACCCAGAGGGGCACCTGCCAGATGCCAGAAGGAGCTCTCCTGTATGAGGTGTCTGTCCGCCCCTGCTGGGAGGTATCTCCCAGTCAGGAGGCACAGGAGCGAGGGACCCACTTGAGGAGGCAGCCTGTCACTTAGCAGAGCTCAAGTGCTGTGCTGGGAGATCTGCTGCTCTCTTTAGAGCCAGCAGACAGGAACATTGAAGTCTGCTGAAGCTGCACCCACAGCTGCCCCTTCCCCCATATGCTTTCTCCCAGGGAGTTGAGAGTTTGATCTGTAAGTCCCTGACTTGGGTGGCGACCTTTGTTTCAGAGATGCCCTGTCCAGAGAGGAGGAATTTAGAGAGGCAGTCTGGCTGCAGCAGCTTTCCCAAGCTGCAGTGCACTCCACTGAACTTCCTGGTGGCTTTGTTTACACTGTGAGGGGAAAACCCACCTACTCAACCCTCAGTAATGGTGGATTCCCCTGCCCGCACCAAGCTCAAGCATCCCAGGTCCACTTGAGACTGCCGTGTTGGCAGTGAGAATTTCAAGCCAGTGTATCTTAGCTTGCTGGGCTTCGTAGGGGTGGGATTTGCTAAGCTAGACCATTTGGCTTCCTGGCTTCAGCTCCCTTTCCAGGGGAGTCAATGATTCCATCTCACTGGCATTCAAGGTGCCACTGGGATATAAAAAAAACTCCTGTAGCTAGCTCATTGTCTGCCCAAATGGCCACCCAGTTTTGTGCTTGAAACCCAGGGCCCTGGTGAGGTAGGCACCAGAGGGCATCTACTGGTCCGACGGTTGTGAAGTGGGAAAAGTGTAGTGTCTAGGCTGGAGTGCAGTGTTCTTCACGGGACAGTCCCTCGCGGCTTCCCTTGGCTAGGGGAGGGACTTCCCTGACCCCTTATACTTCCCAGATGAGGTGATACTGCACTCTGCTTTCGGTAACCCTCTGTGGGCTGCACCTACTGTCTAACCCATCCCAGTGAGATGAGCTGGGTACCTAGTTGGAAATGCAGAAATCACCTGCCTTCTGTGTTGATCTTGATGGGAGCTGCAGATTGAAGCTGTTCCTATTTAGCCATCTTAAAATATGACCTTCTGTACTTCAAATTAGAATGTAAACTCAACGTGATAACAGTACTAAAAAAAATCTTAAGCTCTAATTGACTGCTCTATGTCTTGGGACAGCTATAATGGGAGAACAGTTATTACTTAGTTAATGTAGTATATTGGGTATGAAAATATTCTCAAGCATAGGGTCTTGAAAAAAATAACAAAAGAGATACTTGGTAATGAAAAGGTTGGGAATCCATAATCTATTCCAAAACTGTACAAAAATGAAAAGACAATAATGATTAACGTTTAATAAGTGATTGCTGTGTTCCAGGCACTGAGCTAGTATCATTTCACTCTACCTCTTCCCCCTACAAAAACTTGAAGGAGAGATGTATTATTTTCCTCACTCTACAGATGAAAAGGACTTTAGTAAGGCTTAGAAACTTTAAACGTCTTACACAGCTAATATTTGTCATGAAGAGGTTATGTGACTTTTGTAGATGCCATGACAATCTAAATTATTCTAATTTTCCAACTGATTGATGTATATTACCACCATTTTATGCTTTTTGCTACTTTTTTTTAGAACAGTCCTGTTGAGGAGAAATGAGTATATTATTCAATCCTTTCTTTATTATATAGTACCCACTTGTTAGGTAAAATCTCCGATGAAAGTACATTTTTCCTTTTTAATAAAGACAGCAAGACACAGCTTTCCTGATATGGTACCTGACCTCCTTTCTCCACCTCAACTGAAACACATCCTCTGTCTCTGTCTACTTGGTAGAAAGCACTAAGGGGGAGATGATGTATAATTACTTGTCTGGTGGGGTTTTAAATTATGTGAACAACTGTCTATCTACAAAAAAAGTATAGCTATCCATTCTTTCCTCAGTCAGTATATGATAAGAACTTTGGGAAGTGAAAAGAACTTTGAGGTGGTTTAAAATGAATGACCTAGAGATTGAATGATTTATGTCCACTATCTGATTTTCTCTGAGGAAATGACTAATTTCCCAAGCCTGCAAACAAAGAACATGAAATAAACAACAAATTTCAAAGATGAAGCTAAAAACACTCCAGAATCAGAAGGGGTATGTTCAGTCTGAGCCAACCGTCATGTCTTTAACCCTTCCATCTGTTGATATATATTAGAAAAAGAAAGAGGAAAAAAAAAAAAAAAAACCCACATCCAGCCTGTTAGCTGGGTAATTTGATTTTCATGTTATCTGTGAGCTGGTGAGGCATGCTTACCTCTTTCTGTGTGTAAGCATTGAGGCTGGCAATTAACCCTGTTCCCTTTAGCAATCAAATTTGTTTGGGGACTTCACTCAAAGCCATCTGAGACTGAGCACTCTGCTAATGACCTGTGCTGGGCTTGACTAATGTAGAGGTGCAAAGGATGGCAGGCAGAATGGTGTGGGCTTTTCTCTCAAAAAGATCTTTATGTGTAACTCATTAGACCAAACAGAAAAACAAGGTGGTTGGAGAGATTATTGAAATGGTGTTTTAAAAGTTGTTTCAGTTTTCTTTCATATTCTCCAGCTTTACTGAGGCATAACCAAAATAATCTTTGTGATATTTCATATGTTCTTTATTATCTTTCTCTACATTTCTGTTTTCTCATATCTCTTTGTGTCTCATACTAGAAAATTATTTTGGTTATAAAGAAAAACAAAGAAATCTTCATTAAAGATGTAAACCCAGATTTGGGGGAGGGAGGATTCTAGAATGTCTCCTCAGAGTCCCCTTTCTCAGCTGTTGAGGATCGCTTTTTAATGTTATAAGAAAAGCATAACCCTGAGATGTTTGACCAATACGGCTCTCAGATGTATGAGTTCAGAGATTCTCATGTTTTTCATGGGTGTCCAATCTCTTGGTTTCCCTTGGCCACATTAGAAGAAGAACAGGTGTCTTGGGTCATACATAAAATACACTAACACTAAAGATAGCTGATGAGCTAAATAATAGTAATAATGAAAACCTCATATGCAGCCATAAAAAACGAGTTTGTGTCCTTTGTAGGGACATGGATGAACCTGGAAACCATCATTCTCAGCAAACTGTCACAAGAACAGAAAATCAAACACCGCATGTTCTCACTCATAGGTGGATGTTGAGAACACATGGACACAGGGAGGGGAGCATCACACACTGAGGTCTGTAGCAGAGGACTAGGGGAGGGACAGTTGGGGGTGGGGAGTTGGGGAGGGATAACATGGGGAGTAATGCCAGATACAGGTGATGGGGATGGAGGCAGAAAACCACATTGCCATGTATGTACCTATGTAACAATCCTGCGTGTTCTTCACATGTACCCCAGAACCTAAAGCGCAATTATATATATATATATATGTGAAAATAATATAACTTCACCAATATTAAAGAGTAGTTACTGAAAATTAAAAAAAAAAAGAACCTCAAAAAATCTCATGTTTTAAGGAAGTTTACGAATTTGCATTGGGCCACATTCAAAGCCAGGACTGCATGCAGCCCATGGGCCACAAACTGTACAAGGTTGTTTTAGTGCTTTAATCCACTTTCACTCACAGTTTTGATTACTGGACTGATAAGATTCTGAATTACTTTCTGCCTCTGTCCACCCCAAATCAGCACAGCTGTGAGGCATGTAAAGTGGTCCTACTCCAGATCTGGTCTACTCGCCAGCAGCATCTCCATCACCAAAGAGTTTTGTTAAAAATGCACAATGTCAAGCCCTACCCACGATGCACCATATTATAACCTACATTTTATGGTGATCCCCAATGACTTATATATAAACTAAAGACTGAGAAGCACAGGCCTTTGCCTTCCTTTTGATAAAGGGCGAAAAGAGGAGATGGCTCAGAGGTTGGAGTAAAATAACTCTCCTGTGGTGATAGAGAAAAAAAGTGTGGAGGGCAAAGAGGGGTGTCTGTGTATTTAAGTGTGTGTATTTGTAAGAGAGAGAAAGATGAAATAAGTTAACAAGATTCACCAGTACAATCAGCCCTGCATAAAAGTCATCAGCACACTCTGGATCTCAGCTGCTAGGCTGACTACTGGGCCTATTTAGTATCTATATCCCACCTGAGATATTCACAAAATGTCCCAAGTAGCAGGAAAATAACCTGAACTTTTGTCCTTAACCCAAACATTAGATTTGACAGAGGCAGTCTTCCTGACTTTTCCCTCACTGGCCAAGAGTAAGGAAGCTCACTAAAAGAAGTTCTCATGATTATTTGAAGCATGATTTCAGCCTTTCAGCCATACTATTCTACAAAAAGCGGTACACATCTCTCTTGGTCATTTGGCATTCTTCATATTACATCATCACACATAAAACTGTTGATTCTCTGGGTTAAAAGAAGCCATTTAAAAAAAGTATAATATCTTACCTGATATTGGAATCCCTGCCATAATATAGCTAGCCATTGCCAAGCTATGCTTGGAAAAAATAAATGAAGGAAAACTCAAAATTCATGCTCATATGCTACTAAGCATTTAGTGACATTGCAGCTACCGTATTTGAGAAGGCAGCATTCCACTGATAACATATGTCACCCTCCTTTAAGTGTGGCATGCTCCTCTTAAAAACAGTTAAGCTTCAGAGCAGAAGTACAGAACGGAAAAAAGTCCCTTCATAAACAAATCCTTTTGCCTAAGTAAAAGAACATACAATACTCATAAAACTGGTAATTAGAGCCCAGCCTGAGAAAAATATCCTAATAATAATAGCAATCGTAATAGCAAGAGAGACTTACTGTTCCAGAGAAAATATTTGCTATTATTATTATTATATTATAGTGGGTTACTTGCTAAGTGATTGGGCCTTTGCTGTAACTAACTAAGCATACTTAGAAAGTGCTCCCCTGAAGACATTTCTTCAATTAATATAGAAGACTGACAGATCTCACAGCCTACTGCCAGGTACCAACTGACTGCCTCCCTGTAATAGCTATTTGTTTTCCGGTACTAATCGTGTTGTGCAAACTGTTGGCCCCTGCCATTTGGTGACAAGGCAGATGGCATTTCAGTGGGCCCAGTTGTGCTGCCCACCAGTCCCACCTCCCACCCTTGGCCTTTTCCATTCTCCCTTCCCACCCATCCTGTCCCTTTCTCCTGCCTATAACCCAGACACAGATCTGGGACTACACGTTCCTCTAGGAAGATGTTGAATAGCACATTGGCAATGAACGAGTACACTGATTGGACCTCTAGAACGGCAGCTACAGGATGAGGCATCCCTTTGCCATGTATCTTGACATCTCCCCTTCTCAAAGAAAAGCTGTAAGTTCACAGCATGAATTTGCATGGTCCCACCACAGACACAGATTTAGTGGGTCATATAAGGCCAAAGTGGGTAACTTGGTGATTAAAAATAGTCAAAGTCTCAGAAGCAGGGGAAATTGTACCAGGGTGCTGGAGAGGGAGGGGAATTGGCAGTAAATATGATGAAAACACATGAGTAGAAAAGAACACTGATATATATGTGGTACAGCAAGCATATCATTAGTCATATCAGGGAACTCCAGGACACAGTCAGAGCTGATGACTGAAGTATAGTTTCCTAACCCTACCTTTTTACCCATAGCTCCTCTGTCTTATTTGGGGGTATGCTTAGTTTTTGGCTTCTTGCATAACTTTCATCATTCTGCTTCACTTGACGAAAGGCCCACAAAAAATCAGGCATAGACAGAGGGATGCATTGTGGTTGCAACCACTTATATTAAAGTTCCCAAATGTACTTGGTACATTCACATCTCTACATGTCTAGACACACTATTCTGCCATCTTGGTGGAATGCCCTTCACATTCTGAATTAACAACACTTATTTCGAAAACCCCAGTTCTTGCACGAAGCTTTCTATTCCTGACCAGAGCACAGACTGTGCCCTCCTAAGGCAGTGTTCCTTTCACATTCACTTGTTGCTTAGCTAAGTAAGAGCAGACCCTTCAGTCCTTCACACAACACCCTCCATGCCATAACCTAAAGTGTTGTCTGTTCCATCTTCTACCGCCATTCAAGACCTATGCTATGGACATATTTTACTAGCCCACATATTTCCCTTCCATCTGTGCCTTGTCTTTGCACTTTCTTCTGTCAGAAATTCATTTCTTACGAGTTCAGAAATCAAATATTCCATCTGTTAAAGACAATCACTGAAACCATTTCCTTCTTGAAAATGCTATAGGAAGTGATATATCTCTCTGTTAAAAGCGATATCACTTATATTATCTGCATACATATCCGATTCTTTGGAGACATTACAAATTACTTGATGGGAGACATTCTTAAGACTTTCTGATAAGCCACTGTAGAACTTTATTTTTCCTCTTGAAACTCATAGTTTGCTTCATGTGATGAAAACCGTTTCTAAGGACGCTTTTTAAAAAGAGGTTTACATAAGAAATTTTAGAGCAATGTGAAATAAGAAAATCTTTTTTAGCTTTAACTTTAAACAAAGTTACTTTCCACTGCAAGGAGTTTAAAATTTCTTTCCAATTTCCAAGGAATACAGGAGTGCTGATACAGGACAAAATCTCACGTTAGGAGCACAGAGAGGTGTCATGCCGCTCAATCATTTCTGCAACTGGTAAAGTGGACAGTATTGGAGAAATGTAAGGCCTAAGAAGAGTTTTGTTAAGAAAGATTTGGATCTTAAAGATAACAGTGTGAGAAGTACTTCTGAACCACAGCTCAGTCTCAAGCTAATACTGATTACCTAAATGAGATACAGTGAAAATGGAATGTTTGCAAAACTGAAGAGTACATACTTTATTTATTTGAGATGGAGTTTTTTTGCTCTGTCACCCAGGCTGGAGTACAGAAGCACAATCTTAGCTCACTGCAACCTCTGCCTATTGGGTTCAAGCAATTCTCCTGCCTCAGCCTCCCCAGTAGCTGGGATTACAGGCACTCGCAACCACACCCAGCTAATTTTCATATTTTTAGTAGAGACGGGGGTTTCACCATGTTGGCCAGGCTGGTCTTGAACTCCTGACCTCAAGTGGTCCACTCACGTTAGCCTCCCAAAGTCCTGGGATTATAGACGCGAGCCACCACACCTGGCCTGAAGTGTACATACTTTAGGATGCTCAGTTACTAAAACATAATTTGTCTTTAAAGTATCTGCTTGGAAAGCCAAATATCACATATTCTCACTTATAAGTGGGAGCTAAGCAATGGACATACAGAGTGGAATAACAGACATTGGAGACTACAAAAGGTAGGAGAGAAGAGAGGGTTGAAAGATTACTTACTGGGTACAGTGTTCACTATTCCGATGACAGGTATACTAAAAGCCCAAACTTCACCACTATGTAATATATGCATGTAAGTAATCTGCAGCTGTACTCCCTAAATATATATTTTTAATGAAATGAAATATAATCAACACTTAAAATAAATTTAGTTTGGATAAAAAAATAAAAAGTGCTGAGTACCTGACACTGATATTGGGAGCAAGCAATTTTAGAAGTGGGAACTCCTTTCAGAGGAAAAGAAGAAAACAAGAAAAAAATACAGAAAAGAAGAAAAAATATTATAAAACCCTGAAAAATAAATAACCAACCAACCAACAGAAATCAAAACCAAGAAAACCTAATCATAAGACAACCACACAGAAGACTGGCAAAAAAGCATTCCCATTCTCAGTGGCAGAAAATTCCATTCTCACTGCCACCATCCAAGTTTAGACTACTATCTTTTCTTGCCAAGGTCAATGCAGTCATCCACTAACAAGTTTCCCTAAACTCTGCCTGGCTCTCTGTAAGTGAATAGATAAGCTAGGTGACTGAAAGAACATTTTTTCTGAATGAAAAACCAGCTTATATCATCACCATCTCCTACATCCTATCCCATTATTTCAGTCTCCTGGCTTATCCATTCACTCCCTAAAGACTTATTCAGCCTTTATAGGCACTATAAGTACAGAAATAAAGCAGGATGAATTACTCTTAACCCCTACCCCAGTTCCAGGAGCTTATCTATTAGGGATCAAGTCCAGATTCCTCAATATGACATACCAGGCTCAAGCAATCTAGAAATGCTTCTCTCTCCAACCTCCTGCCCACTTCCCCTTGGCTTCTCCACTCCATTCTTACTTTTACCAATACAGTTATACTTTTGTTTCTCTATTAGCATGCTCCACATTCTCTTTTGATTCCCATTTTTCTCATAAGAGGCTTTTTGTGCTAAAATACCTTTCCTCTCCCATCTTCACCTACATTCCCCTGGCTAACTGCTACTTCTCTCCTGTATTGCCTTTATCACTCTGTTTTCTTTGTAGTGTCTGCTTCCTCCACTAGACTGACAGCTCCCTCAAAGAAATCTAGTGCTATTCATTGATAGGTAACTCCGTTACTCAGCACAGTGCCAGATTTACGATGGTGCTCAATTATCATCAATTGAGTGAACCAGCTAAAGGTTGACTTTGTGTGGCTGGTTTCTACTATACTAAGAGGATTAGTATTTCTGTACTGTGCCTGAGGTTAGGGAATTCGTTTGGTTCCTACCTCTTCCAACTTCGTGAGTATTTATTGAATGAATAAAAGAAATGATAAATTCAACCAAAACAACAACCACAACAAAAGAAATTCAGTATTAAAACTATGTCTATGTCAGGCGCAGTGGCTCACACCTATAATCTCAACACTTTGGGAGGCTGAAATGGAAGGACTGCTTCAGGTCAGAAGTTTGAGACCAGCCTGGGCAACAGAGCAAAAACCTCCTCACTCATTTTTTAAAAAGTAATAAATAAACAAACGTATGTCCACACAAGTACGACTGCAATCAGAACTGAAACTGGATGACAAGCATTCTTTTGACCAAACAGAAATCTGGAACTTTCTCATGAGAATTTTCTAATGGGATTAGTTACGTTAGGAAAAAAAATAACTTTAGCTCATTTTTGTATATTCCAATTTCCCTTCTCTTCACCTGGCACAGTAAAGGCACCGGAGTTGAAATTGTGAGAACCTTTTTACTTTTACATCTGAATTATAAAATGTCACATTCACCTGCCTCTGCCAGACACAGGCAACATTAATATTAATGTTTAAAAGGGCCTTCAGAATAGCAGTGGGATGATTTAAAGAGAAGAATAATCAAGGACTGCATCTTAGTAAATAAATCCAAGGTCCAATTTGTTTAGTCTTTCACCCACATTTTTTAAGGAAAATTAATATTCTTTTTAAAAAGCAAATCAATACAGATTCTGAACTGCTGACTTAGTAGATTTAAAATGGAAATGTTTTTTTCTTCCCCAGCAGCCTGCTGGCTAATCTCCCTTTTTTCAGCCCCTCTCTATTCCATTCCAATAGAAAGAGGCACAGGGATACCCTCAAAATATCACTCATGAAGCATACAGGAAACTGTTGAGGCTGCGTGTGTGGTACTATGTATCTCTTGTGGGCATGCAGACCACAGGAGAGCTTGTCTTTGCCCTCAAGGGGGCCATAAACTGGAAGAGTAAAGAAAACTCTCCTAGATCAAGAAATCCAAAGGATAATATCAAGAAACGTCTTCCAAGATACGGTGGTTAAAACCATTTTCAAGATGGAATTTATACCTTTGCAAATGCCCCATGATCCTTTGTGAACTCCTTCCTCTGCCTAAAGAAGCATTAGACACTTTATGTACACAGGTAAAGCATGCCTAATTTAAAAATCCCAAACCTGAAATGTTTCACATCTGAATCTATTTGAACGACAACATGACACCACAAGTGGAAAATTCCACACCTGACCTTCTGTGACAGGTCATACATATTATTAAAAGTATTATATGAAATTACCCTTAGGCTACATCTGTAAGATGCACATGAAACATAAATGAATTTCGTGTTTAGACTTAGTCCCCATCTCTAAGATAATTTATGATATATATGCAAATATCCCAAAATAAAAAAAAAATTCTGAAATCTGAAACATTTCTGGTCCAAAGAATTTCAGATAAAAAATACTCAGTTTGTATTATCTCATTTAATCTCACAATAATCCTCAGAAGTCTACGATATCAAGCCCATTTTACAGTTCAAGGAACCAAAATGCAGTAAAATTAAATGACTAATGCAGGATTCTACGTTTGAGAAGTGGTAAAACTAGTACTTAGAGTTCAGTTCTGCCTAACTGCAAACTTCTCTTCTTTTCAACAGCCTCACTCTTCAGTATCACCCACTATCTTCAGCATTTGTCTATGATTTTATTTTCTAACATCTCTACACTGCTGAGTCCAAGTTTATATACATGACACCCCTGGAACAAATTTTGCTCAAGCATGTTTTCAGGTCTTGTTCACCCACCACGATGAAAAACTTAGATATTAGCACAGCATATAGGTTCAAAGTGTAATACCTGAAAGCACACAGGTACATATTCAAATTCTGCCTTTACCTCTTTACAGACAGGAGTATGATCATTGACAAACCACTTTCTCTATCTGTATTTCTTTATCTGTAAAATGGGAAAATAGTAATAGAATCTACAAATGTCATCAGCTACTTTTGGTACTAATGTTAGTTACCATATTTTCATCTGTGATTTATGAATGGACATCTTGCTATATGGATCTTAGATAGTAACTGGGTTGAAAAAATAGTCTGAGGATAGGAATATTAAATGGCAAATTCCCTTGTCCATTAAAAAGTAAAGTAAGAATAATCTGATTGTATAGATGGAATAAAATTTATATGTATTTTAAATCAATCCTCTAATTTTACAGATGGGAAAATTACAGTTCAAAATGGTAAAATAAATTTTTCAAAGTTCACACACCTCATGGAAGAACTTTTCTAGAAGGTTATATTGTTGCTTTTGTCTCATAAGCAATTTCTGAAAGTGCTAATTCTTCTTGTATTAAATATTCTTCCACCCTCTAATTACAAAAAGCAGGTTCCAAAAGCGCCCACCCACTCACTTGCCCCATTTTTAGCCTTCTCTTTATTGGCCAAAATACTGGTAGCTTGTAAAGCTCAACTAAGCTTTCTTAGATGAGCCTTGGAGTTTACTCCAGTTTTAAATTATTTCAAAAAGTATCACTGAAAAGTTTTATTTTTCTATGAAACCTTTTAACTATGAGTTAGAAATCTAGTTCAGCTTGCCTGGTGCGGTGGCTCATGCCTGTAATCCCAGCACTTTGGGAGGCCAAGGTGGGCAGATCATGAGGTCAAGAGATTGAGACCATCCCGGCCAACAGAGTGAAACCCCTTCTCTAGTAAAATACAAAAACAGCTTAGCTGGGCGTGGTAGTCTCTGCCTGTAGTCCCAACTACTCGGTAAGTTGAGGTAGGAGAACTGCTTGAAGCCAGGAGGCGGAGGTTGCAGTGAGTTGAGATCGCGCCACTACACTCCAGCCTGGCACAAGAGCGAGACTGTCTCAAAAAAAAAAAAAAAATCTAGTTCAGCTCAGCTCAATAAATATTTGAATGTCAGTTCTGGTTCTGGCACCATATGCTAGATGTTGGGAAGAAGAAGGTGGGACAAACAGCATGGACTATCATTTTAGGTTACCAGAACTTTAATTTTAAAGTTCAAGTTTCACATATTACCTTGATAATTCTCTTTTATTTTGAAGTTAAACATGCCAAAACAGAATTTTGTTCTAAGATAGGAAACTGGAGGCAGTGTTAGTATGCCTCTTCCACTTAGACAAAATATAATGTGGAGATTCATACTGTGAGCTTTTTTCCTTGAAGCAATGCAGGAACATAACAGGAAAACTGAAAAACAAACAAACAAACAAAAAAAACCAAACACAGACCCTTTGAAAGAAGCATGAGGATGCAGCCAACACCATGAGTCAGGTGAAAAATAGTAAGTCCCCAGAGTGTGAGAGAAGGAGAGACTGCCGCCAGAATATATACCACTGGGGAACCTGACAATCCAGGCCATGGGGGAAGGCTTTAACCCTATCTAGCACTGGAACTTATTTAGGGAGCAGCAGTGTGACAACCCTTGTGGCCATTCTCAGTCTCCAGCATGGACTGAGGGAAGCCATCCCTGATTCTATCTCACAGGAAACTTCATGGAATTCTGCTAGCTAGTTCAGCCAGCAGTAGCAGGTTAAGAGGAACTCCCAAACAAAACTGGGAAATGAGTGAGAAACAGGCTGCAGCCACAAGCAGAGGAGCTGGGAACCCTGGCTGTGTGGGCAGATAGGGAGAGGCATGGCCTGAAAGCTGTGGTAGCTGTCTTCCATGGGGTAGGCTTATATCCTGAGGTAGTTTTGAATTCTGAGCATAGACTGCCTGGCACTAAGGCACTGAGGGTGTGAGACCTGCCTTGCCAAGTATGTGGGAGCTGGGTGGGGTTTACTGCTGCCTGCTATTCCCCACTGCATGCATGAACTCTTCTGAGCATCAAAGGCAGCTACACTTCTCCCTGCAACATTACCCCCATGGCCAGAGACATGACTCCTCCCATTCTAACTTCCAAAAGAACTACTGCTTGCTATGCATGTGGGGAACCAGAGCACAGACCTACCTGACCCAGCCCTCAGTTGGCTTTGCCCCTCCACCTGCCCTAGTAGCTTAATACAAACGACACAAACTTTTGGGAGGATCTATAGCCCCATCCATCACCTGAGAAATCAGCATAACTCCCTGGGTAGCATAAGACAAACACAAATCCCACCACCACTGTGAGAGCGGGTACTCTTTTGCAAGCACCACCTCCTTTCTGCAGGCCAACCGACACAATCCATTACAACATTTCCAGGTAGAATAACATGACACCCAGGAAAGAGAAAACTTGTGTATAACCTCACCTATCACCATTGCCTTCACCAGACTGGTTAACCAGAAGGCCCTGAGTCTCTCTGTGTTAGCAGTTCATTACTACTACAACTGTCATTTGAGAAAGTCAATGCACTAAGGCTTTTTATAACCAAGGAATCTCACAGAGTCTATGTCACTCACCTGCCACCCCCCATGAGAACTGGTGTTGGTACCCACTGCTGGAAGACTTGAGGACAGGTCACATCACACCAAAATTCCTTTCAGACATTCTCCAATACCAGTCTAGAGTATGGTAGCCCCACTGGGCAGCTGGACCCAGAGAAGCAGGAGATATTCACAGTAATCTGGTACTGAGGGACTCCTAATCTTAGGGGAAGAGGGCATGTACCACATCAAGGGAATACCCTGTGGGACAAAATAATTCAGAAGGCAGGCTTGAGTCCCAGATCTTTTTTCTGGTGGGAAGTTTCTTTCAGCAGAGGCACAGTTGCAGTGCTGGGCCCAGCAAGGAACTTCTGCAGCTCTACCCTAACGGTCAGGCAGCCTTGGTGCTCATGAAGTGTCTTGGAGAAGGATATTTCTTTTGCTCCTCATCCACCACTCCAGACACAGCTGGGACTTCTCCCATGAGAGCTCAGCATTATTACTAAGCTATTCCAGGAGAGACAGGTGAAAACCAATATAAACAATATTTAAAAAAATATAATTTAGGATATGCATGAAAAATTTTCTAAAGAGATGGTTATTTTAAAGAAAAATCAATCTGAACTTCTGGAAATGAAGAGACACTTCACGATTTACAAAATGCAATGGAGAGTTTTAATAGACTAGAACAAGTGGAAGAAAGAATTTCAGAGCTTGAAGACAAGGTTTTCAAATTAATATAGTTAAATAAAAATAAAAAAGAAAAGAAGTGAACATTCTCCAAGCAATACAGAAATACTTAAAATGGCCAAATAAGTCTAGTTGGTGTTCCTGAGGAAGAAGAAAAAGGAAAAAACTGAAAAACTTATTTGAGGATATAATTGAGGAAAACTTCCCTGGCCTTGCTAGAGATTTAGATATCCAAATATAAGAAGCTTAAATAAATCCTGTGAGCTACATTGCAATAAGGACATCATAAAGGCACATAGTCATCAAGCTACCTAAAATCAACGTGAAGGAAAGAATTCTAAGAGCATTGAGACAAAAGCATCAGGTAACCTGTAAAGGAAAACCTATCAGACTAACAGCAGACTTCTTAACAAAAACCTTATAAGCCAAAAGGAACTGGGCTCCTATCTTTAGCCTCCTTACACAGAATGTCAGTCAAGAATTTTGTATCCAGCAAAACTAAGTTTCATACGTGAGGAAAAATTAAGTCATTTTTAGACTAACAAGTACTAAGGGAATTTGTTACTGCTAGATTAGCCTTACGAGAAATGCTAAAAGGAATTCTAAATCTTGAAAGAAAAGGTTGATATGCATCAGAATAGAGCCTCTTGAAAGCATAAAACTTATAGGTCCTATAAAATAACAACAAAATAAAGAAAACAAAGTATGTACGTAAAAATTAACACAATGACTAGAATGGTACCTCACATTTAAATATTAACATTAAACATAAATGGCCTAAATGCTCCACTTAAAAGATACAGATTGGTAGAGTGAATAAAAAATTACAAACCAAGTATCTGTTGTCTTCAAGAGATTCATTTAACATGTAAGGATTCATATAAACTAAAAGTAAAGGCATGGAAAAAGATATTCCATGTAAATTGAAACCAAAAATAAGCAGGAGTAGCTATTCTTACATCAGATAAAACACTTTAAAGCAACAACAGTAAAAATAATAATAATACAAAGAATGTTATTATATAATGAGAAAAGGATCAATCCAACAAGAATATGTTAAAATCCTAAATTTAAATGCCCCTAACACTGGAGTTCCCAGATATATAAAGTAATTACTGCTAGCCAGCAACAAAATAATAGTGGGAGAGACTTCAACACTCCACTGAAAGCATTAGACAGATCATCAAGAAAGTCAACAAAGAAAAAAACTGACTTATACTACACTCTAGAACAAATACATCTAACAGATATTTACAAAATATTCTACCCAAGAACTGCAGAAAATACATTATTCTCATCAGCACATAGAGCATTCTTCAAGATAGACCACGGGATAGGCCACAAACAAGTCTCCATAAATGTTCAAAAAAATTGAAAATAATATCAAGTAATTGCTTAGACCACAGTGGAATAAAACTAGAATTTAACTACAAAAGGAACTCTCAAACTATACAAACACATGGAAATTAAATAATTTGTTTCTGGGTGATTCGAGGTTTGACAATGACATTGAGATGAAAATTTTAAAAATTGAAATTAGTGACACAAGTTATCAAAACCTCTGGGACACAGCAAAAGCAGTGCTAAGAGGAAAGTTTATAGCACTAAATGCCAACATAAAAAAGTCTGCAAGATCACAAGTTGGCAACCTAATGTCACACCTCATGGAATTAGAGGAACAAACTAAACCAAAGCTAGCAGAAGAAAAGAAATAACAAAGGTCAGAAGAGAGCTAACTGAAACTGAAACAAAAACTCAAAAGTCAGTGAAATGAAAAGCTAATTATTTGAAAAGATAAACGAAATGGACAGACCATTAGCTAGATTATCAAAAGAGAGAAGATTCAAATAAACTTAATTAGAAATGAAGCTGGAAACATTACAACCAATACCACAAAAATAAAAACATTATTCAAGACTATTATGAACACCTCTATGCACACAAACTAGAAAACTTAGAGGAAATGGATAAATTCCTGGAAACATACAGCCCCCTAGATTAAATCAGGAAGAAACAGAAACCCTGAACTGACCAATAACACATAGTAAGATCAAATCACTAATTAGAAAAAAAAAAAAAAAAGCCAACCAAAAAAGTCCAGGGCCAGATGAATTCACAGCTGAATTCTACCAGACATTCAAGGAATTGGTACTAATATCACTGAAACTATTCCAGAAGATTGAGAGAGACAAAATCCTCCCTACTTCATTCTATGAACCCAGTATTACCCTGACACCAAAACCAGGTAAGGGCTAAACAACAACAAAAATCTGAAAAACCTGTAGGCCAATATTCCTAATGAACATTGATGCAAAAATTTTAAACAAAATACTAGCTAATCTAATCCAACAGCACCACAAAAAGATAATATGTTACAAGTAAATGCATTTCATTTCAGAGATGCAGGGATGGTTCAACATATGCAAGTCAATAAATATGTCTATGATACATAACACAAACAGAATTAAAAACAAAAAACATATGATCATCTCAATAAACATAGAAAAAGCATTCAATAAAATCCAGAAGCCTTTTTTAATAAAACTCCTCAACAAACTAGGAATAGAAGGGACTTAAAATAATAAAAGCCATATATGACAAACCCACAGACGAAATTGTACTGAATGTGGAAAAGCTGAAAGCATTCTTCCAGAGAAATGGAATAAGACAAGGATGCCCACTTTCATCATTTCTATTAAACATAGTGCTAGAAGTTCTAGCCAGAGCAATTAGGCAAGAGAAGGAAATAAAAGGCACCCAAACTAGAAAAGAGAAAGTCAAATTATCATTACCCATCAATTATATTATTATATACCTGGAAACCCTAAAAGACTCCTCCAAAGGACTCCTAGATTTGATTTAAAAAATTCAGTAAAGTCTCAATTTACAAAATCAATGTATCATTAGAACTGCCAGTCACCAACAATGACCAAGCTGAGAATCAAATTAAGAACGCAATCGCTTTTACAACTACTACTACAAAAAAATTAAGATAACTAGAAATACACTTAACCAAGATTATGAAACATCTCCACAAAGAGAACTACAAAAACACTATAAAAACTTAATTTGTGAAGCAGCAATAGAAAACTACTAAAAGAAATCATACAAGACACAAATGAAACACATCCCATGTTCATGAAGTGAAAGAATCAGTATCATGAAAATGACTTTACTGCTTAAAGCAATTTAGAAATTCAATACAACTCTATCAAAATACCAACATCATTTTACACAAAAATAGAAACAAAAGCAATCCTAAAATGCGTATGGAACCAAAAGAGAGCCTCAATAGCCAATCAATCGAAGCAAAAAGAAGAAATTTGGAGGCATTACGTTAAGTAGACTTCAGATTATACTGAAAGGCTACAGTTACTAAAACAACATGGTACTAATATAAAAGTAAACATATCAACAAATAAAACAAAAACAAAAACTATATGATCATATCAATACACAGAGAACAAATAATAAAATGGAACAGAATAGAGAACGTAGAAATAAAGCCAAACACTTACATCCAACTTCAATAAGGCATACAAAAACATAAATTGGGAAAAGAATGAAACTGGATCCCTATCTCTTACCATATGCAAAAATCAACTCAACACGGATATAAGACTTAAATCTAAAACCTGAAACCATAAAAACTATAGAAGATAACCTGGAAAAAACTCTTCTGGATGTTGGCCTAGGCAAAACAAAATATAAACAAGTGTGACCTAATTAAACTAAAAAGCTTCTGTACAGCAAAAGAAATAATCATCTGAGTAAACAGACAACCCACAGAATGGGAGAAAATATTAGCAAACTTTGCATTTGACAATGCACTAATAGCCAAAATCTAAAAGAAACTCAAATCAGCAAGAGAAAAACAAAGAACTCTATCAAAAAGTATGCAGATGACATGAATAGACATTTCTCAGAAGAAAATGTACAAATGGCCAAAATCTATATGAAAGAATGATGAATATCACTCATCATCAGGGAGATGCAAATTAAAACCACAATGAGGTACCACCTCACTCCTGCAAGAATGGCCATTACTAAAAAGTCAGAAAACAATAGATATTGGCATGGATGTGTTGAAAAGGGAACACTTACAGACTGCTGGTGGGAATGTAAATTAGTACAACCTCTATGGAAAACAGTATAGAGATTTCTTAGGAACTAAAAATAATTATGAGCATTTTCTCATATGTTTGTTGGCTTTATAGGGGAGGGATAACATAGGGATAAATGCCAGATATAGGTGACAGGGGGATGGAGGCAGCAAACCACCTTGCCATGTATGTACCTATGCAACAATCCTGCATGATCTGCACATGTACCCCAGAACCTAAAGTAAAATAGAAACAAACAAACAAACAAACTAAAAGTAGATCTACCATGCAATTCAGCAATCCCACTACTGAGTATCTACCTAAAGGAAAACAAGTCACTATATCAAAGACACCTGCACATGTATGTTTATTGCAGAACAATTTACAAATGCAAAGATACGGAACTATCCTAGATGCCCAAACAATGAATGAAGAAAATGTGGTATATTTAAAGAATAGAATACTACCCAGCCATAAAAATGCATGAAATAATGTCTTTACAGCAACATGGATGGAGCTTGTGGTCATTATTCTAAGTGAAGAAAACTACATACTGTATGTTCTCACTTATAAGTGTGAGCTAAACTATGCATATGCAAAGGCCTAAAAAATGGTATGGAGACTCATAATGGGAGTTTCGTGAAGGATAAAAAACTAATTGGGTACAATGAACACTACCTGGGTGACAGGTGTACTAAAATCTCAGACTTCACCACTATACAATTCATCCACGTAAACAAAAACCACTTGTACCCTAAAAACTATTGAAATAAAAATTTTAAAATAACATTAGTGTAGTCTAAAAAGATATCAAAAGAACCATTTACATATTACATTTAGACATATTTCATGCTATGATAAGAACTGCATATGCATTATCCTATGTAATCTTACACATAAATAGGGATTATTGTTCCCATTTTACAGAAAGGCAACCGTGGATTAGTCTATATAAACTTGCCCAAAGTCACGTGGGTATACATGGTACGACTACAATTTGAACCCAGGTATGCCTGACCAAGTATTAAACATTTTTCTAGTTTCCAAGACCTTTTTTTTTTTTCCCACAAAGTGTCCAAAAAATTTTTGTTGAACCACTGAATGCTGAAGCAGCAGAAAACCAACAAAAATGCTATATTGTGAAATAAACTTTTGGAAAAGCTTAGCAACCAGACTTTGAAAGAGCTGTTACAACAGAATCCCTTGTGATTGGGCCTATATAGGTTTGTGAAAGACCCTGAAACAGCTTTGCAGAAACTGCACCAAACATGCAGCAGTGAATTCTGAAGAGGTTTTGAACACATTTTCATTGCTACAGAAAAGGAAATCGAACTTTTAGTCATGATTGATCTAATAAAGAAATCCAACTTTTTGCTCTACAGAGAGTGTCATAGATGCCCTCTGTACAAAACTTCTAGGTTTGACCAAAATGTAATACCATTGTTTAGTAAGAGGCACTGGGGTACCAAATTCCAAAGACTATGTACAATTCTCCCAAGCCAGTTTATGCTTTCAAAAGACATCTGGATCACAATTTTACTATTCCCATCATCATCACTAGCTTAAAACACACACGCATTTCTACGTGAGATATTTTTAAGCTACACAAATAGATGTACTGTTGGTCCTGTACCTTTGCTCTACCAAGTGTGTTCCTCAGACCAGCAGTATTCACATGACCTGGGAGATTGTGAGAAATGCAGATGCTCAGGCCTTACCCCAAAACTACTGAATCAGGATCCACATTTTAACATGAGCCCCCCAGTTATTAATACAGTCAGTCAAGTTTGGGAAGCACTGGTCTGTAGAAGGATCTGACAAAAGCTTTTCCTGCAGGTGTTAAAGAATAGAGTAATGAGCTACTAAGAAGAACATCCACAGTCATTTCAGCCATTTGTTGATTTCACTATGGTCAGCAATTCAGTTTCATGTGAGACTGAACCAGGGTCCTACAACCGTCTTTCATGCACTGTGACAATGCAGTGGTCAAGCAAACTTTGTGTATTCATTTACGGTGGGTTCAGTTATAATGCTTAAGTCCTTGATGTACATCATTAAAACACACCCATTGCATTCTTTAAGATGCCTACCTTCTATAGGAAGATATTTCTGTCCCATTCTAAAGACTTCACATATGGACATCAAAGCACTATATTTATTTGAGTCATAGTGCTACAGTTTGCTTATGTTGCTTAAACTGCTTTCTATTTATCTCCTCAATTAGAATCTTTGAAATCAGGGGCTTTGTAATCTACCATTATTTAAGAGGGAGAGGGGAGGGCTGGAGAAAAATAAGTATTGGAGGAAATTTAGAATCAAGTCTACTTTGGCCTTCATTTCTTATTTTGTGTTTTTAATTTTTTCCTGAAGAAAAATTATGCTTGGATTTCCCCTAATTACATGAGGATTCCAAACCTTTGTTCTCGATGGAAAATCAAACTGTGGGAGCTGGAGTCATGTCTGAAAATGAAAACTAAGCAAATCCTGCTACATTGTGAGTGGGAGCTGGTCCAGCAGATTTTCAATCACTCCTCATCTCAGGACTTGAGTCTGGTTTGTGAAACAGCCACAGCTGTGCAAATCTTGGGGTAGAGAAAGAAGGACTAAGCACTTTCTGTTTGCCTCCTGTGGCTTTTGTTTCATTTAGGTTCCTATCCTATAAGCTTCACTTCGCATTGCCAAGGGTAGTGAAAAGACATTCAAAGTGGAGTTCGCTCAGAACCACAGCATTTTTCCTTATTTTTAGGTCACAACTGAAATTGGGTTTTAATGTGAAATTTGCCTCAGGCTCAGCAGATGGTTCTCAAACATCACAAGCAACAGTTTGCCTTCTGTACACTGATGTGGCTATAACTAAGTATAACTAAGTATAACATTTCAAGGGGACAAATGTTGTGTCCTAATCTGCCCTTTCTCTCTGTCTCTTGTTCCTCATTTTTTTACTACTTGTATTAATTGGTGCTGCAACATACTTTGCTGCATTCCGCTCATACCAATCATACATGTTTATGAGAGGTGAGTGTGGTTGGAAGAAAAGAGGGAAACATCCTTGCTATACTTAGTGGGCTTAGATCATATGCTGATTTTTATTTCTTTAAAAATAAATTTCCTTTAAAATTTGGGATGAAAAGGTAAACAAATTGTATAGTGGATTTATTTACTTGAGTGACACTCCTGATAATTCTCATCTTTAAATCTTCCTGCAGCTGCACTCCCAACCTTTCTGGACATCAATATTAATGTTCCACACTCCTGGCAGTAGCTAGTAGAGGTGGCATTTCATAATTCAGATGTAAAAATTAAAAGCCAAGTGCTAGAGGGGGTATACAGTAGCAGAGTACATCCATCCAATTGCTGATTGAAAGCCCTTCAGAAAGTCAGCCTTTCCCAGTTCTTCCTTAGCAAGGAAATGCAACATTACTAGGTAAATAATTGTGGCCCCCAAATTCACCCTCCTTCCTTATTTGAAGAAAAAGTAACTATAAAGGCTATAGTAAGTTTCCAGAAATATTTCAGAGCTGTAATGACTCAAATTTTGAGAATCCTCAATGAGATCTTCAATCATTACACATGGAGACAGGGCTTTGACAAATCCCATCTGAAAACAAAGTTTGACCAACAGATGCATGAGATTACATGGTGCTTTAGGTAGCACGGAGTTAACTTCACCAGATAGTCCAGCAATTTGCCTCTGATTCCTATTGGTAGATAACTCCATGGAGAAAAAGGTCTCACAATCCTGCTCACTAGTCATCTGGCCTAAAGTCTTACAGTTTTTGTGAAAAATATGTCTGTTAATTTTATATGTTATAGGAATCCCAGATCCTCAATTCTCTGCAGAGAAAAAGACTACCTTGTCATTATTCTCTTCATATTATTCTTTTCTTCCTTCGAAATGAAGTAGACATGTTTGAGAGATGCAGGAACTTGGAGAGAGTATAAGAATAATTTTAATTAACTATAAATTAAAATAAATGCTTATTAAATTAAAATAATTTAAAAAGACACTCCATTATAAATTCAACACTACGAGTATATGCAGTGAAAGAAAACCACACCCAGTGGTATCAGCATGTCTTACTACAGTTACCGTCTTTCATCAGTGATCTGATATTTTAGGGTGGAAACAAAATTACAAGAAGGTAGAGAAAAAGTATTATCCCATTAACTTATCTCTCTCCTAGCATTTTTTGTTTGTTGCTTGTTTGGGTGTTGCAGTTATTTTATGTTAATATTTGGTTGTCTCTTTTACACAAGAGAATGTGGCCTCTTGTTAATTCTAGTCAAGGTCCTATTTCTTGGATACTTATTGTCATGATTTAAGATAAAATTCTTAAGTCTCCTTCAAAAACATAGCTGATTTTTGCAGAAACTTTCGACTAATGTTTACATCCAAATATTTATCAGAGAACTGATTGTATGAGGAATTCCATAGTCACTTCCAAACCTTTACTTTAAATGAGGCCTTGTTTTTCTTTTTGGCTAACAAAGGATATGCCATGACAGGTGTTCTTCATTACTCCAAAAATAGGTAAGTACCTCTTGCTTGCTATTCACTTTATTCTGGTAATTTCTGTCCTAATCATCGCTAAAGTGATTTTCCTAAAGAACCAAAGCACGAGCTGCTTTTTGTCTTTGTCTTCTGTTTTGTTTTCTTTTTAAAAATGTTGCAAATGTGGTTTTATTTCCTATGACTCCAAAGCCTCAAGCAACTTGTTTGTGAGGTCAAACAATTTACGAGGGACAGCATACAGACTAATTTTCACAAGTTACAATAATTCCAAAGCTTGAAAAAAATAAAACGTAAAAGAAAGATGAATACAGGCTGTTCATTAGCCTGTTTCAGGTCTAGACGGAGACTGTCGTTAAAGTTTAGTTGCTTTACATTTTGCAGGGAAGGTCTTTCAGGTAAAAAAAAAAAAAAAAAACACACACTTCATAACCTGTCTTTTCAGCCTCTCATGAATAAGAATCCAGGGACCTAGGAAGCTTATAATCACTGCAGGTAATGTTTGTGCTAACCAAAGTATGGCAAGAAGGCCAATTCAGTGAAGCACTGCAAATATTTGTGTGGTTCAAGAAAGCAAGGAGATGTCCCAGGTTGAGAGCAGGTCTATAAAACAAGGTGCACAAAAGACTGTACGAGCTTAGGGAAATAAAATAGAAGATGAGTAGGTGAAAGGGGCGACACGGAGTTTGAATTCCAACTTGGATTTAGATTTGATGTGAAGACAGTTCAACATGCATTCAGAGATAAAGCCCATTCATATTTTTTGCAAAGGACACTAAAATAACTTCAGACTTCAAACATCCTGAGAGATGCTCCTACTCATATTAGATTCTGGCCTCCTTCCACCACTTACCGTGTCCTATATGATGTAGCTCCATAGTCTTCGGGCGCCACAACAGATTGCTCACCACCCACATACTCTTCCATATGTGACGGCAGAGAAGAGAAATTCTGGTGACTCTTGCAGAAATCAAGTGGAGAGTAAAACAATAAGGCTACTCTTTTTGGGATTATGCTGAGATTAATCTGTCTGGCTATACAGTTTATTTTTTATTCGTTTGATGGTTTTTTGAGTGTGATGCTTTTAAATAATAAAAGGCACGATTCACATTATTTGATTAGCTCAAGAAAATTGCCCTGATTTTAGAGTAAGTATGAACAAGGAATCTAAAGGGCAGTATCTAGTTTTATTTGGCTCCAGTGAGCATATTTGTCTTCCACAACGATATCAGGCAATGGTAATGTACTGGTCTCCTGAGCTCACTTGTTTAAATAATTTGCCCTCACCTTCCCCTGCAAGGCATCAAAGAGCACAACAGGCAGCTGCCACTTTTGGGACCTTTTTAGTATTGCTGCCATTTCTCTTCAGTATGCACAGCCATCTTTCCCTCGACCTCCCGAAGTTGCACTCAATGCTATTACAGTCCTGCCACAATAGTAGTCAAAATGTTTGCTGTGGTTCAGTGAAATTTGGGGAAGTCTCAACATCCACGTAAACGTCAGGGAGACTGGCAAAAACATGCCATAGATTTCTTGGCTGTAAAAGATTCAATAAAAGTAGACTCCAGTGATACAGCTGGCTTTCCAAAACAATGGAGACTATGTTCTTTGCTCAACAGTCTGACTTCAAGGTCCATAAAGAAATGTATCTGAATTTGCATTATAGTCCTGTGGAAACAGTTTTGGGTTCTACAAAGAGTGTGTGTTATGACAGAAAATAAGTAAGCAACAATTGGCTTACCAAAATGCAAGTCTTTCCCCATGGTCAGGATAATGTAGATTAAGTTTTCCTTGTGATCAAGTACTAGATATGCTTTCACTATTCTTTGGCATAATTGTAATTTCAAGCATGCCTCAAGTCAAAATAGAACATTGTAAATTCTTCGAAAATTATGTAATAACTCTAAGCAGGCAGGCTGTCGATATTAGGTTTTCTAGAGCCAGGCAGACTTGATCTCAAGTCCCAGCCTTAACATTTACAAACTTGGTGACTTTGAACAAGTTAATAGACCTCTCTTGGTGTCAGTTTTCTCTTATATAAACAGAAATAATTGTAATTTTTGTCAACGTTGTTGTAAGGATCAAGTAATATCATGCCTAACACAGCATTTCATGGTTGACATTTAGTAATTGCTGAGATAAACAGTAGCAGGAATTAGCTAGAAAATGTCTTATATTTTCTAGTATTTAGCTGAAATCCCTAAAAGCCATAGCTGAAAATCTGCTTAAAGCCCTATTACTTTACTTTAATATTGAACAAATAATGAAGGGGCAGAAAACCATGTCATGATAATTATCTTAAAAAGGTATTTGTTCATCTTTGAACTTGATACTTGATGATTTTCATCAAAAAACAATGAATACACTTCAACCATCTATCCAACAAATCTGTACTGAGAACTTCCTGTTTACAAGACAAACCAAAAGTATCCCCTTCCTGTGTGTTCCATGCTAAGTATCTGACATATCACACATGAATAGAATTCACATCCAAGAAAATCTCCATGTGCACTAGACTAAACCTATTCGAAAACAGTCATCTCATTTTGATTCCCAGGATCTCCAGGAAATAAAATATGTGTATTTTCATAAAATGAATGACCTTGAAAATATCAAGTATTTCCAGTGATAAAACAGACATCTGTATGACTCAAATGATAAAGGTCATGTAACAGTAAATCCTACACTACACTCTGTTTACTATAGTTTGAAGAACTCTGCAAAAGGTAGAATTATTAATATAGTAATTTTTGCACTGGGCTTTCCGGAGCACTAGAATTTCAATAGTGGGTGACTTGGGAATTGGAGTTGAGCAGGGGAGGCTCTGGCTCCCTTTACCCTACTTCGTTCAAAGCAGCTCATCCGTATAACTGTTTCATATACTAAGTTCTATTTTTTTTCTTTTAAAAAGGAGTTCAGCTGCTTAAAAGAAAAATAGAATTTAGGCCGGGCACAGTGGCTCACACCTGTAATCGCAGCACTTTGGGAGGCCGAGGTGGGTAGATCACAAGGTCAAGAGATCGAGATCATACTGGCCAACATAGTGAAACCCCATCTCTACTAAAAATACAAAAAAAAATTAGCCGGATCACGCGGTCAAGAGATCGAGACCATCCTGGTCAACATGGTGAAACCCCGTTTCTACTAAAAATACAAAAATTAGCTGGGCATGGTGGCGCGTGCCTGTAATCCCAGCTACTCAGGAGGCTGAGGCAGGAGAATTGCCTGAACCCAGGAGGCGGAGGTTGCGGTGAGAGGTTGCGTTAAGCCGAGATCACGCCATTGCACTCCAGCCCGGGTAACAAGAGCGAAACTCCGTCTCAAAAAAAAAAAAAAAAAAAAAAAAAAAAAAGCCGGGCGTGGTGGGACGCGCCTGCCCAGCTACTTGGGAGGCTGAGGCGGAAGAACCGCTTGAACCCAGGAGGCGGAGGTTGCAGTGAGCTGATTGCGCCACTGCACTCCAGCCTGGTGACAGAGCAAGACTCCATCTCAAAAAAAAAAAAAAAAAAAAATTGAAAACCACATTAAGAAAGTTCAATTCAGTGACTTTTTTTCTTTAACGTTTTCAAAGCTTACCTGTCACACAAAATTTACAACAGCTTAAAGTTTCAGCATTGTGTCAAAGGCTGCTCTAAAGTTAACAATAAGGCCTAACCACTGTGTAGCATTCACCTTGTTTCCTTGTTCTACCCAGGAATCTTTCTATTTACATACTCTGGATGAGAGTAAGGAATTGCCCATCTTACAGAGGCATGCACTGTACTTGAAAACAAATCCAATAACCGTATTAGTGTGTGTGTGTGTTTACACCATTGGCGGAAAGAGGGTGAAACGGAGATATAAAACATTACATGTATTTTTTAACGTTATTTTTTTTTGCTTCAAATTTTTTAACTTATTTAGATCTTCAAAATGACTTTATAAAAATGCCAATTTTCCCTAACACTGTTGTGAAGATACTAGCACAAGTTCTTTATTACGTCTCTCTAGGCTTTATTCATTACTTCAATCATTATCCATATAATAAGCTCTGCAGAGTTCCCATCACGTTCCAGAGAGTATAGAACGAAGAAATAGGCAACATGTAGAAACAGATGGAGCAGAGGCTTTGGGGTGAGACCAGTCATCATGTGAGTCTCATTCCAGCAATTATAAATTATGTGCACTGGAATACATGACTTATTCTCACCAAATTTGTTTCCTTATCTGAAACAGGGCTTCAGAATAATGTCCTTATAGAGTTCTGATAATTAGATGTGGAAATATATGTTCAGTAATATACATCCATTACTTAGCACAAAATAATAACTGGTAAGGTTTATTTGTTCTTCAAAAGGCAGCTTAAGGCCATGAAATACAACCACATCTCTGCTCCAACCCATGAAGGAATACCCAGGTTGCAGTGCATTTGTGAAACTACATATTTGGAAAAAGGCCTTAAAGCAGTCTCCATTGCTCTCAGCTTCTTAGGGAAAATTGTGCTGTCTCCAAGCACTTACTAAATTAATAAAACTCTAACTTGGTTTAGAAACATACTTAGTTTAAATTGGCCTTTATTATGGAAACGAGTGCCATGTGAACCCAGGTGTAAAACAGAGAGGGTTCCAAAATGCTCTACAAACATGCTTTCTAAAAGCGGTAACATGAAAGATTAATCTAAATTGATACTTTTCCCAGTACAGGAGCAATTCCCTGGGAGTGACTTAGAAGATTTAGGCCATCATCATCAGGATAAGAGCTAACACACTGAAGCAATAATGACTAAATGGTACCCTGAGTTATTAATGCAATTTCTAAAAGAGCCTAGCTCATTATGAGGATATGGCTATCAAACAAGGGAAATTTGGCTCCATAATACGTTGCACATATTACATATTTTTAATGCTTGGGGCCCAAAAAGCTGTGAATGCATTTGGCTTAGTATTTGGGCTTGTCTGGTGTACGTTTTCTATTGCTGCTAAGTTACCAGAAGCTTGGTAGCTTAAAACAATTCACATTATGTTACAGTTCTGTAGGACAGAAATCTAATATGTGGCATCGCTGGGCTAACTAAACTCAAGGAACTGACTGAGCTGCATTTATTTCTGAAAACTCCGGGGGAGAATGTTGTCCTCACTCCTTGCTGTTGCCTCCTTGCTGCACCTTCAAGACCAGCGATGTTTCCTATCTCTGGTCCTTCTTCCTTTGTCACATTTTTCTCTGACTACAGCCAGGAAAAAATGTCTACATTTAGAGACTCATGTAATCAGATCAGGCCTACCAGAATAACCCAGGGGTGTTTGAACCATAATCACATCTGCACAATCTTTTCTGCCATCTAAGGTAACAGGTTTACAGGTTCTGGGGTATAGGACATGCACATCTTTGGAGGGTCATTATTCTGTCTACCACATATGGCACTGGGGAAATTGGGTTATTATAGAGAGTATTAAATGACATATGGCTACAGGCCTTCTGAATGCCCCATTGTGTATATCCCTTAAGGAAGATGTGAATTTTTCAGAAAGCTGTCCCACTTGGCACATCTAGCTAAAATTTCCTCCATCTGTAAATGAACCAGTTAGACTAAGTGATCACTAGATACTATTCTAGCTTCAAAGGCTGGGGTCCCCTCAGTCTGTATAGGCAAAACTTTATGCACTGTTCCATGACAAATTTGGATTCAGATTTCAAGGCAAATTAAAGACTTACAAAAAACAAAATAGGAAAAGAACAGAAAAAGTACTATTTAGATCACGTGGATTACCCAGTCTTACGTTCTATGTACCGGCCAGTCTCCACATACAGTAGTACTGTGTTCCTTTGGCACTGCCACTTTTTAAAGCAGCCACTGACACACTGGAATGAGCCTAGAGGACAGCAGTCAGAAGTTTATTACTGTCTCCCCAATTTGAGATACAGCAGAAGGAACAACAGAAGTTAATTGAAAGAACTGAAATGGGAAAATAGAATAAGGTAGGGGATGTGATAGCTGTCTTTAAATAATTGCGCTTATTGAAGAAAAGTGAATTTTATTCTGTGATGCTCTAGAGAGCCAAGGTTGGATCAATGGGTGGAAGGTACAAGAAGGTTCAATATAAGATGAAACTTTCAAATAGTTAGACTTGGAGCAAAATCAAAGCAGCTGCTTGTGGAGCAGTTAATTTTGTATGATTAGATTATGTGTTGCTGGGATAGAAATACTGGATAAGCAATTCCTCCACTGGTATTAGCTTTATATAGTAGTCTTAAAGGTACTCCCCACCACAAAATTGCTAGAAATTTTATGAATCTGATTACTACAGAGACATTATTTCCATTTCAATAAAAAGTAGATTAAAAAGGTAATTATGCAAGATGTTTGATAGACATTATACATAATAAAGCCATTTCTACTAAGCAAGGGTAGATAGATTTGGAAAAACACAAAGTTCCTGGAAGAAAGAGTTGGCATTACATCATTCTTAAGATAAGGAGGTAGACTATAGCCAAGATTTCTAAAGTACATCAGTGGAGTCCCAGGTTCTTCCTGGTTGCATCTGGACCCCCTAGGTATGGCAGAATGAAAAGGAGAAAGAGAAAGTAGGGATGAGCAGAACACAGAGGTGTTAGGGCCTACCATTTCCTCCATCCTGCCTTCAACCACAGAGGCTCCACTTCAGGGCTCCTCATAAAGTTCCCTTTGCAGAAAAAAAAGAGGAAAGCTCAAATACTTTTAAAAAAAAGGGGAAATCTACTGGCATAGAGTAATGAGACACAAAAATAGAAAACTGGAAATGAAAGAAATGTAAAATCCTTTCCCATAGTTAAGAGCTTTATTTACTAGATGGGTAGTTTTTTAAACTTGTATACATTTCTATATATATTTATGTCTTGTCATGCCCTCCTTGGGTTCAGCTTTCTGGCATGGCATAGTGGAGATGGAAAACATGCATTTTTAACATTTAACCTGTAACCATACTGTATTTCAAGAAACTCCATAGACATGCCTTGTGGAAGCCTGAGGCTTCCTGCAACTAAGATAAAAACTTGCTCCTCCAGAAAATACTGCCTTTAGCTAAGTTCATTCGAACAATTCCTACGTGAATGGTACCCAGTAACAACAAACTTTGGCAACTTTTTAAAATAAAAAGTTCACAAAAGAAAAATGACCAACTGCCAGGAGGGGGAAATAAAATGTTAATCTTTTGAGTAAATAAAGGACTCCAAGACACTGATTTAAAAAGGGTTACAACCCAATTTTTAAAAAGATGGGCAAAGGCCACATATACAGACAGTTAATAAAAGGAAAACACAAATCATATTTAAATATGTGAAGAAAGCAAATCTCAACTTTCTTAAGCCTATCAAATTGGCAAAATCCAAAAATAAGGTAAAAATATCAGTGGATTTGTAGAAATAGACATTCTCTTATATTCTTATATGCTCTTTTATTGAAGATTCTTGGATAGTATATATCAAAATTACAAATAAATGTTCTTCAATGAAGTAATATTAGAGAATGTATCCTACAGATATACATGCATATACAAAAAGATTTATACATAAGGTTACTCACTGCACTTATTTATAAAAACTCAAGACTGTAAACAAAATAAACAGACTTGCTAAATACATATGGAAATCCATATAATGAAATAATATGCAGCTGTAAAAATGAATGCTAAAGGATTTTACCCACTAACATAAGATCTCTAGAAAATCTTTCAGATAAAAAAATGAGATGCAAATTATTATGCAGAAAAATTTACTTTTTATGTAAAATGTATGAAATGACATGTATTCATTTTGTTTTTCTATGCATCAAGAAAATTTGAAAGTATACACACAAATGAATAAAAATAAGTATTCATGAATGAGTAGATGGTGGCAGGGATGGAGAGACAGTTATTTTATTGTACCACACTTTAAACCACATGAATGCATTACCTTTTAAAAAATAAAAATTTAAAAATAATTAACTTGATGACTTCTGACAAGCTGGGGAGATTCAGTAACTATTTACTTTTTAAGAGGAGCTTGTTTCCTTAAATCAAAAAAGTTTGAGCCCATTGAGATTAAGATTATATTAAAAATAATGAGAACATAAATTCATATCGGTGAATGAGAAGTATATCATCCTCCCCAGTTAATATGGATTAAGTAATTTTTAAATTCAATTCTAAACTTTCAGATAAGCATAAAAAAGGAAAAAAATCAAGTTATTTAATTCTTATTATCTGATAAAACAGAACCTACCATATTTTTCATAATCAGTTAAAATTGCCATAATCTACTACATGTTCTAGAGATAGAAACAAATACATAATTTTAGTAAAATTTTAAGGAAGTTTATCTTTGAACTATGGAGTAATTTCAGCATTCTACAGATTATACAAAAGCACAAGTCATATAAAATAGATATTAGCTATTTGTACTTCCTAAAACGGGCCATTTTAAGTAGTAAAAATAGCTAATATTTATTTGTCACCATGAGCTAGGCAGTGTTAAGTGTTTCCTAAATGTGTGTGCTACCTGCACAGCAACTGTAAGAGCCAGTCACTTAATATCCCCTTATGCAAATGAGGAAACTGAGGCTTAACAGGCAACTTGATCAAATGTACACTCCTTTTAAGTGAGTAAGGTGAAGGCGAGCCCACAGGTAGTCTCCAGAGGCAATGCTCCTGGCCACCACACAATGCTGCCACTACTCACCCAGCAATAAAAACTTGGGCAGTATATTTATGGCGTAACTTAAGAATGTCTGGATTAGAAGAAACAGAGGTTAAGGTGAGAAACTTTCTCATAAGCCAATATAAGCTCGCAATCTGTATTTTAACAAGTTATCTGTATATTCTGAAATAGCTCGTGTAAAGTCCAGTGTTGGGAATGGTTACCTTAGACTTCCTTCTATGAACACATCACTCAACTGGAGTTCTGAAAGGAGGCAAATAGCAGTCACTTCAAGGACATATTGTCACAAGAGCCTGGTGTGCTGCTATTTTCTGTTGTTGAGGAAAGAACGATCCATATGCTTTGGCTACCACACTCTCAGTTGGCAAGGTCAACATTCTATTTTTAAAAGTTTTGAAGGCTGACTTCATTCAGCTGGAGGGTCATCTCAACAACTGTTTTTCTCCACTGACCTTGCACTGTGATAGATTTGTGCAGCATAGTGAAGACACAATCTTTGTCCTTGAGAAGATGGAGAGTTGTCAGCTTGGGCAGATGAGATTTACACACTTAGAAACAACTGAAGAACAGCAAAAGACTGCATAATTAAGGGCTAGATTGTGTGGTATGGCTCGGTTAGTTATGAGAACTCAGGGAAGGAATATGATGAAGCCTAGTGAGAGAAGGCTTTGCAAAGCTCAGTTAGCCCTGAATCTTAACAGAGGAAGAAAAAGGTAACATTGAGGAAATAAAATAACTTCAGAAAAGATTGAGAGACAAAAATGGTATTTTCAGGGAGCAGCTTCAAGGCGTCAACAGTGTTCATATTAATTGTTTATTCATGCATTATTTTATCCTTGTTTTGGTAGCCCACTATATGCACATACTCTGCTAAGAGTCCCGAATACAAAGAAGAGTAAGATGGAATCCTTTATGTCTGAAGATGAAGTGTTTACTTTTTGCTGGGATAGGATTTATATATGTTGAAAATGGAGATGATGTTTATGGTGGAGGAATAATGGGAGCAAAGGCAGGAAAGCTCAGAGAGTGGACAAGGAATGGTGATTGTGGATGAAAATGCAAACGGGGTCTGATGAAAGAAACTGCAGAAATGAGAGACTCCATAGGTGTTTTGTTTCATGTTGTGGGGAGTCAAAAACACCATAATCCAACATTATTATGACTATTACGAATTACAAGGAGGGCAAAGGAGAGATAGTGAATGTCAGTTGAAGTAATTTGGAAATAATCCTTTAGAGTATGGAAATAACTAAAGGAACAATATAAATCAACATTCTTGAAGATTAAACTGGACGATGTAAGTACAAGGAACAAAATACAGGATAGAGTGAAGCCTGGAGAGATGTCTAGGAGGCATCAGGAAGAGCCGGGACTAATGTGGCAAGGAAACTAAAGTTAAAGGAATTGAGAAGAGAATCCTTTAGGATGAATAATCTGCGAGATTTATGAGTGATATGATAAACATTAAGAATTGAACTGGCTCAAGTTCATTCGCAGGTACTCAAGTCTAGTTTTTTTTTCAACTTTATGTGTAGGACACAAATAAGGAAGTATTTCTGGAAGTAAAATAGTTCAATCTTACACATCAAGGGCATATGCACACAGGGTGAGATCCATCTTCAGTGTTAATATTTGTCTATATCTGTATTAATTGCCTTGTGGAAGCTACATCTCACACTTGCGTTTACTTTTCCGTTTTCTAAATCTCATGGTTCACCAGACTACAATTTAATCTTTAAAGATAAAGTAAAATTGAAAGTGAAATTCTGTTATTTTTTTAAAGTTCTAAACTACAGTGAGTCAAATCCAGGAGGGAGGTTTAAGTGGGTCAGATCAAAGAATGTCCAAGAGTGATGACAGCTAAAAGCATTTCTGAAGAAAGAGTAAAGACCTGATGGATGGTCCAACCATTTGTGCAGGGTCTGAAATAAGAAGCACGTGTTAACTATTTAAAGTGCTTGGGAATGTGATTCTTAATAACAAGACCAGGTGACTGCTAACAAGTCCAGGTGAGAAAAGTAAACAAGCTACAAATCAAACCCAGTTTACCTATTGAATTATGAACTTGCTTCAGAAAAGCTAGACAGAAAGTCCTAAATGGATCAAAAGCAGCAGGAATTTTGGACGCTTTGAGATTCCCTCACAAATAAATGCTGGTATCGTAGCAAATTCCATTTTCTAAAGGCTAGAGAAAGCACTATGGGCCAGAAAATTCTGTTCCCTTCTCTTTCCAAACCAGGACCCACTAGAGCTCCTAGAAGTGAACACAGAAAGTGAAACAAGTGGAAGAATAGCATTAATTTTCTGAGTTAATGGAGAACATTTAAAATCCCATGGGTCCCGGCAATCATTCTGGTTCTTACACTGAGACCAAGACAAAAGAACTTAAAGCTTAAGCCCACGTAGTTTGGTCAGACGAAAGCTTTGGTGCAGATAGAAGCTTGGCTTCTTGTGCGCAGGCCACTGCCAGCCAGTCTGGGGTAAACTTTAAAACTTAAAAGAGCTATTATCTGAAAATGTGTCTGTTTCTTTATGTTTGTCTTTTCACTTGGGGCTTTGTTTTGTTTTCCTTTTACTTTTCTAATAAACTTCCCCTTGAAAATTTTCCACCTTGTGATTAGAAAGCTGGAGGGCACAGGCAGGGTGGTGGCAGCTGCCAGCTCAGCTGGATAACATTCCCTCCCCTTCTTTTTCCCTAGCAGCTGATGAGGCTGAGGCTGAAACAGACAAGAGGTGAAACCCCTGGAGGAGAGACAGACAGCTATGATCACTGGTTTCTTCCTGCCTGAGGTGTTCTCTCATTGCAAGGCAAAAGTATCTACTTAATGTTAGGTATAATACATGCAATGTTTTGTAAGAAACTGTGCAGTAGCCACTGATGATTTCACTACTGATGAATACCGCACAATTTCTTAGTCTTTAACACAAAACAATTACTGTTTTTGAACTTCTATTCAAATAATCTTCACCTAAAATAGATATTACATATAAACTACATATAAACAATGTTGCTAGGATAATGTGTTCTAACGACACTTTGCCTCAAGCAAATTGCATTCCAGCATACTTCCTTCCAATTTTATGTTATGTTGGGAAGGAATATACGTCCCCGAGCACTCTATAACCCAAAGTACAAAGCATACAGAGAAAATCCTGCAAGTAGTGCTCAGTTTCTTCCATGTGTCTGTTGTGCAGTGTTGTTATATGCCTTTTTGCAAATCAGAAGTAGCCAGATTTCAGTGACAGCACAGGAATTACAGGGAAAGTTATTTCTACATGTTGGTTGGATGGGGTTTTAGTTGAGCCAACTTTTTCCTGATCTCACTGGGAGTGTTGGCTGAGAGGTGGTAGAATTAAGCCTCATAGTTTATAAAGCACTTGAACTGTTTTTTTCTTTAAATCAAATATATTCATGTTCTATTTCATACTGCTGTGACTCTTCCATGCACTAAACTATTATTGACTTTGGAGGTAATGCGGGACATGGAAAAGATGGGGAAAATCCGAAGCAAATTGAAGATCTAGCCAATATCATTATGCGTGAAGAAGCAAATGCTAATGCCTTTTTTTAAGAGCAGAGTCTAATGCATGTCTTGACTATTTGCTCCACTGAGAAATTGAATATTGAGAAATCAATCTTGTAGCTTTCCGCGAGCTGATGTTTATGGAATGGGACTGAGCCAAGCTGATATTGCCTGATTTATTTTGCATATAACCTTTTTAATCCCACAAATATGAAACACAACATTGAAAATATTCACTGTTCAATGAAGACTTCTATTACTTGGAGAAATAGTCAATAAACATATTCTTTCTGAGCCAAGATATTATTATTAAAGCTCCTGTGATTCAGGCTGCCCATACAATCTTTGGGCATAGCTTCTTAAAGTAATCACAAAATGCCTAATAATAAAAATTAGACTATATGTCAATACAATCAATAGACATGCAAAGTCATTTAATATGTCATTCTCTTGCTGGGGGAGGGGACATTAGGATGATTTTTTGGATAGTATAAATGGTAAAGGAGTTCAAGAATATAAGAAAATATCATCTGAAAATGAAGTCAGCATCTTCATTGGGGCTCATAAAGAGATATGGGGTTTTGTGATACCACATATATCCTTCTCAAGAGGGAACACTACAAAAACACCAAAGGGCTTGACAACTGTGAGGGATAGCTCTGCTGTTCAGAAAACTGTATAGAGCCCTCCATCAAAGGTGTAACTCATAAACATGACCTTTCTCTGGGTGCCTCATGTCTATAGGAAACAGACAAACTCAAGGGACAGCACGTACCACAAAGAGTGTTTCCTTGGCTTTCAGGATATGTGGCCATAGTTACAGCTAAGCCCAAGCATATACCAACATAGGCAGTGTAATTGCTATAATTACTGAAGAAACTGGCGTTAACAGAAAAGTTTTTGTGAAGGCTATGAGTTCTAGATAGAGTTCTGAATGAAAAGAACTATAGCTCACAAAAAAGAGAACATGTCAGGCAAGAGGAATTAAACATGTGAAAGGTCAAAGTCAAGAATGATAAATTCGGAGTTGGAGGACAGCTATTAGATGTGAGATGAAAACTAAAAGAGGTAAGAAGGAGAAATTAGTAAAGGGCCTGCCTGGAAGCTTAATTAGGCTAATAAATCACAAAGAATAGTTATTCTAAATATTTGTTAAATAATTATCAAATACACATTATATTCTATCATAATAAAAATAGTTCTCATTTATTGAATCCATGTCATTTCTCAAGCGATGTGTAAATTGTTTTGTATATTATCTCTTTTGACCATTTCAACACTGAAATAGTATTATTCTTATTTATAGAATAGCAAACTGTATTCAGGGAAATTAAATAACTTCCAAAGCATTTTAGTTTATTAAAATAGACAATTAAGAAACGTAAAGCTATTACTAGAGAGTGACAACATTACAAAGACTCTAGAGGAAGACGCCCTGTTGTTACACTTGGGCTAGATCAGAGGAGAGCAAGAAGCTTGAGAAAAGAATCTTGTAGTAACTCAAACATGAAGTGAATGTTGTGCACTGTACCTGGGAAGGTGTGATCTGAGAAAGTGTAGGGCAAAAACAGCAAGGGCACTGAACCACTAGTCTAAGCAACAGTTAGAGCTTGTAAACTGGTCCATAACTCACCATACAGAATGTTTGCTCTAAAAATCTTATAGCATAATGGTTCAAGGCATAGGTTCAGAAGTCAGTTTTCCTAGGCTTGAGTTTTGTCTATTCCCAGTGCAAATTTTGACATCTTTGGCAAGTTATTGAGTTTCTCTAATTCTTAGTTTTCCCCTCATAAAATATTTGTTATCATTAATAGCCACATTTCATGATACTGTTGTAAAAATTAAATTATATCTTTCATGTAAAATGCAGAACACAGGACTGATTAAATGTGTTTGATAAATGTCAATTATTATTTATATATCATAACCACAAATCTTCCTCTCCTTTCTATACACTAGTGCCTAGAAAAACGCCCTGTCCATTCTTCCCTCTCTCTCTAAACTCAAGGTCTTTCACAAATTTTTGTATATGTAGCTACTCTGGTATGTTTAGAAAAAAGAAATATAAAAAACATTTTGTAACTCACAAGAAAAACTTATATCATGATCATGTGTGAGTACACAGGCACACACATACACAAGCACACACATACACAAGCATGCACATACCATTGTATGAAAATATACTTACTCAATGCTGTAAGAATTGATAATCTATTCTATTCCATTCTCTTTCATTTCTTTCTTTTCAAAACTAATGGTTGTGACTCATTAAATTGACTTTATGACTCAACCATGGGTGTCAATCACAGTTTGAAAAGTACTTCTGAATCTCTCCTTGGGTTAAGCAAGATTATTACAGAATTGTGAATCTGCATCTCATTATCTAGCCCCTCACAGATTGTTTTTAAATTTTACTTAGGCATTATGCTATTATACTATATTGAGGGGCATTATAAAAATCAGTCTCATGATAAGAAATAGTGTTGTTAAAGATATGGAAAAAGGGAACTTTGTACACAATTGTGAAAATGTAAATTAGTACAGCCATTATGGAAAATATGAAGATTCCTCAAAAAACTTAAACACAGAACTACCAGATTCAACAGTTTCACTTGCGGGTATAGATCTAAAGGAATTAAGTTACTATTTTGAAGAGATATCTACACATGCTCATGTTCATTGTAGCATTGTTCACAATAGCTAAGATATAGGAGCAACTGAAGTGTCCATCAATGAATGAATTTTTAAAACATAGTATAGTTACATAGTAAGATATTATTCAAACAGGTTCATCCATGCTGCCATTTGCAACAACATGGATGAACCTGGAAAAAATTATGCTAAGTAAGATAACCCCCAAAAAGAAAGACAAACTATGGTATCACTTATATGTGGAATCTTAAAAATATGTATATATAGTCAAACTCGCAGAAACAGAGTAAAATGATGGTTGCTAAGGGTTGGTGCATGGGGTAGATGAGGAGATGCTAGTCAAAGAGTACAAACTTTCAGTTTCTGAGGAGCTAATGTTTAATATGGTGGCTCTAGTTAACACTCCAGTTAACCCTCAAACAACGGACATTTGAACTGTGTGGGTTCATTTATGCACAGATATTCAAAAATACACTAAATTTTTTTTGGAGATTTATAACAATTTGAAAAAACTTGCAGGGTAACCATGACCCCTGAGACAGTAAGATCAACCCCTGCTCTTCCTCCTCCTCAGCCTACTCAATATGATGATCAACTTCCACTTAGTGAATAATATATATAGGTATAAATATTCTTTTTCTTATGGTTTTCTTAATAACATTTTCTTTTCTCTAGCTTATTTTATGTAAGAATATGGTAAAATATAAGAAAAATACTTATAACAAAAGAATACATATCAGAAAAAGTATGTGTGAGCTAACTGTTTACATTATCTGTAAGTCTTCTGATCAAGAGTAGCCTATTAGTAGTTACGTTCTGAGGAGTCAAATGTTATATACAGATTTTGATTCGTCAGTTCCCCAACCCCTACGATGCTCAGGAGTTCACAGTACTGTGTTGTATACTGGTATAGCTCACAGATATTTGGATCTGGATTCAGATTACAATAATAAAAAGCATATTGTTTAAAGTCAGTCACATGAATTTTTTGGTTTCACAATGCATATAGAAGTTAGTTTACACTATACTGTAGTCTATTAAGTGTGCAGTATCACTATGTGTAAAAGGAAAATGTATATATCTTAATTAAAAATGCTTTGTTGATAAAAATGCTAATAATCATCTGAGCCTTCAGTGAGTTGTAATCTTTGCTGGTGGAGGGTCTTGCCTCAATGTTTGATGGCTGCTGACCAATCAGGGAGGTGGTTGCTGAACACTGAGGTGGCTGTGGGAATTTCTTAAAACAAGTAATAATGAAGGTTGCCATATCAATTGACTTTTGCTTTCACAAAAGATTTCTCTGAAACAGTCATGCTGTTGGAAAGCATTTTGTCCACAGTAGAACTTTTTTCAACATTGAAGTCAGTTCCCTCAAAACCCACCACTGCTTTATCAACTAAGTTTATGTAATATCCTAAATCCTTTGATGCCCTTTCAACAAGGTTCACAGCATCTTCATCCAGGAGTGAATTCCATCTCAAGCAACCACTTTGCTCATCCATATGAAGCAACTTCTCATCTTCTAAAGTTTTATCGTGGGATGATTATCTTTAATTCACTCACATCATCAGGTTCCACTTCTAATCCCAGTTCTCTTGCTCTTTCCACCACATCTGCAGAGAGTTCCTCCACTGAAGTCTTGAGCCCCTCAAAGTCATCCATGAAAATTAAAATCAACTTCTTTCCAATTTGTTTATGTTGATATTCTGACCTCCTTCAATGAGTCATGAATGTTCTTATGATATCCTTTTGATATCACTAGAATGGTGAATCCTTTTCAAATCCATCAGAAGAATCACTATCTACGACAGTTACAACCTTAACAACTTTATTACCTAAATAATAAGGCTTGCAAATCAAAATTACTCTCTCATGCACAGACTGTAGAATAGATGTTGCATTAGCAGGGACAAAAACAACATTAATCTCCTTGTATGTCTCTCTCAGAGCTCCTGGATGACTAGGTAAATTCTTGATAAGCAGTAATATTTTAAAAAATATATTTTTGTCTGAGCAGTTCTAAATGGTGGGCTTAAGATATTGAGTAAACTATGCTGCAAATACATGTGCTGTCATTCAGGCTTTGTTGTTCTATTTATAAAGCACAAACAGAGTAGATTTGGTAATTCTTAAGGGGTCCAGGATTTTCAGAACTGTAATAGAGTACTGGGTTCCACTGAATGTCACCAACTGTTATTAGCCCCTAACAAGAGAGTCAGCCTGTCCTTTGAAGCTTTGAAACTAGGCATTGACTTCTCCTCTATAGCTACAGAAGTCTTAGATGGCATCTTCTTCCCATATAAGGCTGTATTGTCTTAATTAAAAATCTGTCGTTTGGTGTAGCCACCTTCATCAAGCTGGATCTTCTGGATAACTTGCAGCAGCTTCACATCAGAACTTGTTCCTTCCCTTGTATTTTTCTTAAACCTTATAAACCAACCTTTGCTAGCTTCAAAGTTTTCTTCTGTAACTTCCTCACATCTCTCAGTCTCCACAGAATTGAAGGGAGTTAGGGAATTGCTCTGGATTAGGCTTTGGCTTAAGGGAATGCTATGGCTGTTCTGAGTTTCTAAGAAGACCTCTAGTATTCTCCTATCTGTCAGAAGGCTGTTCTGCTCATTTTTTTTTTTTTTTCCCCGAGATAGTCTCTCGCTCTGTCAACCAGGCTGGAGTGCAGTGGTACAATCTCGGCTCACTGCAACCTCTGCCTCCCCGGTTTAGGCAATTCTCTGCCTCACCCTCTGGAGTAGCTGGGATTAAAGGCATGTGCCACCACGCCTGGCTACTTTTTTTATTTTTATTTTTAGTAAAGACAGGGTTTCACCATCTTGGCCAGGCTGGTCTTGAACTCCTGATCTTGTGATTCACCCACCTCAGCCTCCCAAAGTGCTGGGATTACCAGTGTCAGCCACCATGCCCAGCCTCTGCTTTCTTATAATCTGTGTGTTCACTAAAGTAGCACTTTTAATTTCCTTTAAGAACTTTTCCTTTGTATTTACAACTTGGCTATTTGGCATAAGAGGTCTAGCTTTTCATCTGCCTTGGCTTTCAACATACCTTCTTAACTAAGCTTTGTCCTTTCTACATCTTGACTTAAGAAAATTTGAGAGATGTAAATTTTCTTTTCACTTGAACACTTGGAAGCCATTGTAGGGTTATTAACTGACCTAACTTCAGTATTGTTGTGTGTCAGGAAATGGGGAAGTCTGAGAAGAAGCAAGACGGGGAAACGCCAGTCGGTGGAGCAATCAGAACACACACATTTACCGATTAAGTTCACTATCTTATGTGGCTGGGGTTTGTGGCATCCTGAAACAATTTTGATAGCAATATCAAAAATAATAAAGATCAAAGATCACCGATCACAGATCACCCTAACAAATATAATTAAAAAGTTTGAAATATCATAAGAATTGCCAAAATGTGACACACAGACAGGAAGCAAGCATATGCTATTGGAAAAATGGTGCCAATAAAATTGCTTAAAGCAAGGTTGTCACAAACCAATTTGTAACAGAAGTGCAATATCTGTAGAACAAAATAAAATGACATGCAATAAAATGAGATATGCCTGTATAGAAAAAACTTTTAAAACGACATAAAACTTCCAAGCAAAATTTTTGCAATTATGTATAACTACAGAAGATCAATTGCCAGACTACATTAAAAAATCCTACAAATCACTAAGAAAGAGGTAAATAAATTCAGTTACAAAATGAGTAAATGTTATGATTAGGCACTTTTGGAAACAGGACACTCAATTTTTGTTGTTGTTGTTGTTGGCAGAGACAAGGTCTCACTATGTTGTCTCAAACTCATGAGCTCAAGCAATTCTCCCAGCTCAGCCTCCCAAAATGCTGGGATTATAGGTGTGAACCACTGCACCAGGCCTAGAATGTTTACTAAACATAAAAAGATGCCTAAACCTAATTCTAATTGGAGAAACACAAAGCAGAATATTGAAATATTTATACATAGATTAGAAAATAATTTATAAGTCTAACAATACCAAGTGTTGATGAGAATATAAAGAAGCAAATACGGAGGCCAGGCGCAGTGGCTCACACCTGTAATTCCAGCACTTTGGGAGGCTGAGGCAGGTGGATCACCGGAGGTCAGGAGTTCAAGGCCAGCCTGGCCAACCTGGTGAAACCCCATCTCTACAACAAACAAACAAACAAACAAACAAAAGATTAGCTGGGCATGGTGGTGGACACCTGTAATCTCAGCTACTTAGGAGGCTGAGAGAGGACAATTGCTTGAACTTGGGAGGGGGAGGCTGCAGTGAGCCAAGATCGCACCACTGCACTCCAGCCTCTGCACACCAGCCTCCAGCTTGGGCAACAAGAGCAAAACTCTGTTTCAAAACAATAATAGTAATAATAATAAAATAATAACAACAAGAACAAAATCCACAAACAAAAAGCAAGCAACCACAAAATATTGCAGAGAGTTTGTTTTAACGGTATGTGATAACAATTTGACAATCTGACAAGATGTTAAACTAGCATGTATCTGCATCTTATAGATTGGAGAAATATGCTTCTAGATATACCTGTGTAGGCAGAGTAACATTCTCAAATGTACACACAGAAATATGTAGATCATGTTCCATTTGACATCACTTATTTTAGCAGAAAATTTTGACTGACCTAAATGCCCATCAGAGAGAGAGTAGATAAATCAGTTGTGGCATATACATATAATGGAATCCTGTGCATTCTCCAGACCCCAAAATGGTAGATCCACTGACAGCTTGCATCATTCGCCTTGAAAAGCTGTAAACACTCAATGCCAGCCCGTGAAGGCAGCCAGGAGGGAGGCTGTACCCTGTAAAGTTGCAGGGGTGGAGGTGCCCAAGACTATGGCAACCCACCTCTTGGACCTGGATGTGAGACATAAAGTCAAAAGAGATCATTTTGGAGCATTAATATTTGACTGCCTCTGTGGATTCTGGACTTAAATGGGGCCTGTAACCCCTTTGTTTTGGCTAATTTCTTCCATTTGGAATGGCTGCATTCATCTAATGTCTATACCTCCACTGTATCTAGGAAATAACTAACTTGCTTTTGTTTTTCAGGCTCATAGGTAATAGGGACTTGCTTTATCTCGGGTGAGACTTTAGACTGTGGACTTTTGAGTTAATGCTGAAATGAGTTGAGACTTTGGGGGACTATTGGAAAGGCATGACTGGTTTTGAAATATGAAGATATGAGATTTTGGAAAGGCCAGGGACAGAATGATACGGTTTGGCTGTGTGTCCTTACCCAAATCTCATCTTATACCTCTCATAATTCCCACGTGTTGTGGGAGGAACGTGGTAGGAGATGATTGAATCATGGGAGGTCTTTACGGTACTGTTCTCATGATAGTGAATGGTTCTCACAAGATCTGATGGTTTTAAAAATGGGAGTTTCCCTGCACAAGCTCTTTTTTTTTTTTTTTGCCTGCTGTCATCCAGGTAATATGTGACTTGTTTCTCCTTGCCTTCTGCCATGATTGTGAGGCCTCCCAGCCATGTCAAACTGTTAAGTCCAAAAAACCTTTTTCTTTTGTAAATTGCCCATGAAAACAGCAACATGACAACTGACTAATACAACATGTTGCGCATTTGTTTTTTTCCCCCAAGGCCTTTCTCCTTGCCTGGCAGACAGCCCTGCCTCCTTGATGTATGTTCACATGGTCTTTCCACGATATAGGCACATCCTTGGTGTCTCTTTCTGTGTCCAAATTTCCATTCATTTCATTTCTTAGAGGAAAGATCTCACTCTATCACCTAGGCTGGATTGCAGTGGCAGGATCATAGCTCACTGTAACCTGGAACTCCTAGGCTCAAGCAATCCTCCTGCCTCAGCCTCCTGAATAGCTGGAATGACAGGTGCATGACACCACCCTTGGCTAATTTTTAAAATTTTTTATAGGGACAGGGTCTCTCTGTGTTGTCCATGCTAGTCTTGAACTTGTGGTCTCAAGCAATTCTCCTGGCTCAGCCTTTCAAAGTAATGAGATTACAGGCGGGAGCCACTGCCCCTGGCTCAAAGTTCCTTTGTTTATAAGTTAGGGCCTAACCTAACAGTAATTTAACCACCTTTTTAAAGACCTTATCTGGAAGTACAGTCACATTCTGAGATATGAGAGGTTACTACTATGGCATATACAATTTTGGGGGTGGAGGGACAACATTCAGATAACATTTATAACATTAAAAAAAAAAAAAAAAGAACTCAAGTACAGATTGTTTACCAGTAAAAGCACTTCAATAGTAGTAAAAGTTTAGGATGGCAATTACATCTCATGATAGAGGGAAAAAAAATATCCTTGCAGTATTTTATTTCTTCAAAGTAAAAGATCTGAAGCTAATGTAACAAAATATTAAGTAAAACCAAACAAAACCTACAGATGCATTTATAATATTCTTCCCTGTGTTTCTGTATCTTTAAAAGTTTTCATTAGGAAACTGACAGTGACCAGTGAGATCCTCATATTAAAACAGTAAAGCTGTGATTGACGACAGAAAGGAAAATGCTTAGACTACTCACTGGCTTTCCAGATTCATTTCCTCAGTCCCCATGTACAACCTCAGACATAAATGAAGCAAATTTATTCCAAGGATTCAAAGGAAGTATCTATTATCTCAGAAATTACTTGCAGCACTCCTTGATTTTTCTCAGATCCTACATCCCCAATTTTCACTTTTTATGAGAAATAAAAACATGTTCATCCATTTTTAAAAACAGGTTAACAAATGCAAATACTTAAGCATATTTAAAATTTTATGTGTTGACGTATTGGTCAAAGTTTAAATGTTGATATCAACCTTTTTGTGTTTTGATTAGATATGGGAGAACTTTGGAAAGTAGGAAGGCACATTATGTTTATAGAAAAACAATGTTGAAAGTCTTAGATGTGAAAGGGGGGCAAAAAGGGAGGCTGGAGATAATTTAAAAAAAACAATGGTCAACTTCACAACTATCGCCAGCTGCTCTATTTATATGCACCTGAACCTGGGAAAATAGAAACTATGTATATATGCTTTTGGTGTCCAGCATGATTACATGAGCAGGCATCTTCCTGGTAACTTGACTCAGGGTCAATCCAAACCTTTGACAAACTGTGCCCTCTGACACACTATACCAAGAGCAGGCTTCAAGGTCATCCTGTGCCAGCACCATCCTCCAGGGAACTCAGCAGGCCAGTATAGTTAATTACACTAACAGCCAAGGAAATTATATTGGTCCACCACAGCCTAGGAAGATGAATATCTCTCTTCTTTAGTCACAGGGGGACGTTAATGGTATTTTTATTAACTTGTGACCTGTTGACTGCTATTAGAATATAGATTGTATGCATAAACCAGGTCGGGTATTGCAGATATGATTATGGAGCAATTACTGTGGCAGCCACTGGGCTTCTAATCATTGTTGGCAAAGTGAAACTGTGTAACTCAAAACTGCTTTTTGGAATCCTGCAAGAAATGCTTGGGATCAAAGTTTATATTGTCTCTTTCTGTCTTCTTGAAATTGCAAATTGTGATTTCTATGATTAGACTGGCAAACAAGGGCAGATTTTAAAAGAGAAGAAAACTACAAAGGACAGATGATGATTAGGGTTATCTTAGATTTTGGCAACTCAAGGCTGAAAACTTCCCTTGTTGAAATTGTTTTGATTAAAAATAAATGCAGTTTGCTAGCAATTCTATTTGAGCAGGTATCCCTAATAATCGGTGACCAGATTATATTCTGATCTATTACTTTAGTAATGTGAAAATTCACTTCTGCAATTATGTACAATGTGATATGAAATATAGCACTAAGTACTTTAGTCATGCTCTTTGGAGTCTCATATTAATGGTAATGCCATCACGGTTGCCAAAGTATCTTCAGAGTCAATATCTAAGGATGCTGATTTATATTTTGCAAAGTGCATTATTTATCCTGTAAAGTGCATTATTTATAATCACAACCTTTCTACTCTTAGTTGAAGCAGAGTTTATGCAACCCCTTTTAAACTGCAGCTTTAACATGTGGGGTGAGAGCAAAAGGGACAAATGGTACCATTAACACAGTAAATTACAGTATTAACTGACTGGACTAGAAGCAGAAAATACTGTATCTGAAATCTTGCCATCCTAATTTAGAAGTCACAAGTGGTTTAGATTAAAAAGAAAAAAAATAATAATTTGCCCTTCCAGGTTCTTAGCTCAACTAAACATTTGAACTCTCTGTGCTAGAGTTAGCTCTATATGAACTTTAGACAGTCTAGTTTCACATGGGACTATCTAAGCTCGGAGAGAAGGGAAGCATTGAAAGTAAAATGAGATTGCCCCTGAATCTCCGGGAGTCTGAGCAAGAAAAACCCTCACAAATGCATAAGATTGATCTTTTGTCCCAGGACTGACACTTTCACTGATCTCTCCATGATCACCATTGTAACTTTTTTTTTCTATACATTGCATTAGAGGCAACTATGTTTTGAATATGGTAACCAAAAAGCTTGTGTTGGAAACTTTATCCCCACTGCAACAATGTTGTGAGGTGGTGCCTAATGAGAGGTGATTAGGGCATGAAAGCTGTGCCCTCACGAATGGATTAATGCTGTTATTGGGTTCCCTATAAAATAATCAGTTTGACTCCTTTTGTCTCTTCTCACCCTCTCCCCTTCTACCATCGGATGATGTAACAAGAAAGCCCTTCCCAGATGACAGCTTTATGATCTTGGACTCCCCAGCCTCTAGAATTTTGAAAAATAAATTTCTTTTTTAAATAAGTTATCTGGTCTCTGGTATTCTGTTATAGTAGCACGAAACATAAGTAAGCCAGAAACTAAGGATCGTCTTAGAAACAAAACCACTTATGTGGGGGTAGTTTACATTAGAAATAAAGCTGCATGCTTCTATTAGTATCCTGCTGAGAAAATTGTGTTTTCCAAGTTTTTAAAATAAAATTTTAATTATATTTTATGGTAAGTTTATTTTCCTGCCAGTATAAGAAACAGCACAAATTAAAAATTACACAATAAAATTATTTTCATGGACATGTACTTTTCAGAAACATGTGTTATAAAAATCACAGGATTTGGATCAGACAGTCAGTTTACAATTCCAACTTTGCTATGTATTAACAATGTAAAATTGGGCACATTATTAACTTTTCTGACTTTAGCAAGAAGTACTCTTTTCCTATAAAATTATTCTGAGAAGTAAATGAACATCTGACTTAGTGTCTGGGGCACAGCTCAACTTCAACTCAACAAATACACTTTTTCTTTTCCCCACATCGCTCCCTCTTGCTGAAGTTTAAAACTTTAAGTGCATAGGATGCTGCATTTAAGTGAATGGCTGGAGTTTAGAAAGAGGTCAAATGAATTTCAGCTTGATTTTTAAGACGTAGTGGAAAACACGTTTCCAGGTTGAAAAGAAAAATGGAATAATTCAGAGTTAACTGCTTAACACCAGCTTCTCTCTGATTATTTCCCCTTCTCTATAACTTCAGCAAAAGGGCCAGGAAAACGTTATTCCCATCTTTGGAACCTGACTTATAACAGGAACAGCAATAATACAGATATCTGACATTAAAAGAAAAAGTCCTAATATTTGAATAAATATTTACTTCACTGGTTTGGCTTTACCTCCTATTTCATTTATCCTACTGCGAAACAAATAAAATAGTAAAAAAGAAAAACCCAGAGAAAAATGTGAAACCGTATAATACACAGATCCCATGCAGTCCTAAAAACGTAAATTTTATACCAATAGAGTGGCATAAAATAAGAACAGTCATCTCACAATTATTTTAGAGTCTCTATTAACATAATTAAGTAGGATATAATATCACGTACAAAAACAATTTACTCTCTCGTATTTTTATATACCTAGCTTGTCTGCAGCCCTGCAGGAGGTCTTTTAAAACAAAACAATTAATTCCACTAGTATTGGAAAGGTGAAAATGAGGAAGGCTGGCACATCTTAGGCAGGTTTTCTTTATCAAATGGAAAAGAAAATATAAGAGGGATTTAAAAACTGGCAAGAATTTGATTGGGGAAAAGCCCCTATTTGTTTCAGCTTTTATAGGTCAGATTTTACCCCACTGTGTGGGTGTGTAAATGTGTGTGTTAGGAGTTAGCAAAATATCAAATACATCATAATTCTGAGTAGATCTATATATTCCATGAATTTGGGTTTGCCTATGACATTGCTCCCCTCTGTATGTGTGGATATCTACACTGAATGAACATTGTCTTGAATTGAAAATGTCATAAGCTAGCTAGTTTTATGTAGGGAGGGACCCTTCTGAATCAGCATAAATGGCCTTCCCATTCCAGAAAAAATAAAAAAAATAGATTAGTTCCATAGCACTTTAATCATACCCTGGATGTCAAGCCTGCTCTATTAATGGTTTTTGCATTTAAATAGTGAAAGTGCATTCAATATAGGGAAAATGAGTTAGCAGCTAACTCAGAAGAAAGACATCTTCTATCCACAATGAAAGTGTGTCATTTCTCCCTGGAGTAAAAACTCACTGCAAGTGTGTTCCCCCAATGCTCAGGGACCTGCCTTTGAAGAAGTTATCCATTGTAAAGACAGGGTGCTTAATTCTTTTTTGCGACCTTAAATCTTTGGTTTCTGCTGAAAATTCTGATACTGGTGTCCTTAAAGGGCAATCTATAAAAACTCATTTCTCAGCTCCTAACCACTAAAAACCAAGCTCAAAGGTTACAGTTTGTTAGCATTGATTCTAAGTAGCCTGCAAATGACAAATCAGAGCCAGGGCAAAAGAAACACAATTAATTATATATTTTAATTTAACTATCGAGTATTCTGTATTTCAATTGTGATTCAAACTGCTCCTATACCTGTCAAGTTTTATTAAAATGTTAAGTGTCATTCCTTTTACCTTCACTTATGTAGTAGTCATTGATCATTACCTTGTGAATGCATTTTTAATTGGCATATTTAACAAGGCCAGACTGGAGTTTAGGGCTTAGAGCTTTGAGTCATCGACTATCAAGTAAGGCATATACAGGTTGTTTTGATGAGCGTACACACTGTAATCACCATTATGTTTATGTGTGATGAAAATGACAATGCCAGAACATGATGGCACACAGTTTAACAAAGCAAGTGTTTAGAATAATTACCACCAGTTCATTCGCTTCTGTACTTTTTTTCAAGACTTTCCCTGTCTGCAGCAGAGAACGACACACATAAATAATTACCACAATAGCCAAGAAAGCTAATTCAATCTACGACGTACATGCTGTGTTACAAACTACCCCACAGTAAACTCACGTGTGAGAGAGCAGAATGGAATTCTACATTATTGGTCCCATTCATCCTCCAGAGTGATTTCTGGTTCTCAGAAGGTTGAAGTGCCAGATGTTTGACTGCACTGCACTATTTGGAATGAAATGTAGCATTCTGAAATGACTAAACATCTTGATGGCTTCACCTGCATTTCATGTTTGCAATGTCTTTACTTTCCCATAACAGTTCTCATTTTTCAGTTAACATTTAATAAACTTGTTACTGAAATACAGCATACACATGGGAAAGTACACAAATCATGAGTAGATACTTCGGTGAATTTTCACGAAAAGAGCAAATGGGTGTAACCACCACTTAAACCAAGAAAATGTAATTGGCCAGCACTTTGAGAATCCTCTCTTGCCCCTCCCAATCATCGCTCATTCATTCTCTATTCTGACTTCTGATACAATCAATTGACCTGTTACTGAACTTTATATGAATGGAATAATACTTAATTTGCTCTTTTGTGTTCAAGTTCTTTTGCACAATACTGTCTTTAGGAGATTCATCTACACAGTTGTGTGTAGTAACAGTTCATTCATTTTCATTGTTATATTGTATTCCATTGTGGGGTATGCTACAGCTTATTTATACGTTCCTGTATTTATGAACAATTGTGTTGCATGGAAGCAAAGCAGCACTGGGGCTATCCTAAATGCTATAGTTTTATACATGTGTTTTCATTTTATACACAGTTATTAGAACAGTCGTAGGAGGTGCATTGTTGAATCTTAAAGTCTGGTATATCCAGCTTTATTAGGTAATTATTTATTTATTTATTTTTCGAGACGGAGTTTCGCTCTTGTTACCCAGGCTGGAGTGCAATGGCGCGATCTCGGCTCACCGCAACCTCCACCTTCTGGGTTCAGGCAATTCTCCTGCCTCAGCTTCCTGAGTAGCTGCGATTACAGGCATGCGCCACCATGCCCAGCTAATTTTTTTTTGTATTTTTAATGAGATAGGATTTCGCCATGTTGACCAGGATGGTCTCGATCTCTTGACCTCGTGATCCACCTGTCTCGGCCTCCCAAAGTGCTGGGATTACAGGCGTGAGCCACCACGCCCAGCCCTAGGTAATTATTAAACAATGATTCAGAATGCTTTTTATCAATTTACAACATCACAATCAGTGTATGATAATTCTAATTTCTGACCAACAACTAGCACAAACCATCATCAGTCACTTTTTTTCTTAATAAAAGTATAATTTTTGCAGTAGCACATAATGATATTACAGATGAACATTGTCTTGAATTGAAAATGGCATAAGTTAGCTAGTTATATTTCCACGCTTTATGGAAATACCCACATTTTGTCTATATTCATACACCTCATCATCATGGTCCTTTCATTCATATTGCCATTATTTTTTTAAAAGTGATTTCCAAGTTTTTCTCTTCATTGGCTGTCTCTTCTCCCTCCAATTCAAATAATTCTAAACAATTCAACGCAATTTGTCTTCTTAAAGTGCGTCTCTAAGTCTACTAACCTCTTCTTCAAAATCCTTAAGGCTCTCAGTTATCCTCAAATCCTCACTCCACAAAATTGCTGTCCCCCTCCCCCATCTTGTAAAATTCTTTTTCTCACATACTACATATATGTTTCAGTCAGAGGCAATCACTCTTCACACAAGTGTGCCAAAAACTTCTACACAGCCAATTGTAAGTACATACTATTATTCTTTTATAGGGTCTCTCCCTTTCCCCAACCCACCTTCTCTGTCTTACTTCAAATGTTATTTCTTTCAAAAGCCAGATGTGCTTTCTTTCCTCCTTTCAATTCTTTTGGCATTTTGTCTTGATGGGAGTTAAATCACCTCCCCCCAGTAAGTTACTTTCTTTAATTATTACATTATTTTAGTACCATCATACTAGATAGTGAATAGGTTCACTGCTGAAGAAAAAAGATGCAGCCTAGGAAAATGCTTTGCATATAGAAAGAGTCCAATAAATAGTTGTAAAATTGAAGTGAACACGCAAAGTGTGTATATATGTTTTACTAAAACTCCCTGGATTGTTGGAACATTTACCCAGTAAAAAATGACAGTTTTTTTTCCAGGCCAAATAATGACAGCAGTCTCTGAGTGTAAGAGAAGCAGCAAAGTTGGCCAAAGAATCTGTTCAAAATTTGTCTGAGTGACACAATCTACTCTGTCCCAGATTGCTGCTTATTACATTTAAGGGATCTATATTTTCCCTGGAAACTGATTCCTGTAAAAGGGAAAAAAAGATAGGCATCAATTTATCAATTTGTGCTCATCTGAGATAATGCAGATTTGTATTAGATTATTTCCAAATTCCCTTGGCACAAATAGTCTTTATTAGACAATCTCAACTGAATCACACTTAACATACTTAGGACCTTTGCAGGTTTAGCAAATAAGAGTAGCATGATTTGCCAGACTCTTCATGGCATTGCTGGGAACAGTGGTATGGAAGAAGGAGCACAGGTTTAAGAATCCAGTAGACGTAAGTTAAAATATTAATTATGCCTCATATAAGCAGTGTGGATTTGGACAAATTACTTAATCTTCTTAAGTCTGTTTTGTCATCTATAAAGTGGAGACAATAAGATGTAATTTTCAAACCTGATGTGAAAACAAAATAAGACAATTTACTGAAAGTAGTTAATACCATGGCTGGACCTGAGCTTAGGTCTTGTCTCTATAGTCTTCCTTCACACTGTAACTGGGTTGGGGCTGCCTATGTTCTCCTTTTGTAGCACACTGTATTTTTGCTTAAAAATTGTATCACAGTTTACATTTGTACAGTCATTGTTGTAATTACTGCATTTGCTCTCTATAAGCTGTTAGAATGGTTCCATGTCTGTTGTATCACTGTTATATATCCAATGTTTACCATGATGCCAGACACATAGTTCATGATCAAAAATATTTATTAAGGCTGGGCACGGAGGCTCAAACCTGTTTCCAGCACTTTGGAAGGCCGAGGCAGGCAGATCACGAGGTCAGGAATTCAAGACCAGCCTGACCAACATGGTGAAACCCCGTCTCTACTAAAAAAAAAATTAGCCAGGTGTGGTGACACATGCCTGTAATCCCACCTACTCAGGAGGCTGAGGGAGAAGAATCACTTGAACCCAGGAGGTGGAGGTTGCAGTGAGCCAAGATCGTGCCATTGCATTCCACCCTGGGCAACAGAGCAAGACGCCATCTCAAAAAAAAAAAAAAAAAAACTACATACATTTATTAAGAAATGAATACATTGATAAATACTCTCTCACCAACCCTGTCCACACTGACAATAAAGTTGCCATGAGTTTGAGAAAAAATAAGTACATTAAAAAGTGAATAATATCTTTTCTTTCACCTTCACAAACAGTTAGAATATAGGGTCAAATGGCTGAGTTTTTTTTTAATGAAACAGAATTTACATATTCTAAGGAGTACTACCCTTGTCAAGGTAGTCACGTTTGCAAGATGTACACACATTTCTGAGATACTGAAATAGCTCGAACAATTGTTTGAAGGGCCTCTTAAGGTCCTACCTTCAAAGCCCAGTGCCCATTATGCAGCAAAGTATCACCAAAAGTGGTTAATCTGACTTTGAAGAGAGGATTATATTTTTGAGAACAGCTAAAAATCATTTAAAACGAACTGTGACAAATTAAGCAGTTTGTTCTATTTTTTATCTGAAACAAAGTTTAAAAAGCGTTCACAAAACTGCTTTTCTTCTATGACCATAAATTTAAGGAGTTACTCTAAAGAAAAAGAGTTCCATAAATGAGCAAGGAAAGACTATGATCTCCCAAAGCACATAATGTGAAGGGAAATAGTCTTAATAATGGTAACGCATATTTGGTATATTTGTGAAACACACACACACACACATAGCTACACACCACAATCTCTTCCCCCATTTCCTCTGAAAATTACATTTCTTTAAAGCCATGTCTGATACAAATTCCATTTTAAACTCATTTTCCACATGTTTTTCTAAGGAGTATGATGAGAATAATAAATATCTCTCACTGAATAAGCACAATACACGTTTAATAACATTACAGTTTATATCTCCAAACCTCCCGCTGATCCTAATGCAGCTTCCTAAAGCAGTGGATTTTCCATGATGTTGTCACTAGAGGGATTTTATGTTGCAAATGCAATCTAAATAAGCTTGGGCCTAAGTTAATTCTGTTTAATCATATAGTAAAGAATAGAAAACTATAGTAAAAAGCATCTAATACAAATATACATAAAACTTTTACAGTCTGTAACAGTGAATTCCTGTGATACTGTGTTATTAGGATTTTATATATATTTTAAGATGGCTGCCATAAAGTGAAAGTAAAGAAATATCAAAAGTATGCCTAGCACCACTAGAGTATTTTTGCATTATAGGTGGTATGGGAGCATTGCTATGATACACATGGACAATGTTCCCTAGTCACTTCTATTCCATTGACAACTATGTTTGTAACACCACTGACTATAAGGGTGCCAGAGCTGGACCAAAAAAAGTGAGCTGAAATGGTGGGGTCAAAGATCAGGAACATGAAAAAAAGAAGTTGGAAGCTGGTGGTGAATGGGAAAACTGTGTGCAGTCTGGCATAACATTGGTCACTCTCCTAAAAAAAAGCTTATTTCCTTTACAAAGTCATTGACAATACCTGGAATTATGCAATTTTATTCGCAAAGTGATTTCCAAATAATTGGTACCCTACCCAATTAAATGTCTCTTGGAAATCTGAGTTAGAATGAGGGCTGAGCTATTACTTATGGTAGTTAGCTCTCAAAAGAAGAAATCACTGAAGAAGGTGATTTGTGCATTTGAGCAGTTAACTACGATCTTTAAAATAACATGCTAAAAAAGATTTTGCCTATGCTTCATCCACCAGGTGAAGTCTGAATTCTACTAGGTTTCCTTTCTTTTTTGCTTACCTGGACTTATTTATTTTACTTACTTTTTTTTTTTTAAGGGACCACATTGGCTGAGACATTTAAAATACAAAATGGTAATTAAGAGCGTTTGAGGCAGCTCCAGCTGGCTTTGGAATAGCTCCCAATAGGTAGGCTGACATTTCCACCCTTTAAGAATCCCTGCTTGGATGCAGTTCAGAGCAGTCAACCTTGATTCCACCCACCATTTGAATAAACAACAGAGAAATGACAAATAGTGAAAGTCACTTCTCTTGGGCTAGCTCAAAATGACAGAAAATGCAAGAAAACAGAATGACGGAAAGGAGATCATGAATTAATATAAAAACATCCTATCAAATTGCATTCTTCAAAGTGTGCATCTAATTGGTCAATGAGCCTTCTAAACGTAAAAATTGCATTAGCATCTCCAGAGCTGAGTATCTTGAGGGCAATTTGAAACACAATTTAATTTTCCTTCAGAATTATGCCCAAACAAAGATTGAGATAAACAGCCACCTGGCTGCAAATCTTTAGGTACAGTCTTACATTTTGATTGAAAACCTGAGATGTTGCTAGGACAAGAAAATAGAAAAAAAGCATATAAGACATGGTTTCCGCTATCTGGAATTTTATAGGATAATTGAAAAGACAAAAGTTGTTCAAGTGGAACAACTAAATAAAAATGCCAAGTGGTGCATAATTCAGCATCAAAATGTGTGTGTGTATGTGTGTGTATCAGCTTTGGAGTGTAAGCAAGGACAACTGGATAATGATCTAGGGGAAAATATTTCTTTAACTTTACACTAGCCAGCTAAGGGTAGGCACATACACTATTAAATTTGCGATTAAGAAGTTGTTATTCAATATGGAGAGGCTTCAGGGAGGTCACTGGGAAAGTGCGAAGATTGCATGAGGTTAAAGAAAATGATCACTACTGGATTTCTACTCTGGATTAGGAATCCACAGTCCTAGGTCGTAGTTTTGGTTTTTCCACAAGATAATCAAATGTCAATAGCAAATTATTTTCCCTCTCTGGATTTTGATTTTCCCATATATAAAACGAGAGGTTTGGAAAAAGTAATCTCTAACATATGTTCCATTTTCTATGACGCTTTGATTGTGTGTATCAGCTCCTATTTGTCGCATCTGCACCATCCACTGCAACGGAAGCCTCTAGTGGTGGCTGCTCTTCATTAGCTACTACTGGGATGAGACCAGTTTCAGGACCCTTTATTACACAAGTTTACTAGACATCAAATGCCAGCCTTGTCCATCTCTTATTACCTAGTGATTTATCACATGTCCTCTGATTCCCATTTCAAACAATTCTCTTTCCTCCTTGTTACTTTATCTAATGTTCATTTCTCTATTCTTCTTACACCTCTGAAGTCTTGAAGGCTTAAAGGTTATACAAAAATATTTTAAAATATTAATAAGAAAGTACTGTAATTATTGTTAACTCCTTTTTGTCTTTTCCTATTTTGGTAAATACCCCATGTGGATTGGTCAATACTTTATATGGGATGTGGACCACGAGAAAGATATTTCCTCTTCACAAGGAGAGCCTTTCTAACTGTGCTAACTAAAGGTTGGTATTTATAAATGACACCTAGTATTTAATAATATACTCGTATTTGAAAGTAACACATTCCATAAACAATTTGGCTACCTTAGTACACAATGTCTAAGGAAGTTTGTGTTAATTATATTGTACATCTATGGAGGCTAAAGCAACTGAAGTCTTTGTCTTTACATATAACATCCTTTGTTGTGTGATAATTATACTCCAATTACGTAGAAAATATAATTTGGTTCTGTAGTTCTCTCTGCTTTAGAAAGAAACTTTCAACAATCTTTTAAATATTTTTAATCATGTAACACATTCCTGGAGCATCAACTTATCATTTGCAGTCAGCATCCACAGAAAACCTTGTGTTTATCTGCTTTCATTCTTTCTCATTGCCCTGAAGCTGCATTTCTTTCTACATTATTGTTACCCCGGCTACACCCAGAGATTTATTCTGTATTCATGGACACTACAGACTTGCCTTTTATTAGATTTTTCACCCTCTTGATGCTTTTCTTAACCTGGTAACCATGTATTCCCCTATTCTTTGTTGTATTTTGTTAACACCTCTTTTTACATTTATTGTGCTGTTTGCGCTCCTTCACTACCAATTGGGAAAATGCTGTTGGATCTCCTTTAAGTCATACATCTGTGTATCCATCTATCTATATATCTCTATTTATCCATCCATCCATCCATCCATCCATATATCCAGTGTAGTTGTCCATTCTAAGTTAAAACTAAAGTTGTATGGTGGCAGTTACAGAATCCTTCACTTAGCTTGTGTACTTCTCCAACAACATAATCACAGAGAAGTTTTGCTAATTTTTAAATCTTACTGTGCCTAAAACCAAATTGAATTTTTATTTTAAGTACTTAAAGTCAATCAGATATCTATTCCTCGACATTTTAAAAAGAGGATTTGAGATGGCTTACAGAAACATATGTAATACCATCACAGTTGCCAACAGGAGCATAACTTGGTCGAACACAATGTAGAACAACTTGACAATATTCGTCAAATCACAAATGTGCACATCCTTCAGCCACAGATTCTACTTCTAGGAATCTGTCCTAGGAACATACCTGTACATGTGCTAAATGATGTATGGACAAGTGAACTTATTGTGATATTATTTGTAATTGGCATTGTTTGTAATTACACATTGAAAACAACATACAACAGCAGGAGACTGGATAAACACATACACCATAGTAAAGCATCATTCCACAAAATATTCAAGAAGCCATACACTAATATGGAATAATCTTCAGCACAGATTAAGTAAATGTCGACTCATTTAACTGTTGATGGAAAAGAAAGGAGGGGGAGAAGAGAATAGCTAGATAGTTAGGTAAGTATATCATACATAATTTCATTATATATGAGCTTCCCTGTCTGTATCCTGAGATACCGTATATCTCTGGAAGGATACACAAGCAATGATTGTGTTAGTTGATTCCAGAGAGGACACTGGTTGACTGCAGGACAGAGGTGAGAGAAAGACTTCTTCTCATGACTTAGTGATAGAGAGACCTTTCACTGTGTATCTTTTTAAACCTACACCATCTCTTCAAAACTTTAAAAAAAATAAGTGAAGTACCTAAGTAATATATCATGAAAATAAGAAAGGAATTGGAGCAACAGCAAATAAATATTAAAAATATAAAAAGATATTAAGATAAAGATAGCGGTAAAGCCAGTACATAAAATGTTAATTTCAAGGCCTTATTTTCCTCAGGATGGCTACACATTTTTATTTTCTTGCTTTGAATGAACTACAATTTCTATTAAAAAAGAAAAAGCACAGGAAAGGTCCATTCATTCCTCACCTGGGGTCTGAAAGACATGCAAGGGCTCTTATCAATAAGGCACTGTATAAGATTTTGTACCAGGCCCTAAAAAACATCTCAAAATGAGTGCAATTCTAAATTTTATGAGGCTATTTTTAAATTTCTGTTTATAGAGATATAATTGACAAGTATAGCAGTATTTAAAATCTAAAATGTGATGATTTGATACACATACTGTTATGAAATGGTTCCCACAACCTATTTAATTAGCACATCCATCATCTTACCTACCTAATGTGTGTGTGTGAAAACACAAATATTCACTCTCTTAGCAAATCTTAAGTACAGGCATACCTTGTTTTAGTGTGCTATGATTTATTGCTCTTGGTAGAGGTTGCACTTTTTACAAATTGAAACTTCGTGGTGACCCTGCACTGAGAAACTCTATTGGCATAATTTCTCCATCAGCATGTACTCACATGATGTCTCTGTGTCACATTTTGGCAATTCTTACAATATTTCACAATTTTTCATTATTACTATATCTGCTATAGTGATCCGTAATCAGTGACCTTTGATGTTACCTATTGTAAATGTTTTGGGGTGTTACAAACCATGCTCATATAAAATGGCAGACTTAATTGATAAATACATTAGTTCTGACTGCTCCACCAACTACCCATTCCCCTGTCTCACTCCCTCTCCTCAAGCCTCCCTATTTTCTGAGACACAACAGTATTGAAGTTAGGCCAACTCATACCCAGCAATGTTCTCCAAGTGTTCAAGTGAAAGAGTTTCATATTTCTCGCTTTAAATCAAAAGCTAGAAATGATTAAGCTTAGAGAGGAAGCATCTTGAAAGCCAAGATAGGCTGAAACTAGGCCTCTTCTGCCAAACAGTTAGCCAAGTTGTGAATGCAAAGGGAAAATTCTTGAAGAAAATTAAAAGTGCTACTTCAGTGAACACATGAATGATAAGACAGCAAAGCAGCCTTCTTCCTGATACACAGAAAGTTTTAGCCATATGGATATAAGATCAAAACAGCCACAACACTCCCTGAAGCCAAAGACAAATCCAAAGCAAGGCCCTAACTCTCTTAAATTCTGTGGAGGCTCGGAGAGGCGAGGAAGACACAGAAAAAAAAGTTTGAAGCTGGCAGAGATTGGTTTATGAGGTTTAAGGAAAGTACAAGGGGAAGGAGCAAGTTCTCATGTGGAAGCTGCTCCAAGTGATCCTGAAGATCCAGCTAAGATAATTGATAAAGATGGCTACACTAAACAAGAGATTTTCAGTGTAGACAAAACAGCCTTGTGTTGGAAGAAGATGCCATCTAGGACTTTAGTAACTACAAAGAAGTCAATGCCTAGCTTCAAAGCTTCAAAGGACAGTCTGACTCTCTTGTTAGGGGCTAATGCGGCAGATGACATTCAGTGGAAGCCAATGCTCATTTACTCTTCTGCAAATCCAAGGGCCCTGAAGAATTAAATCTGCTCTTGTCTGTGCTCTAGAAAGGGAACAACAAAGCTTGAGTGACAGCACCTCTGTTTGCAGCATGGTCTACTGAATTGCCCAATTGGAGACCTACTGCCAGGAAGAAAAGATTTCTTTGAAAATTATTACTGCTCATCAACAAGGCAGGTGGTAACCCAAGAACTCTGACAGAGATGTATAAGGAGACTAATGTTTTTATGCCTGCTAATGCAACATCCATTCGACAGTCCATCGATCAAGGAGTAATTCTGACTCGCAAGCAAGGGGAGAGAGGGCATTAGAACAAATACCTAATGCATGTGGGGCTGAAAACCTAAATGATAGGTTGATAGGTACAGCAAACCACCATGGCACATGTATACATATGTAAGAAACTTGTACATTCTGCACATGTATCCTAGAACTTAAAGTAAAAGAAAATAATAAAACACAGTTTGTAAGGGTATAGCTACCATAGAAAAGTATTCCTCTGATGGATCTGGGCAAAGTAACTTAAAAACCTCAGGAAAGAATTTACCATTTTAAATATCATAAAGGACATTGATGACTCATGAAATGGCGTCAAAATATCAACACTATTAGGCATTTGTAAGTAATTGATTTCAACCTTCATGAATGACTTTGAGGGGGTTAAGACATCAAGCGGAAGAAGTAACTGAAGATGTGGTGGAAATAGCATGAGTAATAGAAATGAAACCTGAAGATGCGAATATAATAGAAAATGAATAGAACAGAACGGAACATGATTAGAGTATTACATAAACTTTAGCTGATAAAGCAGGGGCAGGGTTTGAAGAGAACTGACTTCAATTCTGAAAAAGGTTCTACTGTGGTTAAAATGCTATCAAACATCATCACATGCTTCAGAGAAAGCATGGTGAAACAAAGAGTCAGTTGACATGCCAAGCTTCATTGTTGTCTTGTTTTCAAATTGCCACAGTTGGTCTTAACCTTCAGCAACCACCAGCCAGACCAGTCAGCAGCCAACAAAATCAAATCAATACCCTCAACCAGCAAAAAGATTATCACTCCCAGAAGGCGCAGATGATCATTTGCATTTTTTAACCATAAACTATTTTTAATTAAGGTATGTACATTTTCTTTTTACACATAATGCTATTATACATTTAATAGACTGTAATATAGTACAGACAGTACTGTTATATGCACTGAGAGTCCAAAAAATTCATATGACTTGCTTTATGCAATCTTCTTTTTATTGTGGTTATCTGAAACCAAACCTGAAATATCTCTGATGTAATACCTATATAAGGATAAAAACATAGGAGGCCAGGAATGGTGGCTCACACCTGTAACCCCAGCACTTTGGGAGGCCAAGGCAGGAGGACTGCTTGAGCCCAGGAGTTCGAGACCAGCCTGGGAAATATGGTAAGATCTGTCTCTACAAAAAATTTAAAAAATTATCTGGGCATAATGGTGCATGCCTATGGTCTCAGCTCTTTGGAAGGCTGAAGCAGGAGGATCACTTGAGGCCAGGAGTCTGAGGCTGCAGTGAGCCATGACTGCCCCACTAGACTTCAGCTTGAGCAACAATATTTCTTCATAAATATGATCTTTAATAGTTTATTCTTTAAGTATCTGGAATTTATTTTACTATTATGTAATGCAAAGACTGAATTTTACCGTTTTCTATGTTGCTTATGGTTTGCATACCATTTACGGAAAACCTCTACATAACTTTTCTAATAAAAATATCACACCTCAGGCCAGGTGTACTGGCCCATGCCTGTGATCCCAGCATTTTGGGAAGCTGAGGTAGGAAGACTGCTTGAAGCCACTAGTTCAAAACCAGCCTGAGCCAAATTGAGAGATCCTATTTCTAGAGAAAATTTTAAAATTAGCCAGGTGTGGTGGTGTGTGCCTGGAGTCCCAATTATTTAGGAGGCTGAAATGGGAGGATCACTTGAGCTCAGAAGGTCAAGGCTGCAGTGAGCTGTGACTGCATCACTGGACTTCTGCCTGAAAGATGAAGTTAGACCCTGTCTCCAAAAAAAAAAATGACCCAAACAAACAAAAAAATACCTACAACCTCACATACTAAATCCATAACTGAATGTGTCTTAAATGTTAATCCAGTTCCCTGTGTGTCTATCATTGACTCAATGTCACACTGTCTCAGTAACTATGGCTCTATTATAAACCTTGACCAAGCCTCCTCCCACAAAATTCTATCATATCCTTTATTTTCTTTCAAAATTTTATCAGGTATTCCTGGACTTTTACACTTTTATTTCTTTTCTTACTCCAGCTTGAGATATTGACAAAAAATTACATACATTTAAGGCATATCATCTGATGTTTTGATATAGTTATACATTTTTACCTGATCACCACCATCAGGCTAATTAACATATCCCTTACCTCACATAGTTACCATTGTGTGTATCTGAGTATGTGGTGAGGCACTTAAGATCTACTGTTTTAGCAAATTTCAAGTACACAATAGTATTGCTAACTATAGTCACCATGCTGTACAACAGATCTCCAGAACGATGTTATAACATAGCTGCATTTAAAAAGATTATATCTCATATCTAAGTCTTCTATCTTATATATTGTCTTGTTTCACATCTGCCCAAATTTGCTGGGTTTGGGGAGCAACCAGGTATGTAAAGGCACAAACTTACAGTTTTACCTAACTTGGGAGTCATTTCCATCCTATCCACTCCCTCTTTGCCACCCCCCACCACCCTAGCCCTGCTCCTGCCCTGAAGGGAGCAAGGGAATGTAAGCTCTCATTCTCTTCTTCACAGCTGCTTAATTCAAGTTTGGACTAGTTCCAGCCACCAGCATCCAGGAGACCCGATGCTCGAGAATAGGACAGAAGCTGCTGCTCAAGGACATTGGTTCAGAGGTGTCAGTGTGACTGAAGGAACAGAATAATAAAGGATTTAAAAGACTAGATTTGAGTGGACTTCAAGGAAGACAGTGCAAGCAGCATAGTGTGGAAAGGACAGGAGAAGGTCTGCAAGCCTAAAGTCTACAATATCATTTAGTACCACGGTCATTTAATGCGTATATGATAAATAACACATGGCATCAGGTAATTTTCAACAATGATGTTAACTTCAGAATGACAGATAAAAAGTGTTAAAAATTATTATTTGGTCTTACAGACAATTCACTTTATTTGAGAATTTGGGTCATATTAAGTATGTTACTGAATGTACTTGATTATAACAGCAGTTGATGTTTATATTTAAGAATCATAGCATACTGTTTATCTAAAAAAGTCAGCTAATATAGTGAAGGGGAGAAGTCTGGAGGCAATCTGGATCAGAAGCAGTCATTGTTTTTTTGTTTTTTTGAGATGGATACTGGCTCTGTTTCCCAGGCTGAAGTGTAATGGTATAAACTCTGCTCACTGCCTCCCGGGTTCAAGTCATTCTCCTGCCTCAGGCTTCTAAGTAGCTGGGACTACAGATGCCAGCCACCACGCCCAGCTAATTTTTTTATTTTTAGTAGAGATGGGGTTTCGCCATGTTGGCCAGGCTGGTCTCGAACTCTTGACCTCAAGTGCTCCACCTGCCTTGGCTTCCCAAAGTGCTGGAATTACAGGCATAAACCACTGCACCTGGCCCCAGTCATTGGGTTTTTGAGCATGACATTTATGCCCTTAAATTTTAGCTCTGAGGATTTAAATATGAATCTATAGCAAACGTGTAAATGCTGAAGTCTTGGACCCAGTTTTGTTCAATTAGTTGTTGAATGGTAAAGGAGATTAGGGCAAGAGAATTCTGATTGGAAAAACATGATCCATATTTTCTATCAATTACACTAATAAATTGTGCACAAAAATGAAGAGACATGGCAAAAGAGGCGCGCTTTACTATTCATTTCAGGCTGCATCTTTTACACTCAAGTATGTGGGGTTTTGTTTATGTTATCTAGTCTGTATAAGAAAAGAGAAAATTGAACTCAAAGCTAGAAATCACTGGTTAATGTTATTCCTCTATAATGTCATGCTATGAAGCAGTATTCCTGCAAACAAATATTTCTTACAATAGCTTCATAGTACTACCAATTGAACATTAGAGAAATGACTTTTCTATCAAATTCTTTAAATTATCAAAGCATTTTCTTATCTCCTTAAATATCACTCCTGTATTTCTGCCCTTCGAACTCACACCAACTACTACCACCACCACCACAAAAACTCTTAACAATGTTACAGCTGCTCAATTGTTAAGGAAAACGCAGAGGTTCAAGAGCTTTTTCCTGAGTGGATCTATTCCAGGACAGAGGTGTTTTAGAGTCAATATTTTGCAGCACACTAGTACATTAAAGTACTTCTGAAGCATCAGGGAGCTGTGAGCCAGCAAAATTCCTACAGGGTACAACCACATCCATTCCCTTTGAGCCATGCTGTTTAATTCTTGGAGCCTGCTATTTGGGTAATGTCAGCCCACTAGCGAAATGGCTGAAAAGCTGAAATTCCTTTTTTTAAAAGTATGCATGTATGTGTTGGGCATGGGCAGAATGGGCAGTTTTATTTATAAATGTGTTCATTTTCGGTATTTCTCTGGCTTGGTCAATAATGAAGTGCTATGAAGAAATACATAAAAATACCTGCAATAACAGATTTTAAAAATACATAAAGTAACACAGAGAAGATAATGCAGGGACATGGCAGTGCACTTCCCAGATAATTCTTTAGGATCAAGGCACTTCTCGCTCCATGTGCCTGGAGTCTTAGCTGCTGATTGCTCATAACTGGGCCCCTCTCCTATAGTTACTATTAATTAGAGGAAAGTCCTTCATCCAAGGCTCTACTCCTTTTCTGAGGACAACGTGCACCCAAAAATTGGTGAATGTGAGGACACAAAGGCCTGGACCCCTTGTATCAGGTAGGATGAGGGGGTGATCCTGGTTCCAGAAATCCCCCATAGTGTTGGTGGAAGCCTCTGATGTACTGCACTGCTGTTTAACTTCACGCTCTGCCCAGTCCTGTATTCCTGTCTCTCAGAGGTGATGTTTCCATGAGCTCTTCTAAAAGCTTTCATTAGTAATTTTCTATCTCAGATACTCCTTCTCAAAAACCCTAACCTAAGAGCTATACTTAGGTCTGGCTTGCTGACACTGAGTCCCTGATTTCTAGTGGTAGGTAGGGCACTGATAGCCCCTGGCATGTGGTTGCAGTGAAATTCTTAAAATTTCCATCAGTCTAGAAACTTTTCTATCAGCGTAGAAAATATTACAGAAAATATTACAGGTGTTTAAAAGTTGGAGAAATCATAAAGATTACAAAATAAGGTAACTATTGCTAGAGATCATCAATGCCCTGGAGAAAGACAACAAGAGACTGAAGGTGACTAACCATCAATATAAGGCAAAGATTGAGTGCCTGAAGGCCTTCATGGCAACATGTAAACTCTCTTCTCCTATAACCAGAGAACAGAAAAAGCTGAGGATAAGAGTGTCAGAACTCCAAAAAAAGTTGAATTTCCAATGCTCACAAGTTAGCTACCAAAATTAGGAGTGGGAATCTGGGACTGAGTGTGTGGACATCTGGGTTGACACACTCAAAAATACTAAATCCCCAGGTTCCCCTAAGCACTCTAGGCCTCCAGAAGAATCCCATCTTTACTCGTTAAAAACTTTGTGATCATTTATTTTTTGAAGATAATGCAGAGGCTACTATACTGCAAGACAACAAACCCTCTGAGAACGCAGTTCTTCTAAATGTAGGACAAATAACTAGGATCAAGCTTTAACATAACCCAGACAGAGGAGTACTGAGTCTGTTAAAAGAAATACACGGATGATACTCTGAAGGAGCTTCACAGCCTACTGACATGCTGGCAGGACCTGGGTTTGTACATGTGGGCTTGGATCCCATGGGATGGTATATATGGAAGTATATCCTGAAGGTACTGACCAATAAGAATGGAATATAAAGTTGGATAAGGGAGATTTTATTAACAGGAAAGCATCCCCCTATGGTACAGAATTTAACACTCTAGCAAGGACATTGGGAGACAATATTCCTAAGGTAACTCTGGAAGCTTGGACAAAGTGATGATTCATACAAATGAAGTAGAAATGCTAAATCTTTCATGGTCAATGGTAGAAAGTTTCAGAGAAGCAGACAGTATAGTAGAGTGAATATATTACCTAAGGCCAGAAAGTCTATCACATGATGCTATTTCATGGAGGGTGCTGGAAAATAGTCTCTTTACTGAAGAAATATGGAATTTGTTGGTTAAACACACACACACACACCCCACCCCAGAAGTAATAATCACAGTGGTGACAATTCTCTACAGGCCACAACTAATAGTAAGAGATAATACTAAATAACTGTGATCCCTGATAGCAACAAAGATGACTGCAAAGATGGTTGTCAGGTAGAAGCATTTAATCATCAGGTCAAGATTATAGTGCAATTATTATAAAATGGTAAACAGAAATAATGCCTCCACGAGCAAGATAGAGGGACATCCAACAAAGATATTGCTCAGTCTATACAACAGTAACAACAAAAGAATCAAGGATAGATTATTTGGAGGCTGAGGGAGTCTGCTCAAATAAAAAGTCCACTATCCCAAACCCAGTTTTCAGACCTGAGCCAGTTGCATACCTAGTTACCCCTGACAGAAGGAGAGGCTGGATCCCCATCAGAATAAATTTTGCAAACTTGGCTCTTATCTATGGCTTGTAGCCATTTACTCAAGTAATCATACGCTAGGGAAGTGGGGATATCCAGACACTTCAAGGAGTCTTGGACAAAGATCGATGTGACATTATTATTCAAGCTTCATAATGGCCCTCAGGCTAGAATGGTGGCACACTTGGTCCAGGTATCAAATGTAGTCCTGGGCAAGGTCAGCTCACATTGAGTTCACTGTACATAGTTGAAATGAACATACTCCGCAGTTAATAAAACCTCTATATAGACTCCTTGATTGAAGATAAGAGCTGTCATAATAGGGAAGGCCATATAGAAGCCTCTGAAAGTACCCCTGCCCTAGCCAAAATTAAAAGTCAAAAACAATATTGGATCCTGGGAATAATTACAGAATTAGGGATGCCATTCAATTATTCAAAAGTGGCGATTCTTATAATATCTCCATTTATTCACCAGTTGGACCCCTTCAAAAACCAGAAAGATTCTGAAATGTGACAGTAAACCACCAAAACAATAAGACAGAGTCCCAACTGCAGCTGCTGAGCCAGATGTGTTATCTCTGTTAGAGCGTAACATGGTCTCAGGTATGTGATATGTAGCCACTGATCAGCCAGATTGGTTCTTTTGTATCTCCATCAGGAAGGAGAGTCAGAAGTAATTCACATTCATATAGAAAAAACAAGAGTATTATAGTCTTGCCAGAGGCCTAGTTAAATTTTCCACCCTCTGTGATAATATATTTCAAAGGGATTTGGAGTATTGAAATATTCCACAGATGGCATTTGTCCACTATTTTGAGAATGTTATTTAAAATGGACTCAATAAGTAAAAATTGTCAGAAGCTTGATAAAAACATATGAGTTACAAAGACTCAAGGAAATACCATACTAATGATGTTTTTAGGGATCTAGTTATCTTGGGGATGCCAGGACATCTCCTCCGAAGGAAAAGACACATTATAGCATCTTGCACCTTTTTCCACTAAGAAAGAAGCAGGATGTCTGCTAAGACTCTTTGGTTTCAGGCAGAATATTTCACACTTTAAAAAACTACGCTGTCTCATTTACTGAATGATGTGGAAAGCTTCCACCAAGGAGGAGGGTCCAGTGTAAGAAAGGGCTCTGCAGCAGCTCTAGGCTGCAGTGCTTGCAACCCTGACACTGGAACAATATGATCCATCAGACTTTTATGGTATTAGAAGTATATTTCATGAGAAAAGACATTTATGAAGTTTTGGGCAAGTCTCAATAGGAGAAACAAAATCTAGATACCTGCAGTTTTAGAACAAGACCATGTTATCTGCAATCAGAGATGTACACACCAGTTGAAAAACAACTTCTGCTCTATAGAAGAAATAGGGTGCTTAGTGATGGGGAATCAAGTGACTGTGAGGTCAGAGCTGCCCATTACGAGCTGGGTTCTGCCAGAATCACCAATTCATAAGGTAGGTGGGTCCAGCAGTCATTCATCACAAGAGGGACATGAGGAATCTGGGATCAGCATAAACAAGGCCAGAGAGTACAGATAAGCTACATGAACAAGTGGCCCAGAAGCCATGTCATCTACTGTGCTGCATCAGCAACTCTTCCTTAGTCTATACCTATGGATAAATATGTGTGTGTGGAGGTAGAGAGGAGTCTCTTATGACTAGCTGACAGAGGAGAAAGAAGTCTGAGCTTGGCTTATGGACAGGGCATCTCTGTATGCTGAAGATGGAGTGCTGCTGTATTATCCAAAGTCCCATTCAGGGGTGGACCTAAAAGAGAATAGTTAGGCAAAACTCTCTCACTGGGCAGAGATTTGAGTGGTACACTTGACATTTTGTATGAAAATAAAGCTATTGTGAGATAAAAATATATTGGAATTCAAAGGAAGCATTGAATATCTTACCCAATTGTCCAGGGGCCTGCCAGGACAATGAAAGACAGGGTTTCAGAATATCTAGAGAAGAAGTAAACAGTTGGATTTGGAATTCCGTGAAGTGTGGAGAACTTTGAATTACATATTAACACATACTGGAGAGCAGCTAACAAGTAGGAGGCTACTACTAAAACCAAGCCAGTGACATTCAGTGTCACTTCACATTCGCCATTTTCTGTCATCAGCCATCCTAAGTGCTGACACAGTGTGCATATGAATTGAGTAGCCATGGTTGCAGGAAGGGAAGCTATACATGAACCCAGCACCACAGGCTCCCATTCACTAAGTCTGATCCAGCTATTTGCTACCAACTGTCCAAACTATCAGTCACAGAGACCAATGCTGAGTTTCTGATATGGCACCATCGCTCAAAGAAACTACAAGTCATTTGGTAGAAATTGGGTACAATGGGTCCTACTACCCCTCGCCTCAACTGGGACAAGCCTGAAATGCTTTCAAATGACCTTTAGAATGGACTGAGATCTTGGATACAGTTACATAGCAGTTCTGCTTCTCCCTTTGCCCAACCTCACTTCCCTTCGCCCCTCTTGGGTATTGTTCTGAGAGTGATTCCCAATAAATCTCCTGCAAGAAAAAGTCTGTCTGATTGTTTCCCAGGTAGTCCAATCTAATACAGATGGCAAGATCCAAAATTTCTCCAATGATCTAAAGTAATTACCTTTAGAAGACAACATGAATTAATATCAATGGTTATTTTTCCACATCTGCAAATTCAGCAAGATGATATTACTTCTTAGGAATTTTCTTTCTGCTCAAAGGTGAGTTAGTAACACTAATTTGGAGAAAGAAATTTTTGTACTCCCATTCTATGGAAGTTACTTAATGTCTCCCTGCCATGACCTAGAAAGTCATAGAACTGGGTCTGAGAAAAGACCCCACAAATACAGTCTACCAGAGCACTTCAAACAAGTAATACTGTCCCCCTTTATGTATTATGAATGAAAAGTTCAGAGTTTAGTTGTCTTGCATAAGCTTCATAGTTAATACTAAAGTAGAAATCAGAAAACAGAATGAGCAATATTTATTACTGTGTTTCATTCTATTAATATACTACTCTTCTAAGTCTTTGAAACCTATTGAAGTCTAAGTAAAATAAATTATTGTTATAAAGAAATTCCATTTACTTCTAAAGAGCTATTGGCCAAAACATTGTGTGCATTTCTCAGAATGTGATTATATAATGTTCATATTTCCACCTGGAAGGGGAGAGTTGTAACCTGGATAACTTTTGTTGGAGAGAGGAATGGAAGGATTTGTCTTCAAGAACTTTTTAAATAAAACTATTTTAAAATAGGAGAGTCCATCTGGTCCTAAATTTCTATGGAAAAACAAAGGTTTTTCAAAGAATCAAGAAGATCTCTTACTGGGATTTCAAAAGAAAGAATTTTTGATTTAAGAAAGTTTAATAGATACAACCTTAACAATAAGTATTCTAGAATCTCTTGAGTTGCAGTTTATGCTCATTATAACATATTCTATTCTTAGCAGCAATGATAAATAAATCTAAGATCTATCAGTATGTTCTTTTAACTACAGTTAAGAAATGAAAATTCAATGTGACTTATTTGTAATCAAATTATCCACCAACTACGTCATACTTTTTATATTACAATGAGCTAACTAGATTAAGAAAATACAATCTACATAGCTGATAAATAACCCAGCTAGAATTCATTCTCAGAGTCCACCACATTCTGGTTTTATCATGTTGAGAAAAAATATCTAATGTATAAAAATGTACAGAATGTATAATCACAGCTTAGCACTAAAAAGAGTGGAAAAAGAACAGAAAATAAGGAAAGAATTGGCCAAGAAATTAAAAATAAAGAAGGAAATGACATAATGAGAAAAACCAAAGTATCTTTATGTAAGCATAGAAACAAAGAAACCAAATTTTAAAATACGGATGAGAAAGCAGTGATACTTCAAGGGCAATGTTCTGTTTGCCTTTTGTAGAATAAGGGTTTTTAAATTTAGGTTCAAGTACTTGATTAATTTTGAAAATAACAAAGGGTATAGTATACTCAAATGTACATTACTGAGCCAGTGTGGTTGTTCTGGGAAGAGTCTGAGGGACTAGCTCAAAGAACTGGCTCCATTTCTGCCAACTGGATGGCATGAGAAAACTCACTTCACTTCTTTGTGCCTTGGCATTTTATTTGAAAAAATGAAGCCATGGGAGTGATTGTTTGCAGTCCCTCTAGTCCTACAAGTCTATAGCAATTCTTGTTTTTCCAGGCTTGTTACTTCAGGAGATATAAAATATTTAATAAATTAGAAATATTTCTTGAGCACAGACTATTAATAACTGTTTCCATTTATACAGAATTTTATACTTTTACAGGTTGTTTTCATATTCCTTTATCTCATTTAATATTCACAATGAGTAAGATGTGATACAAATAATATAGCTCCATTTTTTAAATGAGGGATTGTACACTCAGAGAAGTTAAGTAACCTATCCAAGATTACATAGGATTGAAGGGCAGGCAGAATTCAAACCTGGATCTCCTCATTCCAGGGCCACTCACTGTCTAAGCTTCCCACTATTGCATATGCAGAACTTCTCTGAAATGGGGTTTCACTGGATATAAGTGAATTCATTGCTCCCAACCTATTTCAGAATTCTCTTGACTCTGTGCACTGGAGGACCTGAAAAGATGAAAATGTTGGAAGCCCAAATCTACTTATGTGCATATGCAGATAATTCCATTTGGGTAAATTTTCTCACTTACACAGTTTCACATTATCACCATTTTTCAAAATGTAGTTTAGATTTAGAAAAATTGAAAACATTATAGAAATCAATTTGTTAAAGCAGTGTTCTACCTAATGCCTACTCTTTGAAAGATTAAGATAACTTTTGTAGTTCTTAACCTTCCACTGTCACCCCAGAAAAGATGTTCTATGGTTCAAAAAGGTTAAAAAATGCTTCTCCTAGTTAATTAATACTAACCTTAATTTAAGCTACAGTTGATCAGGGTGTCTTTAGTCCAGGACATTTCAGGGTTTTTAATATGCTAGTATGTATTGTGAATTTCTTAAAGGAAGAGACAACACTCAGTATTTCTCAAACTTATTTAACAATCAAGTTTTTAAAGGAAAATCCAGTATTTTATTAAGCTTCTGTTCTAGAGAAAACAGTTTATGAGTTTTGTCTCCTTACAGCTAGAAAATGCTTTAGAAATTATTGATTTCAACTTCTGTGTGTTACAGATGAATAAAATGAAACCCAGAGAGGTCAAATTACTTGCTCAGAGTCAGTTAGGGACATGGCTCACAATTAGAACCAAGATCTTCTGACTTCCACTACAGTGTTGTTTTCATTTCACATACTACCTTTCTGTATGCTGGAAAAAGATGCTTGGTGCTGTAAAGAAGAATCCACACTGAGACAAAGGATCTCTCAGCAAGGCAATCTTTACTTTCTGCAGAAAGGGTACATCTGTTTCCAACACAGTAAATAAATATGAATTGAAACTGTGAAAATAGTTTTGCCACCTTATTCATAGTTGGCAAAGTCAAAGTCAATTAACATTGATTTAAACAATGTTTAAGCAAAATGTCTTCCAAATATAAGGTATATAATTACTAGAGTATGTTTTACCCTAAGTTCAACGTGTCTTTAAACACTTTGATTTTCGATATTCATCAGGGCAATTGAACTTTGTAAAACAATTCAATATTTTGATTTCCTTTACAAATGTTAGAATCTTTATTAAACTAGAATGGAAAAGAAAAAAAAATCATATTATCTACAATGTACCCAGCACTTTATCTACAATGTCTTAATTTAGTTCTCAAGATAACTAACAATAAAAAGATACTAGCTCTGTTTCCAATACTAGATGAAAATTATGCTCAGAATGTCAGTTATAATGTCCTAGACCACATGGCCAATAAGTAGAGGAGTAAAGACTTTAATAGAGTTCTATCTGGACAATAATTTAATTATTTGGTCTTCTATATTTCTTATAAAATGGGAATATCAAATTACATCAAGTACAATAAATATTAAAATATTTAATGTATCATAAAGTACTTAAGTAGATACAAATTACAGTTACTACAAGTATATCTTAATTTTTAAACCTTTATCAAGTCTGCCATTAGCATACACTTGAAAGTAAGTATCTCCATCAGAGAAAAACGGTTACAAAAATTCACAATTTATCTTTTTGTTGTTTTCATTCTAAAGGTTCTGTGTTACTTTTAAAGTTGCACTGCAGATCTTGATCGTATTTGTTGATCAAGCATGTGTAAAATTGAGTAACTTTAATGAAAAAAGCAAAATTTATGGAATTCAGAATTGTTTTGGGAAATAAAAACACACTTTTTTTTAATATTAATGGTCACTAATGGCCTATACTCATGGCAGCAACTGCTAGGTAAATAAATAAATGATTTGCTGGTTTATTTAAGGTGTAAGTAAAGGATAATCTAACAATTTGTTCTTTATCTGCTGGGCCCTTTACTTCTCATCTCCATAATTGAAAAGCTGAATGCAAACTGAATATTTGTATATTAAATTACATTCTAAATGGCCTATGTCAGTTTGTGCTTACCTTCTAGTTTAAATTCTGTTTATATCTACATTTTTATTCTGTGTTTCCATCAAGTAGACACTAGGCGATTAAAATACAGTAACTCCCCACTTATCCAGAAGGTCCAGCTTGTCAGAAGTCTCTGATAAAGGCCTCAGAGAAGCCAAAAATATCTACATCAAAGCCCTGCATAAAGGCTTTTAGAGATTCAGGCAAACTTTACTGACTTTTTAAATATGCAATTCTTTTAGAGCTTAGTTATCTGACTTCTCAGCCTCTAATAGATTAGTAGAAGCACATAAGAAAAGGTCAGAAGCTGTCTGAGGCAGGTAAAGTATGAGCAGATGGAATGGCTGACAGCCTTTTACCACATTATCCTGAAAACCAGGTCCATAATGATTGTCCTGAAACCCAAGAAAAGGCAAAATGATGTTAATGATGCCTTGGAATTTTCTGGTTAAGTCACACATTTTAAAACGATTGCCCCCCAAATGTGGCTAAGTTAAGATAATTGTAAAATTGATTGATGTGTGGAAGTATGTGTGTAATTGACATTGTCTCCTCCAAGTAGGCAGGCACCATGTAAAACAGATCTTAGTAAACAAGAAGAAACTCACTAGAAACAGAAGAAGAGGTATATATATTGAGAAGAGGGAACATCATTATCTAGTTTTAGTGACTCGAAAGAAGGATGAATGGTGAGTTTTCTGGTATGACTAGAATACAAAATCTAAGTAAAAAGGTAACCAAAAGCCTGCTTTCTTCTCTTTAAGTCTTCAATTATTGCTAAAGTTTCCTGGCCTAGACTGTATGGCTCTCTCTTGAGGTGTCACTCAGTATTTTACATTGCTGCAATTAAAAGACTTGTGATATGGTTCGTTTGGGAGGATAAAGGAACGGAGTATGGCATACATAGGTATGCAGGAAGGTAAATAGGAAAAATCACCAATCTATACCAAAAACTCTATCATAAGTCATATATTGCCCTATGTATTTTTTTATGTCTCATCTCACCTAATTTTCACCACAGGCATAAACTACCATCATTGTTATTCTCATCTCAGATGAGAAACTTGAGATTCAGAGAAACTAAATATCTTACTCATAGACAATTTATAAAGTCATTCAGTGGCAAAGCCAAATTCCATATTCCACATCCATGTGTTTTTTACCATAACATATTACTAGCTCTGCAAAAGGAAAAGGAGTACACAAAAGTGAACTCTGCCTTCCAATAACAAACTTTACCTACTGGAAAATAATAATGGCTTGAATTCCTGAATAGATTTGTACAAACCAATACATTATGTGCCAGTGATAATGATAACAGCACAATATTAATTGAGCACCTATTATATGGTAAGCAACATTTCTTACACACCTTGTTGGGATGATTATTCTCACATTAAGAAGAAGAAATTACAGCCACAAAAGTTTAATTTGCCTTTTGGGACATAATACTAAGTAGTGGAGCTGGATGAACTTCCCCCACTTTGTTATGGTGCCTCTCTAACGGCCCAAAAAGTGTTAGGTTTAATGGAAGAAAATGGGAAGTTGCATGGGAATGGGAAATGAGTACTTAATGCCAGTAGTGAACAATCGATTTCTCGTTACTGTCTATAATCAGCTGTACATGTGTACATCTATCTTTGGAAGTAGGAAACCCATAATTCTTCATGTTTATTCCCACAATTATGTAACAGGCTATAATCAGGCAGTGACTTTAAAGGTCTCTATGACACACAAACTTCTGCTATTGTTCTAAGTTTTATAATGACTTGGAGTAGTTAGCCTTCTATTTGACCCAAACCAAGTGAGATGTTGGGGGAAGTATACAAGCTATTCAAGATTATCAGCAGTGAGAAAAAGTTAACTGCCACAAAATCTGCTCAAGATTTTCAAGTGATGTGGTTGAGAAAAAAGGCTGTAATCGCTATTTAGAGACCTGATCCTAGTGTTGAGTCTTTCAATAATTCAGCCTGTGACTTTGTATGAGTTCACTAACATAATCATCTTCCCCTCATATGTTACAATGATAGTTCTAATATTATCCATTTTTTTCTGGTCTGAAAAAATCTGTAGGATTGAAAAAACCCAGATTTGAGCCTTGTTACTTTTTTGTTTGTTGTTGTTGAAAGTGATTTACTTAAGTAGAGAAAGAGAAAGGAGAAGGAGAGAGAAACAGCTAACTCTCACACTGAGTGAGAAGGGTTCCCAGAGAAGGAAAGCTGCTCTCACACTGAGTGAGAGAATCCAGAAAGATGGAATCCAGGAGAGGGAAGACAGCTTCCACACTGAGTGGTAGGGAATTGAGAGAGAGAGGGAGTTTAGGAGAGGGAAAGCAGTTTCTACGAGAGTGTTCGTGGAAGGGGACCCAAACATGGAATCCCATCTTGTTCCTTCTTAATTGTGAGACACTGATCAGTTAAAATGCCTTGATTCTTAATTTTCTCATCTATAAAGTTTAGCTCCCTGGTTAGCCTACTTAATAGAAGTGTTTTAAGGATCGAAATGAAAATAACGAACTGAAAGTGTACTAAATTGTATAAAAATCCCGTAAGTCATAAAAAAACTCATACAAATGTCTTTTACACTGTAAACATATTAAATATTTATGGAATATATACCAAACAAGGGGCCAGTATAGAACAAGATTCAGGAGTGCAGCCCCCGAGTTAGAATGCCTGAATTCAAAAACTGACTCCATGACTTACTAGGTGAATACATTTGGAAACCTTACTTAATCTCTTTGTGCCTCTGTTTTCTGATATATAAAACAAAGAAAGTAATATTTGTCTCTCAGGCTACTGTAAGGATTAAATAAGACATCCCATGGAAAGTCCATGGCAGTGTGTTGAGCACTTGGATGTATGACATTAAATAGTAAAAGACATTAATTAATATTGTTCTTTTCCTACGGTTCAAATGAAAGCAATAAACTGATGGAAGAGATTTAGAAGGATTCATCTTTTGAAAACTTGTGAGTGTGTGGTAGTAGGGGTGGTTAACTTATATGGACACTGAGAGTTTGAATCAACAGCTCCTGTTTCATTCTATTATTTGTGAAAGGATAAGGAAATGAAACACTACCAGGGGACTTACCCAAGAATATAGCCACCTGTGTTAATTTTTCACTTCTTTCCCATTGGAGGAACCCAAGAGAAATACTAAAAGTAAAGACTATAGGAGAAGCAAGTGGTTTAAAAATCTTGGGTAGGATATGCTAGTCATTTAATAGATTTATTTGTAACAGACAGAGTAAGTGGAAAATTGAACACATGCAGGTGATGTTCTTTTCTGTCTGGAGCATTCTTCCCTTCTTTCTCTGCCTGATGAACCTCTCAGTTTCTTCCCTGCCATGCAGATTGGTCCAAGGCCCTCTTCTTCACTGTACTAACATGAATCCTTGTGTGCTCTATTGCTGCATTTTATCTAACACTAAAATTATCTGCCTATTTGTTGGTTCTTTCCAGAATACAAATTCCTCAAAGACAAGGACCATCCTTATCTTTACTTTCCCCAGGGACAATGTCTGTCAATAAATGTTTATTTAAGTAGACTAAATTGTTTTCTTCTTAATTATACATCTTAAGTATTAATTTAACTTTATATAACTTTTAAAGCAGTTCGAAATCTAGTCTATAATTTTCTTGACCAAATGTATTACTCACAACACTTTTATAATTTCTAATGACATAAAATAAAATCTGCTAATCTTCATAGTTATCAGTATATTTCTTTTATAGATATGCTCCACAAAAGCTCAATTTCTTATCACTTTTTGTAAACAAGCTATTTGTTGTTGACTTAGATTTATAGCACAACTTGAAAGAATCAGCTTCTGTTGGCTAACTTTCAGTATGTCTCTCTCATAGAATGACCATGTCTTGGTATTAACAACTGCCCTGAAGCCAAGTTCCTTAAGGCATACAACTGGAGTTATTAACTAACTATATTCATTGCTCAGGATGGGCTCCTCTTAATAAAAAAGAAAAGAATGTATATTCCCTTGGTACAATTACATTGAGCTGTAAAAACAGCTGTTTCTGTTTTTCTGCTTCGTTTACCTGACACTTTGGTTCAATCAAGAAGACTTTCAACCATGGCAGGAAAAACTTCCACCTCCTGAACTTCCTTTTCCAGAAATGTGTGCAGGCTTTCCTAAGATTATATAGACTGCATGGCTACTTCTGAAAGATGACTGGCAATTTGACAATTTATAATCACATAATTTTTTAAATTTATGTTCCACACATGAGAAATTGTAAGCAACAAGTATAAAGTTATTCACCAAAACTCAACAGTTAAAATACACTTTTCCTGTAAATATAGGTACTGGGACTGAATTTCACAGGAAAAATAATCTCCTCCACGGATATTCATTTATTAATTAGAATTTCATTTTGTCGAATGTATATTCATCTTTCTGCCCTAATCTTCTTATGACATAAAATTAAGAAAAAAATTATAGGCCAGGAGCAGTGGCTAATGCCTGTAATCCCAACACTTAGGGAAGTTGAGGTGGGTGGATCACCTGAGGTCAGGAGTTCAAGATCAGCCTGTCCAACATGGTAAAACCCCATCTCTACTAAAAATACAGAAATTATCAGGGCATGGTGGTACAGGCCTGTAGTCGCCACAACTAGAGAGGCTGAGGTGGGAAGATCGCTTGAACCCCGGAGGTGGAGGTTGCAGTGACCCAAGATCACACCACTGCACTCCAATCTGGGCAACAGAGTGACAACCTGTCTCAAAAAAAAAAAAAAAAAAAAAGAATAAAAGTACTATTTTCCTCATTGTCATCTGCAGAGTCCACACATGAAACAATGATACAAGGTCAATAGTTTACATATATAATATTTTTGTATGTGTAATGCTTATGTGAGCACATATTTTTGGATACAGAATGGAAAACATTTAAAATTAAGAAGAAAATTTATCATATACTCAATGGAAATTGACAATTCTAGTAAAAGATTAGAGAAGCCAGAATTCAGGAATAATAGAAAGAAAGTAAGGTTACAATAAAAAGTATAGGATTTTCTTCATCCCTGGGTGGGTAAGGATAATGGCAGAGTTGGATGCATGTACCTCCCCTAAACCAAAGAATAATGGGTGCCTCTGAATCTGTTTAAATATTTGTGCATTCATACTCATGTGCACACTTAATCATCCATTGATGGCTATACAAAACAGGATACACATTCCCTTGCTAAATAATACAATAGTGATTTCATTAAACTTGTCATTATTGAAAATTGCTTTGTAGAAAATCCACCAGCCAATCACCTTCAGAACCATTCAATTTGCTCATGTCCGTCTAGAATGAAAGGCTTGCTGCACAGCTGTGTTTAAGACTATGTAATGACTTTAAATCTAGGACACAGACTCTTTTTGCATGTCCAATCGATTTGTTAGGAATCTGATCCTGTGCTAACAGGGTTGTATGTATTAAAATTCATTCTTTGAAAATTATATCTGAACTGGATGCTGCACACAGCTTTTGAACTATATCAACTTGGTTTTGCCTTTACTTCATTTTTTAGAAGGGGCTATTTTTTCTTTGAGGAGACTACTGTTTTCAGAGGCACAAATTGAAGACTAGAAAATGTTCACATACTGGTGCTGTGAATTTCTAAATTAGTATGTGCTGGTTGTAAAGTAGCCAAATTCAAATACATGAAGGATATTCCCCAACATTTAAGGAAGTCCATGTGGGCTTGAAACAATGCATTCTTACTAATTTTAGAATTGTGAAATGTGTTGAGTCCTAATATCAATTCTACTTTCAATGCAAGAAGTGCCTGAAACAAGATTATCAGCCAAATCATAAACATAAACACCAGGAAATCACGAATTCGTGGTCACAAAAGAAAACCAAGACCGTACAGTTTTCTAGAGTACATAATCAGCTACACAAACATTTAAAAAACTTCTTTTCCATTAGAAAAATATATGAAAGCTTAAAGTTCAAACTAATTTATGTTAGCTGTCAACCAATGCTATGACTTTCTTGGCTCTGTAATAATTTTATGTTTTGATTACACAGTCTTTATTTTTGATGTCATGAAAATAATCAATGTATTACTGCAACAGTCCAAACTTTGCATACAATCGTGTGACTCTAGCTTGTTTTTATAATACTGCAATGCAGCACTAAAACTCTGCAAACCAGTGGACATGAAGCTGTTCAAATTTTAACAGTGAATGAAGCATAAAAATGTCATGACATGATTATCATCCCTCATGAAACAAGTGTTATAATTGTCACGTCCTGATATCCAACCTAGTGAAGAAGCCAAAATACTGTATACAACTACACTGATAACATCAAAATCTCATCTGATCTAGTTCAGTCAAATCCAGTTTCACTTGACCTTCACAGGAAGGCCTCCTGTGCTGGAGGAGTAACCTTTCTTTCTTGTGCTGTGAAAGAGGCATGACATGTGGTTATCAGTTATGTGAATAAGTGATAACTGTGGTTATCAGTTAAGTGACTAAAGGTTAAACCACTAGACGATCAAGCAAAAGAAGCCAGAAAGGAGGTCTAAGCTGCAAAGTCTCTGAAGGCAGACCTATTTTATGAACTTATCTTTCTGACCATCAAGCACATGGTTGTGCAGATCCTTGGATTTATTTTTTTGAATTGAGTTCATTGATTGAATTATGTAACAGATCATCCTGCTCGGGGCAGAAGTTTCTCAAATCAACCAAATCCATGATATTGGTATGCTTAGTCTTTGAATAATAATGTGAAGATGGAGGAGTGTTGTTTACCCTTTGAACTCCTCAAATCTTTCAGAAAATGAGACAGAGTAGAAATAAATGCCTAAATAAATAAAATTAGGTAGTAAAGTGTGTTTTTCATACTATTAATTGATTTCTCTTCAGAATTCTAGGTTATCAAAGAATACTTTGTCTATTTGTAATAGAAATATAAACACTAAGTGGCTTCCATAGACTAAGAAAATGAGAGAAAAACCTTGAAGCATCTTTGGACTATAAATAAGGTTTAGGAATGGACAGATGTCTAACTGAGTAAGAGAACTTTTGATGAATTGAATGTTCTGACTCTCTTCTGTATCCATGGATTTTCCCATGATTCTCTCTTCCTCCCTTTAATTCACAGTCTTCTAGACTGCCTGAGCTATAGGGACAATCATGACAAAGACAGATCCCTAAGATTCATTCACTGATATTTCTGTCAGCTAATTTCTTTTCTTTAAAAAAAATGTAATATAATCTCATTTTAAGTTCCAAGATACAGGTGCAGGACGTGCAGGTTACATAGGTAAACCTGTGCCATGGTGGTTTGCTGCAACTATCAACACATCACCTAGGTATTAAGTCTTATCTGCATTAGCTATTTATCCTGATGCTCTTTCTCCCCACGCCCACACAGCAGATGCCACTGTGTGTTGTTCCCTTCCCTGTCTCCATGTGTTCTCATTGTTCAGCTCCCACTTAAAAGTGAGAACATGTGGTGTTTGGTTTTCTGTTTCTGTGTTAGTTTGCAGAGGATAATGGCTTCCAGCTCCATCCATGTCCTTGTAAAGGGTATGATCTTTTTTATGGCTGCATAGTATTCCATGGTATATATGTACCACATTTTCTTTATCCAGTCTATCATTGATGGACATTTGGGTGGATTCCATGTCTTTGCTATTATGAATAGTGCTGCAGTGAACATACATACACATGTATCTTCATAATAGAATGACTTAAATACTTTTGGGTATATACCTAGTAATGAGATTGCTGGGTCAAAAGGTATATAAGTTACCAGACACTCCTTAAGACAGAAGGAGTCAAGTACACAAGAGCAGTGTGTGTGGTTCACACAGAAAAATCTGCTTTGCTCTGTTCACTCCATACCACAGAAGGAGCTACTTTTGTTGCTGTAGCTCATGTCACCTGATTTTCCATACATTAACAAAACAATCTGTTGAATTATACATTCTTTAGTATCCAATATAATTTTAAAAAATTCATATTCTGTAATTGAGCTTCTTTTCCTCAAAGGGCAACAACCAACTGATTTAACAAGTGGGAATATTTCTCTGTTTACTTTTTTCCTATTTATTTTTATTTGAAATCTAAACTTAAAGTGATTTTTTATGGAGAAAGACGTAATGATGCTTTCCATAGAAAGAAAATAAGCAAATAAAAAAAAAGAACTAGGAAACAGAAAATAACCACTGCATGCTTCTCAAATCTGAATGATAGTTTAGACCTTTAGTTTTCTGCATATATGTCTTGTATTAAAAGCATACTTTTAATTTCTTCAATTAAAGTGATGATATTCAGTATAGGCTCTGTCTTACCTCTTTCTAAAGTGCTGAACTCTTGAGTGCAGGATCCATTTCTGATTATTAATAGCTTTGAATTATCATTACTTTGTATTAATACTTAACATACACACTTTAGATATTAGGTGACTTACACTTCATTGCACATATTTTTGTTATGACCAGCATGTAAAACTTTGACCACGTATGTGAATATTAAAAAGTACTGAGCATCGTATAGCTAATCTGCAGGAAGCTATATGACCTATTTTAACATTTCCTAAGTCAACTATATATACTTTCTTAGCAAATGAGTGATTTTAGATAGAATGTAAATGTTATTTAAGAAGAAAATTCTGGTAGGAATTGCCAAATACTAATAACTCATCAAAACTGATTTCACTTTTGCAAACAGAAAACATGCCTTAGTTTTGGGATGTAAATTTTGTCGCTGAACCAACTGGGTGCATTGAGCAAAGTACGTTTCTAAAATCTGCTGCAATAAGATAACCTCATAAACCTTTCATTTAATACTTACCTCTGTCTACTTCCTTTGCTTCTGTCCTCATGTGAACTGTTTGCAGACCCTTACACTGTAAACTAGAATTCCATATACATTGAAATTTTGTAAATCAACTTTTTTTGTCAATCATTGATTCTCAGGGAGCCAGTTTGTTAAGCCAGGTTGTATAACTACTAAAATCTGTAGCACGTTTCAGCTTGCTTGTCAGTTAGACTGAAAGTCTACAGGCTACATACACATTTTAAACAGATAACTCTGCCATAAACAGGAAAAGTAAGGCACTTCATATTCAATAAGAAACAATTATGAAAGAAAACAGGGTTACAAATATATGTATATTTACATATGTGTGCACATGTATATATGTATGTGTATACATATATATATACACACACACATATATATAGTACCATATAGTCTAAATCGTATATGTCTGTTCTTGTGGGATCTGTTTAGAACGACATTTCAATTTCAAACAATTCATGAATAATGAGCTTTCCACTGAGGGTGAGCTATGGAAACTTTGGATTCAGGTATGAATGGCTCTCATGCGGATACACAAAAACAAACAATTCTCACAGACCTTGAGGTTTAAGCCTTATCAAGACATAATGAAGTAAGCAAATATAAGTACATAAGAGAAAACAGTAGCCCTGCTGGCCATGTGAGACACTTCTATGTATACGGAACAGCTGAAACATTACCATTTCAAGGATCCCTGCCTTTCTTTTTCTTCTAAGAGAACCGCCACCTGCACAGTTTCTGCAGAACACTTCAGAAGATATCTTTTTCACTTACCTGAAAAACAGAACAAAAACAAAAGCATTTAAACATCATTTCATGGTAAATGTGTTTTTGGAACCTTAATTAAAGAAAAAAATATACTTGTTTTCTATAATAGACATGTTTATAAAATGCTATCTATACATTAAAATTTTGTAAATCAAATCTCACTTTCCCCTGTTCTGACATTACAGCTTTAGCTTATTTCTGAAAATCTGATAGTTCACTGGTACTCCTACCTTATAAATTTAAATATCTTGCACAAATCAGATTTTCCCATACTATATGTGCTCACTCTACCAGGACAAGGTCTCAGTGTAATTCAGAAGGTGAAAATTACCTGGTATCTTCATGTATTTCATCATTTAGTCAGTCTTTCATTCTTTTATTTATTCACCAAATATCCATTGACCCTTAATGTGTGACAATGTGTGACAGCCTGTTTGCTAGGTCTGGCAGTTTAACTGGAATCAAGACACTCTCTCTGATGTTAAAGGTTCCATATTGCATATAATCATTCTTGAAGGTAATCTGTACATCTGTCAAACAGGACTACTCCTTGGTCTAGGGCAGGCTCAACAGTCTAACACAGGAAAGTTGTATCTCTACTTTGCCTTCAGTTTTATGCTCAGTTCAAAACATTAGTGCAAAGACATGTCTCCTAGCCATGGCCCAGGACAGTACAGAGAAAGTCATAGACACAGAGGTAAATTGCATTTGAGCAGGCTGCCAACTCATCAGCAGGGACTTCACTGCTGAGAGAACAGATGCACACACTCAGTTCTTAGCAGTATCCCTGCATCAGTACCACTGTAGATTGCATTTCCCTGTGGCACCTTTCAGTGGTGCAGTGAGACCTTTGAAATGCCTTAACTGAACTTTGACTCCCCCTGCCTTCCCATAAGAACTCCCATCTCTCTTCATTGTTGACCCTCAATTATCACCCAGACATCATGCCTTTTATGCTGCAAACCAAATGATCCAAACAGGGTAGTCCCAGTCACCAGAGCAAAAAAGAAAATTACTTTCTGCTTTGGATGAAAGCTGTATTAGTCTCTTGGGGATTTATACCCTGGCATTTCTTATCTGCTATTGGATGTTAACAGTGTATATTCTATCTTAGCATCCACAGAGAGCACTGGAAGCTCTTGGCTTTCATCCCACCCAATCTGAGAACAGGAACTGGGTTCTTTTCAGTGGGCATGTGACAAATGAAGCTGTTATCAATGTACAATAGAAGTTACTAAAGCTATCACAGAGGGTTGTGAGATGAGCAAAACCGCATTATAGCACTGCATGTAGCTGCTGTTTTGGTGGAGACTGAGCCAATGCTCTCTAGTAAATGAAAACGATTAGATGGGAATTGGTGAGTGAAGTGACTGCTAGACTGATTGCATTTAGAAAGGCAGCTAAGAGAGCAAAGAACAGCTTTCTAGCTTTCTTAGATAGGGCTTAGTTGGTTTGGGTAGAAGAAAAGTGTGTTCTTCAATTAGATATTTTGAGATGTTTATTTTACTTGTTTTCCAAGTGAGTTAAGAGTTTTAAAATGCAAGTTCCAGAAAGGTACTGAAAAATAACATCCCTTTGTAACATCCCTAGTTGTTAAATAGATATGGGTCTATCTTGAGAGTTCTACATGACTGTAGAAATATAAAGTGCTTTTCTGTACATTACTACACTTGCCCTCACGTTACCAAGAGACAATCATGACCTTCAACAAATTGCTATGTAAAATAGGTGAGCATAACTAACCCTACCTCTGGTATTGAGACAAACTCAATTATACTGCATTAAAAATTTTCAGACTTGAGAGAAAGAAAAATGTGGTGCCACATGCTTATGTGGCTAGTCATGACTTTAAATGCTGGCTTTTCTTAGTCAAGTATCTTTAGATTAAGTAATCAGGCACACTCTGTGATACCCATACCTGACCTACCACAATAGTATTTCCTCGCCAAATTATTGGCTGTCTGATGGGGGGTGAGCTAAAGGTTAGTATGTTTCAATTCAGTCTTAAAGGGACATGGTGGGGCTAGGAAAAGAATAATAATAATGAAGCATGATGATTACTTTTACATTTACAAGGCTTCAAATTCTCTGGGGACCAGCAACAGCTTTTAAAAACTAATGGGCAGAGGCTGCTGAAGGTGATCTCTGGCGGAACTGGGAAGAGAGACAACCTGATACTCTGCAGGCAACGCTGTGGAGTGACTAAGTACTCCAGAGCTAGAATATCTGTGTTTGAAACCCACTCTGAATCTTATCAGCTTGGGTAAGTTACTTAATATTGATCTTAGTTTCTCCATCTATAATATGATAATACCTGTACCTACATCACAAAAGTGCTTAGCCTATGTCTGTTCATGGCAAAAGCACAGTACACGTTAGCTGTTTTTCTTATACTCTCTTGGGTAATCTCGGCAGCATCTTCTTTGCTTCATGATAGGGAAGATAGGCTTGAGATCAAAGAGAAAGCATACTACATTTACAAAAGCTGTATTCTATGGCTGAGCCCAGAATAGGCTAATTGAACTTCTCTTAGGCAATAACAACTCAGGAAAGTCATTGAGGAAAGGAGGTGGTGATGAGGGATGAGGATAACATTAATACATTACAATTGTGTGAATTTCATTGCTCCCTGAATGTTTTGTGGACACGCTCTCAATGAGTTCCTATGATAAGCTTGGGAAAGAGATATCATGAGAACATAAAAGAAATGATGAGTAGACACTCACGTAGATCCAAGTAGAATTTCTCAACTCACAGGACAGGAACAACATAATATCCCTGGGGAGCATTAGTAAAACTTTGCTACTTTGGCCAGGAAATGCACTGAAAAAATTTATTTTTTTTTCAGGTTGTCACTGGAGTGAAATGCTGAAGTTTTAATAGTGTTGTGTATGGATTATTTTCAGTGGGAATAGAGGATGTGCCAGGAGACAATGGGACCATATAGTAGGTGAACCGCTGTTTCTAGTACATGGGGCAGGAGTATAAAGGGAGGCCTATTGTCATATATTTAAACATTTGAATGTTATAAATCAAGATAGTAAACTCAGAATAAAATATGTTCTATCTTCCAACCTTGAGAATTTATCTTTACACTGACTTGGAAGGCCTGCTTAACATTTATAACTCTTAGGCCACTTGGAGTTCTAGACCAGAACATGGTGTCACAAGAAGAGCTGGCCCCAGCTCCAAACCCTGACCCCTGGGCTTCCTCCTGTTTCTTCCCACTCCAGCTCAGTCAACACAATGAAGAAATACATCCATGTGGACAGCCCAAGGCTCCAAGTCCAAGCTCTGTCTACTCTCCATGCAAACAACCGCCCCTTGGCCATTCCTTCTGGCCTAGAGATGTGCACACTAGTTGTTATGGTGAGCACATGGAAAAACAGGCCTAGAAAAGAGCTCCATACAGATTCTGGGAGTGAGCTCAAGGACACTTGGGCAAGTAATTTTAAATTCATCTGAAGCAGGATTATAGTCTAGAAGGGCTGGGGTAGGCCCAAGATGGGCTTATCTCTTTTACCCCCAAGGATTTTTGACCCCCTCAGTGGAGGTATAACTGGTGGGGAAGATGTCCTAAAGCATGAGACTCACAGAGGGTCCCTCTTACTCAGGGATAATTGTCATACTGCTCCATGGTGTCTTGAATAACATTCACAACAGAGAAGAAAATAACATTTTCTAAAAATAACCACGGTCATTATTGACTTTCAAGTGTATATTGAACATCGGCCATAAGAAACTCACTACCACACACCCTAATTGCATCCCTACTGCCTCTCTTATTGTTGCCATTGTTTTGCTTTTTTGCCCCCTTCTGACGTTGTAATTCTCTTTCAGTTTTCAATAGAAATGTTGCCACGTGGAGAGCATAATGAAGCAGCTGCTTAACAGTTGCAACTAAACAACAATAAGACAGTTTAAACCAAAAAGTCTCCTCCAAGGAACCTTGGGGATATGAAGAACAATACCTAAATATATTTTTGGCCAGGATTGGAGCTAATCCTGACACTTTCTCAGAAGTGTCATGGATCCTCAATCATTGCCCATGATCAAGCCTTGAGTTTTAAATCTTCACTGAAACGTGTAGCTATAAGAACCCAAACCACAGTCTGAAAAGCACACAGTTCAGTGCTGATTCATAAATGCTATCCCTGAAAGGGTGGTTTTCACAAAAGAGCTCCCACTGCAAGTTCCACATAAATCAAAATCATAAATAAATAATAGTATGTAAGTACAAAATGGACCTAGCATCCCTAAGATCGTTTAATCAAAGCTTCAGGTATTCTAAGATCAGGTTTGTTTTGATTTTCTTCAGGCTCCATTTTTTTACTTCATGATAATGAAACAAAAGCTTTTCTAAAAACAGACAAAAATGAATCACAGCTATCTAGGGTAAATGCCATTCACATTTCCACAAAAAGTCACCTTGTGAACTAATGTAATCAAAACAATGGCAGGAAAATGCTAAACTCTTGTTAAGTAACCATTAATTATTTATGAAAAGAGTCCATCACTTATGAGTAGATTTAACTCAGGCTTGGGTGGGGAGGAAAACACTCAAGATTTTATTTACTGGGGCTGGTGAAGTACAATTGTACATTTTTATCAAAGCAAGCCTTCTACTCCTATGGAAATGCTGTGAAAGGGTAGAATTTAATCTGGCCTATATCATCTACATGAATGAATCTGAGTAATATATAGCACATATATATTGTATAGTACATATATATAAAAAATGTGTGTGTGTGTATATATATATACACACACACATCATACCTTACTAACATAATTTATATCAATATTTAATTTTCATTGTTCTTTAATGTATGTATAATATGTACACATATATATGTGTGTATGTGTATACAGCATAGCATAGCATAGAAACTCTAATTCCAGCCAGTGTCCACATTGGCAAAGTAGGAATGATTTGTGTAGCTGAAAGTCTAAGAATAAATAACTATTACTAAAATCACTGAATGTTGTAAGAGACTATAAGTATAATAAGAACTGTCTTATTCTTAAATGATACTTTATAATTTTAAAAAATTTCAATTGATCTCATTTGATCCACAAGACAACTCTGGAATACTGTGTCTAGGAAACATTCTCATGCCTTGCCATCTGTTTTCTACAGTTTCCGCTTATTCCATCCATGAGCTACAAATGGGAAATTAGCTGCACTGATAAACGAGAGAATAGACAGGGAAAGGATTCTCCTACCTATGCTTTTTCCACTAAGCCACAGTCTCTCTAATAGTAGTCTGTGAAATTTACACATGCAGGTGAACATTTTGTGTGGCTTAAATTACATTTCTACACTGGGAACCTTCTTCTCACCTTTTTCTTCAAAATTAAAGAACAAAACTATGGGGAAGAAGCATTTGCTTGGCCAATTATGGAAAGAAACTAGGCTCAGGAATCTTCCCCTTCCCTTTATTTTGCCTTCTGTGTTTGTGTTATCTTCAATTTTACCCTTTTTCTCAAGTTCTTCTAATTGACTTAATAGTATTATTCATTTGTCCCAATTCCCTAATTTTATTTATGTATTTATTTTTGCTCACTAGGTTCCTCAAAGTGTCAAACAGACTCTTTTTCTTGGACTACTGCCTTATACATATTTCTGTATCTGGTTCTTTAGTACTCAAGAACAAAACAAAATAAGCACAATGTTAGTGTTAATGATTTTAAAACTGTATTAGCAAGAGTATTTAGTAAACGGTTTGTCATTTTTTGTGCCTGCACATCATACCTTACTAACATAATTTACATCAATATTTAATTTTCATTGTTCTTCTTTAAATGTTATCATCCTCTCTTCAACAAAGGAACATCAAACTATTTAGTCTATTTAGTCAGTTTCTTTGATATTTATCCCATTAGTGGCAATTGATCTTGCTTCTGTACTTTTTCTGTCATCATTTACAACATTTCTGTTCTACAGATGAAGTTAAAGGAAATTAAGAAACTTTCATACAGCTAGTAAAAGACTGAGCCCAGAATTAATTCAGTTGCCTGATGAGAAAGACCTGCCTCTTAGCCACTCTGCAATTCTGTCTCTAGGAAACAATTCTCACTCTTGCCATCTGCTTTCTACATTTTTTCTTCATTCCATCTATAAACCACAAATGGGGAAAAGGCGATGAAGCATAAAGCACCGGAAGGAAAAGGGATTTATGAATATTTTCTTCAATATCATAGCAATTGGTATGTGTGTAACAGAGTGAAGGCAATTCATGTTCCTGTCCCTGGTGTTCTTCTCCAGCAATTCTGATTTTGTACATGGCACAGAGCAGGCCCCGTGATCAAGGTCTTTTCTCACACATTCATGTATCTATTATCTAAAAACCATCTCAAGTTTAATTTCATTTAAATGCTATTCCAATTACACCCAGATTTTACAGATAACGAACCTGGCTTCACCTGGGCCACCCCTGAGAGCCCAAGGTATGGCGGGAGTCACCCGTTAACAGCTACATCATCTTGGTAACTACTGTGCTCCACCACTCACATCTCTTGCTCCCACGAACCCCACCCCTTCTCTTTCTCTTTCTAGCAGGGGTGGAGGAGAAAATTGCTTTATATTTCTCAGATCCATAAACTATGTCAATTTCTGTGGAAACAATATTAAATATGGTAATTTTCCCTCTCTTTTTCTTAATCCATTATATTCTCCAACCTCAGTCACAATGACCTTTGAAAGAAAACAACAGCAAAGGCGTCTGGGTAATGTCATTATGCTAATTTGCTGGCACTAATCTGTAGAAATCAAAAAGTAGTTATTAGAGTGGGATCACTGTAAAAGAAAACACGGCAAACCTTCTGCTCAGCCTCTCCTGTGCCTGCAGTCCACTTCAGCAGAGCTTTTTCTTTGTGTATTGAAAACTGACCATGATCTTATACTCATGTCCGGCCTGCACCTCTCTCACCTTAAGAAGTAATTGGCAGGGTTGGACTTGATCTTCTCAACTCTGCCCAGAATACAGAAGAATGAACTCTGGCTGCTTTTCTGGGAGGGGTGCTCACAAGGTGATTTGAGAGTAATTACTGGGACTATGCTTTGCAAAATCGGCAAAAATACAGCACTTTGCTAACCCTAATGCAGTAAGAACCTGTAGAGCAGTTGAGGGTTAATACAACAATGAAAAGAAAAAAACTAAGTTATAAGGCCACCATTTTTTTATTTCTCACACTCCCCAAGCCCCACTTCTGCTCCTAGGCTTTCCCGTGTGCCTGCTTGTCTTGCTATCAACAGAGATCTTTCACCTGCCCTTAGAGGCCTATCAATGCTCTCAGTCTGGGATCCTCTAGGAGCCACCAGGAGCTGTAGATTCACAGAGCAGAAAGAGGCTCTAGAAAGCACTAAGTCTTTGTGTACGGGATCTGCCCTCACTCTCTGCATTTTCTGAAATGAAAGAGGAGGGAGCTAGCCAAGTTCAGCAGCTCTCTCAGTCTTGCTGGTGGCAGATCTGACCTTGCTGCTGATGAGAGAAAAGGATGTAAGGAAATACCAATGCCCATATATTCTCTTTGGACCCCTAAATGTGTTTTCACTGACTGCATTGTTTAAAAGTGTCTGAAAGAAATTATTTTGTATAATTTCAAAAGTATGGTAATGTTCACGCTGAATCATATTTATTTTAGAAATGACAATCCTATATTTTAATTGGAATTAGGTATAAATAAATAGCCCTAATCTGTCTCATACTCAGACAGACAGCCAAGTTTGAAATTTGTCTAACAATTAGAGAAAAAATAAAAAGGTAAACTATGCACAGTGATATTTTATTTTGACGTAGCTGCTCAATTTTCCCAGAGATATAAATGTGTTTAATCCATCTACATTCTCCCACATACATTCTGGCAAAATTGCTGCATTATGACAGCAGAAATGCATTAATTACTTAAATGTTGCTTAACACTACAGCACTAAAGTACTTTATACAACGTGAAAGGACAGAAGGGGCTTTTGCATATTGTCAATTCATGGGTGACGTCAGTAGGCTGAAAGTAGCAGCAGGCAAATGTGGCTGAGGGTTAAGTGCTGTGTCTTAGAACACCTGTGTTTATTTTTAATACTGCTAGTCATTGCTGGAACTACATTCCACAGTGAGGATTTTTTGTTGGGGGGGAGCGGTGTTGATCATGAACCTAGAAAATGAGACAGTTTGTTGCGGGTTACCATACATTCAGTATAAAATATTTACGTTAATAGTAAGAAAGAGGATGAGGAGTAGAAACTAACAGAAAACTGGTTTGATGTGCTTTTACTTAAAGAAAAAAGTATAAAACCAGAGAAGAATACAGCTGTCAGCTATTAAGTCCAGCACAGCACAGTGAGAGTAAAACCCACTTCTGTGGGCAGCCCCAGATCCCCTCTGAGACAGACCCAAGATATTCCAGACTGTCAGAGCACAGCCAGGATGAACTGTGCTATCCACTCCCATACGGTTCCCAGCACCTCGCTCCAGTTCAGACCCTCTCCCTCTCTCTCTGGATGGATTACTGCATCATCCATCCTCCTTAACTCATTCAGTCCACCCTTCTCTCCTCCAGTCCCCACAGGCTTTGGAGTTTCTCTTACAACACCAATCTGATAATGTCAGCTCCTCACCAAGAAAGGCTTATGTGGTTCCCCAATACCTTCCAATAAATGGAAACTTACTGCCATGGTTAAGTGCTTTCACAACCAGCCCTCACCCTGTCTGCTGGTCTTTCATGCAGTTCCTCATCCATGCCATTCTCACTGGAGCCATGGAATACCACCACAGCGCTCCATTAACATTGTCACCTCCAATTCTCTCTTTGCAGTGTTCCTTCTTCCCAGAATGCTCTATGATCCCTTTTCTGGTCTCTCAAAACCCCGTCCATTCTGCCTGTTTCTCTCCAAATGTTCTTCATCCTGTGAAGCTGCCCCTGGTGCCTCTCTCCTGACCCGATCTCCATCACAGGCAACAGGTTTCCTCACCCACACCCTCGTAACACCCTGTTTATATTACCTGCCAAGTCCCACTCTGCCTGGCCATGCCTTTGCTTGTGTAGGAGCTCGGCCTCCTCCATTAGATGGTGAGGTCCTTGATGCCGAGTGGCAGCTGCATGATTTCTGATGTCCTGGTTCCCAAAACTGTGCCTTGAACCTACTAAGTACTGAATTAATACTTGCAGACTCAACGACTTCATTTAATTCCATGGAAAGAGGCAATCAGTGGCACCATTCTACCTAGGCAGCAGTGCTCTGTGGATAACAATATGCATCACTTTAACCAGTATATTATGCTACATGTGTTTGGCACTTTATAATTCCCCACGTGCAACAACAGTATGTAAGAAAGAAAAAAGCAGCGAAACGTCAGTCCCCCGAAGGCAGAGCTTTGGGGATGCTAGAAGCCGCGTGGGGATGTCTTCTATTGTTTTTCAGTAGGAACAGTAACAGTAGGCTTTGGTAAAGCAGACAAAAGCTAAAACAGCTCCAATTTTCCTATTCCTAAAGCTTCCCTTGCTTGGCAGCAGCTCTGGATGTGTGGGAAGGCCTTTGGGATATCTCTCTCCACGGCTGCCAGGTAGCTGCTTTTGCCGTGGATGATGTGGCTCTTCCTGTCAGACTCCCTCCACTTGGTCGATTCCTTACATAAGGATAAATTAATATTACATGTAAAAACAGCGGAGGTTATATGTGAGACCAAGGTGGTTTAATAACTGAGCACATTCAGCCCACTCCCTTCGGGGGAAAAAACCAATAAAGGTATTAACAAGGGAAATCGATGTTATCTTTGCAGACATTCATAAAGCATCACTAAAACAATCCCCACAATAACATTTGCCTTTTCATTCTCTGACTTGAGTTCCCTCTTCTGACCATGACTACTCAATATGCTCTCCATTCTCCGCAACTGAATGCGACAACAACAGTAGATTCAGTAGAGTAAACAAGGGAGACAGAGGAGATAAAATCTTTGCTCTGCTACGCACTGTCTTCTGAGCTTAAGCATTGTGGCTGAACAGTTTAAGCAATGAGAATCTGGTTCCATGCAGCTAGGGGGAGCCCAAACACAGCTGAATGTGCTCTGATAAATGAAATTCATTTAAATTTTCTGTCCCTCAGCTTTGAGAGTGTCTTTTGAACGTATCCCCTTTAATTGGCCCAGGGTAGAGGCTAGGCATCTCTGATTGAAGGATGGAAAAATAGATACAGAATTCCCCAGATACATTCTAGAGGTTTATATGATGTTTGTGTTTCTGAGATGAGACCCTGTTTCCTGCAGTTGTACACAGCAACAGTATCCAGAAAGATCATTTCATGGCTAGAAAAAGAAGAAAATTTAAGATGGGGACACGTTGCAACTGGCTTTTCTCTACATAACCCACTTCTGCATTTAATTCAATGGCTTCTGTTGTAGGATTTTTCCTTTTTTTTCAATATAGGGTTGTAATTACTCATACTAAAAAAAAGAGTGTGCGTGGATGTGTGTGTTTGGATTTCAGATACAATATTTAGATAAGGAGTTTATAACATGTAAATTAGTAACAGAAACCCTAAAACATTCAGGCTAGAAACACTTCCTGATTTACCAACAGGCAGATTATATATTGGGTGTTCAAAAGTCTATCCACCATGTTAGAAATAAGAAATGATTTGTTTAGTTTCCCCAAACAAATAATAAAATTTCCTTAATGCACAATGTGCTCAGTCATAACCTGAGAATCAAGAAAATATAGTAGAGTCTGGTATCTACTGTGTGAACTTAAGCAAGCTATTAACTTGACTGACCATAGTTCCTTATTTTGAAGTGGGAGTTATACTTCCTTGGGTTATTTTGAGGGTTAAATGGGTTTTGCACATTGCTCGGCACACCTAAGTGCCTGTTACTCCTAACCCTTATGAAGAGTCTGACATAGTACTTGGGTAAAGTAAGTACTCTAAATTTGCCGAAAAAAATGAATGAATAAATGAAAGAAATTTCATGTTCAATAATATCTTCATGGGATATATCTCAGGATAACATTTTCCTGACTGCTTCTCTCATCCTCTATTATTTTGAAACTTGGGTGGATGATTCCTCTTTCTTGCCTACTCCTTGATAGGAATGAGAACATCTCCAGATCTACTTTATTTTTAGACAGCTCCAAGCCCCAGCAAGATGAGGACTGTGGGTAGAAATGAGAGAGTCGTCATCACTGTTGGGAAGGGGGATATCAATGGTTTTGTCTCAGGGAAGAATAAAAAATATAAATACTAGTTTTGATTCCTCCAAATTATAGAGGAAGAAAGGAGGCTCACATTAGGGATACAGGGATAGCAACATTGAAAGGGAAGAAATACCAGCATGAAGCACTATAGGAGGTTGTAGAGGGAGAAAGCATATATCAAATAAGAAAAAGGGCGTGAGTTCTGGGAAAGGACTGATGACATGCGTGAGGGGAGGAAGAATATGCTGAAATATGTCAATGCGGCAAACTGGGGTAATAAAAAGGATCACAGAAAGAAACTGTGGTCTGGACTAGGAACTGTACAATTCCACAAGCAGGATGAACAGTAAGGAATAAACTAGAGACCAGCCATGCACAGGTGTTCTGTGTGGGGTGACTATATTACAGGTTGCCTAAAGGTCTCAGCCCCTGGGGTAGGAAGAAGTTAATGACACTATTCAGTCAGAAGAAGACAAAAAGATACCAGGTCAGGGACAAAGCTGGAGACTGGCTATTCCACAAGCAATTGCAGAGCAACAGAAGATAGAATCCCATTTGGAGGGTGGCACCATCAACAAAGATCAATGACACAGGCAGCTCAACCACTCAACTGGGGTAAAATCTTTTCAACTAAAAGGTCCTTCCCAGACTTACCAAACTCACTCCCTTATTTAGGCCCTAAAGATCAGGTCCAGTATTTCTGGCCTGGTTTTCAAAGCTAGAAGGGTCCCTGACACTGCTGTTGCTGTACTCAGAGAAGTGTCTAAGGACAGGTTTGGTTTCACTTTGGGGGATCATATACTCCCTTAGCCCTGTGTGTAAGGCTTCTCTCCTATCTATTTTTCCCTTTGTCTTCTCCCAGAGATAGATATTCTCCTGCAATAGGAACTAGAGTTCAGCAAGAAGCCTGTTTCCAGCCTTGGTGGTCCCCAGTGTCAGCCCGTGTGAAAAGGCAGGGAGGCCCTGTGGCTGGGCCCACCTATTGCAAAGACAAAGGAATCCCCTAAATAGGGATGCGTGCTAAGGGAAGATTTTCCAGTTAGTAAGAGTTTGCATTTCTCAGCATCTTAATTGTAAGTCTAATAATCTAACAGAATGTACAGAAAGATGCTACTAGTATTTCTGTACTTAAAATTATAGAAGTTAATAGGACATTATTTAAGACAAAGGAAAACTTTTCTGACTCTGGTTCATATGCATTTGTAAATCAGTAGAGTCTGGTTCATTTTGAGTTTGAGGAATGAAACGTTTTCCTAAAGGTAGTATGTGCACTGGCACCTAGAACAGCACCTGCACAAAGGAGATAATGGATGCTCATAGTTTACACACAGTGTGTAGCTCAAGTTGCCATCTTGAAACAAAACAGCAGCCAATACATTTTACAAACGCTTTAATTGTTGTGACTTTTAAAAAGCTGGGACAAAATTACTGAGATATGTGACTTCTCTGAGGGTGGTTACTAGCTCCAAAATTACATGATTAAATAATGTGTCCTTAGTTTTCTGAAACTTTTTCCAAGACAGAGAAGTATCAGTCCACCAAACACCTCACCGTGTTTCAGTTTTTCTATTTATAAAATGAAAACTGCAATTCAAACTCACAAAAATGCTGAGAGAACTAATGAAATGCCAAGGACGGGGAAAAAACATGCTTACGTGACTGCATGTATGTGATTATATATTTAGTAATACATAATTAAATGTATATTTTATATCTACGTAATTAACTCACTAATTTTTCTTTGACTTACCAGAGATGTAAAATGAGTTTATACATGGAGATGGGACTAGCTAACCTAGATTTTATTTTATTTATTTATTTTGGTGGGAACAGTTTCTCACTCTGTCACCCACGCTGCAATACAGTGGCACTATTACTATCACTGCAGCTTCCATTTCCCAGGCTCTAATGATTCTCCAACCTCAAGCTCCCCAGGAGCTGGGACTATAGGTATACACCACCATGCCTAACTAAATTTTTTTTTTTTTTTTTTTTTTTAATAGAGACACAGATCTTACTTTGTTGCCCAGGCTGGTCCTGAACTCCTGGGCTCAAGCAATTCTCCAGCCTCAGGCTCCCAAAGTCTTGGGATTAGAGGTGTGAGCCACTGCACCAGCCCTAACCTAGGTTTTAGCTCACTAGCTGTGTGACGTTGGCCAAACCACTAACTTTTTCTGAATCTTAATTTCCATGAGTCTCTGACATTAAAATTGATATAAAAATACTGTGTAAACAGCAACATATTTTATGAATGTACATTTTGCTGGACCTAATGGATGCAGGAGTATAAATTCATACAGTGGAAAGACACTAAGTCACAGGTGAATTTCTTTGTAGCAGACAGATGCTTAAACTTAGATTTCAAAGATTAGAACACAGAGGAATTAAAAGTAAATAGCATAAGGCCTTATGCAGTAAATAAGAACATAAATTATATGTGTTATAGAAATGTTAAGTATTTCCCCCTTCTACCCAAAGAACAAGCAAGGACTTTTAAATACAGAGAGAAAAAAAAGAGTAGAAAGAAAAGGCTACCAATACTGCCTGATATGAAGCATATTCTTATACAGATGCATTTCCTGAAGACATTCAGGATCATGTTAACAGAACTGGACAAGGCAGCAGAGATGATATGGACTGGAGACACCAGTGTTTTGCTTTTCATTTCCTTCCTTTAATACAGTCGCTGGACTCTGACTCTGCCATGCTCCCACTACCTTCCTCTAATATGCTACCATCTCTTTATTTTCTCCACTTCTTCCCTTTGACATTTTCCTTTCCTTTGACTCTCACTCTTTCTACTACCATTGTAAAGTATAAAAACATATAGCTGATACATTCACATGGGAAGGTGAGTGTATTACTTCTCTGGTGATATACCCATTTGACTCATGTGCAGCTGCTCCAAGAATCCTAATAATCCTAAGATACTCAAAGAAGTTAAGAGCTTGTATAAATTAGTTCAACCATTGTGGAAGACAGTGTGGCAATTCCTCAAAGACCTAGAAATAGAAATTCCATTTGACCCAGCAATACCATTACTGGGTATATGCCCAAAGGATTATAAATCGTTCTACTGTAAGGACATATGCACACAAATGTTCACTGCAGCACTGTTTACAATAGCAAAGACTTGGAACTAACCCAAATGCCCATCAATGATAGACTGGACAGGGAAAATGTGGCACATATACACCATGGAATACTATGCAGCTATAAAAAATGATGAGTTCATGTCCTTTACAGGGACATAGATGAACTTGGAAACCATTATTCTCAGCAAACTGACACAAGAACAGAAAATCAAACATGCGCATGTGCTCACTCATAGGTGGGTGTTGAACAATGAGAACACATGGACACAGGGAGGGGAGCATCACACACTGAAGTCTGTGGGGGGATCTAGGGGAGAGACAGCAGGGGGGTGGGGAGTTGGGGAGGGATAACATGGGGAGAAATGCCAGATATAGGTGATGGGGAGGAAGGCAGCAAACCACATTGCCCTGTATGTACCTATGCAACAATCTTGCATGTTCTTCACATGTACCCCACAATCTTAAACGAAATATATGTGTATACACACACACACACACACACACACACACACACATATATATATGAGTTTAGTTCAAGGTGACACAGCCAGTGATAGAGGAGCCAGGGTTGAAATTCAAACCTGGATGGCTTCAGTGACTATGTTCCTCTCCAAAAACTGAAAGGAAGTGTTTTGGGAGCATGAGGTTTGAAGTTTGGCAGGAAGTTGTGAAGAAGACAACCAAGGAAATGTTAGTTGGCAGCAACTCCTTTCTTTACCTTGGTTTTTTTCTGGGATGCAAGCTCAGATGAATACAAGGATAAAGGCAGCCTAACAAAAGACCTCATTAGGCTGATGAACAGGACTATTGAGAAAAGGATGAAAACTACTCTATGGAAGGAGAAGTCAATATCAAAAGTTTGCTTTGGAGTAGACGAAATCTGATCTGCAACTGGAATCATGGTGGAAAGAATGAGTCCTATCCCCCATCCCCTAAAGCTATAGCAGGCATACCACTTGTCCATCTAGTGACACTGAGCTCAAGGCTAGATTTGTACACATTGGCTTGATGTGTTCAGGAAGCCTTTTTTCTGTTCTTCATTGTGTTCTTCCAACATATTCATAAAGAAATATAATCCATGCCGGCTCACTTTTAGAGGATGCTATTGTAGTTACCTCCTGCCTTTGTATTACACATGTTCCACCTGCAAGCAATCATCCTTTCTTTCCTCCCTCCATCCCTCCCTCCCTCTCTTCTTTCCTTTCCTCCCTTCTTCCTTCCTTTCCCTCCTTCCCTCCCTTCCTCCTTCCCTCTTTCCTTGCTTCCTTCCTTTCCTGCATTTCTTTCTTCTCTCATTATTTCTTCCTTTCCTTCCTTCCCTTCTCAAATATTTATTGAGGCTCTTCTATATGCACTGTGGTAGGCACTGGTGAAGAGGTTCTGCTTAACTGTGGTTCCCATGGGCCTTTTGTCTCCAATGTTCTTCTGTATTATTCTTTTACACATAATTTTAAAATGAATCCTTTCAGTCAAATGCCACATTCAGATTCTCCATCCTCACTGTCTTTGAAAAAGATCATCCATCTACTCTTTTAAATAGTAGCTTTTCCTACAGGTCTAACAAGAATGTATATGCAATAAAAGTTTTGTCCTTAACCTGGACATGAATCATTAAGGAATTTAAAGATAGACTTTATCACCGCCCTAAAACTTTAGGTATAATTTTGTTCCTGGGCATGTAGATACATTTTTTTTTTTGGAAATATAGCCATAGTTTACATCAGATTTGCAAAGGGGTCTATAACCTAAAAATAGTTAAAAACCTCTGAGCTGTTTGAATGTAATAGTGATAAAATTTATAAAATTTGTTCTTCATCTAGGCTTAACATTACAGCTCTTTCTCATATTTTATCTGATTTCCTGATGATCACAATTGTGATGAACACAAATGAAGGCTATTATCACTGAGTATATCTTGATGGTACATTTTTAAAGTTTGGCCTGTCTTAACATGATATAAAAAGAATTTGGATTACTCAGCAAAAGGGACTGATGTAAAATTTAATTTACAATGTATATCTTACTTCAAATTAACATAGTGTAAACCCTATTCGATGAAAAGTCTTTTGATGCACTCACAAAGCATTAAAGCACATCTTTATGGGACTGCTTGGTGAAAAAACTAGTGTTTCAAAGTAACAAAAATTAGCAATTATTTTAGCCAGCTTTGCTTGCTACAGCCCCATATACATGATTAGTAAGGGAACTGGATTTGTAGACACTGGTGTCTGATTTAGAGCTGATGACACTTGACACAGTAACAGTGATACTCTTGGGGGTAATGTACCCAAATTATCCCTCTTTCTACGTTTACACAGAGAAGCAGAACATTCATCATCTATTCTTGCCTTTTCAATGTAGTGGGGCGGGGGTGCATAAGAAGCAACCAGTGCTTACAATCTGAGAGAATTAGCCAGCCTCAACCTAGGAAGAAACTCAGGGGTCAAACTGTCTCCTGGAGGCTCAGATGCACTTGAGCCAGGCTCCTTGTCCTTTTACCATAGGGAGGTCAGACTCACACAGCCCAAAAAAAGCAGAACAGGAATTAAGAACTCAATGTCCTTGAGTTCTGTAAATAAAAATTGAACCACTCATCACATCATTTTTACTTCTGAAGTCAAGTTTTAGTGAAAATACAAGGTTAATGATCCTAGAAACTAGATTTCAGTGTGAAATATGCTTTGGCATAGCCGTGTTACATTAGTGGCATATTGAGAAAAGAAACTGAGAACAGCTTATAGAGGAAAATTAGAAATACTGCATACTAGTCAATTCATTCATTAATTCACTCAACAAAAATGTATGTGGCCCACTGCAAGATATGTATCCAAATGAAGTGAAAACCTATGTTCACACCAAAACCTTTACTCTGATGTATAGAACAGCTTTATTTATAACTGCCCCAACTGAGTATGTCCGAGGGATGTGAATCGGAACAACTCCATCTTAAATAGGAGCTGGGCAAAATGAGGTTGAAACCTACTGGGTTGCATTCCCAAATGATTAAGGCATTCTAAATCACAGGATGAGACAAGACGTCAGCACAAAATACAGACCATGAAGACCTCGCTGATAAAACACGTTACAATGAAGGAGCCGGCCAAACCCCACCAAACCCAAAATGGCATGAGAGTGACCTCGGGTTGTCCTCACTGCTACACTCTCACCAGAGCCATGACAGTTTACAAATGCCATGGCAATGTCAGGAAGTTACCCTATATGGTCTAAAAAAGGGAGGTGTGAATAATCCACCCCTTGTTATCAAGAAATAACCATAAAAATGGACAACCAGGCTGGGTGTAGTGGCTTATGCCTGTAATCCTAGCACTCTGGGAGGCTGAGGATGTGAATCACCTGAGGTCAGGAGTTCGAGACCAACCTGGCCAATATGAAGAAACCCCATCTCTACTAAAATTACAAAACATTAGCCAGGCATGGTGGACAGCACCTGTAATCCCAGCTACTCCGGAGGTTGATACAGGAAAATCACTTAAACCTGGGAGGCGGAGGTTGCAGTGAGCCAAGATCCTGCAACCACACTCCAGCCTGGGAAACAAGAGTGAAACTCCATCTCAATCAACCAATCAGGACAACTAGCAGCCCTCTGGGCTGTCCTGTCTATGGAGTAGCCATTTTTTTATTCCTTTACTTAATTAATAAACTTGCTTTCCCTTTGTACTGTGAACTTGCCCTGGATTCTTTCTTGTACAAGATCCAAGAACCCTCTTCTTGGGGTCTGGATCAAGACCCCTTTCCTCTCAAATATTTCTGGTGACCATGAAGAGACTGTAGTGCAGAAACTCTGACCCAACAGCCACCTTTGGGTAAGTGTTGGGGTCCTGTAACATCTTTCTGGTGACCACAAGAGCAACTATATATGGCAGAAACCTCCAAACCAAAGCCTGACTTTGAGTAAGTAGTGGGGTCCATTAACATCTTTCTAGTGAATCACCAAAGGGACAATTCTGAGGAGACGCCCAGTGACCCAAAAGAGACCGCAGCACTGAATGAATGACTATGGGTAAGTGGTGGGGTACCCAAGTAAAAAATGGGTTGGGTTAGAGGCCTAACTTAGGGGAGTTACAGTCTCTCTAAGACAGAGTGGGTTACAGGTCCCTCTTAGTAGAAGGCAAGGATGCTTGACCGACCTCGGGTTAGAGGCCTGACTTAGGAAGGTTAGAGTCCCTTCTAAGATTTAGAGCTCAGTAAAGTCCCTCTGGACTAAGAACAGGTTACTGCTAATTAATCTGCCTGGCACAGCTGATGGCTGTGGGTGACAGGGTTAGGAATGTACAGGAAAGTGGGATATGGGGAGGTTTTTCCTCCATAAAAAGGGAAATGAGAGCTAACAAGACTGCTGAAAAAGATCCCTTTGCTATTGAGAAGCAGCCGCCTGAACTTTTCATTGTTGCTACAAGGAGTGAGTCTTTTCTCTGACCTCCCTGAGCGCTCCACCTGCCCCACCCTAACACAGGCAATACTTTCCTTCTTTCCTTTCCTTTTTTTTTTTCAATCTTTTCTGTTACTCAGCACGACCATCTTGCCCAGAGACCACATGTTGAAACTCCTAGTTGGAGGCTGGATTAAAGATGACAGGGCCCATCTGAGGGCAAATTCAAGCCTTGCCAGTTTGATACTGGGGGCTAAGCAGAGTGACTAATGTCTACATTTAATCACATGTATTTTGCTCTAGCCAGAATGAAAAAAAAATAATTTCCTTTATGATGTGGCTTTACCCCCAGGGTAATGGTGCCACAAGCTGGATCACTAGGGCCACTCAAAGAACAGGAACCCAGAAGTCTGGCATGCCCAACAAAAGGGTAAAAATTTCTTACCAGGTAGATTTCTGGCTTCTCTCTGTGCCAATGGTGAATAAATGGTAAAAATAAAATAAAAATTAAAAAAATCTGTTTATCTCCTCTGTAAAGTTTGGATTAACACAAAAAACAATTTTAAGGCTAGTCTTAAGCTGCTGTATTTTGTGGTATGAACTTGTTTTTCTGTGGAATAAAACATGAGCTTAGAATACTTACAAGCCCACTTTTCAAGATGACTCAGCAAATCGGTCAGTAACAAAGTTGGTTGTAGGTCTCTAAAACAACCAAAAAGCTGGATGAAGTCTCCACGTTGTTTAATGTCCTTGGAAGCTTGACTTTTTAACCACATGGCAGCACTTTCTCTTAGTCTCTGCCTTTCAAGGAGCAGGAATCTTAGGGTTCATGTCACAGCTAGCTCTAAACATCATATTAAATAGTTACAAGCCTTTGCAAGCTCAAAATTAACTACTCTAGGCTTCTTCTAGGAAAGAAAGTGGGGACTGCCCCACCTTGTAGCTCAGTAACTAAAATTTCTGCACTTTCACAGTGTCTGTCCAGGTTCAATTCCCCACTTACGAAGTAAGTAGTTTCTGATTTAATATCCACGTGAGCTTGTCTATTCTCTTCTCCATGAACTATCTTAAATTTACCTTTCTCTAAGTACGTAGGAGGTTACCTTTGGCAAGGTTCAGAAGTTAGAAATATGGCCATTTGGCATGGCTCAAGTTGGGCTAATAAGAGATCCAAAAGGATTTTTTTAAAGAGCACTATGGTTAAAAGTCAGCGTAATTAAAAGTGAATAAACAAGCGATAAATCTACTTTCTGTTTTACTCTTCTTGAAACTTGTTTTTCTGGAAAAAGGTTTTCTTCTCAGTTGACTGAATTATTTTTCTCCATTTTTTTGCCTTGATACTCTTAACGCACACAAGAGGCCCTAAAATAACTTCTGGTAGCCTGGGAATGTGCCACAGATCCCATTTTGGGAAAAACAAACAAACAAAACCTCTGTTTTCCTCATTAAATCCCAGGAATTAAAAGCAAATAGATCCCTCTCAAAAATCAAAGGCTCTGTTTTGCTTTGCATTGTGTTATCTGACGGCTTTGAGTTTTGGGAGTATCAGAAATTACTTCACATTATGAGAGCACTTTGGTGTGTAATAACTAGGTAGGAAATAGACTTTAAGTGATGGCTAATAGTAGTTATGAAGGGATACTTGTCTCTTTCCACACTTGGACCAGAGAATCATGCTCTTGGCCACCTGGAAGAAAAGAAAATACCACCACTCCCACTGAGAGATGAGAATCCGATGAGAGATGGGCATTTTCCAAAATGGGCTGATTGGCTTTGGGTTGCTTTGCAATTAAATGCAAAGTAAAAGCACTGCACCATATTCTCCTGCAGTATTTTCCTCCTTTTGGCAATCCAGGAGCCAGTATAAAATGGTGCTCTTAATTTTGGGGATCTGTCTTTGCCTTCAGCTGCTTATTTGGCCCTAGAAACACATGCTTTCTGGTCCTATTCCTCCAAGTGCCCCACCCTAAAGATAGTAATCTGATTAAGAAAGTGGCAAATAAAAAATCTTAGAAGTGCTAAATCTTCTTTCTGTCTGTGCATTTATTTGTTCTTGTATATTTATACATAAAAGAGCTCTGACTTAAAAAAATAAGTGCTTAAATATTTTGCCAGAATAATAGAAAGTAATGCCTTTTTGTTCACATGACTTTAAGTAATCTTTTGGAAATAAAGACAGTTTTAAAGATTATTGGTAAACTAAAATGTCTTGGAAATGTAGACATTTGGTCTAAATTAAGGTCAGATATTATATTTGCTAAATACTTTAAGGTCAAACTGTTTCTTTGACTTTACAAAACTGTTCAGTTTACCTACCTTTAAGCCCTTAGATTCAAGATAAGCCCTGGGGATACGTGGAATTAGCCATGCCCCTCCTACCTATACAAAGAAAATTATAAAGAAAGAGATTTTATGTAAGAAAGGATCTTGTATGGTAAATTCTTGCCCTAAAGTAAAATGACCAGTTGTTTAAAAAGAAGGATGTTTAGGGCAAGTCAGGAAGTCTAAGAATGTCTCAGATTGTCTGTATAAGTCATGAACAGATTTGTGAAAGGGAATGTATGCAAGAAATGTTGTCCAATTCAAAGGATGTTAAGCATCCTAAATGCTTCATAAAATGCCACTATAACTCTTACTGTACATCTTGCCTGCTTAAGGAAAGGCAAGCCCAGGGCACATGTGGAGTTAGCCATGCCCCTTAGCTATGTTGGAGAGTAAGCTCTTATCTGCATTCTGCCTGGTGTGTCCTAGGCTAGGCCCCACATCTAGTACACAATTTAAATTGCTTATTAATCAGGTTTTCACCAAAAGTAAAATTTAGTCACTAAAAGTTAACACTGTAATATGTAACTGAGACTACTGAGGAAACAATTTTACATGTAAGGTGTGTAAGGAAACTAAAATGTACTTTTGGTTAAAGATCATAAGACGACACGGGAATGTGGATTTTTTTGCGTAAAGAGTTAAATAATTGTTTTAAGTTAGATGAAGTAAAGCTAAAGGTTTGAACAGTTGTAAAAGGTTTATAAAAATTAATTGTAAGAGATTCTGCATGTGAACATACCAACTAAAGTTAAAGGGGTATTATTCAGGTTTTCCATAAACTAAATATTGGAATAAAAGCACAGCAGGTTTTTCATACAGCACTGATCTGCTCTTTTGCAATAATAATAAAGGGTTAAAAAAGGTTTATAAGAATCTTACCTTATTGTTAAACATTGAAATTGGGTAAATATGTCTTTAAGGTGTTATTAAAAATCGGATTTGGGTTTGACATCAATAATGCACTAATGCAACAGTGACATTTGGCTTATCTGGTATGAAAATCATACAAGAAGCATTATCAAATATGCAGTGTTGTTTGGTTTTCCTTAGGGTGTATTTGTATGAATATGTTATTGGTATGTGTTCTAAAATAATGGGAAATTCCTATCATTCTAATGACTTAGTTGTAGGTTTTTAATAATTATAATTCTTACATAAAATTATTGTATGCCACAAGGTTAACCACATTTCTTTGTCAATTGTGTTTTTGACTATGACTGTCCTAAGATGCTTTGTCATTCACGGACAATTGTTGTTCTGTTTTAAACTTCATCGAAAGGTGGTTCATAATCAACTATAGAACTCTAACAGGTGTACTTAAATACAAGTTTCTAATAGCTTTGGAAATTGTAACATTAGAATAGAAGAAACAACTTTCGGAACTCTCATGAAGAGCTGGAATGTTCATGAATATCAATCAGAACAGGAGTTAACTGAATTAACAGAACCAATAGAAAACAGAAGTAATCTTTTTAGCTTTGTTTAAAATGCTGCTGATTATTTGTTTTTCAAAATCAAGGAAACTTTTCTTTTGAGCTATTTACAGCTTGTAGCAACTGAGTAAAGTACACTCTGGTGAACAAAATTTGGAGCATATTTGCTTCTCTCTACCTAATTTCTCCAGAACATGGAAACTAGTTGAGTTTTCTTAACTTATGGCAATAGAGTTATTAGAGTTATTTGTGTAAGTACAATAAGAATCTGTTTTATTTTGTAACAGGACACAATTAGAAAAACTGATTATTATGCCAAGGCTTTGACTGGAATGGTGTGTTTTCCTTTAAAGAATTAAACTTGACTTACAAAGCCAATAAAAGCCCCTTGGGGAACTGGCCTCATACCTTGACTACACAGTCCTGGTACAGAGTTTCTCATCTGTGGTGAGTAAAGAACGTCACTTTCTGACAGGTCCAGAAGCTCCAAGTTATCTTGGAAGCTCAGGAGGAAAAAATTTACCCAACTTACAGGTATTTGAAGGTAAAAACCCATGGCTGGGCTCGGCTCTAAAAATGTCTTATCTGAAATTTCTTCTATGAAAAAAGAGTTCCATCAAAATCAATTTAAAAAGAACTTATGTGGAAAATAATTATTCTTGATGAACTTTATACAAATTATCAGGCCAAGTATAATAAAGCAAATCAGTCATATTATGATTTGTCTTTAGTAAAAATGGGAAAGTAGAGAAAGAAATATTATATTTAAAGAACTACAGTACACTTGTTATTAAATTCTAGTCTCACTGGTTTTTACATTTGTTTCTGCAGTTTAGGCTAACTTTGCTTATTCCTGTAAACCAAACAATGATCTCTACTATTGCTCAGAAGAAAAAAGACGGACAGGTAATGTAAAAATCTGAAACAGTATTCTAATTCTGGGCATATTACAATCAGCTAACAATCCCATATCAGCTCAGTTCCAACAGCTGCCTTGTTTATGAAAAGCCTTCTAACTTTATTTGCTTGGAATAACTTTACTTATATTGCTTTACTCTTGTGAATATATTGGTATTATACTCTTTGTGTAGGAATACAGAACAAGGTTATTCAATGTTTTCTTAAACTAAACACTTATTAATCTTCCAGATACCACCTCTCATTGAAACTCAAGAGTCCTGAATGCCCCTTGCCATACTGATGTTTTCTGACTGAGCTCCTCTCTACCATGAACACAAGATAACTGATAGGCAGAAATATTATCACCCCTATTCAGCCTGAAGAAGTTACAGAAGATGGATTTTCATCCCTCTGCAACCGTTAAGATTAAGAGTTCTCTTATAAAAGGGATGGGGGAAATGTCAGAGACATGTGAATGAGACTGACTCCATCTAGTTGTCTGTCTGTTTTTCGAGAACGAGACTTGCTCTGTCACCCAGGCTGGAGTGCAGTGGCACAATCTTGGCTCACTGCAACCTCCAACTCCTGGGTTTGAGGGATTCTCTTGCCTCAGCCTACCAAGTAGCTGGAATTACAGGCACGTGCTACCTCACCCGACTAATTTTTCATTTGTATTTTTAGTAGAGACAGGGTTTCACCACATTGGCCGGGCTGGCCTCATGCTGACCTCAGGTGATCTGCCCACCTCAGCCTCCCAAAGTGCTGGGATTATAGGCATGAGCCACTGCGCCCAGCCACATGCCCATCTTAAATAGGAGCTGAGCAAAATGAGGCTGAAACCAACTGGGCTGCATTCTCAGATGGTTAAGATATTCTAAGTCGCAGGATGGGACAGCTCAGCACAAAACACAGATCATAAAGACTTTGCTCATAAAACAGGTTGCAGTGAACGACCTGGCCGAAACCTACCAAAACCAAAATGGCCATGAGAGTGACCTCTGGTTGTCCTCACTGCTACACTCCAACCAGGGCCATGACAGTTTACCAATGCCATGGCAACATCAGGAAGTTACCCTCTTTGGTCTAAAAAGGGGAGGCATGAATAATACATCCCTTGTTATCATATCATCAAGAAATCACCATAAAAATGGGCAACCAGCAGCCCTCAGGGCTGCTTTGTCAATGGCATAGCCATTCTTTCATTCCTTTACTTTCTTAAGAAACTTGCTTTCACTGTGAAGTGCAGATTTGCCCTGAATCCCCTCTGGCATGAGAACCAAGAACCCACTCCGGGATCTCGACTGGGCCCCCTTTCCTGTTAACAAATAGACTTCTGAATGCCCTCTACTGAGAGATGAATAAATACATCGTAGTGTATCTATACAATGGGATATTACTTGGTAATAAAAATGAACAAAATACTGATACACGCTACAACATGGATGGATATCAAATGCATTATATTAATTGAATAAGCCAGAATGAAGCTCTAATATTGTATCACTCCATTTATATAACATTCTGGCAAAGGCAAACTATAGGGACAGAGAACAAATTAGTAATTGTCAGGGGTAAAGGCTTAACTAAAAAAGGCTAGCATGTGTATGTGTGTGTGTGGGGTGTGGATGTCAGTGTGTGTGGTGTATGTGTTCATACGGGTTGACAAAAATATTCTGTATTTTGATTGTAATGGTGTTATACTACTCTGCATTTATCAAAACACATGGCACTCTATCCCAAAAAGACACATTTTATTGCATTTGTATTTTTAAAAAATTTGAAAAAGGTGGCAATAAAGTATTTTAAGTTCAAAAGCAATTTCAGTTGACATTTTGTATTTCCTGGACTCCTTGAGAAGTTTGAAGGTGAAAAAGCAAACAAAACAAAAATAAAATACAAAAATCTTTTTCCTTAACCTTAAATTTCACAATATAATGAACAAGATAAACTCGTAGGGAAAAATATAAAGTTTCCAGATGGTACACCATCTCAACATAACGGTATGTGCAATCTAAAGTACGTGAAAGATCAATTATTACTGGAATAGATGTTCCCTTCCGGGTCAATTTTACCTAAGATATATTCTTACAGTTGTTAACTTTTGCAGCTAAAACAAAACCAGCTCCCCAAAAGTAAAAGCTGGGGTTCCCATGGCTGACTCAGTGGCTCTCCATCCTAAGGTTCAGTGTGGGGCTGGGGGTGCTGTAGCCCCTCTCTTTTCCCACCTCATTATCTGAACCACTGTTATTCAGCAAGATGTGGCCTCTACCCCTGCTATTCTCTTTTCCCTACAGCTATACTGATTCCACAGTGGATAACACATTCTCCTCCCAAGAACTCATGGTTTTGGGGGGTGTCAGTGGGATATCAAGTGAAGTGAACAGCTTTTGGGGACCACAGAAGGGGCAAGGGTTATTTCTTTATCTATGATGGAAATATAGACTTGATAGTTTTTAAAAATGGCTAAACTGCACTTCTTGTGAGCTTTTTTTCCCCCGAATTTTCCATCCCCTGGGAGCCCTTTTAGCAGCTCCCTCCCTGCCTTATCTCACCAACTATAGTAATGAGCTCCAGGGGGACCTTGCTACTGCCTTTGAAGTAATACATTTCTCTGAATTTCTTTGAAATTTCTCTTCCGTACATTGTTTGTTTCTGGTTTATTCTGACTGTCTCTTGTAGAAGGGGGTCTGACAGTTGTTGGAGGGAGGGGAGGTCCAACATGACAGCTCAGGAATGTGTAAATTGAACAACAACAGAAACACAAACAAAACAAAGTAAGAAAGAAAGAAGAGGGGAAGAGAAAAAGACCTCGATGCCCACTGCCAGTTCAGGAATGTAAGCCCTTTCACTGGAGTTACTGAAGCATCTTGCAGGCTGCAGGCAGAGGATGACAGCCAAGGACAGATGCAGCTGGGATGCCTGAAGCTGTCACTGAGGCAGTGGCCTGCTAGAGACAGGTTCTAGGGACAGCAGAAGGACAAGCCCAGGGGAGGAGCACAGAGGCAGAGCAGGAGAGGAACTCTGCCCTCTACTCCACTCCCTGGGTTGGTTGGTTGGTTTGTTTGAGACAGAGTTTCCCTTTTGTTGCCCAGGCTGGAGTGCAATGGCTCTATCTCAGCTCACTGAAATCTCTGCCTCCTGGGTTCAAGCAGTTCTCCTGCCTTTTTAAGCATAAGGATCCTGCATCTAAAATAGTTTAGGATCCCCACATGCCAAGCAGAGGAATACACAGCACATCTGTTTTAATCTTTATATTTTCTACATGGAGAGACCTAAACACTTTTTTGAAAATTCAAGAGACGGGAGATTTGATTTAGCATTCAGGAGACCCGAAGGAAGTTATAAAATGCAGAAAGAAATCTGGTCCAGAACCTTGATTTAGCCATCTACTAGCACTCGGGATGAAAGAATTAAATTTCAGTCTACAGAGAATTAATCAGCCACTATCTCCAATTGATTAGATTGCAACTTGATGGTGCAGTAGTGGGAATATAAAGAAAACCAGATTGCACTGGCCCTTGAAACATGAAGAGGGCTATCCCCTCCCAGGAAATTCAGTGTGAAATAAAAAGCCAGACTGACAAAGTCAGTACAATGTTATTTGGCTTTATTTTCATAAAAATACTCGTCTGAGAAGACCATTACATTTGGAAATGAGGGTTAGAGGTCAGAGGCCCTCAGGGAAACTCGTGATGCTCTCACAGAGCAGCAGAAGGCAGAGTGCAACTTTCCCAGTTGAAAGGATGCTGGGAGATTTCACTTCTGCTCTTCTGGGCTCCTTTTGAACATTTGCCTGTGCTTTTGTTACCACATCTCAGACTCATATCTGAACATGGATTCCTAATTTCCTTAACCCTAATTCTTGCCCTACACAGTTAATTAAAACTGTATAATCATCCTCAACTCCTCTAACATCTTTCTTGCCCTCCTGAGGTAGTCTCCAAGTCTTTTTTCTTTTGTGAGATATTTTATCTTTGTTTGTTTTGTTTTGCTATCACTTAAAGTCCCTATCGCCACCTATGTAAACTCTGTCCACACTCTTTAAATGTTCTCTCACTGGCTCCCTCCTACCCTTTACCACTCCCCAATTTAGCTGGGGGAGCATTTTCAGTTGTGTTCTTTTGCCTCTGTCTCCCCACATGAAGGGCAGATCCATGTTTACACCCTTTTTTATTGGTCCAGGAATCATGGATTGCAGCTAAGAGTTTCTAAAGTCTCATCAGAGTGAACAGCAGATAACAAAAACAGATTCTTTTTTAGCTAACATGCGATACTCAACAAAAATTAAATTTGTAATAATTATATAGAGAAAGTCTCAATCAATTCCGATGAATGAACATTAGAATATGTTCCCTAACTCTACTGCAATAAAGTTACAAAACAATAATTAAAAAAAGAGGCAAAAATATTACCAAGTCCTGAAACTAATAAGCCTGATATTAAATTACCCTTGGGCTTGAGCAGAAATCATAAGAGAAATTATAAGACAATTAGAAGTGAATGACAACAATATCTTTGCATATGAAATCTTGCAGGGCACAACTAAAGCAGAAATCAGAGGAAAATGTATAGCTTTAAGTACATTGATCAGCAAACATAAACAAAGACATTGAAATAAAATGAGCCATGAATCCTACTTGATTCATGGAAAAGAGAAGAATGGACCAAACTGAAATAAAGAGATTATTATTAATAACGTAGGCAGAAATCATGAAACATTGAACGAAAGTACAGTTATGAATATGACTAAAAGCTAAAGCTACTTTTTTTAGGACTAGTTAAACAAATATCCAGTAAGAGTGAGGAAAACAAATATCCAATAAGAGTGAGGAGAGGAAAAAGACAGTATTTTTTTTTTTCTTTTTTTTTGAGACAAGGTCTTTTTCTTTTTCTTTTTTTTTTTTTTTGAGACAGGGTCTCACTCTGTCACCTAGGCTAAAGTGCAGTAACATGATCTCAGCTCACTGTAACCTCCGCCTCCTGGGTTCAAGCGATTCTTGTGTTTCAGTCTCCTGTGTAGCTGGGATTACAGGCGTGCACCACAACATTTAATTAATTTTTGCATTTTTTCATAGAAATGGGATTTCAACATGTTGACCAGGCTGGTCTCAAACTCCCAACCTCAAGTGATCCTCCTGCTTTGGCCTCCCAAAGTACTGGGATAACAATTATGAGCCACTGCATCCATCCTCCGGCAGTATTTTCAGCTATACAAAATAACAAAATAAAAATCTAGACATAGCCAGAAATAGCACAGCAATTAAGAAAAAAAAATACCTCAACCACTAAATTCACAACCACTACATTCACTAAAACATGTGAAAACACAGATGAACTATGTTTCTGAAAAAATATATAAATTACTGTGGCTGTTTATTCTTTCTATAAACATTCACATGTGCTTCCAGAATCTTGCCACTCCTTCATAGAAGTGAAGTCTATTTCCACTCGTTTAAACAGGGCAGGTATATGCCTGCTCTGAAGAGAAGAATTTGGCTATAGATAGTCATAGAAATTCCCATGCTAGGGCTGGGCGCTGTGGCTCAGGCCTGTAATCCCAGCACTTTGGGAGGCCGAGGTGGGCGGATTACGAGGTTAAGAGATCAAGACCATCCTGGCCAACATGGTGAAACTTGGTCTCTACTAAAAATACAAAAATTAGCCAGGCATGGTGGCACATGCCTGTGGTCCCAGCTACTTGGGAGGCTGAGGCGGAAGAATCATCTGAACCCAGGAGGCGGAGGTTGCGGTGAGCCGAGACTGCCCCACTGCACTGCAACCTGGCAACAGAACAAGACTCCATCTCAAAAAAAAAGAAAAAGAAAAAAAAAAGAAATTCCCATGCTATGTTCTTTCTCTCTGAGAAACCCACCATCATGTTGGAAGCCAAACTAGCTGATATAGTTAGAATACATGGAAAAACCAGATGGAGAGGCCCACAAGAAAAAGAGCAGTGGCCTTAGCTGAAAGCTGGTATCTACAGTCAGATATGTGAACAAACGAGCCTCTGGCTAATTTCAGCCCTGGTTCTTCAATTCTTCCCGCTAAGGAGCATCATCACTCAGGGACCAGCCATCCCACCATAATCCTGTCTGAATTCTTGACCCATGCTATCTGTGAGGGAAAAAATAATTATTTTTCACCCCTATTTTGGGGTAATTGGTTATACAGCTATAGTAATTGAAACAATTGCCAAACCTAAGACAAAATTAGCAAACTGAGTTGATCAGGCTGGCGTGGTGGCTCATGCCTAAAATTGCAGCACTTTGGGAGGCCAAGGCAGGTGGATCAGGAGGTCAGGAGTTTGAGACCAGGCTGACCCACATTGTGAAACCCCGTCTCTACAAAAAATACAAAAATTAGTTGGATGTGGCGGCATGTGCCTGTAATCCCAGCTACTCAGGAGGCTGAGGTAGGAGAATCGCTTGAACCTGGGAGGTGGAGGTTGCAGTGAGCCGAGGTCATGTCACTGCGCCACTGCACTCCAGCCTAGGCAACAGAGCAAGACTGTATCTCAAAAAAATTAAAAAAAGGGGGCAGTATTAACCACTTCACTTATGAGCATAGATGAGCAAATCCTAAATAATTATGTGACCAAATCCAAGAGACTACTAAGAAAATAAATTTGTCAAGCAATATTTATCCTGAGAGAAAAATGGTTGTTTAACATCAGAACATCTATCGACATAAGGCATCCTATTAGTGGCCTAAAGGAGAAAAAAAGAGTCATATGTTTTTCTCAATAAATGTAGAAAAATGACTTTAAATTAAGTGTAATACATACTTATGAATATAAGCAAAACTAAACAAATAAACCAAAAATCTCTCAAATATCTGGACTAAGGCACTTCTAGAACTTTATAAAGAGTGTATGCCAAATCTATAGTAAATATTCTGCTCAAAGAAAATTCACTGTATGCATTTTCTTAGAGATCTAGAAAAAAGATAAATATGCCCATTAACTCTGTCCCTGTTGGATATAGTACTAGAAGTTCTAGCAAACACAAAAGCACAAGGGAAAAAAAGTGAGACAAGGACTGAAAAAAGGTAGCACAAACTGATAACTATTTGCATATGTACGATCATTTACATAGGAGAATCAAGAGTTTTTTTACAGATTTCAAAATAAACTTCTGAAATACTGATGTGTAAGATCAACTTGCACATACTAATGGCATTAATCAAAACCAGTAATGCCAATTTAGAGATATGATAGAAAATAAGAACCACTCACAATAACTACAAAAAAAGTATCTAAAAATTACCTTGACCAAAAGTTCACAAAGTATTCATAAAGAGAAATTTTAAACTCTATTATATGTCATAAGCATAAATTTAAATACAAGCTGATACCTTATTCATGAATTAGATACCTTATATTTTAAAGGTGTGTATTATCAATAAATTCATTTCAAAGTTAAACATAATTCTCCATAAAAATTCCAGAATCAGAATTGTTTTAATGAAATTCAATGAATTTATTCAAGACTGTATATAAAAATTAAAATCATAGATTCCTAAGTTAATTTTCAAAAAGTAGACCAAAGAAAACCTGACAGTCTTTAAGACACATTGTAAAACTCTAATAATAAAAACATGAAACTACCACAGAAATAAACAAACAGACCAAATTAGATAGAATAAAGTATGTATAAAGATTTCTGTAATCATACAGGAACTAAAGACATAATAGAACAATAATAGATACCTATAAAGGAATAATTGTGTAAAATATATTTGAGAGAGAGAGATTCATTTATGGATAACAACAAGGTTGAACTCCCTACCATATACTATACACAAAAGTAAATTTCAAACATGTGGAAACTAAAAGAGTAATGTTAATACAATAAACTAAGGAAATACATTTGCTACCTTGGAGTGAGTACATAATGCTTAAACAGGACTCCGAAAGCATAAACTATAAAGAAAATCATAAAATGATTGTTGGCTTTGACTACACTGGAAATTAAGTATTTATGTTCACCATATGTTACTATTTATAAAATTGAAAGGTGATACACCTTGAGAAGATAGTTCTGACATTTAAAATCTTGAAAAGGTTCATATAAAGAACATTCAAGAAATCAGAAAATCAACTTCCCAAAGGGAAGAAAATAAAAAATGGAGAGAATGCACAAATAAAGTTCAGAGAATGGGAAACCTTAAAGTATAACAGGAATACAATTAATCAGGAAAATACAAATTAAAGCTACCTCAAGATACCAATTTGTACCTACTTGATTGGCAACAAACAAAAGTTGAATGATAACAAGTATTGATAAGAGTCAAGGAAATGGGATGTTTACTGGTAGAAATGTGTAATATAGATCTGCAAAACTAAAAAATCTTTAAGGACTTGGTACAATTATTTGTGTGTCTAATCTAGGAAATTTCAGTGCCACTACTGGATATATACTCTAGCACAGCAGTCTTCCAAATCAGGTTCTTGTACCTCTGAGAGTATACAAAATCTATCCAAAGAGGTATGCAAGCACAAATAGTTTCAATTGAATCAGTTTTCCGATCTTCAGATTTCTTATATTTTTAAATTAAATGGTTGGCTTTCTTCTTGCCCACTATTCCTTTATTTCTCTTATTTCACGTTAAAAAGAAAGGCCTACCACTTACCTGTCCAAAATCTTACAACGTTCCAGGATTCAAACACCTGAATCCCTGATTCAAACAAAGAGACACTGTTGAAGTCTGCAGGGTGATATATGACATCAGAATCAGGAAAGTTTCCTCAATGTTAGAGCATTCTGAATTCACATGTATCAAACAGTATGACAAAGGAGTAAAGTTATAGCTCTTTTTATGTCTTCATTTCTTCCACTCTTGACTACTGACAAAGAATGCATGGCTTTTCAGGAAGCAAAACTAGTAAAGTGTTGCTAAGAAAGATGATGGTACATTGTTTCATCAAGATAAATACAGGACTCAAAAGGAAAGACTCTGTGCCTTTTCTACCCGTTTGAGACTTGTAGGAAACACGCTGGATAATCTTAATCTGTTATAAAAGGCTCCCTTGTCACTGTTTCGTTGTGAGAAAGGTCTAGGGGAGTACCTGCACTTTAAATCACCCTTCTCTACCTCAGTTACATATTTTGCATCATTTTAAGAAAAAAGAAGAAAAAAGTTCTATCTTTACTTCTCACAGATGAACACTACATCACTAAGTAAAACCAAAAAAAAAACCATAAATTATACGAGAAGTGTTTGTATTTTTTGAACATTTATTTAGATCCTTAGGAGAAAAATAACTTTTATGAAGTCATTTCTTTGAGGTTAACCTTTACGAAGTTCATTAACTTTTATGAATTTTATATAGGCTACAAAAGCATTTAAGACTTGGACACATATGATTACACAAGATAAGGAAAACGTATAAATTTCAACATGGGAGTTATGATAAGATGATCAATAACATACTTTCAAACATATTTCATTAGAATAAAAATCCTGAGGAACTGAAATAAGAACAAAAGTACAAAAGAAAAAAGAACAATGTAAGATTGTTGACAGTTTAAAAAGCTTTAATTTAGTGAAGATCCAAATCCTACAGTGTGTTTAGATTTTTCTAAATGCCATTTATGTTTTGACTAAAAACACAAAACAAAAAACTGGTGTCTTAGAAAAATGGCTAATTCTGGGTCTGCAGCAGAGCATTTATAAGGTGAGGCTTGCCATGCCTGAAAGAAAGATGATATTAAAAACTACTAGGGTCACATCGAAAGGAGACAAAAGCTAACATAAAGGAATTACCGTGGTCAAAAATGGAAAAATATGAGCACCAAAAAGACTACAATAGACTGAAACACATAAAAAGTCTAGAAGTTCACAATGACTAAAAACACTAATAATAATAATAATTTATAACCATGGAAAGTTGCCAGGGCAACAACTCATTATTCTGAAAACTGATTAAGGGAACAGATGAAGCATTCATCTAGTCTTTCCTACTGAGCTGTTTTTCAAAGTAACCAAATAGTTGATAAGGTAAAAGTTTTTTATAGGGAGCCAGGGATAATAAATGCAGAATGATAGAAAGTCACTATTTTGTAACCTTAATGGAAGATTGGATCTGATCACAGGCAGCTGCTAAAACTATTTAACTGACTGATGGTGAATATTAAATGGACAGATAAGGCTGACAGCACCTGAACCACTGATCAATCTTAACATCACTAATAATATGGCAACCTGACATTATGTGCCTCATGATGTGATGCCATAGAAAACACTAAGCATCACCCATGAAGTATTCTTGCAAATGAAACAAAATGATCCTTAATTCTATCAATTCACTGCATCTACCTTTCAGTTTATGGGATATGTAGGAGAAAGAACAGTATGTTAAACACCACCATGAAGACACAGTTCTGACAACACAATCCTATCTAAGAGGAAAGATGCCACTTCTTCCACAAGTAACTGGCACAGAAAATTAAAAAAAAAATGCTACAGAGGAAAAGAGACTCAAAAGGAATCAGTCAAATGCAATGTGTGGACCTTTTATGGATCCTAATTCAAATAAGCCAACAGAAAAAAACAGCAGAAAAATATGAGCACGTACTGAATATTAGAAACTATTAAGGGAGTATTATAAATTGTGCTGATTGTGACATAACAGTTTTGTGTTTTTCTGTGAGATATATATTTAAAAATATTTGTGAATGAAATAACACGATGTCTGCAATTTACTTTAAAATAATGTAATATAGGGGGACAATGCCTAAGGCATAAAAGCAGCAAGAATGGCAGAATGTTAACTTTAAGTTAGGTAACTGGTAAATGGAGGTTTGTTATACTAATCTATTTCTGTGCATGCCTTAAAATTCCCAGAATAATGAGCAAAAGACATATTTAAAAAAGAATTCTTGGCTGGGTCCATCACCTCACACCTGTAATCCCAGAACTTTGACAGACCAAGGTGGGAGGATTGCTTGAGTCCAGGAATACAAGACCAGTTTGGGAACACAGTGAGATCTCCATCTCCAAAAAACTAAAAAAAAAAACAAAAAAACACCTTAAGCTAGGCATGATGGTGTACCTGTAGTCCTAGCTACTTTGCTTGAGCCCAGGATGTTGAGGCTGCAGTAAGCCGTGATCACGATCATGCCATTGAACTCAACTCTGGGCTACAAAGTGAGACACAGACTCTAAAAAAAAAAAAAAAAAAAAAAAAAAAAAAATTAAAATCAAATAAAAACTTCTCGGCTGCGCACGGTGGCTTACACCTGTAATCTCCACACTTGGGGAGGCCAAGGTGGGCTGATCACAAGGTCAGGAGTTCGAGACCAGCCTGGTCAACATGGTGAAATCCAGTCCCTACTAAAAATTAAAATAAATAGCTAAATGTGGTGGCAGGCACCTGTAATCCCAGCTACTCAGGAAGCTGAGGCAGGGGAATCCTTTGAACCCACGAGGCAGAGGTTGCACTGAGCTGAAATCGTGCCATTGCACTCCAGCCTGGGCAACAGGGCGAGACTCCATCTCAAACAAACAACAAACAAAAACAACTTCTCTTGTAATCAGATTCCGCTGGATACACTTAAAGAATAATGTAACATTTTTAAAGTATTTACAAATGTTGGAAATCACACTTTAACAACTACTTATAACAAAACAGGTTTAGATGTGAAATTGATGCACAAGGAACTGTATTATTTAAACATTCTTTTTAGCGGTTCATGAGCATAAAACTTTGAAGACTTGTTCTAGATAACTTCTTTCTAGATACATGACCATTCTTGCCAAATGAGTCAACATCTCACGATAGAGATTAAAAAATAATTCACTCAGCTTTTATTTGTGAAATGAAGAGCTAATTTTGCTGGGGCATTCTGGGAAATATTTTCTTCTATAATAAAACAAAATAAAGTGCTGTCTTGACGTCCTCACCAACTCCTACACCCTGTCTCCTTTGTGGCTTTTGTGGAATATCATATGAGAACATGATGCTAGAAACTGCTGCAGCCATCCAGTGAAAAGGAAGGAACTGCTGTCTGAGGATGCCAGAAAAAGTTTGAGATTTCACTCTGTAGAAGCAGAACTAAGACAAAGTTTGGATGAACATATGTGAAAGACAATTGGAGGGAGCAGGACTGGGCAGAGGAAGAAGACAAACTAATTCAGACCCAACAAATCCTCAACCAAAATGCAGTGAGCTCATGAGCAAAGAATTTTCAATCACAAGGTCCTATTGTGAGTTACATCTTTAAACAGTAGGGTCAGCCTTGGTCAGTCACCAGAGGCCAGCTTCCCTAAGAATATGACGCCTGGGGACAGAGTGGCTCCCTGCAGCCAAGGCTGACACTGCAGAAGCTCACAGCTACAGGCTGTCTACTGACTGCCTGCCTCCTAGTTGGTTGTTAAGTACTTCCTTGAAGGGAGGGATCTCACAGTGCAACCTGAGTTCTTGCAGCATTGCTGAGCACCACAGTGCAACCTGTGTTCTTGCAGCATTGTTGAGCTCCGAACAAATTCCAGGACACCTATTTCTGATGTTAGGCAGGCAGGAAAGGTGGATTGAGGGTAGGGATGGTTTGAGGTAGAGGGTGGCAGACTAACCCTGCCTGCAGCTTGCCATGCAGGATGGGTGTCCTAGTAAAAGGTAAACAAGGCTCAAATCCCAAAGAGCCCGCTCTGTATTATTTACTAAGTAGTTAAAATCATAGCCAAAAATGTTAAGGTCAATGAGGACCTGTGGAGGAGTTTCAAGGAGGAGGGTCAGGTCAGATTTTCAGTTTTGATAATCACTTAGCCTGCTATGAATTTGAATGATCCAAGGCCTGGGGCAGGTAGAACATGGAAAAGATAAGGTAAGGGTAGTGGCACTAAGAATACAAATTAGTAAATGTAGTTTGTACTGAATGCTTATTTTACACAGTCACTGACCAAGGGTGCAGACATAATTGGAGTAACATTTGTCAGAAGAAACATACAATGACTTGCTAGTTAGTCTGGAATAGTAATACTTGAAAAAGAAAACATGGTTCAGCAAGTTATGGGTCAAGTGATAATTGGGGTGACTTATTTATTATTATTTTCCAAAACTCTGGAAAAATCACATGTGAAAACAAATGCATGAATATTGGAAATTTCTACTAAGAACCTGCTAGAGCTAAGCAACCTGGGTTGAGCTAAGCCAGAGTTTAAGACCAGCTTTGTCATTTGCAAGGTGTTTACTCTGGGAAAAGCTGCTTACTTCTCTTATTTTTAGTACTGACCTGATAGACTTGTTGGAAGATAAAATGAAGAAAAGTGCTGTAAAGTACCTGATAGGTAATAAATCCAAAACAAATGAAAGCTGTTCTTATTACTTTTGTCATCCTGAACAGATGAAAGTAAAACTTTTGAAAAGATCAACAAACTGGCTCTGCGTGAGAGAGAGACTTATGAACATTTAGAAGCATAGCAAAACAAAGATTTAGAACTAGCAATAAATACACAAATGTCCCACTACCTACAAAGAAAGGGTGACTCTAGAATTCATAAATCTGAATAAAGTACCCATGAACCTTCCAGATATGTTCTAAGAAATGATTTGTATTTACAAGTGCCATGCAAATTTTATATACTAGTATCATTCAATTGTATCCAATTAAATTATATTATCTCTTTATTTTCACACCAGATCCCCCCTCTCTTTTTCGTTTTCATGATACATATATATTCCAGAAAACTTGTTTGCTAAGGATAATTTAAATTTAAAGCTATTTATTTGCAAACTTCAGGCTGTGTACAAAATTGATAAGATAGGAAAGTGATGTACTGGGCTTTGAACAGGAAAAACAAGTTTCAGACACAATTAGCAGAAAATGCCATGGCACTATTTTTCAAAGAGAATAAACCATACATTTTTTTACTGCCTTATGTCAGCCTAGAGCAAGAGCTGTGGAAATGTGCACCCTGGATTCACATATTGTTTATACTATTGTATCTTTGATTAATATTTTAGGCCAGTGTACAGAAAAAGGGCAGACGACATTCGCAGATGACAAAGTAGGAAGGAAAAACCATCATAGAGGATATGAAAAATTTCTGACAGCCTGGCAAATGGGTTCAAATTAGTATGATGTAAATAAGTATGGATTAATAAAAATCCTGCATTGTTTTGACTTGTAGAATGAGGAAAAGCTTGATTTAATATATTTTTGAATAAAATGGCTGATTTTGTTGACTATACGACAAAAGGAAATAATAGTGCTGCATTACTGGTTAAAAAAACTATTATCTTGGACTGCATTGATATTAATTCACTAAGTCCACCAAATGCATTGTCTATTATGTGCTTGACATTGTGACAATCTCTGTGAGAAATTCAAAGACCACATAGGAGAGCATAAAGTTTACTAGATCAAGAAATAAAATGGTCCCATCATGCCTGTCATATAATTATGGAAAGCCTACTATGGGTAAGGTATACTGATGCTTGTGGGATTGCAACTGATAACAAAACATAGCTCCTATCTATGGAGTATGTAATTTATTACAGCTCCTAGGACAGGGAAATTACTCAAATTTTGAGATTTTAGGCTTATTACAAAGTACTATTGCTCAGGAAAATCCAGTATATGGTAGATGAATTAACCATATATTTACATACTCATACACATATGATACATATATGCCTGCAGAGAACTCATAAATATTCAGAGGGTTTACCTCTGGTGGCTCTCAAGAGGACAGCTGCTTGATCTTAGTGTCAGTATGGATAAAAATCCCCGAAGAATTCCCTATCTCAATAGGTCTCAGTTTCTCAGTAATTCTAGCCTCTCTGATTGCCTCTTATCTTTTCTCTTTGTTTTTTGGCCATCAGTTTTTTAACAAACTTAACTTTGACATTGAGTTTGACTGTGAGAAGAGAAATTTTAATCAATTAATCAGGTAATTTATCCAATTTATTGATAAGATAAAGTCTTAGGAAGTGAGACAATTTTCGTCATCCTGCAATGTAATATATATTTTTAAATTCCTGAATGACAACACTGTAAGGTCAACTGAGTTCTGGGAGCTCCATTTTAATCTTGGTTATGTACACTTCATGATTTTGTTGTCTTCTTAGATTTTGCCTTTTCAGACCATTTAATACATATGAAAATCCAATGTGTGACTACTCTGTATACCACTCTCTTTCCACTTTCACTACTTACCTATGTAATTTACTGGTAGTCCAAGATCATTGTCATGCTTTACTTACAAAATTGTGCAACTATCCCTATAATTAAATTATACATTATTTTTTAACACTTGAAAATAATAATAGCCAACATTTATATACTGTTTATTATATACCTGGCACTATTCTAAATTCTTTACATGGAATAACTCATTTAATCCCCTGTCTTAGTCTGTTTAGGCTACTATAGTAAAATACCTTACAATCAGTAATTTGTAAAGGACAGAAATATATTACTCGCAGTTCTGGAAGCAGGAATGATCAAGGTCAAGTTGCCAGCAGATTCAGTGTCTGATGAGGTTTTGCTCTCTGCTTCATAGATGGTGCCTTCTATGTGTCCTCATATAGTGGAAGCGAGGAGCAAGCTCCCTCAGGCTTTTTTAATAAGGTGATTAATCCCATTCATCAGGGCTCCATTCTCATGGTCTAATCAACTCCCATAGGCCCTGCTTCTTATTATTCCATTATCATTCATAAGTTTCAATGTACTTGAAACTTACGTATCTAGGCTGAGCTCAGTGGCTCAGGCCTGTCATCCCAACATTTTGGGAGGCTGAGGTGGGCAGATCACTTAGGCCCAGAAGTTTGAGACCAGCCTGGGAAACATGATGAAATCCCATCTCTACGAGAAATACAAAAAATTAGCCCAGCATGGTGGTGCACGCCTGTGTTCCTAGCTACTTATAGGGCTGAGGTGGGAGGACTGTTTGAGCCCAGAAGTGGAGGCTGCAGTAAGTTGAGACTGCACCACTGAACACCAGCCTGGGTGATAAAGTGAGACCCTCTCTAAAAAAAAAAAAGAAAAAAAGAAAGAAAAAAGAAATTTATGTGTCTCCTGCAAATTCATATGTTGAAACTTATGAATAATAATGCAGTGTTGAAGCATATTATTCACAAACATAAATGTTTACATTTATTCATAAGTAAATTTATAAATAAGTTTAAATGTATGTAAACTAAACTTATGAAAAATAAGTTTAACATACGAATTTGGGGAAGACACACACACTGATCCACAGCATTCCCCAACAAGCCTATCATGTAGCTACTATTATTAATTCCAAATGCTATTAAAATAATCTGTTATATTTAGAGCTGAGATTCTCTAACAACAGAATTTTATTAAAAAAATTAAGAGAAAAGACTGTATTTACTAAAGGCATCAAGAAGACTTCCTGGGGAAAATGTCATATAATTTGACAGAGTTTGAAATTTTTAAGGAAAGATTAAATATAGTGGGGAAGAATGGGAAAGTGAAATGCACATCCCAGTACAGATAAACGTGAATAAAGCACAGAAGTGAGGAAAGGCAAGATGTGTTGGGAAAGCACCCATAAAGCAGAAAGAAAATCAATCACCGAGGACTGGGATGCCAGGTTGAGGACTTTGGGCTTTATTCTGTAAAGAAAAAAAAGATCTCAGGAATAGAATAATTTCTCCCCTGATATGTAAAATAAAGAAAAGAAGAGGCATTTAGCCGGCCACCGTATCACACCTAAGTTACATCTGTCCTTCTTGGAAATTCTCACTGATATGTGGGAGCTAAGCTATGAGAATGCAAAGGCATAAGAATGATACAATGGACTTTGGGAACTTGGAGGGAAAGGTGGGAGGGATCGAAGGATAAAAGACTACAAATAGGGTACAATGTATACTGCTTGGGTGAGGGGTTCAACAAAATCTCACAAATCACCACTGAAGAACTTACTCATGTAACCAAACACCGCCTGTACTTCAGTAACCTATAGAAAAATAAAATTAAAAAAAAAAAAGTTCTCTGGTAAACACTAGTTTGAGGATGTAAAAATCTTTTGACCTTCAAGTTGCTTCATCTTTGACTCCGTGGCTATTGTCAGTACCACAGTTGAACTCAGCCAACCCAAGCACATCTTATGCACTTATCAATATACTGAATATTTAAAACCAGTTATGGTCTATATTGTTAGTTTATTATAAAATATTTACATAAACTTATCTAAGATTTGGCCATAAGAAGACTGATACTTTCATAAGCGTGCCAGAACTTATACGTCCATGTGAGTGTGTCACTTTGTGGGTATTTTATTGCACTTTCCTGGTGATACTATCTGTTGTCTAAACCTTCAGAGAATGGCCCTCAAACCCAGGTTCTAACACAGACAAGATACGTTGTTTCCTCATTTTACCAATATATTTTATTATCGAAGCAAAATGAAATTAAAGTTGGAATTACCCACTCTACTCACTTTTCTTAGTACCAAAATTACTTTTGACTGCTTGGAAAAATAAAATTCATACCCAAAGGGTAGAGATTTGCTACCCACATAAAAATAGCAGCCATCATTATTCAGCACTTAACATATTCTGGGAACTGCGGTAAGCGCTATAGGTGTATGATCTATTATGTGTCTTAAGCCATGAGGAAACTTTGATACAATTAGGTTAAGAATCAATAAAAAGGTCACACAGTTAGACATAATTAAGTAGGGGAGAAACAGTCTGCAACACAGGATGTATTTAAAGTTAATATTTATGTAGCGTGGTGGTTAGGAGTTGGTGACATGGTGGTAAGTGTCTGGATTTAGAATCTGGCTCCAACACTAGATGCCTGATCTCAGGGTGGCTGTTTGCAACCTCCCTTGTTTTCCTTGCCTTTAAAATTATGATAAGATGTGCACTATGCACACTGTGCTTAGCACCGTAGTTGGTGCTGGCTGTTGGGTCTGTGGAGCTTCAGCTAAGAACGCTTGTATCTGTTTCAAAAGGCCTCCCATCCTTCAGTTACTTGGCCAGAGGAGGCTTCTTCCAATGGTGATCCCAGGGCAGCATTCCAAGACAACAAAAACAAAAGCGGAAGCATTCCTGATGACTAAGCTCAGAACTTTCACTAATTATTTCACTACATTCTCTAGGTCAAAGGTTCTCACATGTTCTGCTAAGATTCAAGAGGTGGAAAAATAGAGTCTACCTTTTGATGAGCAGAATAGCAGCCACATGTCTAGTCGGCATGCATACAAGATCAAAGGAATGATCATTTTCTATTTCTTTCTTTATGATATTATTTTTGCAATCTACTACAGTAATATTGGGGCGTTGGGACCTTGGAGTAAAGAGGAGCTACTCTGAGGGCTTTAAGAGATAAATAACAGGATGATGAAATTTGCTTTTTGATTTCTTTAAGTGTGGAGAATAGATGGAGAAAGAAAACACTAGATACAGAGAATCCAGATGGGGTACAATTACAGTAACCCGTGTGACGGATGATGGTGGCCTGAAATAGCTAGCGGCACTGGGACAGAGGGAGGTAGAAAATTCAAAGTGGACAAAATCAAAAGACTCAGCTGAAGGACTGGCTTTGGGACTAACGGGGCTTGTTAACTTGCTCTCTTTCACATCACCTGAGTTAAGGAACCTATAACCAAACTCCATAAAGTCAAAATACCACAAGCCATAGGTTTATAAGACATACAAGAGACAAATGTTAACTGAAAATGGAAAGATTCAGCTGCTGCTGACACTTATTACTGTTGAAGTGCCCAGTGAGACAGTGGAATGGTGGAAAATCTATTAAGAATTACTTGATAGCATCCTTTCACAATGCCACTTCCAATAGGACTTTAATTTACATTTTATAAATTATGCAATATTTTATAAAGTAAGTGAAATCTTTTAGTATTCTAAAGTGCAACACTGTATTCTTGGCAGCTTAGAGTTTTGAACATATAATTTCACATTCCCTGATTCAGTAATAAGCTTTCCAAAAGGTGAGACCTGCAGAAATGTTGAAATGAGTTATTCCATCTCCTTGTCAATTTTTTAAAAAGTAATTTTCACATTAAGTACTGTTCACATACAAACCATAATGGGGATGTCTGCTATGCCTACAGTAAATGCCTAAAGTAAGTTAACATTTAATCAGGAATGTTTGTTTTAATCCTTATAGAGATATTAAAGGTAAACATTCAGATAGCAATTGAAATGAACTCTCTCTATTTGTGAGAAGTGTGTACTTTAAGCCTGGGAGAGGGGAAAGGGTTCCTTGTAAATACCTCATTAAAGCACACTGAGACTCAGTAGGTGCTACTTCTCTAAAGGAGATCAACCCAGTCCCTTTGGGATTTATATAGGCCTGATATGGGCAACTGTGATATGAACAATACAATTTAATTACTTAAATGGCAGCTGACCAGTTCCAAGAAACATTAAAGTCATTGTTTTGTAGCATTGCAGATGTTGTATTAGATCAAATTAATACGGTCAAGATTTTTTACATATATAGCAGTTAAATATAAGGGATTAAGTAGAAGGCATACCCAGATCATTTGAGCAGTTATTCTACATATGTACACCAGAGATTTATACCCTTGCTTCTATAGTATTTCAGTGCATTTCCAATAATCTACAGAGATGCATGAGCAGCTCATTCACAGTGTCTATCAATTCACTTAAAACGTACCCTATGGCTTTTAAAACATAATATGAAGTTTGAAATAAATGAAATCATATAATAATGCATCTTCTAAAATTTTGCTCTTTATTGCCTAGATACTGAGGGTAAGGGAAAACAGGGTTTTCTGTTACACTTAGAAATCATATTGAACCCCGGGCAGGCAAGGTGGCTCCCGCCTATAATCCTAGCTCTTTGGAGGGCAAGGTAGGCAGATCACTTGAGGTCAGGAATTCAAAATCAGCTTGGCCAACATGGTGACACCCCGTCTCTACTAAAAATACACACAAAAAAATTGGCTGGGCATAGTGGCCAGTGCCTATAATCCTAGTTACTCAGGAGACTGAGGCAGGAGATTCATTTGAACCCAGGAGGCCTAGTTTGCAGTGAGCCAAGGTTGCACCACTGCACATAGTTAACCCAGATTCCATTTTACATGGTTTGAAAATGGAGAAAGAGATGTGGCATTTGTATGCAACACGATAAAGTGCTGGTTTATAGGAAGAAACTTTTCCCATTTTAATGGTTGAAAGATACTTTATGAATGAGGTGAGGAGAGATTTTAGAGTAAATCAACTTAAATTATTTAAAGTAATTATTAAATATAACAGCATTTTTTAAAACCATGGCATAGATTCATCATGACAAAGGACAACACCGTGACAAAAATCAGCTAATGGAATAGGAGAGGAAAAGGATATAAAAGGGTAATGGCTAGAGACTAAACGTTTTTTAAAGGCAACTCTACAAGGGCTGATAGGATTTGGGTGGGGCTTGTATTTTAGTGGGTCATTGAAATGTTAATGATTGGACAACACAACAAGCCAAACAGAGAAAGGGTGATCTTACACTTCACTTTCTCTTCACATTAAGTGTTCTGAAAGGCCATTGGACAAATGCCTGATTTCCTCTTGATGTAATTATTTTTCACAATTTTTAAAGTTAGAGACTGTAACAGTGTAAGGAGCTAAAGCAAAACAAGTAACTTGGGAATTATTTAAAAGGTGATAGGAGGCCGGGCATGGTGCCTCACACTGTAATCCCCGCACTTTGGGAGGCTGAGGCCTGGGGATTACTTGAGACCAGGAGTTCCAGACTAGCCTGGCCAACATGGTGAAACCCCCATCTTTCCTGAAAATACACAAAAAAATTCACCAGGTCTGGTGGTACATGCCTGTAATCCCAGCTTCTTGGGAGGCTGAGGCATGACAATCCTTTGAACCCAGGAGGCAGAAGTTACAGTGAGCCAAGATCCCAACACTGCACTACAGCCTGGGAGACAGCCAGATCCTGTCAATAAATAAATAGTGGTAGGATGTCAAGAGCAGCAAAGACAATCTGATGTTAGCTCATCTTCTAATTGCTGCTCTTCTTTCCTTTCGAAATTTTCAGGCATCCAGCCCAGTCCCAGACTCTTTTTCTACAGCTTCAAAAAGCAGTGTATTGGGTTAAAACACACACACACACACACACACACACACACACACACACACGAAACAAGACTTCTTTCCAAGCCTCCTTCATCTTCTCTATGCCATCAGGACGTGGTCTGAACCCTCTCATAAAAAGAGAAGTCATAGTTAATGTGGAGGTGAGAACGCAACAGAGATGAAGTAGAAACACAGTAGCAGAAAGAGAAAAGGACATTTCTTTCCTTAATAAATATTTATTGCAAGTGTCAGCCAATTACCTTTTAAAGATGATTATACACATCGCATGCCTTTCATCTTTTTCATGTCACAGGTTATTTGAGTTGGGAAACGTACATGTGACAAGTAAGTGTTGATTTAAATGCAAATTGCCTTTGCTAACCTTGCCTTTAAATTTTAAAAAAAGGTTTGGAAATTTATTTCTTCATTAATTCCTGTTTACAAACTCAAATACTTAGTATCAGTTGTAAATCGAAAACAGTTTGTTAGGTCTTTGTGTGCCTACTTCTGCCCCTCCCTCTGTCTTCTAGAAATCTGTGTTCACTGAAGTCAAAAGAAGAGCAATACCTTTTTTGCTTTGCGTTTTTTTCCCTCATCTCCTTTCTGTTTACAATGGGACACTGAAAGAATAAACTCCTAGTCCAAATTCATGTGTTTTGTTTAGACGTATCTTAGGAGGGATCCTAAGAGTATGTAAAGCAGGGATGTGCTGGGGCAGAAAAAAGATACAGGAAGAGTGGGAGGGAGAAAAGGTCTAATAACAGCACTGATGATTTCAAAACGCCATGATTAGAAGCTAATTTATTTCTAGGTTTTCTTCCATAGAGACATTTTTGTGTTTATTTGAGAAGGAGTCTGGCCCTGTCACCCAAGCTGGAGTGCAATGGTGCCATCTCAGCTCACTGTAACCTCTACCTCCCAAGTTCAGATGATTCTCCTGCCTCAGCCTTCCAAGGAGTTGAGATTACAGGTGTGTGCCACCATGGCTGGCTTATTCTTTGTATCTTTAGTAGAGATGGGGTTTTACCATGTTGGCCAGGCTGGTCTGGAACTCCTGACCTCATGATCTGCCTGCCTAGGCCTCCCAAAGTGTTGGGATTACAGACTTCAGTCACTGCACTGGGACTCCATAGAGAAATTTTAAGTGTCTACTCTAGTGTGCCGAAAACACACAAACTGAGAACATTTGCTATGTTTACCTAAGAAATTGTTTAACCAAAAAAGATTTTGTCTTTAAGATTTTCAACATCTGAAGAAAAATACCACTAACAAGATAGATGTAAACTTAGGTTTTCCAGAAAGTTCTGAGCTTTGCTTTCTCCCTCTTGCTCCCTCCTTTTCAATGACTTTTCCTCCCTAATCAATGTCTTTTCAGATTTCCTTAGCCCTGCAGCTAAGAGCTAGGCAGTTTAATGATGATCTATTGGTTTGAAGAGAGAAGTTTTCCTGGCTAGAGAGCAAAGGGAAGAAGTCTGTGAGGGGACTGCCATGTAAGAGATACTGTAATGGCCAGAGACTAGAAACAAAGGAATAATCACCAGGGATGTTTAACATCTTGAAAATATGGAATTACTGTAAAAATGTATAGCAATGCTTATGGGTTAACTAGTTATGAAAGTATTTTGGAGTAGAGAAGGAATATAGACAGCTGCCTGCCTTCATTTTACGGGACAGCCTCACAGCTGCAAACAAATGCGAAGAAATGTCAAAAGTTACTTTTTGATGAATTTGTCATGAAGCTAATAGTACTTAAGCTTCCAAGCTCTCCCTCTGCACAGACCCTGATACGGTTTCGTGCTGTGTCTCCACCCAAACCTCAACTTGAACTGAAATAATACCCATGTGTGGTGGGAGGGACCTAGGGGGACGTAACTGAATCATGGGGGCGATTTTTTCCCCATGCTCTTCTCCTTAAAGTGAATAAGTCTCAAGAGGTCTGATGGTTTTATGAAGGGGAGTTCCTCCACACACACCCTCTTGCCTGCCACCACGTGAGATACGACTTTGCTCCTCTTTTGCTGTTCACCATGATTGTGAGCTCCCCCCACAACCCCCAGCCATGTGGAACTGTGAGCCAATTAAACTTTTCTTTATACATTTCCTAGTTTCTGGTATGCCTTTACTAGCAGCATGAGAACAGACTAACACAGATCCCAGTGAGTGCTGGGTGTTGTACTGTGTTATCAAGTAAGTGAGGAGGAGTGGGGAGTCCAAGTTGCAAAGAGGAAGTATTTCTCAATGAGTTTTTTGGGGGAGATGTCTAGAAATTTCAGAAATAAGGGACAAGAATCTCCAAGCCTGAAGGGATTGATGGTTATTTGATTTCTAATTCAAAATAATGATTTCCTTTTATAAATAATTTTGTATATTAAATTTTGTATTCTCAAGAGCCTTCCCAATTTTGTTCTTTTTAAAAAAACTTTTTAAATTATTTTTAAAATTTTTTGTGGATACACAGTACATGTATGTATTTACAGTGTACATGAGATGTTGGGATACAGGTATGCAATGTGAAATAAGCACACCGTGGAGAATGGCGTATCCATCCCCTCAAGTTACAAACAATCCAATTCCATTCTTTACTTTAAAATATGTTTTTATCATTGACTATAGTCACCCTATTATAGTATGAAATAGGTCTTATTCATTCTTTCTAAATTTTTTGCACATGTTAACCATCCCCACCTCCCCCAAACTGCACACTACACTTCCCAGCTTCTGGTAACCATCCAAGTCTCTTTGTCAATAAGTTCAGTGGATTTGACTTTTAGATTCCACAAATAAGTGAGAACATGTGATGTTTGTCTTTCTGTGCCTGGCTTATTTCACTTAACATAATGATCTTCAGCTTCTTCCATGTTGTTGCAAAACTGGATCTCATTCTTTTTTATGGCCAAATAAGAACAAATCTAATAATCCAATCAAAAAAGGGCAAAGGATTTAAACAGACATTTCTTAAAAGTAGACAGCCCTCTATTTTTTTTTTTTTTTGACACAGTCTCTCGCTCTTTTGCCAGGCACCAAGCTGGAGTGCAATGGTGTAATCTCGGCTCACTGCAACCTCCGCCTCCCGGCTTCAAGCAATTCTCCTGCCTCAGCCTCCCGAGTAGCTGGAACTACAGCTAATTTTTGTGTTTTAGTAGAGATGGGGTTTCACTGTGTTGACCAAGATGATCTCGATCTTTTGACCTCATGGTCCACCTGCCTCGGCCTCCCAAATTGCTGAGATTACAGGTGTGAGCCACCATGCCCAGCCGACATTCCCCATTTTTCTAAATCTCAGGACCCACAAAATCTGTATCATCTCTGCATGCATTATGAGTTATTTATCCTTTATGATTTAAAACTGATTTAAGATGTGAGAAAGAAAAATAGCTTGGAGCAGTCTGAAGAACCCGAGGTCCACAAAATGTATCAGGCCCAGAGAAGCAAGAGCTTGGGGGTTCAGTCACATCCTTCGCAACCATGTCCAGGGGTAACTGTTTAAAGGCATTTTGTTTTTACTTTCTTTCATGTAGTTTCCAGACTAGCTGATAAATATCTCCAAATGTTACCACAACTTATACAACGTGACCCTAAACCATTATCTTCATTTTCCCTGAATTTATAAGACAAGAAACAATGTATAGCCAATCAATAGTTGATGTTATTTTAATGAAACATTATACATTTTTGGTAAACAGCTTAGAAACTATCCCCTAACTTTTTTTTTCTCTTTAAAAACCCACTTGTAATTGCTGCTAATTGGAGCATATATTCAGGGTAATTCGAATTAGTGATTTCTGGGCTGCAGTTCTCAACCATGGCCCAAACACTCCACGTATATTAATTCTGCCTTATTTTCCTCCTATTGATTGACAAATGCATTACTTTTGGTGGCTGCTTAAAATGTTTTAGCTTTATTCATTTAAGTGAAAGAATTATATTTGTTTTTTTTTTTTTTAATTTTTTTTTTTTTTTTTTTTTTTTAATTGCATTTTAGGTTTTGGGGTACATGTGAAAAACATGCAAGGTTGATGCTTAGGTGCATACGTGGCAGTGTGATTTGCTGCCTTCCTCCCCTTCACCCATATCTGGCATTTCTCCCCATGCTATCCCTCCCCAATTCCCCACCCCCCCGCTGTCCCCCCCACTCCCCCACAACAGACCCCCATGTATAGTGCTCCCCTCCCTGTGTCCATGTGTTCTCCTTGTTCAACACCCGCCTATGAGTGAGAACATGTGGTGTTTGATTTTGTGTTCTTGTGTCAGTTTGCTGAGAATGATGGTTTCCAGGTTCATCCATGTCCCTACAAAGGACGCGAACTCCTCGTTTTTAATGGCTGCATAATATTCCATGGTGTATATGTGCCACATTTTTCCTGTCCAGTCTATCATCGATGGGCATTTGGGTTACAGTTTACAATAGCAAAGAAGAATTATATTTGTTAAGAAATAGAAATGTATGGTTACGGAGTAAAAAAAAAAAAAAAAAAAAAATTGGAGTTTTTGAGATCATGTTTCCTTACTACCACGTGGTGGCAGTATCCCTAAAATCCTTAGTGTAAATAAATGTTTTCCCTGGCTTCAAGTGCAAAAACAATGTTTACAAAAGGGAGTGGGGGAGGGAAGCCCTTGAACATATAAAATTGTATTTTGTTTGGCTTGTTTATATTGTGACAATCCTTTATTAATTCAGTTATGAATTTGATGGAATAAAATAATGCTTTGTTTTTTTCAATTTTCAGGTAATACATATGTTCTTTTAATTCTATATCTGGATGTTTTTAATACTAATTAAAATAAACCTTAGGCAATGAGAAATACTGTATTTCATATGTTCATTGCTTCTCACACTTGAGGGAGATGTGGTCAGGAGCAGGGAAGTCCTGGGTTTCTAGGGCTCTGCATATTCCTCAGTGCTTCATACTTTTAAAGAAAACATTAAATAACAAACATCATTACTTGAATTATTGCTGAGACTATAAGGAATTCTTTATCTACTGAAAGATCCAGGATTATATTATTACTTATATTTAAAATATGCTAATGATACTCATTATGATAAATTAGGTGTTGTAATTTGGGAGAAAAAAGAAATCATTGCAGGCTTTTGCCAGGGTGCTGATGATGTGTCTCCTGTTTCGTAGCCAACTGGACACCGCTGTGGAGATTTAACATGGAGTCACTAGATTTTCTTGAGCAAAAAAGAAACCCAGTCTCTCTGTACTAAACAGACCGTTGGCAATATCTAAACAGCTGTTGGCTGTATGATCCATATTTGGCTAAAAACAAACCCATCTGTATTTAATGCATTATTGCCAAAGTGTAGTAACATGCTGTTTCCAGTCTGAAAACACTGGTACCCTCATGTGAGACGATCAAATTGAAAATCTCGCAACATGGCTCTTGCACTTCTTGGCTATGCAAGCAGAAATCCTACGTGTGTGCCAGCGGATGGCAAAACCTGTTTCCAGAGGTTTCAGTTGGGAGGTGAAGGGGAAGGCAGTGGATAGACACAGACTAGATAATCCTTTCCCTTGATAAATTCTTTAATTATTTTAGCCTGCCTTTCAGAGTAATTCCTTAGTAAATATTACCTCTATAAATGTACTTCATTTTTAAATATATAAAGTGATTAAACATATATATTTAATACTAGAAAAATTAGAAAATGCCAAGACAAAAAAAAGAAAATGGAAAGGTCACACAGTTTTATTCTACCACATAGTTTACGTATATGTGCCACTTCTGAGTAAAGTTATTAATTAATGACCCAGGTAATTAACATGACTCAATCAATCCATTTGCTGGGATCATCATTGTGCCTGCATAACAAGTGACAAAATAGACTAGGAGAGGTCAGGCAACTTGCTAAATTTGCTTATCTCTTAAATGCTCAAAGATTCGAACCCAGATTTGTCTGTCTTAGAGCTGGGGCTTTAGCCACTACAGCACATCACTTCACATTAAGAAAATAATGCTCTTCAAAAAATATGTCCCCAGAGGTCAATGGGATATAGACAACTGTTTTATGATTATTTAAGATGCAGTTGAGACTTTGAAAGCTACATTATAGAACTACAAATGCAAACAACAGCTTAGCTTGGTCATGAAAGAAATATTCACAAATGTGCTAAAATGTATCTATAAACAGTTAGATATGGGATTTCCTACTATTTATCATTTAAAGAAACAAATGTGTTAGCTAATGAATTTTTTAAGTTAATTAGTATAATGGAATTTTCCTCTAAATACTAGCACTTGTTTTATTTGACAAAACACTGAACAATTTGGGAAGATTCTTGTAGTTTTTCATGATTTGAATAATGCAATAGCTTTTGCTCATTATAGGCAAATGTTCAAATCAACCTCAAAGAATGCTTCACCTGGAAAGCTCTAACTAAATGAGCGTTTTTCTCTGCCTACCACTAGCACCAGCTCCCGTAGTAAATAGTCAACAGCTGGAGTGGTAACAGGGAAATCTCAGTGCAGCTAATGAGACCCCATATTTCACATCTCAGAGACTGTAAAATATCTTTTTTTAAGAAAAAAGGATACTTACAAAAATCTCACTTCTTTGAGTGTAAACCCAAAGAACTGTTACTGTTGAAGGAATGAACTCTCTGTACTAATAATCAAATTCATAAAACTGTAAAATGTAAATGAGGATAATTTATAAAGTGATTGGTTTTGCAACATGCAATGTCACAATCCCATCCAAACAACTAAGATGTGTCTGGAGTATAATTAAATTTAACAATAAACATTTTTAAAACATTATTTTTCCCCTACTTCTCAAGTGAAATAAAGAAGTGCTGGGAACATTATGGAAATGTTCAACTAAATGCTGCCACGCTGCATGATATGGAGAGTATATTAGTCCCGATACACCACAATATTCTTGAATATATATTTTTAAACATGTTGACAAAATGCCACTTCCCCAGGAAGCCATTTTAAATAATTCAGATTAACTCTGAAAAAATGTTTGCTGAGCCTTTTGTTTAATTCAAGTTTCTCTTTTGCCCCCAACCTCTGTTTGGTTTTGCTCAAAAATATTTAGAATCAACAATGCAAGCACCTCTCTGATATACTACTACTAAAATTCCTAAAATTCTAGGACAATTAGAGAGACTTGGGACAAACACAAGGCCATAATATTCCTATATTAGAAAAGAATTTCAGTATTCAGGAGAGAAGACAGGATAAAACAGAGAAATGAAAGGAAGACATGAGTGAGACAGAAAGTTAACAACAGAGTTGAAATAGCACACATTTAGAAAGGTAGGCACAGTAAGAAAAAGAGGATAAAAGAGAGGTGTTAATGCTACAGTGATATGAAAAGAAAGAGGAGAGAATAAGGATAATTCTAGGAAAGACATCCCTCAAACTCATTTAGTGCTCAAAGCAATCATGTCAAAGAATTGTTGACCTTCACGGTGTAGCCTTGTGGAAAGAAGATAGACAACGAATGTGAGTCAGACTGTGTGCTTATTAATTGTGTGGTCCTGGCAATTAATCTCAGAAAGTTTGCTTTAAAGGTAAAATTGGAATTTTTCAGCCTTAAACTATATGAGCTGACATATACAGCAATATCTAACATATTCTATGACTTTTAGATTAGTAGATATTTGATTAGTGATAATTTATGCTTCACTTTATAGATTAAACACTGGACTTCAAAAAGATTCCAGGGAAAACAGCTTGGAAACCCCTTTGTTTGTTTTTAAACGTCTGTAATGTACCTAGCACAGTCCTGGCTTATTGTAGGTTCTCACTAACTGGTTGCTACCATACACTTCAAGGTTTGCCAAGGGCCCTGTCTTTTCTCACCATTCAAAAGTCATTTTGGCATCATCTGATGAGACCTAAAAAAAAGTGTTGTTATGAAAACATATTCTTTAATACAAAATAGTTTAAATTGCAAAAACTTAAAGTGGACCTCTTCACAACTTCTAAATAGTTAAAAGCTTTGCTCCTGAGACTTTATTAAAGCCCTATTTTCCCTCCACCCTGCTTCTTTCATTGTCTCATTCCGTCAAACACTGTCTTGTACAACTTCAGATTCACTTTCTACAATGTAAAGGGGAAGTACACTTGACTTCTTTCTGTGCTCTCTCCGTTTCTTAAACAAGAGCTGGTCACAAAGAAAAATCCAAAGTAACAAAGTTAAAAGCAAATCGTTTTTGACTCACTTATCCTTTGACTACTATCCCTGTTTCATTCTTTTCAGAATCTCAGAAAAACAACAAAGACTCAGTGACTCCATGTACTCATCACGCATTACTCACTGCTTCTTAATTTCTCGATAACTGCCCCACTCCCAGTTATCACCCAGAAATTGCTTTTCCCGAGGTTTACAGCAATCATCTCATCAATTATCTTATGATAACTGTCGATATATTCAAAAACAACTGAATTGTGTACCAATTGTGAATTGCATGGTATGTGCATTGTATCTCAATAAATCATATACATACATATACATATATACACATAAGTACATGTATGTGTTCATGTGTGCATGTATATATATTTTTATATTTTTGTCATAAATATTATATAAGCATATATATAGATCAAACGGACCTGCAAACAATTCAATTTTCTTATGCATTTCTCCTTGACCTGGCTGCTGTTTTTGGCATGTCCTTCATGCCTCCCATGTTTGAATCCCGCCCCCCGGGCTTCTGTTGCGCTGCCTTCTTTTAGATCTCCCGCTACTGCTCTGATCTTTCCACCTTATCTCTGTCACTGACTCTTCTTCCTTCTCATCTCCACTGAACTTAGAAGCTTGGCTTAAACAATGATCTATATGTTTTCCCTTTATGGTATATTTTCTGGGTTACCTGTTTTTTATCACTTCAACTATCACTTCTCTTTTGATTAGATCTAGGTACATACCTGCTACCCTGATCTCACATCTAACACTGCAACTTGACTTTGCCCTCTATCTTTGCCTGTGTGTCCCTATTCAAAAGTAACTTTGGCTTCTATCTATCAGGTGATTATTCTGTATTACTTGTCTTTCTTCAAATCTTTCAGGGAAAGCTGATTACGAACAAGATTTGGGAGGGTAGGGGGATTGACTGCTAGTATTTCAGTCCTAGGACAGAAAAGAGATAGGCTTTTGAGAGTAAAACACAATGGCCCAGGCAACAAATGGTATATTAGGTCATATTGGCCATGTTACTGAGTCTGTCAAGTTACTTACTTTTCTCTTTCTCAGCACAGCTCATACTCTATACGTCCTCACCTCTAATTCACTCCTTAGCTCACTGAAATCTGACTTTCATTCCCATCACTTCCCTGCAACTACTTTGGCAAAGATCATTAAGATGACCTCATTGCAAATCCCCTGGACAGTTTACTCCTTGTCTTACTAGAAATTGCTTTCAACACTCAAACTTCTTTTAGAAATACGATTCTCCTTTGCTTTCCATGAAACAAACCAACTGGATTCTTGTCCCACCTTTTATCTTACCTTACTTTTCTTCACTGGTTCCTCTTCTACTCTCCATTTTAAAACTGGCAGTGAGCATTTATCTAGGGTTTTCTTTGAACTTCCCTTTAATCTGCATGCTTTCTAATGGGGCAGCCTACCTTTAACTTCCATTTACATGCATGGGAATGTATTTTCTATCTTGAGCACTGATTCCCCTCTTGAGTTCAGACCCATGAATTCAACTACCAGCTAGACATAGTCATGTAGGCAACCAAATCCCAAATGTCCCTAACTGAGCTCTTTATCTGCACCCAATTCCAGCCAACGTTCTCTTCCTCTTGTTGTCCAAATAATACTTGTAGAATAAATAAAAGAGGAAAACAAAGGGGGAACATAGGAAGATGAGAAGGCAGGAAGGTAAAAACAGTGTATCTGGAGAGTAAAATATTCACATTCATTAAACTATTCTCCAATACTTATTGATGGTCATGAAGAACTATGGTTTAAGAAAATTGTTTCATTCTTAAAGATAACTCCCTCCTGTCTCACTGCCTTTCCCCATCAAGTGTCCCTTAAACTTGCTTATACTTTAAAGAATATCACTCTAACCTCTCTGCCTAATCTAGCCTAATCAGCCATCCAACTGCACAGCCTAGTCCTCAAGAATAAGACATCTTCAGGGATTTCAGGCTTGTTTTTGACAGAAAGACCATAAAGATTCGGGTTCAGCCATACTAGTATTTATGTTATATATCAAACACATCCAGAGCACTGACATATGTGTGATGTTTTCTAAGCATTCCACATGCATTGAATCATGGGTTTTTATAATCTACAACTTTATGATGCAGATGCTTTATCCCCTTTTCTTTATACCTCTCATCTGGTGTAACTGAGGCACAAGCAAGCTACAGAAAAATCATGCCCAAAGTCACAAATATTAAGAAGATGTCCGAGACTAAATTTAAACTTAAGCAGTCTGGTTCCCTAACCTATGCCTGTAACTACTAGATTGCTCTGTTTCTCTGGTGGGTGAATAAGTGAACCAACATTTAGTGTGATTTCATGGGTACTAGGAAGGCTCAATTTCTTTGAATAGGCCTTCCTATCATCTATTTGCTGATGCCTAAAATTTCAGGTCAGAGCCTAATTCCTTTAGTGAAACAGAGGGATCTCTATTCAAATGCAAATTAAACTTTATCTGTCCTTTATACCTTACTACAAATTGATTTAGCAAGACATTTTGCAACAGCAGATTTTGATCATACTGTCCAAGGGGACACTAAAATGACTCAGATTATAAAATAAAGTAGGATTCTTAGCGGAGGGAAAAGGGTAGAGGGCAAGGATGTTAAGGTTGCAAATGCTCCTCCGGCTTGCCTAAATTGGCTAATATATTTAAGGGACATTTCAGGGGGTATGTGTGCTTTTGTTTTTTTTCTTGGTGTACTGGGGGTTTCAATATTTTCATCCAAGTAGGAAGACCGAAACAGATCTAAATTTGCTATAGAATAGAAAAAGTACAGAGGTTCCAACCTATGGAATATAACCTTTAGAGGAATTGTGGAATTATTGCAATTTTTTTTTTTTAAAGACAAGATCTCACTCTGTTGTCCAGGCTGGAGTACACTGTTGCAATCACAGCTCACTGTAACCTCTAACTCCTAAGCTCAAGTGATCCTCCCACCTCAGCCTCCTGAATAGCTAGGACTACAGGTATGCACCACCATGACCAGCTAATTGTTTTTATTTTTTGCAGAGATAGGGTGTCACTATGTTGCCCAGGCTGATTGCCAGCTCCTGGTCTCAAGGGATCCTCCTGCCTTAGCCTCTCAAAGTGCTGGGATTACAGGCATGAGTCTCTGTGCTTGGCCACAAGGTAATCCTTGAATGTATATATTAACCAAGCATTGCTTCTAGAGTGAATAAATAATAATCTCCCTCATATGTAAATTACTGTTTTTCAAAATTTATAGATTCTAAATTATAAATACATTTGTAAACAATTATCAAGTTAATTCATAAATTAAATAAAATCAATTTATAATTTACTATCTACAAATTTTGAAAACCAGTATTATACACATCAGAGGGACTTACAATGTATTCACTCTAAAAGCATGGTAGTTATGCCATTATCAGTGTTCTTAAATAATTTGGAACAGGAATGAGTAAAGCGTCTCTATTTTTTAACCTTATTTTTGAATTTTAAACCATGACCCAGGGAAGACATTTGGAATGAGGTTGAGTAAGTTTGGAATTCTTCTATGTGCTTTATTTATATATGTAAATGACGGTGCTGAACTCAAGATAACATCTTTTCATTGGCATCAATTTTGGGGTGAATAGTTAGAAATTCTGTTGAGGCACAAAAAGGAATGTATCTCTGGGTCAGCACCCTGAATAGTGCAGAGACAAGCAAAGAGATACATGTGTGCCTGTTGCACTTTATTGCTCTATAGAACAACACAACATTTTCCTGCATTCTTTTACCTTTGCCTCTTTAATTCAGCAATTAAAACACTTGTAACACGTAACAAATCAAACTATGGTTTTCTAACAATTATCATATCTAGATACCTTAACAAGATCAGTGAGGACGCGTTCATTGAAATACCCATTGGGCCACAGTCATCAGCTGCATTTGAGATCAAATCAGGTTATTAAACCACAGGCCAGAGCATCTGTGATTTGCATGAGTAATTAGAAATGATTAATAGAATGCCTTGCTTAATTAAACTTATCTCATAAGGGCACCTCTTGAAAACTTATAAGCTTGACAATTCATAATCACCTAGATATGTTGGGCATATGATTTTTTGACTCCGATGAAGAATTTTTTGACTATTCTTCATGATTATTTTACATAGACATGATTTAATGGTACAAACAATCTGTGTCTTAGATGTCCTAGTTAAAAATGCTATAGAATAGCATAGAAAACACAAAATTATGGTGTTTCAGGGAACACTATAACTGAGAAGAGAATGGAGATTATTTTATTCAGCCTGGCCACTAAGTGATGTGCCTAGTTCTTTAATACAAGCATAGCAACATTGAAGAAAAATTTTCATTCAAATGTTTGCTTGATTTTGAGTTCAACAGTTAAGATGAAGAATAAGACAAAACCTGCTAAGTGCCTACAAGGTACCAAGCCATAGATTAAATGTTGCCATCAATAAAAAATATAATAAAGATGAATTGTTTGTTTTTGAAGACTATTTTTGAATTTAAATGGTATAAAGTAGAATGGGATAAATATTTTTTACAAACAAATGCTGGTCACATGCCAAATTACTTAGCTGTAATTTTTAAAGTCAGGGAAGATGAGTTTACAGCAAAAGCTAAAGAAGGAGTCTGAATACCTAAAGAGCATATACTCTGGCCTTGCCATAAGTACTGATCTTTGTCCATGTATATACAAGAAATGTTTGTTTCTAAACCTAACATTCTAAACCCAACAGGATTGCTACAGATCACTAAAGAGCTCATAAAACTACCAAAACCTCTGAACATGGCTTTTTAGTTAAAACTCCTGAAGGACTGTGTCCTTCTCAGTTTCGGAACTTTTACTGTGCAACTATAGAATACGGACTCAATACACTCATCCAGGAGAGCTGAAATAAGTGGCATATAGTTGAGTGATGTCTGATGTTTAAAACTAGCTATTTCTCAACTCAGTGTGTGCATCCTGTTGACGCTGCAACTGCTCACTGATGTAGTAAAAAAGACAAGTGAATTGTTTAAATGTTGAGGATCTTACCATGGGAAAGTAGGTCTGTGTGTAGAAACAAGGATATGGAAAGCCATTCCAAAGACCCTTGATAAATAATTTATTATGTGCAAGGGAGCACTAATCTAAACCTGTAGCAAGCTGTACAATGCAAAGAGTATCAATCTGTGTTATGGTCCTGGGTCCGCCATTAATTAGTGGTGTAATCTTTAATAAACTCCTTAATCCCCATGAATCCACCATCTTTGCCTATAAAGTAAAATGAAGGTGTTTCTTTTTCTTTTTTTTTTTTTTCGAGAAGGAGTTTCGCTCTTGTTACCCAGGCTGGAGTGCAATGGCGCGATCTTGGCTCACCACAACCTCCGCCTCCTGGGTTCAAGCAATTCTCCTGCCTCAGCCTCCCGAGTAGCTGGGACTACAGGCATGCGTCACCATGCCTAGCTAATTTTTGTATTTTTTTTTTTTAGTAGAGACAGGGTTTCACCATGTTGACGAGGATGGTCTCGATCTCTTGACCTCGTGATCACCCGCCTCGGCCTCCCAAAGTGCTGGGATTATAGGCGTGAGCCACCGTGCCCGGCCGAAGTAGGATTTGAACTAGATTTCCTTTGTGTTCTTTTCTCTCTCCTTCCTTCCTTCCTCCCTCCCTCCCTTTCTCTTTTGCTCGCACTCTTTGTTTCTCTCTTTTGTCAGGGTCTCTGTTCCCCAGGATGGAGTGCACTGGTACAGTATCAGCTCACTGCAATCTCTACCTTGTGAATTCGAGTGATTCTCATGCCTCAGCCTCCTGAGTATCTGGGATTACAGGTCTGTGCCACCATACCCAGCTAATTTTTCTATTTTTCATAGAGATGGGGTTTTGCCATGTTGGCCAGGCTGGTCTCAAACTCCTAGCCTTAAATGATCTGCTTGTCTCAGCTTCCCAAAGTGCTGGGATTACGGTTGTGACCCACAGCACCTGGCTGAACTAGATAATTTCTAAGACTTCTTACCTGTCCCAGATTCTGTGATTGCACTTTTCAAAATATGTTGAAAACTTAAACATTCTGTGAGAATGTATTCTACGACAGAAAAGTTTACTAAACACTGGATAAATTTTTTTAATAATATAATTTTTGGTGACTTTACTAAGGTTCATTCTATGACTCTCCAGTAGAGTCTCATCAAGCTTATTTGATGATGAAACATATCCTTTTTATGTAAAACCTATTATCCACTAAAGACATGGTCATATTCCACAGACTAGAGTTTGGGAAAAGCACATTTATGATTTTGAAAATTCTCTAGAAGCCCGTAGCCAGAACTCACCACAACAACTCATATTCCAGTGAATTTCATACATCCTTATTGAGTGCCTCCTACATAAAAAACTTTCAAATATTATCTCGCTGAATCATCACAACAGATTGGTGATGTAAAGATCTCGTATTACAGGCGAAGACACTGAACTTTGAGAGTTCAATGGTTGGCCTACTGTCACAAAATAGTGAGGGAAGTTGAAATTGTAAACCAGTTTTTTGAGTCTACTGGGCTTTCTACTTTGCCTCACATCCTTTCACAACCACCAAAGCCACCCTTTAACCTTTTTACCTCAGATTACCTCAGCAGGGTAATCTGAAGTGGGTTTCTCTGCATGTGGTGCCAGGCGCAGGGAGCAGTGCCCATGAGCCACTCAGAAGAGAATAATAACTACCATTCATTAATAATACAATAGAGGCCATAGCACTGTCATATTTAGTGTTCAGACACTCAGGGTGATACCTGGTGGAAACTTCTTCCTGTAATTACTTCTGTGATTTGGTACACATCATATTCTAATAAAGAAAAAATAAATAATACATATTTGACTTTGAGAAATCTATTATATAAGGAAGGATTTTTAAGATTCAACTAACTATTTATTTTAAAGATAGAGTCATGTTCTGTTGCCTAGGCTGGAGTGCAATGGCAAGATCATAACAAACGGTAATCTCAAACTTCTGGGCTCAAGCAAGCCTCCTGCCTCAGCCTCTTGAGTAGCTGGGACTACAGCTGTATGCCACCATGATTGGCTGTAAAGAACAATTTTTATGACATACATTTGTTTTAAATTTGTAAAATCAATGCCTTTCTCAATCATTTGCTCTCCATGAACTTACAGTCCCAGAGCAAGCTGACTTGTCTACCTTCACAGCTATTTTTACAGAAGAATTTCATTTTTATTTTATAGGGAGGGCATTGATGCACTGTGAAATTAGTGACTAGCTACACCTCAGCAACTCAGTGGTTGCTTAGGATTCAAAGGCAGGCACCACAATTTTCTTGTTACTTAGCCTATGACAGGTCATCTCAAAGTAGGCTGTTCTCCGTGGCTTCTGGGTAGAGAGTCAGATGAACTTCAGTAAGCATAGATTTTATAATAGATTAAAAAGGATTAGACATAAACAGGACAGAAAAAAGCAAAAAACAATCAGCTATAGTTAAGTAAAACTTTCTGATAAATTTACAGAAGATTTGCCCTGAACCAAATGTTTACTGAATTTACCATCTTGTAGTTATCAAGAAGTCCAATCAAGAGACAAGGGAATTCCAATACTGATTTTTGCCAAACTGATGTTCTACTCCCAAGCACATAATTTTGCAATAAAACTCTAAAGTAATAGCTTATTTAGTGTCTTTTCAAAATAAGAAATTAACACATCCTCAAATTTTCCAACAAAACAATAGTCCCAAGGCCAAGTTTGACCACAGTGAACGTCATCACCAAACGATTCATCTTAATAAGCTGCACCGTATTTTCCCCCTGAATCAGCGTATTATTTTTCCCGTAGTCCCATAATAAGAACATGATGGAGGTGATTAGAATAAGGAAGGAAGAAATTGACTAAAGAGGATTCTAGCAATGTTCTATGCCTCACTTTCCCTATTTCTAAACTAGGATGAGTTATTCTTATTCTTTAATTAGTGGCAATCTAAATAAACTCCTCCCACACACCACAATTAAATAGGATCTAGGTAAATAAGTTCTTAAAGAAGCTTGTGGTTTTTCCTTACCTCTGAATTTTCTGGAACTGAACCTGCTGAAAATATAGTGAAAGAATAGCCAACCCTAGTGAAAAGACCAAATGACCCTACAGGATCACTGACTACAAAGTCCATGGAAACACTAAAGGGGTGGTTCTGACCTTGATCGGATTTACTCAAGAGAACATCTTACAGGTGATAGACAGATGGACTCAAATCCAAAGCCCAGAGTTCTACCATGGACTCTGACAGTACCTACGTGCTTGGGTAACTAACTTAGTTTTCTAAGTTTGACTCCTTATCTGGGGTCTTGGCTTTTGCCTTGACTGCTTCACAGGGTGGCAAAGGGGATCAAATAATATATGAGAACACGTAGGGAAGTATAAAATGCCATAGAAAGAGACATATACAGCACCCAGTCTGTAGGCTATTTAGCCCCATGTCTACCTCTGTTAAATTACCTACTCCATGGGACATCTGAGACTCTATTTATACAAAGACTGAAAAGAATAATACTTATGCCAGGGCCAGTGACCTGCTGTACATTGCATGCCTATGAAAGCTGATATTAGTTGTTTCTGTGAGATACTTTCATAGCTTCCTCAGTAGAGAGTTACCAGACTCACGTGTGTATATGTGCATGCATGTGTGTGTGTGTGTGTGTTTAGAGATGGGCGTCTCCTTATGTCACTTAGGCTGAAGTGCAGTAGTGCAATCATAGCTTGCCATAATCTAGAACTGCTCAGCTCAAGTGATCCTCCTGCCTCAGCCTCTCAAATAACTGAGACTACAGGTGTGCATTACTACGCCTAGTTAATTTTTAAATTTTTTTTGTAGACATGGGGTCTCACTATCTTGCCTAAGCTGGTCTTGAACTCCTCAGCTCAAGTGATCTTTTGATCTTGGCCTCCCAAAGTTCTGAGATTATAGGCATGGGCCACCATGTCCTGCTCCAGATTCGATTGTTATAAAACAGCTTTGTGGTATGCTTTACTCTGTAGCTGTCATTTTCCATCTTCAGCGTGTGGTAAGATCAACACAATCACTCATATGGTGAAGACATAGAAGAAACTGAAGTGAGAAATAGGCAAGACTTGGGAGCAGATTTGTCAATGAAAGTGCGGTGAGATGCTATTCATTAGGGAATGGGAAATGATTTATATGGAAGAAGAACTTAAACAGTATGCACCATATCCTTACATACCCTAATAAACCCAAGCTGCCACATGTCCCCTTCAATGTGAGGATGGACTCAAACCGTATCTAAAAGCCATTGAAAAGACATTTTTATAATCATTAAAATATTTCAGGTGGTGCCAGGAGAACCCAAAAGCCCTCCACAAAATTCTTTTCAGAACAGGAGGTCCTATCTAGCTTCCCAAAATCCTCCAAGTAGTTTCTCAAAATGTTCAAGAAGGAAACTCAGGTCCTAGAAATTAATGAAAAAAGATGATTTTTAATTATCTCTGGTCATACACCTTCCTCTATACCCCAAACTCCACTCCTAACTGATTAGGTTTACTGATTCATTTCTCTCATTCTGATCCGGCTGTCCCTCTTCTGGAGCACTTCAAGCTCTAATTTTAAAAACCATCTACCCTTTCTCATCTCTTTTTAATTCTGAGGTGTAGCCCATTTCCTCAAATAGGCAACAAAAGAAAATTCACACACCCGTAGGTTGTTAACCTCAACAAGGAAGTTTCTTTCCATTGTAGAGAGTTGGCAGATGGAGAGGAGAGGATGTTGCAAATGTATTTATATTACTCAATTTACATCTACCTGTGGGCAGATGAGTAGAAAGACCTGTACTAAAATATATCTACATTTATAGGCTTACAGAATTAAAATACATGAACAGTAATAGGTTTACAAGACAATGGGTTTATTTTAGAGATTAAAAAAACTGAGTTCAGAAAAGTACTTGGAGATTCACAGAGCTCAATAAAGACAGAACAGGGACAGATGTACCATGCTCCTTGCTTCCCAAAACATTGATTCTTCCTCCAGGCATGAGTAACAGGTAGCTGACTAAAATAAGCACATGCATGCAAGTATTCATTCACAAGCGCACACGTTATAAGACATTTTGGAATGTTTAAATTTTGGTTATAAGAAACTTTTTATGGCTGGAATAATTCATACTAAAGACAGTTCATTCTGTTGTATACACTAGAGACCGTTTCTATGCTTTCCTTGGCTCCATCGTTCTAAGATCTCAACTTCTGTAAACTATTATACCCAAACTGGCACGTATAATTTAAAATAATATACACAAATAATCTAATTTTGATTATATGATTAAAAAACATTTTCCCTTCAAGTGATTTTGAGTAACATTTTCTGCAGTTATGCTTTTACTTGTCTCCTGCAACTGAAGTTCCGGCTTCTCATTAATTGGGTCAGTAAGCAATCACTAATGCGAATAAACAAAAACTCTCATTAAAAATCCTTTCTTCATGATTTTTTAGAACCTGGGTTTCTTTTAATCTCAACAGTACCTAATAGCATGTCTCTAGAATGTACTTTTCTGCCCTCTGACTAAAAGTGACATCAACTTTCTCCGTGGGCCACGGTCTCCGCTCAGGCTCATTCCAATTAGCAGCACAGTCCTTAGCTGTTCTGCCTCAGTGATTTCTGGGAAGCAGGACAGAAAACAGCCGAGGTCTTATGCAAACTGGAGCAAGACACCGAATTATTATTTAGTAGTAATAATACTCTTTTTACCTTCCTCTATCTCCAGCTGCCAAGAGCCCATTTAACATTTTTACTGGGTAAGATAATTGAGAACTAGTTTTCCTCCAAAATATGCTCATCAGTCACAGTCCCAAGGAGGAGGGTATGCTCCTAGACCAAAGAAGAGGGTTTTAAAACAATATATCTGGCAAGATTCAGAGAGTAATATATTGGTTTTCAGAGACTTAGAGGGCTAAAAAGATGTAACTGGGAACCAGAAAGGGGGAAAAAAGGAACTTGGTGTTTTAGGAACTTGTGGGTGGCTCAACCCAGTGTTATATCTGGCATTTAGGAGGTAGGTGTTCAACAATTGTTTGAGGAATGAAGTAATGCTATCTGAAAGTCATAAAGTAGGGGAGCAAAAAATGGCAGGGACTGATGTTTCAGGGCCTAAAATGGAGCCAGCTGTCCTGATGGGAACACAGAGGAAGAGCTGAAGGCTCTCTACTTAGTGATAACTCAGAACCCATGTTTGTTTTATGAGATACAGTTTCACTCTGTCCCCAGGCTGGAGTGCAGTGACACCATCTCGGCTCCATATAACCTCCATCTCCCAGGTTCAAACGATTCTCATGACTTAGTCTCCCAAGTAGCTGGGATTACAAGTGTCTGTCACCACATCTAGCTAATTTTTATTAGTAGAGATGGGTTTTCACCATGTTGACCAGGCTGATCTCTAACTTCTGACCTCAAGTAATCTGCCTGCTTCAGCCTCCCACAGTGCTGGGATTACAGGCGTGATCCATCAGGCCCAATCTCTTGTTTTTTTTTTTTTTTCTTTTTCCCCTAAACCAGGTAACTGCCAAGGCACTCCTAATTCACCAGCCTTATTCACCTGGTTCATGGAATTCAGGAAGAACAATATATTTGATGCTACCTCCTTGATTTAATAGACAGACTTGTGCTTGGGAAACACTGAGGACAGGGAAACCAGAGCTCCTGTCCAGGGCTTCTGTTATGGCTCAGCTCTAACCATCTGGATAAATCACTTCATCCACTTAGGCCTTCATTTCCCGATCTATGAGAGGAGTGAGTTGGAATAAATCGATGATTGGGATCCTTAGGCCTTAAAATTCTGTTCTCCGTCTGTTATGGGAAGTTTATTAAAGAGCAGGGGTGCCAGAGACCGCACTAAACTTTTTCAAAGGCTTCATATCACTTAATCCTTATTTCATCCCTATACATTATGCATTATTGCCACCCCTCCTTTTAAAATAGGAAACCCAAGGCATAACGGTTTAGAACATGTTCAAGGTCACACAGTTAGTAAATGGCAAAGCTGGGAATCTAACTCCAAGCATATTTATTGTTGCAAATTTTATAGTCAGATTAACGGGAAGCAGCCCGAGTCTTATGCTGAAAACAACAATAAAAGAATGATCACTTTAGATTGCATCCTGGTGCTTAAAATAGAACTGTGACATGAATTGTCATGAAGTGATTATTTTCTCCCTTGTGCCAGATTTAAATAAGTGGGAAGTGCAGTCAAAACCTGAGAAAAATCTCTGTAGGGTTTTGAAATCATCATTGGGCATATAATATGATGGCACTAAACTCCATTAACCCCTACACTTGCTTCAATCAACAAACTTTATTAAGACATCAAATGTGCACTGAATGTTAAATGGAGACCTGTTGTAAACTTATCTTAAAATCCTCGTATATGTGCAGGGAACAATACAGTTTGTGTTCACAAAAATCAAAATAGGTAAAGAAGGATTTTAACATGCTTGAACTGAAATGAGACAGAATTTAAAATACACATCCTCTTGTAAATATCTAGATTCAGAATATGTAACTATCCACTTTTAAGATGCGAAAAAGCGACTAGATTTTGGTTAAGAAATATGAGGGGTGGTAAATTCATTTTTTTTTCATATACTAAACCTGAAGAAACTAATCCCAGGCTGTCCAAGAGGAAGATGTAATTTCTGGTTTGGGCCATATAATTGCTAGTTATTCTCCTGCACATGAACATACACACACTACAAATTTTAATTCAATTTTACTCGTTGTGGCTAAATTTACACAATGCATACTGATAGTTATTACAGCTCTATGTACATTAAAACATATACACACACATACATGTATCTGTATATTTGTATCATCTATCTGTCCATCTATCAAATGGATTTCCCACAGCAATAGAGTGACTATAAACTAGATGCACTGATGCAGTCCTTCACATCTTATAATTAGGAACCATTATCTGAACCTCAAACTCTCAAGAAGTTCCCAAGGCTTCCCCTTAGAGGAGGAAAGCTTTAGCAATGTTGGGAGAAACGTCTGAGGAAAAGCAGCCAAGATACAAATTATCTGCAGGGACTTTGGGGTCTCTTCCAACAGTAAAACTCAGTGTCCTTTCCATTTTTTGATAAACAGCAAGAATATTATATCTATTTAATCTCTGACTTCCTTTTGAGAGTAGAAACTACTGCTGTCTTGAACCTGAGCTTCCCAGTTAGGAAAATATGACTCCGTATGGACTTAGAGAATGAAAAAAAAAAAATTACAGATTTTACAGACACAGGATAGTTCATGTTGTCACACTGCCTTGAGGAGTTATACCCAGTTACTCAGCCTTACTAAAAACCTTAAAGAGACTCAGGCCATGTCAGAGGCAACACTTTCAGGGGACTTGTTTTGTGTCCTTGGCTGTGGTAGTCAGTTTTGTTCAGCTTTTTTCTTCATTTTTTTTTCTCTTCTTATTCTACAGCCTTGATTGTGGCAAAGTTTCTTATAACAACTCAGTGTTAAGGTTTCTTATTTGAATGTGCTGATGAACTGATCCTTTTTCAAATATATATTTTATGATCAGATGGATGAGAAGCAGCTGTAATTAAAGGATTATGTTTAGTGCAATCGATGGCCCTGGTCCCCCTAATACATATCCACCAAGGCAGAGGGGGGTCTTTTCCTGATGTTTTAAATGAATTAGTCATCTGGCCATTGTAATAATGTTCTCTTACTGATGGACAGACCCATGTATAGAAGAGTAAATGTTATAAAACAGGTTATTTTTATTTTTCACTTACTATGTTTATTTTAGAAACAGAGTGTGGCTCTCTGTGTTGCCCTGGCTTCAGTGTAGTGGTGTGATCATAGCTCACTGCAGCCTTGAACTCCTGGGCTCAAGCCATGCTCCCACTATAACCTCTCAAGTAACTGGAACTACAGGTGCATGCTAACATGCCCAGCTAATATTTAATTTTTTTGTAGAGACAGGATCTTGCTTTCTTACTCAGGCTGGTCTTGAACTCCTGGGCTTAAGCGATCCTCTCGCCTTGGCCTTCCAAAGTGCTGGGATTACAGGCGTGAGCCACCACAGCCTGCCAAATAAGTCATTTTTAGATTAAGGAGGAGGACCAACAATTGAGTGTGAACAGCAACACCTATTATATAATTTTAACACCTCTGCTGTTAAATACCAACACCTCACATATTGCTGAAAGTGTATCTTTTATGTTATTGCTTTCGTCTTAGACTTTATCAAAGCAATAGCTCTCTTCACCAAAGAGAATGGAATAGGATCCTTCCTTACACTATTATCAATACAGGTTAAGAAGATAGCATTAGAGGCAAGCAAATAGAAAAATAAAGTTATTGCTGGTGTTAAAGCAGTGTACACTCTAGCTCTCCAGGTAGCAGCCCAGTCACACGTTGGTCCCACTAATCCTGATGTCTTGGCAAAACGACTCATGCTCTTTAAACTCTATTTTCTTTATTTTAAAAAGATAAAAATATTCACCTCTCAGAACTGTTATGAAGACTGCATGAGAAAATTATGTATAATGCAACAAAACAGCTGTTAGTAATTGGTGAATGAGTAAGTTCTGTTGCCACATTTGGGAATGAAGAAAGCCTATAATTTTGGTAGAATTTTGTGGTTGAAAAGACAAGCCTATCTACAAATAATAAAGATTCTGAATGTAACTGATAAAAGATGGACAAGAAGTCAGCGAGACACATCGAAGGTTAGTAGAAATAACACAAAGTGATGACAAGTGAGTAATCTGTTAAGGATTATCACCAGGACTTTAGTAAGAAGAAAATGAGGAGTCATATGTTCTCAGAATAAGACTTGTTGGGCATGACAGCATAGTGGTTAGGAATGCGGGCTGAAGGCTGGGCGCAGCGGCTCATGCCTGCAATCCCAGCACTTTGGAGACCAAGGCTGTTGGATCACCTGAGGTCAGGAGTTGGAAACCAGCCTGACCAACATGGTGAAATCCTGTATTTACAAAAAATACAAAACTAGCCAAGCATGGTAGCACATAACTGTAATCCCAGCTACTCAATATCCCTAATCGTGATATTGAGGCAGGAGAATCGCTTGCACCCAGCAGGCAGAGGTTTCAGTGAGCAGTGATTGCGCCCTCACACTCCAGCCTGGGCAACAAGAGTGAAACTCCATCTCAAAAAAGAAAAACAGTGTAGGCTGAGAGCTGGCTTGCCTTGTTTGGAATCCAAGCTCTGCCACGTATTAACTGTGTGATACCGAACAAACTGTTTCACTTCTCTGTGCCACACTTTAAAGTGGAAATAATGTTACTGGAAATTCAAAGTGTGGTTTTGGGTTCACAAGAGCTGATGGATGTAAAGTGCTTACAAGAAACCCCAGGACAGAGTATGCACTATTCCACAGGCTTAGCTTCTGTGTGTCTGTGTCTCTGTATGTGTTTCTGTGTACACATAAGCTGGTATAATCAATCACATATAGCTGTCATTTCAGAGCAAGATCCAGCCATTTCTGAGTACATCAATTTGCCTTCTTCATAAAGCCCATTGAACTTCTGCAGCTATTTTTAAACATGGGGACCTGGGCTGGGTGGACTATACTTGACCAGATCGGAAAAGGTATAATGACCACAACTGGCAGAACAGTAACATCCCTTCAAGTAACAGTTTCTCAGAGTATGGAACTTAGGTCATTTGCATTGAAATCACCTGGACTGCTTATTTAAATGCAGATTCTCAAATCCTATTTCTAAGGTTACCATATACTTTATTGTTCAAACCAGGACATTTTTGAGAGTGAAAGAGATTGCTGTAAATAATCATGCCAGGATAATGAGCATAAACTATATTGTCCCAGGCAAAAGAGAACATAGGTGTCCCTTACCCATCTCAGATCTATAGCTCTTTTGTGATTGAGTCCCAGAAATTTGCATTTCTATTAAGTTTCCAAGATGATTCTTTCGCTGTGTAAAATTTGAGAAAGGCTTCCTTAAATTATGTTGTTCTAACAAGACTTAATTAATTCAGGTTCTGTGAACTCTATATCATACTTCCATTTCCTAAGAATATTTCTTTGTAATAGACAAGAAAGAAAAAGAGAAAGAAAGAGCATTTATTGACCATCTACTCCTGCTAAAACCTCCTCCTCCCCTTGGCAGGACACTGTCTGCTATAGTCTATAAAACAAGTTTACAGATCTCTGCTCTTGAAATTGAGTGAACCCCTGGTAATTATGGTAAAACCACATTCCCCTCCCTAGGAAACCAGCACTTTCGCACTACAAACTACCTGGGAGACATCCTGGTGAAGGAGGCAGTGATTAACTAACTATCCTTAACAGGGTGACCACAACATTCAACAGGATTTCACCCATTAAGCTCTCATCCCTGCTTACTGCAGTCACCAACAGAAGCAGAAACCTCCCAGTCATCTGTTATTGGGTGGACTCAGTCTTAATCAGCTCCACACAACCCACATCTGACCTAAACTCCTGCCTCTTTTTAGCTCTCTTACAACAGCCTTCATCATGTTCTTCTCATACTTGCCTAACTGAAACCTAAATATCTTTTGAGATCAAAGATACCCTTGCAGTCGTCTAAATGGAGGGTATTTTTTTTCTCCAATATCCTATCCTCCTTCTGAATATATGACTTCAAGGAAAGGAGGGCTTCATCATGTTCTTTGCTACCACACCAGATCATTTCTCCTTCCTCTACCCTCAATAACTCAAGGGTCTCTGAAGCTGGGCACCACACCACATAATTTGCAACTGCTTCTTGTCTGAATTACGCAATGGCCTTTTGGTTATCATTCCTTTCCTTAAAAAATATTTAGAACCTGCTCACTGGCTGGGCTCAGTGGCTCATGCCTGTAATTCCAACACTTTGGGAGGCTGAGGTAGGTGGATTGCTTGAACCTAGGAGTTCGAGACCAGACGGCAAAACCTGATCTCTACAAAAAATACCAGAAATAACAGGTGTGATGGCACATTCCTATAGCCCCAGCTCTTCAAGAGACTGAGATGGGAGGAGTGCCTGAGCCAGAAAGGTCCAGGCTACAGTGTGCTCGGTGACAGAGCTAGACCTTGTCTAAAAACACAACACAACACACACACACACACACACACACACACACAAAAAAAAAAAAAAAAAAAAAAAAGAACCTGCTCCCTGTCTCTGAATGCACTTCAGTTATTGTTCTGGATTGTTCACCAAAGATAGGCAATTCAACACTTTGGACTATCAATTTGCTGTTATTTTTATTTCCAATGATCTTTTTCCCAGTCTTAGCCAACTATTGCCATGATGTTCACTACATGGATTATCATCAACTCAAACATTTTGATTTTAATCAATCCTGTCTCTGTTTACACTTCCTATTCTTTAAAGTCATTCACAGTAGCTCCCCAGCTGCTCTACGGCTTTGGCCCCAGTGAAACTGCCAATTCGTTAATCACCAAGTCTTTCTCTCTTCCTCCTTCTCCTGTTTTTATTTTCTTTGATTTAACCTATCTTAGATGCCATGATTTATCACCATAAGCAATCCCTTGCAAACATCATCAACTCAAACTTGATTTTTCTTCGACATGTTAAAACCCTACTTGCTAAAACTTGGCTGTTTTTTTATTCTACTACTGGATGTGAGCAGCCTGAATAGGTGGGAAAAAACCCACCAAACTTAATAACTGGATCTACTCAAAATTTTGACAATACATTTAAAGTGGAGCCTCACTATTGACAGCAAGTCTACCATATTTCCTAAATTCATTCTTTCATTTTTTTAAGAGGACTGTTTCACAGCATTTCTTCTCTTCTCAGAATATCCAGTAAGATCTGACTCGTTTCATTATCAAATAACCACCTCAGTATTTCTGTAACTGAAAAAAATAGAATTCTGAATGGAACAACTCTCACTTCTCTTCCCTCAAATCTACCAACCTGCCTGTACTTGGATCAATATATGCTGCCTTTCCTCCTGCTAAAATTGATGAACTGCCGCTGCTCTATCTAAAGACAACCCCTGCACATGTGCACTAAAGGCCTTTGCCTTTCACATACTTATGGATTTCGCTTTGCACTTGTCCACTCTCTCTCCTGCACATCATCAACTTTCTCCTCTATAGCAGATTTTTAGCAGCATATTGACATGTAGCAATATCTTCTGTGATATAAAAGCTAAATTGTTCCTCGACCTGGTGTTCAAGTGACCCCCTCACTCCTGCCCCATTTCGCCTAAACGTCATTTTTTGCCATTCTGTCCTTAACCCATTCATGTCAATACTTTGTCTCTATCGTTTTAGGGAAACCACGCTTGTCAGACTAACAATGATTTCTACCTTGTTCAATTCAATGATACATTCTTTGTACCTTTCTTATTCTACTTCTCAGAAACATCTGACACAAAATAAATCCCTATTTTCACTTGGTTTCCAAGGTAACAGATACCCCTAGTTTAATTTTCCATTTTGGTGGCAGCTGTTTTTGGTCCTTGCTGGAGTCTCTTCCTGAACCCTAAATTCTGGGATGCTCCAAAACTCAAACTTCTCATGTCTAGTTGCTCCCTTCCTAAATAATTTTGAACAGATCCATGGTTTAAAAACCCAGCTATATACATACCAAAATTCATATTTATTTACTTATAAAATGATACAATGTCTGAGGTTTACTCCAAAATAATATGAAAGAGAAGAAAGTGGTGGCAGATGGTGGTGGGGACATGGTTGAAACAAGATCAGTAATCAGCTGATAAGTGTTAAAACAGAGTTATGGGAAATCTAGGTTCTTTACATTATTCTGTCTCATATTTTTGAGATTTTTCCATAGAAATATTTTTCATATATCCTAAATTTTCATCTCTAGTCCCAATACCTTCAAGTTCTAAATATACATATTTGATTTTCTATTAAGCGTCTCTCCTTGGATTTCTGACTCATAAGAATTAGCATGTCCAAAATAGAACTTTTAATGTCTGTTTGCCTTTAAATTTATCCCTCCCTGTGTCTCTCCTCTTTACAATGGCATTCTCATACCCCACTGGCCTGGGCTCCACATTGCAAGCCATTTTGAGTTCCCCTTTATTCTGATAAACTACAGCCTACCTATCAACAAGTCTGGTTGGCTAACCTATTAAGGCAGATAGGATTTGATCACTGCTCACAATTTCCAGAGCTTTTGCCCTCACTCAAGCTGCCATCACTTTTCACCTAAACTGCCTTAGAAACCCTCTACCTCCTCTTCGTTTTGCCCACTGTTGCTTCAAAGAGTCTATGTTCATATGGTAGTATGGTGGTTTTGAACTCACTTTATACCATTCCCTTGATCACTCCTTTAATGGTGCTCTTCCCCATTTCTGAAAACAGGCAAGGTCCGTACTATGGGCAAGAGCCTGGACAGTTAGTCTTCTGCTTACCTCTCCAGACTCAATTGCTATAAATATTCCTCTTGCTCACCCAGTGATATGGTTTGGCTATGTCCCCACCCAAATCTCATCTTGAATTGTAGTTCCCATAACCCCCAAGTGGGTTCCCATAACTCCCTTGTGGGAGGAACCCAGTGGGAGATAATTTAATTATGGGGGGCGTTCACTTGGTGACCCTCATGCTGTTCTCATGATAGTGAGTTCTCATGAGATTTGGTTCCTTAAGGGCTGTTTCCCCCCTTTTGCTCAGCACTTCTCCTCGCTGCTACCATGTGAAGAAGGATGTGTTCGCTTCCCCTTCTGCCATGACTGTAGGTTCCTGAGGCCTCCACATCCACGCTGAATCATGAGTCAATTAAAATTATTTCCTTTATAAATTACTCAGTCTCAGATGTATCTTTATTAGCAGTGTGAGAACAGACTAACATTCACTCTTGCTATAATGGCCCCTTATTGTCCTCAATCATGCCAGGCTTATTACCACACCTCAAGGTGTTTTAGTGGTATTTCTCTTGTCAACATATTCTTCCCTCAGACCTTTACATGGCTCATCCCCTTATTTCCACCTGGTTCTGCATTAGCTCAATAAGAGATCTTCGATCTTCTCTGATAAGCCTATCATCTGCCAAAATCTTTTCTCCTGCTTTTTCTTCCTGGCAATGATTACTTAAAATTTTATTTTATCTATATTTATTTACTTGCTAATTTTTTCTTTCTCCAACTATGACGTCATTTCCATGAGGGACATCTTTTATATGTCCAGGGTCTAGAGTCTGACAGATGTAAACAAGCAAAAACCATGGAGATGAAATTAATGAATCCTGGACTCTGCCATGCATTTTCACTTAAAAATGGTATAAATGCATGTGTGAAGGCAGAAAGCTGCTCCTATGAAAATGAGTTGTCTCTTTGTATAATATCTTCCCTAATGTAGTTTGAAGCCAATTCAATTCAGTAGGGACTAAACATCTCTACAAAGAAAGCCCAGAATTCCTGTGAGATATTTGGCTGCAGGTTGAGCTGTGAGTTCCTCAGGGGAAGTCATCCTGGGCTTACTAGTCCACTGCTGCTCCTCTGACAATTCCCTTTACCTACGAACCACTCAATCTCTTAACTCACAAATTACAAAGCATGCCGATTGTCACAAGGGAGGTCAATGAACCAACAGACTACATTTTTAGTAATTCAGTATTAAAGAACCTTTTACTTTGAGTGGTGTTTTAAGAGTAGAAATCTCTACTTCTCTGTACAGGCTGTTTCTATAAATTCTTTGCAACCCCAGGCAATTTTTGGACACTGGATTTAATCAATCCTCAGACTTCTCTTTCTAACCAAGGATATAGAAAAGTTCACTCACAGTTTGACTCTCCCAGTTTGTAAATTCTCTTACATCATTCTGAGCTTCTTTTGCCCCAGTCTTCCTGACTGTAAAGTGAAAACTTACTTCTTACTTTCTTTTTAATAGGTGGCTTTTACCCTAGTTCATGGGTCAGCATGATATATGTTTAGGCCAAGAGGAAATTCTTAGCACATATGAAGGCCTCATGCACTTGAAATGGTGTACTCATTTCAGGGAACGTCAAGAAGATCTGTGTTCTCAATGTGTTCTAGAAATACTTTCATTGGGGTTCTTAGCCACTGACCCTTAGTATGAGTGTAATTCATCTATGAAAAACTTGAAACAAGGAAAGATATACTTTCATTCCTACTACATAAGAAAAAAATTTTAAAACAATTTTCTATAGCAGTGTCATAATCCACTGAATTTATCTGCAAATCTTTTCTTCTCCCTTTCTTTTCTCTCACTTCCACCTGCCTGAATTGTACCTGTGCTTGTCTGATACTTCAATGAAGTAGTTTATGAAGCCTAACCATCTGTGCCTTTTTTCTTTCTTAAATGTGTAAAACCATAATCCATATACATAAATTCATAATCCATGTGCGCTTCTTATAACTCTATTAAGATAGTGAATTTTCCAGTGCAATTAAACTATGAGCTAAAGAGATGATTGCAATTTCAGACTGTATCATAAATACTCAGGCTCTTACAGCAATACACCTGGTGAGGAACTGGGACTGATTTGTATTTTGAAACATCTTAATATAAATCTAAAACAATAGCATAAAGTCACAAACCCTTTCTCCTTAGTTAGCCACACTTCACTATCCCAGATCAGCAATATGGAAGAGTTTGACATATTTAAAAATATTCCTTGCTCTCTGAACTTCCTATCTAAAACAAAGAAACTGAATGAAGTCATATACATTTGCATCCCTAAACTTGCTATTTTAATTCTCATTATTTAAATGCAGGAACTGATAGATTTACTTAGTGAAAGACAGTTGCACTTTAAAATTATGGTTTTGTCACTTTTTAAAATGACGTTGTATTGGGGGAGTAGGGTAGTAAGAACTATTTATTTTTTGAAGAATGCATAGTAAGTACTAAATGCAAAGTTCTATAGAGAGTAGCAAAGTCATTTAGTGTATTGCCGGCTCTGATAATTAAATCGTTCTATGCATTCATAACCAGTGTTTCAAGACCACTTGGCAAGTTTATGATGATGATTACACACAGACAGTCCTGATCATTCAGTCATCAGATATCACTGTGAAGGATACAGTGGAGCCTATTGTTCTCATCTCCCAGGACTGTATTAGAGTCCCTCTGAAAGTGAACTGAAATTGATTGGGTCAGTTTAATAACACTTGAATTTCACAACAGAAAAGAGCACTGAGTAGTACAGTTCAATAGCAATTAAACTATCTCAAATGGTCATAGGGCTCCTCTATTTATTCCTAAGACTTCTCTGTCACAGTCTTCGTACTTATAAAAGAGGTCAAGGTGAACAGAAATGCCTTGAAACTAGAAACTATAATATTTTTATAGGGCTTACTACAGTGTCTTTCATAGACCAGATAGTCAAATACTAACAATGAATTTATTTATAAAGGTATATTTTGATTTTTGTTTTCCCTGCACTATGCGGTAGGAAAACTAACATTTACGAAAAAAGCAAGCTGGCATGAATATCAGCTTAGAAGAGAACTTTTATCTTTGAAGCAGAAAGATATTAGAAACTCAGAACTGTGGACCACAAAGAGTGATGGTAGTCTGAACTGTCAAAGGTCTGTCACTGATTTGTGGCTATCTAGACACTTTAAAGCTTGTAACTATAACATACACATATTAATTTCTTCTTCGGGATTATTTTAGCCAGAGATTTGTGTTAGGAAATTTCAGGATATAAAACAGTTTCTCAAAGGCTCAAAAACTGGGAATCTGCCAGAAGTTCTTGGGGTTGTAATTTGCCAAGAGTTCAAATTTAGATCGTTCACATAATTTGCCAATACAATAGTAGGTGTGAAAACTATGTTAGTCAAATGGACTAATTTAAGGTTGATGAGTATCCAGATACAGATATCAGAACCCTATGTCATGAGAAAGAAGGAACTGTAAACATCTAGGAGAGGGTGCACTTGATGCAGTTATTTCTTTTATGTATTTTTATGAAGGTGTAATTTATGTATACTATACTGATATTAAATGGGCAATATGAGGAGAATTTTTACAAATGCAGACACTTGTTTAACACATGCCTTCTTAAAATGTGAAACATTTCCATTCCACAAAAAGTTTCCTCATGACAATACTTAGTCAATCCTACTTCTAGTCCAACCACAACCACTGTTCTGCTTTTCCACCACTGTAGGTTAGCTTTCCTGTTCTGGAACCTCATACAGGTAAAATCCAATGATATACATGCTTTAGTGTCTGGCTTCTTTTGCTCAAAACAATGTTTCTGAAATTTCCTTCTGTTGTTGCTGTTGTTCCGTCTTTCTGCTGAGTAGTTTCCATTGTAGGAATATAATAAAATGTTTACTCCTTTTCTTGCTTATAAACATTTCCTGTTTAGGGCAATTATAAATAAAGCTGCTATAGGCATTCTTGATTAAGATTAATATATTTTCTCTTTTTTGGTGGGGAATGGAATTGCTTGGATATAGGGCATACAAATGTTTAACTTTGTACAAAAATTACCCAAGAGTCTTCTAAAATTAATAGTGCCATTGTGCATTCTCACCTTCAGTAACAGAGATCTGCATGTTCCACATTCTCAATTTTTAACATTTTTTAAATTATAGTAAGTTTAAAATGATATCTCATGAATTTATCTTTAACTTTTCTGATTACAAATACTGACAATTGCTTCCTTATGAATAGTAGCCATTCATTTGCCTTTCTTTATATAGGACTATTCAAATCTTTTGCTCACTAGTTTTATTTGGTTGTTTATATATGTATTATTCCATTGCCAGAATTTGTTAAGTATTTCTGATACTAGTTTTTTGTTAGACATATGTATGTGAACATTTTCTCTCAATCTGTGGCCTGCCTGTATATTTTCTTCATGATGTCATTTGGTAAGCAGAAGCGTTAAATTTTGATGCAGTCCAAATTATACAATTTTTAAAAATAGTGGTTTCTCTATCCTATACAAGACATCATTGCTTATCCCAAGGTCTTATAATATTCTCTTATGTTTTCTTCTAAGAAGCTTTATGGTTTTGGCTTTTATTTTTAGGTCCATGATTTTTCTTGAATTATTTTTTTGTGTGTAGCAAAGTAGAAGTGGGCGTTTTTTTTTTTCCTACATATAGATATGCATTTGTTCCAGGAACATTTTATTTGAAAATAATTTTTTCCCCATTGCTAAAATATTTGTCCTAGTTAGGGCTGCTATCACAACATACCTTACACCTGGCAATTTATAAATAAAAGACATTTATTTCTCACAGTTCTAGGGGCTGGGAAGTCCAAGATTAAAATGTCAGAAGATTCAGTGTCTGGTGAGAGCTGCTCTCTGCTTCCAAGATGGTGCCTTGTTGCTGTGTCCTCACATAGTAGAAGAAACAAAAGCACCTACCAGGCTCTTTCAAGCCCTTTTATAGGGCCACTCACTAATCCCATTCAAGAAGGTAATGTCCTCATGACCTAATCACCCCCTAAAGGCATCACTTCTTAATACTATTGCATTGGAGATTTACTTTCAACATGAATTTTGGAGGAACACAAATATTCAAAGCCTAGCAGTATTTAATTGTAAAATTAATTAACCTTTCCTACTTTTAACCATGTAAGAAAGGCCATTCTAAATGAAATCGTTCTAGGTAGACATCATTCCATCTCTGACAGACACACTAAACCTTGGAGAACCAATTATCTGTCCTTTGAGATATTTGCCTAAATAGGCTAAGATTTACCTAGAATAGTCTTCTCTTCTATTAACCAATCAATGCCAGACTCACGCCACCTGGTCCTGAGCGGTGCCCTGCACAAGAACACCTGGCCAAGGAGGACCAATGAGAGCTGAAATTCCTTATGTGCTTCTGCTCATTAATGATAAAGACTTTTTATCATTATATCATCCTTGGGGACACAGGAGGGAAGAAAGTTGCAACAGCAATTCAAAAGGATCCCCTTTGTCCATACACAGGAGTCATTCTCGAATTTATGAAGAGGAAATACTTTAAAGTTCACCCAGAGGTGACATCCTTTCCAATTTTCAAAAAGCTGCTTTTTGGGTGAGCATTGGCTCCGCACTGTTCCCTAACCATTCCTGAACCTGCAGTGTTCCATCACTTGTACTCCTAATGGTAACACAATTCTTCAACTTAAAACTGTATAGATACAGTGTGGTCCCTTCCTCTGTTTCATCGTTAAAGGTTTGATTTTTTTTTTCTTTTAATTACTTGTTGCTATAATACCTTCCTTTATAAAATAGACATGACATTCAGGACAGTCTGTTCTCTAACGACTTTCAGAATTCTATCTGATTACAATATCACAAATATTGAAATGCCTTTGTAATATCCTATAATGTCAGATTTTTGACTTGAACAATAAAGGTGTATTGAGATACCCAAGGACATTTTACTGCACTTTTAGAAGATCAGCTTTTTCCTTCTCTACACCTCTCAATCTTCTCACTTTCTTGTTTTCAGATTCTGTCTTGCCATCCTGTCTCCATGCTCTAAGCCACCAGCCATAACAAATATATATATACAAATGGATGCAGCATTCAACTGGCTAGATTAGCAAGGAACTTATATGACTTTCAAGAGTCTGGTTAAATGTCTGTTTTTATTTCTATATGGACTCTAGTAAACTTTCCATTCACACATCTTATTTTAGAGTTGAATAAAGAGATACTAAGAAGTTAAAGACTTGCCCAAGTTTAGACAGTTAAGACAGAGCTGTGTCTACAGCCTTTATGTTTCCAAGCTACATTTAGAAACAGCCTTCAGGCTCCATAGTTTCAGACTCCTTTTAGGTTAAACAAAAACTTTTTCTCTTTTGAGCTAAACAAAAGAAGCACATGTGGGTTGGACAGAAATGAGAGAAATTGGAAATGAGGAAGTATTTGGTTAAGGAGGCAAAGGGGTGAAATATTCACCTCAGTAAGTGGGAGAGAAAACTGACTAGAAAAATACAGTATTAATACTATTGTTGAGTAGTAGTGAAAGCACACTTGAAATTTTTTGTTACCAGATTAAAGTAGGGTTAGCTGGTATACTAGTGTGATTTTTCTCAAGTTAAATTCAGTTGTTTGGACAGATATGAAAAATATCAACATTTTGCATTTAATTAACTTTTTGGTTTTGTTTTACAAGTAAGAAAGAGGAAGCAAGGGGCCAGAAAGATGAGAATTGATGCAAGGGAATGACTATACTGAAGAACAATGCAATTTTAGTATAAGAAAGCAAGTGAAGATGTAAGAAAAATGTAGCTCAGTGAAAAAGAATTGATTCTGATGGGGCCAAAGAATTGTTGAAGTGTGTATATTAGAGAGAAAATGATTTTGAAATATAAGAGGGAGGGATTATTGCAGTAAAGATTTTAGTGGTTACATTATTGTTATTAAATTTCATACAGCAGTAGAGGTAAAACAAAAAAAAGTAAGGCAGGTCCCAGAATCTAGAGAATGGCTGGTTGCTATATGATTGAAATAAAGAGCAGTAGTAGATATAGTCTGATGAGAAACTGTGGAGTAGCTAAGGATTTTGACAACAGGTGGGAAGAAAAATTGTCTAGAAGAAGCCATGAGGAGCAAGTTCCTCAACTCAACTTCAAGGACCTGTTCTATGGAGTAGGGAGAAAAAAACATCACCAGTTAAAACAGATATGACAGTATTTGGATCCTCAAGCGATGGTCAGGTTTTCATTAAAGTGGGAAGGTGGAAGGGGAGTTTAGAGACAGCATATATTTTAATGAAGACGGAGGAAGACATCAGGAGAAATAGCATGACAGTGTGTGAGTGAATGAGAAGTTGAGTCAGATGAGCAGATGGGCAAATCAACTCATATGAGGAGATGTGTAAGTGTACAGCATGAACTTTTAGTGGTGATGAGGATAGAAGATGGGGTATTGTCCCTTCTGTTGATCTCCTGGGAAAAGTTAGGTATTAAATATATACACACGCAAACACATACAATGGAAGTTTTTTATTTAAACTAAATCAAAAGGGTATTTAGTCTTTTATAAGCTGTGAATAATCCATAAGATTCTAAAATGTGTCAATATATTTTTTTGTTTTTTTTGTCTCATCATTTATTTCATAAGACAAGATAGCAAAAAAGGAGATGGCTGGAATGAAAGTCTTTGTGCAACTAATTCGGAAACCTAGAGATACAGCTGCAAGAGGAGCTGTCAGAATTACTTAAGCTTTTTTCCAAAGGTGGTGATACGTCTTTCTTGGATAGTCACATTCCATGAGAATGAAAGAAATGATGAACATGTTAACAACATAACAGCAATACTTCATTTTCAAGAGAAGAAAGCATCACAAAACTAAAACAGAGTGCTTTTCATTTCCTCTAGGGATTCCTGTTATATAATTTCCATTTTAAATGAAGTAAAAATATTTCCAATAACCAGAGAAACATTTAAAAATTAAGAAACACTTGTTCTAGTTAATGTGTCTGAATAGTAGCAAGAAAAAAGTCTCCCCCAGGAGGTCATTATTATTCAAAAATTACTCTAATTAGGTCATGAATACATTAGGCCTTATTCAGCGCCAACAAGAGAAAAAATAGAATTGGAAATGTGACACACATAACACTCCCAACGTGTTAGGGTGATTTTATTCCAAAATGCCATTAAAAGATGAAAAGGTCACCCTGTAGGGAAGTAATTGGTACAGCACTCTTGTAACTGATTAAAGGGGCTTTCATTTAGGCATTTTTTTCTTTCTTTTCTTTCAAAAGGGGTCTTTCTAGAGAGAAAGAAAATATATATGTATGTGTGTATATAATGTGATTGAATAGATGTTTGGCTGTTTTAAAACAGTAACACAGAAAAAGGGAAAAACAAGAGCTCTTGAGAAATGAAAATAGACACACTTGTAAGACTGAGTATACAAATTGCATAGAATATCTTAAGAAAACATAAAAAGGCATAGATATTTCCTTGTATTTGTTTTTCATATAATTACTCCATGTCTGTGGTTTCTTAGACTATCTGCTGCATAGACAAGTTCTATATTTAATTAGAGTAGAGTATAAAATTTTAATGAGTTGGTAATGCCCAAAGTAAGAGGATAGAAAGTTTAGTCTTTATTTAAAAAAAAAGACTTAAGAAAATCTGATAATAAATCCCCTGATTTGTTTGATCGCTGAATTTGTGAATTTCTAGCAAGCCCTATTAAACTACATACAACTAAACAAAGGAAAACATCCACAGGGCTTACACATGCATCTGTACCTTGTTAAAACCATACAAAAGAGGGACATTGATCAGTTGTATTACGATTTCTGTTTTTTCTATAATATCATTTCATTATGAATGGAGTTTTTTATAATCACAGGTTGTAATGTTCATAATCAAAATCGCTATCTTTAAAACCTGCCAATGTACTTATCATATGCACAAGATTTTCGTCTCAAAGACATGGTTCCTGTCTTAGTTTGTTTGTGCTGCCAAAACAAAATACCTGTGACTGGGTAATTTACAAAGAAGATAAATTTCTCACAGTATGGAGGCTGGAAGTCCCAGATCAAAGCACCAGCATCCGCTGTCTGGTGAAGGTCTCCTTGCGGGTCCTCACATGGAAGAAGGCAGAAGGGCCAAAGTGGGGACAAACTGTGTCCTCACATGGCAGAAGAGCAGATGAGGACAAACTCACTTTCACAAGTCCTTTTTCTAAAGGCATTGATCAGTTTATGAGAGTAGGCCCTCATGATCTAAAACAACTCCCAAAAGGCCACATCTTCCAATACGGTTGCATTGGGGATTAGTTTCCAATTCATGAATTTTGGGCGACACATTCAGACTATAACAATGCCTAGACATAAGACCCTACAAACTCAATGTTTTTTCTCTATTCTTAACTCACAAATATTTTATGTCTTAGTACTCTTTAAGCATCCTAAGAAAGAGTTATACAAAAGATTATACAAAATGTCTAGTGATTTTATTTTTTTTCTGATAATGCTTAATTCACACTTTCTCATTCCCTCATTTAGCCACTAATTCAACAATATGTATATTTAATTGTAACTTTTTATTGTGACACAGTATCAGACTTACAAATGAGTTGCAAAATTTCTCATACTACCACCGCTCAGATTTCTATGTGTGTATGCACGTGTGTTCATGTGTGTACATCCCTGTATTTACATGTATATATACTATGTATAGACATATGTAGGTGTGCATGCACACAAACATGCATATGTATATTCTAAGTATATTTAAAAGTTGTAGACATGCCTTTTACCCATAAATGGATTTTGGAATGAATTTCCTAAAAACAAGGACATTCTTCTACATAATCACAGTATAATTATCAAAATCAGGAAAGTAACATTACTATGATAACGTTATCTAATTTACAGACCTTACTTACATTTTTCCACTTGTTCAATAGCTACCTTTAGAAAACCTAAGATTTTATTGTATATTGCACAAAAGAATAAACTACTTATGTGAAAGTGAAAGGTACTAGAGAGTTTGCTTATGAGAATCCATTTTGTTTTAGTGGCTAACACAGTGGGTACCTTTTAATTCAATAGGCATTGTGTGTAAACTTTTTATATAGAAAAAGTAATAATAGCTCCCATTTGTTGAGTGCTTTCAATGGGTTAGACAGTTATACTAATGTGAACTCTCTCATTTCAGTCTCACAACAATCTTACAAGGTAGATTTTTTTTATAGAGGAGGAAACAAGGGCTAAGAGAGATTAAGCAGCTTGTTTGGTTCCAGAGCAAGTGAAGTGCAAACCTGGAATTATCTTTGAAATCCTTATTCTGAAACCTTCTTATTTATTATGCCATATTCCTCACAGTATGAAAGAACAGACAGTGATGATGGATGTCCTATTGTCTTAGAACTTATAATCTTCCTGAAAGAAATAAGAAATATTCAAAGCATATAAACTCAGAACATTACAAGAAAGAAGTCTGTCTTCATTTAAAGTTGTAACCCAACTGTCATCCTATCCCTGGTGCTTCAATTCTTCTGCTTCTCTCTTGTTTTTTCCATAGCATTTATCATTGTTGATCTCAGTATATAATAGATCTTTACTATGCTAATATCATGTCTCTTCACACAGGAATGTAACTTCAAGAGAATCTTAATTCTGTTTTTTTTTTTAAATTGTGAAGTCCCCAGCACATAGAAAACTACCTTGCATGAAGTCATTAGTAAAAGATTTGTTGAATACATGATTAAACTTAATCAAATGCTTGATTTTATAGATGAGGAAGGTGAAGTCCTGAAAGATTAAGTTGCTCATGATCAATTTATTTTTTAAAAAATTTTTATTAGAGATTGAATTTCACTTTGTCACTCAGGCTGGAATGCAGTGGTGCGATCATAGCTCACTGACACCTCGAATTCCTGGGTTCTTCCTTCCTTGGCTTCTCAAAGTGTTGGGATTACATGCCTGGCCTAGAGTAATTTAATGACATGAAATGTCATTAAGTTGAAAGTAAATAGGAGTCACAATGAGCGACATAATCATTGATGGAGGAGGAAGAAGAGATCAGAACTGGGTTCTGGTGGGAGAGTGTTGAAGGAGAGAGACCATAAACAACAGGTGAAAAACCTGTAGTACACAAAGACCCCGGGAGGAAAACTGACAGGCCAAATTAACTGGACATATTACATGACTAGCTATAGAAGAAAGATCACTATGGGAAATAATGAAAGATCAGACTTGGCAGTATTTCTGCCAGATTATGAAAGAGTTTTCTTTGATATAGAGAAGTTTCCTTTCTTACAGGCAAAGTAAATTGGATATTTTCTACTAGTACAACAATTAAATAATCAATGACATAAAGGCTAATCCCATTTCCACTTTCAGCTAAAGCATTACAGCTAGCAAGAATTAAACAGTGATTTTCCAGGGTTAATTTGTGTGTACATCTCTCATTTTCTAAGTTGGTCTCTGGTTTTAATGAATTTGATACATTATTGCTCAGGGAATGATTGAATGGATCATACCTTCAACTGATGTTCAGTAATTCTAATAAGCAGTTAAGGAAAATACTTTAGCTAAGTTAAATAGTAAAAAAAAAATAGAGGCAGCTGTCAAAAAATTAGGTCAAGGAAGAGATATGTATGGTTAACTTTTGGCGTAAGAAACTAGTGAACTGAGAATCTGACTATGTCTCCTTTTTGAGTTCAGTATACACAAATCTACTTCAGATTTGTAGCAGTACAAATTCTGGAGCAGGCATCATTTTCCATCATCCTGACTTTGATGCCATGCTGATTAACTCTATGTGCTTTGACATAAGAGGGCTATTGAAGTTTATAAAGTATGGTGTATTTCCTCCAAAACAAATAAAACTTCTATTTATTTTGCATCCTAATATTTGTAAATGTTATCTTTTCTAACTATTTGATTTGTTAAAGATTATTATCCTCATTTTATATATAGGAAAACTGAAGCTCAGAGGAGTTAAGTGACTATACAAGGTCACACAGTGAATATAGAAACAAGATTTTTGGTTAGATTTCTTGGCTTTAATATTTCTGTTGTTTCCATTACATGCTCCAAGACCCCAAATCAGTTTTCTTTCCCTGCTTATCTCTGTGATAAAACAGGGAATATACTTCCTCATTTGCTACATAGTCAATCCGTGGTTGAGACTAGGCATTTAGGGTACTATGGACTAATAGTAACTGAAACTACTGCTTTTTTCTGCTAGTATTTGTGAGACGTTTCCTAATGGTATTATGAAGTGGAAAAAGGATATGTCATTCTTGCTGCTGGCTCATGCGTCTCTCCTTTATTCATTAAAATGTTATCATTACAGCTACTACTAAATTAATACATGTTGCTCAAACAAGAAGCCAGAGGTTGTGAAAGAAGATAAAAATCTTCCTCCTTCACACTCTGACCCCTTTCCATTTCCAAAATGAAATCCCTGCTATCAGGTTGTGTGACTGTGAGAGAAAGAGAGTGCGTGTGGTGTGTATCTATTTTCTTATAGTATATTTTATACAAATAAAATTATGGTTATGTTATTTACATCTTAATGTATTTTGAAGTTTTTAATACTTGTATATATAAAAATTATTCACTCAAGTGCCAAAATGTAACAAATTCAACCAGCCCCTATTTATACACATCTAGGTTTTTCAGTTTTCTTGCTATTAAAAAGTTTTGCAGTGAAACCCCATCTCCACTAAAAATACCAAAAAATTAGCCAGACATGGTGGTGCTCACCTGTAGTCCCATATACTTAGGAGGTTGAGATGGGAGGATTGCTTGGGCCTGGGAGGCAGAGGTTCCAGTGAACCGAGATCTAGCCACTGAACACTGTTGCCTTGGCGACAGAGTGATACTCTGTCTCAACAACAAAAAAGGGCAACTTGTAACAAATATTTGTGCAAGTCTATAAGAAATCTAGGGGAGAAAAATCTTAGAAGGCAACTGATGACTCAAAAAGTATGTACATAATAATTTGGTAGATATTGCCATTTTTATCTTCAAAATTATGCACCAATTTATATTCCCATCACAGAAATATGTTAGTATTCACTTCTTTATGCCCCCATCAATTCTCAAGGCCATAAACGTTTTATTCTTGCCAATCATAGTAGTAACTAATTGTTTTAATTTGCATTTTTTTGATGTTAGGGTGACCAAGGTATTCATTTATAGTTCTTTTTCTGTCTGGTCTCTGTTCATGCCTTTTACCTATTTGTTGCTCTTTTAAATTTTTTTAAGTTGTAAGAGACCCTTGTGTGGTATAGAAATTAGCTTTATTTTCTCTAAATAACATTTTCTAGTTTATCATTTATCTTTTGATATTTTTGGCTATACAGATATTTAATTTTTATATCCCAAACATATTTTCATTATCATTTATATTCTATCTCTCCTTAGACAGTACTTCATCAGCTCAAAATCTGAAAAAAAAATTTTTTTAGTTCTTCTTGCTGTTTAAGGGCTCATTTAACATTAAAACCTTTGACTTATCTGGAATTTGTTATGACATAAGGAGGTATGAGTCCAGTATATTTTTTCAATTGCTAGCCAGTTGCCACAACATTTACTAAATCCAGTTTGCTCCTCCCCTTTGAGATATAAATTCTCATATAATGGTTAGTCTATTTATAACATCTCCGTTCTCTCCCATTACTCTGCCTGCCTATTGGTAAGTCAATCTCGAACTATATATTTAATGCTTGGATTCTGAAATATCTGTATCTAAAAGATTCCCCATCCTCCCAAATTATTCTGGAAATGTTCTGGGTATTTTAATGTCACTATCTCCAGAAATACTTTAGTTCATATTATTTTTTCAAGTTCTCCCAAAGTCTTATTGCTATTTTGAGATTGCAATTATACATTTTGGGGGCATACTGTAATTTTTATAAAACTGAATCCTCCTATTCTCAAACATGGTATGCATTTTTGTTCATCCAAGACGTTTTTGTTCTACAGTAGAGTTATAACTTTTTTTTATTGGATCTACACATTGCTTATTAAGCTTGCTCTAAGATAGCATATCTTTCTGTTTTAACTTACTGAATTTCCCATCCACTAACTCCATTCGTTTTTAATTACTGTGTATCATAATACCGTAATCAACCACCTTTTAAGATTATTTCTACTAGTTTTTAGTTGGTTTATATGTATGAATAGACATATATAATGTACAAATATAACTATTTCTTTTTCAATTATTTTTATTTTATTATTTCATTTTCTTACAGGAATAAGCTTGGATCAGTTTTTGTATCACATTTTTTTTATAAAACTTTATTATCTACAACATCCAAAATAATGTTTAACAAGGGTAATAATGGTACTGTTTCCTTTTCAGAACAGTAATGGAGTAACTCTAGTGTTTCACCAAGGCCTGTTTGAGTTTACAGAATGTATTCATGTCATGGCAGGTAAGTTTGCACCCTTTCAACTTAGGCAAAGGTGTTTTAAATTGCATTTAAGTTTGAAATGAAGGTTAAATTTTCCAAGTGCTTTGAACTTCAATCAAGATGAATATATTTTCCCTTGTTAACCTATTCATGAGCTGAACTATTTTAATAGATTTCTTATTATTGAGCCATCCTTGCATTTCTAAAACAGGCCTCACTTGGTCATAGTGCAACATTATATTCATTTGCACCTGAATTTATTTTGGTGATATTTTCTTTATTCTACTTGTATTAATGTTCACATGAGAAATTTTCTTTTATTTCTTTTTTCATAATTGTTTGACATTTTTTTAAATAATAAATTTTTTTTTCTTGTTTATTGTATTAGAGGAATTTTCAATGAATATTTCAAAGAAAGCCCTAAGACCATTTCTGGTCCTGCCTCTATCTTGATAGTTGGCTATTTGATAATCTTCTTAGTGTTTCTCCTTAGTGTTATATCTGATTATATATTACACATGTAATTATTTCAGTTTAATTTTTAATTTCCTTAAAAATTTTTATTTAATTCATATTTTCAAAGTATTTTTAAAAAAATTTAAGAGTATTCGTTTATTAGATTTAAAATTTGTTTTATTCTCAGGGGTGATTTAATCTGTTCTTACTTCTAATTTTGGTCATTTTGCCTTCTTTCTTGATTATGTCATTTGTTTTTTCCTTTTTTTCTTTGTAGAAACAGCACTTGAATTTATCTTTTATTAAAATTTTAAAATTTCAATTTTGGGGATACATTTGCTTTTGTTTTTCTATCTTTTCAGTTAAATACTTCTCAAATATATTGTTTAGTCATGTAGCCAATTCAGGCTATATATTTTCCTCCAAACACATTTTAATGTACATCACAAAAGTGTTAATACAATCACTATTTTCTAGATATTTTGCGCCTTTGTTTTTTAGATGTTAAGTATTGTTAAAAATATACATTCAACTTATTTTGTTTAACTTTTATGTTATTAGGTACATCACTTTTTTTTTTTTTTTTTTTTTTTGAGACAGGGTCTCACTGTCACCCAAGCTGGAGTGCAGCTGCACAATCTCGACTCCCTGCAACCTCTGCCTCCTGGGTTCAAGCAATTGTCCTGCCTTGGCCTCCCTAGTAGCTGGGACTTCAAGCAGAGGCCACCAAACATGGCTTTTTTTGTGTGTGTGTGATTTTAATAGAGACAGGGTTTTGCCATGTTGGCCAGGCTGGTCTCCAACTCTTGATCTCAAGGGATATATACCCCTGGCCTCTTTGGCCTCCCAATGTGCTGGGATTACAGGTGTGAGCCACCACATGTGGCCACATTACTTTTCTTTTTCTCAGTGGTTTATAACATAATTATAGTTTGTCAAAAAAAAAAAAAACCAAAACTTCTGTTTTTTAAAAAAAGAAAAGTATAAAGTGGTTTTATTCACATAAACCTGATTCATAGGAAGTATTACAAAGAAGCTACCAGAAGTCAAAGGTGAATTTACCAAGGTCTCAATATATAAATCAATACGTATTTTTTTGAATTATACTTTAATTTTTGGGATACATGTGCAGGACATACAGGTTTGTTACATAGGTACATACTTGCCATGGTGGTTTGCTGCCCCCATCAACCCGTCATCTACATTAGGTATTTCTCCTAATGCTATCCTTCCCCTAGCCCCCGACCCCCATGACAGGCCCTGGTGTGTGATGTTCCCCTTCCCTGGTCCATGTGTTCTCATTGTTCAACTCCCACTTATAAGTATTTTTTCTTTTGTTCAAATTTACTGAGGTTTATCTTGGAAGGTAATATATGTACAATTTTTTGTAAATAGTCTATAATTGTTTAAAGATAAGTTCTATTCTCTGTTTTCAGGGACTAAAGTTTGATACATACTTAAGAGATCAAATTTATGAACCATATTATTCAAGTTATCTAGGGCCTTAGCATACTTAAATGATTTATTGAAAGCGAACTTTACAAAATTGAATTAAAACAATTGGGAAGAGGAAATTTAAAAGTAAAAAGGCCATAGCAGTTAGTGCTACATTAAAAAAAATTAGATAACTTAAATATGCTTCCAAATTATGTGTCTTCTGACTTACGAGCTGCCTAAAGACCTGTAGTGTATAAGCGTGTCTCTAAGATCTTAGTGGTACATTTTGAATTAGCATGTTGCTCAGGTTCCTGTATGTTTTGTCAAGGACAAACCCAGAAATAGTCACGTCAGGAAAAGTCTACGGGTTGGTAATCAATGTTTCTCAGTGCAAAGAAGAAAGAGCCAGGACAGTCACTTCTCCTGAGGACCTTGAAGCTTTCTGCTAGATGCAGGGCTTGCTAAGCATAGTCCATTCTGTCCTAGTTTTCCTGGGGACAATCTGATCATTATGATTCCATCGAATAACCTATTATTCGAAACTTCTAAAGCATGACCTTGCTCTAAAATCCCCATGAAGAAAAAAGTCATCAAACTTAAGCTTAACACTTTTCCCCTAATATTTCATTTTTAAATTTTTATTTGCTAGAATACAGTTAACATGGATAAAAACAGATCATATAAGTGAGTTCTAACACAGAGCTTCATTAAAGTATCATAACAGAAAAAACACTCTCTAGATGTGTGATGGAAACCTGGTGATTACACAGGTGGCTCATTTCCACCAACGAGAGTTCAGCTTTCTCTCTGGGCCTTTGTGTGTGTGTGTGTGTGTTTCTCAAATATTTTCAGAAACTGCCAGCATGCTCTCTATTTGATACAAGATTACAAAGTGAAGCTGAGAAATATGACATGGATTCAGAAATGACAGCTATCTAGGAGTGAACCAAACATCAAGGAGGACAGAGCACCATTTCTTTTTACTGATTAAAAAAAGGCATTTTCTCTGTGATGAAGGCTCAATTCTAGGTACTTTGTTTTAATACTATTATTTCTACTATTTATTAATAATATTATTATGACCCAGAAGGAGTGCCTACAATTTTGATCACTCATGCCTTCAAAACATCATGGAAACAAATTAGAACCACTATTTTCAGCATAGCTGTCTTTCTGCATTTCACCTCTGCTACCTACTGAGTAAGACTTGTATGTTGGCTTTGCTAGAACATGGAATATCATAAACTGGAAGTTCTGGAATGCTGCTGAGGGCAGTGTTTCTCAACATGCAGTTCTCAACCAACTGTATCTGAAGCATCTGGGTACCACATTTCTGTTGAATCAGAGCTTATGGCACAATTGTATACATTACTTATATATATGGTTGAAACAGTAGTGGTTTCTGCCATTTCCTTCAATGGCAAAAATCCTAATTATTTTGGCACCAAACTAATATATATACATATATGTATGTATACTACATATAACACACACACACACACAATGAGAGAAAGAGAGAGAGATACTGACTCTGCCTCCCAGCCTGGAGTGCAGTGGTGCGATCATAGCTCACTGCAACTTTGAACTCCTGGGTTCAAGCAATCCTCCAACTTCAGCCTCTGGAGTAGCTAGGATTACAGGCGCATGCCACCATGCCCAGGTAATTTTTTTTTTTTTTTTTAGGGACAGAGGCTCACTGTGTTGCCCAGGCTGGTCTGAAACTTCTGGCCTCAAGCAATCCTCCCACCTGAGCCTCCCAAAGTGCTGGAATTACAGGTGTGAGCCACTGCACCCAGCAGAAAATAGTTACTTTTAACAAACCACCCAGATGATTCTTAGGCATATGGAAATTCCACAGCCATTAGAGATTGTGTTGTCAAGCACCTTCTGCCTTATATGCAGTGACACTGTTACACAGAGTTAGCTAACTGGTTTTAAGAAAAGTACTAGAATGGCCTCATGCCTTAGTAACTATGCCTACGTGATGGTAACTGGTAGCCATAAACCTAAATTCTTTAACTGCATGTCAGGGAATTGTACTATACGGAAAAACTATCATTAAATCTCTTGTGCTTGCTGGGGCCTCTTAAAGCAAGGTTTTAACAAAGTTCTAGTTATCCGTGGTTCCATTCTGGGCACTTGAAACACAAATTCCAAAATACCTGTCTTTCTGAAGCATATCTTCTATCTTGTGTTGCACTTGAAGTTACGACCCCTTGTAAAATTATATGTAAAATATTATGCCTATGCACCTCTTACGAGGGCTACTACTTGTCCAAAGACAGATTAAAAATGGAATCAGTTGCTCTTCAAAATGCATGGAGCCATTTCTGCCTCTCTGTATTGTCTTGGGGATATAGGAGCTCAGTTAGAGTTCTCTGGCCTGGCTGTCATCTAGGAAGGCATCAGTGAGCATTTCTGTGTTCTCTGCCATAACTCAACTGAAGTTTGGGCTCTTCCCTCTGCTAAGCTTAGCTACCTCTTCTAACAAGGATTCAGGAGAATTAATGCAGGTTTTTTAACACAAGAGTATTTATTCACAAAAAAAGATACTAGAGTCACATCCTCTTATGCTCACTGCAACTGAGAAGAGGCTCTGAATCCTGAATGACAGTGAACTGCATGCACTTCTCCAGAACACAGCTGAGTGGAGTGCCATGCGCTGGGGCTGGTAATAAGGGGGAACAAGGCAGGCAGGCACAGCTGCATATCCACACAATCCTTGCCTTCTCATGTCTTATTTGTTCTCTGCAACAGCTCAGCTCTGGAGGCTGAAGAAAGCCTTATATTGAACGTTGCTGTAGTAAGCTGCATAATGGACATCCAAAGATACCAAGTTCTAATCCTGAAATTTGTAAACTATTTTATTTGAAAGGGTCTTTGCCGATGTGATAAAGTTTTCTGAGATGAGGAGATTACCCTGGATTATCTCAATAGGCCCTAACGCCATCACAAGCATCCTTATAAGAGAAAGGCAAAGGGAAACAACATGGAAAACAGAAGAGAAGGTAAAGTGAAGATGGAGGCAGAGGTTGGAGGGATGTGGAGACAAGCCCAGGAATGCCGGGGTAGCCATCAGAAACTGGAGCAGGTAAGGAGAGATTCTGCCCTAGACCCCATGGAGGCAGTACAGCTCTGCAGGGCTGTGGACTTCTGGCCTCCAGAACTGGGAGAGAATACATTTCTGTGTTTTAAGCTGCCAAATTTCTGATAATTTGTTACAACAGCCTTGGGGAACTAACAGAGTTGCCATGCCACGCAACAGATGCCTACTATGATGTGCAAGTTATCTATGCAATCTGGCTGCCTCTCAATGGAGAGCTCGATTTTCCTTTACTTGCTCCTGTATCTTTCCAATATGGCTTTATCACCTGACTAGCTATACTTCTCTGTTCCTTGGCACATGAAAGAAACTAACATACTTTATCTATAAGCTTCTGTTTTCTACTTTTCAGCACTGTCTTGGATTCCCTCCATCATCATCTGGCCAGTGTGTGCTTAATGCAAACAAAGTTTACAAAAGAGGTATGCAATATTTCATCAAAATTAGTAAGATTTAATAAAGCAGGAATAAAACATCAAAACAACAGTGGGAGTTAAAAAATTGTTTGGGTTTATGTATGCCACTATTTCCTACTTACCCCACCCACCAAAAAATGTAATGGACCTAAAACTTGTAGCACAAAATGGAAGACTAATGTTTTGACAGACTTACCAGAATTTGCTTATATATCTGACAGATTAGATATGGCCACAATTTATTTGTAGTTCCTCCCATCAAGAGGTGGAATCTCTTCATCTTTTGACATTAGGTTGGCCTGTGCTTTGCTTTGAATGAAATACGTCAGAGTGAAAGCATATGAGTTCCATAGCTTAAGCCTCAAGAGACCTTAGGGATTCTTCCTCATCCTCTTACAACGCTGCCCAAACAACAGCATGCACAGAAGCTAACCTACTGGAGAATGAGAGTTCCCACTGAAAAGAACAGGGCATCCTTCCTTCGGTACCAACTGCTAGATGTGTGAATGAGTCTGATCGTGTATCTCCTAGTCCAGAGGACTTGGCCCTTAATAAAACCATGTAAGTGAGCCTGGGTAAATCCAGCAAAACAAAACAAAAACTAACAAACAAGAAAACCATCTCAGAACTATGAGAACAAGCAACTTAATCCTAGGATGGTTTGTTATGCAGCAAGAGATAACTGATAAAACCTCTGAGGAGGAGTGTTTTCCTTCACAGAAGCTTTCCTGTCAGAATTGCCTTCACATTCTATTGAGAAGTCGCACCCACCAGCCTGAATTCCCTCCCTTGCCTTTGTAATTCATATGCTGAAGTTCCAAGCCCAGTACCTCAGCATGTGACTGTATTGGGAGGGTCCTCAATGCAGTAATTAAGTTAAAATGAAGTCCTGGGGGTGAGCCCTAATACAACATAACTGGTGTTCTTATAAGTTACAAGAATTTGAACACAGACATGTGTGGAGGGAGGGAAGACAATGTGAACATTTAGGGGAAAGATGCCGTATGGCCATCTATGAGCCAAGGAGAGATTCCTGGAACACATCCTTCCTTCACAGCCCTCCAAAGAAACCAACTGTACTCACACCTTAATTTCAGACTTCTAGTTACAGAACTGTAAGAAAAGAGATTTCTGCCATTTAAGCCACTCAGTCTGTGTGTGTGTGTGTGTGTGTGTGTGTGTGTGTGTGTGTGTTGAGATAGGGTCTCATTCTATTGCCCAGGATGGGGTGCAGTGGCACGATCTTGGCTCACTACACCTCCGCCTCCTGGGTTCAAGTGATTCTCCTGCCTCAGCCTCCTGAGTAGCTGGGATTATAGGCACTTGCCACCACACCCGGTGATTTTTTTTTATTTTTAGTAGAGACAGGGTTTCACCAAGTTGGCCAGGATGGTCTCAATCTCTTGACCTGGTGATCCACCCGCCTTGGCCTTCCAAAGTGCTGGGATTACAGGCGTGAGTCACCGCGCCCGGCTGGCTTACTCTTAAAGAATACAGATTTGCTTCACTTAGGACAATCGAAATAACATGCAAGTGACTCTAGAAGCAATTTTCAAGAAAAGAGCTCCTAAATATTTTGAACAATGACAACATAATTAGAAAATATATCACTTCCTTTGTTTAGTACATTGAAGAGAAAAACCCAATTTTTTTCTAACAAAAATTGTTCTTTTATAGTCACATGTTTAATGCATTTCACCTTCTCATCTGTATGGTACGTATTTTCCAGGATAGCTCTAGTCTATGTAAATGTCTACATTAACCAGAGAACAACATGCTTGTGGAGTTAAACAAATACTCTGTGACAACAATGACTCAGATACATTTCAGTAGTTCTGTTCAATCTAAAACAGTTCCAACTTCCTAAACATATGCCTCCACCCCTCTTCCACCCTGAGCATTAAGCAGGAAAAACTTTAACAGCAAGGAAGATCATGAAAAAAACCAGAAAGAATTTTTTTCATCTGAATCGATGAGAAAAGAAAGGGTGCCAGTTAGACAAAAACCTTAATAAAGGAAGGATTAATTCCTGCATTCTCAGGTGGTTTCCAATTCAATGCTTCCCTTGCTGTCTCTCACAAGAAATGTAAGTAAATGAAAGAGTTACAGCTAAAGATTTAATAACGGCTGTTTGTGAAAACATAGATGTACAATTCCCTACCACTTTTTCCCACAATCAAATCTCGGGGAAATTGCTCTTCTATTTTAATATGAATCTACAGTGATGACAGTTGTATTGAAGATTTAGGTCAGAAAAACCAAAAATATGATTCTTTTCCACTAGTTTTGCAGCTGGAAGGGTACTAGTTAATTCAACTTAGTTTATATTCCCTTTTTGTTGATTGTGTTTCAGTTATCTGTAAGAATCAGTGCCACTCCTTTCCAAGACAATGGCCCTCAAGGCTTAAAGAACATTAGCTCTGGGAAGAATTGTAATAGTAATTTTTTGGTCTACTCAGTCTAACACAAATCAACAAGTCTTTGTCTAAGTTAGGAGTGTCTTTCTCTAAATGCCCAGGTTAATATCTAATTGTCTCTACATGGTGGGAAATGGCAAGGTTGTCATGACAACTGGGTGGAAAGTTTAGCTAGAATAATGTTTGCTTTTAAAAGAATGAAGCAATTTCAATCTCTTTAGTGCTATCTGGAATTATAGAAATTGCTTTATACCCCCATTTTTAGATTGCAGGAGGTGATTGATCTTTTTTTAAAACTGACTTACAGGTTTCCTTAACACCGTTTGTGAATCAGTGGTTTTTCTTCTTTTCTTTTCACCTCTTTTTTTGGTATAGGAATTCTACCCTCTTGAATGAAGTAAATGGTCCTCTTGTTCATTAGTTCACTGGACATTTAGCACCTGAATAAAATGAATATTTAGCTACAATTCATTTGATTGGTATATTGTACAACTATCTTAGAAGTAAGTCCCTGATTACTAAATGAAGAGAAACAGTACTTTTGCTTTTCTTCTTTGCAAGACAGAAAATGAGATATGTATCTCAAAATTTCCACATGCATGCTCACTAACACAACAGAATAGCTCTGATCTTTGGAAAGGAACACACAGTTCTCTTCGATTTTTTCCTCTCTCTTTTCAGTAAAATTTCTGGCTTTTTTGGGCATGAACTCCCCTAGTTCCTCACGATTGTCTAATTATTTCTACAGTGTTGCCTCTTGTCATTGTTTTTGTACATTCTGGACACATAAGGGGCTGAGTGCTCTGGACAAATAATTAAAATATGTATAACCTTGTGGTGCATTAGAACAGCAAAAGGGAAGGGGCCATTTTCATAGTAGGCATTTCTGGGGATACTGAACTCAAAGGGAGAGGACATTTTTGTAAAAATTTGCCATAGATTTTGTTATCAGTTATCACCGTATTTATCTTTTCTATTTCAAGACTTGGCAGGGAAAGGCTCAGCAAATGAGCAATTGCTGAAAAGGGCAACAAGATTTCAAGAGAATAACGTAGAAAGTACCAGAAAAGTTGGCTTCTAGAATCTGGCCACCAAACTGAGATTTGGGGCAGTGTCCCCCACTGTTTGGATAGGAACTAATAAGATCATACCAAGGCTCAAGTTACAATGTGACTGATTTCTCTAGTGCTTATGTTCTGTCCACTCAGTAGGTCAAAACCAACAACTTATAAAATATACTGATTTCTCCATTTTTCCTCATCTTGCACATTCAATCCTTTGGCCAAACATGTTTGTTCTGTCTCCAGTAAAAATTTTCAGTCTGTCAACCTTTCCAAACCATTGACTTCATTGACTAAGACCCTTACAACATCAACCCTAATTTCACTCTTTCTCCTTACCCATCCATCCTCTGCCTAATAGTTAGATTATTTTTAAAACATAGTTCAACTCATTTAATTCCCCTCTTTAAATAAATTCAGTAGCTTCCCCGTTGCACATAGAACACAAGCCAAACTCCATCATATGTTCAACAAAGCCCTGCATGATCTTGCTTTATAAATATCTAACTTTATCCTTAATCTCTTCCCATTTGTTCACTATGCTGATGACTATTCCCCCTTGTTTACTACGCTGATGACTATTCTCTCTTCCTTTGTGTTCAACAAACTGGGATGTTGCTGAGCTAGCAGATGGGGCCAAGGAGTCCAGCCTTACAGAGAAACACAGAACTGTAGATTGGAAATGAGGCGGAACCTAAGGCAGAACTCTACCTTGAGAGTTTTGAATATACTTTTATTCCCTCTCTCACCATCACTCCTGTTTTGACTTTGCAATTATTCTGTCAATACCATGGAAGTATATAAGCCTTTGAAGTGATTTGAATACAGGGAAAGGATCCCTGTAGTTGAAAATCTGTATACAGAAAATAAATGGCCCAAGTTAGAACTCTATACTCTCCAATGAATCTTGTGCTAGAATCTTCACAGTGTGTGTCACTAACTGATGAAATTTGATTTATAAAAACGCATGCACACGTATATTTATTGTGGCACTGTTTACAATAGCAAAGACTTGGAACCAACTCAAATGCCCATCAATTATAGACTGGATAAAGAAAATGTGGCACATATACACCATGGAATACTATGCAGCCATAAAAAAGAATGAGTTCATGTCCTTTGTATGGACATGGATGAAGCTGGAAACCATCATCCTCAGTAAACTAACACAGGAACAGGAAACCAAACATCGCATATTCTTGCTTATAAGTGGGTGTTGAACAATGAAAGCACATGGACACAAGGAGGGAAACATCACACACTGGGGCCTATTTAGGGGTGGTGTGAAACAGGAGGGAGAGTATTAGGAGAAATACCTAATGCATACAGGGCTTAAAACCTAGATGACGGGTTGATAGGTGCAGCAAACCACCATGGCAAATGTACACCTATGTAACAAACCTGTACATTCAGCACATGTATACCAAAATTTAGAAATTTAAAAGGAACTTACAAACAAAGAAATTTGAGACTCTCACTCAGTTTAAGTGGAACAAATGAAAGCACTAGAGATTAAGGCAAGAAAAACAGTGCCTGCAGGAATCAGAAAGCAAAAGCAAACATCTCTCCACTCCATCTTGGGGCTGATGACAAAAGCCAGGAGGGTCCCTTTCCCTGCAGGCACCTTTCCTTTGAAGAAACAAGTGTAGAGTAGAGCAATTAGAAGAAGCACATGGAGAGCATTGCCAAGTGCCCCCCTCACTACCTTAATCAAAATATTTCCCTTTCACGAGAAGCTCATTTAGAGAAGACGTAATGAGCTGGTGTCACCTCGATTCTCCGGGGTTAGTCGTGCCATATGAGCCCGCCAGCGTTTCATGCTCCAGTTTCAGCCTCTTTCCTCACTGCCTAGAGTAGACAAGGCTGTCACTTGGAAGATGAAATACATTTGCAAATTAATTAACTTTGTCCAGCAACTGGAGAATTAGATTTCTGCTACAGGTCTGTCTGAGTGATGGATTCTCAAGACATTGAAGGAATTAAACACCACTTTTTTTCTTTTTACTTTTGGATTGTATACGTATCATTGTTTCACTCCTTTCATCTGTCTTCCATTTATTACCACATTTCACCTACAAAGCCAGTGGAATTTGCTTTGGCAGATGATGACTCTTGTGAGAATTTTTAATCTCTATAAACTCTTATCAATTCATTACAAAACCAAGAAGCTAATAAATATTAGGCTGAAGAAGAGTAGGAGGCAGCTGCATTAGAATAGTACTTTGTAAAGATTTTCTTTCCTTGACTGGTTTTTTGTCCTGATTTTGAAATGCACGAGGAGGAGACCAGCAGAATGTAAAATGAATACAGGAGTTTATAGAATCATGGGATAAACAATGTAAGCCCATTAAGGGATTTTTGCAATTAAAAACCTAAGGCAGAGAGAAAGCATTTCTCATTCTCTCCTGGCCAGTATGCCAGTATGGAAACACAGTGTGTACTATGTTGGACATGTTTACATGTTTTCACTTTGGGTTTAAAGCAATATATAAAAAAGCACTGTTTTAATGATACTGGCATGTACAGTCTTAGGGGAGTATTGCCCAAATGAAAACAGAGAAAGTTTGAAGGGAAAGTATTTCATGGCCATATTTACTCTGGTTATGGTTAAAAATGGGCTCCTGAAACATGTTTTTTCTCTTTTTGTTAAACATCACATAGTGAATACACCAAAGAATCCTGTCTTTATTACCATAAATTCTTAATAATGGATTCTGTCAAATGCAAGTGAAAATACAATCATTGAGAGACCGCATCCAAATAATGAATAAGTACATGTGACTCATTTGTGAACATACAACACACAATGGTTAGACGTTTAGGGTAAAGAAGAGGAACTGATCATTGAAATTATTTGTATTAATTTTAGCTTAATTTTTAAGGAGCAGAATATAAAGAAGAAATCCTGAAATCAAACAACCTGCTAAAATAAAACTGAAACAGAAATTGAAGATCAGCAATACATCTTTGATATGAGCCTCAGCAGACAAGAAGTCTTTTTTTTCTTTTTTTCTATTCTTATAAAGTCTTTCTCAAACTTAAGGGATATCTAGCAGTTGAATCATTAAGATCCGCTTCTTGGTATTATGTTAGTCAATTATTTCAGGAAAATGTTTAAACAGTCAAAGAAACTCTCTACTTCTTCTTAATGATTCCCCAAAACAGAAATTCGGTAAATCTTGCTGCCTCTCTTGAGCTGAATAAAATGAGGCCACCCTAAGAAAAGTAAAGCTTTAAAGTCGCAGAGGGTGGTTACTTAGAGTGGTGTTTCTCTGCTGACCCTGAAAGTGAGCAGGAGTGACGTGCTACTGAAAATGCCCCCTCTGGGATGACATACGACAATGCTATTCATAAGCTAAATATTTACTGCCATCTTTTTTTAAAAAACCCTTTTTTTTGGTATTTGATTCTTAGAGTAACTTCTATTTAGCAAAATAATATTTTGCCTCACATAAAGCCATCTGAATTTTACCAACTTGACATTTCAAAAGTTTTCCTTATAAAATGATTATATGTTTTGCCGAATAGGCCATTCTACCTAAGCATTTCAATAGTGGCAAGGAAGTCTTGAATTTTATATCATTATAGTCTATGATGGGGTATAAATGTAATGATTTATACGATGCGGTCATTTGTAAATCTCTCTCATTATATGCTCTCTCATTGGTAAGCAGATTTCTCTTCTTGCTCCCCATCTACCATTACAGCTAAAACATGAGGTTTAGTGTCCCTGGGAAATGAGAAAACAAAAATGGGGGAAGTTGCTTCCAGAGATGAAAAGAAAATGGAGAGATGGCCCCTTCGAGCCATTACACTGTGGAAGAAGGGCAAGTTGGCAGGCTACAGAAGTGGCTTCTGACTTTCATGTGTTGGAAAGGTTGCCGAGAAGACTAGACTCAGTAGAGCTTTGCCCCTTTCCCTCACTTAATTTGCCTGAAAAGAAAGAGTTGTCCTGGGACATCCTGATCCAGGTCAGGGTGGGCAGTGCAGCTCTGGCGAAGGATAGGAGCTAAAGAGATAATTCTGAGGCTGAATTATTGGTGCCCCACTCTTGCATGTGGCATGCAAGCGATCCAGATGTTTCTGTGGGTTTTGTTAAATTGGCATGAGGGTGCTGAGAAAGTGGATACCTTCTCAGAGGTTCAAGTTTGAAATAAAGAGGAAGCTGGCTGGAATAAGAGTCCAGTAGTCACTGTCAGCACATCACCCCCAAAGGCTTCACAGGACCTAATACCTCTGTGGTCATCAGTGTGAAGCCCAAAACAGATGAGGCACCCACTGCTGAAATGAGCCCCATTAATGACTTTCAGGCCTCATTCCCAGATTTTCATCTACTGCAGTTCTCTGAGCTCATCTACCTCTCATCTTGAAGCCAGACACCATGTTAAGCAGCATCAGGAGAAGGTGGGGTAAATGTGAAAAGCAGCATTTATTTACATCTAGATATGGGAAATACACTAGACTGAAGTAGACTAGTACATTGTTAATGGTTAAACAATGTCCTCTCCACTCCACCTTAACTTCGGTCTACTTAGCAAGTAGAAGACTGTGAGAAATAAAACAACTACAGAAAATTAAGACATTTCTTCTTGTCACCCAAGTGACAAGTGATGGTGTGTAAATTTCCAAAACAATTCAACACAAGAACCCCTTTCCTTGTATGTTTTGAGAAGGTTGTCAACATTCCTTTCTCACAATTCAGCAAAACACCAGCTGCTATGTCATGCTCAGGTATCAACAGCAGAACTTCTTTGCACTCTCCCTCCTCCTCTCTTCTGAATAATAGGAAGGGTAAGAGTCAGCAGCACACATTGGATTTAGAATTGAAAGTATCTTTGGTTCCCTGCTAAGACTTCATTATCTCTTAGGAACCACATCATCCTTTCTTATGAGCTGTTATCAATTTTTCTTCCTCCTCTTTTTTATTCAGTCTTGATTTTTGTTTCTCCTCCCCTCCCCGCAACTCAAAGCATAAACTTTAATGATGAAATTTCATGCTCAGTCAACTTCTTTATGGTCACTTAAGAAGCATCAATGAGGTTATAGACCTGCTCTTGGGAGCACTGCTGTCTGTTTCATATTACAGTGTGGGTGGCAGAGGGTAAAGAGTGGTCAAGCACTAAGCAGCAGGCGCTTCCCCACCTTGGTACTCTGTCGAGTACATCATATCCCCGATACAAAAATGGGAGATAGTGACTTCCAAGCTTCTGTTTTGGAGCCTACAGAGAAAACGCCCCTATGTTTTTATTCACTATTCACTCAATCTAATACATAAAATACATAACCTTGCTTTGTTCTTTAATTAGTCCTTTATGCCCTCTACTCATTTTAAGTGACTCAGTTTCAACATGCTGACATTTTTGGCACAATTGCTTCCCTCCCTGCATCTTTCTTTATAATATCTCTTCTGTCTAAAACATCAGATACCTCTATCTCTGATTTTTGAAACACTAGCACATCTTTTTTCATTTTCAGCTTAGTCCTTGAAGATAATATATGCAATAACCCTTGCATTCAGATGCATAAACAAGTACAGCCCACATTCAAGTAGCATTTAACTAACTACAGAAACTGATTTTTATATCACAAACTCAAATATTTGCATTTTAAATTTCTTTTGCCTACATTACACTCACTTATCAACTCTTGAAAGTTGCAGTGTATAAATAGGCTAATTGCATTATGCTGCTAGTGCCATTACGGTTTTAAGAGTAAAGAGATTGGGATTACATTTTACTAATGGCTGCATGATCTTGAACAAGTCACTCAACCTCTGAGCCTGAGTTTCCTCTGGAAAACTGACAAAGTATTACTTTTACCAATGGCTACTTTACAGGACTGTTGTAAAGGTTAAACGACAAAGGATGCAACTTCTTTGGCACAACAACAAAAACAACAAAACATATAGCAAGGCAGAGTCTTATTATTTTGATCACTTAATTCTTTAAAAAGTGAGAAACAGAAAACGCAGTATTATCAACTTCAAAATAAAGAACAACTATTTATTCTGAGTAGTTATTAGAAGGAATGGATTTTTCAGACTTAATTTTGCCTATGTCCACACCTAGCATCATTTTGATCAGAAGGCCTAAACTATATTTCTTATTATTTTTTTTTTTTTTCTGAGACAGAGTTTTGCTCTTATTGCCCAGACTGGAGTGCAATGGTACGATCTCGGCTCATTTCAACCTCTGCCTCCAGAGTTCAAGTGATTCTCCTGCCTCAGCCTCCCGAGTAGCTGGGATTACAGGCATGTGCCACCATGCTCAACTAATTTTGTACTTTTAGGAGAGATGGGGTTTCTCCCTGTTGGCCAGGCTAGTCTCAAACTCCCAATCTCAGGTGATCCACCAGCCTGGGCCTCCCAAAGTGCTGGAATTATAGACATGAGCCACTGTGCCAGGCCTAAACTATATTTCTCTATTGATAAAAAGTAAAGATATTACATGAAGTAAAATGTCATAAATATAATTGACATACTCTAAGTTTCGTGTGACATCTCCTTCGAGACTCCCCTCTGTCTTTTCCTTGCTATCCTGTATCTCTTGACATAGGAGAAAACGAACTCGTAAAACAAATTCAATTGATTTGGAATTAAGTAACCACTCCCTAAAACATGCTTTGCTTTTTAACATACAGAAACAGTATAAGGGAAGGTCTCCATTTTTAATGACTCTATACTCTATAGTATAGAGTGTGATATCACCTCAAAGGTCTTAGGGTTCTTTAAATGACCTATCTAATAGTTGAGTCCTCTCTAGAATGAGACTTCTGATCCATTGTTCAAACAATTCTCAAGTACCTTCATAAGCAAATTTGTTTATCCCTTTTGTCTGGTCTGAATAAAAATTTTCCTTACGTTAACTTTCCCAGCAGTATAATACCACCATCATTAATTCTACCATCTTGAATTCTACCCTTTGTTTATGCTATGAACTAAATGTTAACCTTAAGTTGAAGGCTAAATCTCCAATGTGATAGTATTTGGAGATAGGTCTTTTGGGAAAAAATTAGTTCCTGAGTCCTTCTTACGAAGATATGAAGAAACCAGCACTCTCTCTCTCTCCACCCTATAAAAGTACAATGAGAAGTCAATCATCTGTAAACCAGAATGATTTACCAGGACCCATCCGTGCTGGCAACCTGATGGCAGACTTCCAGTCTATAGAAATGTGAGAAATGCATGTTTGTTGTTTAAGCCACCTAGTATATGCTATTCTGTTATAGCAGCCTGAACTGACTAAGAAAGTAGCTATTCACTTAAATCTTTTATTGTGAAATGGATGGGTAAATGTATTAATTGTTCAAAGAAGAAAGCGGGGAAGCTAGGAATTTACCATGGAGGGAGGACTCAATAATCAACGTAGGGCTTGATCTGAGCTTAAAAGAATGCCTCGGATTTAAATAAAGAGCGAGAACAAAGCACACTCCAATAAGGGAATACCACAGCCAAGGCTCAGAGGCAAAAATGAGGGTGACAGCCTTAGGGATTTTCTCTCAGGACTACTAGCAATTTGAAAGGAGCTAACCTCCGAGATCAACACTTGCCTTAGGAGTGAGGACCAGATCTAACAATGGTAAAGACAGCAATACTTCCACAAAATTTCACTTGGCTCATGCATCCTGCCCCTGAAAAAGAGGTGAAGGGGATTCCACAGTTTTGGAAACCCAGAAACCCTTGAGAGAAATTTTCTGCTGTAGAGAGTAATTTCACATAATGCCACCTACTGAGATTTGTAGCAGCCCCGTCTTTTTGCACACCAGGGAAACAATTAGGTTGTATATCTGGGCTTATGATATTGATAAACTTAGCTAATGAGTCACAGGTGTGGTTGTGGTAGGCCAGGAAATCCAGATTTGCAAAGTTCCCGAAAACCAAGGTGGAGAAGTTAGTTACATCACCAAAAACAGTTCTCGTTCAGTGAGCAGTGCCGGAACTCAGAATGCTAGTGAATTTTCAGTAGCTAACCAACAGCTTTGTGTCTTAGAAATTCAGGAAGAATTCACAGCATCCAGGGAAATGTATGCATTTTAAAATTCAGAGTCAAAAAAAAAAATGCTTACTGATTCAAGGAACAAAGAAGAGAATGCCTCAAATAAAATCAAACATGAGAATTGTATTTTTATTTTAACCCATGCTCTGTCATCCAAACCATTCTTGAATTGTTTTGGCATTTTTTCAGTCATCTCATAGAAGGCTTTTGAGTGAAATATGCCCTCCCCTGACCCCAGACTGTGAAATATGTGCCTTCTAAAGATATATAAAAATCATATTAGGTTCAGAAGACTATGAGAAACCAATGTTTTGTCCAATGTACCTACTACTCTTAAAACAAGAGGTGAAGAGTTAAGTCCACAGGCTGACAGCTTGGAAATCTCAATGCAGAAATTGGATAGAAAGGCTTATTGCACAAAGAAGACTTGAGAAAATAAATCTTGCTCCGTGTGATAAGTGCACTGCCATTCCTTTTAACTTTACTAGCCCTATTATTTTGGCTGTGAAATTAACCAATATCCTTCTGGGATAAGGAGCTTCAAATTCTCTGGCGAGTTTTTGTATACTGTAGAATGAAGAGATTCATGTATTAGAGCACAAAACATGAAATCTTTGTATTTGCTCATATGTATTTGTTTTCCTTCTTTTTTCATTGGCACTAAAATATGTAAGTATTATCACACAGCACTTGGTACTAAAAGAATACACCAGCAACAGTTGGTATTTCAAATTATTCAGGTTTTGTTTTGATTCCATAAAATGGGGTTCAGTTTTTTACTGTGTTATTAGATATGAAAATTATGGTAAAAGTAAGTTGTAATAACAGAGAGGACATTCCATAAGGGGTCAGAAGACTGGTTTTCTAGTAAAAGTAGTAATTATTTATTAAGTACTTACTATGTGCCGAGCATCATGTCATTTAAAACATTGCCTCATTTAAACCTCAAGACAAGTCTAGGAATTAGATACTGATTCTGTCCCTTTTTTACAAAAGAGGAAACCAAGAATACTATGATTAAAATATAATTTGTTTGAGGTCATCCAGCCAATGAAAGAGTCAAAGCCATATCTCCACTCCAGGTATTCAGACACCAGTGGCCATATTTTCCCACTTCAGTAGTCAGAGTTTGTCATTTGCTTACTGTATGTCTCTGTTAAGTATCATTCCTGTGCCTCTGTTTCCTCATCTATAAAATGGAAATAATAATAGCAGCCTTGTTTGGTTCATAATACTGTAGTGAAAAGCAAATGGCATTGTATACATGCAAGTATTCTGTCAAAGCTAGAGCATAAAAGAGTTTTAACCCTGTTGCAGTTATTATTTCTCTAAAGTAAAACAAAGAGATTCTGCAAACTCCAAGTCTTTCCCCTGGATCAATTCTTAACATAGAACAATCTTCTAAGTTATCTCTCAGCGTCTGTGGGTATGTGATACTACCCACTCATAAAGCAGACAGCTGTACTCACGGAGTGATTTCTGGACACCTCTTTCTGTATCTTGGAGTTGTCTGAGATATTACAGGGAAGCTTAAGGCAAATCTCAGGAAGGCTTAAGGCAAATATCCAAGTGGCCTCTAAAAGCAAATAACAACTGGTATTCAACAGGTACTACAGGGATCTATTCATTGTGGAAATACTGAAATATTTCTGCATCAATTGACCATAACTGCTGTCTTGAGCTCCCTAGGACCTAAGCCTCATTTGTCTGCTTTGGCCACCAGAACTACTCCTCTGGGACCTCCTGGACCTCACTGTGCTCCAGAAGCTAAACTAACTTTTGACACAGCAGGGGGCCTCCAGGACTCTGAGCTGTAACTATCTGTTTTAATTGGTTGCTATCAATTCACTTTGGTTGTTAAATGTTCTCAATATAAACTCTGGAAATACTTCTAACAAAAGGCATCATTTCAGCCCTTATCATTTATACATTTGCATCTATTTATAAATTGAGGTAAGCAGGTCCTTTTCATTGGTGGGGAGAAGAGTTGTTCTGCGAGTCTCTGGGTGTTCTCCCTCAGCATTTTTCACAGTTTACCTCCCTGGAGGTGCATGAGTACATTGTATTATACTTGTCTGTTTGCTTGTTGCTCCTCTTCCTTGTGGGCAAGAACAATTTCTTCCCCAGTGCCTAATAAGGACTCCATTCATAGTGACAGCCAGATAAAGCACATTGCTACTGGGGCAAGAGAATGAGGAAGAAGGAGGAGGGAAGACCAGTAACTGGTAGAAGTAGCAGTTCTGCGAGTGTTTCCCAAAGGTTAAGCTGGCTAACCTGTGTCAGAGGTGGGGCCCTTGATTTTCTGAACACTTTTAGGTATTCTACCTTCAGTAATGCTCTGTGCTAGTATAGATTCAGTTGCTTCAGATGTACTGGAAACAAGACAGGGCTCAAAGTCAGACGTAACTGAGTTTAGATTCTGTTCCCACTTAGAAGGTATGTAATCTCTGGTAAGAAACTGAAACTCACTGAGCTGCAACACCATTCCCAGCAACAAAAAAAAATGAGATTGATGATATACACCTAAAAATGTGAGAAAGAAACACAAACAAAATGTGCAAAAAAACTCTGAGTGTTGTTGAGTCTTCAATAAATGCTGGTCACCTTCCTTTTATGTGGCACTTTAGAATTTATATAGTATAAACCTGTAGGATTTTTATTACAATAGTGTAAGAAATTATCAGCAAGCAATTAAAATTTACAGTTTTAAAGAGAGTAACCTGAAGGTTTATATGTAAAATAACTAATCCAAGATCACACAGCAGTAAGCGGAAGTGCCAAGGCTGGAGTAAGGGTCTCCTGATGCCTGTTTCATGTTCTTTTGAGCCCATGGGACTCTCAATTTAATGTAAATTGAAGCAAAACGAAACCCCCCTTTCTCAGTGGAGAAGACAGAAATCCATGAACATAATTCCTCCCCAGGACCTGGATCTGAGTGACCAAAGTATGACAAAATTTAATGTAAATTGAGAATCCCACAGGCTCAAAAGAACATGAAACAGGCATCAGGAGACCACTATTCTAGGCATGGCACTTCCGCTTACTGCTGTGTGATCTTGGATTAGTCATTTTAAATGTAAGTCTTTAAAAGAAAGTGGTAGGGTTATACTTCACTTGGACAACAAATGCACCCCCCACAAACCCATCTTGCTACACCTAGTGGTGTGGTGGAAAGGGCACAGGATGCAAAGACAACAAACACGGCTGGAGGGTGCACCCTCCTTGCTGCTACTTTGTTTTTCTGGGCTGTTTTTCTTCTTTGGATCTTTATTTTCTAATCAATAAAATGGATATGTTTTTAGGTTTAGTGGCATTATCCAAGAGCTTTGTAAACTCTGAGTAACTGTCTACATGTCTGGAATATCACCATTATCATCACAAACAACACAGAGTACATTCTTCCAAAGACACAAGCTTTTGCTTCATTGGGCATGTGGTTTCATCATCAAGATGTAGGCCTTTTGTGGCCTGTCACTTTCACTTCTGGTTTTAGTGGGCAAGACTGAAGGACACAATGAATCCCTTTTATTTTCCTAAAAATAATGACTTTAAAAATATTATCATGCTTTCTCTCTACTAGAAGTTGAAAAGTGATCTAGAAGAGACTGAGATTGCAAATATGCAACCTGTTATATGGGAGACGCATGCCAGTTGGGTTATTCATCATAAATTTTTATGTTGTGTTACTGTAGCTGCTGAACAGCTGTTGTGCTCCATCCTGGTGGCTGCATTCCAATGGTGGGCAAAGAGGCTTCTAAGTCTGCTAAATGTGCTCTACGGTAATTGCTAATTCAGTGTATTTAGCTCCACTGGGATTGGAGGCATTACGAAAATAGACATAAGGAAGCAGTTGCCACGAGCCAATGCTCTGATTTTTGAGGAAAAAGGGATCTTATGAAACGGTTGCTTTCTACTTTCACTAGAATTTAATTCAAATCATTTTATTTCAGCAAAGCACTGCGCTAGGTGGTAGATGAAGCAAAACAAAAACACCCCTTCTCAGTGGAGAAGACAGAAATCCACGAACATAATTCCTCAACAGGACCTGGATCTGAGTGAACAAAGTATGACAAAATCGTATTTTGATGTGGCCTTAAACATAATCCTTTGGTGTATTCTCCTGGTTATATGAAAACCATTATACCTTCCCTTTGTAGCAGACACTATAATTGCCGCACTCATACATAGCTCCTTGGCCTACCTTGCAAGCCATTAGTGGATTCCATGAACAGTTTCCTGACATCAAGCACCTGTGTTCTCTGCCCCTCTCCTGGCCATAGGAATGCTCTGCTTGCACATGGAGCAGAATGGCAGTGCAGGGAAGCTAATGCCTCCAGAAGTAACCTTCAACCATGGGAAGATGTGAGTTTGTGGATAAATACTTCATTTTCTTCTCTCTTGTCAGGAAAATTCTGAGGTATATTCTACATAGTATATGAGAGAGTACCCAGCGAGACTGAGCCAACGTTGCTCACAGTGCTCAGAGTTTTATTAATGCACCCTTTATTGGCTTGCATCCAAATGCTTTTCTCACTGATTTGGGAGGAACCCAAACTAAGATTTAGTTATTATCTTGAGACAATTTTGTTTGAGAATTTTAGCCAATGTACAAAGAATCCACAGGTGTTCAATGATGTACCTTTCTGTATTTTTTCAAGTTTCCAACCTCCTCAAGTATACTGTATACATTCTGGGGCTACATGTTGAGTGTTGTGACTCAGTTTATGCTGCTCCTTTGTCAGCAATGACTTCCTTTGTACCATAAAACTGTGATGCAACCACTAAAAGTGATCCCCCTAATACCCTAGATTTAACCCTATCACTTCATCTCACTTTGTGTTCCAACTGGTACCTGGCAGCATCCCTATCTCTGCACTGCTCACTAGACACTTCTTTTTTTGGCACAGATCTTTGGTTTATAACTCCTCTCCTCTGCTAAAATACCAATTTTCCCTTCAAATTACTTCCAACTCTGGCCATTACAGGGAAAGCTCCAGCCCAAACCAGAAATTTCTTATATCTCTGCATAGGAAACACTTCAAAGGTCTTTGCTGTGTTGCATTCCCCAGGTCCCTGCAACTGGGCAGTGCTGTTCTACTCAGTATTTGCTGTTCATAATGTAAGGGGAAATTATGCTCCAATAATTGATATGTATGCTGTGGAAAAAAATGGGCAAGCCTGTGATTTATCGAGAATCAGAGAATTTCTGAAACCGGTGTGTGAGGGTGCTTTCTTCAAAAAAGCGACTGAATAAAGGAGTTGTTTAATCAGAGATTACCTACACTAGACAGGAATTATCTGGTAAGTGAAAGAATCAGGAAAGCAGAGACTAAGAGATCAGACAGGCAGAATAAAGAAGAGTAGGCCTCTATCGAAACAGAAGCGGGAGTATAATGATGTCCCGCTGAAATAATGGAAAGAAGCAAATAAAATATCCTGAGGACCAGGATACAAAATGATCACAAAATGCTTTTTCATTGTCTCTTCTTACAACCTTACGTCATAGATATTAGAATCTCTACTTTGCAGATCAGGAAAGAAACTCAAATTACTCACTTGTGTTCAGATAGTGACACTCGGGATTTACGTAACTATTTGACTATGCAGTCAGGTCTCTTTTCTTAGTATCACACTTCAAGCAAAGAGTTCAGAATCCAGTCAAAAAGATGAGCCAGTTACAGGCCCCTGCAATCAGAGGCATGTATCTGTCCTCTGACAGAAATGGGCTAATGTGAGTATAAGCCTCCTAGAGCCCACAGATATAAAAGCACCTGAAGAAGTGAATGCCTGTTGCTTCTGACAGATGGGAGGACAAGAAAAAAAAAATTGCATCCTCTGAATCTAGAACACTCAAAATGGAGTCACACATCCTTTCTATCACCCCTGTCTCCACCATTCAAAGTATCTATGCTGAAACCAGTATTACTTATGGCATTAAAAAAAAAAAGTAAAAGGACTTACGTGCAGTGAAATCTCCACATTCTCACATGATGATAAGCCCTATTGGGTGAGAAAATGCTGAGGCAACAGGGTTAGTATTCAGGAAGACTCCTATGAGTCCAGGTAAGTAGGCATGAAAGTGGCGGATCAGCATATGAGCTCCATTCAGCAAGAGCAAATGTAAGGTAATATGTTTTGGGGGAAATAATCCACACTACAAGATTATGGGCTCCAAGCTATCATTAACAACCCGGAAACCTATGAGTGCATTATTCACTGAAGGCACTGGCAGAAAATGCTGCCAGAGTCAAGAGACCCATGAAAGACTGTGCTTCCTCATAGAATTTTGTATAAACAGAACCAAAAGCACTGACCATACTTGCACTGGAAACAAAACAAAACGTGGTGCAACAGCACCTGAGCGCATCATGCATTGTTCATCCCTCTCCGACATACAGAGTGAAGCTGCACAAATCCACACTAATTACCATGGTCAGGATGGAAGGTTTCCCCGAAAAATCAGGAGATTAAGAATTGTCCATTTGATGGGAAGGCGTTTTTTTACACAAAAAGATAATGAAGATGTACTTTTTCTTAAACTATATTTAATAACTAGAGGTGAAGATTTTTAGCATCTGAAAATTCCACATCATCTAAAAGTGTTTTAAATTTAGAGTACTGTGCAGAGCACCACATCTCATAAAGTCCAAACTTTCACCCTTTTTTCCATACAGTGATCTATTTGTTCCTGAATCTAAAAACTGTGTTCTAACTGCTGGTTTGTGCCAAGGACTGATGATTAGTTGTTAAGATGAAGTACCGGGATATGAGACAGATAGGCTCTTCTCTCAGAGAGCTCAACATATTTAAGGACTAAAGCAAGAAAATCTGTAATATATCTGTATATGTTATATATATGTTATATAGCATCATGATTGCTATTAATTGAAGACTGTCCCCAAATCATGATGGCTTGTGAAAAATATGTCCTGAATTAATTTTTGGGAGGATACAATAAAATGTGTTTTCTATTATGTGACCTTGTATGCTTTCCTTTTTACATTTCCTTTGCAATTGCACACTGACTTAATCTAAGAGGAATAATAAAGACAGTGAATAGTGGATTCGAGCAGCATTAAAACTGAGCATTTAGCATGCCTCAACACTTTTTTTCAAAGCTATTAATATGGTGATTCCCTATTTTGTAGACTCTTACATGTATAAATTCATATTTTACATAAACTTTTCCTTCCCTGGTAAAGGCTTATAATATATAGCCTTTACTTTTTAAACGCATAGTGCATTTTCTCTTAGAGTTTATAATACTTGAGTTTTGGGGGCTTCTGAGTGCTTAATTTTTCAACTTTGACCTTGTATCAACATGAGGTGTAGAATTTAATAATATTGCATTATTTATATGCTCTTCATCACAATAGATCCAACCATGCTTTATTAACTACAGTGAATGCACTAGATAGAACATAGTTTCTTTAAACAACAATGATAGGCATCCTAGAAACTATATCTCAACAACAAAGTTAAAACCTTCCATAGGCAAGACAAATTAGTGAGCTCTGATGGGAAAAATTTCAGGACTGATCTAACAGGCTTTCTTTGTAATGCACATGCTACACCAAAATGCCTGTTTTAGAAAAGTTCAATAAAGATTCCATAAAGTTGTTCACATTAAATTGTACAGGTCAGCACTTTAATAAATCATAAACTAATATAGTTAAAAGACACAGGAGATACACAGGCATTAACTTCTAATTGTTCTTACGATTTCTGCATTATTTTTATATCAACAAATTAAGAAATAAAGAAAACATCTCTATTAAATTAATAACATCTAGGAAAACACTTCTGAAGGTATTGCAACAATTATTTTTCAGGAGAATTTGGATCACTTGTGTCCTTTAGATCAAATAATTGAGATTTATATTTTGTTTTCCTTTTTTTCCCCATTACAAATTTCCCTGTAGTAGGTTTAGATATCAGAGGTCAAGTAGTTGTTTTCCTCCTGAATTCGGAAACAGAATGTCTCTTTTTTATTTCCTGAGTAGCCATCTTACCGCACTAGCAGCTTCACCTTGCACCCTAATATATTCAAGTCAAACTTGCCTTTAAAATGCATGAGCCAACCTTCATTTGCACTGAATTTTTTATCCTTTGATTTCTCATAAGACTGTTACTTCGCAATGCCAAAAAGCCTGAAAGGTTTAGGTTGAATGTCCAAACTCAAAGGCACCAGTGCTAAGTTTGATCTTGAGACCCCAAAATCAAAGGCCTTCCCATTTCAGCCACACATTTTGCCTGGTGCTCTACAACAATAGAAGTGGCAATTAGTAGAACCTGGCTTTATCCTTTCCCAGCCAAGTTTTAAAAGTTTGACTGTGAGATAACTATAAAAGTAATGACACAGATGCATTTTATACTCATGTACATTAAACTGTATGTTTATGAAGTCACTTTCTCCCAAATGACTGCTGTTCCTCAGTCTCCTTGGGTGGCCCAACAAGGTTTCCCCAGAGCACAAAGCATTTTGGGGCTTCCTTTTGGGAACTGTCTTCCAAGTTGCTTTATGAACAGGCAAGGACATCATTTTTCTTCCTGCTCAAACTGAAGGAAGTTAGAGGATCCTTAAGGAAGTGCTGAACTGGGACTGCTCTGAAGCAGAAAGTGAACGGGACTAGAAATTGTACCTAGTACAAGTCACCAAGATCAAATGTTGCTACTGAATTCCTCTAAGAGAGAAAATAAAGAGTTTGGACCATATAGAAAAAAATTAATTGCCTAATTTTAATGAAATAAATTAGATCAGCTAAGTCTAATATCTGACTATTATAAAACAGATAAGCCATTGGTCTATTGAAAAAGCCAATTTAAATGTTGTGCTCATTTAACATGCCTCATAGAATATGCTGTGTGTATAATTTTTAGACTTGTCTCCAAAGTCAACATTCAAAAAACTCACAAAAAAATGTGTATTTAATATAAATACCTTTTATTTCTTTCTAGTTGTATAATTAACCCACATGACATAATTAGTAGAAGAAAATATATGAAAGCAAAACAAACAGAAGCAAAATTGTTCTGGGAATACTACAGATATGAATACAGAAGAGCTGTTTTTCTGACAGAGATTATAGGACTAACACAAAGGTAAAATAGAACAATGATGAAAAACGGCAATTTCCTGTACTTCTGTGGAAAATCTCATTGTACCAAAAGTGGAATATCAGATAAATTCTTTAGAGGAGCTGATGAAGACATAGGAAGAACAAGCATCAGAGTGCTCTAATGCATTTGATCTTACTGCCTATTGGGAATCTTTATGGATTGATAAGGTAGTTCTTAGGCCGGTGCAGTGGCTTAGGCCGAGTGCAGTGGCTCACGCCTATAATCCCAGCACTTTGGGAGGCCAGCAGGGGCAGATCGCCTGAGGTCAGGAGTTCCAGGACAAGATTGGCCAGCATAAAGAAATCCCATCTCTACTAAAAACACAAAACTTAACCAGACATGGTGGTGCATGCCTGTAATTCTAGCTACTTGGGAGACTGAGGCAGGAGAATCACTTGAACTTGGGAGGTAGAGGTTGCAGTGAGCTGAGATCACACCACTGCACTCCAGCCTGGGCAAAAGAGACTCCATCAATCAATCAATCAGCCAACCAATTAATGAGATACTTATTACAACAGACATGAGAATATTCCATCTGCTCACTGAATTCACAAAAGCTATTTATGATAGTTTTATTGTCATCAACAAGAAACCTAATTAGGCTGGAAAAAGATGGAAATTTCGGGAAAAAGTGCCATTGTGATTTTATAATTGAAGAAGAAAAGAATGCAAAGCAGTTTTTTTCATTTCTTTTATAATTTACCTCATTACAAAAACAATTTGTGGTGATTTGCAAAGATATAGACATAGCAAATAAGGGTGACTATAAGCCCAGACAAAGTTAATACCAAAATGCCTGGCATGAATTCCTACGTAACGCACTTTTTAAGTGAAGTCACAAGTTTTTATTTTCTTTTTCTTTAAGGGGAAAGCAGAATTAGCTTTAAGACTTACAGGAAAATCATAACTCATCCAGATAAATATCAAATTTACTTATAGTAGGGACATAGAACTATGACAACAATGTCTACAAAGTATGTACAAATAAGTAAAACAATTTTATAAGAATGCTTCTTGTCTTGTGACATCCCTTCTAGGACCTGATATTATATCAAAATAAAATTCAGTTGCAGAAATATTTTGTAGTTTGATCCATTGTGAAATGATTGTCTCTCTGTTGAACCCTTAAAACTATCCAGGGACAATGAGTTTGAACTTACATTTGATTGAAAGTACTGGGAGGGGAAACTTTTTTCTGTTCCTACATATATATGAGGTTGTACAGGGTGTAGTAAGTAGGATGGCTGAGAGAAGCATCAACATTTATTAAAAATCGAGGAACCTAACAAAGGAGCATCCTGAATAGATGCCCCATGTTTTTATTAGAGGTAAATAAAGTTCCCCAAAAAAATACTGTGTAGAATACATAGCATAAGAGTATCCCATTCATCCAAAATCATAATTGTTTAAAATAATTGGAGCTAAAGATGAGAAATTATAGAAATTAACTTTGATTTATTATTTCCAGAAAAGAATATGATTAATACAATTGCACACAAAACTCTCTTGATATTTTTAAAGTAATGAATAAAAGATGAAAAAAAGATATAAAGACAGATACCATATGTGCTATGAACATGTAAACATAGTATCAAAAAGGCTTAAGGCAAGAATAAGCTTCAGGTTTATAAAATATCCTGAAATCAATAAGAAATAGTGCTTATATTTTTAAGGTTTATTCAGAAAATCTTGTGGCTTAGTGAAGATAGTGACCCAGCAACAAAAGAAAAAAGGAAGCCAAGATTTCTAACTCCTGAGTTTCATCCATTTTCTCTAGCAAGAAACTAAATCTTCCCAGTAGAAAGGGTAGAATAAACACTGCACAAACAAATTAAAGCTCTGGCAGATGAGTTGGTAATAAATTATTATCTGTGCAATTTAAATGTCTTCAAATTCCCAGGTCCAGAAAGACTTTATTGCATGAATGGAGAAGAATGGACACTAAATCATAGAGATTAAAGTGAGACAAAAATCCCAATTTTAAGAAATGGGAAAAATTATGGATCAGTGAAGTTGATTTTTAGCAAAATTCAAAAATGAACTGGAAGATAGACTGGTGAGTTTATGAACAATTTATTTCTAGTTATGGAATTAAACTTATTTTTGTTTTCCATAAAGCAGCAAATCTAAAGTCTTTAGATGCTATCTTTATTTCACTGAAGCACATGATAAAGTATATAGGAAATAAGAATAGATTGTAGCCTGGATACTAGTTCATTGTCACTCATAGACTCATAGATGTCAAATTAGTTGAAACATTTAACACTTTTCTCCCCCTAAAAAATTACATTGTTCAGTGGTGAAATATACACTGAAGGTGAGTTTTCCAAGATGTGCCATAGAACATCTATGTCTCTACACATAAAATCTACGTCCATGTCTATGTCTATACACATCAATGGGCTGAACGTAAAAAAAGAATGCTTTTGAAATTTGTAGGTAATACCAAACTGAATGGATGACAGAATTAGAATTCAAAGTAGTCCTAAAATACGAAATTATTAACTTTTTTCATGTATTCATCAAACACATATTGGAACTCTCAATTTGAGAGCCTGTTATATACCACTACAAGCATGTGGATACAAAGACAAAAAAGCATTCCTCAATATGCTCAAACTCTGGAGAGACAGATGAGCATCAAATCAGACTACAACACAAATGGTGAAATGATACAGCAGGGGAGAGAAAAGGTGCCTTGGGAGCTCAGGAGAGGACGTGCCTGTCTCTGCCTGGGGTAGAGGGAAAGATCATTGGGACTGTATCACTGAAGAAGTTAGTCTTACACCAGATAGTGTTACAAAATAAACAGAAAAAGAGAGCTGAGATGAGGGAAGCTTACACGGAAAAGGCCTAGTAGTCAAACTTGAACATAGGGTCAAAAAACAATAATGTATTTTGCCTGAGATTTAAACATTTTAACAATTTCTAAATTTTTAGTAGAAATACTGTGCCTAAAGGATGGAAGAAAGGGAAGCCCTTGCTGCACTTTTTGACCCTTTTTGACACCTGCTCTTCATAGAAAACAGCTAGATGTAGCAACGTGATTATAATGTGTTTTACAGCTTCCAACAGAGAGAAAAACTCTCACAGCTCAATGTACCTTGTCACCTTTTTAGTTCTGCTAAAGGAGTGTGCAATGTTTTGTAATAAAAAGCATCTACAAACTTTTTTTCTATTAAACAGGCATTTAAAAAATGTATAAACAAAACAAACAAATGTAAGATTTTCTTTTGCTTTCAAATCCTTTTTCTTCCTTTTCCCTAGAATCTTCCTGTGTAATGCATACAAACCTCATTAGAGAAAGCGTTCCTTCCAAAACTAAATTTTTTCTTGAAAAGTTTGCAGTAAGTCAGTCTCAGAACTGAAGAAAAATGTATTTTACATAACTATATTTGGCTTTCACTAAGTTAAAAAAATTTGAGTTTTAAACAACCAGGAAAGATTAAAATTATAAACAAATCATAGTGTCTGAATGATTACTTTGACAAATCCAAATCTAGACACATACACACCCCTCTAGAAATACAGACTCAGTACTCAATAACCTGGTCACATCAGCTAACAGGCTGCTTTTTAAGAAGATCTCAAATATATGGCTATTCAGATAAAAGAGTCTCTAGCCTAATTTTTTTTAAACTGTTTCATTTTCCTTTTAAAGTGTTGTGGTTTTCTTTGGAAGCAGAGCATCCCAAGTTGACTAGGTAACATGATGGTTGACTGTGGTAGCGATAAGTACATTTGGAATGGATCTATACTCCAGGTGACATGGTAAGGATGTTGTGAGTCTTGTGCCAACTCAGCATACAGCAATTCCTTATTTGGAGAGAATAATCTGTTGTCTTGTAAATTGCACTGTTGAATTAGGATGAACCTCTTTGGATATAAACAATTCAGACTGTTTAAATAAACTTCATTTGTTTAACAGCAACTTGTGTGTGGCTGGGAAATGGAATCTAAACCATTAACATCTGCTAAATTTGTGTAAAACATAAGCAAACCAGAATCATACTAAACCCAAGCACATTGGTAAGTGACATATTTATATAAACATCTAATATTTACTATTAGGTTTTTTTATTCCTTTAGTTGAAATTCAGCTCTAAAATAGACAAAACCTTTGCAGATAATAAGGGTAGTAAAGGAATGGAACAACTATTCTTAGCTAATTTATGGTATTGATTAAAATTAGTCTTACCCAATGATACCATGCACAATGACATAACTATAGTGTAGGCTGCCAGCAACATTATAAAATATATGCTATGCTTAACTGTTGAAAAGACAGTTTCTAGGAAGTGCCTTGCAACTGTAATTGTAATTTACTTTGATAAACATCCCTATTGTTTTGAAGCCACCAGTTTAAAGGAGATGGGAGCTAGGATGAACCCCTTTGCTGATTGGACATTACAGCTGGATCCATGGATCTAGAAGTTGAGGCAGAATGAGTCTAACTCATTAGTACATAGGCATAATGGACTGTCTGACAAGTCTAAGCTATAATTTATTTGCTTGAAGTGCAGAGGTTAATGCAATGATGCACTGTGTGTTTTATGGCTGCTACAGCTGGGAGAGTAGTTACCAACAGCTGTCTGTTAGCTTTAGCAATTATTTAGCCTAGGAATACCAGTCCTGCTTATTTGGTCCTGTTCTGTATGTATACCCACACACTTGATTCTTAACTAAGAGGGTACATATAATGTTTGTATATCTTTTCATATTTATGTATAAACTACATTTATGTGCTGTATATAATACATACTATACATATCCTATTTACATATACATAAACATATATATGTTTGAAAGATACACACACACACACACACACACACACAAAACATTTGCCTGCCTTGACCTTGCTCTTGTTTTCCTGGTTCTAGGTATTCTAAAATTCTTGAAATTGTCATAAGCTAACAGGAAGTTATCATTAACAGAACTTTCAAGGTAGGAAACATCCTCATGACATTTAGTATTAGAAGATACAAGGGAAAAGGGGTAGCCCAGATACCTCCTGATGGTCTATCTGTAGATTTCCTGTAATTACTATTAGCACTTGGGAAGAACTAGGTAAACAGATCCACTGGAGGAGGCATATTCTCTGACTTCAGCTTTTCCCTTGATCAAATAGAGGGAAAAGAGACTGGATGATTTCTAAAGCATTTTCGGTACTAAAATACAGTACATGTCAGGGTCAGATCATAGCTCACAGTGGCATCATGGTTTTCAGGCAGCTGCTAGAAACTAATGACCAAGAAAACATCAATGCCTGGGAGTCAGGGCACAAGTATCCTAACATCTGGATAAGAGGCCAGGAGCAGAACCCAGGCAGAGAGAGCTGTATATTTATCAGAAAAATGCAGTAACATGATAGAGGTGCATGCAAAAGGATCTCAGATGGGTGCATATGTATCAGTTAACTCCAAATTCCGAATTCCTTTACTGCAAGCTAAAGGGAAGAACTGTTTCTTGAACTAGAGCAATCAGGTATTAGTCAGGATCCAACTATTTCACTCCTCTTTCACTTCAAATTGACAACAAACTCCATAGGATGGGAGGCTAACTGCCCGGTGCCTCGGTTTTCCTCTTACATAAAGAAGGGACAATGTGATGGTTTAATATTTGTGATTATGGAGAAAATGAACTTGAACAGAATAAAATACAACTAAGCATATGGTAATCTTTCTTAAGGTGACTAGAGGGTCTCGATTAATTGTATTTTTCTCACAGAATATAAAAGTACAAAGCTTTTTCCTTTTATGCTTGGCGTGGGATGGTAGGCAGAGAGATTTCTTTAAAAAAAAAAAATCCCAAAACGAAACAAAGCATAGATATCAAGCAGAAATTTAATGTTCTTAAAAACTATTTAGTCATGATTTATGCTACCCTCAAGATAAGGCAACTAGCGGAAACTACAGAGGAAGAAGCCAGATGTTACAGTGTGCCTTTTCTTCCATTTCCTTCTCCTGTTAGCTGTATCCCACTCTATTAATACATATTTAATAGGAACAGCACTTCAGAATTTTCTAAGAAAACAATATGAGAAGGAACATTTTTAAACATAGCCCAGTGAAGTTGTCAAATTATGGACTCCAGAGTCTGGCAGCTTGGGTTCAATTTGTGGCTCTGAATTTCCTGGTTTTGTGACCTTGGGCAAGTTAATTAACCTCTGTGTGTGCCTCAGCCTTCTAATCAATGAGAGGAAATAACAGATTTACCTCATGAGTTGTCATTAGGACTTAAGGAATTAAAACATGGAAAGGACTTAGAGCAGTATCTAGCACATAGTAAAAACTCAATAATTAGTAGCTACCATTGTATTAATATTCTTTTTTTCATTCCTTCTGATACTGACAGGAGGCAGGGAAAGACTGGGTAGAAGAGGCGTTTCCTGGTAGAGGCCCCACCCACAAGCCTGAGCCTATAGCCCTAAATGAGAACTTCACATCCTTGTTCTCCTGCCTGAATGTCGCTTTTTCCAAATTCACCCTGGCCTGCCATGCCCCCATCCTGTACTCATAAAACCCCCAAAATCCACTGGCAGGCGAGCAGAGCAGTGTGACAGAGAAGGAGAGAAAAGAAGTGTCTGAATGTCAAAGAGGCAGCTGGATGGTGGGAAAGAAGTTTGTCCAGGGACAGCCAAACTCCAGGGGAAGACTGTCTTCTCACTCCACCCCCTTCCAGCTCCCCATCTCACTGAGAGCCATCTCTGTCACTCGAAAAACCTCTGTATTCACCATCCTTGCAGCCCATGTGACCTGATTCTTTCTGGACACCAGACAAGGACCAGGCACCAAAAGGGCAGGGCATAAAAGGCTGTCACTCTGATTCTTCACTGAGCTGCTTAACACAGCCATCCACTGGCAGCAACTGCTGAAGGAGAATTGTAACACACCCTTAGATGCTACTTTGGGGCTGGAGCCCAAAAGCACTGGCCTGGGCCAGGACACTGGCTTGCCTGTGTGCTCCCCCTCCAACAACAGGTTAGAGCACAAGGCCCAGTAAAGGAGCCACTTGGCCACATCCCTGTCGCAAGACCCATGAAGGGGTCCGGGGAACTCTCCTATCTCACTTCCACATCTCTATTTCCATTAATATCTTCTAATTGCTCAAAAGAGGGCTAGGGTTGTGGGGGGGAAAAAAAATTTTGCTCTCCTACACTCGTGCTTCTCTTATAGTTCTTATATTAATCATAAAAATTGTTGACACTTTTATGGGAATTAGAGGCAAAACGACAGAACAAAGTCTACCTGTGCATGTGCCTGCATATGCGCACCCACCCCCGCGGAGTAAAAATGAAACCTAATGGGGCTCGAAGAGAAAAGAGCAAGACATTATCTTCACATATCATTTAGGGAATTGAAGAATAATACAGTTTAATAATAATATTTTACATGAACAAATTTTCCCTCTTTTGAGAAGAGCTTAATGTGCTTAATTTGCTTTTCATTTATATTAATCATTTCTTATCTCTATTAAAGCACTTACCACATTGTATTACAATTTATCTATTTATACATCTATCTTCCCTACTAGACCATGAAATCCTTGAAGACAGAGGCTCAATATGATTAATCTTTCTAACCTCAAGACTAACACAGTGCCCCAGAAAATCGCATATACTCAATGTTTCTTGAATAAACAAAAGAATAAACTCTGCTATCATATTGGTTTAATGAGTTTCCATTATAGATAGTTCAAATTATATATGCTTTAAGCAGGCCTATAAAGTTACAAAAATCTACATTTGTAATTTAAGCAGTAAATTTTGCAATATCCCACAAAAGAATGCTTTTTAACACAATCTGGTCACAGGTTGTTGTTTTAAACTTGGTAGTAAAGTTTTTGAGGAAAACTGGCCATGTCATTAAGAGATAATATCTTATCTTCTAAGAGATAATATATCTTACCTTCTAAGAGATAATATCTTACCTTCTTTGGGCCAGTTTAGGTAGTAAAAACAAGAATTTGATTCCTGCTATTCCTTCACTTACAGGCATACCCCATATGCAGTTCTCTATTGGGTTGGTCTCATCCTCTCCCTAAGAGGGACTCTGGTCCTGAGCAAGTATTACTAAAAAGTGCTAGTTTCAGAAGGGGTGGTTTAGTAACAGTGTCAGTTTAAATCTAGTTTCCTTGCTCTTGGTCCAAAATTTCTGCCTGTATTTTGACCCCCTTCTACTTAGACCCTTGGGGTCTGTTTCCCCCCGCCCCCCCCCCCCCCCACGTAAGAGTCTCTAGGTTCCAAGCCTGTCTTGTGTTTCTGACCTTTGATTTTCCTGAAAATTGTCCAGTCTGTTTTGCTCTATACTTGAATATGTATCTCAGATTTTAAGATCACATAAGGGCTATACTGGGTAAGAGTTTAAGAGTCAAACATGAGGAATGTAAGGACTAGAGAAGTGCAGTGACCTACCCTAAGGTAACCCAGCAAATTAGTGTCAGTGCTAGAGCTAGAGCTAAGCTCCCTTGCTTTTGTGTCCAGCCCTTGCCCATTATATCAAGAGGATCTGGTTAACTTGTTCATGTGAATGCTAAAACTGAGGGCTCTACTTCTTCACTTGGCTTACATTGTAGGTCCTGATTGACTTCTTGTCATAATTTCAGGAATTCCAGCTAATGAGAACTTTCGTATCAGTTCCTTTCTCTTGGTTTTTTATCAACAGCTGGGCCTGCTTTTTTTTTTTGTCTCTTCTAGCTACACTTTGGAAGACTTAGCACTGAGAAAATTCATGTGGTTACTACACACTGCCTTAAGACATTACAGAGTACCCCCCAACCCAGGCTTCAGGTGAAAGGCCAGAACATGCACAACCAGCAGAAGCAATCTTTCAACAAATGCTCACATGCAGACTATGGACCAAACACTGATTTGATGTATCTAAACAGATTTCTCAGGGAAACTTATATCCTCTTTTCTCTCATTTCTAGTCAGCAAATCTCATTGCTTTTCTATATTTACGTGAATGACTTGCTTAGTTTGAAGCTTTCATGTTCCAAATCTCATCCTCTAATTTCTGTAATTACTCCTTGCTTTTTCTTGACCTCCTCTATATAGCTGTGTTTTTCAAACCATGTATTGTGACATATTAGATTATGAAATGTTTAGTGAGTTTCAATAATTTAAAAAAATAGAACAGAGGGGAAAATAGAATAGATCATGCACAGAAAGGTAAATAATGCTTTGGAAAACTTAAATATAGATATAACCTATATGTGAGTATGAATATGTGTGTGTATATCTGGATACTAAGTAGAATGTAGTTTTTATTGTAGGCCATGATCAAAATCATTTGAAAGCTACTGACCTAGACTGTATTTACTTTTAATGAGAAGATATAAAGTTGGGATGTTATTTTTCTTAGGAATTGTTCAGTGATTTTCGTTTAATTTTTAAAATCAAGTGTATTTTCAGAAACAGGAGGAAGAAAACAGGGCTCGCAATAACTGCTTTAGCTGTAGGTTGCACAGACAGTGTGCAATCAGATTTCTAATGCTATTACAGTGAACTGAAGGTCTAAATCAATTTTTAAAGATATGATTTATATGCAACTTTTCAGAACACCAGGTACTATATAAAAGAAGGTGCATGTATTCTCTCGCCAGCTTCAGTTAACACCTGCAGATCAGTCAATTCCTAACTCTCTGTGGTGCTTTTCTTCTTTGCATATTGTTCTGCTACTCTTTTATCACATTAAAATCTTAAAATATTTGATTAGTATCTCTGGAGAATATAATCACAGTGGATGTGCGCTTGAGATATTCTTATCTACTTTCAGGAAGGTGGGAGCAAAAGAGATGAAGAGAAAAATTGCTGTGTAAATCCTTTATGTGTCTGAAAAGTAAATTAGCAAAGAAAGAAGGGAAAAAGAGTAAAGAATGTTCTCAGACTAAGGATATTAAAATCAGAAAACAAAGTAGCTTCCAGTGATCCAGAGTATAAAGTTTTTAATGCTTTGTTTTCTCATATTTAAAGGAAACACCAATATGTGAAATATATAGTTAAAAACAATGAACAGAAATGACATTTTTTGAAGACTAGAGATGGAAAGAATGCAGACGTAATTAAAGGTCTGAGGAGAGGAGATGGTTGTGAATCAGGCATTCCCATCAAACTCAAATGTGATTTATAGACAATTACAGCTGTTTCTGGCACCAGACCAAGAATGGCTGGAGGAATGTTCCCCATCCCAACACCAAATCCCATTTTTAAGTGTTTGTTTCGAATCACAAATTTTTCAGTGGTTGTTAAAACAAAATTTCATGAACCAGAAAACAGGTGAACTCCAGATAGCTATGGCAGCATGCATACCACCAGATGGGCAGGTCCTCCAACAACCCCTCAACCCAGTTCTCTCCAGCTCTCAAAGGATGAGCTGATTATTATTCTTAAACAAGGAAAACCAATGTGTTATTCTGCCACCAAGAATAGTACAGGAAAATCACAGAATTTAGAGAGGTAAAAGACCTGAGACATTGTCTAACTTTTTTCTTTGGTCAATACAATTGTGGCTTAGGAAAATGAAAAGACTTGTTCAAATTTATGCTAGTATCAATGGTAAAATGAACTCGACTCACTATTAGGTCACCCCAGATTTGTTTAGATAAACAATTTAACTCTGATAATTTTAAAAAGAAAGTGCATGTTTTGAATGAACCAAAACCCAAGATCATGTTCCCCATAGTTATTAAAACTGGAAGGACATTTTATGAAAGAGACATTCACTTTATGTCCAGCCAAATCCAATGTTAAGACCATTAGATTAGTCACTATGGTTAGTATGTGAATTCATTTGCCCAAGGTCACACAAAACACAAATGGTGGAGTTTGAGAATCTGGCGTATTTGATTCCAAAGGGCATTCTTTAACCTCTGTATTCTGCCAAGGTGAAATTAGCAGCAGCAGAGCTGAGGACTAAAGTACAGATATGAACATAATCTAGCACCTAACACTTAAGTCTCACAATTTTAAAGAGTAAGATGTGGTTGGACAATGAGAGATACTACTTTCATGAATTAAAGTTTATCAAAAAAGATTCCAGGTATGACACCACATGCCAGAGTTGTACCCATCAGGCAACCTCAAGTTGTATAACCTTTGGAAATATGTTGGCTTTTTATGAATAAAGATTTCATGGTATTTGCTGCAGTCACAAACTCAAAACCAACTCCAGTGGGTTGGCTATAGTTACAAACTAAGGTATAATGCAGGCAGTGCCTTGTTATAAATGCTGCCTTTCCTGTGCTTCACTTGTCTTATTAGAGAAAGGGAGCTTTCTCAGAAAGTTCTGACCTTCTTCATCTTCAAAGGTCCCATTAAATTCCAATAGCAAATTTTGCTACAAATGACTTCAGTTTAAAACATTGCCTATTTATTCCTAACATGATTTATTACTCTAAAAAAATAAAATAAAATAAATATAATGAAGACACAATTGGAAGACAAAATAAAATAAGCCTCACAGTGAGATAGTGTTCCTCTTCATTATTCTTATTAGGACAAATTCTCTTATCAAAGCTACTTTCCTTTGGCCACAGGACAGGGGCCTTTATTCCAGCTAGCAGGCTATGTTGTCAATTATTTCTGGTCTTTCTAGTGTATATATATATTCAAGTCAGTCAGATGAAAGTGTTCCACTTAAATAAATATCAGAGTGGCACCATTACTATGGCAACCAGAAACAAGAGCTCTCTAAGATGGGAAAAAAAAAAAAAAAAAAGAAACAGTCAATGAGGAAGGAGAGGTGTTATTATTTATTTTGCATTAAATAAAATACATGCAAGTGTAATCGCTGATAAAAGCCTAGAGTATTAAGAAGAGATAATAGAATAGCCTCCCTCAACCCCATCCCCATACTTTACCTGCTTTTCATTATTGTGAGCAAAATCATAATCATTCAGTGGAAGAATTTAGCTTTCTTTCATGAGGACTACCAAATAATACTAATTATTTCAAGACATTTACCATTAAAAGTCTTGGAGAGTTCATTTGGAAAATAAATGCACATATGCCCTACATATTTAACAAGGAAAGATTGATAATAAGAGCTTAAGACTCTCAGCTGAGTTCCTAAAAATCCAGCTCTCAATCATGTATAGATCAAACATCAGTCCACATGTGAATCTCAGTATCCTTGTTTGAGACTCCAGAAAGGGATTTAAATTTGCGAGTGGAGCTCTCTTTAAGAGTACGTTTCAGATGTTAGTAGGCATCAAGCTTGAACGTCTTAGTGGCTGAATTTAAATTCCTTTAAACTTGTTTTTAAACCAAATCTAGTTACATATTTATAATTTCATATGCTTTTATCTCCCATCATGCCTTCTTTCAAAATTAGTATGAAATATACCATAAAGACCAGTTGTATTTCTAGCATACCTACACACTTTAATGTATTTAGTGTTCTTGCCAGCACATTTCTTGAAATCTTGAGACTGAAGGGATCTTATTGTTTACTCAAGTAATATAGATATTTAGAAAAAAGCTCATACTTCATTGTTCAGAATGTCATTATTTCTATTATCTTGGATAAATTAAAGTTAAAACTAGAAGCACTAGTGAGAAAATTACTGAGTTATGTTTTTCTTCTAAAATAGAGTTGTGCAACTACCTCTGTGTGAGACAAGGACCCTGTTGCCTCAGTGACACAAAGGGGATAAGAAATGAGGGGACTGTTTGCTCTCATTTGTTCTTCAGGATTCTCTAGATACTGTTTTCTGGTGCCATGGAAATTTCTAAACAAGAGTCTGAGACAGACTTCCCAGAAATCATCTCCACCTGTTGGTTTACGGAATAGAACAGTCTTGGCCTCAAACAAAGACCAAAAAAGAAATGGGCTGGTGATTCAATATCCTCCCATGTTTTATTTTGCCTGAGAGAAAAAATCTCACTATTTCAAAATAAAGTTTTCAGTTTAAACACACCTTACCAAAAAGTATAAAGTATACCCCTCTAATGACGTTAACTACATAATTTGACACTTTCCAAAGAATCTTCAGGCCTGTAAGCACTGCCGAGGGAGGAAATGTAAGCGGAAGAATCCATAAATGCTAGTCAATTCTTTCTTAGTCAGAATTAGGCCCAGGGACCTGGTTGTTATGAAACTCTTGCCCCTTAACCTAGGTTAGCAGCTTTAGACTTGCCATTGTAAATGGCATGGGCAAAGAGCTGATGAGCATTCTAATAGTATGAAAAAAGCAATGGACAAAAGTTAGAAAACTCAGCTTCTCATTTCCATTCTTCCCGCTTTTCTCTGTGAATGTGGAGGACTAACATCTTTCAAAGCAAAGCAATATCTTTGGAGCTAAGAGGAATCTGAAAGAGAATTTATTTCAGGGTTTCTCATTCTTTTCTTTTTTTTTAAAATAAGAATTACATGAAGTATCAGTTCCAGAATATTACTCTGAAAAAGGTTCTGGGGTAAATAATTTTGGGAAATGCTAGGTGACCCGAAGTTAAACAAGCCTCTTTCCTATGGGAATTCTCAGGGTCTTTCATAACGTAATTATGTTGTGACTCTCCAGAAGGGAATTAAATATGCCATTTTCCTCAATCATGTTTGACTACATACTTTTTCTTTTTTTGAGACAAAGGCTCACTCTGTCACCCAGGCTGGAGTGCAGTGGCGCAATCTTGGCTCACTGCAACCTCCACCTCTGGGGTTCAAGTGATTCTCATGCCTCAGTCATGCCAGTAACTGGGATTAAAGGCGCACACCACCATCATGCTTGGCTAATTTTCATTTTTTTTTTGTTTGTTTGTTTTGTTTTTTTTTTGGTAGAGGTGGGGTTTCATTGTGTTGGCCAGGCTGGTTTTAACTCCTGATCTCAAGTGATCTGCCTACCTCGGCCTCCCAAAGTGCTGGCATTACACGCATGAGTCATTGCGCTTGGCCATACATAAGTTTTTTAAATTAAAAGTCTTGAAAGATGATGTTTCTAAGAATACACTTTGAGAAGACTGATCCCATCTAACATTTTTGCCTTATTGAGAAGGAAACTGAGGCCTAGAAAGCTTAAATGATTTGTCCAAGGTCTCACCGTAATTAAGTAACAAAGACATGACTAAACCCTGCTCTCTTGATTCTGGGTTAAGGAATTCTGTCTGTTAAGGAATTCAGACCATGCTGTCCTTTCAAACTTTGCTGAGCCCCATTATCTACAACTATAAAATAGAGATTTTTTTAAATTTCTTGGCAGAGATACTATAAGGAATCAAATAAGAAAAATACGTGAAAACTTCCCAAGAATTAGTTAGCCTAGCACAAATAACATGTTTTTAAAATTGCTGGCTACTGTCATACTTTAAAAAAAACTCACCAGTTATGTCACTTATTCTGGAGACTTTGCATATTCTTTATGGTAACAAGCTTGTAGTCTTTTTTTTTTTTTCTCTCCTCCAAGTGAAACCCAAGGTTGTAGTCTCTTTCATACTCCATGATTTATACTCAAAAAGAGGTCTCTAGAGCACTACGGATTCTATGAAAAAGCATCAGGATGCCCAGAGTTTTTCTGAGACTGTATTTTTAATTCTTTGCTCGTATACGTGCTTCCCAAATTGTGAGAGATTCTATGTGTTTATTTTTTTGCCATCTAAGGAAATTGTAACTAAATAGAACCCAAAGCTGAGAAAAAAGGCTTTGAGTACCCCAATGCTGAATTCAGCCATCTCTTATAAAGCTTGCTGAGAGGTTCTACTTCAGCTGAACCAGTATCACCACCTGTCTTCTCCCCATGGTACTCCATGGTAAAGAAGTCTCAAGTTTAATGTAAACCTCCCCTATGATCCAATCACTCTTCTCCTAGTTATTACCCAAGAGCAAAAAAAGAGGCTATGGCCACACAAATAATTCTCCATGAATGTGCTTATCAATTTTATTTCTAATAGCCTCAAACAAGGAAGAGCCCATATGTCCATCATAAATGAATGGATCAATAATATATGGTATATCTATACAGTAGAAGAGTACTCAGAAGTAAAAAGGAATAAACTCTTGATACATGTAACAAAATGGGTGAACTGTCAAAGTCATTATCCTAACTGAATTAAGCCAAACAGAAACCACTACAAACTGTATAATTGCATTTATATAAAATTCTAGAAAGTTCAGATTACTCTATAGTGAAAGAAAACAGATCAGTGGTTATCTATAGGCATGAGGGGGCCAAGAAGAGCAGGAGGGTGACTATGTTAGTACATTTTCATGCTGCTGATAAGGATACACCCAAGACTGGGCAATTTACAAAGGAAAAAGGTTTCATGAACTCACAGTTCCAAGTGGCTGGGGAAATCTCACAAACATGGCAGAAGGCAAGGCCGAGCAAGTCACATCTTACATGGATGGCAGCAGGCAAAGAGAGAGCTTGTGCAGGGAAACTTCCCCCTTATAGAATCATCGGATCTCATGAGACTTATTCATTATCATGAGAACAGCACAGGAAAGATTTGCCCCCATGATTCTATTACCTCTACCATGTCCTTCCCACAACATGTGGGAATTCAAGATGAGATTTGGGTGGAGACACAGCCAAACCATATCATTCTGCCCCTGGCCCCTCCCAAATCTCATGTATTCACATTTCAAAACAAATCATGCCTTCTCAACAGTCCAACAGTTCCCCCAGAGTTTTAACTCATTTCAGCATTGACTCAAAAGTCCACAGTCCAAAGTTTCATCCTAGACAAGGCAAGTCCCTTTCACCTAGGAGCCTGTAAAATCAAAAGCAAATTAGTTACTTCCTACATAAAATGGGGACTACAGGCATTGAGTAAACACAGCCATTACAAACAGGAGAAATTAGTTTAGACAAAGGGGCTACAGAGGCCCCACACAAGTCTGAAATCCAGTAGGGCAGCCAAATTGTAAAGGTCCAAAATGATCTCCTTTGACTATGTCTCACATCCAGGTCATGCTAATGCAGGAAATGGGTTTTGGGCAGCTCCACCTCTGTGGCTTTGCAGGGTATAGCCTCCCTCCTGGCTGCTTTCATGGGCTGACGTGGAGTGTCTGTGGCTTATCCAAGGGCATAAAGCAAGCTGTCAGGGGATCTACCATTCTGCGTTCTGGAGGATGGTGGCCCTCTTCTCACAACTCCATTAGGTGGTGCCCCATTAGGGACTCTTTATGGGTGCTCCCACCCTACATTTCCCTTCTGCACTGCCCTAGCAAATGTGCTCCTTGAGGGCCTCACCCCAGCAACAGACCTCTGCATGGGCATCCAGTAGTTTCTATAAATCTGAAATCTAGGCAGAGGTTCCCAAACCCCAGTTCTTGACTTCTATGTACCCACAGACTCAACACCATGTGAAAGCTGCCAAGGCTTGGGGCTTGTACTCTCTGAAGCCACAGCCCATGCTCTATGTTGGCCTCTTCCAGCCCATGACTGGAGTGGCTGGTACGCAGGGCACCAAGTCCCTAGGCTGCATACAGCACATGGACCCTGGGCTGGGCTCATGAAACCACTTTTTCCCCCTAGGCCTCTTGACCTGTGATGGAAGGGGCTGCTGTGAAGAACTCTGACATGCTCTGGAGACATTTTCCTCATTGTCTTAAGGATTAGCATTCGGCTCCTTGCTACCTATGTAAATTTCTGCAGTCAACTTGAATTTCTCCTCAGAAATTGAGCTTTTTTATTGCATTATCAGACAGCAAATTTTCCAAATTTTCATTCTCTGCTTCCCTTATAAAACTGAATGCCTTTACAGCACTCAAGTCCCATCTTGAATACTTTGCTCCTTAGAAATTTCTTCCACAAGATACCATAAATCATCTCTCTCAAGTTCAAAGTTCCACACATCTCTAGGGCAGGGCAAAATGTCTCTTTGCTTAAATGTAACAGGAGTAATCTTTGCTCCAGTTCCCAAAAAGTTCCTCATCTCCATCTGAGACCACCTCAGCCTGGATGTAATTGTCCATATTATTATCAGCATTTGGTCAAAGCCATTCAACAAGTCTCTAGGAAGTTCCAAACTTTCCCACATTTTCCTGCCTTCTTCTGATTCCTCCAAACTGTTCCAACCTCTGCATGTTACCCAGTTCCAACTCTCCAACATTTAGAAAGAATTGTTGATTTTCTCTTTCTAAATGGTATCTTTATGAATTACTGTAGTATTACTGCTGAAAAGATATCCTAAAGATACTGCATTTTGTAGTCTCTTTTCAGCAGTGCTCCACTCTACTGGTACCAATTTGCTGTATTAGTCCGTTTTTACACTGCAAATAAAAACATACCTGAAACTGGGCAATCTACAAAGAAAAGAGATTTAATGGATTTACAGTTCCATGTAGCTGGGGCAGCCTCATAATCATGGCAGAAGACAAGGAGGAGCAAGTCACATTTTACATGGATGGCCACAGGCACAGAGAGAGCTCATACAGAGAAACTCCCATTTATAGAACCATCAGATCTCATGAGACTTATTTACTATCATCAGAAAAGCACAGGAAAGATCTGCCCCCATGATTCCATTACCTTTCACTGGGTACCCCCCACAACATGTGGGAATTCAAGATGAGATCTGAGTGAGGACACAGCCAATCCGTATGACAGACATTACACAGAGGTGTGAGAAAACATTTGGGCATGATACAAATATTTATTAACTTGCTTGTGCTGTGGTTTCACAGGTGTGTATATATGTTAAAGCTAATCAACGTGTATACTTTAAGTACATATAGTTCATTATATGAGAACTACACTTCAACAAAACTGTATTAGAAAAAGAAAATTTTAAAAGGACTCAGCTTCTTTTGCCAAAAGTGGGAAGCCCACTGGGGAAAAGAATACTTTTTTAATTATAAACTTGAATTGTCCTCCTCTTCCCCATGTTAGACATCCCACGCAATTTCCAGTAATAGATATACAGTTGTGTCTTTCAGAAAATCCCCAAAGCCATGAGAACCTCTCTTTTTCTCCCTTATTCTAGAGGACATAGTGTCTATAGAAGCAAATTGTTGATTTTTTCCTTTCTAAATGGTATCTCTACGAATTACTGCAGTGTGTATACAAAAGCAGCTCTCAGCAATTAGTTCTCTGGTGTGCACCCGGCTCTAACCTTTCCTCATGTGGAATTTCATTGTTTCTCAAATGCTTTAGAGCTGCTTTGTCCAAGAACAGTTTTTTCCAGTAGCATCCAAACATAAAAGAGCTTCTGGTGTTCAAAGGATTGACTCAGAGATATGTTTTCTTGTTAATTGACATAGTTACTGAGCATCATCAGATTTTAGAAATTCTGTCGCAAGTGCCTGTTTTTCACATTTATATGGTGTTCTCTGTGTGGGAGCAGTAACAAAATAAAAATGTTGCAATAGTAAACTCAGAACATGCGTGTATTCCTATCATTTGTGATGTGTTTTTCAAGAAAATAAATCATTTTAATAATTTTAAATTTGCATGAAGAGATACATTTTATCATCGTCCATAGTCTGCTAGACAAAGTAGATCAAAGAGCATTTGAGGAAAAATGTTAACTCTCATAAAATCTATTAAAGGAAAACAGTTTAAGAAGAAGTAGCAAAGCCCAGAAATCTAATGGAAGTAGAAAAAGCAATAGATTGGGAGGATGAACCACTGAATTTGAGTCTTAGCTTTGCCATTCATTGCGAGGCCTTGGGCAAATTAGTTTCCTCTTTAGGACACAGATTCCTCATCTGTAGAATAAAAGGATTTAATAAATGTTCTGAAAATTCTCTCTGGCTCTCTACTAAAGATTAGTACGTTCTTCATGGCATAAAATGTGAGAGGGAGAAAAACGATCTTGTCCTTACTTTTAGTTTTCTTTTTGTTATACTACTTTACAAAGCTGTAGATTGTATGTTTACAAATAGGAATGTCTTGCTACAAATATTCTGGCAATATCAAATACAGTGCCTAATTCTTCCCCTTATCAACAGTTAAAGTATTTAGGACAAGTGTTCGTATTGCCCTGGCAAAATGGAGTTTACTATAGTAGTAAAATAAATATGAAAAACTATATTAAACAACAATAGGTCATAAGATAATTTAATCAGATAATTCAGGTTTGAAATAACATCATCATGTTGGCAATTTGGGAACACTGATGACAAGACAATTCAATGCCCGGAACTTAGCATGCAAATGTTTCGTTTAGACTTGAGTGTTTGTATGTGTATGTACTACACAGATCTAAACAATTTACATAGCCTAGTCTCTTCATATTCCTATGACCATTAAAAATAAAACAGAGAGAACAGCCTGGCCAACATGGTGAAAGCTTGACTCTAATAAAAATACAAAAGTTAGCTGGGCATGATGGTGCACGCCTCTAATCTCAGCTGCTTCGGAAGCTGAGCCAGGAGAATCACTTGAACCCAGGAGGTGGAAGTCGTAGTGAGCAGAGATAGTGCCACTGCACTCCAGCCTGGGCAAGAGAGTGAGACTCTGTCTCAAAAATAAAACAAAACAAATAAAATTTCCTTATTTTCCATGCCATATTATTTAGTCATTGGCTATTAGCATTATGGATATAACTTTTTTCCATGAAACTGTAAAAAATATTTTTCTGATATGACATGTGGAATTATAGAAAATGCTAGAAAAGTGATCATAGATTGTTCTTAAGTTGCACCCAGAAAATATTCATCTTAGTGGTTTCTTAATAGCCATCCGGCATACAGAAGGTGACAAAATAGTTTTAGTGGACCCTCACAAATAATCTTTCTAAAATCTTCTAAGGTATGAGTTGCTGGGCTTTTCAGAATCAGTCAATTCTTTCTCTCTTCCTTCCTCCCTTCCCTCCTTCCTCCCTACCCCGCCTTACCACTTTCCCCTCTCCCCTTCCTCCCTCCCTCCCTTCCTTCTTTTCTATTGTTATCTTTAGGACATGTTTAGAACTTGCCATTTTGAATAACTATTTTCCAGAACTTTACATATAAGAATTTGCTGCACAAAGGAATCTGAAACAATGCCCAAATTTTCCCCACAGGTGATCTGTATCCTCCTGTTGGAGCCTGGCTTCTTCTTGGCATGGTTCCTGATTAAGCCTGTATGCAGGGGCCTTGGAAAACCCTGCTTTTTGTTTACTGTTCAAACAAACTCTCTTTAATAGCAGAACATGTAACAGAATACTTTGAAATTTAATTTATGCCATGTAACGAGGCTGCCAAGAAAAAGATCAAGGTAAAAGCCAAAAAAAAATTTTTTTAACAGAGTCTATAAGATGCTGACTTGCTCAGTCCCCCTGCAATCCCCTCTCTGACAGGCATCTCACACTCCATCCATACGATACCACTTACACCCCTCATCAAAGCCTCTTGCCTTTGTACCACGTGTGTGTGCACATTTACTGTTTAAAATTTAATTCTCCTGTGCTTCTCCATCTCCTCTCCCAGCAATTTCTAAGACTTAACTGTCTGCAAGTCTTAATTCAGGACTTCCCCTCTGGAAAGTCTAAGTCTTACCCTACAACCCACCACCAGGATATGTGTATCTTGCTCTGTGTTTCATCTTATATATATGAGAAGCATCTATCTCTCTGAATTATAATAATCTCTGAGAATACTTGCATCTCCTCAATAGACAGTGATGTCATTTTTTAGATATGGAATTTTGTTTTCACTGTCTCATCTCCAGAGCTAGCCAAATACCTTGCCCTTAATAGCCACCAAATCAATTTTGGATGAATGAGTTAAATACTCACCTAATGAAGTTAGAGTTTTAATCTGGAGAAGAAAACTAATAGGTACATTAGAGAGAATCCACAATATTCTGAAATGCTGTCATTAACATATTAATAGCTCCTCTTTATTAGGTATTGTTTAATATGTTCCATGTCATGTTTCTAGTTCTTCATATGAATTTTGTCATGCAATTTTGGCAAAAACCCAGTATGGTGGTGCTATTCCTTACTATTCCTATCCTCATTTTGCATGTGAAAATCTGAGGCATAAGTAAGTTAGGGAACCTGCAGAATCTCAGGCAGAAAGGGGTGGAGACTTTCAAGTCAGGCAGTCTGACTCCAGAGCCCACACCTCTATTAGCACACAGAGCCTACCTAGACAACCACTACAGGAGGAGGAGAAGACTGTCTTCAGCATCTGAACGCAAAGTAGGCATATACTATGAACTCAATAATTATCTCTATGATGATTTGTTCTGAGTGACCTAAAGACTGCAATAACATTAAATGACAGCTGCTTTTGTCTTAACAGAAAAAAATAAATTTTTTAACAATTATAGCTGTCTCTAATAATCATAGCTTCTCTACTTTCAATATCAAAGAAGATTTTGGAATCAAAGAAGATTTTGAAAGTGGTAAAATCAATATCTTTTTTTGGAATCAAAGATTTTGAAAGTGGTAAAATGTGGTGTGTGTGTGCGTGTGTGTGTGTGTGTGTGTGTATATATATAGACATTATGGAGATAAGGAGGATATGTAAAGTTTTAAGAAAAATCATCAAATCATGTCAGCTATCCATACACATATACTACGTACAACTATTACCAACTATGGGATATCATTAACAGTCTTCTAGTAGAATTCAGACATCTTTGTGAAAAGCGTCCCACTCTCATGGCCTGAGTATATTATCATATCATATAAACTGCTATCCTCTTCTAAATGGTGTGTGTGTGTGTGCATGCGCACGCTCACCCTTAAACCAAAAGCACAGTACATACGCAACTCTGATAATTTAAAATTAAGTTGCTGAGGTCAGAGACACATTAGGAATTTTAAGACAGTTTGAGAATCATTCTCTTTCTCCCTCCTGCTTCTTCATATCTACTCAGTACAACATCAGACAAGCATGCGCAGCTATAGCATTTTTTTTTGATAATGATAACAACAAGAGCATTTGTATGTCCAGTTTTAGACTGTGGGCTCATCTCGGCGGCAGGTAACCTTGGTCGAGGGAAGAACAAATCCAATCCTGAGTTATACAGCTGATTTTGGTAAAAAGCACATTTTTCACACCAATCAGACAAATTGTTAAGTGATTTTAGATTAAATTAGAGTAAAGTAGCACTCAGAATAAATTTGAAAAGATAGAGGAAAAAACTGTAAAAAAAAAAAAATAAAGCATGGAAGGAGAAAATGAGATGACAGGGAAACTCAGGGAAGAAAAAGACACAAGAATGAGAAAAAGACAAAAAAAACCCAGAAAGATGTGGGAAAAAAACAAGTCATCAGTACCTGTTTGTCTGGATAGTTGAAGGGGTTCCCTGAATACCACTACTCTCCCAATTTCCAAAGATGGATTAGCAAACTAACACAAGCCGAGCATAAATTTGCTGACTGTGGTGGTGCAGAGTCACCTTGGACCTCATCAGCATTGCTAAACATCGCCCGTAACCTTTCCATCATCACTGAGGGTCTGCTTAGCACCAAGCCCAACTGCTCCAATAATTTCAATTACTTTCCCTGACAAATTTTATGTTTCATGTATTTTAGTGGCCTGATAATTATGATTTCTCTCATTTCTCGCTATCGAGCTTAATGGGTTCCAGCATGAGTGTGCAGTTTCAGAAATGAAGTTCCACTTGAATTCACAAGTTATTATCTACTTTCATTAATGGAATTGGAAAAGAGAGAGTAGAAAAGAGATAAAGAATGAGGAAGTAGGAAGACATGAGTGAGCAGGAGGAGGAAAGAATAAAAGAAAACAAAAAGCCAGGATTGGAGAATAAAAATCAACCAAAGAATGGGAGGTAAGCTGGGCTAAGTATAAAAAAAAAGAAAAAGAAAGGAGTGGACAACCCTTTTTTAATGCAAAAAGCACTGAACACATTATTTCCATGACTAAACACATGACTATGAAGAAGCATAGTGTGTTTGAAAATTCCCAAGCATAGCATCCAGACCATACTGGGTTTGAGGAACCTGGCTCCTTTACTTAACAACTGTTTGATGATAGGTATATTATATAAACTCATTGAGATTCATCTGTTTTCCGTTTTTCATGCATAGGTGTGTTGTGTGTGTGCTCATGTGTGTGAACAAATGTTTATGGAATGACAATGATCTACAAGAAATTGTGCTAATGTAGGGAGATTAGCTCTTTTAAAGCTTATAGAGCTGGAAACAGAGACTTATACGCACCTCAGCTTGCCTGGACATTGTTTCAACTTCCCTCCCATTGAGAATCAACTTCCCTCCCACTGTCTGGCACAAGAGATGAGCATGTGCAATTTTGAAAGCACTCCTAGCAATAGAAGCACTAGTAAAATAGATTGTTTGCATCAGTTCCACATGATTATCATGGAAGCCCCAAAAAGATGAAAAAAAAATGTGATACAGCAAGACATCAAGCAGCTCAGATCCATCAAAACCTTGTAAAGCCAGCATCACCAACAGCTCTGTGTCATCCGCTAGTGTGCAGATATGCTGCAACAGGTTCTGACTTCCCAGGCTCTGTGATTTCTGACCTAATAATTGAAAACTTAATATAACCTGACAATGCAGTTATGTATGTCATCGCTTATAATCAACTTTTAATCCATCTGAAAAGATGTAGCTAAGGTAAGTAGGGTGTAGAAAGATGAAGACAGAATCCCCTTGCCTTCAAGAAGCTAACAATCTAATACAGAGATAAAACAATTGTAATAGAAAATCAATACGAAAAATGCTTTAAGAGTGGCACATAGCATCAGAGAAGTCTAAGGAAGGAAAATTTGATATTTATTTTGAAATACTCTCTTTTAATAAGGGCCCAAGTCTTAAGCTAAAAGAATAAATCTCTAGTTTCACAATTTCAGGCATCAATGAGCTACTTGGGAAAATAAAAGGAGGATTACAGAGTCCTCCCCTGTATCTCTAAAATTACATCACATGGATGGCAGGAGCCAAGCCCCGTACTGAAGGCATTTAAGATAATAAATGATAAATATTTATGAAAAATATTCAAAGACACATTGGAATTAAAAGGTAATATAAAGCAGTAATGGTGCAAAATAACAATAATCATATGTGGAAAGAGCTGAATTGACGAGTCATTTAAAATGCTCTACCCTGTATTCTGCAATTGAAAAGGGTATCCATTTTCTCAAATGACCCTAACAGGGACCACTGACAGACGGTTCATCTCGTTCAGTTTAGTTAAAATGAAGTAAAAGTGGCTGCCTTAGTTAACACTGACTGAAGGAGGACGGAAGGAAAATAACTTATGAATCAGACAATATACTTTTACTTACCAAGTACCTTTCTGCAAAGCCAACTAAAGACAATTGGAATTTTCTTAAGGGTGTCTACGCTTTTCAGTGAATACATTTAAAAAAGACCATTCTCTGGGAGGAATTTGGTCAGATTACCAGTTGATTGATCCAACCAACTTTTTTTTTTTTTTAATTGCATTTTAGGTTTTGGGGTACATGTGGAGAACATGCAAGATTGTTGCATAGGTGCATATGTGGCAGTGTGATTTGTTGCCTTCCTCCCCTTCACCCATATGTGCCATTTCTCCCCATGCCATCCCTCCCCGACTCCCCACCCCCCCGTCCCTCCCCTATTTCCCCCGAGACCCCAGTGTATAGTGCTCCCCTCCCTGTGTCCATGTGTTCCCAACAGACCCCAGTGTATAGTGCTCCCCTCCCTGTGTCCATGTGTTCTCATTGTTCAACACCCGTCTATGAGTGAGAACATGCGGTGTTTGATTTTGTGTTCCTGTGTCAGTTTGCTGAGAATGATGGCTTCCAGGTTCATCCATGTCCCTACAAAGGACACGAACTCATCATCCAACTTTTAAAAGATGCCCTTTAGCCCCTGTGTTTGAACAATTCACCCCGCCTCACCCTCAGAGTGAGATGAAAGTCAGTACTATTCTAACTTTGAGGCATTATTGCCAGTCTTCCTCTTCTTCTTCTCCTCCTCCTTTTTTTAAAGCAACAAGCAAGGGCTTATAGGTGTAGGGTAGAAGGAAGAATGAAGAAGAGGAAGCCCACTCCATTGGTGCTAAGGTAAACTCTGTGCTTGAAAGGGAAACTGCCTTCAAATGCAGTCCTACCAGCCTTGGCTTTCAGAAAAAGCACATCCATTCGAAAACAGGGTGCATCTCTCTTCTACCTTAGGCATTTTGAGTAGTACATAGGATGCAAGGACACATGAGAAAACCCTGATCTTGAAGCCCCCATGCTGTATTTGGAGAGACAAACACATATGCAATTACAACTCCTATGAGAAGCACGTGCAAAGCGCTGTGGTAGCTGATGAGAGAAGGAGATGACAACTCAATGTGTGGCACGAGAGCAAGTGACAAGCTTCATGAATAGTTCAAATTTCACCTGGGCCTTGAGGAATTCTAGGAACTTGCCCTATAAAGTGAAGGAAACAATTTCAAATGTAAAGAAGGTTCTATACGGCTGCTGTTTTGAGAGTTCATTAAATATTCAGGCAGGCACTCTTAGTCTTACAACCTACTTATTGACGGTGGGTCTCCAAGTTACAACTTGACTGAGCAATGTTAATGGCCCACAAAAAGGGCTTTTGCAGTAGTTAAAAAAATTCAAACCAGTTCCAGATCTAGAGATTCTCAAGGCTGAAACTCAGTTGAATTTGGCTTCTCTGGGTAACAAGTGTACTTTATCCCAGCAGGATCATACTTAGATTTGAACTAAGAAATGTGACATTTTTAACCTTCTACTCCATTTTTCACAATGACATACTTTGCCTCAGTTAATCATGGCAGAGAAATATTTAAATGTTAAAACATTGGGAGGCCGAGGCGGGTGGATCACGAGGTCAAGAGATCGAGACCATCTTGGTCAACATGGTGAAACCCCGTCTCTACTAATATAAAAAAAAAATTAGCTGGGCACGGTGGCGCGTGCCTGTAATCCCAGCTACTCAGGAGGCTGAGGCAGGAGAATTGCCTGAACCCAGGAGGCGGAGATTGCGGTGAGCCGAGATCGCGCCATTGCGCTCCAGCCTGGGTATCAAGAGCGAAACTCTGTCTCAAAAAAAAAAAAAAAAAAAAAAAAAAAAAATGTTAAAACACAGATAATAAAGAGGACTTAAGGAAGCCTGGACTTCTTGTGCTCAGAAGTCATCACACTCCACTATAGTCTTCCATGGAGACCATGGCCCAAAAACTGAATTAGCACACATGAATCCAGAATTTCAGAGGCAGGTCGAAGGTTTCCTTGAGTCATCTGAGTATTTAAAAGTCCTCCTGCCTTAGTTTCTATTATTCCTCATCAAAAGGTCAGCTATTCTGGAATAATACATAAGGGGATCTTGAAAAGTAGAATATTCTCTTTAAAACCAAAGAATCCACAGCCTGCTAAGGCACTTTAAAGAACAAAACCTTTCTCATCTTTCCACAAAATTCATGGGAAATTTCTTTTCCATGACTTTGTAGATGTTACTCTGTGTTTCCTGATCTACAGGCATATTAATTTTGGTGAAGCTCAACCTTTTCCTATCTCTGCATATGAAGACCATGGAGAATTTCTATGGTTAGAAGATTTTGTCTTTTGTTGTTTTTGCTAAGACCATGGGACCAGTTGCTTTTTGTGATTAAGTATAATCTTTGAAATAAAATATGCACTAAAAATGATCTTTTGATCCTTAGAATTATATTTTTAATGCTTTTTGTATCTTAGTATCAGGGTCATTTTTTAACAGATATTTCTAATAAACATCTGTTGAAACTAAGTAACAATAAAAGGCTAACAGGTATAGAAATGATAGACTTGAAGCACAAAAGGTGTAGAGGATGTTTAATAAAGGGTTGGTAGGATTTAGAGGTCCTCAGCATCTGCCTTCACCCCTGTCCTAGTCCTAGAATTCCCAGTATATTAATTAGCAGTATGATTTGCCATGTGAAATAATATTTGGAGCACTCATTAAAGACTCATTATATGTCAGGCGCTTTACATAATTTAAGTCTAATTTTCACAAACACATATTTATTACTGAGAAAATAGACTCGTAGGGCTCAAGAGACTTGCCTAGGGTTATAGATTCAACTTAGCACAGAACAAGGATTCGAGCCTATATATATCTGAATTCAAAACCAAATTCTTTCCTTTTTATGCCATATTTCTATTTATATTTTTAAAAGTCAGAAGAATGCTAAGTCCAGCTCTTTCTTCCAGCTAAGTGGTTACAATCAGGTTGCTTAACCACATTTTTTTTTTTTTTTTTTTTACACACAATACAAATCTAAGTTATTCACGAACATTATAATGGCAATTATTTTTTCTTTAAAAAAGACCTTGTGCCCAGGCGTGGTGGCTCACAGCTGTAATCCCAGCACTTTGGGAGGCCAAGGCAGGCGGATCATGAGGTCAGGAGATCAAGACCAACCTGACCAACATGGAGAAACCCCATCTCTACTAAAAAATACAAAATTAGTGGGACATGGTGGTATGCGCCTATAGTCCCAGCTACTTGGGAGCCTCAGGCAGGAGAATCACTTCAACCTGGGAGGCAGATATTGCAGTGAGCCCAGATCATGCCACTGCACTCCAGCCTGGTGACAGAGCAAGACTTTTTTTTTTTTTTTTTTTTTTTTTTTGAGACAGAGATCTTGCTACCAATAAGGACTGGAGAAGAAACAGAGGTGCCTGACAGTTGGCTAAGTTGAAAGAAGGAACATGAGTTGAGAGAAGAAAATTCTGTTGCAGGAGAAGTTTGAAACATATAATTTGGAGTCAGATATATCTCTATTACAGGGTTGTTCAATAGAAATAGAATGCAGGCCAGAGATGTAAGCCACATGTGTAATTTAAAATTTCTTAGAATTTGTGTTAAAAAGAGTGAACAGGTGAAGTTGTTTTAAAAAATATGTAATCTAGTGCATCTAAAGGATTATGTATTTCAATATATAATCAATAAAAAAATTCAATGAGGTATTTTACATTTTATTTTTGTATATGACATCTTAAAAAAAAAGTGTGTGTTTTATGCTTACAGCACATCTTTATTCAAAATAGCTACATTTCAAGTGCTCATCAGCAACATGTGGCTGGAGATTACAGAATTAGAAAGTCCAGCCCTAGTAGTTTAAGAAGAAAACTTGAACAGAGAAGGTGGTCCAAAAAAACTTGCATGAAAATGAACTAATTTCAGAATAGGGGACTTTAAGTGTAAGAACGTACAAGCTGATAATTGTACAAGTCTGAAAACTCCATCAAGTAGTAGTGAGGTTAGGAATTTTTGTCATGGAATGAACGGGACTGTAAAACAAGCTCTTGTAGAGCAGGGACTTGACATTCATTGTCTAACACCAATTCCGTGGTTATTCTCTGCATTGCACATGTGAAAAAGCTGAAGCTGAGACAAATTCATTTACTTGCCCAAATTTCTACTATTTCCTATGAATTTGTGACCAGACAAAATGAAGAGTTTGTACTTATTCTTATAGTCCATATTATTATTATTTTTTTAAAGTGTAATCTACCAGCTGCCCTGAGCCTATGTTGCAGATGTTAGGCAGACACAGAGGGGACTTGCAAAGGGCAAGGTGGAAGGAGGATAGAAAGCTTGAAAAGAGCTGTGTTTCAAAGGCTGTGTAGCTACAACCCTGAAGCCTTTAAGGTGTTAATAAAGGCAGGGAGCCAGGCCACAGGCAGCTGTTGTACTACACAGTTGTTATTCCAGGGACATTTACTTGCTGTTCGCTTGATGCTGTGGAAGACAAAAAGCAAAGGACTGAGTTTGACATGCAGTCAGAGAGCACAGGTGAAAGAAACTGAAGAAACTCTTGAAAATGAGGTTGGTTAAGAATCCCAGGAGCTTGCCCAATGGCGTGCTCTGGATATTCGAATACTAGAATAGATTCTTATCTGACTTGTACAATCTCAGTATGTCTCCTGGATTGTCATTTTAAATGCAAAATAACAGTCATACTTTAATCGGCACATGTCAGCGTAGGTAATCTACATTCTGTGAGTATAACTTATAAAACCATCTGCTTATATCATGGTGGTGGTAAGATTTTTCATCATATTGTTTCTGTAAAGTCAACTCTTTATGACAACTTGGAGGAAAAGAAGAGGGGCATCTAACAAGCTTTCTTTCATGAAAACTGGCTAGGAAAATCAAGTTATTTTCACTTAAGGATCACTGTTGAGGAGAAAGAAAACCAAATGAGCTGAAACGTAATCAGGCTCTCTAAAAATGGAATCATAATGAATTCTTATTTCTATTTGGATAAGTATTTTACCCTTAATTACTTAACTTAAAGAATTATGAGAGAGTTAAAAAGTACACTATATGCATTCATTCAAAAATTCGTTCAGTAACTTTTTTTTCCCCAGCATTTACTATGTACCAAACCCTAGGCTCTGGTTACAGAGTAGTGTATGAGAAAAAAAAACCTTTTCTTCTACCCATCTTAGGTACATGACTGAGACTCCCATAGCAAAAGATACAAGAGAAAACCATACAAATTTAAGTTTTACATGACACGAGAGCCTTCATAAGAAACTGAAGCCCAAATGATTAAACCTGTGTATTTTTATGTAAAACATTTTTTTTTAAAGAGACAAGGTCTTGCTCTGTCACCCCAGCTGGAGTACAATGGTGCAGTCATAATTCACTGCAATCTTGAACTCCTGGGCTCAAGTGATCCTCCTGCCCCAGCTTCCTGTGTATTTTTATGCCAAGTTTGGTGAAGAGTGAACAGTCATAGAGAAATATGATGGGGGAAAAGGTATGATTAAATGGTAATAAACCGGGAGAAACTTAACAAGGACTGTTTGTCCAGATTCTTCTCTGTGACTTGTTTTCAGACATAGGAATGTTCCTTTCCTCTTGGTATAGGGAAGGAACCTCTCGCATGAGGGTCTGTCTTACGACCTGCTTCAGGGGAAGGTCGTTATATTAGGTCATTTTTTGCATTACTGTACAGAAGTACCCGAGGCTGGGTAATTTATAAAGGAAAGAAGTTTAAATGGCTCATGGTTTTTACAGGCTGCACAGGAAGTGTGGTACTGGAATTTGCTTCTGGTGAGGGCCTCAGGAAGCTTACTATCATGGGGGAAAGTGAAGAAGGAGCAGGCCCATCATCCGGTGAGAGGGGGAGCAAGGGAAGGGAGAGGACTCAGACTTTTAGCCAGATCTCATGTGAAATAAGTGAGGAAAAACTCACTCATCACCAAGGGGAAGGTGCTAAATCAATTCATGAGGGATCTGCCCTCACAATTCCACCCCCTTCCAACAGGCTCTACCTCCAACATGGAGAATCACATTTCAACACAAGATTTGGAGGTGACGAACATCCAAACTGTATCAATCAGAAAATTCTTCTTGGGTTTTATGACTTACTTCAGGGAAGAAGGGTAGGAGAAGGTCAGAGAGATCTTCCTGCATCTGCTTTTTCTCAAAGTCCTCTGGTTTAAAATATTTAATATGGTAAGGTACCACACTTTGGGGTGGCATGTCCTGAACTCCATCAGTACTGCGGCTGATCTCTGGACTGCCAGCTGATCTCTGGACCCATGCCTTCTTTTTGGGAACACAACTAGACTACATTTCCTAACCTTTGTGGCTGGGTGTGGGTATATGACTGAGTATTAGCCAGTGGAATATGGGACAAAGTGTTACCTCTGCTTCTGCTGTCTGTAATTCTCCAGGATCTTTCCCCTACTGTGGTGACCTTGGGAGCTACAGTGAAGATGGTGGAACCACTCCATAGAAAGAGGCAGAATCACCAATTAGAAGAGAACAATAAGGACACTGGTATTAGACTTCAGGTGAGCTAGAAATAAACTTCTATGTTATAGCTGCCAGTGCTACCTTAACTAATACAAGCATGAGCAGAGAACTTGCTCTATGCCCTCTTGGTCTTACAATCTAACAGGAGACAAGGAATAAATAAACAAACCATATAAACAGAGGCATTTGGTTTATATACGAAAATGTTACAGCCTAGACATAGAAGAGGACCACATAATTGTTTTAGGTTTACACAAAAGATTAAAACTGGTGATGATATGAAAATAATTGACAACTTCATTTTTTATCTATTTTTTTGAGATGAGGTCTTGCAACGTTGCCAAGGCTGGACTCTAACTTCTGGGCTCAAGCAATACTCTTGCCTCAGTCTCTCAGGTAGCTGAGATTACAGGCACGTGCCACCTAGTTTACTTTATAATAAAGTATCTCTTTTTCTTTTTATCTGGTCTCCTTTCCTCTTCTTAGCACATACATCTACCTCTTTTACCAAGTAAATAAAGTCTGTTTTTGAAACAGTGATGGACTCCAAAGCACGTGGAATAAAAGAAATCTCATCATCTTACAAATTTCAGTTCACTGTTCTCTTTACTGTATGACAATTCACTTATAAAAAACTGTGCATCTTTTTCTGAGCAATTAGAAAACCTAAGTTGGCTTTTTAATTTTCTCCCATAGGTATGAAAAGAAATGCTGAATACATAGCCTAGTGGTAGAGTAACAGAAAGACGCTGCTATAGTAATTACAGAGGTCTACTATCTGCTCCTAATTACTTGATGTTAGTTAAGGTAGCTACTTTTGGGGCCTTAGTTTCCTCATCTACTAAATTGGAAATTTGGCTAATTGACCTGTAAGTTCCTCCCAGTTCTCACATTTCCAGCTTCCAACCTTTTTTTTTTCCAGGGGATGGAAACAAAAAACTGGTACAAGTGTGGCTTAAATGCAGTGCTTGGGAGACATTCTGCACGGTTTACAGGTTCCAAAGCTGGAACTCAGTATGTGAGCTCTCCGTTAGAGGCCTGACACACCATCCAGAAAAAGGTGGCTAAAGGGGCATTGGAAAAATCCAGATGATGCAGGGATTCTGTCTGAATTGTCAAAAAATTGCCCAGGAAGATGTGAGCTTAAATTGTCAAAAAATTGCCCAGGAAGATGTGGGTCCGTTTGCTTCATTTGACCCCTCTGCTTCTGAAATAGATGAAGGTTACACAAACACACAAACACACAAACACACAAACACACACACACACTGATTCCCCAAAGCTCTGAGCCTTGTCTTTGAAGTTTCAACCTTTCAAAATAAAAACTGTATTGTTTTTAACAACTGGGTTTCTCTCTCCAGCTTCCTACCCCCTGCCCAGATTTTCTCTTCTGTGTTCTACCTGAGACCCCTCTCAGCTGCCTGGCTCCTGCTGCTGTGCATTGTGATTTAAGGTACTCTATGCTTTCCTTTCCTTACCATAGTGCCTTTGATTCAGATAGAGACAGATACATTATTGATCAGATTTTGGCTGCTGTTCTTAGCTTGCTGGTGCTGTACTAGTAACTAATAAGCTGTGAGAGAAGAGGAGTGAAGAGAGCCGACCGACTTCCTTTTAAAAAGCAAGTGGATGACAACTCCACAGCCTGCATCTGGGAACTTTTAATAGATGCTATGTGCTTTTCCGCTAGAATCCCTTTGCTCATTTGCTCAGGCACCTTCACCGTGCACAGGCAGGGTGGTCCATACACCAGGCAGTGAAGGTCTGTTTGGATGAAGAAAATGCTATTTTCATATAGGGAAGACCATTCTTTATTTCATAGTGCATAAGTAGCCGGATCTTTTTTTTTTTTTTTTGGGCTAAATGTACCACATAAAAACCAAAGTAGCCATTTTGCACTAGATTTTCTATAATCCGATTTAATACTTGCCACCAACCTGTGATGTAGCTTTATCATTCCATATGAGAATATTTAGGTTGAAAAAACTCATGTGCTGGGCACTACATAAGTTCTCTACTTTCCTTTGTTGAAATGAATCAGATTAACATCCCATCTAAAGATCATAGCAGAGCCATAACTGAAGCTCAGATCTTTAGACTCTGAACCTATAGCCTTCTCCCAGTACTGGAGGCTGCTCTGCTGGCCATTCCTCCTGCTACTCATTCAGCACCCTTATTGAGCCCTCACAGAGATGACTGGAAAAGATACAAGAAAAGACTTGTTTTCTTACCCAAGGTTCCTCTTTAATTAATTTAGTTTTTTGAGATTGAGTCTCATTCTATCACCCAGCCTGGAGTGCAGTGGCATGATCTCGGCTCAGTACAACCTCTGCCTCCCGGATTCAAGTGATTCCGCTGCCTCAGCCTTCCAAGTAGCTAGGATTACAGATGCCCACTACCACACCCAGCTAATGTGTGCATTTTTAGTAGAGATGGGTTTCACTATGTTAGCCTAGCTGACCTTGGAACTCCTGACCTTGGGTGATCCACCCGTCTCAGCCTACCAAAGTGCTGGGATTACAGGCATGAGGCACCGTGTCAGGTCAGATTCCTCCTTTAAACATTCAAAGGCCCTATGTCAAAATACTTATCAGATTTTCACTGTTCATGCCCTTTAACCCAACAATTCTACCATTATAGTTCTACTTGAAAAAGTGTGCATGTGTTCGTGTGTGCGTGCATGTACATATATATACATGCATGATTATGCTTACCTGTAATAGCAAAACCTGAAAAAAAAAAAACCCCCAAGGACTACTTAAATATTATATATCCAGACTTGAATACTATAGTTATTGGAAAAATGAAAAATATATATAAATCATAACTTTGAAAAACATCTAGGTTATATTATTAAATGAAAAACATTTATATAGGCTAAACTCATCTCTCAATTTTTTTTAATCTATCTACTATCTATCCATCCATCAATCTATTTGTCTACCTACCTATCCATCCATTCATCCATCTAGCCACTCATACTGGTTTATGAATACACATTTTTATATTTGCTGAGAGTGTAGATAAAAATATATTAACGGCAAGTGCCACTGGAGAGGGTGACCATGGTAAGGAGAAACTTACATTTTATGGTTTACTTTTATGTTTTTAAAAATTTCTAACTTTGTGCAGATATTGCTTTTATTTTTAAATGGTATCATGTCAACTAAGGTGAACTGTGCTCTGATATTTTAAAGAACTTTATTTCTGTGTTTCAATACCTTTATAAGGCTTGTTTTAAAATGCACTAATATTGAGGCTTAACAGTTATATGTAAATATGGTGTCAGTCATTTTTTTCCTGAAAATGAGTTTTGAAAGATGAAAAGAGAATCATGGGGCTCTATGTCCCTTAACAGTGAGTAGAGACCTAGGGGAGCAAAGGAAAGCAATGTTGAGGGAGAGAGGGGCAATGGTGAAGTACGAGCCTCTCTGCGCCGCACAGAGGTGATAAGAGAGAGGTCCGCACTGGCAATTAGGAAAATTGGATTCTAGCCCTGCTCCGCCATTTAATTCTCTCCTGTGCGTGCCACTTAACCTCTTCTAACCTTGGTTTCTTCATTTATAAAATAAGGAAGTTATGTTGAATAATTTCTGAGGTACCTTCTAGCTCAGAAAGCTATAAAATTCTATGAAACATCATTCTACCACAACATAATTGTCAAGATGTGGTAATGAAATAAATAATACACTTCATCTTTCAATGTACATTTTCTCAGTCTTGTAGTTGATAAGTCTTGCTTGTCCCCCTCTTAACTTACAATCTGGATAAAAGGAAAGGGAACTTTGCCGTATGTGGTACTATACTATTTCAGGCACTCTAATATTTTGTATTCCAAACTTACAGAGATAAAATCTGACCTGGTCCCAGTCACTCCAGCAAAATGGCATGTGCCCTCATCCTTTAAAACTCTTAGCTTGTGATTATGGAAGAGACAAAACTATAAGCCTACATAATCACTGTTTAACAATGTGACATATGAAAGCCAATGCAACTTGAGAAATGCTTCTTGAGCATCTACCATATATTAGGCTGTGCTAAGCATTAAATATTCAAAGATGAAGGCACACTTTGAAGAAGACAGGAGTCTAAACACAGAAGAATTAGCACTTCTGTTACAGTAGTACTTCTAACACCAGGCAGATTGATCAGAGCTAAGGATGTACAGAGGAGAGGCCATTTCGCCTGAGGAAAAGTCTTTTGAGTTGGGCCTTAAAGGCAAGTAACTGGTATCTAGGACATTCTTTTTTCTAACAGTTTCTGACCTTACAGTAGCAAGGAAAATGTCTCCATCTCTCCCCAGGTGACAGCCCCAGGGGCGTGCATGTATATGGAGAGCAAGCAAGTCTTTGGGAAATGAAAGATAAAGCAGGACCTAGGAATAGCAGAGTTGGTCTGGAAAAATGGAAGACTAAGGAAGTGGTGAGCAAGCCAAGAGAAGAATGGGCCCTGAAACTAAATAACAAGAAGGCAGAACAAAGGAGGGATGGGTGAGACCCTGGGGATGGGCAGTGCCTCTTAGATGTTATACATTTCATTCCAAAATGCTCTTGTTTTCCTTTTTTCTTCAGAGACTGGGTTTCATTGGTCATCCCTTAATAACTGCTGCTAAAATTCACCTCCTTTCATAGGTAGTCCCTCCTCACCTACAAGTTGTCATGAACATAGCAAGTTTTGTCCTGAAGCCTAGCCTAAGTGGAAAAAACTTCGAAGTACCAGTAAAGCGCAGGCACCCTGCTGGGGTGAAGATGAATGGAAATGCAACTAGGAAATATTTCACAACCAAGTGTAAATAGATGAAGAAAGGAAAGAAAATATTTCTATCATGAAGTGATTTACACTAGATGTAGACTAAGACTTATAGCCAAGTGCAGCAAATAGCTGGAAGTCACATGTGAAAGGACAATACTGTTTTTTTTTCTTCAAGTAACATGTCAGTTTAAATCAAATCAGCAAATACTTTTTAATGCTATTATTGCTCCCCAAATATTTTCATTCCTTGATTTATTTAGTTTTCTTCCAATAGAGTAAGAATTGCTGGAGTCCCAGGGTCAGGAGGAGGACATGATTTTAATGGTTGACCAGTGCCTATTTTCTATTGGGTAATAAATTAAGGGGCTTCACTTCTTTCTAAATCTAAAAGTGTCTCCCACCAGCCTGTATTTCTGAGGCCAGAGTTGTCTTGTGGATAAGGATGGTGAATTTCCATAAAGGTTCTTTTCAAATGTCAATTAATAATCCAATATCTAAGGCTATTAACAGATGTATTCTGCCAAGCACTTTGCTAGGTAGAAGGAAAAATTCCGCTTTGTGATTGCAAAGAAAAAAATCAAGGTAAAAGAATACTCTATTTTGATGCCTAATAATATGTCAAAAAAAGAGAAGAGGCATTAATGACAGATATTATCTAATTATTTTAGGTGTTAACTGGAGATCTAAGAAATATTAACTACACCATGAGTAATTTTCAAGTTATTGTTACAATATCTAACATCTTTGCAAAATGGGGCTTGTGTTTTCAGTGCTACAGGACAATATTCTGTTCTTTCAGATTCTCTACATATGTGGTTTTACTGAGCTGCAGAGTACCCTGAGTCGACATAATTATAAGCCATATTATCACATGGTTCCAGCTTTATTATTTATGCAGAATTAACGACTTCATATATACTTTTATTCATTTATTCTACAGATCACATACGAAGTGGAATGTTCAAGGTCTTATTCAAGGCCTTTCACTGAGATGTGATAATGGCTAAAAGAAAAGCAAAAATAAAAGCACTGAGCTTCCCATTCTCAGTCCCGTGTTTCCCGTAGATTCTACTCTTTCTGAAATACCCAAGAGACAAGTTCTAGAGAAGGCCTCATCAGAGAAATCACTAGAGAAAGCAAAGATTTTAAAGGTATTCGACTGGCAAATCCATGCCTTCTCCTTGGCTTCTTCTCAGGCCCTGGAGCTGCCACATTAAGGAGCTGTGTGATTTCATGTGAACTGTGTGATTGGCAGCCTGACAGGCAACCTAAGGCCACCTGAAAACACAAAGGAGCATGCTCATGCATATGCCCCAAAAGCAATTCTGGAAATTAAGGTAAGTTAATAAATAAATGAGAACAGTAGTAATAAAAGTTCACATTATTGCGTTCTGCCTTTAAGATCCAATCTAATATTTAATCAATGAACAAGCATTTATTTCAAAAATGTCATTCAAGAAGCTATGGAAGGTAATGACAAATAATGAAATGGTTCCTGCTATCAAGCTGCTTGTGATTCTATCTTAATAAGGCACATTCTTGTCTTTGGCCACCGAAATGTAAAAGATCTATTTTCATCCTATCTCAGAAGCCTCAGATATTTTCACTTGAGTTGGGATGTGCCTCATGCTGTTTTGGCTATGGTCAGTACGAAATGTGTACTCCTTTTTGTTTTCTGTTTGTGGCTTTTTTTTTTTTAATCCGAGTCTTCCTCTGTTGCCCAGGCTGGAGTGCAGTGGTGTGATCTTGGCTCACTGCAGCCTCCGCCAATGAAATCAAGCAATTCTACTGCTTCAGTTTCCCAAGTAGCTGGGGTTACAGGTATGTGCCACCATGCCCAGCTAATTTTTTTCGTACTTTCAATAGAGAAGGAGTTTCACCATGTTGGCCAGGCTGGTCTTGAACTCCTGACCTGAAGTGATCTGCTGTGCTCCTTTTTGATATAAATATTAAAAGATACAAAAAGATAATTGGGCCGGGCACGGTGGCTCATGCCTGTAATCCCAGCACTCTGGGAGGCCAAGGCGGGTGGATCACGAGGTCAAGAGATCGAGACCATCCTAGTCAACATGGTGAAACCCCGTCTCTACTAAAAATATAAAAAGTTAGCTGGGCATGGAGGCACGCACCTATAGTCCCAGCTACTCAGGAGGCTGAGGCAAGAGAATTGCTTGAACCCAGGAGGCGGAGGTTTTGGTGAGCTGAGATTGCGCCATTGCACTCCAGCCTGGGTAACAAGAGGGAAACTCCGTCTCAAAAAAAAAAAAAAAAGGTAATTGATGTGAGCTGCCCTTCTTGACACAAGTCTACACATATTTATACATACTGATGCTGAAAAGGTGCCAGACTGTCCCAAATGTACGTGTGGCACTTACTGGAGGGGAAGCAATTCATGTCAGGATGCAGGGTGATTTTATCAGATGAATCTGGATTTTCATAGAAGATAAGGGACATGAAGAGGAGTGGAGATGGAGTCCCATCTTCTTTAAAACATGCTAGTACTCTAAAGCAGAAAAGGCTGGTCTTCTGAGGTGGGGAGTTTGAGTCTAGTGATCGCCATGTAGGATGAAATCAGAGATATGAGATCATTTTCTGAGTCATTTGTGGACATCATATTAGTAGATGTGCCCTCATCTAACTACTCAACTGATCCTGATAACATGCTATTCTTGGCATAATATGGTAGATATTCTCTAAAAAGAAAAACCTTGAAGGTAAGTATATATTTTTGTAACTCTTGGCAACCCTCAGGATGTCCCAGTATGGATAAGTTATGTGTAATCTTCCTGATTACAGGAATACTATAATTCTGAGGCTCAATTATATTATTATTCGCTATAAAAGTATTGAAAATAATACCATAGCAATAGAAGTGATCATATTGCACAAAATGAATGTCTTGCACATAAACTTGCCAAGTTTCAAATTCTAATAGAAAGATTAATACTATGCTTTACTTTATGTAATACCAACCTGAAGATTATGAGTATTTCTGGAAATATCAGATCATGTAAAATGCACTATGAAAGTTGACTATTTAAAATTATTTCATCAAATTTGAAAACTGTTACTAAGAGGTGACTCTGTTGCAGGCATTGAACTAGCTCGCATGATTTTTACAGACAAATATAATTTGGTTCCTGGTATCAAAAATATTTCTTTATATGAGACAAAGATGCATAAATTAAAAAAAAAAAGTGAAGATCACATGCTGAGTGCAAACATAGTATGAGAGAACAAAGGAGTGACTTGTTCACCTTATGGAGATCAGCAGCAGTTTCTACAAGAAACGGGCAAACTGAGTCTTGAAGAAACAGCAAAGATTCTTAAATAATCATTTTGTCTCGTAGTTAGTTTTTACTTATTTAATTTTTGAGACAGAATCTCCCTCTGTCGCCTAGGCTGAAGAGCAGTGGCACGATCTCAGCTCACTGCAACTTCCGCCTGAGTTCAAGTGATTCTCCGCCTCAGCCTCCCAAGTAGCTGGAACTATAAGTGCTGGCCACCATGCCCAGCTAAATTTTTTTTTGTATTTTTTAGAGACAGGGTTTCACCATGTTGGCCAGGCTGGTCTCAAACTCCTGACTTCAGGTATTTGCCCACCTTGGCCTCCCAAAGTGCTGGGATTACAGGTGTGAGCCACTGTGCTGGGCCATTATTCTTTACCTTACTTGTATTCTTTGTGTAACCTTGGCCAAGACACACCCTAAATTATCTCTAACTCTTCAACTGTGAAAGGGAATTAGAAGCAAATTCACTCAGCACATGGTTTGTTAAGGGCAGTTCCATGTTGATAACCTATTCATTCTATGTTTTTTTTAATGCAGTTTTAAAAACAAAGTAAGTGTTCTTAATGCAAAGCATCCTGTCTTGGGTTTATATTGTAAATAATATCAGTTTATGTTTAACCTGAAAAAATAAGAAATGAGCATTAGCATTGCTGGGAACGAATTTTATTAAGTCTACACCAATCTGGGAGAAAAGAGCATTTGTTTCCATGCCTATATTAATGAAAAGGGCTATAAAGTAGGGAGGGGACGACCTTCTGGAGAGAAAAAAGCCAAACGATCACAATATATCAAACTCTGCCTTCTGAGAAGTGTCTGTGACTACCTGTCTATTATCTTGGTGTATCAATTTTCACTCTCAAATGTCTTCCTCTTAATTAGCATATTAGTGGAGAAAGTTTGTGTTGAATTGATTTACATTTATTTTGCTTCAGCTTTTTTGTGGGGAGTATGGTGAGGATACTGATGACTTATTCGTGAATGTAAAGGTTCTGAATGAAAAGGTCTTCAGTCACTTGTGAAAATAATCATACCTCCTGTTGAAGAGCTTACTGGGTATGGGGCCAGGAGATTATGCCCAACTTCATCTGTATTGTGTGGTAAAGGACAAGGCTTCCTAGAGTCTCCCACAGTTCCTCAGTTTCCCACACGTAAACCATAATGATCTGGACGTATTAAGGTAGGGTTTCACTCTATTTTGTTTGGGTCGTTGCATCATTAAAACATGTTATTGATTTGTTAAAGAATACAAGATAAGGAAAATGTCTCACGTTCTATTTATTAATTAGAATTACACTATTCATATATGGAGGAAAGCCATGTGCTGATGAACTGTTTTGAGTGATAGTTGCCTTCCCCAAGATTTGGTAGTATCAAAGTGAAAAACAAGCTCTCCTTCATGGAGAGCAAGTAGGGGAGTCTTGACACGCATTGCTGTCTACCGAAGCTCAGACAAAGATATTGAATTAATTAGTGCTAAACATTCATCTTTTCTTTCCTTTTCCCTTAACTTCTGCATAGTACATGTAGAATCTTAATTTGCACATGCTAATGCACCTTCATAAAGATCTCCTTTGGAAAAGCTCTTTAAAATGTTGAAGCAGCCTTGACTGTAATGCTTTATAAAGCTTCTGATTTTAAAAGCAAAATGTATGAATAGGGCTTTTTTTTTTTTTTTTCTCTTTTAACCTGTCAAGCTTTCATCAGCTATTAGTGATTTTTAAATTGATTTTTTAGGCAGGGTGTAGTGGCTGATGCCTGTTATCCCAGCGCTTTAGGAGGCTGAGGCTGGTGGATCACCTGAGGTCAGGAGTTCAAGACCAGCCTGGCCAACAGGGTAAAACCCCGTCTCTACTAAATATACAAAATTAGCCAGGCATGGTGGTGGGCACTTGTAATCCGAGCTACTTGGGGGGCTGAGGCAGGAGAACTGCTTGAGCCCAGGAGGCTGAGGTTTCAGTGACCGGCATCACATCACCACAGCACAGCAGCATGGGCAACAAGAGTGAAATTCTGTCTCAAAAAAAAAAAAAAAAGATTTTTTTCGTAGGGAGGTTAGAGTTTACCAACTCTGGTCAGTTTTGGAACTGAGACTTAACAGATAAGGTGCCTGATTCGTATCTAAGACCGTCTATATATCTGATATTCTCTATGGTAGAAGGCTTTTTTTTTTAGATTTGGGAAAGATAATTACATATTGCCCTTTTTCCAAATTCACAATCTACAAAGATCAGATATATATTGAAAAATGAATAATAGTCTTTTAACAAGGGTATAGATGTTTCTGACTAAACAGTGAATCTTCCTCCAGGTAGATAGCCCAGTCCCTGTTTCTTAGCATGTAATTGGCCCTAGGATAGTAGGACAGAGCAGACAAGGCTCCAGGGTTTTGCTTCCCCCAAACTCCTGCTCATGCATGCACCTGTGGCTTCTGCTATTTATTTTTTTTCGTTCAGAGTACTACATCTCTCCCAACCACTGATATCTAATATCAAGGACCTTTATTTTTCCCCCGAGAGTTTTGTGCTGACAGAAAGAGCAATCTTTGGAATCAGAGAGATCTGGGTTCAAATCTTGCCTTCCTTATTTTGATTTGAGGCACCAGTAAAAATGAAAATTTAAGTCTATCAAGGTATAAATGTATCATATAAACCAGACACACACACACACACACACACACACACACACACACACACAGGTTTATACTCATACATATGCGTATGTGTATATACATGGAACATTGTGTGTGTGTGTATATACATATATATAAAGCCTTGTCAATGATGTATATTATATATTGCTAATCATATATAAAACCCTAGAACAATATGAGTTTGAACTGCACAGATCCACTTGCACATGGATTTTCTTCTGCCTCTGCCACCTCTGAGACAGTAAGATGAACCCCTATTCTTTCTTTTCCCTCTCAATGTGATGATTAGGAAGACAAAGACCTTTAATGATGATCCACTTCCACTTAATGGATAGTAAATATATTTTACATTTCTAATGAATTTCTCCATAGCATTTTGTTTCCTCTAGCTTACTTTATGGTAAGAATACAATATATAATACATATGAGGCCGGGCGCGGTGGCTCAAGCCTGTAATCCCAGCACTTTGGGAGGCCGAGGCGGGTGGATCACGAGGTCAAGAGATCGAGACCATCCTGGTCAACATGGTGAAACCCCGTCTCTACTAATACAAAAAAAAAATTAGCTGGGCACAGTGGCGCGTGCCTGTAATCCCAGCTACTCAGGAGGCTGAGGCAGGAGAATTGCCTGAACCCAGGAAGCGGAGATTGCGGTGAGCCGAGATCGCGCCATTGCGCTCCAGCCTGGGTATCAAGAGCGAAACTCCGTCTCAAAAAAAAAAAAAAAAAAATACATATGATATACAAAGTATATGTTGACTTTTATGTTACTCATAAGGCTTCTTGTCAACAATAGATTATTAGTAGTTAAGTTTTTGGAGAGTAAAAAGTTATATGCAAAATCTCAACTACACCATACCTGGCTAGCCTCTTAGGCCACAGACACACTTCATATATGATATATGTATCACTAGCAAGGTGATCACTAGCACGATTAGTTTAAAAATAGAACACATTTATAAAAGCAACTAGTACAAAGCCTAAAATCATATTTAAAATTTAAATTTTTTATTTTATTGCTAGAACCTTATCAATTACTCAGCCCTTTTATTGACCCTTCCTTTAAAATGGCTTTTGTATCTTAGTTTTCATTTTCATTGCCACTACCTCAATCCAAATATTAACTATATTATAGTTGTGTTATTCTAATAACTGCAATAGCAGCTGCTCTCTTGACTGAATTCTTGTTGCCTTTAAAACAAATTGATCAATTCCTATAGGACCAATTACCAAAGTACGTTCATCCCATCACTTCTCAATTCCAAATATTCAGAAGCTCCCTAGTGATGACAAGATAGAGTTTACAGCTTCAATAACTTGTAGAGTTTGGCCACAATCTATCTTGCCAATGACTCTCCCAGTATCCCTTATCATGAAATCCTTACCCCAAAGCAACTGGCAATCATTTAATGGGCCAAATTTCCCCAAATACTAGATCAGGAATTATTCTGGGCACCATGGCTTAATTCTCACCTCTTCTGAGATTCATCTACTACCATACATGGCTAGCCTTCTTTGGAGGTAGCCACACCTCAAACCCATCTCTGAAATCACCCCATAGCCAGATTCACCTACTAAGTATCAAGTAAATTCTAAGTGCCAAGTATTGTGCCACATGCTATGTTGTATCATTTAATCATCTTTATAATCCAGTGAAACTGGTGATGTGATCTCCATTTTATGAATTAGACAACAGGCTCAGAGCTTTAACAAGTAGAGTATCATAATGCTTTCTTCTTTTGCCCTATAATACCAACATTAATTTATTCTTTATTCATGTATTAATTCATTTATCCATTTTAATGTTCATAGGGTCCTTATCAAGCTCCATGCATGTGGCAATCTGTATTGCAGCTGTTCAATCGTTAAAACTGCATGGTCCCTGTTTTGATGGTTTTGTACAGCCAGGATTTCTCAATCAGAACCTAAAGCATCCCTTCTTGAGCCAAGGAATTTGTCCTGTTGTCTTTATCAGAGACAATGAACTGAGTCTTCTCCTACCTGTATTTTCAGTAATTATCCTGGTTCCTGGCTGATGTTCAGCAAATACATACATACATACATGAACACATAGCTGTTCAATTAAACTTTGTGTAATGAATGAATGAAAAATTGTGGTTTTGATCTGCTGCCCTTTTCCAATTTATCTGTGACTTTGGTCTTCCAGAAGAGATTTTTTTTTTTTTCCATGAGAGGAGAGAAATCTGGGAAATTAGGTGCAGGCCTATGTGCTGAGCAATAAATCAGCTTGCAGGAAGCTTGCTACAAGTTTATGTAGCACAAATTATGTCCGTGAAGCACTACTATCATGTGGGGTAAAACTGAGGTTGGACCTCATTCCTATAGTTTTAAGTTTTCTGCTTTTCCATACCAATATTATCTCATTTTAATCCAAACACCTGAAAATTTGATAAGATGGAAAAAGAGAAAAAGGATGAGGAATAGCTGTTGTTGTTCCAGGCTTTCATTAAATTGCACTTTTAAGAACCCAAGTTCTTTATGGGTTCTTTTATCTAGAGCTCTGGTTAGAGTGTGAGGACCAAATGGAACCCATGACACAATAGGTAGCCATACGGAGAGTGAGGACTTTGAGCGGGAGAAGGTGCAGAGGCTGAGTGGAAAAGATCCAGGCAGCTGGGAGGGGTACAAAAGGGAAGAGGAAACAAAAGAACTGTGCCCATGTGCTCAGAGCAAAAACAGTTTGAAACAGCCCCACTCTGCTGACTCCTGGCACAGAGATGAAGTGTCACAGCCCCTCTTTGACTCCTGAGCTGTGGAAATGTGGACTCCAGTAACACAAATACATTTTTTGATGACTCTAGGCCAGTGTGCCTTTGGGTTGTTCCCCTACCACGTACATCAGAGATTTTTATTTGCATCAGACTCTGTCTTTTTCACAGGCAACAGGCCACTGATATTCCAAGGAACAATAATCTCTCGCCGAGGCAGTTTGTCTTCTTCCTTTCAGAGTATGATTATCTTAGGTAATGTGTCTTTTGAGGATATAGCATAGAGCTTGGCTTCAAATCAGACTTTGCATGTTGATATTGTTTAGCTGTATCCCCACCCAAATCTCATCTTGAATTTCAGCTCCCTTAATGCCCACATGTGGGAGGAATCCAGTGGCAGATAACTGAATCATGGGGGCAGTTTCCCCTATACTGTTCTCGTGGTAGTGAATAAGTTTCACAAGATCTGATGGTTTTATAAGGGATTTCCCCGTTCACTTGGCTCTAAGATGTGCCTTTCACCTTCTGTCATGATTGTGAGGCTTCCCCAGCCAGGTGGAACTGTGAGTCCATTAAACCTCTTTCTTTATAAATTACACAGTCTGAGGTATGTCTTTATCAACAGCATGAAAATGGACTAATACACACCTCATATTTTCACTACCCCAACAAGGAAATTTCATCCAAAATTAACATTCTAGAGAAGCTATTAAAGAGAAGCAAGAAAGGGACAAAGAGGAGAATCTTACTCCTCACCTCGTCCCTCTCCAAGTCCTAACCCCAGCTATGTCTGCCCATTGTGTCAAAGGTTCCATTTGGTCCTCACACTCTATCACAGCTCCTGTCTCTGTGGGTCCTCCTTAAAGCAAATGTTGTTCACATTTTTCAGTGTGGCTGTACAGATGGCATGGCATCAACAAACGGAACACATTTTGAGGAATATACTAGCAATTCTATGCATTTTTGGACTAGTTGCCTTTCTATCATTTTCCCACTCAAGAAAATGAATCAGAACATAAAGAAATGAGAATGGCATTATTACAGGAGTTATCTTGAATCTATTCAAGTTTATGAAAAATTACTTGCAAGCTTTTATACCTTAGTATTATATCACATTATTTGCAGACACCTTACAACTGATCATGACAACATTAACTAGAGGTTAGCATGAATGAACAACAATTTATAGCATCATACTTGTCTAGAAGGCCATTCTATATGTTTATGTTACTAAGTTTGTAGGAAGTCTATGCCCCAGTTTTATTTATCCATATACTGGGCAATTGTTTATAATTTCATTTTTTTTAACATCTTGATTCTATAGAATATGGAAGAGGGAAATTCTACTTAATTCAAGCAACACTGAAATTTCTATGATTTTCTGCCAGCCAGAACACCAAGTGAGAAAGACCCAGGATAACAAAGTGATGATAAAAAGAGCCATTTATAGAGACAGTTGATAAGCATATACTAGTGAATCAGTTTTCACTTCTCCCACCTGAATATTATTGGATTTCAAGTGCTTACGCAACACTGAGTTTGAGATCTGCTTGTAATTGCAAATTAGTTCATGTGGATATTTTAGGTGTTTTGGTGAAAAGCAAGAACAGTACGTTCATGGTTTTTAAATTCTAATTGGACTCTCCTAGTCTGCAAATATTGGGACACTGAGACAGTTGAAGGCAATAGCTAATGGAGCATCTAAGATTATCTCTAAATTTACAGAATTTGCTCTCACGCTTCTCTGTCTGCACAAGAAATCAAGGACTAACCATAATCGTGGCCAACAATCCGTGGTTCTCCTGCTCGCCCTTTGGCATCATCTTGCATATATTATGTATGGTACTCATCTAATATTAGCAGTTGACATTGTTAACTATGGTAAAATGATGATGGGAAGTAAAAATTAAAAATAGAATATAGACTTACCAAATTAGAAGCTTAATGAGAAAAGCTCTCTCTCATTAAAATTTTTCCTCTCTCTTCTGAACCAATTTTTGTGCCTCCTACTGTTCCGCCCATTTGATTCTTCAAACTAAGCTTTAAGGAAAAAGTCCCACCATTTATTAAGGAAGTCCAATTATTTCACTAATGAAATGACTAATCATGTCAAAACCTATGTAATATACTTGTATACTTTTTCCCTGAAATGAGATTGGGTTAACATTAACTCTTCTCTGAAGGAAAGTAGTTGAACACAGTTGCAGCTACCTTTAACTAGTGAGATCAACCCTGCCTAAAATTAGATATTCATCATTCCAGACCAGACAAGGGTTTATACTAACATAGCATAAAATTATCTCTAATGTAAAATAATAAGCAAGTTTTAAAAATCTATTATAATGCCCTTGATCAGTATTTACATCGTGAAACTCTGCTTTGTTATGACTTTCAAAAGCAGCTCATACTTGAGCAATATTTATTCAACACAGCCTCCCTGGACAATGATAAATAGGTGAGCTTAAATATCAGTGGCCACCATAAAAGTAGTAACCATTGTCCAGTCTGGACTGGTACAGAATTGACATGTAACGCAAGTGAGATAAGAGCTAGTCACTTTTGAAGCATCTTTTTTGTCTTGAAATCTAGGTCAACATGCTGTATTATGGTAGTGAAGAGCTTAGACATGGAGTCAAAGAGCCTGAGTTCAAATTCCGTTTCTTTGTCCATCAGTTGGGGCTACTAATCATACCAACCTTGTAGAGACGTTAGGATTAAAAGAGATTATATACGTAAAACATTTACTGCATCTAGCATGGAATAAATTAACAGTATAAGTGATTTATTGCAATGTTGTATCTATTTAAAGGATGTGTCTTTTCCTGGATGTTAAAAGATATGCTTTTATTTTTTTCCTGTCTTGGCCTCACTTGTAAGTTACATCATTTTTATTTTGTTCTTACATGCTTTGAGTATTTTAAAGGTCTGATCTATTCTTGAGGGTCAGGGTTGAAATTAACACCTTAAACACTGATGTCAGTTATGACATGGAAAAGAATGGCAGGAGACAGCTAGACAGCCCAAATTTACAGATGCCTAGAAGAGTAAGAACAGTTACTGAGGCACTGTGGAACTGTTGTGACTGTCCCAGAATTATAGGGCAAGATCTTCCCGAAGAAAAACTTGGGAAAAGTATGTATAGGAATATACGTGTGTACGTGAACCTGTGTAGAGTTTATCACTGTCATCTCAGGTGCTTTACTTAGCAAATGAGCTCAGCAATATTCCCTTGAAATTGCCTGCTCTGGGGTGCTTAACAAATGGTTGGCCATTTAATGGCCCGAGGCACAGCCAGGGAAGGTTAACACACTGACAAAATGGGCATTAACTACGATAACAACTGTTTTCATGGGGGATTATTGCTATTATAAACCTTATTCAACATAATAATGCAAGCAATATTTTTTCTCTCATTTTAAAATTAAGTCATACTCACAGATATACAAGACACACAACATCTTAAAACTCAGTGTTAGATATTTAATAGCCTTTTCATAATTCTCTGTAGTTGCAAATACTAGATTCATAATCAAATGCTTGGGTAGATTCTATTATTCAAACTAGATGAACTAGATTAAGAGACATGGCAATTTTTTTTTTTTTTGTTACATCAAATTGTGACAAAGACTGTCAACTATCTCACCCAAGCCTACCAATCTTAATTTTTTTTTTTTTGAGACCTGTCTCAAAAGGCTAGAGTGCAATAGTACAATCATAGCTCTCTACAGCCTCGACCTTCTGCTGTCAAGGGATCCTCCCACTTTAGCTTCCTGAGTAGCTGGAACTATAGGTTTGTGCCATGACACTTAGCTGATTTTTAAATTTTTGTAGTGATGGAATCTCACTATGCTTTCCAGGCTAGTGTTGAACTCCCAGGCTCAAGTGATCCTCTGACCTTGGCTTCCCAAAGTGCTGGGATTACAGACGTGAGCCACAGTGCCTAGCCTAGACTTCATTTTGACTGGGCATGATGTCCATGATTAGAGCAGCTACTCTGGCTTGGAAAACAATAGATGGGATATTTTTATATGAAAAATCTCTATCCAATTGCACATTGCCCAGTTGGGAAAGAAACATTCTAAAGACTCATCCAACCTTATTTCATTAGCACAGAATTTGGATATTATAGTAGCATATGAAATATAAACTATCTGCTTATGCAGTATTTCTCTGATAATATTTGCTTGTGGAGCACAGGTCAAGAGCAGCCACACAGAAGAGTACACTACCTGGATGGAACGGGGGATCAGGATGGTGAGATTCCTAGTAGAGATGTAATACCAGAAACGACAGACCCTGGGTGAGGGGCTATTGGTGGAGCCTGCTTCTGAGCTGTCAATCATCCATCCAAAAGAGAAAGGGGAGGGGCAAAGTCAAGTCTCTTTCATCCTAAATCTGCCTAGATCAACACTGATAACTAAACCTAAGGTGAACTCGCTGAGTAAATATCTGCAGCTGAGTCCAAGCACAGCCTGTTCGCAAATAAGTCCATTGGTTGGACGAGCCAGCTCAATCCATTCATAGTGTGAATTTTCCCTTCTGTCACTTGAGCCAGACTAGATTTGACTTCCTTATCACTTTTCCTTTCATGTATATACTACTCATTTTTTAGATTCATTTTCTAATCTTTTTGGTCCATTCCACTCTTGATTCTCCTCCTAAGTTTTGAATTATATTCATTGGCTATTGTCTTTGTCTGTTTTTTTTTTTTTTTTTTTTTAGAAATTGCTTTTAGCTGAGCATCGTAGCTCATGCCTGTAATCCCAGCACTTTTGGAGGCCAAGGCAAGCAGATCATCTGAGGTTAGAAGTTCCAGACCAGCCTGGCCAACATGGCAAAACCCTGTCCCTACTAAAAATACAAAAATCAGTGGCGTGTGGTAGTGGGTACCTGTAGTCCCAGGTACTCAGGAGGCTGAGGCAGGAGAACAGCTTAAACCTGGGAGTTGGAGGTTGCAGTGAGCCAAGATCATGCCACTGCACTCGAGCCTGGGTGACAGAGCGAGACTGTCTCACAAATCAATAAATATATAAAAAATTGCTTTTACTCTCTCTTCAGACATGCACACCTTTCCAGAACACACAAAAAACTTTGGAATTATTTTTCCCATTGGACTGTTCCATACCCAATCACTTTTCTATAGCAGCCAGCAGCAACTCTGCTGACTGGAAGAAATGCTCTATCACTAGCCACCAACTTTGGAAAACAACCAAGAGGCTTTTTCTAAACTCTTTATTTCTACTTGTACCTTTAGCCCAACTTTAACTGTCTAGTTTCAATTCATCAGTAGAAAGTTTTTTATGTACTCCAGCCTATTCAGTATTAAATTTAAGCCTCCTACACATATATTACCCTGTTTTTGAGTCAAAGACAGAATGACAATTTACTTACATTTATTAAGTACTTATTGTAATTATATATCCTAAGACATGTGTCATTGGAAAACAGTGACATTTTAGAATATCTCAAATAGGTGATGAGGCAGTCTTTACCTCATCACTTCAATTGAAAACAGCTCATGTGATAGCAATGCATCACTCTATTCTTTTGTGATAGCAATGCATCACTATTCTTAGCTTGATTTATGCAGATATTCTCACCTCTTAGATGAAATTTGTTTTCTAATAACTGTCACCTAGGGACACTAATTCCACTATGTAAAGGAAGACTCATCTTTCCTTTTTAATATAACTTCAAAAATTTTAGAAGATCCATCCTTCCTCAGTCTTCTCTAAGCTAAATATTTTCATTCTCTTCAATGTTTGTCATAAATGAGAATCTGCACAATTCTGACATTGTTTTGAACCAGCGCCATTATCACTACCTCAACTTTATTATGGAATTCAGAATTAAATTTAAAGTTCCAGATGTGGTCTAAGTTATAAACTATACAGTACTCACTCGTAAGACAAATTAAAATAACTAGAATACTTGTGGAGCTCATTATCCCCCATTTTGGCCTAAGCTAGAAATTGACAAAATCAAGAGGAAATAAAAATTTTGTTTTAAAATTCTAGGCATCTATACAAGTCATAATATTTTAAGTTTAATCAAAATTATACCTACTACTCCCTTTCTATGTACAATGCAAAAAATGGATGTATCATTTCATCCAAAGTCAAACAACTCAACCCAGCCCTAGGTGGAGCTGTCAAGATTATTATTTTACAGAGGTCAAAACCTAGGTCTGACTCTTTAGAGTCATGCCACAAAGACTTTGAATCTGATAGGCCAGATAAGACCAAGACAGCTCAAGGTATTTTGTTCCCCAAACTTTGGAGTCCTCAGGCAGGTACAGAGTGATGCAATGTCACCAGCTGATCCTATGACGAGATCAAAAGAGAGTGCACAGTGCACTCCACCAAATACCACAGTAAAAACTAGCTGAGCTTTGGAGCAGCCTATGAGGTATTGTGTTTTGCTATTCCACTTGGCATGCTCATGAACCTTTAACTGAATCTCCAACCAGCTATAAGAAAACGGGTATTTGATTGGGTCTGAGAGGCTTAGAGACTACCATGGCAGCAAGGGCTTTTCATTCTTTTGCAAAACACTGCTCCTTTGATCTCTTGCAGCATCTTTTAAATGGTTATATGTTTGGGCTTACAATTCATTGTGTATGAGTTCATAGTTAAGACAGGAAGACTTCTCTTTGGAGAAAAGAGTGTGACTTTATCAAACCTAAAAACATGCTATAAATCTCCCCTGGCTCCATGTGGGAGGATTATCTCATGTTAACTCTGTCTAACTCCGAGAGAGCCATGCCAGGGGCACAACCCAGGGCCTGGGTATGCTAGAATCTGAAAATTAGAGATGATAAATCAGTCCAGACCCATACTCTAAATCAATGTCAGGTCCATCTGAACACTGCCTTTGAAAAAAAGTTCATCAATTTCTCTTTTTAATTTTGTTTTAAATTTTGTTTTGAGATGGATTGCCAAACAGAGCTAAATCATTACAGACAAATTGCTATATACATCCATGCCCTTTGAAGTGAGCTAGCTGTGGCTGGCATTTGCACAATATCCAGAGTGGAAAATCACTTGCATACTGGTAAACTTGTCAAACCTTTGCCCACTTACAGTCATGTTCTATTGTGTTGGGCTCCAGGCTGTTCTTCTTACTATTTCACTATTTCCTGAGGGGATCCCTGCATCACAGTTTCTTGTGCATCTGACCCAACTGCCTTCTCTTTGTTCCTAGTTTTTTTAGTTTTATTTAAAAAATTTAATTAATTTTGCATGCTGCTATAATCTGATGTTCCTAATTTTCAAACAGTTTTCTATCTGCCTCACTTCTCTGTTCAGTTATTAGGTGGCAAATAGGATTCATCTTTCATGTCAATAGCAATTTATTAGTAGTAGCTGCCTGGAACACTGTTTTGAGAAAGAATATAAGGCTATGTGTGGGTTCACTGTGATTGATTGAAAATGCCTTCAGTGGGTACACGACGGTGAGGTGGTAGCTCCTGTGCCATTCTTTGATAATTTCTCATGCAATATTGTAAGACAAATGGACAAGTGCATATCCTGACATGTTGTTTGTGTCCAAAAATCATTTTTATACCCATAGATTGCCTGTATAGTACATCCATCATCAATAATGGATAATGTAGCTGTCATTTACTGAGCAAGAACAATGTGCCAGCCACTGTGCTTGGTGGCTTACATGCATTACTTCAAATCTTTCCATCAACTCTACAAAGTAGGCATTGCTATACACATTTCACAGTAAGAAAATAGGGCACGATAGATTTGAACAGACTTTCTAAAGCCATGTAAATAAATAAGTAGCAGAAGCAGAATTTACATTCTGCCTTATTTTTGCCACCCTATAAGGATAGCAACAACAGAAATCCTAAGCATCATGGACTTCACTGCATCCCTAAAGGAGAGTCTCTATTTTGTAAGTGACAAGTGAAGGGACTTGAGTTCATGTGCAAAATATAATCTCAGATTAAAAACAGTCGAGGGCTAGATATAAAACTTTACACGAATCTTAAAATATTGTCAAGAGTTAGAAGTATGACTATGACCTAGGATAAAATGAACAAAACTAAGGATTGTTTCCTTTCAGTTTTTTTGTCTTTAGACAGAGTCTCGCCCCCAGGCTGGAGTGCAGTGGTGCGATCTTGGCTCACCACAACCTCTGCCTCTGGGTTCAAGTGATTCTCCTGCCTCAGCCTCCTGAGTAGGTGGAACTACAGGCACATGCCACCATGCCCAGATAATTTTTGTATTTTTAGTAGAGACAGGGTCTCACTATGTTGGCCAGGCTGGTCTTGAACGTCTCACCTCATGATCCAGCTGCCTTGGCCTCCCAAAGTGCTGGGATTACAGGTGTGAGTCACTGCAACCAACTCCTTCTAGTTTTATACTATGATTTCAGAAGAAAAGAATATTGGTTCCTATGACCTTCCCTGCTAGATGGTAAATTTCTTAAAGCCAATGGGCTATATTCTCATTTTTGTTCTCTCCTTGCCACAGGTAACACAAAGCACTATACCTCAAAAATTCCTTTACAAATGTTATCTAAGTGTGCACTCATCTAAAAAATGAGCAAACTAGCAAACAAAAAGAAAACAGAAAAAATATACTGATGGCTGTTTTTCTTAATTTGTTGTGAAAACATGGGAAATAAATAGATAATTTAAACCAACATGACAAAGAAAATAACTAGTTTCCAATTCTTGATTCTTTATTATTAAAGGGTCCATTTATACTGATTATTCCTACCCCATGATAAAGAAAGAGCCTTGGCTGGGCACAGTGGCTCACACTTGTAATCCCAGCACTTTGGGAGGCCGAGGCAGGTGGATCACTTGAAGTTGGGAGTTTGACACCAGCCTGGCCAACATGGTGGAACCCCATCTCTATAAAAATGTAAAACTTATCCAGGTGTGGTGGCACGTGCCTGTAAGCCCAGCTACTTGGGAGGCTGCGGCAGGAGAATCACTTAAACCTGGGAGGTGGAGGTGGCAGTGAGTCAGTATTGTGCCATTGTACTCCAGCCTGGGCAAAAAGAACAAGACTCTATCTCAAAAAAAACAAAGAGCCTTAAGAAAGGGTTGACAGTCTTAAATGCACAGCCTCATAACATCAAGATGTAGCAGAGAAAGACTCAATGGCAAAGACCACAACCTTATTCTGTTTAGTATTCACTAGATTTACACTGAGAAAATAACCACATGCTAAGAGTTAAGTAACTCAAGTAGAAATAGCAATGCTATCTCACAAGTTGTAGGGACAGTATAATGCTGCATCATCTCATTTTAGTAGCTAATTATTTATGTTAAATAACCACAAAGCGATTATTGCCAACATAATGATTAAGGTTTATGGTGCAATGCAGAAGGCCAAACTTGTTATATAAATGGTAAACCACAATAATTCAGTTTTTTAATAACACTTTGAGATTTAATCAACACAGAGTAATCGCATTAAATCTGAATTAAGCTCACATTGGAGACATGATAATATCAAGCAAAGCATCTCATTCTTTTTTCTAATATTTAAAACAGATCTCATAATCTCACGAATCAATGTGGTTCAGTTCAAGTTCACTGCAAAAGCAGTTTTCTACTAGAGGCCATGAATCGTATAGCCCCATCAATTTTGACACATGAAGCTTACCAGTAAGGCAGAGACATGTCTTGGGACATTACTAAAAGCATGAGTTTTGCTATACATTTTATTCAAATACATTAAAATTGTTTTTTATCATTATCACGTGTTATTTTCCCACTCTAGTCAAATGCATCTCAAATTTTAGCACCAAAAATTACTTATGAAAGAAAAGAAATATACTGTTTCTCCAGGAATTTGGACATACAACTCACCCAGAACTTTACCTGTTCTCTAACATCTATTATTTATCTATAAAATTATTTTAAATCTTGTGGTCTTTTCCAGGATGCATATGACCTTGCTCTTATACCAAGAATAAGATTATTAAATTACATACTGTCAGAGAAAACAATTTTGCAATGTTTATTCTTGAATTTATCCAAATCTCCATTTTGAAAAGTCCAGCTTCAGATGCTTTATTTAATTAAACGAAAGAAAATAAATATTTACACGCTGAGCCAGAATAAACTAACTTTCCTAGTTTCCCTGAATTGCCAAGAGTATTATTTGAAAGGTCAGTTGATCTTCTTGAAGTTTCAAAAAAAGGTTAAAATGTACCTCAGCAGTTTAGATTTCTTCATGGATAGATCATACAAATATTTAATAAAAGCTTGCTTAAACTTATTTATATTGTCAGTTTTTATTAGTTTCAAGTGTCAGTGAGTCTAGACATTTACTCTTCCTACATTAAGTGGTATCCCTAACAAAGGAGAAAAATTCATAAGCTGTTTCACACACAAGAAAAGGACTCTGATCAAATAAGGCTGGGAAACGAAGCATACCACATGTTTCACGTACGTTTAAAATAAGTATGACAATATTGAAGTCTCTAAAAAGTTCTGTGGTACCCCAAATGGTTCTCAATTCTTACATTGACATATTAGCTATTAACCACTAATGCAAGTAGTTCTCCATGGTATACACTTTGTGAAAAACATGTACTTATTGATTTTATGTGCTTATGTTACAATCCATCTCAGGATTTGCCTCTCCAAACTGAAAAAATAATGGTATACTTTATTATTTGGCTGTTTCTTTTTTAAAAATCATTATTATCTACTTATTTTTGTTGATTATAATTGACAGATAATACTTGTACATGTTTATAGAGCACAATGTGATGTTTCAACACATAACCCTTCTGTTAAACTTAGGAGCATCAGAGCTCACTGGCTCAATCATGTATTTTGTGTTTTGGCAAGATCTGTATAGAGACATTTCAGTTTGGTTTGTTATAACCTTTCCAATTATGCCCATCATCTGTCTGTTTTAGCTATGGAAATATATGGGGTTTAAATTATAGACTTACAATTAGTACCAAGTTCTTCTTGCATCAATAGTGAGGGTTTGTAACTCATTATTTTAACAAATGTCTTGGATCCTTTTTTGTAAATCAATTACGAGTAACAACATTGGCGTTCAGCAGCCACCTTTTGGTTCATTTACAAAAAATTTTGAAATCTTCCTGAAATCTCTATCAGTCAAATGGAAAATTTGATTCACTTTTTAAAATAATTCATTTGGAGATTTTTGTATTTGCTCCTATCAAGTTACTGAATCCAGCAGTAATCCTGTTATTTTCCTCTCCCAAAGATGTGTCTATTAAACGCTACCCCTTATTTCCTGTCTCTCATCTTGCTCCTCTCCAAGATTAAACAGTAAAATAGAAAATAACATATGATTAACCTATAGCTCTTTACTGAGATCCTTAAAACCCATTAAGTCACTCTGACTTTGACAGTGAATACTCAAAGGACTGGAGAAAAGGCAAATGGGAGACTACATAGACAAGTGGGAAAATTACACTGGAGAGAAGCAGAAACCCATAGAGAAAATCCAAATAAAACAAACTGGAACATGAAATGGAAGCCTGAGGGAAATGCCGTGGAAGATGGCAGAGGGCAATGGTACATTTCCAAACAAATAGCCTGTAAGAAACTGTATGAAAATGACATAGTGGAAGTGAATGGAATGGAGAGAAGCCTAAAGGAGTTGATTGTTAACTCTCAAACTTAACGAAGAATAGAAGAGTGAAACGCAATCCAGCACCTAGGGTGTGCTGAAAGGAGGAAATCAATTGCAACACGGGAAGTCTAATTTCACAGCCTCAGCAGAAGTTTCATTAACGTTACATATATTTTGTCTAATAAAAATAATTCAACATGAACTGGAATAGTTGTAAAGTAAAATAAATTTCCTGAGACTTATTTATAACATTCAGATTTTTTACGAAGCTATTTTAGGTATCGTGGAAAGGAAGGGACACTCTAGTTCAATGACAGGAGACTTAGGAGATTCATGTTTTTAAAATAGATGCTTCTAAAGGGGGCAATGATAATGTTGCTTGTGTATGTTATGCTTTTTGAGCACCCAATACATAATATAAATTCAGTAAACATTCAATATTGGAGAAAATGATGATAAAGACCTTGGTTCTCCCTGTAATGTGTTCTGTAACCAAGTCAGTCTGCCTCATGGTTTTGTTACCAAGATTTATAACACACTTAGAATTTTTTTGCAAGATGAAAGATGTCATAACATAGGGCATAATGGAAAACAAAGTGTGAGCTGTATAAGGACTGAAATCTGGGAACTGCCTGAGGTGAAAGGGACAGGAGTAGATTCCCAGACAGAATAGGGAAACCCTAACTTTAGACAGCAGAAAAAAGTGCAACCAGTGGGGCACAGTTTTTGGAGAGAATGGTAAAGAGGTAACAGATATCATGTTGCTCAAATAATGATGAGAGTAGTAACAACAGCAATGGTATTTGCTAATGCTGATACACAACATTTCTTGTGTATCCAGCCTCTTTGAGATACTATACAGGGTAGTTTATGTAGATGCTCTTATTTAATCCTCACATCATCCAGTGGTTAAATATCATTTAGGTAGGTGTTATTAATCCCTTTTTGCAGACACAAAATTTGAAGCTAAGACAATCTTCACAATCACTCAGCTAGTAAGTTGATCTAAATCCAGTTTTGCCATGTTAAAATTTCTTCCCCTCTGCACTTAACCACACATACCATGCAATCTCAACGTCTTTTATAGTTCTGCAGGGATACAGTTAAGGGAACGAAAGTACGGAAATAAATATTCTTAACAAAAACGGGAGAGAATTGCTAGATTCTCGTGGAAAGGCACATCATCATAGTGTAGTTACAATAGATTACAAGGTCTAGCTTTGAAATCAGGAAAATCCTGTTCATTGTATGAGCTTAAAGAAGTCTTCAACTTTCAAAATCTGTTTCCACACCTGCAGAATGGGGATCATAACAATTATGGGGATAATTCCACACCCACAGAACTGAGACAGTTAAGGAAACAAATATACATGGAATGCTTAACACAATGACAGACACCTAGTAGATACTTAACAAATAACATTCTTGCCTCTACTGATGTTGCTAGTATTACTAATGTTACCACATCTAAAATATCTGTGCCACCCCAAACATTTTTTTTTACTAATATGCTTACAGCTCGTCTAAGAACAAATTCATGACTAGATGGGCTAGGGACTTGCAGAGGTGAGAAACAAAACAAGTAATCACAAATTTCAGAAGAGAATCTCTGGAGTTACAGGGCTCAGGGCTCAGTCAAAGGAAAACTTTTTTCTATTTAACTGGGTAAGCTCACCCAGTTTCATGGCTTTAACGTGTTGATGACTCAGGAAATGTGAATCTTCAGTCTTGACCTTTTCCCTGGAATCCTATCTCCTATATACAACTTTTTATTTGCTCTCTCTACTCTGATCCTGAAAAAGCATCTCCAACTTAACAGTTCTCAAATTCAGCTGCTGGTCTTCTTCCAATTTTCTAGTCTCATTCTTCCCATCCAAGTTGGCAGCAAATTCATTCCTGTTGCTAAGATCTAACTTACCTTGCTACCTTTGTGGACTTCTCTCTCTCCTACTTCACTTTCATTCTGCTATGAGATCCTGTGTGACCTATCTTGAAAGATCTCTACGATCTCATCACTTCTTGCTACCACCATGCCTGCCACCCTGGGTTTGAGTCTTCATCTGCTCCAGAGTATTTCAATAGTCTCCTATCTGATCTTCTGACTCCTCTCTCGCCTTTTACTCTATATTCTGCTTATATCAATCAGAGTGATTATTTAAACATATAGGTCAGACCTTATCACTTTTCTGCTTAAAGACTCCAATGGTTCACCATTGTATTAGTCTGTTTTCACACTGCTATAAAGAAATACTCCAGACTGGGTAACTTATAAAGGAAAGAGGTTTAATTGACTCATAGTTCCTAACGGCTGGGGAGGCCTCAGGAAACTTACAATTACGGCAGATGGCAAAGGGGAAGCAAGGACCTTCTCTACATGGTGGCAGGAGAAGAGAAGAGAAAGCGAAGGGGAAAGAGCCCCTTACAAAACCATGAAATCTTGAGAACTCACTATCATGAGAACAGCATGGAGAAAACTGCCCCCATGATCTAATCACCTCCCACCAGGTCCCTCCTTTGACACCTAGGGAATACCACTGGAGATGAGATTTGGGTGGGAACACAGACCCGAACCATATTAACCATCTCACTGAGTGGAAAAGCTGAAGTCTTTATGAATAGCTCCTGGGGCCTTTCTCCTCTCTGGCCTCATCCTTCTATTGTTCCAGCTGCAATGGCCACACCAGCCTGCTCATAGCGCTTCACACGCACCAGGCATATGCCTACGTTTTTTTGAACTTGCTATTTTGCTTCTGAAACATCTGCATGGCTGATTTTCTAATTTATTTCAAGTCTTTTACTCAGCTGTTACCATTTCTGGAAGACATCTAAAATATCAACTGGGGTATCTGACAATTACCCCATACCTGACTATTTCTTTGCTTCCATCACTGCTTTTCCCTTTCCACTTGTAACAATGTGTGGTTCAACACTCAATAAGTGAAATAATACATTTTGGCTCTAAGACTTCTTTATCATTCTGTTCCCTTCTCTCCGTATTTAATATTTATGTCATTGCCTGTGTACTTGTCCCTGCAAAGAGGCTGATGTGTGTGCATATGCGTATGTGTATATTAAATTATCAGGTCTTTGTGCCTGGGATTTAACTGTCTGTCCCATAATGTATGGTTGAATAGTTCTGAATAAAGGTAAGTACTAAATGTTTATAATTAATTTTGACAAATTAACTGCAAGCAAACTTCTTGATTGTGTGATATATGTTTACTCTGTCTACAGAAAAATGAATAGGGTAAAAACCATAAACACATTCTCCCATTAGTCATTATAAATAAACTTTCATATTTGACTTCATCTTTCTTCTATCTCCTTGCTTGTTCCATTTGCTTTTTTGTTATGAAACTAGTATTTATGGCCGAAGCAGGGCTGAGTAAGATGCAGTGATTATGGCTGATTTTATCACAGCTGTATTACTTAGCTGCAAGGTGAAGCACTGTGGTAAAATGGATCATGAATCCCTGAAATTGACTATCCGTCACCTTTATAATCCTGATGGAGAGGCAGGTCATATCAGGACTGGCAACTTCCCATGCAAACAAGAATATCAAAGAAATGTTCCTGACTCAATTTGCCTAGAACTGTAACTACTAAACAATAAGGTAAAGGTGAAGAGAAAGCCACAAGTGAGGAGACTGTAGGCATTGTGTAATTTTATGCCAATACATAGATTGGAGGAAAATCCTCTGAGTGCAGAAGTATAGATATTAAGGTACTTAAGACATAGATTTAGAATGGGCTCAGCCATTATTGATTAATTCCTGCATTTGCAATTCTTGCCCTAAACTCAGAACTTTTATAAAATTTTTAAGTTGAATATATCTTTGATGTTTCTAGCTCAATCAACATCCCCTGACCCATAAGTAGGAGCCCAATAAATATTTGTTAAATAAATGCATGACTGAATAAATCAATGGACTGACATTTAACACTCATCTGGTCTTTGCTTTATCCCTATAGTGATGAGGATCTCACCAGTTCATAAGAAAACCCATCCCACTATCGAAGAGTGTTTTACTTTTTTGTCTATTTTTTTCCTTATAATGAGCCAAAATTTTCTTCATGGTAACTTCCATTAGGAATTGCCATGGCTAGGAGTCAATAATTTTGATTTGATCATCTCTTCCCTTCTGTGCACCAGCTTATTGAATCTCTAAGAAATTATTTAGATTTTAAATTATTTCTCTCTGTATTTCTTGGGATAAATCCTTCAAACGTTTTTGAGAATTACTGCAAGGGTAACTCAGGATCTTATACTCACAGATTAGAATGGGTCCTAGTGAGGGCCTCTCCAGACCACCTAACGTAACAAATCTTGTATGTTTTTCTTCAGTTCTACGATACTACATTTTACCTCCTCTTTCAGCTAAGATGTTTGGGATATACTACATATCTTCTTTAATGTTCTATGGAAATTCAGTTTAGCACTGATTGGCAGGAATGAATTTCTATGTGGAATAGACAATTAATGGTCTAGTTCAAAGAGCCTAGTTATCACATTCGTAATTCCAAGTTTTTGTCTTTGTCTTGGAACTTTTACAGAAGTCGGTCTTCATAATCCAAGCTTTATTTGTACTTATCTACTATTCCAAGTATGAGATATTCCTCTGATGGGAATATATGGGCTTTCTGAGCCAATAAAAAGACTGTTGGGCTCAATCTCACATTTGTGATATACCAATTTGGTTCCATATCTTCACAAGTAGAAATACAGAATGCTATTATGTGATTGGATCACCAATTATATAGGACATAATTTATTCAAATAATGATGCAACGATAAGCTCATTATCCTAAAGATACCTCTCATTTCTTTACTCTACCTCATGAGAAAATGGGTTAGTTGCCTTCTCTATGGCCTGTGTGTGTGTGTGTGTGTGTGTGTGTGTCTGTGCGTGTGTATAGGATTAGGAGTCTTTGTAATTCACCTGTTCTTTGCTAATGAAACCTCTGCATTGCTAACAAAGCAGAATATAAAAAAGGTAAATAGCACTCCTCAGAAACAATTTCTTTTTACATGCATTCTTGTTAAACACCATCTAAGGGATTTTTTGCAGAGCAAGAAAAAGGCAAAGGCTGCAAACAAAATTAGTCAAATCAAAAAGAAATAATTATAGTCACAATGCAGTCAAATGGATATTCAGACATCCATGTCTGTGATCAAAGAAACACAAATGGAGCACTGCAGTCATGGATAGTCACAGGAAAGATTACGTATGAGGGCAAACAAAGGTGCCGACTGCCAGGAAAAGTCTTCATATTGATTTTATTAAAGGCCATAGGGGCAGTAGTCACTCCTGAACCTTACAGTCAACTGCCTCAAGGTCAAGCCAATTGCTGTATGGCACTCAGTAGGAAGAAATAATTGTTTTCAAAATTTTACTGAAATGTATTTTTACTGAAGTACTATGTGCAAGCAACACACCAGAACACTAATGACAACATGTTAAGATCACAATGCATGAAAAAAATGAATGTTAGGCGTTGAAAAAAGTTGATAGGTGTGATTAACAACATGAAATTCCTTAAGCATTATTTGACAAATCATGACAATTAACCATGTTTCGCTGAGTAAAATTTATAAACTTTCTTGCAAGTAATTGGAGCCAAGCAGTATTACGTTAAACACTACAGAAGAGAAAAGAGACAATACAGACGCACCATTATGTCATGTTTTCCCATTTAGACACCAAGAATGGAGTCTTCAAATAGCTGTGGGAGACTGACATTCTATTAAGTATGAGATGCTGTATAGTGGCACCATATATTCAAAAACACAGATTTGCATCTTTCCAATGGATTCATGGCTGAGTTTACAATCCCTTAAATCACAGTGTGGAGACTAGCAGTAGTGAAAATCCTTCAGTCTGTCTAGGAGTACAGGGGATCTTCTTTACATCAGCTTGTAGTTAAAGGATACTGGCAGTTCTACCAGGATTCAGAAGAGAGTATTCTTTATCCTGTTTCCATTTTATAATGATTTTCTATAATTGGACTCTATCCAATTAAGGTTTTGATCTTTTATAGAAGGCATGATGTCTTTTTCTCTAATGTTCCTATATTGCCTGACGACTAATAGAAATTCCAGAAATAATGACTGAATTCAGAGTAAAAAATATACATGAGTATTCATAGTCCTAATTCATATCATTTTCTATACAGTATTTTTCAAAAATGTATGCTTTCTAGGAATCTGTGGTTATCTCAGTCTTTGCTGAGGCTGAGTAAGCTGAATGTAGGACAGTGGTTTTTAACATCACCTAGACAATAGAAGGACCAGACATGTACTCAAGTATTAAATTCTGAGCAGGTATCTTCAAGAACCATTTTCCTGAGCATTCTGTTATGAGAACACCCTCCTTTCAAACTTTCTTCCACATTCTTTCTTCCAGGATGAACCTGCCACTTCTATGATAGAGCCCACTGAGAAACATGAACAATAAACCAGAGATATACATGCTAAAGCCCCTGTCCTAAAGCTTTACAGCATATACAATGAATAGCTTGCTAAATGTCTACTCCTAAGTGATCCTGGCAGATAAAAAACACAGCACTAAGGAAAAAATAAAAGCTCCATTTCCTGGGCTTCTTTTTGGCTAGGGCTCTTGTTATTTCTATCAATAATCACAACAATACTTGTGCAATTTTAATTGGGAAATAGGAAACAGTAGAGTAGGCACAGAGTATCTGTAGTTTTAGTATGGATTCTGGCAAAGAAAGTAGGGTTTGGAGCCAGTAATTTCAGTGACAGCTTCCTGACATTGCAACAACTTCATCGAAGTAGAATGGAGACGGTTCTGGAGCTGACAGTGGTGATAGCAGCTTTCTAAATTGGGTGGTTGGCTTTCTGATTCAGTAGCTTTATAGAGTCTAGACTATAGCAAAGATATCAGCTTACCTGGTTGCCTAGCTCACTGATGTAGTTTTAAGAGTTGTTTTTTGGAATTTGGCCTGGAATTTGTTTCCTCAGGGTTCCTAGTGAGTCTAAATTACCTTTATCTTCTAATAAATTCTTTTTATGCTTAAAAAGGGTAGACTGGATTCTATTATATGTAAATAAAAATACTTACCAAATAGCATAGTCCATTTTTCTCTGTTTGCCAAGGTGGAGGAGCACTGAATCTTCTCAAATATGTTTTTGGAGATATCTGGACTTCTTTTGTAATCTCTGCTTTTCTAGAAAATTGTGATGGACTCTTACTCTAGATATTGCCTCAACATGGAGTCCTACACACTGAGATTATAATTATGTCGTAGTATCTATATTTAGAATTTCAGAAATCTAAGGCTTATTTAGAGGAGCTGCCTTGACCTTTGCTTAAATTCACTTTTGGAAAAATAAAATCTTATGCAGAGTGTTAACTATTCATGAAAGTTGATCTAAAATTGGCTGATGGAGAATTTTAACCAAAACATTACAGATTTTTCACTTATCCAAAGTCATTTCTGATCGATCATCTTTTAAAAAAATTCCTTAATAGAAAATCTAGCACCTACACATCAGGCTCCAGTGAGTTAATGACTTTATTACATTTTATTCAGGGTCTTAATAATTTTGACTGTTGCTCACATTGCTCAATTCATTTAGTATTTGTTGAATTCTTTGCTTCACTGTTTCCTCTGAGTTATGCTCATATATAGTTTCATGTATTCAATTTACCCATTTAAGCTTAGAATAGCATTTGTGGAAAGGGTCTAGAAAAGATCCCTATCCTGAGATTTCTACCCTTTCCAATCTGATGATATGCAGTGACTTTTGAAATGTTTTTCTCTTTTCTACGTACCAATGGAGTATTGACATTTTTGATTCAGGCAATCGATAATCAGCAAAAAAAAGAAAGAAAAAGAAAAAGAAACTTACAGTCTATAGTCACTGCCTTTTTGGACTTAAGGGAACATAAAATAAAGGAAATACAAAATGTTAAATAACCTCTTTCTCCAGGAGAATTTATTTTTTAATTTATGCTCCCTATGTAGTTTTGTTCTGCTTTAACAAATCACTCCAACATGCTTATACATGTTTTCTACTAACACTTATCAGCAGTTAGGATGGGCATAGTAGATGAAAGGTCTTCTTATTCTACTTCATAAAAAAAAAATCAACAATAATTGGAGTCTTTGATACCTGAGTCCTACACCAATGTTTTGATTTGCCATAGTTATTTGGGCTGTGTTAAACCTGGCAAACTCACTTCTTTGAATGTAAAACAGGTAACTTCAGGAATTAAAAGCACTAATATAGTAATTGCTCATTAAATGTTACTTAAATAACTGTGTTGAGCTTCATAATAGCAGAGGCAGTTATGTTAAAAATGTTCTTGTTTAGCCAGTGTAGGTTATGGTTCATACAGAAAATTAGTTTTATACATCTCTATAACAGAAAATAGATTTAATTATTGCTAAGTGTACTTTCTGAGAAATAAACCAATGTTCACTCTTTGAAAGCAGGTAATGGAATATTTGAAATTAGATAAACATCCTCTTTTATCCTATTTCCTTGAACATTCTCTTGGTATTTTCAGGTGGTTTTTAGGCCCAAACTAAATTCTTTAAGTGTATATATTTGTCTCCCACAAGATCTTGGGCTGTGACCATTTATTAGATTTGATTCATTTTACTAAATTGCTTGGGCTATTTTTGCCAAACTTATCCAATTAATTAAAGTGAAGGCTAAGTTGCTGTTAAAAGTGGGGCATGGAAGGCAATCCTAAGCACACAAAAACAAAACAAAACAAAGAAACAAAGCTAGAGGCATCACATTACTCAACTTCCAACTATATTACAAGGTGACAGTAACCAAAACAGCAAGGTACTTGTACAAAAACATACACAGAGACCAATGGAACAGAATAAAGAGACCAGAAATAATGCTGAACAACTGCTAGTATCTTGTCTTTGACAAAGCTGACAAAAAGAAGCAATGGGGAAAGAACTCTCTATTCAATAAATGATGCTAGGATAACTGGCTGCTCATATGCAGAAGATCAAAACTGGACCCCATCCTTACACCACACACAAAAATCAACTCAAGATGAATTAAGGACTTAAATCCAAAGTCTAAAAAACTATAAAAATTCTAAAAGGTAATGCAGAACCTGGCAAAGATTTCATGACAAAGATGCCAAAAGCAATTGCAATGAAAACAAAAATTGACAAATGGGATCCAATTAAACTAAAGAGTTTCTTTTGCTGTGTAGAAGTTATCAACAGAGTAAACAGACAAACTGCAGAATGGGAGAAAATTTGTGCAAACTATGCATTGAGCAAAGGTCTAATATACAGAATCTATAAGGAACCAACAACTTTACATGCAAAAAGCAAACAACTCCATTTAAAAGTGGGCAAGGGACGTGAACAGGCCTTTTTCAAAGAAAGACATACACACGGTCAGCAACTATATTTACAAAAGCTCAGTATCATTGATCATTAGAGAAATGCAAATCAAAACCACAGTCAGATACCATTTCACATCAGTCAGTATTGTCATTATTAAAAAGTCACAAACTAAGAGATGCTGGCAAGGTTGAAGAAAAAGTGAATGCTTACCCTACTGGGGAGAATATAAATTAGTTCGGAAAGTGTGAGGATTCCTCAAAGAACTTGAAACAGAATTACTATTCAACCCAGCAATCCCATTATTGGGTATTTAAAGGAATAGATGTCATTTTACAATAAAGACACGTACATGCACTATGTTCATTGCAGCGCTATTCAAAACAAAGACATGGAATCAGCCTAAATACCCATCAAAGGTAGAGTGCATAAAGTAAATCCAGTCATATGGATACATCATGGAATACTGTGCAGCCAAGAAAAATGAGATCATGTCCTTTGCAGTTATAAGGAGAGAGGTGGAGACCATTCTAAGCAAACTAATGCAGAACAGAAAACCAAATATTACATGTTCTCACTTAGAAGTGAGAGCTAAACAATAAGAAATATGGACACAAAGAGGGGAATAACAGATAGTGGGGCCTATTTGAGGGTAGAGAGTTGGAGGATGGAAAGAGTAAGAAAAAATACCCTTTGGATACTATACTCATTACCCAGGTGATGGAATAACCTCTACATCAAACCCCAGTGACATGCATTTACCTATATAACAAACTTACACATGCATCATTGAACCAAAAATAAAAGTTACAATTAAAAATAATTAAAAAAATAAGAAGGGGTCAGGGGACCACCAAACAGTAGCTGAGAAATAAAACACATTTGTTAATTGCTCATATAATAATCCTGAGATAAGTGGTTCAGGTTTGTGTCTGCTTTGCTCCATGCAATCATTCAAGAAGTCAAGTTTCTTCCATCGTGTCACTTTGCCCTTAGCTACCTATCCTCCTGTGCCTAGGTGACACTAGCTGTGGGCATTTCCATGTTGCTGCTTTTGAGATGAAAATAAAGGTAACATGGAAGAGCAGAAGACCAATGTCTCCAGGCCCAGATCAAGAAATGCCACTTATCACTTCTATTCATTTTTCATTAGTGAGTACTTAATCGCTTAAAGAAAGGATGGGAAATGGCCTCCAAATGAGTAGCCATGTCCCCAGCTACACTTCTGTCCCCAGGGAGGAAGGGGACCATGAGTTAGTAGACAACTAGCAATCTCTGCTACACTTGCCAACTTTATCAATTAAGTTGACCAAGTTAAGCTAGTTCACCTCAATTATGAGGAGGATATTTTCTAACTCTTCATGATTTATACTTGGATGTAATCTCCAACACTTTCCCTACAAATGTGGTCTCCTGATACTTAAAGACACCGGTCAATTGTCTTACTTCTAAAGAGTATGAATGCTACTTATTGTACTGACCAAGCATGAAAGATAAAGGGATAGAGTTAGGAGATTTAAAATTTTTCTACTTCCTCCCTACAACTCATTTGCTTCAAAAATGAAGATGCTTGAGGTAAAAAAAAAAAAAAAAAAAAAAACATGATATCCCTTAATGTAAACACAAAATTCTGGCTAATCTATGTAATACTCAACACTGATCTTCTGGTTCCTCAAAACACTTTAAGAAGCTTATGAAGGATGTGCTTTATGAATCTCTTATTACAGCATTGCAAATTTTTTAATAACAAAACAACCGTAACAATGTTATTAAAATAATTAAAAATTCACTTGGTCCCTATTTAACTCACTATGGCTGCCTAACTCCACATAAAGAGATCAGGCTTCAGAGGTGAAACAACGTATTAACAGGTGTTGCAAGATCACGAAGGTGATTTCCCATTAGCCACATGGTAAATGTTCTGGAAACAGCAGCAGGAAAGCTGTAACTCACAACAATGCCTGTGCAAGTAGTTATGTTAAATGAAGTTATTATTTTGGTTAAATAAATTCCATGCCATTATTATAAACATTAATTTAGGTTGACGGTGTAATGAAACAGATTACTGTTAACTTCACACATGTTACATAAGAGGAATCTGAAACAATTTGGTTCCAATAAAGGTCTCAGAGTGAAGCTTTGAATATTAAAGGGCATTGAGATGAAAATGTATTTCCTGTATTTTCTGTTTGGATGGTAGCAATGTCCAGATCCAGAATTAATAAACTTTTGCCAAAATAATTTAGCACAATACTTAAAAAGAACAGGCTTTGAAATTACTCTGGTTTATTTTTTATTAGACACTCTGCTACTTATTGCTATATGACCTTGAACAGCATTACACAGCATCTCTAAACCTTCCTGTCAACATCTGCAAAATGAAGGTATTAATTGTTGCTTCTTTATATGACTGTTGTAAGAATTAAATTAGAACTCCTGTGTTAAGCCGTTTGCAGGGTGTCTGGAACAGTACTCAGTGAATGCTAACACATTATTATTATCCTCAAAATGTTTATATTGCCTGCCCTTTTACATTGTTAATTGGACCTTATATTTGAAACAGAGGAATAATTGCATTAGGCTGTGTAAAATTGACAGGGACAAGAAACATTTTTTTTCCAAAAGGAAACATTCACAACTTAAGCACTGGATACTGGAATGGAGGCACAAAGATTCTTTGAGAAGGGAGATTAAAATGGAGTACACAGATGACACGTTTGAGAATATATATTTTATATATCCAATTATAAAATATATATACAAATATAAATATATTTATAAATATATTTATATTTACATATATTTATTATATAAATATAAATATTAATATAATATATATTTATATTTATATATTTATTATATAATATTATATAATATTAATATTATATAATATAAATATAAATATATATAAATACAAATATAAATGTACATATATATTTATATATAAACATATATAAATACACATATATATTTATATATAAACATATATAAATATATATAAATATATACATATATATTTTTATTTATATATAAATATATAAATATAAATATATATAATAAATTTATAATATATATATAAATATAAATATATAAATACATATATAAATACATATAATATAAACATATATATAAATATATAAAAACATATATAAACATATATAAACATATATAAATATATAAACATATATATATATAAAATATTCTAGGGAATATTCTAGAGTTCAATGAGTACTTCTATACTAAATGAGAGCTGAGGACATGAATTTTGAACTGCAACTAAATCATAAATATGGAGAAAAATTTTCTCTACATATCAATACATATAATTGGAAGGAAGAAGTTTGAATCATACATGTTTCACATGTTCAAAGAAATTGTCATTGTGAAATGCCTTCAAGAGTTGACCCCACTGCAAATTTAAATTAATAAATAAAAGCCATTGAGACGTTAATATATATATATTGCCCCTGGGTTTGCTATAAAAGGATCTCAGGGGTTATTACCATCTTATCAAATATTCCATTAAGACTAACAGCCCTAAAAGAGAACTGTCATTTGCCAAAATTCCCTCTGAGCTCTAGGAATCCTTTTTGTCAGTGTCATGCCTGGACCAGAATTCAACACAAAGAAGAATGAAGTCAGAACCTGGTTAATATATAATTAGCAATAAAAGGAGTTGGGTATTTGAATAATACATTACATGGTCAGATGAGAAGAATACCGAGAAAATGAAAAGAACATGCGCTAAAGATAAATCAGGTACAAGTAGTAAGAAACGAATTAGATAAGCAGAACAGGGATGGCAGGGAGTACCAACAAAGTCTTCTATTTATCTATTCTTTCCTAACAGTGGTATCTTATTAATACTTATAGCATCTATGAGAGAATCCTGGAACAAGCATCCAAATCCTTGTTTTGGAAATAAAAAAAATCAGACAGGATGGTGAAGTGACTTGCATGGAGTTTCTCTACTGAGTCGGGAGCTCAGCTGAGACTTGTTCTTCAGCCTTTGCTATAATCATTAAGACCAAATGCTTCTGGTCAGGCATGAGGAAAATGCAAATAAACTCCCCACAAATAGTCACACCCACATTCTTCCTTATTCTGTAGTATTAAGGTGATAACAAAGTTTAGTGGTTCTTTTTCACTATTTCTCCCTGTATACTAGAGGTCCTATTAAGTATTGCTCTAAATCTTTATTGGTGTGACCTGAGAGAAAGCAGCATTCGTATCACCTGGGGCTTCTGAGAAATGTAGAATCTTAGATTACATTCCAGACTTACTGAATCAAAATCAGCATTTTAGCAAGATTTTCCCAGGTGATTTCTTTATTCTAAATCACTCAGCCAGTCTTCCTTTGGGTGTACTATTTAAAGTGCCTCAACTGAAACCAGGCAGAGAAATACAAATACATATTTTCTTTTTTCTGAAATGCTGAAGGGTGGCTCAACAATCACCACTCAGGCTGACATAACAGAGTTCCACAACATTTTTCTCAGAAATGCTAAGAGAGGTCTGATGTTACTTATTTTCTCGTTCCATTGCCATTCATACCTTCGAGGTTTGCCCAGTAGCAAAGGCCTTGTGGAGCAGGGCTGAGAGGGAGGGCACATCAGAACTGCCTGCACTCAGCTCATTCCCAGCAAGAGGAGCAAACTTTGCAAATATTGTCCTTTTAACAAAGAAAGCAAACTACGGTTGAGCTTGAACAGGTAATAGGTGAGATATCACCCCACATTGATGAAACAAACTGGGGAATGACATGGCCTGAGTATTTTACACTTCTCTCAATGAAGACGATGGCACAGGGTTGTAATCTTGGAAAACTCTGAAAAGAGGAGTGGTAGGGACAATTGTTTCCAGTAGTCTAAAAATTTCAGTGTATAATAGGCCATTATAGAAATTTTAATTATATAAGTTAGATGAGTACTGTTCTTGAGTGACTGTTTTCAAGGAGTTTTTAATATCAAATTTAAAATAACACAAGATTTTACACATGAAAAGCACACTCTGCATCATAAGAGAAACACAAAGTGTAACAGAAGTACAAACACAATCTACGTTTCAATGAACCATCTACAAATCATTGTATAGGCCCTTCTATATGTCTGTCTATCCCATACCAGACCTTTATTCTGGATTCGACAAGAAATATCCTCTTAGTTTGAGGACAAAAGAGATTAAGAAGACAACACTCGTTTGTAATTAAATTTGTTACAAAACGTATTGAGCAACTGCTATGAGTGGGGCCACTGCTTCCATAAACGGAGGAGGAAAAAAATCATTCTGAAATTAGATAGCAACAGTTACATAATTGTGTACTTAAAGGCACAATGAGTGTGCATACTCAGCACGATGTCTTACTATTGATGAAGAAAAAGCTGAAGCTGGAAAGGGATTATTTAGGGAAGTGTTTCTGTGATTGCTGTTAAGTCTATTTGAACTCTTACTTGCTGTGGTAGTGTTGTAACCGAGCAAGCAAGGGAAATCACCACCAAGCCAAGAATAGGCCAAATTGCAGGGTCTTTATTGCCGGCAGCCGTGGAGTACTCATGTCTCTCAAACCTGAGGCCCAGTACTCAGGGGGAGCAGGGTTTTTAAGCTGAAAACCCACATCCTTTTTCCGGGAGCACAGGGGTTGTGCAAAGCAAGCTGTTTGTACAGAAGCCAAAGTCAGCAGTTTATGCGGCAATACAGAGAAGCAATGGAAACTTACTTACAGTTCTGACAATTACACATTTCAGGGTTCTCTATCACTAAGATGGCAGTGCTTAGGCCCAGTCTTGGCTCCTACCTCAGTAGCAACAGTAATAGCCTCTCAAAGATGCTTATGTCCTAATCACTGGAACCTACGAATATGTTACTTTAAATGGCAAATGGGTCTTTGCACATAATTAAGTTAAGGATCTTGAAATGGGGAGACTGTCCTGGATTATTTGGTTGAGTCCCATGTAATCATAAATTTCTTAAATCTCAAAGAGAGGTAGAAGGGAAAACAGAGGGATTTTTGACTACAAAACAAGAGGTCAGTGTGATACAATGTGAAGAGGCCTATTTTGGCTTTCATAATGCAAGAAGAAAAGTTGGCTAATGAGAATATACAGCTGGATAAAAGAAATGTTGTAATATTTGATAGTGCAGTTAAGGATGTACTAGTCCCTTCTCATACTGCTATGAAGAAATTCCCGGGACTAGGTAATTTATAAAGAAAAGACATTTAATTGACTCACAGTTCTGCAGCGCTGAGAAGGCCTCAGGAACCCCACAAGCACGGCAGAACGCAGCGCTCCGCAAAGCAGCAGGAGAAACAATGGCTCAAGCAGGGGAAACGCCAGATACTTATGAAAGCATCAGATCTCGCGAGACTCACTCACGCTGAGGAGAACAACATGGAGGAACCTGCCCCCATGATTCAGTTACCTCCACCTGGTCCCTCCCTTGACAGGTGGGCATTGTTACAATTCAAGGTGAGATTGAGTGGGAACACAGAGCCAAACCGTATCAAGGCAAATTGTACTTAACAATAATTTATTGTATATTTCAAATTACCTCCACCTGGCCAATTCAATGACCTCTACCTGGTCCCTATCCTTTACACGTGGGCATTGTTACAATTCAAGGTGAGATTTGAGTGGAAACACAGAGCCAAACTGTATCAAGGCAAATTAACAATAATTTATTGTATATTTTAAAACAGCTAGAAAAATTATAATGTTCCCAACACAAAGTAAATGTTTGACATAACGGGTACCCCAATTACCCTGATTTGATCATTACACATTTCATGTATCAAAATATCACATGAACCCCCAAAATGTGTACAACTGTGATATATCATTTTTAAAAATACACAAACAGAAAAAAAGATGGAGGAATAGGGACATAAGCCAGACAAAGCAAGGAAACAGATTCCCGTAGAGCTTCCAGAAAGAAATGCAGCTTTGCCAACACCTATTTTAGACTAGTGTGGTGACCTGCGTCAGACTTCTGATAAAACTGCACAATAAGAAATTTGTATTGCTTTAAACTCCTAAGTAATAATTTGTCATGGCAGCACTAGAAAACTAATATTCTTACTCTCTTGTACTACTAAAGGGGAGGATCTTTTGCTGCTTAATAAAGCTTTAAAAAAACAGATTGTGGCACAGTGCGGTGGCTTAGGCCTGTAATCCCAGCACTTTGGAAGGCTGAGGCGGGTGGATCATGAGGTCAACAAATGGAGACTATCCTGGCCAACATGGTGAAACCCCGTCTCTACTAAAAATACAAAAATTAGCCCAGCGTGGTGGCCCGCACCTGTAATCCCAGCTACTCGAGAGGCTGAGGGGGAAGAATCGCTTGAACGCGGGAGGCGGAGGTTGCAGTGGGCTGAGACTGCACCACTGTGCTCCAGCCTGGCAATAGAGCAAGACTCTGTCTCAAAAAAAAAAAAAAGATTGCAAATGTATTAATACATGTTCCTTTTATTTTTACTAAGTGGCATCAAGGATTGTTAAAAAGCACACACAAAAACATTTATTTAACAGAATGCATAAATTTGTGTCTTGTTGATTTATGACTAGAACTCACAAAAGTCATCAAAATAATGATGTCATACTTGAATAAACATAATGACAATAAAATTTTTGAGTAAAAAAGACATAAGTTATCCTACTATTTCTGGTCATATGAGATTCCCATGAGATTATGTGGCTCTTTGAGATTATATAAAAAGGAATGACAAAAACAGCAATTACTTTTGCATCAACCTAATACCTTGCTTGGATAGCACGTGGCCAGCTAGGTCACACCATGGCAGATACAATCTGGTTTGGCTTGATTTAAGTAAAATGTAAACTTGTCTGAGAGAATGATGAGTCCTACAGGATGCATGAGAAATCCCTGGCACTCAACAATTAGGAATAATGGAAAACAACACGCTCAAGTTTCTCGAGTACAGCAGAGAGGACTTCAGGCAGGAGCCAACTGGAGGCTGGAGGAAACCTCATAAGGAGATGCCAAATTGCAGAAACGCTTTACATTTCTTGAGCTAAGTCGAGTCTGGACTATACCAGGAGGAATTCCGGATGAAGCCCAGGCAGCAAGAATGACTAAATCAGAAACATAGAATTTTAGGACGATCTATTTCTCTTAATTATTATTAATAACTGCCTTTAAACTATCAGCTCCTGCAAATAAATCAGGAGCATTTCTAAAAGTAGAGACAGAAATATCAGATTACATTCTGCAACGCAAAAATTCTGACTATATTTCAGGCAATTATTTGATATGAAAATAAACTGCCTTTTGGCAAAACCCTATCAATATCTGACCCTAGCACATTTTGTGTGACAATTCTAAGAAGCTCTAGTGTACTATGACAAAGCTAAATAGTTTGATGAAAGTTTATCAGTGATTTCAAACACAGTTTCTCTTAATGAAAGAAAGCACTGCAAAAAAAAGGACCTATTAAAGAGGTGAAATTTCATGTAGAGAAAAATGTGTTCAATGTCTTAAATGATGATGCAATAGGCCTTACATTTTATTTAAGTAATCTTCACTCATATGGCATATTTACTAGCAACTAATATGTAGCAGCATATTTTTGACTGGTGGTTGAAGAAAAACATTTCTTCATAATGAATTTTTTTTTAATGCGTTTTTTCTTTTCACCAGAAAAACTCAGTAATGGAAGCGATTCAAATTAGAGAATATCAGTTTTATCCTGAATGTCTGTAGTCCTCCATAGAGTAAACAGCATGTCCCTGAACAACATTCTTGGAAGTCAAAATTCAGAATGTATTGATTCACTTTGCAGTAGTAAGGTAATTTCTGTCATCTTTTTTTATTTATGAAATTCTATTACTCAAGTCAACAGCAATTTATAAACTGGGTTAAAGAGAGCTTATTGAGACTGGCCTTGACAAAGGAGAGGACAGAGAAAGCTTTCACTGAAAAGGCACAGCTTGTTTTTCATTACATCTTTTAAAAATATGTACTTTTGCTATTTTTTTCATTCAATTGTTCTCTCAAAAATCATTTGTAGTGAATGGTTGGTATAGATAGGAAAAAATGTAAAATATAAAGAGATATAGACAATTTTATCAAGAACAGTTTTGCAATGTCAATACAACTTCAATGATGTGTTTGGAATCAAATGACACTTGTTTCTTTGGGGAGGTAAGTGTTGTGTATGTGAGCACTCATACATGTGCACACACATGTGAGTGAGTATGTATCAATACTTCAAGTCTAATACTCCTATTACCCTCCAAAGATGTCTTTTTTCTTTTGCAATGGGGTCTTGCCATGTCCACACTGGTCTCAAACTTCTAGGCTCTAGCAGTCCTCCTTCCTCAGCCTCTCAAGTAGCTGGGATTATAGGTGTGTGCCACAACACTCAGCCACACCAAAGATGTCTTAATTGGTCTGATATGCTGTGTAGTTCTGCCTAATTTATATTTTAGTTTCTTCTGCGTCATCTACAGAATCAATAATGACTATTTACTGAGTATTGTATATATTGTATGATTCTTGTACTCATCTGCTCAAAAGGCTCACTTCTAGATAATTCAATAACAAGGAAAATGTTATACTTTATTAGTTCCATGATCCATTAAATTCTGCAGCTTATCTACGAAAAGCACCAAAAGCCACGTGTGAGCAGATCTCCTAAGTCTCATGATTTCAAAGTGGATCAAAACTATGAACACAGTGAACATATCCTAAAAAGTTATATCTCTGGATGGAATTTTTAAAATGTAGGTAGTGTGGTGTATGAGAACATTGACTTTGAAATCACTCAGAACTGGATTTCAATTCTAAGTCTACCATGTACTAATAGCAAAATGACCTCTGACTAGACCATACATTTCACATGTATAAAATATGTTTGTTAATACTGCTATAGTATTTACTGGTGGAATTAAATGAGAGAATACAAGTAGATTTTTCTGTCACAGGGCCTGAAACTTGGTAGATATATAATAAATATCAGCTTCTTTCTCCCCTCCATGCCATCTGAGAAAGTATGGTTATTGACTATTTCTATAAACTTTCTTCTTCCTAAGTAAAATAGAACTAATTTTTGCATGTATTAAAAATACATTCAAATATTAACAACACTTGCTAATTTTAGTACATAAAATGAACTTTATAAACAAATCCATAAAGTTCATTTCATGATTTTAATTTGTTTTATCTCTCAATCTTTATATTTCTAAGTAAAAGAGTAATAGCCGTGTTACATAACATAAACTCTTCATTTATGCTCAGATAAATATTTCTTATTTTTCTTGATCATTTTTATTGGATATCTCAAACAGTTCTCTCTGGTTTCTTTGCTATATCATATATTTTTGAAGGGTAGAGATATGAACTACATGAAAAATTTAAAGTATAACCTCCACATTTAATAGAAGTTAAGGAGAGCATCGTTTTTCTTGAAAGTCCTATTTTGTTAACTGGTTTTATCAGTGGGAAATTGAATTTATATACCTTCCAAGTACCTTCTAGCATTCTGCTTCAATCCCTATTATTGAAACTTACCACCATATCGACAAATCTGAATGCTGCTGTTTCTTCCTGGACTCTATTTCTTCACTACTTAGTCTAAACCACGCTTATGTGTTCCTGTTTTTTCCTTTCCACTGTGAACTATGGAATCTTGATCTGCTGTGAACAAATACATTTGTCTTCAACTTTTTCCTGAAGCATTTCTTCCACATATGCATTAAGTTTTGCATGAATGAAATTTAGCATCAGGTTGTTCTGTCATAGGAATTCTTCCAAGGAAGATCAGTAAGCTGATGAGAAGACAGAAAACAGATGGTAGTGGCAGAGCAGAAGTAGAAGACGGCAAATTTGGAGGTAGTGGTCACTGTAATAGTGACCCTGGATAATGTGATTAGTAAAGGTGAAGAATAAGAACTGATAAAAGACTGAGTTGGAAATCGAATGTCTGTAGGTCAATTATTGAGGGGGGAAAGCAACCCAAAGCCTAGGACTGAAATTTTAATAGAAGGGAAATGGTAGTTTTATATCTAAAAGTAAAGTTCATTAAAAATTTTAAGTTAATTCCTACAATAGCTCCCTAAGCTATGGTAGTCTCACTTTGTAGATGAAAAAAATGGAAAAGAGAAAAACTAAGCAATGCATCCAACATAACACAACCCACAAGTGGTCAAGCTTCAATGTAAACTTAAAGAGTGTTTGAAATTGCAGAATCATTGTCTAGCAAATCCCATGGAACATGTACTTGCTATCTCAGTTGGCTTTAATTGTGATACTTGGGACTAATGGCAGTCTTCTAGCATACCTTCAGGACATGTTGTTTTTGAGACTTGCTTCTTAAACAATCTGAACTGTGATGCTCCTCCAGGATAATCTAGTTAATAAAATCCTCTCTAGTAGCATCTGTTCCATTTTCTTCAAACTCATAGAGTCAGGAGAACATGGTAGTCTGGATGGCCTATTTCTTGCTTTTTATCCCAATAACCTGCCCAATCTAAATACCAGCTCTTCTTATAAAATTAACTACATTCGTTTGTTACTAATACGGTGTCAATGAAATGAGCTGCTTAGGTATCTTGTTGCAGAAAGTGAGATTGACTGACAGCCCGAGGTGCTATCCCCTGGAACCACTACCGCATTTATACCAAGGCCACGTTTTCCAGCTCTCAGTCAAAGACCGAGCATGGAGACAATACTGATGCAAGTCCATTCCTGTGGTATGCAATACTCTTCAGATGAGTAATTTTGGAGTAAGAGATACCAATAACTCTGGCCAAAATTTTCTTATAACGGTTACAGTTTGAGACTCTTCTTATTCAATCCTTCTTCCTTCCTCCTTTCATAGGTGTGAGACCTACATTATGTAGGGCTTTTCCTGCTTATTATTTCCCCTCCTTTCATCCTTCAAAGATGTTTCTCCAATAGATCTGTTGCACATCCAAACAAATTTATCTGCTGCTTAGAGAATCCAAACTAATACAACTACCCAAATAGCTTCTTATCTCTCAATATACTACATTGTTTGATGGCTTTTACACTAGACTCATGCATGTTTTTACACTCTTTTCACTGCCATTATTTTATTATTGACTTTCTATTATCTTCACTTCATATTTTCTCAAATCCTATATCATAAAATGGCCTCACTACCCTGATACATGCACAGGACCATATTCTCTCTCTACTTCTAATCATTACTGAATTTCTTGAAATAATAGTCTGTATTTCTAACTACATATCCATTAACAATCATTGTGATCTGGCTTCTATGCTAATTGAGTTTTCAAACTAATGGTTTTTCTAAGCCCAATATTTTCTTCATTCCTATCTTCTCCAAATTTTATGGAGGGTTTGACATGATTAATCATCCTTAGCTTGAATTTCTGTTTCTTGGCCTTTGTAGAATTCTGCTTTGCTCTTATTTTTCCTACCAATTCTATGACTAAAATTTCTGTGATTTAATTTCCTCCTCCAGAATTTTAAATGTCTAAATGAAACTCCTCTGAATTGATCCTCAAGAAACTAATTATCAAGGTGGGTAAGAAGAAAGTAACCTTACATAATCTGACAGCTTCAGTTATTACACATCATGGCCAACTCCAAAGTCATAATCCCTGGCTTTCATTTATCTCTTGTCCTTTGAATATCTGGAGAGTCCTTAAGTCCTACAAACTCAGTCTATACCCAACTGAGCTTACTTTCTTACTTCTTAAATTTATTCCTCCTGAATTCATCATTTTTTAAATGGTACCATCTTTCCACTCAAAAACCCACTTGACCCTTTAGTTAATTTGTCACTGTTCTCCTTACTTCTGCCACTCACCACAACAACCTTCTTTTACCTAATCCAATTAGGTTTCAAGAATTATTGTCTTGTAATAACTCAAAGCTTCCTGGGTCCTCTTCATTTCCACTGCTGCTTTCCAAGCTCAGGTCTTTATTATTACTCAACTTGATATTATACAAGCTTATCATTGTTTTTCTTTACTCTCCAACACCTACAAAGTATTCCTGAAAAACTGTTCTAATCATGTTTTCCTGCTTGAAATAGACTGCTTCCATGTCCTATAGACCTTACTTCAGTCACCTCAGCATGCCAGGATGTTGTCATCTACTTTGACATGTGTCAAAATAATTTGCCTTCATTGACAATTAAAATAGTGATGTTTGAAAATAACTTGCATTAAAAAATTAGAACAGATTTACAACTATTATTTTTAAAAATCACTCAATCATTTACATGATGGTATGATTTCTTCAGAAGTAATTTCTATGTCACATTTGCTCTGACAACATCCTGCATGTTGAAATGCCATCTGACACGTGTGCTGAGGAGGAAAATGGCAGAGAACCCTAAGCCCTGAGAACCAAACCCAAATTTCCTAATTTGGCATTTTAAAGCTCTTCACGATTTGGCCCCAGTCTTGTTCTCTGCTTCTTCTTACATATTCTATGTGCTGACAAGAAAACAGCAATAACCATGAAATCCTAAATTCCTTATTGCTCACATGTATCATTTATATAGGCTTTTTCTACTCCCCCTTTGCCCATGTTCTTCCTTCTGCCTAGAAATCCTCAGTGCTTTATTATGCAGACTGGAGGTCTAAAGGTCAGGCATAAATGTCATCACCTTTATGAACATTTGACTCTCCTCCTGTTCCCTCTAACCAGAAAGAAATGCTTTACATTCTGGAATTAAATAGTATTTTACCTACTTTTCTGGTGAAGTAGGAAATACTTTCTCCTTAATCTTCTAGTTCTAAAAGTAATATTTTAATTATATACTAGGATATAAGCTCCTTGAAAATAAGAACTGTTTATATCCCTCACAGTGCCTACACAGGATGTGTTCAAAAAATATTTATTGAATAAACTTTATAAATACTTTGTTAATTTATTTGTTTGATATAGCCCTCTGCAAACCCAGCAATTTTCCTATAAAACCCCTCTTCTGACTCATTTATTCACGTATTAAGTTAAAGTAATCTTAGCACTTTTTTCCTGGAAATACTACTGTATAATTTCTCTATTTTATAGAAAAAATGTATTTGTAAATGTAGTCTTCTACTTCTCAGCTAATTTTATTTTTTTCTCCTTAACCCTCTGATGGATGAAAGTGGCAAATCTTGTTGTAAAAGTTATAATACACTTTTTCAAAGTCCAAATGAAGCCTTAATTACAGCATATCTAACATTTCTGTACTTATAAATTGCCTCAAGAAAACTAGTTGATTAATTTAATACAAGTTTTCCCTTAAAGAGATTATATTCAGCTTCTTATAGCGTATATTTGCAAAAGGAAAGCCAAGACTCTTGATTTCCAGCTCAATATCGATTTTGTTTTTCCGCTGTACCCACAGCCTGTGATGGAAGTAAGGTCAGTTCAGCTTGAGTGAGGTTGGACATAACACAGGGTTGAGAAGGTGCTTACAAAAAGGAAAATAATTTCCAAAATGAATAATAATAATATAATATCTGTTATTGCAGAGAGCAGAAGGGATCAAGAGAGCTTACATAATTTATTCCTTTGCCCTGGGGACAGGACTACCCCTAACATTTTCTGAAACAGTGGTCACCTCTTTTGAGCTTTTGAACACAGGGAATCTCTAGTATATGTCATGCTCTTGTTTTATTTCATGCATTTTATTTTTCTGTACTGATTAGCAACAGGAAATATTTATCAACAAACTCTTTCTGACAGAAAAAGTATGTTGAACCCATAATTTTCTGAGTCATAACCTTGAGTTTGGAATAAAATTTTTGATAATGTCATACAGTTGACCTTTTTTTTTTTTTTTTTTTTCCTTGAGACGGAGTTTTGTTCTTGTTACCCAGGCTGGAGTGCAATGGCACGATCTCGGCTCACCGCAACCTCCGCCTCCTGGGTTCAGGCAATTCTCCTGCCTCAGCCTCCTGAGTAGCTGGGATTACAGGCACACGCCACCATGCCCAGCTAATTTTTTGTATTAGTATAGACGGGGTTTCACCATGTTGACCAGGATGGTCTCGATCTCTTGACCTCGTGATCCACCCGCCTCGACCTCCCAAAGTGCTGGGATTACAGGCTTGAGCCACCGCGCCCGGCCACAGTTGACCTTTTATCAAAGAGAGTGTAAGCATTTTTTTTTCATCAAAGGTACTTAATTTGCTAAGACTGAGTTGGCAAATGGTAAAGAAAAAATGGGAAACACAAAATTCCCCTTTGTGGAAAGAAGGAAAAACAGTTGGCAGGACACGATAGCTCACACCTGTAATCCAAGCACTTTGGGAGGCTGAGGTGGGTGGATCACAAAGTCAGGAGAGGGAGACCATCCTGGCCAACATGGTGAAACCCCATCTCTACCAAAAAATATACAAAAATTAGCTAGGCATGGGGTGGGTGCCTATAGTCCCAGCTACTGGGGAGGCTGAGGCAGGAGAATCGCTTGAACTCAGGAGGTGGAGGTTGCAGTGAGCCAAGATCGCACCACTGCACTCCAGGCTGGCAACTCAGCAAGACTCTGTCTCAAAAAAAAAAAAAAAAAAGGAAGAAAAAATGTCAGAAGCAGATACAGAATGGATGCTTTTAGCAAGGGTTCGGTTTGCAACATCTTCTATGCTACTGAATGGCTACAGCTTGGGAAAAGTGAAGATCTTTACTCAGAGAGGGAAAATACTTAAGTTAACTAAAAGCAACTTTTGATTATTTCCCCAAAGGGAAGTTGGGTAACTAAAGCCTCCTAAGCTTCTGCTCAACTTTAGCAAGATGAATTTCTTTGATAGAAGGTATTCGGTATTTAGGATACCATGGGGACTACATTCCTAAAACTGCTGATCTGCAAGGGATGTAAAAGAATTTGTCACAACCATTATGGTTTTCTTGCACTGGTGTGCTTTCGTAAATCATTGCTTATTGCACACTCCATGGACACATGCCATAGAAAAGACTGAAGGGTTTTTTCATTTTCATGGTGAAATTTGTTTCTCAAAGGCGGAAACAATCAGCAGAACTTTGAAGGAGAAAGTGCAGTTTCTGTGCTAAATCCTTTTATGTCATAAAATTACATGAAAGAAAGAATCATGCTGTTAGGTACTGTACAAATGCACATATGCATGCTTGCTCCTTCTCCACCCTCTTTCTTTTTCTCTTCCCTCCCTCTCTTTTTTTTCTCTCTCTCTCTTTCTGTCTCTCATACTGTAGTGTCCTTTGTGAAGCAGATCAATATTTCAGACACAAATTAGATGACCTCAAGGGAAGAGAGATTCATACTGAGGTGTGAAAACATTCTAGAAAAAAAGATAGATCCATTTAAAAGTACGAATACACCCAATAAATCATGGTGAGCTTGTAGGGTGACGCTCTTCCTTCTGGCAGCTTTGTAATTACTCTCTCAACATAACAACAACTTTCTTTGGAAACCGACATTCTGTATGCAAGACAATTACAATACTGAGTATCACTGCTGGCCAAAGCCCAGACTATGTATGTCACAATCCATTAGTTAAGAGATGTATCTGAGTAGCCTGAAGTTTATTAAACCCAAGTGCCACTTTTCCCCATCACTTTCATCTAGGTCTCCCAAGGGCCGTCATCGACTATTTCTAATAATCCATCAATGCAGTCTACAGATATTCTCCGTAAGCCCAGACTTTATGAATTATTAAGCTAATCTCTGGGATCTCATAATTCCCAATTCAGCTCCCCCCAACCAGTCTTCTAATCTTTTGTTACAGCTCACAATTAGAGATCATCAGAAGATACTACAACCAATGAAGAACATTATTTCACTTTATCTTATGAGAAACTGATTTGTCTAGATTTGTATTTGAGTACTTTAGAGTGTGTTTTGAAAAGTTCAAGATAGATAGCATATTGGTACTAAAAGTAGAGAAGACAGTCTTGTTTTGTGTGTGTGTGTGTGTGTATGTGAGTGAGAGAGTGAGAGAGAGAGAGAGAGAGAGAGAGAGAGAGAGAGAGAGAGAGAGATCTCCCTTCTCAGAAAGACTTTTCTTATTTATACCTATCCATTTTATATTTAAGCATGTGATGACATGCATTATCCACTAATTGGTTCACATGTTAAAACATCATTTCCCAATTAGTTTTTAAGGTAAGAGGCCAAGTCTTGAATGGCAGCATCTTGCCAGAAATAGTGTGCTGCAGCTGGCTTGTACAAGCTTCTGAGAGCCAAATTTAAAATTTTCAGGAAATTCTAACAGCTATTACAAAAAATAAAAATATATAGACATACAATTAGATAAATTATGCTAAAAGCAAAGGGATAAATTGTCAAAACTCATTATCCTTTATTTTTCTATATTTACTACTGTCCGTGGTCTGGAGGTTATTTAAACCGATTATAGTTTATGTTGTGAACACTGTATAATGATGTGTTGCTGTGCATCTTTTCATAACTTCATCTTGACTGATTACATATTCAATGACTCCATGATAATAGATGGAAAGTAGCCATGGTGGGAATATTTATACCACAGAAATCAGCAAATACAAGCATACTTCTATTTACTGTACTCCACAAATATTGCATTTTTTACAAATTGAAGGTTTGTGGCAACCCCGAGTCAAGCAAGTCTATCAGCACCATTTCTCCAACAGCATACACTCACTTTATGTCTCTATGTCACATTTTAACAATTCTCACAATATTTTAAACTTTTTTTTATTGTTGTCATATGTGTTATGGTGATCTGTGATTGATGATCTTTGATGAGACTGTTGTAATTGTTTTGGAGTGCACAACCATGTGCATATGACTGTGAACTTAATCAATAAATGCTGAGTGTATTCTCACTGCTCCCCGACTAGCTTTTCCCACATCTCTCCCTCTCCCCAAGCCTCTCTATTCCTTGAGATATGACAATACTTATTTATTTAACTTTTATTTTCAGTTTGGGGTACATGTGCAGGTTTGTTATAGAGGTAAATTGTGTGTCATGGGAGTTTGGTGTCCAGATTATTTCACCACCCAGCGATAAGCATACTTGGGTGGTGAAATGATACCTGAAAGGTAGTTTTTTGAGCCACATCCTCCTCCCACCCTCCACCTTCAAGTAGGTCCCAGTATCTGTTATTTACCTTTTTGCGTCCATAAGTACTCTCATGTACTTATGTACATGATTCCACCCATAAGTTTAGCCGACAATTAGAAGTGAGAACAAGCAGTATTTGGTTTCTGTTCCTCTGTTAGTTCACTTAGAATAATGGCCTTTAGCTCCATTGATGTTGCTACAAAGGACATGATCTCATTTTTTATGGCTGTGTAGTGTTCCACAGTGTATTATATACCAACTTTTCTTTATCCAGTCTACAGTTAATGGGCATAATTTGATTCCATGTCTTTGCTATTGTGAATAGTGCTACACGAATATATGCATGCATGTGTATTTATGGTAGAATTGTTTCTATTCCTTTGATTATATACCCAATAATGGGGTTTCTGGGTTGAATCATACTTCTGTTTGGAGTTCTTTAAGAAGTCACTAAACCCCTTTCCATAATGGCTGAATTGATTTAGTATCCCACTGGTAGTGTATAAGTGTTCCTGATTCCCTTCAACCTCTCCAACCTCTGTCATTTTTGACGTTTTAATAACATAGCCATTCTGACTAGTGTAACATGGTATCTTATTGTGGTTTTGATTTGCATTTCTCTAATGATTAGTGATGTTGAGCATTTTTTCACATGCTTTTCGGCTGCATGCATGTCTTCTTTTGAAATGTGTCTGTTCATGTCCTTTGCCCACTTTTTAATGGGGTTGTTTTTTTCTTATCAATTTGTTTAGGTTCCTTATAGATCCTGAATATTGGACCTTTATCAGATATGTAGTTTGCAAATATCTTCTCCTATTCTGTAGTTTGTCTGTTTACTCTGCTGAAAGTTAATTTTGCTGGAGACACAAAAATATTTAAATTAAGTAATTAATAACCCTACACTGACTTCTAAGTGCTCAAGAGAAAGGTGAAGTCAGATGTCTCTAGCTTTAAATCAAAAGCTAGAAATGATTACACTTAGTGAGGAAGGCATTTGAGCCAGCTGAGGTAGGCTGAAAGCTAGGCCTTTTGCTCCAAACAAGAAAGTTAACCAAGATATGAATGCAAAGAAAAAGCTGTTGAAGGTAGATAAAAATGCTATTCAGTGAACACATGAATGATAACAAACTCAAACAGCTTTCAATGATGATATGGAAAAAAGATTTTAAGGTCTAGGTAAAATATCAAACCATTCACAACATTTCCTTAAAGGCTAATCCAGAAGAAGGCCATAATTCTCTTCAATTCTATGAACTCTGAGAGAGGTGAGGAAGCTGCAAAAGAAACACTTGAAGCTAGTAGAAGTTGAATCATAAGGTTTTAGGAAAAAAGTTGCCTCCATAATAAAAAAGTGCAAAGTGAAACAGTAAGTGGTATACCAAGTTACAGAGACCATCGAACTAAGATAATCGATGAAGGTGGCTACCCTAAACCACAGGTTTTCAATGCAGCTGAAACAGCCTTAGATTGGAAGAAGATGCTGTCTAGGATCTACATAGCTAAATAAAAGTTAGTGTCTGGCTTCAAAGATGCAAAGGATAGGCTGACTCTCTTGCTAGGGTCAAAGTAGCTGGTGACCTTAAGTTGAAGTCAATGATCATTTACCATGCTTAAAATCCTAGTCCCTTTAGAATTATGCTAAATCTACCCAGTTTGTGCTTTATACATAGAAAAACAAAACCTAGATGATGATATCACATCTGTTCACAGAATTTTTTTTTTAATGAAAACATAATTATATATTTGGTTAAACCTTGATGAGGAGGATATCCATTTGTATAGCCTACCAGTATGTTCTTTTGGTTCTATTTGTTTGTTTGGTTTTACATTTTTATGGGTACATAGTAGGTATCTATACTTATGGGGTACATGAGATGTTTTGATACAGTACTGCATGGGTTACTGAATGTCTTAAGCCTACTGTTGAAACCTACTACTCAGAAAAACAATTCTTTCAAAATATTATTGCTCATTGACAATGCACCTAGTTATGTAAGAGCTCTGATGAAGATGTACAAGGAGATTACAGTTGTTTTTATGCCTGCTAACATGACATCCATTTTGCAGCCCATGAATAAAGAAGTAATTTGACTTGCAATAATATTATTTAAGAAATATGTTTTGTAAGGCTATCACTGCTATAGATAGTGATTTCTCTGATAGATGTGGGAAAAGAAAACAAAAAATCTTCTAGAAATGATTCACCATTCAAGATATCTTTTATTTTTTATTTTTTTTTATTGCATTTTAGGTTTTGGGGTACATGTGAAAAACATGCAAGGTTGTTGCATAGGTGCACACGTGGCAGTATGATTTGCTGCCTACCTCCCCCTCACCCATATCTGGCATTTCTCCCCATGCTATCCCTCCCCAACTCCCCACCCCCCCGCTATCCCCCCTACCCCCCAACAGACCCCGTGTATAGTGCTCCCCTCCCTGTGTCCATGTGTTCTCCTTGTTCAACACCCACCTATGAGTGAGAACATGCGGTGTTTGATTTTGTGTTCTTGTGTCAGTTTGCTGAGAATGATGTTTTCCAGGTTCATCCATGTCCCTATGAAGGATGTGAACTCCTCATTTTTAATGGCTGCATAATATTCCATGGTGTATATGTGCCACATTTTTCCTGTCCAGTCTATCATCGATGGGCATTTGGGTTGGTTCCAGGTCTTTGCTATTGTAAACTGTGCTGCAATGAACATTCGTGTGCATGTGTCCTTATAGTAGAACGATTTATAATCCTTTGGATATATACTCAGTAATGGGATTGCTGGGTCAAATGATTTCTATTTCTAGGTCCTTGAGGAATCGCCACACTGTTTTCCACAGTGGTTGAACTAATTTACACTCCCACCAACAGTGTAAAAGTGTTCCTATTTCTCCACATCCTCTCCAGCATCTGTTTTCTCCAGATTTTTTAATGATCGCCATTCTAACTGGCGTGAGATGGTATCTCAATGTAGTTTTGATTTGCATTTCTCTAATGACCAGTGATGATGAGCATTTTTTCATATGTTTGTTGGCCTCATGTATGTCTTCTTTTGTAAAGTATCTGTTCATATCCTTCGCCCATTTTTGAATGGGCTTGTTTGTTTTTTTCTTGTAAATCTTTTTTAGTTCATTGTAAATTCTGGATATCAGCCCTTTGTCAGATGGGTAGGCTGCAAAAATTTTTTCCCATTCTGTTGGTTGCCGATTCACTCTATTGACTGTTTCTTTTGCCGTGCAGAAGCTGTGGAGTTTGATTAGGTCCCATTTGTCTATTTTGGCTTTTGTTGCCAATGCTTTTGGTGTTTTGGTCATAAAGTCCTTGCCTACGCCTATGTCCTGAATGGTTTTGCCTAGGTTTCCTTCTAGTGTTTTTATGGTGTTACGTCTTATGTTTAAGTCTTTAATCCATCTGGAGTCAATTTTAGTGTAAGGTGTCAGGAAGGGGTCCAGTTTCTGCTTTCTGCATATGGCTAGCCAGTTTTCCCAACACCACTTATTGAACAGGGAATCCTTTCCCCATTGCTTGTTTTTTTCAGGTTTGTCAAAGATCAGGTGGTTGTAGATATGTTGTGTTGCCTCCGATGCCTCTTTAAGAACATTAATGGTTCATGGGAAGAGACCAAATATCAACATTAGCAAGAGTTTGAATGAAGTTGATTCCAACCCTCGTGATGATTTGGATGGGTTCAAGACTTCAGTGGAGGAAGACATAACAGATGTGGTGGAAACAAAAAAAAGAAAAAACTAGAATGAGAGGTTGAGCCTGAATATGTGACTGAATTCTTGCAATCTCATGATGAAACATTAATAAATTAGGAGTTGCTTCTAAATGGATGAGCAAAAAGAATGGTTTCTAGAGTTGGAAACTACTCCAATTGAAGATATCACAGAGACAAAGAAGAACATTTTATAATGATAAAAGGATCAATTCACAAAGAAAATATAACAATCATATATATGTATAAACACACACCAAAATCAACATCAGATACCCATATATATGAAGCAAAAATTGACAAAATTGAAGGAAGAAGTAGACAGTAACACAGCAATTGTAAGAGATTTCAGTACTGCACTTTCAATTATGGATAAAACAATCAGACAGTTGATCCATAAAGACATAGAAAAATTGAACAACACTGCAGAAAAATTGGACCCAAGAAAAATACAGAACACTCCAACCAACAACAGCAGAATACACATTCTTCTTAGAAGCATACAGAACTTTATCTAGGATAGATCATTTAGGCCACAAAACAAGTCTTAAATTTAAGAAAGTTAAAATCATCCCAAGTATATTTTCTGGCCAAAATAGTTATAAATCATTAGCAAAAGGAAAACTGAAAATTCTCTTAAGTATGTGGAAATTAAACCATATCCTCTTGAACAACTAATGGTTTAAAGATAAAATCACAAGGGAAATTAGAAAATATCTTAAGACAAGTGAAAACACAAATATAGCATGCCAAAAATCATAGGGTGCAGCAAAAGCTGTACCAAGAGAAGTTTAGAGCACTAAGAAATCACCTTAGAAAAGAAGAAAGATCACAAATCAACAGCTTAATATTGTACCACAAGAAAGCAGAAACAGATGAACAAAATAAACCAAAGTTAGTAGAAGAAGGAAATAATAAACATTAGAGCAGAAATAAACAAAATGAAGAATAGAATAATAGAAAAGTTTTTATATTGAACTAAGAGTCATGAAGAATTACTGAAACTAATAGATTTTTTTTGAGAGATCAACACAATTGACAGAGCCTTTAACCAAAAAAAGAGAACACCCAATTAATAAAAATTAAAAAATGACAGGAAACATCACAATTAGTACCAAAGAAATAAAAAGATTGTAAAAGACTCCTGTGAATAATCATATGCCAACAAATTGAATAACCTAGAAGAAAAAAAGAAAGTCCCAGAAACATACAAACTACCAAGGTTGAAATGTGAAGAAATAAAACATCTGAACAGACTTATAATGAATAAGAAGATTGAATCAGTGATCAAAAACTTCCCAACAAAGAAAAACCCAGCTCCAGATGGCTTCACTGGAGAATTCTACCAAACTTCTATTTTTATTTTTTTAACACAGAATAGATTACCATCAATTCTTCACAAATTTTTCCAAAAATTGAACTGAAGGGAACACTTCCAAATTTATTTTATGAGATCAGCATTACTTCAATATCAAAACTAGACAAAGATCCTCAAACTAAACTATTGTGGTCTAAGTCTCTACACTGGTATGGGAATGATTTTTTTTTTTTTTTTTTTTTTTTTTTTTGTCAGCCACTCATGATAAGCTACAAGCTACAATAGGAGCCTGGAAGAATTCCTCAACTTTGGTTTCTGAATTCTTTGGACTTCATTTTGTGCAAAGGATGAGGCCATAATCAATAGTGCAATGATTAGAAAAGACTAAATCATAAATTTCTTCTATGAGAGCTTCAAATAAGTTCGTATCTTAACAATAGCTGCCAACATTTATTGAACACTTGCTACATGCTGAGCACTACGCTAAGTACGTTATACATTGTTTCATTTGACTCTAACAACTTATAAAGAAGGTATAATTACTTTTCTATTTTGAAGAGGGGAAAACAGAAACTTAGCTTAAAGAAATATGCTTGTTCACATAGCTAGCAAGTGATAGAAGTGGGCAAATCTGGTTCTAGATCCCCTACTCTTAGCCAGGTACAAAACTAAAACTCATGTCAGCAAAATATTTATCACCTAAATAGAAACAAATGATCAAAGGCTTAGAACCTTTAGCAGCATTAGTAGAACAAGCAAAACATTGCCATTAGTAGGACTTTTAGTTTGCTGACATCCAAGCTGCCAGCAGGTTTCCAATGATTAAGGAACTGATAAGAGACTCAGGAAGACTTGTTTTTAAATCACATGAGTGCTCCTTTAGTTGACCTGAAGATTCATTATTTGAGAGATGGCATCCAGGACAAAGAAAGAGATCTTCCCAGGCTACCTTGGTGGTCAAGTATTGCTATATCATAAGTTTGATTCTAGGAAGCAAATGAGACATTGACCAACTGAGTTAGGGGGTACCATTCAGGAAACTGAAATGAAGGACCCCCTAAAAATGAGGAACACTTGATTAAAAAAACAGCATAATTAGCCTAGAACAGAAGAAAGTTAGGGAACATATTAGAACTGCTTATGAATACTTGATGGGCAACCATATTAAAAAAGATATCTTACTTTTGACTTAAAGAGCAGAATAAAATTCAACTTGGAAAAGTTAAAGAAAGAAAAATTTTATTTAAAGAAAATATGTAATGATTAGAGCTGTAAAAAAACAAAATGACCTGCTTGATACAGTAGTGAGTTTCCTATATCATTAAATGTATTCAAAATTGACAGATCCTTTAACTAAAAAAAGAGAAAACACTCAAGTAATAAAAATAAAAAATGACAGGAAACATCACAATTAGTACAAAAGAAATATTAAAAAATAATAAATCAATCCTGGCATAAGAGATTCAGGGTGATTTTTGAGGTCATTTCTAACTTTAATATTACCCTACAATTTAGAAAACAAAGAATTGGAATCATTTTTTCTTAATTACCCTTAGCTAATTATTTGTAATCACATAAAATCTAAATTTTCTGAAAATAAGTTCTTCCTGGGCAGCCTCCCTTCAAAGGCCAACCCTGAATATTTGGCATAGACAGTAGGTAGAAAAGAGATGAATTGGAGTGGAAAAAGCATTCATCATCTAAGCTCAAAAAAGGCAACCCCTGACCTTGGAGTAAGGGACAGCTGTTTTCAGCAGAAAATATAAAATGTTATGCAGTTGTGGAAAATGTTATAGGGAAGGAGGGCCAATTAAAAAGAAAAAAGAATGTATATTAGAGAAGGATACATGTGATCTTCTCAGAAAGACTTTCCAAATCAATGGACTATCAGCTACAAAAAAGTTAAGAATGTGATGTATTGAAAATAGGAAAGATAGCAAAAGGTAAGAATACAATGGGATTTTATTTCAATATATACTTTTAAAATCTTGGACAAATATTATGTATAACTGTTATCAATAGGCATGTTCATCTAATATTATTGTTTTGGCAACCTGTTCATCACTTTTAGCATCTCATTGCTCTGGTTAAGTTTACTATTCTAGGTGAAAATGTAAACCCTAATTGCTTTAAGTCAGAAATGCAGTAATAACTAATTTGACAAAGTAAGCAGAATTTTTCTGCTGAGGCTGGTGTTTGTCTGTTGAAAACAAAACGTTTTGGTTATCTGATTTGTAGCTTCCCCCATGCATGAGGTGTATTAGATAGTAATTAAGAGGTCAGGCTCTGTGGTTAGACTGCCATCATTTGAATGTCAATTTAGCCTGACCTTGAGGAAGTCACTTAACTTCTCTGTGTCTCATTTATATGTACAATGGGTATGAAAATAGTAGGCTTGTTGTGAGAAACAAATTAAGTAATATATACATAAAGTAAAGCATTTAAGACAGTGCCTGGCCATAATAGACATGCAATAATTTATAATAATTATTATTTTCATCATCGGCTTTAAATAAGCAGTTTCATTCTACTGATCAGACTGAATTGAATTACTTCTTTAAGTATTATATAGACAGAACCTAAGAATAACTAAATCCTCTTTATTAGGCATAGAATGATTTATATATAAACAACAATGGCAATGTTACTGACATTAATTCATTTTAAACATTGGTAATGCTAGGTTAAAGAATGGAAAGAGTGGTTATCCAAATTTTATTGAAAATTCTCATGAAAAATTCACATCAGAAATAATTGCTCCTGTTCAATGCATATCATTTTGATGTGAAGTGTAATTGTCCTTCCCAGTACCTGTATGTTAGCTATTTGAAGAACAGTAGAGTGAAGTTAAAAATAATGTCACATTTTATCTTCTTGAGTCCTCTGCAACTGTAACAGCTGACTAGCAAGGCTGAGATTTAACGACAAATGATGATGAATGATTTGGAATGATTACAAAAGTTAAAAGAAAGTGTTCTTAGAGAATAAATGCATGTGTATGTGTATGGACTTACGCATTCACATTGCTTGACAGTGTGGATTCTAGAACAGGTTTGTGCACTGGAATTCTCTACTGACATTTTCAAGGTTCTCAAGCTGTGCTGTCCAATATCGTAGCCCCCAGTCCTATGTGACTGTTTACTTTGAATTGATTAGATTGTAGTAACATTAAATTTTCATTCCTCAGTTGTTTCAAGTGCTCGAAAGCCTCATGTGGACAATGGCTACTGACTGAACAGTGCAGATATAGAACAGTTTTTCTCATGACAGCATTCAAATGGACAATGCTGGTGGAGGTAGGAATGGGAGAGGGTGTGAGGGAAGAAAATATCTCTCAGAATAGGGGAAATGATGTGGCTGACAGAATGGTAAAGTTGTTGTTTAAACATTGGAGATGGAGGAATCATTATTAACAAGTGAAGCATCATTTTCATTCTGTGGACAAAGAGACTGCTGTACAAAAGGTAATAAGTTGCCATGATAATGTGCTTTTTCCTGTCTGCAGTGAGGCAGACTGAAAGGTCCTGGTGTGAGTGAGGCAAACCACCTGGGATTGTTATGATTAGAGAGAAATTCACTTCAGCAGGAAGCTTGGCATCCAAAATGCCAAGATTAAAGACAATGAAAAACAACCAAAAAAAAAAAAAAAAAAAAGACTTCCAGAATTTCGGCCAACAGCCCTAATCATAAATTCTTTTAAAATGCAATTCGCTGAAAGAGATCTCTGATAGCAATAAGCTGCAAGCACTCTTCTTGCTACCGCCCTCTGTCAAGCACGGATGAATATTTATATCAGGTTATTTTAATCATGTTTTTCTCGATGTGACATAATTCTACATAATTTATTTTCCCTTCTCGGGTGTTAAGAAAAGGTCTCTTTTTTCTCGCCCCACTGTCAAGTCTAAAACTTTTTTCTATTCCTTTTCTGGCCCTGAGACAAAACAGGACACAGGATGACCCAGAGAGGTGACTGCACTGGCATGTGTTACCATTGAAAATCAATGCCCTTGTCCTTGGCACATTCTATGGAATGTAATGGTCTGGAACGCAAAGCCCTGCAACAAGAAGTGAGGGACCAGAGGGAATCCATGGAGTGAGAATGTCAGGTTACAGCAAGTCTGTGTGGGTCTAATACACTGAGTATGAAAGAGACTACCAGGGCAGATGCACTCTCTGAGCTGGGCTCAAGGTGGCCATTCTAGCAGTGAATTTGGAATTCAATAGAAATTCATCAATCTACTTTCATGGTAGGTAGAAGGTGGGAGAAATGGTGGGAAGGGCAGGCTGCAGGGAAAAAAGAGAACAAGCAGAACAGAGACAGGGATAAAGACAGATAGCGACATAACACAACAGATGGCCTGAGAGACAGGGACAGACATACAGACAAATTGACAGAGGCACAGACAGAGAGAAAATGATTCCTGATTTCTTGTTTATTTCCTTTTCTGAACCCTCAGTAAATCTCTTTCCAATAGAGATTTTTCAGTGTATTCAACATTTATGTTTACTCTGAATAAAAACTAGGAAATTCTGCATAATGAACACAATTCAAAACCAAAAATAGGATGATATTTTTGAGAAAGACATCTATTTAGCTTTAAGAGGAATTGATACAATTGGAAAGATATTAATAAACACCAGCACAGAAATCACTAGTCTATCACTGAACGCAGTTTCTCTCCCATTCCAGAAACACAAGCTCTCCATTTTAGTTATGCTCTGACAAGCTATTTGAAAAAAAGTAATGTTCTTCAGAAGCGAAACAAGAGCAATTTCAGGACCTGGCACTCTCCTTCTTTAACTATCATTATGAAATGACTAAAAATCAAATGAAGCGAAGCAACATTTGCTGGTCTTTTCTAAGCATGGGTTAATGATTGCCAAACCAGTGTGCTTGCTTTTCCTTTTGTCAGTTGTCAGTTTCAACCCTTCTTGTGTGTGTATTGTGAGTGTGTGTGTTAACTTTTTTCTAAAGGTATAAATAGAGAATTCTGGAGCATTATGCAAAAGTTGGGCTCAGTCAGGGTTATAGGAATTTCTATTGTTTACCCAGGGGCATTGAAATGTTTGGATAAAATAAGACGTCGAAGATATGGGTGTGGTGTGAAGTGCTGGAGTTGTTCCAGTTTGGACCAAAGTACTGTCTGTTGCATACTTCTAGGGCTAGGATGCTATTAGGGAAGTCTGGGGAGTCTGGAAGTGGTTTTCAGGGTCCACACCCTTTTACTCTAAATAATCTCTTTTCTTCTGTACTTACCTGAAGTTTATTACATGCTCACTATTAACCACATATTATAATCTTCAGATTCCACTGAAACTAATGCATCACAGTGTGTAAGAACAAAGATGCAAATAAAATCTATCTAAAATGTCCAGCTTCACAGTGCTGTGATATTTGCATTTTATAGAAAACATTTTAAAATCATTTTAGTAAGTGGAATCCATTTTCCTCCACAAACTGTTAATACTGAATTCTTAATAGCTTCCCTAGGGTTTTGTGTCTTGCTATGAAGCCTTTAGTGATTTCATCATTGTTAAGGCACAGTAAACAATCACAGTTTATGTTCACAAGCGTAAAACTCTCAATCTATTACTCATCCTAGTTTTTATATTTTGAAGATAAAAAACTTATTTTTTATGCAATCTGAGTGTGAGACAATACTAAATCAGTTTATAAGCCTGGCAAATATTGGTATAAACATTTCTAAAATGTTTTAATGTATAGTATCAGCATTTTGAACTGTTATAGAGATAATTATTATGCTTCTAAATTTCTTTTTTTTAAAATGATATTATTATTTTCCTTTGTTGGAGTTAGCACTAATTTTTGTTTCTGGTTCTTATCCTTCGTTGAACAAAAGACCATGTCAATTTGACCCTCTGATAAGTGACTCCTCAAAACCTTGAATTTTCAGCTTTGATTCCTAAAATCTTTAAAAAAATATATTATAGATCTATATTTAAGCCTAGTACAAACACGACAAAGTTATGAAATAGATAACCATAATACACAAATCCATTGTTTTTACAATTGTAAAATATATGTTTACCGTATACAAAAAAGGAAACTATCGATATATACAGAAATAAAATTAATATATTATTGTAATCTCTTAAATATATATCTTGATTCTAGTGTTGAATGTTCTTCTGCTTTTTTCTATAATTATGTAATACGTAAAAAGCAATATGTTTTTAAAATTGTAGAAGACTACTATATATAAGGTTTAAGAGCTGCTTTTTATTGAAATTGGTATTACATCTTTAGCATTTTCTTGCTTTTTTCCTGCTCTTTCTAAGGATGACTCTACATTATATTTGCTGTCTAAATGAGCCACAATTTATCCAACTATACTGCTATTGTGAGCAATTTGGTTGTTTACAACCTTTTAAAAAAATTAATCAATGATCACCCTTTTCTGAAATCTTCTATTAAACTTCTGATTATTTTATTACACTACATTTCTCAAAAAGAATTAGAAGTTTAGAGAGTATCATAATCAACCATAATTACTCATTTAATTGAAATTATACTAAGCCTATAAAATAATATAGGAAAAAATTCATATCCTAAAATTCTATTTGTTTTCCTTTTTGTGGTGTCTCAAACAGTTCTTAATATGGATCGCTTATATTTTTATTTTTCTTAATTGAATTTCTTTCTCTCTTATAATCTTTAATAGGATTACAGAAAATCTATTAGTTTTTGTACATTCATTTTTATACCTGGTGCCTTATTGACTTTCCTTCTTGGGGCTTTTGCTATTTAGTACCTAAAGGTGCATTGTTATATACTTACTGCAGAAATATTATACGAAATTAATTTTAATTTTGCTCTGTCCTGTAATTTTCTTTTTAAAATATTTTTATTTCTAACTATATCCTGTTATATTTGTCTTGTTTCAATTCTCCTGTTATATGCACATGCCAACATCAAATGGCTCTTACTTTCAATAGATGCAAATAATAGAGTCCTTGCCTTGCTCTTAATGGCTATACTTCTAGTGTTTCTCTGTTAAATATGAAAGACGCTGAATAGGCTGATATTTTCAGATGCTTATTTTTTATCAGGATAAAAGAACATCTTTCTTTTGTTAGTACACAAAAATTTTTTTTAGCATTTTACATGTAAAATTTTAATGAAATTACTTTTTTGGTATCTATCAAGATGTCACATGTTTTTTCATTTGATGTACTGATATTACTGAATTAAACATTTTCCTTCATATTTCTTTTTAAAACATTTTTTCTGAATTAAATCTTACTTGTTATATTGTTATGGTATATTTTCATACATTGTTGAATATATTTAATAACATCTGATTTATGTCTATTATATATATGTGTGTATTATGTGTTAGCATATATGTGATTTTAGCATGTAGTATTTTTATACTTACATTGCTTATCTTCAGTTTCTGAGATTTAATGCCTTCAAAGTAAGGAAGTTTCATTTGTTGTTGTTGATTTTCTACACTCTGGATAAGTTTAGCATTTGCTAGAATTCACCTGTAAAACTGTCTGGATCTGGAGTTATTTAGATAGTTGTTTTACAAAATACTAGCTTCTCCAAAGATTAATTGATTTATTCAATTGATATTTGTTGAGTCTCATCTACATACTGTGTATAGTGCTGAATGGGGAATCAGAAAGCCAGACATTTATGGTCCCCATTATCAGGGAATTTGAAACCTAGGCAGACAGCCAAAATTAAATAAGTAATCTCTAGAATGACTCAAGGTATTTTTTTTTATTAGCACTTTTTATACAATTTTGGGGGGTATTTCATGGATTAACAAAAATAATGAGTTCTCTTATGGTAGGGCATAAACACGTGTGTGTGTGTGTACTTTATACACATTCTAGGGTGTGTGTGTGTACTTTATACACATTCTAGGGTGTGTGTGTGTGTGTGTACTTTATGCACATTCTGGGGTCTGGTGTGTGTGTGTGTGTACTTCATACACATTCTAGGGGGAGTTACAGACCCTTTCTGAGGATCTGATGGAAGTACCGTTCCCAGAAAAGTTCACAGTTACACACACATGTAAATAATAATTCGCATAGAGCTCAAAGATTTCTCAATACTCAAAAAACCCACCCACAAATTTTAGGTTAAATAATATTTTTTCTATGTCACTATTTTCTTTTTGTCTCCTCGATTTAGAAGTATCTGAAAACATTTAATGTGCACGTAACTTCTGTTTTTTTCATTTTGTCTTCCTTCATTTGGGCCGCGCTAACAAAATACCATTGCTAAGCCAGCTTATGAACAACAGAAATTTATTTCTCACAGTTCTGGAAGCTGAAAGTCCAAGATCAAGATGACCATAGATTCACTGTTTGATGAGGACTTGTTTTCTGACCCATAGATGATGCTTTTTTCACTGTGTCCTCATATGGTAGAATGGGCTAAGCTAGCTCTCTGCCATTATAAAGGCCGCTAATCCCTCATGATCTAATCACCTCTCAAAAGCTCAATCTCCTAACCTCATCACCTTGGGAGTTGGGAATCCTTTAACTTTTCTTAAAAGAAGTTAAAAAGATGTATCTCAGATGTATCTCTTAGTTGAATTTTTTATCAACTCAAATCATGAGAATTTTAGATAATACTACTATTTAAGAGTTGTCGCGAGGATTAAGGAATTTAAAAAATTTACATTATGTAGGTTAGCATATAGCATAATTTCAGGCATATATTAAGAAGTAATAAACATTTAATATTATCATTATCACTACTTATTTAATATGAGTTTAAACAATTTATGGTGACTCATATAATGAATCTGTGGTCTTATTTTTGTCATCTGGAGTTTTTTTTCTATTTTTTCTACATTTTCTGTATTTTGCTAGACTATAATTTCTTGCACAGTATGTGGCTTGATGTTCTTCTTCTGTGAGGAACCAGTACATAGTTTGTGTTTAATTATACTTAGTGGTTATCTTTACAAATTTCAAAACTAATCACTTAAAATGTAAAATATTACTAACATACGGAAAACTACAGAAAGTACTCTAACTGACAACAGACACTAATACTGCAGTCAGATTTAACAGACATTACCATTTTGCTCTACTTGTTTCATATCTTTCTCTTAAACAAACAAAACATTACATGCAGAGCCAAAGGCCAGCTCCAGGCCTCCCAAAGAGAAACACTATCCTGAATTGGTGGGATTTTTTCCCATGCATGCTTTCAACTTTTCATTGTAAGAATCTGTATTCCTGTAATTATCAAGTTAATTAGTGTTCTTGAAACACCCCATTATAAAATTAGGAGCTTAGCATTTTTGCACTGCACTACTCAATTTCTTAATTTTGTTTCATCTCTGAATCAGTTGGTGTACATTTTAAAGTAATTTAAAAATGATATAGAGATATTATATTTCCACACCAAAGAATAGCTGAGAAAAGCTTTTAAAAACCTTCAGAAGAGAAAAGAGTTAATAAACATATCTCAGAATGTTATTCCCAGCTAGAAATATTACAGACGTTGTTCCATTGGCCATTTGCCCTTAGTATTACAGAGAAGGCAATCAGCAATCAGCATCCCTCCTATCTGCCCATTTCTATGCTTTTTCTTAGTTTTGCAACTTTCAAATATGTTCAGTATATTTCTAGACAAGAATATATTTTTATTGATTCTTCTATATTATGAACTCACTTTTGATCTGTTTTCTCATGTTAACTTTAAGCTCCAGTTATGTCTGTAATCATTGCTTCTGTTCAAAATTTTCAGTTTCTTCCTAATGAACACATGTAGTTACTAGCCTAGGTAAGGGAGAGCACTCTCTGCCTATTTATCTCTTGGGTTCTTTCACACATTTTTCTTTTTTCTCTAAATTTCTGGTCATTCTATTTTTTTAATGTACATTTTATACATTTCTCAAGTTTGTTTACCATATTGTTAATTTCAATTTTTATTGACTTGTTATTTCAAACCATCCAGTTCTGATTTCAATTTTTATTTTCATAAGTTTCTTTGCAATCAGTCCTCAACTCATCCATAAGTTTTTGTCAAATATTCTACTGTCTTTCATTTCAAGCCATTCTCTTCTATTGCTTTTTTTCTTTTTTCATATGTATAGACAATGTGATCTTAAGTAGTATTGAAAGTACAAAGAATTTTCTAGAGTTTACTTTGTTACTTATCATCAATGGCTATTAGAGGTCTTTTCTTCTATCTCAATTTTTTTTTCCCAAGTTTGTATCATTTTCTAGACTGGGTCTTCCTTTCCTTAATCTCTTTGTATTTCTGTTTCATCAACCTTGGAAAGGGAGTAAACTGACTCAGGCTTTGTGTTTATTAACTGATGTGATGTGTAGACGCCTCTTTCCTTACTCTCTGTTCACAAGGGTGCTGGTCAAATATTTAGACACTCATTTGTACGACTTTTACCCTAATTTTTGATATCTTTTAATCTTTTTTCTGTATGGGCCTTCTGGATTGAAACAAGATAGTGTCTTATGTCAACTGTTTTATTGTCTGATACAAAAAGATGAAGCACATGGCGGAAAAAGTATCTGCTGATACAAAATTTTTTTTGCCTCCTTCTATCCCTCCCTGATCCAGTTCTTTACCTGTTGGAACTACACATTCCAGAATACAATGAATCACAGCTTGTCTTCCCGGACATCTCATCTATTTATTTTCAGAAAGGTAAGTCTCAAACTGAGTGTAGAAAGAGGGACAGATATAAAATGGTAGGAGAAAAGGTTGGTTGCCCTAATCAGCACATGTTTAGTACAGAGACCCCATGGTTGTCAGATTGATACAAATTCTATTATTTCTTGTCCAGGGGCCAAGAAATAATCACAATGGAAGACAAGACAATCACAATGGAATTTTTTTTTTTTTTTTTCCTATCCACAGGTAGGTTAGTTGTTGTCTTCTGCTTCTGGTTCATTACCTATGGTGTTTTCCAATTCAATTTTATCACAATCTTATAGTTTTAGAAGATGATGAGAAGATTGATGGGTAGTTCTGCTTTTGAATGGTAGCATAGACTTAAAGTTAGCATTTGTCTCAGCTTTGAGTCAAAGAGCTATAAACAGAATAGGAACTTGTTTCCCTGTCAGTAAGAGTCTGGAAGCACTCTAGGCTGAATGGCTTTGATACCCAAGCTCCCAGAGTCCAGCCTCCTTCTATCTCATTGCTCTGTTGTGGCTTCCATTCTCAAGGTCACATCACAGTCCAATATGGGCACTGTTACCCAGTGCACTCAAATTCTAGTCAACAGCAAAGAAGAAAGGACTAGGAAAAATGGGCAAAGGATATGCACAAGCTGCATTTTAAGGGAGATTCCAATAAGTTTCCATTCCTACTTACATTTTCTAGACTAGAGCTTAGTCACAGAGCCATGACCACTTTGAGAGGAGGGCTAAGCCGGGAAGTAGAGTCTCCTTGTGAACAACAGTATACCTACCTAAAACTAAGGATTTTAACACTAAATAAACAAAGAAAGAAGGGAGAATAGGATAGCTAGCAGACTCTGCCACATTTGTGGCTTTTTACCTTTCAGGGCATATTGCCATATGATTTGAACAGATAATTGGGAGAAGTTGAATTAATGGCTGGTAACCAGACCTCATTTTAAACCAAAATAGAAACTCGTTTTCATCCTTTAGATATGTCAAACAATTTTCTCTTTTAATAACCTTATATTAGAGGATTTTTATACCACTCCATGCTTATACATTCTAATGAGGAAAGTTTCTAGTATCACACCTGTTTGGTGACACCAAGATCCTGATTTGCCTATGAGAAAGCCACTTAAGCATCCTTCAGAGAAATATCTATTGTCCTATTCTTCTGAGAGTGTTTTATTGTGTCTAAAAAATGCTTTAAGCAAGCAATATATGCATGGCCCATGCTTGTCGATAGTTTCAAGTGGTCCAGTCAGAAACAGCTGTTAAGTCTGAGTGAAAGACGAGATTACAGGTCAGATGTGATCACAGGGTATTGAGAATGGCCCCAATGCTCCTAATCTTTTCCTTGTCTGTACCCATAATTCCACCTGACAGTCTCCATCCATCAAGTCTAAATTATTCAACCTTATATCACACTGTCTTTCTGAGAAAACGCACTTTAAATCACCATAAACTTGTCCTTTGTTCATATCACCTTTTATGTTTAATTGGTCCATCCATTACCTCTCTAGCAAATACCTTCAGCTTCATCAAGACAAAATTTTCATTGTGAAAATCAAGAGTGATTTTTCCAACAGGTGGTCTCCACTGTCTAATCATTAAATGTAGCCCAGGTAATATTTGCATCCTCTAACCTACACCTGAGCCACAGATCACAGTTGGGATAGCTCTAGATCACTGGAAACTGATTTTTAAAATCTCAACCCTGTCTTTGCTTACTATGCCAATTATTCATCCCATTAATACTCAGCTCACACCATACAGTGGGCAAGTAAACTTTCTGCAATGGATTGCCCCCTATCTCCTTGGTCGTTGGCAAGTCATCCTTCATCAAATACGGAATTAACTCCACATTTGTGCTCTTACTTTATTTTCCCTGCCCACTTACCCAAAGCGTTCAAAAACTCCAAAGTCCATTTTCTTAAAACAAAGCAGGAGAACAAGAATTAGGATAAGGGTATTGTTAAGGATTAAATGAAAGCTCCCATGTTGAATCCCTGACCTCCTGTGTGGCTTTATTTGAGATGGAATCGCTAAGGAGTTAATTAAGGTTAAGTTAGGATGAAAGAATGGGGCTCTGATCTATATAAAAAGAGACACCAGAGAGCTTGCTTTCCTTCTCCATCCACATAAACACACACACATAAGAAAAGGCCTTGTTAGGATACCACTAGAAAGTAGATGTTTACAACCAAGGAAGAGAGTCCTCGCCAGAAACCAAATCATTCTGCACCTTGATCAGGAACTTCAAGCCTCCAGAACTGTGAAAAAACAAATTCCCTCTGTTTAAGCCACCAAGTCCATAGTGCCATATTATGGCAGCCTGAGTAGACTAACATGGGTATATAAAGGTGCTGAAGAGAGTCTCCAAACCATGACTGGAGGAGGATGAGAGGGAAGGCTTGAACACCTCACTTGGTGAGAAGTGGCACCATGTGGCATAAATACTGAAGACAGCCCGGACATTCCCTGCTTATTCTTTGCCTTCATCAGGGAAGACTGGTTACCTTAATCACCTCTGGTCAGACTCAATTGACTGCTGGAATCACTGGGCAGGGGTCTGAGGGTGCTGTCTTCATTACCCTGAAAATGTTTGTCCCCCTTGCCTTGATATGGTGGGGCTCTGTTATTATTCACATATTATTTCTTCAATTTTGACTTAGAGATAAAGAATGGGACAGAGAATGAGAGGACCTAGTGTCGGACTCTGGTTGAACAGGACTGAAAGCTAAGGCTTTAATAAGGAGGTGGTCATAATGAGAGTCATGTCACTACAGATCCAAAGTTTACATCATGTCTAAAGTAGTGATGCAGTTATAAATATAAAAGTGCACCAAAAAAAAAAAAAGACTAAAAGAAATCTTCTAACGCGTTGCCTGAGGTAAGCTAAGTATGTTCAACTGAAAGGCTGTTTTCTAGCTGCTTTGTTCTGGAGTATTTCTTGTATTATTTTATAATCAGAAAACAGGCAAAACAAAAATGACATGCACATATTTAAAATTTTAATTTTATGAACTAGTATCTCTACATCCTAACTTCTACTGCTATATGAGTTTACTTTCTTCCCTGCATTTTTGCAGCTTTGTGACATTGTAAACACATGTGACTTGCATACCAAATGCATTTGTGTCATCACTTGTGAGGCAGTCTATGTTTGAGTAAGTTTTTCATATTTTCATTTAATAATACACATTATTTCATGAACTGTGTTTTCTTCTTCTACCATATTACTGAGGAAATCTGTTAGAATGAAAGCTCTGCTTTTCTAGGAACATGTCCTGTTTTGAATCAAGAATAATTTGCATTCTTAACACGGCAGGAATTTGTGGGAATTTCTGTGCATCCATATCTTAAAAAGATCTCCATCTCCACAGGCAGATGTAGAATGTTGAATATTTAGCATTTGCTATTAGAGGATTGCTATTTATATTTGTAATGTAAGAAGTTGACTGCTTGTTAGTGTGCATTCCGCTACTCCACCGACTTAGTTGTTATTGTTGCAGTTGTCTTGGCAGTAACCTGGTTATTTTTTCAAAGTAGGAATCTATGACTATCAAACCAGCATGTAGTCTTCAAACAGAAGCCCAGCGATCTATTCCTGCCTCAGCAGTATGAGCCCGTGACCCCAGGAAGCAGGGTGTAGGAAGAGCCCATGCACCTTAGGTTTCTTTAAATGATAAGCAGTTAGCCTCTTCTAAATAGTGAACAATACAGTCTGGTGGCTATCCTAATTGCCCCCAACCCCCTCAAAAAATACAAAACATGAAACAAAACTGGCAACTACTGATAATATAAGCTCTGCTGTCAGAAACAAAACTGCAAGCAACAGATTGAAGGCACAACCGTGCAAAGATGCATCTCAAGAGGGATAATTAAAACACATATGCACACCCAGAGAAAAATAGATTTTTTGTTTTCCCTGCCCCAAATCCTCTTGTATTTTCAACAAGTAATAAGACAGGAGAAAGTGGTTGCATGCTAGAGTGCCTCTAAAATTGGCAATTAATAAGGATGTGTTTTGACTGAGATTTTCTTCCTGCCAAATGTTTAAATATATCATTCTGTTTACCTCTACCCACATTCTGTCTGCTTCAGGGAAGAGTTCTCGGTCCTTTTGACTTCCCTGACACCAGACATGCACAGGGGACCTTTCATAAATGAAAAGATTTGTCTCTGCGTGTACTTACCTTCACGGATATAGAAACAGAGAGCTGAAACTGTGAGTCAGAGTGAGCTTTCCTTACCGATGTGTGCCCTAGGTGTTGGTTGGATTTCTGTTGAATCCTTCATCTTTGAGGTATGTGCATGTGTGTGTGTCAGAGATAGAGAGAGAGAGAGACAGAGAGAAAGAAACAAAAACTGAAAATCATAATCCTCCATTGTCTTGCTCTTGTCACCGTTTATTAGGATATGCCTGTAGATGAAGAGTAGCATTGCCATCCCTACACAAAAGAGGCTTGTAACTAGATCAAGAAAGACTAACATCCAAAAGTGCCAGTCTTTTTCTTCCCTCTCAGTTACATTACATTCAAATCCTGGGATTTTGATTGCTGACAGTAAGAACACATCTATCCAGGTACATTCATTCTTTTCTGAGGAATCGCTGAAAAGGGATGCAGATAAAGTGACAATGGTGGAAAGGTGGAAGGCTGGATGAAGCCTCAACATTGCCATTAGGAGGGAATTTTTAAGACTTCTGCCAGCTGTAGCGCCTCATTATCCAGATCACTCTAAAGAAGTCTAAAGACTGCGTTAATCCAAATTTAAGGTCTTTTTAAAACCGATTTATTCCTTCAATAAATATTTATTGGACACTGACAATGTGCAAAGCATTCTGGAAGATAGACAATGCATAACATAGTCTTTTCTCTCAAGCTGCTTATGATTGCATAGGGGAGGATTTTATATATATATATGCAAATAACTATATTATTTTATTCAGAACTCTTTCAGTTGCAAATGACAGAATCCAAATGCAAAGTCACTTAAACAGAAAATAAATTTATTGGTTCATGTAACTGAAAAGGCTGTGAATACATCTTCAGTTACAGCTCAATTCAGGGGCTCATTTGATATAATTACTTCTCTCTGTCTCTGTCTTTCTGTCTCTCTCGCTCTCTCTCCTTTCTCTCTTTTTCCCTCGTTCACTTTATTTCTTGGGTTTTAGGGTCGTTGGATCAACCATCGTAGACAGGGATAACATGATTGTTCAGTAATGGTTATTTAGCCTGGGCATCTAAAATAGTATGTGGACTTCAACGAGTGTTTATTAAACATTTGCTAAACAAGTAAACTTTTCAGTAGCTCAGAATGATATAAAATGAATTACAAAGATTTTTTACCAAAAGATAGGCAACACGAATTTTAGCAAATGCAATAACCCAAAAAAATTTTTAGTGAACACCTCTCTGCAGTTCTCAATCATAACAGAAAATAGGAAAGTGTAAGATTCTAGAGATAGAAGCATTGAAAGCATGGAAATACAAGCATATGAAGAACTGAAGTGGCTGACAGCAGGGTCCACAATTGGGTAGTGAAACAAATGAGGACAGAAGCAAGCTCCTGGACTGTGAGAATGGGAAAACGGTCAGGGGATCAGAGATTATGGGGAAAAAATCAGAGCAGATTGAATAGGAGTTAGAAAGTGAAGTTAAAGTGATTGTGAGCCCTATGTGGGGATGAGTCTGAGGCTGGTCTTTAAGTGTGGCTGCGTTGCTAGGAGACTGAAACGGAGAAGGAGCAAAGGTCACCTGGAGCTGAAGGGACTGAGGCACTAAAAGGTCAGGGTTTGAGATGAATCTTAAACTTGGAACTGTAAAGTCTTAAAGTCATACAGACAAAACCAATTCTAATGAGGAGGGAGTTGGAGTGAGCTGAAGATGGACAGAATTATCCCTGGAGCTGAGCCCTCTTTGGAGTGATGTGCTTTGTCCACTACCATTTGTAAACTGTGCTAACCGGATCATCTGAGTCTGCCCTGGCTACAGACAGATCACAAGATTCTCAGCTAGGCAGAAGGCATAATCAAAGATTGTCTGGTGGACTGGAAGGCTGTCAATAAGTGGGTGGGCTTAATAGTGTATTGCTCTGTGTTTTGAGTCTCAAACCTTTTTTTTCTGTTGGGGGAATGGAATTTTGCTCATGGCCCAGCTGGAGTGCAATGGTGCAATCTTGCCTCACTACAACCTCCACCTCCTAGGTTCAAGCGATTCTCCTGCCTTGGTCTCCCCAGTAACTGGGATTACAGGGGCCCGCCACTATGCCCAGCTAATTTGTTGCTGTTGTTGTTGTTATTTTTAATAGACACGGGGTTTCACCATGTTGGCCAGGCTGGTCTCGAACTCCTGACCTCAGGTGATCCACCTAGTTCAGCCTCCCAAAGTGCCAGGATTACAGGCGTGAGCCACCACGCCCTGTCTAAACCTCTTTTAAATACCTGAGGACAGAAAATTTTTCCCACAGTCCCAGAGACAGCCCTATGAGGTGCCCCAAAGCTCGGGGTAATTTCCGCAATTATGATACCCTGGGAAAAGTTAGTCCCTACTTAAATAATAATAACCTATCTCTTGCTTCACTCCCACCATTTTCTAAACATTTACGTTTTCAATTTATGTCAAAATTTTTCTTGATAATGATTTTTCATTATTCATTCATGCAATGATATGGATATACATATATATATATATATATATATATTTTTTTTTTCTAACCCTTTCCATTAGAATGTAAGCTTCATGTGGGCAGAAATCTTGTCCAGTTTGTTTAGTTTTACTTTCCCAGCCCCATGATCTGCGTTTTCAAAAGAGAAGTTGAATAAGCACACGCGCGTGCGCACACACACACACAGAATTTTTAGTTAAACATTTTTTGTACAAAAGGATAAAAAACAAAGTCAGTGCAATACCAGATAACATTCCTTTTTTTCTGCTAAGTTGTTTGCTTTAGTAGTATTTAAAGGATATAAAAATGCAAAATGGTAAGGAAGTAAATTGCATGGTTTATCCCATTGTCTTATCACACCTGTAATTATTTCTGTTTTAGTACCTCTTACTTTTTGCCTAAAGGAAATATAGTTAATTCTCTTTCTCTCTCCATCCTCCTGCTTCTTCTTTTCTTACCCAAGCTCATGCAGGCACATTCATATACCACATATTCCTTCTTAAACCTATTTGCCAGATCTATGATTTTCATGTGAGTATTCTGATTTACCCTCTCAGGTACCTACTTCCTCTGATTTGCATCATTAATGGGAATAATGAAATTTCTAAATTCAGTACTGCTCTGGCTGTATCTTTATAATCATCATCACATTATTAAAATAATTAAAACAAAATGCTCAGCTGCTTGCAGTGCAGTGCTTATGAGGTCAAGGTAATTGGTTCAGTCTCTGGATAGGCCAGCTGGTATTCACAGAGGGGGAAAATGGTTTTCTGGCTACAAACTGCACCCTTAACCTCAACCAGTCAACTTACAAAGGCATAGCATTGGTTACAAGCAGACTGGGTTGAGAGAAAGGGAATGAGTGTCAGCAAATCCACAACTGAGGTTAGATTAAGGCCACTCTACAAATGAGTCCAGTTATTTTTGACCCATAATGAAGAAGGCAAGCTTAGTCAGCAAGTATTATAGAATTAACTATAAAACTGCCTAGTAAATATATTTTAAGAATATAAGAATAAATCAGACAGAATTAGTCAAAGGTAAAGATAAATATTAGATATTAAGTACCATTTTGCGATGATAATACCAGGAATTGTGCTAACCTCTTTAATAACATTAGTTCATTTGAAGGCCTCTTCATGCAGCTGTACAGGTAGTACACTGCTCAACTTTAGATGGAGCCTTTTACTTACACTATGATGGCAATGTACCACATAGGGTCATTGACTGGTTAATCCTTTCATCAGTTCTATGACATAATCACTACTACCTACTGTCCCCCTGTACAAATAGGGAAACTGAGATTAATAGTGGATAAGTAATTGGCCCAAGTCTAACAGTTAACAAGTGGTGAAGATAGAATTTACAGCTACTAAGGAAATCTTTAGAATGGGGAAACAAAAATATTTACTTACTGTTTTGGCAGGATAATGTAATAAAATCTAGGAGAAACTCTCTGAGACCAAAAAAGAAAATATCTTCGTTACCTTCAGGAAAGTCAATGGGGAAAATAAAGATGGTACAGGATCATAGGAGATGACTTTTTAAAAGAGTCCAGAATGCAAGACAGAATGAAAATGCACTGATCTCATCAGTAACATTAAATAACATCCTTATCACAAAACATCCTTCTTAGGAGAACACTTTAGTGAGAAATAGGTGTTAGGACTCATCTGTCACCATTTTCAAGGCCTGGGATTATTCTACCCTTTACTTAGGATGGAGAAAATTAACAGACTATTTGATATAGTTTGGATGTTATCACCTCTAAATCTTATGTTGAATTACAATCCCCAGTGTTGGAGGTGGGGCCTGCTGGGAGGGGACTGAACATGGGAGCATATCTCTCATGAATGGCTCAGCACCATGCCCTCGGTGATGAGTGAATTTACGAGAGATCTGGTTGTTTAAAAATGTGTGGCATATCCTCCCCTCCCTGTGCTCCAGCTCTTGCCATGTGTTATGCCGCTCCCTCTTCACCTTCCACCATGATTGTAAACTTCCTGAGGCTTTCCCAGAAGCCCAGTAGATGCCAGGACCATGCTTCCTTTAAAGTCTGCAGCACTATGAGTCAACTAAACCTCTTTTCTAAATAAATTACCCAGTCTCAGTTATTTCTTTACAGCGAGGCAAGAATGGCCTAACACAATATTCTTATATTTTTCATGTTTTTCCATAGGGGTGTTGATAGGGGTGTGCATAGTGGGTGCTTTAACACGCAGATTACTGAGCTCTACCTTAGGCTTAGGCTACTCTATCCCCATTTTCCCAGAAGATTCTTAAGTACATCAAAATTTGGGAAACACTACTCTAGAATATGGGTAGAGTGATAAAACATACTCAACTCCTAAAGCTCACAAATAGGCAGAGGGCTTGGGATTAGATTAAGACAGAAACCCCAAAAGGAAAATGAGGCATCAGATTAACCATAAACACTAAGTCTCCTTGGTGAATCTTATTTTAGATGGATGGACAACAAGATCATCATTAGATTTGTAACCACAATAACATACCCTATGTTAGGAGAAAGGCAGCAACATCTGACAGTGTGGAAGAACTAGAGACTCGAAGTAAGAATAACCCAGATTCAAATCTCTGCTCTGCCACTTACCAGCTGAGCAACCCTAGGCAAATGGTGCACTTTCTCTAGTCTCAATTTCCTTACTTATACTGTGGGAATAAAAAATACTCTCTTGCTAATTATTAAAACAAGATGATTTATGTAAAGTCCCTGGTATAAGGTGAGTTTTCACTGATGATAAATGTTGTTATGCTTACTGCTATTGTTAGAAAGCCCAAGGAAGATCACTGACCTAAAGAGAAAACCCATCGTTGTTTTCAGATTGGTCAAAAAGGCAGTCAAAAGGAGTTCCTCCTGGTTGAATGCTGTTAAATTACTTGACTTCAAATCTGTAACAAATTGGCTTTAGCTATATCTTAATAGTGCTATTTAAAGTGAGATTATTGTAAACAAAAAAAAATTAAGAAATGCAGTGACAGGGAAGGAAAGTCTAAAGGGTTTTTTGGTACCTCATGTGTGCAGTCCCTGGGGAGAAAGCAGGAATACACCTTTAAAGAGAAGGAAGACTTCTGCAGAACCCTTGAGAGGAGAACTAGTGAGCTGAAAAATTTTGAGTTTGCTTTATTTTCAGCACTATGGTCAAAGGAGAAAGACATTAGCAAGCGTTTGTGTAAGGATGGTATTGTGGAAATGGTGCTGATGGACACAATGACTTTGACTCCAAGACAAATTTTCATTCTGATTTTTAAGACAGGGACGAAAGCATCTGGCATAAATTTCAGGAAAGGTATAACCTTTTAGTTAGCTTGGAGAAAAAAAAATAAACAGCAACAAGTCAAAGGAAGTGCTGGTTAGACTTGGCAAAAATTGCCACTTAGAGGAAAGTGATTGAGAGAGGCGGCTTGCATGCAAGAGTGTACATTGCCACTAATTCAGGATGCCTGGGAAATGGCAGTACACTGGGTAATTGGACATTATGCTTCCCCAAGTGTTTCCATCATTATGCAGCACATGTGGATCACCAATTTTCAGATAAATGAAGTGCATGTGGAATCTTAAAATATTCAGAGATTGTCTGGTCTATGACTTCCCCTTTATAGATTAGGAAGTTTAAGTCCAGTAAGAACTCATGTGTGTGAAGTCACAGCTAATTTGCATTGTAGCCAAGATCAGAATCCAGATTTCCTCACTTTCAGGTCCATATTTATTTCCACTACCCTACATAATTGTGTAACTCTTACCATTCTTAGATATTTTTTGGTGATTAAGAATTTTAAGTACCTTGGAGGTTATCATTACTAATATCAATTCTCCCTGGACCAGGCTAAAGGGTAGAAGTTATAGACATAGGAGCTTGGGCTAAATCTCTACTTACAAAATGCAGTACCTCAAAACTTCCTTTTTAAAATTAAACTATTAATGATAGTCACTTCATTTATCATTTCTCATAAACTGTCACTGAGCAAAATGTGCAAAAGAAAGTGATTGGACCTTGTGAGTGTTGCAGAAAGAGTATTTTTTGAAAAAAATTTTAAAGATAAACTAGTTGCCTAAGAAAACATTTTATACTATGATTAAAGGGAGGTCATCTCATGTATTGGAAGCAGCGGCTCACAAGCGGAACTTCTGTTACAGCAAGGCTATCAGAGTACAGGGTGACCTGACACCCAGTTGAAATACTGAAAGGCACAAGGACACAAAATGCTAGAGAAAAATTTGGGGAAAATTCTTCATTTGTTTAGGACTTCATCTCTACAAGTCACTTAATCTGTTATCAATCTGCTTTGAAGTCAGGACTGTTGTGATATATGATTTGGGGCATTGCTAATTGTATTTGCAGATATAAAGTTAAAAGCTACTTTAATGTGTATACATGTGCTTAAATGTAATCTCACTAATGTAAGAATCTTACATTAGTCTCTAAGACATAAAGGTAGAATTAAGGGTTGAGACAGTCTCTAGTAGATTTCTTGGAGACTTCTCAAACTCTAATGTGCACACAAATCAACTGGGGAACTTGTTAAAATGCAGATTGGGATTTAATGGGTCTGGAGTGGGAATAGCTATTCACATTTCTAAACATCTCCCAGGAGAAACTGACTGTTCTGGTCCATGGACCACGTTTTGAGTAATAAGGGTTTTAGAACAGTGGAAGGAAAGGGGAGGAGGAGAAAGGCTCCATAACTTAAACAAGTTCCTTTCTCTATTTTTGATCTATTTCTAACAAGACATACAAATTATTATAGATTAAAGCAACTTTAAGGACTTGTGACCCAAAGCCAATATATTCTGGTGCTAAAAAGAATGGATATGTGAATGTATTTCAGAATAACCCCCAGTCTTTTTCTTTCCACACTGCAGCCGTAATAATCTTTTTAAAACTCCAAATCATTATTTCACTCCCTTTAAAAAAATCTTTTAGTAGCCTCTTTTGTTGTACAGTGTTCAAACTGTTAAAGTAGTTCACAAGTTTCTACTAGATGTGACTGCGACCTCCTATCTGACCACTGTCCTCTTCATTATCTTAGCTTTAAACACATTGTACATCTACTAGTCCTTCAAGTACAATGTTTTATCCTCTCCCGGATTTTCACAATACTCTTCCTTCTTCCTGAAATACTATTTGTCTTCCCCACTGCAATTCTCTACTTTTCTTGGCTATTCCTTTTTCTTTTTCCCGGGAAGTCTTCTTTGATGCCCACAGTCAAGTATAAGAGCCTCTGCTATGTGATCCTACGGCACTTTTGTTTTACCCTATCAAAAACCATCATGTTGCCTTGGTCATTGTAACTGAAAGTTTCTCCCACTAAATTCACATCTCCCTAAGGACAGAGATCGTGTCCATTTTGCTTATTATTTTATTTTATTTCCCTAGCTAGGCCCTCTTTATGCCAATAGTTAGTAACTATTACATAAATAAATAAGCAAGTAACAGTTGCAATCCCTACAAGGGAGAGGGGGTGATGGATGGTGTAGGACATAGTCCAGAGAGAGCAGGTGGGGAGTAACCTAACAGGGCCTGGGGAGCCAGAGGCAATTTTCTAGAAGAGAAGGCCCAAGATCTGAGATATGCATAACGGGCAATAGGAATTTCCCAAATGGAAGGCAGAAATGAGGAAATCTCAAAGGGGTGATGAAGAATGTTGAAGACAAAAGTTACAGATTATGGTTTTCCTGGGGTGATTTAGACAAAATAATGTAACATAGTAGGCAGAGAGAAAGCCTGCAGTAGCAATAGAGGAAAGGTAAAGGTAAGCAGAGACTGGAGTCAACTGTTTTCCCCAAATCCTTGTAGAAGCAGAGGATCACTGCACTGGGAGGAATGAGAATGCTGACAGTGTGGATTTAGGAGGCATTTCATTGCTTAAATCTCTGAGACTTGAGAACAGGCTTCTTGTAATAGTTTACAGAACAATAACAGCATTTTTTTTGTGGTGCCCATGTGACAATTAAGGGCACATTTGTGAAATATTGTATGTCCGAAATAGAAAAGGCAGGAAAATAAGAGAAGAGATTCAAAAGGCTCCTAAAATAAAACTTGCCTTGGGCCTTAAACTCTCAGGACGATTATTTATATACACAAATCAGGGAAATGTTTGTTAGTCTGGGATGATGATGCTTTTGACATTCAACTTGGATGTTATTTCTTAGAAAACCCCCTAAAACTTTTTTTTTGTCTTCAAGCTTTCTAAGTAGTGGCCCTTTTGTCAAATAAAATATTATTCTGCAGGAGAGGATACTCAGAAAACTCAAGTTGAACATCAATCCAGCCTTATACCCTTTCCCAACACCCATCAGCAAACTCTGAGGTCTTTGAGAGAGCCTCAAGGCTTTGAAATACACTACTAGAATCTAATTTCTTTTATTATTCCAGGAATTTTCTTCCCCAGGCATTTGGTGACTCCTGTTTGCATGAATCCCATGGATTGCTTAGTGATATCTAGAAATTTTAAATTCAATTTTGACTCCAAATAAAATTTCTCAGCGTGATAAACATGCAGATATATAGAATGTATACATATATATTATATAATGTAAGTCACATATACGTGGATGGTTGAACTACTTAACATAAGATATAAACAATACACACATATACAAGATAGAAACAATACAAAGGATATAAACACAAAGATTCTAAAGAAAAGACACAAAAAAGTAATTTTTCTAAATTTTAATGTTGCTGATTATTAATTATTACACGAAATTTTGTGTTTCTAATTTACTCGGTATTTTTTTTGAGCCAATGACCTTGCCAGCAAGTAATCAATATGGATTGATAATAAATCTAGCCTTCATAAATGAACCCCCTATGAAATGTTTCTCATATGTTGCTCAGCCTTAACAGAATATATCACGGGAACTGCCTAAATATTTGTTGAAAACTCTACTGAGTGAATGAGTGTTGGCTTCTGTTTTAACAAATGTATTTCATTATACATTAGGGTCTGGGTTGTTAAGCAAAGTGCTATAGACCTGGAATCAGAAGGCCTGGGTATAGGTCGACCATAGGCAACTCTAGGGTCTGTCTGATGGTAGGTCTCTTTTTAACTCTGGAGATAGCAAGCAACTCCTTAAAAACTATGTACTGCTCTAAATATGCCAACGACTACCTTTGGTAGTAACTGTGCTCTTTTGATCTCTAAAGCACATATTCCCTCAGGAATCCCAAACAGAAGAGCAGACTTTTATTGGTTTTTTTCCTTCCTATTCAGTATTTTCTTTGTTCAAATTCATTCTCTCTGAAGATAGTAGATACAGTTTTATCTCCTGATATTCTCCCCAGTCAGGAATGTTTATCTTAGTTACAATGCAGCTCTCCAAGAATTTACTTTATAGAGAGAATTGTAATAACAGTGAAATAATGTAATTAAATACCTCTGCTCTTTAACAAAAATTATTCCTTTACTAGCATCTGTAATTCCAAGCAAAAGTTTTTTGTTTGTTTGTTTGTTTTGTTTTGTTGGGGGAGGGCGCTTGTTTGTTTATTTATTTTATAAGACCAGCTTTTAAAAGGACTCTTTCTTAATCAATAATTTCATGGGAGTATCAGTTGACCTTTCTGTTTATTGGTTTTGTGACTGAATTTTTGCACTCAGAAGAAGAGTTCATCTCTGTCAAAGTGCTGTAAAGATGAACAACACAGGGAAAACTGAGAGCAAGATGGTTAAATAGAAGCCTCTACTGATCATCCTCCCTGCAGGAACAGCAAATTGAACAACTCCACACAAAAAGCACCTTCATAGGAAACAAAAATCAGGTAAGGAATCACAATACCCAGTTTTAACTTCAAGTCACTGAAAGAGGCACTTAAGAGGGTAAGAAAGAGGGTCTTGAATTGCTGATCCCTTCCCACATTCCCCATCAGCAGCTGCTTGGCACAGAGAAAGAATCGTCTGCTCAGGGAAGGGAGAGCACAGTGATTATGGGACTTTGCATTGGAACTCAGGGCTGCTCGGTTATAGCAACACAAGTCAGAACTCAGCTGGCACCCACGGAAGAAGCGTTTAGACCAGCCCTAGCCAAAGGGGAATCATCCATCCCAGCAGTTGTAACCTGAGTTCCGGCAAGCCTCACTTACTGTAGGCTAAAGTGCTCTGAGGTTCTACATTTGAAAGGCAGTCTAGGCCATAAGGGCTGCAATTCCTAGGCAAGCCCTGGTGCTGTGCCGGGTTCAGAGCCAGTGGGCTTGAGGGGTATGCGAGCTAGTGAAACACAAGTCAGGGCAGACAAATAAGTGCTTGTGCCACTCCTCCCCGAGCCCCAGACAGTGCAGCTCGCAGCTTTTATAGAGATTCCTTCCTTGCACTTGAGGAAAAGAAAGGGAAGAGTAAAGAGGACTTTGTTTTGCAACTTGGATAACAAATAAGGCACCAGGCAGAATCCTGAGACACACATTCCAGGCTCTAACTCCCAGACAATATTTCTAGATGCACCCTGGGCCATCAGGGAACCCACTCTCTTGAAGAGAAGGACCCAGTCCTGGCAGGATTTATTACCTGCTGAATAGTCAGCAGTGATAGCCAGTCAGTACTTTCTGTGGGCCTTGGGTGAGACTCAGAGATGCGCTGGCTTCATGTGTGACCCAGCACCTTCCCAGCTATGGTAGCTATAAAGAGGGACTCCTTATGCTTGAGAAAAGGAGAGGGCAGAGTAAAGGGATCAATTCTTGCAGCCTAGATACCTGCTTGGCCGCAGTGAGGTACAACGCCAAGCAGACTCTTGGGGGTCCCTGATTTCGGGACTGGGCTCCTGGACAGCATTTCTGGACACGCTGTGTGCCAAAGGGAGCTCCGTGTTCTGAGAGGACAGCCCCAGGCCTGGTAGCATTTACCACAAGCTGACTGAAGAGCCCTTGGCCCTTGAATAAGCATCAGTAGAAACCAGGCAATATTTACTGCAGGCCTGGGGTGGTAGTAGCCATGGGGAGAGGCTCCTCCTATTGTGGAATAGGAGGCAAGAGTGGGAAGCATTTCATCTTGTGACATTGTGTGCTGGCTCAGACACTGTAGAACAGAGTGCTAGGTAGATTCCTGAGGTTTCTGACTCTAGGCCCTGGCTCCCGGCTGGCATCCCTGGATCTGCCTGGGGCCTAAGAAAACTTGCCAACCTGAAGAGAAGGACACAGGGCTGGCTGGCTTTGCCACCTGCTGACAGTAGAGCCCTGGGGCCCTCAGCAAACACAGGCGGTGGCCAGGCAGTGGTTATTGCAGGCCTTTGGTGAAACCCAGCACTGTGCTGGCTTCAGGTCTGACACAGTGCAGTCCTAGTGGTAGTGGCCATAGGGATGTTAGTGTCACCCCTCTCCCAGCTTCAGGAAGCTCGGCACAGGAGAGAGAGACTCCATTTGTTTGGGAGAAAGGGAAGAGAACAAGAGTCTCTCTGCCTGCTAATCCAGAGACTTCTTGAAGATCTTATCCACAACCACTAAGGTGATATCCCTATGAGTCTGCAAAAGCCACAGCTGTTACTGGGCTTAGGATGCCCCCTAATGCAGATAGGGTTGCAGTGACCAGAAACTTAGATCACAACACTTAACAACTCTTTAAACCTGGAAAGCTTTCTCAAGACAGATGAGTATAAACAAGTCCAGACTGCAAAGACTACAATAAATACCTAACTCTTTAATATCCAGACACCAATGGACATCCATAAGCATCATGACCATCTGGTAAAACATGACCTCACCAAACAAACTAAATAAGGCACCAGTGACCAACCTCAGAGAGACAGAGTTATGTGACCTTTCGGACAGAGAATTCAAAATAGCTGTTTTGAGGAACTCAATGAAATTCAATATAACACAGAGAAGGAATCTAGAATCCTATCAGATAAAATTAACAAAGAGATTAAAATAATTAAAAAGAACCAAGCAGAAATTCTGGAGCTAAGAAATGGAACTGACATAATAAAGAATGCAACCGTCTCTTCCTAGCAGAATTGATCAAGCAGAAGAAAGAATTAGTGAGCTTGAGGACAGGTTATTTGAAAATATACAGTCATTCGCAACAACGTGAATGAAACTAGAGGTCATGATGTTAAGTTAAATAAGCCAGGAAAAGAAAAACTTTGCAAGTTCTCATTTATGGGAGCTAAAAATTAAAACAATTAAACTTAGGGAGATACACAGAATGACAGTTACTAGTGGCTGGGTAAGGTAGTAGGGGGCAGGGTAGAGGCATGGAGGTGGCTAACAGGCACAAAAATCTAGTTAGATAGAATAATAAGATCTAGTATTTGATAGCACAACATGATGAGTACAGTCAGCAGTAATTTACTGTACATTAAAAAATAACTAAAAGAGTTTAATTGGATTGTTTTAACACAAAGACAGGATCAAGTATTGAAGTGATGGATACTTCATTTACTCTGATGTAATTATTATGCACTGTATGACTGTATCAAAATATCTCAACTCCAGAGGTATATACACCTACTATGTACCAACAAAAACAAAAAATTTAGAAAATGAACAGCATAATATAGTGCATATACCATACTGCTAACATGTATTTCAAAATGTGTACTGTAACACAAGATTTAAGAACCAATTTCAGAGTATAACAAAGCAGAGTTAATTGAATGGTTGCATACATTTCTGCTTTTCTTTCTTTTTAAATTCTTCTTTACTAACTAGCTTTGCCTAGCTTATACTTAAGCAGCAGGCTGATAACCTAAAATTTTTTGATTAGAGAGAAGAATATAGGAAGTAGCATATGTTGAGTTCCTATTAAATGCCATATTATAAATTTATTTAATCTTCATAACAGCTCTGGGGAATAGGTATTATCATGTCTATTTTACAAACTTAGATTCAAAGTTTAGTTAACTTAATAATCTTTCCAAAGCTGCACAACACAAAGCAGTGTGGTTGGGATTTGAATTCAGGTATGATAGCCCCAAATCACCATCTCTTTCACTAATACCTTTCAGTATCCCAGGAGAAGACAAGAAAGTAATTTGATAAAGATATAGAATTTTTAAATTGTTGTAGAACATATTTATATACAGATTAGATTTAGATCTAATAAAGAACACTAGATTTTGAATAAACTTTATATGAAATAGAATACATTTGACTCAATTAGAAAATTATTGTCATTAAAAATATATATTTAACATACATTTTGCATGGCAGGTAAAGGGCTAGTTCCTTGATTTTCCACTGTAGCAAAGATATGATCAGTCTATAATATTCCTGGCAGTAGTTATTCAGGCTTAAATATCCTCAGATCTAAGCATCTGCCAGCAAAACTCAGAAGATGAAAGCTGGATATTATAGCTCTAAGATCTTGTTTAAATATGAACAGTAATAGCAATAAAAAATAAAACTGAGGCATCTGTTTTTTTATTCTAGTTTAAGTCCTGAAAAAGTAAATGGTATGCTCTTTAGTTCATGATATTGTCTGAATTTGATAAACCCACCTATTCTTCCTTTTTGGGAGACAGAGAAGACATGAGGAACTAGAAGTCAATCTCATGAGTCTGTGACTTAGTCCCTTCTCCATCTCATCTTCTTATCCAACTCAGGCAACTGGATCTAACAAATGACAGAGAACACTCACAGAAGAGGTAGTCACCGAGTACATCCTTTAATCACTTCACGCTTTCATTTCTTCCATTAAAAATACGAATTATGCATACTCTGCTGTGATTAAAATACAGATTCACCCTTAGCATTAGAAACATGCTTAAGCTCCACAGCCCACTCCTCTCACTCCAATAATAGGAAGGGTTAGTATCAGTGTGTGGACAGCCTCAATGAAGCCCATTGGGGATACAAAGTTTCGAAATTTTTACACGTTACTATTTCAGATTCATCTCTAGACAATGGTACGTAGTATTACATGGATGCTGAACCTTAAGGAAGGATATTATCTGAACACTATTTTTTTAAAATATGGAATGCTTTATAAATTTGTGTGTCATCCTTACTCAGGGGCTATGCTCATCTCTGTATCATTCCAATTTTTAGTGTATATGTTGCCGGAGCGAGCACATCTGAACACTATTTTTGCACTGAATTTACTGACTAGATATATGATTGATAATCTGAAATTTCTAACAGATAATTTATCCGTATTTTAATTACTATGAAAGATTTCATGAATTCAGATTCTTATTTTATATATATATCTATACACACACACACACACACACACACACACACACACATTTAAAATTAAATGCCCAGAAAGGGAGCTAGTGTCCTCTTGTCAAAAACTTTTGTTGCCCATGGAAATGCTCTGCAGGATGGTATATAATTAATGCTGCAGGAATGCTGCCAGTAACAGGGTGTAGTGAAACATTAGATACCATTAAAGAGTAATAGAACCTAAATGCGCAGGGTGGAGAATACAATTCTGATTCAGCTCATTTGTCAAAAAATAATAACAGACATAATTTAATGAGTTCTTATACTGCCAAGAACTTTCTAAATATTTCTCATTTGTTCTTAGAAAAATGTTTAGATGGTAGACTTATTTTTTCTTTATCTCAGGTTAGGAAAGCGAAGCTTCTAAAGGTCAGGAAACGTGCATATGAATGAAAAGTATACTGGTAGATATATAGATGTCTGCTTTTTCCAGAGCTTTGATCCATCTCCAAAATTATAGAAAATAGGATTCATGTTCCCTCTAAGATAGGTTCCCTGTATAGCATAGCAACTTATGCAGTTGTATTTAATAAGGAGAGAGCTGGAATTCTAACCAAGGTGAGCTTAATTCTAACTCCTAAGCTTTCTCAGTCATTGTTTCACTTTATGAAATAATCATCCATTTGCTGCTCATTTATTTCTCTGTTCTTCATATGTACTTCTCCGTTCTTCACATATTCTGTAATAATTTTCCTTTCTTCCTCATTTTGAGTTCTGATTTTCTTAATAATATTACTCCACATTTGTTACATTATCAGTGGATCCTATCTGGGAGGAAAAGTGCATCCTGTGTTTTTTGAGTCAGGGCAGTTAGATCAAACTTCAGTCAGAAAACAAACATATACACATCTACCAACACTCTTTTATCTGCATCCATATGCCACTTTTTAATTTACTGTATTCTGGGATTAAAAATTACTTTCTGTATTATATTGACAATAAGATGCTACTGATTGTAAAATAAATCATAGTTTTGAGTCACTAAGAAAGAAAAACATAAAAGCAAATAAATTTCAACGTAATGCTTTCTTATCATCAATGGTAAGATGCAATTTAATGGCAGAAATGTTAATTCATGAGTAAAATGTGTGCCTTAAAATCGAGGAAATACAGTATGTGTTATGAAACTCTCATATGTGTTATATTGTATAAGTATTATTTTAATGGATGTAACTTATATACACAACTTGCCATTCACCCAATATTTTTGTAATTCCATTTCTAGTGTATGTGCACAGGCAGGCTGGCCCTATGGTTTATCAGTAGACTCTAGAACCACTCTGTCAGGGTTCAAGATGTGCCTCCAGCATTTACCAGCTGTATGACCTTGGAAAATTTCTTAACGTTTCAGTGGATCACATTCCTCTTTTCTAAATTATTATTAATAGTATATAACTCATAGGGTTATTGGGATGATTAAATGAATAAAACTGTGCCTCATGTATATTAAGTGTTCTAAATGTTTATTATTAATATAGTTGTTATTATGATTACAGAGAACATGAAGACGTGACCCATATTGAAGTCCCTACGCAAATCTTCACAATGCCCAGGGGACTCCATCTCAACTTTAAGATGCAAACCTTTACAAGCATGCAGCTGTTCCAGACATCAATAATGCATGCACAGTTGATAATCATACCAGTTATGTAACCTGTGGTGCAAGCCACATCCTTCCAAGGCATGTATCCCCAGAGGACAGACAAAGCTATGCACAGAGAACCTGCTGTTTCTTAAGTATTTCCACTTTCCATAAATTTACAATTAATATTAATCCTGATCTTGAAAATAAGCTGTGAACCAAAGCAAATCACCTTAAAAGCAGATTTTCATTAATGAGGAGATTTACTGTAAGTTTCTCACAGCCTACCTTTCTTACTTGGCTTTTGTGAGAAAATGCAAAGCGTCTTTCCCTGGTGAGATCCATACCATGACTGCTGATACATGGTCGAGAGCTGATACATGCTGATACATGTACTTAATTGGTGCAGCAATAAAAGTAAAGGCAGAGCTGTGTTCACTCCTTCATTTCCTCTCCATTCCTTTTCTGTAATGTCACATAGTGATATAGCCTCTACACATAGCCATGTGTCTAACAAACATACCTGCTTAAGGCTTAGGCAATCTTTGACCTTCCATCCTTCCTCATGCATACTGTAAATATTAATTTAAGGTCAAGCACATTTACAGGTTCCCCAGCATGCTTTTCTCCATCTTGTGCTCCTCTACTCTTTCTCACTCTCTTCAGTCATATTTGCTTGAACCATATTTTTCAATAAGGCAGGTACATTTACCCATGGCTCTATCAAAAATTTCCTTTTCATTTTTCCATAGGTACTGTAGCTCTTTTCAACGTTGGTGAAAATAAGTGTATCTAGCACCTTGTTCCCCAATACATCTCTGATGGGCTAATGGATTTTTATTATGGAGGAAAAACCAAAGTCACCCATAAAGTACACATACAAATAAAAGCATAATAACATTCATTTCTTTTGTTCATTTTTCCTCTATTTATTCATCTTTACATAAAAAGATAATAGAGACAGTATGATACAGCAGAGACAAGTATAATCTAACCCAATATATTTTCTTTTTTTTTATTATTATACTTTAAGTTCTGGGATTCATGTGCAGAACGTGCAGGTTTGTTACCTAGGTATATGTGTGCCGTGGTGGTTCGCTGTACCCATCAACCTATCACCTAGGTTTTAAGCCCCACATGCATTAGGTATTTGTCCTAATGCTCTCCGTCCCCTTGCCCCCTACCCCACGACAGGCCCCAGTGTGTGATGTTCCCCTCCCTGTGTCCATGTGTTCTCATTGTTCAACTCCCACTTATGAGTGAGAACATACAGTGTTTGGTTTTCTGTTCCTGTGTCTAACCCCATATATTTTCATGGGGTTACATTTATTCACAGAAACAGATAGTAGATATAAGTCATAAACTATGGGATTGTCTAACTGTGAGTCTGTGTCCTAGCCCACTTGATACTTCTTCTAAGAAGTACGCTTCTTCATAAGAGCCCTAGTCACCCTAGAGCACACAAAAATGTTCTCAATTCTTTAGGATTTTCTATGGTAGCCTAAATAGCCTACTCAATACAGTAAGTAGTAGTGCTGAAGATGCTAATGGTATATGTGGTCACAGACTTAATACTGTTGTGGTCACTGTTTTGAGTTCTTTATATTTAATAAATACTAAATATAATTCCTATGCCAAAGGAGCAATTTTTTCCCTCTCTATACTGCCCAGGAATTTCCCCATCCGGGGACTTTGAGATTGAGAAACTAGCTGGGTTTTCTCATCATTCTAATTGGAAAAACAGCAGAATTTATTTGGGCTCTCCAACTCTACAGTCACTCTTATCATTGGTTGGTCTATTTTGTGCACAGTAATGTGTCACTTAACAATGGGGATGGAGAAAAACGTCTTTAAAAGATTTCATCATTGTGTGAACATCAGAGTGTATACACCCAGACAGTGTAGACTACTATACACCTAGACTATATGGTATAGCCTATTGCTCCTATGCTACAAACCTGAATAGCATGTTACTATACTGAATACAGCAGGCAATTGTTAGGCGATATGTTAGGCAATCAACACAGAGGTAAATGCTTGTTAATCTATTTAAACATGGAAAATACATGGTAAAAATATGGTATTATACTCTTATGTGACTGCCATGTGACATGTGACTGTATTTAATCTATTTCCTTTTATTAAGTTTTAAACTTTTCCAGGTGGTCTATGTAGAAGCATCAAGGCAAAGACAGTACCATGTCAAAATCCTGAGGTATCTAGAAGTTTGCCTTTTATTAGTCACAGCTCACATGCCACCTACATGGGGCGATTAGGAGTTGAATATAACAAACCAGAATGACACATCACACACGTGCCTGGAGGCAGATATTTCTAAGAATACTTTTTTGCTCTCTTAAAAAAAAAAAAAAAAAAAAAAAAACAGAATGAAGAAGAAAATAATCCTGTCCTGATTATTTATTTATTTTGGAAGAAATGTGCTAACATGGAATATTAACATATAACTCAAAAATCAGTCAAATGCAAAGTGGTTCAGAAGGGGGTTGCTCTGGTCTTTATCACCCTTTTTGCTGCAGAGTGTATCTTTTCTGAAAATTCATGTTTAAATAAATGAACCACCACAACAAAACAAGAGATGAGGATCTGCGAGTAGGGCATGAAGCTGGTGAGATGTGAATAAGAAATGTTGAACAACTCAGCAGGACCATTATCTATTTGTTTATTAAGTTTTCCAGTGTAGTAGATTGATCTGAAAATAACAGAACATTTATGAAGCATGAAGCGTTTCCTAAGCTTTCAATTAAAGTTAAATAAAACAAAATGTAGGATGTGCGTACATTGTGGGAAATCTCATTAGGTCACTGGTCACCAGAGTCAGAAGTGGCTTCATTACCCTGTGCTTCTCCTTAGTTCACTGTGCACCAGCTCAGCTTAGACCTCAAGTGTAACACAGCTCTTTAGGAACAGGGGGTTGTAACATATCACTGTGATCTTTTAAGACAAAGGGCACCACTGTGATCCCCACTTTCTCTGTGAATAAAATGAAGTACATCAACCAATTTTCCATAGAACCCATTGCAAACATTAGGAATAGGACATAAAGCTCAGAAAACAATGTTAGTACTCTAACTGTTAATCATTGGGTAACTGTGCTTGTATTTCTGTAGTTATTTTTTTTGTTTGTTTCTTTCCTGGGACTTGACTTCAGAGAGGTTAGAAAAGAATAGAGCATTAAATGAGGAAGAAAGGGCAGAGCAAGTGAGAAAATGAAACAGACCAGTGATGCATGTTCTGATCACTCAATGCCAAGAAGCACTGAGCAGAGCATGATGGGGTATGGGAGAGAGAGCTGGCATGGGAGCCACACTTTTCTCTTAAATCCAGACGAAGGGAAAGTCACACAGTCAGTTAAACTCTGAAGTCCAAGAACAGTTAAATAAATGTGTCCAAATTAAAGCAGTCTGAAAACCATCAAGAAAGACCAAAAACAGCAGGCAAAGCCAAACTTATGATGACTTTCTGTTCTTGTTGTAAAGAATTTGTGTGTATGTTTTAATTAGTAAAATCTCAGTAAGATATAAAACGGGACTACTTAATGTTGGTGTCTGCTCATTAGCGTCTATTTTAAGAATGCAACTAGGTATCCCAGTTGTTTGAAAACATGAACTGCATTGGAATCATTTGTAGGCCAAATTCCTCTTGCACTTGGAGAAGTACCAGTTGTGGACAGTGTTCTCTGCTCTTTGAAAGGCCATTGGAACCTCACAACCAATGGAAAAAATTACATATAAATAGTGCATATTTATAATTTGAAATGGCTCCAAAAGAAAGAGCAAGGTACAAAACAAAGCCTCATATTTCCCTTTTTTTTTTTTTTCAATTTTTCCTAGTGTTACGGAAAGATTTCACCTACCATCTAAAGAAGGCATTAGCTTAAGAGTGGAGTTTTTAAAATAATGAACACTTTACCACGAGGTGAAAATAGAACTGTTCTTCTCCCTGAATTTCACTCTTCTCAGCTTGTCTGTGTACCACATTGGAACAGTGCTGCGTTAGAAGTCAATTACTAGTGAAGGCCTGCATTTCAGTTTTAGCTCAGCCAGTGAGTCATTTTGTGACCTTGGGCAAGTCATTCAGCTTGGATTAGGACTCAGTGATTTATAAGGACCCTCCAGTTTCCAGAAGACCATGTTTTAGAAGAAAGCAGCTCTACTATGTGATCTACACTCTACTACTTAGTAGTGACTGAACTGGGCAAGTGGCTCAGTCACTGTCTGCCTCAACTTCCTCAACTGAAAAAGTTTATAGCCCTCATGGAGGTTGTGAAGATTAAATGAGATAAGATTTCTGAAGAGCTTAAAATGGCACCTGGCGTTTAATAAGCACACAGTGGCTTTTTGCGATTATTGTTACAACGATGCTTCATCATCTCCAATAGTAGTAATTTCCTCTCTGCCTGGTGGGTGTCTTTAGCCAACCACTTTACTAACAGACTGATTGGATAAGTAATGATTTGGAACAATCAGCACTGGAGGCAGGTTTGGGAAGGAGAGTCTGGCTGATTGCTGTTGTGTTATTTTTCTTTCTTTTATGATCCATAACCAGTACTTACCGGAGCAATATATATTCACAAATTGTATTCCTAGAGAGTTGGAAGGAAAGTTGCTATTTAAAGTCTGCTTACAATGTCTTGATTGGCATTTTGTGGTTACTACATAGAAATAAACTGTTGGAGAAGGATTGATTTACCTATTATGGTTGGCTTTGCTGTCTCCAAACTATGCCAGGTTATACTAGGGGTAGATCAAACCAAATTAATAAATATGTAAATAAATGAAAAGGTAAAATGTTTTAAAGTGCTTAAGGTTTAGTCAGGTATACAAAATGCATTCACAATTGAAATAATAATGTTTTATTAAAAAGATATCTGTACTTGTGATACTATTGACTTTATTATATTCTAATTACATTGGCTTATATATGAGTCAATATGATATTATTGAGCCAATCATATATTTGAGGAAATATTCTAGGAAGGGAAGTTTCAGTGAATTATGAATTTTGTCATAGAGTCTTCTTGCTTAATATGGATTGTGCAAAAGTACTTAAATAAAGCTTAGAATTTGTATAGTAGATAGAAGGGATGGAGAATTATAAAAGAATAGAAATGAATTTTTTAAAACGTTAGAGGCAGAGTTTGCAGCACCTAGAGAGGGTGCTTTGGAGATGGTCTTTACTGGGCAACGGGTAGGGAGGCATAACATCTGTTAGGTGAGGAGAAACTCATGGGTTGCACATTTCATAGTTTCCGTTTTAATCAAGAAAGTATTGGTGAGACATTATAGAGTTTTGCACAAGGAAGAAATGTCATGAAATAAGTGAAGTTTCCAATTGAACCATCTGAAATTGGCAATATTTGATCTTTTTATCTTTAAAAATGGCGATTTCATGTGTCTCGATCTAAAATCTTAAAATCAGTCTTTTGGTTGGGTAAGAGTCAGGGAGATTAGCTTGGAAGGTAAATCTATTATCCAGAGGCAAAATTTCATGGGCTTTGATAAAGGTGAATATTTTGGATAAAGAGGAAAGAGTGAGTTGTACTAACATACTTTGGCTTTTATTCAGTTTTCTTAACCTCCATTTTCACCTTATTATTATTTTCTCTTTTTTATTGTTTTACTCTTGGGAAAGCAAATTACTGGTTTTCTCACATCATTTTGGGTCCAATGTGATGATTCTGATCTTTCTTGGTTGCTTGACCCACAGACCCTCGACAGTACATTGCAAAGCCCCTTCCCAGAGGAGCAGCAGAGATGAGCTTAGTTTCCTAGGCTGGGACTGCTGTGCTGGATTTGACAGGTGGACTGAAAAATGCAGGGAAAAGTATAGCTATTGAGAACAAACATCCCACCTCTTTATCAAAGCTCTTCATTGGCTTTGGAAAGTGCTGTAGGCCTAAGGAAACTAAACCTTCTAGGGATATTCTTGGTTTTAAACATATTAGAAAGAGAAAACATTGGTTCTTATTAAAGAGAGTTTATGAGACCTCATCCTTGAAATAGTCAAATTTATAAATGACCTAAGCTTGGAAGGTAAATAGATTTACCTTCCAAGCTAATCCCCCTGCCTCTTATCCAACCGAAAGATTGATTTTAAGATTTTAGATCGAGACACATGAAATCGCCGTTTTTAAAGATAAAAAGATCAAAGATTGCCAATTTCAGATGGTTCAATTGGACACTTCACTTATTTCATGACGTTTCTTCCTTGTGCAAAACTCTTTAATTCCTAGTTAATAAAGCAGGAATACATAGCCACTCAAATGTTTCAAACTTTCAAAAATGATTTGCGGTTCTGTTTTGGGATTAAGGAACACTGAATTTCTTTGTACCACTTCAACCCACTTCCAATTCTGAGGTCTACAGATACAATTTGCAGCATAGCATGGCAAAGTTACAGCATCAGCTGATGTACATCCATTCAAGTAAAACGATTATAAAGTTTCACCAAAAAATAACACCATCCATGCTTGCAGAGTTGGGATGACAAAATACTTATGAGGTGTTTGCTTTTTAGTGATATATTGTATTACAGACTAAAGATTTAGGTATTTTTGCTGAAAGTCATTAACCTAATGATATTTTCATTATTAAAAGTAGAGGCAATATTAGGGGATCCTTGACAATTTAGAATTAGGCTGGAAAACAACATTCCCCCAACCCCAGACCCAACTCCCGGGCTTATAGTAACCAGCAAAATCTGCTGTGAGTCCTGTCTTTGCCATCTATTCAGGTTTCATTTTCTTGCTCAAAGTTCACTTTATGTTAGGAGACAGAGTGGGGCAAAAACAAACAGGTTGAGGACAGCGTACAAATTGGATACCTAACATGTATCTCTGGATCCCCTCTTCACGCTTCAGAACCATCGTCACAGAAGGTGAGAATCCACATGAGCTCTTTTCTCCTTTGGCCTAATTGACTTTCTTTCTTCCCATGGAAAATATAAATTACCAGGGGAGTAGCTCTGAAGGCAACATAGCCCTGAATGTTGGGCACCAGAACAAATACCCGTGATAATCTACCTCCTCAACACATAGGTGAGAATCAAGAGTATCTTATTTTGTGCATGTGCAATGTATTGATGTCTCCTCTTTATTTGGTCATCTTAACAGGTTTCCCCCTCCCCTGTTTTCCCTTTCCACTTTCCTCTTAATTTATAGAAAAGAGTGGGGGCTGGAGGGTTAATGAGAAATGGAGGGATTTCTTTTTTCTGATAATATGTGGGCTTCTTGACCCAAAGTGAGCTCCAAAGCTCTGCCTCACCCTGGTGATGTGTTTGGGAGAATATGTGCCAGGCTCTCTTTTTTTGCTGACACATTAAACTCTGAGTGGTCCTTCAGAGGCTGAGTGAAATGAACTTAAACCAAGGCCTGGAGCCTCTTAACAGTTTAGGATCATGGGCACTTGCATTCATGCCAGAAGTGTGAAGAACAATACAACTATACATTTCCCCTTATATTTCTCCAACACATCTTAGCATCAGACTGTGATTTGCTAAATGGGTCATGTTTATTAGTTTTGTTTCATCCTTATGACTATAAGCTCTCTGAAGCCAGAGCTCCACCAGATATTTTGATGTATCCTTCATCACAGGCTTCACAGACCTTAAATAAACATTGACATTTCACAAAAATGGAACAGCAGGAAAAGAAAGAAAAAATATATGAAACATACAATAAATTGTAGGTCAAGGGGAGTGTAAGACATAAAACAGAAAAAGGCAATCTGGGGAAACATACCAGGAAAGAAGAAAGACACGGCAGAGTCATTGGGTTGGGGGACCCTCCAGAACGCCATTGAGTGAAATATGTCTTCCTTCAGTTCTTCTTCCCTTTTATTCCCTATCCATATCCTTGTTAACCTCCCTTTCTCGCTTTCTCTATGTATAGCCCCAAAAGAAAGTGTAACCATGGACAGCAGCTCAACAGAACAGCCACACTGAAAGTTAGGTGTCACCTGGACAGGCCCAGGCTTGCTAACAGCCAACAGGAATGGCATTTGAAGTCCTGAGGGAGACTGGAGAGCAGTGTTGCATGCTCAAAACCCAAACTCAGGTCACAGTCACTGATCCTACCTATGCCTCTCTCTCTTGCGTTATCCATTGTAATACTTTGTCCTGCCCTGAAACCCCTTGAGGATGGTGAAGAGTGAAGGAATGCATCCTGAGTTACTAAAGACACTCTTAATAAGCTCATTAAGCCCATTTCTCCTTAACTCCAAAAAAAATCCCATTTTTCCTTCACTTTAAAACCATTATTCATTGGATGGAAACATCCTTCCTCCCCTCAGCTCTTTCCAAAGGGAAACATCCAGCCCAGGTCTATGAAGTATTCCCATGTATGGCAGTTAGATTTGGTGACAAAAAAAAGGCTCCGGTTTCTCCTTGTTACAAAGAACAAGGAGAAAATTATGCAATTCAGGCAGTAAATAGTGAGGCTGAGCCAAGGCCATCAGTTCTAAGCAGAGAATTCAGACCAATTTGTTTTCCCCTCTCCTTTCCTTTGAATCCCACTTTCTGTTTTTACTCCCCTCTTATCTGAGTGCCATTTGGTCCCTTTACTTTCTTTCAGTGTGTCTTCTCTTCTTTTTTTTTTTTTTTTTCAAACTCACTCTTGTCCATTCTTCTTTATATTTTATTTCAGTTCCATTTCTTTCCCTCTTTTTCTGTCTCTCCCTTGTTTACTTCTCCTGAGATTTATGCAGCTAGACTTTATGAGCTCACTGTCACATCAAGTGAAAATAGTAAGGAGGAGCCAGGGCAGGAGGGAGAAGGTTTTATCTTTTTTTTTGAGACAGAGCCTCGCTCTGGCACCAGATGCCAGGCTGGAGTGCAGTGGCGCGATCTCAGCTCACTGTAACCTCCACCTCCCGGGTTCAAGCAATTCTCCTGCCTCAGCCTCCTGAGTAGCTGGGAGTATAGACATGCACCACCACACCCAGATAATTTTTATATTTTAGTTGAGATGGGGTTTCACTATGTTGGCCAAGATGGTCTCGATCTCTTGACCTTATGATCTGCCTGCCTCGGCCTCCCAAAGTGCTGGGATTAGAGAAGGTTTTATCTTACCTTATAATGGTTTTAAGCCATTGTGTGGGAGTGTGATGAGTACTGGTCTTTTCTTATTCTTGAATAGTGCTCTAATAGCTCCATTACCTCTGCGAGCAGGAAGATGCTGTTCACTTTTAAAGCAGCAGGACCTGGCTAAAAGCCTACCATATTCAATAAAAGCCTCAATTGTGCTGGCCCTCTCCACATCGCCTTGCACCTCAGGCTTGTGAGCTGCCTGAAACATAAGTTAATGGTATTCTTTGAAATAAGATGTCTCCAATAGATTTCTTCCAAGCTATTTGGATTGTGGTGCCCTGCCAGTGACAAGGAGTGGTGGAGATATCAGGGTTCCCCTGCCTCCTGTACGGTGCATTCTCATAAAAGAGATTTTGGCTGGAGTAGTTATGTAAGGCAGTCTTTTGATTATAAGAGTCACATTTACTTTAGAGTATTATTTTGAATTCTATAATAATTGAGAAGAGAGAAAAGACACATTGTTCTTGGTTTTCTGAAAAAAAAAAAAAAAAAAAAAAAAAAAAAAGACATATTGGCCACTCAGATCCCTCTAAATATGTTAATTCCATTTTCCTTTCTCCTGCTCTCCCTGTGTCTGTCTGTTGTTCTGTCTGCTCTTTTGGTTTTGTTCCTTCTTTTTCTTTCTTTTCTCTTCCATTCTTCTCTTCTTTTTCTCCTCTCCTAATTGCATCATAAACTCAAGGTTCTGAAATTGTTATTTTATCTAATTGCGAAAGGGCTTGAATGGATGAGCTACAGTTACTCTAGTCCTTAACCATTTCATGCCAAACCTGTTGTCACCCTCTTTATTAGCACAGAAAGGGTCATTTCTTACAGATTTTACTGGGAACATCTGCTCCTCAAGATGCTGGTAGGTGGTTATCAGTGGCATGAGGAAGGTGTCTTACAAAAGACACTGGCTTGGAGTTATGGATGGACAACAAATTGTTGGCAGCAAAAACGAGAAACAATGAAGAGATACAAGGTTAGAAGACTGTTACCGAAATAAATTATTCTAGAGAAAGGATCAGGGCAAAGGGATGAGGAGAAAAGTGGAGAGAAGAATAGCTGAATCCTAAACAAGGGCAGGCCTGGAGTTATCTCAGTGGGGTCCTCTGACCTTACACTGGGTGCCCCCTGCCACTTTGTGCTGTGTACTGGGCAGCCCCTTTTCACCAGGCTATCTGGGTATTCACTCTCACACACAATTTCACACAAACAAATCCTCTGTTGCAGTGAATAATGCCACCGTTTTGCTTGAGAGATATTTGAAGTGTTCTTTATTGACTTTCTTTGCTTAAATCTAGAGGATGGCTCATTCTTATCAGAGTGTATATCTCCCTCGAATTTATTAGCAAGTCCCCCATTTAATCCCTGAGTCACGCTTATTCATATCCTAGTCATAATGCAGAGATTGTGCCAACATCAGCTTTCCCTGACAAGGACACATTAAACATGGTCTGGAAAATAGACATGTTTAACAAATGCTATGAAAATGTAGTTTCCATCATATTTCCACAGAACTCCAGGCCTTCACCACCTGACCAAACCTAATGCACCAACAACCTCTGTGACTCCCTCATTCTCTCTCTTTCCAGGACACAGGTTTCTCCATGAATGGTTTTCTTGCAGATCCTTCAACTTCCATCATTACCTCTTTCTCATCCTTAGTATCTTCCCTTCAGTTTGATGAGAAGCAAAGGCAGAAAGTGGTAATTGACTTAAGTCTCCTGGAAGGTAGATAGCAATGCACACTGGACACAGGATGGGGGTGGGAGCCTCACTGACTCAATGAGGATTCATGTGGGGAGAGTGAGGATGCTAGTTCGGGAGCTGTGGGTTTCTCCACTAGCACGGGAGGCAGACCGTAGAGAAGAAGAAAGTGAAGCAAAATCTCCTTTTTCTGGGAGATATTTTTTACTTGTTCTAGCAAAAGATCTGGATCCTGAGCATTTCTCTTCCTTCCCACTTTACTTCCTTAATTCTTTACTTTCGGCTTCCATTTTCTTTCAGTATTCATTTTACTCAGCAAAAAGGCCAATCTAAACTATAAGACCTAAAAAGCCAGATGGGTGCTTTTTATGGTTACTCTGTTTTTTTCTCTGAATAAAGTATCAGATCATTGTATACTTTGTGGGGACCAATTGAATTGTTCTAAGTAAATAAACAAAACCAAAATCAATAAAAATTTAGAATTAATTATGTATTTGGAAGTAGGTGAAGAGAGTTTCACACTATTTGGATTCCAAGGTGGCAGATATTGAATACAGAAACAATAACAACAGAAGGATAATTACACATTATGATAGGGAGGAAGCTAGAAGCCAGTGAAAAAGAATATTTTTGCACTAAAAATATTTTAGGTTTTATTGAGTGCAAATAAAACATTCTTTTGCACTACATTTCTTTTGCACTGACTTGATCTTTAGCTCTGTTTGTTTAGACAATGTGATTTTGAGGACAAATATAGGAATTCAGAATTAAGATTTTAGTTCAAATCTTGATTCAGCCATTTAGTAAGGAGATTATTTTATATAGGCAAATAAATACTTCTTAGAATTTGCTTTTCCATTTTTAAAATAAAGATGGTCATAGCATACTTATAAAAATGTTGTTATAGTGATATAACAATTATTTCTTAATTATAGTAATTTCAGAATTATTTCTTATGGTCTCTTGTATTTCCTACTAATATATTTACAGTGGAACATCAGCTAAGTGAGATGTACTTTGAATGACTTTATGAGTATTTTGTATTAACTTATTATTGGAGAAGCTTCTTTTTTTCTTTTTTCTCCACATATGGTTTTGATTTTTGAATTTATTATTGTTATTGGAAGTCTTCTTATATCGAAAGAATTGACTTCAGGCTTTTGTACAAAAAATAAAAGAAGTTTTTTTTTAATGGCAAGAGCTTATTCTAAAATGCTTCCTACTGGAAACTTCCTTAATAATTTTGTTCCTATAATTTTTCTTTAATGAAAATTGACTCAACCAATAAGAAATTTCATTTACTCTCAAGATCTGTCTCAGTTCACTTCTATTCTGTTCCTTCCTTGCATTGTTGTTCAATACTACACTTAGAACCAATAAATCAGACATTGTTTGTGCCTCAAACAATGACAAAAACTGAGACACATAAAAAAAAATTCAAGTTTTCTTTGTTAAAATGAGGGCTTGCCAATTGCCATATCCTAGTAGAGCACATTTCCTAGTCACCTTCCGGAAAATAGGAGAAAACTCTAGGACAGATTTTAATGGCTTATAACAGACTAACACTGCATACATGTTACATTACTACATAGACTGGGATATTTGAGAACATTACTATATAATTGCTACATTAGTTTATCATTATGTAACGTTAAATAGATTCCCTATTCTTTTCTGAGAGAGAAGTGGTTTGGGTCACCACGTTTCTTTTGAATATCCAACAAAGATAGGCCACATAGTCTGACTGGGGTTTCATTTTATGGCAACAATAAACTAGGAAAGGAGCTTCATAAGTTGCTTTTTATTCACAAACTGTAAAAAGCTGGTCAGTATTTGATCCTATTAATGGGATTGAAACCAAGCTAGCCCTCAATTATTGTGCATGTATAATACTCATTGACCAAATGTTATTGTGTTCTATTAAGATACGTTAAAACAATTAGATCTGTAAGGGTAAAATAAAACTCTAGGAGTTTAGGGAACACATCTCACTTGAAATATATCAAGCAATTTTTACTATGCATTAAAAAAAGGCGAGAAAACAATAGAACCTGAGATAGGTTATGGAGGGCCTTGCTAAGAGACACTTTCAAAGCTTCCACAAAACAGAGGCATGAAAAAAAAACAAACCCAGGAGAGTGTTTAAAGGCAAGAGTCAGAAAAGTGAAAATTTATCTAAATTAAAAATGGTACTAATTTTGATTTTCTACTTGAAAGGGAGTAAGCAGAGAATAAGATAAAGTAACAAGAAGCGAGAGAAGAAAGAGAAGAAAAAGAAGAAGAAAGAGAAGGGGGAAGAGAAGGCTGAGAAAAGTAGGGAGTTAGGAGAAAGGCGAGGGAAAGGGAGGAGAGGAAACTTAGTGTGGGATGGGACCATGAGAAGAGAATTGGAGCCACGTGGCTCAGCAATCCAGCCTTCCAATACAATCCTTGTTTACGTTCTTTAAGTTTAGAGTAGATCCCTCTCCTGCTATTTGCACCATACTCTACCTACTAGAGTTAAAGAAGTGATCAAATGTCAAAAACAGCTTTTAAAATGTCTTTAAAAAATGTCTTTAAAAAATTCAGTCGGGTATGGGGGCTCATGCCTGTAATCCCAGCACTTTCGGAGGACAAAGCAGGCGGATCACAAGGTCAAGAGATCAAGACCATCCTGGCCAACATGATGCAACCCTGTCTCTACTAAATATACAAAAATTAGTTGGACATGGTGGTGTCCACCTGTAGTCCCAACTACTCAGGAGGCTGAGGCAGGAGAGTTGCTCGAACCTGGAAGGCGGAGGTTGCAGTGAGCTGAGATCGTGCCACTGCACTCCAGCCTGGTGACAGAGCAAGATTCTGTCTTAAAAAAAAAAAAAAAAAAATCAAGATTTCCAAGTAGCAAAGATTGTTCAGGATGTTTCTGACACTCATCCTTGGAAGGAAGTAGAGCTTTCACAGCTCATACCAAATTTATCTTTTTAACTTTTAAGTTCAAGCGTACAGGTGTAGGTTTGTAACATAGGTAAACTTGTGTCATGGAGGTTTGTTGTAACGATTATTTCATCACTGTGATATTACTCCTAGTACCAGTAAGTTGTTTTCCCTGATCTTCTCCCTCCTCTTACCTTTCACCCTCTGATAGGCACCAATGTGTGTTGTTCCCTCTACGTGTCCATGTTTTCTCATTGTTTAAATCTCACTTAGAAGTGAGAACATGTGCTATTTGGTTTTCTGTTCCTGCTTTGATCATCCCAAATTCTTATCCCAAAAGCACAGCACTTAGGATGACTTTGTGTTTAAAAAATTGCAGGTCATGAATTGGGGCAAATTTCTGTGGCACTTGTTTCTTCTAATTACTATTCAAATAATTTTTGCAAACTGTTGTGAGTTGCTAATTAACACTATGCTTTAAATTCTGACTGCTTATAAAACAACTAGATTTATTGTTATTGATATAACAGAAAGTTAAAATCAAAATAAAGTAAAAACATCAGTGTGAAAACCCACTTATGGAAGAAATGTGCTGCAAGATAATATTAAGGCTTTACTTTGAGTCAATCATGAAGGCAGAAATGAAGGAAGAAGATTAGGGGAGGCTTGATGTTGCAGCTGTATGTCTGGCTTTCTCCCACACTTGCAGAGATTTTCTGTTTAATTGGCAAGAAAAAACGCAAAGTAAAACACATATTGGGGTAGCAAAGGGGGTACCATAATGCCTTTAACATTCATGGTTCTCAAGGGTCTTAATCTCATCCTGATCATACAATCTGTATAAAGTAAAGCCAAATATTACCATTTCATAATGTATGAAGAAAATTTACAATTTCATCATATATATCAGTAGGTACCCATTATAGTGCTGGCATAGTCAGAATAATGTCATCCATATTATAATGACAAAGATGCACCATGTATTAAGACGCATGTGTGGAACATAATGTGACCTGCCTGAAAACTAAAACCTTGATATAGCAAAGGAGTTTGTGAATTTCAAGTAGATTCACCATTCCCAGTCTAAATTGTTCTTTCAAATACAGTTATATTAGAAAATTGTTAGTTTATTTATTTTCTAAGAATAGAGATAATGCTAATCCGATGCTCTGCTATCATTTTATGGAGTTTCGAACATTGGCCCATTTCTGAATACCTTTTCTCACACAAGGTTTGAATATTAGCCATTAGAGAGAAACATACCTGCAAGTCAACTCTTCAATTCAACATATTTAGGATCGATAGGCATCTGTCCTTCCACATATCAAATCATTAACAAGTTTTTATATATGCTATCTCAGTTACCAAAATGTACTTACACAACTTTTTTTTTTTTTTTTGAGACAGAGTTTTGCTATTGTTGCCCAGGCTGGAGTGCAATGGCACGATCTTGGCTCACTGCAACCTCTGCCTCCTGGGTTCAGGCAATTCTCCTGCCTCAGCCTCCCAAAGTAGCTGGGATTACAGGTGCCTGCCACCAAGCCCACTAATTTTTTGTGTATTTTCAGTTGAGACGAGGTTTCAAGGATAAAAATTAATTCTCTTTGGAAGCAATCATGGAAAAGAAAAAAAATGCTTATATGCAAAAGACACTTACACTTTCTTCCTGCCTACTCTGTATTTTTAAAGAGTGAGGTTTAGCTAGTTAACTAAAGTTACCACTGAATCATCTTTCAAAAATTGAAGACTTGAGGTTGTTAAAACTGCCTTTACTTTGAACTTCACACATTGTCTGTTGGATTTTGGAAGGGCAAGAGCACAGTTATTGAAGGCACTTGGAAAGTTTCTGCTAATTAAGACCTGTTTACTTGAACCAAACAAATGGCTACACATCATATAAGAAGAAATGGTCTTCCTGATCTTATCTGTCTTTCTATGCATTAGTTAAGGAGAGTAGAAGATGATATTTGACTGGCAACTTATTCTGGCACTATTTTATGCTCCACAAGGAAAAGGCACTAAAAAAAGAGAAGATAAAATATTTAAATTATTTTGCTTGCTACAGTTTTTCAGTTCCTTTTTCCATGTAGAAATGTAAAATAGCTTTACGATATATAAAGGTTTTGAATTGATGACCTCATTTTTTCATAAATTTTTAATAGATTGCTAAGTCAACTACTGTTTAAACAGTTACATGCCTTTTCTTAAAAATAATAGATTATACTTAATGTTTTTATATAATTTGAATATTCACTAAAAACTTTAATTTTTATTAAATGCAGCAGACACTTGAACAATATACATATACATAAGTGCTTTGACATCTACCACTGAGTTACTGAAATATCCATTTCAAAACCTGTCTAACCACAATCAATCAAGTCTTTCAACATTGCACAGAGAAAATAAATATCTCAAACTGTCTCTTCAAGTGCTCTTAAAGCTTAAAGAAACTTAGATAGGATTAGCATCAAAGAATGAAACAATATATTAAAAATTTGAAAACTGCCTTACAGAAGGGTAATCTTTCCATTCAGATAACAAATTATATTAATGTATATGCACTGTAGTTTAGTACAAACACACATGCATGCACACACACACACACACACACACACACACACACTCCACAACTGATCCAGGGAACGTATTTAACTATAGTAAAAGAGGTGTTTGGGAACATATTGCACATGATAACTCGTTCTCTATAGTCAGATGAACTTCTAGACCTGGGGCAAGCAGTAAGAGATAAGGTTGTAGCAGGTCAAGAGAGACCAGGGATAAAGGGAGCAGAGCACAGCTTTTAGTGCTTTTTGCAGCCTCAAACTCATGGAATCCCACTGGTGGACAGAGGAGAGTGACCTGGAGCTTGGATAAAAATGACATTTTCAATAAAGCTACTAAGTTGTAATACCTGGTCTTCAAATCTATGTTTGCATAACGTTAAGAATAACAACGAATCTCTAGGATGCTTTCTCTACTGACAGATTTCAAGGCTAAGATTTAGAAGATAAATGTCAATCCTGAAGGAAATTACTTGAGACAATACTAAGAGGCTGAAGAGAAGCTATCAACACTCTGGTGACAACAGTGCTATGAATAAGAGAGCCGATGCCTTTGCTTTTAGGCCTCAATCTTTTCCTGACTATGGTTAGTAAAGGTGTAAGGTTGTTTTTTCCTTATAAGTGGCTTTTTTCATTTTATATCATGTCTGACCTTTATGTGATTGAATTGACTGCCTCCTCCATGTATCCAAAGCTGAATTCATGATCTTGCTTCCCAAATTTGGGTCTCCTCAAATATCCTTTCTTACAGGGAAAGGAAGCTCCAACCACAGAGTTCAAGCTAAAAATCTGGGAATTGACCTTACAACTTCTCTTTCCCAGCACCCCATAACCAGCTTATTATTAAATCTGGCCAACTTTGTTTTTCTTTGTTTTTTGTTTTTTGAGACAGTGTCTTGCTATGTTGCCCAGGCTGGTCTCAAACTCCTTTCCTCAAATCGTCCTCTCACCTCAGCTTCCCAAAGCGCTGGGATTACAGGCATAAACCATCATGCCCAGACAATTTTTTTTTTGATACACAACATCAAGCATGCTGTCGCTGAGAGGTAACGGTTAGTTTTTCCAAAAGAGATTTTCCAGGGTCTTCTGAAAAGCTCCATGAAAGTGGGCTAAGACCTTGAGTTTAAAGCCCTGAACTTAAGGTACTCCTCCTGACAAACCACAAGCACAAGGCTTGATTTCTAGGCCCTTCTCATTCCAAAAGAGGGCCCTGTGCTTCCCCAAACAGGAACATTTTCATGTGGAAAATTCTACTACTTACTTGGGACATCGTGTATTTGTGAACCTCAGCGCCAAGTGACAGGAGAGGTTGGTACTACCTACAACCACAAAATGCTGAATAGGACTGAGGCCCAGTTTCTGCCTCATAATATTACTACTGTTTTCCTGCTTTTGCTTATGCAGTGCTTCCCTAATCGTAGCTTCAAAGCCCTGCAGATCAAGGATATGGGCTACCCCTGAAGTCTGGTATCTGGCCTACCTAAATCTCTGTTGGCTGTTCCAGACAACAAATGCACCTGCTCCTGCTATTGTCTCCATTAGTTAAACTTGAGGTTAAACTTTACCCTTAAAAATGCTGTTCCAGCAGGTTTGGTGTCCTTGTTCACACTGCAGCTAGCAGCTTCAAACTCTTCAGTGGCAACACAATCACTCTTAAGATAAGCACCAAGATACTTACCATGGCCTGCAAGGCCCAGCATGACTGGCTCTAGCCTCTTGTTGCAGGCTCACTTTGCACCACTTGTTCACTGTGTTTCAACTGGCCTTTTAGTTTTCAGAAATGCATTTTGTTCTGCCTCAAAACTTTCAAACTGCTGTTCCCTATGCTGGAACATTCTCTCCCACTTAGCCTTCTGATCTACGAGCAGAAGTTACTTCCTCAAATATGTCCTCCAGATATTCCAGACTAGTATGGCTGTCCTGCTATATACCTTATGTCATTTGGTAACAAAATTAAAAAAAAATAAAAGCCCAAACCAACCAAACAAAAACAGGAGTGTTTTTAAATTTGTCCTTTGTGGCTCTTATTTCTAATTTGAAATAGAATCTTGATGGTATGGGAAAGACTCATGATGTTAACTACTAGTTGCAGAAAATTTGTTTATAGAAATATAAGGGTTCTTAATATACATATTCGCTCCAAAAAAAGACCACTTTGTTTTCTTTAAGTTAGTTTTTGCTCCTCTCAGTACACTGTTATACTCACTTTCCATAACATTTTATCCTTCACAACTTACCATAAGTACTAAAATAATACATGAGCATTTTAAAAATTTAGAAAAAAAAGAATAATATCTACAATTTTGTTCCTCAACCATCTATTTAGTTTTTTGCATTTAACACAATGCAATTTCTTTTTTTTTTGTTTTTTTTTTTTATTGCATTTTAGGTTTTGGGGTACATGTGAAGAACATGCAAGATTGTTGCATAGGTGCGTATGTGGCAGTGTGATTTGCTGCCTTCCTCCCCATCACCTATATGTGGCATTTCTGTATTTGTTAGTTCTTCACTGGCAACATGAGGCAAGAAAATGAATGGAAGGAACAAGAGGATAGAACTGTGGACCCAGGTGATGAACAGGAGACAGAAGGTATGCTGCAGAGTCAATACTGATCACAGAAGAACATAAATTCTTGTTTGGTCATTATGGAGGAAGATAGCAGGCTGAGATTTTAAATGAATTTTGTTTGCCCATTTTTAAAGAAAATGTTAAGGAGATTCTCATTTGCTAAATGTGTTTAGAAACAGACAAGAGAAACAGATGAGAACTATTAGATCAAATCGTGGTTATTGTACAAGATGTTCTATACCTAATAGATAAACAAGACGTGGAAGAATTACCGGGACCAGATGGCAGTTCTTATGTCCTGTCATATGTACCATTTTCCTCTCCAAAATAGAGATGAAGCACAAAAATGTGTCTGGGTTTAGTTTAATTGCAAGTAGCTGTGGAAAGAATAAATAAGTCAATTTCTAAGGCTGCCATCTTGTACCACTATTACATTTGGAAATGAAGACCCAATAGGAATGTCACCTTTTATCAAAATCTTCTATAACTTTCATAACCACAAAATTCAGTCTAAAAACAAAATAAAGTATTCCCACACAGAACCAATACCTAATCACATAATGATCAAAATAAAGTAAGTATTTTGCAGTATATTTGCAATTAGGTATAATGTCAATTTATAATATAAACACAGAGGAAATTTGTACTTTTTCTTCATTCTTAATATGAGATTATTCAATTCTAGTTCTGATATTTCCAGCCAGAAGGGATCTAGACAGCTGGTTGAGTGAATCATTCCAAACATTCTGAGACACAGCCTGAGATTCATTTGCTCTTTGCTTGTGGGGATATATTAATGAATCTTCAATCTTGCTCTCACTGTCCCCAATGGCCATAATGCATTTGTAGAAAAAGCAGGTTTACATAGCAGAAAGGCTTCTGTCAATAGTATTAAACCTGCTGTTATTTATCTTCCTAGTCTTGGAATATTGAAGGGAGGGAAAAGAAGAAAAAAAAGTAAAGAAGGTTACATTTGATTAACAATAAAATATAGGATTCTCCTTTAGTTTTCTTTGTTTTGTTTTCTCTTTGTAGTTGTTATTCACAATTGTGAAGTTGAATCCTAATGAGGAAGGCCATGATATTAGCCAACTGTTACGGAAATACGTGGTTATGGTAATTGAAGTAATTTGGACACACATATTCACTCTTAAAAAATGGCAACTCTCTGTTTTCCTTAACTTAATTATTTCTTCTCTTAGGAGATTTATGCTGCCTTTTTGCTTTGGTATGGCTGGCTACTCTGAATCATTTCTTAATAGTAAGATTGTTATCTGAAATAACACTAGACAGCAGATGCCTTGATTGAAACACACAAACAAAAGATTGGGAGGCAGACAGAAGTAGGACTTCTAAAGCAGATCATACTTTGCCCAATGCTTAATCAAAGATAGCTACTGTTTTCATTTGGCCTGTGAGTGATTTTATGATTTACTAGGTTTTGTGTTGTGAAACAGTAAGGAGTGTAAGATGAAAACTTGAGGGTGAAGAGTAGAAATAGTGGGTGAGCCTGGGAGGGTGAAAGCTCAAGAATAGGACTGGGAGATGGCAGGAGAAACTCTTACATTGTATCCTATCATACTGTTTTGTGAACTATACCCCTGAAGTTGTGCAATGCAGAAACTACAGTGAAGGGGATTTCCCTTGGGGTCTTCACCATTCTATTTATCAAGAGCCAAGAAGAGCAAACAGATGTGGTGAGGAGTCCAGAGACTGTTGCATCTTCTTTTCTCTTTTGTTTTCCGCTTGAGGAAAGGACATGCTGAACTAGGGGTACACATATGATGTGACCTAAGAGAAACAGGGAGGAAAATACAAGCTAAAAATCAATACGGTCCAGTCCCACCCTACCCAGATCACTCTTAGTATAATTCCTAAATGCTTTCCTTGGTAGGGGCATTTATTCTAATTACAACCAAATGATGTTATGGTGTTAAGAGCAATTTTCTTTTGATGAATTGAAAGCCCCACTGCTTAATGTCTACTTCGTGGAGATTAAAGTGATAGGGCTGGGGTGGGAGGCGAATAGTGGAATGACATAGAAACACTGCATGTATCCACTTCACCTTGTGACTATGGACAATCTCCTGAAGGAACAATGATCATACTACATTCATTCAGTTTTATTTCTGCAAGTTCCCCTCTGTCTCTTCCGTTTTATGATCTTTGCCATTGCACTTTTTTTTTCTGCCCTTTTTTAAACAAAATAAAACAAAACATGTTGTGTCTTGTTCCATTGCCTGGGCTAGAGTGTAGTGACATGATCACAGCTCACTGCAGCCTTGACTTCCCAGGCTTAAGCTGTCTTCTTGCCTCAGCCTCCGGAGGAGCTGGGATTATAGGTGTGAGCCACTGTGCCAGGCCTTGCTGTCCTTTTTAAATTGGGGCAAAAATTTCTCTCTTTTCCAGTCCTCAAATCTTCCATACTGTTGCCTTTGTTATTGTCCTAAAATGAAGGTTAGACATTGCCACCATCAAATACTTCAATGTTTCCATTCTGTTTATGGAAACAAGTGCAAATTACCTCACTATTGCAGCAAGACTCCAGTGACTTGGTTTCCCTTTAGCAAGCCTCCCACAACAACTCTCCATGAGTGCCATATTTCATATACATTGGGTCATTTATCATTCTCCAGAATGCACATGGAAAATACTGTGCCATCATAGTGTCAATCCTTCATTTCGGAATTCCCTTCTTTATCCATCGAAGAACCAAAGCATACCTCTATGTCTCTTCTATCTTTGAAGCCTTCCTCATGCCAACAGCTGGAATTAACTGCTCTTTGCATTTTCCTTGAGAACATCGTGACTTGCATCTCGGTTGCAGCACTTTTCCATTCTTCACTGTATTGTTGTTTGTCATTGTATGTGAATCTGTGTAACTAATTTAAAGTTCCTTGGGATAAGGTCCTTACCTTATTCTTCTCCATATATCTACAATGTTTTCCATGTAATATTCCCATTGAATAGTAGATAAAAGACCAGATAACTAATTAGCAATTATATGTAAGTTTATGTCACAAAAACTAAATGTAATTGGACATAAGCATCACATATCTTCATGGAGGTAAAATTTCCTCCCAGTTGGGATCATCAGCATTTCATTTGGGATAACAAATTTAAGTTAAATGAAAGTCTTCCTAAGGTGAACATTCAGGCTTTCACTTAGGATGATGGACTATTAAGGGGTTATGGGAAGCTATTCCAGGGTCCATGCTCATGCCACATGAGCAGTCTTTTGGGGATGACTGCAGCAGAGGGTGTAGAGGTTAAGAACATGGGCTCTGTAGCCTGAGTTTAAATCCTGCATTCATGCCTTCCTAGCTTTGTGACATTGGGCACGTTGCTTTACTTCTCTCTGGGGACATTACTACTTACCTTAGGAATTATGGTAAAATACTATATGCACAAATTGCTTTCCATAGGGCTTGACACGGAATAAGAGTTGCCATTTATTAAATAGCTGGTGATATTTTTTTCTTTTTTGGTCTGAGAATGATCATGCTAATCTGAGTAAATGTTTAAGCCTTTTACATCTTGAATACATCTTCATTTAAAAAATTATAATGATTGAAAGCATATGATTTTACTGTCTCCATGGTCAGTTTGACCTAAGTATTTTTAAATAAAACAAATTTATCAACTCTACACGTAGAGGTAGAACAGAAATTCTAGTGCATACGAAACAACGGATTCAAGTCTAAATAGTTAAGAGTCTTAAAAAGAGAAAATACATCAACACACACATGACTATTAAAAATAGACTTTTCAAGTAAAATAACAGGAAGGTAATTTAACTTTTTCACCAGTTATGTCAGAGAATAAAGCATATAATTGTACTGATTGGGCTAAGTTGTCAATTTCCTTTCCTTCTGATTTACCCCTCAAATTCCATATCAACAATCACTTATTGAGTACCTGCTCTGCATTCAGAGCTTTAGGCACACACAACAAAGGAGAATATTCCTGCCTAAACCCTACTATCTATTAGAAACACATCTTTGAGTAAAAAAAGCACTTGTTTTTCAATAAAGTTATCTTTACTCACAATTCACAATGCTTTAAACAGAAAGCTTCCTTTCCACAAATATGGGATGAAGCTTTCATACATAAATCCATTTTATATGTTTTGATGAAGAAGCAACTTAATTACACTTTCAAAGAAAAGAACTGCAAACACATGACTTCAGTAATTAGGGCTCAAATATTATGAGCCATTTAGAAATAATGTTGCCTTACATTTTCAATGACACTTAACTAGTTTACTCATTTACATAATTTTTTACATCAATTTTTACATTGAGTCATCATGACTTCCCTGTAAAGCAAGCACATTTACTCCCATTTTATTGATGGGCGGGCTGCTGCTTAGAGATAAAGCCATAATATTTGCCAACAAATCACATTTAGAACAATTATTGAAACAAGAGAGCCAGGAATGAAAATCTGGTCAAGTGCCTGTGAGGAGAATTCCAGATTTTGGAGTCCTACCCCACTGTCTCTTGCTTCTAGTTCTGCATCTTAAAACCCCAAATAAAAATACAGTTTTACCTAGCAGGGGCTGATTATCCGAAGAGTTAGAAGAGTAGCTATAATATTTCATATACTCTACTTATAAGTTTTTCAATAACAGAATTTAACATGCTTTCTACAATATACAAACTAAATATATTTTAAATTTATGTGACATACAATGCCTTTTATCCCTTCGTAGTATCTCAATATTATCTCAACAGAAGGAATAACAAATCAAGTTGAATCTGTTTTTTGTCAAAGCTTGGATGTTGGTTCTAGTATCTTCTACTACTAGTATATTTATTCCACTCTTGTTTAACATGAAACTAAGAAGTTTTTGCCTTCTATGCTGTCTAGTTAACAGAATGCTAAGGAAGCCTGGTTTTGCCTTATTTGATTCACAACCATTTTTAGAAATATGGAGGGAAAATGATTACTTAAGCAAACTGCCTGGCAATACTGCATTCACGTTATTCCTACATGACTACATTTTGCTTCTAACTTAGAAATCAAGAAAATAAAAGAAATTTAGAGTCCACGTGGTCTGCCCTCTTCTTACATTTGAGGAGAGTTACACACAAAAAGGAAAATCAATTTATTAAAGACCTAAGAACAAGTTTGCTGTATTCCAAACTATTTTGAACTGTTTGGAAGTTGAGGATGGCCCTTTTATTCCAACCATGTATTTCATATGCTGCACATACAATAGGGTGTAACAGTGGTAGAGGTCAACAAAACTTTTAAATAGCAAGGTTAGGAAGTTCTCTTTCAGTAAGGGGAATCATCAGATTAAATGCAATACTTCCTATATGGCAGTGGTTTGACCTTAGCAGTGTGTCTATTTTAAATGATACGTTCCTCACAGACAGTTTCAAAACATTCATAAAGGTCCACACTTTGCATTTTTTATAGTTTATAGTCTTTTCATTGATTTATGTTTACGATTATCTTATTTGAAGGCTTTGAACTTTTGATTATGAAGTGGTTGGTTTTAATGTATTAACCACTTGATTGTCTAGCTTACTCCTCTAATTTTTAAATCAAATATATTTTACTATTTATTTCAATCTTCACATATTTGGACAGGAGAACTAAAAGAAATCAAAACTCAAAATAAAATCTCTTTATTCCAATAACAAAAATGTGGTTGATAAGAACGGTAGCCATCGCCAATATGATGCTTATATTTTACCTTCTGTCAATTATACTTAAACAAATTATGTCCATTCACTATTGAAACATACAAAAAAATTGATTTAAAGAGAAATGACACATTTTATATTAGTCCTTTCTATTGGACTAAGGAGGTGATACCTATAGCCATTGTCAATAGTGGATACCAATAGAAAACATGATTAGATAAGGTCAGGATAGTGTAATCAGGAATTAGATGTTTGCATACTTCAAGGACATTCCTATATTGAAGTGAATTGGTTTGGTCAAATAATACATAGACCACTAGGCTTCACTTTAAAAGTAACTATTGACTGTTTGAAAGCCAGCACACATCAAGATAACATTTGGAATCTTAAACAGCCCTAAGTTTTTAATATATGCAAAGTTTAAAGAATTTTTTATTAAACTGAAGGCAAAGGAAATGCTATTTCAAATGAATCTCTTTATAGAATTTTAGATAGGGAAATTATGTGAACACAGACATGGGACATTTCAATCAAAGGTTTAAATTTAATTCATTTCTATGTAGCATCCTTCAAATACTGCTTTCCAGTGAAAGATAATGTAATGAGATAAAGCTTTTAAGAGATTGAGTAAAACTTACTCAAGCATCACGACAGAATGGACTCAAGCCACTGGGTTCTGAGTTATAATCAACAATGTTGTCATTTAAAGTGGTAAAATGTAAATAAATTACTTGTACACAATTACAGGAGAGGAAAAAGTCAAGATGAATTACAGGAATTGGACACACAGGGATAAGACTAAAAGTTCATTTGAAAGTAAATGAATAAACAAAATCCACCCAAATTCAATTTGGTCTTAATTGAAAAAAAGTTTAAAGGTATAAAAACAAAATAAATTGGGAGTTACAGAACTGCTACAATGAGAACTTTTTCCAGAAAATTCTGTAAACTATGATTTTTCTTTGACTAGGAAGACCTAGCTATATTCTAATTAATTGGTGAATGGATGGATCCATTCTCATTCCATCACGAAGTGCCTATTAGGTGCCAGCACTGTTTTGGCAAGGAGTGGGAGTGTTAAGTAGAGCAGTGAGCAAATGTTATGACTTTATAAAGCTTACATTCTACTAAGGAAAACAAATAAATAATTCATGAGAAAATTCATATTGTTTTCACTATGATTAAGGAGACAAAATATGGCAGATATTATATTACTAACTGGCGGAAGAGACTCTGAAGAGAGGTTTGACTTATGATAATGAGTGATTTACACCTAATTAGTAAATAAAAATAAAATCCGTAAGCAAGTTATTTTTGTATATGTAGTGAAGAATTTAGAGACAAAGGAATAAATATCATAAATGAAATATTAAGGTTAGTAGGCAGATGAAGAGTACATGAAAATTGTATCAATGAAGTAAAAGAATAATTCCCCTGCTTTCTTTGCACCCCAGAGTTCATATGTGCTCAGAATAGAAGTGGATAGTATTATTGAATTGCAGGAAGAATCTATATGAGTTCTGATAAATCCTTACATATTCTTGCTGAGTAGACCTGTACACGTTTTCTTCCCGTTTCTCTTTATTTTCATACAGACCTTGGGTTTCTATGCTCCCTCAACAAAATCTCAATTGTACTTTTATGGGATATTGCTTCTTCTTCAACATGGTTTTGCATTTCTCCATTTTCCAGGGTAAATGCCACTCCCAACCCCCCAACTATGACCAAAGTAGCCCATCACAAGGAAAAGAGAAATGAATAGAGAAGATAATGACTGTGATTTCTCTAAGGATGTCTTCATTTCTGTTTCAGTGATCCTTTTAGGTTAAAACAGCACAACCGGGTAGGAAAAAGTACCGGTAAGAAGAGATGGAGTACATAAAATGAAGGCTTCAGCAACTAGGCCAGAGTTCCACTTTTGCCCTGAAAACAAATGTGAGGATAGAGCACAAGCAATTATCATGAAACATCCTAGGGCTCTGCTTTCCTATTGTAAAGAACTGAAACAGGGTCAGGATTGACCACCTTTATTCACTCTGAGGAATTCTCTGGGAAATCTGCAACCAGGACTTCTGATTCCTTTATAATTTTATGTTTTTGTTTCCATGATTGGATATTAACTAGATGCAAGGATAGCTCATAAGGAGAATTGGTGAGTACTATATGGTAACATTCCCCTTGAGAGAGCAGAATTAAGCAATATTGGTATTTTAAAACAAAGACTAATAATAATGTAGCATGGCCAAGGTGACATGTTTCTAATTTCAGTATCTTCTAAATTAAAAACAAAAGGAACTGGCCTTTTGTGTGTCAGTAAATAGGCAAGAACTCTGTTCTCAGCGACGTGACTGGCCGCAGTGGTACTGAGACAGTGCAGGGGAATGAGGAGTGACAGTTGAGTATACTAAGGTTGAACTGAGGGAAAAGAGCTGAAGGTAAGAAAACAAGCTCTTGATTGAGGGATAAAGGTGAATCAAGAAGGCAAATTGGTTTTGTTTAGTTAAGAAGATTAATGAGATAAAGTCAGGAAGATGCTATAGTTTCATATGTACATTAAGTAATTCTTATGTTAGAGATCAAAAAAGCAGTACAGCAGTACAAGCAAATGAACCTGGCAAGCAGTTCTCTGGAGAAAAATATGAGCTGTGTGTATTGCAATGATGATGGAGGAATTTAAAAAGTGCATTCAGTCTCCCAGTGCTGAATTGCGCTCACCAGGCACCATTTGTGCTGGCATCCCACCATTTGTCAGTATCTGTTAATGACATTCTAGGACGGACCCACTTTTTTTGTAGAATCTTCCTGGCTAGAAAAAGTGTTTGGGCCATTTTAATGACTATACTTTTGAAGCCACTAATACAGTCAGAAAACTATCCACAAAGAGCAATGTAGCTAGGCCACATAAAAAACTGTTTTGGGTATGTATTAAGCAGCATACAGAGTCTCTTTGATCAGTTAAAGATAATTAGAATTTTTTTCTCATTTATTTCCAACTAGATTCTTATAATAAATCACTTAGCTGCTACTGATTTCATAATCTAAGCCAATTTTTTTGTAATTAATTAAGTCATTATTTTTTATTTTATTTTTTGTGTAATTTCTTTTTTTTAATTGTACTTTAGGTTCTGGGATACATGTGCAGATCATGAAGGATTGTTGCATAGGTACATACATGGCAAGGTGGTTTGCTGCCTTCCCCCCATCACCTATATCTGGTATTTCTCCCCACGTTATCCATCCCCACACTCCCCATCCCCCACTGTCCCTCCCTGGTCTCCTCCAACAGACTGCAGTGTGTGATGCTCCCCTCCCTGTGCCCACATGTTCTAATTGTTCAACACCCACCTATGAGTGAGAACATGTGGTGTTTGATTTTCTGTTCTTGTGTCAGTTTGCTGAGAATGATGGTTTCCAGATTCATTCATGTCCCTGAGAAGGACATGAACTCATCGTTTTTTATGGAAGCATAGTATTCCATGGTGTATATGTGCCACATTTTCTTTATCCAGTCTATTGTTGCTGGACATTTGGGTTGGTTCCAGGTCTTTGCTATTGTAAACAGTGCCACAATGAACATACATGTGCATGTGTCTTTATAATAGAACAATTTATAATTATTTGGGTATATACTCAGGAATGGGATTGCTGGGTCAAATGGAATTTCTATTTCTAGGTCCTTGAGGAATTGTCACACTGTCTTCCACAATGGTTGAACTAATTTACACTCCCACCAACAGTGTAAAAGTGTTCCTATTTCTCCACATCCTCTCCAGCATCTGTTGTCTCTAGATTTTTTAATGATCACCATTCTAACTGGTGTGAGATGGTATCTCAATGTGGTTTTGATTTGCAGTTCTCTAATGACCAGTGATGATGAACATTTTTACATATGTTTGTTGGTCTCATAGATGTCTTCTTTTGTAAAGTGTCTATTCATATCCTTCACCCAGTTTTGAATGGGCTTGTTTGTTTTTTTTCTTGTAAATCTGTTTTAGTTCTTTGTAGATTCTGGATATTAGCCCTTTGTTGAATGGGTAGATTGAAATTTTTTTTTCCCATTTTGTTGGTTGTCAGTTCACTTTAATTGTTTCCTTTGCTGTACAGAAGTTCTGGAGTTTAATTAGATCCCATTTGTCTATTTTGGCTTTTGTTGTCATTGCTTTTGCTGTTTTAGCCATTAAGTCCTTGCCTATGCCTGTGTCCTGAATGGTTTTGCCTAGGTTTTCTTCTAGGGTTTTTATGGTGTTAGGTCTTATGTTTAGATCTTTAATCCATCTGGAGTTAATTTTAGTGTAAGGTGTCAGGAAGGAGTCCAGTTTCTGCTTTCTGCACACTGCACCATTTAACAGGGAATCCTTTCCCCATTGCTTGTTTTTGTGAGGTTTGTCAAAGGTCAGATGGTTGTAGATGTGTGGTGTTGCTTCTGAGGCCTCTGTTCTGTTCCATTGGTCTATATCTCTGTTCTGGTACCAGTACCATGCTGTTTTGATTACTGTAGCCTTGTAGTATAGTTTGAACTCAGGTAGTATGATGCCTCCAGCTTTATTCTTTTTGCTTAGGATTGTATTGGCTATTCCAGGTCTCTTTTGGTTCCATATGAAGTTTGAAGTGTTTTTTCCAGTTCTTCAAAGAAGGTCATTGGAAGCTTGATGCGGATAGTGTTGAATCTATAAATTACTTTGGGCAGTATGGCCATTTTCATAATGTTGATTCTTCCCAACCATAAATATGGAATGTTGTTCCATCTGTTTGTGTCTTCTTTTATTTTATTGAGCAGTGGTTTGTATTTCTCCTCGAAGAGGTCCTTTATATCCTTTGTTAGTTGTATTTCTAGGTATTTTATTCTCTTTGTAGCTATTGTGAATGGGAGTTCACTTTTGATTTGGCTCTCTGTTAGTCTATTATTGGTGTATAGAAATGCTTGTGATTTCTGCACATTGATTTTGTATTCTGAGACTTTGCTGAATTTGCTTATCAGTTTCAGGAGATTTTGGGCTGAGACAATGGGGTCTTCTAAATATACAATCATGTCATCTGCAAATAGAGACAATTTGGCTTCCTCTTTTCCTAGTTGAATACCCTTTATTTCTTTTTCTTGCCTGATTGCTCTGGCTAGAACTTCCTATACTATATTGAATAGGAGTGGTGAGAGAAGGCATCCTTATCTTGTGCCAGTTTTCAAAGGGAATGCTTCCAGTTTTTGCCCATTCAGTATGATATTGGCTGTGGGTTTGTCATAAATAGCTTTTATTATTTTGTGATATGTTCCATCCATACCTAGTTATTGAGCGTTTTTAGCATAAAGGGCTGTTGAATTTTGTTGAAGGCCTTCTCTGCATCTATTGAGATAATCATGTGGTTTTTGTCTTTGGTTCTGTTTATGAGATGGATTACGTTTATAGACCTGCATATGTTGAATCAGCCTTGCATACCTGGGATGAAGCGTCAGCCAAATTCTTAACTGGAAAGTAACTAACTTGCCCTAAATACTACTTAAACATAGGGTCTCTAGTTTAAGAGGCCGGCATTACCTTGTCCTTGTGGAACTTTTGAAACATATGTAGCCTCATTTGCTGGAAGAAATACGGTAATTTTAAACTCCTTCCAGTGACTTTATTTTGCTTCTCCTTCATGGCCATATCCATACCATTCCTCTGAAACATAGAATCTAAGTGAAAACGGTCTGTGCCCCATGCACATTTCAGCTTCAAGGCCAGTGCCTTAGCATTCTACTCCCTTATCCCAGTGAGATTGCCACTCACCAGTGCCTCTTATGTAGAAATTTATGATACACCATTTGGTTAAGTAACATTCAGAATAACAAGTTAAAATTCTGTTCAGAACCTCCTGCTCCAGAAAAATATGTTATGGTTATAAAATCATAGATAATTTTATGGTTATAAAAATGGAGACAAATACTCAAAATTAATTTCACTTACTACAAAGGCATTATTCATAAGATTTCTTCAGTGTCTAACCCTCTTTATAGCATTATTCTCTTTCTATAATGTATAAATATGTAGTGGGCTCATTTTAACTGCTTCTCAGAAACTGAATATCACTTAGCAGTAAGAAAAAAATACAGTATCAATACTACCAAAGAGACAAAAAGAAAACACAAGAAAAAATAACTCTAGTAAAGAGCTGAAGGAATGGGAGGTATTTCTGTCTCTCTGACATCTTGCTTGCTTCCTTCCCACCAAGGGAACTGAAGAAACCTGCCAGAGATTTCACTGTAAAGGGAAGCTTTCGAGATGAGGAGCCACTTCAAATTGACACAAGACTGTTTTATCTGTCAGTCAAGGCATGAAGTGAACAGTGATATAGCAACAATGTCACTGAAATTACACTCCTTTGTTCCATGTACATAAATATTTTATTTCTTTTTTTCAAATTATTTTCTTATATAGATACCTTCCTAGGTATAAAATTGTATATTTTTCTAGTTGATCCCAGATCACAATAAGTATCCAAATCTTCCATGATTCATTGACAAATTCTTCCCTAATTCAAAAGAAAAGTACTGTAGTTAAAGGTGACAGTTTGTATTATATGCAGTGAGCAAGTGCAACAACTTTTTAACTGTCTCTGGAAGATGTGACAGAAGGAATGTTTGTAGTAAAGGAAAGACGAAAAGCTTCAATTTTAAACCTGATGAACTTTATATTTTATGAAGCTGATTCAGGGTCACTTGGGCTTCTGATAGCTGAGATAAAAACTGGGTTTTATTACACATATGTGAAGAAATGAAGAAGACTGTGTACAAATGTTTGTTGACTCTGTAACAATAGTATGACTCAGGAAAAGGAAGAATCTTTACATACCAAAAGGAATTCAAAGCTAGAGAAAAGTAAAATATTTATCATAACAATATTGAAGGCACAAGGTAATTTTAAATATGCCCATGAACAAGCTGCTTCAAACAGTGTATCTAAACAATGCATCAGAAGATGACAGAGGGATTGAAAGGAACAAAATCTATAAAAGCATTAAAGATAGCATAATCAACCAAAAGACTTACTTTGATTTTTTCCCTGAGATAGGAAAAGATCGTTATCATTATGCTTGCCATTTGTTGAACACTTCTTGTATGCAAAGAAGAGTGCTAGTGAATGCCATTTATTACTCTCTACAAAGGAAATAAGACACCTTGCTCCCAGCTTTCACAGAGTAGCTTTAATAGGGTTGTCAGGACAAAGTCAAAGTCATCATAGGAAAAACTTAAATGAAGTGAAGTAGATCAATATATGCTTGATTCCTGTGCATTTGTGTGAAATGGGGTGAAGTTTGCCCATCCATATTGCATCTAAAGGTGACAATTATGCCTGCCTCACCCACAAAGAAAGGAAACAAAACACAATCTCATAAATCTATTGATTAAACATATGTTTTATGGTATCTACTATATGTTTAACTTTGTGTAAAACCTATTTCAGTCTTCAAAACTTTATATCCAATTGAGAAGAAAAACTCAAAGATCAATTAAATAGCAACCCAAGACAAATAGGTACCTAATCAATGTTGAAAGAAGTTTAGCATTGAGAGGGAGGCTCTATCTTTGGGGGTGTGGGTAAGAGTTAAAATAAGATTACAGTACTCTGTCATCTACTGGGTGCTTATAACATCTACTCTTTGGAAGATTTTGAGATTTATGGGGTGCAGATTGGCTTTTATTATGAGAATTGTTTCCTAAAAAGAATGAAATATTTGTTACACTATTATGGTATTGAAACTATGAGGCAGTTTCACATACTCCCAGGGACAAGCTGCTTCAAAGTGGGAAAGAGAGAAACAGGAGTGGATGAGAATATTTGTTGTCAACAGAGAGACAAGGGCCCTTTAGTAAAGAATACATAATAATGGGACTCTGCTATGTACTTAGAACAAATGCGCTTGCTCCCCAAAATGACCCTTCTCGCTGGCCATCACGGTCTCTTATGTATTTCCCCATGTGTTGTCACCATCATCATGTTTTTACCCCTATGGCGACTTTCCCACCTTAAATCACAGAAGTCTACCATTTATCCTTGGGAACTTTCCGCAAGAAACTTGAATGTGTCTAGTTTTCCTTAATACTGCATCTGTCATTAGAAATTTCTGCTGCAATATATTACCCTTGAATTACTTCTCTAATTGTTCTAGTTTCATTTCCCCAAACACACTGCAATTAGTGAAGGATAGAGAACAAGTCTACCTCATGGTATCCCCAGAAAACTTGATTCAGTGCTAGTATACAAAAGAAACATACAAATTGATTGAATGGATGATAACTGAACAGAAATTGGCGAAACAAATGTTAGCCCACACTTCCTTCAAGATTATTAAAACTGTAATATAGCAAACATATCTTTATCTTTACCAGAAGTTCAAGTTAAGATTACAGCTGGAAAACTCAGAGGCATCCTTCGGGCTTTTTCCTAAACCACTGAAATTTCCATAGGAATCTACAGCAAAACGCAATACTCCAGCTCCATGCTTTGTTTTCCAACAGTATGACCATTATGTGGCTTTGCTAGTGGAAACCTATTCCTTTTCGGCTTTGTTACTTTTATGTGGGGGTTAATAATTTTAATAAACATAGAAAGAACAGTTCAGCAAAGGGCAATGAAAGGGGTGGAAAAAGATGGCATTTTGATTATATGCCCAGAAGAGGAAACAAAGCAATGGAACATTTTTATTTCAACTGTCAATTCTCTGATAAAATTAAGAGTTTTTTGAATTGTATAGTTTGAAGAAAAATACAAAAGAATTTTTCTAGACTACAAGCTATTATGTCTGTATGGTCTAGAACTAAGTGTCAATGATGGGTGTGTAACCGCACATAACAGCATTACTGTCTTTAACTTGTAAAACTGATTGTGGACTTCATTACTTAAACCAATCCCTGACTCTCTTACTGCTGTTCGTGCTCATCTTTTATTTTTTTTCTTTACCTAAATGTGTAGGCCATCTACCTCCCTTGCTAGATTTAAAATTACTTTTCTTAACGGTCTCTACATTGTGAGGTGGAGGCCTATTATAAGCAGCTGGAGAGGACAATCTATCGAAAGGAATGAGGTGCTTCAAGTTCATCAAGACAGACATGCAAAGTCTCTTTGTAAAGAGAGTTTGTATACAACACTCTGTACAAACATGTACCACAAATACAATCATGATGTCTTAATAACTTTTTAGCTAACACTATTTTGTATTCGTTAGATATTTGAGTTGTTTCACAACCATTTTAAGAATGGTGAAAATGTCTAGATAGTGCGGTAAACATTGTTTTACAATCACCGGAGTTTCCCTTAAAGGGTATTCAAAAGAGGGGGAAGGGATTAAGTATCTTAATACATACAGGATTAAAACAGTTTACATTTGAATTAAATGTAATACATGGATATGGCACACACAGCTACAATGTAGAATATGACAGATTTGAGATTAAAAGTATCTAAAGTGATATCAAATCCCTTCACCTCCTATTTTGCCTCCATTCCTCTCTTGAATGTGCGTGGAAGACATGTTTCAGTATTTCACATCAGGACACGCACTACTTCCAAATCAATGTCACCTAGATGTCGTTATCCAACTAATTTCCATCCAATATGTAATCCTGATTCTCTGTTCAAAACCCATTTCACTGTACAGTTAAACCTCAGTAAATTATTTCTTCCTCCACTAGGCATTTATGGCTTTGTAACATGTATACACACACCTTCCTTAGCCAAGCTGTATAGACATAATTCTTTCAAACTTTTCCCATAAGTCAGCTTCTTTTCCCTAATCAATTGTGAAACTCCTCTTTGGACTCCTTCCAATCTGTCTACTTATTTTTGGTAGTCAGACAAACCAAACGGAATGGGGCATTCTAGAATAGGTCTCATGAATGTCATTGAGAGTGGAACTGTCACCCTCTATTCCATGATGAAATGCTCTAAATAGACTGTATCCAAAAATAACATTAGTCTTTTGGGTGTCACATTGCACTAAAAATGTGCAGTCTTTTCCTGTTTTCAGTCTCATATCTCCAGATGTCTCCCCATTATTTCTGGGATATGTCCTCATCCATTCAAAGATTGTTAAGAGAGTATAATTTTTCAATGTTCCTCACAAGCATTACTAATTTGTCCTCTTAAGTTTTAAATTTTGTTTTCCCTCCCTCCTTCCTTCCCTCCCTCCCTTCCTTCTTTCCTTCTTTCCTTCCTTCCTTCCCTTCCTTCCTTCCTTCCTTTCCTCCCCTCCCTCCCTCCTTCCTTCTTCCTTTCCTTTCCTTCTTTCTTTCCTTTCCTTTCCTTCTTCCTTTCCTTTCCTTTCTTTTCCTTCCCTTCTTGCTTGCTTGACAGGGTTTCATTCTGTCACCCAGCCAGGAATTCAGTGGCATGATTATAGCAGGTTATATTTAAGTAATCCTCTTATTTCAGCCTTCTGAGTAGCTAGGACTACAGGTGTTTGTCATCTCACTGGGCTAATTTTTGTTTTTAATATTTTGCCGAGACAGGGTCTTGCCATGTTGCACAGGCTGATCTTGAACTCCTGTGCTCAAGTAATCCTCCTGCCTCAGCCTCCCAAAGTGTTGGGATTACCAGTTTGAGCCACTGTACCCAGTGTAAATCTTGTTTTCTTTTACATAATAACTTAATCTCTGTGATTTTTCTCATGTGTGCATGCACCTCTGAGCATTCCCCAGGGGCTTCTCCACAAACACACCTATTTCTTACTATCTCCATTGCTTAAATATTTTTGCCAAGAATTCAACATTTTTCTTTGTTCTTTTTCAGTTTAGTTCAATGAATATCTATCAGATTCCTACAATGTCATTTACTGTATTAAACACTAGAGACATAGCAATGAACACATGATTTCCACAGGAGAAACAATCATGCAAATGTAATCTGAATATCACTTAAGTCCTTCGTGGGCATTCTGAGCATAGTTCCTCCTTTGGCTTGCTTATAATCTAAAAAGCACCATACATTTTTATCTTTATTGTGCCCACACTGGCTTTATGACTGTCTTTGAATGACACAATTAATGCTTCCTTGCCCCTTTGCCTGGAAACAAGTAATTAAGTCCCCCAAACAAGGAGGTATTGCAGCCTACATCCTGCGTCGGCATTGCCAGGTGTGAGAACAGTCACAGATTGGCCTGTGCACTGGTTTTAGGTAAGCAACTCTGCTTACAGAACACTCTGGAGAAACAGAACCTTCCTCCGGTAACTCCAAACATACTTGTGTGCAATTCCTATCATTGACCATTTCCCCCTTTCAATTGTTCCATTTTCTGTTTCATCTTTGTTCATTCCACATTTAAATTTAAAATTGTACCCTCACTGAATGTTTTTTTTTTTTTAAGTTCTTCTTTGGAAAGACGGCTTAACAGAAAAGAAATGAAAATATGACAGGAGAGGAAACTTGAATTTCTACCCAGGTCCTGGCATTCTTATCCAACACAACATTATTCTCAATGAGCCTTGTCTGCTTTGAAACCACCAAGGTGCAAATATAGCTTGAAAAAAAAAATCACCCAATCTCTCCAAGCTTCAGTTTCTTTGTTTGCAAAATGGCAATAAAAATAGCGTTTCTGTTGGAGTTTGTTGTGAAGATTAAAGGTGTGATGGAAAGCTTCACTGAGCACCTGGCCCACATCAAATGCTCCATAAATATCATCTGTTAGTATTTTGCTGTGTTGACTCTTTTTCGTGATTGTTTCAGCTTGATTTGCTAGCATGAGGGTGGCACCTCTGAAAGGTAAGCAAACCTCTTTCCACTGTCTTTCGAATAAAAGTTTATTAATGTGTACCTATCATTCACCATGGCAAGCAAACTTCGTATTATAGTTTTCAGGGCATCAGTGACCTTGTTTACCAAGTGTGAATTTCCCAGTATCTTCTCTCTAGAGTCAGGAAAACAGTGAATAGCAGGTAGAGAGGTGCTGCTTTGGCAGAGGAGCTGACGTTGTTTGAGCCACTTCCGGTGCCTCCTGCCCCCGTCTGATCTCCTTTCCCCTACCACTACTATGCTCCTTTGGCCCATTCCCCAAGGCTTCTCTGCTTCACAATTTTTTAACTTCTATCTCCTCCCCAAATCTAGAAGCATAAATGCCAATAAACTTTGCATTTCAGAGTTGACATCAGCTGATAAATGTTATACTGCAGTTTTCTCTAACCTAGATTGAAAACCTCTAAATCAGAGACTGTGCTGTCACACACTGCCCGTCCTGCACCACATAAATCACCGACAGATAAATCATCATAACGATACTGCCAACTAACCCCGTGTCACGCTGCCTGGTCCTCCTTCTTTCGAACTGTGTCCATTTTGTCTCAATCAGCTTCTAATCCCATGCTAATATTTAAATGAAAATGAATTAATTTAAAAACTATAAACCTTGTGACATAGCCTACCCTGCGACATAGCCTAATTCTAAAATAGAGGCATACTATTTCTTTTATTTATTGCTACAAGAACTTATTTCCAAAGAAATTATCCAGCATGTTTAGACTGGTTTGATAAAATTGTTGTGTTTTGTCATTCATGTTCTCATCAAATCCAAAAGAAATTCATACTTGGCCTTGTCCACCCTTTCATCTATTCACCTATTCACCGGATGTTAATATTCGCCGGATGTTAATAACTGGTATTACATTTTCCTATTCTCTGATCTCTTGGATTTATTATCATAACTCCCTTTTCCTATGTGTGATATCTTAATTTAAGCACTTCTCTACATTCTACAAATAGCTTGTTAGTTGGTTTATAGTATTGTCACATTTCCCATAACTTTTTTGAATATTCTATATTTTAATATTTTAAGAAGCTATTGCTTCTGGCACCTTTTGTTTGTTTTTATTTTTATTATTGTCAATTCTAACTTACAGTTGTTCAAGCATATTAATATTTACCTGTCAGGTATCTTGACAGGTAAATATTTGTATATAGTATTGTCATTCACAAACTATAATATATTAATAAAATATTTACCAGAGATGAATTTTTATACACCACTAAAATATTTACCTGACAACAATTTCATAGTTCAACAATTTCTTGGTGAATTGGCTTTTACCTGAAAATTTTAGCCAACTAGCATGTTTGTTGAATTCATTTTTTATTCACTTAATTATAGGGCTATGTTCATTGCTGTGAGTTAAAGGTGCATTAGCATTCAGTGATTAGCTGCTTGTTTGACTCTTTTTTTTAACAAACAAGAGAGAAGAAATAGCATATGATCTAAATACCTTGTTCTTTTGTAAAATACCAAATGATGGCCTTGGAGAAGAAGATATCAAAATAAACTTCTAAGTAAGTTGTGTAGGCATTTGTTGAGGTCTTTCTGAAACATTTCAGGAGTGAAAGGAAGAGAATTTTGTGCCAAATTTTATCAAAAGAAATTTTAAAATGGTATTTATTTTTTACACTATTGCAAATGAAGAATACAACCAGCCAAGGAATCAAGTCCAGAGCTTGTTGTGGTCTTGTCACATGCAGGTATTTAAGAAACATCTTTTGTTTGAATATTGGAGGATAGGAGTTCACGCAACAGAAAGCAAAGACCTGGGGCGGGGAGAGGGGGAAGGCAATACTAATAACAACTAATATTCATTTAATTAACTATGTGCACCAGGCAAGTTAAGTGCTTCATATATACTATTTCATTTAATGCTTACATCGACTCTAAAGGAGGTGATAATTAACCCTGCTTTGTAGATGAGGAAATAGGTTCACATGGATTTGTTAATTCCAAGAGCTAGAAAGTGGCAGAGTTCAAAATTTAACCCAAGCACTGTTGACTCGGAAACCAGCCCTCTCCACCACTGTTTCCTTTCTCTCAACACCACCAATAATCTACCTAGCAGATGGAGGAAAATGTAGGGCAGGATTTGGGCAAGAGATTTGGTAATAGGTACAAAATATTTGTGGAAAAAATAAAGCCTGGTATTTGCCAACCAAGTTCTCAAGTTCTTTTTTACAGTTTTTTTCCTTGTTGTTAATTTTTGAGGCCAGAATGTATCTTAATCCAAATGTACAAATGAACAGTCTCAACGGAAAGAGAGGAGTTACAAGCCTGACAGCAACTGCCAGAAGTTGTGTGGAAATAGTTTAGATGAATCAACAGCTACCATTCAAGAGAAATAATGTGATTTATAGATGATATGTTGTAAAGCAATTATTCAGCAATGAAAATGTGAAGTAGAGACAAAAAGTATCCCTAATTTAAGCCATTGTAGGTGGCTACAAAGTTATCTACAGCTATTTTCTAAACCACTCTGCAAATAAAATGAAAACAGTACCTCGAGTTTCACTGAAAACTTGAGCTGAACAAGATACAAAATATAGACACCAATCTCTTCCCAGTGGCTTCTATTTAGGTCAAATTTACAAGGGAATTTTGAGTCCTATTGTCAACAAGATGAAGGATTGTACAAAAGTATAATCTGAATAATTAGAGGAAATCAAGTAAAAATCTCATATCCATCTCAAATTTTGGATGAATAACATTAAGTGCACCTCTGTTGCTGACTGCCTCTCACCTCTAATCCATGGGTACGCTGAGATATGACATTAGGGCAATGCACGGGAAGTGCCGTCCTGCGCAGAGAGCAAACCCAATCTTGATGCTCCCTCGGCAGAAGCTAGGTACAGATCCTGCTCACTTCCACGCTGGCTCTGAATGTCTGGCTCCAATTATGCTGGCAATATGCACATCAAGAACTCTGTGTAAGCTGAAAAGAGTGCTGGAAACTAACCAAGGTTTAGCCAAGAGTGAAAGTATTTTTATCCTAGCCCTATGATGCAAATAACCCTTCTTAATAGTACAGACTTAGAATTAAGCTGCCAATCTAAAGTCTTTCATTTAGTTTTAATGATGCATCCCATTTTCTTCCACAGCTTAAGCTACTTGACATAATTTTCTAAATTCCATGACCTACAGTACCAGAATTACACTCTGTGGTTTTTGGGTGCTCAATAAATTATGTGCTATTATCAATATTCTAGAAGTTTGATACTGTGTTCTACATGGTGGCATATTTTTTCCTGGGATGTGGGGGAAATCTGGAGCAGTAATTGCATGCATTATTGTCACTGATAATAGCCATACAAATCAAAAACCATTCTGCAAAATTTTTCTCTCTTTTGGCCTATGTAGAATTCCAATTATGAAAAAGTTTTTAATCTCTGGAGGGGCAATATGTGTATGCGTCTCTGCATATATAAAGAGTCTAGAGAGCCAAAGTCCTTGAAATATTTAACATCTGTTCAGAAAACATTTCAAGGGTATTTAAGCTTAATGTCACCAATATTATTTCACACATACTATAAAAGTTTCAGCCTCAACATTTGCTTAACAGTTTTGAGCTGACCATCAGCTGCCCATTAATATAAGACCAGTCTACTAGCAATTGCTACCAAGTACAATATTATCAAAGAAGTTGCAGGAGGTTGTGGCCAGGCAGTCTATATCCAGGAAGAAGTATGATAAGGGCATTTAATGGAAAGCCATGAGAGGACAGAGAGGGGAGAAGCTGTAATTGGTAGAGAAAATGGAGAGCAGTGATGAAATTGAGAACAGAAATACAGTGAGGAGTAGAGATTTGTATCAGAAATACTGAATGGGGGTGGAGGTGGATAGGAGAGCCTTGTTATTTCACATATTTGGAGATGGACTCACAAGGAGAGTAGTGACCGCCTTTGAAATGTAAGCTGTTTCTCTTACTGCAACAAGGAAACCTCTATGTCTCCATTTCCTTTGCACCTGATCTGCCACTTCCATTGTCTTCCATGTAATGTCACCTTCATCTCCAGACCTACAGTACCTGGCAAAGCCTGAAAGGCACTCTTCCTGGACTCCTGCAAATATGTCATCTAATGAAGACATCTATTAATACGGGCACATTACAGCTCACCATCTGGCTCTGCCTCTTGGACCCCTTTCCTCTCTATAGATCTGCACACACAGAGCACGCTGTGCCTAATCAATTATTTATCCATTTCCCTCACTGCCGCTAACAGACTAAGCCTCTGCTTTCTGCTGCAAGGCTGCTGAGGGCTGATGGCATTCATTTCAAGCCCAAGAACATATTTTTTCAATCAAAACCAAACATAAAGTCCTTGTATTTCCCTTGTTCTGTCCTTGGCTCTGTTCCCCTTCTTGCTTATTCTGTGGGAGGTGGTATAATACAGTTTTCCATAGTATGGGTTCTGAAAACAGACCCTCTGGATTTTAACCCTAACTTTTCCTCCAGTTTGTGATCTTAGCAAGTTGGTTCACTTGTTTTTTTCCCTTGTTTTGGTTTCCTCACCTGTGAAATCTGGATGATAACAGGATTGATACTATTATAATGGGCTTGTTTTGAGTATTAAATGAATAGCTATATGTAAGGAGTTTAGACCCAGACCTGGCCCAGAGGATGCACTACATTATTATTTTGTTGTTATTATTTTCCCTTTTTAGCTGCCTAACACATTTCTCTGCTCATTCATCTTCACGTTCAACTCCACTTCTCTGAGTTTCTATAACAAAAATAGCCTCCATTGCCTTCACATTATTTTTTCCACACTTTTCAGCCTTTCTCTTTTAGACAGTAATAATATGTTGTCTCTCTAATTTGCTCTCATTTATTTTCCTATTTTTCTTTTCAACTTTACTCTTTCTTGCCCACTCGCCTTAACTCTCTGATATTCTTCCTATCTCTTTTTATCACTGCAAAAACTTTTTTCCAGGCACAAATCAAGAATGAGCTAATTTACCACAGTGAACATAATTCTCTTACTATCCTGCAGTGTCAGGGTTTTGTGAAAAATATAAGGACTTAGTTCTCTTTCTAGATTATTAGAAAACATTTACTATTCCATTCTGAAGTCCAGTTGGGATTTAGGGTTGGCATCTGGTTGTTTTCCAGTTGTGTTATCACGAAGCAGTCTCCTTATGAAAACCCAACAGTAACAGTGAGACAAGCCTTCCCGCTGTAGGCTTCTCTTCCTCTCTTTTTCCCTTCCCATCAGCAATTTTATAAGAAATACCCCTTTTTAGTGAAAGATATAGAATACTTGTTTTAATGTCAAATGTCTTATTCACCACATTAAAAAAAATTGGCCAAGTTCCACCACAGAAATCAAATTATTTTGACTTGATGTTTCTCTGGATCTCTCAGTGTCCACTGGCCCAATTCATTTATCTGATTGGAAAGGAAAAGCAGAAAACCTGAACTCAGCTTTTTGAATTGTAGCCTGGCCCTGGCCTGAATTTATTCATGTGAGAATTATCCAAATTGTTTTTTTAAGAAAAGATCCTCCGACAAATGACTTTACAGTTCATTTATACATTTGCTTAATGTATCATTCATTTATTCATTCTAGTACATATTGAGATTCTCCTTGAGCATGGAAGATGTGCCAAAAACAGGTATACCTCTCTCCCTGGCTCCTTCACTCAGCTTACATGGATAGGCTTGCTTTTAAGAGACACCAAACACCAGGGGCAATATTCTCAACCTGGCAGAATAACTACAGGGAAGAGAGTGGCGATGCCAAGATGCAAATACCTGCTGAGTCCTGTTCCTAAGGGCATGTTGCTCTATCTGTGGTTAATGAGGACTGGGGTCCGGGCCTGTGCTTAAGTGAATGGCTGGCTGTATGTGTTTTTGCAAAATGACAAGATGAGGGAAAATGAATATTTATGCCATCTTTGGTTGTTTTAAATTTTCCACCAAACTGCCTGCCTGTGCTTTAATATTGTCATTAATAATACAAATTAGAATAATGTAATTAAATGCCCTTGGGCATCACCTGAGCATTTCTGTACAACTGTGATGCCTTGAGGCTCCCTGATCCTAATGGTCTCATGGCTGGCTAGCACTTTATGAACATACCCAGGTTGGCTCTTTTATTTCTTGCCTGAAACCACTTCTGTGCTACGGTGTTTTTGGCTCTGGCTACAATTAGATTCACAATTTATTGTACTGTAAAAATCTCATTTGATGATCCGTATCCATATTCTATAAAACTTGGTTTCAGCTGAGGCAAGAGAAGCCCTTCACCCATGGCATACAAGGCAACATCCAGGGCAGAAGATTTTTGACTTTTCTGTGCCCGATGAGGCCATCAGTGATATTAATGTCTGCATGCATTAGAAGTGCTACAGCCATATTATATATTGCAGGATCACTGAAGCTGATTTGAATAGAGGATAAAAATGGCATTCACTTCACACACTGAGGCCACATGTTATACAAGTCTCCTCTTCCTAGACTCCAAAAGCAAGACTGAATTTTTTACGTACTCAGGGAAAAATAAAAGGGAAAAATTAATTAAGAAAAAAATTAAAGGTCTGGGCTGGGAGGGCAGATCAAACCTTCAGAGAAAGCTTGAGAAATAGTTTATAAGAAGTGGACGTACTACTAAGATTGGAAAAGCAGAGTAAAAACTGAAATATATGAGAAACAAATCATAAAATGCATAGTATTGAAAAGGCTGAAAAATAAATCTAATCCAAAGGGATTGTGGAATACCATTTTGAAAATTCTGCAGTGCAGTCTGACACAGATATTGAAGTTAGAGAATCTTTTCTAACTTTTCCTACCCTCCTTCCACACCCTTCAGGGGTGACTTTCCAGGCTCAAGGTTACTTACGCCCTTCTCTCTTTATTCCACTTTCTTTGCCCTCCCTGTACAATAATCTAGAGACTGAGACTAATGCTCTGTGTGACTTTCCTTGGCCAGGAGAGCAGGGACTGCAGAATGATGACTGCTTTTGGCAGAGGCCCAGAGTGGAAAATTTATTTACTGCCTTGTCGATGTCTAGTGAGATGGGCTGCTGCCTTTCCACATCTATTACAAAGTGCTCATATGGTTAGAGCAGAAACTTATAAAGGGCTTCTTTGTTAGCCTAGATGAAAATCCTAGAATACACAGGACAAGGAGTCATTATGTAGGGCCAGTCTGGGGATGTGCCGGTTGGGAAAATGGCAAGGGGAAAGGAATCTACCACACCCTTGTTCCTCGGGGTGCCCTGGATTTGAACCTTCGTTTAATGATGAAATCAAAATTAAAAATATATATTTGCTTGTATAATATTTTAAAGCAAAATAAACATTTAAATAATAACTTTTATTTTAGCTCTGGTGAAGTAACACTGCAAAATAATATTTATTTAGAGACTTTTACCTTCAGCCCTAATTTTTTAAAGCTAATGAGAGTTTGATTCATCAAGAACTTTAAAAATTAAGGATCATTACTTTTACTAATTTAAATTCAAATTACCTAGGATACTCAATTAATCAATCTTTAAACAATATTAAAACAGTCAAGACTTGTCACTCTCTTGTCTCTGATGGAAGATGATTCAGATTCCAGCTAAACTAATGAACCACTCCGAAGGAAGATAATTTAATATATTCTACTAGCATTGTTCACTTGGCCTTCCCCTGCCCCCCACTATTTTTTTTTTTTTCAACAAAGAAGAGACATATGCCTGTGCTGAAATGGCTGTTGCCATCTTACTCTCCTTTCTGGCTGTCACATGGCTAATTGTCCTAAAACAGCTGGATGAGGCAATAGCATCTTTAATGGCTCAACTTAAATACAGTCAGGCAGATTGAGTGCAACTATATGCCCTGTCCCCAAAAAGCAAAATATCTTCTAAGAAATGTGTGTCTCATAAATTGATAGCCCTCAAATCTTTTTTTCAAATCGATGTCGTGCTTTTTATATTCCTATGTAACAGTTTTAGATTCTTTCAGAGATGCCCTATAACCTGCCTTTCTAGAAAAAAAGAAAAAAACGTTGTTTTAGTCAGGATTCTGTGCACTCTACTTAGTGGCAGAGCTAGGAACATGATAAACCTTATGATCATATTTATCTAGAATTATATAATCTCTACATTCAGCTACTCTTTTTATCATCTTCCTGGAAAAGGCTAATAGATGTTTGTGAGATATCAACTTCAAAACGTTGAGAGGGGCAATTAGTGAATGAATGGTAACGTTCATTTACTGGTTAGGAAGAATATTTTTATAGTCAGAGCATCCTAACCCCAGGCATTCTTAATGAAGGTTGCTTAGTATATAAGGCTTAATCTGTAAGATGCTTATTTTCTACAGTGGGTGTGGGAAATACAGATTGGCTCTTCTCTGAGAGTTAAGCAGCTTATTGTCTAAATCAAGACTTATGGATGTACAGGCTGTTATTCTAGGTTCTAAAACTGCCTTTGTTAATTATATTCATATAAATGTTCAATTCCCTTTTAGAGTCTTCCTAAATTACCTGCTTAATGTTGTCCAGCATCAGTGATTTTCATAGGTTAATTATTCCCTACATAAAAGGGCACAAGGTTTGTCCAGTCAAAATTTGTTACCTTGTCGTTTGATTAACTTTCTTCCTCTGGTTCAAAGAAACAGAATAAGGTCAAGAGTCACCAGCCACCTAACAACGATATCCCAAACTCATAGAGCATCATGTACACTAGCTTCACATATCCATAAACACAGAGCTTTCTGATTGGGGAGACATAAATGGAAGGGCACACAGTCACCAATTTCGCTCCTACCCTGTGTCCTTCCATTTATTTGACCTCAGTACTACCTGCTCTACAATGTGTGAGGTAACCCAGAAGAATATATTTCATTTGGCTGAAGAATCAGAATAGGAGAGAACGTCAGGAGTGGGAAAATGACAGGTTTTACATTTAGATAAGGACAGGCATCTTCCAACTTGCAGATCCCTGTGGTAAAATATCTTCTTATACTTTTCCTTTTCTCAGACCCTACATGGATACCTAGAAGTGGAGAAACTCTCTTGCTTTAAACATTTCATCTGTAAATGTGGTCCCTCAGTTCACAAGATATCTATTTATTTCATTCATCTGCAAAGACCCCCTCTAAAACCAGTTCCCAGGATCACAGAACACCAGTTTTATCTATTTTATCTTCTGTATTTTCTTTAATTCCGTACTGTTCCTTTATTGCTCTAGTTTTAAAAGCTCCTTGAAGTTATAAATGAATTATTGTTTTTTGAAACATAGGTGCTTTAACAAATAACTGTGGAAATAAACTGCCAGGTTAAGTCTCCCTAACTCAAAGACAAACATATTTAACCATGTTTGTTACTGTCACTTGATTGAGTCATAGATATATTCAATTAAAGTGTCTAAAAGGGAACTCTTGATTTCATTCCAAACTAGTCTCCTACTCAAATCTTACTGCGTCAGAAGAAGGCATCACCACACACTGAATTACTTAAGCTAGAAAACTTGGAGATACCCTGCTTTCTTCCCTTTTGCTCACCTGCCACATCCTATTTATCATAATTGCTTTTGGTTTTAGCTCTAATATATTATATTAAATCTGTCTACATCTTTTAATTCTGAACGCTGCCTACGTAGTCTGAAAAACTATGATCTCACCTAGACACCTGGGGTAGCTCCTGCATGATTTTTACTCTTCTATCTTATCTTCACTCACTCACCTGCACCAATATCATCCCCACATACTCAGGCTGGTGGTGGCCCCTGCTGTCCTAGACCTCACATTTTATGTGGAAGAGAGAAAAACTTTAGAGGCAAACAATTATAATATTCATAATTTGTAGGTAAATGCTTTACAGAAAATAAATAAGGTACTCAAAGACAATGGGAGAAGTACTTTGATTCTTTTCATTCTTTAAGTCTCAGTTTAGTTAGCTTCTCATCTTTTAAGTGCCAGTAAAAGTTACTTTTCAAGAACTGCCTTAAATGGTCTATCTTAAAGTCTCTTATCATCGTCTTAGGCCACAGTATATATTGGTTATTGTTGGATGAGCAATCTTACTTTTGCTTTTTAATTTTATCTCTCCAGTAGGTAAAATTTTATTCTTCACTCTAGTTACTACAAATATCAATCTTTTAATAAAACTTTCAAATAAAGAACGTGTGTGTGTATGTGTGTGTGTGTGTGTGTGTTCTGTTAGCTAAAATCAACTTGAGTTTAAATCTATCTTTCTTAATAGCCCGATTTACTCATTCTTTTTACTTTCTGCCTCAGGGATCAGATTCTATATTGGTTTATTTTCAATGACCAAAAATTTAGAGAATGTTGTCAGATAGAATAGCTGAAATGTCAGTTACAATAGAGCACAGGTATTAGTTTAAAAATTTGTCTTTTGGTTCATATTGTAGGTAGTTTAAAAACAAATATATCATTTAAAGTTTGGGATATATATATGGGTTTATATTTTGTTTCTATATTTTAGGATTGGCAATCACCATATGAATGGTGTGACAGACCCATTTTTTTAGTTCAAAATGTACATTCCTTTTGGATTACAAAATCCTTTGCTATTATTCACTATGTTCTTACGTATCTCATGTTATCTGTCTATATTGTAAAAAAACTATTAAACTATTAAACTATTCTATCTAATGATACTTCTTTAAATTCACGGTGTTATCTGTCTATATTGTAAAAAAGCTATTAAACTATTCTATCTAATGATACTTCTTTAAATTCACAGTGTTTTAAATTAGATGACATAAATATAAATGTAGACATAGAGATAGAGGTTTTTTTCCATTGAACATCAAATCAAGGACATGTCCTCTTCCAATATCATCTTTTTTCTTTTTTTCCTATTTCAAACTACTCCTTCGAGGGAGTTATTTCAGTGAATCATTCCATAGAACATAGCAAACTGAAACCACTCCTGTCCTCTGATGATCTCTTCTGGCCTAGGAACCTACAGACGTAACAGAAGCTCATACTATTTTATATAGTTCCAATATTGACTCCCCTGAGATTAAAGGCATATGTGTCACACTCTTCTAGAATATTAGAAAATTTGTTTATTTCAAACTCTGTCACAGCTGGGGTGGTAAAAGTATCACTCAACATATCAGCATAAAGTTATGCTATACCCTATCAACGTACCTCCCATCAATAAGGACATCTGGGTAAATACTTGCCGTATTTTGTATATTGTGTTATGCAAACATGAAGAAATTTTGAAATAAGTTTATAAATTAGTTTTCTCAGCTGTCAAAAAGCTATCAGGTCTCCCTATTGCAGTGGGATTCCTCAGAATAAAATATTTGAACAACAAAAAAAATAGAAAATATATTATTAAATGTCTAATCTTAGAAATATAATTTTCCTGATAATGTAGAATAAAACCCAAACTAAAAACTCTATAAAAATTCGTTCAAACCCATAAAAACAAGTAATACATAGAGGTTAAACGATATGATAGAAATATTACCTAATGTAAATATGTTTTTATGTTTGTGTAAGTGCACAAGATAAAAAGACCAAATAGAAACATATGAAAGTATTAATAATATTATGTCAGGATGATCAAATTGGAATTTTTAATTTCTTCATATTTTCTGTATTTGCTAACATATATAGATTGAGCATTGAATATACGCTTTTTAAAGTGTTAAACTAAAAGAACCAATAAATTTTGATAAATCATAGCTAGCAGTTTAAGATCAAATATATCATTTGGCCGTATCAAGAACCTGATTATAGATCTGGACTAAAACCATGACACATCACTCACCCTTCACCTTTCTCAGAGTTAGTGTGTATGGGTGTTATTATTTCCTTGTTTTCCTTACGTTTTTTTAACCACTGAGGTGATAACAATACATTACACTTAGGAAGCAATTCATCATTCACTAAGAACTTCCATATAGAATTATCAGTCATCATTTCTAACGATTCTCCATCCTTGAGTTGAAATGTCATCCCCATTTCACAGATGAAGACTTGCCTAGGATTACCCAGCCAAGGCCCTAACCTCATCTTAGAATCAAGCACTATTGACCTAAGACTGCCTGTATCTAATGGCCATGTCTCTAATAATCTGCCCTGTATTCTTGCTGAAATCAATAATACAATTTAATAAACATATGTATCAAATATCTATTGATTGAGACACTGAGAGAGAATGCAAATGCCTATTGCTATACTTATATTTTCCTGGTCTTCAGTCCCATGGCCATTCTACAGGATATAATACTAAAATAATATAAAATTTTCAGACTATGTCTCTGGCTTTTGACCAAATGATTAATTTAAAGGGGGAAATAGTATAGTGGGATCCTACCAAGGGGACAGGGAATTGTTTCCTTGAATGTGCTCAGAATGATTCCTGGCCTTATCACAATTCTTTCAGCAACTGCAATGGTATAGATTTCTGTTTAAATATGTTAAAGAAATTGACATTATAGATTTCATCCAAGAGCCATATTTGACTGGAAATCACTAGGGGTTATCAGAAAATAGATTAAACTAGTTAGTTAACTAATTTATAAACAAGACTTTGGGAATTGCTTTATCTTACTCACAGGGAAGGTAGATTAAAGAATCACAATTCTAGCCCATTTTTTTACCATGAAATAAAATACAATACTGATTTTCAATTATTATAAACTTCTCTGATCATACAATAATTGAGGAGAGTGTTACCTTATGGTAGGGAATCTGCTGTGTTGTGTAAAGACTGTTTTTGTACTTGTGGAGGCTTCTTTGCAAGTTAGCACAGACCTGGCACAGAGCACTGTCACTGGGGACTGCAACTGTTGTTTGAACTGAAAGCATCTGTCTTCGTAGAGATCTCGTGGGCCACTAACTGGTAACTCTGTGGCCTTCCTAGGAAACCCATTTTTGTGAATTTTTATTGCCACAGGAAAGGCACAGAAATTCAAATTTCTCTCATTAAGCATAAGCCTGAAATAACATAAAATAGAAGCTCCACTCTTCTTTTCATTTAGGAAACATAGGTTCTGGATTTGCAAAGAAGGAAGTAAAGTAAATTATTTGTTCTCTACTTTCCAGTCTCATCTAATTGGGGCCACATATGTTTAATATTTGAGTTCTTATTTTTGATTAACCTCATGGTCTGGACATTTGTAAACCATGTTGTCATTTGCGTGTGTGTGTGCCCTAACTAAGGCTGTCAGATTTACCAAGTAAGAATACAAGACTTCCAGTTAAATCTGACTCCCAAACAATTTTTTTTTGTATTTAAGTATGTCCCAAATATTACATGGGTCATACTTGCACTAAAAATTATTGTTTCTCTATAACTTATATTAGCTGGGAATATCTTATTTTATCTGGCAACACCAGCCTTGTATTTCTCCTCTTCTTCTCATCTTTTAAGGCCCCAATTTACCCTGCAATACTCTGAAGAGCTATAGCCATCATCTCTGCAGACTCCCTTTGGCCAGCCTAAATCTATTTATGTTCATTACAGCAATCCACTGTCTGAGGCCCCATCAGTGTGAGGAGGTTGACATCTGGAAGGAAGAAACATCAGAAAACTATGAGAGAAAGAACATGCCTAAACATTGGCTACACTGGCGGCTAGGGTTTCTGAGCTAACCCCTCAGACACAGATTCAAAAGGTCTCTAAAAGGAATGTCGGGAGCCACATGGGGGAACCAATGTGCCCCTTTATTTCACCTGCATTATATCTATACAAAATCTGCCTGGAGTGAGAAACAAGGTGTTCTAATTGTGGATTAATTCAAAATTGTGGAATTAATGGAGTTTACGTTTTCCCTCTTACAAATTCCTCCATGCAAGTGATTGGCAACCCTGTCTGAACATTGGAAGCAACAGGATGGAGAATGTCTAAAACTACAATACTAGACCCTACTATCTATTCTGTTTTGATTGTTCTGGGCTGGGGCTCAATCATCTGTTTTTATTATTATTGTTATTATCAATTATACTTTAAGTTCTGAGGTACATGTGCAGAACATGCAGGTTTGTTAAATAGGTATACATGTGCCCTGGTGGTTTGCTGCATCCATACCCCCATCATCTACATTAGATATTTCTCCTAATGTTAGCCCTCCTCAATCCTCCCACCCCCTGCTATCCCTCCCCTAGTCCCCTCCTGCCCCCATGACAGGCCCCAGTGTGTGATGTTCCCTTCCCTGTGTCCATGTGTTCTCATTGTTCAACACCCACTTATGAGTGAGAAGATGCGATGTTTGGTTTTCTGTTCTTGTGTCAGTTTGCTGAGAATGATGTTTCCAGCTTTATCTATGTCCCTGCAAAAGACAGGAACTCATTCTTTTTTATGACTGCATAGTATTCCATGATGTATTTTCTTTATCCAGTCTATCTTTGACGGGCATTGGCGTTGGTTCCAAGTCTTTGCTATTGTGAACAGTGCCACAATAAACATACATATGCATGTGTCTTTATAGTTGAACGTTTTATAATACTTTGGGTATATACCCAGCAATGGAATTGCTGGGTTAAATGCTATTTCTAGTTCTAGATCCTTGAGGAATCACCACACTGCCTTCCACAATGGTTGAACTAATTTACACTCCCACCAACAGTGTAAAAGCGTTCCTGTTTCTCCACATCCTCTCCAGCATCTGTCTCCTGATTTTTTCATCGGTTTTTTAAAAAGCTCCCTAAATGTTTCCAAATGCAGACAGAGTGGAGAGCTACTGCCAGCCAATTTGCTTTTCAGTTATCAGCATCTTGTTTAGAGATGTCTGTTTTCTTTCCCCAAACTCTATAATTAATACGATTACAAAGGCAGCAATGATGATGATAATAATAACACCATAGCAGGTGCCTCATGGGCTACTGCCCACTAGAATGAGGCAAGAGTGCTATATTTCCTTAGAAATCATCCTTTCAGTTGCCTGGTCTGAGAAAATCACAGACTGAATATCCAGGGATAAGGCAGAATACATTTATTGTTGTTTAAAAGTAAAGTACCACAGGAAATATCTGATTACGTTGTTAATTTCTGTCTGTAAACATTTCTACTGTTTTTAATATCTCCAAGTTTTCTACAATGCATAAAAGAAGAATTCACTAAAAGGTTAGGAAGGTAGAGAGAAAAACAAGGGAAGGAAAAAAGACACAGCAAGAGAGAAATGGACAGGAAGAGAGGTATAAGAAAGGCATGAGAAGAAACAAAAAAGAGGAAAGGATGGAGAAAGAATGTGAAAGAAGATATTAAGAACTAATCAGGCAATTTTCCCTTTTATTTATTCAAAGTTGGCTTTCTAGGGCATGCTTCTGATTCCAAATAAATAAATAAATAAGCCAATTCAACCAGTAAAGGCTCTCCACCTCAGTGGATGAAATGGATCACTCTTCTACTCCTTCCCTGCCCTCCTTTTTTTAAGTGTTGTCTATAATGTCAAGAACTGGTGTTTAATGTCACTAAGGTGACTTCCTGTAGGTCTTCAGTATAATGTCTAGCTCAACAGAATGCTTACCCACCAGACGTGTGAAAGCTCTGTCAAACGCCCAACTTTAAGCTTGGTAAATGATGTTAACACATTATTCAGGATTTTTTTAAACCAATAAGTTTTTATGTGCCTTGCTGAAATTTTAACATCCCTTCCAAAGGCAGAGAGGAAAAAAAGAACAATTTATACCATATCATAAAAAGATATAATGGCTATTGAAAATAATATGTTAGAAAAAGAAACATTTAAATGATCACATTAACAAAGCACAATTAGAGCTTGGTTGGTCTCTACCCTCCTCTATAGGTTCATAAACCCGCAGATGAGGCTCTGAATTAAGAACCAGATGTGACAGGATTATCCTAATTATGTGTTGTTAAACTAGACCAGGAAATGGGTCAATGACCAAGGTTTTGGGTCAGATGTCATTTTATATTTTTATTAATTATATTTTGTCACTTCTTTCAATATATAATGACTTTCAAAAATACAAAGGGAAACCATTACAAAACTTTGGGTTTGGAAACTCAAAAAACAAGGTTGACAGAATCTGTTTCCTATTGAGGAACAGTAACTGGCAGAGTGGAGAGGGAGATAAAAGGGGCCATCAGTGAGTTTCATGGATGATAAAATATAAGTAGCTAAATTTAATTGTTGCTTAAGAAAATAATTACGAGCAAATTACCACTTGCTCATTATAAATAAAGAACAAGTGTGTGTATATAAACATATACACATATACACACATTGGCTCGATCTATGCAGATCAACTGGAAGCATTTGGAGAAATATATTTAAAAAGCTGAGAAAGGTTCAATAGCTCAGAAAAACACAGACCAGAACTCTACTCTTAGTTGCAGGTAAGTGTTCTTGCTGGTTCTTTATTTAAAAGTAACTACCAGGTTTTAGCTTTAATAGTAGTTCAAAGGTATATAAATATGTATTAAAAAATGCACACCCTTTTTTAAAGGGAGTGTGAATTCAGCCATTTTTAAACAAAGTATTTTGTTGCCTTTATAAATAAAGCCTTAAGATTCTGTATCCTTCTAGTTACACTTAGACACACACACACACACACACACACACACACACACAATCTCAGCACATAGACTCTTAGGATGAGAAGAGACTGTCCTGTTACAGTCAAGATTTAAGTATCCTGAATAGACAATAAGAGAGAAGAAGCTGTCTTAACAGAATTCGATTTTAACGAAACTTACTTCTGTCTGGGTATGCTACATGTTGCCTTAACTCATTTGTAAAATATTCTCTACCTGGGGTCAGTCTGTTTTAAAATAGACCAAAATTTCTTGATAAAACTAGAACCTAGCAAACTCTGACATGTTTTGTAGAATACTTCAAATGTCACAAAACTTTTTGAAAAATATAAGTTTCTCCCAATTTCAGAAAAAAATTAGTTTGTCTTTGGTTTAATATAAAAACCATGTAAAACTTAGAGATGTAAGTTGAATGTTAGCAATAAGGTATTCTGGTAGCTCAAACTGCAAATTAAAAGAGAAATTCAGGCAGCAAAAAAATGTAACAATGGCAAACCAAACCAAAATTTACACGATTTCTGTGAATCCATACTCTGATGATTTCCCCCATCTACAGACTTTGAGCATGTCCTTCAAGACTTATGATGCAATATGAATAAAGTAGGAAGAGTAAGAATAAAAATTGTGCTGCAAAGAAATCTATGAAAAAAATTGGAGAGTTCTGATTGAATGACTGTACTATATTATTAGTTTATTATATAATTCAAGACTATTTAATTACATAATTTCCAAATTAGCTGTCACCAATAAAAATGCAACAATGATAAAAATGGAAACAAATTAATTGCTATAAATTCAAATGAGTGTTTCTTACTGTCCAGAGCATTCATTCCCATGCAATGGTCAAGGAGATAATGTCTAAAGAGAATTTCGAAGTAGAACACATTATTTTACAACTAGCCACTGATGTTATAGCTATACCTAGTGATGGTGAACCTATAGTATCATTACTCTTCTCAAGGGATTAAATAATGAAAGCTGATATTCTAATGAGGATCTTTTAATGGGCAACAATGTCTACTATTTACTGTCACTTAATGGTAGAAAAGTAATTGGTGGGCTTAATCTATTTCTCTGTAAAAAGGGTAATTGACAGAAAGAAACATTGGCAGTGGTGGCTACTAATTATTAATAAGACCATGGAAAACTGAAACAGAAATACAACTTCAGTAATTGCTAGAGAGAGAAAAATTCTTTCTCCAATCTGCAGTCTGACTTTATAACAATAACTTCATTGCACATATTTCTGCAGGTGTCCAAACACACACACACACACACACACACACAAATCTACCTTGGTACTTTATTCACAGGTGATAGCAGCATGAGCTTTGGATATGGAAATTACAAACAGATGGGGATGAACTATAGGAAGATTTCACACTGTATTAAGTGTCAAAAGTGTTTTAATTCAGGTGGGTAAATAGCAATTAATACACTTAAAGTAATTCAAGCTCCTTCTAACAGACTAAAGTCATGTTATCACTCAGGAAAAGGGACAATAAATGTTGCAGATTATTCTCTATAGTGATCAGCCCAATGTGTTTTTAACTGAAGTAACAAGATCCAATAAAACAATTATTTATATTTTTTGCTGTTCAAACCACTGTGGTTGTTAAGTTATAGGGCTATACACAACTTTGATCACCAAAACACAAAACAGACAAGAAAAATAGAAGATAGGAGATGAGATAAGATAAATGTACAAAAGCATGGACAGATAGTGAGCCTTGCATACCAACCGCCAGTTATCATGTCTCCACAAAGGAGTTTACTTTAAGAGAACAGATTGAAGAGTTAGGTAGGAAGACAAACCCTGACAAATCAACCCTGGCAATCACCAGAATATTGCAGGCATCCAGACTTCATGTCTTGGTGCTTAAGGACCTATACAGGAGACCATTTATAAAACTAAGTGTCGGTGTACTTAGGAAGAGACACAAGTGAAATTTGTAAAAAAGAAAGATAACTAGGAAAAATGCATAAATAGTTATTAAACCTTAGAGGTAGGGATTAAAAAATTACCACTTTGGGATAACATTTTTTTAAAGTTCTCATTTTTTCAATGAGTGATATATTTGCAATTGTAGACTTTTAGATATAACAGAACACTCAAATATTACTAGTTCAATATGTTATTTACAGATAAGAGTCATGGGTAGTGACAAAAAAAAAATGCTGCAATTTGAACCAAACTTCTAATTCTTAATCTAGTGATTTTTCTAACAATCCACATTGTCTTTTTTTATCCTAAATATGTCATCAAGAGATAAAAATAAAAGTAGGTATAGAAATATCTCAAATAAATATATACATGATAGATCTTAAATATGTTGCTTAGAAGAGTAAGCTGTATAAGTTGGTAAAAATCTACTGTTTTTAGGTAAATGGTAAGTGTCGTGTGTCATAAACCACATTTATATATTGCACTGATATCAGATTATTAGACTTGGTATGTCATGAATCTGGCATATTGCTTTCAAATCTTTCACCGTAATTTCCTTTCTAACAATTTCTCATCCTTCCTTTCTTTGTAGTCGTATCTCACTGAGCAGTCAACTCCAGATATTGATACTCGTTTTACATATTTAGCGTTTCTGTGTGTTGGCTTCCAATCAATGACATAATTTATGCTGCTATTTACGTATAATTAGAATAATTTCATTTCCTTATTAAATATCAACATTTTTTATCTTTTCATTTTTTAAGCTATTAATTTACAAGAATATTTGAAAGTGCCCACCACTGTCTTAAATTTTAGAATAATTAACTGATTTTTCCAGATCTAAATATTTGATACATACCCTAAGCTTCCACATGTCCTAACTTACATAGAAGCTAAGGGAAAGAAGGTTTTGAACACAATAAAAAAAGGTACATTGCAAACAAAATAGAGTTCAAGGAGACTGGTGATGTGTCACAGTGCACAGCTGCAGTGTTCAATATGCAGTTGCTCTAACCCTGGAGGTCTCAGAATCTACTATCATGCTGGTATTAATATAAATTTATGAGTATATTCCTTTTGGTTTCCTCCTGATTTGGGGAACATTTGCTTCATCTTCAGCATCAGAACATTTTCCTCTTCTCTTTCCCTCCCCACACCCCCCCATCTGAAGACCCTATAGTCTAGACTGCAAGGTTCCCTTATATCTTTCTCGAATCCATTACTCCTTTTGTCTATAGCCCCTATATTTAGCTTTGGCTTGTAGAACACAGATGACTAAATCCTCCTCAAAGTTCTAACACTCCTCTGCTCCACCCACCTTGCCATCTTCTATCAGATAATGCACACATGGAACATGAAAGACAGTCTTGTCACTCGCCACTTTATCCTCTTCCTCACCTCTGGTCATGTTATAAGAAGAAATAATATTTCACAAATGGGAGGAAGTTTCAGTACATGACCTTGACTCTCCTGCTCCGAGATTAAAACATTTAATTTGCGATATCAAAACCAGTTTTAAATTCCATTCTTAATCTGTTGCTTGAATTTATTCAACATTGTACAACTCATCTAAAACAACTGTCATGCCCATTGTGGATTTTTATTTTTAATTCACTTATCACATACTGCTGTATATTGTTAATACAGGTCATGTATGTCACCCTTGAAAATCTATTAAGGGTAGATAGCATAGTTGATGCTCCTGCAGTTATACGGTTATTAAAAAATACCTATCTCCCCTCTAATTTCCTGCTATCTTAACCTTATATATGCTATTTGATTTTTTCCAGAGCTCTCATAATCTACTTTGTCATTTTTTTCTTTGAAGCCACCTCCCATCACATATTAAACCTATTTTGCTTTTATTCTTTTTCGTCAAAGTGCCTATTCAACTCTGCCTACTCCAATGAACCCTTCTTGTTAAGGAAGAAAGACAGAATTTTATTACCTCAGATAGATACAAAAGCCACTCTTTTGTGATAAAATATACACATAAACACAAACACACAACCCCCACCCCACCAGTATAAATATAAGTGTAAATTTTTTTCTTCTATATTCCTAGAATAGGGAGAGAAACATTCTCTGTGATTCATAATATGTCACTCTGCCAACATGAACGTCCAATACACACCATATAATGTCTCTGATGATAATAGAATAGCAAGTAACTTTTTAAACATAAACTGGCATTGTCAAGTCAAATACTCCTAAATCTAATCCATGTAACTCTGAAATATATGGGTGTTCATCTAAGTAGAATCTCCAACTTGCAGGAAACTCATTTATCTCTTACACTTTGTCTCTGCAGAGGAGGCGATTTGTTTGGAAAGTTTCTGTAACTGCTGGGGCTGCCATACCATTTGTACCTTCCAGATAAAGAACTGCAGCCTCTAGGGCTGTCCAAACAGCACCCTCCACCTATGTTAATCTCACTTCATTATCCCTTTTGATAAAAGGTCACAATTCATTTTATGTCACACTTTGCCATGGGTACATTTTCTTATATTTAATTTGACACAATATAACAAATACACGATTGTTTAGAGCACTCTCTCCAGCCTGTCTCAAACAAGTATTACTTATTGTCTTAATTACTGAGAATGGGAGAATCAGTGTGCATGAAACACACAGTTTTTTCACACCAGGTCTCGTTACATAGAATGTAGAGGAGCAAAAAAAAAAAAAAAAGGTGTTGGTGGGGGAACTAAATAGAATTTAAAAGTTTCAAAAACATGTCAGATATCCAAAGAAGGAGGCACAACCAGTGTCTTATGAATCTATGAAGCGAGATGTATGTGCTAAGTTCACAGACATCTTCTAAGCAGCTGCCACATGTGAGGAACATAAACAGGTAAAACATGCTTGCTGTTCACAAAAAATAGTCTAGTTCAGACCGTGAGTAATCATAAGAAAAGTAGCACTATTTAGCATGCACTCTTCAAAATGTTTTACCTGTTTTAATAGATTTAACCCTCACAGAATCCTAATGATGCGGGTATGTACTGCTCTTATCCCAATTCCACCTATGAGGAAACTGAGGCAGGTTGAGAAAAGTCATCTGCTGAAGGTCACATATATAGATAGTACTAAAGACAAAATTCAGACCAAGAGATATGGGCTCTAGAGCTGATATTATTAATCACTACAATGATTGGGGTTCCAAAGGATGTGGCACTCTGGGTTTCATAGTTTGGACTAGTTTAATTAGCTCATGTATAACAGTGTACTAATGAGAATATGTAAAAATCAATGTCATATAAGTTCTACCGTATTTGGCTCATTATCTCATAGTTGCGAACTTTGCTAAAACAAAGGAGGCATCTGCCTTTTGGGAGGAGATGAGCCATTCTAGAAATTCCTTTTGCCTGCTGCTACTCACACAGGAAGATCTTTTGAACTCATGTTTGATGTATTTCCATTGATAACTCACTTGTTTGCATTAAAACTAGCAATCCTGTCCTCGGATGTTTCGTTCTAAAATAGGTGTGTTGTAGTACTGGACTAGTTAATGCATAGGCCCTCTTGCTCATAAGTAGAATAGCCCAGAAAAGGCAATCAATAAATATTTGTTATATGAATAAAAACAGAAATGTGACAGGAAAACATGGATAGAATAGATATCACCTCTACTAGATAAATAAATGTATGAAAGAGATATATGGGTTTACATTTATACACTAAGGACCATCATATTCCATCATCTTACATAGGTGGGAATGCTGAAGAAAGATGACTTCAATATATAAAGGGACTTTTTCTAAAGCAGGCAAATCTGGAAATAGTATGATGGTGGGGCATAGAATACTGGATGAAAACTGTGGACACCTACCAGAAGTATGGGTGCAAGAGGACAGCAACACCCTAGAGTAAACCAAAGCAAAGCCAAGGGCAAAATATTACTAGTAAAAGACAACTCATATTAGTCTACTGATTCGAGGTAACCTCTCAACTCCCTAGTCCTGGACGATCTTCAACTGCATTCCATTTTCACTTCCTGTACTTGAGTAATTACAATCTCAGTGTTCCCCAGGCAGCCACTTGAAGAAAGTAGTTGTTATGAATCCTCTTGCCCTGAATACCACATGGGATATTGGGGACTGTTGTGTAGATGACAGACAGGATGTATACCTTGTTTGTTCAACTAGTTAGATCAAGAGGCAAATCAGGCATGAGTCTTAATTACTATATATATCTGCATTTATTTCTAGGGACATAGATTATACTGCTAACTGATCATTTAGAATACATGCTTGAGGCTTTTCCTATACTCAAGCTAGCAAATTGTACATTATTTGGCCCCACTTCATGTGTCTCACCTTCAAATATATGCCCCTGTTTTGCTCTTTTTGTAGGCTCAATATGGCTACTTCCTACATTAGTTTCAACTCTATTTCAAGATATAAAATTTCACTCTCTTTAGAAACTTTGATTAGCATGATTGGTTGTAGAAGGCTGTACCTCTTTATGTAGGATGATTATGATGCCACATGTTCTCTATTCTTTTTACCTTGTACACTAGGATTTTCTGTAGTACATATGGAATCTCACTTTGTCTCCCGGCACCAGAGAATGAAGGCACAGTTGCTGAGTAAGTGAAGAATAAAGGTGTGTTGTTAACCTGCAGATATGTGCCCTGCCCTGCGATGTTTAACTGAAATTTCCCATGTTCATTTTGGATAGTCTACTAGATAGGTATTGCAATTGTTTGTCAGACCAATCTATTTGGCCCTTTCATTGCCTTTTCTGACTTATTTCCTGCAACTGTAACAGAGACAGTCAGTTTCCTGGAGGAACTGAGGATTCCTAACCTTACAGTTTTTCAGTAGCCATTTTATTTCACTGCTGAATAAATATTGGTTCTGACATGTTATACTCCTTCACTAAATTAAATTATAACATTTTATATTCCTCCTCAGGGATTATAAATAGTCTTAATAGGTCTGAAGGTATAGGTGGGTCCAATGATTGCATTTGTTAGCCAAAAATCCTGTATATTCATTGTTTACATACAAAAACATAAATACTTTAGATAAATAATTGTAAAGATCAGAAAATAGTTTGTAAATTAAATCAGAGAATATTCAAGTTTGCAACAGAACCTAAGTTATTATGTGTAAAAGTACAAAAATAGCCATTTAAGGTAGTGGTTCTGAAATTTATTTATACATCAAAATCCCCTGACAAGCTATGCAAAATTATAGATTCTTAGATCCCATATTTGGTTACACTGATTCTGAAATTCAGTGGGAAATAGTAAGAAATCTCCTTTTTAAAGGGCATGGGATTTAATTCTAATGCAGAATTGTGTTTGGCAACCACTAGTTCATAGAATTTCTGTGATTCTGTGATTTGTCTGTGGAATATCTGTAGCAGGGAGCATAAAGCATCCCAGATACGAGTGGGGAAGAACAAAATTCTAAGAAGCTACAGGTTACCTGCAAAGAATTGGTTTCCAAGGAAAGGAGAGGTAAAGCCAAAAAGAGAGAAAATATTTTCTCAGATTACATTTGTGCAAAAAGGAATTTTTTCTTAAAATACAATTTCCTGGCTTACATTAAGAGTGTGCTATAAAGTTAAGAGACATTCATAGAGGCTTATCTTCCAGCTGAAGATATTAGTCACTGACTGTGGCTTATTGTGCTATGACTGGAAGAACTGAGTAAGCAATCATTGAGAAGGAAGGGCTGCCACGGAAGAGCTGCTGTTATCAAAATATAAACCATTCAGGAGCAGAATATTGAGGAAATGCCTTGCAAAGCCTTAGTGTGTCACTTCAAAACATAATCCTAAACCAGGTCCCTGGGATCAGTCAAATCTTGTTGAAACAGACTGTTAACAATGGAAGATTTGTTTGTGCTAGAATTTTCTCATTGCTAAAATTCTCAATTTTTAACCAAAGCTTTCATTTACATTATACAATTCATAAGGTGTAAGAAAAGAAAAAATAATCTCAAGACCCCAAAGATCCTAAACAAGAAAAAGAACTATTAAAAGTTGAAGAACTAATTATACACAAAATAACAAATATGGGCCTTCTACAATCATTAGGAAAAAAACAGGAAGTCCGTAATGATGTGATTACTGAACACATACTTGTACACAGAAATAAATGTGATTAAAAGACATTTCAAATGGGACAAAGTTGTTCTATCACTAAGAGGAGCCATTCAAACCTGGGTATCAAGATAGTCTGAAACTACAAGTTTGAAGAAGTTACTGTACTGGGAGGAAACTGTGAAAAATCAGGACTTTGCTACACTGACATTGACTTATACCCTTCAGATAAAAAAATACTCTATTCATTACCCAGTAGAAAACAGTCAAATAAAAGCCTCATGAAATGGTTCTTGAAATGATCATAAAGAGTAGTAATAATTGAGAAATTTGGGTAAACTTTGTTTGCTTTCTTGAGCATGTCAAAGGGAGAAAAATAATCATTTGTTTTTGTACTTGTCATTAAGTACTATAGAAAGTAGTTAAGTATTAATAAATAAGTAGTTAACATTTATGCAATGATTCATTTCTGTTAAAATATGCATCAACAGCTCCTTTATTATTTATCATTGTCTGCACAACAGAAAATGAGGCTGAGTGGCCAGAATTGCCATTGTTTTTAAATATTACTTTGATCTTCACTACCCAGATCATAAATAAACAATTATTTTCTGCATAGGAAAAATCATGATGATAAATTAACATTGCCTGGCCTACTTGCATACTCCATATAAACTAAGCTTCAAATATCAGCTTCTGTACTTAGAAAAACACCAAGTACAGTGTGCTGCTTGGGACTGAGAGGATCATAATAATGAAAACAAATGCTCTGATCACTTCAGTTTTTGTTGTTTTTTTTTTTGGTTACTGCTCATTCACAGACATTTGTACCATGGCCAATTTGTATCTCCTGAATTTCTGTTTTATTTTCAATAATATGACCATGCTAAGTTACTCAAACACATTACTGAAAATGAAAGAGGATTGCTAAATAATCTTGTGAAATTCAGGATTTTTTTTTGAGGTATCAAGAAATTAAGGTGATTGTCTTTTCTATTTTATTCGTTTAATCGATGAAGAGTTCATAGGTTTTTATTTAGGGTTGTATCTACCTACTATTGCTAATGCTAAATATTTACATGGCATGTTCAAGTTTTCTGTTTTACCTGGCTCAATAAGATAGCACAATACTTTAAGCATCATCATATTATGATGTGATATCACTGGGAATTTAAGCCAAGATCCGTAGATGTATCAAAACATATGTGAAGCTGTTCAGTGTGGACTGCATCCCGATACTGTGAACCATATGCCTGCCTCGTAGAAACAACCCTGGATTAGAAACCAGAGAGACTGCATTTACAGCATTGTTTGTATTTTACAGGGGATTCGGACAAGTCACTTAACATCTTTGTATTTAAGTTATCTCGTGAAAAATGGAGACGATAATTCCTACATCAGAGGTTTGTTATAAGAATTAAGTGAAAGTATTTGTAAACCATAAACGGCCATATAAATGCAAGGAATTTTTATTTAGTAAGACCTTAGGGTAAATGTATTTTTAGTCAATTATGAAACTCCCTGTTTCCCAGATCCAGGTCTATACTTTACTAACCCAATGATATCTTTTTTGTGAGAATTAGGTCTTGGGAAGAAATCGGTTGATAGAGCCCCTTAATAACCCAGGAACTAGTGGCAATGACCCCTCTTCAGCTTCTGAGAACAAATAACAAGTCCGGGTTCCATTTTCCCCTCCGCTACAACACAGCCTTTTCAACCCTCAGATCAATTTCTCAGAAAATGTGTCAGAATCTTAGAACACAACTGCTAAAGACATGAAGCAATTAAATATGTAAATCAAGGAAATTACACTGCACTGATGACATTCAGTACTGTGTCTGCCCCCACCGCCTCCTCCTTTTCCTCTCTGCTGCTATTCCCCTCAGGACTGAGGCTAGAGTGAGAGCCCCTTCTTCCACTCTGCTCCCTGCTAAATGTTTTTTATTCTCAACCACCTGCCCCAGGCCTTCTCATCAATTATTAATCACATTCCATGAATATGTATAAAAGCCTGTTCCTGGGTTTTATTAAATTAAAATATATATATATATATATTTAAGAACATGTTCTGTGCCGTGACAAAGGATTATATGGTTGAAAAGAAAAGGAAGAAGAAACAAGAAGTATGGCTTTTTGTTTTCATTCCACTGATGATGGCACAAACATATTGAGACCACTGATTATGCAGGTTTCTTTGCTTCAAGTTTAATATCAAATGTGTCTCTATGTTCATGTTTTTAAAGGTTTAAATTCTGGACAATGGAGCATTTTGGAATTGGCTTTCATTCGATAGACAGTATTCTTTACGACTTAGAGGGCATCATATTGGCTAGGGAGTGACTGGACGGTTTACTTTGGTATCATTCTAGAAATAAGCATTCTAATTTGATGTACTTCTCTGTCATTCCAAAACTGTCACCAACCACATGGTGCCCCGAGGTAGGGTTGGTGATGAGTTAAATCCATGAGCCCTGGAGCCCTGTCTACTCTGTGAGGTAACTGGATCAAATCACTGATTTTCACTTCCCAATTTTCTACTTTAGGTGAACCTTCCTTTCTGAAGAGAAACAATGTCACCTCTCATATATGATGAAGAATATGTCTGTGAACATTGTTATGGCTTTTATCTCATCAGATTGGCCTTCCCCGATCACCTTTTCTCAAGTAGCGCACGCTTACCCTGCTGTTCTTTATATAATATTATACTTACCCATCCTGACATACATAAGGATTTGTTTACTGCATCTTATTTCTTGTACCTTCTCTACCATGAATACAAGTTTAGTAAGAGCAGGAATGTTGCCTCCTTTATCCAATGCCATTCAAAAATTGTTTTAAGTGGGTGAATGAATACAAAGTATAATGATATTATTAAAAATTATTCTCCTATTACTATCATGAACTTCAGGGACAAACAACTTCTGTGTCCTAGAAAACAAATTAACTATTATAGGACAAGTGAAATTTTCAATACCTCACCCAATGTTCCTTTACTCCCACTCCCTGTGTTCCACAAGTGGCTTCACTGTACATGGACAGGCGATCCTGGTGTGCATGAACTCTCAATATATTTCTCAACATTTTAAAAAATTATGTCTCCTAATAAAAGCGTACTTAGAAGTGGGATTTTACTTCATTTTGTTTGTTGCTTATTTGTTCTTACCCATGTAATAGCCATACATTTGTAAAATATAAATTTATTTAGTCAAAAGGGTAGGTAAAAAAAAATAGTTGTGGTTTGTATTCTTTGTGGTTTCTGTCATGTGGCTTGAATAAAGATTTAAGCCATATGACACCTTCCTCCCACACATCTTCCTGTCTTCCTGCCTCTCATGTCTTGGTATCTGAGCCACTTAGCATTTCTAAACATAAAATAAAGTTTCCAGATTAGAGGATTAATCAAAAACAAAATCTAACTCTATGGAAGCAACTCAGGAAGAAAACAGAATTTTAAAATTATTTTCTTGCTCGCAACTCTCAGTTTTTGTTTGTTATTATTAAACTTAATGTCAAATCAATACTTATATTTTTGGTTTGGAGTTTTCTGCCTTATTGTACTATTTATTCTTCATTCTAAAGAATCTCAAATTTAATCTCCAGAATAGTGTATTCGCTTAATGTGTTATTGAAAAATCTAATTTTATAGAGTGCCATTTAAACAGAAATGCCAATTTTCAGTAATAAGGGTCACTATAATAATGTTTAATGCCTCAGTGACTTTTTATCAGCTAAAATGCCCTTTAAACATATACGCTTCCTTTATTTCAAATTCAAGAATGAATCATTACACTTTGATGAGCATTCCATCACATCAGACGTTATAGTTAAATTTTCTTGTTCAACAGTCTCATTAATTTATCACTGCTTTCCTGGCCTCCCCTGATGTACTCATTCAGTGACCGGCTATTGTGAAAACAAACAGCAATGTCTACAAAGCTCTAAGGTGCTGTTCAGTCTTGGAAGTTGTATAATCTCTCAGAGGGGTGACAATACAGAAAAATAAGTAGGATTTGCAGACAAATCACTGTACTATGAAATAGAATGTTCCAGTGCCACATGAGAGGTGCAAAGGAAATACTATTATAGAGTTCGGAAAGTAGAGATCCCTTCTGACTGGAGTGATTGGGAAGGTCTGAGAGAATGGGGAAAGATATTAAAAGGTATAACCACTCTCAGGCCAGCTGAAGCACAGGCGGTATTCATGTTGTCCTGGATGACATGAATGGGAGGGATGAGAAAAGCAGATGAAAAAGCTTCCCACACATCTTCCTGTCTTTCTGCCTCTCATATCTATCGTTAAGTGGTCAAAATGTTAAGAGATTAAGAATATTGAGAAGGTGATGGAGACAGAGAGGAAGTAAGATAATTGGAACCAGAGAGTGAAGTCATAAATATTTCTCCCATGGTTTCAAGAGGGTCTGATTTAGGCCCTATTCCACAGTCTCCTAAGCCCAAGATTCACTACTGAATAGATCAGAAAGCTTACATAATACAATTTCCTTAGAGCAAGTTGCCAATACATTAAAAAAATATATTTCTTCCTCTACATGACCTTTGACTCAAACCACTGTTGTATGTGTGCTTGTATGTATATGTGTCTGTAAAATAATTCTACTTCACAGCAACACATATTCACACCCACATTTGAGGGAGTACATAGCTTTAGGTAATGGGAATATATTTAATAAATCAAATTTATGAATAAATCATTGCCAATTGCTTGGGGATTACTGTGTTCACATGGAACTGGTCTGACCCCCGAGTGTGAGATTTGTCAACAGCAGTGGAAATGGGCCTGAAAGCAGGAAGGCAGCATAGCTGTACGGAGCACCATGAGAAATGAGGCAAAAGGGCTTTGAACATGCCATTGCCCAAAGCAGTCAAGAGAGATGATTTTTCAATCTGACATAATGGAAGTCCCTAGAGAGATCCATTTTTCATTCTGACATGACTAAGATAATAAGTCAAAAGTTAAAATACATAATATAAGGACCAACACAAAGAAAACTATTTCTATTTTGGAAATGGCACAGTACACCCTGATACGTATTGGGTTAAATGGACATTATTTTTCTGAGAGAAGCAGCCCAGTAACTGTAGCTCAAAAAAATAATTTTTAGGAGTAGAACTCATCGAGAAAATACAAGAAAAAAAGTGCTATATGAAGTTTAATTCTTTCTGGATAAAGATAATCCTTCCCTTTGTGAAATATTTTCAACAAAAAAGATAATGATAATTGAAGAAATCAAACAAACAAAAATGTTTGTGGTGTTATAAAAAGATCTTTCTTTTTCTTTTTCTCTTTCTTTCTTTCTTTCTTTTTTTTTTTTTTTTTTATGGAATCTTGCTCTCTTGCCCATTCTGGAGTGTGGCATGATCTCCACTCACTGAAAACTCCTCCACCCAAGTTCAAGCTATTCTCAGTCTCCCCTGAGTAGCTGGGATTTCAGGTGCTCACCACCAAGCCTGGCTAATTTTTGTATTTTTAGTATAGATGGGGTTTCATCATGTTGGCGAGGCTGATCTCGAACTACTGACCTCAAGGGATCCACCTGTCTCGGCCTCCCAAAGTACTGAGATTACAGCTGTGAGCCACCACGCCTGGCCTGGGAAGATCCTCATTTTAAGGTTAGGCTTCACATTTCATGATCTTTTTGCTAGCCAACAGATGAGAGAATTGTAAGTGATATTAATTTATTAAAGTCTTAGTGGACCAAGTTCAGGATAATTTAATTTTGATACTTATGAACCAAGTAAAGAGCAAACAATATCTGGTATAATAAAATGAAATAATAAGTCATGAGAAATATAATTTTATATTATTTATTTTACTGAGACCAACCTAGAAATAAAGGTTGGAAATAGGAAAAGTATTATGAATACAATGAAAAAAGGGAGATTTTAAAGGAATTCTTTAAAAAGCTGACACAGTAAAGCCCTGGACTACATTCTTATCTGAGACATTTGGATTTGAGCCAGATTCATGAAAATTATTCTGGATAATGACATAACCTGTCCTACTACACATAATGGTTTTGGGGTTATTGGGTTCACTTCTTAGCTAAATGGATCTTAGTGTGGTAATAAAATGAAGGTTGCCTAAAATTTCTATAAAAAATCTCAAATTATCATAAATCTTTAAATTCCCAATTGATCTGACAGGCAGGAGTCAACATAACCATCTCCTAGTTGCTTCCCAAATCAGCACCTGTTGCAGACATCTTTGAGTTTTCACTTTTGCTCTGAGACTCAGATTAGTGACAATCTTATATTTTCCTCCTACATGTAACTTGTGGAACAAAGTTCCTCAGTTGAGTGTTTATCAAGACATCAGATAGATAAAACAGATATTTCTTGTTGCATATTAACTACAGAATCCTCTACATATACTTTGAAACCCTCTTCAAGAACATACATACTATTCACCAAGTACACCTTCCATTATACCACAACATGATTTCTCTAGACTACTCAAAATTGTTAGTTCTGACTCACTTTTTATAGGGCTTGTTTGTTTCTATCTCTCTGTTTCTGCATCTGCTTATCTGTATCCTTTGAGGATTTTTTCTCTCTCTTTTCTGTGACATCAGGCCTCTTGTTCCAGTCAGAAGACAATTTGAGTTCAGGCCAACAAGGAAATCTTATCCTGCTTAACTCATCCACTATTCCAGCTGTTTCCTATTTTTAATCTTCTCAATACTTCTTCATTCTTTTGGTAAAACACAAATTTGTAAGGGATTTTGTGTGTGCTTAAGTTTTTACTTATTTTTCTTGTGTTAACCACCCTGCAGATCCTTTTCTTTTTGTATCATCCATGTGTTCTACAAGTCTATAGCTACCTAATATCTAACTGAATGAAGACAAATAGAAACACACATTCCACTTTTCTACCACTCTTTAGAAACTTACAATCATCTCTGTTGTTATATTTGTCTAAAAATGACATTTCTATTGATATTTTGTTAATAAATTATTCAGTCAACGCTCTATTGCAAATCTTTTTTTGATGAACACAGAAGCTATAGAATTTGTCCCAGGCTCAGCATCACAGAGGTCATTTACTTTCCCTCCATTATTTTACTCTGCTATCATTAGACTTTTAGTTAACACGAAAAGTCTCTTCTGAGATCCAGTATTGACTATTATGATCCTCTGTATCCTTAGGGTCTTTCTGGGATGAAGGGTCAGGGAGAATTAAAATAGTGGATGGATGCACGACCAGAGACTGGAATGGATCAGAGCCGAGGGAAGAAGTGCCTCGCTCTCCCACCCATCCATACATGAAGAGATATTCTTGTGTAGTCAGTAAATGGGAAGGTGAAATCCTGGGAGAGTTTGGGTTCTATTTAGCTTGACAAAGGGCAGAAAAATAAAGATTCCTCACTACTGCGATCAAGAGAAATTCCTTCTTTTCTACCCTGTTACTCCCACTTATTAAAAAAAAAATATAATAGGTAGCCAATACGTCCCAGAATCTATACCCTACAATGTAAACAGCAAATGACCTCATTGCCCCCAGGGTGAACGTGGGGACTGCACGGAAGGGTGCTGTGATACTCTGGATTTCAGCGTGGCCTCAGTCAAGTGTGAATGGCCATCCTTGCCACTATTCCTTCACCCTGCAGTCATGCTGGTGAATGATGTTCATTTTGTAAAAAGTCTGAAAGCTTCAGACCAACACTACAGATACTTAAATAATGTTGATTTTTTATTTGAAATTGTGACAACACAACTCATAACGTTTTCTGATGGCTAGCAGATACTGCCACTGTTGATGGCAAAAAAAAAAAAAAGTGTCATTTTCTACTGGGCAGTGGTAAGCATGTAGACCACAAAGTTTGAGATCTAGAAGGAGACAGAGTATAAATCTCCTTACAGATAGAAAAATGAAGACGCTGAAAGACAGTGATTTATCCGAGGTCAAGAGAATAGTTAGCGATAGATTTCTTTTTGGCCTCTGTGTTGCAGCCCCTCCCCCACCCAGTGTTTCTTTCACTAAAATAACCACTGACTTTTTGAATATTTATTGCATGCCAGACACATTGGCTTGTGTATGTTACCTAGATAATTCTTATCCCCATGAAAGATAGGAACATAGAGACCATTACTGTTTTTTAGAGATGTGGAAACCAAGAGTTTGAAAGATGAAACTTGCTTAAGGTTACGTATCATTTAAAAGCCCAAAGGAGAATCTGATTTGAGTTCGGAAGACCCCAAGGCCCTAAATTCATGAAACTAGGTTACCTGCTCTGTATCAGCCTATTGGTTTTTGGCTTTTTCAGTACAATCAACAAGTCTTGAAAGAGGCATGATAGACTGACATTTTAACATAGTTGTCTAGGAAAAAAAATCACAGTATAGTTTAGCTATAAGAAGAAACAGATGTCTCTAATTCCTTCCTCACTAAAGGAGCCATGTAGATGCTAATGTTATGGACTTGTATTGTTTCCTCACAGTCATTTAGTATGTGTTACTGTGGCAGGTAAGGAGTTCTTAACTCTCTGTATAACTATCTAAAATATTCTACATACAGAAGAGTGAACAAAACTACAATAGTGAAGCTATGCACATTTTCTAAAATCATTCAATAATCCTTTGCTACTAATACAATTTGTTGCAAATTAGGCTTTATAACTTTTCCCTCTGAGTGACTCTAACTCACCAGTGTCATGTTGGCATATGGATTTTATGTGCATGTGTGTGTATGTGTCATTGTGAGCATGCCGAAAAGGTGACCTTGAATTTGATATTTTAAAAAAATATATTATTTTGAAGTTGCTTAGGTTTACTCTTCTGGTCCAAATCTGTGTATTCTTGCAATAAGCATTTAATTTATGATCTAAGGGAATAATTTTTCTGGTATCTCTCACTTATCCCTTAAGATTCTCATTACCCTTCCTGGTTCTACGTGGTTCTTCTTCTCATACAATAAAACCCACCATTTGCTTTGCAGACACTGCTAACACTTAAGATCCATGAGTCATTTTTGGATCCTAATCCCAACTTGGAAAATATTACCACAAGGCTTCGGCTCAGAGGCTCCTTGTGTCTTTTAAACTATTGTTTTTTCCAAGACAGGTTCTCACTTTTGAACTGTTTTACCAGGCAGCTATGTCCAAAGACCTTTGTATCTGCAAATCATTTTTCAGACGCTATCATTTGTCATAAAAGTCACTTTATCTTTATTGTAGGCTTGCTTTCAGATACCTTTTTATTTCTCTGTGATGTCGTTCTATTAAATTATTGAAAATACATAATAACCCACTGGAAAAGAATAGTGCTAACTCAAATTGCTCTCTGCCACTCATCATCTTTCCTAAATACCTTAAGTTGCTTTATTTATGAAATACTCTGTCATTAGCTTTCAGGGCTTTTAAAATATAACAACCCTTTGATAAAGAGTTCACATTCAGCAATTCCTATCATTCTCATACAAAAGAGACTGTGGAAATATTGAGGCAGAATGGCCTAGTGAAAAAACAGGTAGATTCTGGAGTCGGACCAACTCCTGGTGTAAGTACATTAGCCATTAGACTGTAAACCAAAAACAAAATTCTAAGCCCCCCATCTGACTGGGTGGGCCCCAACTGTCAGTCAAGGGGATTCTAAAGAAATCTGAAAAACTAGTGCAGGCCATGATGAGGAGAATAGGTTGGACATGCCTCATTACACTCTCCTCCCTTTGGAATCTAGGCACAGCTGACTAGCATTAACATTAAAACAGAGATCCTAAGACAGGCAAAACAGACTCTTTGTAGCAATAAGATACCAAATTTTAACCTGACTCTAGTACAGCAGCACATGACAGACAGTAGACCCTGAAAGAAATAAAAAGATTTTACTGCAAAAAAAAATTATTTTACATATTTTGAAATGGACCTGCAAAGCCATCTCTTGTGGGGAAAACTTACATTCTATAGACAATCTCCTACTTTTTTCAGATCTTTTTCTAATCCTGAAGAGATTAGTTTAGAATCTAGTGCCTTTTATAGGTCTGAACAGCAAACATTTGCCCTCTGTTTCCTCTAAATGTGGCCATCTTTGAGAATTCATCTGCATGACAGAAACCAGCTTTGGTCTTTGCAACCCCTTATCTTAATCCAGATACTCCTTTTTTTTTTTAAGACAGGGTTTCTTCACGTTGGTCAGGGTGGTTTCCAACTCCCAACCTCAGGTGATCCGCCTGCCTCAGTCTCCCAAAGTGCTGGGATTACAGGCTTGAGTCACTGTGCCCAGTTCAAATACTCCTTTCTGACCCATCTATTGCCTCTAAGGGTGGCCACCTAGGAGACTTCATCTGCATAATGGGAACTTCGGTCTTTACCACCTCTTATCTTAATCCAGACACTCTTTTCTAGTCTTTAGATAATGACTTAACTCTTTCAACCAACTGCCAACCAGAAAACGTTTAAATTACCCCATGTAAGCCCCTTGCTATAACTTGTCCCACCTTTCTGGACTAAACCAATGTATACCTTACATGTACTGATTGATATCTATGTCTTTCCAAAACATACAAAACCAAGCTGTAAGCCAACCACCTAGGGCATACGTTCTCAGAGCCTCTCGAGGTTGTGTCGTGGGTTATAGTCCTCACATTTGGCTCAGAATAAATCTCTTAAAATACTTTAGAGTTTGGCTTTTTTCATCAATAAGACCTTGGACCATTTAGATAACCTCTCAGAAATTCATTATCTGTAAAATGAGAAGAATAACTTCACTTCCTATAGTTCTTGTGATAATAATGTATGCAAACCGCCAACAGTTCTCGTCCCATGTGAATGCTCAGTTCAGTATTAATAGCCTGTCTTCCTTATTCAAATGAACACTTGAAAAAAATGTGTGAACTATATTGTTGCATGTGACTGTAGTTCATTCATATTGACTGCTAGCTATATACTATAGTTTAGTTTTCAGCTTTCAGTATAATAGGGTACTTGGATGTTTCTAGACCTTTAACTATCATGAACACTCATATACATATACACACATACATACACACATACGTATATGTTTATGTACATATGCATGAATTCTCTTAGGTACTTGGAGGTTGGTTACTGAGTCAACAGGTATGATGTAAATGTCTAATTTTACAATATAAAGCTGACCTCTTTTTTGAAGTGGTTATACTAGTTCAAATGCCCAATGGCAATATCTAAAAGATCTAGTAGATCATATCCAGTACTTGGTGTTAACCTCTCAAATGTTTGCCATCTGAATGGGTTTAAAGTGGAATATATTATCATAGTCTTCATTTGCATCTCTTCGATCGTGAATATTTAATATATTTATTTGCCATAGTATTTCCTCTCTTGTGAAATGCCTTTGTGTGTCATTTTACCTAGTTTTCCTTTTAATGATATGCATTGTGTGACAAATGTCTAAAAATTTGACTATTTTTGGCATAGCACTTTTAAATCTGGGGGTTCATTTTATGGAGAAAAATTTTCAAAGAAGCATTATGAAGTTATTTACTGAAGCTGTGTTTGTAATGGCAAAATGCATTAAACACCCTAAACGTGAAATAAATGAAAATTATTTAAATACTTTATGAAAGTAAAGAGGAATACTGACATATAATATATTTAATTATGATGGTGGTTATTTATATGGAGCCAAAGAAAGATACTCACAATATGATGCTAAGAGAGAGAGAGAGAGAAAAAAAAGAAGCTGATAATTAATAGATTTTTCTCTGAATAAATGAATTTAAAGTGGCATTCTAAAAAAATCTATTTTTCTTCTTTTTCTAAACTAAATTTAATTATTAAAACATTAAAGATAAATCTATACTATAGATTTTTAAAGACACAGAAATCTGAGATAATTTACCTAAAGGCACATAGCCAGTGAAGTGGAACAGTTGGGTTTAGAATCCAAACATCCCCACAGTACTGAACTCCAAGCATTTGTTTATCTTTTATTCAATTCACTGGTGTCCTACTTCAAGAATGTTGGTATCTATGTCCTTCTGATCAATTTTGAGCCTTTGAAATGGTAGTCAGAGTGGCCTCTTCCTGCCTGTCAGTGATAACTGGATGTATGGGCAAAAAGGAATATCATGGGATGATAATAAATTAGGGGATAAGGTGGATGAGACACAATCTATTACTGTGCATCTACTTAATCTAAAATGAAAGGTTTATGTACATCCAATCTAGGAAAGGGGATTCTTTCTTGCAGTCTTCAGATATTTTCTGATATAAAGAAAGATTTGATATTAGCATAATTATAAAGGTCATTGCTCCATATGGTATTTTTTTAATAGTTTGATTAGTAAGACTATCATTAACCTAGTATTTGGATCACATGACTTGGTGTAAAACATCCACTGGAATAATGAACATCCAGGTGCTTTAATCTCAATGTCATTAAATTAAATTTTACTATTTTTTACTATTTTTTCATTATTTAGTCTCATTAGTCTCTATTCTTCATGTCCTCTTCTTTTCTCTTAATTGTACATAAAATTCTAACTTTGGTTTAAAATAGTCCCATGATAACTCCTGATTAAAAACTCAATAAAGGCCACATTAAGGGTGAGCAGAATATAAAGGTGCCTAGGTAACAAAAGGGGCATCAATCTATCCTCAGTTAAAACTGTTAAGCCTACTGGAAGCAATTTCTCAAACCTAGCATAACCTTGGATTACAGAACAGAGGGGAGAGGAGTCAAAGTTTATTTTTAAGCCAGCACCTAAATATTGTCTGAGTCAAGGTAGAACCAAGGAATTGAAGGGACATAAAGGGAAGACAGCTAGAATGTCATACAGAACTTGAAACACCAACAACTACTATGAGCTCTTCCGATGGTTCCAACTTTCCGATTATTATTCTACATCTTCCTAGTTTATCTCCTTAATTTTAGCAGTGGCAATGACCAGAACCCTCATGGCTTCTACCACTGCTGCTGCATATAAACCTATATAAATTAAACACCTGGTCTCTCTCTAATACATACACAACATCTGTCTATTCATAAATAACTGAGGACAAAATAGGATGCATGTTTATAGACTATATTTAGTGAAAAAGATTTTTAAAACATGTAGCTCTTATAAGTCATGTAGGAAGTAGATACTTCAAAAGCATTATGTGTTTTCACAGGTCTAAATATTTGTCCACAATTAATTCCTTATTAAATTGTCCTTGGTTTTTCGTGCTAGAATTGAATGATTTAAACACATTCGTTGCTTACTTTTATCAAGATCTTTTAATGATAAACTAAGACTTTTTACTCATCACTGAAAAAGCCCAAGCCCATCTAGATTTGCCTATAATCACCCATGTTTAGAGCAAACCCTCAGTTACCTGTTTACTATATTCATGAGCCCAAAGAAATGACTATTTTTAGGTCAGACTAATTTTGTTTTAAAATGAGACTGTCCGGCTGTTATATCAAAAATGTTAGTGAAGAGAAGAGGCAAAGCAGCAAGATGGCAGAAATAGGAAGCCTCTACCTTCGTTATTCCACTGACTTAACAGCGACATATCAACCAAAATGCCTTCATGAGACTCTAGAAGCCAGTTAAGAAGTCTCAGTATACCAAATGAGCACAAGGCCAAGAACAGCCACATTGAGATGTATAAGATAAAGTCATATTATTCTACCTGTGATTGCCCCTCCTCTAAACTGGCACAGTTTGTCATGATTGAGAAAAAATTATCCAATTTTCAGCTTCCCCAGGTGGAAAACAGAATAGTGGAACATGTACCCAGTGTTTTGATTTTATGGGTTGATGAGTGAGGGACTAATTTCTGTCTTCCTGGACTCAGGGTGCCAATGGAAATGACATACTTTAGATGCCTGAGTGCTGCTGAAAACCTTTGATATGGTAATAAGAGTGACCTCTTTCTGTATATCAGTGATAATTGGATGTATGGGCAGAACACAATCATAGAATGAGAATAAATTAGGGGGTGGGTAGATGAGAAGTAGTTTTCCTGTAGCTGTTCATGTACTTAATCTAAAATGAAGGGTTCATATACAGCTAATCTAGGGAAAACCAGAAGGACTGCAGACAGACATAAGAGGGAGCAAAAGTTTATGAGCTCCTGAAAAAGAAACTGGCAAACATCTCTAATTGGATATGAGGCAAAGTAGACTTTAAGTAGGAAACTGTCACAGATACAGAGGAGAGCAGTACACAATGACAAAAAGACCAATTCACCAAGAAGGTATAACAATCATAAACATATATACACCAACATCAACATCAGACACCCATATGTATTGAGCAAACATTCACAAAATAAAAAGGAAAAATAGAGAGTGACATGGCAATAGTAGGAGATTTCAATCCTTCACTTTCAATGATAGATAAAACAACCAGGCAGAAGATACATTAAAGAAAGGAGAGGAATTGAACGGCATTCTAGACCAATTGGACCCAACAAACACATACAGAGCACTCGAGCCAACAACTGTAGAATACACATTCTCCTTAGGAGCAGCAGAATATTATCAAGATAGAACACATTAGGCCAAAAACATGTCTTAACAAATGTAGGATTACGTTAGATTCAAATCATTCCAACTATATTTTATGATCACAAGGGAAATAGAAACACAATGGAGTACTATTCAGCCATTAAAAAAATGAGATCTGGTCATTTGCAATAACATGGATAGAACTGGAGATCATTACATTAAATGAAATTAGCCAGGCAGAGAAAGACAGACATCACATGTTCTCACTTATTTGTGGGATCTAAAAATCAAAACAGTTGAACTCATGGACACAGAGAGTAGAAGGATGGTTACCAGAGTCTGAGAAGCATAGTGGGGGACTGTAGTGGGTGGAATGGGGATGATTAATGTGTACAAAAAATAGAAAAAATGAATAAGACCTACTGTTCGATAGCACAACAGGGTGATTATAATCAATAATAACTTCATTGTATATTTTAAAATAACTTAGAGTGTAATTGAACTGTTTGTAACTGAAATGATAAATGCTTGCAGGGATGGAAACCCCATTTTCCATGATATACTTACTTCACATCATATGCCTGTATCAAAACATCTCATGTATTCCATATATATATACACACACACATATATATGTATATATATACACACACACATATATATATATATATACACACACACACATATCTACTATGTACCCACGAAAATAGAAATTAAACATTAAAAAAAATACCAAAGGCAAAACTGGAAAATCCATAAATATGTAGAAATTAGATAATATGCTCTTGAACAGTTAATGTATAAAAGACAAAGTCATGAGGAAAATTGGAAAATATCTTGAGACTAACGAAAACAAAAATACAACACATCAACACTTCTGGGATGCAGCAAAAATAGTACTAATAGAGACATTTAGAGCAGTAAACACCTACCTTAAATAGGCAGAAAGATCTCAAATCAACCTAGGTAAATTTATACCTCCAGAAAGAATGTAAAGAAGGACAAACTAAACCCAAAGTTAGCAAAAGGAGGAAATAATAAATATTAGAGCAGAAGGCAGTAAAATAGAGAACAGAAGAATAATAGAAAACATCAATGAAATTAAGAGCTAGTGTTTTTAAATTACAAAATTGAAAAACTTTTAATGGAACTTTTTATTATCTTATTTTATTTATGTTATTTTAAGATGGAGTCTCGCTCTGTTACCCAAGCTGGAGTGCAGTAGCCACATCTTGGCTCATTGCAACCTCTGCCTCCCAGGTTCAAGTGATTCTCCTGCCTCAGCCCCTCGAGTAGCTGGACTACTGGCGCACACCACCACTTCCAGTGAATTTTTGTATTTTTAGTAGAGACAGGGTTTCACTATGTTGGCCTGACTGGTCTTGAACTCCTGACTTCAAGTAATCCTCCTGCCTCAGCCTCCCCAAATGCTGGGGTTAAAGGTGTGAGCCACCTCATCTGGACTAAACTAACTTTAAAAATAGAGAAGACTCAATAAAAATCAGAAATTACAAAAAATAAAAATAAACACACAACTGATGCCAAATAAGTTAAAAAGAGAAGAGACTACTGTGAATAACTATAGGCCAACAAACTGGATAACCTGTAAACAATGGATAAATTTCTAGAAACATACAATCTACCAAGACTGAATCATGAAAAAATGGAAAATCTGAACAACCCTATAATAAGTAAGGAGGTTGAATCAGTAATCAAAACCTCCCAGTGAGACAATGTCCAGGCTCAGATGGCTTCCCTGGATAACTCTACCAAATATTAAAGAAAAGATTAAATTAACACCATTCCTGTACAAACTATTTCAAAATAATGAAGAGAAGAGAAAACATTTAACTCATTTTATGAGGTAAGTATAACTCCAATACCAAAGCCAGACAAAGATACTAAAGAAAACTACAGACCAATGTTTTTGATGAACCTTAAAGGAAAACCCCTTAACAAAATAGTAGTAAGCTAAATTCAACACATTAAAAGGATTATACACCATGAACAAGTTGGATTTATCCCCAGGATGCAAAGGTGACTCAATATATAAAAAAGTCAATCAATATAATACTTAGCATTCACAGAATGAAGTATAAAAATTAAATGACCATCTCAGTTAACACAGAAAAAAACTATATGAATAGATTTGAAACCTTTTTATGATAAAAGCACTCAAAACCTATAAATGAAAGAAAGTTAACTCAACATAGTAAAAAGCATAGAAAAAAAGGCCACAGGTAACATCATACTCAACAATGCAAAACTGCAAGCTTTTCCTCTAAGACCAGGAACAAAGCAAGGATGCTCACTCCTACCATTTCTTAACATCGTACTAGAATTTCTAGCCAGAGATACTAGGCAAGAAAAAGAGGTTTCAAAAATTAGGAATAAGTAAAATTATCTCTGCAGATAACCTAATTTTATATGTAGAAAACCATAAATTTTACACACGCACACACACACACACACACACCCCATACACACATACATGAAAATGTTACAATAAACAAATTCAGGAAAGTTTCAACATACAAAATCAACACAAAAAAATTAATTGTGTTTCTATATTCCAACAATGAACAAATCTGAAAATGAATTTAAGAAAACTATCCCATTTATAATAGCATCAAAAACAATACAATACAATACTTAGGAATGAACTTAACCAGTGAGGCTGTATTTAGTGTGTTTTCTGTTGCTTGTAACCAAATACCTGAAACTGGGTAACTTATAAAGAAAAAAAAAAATGTTTCTTATATGGAGGCTGAGAAGTCCAATGTTGAGGGACCACACTGATGAGAGCTTTCTTGCTGGTGATGACACTCAGAGTCCTGAAGCAGCACAGGGTATCACAGAGGAAGGTGGCTGAGCGTGCTAATATTTTAGCTCAGGTCTCTCTTCCTCTTTTCTATAAAGACACCAGTTCTCCTCCCATGATAACCTATTAATTCATTAACCTATTAATTCATTCCACGAATATATTGATCCATTCATGAGGGCAGAGTCATCATGATTCTATCACCTCTTAAAGGCCCCATGTCTCCTCATTTTACACCCTCCCCTTCAGTCCCTGGTAACCAAAGTTTTTTTTATCTATCTTTGTATATATTTTTAGTTTCCACATATAAGTGAGATCATAAAATATTTTTCTTCCTGTGCTGCACAGGAAGTTTTAAGTTTGAGATTGTAAAATTTGTCTTTTTCTTTCGTTGCCTATGCTGTTGGTGTCATATCCAAAAATTCATTGCCTAATCCAATGTTATAAAACTTTCTCTTATGTTTTGTTTTAGATGTTGCCTGTGCTGTTAGTGTCATATACAAAACATCATTGCCTAATCCAATGTTATAAAACTTTCCTTTATGTTTTCTTTTAGAAGTGTTGTGGTTTCAGGTCTTATGTTTGGATTTTCACAGAAAAAAATCCTAAGAAAGAATAAAGCTGGAAGTTTCACACTTGCTGATATTAAAAAAAAAAAAATCCTGAGAAAGAACAAAGCTGAAGTTCTCACACTTGCTGATATCAAAACATACTGAAAAGCTGCAGTAATCCAAACAGTATGATACTTACATAAAGACAGACATATAGCCCAATACAAAATAGAGAACCAATAAATACATCCACATATTTAAAGTCAATTGATATTCTATAAAGGCATCAGAAAGACACAATGGGAAAAAGGTAGTCTTGTCAATAAATGGTACAAGGAAACTAGATATTGATATGAAAAATCCAAACATAATACCTGAAACCACAAAACTTCTAAAAGGAAACATAAGGGAAAGTTTCATAACATTGGATTAGGCAATGATTTTTTGGATCTGACACCAACAGCACAGGCAACAAAAGAAAAAGTAGACAAATTAAATAAAGAACAACTATAACTGTTGGTAAGTATGTAAAATGGTACAGCTGCTATGGAAAACAATATGTAGTTTCCTCAAGAGATTAAAGCTAGAAATACCATTTGACTTAGCAATTCCACTTTGGTATATATATTTAAAAAACCCTTAAAGTTGAATATTGAAGAGATATTTGTACCTTCATATTTATTGCAGCATTATTCATAACAGGCAAGAGATGGAAGCAACCTAAATGTTCATCAATGGATGAACAGATAAAGAAAATGTGATATATACACATCCATACATTGTAATATTATTCTTCCCTAGGAAAGTAGGAAATCACATTCTGTAGTACAACTTGGATGCAACTTGGGGACATTATATTAGGTGAATTAAGCCAGTCACAAAAATAACTACATGATTACACCTATATCAGGTATCTAAAGTAGTCAAACTCATAGTGACAGAAAATAAAATATGGTCACCAGTGGGTAGGAGAAAGATAGAAATGAGGAATTATATTTTGTCTATCAAGTTTCAGTTTTGCAAGGTCAAAAATTTCTAGAGATGTGTTGCACAACAATGTGCATATAGTTAATATTACAGTATTGTACACTGAAAAGTGGTTAAGATGGTAATTGTATGAGTTTTTTTTAACACAATAAAAGACGTTACAGAGGGGAATGTTAGCATAGTGGTTATGAGAAAAAGTTTTGTATTCTGACCAACATGGCTTAAGTTTGGATTCGGTCTCATACTAGCCATAAGGGCCCACAAAATTACTTAACCTCTTAGGCAGGCTTCCTAAGAGGTTATGTAACTCTTAGGAAGAGTTGGCAAAATGGGGATAATAACTGTTCTGGCCTTTACTATTACAATTTTTTTTAGATAAGTGTGAAACATTGAGCTTAGTGCTAGGCACTGGGTAAGCACTCAATCAATAGTAGTTAAATGGTGTGATAAGTAGTTCAGGAAGATGGAGTATAAAAGAAGGATTGGAAATGACAATTCGTGGCTACCTGAAAGCTTTGGAGTTGGTGGAAATGATGGGTAAGTGAATGATTGAAGACTTGTGGGATGAACACCTCAAGCTAACATCATAGAGCCCAGCAGTACTGCCTAAAATTATCTACATTTTACTATCCATGGTCCTGAATTATTTTGGGAATATGCCCTGTTGACTTTTTCATAAACATCACAGAACCTGATCATTCTATTCCAAAATGCAATTTGCAAAAGATCATAACCTATTTTTAGAAACAAACTGAAAAATTATGTTACAGAAATCCCATTTTGTTCCCTTATTTGATGTGTAAAATTTATTTCTGGGGAAAATATAATCCAGTGCACCAAAGTTATGAGAGTGAAACAATAAAAAAAAGTTTATCGTGATCCAATTAATACTGGTTATGAATAGGTAAGTACATGAATACATCTACTAGCATCCTCATAATCCATTAGCCTTCTTAATAAGGCCGATGTGTTTTTCAGAGAAATCAGAAATCAAATCAGAGTTTTTATTGGTATCTTTAGGAAAAAGCATTTTAAGAATAAATCTTCCAAAAGATACACACTTTCTCAGTTCTACCAATAAAACAAAAATGAGGATATGTAAAGAGGCTTTGCTGCTCCCTTACAAAATCTCCCAGTTTATACTCCCAAAGGAAATAAAACCTGCCTTATTTCTTTGCCCACCTGCGGTGAACTTTAAAGTTGGTCTATATGTATTGAAGAACCTTAAGTTCATTTCCCCCTGGGATGGATTCAGCATATGGTGTGTTCCTAAGGCAAACATTTATTTAAACTTTAAACCTAAAAGGAATTCTTTTATTTTATTTCTAGTTTTGTTTCCTTTGATCCTGAAAGTAATTAACTTTCAGTGGCAGCTAATTATATGTGAAGAGAAATCAGAGTCTATATGGTTGTTTGTTTGGTTCAGGCCTGGCAAAGTGTTTTTTAATTGGGAAGTCTCTTTGCTCAATGCATTCCAATCCATTTTGCACTGTATTTATTATCCAGGATTCATATTATAACCATGACCTTTCATCTAATCACAGAATCTCACACAGAGAAACAATAATTATTTTAACAAAGAGACACTGGGGCTATAAAAAAGTGAGGGAGGCTGGGAGGGAGTGGAATATGGCAGGAGAAGAGCCACAACTGAACTCACTTCCTGCTCTTCACCGTCACAGTCCCATGACCACCCTCTTGTATTGAAAGACATATGCCCCTACATTTGGATTGGGAAATTATCTTCTTCAAACTTGTCTTATACAGAAATCAGTTTCTGAAAAATAATACAGAAAAGAAGAGAGCAATAGGTAAAAATAATTGAGGTCAGAGGTGCTGCTTACTATTCTATGTTAATACTAATCATCAAAAGCATGAGAAAATATGAAAGTTAATGAACTGCCAGTCAAATGACCCTTACTATAACTCCCATTTTCCTGAAAATGACCCTTGCAAGAATTGACCAAAGCTTTTTGTCATCAACCTTTTCCTTTTCAAAAGAAAAACTAGTCATTTAAAAATATATATTTATTGTCTCTTTGAAATAAATGTTATAAGGATTTTTTTAAAAATACTGAATACAATGAGGGGATTTAAATACTCTATTTTGGAAAGAGGATTGAAAACATCTTCACCTTTCTAAACAACTCTTTAGCTAACCAAAAATAATCAGCATTACAGGAAAGCAATCCTCCACCTCTTAAACAGAGATAGATCTTGACCTGACTGCTCTTCTGCTACTGTTAAGAACTGGTGTGACAAAGATAATCTAAGGGGCATATTATCCATCATCTTCTACAAATTTACATCAAATCAGAGCATCAGAAAACAATATGCCTATACCTCATTAGCTTGCATCCATGCAGAATACCACCTGTGAGTTATTTCTATAGATTTGGCCTAATCAAGAGTCAATGCATATGATGGTCATCTCCCATTTCCTATAAAATTATTGGTAAATGCAATAATTTTTATATTTTTAAATAACTAACATAAAAATTTCCTTCCAAGTAGAGTACAAAATATTTTGCTTCTTCTGAAGAATGGAAATGTTATATTTTATTAATAATATGAACTTCCTAGTCTAGTCCATTCCTCCATCATCCAGGTTCAAGCAATTCTCCTGCCTCAGCCTTGAGAGTAGCTGGGCTTACAAGCACCCAGCACTACGCCTGGCTAATTTCTGTATTTTTAGTAGAGATGGGGGTTTTGCCATGTTGGCCAGGCTGGTTTCAAACTCCTGACTTCAGGTGATCTGCCCACCTCAACCTGCCAAATTGCTGAGATTACAGGCATAAGGCACTGGGGGCACCTGGCCGCATTTGCTTTTATTGTACTGCTGCTAGGAAACTCAGGATAAACACATTATTCAATCACAATGTTAAGTGAGCCTAAATTAATTGTGTATTTACCCACGCTCTTCTAGATAAATTTAATTTTTTGAGTTTTATTTTAATAGGTTTTGTTGTGAAGAATTTAATTCCCCCATTTTTGTGAGAAACTATACTGTAAAAAAATCTTTAATATTCATTACTGGCTTGAGAATTTAATAAAATGAAAATATTTTCTACTGTTACTTGGAATTTCATAGGTACATCTTTAAAGATACTGACACCACTCTACCTCCACTTTTAAAGAATAAATTAAAGTGCTGTTCGTTAGCTGAAAGCATGATAAAGAGGTGAAAAGTTTTGCACATGTTGCAAGTGATTAAAATGCCACACTAATGAGGCAAACATCGTATGTTATAACCCCCTATGTGGACTACTCCATTATTGAGTTTGGATGGTTAGCTACCTTGTGAATTAGTCCAATTAATGCCTAAAGTTTAAGCAGGATAGTGTTAAGGAATAGGAAGACATCCTTTCACACCGCTGGGAAACTAAACAAAAGCATGTCTTTATTGGCCATTACTAATACTAACTTCACATACCAAGGTTTGTACTTACTTTCATTTTGTGGAAGTACAAGAAACTATTACATAGCAAATCCTTATATCTCTTTAAGCAATCTCTTCCCTTGAAAATGTCTGCAGCACTTTCTCAATTCCACCCAGTCGTCTTCTATTTCTATCTTTCCTTAACCATCTGGAGAAGTCAATCCTAGACATCATGGAATGGTGTTCTGGGATTTATACTATTGCAGATATTTATAGAAAGCCTAATTGATGAGCCTCCTTATTCTTATATTCTGTAGCCCCACTCGTAATAAATGGTTAAGAAAACAGAAATTGCAGACCAGACAAGACACATCCTTTCTAGTATTGGTAAGAGGTATTTTCTACAAGAGTACCATTTTTCTCCACAATAGAACTTTAAAAGTACATTCATCACTTAATCTGTTAGGAATCTGTCATGCATGGATTTTTAGTCTCTATCAAAATTTCCAATAATTAATTCCATGGATTTTGGAACCTACATGTTCCATTCTCAAATATGTGGTAAAACTTACCTCTGAAATTTGATAAACATTTCTATGTGCAATTTATTAATATTAATAAATTTTTAAAAGTTTAAACATTTCTTCATCTTTATAGAATGATAGTATCATTTTAAAGCTTATTCCTGTATAAATGTTTATCTGACTCATTTATAAATTCTGTTCAGTTAGATTTCTTGTTCAAGAGAATTTGTATGAAACATAGCATTGATATCCACCAGATTTTGTTCTTCTTTTTATTGTTGGTTTGCTTGTTTTGCATAATAATTATAAGTTATGTTATTTTTTTGCCGTGTACATGTCCAGTTGAAATATATATATGCTCACTTTTACGTAGACCATCCTCTTCTATACTGAGCTAAATGTGAGTTCATACTGCTGTCTCCAACTCTGATCCATTACCACATGGGTCATTGTAACCCCCTCCTCCTTATTTCCTCACCGTTTCAATGAGCTTGTTTCATACATTTATAATATGCTTAGAATATCTTTCATATTCTGTATTTCATCCTGGGATTTTCCAACTTTCTAAATGACATTTTTAAAACCTTAAAATTATAAGCTTCACTTTCATGTTGTTAAACACTGTGGTTTTGATAAATGCTTAATGTCTTCTATCCATGATTACAGTATTGCATAGAATAGTTTTTACCTTAAAAAATTTCCTGTGCTTCACCTATTCAACCCTCCTCTACCCTACTACTCCAGCTCTGGTATCCACTAATCTGTTTTCAGTAGTTTTGCCATTTCCAGAATGTCATATAGTTGAAATCGTATAGTATGTAGCCTTTTCAGATTGGCTTCTTTCACTAAACAATTTTCATTTAAAATTTATTCGTGTGTGTGTGTGTGTGTGAGACTTGGTAGCTCACTTATTTTAATCACTGAATAACATTCTAGTGTATGGATATACCACAATTATTTTATCCATTCATCTTTAAATAATATTCTGGTTGCTTTCAGTTTTTGGCAACTATGAATAAAGCGGCTATAAACATTCACATGCAGGTTTTATATGGTCATACATTTGTGAAAGTTCCCCTTTATTCCTACTTGACAGAGAGTTTTTGTCATAAAAGAATATGAATTTTAAGAAATGCTTTTTCTGTGTCTATGACATAATGATATGAATGTTCCTTTTTCATTTGCAGTGAATTACATTGATTGATTTTTGAATGTTAAACTAATCTTGGCATATCTGAAATAAATCTCACTTGGTCATTATACTTGGTTGAATAGTGTCCCCATAAAATTCATGTTCACTTGGAGAATGTGTACTTATTTGGAAATAAGAACTTTGTAGATGTAATCAAGTTAAGATTATACTGGATTAGGGTGGCCCTGAAATCCAGTGACTGGTGTCTTTATAAAGAGAGAACTATTTGAAAACACACAGAGAAGGAAGAAGACTATGTGACAATACAGTCAGCATTGTGGCTCTGTTCTAGAGTGAGGCAGCTACGAGGCCAGGAATGCCAATGATTGCTGACAAACACCAAGATCTAAAGAAAGGCAAGGAAAATTTCTTTCCTAGAGATTTCAAAGGGAACATGGCCCTGGTAACATGATGGCATCTAGTCTCCAAAACGTGGAAGAATAAATTTTCATTGTTTTAAGCTACTCAGTGTTTAATTATTTATTATGGAAATCTTAAGAAACTAATAAATTTGTGGTGCATAATTCCTTTACATATTATTGGATTCAATTTGCTAATATTTTGTTGAGGATTTTGCATCTATATTCATGACATATATTGGCCTGTAGATTTTCTTTCTTGTAATCTGTGTATATGATTTTAGTATTAGAATAATGCTGACCTCATAGAATGAGTTAGGAAATGTTCCCTTCTCTATTTACTAGAAGATATTGTGGATAATTGGTATCATTGCTTACTTAAATATTTGATAGAATTCATCAGTGAAACCATCTGGGCATGATGACTTCATTATTGGGAAGTTATTAATTATTAATTCAATTTATTTAATAGATAAAGGGTACTTCAGGTTATTTATTCTCCTTGTGTGAGTTTTAGTAATTTATAGCTTTCAGAGAATTGGCCTATTTCATCTAAATTGTCAGATTTGTGGGAATCGAGTTGCTCATAGTATTTCTTTATTCTATTTTATAATGCCCATAGGATCAGCAACGATGACTTCTTTTTTATTCCTGATACCAGTAATTTGTATATCATATATATATATATAAAATATACACATACACACATACATATATACACATACATATATATCTTTTTGATTAGCATGGTGAGAAGTTTATCAAATGTATTAATGTTTTAAAAGAAATAGCTTTAGATTTCATTGATCTTATTGTTTTCCTGTTTCTGATTTTATTGATTTTTGTTCTAATTTCAATGTCTTTTATTGTGCCTGCTTTAGGTTTAAATTACACTTTTTGGGCTTGTTTTACAAAGAAAAGTATTGTTTGGAGGAGCAGTTATTAGCCTACCTAACCATATCATAAGCTGTTCAGAAATAACTCGGAGCCAGTCTCGTGGATAGAAATGTAGTGCTTGAGTCACATTCTGCTTAAAGTTGTAACAAATACAAATGAGTTAAAATTAAAAAAAAATAATAAATAAAAAATAAATACACTTTTTCCCCCAGTTTTCGAAAGTGAAAATGTAGAGTATTGATTTTAGATCTTTCTTCTTTTCTATTATAGTCATTTAATTCTATAAATATTCTTCTTAGTTCATATCACAAACTTTTATAATTTATATTTCCATATTAATTTAATTTAAATGTTTTTAAAGTTTCTTGAGATGGCTTCTTTAGATTATGTGTTATTTCAAAGTTTGTTGTTTAATTTCCAAATGTTTGGGGATTTTCAATTAATTTTAGTTTAATTCCATTATGATCAGAGAACATACTTTGTTTGATTTATATTATCTTGCATTTGTTAAGGTAAATTTTATCATCCAAAATGTAATTTATATTGGTGAATGTTCCATGAGACCTAGAGGAGAGTGTGTATTCTATTGTTGTTGGACAAACTAGTCTATAAATATTAATAAGATCAAGTTGATTTTTAGTGTTGTTTAGATTAACTACATGCTTTTTCACTTTCTTCCTGCTTGATCTCTTAATTACCATCAGGGTATGTTGAAATCTTCAACTCTAATAGTGGATTTGTGTGTTTTTCCTTTCAGTTCTGTCAGTTTTGGTCTTGTATATTTTTATGTGTTGCTTCTGCTTGCATACACATTTAGGTTTGATATTTCTTCTTGGAGAATTGACACTTTGCCATTATTATTAATAATGTCTCCTTTATTACTAATGATTTGTCACCTTCTGAACTCTGGTTTGTCTGAAATTAATATGGCTACTCCAGTTTTCTTTCAATTAATGCTAGCATGGTTACTTTATCTATCCCTTTATTTTTAACCTACTAGAGACTTGAATTTTAAAGTGGGATTTTTGTAGGCAACATATAGTTGGGTCTTATTTATTTGTCTGCTCTGAAAATCTCCGTCTTGTAATTGATTGATTTATGTAGACCACTGACATTTAAAGTAATTATTTATATATACATTTTTGTGTGTTTTTCTTTTTCTTTTTCTTTTTCTTTTCGTGGGGAGAGACAGGGTCTCAATCTGTCAACAGCCTGGAGTGCAGTGGTGCAAACATGGCTCACTGTAATATTGACCTCCTGGGCTCAAGCAGTCCTTCTGCCTCAGCTTCCCTTGTAGCTGGGACAAGAGGTACGTGCCACCACACTCAGCTCTTTTATTATTATTATTTGTAGAGACAGGGTCCCACTTTGTTGCTCAGGTTGTGCTTGAACTCCTCAGCTCAAGTAATCTTCCCACCTTGGCCTCTCAAAGTATTGAGATTACAGGCATGAGGCACCATGCCTAGCCAATTATTCATGTATTTGGATTAATATGAACTATTCTTGTGATTGTTTTCTATTTATTACCAGATAATTTTCCCCTCCTGCTACCTCTGGTTTTAATTTCAGTTACATTGAAAAAAAAATATTTTAGTGGTTTCCCAAGAGTTTACAACATACATTTCTAACTACTCCAATTTTACCTTCAAACAACAGTATTCTACTTATATTCCTAGTTCCTCCTTCTCATCTTTTGTGATATTGCTATCATATTTTTACTTATCCATATGCTATAATCACTCAATACCTTATTAGTATTATTAAACAGTTGTCCTTTAGATCAATTAAAATAAGTAAAAATAAATGATTTCATTTTATCATCATTTATTCCTTCTTTAATGTTCTTCTTTTCTTTATGCCTATCCAAGTTCCTAACCTATATCATTTTTGTTCTGCCTGAAGAAAATCTTTTAGCATTTTTCCTAAAGAAAATCCACTGGCAAAGAATTCTCTCTGTTTTTGTTTGTTTGAAAAGCCAGGTCAGTCATAGTGGCTTATACCTGTAATCTCAGCACTTTGGGAGACCAAGCTAGGAGGATACTCGAGCCAGGGGTTCAAGACCAGCCTGGGTAACATAGGGAGACCCCATCTCTACAAAATATTTTTTTAAAAAATAGCTGGACATGGTGGCATGTGAGGATTGCTTGAGACCTGGGAGGTCAAGGCTGCAGTGAGCCATGATTGTGCCACTGCATTCCAGTGTGGGCAGAAGATTGAGATTCCGTCTCAATGGAAGAAAACAAAAAACAAGGAAAAGTATGCACTTTCTTTCACTCTTCATGAATATTTTCACTGGATATGGAAATCTGGGTTGATTTTCTTTTCTTTCAATATTTTGGGTATTTCCCTCTGTGATCTTGTTTGCATGGTGTCTGATCAGAAATCTACTGTAATTCTCTGTATTATTTTAACATTTCCTTTTTTCCTTGATTTTGTGCAGTTTGAATATGCTATGACTCAGTGTTGTTTTTTAGAAATTTATCCTGCATGGTATTCTCTGGGCTTCTGGATCTGTGGTTTGGTGTCTATGATTAATTTTTGAAAGCTCTTAGTCATTGTTATTTTAAATATTTCTTCTGCTTCACTCACTCTTTCTTATCCTTCCAGTAGTTCAATTGCATGTATCTTTTTATACTGTTCCATAGTCTTGGACATTCTGTTGTGTTGTTTTGTTTTATTTTATTTTCCCATTTTTTTTCTTTACATGTCTCTTTGGAAATCCTCAAGCTAATTCTTTTCTCAGCCATGCCAACTCTTCTAATGTGTTCATCAAAAGTATTCTTTATTTCTCTCCCAGTGTTTTTTATTTCTAGCATTTCCTTTTGATTCTTTTCCAGAATTGCAATCTCTCTGATTACATTACCCACATGTTCTTAGATTTTGTCTACTTTCTCCATTAGCTACCTTAACATATTAATCACAGTTATGTAAGTCTGTCTATAATTATTTTAACACATGTGCCATATATAACTCTGGTTCTGATGCTTGATTTTTCTTGTAACACTGTACTTTTTCTTGATCTTTGTGTGCCCTGTAGTTTGTTTGTTGAAAGCCAGACACATTGCATAATAGAGATTGACGTAAACAGGTCTCTAGTGTGAGTATTGATGTTAATCTTGCTAGGAGTTGAAATTTATTTAATGTTTTCTATAGCTGTAGGATCTAGAGGTTTCAAATTCCTCTGATGACCTCATTTTTATTTTCCCTTTTGATTTTGAGCTTACTAAAATTAATACTCCTCCTCAGAGAGTTTGTGTCTCATAGCTCTTCTGGTATCATTACTGTAACTCATTATTAGAATGCTGGAGCCTCTTGGTGTGGTGGCGAGGTGGAGAGTGGGGCACATTCCATAGTCTCAATCTTTTAGAAGGTTTGTATTTCTGCCCTATGACTTACACAAGTCTTTCTTCCTGTATAGCTTCCTCTCCACCCTGCCTTACATATGGAGAGGACAGTAGTGACAGAAATAATTTCCCCTCACACCTTTGGGATAAAACTCTGGAAGTCTTTCTACTCTACAGGAAGCCATTTTTATGGATAAGGCTTTGGGCTCATTTCTCAAGGATTACTCTTTTTCTCCCCCTGCCAGAGCCACAAAGGTGGTCTTTTTTTTTTCTTTCTTCACACAGTCTCACTCTGACGCCCAGGCTGGAGTGCAGTGGCACGGTCTCTGTTCACTGTAACCTCTGCCTCCCGGGTTCAAGCGATTCTCCTGCCTCAGCCTCCCTAGCAGCTGGGACCACAGGTGCATGCCACCAAGCCCAACTAATTTTTGTATTTTTAGTAGAGACAGGTTTCACCATTTTAGCCAGGCTGGTCTCAAACTCTTGACCTCGTGATCCACCTGCCACGGCCTCCCAAAGTGCTGGAATTACAGGCATGAGCCACTGCAACCCACCAGGGGGTCTTTCTGAATTCTTTATTGTGAGAATCTGGCAGTTTCCTGGGATAAATTCCATGAAACACAGACTGTCCTCTTAAGACTACAGCCCCTAGGAGTTTCTCTGGTGGTAATGCACACTCAGCCTCAAGAAATTTCTCAAAATTCCCGTTTAATTGTTCCTGTCAGTTAATGGCTCCAGTGGCTTCTGCTCCACTTAAACAAATCTCGATTGTAAGTCTCTGGATTCACCTGACTTTCCAAATGCTGGAGCGGAGATTTATCCTGAAAACTCAGTTTTCTGATCACTCCAAGAAAAAGTCATTGATTTTCATTTTGTCCAGCCTTGTTTTGTTGTTAAAATAACGGAAGTGGCAATTTCCAAGCTCCTTGTGTGTTGAAGCTGTAACTGAAAGTTAAGCTAGGATTTTTAAACATCTAATTTTATCACATGCTTATGTGCCAGTGGCTTTGAAAGGGATACTCGAAGACATACATGTCCAATTCAAGTCTGTCTCTCAGGAAATTCCATTACTTTCTAAAGCATATCAGAAACACTTTGCACACCTACCAATTTCTACAAATGCATCTAGAAACTGAATATGGAAAAATGATCCCTTAAAACTAGAGAAGGTATGGGCTTGTGACTTTAAAAGGAGAAAACATACATCTAGTAGGATTTAGTCGTCTGATTTTTCCTAGCTGCGTTTAATTTTATCAGCTGTTTTATGTTATTATATTCTCTCCATATTTTTAATTATCCTTTTTCAGAAAGAGTTGTTGCTGATTCTCATGATTTAAATGTGTTATCATCTTTTATGATTAGAAGAAACAATACAAAAATGATTTTAACTTACATTTTCATATTTTCTTATAATACTGGATTTATGAAAATATCTCTTTCAAGAAAGCCATTCATTTATTCATTCTTTATTTATATCCTAATCAAGAATACAGAGTACCTATTATGTGCACAGTTTAAAGCACATTGGGAAATGAAAAGATGAATAGTTTTCAAGCAAAATCTTTATTGCTGATATATTTTAAGAATTCTATACCTAATGAGAAATATAAAACATGTATTTTTTGTCTTATAAAGTTTTTCTTTTAAAAATACATTATATATCACCTTAAATGAAGAAAAATATTAATGCAGTAAATCAGTTTTAACCTTGTTAACCTAATATGTACATTATTACTCTTGGTATAATTAAAAAATACTAACAAAGATTAACAAAGATTAAACAAAAATGAACTAATCTAGATCTAAGGAAGTAAATGGTTCTTGACGATTTAGGGCTTTTAATACAGTGTGGTGTGTGCAGCTTGGCTTTATCTAAGGGAATGACATTCAAATATGATATAAAAATATCTAATTTCACCCAATTTATCTGTGAGAATCTAGAAATGACTGCTCTCTAACAAGGCCTATATAACATCTTCAGCAATCTGTTCACAGCTTAATGGTCTAAGCAAGGTAGCTTACATTTTAAAAGAAACAACAAACTTTGTTTTTCCCAGTGGCAACCTTGAACACTTTTGGATTAAAACCTGGGGATCTTGTTTATTGGCTTTAAAATTTTTTGCTACACCACTCCAGGGGGCACTAAGCATATTTTGTAATCTCCATAATTTCAAAGAAAATAAAACTAACAAATTTATTTTTCACCTTGAAAGAACAATTTCCATCAACACAAAAATTTCCATTCAATTTCCTGGATACAAACAGTTAATGCAAGTAGGGAAGGAAAGGAAAGTGATAATTATTTAAAGATGTTAAAGTGGACAATTCATGGCTTAATAATTGCTGTGTTTTCACAAGAAAGCTATTCTTTGAAATTAGCTTTCACATGTGAAATAAACCACTTTTACATGCTCTGTTTTCATGCACAGTTTTCTGGTATTTAATCATTTTATCTTTAAAATAAAAATGGCATCAGAAATATAACAGTCTCTGTACTGTTCTTCAATTATACTTAGTGAACATACAAAAGATAGAGAAGGGCAGAAGAGAGGTATAAAAATGATTATAATATGATACTTTTATGTACCATTTCTAGTAATAGGTTTTTTAGCTCAGGTAATTTGGATTAAATAGAAGAAATACTAGCAGCTGCCATAGCCCCATCTCAACATCTCCTGGAAATGCTGACTTAAAAGACTCCTGGCCAAGGCGCTGAGTTATGGGGCAGAATGAGCCAAGTTTATGACGTCATTCCAAGGAGGGAAAGAGGATCACTTTCAACATATACATAAATATGTGTGTGTGTATACATACATACACACACACACACACACACACACACACCCCATCTATCTATCATCTATCTCTCTATATATATATATATTCTAATGAACAAGTTGAGGTAGATTTTTATTAACTTATTACTTGGCTTATCAGCATCTATTCACCCTAGTTCAAATACCAGAAGTTTGATGATTCAACTCCTTTTCATTTTGATCCCTGATTTTGGGTGGGCTCCACCTACCTTCTGATACTAGAAATAAAGCATCTATCACAGACCTAAGTTTATGGCATTGCATTCTCCCTAGACACAAGTACGTGGCAGAAATACAGCCAATGAGATGCAATGGATCTTTAGCTGGAACTACCACCAGAGTGATTCTCATTTTGCTTTCTTCAGGACATTTGAGAATGAGTTTATAGAAACTAAGAGACCAACTCAGAAGCCACACATTTGAGAGGTTGAAAAAGTAACCATGTCCTGATGAGGTTCTTTGAGTATTTGCCTAAAGCTGTGCCTGAAGACAGATCTATCCCTACACTCTTTAGTTATATGACCCCACACATTCCCTTTGTGCTTGAACCAGTTTGCATTGAATTTTCTGTTACTTGAACCAGAAAGAGGCCTAAATACTACTGAAAAAAAAAATATACACCTGAGGAAAAGATTATCTTGTCATGGGTATAAGCAGACAATTTTATAAGAATTCAAGAGAGATAAATAACAGAAAAAATATTCCAGTGAATTTTTGATTTTCCTACTCAAAATTTCATGAAGAGAAATATATACATCATCTGGTGATTTTTATTTAATTGCGTTATTGAAAGCTGTTATAACAAAGTATATGTGACTTGATGACATAATTACCTATAATATAGATGCCATGGCCTAGTATCTAAATACTAAGAATTTTACAATTCTTTTTAAAAGAGAATTCTAGCTAAAAGTTTGTGCACTGAAATCTCTCTTATTCTGTTTCTCATGGTCTCAACCAAATCCCCCTTTATGTGCTTGTTATTTTGTTTTGATACCATCAAATGAAGGTTCAACCTCCTAAGAAAATCTTTTGAAATGGTCTCCTGAAACAGCACAGAACATGATTCTAGTATGAGTATAGTTATATACAACACAGCAGTGGAACCAAGGACATAAAATAAAATAGCTGACAACACTAAGAAGTCATAATTTCAGCTTGTTATACACACTCTCATCTTAAGGAAGATGAATCAAAATTCTTTGCAACTTGCGTCATTTCTGAATATGAAGGACTGCAATATACAAAGCTAAATTTGTCCTTCTTTTAATGGCCCATGCAGCTAATTCCAGCAGATGAAGACTGCAGTCCCAATATCCCTCCTTCTGAAGCACCAAACAAAACAGGTTTTGTGAACTTTTGTTGCTTATTTTCACTATGTCTTTTCACATTTCCTTTGGCAGCTTTGACATGGAATACTTTAAGAAAAGGTTTTATTATCTAACATCACTGGAATAATATTTACTTGCAAGGTTCTAAAATGTGATGTTCAAAAACGCAAGCTCCTTTAACTCCCCAAACCAATCATATGCCATCTGTAATCTGTGACTGGCCAAAGCTCAATGCCTATGCGAATTTGAGCAGCTTCTCTCTAACATACCCACCGGCAGACTCTCAATTCTTTCAGGTGTCTTAAGAACAACGCTTTGAAAACCCAAAGTAGAAAAAAAATTCATTAATGTATCAAAGAAAATTGCCACTCATGACTAAGTATTTTTAAGTGATAATGGATAAAAACCAAGAAACTGGCTGATACCAAATGCAGCATTTAAAAAAAAAAAAAAAAGGACTGTTTTTTGCACTTGGAAAATGAAGCCATATTACAGAAGAGACTGACTTACCATTTTGTGATTTTGTTAAAGGACATTCTGATGAGATTTAGAAAGCAGCAAGACTTACCTAGAAGAAAAAAGAGAAAAAAAAGAAGATATTAAAACAATAAATAAGAAAGGATAGTAGTGAAGACATTTTTAAATGGATTCTAAGATGGCAAAGAGTGAGCACAGACCATCTACACAGGAGTAAATCAGTAAAGGAGAAAAGGGGAAAATAAACTTCTTTAAGCTGTTACTGCCTTTATCACATGAAAGGAAAAAATACACAGGAATTGAGTGTTTATGTTATGTAATGTGTGTAACAGAGTCCTTCATATTAGCACAATTCATAAGAAAATTACATTATTTTAATGTTACCTCAGTTCCTGAGAAATTTAAAAACAACTTCATATTTCATAAATTTAAAAACTATTGGTGTACTGAGCATCAGCCATAAATATCATCAAATGTTTTTAAAATCCCAGGCAATACGCAGATGACAGTGAAGGAAATAATCTCCCTACAAGCTTGGAGTGGTCATTCCAGGATATCTTGTTTTGTCTATTAATCAAGTCTCTGTAGTCTCTTACCACTGTAATAGGGCAGACAAATATACACCTTCCAGTTCCCTGACAGGGTACCCAATTTCCCCAAAGTGGATGAAGGGAGCAAAAGGAACAAAGAACTGAGTTTCACCTCTAAAGAGATCACATGATGTGAGGTTTCATATGGAAGTTTTGCTGCTAGAACCATGTGTGGAATTTCCTGGCCACCTAGAAAGTTGTTACCAACTTTGTCCTATCCTTTGCAGGGAGACAGAGGCAGCCTCATCAATTTTTATATTTTATGTTTATATGAAATTTCTATGTTCTGTTTCATTCCCTACACCTAGAGGGGCTTATCTCTTCCTAAATTCCCTCTTCTACTGGGCAAAGAAGTAAGAGAAGAATCAGAAATGCAGGCAGAAAATTTACAGCCTATGTTTTTCTTGTTTCTTCACCCTGGCCTAAATTTCTAGATGCTCCAGGCATATACATATGCTTACCTTTCACATCACTTCAGATCAAAGTAGTAACTGTACATGTGGCCAACCCCCATCCCCATAAAGACCCTCTTGTCCTGAACTAGAGTTGAGTGAGTCTTAAAATCAGGACTAAAACCCCAAACATATATGTTTTTAATTTCAGAAAACATGGATTACTAATTTATAATCATAGTCCAGGACATAGCAAAATGCATTGCGGAAATGAATGTGGGCAGGGCTAGGACAGTACAAAGGTCTTTGGATGCCTAATCTTCTAGTAACTGAGTACACGTGGACAGAGTGCCATTCTTTTAATCGTGTGTATTTTTTATTAGATTAGTTTTTAAGAACATTTTCAAAAATATTTTGGCATGGTTTTTAAAAATCAACTACATAACACTTTAACAAATATTCTTTTTTTTTTTTTAAGTCAAGATCAGTCACTTGACATTTGTTATAGTCACTCAGTATGGCAAACCTTCAAGTACCCTCGTCACCTTATAGGAACTGAAAACAGAGTTCTCCGCAGTTTTATTAAATCGTCCTTATACTAGAATGGGTACATCACTCCAGGTTAGCGACTAGGAGGCACGCTACGCCAGATCTATTACTATAATTATCTCTCTATGAGACAGTTAACACTTGGTATTTCTTTTCAGTTCAAAATACTGAAACCCCATTGTTTTACTTACAACATTATGCAGTTTTAATGTTGTTTAGCAAGGGGTTCACCTGCTGTAAAATTCCTAGATCATAAATGAAAGCCTAACTCAGAGCCATCAGGACCATAGGTAGCTATTTCATTTTTAGTTCATACACTTAAATTCGTACTTATGTCTATGTATGCCTGATTCTTAAAAGCAATGGTTATTTGAAGGTTATTTAGCCTAGACATACATACAGTAATTGGTCCATGTATTTATTGGTGGGATAGGGATAAGGATCATTCTGTCCTTCCCTAACCTTGAAAAGCACATAATACCAAAATTTATTACTATACTTTCAGGGTCAATAAATAATTACACATCTTAAGCCAGTAGGAGAAGGTTTGTTTTCAACCTTGTGTTAAGATATTTGGTAATAATAATTGGAGAAGTGGATACTTTTTTCCAGATGATAATTTTATGAAAGGAAATTTCTCTCAGTGGTTACTGTCTTGAATATTTTACATTTCAGTGCTCAAAATTCACTGTTTTGGTACATCATAGCATACAACATACTAATCATCACAAATGACCAACTGTTTAAGAGTGGGCACTTTAATTGCTCATTAATTCCCTAATTAATTGACACAAGCCAATGTTAATGTTATTTAAAGATTAGTATCAGTCCTTGGGGTTTATTTGGAGTTGCCCTGGGGAATTAATTAGGCAGATGGCTCAAATTGTATTTGCCCTCCAACTTTCTCAGGCACCAGTTAGGCTGTTGACTGACACTCTGTAGTCTCATCCAGTGCGCATGGGGCAGGGGAAGACTCTATCCCACAGAATACCCCACTTCGGAGCCATCATACTCTTCTCACACCACCAACAGTTTCTTGACATTTACTTGGTGAGGCCAAATCTCTACTCTGTGGATTTCAAGGCCTGCCTCTGTCTTGGTCTATGACTCTCAAATACATCCACCTCTCCTGTGTCTCATCTGGGTCCTCCATTCCACACAGCTTTATTTATACACTTACATAACCGTCACTTTTCTGCAGCCAGGTTTTTTCTTTTCTTTTTTTTTCTTTAAGAGACGAAATTTTCACTCTTGTCACCCAGGGTGGAGTGCAATGGCACCATCTCAGCTCACTGCAACCTCCACCTCTCAGATTCAAGTGATTCAGCCTCACTTGTAGCTGTCTCAGCCTCCCAAGTAGCTGGGATTACAGGATTACCCACCACTGCACCCGGCTAATTTTGTATCTTTGGTAGTGACAGGATTTCACCATGTTGGCCAGGCTGGCCTCAAACTCCTGACCACAGGTAATCCACTAATCTTGGCCTCCCAAAGTGCTGGGTTTACAGGTGTGAGCCATTATGCCTGACAGGATTTTTTCCAGCAGTTCTCTATAGTCTTCCTTCTTCCCTCAGCCTTTCTGCATCCCTTTCACTCATTGTGAATTTCACCCTTATCCTTCTTCTCTAAAGGTACCTTCCTCTGGCCAGATCCCAATCCATATCAGCTGCCCCACTGCTGCCACTTCCAGGATTTCAGCCTCATCTCCTGTCATTTACTGTTATATTCTTTCTTTTGTTCCAACTTCACAGAACTATTTGCAGTTCCCAGAATATTCCTTGCTCTTTGATGTCTATGTGTTTTGCTATTACCCTTTTTGAAACTCAAAAGTAAAGTTTATTGATTTTCCAAAGTTAATTTAAGCATTTACTCTCTACTTTTCCTTAACTTTTGTGCCTTAATTTTAACCTTTATAGTATTTTATGATAAATACTAGCATCTAGCATCTCTGACTCCTAGAACATTGCTTGATGCTTACACAGCATTTGCTAGGTGTAGACAGAATTAAATCAGACATAATCCCTGCTAGATTTTGAGTTCCTAAGAATAGGAGCTAAGTCTTAATCAGTTTTGGATCTTTGGTGTACAGCACAGTTCTTGGCCCAGAGCTGGTATAAGATGAGTGGATAATCAGGAAAAAGGAAGGGATTATTGAAAGGATGGAAGGAGAGTCTTTCATTTTGGGTACACTTTAATAAATACCTGTCATTTCTAAATTCTGTAGCTTTTGGAGATCATGTCCATGCTTGTTTGCTTTCTGACTAAATATGTTGATGACAAATTATTTAATAGGAAAATAGGCACATCTGCCAAAACAATGGAAAGTTGGATATCTCAGGCATTGCAAATTATTTCTAGGGTAGGTGTAGCTGTTGAAAATAAAGAAATAAATAAAGTTGCCCTGTTTGTCTCTGGCTCCTCACACTGTTTTCATTTACAGTAGATTAACCATAAAAATAAGCTAATACCTTTCAGTGCCATGTACTACCTTAATTGCTAAAATTATCTCAGAGAATTGAGAAGATTTTATTTTGACCCCAAACTCTTCACATAACTACCAACATGTTCATTTCACATCACACAATGCCATGCAAAAAACAGCTTCTTTTGACTCTTGACATGGAAGTGCTTTCAAATACATTTCCTCAATCTAAAAACTACTCTAGAATCAAAAACAAAGAAAACTGCTTAAAGAAAAGAACATGCTGCAAAATGAGAAATATGTTTTATTATAGCTTGATTACAATAATTAGGAGGCTTCAAATAGTGATTTTGCTTTTGTGTCTTAGGTTTGTATAAGTCAGCCCTTCCCACTTCTCTCTCTCTCCTTTTTCTCTCTTCGAATTCTATTTATCACAAACGTATAAAATATAAGTTGTATATAAAATGCATTAGTATCCAGATGATGAACTATTTGGAACTCTGATTTCATATTTTCTTGGCCTTTTAAACATATTTGACTTTTTTTTTCCTTTAAAAATAATCGAGAGACACAATCCCACACAGAGTGGGTTTTGTCATGTACAACGAATCCACCTCCAAGGTTTTGATATTACAGTTTTACCTCTTTTCTCACCTTCTCATCTGCCCCTCTTACTCTTTGCCATCTCTTGAATCTGCTCCCTGCCCTACTTGTGAGCCAGACTCTATCAAACCCTGACAGTCCTCAGACACTCATCGGTTCTTCTCCAGCTTTGCTTTCCTACACACACATTCTTGTGCCGGGCATGGATTGGTCTTTTCAAAATTGTTCACCAGGCAGCCAAAGTGCAGAGAAACATTTTTTGCAAGTGTGTTCAACAGAAGAAATAATGATCAAAATATTAATAAGTGTTTTCAGAGGAAAAATAAGTTCTGTATATGTTTTAGCTAAATAGTAGTATTTTTGTCATATTCCCAAAATGGAAGTCACAATACATATTAGCCTATTACAATTCTAAGTCATTTGTAGTAAAGAATAGAGATGAAGCTGGCCTTGCTTCTATTTTCCAAGTTTTTTGGGGCCATAGTAATTTTTTTTTTAACCTGACAACACCTCAGGTAATTTATGTTTTACAAAGCACAACACTGTAAATTACGTTAAAGTAGAGAAGAAAACACTGAATTTCAACTTGGAAAATCAGAATGCTATTGCTGATAGTATTAGTAGCAAATCTATTAAGCATGTCAAATATGTCAAATGCTGTTGTAAGTGATTTACATATATTAGTACATTGAATCCCACATAAAGCATTAAGTAATATCATTAGCTCCATTCTACAGATATAAAGATTAAGACTCAGATAAATTAAGGTATTCACCCAAATTTACATAGCAGAATTGAGATTCAAACTCATGCAATTAGGCTCCAGTCTAAGATTTTAACTGTACTGTTATTCTGTCTCTGTTACCTACTAATTGGGCACCCTGTGATAAGTTATTTTACCTCTCTAGGTCAAGCTGTGTATTGATCAGACAGATTAATGCTATCTGATGTGGCCGTCATAAGGAATCAGTATTTAACAGAGTCAAATGCAGTGCCTGAAATACATAGTTAGTACTCATACTACTAATTTATTAAATAAGACTCAAGGACTCTAGATTTGGTTATCCTCCTAGCTGTGTACACACAACTATTTCTTACCTATCATTATTAGAGGAGCACACATAAAGCTGTGCTGAACTGCTTAACTGAAAATTCTCACTCTAGAACTTCAGTTGGATCTTTAGAGCTAATCATTAATCTTGGATTTATCCAGGTTGATTCTCCATTGCAACTTATACTACAGGCCTTTTATGTACTGTATGCATTCCTCAAAGCAGGGCAGGGGGATCAGGGAATGATTAAAACCTGTCAACTGAGGACCCCAGGAGGACTGTCCACTGGCTGCCCTGACATTTTACCAAATATGGCTGTCCTGTCATGATCTTTTCTTTAAGACTTCCTATGTAATTCCAAAGCTAATATTAAAATATATGTAAATATCTCTATCTTCAGTCGTAACCCTTCACTTCTAGGCTGTAGATCCATCAACCTTTCCATTACCCTTTGAGTTTCCCTGCTCCTTTCCTCTCTCTCCCTCCCTCTTTTTCTGTCTCACACACACAGAACACTCTGCTCCCAAACTACATCTATGCTACAACCATGCTGCCCACCTACTCCATGCTACACAGCAAAGTATTCATGTGCCTTACTCTGTCAGATGATTCCTGCTTCTTCTATATTTTTCCCCTTAACACCAAACTTTTTCCAATAATCTACTTATCATATTTATTTCTCTACCAAACACTCTCTTCAACCTGTGCAACTCAGCTACATTCTCATGATCCGTAAAAACCACATTTCTCAAAGACAACAGTATATTCCAACTAGATGAATGCAATTGCCTTTGCTCAGTCTTGATTCCCTTTGGCCCCTCTGAAACTTTGTTATGCCCATTTCCTGCTGGAAACTCTCTTCTTATCGTATTTCAGACACTACAGGGATCCTCTTTCCATCATTTCAGCCATTTGGCATTTATCTGTCTCCCTGGCTTTCCCCCCATTTTGTATTTTAATCATGAACTGACCCCAGTGGCTCTTACCTCCACCCTCTGCTCTTTCCATATGACTCTTTCACTAGGACATTATGTACTCAATGGTAACAACCCACTTTATGCAAGTGGTGTGAGAAGTCACTAAATTGTAACTGTGAGGAAAGGGATTATGTCATTCATCTTTCTAATTTCCAAGGTGTTTAGGACACCACTTTATACATAACAAGTATGTGTGTGTACATATACATATACAAAAATAAAAGAACAAATTTTTATCAAAATATTATCTTCAGACATGAAATATTTATTAACTGAAAATGCTACAGCAAATGCCAGGAAATTTTTGTTTTACTCAAAGACTGGTTGGTTCACACTGTTCTCTTTGGGAAAATATTTGTGGCAAAACCTTTTAAGATTAAAAACAGTTGTCTTTACTTTTTTTCCTTTCCACATGCCTTTGCAGTATTCAACTTTTTTCTATAACTCCAGGTTGTCAACTCCATCTATGTAATTGTGAGTGCAATCTAAATGAAACTAAACTCTATCAAAAATGAGATAGTCAGAGTATCAATGTTAGAGATGCAAAGAAAAGGAATACAAACATGTGGCATAATAGAATGAAAAATAATTTTAAAAGTCATCCATAGAAAAAAACATGAGGTCTTCCACACCATGGGATAAAATATGTACACTTTTACTATTATTGTGAGAGCACAGGAAATAGCAGTAGTTACAAAAAGAAAATGGGTGAGAGAGAGGGGTCAATTCCATTTTCTTTCTCTCATGTTCTAAGACTAGAGCATCTTACTTTGGAATATTGTGACAGATATTGGATTTGCTCCACTGCTAGCCAATCAGTAACAAAGTGGCACTCATTGCAACACTCTCACTTAAGGGACCTGACTATGCATTTCCCAACACATTAGTAAAGTAAAAAGAAATTCCAGAAGTTTTTTGTTGTTTTATTTTGTTGTTTTTTTTTTTTTTTTTTTTTTTTTGAGACAAAGTCTAACTTTGTTACCCAGGCTGGAGTCCAATGGCATGATTACAGCTCACTGCAGCCTCGCCCTCCTGGGCTCAAGTGATTCTCCCACCTCAGCCCCTTGAGGAGCTGAAACTACAGGTGTGTGCTAACATGCCCAGCTACTTTTAAATTTGTTTTGTAGAGGCTAGGTTTCATTATGTTGCCCAGGCTGCTCTTGAACTCCTGGGCTCAAGTGATCCTCCTTCCTTTGGCCTCCCAAAGTGCTGGGATTACAGGTATGAGCCACTGTGCCTGGTCAAATTTCAAAAAAATTTATATCAAGAAACAGTTTTAAAATTTAGTGGACTGCTCCGGCACAGCTACCATCATTTAGCACTTAAGCAACTATTAGTAATTAGAGTGGTATGTACCAATATTTAGCACAGTAAAGAATTAAAACAAAAATTTAGAACTTCAGACTGGATCTTTATAAGGGGACTGTCTTTATGTAGAATTGCCTGAAAGTTCAGCAAGAAATTTCCCAACGTCCCAGAAAAAGTGCCGCATTCACATACTCACTGATTTGCCTCATTATCACGTAGCATCAGAGACAAAATAGGCATCCACTAAATATTTAGTTTCTGTCTTGACTCCCTTCCCCAGAACATGAGATAAGAATGCTTCACGAGGAGGCCGTTTTTGTATACCAGCGTGGAATTCCTCATATTGACCCGATGGCTGATCATACGGCCTTATAAATGGGTCAGTACTTGTCATTGCTTCGCCTCATAATTATTTCTACAACTTTGTGAGTCAGTACCATTTGCCTCCCTTGAAGAAAAAGGAAAGTCTCAGGAAAGTTAAGTAACTTGCCTAAAACCACATGGCTGATTTATTTTCCAGGGATAATCATGTTTACACCAAATATTCCATTTTGGGCTTCTTCTCCAAGTCCTAGAATTGTTGTAGGTTTCCAAAGTGGCAAGATCCAAGATACCCTGGGCAACCCTGAATATATATGCACACACCCTCACATGCACGGTCACGCTCAGTGCAGAGACTCTTATTGTTGTGACAGCAGATACCAACAGAATGTATCAGAATGTTCACTTTTGAAAAAATTTTCTAATGGTTTTTTTTTACTTATGCACAAATGAATTAAACTTAGTAGCTATGATTTATAAGAAAAGAACAAAATTTCATGCCCATAAAGGAAAGGAAATATACAGGAGAGTGTCTTACAACTTATCAAGATATAGGCACAATCAATGTATTAGAAAAACTCAAATGATATACCCATGTCTGCAACACACACTGATAGGCACCTCCAACTGGTACTTGTTCTATCCTCTAAGCTCAGGGGAGTTGGAGGACCATCAGTAACGTAAGTGTAGGAGCATGAGAAATAAGTAAGACAACAGTTCCAGCAGAGTTTGAAATTATCTTAACTTTCTGATTTAACAAGTATTTGTTGAGGGCCTACTACGTGCTATACATTATGCTAATTATTGGTGACAAATACCAGTGAATAAAGTCCAAGGAACACAACAACCAATGGAAGACAGAAGCACATTAATGAATCAATATATAAATTTGATAGAGTTGTTATGAGAGTTGTATATACAGAAATAAGAGGAAATGCACAGGGATGGATGAGGGAAAGACAGCTCTTGGAGTTGGAAGACCTGAAAGTGTAATCCTAGAGGGACTGACTGGTAGAGAGAAGAGAAGAAGTAAATGAAATAAAGATAAGGTAAATTGTAGGAAAAGCAAAAGGAGTATTAGGCTAAGAGAAGAGGCGGGTGGTAGCATTTGGCTAGTGAAGAGAAGGGAGAAAAGAAAGCAAGTGCTTCTATGTCAGAGGCCTTGAAGCTCCTTTGCAAATGGTCTCATGTCCTTATGGTCAAATGTGTCACACTCAGATATCATTGTCTGTCCTCAAAAGACCACTGATACACCCTGAATAAATTCATCTAATTCTCAGAAATCTCTTTGTCAATATGTTTGGTCAAGCTGTGACTAAAAACATTAAGTAATGGAAAAAAGAAGAGTGGTTTAAACAGCATTGCAAGGGGGACTATTCAAAAGGTTAATTCTCTTATGAGCAGAGAAGGAAAAAAAAAAGACATCTAAACTTCTGCTCTTCTGCTGAATTTGCTCTCTTAAATCCTTAAACTCCTTTTCACTTATATCTATATGTGGTAGAAAAGAGGTACTGAGAGGAGGGGGTGGCAAGACCTTTTATTTGAACATTTGCTAAAGCCTCAATTATATTTCCTTCCTAATCCTGTGTCATTAGAAGCAAAATGGTACATTTGGAGACCATTTAGATAAGAATGCCTGAAACCTTCCTATCAGACCTGCTGACTTTCTCTTTCTTTGTCACTCTCTTTTAGTCACTACAGCCAATTATGTTGAGATATGATTTTTGGCTAGGCAATCTAGCTCTGACATCAGGGGTCCCAAAATAACCTGGTTGGAGACCCTCACGGCCTCTAATATTATTGATTTTTTGGCAGGGTCATTGTGATGATAATAACCGGGAACAAATATCTCTATTCAGCAAAAAGAGAAAAAACAAAACAAAGCAAAACAAAACAAGAGCCCTACCATCTACAGTTTAGATATGATTACAATTGTAACCCAAATCCAAAAAGAGGAAGCATACATAATTAAAACTTAAAGTTAATTCTTGAAATGGGTGAGGATAATTAAAGAATGAAAGAGGCCAACTGTGTTTGAAATTGCTGAGTCAGGTATAATCTTTCACTGGGCTCCACACGAATGTTGCATTATGTATAGATGAATGTGCAAGTCAGTGATACAGTTCACAATTTTTACTGTGGTTCAGCTTATAATGTGCTGTTTGGACCTAGGTTATCTTTCACCTGCATTTTTAAGTGGAACCTGTAACTACAAATGAGCCAAGTGTCCTACATTCCTTGTTCTAAGTTGGAGTTTCTTTTGGGACTACGCGTCTTCCTTCAGCCTCGGGGGTAGAATTCAGTGTAATGAGAAATGCTTTGTCTACTTTCAAAGTCTGAGAGTTCTTAGAAACTGGCTTAGGTTGGAAATTCACAAAGAGCTAATTTTCAATACATATATGTGTGCCCAATAGCAGAAGTCACAACTAAATTGTATTTCTCCATATTCTGTCCCCATCCTCAACACACACAGACATTTGCAGCAGGGATTGTTTAGTCGAATGATAGAAGCAGTATGTTTGCATCTATCCATCTAGTGGTAGAATTCACTTGCAGCTCATATTCCAACTAACCCCAACCTCACGTAAGGAAAAAAAAGGAAGAAAGCAGAGGCTAGATGCTGCTGGCTAGAATCCAGAATCCGCAAATTAGAAAAAAGGGTGAACCGGGGCACAATACAGCCTAATAAATAAGGCTGGCAGCCAACATTATGCAAAGCTCATTGGAAGGAAGCAAAGCCTCTTTGGCAAAACAGCGATAAAGAATTAGAATTTTCTGAAAATAGTAATAAGAACTCAATACAAAGATCTGACCAATTCTAGCACACATGGAAGAGTTTGAGAAGAAGGTGTTCCATACTAAAGATATGCAAAACCCAAATAATAGAAGGAACCAAGAATGGACCAGAGGAGCAATGGATCTCTTGCTCATTTCAGTATATGAGTTTTAAGCACTGTGTGCAACTAGCTGTATGTGTAAGCTATCTATGTGATAAACTGTGTGCACTTCTCTTTACATGTATATGTTAAGTCTTTCACAACTACTATATTTGGTGTTGTCATAAAATCCTACATTAAAGTATACCTTCAGGTGCCATATGGACAGATAGACTGGGTAAAACTCTGTCAATAGCAGTGAAGATTCTAGTACCCAGAGCAGCAAAACCAGGGCTGTGATGCCTTCTGTACAACAGGTTGCTGGCTTGGTTTGTGTGTATATGCATGTACAAATGTATGTTAACTTGCTAGTAGAAAGGAAAGGCATAGCATCGGAAAGAATGTCATACAATAATATTTTCTGCAAACTTCATTACGAAAATTGTCTTTATTGCCAAGAAAACACACATCTTATTTTTGATCAATTAGCAAATACCTCTTCAAAATCTAAAGCTGATATCACCCTTAGGTGGATAAAAGGTTTGAGACAACATTATTATTTTTAAAAAATTGTTGTCTACTATGAAAATAGTTATGCACAAGAAAATAAGATGGAAAATAAAGCTGTAAGACCAAGCGCTAAATTATGGGCTTACACTCTATCTAGAAACATTTATTGATTCCTTACTTTATGCAAGGGACAGGACAATCATCATGTAAGACAGGCTTTATATTCTAAGAAAGCTGGCAATATTAGCGAGGAGATATGAGGCACATCCAAACATAAATGAATTGGAGAGAGAAAGAGACTGGGAGGAGGAAAAAAGGATGGAAAGGTAGATTTAGTGTGGTGCCAGTGAGAGCCACCAAAGGCTTTTGAGCAAGATAAGAATATAATGAAATGGCTTTAGTTAGATTAATGTGGAAAGTCACTTAAGAGAGAATCACCACTCTAATCAAGGCAGGCTTGTATAGGGCCTTTTTTTTTTTCTTCTATCTATCAGGTAGCCACATTTGAAGTCTGTACACTTGAAGTGGAACCTAAGCCCAGGACTGTTCTCACACTTTCACGCAAATGCCAACGCCCTTCCTCCTCTTTCTACTTTATTCCTCTTGTGTTCTTTATCTTAATGTTTTTCTCGTCCTTGTTGACTTCAGAACACAACAATAAAGGGCTGTTTGCGTTAAACTTGAGGGAAGGAATGGCATTCCATAAGTGTCATGGCAGCCCATAAAATATAGATTCTCCATCTTGGCGTGAGATCTGCAGAATCCTTAGGGGTAGAGACTGTGTCTCTGTCTTCTTGTGGTTTTTTAACCTTCAGATCCCAGAACAGAGTTTGGAACGTGGTAAGGCTCGAATATATTTGCGATGGTGAACTAGATACATCACGTATTTGGAAAACCAAAAAAAATGTGTTGGCATGGAATAATTGGTCACTGATGGAACCATGCTGACCCCACCTGTTTTTATAAAAACTTTTCATTTTTATCAGAAAATTTTACAATTTTTGAACTAATAAGAGTCTCAGAAACTTTTCAGGTTATTTGTTAAATTTAATTCTCAAAAACTACCTGCGGAAGAAATAGAATCTTTATTTTTCATGTGGAGAAACTCAGACTACAGAAGGTTAGGCAACTTTCCCAAGGCAAGCTAGTAAATGATAGAACTAGGCTGGAACTCAGCAATTCTACTTGGTAAGTTTTCTTGTTTAATTATGTCATTATATATATATATATATTTTGCATTTTAGGTTTTGGGATACATGTGAAGAACATGCAAGATTATTGCACAGGTACACACATGGCAGTGTGATGTGCTCCTTCCTCTCCATCACCTATATCTGGCATTTCTCCCCATGCTCTCTCTCCCCAACTCCCCACCCTGCACTGTCCCTCCTCTATTTCCCCTCTACAGACCCCAGTGTGTGATGCTCCCCTCCCTATGTCCATGTGTTCTCATTGTTCAACACCCACCTATGAGTGAGAACATGCAGTGTTTGATTTTCTGTTCTTGTGTCAGTTTGCTGAGAATGATGGTTTCCAGGTTCATCCATGTCCCTACAAAGGACACGAACTCATCGTTTTTGATGGCTGCATAGTATTCCATGGTGTATATGTGCCACATTTTCCCTGTCCAGTCTATCATCGATGGGCATTTGGGTTGGTTCCAGGTCTTTGCTATTGTAAACTGTGCTGCAATGAACATTCGTGTGCATGTGTCCTTATAGTAGAATGATCTATAATCCTTTGGATATGTACCCAGTAATGGGATTGCTGGGTCAAATGGAATTTCTATTTCTAGGTCCTTGAGGAATCACCACACTGTCTTCTACAATGGTTGAACTAATTTACACTCCCACCAACAGTGTAAAAGTGTTCCCATTTCTCCACATCCTCTCCAGCATCTGTTGCCTCCAGATTTTTTAATGATCGTCATTCTAACTGACGTGAGGTGGTATCTCAATGTAGTTTTGATTTGCATTTCTCTAATGTCATGATATTTTTATATGATGTGTGGGACATTATATAATTAAGGCTGTCTGAGACTTTCTATAATTTAAGAGACTCTGAAATGATGTAAAAGATAAAAAATTGTCTTAGCCGGACATGTAAGTATTTTTAAAATAATATGATATGGGTCTGGTTCTAGGGTTACAGTTTATATCAGCAAAAGTACTAGTAAAAATTCTATGACAATTGTATCCCTACCTCTTGGTAAGGCCTTCTAGGAAGTTTTTAGGTAACCTATGGAAATAGCCTATGTCCACAAGTTCTTTCTTTTTTAATATGCTTTGCCCATTTTCTATACCTCCTCCTTCATGATTGCATCTCCTTTGAAAAATTACTCCTATTAAACTAAATTTCTCTGTCACTGCAAGAGACATAAAATTAAAAACTATCTGTCTTTAATCATGCCAGGCTTCTTCCTTGTCTCCTGGGCTCCATTTATCAATAATTAATATATAAAGAAGACTGAAATCCATTTCAATTTCAAAGGCCCAAACGTTTCGCTGATTAATAAAAAATTGTGCTCACAAAGATGGACGGACATGCCATGGTGAAATGATGGAGGATACAGCATTAGCAGGGAATAGATTTGCAGGGCCACATGTGCTGTGTGGCTTACCTATACAAGAAATAAGCCATGTGGAAGAACAATTCTGCAGAATACCTCCCACCACGCTGACATCTCTGCATGTAGGAATTCTTATCTGCAATCATCATCTTAATCTATTTGATTTACCATTCTACCCAGAATCTTATAAGGTCAATAAAAGGGTTAACTCATACTCTAAGAATCTACTCCCTGGGCTTACAAATGTATCTTGTTTACTGAACAATTAATATCCTTGTTATCATATACAAGATTATCTATAAGAACTGTAGATACTATACATTATAGGCTGGTGAAAACCATAGATTTGAGGCTTGAGAGAATAATATCTGGCTTCTACTAACTTTCTGATCTACCCAGTTTATGTCACTGGCAGCTCTCTTGACCTTCTGGTGCTGTTTGCTGTCAGTATTGGCTTCTCTATCTAAGGAGTTTTAGCACTAATTGCTGGGAATTCAGTCATACTTCAAGTGTCCCAGTTCTACACAAGTGGAACCTTTCCATCAAATGCTCAAGGTCTAGCCTTGCACAGAACAATTAATACAGAAGATTCACTCTCCTTACTTCCTACTACTTCCTACAATACCAACTGCAGGAGTTTATTCTCAAGAACTGACTAGAGTTCTAGTCTCTCTGTTTTGAAAGGTTCACTTTTCGTTTCTCTGTGCTAAGCAGCAATGAGAAGAATTCTTTGAGCCAATATCTTTGATGGTATAAAGCAGTTTCAAGTGAAGAAATGTACCTGGGAACTAAAGAGCATATAGGTAAAAATGGATAGATGTGGAACCCTTTCTTTAGATAAGTCCTAAAAGTGAGTGAAATCTCAACACCCCTCATACAAACTCTTACAGGAAGAGCATTTCAGCTACCTCACTGTTTTTACCTCATAAGGGCTTTCTCTCATCTGGCTGCCATTCTTGAATTTAATTCCAGATGGAATGCTTGAAATCTCAGTGTACGCATGTATCGATTTTACTTCCTATTTAATTAATCTGAGGTTCTTTCCTTTCTCGTGTCTACCATAGCTAGAATTCAAATCTACTGCCTATCTTGTGTATAAAATAGAGAATTGAGGAAGCAAGGTATTTCAGGTCAGGATTGTGGAATGAGCCATGCATACTTATATAGGTATTTTCTGCTTTTTTTGACCTAGGCTCAAACACAAATAGTACTAAGATTTGGTGAAATAGAAGGACCCTCAGGGAGAAAATGATAGCACATTCCTGTAACGATATCACATTCCTATAAAGGCTCAACAGGTTGAATAATAATCATACCTAACATTTAATAACAAACTTTCTTGGCACAAGCATTTTTATAATACATTATCTAATGAAATCTATGACAGATCTATGAGCCAGTACTATTACTTCCCCCTTTTCACAAATGAGGAAATCAAGGATTAGAAGAATTAAAACATTTTCCCATGGATCACCTGCTCGTAAGTGGTACATTTGGGACTTGAACTCAGGCAATAGTGTTCCAGCACACATATCCTTTCCCAGTGCCCTCGATATCAAGTGAACCGTTTATAAGGGTGGCGCTACACAGAGCTACAGGCTCCAAATACCACCCCCACCTCTACCACCTAAAGTGCTTTTCCTGTGCATACACACTGTGCATACATAGATGACATTCTGCCAAATTAAAATCAACAAGACAGACACTAATGACATCCAAAGTAAAAATAGCGAATCTATGGGTCATTTTGGTTACTGATATAGAGAGTTTATAAAAATATTTGAAACCAAGACAAATCTTCATGTTAGGTAAAATATAACTACTATATTAGGTAAAATATCACATATTATGTTAGGTAAAATATACTATTGGCTGATTTGAGGCTTTGTTCTGTGGACTACATGTCCTCTTGATTGATATACTGGCACTATTTTTAGAAATAAAAAACAGTGGCTGGACGCGGTGGCTCACACCTGTAATCTTAGCACTTTGGGAGGCTGAGGTGGACGAATCATGAGGTTAGTAGTTCAAGATCAGCCTGACCAACATGGTGAAACCCCATCTGTACTAAAAATACAAAAAATTAGCTGGGTGTGGTGGCAGGTGCCTGTAATCTCAGCTATTTGAATGGCTGAGGCAGGAGAATCACTTGAACCTGGAGGTGGAGGTTGCAGTGAGCCAAGATTTGTCACTGTACTCAAGCCTGGGCAGCAGTGCGAGACTCTGTCTCAAAAAAAAAAAAAAAAAAAAAGAAAGAAAGAAAAGAAAAAGGGTCACGTAGATGCAGAGTATTCCAATATAATTGTTCAAGTAAATTTTAAAGGCTGACCATGTGCGACAGGCCAGTGTTATTCTTTCTGCCATCTCTTCCCTCCTGCCTGCACTGTGAAGCTTCAAAATTACTGTCAATGCAACAGCAACCCGGCTGCTGAGGCCCAAGACAAACAACGGCAAAGATGGTAGATGAGCCAGTGATTACAAGTCAATAACAATTTTGCAATTGTACATTCTATAACCAAATTAGAAACAATGTCATTAAGCCTCAATGGCAAAAAAATTAATTAATTTAATATAAAAAACTTGCTTGTTTGTCCAAAGTAAATACCCTGGGAAATAGTACTATGTCATTTGGTAATTACTATAGAACAATATAGGAATAGATCATGACTGGTGTCTAGGAAAACAGCAATCACATTTCGCCTTCTAATTATGGCAGCGCTCTCAGGAAACACAGGGAGCAGTGCACCCTGCTGTTACACCACAGCAATAACACTCATTACCCCAGTAAATACTATGGAAATGCGCAGTAACACACAGGGGCCTCCCTGCTGTGAAGCTGTGGCAGAATCACTCATTAGGCTGGGAAGTATCACTCGATCGTCTTTAATTACTTCCAAAATATATGATAACCTGCCCACTGTTAGAATGCAGTGATATCACTCATTACTTCTCCCTCCCTTCCTCTTTTTTTTTTTTTAACTTACTGAGAAACCCTGCAGTAGCCTTACTATAGACGTGATGTATTGTAACTTATACAGATTTAATCACGTAGATTTGTGTTCTTTTAGCTTTATAAAAACATATGCTCTCAATGTGAAATGAGTACTAAGAAAAATATGCTGAAATACTGTTATCTTTCTAGCAAGATCCCTTTTCTTACGTTATTCAGTTGTGACAATACTGTTGTAATCCTTCCTTTTTATTCTGGAAACTAGAGTGATAATTACACCGTAGCCCCCTGGAATCCAGAGTACTTGTAATTATATCCAGTTACCTAGGAAAACAGCAATTTCAAACCTATTACCCACAGGTATCATTTATGTTTATTGCCCTCTTTGTGAAGTCATTTTTACTCTGAATTCCAAGTGGCAGGATGCTTCACTGAGGCACCCATGCTACGGAGAAAGGGAGAGAGCACAGAGGGAGGGGACAATAGGAAGAGGCCGCTGCTCCTTTTCAGGAGGTTTAGGTCTGATCTCTATTAGAAAGGGCTTGCTCAGGCCCTTTCCAAATGGATAAAGCAGATTATGGGACTATGTTTTCCTCACACAATTTAGAGATAGGGCTCAAAATTTTGGGGTTTTGTGTTTGACACCTCCCATTGTGCTCACTTGTCTCAATGTGCCACAAATGCCTGCAGTAAGGTTGAACTAATTCTTGATTATGACTCACCCCGGCAGGTGAATTAGTAGCTTTTAGGACAGCAGTTTCAAAAATAATTAAACCTAGGTGTTGCTATTTTCATATGAAAAAGAAAATAACTGTTATGCCAAAGCATTCATCATTTTGATTTGGACAATTTGTTCTAAACATCAGTATTTACTTGAGAGAGGTTTTGCATGTAGTTATTCAGTAGGCCATCCATATTCCACAAGAGGGAGTGATGGATGGAGGTTTTATTTTCTTGCTAATTTTTGGAGTGATTTGTAACATTATAATTCTATAAGGAAGACCTAATCTTAGACTTATGAATAATAATATTGACTGTGTACTGAACATTTAAGTCAGGTACTAGTTAGCTGTAACAATAACTCAACACAAGAATGTTATTGGTCCCATGTATAGATAAAGAAACTAAGCCTCTGAGAAGTTAAGTAAGGTGATCATGATTATTCAGCTAGAAAACAGTACTGCCAGGATTTGATCTCAGTTCATTCAAGCCTCTGATCTTGTCCTTTTACTATACTATCACACTACTTCTCCATCTGCTGCTGCATCTATTGCCATTGGCTTCAAGTTCTGTAATGCCTCTTGACATACAAAAAAAAAAAAAAACTTGCTCAGAATGTTTATGAAAAAATTCTTCACAAAATGTATCTCCCTTAGAGGGGAGAAAGACTCAGGTACTTTTTAAGCTGAAATTATTAGCAGTTGTCTGTCTTTTCCTTTACCCTGTGTTAACAGCCACTTGAAGAAATATGAAGCCTTCATTTTCACCCCAAATTGGGCTTTGGGTCATATTCCCCATTCATCACAAATTATTCTAAGGAATGAAACAGGAATAGAGAAAATGAAAGCTTGGGACTGCTAAGGTTTAACTTGGAGTCTACTACTGAATTCTAGTATTAAATAGGGCAAAGTCATTTTTCCTGAACAATTAATTAATTAAAGATCAAACATCCATTTATTTTTGTAGAATAACATTTTATATGTGTTTTTATTTTTATTGTTTATTTTCACATACCTTCACAAGTTTGGTAATAGCTCCATTTTTTGCATTGATAGAGAAATAAGTTCAACTCCATATGACCCACTTAGTTTCTCAAAACATGATATTAGAAGCATAAATCGAATGCATTTTAATAAGAAAAAATCAACATAAATGTGAACATATTACACACATTTGTCTGGAATCTATTGAGGTACAGTAAAAAGTGTAGTTCCAGAGTTAAACACACAGAGTTGTTTTAAATTACTTTCATTTAAAACACTTATTGCATGCATAACATGATTTAACTACAGATAATAGTACTAAAATGATTTCTCTAAGCTTTCTTCAGAGAGAGATTGTGTAAAGATCATAAATCTATGAAAGTGTCTCTACTTTACCAAAACAGCATTGGTCATTATATTAGGTCATCCACTGGCACTTGTGACATGAGCATTTTGAAAGCAGAGCTTCGCATTTAGCAGTTACCAGCTTACTAGTCAGAGGGCATGTCATACAGTCTTAGAGAGCTGCATTCATTTCTGGTGAGTCCACAGATGCAGGTTACCAGGCAAATGTTTCATTATCCCCTAGGGTAAGCAAACTGAATCTCTCAGGAAGGTATGTCTCTATTATTCTGAGAAGGCTGTCACTGAAATTTGTTAAGAAAACCAGCTATCTCCCTATTATTTAAAAATCTGTCAATGTAAAGAGGGACTGCATTACTCAGAATCAGAAGAGTTGAATTTCAACACTTGGTTATGAAACTTGGTAGCCGTTGGGGGCGAGGACAAGATGGCCGACTAGAAGCATCTGGGATTGGAGGCTCCCATCAGAAGGAAAAAAAAACATAGTAAGTCTGTGAATCCTTCACTGGCAACCAAGGTACCCAGGTTCTCTCATCAAAATTGACTAGAAGGTTGGTGCAACCCACAAAGAGAAGGAAGAGCAGTGTGGCGCAGCGGCCCACCTGTGAGACACACAGGCAAGAGGAGCTGCCTCCCCACAGCCAAGGGAGGCGGTGAGTTAGCCTCTCATCCTGGTAGTTATGAGGAATCCAGACAGCCCAGATGAGTGGACTTCCCCCCACCAAAGGGACAAAATGCTTTATTAAATGGGTCCTGCTCCCCATGCCACCCAACTGGGTGAGACCAACAGGGTTTGACAGACACCCTATATAAGAACGATCTTACTGTCATCAGGTTAGTGCCCCTCAAAGTCAGAGGTCCCAGAAGAAGGAGCAGCCTCCTTGAATGACACCTCCAGGCAGGGGTAGAAATCAGATGGATAGGGCTTGAAGTGAACCCCCAGCAAACTGGAGCAGCCCTACTAAAGAGTGGCTTGACTATTGAAAGAAAAACAAACAAGAAGAAAGTGACAACAATAGCATTATCAACAACAAGAACAATAAAAATAAAGGCCTCCACAAAAACCCCATCCAAGGGTCAGCCCCAAGGACTGAAACTAGACAAACTCAAGAAGATGAGAAAGAATCAACAACAACAACAAAAAAGCTAAGAACTCAAAAGGTCAGAGTGCCTATTCTCCTCCAAATGATCACAACATCTCTCCATCAAGGGCACAGATCTGGATGGAGGATCTGGATTTATCTGGGTAATAAAAAACTACAATGAGCTAAAGGAGCACGTTCTAACACAATGTAAAGAAGCTACGAACCTTGATAAAAGGTTAGAGGAATTGCTAACTAGAGTGCTAACCAGTTCAGAGAGGAACACAAATGACCTAAGGAGCTGAAAAACACAGCACAAGAACGTCGTGAAGCATTCACAAGTATTGACAGCTGAATTGACCAAGCAGAAGGAAGGATATCAGAGTTCCAAGATCATCTAAATGAAATAAGATATGCAGACAAGAATAGAGAAAAACATAATGAAAGGAATAAACAAAGCCTCCAAGAAATATGGGACTTCATAAAAAGTCAGAACATGTGGTTGACTGGAGTACCAGGAGATGGGGAGAATGGAAACAAACTGGAAAGCACACCTCAGGATATTATCCAGGAGAACGTCCCCAACCTAGCGAGACAGGCCAACATGCAAATTCAGGAAGTACAGAGAACACCATTAAGATACTCTGTAAGAAGATCAGTCACAAAACACATAATCATCAGATTCTCTAAGGTTGGAATGAATGAAAAACTGTTAAGGGCAGCCAGAGAGAAAGGCCAGGTCACCTAAAAAGGGAAACTCATCAGACTAACAGTGGACCTCTCAGCAGGAACTCTACAAGCCAGAAGAAGCTGGGGAACAAAATTCAGCGTTCTTAAAGAAAAGAATTTTTGACCCAGAATTTCATATCCAGCCAAACTAAGCTTCATAAGTAAAGGAGAAATAAAATCCTTTCCAGACAAGCAATGATGAGGGATTTCATTACCACCAGGCCTGCCCTGCAAGAGTTCCTCAAAGAAGGACTAAATATGGAAAGGAAAAACCAGTACGAGCCACTGCAAAAACACCAAAATATAAAGACCAATGACACTATGAAGAAACTGCATCAACTAGTGTGCAAAATAACCAAATAGCATAATGATAACAGGATCAAATTCACACATAACAATATTAACCTTAAATATAAATGAGCTAAATGACCCAGTTAAAAGACACAGACTGCCAAATTGGATAAGAAGTCAAGACCCATTGGTGTGCTGTAGTTGGGAGACCCCTCTTATGTGCAAAGATACACACAGGCTCAAAATAAAAGGATGGAAGAAAATTTACCAAGCAAATGGATAGCAAAAAAAGCAAGGGTGGTAAACCTAGTCTCAGACAAAACAGACTTTAAACAAACAAAGATCAAAAAAGACAAAGAAGGGTATTATATAATGGTAAACAATTCAACAAGAAGAGCTAACTATTCTAAATATATATGCACCTGACACAGGAGCACCCAGATTCATAAAACACATTCTTAGAGACCTACAAAGAGACTTAGTCTCCCACACAATAATATTAGGCGACTTTAACACTCCATTGTTAGTATTAGACAGATCAACAAGACAGAAAATTAACAAGGATATTCAGGTCCTAAACTCAGCTCTGGATCAAGTGGACTTAGCAGACGTCTATAGAATTCTCCACCCCAAATCAACAGAATATACTTTCTTCTCAGTGCCACAGCATCACTAATCATCAGAGAAATGCAAATGAAAACCACAATGAGATACCATCTCAAACCAGTCAGAATGGTGATTATTAAAATGTCAGGAAACAATAATGTTGGTGAGGCTGTAGAGAAATTGGAATGCTTTTACACTGTTGGTGGGAGTGTAAACTAGTTCAACCATTGTGGTAGACAGTATGGCAATTCCTCAAGTATTAGAACCAGAAATACCATTTGACCCAGCAATCACTTTAGTGGGTATACACCCAAAGGATTATAAATCATCCTACTATAAAGACACATGCACAAATGTTTATTGTGCAGTATCTTCAATAGCCAAGACATGGAACCAATCCAAACCCATCAATGATAGGTTGGATAAAGAAAATGTGGTATATATACACCATGTAATACTATGCGGCCATAAAAAGGGAATGAGATCATGTCTTTTGCAGGAACACGGATGAAGATGGAAGCCATCATTCCCAGGAAACTAACACAGGAACAGAAAACCAAACACCGCATGTTCTCACTCATAAATGGGAGTTGAAATTGAGAACACACGGACACAGAGAGGGGAACATCACACACCAGGGCCTGTTGGTGGGTGAAGGGTGAGGGGAGGGAACTTAGAGGACGGCTCATTAGGTGCAGCAAACCACCATGGCACGCGTATGCCTGTGTAACAAACCTGCACGTTCTGTGCATGTTTCCCTTTTTTTTTTTCTTTAGAAGAAATAAAGAAAAAGAAAAAAACTCAGTAGCTGTATCTCCTTGACCAAGTCAGTACACATTTCTAGGCATTGTTGCTTCATCCATAAGGTGATAATAGTGCCCTGAATACCTAAAATCATAAGGCTAAAGTAGATGAAAGATTGAGGTTTAGGAGTTTCATGTTTCAAACTTTTCCTGGAAAAATCTCACATTTATCTGATACTAATGAAGTATGATTTTGGTTCTTCCCTACACCACACCTCATAAATTTTTATCAAACCACTTCTGTAAGTTTAATTAATGAATTGCATTATTAATTATTTTTTTTGGTTTGAATGCTTGGTCCTCTCAAAGAAAAGCTGATTTGAACCCACTGTGCTTTGACTCTTAAGTGTCAAAAATAATACTCATTTGAGTGTTTTCATTTTCACTGTGAGATGAGAGCTGATATAAGTATCTCCTTCCTCTACCTCAGCCCCACCAATCTTCATTTTTTTAAGTGAAGTGCTGTTATAGTAAATTTAGAACCTCACCAATATTTGCTAATAATTTTAAGATCTTTAGGGCATTCTAAATACTAACAGCTTGGGGCTAGATGTTTAGTATTTATGTCCACAGGGTACAAAGCCTTTTTCAGCTCATTAAATTTTGCTTTAATTAATCCTGCTACAGCTTTATAAAGAAGGTGCACTCTGTTCCAGGTTAAAGCACATTGACTAGGATTTGTATGCCCTTTCCTTAGGCCATGGCATTTGTCCCTATTATCCATTTCAGGCCCCATTTTAACATGGCTAGAAAATGAAGTGAGAAAGGAAAAGTTTAGTTTAGTTGCTTAGTTACATTTCATAAAAATAATACTTTAAAACATCATTACTTACAGCAATATCCTCACTACCACCAGATCAAATAAAAAGACAAAAATTTGTATCCAATCAAAATCGACTCTCCAGATAATAGGCAGTTGACTACATCTCGAGTAGTCTGTATCACAGAACAATAATAATAATTAATATTTTTATAGATTTATCAGTCTCAAAGACTCATAGCATAATCTCATTTCTTATGTTGATCCTATGAAATAGGTAATGTACACTATGCCCATTTTAAAGATGAAGAAGATTGTGGTTCAGAGGAATTAAGTGACTTGCCTATGGATTACACAAAGACTAAATAAAGAGGTACAATATCAATCCAAATACCCCAATTTCACTTCTAAATGTCTACCTAAAGCCCCTCCCCACCCACACACACAGAAAGGGCAGGAAGTAGATTAATGGAAGTTACTTGACTTTTATATTCTTTTTTCAAAAAGAATATAAAACACTTTGACAGAAAGGCCTAACACTACTCCCAGACCCAACATTCCACGGTCTTCTAAAAACTTTCTCAAGTAACTAGCAAGGAATCAATATTTATCTTCTAAGGTCATCAGGCATTCCCCAAGAGTAGGTTCTTAGTACATGATTTCCTGATTGTTGAAAGGCTATGCTGTCGTTCACCTCTTCTGCAGTACTTTCTTACATAGCATCCTCTGTCGTTTACTACACATACCATCAGGTTTCGATGCTTGTTCTCCTACAGTGAGTGCATGGAGCTCTTGAGTAACACAGTATATACTACAGGTGGACAACTACATGTATAGTACATAATAGTTTGTTTTATAACGGATGTCTCTATATTCACTTTCTGTGAAGCTAAATGTATTTTTGTCAGATTTTTCAAAGTGAATTCAAGGGAGTAAGTTTTTCCTGCCTGTCTTCTGTCTCTCCTTATCAGATATCATCAGATATCCAGTATATACAACTGTGGCTTGTTTATTGATCTTATTCAAATCATTAAAGTCTCCCGTAAAGGGCATCTTTCATGTGCAAGGGCAGATGACCAAGAGAGACATGCACTAGACATATTAAAAGTATGCAGAAAGAGAAGATAGGATGAAAGCATGTTTGTGGAATAAAAGTGTATAAACAGAGATAAAAACTAAAGATTAGTCATCATAGTTAAAGGAAAGAAAAAAAATCTATGACTGTAGCAAATGATGTTTGTGTAAGAAAGCAATTATAAAGAAATATGCATCACTAAAGGAATTTAATACTTTGAAATGAAACTGTCATCTAGGAAATAAAGCTAGGTCTTAACAGTAACAAATGGCAAAAGTATAAAATAGAATAAGTTATACACTAGAAAAATGTTTCCTGATAGGCAATCTTTTAAAAAGAGACCTGTGGAATCATTTTCTATGGGGAAAAAAATTAAAAGTAGGTAGCATTTCATGAACTCTGGCTTGAGTTTTCAGAAATATCTCTTACTAATGATGACCTCTATGGTCTACATGGCAAATACTTCTCGCCTGCTAGGGCCAAAATACTTTGAGGTTCCTTAATCTTGAAAATGAGTGGAAATCCTTGCATCTTAGGCCTGGATCTCTCAGCATTGATGCATGCTTCTGTCAGACAATGGCAGCAGAGATACTAATGACAGCAGGAGCTTAGTACAGTGCTCTGATTAGATCCTCAGGTTGGGGAAAGGGCAGGAAAGATGAGAAGAGGAAAGACTTTCACTGAAACTCTGATGAGGGATTCTAGAAGTAACACATTTTAATTAAGCTTTCTCCAAATCAGCAGGGAGTGAAAATTCAGCTAGTATTTTATTTTCCAATTTATTTCTTCAGGGAACATACCCAAAAATTGTTTTGAGTGTGAGCTATTATATAATTGAAGGACACAATTTGATTACGAACAGGCAGAAACTTGTGAAATACCAATTTTTATTATACATATTTTGGGAATACCTACCAAGCACCTTACAAAACCTTACAAAACATTATCTAACTCAACCATTAGTCATCTGGTATTTCAAGTCACCGTCTCTCAGGGAAAGCTAAGTATTTTCTTAAGCTTATAAAAACAAAATCCTTCCCTGTTTCTTCTTATAGACATCTAGTCAGCTTCTATTACCCTGCACACAAAGACACACACACCCAGACATGCACACACTCCACAGAGTTAGTTCTTTATGTTCCAGCTTCCTCATCTGTAAAATGTAGATAACAATAACTGCCTGGTTTCAGGATGAGTGATGAGTGGTAATGTATGTGTTAAGGGCTCCACAGAAGTACGATGGACTTCACCCAAAACTTGGTCCAAATATTGAGACTGATGATGCCACATACACCCCAATGGAGTATAAAAAGGTTTATTATTCACATAATGAGGTTCTTGAAAAGAGTAGTATCAGCTCCTAAGTAGGTCCAAAAAGTGGCTAAAGATCAGAGGAGGGCCCCTGGATTGGGGTATTATGTTGGTTAAGGAGTGGGGCTGAAGTACAGATTCTCCAGCATAGGCCAGGGCTTGCATGGTTTGAACCTCCTGCAGGTATCAGAGGAGGGATCACCTGGAATTTATTATTAGCTTGTCCAGATATGGGGCAGAAGGGCAAAGGGAAGTGATGGAGCTTGAAAGCTATCAGCAGTTGAACATAAAAATGCAGACAGACTCTTTACTAAGCTATACAAACAATTTAGCACAGTATACTTGGTAGATGTGCAATAAATGATAACATTTTTATTGCCGTTAACACAACTACTACGCCTATGTTTGTGCCTCCTGCTGCTTGGCTGGCATGATGAGAAAAGAATTTTAGATCATAGATCTTAAAAGGTAATTAGTGTGAACAGAACAGAATTTGAGTAATTGCTTATGTGGCCCCAATATTATATCACAGTAGCAGCTTAAAGTGTTATGTTTAACATCATAGGTAAAGTGTAGTGGACTTGGAGTCACAAAACCTGGGCTTACATCTCAGCTCTGTTCCTTAAGAACTACATGATTCTCAACAGTGTCTTCCATGCCTTCAAACTTATCTGTTCAATGCAGGTAATACCACCAATTCCACTGGGTTGCTATGAACGATAACCGAAAGATAATAAAGGGGCTAGCATATAGCAATTGCTCAGTACTTCAAAGATGCTCAGTGAACAACAATTTAACATGATTCTGAATATAACTCATTAAGTCACTTTAGTTCTCTGAGACTGATTCCCTTTACTTATAACATTAGGATAATAATAGTTATCTTACATATTATACAGGGTGTGATGAGAATCAAAATCAGCAGCAGATTATGGATCACTTTCTAAAGGGAAATGTAAGGCATTTGTAAGGAAATGTAAATAACGTAAGGCACTATTATTAAATACCTCACTCATCACATAAGCATTGGAGAGAAAACACTGTGGAAGTACTAGAGTCTTGACAGCACTCAAACACATATGGTCCCCTCATGGTCTGAACTTCAGAGAAGAATTCCTAAACCAGGTCCACTTCTCATTGTATTTGCTAATCACATTACATGTTGAACATTCTCTAAAGCCCTGACATTTTCAAACAGGGCCAAATAAGATTGATATGCCTGAGGAACCCAGATATTTACTTCCTCTCAGCCAAGAATCCCCATCTGTTGGTATCAGTTGACATTTGAGATAACTTGCCCCCAGTAACCATGCATCTTAAATCCTGACTTCAGAAAACAGACTCAGAAGATTCATCACTCACTCAAGTTTTCAACAAGTGAGATAATTGAATAAGAATGAAGAAGAAAGAATTGCATTGGAAAGCACGGAAGCAAAAATTTAAGTGAACCAAAGTTAGAGAAGTGCTTTTGGGAAAGAAAGAAGAATGGTGAACAGGGATAAGAAGCATCTTACCACACTAATTAGATTCACTCCAAGATGTCAGGGTTATTAGTGAAACCTCTTAGAGGAACCAAAACACAGCCATTTCCTCTTTCCTTCTTCCTTTCCCTTGTCTTCATGCCTCCCCAACACTAAAACTGTATAACAGAGATACTCATGCCAAGTATGGATTGCTTTCTAGAGTCAGCACTCCAACTTTTATCATAAGAAAATGACGCACACAGAAGCAACCTATATGCTATGCTCTGTTATTTACTGATGCCTGTGTTCTCCTCAAGACGGTGGCAGGGAACTATCTGGAGGGATGCGGAGCTTAGTGGGAAGCTGCCACATCTTCACTGTTGCTTCAACAAGGTAAGGGGATCATGCTGTATATGTTCACACCTCTCCTCTGCCTTGTTATACCAAATGGTATATTCAGCCAGGTCTCCTGGTAGTCACAAGCTTAACACACCAAAGAAAATTTTAGGTGCTTACAGAAAAGAACTACTCAGAATACACGCAGCTTTATTTAACTGTAAGATAAAGATGTGTCTATTTATATCCGTTCTTTCATAATATTTGCAAAACCCATAATATGGCACATGATATGGAAACCTAGTAGTAAAACCCTTGTCGCCGTACAATGTCCTTGGCTTAAACCCACCAGTTTATATTTTTATTCAAGGATAAACCATCTTCTGGAATTATTTTTATTATTTTGAGACAGAGTCTTGCTCTGTTGCCCAGGCTGGAGTGCAGTGGCACAATCTCAGCTCACTGCAATCTTTGCCTACCAGGTTCAAGCAATTCTCAAGTCTCAACCTCCCAGGCAGGTAGGACTATAGGCACGCACAACCATGCCCAGCTAATTTTCGTATTTTTTTTTTTGAGACGGAGTTTCGCTCGTTACCCAGGCTGGAGTGCAATGGCGCGATCTCGGCTCACTGCAACCTCCGCCTCCTGGGTTTTAGGCAATTCTCCTGCCTCAGCCTCCTGAGTAGCTGGGATTACAGGCACGCGCCACCATGCCCAGCTAATTTTTTGTATTAGTAGAGACGGGGTTTCACCATGTTGACCAGGATGGTCTCGATCTCTTGACCTCGTGATCCACCCGCCTCGGCCTCCCAAAGTGCTGGGATTACAGGCTTGAGCCACCGCGCCCGGCCTATTTTCGTATTTTTAGTAGAGATGGCATTTCGCCATATTGGCCAGGCTGGCCTTGAACTCCTGACCACAAAGGATCTGCCCACTTCAGCCTCTCAAAGTGCTGGGATTATAGGTGTGAGCCACCATGACTGGCCTATTCTGGTATTTTGTGTTCACTGTTTTTCTTCTCTTATAAAAATTGGTTAATGCTGAAGATCTCTTAAATTAGTTGGATAAATTGTACCTTCCCACATGGAACAATTCCTTGGGGGATGCACCAACATTTTTCTTCTGTATTTCCTCAAAGCACAAGTTATGCTTTCAGTGTATACAAGGTATTCAAGAAATATTGCCATCAGATTGATTAAATGACTGACTACATAGCTTTATATTTTTCTTAACAGTTAAATAGCATTTATATTTCAATAAGGGCTTTTTACTCTGTAAATCACAGATTCCGAATCACAATTTGCAATAGCAGAGCTCACCTGCCAAAACAACTTCAAATTAAATGGCAACCTTTGTTACAATATTTTGCAGCCATATCTGGGAAATGCAATTGACACTGGCATGGAGTAGAAATGGTTTCGACAAGGCAAGAAAAGGCATATTGACTGGCAGGAGTATGCTCTGTTGCCTTGACAAACAAGCAAGAATTCAGCCCCAATCTGTTGGAGTCTCAAGGCTCACAAACCTGCCAGATTGCCATCTTTGTGCTGAATGCAAAATAATCACATTAGCTAAAAATGATAAATTGTGGATGGCTGGGATGGGAAGCAACGTATTTAATCAATCTCTCCTTTTCACCCTGCAGGTTCCAACCATGAAAACTGCACTCCAACTAGCAAGAACAGTCCATTCTCAAACTTTGGAAGTAAGAATGTTTCATTCCATGATTCCTGAGTAATCTTACTCATGGCTTCTCTACATAATGCACATTTAGCTTTAGCTTATTGGTGAGATTCAAATAATAGGCTTCAATGACTTTCAAGAGACTATGAAGTATCAATTTTTTAGCTCTTCAATTTCTTAAACCCTTTCCAGTCTGGTCTCCTCCTAAAGATCAACCTATTCCTGGACTCATTCTCAGAGTTTAGGAATGTCAAAAGAACGGTTGTTATTTTTTTATTGTATACCTGTTACTATTTTTCTGATGTCATCTATATAGAAAGCACCAAATATTTTCATGGTAGATCTTTCAGAATATATCTCCCAAAGAGTTGATTTTCTTTTCTTTTTTTTAATTTTTATTTTTATGTTTTTGAGACAGAGTCTCGCTCTGCTATCACCCAGGCTGGAGCACAGTGGTGTGATCTCAGCTCACTGCAACCTCGGCCTCCCAGGTTCAAGGAATGTTCATGCCTTAGCCTCCCTAGTGGCTGGGATTACAGGGATGCACCACCATGCCTTGCTAATTTTTTTTTTTTTTTTTTTGTATTTTCAGTAGATATGGAGTTCCTCCATGTTGGCCAGGCTGGTCTCCAACTTCTGGCCTCAAGTGATCCTACAGCCTTGGGCTCCCAAAGTGCTGGGATTACAGGTGTGAGCCACTGCTCCTGGCCAAAAGTTGATTTTTTGTAGGCCACTCTGAACTTTTAAATTTTATTTTCTGAGTCCTATTTCAAATATTTAACTTTTAATTTTATATTTATCAACATATATCCCTATTCGCTCATGCTTTTATTTCTTTATCTACCATAAATGAAAATAATTTCTCTAAAAAGCACAACAGTTCTTGATCAGGAACAAAGGATAAATAGACTCCTCATAATGACATTTCAGATAACTAGAACTCAAAGACGTATCAAGATATTTAGGTAGATATTGATAATGACAACTGGAAGTAGTAAGTGGGTCACATAGAAATGTTTAAACTGGTTGCCACACTTTTCCCAAATCCTGGTAGATTGCTGGTGTTTCTGAGTTGTGGCCTCAACTCCAAGGTGGTAGCTCTTGCCTACTTCTCTAAGATCTTCACTACAGAGAGAAAAAAGTTTCTCCAGAACTGGAAACCTCAAGTATTTAGAATAAAGAAAAACACCTTTTCCTTTAATATGGGGTCTTGAGCTAAATGCAGCTTGCGTCGTATGTTAAGACATTTTTAAGATGATGATTCAAATCTCTCTCTTGGTAGCCTGTTTGTCACTATAATTACCTTTTATGTCAATGAGGCTACAGGCTTAAAAGCCTTTATGTTCCTAGAAGATACACAGGACAATTGATCTGAACATTCTTCATAGCAGTCCTTTTATAAAGTGGAGGAGGAATTTTCTAGTCTTCTTTTCCTCAGGGACACTCTTCCACTTTTTACAATTCTTTATGATCCCTTTCCTCTACTCCTATTTTATGTGACTTTTATTTATTTTTATTCATATAGACTTGGCGGTATAAGCACAGTTCTGTTACATGGAGATACTGTATAGTGGTGAAATTTGAGGTTTTAGTGTATCCATTGCTCAAATAGTATGTATTGTACCCATTAAGTAATCTCTCATTCCTCGCCACCCTCCACCTTCTGAGACTCCAATGTCTATTATCCCACTCTCTGTATCTACGTGTACACATTATATAGCTCCCACTTATCAATGAGAACATGTGGTATTTGACTTTGTTTCTGAGTTATTTCACTTAAGATAAAAGCCTCTAATTCCACCCATGTTGCTACGAAATACATAATTTCATTCTTTTTCATGGCTGTTTTCTCCTGTTTTAAATCATGCTCTTCAGTATCCATTCTATTTTTTATACATCCTTTTGTTTTTATACATCAATACTGGAGACATTTAATAATACTATCCTTTCGTTTTTAATAATATCTAAATATTAAATTTAGCTATATGGTCCTGAATAGTATAGCTTCATCTGAATGCTTTACATTCCATTATATACTTTAGTGGATAAAAGTGATAAAAATAACCCTAGAGGTGAGGAGTTGCTCTTGCTGTTGTTATTATGTCAGTTTAGTTTCTGACTTCTCTCTGAAAGCTTCTACCAGTAAGCCAATCCATATTAGTACCAATTTAGTCATGTAGGCATCAGTTATTATTTTATCTTATTTGTAAGGATTGTTCTCACCAAATGTAGGGATTATTACCTGTATCCTAAAATAAATCTTTCAATAATCAACACACAAAAGGAAAATGTTCATTTCAAGAACACTTACAGTTTCTTTTCTCCATGAATGCAAGGTAGTTCTTGCATTTTTGGCAGGAGGTGAAAATTTCATAACAAACGCAGCAAAATTAAGCACTGAGAAGGGAAAGGCGTCAAGACATTGCATGACGTTCAACTGAGAGCGACAGAGTATAATCAGCCAGATGAAGAGGAGAGAGGTGTTGTACTACTAAATTCCCCAGTTTTGAAATTTTCCATAAAGAGTCTATGGGTCCAGAGTGTCTGGGTTAAAAACAAACAAACATGAAATGAGCCTTGTTTCTAGAACTCTAACCATTGTGACCTAGGTCCTGATTGTCACCATACCAGTGTACTCAGCAATAGTTTTCAGGTTTTTAGATACTTATGCAGACATATAGAAATCAGTGAAGGGAAGAAAGGGATATTGTACAGATATTTGTATACTGATTTAGTCTATGCATAGATACTGAGCAACTTCTATGAACATGAGTTTTAGCATGAGGGGACCCAGGCATGACTTGCACTCATTGCATTTGGTACATTTGAAGTCATACTCTGTCTATTTGTATGCCTGTCTTCCTATACAAGTGTATTCTCTTTTAGGACCAAAAGACAAATTCTTTCATTCTGTTTCCCAGTCCCAAATAACATACTTGATGACTGACTGCTAATTAAATGAATGGCTTAAAAATAAACAAATGTATTATGAACGCATGTGTGGCCCATGATTTTGGGTAAAATTTTTCATCTCTTTGTGCTTGTGTCCTCCTTTGTGATATGTCAAGCAAGAGGGATTAAGAAGTGTACATGTTGGCTGGATGTGGTGGCTCATGCCTGTAATCCCAGCACTTTGGGAGGTCGAGTTGGGCAGATCACTTGAGACTCAGAGTTTGAGACCAGCCAGGCCAACATGGTGAAACCCCATCTCTACTAAAAATGCAAAAATTAGCCAGGCATGGTGGTACATGCCAGTAATCCCAGCTACTCGGGAGGCTGAGGCAGGAGAATCACTTGAACCTGGGAGGCAGAGGTTGCAGTGAGCCGAGATTATGCCACTTCACTCCAGATTGAGTAACAAAGTGAGACTCTGTCTCAGGAAAAAAAAAAAAAAAAAAAGTATGCATGTATGTGTGTTCAATTGTGCTTAAGGATTCAACTTGGACATTGCATTTCCTTTAATAGTTTATGATGAAATAAAAAATAAAGTTAAGATAATCTTCAAAACAGTTTTGATCTGAACAGAAGTCTACTTTATGTCTGAATATTTTTTTCACTTTGTGCTTATGGCTGCCATCTCAGCTTTTTCACCTGTGCTGCAACATTATAAAATGGGGTCATTTAACATGAGTGACTTTGATATCTGTTTGTTGATTCATCAGCTTCTCTGACTTGGAGACAGGAAAAAGAAGCTAATAACAAAGATATTTGTATACCAACTTTCACCTTAGAAATTATAGTTTCCAAATACTCAGAAGTAAAAATACCATAAACTTTAATGACTTAATTAAGCCAGTGGTAAAACACAATATATCTAGGAGGGTGATAGTTACAATAGCAGGGAAATTACATGGTTTTCGGCAAGGTGGTCTAGAAGAATCAGGCTTTGGAACCAAACAGCTAGACTCAAAATCTGATTGTTCCCTTTAATTAGGCTTGGCTGTAGCTTACACTTTCTGCAAGTTAATATTCTCATGTAAAATGGTGATAATGTGACAAATTTTGAGAGAGCGTTCAGACTTCGCAAATCTTCCAATGCCATGCTCGTTTCTTTTTCCCCCACCTTTGCTAGTATGAGAAAGACAGACTGATAAAACTGTGTGGGGTCAACATCCACCAAAATCATAAATGCTACCATACATCACTGAGTCACAAAAATCATAAACTGAGCTCTTCTTCCTGATAAATCTCTAACTTTAGGGAGTACTATTTACTTTTACCATTTTTGAGTAAACAATTAAAATATGTAATTTATATAATTCAAGAAATCAGCATCTCCATAGAGAGTAAAATATTACGGAGCCAATTGTTATTTGTACATTAAAAAAAATGTTTTTTAAAACAATCTTTTAAAATAATAGTGCATTTGCTTGCACAGCAAAAGAAGCTGTGACTTACCAACAAGATTTGGCTATCTTTTGTGTGTTATTTATTGTTGTGGCACAAGAGGTTGTAAGAGTGACAAGAAAAGATAACATAAGAACATGAATAAACAAATAAGGACAGTTGTTATGAAAACTGATTATCCCAGAACGCGGAGTTAAATGAGCTGTCTCCTTAGTACCTTCTTCCTGTTTCCCAATTTCAGGCTAAAGAAGACACAAACACTTAGGCAGTTAGAAGAGTCCTTTAAAATCCTCCATGGTATTTTAAAAATCTCTACAATCCTCTTGTATTTTGAGTAAAAGCTAAATTGGAGCTGTATTGTTTTACTACTTTAGTCTCCTTTTTATGAAATTATTTACAGTGGACATGACTGCTGGTGATGATCAAAGTCTTTGTCTTCATATTCTAGAGGCAAATCTGTCTTGAATTTCTGTCATTGAACTTTCATGGACAGAGCCAACAGTTAATGATTGGTGTACAACAAAAGGCAGCCTCCTTCTAGGTAGATAGTGTAGGCCACAGGGGTCAAGAAAAAAGTTACAGGCCGTGCGTGATGGCTCACACCTGTAATCCCAGCACTGAGAGGTGGAGGCAGGTGGATCACTTGAGGTCTGGAGTTCGAGACCAGCCTGACCAACATGGTGAAACCCTGTTTCTACTAAAAAGTACAAAAATTAGCTGGGCATGGTGGTGTGCACCTGTAATCTCAGTTACTCAGGAGGCTGAGGCAGGAGAATCGCTTGAACCCAGGAGGAAGAGGTTGCAGTGAGCCAAGATCACACCACTGCACTCCTTGGGTGACAGAGCAAGATTCTGTCTCAAAGAAAACGAAAAACAAAAAACACACACACATAAGATCACACCACTGCACAGCTTGGGTGACAGAGCAAGATTCTGTCTCAAAGAAAACGAAAAACAAAAAACACACACACATAAAAGAAAGAAAAAAGTTATAGTAGAATAACTAGATAAAGTATTTTTAAACTTAGGTTACAATATTTAAAAAACACAGTTTTTAATTTCTAGTTTCCTTCAGTATCTGAGATGTCTACAAGGCAACATTAGGAACTGAAGTCAAAGAGCTGATGCTTCTCAGTTCCTTGGACACTACAGATAGACAGTGAGAAAATAATCCACGGTTGTTATATCCCAAGAACAGCAGGGGATTCCACTTAATTTTATGTAGAGACATTGAGCCTCTGGATCTTAAGGACCTTTCTGAATTCTCAACTGGTCTTCTCCCCTTTCTGTATCCCATGGTGGCAGCAGCCTCTCTGTATTAATGGGAAAACAGAGACCTAAACTCAGATGTGTTATAAACTGAACTTCTGTTTATTTATTTTTATCAAATATCTTTACAAGCTTTATACCACTCTAGAGAGACAACAGATATGAGGCAAGCTTGACTTCTTACTGTGCAAATAGAGCCAAACCAACCAAATGGGTAAGCCACCTAAAAGAGGTTCCTCTTCTGTTCCTACAATAGCTACCAGCACATTCAGGTGAGGAGGGGATATGCTGGGTTAAGAAAGCAAATCTCACTTTGTCTAAGGATGTCTTCAGATGATGCCAGTAATTCATAAGTGTTCTCCCACCATCCAGAAAGGGCATCATTTAGAGAGTCCTCATCTCCCTACCATCACTCTCAGGGTCCACAGCTAGTACTCAACTCTCCCTCTTACCTTCCAGGTGGTAAAGAAAATGGAAGACTATTAAATTTTATCGCATATATATTTCAGAAATGTCTTTTCTCTCAATATCATCACTTTTAGGTTATCTGCTTAACAAAGCTCCTACCCTTCTCAGAGTCTAAAGATCAAATCTGTGATTCATTTCAAGAAGCTTTTGTTGAAGCACTGTTACATAATGTTATGAATCAAATGGACAATCAATAAATATTGGATGATGATGGATAAAGTTTAAGCCACAGAGTAAAGACTGTGCTGCTGAGCTGAAAGAGGTCAGTTTTTATCAAGCACAATAAATAATAATCTTATTTTATGTGCAGATTTCTGACAGTCAGATAATTGCACGGTAGAGCATAATTGAAAGCAAATTCCCTCAGAGGCCACTGACCACTGGTAAACGTTCAAATATATAATATAGTTCAATACGACTGTACTAAACAGGTAATAAAATGTTGACCTTTGACCTCCTGGGACTAGTGGTTTCAGCTACTTCATAACCCCATGAGACATGTCCTCAGGTGTGTGCATCTGTGGGTGAGCAACTATTCTCTTGCATTTTCCAGCAGTTGTTTGCCATCAGTAGGCCTGTCAGAGCCAATGCTTCAGTTTCATAACTGTAATTGGATTGTCTGACTTCCTATTCAATTGGTACATGTTTCTCCTTATTTCTGTTTTTCAAAAAATCAATAAATGGTTTGTGGTGCCTTAAATAGAGAGAAATCAGGTTTTACCATATTATGGAGTTGACATTTTCAACATTTATTTCCAAAGAAGACCACTGAGTATGTCAGACTCAATGCATAAGTGTTGGATTAATTGAATTATCTGGCCCCAGGGATATATAATAATGTGAACGCATTTCATGATGGAAATCAAAGAGCTCTATCATGACCTGAACTTTATGCATATGAGTAGAAACAACTTTTTCTCTTTTTCTTCTCTTTCCTCCAGTCATAAAACCCACCACTCAATAAAGTTATAGAAAGCATGAATAGATTTATGCTTAAACCTGAGGCTAATGTTGAAACTACTAGAACATTATGGGTGTGAATGGAATGTGTATATACATTTATATGTATATCTGAAGTCCAAATATTTATATACCAGTTTGGATTTTATACATATCTACATATATTTACACACGCATATATGACATGAAGAGCTGAATCAGTGAATATATCTCCATATTTAAGAGTTTACATATATTTATACACACATATATGACATGAAGAGCTGAATCAGTGAATATGTCTCTGTATTTAAGAGTAAATCATATTTGATGCAATTCTGCAAGTCCATCTTGGCTCCATGAAACTGCGATGCAGATGAAGTTGCAGAATTGAATAAGACAGAGTATCTACCACCAAAAGTCCTGGAGGAGAATGAAAATCTTCTAAAAATAATTAGTAAGTTCATATCTTTTAGCTTTTGGTTAATAGCTTGGCTCCTTTTAGGATCAGGTTTTCACCACTGTGTACTGACTTGAATAAAAATACATTTCAAAATAATGTACAGTATTGACTAAAGATGGGACTACCTGCTTAAGATCAGATTCATTCCACATTTCATTGCTATCTCTAAGTATTCATTCTGCAGGAGGAAGAGATTTTTCCACTGCATAGAGAACATTATCAAATGTTTCCATCTTCCTCTGAAGCATTCCATATTAACTGCTGTTAGAGGAAGGATTCTAGACTGAGTGGGCCATTGGTTTGTTCTGGTAGGACAGTTCCTGAGTTTTAATGGATATATACTGTTTGGAAGGAAAAAGAAAAAACTACCAGAGACAAACTTTAATATTTTGAGTGGTACTTAGCTGATATTGTGTGTAGAATTTACCAATTCCTTTTTAAATTTGATTTCTTGTTAAACATGAAAGCTTGAAGTTTAGTAATATGAAAAGAAGAAAATATTCCAGGTTATGAAAATCTGCTTCTAAAATATCAGCTTACTTTACTCTATTTGCAAGCCAGATTTCCCTATTTTTAAGTGAGTTTATTGTGGGGGTGGGAGGAGTTGAATTAGAACAAGGTTCTCTATAGGGTAGCAATCTCTTCAGGACTTTAAGTCAAGGAAGGAAAGAACAGATATTGATAGACAAACTGTCTTACAACCCAAGATTCCCACTTGTTTGCTATTCTGTATGGCTATATTTGCTTTCAACCTCAGTAGGCTTCATTCATCTACAAACATCCTGTGGTCCTTGATCAAAAAGGCAACAAAAAACACCATGTCCTCACATGCCCAATAAAAATTTGGGTCTATGATTGCAGCTTAAAAATCAGTCATGGAGAAAATGTTTCTTAATAATGGTTTTAACTATTTAGATTAGATCTTTATTTTAGAAAATTTACTAGACAGTGGTCTATTTCATTTTATTATACTAATCATCTTTAGTTGCAAGAACAATGGCCATTTTGTGAGTTGTTAGTTCAACTATATATTGTTATATTTTTGATACAAAAATAGCCAACTATGAGATGTTTTATATGCCTTGACCTAATATAAAATTTTGTGTGCTTTAAATGTCTGTGATAAACACAGAGATGTATTCCCAAGGAAACCATGCCCCATGCATGGGGAAGCAGCCAATATGGTGGTAAGATTACACTACCATGACTGTCTATAGTCCAGGAAAGGATTTTACAAGGTGTTGCTTGGAGTTCTGTGCAAAAGAAAATTCCATGTTTAATCAATTTATAGGTATATTATGAAAGAAATCCCCCTCTTCATGATTCACCATGACCAATGTCATAGTAAGGGCTTTGAAAAATTCTGCAGCAAATTAAATCATTTAGTTAAATAAATTCCATAGGGCATGTTGTGCTGGACCATAAAATATTTTTTCTGATCAAATGTCTATCAGCACTTCATAGGAAAGTAATGTTTCACAATTCCCTGTAATTCAATTTGAGAAACCAGCACCAGACTGAAGTATTTTATAGATTTGACATTTGTATGTTCCCGTACCATCAGGGGTTAATGCAGTGCCTTATCCATACAGGGTTAACCTTACAAACCAAAAAATACAGCTTTAGACTCACAGTTTGTAATCTAGCTCTCATATGGTGTGTGCTGTTTTAAAGCAAATTATATCTACTCTCCTCATTCAGCAAACTGGCATTTCATAAGATAAGCTATGCACTCTGAGTTTAAATAAATTCAGATATTTTTCTTAGACTACATTTCACAACCAGGGCATAACATTCTGAACACTGTGACATTATTCTTTTTAAAAAGGTGTATGTCTGTTTTCTCATGTTAAACTCCCTTTTTGTTCTATCTGTAACTGTAATAATTGCCATTGATTGATGGAATGGGGATCATGAGGGGTCCATTTTGTTTCCCTTAACCTATTTTTAAGCACCCAATGTGGAAGTTGCAGCCCATGGTGCATTCATGAATATTACCAGAGATCAATAAATCTAAATACATAACCACAATGGATTACTTTCTTTATTCTGGCAGAGACGGTGGCATTATTCAGACATAGTTGTAGAGCAAGTGACAAACAAGACACCTTTTTACAGACTCAAATTTCTAGGATACATTTATAACAGTGGTGAAAAATTACAGAGAGATGGCAGGTATATGTGAACAGGGCTGAGATTGTAATCCTCATTCAGAATCCTCCCCCTCCAGCACCTCTCAGGGCTGTTTGCACCACCTCTTTTCTCCCTCCTCTGTATCTTCAAATGTACCCTCTCTATTGGCTTCATCCTCTTGGAATATAAATACACTTGAGAATCTCCTCTTTTGAAAAAGAATCCACCCTCACTTCCACCTTCCTGTTTTCTCTCTCTTTCTCTTTCATGGAGAAGCTACTTGAATGAATATCCTATATTTCCTTCTCCATTTCCTGACCTCCCATGTGTGCCTCCATCCTTGACAGTAGGTAAACATCCTTGAGAAGAGTCTCATCTGTTATGAAGTCTTCCCTTATCCCTCCCTCTTCTTCTCCCATATCTCATTTTAGATTTGCATGTATACCCCCATCCTGGACTCCTACTGTACCTTAAATGCTTCTCTATTCATTCTTACCATTCAAGACTATAATATTTTTCATATTTGTCTCTCTTGATAAGAGGAAGAGCTTGTGTCTTCATCATCTTTGTATCCAGTGTCCAGGGTATTGCCTGAGGGCAATTATAGGGACTTAATAATGCCCAAACATAGCCAACCTTTTTTGATCAAATTTCTAAAGCCAGAATACAAAAAAAGAAATAGAAAAGCTCCCTGTTTGCAAATGTGCTGTGTATTTTGTGCTGTAAGCCTCTGATAAATGCAGTGGTGTTATCCAATTAACTTTCCAGTACTCAGGAGAGAGCCTTACGGGTTCTGCCAACTTACCATCGACTAATCTTAATTGTCTTTTGACCTATGCTAGCTGCATGGAGGGTAGGGGGATTATTAGCAATGTAGAACTTTGAAATATTAACATTATGTGCTATGTACATTACATAAGAAAATTTGACCTCTTTCAGAAAAAAAAAATAACACAAGTTCATAGAGTATAGGCAGTATGACTTTGCTATTTAAATCAGTACCTCAAAATCTTTTAATATAGAAGTTAGTCTAACTTTCTGGATGAACCTGAATAATATGTTTAAAGTTTCTTATTACAAAATCCTTACTTATAGTACCCAAATAACATTTTTTATCCTTCCAACAACATCAAATCAATTTATAAAATCTTAATAATCATCAAATTAGAGTTTAACTGTGTATACCGAGGTCCTTAAGTAATTACCATGTGCTGCCAAATAACACAATCCCACCTCAACTGTCAGTCCTCAGTTCTTACTCCTAGGCTCTGGCTACTTTGAGATGCTATTTACAAAAAGTCCTCTTTGCTGGTTCCTCATGTCACCTTGAGGGACACAGCTCACTCAGAAAAGCTACTCTTCCAGAAGCCTCATAATCGAGACCTCTAAAAACTCACTGTCATCCCTCCCCCCAACAACTTAAAGAACATGTATTCCACAATACAGGACTTATAAGGGCAGGGCCGAATAGGGTGGCCATCTCTCCAAAATCAATATGTGAGTTGAGAAAAGTCCTCACTTCCTCAAAAAAAAAAAAAAAAAAAAGAGACATTTTTTTTTTCTCAAAAAAAAAACCAAAAAACTATAGACAGCAGTGATCCTGGGATGCCTAACTGGAACCAAGAATATACCAATCCAGGGACACAATGAGGTAAAAGATTTATTCTCAAGATTTTTACGACCTTGCTGTTAAGGTATTGATTCAGTCATCCCTTTTGAGCTGGCAAGGAAACCTAAACCAAATGTCTTTAAGGCTTACCACATCATGCTAAATTCCACCAAACTTTCAAAGAAAAACAAACATGAATTCTTTTCAAACAATTCTAAAAAGTTAAAGGGGATCGAATTTTCCAAATTCCTTCTTTGAGATCTGCATTACTCTGACACCAAACCAGAAAAGGACACAACAAAGAAAGAAAACTACTGGCCAATATCACTGATAAACACGGATCCAAAAATCCTCAGCAATGTACTAATGATATGGAAGAGGGTGCTGAGTAGAGGAGGGCGTGGTCCTTGGCTAGGGCTCCAACCCCAGGTCTGTGCCCATGGACCAGGTGAGGAAAGGCATTTTTGTTTTCTTGCCCAAATGTTGCGTTTCCCAAGACCACCCTGGCCTGCCATACCCCCATCCTGTGCCTATAAAATCCCTGAGACTCAGGCCAACACACAGGTGGCTGGACATGGAGAGAACATCAGCAGAGGAACACATGGGCAGCTGGACTTCAGAAGGAACGCATCAACAGGCACCAGCATGCCAGCAGGCCACCAACTGGCAGAATGATGTGGTGTCTGGCAGGGGTAGTCGGGGAAGAGCCAGGCTACCAAGATTCCCGATTCCAGGGGTAAACCATCTCCCTTCTGACTCCCCTACCTACTGAGAGCTACTTCCACTCAATAAAACCTTGCACTCATTATCCAAGCCCACGTGTGATCCGATTCTTCTGGTACACCAAGGTAAGAACCCCAGATACAGAAAGACCTTTGTCCTTGCGGTAAGGCAGGGGTCTAGTTGAGCTGACTAACACCAGCCACCTAAACTAAAAGAACACTCTGTAACACATGCCCACTGGGGCTTCAGCTGTAAACATTCACCCCTAGATACTGCCGTGGGGTTGGAGCACCACAGCCTCCTTGACTGTATGCTCCCCTAGAGGTTTGAGCAGTGGAGCACTGAAGAAGCAAGCCACACCCCCATCACACACCCTGCGAGGGGGACAAGGGAACTTTTCCCATTTCACTAACTAAAACCAACAGCACATCAAAAAGATTACATGCTATGATTAAGCAGGATTTATCTCAGGGATGCAAGGATGTATCAACATATGCAAATCAATAAATGTATTGTATCATATCAACAGAATGAAGAACAAAACCATATAATCATCTCAGTATATGCAGAAAATAGCATTTGGTAAAATTCAATATCCTTTCATTGTAAAAATTCTCAAAAAATCAGATAAGGAATATACCTCAACACAGTAAAGACCATATTTGATAAATCCATGGCTAATATCACACTGAATGAGGAAAAAGCAAAAGCTTTTCCTCTGAGAACTGGAACGAACATGGATGCTCATTCTCACTACTCTTATTCAACACAGTACTGGAAGTCCTATCAAGAACAATTAGGTGAGAGAAAGAAATAAAGGGCATCCAAGTTGGAAAAGAGAAAGTCAGTTTGTCACTGTTTGCAGATGACATAAACTTATAGAAAAGCACAGAGACTCCACCAAAAAATTCTTAGAACTGATCAATAAATTCAGTGAAGTTGTGAGATACAAAATCGACATATAAAAACAGTAGCATGTCTTTATACCAGGAAAGGAAATTAGTATGTTAAAATTCTAATGAACGAACAGAGAAGGAAATCAAGAAAACAATCTTATTTACAATAGTTATGAAAAAACCCTAAAAATAAATGTAACCATGGAGTTGAAAGATTTCTACATTGAAAACTATAAAATACTAATGAAAGAAACTAAAGAGAATACACACACAGGAAGATAACCCATGTTCATGGATTGGAAGAATAAATAGTTACACTAATCACCATGGAAATATCAAACATCATTGAGATGTCATCTCACTGCAGTTAGAATGTCTGTTGTCAAAAAGACAAAAATAACAAATGCTGATGAGGATTCAGAGAAATGGAAACTCATAAACTGTTGGTGAAAATGTAAATTAGTACAGCCATTATGGAATAGAGTCTGGAGATTTCTCAAAAAAACTAAAAATAGAACTACCATATGATCTCACAATTCCACTATGGGATAACTTTTTAAAGAAAATAAAATAAATATGTCAAAGAGATATCTACACTTCCATGTTTAGAGCAACATTATTCACAGTAGCCAAGATATGGAATCAAGCCAAGTATCCACCAGCAGATGAATGCGTAAAGAAAATGTGGTACATTTACACAATGGAATACTATTCTGCTAATAAAAAGAGGGAAATCCTATCATTTGTTACAACCTGGAGGACATTATGTTAAGTCAAATAGGCCAGGAAGAGAAAGATTAATACCACATTTTCTCACTCATATATTGAAGCTAAAAACAAGAAAACAAAACTAGACAAAAGGTATTATGTCCCTAGGCAAAAGAGATTATGTCCTCCTAGAAGTAGTAGAATGGTGGTTAGTAGAGGCTGGGATGGGTAGGGGAAAGGGAAGAACAGGGAGAGGCTGGTTAACAGATACAAAATTACAATCTAATTGGAGCAATAATTTCTAGTGTTCTATAGCCCAGTAGGTGACTGTAGTTAACAATAATTTATTGCATATTTTCAAATAGCTAGAAGAGGATATTCTGAAGGTTCACAAAACAAAAAAATGATAAATATTCAAGGTGAAGGATATGCTGATTATCTTAATTGGATCATTACACATTGCATTAATGTATCAATAATGTATCCCATAAATATGTACCATTACTGTGTCAATTAAAAATTTTTAAAATACCTACTGTAATAATAAAAAAAAAAACCCACTTACCATATCAGACAGATTTTAATAAGCAATATTCAGCCCAGTTTTCTGGCCTATAGATCTAGGAATCTATTTGTCACAAATTATAAATGAACCCCTCTGAGGATTTATGTCAGCACGAAAACTTGTCTATCATCCTCTGCTATAGTATTCTGAGGAGTCGAATGGAAAAACTGGGCTAATGATGACTTTGTTTGTGTTTTACAGGGAAAAGCTCAATAGAGGTGACTAACTTCATGACATGAGAGGGCTTTTTCAGCATGAAATAATGAATTGCATTCTTGAAATTGTAAATGCCCTGCCCAGATTTTCTCTAAATCATTAGAATGAGGCACTTCCCCAGTGTAGAAGGGTGTGACTGTCTCCAGAGAAGTAAAGAGTCAATGCATCACCCGCGTAATTTAGGAAAACCACCCACTTTATTTCAGATGCTTTTTCCGACAATCATGCTTTTTGGACTTAAATTCTCTGGATAATTTCTCTACTTCTCCTCTCTGTTATGTGTACATCAAAGCATAACGACTTGGCCTGGGACAACTGAGAAATTAATAACCAAAGCAAGAGATTAAGAAATCCATAGTAATGACACAAACGAGACCTATCAAATTAGAAAACCAAAATGAAAACACACTAAACACTTCAAAATTTAATTAGAAAAAGTTTCAAGTTCAGACCACACTGAGGCCATTATGCACTAGAAGCACTCTATATTGGAACCAGAAAAGGAGAGTCGTTTTGGTGAAATGTGACCTTGGAAAGGAGGTACGATCTGCTCACTGCTTCTTTTACTCTATCTGCCTTTTAAGGCTGACCCCTTAACATTTTATAAAAGGCCGATCCAAGGCAAGCATCTCTTCAATTTAACCTTCACAAAAGATAGAATTCAGTCTTTTATTTTTTCCAATAATAATGATATTGCAATTGACCTGAGACTGCTCACCATAACCATTCGAAAATTTTTTCAAATTAATACACAAATTATGAAGCATACATTGGCTGCTGTTCCCTGTGAACCATTCCCATTGACTTTTAAGTCCAATACTGTATATTAGGTAAGGATGACTTGTCTCCCTTGTAACATAATGGGATGAGAGGGAGGCTTGTGGGTCATATATGTTTAGAATGAATCATTTTTCTTTTCTGCAGCCCTTTTTATAGAAATTGTATATCCTCAAAACACTTTACAAACTTTCATAATGTAGGAGAATGTAAAGAATGTATTATAAGAGACAAGAGAATAGACAAGCTTCTAATCCTATTTGAAGTTTATATGCTACCTATCTTTAAAGGCTTTATATATTTTGCATTACTACTTCACATCTTAGAGTTAAACCCACTTTGTTATGCATTTAGTTCTCAAGTTATCTCTGTTTGATGAGTAGCATTGCCACCAACCATATTTTTGTCAATAATAAAGCTGACACAAACTGAGGTTCCTACAAGGCCACACAATAAGTACTGTGACTAATGACTAGTACTTAAGTCTCACAGGAATCATTTAACACAACCCTCAAGATAAGCACTGGGTGACTTTGGGAGGTGTATGTGACAAGGTGGGGCTATTATAACACAAAGCGTATTCACATTCCCCCCAAACCAACCTTGTTATTTGTATAGTTTCTGAACAGAAATATGTATTTGTAAAATAGTTGTAGAAAAATTTTGGATGCATTTCTATTAAGGACTGCTCGTGCATTTACATTAGGGGTCGGTATGTGTTCTGAACCAAAACTGCTGCAGCCTTGTGGCCATCTGTCATTAGAGTCTCCTTTCTTGACTATCCTTGGAAGCTGCTTTTTTTACTTTTTCCCTGGCTGATCAAAAGCTTTTACCTCTCACTACTGGCTGTTAGTCCTCATTCCTCCATTTCATAATATAGTTTGGTAACAGTCCCTGATTTCAATATCCCTAAGAAAAAGCACATGGATTTAAAAAATACAGCTCATCGTCTTCTTCTTTCTTTTCTTTTGAAGCAACTGATTTGCTTGACGTACGTGGTTGTGTCTTTGATGTATGCCAGCTTTCAATGTGGTGAGAGGTGGGAGTCCAGATACCTTATTGCTGGGTTCCTGTGCTCACATTTTTATCATCGTAGACAAGGGGACACAATGTTGGATGGGAGGACACTGCTTAAGCAGGCCCAGGGGCTGGAGTGAGAACCAACCTGGGCTGCCTGAAAAAGGTCAAAGCACTAGGTCTGTCCACGAATTTGGGAATGTTTGCTCTGTTTAGAAAAAAAAAAAGGCTCTTCCATAGGACAAGTGCAGCTATGACGACGTCAAGAGCTGCCATTTCATGAACAGTGCCAGCCCCTCTTCTGAGGTATAATACCAAGCGAAATATTATCTGTCCCATTTCCAGATGAAGAATCTCAGCTTCTTTTAGAAAAATTCACAGTTATCTGAAGAAGCCAGAATTTACCACTATTTCTTCCAGGATTACGTGTATAAGCAAACCGTTATCATTTACAACAAACACACACACTCATACACAGTTTTCTAGTAGGAAGAGCAAAATTTTGGTGGGATGGATGTGGCTAACACATGAGTAGATAAAATACTACCCATAACTCTTCATATGTTATCGAGTAGAAACAGATTACAGTATATTTTTTAGTGTGCTATTTCAGGCACAAAAACGTGCTTCATGGAGAATACAATGGTTGTAAAAGTGTATTATAATTCAATAGTGGTTTAACTGAAAATGATCCACAGGTGGAATGTTCACTTCTTCCTTCCCAGCTCAGCTGCAAGACCCTAGCTTTGTTTATGTCATACCTCAAGAAAAAAAGAGAAGGATTGGAGGAGCTCCAGAGGGCCCAATTACTACTGATATGGCTTGGAGGACCAATGTAAGGCACTATTTTTAAAAACCGTTCACCAGCTGGCCAACATGGTGAAATCTCGTCTCTACTAAAACTTCAAAAATCAGCCAGGTATGGTGGTACTCGCCTGTAATCCCGGCTACTTAGGAGGCTGAGACACGAGAATCATTTGAACCTGGGAGGCAGAAGTTGCAGTGAGTCGAGAACACATGACTGCACTCCAGCCTGGGTGACAGGGTGAGACTGTCTCAGCAAAAAAAAAAAAATCAAAACCAAAAAAACAGTTCATAACCCTAGGGTTGGGCATGCATTTCTCTCTCTGATCAGCTCCTCTGTCTGGGTAGTGAACTGAAACTGAAGTCCTCAGACCAGCAAGGATGCTAGTTGTACTAGGCCATTCTTGCATTGCTATAGAGAAATTCCTCGTCCTGGATAGTTTATAAGAAAAGAGGTTCAATTGGTTCATGGTTTTGCAGGCTGTACAGGAAGCATAGCACTGGCATCTGCTTCTGGGGAAGGACTCATGAGGCTTACAATCATGGTGGAAGGCTAAGTGGGAGCAGGCACCTCACATGGCAAAAGCAGGAGAGAGAAAGTGGGGGGTGCTACACACTTTTAAATGACCAGGTCTCATGAGAACTATCATGAATACAGCACTGAGCTATGAGGATGTACCCTCATGATCCAAACACCTCCCACCAAGCCCCACCTCCAGCACTAGGGATTACAATTCAACATGAGATATAAGCTGGGACAAATATCCAAACTATACCACCAGGCATCTCTGCGTGCCCCTCTGATGCTGACCAGAAGCCAGGATGTGTGCTCCAAAGACCCAGGAAACCCAGAGGGTGGTGCTGATAGAGCTAAATACCTCTCAGGATTACCGGGATACGGTTTCCAGACTTGCTATAATACAGAACAACTTCTTCCATTTCCAGCTTTTCCTCCACCAAATCAAAAGGCATCAAATTAATGAAGCTGTGGCTTGTTGACATTTCAGTTGATTACAAACAGACATGCTTGAGTGACAGTTAAACAATAGCAAAGGAATGAGTTTCCATAAATACTTATTTATTTATGAAGAGTATGTGGTATGTAGAATAAATAAACCTGTAGTCATTGTTTCTTATTTGAAGTTTGTAACCTGTCATCATAGGTTAAATAACTGTCAAGAAAGCTCAGACTTGTGATATTTTAAATAGGAGCTGAAATTGGTGTTTCCCTAAGGTAAATGGATGTTTCTAAACATTGATAGTTCTTTCTTTTCTACAAAAGGGTATACTCAAATGTACAAAATGAGAAGTCAAAATGTGTATTCCATGCATGGAAGGGAATCAAGAGGTGAAATGGAGTGGAAGTGTGAACAGAGGAAGGTCGATTTATATTACATGGTTGCTCTCTTTTTGCAGCTATTTTTATATCTTTTCAGCTACTTCTAGTTTATTTCCTATTGTTACTTACTATTGAATTTTAATTGTTCCCCAACAATAAACTGTTTTATTTAATTGATCTTTGAAAATTTCATGTAACCATACTTAAGGACAAGGCCTTGAGCATCTTTTCTTTCTTCCACTAACATTTTGTACCCTAAATACGTTTCCCACACAGGCTCATTTACTACCTCCACTTGCTTTTCTTTTGTCTTCCCATCATTTTTGTCCTCTTCTGTATCCATTCCTCTTTTTTTTTTCTTTTTTTTTTTTGAGACAGAGTTTCGCTCGTTACCCAGGCTGGAGTGCAATGGCGCGATCTCGGCTCACCGCAACCTCCGCCTCCTGGGTTCAGACAATTCTCCTGCCTCAGCCTCCTGAGTAGCTGGGATTACAGGCACGCGCCACCATGCCTAGCTAATTTTTTGTATTAGTAGAGACGGGGTTTCACCATGTTGACCAGGATGGTCTTGATCTCTTGACCTCGTGATCCACCCGCCTCGGCCTCCCAAAGTGCTGGGATTACAGGCTTGAGTCACAGCGTCTGGCCTTTTTTTTTTGAGATAGGGTCTCCCTCTGTCACCCAGACTGGAATGCAGTGGTGTGATCTTAGCTCAATGCAACCTCTGCCTCCTGGGTTCAAATTTTTCTCCTACCTCAACCTTCTGAGTAGCTGGGACTACAGGCATGTGCCACCACACCTGGCTAATTTTTGTATTTTTAGCAGAGATGAGATTTCACCTCGTTGGCCAGGCTGGTCTCGAACTCATGACCTCAGGCGATCTGCCCACCTCAGCCTCCCAAAACTCTCTATTTTTATAACAGTCTTGTTGACTTGTTCTTCCGGTTGCAGCTGCAGCCTTCTCCAGTTTTCTCTTCCTGTTGTCACCAAAAAACCTCTTTTTTTCCTATCTTTATGTTTTTTTTTGTTTTCGTTTGTTCCGTTTTCCACATTTATCCTTCCCATTCCTGTATCTTCATTAACTTGTACATTTTTAGAAAAGCAAAAAGAACATAAAGCTTGAGAGTTTCAAAGTCAAAGGAAAAGAGAAAACTCAAGCTTGCCTCAGAAGATATGTGTCCCATTTCTGCAGCAGAGTTCATGGAATTTGTTCAAAAAGGGAGAGGATATAGAGAAGCCGTGCTGGCTTGTGTGTCATTTAAATTAGAGAGCTTGGATGTCCAATGAGTTGTTCACCTGAGTAGTATCTTAGATACACCACTGATAAAGGAAATTAGACAGTTTCTACTTTTTATGAAAAGAAGTACAGTGGCAAGGTTGTCTCACACCATAAGATAAGCAAAATTCAAAGGAAAGGGACAGTCTGGCGTTATCATTCCAATTCTATCCAGCTTATTTACATAGGCCTGAAAATGGGAGGATCCCACAATATCCATTTGACTTAAAAAAAATCTTAACAGCCCTAACAAGGGATAATTTAGTTGTGCTATACACACATACACACACACATACACGTCCCAAGAATGACACACTTATTGATAAGAGCTGAAAACCAGTCAGATATCCAAATGAGTATGTATCTAGAGAGTATATACTGTGCATTATATGACTGAACCATTTTCAGATTTTTTCTAGTTTTCAAAGATGTCTGATGCCATGCAGATACAGACACTATCTTGTGGGAAACCCATGGTTTCCAATCTGAACATAACCAAATAAGGAACTCATTTTTCTATGTCTGTGTCTCTTTCTCTCTCTCTGTTGCTCTCTCTCTCTCATCTTAGAACAGCAATGCTTAAAGAGAAGATTTATATATTCTACCCAAGTCCCCTTTATACCCTGGCATGTATCTTCAGTGTGTGCATGTGTATGTGTATGTATGCGTATGTGTGTGTGTGTGTGTAGTTACACATTTTGTTAAGCACAAAAGCTCTAGTGAAATATCATCGCCTTTAGAAGGAAAAAAGAAGGACTAATTTGATTTTTCTGATTCCAATACACGGTGCTATCAATGAGTGGAGATAGCATCAAGATAATGTAGAACATGATAAACAGCCAGTGGGATGGCAGCATTCCATAACAATGCCAATGCTTGTTGTCCGATCACTTCCATTGCTCCATGGGGAGGATCTGGTAACTGCTAAACCAGAAGTAGCAGGTATTTGTGATATTTCTTAGAGATGCAGAGGGAAGCCCCATTGGACATAGTTTCTTGCATTTTGCTGTAATTTATGGAACATGTGGATTTTTAAATCTACAGGTCATTACGTAAATAAAATACTGCATAAGACACAAACCTCTGGTTCCCTCAATCTCTGTCACAAGCCAACCAGCTGCCCCTCCCAATCTACTTCTACTCCCCACAAAGCACAGAACCAATACTGGAAAAAAATTATGTTATATTTTCTTACAGTTGGATAGCCATTCTCTTACTCTGATTTTGAGAAATTCAAAAGCATTAACTTTGAGGAACAATTAACATCTATTTCCAGTCCATTATTCCTTTTCAGGATAAAAGACAGTATTTCACAGGCTTTTAAACAGGATATGAAGATCCCATCAAATATCAGTGGTCTGAGCTATAGCTCTGGCACCAGGCACACTGCCAAAAATGTGACGAAGTTTAAAATGATCAATGCTAAATCATATTCCTCTTAAGAACAGTCTAGGCTGAGTGAGGCATACCTACTCATACACTCAGACCTCCTATCTGGGAAATTCATGGTTCTCTCCCAAGATGAAAATTATAGTTTTTTCACAACGTGTGGAAACTAGAAAGGCACTGCACATCTGAGGTAAAATGAAAACAATTTAGCTCTGTTGAATGCCACCCTCTGTTGTCGACTCCACACATCTGTGCATGTTTTCCTCATCCAAAACATCATTTAAATGTGCTACTTTCTGATGAAGATGTGGAAAATATGTCACAAACCTCAATGCATTCATTTTTTTTTATAGACAAGGGATCTAAAATTTGCTGTACATAGTTACCTCTTGTTTGAAGTCAGATAACATGTTTATGCTTTTCTCATCACTGAAATACCAAATATTTGGCTTGGAAATTTCCCACTTTTCTTTCTTTTTTTTTTTTAAATTGTACTTTAGGTTCTGGGGTACATATGCAGATCATGCAGGATTGTTGCATAGGTACACACATGGCAATGTGGTTTGCTGCCTCCATCCCCACATCACCTATATCTGGCATTTCTCCCCAGTTTATCCCTCCCTAACCTCCCCAACCCCCTGCTGTCCCTCCCTTGACCCCCCCACAACAGACCCCAGTGTGTGATGCTGCCCTCCCTGTGTCCACGTGTTCTCACTGTTCAACACCAGCCTATGAGTGAGAACATGTGGTGTTTGATTTTCTGTTCTTGTGTCAGTGTGCTGAGAACGATGGTTTCCAGATTCATCTGTGTCCCTACAAAGGACATGAACTCATTGCTTTTTATCTGGCTGCATAGTATTCCATGGTGTATATGTGCCACATTTTCCTTGTCCAGTCTATCGTTGATGGGTATTTGGGTTGGTTCCAGTTCTTTGCTATTGTAAACAGTGCCGCTATGAACATATGTGTGCATGTGTCTTTATAATAGAATGATTTATAATCCTTTGGGTATATACCCAGTAATGGGATTGTTGGGTCAAATGGAATTTCTATTTCTAGGTCCTTGAGGAAGTGCCATACTGTCTTCAACAATGGTTGAACTAGTTCACACTCCTACCAACAGTGTAAAAGTGTTCCTATTTCTCCACATCCTCTCCAGCATCTGTTGTCTCCAGATTTTTTAATGATCACCATTCTAACTGGTGTGAGGTGGTATCTCAATGTGGTTTTGATTTGCATTTCTCTAATAATTAGTGATAATGAACATTTTTTCATATGTTTGTTGGCCTCATATATGTCTTCTTTTGAAAAGTGTCTGTTCATATCCTTCTCCCACTTTTGGATGAGTTTGTTTTTTTCTTGTAAATCTGTTTTAGTTCTTTGTAGATTCTGGATATTAGCCCTTTGTCAGATGGGTAGATGGCAAAATTTTTTTCCCATTCTGTTGGTTGCCGGTTCACTATAATGATTGTTTCTTTTGCTGTACAGAAGCTCTGGAGTTTAATTAGATCTATTTCTCTATTTTGGCTTTTGTTGCCAATGCTTTTGGTGTTTTGGTCATGAAGTCTTTGCCTATGCCTATGTCCTGAATGGTTTTGCCTAGGTTTTCTTCTAGGGATTTTATGGTCTTAGGTCTTATGTTTAAGTCTTTAATCCGTCTGGAGTTAATTTAAGTGTAAGGTGTCAGGAAGGGGTCCAGTTTCTGCTTTCTGCACACTGCTAGCCAGTTTTCCCAACACCATTTATTAAACAGGGAATCTTTTCCCTATTGCTTGTTTTTGTCAGGTTTGTCAAAGATCAGATGGTTGTAGATGTGTGGCGTTGCCTCCAAGGCCTCTGTTATGCTCCATTGGTCTATATCTCTGTTTTGGTACCAGTACCATGCTGTTTGGATTACTGTAGCTTTATAGTATAGTTTGAAATCAGGTAGCATGATGCCTCCAGCTTTATTCTTTTTGCTTAGGATTGTCTTGACTATGTGGGCTCTCTTTTGGTTCTATATGAAGTTTAAGGTGTTTTTTTTCCAGTTCTGTGAAGAAGGTCATTGGAAGCTTGATGGGGATAGTGTTGAATCTATACATTACTTTGGGCAATATGGCCATTTTCACAATACTGATTCTTCCTAACCATGAGCATGGAATGTTTCTCCATGTGTTTGTGTCCTCTCTTATTTCATTGAGCAGTGGTTTGTAGTTCTCCTTGAAGAGATCCTTTACATCATTTGTTAGTTGTATTTCTAGGTATTTTATTCTCTTTGTAGCTATTGTGAATGGGAGTTCACATTTGATTTGGCTCTCTGTTAGTCTATTATTGGTGTATAGAAATGTTTGTGATTTCTGCACATTGATTTTGTGTGCTAAGACTTTGCTGAAGTTGCTTATCAGTTTAAGGAGATTTTGGGCTGAGATGATAGGGTGTTCTAAATATACAGCATGCCATCTGCAAATAGAGACAATTCAACTTTCTCTTTCCTAATTAAATACCCTTTATTTTTTCTTTCTTGCCTAATTGCTCTGGCTAAAACTTCCAATACTATATTGAATAGGAGTGGTGACAGAGGGCATCCTTATCTAGTACCAGATTTCAAAGGGAATGCTTCCAGTTTTTGCCCATTCAGTATGATATTGGCTGTATGTTTGTCATAAATAGCTTTTATTATTTTGAGAGATATGTTCGTTTGATAACTATTTTGTTGAGAGTTTTTAGCATAAAGGGCCGTTGAATTTTGTCGAAGGCCTTCTCTGCATCTATTGAGATAATCGTGTGGTTTTTGTCTTTGGTACTGTTTATGTGGTGGATTACATTTATAGACTTGCGTATATTGAACCAGCCTTGCATCCCCAGAATGAAGCCTCCTTTATCGTGATGGATAAGCTTTTTGATGTTCTGTTGCAATTGGTTTGCCAGTATTTTACTGAAGATTTTTGCATCTATGTTCATCATGGATATTGGCCTGAAGTTTTCTTTTTTTGTTGAGTCTCTGCCGGGTTTTGGCATCAGGATGATGTTGGTCTCATAAAATGATTTGGGAAGGATTCCTTCTTTTTGTATTGTTTGGAATAGTATCAGAAGGAATGGTACCAGCTCCTCTTTGTACATCTGGTAGAATTCAGCTGTGAACCAGTCTGGACCTGGACTTTTTTTGGCTGGTAGGCTATTAATTGCTGCCTCAGCTTCAGCCCTTGTTATTGGTCTGTTCAAGGTTTCAACTTCTTCCTGGTTTAGGCTTGGGAAGGTGCAAATGTCCAGGAGTTTATCCATTTCTTCCAGGTTTACTGGTTGAGGTGCATAGAGTTGTTTGTAGTAATCTCTGATTGTAATTTGTATTACTATGGAGTCAGTGGTGATTTCCCCTTTATCATTTTTTATTGCATCTATTTGATTCTTCTCCCTTTTCTTTTTTATTAATCTGGCTAGTGGTCTGTCTATTTTGTTGATCTTTTCAAAAAACCAGCTCCTGGATTTATTAATTTTTTGAAGAATTTTTTGTGTCTCTATCTCCTTCAGTTCTGCTCTGATCTTAGTTATTTCTTGTCTTCTGCTAGCTTTTGAGTTTTTTTGATCTTGCTCTTCTAACTCTTTCACTTTTGGTGATTGATAGGGTGTCAACTTTTTATCTTTCCTCACTTCTCTGGTGGGTATTTATTGCTATAAATTTACCTCTAGACACTGCTTTAAATGTGTCCCAGAGATTCTGCTACGTTGTGTCTTCATTCTCATTGGTTCTGAAGAACGTCTTTATTTCTGCCTTCATTTCATTGTTTATCCAGTCAACATTCAGAAGCCAGTTCAGTTTCCATGAAGTTGTGAGGTTCTGAGTTAGTTTCTTAATTCTGAGTTTTATATGATTGCACTGTGGTCTGAGAGACTGTTTGTAATGATTTCTGTTGTTTTGCATTTGCTGAGGAGTGATTTATTTCCAATCATGTGGTCAATTTTAGAGTAGGTGCCATGCAGTACTGAGAAGAATGTATATTCTGTGGATTTGGGGTGGAGATTTCTGTAGATGTCTATTAGGTCCGCTTGGTCCAGATCTGAGTTTAAGTCCTGGATATCCTTGTTAATTTTCTATCTCATTGATCTGTCTAATATTGACAGTGGAGTGTTAAGGTCTCCCACTATTATTGTGTGGGAGTCTAAGTCTCTTTGTATGTCCTTAAGAACTTGCTTTATGTACCTGGGTGCTCCTGTATTGGGTGCTTATGTATTTAGGATCATTAGTTCTTTGTGATGCATTGATCCTTTTACCATTATGTAATGTCCTTCTTTATCTCTTTTGATCTTTGTTGGTTTAAAGTCCATTTTATCAGAGACTAGGATTGCAACTCCTGCTTATTTTGTTCTTGATTTGCTTGATAAATCTTCCTCCATCCCTTTATTTTTAGCCTATGTGTGTCCTTGCACATGAGATGGGTTTCCTGAATACAGCACATCAATGGGTTTTGAATTTTTATCCAATTTGTCAGTCTGTGTCTTTTGATTGGGGCATTTAGTCCATTTATATTTAAGGTTAATATTGTGATGTGTGAATTTGATCCTGTCATTTTGATGCTAGCTGGATGTTTTGCCCATTAGTTGACACATTTTCTTCATTGTGTAGATGGTCTTTACCATTTGGTTGTTTTTGGAGTGGCTGGTACTGGTTTTCCTTTCCTTGTTTAGTGCTTCTTTCAGGAGCTCTTGTAAGGCAGACCTGGTGGTGATGAAATCTCTCAGCAAGTACTTTTCCATGAAGGATTTTCTTTTTCCTTTACTTATGAAGCTTAGTTTGACTGGATATGAAATTCTAGGTTGAAAGTTCTTTTCTTTAAGGATGTTGAATATTGGCCCCCACTCTCTTCTGGCTTGTAGGGTTTCTGCTGAGAGATCTGCTGTGAGTCTGATGAGCTTCCTTTTGTGGGTAGCTCAACCTTTCTCCCTGGCTGTCCTTAGCATTTTTTCCTTCATTTCAACCCTGGCGAATCTGATGATTATTTGCCTTGGGGTTGCTCTTCTTGAGAAATATCTTTGTGGTGTTCTCTGTATTTCGTGGACTTGAATGGTGGCCTGCCTTGCTAGGTTGGGGAAGTTCCTGGATAATATCCTGAAGAGTGTTTTCCAGCTTGGATTCATTCTCTCCATCACATTCAGATGTGATACCTTGGAGGAGGGGAGGTGTTCTGGTTTTTGGTGTTTTTATCCTTTTTGTGCTGGTTTCTTCTCATCTTAGCGGTTTTATCTACCTGTGATCTTTGTAGTTGGTGACTTTTGGATGGGGTCTCTGACTGGACATCATTTTTGTTGATGTTGAAGCTATTTCTTTCTGCTTCTTAGTTTTCCTTCTAGCAGTCAGGCCCCTCTGCTGCAAGACAACTGGAGGTCCACTCCAGACCCCACATGCCTGAGGATCACCTGCAGGGGCTGCAGAAGAGCAAGGGTTGCTGCTGGTTTCTTCCTCTACTATCTTCATCCCAGAAAGGTACCTGCCAGATGTCGGCCTGCTCTCCTTTATGAGATGTCTCTTTGGGTATACGGGAGTTGTGGGGTTGCTTGAGGAGACAGTCTGTCTCTTATAGGAGCTCAAGTGCTGTGCTGGGAACTCTGCTGTTCCATGCAGAGCTGCTGGGCAGGTACCTTTAAGTCTGCTACAGCTGAACTCATAACTGCCTCTTTTCCCAGGTGATCTATCCTAGGAAGGTCAGCTTTATTTCTAAGTTCCTGTCATGCTGCCACCTTTTTTCATAGATGCCCTGCCCTGCATGGAGTAGTCTAGTCACAGTCTGCCAGCAGAGACATTGCTGAGCTGCCACCAGCTCTACCCAGCTGCTGTGTGAACTGCCTTGGTAATGGGGGACGCCCTTCCCCCCACTGAGCTGGATGGTTCTAGGTCCAGCTGCACTTGCTGTGAAACTCTCAATCCAGAGCGTTTCAGATTGCTTGTTTTGTGGGGGTGGTACCCGCTGAGCCAGATCGCCTGGCTCCCTGTCTTAGCCCCCTCCCTTTCAGTTGAATGGACAGCTCTATCTCCCAGATGTTCCAGGTGCCAGTCCAAATGGTTGCCAGACTTGTGTGAGTTTCTGTGTGCTGACGAGACATTGGCTGAAATTGCCGCGCTGAAAAATCAAGGCGCTTTTCGGCCGGGGAATCTCCTGGTCTGTGGGCAGCGAAAACTTGTTTGGAAATGCAGTGAGCACTCACCCTCTGTGCTGTTCTCTCTGGGAACTGTACTCCAGAGCTGTTCCTATTCAGCCATCTTGGATCTCCCCCACTGGAAATTTCCCACTTTTCAAAGAACATTCCTTCTTCGCAGTGGTTAACCAGAACCTAGCGCACACATCCAGTGGGGAGACAATAAAGGCTCTAATGGCTGAATATAGCCAATGCAGCACAGAAACTCAGACCTCTTAGGGAGGCCTGAAAATGGTGTTGTCCTTCTCCATTTGCTGCTTGCTAATGAGGCCAAGGCATGTCCTCCTCTAAATCCTGACAGCCAATGATGGGCATGTGATTCATATTGGCTCTCTTCCTAGATGACAAGCAAGTTGTAAATTGTATTCCATTCCACTCTCCCTTGTTTATCTGCCGTGACAGTCCACTGCAGCTCTTGTGTAACTGGGAGGCCACAGGGCCTGTGTGACCTTTCTCAAGCTGTTCCCAGTTGTCATAAGTGTCTCTGTCCTTCTTATATTTTTCTATCTGTTGCTTCTTTTTAGATGTCTCTCTTCCTCTTTCCTTGATTTTCAGTTTTTCTCACTATATGCATCTCTCTCTCTCTCACGTTGCCTGTGTCTTGCAGTTTTGGTACCTTACAAACTGCTACTTCGTTTTATCCCTGCCTTTCTTTTCTTTGAAATCCATTTTTCATTTTTATTTTACAGTTTATTTGTATTTTTCCGGTTTGGTTTTTGGAAGAAGAAGCTCAGCACTTGACCCAGTAAGCTAACACTTTCAGAAAATATTGAGTGATGGAAAAGCAAATTAAAAAGAAATCTCCATTGCGTTCCTGTCTTCTTTCTTACTTGCTGCTCATTCTCTATGTCCTCATGTCTATTTCACTGTCCTCTTTTACGCTATGCATCTTCCTCTTAAGCATTACTTTCCCTAAACTTAGCTGCTATTTTAGGTCTTTAAATATCCTACAGTAGTCAGAATGGGACTGAGTACTGACCAGTGAGATGCTTACCACCAGAAATATTTTGCAAGTTCAGGCCTTTGAAAGAAACAACAGAACTATATATTATGTTTTATATGTCTATTTGGGAAACTTAAGACATATGTGGGCTTGGCAGAAACATCATCAACATTGGAGTAGTGCTCAATCATTCCCACAGAGAACAATCTTACAACCTATCACTGTCTTCTAGAAAATGGGTACCGATGCTGATGGAAAATAAATGGGAACAAGAAAGCTTTAGGAAATGTTTCCAAGTCTTCTGGGGAAGACTGAATTAATAAAAATTGTGATATTACTGGAGTAAGATTGACTATTTTTGTGTTGTAATATGCCATTGAACCATCACCTTTGCAACGCACTATCTGTAAATATAAAGGTATATTTAATAGACAAATTTTTTTTGATATTCAAGGCTTAAAGACTCAAATTTGCCTTTAAAATGTTTTCCTCCCAATACTGGCAGGAACATTTTTAGATCTCATTCTTTACCTTAAAATATGATTTTCAGCCCAGAAAGCTTTACTCTAATCCAAAATAAAATTTCTGTGCTACCAAACACCGGAGCAAAGATTAGATTCAACTCACCTTTGGCAATCAAGGCAGGGAGCTATTTTGTACTCCCTTCTTTTTCCCTACTTCCCAATACTTCCTATGGATGCTTTTCTTCTCTTAAATCTATAGAAAAACTGGAGGTGAGAAAGTCTGTACTCAATGAACTCTGCAGGTTTTATTGATGTAATCCTAGAGATGTTGCGTAAATTAAAAAATAGTACTTAGTTATCTTTGCATTATTTTTTCCTTTGAGGATAACTTCGTGTATTTACTGCTTAATTTTATAAAACTCTAAAGAACTTTTTAAAAATCACATCAGATAATCCAAACTATTCTTGTCTAAATAGAGTTTTGTGTCTTCTCAATTTACCAATAATTATTTTAAAATGAATTTATGGCCTAGAAGTCTCAAAGACCTAGTTATTCTTGAATTCGTTGATATTGACTAAAGGCGTATGCTGGTAGTTAAATATTTAGCAAATTTTTATGAGGCTAGACAACCCTGAGAGATTTCCCCTTGGGTTAAATAATAAGAAAGTAAAAAGACAAGTTCAACTGAATCAGAACCCTGATGACACATAGCTCTTGCTGACACTCTATATGCTGACAGCAATTTCTTGTTCCTTTTTTCCCAGTTCTTTTTGTCTTCCTATTTTTTTCTCTGTATTAAAAATGATGCTCATTTTGCCTCTAAGTGATGAAGGAGAAAGAAATGCCTGTTTCACAGATCAAAAGCCGGCATAGCTTTACAGCAACACTGGCTGAATGTCTTGTATCATAACTCTCTCTGGCTTTATCCATCATCGCCAACATTTTCTCTTTTGCAGCTTTGAGGGTGATGGGGATAGGTCATATATTATTAGTGGAATATAAAGAAACACAAGCGTATATAAGAAGCCCTGGTTTCAGAACCTCAATGCGCCAATATTGACACAAACTAACCCACAGAGACTCATAGTCTTCTAAGAGTATTTACTTATTTGCAAGTACTTACTGAGTTTCTACTATCTAACCTGTAGATTCCTGAAACAGTCTCCTAATTTGTCTCCCCTCTGCTTAGGTCTTCTTCAATCTATTCTCAACTCAGCAGTCAGAATGATCCTGTTACAAACTAAGTCACTCATTCAATTCTCTTCTCCAAAACTTCTCAGGCCATGCAGAGTAAAAGCATGGGTCCTGAGACACTTCCATGCATGCTCCTCCAGCATCTCTTGAGCCCAGCCCCTTTTAGTCTCCTCTCACTTGCTCTCCTCCACCTCAAAGATTTCCTCCTTACTTTTCAAAGCCACCAGGTGAGCTCCCACCTCAGAGCCTCTGTGACTGCCCTTCTCTCCACCTGTGGCTTCCCTCCTGTCTCTAGCCACAGTAGGACCTCTCCTGATGTCCCTATCTAAAATTGCAACCCCTCCCCCACGTTCCCTGTCCTTTTTTCTTATTTTATTGTTCCCCTTCGCACTTACCAATATCTGCCATATCATATATTTTTCTTATTTAATTTGTTTATTTTTTGTTTCCCACTAAACTGTAACCTCCATGAAGGCAGGGATTTTTTTTTCATTCTTATATCTAACGGTGCCTAGGAAAGTGTTTGGCACAAACACTAAATTAATACACTTTGGAATAATGAACTGGGGAAGGAAATCCAATAGCTAATAAGACCAACATGGTCACTGCCCATAAAGACATTGCAATCGATTGGGAAAGACCACACGCACTTAAACAAATACGCAATCATTTTAAAGTTCGGTAGGTACTATAAACAATGAACAAGATATTGAGGCAGAGGATAGCAGGAGAGCAGATGTAGCCTAGACTCAATGGTCAGGAAAGGCCTTCCTCTGGTAAGATTTGAAGGATGAGATCAAGCTAAACATGAGATGATGTTGGGATGGGGAGCAGTGAGCAATCGAAGAACAAGCGGAGTAGAGGGAACAGCAAGTGAAAAGACCTTGGTGTCCTGAGGTAGAGAAAACCTCAGTGTAATGAAATAATTGAAAAGACTGTTGAGGCTGGATCCAAGTTGTCTGAAGAGAAATAACATCATTGTTCACATTTATGGGGCTCTACTAAGATGCCAGACACTGTTTTGAGAGCTATTTCTAGATCTGCACATTAACTCTTCTAATAATCCTATGCAGTGGGTAGTATCACATTATCTGTTTTACAGGAGGAAACAGGGTATGTGGCTTCTAAGTGGTAGGACTGGAGTTCCAGAAATATTCCATGTGTAAACACGAAGTGCTTAAACACACTTCCTAGGATCCTCAACACAACCATTCATTTAAGTTAAATTCTACACGTAAATGGGCATGTTGAGGATCCAAGGAGGTGTGTTTAAGCACTATGTGCTTATGCACAGAATATTTAAAGATCAGGCAATATAGTTAATGGAATATATAGCCCATAGTCCTTTTCACCTGTGAAAAAAATGAAGCTAGGAGAGCAATATATTATCTCGACCTCACAAGGAGGAAGATTGGTGGTACAACTTTTACACAATTACAGAGACAAACAAGTGCAGTACAAGAATGAAAATCTATCTTGCCTTCCACTCCACAGGTTATCTGCCCTGGATCAATCAGACATGCCCCTGCACACTCACAGGCCAGTGCCCGCATGCTCTGGATGCAGGGGGCTGTGTGCACACAGGCACACACATAGCTTATTCTCAGCCACCTCCTTGAAATAACCAGGAATGCAATCCAAAAGGAGTGCTTTGTGTTTCTGAGAATCCTCAAAGAAGCTTTGAAAGACTTGAAGAGAAATGATCTTAACAAAAGAACAAAAAAAAAAAAAAAAAAAAAAACTTAAAAGTGAACAGAAGTTCTGAAGTGTGTGGGGGTGGTAAAAGCTTTCTTGGAGAGGAACAGTAAGGAGATAGCTAACTCAAAGGGACCAGAATAGCTTAGTGAGCCGAGAATTGAGGATTCTGTGACTTGGTGGTTCTGTGCCATAGGGAAACTGCTGGCTCCTGGGGAGAATGCATCTTACTCTGCTCCCTGGGCAGGTCCGGCTTCTGGACTTCCCTGGCCACACAGCTGGAGATTTCCACATCATATATTCTGCTTCTCTTAGAAAACTGAAGGACTGATTTTCTGGGCATTCTGACTGACCAGAGAGGGTTCTTTGTGAGATACACAATAGCTATCAATTCCTTTGTGCAGTGTGTTTTGCCAAGTTCCATGAGGGCAGCAGTCCCTGCTATCTTTGTGTAATTCTGGGCAGTCTGAGTCCCACAATTGGATTTACACAGCACCTGCAAGGTCTCACACCAGCCCCCTTGTTGGTAATAGCATTTGGCATATGTAGCAAGCATTCATTTTTATCATAGTGTTAATTGTTAACTGTGGCAGTAACAAGCCAAAAAAAGGCATAGACAGAAAAAAAGCCACGTCTGCTCAATTAAAAGGGGTAAATGGCTTGGCGGCACGGCAGGGTGCTGTGAACACAAAGAGCAGGTAGAAGAAGTGACCTGTGGTGTTGAAGTTTATTTGTTTGAACAGCTGAGAATTATCTCCTGACCCAAGTCACCTCCATAACAGGTGGCCCTTTCTGTCTGAGTCCCACAGCACTTGGTTTGAGAGTGTCCAATCTCATTCATGTGGAAAAGATCAACTCTTTTTTCCCTGTAAGGAAAAAAAAAAGGAATGTGACTGGCTGTTCAATTGTAATCATTCTCTGAGTCCCTTTGTGCAGAAAGGATACTTCCTCACCTGTTTCTCAGTTTCCACATCTGTAAAATATGGAAACTACTACTTGTTCTATTTCTCTTCAGGGGGATTTTTGGGAAAACCATATAGTAACAAAAAAAAAAAAAAAGAAAGAAAGAAAAGAAAAAGAATACATTACCAATGCTAAGTGCAAAGTCACAAAATCAGGTTAATAATATCTACAGGAGTAAAAAGTACAGTCAAGAACAATGTCATCAGATACTTTAAATTCGTGGCTGTGGATTATTTGCTGAGGACTCGTTTTGCTGTAGCTTCTGGTGACTGGGGGATACACTCCACATGAAGGGCTCTGGGTGTGGCATGGACAGATACCTCTGCTTCCATAGCAGCCTTCTAAACCTACCCTGCTGTTATCTGCTGGAGATGCAGCAGTGGGGCACCATCACTGTGGCAGGTGAAACACTCTGCCCCAAGGAGAGATGGAAGCCACCTCACATTGTAAGTCTCCTCTCCAAACACACTCGAGTCAGAGAAGTTTTTGTCTGTATGGTCTTGTCCTAAAATTGCTGGCTGTTCTCATCTTCTTTTCCCTTGGCTCAGAGCTAGCCCTGAGAGAACCCTACAGGGTGATGTATATCAGACTATGGGCACGTTCTGGCTCTGTGGTCTGATAGGCTGTCTATGGGTGTACCCAAAAGACATGTCTGATTACACAGACAGTGCCAGAGAAAAACAAAACACTTTCAGTTTAGGCAAAGTTGAGAAACAAACACTGTTGATGGTCACAGATTTAAAACAGAGTATGTTAGATAGATAATAGGTAAAATGCATTGACCGTTATGGACATAGGCTGTGTGGCTGTCTACCCTCATTGCTTAAAGCACCGTGTGTCCAGAGATCTAAGTGTCATTAGAGGTATTTACAAATCCATCACATGTACAGATTTTTTACTTTGCAGAGCAAGTAAAATAAGGCCAGCGTAAGAGAGACATGCTGAGAACCCATGCTGCTTGAAGAGAAAAGCCCTCATTTGTATTCCTAAGCCCTTTGCCTTGAATTGCTGATGTCCCCAAACAAAAAGAAAGCTCCTGGTTTCTGTTCTGGTAAATTAAAAAGCCCTTTAGTTTAACAGCAAAGCATCTGTCTACCTTGTTATACATATGGCATCTAACCAGAATGCAGGAGGCCAGAGCAGAGGGGAGTAAAGAAAGTAAAGATATTGGGGTAGAGAGCTAAGGGAAGTACTAAACGTAAGATTTGAGGAATAAATTAGTAAGGAGGCCGGGCATGGTGGTTCACGCCTATAATCCCAGCACTTTGGGAGGTCGAAGCGGGTGGATCACGAGGTCAAGAGATCGAGACCATCCTGGTCAACAAGGTGAAACCCCGTCTCTACTAAAAATACAAAAATTAGCTGGGCATGGTGGCGCGTGCCTGTAGTCCCAGCTAGTCAGGAGGCTGAGGCAGGAGAATTGCCTGAACCCAGGAGGCGGAGGTTGCAGTGAGCCGAGATCGTGCCATTGCACTCCAGCCTGGGTAACAAGAGTGAAACTCCGTCTCAAAATAAATAAATAAATTAGCAAGGAAATAAATTTTACAAAAGAAAGAGAGGCATAGCAAATGAGAATCAGGGAAGCTAACAAAAAGGTAATATCCAAAAGAGGAGCAAGAAAGAATAAATGGGAAAGATGTGTAAAAGTGAGATAAAGTTGGTTGACGATGAGAAAAAGAGGATAGTCCAGCAGCAGATACAGAGCAGCTGGGGAGAAAGAAACAGATTCTGATCTATCCTGAAGTCTGGATGAGCTCAGTTTCAGGGCTGTGATAATATTCACAATGGACTGAGCTTTGCTCTCGGGGTTTATGATCCTGGCAGAACCACTTGATTGAATCATGATTCTCCAATTGATCACTTCGTATCAGCAATCTTTGCTTCTACGACTCATCACCACTCAGAACCTCTCACAAAGAAGCTGTCGCGCCTTGAGTACTTTGGTGATATCAATTATTTTTTAAAGAGTATATTAAAACTTAGATAACCCCTGTTGACATTCCATAAGAAAAGAAATGCCCTAGATACCAATAGCTGTCTGTGATATCCTGTGATAGAAAGGTAATAAAACAAAGTAAAAATAAGGAGGCATGCTAGACTGTACCTCTATTTCTTTGCTGAACTAAGCCATAGGTCTGTTAAGAATTATGCTGCAGTTGGCATGTCCAGTTGATATTTACTTGTGAAATCATTGTCGGCTCTTACACAGCTCATTCTTGACTCTGATGTGTCAACTTTCCAATCTAAATAAAGACCTTTGGGGTGGTAAGAGATGTGGTAATTCTGAGTATGCTTTAGAAGTCTTTAGGCAGCATAGACCTGACTTAAAGCAAGCTAGAAAGGTGGAAGACAAGACTCTCTTTCAGCTTAGGCTCATTCTCAGAGCAGAGGCCCTGCCTCCCCTTCCCCCACACAAAAAATATCCAGCCTGGGTGGAAGGAGCTGGCTCTAGCACAATCGAGCAGATTATTCACCAGTTTCAATTATCTGCACTAATGCTCCCCTTCATTGGTGAGGGTAATTGAGAGTTGAGTGTATTTACGAGGACAGGGCTATAAAGCCGAAATAATTTTACAAGGTGTGGTGCAGAAATGAAAATGTAGAAAAAGAGTCGGTCTAGACAATGCCTTTTGAAAACGTATTTCACATAACTCTAGCTAGATTGCTAGGTCCTGAGGGGAGGATGGGTATTTCAGAAGAGCTATTAGAAGTGCTATTAGGTTTTAGGAGATTTTTGTGGAGTTATCGAACGTATCATATTTTAAGTTAGGATGAGGGTATTATCTCTGAATCCAATTCCTTTGTCTCCTTCTATTTCCAAACCCACTCTGGTCTTCATCCTGCTGTGGTGCGCTTGTTCCCAGGAGCAATCTAGCATCCCAGCGGAAAGTGGCCGACCTAAATGTGGCTCTCCAAAGACAAAAAATTTATTCTGGGCATTTTATGATGACCCAGATACAGTATGATATAAAATAGAATATATTACTGTGGGTCTCATAATGCCTATTTCAAGGTTTTCTAACCTAGTATCTACTTTCTCATAATGTCTATTTCAAAGTTTCCTAACCTAGTATCTACTTATAGTATTATTATTTTTAGGTCCTGCTTCTCCCTTTACAAGGAATAACGACCATATGTGGCCAACATATTTGACTTTATTACATTAACTCTTAAAACTCTAATTCCTCTTTAGATCATATAAATCTTTTGCCTTTCTCATTAACTCTCAAAATAAGAAGTCAAAAGTTTTGTTGATGATATAGTTTGATTTTTTTTAAGTATACAAATGACATCTGCTTTCAAAAATATTGAAAACATTGGGCTTATAACTTCTTGAAATACCAATTAGTTTGGTGAGAAAAGTAAATGGTAAGCATGAACTTATCAAAATTACAACTCCTTGTTTGTAGCAGGACAGTTTTCTGTGAATGATATTGAATTTATAATGTCCATTGGTAACGATAATGAAATAAACTACGTGCATTTCCCCTCAAGGCCTCTGCACAGACTCGGGCCTCTCTTCTGCGTATGGCTGGCTCTTTCTCATGCTCTGGATCTCACCTTGAAGTCACCACCTCAGGGAAGCCATCTTTGACTCTCCTGCCTAAATAACATTATTCTCCACCTCAGCACTCTGCCTGTCCTTCATAGTACTTGTCACTGTTTCAAGTTGTTTTATTTATTTGCTGGTTTAAAATGGGTCGATCTCATGACTGCGCTGTAAATTACATAAATTGAGGATCATGTTTCTCACGTTCGCTTTTTCATCCCTAGTGCTAGCAATGACCTGACATGTCACATAGTAGATGTAAAACTAACATCTACTTAAATGAATGCATCAATGAATGATGCCTGGTTTATCAATGTTATGTACACCTCTTTTTTCACCATTACCTACTCGAAATCCCATAAGTAATTAGAGGTTACTAGGTTTTTATCAGAGAAAAGAGAAAACTCTTAACTTTCATAAACACTTGAAATATTTCTTTTCCTCTAGTACTACTGCTAATAATAACTACGGCTGCTGAGTGGTTGGTGTTTTCCAGGCACCTCGCTTTATGAGCATTCCTCTATTTAATACTCACAACAAACCTATAAAGGGAACTTTTATTATCCCACTTTACATGTAAGGACATAGAGAGTTGGTGAGGTTAATGAATTTGCCCATATAAGCTATTAATCAAGGACAGACTGTAATTTAAACTCAAGCCTATCTGGTGCCAAAGCTGACTCTCTTATCCATTGCTATCTAGGATAAATTAAAAATTTAGTATTGTAACTATCTAATTATATGTATCATACATATTTACTACTTGATGTAAAGTGTTATTAGAAAAAAGGGGATCTTCCTTCTCATTTTTTATCTTCCCATTCCTCCCCACATTTTCATTAATCTATTAACACATATTCTTATAGAACCGAGTATAGTAATCTGTATGAATGTGCATTGATAAATGGTTCTTTGAGTGAGACTCCCAAAGCAGCATATGACAAGGTACATATTAACCTTTAGTGGGATAAAAAGTTGAATTTCCCAATTTATCTTGCTGCTAATGGCAAGTATCAACACTGTCATAGAGTATGTATATAAACAGGTGTAGTTAACCGACACCCTCCTCTATCCCCAGAAATGTTTAGGTAAATTTTTATCCAGGAATACTAAAAGCTCCAAAACCAAGAAAAATCATCCTGGAAACTATATTTATTATTTATTTATTTTAAAATTAAGTAAAATTAATTAAGTGTGAACCCATTCACTGACCCTAAGGAAAACAAGAGAATATTTTTTAGAGGGATTAGGTTTTCATTGGGAGTTCTTCTCAAGGGCCCTCTAATATTTAGAGATATATATTTAATATATCTCTAAATATTATTAATAACCCCATTGGATCTCACGGCACACTTCATCACAATTTCATCTGCCGAATACAAAAATTTTTTGACAAGTTAAATTATATTTCCTCACCTAGAATATAGAAATTAAAATATTTACTGAGTATCAAACTCTCAGAAGTTTAACAAAAGTCCTCATGACCTGGATATCTTTGTAGGATGTCTCATGCACAGCACGCAATAAGACTCTGTACACAATCAGACAAAGGAAATGTTTGCTGAATGGAATTTCTGTAAGGAGGGATTCATGTCATAGCAGGATTTCCACTGCAAGCCTATTTTAAGACAGAAAATATTTACCCTGTCTAATCAACCAAAAGATCAGGGTATGAATTTTTTTTTTAATCTTTACTGATTTCTACTAGGAGGCACCATGTATCATTTGTCAAATCTTCTTAAATTTTGCTTGGGTTTATCAACACAAGCAAAATAAAAGATTTGACAAATTATATATGGTGAAATCTAACCAAATAGCCCATCAGAATAATGGGACCTGAAAATTCTCTTTTGCACAATAGTCTTATTTTTGCCCAAATTATCGATTTTTTGCTTTGAATACTAGATATTAAATGACTAGAAGAAACAGTGTGAAGACATATAACTGTCGTGCTGTTCAAATTAACTGCTGATACAGTCATTGTAATAATTGCTTCCATTCTGAAAGCGGCTCTGCAAACATTCTTACCACAAAAAAAGACATTTTAAAAAAAATACATTAAAAACATTCTGAATACTAATGTGTGTGTGTACATTTTAAAATATTACTGAATGGTACTTCATCCTTAGAAAAAAAGGTACTATTACTTATCTAAGGAACAGGGTAATGTAATACATACGGTTAATTGGGAAATAATTATGATTCATACAGTGATCTGGACAGTTCTAAACAATGACTTAATGTTTTTCTGTGAAGTAACTTTTAAATAATGAAGTTATTAGAATTTACTTGATTTCTGGCCTACATTTGCCAAGAAAAAAATCCAAACTTAATTTTTGAGAGCAGATGTTGCAATAAACTGAAAGATAAAATCTTTTCAAAGGTAGAAGTGATAGTGTTTCACAGTTTTTCTATAGTGTAAGTTAACAAACGAACTAAAAAATAAGCTTATAAACAGGATGGCAGTGAGCTACTAAATATAAAGATTTAGCTATCCTGTACTAAAAGAGCATTTCTTATATTACTTAATTGTTTTGAACTTACTGTTTCTTACCTAACAGTTTTATTTATGAACCGATAATGAATCAGATCTCCTTCCACACTTCAGTGATCAAAACATTTTCAACTGAAATATTTTTATGCATATAGACCAGAGGAGGCAGTTACTGAAAACACATACTTTCCTGCAAAGAAATAATGCAATAACTGTTGAAAACAATGCCGGCAACTAGTGTTTTCCTTGGCTGCTAAATGGTATGACCAGTGTCATAGGAGAAGATAAATATTGTGTGCTCATTCACTTAACATTTTTAGTACCTACTCTGATCTAAAGTGGGTGCCCTGCCTGGGAATTTCATATTGCTAATGCTTGCATTAATCAACACAGTCTCTCACACATGTGCACACATGGATACCACAAAAAAAGAAAGAGAGCTCTGGAAGTAGAACTAAAATGAATTATTTGGGGACAGACATATTTCTAACTTCAGAAACTCTATCTTTCTTTTGAAATGTTAAAGCGAATGGTATATTGATTTTTGCAGCACACCTGCACTTTTCACTGATTGGCATCAGGGTTGTGAAGGCATCCATTAAGTGAGCTCAAAATTTTCTCCTACGTGTAAACAAAATCCACAGTTTTAATCAAATTTGATGTACTCTGGCCTATATGTGTTTTCAGAATGGACTATGGTAACGGAATTGAAAGCATATATTACAAAGCCCTTCACCTTTCAGATCTCCTGAAAGCAAAGATTGTCAGAGGTATTGTCCATGTATTCTTTTAAGTCACCTCTAAGGAGGCAGCAGGGGCATGGGGAATCAGATTTGCATTTCAGAGCTGGAGCCAACATCAGGTTACGGAGATATGATGAATTAAAATACATCTACATCTGAAGGACAATGAGATCCTGTGGCACAGGGGTTTATTTCTTAGTGTAAAAAGAGCAAGAGTTTCAGGTGTTCACATCTCAAGGTCCCATCTCAGAAGATTCCCAGCAAGGAGGTAAAATGCTGCCTGAATACTGATAAATTCTCCTTGTCCAAAAGTGACGAAGGTTCTATTCCTAACAAAAATACTGTTAATGGAACTCAAGCAGTATTGTTTGTTTGTTTCTCAAGTTCAGGGAGTGCGAAGGCTCTGGCAGTTTTACTGAACACACTTTACCAGTAAACTTAATACTGTGAAAGATTGTTTCAGTATAATTACTTTTAGTTCATTAATAAAAAGTACATGTATTTTAGTATACAGACAATTAACTTTCCCTAGAACTTTACTGATTCTTTTGCTGTAGACAAGAAAAGGGTCAAATATTGTCAACAAGACTATATAGGGAGAATCAGTGAAAAGAATAGTAAGTGTCCAGGTAAGAGGAAGGAATTTTGGAGTTCATCCAAGAATGACAGGGATATGGCACAGAATCAGGGGAAAGATAAGCTATATATACTAACCTTTTGTTTGTTTGTTTGTTTGTTTTGAGACAGAGTCTCATTCTTGTCACCTAGGCTGGAGTGCAATGGTGAGCTCTTGGCTCACTGCAACCTTCACTTCCCAGGTTCAAACGATTCTCCTGCCTCAGCCTCCCAAGAAACTGGGATTACAGGCACCTGTCACCATGCCCAGCCAATTTTTGTATTTTTAGTAGGGACAGGGTTTCACCATGTTGGCCAGGCTGGTCTTGAACTCCTGACCTCAGGTGATCTGCCCACCTCAGCCTCCCAAAGTGCTGGGATTACAGGTATGAACCACTGCACCCGGCCTATATAACAACTTTTTATGAAGCCAAGGCAACACATGCAAACTCACACTGTTCTCAGCTTTCTTATTTATTAAACTTGGATGATTATATCTGTTCAACAATTATGAGAAATTTGTTAATGCATAATTATTTTTACGATGACATTTCCTGTGATCCATATAAAATGTTAAGATACTCAAAGTGTGCCCTCTCATTAACACTATGCTAAACCTATGATCTAGTGAATACTGGGGAGAATAGTGTTCCCAGAAGACACCCCTTTCCTCTAGAAACTGTTGGACAGCCATACAGTATTTGTGAAGAAGCAGATAGACAACCAGGTTTGGTATCCTAAAATCACTTTGGTTCATAGCTATTAATATGTAATGATAATTTCTTGGAGTAGGGGAATAAAATGAGACACAGTTTCTTCTTCCTGTTTCTAGGGGAACACAATAGCCTTATCTTTATATTAAGCTACCTTGGGTGTAAGTATCAACTTCCTGTATTTTGTCTTTACTTTTCCACCCATGCAGATTAATGTTGAGATAGTCTTAACCTAACACACACATGTGCACACACTCACACACAAACATGCATATTGTACTCATCCATACAAACGTGTGATCTTATCAAGGTCAATTTAAGTTTTTTTTAAAGTGTCATAATATTTATGTTATTTGTATTTTTATGTGTCTTTTTCCCCCTTTGGAACGTAAGCTTGACAAAGGCATTGGTGAGATCTGAATTTATCCATTCTGTTTTATATAACTATTTCATTTCATGTATATTTTTACTCACAATTAGCATACTTAACTTCTTATAGATATCTCTATGAATGTCCATCTGACTCTCTCATTTTCAGGTTCTTAAGGGCTGAGATTTTACCTTTTTCAATTATTCAATCTGAAAACCAAGAACAGTATCTTACATATAATATACACATAATAGCTGGGTGTGGTAGCTCACACCTATAATCTCAGCACTTTGGGAGGCTGAGGCAAGTGGATCACCTAAGGTTGGGAGTTGGAGACCAGCCTGACCAAAATAGTGAAACCTCATCTATACTAAAAATACAAAAAATTAGCCGGGCATGGTGGCAGGCACCTGCAATCCCAGCTACTCAGGAAGCTGAGGTAGGAGAATACCTTGAACCCAGGAGGTGGAGGTTCCAGTGAGCTGAGGTCATGCCATTGTACTTCAGCCTGGGCAACAAGAGTGAAACTCCATCTCAAACACACACACACACACACACACGCAATAAATATGTCTATGACTGAATTATATATATATAAAATCACTACATAATAAACTGATTCTTTGGAGAGTGATTTTCATACACAATAAGGATATAATGATGATGTTTACCTGTCCAGACTTTACAGTACCAAACTTGAGGTATGGAGAGCAGTGCTGGGAACACACTGGTTAAATGTGTTGGTGAGAACCCTAGCTCAAGAAAGCCATTGTTCCCTTTATCTTTCTGCCTGGTTGGACAACTTTTGCAAAATCTGGCCCTGCGTTCTCCCTGGCTTTCATTTAGAGGTAAAATTAAACACTGCTTTCAAGATTTTCTAGGATAATTTTAATTTTTAAGATTAAGATATTAAGACCTATTCATTCTTTCAAGACAAAGTTATTGACAGACATTCCCAGTGAGACCAAGCCGACCAGCAGGGTTGTAGGTTGTAACCATGCAAATCCTCCTTCTTTTAGCCTCTTCTCCTTAAGCCCACTTCCATCCACAGACCACAGATGCAAGGACTAAGAAGAGGGAGGGAAAGGGCTAATAAATCACAGAGCAAATGATACACAATGAATGGAAATAAAGTGCTGATTTCCTAATGAGAAACATATGGTTATGACTATGTAATAAATATCAGAAAATTCTGTTTCATGGGTCACAATTAGTCATAAAATTCCTGGAGTAAAGAGGAAGCTAAGATGCAATTTAATCTTATAATCTAAAAGTCTGAGGATCTACCTTTCTCAATGGGGCCGTCTTGTTAACAAACTAGATCAGGTTTCTTTGTGTAGCATTCACTTGATTCTATGTAAGGCTTTCCACCAACTGATAAAATGGGTCACTGGAAGATGAATAAAGAGAGAATCATCAGCTGCTCCACCAGGTCAGAAGCATGTTCTTTAACTAAAAGGCCAGATGGCTTTTATAAATTAAGCACAAAAATCTCTCATTTATGCATTTTTAAAGTAAAGAGGTAAGGAGCTACGTCTTATACTTCTTTTTAATTTTTAACTCCGCCTATTATATCTCTTGACCAATGGTTGAGAGTTACCCAGTTATAATAAAGTATATACTTATCTTTAGTTAGGCTATTAGACTCTGTTTATATAATAGTGACAGGTATTAAGGTCCAGAAAAAAAATTTAGGGTTCTGGAGCCTAGGGTTTGCCTACACATCGGGTTCCTTCTTCATTGGTTCACATATGCTCCTGCCTATGGCTTATTATTTGCTGAGTCTAAAACTCATTCCTTGTACTTACACGCCATATTTAGAGAAAAAAATGTTAGGACTTAATACACATGGGCCCTATGTTGATGAAAAAGCTTGGTTTTAAGTGCATGTTATTGTTCCTATGAAAACTACTACACTTTTATGTTCTAGTTCACATATAAATAGTTCATTCTGCTTCAATAAGTGGGACAACTCACATCTATGTTGCACACTCAACACACACTTACTGAGGACCACTATGCCTGGCCTCATGCTAGTAACTAGGAATATAAGATAAAAAGACAATTCCCTTGCTTTCAAGGAACTCACATTTTATAAAACTTTGGATTCTTAAAATGGGTTTCAGAGGTTCCAAGGTCAAATCCAAAGAATAAGAGTTCAAGAAGAACAAGACCATGAGAAAGGAAATATTGATCCCATTTGCATTTAAAAAGCAGGAACAGTCTCAATCAACTCATTAGGGGAAAGGAATGTATCTTGTACATCTTTGAGATGTTGCAACTTGCTCTCTCCCTTCGCCACCTCACCCTTTGTCAAACTCTGTTTTTGTGTTGAATTGGCAAGAAAAATGGCTGGAGGACTGGAAGAAGTTGAACTACTACCACTACTACTACTAATTCTTCTTCCTCCTCTTCTTCTTCCTCCTTTCTTCTTCTTTCTCCTTCTTCTTGTTCTTTCTTCTTATTATCATTGTTCTCTTCTTCTTCTTCTTCCCCACACCCCATTGGGGGGAGCTCAGGAGGGTTGGCTGGCAAACAAAGGATTAAATCCTAGGGATGTGGATAAAGGGTGCACTGGAGCTGCCTTGGGGAAAAATGTGGTCTCTCACGTTCCATGGACACTTTGTTCACAGAAAGGACAACTGCTAGAAATAAACAAAAATGGACAATTAATTAAATTCATTGTACACCTTCTAGCATATTTGAAGCTCCATGATGCCAGATGCTTACATCATTTAATCCTCAAAATGATCACATGATAGATCCATTTTACAAATGGGGAAACTGAAGTTTATCCTGGAAATTAGTTGAGATTAATCTCTATTTGATTTGATTCCAAAATTTATCTTCTTTTTGCAATTTTGGTGACTTCGAAATCACGCTGTTATCTTGAAAAATAAGCCAGACATTTAACATAGTCTGTAGATCCATGGAAAACACAAAAGAGTTGCCCAACATAGTGCATACACACTTACTCTCTGGTATCAGGAGATACTGACAGTTCAAACATGATAAGCCAGCCTAAATTAGGAAACTGTCCTTAAATAGGTGACCAGGGTTTTCTTCTAAAGGAAAAACGCTATTTCAGTATTTCTTGAAGAATGCAGTAATCCAAATCAACGAAAAGTTGTCCTTGTGGAAGAAACATCATATATAATTTGAATGGGTCTAAAAAATGTGAAAATGGAACACTGGGATATTTTTAAGGAAATTTTCTTTCAACCTAGTACACTCATGAGAGTGATTCATTTTCATCTGGAATCAAGGATGAATGCAAACTTGCCCTTTCACTGAAATGGTTTGACATACACCTACAAAGAGCTCAAGCCCTCCTTGGCTTGACAGGTTATGGTGGAGTGGCCATCCTCAGAGGAAATTCTCACAGCTGTTTGTAATTGCAAAGGTCCTGCTGCGAGACTGGAAGGATGCCAGTGAAGGCAAGCCTCAACATTCTTCTGTGGTACGCAAGCTGCTCTCCAGGGTCTAGGAGAAACAGAGTCCAAGGACTGAAGCTTCAGGAATGGAAAAGGAGTTCATTCTTTGGGCAGTTACCTTAGGTAAAAACAATAGTTTCTTCTCTTTTTCACTGTTCTCATGTAGCTGTTAATCTAAAAGTCCCCAGAGGAAGCCAAATTTGTATCCTACTCCATGCTCTGTATATTCACAAATGAATGATTAGATGGCCTCACCAATGTCCTTCCTGCTTATCTGCCTTTCCAAGGTAGTCCTGAGCAGCATAGGAGAAGAAATAGAGACGAAAATGTGGAGCCTCAGGTTTGCAACCTGGCTGGGCCAGGATGTCTTTTCAGGGATCACTAGTTAGAATATTAGTTATAGATTTGCATAATTCTGAGATGAGAAAGACTTTTTTTCAGAATGGCACCAAGGTCGAAAAATAAGGTTAGAAATCCAGATCAGGAAAAATGGAAAAGAATAATAGATTTAGAAACATAAATATGTAAGCTTTCATAACAGTAAAATATAAATAAGCAGTCATATGAACAGACTTTATAAGAAAATTATGTACTGCTAAAGCAAATTAAAAGTAAAAAAAAATAGAAATTGGAAAAAGCTATTTTTCCCATTAAGTCTTAATGATAAAAGCAAATGATTTCCCTTATGTGATAAAGGTGTTGCCAGCATTGTAAATTGGTCCAAGCTTCCTGAGGCAGATGTGGCAATACTTACCAAAAGTTTCAAAAACAGGTGTAACATTTGGGTGAAGTAATTTATATTTCTAAAGATTTATAATAAAGAAGCAATTAGGAATGTTCACAAAGAATTAGTTGTGAGAATGTTCTTTGTATTGTTGCTCATATGTGGTGGTGGTGGGGAGTGAACCTAATGGTCAAACGATAGGATTTGAGTAAATAAGCTTTGTTTTTTGTTTTTTAAGAGACGGAATCTCACTGGAGTGCAATAGCATGACCATAGCTCCCTGTGGCCTTCAACTCTTGAGCTCAAGTGATCTTCCCGCCTGAGTCTCCCAAGTAGCTGGTATTAAAGGTGCATGCCACCATGCCTGGTTAAGTACATTTTTTTCAGGTCCCTGTAAAGTCTAGTATGATTAAATACATTTTATAGCCATCTTTACAACAGGATACTCTGTAGCTATTAAAAGACAGTGCATATCTATTCACATACAATTATGTTAATTATGTAACATTAAATGAAAAAATCCATTTGCAAAATTATGTATATGGTAATTTAGTTTATGAATATGTACTAAACGTGAAAAAATACACACCATAATTTTCACACTAGTTGTCAGTGGCTCATGGAGTCAGAACCGTTATGTTTGAGAAGGGGATTCCTCTTTTTGTTAATATGCCTCTCCTAGTATTTATATAACGTGTATATGTTACTTATTTTTTTAAATGTTAAAAGTAAAATTCTTTAGGATTTAGTTTGGAAAGAAAATCAACAATAGTGATTTTTTCCCCCCTGCTGGCCTTATAGAAGTATAAGTCTTTATGTGCTTCTGTGGAGGAAAAAAACAAGCAAAAGTCCACCTTCTAGTAATTCTAGTTAGAATGAATAAAACCCTACAGTTGAAGCATAAGCAGGTCACAGATTTGACATATTATAAAGAGCAGGCTCTTTAGAGACATGAGGTCCTGGGTCTAGCCTCTGTGCTTTACTTATATGAAAACTTGAAAAAGTAACAGAAATTCTCTGAGGCTTGTTTTCTACAAATGTGATAAGAAGATAATAATGCTTATGGCACAGGAAAGTGAGAATTAAATGGCAATGTGTTAGGAAACATCTGTTATGTAGTAGGTGCTCAAACAGTTTTAGCTTCCTTGTTTCCCCTTGTAGTCTTGTTTAAAGCATCAAAACGAGAGCAGAACATTGGTACTGCCATGTGAGCGAGGGGAGACTGATTCCTCATGGACCGAGGCAGGTTCTACTAAGGAGCAGGGTGAGTGCTGTGAGGCCCAGGACAAAGATCTGTCTCCCTGCAACCCTCTCCTCCCCCAACACACCCGACTCCTGTATTAGCATTTGCTAGGTTTCTCTAATTTTCCTTTTTATATTTTTCTTCTTTTCTGTCTGATGTTCTTGAATGTTGGGAGACAGAGATGGCCCTGGGACTTCTATGTAATGAAAAGAGAGTAAAAGTAAAGACGCTGATGCTGGCTGGAGCTTGGGATGGCCATTGGCTAAGAATCCTGAAAGAGCCTAGACAAAGAATCCTTGGAAATTTCATATAAATATGCAAGGTTCAGGGAAGCACCAGTAAATATTAACTTACAATCCTCCCTCTCTCTCTCTCTCTCTCTCTCTAATAGTTTGTTTTCCTTTTCTTTTTCTCTATATTTTCTCCCCCTCCTTCTTCTTCCACTTTTCTTCTTCCTTCTCTCTTTCCCTCTTCTCTCCCTTCTCTCCTCCTCTTCCTTATGCTCCTTCATATTCTTGTTCAATATAGGGGGTAATTTTATTTGGATAAAATAAAATTATCAGATTATTCTATACTTAGGGCATACCATCATCTTCTCAAACTCTGTGGGGCAACATTCTCTACAACAATCACTTGTCTTATACTTCTTGCTAAGGCTAATTAAAGAAATATAGAAGTTACAGTTATAGTCAGTTATAGTTTGTAAATTCTCATTAGCAAATCACCAACCCAGGGGACAAGAACAGGCTAGGAGCATCTCTACCAAAAATCTAAGGAATTGCAATCCATGTAAAGACACTACGTAAGTGTTGTGTGTGTTATATTCTTTACAAATTAGAGTCCTCTCTGCTGGATTGAGATTGGGCTAATGAAGTCGGAAAATAAAGATTAATTCTTTTCCTGGTGCTTTTAATAAGGAAAGTCGTCTCAATCATTTAATAAAAATCAACTAAATTTATTACCGCCTACATTAGGAATATAGTGACACAGAAGAAGAAAAATAAGTCTTGGATAATGATAAGACTTATTTTTCTGGGCAGATAGCAGACATGAAATTGCAAACAAAATATGCCAAAATAGATTTATGAAATGAGGAAGAATGAGTCTCGGTAACTGAAAGGAATTAGAAATGACAGAGGAAGGGGAGATACATAGCTCTCTCTTGGTTGATTATCTTGCACTGGGGAATTTCTATGAGAATGGACCTAGGGAAGTACAACTTATCCTGGCTGGATGACTTTAAGAGGCAATTTCCATACAGAACTAGATTCCTCAGTAACCAGAGGAAGTATGGTAGAAATTTGTCTGGATGGCACAAACTGGAATGTCTGTTATGAGCTGATTTACTCTGACTAACGTTCAGCTTGAGCGGTAGGATTTTGCTGCTATTCACCCACATCTCCAGTTTGTTCTAGAAGTAGCCTAGAAACCTTCCATTTAATGACTTATCTGTCCCATTTTGTCTCAAATACATAGAAGGGAAAGAAGGAACATTATTTTAGTGAGAGGTTCTGTCATTTTTGTTTATATTGAATTTGTACAGAAGGTAACACACATAACACTTAGGTGATGTCTATATGGCTGGCATTTCATTCAATTTCTAGTAGAGATGCTTCTGACCTGTTCCTGTTCCCTGCCAAACCAATTCTGAGAGTCTGATTAAGGCAACAGTGTCTTGAGGTCAAGATTCTACATGCCACTATTGACTAATTAAATATCACAACATCACAACACAACAGCTAAACTTCCTCTTTGTAGCTTCAGAGACCCCATGGCACAAGACTTTCCCCTAAACAATATAAACTTGATAAATAAAGTGCGGTGCATATAATTGAGTATCTATCTTGAAATGCTTCTAAAAAGTAGAATATCAATTTAAAGCATTACAAATAAAGTAAATTTGTTAGACTTCTTAATACACATGCCTCTGATAGACTGCCACCTTCTCCTTTAATGATAAGTGTCTATTTGCCTCACCCCCCAGGAGCTGTTTGTTCTTGAGTAGGACCTATGCTTAAATTTGTACCTGCCATTGCTGACAACTACTACCAAATCAGTCACTCTTACTAAGTTAGTATCTTCCCAGAGAAAAAGGCACTGGGTTTTCTTCATCATCCAATCCATCTCTAGAGGCAGCTTTCAGTGTCTATCAACTTCTATCATTAAACTGAAGTTTCTTCTGCCTGAACTGCACCCTAACCTCATTCCTTGGTGAGGGCATCCCATATCTCACCCAGTCATGCTCAGACGAATGTCACAGATCTCTAATTCAACTCTTATGTGATTGTGATGGATGAACAAACGAAGTGAATTTCCCGACAGCAATCTTGGGCTTCCGGTCTTTGACTCTCTGATGTGTGGGCCTCTCCTTCTGCATATTTACGTACAATTAGCAAGAAAGCAGGGCTTTCACATTTATTTTGTTTCTTTGTACATAAGATAATTTTAGTGCCTTTATATATGTAGTAGGTTCTTACACTCTCATTCATTCATTCAAGAAATAGTTTTGCTCAAAAGCCAAGGAGGCAATCTTTATGATCAAGGAGGTTTTATTAGGACAGGAGAAATATCAGATGAAAGTTGCATGATTGGTACAAAGTGCTGCAGAAATGTAGAAGAAAGAAGATAACATTGAACTGAGAAACAATTTAGGAAATGCTACTTTCAAGTACAGACTTTCATTATGAGTGCCTGTCTGTCTATTTTGCTATCCTAAGACAAATATAGACCCAAAGCACAGGACATAAGCATTAGTGAGCAATTTGGCAAAGCAGCATTTTCCAGATGTGCTCCACAGAATCCTACAAAATATATCATCTGAAAAGATTCCAAGGCCACTAAATTTGGGAGGTGCCACCTAAGCCACCCTCTTTCTTGTGGGTCACAGTAACCATCAGTATATTCAAGACTCTGAAGTTTTGTAAATGAAACAAAATGAAACACACAAACACACTAACACATGCAACCAGAGAAAGATTTCCTTTCTTTAATTTTGATGTTTTTTCCCCTTTTGAAATGAATCCATACAGTATTACTCTTAGGAGTGCTATTTACTTATTCAATTAATTTATTGCCATTTCCACATATCACTGTGGTGGTGACTCGGTGCATGCATATAAAGGGTAGAATGCGCACTAAAATCTTGTAAGTGCAAGTTGGAGGAGGATGACTAGTGTATGTGCTATTGGAAGCCACCACAGGATTTTTAACCTTCTTCCTGTACCAACCCATTGTGAATGACTTCTACAGAGTAATAACAGAGCACTGTGCCAAGGGGAGTGCTTCAATAAATATCTGATGAGAATCATCTTCCTTCACAGTTAGTATTAATATTTGTTTTATTGTTTTTATTTTAATTAGTTCCCATTACCTTCCTATGAAAGATAAAGAAGAGACATTTGTATATCTGTAAGCTTCACCAAATGCCACCTGCCTGGTAAATGTCAGCAATCCCCAGGGTTTTCTCCTGGCCCCTCCTCATTTGAATACTCACTGAGGAAGATTCATCTCCTCCCAAGTCTTCATTTAGTGCCTCATTCTCTTGGCATTCTATCACAAGCCCTACACATCAGTGGCCAGGAATAGAGTAGCCCAAACCGGAATAGACACACACATTTCTGTACCTTTACTCATGACTCTACATCATCAGGGTTGTCCTGGCTCTCACTCAATACCTGTCAAAATAGCTTTCATCTTTCAAGGTTGACAGAGCCGTATTAACATAGTGGTCAAAAATGTGTCCAACCTAGGCTGGGTTCAAATCCAGACTCTGGATAATAACCTTGGAATAATGTTTGATACTTGACTCAGATTGAAGAAAATTTAACACAAGTAAAATAAAACAAAAGAAAACATACTTCCAAAAAGCTTTCTCTCATAAATTTATTAGAGTAATTAGGTTTGTGCTAAAGTCATTGAAATTTTTACCATTACTTTCAATGGAAAAAACACAATTACTTTTGCACTGACCAAATTGTTTATTCTTTGGTAATCCCCTAGCAAATCAGTCCAACTTCTGCTGTTCACTGACAACATTGTTTTTTCTGCTGCCTGCAGCTTTTCACATACTTGTGTCCTGTCTTCAATGCTATAAACTCTAAATTGTTAGCTCACCAAGGAAAATACTGTCAAGGTTACCTTTTTGGTCATATTGAAAGTATGCAATAACTGGCTTCCAATATCTGTGTTGATTTGGAAAATGAAGACAGATAAAAAATCAGTGAAGCACAATTTTATACACAGAAGAACAGGGTGGATTTGAAAGTGAACATTTATTTCTGAATCCACATTGGTGTTATCTAGTTGGCTAACTTTTTAAATTTTTTATTTAACAAATGTACAACGTATTTAATATTGTGATGTGGACCTGGCCCTGTCATTTAGAAAAGCCTTAGCACAGGTAGTTTAATGAAGTGTTAGGTGAGAAGCTGTCCCATTCCCTATGTAGTAATGTATTGTCTAAATGAGTTTAATTACCATGCAAATTACTAGGAGCTCATATGCCCAAGACCTACAGCATATCAGATGGCAGGTCTAAGAGAAATTTAGTAAGTTGTACCTCTCTTTGTAGTAATGCTTTTAGGTAATATAGAAAAAAATGTGAATGTAAAAAGAATACAATGTTACAATTCTTGACGAATTTTGTTAAGTCAGTGACATCACAGGAGCTGGTAAAAATTGTAGTGGACTTATAAGATAGCTGATTTTTTACAAATTATTTTCTTTTTCTTTTTTTTTTTTTTTTTGAGACAGAGTTTCGCTCTTGTTACCCAGGCTGGAGTGCAATGGCGCGATCTCGGCTCACCGCAACCTCCGCCTCCTGGGTTCAGGCAATTCTCCTGCCTCAGCCTCCTGAGTAGCTGAGATTACAGGCACGCGCCACCATGCCCAGCTAATTTTTTGTCTTTTTAGTAGAGACGGGGTTTCACCATGTTGACCAGGATGGTCTCGATCTCTTGACCTCGTGATCCACCCGCCTCGGCCTCCCAAAGTGCTGGGATTACAGGCGTGAGCCACCACGCCTGGCTTACAAATCATTTTCAAGAATATCTATTAACTTATTTGTTCTCCTTTCTCTAAAAACTGAATGGAAGTCACTAAATGTCTGAATCCTGCTTCTACACAACCATGAATACTTTGGAAAAGGCTCCACCACTCATGTTTATGGGGAAGACTTTGGGGTGTGGATATGGACTGGATTTGAAAATAAAAGGTTTACGTCCTGGATCAGCTTACTAAATGTGATCTTAGGTCACTTAACATCTCAGAGTATCCATTTTCTCTTCTGTAATAAAGACTAGCAATGCTATCTTCAAGATTCAGATATAGACTAAATGATTTAAAGGCTTTCAAAACTCATACAAACATAAGTATTATAACATAGACACATTTTTAAAAATGAAACAGAAGATATATTCCTGTTCTCAGCCTCCATCCATACACAGAGTTTGGGTCTGTCAAAATGTTAACCACAATATAAGACCAATCTAAAGTGCTATCCGACTATGGCATATTTCCCTATCCTGAACTGCACGGTTCTTTTACACACACAGGCCTGACACAAAGCAGTATATCTTGTAAGTGCTAAATAAATATAAACAAGATGAGAATGAAGTTTCCTTACTTCTACTCATTTGAAAATCCTTCTAAATACTGACCAAATTACAATGGAATAGAATATGACCATCTGCTGTCTAGCAAAAAAAAAAAAAATCACCTAATGCTTTAACTTTTACAATAAGTCTAATCTACTCAAGGCCAAGAATAGCCTGGAAGATGAGCACATGAATTCAGATTAGATTTCTAAGGGATTTTTGGCAAAGTGTTCACCAAATATGCCTAGAATAAGTCATATCTTCTGAGGAGTACCCCACAGAGGGATGCTTCTACAAGAGTTTCCAAACTATCTTGAACGAAACCCTCAGCAAGAAATACTAAATGAAACATGGCTCATTACTTATATACCTAAATAAAACAAAAAATATTTCATTTTACTATGTTTAATGTACTCTGATATTTTCTATCCTATTCTACATAACATTCAAGTGAAATGTTATGTTCTATTTTACTTAAAAAAGTATGTAGTTGACAAGCTGTTGATGAATTGTGACCCATTGTTGGGAAAACACTGTGTTGTGGATCAAACACTGTGTAGGCATACAACTATTTCATAGTTCATTTGCTTATTTGGAGAGATGAGAAAATCAGACCTAGGTGTTCGTGAAATGCATCCTTCAAAGCTTGAGTGAGAGACATCAGTGGTAAAGAGGCAATTTGCAGATTACAAAATCCAGCAAGAACCATGAACTTCAAAAAAGAGGAGTTTTCGTTGCATTTTGTAATAGTTGTATGCAAGGTCAAAAGGACTAATATTGTGCTTGATTTTCTCTTTTGCCCCTGCAATAACTGAAAAACTGGTATACACATGAGTAAAAGAAATATTAAAAGGTGTTTCAGTAACAGTTCAATAATCTGATTCAGCACACTGTATGGATTCTTTTCTGTTTAGTTGGAACTAATGGGTGCAACTTAAAGAGAGTTAAATATATGTACTTTTTAATTTGAAGGAAAACCTTTTTTAATTTGAAGGCATTCAACTAAGGAATGTGCTGTCGTATGGCATAATGTGTTTCTTATCTGCCTGTCTCAAAGCAGTGCCTGAAAAAGGATTTGCAAGAGCTTTAATGGAGAAGGTTCCAGCACTGGGTCAAGGAGTAGGAGAAACATCTAAACCTGCACTAATTCCAATTCTGTAGCAATTAGTCACATGTGGCTATTGAACACTTGAAATGTGACTAGTGTAACCTGAGGAACTGAATTTTCAGGTTTTAATTGTATGAAAATTTCAACTTAAATAGCCATATGTGATTAGTCCTTACCACAGTGGACTACACAGATGTAGAGGAATCAACGCATTGGCTATTCACTAAGTAAATGTGACAATTATGAAACATCACATTACCATAATTTATAATACATCCCAAATACTAAAAAGCGATCTGGGATCCATGAAAAGCAGAAAATACAGGATTCAAATATTAAAAATAGAACTATTTTGAGACTAGAGACAAACTTACTGCCAGCTTTGGGTTTTGGTTTTTACTTCTCTCAATGACAAATAGGTTTCTTCTGATTCTCCACAGAGACTGCTGACTGCACTGACTCTGATTTGTGGGTTTCAAGAAGTCCTGCTCAAAATTTCAGCTGATGCTTGCATATAAAATTTTAGACATTAAAAAGAAAATTCTGCTAGCTCCTTGAAAATGGAGCTGTTTTTCAATTTGGATTGATACAATAAATTAAGACAGGGAATGTTTTTGTGAAATGGGTCATGTAGTTTTTGTATGATGGGACTCTTCTTCTAATAAGTTCATTTAATCTTAAAAATAATATGTAATAGGCTGGGCATGGTGGCTGTAATCCTAGCATTTTGGGAGGCTGAGGCAGGCAGATTGCTTGAGCTAAGGAGTTTGAGACCAGTGTAGGCAACATGGCAAACCCCCATCTCCACAAAGAAAAGAAAATAAGCTGGGTGTGGTAGTATGTGCCTGTAGTCCCAGTTAACTTGGGAGGCTGAGGTAGGAGGATTGCCTAAGCCCAGGAGTTTCAAGCTGCAGTGAGTCATGATTCTGCCACTGCAGTATAACATGGATGACAAGGTGAGGCCCTGTATCAAGAAAAAAAAAAAAAAAAAGAAGAAGAAGAAAAAAATGCAAGAAAACTAAAAAAATATAATGATCTCAAATTTGTCAAAACAAAAATACAGCAAAACAACTGGCCTTTTAATAATAATGTGGTTGCATCAAATTCCCTCCATATTCCAAGAAGCTCTTGATTATATGGCAGTTTTACTGACTTACAAGAAAAACCCACTACAGATACAATAAGGAATTTGTGATATGCACAGAAGAGAGGTGAATGGACAAGGATAAACTATCTGCTTTAGAAATGAAATCTAGGGCATTTAAAAGGACACTATACTAACGTATAGATAATCAAACTGACCTAAGGAATGGAATCTTTCCTTGATATTCCCAGTGAACAACAGAACATCATGGAAGAGTCCAATCAGTATTTCAGTACCTCTTTCTTATATGCAAACAAATCACTAAGCAGCAAATTTGACTTCTTTCATATCCTGGTACTCCAGGCTAGAGACACCCCTGTAACTTCCCTGTGAGGTGGTAAGTTTTGCTTGGGTTGCAATCAGCTCTGGGGTTTGAGTATTCATGGGATAGGCTGTTATTTAATAGGTTGTTCAGAAGAAGAATTCGAGGGAATTCTAAGAATTATGGATTTTATAGACGTGGGAGGCACCTAAGGATAATTGTGTGGAATTCATTGAGGACTAGGAAATGATGTTGACCTCTGAAAATGAAACTAGTTGGATGCAGTCATAATATGTGTCCAACGGCCACCTCTAGAGAGAAGCCAGGTTATGATATTTATAAAGGTCTGAACAAAAAGGTTTGAGAATTCTATATAACTTTCATCAAGATGAACTAAGGAAAGCAATGCAGCAGCTTGATTGAAATTTAATAAACTGGACTGTAAGCAGTTATTGTGTAACCTGTCCAGTGAAAAACTGAGCAAAGTGAAAAAGATTAGCTTAGACTATATAAAAGGGAAACCAAAGGGCCAGAATTTGGTATAATATTGAATGCTGACTGAGAGAAGATGGTCTCTGTACCAGGAATGTGCCCAATTTCTATGATAACTATGTATACATTATAGCAGAGTGCCAGATTACTATGTATACATTATAGCACTGCCAGATTACTAATTCCTTAACCTTGGACAACTTATTTTCACCTCTGTGACTCAGTATCATCTTCTGTAAGTGATCCTGCTACTATCCATCATTAGGTTTATTGTAAAAATAAGAGTTAATATGTACTAATCATTTGAAACAATACTCTCAATAAATGTTATTATCACCCTGGAGACAGATACATTAGATACGTGAATATACATGCAACTCAAACAACTAATTATCTCTATTTTAAGTTCATGGATGCTAAGTAATTCTTCATCTGATGCGGATTGGTCTTTAAGAAGGGATGCACTAGTCGGGCAGATATCAGCATTTGGATACTTATATAATTCTAAATTTATAACTTGGCATTTTGGCTCATAGTTCAGTCTTTTGTGAGTTTTATTATCATCAGTCAGCCTCCCAAATCCAATAACACTAGACACTGATAAGTGACACTTGGATCATTAAGCCTAAGAGCTAGACCTAAAACGTTGGTAAATTCACTAGCAGTATGCTAACTGTAAAATCTGCTGGCAAACAGCTAAAAAGCCATCTGCTGTAGACCTTTGTCTATCTTCTTTCAAATGTTAGTAATTGACAACCAAGATTTTCCCAAATGCCAAGTGGTTTCAAATTCCCTCCAAAATAAAAACGAATAGATTATCTTGGAGATGTGTAGACTTAAATAAGGGTTATGCAATTAATCATTAAGATTTGCCCTGTCTTGTCTAATACTTGCCACTACCTGAAGACTAAGCCCTGAACTGATACACACAAAACAGTACAGAGAGATCAGTGATTTTTAGTCCAACGATACCTAGCTCTTGATTCAAGTCAACCTATCAGTGTGCTAAAGTATACTCACCTATCCCAATAACCAGTATTTCCCCTTATCTCTATTTATTAACAGAAATTCAATGATCCATATTTTGAGTCTAGGCCTAGGAATTTGTGATATAAAATTTTTTGAAAGAAAGAAAAAAAAATCAAATATGTACTTCTATTGCAGGTCCAGCAGCAAATAGCTGTTTCGCCACTTTCTGGAAAAACTAATGACTTCTGATATACTCTCCATTATGTAGTATATTTGTGAAAATTCCAGAGTTTCAAATGCAATTTCCAAGATTGTTCTGGGCCTTACACTACCAGCCCATGAAAACATCCCTCTGCTGAGAAATTTTCAACATGTTTTGGAGTTGAGTTGATGTTGGAGAAGCTCTCATAGGACTATTGGCCCGGGAATATATTGTAGCCCCTAAGTAGGAAAGGCTTTGTTTATGTTGCCTCTATTTATGTGGGATTTTCCTTTTTGAATAACTTAAGCCCAATTATAAAGGAACAGAATTGAGCCCGTGAGATAAGACCAGGATGCCAAAGAGGAAATCGACAAAGACTCCACAAACTAAGGAGACAAGAGCAGCTGTTATTCTGGCAAGGAGATGAAACTTGCCAACCTTCTGCCCAGCAGTGCCACACCAGTGCTCTGAACATTAAGCTGAGTTTACTGCCTCCCCTGTGACTATGCCAGTCACATTCAAGAACATCTGCCACAGCCTTAATGACAGAGCCTATGGGAACCTAATGAGTACCCCATACACCTGTGCGGTTCTACCAGACAGCTGTTTCCCACTCCTCCACCTCCTTTCTCAGTCCTTCCCCTCACGTATGCTCACTGCCCCATCTTCCCCATAGGATACAGCTGACTCTCATACCGGGTCTGTGCTTTTCTGAGGATTTCATTTATCTCCATTTACATGGCACTTATAGGCAGTAGAGATAAAAAGCATAATATTTTTCACATTGCTCAAGCTTCATAGTTTGCTATACAAGAGGGTGAGTGCTGGAGATTGAGAAAGCCAATCCGAAGAATCAACGTTCTAACAGGTAAGGGGACAAGAAGGAACAAGATGAAAAGTGCTGCTTCTTTTTCTTGGCTAACAACTCTCAGACACAAATTAGAAATTCACAAAGCCATGGAAACACTTCACAGTTTACCTCTGTAGGTATCTATGGAATTATTCTGGTCAAAGTATTTTCTGACCGAGATAGCTGCCTCGTAGAAGACCTAACAAATGAAAAAAACACAAAACAAAACACAACACAAAACAACTTACTAAAAAGACTTTGAAAATTCTGAGAATTCTAATTACATGGAAAGTGCACACTGTTAGTATAGTGCATGGTAGAAAGAATCTCAAAAACTGTGAACTTTGGCAAGTTTTTTAACACCTCTGAGTTTCCCTTTTTTTTTTAGTTTGTTAAATGAGGATAATTACATAGATTTGGTGAAATAAGAAATAAATTATATGCGTTATATAAAGTGTTTCACATAGTAACTCGCACACCCAAGTGTTTGATAAACTTTATTATTATTATTATTGCCACATTAAGCTCATTTCTTATGGCTTTACTATAATCATTAAAAAATGTATTCTTGTTCCATATTTTGCAGAATTATTCTTTTAATGACAAAAAAGGTGAAATATCCCCTAGATGAGAAAAACTTTAAAATAATGATCTCATTGTAAATCAAAATGTACAAGCTTGAATTTTATAGATATATGACTAACAGAATGTGGAAATTCTTCAGTCATTCATTTTGATCTGTTTACACATCAGAAGTGTTACACGTTCTATGATAAAGGCCACGTGGCATGGCAAAACTCTGACAATATTAGTAGTTTATGTTAAAAAGAAATAGTCCCCATATCACTAGGCTGCATTATACAAAATGGTAGCCACTAACTGCATGTGTCTATTGAACATTTGAAATGTATCTGTTTCAAATTAGTATGTGCTGTAAGTCTAAAGTACACATTAGATTTCTGAATATTTAGTATGTAAAAAAAAATTTAAAACAACGTCTTAACAATTTTATATGAGTTACATCTTGAAATGATAATATTGGGTTCAATAAAATATATTATAAAAATAAAATTTACCTATTTGTTTGTTTTTGTTTTAATTTGTCTACTAGAAGATTTAAAATTATCTTTCTCCTATCATATTTGTTTTGGGCAGCACTGCTCTGGATTAATGATTCTCAGTGGTTCTTATACATGCACTAATACTACGTTTATAAACATCACACAAGGAGCTTGAAAAAAAACTAAATTCCAGGTCTTTCAGTGATTCTGACTCCAATCGCCAGGGAATTTACATTTTCAATAAAAAAACTAGATATTTCAAATGCAGATGGTCACTGGACCACATTTTGAGAAACACTGCTATAGACTAAGGGTTTCTTAGTTGAAATATGATTCTATGAAACACAGACATGATTAGGGGGATGTTTATGGACAGCAACTAGCCTAATACGAAGGCAGAAAAGGAGGGGGAGAAGCAAGATGATAGAAGATGCCCATTAACCTGCTTTCAGGATCTTTTCCCTAATGAATAGTAAATATAAGTCTGCTACTCTTTCCCATATTTTAGAGCTGGTGATGATGGAGCAGTAAAGTCTGCACTAGACCAGGCATGGTGGCTCACACTGGGAGGCCAAGGCAGGAGGATTGCTTGAGCTCAGGAGTTTGAGACCATCATGGGCAATATAGTGAGACCTTGTCTTGCTGGAAGAAAAAAAAAAAGTCTGCACTAGGAGGACCTCTCACCAGTAACTTTTAAGATTTGGAGGTAAGGTTTATAAGACTGTGGTGAATAAAAGTGATGACAGAATTATTTTCAGTGGTAACTAATAACATCCCTCTTATTTAACATTGTCACTTCTATTACTACTACAAATCGGCTGGTGGTGAGATGTCTAGGTGGTATAGATCAAATCTGGAGAAAGAGAAATATTCTATATAGCCTCCATGTCCCATTTCTTTCATGGCATACTTTAGCCACTATCCACGTGGCAATTATATTCCAGGCACCAGGCAACAAAATCATAATCAGTCATAGTTACTGCAGAGACATAGAGCCTCTCCCGTTCTTTCTTGGCTGATGCATAAAAAACCTTTCAAATGTAAAGAACGAGAGACTTTAAGGGAAACAACTCATTCATCAAACCAAACCCATCCTCCATTAATGTCACATCTGTTTTTGAGAGATACTTCTATTACCAATGCCCTTTTATTTCCTTCCTACCAACTTTGCAAAAACAAGTACTCTTTCCTCACAGTTTGCATTACTGTTATGTTATTGTATCTTTTGATGCTTTTTTTTTTTGTACAGCTTACACTAGATGCAGAACTGATAAAGTTGTGCTGATTAGATGGCGACTGGACAATCCCAGAAAGGCATCCCTTCTACAAGTGCCTTTTAAAGCTGTCACTCTCCTATATGACAAAACTATGGCAGTAGCCGGGGATTTTCTTTTTGCCTGAAGATTTGATCTTCATGTTGCTGACCAAGGCAACAGGGCAAACACCTCTTCCATTGAGGGTGGCATGCTCTTACAGCGAGAGCACTACTGAAGTTGTCAGTGATAAAACAGGAATTCCTGATGCAGAAAAGGGCCTTACGGAAATAAATGCTAGCATATTTTCAGGCTTATGTTGACAATTCAGATTATTCTCCCAAATCTAAAACTTTCTATCCCAAAATCTGCAAAGAAATCATATATTTGTTGAAATAAAATGCTATATTGAGGTCATTTAGTCCAATTTCTTATGCAAAACACCTCCTAACTAGATGTCACTCTTCCTGAAATATAAACAGAAAAAAATTGACTAAGTTTCAGATACTCTTGGGAGTTTTTCTTGACTTAATTCATTTAACCCTCAGTAGAGGTATTATTAGGTCCCTCCCTCCCTTTACAGTTGGTAAAACAGAGATCCAGAGAAACTGAGTCATTTGCCCAAGATTACAAATTAAAGATGTGAGCTGGTTTTGAACTCCAGTGATTCATTTCTAATTCCTGGGAAGGACAATGCCTTAAGACAATTAATCTGCATTTTCTGGACACCATGGCCATAGTTTTAGGCAAGTAAGAGTTAGGCCCAGGACTCTTTTGGAAATGACTGAGAAAGAGAAGCCCTTCCTTCCTTTACCACTGGGGTTTCTGAAAGGCTAGGTAGTAATTGTGGAATTTTGCAACCATCTTGGCACTCCAAGTGTGAGCCAGAGACGGAGTGGTCCTGAGCTCTGATGATCTGGAATTTACACTTTCTCTGAAGTGTGAGCCGACAGATTCCTTTTCTTTTTCTTTAAGCCAGGTTGAGTTGTGCTGTCACTTGAAAACAAGTAAGTCCTTAAGGAGTGAACAACTAAGTAATTGACCTAAAGCTCCAAGCTTCTAATGCTTAAAAGCGATATATTGCACACATTAGATATTCAATAAACGTTAGTCTTTATTCTTTCTTCCGCAATTTTCAGGAGTAATGATTATGTTTCTCAATTTTGCATAGAGCCTAAAAAGGGCTGAAACATAAAAAATAAATACATCGAATACATATCTGTAGATCAACAGACACGTTGAGAACTGTACCCAGGAGAGTTTAGACAGTCAGACTATACCTACTCATCGTTTCTACTTCTGGCTCTGAGTGGGAGCCAGAGAAGGAAAGTGCTCTCAGCATGGCTCACAGGGGAGACTTTCCCAACAGGATTCTGCAGATTGGACTTGACTCATAGACGTAACTTGCCAGACTCACCCCAGTGCCACCTGGTTAACCAAAGGGCCAGAAGGTATCTGCGGAAGAAAGACTTAAGGGAGCCGGGGAGGTAGAAAGCAGTTCACTGAAGTTCCTGGCATTTGCCTGAGGGCACAGCTGGGGACATTAATAATCATTTTTCTCATCAGACTGCTGAAAATGAGAGCAAAGTGAGAAAGAGAATTAAAAAAAAACAAGTGTTTTGCTGCCTCCTGTTTGAATTAATCTCTTCTGACAGCTGCTGATTTGGGTTTATGATTCGATCTTCCATATGTCTAGCTCCATTGGTCAATTAAGTGTAGAGGGTGATTGGGGGAAGCAGTGATGCTCAGCCTGATTAGGGGAAGAAGCATCACAAGGCGTTTAGAACATGTAAAGTAGCACACTGAGCCTGGCTTAAACAGAGCCAAGCAGAGCAAGAGTGGTGTCTGGTACTGCCAGAAGGGTCAGGGAAGCATTCAGCCTTAGCACTCAGAGCACTAATCAAGCAAGATGGACATCAGAGTCGGCTTCCCGTGAGCAGCAAGTAAGCGCTGGAGAATTTTAGAGGGGATCTAAGGCTTATGCAAAGTTAAGCCCCCGCCAACCAATTCAAATCTTATTCTTCCAGATTGTCCAACTAATAAACTACTTTTGACAAAGTATAATAAACTTAAAAACAGAAAATAAAGTAGTGCCTAACTTGAAGAGTTCAATTTATACATTTGAAGGAATCCTCTGAAATCGAGAAATGGAATAACAGAACACTTAAGTTAGACTAAAACAACTCAGAAGCAGTAGTGCTCACAGATTACGATGCAGTAATAAAAACATTTAGGAACTATGAGTTCTAGTCCTATTTCTGTTAATGGCTTATTGGTTACTTTGCAGTGAGATACTTCTTTTCTCATTGTTACTTCTCATTTTTAAGGAGGTTGATGGAGGAAGTGGGGGGACTTGTACTCTCCCAAATAAAACTCAGACTTGGCCTGACAGTTGAGGGGAATGTTTGGACTGGAGCAATGGCAGCCTAAAGTCTTTTATGAATTTAATACTAAAAGTACTTCATGTGACTATTGAAAAAAAAAAGCTAATAAAAATGATTGTATACCATTTTTATAAAGATTTATATCAATGCTTAACAATCATCATAGCAGGGAACAAACTCCTTTCAAAGTAACATTTTGTCAGAAAAAGCACCTATGATTTCTTGGATGTAGTCACAGACTTACAATGCCATAGAATATTAGCGTTTCTGTTTTCCATTCTGAAAAGATCTGAATTAGCATTAATTCCTATTGAGGTACCCAAACCCTAAAAGAAAGAGAGAGGACTGATATTTGAGCAACAGTTTATGTTCAAATTTAGTAATAAAAGCAGAACAATGTTGAAGTTGTTAAAAATAAATGGAAAACCTTTGGCTGGATTGCAAATTAGTTAGGTATGATCTTAATAGAATAACCATCTAAGAGTGTAAACACGTGAATTCATTTTACTCTGAAGGAAAAACTAATAGCCTAGCAAAGATTCCATTCAAGACTTTATCTTATTCAACATATTTATTGATGACTGACATGGGTAAAATACACTTAAATACCAGGATTATCAACTTACTTCCCCAAATTTAAGGAGAAAAGCTAAGGCATAATAAAATCAGGGTACAAAATGAACTATATCTGCTCTATTCCACAATTGTCATTGTACAGATCAAACTTATATATATATATATAATATATATAACATTTATATATATATCATATATATATAACATTTGACATATATATATAATATTTGAGATATATATATGTGTGTGTGTATATATATATTCTGGCCACCACATTAAAATGTCAACAAATTTTAGGTCAAGTAAAGAAGATGAAAGACAGTGAAGAAGACTTGCGCACTGTCAGCCAAAGAAAAATTAAAGGAAATGGATCAAGAGAGAACATGTTTGAGGAAAACAATGGCAAAACAATCAGTCTACTTTAAAGGTATTTTTAATGGGGAAAAGATTTACTTTTATTCTGAGTGGACTCACAAACAAAATCAATGGGTATATACCTCAAAGACATAAATTTTGACATAAATGAAGATACTTTTTAATAAGTAAAATGACTTTCCTAATAAATAGTGAGTTATCTGATGGGAGATGTGGCTCAAAAGAAACCAGGGAAAAACTCACCCTGTAAAAGAGATTCCCATGTCAAGTAAGCATCTAGACTCTATGGCTTCTGAGATCATTGTAATTCTAAAACTCCTTTATTCTATCATCATAGAATAATTCTACAACTACTTATTATACATCTAGAAAAAGCATGTTATGTCTTGAGAAATATCTGTTTCCTGGTTAACTGTCATGATGGGAAAATAGAACATTAATAGACTTAAATATCTGAATATACCTGTCCCTCCAAAATTCCTATGCTGGAACTTAAACTCTGAGGTGATGATATTGAGAGGTGGGACCTTTGGGAGGCCATCAGCCCTCAGGGTGGAACTAGTGCACTTAGAAAAGAGCTGGAGAGAACAATTATGTTCCTTGTTGCCCCCCACTACCTGTGAGGACACGTAGAAGGTGCTGTCCATGAGAAACAGGCCCTTACCACACACACATCTGCCAGAACCTTGACCTTGGCCTTCCTAGCCTCCACAACTATGACAAAATATAAAACTCTGCTTTTTATAAATTACCCAATACAAGGTATTTTGTTATGCCAGATCAAATGGACAAAGACACAAGTAAATTCTGTAAATTTTAAGTATATAGCAGAAAGAATAGACTCTAACACTAACACATAGCAGAGTTTTTAGAGAATGAATAACCTATGAAAGAAGGCATACATATTGACTACTATGAAAAGGCTGCATATGATAGAATTGTAGGGAGTGATGTTTAAGAGCACAGGCTCTAGGTTAGCTGTTTTCATTCAAATCCTGGCTCTGCCACTCGCTAGATATATAAGCTTAGACATGTCACAGTTTCTTCACCTACGTAATGAGGATAACAATATGTCTATCATACAAAGTTATTGCAGTTTAAATGAGTTTAATATATATAAAGATTTTGTAATCACTCTTAAAACATAATAAAGGCTATATGAGTATTTGTTATTTTACCAGCTGTTTAAAAATTTTCAGAAAAATGGAACTAGAGATATTCAAGTGAAAGTGGATGTGCTTTCAACATCCCACTTGATAAAAATAGGTAAATTAGTTAGACAGTAGAGGTCAGCTTTTTAAATTTCATTATTGTATTTATTTACTTGGTATTACCCTTCTGGAAGAGCAATATGTGGAAAATTGATTTTCATCCTGTTGTCTTGCCACTACTGATGAAGGAATCTATAGCACAGAAAATTTAAAACCACTGATTTTTATCTATTACATAATTTTGGAGGGACACGTATATTCAGATATTTAAGTCTATTAATGTTCTATTTTCCCATCATGACAGTTAACTAGGAAATATTTCTCAAGACTTAATGTCCTTTTTCTGTATAAAAATAAGTAGTTGTAGAATTCTTCTATGGTGATGGAATCAAGGAGTTTTAGAATTACAAGTTACATTTGCAAAAGCTGAAATATATCAACCTGGGGTAAGAATCATCCATGCCTTTTTCCTTTCTTGTACCCTAAGAAAGTGGTATCAGTGAATGGACAAAAGATGAGAAGTCATAACGCAGCCCATCTAATTATTAAGTTGTGTAAATGGCTCCTGCATAAATGAGAGTTGATTATATGTATAAATTACAGGTTATCTAAACATGGATAAGTGTATTTTAAAAATAACAACATTCAACTTAGGTGATCTGATGAAATGAAAATAAATTATACAAGTCAAAATATTTAAACAAACAATGTCAACAACAATGAATATTTTGAACATTTGGCATCAATTTATTAACTTTCTAGTTAATGTGGCAAAAATGGCAGAGTATTTTGCATATTGTATATAACGTGGGAATTCTAACAGAAGTGTTTTCTTGATTCAGAAACAAAATGTCTACCCTTTAATGTTTACTTGGTCTGTCCAAACTGAAGCACAATCAATGGCAAATCGGGGACATGAGAAAAGATGATATATTTGAATAAACTTCATGGGAAAAAATTCTCACATCTTCAGATAATAGATCAAAACTTTTTTTTCTTTGGCCTTCAGAAAAATCTTAACTCTGTCAGCAGCCTAATTAAAAAAAAGAAAAAAAATGTCTGGCAGATTTCTCTTCCTTTTATTTTGTTTACTGCTTTTAATGAAATGCTAATGATACCATTTTATTCAGCAATTCCACCTCTAGGAATTTGGAAGCAAAAGTGCCTATAGTTGAGAATGTGGCTTTAGATTCAAGTTCTAGTTTCAATGTTGTCTAGCTGTATGACCTTAAGAAAATAAATTAAGCTCTCTATACCTCACTATTGTTATCTGTAAAACAGGGACATAGAGTCTTTGGCATAATCATACAGGTATTCTAAATTCCTTCTTTATATCACAATAAGTCAATCATTGGGAAATTATGTTTTAGGCAAACATAACTTAATCCTTCTCAAAACTACCAGTCTATATTTTAATGATCTTCTCTCAGAGTTTACTGAGGGCAAATATAAGAAGCTCTAAAATAAAGCATTTTTTTTTGATTTGCTGTAACACTGTTAAAGGCATCATCTATTATGCTATCAAGCACCCTCTCTTTAAAATTCCATAAAGTAAATTCATTTCAGCATATACTATCACTAAAACTACCTTTCTTAAAGAATTAGTATGTTTTCTTCTACTCATTAATGAAAATATAAACAAACTTCTATTTTAATGCCAGGAAACTCAGAGTAAATTTCACATTCGTTTTTATTTCATCCTTTTTTGTAAAATTACTTTTTTCATTATAAATATTATATTGTATAAATATGTTAATAAGCAGACTCAAATATTTTATAATGGGACTCAGAGAACTGATTACTTCTTAAAAGTATAATGTGACTACAATTTAGCCTGCATCAAAAAATAATTAAAATAAGTTTTATATTTTTATATTAAATATACATTACAATTACATTAGATAATACATTCAAAAATAATAAACAAATGATATTTCTCACTACTGGTGCAGGTGGGGAGAGAAAAGCATCTTGGAATATTTCCTAATGATAGCGAACATATTTATTAAAGCCTTGGTAAATCTTTACAAGAAGCCATAAAAAGGTCAAAATAGGCCGGGCGTGGTGGCTCACACCTGTAATCCCAGCACTTTGGGAGGCCGAGGTGGGTGGATCACGAGGTCAAGAGATCGAGACCATCCTGGTCAACATGGTGAAACCCTGTCTCTACTAAAAATACAAAAAATTAGCTGGGCCTGGTGGCGCATGCCTGTAATCCCAGCTACTCAGGAGGCTGAGGCAGGAGAATTGCCTGAACCCAGGAGGCGGAGGTTGCGGTGAGCCGAGATCGCGCCATTGCACTCCAGCCTGGGTAACAAGAGCGAAACTCCGTCTCAAAAAAAAAAAAAGGTCAAAATAATTCAAAAAAAAAGAGGATACAAACAGATGGAAAAACATCCCATGCTCATGGTTAGGAAGAATCAAATTGTGAAAATGGCCATACTGCCCAAAGTAATGTATACATTCAATGCTATCCCCATCAAGCTACCAATGACTTTCTTCACAGTATTGGAAAAAAACACCTTAAACTTCACATGGAACCAAAAAGAGCCTGCATAGCCAAGACAATCCTGAGGGGAAAAAAAAAAAAAGAAAGAAAAGAAGAAAAAAAAAAGCTGGAGGCATCATGCTACCTGACTTCAAACTATATTACAAGGCTACCAAATAGCATGGTACTGGTACAAAAACAGAGAGCTAGAACAATGGAACAGAACAGAGCCCTCAGAAAGAACGCCACACAACTACAACCATCTGATCTTTGACAAACCTAACAAAAACAAGCAATGGGGAAAAGATTCCCTAGTTAATAAATGGTGTTGGGAAGACTGGCTAGCCGTATGCAGAAAGCTGAAACTGGATCCCTTCCTTACACCTTATACAAAAATTAACTCTAGATGGGTTAAAGATTTAAACATGAGGCCTAACATCATAAAAATTCTAGAGGAAAACCTAGGCAATACCATTCAGGACATGGGCATGGGCAAGGACTTCATGACTAAAACACCAAAAGCAATGGCAACGAAAGCCAAAACAGACAAGTGGGATCTAATTAAACTTAAGAGCTTCTGCACAGCAAAAGAAACTATCAACAGAGTGAACAGGCAACCAACAGAATGGGAAAAAAATTTTGCAATCTACCCATCTGACAAAGGGCTACTACTCCAGAATCTATGGAGAACTTAAACAAATTCACAAGGAAAAAGCAAACAACCCCATCAAAAAGTGGACAAAGAACATAAACGGACACTTTTCAAAAGACATTTATGCAGCCAACAAACATATGAAACAAAGCTCATCATCACTGGTCATTAGAGAAATGCAAATCAAAACCACACTGAGATATCACTCACATTAGTTAGAATGGCGATTATTAAAAAATCAGGAGACAACAGATGCTGGAGAGGATGTGGAGAAATAGGAATGTTTTTACACAGTTGGTGGGAGTATAAATTAATTCAACCTTTGTGGAAGACAGTGTGGCAATTCCTCAAGGATCTAGAAATAGAAATACCATTTGACCCAGCAATCCTGTTACTGGGTATATACCAAAAGGATTATAAATCATTCTATTATAAAGACACATGCGTGTGTATGTTTATTGTGGCACTGTTCACAATAGCAAAGACTTGGAAGCAACCCAAATGCCCATCAAAGATAGACTGGATAAAGAAAATGTGGCACATATACACCATGGAATACTATGCAGCCATAAAAAAGGATGAGTTCACATTCTTTGCAGGGACATGGATAAATCTGGAGACCATCTTTCTCAGCAAACTGACACAAGAACAGAAAACCAAACACCAGACGTTCTCACTCATAGGTGAGTGTTGAACAATGAGAACACAGGAGCACAGGTAGGGGAACATTACACACCAGTGCCTGCAGGGGTGGGGGGCTAGGGGAGGAATAGCAGGGGGTGGGGGGATTGGGGAGGGATAGCATTAGGAGAAATATCTAATGTAGATGACAGGGCGATGGATGCAGCAAACCACCACCACGGCACATGTATACCTATGTAATAAACCTGCACGATCTGCACATGTACCCCAGAACTTAAAGTATAATAATAAAAAAAGTTTTAAAATTTGCTGCTAGAAATCTATTATTTCTAAGAAAATAATTATGAATACAGATAAAAATTTATGTATAAAAGTATTCACTACAGTATTATATTTGTAAAAATATTTTATGAAAAAATCCCAAGCTAAGGAAATCATGAAGTAATGAAATACATGTAATTTCAAGTTGTTGTATATTTAAACAAATTATTTTACTTAAAAGAATAATATTAAGTGGGAAAAAGGCCAAAAAAGAGTAGATTCTTCTTAAAATTATGTTGTAAAATTATTACTAATCAGATATATTTCCAAGACTGAAAGGAAACACATCAAAATGTTAATATTGGTAATAGGATTACCAATGGTCTTTCTCTTTTCTTTTGATTTTTATGTGCTTTCTGATTTTCTACAATGAATATCACATTAATTAGAAAAAGTATAAACAAAAATAATTTTTGAAAAAATCTAATATGAAAGGGAAAATACATGTAAGACTTTTTATATTATTCTAATAAGGTAGTTTTATTAGAAAACATGTCCTTTTTAGAAAAAGGAATGTACTATACCAGTTTATTATACTCTGAGGTATGATGCTGAATTCTGATATCATGTATATTGTCCCAAATGCCCTCAATTCCACAAAGCACTAAAAATTATGGAAGTAATAATTGGGAGCAAACTCGACAATCTTGGTTAACCATATTAATTATAAAGCTTTCAAAGTGTTGGCACACCATGTCTTCTGTTGAATTGATTCTTGCAGCACTTGCAAGGTAAGCAGATCATATATTAATGCTTTCCTTATTCAAAAGGGTTGAATGACTCACTCAAGTTCACTCACAGCTTCTATATACAGAATCTGGACTCTAATTCAAGTCTTTAGATCTATATTCCTTGGAATATTGTAGGTTGAGAGACTGGTTTTTTGTTGATTTGTTTTAATATTTTCTTTCTCTGTCTCTCTCTCCCCTACTATTACTTAGTTGTATGCAAAGCAGTTAGACTAGTGCTTGGGACACAGTGCACAGGTGTATAAGTATTCATTGAATAAGTAAAAGTGGGACTTTTCATACTGATTTGAAGGAAATATGCCTCTGGATCTCCTTTATGAAGAAGCTGTGTTCATTTTCCTTGACAAAAAAAAAAAATTAATCTAATAATTAGTTTCATTTACAGGTGAAAAACAGGATTATTCTACTCATAATAGTAGAGACTTACATGCCCCTCACTTCACTACTGTTAGTCATGCTGCTGAAAGCCAAACATAAGCCAGGTACTGACTGGCTGTGTACAGGGCACATTCTGCAATCCCATGTACTTTGTGCTAGCACCAGTGCAGCAGGCCTTCAAAATTGACCCTGTCACTTTAAATATAATAGACAATAAATCATCCCTCTGAGACAGCCCCTAAGGAAAACAGGGGAAAAAAATAGAAATAGCATTTAAAAGCCCTTTTTCTATTACAGTGCCTCTAGGGAGCTTTTAAAATTGGAGCTCTTTTGAAGTGAATTTTATGCTTTTTTGGGGCTTTTAAAAATGCTTCTAGAATTAACCTTGCAATTCTAGGACCAAATCTTCCATTAGATCCTTTAATTTGGGGGTCTTTATTATGCTAGTATTAACATATTTACTCATCTTCTCTGTGCTGCTTTGCCTGGTATACCATAACGAATCAACCTGTTTTCTCATGCTGTATGTAACTTCTTTATTTCTCGTTCCTCCCTTTCCATTTTTGTGCCAGTATTTCTTGCTTGGGCTTTCTTTTCTTCTTTTTCTTTTTTTCCGTCATCAAATCTAGTTTCAGCTACTTCTCCTCTGAGATACCCTTTGTTTCTCACCTTGGATGCAGATAATCCTAATTAGGCTACCATGAAGATAATCCAGAATTTTCCACTTTCCTGCTCCTATAGCAGAATTTTCTTAGACACAGCTGAACTACATCTGCCTCTTTTTCATAAGCCTCCCCTTCTCTTGTTCTTATGGCTGTTTCTAGTTGATAAGAGAAAAACACCAAAATAGCAAAGAAAGTTAGTTTAGTCTGAAAAAAATCTTAATCAAATCCTGAAAAAAAATAAATGGTAGATGTAAACATATAAAGCACAGATTATACAAAGGGTCAGGGTTTACATTAAGAAGGGGAAATTCAGTATCACAGCCTGACTCATGTAACCAGTACTCAGCTACGATCATTTAAGTCATATAGCATTATGTGGCCCAATAAACCAGTTATGGTTCGATGGCCTTTATTATTCTTACAAATTAAAAATCTATACTGAACAAAACACAGTTCATCTTAATATTGAAAAACATGCACACTCGAAGTAAATAACAGGACAACAGCAACTGCTTTTTGACACCGCATTACATGTCTTCTTAGACCCCCTGCTCTGTGAAGGAAGGGAGGAGAAATTCAACTTGATATTGAGCTGGTGTCTTTTGATAAATTGGGAAGGCCAAAGTATGAAGCAAAAAGCAGTGAGAAAAGATTATTCTGACACCTTTTAGATTTATAGACTTCCCAGTCTACTTAATGGACATTCATCTCACCCGGCCTGCCACAGTCGCTCCAGCCACCCTCTGGGTGAGTGCTTATTACCAACAAGGCAGCAATCAAATTATTGTAGGGAATTTACTGAGTGAGATAAATAAAAGCTGCCTAAGTCCGTGATTCTCAGTGCTTTTTCTGGAACATAAGTCTTATAAGAAGCTCTGGGGCCGGACGCAATGGCTCACGCCTATAATCCCAGCACTTTGGGAGGCCGAGGCGGGCGGATCACAAGGTCAAGAGATCGAGACCATCCTGGTCAACATGGTGAAACCCCGTCTCTACTAAAAAAAAATACAAAAATTAGCTGGGCATGGTGGCATGCGCCTGTAGTCCCAGCTACTCGGGAGGCTGAGGCAGGAGAATTGCTTGAACCCAGGAGGCGGAGGTTGCGGTGAACCGAGATCACACCATTGCACTCCAGCCTGGGTAACAAGAGCGAAACTCCGTCTCAAAAAAAAAAAAAAGCTCTAAAAATGCCCCATAGACACATAAATGTTGTCAACACTACATACCCCAACCCCTCTGCAGAGTACTGAGAAGTGTATTAGCATAGTAAAGCCAACGATGACAGAAAGCTGTCTGGCTTTGTTTCACCCACCATGTACTCAAAGAATGGGACCTGCTGTTTTACCTTTTTTATTTTGTAAAGAGAGGGGTTCTGGCTATGTTGCCCAGCTGGAATGCAGTGGCTATTCACAGAAGCAATCCGCAATCATAGTGTGTGCACTACAGCCTTAAACTCCTGGGTTCAAGTGATCCTCCTGCCTTAGCATTCTTAAGTAAAACTTAGGAAAATTCTTTGGAAACCTTGGAAGGGCCGAGAGTAGGTACGTGCCTAAAAGAAGATCTGGGACAACTATCTTAAAGATAATGATGATTGTTAAATGAAATGATTAGATGAAGAATAATAGGAAGGAACACGGCAGGTTTGTATTGATGATTTCCACCACTAAAGGAGAGAAATGTACCAGCAGATCACAGTCATTAAAAATGACCCATCAGTGGACAGCAAATTACATACTTGGAAACCAATGCTGGAGCAAAATCAAAGGGGTGGAGGTCATGTTTTATTTCACTTGTAGCGCTTTTCAAATTCAGTCCTAACCAAACCTGATTAAAGTAAATCCCTTTTTTACAGGCTGTGGAGTCTATAAGATTATGGTGTTAATGGAAGTGCTATTCGATCCGTCAGTAATGGTGCATGTCGGGACCCTGGCGCCTCTGACAAGTCCATTTTTTAAGACGTATTTATTGTTTTTTTTTTCTCCTTTCTGTTCTCTGCATTGCGGGGTTTAATTGAACAGTTTAAAGTGATTCTTCTTCAAGGCCCATTAATTGATTTTATTTGTGTATTCTCTAGGGGTCAAGGAAAAGGGGAAAAAACAATAAAATTGCAGCTCTGGTTTTCACTGTCATATTCTCCCTGGAAATTCATAGCTCTGAATTTCATTTCTTTTCTCTGCCTCAAGAGGCCTTTTTATGATTTTTGCAAGGTGCAACTTTTTTTGTTTGATATTACTGATTTAGTCAATTCTGATAGTATCTCGCCATTAAGGAAATAATAAAATGTGCCCAAACTGACCAACCATGTAGTATCATTTTCTTTCTATCATAATACGACAAAGTCTCTTCAGGTTTGATATTGTGACATGGCTACACATATATAAACACAGAGTGTTCATATTTACTCATGTAACCCAGCATTGTCCCTGAATGGTCTTACGTCTGTTGAGTAAGAATGAAGATGCTACACGGATTGCAAAACAGTATATTCAGGAGGAGGAAACTGTAGATCGAAACTGAGATTCTACCAAAGGCAAAAGCTATACATATGTGTGTACCTACATCATGGCATCACACCTCAGGAGACTCTGTCCTGTCATGTCATAGTGTCCTATGATGTCACATTATTATGTCACACAATATGATTTATACCATTTCTTAATACTTGTTTCTATTAGTAAGTGGTTAATTCTCACACTGAACTTATGAAGCAGGTATTACTATTACCATTGCATTGTCAAGGTCTGAAACTCACTTGTGAAGTAATCTCCCAAAGACATAAATGAGGTTTAAATATGAGTCTGATGTACTCCAATGCCTCTACTTCTCTGTTTCTTGGATATACTGTTGCCTTGGAGACTTAGTTTGCAATGACTTCTATTTCACTAAAGATGAAAATATAATACAGTCATTTAAAGGTGGATAAATTTTTTTCCTACCTCTGCCTCCCCAGAGTAGGCCCCAAACAAATACAAGTTGAATGATGGAATAAGATCCCTGCCTCATTGCTATCACATCATTTCCTGCTTTAAGCTTCACTCTAAGACCAGTTCTTTGTGAGCATTGTGCTAACAAGGCTAGGGTAAAAGACGAGAACAGGGCAGGGACATAAACACCAAGCTGGATTATATCCTATAGTGGACAAGCTACCTCTAGCCTCTTGGTTATCTCTTTGTTCCTTTTTATGCCATATCCTTCTCTTCATTCATTTCTTGTTCCTTTTTCTAATTCCCTCCATGAAGTCCCCAATGACACTTAAAGCTCAGGTCTTTCATTGAAATGCAGGTCAAATTTATCTTCAGCATACACTAGTAAAAATATCCCACTCGCTTCTGGTTCCCAATTATCTTCCTCTGAATGTTTTAAGAGAGATTGAAAGTTTAAAGTTAACATTGAGATTGAAAGAAAAAGCAGCAGGGGGACGGGAGGGATCATATAGAAGGAAGTATTCTTTGCTTGCCTGATTTACTGTAATCAACAGCTGAGAGGAGAAAGCGACAAGTTCGAAATTTACTTCCAGCAGATCAACAGAACAACGTCAAGTACAAGACACATACATTTAAGAATGTGTCAGTAAACTGAAAACATCACAAAGGCAACCTTCTCGAGGAAGAGGTGCACTCTCTGCACACTACAGTTACACAGTTCAGAGGAAACACTACTCTATCTCACATCTCTGCACCTCTATGTCCCTCTTATCTTCCCTCAACTTCAGACACCCAGCTTCCTGGACCCTCTTTACCTTCATTCGCCTTTCACAGCTTTCGCTGGTTTTGTGAGACAGTTCAATGATCACTTCCAGGATTGTGTCTGTTTCCTGATAGATTTAACACTAAAATCCTTCAAAAGGCCAGGAAGAATGAATGGTGCTGAGGAGAGGTGTCTGAAGCCAGGTACAGCGAATAGGAATATTTGGAAGGAATGGGTACAAAATCCTCAACTCGTGGTCGCAGGTGGTGACAGCGACAAAGGAAATAAAAACTTTAACTTTTTGGATATTACTCCAAGAAAAGAGAACATGCTTGCAAACGTGACCTTTCTCTAAGCAACAGACACACTTGTGTGCAAAACGACCCACACTCTTCCCCACGCTGAGATATGTCACCTCCTCTGGGTTCCCAGAACATGCAAATCACTATCAAAATACGTGTCGCACACTACCATAACCTTAAGTTTGCATGGATCTCCCCTCAAAACTGAATAAAGTCACGTTCATCTCTATCTCTAGTTTCTCCCTCAGTACCAGCATATAAGAGATGCTCGATAAATATTTCCTAGCATAAATGAAAGAATGAATAAGAAGGAATTTTCTTGTAAGTACTTCTAAAAATTGTGATGTAATTACAAATTTTGGAGATAGGAGGGCAAAAACAAAGTGGGGCCAAATGACTGGTCCAGAAAAAAAGACAGGAATAAATTTTGAATTTTGCATTTTTAAGGTTAAAAACAGCTCTTAACTGGCCAGAAAAAGTTTTGTGTAAAATAATTTTTTCAAATTTCAAAAAAACATGCTTATGAAAGAGCTTTAGAATGCAACCAGCACTATTCACGATCAAACATCTATCAATGTAGAAGCCGTGAGTACAGAAACAAACAGAAATAAATATTCATCTCCATGGGGTATCCCTAAGGACCCTTAGCCCAGATAATTAGCTTGTGAGTTATTCACTCCTGGAATTGCCTGTTTTCAATTGTTCTCTGCTTAAGACAACCATGTCGTGAGTATATGTATGTGTGTATAGTGAGGTACAGGGAAAGATAATATGGTGTTCTCAAAAGCCCATGTACAAGATGGTCATATTTTACTTGGGAGGATGTGAATATTGAACTACTACACTCCTCTCATTAAGATATTAGCACAAGGTAGCTTGTTAATATTCATCAGAATGATTGTCAGGTGGTTGCAGAGTAGAGGATTCTTTCCAGTATGAGAGAATCTAGAAAACGCAGCCCTCCATTTCTGACACTGCTTACAAACAAACTTTGAATCAGAGAAGACAGTTGTAAAGGGAAGTGATGCTCTTCTTTTCACAAACCATCTGTCTTTATTTTTATTCTTCTATTTTCTCCTGAGATATCAACATCAAAGTAGGATATAACCTTCCTGGAAGCAATCTAACTCCAGGAAAACACACAGGCACAGAAAAAAAATATAACCAAATTCATTTTTACATAAGAATAGTGGTTGTTTGGGAGGCCGAGGCGGGTGGATCACGAGGTCAAGAGATCGAGACCATCTTGGTCAACATGGTGAAACCCCGTCTCTACTAATACAAAAAATTAGCTGGGCACGGCGGCGCGTGCCTGTAATCCCAGCTACTCAGGAGGCTGAGACAGGAGAATTGCCTGAACCCAGGAGGCGGAGATTGCGGTGAGCCGAGATCGCGCCATTGCGCTCCAGCCTGAGTATCAAGAGCGAAACTCCGTCTCAAAAAAAAAAAAAAGAATAGTGGTTGTAGGTGGCATGACTTTGGTCTGATTTTATGATTAGTGGAAACTGAGGCCTTCTCTATTGCTAACAGAGTACATAACCTCTTCAGACTAGGTCTCCACTGACAAATAATTGGGGGTAACAAGCATTTTAACTGCATTTATGAGTAATCTCAGTGAATACAGTCTTCTTTCTGTCTTGTACTTAGTATCCTTAAATGATCAAATTTGTTATAAGGTTGAGCATCTACACTTATTCCTCCAAATTAAGGTCTTCCCATCAGCTGCTCATTAACATCTGTATGGATATTGCCTAAATTTGTTTTAAAACTCTGTGTGAGCACACACTTTGATCTGATCAACTGACTTTATTCTATCTCTCTATTAAATAATTTCAATTTAATAGAAATTATTAAATTGAAATAATTTAATATAGAGATAGAATAATTAGATAGATCAATTATTGATCTATCTAATCCAACAAAACCAAAGGCAACTTCTTAGTACTTTCTGCCATGTAAAAATACACAGTAGTCTTTCAAGCTAATATATTGTTATAAATCATACATGCACAAAATCAGCAATGTTAAGCTTCCTTAATAATAGACTGGGTGCTATAGAACCTGTATACCACCTTCGATCTGCTGCTCTAAGCAAAAATCAGGCAGTGTCACCAGTAGTTAAATCAATATCAGCTGCATTAATAAGGGTAAAATGAATCAGTGTGCCTGGATTTTTCTCCCCTGATCACTTTAGGTCCAAATTTCTCTCATTTTAGCTTTAGTCTTGAATGATTGTCAAAGATGTGCATTGGCCTCTGAGAAAGCCGCTGTCTAGCTAACATGTATGGAACCAGGTCAGAAGAAATTGCCCAACAGATTTGCAGGGATTGTCAGGGCCTGGAAATGGTGGAAGTCAGATGATTATATTTGCATTGTATAATTGGCGGAGCCTGTCACAACACTGCTGGAGCCAGCAGCTGCTCTCTGCTGAGAGCTAATTCCACCTGATCTATTTAATATTATAATGAATTTAATCCTCTCTACATTCAACCAGGAGCCAAAGAGCACAGTTTATGGCTAAACCGGCATTTGCAGGCAGATGACAAGAGATCCCTCTGGTGGTAGGAAGTAATGTGGGGAAGTATGCTGACAGAATTGCCCAATCATGTATTTTGGTTGAGATTTTTTTCCTCTTCCAGAGAGCAGGCTTCACTAGGGTCTGAATTTTCCCTTCTCTCCTTAAGAAGAACTCTTGGAAGTCAGAAATGAACTTAGATATTGTTTAGAGCTGAAATGTACTCCTCCTCACTCACCTACTCATATTCATGTGTTGAAGCCTAAACATATGAATGTGTTTAGTTCCTCAGAATGTGACTGTCTTTAGAGATAGGGCCTTCAAAGAGGTGATTAAATTAAAACGAGGCTGTTAGGGTGGGTCTTAATTCAACCCAACTGGTGTCCTTATATGAAGAGGACACACAGAGAGATGTGAGTCATGCATGCACAGTGGAAGAACCACGTAAGGACACAGCAGCTGTCGGCAAGCTGGAGAGTCTTCAGAAGAAACCAAACCCGCCAACACCTTTATCTTGGACTTTCAGTCTCCTGAACTGTGAGAAAAAAAATTTCAATGGCATAAGCCACCTAGTCTGAGTGGTATTTTGTCATGGCAGCCTACCAAATTAATACAGATATTATCTACTGTAACAAAATGTAAGTTTCTCCTCTACAGAATACCATAATTTTTTGCCAGAGGAATAGGAAGATAAACATTTCTCTAATACAAGGCAACTTGTTGCATTAAAAGTAGATCATTTTATCAGAAACTTCAGTGTGCTGAGGCGGGATGTTCTTCCTTATGACTGCCACCTTACTGTCCCACTTCTGTACTCTGGTTCTGAACCAAATAGGATGTCTTATGGGGTAGCCCTTTGATTAGATAAAGGCAGCCATTGTATGTCCATGCTCCTTTTCTAAATCTTGTTTTAGTTAAACCTTTCTTGATGTCTTATGATACTCCCTATATGCCATTGTTCTGAGTGCATTTATCATGTTTGTTTTGCTTTGAACCCTTTCTACTGGCAATAGTTTCTATTAAAATGAGATATAGCTAAAGTCACTAACTCCGATGTTATCCAGCACTGCAACGTGCCTTAGGACTATTAGCTCTCTTGCTTTCACTGCCATATTTTAGGATCCTCTCCATTAAGAAAGAAAAAAAACAAGATGATCTTTAAACCCTGGTAATGGAATGAGTATGAGGTAAGATCTTGAGGGTACCATGATACCTTTCACATGTGACACAAGGGAATTGAGACTTACTGATGGATTTTCTATCAGCTGAGTATTTTGGAAGACATTATTTCTAAAGGTTGTTAAGAAATGTTCACAGTATTATATTTGATTTTTACTGGCATATATATTTTGGAATAATATACATCCAGATTCAAGCTGCTTTACTCATATGTATTCACATAACTGTAAAAATATAACTGTATTAGGCATTTTTCCCTCAAATACTTAAAAATTCTACAGTGCAAAAAACAAAAACCTGAGTATAATAATTGTATCTCCAGGAGTGAAGAAGTTTCCATAGCACACTGAAGATGGAGATTTCTGTAAATATCCATTAAACTTAAACATGCCACTCAATTAAGTCTGCAATTTGCAACCTAGGAGAAAATGGCCAGAAATGATGAAGCCCCCGGATATTAATATTTTTGTAACACAGTTACAAAAATAGAAGAAAACAGTGTATATTTTTGGTTTCTATTTATGTATTGTAAGGCAATATCTAACTTCAAAGTTTTCATTTTTGCCCAATAGGTATTGAAAACAGGACATAATTAAAAGCCTTTCCACCTAAACACCATGACTCTTTAAAATGTGGAATGCATATGGAAACAGGATACAGGTTTACTGCAGTCTGTTATATTGACTCTCTACAGTCTTCCTATTATATAAACATATCAAAATTACCTGGAGGCTGAGGCAGGACTACAAAAATGTTTTGCACATGCAAGGGAATTTGAGAGCTAGCCTAGGGGCAGCGTAAATAACAGAAACATTAGTTATTTCAGTTACTGGAAAAGAGGCGACCCATGTCTTACTATTCCATAGCACTTATTTTCCCCCCTCTACTTTAAGAATAATCTCTCTAGAGAATTATCCCTGGTATAGTTGAACACTTTCTTAGAAATTTAGTAACAATATGACAATGTCTTTCAAATTCCATCCTAAAGAGAGAGGTCTACTTTTTTTTAATGACTACAGAATGGCCTCCTCTTAACCCCAAATTCTTTTGCATTTAGCAGTTTAGCTGCCAGAAGGTACTGTCAAAAAAGACAGACCACTTAATGGGAAAGAAAAGTTAATGAACTAACAAGGGAACAATAATTATTCAACAAATCAAGGAAAAGATGGAACGATTTCCAAGGGGGAAGTAGATGTATCAAAATATTTTTGCTAGAAACTCAAAGCAATGTGTTTCAAAGACTGAAATTTGGTGGTGGGTGGGGGGGTAATGGTGTAAGAGTTGATTAGTGCATTACTACCAATAATCTCAGAACAATTAGACAACATTGTTTTTCCGAGTAGAGAAGAAGCAATAGGAAAAGAAAGACAAGAAGGACCAGTTTCTTTCATTAGGTGAATGGCATTTATGCCATGTGGTATTAGATAATGCACTAATTAAATCACTAACTTAAAAAGTACCCTCAAAAACAGTTACATAGACTCATATACACATTGATCAACTTAGTAAAGATAATGCCAGTGATTGGGAGACCATCGTGTGGGCTTTTTGGAAGGAAGCATGTATGCTGGACACCTGTCACATAGCTCAAATGCGGTGTTGGCATATTTGCAACAAAATTAGAATGATTTAACCTTCATTAACCCCTTCCTGTGTTTATGAAAGTAGAGAGTAACTGACAAAATTCTGGGGGAAGGGTGGGTCCTTGACTTAGATTTGATGGAATTTTTCTGCGTAGACCAAATGCTGTTGTGTCATCCTTCCGTGCTATCAGGCTTTCTGCCCAGGATTCCATTTATTTGGAGAGTGTGAACCTGAAGTCAAGGATACCTCATGTTCCAGTGTTTTCAGTAGAAAAATAAGATGAACTGTCAATTGAGAAATTTTTCATATATATAAAAATGAACAGTCTAGGATTTACGGGGCAAATAAATATTGTGCCAGAACAGCTGGCAAGCGTGAGTAAGAGCACAAACCGCTGGTATGTTATCTGAAACCTCCCACACACATACTGTGAGCTGCAACTCAATAAGTGGATGATTACAGAGGTTATGGGAAAAGTAGAAATAAATACAGTGAAGTTTAAAGAACACCTGGTATGAAAGATAACTTGGTTTCCAACAGATACCTCAGTTTCATGGGAAGCATTTTAGAGAGATGGTTAAGAGGGCAGGATCTAAATTGGTGTAATTTCATATATACCAATTATGAGCTGTGGGACTGTACCAAGTCGCTAAACCACTTTAAGCTTCAGTTTATTTATATAAAATGTTTATAATGTTGCCTGCCTTGTACAGTTATAGAGAGAGATAAATCACTCCACCTAAATCACTTATCACAGTTCTTAACACATGATATGTATTTAATAAATGCTATTACTATTAATAACACTCATGGTTTGGCACCTTCTAATTTGTGATGCCACTATTTCCACATCCAAAATATCACCTATTTCAATTGAAGGAAAAATAGCAGCAGTTACCTAAGTTGGTGCCCGTGAGGAACGATTACAGAAGATACAATGGTTTAAGATGTTTTACATTCTAAATGGAAATATTTCTTCGCAAAAAGATAATCATGTTCATGAAATGGTTGAAATATTGCCTTATTTCCAGGAACAAACAAATAAGTAGAAATTACATATAAAACATATGTTTATATATAAAACATATACATGATATGACTTATACACACAAAATGGGATACTTGAGCTAATGTGTTTTTAGTTTCATTAGCCTTTAAGTGTGGTTTCACTAGAGTCATGCTTTGTCCCGAGTCTGTGTAAAAACTGCATTACTGACTTAAACTTTTAGAAAAGGAGAAAAGTTTATGTTAGGAAATTATAAATTAAATCACAAACCAAAAAAGTGTCCTCAAAAACAATTACACAGATTCATATACACATCGATCAACTTAATAAAGCATATTAAGAAAACCACATCTAGTGATGTAGTTGCAGTCAGCAATTGAAAGCTCCATGAGTTCAGTGTACATGCCTGTATTGCTTACCACTAATGCCTAGCACACAGCCTGGCACATATGAGATGGGAGAGTTCCTTGACCCCCCTTCCAGGACTTGGTACAGGGATGGGTTATTTACTTGGCAGCTGTGCTCCAAGCCTTTGTGGAAGAGGGAGCATGCAAGTGAGCAGGTGCAGTAGGTGGGGCAAATGCCTTTGGGCACCAGCTGGAACACACTCTGTACTGGCCAGTAGCAGTTGTCTGTGACCTCTGGAGCCCCAGAGAGCATGTATTACAATCAGTCCTCTTTTAGCATTTGCCAACCTTGGAAGGCTAAGTGTTAAACAGCTCAGTAGAGAGTCTGGGACAGCCTCTTGCAACTGCACCCAGATCCTTGTCTGGTGCCCAAGGGGAATGAGGTCACACAGACTTGAAGGATGATGAATGTAGAGGTTGTACTGAGTTGTGAAAGTGGCTCTCATTAGGATGGGGAGCTGGAGAGGGGATAGAGTGGGAAGATAATCTTCCCCTTGAGTTTGGCTGTCCCTGGCTGAACACCTCTCTGACCATAGTCTCCTATGTCCAGCTGCCTCGTCTCCTCTTTTTTTTTTTTTTGAGATGGAGTTTCGCTCTTGTTACCCAGGCTGGAGTGCAATGGCACGATCTCGGCTCACCACAACCTCCGCCTCCTGGGTTCAGGCAATTCTCCTGCCTCAGCCTCCTGAGTAGCTGGGATTACAGGCATGTGCCACCGTGCCCAGCTAATTTTTTGCATTTTTAGTAGAGACGGGGTTTCACCATGTTGACCGGGATGGTCTCGATCTCTTGACCTCGTGATCCGCCCGCCTCGGCTTCCCAAAGTGCTGGGATTACAGGCGTGAGCCACTGCGCCCGGCCTTCTCTTCTCCTCTTGACATTCTGATGCTGCTGCTTCTCTCTCCTTCTCTGCTGAACCACCTTGCTCCTCTGCCAGTGGAGCCTGGGGTTTGTATGGGCACAGGAAATGGGGCATAGTGGGCCAAAAGATGACATTCAGGTAGGAAAACAGGGATGTAAAGTTCTCACTTAGGGCTTCAGGTCCAGGCTTGAGGGTGGAACCCTTGCCAGGGACCCCACCCATTTCTACCTAGTATTTCCCTGCCTCCTGTCCATATCAATAGTAAATGCTCAATAATAACTGATAAACCAATTCTCTCTTTGTTTCTTCTCTGTATGTATGAAATATTTAGTTTCCATTTCATCATACTTAGGATATGCTCTACAAATTTTAGCTCTGCTTTAATGAAACATCTTATGCTAGACACTTTAAAAGAACCATCCTTAATCTATTTTTATAGATGAAGAAATTAAAGCTCAAACGTATAAGAGTTAGTTGAATACAAGGCTGGACAGCTAGGAAGAGTTAGAACAAGGTGTGAATCTTCACATGACAATCTCTACTCACTACCCCATGACATTTTCCAATTCATTCATGCTTTAGCTCCTCTGTGCCTAGATGTGTGATATGAGTTAATGTGAGCATGATGATCTCTTCTATATTTTCCTCATGAGAATTAGTTATGCATCAGGGATTACTATTTCCTTTATCCTCCCTGTAAAATAAAGATTCATGCAAGATATAGCAAGGATAATTCCTATTTAATCAAATAAGTGTATTATATTCAATAAGTTATACAAGGAATAAATGTATGATTTCATATACATTTGGTTTTAACGCCCTTCACTCAGCTGTGTTAGTTTCACCAAAATAGTTAAACATCACTATTCACTAACTCTGTTCTAACATCTGCCCTGAAAGCTAAGGGTTTTCAGCTATAAAGAGTCTTTGTTTTCATAATCTTTTATCACACTAAGGAATATTATTAATAAATCATTATTTAATCTGTTGGAAAAAGGCCAGCATTTTTTTGGATATACATAGGTAAACATCCTTGGGTTTAAGATGTAAGTGAGGAGGGCTTTACCCGCCTTTTTAATTATGAGGAAATGTGGAATTCATTGGTGCAGAAAACCCATCTGCAGTCTTGCCCAAAGGGGATTCTTTTAAGTGACTTTTTTAGACCTGGATCAGACAGTAATATCTCCATTCATTTTTAGTAACAGAGAGGCCAAACTGAAGTCCATTTTCTGAAACTAGTCACATAGTCAAAATTCTCACATTAAGAATAATAAAATCCTGTGAAGCCACAACTTTTCTGAAAGAGTGTTTCTCACCATAAATATTTTTAAAATAGCAAGCATTTTTCAATATAAAAATTAGTGTATTAATGACTTCCTATAAGATAAACTAGATATCTAAATCAAATGATTGGCTTAGTTTAATTAATAAGCACATATATTTAAGAAAGGAACTTGCCATTAGTGAAAAGTTGAAACAAAAAACATAATATAAATGCAAAAATAGTAACTCTTTTTATTATATCTTTCATTTATTCGTAGCTCACTGTATGCTAAATCCTATGTGGAGCTATTAATGTTTATTAACTCATTTGTCTATACCTTGAATCTACAAAGCAAATGCTATTCATATATAGTATGAAATTCTGCTGTTGTAGATTAAAACAGATTGGGAATAGCAAAGTGAAGCAACTTCACCAACATTGCAGAGTTAGCAGGTGACACCCATAGTAGTCTGACTCCAGGGTAAAAATACTTAGCCCTCATGCATAGTAAATGGCACAGGTCAGTGGTTTGGTTTCCAAACTCCTGTCCTAGAACAAGTGCTAATTCTTAAACTTTTCAGTGACCTTTTGATAAATACTCTAGTTTCATTTTGTTTTTAAATATGTTTATTTGGGAAAATCAAAATAGTGTCAAACAAATGTCATTCTTCCATATAAAAATAAACATTTTGGATGTAAAAGAAGAAAAAGATTTCAAGTTATTTCTGTGTACTAGATAAATCTGAAATCCTTTGAATGAGGAATCCTTTTTTTGGGTTCTTAAGGGTGACAGTGTTGAAGAGGAGAAGAAGGTAACCATTTAAATAAATAACCAAAAAGGTAGAAAATATTGAGGGGAAAAAGAACAAATGAAAGTAGTTAGAACCCTAAATGGTTTGGAAATTTTTTATTAGACAAAGAAAACACTGGGGGAGGTAATGCTATTTTATTTGGGAAGATGATGGGTTGCCTGTTAACTTGCTTCTGAACATGTTGAGTTTGTGGTGAAGGATTTAAGTGGGAAAACATCTGGCAAACGATATAAGGAAAACTGAAGGTTTCCTGATCAGACAGAAACTAAATCCTTCAAGGTAGACAATGTGCCTGGTCCATCTCCAAGGCATGTGGAAAGGAGGGGAAAGTGGTCGATCTTTCAGTCTTGACACCTGCCCCTGTGAGTCATCTTTTCCTTGGATAGTTATCATAAATGAATATTGTCACTATTGCACTGGCTTTGGGTGGGGCACATCCCCAATTTAACACTTTCTCATGAACCTGAATGCACATCTCTTCCTTTAATTTTCCGTTGGGAGTTGAGGCCAGGCTATGTTTCCGAAAGGCTAAAGGCTCAGAGTATTCAGAGGTACAAAAGGAAAATTAGCATGAAGTATATAATGTGTAATTAGATAAATGACTTTTAACCTTTTTTGGGTAGCATTGAGAATCTGACCAATCTCTCCATATATACATATAATTTCACATAGCCTCTAAGAGCCTACTCAAATTCCAGACCCAGACTGGTGGGGAGCAGGTGGGAAGAGACTTAAGAGATACAGTAAGGAACTTCTCTGGCTTAAGGTTTGTTTTTATCTGCAGATGATTGACCTGGGAAATATACATTCCCTGCAGTGATATTTAACCTGCCTCTCTTCTCTGACACAGGGGCCAAGTCTTAGTTTATGACTCCCAAGGGTAAACTACATAAAATAAACATGAGTCTAACCAGGTACAAGAGATACACATGTGTAGCACAAGGTGTAATTTTATTACAGAAATAACCTTCATAAAATAGGGCATAGTGAACCCCCCAATCCCAAAACCATATCACTTAGGATACATCCCATCTAAACACAGTGTCTATTTTCAGACCCCTGACTAGTGCTGTAGTTCACTACTGAAAATTGTATTGAGAGAATATCAAAGAAGGGATTACACTTTGAAACACACACAGCATAGATTTCCTGAAATTATTCCATTCCCATGTCTCTCTGCTCAAAGCTCCACACATCACAGCATTTGCTGAAATCTGTTCAAAACTTCAGTCCCTGCCCATTTGTCTTTCTCGTTGTTTATTGTTCTCTTTCTTTACTCATGTTTTCTCTTCCAATATCACTTTTTCTTTCCTTAGTGGGTCTCTCTAAGCTCTTTTCTGTGTAGAACTATTTCTTTCCCTCGGAAAGACAAATAGCTAGCAGAGCTACACACAAAACTGTTTGGAGGAGCAGACAGAGGACTCTTTCTTTAAGAGTCGAGTTGAATTCTACGAACACAGAAAGTGTACATGTTTTGTTTTCAGTCATATTCTAAATGCCTCCCATAGTGCCTAACAATACTTTCCAAGTAAATATTTGATGACTAAATGCATAAATAAGTTCCGATTGAACTTCAGTTAGAGTTTAGGATTAAAAACATTGACTTGGCTGGGTGTGGTGGCTCACACCTGTAATCCCAGCACTTTAGGAGGCTGAGGTGGGCGGATCACAAGGCCAGGAGATTGAGACCATCCTGGTCAACATGGTGAAACCCCGTCTCTACTAAATATACAAAAATTAGCTGGGTGTGGTGGCGCATGCCTGCAATCCTAGCTACTTGGGAGGTTGAGGCAGGAGAATCACTTGAACCAGGGAGTTGGAGGTTGCAGTGAGCCAAGATTGTGCCACTGCACTCCAGCCTGGAGACAGAGTGAGACATCGTCTAAAAAATAAAAAAAATTTTTAAAAATTAAAAAATAATTTATTTGAAGGGAGAAGACTGTGGAATGTCAGAATTATAAAGGACCACATATAAAATAGCAATTGAAGCTGTCTCTGATATTGCTAAAAGTTATAACTAACAAAAGAGATCAGAAGTAGACCTTGGAGAGAGGAAGTAAAAAAGTACTGAAGAAGCAGGAATTAGAAACATAATTTAAAAGAGAAAGAGAGACAAACTATGAGAAAAAATAATAATGTGACATCATGAGTCTAGAAGAAATATTAGAAGTCAACAACATATCACTGAAGAGTTCCCAGATACTGTAATTCTTTAGGTCACCATTTAACGAAATCAAAAAAGAAGAATTTTTTGTTTTGGCCTTCTTAAACAAAAAGTTTAAGAAGTATCCAGTATGCTTTGCAAAGAGGTAAATTAGTATCTGACACTTCTAGTTGATCAAGGAAAAACAATGAAAAATAATCTGGCTTTGCTTATAGCCCTGAGGGCAAAATAGAATACTCAAATTTTATTTCATATGCATGTATAATACTAGGCTATATTTGGAAGTAATTTATTTCTAGGTTAGCCTGGAAGAGTTAATTATCACGAAGAAACAAACTCTAGAAATATTCTAATTCTGAATCAATTTTTAAATAGAGAGTATAGGAAATAAATCTTACAAAGATACAATATTCAATTTGTTAGGGGCAAATCTCATTACTACTAATAATTAACCTATATTATGAACTAACCATCTGTTAAATTTCAATTGAACTTCCAGTTTAAAAAGTATGAGGAACTTTCAACCAAACAAGGAACTTTTTTTTCATAATCTTATATCTTTAAATGATTATTTATCACTTTAGAAACCTCCCCTTATTTCTGAAGTACTCCTCAAGTGAAAAAATGCACTAGCTATTTGTTACGCTTCATTTTACAAAATGACATGGCTGATATTTCAACTAATGTTATGTGGAAAGACAGAGATACCGATGAGCATGGAGTGAGATGTGAAGAGATGAAGTGTGTGTGAAAGGAGTGGGGAAGTGGTTAGCGGGAAGCAGGAAAGAATTAAAGAAGCTCTAGTCTACCAGACATCAATAGACTAAAAAGTAGAAATACATCCTTTTATTTCCCCTTTTCTTCTTTTATCTTGAACCACCTTCAGCCATACCTTTAAAATTAGCAGTCCCCAGTGGTTATTATCAACCACATTAATTGCTTCAGTGACATCTAACGAGGGTATTCTCAAACAAATGTTCACAATGGTGGCTCTCAGGTGACCAGATAGCTAAGACCAAAGATCTTTATCTCAGTTTTCTGTCAGTGATGACAAAGGGTAAAATGGTTTAATTACTGGTTGAAGAAACTCTAAAATGTAAACTTAGGGTTTCCTCATTCACTTCAGGAAAGAGTTAGAAAAATTTCTTTAACCTTGATTATTACACAACTTTCAGACCTCTTGCAAAGCAGGACATGTTAGTTTCACTTCTACCTGAAGTGAGTGAGATCTGGTTGGTATGTGGTTGACCAATCCAAGGGGTTTTCTCATCAGGCTGCACGGGAATCAGCTTTATTTTGTCTTATTGCCGAAAAGTATATATCTAATCTTAGCTTGTATTCCTGTAACTTTTCAAGGAGACTGCATAGGAGTGTGTAGATAGAGCATTGCAATCTAGTATTACTCAGTAACAGAAAAACAACTCAAACAATACGAGGGTAATCAGTAATAGGTCACTGGAATCATTCTGAGCTATAGGCTTCATGGGGCCTAGAAGTCTTGGATGTCTTTAAAACTGCCGTGTTAATTTTGGGATGCATATTTAAACTTAATAGTAGTGAAATAAGATGCTTTTGGTTTCTTACACAAGAGAAAAAAATCATTAAAAATAAAAATAAGACAAGAAAGAAACATCTTCTCTGTTTATATTTTCTTCATTCTTGCCTTGTATAGTTCTATGAAATACAGAAAACATTAAACATCTTTCAGATTTATTTTCCCCAGATTAAAAGTACTATTTCTTTCTTTCTTTTTTCCCCTCCTTCCTTCCTTCCTTTCCTTCCTTCCTTCTTTCTTTGCTTCTTTCCTTCTTTCCTTCTTTTTTTTTTTTTTTTTGACAGAGTCTCACTCTGTCACCCCGGCTGGAGTGCAGTAGAACGATCTCAGCTCACTGCAACCTCTGCCTCTTGGGTAGAAGCGATTGTACTGCCTCAGCCTCCCGAGTAGCTGGGATTACATGTGCCTGCCACAATGTCCAGCTAATTTTTGTATTTTTAGTAGAGATGGGGTTTTGCCATGTTGGTCAGTCTGGTCTCGAACTCCTGACCTCAGATGCTCCACCCAACTTGGTCTCCCAAAGTGCTGGGATTACAGGCATGAGCCACCATACCCAGCCTAAAAGTACTATTTTAATACAAATACTTTTATTAGAAAAAAAAATGCTCTACAAGCACTTTTTGAGGCAATACTAATACCTTACATTTTAAAAGTCACTGTTTTCCAAAATCACCTAATTGTGAGTACCTGAATCCTCAGATCTTGACCAGAGATTTGGATTTAGATTAATCTCCAGTTTAACAAAAACATTTGTCTTTTACAAAACTGGTCTACAAATTTCTTACCAGCCAGCAAGTTGGAAAGCATTTTAAGGGAGATAAGTGAGTCAGTCTTCCCAAAGTATTTTAGATTTTTGCTGTGGATAGCACGGACTGATGATATTCTACATGTATTCAGTGTTCTTTCTAGCACAAACCTTCACATAATGCCAAAGTTCTAAAAACTATATTTCCGAGACTTCCTTATCACTAGATTTTCAGACGTCAGTTAGAGTTTGCTAGTCAGAGCATTTTGGTTAGATTTGGAAAGTGGAAATGAGGAAGGATGTGGAGGCATTTGGTTGTTTGGCAGCAGTGTTAGCAGAGGTTCCAGTGTCCTACACTAGCTTCATGAGTATGTAGAAGCAGGGTGAGGAATCATTCCTCTGAAGCTTCCTCTATTTGGGATCATCTTGTTCAGATGTAACATGGTTTTGAACCAGTGAGCAGCAATGGAAATTTTCTGGATATAATAGCTTCTAGAGCCAGTGGTATACTCATCATAGAAGAGACATCGCCTCCTTTGGTGTGATGGCTTAATGGTATGTCCTAAAAACATATTATTAAACTGAAACTTCAGTCTAAAACCTATTTTTTCAACCCACTCATGAGATTCATAAGCCTGTATTTTTCTTTGATAGAGCCTTTCTCACATAAATGATCTAGAGTAGATTCTATTCTCTGTTAAAAAAAAATTGGACAAATATAAAAGGCTCATTAAAACTATTTATCTATTCTATTTAACCCTTCCTCTACTGTTTCCAGCATCTTGCCCTTTCATGCAGTGGTGTCCCTGTTTATTCAAAAATTAGTTGACCTAATTAGAGATTCAATTTGGAGCAGTCTTCTGGGACTGGGTAACAAAATGTTCTGCCACTGGTAATCTGATTATTTAATCAATGTAGAAAGTTTCAAGGTGTGTAGGCTTCAGTTTTGTTCTTCAATTTTAATTTGTATTTATTTTTTGAAGAGAGGTCAAAGCATATGAAAGTTGAAAAGAGATAAAAGATGTAGAAGAGTATTTGATGAGCTAGGAAATCGTTCTTGATGCATTTTTTCTTTTCAAGCACAGGCAGCAAAATATATGCAGAAAGGATTCAATTTTTCTAAAAAAATATGTATATACTTATTTATTACTTATTTATACTATATACTATATATATATACTATATACTTATTTATACTATCTATCTATCTATATATTTATTTATTAAAAAAGACTAGAAGATGCACCAAAATATTATTAACAGTAGTTATCATTAGGTGGTGGGATGGTAGATGGTTTTAATTGGACCATTTTGCCCTAGTAATAATTCTTCTTCCTTCTTTCCAAAAATGCTACTAATGAAAGGTGATCCAATGCTGTCGGTTGTCTTCTGTATAGTATTCACAGCTGTGTTTAATCTGTTCTATATTCAGTATGAAATGATGCAACGGAAGCGTCCTGAGCTATTGTCACCAGGGCAATGTTTAATGATGTTAACTAGGGAGAGACAAGGCACTGAAAAAAAAATAATAGGAGATTTGTTTTCAGTTCAAACCTAAGCAGGAAGAGTCTTTCCACCTAAACACTTGCAAAATTGTTTTTCCTAATATCAGAACCTGAATACAGAATGCTGTTATCACTGAAAACAAAAATAAAAGCCTCAGCCTCCACAGATTAGAGGACTGAGCTGAAGCCTTGTATAGCTTTTCTAAATAAATGAGCTTATATAGTTCAGTACTAAAGAATACATTTTAGAAAACTGAACAATAAAAGGTTTAAACTTTGTTATGGAGCCTTGAGTGAAAACACAGCATCACAGTACAAGAATGAAATGCCTGGAATCTTCACTTTGAATGCTAACACAAAGATGAGGCTTCAGATGAAGCACGAGAAAACTCTCATGTCTCAACCAGTGGCCAATTATTAATTTGTTTCTGAGAGACAGAAAACGAGACAATGTCAGGCTTTTCTTTCTCTGATGTTGTATATACAATTTTAGAGTAATGTGTGTTTCAAATTTTTTCTAACAGTCATTCTTAGCAAATTATTTCCACATTTCCATAGGGTCCCAAGATGAAAATCTGTCTTAGCATTTTTCATATAAAAATAACTAGCATAACTTAATCCTTTTCTATTAGAGTCAAAATTCTGATATTCAAACTAAGAAAAATCAGGCAAGGAACATCCTCTCCAAATGCTGTTATAAGAAGGGTTATTTTTGTCTGTGTGTGCTATGTATTACAAATGCATTAATTCAAGAACATTATGTCTCTTGGTACTCTGTGATCAATTCAAGTGTATTTTGAGGCATTTTAGCCAACAGAAAACAAAGGGAAAAACCAATAATGGGAATTAATACACAATGGGATTAAAATATTGAGCCCCAGATTATAAGTTTCACACTCTGTTTAACTAAGCTAGTCAGATGTAATTTTGTCACATAGAGGTTGCCATATATATTTAAAAATTGAATAATATAGAATGAAAAGGTCTGAGAAGTACAACAGTATTTCAACTCACCTTTTTGGGGTCTAACGCTTTATAAGAAAAGGGATGAGGCTCGGTAAGAAATGTGGAAGGTTTCAAAACTTTGAGGGACTGTATGTATGTATGTTGCATGAGGAAGTATGTATATGTGTTGCATGAGGAAGATCTTAGAACTTGGAAGTTTGGAATTTTCTGAGATTCTGGAGGTTTTTCTTCCTAGAATTGCTTTTGCTTATGATCCCTTTGGACTTCTTAGTATTGAAGCCCAGATAGATCCCAGAAAAGAAACTAAAAGTTGACTGTCCAGAAAGGAAATTCTTTCCTTTTCCATACAGGTATATTTTAAAGGCTATGAGAATAAAAATGAAGCTGGGATTCAAAGGAGTCTTTTGCTTAGAAATAAAGAGGGTACATATAATTGAAGTTTCCTTCAAATGATATTTGACAAATGCTTGAATGGAGCTAAACAGGCACAGAAGGTTGGAAAGCTGAGCTGCCCAAATCCCAGTTACAGACCAATGTGATGTGTTACTATGCACCATTACACACAAGGTAGCTTTCTCCTTCTGGTGCCTTACGATGGTTTCAGGATGTGGGCAGCGCTCCTTAATGTGATCCTATGCATCTTCTCTGCTTTCTATGCTCTGGGTAACATCTATCTCCCATGCCCCAACTAGGGTTGAATTAAGCCACTGCCAAAAACATGGGGCATGGTGTCAATCTGTAAGTTAGGTTTTAAAATGTAAATGACTTAAATTTTTAGAGAAATATTTTATCACCTTACAGTAACGGAAACGAATGAAATAATAAATAGTGCAAAATATAACACTAGATGATGGAGACATCTACATTCAGGATGCTTAAAACAATAATTACACAATGCTAGATAACTTCTAGAATAGCAATGACAATAATAGCAACAACATCGAAGATAACAACAATAATTATACTAATCCCCCTTTAGGGTCTATTCTGCTGCCCACTGTGGTAGTATGCTGTTCTTTTTCTGAACAACTTCAGAACATCTAACCCATTTCACTCACAATATAAAAGCGTTTGCTATTTGTATGCTAATTCAAAACAGGGTAATTTTTTATTACCAACAGAAACTCTGAGAAACAAAAAGTTCTTCCCCTAGAACTAGTGACCTCATGGCCATGCCAACAGTGTTTTCATCCCCATAGGAATATTCCAGATTACACAACTCATAGAGTGCTGATGGAGTGCAACGTGTTAAGTTGTAAAATCGGACATCTTATTTACCTCCCCACATCTTACTTGTTTTATGATTATGTATAGCTTCACATTATTTTTCCCCATTGACTGTGTTCTGTATCTTTCAGATTTGTCCGTTAGTAACTTTCTAATATATTCCTCTCATATGTTCTCTTCTTTTTAGCTTCTATATCCCTACCTTGCAGTAAAGCTTCTCTAGTTTTTTTCAAGAACTCTTGCATCTTTCCTCATATTGTCATATCTCTTCGTCTCCTCTGCTCTCTCTCTCCCCTTCTAGAATATTCGTGCTTTGCTGCTTCAATGTCCGCTTTCTGTTCATTGCTACTTGCTGCCTGGATTCAGCTTCACCCACCCTCTGTGCCAGTGAGCTCTCTATAACCTTGCAAATAAAACTCCTCTGAAGATGACTTCTGTTTTAGTTCTGAGTTGTCTGGGGGACTGCAGAGCTAGGTGGGACTGGTTCCAGCCTTGGAGGTGGTAAGCCCATCAAGTATTCCAACAAGGAACAATGACAGTTGAGAATGATTTTGGTAGGAACAGGGAATGCAAAGGCAATGAGAATGCAATATGAACACTACTGCTCAGATCGCAAGAAAAGAGAGGCATCAAAAGAGGAGAAATAGACTACACATGATGGAGGGTTAGCATGAGAGAGACTGCCATTTCTGTTACTTGACGGTTCATATCAGGAAGAAAGATAATGTGCATGCCACACGTATCTGGGAGCACTACCAAATATAGATTCAGGCTGTGGAAAATGAGTAGAGGGGAAGAACAACTGAGCTTAACTGGATTCCTTCTCGAGGAAGAACATGAGTAACTGCAGCTTACCTGAAGTAGTGATCCCTTGCCAACCACTGTGGTTAGCACTTTATATACACCATTTCATTTAATCTTCAAAACATCTTCATGAGGCAGATACTATTGGTAACTGCATTGTTCAGCTAGAACCCTAAGGTCCAAAGAGGTTGAATAACTACATTAGCAGCTTGTGAGTAGTAGAGAGAAAACCTGAACCCAGGCTCTCTGACTCCAGAGGCCACACTGCTAGCCACTACTATACTATATCTGGTGGTAGTGAGCATGATAGGTCAGTTTGAGACAAAATAAAAGCAGCTGAGGGGAGAGCAGCACAATCTGAGAATGCTGTCACGGGGTGGTTGGTCCTGTTTTTCTCTGGCTATCTGATAACTGTTGAGCACTTGCTTGAGCAAATGGTCAATCTTCAGGGACTAACAGAAAAGCACAGTGAGAAAGAGAATAATCTTTTAAAACGTTATAGAGGAGCCAAACTGATAATGTAATAACATTTTTATTGTCCCTCTTCCCACACACCTCTGGGATCCAAAAATTTGATTGATCGTGATTTTATTACTTTCTTAAATGAGATACTGTATTTTTGTAGCCTTTAATTACTTCATTAAGATGATTTTTAAGCCATGCTTATATGATTTTCAATCACAAAGAAAATAAAAAGAACTAGAACTGGTTCAGATTAAAAGAAAATATCAGAACAGCCTACCCAGCATGGCCTTTCAGCTGCGCATGTGCTGGGCATTATCTTCATGGACTGTAACTGTGAATTTGTCACTGCGTTTCCAAACCTATCTTAAGTGTGAACTCTCTCCTCGCCTTTCTTCTCCTTTCACTTACAAAGAAGATAATGTGGTGCATTAGTATAGGATAAAAAACTTGTCTGTATACCAAAATGGCAAGTAGAACAAGTATCCAGAGGATGAATGATGTCAATATCTTTGTTTTTTTTCAAGTGCTGTAAGTCTGATGTGGTTTTTTTTTTCTTAATCTTTTGAATTTGCTCTGTTGCTTTGTTGGCAAATTCTTGTTAACAAAACTGCCCAAGTGGGGAATAGAATTAACAAGAAGGGGAATTGATGGGTCTTCTTTAATTATCATCAGAAAAAGAAGTATACACATAAGGAGTGCAGAATCTAGGGTGATTCTTTTCTAAATCATTGCAACCATAATCAGATAATGCCTTAACTTTCTGACTGAATAACATGCATTTAGACATTCAACACATATTAACTGTGTGACTCATAAGCACAAGGTACTACTCCGATAATATGAAGATGAATATGTTATAGTTTTCATGGTAAAGGAGACTGGAGCCTGGTAGGAGAGAGAAAGCCAAGGTGCACCCTCACTGAGAATATAAGTGAAATGTCAACTAGGACGAGTGAAAGATTACAAGAAAGTGCTATGAGTACAGAACGTCATATGATATGATGCAGTAATATTGGCCGGGGCGGGGTAGTGTAGTCATGCTTCATGGAATAACTCATTTTAGAGCATGGCTTTGAAGAGTGGGTTGAATTTAGACATGTGATTGTGTCTAGGTACTGGGAATAGTATAAAGGAAAACGCTGAGGCAAGGCCTGTAGCGCTCTTGAGGAACAACAAGCCATTTAGTTTGGCCTGAGAATCCAGTGTATAAGGATGAATAAAGGCAGATAAGACTGTTGAGGTCTAATGGGGTGAGTTCATAGCATTTCTTGGACCTGGAAACAAAGAAAGATGATCCATCCTTTAACTTAGGCAACCCCAGCGCTAACACAGTTCACGTTACAATGCAAGTGAAAACTTCCCAATGCTTGGATTCTTCTACTCTCTTGCTAGGAAGACTTTATCAATTTAAACACTTATTCCTAAAATTTTATTTTTCAGGAACATTTTCTGTTGATGAAATGATGGTTATAGAAATTATCTTTCAGGTTGGTTGGTACATATTTCCACCCAGGCCATTTGACTATTTAATTTCACCATCAGTTTCAGTGTCTTTTATCTTACTACTAGCGGGATGAATGAGGCCAAGATTCTAAGATACCTAGGAAGAGTTGGCTACCAAATTGGAGGACTGCTAACTTTATGGAACTTATTTCAGAACATCCAAATGGCAACCTATGGTCACTTAGAAGGAAAGAAAAACCTAGCTTAAAATCAGAATACGTGGTGGATGACTAAGATGTAATATTTATAGGGAGTTTGAAGGAGATGGGATCTTAAAGATAGTCAAGTCCTGTGGTTCAGAGGACTCGACTCTGAACTTGGACTCCTATTTTTACAAAAGGCCTACTAGGGTAGTGAAGAGGATCATAATCTGTTTCTAATATTTCAAAGGGATAGTAGAAATTAAGCCTCTCATGGATCATGAAAATAGCAACCATATTATTGAGTAAATAATGTTTTTGTTGCCTTTTCTGCTGTTTTTACTCTTTTAAAATATATTCATTAAAAAACATTCTTAATAAATAAAAAATTTTAAAAAATGATTGCATAAGCCAAATATTTCTAAATAATATTTATGGGAATAAGCAATAAAAAGAACTTGTGTTGAACATACCAAAGCTACATTTAATTCAACTTTCAAATTATATAGATGGAGGAACTGAGATCTAAATAAACAAAGACTATCCATGTAACCAAATGCCACCTGTTCCTGAAAAACTATTGACATAAAAATAAATTTATTGAAATTTATTTTATGGATTAGAATTTAATAAAGCTTGATAAATATTCCATGTGCACTTGGAAATAGTATGTTTTCTGATGTTGGGTGGAGTATTTTATAAATGCCAGTTAAATCAAGTTCAAGTAAAAAATAAATAAATACAGCCACTTGCCAAAGATCATATAACCAGTCAGTGATTCAGGTAGAATGAGAACCCAGATCTTATAAATGCCAAATCAACATTGTTTCTACAATAGCATGCTACTAGGTGGACTGCCTCAGAAGATCCCAGAGTGGACGGTGGGAGAGATTTGGTCCAGGGACCATAGATTATAAAATATAAGATCATCTCAGCTAATTATTTTTATGTTGTAGAGAATCTTACTTACCAAAATTGTAAAACAATGAAATAACATATTTGATTTACTGTTTCTCTAAAGTCGTCTCCAAAGTAGCTGACATGTCTGAAGAGTTTGCTTATCTACTTGTAATATCTTTGCTCGTGTACTATTTACTGCTTCAATGTACCCTTGAAACACACATGAGCAAGACTTTTACTCATTTTGTAAATATTAGAGCTGAGGTCTGGAAAACTGTGTTTTCCCATAACTGTCAGCAGTGAGGCTGTGATTGGGCCACAGGACTCCTGAACTTTATTCTCAATCTATATTCCAGTTTCTTGGAAATCAATTTCATCGGTTGGACTGCAAGCTGTTCCTGGAAATGGCAACAAGTAGTTGAAGGAAGTAGGGAGATATGAGGGAAGTATAAAGCTATGTAAGAACTTTTAACATATTGTAGTTTTGTTTTGAGGTCTTCCTTCCATCAACTTGAATAATTGAGGCCTGCCTGTGATATTCTCACTAATTCCCAGATGCACTATAATCATATGTGTTGGAAACCCATAATGTGCCATATCAGTGCTGATAAATATTAAGAGAGAAGGATAATGCATATCCCAGTTAGGATAGGCTCCATTGGAACTGACCTCAGAGGTCTGTGCCCTTTATTCTTATTGTTATTATGATCTGAATGTCATTAAGGAGAGTCTAAATCAGGTCAATAGGTGGCCAACAGTTCTAATTCCTGTCAGTTCCAATGATGGTTTTAGATAGGAACAATACTACTTACCTCTACTGGAATAAAAATACAGATTTTTCCTTCATATTTTCTAGGCATGGCAATCAATGTCTTTCTTTAACCCTTCTGCATCATCTTATATATATCCATTTGTGCAACAGGAGGCATGCCTTTTATGGGAGACTGCCTAATATTGTGAATGGGGTGTTAAAGTCTCCCACTATTTTTATGTGGGTGTTTAAATCCCTTAGAAGGTCTCAAATAACTTGCTTTATGAATCTGGGTGCCCCTGTGTTGGGTGCAAATATATTTAGGATAATTAGCTCTTCCTGTTAAATTGAACCCTTTTCCATTATAAAAAGTCTTTTTTTTTTTTTGTCTTTCTTGATCTTTGTTTAAAGTCTATTTTATTTGAAACTAGGATTACAACCTCTGCTTTTTTCTGTTTTCCATTTACTTGGTAGATTGTTCTCTATCCCTTTATTTTAAGCCTGTGTGTGGACTGACATTCTTTGAAGAACTAGAAAAATCTATTTAAAAATTCATATGGAACCAAAAAAGAGCCAGAATAACCAAAGTATATACAAAAATTAACTCAAGAAGGATCAAAGACTTAAATGTAAAACCGAAAACTATAAAAACCCTGCAAGACAACTTGGGCAAACCATTCAAGACATATGCACAGACAAAGATTCCATGATGAAGACACCAAAAACAACTGCAACAAAAGCAAAAATTGACAAATGGGATTTAATTAAACTAAAGAGCTTCTGCACAGCAAAGGAAACTTTCAATAGAATAAACAGACAACCTACAGAATGGGAGAAATTTTTTGCAAACTATGCATCTGACAAAGATCTAACATCCAGCATCGAAAAGGAACTTAAAACAAATTGACAAGAAAAATCAACCTCATTATAAAGAGGGCAAAGAACATGAACAGACACTTCTCAAAAGAAGACAAACCTGTGGCCAGCAATCATATGAAAAAAAACTCAACATCACTGATCATTAGGGAAATGCAAATCAAAACCTCAATGAGACACCATCTCACGTTAGTCAGAATGCCTATTTTTAAAAATTCAAAAAATAACAGATGCTGGTGAGGTTGTGGTGAAAGGGGAACACTTTTACACTGTTGGTAGGAGTGTAAATTAGTTCAACTATTGTGGAAGACTGTGGCAATTCCTCAAAGACCTAAAAACAGAACTACCATTTGACCCAGCGATCTCATTACTGGGTATATACCCCCAAAAATATAAATTGTTCTATTATAAAGACACATGCACAGGTATGTTCACTGCAGCACTGTTCACAATAGCAAAGACATGGAACCAACCCAAATGCCCATCAATGATAGAATGAATAAAGAAAATGTGGTCCATATGCACCATAGAATACTGTTAAATATTAATTAGCAAGTGACACATATTTGGGTCAATCAATACTTCTCCAAATATGCATCAAATGGTATAAAGGCATATTTTTTATCTTAATGACAGTATCAGAATAAAATAAGTATTCATCATTGTGAGAATGTGGTATCTGTTACTATGGTGAATGTTCAGGAGTTAGGAATTTTTAGGTGTGGATAACTACGTGCAAATTGCCCATGCTGCACTTATGACACATATTTGTTAGAATAACATATGTTTAAAAATAACAGTTATCTATTAATAAGCAATAGCTATGTAAGTGAGAACAAGGTGTTATACAACATGAACTTCCAGGCAAAAGCTGCCATCCTTGCTACTAAGTGTATCTCATAAACTCATAGACTGAAGGACATACTGAATCTCATTTTTCATTTAAGAACTCACCAAACTGCTCGCAAACATGTTAGGGGCTAGCTATCAGAGCAAGGGCATTCTATACTTCAACTCTACTTTCATATCTACTTCCCTTTAATGACTGCTCTTTCCAAGAAAATGTTAAGGTTTATTAGTCTAATGTGAGTTTTCTTTAATGTGACTTCTCTTCTAAGTCAAAGCATCAATAGATCCAAAGTAGATCCATTAGTATATTTGCACTAGCAACACAGTTCTTATTATAATAATTAATATTTATCTCTTAGGTTGTAAAACCCAACTAAAACCAAGATATTTGTACAAGTTTAAGTAAACTGAAAACAAATTGAAATAAACTGGTTAGTGCTTCCATGAACAAAATTCAAGAAAATGTATAACTGAGAACGCGCTTCCTTGAAACCAATAAGAAGGTGTACCATGATGAATAACTATAGGGCCATTGGGCCCCACAGGGTCGTGGGGTGTCCCTTATGCCGTGCTGAGGTGCAGGATCTGAGAAGTAAAGAGACAGGGCACTGAAGAACTGGTGAAGAGCAGCTGGACTTGGGGGGCCACCAACCTATGAGTGGAGATCAGCGAGACCCTGAACGTGCAGAAGCGTCTGTAATTATTAGGTACAGGCAGGGGGAAGGGTGGTAAGTGAGGTAATCATCTATAGGCTTAGCGACAGGGCATACATAATCACCTGAGTCACAAGCGAGGGGGCCACCCCATTATGTCACCTGGGCAGAGAGGTGGGCCATGTGCAGTCGGGGGCCCTGCCGTATGCAGTAATAGAGGGTCATGTACAGAAAAGGGGTCCACCCCCATTATGTCACCGAGGTAAGGAGGTGGGTTGTGTGCAACAGGTGTCGTGCACAACACTTCTTATCTGGGGGCTGGAGACTTCAAAGGATTTCTAATAGAAGGATACTGTAAGCCAATGCAGTGGGAGCTGACATACTTGTGCTCTTCTCTTAAGATATTTATGGGAGGATGATTTGCGCTAGCACAGAAGCGAGAAAAGACTGAGAGGGTGTACAACCACCGTTACTGGTCACGCCAGAGGGGTTCTTCTCTCTTGGTTATTTGCAGGATCTCAAGCCTGAGGCCTACTTTCCAAAGGAACTGGATGCAAAGTAGTACAACTCCTTTATCAGGAGAGGCTCTTGCTCCAAGCCTGCCATACAGCGTATGCCCTTTCAGGCAGGGATGCCACCACCTGGGTCTTTGGTTCTTGTTCTGGTCTGGCTGTTTTCCCATGTACTGCTTCTGTTTTCTGACTGCTCTAGGCATTCCTCCTACTACAAACTACTATATGGTTATATAGAAGGATTCTATAAATCAGCACTAAATGTGCCAGTACAGCTCCAACTACAATACCTATATAATTATATAGAAAGATTATATGGAACTAAGTATGATTATACATGTAAGCTAGTATAGTAAGCAGTAAGTTATATGATTATTTAGAAATATTATATGGGACTAAGTATGATTATATATATAAGCTAGATATAAGTAAGCAGTGAGCTGTACTTCAGGCACTAATTGTGCCTGGGGTCTGCACAGTTCTCCTTCTTCGGTGCCCCTTGGGGGTTTTACCCACAAATAACATGAGGTGATATGTCTACTAATCCTTTATCAAAGTAGGAGATAAAAGTTTGGGCCTTGGAGTCAGATAGTCTGTGTTCAACCATATTTTCACTACTTCTAAGCTATTGACCTTGAACAAATTACAACACTTCCCTAACCCTCAGTTTCCATACCTATAAAGTGGGAACAATGGTAAGAGATAGCTCAGAATTGTTGAGAAAATTATATGTAGTATTAGTCCAATGTACTCAGCATAATGCTTGACATTGAGTAAGCACTCCTTATATATTACATTATAAGCAATATTTATTAATTTACATAAAGGTAATATATTCTAAAAAAAAATTGCGATGTTCAGTGTTTAATTCCCACTTATAAGTGAGAACAGGCAATATTCAGGTTTCTGTCACTGTGTTCGTTTTCTTAGGATAATGGCCTCCAGCTGCATCCGCATTGTGGTAAATGACACAAATTTGTTCTTTTTTATGGCTGCATTGTATTCCATGGTGTATGGGTACCATATAGACACTGGGGACTACTTGAAGCAGGAGGGTCATGAGAGGACTGTGGGTTGAAAGGCTACCTATCAGATACTATCTTCACTACCTGAGTGATGGGATCATTCATACACCAAGCCTCAGTGACGTACAATTTACTCATGTACAAACCTGCACATGTACCCCCGAACCTAAAGTAAAAGTAGAAAAAGAAAAGAGAAGTCAAAAAAAAAAAAAAAAGAAGAAGAAATGCCTAAATAGTTAATTTAAGTTTCCAAGAATGTTAAAACCATTTAGATAAGATTTCTTAGATTTTAATTGCCAGCTCACTTAGCTCTCTCACACACACACACACACACACACACACACACACACACACACACAATTAACTATAACATCCATACATGAGAACATCAGATTATACAAACTTTGGTGCAGCTATTCTTGCAACCTCTGGAAAATTTTCCTTGAAAACACAGTGGTCTCTGCGCCAGATAGTGAGGTAGCTTCTCTTGCATATATAAACAGCAAGGCCAAAGTATCCAGGAGATTCTGGGCATGGTTCAGTATCCAAGAATTTTGCTTTCCAACAGATGATACTAATGTGGTTCCCAAACTGAAGAGTTGATACTAAATATCTGGAACACATCCCATAAAAACATAAGAACTCATGCCCAGAAAATCATTGCATGCACCCATAAATATGTTGCCTTTGGCTATAATTACTGCCACTTGGAAACATATTAAAACTTTTCATGGGTAGTTATCTAAAATATCCAAATATCATTATGCTTTGGGGAGTTTAACCTGACCAAGGGAAAACAGTACTACTGAAAGGAATTTTTTGTGATGCCTGCAAACTCCTAAAAACAAATCCAAGTAACTGGGAGGTAGGGACCAAAAAAAGTAGCCTTTTGGATTACAGTTTCTCCATATATGGTGGTAGTTTAAGTCAAAGAGTAGTAATTTATTGTAGAGAGGCAATTGGCAGAAAGCACTGGCAGAATCATTCACAAAAACAAGGCTTTCTTTCCTCTAAAATAGGAAATCATGATCTTCTCAACATGATGTTTTGTGACAGAACTCAGGGATAATGCTATCTTATGTTTGTGGGGGTAGAAGGGGAGGTGGGTGGGAGGAATTTCTGAAAAGCATAGCTTTGTTCCTTTGCAGTAATAGTTCATGCTCTTGAACAAAATCAGATATCTTCCATCCTGCTATAAAGTAAATACTGACGTAAGACAAAAAAGCAGTATCTGGAGACTCTAAATGCCTCATACTTTGATTAAAAATGCTTTTGTCAATTACAGATTGATTTTGTAGCTCATTACAATGATGGATGTCCGGGCTGGCGGAGGTGGTATTTTACCACTTGGCCTGAGGGCGTACACAGTTAGAAGAAGATGGTAAAATTATAATTATTTTCCAGCACTCATCCATTTGCCTACATTGACCCAATAGGTACCACTGGGATAATTTGAAAGAATGGCATCAGATGGAATAGCCAAAAAGAATAGTACCTCAGGCCCTCTAGAAGGAAAACATTTTAGACAAATATTTCTCAACAACCTGCTGAGATTCTTGTCACATGATAAGTCACATTGAGCTACATCAGTTAGATTTTAAAGTAAGCTACAGTGTTTAGCAGAGGCTGCAGCAAATAATATGCAAACGTCTCTGTGTGTACTAATATGACTATTAAAAGTCTCTATATTTATATATAATAATGTAGGCACATTCTTCCAAAAACATAAATACAAATGTACTTTCTCACCTACTTTAACACTGGAGGTTGTTAGAAGCTGTGAGAAAATCAGAGGATATACGTAAAAGAGCTGCAGGGAAAAGAAATCAATATTCAGTAGCGGCTGAAAAAAACAGGAAATTCATGTCACTTTGCAATACATTCATATCATGCTCTGAAGTGACCTGTATTTCTGGAGTCACTGTGTGGTTTCTAAACTCTGATACCCATGGTTAGTTCACAAGACATTCTCTAATGGTATCCTAGGAATGCCTACATTCTCTGTAATAGCTGCATGGCCAAAGAAGTAATATCCGCCAGATATATAACATGCAAATCTTCTTTGTGGTATACCTATCACCTGCTGCAAAATGATGGTGACTCAGCATTCAATTAAAAATATAAGAAAATCGATGTTCCATATTATGAAAAAAGATATTATATGAGACTGATATCAGCAGTCTTAGGAGTAAAAAAAGAAAAAAAATCATTTCAAATTGAAGATTAGGAGGCCTGCCTACACTATGACTACAGCAATATTGGCCATATATCTATACAATTGCTTTTTATAATAGTCCACCATGAACACAAACCTATTTATGGCCTACTTTCATGGTGATATATCTCCGTTCTGCTAGTTGTTTAGAATCCCAATACTGTGAAATGGAACTGTGGTGACAAAAAAATAATACTTCATATAATGAAATGTCAAGAAATTTAAGTTAAAGTAAGGTAATGAAACATAGGTTCAGGGCATAAAATCTGATCTATGCTTATAATCAAAGTGAAAATGGACAGTGGAACATCATTAGAACATCTGGATCATTTTGGAAACTGATTATGTTTGGCATCAAGGACCAGGATGAAATCTCATTTTTCTTACCTTTTGTATTATAGTGGTGGTAAAGAAATAGAAGGAAAAGATGCTCATAAAGTCTGGAAAAATATAAGTGAGTTACATAGGCTTAAAAAAAACAGAAAATAGGCAGTCAAAAAACAACTTTGGGATATCCAAAGCATAAAAAAAAATTAGATATTTAAAATTAACTAGAATTCTAGTTGTTAAAATGCTTTTAGATGGCTTATTTCTGTACCAAAGTGTCAATATTGGAGTAGAAGTGTGCTATACAAATTGTCTTGACCATAAACAATCCCAGGACAAGTCTTGCTGACGGAGTAAAATTTGAAAGGAGAAGCAACACTGTCAGCAATAAAAAGTGCTTAGCGGGGCCGGGTGTGGTGGCTCACACCTGTAATTCTAGCATGCTGGGAAGCTGAGGTGGGCAGATCCCTTCAGGTCAGGAGTTCAGGACCAGGCTGATCAACATGGTGAAACCCCATCTCTACTAAAAGTACAAAAATTAGCTGGGCATGGTGATGCATGCCTGTAATTCCAGCTATTCCAGAGGCTAAGACAGGAGAATCGCTTGAACTTGGGAGGTGGAGGTTGCAGTGAGCTGAGATAGCACCACTGCATTCCAGTCTGTGCAACATAGCAAGACTCTGTCTCAAGAAAAAAAAAAAAAAGGAAAAAAGCAAGCAAGCAAAAATGCTTAGGGAAGCAACAGTAATTTCTATTTTTAATGGTCCCAGGCCTTTGGCTGCAAGCATTGCATAGCATCTATTCCTCAGGTAAAGATGACTTTAGGAACCATCTAAAGGCAAAAAGCAACTATCATTTAAGAAAAAAAAAAAAAGAGTCATCCTACTATTATACATATGGAAGGGAAAGAGTCTCCGTTTCTCAAATAATAAGTTGCTAAAGCTAATGGTCTTATCTACTCTTAATGTGAGAAGGAAAGAAACATGAGTGTAGGAAGTAGTGATATGGGCAGTGTTTGCTCTTCCATAAACTCTGGAGTTGGCAGACCATTTGATGGTTTCAGTGCCTTCTCTCTCCCCTGCCAATATTGCAGTTACAATTCTACTAACTTTTATACTCCTCACTCCCAGGCTTCACTTTCTAGACAACTGAATGCAGATGCTATCAAGTGTATCAGTAGAAATTCTAAAAGTAATACAGGAGAAGATTCACTGCTGACCTAGGCCTTAGACTTGGTTACAGGTAATGCTAAAGGACCCTGTTACTCTGTCCTTTGTAGCAAGAAAACCATAAGACCATACCAAATGGACAAATGGGAATCATTTTTTTTTTCTTTTCCCCATAGATAATCCAAGACATTTTGAATTCATAGTCTTAGTATCCAATACCAAATGGACAAATGGGAATCATTTTTTTTTTCTTTTCCCATGGTTCCAAGACATTTTGAATTCACGGTCTTAGTATCCAGAAACCTTTCTGCTGCTTGGTCCTTTAAGAGCACTTACCATGCCATATTTAGTATCTGTGTACTGGTCTCACTCTACTGCACTACTTGTGATCTTCATGCAAAGATTCTAACTTCGGCTCTGTATGTAAGACCTAATATATTATTGGTTAACAGGAAGTGCTCAATAAATGCTAACTGCATAAATTAATAGTCATTTCAATGGCATTTTCTAAGTTTTATTTAAAACTACCTAAGTATCCACAAAACCAGTTAAACAAGGGACTTAAATCTTTTATTCAGAGTATTTTTTTTTTACTTTGGATTTTCAAGATATCTTAAAATATCTCCTGAAATACAAAATAGAAACAGAATTTAAAGCATATAGAAAGGGTATTAACGGCATTGATGATGATGATAATGAGACCATGAAATAGCAGCTGAAATGATATAAACTGGTACGTGGTAGCACAGATACAATTTGACAGAAAGCAAGTTTACAATGAAAAATGAGAATTCTTAAACTCCTGCATTTCCTTTACTATACGTGAATTTGAGATAATTGTTCCAGTACCAGATTTTGCCTCACTAAACTGAGACTGTCACAAAACCTACTCAGCAATAGCCCCTCTAGTTGCAGTAATGGCTGTGCAAGTAATGAAAAGACTCAGACTATAGTTGAATACACCTGTGAAATTACTATACACCAGAAGCTCAGACAAACCATTTTCCTCCCTCTGTGTGTGCCCTAAAACCTGATTCAGAAGACAAGTTGACAACTTTTATAAGTTAATGGCAAATATCTGCCAAATAAAATGACTACTCGTCGGTATCACTGAAGTATTTGTTGGGGTAGTTTCAAACTTTAAGACCATTTGACCTCATCTGACCAAAGGGCTTGCTTATATGAGCTTGATGTAGTGTATACTGTACTCAATTTACTATACTAATGAGTTGGTGACAGAAAACACAAGTCCGTAAGAATCTCATTAAATGATGTAAAAAAAAATAAGAATGAGAAAATCAGTTAAATGAAACGTATAAACTTGTATTAATGTACTACAATTTGTAATTTACCTTTGAAATATGCACATAACTTGAAAACTATCAATTTAAAGGAAAATGGAAAATAAGGCTAACCTTGGCTGAATATGCCGTAATCCAGTGAGGACACTACATGTTTATGTAGACAGCAGAATGTGGCACTTCCGAGTGGGGTCTGAAATCAGATTGCTTCCTTTCACAACTTATAAGCTACAAGATATTGTACCAGTTAAAATTTTCTACCTGTGTTATCATCTGTTAAATACAGACAATATCCCCTTTCTCACCGGATTACTAGGCACCTCAAGAAATGTCAGCCTTGTCCTTGATGGGCCAAGGGCAACATAGTAGGAGGATTCTCCCACAAGGGCAGAGAATAAGGGGGTTATCTGCAAAGAATTTAAAAAAAAATTGTGAAATCAATAAAAAGTTGGTCAACTTTTTATTATAAACACGTAATAGTTAATTCAAAACAGAGCCAGTGATAAAGCACTCTTGCACTCAGAGGCAGAAACTCCCAGCCACCACCTCTTAGCATATACCACTGCATTCACATGATAAAAATGTGCTAAGAATAATCATGCATTAAATAAAGGACATTTATATCCTTTCTAATTTATCAAATCAACATTGTTTGAAACAAAACCATAGACATCTGTAGAAAGACAAATAGTCTTTTTAGGTTCACTATTGATCTCATGTAGGAAAACACTATCACTTCCATGTTAATTATTCCTTGGCCATCATTAAACTGCTATGCACCCATCCTTGACTCTGTTTTCTCTCTGCCAACTCTCAGTTCAAACATTTTCTTTCTGGTTTATTGAGATATAAAGAGGACAGACAATGTTACATTCATAAATTATTTTCAACTGCTAAGATAAAATGTACTGTATATATAGAGTACATTTCAAGCTACAGATAACAGAGGCAAAATAATGATGACATTTTCTCCACGAAAAGTTTGACAGAAATAAGGGCACTGTCATTTATTCTCTCCTCTCCCATCATTGCCCTGTTAATTATTCTCAAGATCACTTACTTTTACTTGCTATTTTTTAAGTTGATGAGATCATTAAATTTATTAGCTACCCAAATACATTTAAAGTTTATTAAGACTCTGTGCTGCCTTTGAACTGGAAATAGAGAAGGAATAGAACTCACTCTTAAAGAAATTAAAGTAATAAAGCAAAATGGGTACCACTTTATTTTAAGAACCTGTTAACCAGAGTGTAAGACAGAAAGTCAAAATTGAAATCTCAGAGAAATAAACAGGTGAAACATATGCCATTCTTCCCACACAAGCATTAGTCTAGCAATCAGCCCATCCAGAATATATGTCAAAAACATTTCACAGGGGAATACTTAAAAACTGTATTTTATATTCTTAAAGATAGGGTCTCATTGAAATCTCAATTTATGCAAAGGACTCATTAAGAGGCTGAAATAATGTTTTCATTTGGTAATGATAAACCTTAATTTATTTTCTCTATTAAGCCACTGCAAGTCTTTGGGTTCAGGATGACATAAAATACTTTATATGAAATAATCTGACTCATGACATTTTTATTCCCTGTAAATTGGATGGACACAAATTTTCTTAAACTGCAAATATTATTCTTGGTGTCATGAACTGTCATTGCTTCCTAAATCTTCAAAATTTGTTTCATTTAAATATATTGGCCAATTGCTGGAGTTAATGATGATGAATAGGATTATGATTAAATTTTTAATAAAATGGATTGACTGTAGCCATGGGCAGAAAGCAGCTATCTACATGATGGGATCTCTGTTGCTTGAAAAGTTTCCTGAATTATAAATATTTTTCTATTAGTTCTTTTTTTTTTTTTTTTTTTTTTTTTTTTTTGAGACGGAGTTTCGCTCTTGTTACCCAGGCTGGAGTGCAATGGCGCGATCTCGGCTCACCGCAACCTCCGCCTCCTGGGTTCAGGCAATTCTCCTGCCTCAGCCTCCCGAGTAGCTGGGATTACAGGTACGCGCCACCATGCGCAGCTAATTTTTTGTATTTTTAGTAGAGACGGGGTGTCACCATGTTGACCAGGATGGTCTCGATCTCTTGACCTCGTGATCCACCCACCTCGGCCTCCCAAAGTGCTGGGATTACAGGCATGAGCCACCGCGCCCGGCCTATTAGTTCTTAAGGTACCTAAAACTTGGTTTAAAATTATTTGTTTAAACCATTGGTATCATAAGACAACATTAATATACTCATCAGGGAGATGTTTTGAGGTAGCACTTTAATAGGTGTTATGTTTTTTATTTTTTTTTTTTTACAGTTTTTAATTTTATTTTTTAAATTGACATGTTTCTTATAACCTTCTCACACCACACAGTGGTTTTATATAAGTCAAGAGATGTAAGACATATGGAGGACTGCCTGAGCCTTAAGTGAGAGTCTCAGAGTTGCAGCTAGAACCAAGGATAAAGGCTGTGTAATTACAGAAAAATCAGACCTCGAGGAGGCTGGACCTACTTCTAATTCCCTCCTGAGGTTGGCCTAGATAATAAACTATCAAGGAAGAAATAAAATAATAAATGATCATCTTTTCCTTTTTTGACTTTTTCACTTCTGCTTTATTTGAGATACTGATAGCATAGTTGACCCAAATAGGAGGAAAATTCACCTGCATAAAAAAAAACACTTAAATTCTGTCAGAAACTTGGATAGCACCTAAGGGACCTGACTTAGGCTACAGGATCAGAAATCTTTATATTTCTACTAAAATTACATTTTAAATGTTTAAATTATATAGATGCAAAATCACTGAATAACTGAAAGTTTAAGACAACAGATAGACCTAAGTGTTTGCAATTTATGAAACTGTATTATTATTTCATGTGTCTTATGGACATTTATTTGTTTCTACTAGGAAAATAGCTAAATTTTAATAACAAATATAATAGCAAAAAATCAATATCAATATATTTGAAAACAATAGAAACTTTCTTTTCAATAAGACATCTTCATGTATTTATGGTTTCAGGTCTGGATCGGGAACTATGATTCTGATACAGGCCCATTGCTTCTAAATGACTGCCATTTAACTAAAACATAGTAGTTACATAGTTAATCATCATTTTTTACATTTGTTGGTAATATTAATTTGCTTGATATTATTACTTCATGCAAAACCAACCAACCAATCAACACAATGGATACACTACCAAAGAGACACAAGTATTCTAATTCTTGAAGTGATCTTAAATGTGGGTTTTTTGCATATAGAGATTATCGATAGATTTGGGGATTACAGGCTATTTGCAGGTTTCTTACTTGATCCCCCTCGAGCATAGGTGGAAACGTGTAGAGGCTTGGATGAAGGCCTTGTAGCTAGGGTACGGAGCAAATTGGGAAGCAGCCTCTCTGAGCTAAATGACAAGTGTAGCATCCCCTAAGTTAGCACATCTGAGTGAAGAATCCGTGGAAAATCATCTGTTTGATATTCTGTGCCCTATTTAAAATTTAAAGTAACTTTGGGGGCTAGCAACCAGAAGCAAATGTCAAATATTCTCTCTTTGAGTGCACTTATTTAACCAATTTAGCTAGGTCTTTCTTCAACGGTGCTCTCAGAGACAGGACACTGGTACAGAGATATGCATGAGAAACTGGTAGTATGGCTGTTTCTCCGTAGTCCTTGCTCTATCTCTAAATAAAGGCTTTGGTCTTCAAACTGCCCAACCCAGCCTTATCCCCTAAGTGAAGAGAACTCAATAAATGTGGTCATGTAAAAGAATAATTTATGATGCTTGGGATTAAAAACAAATACTAAACCAAGGGTGGAATTAGGTCAAAACCAAGTTTGATATATAACAGGTTATAGGCATATGAAATATGATTGTAAATGATAAGCTTATGTATATTTAACTATGTTAATTATATTTATGTAAGGTATTTTTTCTTTTCAAACCAACGTATTGTCTCGATTCTTCAAGAGTAATGAGGAAATATTAATTAAATCTGATAATTACATTTTTCTTAGTGAATATATTTTAATAGAAAAGATGCATATTTGAGGGGATATAACCTCATTTTAGAGGAGACAGGTCAAAATAATCAAGGTTTGATGGTGAGAGACAATTGGAATATATTTCTATTTTTGTTTCACAACATCTATTAGATGTATAAACTATTTTCTCTAACAATTCTCCAGACACATGAAAACACATTTAAAAATTGTATTTTACTTCTTATTTTTCTGATTCCCAGCAGCATCTAAATAAAGTTCTAAAGGACCTGACTGAGGCTACAGGATCAGAAATCTCTATATTTCTACTAAAATTACATTTTAAATGGTTTCCTCAAAGCATAACATACACAAAAGTGCAAAGAGCATAATTATACCACTTGATGAATTCTCACAAATTTGACATATCTATTTGAATTAACACCAATATGGAAACAGCACATTACCTCACTCAGAATCTCTCATGTTTTCTTACAGTCATTATCCTTCTCTTCTGACTTCCAGCAGCATATATTTATTTTGTCTTACATGTGCTAAAAAGAAGTAGAAGCTGGCTTATTTTGCTCAATTTTTTTTTTTTCTTTTTTGAGACAGAGTCTCACTCTGTCATCCAGGCTGGAGTGCAGTGGCTCATTCTCAGCTCACTGCAACCTCCGACTCCCTAGTTCAAGTGATTCTCCTGCCTCAGCCTCCCAGGTAGCTTGGGTTACAGGCACGCACCACCACACCTAGCTAATTTTTTTGTATTTTTAAAGTAGAGACGGGGTTTCACCATGTTGGCCGGGATGGTCTGGATCTCCTGACCTTGTGATCCACCTGTCTCGGCCTCCCAAAGTGCTGGAATTACAGGCGTGAGCCACCGCACCCGGTGCTATTTTGTTCAATATTATGTTTCACAATTAATTAATATTATTGCATGTAGTCATAGATTGTTCTCATTGCTGCATAGTATACCATTGTGTAAATATAACCCAATTTTTAAAAAATTACACATTGAAATTTCATATATGAAAAAACAGCCTTAAAATATACATCTATATCTATCTATCTATCTATCTACCTATGATGCTGTATAACTGAACAGGCACAGATACGTAAATGTTTTAAAAGTTAATAATCTTATTTTTAAATGCCAAAGGGTTAGGGAGAAGCCACAAAAGAAATATCTTCCAATTAATACCACATTTAAAAAATAGAAAAATTCAATACTCAACATCAATTAAGAACCCTTAATATCTGTACATGATCTGAAATCAGTTTTAAATGTGATGAGCCATATCAAGTTCTCTTCGGTAAACATATGAGCAATTACATGGATATCAGTGACACCGATAAGTATTAATTGATAATTAAGCTGATGATGATGGGGAAAAAAGTTAAGAATCATGAATTTGACCTCAGGAGAGGAAGCTCATCAAAATCAGATCATGTCTAAATTAGATATGGCCTTAAAATGAAAAGCAGTTTAGGTCTAGAAGAAGTCATAATAATTCAACTAATGACTACTAAAGTATTATCAAATTACAGATCTCACTTGAATTTGGTTTATTGTATAGGAAAGACTAATTTATAATCAGGAGTTGAATTTCCATTTTATGAATTTGTTAAAATCCTTATAAACCATTTTTACAATAATTTACAAAAGTTTCCCTAATAGTCTTGTTTAAAGCATTAATTTTCTAAACAAATATTTTGTTTTAATGCTGTGGTCACAAACTTAACTAGAGTGCTGAATTGTGAAATGTGGGAAATATTTTTGTCAGACCTCTTACATTTTCTCTAATATTTGATATTTGGAAAATTTTATGAAAGAAAACTTTTTTTTGACCACCCAGAAGCACCATATATGAAGCATTTTGGCTCAACTGAGAGTTCTGTGTCTATTTCTGCAGAATCTCTATTCATCTTCCACTCTTTATCTTGCCACACCTTGAACATATCCTGTTACCTTAATTGTCCTTGATGTTTCCTGCATTTATTCTACAGCATACTTCCATAAAGTTGTCCTTCCTCTATTACATTTTCACAGAGAAAATGAAAAACGACTCTCTGCCAGTAATCATCCACCTCACAACTATTAGAAGAGAATCAAGAGTCTAAAGCATTTCCAAGAGCTGAGTGTCTTTATTATCACAAACACACAACTGGAACTATAAATTCAGCAAATGCAGAGTTTATATTGATTCAATATTGCACTGAGGTTTCATGGCAATAGCATTGCCTCTCAAAAGACAGCAACAAATGTCCAATTGCATGCAAGCTAATAAAGAACTTAGTCAAATGGGGCACCTTTGCCATGTTAGGAAGGCTTCTGTATCCAGTGAAGCACAACAGTGCAGGGAAAAGAAAAGTAGTTGCATGGCCAGGGTCATAGACTTTATCGACGGGACAGCCAATGCTTGAAGGAATTCTCAGGAGAAGTAGATCTTTTCTATGAATGAAACAAACATTCGATCCAATACTAGAAATGTAATATACATAAAATATTGTGGCATTCCCAAAAAAAATGTTAACCTCGTTCAAAGTTGCTTACAATGTGGTGAGGCTTATATTTTGATGTAAGCTATAAATCGCAACAAAAATTTGATAAAGAAATACATAACAGTAAGAAAAACACTTTCTAATTCTGAGAGTATAATGCCTTTGAACTTGAATCTTGAGATACGATCATGTCTGATGAGACTAATTTCTGCATTTTAATTATGGCATTTACTGGAAGTGCTCATTGAGAGGAGAGGACAAGGAAGCTCAAGTGTCTTTTATAGAAGTGTGTCCAGAACAAAAATTATATTGGCAGCAACAATCACTTAATGAAAGAAAAGAAATATGAAAAAAGATTTCAACTCGAAAGCTATTTTATCATCACAGGAGGCTTTAGATAATGGCCTGGCAATAAAATGGTCCGGGAGTAGCTGCCAAGGGGAGTTATTGTTGTTCTTTGTTTAGTTTTCTTTGTCTGAAGCTCAGTTTATTTGAAAAGAAGCCTTTGCTTTGGGGGTAGGGAAAAAAGATATCATAATCTCATCTCTGTCCAGGTTTAAAATATTTCTAGGAGAGGAACAGTGACTCTAGAATGTCTTTGCCTCAGCTTGAAGCTGCCACTAATGGCATAGCAAACACAAACTACAAAAGATGTCTGTGTTGCTGGACCTGGGACTTTGGTAACCTCCTGCTTCCAATTAGAAGAACAAGCTGAGACATAGTACAGTCAGGCAAGCTTGAGTCAGGTATTTGGAAGGAGGGAGAGTGAAAGAGAAGAGTCAAATCAGTAGGTGTATCGTCCCGAAGAAGTGGTCTGGCAGCTGGAGGGACCCTGGAGATTTAGCCAAGGAGTTATGATAAGCTGCCTTCCCTGCTGCAGTTTATGCTCAAATGCCAGAATTAACTAAATTTCTCACCTGGGAAAAGTGCATTTTCTACCCGCATTCCTGATCCCATCCCCCACTTCCTCTGTCATCTTGTATCAATAACTTGCTGTTTCCTGCATCTTCATTTTGTCCGGTTTTCCTAGGTACTTTCTTTGGCCTTCACTTTCTCAAAAGATAAAATATAAATAATTATTTTATCCCCCACCTGACTGAATTATCCCACTAGCAGGAGTCTAAGGCATTGGGCAAGGGCTGAAGTCCTGAATGCCTGCGCTAGTTACAGGTGCTGAGGTGTGGAATTAAGTGAAGCATGGTGGGTGGACCTAATACAGGTTGATTATCCCTAATTCTAAAATCTCAAATTTGAAATGCTCTAAAATCAGAAACTTTTTGAGAACCGACATGTTCAAAGGAAATGCTCACTGGAGTATTTTAGATTTTGGATCCTTGGATTAGGGAATGTTTATGTATAGTGCAGCTTTACAAAATTTGAAAAAAAAAAATATTGAAATCAGAAATATTTCTGCTCCCAAGCATTTTGAACAAGCAATACTCAATTTGTAAACAGGTCACACAAAATGGAACAAGGTAATTTGAGGGATGAACCAAACCACATGCAGACTGAACCACATGCAGACAGTCACCAAGGCATAAAAACACAAAAAGAACAGAATAAAACAAAGATAAAATCCTCTGGAGCATGGGGTAGCAGGCAAAGCCTGGAGAGTTCCGACCTCCCGGCGTTTATCCATAGTCACAGTTTTTATGAAGATTGGTGATTGTTCATTCAGGGAATGTTCGAACTGTTACCACATTTTTGCCATTGCCCTTCACCACCAAACTAGCTAAACAATTTACCAAAAGTTCGTTTTTCCACTTCTGATCACATAGCCTGTGAACATTTACTTCTCCTTTGAGATTGCGTTCTTCAATGTCATTCGTAACTCCATAGTAGCCAAATTCAGTGATCCTTTTTTAGCCTTCATGCCTCTTAAATTTCTGCAACATTCAGTTGTAGTTATGCTACCCCTTTTCTCAAATCTCACCCATACTACTTTGGCTTCCATCTTTCTCTCTGTTCACTTATTGAAGATCTTCACCAAATGACAAAAAGAAAGCAGAAAAAGAGCACACATTTATGAGCTTGCATTATGACGTGAAATGATTAATCCATATTCTCACAGGTTTCATTGAATCACTCTGGCTGCTCTGCTGAGAATAACTATAGGAAGCCAACAACCTCGTTAGGAAGATCTTGCAGTACTACAGACTAGGGTTCACAGTAGCTCTGATAAAGATTCTATCAGTAAAAGTTGAGAGAGGTGGTCAAATTCTGGACATACACTGAAGGGAGAGCCACAGGATATGGTGGGCTCTCTCACATGTAGGGTATGAGGGGAAGAGAGGAGCCAGGCCATTCTGACACGTTAGGGGCAGACAACTGGAAGGAGAGACTTGCCACCAACTATGATGGGAACAGATAAGGAACAAAAAGGTTTAGGGGGAAGATCGGAAGTTCAGGTTTTGATATTTTAAGTCTGAAGCATTTATGAAGACAACCCAACAGAGATATTAAGTAGGCAGTGAAATATATAAATCTGGATGTCAGAGAGAAGTCTAGGCTGGAAATTGAAATTTGGGATTCATTGGCATTTTAGATGGACACATGAGCCAGACAGCAAATGTCAGCACAGCAAAGTCTTGGAAACGTTATTTCATATTCAGAGTCAATGAATATTTATTAAGCACCTACCATATGCCAAGCTCTATGCTAGGCACCTTCAAGTATTTTTTTTTCACCCTTACACAAGCCCATGATGAAGTTTTACATAAGAAAAGACATAATGAAGAAAGTGAGCTTTGAAAAAGTGGACAAGCTTTTCTAAAGTAGCAAAATTAGCATGTTATGAAGCAAAGATTCTAACTATTGCTTGCTTCATCACCTCATTTTTATCACTCTAGGGGTATCTACATTTGCCTATCCTCATAGGCCTCATAAATCCTGGGTATCTGATACTCAGATACTTGTGTCATAAAATGGGGACTAAATTTATCCTCAGTGACTTCAGGACCTCATAGATGAGTTGACACAGGAGGTATTCAAGGTGGCCTGCCTGGCATTTTGCTTTCAGTGGGTCTGAGCACCCAGTGGCACGGCTGTGGGTCCGCTTCCCATGTGATGTAAATGTCCTTCCTGTTCCCAAGTGCTGTAAAGTGCACTGTGAAACACTAGTCTCCCTTAGCTGCACCCACTCAGGCTTATTCAGAACTGTACAAGGCTCATTGCCTCCGAATCTTTGTAGAGAGGAAAACTCAAGGCAGCTGGACCTTATATCAGGGTAAAAGAAGGTTCTGACAGGTAAACCGGAAATAGTGCCTTCTAAAGAGAAATCTGCCATTTTGGTTTCTTTTGGTTGCCTTCATTTTCTGCCTCACTGGGATTTGTGATTGTAGGTATAGAATATGAATTTCAGAACTCTCCTATTTGGTCTTCCATTTTAATGTCTCTGAGTTGGCGATGCACAGACCTTTCCTTCTGAACTTTTGAAAATTGTCTTCTTCAAGTATAAGGTAGCCTTCAGATACTTCCTATTTCTCACTTGACTACTCCACATTCCTAATTCCCTATAGTATCTAACCACTGGGCATAGTATAATTTCCTAATTGTTTCTGTATTCACATCTTTACTAGCTCCTAAGTTCTTCAAGGGCAGAACATTGCCTTAACTCCTTAACTTCACTGTGTCCTTAGTACCTAGCCCAATACAAAGCACTTAGTGTCTCAGTCATATCTGCTGCCTTATTCAATAACTTTTGCAGGTACTGACATAACCATGCACTCTGGCTCATAAGGTCAACAAATGTCCCAATTTCTGAGAACAGACTGACTAGAAGGTACCCTCTGCAGCTATGAGCAAAAGCAGCAGCCTTTCTAGCTTGCTGCCTTTTCCTGAAACCCCAAGAGCTTAGGTTTCCCACCAGGATTCTTGCTGCAATACTTCCCCGACCAGGATGCTCAGACTTACCTGCTTCACACCGTGACCTCTGCTGTTTGCCTGGTACTGGGAGGAACTATCATTTGTCAACTGCCTTCTTTGTATGCCACCTATTCCTGGTGCCTTATGTAGATTAAAAAAAAATCATATCCATAACAAACTCTTCTTTACAGAAGAGGAAATCGAGGCTCAGAAAGGTTATACAATTTTCTAAGATCCCACAGAGAACAAGCGGTAGATTGAAAAATAGAAGCCATGTTTGGATGCTCCTGAGCCATTCCCCTCCCCTGAATTTGCACTGCTTTGGTTATCTAGGCTGATCCAACAAAATACAAAACAAACTCCACATCCCTTGCATTCTAATTTTGTGATATGCTCTCCTTAACTGGCTTCAATAATCATACTTCTGAGTTTTTATATTTTGCTCATTGTCTTATATCATATTCCCTCCTCCTCTTCCTCTACCTGCTCCCTAAAGGGTAATGTATACACCAGAGGTCTGGATGTCTTTATCACTTTTTATCTTATGAGAAGATCATCCTTAGTAATGCCATTTGTTACCAGAGTTGCAACTCTCACCTACACGCTGATGCTGATGATTTAAAAACATGTGTCTTTAGTCCTGACTTTTCTCATGAATTCCATACCTTCTTACTGGACTTCTTACTCTGGTGTTTCACAAACTTCTCAAACTGCAAATATCCATAGCTAGAATAAGTGTCTTTTCTCTCTGATTATTCTATCCTCCAGTGTTTTAAATTTCTGTCAAAAAGTTGTCATCCTCCCAGTCATTCTAGTCAGGAAATCTTGAAGAAGTTGCTCCTTGCCTGTCTCTCTTTTACTCACAAAACCAGTCACCAGGTCCTCTCCACACTGCTTCTAAAATGGCTCTTGCCTTACATTCGCCGGTCTTCATCCCCACTACCATTCCCGTCTTTAGCTTAGATCCACACCATCACTACAAATTAGTTTCTCTGGTTTCAGTCTCTTCCCTCATCTGGTGCTTTCTCCATATGCCATCAGAGTTACGTTTCTAAAAACAATCTAATATGACATCTCCCATCTTAAAAGATTCATTGGTACCAGCTAACAGGACACAGCAAGGATGCTCAAGATATGGCCACTTAGTACTTTGCCATTATTCTGCTAATCCTCTACCATACAGTGAAGTCACAGAACTTTTTTTTTTTTTAATAATTTTTCCATTCTATGAACACTCTCTACAATTTGTCTTTGACTTCTTACTGCAGTCTTTTTGCCTGGACTTCACTCCTCTAACTCTTCACTCTTGAAAAAAATCTTACAACATCTTTCAAAGCCCAGATCCAGTTCATTTCTGTGAAGCTTTCCCTGACCCATCCAAGGAGAATTAATTACTCTTTATTTTTTGCTTTTATAGTTTTTTCATCCAACCATTATAGCATGCATCACATTCTTCCAGAGTTAATTTCTGAGAGGTCTGATTCACTAGCTAGATTGCTAGCTTCTTGAAGGCAACAGCTGCGGCTCATTCATCTCCAAAACCTATACATTAAGCACAGTACTGGGCATATAATGGGCCCTCAGCAAATGTTTGCTGAATTAAACTTAATTTAAATGATACATAATGAGAAAAATAATATTTCATATATAGGATTGGCAAACTCACTTTAGAGACAACTGTTTAGAGGCATATCTATTCCAAAAATGAGACGCTTCAACAATCACAGTGCAAAAGGGAATAATTAGGTCTGCTATACACACAAACTTAACTTCTGTACTTTCAAAATGACTTCAAAAGGGAGAGATTTTGCACAGAACTATTGATATTGAGCAGGATGTTGCTTTCCTTTCAGTAAGCATGACAGAAAAAAAAATTAAGTCTCTAGAGTTTTTGTAATTTGTTCTTGTAGAGGGAAGTAGCTGGCAATTCCTGCAGCAACTGTTGGGTGGGCTACGCACATCTTGACATAATCTATAACCTGTAAGACACGTCTGTCTCCAGGGATGTCTTTCTGCTCTGAAGCTCTAGAGTGCTGCTAAGGGAGACTGGCTTAGAGCTTTGCATGGAATATCTCACTAAGTAAGAATCTACAAAGCCCTGATACTTGCCATATCTGCTTTTTCCTGGGGCCATGGATTATTATACTTGCCAGTTTTCAACCTCAATAAAAGAACTCTGGTCAAGCAGGTGGGAGGCTTTAAAGTATAACTATATTTTAAACAATGTCTTTTAATAATAACTACCAAAGCATTAACAATGATGTGTGTAAAATCTTACATAAATGCTATACAAATTATATATATATCTAAATCTATCTACACATATTATTTATAATTCTCCCTTAAATTTAATCTCTATCATAGTAGCAAAGTTTATATATTCATACTTATATTATTTCAACTGCTAGCATGTCCTTCATTCTGGTTTGAGGCTAGTAATAGTAACCAGGTCTTCTAATCCCAAATGAGGGGGCTCTCTGCAAAGACTTAGTCCTGCCCAATTTCACTACCGTCTCAGATATAATCACTTATATTGCATCAATATTTCCTAAATCTTGAGCAGAGGGAGAAAGAAAAAAAGCACTCTTTTTCAAGGTCATGGATAGAGAATGAAGAAAATCAAGACACAGAACCCGGATCTGGTTCTTGATTGGGTTCTCAATCTAGTGCTTTCGTATACACTGTGAACAACAAAATAGAAGTGAAAAGACATATATCAAAGCCAACAAAAGATGAAACCTCAAAGGGTGTGTGTGTGTGAAGGGAATCAGGTGAGAGCTGAAAATACAGAGTTGATGAGAAAAACAATAAAACTAAGACACTCAGGTGGCATTAGCTACAAAGAACAATCTTGCTGGTCAATCCACCAGTGGTATTTGAATGCTGGGGAAAGATGACTAAAGAAAGGGAGTATCAGGTGTGCATAGAACTCAAATGGAAGATATACTAGATTTTAAATTCTAAAGTGATTTTGAAATCTGTTTTATTATTATTAATTTTTTGAAGCACAGAGGGAATCTGATTGAGTGAACATCTTAGCTTGTAGCCCAGCCAGGAGTTCACAAGGCCCTGTACAAATCTTCTGCCTGCCTCTCCCCAGGCCTTTGAGGATCCCACATACTCAGTGGCAGACAGGAGAGGCAGCTGGAATATGAAGAGTGGTGCCAAGGCTGCCAGCACTGGCCCAGTTAGGGAGGCTTGTGTTCATTCACTGTCTCAGCTTAAGGGGCCTTTGTGGGAAATGGCAATTCACAGTGTGAATTTCAATAGAATCTTTAAATCTCTCGATTTTTCTCTTTGCCAAGAAAATTTCCCACTGCCAGACACTTGTAGATTGACAGCTCTGCAGGTATTTCTCTAATATAGCTGTTCCTTTCTGACTTTTTTTGTATCTAGGGCCTTGTTTCCTAAAGGGGTGTGTGTGTGTATGTGTGTGTATATATTTAATATTATTTTGATGGATCTTTCTTTTCTAACTGGCATCAGCCTTAAATTAAAATGAATTGGATCCTGGCATCACATAGAAACATTGTTTTTATAGGTTTCTCAAAGTAAGATGTATTAAAGAAGACATATCAAGTTTCCAGGGCTTGCGCTGCTATAGCAACCAGTTGAGGCCTAGTTTGGAGAATGGGAATTGGGGGCTAACAAGAGACTACTAGATATGTTTTCCTCAACCATAAAAGCTCTGAGTGAATTAGATTCCCACTGTCTTTGTGGTTTTAAGATGTAGAACAAGCAGAAAATAAGTAGGTGGGAAAATTCAGGTATAGGTTCTTGCACTGAACAAGGCAGAGAGTAAGTTACAAGTGAGCACAAAACTACCCCAATGTGCTTCCCAGAATCATCAAATGTTAGAGTCTGGAACACATGAGGAAGTTGAGGCTCAGAGAGGTTAAGTGACCTACCTAGCAAGCAACGGCAGATCTGGTACAGGAAATAAACTATCTTGCCTCTCCACTAAATAATGCAATTGTGTCCCAAATGCAGCCAGAAGTTTACAATAACACACAAACATAATCCTATTTCAGCACAGTAAAAACCTTCTAACGTAGGAAGGAGAAGCTGGAGGTGGAATTACATGCTGCACTTTCCTTTAACCTTTGTGGAGATGCCCAGTGCAGTAGGAAAGGAACAACGCTCACTTTCACTCTCTTCAACGAGTCTCACTACGGGCCTGGAGCTGGTGAAAGTGTTTTCACTAATTAGATCAGTATGATAACAGCAAGGAAACTGATTTCCACTCTACCATCAAGCTAGAAGCTTGCCCACACCAAATCCACAACAGGAATGTTCTGATTCTCTTTAACTCCATCATTTGCTTATGACCCTTTATGGAGTTCTATGCTTAGAACTGCATGTCTAGTCTAATACTCTACAATTGGAACATAATGCAAGCAATGAATGAGAGGGACACATGTAATTTTTAAGACCCTGTTAGCCACATTTTATAAAAAGTAAAAATAAGCAGGTAAATTAATTTTCATAAGCATATTTTACTTAATATATATAAAATATTATTCTAATATATAATTAATAAAAAACACTAATGAGCTATTTTACATTTTTATACAGGATGAAGAAATGTGGTATGCATATTACAGTTATAGTACATCTCAGCTGGACTAACCACATTTCAACAGCCCATTAGTCACATGTAGCAAGTGATTACTGTATTGGGCAGTGGGCCTCTAGAGTGTAAGGACATAATGCCTGTGAGTCTTGAGAGGAAGAGGAAGAAAAAATGAACTTTTTTTTTTTTTCTTTTTGAGACAAGGTCTCACTCTGTCGCCCAGGCTGGAGTGCAGTGGCAACAACTCGGCTCACCGCAACCTCTGCCTCGCAGGCTCAAGCAATTCTCCTGCTCTTGGCTCAGCATCCTGAGTAGCTGGGATTACAAGTGCATGCCACTACTGCCTGGATAATATTTTTCTAAATTTTTGGATTTTTTTTTTTAGTAGAGACAGGGTTTCACCATGTTGGCCAGGTTAATCTTGAACTCCTGACCTCAAATGATCCATCCGCCTCAGTCTCCCAAAGTGCTGAGATTACAGGTGTGAGCCACCATGCCTGGCCAAGATAAACTGTTCTTACACCCTAAAATTTCTCCACCCTACTGTAACATTATCTCTGCCAACATTTTACATAAATATTCTACTTCAAATCACAGAGGATAATTTATCATCTCATTAGTAGTTCTTCTTTATCTAATTTTATTACTTCTAAACTAAGTGTATGAAATAGAAACCCAAAATTTTAAGTTTAAATACAAATATGTATGTATAGAGAGATATATAGATTAATGTGTATGTGTAAATACATATATAAAGCTTAGTTTCATAAAATTTGGATTATTTACTTTTTGTTGCTTTTGCTTGCATAATAGGATAATTACCTTAGTTTTTATTCCGTATCTTCTGTAGAACAAGGTGGACTATAAATAAATAATAACTTTATTTTTATAGCTCATTTCCCCCTGCAGTCACAGTATTACCGTAAAAACTCTATCTACCCAATAAAATATTTCATCAGAACACGAATGCCTTATTTTATCAGAGAGAACTTTTTAGCCAAAACACCTTGTGACCTTCTGTTATTGAGCTATATATTAATAATATGAAAAGTTATAAAGAGAAAATTTGAATCAGTGGATAATAAATGTCTAACGCACTAGACTCAGGCTGGCAGTCTCTCTCACTACCCGAGGCATGAGTGTAAGGGAAGGCAGTTTGTATTCTGTGCTAATCCTTTTTTTCAATGCCCAATTCCCCCCCTCTTTTTTAACTGCCTCACATTTCAACACTTCCATATAACTAGTTAATCTGATAAACCCACACCTGTTTACGTGTTAATGGAAAAAGTCTAGAAAAGCCTATTTGTGGGCTATCTCTGTTTTCCTAGGTTCTAAGTGTCAAAAGATATTTGAGCGCGTGTGTGTGTGTTTGTTTGTTGTGGAGCCATTTTCTTTGCTTTTGTGATCTAATAGAAAAATGAGAAGTGGACTAAGCACTGTGGCTCACGCCTATAATCCCAGCACTTTGGAAGGCCTGGGCGGGTGGACTACTTGAGCCTAGGAGTTTGATACCAGCCTAGGCAACATGGTGAGACCCTACCTTTGCAAAATATACAAAAATTAGCTGGTCATGGTGGTGCCCGCGTGTAGTTCCTGCAACGTGGAAGGCTGAGGTGGGAAAATCACCTGAGCCTGGGAAGTCAAGGGTGCAGTGAGCCTTACGCCACTGCACTCTGGCCTCGGCAACAGAGTAAGACCCTGTCTCAAAAAAACAAAATTAAAAAAAAAAAAAGGAAAAGAAAAAGAAAAAAGGGAAGTGCCTGTTTCTGGCTTTTGGTCTGGAGGCTGTGCTTCCCAGCCTGTGAGAATGGCCACCCTGCACGCTGTAACCCGTTATAAGAAATAAAGCTCTCTTCTCCAAATTTATGAACCTCTTCGCTCTTCAGTTTATGTGATTAAAAAAAAAAAGTGATGCTAAATGAAAACTCTACATCAAGAACAGAGAAAAGTTGCATTAAGATAGGCCATAAATGGAAGGATTTAGGACAGCCTTGTTTTAGCACAGGGTGTGTGTGTGTATCTGTGTGTCCCTGCATGCATGTGTGTATGTGTGTTTGTGTATTTTTATGTCTAGTGTGGTTGTTTCACCAAATATCTACCAGAATGTTAAATGTGACTTATTTTTATGTAGAAATTTATGTCTGAATCATTGTATTTAGCTTAGTTGCTAAGTATAAATTATTTCCTGTTTTTATCTTTTACTCATAAATATAAAATTAAAGGGAAATGTTTTGTAGTAATCTACAAATAATTTTGAAAATTTAAAATTAAAAAAAATAGTTACAACTACCATGAGGGAAAGTTGTTTATTGGGATGTGGATCTATAGTCCCTCAAAGAAGTAATTTTATAAGAGCATAATTGATAATAATGGTTACCATTCACAAAATTTCAACATATGTGTGGCATATTTTCTCTTTTTGTCATAACAATACTGCAGAGAAATTATTATTATCTCCATTTTACGAATGAGGAAAGTTAACATTACATGACTTTCTTAATGCTGTGTGACCGAACATTGGCAGAGTCAGCATTTAAAAGGAAGTGTCCCAGGTCTAACAGGTCTGTGTTTTGTCCACCAAACCAGAGGCTTCCTTGGGGTCGCAGTTCTACCCATACGATCTGATTTAATATCGCATCACTAAGTCATAATATTTATAAAATCATAAACCCTAAGCCATGCATATCAGATTTATTCTATATCAAACTCATTCTCAGTTGCAGCTACAGTGACAGAAACACGTCTACCCTTGATGTAATTCTGGCTACACTAAAGTAACAGTGAAGAAAGGAGAAAGAGGAAGGGAAGAAAGAATAAAACTGTCGTAGGAATGAAAGCAAATGTGGAATTCCAGTAGAATCAAAAATGGTAAGAGCATCTTCAGCTGTAGTGAGGAGGAACCAGGCCACCACGGCTGCAGCTTTATACACTAAGGGACTGTTCTTACTAAAGAGATCTTTGTAGGAAAATTGGCAATTAATAAATCAGTAACTGCTTATGATTTCCTACTGTAAAAATGCACCAAATGACTTGCCACAAGCTTGAACTCACAATACTTGTTCATTCAGATCAATTCTCTGATTCAATAAAAATTGTAATTCAACTTCACAAAGCATTAGCTATTCAGCCCATTTTTCTGCCAGCATAGAATCTTTTTCCTTAGATCTCAGAAAGGCCAGGAACCATCTAGGTCAGTAGTTATCAACCTGGTAAGCATTTCCAAACTCTACAGCCTTCGCCTCTTAGTGATACTTCACTTGGGGAAGAATACAAGAATGGATCACAGAGATGCCAGGTGGGAGATACAGGCATGCTACCTAATGTTACAGTATCCTCAGACAACTAATACGCAAGATCTCTTATACCACTCCCATCAATTTCTCTGCTTGTTTAAAACACTGAACTAGTCATCCCCTACTGTAGACAAAGACCTGAACATCTAACCCAGTAAACCTCCCTGTGTTTTCACTTCCTGGTTTGTAAAATATGCATAATAGAATATATTTATAAGATTATATAGTGGTAACTAATTAACATAAATAAAGTACAGATGGCCTGACTTTGATGGTTTGACTTAGGATTTTTCAGGTTTGTTATGGTGCAAAAGTGATATGCATTCAGTAGAAACTGTACTTTCAATTTTGTTTTTTTCCTAAATTACCAATATGCAGTAGAATACTGTGTTGCGATGCTGTGCAGCAGCAGTGAGCCACAGCTCCCAGCCATGTGATCCCAAGGATAAACAACGTATCCTCTACAGCGTGCTGTAGGCTGATGTGAGCGTTCTGAGTATATTTAAGGTAGGTGAGGCTCAGATATGAGGTTCAGTATGTTAGGTCTATTACATGCACTTGCAACTTACAGTATTTTGAACTTACATCAGGATGTAACTCCATCATAAATTGAGAAACATCTGTACTTAGAAGAGTGTCTGACACATAGAAAGCATGTTGTTGTTGTCATTATTATTTTATGGTAAGAAACTGAGGGCTGGATAGGCCAAATGACTTATCTTTCTTAACTAAGGGCTCAGAATAGAATGCAGATTACCTAAGTTGAAATCTAGTGCTCTTTCATGACACCAGTCGACTCTCAAACTAAAGTTAATACATGGGTTTCTCATTTTGTTAGTCTGCTTGTAACTAATTGAAGTTATGCATTTAACAGGATTTTTACCAGTATGACTGGGAGGTAGATTATTGAACTACTTTAAGAAATTTAAACTATTATAGTTTGTACCTCATAATATTTTAGGAGTTTTTTGCTCAATAGAACAATTGAGAACATTAAAAGAGAGTAAGCCCCACATCGCTCAACTGATGCTACCATCCAGGACAGAAATCAGCTGCTTCTGCCTTTCTATCCACCAGCTTTGCATTAAACACTGCAAATGGGAGTGCTAGTCCACTGAACTCATGCAAGCATTCATTTATTTATCCACAAAAAGCAGAATATGGCAAGGGGAATTTGGGAGGAGTGAAATAAGGGTTGTCAGACTAACAGTGACAAATGGGATGCAATTGTCTTCCAAAAGCTTGGAGCAGAGAAGTCTTCCCTTGTCCCCTCCCCTTACTCCCCACTGATTCCACCCTGCCTGCACACAGAGAAGGTGGTTAACAGAGGAAAGCCCCGTGAATAAGCTGTGACAGCCCTACATTCAGAAACTGATGTCATTTCCCTAAATACTGTTTGTAAAATGGTAATTATCTGCCAAGCAATGACAGCTGGCACTTAGCATAGACACACAGAGAGACAGAAAAAGAGAGAATGAGAAAAAAGGGTCCCGCGTAATTTACCAAAGGGCTGAAAGAGAGAGGGAAACATAATCAGAAAAAATAAAATGATTACCAGTGTGTGATGGGGTGAAAATTGCTTTGGGCATTTTTTTCTTTAGAGAGCACAGGATTGAATTGGATGAATGAAGCTGGAGCTCCATGATGCACACTGGAAGAGAGGAGGTTAAGGTGGTGGTGAAAGGAGAAATACACCAATGGTGCTGGGCTGTGGCAAAGGAGTGGGAAAACTCTGTGCACACCTAGCCCCTCAAACAGGAACCAGTCAGCCCAGTGGTACTTAATCATATATCCAAGATTGTTTCCTTCAGTTCATTTGGGTTCAAGATATAATACAGTAAGTACCCCTTGCTCCCTTCCTTGTTATTTATGAGATGGTTGGTTTCATGTGTTAACTTGGCTAGGCTGTAGCGCTCAATTATCCAGTTACACATTAATCTAGGTGTTGCTGTAAAAGTGTTCTGTAGATGTGCTTAACATCTACAATCAGTTGGCTTTATGTTAAGGGGATGATCCTGGATGATCTCGGTCAGGCTGTTCTAATCAGTTCAAAGGCCTTAAGAACAGAACTGATACTTCAGTGAGTAAGAAAAACTCTTCCTGGTGGACATAAGCTCCTGCCAAAGTCTTTCCAAATTGTCCTTCCAATGGCCTGTCCTGTGGATTTTGGACTTATCTAGTTAGCCCTCACAATCACATTAAAATTCCTTGCAATAAATCAATCTCTCTCTCTCTCTGCACTCACATGCACACACACACACACACACACACACACACACACACACACACACTCTCTCTCTCTCCTATTTGTTCAATTTCTCTGGTGGAAACCTGACTGTGAAATTTGTCAAGTACCTGTGCAGTGATTTGCTCAGCTAAGTGAGTATGTTATGGTTAGATTTGTCATAATCCCCTCAAAATCTGTAAGTTGAATTCTTAACCTCCAGTACCTCAGATTATCACCTTATTTGAAAGTAGTATCATTGTAAATATAATTAATTAAGTTGAGGTCATTAGAATGGGTTCCAATCCTATATGATGAGTGTCCTTATAAAAAGGGAAAGGAGAATGCCATGTGAAGATGAAGGCAGAGATCAGAGTGATCTTCTACAAGCCAAGGCACACCAGAGATTGTTAGCAAACCACAGGAAGAAAGAAGAGAGGCATAGAACAGATGCTCCCCCGCAGCCCTCAGAAGGAACCAACCGTGCTACCACCTTGATCTTGGACATTAAGAATTACAGAAAGCTCCATTTCCTTACTGCTTTTGAAATACAAACTTATCCCCTTTTATATATAATGATTTTATTGACAATAGCTACTCAAGAAGAGACCTGGATGATTAAACTGACAATCACAAAGATGTACAAATGTTCCAGAAATTTCTGAAAGTAGTTTTTTTAAATGCCTGGATTCTGGTCTCTTTTTGGATAACAGATGCTGTAGAACCTTCTATAACCATTCATCTCTCTATTTGTGCCCTCCTGGAGTATAGCTCTTCAATCTTGCCTTACAGGAAAAGCTAACAATCACCACCTGGTGCCCCATACCCTCTTCTAGCAAGTGAAGTTAATAGATATTCTGTAAAAGAAAAAGCAATGGCCGGGCATGGTGGTGCATGCCTGTAATCCCAGCTGCTCAGAAGGCTGAGTCATGAGAATCTCTTGAATCTGGGAGGTGGAGGTTGCAGTGAGCCGAGATCATGCCAGCCTGGGCAACAGAGCGAGACTCTGTCTCCATAGGTAGGTAGGTAGGTAGGTAGGTAGGTAGGTAGGTAGATAGATAGATAGATAGATAGATAGATAGATAGATAGATAGATATAGATGGGTAGATAGATAGATAGAAAAGCAACGATTGTGCTCAATCTTCCATAAATAACTTGCAATCCAGCAGAACACAGAACCCAGGTCTTTTGATGCCAGTCACATCCAGTGGTCCATCCAAGACATTGCTTCTATGCAGTTGAGTTAGCAGGCCAGATAATTCCTCCCAATGTTTCTTATCTAAATACAGATTTTTTTCTAAAATGCAGGGATGTGAATTTGGATATATCATTCATCTTTTTGAGATTTAAGTTTCTTCATTTAAAAAATAAATGAATCTTTATTTAGTCCTGACATTTCAAACCAAGAGAATCAGCATCAGAAGAGTGAAAAGGTTAAAGTCCAGTTATTGTCAGTTTCTACGTATGTCATATTGGCCAATTTACTTAACTTTACTAGACTTCATTTTAAAAACAAGAAATGGAGTGATATCTCTTTCATTGAGTCATTACAGGGATGAAATGAAATAACATATGGAAACATGTTAGAAGCTTGAAAGTGGTCGAAAGAAGATAAAAATAAAGCAGTAAGGTCACATTCTGTAATCTTATGGTCTCCTTTCCCATCCCATATTGCAGAGGATAAGCGTCACTGAATGTCCATTCAGCTTACATCAGACTTGTCTGGGAAAGTTTTAGTTTGTCTGAGGGTATTCAGATCATTATGTTTTTACAAGCTTCACAGTCTGACCTAGCATGAAAATTAAGTATATGAAAAGTATTTCAGAGCCTTGTCATTAGTAGACAAATTTGGATATCACCATTATGTGCTTCTAAGCACTTATCAAATTTTTTCTTACCTCTTACTTATCTGGGTTCCTTCACTACACTGTAAACACTCATGAAGGCAGGGTTATATTTTTGTCATTCCTATATTCTCAGCATCAGTCTTTAAAATTTTTTGAAATTTATTTTTGTAATTGACAAGCAAAAATTATATGTATTTATGTGCACAACATGATGTTTTGAAATATGCATACTAAAGAACTTGGATAAATATAGTCTTATTCAATTTTACTTTGGCCATAGTCATTTTCAATAAAAAGTTTAAAATTAAAAAAAGGTTGACAATGTATTATTTAAATGTAATAAATATTATATATTTAAAATGAATCAATTACTAAAAATAGTTGACTATTATAAGTAAAAATACCTAAGCCTTTGAAAGTTTATTTGCTATGGGTGTATTAATTTACATAATTCCTCCATGTCTGGCAGAGCCCACTGATTATAAAGTAATTTACAGACATCAAGTTTCTAGGCTGTGAAGGCTTTTGAAATTATAAGGAGGAGACAGTTGTGCCAAAATTGTGTGGTATAAAGCTGTCACAGTTTGAAATATAGTTATAGATTTCAGAATGTAAATGGTTGTCATCAGAACAAGATTACAAGTTACATGGGCTCTGAAAAACTTAGCTTATTTAACACTGAATCAATGACTTCACAACCAAACTGAGTTAAAACACTTTAGATTCTGAAAGAATGTGCTCATTAAACTTAAAAAGCAGAATTTCAAAATATCCAGTGTGTTTGACAGGAGGTGACACAACAGGCCATTTTGAGGAACATTGCGTGTAGCCTAGTTTTTCTCAAATTTAATAATGTTTTTCACATTTTTGCAACATTCACACACTGTCTCGACTAATGTTTTCCTTTAAATACATACTTTTTAACATATTTACCATAATTGTAAAATTACATTACTGTTATATATAAAAAATAAGTATCACTTATTATAAATAAATAGGAAAAAAACTGCAAAAACAAAATAATAGTATTGTCATCTCTTTGGATTCAGTTGAAACCTCTGAGCCTTAGTCCTGTATTGCAATTGTTTGTTTTTATCTTTTTAAAGAGAAATTTACCAAGTGTTTATAAAGGTGTTAAAGTCTTATTAGCACCAAACTTAAGACTCCTCTTGGTGTAATCAAATGGTTGAAGAGAGGTGAAAAGAGAATAGCTTTTTCACCACGTGCTTCAGTGCTATGTGATACCATGCTATGTCATGTCCTATTTCAAATTATTTCACATACCACTTTAAGCAAAACTTGAGTTACACATGAAGTGTTTGGAATTTTATAAGTCCAAGTACATGTTTACTTATAATATTTACTTGTTATGTAGAACATACAGAATTTAAACTGAAGAGGCAAACGTGGATTTTTTTATACCTAAAGACAAAAGCAGGTTAATAACTACTGTAGATGAGTATAAGAGAAGAAAGGCATATCAGAGCAGAAAGAATTTTAGAGGTCATCTCTTCTAAATATGGGCAAACTGAGACCCAAAAGTGTTTTCTTATTGATGGTCATAAAACTAAGAAGTACCCCAAGCAGAACTGAAACCCAATTTTTCTTGATGGTCCAGTTCGTGTCACCAAGATGATCCTGTTTCATCTTTTCATGGTGAAAGCAGTTAATTTCATGTAACTTTATACTCTTATTTATTTTTATGAGATTAGGAAGTTTTTTAAAACATAAATCTTACTGAGGAAAGAAAAATTCAAATGTAGCATTGATAATGGTTTGGTTATGTCCCCACCCAAATCTCATCTTGAATTGTAGTTCCCATAATCCCTCTGTGTCCTTGGAGGGACCCAATGGGCGGTTATTGAATCATGAGGGTGGTTACCCTCATGTGGTTCTCATGATAGTAACTGCGTTCTCACAAGATCTGATGGTTTTATCAGGGGCTTTTTCCCCTTTACTCAGCTTTTCTCCTTCCGCCCTGTGGATAACTTGCCTCTCTTCCCCTTCACCTTCCTCCATGATTATGTTTCCTGAGGCCTCCCCAGCCATGCGGGACTGTGAGTCAATTAAACCTCTTTTCTTTATAATTTACCGAGGCTCAGGTATTTTTTCAGCAGTGTGAGAATGGAATAATACACATGTGAAATTTAAACACATTTTATTGTAACTTATTGTAACATATCTTAGTAATTGTTTAGGAAGACAATGCTAGCTGATTTCTTTAGACAAGAGAAAGATATAGGTTCCTCATTATTTTTTTAAGATTCTCCTGTGCTTCCAAATGAATGGCTGACAACTTGGACACAAGCAAGTAAAAACTTTTTAGCCATCTTTGGAAGGATTTCTTTTTGTTTTCTTTTCTTTTCTTTTTTGTTAGAGATGGTGTCTCATTCTCTTGCCCAGCCTGGAGTGCAGTGTTGCAATCATAGCTCACTGCTGCCTTAACTTCCCAGGCCAGGTGATCCACCCATCTCAGTCTCCTGGATGGCTGGGACTACCAGTGTACACTATCATGCCCAGCTAATTAAAAAAAAAATTTTTTTTTTGTAGAAACACAGTCTCCCTATGTTGTTCAGGCTGGTCTTGAACTCCTGACCTCAAGGGATCCTTTTGCCTTGGCCTTCCAAAGTGCTAAGATTACAGGCATGAGCCACAGTACCTAGCCAGAAGAATATCTTCTTGAAAGCATTATGTATCATCTGACTTATTGTACAAATATATTTTCCAGCTTTTTTTGTGGGAGGGTGATTCTATTTTTTCATTAGTTACATACCTTTGATAGGATATTTGTTCTCATCTGAACTGTTTTATTCTGTAACTGTCTGGCTTCCATGCTTTTATTAAAAAAAAAAAAAATCTCACTTTTTGTTTTTCTGGTTCCTCCTCTTATTCTTCTTTGACTTCTTTATCACCACAACCAGGGATCATTGCCTTAATGATGTTCACTAGGGCTTTTTATTTCCTTCCCAGTCTGTAAGGTATTTTTTTTTTTTTTTTTTTTTTTTTTTGGCAATGGATGAAAAGTCCTGACATTCTGATTGGGACTTGTATTAGTTTGTTCTCACACTGCTATAAAAATACTACCTGAGATTGTGTAATTTACAAAGGAAAGATGTTTAATTAACTCACATTTCCACATGGCTGGGAAGGCCTCAGGAAACTTACAATCATGGCAGAAGGCAAAGGGGAAGCAAGCTTGGACCTTCTCACGTGGCTGCGCAGGAGAGAGAAAAATGAGAAGCAAAGGGGTAAGAGTTCCTGATGAAGCAATCAGATCTCCTGAGAACTCACTCACTATCACAAGAACAGCATGGGAAACTGTCCCCATGATCCAGTCACCTCCCACCAGGTCTCTCCCTAGACACCTGGGAATTATGGGGATTACAATTCAAAATAAGATTTGGGTGGGGACTCAGCCAAATCATTTCAGGACTTAACTATTCTGTCTATGTTACTGACACCTGTCCAGCACTGTGACCACTCATGCCTTATGAAACTGAGGAGGGAATTGAGGACTTCTAAGGTCTCTTATAGACAAAAGGAGTTGTAACTGTTTATAAAGCACTTTGCTAATACATAGTGCTGCAGAAATAATAAATATGAATAATTATTATTGTTGACAGTGGTGACTGGCCATTATTATCTCTTCATTTCTGGTGATATCTCATGCAAATGCTATTTTAGCTTAAATTTTTCATCCCTGAATCCAATGAATCTAAAGAGAGTAAAGGAAATACACCTATTTCTAGCACTTTTAAACAAGTGATGACTCTTGTGTTCAATTAGTTGGTTTATAGAGACTCACTCATTTTTAATAAATTGGCTTTTTTTCTATTTTATTTTACATTTGAATAAAGTAGGTTTACTATTTAACTACAAATGCATCTGTGTTCTCTCATACTCAAGTTAGCCTTAATCCTAGAAATTATAGTCCTATTTCTACTGCAAACTATGATGTATGAGAAGAGTATAAAATACTAAATGTAAGGCTGGTTGCCTCACCGGGGGCTCGGACACACCCCCTCCCCTTGCGGGGAGTTCAGACACGCCCCCCTCCCTCGCGGGGAGTTCGGACACACCCCCTCCCTCGTGGGGAGCTTGGACACATCCCCTTCCCTCTCCGGGAGCTTGAACACACACACACCCCCGGGAGCCCAGGGAAAAAGCCCCACTCCCTACTTACTATTTTGTCCTATTCAGGCCCTACTCCATGCCTGCCATTTTGTCTTCTGCAGGCCCCACCCCGTGCCTGCCATTTTGTCTTCCTGCCTACTATTTTGTCCTATCTGGGCCCCACTCCCTGCCTACTATTTTGTCCTATCTGGGCCCCACTCCCCTCCATTTTGTTCCATCTGGGCCCTACTCCCCTCCATCTTGTCCCACTTACCTGGGGAATGACCAATCAGACGCCTCCACTCCCTATAAAACCCCGTGCCTGAGAGAAGTCGGTGCGACTTCTCCGGCCCCTCCTGTCCAGACCGCAGAACCTCACCCGGGAGCCTAAATAAATTCCTTCGCATTGGATTATCTTCATGCTGGCCTCAGTTTCTTCATTTTAAACGCGGCAAGAACCCAAGAACAAACCTTACACTAAATATTATACATTTTAGCCAAGTTACCAATTCTATCATTCTTATAGCAGCATAGTGTATACATAATTACACATTTTTTAAATAAAAGATGCAAGGAATTGAACTGTCTTCATGCCAGATAAGAGACAATGGTTTAAATACGAGCAAAAAAAACTCAGTTTAATCACTTTGACTATGTTGCTACACGATTTGAGAGAAGTTCTTAGCAATTATTTTTCCTCTATTTCTTCATTTCTAAAATCCAGAGAATACTTAAGCCAACATTTTTGTATGTATGTGAAATATGTAGAAAAAATTGTACATGCAAATATATACCAATATTCATATTACTATTATTGTTTGGTGAACAAATCACCAATATACAATGTCCTGAATTACATGTAGTATATTCCATCAAATGCTTACCATAATCCAGGGCTAAGAAAATGCACAATTATATATACAGACTGATGAGAGTTTAAAACTCCAATAAGTTCTTATCATGTTCAAACAAAAGTACTGATTTAACATTCCAGGTTTTGATGTCAGAAGTAAATTACAGAGTAGAATCATGCTTTTTTTGTATAAGTAATGACATATTTCAATCACAAAAATAATATTTACTCTTTCATACTGAATAAGGAATATGACATCACAGGGGATCAATAAAAATACTTTTTACACTTTATAAGAAGATAAAATCTCTAAAATAAATGAATGTGCCTCAAGGCCTAGAGGAATTTAGGCTGGATCTTAAAACAAACTAAACTCTTAGCATATAAAAATTCCAGTAAAATCCACGATTATGTTTCATAAGATTAATACTAAATTTCATACTTTGAAAAATCATAATCAAAAGAAATATTCAAATATTTACTAAGTGCTATTAAAATTTCTGCTACACACCTTTATTTAGAACTTACTTAAGTCATATATACGATATTTTGTTTATTTAACAAATACTCACTATTTAACACATTTTAGTTCTCAGATGCTATATATAATGAGTAAAATATGCTTTTATTTACTACTACCCATACCACACAACCTTGTACACCAAGAATTATCTGAGCATCTTGCTGGTCTTGGTTTTTGCTTGTTTATACTGCAGATTTCTATTTAGACTGAATAATATAAGAATAAGAAATGTTTATGTCTGAACTGAAAAATGATAAGAAAACAAACTGATAAATTATTTGCAAATATCTTTTTTCCTTTTAAGTTTCATAAGCCTTTTCACGTAATAAGGACCAGAAGCTCTCACAGCATCAGTTCATTATTAGCACTGCTATGAAATTGTTTTATAACCTTCAGCAGAATTTGAGGGTTTCTAGTGAGAATTTCTTCTTACTGCAGAACAAATTGCATCTCTTATGGTTACTGTACATTTGCAAATGATGAGCCATCAGAAAAAAACCTGGAAAAGTGATGCGACTGGTAGCTTGCATAATTTTTTTAAAATGGATAATTTGAATTATTTACTGAATCTAGGTCATGTGAGTCACTTCCACTTCACAAATAAGTTGAAAGTCCTACAGTGAAGAAATAGGTACTTAATTAGTGGGTGAAGGATTTTTAAAACAAGATGAGACATCAAGTTTGTTTCTTAGCTCTTAATTTGGCCAACTGTATTAGAGAAAGACTAATGAAACAAAATGTGACAAAGCCCAGTGTCAAAAAAAGTAAAAGCCTTAATAGCCAATTAATACTAGTTCAGGCATACCACATAGAATAGAGACCAAAGGCTTGGATGTGAGGATAAGAATTTCAGAGATTCATTCAGTCATCTAGACATATATTTTATGTTTCCATCTATAGCCAGGTACTATACATGACACTGAGAATATAATAGTGCAACTGAAAACTTATACCTCATTCTTATAGAGTTTACAAACTGGTTGAAGAGGCAGATGACAAAGAGATAAACCAATCAATAAATATTTAACTTAATTAAAAGAAGTACTATGAAGGTAGACATTGTTATCCTGTGTTAGAGGTTAAGAGAAAAAACATACCTGAAGAGAAAGGTTAAGGAAAAAAAAGGATACTTTCAGAAAGTAATGTCTAATCTGAGTCTAAAATGATAAAAAGGAGATAGCATGCAAAGGCCAGCAGAAAGCATTCCAGACGAAAATATAAAAAGCACAATGTCTCTGGGAAGAGCTTTGTGTGTTTGAGGAACTGAGGTTTAGGCAACATGTGCTGAATTTTGGCAGCAATGAGGGGAGTGTTTTCAAATAAATTTGAATGTATAGGCTCCAAATGATAAAGAAATTTTAGACTATAGTAAGGAATTTGGAATTGTTTACAGAGAGGTGAAATATTTAGGGCTACAGAAGGATAGACTAATAACTCTGGATGTTTTGCTAAGGACCGAATACAGTTGGGTAAAGTGGAAGCAGAATGATCAGCAAATAGGCCATTGTCATTTGTCCAGGCAGAAAGGGATCTATTTTTCCAATTATTCCCCTTCCCTGTCTCCCCTCCCACTTCTCCTATCTCCCCTAAAGATGTTTTTCCTGTTTTAAAGACATAACCCAGCTCTCAAATAACTTAACTGACTTCTAGGTGTTTCAGTCTATCCTTTGAGGTGAGTAGGACTGACCCCATATTGTGTTATAAGAGTTTTCAGCATCAGGATACCTTTCTTAGCGGTCATAGTGAGAGTAGGAAATGGTCCTTGTAAGCATGGAAAACAGAGCCACTGAGGCAGTCAGTTAACATCTGCTGGAAAATCAGATTTGAGTTGCAAGATAAAGTTAAAACACCAATTTTACCTATCAGTGACGTTAGTACTAAAATCTTATAAAACTTACAATCTGAAATTAACGTTTCATTGTTACTGTTTGTGGTGTTCATTGAAAAAGCTAGGTGGAATACTGAAGTTAATATCTTTAAGTTAACGTGTATAAACATTCTGATAGAAAAAAATAAAGATTTATGAATAACCCCTAAATCTTGTATCTAAGCATCCCCTGTGCCATCTGTATATATAACTCCTTGTTTTCCTGTTGGCCATTGTTTAATAACCTGCTCTCTGGATAGTTTTAGGTTTTTACTGTTTCACATATGGTCCCATCTGCTGGCAATTCAACACCTATTCAACCAAGAAGCAATTGAACTAAGACTGGAAAGGAAGAATACAGCTGGAGGCCTTGAATGCAGCTCCATTGAGACTGAAATTTATTTAGGGTACAGAGGGCTACTACTGAGTTTGTGCAGAGAAGTGCCATTTAAGATACTGTTTAAGAAGGGCAGACAGAGGGAAGATTTGTTTATTAAATACTTACTCTATACCAGGAACTCTGCATAAATGGTCTCATTTATTCTTATTAGTTCTGGTATTATCCTCATTTTATGAAAAAAAAGTGACTGAATTCAGCTTGCTAAAACAGCGTCTAAGTTCACATAATAAATGGCTGTGCTTATTTAGTTCTATGGCAGTCATAAGTATAATTAAGATGAATACAAAAGGATTGATTGTCTTGCCTTTGGAAGTCCACTGTCTGCCCCTAATGAATACTTTATCTGCCTTAGTTTACTGAACCTGCCAAACCAAGAACTTATAAAATACAAGCAAGCATTGTCATACAGTTTTTGAGTCAGAAAGTGTATTCACATCACATAGTATCATTATAGCTTTAAATCACTTATGACGGCACAAAGAAGTATATCAGAATCTAATAAGAATATGAAGAATAAAAAAATGGAATAATATTGAAGGCAAAAAGACATACTACCACATAAATCATGACAAAACATCTAACAAAATAACATATTTAAATAATAAAGAACCCCTTTCTAAAAAAGCAGATTGATTATGATTATATCTATAATTATGTCAGGGGAGGAATAAAATAGACATATTTGTAGAGCTGTGATTAGTATAAACAGGGTTGGGTATGAGCTGAGTCATCTCCTTGCCACTGTATAAAAACTACAAAATAATATTTCCAAGTTTGACACTTCAAAATGATTTATTAACCAGGTTTCATAATCACCAAAGGTAACTGATTTTCATGTTAAACTACGTTTTATTCACAAAGTTGTCTTTAATATTTAAACTAAGCTGTATCTATTGTAGTTCAAGCCCAATCCACTCAGCTCCAGGTATCTAGTGGGAATCACGATTCCTTCTCTTTTGTAGTATTTTTTTCCTCAATGAAAACAGTTACTCTGCTTCTCTGTTATCTTTCCTTCTGTCTGAGTATGCCTAGTTCCCTTAATGTTTCCTTATAGATATCATTTTCCAGGGCTTTTATCATTTTTGTTGCTCTCTTCTGAACTGATTTAAACTTATCTAGGATTCTTTTTCAACTGAGGAACAAATACTAAACACAGTTATCCAATTGAGGCCTAACGTGTGATTGCTGAACAAAAATAATTACCTCTCATTTTATCCATGTTCTCCGTATTAGTATACCCCAAAGCAGTGTCTAGGATTTTATATGGCACCATCATATTGTTGACTTATTGTCAATTTATCTTTCATTATAGCTTATATCTCCATCCCTGTGGAACAATTGTTTGTGCAGTTTATATTTGTTTTCTTTGAATCCTATTTTATTGATTTCAGCCCCACATTCTATTTATCAAGATGGTTATTTGCAATACTAACCTCTAGTTTGCCTCCAATGGTACATGATCCCCAAGTTCTCAACTGTGTGAACGATTAGCATACTTCCTGTTTTATCTCACCAAATCTCTGAGCACACAGCTGAATGTGAGGTTTGTTTTTGCTTCTTTTTTTTCACTACCAAAAAAAGGTTGTGAGAGAATTTAAAATGTCTCCCCTTACTGCTTACACTGCTAACCTCAAAAGCTGTGATTTTGGGTGCCTGTGATATTACTGAGACCGTCTGCCATTATATTAATCCTTAAACAAAACTCCTGAGATCTGATTAACCCAATTGTACAGAAAAAAGATACTCTAAGGGCCATAGATGTCCAGTAATTTTCTCAGCATGTGACTAGGAAGGAGAGGAAGTGAAACTTGAACTTGGTCTGTTTGATCTTACAACCAAGTATTTTCCTGTACACCTATAAATAATTCAGTTCAATTCATACCCAACAGTTTGTTATATTCCAAAGTTCCTTACTTATTCTGCTATTATTGGACAGGATTTTATGAAGACCATGACAGTGTTTCACTCCAGGGATCTTCTTTTAGAAGGATGTTATGGGTGCTATGAATGATGAGACCATTGTTCCTGGGCACGGAGATGATTCCAGAGACAAAATTACTGTTTACTATGTGAAAGCCATGGTATCTGAAAGTCTACCAAATGGAGTTGATCATAGGTTGTTCCCATCCCTTTTTCTAAATTAAAAAAGCATCTCAATTTATGCAATATAAAAATTAACTTGACTTCTATTTGTTTCCTTATATCAAAGTAATTGAATCCAAACACTATCCATCCAAATCACTGGCCTAAGTCAATGGTTGCTAAATGAGGTGCTAAGATCCAGCTGAGTCTTTTAAAAGTTCCTAAAGGATGCTGTAGATTTTAGTATACTAGAATTTTAAAAATCACAATGCTTGCTTAATTAAGACTTTATGAGCTGACTATATGACTTGCCCACATCAGCAACTTAGCCTGATCTCTTGAAGTCCAAAGTGTATACATGCTCACTTAACTGGTGAATGTTGAATTTAACTGCTTCAGGAAATGGATAACAATAGGCCTGTTTTGCAAAATGGGCTTGTTCATAAGGTTAATATTTGTATTAGTCCATTTTCACACTGCTGATAAAGACATATCTGAGACTGGGTAAATTCTAAAGAAAAAGAGGTTTCATGGACTCACAGTTCCATGTGGCTGGGGAGGCCTTAGGATCACAGCAAAAGGCACATCTTACATAGTGGCAGGCAAGAGATAATGAGGGCCAAGCAAAAAGGGAAATTTATTTTCCAGCCATCAGATCTCTTGAGACTTACTGACTACCAAGAGAACATTATAGGGGAAACCTCTCCATGACTCAGTTATCTCTCACCAGGTTCCTCCCACAACATGTGGGAATTATGGGAGCTACAATTCAGAATGAGATTTGAGTGGAGAAACAGCCAAACCATATCAATATTAATATGCTTATTTCTTAATGTAAAACAAATTATAAGGGACAAGAACAAATAATGATGATGCTAATAAAGTTTTATTAATATTGGAAAGTTTAGGTAATTTAAATTAATTATCAAGAATACATGGGTTTGGTGTTCTAGGATAGTTGCCTAGTAATGAGTTTCCTTTAGTATCTGCAAGTATTTCATCCTTTCCATAAATGCATTAAAATGTGTCAACCAGTTTGTTTTGAATAGACAGAGGAGAAAATTATCTACTAAACGTAACTACTTTCTGGCAGATCAATTTAAAAGATACTAAGTTCTGAGTTCAGATTTTGTTAAAAATATACAATAGTTGGTGGTGAACTATAAAGACACTGAGTTCAAGATCACTGACAAGGTGTTTGAGAAATAGAAGGCTGAAGAGTAAAATCATATATCATGCAAATGTTGGCTGGCTTAGGGATACTGTGTGGGAAGAGAAATTATCTGCTGGGACTTGGGCCACATGCCTTGATGGCTTAGATGCAGGGTCTAGGCATATCCTTTGTGTATGAGAAGATGCTACTCCTCAAAGACTTGGAAGTAGTTTACAGATAAATGAAAGGATAACAAAGTCACAATAGAGGGGAAATAATGTTTCTCTTATTTATTTTCTGAATACCTCCCCACCTATTTCTTTCTTGTTGTATGGGGTTTATTCTAATTAGTATTAAATAACTTTTTTAAAAACTCAAAGCAGGTATTGTAAGCTTCATAGTATTAATAATTTTAATTTATATTAAAACATCCTAACATAGGTTTCTAATAGGTAAACTAATATTCTTTCTGGTTTAAAATAGTGTCTCATTTAATAGTGTTTCATCACACTGAGATTTTATTTTATTTTTCTGTTTGCATAACCTCTTTCTTAGTTTTATCTTTCCTTCATACCTTTCTTCTACATCAGATTTTTCATCTTAGTCTGTCAGGATTTTGTTTGTTTGTGTGCAGTATATACAATAGAACATATTTAGACAACTGTCAGGGATTAGAACCTGCTACCCCGAAGTATGACACTTTGGCATACTGAGTATTTTAAACTGAAGGAGATTGGAAGACCTCAGAAGTGAGGACTTTCTGATCTTCTCCAGGCCTGTCTCCCACCTCTCTCTCTCCTTGGAAATGAAACATAAAAATCAGTATTTCTTTTCTCCAAGGCAGGTTACAGAAACTATAACTCCTCTTCCCCAAAGCATAGCAGAAAACCTAGAAAGGTCATTCTCTCCCTTCTGCCTTGAAGATCCTCATTCCAGGGGGGTAGTACCTCACACCCAGAAGGAAGAAGTGTGACAGAGAAGCCAGAAAGAATCTGACTGGACAAGCCTAGCTGGGTTCCCCCTCTTAGTTTATTACCCTTAGATATACCCTTTCATCCAATCATATTTCTACACAGCTGTCCATTCTTCATAGAATCTAAGCACAAATGTACAGTTTTCCCTGGAATTTTGGGTCTTCATTTCTGAAGGCTCTAGTGTTACATAAACTTTGGATTAATAAATTAATTGTGCTTTTCTCTTGTTAAATTGTGTTCAGTTTATGGGAGTGTTGGATGTGGAACATTAACCCACTTAATGATGAGTGAGAAAAAGTATCACACCTTTCTGCCCCTGCAAGACCAAAGTTGTTAAAAATATTCTTTTAATCTTAAAAAAGGAATAGATAAATACAGGAAATATTTATTGCAAATGCCAAAAATGGTTCCTTTGGCACTGTGCATGTAACTGTGTGCCAGAATCTGACAAAAGAGAAGTGATTGTTAAGAGAAGGAAGAAGGAATAATCAGAAATGGGTTAAGTGAAAAACAAAAACTTAAAAAAAAGTGAAACAAGAACTAAAACACCTAAGCTACTTCATTTTGAGTCTTATGGAGGAAAACAAAAACAAAAACTAATATTTAAAGTTAAAATGAAAATTTCCAAAATACATTGTTTGGGATGTTTGTAGCACTAAGCTTATTTCCAACTACAAAGTTATTTATCATACAATTCTATTCCATGACAAATTGGTGCTACTATTTTATTTGGTTTCACTGAGATTTTTCAAGTGTGTTTAGAATAGAGAGTATATTCTGTCTCTTAAGTGTGATGACAAAACATTAACTGATCATTTTTATTCTGTTGACAAGACTATCTACTTCATGGATTTATAAATTGCTCCAAGGCAAAGATAAGCGTGTAATTTTCTTATCACAGCCAATGTTAATAATTTATTACTAACATTATTTTTAATTTGAATACAAGTGGAAGGCATCTCAGAGAAGGGAATATTTTACAGTACTCAGAAAAAAATCCTAACCTCATAAAAAGTGAAAAATCACTATTCCCTCCTTAGAGTTTTTTTTTTTTTGAGAGATTCAACAGAGCATTTGCTAGCTAATATTCAGCTCCTTTGTTTTTCATTTAAATTAAGGATTTATTTTCTATCTGATAACTTTTAAGAAAAATTAACCGGCACTATGTTGATGAAATGTATTTCACTAATCATCTACTCTCTGAAACAGTGAAACATTTTCATTAGTAGGTGATTTATTTTGGTGATACCAACTTTATTCTAATTTTGAAACTAACTGGATATTCCACTTATGTATTGACATGTGTAACTAATTACATCAAAGTATGCCATGCAAGAAAATTAATACAAATTCCATTATTAGGAATGAATACTTATTTAAAGATCATACCTGGCCACATTACAACTCCAAAAGTTTAGGAGGTACACAAGATCAAATTGATATCTTTCTTTGTTTAAAGAAAGGAATGCCAACAGATAAAAACAGATCAAGCAGGTACCAGAGTATCATCAAAATGTCACTTAGCAAAAATCTAATTTCATTGGGAATATTCAATATTATACAAATCTTCAAATAAAAGATAACTGCTAAGCATACAGTGACTTATGAAAGCATTCGTTATAGGATTCAATCTAAACAGATCTCATTATATCTATATCTGATAGATGTACTAATATTAATGAGCCAACTCCTGTAAATTATACTGGATATTATAATACTGTTATACAGAAATGGTTATTGAATAATATTCTTTTCTTTTTAAATTCTGGGGGACAGGTTTAGAAAGTGCAGGTTCGTTACACAGGTATACATGTGCCATGGTGGTTTGCTGCATCCATCACCCCTTTATCTACATTAGGTATTTCTCCTAATGCTATCCCTCCCCTAGACCCCATCCCCGACAGGCCCCAGTGTGTGATGTTCCCCTCCCTGTGGCCATGTGCTCTCTGAACAATATTCTTTAAAATGGGAGTTTGTACTAGTTGCAATTAACTCCAACCACTAGAAATGCATATTTATATTAAAATATCCCCAAAACACACACACACAAAGCTTAATATATACATAAATAAATCTTCTTAGAAATTTGAATCATTTTAGTTAGCCTTACTTTTGAGAATATTTCATTTTGGGGCCAGAGAAGTGAAGTTCATCCTTAATATTAACCTGCTACTTAAGTGATTCTCATTTAGACTGTAGCTTTTTCAGTACAAAGGCCTAACTTCTTTTAAAGTTATTTCCTAGATCTCCTTCCCTGAATAACATAAATAATTTTGAGTATTTGTTGAATTGAATCTAATAAATATCTGGAATCATAGCATCTTCCATTTATGATAAGAAGGTTAGTTTTGTCAAATAAAAAACATGATTTTTTAGCAAACAATCATGTATGCTACAACAGCAATAAAATAATGTATTTTGACATTTATTTCAACATATGCCAGCTGCTTTTTGTGAGGCACATACAGATGTCCTCAAAAATCACCAAACAAATTCAGGTTTGTAAATAAAAAATATTTTTTCTTATGAAAAGCATTTTAATTCTCAAGGAAAGATAAAATATACTCTAGTCCTTGACAACTTGGTTCATTGTCGTTGGTAGCCTATGGTTAGTTTGTACTTATTAAAGTCACTTCATATTGAATATCAAGAACAGATACTCTTATTCAGGAGGAATTATCTGGTACAAATAGCCAACTGTGTGTCTTTACTTATCAACACAAATCACTGGCAAGGCATAGCAAAACATGAATATCCCAGTAAATACAGTTATTTATGTTTCTAGAAATAATCAAAACCAGGCAAGGAACACCTGCATTTGTAGACTTAAATGGGAATTTGCTTCCTTATCAGGTGTAGTGATAAAAAAAAGTCCTGTTGCTTTGTGGGTGTCTTGAATTCTGTCTGGGACTGGAATTTGATAGTGGGCACATTACACCTCTATAATCATTTCCTACATCCAGCTATGCCTTTCTGTGAAATAAACCACAAAAATTGGGCACTTTTCTGAAGACAATAATAGTAGCTGAGGTTGCTACAAAATCAGAACATATTTAGTTTTTTCAGTGAAAAGCATAACAGATATAAGGCTTGCTCTGAAAATAAAGTGTTCCCCCAGAAGAAGAAATAGAGAGCTATCCTGTGCACACAAAATAGAATTCTGTGCACCTTCCTCGGAACATAGATGAGACTACTTTAAAGATGATGGCCCAGTGGAACTAAGCAGTTGGTAGGCTAGGACCAAATTTATTTAACTGTCACAAACATTGGCATAGAGAGAGCACACTACTGTGTATTAAATCTATAAAACAAGGTAGCAAAGAAATCAAGTCCATCAGTAAATGTTCACTCTTTGTAGAATAGTATCGTATGAGTACCTTGGTGGACTTCAGGTGTCTGATGTCTGGGAAGCTTCCCTAGTCCTTCTCCTGAAATCTACACCCTCCATGCAGCACCAAATCACAGGTAACCCTGAAGTCTGGCAACTTCTCTCTGTATGATCTGCCAATACCTTAGTCTAAGCTACTGTCACCTCTTGCCTACAACAGTCTTATTTTTGGTCTCCTTTTGTCTAGGACTCGATCTAATTCATTTTGTCCACTAAATCAGAAGCTATTTTAAATCACAAACCAAGTGATTACTCCTTCATCCTACCACCACCAAACCCTTAAACCATTCAATGCCTTTCCATTTCTCTTATGATAAAGACTGAAATCTTTGGCAGAGCCTTGGAGGTATTTTACAGTCTGTCATCTCTGCCTCTCTCTTCATTCTTATCTTAACCCACATACCCTCTGGCTCTCAGGATGTCAAGAATGCCAGGCATCTTTGTACGACAGTAATGTCCCACATTGTCCATGTTATTTCCCCTGCTTAGAATGCTCCCCACACACCTCCTTTCCCTAGCCAAGTCTTGTTCATTAGCATTTGAATTGATCATTCATTTCCTTAGGGAAATCTTTCCCAACCTCTACATTATGTACTGCGCTATCAATTCTTACAGTACCACATTCCCCTCTTTTTGAAAGCACTTAACTCCATTTGAAATGATTAATTCATTAGTGTGATTATTTAATTAATGTCTGCTTTCCTCTTCAACTACACTTTTCATGATGGAAGGAATGTGGCTCTTTTTACTCACTACTCTGTCTCTGGGACAAGGCAGAAAGTCTGTCACATAGCACTAGCTCCTGAAATATAGTTGTTGGATGAATGGAAAAATTAATGAATGAGCCTCTGGATCTCCTTTACAGAAGTGAGGATGAACAATGAGCAAACTATACACAGATTCTTCCCTATCTTTTTTGGCCTGCATCAGTATTTTAAGTAGTTTGCTAGGGTTACCTATTTAATTTGAATAAATTAATTTTATGAGATAAATATAAGTATTATTATATTATTAATATTCTATTAATCTAAACTGAGTATACCAAAACCCTGATTTTTCACTCTATCACCTTTTAGAAGTTCAGCTGGTCCAACCAACTAAGCTCATTTACTATAGCCAGTATCTACCATCTTGATAAAGATGCAGATATTTCTAATGCACATCCAATCACTTGCTGGTGGTATGATGATTTTTGTGTTTATATATCTCTTCTAATTCCAAAATCCCTTTATATTTATTGTGTCTTTTATCTGAAAATATCCAGTGTGGTAGATGTGTATGGGTATTATCCCCATTTTACTGCTGGAGAAAAGGGAAAACATTTTGGAGGGCAGCTTGTCATATGATGCATTGTTTGTTTGTTTTTGTGGGATTTTTGTTTGTTTCTCTCTATCATGCAATCCAACAGTGAACTCACAAAGGTTGTTGTACAACACAACATTTGCCTAGGATGCCATCACCTAGATGTATAGGAATTTGAAGAAGTTGAAGACTTAAGGCAGTAGGAAGCAGAGCTATCTGCTCTCTTTTGTAACTTAGGAAAATAACCAAGGAGCTGACTTGCTGTTAAATGAAAGAAAGCCAAGCTGTAGCAATGTGAGTCAAAGTTCCGAGCCAGGGGGTCCCAGGAAATAGAGGCCAGTATTGGGCAAATATAATATGTGGACATCACTTCTTGATTCTAACTGTTTAAAGTTCATTCTGCCATATTACTAAGCTCTTTTTAGAGGAAGAGTCTTATCAGTAGAAATATTAGCCATGTCTTTATTGTCCTTATATTTTACTAGCGTGCATCTATTTGCTATCTACTCTTGATAAAAAATGCCAAACTCTGTAAAGCATTTAAACAAGTTTATTCTGAGCCTCATATTTGAATGATCATGGCTCATAACACAGCCTAGGGAGGTGCTGAGAACATGTGTCCAGGTGGTTGGATTACAGCTTGGTTTTATACATTTTAAAGAGACACAAGTTACAGGCAAAGACATAAGTCAATATGTTTGTGTATATATTGGTTCAGTCCAGAATGGCCGAACACCTTGCAGCTGGGGATAGGGGAAGGGGGCTTCCAGGTCATAGGTGGCTTCAAAGATTTCCTGATTGGCAATTGGTTGAAAGAATTAAGCTTTGCCAAAAGAGTTGAAGTCAGCATAAAGAAATGCTTGAGTTAAGGGGATTGTGAAAGCCAAGCTTCTTGTTATATAGAATAAGCCTCTAAATAACAGGCTTCAGAGATAATAGATGGTAAGTGTCTCTTATCTGACCTTAAAAGATGTCAGACCCTCTGGAAAAGACCTACTAAGGAAAGGAGACTACACGTTTCCCAAAGAGATGGCTTTGCAGAGCCATTTCAAAATATGTCAAAGAAAATATATTTTGAGGTAAAATACTTCGATTTCCTTCAGGGCCTGCTTTCTGTCATGTGATGCTATACCAAAGTTAGGTTGGAGTTGAGTATCTTATTGCTACAAATAATCTGTTTTGTCTCTTATGATCTCTATTTTAATGTTAACAAATGGTCATTTGTGGCCAAACTCCAAAAGGAGGAGAATCTAGTGAGGCTTGTTCGTTGCCCTCTTCCCATCGTGGCCTGAAACAGTTTTTCAGGTTTCTTTGGGATCCTCTTGGCTTCTTAAGGGGATCCCTTCAGTTGGTTGGGATCTTAGAACTTTATATTTGGTTTATACTTCCATGCAATATAATGGCTAAAATCGTAATTTCTAGAGTATATGATCAGGGTCCAGAGCATTTATTCGTCTGCTCCTAGTTCTTATTAACTTGAATTCAATGTTTCAGTTTCTTTACCTACAAAACAGGGATTCTAAGTATATTTCCAGGAATGAATTCGTGTTTTATAGTGTCTGAAGATTATGTAATTGGGGAAAGGTGTCTTTTTATTAAAAAATAAAAATAAAAAAAGCATACATGCAAAATGGCCATAGGCATACAGCTCAGAAACAGCTCAGAAACCTCCCTTCCTGGGGTTTGGAAGAAGGCAGTGCAAGCAAGGACTTAGCAGCTTAAGCTTCAAAAGCTTCACTTCTGCTTTCTTCTTCATTTTGTTGTTGTTAATGACAATTCAATAAAATAAACTATGTAGCACATTCTAACACACAGTAAACACTTCTAAGTATGAGTCTTCATCCTCATTATTACTTTTACTATAACATACAAATGCCTAAAGAGTAAATAATTTCTATTTTCAATGCATAAAATTTTAATTTTATTCTTTTGAGGCTACCTGCTACAGAACTAAAGTTATTAGTGAAAGAGTGATGCATGTTTAGGAATTAGCTTCTTTGTTCATTTGTTTACAAAACAAAGTATATCAAGCAGCTACTATGCTCCAGGCAAGGAGTAGGGAGGGGAGGGACATACAAATGAGAAATGCAAAACAAATTTACAAATGCATAATAACAAATGTGTCTGGGTGCCATGAAGTTACAGGAGGATGCTAGTATAGAGAATAACAGGGAGAGACACTAATTGGCCCAGATGGGGAGTGACATTAATTGGCTCAGATAGTAAAGAGAGACCTGGCTGGAGGAGATAATCATTAAGTGGGAATTTGAATATTATAAAAGATCCTGTAATCATCTGACCACTGCACAGACAAAATCAGTTCCCTGAGACTGTGGTACTACAGTAAAGAAAGAATTTCATTAAAGTGAGGCTTGCCATGCACGAGAACTGGAGTTATCACTCAAATCAGTCTCCCCAAAGGCTGACAACTTAGGGTTTCTCAAGGATAGTTTGATGAGCAGGGGGCCAGGGAATGGGTGCTGCTGACTGGTTGGGGATGCAATCATAGGTGTGTGGAAAATGGCCCTCGTACACTGAGTCTGCCTCTGGATGACGGGCCACGGGGCCAGTTGATTCATGAGTCAGGAGTCCTGCTGGCATCAGTGGTTGCCAGAATGCAAAAGCCTAAAAAAAAATCTCAAAAGGCCAATCTTAGGTTCCACAATAGTGATGTTATCTGTGGGAGCAGTTGGGGAAGTCATAAATCTGTGACCTTTGGCCACTTGACTCCGAAGCAGTATTATGCCTACATCTTAGCAGAATTCTGGTCTTTCCAATTATTCTAATCTCATGGGCTTTTATTAGTTTTCAGTCCCTAAGCAAGGAGGGTTTTCGTTTTGGGAAGGAACTATTATTATCCTTGCTTTCAAGTTACACTGTAAACGAAATTCCTCCCATGGTTAGCTTAGCTTATGCCTAGGAAGGAGGAAAGCCAGCCAGCCTGTGAGGATGGAAGCAATATGGAGTCTGTTGTGTTTGATTTCTCTCACTTCTATTATTTTTGCAAATTCAGTTTCAATCCCATGAAGAGAAGCTGGGAATAGCATTTCAGACAGAAAAACAGTCCTGTGTGAAGGCTCTACTAAAAAGAACATGACACGTTCTAGGAATCTAGGCACCATAAATAGCTGACATGTTACAAGAATGATGTGAGGGCCAGTGACTAATTGATCATAAATGGATCAATGAGATAAATTCCTAAAGGAACAAATAACAACAGATTTTGATAGAGTCAAGCACCTAAAGCTTGGATTTGCTGCTGGAGAAACATCTTCCTCTATATTACTATGCGCTCTTAGCATAGACCTGTCTTACTTTACCTTTTCTGCTGGTTTATGGAAGCAAGCTTGAAAAAGTTCTGGGCCTACTGTGCTAATCTCTCTCTGTCTCAAACAGGCATATTAAAATCACATACATTAAATAATGCCTAAAGAGCACTACTTAAGTGTAAAATACTGGTTGCTTTAAAAGAATTTTTTAAAAATAAACCATATTTTCAACATTGAGTTAAGGGCAGAAAAGTGTATTAAACTTCCAAAACTACAGAATGAATAAACTGAAATATTCTAACCTAGAAGAGTAAAACATTGGTGAATGTCATTAAGAGAAGATGCACTTAGGAAGAGATGTGGGATACAAATTGCTAGTAAGAAAGGGGAGAGGAGGTATAGAATATACTCATGTTTAAAACCTCCAACATCTTTTTCCTAGCCACTGGTCTGTGCAAAAGGAAGTCTTACCAAGTCTCAAAGCAGTATTCTTTGCATTTCATGTGCTTTCTTTTTCAATCATTGTTTTTGAGAAAATCCTAAACCAAAGTGAAAAAGAGAATCTGCCGGTGAAGCAGCTGACAGAAAATGACCAAAGCATCCCATGCTCACCCCTGAAAGTATTCATGTTGCACGTTGACTCTTTTTTTCCCTTTTATTTATTTATTTGAGACAGGGTATTGCTCTATCACCAAGGCTAGAGTTTGTTGGCATGATCATAGTTCACTGTAACCTAGAACTTCTGGGCCCAAGTGATCCTCCCTGCCTCAGCCTCCTGAGTAACTAGGACTATAGGCTCATGCCACTGCACCAGTTTTTTGTTGTTGTTCTTTGTTTGTTTTAAGATGGGGTATTCCTAGATTGTTTATGCTGGCCTCAAACTCCTGGCCTCAAGCAATCCTCCCACCTCAGCCTCAGCCTCTCAAAGTGTTGGGATTACAGGTGTGGGCCACCATGCCTGACCCCTAGGAGCTAATTTCACCTGGATGTGAAGAGTAAAGTTGCTATGTATGTTTGTGGAGGCAGCCAGTTAATGCTAAACAGACAACGACAAAAAACAATATATGCAAGGGGCACCTGCAGAAAATCTCATTTTAGACATCCCAATCAATATAAATAGGATCACCATGGCAAGCAAGTGCCTTGTTTATCTGTGTCCCAGTGTTATTTTGATGATCCATTAAATCGTCATGCATATTTTTGTGCCACATGAAAAATATATATCTTTCCTATTAACACTTGCATTTGATCAATCCTCAGATTTACCCAGAAGAGTCTAACTATCCACAAAATGGTCCCCGCCTTTTCCTATCATTTTTGCTTTCTTTCAGGGTTCATTCTTCCCAGTCGTTGAAGGGTCTCAGATTGCAATAGAGATTGCAACTCTCATTAATCCAGGAATCACATAAAAAGGTTCTCAATTTTTACCATTGCCTCCAGTTAGAAGCCCCAGATGCTTGATTTAGGGGAATTGCTAACCTGGCCATATCTATCAGGCTGACTTGAGAAAGGGCATTTGAGCTACCTCAATAATGGCACGGTCTGGTTTTAAGGATTAAGGTTGCTATTTTTCTGGAGAAAATTTCTCCTCTAATTATACAATTCAAAGTGAAATTCTACTTGTTTCTTCATTTAAAATGAGATCAGAGTCTATGTCTTTTCTTCATATTCCTCACTTATATACATATTTTAGTTCTTCAAAAGGTACTGAGTTAAACCACATACATTCGTATCTATTATCATTCCTAGGATGAGAGCACCAGTGAAATGGATACTTATATCTCTGCATGAGCTGTTTTGACCATGAAAACATGGCCACCTACACAAACCATTTGGTTCTTAATGAGCCATAACATCTGTACTGGGTAAATGAACACAAAAACAGTGGCTCAGAAAAAAGCATTTCAAACAGTTGTGTTTGTATTGCCTAAAAGCCCCACAGGGCCTGTAGAGTTTATTATGAACATGTCATAGGTCTTATACTAGAATGAGGCTTAGTTATTTTAAGTATTTTTTTAGTGCAAGTTTGAACAACAAATGGCATCTTCACAAGTCACAAAAGCATTTCAGGTCCTAACGTTTTTACATATGTTGGTTTGACTGCTGGACAGCAATGTCTTATGGTAAATTAGTAAGGGACAGATTTTAACAGATATTTCACATTATCTTTTCTGAAAATCTTAAATTCATAAACATTATTGTCTGAACAACTTTTCTTTTTCCTCCCTGTGGTCATCACCTACCATTTATCTGATTATGACTCAAAAGAAAATGTGTGTTTTGATTTAGACTGCTTGAGCATTCCAATTCCAATCTGAAGCCATCTATCTTCCCAAATGGAATGTTATGCAGACCTCTCGTCCTCCCTTCTGCTTGTTGTGGCAGAGATTTATACTTGTAATCTCCCAGAACATTTGAATTAGAGATGCGAGTCCTGATGGCAACTGTCTACAGGTTGAAATTATAAAGGTAAAAACTTAGCCCAGCAAATCTTCCTCTCCTTTCACTCCAGGATTCACCTTTCTTAGTACCCAAGTAATATTTATGAGGCTCTTGTTATTTAGCTGTTGTATTATATTTATGTTAAATACATTTCTAACAAATTCTACTGCATTTACATTTATTATTCAGCAAGATATCACAATATGATAGCAGATAATGATGAATCTCCAGATAACTCTTATAGCTAAGTCTTCAGTCATCTAAAGTCATACACACACACACACACACACACACACACACATGTGTCGGGGTTTGGCTTACCAAATGAGAACTGATTCCTTAGTGTATGCAGTACTTTTTGCTCTCAACGGTTTCTTTTCTTCACACATACTTATTTGACCCATTCAGCTAAAATCAACATGCATCTTTCTAATTCCACAAATGTGCATACTATAATTCTTACCTCTTTGAAAGATTAATACAGTCATGGCTAATTATCTGTATCTGGTTATATGAGCAAGGCCATTATACACAGTGAACATTATAAAGATAATCATTTTTTTAGCCTCTCAGCATAGGTCAGGATAAAACCATAATATCCTTCATAAATAGGAACACTGGCCATCACTGGAGAGTGAAATGACCACTGGTCCAGTCTGGTAAATATTCTTTCATGGTTATGGTCTTAAAAGTGTTTAGCAAATAAGTTGAGAGAGAAAAAAAAACAGGAAAAAATCTACAAAAAACTCCAAACACATATAGGCTTAAAGAGTTTCTCTCAGATCAAAATATACTGCAATAATCAGAAGTAGAAAGATATCATAATGACCTAAGAAGATTAATTTAAACATTTCTCACATAGTAGTCCAGAAGAACTGATTTAGAATGTTGCCCATGGATTTCTATTTGCTTGCCTGTGTAAATGCATGTGTAGATGGGGGAGAAATTTGGTTTTGACACATAGCCCTAATGTTCAACTTTAAGGTACATAAGATGTATCTTATGTAACTTAAATTATCTTAAATTTGTATTTCTGAAAAATATGTAGGTCTGGCTCTGAAATCTGAGTTTTAATCCATACTCTAAAAAATTTGCAAACTGAATGAAGCTTCCTTTTTTTTTTCACGGAGGCTTAGGCACATCATGTTGAAGGGAGCAATTTGGGACAGCAGGCAAAACTATAATCAATCAACCAAGGCTACTAAAAGCTGGGGTGAATAAATACTCAACAATCTGTCTATCTCGTGTACATCAACTCTAACTTATCATAAAAGATCATTAAACCTTTGAAAGGTCAATGTATACACTACTATCTATCACAGGTGAGCACCATTCATTATGCCCTATCAGTGACTCCTCCCTGGCCAGCCCTTCAAGGTGGGGCCGTGTCGTCTTGAGGGTCCACGCTTCCTCCCCAAATATAGCTTTTATTTTCCATTCCATTCTATTGCCTTGCTTTTTCCTACTTTGGTTCCTCTTCCTGCTTCCCTCAAATTGGAAGTCTCTCATTTCCCCATCAACCATAGACATTCTTCATTAACCAAGTTAAGGGTCATGCCCTTTTTGGGGTTCTTATTTAGCTATTCATGCCTCTGCTTTGTGAATTACATTTCTACCAATTTTTGTTTTCATTTTTATAAATGGCATCGTTGTTTTGTTTCCTCTCCCCTACATCCCTTCAGCCATGAAGAATGCATTTATAGTTTTATATTCCCCTCAATACCATATATAGCAAATACTTCATAAAAATTATAATAAAGCAGTTTTTTTTTTTTTTTTTTTTTTTTTTGAGACAGAGTCTCACTCTGTTGCCCAGGTTGGAGTACGATGGTGCAATCCTGGTTCACTGCAACCTCTGTCTCCCGGGTTCAAGCAATTCTCATACCTCACCTTCCTGAGTAGCTGATATTACAGGCATGCACCGCCATGGCCAGCTAATTCTTTTGTATTTTTAGTAGAGCTGGGGTTTCACCCATGTTGGCCAGTCTGGTCTTGAACTCCTGACTTCCAATGATCCGCCTGCCCTGGCCTCCTAAAGTGCTGGGATTAACAGGTTTCTTAAAAAGCAATAATCTGTGGACCAGCCTTATAGGAATTATCTGAAGTGTGCGTGCAGTATGCTCATTTCTGGGCCACACCCTAGACTTGCTGAACAAGAAATTCATTTTTAAGCTAGGAGACACATATATCCCTTGCAGTTTGAAATCAATTGACCTAGAAACATATTTTCCCTAAGCAGTCCAAGCATAAGAATCATTTGAGGCATTTGTGAAAACTACACATTCCAGATCTCTGTCAGAGCTTCTGAAGGAGAATCCCTAGAGCAGTAACATGGGAATCTGCCTTTTTTTTTTTTTTTTTTAAATAAGAGCCTTTTCCACCCCACGCTGGCTCACTAGATCATCCTAACCATTAGGCAAGGTGATGAAACTTTCTCTCAGCTATTTGTAGTGTTTTTCCAAATGGATAAAAGCACATTTTACAATAATGTAATATAATTATTTTCTCAACATTTTGCCTCAATTACAATCAGTTTCATAATTTAAAGCATTTGTAGTTTGAGAAATGTAAACCAAAGAATAATACATTTGTTTTCTAAATTACTTTCCCCTGATTGAGTTAACAGCCTTGTAGATAAACTGCAATAGTATAAAAGTAACAAAATTTGTAGCTGCCAAAATTTGTCCTAACTTTGACATTTACAAACTGGTAGGCATGAGAAAGTTACCTAATCCCTAGGAAATTCAGTTTCCCCTTTAAAAAAAATGGGGATCATGATACCTAACTTGCAAGCAAATATATGTAGCAGACTACAGTGTGAACCACAATGTTTTATTCATAACTCTAAAATTCCAGCAAAATGAGGGAAAGTGTGAAACGTGCACGAGGTTGGCTGTCAGAGCCTTTGTGTAGCTCATGGTTCCTCTGTGCCAGCAAACAGAAGACTTCTCTTCACAAGACCGCCTGATAGCTTGTGTGGATTGACTCTGCATTACAGATCTGCGACTTCCACACTGGTTTGCGGCTGCAATGGAGGACTCTTCACCTTTTTCTAACTGTCCTCAATTGTAGAAAAAAATGGAGCAATAATATTCTTTTTTTTTTTTAAAGAGACAGGCTTTCACCATCTTGGTCAGGTTGGTCTTGAACTCCTGACCTTGTGATCCACCCGCCTTGGCCTCCCAAAGTGCTGGAATTACAGGCATGAGCTACTGCACCCAGCCTAGAGCAATAACATTCTTAAATGCTCATGTACCTTAATTAAAGTATCATATTTGCAGTGATCATTCAATCAGTAGATAGGCTGAATATTTTATAATCTTTTCTGAGTCAGTTGTGTGTGTGTTTTGCTGAAAATTACCTTTTTAAAACAGCCATAGAGAATGTTTATAGAGCATAAAATAAGAGAGGGAAAATTAAAAACCACCCAATGAAAATCACTATTGCTGTTTTTAAATACATGTTTTCACTTTTTCCTAGAAATATACATTTTTTTTCTCTTTTTTTAACTGGCAAGATTTTACATAGTGATCTTTCCCTAATGTTATATCATGTGCATTCTACATTTGTTCAAATGGTCTCTGAAAAATGATGGCTAATAAATACTTAACATTTCATACTGTAACAGTTGCATTATTTGTTTAAGTGCTCTTCTATAATTGGACATTTCATTTTCTTCTGTTTTACTATTATAAGGAGTTTTAAAATGCTCTCCCAACATAAAACCTTGATTGTATCTTTAATTACTTTCTTAGAAATCATTTCTAGAAGTGATATTACCAGATCAAAGGGAGGAATGTTTCTTAAAGCTCATGATGTATATCTCACAATTGCTTCTCAGAAATGTTGCTAATTTAAACTCTATCACTTTCCCTCCTACCCAAGAAGGAATTTCATTACATCGAATATCAAAGCATTAATAAATTTTTAGGTTTAATGTTTAAAACCCCTAAAGAAAATTTCATCTTTTAATTTGTGTGTTTTTCATTATTATTAAGCTTGCTCTTTTGTCATTTACTTTGTCTCTGTGTTTTCCCTTTGTCCCTTTTTATAATAAAAAGCCAGTGTTTTCTCAGTGATTTGTAATCACACAGTATATTTAGAAAGTAAATCCCTTGCGATATTAGTTGGACATGTTTTCCCTAGGCTGAAATTTGCCTTTAAATTTATTTAGTCAAAATATTAATATTTTGACAGACATATTTTTTCCTTTTTTGAACTTTTTTTAAACATTTTATTATAAACATTTTCAAACATTCATAATAGTTGCAAGAATTATACAATGAACATCTGAGATTTAGGACCTACATTCTTTAATAAATATTTTATCATATTCTCTTTATATCTAATCATCTACTGGAAACTGTTTTTATACTTGCTTATAGTCAATTATTTTTATTTAATCCCACTTCTCTGAATTTAATCAAAACAATTATTTGCTAAAGTATAAGTTCTATTTCTATTAAAAGCAAGTCCTTCTTCTGCCTTGCCTTCCTATGTATCCCCAGTATCTGGAATAGAACCTATCGCATTGTAACACTTACTAAATAATTGCTAATTGAGTGACTTTTCTCAATGAGGGGAAATTTTTCCTGCTCTAAGGGAATAAAGATGACTCTTTCATATGTTGAGGACTCAAGATTTTAAAATCTACTTGATACAAAGAAGCATAGTACACTCTAGAGCCAGTAAGGTATAACTGGCCTTTTTAATCAGTATGCTAAATTTTTGAAAATGTATGCCTTAAAATTTTAGAGACATCAAGTATATTTTATCTACAAATAAGCAAAGACCTTGTGGACAAACTGTCATAATATCTGGGAAATGGTGTGCATCTTTTAATGGCAGCATCCGATTTCTGGGAGAGAATTAGAATTCAAAACATTTTCAATTCCTTCTAGAAAATGATGAGCTAATGTCAAAAATACCTATGAAGACAGAAGAACAAAAGAAAATGTTGCAGGCTAAGGTATCTGACAAGAATGGAGAAAAGTGTGTCATAGATTGTAAAACTTATCACTTTGAGCAGGAAATAGAAAAATGATGCATGATACTTCAAAAGGGGGAAAAAAGTCTGTCATGAATCTTCTGAGTCCAGATTGTCTGGATGAGCAGAAATATTAGAGACAAACTAATTACTGTCTGTCTTTTACTCTGCTGGTTATAAACAAAAGGGGAAAAGAAGCCACTCGGTATTTCCTACATGCACTAATGAAAAAAGCTTTTGTTGTTCCTGTCTCAGGAGTTGTGGAGCAAAGGTAACTTTATCATGTGGTTACAGTCATAATCACTTGTGAAACTTAAAAAAAAAACACAAAAGTGATGCCTAGACACTACTGCAGACCAATGAAATCAAAATTTCTAAAGACTGGGTAGGGTTGGAGGCATTGATACAAAATTTCTGCAAGTCATCCTAATATATAGGCATGGGCTAGTCAACCCTGTAGAGCGTTAAGTTCTGTTCCAGAATTTTGCCCATATATGACCACTATTCAAATGGGAGCAAAGAGAAGAAAACACTTCCCAAATATTTCCCATTTCAGCTAATTCTCACCCACATGTCAGGTTCATGCATTATTTTTTTGTGGAAAAGAGTAAGGGAGGTGTTCATCATGAGTCAGATTTTTCCTCTGCATGTAAAGTACTGCATAGGCTAAGCTGATACAAGTTTAAGGAATACTTTCTTTACAGGAAACAAAATAAAGAAAAAATAGGAATAAAGTACCTAGACCAGGCTCTAGAAAGTTTTGGTCCCTAACTTTTCTGCTGTGGATGTTCTATGGTATAAATGAAATCAAGTATTTGGAGCTGTCCTGAAAGAACAGATTCTAGTTAAGGGGGCAGTGAAGGAGGGAGGGGACATTCTTCTATAATACGACGTTCTAAATATATCCTGTTTTTCATAAGCACTTCATAAATCTTGGCACATTTCTTTGAAGGTATATTATCGCCACTTTAAAGGCAAGGAAATTGTTTTGGAAAACAGAGCTGAGATTTGAATTAGCATTGCTTGAACCTAGTGCTTTAAGCTCTTATAATTACTGTTTTCTACATTTACTAAACCTTTTATCAATTTTTGACATTTGAGCATTTCTCATTTCCAACCATTAAAAAATTGTTGGATGGTTTCATGTCTGTATTTTCTTCCTCATATTTGAACTTATTTCTTTGGAACAGAATTTCAGAAGTTATTCGAGACTGTGACCATGTTTATGGTTATTTTTAAAATATATATCGTCAAATTGCTTGCAAAGAGATGTACAAAATTGCAATGCACCCAGAAAGGCATGATACATAGGTCTTAAGAATATTTATTTATTTCCAATTTAATAGGCAAAAAATTATATTTTATCTCATTTCTTAATTTTCATTTGGTTTATTGGTGAATCACAGCATTTCCATGTGGCAAGTTGGTTTGCTTTGTCCAATTATCTATCGGAATATTCACTTACGATCTTTGAAATGACTTGATTTGTAGAATTCTTGACAGCTGTAATGTGTAATTTTTGTGGCATTACATTCAATGCCTGTGTCTCCATATAGACAGCAAGGCCCCTGAGGGCTGATGTTGTACCTGTTTGTTTTATTTTTGCTTTCTGGTACCTCACACTCTGCCTGGCACATAATATGCGCTAAAGCTATGCATGATTAGAAATACATACTTCTTTCTACATTTATGGGAGAACAGTACATTGGATTTTTTATAGTGTTGATTTTATGGTTGTTTTGAGTGGTTTAGGGCAGTACCAAGGCTAGTCAGTAACCTTCACAAAGCCATTAATTCATAAACGAAATTGTCACTGAAGACTGATAAAATTTAAAAGGCAATTTGAATGGAATGGGAATAATGTAGAAAATTTTCATGGAATAGGTGAGATCTCTTTACTGATAAAACCTTTTGAATGAAGGAAAGAGTTTTGTGGTATCCTCTCTGTTGGGGTTCTGCTGACAACCTTTTATAGGACCCAAGTGGACCAACCTATATTATGTAGGCTGCAGTGGACTCCTAATTAGTCCAATTAATGTGATGGCTTTAATTTGTAAGACAGTTAATAGTTTAGAATCTGATTTCGTTGAAATCAGTCCTCTCTAGAATGTAAAACAACAATGAAAGGCAGCTAAAGCAGTCCTGGAGTGGCTAAACACTGTATTTAGTCATTGTATTTCCCACCCCTTCCCTCCTTAAAGACAAAATAAAAGGTATTTTTTTCCTCTACGTTATTCTCCCTGGCTTGCTGCCTTTGTTAGGACAACAGTAGCCAAGAGGAGATTTCAGATGACTCCTCAGCATTTTCTTAAGATGAGTCCAGTGGAGACTATTCAGTTAGTAGTGCTCATGTGTGCCCAGATCAATATTCCAAAATATTTAAGTTTTTGCTCTTTTCTGCAGAAATAAACATTTATTATTATCATTAAAATCCAAAAGGAAACTATAATGTCTGAGGCAAACTGTTTTTGTCACATCCTGCTATTCCCATGAGCCAAGAAGCATCACAATTAATTGCACGTTGTCACAACTCATGAAAAGTTTGATTAGCTCTCTAGCAATCTGATCTCTAGAAATTGCCCTTTCCTTACTATCTTAGCACCCTCTCATGGAAAACGGCATGCTTGCTGCTCTGTTCAGACTCCACTGTGAGTTTTTTAAGCCAAGTCCCATGGGATTTTAATGGTTTTTGCCTAAGTAAAGGATCCAAAGATTTTCAATGAGAACGATTGAGCCTGACAGGGGCTTATTGATTAATGTAGTTATCACCTGAAGTAAGAAAGCCACTTTGACATTTAAAAACCATTCTAAATTAAGTGGCTGGCCTTCCTTCCTTCTTTCCTTTCTTCCTTCCGTTGTCTTTAGCATATATTTTGGGCAACTTCATGTAAATAAGATGGAAGCACAATTGGAAACCAGCACTAATAACTTCAGTAATCTGGTGGAAAATTTTCTATATTAGTGATTAACAAGCAATATATTTTTAATGCCCAAAGTTGCATTTAGCACCAGTGTTAGCTCAGAGTTTCTAAAATAATTACTAAAACTAATTTTAATCATTTAGAACTTTGCTGTTTAATATAGTAGCTACTAGTCACATGTGGCCATGTAGCATTTGCAATACTCTAAACAAAGTTATGCTGTCAGTGTAAAATACACACTGGCGCTTGATGACTTGTTATTAAATACATGTAAAATATCTCATTAATATTCATGTGTATTGCATGTTGAAATACTATTAGTTTATATACATAATTTAAAAATCTTATAAAATTCTTTTCACCCATTTTTTTCTTCATTTAAAATGTGGCTTCTAGAAAATTTAAAATTACATATATGAAATTGTATTATGTTTATACTGAATGGCACAAGAAAGACAAATTTAGGCATTAGCCCTCCTGGAGTTCCCCCCTGATAGGATGATCACAATTATCTATGCAGCAGCATAATGTGAGTGGAATTATGCAGGTAAACATGTGCTAGTCAGTTACAGAGCTAGACCTCAAGGGCACCAGACCATAGGCTAAGGAAGTAGACCTCTCAATTCCCATTACCTGTGTGTCCCAGTCTTAGAACGTTATCATCCCTACTACAGCAAGCATTTAAGGCTCCAGATGATCTGGTCAAAGTCTGAACCTCAACCCTTCAATCTTTAATCTCCACTCTGTGACTCATAAAAATTTTAGAATTCTCAAGCAAGAACATAAATACTATCTTTAGCATTTTTAAAACAAAAATCTGTAATAGTTATTAATTGATGTAGGTATGGTTGAATGTACACTTAGTTTCCTTTGAAAACCTTTGCCATTGAGCAAATAAATACTTAAACCAAGTTTCATCAAAGTGCAGTCCTGATGTAGCAGAATCAAATGCAACAGTTGTTTAAAATGCAGATTTCAGAGCCCTACCACCAGTAATGATAATTTAGTAGGTCTAGACCAGGGAACAGAATCTGAGTTCAAGCAGCATCTTTCTAGTTATTCCCATGCAGTCTAAAATATGGAACCACCACTTGAGGCTATAGTTGTTTTTAATTGTTCTATTTTCAATAAGTACATTATATAGCAAATATATTGCCATATCATTATCTATAAATTTAGAGGTAAGGGAGTATCTCCCCAGAAATACTTGGTTTCTCTATTACTTAATCGGGAGAACCTGAACATAATTTACAGTCACAGTTTCCCAATAAATCTAAAAGTTTACTGGTATTATTTATACTTCTAAAATTATTTAATAAAAATATGTTATTAACATCTTATTCTATTGTTTATTTGATTATACGTCCACAAATGTAAACTTCCATGATAGTTCATGCAGTTACAAATATCAAGCTTGTAAAGAACAAATTAGAAAGACTGATTTTTGTTGATGGGGAGGGAATCCCAAGAATATGTCCATTCCCTGGACATATACTCAGCAGGAATTTCCTAGAATTTATTAAATAATTCCACATAAACTTCCACCCATGTCTACCCATAGGTAAACTGAGGAGAGAGAGAAAAATCAGTGATTATTTGGAGATTAAAAATGAGATACTTTAGACCGGCAACATGTCATAGCTATCAAGACAAATCAGAGAGTATTAATCTGAAGTCCTGTCATGTGACACAAAGGAAAGAACAGCATCATTTTTCGAAGCCTGGATTCTTGTTTGGGGTCGTCCACTAACAGTGATGTGGGCATCTGCTTCCTCATCTGAAATTTAAGACTGTGAGACAAGATGATACAGAGACATCCTCTCAGTTCTGACAGTCTGTGTTTTTTATCCACACTTGCAGGGCTATAGACCTGTCAGGATGGAGGACTGGAATCCTGACCAGATTGAGTTAGATTTAGAGCATCTCAGAGATAAGCCTGCGAGTGGTCTCCTTACGGGATAGCAAAAAAATATTGCAGGGCACATATATAGGCAGAAGTGTGAGGTTTCTAGCATGCCATGGCTGCTGTAGGATAAGGTTGATTTGTGGGTCCTGGAAAGAGGTGACCAGGGAGCTCTGCTGTGACTGAGGATGAGGTGATTAGGGAACAGCTTCTAAGGCAGGCTGCCTACAGTAAGGGAGAGGGCCTGAGGACAGGGTCACTTCCTGGAGCATTACCAGCCATGAGCACCACCACTTAAACATCAGAGAGAAAGGAAGAAAGGAGGTAGTTAAGTGACACTTCCCCATATCACCTTGGGAGAATGGCTTTTGCTTTCTTTTCTTCTATTATTTTCAAAAGAAAACATCAGGAAAGCTGGTCAAGCCAGCTGCCTTTTGAGTAAACAAAGAACCAGAGTTCAGGGAGCAAGGGTGGCAGTAAAGATTATGTCAGAGGGTAGATGTTTTTCTCTCAACATGAATCGCGCGAAGTTTCTCAAAACTTAGGTTATAAATAAATGATAGTACTAACGTTTTTTCTTTTTTCTTTCTTTTCTATTGGCTGACCATGAAACTTCTGTCTCACAATTCCTCACCATTTTGCCATGATGTTTTCTCCTTCTACTTCCCTAGGTTCGGAATAAAAGATGCCTATATATTAGGTCCTGCCAGAAGGAAAGGCAACAACCCATGTGTTAGAAAAACATTTAATAAACCTCAGCACACACTTGACCAAATTCCTGAAAGATCAGAGTTGCATCCCTAAAATTTCTTTTTATCTTTATCTAGTTAACTACCTGTTTAGACTAAGTGATGTGCTCCTAAGTTCTTTGTACTGTCCTCACCACATAAGCTTACAAACAAGAAGATTATCCCTGCTCTCGGGAAGCTTATAATTCAGATGTATTACCCCTTTAGGAAATATTCTCTGGAAAGCTCTTTTCACTAATGTTCAATTTCAACAATAGTATTACTATAATAGCTAAGTTTTATTTAGTGCTTAGTGTGTTCTAAGCACTCTCACAAGTGCTTTGTATACATTTAATCATTAATTCTTACCATAACTCTATGCACTAGGTAATATTATTGTCCCATTTACAAATTAGAAATCAAACACCAAGTGATGTTAAGTGAACTTGCTTAGAGTTACACAAAGAATAAATGACTGAGCCACTCCACGAAATGCTGCTCTTGCCAAAAAACATCAAATCGTATGATGGTGCCACATAACATACTTGACATGGGCTTTGAAGGCAGAGGAGCCTGGGTTCAAATAAAATGCAGCCCTAGGACAAGTTATGTAACTTGAGACCATGAGTTATCATCTGTAAAAATGGAGTGAATACTTAGAAAGGTTACATGAGGGTCAAAAATAATGTATAAAAGGATCCTGGTACACAGTAGTCATTCAAAGAGAGTTGTTGATGTTATTAACATTAGTTAATTATATAAACTGTGCTTAAAACTATTACTCCCTATTTGTCTTCCTACTGGAATGGAGTCTCTGTCATTTCTTCTCTCTGTGTGCAGTTTTTCTTCTTCCCTGATCTGGAGCTGGAATGTGCCTTTCTGTACAAGCCCATTGTCTCATGGTGATACAGCCCATGGGGTAGGGGGCAAGCAATAGGAAGGGCCATACCAGGCCATAGCATATGTCTGAGATTCCCAAGACAAGCTTTGTTCACTGCATGGAAGAACGGCTGGTTAACTTAATCCCAGGGTTGCATTCTCAGTAATGATACATCTCAGGCCATCGATCCATGGCTTTATTTTCAAGCTTATTTAAGCAGGAGCCATAAAAAGCAGAGCATCACGCACATGCAACATGGAATTAAGCCTCCCACTCTAACCACTCTAATTCTCTCGGATACCTATTTGTTCGTCTTGATTTTGGAAAGCAGAATTCAATAAAGAAACAGATTGTGGAATATTTTTTAGGGTTATAATTTTCCGCTTAATGATATAAATGATTCTGTGTAGAATTGCTATCTTGCTAGTGAGTTGTTTTCTGAAATAATGTGCCCAAAACAGAAATCAGCATTGTTCTTTTGAGGCAATTCACTGTGGCATTATGGCTGCTGTGAATGTTCTAGAAATTGTAAAATATGCTTGCTTTTGCAAATGTAGAGCTGGTTTTAGTTTTCATGTATCAATAAGTAGTAGGATTAAATGTAACAGGCCTATGAGAAATGAGGGAATACTCAATGTATTTTGTGATAAAGGGCAAAGGAAACCCAAAGCTACTTCAGCCATAACGGCACCTGTGTTTCTTCCTCCTTTTCCTTTCCCAGTGAGTGCATGACAGCCAGGAAACAAGGGGGACTCAAGTGCTGGTTTGGGTGAGGTTAAGAGAATCAGGTTCTCTTCACACGTACCTTGGACTTTCAGGCACTTTCCTGCAATTCATTTAAGAAGTTCTATTATCTTCTTTGGTGGCGCTTGTGGGGGGACTATATAGTTAAGTAATTATGCCCAGAAAATGTTATCTTATTCCGCAAATGACCAAAAAAAAAAGTGTATTTGTATAAAAACAACAAGGTTCATAACGTAATATCTAAGTATATTTGAAAGAAAAATCATCTAAAATATTTGAGTCTCGAGTAAATTCCTTAAGCTTCACACGATATGACTTAGTTCTTGGTAAATTAAAAGTAGGGCTTCCAGTGATTTGCATAAAAACTCTCAAGAGGAGGACCTCAGATACATAGCTTATCAAACTGGCACTTCATAGAGTCCGGGCCATATCAGATCCTTGAACACTTGCTTCTTAATAGTAATTCCTATATAGTTTCTAAGGGGTTTCGCCTGTCTATATTATGAGGAGTGCATGTTTTTTAGAGCTTTCCAGGAGTCAGGAGAATTGGCTTCTCTCTGTTCATTTGCATTTAACATTCTAAAAGTTCTTAAGCTGGAAATGATCTGAAAACTCTCTCTGGGACTCTATTTCTTAGTTTCTAAATAATCAAACCTATCATCAGTCAATGCACTGTTTTATCTTCCTTTAGGCAAGTTTAAAATATGTACATATATGTTACAGAAGCTGTTTTCTTTTTCAAATCTCATGTTATGAGCCAATATGTTTGTTTCCCAAAAGAAAAAAAAAATGTTTACTTTCATGATTTTGGCAGAAACAAATGTTTTCTTTGGGGCTGTTCAAATAGTCATATTTTCAAGTTAGCTTGCTTCTTTCTATTGGGGGGAGCACCCCCTGGTGGAATACCATGAAAATGTTTGCCATGTGTTTTGACTGTAATATTCAATAGACAGATGTGTTTTGAAAATATTATTTTTACACAAAGCACACTCAGAACCATTTTGCCAATGTTAATGTCTTGGAAAATTCCATGTCTTCTTTCTAATTATCACCACAGTATTTAGAATGTGCTCCCTTGTTTTGGGTGTTACATAGTTGTGGTCAGAGATGCTGTTGCAGTCTCTGTGGGTCAGAATGGAGTGGGGAAGGGCACCTTGGCATTATGTTCCTACTTGTGGGAAAAAAGGGACCTTTTTCTCCTTTACCTCAGTTCGTCACTCCTTCCCTCCATTTCTTCCTGCTACTACAAACAAAATTCTATTTGTTGGAGGCTCTGACCTGGTGAGATAATAACCATGACAGTGCCCAGTTATAGGTAAAGACTAAGGTACATCTCTTTCCAGTGTAAGGTCCCTGTCACAGCAAGCTGGGGGAGAGTAACAGGAAGGGAGTTTGCTGGGAGATTTTCTTAATCTCCCATATCCCCCAGATATAAATTTAAATTAGTACTAAAAACATATCAGATTAATCCACAGTTCTATAATTTCTGTACCTTTTAGAGAATACAGTATCATTCCCAAGGTAACTGGAAGGACGGGACACTATTGTTTATCATTGCTGTTGTGAGTTGAATCGTGTCTCCCCTCCTCATAATTCATATGTTGCAGCTCTAACCCTCAGCAACTCTGAATGTACCTTTATTTGGAAATAGGGTTTTGCAGCTATAATTAGTTAAGATGAGGTCATATTGGGGTAGGGTGGCCAATGTGACTGGTGTCCTTATAAAAAAGGGAAATATGGACACAGACACTTGCACAGGGAGAACACCACGTGAACGTGAAGACAGAGATTGCAGTAATACGTCTACAAGCCACACTTCTAAGGGGCCACTCCTACCAACACCTTGATTTTGAACTTGCAGCTTCTGGAGTTTTGAGACCATACATTTTTGTTATTTAAGCCACTCAGTTTGTGGTGCTTGGTTATAACAATCCTAACAAATAAATCTTCCTCTGAACTCAAGTGGTGGTCCCTTCCCACACATAACTTTTTTGAGTAGAGACCAGTTTCTTGTAGCTGCTGCTGTTTTAAAGTAAGGTCTAAAACGGTTTACTGCCTCCATAAACAACTGCATCATCCTATGCAGCCTGTATTTTTTTAAGAATTAAGATAACGTTTTCTTTATCCAAGCAAGCCAAAATGGATTATAAATTATACATGTTTCTTGGTTCACAGAAAACTACAATTCATCTGGAACCAAGTAGAAATGGATCTCCATATTTTTTTTTTTTTTTTTTGAGACGGAGTTTCGCTCTTGTTACCCAGGCTGGAGTGCAATCTCAGCTCACCACAACCTCCACCTCCTGGGTTCAGGCAATTCTCCTGCCTCAGCCTCCCGAGTAGCTGGGATTACAGGCATGCGCCACCATGCCCAGCTAATTTTTGTATTTTTAGTAGAGACGGGGTTTCACCATGTTGACCAGGAAGGTCTCGATCTCTTGACCTTGTGATCCACCCGCCTCAGCCTCCCAAAGTGCTGGGATTATAGGCGTGAGCCACCATGCCCGGCCGGATCTCCATATTTTTTAATTTTTATATTTTTAATTTTTGTGAGTACATAGTAGGTGTACATATATATATGGGGACATAAGATATGATGATACAGACATACAATGTGTAATAATCACATCAGCATAAATGGGGTATCTATCATCTCAAGCATTTATCCTTTCTTTTTGTTACAAACCATCCAATTATACTTTGTTATTTTTCAATGTACAATAAATTATTGACTGTAGTCACCCTGTTGTGCTATCAAATACTAGATATTAGCGATTGTGTCTAACTATACTTTTGTATACATTAACCATCCCTACTCCCCCATACCTTCACTACCCTTACCAGCCTCCAGTAACCATCCTTCTATTCTTCATCTCCAGGAGTTTAATTGTTTTAACTTTTAGCTCCCACAGATAAATGAGAATGTACAGTTTGTCTTTCTGTGCCTTGCTCATTTCACTTAACGTAATGAACTCCAGTTCCATCCATGTTTTTACAAATGACAGGATCTCATTCTTTTTATGGCTGAATAATACTGCCTTGTATATATGTACTACATTTTAAAAAATCCATTCATCTGTTGATGGATACTTAGATGCTTCAAATTCTTGGTTGTTGTGCATAAACATGGGTTTATGTTGGTTGCTGTAATAAACATGGGATTACAGATATCTCTTTGATACACTGATTTTCTTTCTTTTGGGTATATACCTAGCCATGAGATTGCTGGATCCTGTGGGAGTTCTATTGTAAGTTTTTCTGAGAAAACTTCAAACTGTTCTCCATAGTGGCTGCACTAATTTACATTCCCACCAACAGTGAAGAAAGGTTCCCTTTTCTTCACATCATTGACAGCATTTGTTAATGTTTGTCTTTTGAGTAATACAAATTTTAACTGGGATAAGACTATGTCTCATTGTGGTATTGATTTGCATTTCCCTGATGATCAATGATATCAAGCACCTTTTCATATATCTGTTTGCCATTTGTATGTCTTCTTTTGAGAAAGTCTATTCAGATCTTCTGTCTATTTTTTAATTGGATTTTTATATTTTTTTCCTAGAGAGTTGCTTGAGCTCCTTATTTATTCTATTTATTAATCCCTTGTCAGATGCATAGTTTGCAAATATTTTCTCCCATTCTGTGTCTTGTCTCTTCACTCTGTTGTTTTCTTTGCTATGCAGAAGCTTTTTAACTTCATGTGATCTCATTTGTCTATTTTTGTTTTGATTGTCTGTGTTTTTGGAATATTAAGAAATTTTTCCCTTGCCCAATATCCTGGAGAGTTTTCCTAATGTTTTCTTTCCATAGTTTCACACTTTGAGGCCTTAGATTTAAGTCTTTAATCTACATTGACTTGGTTTTTGTATATGGTGAGATATAGGGTTCGGGTTTTATTTTTCTGCATAGGGCTATCCAGTTTTCGCAGCACCATTTATTGAAGAGAATGTCCTTTCCCCAGTGTATGTTCTTGGCACATTTGTCAAAAATGAGTTCACTCTAGATGTATGAATTTGTTTCTTGGTTTTCTATTCTGTTCTATCGGTCTATGTGTCTGTTTTTACACCAGTATCATGCTGTTTTGGTTATTATACCTGAGTAGAGACCAATTTGAATGGTCTCTGTTACTACAGCTGAATAGAGAGAAATTTGAATTGTCTCTACTGAGCTATAGTGACTTCCCATGGTCCCCCGGCCATCCCATGGTCTCCTGGCCACCTACTTTCAAAAGTACTTAAGACAAAGATGGAAGGTCGATAGCAGGTTGGATGCTGGACAATATGACCAGTCTTCGAAGTCCCAAGTGATTCTTCCCTAATACAAAGTACTAACAATAACACTGACACTGCACAGAACCTAAATATAATGGCAAAACTGCTAAAGGGCTCAAACTGCTAAAGAATATATGTTCTGTGTTCCCAATAAGCTGAGTGTAGTTATTCTAACAGGCAAACCAAAAACAAAATAGAAACAGAGAGACATGTCACCTGAAATACCTGTGTTGGCTGGAGTTTTCTTCAAAACTCTTTCACCTAAATTTGCTATAGCAATTCATTACAGTAAGTCTCATCTTCTACTCCACAAGGTCATGATCCTCTTGCTCAAGGGACTGTCCTCCATGCTGCTCCCCAAATACACCAAAGCCTTTTCCCCATTTGATTTGCTCATTGTACAGCCTGCATCTCCCAAAGACATTCTCTGTTGGATATTTATGGAAATCCACTTCATCTTTCAGATTCAGCTTGAGTCCAGCCTTTTACATGAAGCCTTTCCCAATCACATAAAACCACATCTATGTCTGAATTCCTGTGAGACTTGTTGACTATGCTTTAGCCTCTGTGAACTTCTGTCCCACTTTAAATAGCAAAGCCCAATAAAAATAATGGTAACTCATTCTACTTCAAAGGTACAACTTACGGCATATTTCAGGTTGCTGTGCATATAGTGGGTGAGCAGTACAGGTTTACTTGCTAAAATAAAATGAATAATACTAATTATTTTGATGGATATCTGTCTCCAAGTTTTATATGTGTGTGTGTGCGCGCGCATGCGTGCGTGTGTGTGTGTGAATAATGATTTGAGTCTAAAAGTGTTTTAATTTTCACTATGTTATATAATCCTTACGGCAACCCGGAGAGATAGATATTCTTACAATAGCACTGATTAGTTAAAAGGTAGTCTAAAACAGCTTCAGAGTATTTGGATTTCAGGCATATGATCCTCACAAATTGGTATTTTTTAGAAAAACTCTACTCAAGAAAAAAAAAAGAAAACTCTACTCAGAGAGAAACTTTCAGCCTACAAAGTTGTTTTTCCTCCTCTTTATTTTTCTCCTCCTTTCATTTAAACTCCCGGTTAATGAAACCCCCGCCTCACTATCATCCTTCATACAACTATGCAGATTGCACTTGTATTTTTCATCACACGGTCTGTTTTAAACAGCTCTCCAAAATAAAGAAAAAAATTCGGTGCCATTTACTTTTTTAAAAAATGATAAAACAAATAACAAGGAGAAAGAGCCATCTAACAAATCTTCAGTTTCCACCCTAGCAAAATGCTGAGCTGCTTGCAGCTCCCAGCCAGCTTGATTAAGGTGTCATCCCTCCTCTTCGTTTATATTTATTATTTTTGGAAGACTTTTTTTTCCTTTAGTGTTTGTTTATATTTTCCAATTTTTTAAAAGTCATGAATCGTAGTTTGATTTACAACCTTGCTCAGGGGAGACAGGCAACTCTAATGAAGTAGCAGCCTGCAAGTGTAATTAATACCTGCCAGACATTTTACCACATTAGTGTGCCAGTATCCCGGGCTGGGGAAGAATGAAGCGGGAGACATATGCACTGAGCAATGCAGCCACTCACCCAGTGTATCAGCAGAGATTAGTGATATGAAGTGGGAGGGTGCAGAGGATCGCCACCCCACTGGTCAGGCTCAGAAGACTGGGAGAACAGAGAAGTGAGAGGAGCAGAGCAGCTGAGAGCCTGGTGAGGAAGATGAGCAAGGTGCATGGAGGGGGGATGTGGAGACAGAGACACTGCGTGTGGCTGATGGATCACTCCCATTTAGAACACAAAAATAAGGCAGCTTGCCAGAGCAGTTTGGGCCAGTTTCATTAAAACTCTTCATTCATCATACTGAAATGAGGCAGTATTTGTTATTGTGCGGGTGCTGTTCTAGCATGAAAGCTATTCCAATACGAAGCAGTGATTCAAGAAAGGAAGAGTAGCAGGTGGGAAAGGAGACTGAAGAAGGGGAGACCAGCATGCATTGGTGATTGTCCCATTCTCTCCCTCAGCCCTGCATCCAGCGGTACATAGGCATGTGGAAAAGGCCCAGAACCTCCATCATGGTGAAGAGCCACATTCCACTCTCAAGCCACTCCCATGGGACAAAATAATCAGAATGATCATCATCTGGCTTCTCAGTAGGGATGTTATGGAGGAGCAGCTGCATTTTCATATGTTGCCCTAATGTGATCATGGAAGATGAAGTTTTCATAAATGTACAAAAGTGGTTATTAATTTGTGTGTGTGTGTGTGTGTGTGCGCGCGCGCGTGCAGAGGAGTGTTCCTGTCCATCCTTAAGTAAGTTGAAATACAACCATGAAAATAGTTAATAGCACCCTAAAATTTCCTGTTATTTTTGTCTTCTTCATCATAAAACTCTTGCTTGCTTTTAAATGCCTTACTGGGGTGGAGGAAAGACAGAATTAGATTACAATATAAAAGGCCTGCACTAATAATTGGGTCTGACACTAGTACAGATACTTCCTTTTACCTGATTACACAGAGGAAGAGAAAAGAAAAAAAAAGCTACACAAGGGAGGCCTGACCGTTGCTTCTCATGCATCAATTGCTACGTCCCTGGCCATGCTATGCCAATCTTTCCTAGGTACAATACTCACCCTGAGATATTTCTGACAGTCAGATTATGAAAGCTTATGTAGTAATGTTGTAGGTGCCATAAAATGAACAAAATCCCCCACCGCTGTAAAGACATGACTGGCAGTGATGTTCCAAGATGAGGAGTGAGCTGCATATAGCAAACTTGTCTCCAGCCTTTTGATGGATTCTTTGTCTGCTGCCTGATGATGCCAAGACTGTGCATCTGGAGCCAGTGCTTTGGTAGTTGCTAACAGATAGTATACAAAGCACTGCTATGGAGGATTGCAATATGGTAGTTTATTTTCCAGGATTGAGGTTTGCATCTGAATAACACAGAGTCCATTTTTCAGCTTGGAATACTGACCAGAAATATGGCATCTGATATGCGATATGAAGAATTATTTAAATTGTGCTCTAATTTTGTCGCTTAAAATTAATTCATCTCTCATTTATTTACTTATTCAGCAGCAATAGTCTGTTTCTAATGACTACAGGGCAAGTTGTAGGCAACGGAGATGCAGATATGAAGAAGATACATCTTCCCTGCCAAAGATGTGCATTTGAGTTATGTTTACAAATAACATATCCATAATCAGTGACATTAGAATGATGTAACTTCAATGATAAAAGAATTCTATGAAGGCGAGTAAGTGCTGACAAATATATTCTCAGAGACACACAAATATACACAGTCTGTCAGCTTACAGGTGGTTGTATCTATGAATTTGGCTTTAAATACTAACAACGAGAATATAATAGTCTGACCTTATCCATGGGGGATACTTTCCAAGACCCCCAGTGGATGCTTAAAACCATAGATAGCGGCAACCTTTACATCCACTATGTTTTGTCCTATATATACCTATTTATGATACAGTTGAATTTACAAATTAGGCACAGTAAGAGATTAACAACAATAACTAATAATAAAGTAGAACTATTATAACAACATGCTGTAATAAAAGTTATGTGAATGTAGCCTCTTGCTCCAAAATATCTTATTGTACTGTACTGTGGGTAACTGAAACCATAGAAAGCAAAACTGTGGAAAAGGGGATACTACTGTACTGCATATTATTTTCAGTATTAAATGAAAAAATAACCTCCTCTGAAAACACAATCTTACTTTAGCCCTGCATTTGGCTCTTTTACTATTTGACCTTTTCAAACTCTGAAGTCCAACTATCTTATATGAAACTCACCTCAGCTTCCTACCTCCTTTCTGTTCTCTGAGATAGAGCTGTTGATGAATGGCCGATAAAGGGCAAGTTAAGGGGAAAAATTGGAACCAAAGAGCCTGGATAATTATTAGACTGAATAATTGGCTTCTGCAAAAAATGAGTGCTGATTGTATGTATAAATTACTAGTTAACAAAAAATATTAATATGTGGATCCAGAATGAAAATTATAACATTCAAAATAGGTAATTTGATGAGATAGAAATATGCCCTGTAAGTCAAATGTTGAAAAGCAAGGTTATCATTCATTTTATGTCAACTGATTAATTATAAACTCTCTGTAGCCTAGAATAGCTCACTAACAGGAAAGCAGTGGCTCCATCAGTTTTCCTTAACACTGTTAAAAAATAACTAAATTACCATAAAAGAGTGGAGCCTCCATGTGAGGTCTTCCTGGCCCATTATCAAGCTGCCCAACAAAATATATCTACCTGTCCTGCTAGACATAACCTCAACCATTTTTTATTTATTGTGGTTGGGGAAGGTAGAGATGGTATAAATAAATCTATAGAAAAACACCCAAGCCTTACATTAGCTAATGGTTGTTAACTTTGAATTTCCACTTTGGTCTTTAGAGAGACGAATTTTCTATATATCTGAAAAAGTCTACCAAAGAAAAACATATTAAGCTTTCTTTCTTCTCTTGATAATTTTCAAGGAAATAGCTAATACTCAATGAAATGGGCAAGAGACACAGTAAGCAAGGTAGGCTGGGGCTTACAGAAATATGCTGAGTCAGTACACTTTAAATTATTAAATCAGATTGCCTTTTGGAGGAATCTATCTGCTATCTTACATGAATTAAAGATTGAGCAGTTATAGAACCTAGAAGATAAAAGAGAACTAACATAGCATGCATTCAGCCTCTGTAATATGCCAGGAACTATGGGCATGCTACCTCATTGATTCTTTTATGACATATTTTAAAAGGTAGGTATATTCCATTTAATAGGCAAGAAAACCAAGGCTTAGAAAGTTTTAGTAATTTAATCAAATTTTTACATCTAGTGAATGATAAAGTTAAAATGAAACCTCTGTCTTACCAACTCCACTCCACAATTTTCCTCCCTAAAACACGTTATTTTAACATTTTAACTGTTCACCTATATTGGGGGCTGGGGACAGCAGCTAAAACACCTGTACAGCCCTGAAGAACAACACTGTTGATACACTGGGTACACACACACACATACACAAATTCACATACAAACGCTCTATCAAAATGCAAGCTGCATAATCAAAAACACAACAGATTGATTTATTATCAATAGAGATGTATCAGACTTGCTTTAGAAAATACTTGTTAAGGAGGATTTTTAATCTCATTTTGTGCTACTTTTATTTTGATTGGCAATCTTATCTCAGCACTTTGGAGTTATTTCTCAATTCAATATGCTTTACATCATTCTGCAGTCAACAATGAGGAATCATCTTTTAAATAGGATGAAAAGCAGTGTTTCATGTTACCATAGGTTCAAATCTCAGTGCTGCTACCTTTCATCTCAGTGACCTTGAAAAAGTTACTGCAACTCTATGTCCCAATTTCCTCATTCATAAAATAAGAATAATATTAACATACTTACCATGAATGGCTAATACACATAAAGTGCTTAAAAGAGTGCCCGATACCCAGTTAATACAATATAATATTTTGCCATGATTATACTGATAACACAGATAAAGCATATAGCCCAGGGCCTGGAAATGAGCAGGAGCTTAACAGTTCCTATTTCCCTTTCCGCATATGAAAGCACATAGTTGCTTTCCTTCAGCAAAAAACTGTAGCTGAACTAAGTTCATTCACTCTTCAATGTCCTTTTATTTCTTCGACTCCTCTAATTCTCCTATATATCTACCTTAGATTTTTACTACTCTTGGGAGACATGTATAGTGTTATTCACATATGCACTCACATATCCCAAGAGTCTAATTACTACCATTCACAGGCTCACCTTGAAATTTTGATGGGTTCATTTTATGATAAAAATAAGAAAATATATCAGTATAAATCCCTGCTTAAATTTCATTGAGTCCGAAATACAGTAAAAAAGAAAAAAAAAAAGAAGAAAAATGTAAAATGACAATCGCTGAGCTGGGAATTATCTTAAATCCTATCCTGTTTCTTTGGCATCTGATGCTTAATACTTATGTGATGGAACAAAAAAGACTAGGCTCTGTTTAAATATTTACATTCTAATAATTTTTTAAATGATGAAAATTATTTAAATATATTTCTTTATTTTGAGCTGAAAATGTCCTCTCTTCCATTCACTGGCTCTGGATTTGCCTTCTATGGAAATGGTGTCCATGATTGTTTCTGGTATTTGTAGTGGATGCTGTGATGACTCTCTAGACCCACACCTGTAGAACCAGCACTCTCCCACTGCTGAGCCTCTCCCTAAGTTATCAATTGAGTCTTCCTCCAAAGTCACAGCATTTCTGGGACAGCCTTTGCCCAATGACTGGTCTGTGCAGGGCCAAAAGGTCCTGGCCCCTAGCCTCATGAGTCCGCTGTTGTAAATGAATTATGGATCAACTCCTCCCTCTGCCCAATCATGCTGTCTTCACTTTCTCATAGGTCTTAAACTCAATATCGCTTTGAGTGAACTCTGGTCTTTGTCTCAGAGTCCACTTACTATGGAACTTAACTAGCAATACTGTATCCATCATTTTAAGTTTAAATTGCACTATTTCCAAGAGCTAATATGTTACTCATTTGGTTTTGCACTTACTTGTCTGTTCATCCATTCATCCATTTAGTCACTAATTTCTTCATTCAACAAAAGGATTTTGAATAAGGTTAGCATATATGTATATGGTAACATGCTAAGTACCGCAGGGGCAGAGAATGTCCTTTCCCAACCCTTATCCTCACACAGCTTAATGTCTAACAGGTAGGACTGGATAACTATAACAGTACACCAACCATAATACTAGGAAGACAACAGTGCCACGACAGAGAGACAGAGAAGCAAGTATTAAATTCAATGAATAAATAAAACCAAATCAAATTACCATCAACACCATCATAGGTGATATGGTTTGGTTCTGTCCCTACCAAAATTTCATCTTGAATTGTAGCTCCCATAATCCCCACGTGTTGTGGGAGGGACCCAGTGGGAGGTAACTGATTCAGTGGGGTGGAATTTTCCCATGCTGTTCTTGTGACAGTGAGTAAGTCTTACAAGATCTAATAGTTTTATAAAGGGCGGTTCCCATACACACTTTCTTGCCTGCAGCCATGTAAGACGTGCCTTTGCTCCTCTTTCGCCTTCTGCTGTGATTGTGAGGCATCCCCAGCCATGTGGAACTGCAAGTCCATTAAACCTTTTCTTCTTTATAAATTACCCAGTCTCTGGTATTTCTTCATAGCAGCATGAAAATGGACTGATACAAGAGGGATCTGTGCACTCAAACATGTGTGATACTTCTTAAAGATATAATTTTCTATTGCTTTTCTACTAAATCGTATTATTTAGTTTTTTTTCCTCCATCCATGCCATTATTTTTCTCCCTACTTAAAACTTTTTATGGATACCTTTTCCATATATAACCTTAAACCCTTATCTACATTTCTATCCTCTTAGGATTTTCAAGTGTTTCAAAGTTGATTTTATGTCTGAATAATCTTGACACCTTTCTTTCCCTTAAGCGTCCTACCAATCCACTTTCTCCCTTTGGTTCTTTTTTCTCTATCATCTGAAGTTTGAAGAGAAATGATATCTCTAATGGAAATGCCATGAGGAAGAAAGTGGTAACAAGTCAAGCCTTAAATCTCTGCTCACATCTCCCAGAAAGTTTTGGTAAGATATTGTAGTCTTTCATTAACAGAAGAGTTTAAGATTAAAATCCAGTGCTCATAAAAATATCCCAATTTTAGTAAAACCAACTAACATGACACTAAGTTATCTCTGTTGAAAAAAAATTCACAAATGCAATGAGTTAGAAGTATAAATTTTAAATTAAAAAAATGAATAAAATGAAATCACTAGCTCACTCTAAGCAGATTTAAAAGTATGATGAACAGCATTACAGTAAAAATATAATGCATTTATGTTTGGGCTATAAGTATAAATCATAGATGTTGATCAGGCAAATGTCATCTATCTCTACTGAGCACAAGATCCCAGGTTTTTCCCTCAATAGCAAGAGAATCTAAAATAGAAAGTTGTCTAGAAAATGTCTACTGGCAATAATTTCACAAATCCACCCCTAAAAAAAAATAAATCTTGCAACTTCCATTTAACTGGTCATAAAAGAAACATAAACATCTGCATAAACCTTTTGAAATTATGGGCTGTATGTTTTTCCTTTTGTTAGATTTTCCTTGGTAAATGACAAAAGAAGTTGTTAATATTTGACTGAGATGCAGTCATCTTTGTTCTAGTCAACGATGAATCACAGTTATCTAGAACCGTGCCAGGTACCAAGTAGGCACTTACATTTTGTGGAATGAGTGAATAAATTCCATGTTGACATCTCTAGGCATATCCTCCGTCACTTTAAATATACTACTCAACAGACTCAAAGTTCAAAATTATTAAACTTTTCTCCTGATTATTCTCAAAATAAAATAAAACCATTTTATTTTTTCCTAATATTCCCTGTGGTTATAATGCTTCCCTGGGATTTTCCTCATGCTTTCCAATTAGGCATCCAATTGGGTGTCTGAAAACAATCTGAAGTAGCTAACATGTATTTTACATTACTTGTATTTCAAATGAGATGATATTTTAACATTCCATCTTGATTATCATCTTGATTATTGAAGTGGCTATTGTGATAGAGTTATTTTATATTTTATTTGACCAAATGCAAATTAAAGAATCACAAAAACATAAAATGATAGGATATCATTAAGGAAATGGGGGAAAGATGAAGAAGACAATAAAATACAATAAAGTACATATTCTCAAATTAATTAAATAATTTGATACCTATTATTTTTCTTGCCACAAGAAACATTGGAATTAACTGGATAATTGTGCAGATTCCACTGCAAAAAAAATTTCTACTTAAAAATTTTTGGTTCATAAGACTAGAGGTAGGTTTTCTTTCTAACAATAATTCTTCTGAAATACCAACATGTGCCATGTAAACCAGTATACATTAATTGTTTTATGAAAAAACTTTTTTTCTTTTCTAATTTGGCCCCTGATTTCATATCTTCACTGTTTTCTTCTTGCTACCTTCCAGTTTCAAATTGTGTTAATGGATATTATACTTAATTAGGAATGCCTTTCTCCCCTTGAGTGAAATCTGAGTCTAACATCCAAGATCAAATATCACCTTGCATTAAGTCATGACTCAGTAGATATTTGTTAAATGTTGAATAAGTGACTAAGGATTATGTGAATTGAATTCTAACATCAAATATGGGCAGGTGACTACAAAAGGAATAAAAGGTATTTTGGTTGATGCAATCAAAATTATAGCACTAAAATAAAAACCATGCATTTGTAACAGTTTGTATGTCTCTCATATTTCCTATCATAGTTTAATATTTACACTTTAGTTGTAAATACTAAGCTATTTCTACTTCCACTTACATATAGCTCTGTCTTCTATGTATTTTTACATGCAGTTTCCTCTGCCTGGAATGTCCTTCCCATTTGGAATGTCCCTGGCATTTGGCTGCAATTTCTAGTCCTCCTTCAGATCTCAAGTTAGAAGTCACACCTTGAAAATATTTAGTAGACATACCCTCCCTTTAGGAGGTTTTCCAATAAGGCCTCACTCATACTACCCTACTCATATCCCTACAAAAAGACTTAAACAACATAAGGAAATAAACTTTAATTACATTTCTTTCTCTTGTCCTTAAGATTGTGAGTTCCTTGAAAGAAGAATCTGTGTCTTGTTCATCATTGTTTTTCTTACCTATAACAGAAAGTCTGGCACCAAGTAGGCAAGTCTTTGATAAATATTTCTGGATTGATTAAGTTGTATTTATTCATTAAATGTATGTCAATTTCCTTTGTTTTTGCTACTATCCTAGGATTGCATGTTACTCTCACAAAGCTGATCTAAGAAAGCAAAATGTTAACATTTTATGGCAGGCAATTTTTGCCTTGCTAGCTCGTGATGAGTTACTGACTGCTTGTTAGAAATGTCACTGCCCTGTTCTTGTTAGGCTTACAGTTGACATATCGAAAAATTTCTTCAATGTATATAAAAGCCCCACAAAGATATTCATTGTAGCATTGTTTATAATTGGGAATTGTTTGGATAGTCAAACAAGCTGTGTTACATCCAAACTACGAAACACTATGCAACAATTAGGAAGAACAAGGTAGATCTATATCTTATAAAATAAACTGATAGTCTACTGTAAAAAAAAAAAGCAAAGGACTAAAAGATACTTTCAGCACAATATCATATTTAAAAAATTACAGTTTATTTTCTATGGTCACCATAGAGGTATAGTTATAATAGAGGTATATGGACATATGGAAAATAATCCGGAGAACTCATATAAAACTCATGTATGTGATCAGTGGCTACATCTGGAAAGGTAGAGAGGGAACCAAGAATAAGGCTTGGAGGTCAAAAGGGACTTCTTTGAAATGTGTTTTCTTTTTTTAATCAATAATATTTTAGTTTTTAATAACGAGTTCTTAGTCATAAAATTCATCTTAAACGTGTTGACATTTGAAAGATGAAAAACATATAACCTATGAACAATTATGTAAAAATAAACTGTCCATGTATCAATTTATATAGCGGTAGAATGCTGAAAATGAAAATTTGGCCGATAGTAAACCTCTCTAAATTAAAACATTTTCTTTCATAATAAATAAAAGAGAAGGAATTAGCTATGTTCTATTAGCTCATGCTTGTGTGGATAGTAAGATGAAATAAAAATGACTCCACAAGACAGAAATATAAAAACAGCCACTGATTTAGAACCTGTTGACATGAAGGCCACCCCTGGCTCCACCACATTGTGACCATATGAACTAGATGAGTCATAAACTCCAGAGTATCTATTATGCTAATCTATAATGTGAAGGTGGAAACCAGAGTAGTGATTCTCAAACCTACAAGTCATGATCCTCTTGTGGGAACACACACAAAAATATTATATTGAAGAATATGCTGCTACATGCTGCCTCTCAATAAATTACTGTTGAGACAAGTGGTAATATGTAGCACATTCATTTGTTTATGTGTTTTAAAGCTTTCTCTTCCAGCAGACTGATTTAAATGAAGGCAGAGAACTTGTTTTAGTCAATGCTGTATCCCTCACATTTTTCATACTACGTAGCACATGATAGATACTCAGTAAATTGTTTTTAATGAATAAATGGCAAAAAAAATCATAAAAGAAAATTTGTAAGGTGATTAATTCTGTTTATTAGACTGTCTCCTCATACATGTAGATAACACCACCATTATTTGATCATAGAAAATCTACAGTTGTTCCAACTTCTAGAATGTAATTAAGAACTCTAGTTACGATAATCTTTAAGGATCATCCTCCTCTAAGATAATATGTCTATACAACTTTTACTGTCCTCCTTTCACTGAAAATCCTCTCTGTCGTATCTTCTGAAAAAAACAGTTTCTCATCCAGATGAATTACAGTGAAAAAGGAAAATCATTCATCTGAACATTAAAATCCCTTACCATCACAACCCTGAATTCTTTAGAATAATTCTCATTTATTTGGGTAATTTTCTATTACATTAAACCTGTATACTTGTTATTCTCATAAAGTGGATGTACAATTCTACCTGGTAGAGCATGAACTCTGGAACCAGATTGCTTGAGTTTGAATCCTAAGATTATCAGGTATAAGCTCTATAACCTCAGACAAGCAACTTAATATTTCTATATCTCAGGTTCCTGATCTCCAAATAAGTACAATAAAAATACGTATCTCAAATCATTAATTTAAAGTTTAAATCTGTTACTATATGTAAAAAGCTAAGAATATTGTCTGGCTGGTAATAGCTGAGACATGGACCCATAGTAACTGCTATGCAAATACTCTTTGAAATAAAAACAAAACAAAACAAAACAAATATGCCAATCTTTTTACCAGATTGCCTGACTAGTCAATCTTAACAAAGTTGGCTAAGATTAGGCCAAAATCATCCAGAAAAATGTCCTCAATTATAAACAGCAGGGAAGTCTTTTTTATTTTTCTTTTTACTGAATATGACTTTAGTTGCCATTTTTTTTTTAAATTTTACTTTAAGTTCTGGGGTACATGTACAGATCTTGCAGGATTGTTACATAGGTATACACATGCCATGGTGGTTTGCTGCCTCCATCCTCTTCATCACCTACATTAGGTATTTGTCCTAATGTTATCCCTCCCCAATCTCCCCACACCCTGCTATCCCTCCCTAGCTTTCCACCCCCCAACAGACTCCAATGTGTGATGTTCCCTCCATGTGGCCATGGGTTCTCATTCTTCAAGACCCACTTATAAATGAGAACATGCAGTGTTTGTTTTTCTGTTCCACAATGGTTGAACTAATTTATACTCCCAACAACAGTGTAAAAGAATTCCTATTTCTCCACATCCTCTCCAGCATCTGTTGTCTCCAGATTTTTTAATGATTGTCATTCTAACTGGCGTGAGATGTTATCTCAATGTGGTTTTGATTTGCATTTCTCTAATGACCAGTGATGATGAGCATCTTTTCATGTTTGTTGGCTACATAAATGTCTTCTTCTGAAAAGTGTCTGTTCAGATGACATGACTGTATATTTAGAAGACCCCATCGTCTCAGCCCAAAATCTCCTTAAACTGATAAGCAACTTCAGCAAAGTCTCAGGATACAAAATCAATGTGCAGAAATCACAAGCATTCCTATACACCAATAACAGACTTAAAGAGAACCAAATCAAGAATGAACTGCCATTCACAATTGTTAGAAAGAGAATAAAATACCTAGTAATACAACTAACAAAGGATATAAAGGACCTCTTCAAGGAGAACTACAAACCACTGCCCAAAGAAATAAGAGAGGACACAAACAGATGGAAAAACATTCCATGCTCATGGTTAGGAAAAATCAACATTGTGAAAATGGCCATACTGCCCAAAGTAATTTACAGATTCAATGCTATCCCTATCAAGCTACCAACGACCTTCTTCAAAGAACTGGGAAAAACCACCTTAAATTTCATATGGAACCACAGAGAGCCCACATAGCCAAGACAATCCTAAGCAAAAAAAAAAAACAAAGCCAGAGGCATCACACTGCCAGACTTCAAACAATACTACAAGGCAACAGTAATCAAAACAGCATGGTACTGGTACCAAAACAGAGACATAGACCAATGGAACAGAACAGAGGCCTCGGAAGCAACACCACACATCTACAACCATCTGATCTTGGACAAACCTGACAAAAACAAGCAATGGGGAAAGGACTCTGCGTTTAATAAATGGTGTTGGGAAAACTGGCTAGCAATGTGCAGAAAGCAGAAACTGGACCCCTTCCTGTCACCTTACACTAAAATTAACTCCAGATGGATTAAAGATTTAAACATAAAACCTAACACTATAAAAACTCTAGAAGAAAATGTAGGCAAAACCATCCAGGACGTAGTCATTAGGCAAGGACTTCATGACTAAAACACCAAAAGCAATGACAACAAAAGCCACAATAGACAAATTAAATCTAATTAAATTTCAGAGCTTCTGTACAGTAAAAGAAACAATCATTAGAGATTCATATGTTTGCTGGCCTCATGTATGTCTTCTTTTGAAAAGTGTCTATTCATATCCTTTGTCCACTTTTTGATGGAGTTGTTTGTTTTTTTCTTGTATATTTGTTTTAGTTCTTTGTAGATTCTGGATATTAGCCCTTTCCTTTGTCCACTTTTTGATGGAGTTGTTTGTTTTTTTCTTGTATATTTGTTTTAGTTCTTTGTAGATTCTGGATATTAGCCCTTTGTCAGATGGGTAGCTTGCAAAAATTTTTTCCCATTCTTTTGGTTGCTAGTTCACTCTGATGATTGTTTCTTTTGCTGTGCAGAAGCTCTGGAGTTTAATTAGGTCCCATTCATCTATTTTGGCTTTTGTTGCCATTGCTTTTGGTGTTGTAGTCATGAAGTCCTTGCCTACGCCTGTGTCCTGAATGGTATTGCCTAGGTTTTCTTCTAGGCTTTTTATGGTGTTAGGTCTTATGTTTAAATCTTTAACCCATCTGTAGTTAATTTTTGTACAAGGTGTAAGGAAGGGGTCCAGTTTCTGCTTTCTGCATATGGTTAGCCAGTTTTCCCAACACCATTTATTGAACAGGGAATCCTTTCCCCATTGCTTGTTTTTGTTAGGTTTGTCAAAGATCAGATGGTTGTAAGTGTGTGGCATTACTTCTGAGACCTCTGTTCTGTTCCACTGGTCTATGTCTCTGTTTTGGTACCAGTATCATGCAAAAAGCAGGGAAATCTTAGAAAGAACAATTGAAAGACACAAAGCAAACAACACAGGAAAAGTAGTGATATATGTGTCTGGAGAAAAATTAGAACCAAGTGTTCCTGAGAAAGATGATCAGACATTTCATATGTATAAAAGATTCCATCCAGTCTGGGTGCAGTGGCTCATGCCTGTAATCCAAGCACTTTGGGAGACTGAGGTGGGTGGATCATGAGGTCAGGAGCTTGAGACTATCCTGGCCAACACAGTGAAACCCCATCTCTAGTAACAATACAAAAATTAGCCAGGTGTGGTGGTGCATGCCTGTAGTCCCAGCTATTTGGGAGGCTGAGGCAAGAGAATCACTTGAACCCAGGAGGAGGAGTTTGCAGTAAGCTGAGATTGTGCCACTGCACTCCAGCCTGGCAATGGATCGAGACTTTGTCTCAAAACAAAAAAAACTCCAATTATAAATCTGGAAGACAAGGCAAATGGTAGAGTACCTGACCCTGATAAATACTCATTAAAATTTTGCTTAATTTATTCTAAACAAATTTAATTAATTATTCAGTTAACTGGTAAATAAAATAGTTGTTTGACTATAAGCCAGTCACTTGACATCTCTAGGTTTCTGTTTCCTCAACTGTAAAATCAGGGAAATTATCTAGATTAGCATTATCTAGATTAGCATTAATTGCATTTAACTAAAGACTGGGTTCTTAGAGTTGTTAATCAGCCCTTGAAAACAAAACCATGGCTGAATAATTTTAAGGAAAACCCACATGCTATCTTTCCCTTGCATTTACAAACAAACTGGTATAGCAGACATTTTAAGATGTTTCATTGTAAGAAAATATTATTTATCCGACAATTTCCCAAACTTAATTGACCACTGACTCTTTTCCTTTGGTTTCTAGCCAATTGGTATTTTAAAGATTAGTACTATTCTAAACAAAAATTGGAAATAATACTACTCAATGTTTGGTGTGTGGATCAGTATCAGTCTTCAAATTATTTACCAGTCTATAACAGAATAACTATAAAAACTAACAGCAGGCATTTAACAATTTTTATAGCAATTTGACATAGTAATTTTATGTTTATTTAGTCTAATAATGAAAATCAGAGATTGTTTTTATATGTTTTGCCTTCATTGCTTTTTTTCCTTGTATATTAATTTTTGTTAGATTTTACTTAGTCTCTTATACATTGAAATTTTTTTGAATGTTCACAGCAGCTTATTCATAACAGCAAATAGCAAAAATTTTTTTAAATGGGTTCTTTACCACAGATAGTTTCAGAACACCAATGCCATTTCCAAAAAGATTCACATTATAAATTCCACTAATTCCATGTGGAAGTCCATAAAGATGAAGCTTTCTGTATTCTACTGCAAACTTTTATCAGAATCTTTAGAATCATAGGGAATCTACATTTCCACAGCTCCCAAGTAATTCTGACCATATTTTGAGAAGTAATGCCTTTCACTGTGAGCAACCAGATGGAAGAAGCTGTATTTTTATTTATCTTTGTTCCATCAGTAATGAACCCACAGTAAATAAATACATTCATAGCATATGTAAATGTGAAAACTCAGGTAACAATATGGAGTCTCTGAGTTCTATGTTCATGGATAGTTTAGAGTTAACCAAAACTGGAAACAAATTACTACACTAAAAAAACAAATCCTATACATCACTTGTCAGGGAAAAAAATGTAATTCTCCAGACAATTCCACTTACAGCCTACTTCATGTGTCAGTTATCTTGAAGTGGGTGGGAATTTTCAGCATGATCCTGCAAAACTGTCAATCATGTCTCTTCTTATCCAAGCATAGCACCATAACAGAAGTTGATTTATTAAACAGCTCTTTAATACTATAATTTAATATGAAAACACACTCTCAGTCCATGTCATAGACAACATTATATTCACCAGGTGGACACAAATAATTTGAACACTTTGTTAAAATATACTTTTACTACTCCTTGTACAGTAAGGCATCAATCAATTTAATATTACTGTGGAATTTTTGTACATGTTTTCATGTTCATACCTACAGAAAGCTAAATGTTTAAAGTCCAGCTTGACATGTTTTTCATATTTTCACTCTGTTACTAAGTCAAAATATGTGCATGAGAGATGAATACCTCAGGATATTGTGTGTCTGTTTGCTGAAATGACCCTAAACTCTGAACCTAAAGAGTGGTCCTCCACTTGGACCACACTTTGGAATTGTCTGAAGTATTGAAAAATATAGTGCTTGCTTCAGCAGCACATGTACTAAAATTGGAACTATACAGAGAAGATTAGCATGGCTCCTGTGCAAAGATGACATGCAAAGTTATGAAGCATTCAATATTTTTGAGAAAAAGGAATACTTTTACACTGTTGGTGGGGATGAAAATTAGTTCAACCATTGTGTAAGACAGTGTGGCAATTCCTCAAAAATCTAGAAGCAAAAATACAATTTGACCCAGCAATCCCATTACTAGGTATATAGCCAAAGGAACAGAAATCATTGTATTATAAAGATACATGCACATGTATGTTCATTGCAGCACTATTCACAGTAGCCAAGACATGGAATCAACCCAAATGCCAATCAGTGATAGAATGAATAAAGAAAATGTGGTACATACACACCATGGAATACTATGCAGCCATTAAAAGCAACAAGATCATGTTCTTTGCAGGGACATGGATGAAGCAAGAAACTGTTATCCTCAGCAAACTAATACAGGAATAGAAAACCAAACACTGCATGTTCTCACTTATAAGTGGGAGGTGAACAATGAGAACACATAGAACAACACACACTGGGATCTTTGAAGGTAGTGGGGGAAAGGAGAGTATCAGGATGAATAGCTAATGGATGTTGGGCTGGATACATAGGTGATGGGTTAATTTGTGCAGCAAACCACCATGGCACTCATTTACCTATGTAACCTGCACATCCTGCACATGTACCCTGGAACTTAAAAGTTGAAAATAAAAGAAAAATACAAAAGCCTGGGTCCCACATCTAGAGATTCTGATTTATTCATTATGGGAGTAGTCCGAAAGTCAGAATTTTTAAGGCTCTTAAATAATTCTACTATATATCCTGAGTTGAGAACCATAAATACAATCAGGTGCAGTTCTTATTAAAAAAAAAAAAAAACCCTGAGGTAATTATGAGACATCCTATATCCAAGGCAAATAGGTGGCTTTAGATTTGAATTGAATTAGAAAAGGGACAGCTGTGAACCCACCATGAAAGGATATTTTCACTTACTGAGAACTAAGAAGACTATGTTCAGTCTTAGGAGAGAAATGTACATCCTTCTCTACACTCCTCACCTGTTTCCTCCTGCACATCTTCAGCAATCATTCTTTGCTCATCAGATTAAGGTTGTTTATGGAAAAAAATAGTTAAGAGACAGATGATAAGAGACTGAAAGAGATGAGAGACACAGAGTAACACTGACAGAGTGAGAGAGAATGTCTTTATTAAACTACTAAAACAAAACAAAACAAAACAAAACAAAACACTTATCACTCTTTCAGCTTCAGGCCCTCATCTTTAATATGCTCCTGAACTACTGGGACCCTGAAAGCATAAAGTTCTTTTCTCAGGGTCAGATCCTTTCACCTCTAGATACAGCAAGAAGTCCTGGAGGGAGGAAGGGAAAGGAGTAAGGAAGAAAGGAAAAGGATTACTTTGGTGGCAAGAGAGATTTCTCTCTTCCCTTTCCTTCCTGCATGCCTGGAGGGGCAAGGAAAGAATAACCTTCGGTCAAATAATGCCCTATGGCTTTCTCTTAAATACCCAAAGGCCACACTCCTTGATCCAATCTCATTTCAGCTGCACAAGCTCTGTGCCTTCATTTCATTAAAACGGTAGTTTCTACCACAAACAAGTCTTTGTTCCTGGTACTAGGGTTAGGCCTGGTAATGCTTCAAAGTCTTAAGAAAAAATGTGAAACCCCAGTTTAATATGTAGAGAACCATCTGTTTTGATTAAGAATATTTTATATCATAATCAAATGCTGTCAAAGCCGAGGGGCAATCTGTCCTCTGGAGTATCACTTCTCTGAGTTCAAAAAAATATTCCTGTTTGTTCTAAACCACCTCTAAATTTACTTTGATTTGCAAATTCAATGTACTTTATATAAACAAACACTGACAATCATTTAACAATACTATTTGACCCCTTCTTTCACTGAATGAATATAGATTTTCATGCTCAGAGGATATTTGTGTCACCATCACATATTTTACTTCAGATCTTAATGAGTGACCTTGAGTCTTAATAACTTTTCCTTTAAGCCAAGCTCTCTTATTTTTCTTTGATATTTTCATCGACTACACAGCATCCCCTCTAATAAATGAGAAAATGAGAGGGTGACCAGTCACAGTGGTATTCTGTCCAGATAAGAGCATGTTTCTATCCTGTCCACTTCCTACTGTTGAAAGCAAGGCATGATAATTTGCTGCCAGTACTACTCAACCTTACCATTTAGACAAATTATGTTATCTACGAAATCTACTCTAAGGGAAATTATTGTTCTGTTTCAATTGATTTCCTCATTCTTCACTATCACCAAACCATATTCTGCTTCAATTGATTTGTATTTAGTATTCACTCAACAATCCTTAATTGAGAACTACCACGTGCTCATTCTGCATTTAGGAAACAGTTAAGACTCCTGGTATCAAACCTCAAAGAAATGGACAGCTCGCTTTGGTAGAAGAAATCAGAAAACCAAATATTACAAAAAAGGAAATAGACAGGAAGACATATTTGACAAACCGCCATAGTCTTTCCATAGGCCTGCAGAGAAAGGTTGCATTCTAGTATGACTGTCTGTAGCTCAATTTAAACTCGACCCAACATCAAAAGGGAGCGAAACCAGTCAGCTGCTAGGTCTTCCTGGACGCTCTTAGATTGTCTTCAGGTCTTGAAAAATGTTGAAGGAAACCACATTTTAAAACAAAGTGCATTGTATATCAGTGGACACGCTTCAGTAGATTGGAGCATTGCTGCAGGCCTCTTTAGAATGCAAGCACTAAAACTCTGTAGGTTGGTGCACGGGAGAAGCTAGTCTTCTTATATTAATAAATCTTTACATTCAAGTAGGTATAAAAGTATGAAAAGGTGTGAAGGTGTTAGGAACAAGTGTTAGGGATAACGAACCTCAGTGGACTTAAGGGCATAATCTGAAATCAAGAGCACTGGGTAAGCTTCCTTACCACCTCGGAGTCCTGAAGGCAGTGATGGTAAAACAGTGAGATAAGATGCCATGGGGTAAAATGCCTGGCTGAACAATACTGCTCTCCTACTTCGGGAGGATGAATTGGTTCTGGTCTCACTGTGCCTCTCACTGTCTTCTAAAATTATATTCAAAGTTCATTTTTTTTGGAAAACATTCCAGACTAATTCTATTAGGTATGTTCCCATAGGTGTATTAAATTCATAAACATGCAAGAAATATAGACATAAGAGCAGACATATGGTTTCTTCTATGTGTGTCAGTTAAGCTATTATCTTCCTAGTGCATGGATAACAGAGGCTTTTTCGAATGTTTGTTCTGTCCTCTGCATTAGGTGGCTAACGTTTATAAAGCAAGGATCATAGCTACACAATCCATTGTCTCTAGACACCCATCTGAGAAAGGCAGATTATTCTCTTGTACAAATGGTGAACTTTCTGGTCAGGAACTCATGGATCTACTTCTATACAAATTTAGTCAGATAATAATCTCTATGTGCCTCAGACTTCCCTACTGTAAATCAGGATCAGAAATAATTTCTTTGTGGAGGTGGTCTGAGAATTCTGATAATGGAAGGCGGCGGAATGTATAAGGCAAAGGTGGTGTGGAATTTCACAGTGCTATATTTTATCACTTTAGTCTTCCAGTTTGCAAAGAGATTCAGTTTTAATCCACTGGCTGTTGCATTGAGGACACTATTTCTCCGTAAGAGCTAACTCTGCCCCCTTGTGCTGGGTAAAAGAATTTTTCTATTTTACCCGGTTTATTTTATTTGCATTTAAGTGTTTATATCTATTTGAAAAATCATACCCAGCTACTCTTTTCAGAAAGTCAAGTTATATATTTTCTTTAATAGGGTTCCCTGGAGTCCCTTTTTCCATTTTTTTTTTTCATATTTCTTCCTTTGTTCAATTCATCTGTAACATTTTGTGTTTAAGGTGCAATTCTTCACAAGGTCCCTTTCATGCTATTCATTACAGGCCAGTCCTTGTTGAGTACTGTCGCAATTAGTTTTACTGTCCAATCTTTACCATTTCATAAGAAATAACTAAGAATTAAGGGACAAAAGACCAAAATGTGGTAGCAAGAGCTGAGGGCAGTATTGAAACTTCCTGAAGAGTATGACAAAAAGATCCGTCAATTCAAAATGTGTATTTGGGAGTTTCACATGGATTGCCTCGTTTCCTGATTGAAGATGTGTTTTCATTGTTCTGATCAATAAGTGATATAGGTCCTTTTCTAAAGAGTTGAGGCATAAATGAATGAATAAAAACATTCTACTAGATTCCATGGGAAACAACTTGTCCTGCAGACTAAAAGTCTAATTGCTTTGTTAAACAACAATACAAATGAGCAGGATACAATTAAGAATTAGCAATCTAAGTGATCAAAAAAATGAGTACCTTTGAGCTTCTGAGAGTATATATATTCAAGTGGTCTGAAAAAATGTAGGTGATGAAACTTAAAGTAGTCCTTGAAGGGTAAGTTCTGGTGATGTATTAAAAATGAATTCAGTAGTTCACAGAATTAGTGACAGAACTGGAAAACAAGGCTCAGGGTTGCCTGGAAAAGAAAATGACCCAAAACACCTTAGAATTGGTTCTGATGAGGAAAAAATAAAAGTGCTTCCGGAGAGAGAGAACTTGCTTCTCAAAGTATCTTAAGCATAGCCAGTGGCCCTGGGATATTTTCTTCCCAAAATGCAGGTCCCAAAATGTAGTTGATGCCACAGCAGAAGAGGAGGCCGAGAAAGTCAGTTCCTCTCCAGTAGCGTAAGTAATCTCTTCACTGAGACATAAAATGTGGTTAGAAGGGGAATGGAAATCTCCAGACTTACACATGGATGGGCAGATACGGGGCAGCCACTATGAATGACAAGCACTCACTATCAGCAACCTCTTTTCAGTCAGCATCAGCTCATGAGACTTAAAAAGATTTAACAGGAAGAGTGTATCCATGTTCTCAAACTCTCAACATTTCGGAGCTAGCAGGGACATTAACACTTCTTCAGCCCAGTCTTTTTAAAGAGTAAACCAAGCCTCAGAGACATGAGAAGCTATATCCAGGGTCACACAGCTGATTACCGGTGCAGCCACGATTAATGCTCTGGTCTTCTAATCCCTACCCAGTGTAGTGCTTGTGAATCTGTTCCATGGACAATTATAAGAGAAACACTTATTTCTTGGAAGAATGAAAGTAGCATCATATCTTCTCTGTACTTGAGGAAGGCTTCCTTTTCTGCCACTCAGATGCTAACTTCCAGCAAAGTTAGGGCTGCCACCCTTGAAACAAACCCCTATGCGATTATCCTCTTTCACCAGCCCCAGATCACGCTCCTTGTTCCCCAAGACTCCACTACTGGATTACATTGTGTTTGACTACAATGGCTTTTATTCTCTTTTCTAAATCTGAGTACTTCATTTGGGATAGACTCAGTGGCAATGAATTACTGTATTAAAGAAAGGCTCTGTCCTTCACTGACATGTGAACTTGTACTTTTCACTTCTCCTTTCTGGGACTTACTTTTATGATCTGTAATATCAAGGTATATACCTGTCAGTTTTTTAGTTTTGTTTTGTTTAATATGTGTTTGTTCCTTTTAGGATCAAAAGAAACCTACAATACACTAAATAGGTACATAATAAATGCTAATTGAATGAATGAAAGAACAGTGAATGTTTTAAAATATGTATTTATTTGTAGATATAAGAAAATCAAGCTTCTCTCTCACATCCTCATTCTCAGTCATATGCTGTCTCTCTCTGTCTCTTTAGCTCACATTCTCTTTTCTTCTCTCCTTTCCTCACTCTCTTTATTTGGCCTCCCTTTATATTCTCTCTCTCTCTCTTTCTCCCCCAATCTCTCCATAATGCATGTATAAATAATATACAGACATCTACAATAGGTATGTATGTTGATCAAAAAGCAGATACTATCCCTCTACCCATAAACATGTTATTAAGGCACAGAAAACTTTGCAAGTCTCTACCAACAAGCCACAACTGTTTAGCCTCTTTATCCTCCAGTGTTTGCTCTCTGCTTCCAGTACTGATGTCAACATCAAGTTACTAATCTTGCCATTTCTTTGGTTTAGTAGTCTCCCACACAACAATGTCCCAGCCATGTTAGTGAATTGGGTACCCACCTATGGCCTATTGAGCACTGGTCTTAGAACACATATACAACAATATGCATTTTTGCCTTTATTCTGCAGGAGATACTAATCTTCCTTTGATTTCTTATTTTGCATACCCTTTTAAAAATTTTGTTTTCCACATACACCAGCTTGAATTTAAATTTTGTATTTTGGGGTCTATGATCCTAAACACTTTATGTCTATGATCCATTCTGCTTTTCTCAAGCTTCAATGTAACACCCTGAAACACCTTGCTTAGTGTTCTCCAAATAAATGTGCCATCAATGTTATTTATTTAGTTTCCAGATCTCTAATACAGACTTAAATTTGTGACCACCACTTGTCCTTGAAATAACTTCCTAAGTAAATCTGTAGATAGACCAGTTCTTAGTAGAGAAATTTCAGTCCTTGTATAAGTAGTCACATATTTTATGCTGTATTAAGTGTTTTGCTATCCGATTGTAATTCCTAATATTCTAAAAGTGTTGACCTATAAAAATTTCAGTTGTACATAGTTAAATCCACTGTGTGTACTGTGAAAAGAGTATAAGACTTGAAGCCAGGAGCCATGAGCTAATTTCTGCCATTGAGTGATTGTAGGCATTTACTTTTCTTTCCCTCACTAGGCTTTAGTTCCCACAACTTGAGGATGAAGCTTTAAATTAAGTGATTTCTCACTTTCCCTCCAGCCTTTAAAAAATCCATATACACCTGTCTTGAAGCTTATTTAAACCTATCTTTTTTTAAAAAAACTTTTAAAACATTGTTTAAAGTGTTCAGAGAGAGAACATATGAAGCACCTTGGAAAATAGTTCTGGAAGATTTTGCATAAGAGGCTATTTGTAGAAATTTGGAGATGAGCTCTATCTGCCACAGGCTTTACAGAAGTTAAGAAAAAAAATGTTTTCACCTAATGTAACATCTACCAATCAGCTTGTTGGGAATGCCTGCATGTTTATGATACCCAATATGTAGTCTAGGCCAAAGTGAACCAATTATCTCGCACAGCTTTGCTATGAGAAGTTTGCTACAAATAACAACTCATTACTCAGGGTCATAGTCTCTGAGTCATCCTTGACCTCTGCTCTTTGCTTTCTCCACTCAATCAGCTACCACATTTCTACCCTCTTGCATTCCCTCACTAATTCTGTACTCCATACCTATCACCCAAATTCAGGCCTCATGAACCATTATCTAGATTATTTTAATAATCCAACAATTATCATTTCTGCTTCCAAGATCTCCCCATTTTTTAGATTTTTTTAAATTTTATTTTTCACTCAAAGCAAAAATGGTTAATATCCATTTTTTAAAATTTAACCTACATAAGGCTATCAGTTAAAATTCCTTAACTATAACTCTGATCATATTAATCTCAAACACAGTCATTGGCTTACTAATGTCTAACAAAATTTAAGATCCTTTGGTCTATTAAAAATTATTCTGAGATTTAATCCCAACCATCTCTCTTATCTTGTATTCTGCTAGTTAAAATTAATGTTATTCAAGTTCCAGTCAAAGTCAATCTTTTCTTAAAACACCCTTTAGCTGTTACAAGAAATCTTCTGATCCCTCAAATTAACTCCCTCAAAAACCTCATGACTTTGTAGCCGAAATTATAATTTCTTGTATACCCGTTAGATCACTTTTTATGAAGGAAGATAGGGACTATATTTTCTTTCAATATTATGGCCTCCATTATCACTTGGAGAGAGATTATTATAAGAATCTAGCATAAATAGATAATTTTCCTCTTTCCTATGGTAAAGAAGAAATGTACTTTCTTTTAGGTAAAAGTAGGGATGAAATTATTTTTATACCTTATATTTTAAATACAAAATTAAAAGGCATATCACATTTATGTACCTTCTTTTGAAACATCATACAAGTTTCATCAGCCATTTCTTTAGAAAGATAGTATCTTTATTTAATAAAGACATTTTAGTTTCAGAAAATATGTTCTACTTATTTATGTAACATATGTGTTTTAGATCTTCACTAAGTAGTGATAATCCTCAAGTTCAAATCTAATCATAACTCATTGGCTTAGCCATCAAAGTTTATCTTTCCTTTTGAACTATGCACAAGATAATGCCTATTCTATCCATTAGTAAAAGTCACAGGGGATTCTTTACTTTTCAAGTAAGTATATTTTCCCATCCATCAGGTTGAAGAACAGGATTAAATACATATCAGGAATAAATAACTCCATTAGTCAAAAAAATAGACTCATCAATCAGCTTCTGAGGTCAAACATCTGACGGGTGCCAATGAGCTTGTTTCAATATCACCTTTCAGAAATAAAGACATTAAAAGAATTAACCAAGGTGTATTCAAGGAGACTACCAACCTAACTAAGACAAAAGACACCAGTTGGCTCCATTCAAGGTTCAGGATAAACTCAGAACCAGAATGTACTTTATGACATTATTAGTTGACCCAAATAAGTAAAATTGATGAAATATTTAATATTTTCATAAAAAGTGATATCAAAGTTATTCTAAGATATCAGAGCATAGAGCCGTATAAATATTTACTATTGTTATCAATCTAGTCAGGATTTCCCTTGCGTCTTTAAAAAGAACTACAACACAGATGCATAAAATTGTACCAATTTTTGATATATTTGAGGAACATTTTGAGTCTCATTTATCAAAAATGCTCATAGAAACAAACAGATTTTTAGCTGGCTATCCTTGACAACACCTCTTTTCATGTAATCCATGGTATGATGAAAAAAAGGAAAAAACAATATTTTATTTGCTTTATTTGAACGTGGGTAAATCACATGGTCAAAATGACATACTATATAACTGAAAACCAAGATATATCTCTCTCTGCCCTCTGTCTCAGACAGTCCTCACTAGTCACTGTTCTTGCCAATAAACTGGAAGCCAAAGTCAGGAGTTTGATATTTTTGTGTTCTGAATACAGGATAGACCCTTAATTCAGGCAACTGAATGACAAATCCATAAGTACATACATGCATACATACAGACGTAAATTAAACAAGCAAACCAAGAAACGATCAATGTGACACATAGAAGTGAAGAGAAACGGTAAGAAATGACAGAGACTTGATATGATTTGGATCTGTGTCCCCACCCAAATCTCATGTTGAATTATAATCCCCATTGTTGGAGGTGGGACCTAGTGGAAGGTGACTGGATCATGAGGGCAGTTTATAAAGTATTGGCACCATCGTCCCAGTGCTAAACTTATGATAGAGTTCTCATGAGATCTGGTTGTTTAGAAATGTGTAGCTCCTCCCTGTTTTCTCTCTTCCTCTGGTCTGGCCATGTAAGACGTGCCTGCTTCCCCTTCACCTTGTGCCATGATTGAAAGTTTCCTGAGGTCTCCCCAGAAGCCATCATGCTTCCTGTACAGCCTGCAGAACCATGAGCCAATTAAATTTCTTTTCCTTATAAATTACCCGGTCTTAGGTATTTCTTTATAGCAGTGAAAGAATGGACTAACACAAGACTCAAAAGAACCACAGAGTATCACTGAAACCTTTTCAAACAAGTGAGGGAAAAAAAAAAACTTAAAATTTTTACCCAACACAAGTCTTTCCCAAAACTGCCAGGGGATGAAAAATAATCCAAATTCTTGTTTGTTTCTTATAGTTACCATCTCCTTGAGGACCACACATTCCCCAGATTTCTGCACCCTCATTAGACATACTTAGCTGAGTCAGCACTCGACTTATACATTAATAGCAAAAACACACAACAGGTTGCACATTTCTTTCTCTCAGGCCCTTCTTGCCTTCCACAGAAAATCTTTCCCTGTCCACTACACTAACAGCAAATAAAAAGGGGGAGACTACCTCCCCACTAGGATCCTCCTCTCAACCTCTACTTCATCAGATAAGGATCTTATTTTCCAACTCAAGGAAGCATATTCCACTGGCCAAATTTCAAACCTGGGTGGTAATATTAGGGAACTGAGCATTTAGAGTACTGCTTGTATTACTTTTATAAGGTCAACCCATATTCTTAACAAGCAATATATTGTTGTCTGCCTCAAAAGATAGAGCACTGAAAATGAAAAGCAAGCATCAGTGAATGAACTCAACAGCCACAAACAAATTACTAGAGATGTGTACCTTCCTGAGAGGTAGAGAATTATAGAGGCAATGTTGCATGATGGGATATGTAAGTACAGCCTTGGAAGATCATGTGTGGATGGAAACCAATTAAGTAAAGCACTTAGGAAAATTGCTTCCTACTGTCTGAATAAGAATTTATCATGAGACATTGTTTTTAAGTGAAAAACCTTATATGTAAACCTGGACTAAGTGTTTTGTCCAAGGTGACACAATAAGGCAGGCAATAGAGATAAAAATAGAATGCTTGAAACCAGCCTCCTGATCTAATCACCAAACACTTTGCAAATTTATCTCTGCAGAGGACCTACATAATGCAAAGTAGAACCTTTAGAGTGAGAGGTCAGCATAAGAATTGCAGCAGCCAACTGGCAGCAGTAGAAGTGGAATTGATTGATTCCCTAAAAATGATAACATTTTATCAATAATGACACAGCAAAAAAAAAAAAAAAAAATGCAGCCATATGCATCATGAAGGAGAAAGCATTTTCTCCACTAAAATATCTTTTGTTAATCATTACTAGTCATTAAAGAACACATGATATAAGACCTTCTTTAATCCAGGCATTTTGGCTGAACTTATAAACAAACAATTCCATTATGTCTTTGTCTATTTTTAAAAAATCTATTTTGGTATGATTTCTCTCATTCATTCAAAGTTTTACAGAGCATCTGCTAAATATCAAGTCCTGTGAAGGGGATATAAAAATGGATGAGGCATATTTCTACCTCTCAAGAAACTCAGGTTGTGTTGTTCATGGATGTTTAGATAATATTTGTGGACACAAAGTGGTAGGCACTCTAAAAGAAATAAGGTTAAAGTCCTGTGGGAATACAACAGAGGGAGAAAGAGAGTAAGATTAAGAAAGAAAGATACAGAAGTTCTGCTATGGTGGAGTTAAATCAGGCCATGGTAGCTGATGACTTTGCAGGTGGATACAGGGGTATAGCCTAGAAGATAATAGAATTCCGGGCAAAGGAATTAACTTGAGCAAAAGCTCTTCGACTTTAATTATTCAGAGGATTTCCCTTTTCAGACATTTATTTCTTATCTCAATCTAAGCTTCATTCTCCATTGGGCGTTTTAAATTTCTTAATCTTGATCGTTTTCAGTTTCCTGGATTATAGGACGGTGATACCAAGAGTATCTTTCTAATAAGGTTGTCCATAGAATTCAATGAGACATTCCTTTCAAGAAACTCCATAGAAATTTGGTAAATTGTGAGGTCTACAATAATTGTTATAATTATTTTCAGTGAATACAGAATATGAACTCTCTCTTTCTCCATGCTGTATATGAGTTACATGATAGCATCATTAGTCTGACTTATCAAGGAGAACCCAAAGTCATGTCCAATAAATGATATCGCCTCAGTGGTTTCTCACATGCTTTGAATACCACAAACATTAGATGGATTAGGTCATGGTTCCCTGTGAAGGATGCATTCAATTAGTTAGTCATTGCAAAATAAGAAATGAATAAACCAGATTTAACTAGCAAGAGCTGCAAAGTGGAAGACCTCGAGGAGTTGGGAAGCAAACAGGTATATTTTGATATGAAGAAAAATCTGCAGTGTCAGAGTGGCGAACACTTGGCGGTAACAGAATATCAGATGAGCAATAAATTCAGGAAAAAAAAGTGCCAACAACATAGTTCTGATTGGTAGAAGCCCCCAAGAGGCTGTAATTAGGGTATCATCTATTGGCTTAGAAGGAATGCTCCTACAGTCCATCACATAATCAATATGGACAGGATGGTTGGGGCCACAGGGATGGTGATAAAGACTTGAACCATTTCACCCTAGGAACATTCCTCCTTACTCCCACTACCCCTCAAGCTACCCAGAAAAACTTATAAACAATTTATGAATAAGATGGTGGGAGGGGGAGTGTAAATTAAAAATGACCACACACTTGGGTGTTATTAAAAATTCATTTTACTAAAAAATGGCATTTTGTTGTTGTTATTTTTAAGACTGCATCTTGCTCTGTCACCCAGGCTGGAGTGCGGTGGTGTGATCTCGGCTGACTGCAACCTCTGCTTCATGGGTTCAAGCTGTTCTCCTGCCTCGACCTCTTGAACGACTGGGATTACAGGCACACACCACCATACCCAGCTTTTTTTTTTTTTTTTTTTGTATTTTTTAGTAGAGAGGTTGGCCAGGCTGGTCTTGAACTCCTGAACTCAAATGATCCACCCACCTTAGCCTCCCAAAGTGCTGGTATTACAGGCGTGAGCCATCTCTACTGGCCTGGAAAAGGCATTTTATATTGTTGTGAGCAGGTACTCTCTTCTAAGAATTATCCTGAGTTTGAGTGTGTTTGTGGTGAGGAGGGCTTGCACAGGATACATATAAGAAGTATCTAAATATAACCTGTATTTGTCACTTGAGAATCCATGATATAGTTTGAAGAATAATTAAGACTGAATCGCCCATTGAAAAGTAACACAGATGCCTATGCTCTCTTGGGAAGGAAGAGAAAGTGAGAAAATAATTGATTTCTTACTATATGAATTGCTTTATAAAGAGCAGCCTAAAGAAAATATGGGAAAAGGCTTTTTTCCAAACCCAATCTTCTCTGTGTATTTTATCCTAGTAAAAAAAGATTAATTTTAAACATACAAAAAATGATTCTATTTCTGTATGGTCTTATTATACCTAAATTATTCTGGAAGGTTCAGTGCTCTGAAGCAGGGAGAGATTTTGTGTTTATTTATTTATGTTGGTTGGTAGCATGGAATAAGCCTCAATCCTCCACAAAGTGGCAGTCATATAATACTTCCCACATATTTAACAAAAACAACATCAACAAAAACCTTAAAACAAAAACAAAAATCTACTGTAATACTTAATTGCTATGCTTTGGCTGTGTCCCCACCCAAATATCATCTGAAATTGTAGTTCCTATAATCCCCATGTGTCCACCTGGCAGGAGTTACTTTAATCATGGGTTTGGTTACCCTCATGCTTTTCTCATGATAGCAAGTGAGTTCTCATGAGATCTCATGGTTTTATAAGGGGCTTTTCTCCCTTTTGCTTGGCACTTCTCCTTGTTGCCACCATGTGAAGAAGACTGTGTTTGCTTCTCCTTCCACCATGATTTTAAGTTTTCTGAGGCCTCCCCAGCCCTACAGAACTTTGAGTCAATTAAACCTCTTTTCTTTATAAATTACCCAGTCTCAGGTATGTCTTTATTAGCAGCATGAGAATGGATTAATACAATTATCTAAACCAAAAACCTAGCATAAAAAAATTATTACTATCCAAATTTTAAAATTTAATAAGATTAAATGGAGAGCTTAGCACATAAAGAAAAACAAACCCTTGGAGTGTTAATATAGGAGAGTAGTTAACAGTGAAGGCTCTGACATCATGTAGATTTGAGCTGTCCTTTACATTCTGACTCTTACTAGCTATGTGGACTTGTCCAGTTGCTTAATCTAAGACTGTTTCCTCATCCATAAAATAAAGACTATATTATAGAACTGAGAGAGTTGATGAAAGGAAATAAAAAAGTACTTGGCATATGATAAAGCCCTGATAAATGCTATTTATTATCATTGTCATTTATATTAAATGGCATTTCCAAGCCATAAAGCAAGCACGTGAGAGAGCTGGAACTTAAACCAGGACTCTCTGCATCTACATCCATGGCTCTTAACATTTTCTATTTTCTCCCAAAAATTGTATCAGTGAAGAGAAAATTCTTTTTATTAATTTGTTAAAGTATCACATTAATAGTAAAGGGAGTCTTGAACCCCATGAAACCCTAGAAAAGATGAGAATGGAGTCTTCATAGAATTTGAGACTAGATCCATATGGTATAGGAAAGAATGCTCTCTCTCCATGTGCAATGACAAAAAAGGTAAATTTGGTAGCATGTGGTGAAGCTGCATGGACCACATCAAGTTCATTTCATTTGTGAATCAACTAAAAGTAAGAGCTGTGTGTTTGTCAGTCCCTTTGCCGATGGCAGTGTGAGCACCTGTCACCACAAGGTCAAGAGTGGTGCTCTGACAGCGTCAGCGCCCTGTAATATGAGGCATAAGGGACTGGCTGGCTTGGAACATGTCTGCACTGACACTACAACGGCTTTCTGTGTATTTTGCAGATGTTGTCAATGCAGTGCATGTGATAATCAAACCAATGGATGCTTTCAGCTGAATAAATGAATATTGGGCAAGCACTATGTGAGTGGTCTAAGCCCTATAAATATAGAGGTTGCAAAATGTGAGACTCAGTATCTTCATCCATTTTCCTCTCCCTACTTCAGGCCTCTTAAGTCTGTTTTATCCACTCTCCCCCAGCTCCCAAAGTGTAGAACCAGTTGTCACCTGACACAAAAGATAATAAGCACCTTTAGATCCATATTTTTAAAAAACAGCTTTATTGAGAACCATATTCTTTTTTTTTTTTTTTTTTTTGAGACGGAGTTTCGCTCTTGTTACCCAGGCTGGAGTGCAATGGCGCGATCTCGGCTCACCGCAACCTCCGCCTCCTGGGTTCAGGCAATTCTCCTGCCTCAGCCTCTTGAGTAGCTGGGATTACAGGCACACACCACCGTGCCCAGTTAATTTTTTGTATTTTTAGTAGAGACGGGGTTTCACCATGTTGACCAGGATGGTCTCGATCTCTTGACCTCGTGATCTACCCGCCTAGGTCTCCCAAAGTGCTGGGATTACAGGCATGAGGAGAACCATATTCTTGAGTTCTGCAATAGGTCATGCTTACTAAAATCTATTCAATACCTATTTGAGTGTTTATTCAATGTGTTTCAGATTCTAATGTATGCAAACGAAACAGGAAAATAGGCAAAAATGCAATGCCATTTTTAAGCTTGTCATCTATTGGGTGGAAAGAGACAATAGCGTAAGTAAATCTAGAATATCTTAGTAAAGGATTACCATTAAAAAGAAAGGGTAATCAAGAGTGGGTGTCTCCTCAAAGAATTGGTTGGCAATTTTAAATAAGGGTGATTAGGAGAGATCTTTCTGAGAAATGTTTTGAAGAATGGAAGAAGCAAACCACACAGCTATCTGGAGAAGAATGTTCCAAGCAGAGCAAACAAAGAGTGCACAGGACTAAGTGGAATTATGACTGATGGGTTTAAAAGAGCAGGGAGACAGTCTGGCTGGAGTGCAGTAGGGAAAGGAGAGCAGTAGATGAGGTCAGAGAGGTAACAGGACAGATCACATACATCAGCAATATTTTTGTCCTTATTTTTTAGTGGAAGCATAATATGAACTTATTAACTGTTTAACAGGATCGCTCTGGCCTGCTGCCTATTTTTGTACAATCTGTCAACTGAGAACGTTTTCGGTATTTTTAGATGGTTGGAAAAAAAAATCAAAAGAAGAATATTTTATGACATGTGGAAATCACATGAAATTCAAATTTCTGTATTTCTGTAAAGTTCGACTGGAACAAATCCATGTTCATTCATTTTATCTGTCTATTGCTGCTTTCATGATACGATAGCACAGTTGAGTAGTTGTGACAGAGACTGGACAGCTCCCAAAGCCTAAAATTTTTACTCTAGCCCAATACAGATTGCTAACCCCAGGACTAGACTATAAAGGGCAAATGTGGATGCAGAGACCAGTTAAAAGGCATTGTGACCATTGAAGCCAGACAGTGATGGTAACTTGGGCCAGCTGGTCAGAGGTAGGGATGGTGAGAAACAGTCAGGTGCTGGTTCTATTTTTTTGAAGATGAAGCTAAGTCCATTTGCAAATACATTGCAAGTAGGATACAGGAAAATAGAGGGGTTAGGAGGACTTCAAGTTGCAGCTTATCATTCCTACTTCCAGGCCTCCAAACTCCAGGGCCACCCATTCCAGTGTATCATGGTTGTTTTATTTTATAAAAAACGCTTTTGCATTGGTCACTGTTCAAGTTCTTATTCTTGAAAATTGTTTTCTACCTCATTCTTCTCTAGGAGAGGGTTCTTGCACTTTCTTGCCAATCTTTTCTCCAGATCAAGGTTATGTCTTTATCTCTTCGGTTTTCTGTCTTTGTTTACATACCAGAAAGTGGAGTGAAGAGAAAATAGAGCTAAATAAAAATTATTCAGAAAGTGTCCTGCCCTTTTCCCCCAGGTTAATACTTAGGAAGAAGCAGGGAGGGATACATTAGAGACTCTGGTACTGAGCAACGTTTATATTTTGTCTCTGCAAAAGAGATCTCTAGTTTCAGAAACAGATCTCTAAAATGGCCAGCTGCTCTTCCAGAACAAATCATCGAAAATGGTGTTTTTCTAAATAAAATAATTAACTTGCTAGTATTTTCATATAATGTTGTCTTAGAGAATATTAAATACACATTGATTCTTCATACATTTTTGCCAAAGAGCAGAAACATGGGATTTCACAAAACTTGCTATATGAGTTTACCAGAACAATTTTTACTGTTAAAATTATACGACTTAATTTATAATATTTTACTTCTGATCTACAAAGAAGCTAAAATATGTATTTGTTATTAGGGAACTTATTTTTTTTTCTTTTGTCACAGTCTTGTTAGGCATCATCTTCATCAAAAAATGGTAAAAGTGCATCTCACGCCAGTTAGAATGGCAATTATTAAAAAGTCAATAAACAACAGACGCTGGTGAGGCTGAGGAGAAACAGAAACACGTTTACACTGTTGGTGGGAGTGTAAATAATTCAACCATTGTGGAAGACAGTGTTGTGATTTCTCAAGGATCTAGAACCAAAAATATCATTTCACCCATCAATCCCATTACTGGGTATATACCCAAAGGATTATAAATCATTCTACTGTAAAGACACAGGCACATGTATGCTTATCGCAGCACTATTTACAATAGTAAAGACTGGGAACCAACCAAATGCCCATCAATTATAGACTGGAAAAAGAAAATGTGGCACATATACACCAGGGAATACTATGCCACCATAAAAAAGATTGGGTTTACGTCCTTTGCAGGGACATGGGTGAAGCTGGAAACCATCATTCTCAGCAAACTAAATCAGCAACAGAAAAGCAAACACTGCATGTTCTCACTCATAGGTGAGAGTTAAACAATGAGAACACATGGACACAGGGAGGGGAACATCACAAACCGGGGCCTATCAGGGGATGGGTGGTTAATGGGAGGGAGAGCATTAGGACAAAGACCTAATGTATGCAGGCTTAAAACCTAGATGGTGGGTTGATCGATGCAGCAAACCACCATGGCACATGCATACCTATGTAATAACCTACACATTCTGTACATGTATCCCAGAACTTAAAGTAAATTTAAAAACAAAAAAATGGTATAAGTGGGCTGGGCATGGTAACTCCTACCTGTAATCCCAGCATTGTGGGAGGCCAAGGTGGGAGGATGGCTTGAGGCCATAAATTTGAGGTTATGATCTATCACTGCACTCCATTCTGGGTGACAGAGCAAAACTCAGTCTCAAAAAAAAAAAAAAAAAAATGCATAGGTGAATTAAGCTAGTTTTAAGGGTTTTTATTTTTTATTTTTAGTATTTTGTGTTTGTGAGTACCCCTTGCGGTTTGCTAATATTCAAGAAATTTAGGGAAGAAGACCTTCCATCAAACACTATATCTTTGAGGCAAAATTCAGTTCCTTGCATTTTGGGCTGTCTACTTCCTTCTAACCTTGTCTCCTATTTCTGTCCCTACAAGGTTAACTTTTTGCATAGAAACAGTCTCTTTGCCAGGTCTTTTGTTCTTCTCTTGAATCAGAGGTCGGGCTCCTCTGCTTATAATGTCACTACTACCCCAACTGGCTAAAGACTGTAGTGAATGCCAATTACTCTACCTGCAGTTAGAAACCAATTATTTTCTCTTAAAATAATGTGTGTTCTGCAGTCAAAATGAAGAATTCAGCTTAGCAATGGAGGCCAGTCAAAGACTGAGCAGGAGGTGAAAGAAAAGGGCAGTGAGGTGAGAGAAAGGTTAGGATATAGTATTCATTGAGCGGAATGGTCACAGAACTACAGAATGTTAGAGCCAAACAAGATCTTAGAGATCATGATATCAGAAATACATCCTTGGCCCTGACCCAGTCTTTGGAAATAGGATGTACCCCCAGCTGATGAATCAGTAATTCAGATGCCTCAGATAATATCATTTCAATTTTACATACATTCTGCAACGTAGTGAAAAAATAAAGTTTCATTGAGAAAGTCAGACAAATCTACAAATGGATATGAGTCTACCATTTCTAAGCTCTGAATCCTTCAGCAATGTAACTACCTTCTCAGAATCCCAAATCTCATATAGAAAAAATGAGGATGATCATAGCTACTTCGAGGAAATTGTGTTTTATCCATGATGTAGGTACTAAATAAATAGTGCTTTTTACCATATTCTGTGTGCAGTTTTGTTTAAAGTGCCATTCTAATCCATTCATACTTCTAAAGCTTTCTATAGCTCTATTCTCCAACCACCTTGCTCTTTCTTAAATGCTTAATATAACTTCCTCAACCTGAGGAGGACCCCAAGATCCTTGGATGTTCTTTATCTTTCCTATGTCAGATTGGGAATTTAAAAGTTCTCAAGTGCCCTTCTTCACCTGTCACTATGATTCCCTGCTGATGTTTCTTAGAACTGATGTTATATGTAGTCAACTCCATCCTGGCGGTTGTCTTTCGGTGCCTCAATGTAGAATGAGGTACAAGTGTGTGCGTGTGTATGTATGCACTCTGCAGATACACCACATGCTAACATATCTGATGGGGGCAGAGACCCTGGAACTGGAGTCGAATCCTGGTAAGGATTCTTAGGAAGAGCTAAGTCTATATTCAGAAAGATACACAGTCCTAAGAATCCATACTTCAAGCCTCAGTAGGAAGAGGCTGAAGCTTTTTTTCTTGGCTGGTAATAATGAAATGATGATTTTTTCTCCTTATTTCCTCTTTCCTCTCTGGGGCAAGTGAAGGTATAGAAAGACAATCGAATAGAGAACACATGTTAGGTTTGATTTAATTTTCCTAAGTATAGTACTCAAATCCTTAGGATACTGTTTCTGAGAGAACATCCAAGGTTAGGAATCCTATAGATAACATTTATGTTCTAAAGTCAGCTTAGGAGGGTAGAAAAGAAGAAATTTTACAGCTGCTCCAACACCTCTAGAAAAATTTAAGACCTTTCCCAAATAAGGCAGAAGTGGAGTTCACTGCCCTTAGATGCTGCCTTATAAGTCAGTAATTAACCTAAGGGGAAAGGTGGTTTAAACATTTTTTCTGCATCTATGCAAATGCCATGAAAATCCATGTGTCACATTTGCATTTGTCATGGGCTCCAGCATTAATAGCATATTTAAAAGTCATGATGTCACTGCCATTAATCAGGCCCAGTGGTGCCAGGCTTCAGTGTCTTCCATTAATCACCAGTGTCTGCAGACACGTGTATTTGGAAAGGCTAAGTTTAGATCTATAAAGCAAGATTTACTTTTTTAAGTAGCATGATTGAAGATGTATTGCCAACTTTCTTTGCTTTAGAAGATCTGCACATGTATCCCAGAACTTAAAGTATTAAAAAAAAAAAAAAAAAGAAGAAGAAGAGAAGAAGAAGAAGAAAAAAGAATCTCTTACTATTGTGTCCTTAGGAAAGATCTGGCATTTCTAGGCTGGTATTTAAACAGCTATTCTAAAACAGAATGCAGTTTTGGAGGTCCTGAAAGAGCCACTGTTGAATATCTTGCTTCACCTCCAAAAGAGCTTGGCATTCTGTGGAGGGAGTTTTGTCTTGTTCTTTCTGAGCCACAGCTTGAGGAATAGAGGAGACTTCACAGGAAGGTGAAGAAGCCACACTTGCAAAGGATAGCAATCTGGAGATAGGACACTGGATCAAACACCAACAGATTTCGTTCTACTGGGTCCTATTTCTTATCTGATTTCTGAAAAAAGACATTTCTGGAGATTTATTTGTTCATGGGTTGTTATGCAATCCTAAGCTTGAGTGCAATACAGAAGAGTTGCAAAGGAGAACTACTCCAGTGGTTGAGAAGAGGAAATAAAAGAATAAAATGGAGGGCAGGAAGATGACAGACAAACGAAACAAAAGAGAAAACTGAAAAAGGAGGTGATAGAAATAATGAGAAAATTATTGAAAAGTTAATAAAATGAAACTGACTTTATAAAAGAAAAAATGAGTAGTGGAGGAGGCAATAGGGAAAGATCTGAAGGAAGTCCAGGGAGAACCATAAGAATACCATGTAAAGACTAAGATTTCAGTGTGGAGGACTTATTTACTTATTTTCTTCATGGCAGCCTTTTTTTAGATTAATGTGGTCAGTTAACATGCTGTTCTGGATTCAACATCAGACTGTATGCTTTATGCAGACTTTTATATGTCTTAGCATAAACAAATAATATCACCAGGCAGGGCATGGAGGCTCATGCCTATAATCCCAGCAATTTGGGAGAATGAGATGGAAGGATTGCTTGAGGTCAGAAGTTTGAGACCAGCCTGGGCTACATGGCGAGACCCTGTTTCAAACAATGAAAAAAAGTTGTTTTTTTGTTTTTGTTTTTAATTAGTTGGACTTCGTAGTGCAGGCCTGTAGTCCTAGTAACTTAGGAGGCTGAGTCAGGAAAATCAGTTGAACCCAGGAGTTTGAGGCTGCAGTGAGCTATGATCGTATCACTATACTCCAGCTTGGGTGACAAAGGGAGATCCTGTCCAATCAATCAATCAATAAAATAATACCTATTTAGCATGATTGAAGTCTGACAAGATACTAGAAATGTTATATGTGAATTGCTCTGTAATGCAATTCCCCCATTATGTCAGCATGATTAGAAAGGCTCAGCATTTTAATTACTCCTATTATATATTTAAAGTCTTCTAGAAAAATGAAAGAATGACCCATAAAACAATCCTTTAGGTTTCAAACTTGGGGTTACATTCCCTAGAATAATGATGAAGATTCAGCAGGAATTTAAGCATTATGCTTTATTCAAAGAAATGGAATCAACCACTTTAAGATCATATCCTTTCTCTCTACAGTCCTTTTCCTCAAACTTTAACCATGTGGTCTTTCACATACACTCTAAGTATTCAGACATCCCAGGAATGCCATGAATGGCTTCTCAGTGGAGACTGGTGAGTTGGAAGTTATTATTGCTAAAAGATCAAGGTAGTATGGAATAGTTATATATTTTTCCTCATAGCAGCCTTTTTAAAGATTAAGGTGGTCTGTTTACATGTTGTTCTGGATTCAACATCAGACTGTATGCTTTATGCAGACTTTTACATGTCTTAGTATAAATAAATAATATCATTTCCATTCATCATTTCTGAGACTTAAAATGAGGAATAATATAAAATACTGTTTTAAAAATGGTTTATACATTGGCTTTTGGGAACTAGAAGATTTTTTTGTTGTTATTGTTATTACCTTGCCTCCATTTACACAATTTATTTTACTTCAAATCTTTGCTTAAGACCGATTTTGCATGAAGAGAAAGAAAAGGAAAAGTAGAGATGAACGAGGTCCAACTGTGTTTTCCATTGTGTATCTCTATGACCAATGCAACATAGTCCCTGCCTTCAAATAATTCATACCTTTGGGAAAAGGTTGGAAACAGATTCCTAAACAAGAAAGGGCAATAAATTGTTAAAGTTCCACAATAGAAGCCCATCGAATGAGAAAGCATTACTTCTACTACTGAAATAAAGTAGATCTAAAGGGAAGATTCGGAGGGGAGAGAGGGAAAATTTGGTACAGTGAACTTATATTTGAGATTAAAGTTCTAGAGAAAATAATTTTGGAGGTTTTTATTTTGAATGTGGTAATAAAAAATGCTACTGTAAGAATCAATTTCTTTCAGAAATATTCTATCTTAAACAGAAATAATTATCAGATACCCTGTACTTGAAATATCAGCCAATACTAGATAACTAGACATTATGAGACATTTGGCAGAGTCCATGGTTCCCTCTGGAGTTTTAAAATATAAGAAAAAATCTATAGGTAAACATTAGGGTCCACCCCAAAATATGCTGAGTTGAAGTAAATAGAAATTAAGCTTGTGACATTTTCCACTATCCTAGGCAAAGGGGACACTTAAAAGGACAGCACACCAGTAGTCTAAATAAATGGGGAACATAAATTACACCAATGTTAAATATTCTTGATTCTAGATAGAAATTATCATTCTGCCTTCCTAGCAAGCAAAGTTTTGTGCATCTCTACAAGTTTGAGGCTATACGTATTTTAAAAAATTCTATAGTTGCAGCCTAGGCCGCAGAGTGACACTCCATCTCTAACAAAATAAAAAAATTAGCCAGGTGTAGTGGTGATGCATGCCTGTAGTTCCAGCTACTCCAGAGCCTGAGGCAGGAGAATCACTTGAGCCCAGAAGTTTAAAGCTGCAGTAAGCCTAACATGCTACTACACTATAGCCTGGGAAAGAGAGCAAGACCCTGTCTCAAAAAAATTAAATAATAAAATAAAATAAAATAAAAAGCTGAGCATGGTGGCTCATGCCTATAATCCTAGCACTTTGGGAGGTTGAGGCAGGAGGATCTCTTGAGGTCAGGAATTTGAGACCAGCCTGGCCAACATGGAGAAACACTGTCTCTACTAAAAGTACAAAAATTAGCCAGGCATGGTGGCGCACACCTGTAGTCTCAGCTTCTTGGGAGGCTGAGGCAAGAGAGAATCGCTTAAACTGGGAGGCGTAAGTTGCAGTGAGCTGTGATTGCACCACTGCAATTTCACCACTGCACTCTAGCCTGGGCAACAGAACAAGACTGTCTGAAAAATAAAATAAACAAAATAATCTAGTCTTTTGCATGTATGGAAACTTAGATTCCCTTTTAATTGTGATTAAAGTAGAAAAATGTATAAATAGGTGATATTCCTTTCATTTTTCCCTCTCAATGCTTTCATGCGAAATACAATTTTTCCAATAATAAAATCAGCTTTGGGGTTCAAATTCAACCTTTGTGTTTCAACATCCAAGCGAATGGTAGTAAGAAAGTGTTAATGATAAGAGCTATCAAGTCTCTCTGCACAACAAAGAATTAGACCTAATTTTTATCAATATTTCCCCTACATACATATTTTATTTTCTCAAAAATTCTTGTCATTCAACTGTGACCTAGGGGAATGAATATTTCACAGGAGAATTGATCCCATCCTGCAGGCCAGTTAGTTTTACTCTCAGATGTCTCCAAAGAATTATGTAAGGACAGCCTCCTCAAATCATTATCATTATTTGGTCTTTGCTCTTTCTCTTTTTGTGAGGATAGACAGCCTTTGCCCTTTGCTCATCATTTTCCCACAGGGACCCAAACTCTTAAAGGCAAAGCAGGCACAGGAAACAAAAGCAGAAGTGGTCCCATTTGGTCCCCAAACTAGAAAAACAGTCTTTAAATGGTTTATTTCTGCATTTGTTAAAATTAGATCCTTTCCTTGACTTCCTATCTTTCTTCTTAAACTGTTTCCCTTAAAGGAGGACAATCCCAGTAGAAATATATCCTGCCTTCTTCTTGCAGTCTTATCCAGTTCCCCAGGTAGTTAGGTCTTTGGTCTTCCTTACTCCAAGAGCAGTATGTTTGTTACTGCATTCATTCCACTAGATTAGAAACTATTAAAACAGAAGATAGTGTTATTGATTGATTGATTGATTTTTTGAGATGACGTCTCTTGCCGCCCAGGCTGGAGTGCAGTGGTGTGATCTCAGCTAACTGCAACCTCACCCTCCCAGGTTCAAGCAATTTTCCTGCCTCAGACTCCAAAGTAGCTGAGTAGCTAGGATTACAGGTATGCACCACCACGCTTGGCTAGTTTTTTTTATTTTTAGTGGAGATGGGGTTTCACTATGTTGGCCAAGCTGGTATCAAACTCCTGACCTCAAGTGATCTTACTACCTTGGCCTCCCAAAGTGCAGGGGTTACAGGCAGAATGACTTAATTTACAAATGTTGAATGGGTGAATAAATAATAACAGTATTCAGTAAAGAATCTGGAGAGAAGTTTATCAACTCAATCCCTTTATTTAATAAAACCATTACAATAATCTAACTAAACATGCACATAGATAATAAGTACTATAAAAGTACCAAAGTATTGAGTAAGCAAATAAGTTGGACTCTTAACATATTTCATAAGAAACTTCAAATAAGAGAAATCCAGAAAGCTATTTTTAATGCTTTTCATAACAGTACGCAAGATCACATTTTATCTGTGGAATTAGGTGCTGCTATAACCAGGTCTCAAAAAGAAGGCAACAGCATTAAACTTTTCTGATTGTCCAGGAAAACATAATACCGCCTCTTTCCAAAGAGCTAGTGAGAAACAGTATTAGGAAGTGAGGAGATGAAACAGTTTTATAATAGCACCTGGGAGTGACTTGAGAAACAGTTCAATCTTGTATTTTAGCCATGGGTAAAGATGGGACAAAAAACATCCTAAAATGAACCTTACATTTATGACTGCTGACAGAGAATTAGACCAGAGGCATAAAAGAAAAGAACAAAGCAACTAATACGTGGTTGAATTAGAAACCAATCCTAAATTATTAGAAAAAAGATATCACGTATAGACATACTATCTCTTAATGTTCCACTTCAGGTAACTCAAGAAAACTTAAGCCTTCCAGGTTTAGTTAAGAAAATAGAGCAATTACTCTGACCAGACAGAGAATAGCAGTGCTTCGGATACACAATATGTTTTTAAAGGTGTGTATGAAGCAAACATTTTAACATTAATTTCATTTTATCGTTTATTTTTTGGGATACGTTTAACATTAATTCCATTTTATCATTTATTTTTTGGGATAAGTTTAACATTAATTCCATTTTATCGTTTATTTTCATTAGGATAAGGATCCATGAAACATACTCGAGGCTTACTTAAAGAGAAAAAATAAACTTAAGAATTGTAATTGGTTCTCTCGACAGTCAAACTTTTTTCATACATCTGCCTAGAGCTCTTCTCAGTCTCCTCAGCCAGAAGGTAATCAAACTTCCAACTAATCCACATCATTGGATTGAGACTTCTGCTTCCAGCTATGACAAAATACCTTGTAACAGACTAACACTCCCACCGTGAACAACCATAAAACTCCATAAAATATAAAACACATATGAATGGATCAGAAAGCAACCACAGCAGCCAGAATATAATGATCCAAGATTGCAAGAAGGAAAACACATTGAAGTAAATCCTCTACTGTTTTATTCCCCTCAAAGCATTTGCCAGTTTGTAAGCTGTGCAGGATTGAAAGCACAAGCAGAAAGTAGGAGCTCAAAACTTTTGACAGGTTTGTGAGACCGGAGAGACGAAAATTGAAGTTCAGGATTAGCAAGGCAGTCAGGATATGAGGGGGCTGAGATGGAAGAAAAAAGAAAACTTCAGACAAGTGAACCCATCTTTATATGCCACTTTCTGTATTTGAAGTTTTCTAAGCAGTAGTAAGCAAGAGACCCAGAGGCCAGAAGAAAATAATAATAATAAAAGGCAACTAAGAAAGAACAAAATGAAGCAGAGCCTTCAATAGTCTCCAGGGGCTGAGAAGAAAAAAACTGGAGTTTAGGGCCAGCTAAGGAAGGATAAACATCTCAAGCTTTTTGTTGAGAGCTCTGAAAATCTATAGCCTAGGAATAAGAGCACTCACAACGACTGAAAATTAGCCTCAAATCATCTCAGTGCCTTATTGGGTCAAGCTGATCAATTCCTAATTCGTGCATTCTCAATAGGAGTGCTATTGCTTACAACCCAGCGAAGACTGGTCCTTGGATAGCAAGAAAGAAAAAAAAATCTTGAATGTTTACTTTGTAGCCCACCAAAGCTCAACTCTACACAACAAGATCATATTCCTTAGCACTTACTTTATTTTATTGGACTTGCTTGAGTATCACATGAGCAACATTGACATTAAGTTCACAGAAGATACACAATATTTATGCAAGATCAGTCCTACAAATCTCAGCTAAATGGTTATCTGTGATGGGGGACCTTCTTTTGATTGACTGTTAAATCTCAATGCCATATTAGCAGAGGTGGCTTGCATGAGCTTAAAACATGATTACTTTATGGATGTTATTTATGTTTGATCCATGGTGTTTTTACATGTGACTTGGACTTTGTAATAAAAAGTTTGTAATAAAAAGTGTTTATATTTTATAATTTTGTTCTATGAAAATTATTCAACCTATTATTACATCACATGCTTAAAAGAACAAGTGTCAATAATATCTGAAGGAGTATTTGTCACTACTTAATTTAAAAATTATTTTTTCATATAAAAGTTGAGAAAAATTCACTAAAAATAATTTTAAGGAATTATTTTTTCAGTTGTTTTACCTTTGGCAGAAACATTAGTTTTAAATGATTTTAATGTCTATTGCTATTATTATTATGCATTTATATAAATTACTAATTTTGCATATATAATGTATTAAAAGTTGCTCAGAAAACACAGTTGTAAAGTTAAATGTTAATAGCTTTTTAGTTGTTAATTTAACATTTAAAAATATTTTATTTTAGGTTCTGGGATACACGTGCAGAACGTGTAGGTTTGTTAAGAAGGTAAACGTGTACCACGGTGGTTTGCTGCACCTATCAACCCATCACCTAGGTATTAGGCCCTGCATGCATTAGCTATTTGTACTGATTAACATTTGTCTTGTTTTGTTTTGTTTTGTTTTGTTTTGTTTTGTTTGAGATGGAGTCTTGTTCTGTTGCCTAGGCTGGAGTTCAGTGGTGTGAACACAGCTCATTACTGCCTTGATCTCATGGGGCTCAAAAGATCCTCCTATCTCAGCCTCCCGAGTAGCTGGGACTACAGGTGCACACCACTAGGCCCAACTAATTAAAAAATATTTTTGTAGAGATGAAGTTTCTTTTTGTTACCCAGGCTGGTCTTGAACTTTTGGCTTCAAGTAATCCTCCCACTTCGACCTCCCAAAATGTTGAGATTACAGGCAAGAGCCACCGTGCCTGGCCTAAATTAACTTTGCAAACTTAATTGTTTTAATTCAGTCATTCTTAATCATGTATTAAATTTAAAAAAAAGCTTTGTGCTTATTCCTTTCATGTATGAAGCACAAATATAGAGACACTCAAAAACAGATATGCTGTTTATCTGAGGCATGGCATTACAATTTCATAGGAGGGAGTGATTAGAAACAAAATGTGTAAAAAGTCTGATTAGTAAGGTAATAATTAAAAAAGCTTAAGAAACAGTGCCCTAATCAGTCTTCCAGAGGAAAGCAAAATTTTCACTGGAGGAAGGTAAAATTTTAACCACAGCCTCTAAAATTTACTGTGGACAATGGACGATGTCTGGCACCCAGTAAAAAAATTACCAGTTGTAAAAAGAATGCAGGATCAAAACCACAAAGAAAAGATATATTCGTATATATTTATATACACACAATAGAATCAGGCTCATAGATAAAATAAATATTGGCACTATTAGACATAGGTTAAAAATTACTATGCCAAATATATTCAGAAAATAGATAACAAGATGGGAAATTTCACCTGTGAATTGGAATCTATAGGAAACAATGAAATATGAATTTTAGAGCTAAAAAATGTAATAACTGAAATCATTAACTCAATGCATGGTTTAACAGCAGATACAGCAGAATGAGAGATAACAGAAACAGCAGTAATACTTGAACGGACACTGACAAATAATTCTTTATATCAGATCAAATACATTGAGGCACTGATTTAAGAAGCTATACAAACCCCAATTAGGATAAATACAAAGAAAACAATACCTGGGTTTTGTTAGTAACACTAACAAAGGGGCCCAGGAGGTGGTGGGGAGGGGGGTAGAATACCCTGCATTTAAAGAAACAACTATAAAAATAAGAGCTGGAGTTTTGTTTTTTTGTTGTTTAAATTTTTCATTGACACATATTTGTACATATTTATGAGGTTCATGTGATTTTTTTTACATGCATAGAATAAACTGATTAAGTCAAAGTGTTTATGGTATCTATCACCTTGAATATTTATAATTTTTATGTGTTGGAGCCCGTTCAGTCCTCTCCTCCAGCTATTTTGAAATATGTAAAACATTGTTGTCATAGTCACCCTACTCTGCTATTAATCATTAGAATTTTCTTCTTTCTTACTGTATATTTATACCCATTAACTAACTTCTCTTCATCCTCTCCACTCACACACCCTTTTCAGACTCTAGTAACTATTATTCTACTCTACCTCCATGAGATCAACTTTTTTTAGCTCCCAAATGAGTGAGAGAATATGAAATATTTGCATCTCTGTGCCTGGCTTATTTCACTTATCATAATGACCTCTAGTTCCATCCATGTTGTTGCAAATGACAACAATATATTCTTTTTTATGGCAAAGTAGTATTCCATTTTGTGTGTGTGTTTCTTCATACATTTATCTATTGACAGACACTGGAGTGTTTCCAAATTATTGAAACAACTAAAATAATGACAGCTGAAGTATTAACAAAAATAGTGGAAGATGGGTTATGAACATCTTCAAGTGCTAAAGAAAAAGTAAATTTCTGAGAATTCTACATGTCTCAGTTAAAACTGTTAACCATATGTTAGAAGAGGTGTAAACTGATATCATAGGAATATTAAAGGTTGTTTTGCAAAAGCTCTTATGCAGACAGGACTGTCAACTGAAGGTTTCTATGAGCTCAGTTTGTGCAAAGACAAATTTCTATTCTCATCTCTTTCCTTACACACAGATCCAGGTCCATCTTTTTCAGTTCAGAATATAACTTATTCTTGACTTGATTCTTGTATGCATCCCAACACGTAATCCTTCAAACACCTTAGTTACTTAAAAACAAACAAACAGCATATACCTCTCATCCAATTTATCTAAATATATTTGATGGTCTGGCTCTGTGTCTCCACCCAAATCTCGTCTTGAATTGTAAACCCCATGTGTTGTGGGAGGGACTTCATGGGAGGTGATTAGATCATGGGAGCGGTCTCCCCGTGCCATTTTTGTGAGAGTGAGTTCTCATGAGATCTGATGTTTTTATAAGGGGCTTTTCCCCACTTTCCTCATTCCTCTCTTTCCTGCTGCCATGTAAAGAATGACATGTTTGCTTCCTCTTTGACCATGATTGTAAGTTTTCTGAGGCCTCCCCAACAATCAAGAACTATGAGTCAATTAAACATCTTTCCTTTATAAATTACCCAGTCTTAGGTAGTTCTTTATAACAGTGAGGGAATAGACTAATGCATTATTTTAAGACCAATTTTTTAAATCTTGTAATAAGCCATAAAAGTAATAATAGTAGAATAATTGTCCTGTTGGTGGCACAAAATCTATTACTTCTCTTACTCTGCCATCTCCTTAAAAAAATAATAACCTCTTCTCCAGGTCCTTATATCTCAACTCCAGATTACTACATTGGACTATTATTCTGTGTTGTTTTCTTCATATATCTACTCCTCAGAGGCACCTGAATGAAGATATGACATCACATTACTCATCCTTAATTCCTTGCCTTGGGATAAATTCCAAGTTCATTAATATAGCATAAAAGCCCTTTTATCATCTAAGCCTTCATTAATTCTCCTTTTTTTTTTTCCTTTTAGTCTTTGGAGCTACTTCTAGTTACACTATAACCCACCATACATACACATGCACACACACACACACACACATACACACACAAAACTCCATACCCTGTTCATAATATTCTCTCTACTTAGAATAGCTCCTCCTGCTTCCTCACATGGCTAAAACATATGCATCCTTAAAAAGTCAGTTTAGGTACTATGCTCAAGAGGCCTATTATGAAGTTTTACATTAGGGTTCAGTACTTTTTCTCCATAGTCTCTTTAGACACTCTATTGAAATTTATTTATAAATTTATGTATGCCTAGCAGTATACATCTGTTCCCATTCTACGAGAATATAATAATCTTTAGTTCAAGGGTACTAGTGCCTAGCTATCTCAGCAATCAGGAGACTGTAGGTCCTCAAAATGTGTTAAAATGAGAATAATGGGCCAGGGGCGGTGGCTCACGCCTATAATCCCAGCACTTTGGGAGGCTGAGGTGGGTGGATCACGAGGTCAAGAGATCGAGACCATCCTGGTCAACATGGTGAAACCCTGTCTCTACTAAAAATACAAAAATTAGCTGGGCATAGTGGTGCATGCCTGTAGTCTCAGCTACTTGGGAGACTGAGGCAGGAGAATTGCTTGAACCCAGGAGGCGGAGGTTGTGGTGAGCCGAGATAGCACCATCGCACTCCAGCCTGGGTAACAAGAGTGAAACTCCGTCTCAAAAAAAAAAGAGAATAATGTAGCTCCCAAGAAAATATAAGCTCTGACAGGTAGGATCATTGGCCATATTAAACTTAGAATACCCAGTGGAAACTCTGAAATTACCAAAATCTGCCCTGGACCTAGATATCAAATGATTTGTTACATGGGTTCTATTCTTCTCTGGTTGGATTCTACAACTGAAAAGATTAGATGGCACATGCCAGGGTATGGCAAACATCATCTGTTGCCAAATCATACCGGATTCAGATGTAACTACAGGCTTCAAAGAGGAAGGCAGGTGAAGGTTCTCATTCATTTGAAGGCAAGCTCTTTATGCATTTTTCCTTTTAAAAAGTCTGTTACCTGTTCCTGTTCCTTACCTGTTGATCCTATTCCCACAGGGGCATTTGCACTGAATTTGGATTTTATGCGGATTATCTAAAGTTGAAGTCAGCCTTATTTTAAGACTTGGACTGCCACATGACTCACAATCCTGCCACTCATACTCCTGCCTTCCTTATGCAGAACAGCTGCCTTGCTATAAAACAAAAGTTTTGATTCTTTCTTTAACACAGAAGTGTCTGATTTCATTTCCTAAGCATCAGTACTGGATCTTAACCTTAAAGTTCAATAAACAGTTCATGGAAGATTTAAAAAAAAAAAGGAGGGGGGGTCTACTTCCTGAATAAATGTATCTTTTCTAGATTAAAATCACCCTATTGAGAAATACTCACTAGAAGTTGCCTAACAAGAGAAAAAATAATAAAAATAGTTTCCTATAATAAAATTGTCTAACTTCTTCAGACACAATGGAGGAAGAAAGAAGACAGATGGAAATGGACTTCCTAGTGAAATTTCATATAACTATGAGGCTACTTTTAAACCTTCAAAAGACCTGGTTACTTTTCCAGATTTGACCTTTCCCAATTTTGAATACACACTGTACAATAATTCCTATGGTGCAATTCAACAACGTTGAGTGCCCTCTGAATACCTAGTACTAAAATTGACCTAGGGCTCTGAAATATATTAACCCATTTAAGGTGAGAGAATATAGCTTGAAAGAACTTTCTGGTCAATTTCATGATGTAATTTTACAAATACTAATTTTCCATATTCAATAATACGGTATTTATTCATTTAATAAACATTCATTAAGCATATATTTGATCTAGGCTTTGTGCAGGATACCAGGGATATAAAAAGGAACAAGGTATGTACTCCTTCCTCACAGACCTACAGATACAGATAACTAAATAACCGGCCGGGCACAGTGGCTCATGTCTGTAATCCTAGCACTTTGGGAGAACAAGACAGGCAGATTGTCTGAGCTTGGGAGTTCAAATCCAGCCTGGGCAAGATGGCAAAACACCATCTCTACTAAAAATACCAAAATTTAGCTGGGAGTGATGGTGGGTGCCTATAACCCCAGCTACTCAGGAGGCTGAGGCAGGAGAATCCCTTGAACCTGGGAGCCAGAGGTTGCAGTAAGCCAAGATTGCATCACTGCAATCCAGCCTGGGTGACAGAGTGAGACTCTGTCTTAAATAAATAAATTAATTAAATAAAATAAATAAATAACCAAAAATTATATAAGTGATAAAGGAAAGAATAGCAACAGCATATAGCCTGGCCTAGGGGTTATTTGGAAGGGAGTCTCTTCTACAAAAGAATGAAGAATAAAGAGAAAGTAAGTTCAATAGACGGGTCAAGGAGTAAACATCAAAGTCATATCTGGCTAAACAGTGGGATCAATTAAGAATAGTGATAAAATTAGAGGAATTTATAGGAACCTTCTGAAAAAGAAACTTCTCTGACAGGTGTTAATTTAGAAAATCACTTTTTCTCATCTATGCTCAGAGATAGCTTGAATTTTTACCCCAAAAGGAAAGTCCGAACTTTCATAATAAGAAAATTATGTTTCTCAGCATTGCTGAAGATAGGAGATTATGTGAGGGGAAATTCCATTATCTCAGCCAACACAAATGTTCAAGAATTCTAGCTATAAAAGAACGCTAATCATTCTAATTATCCAGATGTTGTTCATCTGGATTACAAAAAAAAGAAGAAAGAGGTTAGGGTGGCTGAGAGCCGTGATGTCACTGCCATACTGTCTCTATGATGGAAAATAACTAGTCCAGGGAAGAATAAAATGGCCTGTCTTACTGCCAAATGTCCATCGAATGAAATGATAGCTAATAGAAGCGGCTGTCATCTGCTGTACAGAGCGGAGAGGGAGATGAGAGGGACATCTCTCAACTCACATGTGAATCGACACCATTCAGACATGTCCGTCCTGGCTCTCAACCCTCTTTGCAACTTGGAATGAAAGTTGATGTGTATAAATTTTCCCTAATGGATAGGGTTGTCCACAGTTTGCCATGGAATTCCCTGAAAAGAAACTCAACATTCTGTCTAACACAAAAAACAAAATCAGAACTTTCTGCTTATTCAGCCTGACTCCCTGTCTCCTGATAATTTTTGCTTCCTCTGCTCCAATTCCTACCCACAAACCCAATTATGAACAACCATTCAGTGTGAAAGAAAACATGGTAAAAAATAATAAAATTTTAAAGGTTCATTTGTCCTTTTTTGGATTACCCAGGGACGTGTATAAATTAAGCTTGATGACCTGTAACAGTATTTTTAGTTTTCTAAAGCCATTTGACACTTCCTTCATATAAAACATTTTGAGCAAGTCCATTTATAAAACAGATGAAGTAAAGCTGCACTGGTTCAGCTCTAGCCCTTTTCTAGGGACTCTAATGCCTAAGCAGTTTCATCACAGCGAGCTAGGGGCCAGGGAACCACAGTCCTATAAATAACTCATCTCAGATGCATGAGGACTATCCCACCAGTGTCTCTTATTCTTGCTTGCTTCAGTCACCGCTACTAACCTGGACTTCACTGGATATTTGTTTTCACCCAGACTCATCTCCAGATTTTCCAGTTCATCTCCTATTCAGACCCAATCTTCATCCTCTCCTCACTTCCTTAAGCTGCTTTCTACTGTTCATTTCTCAGAACATTTCCTTCACTTCCTTATCTTAGCTGAAACCTAACTTTCCTCTGAGAACAAATATTTTCTATAACCTCAAGCAGTGATTGTGTTTTCTCTTCTATACCCCATGACCTCAAGGCCAGAAAGTGAGGCTGGTGTCCTCCTTGGTTCCCCTTGTGGCTTCTAGACTATCGCACCCTCGTCCCTTATAAAAACCACTGCGCCTTTAAGATGTCCACCATCTTGATAAATCAGTCTTACCTTACTGGCTACAGTTACCTCCCTATCTCCTTGTTACTTCCTTTATTTCATGAAAAACGTTACCACATAACTCCTCTCCACCACAACTGTTGCTATTATTCGCAGTAAATTCAACATCCACGTTAATGAATCATTCAACCTGCTTCTCCTTTCCTCCAAGGTTCCATTCTCTCCACATTCTCTCACCAATTCAAGTACATTGTCAAGGGCACACTCCAGACCTTGTACTCATGAGAAACTCAATTTTAAACATTCTAATATTTAACCACTACTTCTAATCTCCCTCCCCCAACCCCATTTGCTCTGATACCCATATTGCTACATTCTTTCATTTCCTGGATATACCAATTATCCTCCTCTGTCTCCATTTTTTGTTGATCTGTCATTGTTTACATTCTCTTTGCAAATGTTCTCACTGACCTGTTAGAGACATCTAGTAAAACTCCAACTCTGAGTGTATTATACCATTAACCTTTTCTGTCCTTGTGCCTAAACAGCTAAACATCACTGCCAAACATTTCTGCAAAAATCATACCTCTTATCTTCTAACTCATTTTAATTGCATAATCACAAACCTTAAATAATAACTAAAAAATGTCCAGCAATTCCACCCTAATGTGCTAGAAAATTAAGTTTTATTCATCAAGAAAATTTTCATATTTTTCCCTTTCTCCTCAAAGTCCCTACAATCCCCTTTTCATTTATAGTCAGCTGAAGACTTTCCCTCAGATTTCGTTAGGAAAGACAAGAGCAAGTCACCAACATGGACTCTATTCACTCTCTTATCACTTGATCTGCTTATAAACCCACCAACTTCCACACCCCTCTACCTCCTGCTACAACAAAAGCAGCCCTCAGGTCATCAAAGCCCAGTTTGCAGTTTCTGTAGGTTCTATTCATTCTCACCATCTCAAAAACACTGATTATTCAGTTGTTCTTCCTCCAACCTGAATCCCAGCATTTCAGTCACAAACTCTGAAAAGATCTATATACATATGTTTCCTCCAGTTCCTTCCTGCACTTCTCTACCTATTATGGTAAAAATAGGTTATAAATCAAAGTACAGGGTATTATATCTTCTTTAAAAAGAGTGTATCCATATGTATACATAAATTGAAAGGTTAGACATCAGAAAAGATCTAGTTCGCTCTAAGGGATGGAATTACACCTACTAATTTTTTTAATGCTTAAAGAAACCTCCTATGTTTGTGCACACACTCTCCCATAAGCACACATTTATGATAATATAGACATTATAAAAGTATTAACTAGAATTCTGATTTGCAAAGCAATTTCCTGCATATTTTGTGAAAGCATATCATGTCACTAACACCCAAGTGACCTTGGAACAGAAGAAAGCACCCAAAGATTCAGGACTACCCACCCTCACAATTCTAGCAGGACTTACTGCTAATGTTTTATTTAGTTATTCCATATTTGATTTCCGTGATCTGCAATCCATATGCTTGCTGCCACGACTGCCATCCTTCTTTGGAAGGAATCTCTTAGCCTCTGCCCTCAGGCTAGATTTGTCATGCCCTGATAGGCCGCTTTAAAGACTGTGTAAATGAATAATACTCTTTGAGAACAGTGAATAGCACAAGAGAAACAAGCCAATTACATTATTGAAATATTAAAGAGAATAAAATTTTGTGATGATAGGAACAAAATACAAGTAAGAAAGAGAGAGTGGATTTTTTGGCAGGAGTAGGTAGACAGACGCGCAAAAGAAATATGGAGGTTTTCTTTTAATTTCTTGAGTCATTGGTGAAGAGAGAGTAGTGGGGACATTTTCTCGCACTAAATTCATGGCTGAAGCTGTTTGTAGCTCACAGATGATGACTGCTTCAAATGTTTCTTTCACTATTTCTCATTCTTTAACACTTTCATTTCTACACACAGGAATGGCAAGGTGCTGTCATTCTTTAATTTGGGTGCCTCTCTGGGATGCCTTTGATTCCTTCCTCACTCTGATTTTAATGCTTCCATGATTGGCCATTTCAGGCAGACAACATGTTGCGAGATTTTTCACATCATAGCTCTATTAAATCAATCCTATTTGAACTCTTCCTTCTCATCACTTCACTGAAAATAACCTCCTGAGGATTGGAGGGTTTGAAAAGGGCAAAAAGCTTTAGCTATTGCCTCGAAGAAAACTTTGTGTACAAAGGAAATATCAGACAGAACTACTTGTATTCACATATCATGTTTACATGTCCATTTAGGGCTGCTTTCAGAGGTCATCTGTCATAATGGCTAAACAGGGAACTGGCCGCTGTAATGGAAAAAGAGCGGAAATACTTTCTAAGAAAAGAAGAAGAAGATACTACCCATAGTTAATAACAGCAATAAAAATACAAAAATATGCCTGAAAGCCAGTAAACTGTTTAAGATTCAACGAAGCAGATATAAGAGTTCTTACAAATATTTTTCACAGGATATCTACTTTTCAACTAAAGGAATAAATTAATTCTTCCTTTTTTCCCTACCCCTACCCTAACCTTACATATAAAAATAAAAAAAAATGCCAACACATTTAAATGACTGGAATAGCAGCTTCTCAGAATGATCTATTACAGGCAGCCCTCCATTTTCATGGACAAGAACCCCTTATCCAATGAATGCAAACTTTGTTCAACAATTGAGTCTCCTACACATATCACCTGACAATAATATCAATAATACTATGCAATTGTAATGCATGTTTATAGCTTACTGTTGTCAATAATAAGAATAAAATTATTGTCATTGTCCCAATCTCTGTATCAAAATCTACTACTGCAGTATCTGAAAAAGTTTTTTTAACATTTTTCTCAGCCATACAGGATTTTCTAAAACTATAAGTTTTTTTTTTTGTTGTTAATTTTATTTATTTTTTGAGACAGGGTCTCACTCTGTCACCAAGGCTGCAGTACAGTGACGTGATGAAATCATAGCTCAATGCAACTTTGAACTCCTGGGTTCAAGTGATCTTCCCATCTCAGCCTTCTGAGAAGCTGGGATTACAGGTGCACACCACCATGCCCAGCTAATTTTTAAATTTTTTTGTAAAGGCAGAGTCTTGCTTTGTTGTAAAGGCTGGTCTCAAACTCCTGATCTATAGTGATCATTTTACCCTGACCTCCCAAAGCACTAGAATTACAGACATGAGCCAAAACTTTAATTTTTTATGGAAAATTAATACTCCCACATCAATGCTATGCCTTCGAGTCTAACTCATTCTGAGTCCATGGTCTTCTCCATCATTTATTTCTTCATTACATATCATTATATCCCCCATTCTCTTTCCTCTTATGATTATTTTCAACACCCTATCAGAATGGAGTCCCTAACGTAATCTAATGCAATTATTCATGCTTCATAGTTAATATGTTTCATAACACACATGAATACACTATCCTATAGTTAATATGTTTCATAATATGCATGAATATACTATCCCATGTCATCCCCATAATAATTACATGAGGCAGACAGTCCTTAAATGAACATGGTTTTCCAGACTACAAAACCCAGAGAAGAGACTAGACCAAGAAGACACTAGCGGATGCAACATGTTGCACAGCAGCATTAGGAGCCATGATGCCCACCATGATGCCCACAGCAGCATTAGGAGCCATGATGCCCACCTTTGGTGTGCGCTTTTCCTGACTGAGTCACCGTGACTATGCACACGCTACCCTATGTCAGTTACTAAAACCAGTGTGCTAAGGCCTCCACATGTGAATCAACAATCTAGTCATAAGAAGAGGAAGACTTAAGGTGCAGAGAAAAGCACATCTTGATTATCATATATAAGCTTGACGTTTATAGGCATGAACATTAAAAAGCAAATTTAGATATTAAATAAATGGCACTTTAAAAGTGTTCTGAAGGATGAGAACACATGGACACATAGAAGCAAACAACATGCACTGAGGCCTTTCAGAAGATGGAGGGCAGGAGGAGGAAGAGGATCAGGAGAATTAACTAATGTGTACTACACTTAATACCTGGGTGATGAAATAATGTGTGCAACAAACCCCCATGACACAAGTTTACCTGTGTAACAAACCTGCACTTGTATTCCTGAACTGAAAATAAAAGTTAAAAAAAAGTATTTAAAGATGTGCCAAGGCTGGGCGCGGTGGCTCACGCCTGTAATCCCAGCACTTTGGGAGGCCGAGGTGGGTGGATCACAGGGTCAAGAGATCGAGACCATCCTGGTCAACATGGTGAAACCCCGTCTCTACTAAAAATACAAAAATTAGCTGGGCATGGTAGTGTGTGCCCATAGTCCCAGCTACTCGGGAGGCTGAGGCAGGAGAATTGTTTGAACCAGGTGGCAGAGGTTGCGGTGAGCCGAGATCACGCCATTGCACTCCAGCCTGGGTAACGAGTGAAACTCTGTCTCAAAGAAGAAAAAAAAAGATGTGCCAATATAGACCATAGTATTTACTTCAAATTGCACTTTAAAAATTCCTATTGTCTGAATTCATAAAATGAAATAACTAGTATTTAGCTTTGGAAGTTGAATGCTGTATTAAATAATACATTTACTTTAAAACATTGAAATATGCATATTAATCTCCAAGTCCAGAATACTTACATATGTGACTCAGAATTTAATACTCCTCTTGAAAACTTTACATGGAACTTTATATATACCACTGGACATAGTTAAAACAATTGTAGGAAATACCCGTGTCTAGGGTGCCTACCTTACAAACATAACCCTATTTTATTAACAGACATTCTGAGTAAAGTAGGAGGGGTGAGTGATTGGATAGCACCTTGTGAATTCAGGAGACATCCACAGATGTAATGGTGTCAGAACAACTACCGTCATTCTAATTTTTATATGAACTGAGTTTTCATTTTTCATTCTATACTTTGGGAGTTGGGAGCTCATACAGAAATGAAATATTCAAGGTATTTTCAGGTCATTTTTAGTGGAAACATATGATTTAGCCAAAAGAAAATTAGATTTGATGGCAGAAGATCTTTTGTTCTAGTTTTGGCTTTGACTCTAAACAATTTCTCATCTGTGAAATAAGGGGACTATTAAATTATTTCCAGCTCCTGTAACTTTTGTGATTTAAGGATATACCTGTCATTTCTTTTTCTAAGACTCCTTTAAAGTCAACAGAAACTGGGGTAAGTGTGACAGCAATGTGGGAGGGGCCCATGGGAGAGCATGTTTTAATTACCGAATCAGGAGGAGAAACAGGCAAAACAAAACTGGACCACTTCCAAATACTAAATAAGAGGGTTTGCCACACTCGGGTGTTGTTTATTGTTTATAGCTTTCAGATCCACAATCAATCCAGCACAGACTAGTAGATAAAAAAACCTTTTACTTATAATCTTTGGTTCTACTGAGTTATTTTTCACTATGGTAAATGCCTAAAACCAGTAAACATACACTATTTTCAATGTAATAACAGAGAAATTAGGAATATTACTGTATTACTCAAATGAAATGACGTTTTCAATTAATTTAATCAAAATAAAGTTGTTTACTTGCACAAGTATCTAGCATGTTATTTTAAAATTATTTAAAATAATGAGGCACATAAAGCATTTCAAGAGTAAAAATATTGCTGTTACACAAAGAACTCCCAAGAGATAAGAGAAATTGGCCTGGAAAACATTTGCCACAGCTCTTGAAACTTCAAGACAGGGTGTCTAATTTCCAAACACTAAATATACTCAAATAACAATCACCTAGAACTTTTCTTCTTTAAAAAGACATGTAACGTTTACATACATAACAAGCCTGCATATCCTGCACATGTATCTCAGAACTTAAGAGTTGAAGAAAAATAAGCATATAAAAATATTTAAAAAGCGGATACGTAATCTTGGATTATTTTTCTTTCATATGCTATAATGAATGAAGGCAATATTGTTTATTTTTAAATTCCAGTTCTAAAGGTGATCATTTTTATTCAAAAAGATGAATACCATCCATAAGAGTGGAGATATGGTCCACCATAAGAGTGAGATATGCTCATAGTCCTCCAGATGACGGCAAGTTGGGGGAATGCTTTGGCCTACAATGTACAAGAAATCAGACTTTTTCTAGGAACAGTTTGCTGGGTAACTCTGAAGGGAGATTAGAGGGCAGCACTGTCCAAAATAAATACAATGTGAGATACTTTTAAACTTTCTAGAAGCCCCATTTAAAAAATTACAAAGCAATATAATTAATTTTAATAGTATATTTTCTTAGATAAAATATGTCAAAATACTACCATTCTAACATGTGATCAATATAAAATTATGAATACAATATTTTACATTATTTTTTCTTAAGGCTTTGAAATCTGGTATGTGGTTTATATGTAGAGCACATCTCAGTTTGGCAATGCTAAATTTTCCTTGGAAATACTTGATGTCTATGTATATTTCATAAAATTTAGAGCTGGGAAAGTAAATTCACATACCTAAATTGTTCTGAGCATGCTCTAAAAGTTTCCAATAACTGAATCAAATATAAGTTTTAAAAATTTAAGTTAATTAAAATTGAATAAAATTAAAAATTCAATTCCTCAAGTCCCAGTAGCTACATATTAATTATTCAATAGCCACATGTGGTGGGTGTCTACAGTATTGAACAGTACAGCTGTAGGGGAAGGGGAGGGTGGTCATGCCCAAGAGCCGTGCTGACGAAGATCCTAAAGAATTTCCATAGTGTAATAAGACTACGAGGAGTCGTATTTATGAAACATAACGTTCTACGAGTTTTTATGTTTGTTTGTTTTAGTTTTCTGAGGCTGCCGTAACAAATTACTACAAACCTGGTGGTTTAGAACAATAGAAACGTATTACCTCACAGTTTTGGAAGCTACGAGTCCAGATGCAGCAGGGCCACCCTCCCTGGGGACTTTTTCCTTTTCATTCTCAGTTCCTGGTGGCTGCCCTGGTATTCCTAGGTTTGTGGCTGCACCACTCCAATCGCTGCCTCTGCCTTCACATGGCTTTCTCCTCCTGTGTCTATATTACCACTCGTTGCCTCTCTCTTATAAGGGCACTTATAAAATAGATACTGGAACTTGTGATGGCATGTAGGATTCACTGGATTAATCCAAGGTAATCTCCTCATTTCAAGATTGTAACTTAATTACATCCAAAAAGACTCCTTTTCTGTATAAGGTAACATGAACAAATTCCAGGGATTAGCACTTGATATCTTTGAGTATCCTTTGTTCCACATACGATTCATAAGATCTGTGAAATCTTATTTTCTATATCTGTATCATGAAAGTTCACAGTTTGGCAAAGGGGTCTTTTCTACCTGAACAACCAATGCATTTGAATATAAACAAACCCATGTTCTAGAATCTGCATTCCTACTCTGAAGGGCAGTGACAGAGCAGCCAGAGGGATCCTGAGCCAGCAGAGCGCTAATAAGCTGCAAGAGGCCTAATGGGAACAATCAAAGGGATATGAGTTGATTAACACAATCTTGATCAGCACATAAACACTTCCATTAACACACACACACACACACACACCCTATGCCTTCCTTGCAAGTGATTTGTTGACAAAACCCTCAATTTTAAATTATCATCTTATCTGAGGTGATACAGCTGCCACTGTGTACAATGGTCTAGAGCACAAAATTCTCCAAACTGAAAATTATGAACTATAGAAATGATCAGTCATGAAGAACACAGATGCTCGAAACCAGAAGAGACGAGCAAAGGGTTTATGCACGTAATTGCACAATTTCTAGTACTCCAGAAATACAGCAATGATGGTCTGCATATATGTTAATATTATAATTTAAATGATACTGACTATAAGAAAAAAGAAATATTTTTAAAACTTTTAAGAGAGGTGAAATTTGAATGTAAACAAGGTCTGGCAGAAAGAATAAATAGAGAAGTCTGTTCCACATGGTGCCTTTCTCACTGCTGAAGCTGATGGATAGGACTAAAGGTTCAGAAGAGTTCTAAGCGAAGCTGAGAAGTCAGTCATTTCCTGTCTCTGTGAATGATAGCTCTTGATTTATGACGAGACAGCTAAATGTAAGAAAATCACAGACTCCAAATAACAGCATATTCATAACTATTTAAAAGAAAAAACATAACTTACAACTTTATTATGGAAACTAAGGATTTAATAGATATCTATATAATCCTTTTTTGAATTGATAAAGAGAAACATTCTCAGAGGGAAAATAAATTTTGATTTCTTTTTCCTTCCCTGAAGGATGGAACTTTTAACAATAGCCTGTAACAGTTTAACAAGGGCTTCCTCACTTTTCAGTTAAATCTGAATTGGGTCATTATTCCTTAATTGCAAAGCAAGAAAACCCTGTTCAAAGTGTTAAACTAGGTAACAAACACATTAGTTTTCAGCCTTTTTTTAAAGCTTTCTAGAATGCTTTGGTATTATCTAACTCATGAGGAGAAAACATAGGATCTATTACAAAAACAAAAAAAATCAACAAAGTTTTGCACAAGTCAATATATAATGGAAAACGTATAATGGACACAAGTTTGCTATGAGATTTCACAGTCTGTGGAAAAGCCATTTCCCCACAATGGGAAAGGTTATTAAAGCCCACATCAGGGCCTCTGGTAGTCACCTCATCTGTTGGAGTCGAGTCACTGATGAAAACAATTGCATTTCCAGAACAGTTTTCTTTCTCCTTTCTTGTCTCACCCACCACCTCTATACCTGTGGCAGCATATCCTTTTCCGGTTTCAGAGAAAGTTCACGATAAGACTGCAAACAAGTGTTGGTAATTGGACTATTACAGGCTTCCACGGATAATCTGGGTAATTCTCAGCATTGTCACCAAATGTCTCTGCAGTCTGTAAGGAAGCTGAAAGTAAGGCAAGCCCTTACATGGATTTTGAGATCGCTTCTATTTTGAAAGGCAGCCAACCACCACCACAATTGGCCCTAATTGCTGCTCTTGTTGGCAGTCTCAGGAGAGAGGACAGGGATGAATGAGCTAGGGAGGCTTAAACTGATTCTCATTAGGAGCTCGTCCTGTGTGGGTCAAGGCTGAAGCACCCAGGGGAATGGTGCATACAACAGGGACCCTTACAGCTCTATCGTCTTATGGATAAACGAGATGCCAGTCTAGGCTTTCAATTTAACATCCTCACTGCAATAATCTGAACTGATTAAATGAGAAGAATAACAAAGAGGACAGAATGAGCGGCAATGGAAATGAGGGGAAGCTATTTTTAGTTAGGAAAACTGAGAGAAATAACTGGCCACTATAATTCAGGAATTCAGAGTTTCTCCTCTAACTTGAAATGTGGGATCTAAGGTTTCATCATCTCTAAGCTTGTGACTTTCCTCCTTTTTTTCCCATTATGAAAATGATATTCATGAATGAGGGAGAGATGTTCAATTCTATATCCAAATTATACTTGAAGAAAACTCTATGAAACTCATATAAGCCACTTAAACATAAAAATCACATATTTATTTTCTATTTTAGATTTAAAAAAATGAAATTTTAATTTTTAGATAGTTTTATATTTACCAAAACATTGTAAAGATAGTAGAGTTCACTTGTGCCCAATTCCTCCCACTGTTAACATTTTGCATTAGTAAGGCACATTTTGTCACAATTAATCAATATTAGTTTAATCCATATTTTATTTAGATTTCCTAAGATTTATCTCATGTCATTTATCTGTTCCAGGATCTTATCTAGAATACCATATTACATTTAGTCACGTCTTCTTAGGCTCTTCATGCTGTTAACATATTTTTGGACTTTCTTTGTTTCTGTTGACAGTTTTAGGGAACACGAGTCAGGTACTTTATGGAATGCCCTTCAACGTAAGTTTCTTTGATGTATTTTCTTATGGTTAAACAGAGGTTATTTGGGAGATTTTCTAAGTTTAGGGGAGGAAGATCACAGAGGCAAGGTGCCATTGTCATCACATCAAGAATACGTATTTCAACATGACCCACGAGGTGATGTTGACCTTCATCACATGGGTGATGCAGTGTGTCAGCTTCCTCCACTGTGAAGTTACTGTTTTTCCCTCTATCTATACTGTAATTTTGAAAAAAAGTCACACTATGCAGCCATCTTTAAAAGGTAAAACATTATGCTCTACCTTCTTGAGACGGGAATATTCTTATAAATATCTTGTAATTCTTCTGCATAGGAGATTTGTGAACTCTTTCTTCTCTCCTATTTAATTATTTATTTATTTAATCATTTATTTATATCAGTATGAATTCACAGATACTTATTTTATTCTCTGGGTTGTAATCCAACACTACATTATTCATTTTGTGGCTCGAATCCTTCCAGCTTTGAGTATTAGAAGCTCTTCCAGTTGGCTCCTGTATTCCTTTGACATTTCTCCATCATTGTGGAGGGTTTTACACTTTTTTAATTGTTTGTTTTGTTTTGTTTGTGTGTGTGTCTTTAGGTCTACGCTCATCCTATATATTCCCTGACCCAGCCCTAGAATTAGCTGTTTCTCCAAGGGGCCATAGCCTCTTTTATTAGAGAATGGTGTTAGAAACCAACATCTGGATTCTGTATATTACTACTGGCTTGCCTTTCCTCTAGGCCCACTCAGCTGACAGAGCAACAACATATGTATATATGCTAACTGATGTGCACACAAATATCTCTATGTATATCCATCTCTATTAAAGTAAATGAGTTCATACTGATGTTTCCAGCTGTCAACCTGTACTACATGGGTCCTTCTGGCCTCCCTTACACGTTGCTTATCTGTACTCTACAACTCAACAGTGAAAAACCTAGCTGATGCCATATGCTATATTAATTTATTTAACTGTGCAATTGCAGTAGATATGTAAATGGTTTCAGAATTGCTGGCCTGTACCACCACAGAAAAAAACTTTGTCAACTGGGTTATAGTGTTTACAGTTCCTTTTGCAATTAATCTTATATCGTACACTAATTCCTGAAGTTACTTAGATCGGTCCCTTTCTGCCCATCCACTTAAGTAAGATTTTCCATACATTTTCAATACAGTAAACTCTTTGTCACAGTCTGTATTACTACCTGGAATTACCTGACCTCCTAGATTGTTTTTACTGTGTTTACTCTTTGGGTAGTAAAATTTAATGGATTTGGATAAATGTATATTGTCATGTATCTAACACTACACTATCACATAAAATTGTTTCACCATCTTACAAAATCCCGTTTTTCACCTTCATCTATACAACTGTCCCCCTTCATCAAACCTCAGCTACCACTGATCTATTTATCATCTCTAAAGCTCAATTTTTTCTAGAATATTACATAAATGGAATAATCTAGTATGCAGCCTTTTCAGATTGACTTCTTTCACCTAGCAATATGCATTACGTCTTTTCATGGCTTGATCACTCATTTTGAAAAGTCACTGAATAATGGTATGGATCTAAGCACAGTTTGTTTATTCATTCAGTTACTGAAGGACATCTTGGTTGCTTACAGTTCTTGGAGATTATAATAAAGCTGATATAAACATTCACATGAAGGTTTTTGTGTGGACATAAGTTTTCAAATCAGTTAGATAAATACCTACAAGCACAAATGCTGAATTGAATGATGAGATTATGTTTAGCTTGCAGACTATTTGGAACGGGAACAAAATAAGAAACCAATAGTGGACTGCACTCTTGTCCTGCTGGAAACCACACATACATGCCTATTATGCTGTCTTAAAAGGCCCTGAGAGGATTTACGTGAGAAAAAAGTGGAAAAGGATCAGCTTCAAAGAGGTGGTGAACAGAAATGTATTCTTGCTACCCTTTTAGTATGAAGACAAAGGCTGACCTTAAAACATACTTCCTGCAGGGCTTCAGACTACACAGGTCAGTCTCAAGACACTTTTCAGTTAACCGTCATCTTTCTCACATGAATTCTGATGGTCCAAATTCTACGTGATTTTTAATTTGCTACTTAAATTGCATAAAATTAAACAAAGTGAAAGGAATCCACAGAAGTATATTTTGGGTCATTTAGCAGACCGCTTTACACCACCTCAACTTTGCTAATCAACTCCATGCTCACGTTTTTATCTATTACCAGTCATAAGGTCAAATAATACTGTGGAACACTGAGCCAAACAGATTTCCCAAGAGTTTAGCAGAGTAGTAGTATTCATTTCTTGGACTGTCCCAAAGGGAGTCCAAAGAAAGAATATTTTTTCTTTCTTTTTATTGTTTAGAAGTGCTCTATATATTCATTCATGAGCAATTCTGTGGTACAGCGTAGGCAGTCACAGGATGCCTTTTGAAGAAGTATCAATGAGAAGGAATCCCTTACTTGCTGAGAGGATGGATCAAAAGATAGAAGCATTCATTACAGAGGTAGAATTCACACCTAGCACTAGCTATTTTTTCCCTCAGATTAGACTCATGCACATTTATGTTCTTTACATACCTAAAATAGTTACCTAGAATTTTTTCCTGGTAAGATTAGTTATGCAACCTTTGAGGCTAGAGGTCTTCCAAAAGCAAAAGTCCCTGTCAAGCTCTCTGTATCTGTTTCTATCTCTGTCCCTCTGCCTCTTTCTCTCTCTGTCTCTCTGTGTATGGATATCTGTGTGTATGCGCATACAAGTTTGCATATACGTACTCAAAGTTATGCCTGCACTATAGAAAACAGAAAGCAAACAACAAAGGTTGGCGTGGATACTATTTGAGGAAATCCTACTATGTGCTAGAAATTGTGCTATTTCCACATATTAATGCATTTTATCTTATCAGCAACACTGTGGGATAAATAATTTTATACATTTTATAATTTATCCCACAACACTGTGGGATAAATAGTTTTATATCAGCAACACTGTGGGATAAATAATTATTATAAAATGGACTCTAAAATGAATTAAGGAGGCCAGGTGCAGTAGCTCATGCCTGCAATCCCAGCACTTTGGGAGGCCAAGGTGGGCAGATCACCTGAGGTCAGGAGTTGGAGACCAGGCTGGACAACATGGCGAAACCCCATCTCTACTAAAATTACAAAAATTAGCCAGGCATGGTGGCAGGTGCCTATAATCCCAGCTACTTGGGAGGCTGAGACATGAGAATCACTTGAACCCAAGAGGCAGGAGTTGTAGTGAGCCGACGCACTCTAGCCTGGGAGATAGAACAAGACTTTGTCTCCAAAAATAAAAATAAAATAAATAAATAAAATAAAATGAATTAAATGATGCACTAAATGACATATAAAACTACTGGAAGAGATGAAATTTAGAGCTCAGTTCTTTCAGACTTCAGCGTCTGGTATCCTTTCACATCTGGTTAAATACAGTGTCAAGAATCTCCTGTGAAATTTACCTTAAAGAACATTTCATAGCATTATGGCTCATCTTAAACCCCCTTTGCACTGCCTTTTGGAAAAGAGCAAATTAGCTCAAATACCTGCTGATCTAGACAACATCTACATAATAGAAGAAAACGTTGTGATATTTCACAAAGTGTAATCCAGGTACTACCCATGTCAAAATTACCTGGGGTGATGATTAAAATGTTGATTCGTGGGTCAAAACCTACTCTGCAGGTTTTGACTTAATCTTAAAATTTGTCTATGATGCCCTCACAGCTTACTTTTCCAGTTTTCAAATAAACCGGCATGCTTTTCATTTTAATTGGGATACAAGTTGGTTTAGATACTTTTATTAAGTGGAAAATGAATTCTAATTTTTCCTTTTGTCAGGGGCTTCATAAATAAAGGCAGAAATAATATAAAAACCATAAATGTTCTGAGATGTCAAGAATGGAAGACAGTTGTTTTAAAAATTAATGTTATTTAAAACAAAGTCAAAATGTGCCAGAAAATGCAAAATATGGACCTACTAGTGGTGGAAAAGAGTTGGAAGAACAAGGTTTGTCTTGAAGTTGAGGAAGCATGAGGGAAGTGAGGGGTGTGTTGAAATACAACTGACACAGAAAGAGGTTCAGGACAAAATCATGATAAGGCAGAAAAAGCTCCAAGTACTGAAAGAAGCTGGTGACAAAAGCCCTTCCACCCTCAGGAAGTCAGAGAACTAGACCTCTGGGGCCTCCAATAAGTCCAGTCTTTTGGAGTACTGTCACTTATGAGTTTCTCCCTGGGAACCCTGATGAACTACACCATCAGGTATAGTTCTTAAGGGAGGGTGGGGGGGGGTGGCTGTGTGTTCAGTAGGACTAAATAACTTCTCTGACGGGGCATCCAGGCCTTTAGTATACAGCATACAGAAAAGGCCAGAGCTTGCCCAAAACAGAACATTGCAAAAAGAGCTGCACTAGGAATGCCTGTGACCAGGAAGGGCTAAAGATGAAAGTTCTGCCTTTAATTTTCTAGGAAAACATAGACTCAACAATTTGATAAAATTGAGTAAAAGAGAACTCCCTTCCTTGTTCAATTTAAAAAAAAAAAAAGGCAGGGCACAGCGGCTACTGCGTGTAATCCCAGCACTTTGGAAGGCCAAGGTGGGCGGATCACGAGTTCAGGAGTTCAATACCAACCTGGCCAATATGGTAAAACTCCATCTTTAATAAAAATACAAAAATTAGTCAGGCGTGGTGGCATACACCTGTAATCCTAGCTACTCAGGAGGCTGACGCAGAATTCCTTGAACTCTGGAGGCGGAGGTTGCAGTGAGTAGAGATCACACCACTGCACTCCAGCTTGAGCAACAGAACAAGACGCTGTCTTGTAAAAAATAAAAGAAAACAAACAAAGAAACCTTGCCATCATAACTTGCCACATCACAACCAATCTTCCTGCTCTCCAGTCTGACCCTTAAATATTCCAGAGATTTATCCCTTACAGACTTGATACCTGCTTGATCTCGGTTCTGATTCGATTCTGACCCAAGCTTGGAAGCTTCTAATTTGCATTTTCCACATTTCTATCTTGAAGGCTGTTACTCAGACTGCTTTGACCCTCAGCTTTGTGCAAATGGAGCCTCTGATGCTTTGGAAATAAAACAAGACCTTTCATTTACTTTAATGTCTCTTGCTGACAATTGATCCACTTTATCACTCAAATGAACTCTCCCTCCCACACCAAGGTCATGCTCTGACTCCTGTGTCTCCACCACTACCCTTCTTGCTAATTATTGTTTTTTTCTAGAAATTCTGCTACTGCTTCATTATTCTAATATTTCCAGTAGTGTAGAGAGCACAGGCATTTAGTTGAAAAGATTATAGAAAACAGGGGAACATCCATACCCCAAAGCAGCCAGGGAGGTTTTTAATATTTAAAAGAAAACTCAAGATGCTGAAGTCAAACTTTACAGCCTTCACCATTTTGCTGAGGGTCAGATCTATATGTGGACAACTGTGTTAAATTCAAGAAAAGCTGTGAATGGGATATATTTTCACATATACCTGACAAAGAGCCCTTTCTACTTTGTACAGTTTACAGAGATGGTAGAAATCTTTTATAAAAATGTGTTTTACCTTTGTTTATTATTCAAGATCACTATTGTGAAATTTAAGAGAAGGTTTAAGGAAGCAGATAGTTCCTTTTCCAAAAAGCCCAGAGAAGCCTAGTTTCAACAGAAGAAAAGAACTTCATGAATACTTTTAAAATTAAAATGATCAAATGGTCTAGGCAAACTAGGATGTGCTATTAGACCCACCGCAAAGTCTGGGAGGGCTTGTCTGTGACAGGTGGGGCAGGAAGTCCCATTGGGGAAAAAAAAATTAAACTTGTGACCTGCCTCTGTGTGGGGGTGATATGGTCCTTTTAATTTATTTTTTGGAGTGTGATAGCATCTCTTCAGATGGGAGATATGATGAAATCACAGGAGAGGCTGTTCCATGTGACTTCAAGGTTAATAAGAGGGAAACTTGGCAATGACAGGGCCAGCAGACAGGGAGAAAAATCTCTCCTTAAAGTTACAGATCGAAGGGTCGGAGTGATATCTATGTGACATTTCACCACTGATGTTCCTGATTAATTATCAACAATTCAAAAGAATATCAGTGTAGAGAATGGGAAGCTCTTGACAGTTAAAAGGGACATAACCTCATTAAATCTTTGGGATACAGCTTCTCTCAAGTCATTTCAGAGATGGGAAAAATGATCTCAAGTGTTTAAATCGGAAGGAAATTACATTAAATTCTTAGCATCAATGTGATTTTAAGAGCATTTGTTACAATAATAGCATTTGCCATACCAATTCTAACACATGTTCTAAAACATGTGTTATAAATTGATCAAATATTTATTGTAGGATTATTTGCAATAATGCAAAATTAAGAGTCTAGATGTCAATCAATGAGGATATTGCTAAATAAAATATGGTATATTCATGTTACAATTTACTGTAGCAGTTAAAGAATGAACTTGATCTATTTGTAACAAACACTTATACAGCTTTTGCAAGATGTCAGACTCTATTTTAAATGGTTTATGCATCTTAACTAATTATCACAACAAACCTGGGAGTATACACAAAGTAGAATACAAACCTACCGTATCCCAGTTTTACAGATGAAGAACTAACAGAAATATTAATAATTTGTTTAAGGTCTCACAGACAGTAAATCCAGGCTCTTAACAATATGCTTTATTTTCTTTGGTCTAGTTTAAACAGTATATGTCAAAAAATAATTTGATATTAAAAAGACAAGTTTAATCATACTAAAAAGCTACACCAGAGAAAAATAACAATATCTTAATACATTGTACTCTCCTTTGGATATATACTGGGCATATATGTATACACACATACACACACACACACACAGGCACACACACGCACACACACACGCACACAGAGGAGAGACAGATATAGAGAGAGAAAAAGTCAATCTACAATGCTGGTAAAGGGGGTTTGTCTTTCTCTTCAGCATTCTAATTCCTACATTAAGAATGTATCTATATATCTCTCATAAAATTGTGAAGAATTAAAGTAAAACAGAGCTGGAGTCTTCTTTCCAAAACAGAGGACAGATGACAAAGCACCTTCCACATCTTTTCCAAACTAAGTATACACTACTTAAGGGTCCTCCCACCAGCACCTTCCCCTTAGACCTTGTCTCTCACCACTGCCCCTGGCTAATCAAATCAGACACTGTTTTTCAAACACATGCTGCATTTCCCAAATCCAGGCTTCCACTCAGGCAGGCTCTTCTTCTGTTTATGAAAACTGCTTTCTCTTTCCAACACACTTAAGCCCACTTTGATGAAAGCCAGCCTTTGCTGGACCCATCCTGAATGCTAGCTCTTCAGGAAAGCCCCCAGATGGTGCTAAGCATTCTTCTGTCAAGTCCTCAAGGCTTTCCAAAGCTTCCATGTGGAACTCGAGTTCTGCCTTATGTTTTTGCAATGTCTTATATTCCATGTTGAGATGTAGCATCCCTGAGGACCAGCACTGGGTCTGGTTCCTTTTTGTGTAAACTGTTTAGTTAAGGAATCTCAATGAGTTGAGATATACATGGGAAATGATTTCACTTTTTTTTTTTTCAGTTTTGGCCCTCTAAATATGCTTCATCTCCCTGAAATGAAACTTTGGCTTAATAGCTAGTCCCAATTCTAAGCGCTCAGTCACTTGCATTTATTGAAACAGTCTACTTCTGGCAGATAGGTTGCTACCGATTTCTTTACAAAATGTCAGCCTCAAACTCAATTCAAAATTGTCTTTCCCAGTTCCTAACACGAGTTAGTCCCTGTGGCTCTGGTGGGTGTGTAAATAAGCAGGGGAAAAGAGGAGACCACATATTTTTTTCACTCCTGTTTCTCCCTTTCTTTTCTGACTCTTCTTCAGAGGTATAATATGGAAGACTACATGGACTACGCGTCTCTTGGGGGTGAGGGTGTCATCCTGATTCCGGTCGTTATTTTACTTGTTGATTGATTGGCCAGTGCCACTTGTTGTCAAAACTCTACAGTGTAGCAAGTGACCAAAAAGCTGATATTCTCATGGAACACTTGTATATGCACTTTGGGCAATCCTGGGGTGTCTCCGTATTATCTGGTTCTCTGAGATGAGTAATAAAGCTCTGATTCATATACGTCCATTGTCTTTATTGTCCACCACCAGGCATTTGGATACAGCCCCTTTGTGTGGAGTCTTCTCAGCAGGACTTTAGGTGGAGTGCCAGTAATAAGCCTACTCTCACCGCAGTGTCCTGGAAACATATGGGAAACTCACGTATGAATGCCACATTTTCTTTATCTATTGGTGCTGCTATAACAAAAATGCATCAAACTGGGTGGCTTAAATACCAAGTTTAAACACCAAACATTTCTTTCTCACAACTTTCAAGGCTTGGAGTCAGAGATCAAGATGCCATTTGATTCAGTGTCTGATGAGGCCCCACTTCCTAGTTCATACACCGCGATCTTGCCACTGTGACTTGACATGGCAAAAGGAAAGAAGAGATCTCTGGGGTTTCTTATATAAGAGCACTAATCCTGTGAGGGCAGAGCCCTCATGACCTAGTCACCTACAGAAGGCCCCGCTTCCAAATAGCCATCACCTTGGTAGTTAGGATTTAAACAGATGAATTTGGGAAGGGTAGGGGAGAAAACAAACATTCAATCTATAGCAGGTGTCAAATAGTAGGAGAGCAGGAGTCACTCTGAGGTTATCTCACAGTCCTGCTGTCTCCTTCCAAATATTTCTACTTCAGGTTGTAAAGAGTCAGATCAGTAGGACAGTTGGCCAAATCTCAACCAACTGCAGAATATATGAATCTATGCTTTCTAAATTTTGATCATTTCCCCTCACCTGGGAGTCTCAATCCTTTTCTTATAGTGATGTGTGTGTGTGTTTGTCTGTGTCTGTGTGTGTAGGCTGGAGGTGTCAGAAGCGAAGTGGGCAATGAATTGATTTTGTTTGTCTCAGAGAGCATCATTTCAGTAAATTTCTTTGGGAGATGTCTGATCGCCATTGGTGGTGGCTCTTGGAATGTGGAATCTGGTTACTTAGTACTTTTTGACCTGAGCTTCGAGTGTTCCTGGGTCTGGGACCAAAACGGCTACGCTATAGAGACTGCTGAATAGAATCCCTGAGAGGTTCCAAATGAGATGACGCCTGGGAGAAGACAGGGTCGGGAAAATGGACACACTATCTCTGGAGTGGTGTTGGGGGAGTTTCAGTAACAGATTCACTGCCTCCCCATTCCTTCCTGCTCACCATGCAAAACAGATCTCTCTCCCTACAAGTCTGTGTTTCCATTCAAGGAAACAGAATTTGAAAACAGCTGTGTGTCCTAAGGCCCAGCAGCAGCCATGGAGCCCACGGGGCTCTGAAGCGGATCCAGCCTGTCTCCTCCCACTGTCTCACATTGCCTCCCATTCCTCTCCAGCCAGCTCCACAGAAGCCTGGCACACTTGCGTTTGCCTTATTTGCACTTGCCTCTTGAAGGCATCCCTTTCTTGACTGTTCCCTTCCATACATTAGTTTTCTGTTCTCTGTTCATTTCTCTAGATCTGAACTGCAACTTGGTGGGGAATCTTCTGTTTCCTCAACAGCTGCTTGAGTGTACACCCCAGCCCAACAGGTGTTCACACACATTTTCAGATCCCCCCTGGTTTGTTTTTGCCTTTAGTTTCAACTTCACAGAAGTATCAATAAACTCATCTTAAAAGGTAAAGGCCTCAACAGGAGCCAAAAACCTAAAATATTGACAAATGAGCTAAAAACACCATGAATCCAGTAAGTTAAACCTGATGGTTCTGAAACATATGTTTCTTCTTTGACTATTCTACCTGTAATGGGAACCACAGAAGAGCTAGGGTACAGAGAAAAAGACAGCATAGCTACATTCACACTTTTCTATAAAACAGTCTTCTCTCCCTCTCAGAGACAAACACTTGGATGTACTAAGAACTATCCATGTGCTTACATCCATAGTCTCACTGGCACAGGCTTCTGTGCTCAATGACTCACAAGACCTGGTTGGAGGTTGGAGTGGGACTGCACAAGTTAACATTTACTCAGTGCCAATATGCCCCAGAAAGTCTACATACCACCCTGTAAGATGGATTCAGGCTCAGAGAGGGTAGGTAACTTGTCCAAGTCACACCCAGAGAAGCAGCAGAGGCAGAATTTAAATTCAGTTCTTCCCGATTCCACAAGCCATGATACTTTCCCATTACATTAGTGCTGCCTTCTGGGGTAGCAGGGTCAGCCTCTGAACTGTATTCCCAAATCCTATGCATATGAGAGTCAGTTGGAGAATCTTTTAAAATAAACATACATATTGAGGTCTTATTCCTAGATATGTTTAAGTCTTAGTTGGAGCTGTGGAAATCTATGTATAGTTTTAAAGTACCCCCAGGTGAGTCTGATCTGCTGATGGAGTTGAAGAACATTATTTTAAATTATCCACAGCAACAGTTGATAAGCACTGGTAACCATCATCTGGCTTATTTTTGATAACTCATTGTATGATTTTCAGTTGTAATGTTAACAAAACCTGTTTAACTTCCCTTGGTTTTTACTGCTTAAGAGTAGAGAAATGCATAAACATCATCTCTGCAATGTAACGGCTACCATCTATGCACCTCTCTACCCGCTAGCTTCTGTGGCTTTCCCATGGCTATGGCACTGTAGGGTCTATCCATTCAGTTTGTGTTTACCTTATCTGTGCCCTTTACATTTTTGTAGAGGTCAGCAGGTAGGAAGGTAATCATTTTAATCTGCTCTCACATAGCACCCTTTTAAAAAATCCCTCTGATCATTTTATCTGCCCTTGTTCAGACCTTTCCTAGCTCCATTTCCTCTCTTTTAAGGTTCATCAACCAGAACCACATATAGTGCAGATGAACGAAGGTTTTGTACAAGGGCATTGCCCTTGGTGTTCCTGGGGGATGCAGTGTAGTTATCCTAAAAAAGGCAAATCTCAGGGACTGAAACGTGAAATAGAACCAGAAATAAAAAGAAAGAGGAGATAGGCACATGAATAAAAATTCTCTTTTTACATTTTTCTGTCTCGGACTATTTATTTCTTCCCTTCCTTTTGCTTCTTAAGTGGAAAATGGGTGGGGATTGGATGACAGGACATTAGAGGAGCTGCAGTGGCTTGGGGAGGCAGAGATGCTCATTAATTCCAGCTGGTCCCTGGAGCAGTGGACAGGATTCTAGGCAAAATTGTTTTTGTTAGCATCTATTCCCCTTTTTAAGTCCATTACTCCTGGGTTTCTATTCCCTCCTTTGCCTTTCCCTACATTTCTTTAAGAGATCTATTGGCTGTCCAAAATGTACCCCAAATCACCATCTGCTCCCAAATTCTTGCCTTCCCTACTCCCTCCTAATCTCAAAACAAAAGTGCAAATTTGCAGAAGAAATTTTGCTGAGCTGGCAGCCCTCAGGAGCTGGTGATCTGATTATCTCATTAAAGCAATTTACTCTGAGTGTGAATGAGCCTTAACCCTTCCAGGAATCATATGAATTTTGAAAAGCATTTGTCAAACCTAAATAATCTATGATTGATCACATTTTGGGGAGCATTGGGATATGTCTAAGTGCAGGGGTAGGGAGGAGTCTGTTTTTAAGAGATAGCTTCTTGTTTATCATTTTTGCACACTTCCAGGCATGGGTGTTGTGTGTCAGGGAGTAGGAGGGGTTACATCAAGAGAGAAATGCATAGACACTGCATTACAGCCACGCAAGATGCATACTTGGTTAAGTAAAAACAGAGAGTCCTTTGGGGAAGAGAGGCAGATTAACTCATGACATCCCAATTTTTTCAAAATTTAAAATCTCATAACTGTGGAGGGGTATTTATGTTTTGAATGGACTCCCTGTCAATGCCTTTTCTTACCCACAGCACTAATTTCCTGTATCTTATTGAGTACTGATCATACCTTCCCGGAGTTCGTCAACAATTCCTTCTGTGTTTCCTTTTTTACACCGCTCCCCACAAACCTCAATGCCAACTGCAAAGGTGAATAGCAGTTTCATAGGATCTTTGCATTGGAAAGAACCTAAGAAATCACCCAGTTACATTTCTCATTTTAGTTTTAATAGACATCTGTCATTTTTGCAGCCCATTGTCTAGATGTCCTTTTTCCTGATAGAAGACTAGCCCGAATTATCTTTCAGAAACAACCCTTCCACACTGTCATCCAGGCAATTTGCTCGAGTTTGACCCTATTTTCAACTGGGGGAAGGGTAGGCCCTGACTGACTTTTGTAATGAAACAACTATCCCATACCCAGCTGACCACAGTAATTGGCTCAGGAGTGGGAAAGGAGGCCAATTATGAGTAAGGCAAATCAGGTTTGGAATTTTCATTCTACTGTGTATAAGAGAGGTCTTTCCTTGGACAGGAGATACAGGGTGGGAAATCTAGACATCTGTAGCCATTTGGCTATCATGAAACCAAGCTGCTGTCATGATGAAACCACAAGAAAGGAGGGAAAATGAATTTTGTGGGCATCATCAGAGCCCTGCATGCAGCCTCTGCAAAACTAAAGCTTGCTTAAGCCCATCACTTTTCGGCCAATACATCTCCTTTTTGATTTACATAGTTTTGAGCAAGATTTTCAATCACTTGCATCAGAGAGGAACCAAAATGACGGGCCTAAGTCAGATGGGGAATGGATTTAGTTCTCCTACAGCCCGCCACACAGTTTTCTAAACATTAGGAAATCCTTCTGCATATTTTACTCTCTGAATCTTATTTCCATTTACTCAAGTGTTTTATTGAAGGTTTTGTTTAGAGATAATCAAAATTTCTTTCATTCTGTTATCCTTCAGGTAGTCGAACACAGTCTGGCTCATTGTACCTAGGTCTTCAGTTTGTCAGTTCTGTGGGAACAACATCTTGAGTTATTACAACTTTTGTTTATATGGCAAGTTGCCACCTCATGAAAGACACGTATTGTTGCAGTTGTTATTTAAGTGTAGTCCCTGTAATGCAGTATCACAGGACCATGTCGGTTTACAGCTCTGTGGCATCCCTCCATTCCTCACCCCCATTAAAATGCTATTGTTATTTATGCAACCTAAGTTACAGTCCTTTTTATTACCTACTGTATCACTACTTAGTCCTCACAATAACCAGAAAAATGTTTTCATTTTAAATGGCAGGCCCCTTCATCTTTTATTTTCAGGATAACATTTTTATCATAAAATTAATACATGTATGTTATGGAAAATTAGAAGACATACATAAACACAAAGAAGAAAATTTTATTCCTAAAATTATCAACCAGAGAAACCACAGACACTCTCCTGGCTAGCCCTTCACACATTTTCTTTTCAGGTATTTGCATATCTATATAAGTATAACATTTATTTTGTAAAAATAAAGTATATGATATTCTTCACAGTCTTTTTAACTGCTTTATCATTGATATAGTCTCATGTGAATAGGGAAATACCACGTATTTTCAATGGATGTATAGTATTGCCTTATGGCCAGGGTATAATTTGACCAACTGACTATTCATGTTATTGTTTGTTTTTTCTGTCAATAGATATTTTCTGGATTATTTTCTTTGACTAATTCTCTCTGATAGAATAGCAAGTTTAAAGATTATGAATATTATAGAGGTTTAGTTGTTTATTTTCTAATTTCCCTCCATGAGGATTAAACTAATTTATCAGCCCATTAACACCATGAGGTGTCATTTAAACAACAACAAAAACTACTATCAGGACTTGCAACTGTATCATCTCGATTTTGGCCAAGAGTTCAGCCTGTCAGGATTGTTTTAAGTCTTCATTCTCTTATTAATGCATTATTGATATTCACCTCTTGTCACATTATTATTTATAATGGACAAGTTACTTCTATAACATAGTTAGTAACAGATACAAATCTTGAGCAGGGTCATGCCTTGTTAAGGTTAAACACTTTGAGACCTCTTTCCAGATTCAAGATAATTTGCAAGTTAATATTATTTGGATTGTTATATCTCTTTTACTATAACCCAACCCATATTTTCATCTTCTCCACCAGATTTGGTGGCTTGACAGAAACCTAAAATCAAGATATATCTTGTGGATTTCCCTACCACATCTCCAGCCAGCTTTCCTTTGAGATTAGAATTAAGCCCAAAGTTACAATTCCTCCATAACATCTCCTACCTTAGGAAAGATGAAACTGTCAGCAAAGTAAGTCAGGTCAATCATTTATCAGAGTCTGCTTTTAGTAGATATTTCAGTGTGAATTCCCTCATCTAGACCATATATAAAAGTGTCAAAACTGGCCCTGGGAGTGATTCTTCTGAGTCTTAATTATTAGCCTTTCCCTACATATAGAAATGTATATGTATTCCTATATCTTCTCTTCTTCTGACTTCAAATCCAATCTCCTATTATAAATTATTTCCTCTACCTCCATAGTGATTCATTTTAATAGTGTATATCACAGGAAGATGGTAATAACTTCTGATGTTCTAAAAATTCTCTGAAAATCCTTAAGAATGTGAGTTTATAAGAGCATATGTTACTACACAATGGAGATTTTTAAAAATAAAAAGCATTAAGCGCTAGAGATAAGGACTGTTTGGGGATATTCAAACTGGAATAGGAAAAAGACAGGCCTTACACAAATAATTTAGTGACATAGCCTTAGTTTGTTCTTTTATCTACCAAGTAGATGAATATTTGCCATGTGTACCTCACAGAGGTTCCAAGAATATCAAATAAAAGCACACACGCAGGGTGTGTATGTGTCATCATGAAGCACCAAATAATGTATAAACATTAGCATATTTAATAAAAATGTATGAGTAAAAAATACCTCATTTAATCCTCAGTGATGTCGAGGTCTGTATCTCAGTTTTCAGCAGATGCCAATACTGAGTCTCTAAGAGTTTGCCGCAACACCAAGGATTATATGGCAGATTTGTATACCCAGTCCCAGCTCGTAAGGTTCCGAATCAATGGTCATTTGACTTAATGGGTTGTGAGGTATCTGGCTGAAAGTCATTCCCTACTTATCATAAACTATTAAAGTCTGGAAATTTAGAAAATAAATATAATTTAGAATTATATCCGATTTTGAATTATATAAAATTGTATCTTCAAAAAAAATAAATAAAATTGTATCTTTAGTTACATCACTATCACTCATTGGTATCTCATGCTCTTTCCAGAGTGATATAAAATGGGGGTGGAGGTACAGCTAGCATGAAATTAATTATTTATGCTTCACATCCAGCCTTTCCGAGGTGCCTACAGGGAGCAACAGATACTGATGCCACTTTGATAATTATGTTGACTATGAATTATTGCAGTGCCTGACTTTACAATAAACGTTGTGGTGTTTTTTGGAAATCTGGGTATGCCTTTGGGTGTGTTGAGCATATGAATGTCATCTGTCATATGCGTCACAGCAGAAACAGTGGCTGGTGATGCTGGACAACATCAGTCTGCAACTCCAGAAGAGGTATAAAGGAATTTATATACTTCTTAAAAGATTTTCATCTCCTCATTGAGCTATCTGATGTGTGAGATTATCTAACCCTCCAAGGGCAGGAAATTTCATTATTTTAAGATTTGAACCCATATAACTTGACTTACTCTGTTTTCATAAGGGGGCTCCTGTAGTAATCCCTCAGCTACTTAGATCTCTTTTAATTAAGGTCCTTAAAACAGAGGAAATACTTTTTATAAAGTGGAACCTTGGTAGTAGAAAAGCAAGTTCAGATGCTGGAAATGTCGGAGATTTCACAGTTATGTTGAACAAAAGCAAACAGGCCAGTGAAAATAAAGATGCAGGGAGACCTACAGGTAGAGAAGCAGATGTCAATCCCAGCTTTTGGTGACCTGCTGCATTGAAAATATTTAATTTGAAATGCCACATCTTGTCTTGTGAGATCCCCCTTAAACAATGACTGTTTGTTGAAACAGGCCATGGAGTTCCTTAGGGGTATTTCTGGAAAGGCAATTCTGGTTGCTAATATAAATTTTCAACAATGGGTATAGTTTAATGAATCAACTAAAGGTTACTTTTGCTAAACCACACATAATTTAAAAGATACTACTGATTTCAGGAAACACACTTATATTACCAGAGAAGGTGGTGTTACACACAGATGAAATTTTCTGTATAATTAAAGCCCAACCACGTTTTGTCAAGATCCACAACAGTATGTAAGAGTGGCTAACTCTACCTAAATTGGTTGCAACTGCAATAAACCTTAAGCTCTTGTTTCTGCTCTGACAGTAAGCAATCTGACAGCAAAGAATAACGGCATGGGCTGAAAAACCTGATAACCAAGTCTAAACAAATCATCTCATGTAAGAGTAATAGGTTGTGAAAGAGAGTTTGAGGAAAGAAGTCCTGAAACACTGATACACGTATAGCCTGCAAGACTGTCAGTGTAGAAAGAAGATCTTTGTAGTCACAAATAAGAAGGCCACTCCATGTTGTCTCAGATATTACACAGTCAATGTCTCTGCCCATGAAAAATCCTGTTGATTCTGTCCCCAATTGAGAACTGACTCTTCCTGCTATAGTCAAGGTGGATAAATTTCACCCCATCTCTCTCTCACCCAAACATGGGGGAGAGTTTCCCAGGCAGATCTAAAAAAGCAATGCTCAATAAAATATTCAGGGCAGCAGTTGCATACATAACTTCAGAGTCTGTTCTCAAATTGCCAAAGAATATGTGCTCCACAAAAATAAGAGAACTCATCTTTGATCTCTAATCAGTGGAAAGCATAACGCGACTTTTCTTAATCTACAGGTGGTGAGAAATCTTTAAAAGACCTGAACTCCGATTAACTACTGAAGCCAAGCTTAGGTTTCTCTGCAATTAAAAATAGGGACCCTGGCCAAGCACAGTGGCTCAAGCCTGTAATCCCAACACTTTGGGAGGTCGAGGCAGGCAGATTACCTAAGGTCAGGAGTTCAAGACTAGCCTGGCCAACATGGTGAAATCCCATCTCTACCAAAAAAAAAAAAAAAATTAGGCAGGAATGATGGTGGGTGCCTGTAATCCTAGCTCCTCAGGAGGCTGAGGCAGGAGAATCACTTGAACCCAGGAGGCGGAGGTTGCAGTGAGCTGGGATCCCACCACTGCACTCCAGACTGGGCGACAGACTCTGTCTCAAATCAAAACCAAAACCAAAAAACAGAGACCCTTACTCAAAGAAGTAATCATCCTGGGCATATTCTGGAAGACAAAGGAGAATTAGCAGAACTAATACATCACTAGGCATGGTAGCACATGCCTGTAGTCCCAGCTACTCGGGAGGCTAAGGCAGGAGAATCACTTGAACCCAGGAGGTGGAGGTTGCAGTGAACTGAGATGGTGCCACTGGTGACAGAGCGAGATGCTGTCTCAAAATAAATAAATAAATAAATAACCAGGAGCACAGCAAACACGGCGTACTATAGCCATTTCAGAGAGAGGGAGAAGAAATTAGACTATCAGAAACGCATTGCATATTTCATATTGCCTATTGCATTTCATTGTGCTTAAATTAGTGGTATAATAAACTGTATTAAAATTAATTCGATAGTATGCATTTAGTCTTTGTACGATCCCAAATTGAAGTTTCCCAGCAGGTATTATAATACTATTGTCAATGACTGAACCAGGGGGCACCGTAAATGACAATTGCAGTTAAGGTTCTGGCATGCAAAGAAGGTAGGAGTGCAATCACCTCTTACATGTATGCCACACGCAAGCTAACACAGCTCATTCATGTCAGTCCAATAGGTAAAACAATTCATGGTTTTCTTACAGGAGTTGTATTTTTGCTTCCTTTAGAAATAAGTGATGTTGTAAAAGAGCAATTATTACTTGATATTAAAAAAAAATCTCCGCTCTAAGTATAAGCACTTGAGTTTTTGAAACTGAGAAATCAGAATGGACCAACTTGATATGTAACAAATGATAATATTTGATAACAACAATGTTACGAAGTATCAGGACCTTACTCCTTCCTCAATGACTTTATCTCATTTGTTTCTAGTCTCTTTCCTTATTTACACGCATCCATGGTTAAGCTGACTTTTGCCCTTTGCAGAATGCCAAGCAAATTTAGGAAAAACATATGCAATTGGTTTATACCTATTTAAATTTTAAAATTTAAATAATCATCTTTTCATTTAAGTAATCATTTCATCAATTCTTGAAAAAAAGGTTCTAGCTTTTAAGAGTACTACAAATTACTTAGGACTTGTTCGAAGCTCAGTCAATACTGAGATACTCAGAGTCACAAAGACCAAATTGGTACCATCTTCATTGTATTTCATTATGCATTCATTACAGGTTATACCTGTCTTTCTCATAGCACACTACACTTATTCATCATGACTCTATATCCACCTAAGAGAGCCCCCATTTAATATTTCCCACACCTCTGTACAGCCTTGGCTCCTCTGTCCTAGAAATCACTCAAAAAGATAACGTACTTTATATCAAATTAAACTTTTTCATGGGCTAGGGGGTAGGAAGAGGAAGATTGATTATGACAAGCTACCGGTGAAAAGTTTTATGATATCCAGAAATTGACAAAATAGCCATAAAATGTGTCAAAGTCACCACATAGAATTAACACCAGTATAATTATTTAATCATAAAATAATTTAGTGCATAGTACATGCTTTCTGTTTCTCTCTCTCTCCCCTCTCTCTCCCTGTTAGTTGACAACAGGATTATGTAGGGTTCTTTTCTTTCTTTTGTATCCATTTGACGGTGACAGAAATTGAAAACTTTAGTGTAGCCTAAGATTACTGAATAAGGAACACAAACAAACACATACACATATCCTCAAACACAATCACTAACATTATTTTGCAGGAAGACAGGTTTCCAGATGGCCTTGGCTAACCCAGCTCTTCCTACCCTGACTCTTGTAGCTCTTGGAATAACTGTAGGATATGTCAATAATGAAATGTCCTCAGATAATAAGGAAATGTCTGGAACATTCCAAGCTATGTCCTTTTTCTTCCTAGAACTAAATGTCCTACATTGCTTGTGCTCAGTGAACAAGGTTGTGCCAAGGATATAAAACCCAGGGCAGAGTGTCTCTGGTGTCCCTCAGCTACAGTGTGAAGTGGGCATAAGCAGACAAGACACTTCCTACCCTGGGCAGCCTCCCTGAGACCTGGGGGACAAGCTTGCCATGGACTTTCGGTTTCTATTTACTATTTTTTTTTTTTTTGAGACAGAGTTTCGCTCTTGTTACCCAGGCTGGAGTGCTATGGCGTGATCTCGGCTCACCGCAACCTCCGCCTCCTGGGTTCAGGCAATTCTCCTGCCTCAGCCTCCTGAGTAGCTGGGACTACAGGCACGCGCCACCGTGCCCAGCTAATTCTTTGTATTTTTAGTAGAGACGGGGTTTCACCATGTTGACCAGGATGGTCTCGATCTCTTGACCTCGTGATCCACCCGCCTCGGCCTCCCAAAGTGCTGGGATTACAGGCGTGAGCCACTGCATCCGGCCTGGTTTCTATTTACTCTTGCTGTCTATCTGTGAGTAATAAATTTGCTGTGCCTGATGTGTGTGTGAGCATTCTGTCTCATCAGACTTGAGAACCTTTGCATATTTATACACAATTACTTAAATACTGTTGAAGCATTTTAGGAACATTTAGAATAAATCAAAGTATCAATTAACACATATCTCATAGGGCAAAAGGTATTATCGGTCAATAGCAAGGCTAACTTGTTTATGAGAATCAAATCTTGTTGAATTAATTTAATTACTGTCTATAAATGACAAATTAATGTCACAGATTACAGGGGAGTGACAGAGATGATCCTGCTTGACATCATCAAGACCTGGGCCTGCATGAAATTTCTACAAAAGGAGCTAAATTTTAAATCATTTTGCTTTGTTCTTTCAACAGTGTCCACAAGTTGTAAAATTTCATAACTAAAAGCCGAGCCTCTTTACAGGGAGGATTGCAACAGGCTGCAAAACTGAAAACGGCCAGTTTCATCAGAAAGAAGGTGTATCAATGTTAATTAAGCATTCATTAGAAAGAAAGGCTAAGTGAGCCATGGGAAAAAAAAGAGTACAATCTAACTATTGGTAATTTAGAAAGTCAAAATAACCTGCCTTGATTAGAGTTAAGGGTCAGTTTCAGGGGAGGAATACCGAAAAAACAGCAAACAGAGGGTTTTATTTTTCTCCTGCTTTTTATATTTTTCATTTGAGACTTCAAGAGCAGTTGTGCAAAAAGACTGAATGAGTATTTCTAAAAGGTCAGTGTGTAGTAAGAAAGGAATCATGATGCGAGTTTAAGATTTCCTCACAAGAACTGATTAAGAAGGCTATTGTAAGAAAGCTAATTAAGACACAATTAACTCAGCATCAGGTGGAGCAGCTGGTGGGGATTTTCGTAGCAAAGCCTGAACTAGCTTAGGTGTCCCACTGTCAATGGCATAGGCCAGGGGCTCCCAGCTTTCACAAAAAGATAAGAGGAAATTGTAATTCAGGTCTGGGAAGGAATCCAAGGGTTTGATTAAGTTAAGTGATAATTGATAATTGCTGAGGAGAAATCAAAACTATCTAAGTGTACTTAAAAGTAACAATATGTACAGACAGTGCCTTATAAACTGCAAGGAGCAGCCACTTTTCGATTTGTTAATTCATATCATTTTAGCATTACATCTAAGATTTATCTAAAATAATCTAAAACTTATCTTGCTTTTGCAAAATATCCTGTGTGATTGGAACTGAGCATCACTTCTAGGAACCCTATTTTCAAACCAAAGGTCAGTGACTACTGCCTCAAACCTGATGGAGGCAATTCAAGCGGCTCTTCTGGTCTGTGGCACTTACCTTTCAAATTTGAATTAATTATTTGTTCATAAACACGTAAGAAAACAGCAGGTAAAAATGCTTGGCTGAACTTGGAGGTAAGAAGACAAGAAAATTACTCAAGAAAAAGCAACTAACAGAGCTACAGTTCATTATCAGGAATTTCCCACTGATGGAAAAAACAGACCTGAACAAAGAAAAGATATGAAGCAGAGAAAATAGTGTGAGGGTGGGGGTGGGGATGTCTAGTGATAATGAACAGAGCAAAAATAAGATGAAATTGTAAGTTGAAATAGTTTTAAATGAGGAAATAGAAGTTTGTCAACTTAGTTGTAATAAATATGGTACATATACACCATGGAATACTACACAACCATAAAACATTTTGAAACATCATATCCTTTACAGCAATGTGGATGCAGCTGGAGACCCTTATGCTAACTGAACTAACACAGAAAGAAAAGATCAAATATCACTTATAAGTGGGAGCTAAACATTGAGTACACATGGATATAAAGATGAAAACAGCAGACACTGGAGAATTTAAGCCGGGGGAGAAGGGGGCAAAACTGGGTACTATGCCCACTACCTGGGTGACAGATTAACTCATACTTCCAACCACAGCATCACAGTATATACTTCTATAACAAGCCTGCACATGCACCCAAATTCTAAAGTAAAAGTTGAGGCTGGGTGTGATGGGTCACGCCTGTACTTCCAGCACTTTGGGAGGCTGAGGTGGGTAGATCATGAGGTTAGGAGTTCAAGACCAGTCTGGCCAACATGATGAAACCCTGTCTCTACTAAAAATGCAAAAAATATTTAGCTGGATATGGTGGTGGGTACCTGCAAGTGTAGCTACTCAGAAGGCTGAGGCAGGAGAATCGCTTGAACCCAGGAAGTGGAGGTTGCAGTAACCCAAGTTTGCACCACTGCATTCCAGCCTGGGCAACAGAGGGAGACTCCATCTCAAAAAATAAAATAAAATAAAATAGAATAAAATAATAAAATAAAAGTGGAAAAAAATAATTATCTACACAGGGTCTGAGAGAAAGAGGGTCTTAAATGTGTGTCCAGTCTTGTAAGTGCATTGGAAGTCTATGCTAATAATAATTTGAGTCTAATCAACATGTACTTGGTATTTTGTGCAAAAGTGTTGATGAAATAGAGGAAATTTGCATTCTACTGAAAAAAAGGCTTAAGAGTCAATGCATTTTACTTCTTCAATAATAGCTTATATTGAATAAGCACTTCCTGCTTTATTTAATTAATACTTTATAGGTGTTATCTTACATGAGTTTTTGGCCAAATTTTCATGGTAGGTACCATTTCACCTCCATTTCACACCTTGAGGAAATATAGGCTTAAGAAAACAAGCTACTTCAGCATTACACAGTTAGCAACCAGTGCTGCTACAAGTTTACTTGTATTTTTAAAAAGTAAAATTTGCAAAGAAACAAGTGGTTTGTAAGTGGCAAAATTAAATTTTTGTGTTGTTTAAGAACATGATCATTATATTTAATTTTAAAGTCAATTTGTCAGAGTTCAAGAAATACTGTGAATTTTTATTGAAATTACATTACATTTAAAATTTAATTCAGGAAGTTTTTTATAACTTAAGACATTAAGATTTCTCAACTATACACATATCTAATTGTATCATTTTAATTGTCTATAGTATGTCCTTTTTAATATTTAAAATTTTCTTCATAAAGGATGTGCTTATTTTTAGTATTTATTTCTAGGTCATCTTACAGTTTGTTTTTATCATGAGCTGTATAATTTTCACTGGTTACATTTTGAATTAGTTTTTGTTGTTGTAGTGGAACACATTTGATTTTTTTCCTGTTGATTCTCTAAGTTAAAAATCATCTGTCTACTGATGTCCACACTCTTAGGCAAGCTCCAGAGTCATCACTCTTTCATTTATCAAGTAATCTTTGAAGCAAGACTGAAAACCCATGAAGTATAACTATGCTATGCAGAGTAGTCAGTAAAACTAGTGAAGGAAGGCCCAGTCTTCACCCATCCTTAGTAATTAATGCCTGCATAGTAATTTAGGGGAAAGTGGGCAAGCATCCTAAGGCTCAGAAAGAACAAAATGCTATCAAAACACACACACACACACACACACACACACACACACACGCACATGCACACACACACACCCCCCCCTTCATGCAAGCAAGCACCCACGCCTCTAACTTCATCAAATCTTTCTGGAACTCCTCTTCATTCTTTTTTTTTTTTTTTCAAAGTTTTTATCTTAAGTACACATTAATAAACTGTATGAATCAGAAGTGCACAGCTTGAATCTTTAGAGGGTGACAAGGTCCATGTAACCAATACTCAGATTAATAAACAGAACTTTCAGAAGTCCCTACATATTCTTAAATTCATGACAGTCTATCTAACCAAGACATAAAACCTAGAATCTCTCCTTTACTCTGTCCTGTATATATCTGCATACAACTAACACCAACTCATGTGGATGGTACCACATGTCCATCATATCCATCACCTTTTTCCTACTTCCAAGCTCACCTCTCTCCTTACTGGAGATATTGTAACAGGCGCTTGCCTGGCCTTCCCAGTCTCCATTGCTGTTCCAGTGTTGTTTTTCTCAAATCCATCATGTACACTTACTGCTTGTATGCTGTCTCCTGCAAGAAGCCTTCCTTGAACCTTCCAACAGAACTCCACTGCCACTCTCCTGTCAGCCACATCCTTACTCTATCATTCATTTGATCACTGTTTGAAAATACTTATATTTATGTCTGTTTCTTCAAGAAAATTTCATTCATAGTTATACACACAATGTTCAGTAGACTGACATCTAGTCATCAGGTGCTTATAGAACTAAACACAAAGGGTTACCTGCCTGTCCTTCATTTAACAGTCAATATTAGCTGGTACACACCTGTAATCCCAGCTATAATACTTGAGAGGCTGAGGTGGGAGGATCGGTTGAGCCCAGGAGTTCAAGACTAGCCTAGGCAACATAGCAAGGCCCAGCCTCAAAACTGAAACCCAAAAATTACACAGACAATCCTGCATTACTTTTTTCAGATCAATTAAATAAACGTTGTGTTCAGGTTTTTTTCCCCTCTTTCCAGGACACCTTTTTATCTCTATTTCAATTTGCTTTTATCTGGAAAAATTCTACCTGCTGAAAGGGGTGACATAAGGGTTGTACGCTTTGGTTTATGGCCTCAAATAATGAGTGAGATTGATCCTTAACTGGATGAAAGCAAATGCTCTAGCAGGGGTATAGAAGAACAGGGTGTTTGTGGCTATGAGGAGAGGGAGGCCCATGGACATTCTCATAATTACAGTTTTAAGAATACATGCAAGGGAATTTAGGTTTGCAGTGACATTTTTAGTTCTGCTTTATACAGAGTCACTATAGGTCCTTATTAAATTAAGAACCACAGAAGGGTCATTCCTGATACAGAAGTCTTTTCTGTAGTTCACAACAAGTCTAACACACAGGTTCAAGTACTTCTCCCTATTACTACTGCACAGTTACACAACATTCTGTGGGTTTTATTTCTTTTTCTTTTAATAATCTGTGATGAGGGAAAGAAAGAAACACTTCAGAAATGAAAGATGAGTTTCCTAAATCATAAAGATGAGCTTTGTAATCATTTTCCTTTAAGCAAGGAATTAAAGGATAATAAAAGCCCTAATTAAGGACCTTGTTAGCTTAACTAGATTTTCACATGCAAAACACGGTTATGAAGTGCTGCTATACAATGAATGGAGATGCCTCCTGTCCACAGCAAACCCAAAAGGAAGCATTCCTGCCAGGATTTTTGTCTTGCTTCTATCTTTCTGTCCATGAGGGATCATTTTGTTTCTCTATGAGCACCAACTCTCTTCACCCTGACCACGATTCCTTCTTCTCCTTTTAGTTGTCCGGTCTTTCTGCTTTCTTTCATTGTCTTTAGAATTTTGCCATGATTTGCGCATTCATTTATTAATTCAACTCGCATTTACTGAGACTTCCATTTGAGCCAGGGACAAAGCCAGTAGATGGGGAAGCACAGATTAACATAGCATGTTCTTTTCTGTCTTCCTTACCCTCTGGTCCATTCATTCATCATTATCTTCCTATGTACTTACTTCTCTGAGTCCTTTCTCTGAGAGCAAAATACCTTTTCTAGGGTGGGATTACAACCTCCCACTTTCTTTCTCAGCTCTCTTCCTCTCATGCAATAACCTAATACTGTGTGGGCCACTTCTGAGTTACCCAAGTCCATAGTTAATATTACCATATGATATTATTGGGTTATTCTATACCCTCTATAATCACTGCATATTAAAAGAAGTCTTTAATGAAAACAACAGTTCTACTGGCTAGGGCTGAGACAACTACAAGCAAAATTATTCTCTTTGAGAGTCTGGGAAAACGGCGACAACATATTCTCATCCAATAAAATGAGTACTTCTAGAAATAATGTTTAACCCAATAAGCATTATAGAAATCCCTGGGAGAGAGGCCAAACATTCTGAAATTATTTTACATAAAATTCTTGTGTTTAACATCGAACTTAAAAAAGGAAGAGGTGGTTTCACAGTGTAAGTCCTGAGATTTAATCTAGGCTTATTGAATAAGAATCTCCTGCAGGTGGGGCTTGTGAGTTTGAAAATTTTTTTTAAATACCTAGGGATACTCAAACACTAAACTTTCAGAAACTATTGGATTGAGTTTTGAAGCCAGAAAATTTTGGTGAAAATCCCAGCTCTACATTGACTCCCTTCTTTGAACTTTGTAAAGCAAGATAAATAATATCTGCTTTATGAAGTTGTTGTTAGAATTAAATAATGTACTTTATGTAAAGTATCTAGTTCATAAAGAGCTAGATATGCAGCATTTGCAAACTTAGTGTATAAAATATAAAACAACTAATCAATTAAAAATATTTTCTAGGCATATTAACAATAAAATCTCTATTTTTATATTATTAAATAACAGTTGGTTCTTATTGATACTTTCTTGTCAACGTTGTGAATTAAAATAATACCATACCGAACTAAAACCAGAAAAAACAAATAGAAAATTTCTTTGAAAATAAGTAAAACTGACTAATGAAATTATTTCACCAATTAAAGTAGAAAAGATGAACTACACAAGGAATACAGAGTTGCATTTTTGTTTTCCTTGGCCAGTTTTTTTCTTACTGCTGTTAATAACAGTTGGGTGCCTATAATGCACTGGCCTTGAAAAAGAGCAGAAGTAGAAAGTGCCTTGGCCCACAGGAGGTACATTATTGATCCAGAAAAGGCCTTATTGAAGATGTGAGCCTAACAGAAGAAGACAGTCAGTGGGAGGTAGTTCTAGAATTCTTGGTTAGTAGAAATGGGACAGTGTTGGAAGTGAGAAAAGGGAGAATATGGAAGTCAGAAGGAATATAGATTCATTCTTTCCAGCACTATAAGTGGCAAAGCCAGACAGACACTGAAGCCATGAGGTAGAAAGTGGCAAATTCAAAAAGGGGCAGAAATGTGGACTATTCTAGAATATTTTATTTTAAAGAATGAGAAGGTGTTTACTGAATGAATAATGATAAGAAAGTAAGAGAGTTATTAAGTAAAACTAATGAACGCATTCATAAATGCAAAAGATTGTACTGATACCCAATTAGCACTTAAATGCATAATATTCAGTGCTCTACTGTGTATGTGTGTGTGTGTGTGCGTGCGCACGCGTGCACGTGCATGTGCGTGTGTGTTTGGTGAGGCTTGGATACAAGGATAAATAAGACCAAATCTGACCTCAAGTGTTTGGAATATCAAGAGTAATAATAATTCAGACATGTAGCATTTGAAAACCCAGTATATTAGATATAAAACAAGTCATAGCAATTCAATATTTATCACATTATTAAGTCCAAGAACAACAGGACGTATTGGTTTTCCAAAGCACCCATTTAATATTTTTATGTTTTGAAATAATAACTCTAATCAATATTGAATTTTATTTTACTTTAATCTGTTTGGATATTTAGTAACATAAGAAAGCTAGTGTGAAATGATTGTCTAAGAAAAATGCCATGTGTCGGCTTGAAGGTCAAATGTATCTTCCTTGCATATCCTGAAATAGCAGCTTCTGCTTCTGCTCTTTAACCAGTCCTCTTGGTGAGAAATGGTTTTCCTAAGATTTCAAGGTCTCATTATATGCCAGCCAAATTTGCTGAGCTATAATTTTCTTTCTAGTCACTTAGATTTTTTTTAAATCAAACTTAGCCAAAGAAAACTTAAAAGTTTAAGTTTTTTTTGCAGAAACAGAAAACCAACTACCTCACACTCTCTCTTATAAGTAGGAGCTAAACACTGAGTACATATGGACATAAAGACAATAATAATAGATGCTGGGATTACCAGAGAGGGGAGAGTGGGAGGAGAATAAGGGCTGAAAAACTATTATCCTGTGCTGTGCTTACCACCTGGGCAATGGGATCATTCACACACCAAACCTCACAGACACACAATTTACTCATATAACAAAAATGCACATGAACCTCTTAAGCCTAAAATAAAAGCTGAAAAAATAAAAAAGTGAATTAATTTTAAAAATAATTAATGTTGTCTAAAATTGAAGAGGCTGGGAATAATAGTTCACAACTGTAGTGCCAGTGCTTTGGGGGGCTTAGGTGACAGAATCACTGAGACTAAGAGTTCCAGCCTAGCCTGGGAAACAGAGCAAGACCACTGTCTCTACAAAAATAAAAATAAAAATAAATTAGCCAAGCATGGTAGCCCATGCCTGTAGTTCTAGCTACTTGGGAGGCTGAGGCAGAGGGATGGCTTGAGCCCAGGAGTTTGGGGCTGCAGTGAGCCATAATTGCACCACTGCACTCCAATCTGGCACAATAATACTATAAACAGACACTCTATTATTAGAGAGTAATATTTACTAATACTCTTTAAAATGATAAATAAAATTTACTGGCAACTTGCTATATGACAGAAACTGTGCTAAGCACTTTATTAATTTCATTTACATCTCCCAACAGTCCTAGGAGGTAGATATTTATACGGTTTGGAGCTGTGTCCCCACTCAAATCTCACTTTGAATTGTAATAATCCCCATGTGTCAAGGGTAGTACCTGGCGGGAGGTAACTGAATCACAGGGGCAGTTTCCCCCATGCTATTCTTGTGAAGTGAGTGAATTCTCACAAGATTTCAGTTTTATAGGTATCTGGCATTTTCTCTGCTTGAGCGCATTCGCTCTCCTGCCGCCCTGTGAAGATATGCTTTCCACCATGATTGTAAGTTTCCTGAAACTTCCCCAGACATGCGGAACTGTGAGTCAAGTAAACCTCTTTTCTTTATGAATTACCCAGCATGAAAATGGACTTCATAGCAGCATGAAAATGGACTAATACAGATATTGTCTTGATTTTACAGATGAGAAAAACTGAGGCAGAGAGTGGTTAAGTCAATGACCAGGTTGCACAGACATATTGCTTCTTTTTATCTAATTTATCTAATAAAAAAATAAATGCTTAAGTCTTTAATCCATCTGGAGTCAATTTTAGTGTAAGGTGTCAGGAAGGGGTCGAGTTTCTGCTTTCTGCATATGGCTAGCCAGTTTTCCCAACACCACTTATTGAACAGGGAATCCTTTCCCCATTGCTTGTTTTTATCAGGTTTGTCAAAGATCAGATGGTTGTAGATATGTTGTGTTGCCTCTGACACCTCTTAAACATAAGACCTAGCACCATAAAAACCCTAGAAGGAAACCTAGGCAAAACCATTCAGGACATAGGCGTAGGCAAGGACTTTATGACCAAAACACCAAAAGCATTGGCAACAAAAGCCAAAATAGACAAATGGGACCTAATCAAACTCCACAGATTCTGCACGGCAAAAGAAACAGTCAGTAGAGTGAATCGGCAACCAACAGAATGGGAAAAAATTTTTGCAGCCTATCCGTCTGACAAAGGGCTGATATCCAGAATTTACAATGAGCTAAAACAGATTTACAAGAAAGAAACAAGCAAGCCCATTCAAAAATGGGCGAAGGATATGAACAGATACTTTACAAAAGAAGACATACATGAGGCCAACAAGCATATGAAAAAATGCTCATCATCACTGGTCATTAGAGAAATGCAAATCAAAACTACATTGAGATACCATCTCACGCCAGTTAGAATGGTGATCATTAAAAAATCTGGAGACAACAGATGCTGGAGAGGATGTGGAGAAATAGGAACACTTTTACACTGTTGGTGGGAGTGTAAATTAGTTCAACCATTGTGGAAGACAGTGTGGCGATTCCTCAAGGACCTAGAAATAGAAATTCCATTTGACCCAGCAATCCCATTACTGGGCATATATTCAAAGGATTATAAATCGTTCTACTATAAGGACACATGCACACGAATGTTCATTGCAGCACAGTTTACAATAGCAAAGACCTGGAACCAACCCAAATGCCCATCGATGATAGACTGGACAGGAAAAATGTGGCACATATACACTATGGAATATTATGCAGCCATCAAAAACGATGAGTTCGCGTCTTTTGTAGGGACAGGGATAAACCTGGAAACCATCATTCTCAGCAAACTGACACAAGAACACAAAATCAAACATCACATGTTCTCACTCATAGATGGATGTTGAACAATGAGAACACATGGACACAGGGAGGGGAGCACTATACACTGGGGTCTGTTGGGGGAGTGGGGGGGACAGCAGGGAGGTGGGGAGTTGGGGAGGGATAGCATGGGAAGAAATGCCAGATATAGGTGAAGGGGAGGAGGGCAGCAAATCACACTGCCACATATGCACCTATGCAACAACATTGCATGTTTTTCACATGTACCCCAAAACCTAAAATGCAATAAAAAAAAAGAAGAAAAGAAAAAAGGAAAAGAAAAATAAATAAATAAATGCTTTGTTGAAAATGTTATATTCTAGAGCAAAAAGGACTGTACTAATTTTTATCCTCTGGATGTTCTTTTCAAAATGTTCAACCAGATAAAAGAGTGGGATATGATAAAAAGTGACATGTAATCCCTTTTGACACTCTAAGATAAATGAGTAATATACACATTATGTTTCTTTAGGAAATCAGAAATACATTTTATTTTTAACTGTAATTTTTCAGCAAAGCTAGAGCCATACCTCTTTTAGGATACCTCTCTCTAACAAAAGCAGAGAGAATTCCTGAGTTTGACATTTTAATTGTCTCAGAGCCAATATACCAAGGAAGAACAGGATGACCAGCAGAGAGCTGCCCAATGAAAGTGATGGTGGTGACAGCAGCAGATGGAAAGTAAACCATTGTCGTAATAGAAATAGTCAGACATCATCCTACAGCTGGGAAATCAGCAAGAAACGAAGACAGAGCTTTCTCCTCATTAAATCTGTAATTAAGGCTTCATTCTGCTTTGTTGAGATCCTGCTGTGTTGGTGGGTAATACCCTCTCTCTACTAGGGTGAGGGAACCCCTACAAATGTCAGAGTGATAAGTTAATCAAAGGGTTATGCTGAGCAAGTCTGGTAAGAGATTTAGCTGAAACAACAAATACCAATGACATAATTCAATTTCCACATGCCTATCCCAATCTGATGTGGAACTTGAAGGGTATGAAAGAACATTCAGGAGTCTGTGTTTGCCAGTCTGAATTCTGATGGCAGGAATGAAAATCAGAATCTATGTTGAAAGCTGAATAGATAAAATTACTTGGAATATATAAAAATAATAAATTATTTAATTTGCATTATATTTTTGACTAAGACTGCAAGAAGTACCAGAAGTCAGATCCGTGGCATATTCTGCCAGGAATTTAAATTTGACAGAGGCAATCCAGGATGATTTACAGAAAAGAATTCTTGCTGTGTCACATCAGCATTTGAATGTGAGGCATATATCCAAATATTGCCAGACTTACTTATAAGTCCAATCATGCTCTGTCATTGATGAGTTTACATAAACACATTTAATTGTTACTATCATACCAGCCTATACAATCTCTTGAGGTTGAGGTAAGAGATTGTACAGGCTGGTATGATAGCAACAAGTTAAATTTTGGCATAGGTACCTTTTCTATTTATAGATCCATAAATTTCCTCTTTCAGACTTAAGAAACGTGCCTGGCTTTCTTTTTCCTGAAATTTAATGTACCCATACTGACCTTTCAGAAATTGGTAAACTAGAGTTATAGCCTTCTGAGTTTTTCTCAATTGGATAATACTCAAAACAACTTGTTGAATAAAATGCAATTGGTTTCTTGAATAAATTTCAATACTGTTTCTAAAATCACAATATATCATTCTTGTCTTCATAAAAGGGAAAAAAGTGACATGCAATGGGCTACATGTAATGAGATATGAAACTCAAATGTCTAAAGCAACTATAATACAGAAGACACTATCTTGAGAGAAGAAAGAAAATAGGGGCCTATGGCCTTTTGTCTTGTTTTTATGGCTCAGACATAGACTTAGAATTCTCATATAGAACTAGTTTCTAAATTCTGTCAACACAAGAGTCTCAAAGACATGTGGGCTTGTCTCATTTTGCTATAGAGTAGAAAGACCCAAGAAGCAGAAGGTCTGGACTTGGACCATGAATCTGGCACTCAACTATGTTCAGTGGTAAATCCTCTGAAACTGTTTCTTCACACAACAAATGGAGATAAAGATAAAACTGAAGATACCATTTATGAAAGTGTTTTGTAAATGGTTAGAGACTATACAAATATTAGTTAGATCTTTCCCTTACAAATTTCCATTGCCAAATACCAGGCCCCAATGACCACCTAAGGTTTTCATGAGCCCAGAAATCAGGAATGACTCCATTGCATTTTAGGAAAAGTAGTTTTTCAGGAGGCAGATAACCAAACAGTTCAGCATTATTCTTGTGCCATTTCATGAAAACGCTCAGCTTTAGTATATCTAGCTTTCAACACATGCTCCAGAGCAAGGCTTCCCAAAATGTAGTATGTATCTAAGTCCCTAGAGGGAAATATCCTTAAATACAGAGGCTATTACTGAAAGTTTGGAGTGGGGACTGAGATTGTGTGTTGCTGAAAGGTGTCATGTGATGTCAGTGCTGCTAGTCTTTGGGCCACACTTTGAATGACAAAGCTCTAGACCTTCTAGAGGTACATTTTCCAATGTGGTAGCCAAGAGTCACATATGGCTATTTACATTTAAATAAAATTAATAACATTAAAATTCATTTCTTTTGGCCAGGCATGGTGGCTCAAGCCTATAATCCCAGCACTTTGGGAGGGCATGGTGGGAGGATTGCTTGAGGCCAGGAGTTCAAGACCAGCCTTGGCAACATAGTGAGACCTCCATCTCTGGAAAAAAAAAAGTCATTTCTTTTTTTGCACCAGCCACAGTTTGAGTGCTCACTAGCATATGTGGCTAGTGGCTACCACACTGGACAGCAGACATAGAACATTTTCATCACTGCAGAAAGTTCTATTGGAGCACAGTAGCAATATTGAAAGTGGAAAAATTGCCTTGACCTAATTGGTTTCTTCTCATCTCCATGTGTCTTCTTGGCATCAATGGTTTAATCTACTGTAGCCTTTACGTATAATAATGATATAAATGACCTCATCATGACACAGTCTTGGGTCTGTGACGACAGGAGGAATATGAGTTTTCTGTGAGTCAAAGCTTTTAGAAAAACAAGAGACTGAATGTCAATTCCCTACCAGCAGGAAGAAGAGGGTCCAATGATGCCCAATGAGAGAATGACTAAGAGCCAGCCTTGCTCCTCTCCAGAGAAGAGTGAAGTGATATTAATCAGCACACTATTGTGTACAAAGTGTGTTCTCTCAGAAGAAGAGCAGCACATCTGTCCCACTCACACATCAAAGAGGCCCAGCAGCTGAAAATGCTTGTGTCAAATCTCCATGCAGCCTCTTTTTCTCCTTGCTTTCCTTTCCTGGTTCATTTGCTATTCTGTGGGCTGTTTAGCAATAAGCCCTTCATCTGATTAACATTTCAAACCCATTGTTGGTCTGTGCTGGCTTAAATGAACTAATCATCATTAGTACTTCAAAACCTGTCTGGCTATGCCTGCAAGGGGGGAAAAAAGGAGGAAGAGAAGAAAAGGAAAAGGAAACAAGCCTGACTCATTAAATAAGTCATCCATAAGTAGCTGGCCAAGATTGAAACAAAAGCAGAATCCTGAGTATTTTAATCACTAATCAAGTCATGGACACAAATCAGGGCTAGAGGCATAAGTGATGACAGAACAGTGGCACCTTCCTCAGGAAGTCCAGGAAAGAAAGCCTGGGGCCCCTTCCATCTCCTTTGCTCTGCTTCCTGTTCCTCTGGAAAATATCAGTTTATAAAGCAAAACTTGTTGCAGAAGTCATTTATTTTCTATTCTTTCTGCTTTATCCATTCCGACAGAATTATATTCCTGAAAGTAGTTGAGGTCAGTCATCTTGCTGATTTTCAGTGATATTGCCTTCATTTTAACATATGTTCTGCATCATATTATATAGAATGTGTTTAAACCTATTACCTTATTGGACCAGGTAAGCCTTGCTTAACTAAAATTACAAGAGGAGCTTTTTTTTTTCCCTAGATCAGACTCTTCTGGGAAGAATATCCATTATTTATTTTACATTATACTAAAGTTTTCATCATGATACCTGTAATTCTGATAACAAGAAAAGGAGAGAATATATTCGGTCCAGTCCATTTTTTGTGTGTGTGTCTCTAAGACACAGTGACATTCTTAAAGAAAGTTCTAAATTTAAAAAGATTAATTTCAAGCTTAAACAATAACTTTTTTGGCTTTTCTTGTGAAAATGACATTTCCCACAGATGACTGATTCCCTGTGATCTAGAAGAGACTAGATAATTGCTAACTGTAATATGTGTAAGAGAGATGACTAGAGATGGTGCAGTATTGCAGCCTTACATATGATTAAATTATATAGTGTGCACTATTTCTCTTTTCAATTCTCTTCCAATCCTTTGATCAAGTCAAGAAAAAAAAGTCTCTTCTGGTACCTTCTGCACTGAATACTACTCTGTCAATTCCCATTTTAACAAGTAAAGAAGCCCTTAAATTCGGGATCTTCTGAGGGAAATTGTATCTAGTTAAAAATAAGTAATATTTTGTTTTCATTTTATCAATTATTTTTAACGTTTTTCATTCATTTATGGCACTTGAGACTAGTTTTTCTATTCATGGTAGTAATAAAGTGTTTCTTAAGAATACATTTAAGTAAAAAATAATATTTAAAGAAAATATTAGCATTATAATAAAACAAGTAGATATGGCACAAATCATGGGAGTAGCCCTGATTTGGAGAACTCTTTTTATTTGAGGGGTGAGAAAGAAAAGTTGTGTTGTTCCTTTGCTGTTAGCCACCTATATACATAGCAGGTTTAATTTCTTCATCAAAAACTGTATTCATGACACAATCTTCAGGACAATGTTTCACAGAAACTACAAGTGGGAATATGAGGGAGGAACTGTCTAATATTTTTAAAGAATGATTATTTGGGGCTGAAAAAAGTCCCAGGGAACACACAGGTGGCTGAGCGGCAGGAAACAATGAAGTGAAAATGCATCCACAGCAGAAGGGTGTGCTTAAGGATCAGCAGGGAAAACTCGAGAAAATAGTTCCCATCCATTCTAGCTTGCTTGGCTTCAGTACAGTAAGTTGCATAGAGTTTGTTATAAGTTTTTTCCAAGGGTGAATTTTTAAATGTCTTCTTGCTATCTTGAGGAAAGAAGTAGAAATACAAGATTTGTTCATTATGTTTCAAATTAGTGTCACATTGTCATTTTTTGACAGATGGGACCATATTTATTCTAAGCAGCAAATATTCTGGAGCTTTCTATAATTAATTACCCTATTATGATCTCAAAATATTAGCTCACACATATTAATATGTTTTAGATAAAATCCTTTCCCAGTGTTTAATGAATAAACAGTTGTTACACCCCTATTATTCATGAGGCAGTTTATGTGTGTGTGGCAAGGATATGATATGGTACCTTGACACTCAAAGTGTGATTTGTGGACAAGCAGCCCCGGTATCACCTGGAAACTTGTTAGAAATGTATAATCTTAGGTTCCACCCCAGACCTACTGAATAAGAATCTAAGATGATTCGTATGTACATCAATGTTTGGTAATATTTGTTATGAAATACAGACTGTCCTCAAATAACTTCATAGTCCAGTTTGGAAATAATACTGATACTAATATAATGAAGCAACAAGTGATAGTAATTAACAGAAGTGGTATAATCCAAATTTAGACAAGATAGTGATATCCAAAAATCATTAAAGAAATAAGAAAGGAACCATGTCTAAAAATCTATCCAGAATTTGAGGATAGAAGCAAGCCCCCACCTTGGTATGTGGATGATTTTTAGAAAAAGGGAAGATAGAACTATACATACATCATAAATATGCATAGAGAAAACCTGCTTGATTACACTGAAGAATACATGCTGGGGACTTGTGGTAAATCAAACTCAATGAAAAGTACAGTTCAGTTTTGGTAAACAGAGAAGCTCACTTTTTAATAGCACAGGAAGTGTAGGCCATCTTTGAAGACATGCAGACAAGGAAGTCACAAAAGTAGAATAAATGTCAGTGTTTGCAAAATTGAGTTGGTTAAACTGCATGCGTGGAATGATTACTCTAGCCCTGCAGTGGATAAGATGAATTGCAGGGGGAATATCCAGGATTCTAGAGGCTATAAATATCCTTGGTGTGGGATCAGATGCCTTAAATAATGTCTGTTTAGCAGAAGACAATCAAAGGCCCTAAAAACAATAATTACGTGTAAAAGACGAATATAATCAAACTACTGTATCACAATGACTATGCTGATTTGAATTTGCCTCAATTAGGGAGCTCTTTCATTGAAATAAAGTTTCTAAAAATGTTACTTAATGGCACTACTACACTTCTCAATTCATTCAGCTGAAACCCATGTACTTGTTATGTATCCTTTTATTTCCATGTTCTATTATAGATGAATAACAACGAAAATGAGTATAAACCACTGCATTTTAAGTCAGGAAGTGACTTTCTTCAAATGAGGCAGCAGGTTGTGTCTGCAAAACCTTAAGCTCTAGAGCTACACTTGTATTTGAAACCTCGGCTATCCACTTTCTGGTAGGATTCTGGCGCTGCACAACACTGATCAGTGGCTTAACTTCTCTGATCTTCACTTTCTTTATCTAAATTGAAGTGAATATGACTCATTTCACAGGGCTGTTGTTGCAAGACCTTACACATAGTTGAATCTCTAATATATGTGCCGCTATTAACATCTTCATCATCATCATACTCATAAGCATCATCACCATTATAACTGACTTGATGAGAGATTCAAATCCAAGACATACATGTTCTCCTTTCAAGTTTGAGAATATGGCTCTAATTTTACACCAGACCAAATTTTGATATAGTGATCCCACAGTTAAGCCAGAGGCCTTTGCAATAAGAAGAAGAAAAATAGGGCAGTGTTTTACTGAAGCTGCATAGTGGTTCTCTACAACTATAAAACAGCACTTAGTGACCAGCAATGTGTTGATTTTAGAATTCAATGTGAGAAAGGCTAGAGCACCTGAAATTCTGATTCTGTGAGTTCCAGTTCACCTTTACCTAGCCAGTTTTCTGGTTCATCTCAGCCTTCCTCTTCTGCTACCTCCTCTCTAATCCTAAGTGTGGTTAAAGCTACAAGCAAAGCCCTCCCCATCACTTCACGTTCCTCCCCTAATACTAACCCAAACTGCCCAGAAAAATATTCTTTCCTCTAAGGAGAAACGCAAGAACCAAATCACCTGAGTCACAACTGCATAAACTTTGCTTACACCCCAGGAAGTCTAGCACTTTCCAGTTGTTACAAACTCTCCAGGGGTTATTGATGGAGCTTCCCTGGAAGAACTAAAAGAGGCTTTGACTAACAGTGATGATTGCTTTTGGATCAAGATCCTGTCTAATCTTTTCCTAGCACTCCTGGTAGTTAAAAGCATGCTGTTATGTCCTCATTTGTAAATAAAGAGTATGTTACTAATTCATTCAGAATTGAGCTGGTTTTTATTTGAGTGTCATCTGGTGTGGTTCTTAGAGTTAGTAGAAAGGACTTGAGTCTAGTTTACTGACATATTCAGGATTTAATCCATAGCGTAGATTCTTGTAGTGACAAGAACTGTTCCAGAGCCTAGAGGAATCTTCTTCACTGCTTATGAGTTACCATTCACACACTGTAGAAAACCAGAGAGCCTAAGATGACAATTACTTGAACATGTCCAAATTTCTCATTTTCCAGTGGGGAAAGAAACCCTGAAATCACTTAACCAAATTAAGTCAGATTCAAAACCGTATTTGTCTACATCAGTGGTTCTCAAAGCCTGTATCGGAAACATGGGAAGAACTTGTTAAAACAGACTGCGGTGCTCTACCCGAGAATTTCTGATTCAGTAGATAAGGGGTGGGGTGCGAGAATTTGCAAGTTCTAAGTTGATGCTGATGTTTTTGGCCTGTGAATCATACTTTGAAAATCACTGCTCTATATTATATTGCCTCTCAACCACGCAGAAACATAATAAAATGTTCACTAGATAATTTTTAATACTCAGATTAAGTATTGTACTTGCTATTTCTCAGGAGGAAAAACAATTTTAAATAAATGTCTAGTGTGGTGACTCTGATAAAATTTCAAAAAAAAAGAAAGAAAACTGGATTACATATGAAGTTTCATTATCATCATCTCTCCTTTCCCCAGCCCACTCACTTGTCATTATTTAAAAAATTTACATCTTCTACATATTTACCGGCATGTTTTTAGCTCCATTTTGGGTTGTAAGGAATATATTCAGTGATAAATGAAACTAAACTAAAAGGCATTGTTGCTCTCTTTAAAAGAAGATGATTTTTATTAAGAAGCAATAGTTTTCTTGAAAATATTAGTGTGAACTTTTCCACAGTATTTTGAATGAAAAGAAAATGTTGTTTAAAGCAAGTCTTTTTTGAAAAATTAAAAAGCTTTGATGGGGGATGAGGAAAAAAGAAAAGAAAAGGAAGACAGCTAGTGATTTTGGCACCTACTGTGTGTGTTTGGCACATGACAGGCACCTCCATATCATTTCAAAGGAATATTCAGTCAATCTGCAGTGTTCCTGGTACAGCTTCTTGGACTTTTCTTTTAGTGCTAAACAACAATTATACACTCTACCATGCTCTCTCCCCATGTGCATTCATAGTTACACCCTTATGAATGATACTGATAAATATGTACAATCTGTACAATAAGTCAATTACATTTTATAATAAGCCTTTGTTTATGTGCTATATACAAGATTTTTAGAAGCTGGAACCCATCATTCTCAGCTAACTAACACAGGATCAGAAAACCAAACACCGCATGTTCTCACTCGTAAGTGGAGTTGAAAAATGAGAACACATGGACACAGGGTGGGGAACATCACACACCAGGGCCTGTTGGGGGTTGGGGGGCAAAGGGAGGGAGAGCATTAGGACAAATACCTAATGCATGTGGGGCTTAAAACCTAAATGACAGGTTGATAGGTGCAGCAAACCACCGAGGCACATGTATACCTATGTAACTAACCAGCACGTTCTGCACATGTATCCCAGAACATTAAAATAAAAAAAATTTTAAAAAAGATTTTTACAGTTAGATGATCAAAAATAGGCAATTTGGTCTAGATCACATTGCTATTGAATGGCAAAGGTGGAACTGTAACACAAATTTGTTTGATTCTAAGTTTACTTAAGGAACTAAAGAAGATTTCATTTTCCTTTTATGCTGGACACTACACATGAGACTTTACTTACAAAAAAAAAACACACGTAAATACAGAACATAAATCAAAGAAAAGGTCTGGGGTATGCAGCTCTGAAATATATTTCTTCCCTCTTCTCTCTCTCTCACCACAGTCCTTTACTCTTTTGTATGGCCGTAAGATTTTACTTGCTAGGACAGAAGCAGGAGAGGGGCAAAATAAAAGTTCAGGAGGGAAGGGGTGTGTCCTCGCTTGCTGCCCTGCGAATCCCCCAAGAGTGGTTTATGGGCACTGCCACAGTCTCTTTTGAGAGCTGGTTGTAGTCCCAGATGCGTTTCTCTGAATATCGTGAGTTTCCTTTTCACTCTTTGAATGGGTCAGCACAAAGAAAAGCAAAGAAACCTAAATTACTGTTATTAAGTGGCAGGCTGCCAAAAATCTGAGAAAGCACACAGCAACACAATATATGGAGTCTAAAGGGAGAATTCCAAGCCAAGATTCTGCATCTCACCCGGCTATCCAGCCAATCAGCCTCAGGGTTCCCACTCTCAGACACGTGATCATTTTACTGGGACATTCAGGAGTCATCTTGCAGATGTTCCAGGTGCAGACTGAAAGCAGTTGCTTGGATTTCTATTTTGGTGCTTAAGGGCAATTTATACAGTTTGTACTATTCCCTCTTCCCCACCGCCATCCCCATATAAGTAGATACAGAGACCTGAACCTGTATGACATGCAATATTAATAAAAGAGTATCCTTCTCTTAGGAACTCAGTGCATTTGTTTTCTCCTTGTTTTTGCAAGGAAAACAAATGCAGGGGATTAAAAAAAAAATCAGTATCAGAAATAACATATAGGCATCCAGGAGAAGAAACCTGCTCAGGTGTTTGATATTACAGCTCTGTAGCAAAGCAATGTCTGATCCTGGAGTGGCGTTTCCTCTTGATTCTTATGGAATCTGGTATAACTTTGCTGTTGGCTACTGAATTGGATTCTAAATTGAATTAATTTACTTTTGACACTGTCAGCATGGCACAGCGTGAGATGAAGCAGACGCTGCGTTAAGTGAAACATTATGAGTTCCTGGGTCTAATATCTTCTTAGCAAGGGATGTTACTGTGGATATAAAGGAAATTTTATTTGCATTTGCTCAGAACTTATGCAGGCCAAAACTAGGTCAGAATTTATTAAGTTAAATGATGGACTAAAGATAAACTTAGTTAGGGTTATATGAATATTACCTAAAACTTTTACATCTGTAAGTTCAAAGTACTATAGATCTGAAAAGATAAAGATAAGAGGAAGAAGAGCCCAGTGATTCCATCATACTTGTAACTGGCATAAATGACCATAAACCACAAGGAGTAGGGTAACAGCTGAGAGCCAATCAGCTTAGCACTGAAGACTGACAGATTGGCCAGATGGCAAATCTCATTCAAGTGGATGTCATATTTTGATTGGGATTATGTCTCAATACCCTCAATAACTCTTTAAATTCTATAACAGAAACAAATCATTGCAGTATACCTACAGTTGTCATTCCCCCTCCAGAAATTATATAATAAATTTCCTAGGCAGAAGCATTTTATTTATTGTCAGTAGGGGGTTTATAATCTATGGTCAAAGTAGCATAATAATGGTTAAAAACTATCTTCGAGATGAGAATTCCAGCATATTCACTTATGAAATCTTACTATTGGTTATCTACAATTGTCATTCTATCATTTTTTATCACTTTTCTCCTTAGATTGCAATTATAGGTCATGATTTTGTCTTTTTTTTTTTCTCATGATCTTTTAGAAACTAAAATTTCACTACATTTTACTGTGTCAATTCAATGCTGTCTATAAATTCAACAAACAAGATATGAGTGAATAGCTACCATATGCTAGGGGAAGGAAACGTAAAGAAAAAAATAATACATTATTGGCCATTACTCAACTTGAACTCTTAGTGTCAAAAGCAAAATCAGTCTTTCTATCCTTAGTCCAACTCTAACTATTAAATTTTATTTGCTGTTATTTTTGAATCAATGCTTTCTCTAAAGCTAGACTGGTCTCCTCATCCCCTCAAAGAACACTGTTAATTATTTAATTCTCATCTCCTGCTCTGCCTTGAACACCTGTTCCTGTTTCAGTCAGGGTAGACTAGGTTATATTATAGTAATGAACGACCCCCAAATATCAATTTCTTACCACAACAAAGGTTTATTTCTACTTTTGCTACAAGCCTATTACGGGTTGGCTCTGGTTCTGTTTCACAGCGAATCATTTATCTGAATCATTGCCAGTTGTATGGAAGAAGGAAAATAACCATAACTAAGCAAACACTGATCCTCGAGCTTCCCTCCTGGAAATGACAGACATTCCATTGGCCCAGAGCCAAACACATGGCCAAGTCTCGGGCTAGTGAAATATAATCTTCTCCAAGGAGGGTAGTGAATGTTTGACAGCCACTATACAATCTACTCCTCTAAACCAATTTTACCCACTGGCAGCTCTCAGCCCAAGGTCCACCATTACATTTTCCCATTTCAGTTCTTACTAACTTTTCTAATGTTCTGCAGCAGGGTTTATCTATACTACACATAAAAGCATTTATATGTACTACAATATCTCACAATATTCTAAAATATTTCCATTTTGTGTTGCATATGTCTTTTCCACTCAATCGGAAGTTATTTGAAAACAGAAACCATGTTTTAATATTTTTTCTTGCACATACACAGTTTACAGAACTCACAGACAGTAGTATATTTCAGGGACTTTAGTAACCTTAAGTATTCTCTGTTGATTGGCCCCCAAAATAAAATATCCTATGCATGTACTGGTTTTCAATCCAAGCAAGTAAAAACAAGTCGCTACCATCTGCAAGGACTTTAAAACTGGGTACTTGTAATATAACTTACTTTTAGAACACACATGGAAACCATGTTAGATATGGTATTACCACAAAACATACAAAAATGTATTCGATATTATATAGAAAAGTAAAGGTTGTTGGCCGGGCGCAGTCACTCATGCCTGTAATCCTAGATCAAGAGGTCAGGAGATTCCAGACCATCCTGGCCAACATGGTGAAACCCCATCTCCACTAAAAAAATACAAAAAATTAGCCGGTCGTGGTGGAGCGTGCTAGTATTCCCAGCTACTCAGGAGACTGAGGCAGGGGAATCACTTGAACCCGGGAGGCAGAGGTAGCAGTGAGCAGAGATCTACATTGTAGCCTGGGTGACAGAGCAAGACTGTGTCAAAAAAGAAAGAGAGAGAGAGAGAAGGAAAGAAGGAAGGGAGGGAGGAAGGAAGGAAAGGAAGGAAGGAGAGAAAGAAAGAGAAAGAAAGAAGTAAAAGGAGGGAGGGAGGGAAAAAGGAAGGAGAGAGAGAAAGAGAGACAGAGAGAAAGAAAGAAAGAGAAATAGAAAAAGAAAGAGAAAAAGAAAAGTAAAAGTTGTCATCATTTTGAGAAACAGGATCTTTAGGTCACTTTTCAAAACTACATTAGGATAAGCTAGGAAAAATACAAAGTAATCCAAACAACGATCTAGATAAAGATTAGGCTGAAGACATGTCATTAAAAAGACTAAAGAAATAAATAGATTTAGCCTACACCTAATATTAAAGAAAAATTGCTTCATGAACATGTGTCTTACATTAGATCCAATGTTGTATTTGCTAAAATACTCGGAGTATTTTCTGCAGTCTTCCTGCTTATAATTACAGAGACACCGGATACATAATCTTGTGTTACATGTACTTTATAATAAGTGCTTAGAGAATTAATAAAATAATTTGTTTGGAAGTAGTGGTATTGAAGGGGGAATACAATGGAATTAATATAGACGTGTTAACCATGTATAATTCAGAAAGGATGTACAATTTGGAAATGGAAACATCAGCAGGCAGATATATAACAACATCAGGATTTTAAGAAGCCACTTAATAACAACTAACCAAGTACATCATATGTATTTAGCTCCTTGAAATCATTTCATTAGTCTGAAAATTAAGCAGATGCTGCTTCTGAGTGGAGGAACAAGGGAGACTGGTTTGCTCAGGAGACTGGTAAATGCATGCAAAGCTATTTATCTTGAGATTATAGGTCTGGCTTCAACCAAGAAGCTAAAGACAGTTATTGCTATGTTATGGCCCATATGAAATGAACTATCATTATCAGTTTAGATGCTCATTTCAGCAGGCTGTCACCACAATATGGGTTTGGATAACCCTAATGGATATGTGGACAAACGTCTGTTTGGAGAGAGAGTGTATTGAAAAGAGCCCTTGACTGAGAATCAGGGGGATTGGAGTCTAGTTCTAATTCTGCCTCTAATAATAAGTAACATGAGAATCTCCTCTTTGGGAGGGGAGCAGACAGATAGAGAAGGGTGAGATGACCTCCAAAATCTCATCTGGCCCTGAAGCTAGATAATATCCTATTAAGGAAAGCTCCTTTTGACTCTTCACAATAGAAACTTTCTCCTTATCTTCCCCCAGGTTATTACCCAAATAATTGCTGGCTTTGATTTTGCATTTTAGTCTAGATCTTTTTTCCCCTCCATTAAAGGGATAGGATGCCATCTTCTTCTCCCTTCCTTCAAATTGCAACATCCAAATCAACCCTCAATCTAGGACAGATGCTTAGCCCTAGTTATAAGGCTTGTTTGCCTCTTTAAGCTCTTTTATCTTCATGATATGCCACCACCTATCCCAGAGTGTCAGAAAATTACCTAAAGAAAATTAGTTTCAGGTCGGGCGAGGTGACTCACGCCTGTAATCCCAACACTTTGGGAGGCCGAGGTGGGTGGATCATGAGGTCAAGAGATTGAGATCAGTCTGGCCAAGATGGTGAAACCCCATCTCTATCAAAAATACAAAAAATTAGCTGGGTGTGGTGGTGTGTGCCTGCAATCTCAGCTACTTGGGAGGCTGAGGCCGGAGAATTATGTGAATCCGGGAGACGGAGGTTGCCGTGAGCCGAGATCATGCCATTGCACTCCAGCCCAAGTGACAGCTGAGATGCCATCTCAAAAAAAAAAAAAAAATAGTTTCAAATACATTTTTAAGCAAATATGCTATATTTTTAAATGTGACACTTCTATTTTTTATAGAGCAAATAGGCTGAGATGAGTTCTGGGTGCCTGTAATGCTGAGATGTCCACAGTTCTTTCAGAGACTCAAAACTATTAATAAAGCACAGCTGCCAGGCCAGAATTGCGCATCTGTAGCCTCATTAACTACAACCTACCTGTAGTGTCCCTGTTCCTTGGCAATTTCTTGCTGCTTTCAGTGAAAGCCTGAAGCTGCATGTTTCTTTGTGAGAAAGGATGACATGAATTGCAGATGATGGAAAAGAAGATGGTGTTTACATTTGCCTGGCTGGCTATGTTTTTCTTTTATGTTCTAATTTGAAACTTGGAGTTTGGGGGCCTAAGAAAAGTGAAACTGATACGAAAGGTTTAGATCAAAACCGGCATCATGCCACCAAGTTAGAAGTGTTAAGGCAACAACAACAGCACTCACAGGTGACAGGTGGAGGGGACGGGAAGTAACACTCAGAGCCAGCCATGGGGATGGTGCTGTACTCTCTCTACCTACAACAGGTCTTCTAGTCTTCATGGCCTGGCAGATGAAGAAACTGAGGTCCACAAAGTTTAGGTCACTTGTTCAAGTTACACAGCAGGGATGGGGCCAGATTTGTCCTTCAGCTTCTATCTCTGGAACTCGTTCTATTCATCATTAAGCTCTACTCCTTTATAAAGCTGTGTGCAGGGGCTGGTGGGAGGATCAGGCCTCATTTCTCTATCTATCTGGCTCAAAACTCACTAGTTCAAGCTTCCTTTCAATAATGAAGAAATGGCAGTGATAGGGTGTGGAATAACAATAAATGCCAGCCAAATTGCTCCTCCTGGCATGCTCTACCCTATACCCAGAACTGTTGAGCTGCCTCTAATGTTTCTTCACATACTCTGAAGGGAAAAAGAGTCCTGCTTAGGAAAACTCTCTGAACAGGCAAAATTATTTTCTAAAGGAGATTTAGTGGAGGTGGATGTTTGTTTATTTGTTGAGACAGGATCTCTCTCTGTCAGGCAGGCTGGAGTGCAGTGGTGCCAATTATAGCTCACTGCAGCCTTGATCTTCAGAGCTCAAGCGATCCTCCCACCTCAGCTACTGGAGTAGCTGGGGCTATAGGGGCTTGCCAACATGCTCGGGTTTCCTTTTTTCTTTTCTTTCTGTCTTTCCTTCCTTCCTTCCTTCCTTCTTTCTCTCCTTTTTTTTTCTTACTAGAGACAAAGTCGCTCTATATTGTCCAGGCTAGTCTTGAACTCCTGAGCTCAAGCAATATTTCTGCCTCAACCTCCTGAAGTGCCGGGATTAGAGGCACAAGCTGCCACACCTCACTGGTAGGTAGAAGTTTGGAAGGATGGGTTCTCATCCTAGCTTTGCCAGTTACCAGGTGTTTGGCCTTGTCTATCCCACACAATGCAGATGAGCTTGATTCCACAGTTGTAATATGAAAACACCAAGCATAATTTATTGTTTTTCATATTTTTCTCCAAAGCAATAGAATCCATTGTTTCAATGATATTTTAAGCCCAAACTTAACATATGAAACAAATGAGTGGCTTTCTCTGGGTTTCACTCCCATCCCTCATTCCACCCCAGGTCAACAAAGAAGCTGGAGACTTCAAGCATCTAGTTTAGTTCCATTAGGTGGTCGCATAGCCCCTTCACAACCTTCATAGCCAATGACAGTTTTAAAATTTCTTTGAATTATATCAGGTAATCTACTTTTCTTTCTTTTCGAGGGTCTCACTTTGTCACCCAGGGTGGAGTTCAGTGGTGGGATCTTGGCTCACTGCACCTCCACTTCCCAGGCTCAAGTGATCCTCCACCTCAGCCTCCCAAGTGGCTGGGACCACAGGCATATGCCATCATGCACAGCTAATTTTTGTTTTTTTTGTAGAGATGGGGTCTCACTGTGTTGCCCAGGCTGGTCTCCAACTCCTGATCTCAAGTGATCTGCCTGTCTTGGCCTCCCGAAGTGCTGGGGTTACAGGCATAAGCCATCCCACCTGGCCTCATTATGATTTTTAGCACATTTACTGTCTTCTTCAAGAAGATCTAGACATAAACCTTAAAATTAGCCTCCTTCAAATTACAGATGTGACTTATTTAGTTTTAAACACACCAAGACATGCAGCACTTTAGATAGATTTACTCTTCAGTTCAAAGGAAAGAAGAACTGGACTTTGATCCATTACCACTGTGCCAGGAATTGATTTTAGGGAAGGATGTGTGATTATGGGATAGAATGTGAATGGGGGCAGTTTGGGCCGACCTAGACTCTGATTCTCCATTTGTGTGTGGTGCGGCATGAGTGACGCGGGGCGTGAGGAGTGCTTCATAAGATGTAAAAAGAACTGATTGATTTATCGATCTAAGGAAGACAGTCTCCTTGACGGAGACATGCTGTCAAACAGTGGCAGGATGCGCTGCTAAAAGCCCTCCAGATTGATTACCCTACCTGGCACCTGATCCCTCGTCACTGTGGCAGGTGAAGAGTTCTGGAAATGTACTCACAGCTGCATTAATAAGATAGGAGGAGAACAAACAAGGAAACGAGGGTCAGGCAAGGTTGTGACAGAGGAAAGGGTTTTCCACAGCTCTGAATTCCCTCAAAATGGAAAGTCTCTCAAACCGTGTGAAACACACAGGCTGAAAACGAGACAAAATAGCTAATCGAGCTGAAAATGCGTGTTCCAGCAATGACACCTCTGGGTTCTGAAGTTCTGTGATTTGGTTTTCCCATCTGTTACTGCTTCTAAAATTTGACAATTCCTGTTTGAATACTTATGTAATTAGAAAATGCTTTGGAAACAGTGTACTAAGTGACACACCTGGTATAATATGCAAAACACTTCTTTTAACCGTGCTAGAGAATCTCCACATGCAAACATCGTGCATCCCACCAGGAGGATCAATAAGAAAACTTAAAAGGCACACATCTATGCATCACAGAAGTGATCTTTATACACACACTCTTAGCAGGTCATTGCCAAAGATCAAACGCCAGGTGATAATTAGGGAAGGCATCTAGCTAATGCTAAGAGTGGACCAAAATAGTAGCGGTAAATAAGTCAATTACAATGGTGTTGAAAGAAGATATTGATGTTATCATTTTTTCAAAAGATTGGTGTAGTCTGTGACAGGTAGAGTCACACCCTTTTAAAAGGAGACCGTTCAAAGCCTTGAAGTGTTAAATGAGAAATTAGTCTGCTCCAAATCCTGAAAGAAAATGAGAGTTTGGCTATAATGTTTATATGTTTAAAAGGATGAAAGTTGTAGCTACAGATGTGAAGCATTAAAAATGTTATTTCAGTATTTCTAGCACTAAAATTTAAATTGTTGAATTGTAGGAAATCAGAGCTAGAGAGACTAGAGAATTCTCTATCCCCTTATGTTACCTATGAAAGTCAGGTAGAGCGACAGAGAATTCTCTATCCCCTTATGTTACCTATGAAAGTCAGGTAGAGCGACAGAGAATTCTCTATCCCCTTATGTTACCTATGAAAGTCAGGTAGAGCGACAGAGAATTCTCTATCCCCTTATGTTACCTATGAAAGTCAGGTAGTGAGACAGAGAATTCTCTATCCCCTTATGTTACCTACAAAAGTTTTCTGATGGGTAAGTAAGCCCCAGAGATGTTAAAGAATTTGCCCAAGTTCCACCAAGGAGATGAGATTTGAACCCAGTCTTGTGACTTCTGAGTCCAGTGACCTTTCCACTATATTATGAGTGTATATCCAACCTCATAATATATCTTTTACTTAGATATTCCTATCACTTTTTAAATATGCTTGTCTTCCTCGTTAATTATAATAATAACGACAGCAGCAGCAGCAATAACAATACTAATAGACAAAAATCCACTCTGTGGTCACAGTATCACTTTCTTCTTTTGCTTTTTCAAATCTATTTACATAATTAACTAGCTAGTCAGAACCCAGTTGAAATAGGCCTGTGTCCTTGCCTGGGAGATGATAACAGCATACAGGAACACCCACCATCATCATAGAAAATGTACTCTAACTTTAAATGTCATACCACAGATTGAAGGGATGACCTTGGGAAGAGAAAGGCCATTAAAGCAAAACTAATTTCCTAGCTTCATGGAAATAAAATCTGGCAAAAAGAAGCAAACAGTTTATCAACCATGATTTTAGAGAGGGATAGGGACAGCTGAAGTAGATCTTTGAAGATAGTGCTCCATCGCTTCTCAGCCTTTTGGCTAAGATCAAGTGAAGATAATGCTTCAGATGGAGCAACCGTTTCATCAGGCAGTTACATAACCTACTGAATTTTCTTTCTGCACATGAGGTTTTTAACATGGGATCTGTGGACTGGAAAGGAAAAAAATTACATCAGTGTTTTCAGTAAGCACTAAATAAATTTATTCATTCCCTCAATTACGAATGTATTCAGCAAACTGTGTTAGTATTAAAATTATGCATGATCTTATCCTTAGCAGAATCACAGATATTTTTGTATTGCACTAATTTAGATGTTGCAGATTTTCAAAATGTAATTTACACTCTCCCCTATTTTGAAGTTATAGTATAATCGAACTTACTTCTAGATCTTGTTATTTAGTATACCTTCCCTATCCATGGTGCGTGTTCCCTGGTTACAGTTAACCATGGTTCACTGCAGTCCAAAAATAGGTGAGTACAGTACAATAAGATATTTGGGGGGGTGGGGAGAGGGAGGGAGAGAGGGAGAGAGGGAGAGAGGGAGAGAGGGAGAGAGGGAGGGAGGGAGAGAGAGAGAGAGAGAGGGCAAGCACATACAACTACATTCACACAACTTTTATTTCAGTACATCGCTATAATTCTTCTATTTTATTATTAGTTGTTAATCTCTTACTGTGCTAAAGTCATAAATTAAACTTTATCATGGGTTTTTATGTGTAGGAAAAAACAGTATACATAGGTTTCAGTACTATGCATGGTTTCAGGCATCCACTGGGGTTCTTGGAATGTATCCCCTGTGGCTAAGGGGGTTAGAATATTAGTATACTTTCTTAATACTAAGTATAATTATATACTTTCTAAATATAGTATGCCCCATGGATATCTGGTTTGCTTCCAGTTTTTGACTATTATGAATAAATCTGCTATAAGCATTTTTGTACAGGTTTTTGTGTGAACCTAAGTTTTCATTTCTTTGAGAAAAAAAGTCTTAGAATGTAATCACTGGATCATATGGTAGTTTCATGTTTTGTTTTTGTTGTAAACTAGCAAATTGTTTTCCAAACTTTAGGAAGTTTTTCATTCCCTTCATCACTGTGTGAGTAACCAGTTCCTCTGCATCCTCATCACCAAATTGTTGTTCCCATATTTTAAAAATTAGTAATTCTCCTGGACATAAACTGATATTTCATTGTGGTTTTAACCTGCATTTCCCTAAATATATTAAACATCTTTCCATGTGATTATTTTCCATCTGTATTGTATATCTTCTTCAGTGAAATGTTTATTCCTGCCTTTTAACCATTCTCTAACAGGATTTTTCTTTTTTTCTTTTTTCCTTTTTTTTTTTTTAACTTTGGAATTTGGGAAATCTTTATGTGTTCTAGATGGCAGTCCTCTGTAGAATATGAGATTACTTTTTTTTTCTCTAAGTTTGTAGCTTGTCCTTTCATTTTCTTACTAGGGCCATTTGCAAAGATAACAAAATTAATTTAATTGAGGCCAAATTTGTCAATTTTTCCTCTCATAGATTCTGCTTTTGGTGTCAACTATAAAAATTATTTGCCCAGCCCTAGACTCCAAAGATTTTATAAGTTTTGTTTCTTAAAAGGTTTATAGCTGTATATTTTATAATTAAGTTCATGATTCATTTTGAGTTATTTTTTGAATAAGGTACAAGGTTTAGTTTGAGGTTTGTCTCATTTTGTTTTAAATTTTTGGACTATGAATGTCCAATTGCTCCATGATCCATTTACTGAAAAGCTTATTTTTCCTCAATTTGTAAAATTTTGTAAAACGGAGTTGAGCATATCTGCGTGTTTATCTCTGGGCTATTTTTTCTGTCTTATTGACCTATGTGTCTGTCCTTCTGCCAATACCACACAATCTTGATTGTTATAGCTATCTAGTAAACCTAAAAACATACACACTGATTCCTTCTGTTTTCATTTTTCAAAATTGTTTTAACTACTCTTTTTCTTGTCTTTCTACGTAATGTAAAGAATAATATTGTCTACATCTACAAAAAATATTTCTAGGATTTTGATAGGAATTGCATTAAACATGTCTACCAATTTGGGGAAAATAGACATATTCACTATGTTAAGTCTTCCAATTCATGAATAATGTCTTCCTTTTTATTCAGATAGTGTTAAGTTTCTTTCATCAGAGATTTGTGATTTTGAGCATACAAATTGTGAACATGTTTGATTTGATTTACAACTCTAAATATTTAATTGTTTAACAATTGTAAATGGTACTTTACTTTTAGTTTTGGGGCCCACGTACACATTACTAATACATAAAACTTTGATTTTTAAAATGCTGCATTGAATGAATATTTTTATAGACTTGCATATCTATTACCTATTTTACAATTACAAGGTAGGATTTTTCTGGAGACAAAAAACTGTAATCAAAAAAAAGGAAAGTTAAGCATTTTTTTGAGATCGAGTTTCACTCTTGTTGCCCAGACTAGAGTGCAATGGCGTGATCTTGGCTCACTGCAACCTCCACCTTCCGGGTTCAAGCTATTATCCTGCTTCAGCCTCCCGAGTAGCTGGGAATACAGGCATGCACCACCAGTGCCTGGCTAATTTTATATTTTTTAGTAGAGATGGGGTTTCTCCATGTTGGTCAGGCTGGTCTTGAACTCCTGACCTCAGGGATCTGCCCACCTGGTCTTCCCAAAGTGCTGGGATTAAAGGCATGAGCCACCATGCCCAGCCGAAAGTTAAGCTTTTCTTGCATAAAATAATGTAATAATGTACAACAGAGGTGAGCTATGTTAAAAATTAGCCCTGATGGATGCTAAAATGAAATAACTTAAGGACTCAAAGTTGCTTTGCTTTCAAATCTAATTACCTGTTGCAAAGTGAACATGGAGTGAACATGGCCGAAACAGCTGGCTATTTTCAATACTTTTTTTTTAATGAAATAGTTTTTTTAATTTAAAAACAATGTCAAAATCTGTGGAAGCCAGAAGCACAAAAGCAGAAAATTTACATCACCCATAATCCTACCACTTAAAAGTAACCACTATTAATTAACATGTAGATATTTAACCTCCTAGTCTTTCTTCTGTATTTACATAATGTTATTATAAAAATGAGATCATTCTGTGTTTATTGTTTGGTAACAACTTTGTCAATAAACAATATACAGGAAAGATTTTCATGTCATTAAATATTCTTCTAAAACACATAGACTATTTGTAAGCACTAGAAAGTATTTCATTGTTGACCTTAAGGAAAAATGCACTAAATTTGTGGACAGATGAAAACAATAAATTGGTTTTGTTTTATTAACATGCCTTATTTTTCATGTAACTTGTGACTTTCTTTTTTTTCCACTTACTAGTTTTAGGAGTTTTCTTACAGTTTCCTTGTAATTTTCTACATATGTAATCATACCATCTGCCAATGGGGACAGTTTTATATATGTATTTTTTAAAATTAATATGCCTTTTCTCCCTTTTTCTTTTTCTTTTTTTTTTTTTTAGTTGGAGTCTTGCTCTGTCACCCAGGCTGGAGTGCAGTGGTGCAATCTTGGCTCACTGCAACCTCTGCCTCCTGAGTTCAAGCGATTCTCCTGCCTCAGCCTCCCATCCCCTTTGTTGCTATTGTAATGGGTAGAATTTCTAGCAGTATACTGAGTAGGATTGGCAAGAGCAGACATCCTTGTCTTGCTCCCAACATTAGGGGAAAGTCATTCAATCTTTCACCTCTAAGTACAATGTTAACTGTAGAGTTTTTTAGATGCTTTTTAACAAATTGAGGAAATTCACTCAATTCCTCATTATCTAAGAGTTGTTATGATGAATGAGTTTTGAATCTTGTCAAATGTTGTTACATCAATTAATATAATTATGTGATTTTTTTCCCGTAGCTTGTTAATATGGCACATTACACTGATTTATTTTCAAATACAAAGCCAGTGTTGTATTCCTAAACTTCACTTGATCATGTTGTTTAAATCTTTTCATATACTGTGAAATTCTATTCCTAATATTTTTAAAGGAATTTTGCATCTATATTTATAAGAGACATTTTTCTGTAGTTTTCACTTTTACACTGCTTTTGTTTGGCTTTGGTATATGGAAAACACTAACATCATAAAATAAATTATATGGCCTTTGTTACCTCTGTTTTCTGGAAGAGATTTTTTAGAATTGATGTTGATTTTCTGTGAATATTTAGAAGTATTGACTCATGAAATCATCTTGTCTTCAAGATTTATTTTGGGGAGTTTGAAAATTACAAATTCAAATTTAATAATTATAGTAGTATCAAAATTCTACTTTACATTGGGTGACTTGTGGTTTGTGCTATTTGGGGAATTGTTTCATTTTATCTAAGCTGACAAATTTGTTTGAACAAGAACTGCTCATAGTATATGCTTATCATCTTTTTGACTCCTGCAGCATCTGAAATGATATCTTCTGTTTCATTTCCAATGTAGATAGTCGGTTCCTTCTATTTTAGCGGAGGGCGCGTGGTCATCAGTTTTGCTTGATGTTGGTCAAAGGACCAGTTTATTGTTTCATGTTTCTCCTTACATTTCTTTTTCAATATCATTGATTTCTGCCCTGATTTGCATTATTCCTTCGTCCTGCTTGCCTTAGTTTCATTTTGCTCATTTTTTTCTGTTTGTCAGGGAGGAGCTTAGATTATTAAGATTTTCCCCCTTTTCTAATGTAACAATTTAGGGTAATACACTTCCTTCACAGCTCTACTGTAGACATGTCCCACAACTTTTGGTATGTTGGATTTTCATTTTAGTTCAGTTCAATGTATTTTTTTCTAATTCTTCTTGAGACTTCCTCTTTGAACCATTGATTACTGAGAACATGTTGTTTAGTTTCTAAGTGTTGGGATTTTTTAATGTTATCTTTCCGTTATTGATCTCCAGTTTGATGCCACACTAGTCAGAGAAGACACTTTGTATATTTTAATTTACGAGGTTTGTTTTGTGGCCTAGGATATGGTCTATCTTGCTTTGTATTTTATGGGCACTTGAAAAGAATGTGTATTTTGATGTTATGAAGTGAAATGTTCTACAAACATTGTTAAGATCCTGTTGGTTGATAGTGTTTTAAGTTCTTCAATATTATTTGTGGTTTCTCACTACTTATATGGAACATTGAAAAGGATATTTCAGTCTCCAACTCTAATTGTGGGTTTGCTATTTCTCCTTTTGCATCCATCAAGTTGACTTCAACTATTTTGCAGTTCTGTTGTTTGGTGCATACACACACACGTAGGCTTGCTATATCTTCTTGGTGAATTAACCTTTTCATCTTTATATAATATCCCTCTCTATCTCCGGTAATTTTCTTTACTCTGAAGTCCACTTTATTTAACTCTAATACAGATATTTCTGCTTTCTTTTGATTTAGGTTTTTGCATTATACCTTTTTCCATTCTTTTACTTTCAATTTGCTTATACTATTATAAGCGAAGTGTATTTCTTTTAGAAGGCATACAGATACTTCATGATTTTTTTAATCCACTCTGCCAATTTTTGTCTTTTAATTGATGTATTAAGCCATTTAATTTAATGTATTATTGAAATGTTAGGGATTAGGTATAGCATTTTATTTTTTGTTTTCTGTTTATTCTGTTTTTTTACTTCTTTTTCTTTCTTCTTCTTTCTTTTCTTTTTTTTTTTTTTTGAGGTGAAGTCTCACTCTGTTGCCCAGGCTTGAGAGCAGTGGTGGGATCTCGGCTCACTGCAACCTCTGCCTCGTGGGTTCAAGTGATCTTCCCACCTCAGCCTCCTGTGTAGCTGGAATTACAGGCATGTACCACCACACTCAGCTAATTTTTCTATTCTTAGAAGAGACTAGGTTTCAGTACGTTGGCCAGGTTTGTCTCAAACTCCTGACCTTAAGTAATCTGCTTGCTTCTGCCTCCTGAAGTGCTGGGATTACAGGAGTGAGCCACCATGCCCAACCTGCTCTGTTTTATACTTCTGTCGCTCTTTACTCTCCTATGGGTTACATGGTTGTCTATACTATTTTCAAATGCATCTCTTTGTATATAATTTTTTTTTTGAGACGGAGTTTCACTCTTGTTACCCAGGCTGGAGTGCAATGGCGCAATCTCGGCTAACCGCAACCTCTGCCTCCTGGGTTCAGGCAATTCTCCTGCCTCAGCCTCCTGAGTAGCTGGGATTACAGGCATGCGCCACCATGCCCAACTAATTTTTTGTATTTTTAGTAGAGACGGGGTTTCACCATGTTGACCAGGATGGTCTTGATCTCTCGACCTCGGGATCCACCCACCTCGGCCTCCCAAAGTGCTGGGATTACAGGCTTGAGCCACCACGCCCGGCCCTGTATATAATTTTTATTGGTAGTTCAAGGTATTTACAATGTCAACATAACTTGTCACAGTCTATCATTATCAACATTTTATTGTGAGTGAAGTGTAGAAGCTTTGCCTTCCTATATGCCCTTTTACCATTTATAATTCCTGCCTTAAATATTTCTCCTATATATATATTTAGAATCACATCAGCAAGTGTCAAAATATCGCATCAACCATCAAATATAATTTTAAAAACTCAAGAAGTGAAGGACAATGTATTACTTTCACACATATTTTCATGCTTTATTTCCTTTTCCCTCCTAATGTTCAGAAAGTCCTTTTATAACTTCCTTTCTGTTTAGTGAGATTTCTTCAGCCATTATTTTAGGATAGATATACAGGTCACAAATCCACTTAGCTTTCCCTCCTTTGAGAATGGCATGATTTTCCCTTCATTTCTAAAGGACAGTTTTGCTGTATATTGAATTCTGGTTTGGGAGTTCTTTTAGCATTTAAAAAATGCATCACTTTCTTCTGATGAGAAATCTACTATCATTCAAAATTTTTTTTTCTTTATAGGTAAGGTGTCATTTCTCTCTGACTGCTTTCAAGATATTTTTTTCCCCTTTAGTTTTCTAAAGTTTTACTGTGATGGGCCTAGGTATAAATTTCTTTGGGTATATCTCTTTGGGGTTTATATTAGCTTCTTTAATTTTTAGGTTTGTTTGCCAAATTTGGGAAATTATAGTCACTATTTCTTTGAAGACCTTCTCAGCCTTGCCCTTTTATCCTATCATTTTCGAACCCCAATGTCATTAATATAAGATCTAGCCCCATACGTTTCCCAGGCTCTGTGTTTTTTTTTTTTTAAAGTCATTTTCTCTCTTATTCAAATTGGTTAATTTTTTATTGTTATATCATTGAGATCATTGATTATATTGTCTATTCCTTTCCATTCGGATGTTGAGTTTATTTGCTGAGTTGTATTTATTTTTGTTATTGTATCTTTCAGTTCTAAAATTTCTATTTGTGGTTTTTTCCCAAACTTTTATTTTAAGTTCAAGGGTACAAGTGCAGGTTTGTTACATAGGTAAATTTGTGCCATGGGGGTTTGTTGTACAAATTATTTCATCACCCAGATATTAAGCCTATTATCTGTCATTGTTTCCTAATCCTCTCCCTCCTCCCAACCTTCACCCTGTGAAAGGTCCCAGTGTGTGTTATTCCCTTCTATGTCCATGTGTTCTCATCATTTAGCTCCCACTTACAGGTAAAAACATGCAATATTTGTTTTTATGTTTCTGTGGTAGTTTGCTAAGGATAATGTCCTCCAGCTCCATCCATGTCCCTGCAAAGGACGTGATCCCATTCTTTTTTATGGCTGCATAGTATTCCATGGTGTATATGTACCACATTTTCTTTATCCAGTCTATCATTGATGGGCATTTAGGTTGATTCCATGTCTTTGATATTGAGTTTTTATAGCATGTATTTTTTTTTTTTTTTTTTTTTTTTTGCTAAGGGTTTGTAGCTCTTTGCTGAGAGTTTGTATGTTTTCATTTGTTTCAAGTGTGTTAGTAATTGCTTATTGAAGCAATTTTATAATGTCTGTTTAAAAATCATGTCAGCTAAGTTAACATCTTTGTCATCTTGCTATTGCTGTTTATTGACTTTTTAAAATTCCAGTTGAGATTTTGCTGGTTCTCTGTGTAAAAACTGACTGGAACATATACATTTTGGGATTTATGTTTGAAGACTTTGAATCTTATTTAAATCTTTAATTTTAGTTGGCTTCTTCTGACAGTGCTTCAGCATGGGAGCAAGGAGCAGGCCTCTTTACTGCCAGGTAAGCATAAAAATCTGGGTTCTTTGTTGGGTCTCCATTGACACTAAGAAAAGAATGGGCTCTATCATTGCTGGGCAGGGTTGGCTGTTCCAACTGATAATCCTCTGTCTGGGAGGGCTGGGAGTGCCTCATCGCTGTTCCCCTTGTTGCCTCCACTGACACTCCAGTGGGGTGGCCTTGTTACTGCTGGGTATTGGTTGAGAGTATTGGCTTTCCACTAGTGGGGACACAACCCTAGTGGAGAGAAGCAGGGACACCTTGTTACTGTCAGCACAGGTGGAGGTCCAGTGTCCTTACTCTACCTCCCCAATAGGGTAGGCCTTCCACTCCCTTCAGTCTTTTCTGGCCAGGGTGAAGACTGGGCCACAGTATTTTCTGTGGTGTTTGGCTGGAGTAGAACTGTTATTGGTTAAAAGATTTCTGTCTTATGGTCCGCTCGTTTCCTGGTATTTTGGCTAGAGAGAGCAGACTTTTGCAGAGACTTGTTTTTTGTTGTTGTTGGTGGTGGTGGTGCTGCTTGTTTTGTTTTTCTCTATACCTGTTGGTGTTTTTCTTTATTTATTTATTTTATGGAGTCTTGCTCTGTCAACAAGGCTGGTGTGCAGTGGCACAATCTTGGCTCACTGTAACCTCCACCTCCTGGGTTCAAGCAATTCTCCTGCCTCAGCCTCCCGAGTAGCTGGAATCACAGGCACTCACCACAATGCCTGGCTAACTTTTGTATTTTTAGTAAAGATGGGTTTCCCATTTGGCCAGGCTGGTCTCAAACTCCTGACCTCAGGTGATCTGCCCACCTCAGCCTCCCAAAATGCTACTATGGGCATGAGCCACTATGCCTGGCCACCTGTTGTTGTTTTTAAGTTGCTGGCTTCTTCACCTACACGTATGAGGTGAATGGGAGAAAAAACAAACAAACCCCAGAAGTTCACCACCATATCAGTCTTAAGGTTACTAACTTGTCTGTCCTCCTCTCTACAACTCTGAGTCTTCTGTTTGTTTTACATGTAATGTTCAAGGTTTTTAGTTAAGCTTAGTGGAAAAAAGGGGGAAAAGCACATCTACTTCATCTTCCCAGAAGTGGAAGTCTAAATTCTGGATTTCTTATTTATGCATTAATTAATTATTCCTGGAATAGGTCCAATGCCTTCATCAAACTGACAAAGAAGGCTGTGGCACACAATGGGTGAAAAAGTCCTTAACTAGGCATTCCTTTAGAATGAGTCATCCATACCACTCTGCCTTTCATTCTGTCCTTATAGCTGACCAAGCTGACCAGTTATTTTTATGGTAGTAAACCCATCCACTGTACTCTACCTGTGAGTTGAACATCAAATGCCCATCACAATTCTTCTAACTGTAAGTCAGGCTCTGTCTCAATCTATATTTTGTCTGATTATGAGAACTATTATACATTTAGTTTCTACCTGCATGAATATGGGAATCAATCATGATATAAATCCTAAGTTGGACTCAAGGTCAGTGTACCAATCCTAGATCTTATGGAGATCACTATAACATGTTGGAAAATAAAATTTAAGTAAAAAACTTCAGTTGGTCAAATATATATGTATATATTTTAAATCACAACTCATCATTTTCAAGATACTAGGGTAAAAACATTCATTCCTTCCTTTGAAATAGTCATTTGCAAATGAAAATAAGCATACACATGATTCAAGCTTCAATATCCACTATTGAATCAGTGGAGTTACTCTCAACCTAAGGATATGAATTTCAGTTTGAGGAAAGAAGGGTTAGCCAGCTGTTGCATATACAGGTAATTCCTTTGCATCTTTCTGCAGGGATAGAAGTTCATCAAAGCCTCACAAAAGCCTCTTTCATGCATAAATTCTCTTAGTGTTAATTAGCATAGTTGCACTAGCACTGCTAAGAAGGAGAAAGAAAAAAAGAGAAATAATAAAAAGTAGGTGGATTGAAGTAGAGGTGAAACCTTTCTTGACCAGGATGAAGCCTGTCATGCTGACTAATGTTCTTTGGCCCCTAAGTAGTCTTTGCTGTCAGCTGTAGCATTCTAAAGTTTTGAAAATGAGGGTATTATCCATGGAATATATTTATTGATCTCCTCAAAATGTGGTGGGTATGAGATTTATAATTGAGAAACAGTGTTAAGTAATTAATTTATTTACTTATATAAGTGCTGATCTTGGATTCCTTGCAAATTAAATTGCCTACAAGGACAAAGTCATGAAAAGGACAACCATGCATCTCTGTGTAGTTAGTAAGAGAAACTAAGTTAGGAAGTATTTTGGGTTTAACAACTGGCTCACTTGACTTGGTTGATGGCCACTCTTCAGCCATGTATAATTTTTAATAATTCATTAATCTATGGTTAAGATGAAGGTTTGTCCAAGCTAAAAACAAAAGAATGTTGAAAATGGAAAAGTACTAGGCAGATGTGTAATTTTCCTCTCTCCCACTCTTTCCCTGGGCACTGAAATTATTTACATTGAGCAATTTGAGATACACTTAAGATTCAAGCAGTAACTTTTCCTGAATACAGGAAAAATATGGTTCCAATGTTTGACTACAGCTGCAATCTATGGATTTAGATAACAAAGAAACTTAAAATTTAAGGGCAGGATTAACCAAAGGAAAACATGACAAATTTCCAGTTACTTATTTTCCAGAGGGGAGATTTTACATATTCGTACAGTGCTTCTGGATACCAGCTGACTACAGGGGTACCTGCCCGGCTAAATCATGCAGTCATCATTGGAGTAATTTCCACAATATCCTCAGGTTCAAGTGGCTGCAGGGTGAAGGTGACTGGGAACAGATGGTTAGAGAAAAATGGAGTTGTTATGAAGATGAGCATATGAAAAAAATAATGACCCGCCCCCCTGTTGCCTGTGCCTAGCGCTGCTCCCCCAGACCCGCAGACTGGGTGACCGCAGAGGAAAGTCTGTTCTTTCATATCCCTTTCCTCTCTTGGTCAATATTGTACCTCCAAACAGCTAGGGGATAATGAGGTGAGAGCCAGAAGGACCGCTGAAAAGCATTACCAGAGAAAATGTTTTTTTGCAACAAACAGGCATGAAATGGAATTATGGCCTCATGTTCTCCAATCACACAAAAAGGGGACACTTGTGGAATCTTTCCTTTTTTCTCTGTGTTTGACTGACAGAAGATATTGAAGTGGGTTAACGACAAAAAGAGCGTTAAGGCTCAAAACCATAACTTTTAGTTCATTTTCAGTTATATTCAAAACTAGAGCAATGTGATAGGTAATCTCTACAACATATTCCTTCAGCAAAAGAGAACAGAGGTGACAAAACACGGGGTAGCACAGGGATTCCTTGCTCTATGCTTCTCAGGCAGAGAACCAGCCATCTCTTTGTTCTTTCTGCACATTTTTCAGGTGATTGAGAGGAAGTCTGAGAGGAACAGGGGTCTTCTCTCTGAGTGACTCTTTCCTACAGCCCCTCCTTTTATTAAAAGCTCTGTAAATATCTCTGCAAAGCAACCATCTTTTCTTTTTACTGGCTTCTAGAGCTCACTTCAACAATCCGTGAAGAAGGAGTGTGGTAGAGGAGAGAAGAAAACATAAGGATGACAGAGCTAAGAGGGACAGAAATGAAAAGAGCATTCAGTCAGTCTGTTCTCTCATTAGTGTGGTACCTCAGAACCTTGGAAGATTCCTTTTCGGGTATTCTTTTCATTATGATGCTAGGAAAATGATAGACTGGAAAAGCCAGAAATTCTGAAATTCTATAAAACATGATCTCATCAATAATATATATCTTCCCTGCAACTTGGAGAAAATAAAATATTAAAATGTCCAATTTTAAAGAGGAAACAAGGCTGTGTGCTGTAATATTTTTCATCCACTATCAATGCTCTTGCTCATACATAATGTGTTCCAATGATTTCCACGGTTTCTTCCCTGACTGCCTCCCTGACTTGGATACCTATTTCTCTGTAAGAAGAGAGGAGTCCGGGGCTCTCAATCTAACTCACAACATGTAGGGGTTTCGGGGCGGTGGTAAATGGGATATCATTATTTTTAGTTTGGGTTTCTTCAAAGTACTTTCTTTAAGCTACTTTGGGGCTTTTCCTCCCCCTTCATTTTTTCATGCTCCACTGTACAGTCAAGGTATTGGCTTCACATTGCTCATCTGCAGCACTAAAACAGACTCTCCACTTGCCCTGAAATATAAGACTAGTTATGGAAAAGAGATTATAAAAAGCTAAAGAATTCAGGTAGGTTTCACACTATTCCAGCTTAAGGGAAATGTTCATGTTTCTTGATGGGACATCATTAAGTCTTTATGATAGCATATAAGCAATAGTAGGACTGGTAAGTGAGACATAATAACCTTCAGATCAAATCTGGAAAGCTGGTCTTCAGGAACTCTAGTATTTCAGCTGGAAAATGTGCACATACACGATCATTTATCATTCTTGTGTATTTCACTGTTTCCCCTAAATATTAAGAAAAACCCCTATTATAAACACTGATTTAATAATGTAATGCTTCTTATTTAGCTGTCTGAAATACAATTAATATAATCTTAAACATACTTAATTGACATCAAATTATGTCATATAAGAAATCTAAGATACATGCAAATGACTTTCAGACTTATGGAATATTGGCCTAAAAGAACACCAGACACTATCTAACCCAGCGGTTTCAAACAAATTTTTGAAGAACCATGGAACTATATTGAGGTACCTCAGAAGCTCTGAAATGAGGGCAGAAAAGAGCTAGGCAGATACCGAATAAACAGAGTCTGAATGCTTTAGTTTGCTTCGACTGGAGAAGTTTCATTTTTATCTGTTTTATTCTGTGTCATAGTCTGACATTTAAAAAAGTTATACACATATGGACTGAAACCATCTCCTCCTTATTTTTAAAAGTATAATCTTTTTTTGCCTTTTGGAAAAGATGAAGTAAAATATAATAATAATGTAAAAATCATATGTAAAGTGTGTATTTTAAAATAATAAAAGTAACAAATTATATATCTTTTATAATTGAGAGGTTATTTTTTGGTAACAGTTATGTTGCTTATATGTATCACTAAATACTACAGACTCCCCACATTGCCAGACTTTTATGTCACAATTTTTCTCAACTTAAAATTGCATTATCATATCTACAAAATTAACATCGTAAATTACTTAAAATAAATATGCATGAATGTGCACCTGTTATTGGCCATGCAAATTGGCCCCTGCAAATATGCCTATAGATTAAAATGAATCAGAGTATAGAACTAAGTCAAATCAGTTGGTCAATTTAAATTTCAATAAATCCTACTACTCATGTACATTTAGGTTAAGTGTTCCTGGTGATTTGTGAGAACTTTGCACCTCCTAAGGCTTCAGATACTCTGAGTTGTGGGAGCAGACTGTGAGGAGCAATACTAAACCCATTGCTGACTGAGTCACTAAAAAAGCTAACGAAGATGATGTTGTAAAAAGGAAACAATAAGAAAACGAACACGTTCATGGAAAAGCACCTTAAAAAGGTGCGTGAAGCAAGCTGTTGAAAACAAATTAAATGTACACTGTCCTTGCAACCCAGAAGTCAGTCAACTGACCAGTTCAGGCTTCACAGAACAATTATGAATGAAATTATAAGTACTTACATAGGTGGAAAGATATTTCAGAATCAAAGAGTAACAGATGCAAGAACTGAAAGTGATACTGGTAATTTTAAGTGGTATTTAAAACCCAAATGCCTACAAAGGCATTTATAACCTGATTCAATGAAGTGGCTTAGGTAGAAAGATAACTGAGCAGGATGATTATGACAGTGTCTAAACAGGTTAAAAGGGACAACTTTCATCAGGTTGAGCCCACTGTAATCATTCAGAAACTATGTTCCTGGTGGTTCAACTTGTCAAGAAAATTTAAATACAAATTCTGATATTTTTAGCTGGGTACTTAATAAATAAAACAAAACTCTAAGGACTAAATAAACATGTGTATGACTTGCAATCATTGACACATATGTTCTCAGAGTTTATTGTTGAGCGAACTGAGTTCCAGAGAGGCCAGTGGTACCCAGAGTCTCCTGAGTGGTCATTCACAGCTTTGTTTTCAGATCTTCTTATCTCTAAACAACTTGGAAACAATGAAGGGAGTAAACCTTCCTCTGTCCCACCTCTCATATTATCTCTTCATTGCTGGAGGCTTAAATGATTGTTAGTTGTGAAGGCTGGCTCCTCAGTTTCAGCCTAATGACATTTTGGCCAGCTCAGTGGTGGCCCTGCCACAGATGAGCCACTCTCTTTGCCCTTTCCAACTTTTGCTTATTCCCTTTCTCTTGATGGCTGTAACATCGTCACTCTTCTTAGGCCAAGACTAATCCATCAAGACCTTAGGGGAAAGAGGTTACTTCCTGCTGCTAACTCTTTCTTCTATACAAAATTCCAGAAAATCATGTTCACCCTCCTACTAAAAGAGCTGCAAGTTATTTTAAAGGTTTAGGTCAAAACATATTCCAATGGCATTCATTTTTTTATTTTGCCTTCATGTGCCCAGTTTTGAAATTGTTCCACTTTAAAAATATTTTTATTTTGCTATTTTGGTTTCTACTTTTCAGCCGACATTCATTTCTGTCAAGAGGAAAGGAGCAGAGAAGCAGTGTTGTACGTGTCAGATGGAAGGAATCTGCTAAGTGTCATTGAAATAAAAGACAACGACCTATATTCTGCAGCTGTTATGCATGAGCACGCTATCCTCAAGAATAGGGTTAGGGTTAGAGTAAATTATTCCTGAGAAATAGCTTATGCAAACACTGCAATCTCCAAATACTGTCTAATATAAATTAAGCAAGCTTCTTTTTAAAAATTTAATTTCTAAGTAAATGGGTGTCTTGCCACTGAGCATAACCTCAAGAGAAGTAACCTTGTCATGTCTTGCCAACTGAACAGCATTATAGCTTGTCAATATGGATGGTAAAGTTCTGCAGCAAGTTCCTCTTGCAAAAGGAAAACACTCTGGTTGATGAAAAGAATGAAGCATTGTGTATGTTCTTATTAGGAGAACATCAATTGGGAACTTACACCTAACCTTAGTAGGTGAATGAGGACAATCAATTATTCTAAAGATATCTATAAAGTTATCCCTTTTACTCTTCATATGATGTGAAGTTAAGAGAATGGATTCAATTGGACTTTAACCCATCCAATAAAGTTAAGCTTTTTACTAACTGGGAGTTCTCCAAGCAGACATTAAGAACTAATATATCTTGGTCATGCTAGGTACCAAGAACCAAAAGCAATGTAATATCATCTGCCACTTTCAGGTGTAGAAGTAACCCACAATCAATCAAATGAGAAGACAAGCCACAGACTGGGAGAAAATATTTGCAAGAGACACATTCGATAAAGGACTGTGCTACAAAATGCACAAAGAGCACTTAAAACTCAACAATAAAGGGCCGGGCATGGTGGCTCACACCTGTAATCCCAGCACTTTGGGAGGCTGAGGCAGGCGAATCACGAGGTCAGGAGTTTGAGACCAGCATGGCTAACATGGTGAAACCCCGTCTCTACTAAAAAAAAAAATACAAAAAATTAGCTGGACATGGTGGTGGGTGTCTGTAATCCCAGCTACTCAGGAGGCTGAGGTAGGAGAATCGCTTGAACCTGAGGGTGGAGGTTGCAGTGAGCTGGGATTGTGCCACTGTACTCCCGCTGCAAGACTCTATCTCAAAAAAAAAAAAAAAAAAACCTGAACAATAAAAATACAAACAACCAAATTAAAAATGAGCCAAAGGCACCTTACCAAAGAAAATATACAGATGGCAAATAAGCATATGAAAAGATGCTCCATATGATATGTCATCAGGGAAATGTAAGTTAAAATAACTATAAGATACTACTATATACATATTAAAATAGCCAAAGTCCTGAACTGACAACATCAATACTGGTAAGGGTGTGGAGTAACAGAAACTCATTCATCGCTGGTGGACATGCAGAATGGTGCAGACACATTAGAGGAAAGCATAGCAATTTCTTAGAAAACAACATATTCTAAAGACTGGTCCAGGAAATGTGCTGCTTGGTATTTACACAAAGGAATTAAAAACTACTGAGGACACTAAAATCTGTTAGTGAATATTTATAGCAGCTTTAGTTAAAATTGTCAAAACTTGGAAGAAATCAAGATGTCCTTCAGAAGGTGAATGGATAAGCAAGCTGTGGTACATCCACACAACGGAATATTATTTAACACTAAGAAGAAAGAAGCTGTATCCGTCTATGAAAAGGCAGGAAGAAAGTTTAAGTGCATATTACTAAGTGAAAGAATCAACATAGTATATGATTCCAACTATGATATTCTGGAAAAGCCAAAACTGGAGATAATAAAAAGATCAGTGATTGTCAGAAGTTGGGTGATAAATACGTGAAACCACAGAGGATTTTTAGGCAGTGGAAATATTCTGTATCATACCATAATGGTAGACACATGTCATTACACATTTGTCCAAACCTGTAGAATGCACAGCACCAAGAGTGAACTGCAGTGTAAACTGTGGGCACTGGATGATTATGAGCTGTCAGTGTCGGTTCATCAGTGGTAAGAAATGTAGCACTTTGATGGTGGATGCTCATAGGGGAGAAGGCCATGCAGGTGTGTGGGCGGGGGTGTATGGAGAATCTTTTTACCTTCCTCTCAATTTTTCTGTGAACCTAAACCTTCTCTTAAAAAAAAAAGTCTTTAAAAAATTCAGGTACAACATATAAGGATGTATTTTGACAAGATGGAACATTATCAAGTACTGGCATACTTAATATTTCAAATATGATTTCCTTTGATTGATTTTGCTTGGGGAGATGCTCTTAACTCACATGAAGACATAAGGGCAGAGGGTGGAATTTGGTGCAGAGGACAGTCTGGATAGGGCAGGAAAAGGAGCCCGTAGGCACTGAAAGCATAGAGCCCTGAAAATGCAAGGTTACATCACCTGTGATCACATGCATTCACATGAGGCTGAGTGGAGGAGTGAGATAAACCTTCCCCAAAGAGAAGTAGTGGGCTTTACAGTCTAGTCCTATTTTTGCTACAAAGCAGTTATTCTTTAAGGATATTTCATATTGGAAGATTGAATCATACAGAAAAGTAAAATGTGATGTTATATAAAAAGTACTCATTTAGGCAACAGATAAGAAGGTTAAAATATAGATCCTTCCCACACAAACACACACTACCCCACAGTCTAGAGGGTGGCCTTTTGAGATGCTTTAATTTGCCTCTCTTTTCCATTTGATTTCTCCAGAGGTGGGCAATGCAAGCGTTAGGAATAATTCTCATTGGGGCCTCAGTAAGAGAGCAGCTCCTTAACTCCACGCCATTCCAAGAAAGGACATGCACACATAGATGCATCCTCCCAAAGTGAAAGCAGTTCTGTTCAAATATTGCAAGAGCAACTGAAGGACAATCAATCACAACTGTGAGGGTTCTGCTCTTGCACAGGATCCCGAAGATAATTCACTCTCGCTGAAATGGACTTGGTTTGCTTGGCTTATATCTGCAAGGCTGTCTCCTGTTGGACAACTATGTTTCTGGTAAGAGGCGATTGATTTCAGCCACACACTTAAAAGACTTAGAGCTTTAAGCAAGACAACATAACTGAATCAATATCTCTGAAATTGCTCTTGAACCAAAAGTAATCCTTCATAAGCTTGACTGACATACATTGAGTTGCCACACTAGAATATAAGCCCCCTGAGAGCAGTGGAGGTGTTCACTTGAGCCATTGTTGTAAATTACACTGAACACGGAGTCAGCATATTTTAAGTGTTCATTACATACTTCTTAAATTAATGCCTTAAATATTCATGATATTTATTTAAATTAAATTAATGCATTAAATATTCAGGATATTTATTTAAACTAAAATTCTCATCCTGGGACACTGAATTTTAATTTAAATATACATTTTTTCGTAAGCATTCAGGCTTCTCTCTCCCTCTATCTTATGCACACACAAAAGAACACTATTGTAGATAAATACTTACAGTAATCAAACCCTAGAGTCCTACAGAAATTAAAACATCCTGAGTATTTTTGCCTTCTGACTTGTCTGGGAAAGTGGGGGTGTTGGTATCTTCAGAGTGACATAATTGTTAAACCACTGAATAGATCATCCCATGCTTGCTTCTTGTTTACTCAGAATGGAAAAACTTCTCTAGGACACATTTGCTATAAGAGATTTGTGGTATTACAAAACACTAATGAGTATTACAAAAATGTCTACATCTCTCTCCATAATATGAAGGAAAGGCTCAAAGAACATTTTTAATAAACTCACTTCAAAGTCGGTAATCAACAGAAAGTCTATACTCAGTCACATACAACTTAAAACACTTTCAATATACTTAGCTATATAGCTTTAGGTCTGCCTCTCTAACGTTTAGAAATTATAATAAAATAAGTTTTATAGATACTGGTCAATTAAAAATATGGAAATTATCAAAGTTTAAGCTTCCATTTAGACTAGCAAATAAAATTTGACTTCCTCTTGTCACTAGATTGGGAAATCACAAAAATGATTATTTCTCTCTTTTTTTTTTTTTTTTACCTAAAGTATGTGTAATTGACTTGATATAAATGCATTAACTATAAAGCGAATTAAATATTATTAGCAAATTTATCAAGTAATTAAAAGAGATCAGGAGAAGAAATACAATGTCAAATTGAACAATATAAATTGAAAATAAATCCATGTATATATAAATTAATTTAAGAATTTGAGAACTAACTATAAGCTAAGCATTATAGGTATTACATAGCTAGGTATTACACATGAGGCAGATAGTCAAAGATATGTGGTTCCTGCCTTATGCATCTAACAATCCAGTGGTGAAGACTAAAGTTAATAAAATAATGACATAAATGCAAAATTTCAAAATGTAATAAGTACTCTGAAGGAAAAGTATATGATGTACAGACAACATGTAACAGGTGTCCTGCTCTGGGCTGGGGAGATGCAAGAGAGATGTTCCTGATACATTAATGCTGGAACTGAGATCTCATGGGTGAGAAGGAAGGAAGTGGAGGTAATTGGGTGGGTGGGCTGGATAGGAGGGAGAACACAGCACAGGTAAATCCCCGTGGCAGGAGAATGCTTCTGCTTTCTGTAAAGACTTGAAATTGGCCAGTGCTGCCAGAGCAGAGAGGATGAAGCAGATGGGGTTTTTGGTGTGGCTAATAGATTGGAAGGTCACACTGGGCTCTGAGGCCCTGGTACAGATTTTGGTCCTTTATTCTCAAAACAATGGGAAGACTTGGAACGTTTTTAAGCATAGTTGATTTCCATTGTGAGAAGAGGACTCTGCTGCTTGCAATCTGGAGAGTAAACTGGAGCAGAGCAAAAAACAATAATAATAATTTGAAAAATCATTGAAGAGAGTTTTTTTTTCTGAAGTCGAGATAAATTGTTACAAGAGTTTGGACTGGAGTGGTAGTGGTGATTGCACAGAGAAAGAGAAGTACAATCATTGAGTATCTAATAAGTAAAAGATGTAGGGTTTAGTTGTACACTGGATATGGGGGACAAAAGAGGAAGGAGCCAAAAGTATCTTCAGAATGAAAAAGGTTAAAGAACTCTGAGGTATAGGCCAGGCGAGGTGGCTCAGGCTTGTAATCCCAGCACTTTGGGAGGCCAAAGCGGGTGGATCACAAGGTCAGGAGTTCAAGATCAGCCTGGCTAACGTGGTGAAACCCTGTCTCTACTAAAAAAATACAAAAGTTAGCTGGGCATGGTGGCCCATGCCTATAATCCCAGCTACTCCTCGGGAGGCTGAGGCAGGAGAATTGTTTGAATTGGTACCTGAGAGGCAGAGGTTGCAGTGAGCCGAGATCGTGCCACTGCACTCCAACCTAGGCTAACAGAGCGATACTCCGTCTCCAAAAAAATAAAAAAGAACTCTGAGGTACTGCCATGGGTTGAATTGTGTCCTTCCACAAAAAGATATATTGGAGTTCTAATGCCCAGTACCTCAGAATATGACTCTAATTGAAGATAGGTACAAAGATAGATGTACAAAGGTACATATGTTAAAATAAGGCCATTAGGGTGGGCCCTAATCCCTGATACCTGATTGGATTCAGTGACAGGCAGGCATAGAGTCTAGACCATGGGAAGAGACACAGCAAGGAAATGGCCTTCCAGAAGCCAAAGAGAGATGCCTGGGACAGGTTCTTCCCTCACAGTTCTTAGAATGATGACATTAATCTTGATAACCTGGTCCACATAGTGTTTGCTAGATTTTTCCACTGTAAAGTTGCTAATCGTTTTTCCTCTCCAAACACTAATTCTTTGGAAGCAAGTTTCTATGTTCTGCACACATTCAATGTAAGGGGAAATTTAGATTACATTTTACAAGGTGAAAAGAAAATAGTCTTCAGCGTACCTCTATTTTTTTAAATTATATTTATTTGTTTACTACTGGCTTGACCCACCCATTCACGGCACACTAGAATAGGAAACAATATAATCCGGCTGGCCCTCAGGGCAGAGCTTCTGAGTCCTTCTGAGTCCTAAATGTTGGTTTCAGATTGCAAGAAACTTGCTAATGATCAAAAGGCAATGTAGAAATTGCAAGGCAGAGGAGATCAACTGGAGGCACTGGAAAAGTAACTGCACTGAAAATATTTACAAATATTGCGTATGACTTAGCAGATTAAGGTCAGCATGTTGGTAGATGACAGCCCCTTCAAAACCAGATCGAATAATTTGCTAATTCTTGACAGACTTGGCTAGGCACAGCATTATTACTAAGGGAAATTCATGGAGTGGTGGTGAAAAAGAGACATGATATCCACGAATTTCGCTGGGTAAGAAGGTGTCCCTCACTGCTCACCTCTCACAAAGGTTGGCCAGTACTTCGTATCCTGTCAAGAGTGATTTGCAACAGTCACATTAACTATTGAAAGCGACAGTCGACAGCAGTCGAGGACAGGATGGTGGGGCCTTAGACAGCATCATTACAAGCATCTCCTGGTGTTAACAGGGAACCAAGGCCCCGAAAACTTCACTAGCACTCTCAAGTTTACAGAAAAATGTATTGGTCCAGGCGGGACTAGTGTGAAGGTTCTTAACTTTACTCAAGTGTTTTTCTGTCTCCTCTTCTCTCTTATTTTAGGCTTTGGCCTGAAGCCAGCAACAAGATTCAGAGCGTTGTAAAGCACCTGGTTCAGAAGAGCTATGCAAGCCAGGCGAATAGAACCTTAAATGAAGATGATAATGTGTATATAAGCTCAACTCTGCTTTCAGTTTTAGTAAACTGTTTGTATTCATACAGATTGCAGAAATCTGTTACAAGATGGCTCAAATTTACAGAATTTTATCGTCTTAGGTCAAATCTTGTTCCTAAAAACTCAAAAAGTAAGAAGCACCAGAAGCTAGACAACATATCATCTATCCAGCATCCAGCATATATTTTATTCTTACTTTGCAATACCCAAAATATAAATAAAAACTGTCCATATAAACACTTGTATGGGATATCAACTATTCTTCTCTTTTATATTTTAACATTATTTTTCAATAGAGAATCACTGATGAAAGTCCTTTCCATGTAAGAACTATTGAAATACCTACTTGAGCTTAGATAGTCATATTTACTTTTTAAAAATGAGAATAGGAGCAAACAGAATAACTAGCTCATTTCAGGTACCAAAAATTGTTTGGATTATGTGTTAAATTATCAAACATGATGACATGAATAAATCCTGGATAGTTAAGAGATTTGAGTGCATATCTTTAAAACCAAGTCAATTCATATTGCATATCTTTTACCCAGGTAAGTAAGGCCATATTCTGAGCTCAAGACACTCCTGAATGTTAGATATTTGCATATGCTTGGACTTCTAACAGTTCACTGAATGAGTTAGAGTTCTGTAACTCTAAGTTTGCTTCTATTCATGACCTTGAAAAAGAGAATTTATATAAGTATGATAATAAATAATTCTTTCTTTCTTTTTGCTAGTTACATTAGCTGTGTGTGGACCTTACTTTCCTTCTTCCTACTCTCCTTTCCCTCTCCTCCCTCATCTCCTTCGCTGGCATCTTCCCCATCACCACCACCTGCACCATCACTTTCTTCAGCATCTTCCTCTATTTTCATGCCCTGCTATTATTCCTCCTCCTCCTCTTTCTTCTGATCCACCTATTTAAGACCAATTCCAAGTAATCCAGTATTGGAGTGGGAGGAGAAATGGAATAAGTATTCTGTATCTGAATGGCGTAAGAAGAGTCTAACATCTGGAGGACTCCACCAAAAGCTCTGGAGCTGTTTTTGCAGTATGCTTTAAATAGAAAATGCCAATCCTTCATGTTCTCATTCAGTGTGCTTTGAGATTATCTTTAGGCTTCATTTATTCTTCTTTTCTTAAAGTTTAGTCACCTAGAAGCACACTTTTGAAGTAGAGTGTGATTATAATTCTGAAAATGCTTAAAATCATGTAATGTCTGTTGCCAAGGTAACAAGATATGGGGCAGATGAAAAGAACAGGGACCACTGATTATTTTGAAATTCTTAAGTCATATGAATGGTGTGCAATAATACAGCACTAATTAAGGTATGTGAAGGTCTTGGCCCACATTTTAGGCTACTCAAATGTTTCCTCAGACATGGTAATATTTAACAATCACTAGTAGATCAGTTTTCAGTACCCTGGCTTAAATCAATTTTGCTTCTTTCATTTACCAATCTACAACTTGTTATATGACCTCTACAAGCTTTACCTAAGACCCTGTCGACTTTTACTGGTTTTCTCCTTTAGCTACATTGTAATTGAGCCACTCAATCCTAAGTATATTACCACAGACAATAACATAATACTCATCTCTATTGCAGAGCATACCAAAAGCTGGCATAGGTATCCATAAACCATAGGTTATAAAAAAGAAAGTAAACCTGAATCTAACATTCATTTACCTTAGTATGAAGAATATATGTGAGAGTGTCAAAGTGGCAGCTTTTCTTCCAACACAAAGTGCACACTATGACCAAAAACATTAAATGATATCATTATATTTTATTATATTCCAATAATTAGACTATACAATGAATATGAAATATATACCTTAGATCCCAGCATACTCCAGAAATCAGAATCAATCACATTTCCTAACGCCACTAAATGTGATAGGGACGTTTTGATTTTAATAGTAAATTGTACACTTGACCAACCAGGTTCCACCTGTTCTAATGAATTTATAACAAATAAATTGGATTATAAAGTTATTATTATCATGATTATCACCACTTTACTGAATACATCATTACCAAATAACTTCATGGTATACTCATGAAGAATATAAACTCATGCTTCTTCAATTTCAAAGCATATATAATTATAGATGTGGAAATTTAAGAGATTCATTAAATTTAAGAGAGTCATATTCACACTAGTATATAATGTTTGTGTATATTTGTAGCACATTTGTCCCAGAAAGTCAACAAAATTAAATATACATGTCCATTTAAAAAAATAATTCAAATTCAGATAAGTGACTGAAATACTAGAAAGCCATAAAGGAAGAATGGCAGTCACTTTATCTGATATAAAAACTATGACTTAAAAATGTGTTTCCATATTTATTAATTAAGGTCAAGGGCTCAAGCATCTGGTGCTCCAAAGTAGAAGCGGATTACCCTGGGAAGGTAGGATCTAGAAATGCTCCTTGTAGGTGGCATTGAAGGAGTGTTCAACAAGTGCATACTGACTCTCATGGGGTTCATTTGGTCAAGGATCCCTCTGACACAAGCAAGAAAGGGTTTCTTAAAACTCCCATCAAAGAGTAGAACAGCCAGGGTTTCTTAGAGCAGACTCTGCAACTTCAAGATTTGTTTCAGGGGGACACTATGGTGTGAGCATGGTGAAAATTGGTGGGGAGGACAGAGGTGGTGAAAGAAAGGAATGAATAGCAATAAAGTCTGGATAGAAAGAAGTTTTCTCATCTTTGCTAGGTTCCGTACCTCAAGAGAAGAGACAAAATATTTCTGTTAAGAATTCAGAGCAAAAAGCCCACAAAGAGCTCAGACTTGTGAAGGGAGTGGTAGAATGAAAAAGAGCAAGGTACAAGGAGTTATGAAGACTGTCGGGTTTTAGCCTTGATTTGGCAACTAACAAGTTTGCCTTAAAAAAAAAAAAAAAAGGAAAGAAAATATGCAAATCACATTACCTTCTTATGCCTCAGTTGTCTCATCTGAAAAAACGAAGAGGCTTTAGCTTTCTGCCATGGAATATTGCCGTTAGGTCTACCATACTTTGATTCTAAAACAAAGTGCCAGGAAGTCTTTGAGGGCTGCTATTATCTTTGTTCCTTTCATTTCCTCACAGGGCCCACAGTTTCTTGCTCATTGAGAGCTGCAAAATGAATGAGCCAGACTCAAACCTCCTACAAAGCCACATCCCATGGCATTTGCAAGTGCAGGGCTCCACTCCTTCTTTCTTTTTTTTTCTCTACCTAACTTTGAAGGCCATTTACCTCATTCTCTCATCTCCATTTGTTCCATATCCGTCATCTTTTCCTATAGAAACCTGAGTTTCTTAAATTGATTGGCTTTCCCCTTATTAAAATAAAAAGGCCAATGCCTAAGTACAACAGAATCTCTTTCTTAGTTCCCTTTTTTTGTTTTAGATACTGTCAAGCCTCTCCAGGTGGTCCTGAGACAACTTAACTCTATAAGCCAGAAGCTTGTGGCCTAGAAGGGCAGATTCCCAACACTTGACGTAGCTTGGGTACAGAAGAACAAAAATAAAATGTCAGAGTTAATTGATTTCAGTAGTCTCTAGGAGCTTGTATCTATCTGGTTGTGCTCACAAAACTTATCATCAGACAGATATGAGGACTTTAAAAGTATCTCATAATTTGGCTTTGATTGGGGATGGCAAAAAACAAAAAAGTTAAAATTTCTAATGTGTATGCCTCTATGAATTAATCCTTAAAATGTTCAGTGACTCACATAGGTTAGAAGTTTTCCTCTCTGAATGTGCCTCATTGGTTGGACTAAGAAGACACAGTGTATTGCAAAAAGGGCCCGTTATAGTGTTTTCCTGAGTAGATCTCAGAGCTGATTCTCAGTGGTGTCTGACTCTGCCAATTATCCTCCTACTACCTTCTATCTAGGTAGCAGAGGAAAGAGCACAGGTGAGGAGTGGGTGTACATTCCGGTTATATCCTAGAACCAGTGGGATGTCATGAATTTGACATTTATTGAAGGCACCAAATCTCATTGAGTCTTATCCCAGCCACCCTGCCCCTGGAAGAAAAGGCACTTCAAGCTGTAATCATGAAGAAACAGGAAGAAGATTCAAAACCAGAAGCTGCTTCCCTTGTCTGTAATTTTCTACCTTTCTTTTTATTGCGAATGCTGGTAATTAACGAAAGTATTTGTATTTGAGTGAGATTTCTGTTTCTCCCTCTACATTGTTGACATTGGCTTCAAAATCTGACAGTCTCTCCTATTTGTGAGGGGCAAGAATAACACCACAAGGTGCCCTGGCTTAAAAGGAAAGAGAAAGACAAATAAGGACAAGGAAAAGGCAAAGCGAGAATAAAAATGCCAGCCTCAAGACTGAAAGAAGCTTGTTATGACTAAGGATTATTTAATGAATAATACTACTTTTCATGACTTCTCAGAATTTATAATTTCAGCTCCAAAAGATGTATATAAATTACTTGTCTCTGAAAACATATTTTATCTCCCCTAATTGCAAATTTCCCTCACTATAAAAGGACATTCAAGGACATGCCATGTGAGTTTTAAGAGAACACTTGTGACAAATAGGCTATGATCAAATATGATTATTTATCCTAAATAAATTATTTTATTGCTGTTAACCTTTGTTGGGTGATCCTTATGCATTCTCTATAATGCAGTTTTATTTGATTTTTACAAGAACCCTCTGATGGCATGTTATTATTCCCACCATTTTCCAGGTGATGACACTGAGATTCAAGGAGTTAATGTAGCCTTTGCAAAGCCACACAATGAGTTGGAACTAACTATTCAGTCTGTACAATGCAGAAGCCAGTGGTCCCAATGACTACCTCACATTGTGAAAGACAGGCCTGTGGGTTTTCTATGAAACATAATTTGTGCAACATATGGTCATGAGATGAGAACTGGTAGTAAGCCAGAAAATAATAACGTAAGACTGGGTTCCAGTGTGTGTTCATTATACAGCCTTCACTAGGTCTTCAGTTTCCCTCTCTGAAATGGGCATAATTATTTGGCCGACCTAACTCCTGAGCTGTCATTGAGGGCCAAATAATATACAGACATATTATCACTTAGAAAACTATAACGGCTATGCAAATATAAATGTTATTATAATGTTATAAGGAGTAGAGTTAATAAATTAGTTTCTTAAGTGATGGACAAGGATGCAAGTATGAGCAGAACTATTTCGCAGATTCAAAGAAAAGTAAAGGATATAATGCAATGAGATAAACAAGAACCACTGGAGGGAAAAAATAAGGGAAGGCTTTGTGGGCTTCCCGCAACAGATGGAGCTCAGGGAGACCAAACATAGCCCGGAAGTGGAGTCTATCTCATAAATCTATGGGAGTCAGGCTTCCTTGGGCAAGAGAGAGAAGCAAGTTGATGGGGGCAGAAAATAATTTGAGACTCTCTGGACTCAGTCTGTTTCCTAGGAGACAGAAAAATATAAATCTGTCTGTCAAATCTCACATCATAATAAGTACAGTTTTATCTCAGTGTCTGCAGGAGACTGGATCCAGGATGAATACCAACATCTGTGAATGTTCAAGTCCTTTATATAAATGGCATAGTATTTGCATATAATCTATGTACATCCTCCTCTATACTTCTTTTTTTTGAGACAAAGTTTTGCTCTTTGCCCAGGCTGGAGTGCAGTGGTGTTATCTCAGCTCATCACAACCTCTCCCTCTTGGGTTCAAGTAATTCTCCTGCCTCAGCCTCCTGAGTAGCTGGGAGCACAGGCATGCACCACCACGCCCAACTAATTTTTGTATTTTTTGTAGAGACGGGGTTTCCATGTTGGTCAGGGTGGTTTCAAATTCCCGACCTTAGGTGGTCCGCCCGCCTCAACCTCCCAAAGTTCTGGGATTACAGGTGTGAGCCACTGTGCCTGGCCCCTCCTGTATACTTCTAAATCATCTCTAGATTACTTATAATACTTACTGCAACATAAATGCTATGTAAATTGTTGTTATGCTATATTTTACAATTTGTAGTATTTTTTTATTGTTTTTATTTTTCCAAATATTTTCCATCCATGGTTGGCTGAATTCATGAATACAGCTCGCATGAAATCAGAGGCCTAATTGTATTGTACGCAAATGAAAAAGTGAAATAAACATGGGATAGGATTGGAAATAAGACAGCAGTCCAAGTCTTCTTTCTGTATAAGGTTTTATGTGCATCACTGTGAATGTAATTAATTTTCTGCCGTTGAACATTTGTTCGTAAGTGTCACTTTCATGTTTACACTTTCTTCTTAATCCTTTGAGATTCCGATTCTGTCCCCAGCAGAATGAAATGTTGCTTTTTTCCCATTTCTTCAACTGTGACATCTCTGAAAACTACTTTCCTTCCCTCCTAACCTTTGAGGGAGGGTGTAACATAGGCTCACTTGTCCCCCTGCTCTTTGTCCTGTACACCTTCAACTTTCAGTATGTGGCCTCTGCTTCAACCTTGTTACCTTTTCTGAGCACCAGTTCTGTCTTTTCCAGAGCCTGCTATCAGTGTTCTGCTATTACCTAAAGCTTGTCTTATACAATTTTCTCCCTTGCCCCATAAAATATTTCTGCTTTTTGGCTCTTCTTCATCTTTTCAGTTACGCAATCATTTTTCCAATCAGCTAAGGTCAAACTATATGAGTTGATCATATCAAAAAAAAAAATTAGCCCCTTTGACACAACTGGGAGAATTACATTGCAGTCGAATCACTCTCATACCTAACCTGTGCATCATAATTAACCCCTTCTCCTTGGGGATACAAAATGAATTCATTGCCATAGCTGCTCCATTATTTCTGTGCAGAATTTCTTCCATCCACCTGTCTATTCAACCCTACATTCTCTTCTCATTGCCACCACTCTAATTTAGGTCCTATAATTTTTTATTATTGAATAACTGACAAAATGTTTCAATAAAATGATGTCTCTGACCTCTATATTTCCAATGTATCATTTACATGCTACCAGATTAATATTTTTATATGTTTTTCAAACCAAATCACTCCTCTAACAAATAATACTTTCATTGGCTTGTCAATCTAAGAAGACAGACCTCACCCAGATATTTTAATTCTACATGTGTTTTTTTTTTTTTTTTTACAACATTTTCTTGGATTATATCCCTACTCAAATTCTTAGGATCACTCAAAAATTGTTTTCCATTCCCTTTCCACATGACTTGTGCTTTCCTGCTTTTGGGCCATCCATTTCATGGAGGGTCCCGCCATTCATTTTGTGTGCCTATAACCTTTTATTAACTTTAAGGCAAGATGCCTCTTATAAACTTTAAGCCCTGTGTTCATTACCTTCCATTTGCTCATCTATAGCTATAATCATTATGTATATGTGTGTCTAAATTAGTGTGTAATGTACAAAAATAAATGCAAATTATTAAGCAAGAATAATTTGCCTCCCATGAATCCTATAATGATATAAATTTAGGTCCTTGAACCCTCATCTTGTAGCTCACTCTCACCTTGGGAAAACACATAGACATTTCATCATGACCTGAAGGTCAACTTACTCAGGTTCATGGACAATAGTCCTATGTAAACAAATTCAAATGTCTCATCTTATCTTCTTGCCCATCCATCAAGCTAAGAATCCCTAAGCTGTCACAGATGCTCCCTATAGCCACCTCCCATGTTTAGTGTTGGTAACCTTGGCAGCATTAGTCTCTCTTCCTTTCACCTGGTGAGAGAAATGCTGGTGCTCGATCATAACCTCGAGGCAGCAGGAAGGCAGTGTTGGACCTCAACCTGCCTCCTTTGAGAAGCAACTACAGAGCCGTTTGCCGAGCAAGGCACCTGCTGTTGGACAGGTGCCCAGTGCCAGGGAGTGTTTGTCAGCACATGAGGCAGAGCTCTGCCAGAAATCAGTGAGGCTCCATGTTTCCATCCATAAGTTAAGTTGCAAATATAGCAGAAACAGGAACAAATATAGGACTAACCCTGCATGTGGCTGGGGGTGGTTGTAGCATGAGATGGAGAAAGACAAAAAAGGACACAGCAGACTATGAGGAGGATAGCCCTCCACATGGCAGTGGGAATCAGAAAACATGGGTCTAAATGTGGGCTTTGCAACCACTTCACAATAAGTTCCATTTCTCAGGAATCAAGTTTTAATCTGTTCAAAAAGAGATTGCTTTAGATGATCTTCTCGGTTATTTTCAGCTCTTATATTTCTATGGTTCTAGGAAGGAAAGTTTCAGAGAAAAGAGAGAAGGAGAGAGTGAGAGAGTGAGCTTACCCATCATTCATTCTTTTTTTTTTTTTTTTTTTTTTTTTTTGAGGCGGAGTTTCACTCGTTACCCAGGCTGGAGTGCAATGGCGCGATCACGGCTCACCGCAACCTCCGCCTCCTGGGTTCAGGCAATTCTCCTGCCTCAGCCTCCTGAGTAGCTGGGATTACAGGCACGCGCCACCATGCCCAGCTAATTTTTTGTATTAGTAGAGACGGGGTTTCACCATGTTGACCAGGACGGTCTCGATCTCTTGATCTCGTGATCCACCCGTCTCGGCCTCCCAAAGTGCTGGGATTACAGGCTTGAGCCATCATTCATTCTTATATCTTCCTTTCAGTATATTAAGAAATTAATCAAGAACAGTTGCACACTGGCCAACATGGTGAAACCCCATCTCTACTAAAATATAAAAATTAGCTGGGCGTGGTGGCAGGCATCTGTAATCACAGATACTCAGGAGGCTGAGGCACAAGAATCACTTTTACCCAGGAGGCAGAGAGCCAAGATCGCACCACTGCACTCCAGTCTCAGTGATAAGAGTGAGATTCTTTCTCAAACAAAACAAAACAAAAAGAACAGTTGCATAAATTTCCACTCTTTTTCTTCTTCTTCTTTTTTAATCTTTGTCCTTTCCTTCCTTTTTATTTTCTTTATTCTCTGTTTCTTTGCAACACTAGCCTCAGCCACCATCAGGAGCTCACCAGGCGTTCTGGTGAGCTCACCACAGCTCCTTTTCAAAGCAGAACAGATATGATATTTACAGGGTAGCCAGGACCCTGGCACTGGCTAGAGTGAGGAGTAACAAGAAATGAAAACACTGAATCAGATCTCACTCCTTAACCTGAACCCAGTTCTCCTGAGATTCCTCACTGTCCCATGTTATTATTCTATCGTCACATGACACTGAGTTCTGCCAGTGCAAAACTGGCCACAATGATTTCAGTTTATCAGGAAAACAATGTAGCAGTCAGCCAAGGTGCACCACCTGTGTAGTGCCTCCTGATCCTCTCTCCTGCCTTAGAAGTATTCAAGCTGAGATGGGTGACCTCACATAACCCCTGCATCTCAAAGATCCTCTGATCTCTTTCTTTAGATCAGAGGTGCTTAAACCCTAAACATGACACTAAGAAAAGGAAATCCTAACCTTAGCTCATTAGCAAAACATTGCCTTCTGTTTATGTTTTATCCAGGATCTCTACCTACTTGTTTAAAGTACATGCTCTTTGAACAAGGTCTTTCAAGATGCTACTATGCTAAAGTAAAATTCATAGGAGATTTATATTTTAAGTAGGTTTGTGAATGATAGTTGTGCATAACTGAGGGGTAGTGTTTAGGAAATGAGGGTGATATCTCCAGAATTAACGATGGCTGCTAATCCTCATGACCTAGAGACTGCCCATGAACCCTTCCATCCCCTCCCTCCCCTAGCATGCAGTTTTTCTGCATTTTCAGAGGAGAGGAAAAGGGATACACATACTTCCTTCACACTTACCTTCAGTTAGAGACAGAAGACTGATCAATAGGCCATGTAGAGAGAAATTTGAATAGACTCTAAGAAAAGGCATGATGAGCTAAATTGCATACCAATTCAAGATATCTGGTCAGTTCAGACAAGGGGAGCCTAGCTCTTTTCCTACAATATTCCTTTCTTATGCATCTTCCAAAATTTCCTTCCACTATTCCAAAAGAAGCAGAAAAATTGTACAGATTAAAATAAATTCACTCATACATTAAATATTAGATTTAGTGGCATTAGGCACCCATGGGTGAATTATTTGCCAATTTACCCTTTGTATAAGACCAAGATAGGGACATTTCAGGATGTCTGTAATCAGTAGTTAAAGAATGAGAAGTGGAAATATAAATGTACAGTAGGAGATAATGAAGATAATAAAATATGATGACAATATAACTGACACTAAAAGTTATCAAATACCATATGCCAGGCATTGTTCTAAAAGCTTTGCATATACAGCTCTAAATAACTTTTAATACTAATATACACAGAAAGGGGTGACATACAAAACTATGCTTACTTGAATCCAGGGATCCCATTCCTTACGTTTCATCTTGTTTCTGACATTACCCGTCTTCAATATAGAATAAGTGGTTGAGATACGGTTCTAGAGTTAGACAACCAAAGTTCAAATTATAGCTCTGGTGTTCCCTGTTTGAACTTGGACGTTTCTCCAACCATTCTAGTACTCCATTTTTATCTTACAAAAAATTAATATTTAATTTGCAAGGTTTTTGTCAAATTTGGATTTATCACCTAATAGATTTTGACACAAAATGTCAGGGTTGGGTGCTCAAATTTTTAATTTTCACCTAGTACCTACATCTTGATTTCTAACACTATTCTCCAATAACGTGAACTAGTGTTCCTTGAAGAAATGGCTTATTCTAGGACTGAGGAAGGAAATATTCCATATCAGCTTGGAACAACTTATAGTGCCAGAAAGAAAGACAGAAAGAAACAAACCAAAATCCTACAATGACGGGGATATGCCAAAGAGAAACAGGATACAATTCAAAGAGCTTCCAGTAGCCAAAGCTGCATAATTTAAGCAGCAAAATAAAGTAGTATTGGATCATAACCCGAAACATAAAATAAGAATCCATGAGTCTATATTGCTATGAATAATTTTTAAATAAATAAAAAGAAAGACACATTTCTTGCTCAGAAAACATACAGAAAATTTATGTATACACCCCACCTTCAAGGAGGTAGAGTATTAACTTCTCTTTCTTTAAGTGGGGATTGCATATAGTGACTTCTTTTGAGTGAAGTATTGAAAGAGGAGAAAACAGTAACTTTACGGTGGAGAAACCAGATAAACGCTTCCCCAGCTGCATGATCTAGCTCAACATCAACAGTGATAAGTCATATTGTTTTGTTTTTAATTAACAGCTCACCCCCTATTCTGATTTCAGTTTATATCTGGTAAAAGAATACGATATCCAGGGGTAGGTGTTGTATCAAAGACACAACTTTATCTTCCTACAGAGACACAAAATTTGTGATAGATCTTTGTCTTAATCCTTAGCACTTATGTCTTACTGAAGATTTCCTTTTTTTTTTTTTTAGAAAGAAAGAGAGAAAGAAAAAAAATGAAGGAGAGATAGAAAAAGGAAGAGAAAGAGGGAGAGAGAACGGGAATCTTGCTTTATTGCTCAGGCTAGAATGCAGTCTAAAAATGGGAATTGAAAACCTCTTTTATGCCAATAATGGTGCTTAACAATGGAGACAGGAAGGAATAAGGGAAGAAAATAACAAACAAGCAGCCAACCGATATTTCATTTAAACCTATGAAATGCTATGCAATTATTGATGAGTGATTTACTTCCAATTATATAGTCACTTTTAGAATAGGTGTGATATGATGCTGATAAGAATGTATGATTTATGTATTTGAAGTGGAGAGTTCTATAAATGTTTATTAAGTTTACTTGTTCCGAGTCTGAGTTCAAGTCCTGGATATCCTTGTTAATTTTCTGTCTTGTTGATCTGTCTAGTATTGACAATGTGATGTTACAGTCTCTCACTATTATTGTGTGGGAGTCTAAGTCTCTTTATAAGTCATTAAGAACTTGCCTTATGTATCTGGGTGCTCCTGTATTGGGTGCATATATATTTAGGATCGTTAGCTCTTCTTGTTGCATTGATCCTTTTACCATTATGCAATGTCCTTCTTTGCCTCTTTTGATCTTTGTTGCTTCAAAGTCTATTTTATCAGAGGTGAAAATTGCAACTCCTGCCTTTTATTTATTTATTTATTTATTTATTTATTTATTTATTTATTTATTTATTTTTGCTCTCCGTTTGGTTGGTAAATCTTCCTCCGTCCCTTTGTTTTGAGTCTTTGTGCCATATTGATAATATGTACCTTTGACATAATGTGATAAAATGGCACCTCACCTCTTTGCTTTTCTTCCCAAACATCCACAATGCCAATCTATGAGAAAAATAACACACATATTCCAATTGAGAAACATTCAGCAAAATATCTGAGCATTATTCCTCAAAACTGTCAAGGTCATCAGAATCAAGGAAAGTCTGAGAAACCGTCACAGTCCAGAGGAACCTAAGGAGACACGATCATATAATTTGGTAAGCAGATGGGATCCTAGAACAGAAAAGGTATATTTGGTAAAAAGTAAGGAAACATGAATAAACTATGGACTTTAGTTAATAATAATGTATCAACACTGGTTTATTAATTGTAACAACTGTACCATACTAATGTAAGAGGGTAATGGAGGAAAATGGGTAAGTAATATGTGAGGAATTCTCTGCACTAATTTTTTTGTTTTATACAGATCTGAAATGATTAAAAAATAATTGTAAAGTTAAAAGCTATTTTTAAAAATGTTGAATGCCTTTTATTCTTTTATAACCATTGATGGATAACTGTGAATGCAAGGGAAGTGCTGCAGAGATTCTGAATTTAGGCAGCAAGGGTTACTGAGTATTGAAAGTAGCCTTCACTATTCACTTACATTTCCTCTTCACTTCCTCGGATCTTTACCAGGATTGTGTAAAGGAACCTCAGTCAAAACAATGGCCTCTCTTTGACACTGAGCCTGGGAGGCCCATGGTGACAGGCTGGGGTTAAGAAAGGTTTCCAAGGAGTAGCAATTGAGAAAAAGTGTTTTTGCTAACTACTCTGTGCTCTGGACATGGGTTGCTGTAGTTGACTGCAGAGATGTTATTTTAGTTTTCTCAAACAGGAATGATGGAGTCTCACCTCACACTCATTAAGGTCCTGGGCTACCCATGGACAGCTTCTGTACAGAGGGACTGCCTGACAGAATGGGCAAGGTTAAAAGAGAGACTGCAGGAGAGGTGGAGGGGAAAAGGGGAAATGTGACAGCTGAAGAATGGGGAGAAGGAGACCCTGATTCTCTACTTTAGCAACAACAAGAACAAAAATCTGAGTTCAGGGACAGCTCTGAGCTGGGGTCCCCATAATAGCCTTGTGCATTTTCAATTCCCTCATTTCTAGGTCCTTGTATCAGCGAAAGATAGATTATGGTCTGTGACCGCCGGCAATCAGAAAACTGCCAAGTCAAGAAAACTTGGTGGAGTGAAATGATGTGGTAATTCCAGTTAGCTGAAGGAAAAGACTCGCTCACAGAGTGGGGGAGGAGTGAGCCAGACACATGATAGCTCTTTTCAACTGAAAGGTGTATTTACAAGCCTGAAATGAGCACCTTTCAACCCTGGGCCTCCTCCCACTCCCACTTCTGGAGCTATGTGTAAGGGGAAACCCATATATTATATCTCAGGCATGCGAGCTGACTGTGAAAAGGGCAGGGTTGATTTATTTCCATAGTGTGGAACACAAGCTCTGCTGGCATCTGTCGTTCATTGTAAGAGCTGAACTTTCAGATGTGAAGGCTGCACCTCGTAGAAGTTATGCTTACTGCTGAGAGATGATTGTTTTCTTCAAAGATAAACTAGGTTGTGTGCTCTACCTCTCATCCCCACTCCACCAGCTTGGCTATGACAACAGTCTCCTATGACTCTGCTTGTACCCAGTATAGCCCATTTGCTCAGAAATCTACTGACATCAAGTTTCTTCCACTTACTCAGCCTCAACTGACTGTAGCTCTTTGATCCACCGTCAGGCCCTCTAATTTATTTTATTTTATTTTGTTATTATTATTTTTGAGATGGAGTCTTTCATTGTTGTCCGGGGTGGAGTGTAGTGGCATGAACTTGACTCACTGGAACCTCCGCCTTCTGGGTTCAAGAAATTATCCTGCCTCAGTCTCCTGAGTAGCTGGGACTACAGGCACACACCACCATGCCCAGCTAATTTTTGTATTTCTAGTAGAGATGGGTTTTCACCATGTTGGCCAGGCTGGTCTCAAACTCCTGACCTCGTGATTTGCCTGCCTCAGCTTCCCGAAGTGCTAGAATTACAGGCGTGAGCCATCCAGGCCCTCCATTTTCATCTCTCCAATCAATTCACTGTCCCTACGGCATACCAAACTTATTCTCATCGCAGTGTTCCTGCTATTCCTGCAGCTTGGAACATCATTCACTTCTCCCTCCCTGTACACTTCTTCAGGCTCAGTTCAATTTCAGCCTTCATGGATTCTCAGCCTGATTCTCATTTTGATTTCTATCAAGCATCATTTGGTCACAATCTTATTATTTTTAATTATTTTGTGAGGGATTTTAATTATTTATATCTCATCTCCTCCTGAAAAATTGAGGTAGTTTCATGTTTTAGTTTTCTTTTTCAGTTAAATGTTAAGTTTCTTTAAGGACACAAACTATGTCTGTGTTTCATTATTACCTTCAAAAACTGACCAGTTGACGGCACAAGGTATAATGCCACTTGCGGAAACCTGAGAAAGTTCTGGAGACAACCTACGTGGGTTCTGAAACTGATTTAGACCTTTCTAAGGACCTACCTCATCATGTTGCTGGGAAGGATACGTGAAATGTCACATCAGGCACTTACAACGGTGCCAGGTATAAAGCAAGAATTCATTAAGTGGCAGCTGTTGTGGTTTGTGCTGTGTTGTTATTGTTACTGTCTTATCATCCTCATGTCCAATAACAGATCTGGTCAAGAATGCATTCTACATCTTTCTCTCATAGGTCCTTTCCAATCCTTTTATGAATCATGGCTTCCCATGGCTATTTCCTCTGAGAAACATTTCATCATAGTCATCAGACCACCCTACCTTTTCTCATTATACTGTTTTGAAAAATAGTTTATTCTAGCAACTTTGTTGGGGTTTTCTATCATTTCCCAAGGCAAAGAAACATTGGCACCAGAAAGGTGCTCTCTGCAATGGGGTGGAACAATCCATCCAGGCTTTCCCAGGGCCTGGCTAGGTGAAGATTCTTTACTCCATCCAGCTGCTGATTGGGCTTTCCAAGCTACCTGATGTTTGGAAAGAGGTAAACTCATGCAACTGGCTGGTGGAAAAGACTACTGACACTGCCAGTGAGCATCCTGGCATTCTGGGTCACAAAAACATGCCAGAGGAGATCTCATGCTGCCTGTGATTATCTCAAACACACCTATTTGGCCACCCACCCCTCCTCTGGATATACAAATTGCAGTTATTGCTCAGAAACCTTTGGCGGGTCCATTGTAAACCAAAGTCTTAAGTGCCCTCCTGCCAGCTATCCTTTTAGAATCTGTCATCTGGCAAGGTAGTGTTTATCTGGTTATTGTGTTACTAAAGTGGACACTAGCTATTTCTCCCTAGCTGAGCAAGACTAAGCTCTAAAATGTTAAATACCAGTCATTCAGTGTCTGACACAGTCACATATGGGGGCCTTATATTATCATCAACACCCTATTGCTCTAATCTTTGCTCATTCCCTAGTTTTCCTTCTCTTTCCCTTTTCATTCCAGCTCTCATTCCCCTGTCAGACAGGTCTGAAAACATCCAGACCGGAGACTAGCCCTCCAGGAGCATGTGAGCAGCAGGCCATCTGGAAAAACCAGCTCGCTCCTTTCTCATTTGCTCTCACTCACCCCTCCCTCGGCCCCTGCTTCACCCCCAGTGGATTGTGTTGGAATCCTGGCAAGGTCACACTGCTTGATTCTGCTGTCAGTTTAAATTATGTCTCAGCTTTTATATCTAAATCAAAATACAAGAGAATAAGAAATGAGAGAGAGAGAGAGAGGAAGAGACAGCAAAGAGACATGGCAACATCCTACAGCAAGTGGAGAAATGACATTTCAATTGGCTAATTGATCTTTTCCCTTGACAGCTGCCCCTCCTCACTCACCCCAAGACATCATTTAACAAACTTTGAGCCCACTCCAAGTCATATGTGGATGGAATGTACACCTCCTTCTGGGAGGTAGGGGAAGAAAATATTGTCTGCAATGACAAAAAAGGACATTATTTTAAGAAGATCAATTTTATTTGTTATGTTAAAATTAATCCCCTTATTCTCAGAACTTATCACTTCAGTGAATCTCATTTTCCTATGTTCTCATAGAATATAGTGTACACTACAGTGTGCCTATACTTGATTTCAGTTTAGCAATTACCAATACAAGATTTAAAACTATATTTCACTATTGACAGTGTCTAACGTTTTTGTGAAGCCAAGGATAATAAAATGCTGATTTAGTGTCTGTAATAGTTCTCTCTTGGTCCTAACATTTTATATACACCCATCCAAAAAAAGAATGATTATTTTGTATTACAGTGAGTTGATTTTGAGCCTTTAACTGAGAGTGTCTATCAAGGGTTCTCTAAGACATCTGTCTTTTAAACTTTTATAACTTCAAAATATGATTATGAGAAAAGTAGAGAGAATTGGGGGTGAAAACTGTAAAGTACTATACAGTGATGAGATACCACTGCATTTAAACATAGCCTGAACTTGTATTTCACTGATAATATCACCATGTTATTAAAGCTTTTCTTATTAATTCTGGCATTGCCCCCCAGTAGAATAGTTTACACGGTTTGTATACTTTCTTGAGTTTATTTTAGATTGAAAACATTTTTTAGTCCTTATTAGTGGGCTACATTTTTTAAGTGCATTTGTGTTTGGTTTATTCTGATCCAGCCATGACACATACTAGCATTTCTAAAAAAGAATTTACTTTGAGATCAGTAAACAAACATTAAATGACACTGAATGGCTTAAAATATTTGATCAGTAAAATTTTTTAGTAACAAGTCCCAATTCCATTACCACTCCACTATTATGTGATCATTAATTGACAAGTTTCTAAATTTCTCTGAGCTTGTTGTTGTAGACTTTTTTATTCATATGCAAAATGAAGTTAATACTTGACTCAGATACTTCTCAAAGATTTTATGAAGGTGAAAAGTACAGTAATGTGGCATTTCTATTTAATTGTAGAGCATCGTATGATTGTAACATAAGACTCAAATGATGAATTTGATTTTATTAGCATCATTCACTGACCATCTACACTAATAGGCACCTTTGTTCTCAAATTCCACAAAGACAACTCCCTTTATTAAGTAGAGAAAAATAACTGAATATTTTAATTTATTCAATAAACTCTTGAATTATGTTCAATCAAATGGTCAGTGGTTAGAAACAGCCTGGTGGTACTGTAGAAATGGAACAATTTGGTTGTTACTTTGAAAATCCTCCTTGGGATAATAAGGTTACAAGTGGTTGGTTCTGACAATTCCCCACTAGAGCAGTAACAATAGAAGAATGTTGTTAATCTTGCTTCCCCATGTGCCAACAGCAAGAGAAATGCTGACTTCACATCCACACATCTACTGCCTCCATTATGGGCTGTAACAATGAAATAGTCACTTGCCAGATTGTGTACCAAACCTCTCAGGAGCACTATACTTTAGTCCTCTTTGTCTCACTAAGACCGAACTATATTTACTATTTATAGTGATTACGTGGCAAAATACAGACCTCTTTGACTATATACTACAATACTATTTATTCATTCAAACATAATGTTACCTTTTTTTTTTTTTTTTGGTTTATTGCAATCAGTCATTATATTTTGCTGATTTCAAATGGTTTAGAGTAAAAGATTGTCTCATAAGTTGCCTGTGTTGTCCAACTCAATGTTGAGGTAGGAGAAAAGAGGAAAGAAACTCCAAGAATTGAATATATTTTACATAGAAACTTAGTTGGTGATGTACTTATTTAAGTAATAAAACTACTTTTTTGGCCACACAAAAGAGCAGGACTTTCATGCAATTCAACATTGAAGGGTTGGTAAAGGTGAGAAAAATGAAGTTATGAGCCTTCATTTCTTCCTCTAAGTCCTGGACCAACAGCTGTCAAAGCCAAGACAGAACTTGGGTCAGGGAACATGGTCACTGCATGAAGGCCACTGGCTTTTTATTTTGTTTCTGTTTTTGCTTTCTTTTGTTTGTGAACCTTCAGTAATATTTTTCTCCACTGTGGCCTTCAGTCAGAGAGCGCTACTGAAAGATGTGCAGTTTTGTGGTTGGCCTTTGGGATTGGTATAAGCCTTTACTAATGACAGATCCTCTCCAATGCATTGCTTAGGAGTAGAGATGAGTCTCTGATGAGTCACCGTATGGATGATGTCTAGTTCCTTTGTGGATACACGCTCAATCTTATTTTGCCTAAAGATAGAAAAATACCACATTTTCTTTGACCACACCAATGAGACCATTAGCTATGGCATCACTCTGCAAAGCCACTCTGGCACTGTGGATCTTGTCTCTCACCAGGAGATTCTTTGCAGTCTCAGCAGCCAGCCTCTTCTAAGGACAGCAGCTGTGAGACCAATAGTTTTCTCAAGCTTCTTTTTAAAGCCCATGTTGGTGCTTCTGCTATTCAAACAGATGCCGGCAACTTCCAGCTCTTTTTCAACAATATTTTGGGGTTCTAAGAGTTTTCTTTCACTCAGAATAATGAGGACGAAGTTTCAGATTACGGGTCTGCCTTTCCCATTCTTGGTATCCTCTATTAGGAGAATGAGATCCTGGAATTGGTGCCTTTGTTTCCGCTGATGCTGACATGGTAGTCAGATTAGTGAACTCACAAGGTGCCTCCTCCAGGTATAACCCAGCCAAATTGCTGAGATCCATTGACTTATCTACAGATGGAAAAGCCAGCAACCCAATATAAGCATCACCAGTTCTGTCAAATGAAAGCCTCTTGGCCAACCAACAGCACTACATATCGAGGTGGTAAGTCTCATGGAGGATTAACAAGGCGAATGTAAACTCGAAAGAACTGTGGCCTCTTTCTACTGTGGTGAAGTCATCTTAACTCAGATCTAGGCAGTCCCAGCTAAGTAGCTACCCATTGTGATGAGCTCCCAGTTGCCTCCATGGGGGAGGTCTTCCCACACACACAAGCACGAGACAGATTCTGCTCTGTTGGGGCCTAGAGCTTGTATGGTTTCTTGTATAATTTATGAGCCCTATTTAAGAAATGAATACAAATAGATGCAAAAAACACAGAAGTCTTAACCAACTATAGCTTAATTATTAGGCTTTTGTAAATTTTGCAAAATTATGTAAAGATGAAAACCTATACTAGGGCCCTTCCCAGGGCATTGGCATGGGCACCATGCAGAAGAGGGTATGTGAAGTCTAAGCTTCATTAGCCTTAAGGAAAACTAGCTTCCAAGTGCTCTTTTTGAACTTAAATACTTAAAAAAAAGACTTAACCAAACGTAAAAATATATCAGATAATCAAGTGACTATATAAATCATGTCTTGAACTAAGACTTTCAGTATTTGATTAAGCAGTTCAATTTTTATTGTGTACCTGTAGTATGTGCTGGCTGGGCTCTGCTTTAAGGAAGGTTCATAGACGAATAAGAATTACCCTTTACCCAAGAACAGTTCAAAGTCTCAGGGTGGATTCAAGCATACTTCTAACTCACAGGATGATCAAGTATAAAGTTCTGTTAAATCTATTCCTTTGACATGGGTTATCTATGAAGATTTCTCTTAAGAGGTAGATTCTGAGGTGGACTTTCAAAGGCAAACAGTTCTTGCAAGCACATGTGGGAAGAATAGCTTTTAGGCAAGGTCTTGAAAAACGAAAGCTTTGAAACAGGAGATGTGGAACATGTTTGGGAAATAATCTGCTATGGGCAGAGCTTAACATCCAAGGATGCAAAGCAAAGAGAAAACAAGAAATGTTTGCAATAGGAAATAAGAAAGGAAAGATTAATTAGCTCTGAACTTTGAAGAACTTGGATGTGCAAACATAGGAATGTACTATAGTTCTTTTTTCTTTCCTGTGTGCAATAGGAAATCTGCAGTTTGCTTGAACAAGGAGTTGGCATGTACAAATTGGGCAGCATTTCTGTGTAAGGGTAGTCATGATAAGGAAGTTGAAAGTTGTTGCAGTGGTTCTGGTGAGAGGTGTGAGGGATCTCCAAGGATGTGACTGTTGGAATAGAAAGAAGACATATGTGGGATGCAAAGAACCGAGCTAAACGTACAGGCTTAGCTAGGTGAGGGGATATAGGCAGAGAGGAGAGGAAAATGTAAAAGAAAATTAGTTTAAAGCTGAAGAATATAGTCATGCTCTTAACTGAGAGGAAGATTACTAAAGAAAGAAGACACTTGGGAGGTGAAAGTGAAGGAAAATAGGTGGGATTTATATTAGGCACTCACAAGACATCCATGTGTGACATCCATCCCAGCAGACACTTGAAGAAACCATTAACTCTACACTCAGCTGCAAAAAAGAAAAAAACACAGCTCATTCTCTTCAGAATGAACTAGTTTGGTTCCTCTTTTGGACTCTTGGGTCCTTCTCCTGCCATGGCTTCTGACATTCTCCAACTAATGAGCTGGCTTCCTCACTCCTTTGAATAATCCTGCTCAGTGAACATCTTCCTTACGGACTCCTCATGGATTATCCCCAAAGTATTCCAATCACAAATTTGCATTATATTACATTGCTTTGATGTTCATGTCAACTTTGTTACTGCTTTCACTTCTTTGCAGATTACTCTAAAACTCTTATTAGATTAAGATATAAGCTTTATTTAAGAGCAGAGAGCCAGATTCAATTTTATAGTATATCTCCACAGTCATCAATTTAGAGTTCTTGGCAAAGAGTGGATGCTTAAACATAATAAAAATAATCATTATCACAAAAGGTAATCTTTATTGAGCGCTTAGTTTGTGCCTAGTAGTGTAACATACACTAAATCTTATCCAATGAAAAACCTACAAAATAAGTAGGCTTTTCTTCTTATTTAGATGAGAAAAAGTAAAGCTAAAAGAGATTAGAAACTTCGCCAAACTACTCTAGTAGTGTTAGGATCCAAACCAAATCCATTCTGCTCTGAAGCTCACCAACTTTTCACAAAGACAAGAATATTATATATGTAATGTTTTCCACTTAATTCTATGCTGAACACAATTTCATTTTTTTTTCTAAAAATAGGAGGACAAAGATTTTATATATACAATAATGATTTTGTTCTTTGGCTGTGCTGAAATATTTTTTGACATCAATTTAGAAATTAAACTCTGTTTAACAATATATTTTCTTTTCATGTTTTTCTTTTTTCCTTCTTTTTTTTTTGAGACGAAGTCTCATTCTTTTGCCCAGGTTAGAGTGTAGTGGCGTGATCTCAGCTCAGTGCAGCCTCTGCCTCCTGGGTTCAAGCCATTCTCCTGCCTTATCTTCCCAAGTAACTGGGACTACCAACCTATGCCACCACACCCAGCTAATTTTTGTAGTTTTAGTATAGATGGGGTTTGGCCATGTTGACCAGGCTGGTCTCTAACTTCTGACAACAGGTGATCCACCTGTCTTGGCCTTCCAAAGTTCTGGGATTATAGGCAACAAAATATTTTCTATGCTGGTTTGGAAATGAATGAACATTATAGAAGGGTTATACCTAAAACATAAATGAACATTTTCCAACTTAACACTATGTTGCAAAACTCAGTTTGTAAATCAGGTTTTCAAAACTTGTATATTTTCCCACTAAAATTACGCTGTAAATAACTAATGTCTTCTCCCTCTGTATTGCTTGATTTCACCTATGACTTTTTAACACATAACATTTATGCCCTATATTCTAGTTATAATACATGTTCTCCTTCTTTCATTCCTGGTTCAAGGTAAACTGTGTGCTTCCTGAAGGCAGATAATGGTCTTATATTCAACATTTTAATATATATAACTAGTCCAGCCCCTTAATCATAGCAAACACCCACTCCTTTATTTAACGTTTCATTAATTCTGGAATTTGTAGCATGTGCACTGTGTACTAGGGACTGGGACAGAGTTGGGGGTATAAGGCAAGTAAATGAGACATGGACTATGCCCTTTAGGAGCTTACAGTCCAAAGAGGAAGGCGACGAATATTTATAAAATCACGTGATATAAAACTGTTGTATGTGCTCTAAGGGAAAATTATGAGGAATATTAAAAGCATAAATAAAGGAGACTTTCCCAAGTCTGAAGAGCAAGAATATAGTTAAAATAACAATACTTCAACATAAGAGAGCATATAAATTTCATCCATAGATGTGCCTATTACAAATGACTTTTAAAACTATAATTGGCTGAAATGGGATTTTAAACAATCTATGAATCAAATCATTTATAACAGTATTTCAGTGGGAAAACATATCCTGAGACCTTTCTTGAATGGCTCAAAATATATAATGAGCCCTTTCCAATTCTCCATTTTTGGCAGCCTCTTCCTGCTGAGACTTCTGTACAAACAAGGTCGATTTCCTCCTGTCACTGAAGATTACACTGCAGTTGTGGGGCCCAAGGAGGGGAATGACAACTTCCAAAGCAAAGTGTGAGGTCTAATAGTACTCTAGAACTTTACTGGGACATCTTTAATTTAGGATCTTTGGAACCTGGCAAGAGAAAGGGAGGCATATCACCATACCATTATGAAAATGGGTGATTGCTTTGTTAGTCACTTTCTATCCATCTCAGTGTTACGATAACTACTTCCATGGTTTTCACATAGGACTGCCCAAAGGAAACTGCTAAGTCTCTCTGTTGTGGCAATTGTCTCTTTATGAGTCTGTGTGAGAGCTGGTGTGGATCTAAGGCCCCATGTTAGTGTCTTTGCTCATACACAGCCACGTGACTAGATAATCCTCGGGCACTCAGGCATATTGAATGTTGAATAGTCACTGATTTAGACATATTCTAAAAAGCACAGTAGACACGCCCAGTGAAATAATTAGTGAAATTAGCTTTGATCGCTGACTTATATCAAGTGAACAAGACTATACTTAATTTAGTAAATAAAAAACAATAGTGATAAAAACTGAATAAACTCTGGATGTGTTTCTAATTTGAATAAGTCAAAATTAAAAACTATTATAATTCACCTATCATCTTCACCCAGTGTTGCTGATTGTATTCAAAATGCATTTTTTCTCTTATAAAATAGCTGATTACATGTTTTCCTCTGCGGCTTACATGTTCCTTTATCTCCTCTCTCCATTCTACTTTTCAGTCTTTTGAGAAATGACTGCAATTTTGAGATTGATTTTGAAATCATTCGTGACAAAACTTTTCTTATCCAAGCAGCCCTGTATCTAAAATCTTTGTTCTTCTTAATAGAGCATGTCCATCTAACATGCACACACACACACACACACACACACACAAACACACACACACATAGATTTTCAACATGAATGCCAATAAATGGTAATGTCTAGCATAATTTGCTAGTCAATGGACCCTTGAATAAATCAAATCATAGAAGTGAACTATGTGTCAGTTTAGAAATTCTAGACCCAGAGAAAAATACAATACGGTCTATATCTGAAAGAAGTTGGACATCAGGGCCTTTGGGGAGTGAAGATGGATCACTCTTAGTGGCCCCTCAGTGCTTTGAACATGTTTTCGTTCGTACTTGCTTTAAGGTGATGTTATTTTTGGTTTGCCTCCTTTTCTCTTCACTGACCTATGAGCCCTCTGAGGACAAGAATGGTTTCCAGTCTTTTTGTATCTCCTGTACTTAGCATGGTGGTGGACTATAGGTGCTTAACAGATATTTGTGAAGGAAAGAAGAAAAAGGTAGGAAAGGAAAAGAGGGGAGAAGATAGAAGGGGAAAGGGAGAGAATGAAGGAAGAGAAAGAGAAGGAAGCAAGCTTGATAGTAAGCAAGGGTTATGGGACCTGAGTTAATAATTAGGGAACTTGGGCAATATTTATGGACCATAGATGAATCTACTTTGAAATGGCTGGATTCATCTCGAAATTCCTTCTAGCATTGTATTCTACATCTGTGAGTGAGAGAATACGTATATGTATTTTGCATGGTATGCATGAATAGTATAGTTAAGTAAGAAAAAGCAGTAAGTCCACAAAAATAGTTGGCTACTTTAACAAATAGCTTCTTATATCATTCTTTGCAATTAATCAACATTTCAGATTTTTACTTTGAAAGCTGGTAAGCATATAAATCCTAAAGACATTTACTTGTCAGAATTCAGATAATTTAAAATGGAACTATTACGGTTCCAAGAAAGAAGATGAAAAGGGAAAGAAACAAATGTTTATTGTAGAATTTTACTAGAAAAGGCACTGAGCAAAGTATCTTACCTAAGTTATCTAATTCAATACTCCTGATAACCTTTTAAAGTCATTATCACTTTTTTCTAAATGAGGAAACTGAGGCTCCTCAAAATGAAGCAACTTGCCCAGTCCATAAATCCAGTAAATGACAGACCAATTAGTCTGATCTGCTTCGGTCTGACACTAAAGAAAATGCTTTTTCATGACGCAAAACTACATCTGATATTAAGAGAGAAGTTTCAAATTTTATTTATATTGTGAATTATGTCAATAAATACTTTATATACCCACAACCACTGCTACTCAGAGTTTTCCTTCTTAGTATCCTAGAGGCAAAAGAGAGAAAACTCACCGCTGGGGCTGGCTGTAGTCACCTGAAGCATTTGCTGTAGGGATAGTAATCTATTAACATTCATGTGTTTCTTCACCATTTATAGAGGATTTTTCTTCTTACCTAAGTGATTTATGTTTATGTACTTGTTTTAATATAGAAATAAAAATTCATCTCCTCAAAATCAGTAAGTAAAATTGACATCCCAGGAACATGAAGGGTGTTTTCAGTGGTTCAGAGGAGGTCCTTCACACTCTTGTACATCACTGCAAATATTCATGCCCCCAGTGAACAGCAACAGCCCAGATCCTTCTTGAGACCTAGGGAATTACAGTATTTCTCACAGGCAAGCTAAGGAATGCTACATGTAGGTTCTACCTTGTTACCAAAATCATTTTATTCAAGTTTATAAAAGCAGAGTTACTAGTTTCTTGAGCCTTAATAAATAAGGACACTTAAACTTTTCCTTCCTTTTCCTGTCTTTATCTTTCTTTCTAGGGAGTTTTTTTGTTTTAAGAAAAAGCTAAAATACATAATGAAAGATGGAACTTAACATTGTGGAAGTCCTATTTTTTTTGAAATATTAGAAATTAGGTTATCCCTCTTGTTCTTAGTCATCTAAAAATAAAAGTCTTAGAAAATGATACCACTGCCTTTTTACCATGTACATAATAGGTTATTTCTTCCATTAGTTCAGATGATCACAGAGTCTTGGACTCAAAGAAATCTTATAGATTGTTTATTTCAAACTATCTTTCCATATACGTAGGAGTTGAGACTCAGGAAATGAAAAGTGTTAACCCAGTACCACAGAACGAACTGGGAGAGGATCCAGCCCTAGAATTCAAACCTCATGCTTCCCAGCCCAGTCATGTCTCCAAAGAAGACACTTCCAATATTAATCATAACTTGGCTTGAAGAGAATATCTGGCCCTGCATTTGAATTATACTCAGGCAGACAAAAATTCTGAATTATCACCAAGACTTTAGGTTGCCAGCTGGGTAAGATTCAGCAAGACACCCAATTGCCATTTAGATGCTGAGAGATGTAAAAGAGGCCAAGAAGGCTCAGAAATGCCTACTTTCATCATTATCAATGAGTTGGCATAGTTCACAAGTGGCCAATTCTATTTTCCAGCAGAATTAAACTTTGCAGTTTCACTGGGTAATATGATTGTTTTCTAATTTGGTTTGATAAAAAAAAATACAAAGTAAATTATATAATACCTATTTTAAAAGAGTATCCCATGAAATTCAGCATAGCTAATCTAATCCAAGTAGCTGCCTGCCCTCGGTGAGGAGTTTGTAGTTTTCATGATTGGATGAAAACAAACAGGGAGTAGAGGATAGTGAGCTCTGCAGTCCAAGTCTTCATTCTGCCTATTACTCACTATTTAACCTTGGACAGGCTACTTAATACATTTTTGCCTCATCGTTGTAAAGAATAAATGAGTTAATACATGAAAGTTTTGAAGCAATTCCTGGCACACATCAAGATCCCAATAACTGTAAAGGACGCATTTTAGAGTGAAGTGTTTGAATGAGGTAAGGAAAGAATGGTGGCATTTATAACCAGGCTGGAGACAAGTCAGAACTGTTTCAAGGGGCCTGGGGATTTCCTGTTCTTTTTCTATGATTCCTCCTAACCTTAACTCAGTTCCTCAGGATCCAGAAAGAATTAAATTTACATAAAACACCCAAATAGCCAAAAGGCTTCTTCCAAGACACCAGGAATTCATAGACATTTCCTACCTGAACTGCAGTTCTGCTCATTTAGTAAAGTATAATTGCAGAAGATTATCAGAGACTTTTCTACCTACGATACCCACTTCAGCAAAACCCTGAGGTTATACAGTAGTTTTTAAGTAAAGAGTTCAGAATCTCTCCTAAGATGATTTTTGCTAGTCTCCTTTTAATTGAATTAGTGAGTTAATAAAATCAAATCACCATTTTCCACAATGATTGCAACTCCAGGAATTTATAATGATTTGTTCTTTATTCCAGATCTTTTGGGTTAGCAAATCAAAACTGATAACATCAAACCAAATTTCCTTTCTTCTTTTATGAAAATGAAAGGAGAAGGACAACACATGACCATCAAATTTTCACACCAACATTTAGATATCTATTCACATACATCAATGGAAAATGTTAATGGTATTACTTTATCATCTTTCTCAGTTTCTCATGGGCTTCATGAGATTCTATTTTTTAAATTAAGTTTAATGTTATAAAGGTAATACATGCACATTGTTAAAAATCAAAGAGCACAGAAAAGTGGATGTTACATTCTATGACGTTTAAAAAATTAAACTGGTTTCTAATTATGCTTATATTACCTATGATATAGAATACACTGTTTTCAGCTGAAGCCAAGATCAGGTATAAACATAAGACTGCATATATCGTTGCTTCCCCTTCACCTGAGATCTATAAATTTTTAGCCTATCTATCTGTCTGTCTGTCTGTCTGTCTGTCTGTCTGTCTGTCTATCTATCTTGGAATTCTTGAACGTTAAGTATTTCTGCACTCACTACGTTCCACTAACTTGTAACATAACATTCTGTTCCTGTCTCTCTACATAACATTCTGTTCCTGTCTTTTTTTTTTTTTTTTTTTTTTTTGAGACAGAGTCTTGTTCTGTCGCCAGGCTGGAGTGCAGTGGCACAATCTCGGCTCACTGCAACCTCCGCCTCCTGGGTTCAAGCGATTCTTCCGCCTCAGCCTCCCGAGTACTGGGACCACAGGAGCGTGCCACTATGCCCGGCTAATATTTGTATTTTTAGTAGAGACGGGGTTTCACCATGGCCAGGATAGTCTCGATCTCTTGACCTCATGATCCGCCCACCTCGGCCTTCCAAAGTGCTAGGATTACAGGCCTGAGCCACCGCGCCCGGCCTTGTCCCTGTGTCTTTAATAGCAAAAGCCTGTTAGTCATCGTGAGCAGCTACAGGGGTAAGTGATGTTCCTACATTTTTGAGGGGCCATGTTAGTGTGAAGATAATGATTTCACTGAATCTCAAGAAAAGCCAGGGAAAGAGCCTAGTTAAGGATGGGTGTTCTTGATGGATAGTAAAGGAGCAGGCTGACAATGTGGCAAGGATATCTGTAAGCAGAGAGAATGACCAGGACAGCCTATGCTAAGGATGCAAAACCTCAAGGAGCTCTCTCTCTCTAGCAGGTCTTGGCATGGGATGGGGGGCTGTGGGGGTCAACTATATAGTTTTTTTATTGAGTTATCTTAGCAGGGGATCGGCAAGTAGATTTTTGAAAACTAAAATTTTCGAATGAAAGGAGAAGTAAGTGCATATTACGAATCCAAGCAGTCAGGTAAATTGTCTGCTGAAGAAAGTCAACAGAAGTCCAAACAGGTAACAAGCAGTTCAATACGAAAGGAAGAGAACATGATTGTAACCTCTAACCCAGGGAAGGACCCGCATTGTATTGATGTTAGACTTCCTGCTATGCATGTGTGTTGGCACAGGGAACGAAGCTGAAGGAGAGTAGCATAGGGAAGGGGGTAAATCTGCAGTATGTGTTTTCAGATTAGAAGCAATGGAGCCTTGGGTTTGCGAGAAGACATTGTGGTCATACCTCAGGCAGAGGCTAAGCTTTTGGATTAAGAGTATTACAGAAAGTGCTAGAAAGGAAGTTGATATTATCTGTTTGCAAGGAGCCACTTGCTTTTTAAGAAGAAAGTTAAAATCTAGATTGATGATGGGGTGCTAGGTGATATGTTCTCCTGGGAAAAGTATTGAACCATAAATCAAAAGAGAATGAATATCTCTTGATCTGCCAATGACTTTACAAAGTACTATTATTGGGAAAATAATATATATAGAAAAAAATGTACCTCCTTTCTAGTTTACAAAAATATTATGAATATCTGCTTGTTAAAACAGTGCTTTGAACTCCTGGTAAATAGATAGTCTATTAATACAATATGTAATTATTTCTTTCCATGGGCCACTACATCAGACAATGACTTTTAGATGGATTTTAAGCTGAATTTAATTATATTTTCTGAAACTTGGAAATAGTCTGTTTCTATTTGGACAGATGCCAGGGCAGCATATCTAGCTGATACATGCTGATTTATTCCAACCACTTCTCCCAGGTTAGTGTCAGTTAGTTTATAAATACCAGCTAATAGGCTTTTGCAGGTTTCTCAGAAATTAATTACAGTAGATTTAAATTAATTGCTAAGTTGATAAAAGAATTCCCAAAGAATCCTCAAGTTTTAAAACTTACAATGTTGCTGCTGGTAAACATTGGATAGCTATGGCTCTAGAAGGGTCCTCTGTTGTGGCTGTTATCCTGAGCACTTAAACTATAACTGAGAAGGACATTCCTACACTTTCAAGCTATACTTATCAAATTTGATAAGTAAAACACATCTATTTGATCAACAAACATTTAGGGAGTATCTATAATGTTTGAGGCACTGTGCTAAATACTGTAGATAGAAACATAATATAAGTTTTCTGTGTAACTTAGTTTATTCAAGTATTGTACAATCATGTCTACTTAGCTTACCTTCTAACAAAATCATAGCTCTTGAAAATTTATAAAAAAGGGCAGGTGGTGGCACAGGTTAGGCTATTTATTATCTAAAATGACAGACCTATAGCTCTCTGGTTGATAATTCCTCAGAAGGTTTTTTGTGTGGGTGGGCCTGTTATAACAAGCAGCGTATATAAAGAATATAATATGAGCCAAGTCACATTGAAAAAAAAATCTCTATTACTCTGCTTGCAATAGCTTAAACAAGTTTTTAGAAAAATGGCAATTACAACAACAATAGCTATTTAAAAAATAAAATCAGTATAGGGTGTTCCATTATCGATTTAGGAAAGTAGGACAGGTAGTATTCTGTAGATTTTATAAGTGTTAGCCCAATTTGGTTTGATTTTTCCATCACAAGCCCAGTAAGTAAAAAAAAAGAAGGTGGAGCCCCACACTTAGAAATGTCATGGGATGTGGCTTTGTAGGAGGTTTGAGTCTGGCTCATTCATTTGGCAGCTCTTAATGAGCAAGGAACTGTGGGCCCTGGGAGGAAACGAAAGATAATAGCAGCCCTCAAAGACTTCCCGGTACTTTTGTTTTAGAATCAAAGTATGGTAGAACGAAAGGCAACATTCGATAGCAGAAAGCCAAGTAAGTAATAGAATAGAGATCATGATACTTTAGATGACGCCACCCTGAGACAGTCAAATAAGATACAAATTACAGTAAATTAATGCAAGAAAGATGGGATGATTTTCCTAGTACAACATAGCTTAGGTAGACAACTATTTGATAACTCAAAACAACTGAGGACTTAAAGGTAGAATATATAGAGAGGTTAGGGTATATAGACAGGAAAATATTGAAAATGCTTAAAGACTGAACATATCAAATAAGAAGAAGCATGCAAAAATCAGAATTTTTGTAAAACCCCACTATTTGGGGATGCCTGCAAAATGATCGAAATTAGTAAAAGTTGTAAAATATATAATATCTTTAGAGAAATGTTGTTTTAAGTCTTTCAAATAAATGAAGTGACTAACTGCTGACGAAGTTCATCCATGCTTGCTGGACTAGTTTTAAGGAATAGATGAGACTGATTGTAATTAGCAGCACTCATCTGTATAAAATGAGTATCTGATAATTTATTTAAATTGGCTACCCCCCTCTTTAAAATGGTCCGTAGAAGTGTTTTCCTTTAGAGTGAATTAAACTTAATTTTGTTTAGAGGCTTTATGTGGATATTGAGAAGTGTTCAAAATGAAATGGAGGCATTTTGAGCTGTTGTAAAGAAGAGGTTGAAAATCGTTTGTTTTTAACCCTATTTATTGACCTACCAAAGATCAAGATTTTACAATAATGAAAGTAATTATAAACTAGATCATCAAATCTTATGAGATATGCTGAGTATATTTGAATTATAGATTAAAGCAAAATGCCAAATACACCAAGAATGAATAATCAGTAAATACAGAAAGATAAGGGCAAGGAGCTTTCCCTTCAGGCTACATAATTCCACATAAAATGTTGCTAGAATAGAAATGCATAGACATTCATCTCATTTTACTCAAGGTAAACAGTACGGTGATTAAAAATTTTAAAAGAAGCAAGTCAAAATTAAAATTTGCAAAATACTTTTTATCCTTTGAAGATAACTTTTATTCATTTTGTAACAATATACTCTAATGGAAAAAGTCACATAATACCCAAAATGTACAAATGTATTACCTCAAATGCTACTACCTAGAAATGATCACTATTGATGTTGTTTGGTAACAATCCTTTTAGGTGCTCATGCATATATGCATGTATTAATATAAATGCATAAGGATATTTAACTAGAAAAATGTCTTATATTCTGTTCTGCAACTTCATTTTTCCACTCAATAATATGTTCCGAGCATGTTTTCAAATAAATAAATTCTACATCATTATTTGAGTGGAACTATAAAATCCAATTATAATAAGAACCATTATTCAATTAAATAATATCTTGATGAATATTTAAGTTGTTTTCTTTATTATAATTTCTACTATAAAGCATTCTGCTGTGAATATTTTTATAGCTATAATATTAGCTAGACTAACTTTCCAGAACTGAGACTGCTGGATCAAATCTATGCATGATTAACATTAAAATATATTGTATATTAGTTCACAAGAGTGGTCCATTCTTCAAATCTTTTTCCAATTTGTTAAGTGAATAATGGTATAATTTTTTTTTCTTTTCCCCTTCCCTTTGATTTTCCTCTCTTCTTCCCTTATTTTCCCTTTCCTTCCCTTTCATTCCCTCCCCAACCCCATGCATGCACATGCGATCTAACTATCTATTCATCCATTTATCTATCCTCTGTGTTTACTGGCCGCTCACATTTCCTCTTCTGTCTATTGCCTATTTATATCCCTTGCCAATTTGTTCTATTAGGACTACCATTTTTTAATCCTTATTGATTATGAAGAGATTTATATATTAAAATACGAATGCTTTAACAATGTTGCTATTGAAAATAATTTTATTAATTTTCATTTTTTTTCCAAATTTACCATATGTTGCTTTTTGTCTTTAAAAAGTTCTGTGAGTTTATGTAATTATATTGATAAAATCTTTTCCTGCACTGTTGCAAATTTTATGGCATTATTGAAATAAGCTTTCTTACTCAAGTTTTTAAAATATTTACTTAAGCTTTCTTCTAAATTTTCTTGTGATTCTATTTAATATGTATATTTTAGTCTTTTACCCATCTTTACTTTGGCGTAATATAAGGTACTTAGTTTAATATAAGTGAGGTAGGGATGTAGCTCTTCTTTTTTCCTAAGAGTTATCCAACTGACTCACACAATTTATAGAATAATTCACTTTTTCCATTAATATGATATGTCCTTTTTATCATACATGACATTCTTATACTCTTGAGTCTTAAGTTTGATCTCTGTTCTACTGATTCATTGTATCAATTAAACCATATTATTTTAACTATTGAAGTTTTATAATAAGTTTAATAATTGACGGGAAACATCTTTTAACATTTTTCATTTTTGAAATCTTCCTTAGGGTATATACATATTTAATGTAAGCATAAGATAAACAGTATATGCAACATTGTTAGACTATCTGTGAAGCATATATATTTCAGTTAAAAACTTTCAGTTAAGAAATTGATCGAATGATTTAACATTCTATTTTTTTTTCTTTTGTGATGTCTTGACATAAACAGGTTATCTTTTCTTCTTGACTGGAAAAGAACATTGGATGCATAAAAACACAGGCAGTCAAAATTAGGTATATGTGCATTTACTTGCTATTCTTTTCTTTAATCCATCCATTAGAGGACTAGTATCTTTTTTAAGTTACTACAATTAAGTCACTCTTATTTACTGTACATTCTCAAGTTTAAAAGTAAGAATCTGACACGAGTTGTCTCACTTCAGACCTCTGCCCTTCTAATGATCTGTGCTTTGCATTTGATTCTTTTTATCTTCCTCTCCCAAGCTCCCTGAATGAAATAGCAAGAGAGATCTTCTGTAGAAGCATCATTCTCTGAAGTGACAAGGAAGCGGCATCTTTCACAGCTGGCAGTGCATGCCTGCATAATACCTGGATGCCAGAAGTGCTCTTGAAGAACAAATGGCAACCTGTTTCCTCCTCAAGCAGCAGCAAAAGCTGTCAAAACCACAGGTGCACCAGGATCCTCCCCTCCATCAAGCTGTTTACATTCTTCTTTCAGTCTAGCATTTGGCAGCTGAGGTTGATTCTGGCCTTGGCAGCAGAAACAATATCTCTTAGGATTTAGGTCATACAGATGGTGTCAGAATTTAGTAGTTTAGTGCCTGCTTCCCACAATGCTATGGAGTCAAAGACCCTGGGCCAGGTAGTACAGCATTTTTATTTAGAAAAGGGATAGATAGGGACATACAAGTGAATTATGCAATTTTCACTCCTGTTAGAGGTCTTTGAAATCTTGCATTGAACTACACAGTCTTTCTATAACTAATGCTTGGTGGCTATGGAGTTTAAAAACTAAAATGAGATGCACTGACGCTCTCAAATATTTAGAATTATCAAGCTTACATATTCTCTTCACAGATGACTTGCAGAAACACTGTATGTAACTCAGCCTTTCTTCATTAACACTTGCAAAAATTCCTGTCCTCAAGTTTCCAATGAACGGCCTCACAAAACCATTATCTACTTGGAGTGAAGTGTGTATTTTTTCACGGATGTAATATTCTCTGTATATTCCAAATGTTGTGCCACAACTTACAACGTAAGAGATTTAATTTAAAAAACTGAACATGATTTTGATTCAAAATGAAATCATTCAACATGATTTGAGTCAGAATGAAACATAGTATAAAGTTAAACCTCCATGTCTTAGGACTCTATCAAATTTTATTAAAATTAATTAACTTTTATAAAATTTGTCATGAGGCAGAAAATAATGTATATGTGTAACATCCAAAACATGGGGAGAAATGCCAGATGTAGGTGACAGGGGGATGGAGGCAGCAAACCACATTGCCATGTGTGTACCTATGCAACAATCCTGCATGATCTGCACATGTACCCCAGAACTTAAAGTACAATAAAAAAATTAAACAAAAAACCATTATGACATTAATAACTTATATGGAAGCCAGAAAAAGAATAAATTTCTTGTTCAAGCAATTTCTTCTTCATGAAATGATAAAACTTAATAGAGTAAGACTGATAGATTCTAGTTATTTTGGTTAATCAAAATGTTAACTTAATTCTTTAAGTGATATCCCAACTTAAATTTGCGTAGTTATTTTTCTAAAGACTTTTTTAAGTAAGAGTTTCAATAAAAAAATACTCAAAAAGGAAATCTTATTTTCATTAACATTAATGAAAATTACTTTTGAAGGCCCTGTTAGGGTATTTGAGTATGTTTCCTATGCAAATTACCTTTAAAAAGATAATGCTTCTATTCTTACATCATTTGAACAAACACAAAATGCTCCTTCTTCATCATACTTTATCAATGCCCAATTTCTTAAACTACTTTTTGAAATGGTGAAATTCCTTTATTATCTATCTCTATTTTGAGCTGTGCTATGTTCAGCTATAAGACACCATGCTTACTGAAGGTTCAGGGCTTTATGCAATCCATAACCCAAACATAGCATTTGATATTGAATTCATAAAATACAATGTATGGCATTAGGGGCTTAGAAATCCACCAACAATCTTTCTGTCAAGCACATATCTTACGTTATAAGGTTTTTTGCCATCAGGGGACCTTGCGTCTGTGTGCTGCGTTCTGCCTGTGAAGTTGTGTTCTCAATTTGAGTGTATTAGCCAAAACCCAATAGAAAGATGATGCTATAGTAAGAAGGCGAATATTGTAACTTTAGAGGCAGAGCCCCAGCCCAGCCTTCTATTGAATCATGGTACATAGACAGCTGTCCATAGCCAGCTTGGCTCATAAGTTTTCTCTATTCTGCCAAAATAAGGCAAAATTTTGTGGAAGATTCCAAGACACTAAAGAGAATAGAAATGCTATATTTATCGCCTCTGGTTTGCAACCTTCCCTTTTCCCGAAAAGTATATTATCTTGGAACTGAAATATGTATTAAATGCTCCTTTGAGGCTGCTTGACCTTTCTGGGACTTGGCCAGTCAGAGGGCTATGGGAAGGCTAATCATAGGGCAATTTTAATTGAGTTGATAAGTTCTCTTGGTCTCACATCAAACTCATAAATTTGTTTTGAGATTCCCACGTCACTCAGGGGACTCATTTATCCCTATCTAGCAAGTGGTTACTTGAGCCAATTCTTGGATTCCTAGGGCAGCTGCCAATAAAAGGCCAATGTGGCCTTAATCATAAAGAGTTGAATCAATTTTAAAGCAAATTGTTTAAAAAACAAAAGTTATCAGGAAGTGGGAGGTTGTAATACCAAGATGAGATTATTCTGTGAGCCCTCAACAGTGAGACCTATCAATAGATGTCCATAAAACAACTAACACACAAGTCCTCATTCCTGATAACTGGCTGGAAAACAAGATAGAGAAAAAGGGATACTACTGAAACATAGGCCTGCCCCAGGAGGTCTCCCCAGTCCACTTGAGTGCTAGCCAGAATGTGGAGGATTATTGAAGACATCAGCTATTTTACAGACTTGCACATTTCCTGCAGAGTTGAAGGGAACAACAAATTCAGCTGCTACATTACTGGTACATAGCAATTAGTGCTATGATAAGTAGGCCTGGAATGCAGTATCTTTAAAAAACTTCTCCTTGTTTTGAAGAAAGGACTGCTGAGGGGGAGAAATGTATATATAAAATTTTTAAAGGTCTAAGTTGAAGACCAAGTACTTTCTTGTTTAGAACGTGGCTGATTATGATGCCCTCATGCTCATGTCCATTTGGCAAGTGAAATCTAATCCCCTCTGGGGTGGCAATGTCCAAACTTTCCCCAGGATTTCAGTGGAATTTACTGCTTAGTGTTTTCTTGAATTGAATTCATTACTCAAATGTTAACTGAATTCTATCTATTTAACCTAGAGATTAAATGGTATATCTGCATCTTTAAGAAGGCTATCTTTGAAACAGGAAATCAGAGAAAGGCTACTTGGACAGGCCTGGATGAGGTGCTGGTAAGGTAACTAACATTTATGAAGAGCAGTTCTAACATTAACTGCAGGATTAATTAGTCACACTTCCTGAGACCATTCTGGCTATAATAAATCAATGTTGCCCTCTACAGCTGTGAAGGTTAATTTTGTGTCAATATGACTGGGCTAAGAGATGCCCAGATAGCTGGTAAACGATTATTTCTGGGCGTGTCTTTGAGAGCATTTCCAGAAGAGATTAACATTTGAATCAGCAGGCTGCATAAACAAGACCTGTCCTCAGATGGGTAGGCATCATTCAGATCCACTCCCTTGAGTGCCCAGACAGAATAGAAAGGCCGAGGAAGGGCAAATTTGCTCCCTCTGCTGGAGCTGGGACATCGCCTTTCTCCTTTCCTAAGACATCAGAACTCCAAGTTCCCAGTCCTCTGGACTATGAGACTTACACTAGCTGCCCTCCTGGTCTTCAGGCCTTGGGCCTCAGAATGAGAGTTACACCGCAGGCTCCTCTGGTTCTCAGGTCTTCCTACTCAGACTGAATCACATCCTGGCTTCCCTGTTTCTCCAGCTTGCAGACAGCATATCGTGGGATTTCTCAGCCTCCAGAATCGTGTGAGCCAATTCCCATAACACATTCCTTGTTATAGACCTATATATTTCCTTTGGTTCTGTTCCTCCAGTGAACACTGACTAATATATCAGCTTTCCTCAGAAATGTCAAAACTAGCTTTACTTTGATGGTGTACATTTGCAACTAAAATTTCTACAAGACATAGACATTCCTGCCATCAACAATTTTCATTTTTACTTAAGGCAGAAGCAGAGAAAATTCCTATTCCAATTAGCTTTAAATTCAATAGCAATAAAACATCGGCCTCTCTGCCAATATATATATATATATTTCCCTGAGATTGAAGGAGTGGTCTCCATTTTACCTCCTTTCTGCTTTAGATCCTCCCGCTAAGTCACTCTCATCTTTTTCTCTCGCTTTTCCCCTTCTAAGTAAGCATTTACGTATTTTTAAATTTGTATAGAGTGGATAAGTTTATTCCACGTTTAAAATAAAACACAAAAGTTTATTTAATTTTACTAGTAACTATATTTTTCAAAGTTGGAGTGAGGGGAAGGTGCCTCTGAGAGTCTGAGGCTATGGCAGTTGAAATGGGCAGAGACAACCCTGCTATGTTGATTGTTGGCAATGATTTGGCCATTGATCTCCCTGGCTGAATTAAGAACACTAGGTCTGACAAAATGTTGAGCATTGAACACTCTAGGCAAACTCAAAGACTAGGAAAGATATGCGTACAGCTCTTGTGTCCTCTTTCTCCATTTTCTTTCCATATTACCCCTTTCTCTGTAGGGAACCATGGTCTTCATAGTCGTTCTCCTAGATCAAAAGCTCTTCTAAAAAAAAGAAACAGGAAATTTTCTTTCCACCTCTACATTCCCCTTTAATCTACAACAATCTACTTCTCTTTACTGACAAATGAAAAATAAAAACCCGTTTTCTTTTCAGATTTAATGAATACCCTACCTGAGAATGTTAAATGTAACTCTTTGGTTTCCTAAGGAATCGTGATTCATCAAAATTTCTCTCTCTCTCTCCCCTCTTCCCCCATTTTCAAAACAGATAAAACAAGGAACCAAAAAATACACACACACACACACACACACACACACACACACACACACACACAGAACTCCTGTTTGTTCAACCTCACGAAATTACTACTCTCTCAGTTCCTTTATCTTGGGGCTCTTAAATCCATATTCTACAAACACTTCCTCCACTTTCTTTCATTGTTTATTCCTTATCGCTTACATGACTGAATTCTCCACTTGTTCTAAAACTGCTTGTAAGGTTTGAATGAAGCAACTGAGGTTTAAATGAGGCAACTGAGGCCAGTTATTGGAATAAAGAAATTTAATCAGCTCCTGGGCGAGGTTCTACGGTCCGACAGGAGGGGCCGGAGAAGTTGCGCCTCTCTTCTTGGGGCATGGGGTTTTATAGGGAGTGGAGGCATTTGATTGACTGCGGGGAAACAAAGAGGAGGTAATTTCATTGGATATGAAAGGACTGGGCCCTGGCAAGGGGCTGGTCAAGGACGTACGGGGGAAGCTGCCATAGGGTAAGTCTTTGGTGGGCTTTTTCAAAATTTCGGCGGGTGCAGGGCTGAGATTGGAATGCGGAAACGGGTACGGGGAGCCCGCGTGGAGAGGGCAAATGCTGAGTAATGCGCTCAGAATGCTGACTAGTTTTCAGGCAAGGAGAGAGAAGGGCGTGTCCATTCGGCTCCCAGCGAGGCAACCGGCCTTACACTGCTGACCTGAAAGTCTCCAAAAAGCTCCTAAAATCCAGTCCAATTTCTTGTAGGGGGAGGGTTCCCATTCTTTCTTTAGTATTTGTTACGTGCTTTTCCTTTGAAGTGACTTTTTTCTCTTGATAATTGCTTTCCCTGTGATTGTTTCACCAATGCCTTATGTTTATTTACCTTCCAAATATATGTGCCCCTTAATGTATGTCATATACCCCTATTTTTCACTGTCTGTAGTCTTTTCCTTAGTGATTTCATCAATTTTCCTATTTAAATATTATTTCTCTGAATCTAGGCATGAAGACTATATCAGCATACCAACTCTAGATCACCTCCATCCATAATTCCTTATGCCTTTTGTAAAATTTAGCTGGGTGTGCAACATTCATTCATCAAACACCACAAGCTATTTACTCCTTCCTCTCTGCATGTTCTCTAAGTGTCTCTTGCTATCCAAGGATTTGCCCTTGTTGTTTCAGTCCTCAATTCTAAACTACAGTTTAGAATTCTTCCACACTAGGATCCTATTAGCTCCTATTCTTCTTGGATGCTTTCCTTTCCCTCATTGTCACATTCGGTGTGACAGGATAGCCAGTGGAACTGATCTGTAAAACAGAATTCTTTCCACACTAGGATCACTATAATTGAGACACATGTTGCCCCTTACCTGAAACAGTCTTCTTACACACTGCTGACAGATTAATCTTCTTAAAATACAGCTATCATCTTATTATTCTATGCTTAAAAACCATCATTAGCCACTCACTACTTTCAATTACATCCTAATTACTTTACCTGACACTTAAGACCCTACATGACATAGAATTGAAAGCAGCATAATCAAAATTCCAGCTAAATAAAACTAGAGACTCCTTTCAGAAAATGACCCAGAATTTTCTTAATCTAGATCGCTTTTCTATTATTACTGATTCCTATAAAACCCAGATTCCAAGTCCACCAGAGGAACTGATTTTCATCATCCATTTACTCCAGTTTCTTAAGGGTGGGCCAAGCTTGACTGTCAACTTCTTCCTAACAGTCTCTATACTTCCACACTGAATGAGATTGCTCCCTCTGAGCCACTGAAGTATTTGCGTGGCTCCTTAGTACAGTTATCTTGAAACAATGGAAGTGAAAGTGTTTCATAAACCATAATCATACCAACCTAAGGAATTACCAAAGTTTGTTTTTGTAAAAAAAAAAGTCCCAGCTTACCTAAAATGTTACCCTAGTGTATCTGGTAGCATATCACACAGATCCAAATACAAAATAAGTACAAAATAAGTTCCCAGTAAAACATAGTAGACACTCAATACATACTTATTGAATTTTATTTAGTTACCCAGGAAACACATTTGAATGATTGGCTTGAATCAACATATCTTCAAGTCATATTTGTATTAAAGTTTTCTATTGTGCAAAGTACTAATAGTGTATTTTTTATTAAATGAGTTTTATTTGATAGGTTGTGCACTTATTTTTTGTTACTGCCTCATTCTTCGTGTGCAAAGGTGCTGTCAGTGCTGCTTATATCACTCAAACTTCTTTCTTCTTCTGGGCTTAAGGCAAGCCCTGTTTCATAAGTGTAAAGTTGTTTAACACTCTTTGGTAAATGCCTTCCCAAAGATGTGCATCTTGAACATGTCCAGCTTGCAGCAGCTATCACAAGTGTGTCACATGTGATACCAGCAGGATGCCAATAGGTAGATTGTAACCTGTCGGTTCTGAATGAAATATGTGACTGACTCAAGCTGAGCACAAATACATTGTCAATAAGTCAGCAGTTAATGCTAGGAGAAATGAATAGAGATGAGGGAATCAGCTTCCTACTATTTTATATAATCCACTTCTAGTCCACTCTGTACCAACTAGAAGTGTGTGTGTGTGTGTGCGCGTGCGCGCGCGTGTGTTTAGGTTGAAAACAAGTTGGCCAGGTGATATTTGAAATGGGATTAGAAGGTACTGCAATTATTTTGCTCATATAGAAATATGCAAAGAAACTTGACCCCTCGTAAACAATGCAGTATGAGGGACTAAACAGAGGGCTCAGTTCTTCTTCTCTCATTAGCACCTCATTAAGCTATCTCAATACGAAAAGTTTTGTTAATGCAGAGGCTGCTTATGAAATCAACAGAGAAATGCCCCTAATAATAGCATTTTCAGAATACTTGCCTCTAAATATACACTCCTTCCATCAATCTTAGTTTCAAAACACAGCCAGAAGCATAGGGCATTCTTTTCTTTCCATCTTGCCCTGTACAAAAGTATTGCATATTTAAATCTGAAATGTACCCAAGTATATGTATCAGACACTGCATGCTGATTTCATGCAGAAAAAAGAAGAGCCGCAATTCCAAATCTAAGTTTCCCTGTATATGATAAGAGCATGAGAAGCAGAGAAAGAGAAATGGAAAAATCTCTATGGGAAGATAAGCTCCTGCACCTTTAGTTCAAGCAATGGGCAAAGCTGCTCTCTCAGGATTCAGTTCTGCATTCACGCATGAGGAAAGCAGGGGGTTTTAGGCTAAGCCACACTGCATTGCAATAGATTAAAATCAGCAACTGCCATTGTTTGTGGAAAGCTAGAGATAAACAGAGCAGATGACTTTATTTTTATTTTTTTTAAGCAAATGGGCTGTGACATTTTGTACCAACTCAGTACAGGTCCCTTGATTAAATGTTTTACATTCATCCAACTAAAAGCTCCCTGACAGAGATGAAGTGACTGCACTTCAGGGAAAGTGAGTACATGGGGGCTGGGGGTGGGAACTAAACAGTGAAACAAAGGATGAAGACGGGAAAATGTAGGATGCACTAGAGCTCTTGAGTGGAGCTGGGTGTTTGGGGTGATTGGTGCGGCACCTGATAAAAAGGCATCTATTGCCTTATTAGCATCTTCTGTTTATTACATGGTGGAGAGTGGTAAATGTGTGCACTAAAGGAACTTGAAGAGAGATTGGGAGAAAAGCATCAACTGACCTCAGTATGAAATAGTCATGTTTCCTAGCTAATGTAGAAGTGTTAGTTTGGCAGACGGGAGGGGAAAGTTACCATTTATTGGGTATCTATTACCATTTATTGAGAGACAATGTGTTCTTGTGCCAAACATTGTATTTACCATTTTGTATTCATTTTATTTAATCTTCACAGTTCTAAAAGGTCATCAATAAAGGAAGAAGCTAAGATGTCCAATCCTAAGCAGTCACATGGTTACGGAATCCAGGAGGAGGATCTGAGCTACCTGCTATGCCTGGCAATGTGGGCGCATGTGTGTGGGGATCCCTGTGTTCAGGGGATCCTGCTTCCAAGAAGTCAGAACCAAAAAGCTACTTGTGCTTTCCTGTTCCCCAAGGAAGAAACAAGCATCATAATAAATTGTTTAAAATTATAATAAACAATTATAATACACAAGAGATGCAGAAACAAGCCTCATAATACATTGTTTAAAATTATTATAAAAGTTGAAAGTACCAGGATGAGATCTTTTCTCCTTAGTAAAATATAATCAGAGTAGTATGCTATTCAGGCCTGTTTTTGTTATATATGAGGCCTAGAGAAATATTACAAGGGGAACCCTATGTACCACTTTTTAAAATAATATCATTCAATCTTACTAGAAGACTGAGTATAAATTTAGAATCTTCAACTCCTTGAAGTTCTGTTTATGAAGAAGGTAGAAATGAAAGAGTTGCCTCTGAGTGCCCATGGATTTCTCTCCTCAATCTGTCCCAGCCTCAGTTCTACATTGCAAACGTTTGTGAGGCCCCTTGCTCTCATGTCCATGGTCTGTGACAGCCCCTGCAAGCTTTCCTTGGCCAGTCTTGGTGAGTACACGCAAGTGGCCAATGCAGACCTAGGAAAAATGCATCTGGGACTTTCTAGGGCAGGGAATTCTGGGATGCACAGGTGAAAGTCTAGAAGAAGGATGGTAGGTGCCGGGTGGGCATCCCTTTAAGATGTTGGTTTCATCTATGAGGAGTAATAAGTCTATGGAAGGATCAGACAGAGTAGTATAATTATGAGACGTAGCATAGGGCTCCTTTTCCCTGTGTCTGTGGGGAATTCACAATATTGTTAATCAACCTCAGGTAATTAGGTAGGGTCCACAACCCAGAAACTGCTCTGTACTTCTGCAAACAGTGTTTTGGACAAGCAGAATTTTACATTAATTTTCTAGGTTGAGAAAACAAAGGATCACATATATCATTCTTACCCACAGATAGTATAAGACAATCAGTATAAAAGGCACTTATTCGTAGATAGAAAAAAAGTTTCTTCAAACAATTAGAGAAAAAAAGAGATATGTTTTAAAAGTCAATTCATCTGAAATCAAATCTGCTCTTCTCATTTACTAGTGTGATGGACCTTTACAGCTTAAAGGACTTAATTTATATGAGTCCCAATTTTAGTAGCTATAAAAGCAGGGCTAGCACCACTTATTTTTAGAGCTATTGAGAGGATTAAATTAACTATTCTATATGAATGCAGCCAACTCTGTTTGAATTACATAGTAGATGCTTCAAAAATATTAGCTTCCCTTTCCCTCACTCTTATTTTTTTAAGTTGCATTTTCTAAAAAGTGATACAGAAGTGACAAAAGTATGTTTTTCATCTCAATATTTTTGAGGGATATTTGATAGTACAGATTTTGTATTCATGTAATTAATTTATTCCATTAAGAGGAAATGATTCATCAAGAGGTATATTGTACAGAATTGTGATATATTCTTGAAAAATACTAAAACAGAGGATATTAAGCAGAAGTCACAAAAATGATGACGATGAAGTTAGCATCCATGTGAATTAGCTAAATGTAGCCATTTCACAATGTATATAGATATTTCAAATATATATTTTAAAACATCATGCTGTATACAATAAAAACATAAATTATATCTGTCAATTTAAAATAAATGAATAAAGGAGAAGTGATCTGTGTTTATTGTCATATGCTTATTCTTATCTCTCCATTTGCTTATCCCTCACTAATATATATATATAAAATATACATACATGATATGTAATACATATAAATATATATAAATAAATGCAAGACAAACATATATGCCAACCCAAATTTGTGCAAATAAATAAAACTTACTAACAGAACAGGTGTGACTAGAGCATCCCAGAACACTATGTTTGGAAAAACACATTTTCCCTCTCCCATTTCTCTGTCTTCACTCTTACCATGTTTTGTTATCGGTTCTAGCTACCGAAAGAGAACACATTAATTGAATGTTTAAAAGAGAAAACAGGAAATGATACGACCAGAGCTGGAGGCTACACACGAGAGCCAGATCACGAAGTACAAAGCAAAAGGGGTCAAAATGAGTGGCACTGCCCTTGACACACATGACATTGCCACCACTTTGAGTTTTGTGGCTTATTTTGCTCTTCCCTCACAACATGCATTGAGAATCTTTCGTCTCATCGCTCAATAAAAAGGCGCAAAATGCTACGGCTTCTATTTGATCCTTTAGAATGTAAATCAACAATTCTTTAAGCTCTCGCATAAAGGAAAATTATTAAAAAAACAAAATCTTAGCCTCTTTAGACCCTTTAACTTCTCCACCATACAAATCAATGCTGCATATTCATTTGGGAACCCAAACCATTTCTTTTAATGAGATGTGCATCGTGCAGCTTTAGGCTGGTAAGCTTTAGCTCAGTTTGAGTAATGCTGCTCATGCATAAAGATATGAAACAAGGCAGTGGAGAGATACAGATACATCTTCTAAACTAAAATGCTCATACCATTCGGCAACTGCTACTCGTTATACCTCTCCCAGAGGAAATGGGAATTGACATACACATGCCACACATGAGGTAAGGAAAGCAAAAAGAAACCATGTTCACAAGTTCACTTGTGTATAAATAAGCAATAATCACATACAGAAAACAAATTGGGTAATAAGTGAAAAATTCAAAATGGAATGTGGATAAAAACCAAGCATATACAGATGTTAAAAGGCCAGGGGAAAAGGCTTAGGGTAAAATCTCAGCTGAAAAGCACAACAGGGTCACTAAAGCATTCAAGGGAAGATGGTCTATGTTTAGTTCAGGGACAAGTAATTAAAAACACAGAAATAAGTGAACAAAGGAAAAGAGGAAACAAAATTTCATACTAAGTGGTGACTAGTAAGGAAGGAGGATTCATCTACTGGTAGTGCCAGCGGAGAAATAGAATTGCATCTCCCCATGTACACAAAAAGGGAAAGGAGGAATAAATGGAGCAAACTAAAAGACAGAGAGAGAAGGCAGCTGCTGATGAAGGCAATAGTTTCTCTTTCACTCACAGGCAGGCACACACATACACATACATATATACACATTACAGCAATATTCATGGACTAGCTGGTGAAAGTTGCAATCAGCAAGGGTATTTCTGCTTGAATGGCTTGTAGGGTGTGATTACTGAATTAAATCTAATGAGAGAGAGAAAAGAGGCAGATCATAGGACAGAGAGTGAATTATAGTGTGGGTCTCTGAAAATTATAGGAGGTGTGCACCTTGGCAGTATTAGAAAACAGAAGTACGTGGTTCTTTCTTCTTCCATTTTTAGTGTTATATTGATATTGTTTGTGGACATTTCCTCCTGAATCACAAAGAATTCCAGGAAGAATGTCTCTGAAGTGACTTCTCAGAATCCATATTTGGAATATGCTTACTGCTCTTCATATCAGCTGAACCATAGGGCTGGAAAGAAACTGGATTGGTTGAAATTAAATCAGATTATGGCCAAAAATATTTAAAAACCTAGAAAATGCATTTCTCAGCACTGAGCTTGAATTTCTTCATGTCTTGAGTTCGACATTGACTTAGTGTAACGTGATATGGGGCTGACAATCTTTTGCAAGCTGGGGTATTTTCTAAACTATCTGCAAAAATAGATTAGGCATTTTCTGGGAGTGGGGAGACATGAGTAGATTAGGAATGCATTTTGTTTTTTCTTTTCATCTCTTCTTTCTTTTTATCATCCAATCACTCTCACTGGCATTTAAAACACACTTAATTTATTTCTATCCTTGTAGAGCAAGTTGATGTCATCTAGTTTGATTTAGCCTATTTAGTCCAATAAGTTAATTGGTTAATGGACCATCTGTATGCATCAGGTGACAGGAATGCTAAGATGCATGCAATCACACACACGTTAAATAAGACAATTTGGGATGGTATAAAAACAGTTCAGTTCACTCCCTAGGACTGCTAAAGTAAGGTTTGCTCATTTCTGATCTGCATTGCAGCACTGCCCTTGATATTCGAAGTTCTGCTTGGTGGAGTTCACAGGCCACAGCAGTTCAGGAATTAATTTCCATAATTATCTCTCTAACTTCCTCATTATAAAAGGCATCATTCCTGGATGGCAAGAAGCCAACCTGCTGACCCCAACAGGACAATGCTCCATGTGAGACACCCAGATTGGCCTGTGATTCCTTTGTCTCCTTTCGGATCATATGAGCCACCTACAGGGACGCTACATTTACTCTAAAATGGGATTATCGGTAATAATGAGCAATAATCCTCTGTCACTGATACAGCTTAGATGTCTGTCCCCTCCAAATCTCATGTTAAAATGTGATTCCCAATACAGGAGGTAGGGCCTGGTGGGCATTGATTAGATTATGGGAACAGGTCCCTCATGAATGATTTAGCACCATCCCCTTGGAAATAAGTGAATTTTTGCTCAGTTACCATGCGAGATTTGGTTGTTTAAAAGTCTGGGACCTCTCCCCCACTCTCTCTCTTGCTCCTGCTCTCACCATGTGACACGTGTTCTTCCACTTCACCTCTGCCATGACTGTAAGCTTCTCGAGGTTCTCACCAGAAGCTAAGCAGATGTTGGTGCCATGCTTGTACAGCTTGAAAACCCTTGAGCCAATTAAACCTCTTTATAAATTACCCAGGCTCAGCTATTATAGCAACACAAAAAATAACCTAATACAATCACAGCGGCATCCTGGTACCATCAACAGGGTGTGGACTTCTGCAGGAGATAACCTTCAATTAATTTCCCAACTCCAATTGATTAGTCCTGTCACCATGTGAAAGTTGGTTGCCTTGTTTAAACCTCAGTTTATTCATCTGTTAATGGAGGATGATGGTTTTGACTATTCAGGATTGTTGTAAGGCTTAGAGACAATAAAGTGACTCCATAGACAGTATTTTTGTTAATAACCTAAGGGCTACTTGTTGGGAAGCTTAATTTAGTTGAGATATGTAAAAGAAAGTATTCAGAGACATGAAAACTATAGAGTTAATTAATACAATGATGATGTAAGAAACATTTGCTTCTTTGCCTTCTGTTCTTGGGTCTTAAAAGGGCAGTTACAATCATTAAAAGAACATTTATATAATACTTGATAGTGGACAAAATTGTTTTCAAGATATTTGGCTAAAGTATCTTTTACATAGAGAGGTTCCTTATTATCACAGAAAATGCATGAAGTATCTAGTCATTTTAATTTCCATTTATCAAATGAGTATGCTGAGACTCACAGCCAGGTCATATATTAGAGTTGAAACTGCGATCCTGGTCATTGGACATCTGATGCCAAATATGCTAAATGACATCACACCAACACTGGTGGACACCCTGGCTTCAAAAAACTCTCATGAAAACAATAGATCCTCATAGATCCTCATCAGTCTATTGGAATTACATGTGAAGAAGGGAATGGTGAGAGGCGGAAGTGGAGATAATTGGGGCAGACTTTCTACAGAAAGAAAATGATGATGTATATGAAAGGATGTTCTAAGAGAAGGGAATGCCTTGAACTGTTGATACAGAAAGGAAAAAATTTCTTTGTGAAGAAAACCATATTCCTTAGGCAAACCAGGAACAAGCCAACAGGTATTAGAAACAGACTCAATGGAAAAAGAGACAGAACAGCGGGCCTCTGTGACCACACTGAGAAGTTTAAACTTGGTAAAGTAGGCAACTGAAAGTTCCTGCCAAGTCGGCATTTTTTTCTTTCATTTATTTATTCATCTGTTCATTTGTTTCCGCATTCAGTTGTATATCTAATCAATGGAACTGGTTACTGTGTCCCAGACAAACTGCTGAATGCTACGTATAGAAAGAAGAATATCAGTCCAGGCCACAAGAAATTGAAACTGCAGTGAGGTGATAAACATGTGAATAATTCTATTTCACTGGTCCCAAAAGGGGCAGCATGAGGGGGTAAGAGACTGTGAAATGGCTGGGAAGCCATCAGAGAGGAGTTAGTGTCTGACCTGGATTGCAGATGATGATTAAAAGTGCTTAAGGGGCCAGAGCTTATGATTGTGGATAACTGGTTTGGAATGGACTGAAAGTGTTTTAGATGCCAACACTACAATCCAGAGGTGAAGTGATTAGAACCTAGGGTAGAGTTATGGCTGAGGAGATGAATTTTAAAGGGGGAGATTAGTAACATTTAGTAACTGATTAGATTTGGAGGTCAAAGAAAAGGGAATAACTGAAAAATTTATGGTGATGAGACTGGTGCATTGAGAGGATCATATGAAATTATTAATGATTAGGAGATGGGGCAGGACAGACGGTGCTGCTCCTCAGTGCTTCCATCACAGCTCTTCTCCCCATCCAGAAAAAAGCCCCTAGACCTTAAAAGCCACTGCATAATTTTTACTTCAATCTGTCTCTTCTGAATACAATTAACGAGCATGGGGACAAGAAGAGACCGGGAAGGAGACCGTGTCCTGGCCCCTGTCAGACACTCAACTGATGTTCGTTCGGTTGAATCTGGTCTGAGAGGTGGGAGGCAAGGACATAACCAATGATAACACAAAGGGAATTCTGAGCAGCAGCACAGGGTGTTGCTGGAAGCAGAGACTCATGGACTTCTAAAATCCTCCAGAATGGAGCCTCAGCTCCCCCCCGTAAGTAGGAAGCTTAGGACAAGTGAGTTCATGTCCTCTTGTCTCAATGTCCTTATCCATAAATTGGAGAGCATAGTACTCTTCACCTGATGGGATGTTATGAAAAATCAGTGAGGTAGTTAAGTACTTCAATGACTTAAGTATACATTTTAAGTGTTAGAACACCATCTGGTGCATACTAAGTATTCAAAAAGTTTTGTTATTATTACTAAAGAACATATCGTTAAAGGCAAGGTAAAGAATTTTTTTAAAAATGAGAGCTGAACACAGGTACTGGATATGATTTCAGAGAAAGCCATTTTAGTGAGGAGGTAAGCAATGGAAGCCTGGTTTTGAAGTCAAGAAGGAATAGCTGGTGAACTAAATGAGACTGAACTAAATGATTCAAATGGAATATACATAAGTCAAGCCTTGAAGTATAGGACAAGCTTCATAAAAACAAGGAAAATATATTCTGTACAGGGCAAGTGTAAGCATAAGAGCTCATCACTAAGTTGCTCCATTTAAATAAAAAAATAGTAATAGAGTTCTCAAAATGCCAATAAGATCAAGGCTATAGAAAATGAACAATAGCACTCACAAGAGAAATTGATAATGTCACAATTCTGGAAGCAAGCATAAGTCTCTGCATTTCAGATAATAATGGGAAAAGCCACACATGTGATGGGCGTTCATGTAGTTGAATCCCAGAGGAGTTACAGCTAAACTAATCTTTAGGTCTGTAGTCCCTTTCCAGGTACTCTCTAAAATAATCTCACATATTTTCCCTCTTTACTGCTGACAAAATCTAAACCATCTAAAAGCATCTCCAATGAGTACAAGAGGAAAGAACACAACTGTTAGCAAATGTGCATTTGAGCTCCACACTCCCAGGGTTTTCGAAGTAATAAAAACCAATTAGATAACACTCAGCAGCTATAGCAAAAGACAGCAGTGCAATCTTACCACTACTAATAGGGTTTTTAATAATAGATAGGTTTCTCTCAGCAGAGCTGGAGTTGGGAGTAGCAGAAGTATCCATTGCACAGCATTCTGCTGACCAATACTCAATGCAAAAATTAATGCAGTGGGTTTGTCAGTTTAAACTGGTCAGTTAGAGCCAGGGACCATTGGAACCCTGCAGAGGTAAGAAATGCAGGAAACAAGAAATCAAACATTCTCTCCAGATGTTATGGGCTAGGTTACAATCTACTTCAGGAGGAACTCAAGGAGGTCTGGATCTAAAGAACTTAAAGGTACAACTTTAGGTTAAATTATTCAAGTCAAGAAATGCTGGAAAGTTTGATGCTATGCAATTTTTGACTTTCACTCTAAATAGAACAACTTTTATCTGCAAGCGGAGTGCTAATGTACACATCTTCTTTCATATGAGATGGCAAACAAATAACTATAAGCTTTGTTTTGTGTGTGTGTGTGTGTGTGCGCGTGTGTGTGTGTTTTTACCATATGCACTATTCAGAGAAATTATTTGCCTAATGCTTATTTGCTTAAAACACAAAGTAGGCAGAAAGTATTTGTTCTGTTGTCATAGAAACCATCATTAAAATAATTCACCAATGCTACTTAATTCATCATTCCGTCCTCCCTTCAAAACTGTCAAAAGAAGACTCTATGAAGAGAGGGAAATGGTGTCTTAGAGGAGGTAAGGGGTTCGGGAGGGGCTCAGAATAGGTTCCTTTGAGAGGTTCCTGCACACTAACTGGTAATAACTCCACCCCTTCTAGCTCATACACTTTTCTTTCTTTTCATCCACACCATTCTTTTAAATATAATCATTTACGTTTATGAAAGGAATTTCCTCGGGGTGTGTGGTTATAGTGCAAATTTTGTATGATCAGATCAGGCTTGTGAATAATACATTTGTCTGTGGATAAACTCCCCAGGGCATATCCTCCTGGCTGAGTCTCTGTAATGAAGCATTTGACTGTAATTCACTTAAGAATGTGGAAGATGTAAATATATGTGGGTGGAGAGAGTGTAGAAAAGATTTGAAACCACTGTGCAACTATTTTCTCCTCAGGATTCAGTGTTGCATTCAAATGCTGCTTAGAGAAAGCAGCTGCTGGTTGTTATGAGGTTACTCATAATAGCATTTCAGTGCAAAGGGGAAAGTGAATTGACCCTGACCAAAAATACTGGATTGGGTGAAATAAGCACATGGAAGAGCGATGGGCTGCAGTCCAGAGAGCTCACTTCCAGTTCTGCCCCTGCCAAATTCATGACCCAAGATAGCACATTTCACGCCTCTGAGCAGTCCCATCTGCAACGTGAAGCACCAGGGCTAGTTATTCTCAAAGGTCCCTCATAACTTTAACATTTTTGACTACACATTTTTAATGCCATTTATACTAAAGGTTTCTGCAAGTTCTTGAAATATGTTAGACTGCTCACAAGATTTCAGGGTTGTTCCCAGCTCGGTCAAAAACACGGAGGAGTCTGATTATTTCTGACATTGGTTTTACGTTAAAACTGGCAGAGGGCGGGGGAAGTTAAGGAGAGTTAAGAGGCTCACTAGTCTACTGTTTCCTAAAGGTGCTACATTATACACAGTAACGGAAGCATTTACTAAAAATATAGATCCTGAAGACTTTCCACTGGAAGCATATTATTCAGTAGCACCCTAGGGATCGGTATGTCAACAAGAACTCCATGTGAATTCTGTGCTCATGTCAAAATTCTCATGTGGAATTCTGGCCTTGACTTGAATTCAGAGAAAGCTCTGATTATTTGATGTCTGTCACTTTTATTAAATAGAAATGAGGTAGTTCTTAAACGCGACGTAAGGGTAGATATAGGTGGTGGCTACAGTTTTCCCTCCGTCCGCCTTGGGTCCCCACCCTGATCCCTCAAGCAGGCTATGAAACTCATGCTTTTCAAGTTCTTATGGAGAAGTCTGACCCCTGCAGACCCCACAGAAGGTTAAGCCAGATCCACTTCTGAAGTGGATCTTACTTCTTAGGAAGCCCAAACAAAACATGGAAATTCAAGACCAAAAGAGAAGCTGCAGTACTGAAAGGAAGCTGAGTTCTGAGAAAACTTTAGGGAGTAGGATAATGGCCTTTGGGGGGATGTATTTAACAGTGTGTATGCATCCTTTCCTCACCACCTTTTACATCTGCTACTTTTTATGTTTGTCCCAGTGAGTACTCTCTTCTACTAGTCAACATAGTAATAATTTCTTGTCACTGAATTCATGTAAGTACCATTTTGTGCCCAACCACTATCATGATACAGTACCCCAAGATTGATGTGTGAAGATAATCTAAATATTTTATGCTTTATTACTTGTTGATCCAAATATTTTTTTCAATCTAAAGGAATAACTGATACAAATACAAGTAATTGGGTGGGTGGTGAACTAGATGCATTGACAATACTCCAATCATTTGTATCTTAACTTGTAATCCTTTTATGTGACTTTCTGATTTAAGCTAATTTCCTAATGGGAATTATTGACACAAATGCTCCCCCAAATTACTGAGTTTATTGCCCCTTCTTTGGACAGTAAAAGAAATTCAGTAACCTAAATGCTCATGCCTTCTTATTAGGAAGACTTTGGGTAGAGCAACTGCGGCTCTCACTCTCATTATCCTTGAAGAAATAAATACAGAAAGTGTGTTTACTCTGCTAGGTGTTCAGAACCCTCCTTCAAATGAATAGTTGCCACTTTTTTAAGGTACAAGTACTTTTAAAGGCGATATAACATGCCATGAGTATAACTAGGATTTTCTCCCATCCTTTTCTTTCAGAAATCCGTGGTGTGGGCTGTTGTAAACCAAAAGGTTGTTTGTCATCGGTAGACTACAGATGGAAATATAAAGTCATAAAAAATCAACTTGAACTTCATTTAGTTAACTTAGTTACAGATGAGAATTTGGTATGAAAGCTTATATACATAAATTAATGAAATTTTTACAGAGTATGCTTATTTATTTTCTGTTGTGCTATCTGAATACTATTTGAAAGACTACTAAAAATAAAACAATAATTTCCAAGTTACATATTAAATATAACGTGTTAAAAATATCTAAGTTGAAATATCAGCTGTGAGGTAACCCCCAAAACACTGGTGCACTTACAGTTTGGGAAAGACCAGTAAAGGACTAAGCTGTTATTGTCTGCAGGTGTTCCTCCCACCCTTATTTCCTACATTATGATGATGAGAAATATAAACCACTGAAGAGTGAACATTTCCTTATTTTAATGGGAATTAAACTTTACTTCCCACTGAGGACTACAAACAACGTTAAAAAAAATTGAGGCAAAGTTTTGTTTGTTTTGTTTTACATAGGAAATCATTGTGCTTGCTTTCACTGTGAAGTTACCAGCCATGTTATTTTCAAGTTGCATCTATGCACGCTTGCAGGATGCACCTCTTTCCAAACAGCAGCAGCCCCAAATCGGGAGAGTTAGACACTCTCCTAAGTCTGTAAACCTTTGGACAAGAGATGATTACATTTCACCCAGCTAGTAGCTAAGACATTTGATGACACACATTCTCTTAACTATCAGTTGAGTCACCCCTTTCTTCTTTGCTGTGCTATTGAGACTTTTAGGTAAGCCCTGCAGAGGCTAGGGCTGGGGAAGGGAGGAGAGAGGAAATGGATTTTGGTATCAGACATATCAGATGTAAATCTCTGGCTTGCTAATTAAAAGGCTGAATGAACTAAGGCAAGTTGCTTGAATTTTGTTGATTCTCAATCTCCTTGTTGTTATAATTTTAAAAAGTAATATTAGAATAATAGCTACCCTGAGTCCTTAGATCCAGTAAACCCTCAAAAAATATAGTAGTAGCTACTACCATGACGACTGCTGTACTCCTACCACTATTTTATTTCAATATGAATTATTATTATTATTATCACTATATGCAACCTTACCTTTCTTCATAATGTTTTTCCCATATGATTTATAACCCAGGCAGAAACTATGTTCCCACACATGCATAATCACAGTGTCACTAGTCCCTGCATGTTCCAGCAAATGCTTAGCAATGCTGAAAGGGCAATTTCACTATCACTCAATAATTCTTTGCCTGTTAGAATGGACACAGTCGAAGAGCAATCTGTACTATGGCATTGTATACAGCAGCTTTTTTTTTTTTTTTCCAGGCATTTACCAAAAAGCTTTAGAAGTAATTCCTTAACCTAACAAGATCCTGAGCATGGAGCTGTATGAAAAGCTCAGCAGCTCTCACCTCACGGAAGGTGCTGCGCGTCAGGACTTGGAATGAGGCAAGACATAATGGAGCGCATGCTTTGGGGTCAGTCTCTTTTCCCCAACACCTCATTAAGTCTGTATCAGAGGGGAAAAGGTTTAAAGATGCTTTTAGAATACTAGCCTTTTTATCTGGCTTTGTGACAAAATAGGCCTCATGTAGGGAAGAAAAAAACAGCTTCAGCTATGCAAGATGAGTAAGTCTTAGAGATCTACCATGCAGTGTAGCGCCTATAGGTAAGAATACTGCATTGTAGACTTAAAAATTGCTGGCCGGGTGCGGTGGCTCACGCCTGTAATCCCAGCACTTTGGGAGGCCGAGGCGGGTGGATCACAAGGTCAAGAGATTGAGACCATCCTGGTCAACATGGTGAAACCCCATCTCTACTAAAAATACAAAAAATTAGCTGGGCATGGTGGCGCGTGCCTGTAATCCCAGCTACTCAGGAGGCTGAGGCAGGAGAATTGCCTGAACCCAGGAGGCGGAGGTTGCGGTGAGCCGAGATCGCGCCATTGCACTCCAGCCTGGGTAACAAGAGCGAAACTCCGTCTCAAAAAAAAAAAAAAAAAAAAATTGCTAAAAGGATGAGTCTTATGCTAAGTGCTCTTATCTCCATATATTCATAATCAATAAAGTGGGGTGGGAGAAAACTTTTGGAGAGAATGGATATATTTATAGCATGGATTGTGGTGATGGTCATGGTTTTATATATATATATATATATATATATAGAGAGAGAGAGAGAGAGAGAGAGAGAGAGAGAGAGTACATACTTACTGCCACATTCAGTAAGTCATATACATTAAATGTGTTCAGATTTTCATGTGTCAGTCATAATTCAATAAAGTAGTTTAAAAAGAGATGAGTTTAAACTTAAGTTCTTTGTGTGAAATCAGGTAAATAAAACACAAATATAAAAAAAATGTATTAGTTCAACAAGCTCGTTCCTTCTCACACTTCTCTTTCCCTATCTACTTTCATTTCCTTAATCTTCTTCCTTTAAGAATTAACCAAACTGTATATTCCAGAATGAAAACTCTGGAACACGTCTCTGGTAGGAGCAGATTTGAAAACACACTCTCCTTCAGCAAGCTTCGTCCTCCCTTCCTCCTCTCCTAGACTCTTTTCTGGGTCCCTTTCCCTTTCCTACTCTTGTTTTGCTTTTCAGGCGTCTCTTTTCTCTTTTGCAGCCTGTCTTAAAGACATTTTATGCTGCTATAACAGAATACCAGAGACTGAGTAATTTATAATGAATGGAATTTATTTGGTTCACATTTCTAGAGGCTGAGAAGTTTAGGATGAAGGGGCCAGTTCTAATGATGACCTTCTTGCTGCATCATCCCGTAGTGGAAAAGCAAAAAGAGGGTGAGAAAGAGCAAGCAGTAGAACTCACAGCCTCAAGCTCTTTTATAATAGGCATTGATCCATCCATGGAGGTGGAATACTCATGACCTAAATGTCTCTCATTAAGTCTCACTCCCCAACACTGTTGCACTGGAGATTAAGTTACCAACACACACTTTTGGGGAGACTCATTCAAACCATAGCACAGCCCATGCTGACAGCCTCATACAAATAAATTCAACAGCAGATGTCCTATGTGATCTTACAAAACGCTTGCCACAATGAACTGGCTGTGGCACCAGAGAGAGAGAGAGAGAGAGAAAGGGAAACAGAGAGAAGAGCAGTTTAGATTGTATTGATGAACCTTGGTTATAGTGGTATGATTGGCACACCCTACCTACCTACAGATCTAGGAATAAAGGAGTGTGCAATGCAAAAGTGTAGTAACCACAGTGAACATTTCTTGCAAATTCTTTGAGCAAATGATGGGAAATGTTCAGGAAGGCTAGGGATGCAACGAGATGATGTCATGAGAAACTTGAAATTCCAGAATGAACAATGGTATCTACTTTTTAAATTTTTATTATTTTATTTTTTGAGACTGAGTCTCACTCCGTTGCCCAGGCTGGAATGTAGTGGCGTGATCTAGGTTCACTGCAACTTCTGCCTCCCAGGTTCAAGCAATTCTCATGCCTCAGCTTCCTGAATAGCTGGGATTACAGGTGCCTGCCACCATGACTGGCTAATTTTTGTATTTTTAGTACAGACAGGGTTTCACCATGTTGGTCAGGCTGGTCTTGAACTCCTGACCTCAAGTGATCTGCTCGTCTCAGCCTCCCACAGTGCTGAGATTACAGGCGTGACCCACCATGCCCAGCCGATATCTACTTTTCAACTATGGAAAAGGGCATATTCTTTTTTTTCCCTTCAAAATGGGCTGAGTCATTCCAGATAAAGGTTCAGAGAAATCTGAGTAGGATGGCAGCCCAAATGTCACCAGACTGGCCCTTTATACCAAAGATCTTATTTACTTCCTCAAGAGCAGAGAAACAAGAAGTGTATGGGTTAAGAACAGATAGTGTGAGATTAGACTGCTGAGTCCAGTTCAGGTTCCATCTTGGACAAGTTACTTAATCACTGTATGCCTCAGCATCTCATCTGTAGAAACAGTACATACTTTATAAGTTTGTTCTAATACATAAGTCAGTTAATATACAAAATTCTCCCCTCAGTACCTGACATATAGAAAATGCTTAAATAGCATATCATTATAGTATAAGCTATTATTAGATGCATACAATTTATTTGAATTTTTATAAATGGAACAGATAATTTCTTTTACATTTTCTAACTGCTCATTTTTTCCCAAGATAGGGAATAGGATTCCTGCTTCCTAACACTAAAGCTTTAAAGTGTCATTTTTGGGGGCCCAAGTACCTACCTCTTTCTGACTTTTAATAATAAGCAAACTGTTGTGTACACTGAGGAATCTCTGGCAGCTCATAAATACCTTAAGTTTCACAGTTTAAGAAAAGTAGGAGGATGACATCTGTCAATGGTGGAGACATGGGCTAAGGCAGGTAATCATAGAACTCGGATGATTTCATTGTACAAGTAAACCTTAGGTGGCATTTTTCTCTCGAGCAGTAACAAACTTCCTGATATATGATCATATGAAACGATAAAAGTATGCTCATAAATACTGCATTAAATTTTAAAACTCTTTAATTTAAGAACTGTCTTCTTTTTAACTTTCTGCAATGCTAAACTAGTTCTTTCAATACAAGTAGAGACGTTAGCATGAGCCAAAGCCCAGAGATAACAATGTCTCTACTTGAAATAGCCTCCTGTTTTTCTGCACCTAGACCTTCAAATGCACATATAACATGACTAGTGATAATTATAGCCATGTGACAGCCAAAGCTCTCATACTGAGATGAGAACTTTGTGTTTAATTCTAAGAACAATCTTATGAGGTGAGTACTGTTATCACCACTGTACACATGAAAGAGGGGTATTATCACCCCCCTACTCATTTATTGTGTTTTTGTTTTTCTTGCAGATAACTTTATTAATAATTCCTTTCCACATGAAACACATTTATGCATGCTTTATTATGTTCTGTGATTGACATGTCTTTCCATTTTACCTTCTGAGAAACAAAATTAAGTCCTTACCATTGCTAGGTAGATATTAAAGGCAGTATAACTTTTTAAAAAGACTTAAAATTATCATTAATTCAGGATATAAAAACCAAACACTGTTCTCACTTCCGTAAGATGATGGACATCCATGGGGGAATACAAGAAATATTTTTCTATGTACCATATTAAAAGAGGTAAGAAAAAAAATTTGGAAAGATAGGCCTCAGCCAAATGGAAGATAATTGACATTTTCTTCTAGGAGTTGTTAATTAAAACAACATTAAATATTCTCCTACAATCTTTTGTCAGTCAATAGGATAGGCCACTAGAACTGCCACTGAGGGGCCCATCAAAACCTATAACATTCTCCCAGAGTAGCTAATTACAGCCATTTTAAAAGGTTTCCAATGCACTCACCAACATCTTTTTAAAGAATTCACTTCTATAAAACATTCAAATGTTAACAACCTGCCATAGAGAAGATGCTATGTAGAAGCATTCAATCAACATTCTGGAGCAATGTCCAGTCATCATTATTTTATATAGGTCAAATCCTGTTTTTAAAAGGCATATAATGAGATCCAATTATATTTAAGAATATAACATACGACAAAGAAAGCATCATAAAACAATGTGTACAGAAAATGTAATTAAATAAATGATGTTGAGGAAATTGTTTAGTATTTTGCTTAAAAAAGAAAATACCTACTTTGTACCATTTATCCAAATAAACTTTTTTTTTAGGTAAAGAGAAACAGAGCAGAATATGCATTTTTTATCAGATCTATGGAAGAACTGTAGAATTGCTAAAACTTCCAAAGAAAGGAAGAAGTCAGCTATTTTTCTACATAAAATTAAACTTCTAAGAAAAATTAAAGTACAAAATGGAAAAAATATAGTAGACATGATTAAATGATTAAGATTTATATTACATAAAGGTCTCACCAGTTTAAATAAGAAAATGAAATCAAGATATCAATAACTAAGTGAAAAAAGGTTGATAAGGAAGAATAATTTATATAAGAATTACAATTAAGTTACTGAAAATGGTAAACCAGATACTTCAAACAGAAGTCCATATTAAACTGACATATAAGCTTATATCATTCATACTAATGAAAGAATGATAAAGAAAAAATTCAATAACAGAAAGGCAATGTTAAATCTGGCATTCTCGTCAACTGCTACTGACAAACTGATGCAACCCTTGGGAAAATATTTTTCTCTATAATTCAGGTGGCATAAAAGTCTTTAAACCCTTTGGCCATGCTCAGATATTCATCCTACAGGAAGTATATTAAAATAAATATATACATATTTAGAAGTATATTTTAAAAATTTATGTAATGTTATTTATAAAACAGCAAACAGGAAAAATGTGTATGTCTAACAAGTACATCGTTAACATGGGAAATTGATTAAGCAAATTATAAGTCCATACATAAATGAAATAGAATTCAAGGAGGATAAGTAGTTATGTGAAGAAACGCTTATGATTTAATGTTAATAGTAAATGTGGAGTGGAAAAATAACAATGATCAGTACTGGAAAAGATATAGAAAAAGAGAAGTCTATTTTTTTTTTAGAAGATACGATTCTGGTTTTCTCCATTTTAAAGTCTATGTTGTTGCAACAATTGTATATTAGTAAAGTATAATTTAGAAATATCTAATTGTCTTCATTGTTATAGATCAGGTTCCCCAACCCCTGGGACACAGATCCAATAGTGGGCCATGGCCTGTTAGGAACTAAGCCACACAGAAGGAGGTGAGTGGAGCAGCAGGTGAGCAAGCATTACTGCCTGAGCTCCACGTCCTGTAAGATCAGCCATGGCATTAGATTCTCATAGGAGTGCAAACCCTATTGTGAACTGCACATGAGAGGGATCTTGTTGCACTCTCTGTATGAAAATCTATCTATTGCCTAATAATCTGAGGTGAAACAGTTTTATCCGGAAACCATCCCCTCTTCCATCTATGGAAAAATTGTCTTCCACAAAACTGATCCCTGATGGCAAAAAGGTTGGAGACTGCTGGTATAGATGGAGTCTTCCTTAGAGGAGATTTTACTACAAATAAAATCTTGCTAAATGCATTGTCCCCAGTGTATTGGTATCCATGACAAAAGAGGGCTGAATTCTAGGCTTTTACCATCCAAATTGGTAGTTTGGTAGTTGAGATGTTTGATGTTAAAACAATACATTATTCTTTACTGGACCAATCATAGATCTGTATCTTCTGACTACATTTTACTTTGTAGGGAGTGAAATACATAAGAAATTCTCTGCAAAAAGCACACAATCAAGTAATTTCATCAGTCAAGGAAAGGAAAGGCAATTGTATTGATTGAACCACACTTATCATTGAAAGTTTATTATAACTCTAAGCTATCCACATAGTTATGAATAGAGACTTAGAGATGAACACAGTATATAGCATCTTTAAACAGGAAACATGCCATTTATTGTTGGAGTTGGATTTTTATCCGTAGAACTTGGAAGACATTTGTTATGCCTTATTTCTGGAACGGAATGAATGAATTATAATAGGCAACATTTATTATTTAGTGTCTGACAGTCACTGTAACAAACACTTTATATTTACGTTGTTATTTGTTAGTGATAGTTATCTCCATTATACGCATATGTATACTTAGGCACACAGAAACTAAATACACCTTAGCTACACTGCTTATAAGAGGCAGAACTGAGAATCCATTTAGTTTTTCATCTAACAGCTAACATTCTATAAAGTACCATGTTCTTCTTTCTCTTCACTAGTGTTTTACTTAAAATCATATGGTGCAGCTTATCTAGTATTTATAACATCTAGGATTTTATTATGCTGTCTCGTAAAATGGTTAATTTTGCTTTTATGGACACTTCTGTGGGACTTTACTGAAAAGAGCTTACCTCATATACTCACTACACAATATTAACACAGTGAGACCATCCAACCCAAGCCTTCCTTGTGCCCGAATCCCCACCATAACAACTTTCAAGTGCTTCTTGACCTGATAGTGTAAATAGCATGGTGGAAGGTATATAACCTTTGGAGCTACAGAGCCTGAGGACAAAAACTCTCTCCATTACTGACTGGATGTGTACTCTGTGCAAGATGATCTTTCTAAAACTCAGTTTCCTTATTTTTAACATGGGAATAATAACAACACAAAATTGTAGACTTATAGCAAAGATTAGGTAAGATAATAAAGTAGCATATATTCTGACATGTAGTAGCACTCAATATTTAACTAAAATTTCCGAACTTGATAATTTGTTGAACACATATTTATTGCCCCTAACTTGCTATAAGCCACAGTTCTGGGAGATGAAGACATAGCTGTGAACATGGTAAGTAAATCCTCTGCCCTGATGGAGTTTAGATTCTCTTTAGGATAACATGGTAGAAAAGAGAAATTATTCTTGGGAATATATAAGGAAGCACATATTCAATTCACAAGTTTACTTGTTTCAGTAAACAACTGCTCTGATGCATGAGATAGCACTAATATTCAATAACAACCATTAGATAATTAAGTAAACCATTTATTGAGACTGGAAGTGTGAACACAGGCATAATCTAATGATATGTTAATTGTTGTCGGACATTTGCTGGTTCATAGAAATTCACCTTATTACCCATACAAATGTCATTTGTTATAGCTTGCAAATTTCCATATAGGCAGGGATTACTTCTAAACCAGTTGTACAATTTCTTGTAAGTAATTAATAAATATTCACGATGCTGATACTGCTGTTAATGATGACAGATCTTGTAGATTAGAATGAGTAAAGATGAGTATGTTAATCTTATAAGACAGGGACATTCTACTATCTTCTAATATTGATTTCAATATCCCAGGAGGCTTATAATTCTTTAACATATACATATATATTCACTTGTACCTTTGAGAAATAGGGAATGATGTCTCTGTAAGTATATGCATCAGTTTGTATTTTAAATATTTATCTACAGATCATATATAATTTTAATACCTAACATTATTTATAAATAAGCACTTGGAATTATTGTTCTTCTGGACATGGCTATATTCAATCTAGATTCAATTTTAATTTTTGATTTTGTAAAAAGACTTCTAATTTGAATCTCTTCATATTTATTCGCATGGTTTCACTCACACACACACACTTAACATCAATATTTATCGAGTGCCTACTCTATTCCAGGCACCATCCTGGGCCCTGGGCACACAGTAGCAGAGAAAACAAATATTCCATCTTCCATACATATTCACTCCCCTGGGAAAGACAAACAACTCATTTGTCTAAAATGCATAAATAATGACAATCAAGATATTGTGATAAAATTTGGTCAGGAAAAGCCACTTTGAGGAATTAAAATAATTATTAATAAGACCTGAGAAAGAAGAATAAGGCTCACATGATGAAATATGGCGGAAAAACATTTTAAACAGAAGGAAGAGCATTTTAAAAGGCCCTATGAAAAAAAGAAAGCTGATATGAGCTTGCAGTTTAATGAACAAGGGAGAAAGTGATTTAATGAAAGAATAAGTGAATGAATGAATTTGACAATGCTTTTTCAATTAAAATTAGCTGAGTTATTAGTTCTTTACAAGTGAGGAAACCACAAGTTCAAGCCCATATCCTCTCAAAGATGAGCAAGTCTAGGAGACTCCAGCCAGGTGACTTCTCACATCGCTCAAACTTTCTTTCACAAATTCTGCAGCCCTGCTGCATCCTTTTTCTCTCTGTACATGGATGTTCCTTTTCTATGACAAACTGATTGACCCATTTGATATGCTTTTGCCATCTCTCCAACCAAATCTCATCTTGAATTGTAGCTCCCAAAATTCCCATGTGTCGTGGGAGTGACCTAATGGGAGATAATTGAATCATGGAGGCAGTTCCCCTATACTGTTCTCATGGTAGTGATTAAGTCTCATGAGATATGATGGTTTTATAAATGGCAGTTCCCTTGCACAAGCCCTCTTGCCTGCTACCATGTAAGACATGCCTTTGCTCCTCCTTTGCCTTCTGCCATGATTGTGAGGCCTCCCAGCCATGTGGAACTGTGAGTCCACTAAACATCTTTCTTTTAGAAATTACCCAGTCTTGTGTATAACTTTATTAGCAGCATGAGAACAGACTAATACACCATTCCTTTCCCATTGGACTCACAACCTATTTCATGGGGATATCTTCTATTATAAATCAAATCCTACCTTAGCACTATGGTGTTATTTTATTCCTTTCAGCACATATGCATTTTACACAGTGTCTGAATTTAGTTACATATCATTTTGTAAGTGCTCATGAGGTTTGTGTGTGCTGAAGTTTGTGATGTTTGATAAATTATGAGGTTTTGAAGGCAGGATTTTGACCATTCTTAACTAGTTCAATGGTCAGCACAGAAGGAGAAACGTCAATTGTTAGCATTCCTAGGTTTTACTACATAGATAGACAAGTTGATAAAGAGTTAAACTAGGGTAGGTGTGGTGACTCACACCTGTAGTTCTAGCACTTTAGGAGGCCAGAGTGGGCAGATCATGAGGTTAGGAGTTTGAGACCAGCCTGGCCAACATGGTGAAAACCCACCTCTACTAAAAATACAAAAGTTAGCTGGGCATGGTGGTACGTGCCTGTAATTCCAGCTACTCAGGAGGCCAAGGCAGGAATATCGCTTGAACCTTGGAGGTGGAGGTTGCAGTGGGCTGACACTACACCACCGCACTCCAGTGTAGGCGACAGAACGAGACTCCATCTCAACAACAACAAAAAAAAGAGAGATAAAACTAGGGTTATTAAAATATGTATACATATATTTGCTTTTCTCATACAGTGTGTTCATACATAGTATATATTTACTAAATGTTCATATATATATCTATATGTACAGGTAGTATGAATATATTTACTCACATGTTGACATTTTAAAACTATATCTGTCCATTCGGCTATTCACCCTTTCATCCATTTTTTTAGATAGATATAGTAAACCGGAGGGATACTACCAACAATCAGCACTTAATTTGGGAGTATTCCTTATCACCAATCTTATGAAAGTGCACCTAAAGATGGGCTTTGGAAATGCTAACTTTTCTACTGATCTCAATTTGAAGCTGGAATTCCTACTGATAATGGGAGTGAAAACATAGGGCAACTTGAAGAAAGGGCTTTAGAGCAATGTGAATAACAAGCAAACATCAGTGAGTACAAGGGAAGAAAACTACTCTTGAAGAAATGGTCTGCTAGGGAGAATTTTCTCACCTTTTGCTGCGAAATGGAGAGAAAGGGGAAATGCCAACACTGTTGAGAAGGGAGAGAAGGCAGGTAAAAAGGCTGCTGGGATCTCTGCTACCCTCCCTCAAATCAGGATTGCAGTGTTTATGGGCATCCAGGAGGCAGTTCTTGTGCCTGGCAGGCCCTATTGGGACTGAACTAAAAGGAGCAGAAAACATTTTTTACAAGGCAAGTGCGATCAGCTGCTTCCCAAACCAGTCAGTGAAAAATTTAGACAGAGTTAGACTGAAGAGTTGTAGGCTGGTGTTACACCAATTCTATTAGTTGCATGCAATTCTGTGGACTTGTTTAAACACAGGAAATATGTTAAGGACCTCAAGTTTGTGGACTCTAGTTGGAAACACAAATCAGGCCTATTTTCACACTGTGTGTTCTGATATTTGTTAAGATACACTTTTCAACTTAGCATTAGGTAAACACTAAATAACTGTTATCAATGCACATAAGCAAAAACAAACATGTATCATTTAGAAACAAGACACAAAGATTTAACAAAATGCATTTAATAAATTCATTTTGTTTACAACGAAACAAATAACTCACTAATTTTTAATAGACATTTGGTGGGTAAAAGGCTTTTTGAGACCCCTGCTGACAGCAGAGGAGAACTGCATCCAGGTGTTCCTTACTAGAAACTGAATACATAAATCTCCTCATTAGCAGAGACATCTTAAATATATGTCAGTTTTGAGATGTGGAAGATACATTACCATAGATAAACATATACATGTGAATTACTGAAAGAAGGCTATTTACATAGGGTTTTTTTTTTTTTGGCTTAAGGTCTATAGGTCTCTTAAAATTGCTACATGTGTTACATAATTTCAAATTTGTATTTTGGTTTATTTTTTAAAAGCATGAAAACTACACAACTCTTTAGAAATATACCTACTGCGAGAACAAGAATACTTAGAATTTTCAAAGATGTGGTATTCTAATAAAAAATAACAATACTAATTTTACCTGAAAAAATGCATGTATTTCAACAATTTTATCAAGGGCATATTTTGTGCTAGATACTACTCTATGTGTTAGAAATATAAACAACTGTATAAGATACTTTCAGGTTGCAATAAGTGGTAAAAAGTGTAACATGGAAAGGGAATAGAGTAATGGGAAGGTAACTATATAGGGGAGTGATCAGGGATTGCCTCACTGAAGTCGTAAAATGTAAACTGAAACTATATCCTGATTTTAAAAATAGCCTTGTAGATGTTTTAGGTAAATAGCAGCAAACAAACAATACCAAAGTTAAGAGCTGAGGGTAATCACGTAAACGTAAGGTTGTATCTAAAAGAAATCACGCGTGGCTCAGCTTCCACTAGGTATACAAATTGGGTCTTTGTGTTCTCCTCTCTTAAAGGAATCTAGATGTGTTAAAAAAAAAAGAGCAGACAAAAAAAAACTTGAGAACAGTCCTTAGGCTACCTTTAAACCTGTGACAAGTTTCTGAGCTTCTTTTAAATAGCGGTCTCATCAGTAAATTATTGAAGACTGTACCTACTCAAAAGGTTTTTTTTGATAATACAAAAAACATCCACTGATATACTATGTGAAAGGCCTATGAATAGTAGATGCTCAGTAATTTTTCATTATTCTTTCCTTTGATTCAAGGGTTTTCTGGGCCTCACCTGGCTAGTAAGTCTCAGCTCAGCTGTGACAGTCAATGGGAGGTAGTGGAGTAATGATGTCCAGAGGGCAGGCAGGCAGCTAAGTGTGAAGTTGAGTTAGAAATACCCAAGAACAAAGATGCCACTTAGTCCTCTTTGTAAACCCCAGGTCTAACATAGGGCCTGACATAGAGTAAGGGTAAATAAAAATGAGACTCAGAAATAACTAGCTCTGGGTAATCCACATAAGATATCATATGGTCCTAAAGTCATGTGAAAAAATGATCAAGACTTAATGATTTCAATGGCTCCCAAACACTAATGATCTGTGAGGCTACCACTTCATCGCTTTGTGCTGTGGAAACAATGATGTACAACCACAAATCCTTAAGAAATGACTTTTGCTAAGAGGTAGTTTATAATTGGTTATAGAAAGCTATGCTTGGGCCGGGGTGCAGTGGCTCACGCCTGTAATCCCAGCACTTTGGGAGGCCCAGGAGGGTGGACCACCTGAGGTCGGGAGTTTGAAACCAGCCTGGCCAACGTGGTGAAACCCCATCTCTACAAAAAATTAGCTGGGCCTGGTGGCGCATACCTGTAATCCCAGCTACTGAGGAGGCTGAGGCAGAATTACTTGAGCCTGGGAGGTGGAGGTTGCAGTGAACTGAGATTGCACCATTGCACTCTAGCCTGGACAACAAAAGTGTAACTCTGTCACAAAAAAAAAAAAGAAAGAAAAAAAGATATGCTTATTTGAACATACCTATAGGTATATTAGCCAAACATTTCCCAGATGCTAGCCTATGATGATAAAGGAAAACAACCTTGAAATATTTTTGTGATGGCAATTGCTTTCCAACGTAAGGGACCTTCCTTTATGTTGAGATGGTGTTGTTCCTATATTTTGAGAATGAAACTGCCCTTTCATTCATGAAATTACAACAGCAATATGATAATTTCACTCTATATAAGTATATATAAAAATGAGATATGTGATATGAATGATAGTAAATGGGACATTTTATTAAATTTATTTGGAAAAATAAGAAATTACCAACTCACAGGGAGAACATCAATTTTATTTAATGTGATATCCATCCCCAAAGAGGTGTGAAAAATTCTGGTATAGCTAATTAAAGCAAGAGTAGATTCAAAGAGGGAGAAGCCTGATGTGAACTTCATAAGGGAAGCAGGAAGCAGAAATTACTTTTTGCACTCAAGCATACAGGGAAGGAGCGGCATAAAGGGCAAGGAGGGCACTGATGCAGAAGTTATATTATGGATGCTGGTCCAGTGCAAAACTGACCAAGTAAAGACTTACATAGAGGAAAGCCCCCGTCTCTTGTGGCGGAGTTGGGAGACTGCAAGCTTTTTAGTAACCATGGATCAATGTCAGTCAGGAAAACCGAGACTGAGGATGAGGGAGATGGGTAGAAGGAAAGACTTGTTATTTAAAACTTCTCCATTATTGTTGATTCTCTGACTACATTTTTCAAAATCTAACTGGGATAAGAATAAAGCCTAAAAATAACAGAGTAGGGAAAGGTGCAAGGGGAATCAGGTAAGCACCCTAAAAATGTCTTAGTACAGGACTTATTAGGGTTCCCGGCTCTACAGAGATTTATGTTCAACCTCAATTTGCCATTCTGCTCTCCCCAAATTCCAGAACTAGCTCCTTCTTCTTAAGATAACTTGACTAGGCAAATGAAAGCTCTTTAAACCTTTGCTCACTTCCTTCACTTTTTCAATTACCTGCTGGGTATGTCTTCAATCTAGACTTTCTAAGACAAAACTTATCCTCCCTCATCAGATAAACTATTCAGTGTCCTGTCTGTGCTTGTGTAATCAGATTGCACTATGATAATTTTTACTCACTGATATATGGCTAAATATTCATACACCATTTTAGAATACTGTATCTGCAGAGTGCTTATGTGCGTACCCTTTTTATCCACAAGACCACATTATCTTGAAGGCCCTGGCGACAATTTCTCTCTCCAGCATAGTGGCAAGGCTGGATATGAATCCCATTGCCACCAGTAACTAGATGTGTGAATGTAGGTAAGGGATTTAACATATCAATGCCTCTCTTTCTTTACCGATGGGGAATAATAATATTGACTTGCTCCAGAGAGTTTTTTTTTTTTTTTAAGATTAAATATTTAGAAGGGCAGCTGATATTTAGTAATGACCAGTAAGTGTTAGCTGTTGTTCTTGGTGGAGGTGTTATTAAAAGTGTAAACTCTGGAAGAATATTTCCTAGGCTCAATTCCCAGCCCCATCATTTCTTAGCTGAGTGATTTTAAGCAAATTACTTGACCTCTCTGCATCTCAGTTGCCTCAATTGCAGAGATGGGGATGATGAAACTTACTTCAATGGGTTTAGGAAAGACTAGGAAGATTAATATATTTAAAGCCCTTAGAACAATATTTGCCACGTATCAAGGGCTAAGCTTCCTATTATGAATCAAGACTATTTTTGCTTAAATCTTTTTATTCTCTGAGTTATGAATTTAGGTCAGTTCTACATTCAAGATAAATCTTAATTAAATCTTCTTTCTCCTTTTCCCATTTCCTCCCTTCTCCCTCTCTTCCTCTTTCCTTCTACTCTTTTGTTTACTTTTCTCTCTCTTCTTCTCAGTTTTTATTTTGTGATTTGAAATTAGTGTGCAAGCCAAAGCTTCTTCAGGAAAGACCATTCTAAGAGAACAACAGGCAATCACTTTAAGAAAAAAAAAAAAGGATTTTAAAAGAGGTAGAAGTACAGTCCTGTGACAGTTTTCTGAAAAAAGGAACATCTGCAGCTATTTGTCCTGGCATAACTTTGTCCAATCAAAATTGACTCAGAACATTGCTAGGGGAAGCAATGTTTCAGCATGTCTGTTCTCTTCCCTCCATGAAATGCTAAGATTGTGTCTTTCTGGAGAAGTAGGTATGCTGGGTTATCTAGTTAAGTTCTCAAGTAAACTCCTAGCAGTTATGTAGGTGATATATTGAGAATTAATGACATTAAATCATTTGATGAATGTGAAACACATCATAGTAATTAAGACAAGGAGAAATATATTCAATGTTTAAGAATAGAATTCTATTTTATTTTACTTATTTGTTTATTTTGTTTTTGAGACAGAATCTCACTCTTGTTGCTCAGGCTGAATTGCAACGGCACAATCTCCGCTCACTGCAACCTCCATTTCCCCAGTTCAAGTGATTGTTCTGCCTCAGCCTCCCAAGTAGCTGGGATTACAGGCATGCACCACCACACCTGGCTAATTTTGTATTTTTAGTAGAGATGGGGTTTTACCATGTTGGTCAGGCTGGTCTGGAAAGACTGACCTCATGTGATCCACCCACCTCGGCCTCCCAAAGCACTGGGATTACAGACATGAGCCATTGCACCCAGCCAAGAATAGAATTCTAAAGCTACAACTGATAATCTCACCGAGGAGAGAAAGGACAAAGGCTGGCAAATACCAGAAGCGATAATACAGGTCTAGAGAGGAAAGCATTTTCTAATAAATTCATCCAAAGAGAGAATGAAGACTATCTTGGATCTGAGGGAAGTATTCAGATATAGGCTAGATCATCACTAGATGAAGATGACACTGAAAACTTCATAACATTTAAGTTTAGGTTCAGATGACCTGAGATCCTCACAAGTCGAAGACTCCTCATGGTTTAATATGCATTTGAGAAAGTAAAGCATTCAGAATAAAACTTAAAACACAAATAGCCAAATAATTTGAAGCAATTCTGAACTGTGGATGCTTTTTTCTCCTTCAGCAATATAAGCCATTTCTTTATTTTTTTTCTACTTTCCTTTACACATATGGCCAAGCCTGTATATGCAAATGTAATTTACAATTCTAGCCTTCCTAATTTGAAATTCTACAAGTCCAAGAGAGTAACCAGATTATGAAAACACTTGATGAATAGCACAAACCAGCAGTTAAATATTATAGTTTAAAAACTCGAGTCAAAAATATTTCTTTTCCTTCAGGAAGAAATATGAATGTTAAAAATGTGGTGCCGTGTGGAAGCAAAGCTCCATAATTAATCTATAGAGCCATCACCACTGTCAGAAGCAGAAAGGCCCCAGAGGAAATACTTTTCCTATAGAATGATGGTGGCATTAGTGCCAGCAGTAATGATAAGACACTGAAAAGTATGTGAAAATTTCCTTTAGAATTCTGTATGGGGTTTAATTATAAAAACTAGTATCTTGGGTACCTAACTGTTTTTTCAGAGAAAATAAGAGTGAATTAGTGTCTTAATCCCCACAACAATGAGGTCATGGTAACCTAGCTGGTAAACTGAAGGAACAGGTTATGGATGGAGGCTCTCTAATTGCAGTGCACATGTGTGTATCAACTCAGACTACTACTCCCTACAGCCTAACTTTAGGGAGGTATAACTGAATGAACATCCTCGTTGGGGCAACAGCCGCAATACCTACTGTATGTTCCCAGAATAATTACTTTTTCTCTGCAGAAATATGAGTTGCCCTGGCAAGACAATGCTTGACATGCTAAGTTCAATTTTAAGTCCCATCATGAAGGATATAGACCAACTGGAGTACATCCTATATATTTTATCAGTAAAGATTAAATAAAACATACAATTGGTCAAAAATGTCTTAGGTAATAACCACATGAATACTAGAGAAAAAACGAATTTTGTGTATATGTGTTTGTGTGTAAAGAGTTCTTCAAAAATCAGTTTGAAATGTTTAGGTTAGTGTATTATTTTTACAGAAGAAATTTCCATGTATAATCACTTTATCATTATTCTGCTTCATAAGAACACAGAACCCTTGGAGAATTTCCTTTTTTCCTCTAATCCTTGAAAGTATCACATGTCAAACTTGTTCAGATTTGGTTAGTGCACTTCCTCATGTCATTATACATGGTTTCCATGGACTTCCTTTTAGTCTCTAGTATGAGAGGAAATGATAAAACCCATAAAAATAACCACTATGCAGTTTTAAAAGCACTCTTAAATCACATTATTGGTTGGAGGTTTTTGTTTTTTAATCTTAAAGTTATGAAAACACATACACTCATCTACCTTACTATCTGTTTTATTCTATCCTCTGCTCCCACCTTGACCTAAAAGCCAACACACTTGAACAAATAAATCTGGTTTCAAAAAGAGAATGTAATGGGTACCAAGATATGTTCCTAGCTTATCCTACACTTTCCTGAAAACAATCAATATAGACAGCCCAAGGCAGACCATTTCATCATAAATGTAATTTCTGAGAGTAGACAGTTATTACCAGAGACCTTATGCCTTACTCATTAAGACAGAAAGTGTGACAGAAACCATATTGGCACTAGGAGAAATTGACCAGTAGGCAAAAATGTCTCCTGCTTCATTACATAGTCTTCTCTTCTTGTTCTTCCAGTAGAAGTGCCTGCTACGCTTCCCCAGATACCCAGGACCTTCATGATGCCACTCTCAATGCCCTGACCAACATCCATTTTCAGAAATTATTTTATAAACTCACTCAAACAAATATGTAAATAATCAACACAAATTTTAAGGCATATCGAAGCTTTGTATTCAAATGATACAGTTCAGAAGAGCATAGACATTAACTTAATAATGGTATATTGGGGAATCATATCTCATAAATCCATAGCTAATATCTTTGAGAATGCAAACAAAAGAAAGGAGATGGTGAGGATTTATAAGCTCTTTCAGGTGATGATAAAAATGGGAGTATTTTTGAAGTAGTGTCTGCTTTGCTATAGAGGATAGAGGATAGATTATGTGAAGTGAAAACAGGAGATACACCCAAATCACAGATACATTTTTGTATAGACCTGCATTTTTTAGGGAAAAAATAAACAGGGCTATAGAGCTGCCCAATGGAGGCTTGCTCAGCAACACTGAGTGGTCAGCAACCATAAGAAATCCAGTGCCTTTTACCATCACTGCCCTAGGCATATGGACCTCGGCTCTGTCACAGAGCTATTCTGTAAAGGGACACCACGCCGAGCTGGGAGACCACAACATAGAGAACACATTCCTTAAATGTACAAATCCCCACAACTCATATACCACTGAAGTAGTCACACTATGCACTAAGGATATCCTATTTACTGTTGTTTAGTGGTTAGCATGGGATGGTAGATAAGGGCGTAGACTCGGAGTCACACAAGCTGGCTTCAAGTCAGACTCTGCCCCTCTCTAGCTGCATCACATAGTCTAATAGAGTCACTTATCTGAGTGCTGTTTCTTCAACTATAAAATAAAAAAGAAAAGATAGAGCCTTTGAGCAGTTATTATGGAAACATAATCAGATAATGCATGTACATTGCCTGGGATGTAAACCTTAGTAAGACATTAAAAATCATAGTGATAATCATGATATTTATGATAAAAAAGATACTCTCAAAGGAGGTATGCTTAACACAAAGATAAAGAAATTCCAAATCTCTTAATCTAAGGCCAATATTCATAGTGGTTTAGAGCACAAGCTTGGAGATCAAATATTTTGGAAAAATCACTCAAATATTTTGCAACAAAGTTTCCCATCTAAAAAGCAATCAATAACCATGCATGTCTCAAATTTTTACTGTGCAGGTTAAATAAACACATGTAACCATTTAGAATGGCGCCTGGCACAGAGGAAGCAGTACGTACAAGTTAGCTATTATTCTTGTTGCTCTTCTTGCCGACGGTGGAGGTGAGAACGTGGTAGAAATATGAAGATTAATCCTGGCAAAAAAGAGTCAGTTCTCTAAAAACTGGTGAGAAGTGAGTGCTGGAAGGGAGGGCTTCATTATTTTCATGCTTGAAATACCCTCTCCTTTGGCCACTCACTGGTTCACCTGCCCAGGTGGCAACACAGGAGGCCAGCTGAGATCCCAGCAGTCACACCCTAAAAGTTGCTTCATTAGGACCCAGCCAGTTTGGCAACACTTAACCACAACCGGATATTTTCTACTGAGAATCTATAACTAATATCTAATAATGCAACCGTCCGTTATTTTGTATGATATGGTTGTAAACAACATCAAGAGTTTGGCACTTAAAGTTCTCTGTTAGGTAGTTGTTCACATTTACATGAAAATCATAGACACAACAAAAGCAATGCCTGAAAATAGCTATGACAATGAGATTTCCAGGTTCAGAACACCGTTACCATCACCATTACCACTACCACCATCATCACCATCATTTTCCCCCACCTTTCTCCTCCTTTTTCTTCTCTTCTTTTATGTCACCTACCATTTATTGATAATCAGTGATGTATCAGGAATTTTACACATAATATTTCATTAAATTTTATTCTCAGCATATTCATTATAACTCAGAAAATAATTATGATTATGTCCATTTTACATATTAAAAAATAACTGAGACTCAGCAAGATTAAGTGCCTGACTCAACGTCACAAGATGGTAAAAAACAGAACTTAGATTTAGGCTCTGAATTTATCACTCTAAGGCTAGTGCTCTTTTTATATTATGCTATACAAATATTATGATAAAATCCATGGTGCTACTGGAGATGACATGAATTCGAAATTTCATGGTTGCTTTCTTTAATTACATCAGCAGTGTCGTGTGTGTGTGTGTGTGTGTGTGTGTGTGTGTGTGTGTGTGTGTTTAAAAGCAGAGATACTTGGGCCATTTTCACTTCTGAAATTAAAAACTACATTATACACAGCAATACATTCATCCTACATTTTCCGTATACAGCAAGACCCATTTTGACACACAATAGTAAATTATTGAGTGAGGCACTCAATTAACAAGAAACAAAATGAAGTGTTTATAATAATGTATCACAGAGAGCCAATTCCAACAGTGACCTCCAGGTAAAACTGTTCAATCTTTTGCTCTAAGATCATTCCATTGTGCTTTGTAATTAATAATTTCACACATGGATATTGATGACAGACTTCAAACAAGAAATCAGCAGCACCTCAGAAACCTCTGTCGCCATCAGGTGAGCAGAGGGGCTGGCTGGATGGGCTCCATCAGCTAGGATAATTACTATGAATAAGGAGGTGTGTCACCTGTCTGTGGAGGACATTGGTACCTGTACCAAATTACACGCAGTGGCACACAACTCAGTTCTCTAGAACGTCTGAAATGCCAAGCAAACGCAAATAGCGAAATACAACATGGCTGACGTATTCTATGCAGAAAACAAAAACTGATTTTGGAAAGCAGGATAAAGAATTGAAGAACTGCTGAGTATGAAAAGTCAAAGAGTAGCCAAGTCCAGCTAGAGGCCAAGAGGAGTCACTGCCAATTTTATAGGAGAAGTCACTGTTCTAATATTTACTTGAGAGTTCCCAAGCATTATTTTCTCTTTCTACTATTTTTTCCCATCTTGCCAACTACATTATACTAAACACTGCACTGCTAAGAACTCATTTTCTATAAGCTTAAAATGCTGATGTCAGAGTAGAACTGGATGATGTAACAGGAAAGAAGCCACATATTTTAATATCCTACACTCCAGAGCACACCAAAAACCATGCCAATTCCATACCTTTGAGTCCATCTTTTAAGGAGAAAAGAAAGAAAAGAGAAGTGCTAACACATACAGAGAGGTGTACTTCGAACGATCGGAGACGCATATCTTAAGATTCCCCTCAAAATGTATTTAATGCAAATTAAATAAAGAAAAACACATTAAAGAAGATTGTTCTCTAATGGAAAATTTATCATGGATATTGCTGTAAAGAGAATAATATTCTCTTTAGTTTTTTTGGTTAAAATCAAGATTTAAATAGACCCACTTACCTTAAAGAAGATATAACTAAACATCATATAGAGATAAAAACGTTTAAATATTTCTTAATCCTAGGTTACTCATTGGTTATTTAGAAATTTTGGATAGACTCACGAGGCAAACAGCAGTGATGGAAGATATTGAAATGTCTCCCCGTGGCATATTCAGTGGAGAAAGTCATCACATGTTGAGAGAGTCCAGTAACCACTGTTGTGTAGTAAAAATTGGTTTCACTTACCTAGAAAAGGAAAACAAAAAAAAAAAAAGGAAAAATTAATGCAATTCTTTGAATTCCAAAAGTTGTGTTTGTTCCTTGCCTCCCTTTTCCTTCCTTTCATACTCTCTTCACTTTCCAGGAAACAGCCTGTCAGTATCTCAGTATTGGTGACAAAGATCACTCATATGCAATAAAGAAGACAGATGTCCTACCCTTGGCAATGGAGAATAGCAAGGTCCACCCCTCCTGATACCTTGCTCTGTAGGTGTCTTAGGTGGGAGAAGCAAGACAAAGTTTTAACTTTTCTTCTGAATGTAAAGGTAGGGATTTGTGCTGTTTGGGTCAGAGCCACGCCTACTCCTTAGGAGATTCCTCCCAAACTTGCTCGTCCTGCCTTAGCATCTTTGTATATGATCCCTTTTCCCTCAACAACTCCCACCTCACCCATCCTGCCACTCAGTCTTGCTATACACAGAGAAAATATATCTGGCTTTCCTATTGCTAGCATTTTATTTAGAAATGACCTTCTTAAAAAAGAGCTTATGCTTTTGAAGCCCAAGTCAGGGCCTTCCTCTGTGTGCTGAGCTCTCTGTATTTATTGCTGAAGCAGTAGTTATGACACTGTCCTCTAGTTAAGTGTTCATCTACCCTCCATCCTCTGCCCTCAGGGCTGTATTGTACTTTTTTGTTCTTTTCACAGTTTCCAGGGTATAGCATGGGATATGGCAAATTTCAATAAAGACTGTTTAATGAACAAATGAACTTATTAATAAGTAAAAGGAGTCCAGGACAGAGCAAAAAGAAAGAAAGAGGAAGCTGACTGCTTAAGATGAATCTAGAATCTAGGATTTAAGAGAGAAACCTAAAGGTGTTATCCTGTTTCTTTCTTGTTCATCTTCTCACTTTAGTGAAACAATTATAAATCAACATAGAGGATCTGGGGTACAACGTTAAGTTTTTCAGGGACAAAACATGGTATTTGGTGCTAGGTCCACCTGAAGAGCCAGGGGAAGGAAAAAACTTCTGGGTGGCTTCACTAAAAAATGTCCAGGTCATGTGTCTGTCAATTACTAATTATATGATTTGCATAAATTACTCATCTTCTAAGCCTTGTTTATTAGATACAAATAGAAATTATCATCTTTGGCCTGTGTACATCACTGTGTTTTAACTTTATATTTAGAAATAACTATAGTCACACAGGAAATTGTAAAATTAGTACATAGAGAACCGTGAATCCTCTCCCCAACTTTCCCCAATGATACAATACATAACACTAGTACAGTGTCAAAAGCCGGAAACATTAGAATTTGTTGAGAGAACCAAATGAGGTGATGAAAATAAATATCTAATTCATTATATTTTTATTAGGTTAATTATTATTTATTTGGCAATTCATTATTAAAAGCTTACTATATGCTAGGTATTGTGTTGGACACTTGGGTTACATTTGTGATCAAAATAAGCCTGTCCTAGGCCTTCATGAAACTTATGTATAGGGCAGAACACAGAAAGATGAAACAATTCCAATGTTGTGCAGGATGTTCAGTTTGTACATGGGCAAAAAACAGAATTCCTAATTGAATCTAGAAAGGAGGATGATATCGTCAGATAGGGCTTCCAAAAATGAATTTTTAAGTCTAGATTCAAATCTGAATGGTGAGTTGGAATTCTCCAGGTAAAGAACTAAGAAAATATATTCAGGGAGAAGGAAGCACACATATGAAGTCAAAGAGAAAGAAGAAAATATCTAGCCTATTTTAGTTTGAACAATGTATCATATTTGTTTTGCAAAACGGTTGAGTAGTGGCATTTTCATATGATTCAATCTAACAATTCTTCATGGCTATGTAAGTGTTGTCATGAATAAGTAAGCTAAAAAAAAAAAAAAGAAAAAGAAAAACTTGGATAAAATAGAGCCTAGTTGGCCAGGTTAAGAAGTTTGGAATTTATTCTAAGAGCAAAGAGGGCCAGGGATTTTAAACAGGGGGCATTATAATCAAATTGGCATTTTGGAAGTTTATTCTGGCTGCCTGTAGAAAAATGAATATGATGGAGCAAATGTGGATATGGAGGAGGGGAGACCAGGTGGAAATTGTAGCATTAAGCCAGGTAAGACATTACAGCAAGTTTAGCTGAGACTGTGGACTAGGGGACAGGTGGAAGGGGGCAGATACTTCAGGGATAAAACTAACTTAATTTGGAGATGGGCTGTATGTATGTATAAAAAGAAAAGCAATAATAAAGGAGATACCAAGGTTTCTAGCTTAAGCAATACACACATGTACATACATAAATACGCACAGTGGTACAAATACAAGCAGAGGAAAAGCTATAGGTGAGTTATGATAGTGAAAACATTTTGTAAACTGCAAACTGCTATGAAAATGTAAGCTAGAGATATCTTCCTACATATGGAGTATGTGTACTGCATGCATATATAATTGTCAAAAGGATTACAAGAAGAAGTGGCCTGCTTTTTGAGAACAATGTTAGTGCATGGCTTCTACACAGCGTATCATAATTGGTTTGTGGTGCCATTTAGTAATGCCAACACAATTCATTAAGAGAATCAAGAACAAGCAGGTGTTTCCATTAGAGCTTGCTCTAATAAACATATTCACACACATATTCACACATAACATCCAACCAGGGCAGAGTTAAACTTGCTGAGGCACCCAAAGAACTCATTTCAGAAAATTGTAGTAGACAGCATTTATAATTCAAGAATGGAAACTAATCCTAAATGGAAAAGAAAAATCACTCAGGAGATTGGTAATTTAAAAGACTATGATGCTTATTACTTCTCACCATAGTCATTTAAATAAATATCAATCAACAGACCCTATATTCTGCTACTGTTTTGTGATGTAAATGAAATAACTTATGTCATTAGTCTCAAGATGCCAAAGATCAATTAGACTATTACTTTTCATTAAGATGGTCTGTTATCGTGTACTATTGAAGGGCGCTCAGTTGATTAGGAGTTACGTGAGATTTGGGGACACATCTTGCTTATCTTTGAGTTCTCTATAGAGTATAGCATGAGGCATTGCACTTAACAGGCCATCAAGAATATTGTCATAGTTTAGTAACTTTATTAAAAATGAAACACACTGAGTTATATTCAGTGTGATTTATTTTCACCCTAATAGTATTGGTGATGATTACTTTTAAAAGTGCTATTGTTGGTAAGGTACTTTGTCAACTTTTCAGGGAAACATTATTTACTTTAAGTTGGCAAAACATAATTTATTGAAGGGAAGTCAGGGGAGAAAGGAAAAGCTTTGAGTAAATTCCAAGAGATGTGTTTCTTGGAAGTAAGAGGCTTATTAGTGTTACTAATTCATAAAACATGCCTAATGCAAAATCTTGAAAACATTCATACAATTGGGTTGTTTTTGGAACTTTCACTTAAGAATCTATTGCCAATGCCCTCTTTTAACTCATAGCAAACTGCTAATAAGACATTTTTGGGGAGGAATGTGTAGCAGAATTCATAGCCATCAACAACACATTATTATTATTAATTTTTTGAGACATGATCTCAAAAAAACTGACGCCTAGGCTGGAGTGCAGTGATGCAATCACAGCTCACTGCAGCCTCGACTTCCTGGGCTCGTGATTTTCCCATTTCAGCCTCCTAAGTCGCTGGGTCTATATGCACTTGCCACCACACCTGGCTAATTTTTTGTATTTTTTGTAGAGATCGTGTTTCACCTTGTTACCCAGGCTGGTCTCGAACTCCTGGGCTCAAGTAATCCACCTGCCTTGGCCTCCTAAAATGCTGGGATTGATTACAGGCATGAACCACCGAACCTGGCCTATTCTTATTAATTTTAATTTGTGGAGAACCACTTTCTTCCTCACTTGATGTGACAGGTGGTGCCCATGCTGCCTCCATCTTATCCCAGTGTGATTTTAATGAGATGAGATGAAAGTCTTGCCCTCTCTCTGGCTTGTGGCATTTCAAATGATTTCCTATTAGTAGAGATTGAAAAGTTGATATGACTGTTAGTCTTGTTCCAAGCTCCACCTCACAGCTCACTGGTTGGGTGGCATTACCAGCCTGAGGGCTGAAGAAGCAAGGCAGAACAGCTTCTGCATCATCTATGCTGCTGATGAAGATGTTTTGCCAACACGGTGGTGCTGAAAAGACAACAGCAGCAGACAAACACTGACAGTTGGTACTAGGCCTGGATTTCATATTGTTTTGTAAACTGTGTTTTATATCTTGGTAACATCCTACGATTCCTCTGATCTTTGAGAAAACTAGTCCGTCATTATGAATAGATATAGTTAGATATTCAGCACTAAAATTCCTTATGTTTTTTAGGGGAAAACACCTGTGGTGCTCACCTATATTTATCATGTCAGGAAGTTAGGAGGCCCTGACCCAGAAAAGACCTTTCAAATGTAGATTGGCGAGTGCAACTTAGCTAGGCTTATTAAAAGTCCATATACTGTCCACATATTTATTAGATTTCACATACTTATTAAAGTAAATAAATAATTTTTAAATGTCCACATACTGTCTGGATAAAATCTTGGAAACAAATACAAATGGACTGAGAGAGACAATTTCTGATAACGGTTAATCTGTCCTATATCTCCTGAGAATGGACCTGCTCCCACTACTTATCTTTGTATAAAGGTTATTATGGTGATAGAAAGGGAAGAACTGTGAAAAATTGCCAAGATGTGGCCATGTGAAGGGAGGCTAAACGTAGAGAAACTTTTGCAAAAATCTCATGGAGCTGGGATTGTTACTGTGCTGCTTACTCTCAAGGTGTCAACAGGCATTGCAAGCACAGCACTCCTCCAATTTTATAAGCAAGTTTTGCAATTTTCTAATCAGAGCTAATAGCTCATGCAGAAGTCCTCCATTGGTGTGTGGTCAAGGAGTTAGACATAGAGGAAAGATACCAGGGTGACTGGAGTAGAATGGGTTAAGTGGGGAGGAGGTAGTAGGAAATGAAGTCAGAGAGGTAACAGGGATTAGGTCGTATAGATCTGGTTGGTCTCTATAAAGATCCAGTAAGGAGGGTGGAAACATGGGTCTGGGTCTCTCTCCCCAACCGGGTGCAAAAGAAGCAAGTTGTTTATGACAGCAGTTGTATCATTTAATTAAGTTGTATCATTTAATTAAGCTGGTGGCTTTAGGGAGGCTACAGCTCTTAGGAAGGGGGGAAGTGTCCAGTTCTAGGAACAATGGATGCCTACTTACATTATTCAAAATGGCCCTATATAGGAGCTTCCATGATTCAGTAAACTAAAAGAATATACTCTTGTCTTATGCATTTTATTGGGCACCTGTAATATTTTTCACTTGGAGCAACCAAATAAGAGAGTAAGATTTCAAGGCTGAAGGTTGAAGCTGTGGGATGGTGGGAAGACAGTCATAGCACAATATTCTATGTTATTTGACAAGGTTCTCCAGTATAAAGAAAAAAATAATCCTTTTCTTAAATTTAGTCTGGAGGCTTTACTACGTGGTCTCATAACCTCAAGGGAGAAGCCAGTTGTACCAAGGGAGAGAAGGAAATTTGAAAGTATCCTTACTCAGTTTTTTATATTTTCCATTATGCAGCTTCCCACCTGAAATCTCATTGAGTGTGAACACTAATTGTAGCATCAAAAAAGTCGGCTGATTCAAGCAGGTGGCATTTGGAGGTCATGTGAGTGATTATGTGCTGTTGATTAGTCATCTGAAGAGGTTAAGGGAGAAATGTTACCCTTAAAGATTCTGTCTGAGCAAAGAGGAGCAGCAGACCGGTAAACCTGAAATACTCATCCAAAGAAACCATCATCATCAACAATTCTGTGAAAAATGTGGCTATGGTAGAGCTTCCACCTTATTTCTGGAACTATTAATATACCTATTTATGATAAGAAATCATTTTTGTTAAAAGGGAATACAATCAAGCAGCACATATACCTCTGGAATAAATGTTCAGAGCTCAGAAATATTCACTAGGATAATATTTTACCTAAATGGAAGAAACGTGCACACACACACACACACACACACACACACACACACCCCTGGCCCTCACAGTGAGAAGAGGCTTTGGTTTCTTGCTCAAACTCCTGCTAAGAACGGAAGTTCAGTGGAGTAGTAAGTCAAAGAAGTCCTAAAGATGGCTCCCTTCCATCAATTTGCTCCAGCTTTAGGCTTCTAAAAACTGTCCAAAGAACAGCTCCAATAGGAACAATTCATTACCCTAAACTTGTTTTCTTTTCTTTTCTTTTTTTTTTTTTTTGAGACAGAGTTTCGCTCTTGTTACCCAGGCTGGAGTGCAATGGCGCCATCTCAGCTCACCGCAACCTCCGCCTCCTGGGTTCAGGCAATTCTCCTGCCTCAGCCTACTGAGTAGCTGGGATTACAGGCATGCGCCACCATGCCCAGCTAATTTTTTGTATTTTTAGGAGAGACGGGATTTCACCATGCTGACTAGGATGGTCTCAATCTCTTGACCTCGTGATCCACCCGCCTCGGCCTCCCAAAGTGCTGGGATTACAGACGTGAGCCACCGCACCCAGCCCCCAACTTGTTTTCTTTCAGTAAAAATAAGAACGGAGATTATGTAACATGCTTGATTATTGACATCTTCAAACCTCTGCTTATACCATATTGAGTGCTGTCCAGGAAAACTTCCCTATATTTCCTGTTGCACTCCCTAGGTTCATCCAGTCTGCCTTCTGGAGCTATCAGCAAAAGTTGTATTTCATAATTTTATTATTGGCTGAATTATTAATTGAAATGAAAACAACATTTTAATGGGCTTAAAAGTCGTTTGGAAATGAGATAAAATGTTGTAAGCAGTGCCTGCCTAGATGCAGACCTAAAGGAAAGCACTCTGACAGTTTGATTATTATGCACATTAGCGCAATCTAGTTGGCTCCCAGTTCCTAGAATAACATTCTCCTCTCTGCATAAATGTCTCTCCTCATTGTTTGCTTTTCATTGCATTTATGTGTAATGCCTCAAGGATAATTCTTTCCTTCTGAGTAATCTCACACATTATGTTACTGCAATACTATCTCTATTGTTGCTGTCATAAACAACTTGCTTCTTTTGCACCCGGTTGGGGAGAGAGACCCAAACCCACGTTTCAAGCCTCCATACTGGATCTTTATAGAGACCAGCCAGATCTATACGACCTAATCCCTGTTGCCTCTCTGACCTCATTTCCTACTACCTCCTCCCCACTTTACCCATTCTACTCCAGTCACACTGGTATCTTTCCTCTATGTCTAACTCCTTGACCACACACCAATGGAGGACTTCTGCATGAGCTATTAGCTCTGATTAGACAAGTCTTCCCTACCCTCTTGCCTCTTTCAAGTCTCTGCTGAAATGTCAGCTTCTCAAAGGGGCTTACCCTGACACTATTAAATACTGAAATCTGGCCCCTGTGACCACTTTGAACTCCTGTTCCCTTAACGGGCTCTACTTTTACTTTTATCCCTAGCACAAATCTTACTCTTATTTGGTTGCTCCTACTTCTACTATTATCCCTAGTAGATAATATACCTTTGTATTTTGTTATTTCTGCCTCCTGTCTAGAATTCACACACACATACAATAGGTATATGTATATAAGTATTTCAAGTAAATGTATATATAAATGATATAGAAAAGGTACATAATACATAGGTATGACATACATATATGGTATATACGTATATACGTGTGTGTGTGTGTGGGGGGGGGTACATATGTGTCCATAAACATTTGCTAAAGGATTAATGAAACAGTGGGCCTCTTGGTGCGTCTGTTGATTCACTTCTTTTCAAAACTTGTATCTCTTCTAAGAAATAGATTATTACTTGTTCTTTCCCTCCTTTAGAATGTGTTTATCTCTGCTGGCACCAAACACTTGTCTTATTTTGCTGATCCTGATTTTTCTCCTCTCCTATGGTATGGTTAGCTCTGCTTTCTTTATTTATTATTAATCAACTCTTCAAATCTCACTGTCAGTAACTATAACAAGAAGGATCTATCACTGGCAGAAAACAAGATGAAGTCTTGAATGTGTAGAATTGAAGGAAATCCAGATAACAATCTTTTCTGATCTCATTACCCGTCAAGCAATCAATGGAAATCTCTTTTCATGGACCTAGAATTCTAACTCACAAGTCACCCAAGCTGGAAAAACCTCAAAGATGTATTCTTTCTTTTGCATGCAAACCATGTAATTTAGTAATAGCTACTCAACTACCATCGACCTGCTAATTAATCCTTGGATTTTTGTTGTTGTCGTTGTGCTTTTAATCATTTCCCCTGATAACTGAGTCGCTTTCGAAATACTCATTTTCTGCTCAGACTCACCAACTAAATGCTACTAGAGTTCCGTAAAAATAAGACAATGAAATATATTGACTCCCTGCCAACTTGTTCTCTTTCTCTTCCTTTCCTATGTGTCAGCTGGTGTTACTATGCAGATGGAATACTGAGAGGGGAAACAAACCGCCAGTAAATGAGTAGTTTGTATCACAGGTGAGGGTGAGAAATGATTCATCATGTGGATTGAGAAACAAGTCGGTCCTGCTCTCTCAGAATTGAAGACTTTCTCTCATTCATTTTGAATTAGCCTGACAATAACTGGTTTGAGATCTTATGCTCAGAGGCCCCTTTCCTGAGAACACATGGTTGATTCTCCTCTTCCATTACCAAGTAAACAAGCGATACACGTTTAATGATGGGGCCATACAGCACCTACTGAAAATGTTGGTAATGTAGTTACCCTACATAGATTCCACCCTTTGTTTTAAAAGATGTCCAATTTCATATACTGCTGAATTATAACTGAAGTGCTGGCTTCTGTTTCCTGCTCTAAACAGGGTATCTACTGTGTGCCTTTAAACATGTCAGTTTACCTCTCTGAACCTAGTAGGCAGAATGGAAAGAACTGCCCACTTATCTGCCTCACAGGATGCTGATGAGTTTATGTTTTGTCACATGCAAGGGGAGATTCACACCAACTGTTATGATTTCCTCTGAAATCACACAGAACTTAATTTATTTCTTATTCAATGACTGAGAGAAAAGAAACTGAGTGGTTGAATGATATAGTTACTTGACCTCTAGTTACTGCAATCAAAATGAATAGCTGTAACTTTATCAAACTAGAATTACGCATCATTAGCAAATATACTAGGAAAAATCTTGCTTACTGTGTAGTTCTCCTTCATAGGAATTACTTTTGTACCAATTCGGGTTCCCCACCAACTTAGTGAGGCCACTGGAAAGCATAGCCAAGAGTCTGAATCTTGTTTGCACTGAAGCACTACAAGGAAGGAAAGGTCTACTATTGGTTTTCACTGTGAGAACAGAAGAGTTTTCATTAAGATGAAGTTGAGAGGGACTCAATACCTATGACCACGACCAGTGATTTTCTAACAGGCAAAACATTCAATGAGTACTTTCCTTTCCAAGGTAGTCACTTTATGAAATATACATTTTTATTTCAAATAATATATTCCATGGTCAAAAACATTTTTAGGACACTCTGCTAAGAACTGCCTTTTTGTCCATTTATAGTGTTTTTGACTTTGACACTGATCACTGCCAAATATGTTTACTTCATTCCCTAAAACAAAGTTTTACCATCCCTGAACATATTTAAAATCAAGGTGTCTAGAGAAGATGCTGAAAAGAGAGTTCTAGAAATAGTTTGAATATGATACCATAGTTGGAATAAGAGCACCTCCTCGTCGGTAAGCTTCTGTTTTTTATATACATATTTTTTTCCATGAGGCAGGGGATTGTAAGGTTGAATAACACTGGATTTGGAGCCAGACTCTTGGTTTAAATCCTTCTGTAGGAATTTACTAGCCATGCTGAAAAGTTATTCAACCCCTCTGGGATGCAAAATTCTTATTGTTAAAGTGTAATAAGTATAGAATTCAACTGATAAGATTACTGGAAAAAGAAAAGGATTTTACCTATGTAAAATATTTTCATAGAGTCTGGCATGAGGTTAAAACAAAATAAAACAAAAAGGAATGTGATCTAAATTTTTGGTATTGTTACTATTGAAGTTATTATTTTGGAGACACAGAAAATGGTCTGTAAATGGTCAACCCTCAAAAGAGGTAAGGAGATTTATTACAAGGAGTTATTTCCTATGTCTCTAAAAATATTTTACTCTTTACTACAGCCAATCTGCCTGTACTTAAACAGCCAAGAACCTCAAGAAAATCACTCGATGGAGACTCAGATGATAATACTGTGCAAGGGATTTAGTGGGGAAAAAAATCTGTCTCTTCAGAAACAGCTATGACACTAAATACTGCTTCAGAGATACTTGATCTTTATTCTCCTTAGAAGCTTAAGATAAGTGACAGACAGGGCTCTGAACCTGCAGCTGGGCTTCAACATTGTCAGGATATGGTGATTTTGTATTAATATGAGTATCTTTCAACAACTCAAGTGGAATAAATTTTTATTTATCCTACCTTCTGACTGCCAGTAGTTGGTGAGCACAGAAAGGAGACCCTACGTAAAATTACCCCACTTCATGTTCTAGGGAACAAGTCCAAGGAAAGCAAATATATTATCAGATCACTACTACCAGACTTCCTGCTAATAAAACAGCAGCTATCATTTATTTTTTCAACTAAATATTTACCAGTCATCATCCATGATCTCCCTAATGTCATAATAATGGAGGGACTGTAGTAACTTAGAAAGGTATGCAGGAAAGAACTTGTCTTACACCGCTTTATAGAAATGCACTGTCCTTATATTTCTTATTTTGACATTGACTTGTGAAAAAGGTTATCGCCATTGTATTTGGGAAGAACTCACCTACATGCTTCTTTTATATAATCCTAGGAGTGAGGTTGGATTAGCTTTGCCTGGGTACTTCAGCTTCCTTACTTATAAAAAGAACATGGTTAGCTTCTTACCACATCCAGCAGCTCCCTCATCCTCCTTAAATGTTCTGCCACATATTTTGACCATCTTCTTCATTTGGTTTATGCATTACCGCATTAACTCTGTTCTCTGAGTTCATGGGTTGCTCTTTCTTTTATTTATTTATTTATTTATTTATTTATTTATTTATTTATTTAATTTATTTATTTATTTTGAGACGGAGTTTCGCTCTTGTTACCCAGGCTGGAGTGCAATGGCGTGAGCTCGGCTCACCGCAACCTCCGCCTCCTGGGTTCCGGCAATTCTCCTGCCTCAGCCTCCTGAGTAGCTGGGATTACAGGCATACGTCACTATGCCCAGCTAATTTTTTGTATTTTTAGTAGAGACGGGGTTTCACCATGTTGACCAGGATGGTCTCGATCTCTTGACCTCGTGATCCACCCGCCTCGGCCTCCCAAACTGCTGGGATTACAGGCGTGAGCCACCACGCCCGGCGGGTTACTCTTTCTTTCTTATCGTCAGTAACTCCAGTTCTTCTTGAATTCAACATGACCTTCATCTGGGTTAAAATCGCTGACTCTCTGCACCCATTTATTGCTCTCTATGAGAGGGCTCTTATTTTTTTCTTTGAACATATTTTCTTCTTAAGCATAGTACCTCCAAATGTTTCTCTCCAGCACTGGCTGTTCACAAGCCCTCCAATACCTACTGGATGACTCTTCCATGATAACTTCACCTCACTTGCATTGTATCCGTAACCACTTCAACTTGTTTCCCAAGATCAACCCATTCTAACCAATGAAGAAACTCTTCCAAGTCCACTGGATTTGGAATTTAAGAAAAAACCTGTGATACTTTTATCCACCTCAACCCAATATTGAAATAATCTATTTTTTATTGATATATAATAGTTGTATATATTTTGGGGGTACATATTTTATGTTGACACGTGTATATGACATATAATGATCAAATTAGGGTACCTGGGTATTATTTCTTTCTCTGTATTTGTTTTTAATTTATCTCTTATGCCTTTTGTCACTTATCTGATTTAATTATCTTTACTTGTGTTAATTTTATAGCTGCCTCTTCTATGTATCACCTCCACATTACCTACATTAAATAGCACTAACATACTTCAAACATTTTTACTAAGTCACTCTCCTGAACAAGCATTTATGGCACTTTATTCTTGTCTTTCAGACTCAAGTACAAAACTCTCGTCCTTACGCTTTAAGGCCCCATTGAAATCCTGCAGTCATATTCCCCAAGTCTCTGGGAGAAGACCAACTTACCTTTACTCAGTCTGCTCATTTGCCAAGCACACTCCTGCCCATGCATCTTCACTCTGCCCTTTCTCCCACCTGGAATGCCTCTTTCTTTTTCTATAGCAAACTAACATTCATCATGAATTTTCTATACCTCCATCAATTTAGGCTGCCTTCTCTTTTCAAGCATTTCAGCAAATTTTATTACTAGTGTTTAGGACCTAATAACTTTACATTAACTATTAATTTTATAGACATTATTCCTATAGCAATTCTCTATTCAAGAATGGAGCTAAGTCTTCCTCTTGTGTATTATTGCCTGCAGTGCCTAACTTTGAGCTAGGTTTCTAGATGACACATCCCCCAGTTTACTTACATATGAACACACACTAAAATATTTTTATTTAAAATGTTCTATTTTTAGTGATCCTTTCCATTTAAATGTATCTCTTACAGAGGGATGAAAAATAGTAGAGCAGGCCAGATAGTAAGCAAAAACATGGTTGATGTGTATCTCTGCTCAGGCTTCAATTGTTAATGTGTTGTTCATTATAAGTAGATGAGGGCATAAGGAAACTATTTCAAATCAGGTATAAGCTTACATGCTATTAAGTTGTGAACTAATTGTGTACAGAAACATTTTAGAAAATGTATACTTAGTACCTAACATAGAATCTGTTCAGATTAGGTTCAAGAAATTCAAGTCTTCATAGTTAGACAAATTACATCCCAGATTCTAAAGAAACGTGTTCACATAATCCAATATTTGAATAAGTATATTTAGAAAGGTTATGGAGAACAGAAAAGTTAATTAACAAAATACAAGAGCCAGGTAAATGTCCCAGATGTCAAAAAGATAAAGTGATAAATTTCCTGAATTTCAGGCCAAGAATATAGGTAAGTTATAGAAAAAATTCTAGGAAAAATACTGAATAGAAGATGTTTTAGACATTTGCTTATTAATCTATTTGACAAATATTCATTATGGTGTCTCTATGTTGCTGGATACACGGTGGTGACCATGATACAAGACATCCACTCCCATGGACCTCACACTACAGTAGGGTAACAGACGATTTAGAGAGGAATAAACTCTATTCAGGAAAAATACAAAAAACACCAGGTGTCAACAGGTAAGTCAATAAAGTAATGTCAAACCTCAGAAAACAGGCTCTCAAGTAGTTAAAGAGAACACTGCCTCTAGCAGTCACCTGTGCTAGTGATTTTGGCAGATAATTTAACTTTGTATCTTATGATGTCATGAAAATTAAGATGATAAAATGCAATTTTTGTTTCTAATTACACTTGAAGGAGATTCTTTTCCATTCAACATTCAATGACTTGTCAAATTTGCAGGTAATACAAAGCTAAAAACAATACATAATATAGCATAAGATAGGAGTTAGACTCAAAATAATTTATACAGATTGGAATACTAGGCTGAAACCACCAAGATGAAATATAAAACGAGGCAAATATAAAATCCTATAATTGAAGCAACACAAAGTTTTAAAAAAACTGGATGCAGAAAGCAGTAATTATAAAGAAAAATAACATGATAAATTAGACTTCATCAAAATTAAAATGTATATTTATCAAGACATCATTAAGAAAACAAGGAAGCCATAGCCTGGGAGAAAATATTCATATAGCATATAACCGACAAAGGACTAGTAACCAGGATATATAAAGCACATCTCTTACTCAGTAAAAACATTGCAACTTATTTGAAAATACGTAAGAAAATGTATCAGAAATTGATGCATGGATAAAAATATGGCTAGATACAAAGATTATAAAGCAATTTAATATTTTAAAAAATGCTAGTTACAGAATTAAGGTGATGAGCATATGGTGTTCACCATACAGTTTTTTAAAACTTTTCAGTATGTTGGAAATTTTCATTAAAAAGTTGAGAAAAAGAATCATAATTATATGAATTGTTTTAGGAATTCTATTTAGTTTATCTAATACAAATTTTAAGTGTAGGAAAAAGCAGGTGACAAAACTGTGCAAAATTCTGTGTGTGTGTCTGTGTGTGTGTGTGTGTGTGTGTGTGTGTGTATCCTGCAGATATAATGGACTGATGGACAACAAAAGTTTAACAGTGGGTTTTGTGGAGTGGGCAGAGATAGAGGGAGAGAGGAAGTAAGTTTTCTTATTTTTCCAAATTTATATTTTCTGGTTGTTCTACAATGAAGGTGCATTGTTTGTGTATTTTCAAATAGTAGTCATTTTTTGTAATAAAAAGGTTCTATTGCCGGACGCGGTGGCTCACGCCTGTAATCCCAGCACTTTGGGAGGCCGAGGCGGGTGGATCACGAGGTCAAGAGATCGAGACTATCCTGGTCAACATGGTGAAACCCCGTCTCTACTAAAAATACAAAAAAAAAATTAGCTGGGCATGGTGGCACGTGCCTGTAATCCCAGCTACTCAGGAGGCTGAGGCAGGAGAATTGCCTGAACCCAGGAGGTGGAGGTTACGGTGAGCCGAGATCGCGCCATTGCACTCCAGCCTGGGTAACAAGAGCGAAACTCCGTCTCAAAAAAAAAAAAAAGGTTCTATATTTGATCTTTTTAAAAAGAGACTAAATATACAGGATCTATTTATTTATTAACTAGAGTGACGGCAGGGACAATGCACAAGTACGAAAAGAAAGAAGAATTGCTTGGCCTTGGTGATTGGCTATGGGAGACTAAATAGATGAACAAATCATAAATAAAAAAGAGAATTGCAATGTCAAGGTTGGGAAAGTAAGATATCTAGGGGACACAGCCTATTTCACTGCTTACTCCTTTCTCATCACAATCCAGAATACTTTCTTTATTTTTTTCAATACAACAACTCCTTTCACATTTTAGGTATTCACACATACTTTCCTCCTGCCTGACATATGTTTTCTCCTCTCACTCATCAAATTTTACTCATCTTTTAGATCTCATTTCCCCACAGAAGAACTCCATAACTCCCCAAACTAATTTAGGGCTCCCTGTCATACCTTCTCATAGCACATTACATTTTAGTAGGATTTATGGTAATTAGTAACTGCACATTTATTTTAAGATAATTTGTTTATCATCAATACTGTCTCTATAATGAGTATTTGCTTGTCATTGTGACATGAGTGAATGGAATAGTATCTGGCACATTGGAGGGATTCGATAAACATTATTGAATAAGTGAAGTCACTGGGTTAGTTTCAGACCTGTTACATTTACAGCAACAGAAGAATGCCGAGATGGTAATGTTTAGCAGGACTCTGCACACCCGTACAGCAGAGAGTAAGCAAACGGAAGTAAAAGTACAGTTTTGGAATGTAGTAGTAAGAAGGTATTCGGTGACATGAGAATGAATGAATCCTCCAAAGGAAGATGTAAAGAAAGAAAAGGGCAGATAACAGAGGATCAAGCCTATCAAGTTAATTTTTAAAATCATTTCCCTTTATCTTCTTTTATCTTATTTTGTTTGAGTATTTCTATCTTGTTCTTACTTATACTGGAAACAAGATGTGAGCTTAACTAGCTCTAAATTAACTACAGCCTTAAGCATGTGAAGTGATGATAGTCTCCAGGACAAGCTCGCTGTTTCAAATCTTGGCAGTTTGGATTTGGCTGCTAGTTTCTCTACTTTTCTGCATGGCTGAGAAAGATAGACAGCAAATTTAGGAGCAGACTCTTTGATAGCACTGTTCCAATATCAAAGACATGCCAGGAACTCACAGGGTTTACTTCTTTAACAGCCAATAGAATCATTATTCTGTTCATGATTTATTCAGTAAGTATTTATTAAATGCCCCGTATGGACCTAATACTAGGCTATGCAATAAAGGTTTCTGCCCTAATGGAGCTCATGATCAGGTAAAGCAAGAGATAATACATATATGACAAACAAATACTCAATGACCAATTTGAAGATGCCATAAAGGGAAGCAGAAGGAGAGGAGTCGGTGAAACAAAGAAAGCAAGAGATGGGGTAGTCATGTTGGCACCTATGAGAAGATAACACTTAAGTCAAAACCTTAAAAGATAAGCAGAGTCAGCCTGTGAAGAAAGATGAAAAGAATTTCAGGTAGAGGCAGCAGCATGTAAAAGACCTGAGGCAGAAAAAAAAGATCTTCCAGGACCTAAAAGCCTCCCAGTAAAGATGGAGCAGAGCTAGATTTGCCAGGGAGGAAGGGTCCCATCACGCAGAGCTTCGTGGCTGTGGGCAGGACTTTGGATGTCAGAAGGTTTGTTAGGAAAACCACTGGTATTTAAGCACAGACATAACATGATCCCTGGGAGCAACCTCAAATATGTTAATATTAGACTTCCAGGTTGACGGCCCCTACATTTTTTTGCTGGTTGGTTCATTTTCATTTCATTTTGTTTTGTTTTTATTACTTAGGCACTCTGAGTCTGCTGCAGGCTTGTGCTTCACATGTACACAAAGCCACAGTCTTAATTACAAGTTAGATCACCAATCAACCAAATCTTTAAAAGGTAAAAAAGCTTAACAACATTTGAACCATGTAGTCATGATAAAATAAAAAGTAACATGTCAGCACTTAGTAGTTGTTTTGAAGAGCCATCTTAAAGAAAAAATAAACAGTGACTTATGACCACTGATGGCAGAAAGGCTACAGACTTTGCATGTGCAGGGTGGGCGAGGCATAAGATATTACCTTGGTGTTGACATATTCCCAACAGATAATGCTATCAAATACTAAAATGAGTTTCCTAGAGCTTCTTCCTGAGGCTCCTGGAAATTCAGTACCCATTTGTCTAGAATAACTGTGGAGTTTCCACGTCTAAAGTAAAAGAGATGGACTGAATTTTCTTTCAAGATTTTCCTGAGATGAAAAAAGCTGTGAGTCCCGAAAAGTCTCTCATAAATAACAAACTGTACAGTAAAGAGACATCAGAATTTGGCAATTAGTAGGTGTTCAATAAATGTTAACTGGTTTCTTAGTAATGAGTACAATGTTGAATATAGTATTTCTGGAGAGAGGAATATTGTCTGTTAATATCTGAATAATGGTGAGAATCAGATATTTAACAATTACCATCATACATAAGAAACATTCCAGGTAATACTGTGAAACATTTTCAGCAGCCGTGAGTCAGTCAAATGGAAGTTAATGTGTTTTGAAGAACACATCACAGGTGAGAGATGTGGGCATCAGAATCAGACGGAGCAGCAGTTAGCAGGAGGCGGCCAGTATGAGAGAAGACCAGCCACGATATGAAAGCAATTGAATGCTAAGGGTAAGTCCTGCCAAGTCAAGGCTGAAAGCCATGAAAAAGCCAGCAGAAGTCGAAGATGGAGCCCATGGCAGCAGAAGGCCCCTTGGAAGGAATCTGTCCCTAGCACAGACAATACATTGCCAGTTGAGCAGGGGATGGCTCAATGGAAAACATCTAAATCAGGTCATGCCAGCCCACTGGCAGCAAGGCAAACCAGTCAATGGGGTAGTCACAGAGGATCCAAAAACAGAATCAGTACATCCAGAGGAACACGAGATGGGCAATATCTGCAGCATGGGTTTAACTGAAGCTCACCAACTGGCAAGGGCGATGCATTTGAGTAGAACAGGGGAGAAGAGGATGGAAGCCAAGAGATGTGATTTGAACTGTGCCAAGTGAGCAGAATGGTCTCTGAGGAAATATCAGCTTCCTACCAACTAGGAGGCTTCTGGCAGTGTGAGAGCTGCACACACACACTGCCAAGTGTGGCAGGGCAAGGATCATGGCAGCAGGCATGTAGGATGCACAGAGGGAACAGCTAAGCTACTACAGTGAGCGCCAACATCCTCCACTGGCATCCTGCAGCCCAATATCCAAGCACAGCCTGAAAAACTGGAAGTGCACTGAATGAGGAGGCAGAAGTTGAAGTTTAAACTCTAGTTCTGCACTAACCCTACCACCTTTTATTAAAAGTCTGCCTTGGTTTTGATAGTACCTTCCTTCTCATCACCCAAAAACTGCAGGTCTCCCTCTTCAAACCAAATTCCAGCCCTGACCTGAGACTGGAGGTGATCCAAATGCTGACAGTCATCCTCATTGCCACTATCACACTCTGTATTTCCTGGTCGGATAACCATCTAAGAAAATGCTGGTTTTGACTTCATCCAGGCATGCTTATCCATCTACTTTTCAGTCCATGCTGTCAAGTACTGTGTCTGAAAATCTGGACTAGGCCAGGCACAGTGGCTCACACCTGTAGTCTTAGCACTTTGGGAGGCCGAGGCAGGTGGATCACCTGAAGTCAGGAGTTCGAGACCAGCCTGGCCAACATGGTGAAACCTCGTCTCTACTAAAAATACAAAAAATTTGCCAGGCATGGTAGCATGTGCTTGTAATCCCAGATACTCAGGAGGCTGAGGCAGGAGAATTGCTTGAACCCAGAAGGCGGAGGTTGCAGTGAGCCAAGACTGCACCACTGAACTCCAGCGTGGGTGACAGAGCTAGACTCCATCTCAAAAACATAAAATAAAATAAAATAAAAAATGAAAGCCTGGACTACTCTTCATCACCTGCAGCCAGAACATCATTTCCCAGAACTTATATCACTTCAGTGAGCACAAGAAGCTCTGGGTTGTGGTTATTCCAATTTGGTCCATTTATTGAATGAAAGCTATTTGTGCCACAGGCAAAAGATACAGCTGCTTTCAAATTCTCCACTCAAACTTCCTACTAGGAAGCCTAAAACTAAACTGAGCATAAGCAAAATAATACTTGCAAAAGTAAAATTGTTTCCCATTACCTGGGCATATTATAGTTTCAAATGTCCATTTGCCCTTTTGAGGCCAATTGCTATCAGGACAGAGGTCACCTTTTCCCTTAAATTCGTGATAACATAAGAAATGCTTATGATAAAATCATTATCCTTAGTATACTCACAGAAAATCTGAAACTACTCTTGATGAATAAAGTTATATGTGATAACCTAAGGAAGAACTTTCTAAGGTAACAACAAGCTCACTCCTACAGCCACTGGAGGAAGCATCTTCTCTAATTCTCCCAAGGCAACCTCTTCTCGTCTCCCCTCTCCCTTTCTTTCCTCTTCCCCCCTTTTTTTCTCATTGTCTTTTTCTCTCTTTCCATATACAAAGTACTCTGTTCATATGCCTCATAAATTGTGTTTCATTCAAGATTGTAGCTGGAGAAGGAATTATTTTTGTATTCTGTGACTGTCTATGTCCCCTCTGCTTCATCTGTCAATATTGACAGAACATTAGAGCTAGAGGCTGTATAGGTCTTTGGCAGAGCAATTCTCTGAAGAACCTAGGGAAATTCTAGAATAAAAATGAAATACAAAGTGGCCAAATTTACAAATAGATACCCAAGTGGGAACATTGTTTGTGAAATCTTAACATCCAATTGATCCAAACTAGTGAAGGCTGTCCTAATGCCATGCAAAATTATATCAGTGTACTACAATTTATTTTATGTGCTGTGATTAGATACACAAGCTACCAGGAATCAGACCAACCATAATTTAAACATTATCTGGCAGGGCAACAGTCATATGGACAAATTTCAGATGTCAAGAACGAAAGAGAAGTGCCACAGTGACTACAGAAATTGATTGTGAGGAGATCAGAAGATTGCAACCTAGAACACCAAAGACACTTGATCACACTTTTCATCTTTTATCCTCCACACTGCTTAGTTACGAGCTGACAAAACCATTATTTATGAGACAGAACTTCAGGTTAGTACTCTTAAGTTCTGCCCTGACATCTCTAAGAAGTTATGTAACATGAATTACTATTGAGCTTCCTTCATGATAGTACTAATAAACTACAAACAATGAGGCAGGATACTGAGTTTCTAAAATATTTATTTTAAGATTCATATGAATACTTTCCATTACTAATATTATTGTATTAGTCTGTTCTCACGCTGCTAACAAAGACATATCTGAGACTGGGTAACTTATAAAGGAAAGAGGTTTAATGGACTCACAATTCTACCTGGCTGGGGAAGCTTCAAAATCATGGAAGAAAGCAAAGAGGAAGCAAAGGCATGTTTTACATGGCAGCAGGTAAGAGAGCTGGTGCAGGGGAACTCCCACTTACAAAACCATCAGATCTCATGAGACTTATTCACTATGATGAGAACAATTTGGGGGAACTTCCCCCATGATTCAGTTATCTCCATCTGGTCCTGCCCTTGGCATGTGGGGATTATTACAACTCAAGGTGATATTTTGGTGGGGACACCGCCAAACATAATAAGCATGCATACTAAAATACTATTATTCTCTACCCCATCCTTGTGATTTCCCAAAACCATGTCATAATTAATCTCTTATTCTAAGACCAGGCAGAGTCCTGCCCCTGCTCTGACTTTATTTCTAATACCAACTCATCCCAGCTCTATCTTAGCAAGTATCTGTCTAGCCAGCACCAGAGCAAATAATAATGACAATAATTGCTTGACTATTGGGCTGTCCAGCACAAAATTTGAGGTCAGAGTATCAGGAAACCCCAGGACTTATCTTCTCTTCTGTACTGACTTGCAAGAGTCAAAATTGCATAGTGTAACTTTGGCTGTTGAGAATATTTGGGAGGGGACAGATGTTGATGTGGTTGAAAGAAAAGGAGTGAAGAAGTAAAAGTACTCTGAAATTAATTAATTGAAGGAAATAATACGAGTACCTGCTATGAAAAACTGAAATGTATGTGGTGTATTTACATACATGCATTTTATTTTAAGACAGTATTCTGCTTAAATTCTTTCATGACTTCCACTTCTAAAACATGAAGTCAATATTATTTAAAATGTTTTTCTGATTAGACTTCCCATGATCTGGACCCAGCTATCTTCTCAGAGTTAACAGTTTTCTCACACCTCCTGCATACTTGAGCCCTACACCTGTCTGTTCTGGCCATGTTCATTTTCATATAGTTTCTCAAAGATACCATGCTTTCTTTTCTCTGGGCATTTCGCTCTGGAATATCTGCCCAAAGCTTCTCCTTCTATTGACTATCTCCTACTCATGCTTTTCGGTTCTACTTAAAGGCCATTTACCTGATCTCCCTGTATACTGCAATAGTTTCTATCTGCTCAGTACTCCCTTAGCAGTTCTCCATCATAGCATAGCACTAATAGCTGTTGTCAGGTCAATGCCTGTCCTCTTCTGGGGGATAAAGGAAAGATGATGTCTGTCTTATGGACCTCTGTGGCAGCCTGTTATTTTGCAATATTCTTATTAGAGAATAGAGGCAGTCCTCCCATTCATGCTTCAAATGACTCAAAGAAAATACCCATTGCCTGTGATCATTAAAAATAATCTAGTTTAGAAAAGTAGGATTTGAGCCACCATGCCTATTGGAGCAGCCAGCAAATTTGTGTTTATAGAACTTGATACAGACAGACCTGTTTTTGTCCATTTTTCTTGGGATTTGGGTAAAGGTTCTATATTGCTTGAACTTTTGAAACTAAAGAAACTCTATACTCGGAAAGTTGAGAAACTGGTGCAGGAATAATCAGATTATTATTTAATCTTATTTTGAATGTAGAATAAAAGGCACTTTGTTAAAAATACCCTTGTGATTGAATTCTGCTTCTCATTTCTGAATGTTTGTTCACTGTGATTAAAAATAACTAATTAATGACTTAGAGTGAGGGAGAGAAAAGGGTATTCCCCATTCTAACTAATTTCCTAAAACAGCCTAGTATCTAACATAGTGTTTGGCACACAATAGGCTCAATATATATTGGCTGATTGAATGAATGTTGAAATGTCATTGGAAAGTATGTCATTCAGAATAAAAATTATCAATAAAGTTAACATACGTTTTTTCTTCTATTACTTTTTTTACCTGATTGCTACTATTACATTACCAGAAAGGATACACAGATTATTCTGATAATGCTTTTCTTCTTTAAATGTTTTTAACATCTAGTACTACTTTCCACCTCAAAGTAATTGTCTCAACTGTGGCCATTCATGGTATACAAATCATATGTCTTTTGATTCATTTTCACTGCAATGTTCCAAAACTTATTTGATATAATAGGAGCTGATATGTGAAATTGATATGATTCAAAATGCTCTTATTAGCTCTGGAAAAGTAGAAACGAGAAACTAAAACAGAAGTGGCAATCATAGAATAGGTCTTAGCCCTAAAATATCTGAAAGTCCCTGCAGTGAAGGACATCTAAACAGTACAGCATAATATAATGGAACACACACACACAGGATTAGGAAGGATTAGGGGAGACTCTGACACTGCTTCTCAGAATGCTTCTTTGGCTCAACTTAATCACCTGCAGAATTAAATCTATACAAATGCAGGTTGATCTATTTGCAGGGAATGTTTCTTGTCTGTAGAACCTATTGCTATAGGGTCATAAACCTACTCATGAACGCCGCTGGAGCCTTTCACCTCAGTACACACGAATCCCTGACATGTCCCACCCTCAGGGATATAGCAATCCTCATCGTGACACTATCCATAAAGAATCACTTTGCATTCTAATATCTGTCTCAGACATATATCATCTGAAGACCCCAAAGAGCTACAGGCCTTCATTTTGAGACTGGAATACATGACAGTGCAGTCTCTCTATCATCGCCATAAACAGTCTGTTTGTTTTACATTCAGTCCATACGTTACCTTCAGTACAGCAGATTTACAGACATGGAAACCTAGGTTTAGAATATCTCCATGCTTGGGATCTTTTGTTGTGAGTGTTGCTGCTCTGTGACATTAGATGTTCCATTCAGCAACACCCTCTTCTTACCTGTGACAACAAGCATTATTTATAAAAGAGCATTATGGCATAAAAGAATGGGCATATATTCAAGAAGCTGACAGGCATTGCCATCTTCTGCTTCTAGGATCCAGAGAAGATTGCAATCAAATCAGTATCTTTGCCCCCACAACCCAAAACAGATTTCCTGCAGCTTCTTCTTGAGGGAGTGAAAGCTGCTTAGAACAGCGTGTAAATTCATGGCAAGAAGCAATAAAGGTGAGTTTTATACATTCCCATTATTGCTCCTACGTCTTTGCAATAATGTTTATTGACATGTTTGAACGGAGCACAAGCTGCAGTTCGGTTCAACTGCCTGTGAAAATGGGACATTTGTCAAGAAACAAACCTCGCAGTTTTTAGTGGCTCTGACAGTGGGTATTAGAAAGGATATTGATGGTGAAAAAAGAGAGAATAGGCAGGCCTATGGGGAGAGTGTTAAGGAATATACTCAGCACAGATGTCTACAGTGGAGGAAAAGGGGATAGCTGAGGATGTAAAAGTGAACACTGACCACATTGAGTGATTGCCAGTTGCCTGGAAGCATGTGTGCTTGTGTGGGGACCATCAACAAAAGCTCCATTTGTCTCCCAAAGAAGGCCTCCACAGTGATGCTTTCATTTGGGATTTGACTCCCACTTTGCTTCTTTCCCCTGCGACAGTCTATCTGCAATGATAACCCAGTTCTTAGAGTGTGTGTATCGCTCTGTTCTTTATGGTTCTCACAAACTAAAAAGTGAGGACAACATCTACTTAGCATATAACCTGCTTTTAGTTATTAAATCAGTCACATAGTCTTTCCTAGGGAACACACTTATTGGGGGTGTAAGGTATTGTGTTAGATGCAAGGGTTGCGCATAGACCTTTCCTACAAGGAATCTGCAGTTTAGTAGCAGCGTATGCTGCATTCATTAATAAAACAGAGCGGCACGCACATACTGGGGAACAAGAATCTTCTACAAGTGCTGGAATTATTGTTTTTTCCCCCTCACTGGCAACCTAAATGACCAGTAAAATGTTGGGGCCTAAGTAGGCCTTTAATAGATACATACTCACATCCCACATGCAAATGTATTTCAAGTGTTCAAGGTGATAAAACGAAAGCTACTAACAGCTCTTTTCTGCTCCTTGTTCAGATCGGCACTTCCAAATCTCCGCCATTCAAGCAATTGCATCAGGGCCCTCTCTGCAGCAAAACTGCTACAATTCCAAGACAGCTTTCTAAGCCTATAGAGACTGACGCTGGTGAACCAAATCAGCACCCCGCTTCTCCTAAAGCTCAGAAACGGGTAAGACCATTTTAACCAACGAGTTTAGTTCAGGGGAGAGTTTTACTTTCTCAATATACAATATAAAAAAGAAAGAGGAGAACAAGACAAATGGCAATTAGTCATTGACAATGGAAGACATGATGCCTATGATGGCTTAGTACGGGGATAAGATTGTTTTGTCCTGGAGGTATCATTCCCGTCTATCAAAAAAGTCTGAAAGATGAGTTGTATCACAACAAATTGAAGTTGGGAGGAAACGCAACTACAAGTTGGCATTCGTTTCTGCCATCCATGGGCTGACAAAATTCCAAAGTTATAATTTCACTTCCATTCTGTAATATACCATTCCAGCTAAAGTTTCATCTCTTCTCTTTCTCCTGCCTTTCTAAAAGTGTAGCTTAGCATTTCATTTCAGACGTGCAAAAGCCCTGAGATTCTTTCCTATCTTTTCCTTCCCAGAGCTCTTTGTAAGTAAATCAAACCTGTCTTCACTATACCATACCCTGCATTTAGCAGACAAATTCTCAGTGTATAAGGGGTGTAGGCTTAACAGACTTGTTCATCCTTATGTGAGCAGAAAGGCACTTATAAAGCATACTGTTTGATGATGACATCCAAGATCGAGTTTCAACAATTTTTCATGGTCTGTAAAATGCTGCAGTGCTAATAAAATTCTAACCTAGTTTAGATTACTGCAATAGCACTATGTCTTCTTCTCTTTACTTAGTACCCATCCCCTCCTTATAATGGACATTATAACTTCTATCTTGAGGCCATTTACATTTTGACTGTGGCTCAGAAAATAAAAATGAACTTTTTATTAATATATAGATGTCTCAACTAATGCTTACTTTGGAAGGCATGTATATTGAGGTGTGTGTGCATGTGTGTATATATGTGTGTTGGTAAGAATGAAAGAGAACAAAAGGCAGCAAGTGAGTATGTATGCGTGTGAGTCTGTGAGAAAGAAAAAGAGAAAAAAGAAAGAACAAACAAAAGAAAAGCGGGTGAGGGGAGAGAAAAAAGGGGAATGGACAGAGAGAAGGAGAATGAACATGTTGATCAGAAATTATTCGGCTCAGAAAAAGTAATTTACTGATAAATGATTATCCATTTAGAGGTAACCAGTGTCAGCAAAAGCAGCCTTAAATTAATCTATCTGCCGATCCTTTCAGATCTCTTACACAGGATAGTAGAAGGCAAGTCGGCTCAGGCATGTCACAGAGTCTCTCATAAACAGTAATAAATTGCCATAGATTTCATTTCACATTTCAGCAATTCTGGTCCTAATGTGATGAGCAGAAAAGGGTGGCAGCTGAGTACCAACATTGAAAACGAACATTGAGATAGAAAAGTGCCTGCCCTCACTCTGCAGGGATGCCTTTCAGTCACTGTCTGCGTAGCTAAACCACTCTTTCTTGGATTGCTTTGTGGGATACACAATAACATATCATTCATCCATGAAGTATTTATTGAATGTCTGTCCCTTGTTAGGTCCTATGCAATAGTCAGTAGGCAATATAAAAAAATGAGTAAAACTAGGAAGTAACCTGTCCTCAAAAAATTCACACTTTCATTGAGAAACAATGGTTTAGATTCTTGGAGAGGGCTTATAAAGTCTCAGGCTGAGTTTTAAAAATTCCAGTGACCTAAAATTCAAAAACTCAGACAACAAAGATTCATAGAGGCAAAATTCATCAGTGATGACTACACTAGACTAGGAATCAGAAGTTATGGTTTTACCAGGTACTGGAAGAGATCTTTTGGGCAAGTCACCTAACTGAGGAAATAGTTACCTAGAAAGTTGTTGAAAACGACGGAATGAAATTTTATGTATGAATGCACCCTGCAAAAAGTAAAGAATGTTACATAAATACAAATCTGTAAGTCAGTAACTTGCCTATCATGTGCCAGTGGCTATACAAATGCAACAGCTCTCAAAGTGCTTATGATATAATGGGCATGTGACAGAACTACATTCTTTCAGGAAACATTTTGGTCACTGCTAGACTTGAAGCAAGTGCAAAGTGCTTTAGAAATGCAGAGAAGAATATAGTTTTTGATGCAAGGCAGTATCATTATTGTGGCTCACTGACACATCCTCAACACGTGAATCTCCTTCAGGAATTTGTGAAACCACTTTCACCTCAACACTGAAAACTTGTTTGCCTCTTGGCTTCCTTAATGAAAATAATGCAGCACCTGCAATTAATAATAAAAATAAACACTATAGTAATTTTAACATCTGGGGCTATGACATATTTCAACATGTTATTACTCTAAGAACTTGGTGTAAGCATGTAGTTGTAATTATTATTTGGCACTTACATGAACTCTCCTTTAGGGAACTGCTTTTAAAATATAGACTAATATTGTTCATCGGTTAAGTAGATCAAAGAGAGATGGAAAAGCATTAACGCACTCACTTGATTTAAATATACATAAATACGATGAATATCCATCCATATTATCATATTGTATGTAATATGTTAATATTATTATTCTTTATTAGTAAATTTGCTTAAGTTTGAAAATACCTTAATATTTTTCATTCTCGTTTATTGTATGACCTTATTGATTTGATTCCTCAAGAAGCAACACATGTTATTATTTCCATTTTTCAAGACCAGGAAACTGAAGTCTGGTAGTAATCAATTTGGAAACAGTTCCAGAATCCAACCCCTAGGACTCATGTGGCTGGTATTTGCCCTGAGTACCATGGCTGAAGTAAAGCTATAATTTTAAAGCTCCTAGAACAGTATTTAAAATGTCTTTGATAGTTACTATGAGTGACTGAAGTTAAAAGATTTGGTTCTTGCAATGACTTTTTTTTAGTGAAGGAACTGCTACTTTATACAATTGTTATCATTAGAAAAAGTCTGAAAAATTTTCAATAGACTGGGAACAAAATCTAAAGAATACCAAATTAATACACAATTAAAATTTAATTGTCCATACATTAATAAAATTAATCATACCTAAAACACAATTAAACTTTAAACACAAGTATAAAATAACCTGGATTTAGAATATATATGTAGTATTTTGTTGGGGTTGGCACAAGAAGTTATCTTTATCATATCAAATAATCAGTTTCCATTATAAAACTAAAATTCAGAAAATATTATAAAAATGTTACTTATAAAGTGCCAAACTACAGTGACATTTGCAACCATTTACATGGTTCAAAATGCATTAGAATTTTCCTCTGGATATTTTGAATTTTGTGTATATGTATGTATGTGTGTATGTATGTGTGTGTGTATATATATATATAATGTCTAGCACATACAGCCTTTAGTACCTACATACACAGGAAACAACTCTCATCCATATGCTTTACTATTTAACACATAATCAGACAAAAACTACACTTACAGTAGGGCAAGCGTGACAAAAAGAGTGCTTAGTGAAAAGTTAAGAGGGGGAATGTTCTCTGGGAGCCTAAAGAGCACAACACATGCTGCATATCCATAGCCCCTGTGTCATCTGCCTATTCTATTATTCTATACCTTAAGCAGTCAGGAGGCTTGCCTGTAAGTATCTAATTTTGGTTATTATTTGCCACTTACACGGGATATGCCTTTACAGAACAACAAAGGACTTTTAAAGTATTGATTGAAACTTAAACTTCTTACCAGTTCACACTAAGAACAAATGTGACTTTCTATACCATGGTTGACTCTTAGTAGTCTTCAAATACATTTTAAATATATTTTAAATATACAGCATTTACATCACTTAAGGTCTGGTCCCATCCTTCCTCCTCAGCTCAAGTTCTGCCACTCATCAATAAACCTGAAGATTCCTGGAGCATATACTCACACCTGCATTGTCTGACCACTCATGACACTAAATAAAGCCTTACATGGTAGAAAAAACCTAAACAGAAAAAGCTTGGTATGTTTTCAGACTGTTCACTTTTATCTAGTTACTAAGTTAACCAAAAGAAAGAATGATCTAAAAATAATTACCTTTTTCTTCTGTTTTTGAGTACATATAGTTAGGATTCAAAAAAATGGATTCAATGTATTGATTAAAATGATTTTGGGGATGATCAATTATAAGCCCCCTACGCTTACACCAGAAGATCCCAGATATGTTTGCAAGGCTGTATAAACACATCTTTAAGTTAAGCCCCAAGCTCTCTTGGAGGAGGTCTGAGAAATGCTGGAAAGGGCTAAAAGAAGTGAGATCTACTACACTTACTTTTCCAAGATAACCACAACACATCAGTACCCAACGGTCGCTGACTAAGATGCATTGCTGCTTCTGGAAATATCACCTGGCGGTTAAGGAAAAGGCCAGGCACTTCATTCTACTCCATCATTTGGTTTACAGTGTTTGGATTTGTAGCCACAGCTTTATCATTTGCCAAAGACTCCATGCTGCACGCTGTCATTCACACTGCCAGACTGCAACGTCTGCCAGGATTTATGGCTACCACGCTGCTCCCTCACTGCTAAGAGCAGATGGCTAGGCTGAGGGACAGCAGACTGCCTAAGGGCAGAGACAAGGGTGTGGGGAAGAGAGAATGTGGTAGCCACAGGGACATTCTTCATTCCCTAGTAAGCCTGGGAAAGTTGACTTCCATGAAGTCTGTCTCTCCTTTTCTTAAAGGATTGTATTAGGTAAACTAAGACTAATAGCAAGCATCAGGAAGTTTGGGGAACACTTAAAATTGATTGCAAAATGTTTGTTAATATTTATAGATTTGTCTTTTTGGAGGAGATCTAGCTTTGTACATATCATAAGATAGTCTTGACCTTCTTCCGCCTATCTTAAAGTATGGTATGTCTCTGTATATTACTATATGATATGGACAAGTCTGTTGAAACACTTTTAAGTCTATCCTAGACAGAGTCTATCCTCTCAATTGTTAGGATAGACTCTGTTTAGGATAGACTTCTTAAAAAAAAAAAACAATGGTTTTTGATTCAAGAACAAGTGACAGTAAAATCTGAATCAAAGACCTCATAACAAAAAATTCTATAACAGATTTAATATAAATTCCAATAAGAAAACTTACAGGCAATATCCAGACTGGATACTTCAGGTGATGTCATCTTTGTATAGCAAAAGGTAGTGAGGGATCTTCACAGCAGTGGGGAAAAGAAAAAAGAAAGCTACTGACATCTATTCCCACCACTTCATAGTCCATCAATGAGCAGAAAGTATACTGAGGGAAGAGGGATGAAATAAAAACATTTCAAGGAGAAGGTGCGAGTCAGGTTCAAGCAAATTAAAGCCCTAGTGTATCCTTACTCACATGCTACCTCTTCTGGCTAGCTTTCTCTGACTTCAACATCCGTAGGTATGTGGCCCACCTTCCTTGCTACTGCCATGACGCTCAAATCCCACCTAGTACTGCACCTATCAGGCACTGTGTATCGCTCTCTTTACATGTCTATCCCTCTCTCTAGTTGTGTGCTCTCAAAATATACATATTTTGTCTTAATCGTTTTTTAATTCATGGTGCTTAGTAATAATAGATTTAATACATGTCATTAAACAAATGTGCAAAATAGGACGTTTCTGACAGCTTCACTGATATTTAATGATGGGGCAGAACCAGGAGTGTGACCTTGCTTGGTATACAATACACAACCACAACTGTATTATCTGCATACACATCTACATAAAATTTACCTTGAGATTCAGCCCACACAGTCTACTATAACTATACTGCCATTTTGGTTAAGTAAGGAAAAAGTAAAAAGATGGTCAATTTAAGTTAGTGGCTTAAAATTCCCTCCCTCCCTTTCTTCTTCTCTTCTTCCCTTCCTCCCTCCCTCGCTTCCTTCCTCTTCCTTCTTTCCTTTCTCTTCCTTCCTTCCTTTCTCTCTTTCTCTTTTATTTTCCCCAATCCATCAAAGTTCTATATAAACTTCAAAATTCAAAGGATGACTTGAATTTCTAAAAGTCTAGCCCCATAGTTTTTTTATATGAGGAATTTAAAGCCCAGAGAAAGGAAGTGACTTGGCCAATGTCACCTAACCCATTTGTAGCAGGACCCAGAGGCAGAGACTCAGGTCTTCTTATCTTAATTTTTCCACAGTATCAAACTAATACAATGTTTAGTATACATCACAATAAAATAAATAAAATAAAATAAACAGCAATGCTATGATGATACTAATATTGTCAAGCCTTTTAAAATATTCTAAACTGTGTCAGTTAATTGTACAAATCTCTCTGGTTCTGTATCTTCCCATGGGAGTGTAGAGGTTTTAACATTTCCAGGAATAGAATAAATCCAGGATAATAAAGATGTGGCAGAAAAACAAACTCTGCACATAGGGGGTTAGGAAATCAGATTGAACACAGTAAAGGGTAAGCTGAAGACAATGTATAATTGGTAAATCAGTATGACAAGGTTGGCGTTCCTCCCCATCTGTGTCTGTTGGCATGGCTCCCCACACTTGCCTCTCTGAATTGTCTGAGAAGGTCTGCAGTGTGCTTGAAATGTCCCATTACTCTTTGTACCTGTAAATGCAAAGCTACTATATGGTGCGTCCTATGGGTGGGAATTCAACCACCCATATTAGCAACTGGAAAGAATGGAGGCATTGTTCAGTCATTTCAATCTCAGTCACTCCAACAAGTCTATACCAGTGTTTTAAACAAGGGGTGGTACCACTTGCTGGGAGTGTTTGGGAATGTGTGGGGACTTTTTAATTATCACAGTAACTGAGGGCTTCTACTGGCACTTAACGACAAGGAATGCCAGATGCCCTGCAATGCGGGGGGGCAGTCCGGAACAACATGAGTTGGCCTACCATAAATGCCACAAGCAGCCCCCACCTTGAGAATCACTGAGAGTATTCTGAGCATCTGTGCCCTCTAGTCACTCAATCAAGGAAAACCAACAAGCCTTTGTCAAGCTTCAAATATAGGAGAGCTCCAGAGCTCGCTTTTGCTTGAATAGAGATGAAAGGTCTCTTGAATGAGAGATGCCAAAAAAAAAAAAAGGCAAAGATTCCGTTCTGGTTTGCCTGAGGGTTATTATGAGTGTTTGGGTAAAGACAGTCTTGACAACTTCACTCCTTAAGAGTCAAAAGACTATTAAAAGCATAAAAGTGTCCCGATGATTAACCTGGAAATTCTAGTGAGACAGTATCTTTGAAGATAAGGAAATGAGAGGGCCATTTCTGAAGCAAAGTGGGAGAGTGTAAGCCTGGACCTTCCTAGATATATAACGTAGGACAACTCCCAGTTACTGTGGACCAGCCATGTGAAAATGAAAACACCAGCATGTCTGAAAATAGAACCCAGCACATCACCAACTTCACCCAGGATATACTCCTGAAATATAAGCCACCTGTGTGACCTTCACAGCTTTGCTCGGAAGTGTGCAGTACCACTCTAACCTCAACGTTTTGCTAGTTTCTCTTGAATTTATGAGGATCATCTTCTGTTCTCAGACACAGCCCACTAGACTCACCCTTTCAGTCACCAGATTCATGGTTCAAGGAAGAAATCGTGATTTTTTTTTTCAATTCTACTTAGAATATTAAACAACCACTCTTTCTTGGACTGCTTTGTGGGATACACAATAACATACCATTCATCCATCAAGTATTTATGGAATGTCTGTCCCTTGTTAGTTTGCATGCAATAGTCAGTAGGTCATATAAAAAATGAGTAGAACTAGGAAATAACCTCTCCTCAAAAAATTCACACTTTCACTGAGAAACAGTGGTTCAGATTCTTGGAGAGGATTTATAAAGTCTTGGGCTGAGTTTTAAAAATTCCAATGACCTAGATTTAAAGCCGTGGAAAAATGGAAGAAATTATTTCATGAAGAAACAGTGAGTTAAGTGTATACCTTGCATATGCCTCCTTCAGCATTACTCATCCTGTACAGTTCCATTCATAATTCTCCTATGGCTGAAAACCTCTACATTTAAACACCTTCGTCTTCTAAGCATCCAATTCACTCTAGACTGTACCATATATTTTAGAATTTAATTAATGCTGTCTGGAACCACTCTTTAGTTTCGTTACGTAACTATCTCTGTCTCCTGAGACACATGGTAGTCACTCTGAGTGTAGAATCCACACTGTCTCTATTTTTTGTAGCTCACACAGGGACCTGCAAAAGACTGTGCATGCAGCTGATCAAACATATACTGCCTGATGGCTTGTTGGCTTGAATAGAAAAAAGATGAGAAATAAGAGATGAAGATGAGGATTTGGGAGTTGTCAACAAAGACTGCAAGTGCAGTTGTATCTGGAAGTCACTGCGGCAACCGTAATGCTTCAGCATCCAACATAGGGCCTTGCACAAATCAGGCACTCAAGAAAGTTTCTGAGCTTAATTGATAAGAGACTTAGTATTTCTATGGTGATTTCCGGGAAGCTAGACTGCTTCTGGGAAACATGTCATTTGCAGCGGGGAGAGATCTGTAATTTTCTGTTCAAAGTTTGGCTCCTAATAATGGAGGTCACAGAACCTCCATTATCTTGCCCTAAATTGACCCCTTTTAATGCCACGACAAAGGATTAATCAGGTTTGTCCTTTCTAGAACCACTGTGAATTGCTAAGAGAATGTATATCTTTGTTTCTTTTCTTAGAGTTTTAAAGTAGCCGACATGGTCTGCCTGGTTTGTCTGCCCGGTTCTCACTGATTTCATTTCCAGTTGAGGCCAGGATATGGTTCTCTTCATTTATGATTCACATTTTTTGGCTACTGCTCCTTATGATTGCTGCACCCCCATCTCATATCTCATTACCCTTTCTCCAATTATAACTCATTTATCCAGGTGTAGTTTTTATTTTTCCAATACAACCACAGTGCCTAGCACAGTAACAGAAACATAGTAGGGACTCAAGAATCATTTGTTAAGTAAATGACATGCTTCTTAATGAAACTGCCTTTTTAAGATTCTCGTGCTTATTCACTCCCGATTCAGCTTATGTGCTTTAGAAATGTGGATTCTTAATCTTCTCTTAGGCTCTTCTACACAGAAGCACCAATCTTAGCATAATTGGTCTTGGACCTTTTAACATCCTGTATTTCAAATTCTGTTCACTGTCTGCATAGCTAAACCTAAACATGCTTTCCTTGATCCACTATCAGTAAAGTGGGAGTCTGATTACAAATGAGGTCGACTGTTTTTTATATCTATCATATCTTTAACCAGAATTTAGGCAAGTGGGGAGAGGACCTTATTTACTTGCTTCTATTTAGTGAAGTGTGTGTGTGTATCTGTATGGGGGAGAGGGACACAGAGGATATTTACATTCGTACATACATAAAGCTCAAGTCTTGCTCCCTGTCTGTCATTTCCAGCCTGTCTGGGGCATCCCAGAGATGATCGGTAAAAAAGCCAGTACACTCAGGTTAGGATCTTGGAAGGACTGAGGGCAAAACTGCTATTCATGGAGATCAGAGTTCATACTCTTTCTAACCTACCCTTTCTCCAAACCAAGTTTCTGTTGGCAGTCAGTTTAAGAGAAAGGCCTAGAGCGTAAGAGAGATAAAGCAGTGATTGTGCCATCTGCAATTCATTCTGAGGAACTGTTATGTGAGCACACATACATTTAAATATTTGAAAAGCATCCTTTAAAATGAGTATCAAAATGACAAATAATGTAAGTCAGAGAAAAATGCCCCAGCGTTTCCCTATCTCCCTTTCCTCATTATGGAGATAAATCCCAGATGAATTTTTAGACAGCAGAGGGAGTGGAAAAAAAATACTAGTAATCACAACCACAATGGCAAGAGAAATGTCTGCAGAAACCTGCCGGCCTGGAAAAGCAGGGTCTTCCGTCTTGCCTGACGCTTGCAAGTGTAAAAGCAGAACCCGGGAGACTTTCCCAGTCCTGGAGAGGAGCCTTGGTACTGAGTCAGGTGGTGGCAGGGGTGGGTAGGGGTGGGCAGGGGCAGTGAGAGGCTTGTTTATTTCAAGTCTTCTCTACTGATAGCTTGAACTTCAAGGGATTTGGAAGTTTGATTCAGATTAGTGTTCCAAAGCAAGGCCGTTTCTCACAATCTCATCCAGTCCACTTATGTATGTAAAACTACAAGGGGAATTTCAGGAAAATAGGCTCTCTAGGGAGACTCCCAGCCTCACTGCCAGAAAACAGTGCAGAATCCAGCCAGCCAGAAGAAATGCCAGCCCTAATGAATCTTTCCCTAGTTATGACCAGAATCTCAAAGCATAGAGGGCTATAAAAAAAGAGGGGCAAGGGCCAATCGGACTCTGAGGAGTTTCTGAGACCAGGCTTATGAGGAGGAAGAGTGGGTGAACTTGAGTTCACAGATAATCATGAACCTACCTCTTCTTAGACCTCCAGAGTGCAGAAGTTGTGGATTTGGATATTCCAGAATCCGACTCAGCTGTGTGAGCTGCCTGTTTGCCCTTCTGTTGGGTTTTCTGGTAGTCAGTACCAGGGTAGCCCAGCTCCGGGCAGTGTCCAGACAGTCACCCAGCTGCTGTGTTATTTTAAATGCAAGTTGGTGTGTTGCCTCTAAGAAGGGCTGTGAGAAGTACAGATGAAATGAACGCCATCACTTTGAGTACAGCATCTGCATAAATCACTGTCCAGTGCATTCATTCCTAGTGACAGATTAATTCCTTTCTCAGGTTTTGCTTAAGAGTGTACCATGGAATACTAATACTGTTCCACAGAGGGAGAGAGAGAGACAGAGAAGGGGAAGGACTGAGGGAGAGAGAAGGGGAAAGATAGGGAAAGAGAGAGAAGGAATAGAAAGGGAGGGAAGGAGAGAGAGGAGAGGAGAGAGAGGAGAAAGGGGAGACAGAGAGAGAGAGAGAGAGAGACAGAGAGAGAGACTCAGATGTCTCTTTTAGCACAGTGAACACTAGGATGACAGTGTGTTAAATGAAGAGGGATTTCCAAGTTTCCCTAGCAGAAGTAGCTCATGTGAAAATTGTGTTGTAGGGCGTAGATTGTGGGGAAAATCCGAGCCACTCATGATGTGTTTCTTCTGCACTCTGAAAAGCTACGGGATGTGGTCTGACACTGATAGCTATTCTGGGATCTCAGCATTCGTCCATTCTCAGCCTCTCCCTTTAGGCAGGGGAGGAGTATCATCCATGGAAGGAAAATAGAGCATATGATTTAATGTCACTCAATTTTAAAGATGTAAAAGAAAATATTCCCCAGAAGTATTCCATTGAAAACAGCTCTGAGAAACATGCCAATTTCATAGAAATGTAAGACAGGAGAAGGGAGGCAAGAAGAGAGGGGGAGTATTTTACCTCCCAGGACTGGTTCTTCCCTGGGCATGTTTCTGAGCCGGCACCTGAAAAATGACTGTGATGGAATTTGCAGTTTATCAAGTCTTCTGGCAGAAGTGTCATGCACAGAGAACTCACTTGTCACTCCAACATTTCCTGGCATTTGCTAACCACGACGAGGAATGGAGGGCAAAAGGATTACAGAATTAAGCGGCACTGGTACAGCAGCCGGTGAGGGGCTGAGATTTAGCTGTCACTTTGAAGAAAACTCCATTTCATTTTGTGATTTGGAAGAAGTGAAAGTTAAAATAGAGGGGCTGGGCTGGACCAGCCTTCCGCAGGGTCTGCAGGGAAACATCAGAGGTACTCTCAGCGCTTCCAGGAGTTTCGGCTGCCAGTTTGCTCCATCAGCTCATTTCTCCTCTGGATACCAAGAGAAACCTGCCACATTCCAATGAGGTCCCATTTCCCAGCTGCGGTGAAATTGTGAAATGAGGCACTTAACTCTATCAGAAAGGTTCTCCAGGCCCTTTGCCAAGCCCATGCCTATGCCTGTGCCTATGCCTTCCTTTACCTGGAGCACTGCTCCTTGCTCAGCGTGCCTGACACATGTGTTTCTGCATCTCTATTAAAATCCAGCTTAAGCATCCCCTAGTAACACCCACCTGCTGCCCCCAAGAAGTCTTGAACCCTCCATCAGCCATGCTCCCACTGTAGCTACCAAATTGCCATTTTGTTTGAAATTACCTGCTGTTTGCTTTTCTACAGGACTCTAAGTTCCTAAAGAGTTGTATTAAGTATTCAACAAACTTTACTGAGAATCACCTGTGTGCTGTGCAAGGCTGTGTTCCAAAGCAAGCCTGTTTCTCACAATCTCATCCAGTCCACTTATGTATGTAAAACTACAAGGGGAATTTCAGGAAAACAGGCTCTCTAGGGTGGCAGCCTATACAAGAATGGATAGAACATTGCCCCAATGCCCAGAAGAGAGCCTACCCATTGCATATACAGAATGCATATTTTTAAACATAAAAATAAAAGTTTTTAAAATGCTCTTTCCTCACAATTTGATTGAAATATATCCTAGGATGTGCGACTGTTGAAATCTATTTGCATATCAATAGGGAAGAGAACTTTGCTTCTGTGTATATGTGTATATTAATTTGGCTCTTTGATTACAGTGAAATAGGCTATGTAAGACAAAACTAGACAATATTTGGATTGTGCATTCTTCCATTCAATGACGCTTTCAGTGGGTGCTCAGAAAAGCCTGTGAAAGAAAAATGAGTAATTGATTTCAGTTTTAAGTTCCAGGGTACGTGTGCAGGATGTGCAGGTTTGTCACATAGGTAAACATGTGCCATTGTGGTTTGCTGCAACTATCAACCCATCACCTAGGTATTAAGCCCAACATGGATCGGCTATTTTTCCTAAACTCTACCCTCCTTCGCCCCATACCCAGACAGGCCCCAGTGCGTGTTGTTCCCCTCCCTGTATCTACGTATTCCAAAAGGAGTCAATTTTTAAGGAACACACACAGGGGTCTGAGGGAAAAATGGTGATGATAAATAGCAGACTCCTCCTTATTTTAAAAGGAGGAGTTCCTTTAGCTAATGATGAGTGCAAGATTAACCTTTTATTTTCTTCTCTCTAGAATTTCTGGAAAGAGAAGTGAATGACCTTATGCAACTGGTTGATAGTGCTTTCAACACAGGACTAATGAGCCTGGTGTCAGAAAGTGAGTACACTCAGTGGATCCTTTATCCTTCTCTGCTTATCAACTTATTATTCACTGTATTGTCATTCCTGTAACAGCAACATTCTGATTTTAAATTTTTCATTAAAATTTTTTACACATATGCAGTTTTTAGGAAAAAACCAGATAAATCATAATAAAAAAGCCTGTGTCAGGGATTTATTCAGGAGATTAACTTTTTAGTATGGGTTATATTGGTAAATATTCAACTCAATCTTTTTGAATTTTCTTCATGAAAACCCAAAGTAAGAGAATTTCTCAAAATAAAACAAATCAACATATTAGAGGCTTAAAAAAAATGTGTCATTGTACTGTGCACCATGCAGTTAGGCAGGAAAATCAGTAAATCCTTTATTGAAAACATTTTTATGCCTATGGTTAGAATTAAAACAAAACTATATTTAGTATTCAGTTAATTAGCAATCCTGATTCACCATTCGCCAGGCCATTTCAATTTCAATTCTTTTTTTTACACATCCATACACTCAGTCACCCTTTCAACCAACATTCTGTGACATTCTATACCAAGAATGGAAAGACAAACCACGTAGATCCTGCTACTAGGTCACTCATCAACTAATAAGAAAGGGTTACAACAAATAATATTGATAAGGTTTGGCTGTGTGTCCCGCCCAAATCTCACCTAAAACTGTAATCCCCATGTGTTGAGGGAGGGACCTGGTGAGAGGTAATTAGGTCATGGGGGGTGCGGTTTTCCCACACCGTTCTTAGGATAGTGAGTGAGTTCTCAGGAGATCCAATGGTTTATAAGTGTGGCACTTCCCCCACCCCAACTCCTGCTCTTCCGACATAAGATTCGCTTGCTTCCCCTTCCCCTTCCACCACGATTGTAAGTTTCCTGAGGCCTCTGCAGCCATGCAGAACTGTGAGCCATTTAAACCTTTTTTCTTCATAAATTATCCAGTTGCAGGTAGTCCTTTATAGCAGTGTGAGAATGGACTAACACAAATATCAAGATACCGTCTGTGAAACAAGACAATTTTGTGCCAAGTTCAGTCCTAAGAACTAAATGTTTCTGTCCTCTCCAAATTCATATGTTGAAGGCTAAATCCCAAATGTGATGGTCTGTGGAGATGGAACTTTGGAAGGTGTTTAGGTCATAAGGTCATGTAATCACAGAAGAATGGCAATAGTGACCTTATAAGAAGAGGCATGAAAGAGATGCTCATTCTTTGCTCTCTGCAATGCAAGGATCCAAGAAGAAGATGGCCATCTACAGACCATAAGGCGGGCCCTCACCAGTTGCTGGATCTGCAAGTACCTTGTTCTTGGACTTCTCAATCTCCAGAACTGCGACAAATAAAGGATTCTTGTTTATGCCATGCAGAGTTTGACATTCTGGTATAGTAGCCCAAAGTGACTAAGAGGTTCAGTGGTAACATAACACACAGAAAATATCCAGGACAAGAAAACTTAAGAGAACTTTACCAAAGAAGTAGTATTTCTGATGAACTTTAAGATGAGAAAGGACTTCTCAACTGAATTAGAGAAACAAACAGTAGGCTTTTTAGTTAAAGGACTCAGATCATGTGACTGCAGACAACTTCTGGGACTAAAAATCATTTTACCTTTGTGGAAGATAGGGCGCAAAGCAGGTGGAGGTGGGAGCTGAGGTTGCAGAGGTGATAAAAGATCATCAAGAACCTTGTAGGTTATGAAAAGGTTTTATAATTGTTATTCTAGGTCCCAGCAATGACATTAATCAAGGATTTAATCAGTAGGTAACATTTTCCTATTTCTATCATCAGCTCTTTCTTTTGCTTTTTCCTGATTATTTCATTTTTTTAATCTTCTTTCACTGAGTGTCTGTAGAACTGAGTTTATAATATACAATGTAGCCTTTAATCATAGATTGCTTTTATTGTTTTTTAATTGAGTCAAGCATTCTGATCTTTCTCCTACAAAAAGGATAAATACTGCCAGGACACAGGCTAAGGTCTTAAATTTTCTCTGTATCCTAACAGTATTTTACACAGACTAGCCACTTTGAAAATTCTTACTGAATAATACTTTAATAATAATAATAATCTTTCTTTTCTTTCAATATCCTCCAATTGCTGGGATAGATGTTCAGAAGAAAAAGAGAACACTGAATACTGCTTCAAGTTCTGAAGTATATAATCAACTCAAAATACTCACACTTTTTCCAAATTCTTTACGGTGATACGTTAACCTTGTCTGTCTTCCCAGAGCAAACTCTCAAAGTCCTCACCTTTAAATTCTCTTTCTCCTACTTGCCTCTTTACAAGGTTATCTAAGTTGCTTTTTTAAAAAGAGTAATCTGGACAATATATTGACTAAACTGCATTTATAACTGAAATATAAAAGACAACACTAGTTGGTATAATTTAAATGTTGAAACATGTATTTTTATTAGCTATAAAATTTGTCTTAAAATATCTGGGTTAGTTTCTCTATGCTGAGCTGTGGCACTGAATGTCCCCTGTTCAGTCCACAAGAATACATGCTGGTCTTGAACAGAACAGGCTGAATGTCACCCTAAGCAGACTTGTGAGATGTGTGTCTCTAAAGAAAATTGCCACAAGTTGCTGCTTCAGATTATGTTGCAGTGACCCCACACCTTTCAAAGCCCATTAACTTCCTGGTCAACTGAAGAAACACAGAAAGTTATATTCCCAGTTCCTTCCTTCACATCCAACTGGACTTAAAGCGGGTATTAGGTAGATGTTGGAAATGGTGCCTTCATGAAATGAAAATGGGTAAGCCAATTATGCAATCAGTAACGCTGAGCCAGGTCTCCCAAATGGAAACTTAGGAGCCAAAACATAGCTCCATAAACATACCCATTTCATTTAGTGGTTGCAGCCTCCAGTACAGCATAATGCCAACATTGTTACGTTCTGGAATACAAGGAGGTACCAGAAGAGTGGAAGTTTTTTTTTTTTTTTTTTTGCCTTACAGTCCTCCTTAAGACAGTTTATTTCAGTTTACTAGGCTTTATTCTAATTGGTCATTTTTGATAGATCTAAGTTCTGTGTGCTGTATCTGCCTCCTCTGCTAGTCCTTGTCAATGCCAAACCATGTATCCTTTTTCTCCCTTGAATCTCTATTCTCTCCTTCTAACCATACTTCTCTTCTTCTTCAAATACTCTTTGAAGCTTACATTCCCTGTGCAAATGACCAACCCTACTTCTGTAGTTCTGTAACATGTGAGTACATGGTTTCTTCCATTGAGATCCTAAGCTTCTGTGAAACCCAATTTCAGAGAAATACAAAGTGAAACACTTTAAATATGATGAAATTCATGATATGAAACAGAATGACTCAGAGACCTTTGCTTTTTCAGAATTAAAGACTAAATCTCTGAAGGAAATCTGCTCCTTTAATATCTAAATCAAGAAGTAATAAAGGTAGACATCTTTTCTGACATCCTCAGGGGTGGCAGAAATTGGCTACTGTGACTAATGAAGACCCCAGGAGAATAACATAAATTACACAAAATAAAATTACAAATGAAACTTTTGTCATAAAAATTCTGGGTCATTTTTTGAGGTAGATATATTTTGAAGATTTTCTCAATTTATACCAGTGACTTACTACTCTTGAGTATGTTAAGATGGACTGATTTCCTCAATAGGATAAAAAAAAGAACTAGGTCCAGAGAGATAGAAATTTTAGCAAATATTTTTTATTCCCCCTATGGGTCCAGGCCCTCCCACCTAGTCCATCCCCACAGAGATGTCTTGTGTAGATATGCCCATCTTTTCCTTAAAAGAGATACATGAAAGTGGCATCACTAAATTGCCAACAATGTCTCTAGTATACACCTAAAAGCCCCAGGTATTTCTTTTTTTTATTCAGTTAACAAATATATATAAAGCATTTTCTATCTTCTAGGGAATACAAATACAGAAATAAGACAGACAGAATGGCTTTCATTTTAATGACATTTAAAAACTACTAATGCTTTTCCATCCCCAAATTATTTGAACAAGTCTTCTTCCTCCTGACTTAATATATAAGCAACTGAGAGGAAAAATGTGCATTAACCTGGCCAAAGACTGAAAGACTGAATGCATGGTTTTGAATGTCCATCTCAAGGAAAATACTGCTCTCATGCCAACTGTAGCATTTCCCCAAAATTTCAAAAGGTCTTGAAGCATGGCTACTGTGGTTGGGATCATCAAAGTATCAGAACTGACAAACAGTCCATTAGCAAGGCCTTGAGAATGTTTTTGTCTTTCTACACAAAGTCAATGCATATACTATTTTGGGGCTAAGTTAGTTCTCTGAAGTTATATTAACATCTAGCTTCTGTGCAATCAGTGGAAACACATTGGCAGGTGTTTATTCACTGAGTACAAACTGAAGTGCTAAAACGAAGGTCAAGATGAAGACTGAGGTGAAGTGACTTGAGGAAAAATGGGTGTAGCCATGCATTCCAGGAAGTAAAGGGAGACCTACTAGGTCCCTGGCACAGCCAAGCCATTTGCCCTTGGCTATGTCTTGAGCTGTCTGCATTTGGATACAAACTGTTGGATGTTTTTGTGCCAGCTCTTTCGTCATCATAGAGCTTTAATTTACAGGATGTGAAACCACAATATTAATTCTCAAATTACAGAATTAACATTAAGAGTCTTTCTGTTTCATAAAATGGGTGATAATGCAATGTGGAAGCTGTTTAGTGGTTCCTGCAGATCAGCTTCCCACAAATGCCAGAGCTGGTTCCTTTTTGGTCAGAAGCAAGTATGCCAAGTCATTTCTATTCAAGGTCATATTGCGGCTTCACTCAGAGGATTGTTCTGAACCCAAAGGGTCACAATTTCCCCATTAAGGTGGCAAAAAGTAATTGGATCTACCCACTGCATAATGTTTATATTCTCCTTTCAACTTGCCTGTAAATCACACGAAGGAAGAGGATGTGTATTCTGTTATTTTGAAGTCTCCTTGGTGTCTAGAAAAACTATTGTCCCAGCAGCATTTATTCACCTGCCTATTTATTCATTCAAGCATTTATTGAAATCTTTAAAAATACATAGGGGGTTAGTAGGTGATGGCATAAGCTTTTTGAGAGGTGGAACAATATCTTACCTAACTTTACACCCTAAGTAGCATCAAGTGTAGAGTTTTCAATGCAATAGGAACTCTATAAGTACTTATTAATTTATACATAAATTTATGTTCATATACCTACTGAATTCTCAGTGTAGTTCAGGAGACAGGTTGTTCAGCAAAACAGCCAATAATCTAGTTTTAGGCAAGAAAAATCTATATTCAGGAAAAAGAAAGAGCATGTAGCTTGAAGGCCCACAGAGAAGGTAGTGCCTGAGATAGGTCTTGACATTCAGAAAGGCATAAAGAGGAGAAAGAAAATTTTCCTTCCCGCACTGTGCCGGGGAAGGTTTGAAGGCTTTATATAATACGTGTTTGGTATCAATGTCGAGCCAAAATATGATAAGTCCTGAAGAACAATTTTTCTAAGTCTCAGTTTTCTCATTTGTAAGGTGGGAATACTAGTACCTGTTGTGACAGCTGACCATTGTCTCGTAAGCAAAGGAAGTTTTTAGAAGTATTTGATCAGATAATGGCACTGGTTTGTAGTTCAGTGCTAGCACTTATGATCAATTTCTGGCTATGTATCCCAGGAAAGCTTTTTCTTTTTTTTAAAGTCTCAGATCCTTAGTTTCCTGTTTGTTTTTTTTTTCTTTTCCTGTTTTTTTTTTCTTTTTATTGTATTTTAGGTTTTGGGGTACATGTGAAGAACATGCAAGATTGTTGCATAGGTACACACATGGCAGTGTGATTTGCTGCCTTCCTCCCCATCACCTGTATCTGGCATTTCTCCCCATGTTATCTCTCCCTAACTCCCCACCCACTGCTGTCCCTCCCCTATTTTCCCCCAACAGACCCCAGTGTGTGATGCTCCCCTCCCTGTGTCCATGTGTTCTCATTGTTCAACACCCACCTATGAGTGAGAACATGCGGTGTTTGATTTTCTGTTCTTGTGTCAGTTTGCTGAGAATGATGGTTTCCAGATTCATCCATGTCCCTACAAAGGACACGAACTCAGCATTTTTGATGGCTGCATAGTATTCCATGGTGTACATGTGCCACATTTTCCCTGTCCAGTCTATCATCGATGGGCATTTGGGTTGGTTCCAGGTCTTTGCTATTGTAAACTGTGCTGCTATGAACATTCATGTGCATGTGTCCTTATAGTAGAACGATTTATAATCCTTTGGGTATATACACAGTAATAGGATTGCTGGGCCAAATGGAATTTCTATTTCTAGGTCCTTGAGGAATCACCACACTGTCTTCCACAATGGTTGAACTAATTTTACACTCCCACCAACAGTGTAAAAGTGTTCCTATTTCTCCACATCCTCTCCAGCATCTGTTGTCTCCAGATTTTTTAATGATCGCTATTCTAACTGGCATGAGATGGTATCTCAATGTAGTTTTGATTTGCATTTCTCTAATGACCAGTGATGGTGAGCATTTTTTCATATGTTTGTTGGCCTCATGTATATCTTCTTTTGTAAAGTGTCTGTTCATATCCTTTGCCCACTTTTGAATGGGCTTATGTTTTTTTCTTGTAAATCTGTTTTAGTTCGTTATAGATTCTGTTTGTTTTCTGAGATTAATCTAGGCAATGTGTGTAAAGCATTTAGCATCAGAAATACCTACATATAAACACATAGAAAGTAATGCCAAGTAATTAATTTTATTAACATTATTACATATTTGGCTATTTTTTCCCCAGGAAAACTGCAGGTAAAAATGGAACATAGGTAAAACTGAGAGATGCAGTAGGCACCTCCTGACCATTTTGATAGCTGTGGCACAGCCACTTTTCTACAAGACAGCATAAGCGCTTGTTGATTATCTACTTATTTTCTTTTTTTTCTTTTTTTTTTTTTTGAGACGGAGTTTCGCTCTTGTTACCCAGGCTGGAGTGCAATGGCGCGATCTCGGCTCACCGCAACCTCCGCCTCCTGGGTTCAAGCAATTCTCCTGCCTCAGCCTCCTGAGTAGCTGGGATTACAGGCACGCGCCACTATGCCCAGCTAATTTTTTTTTTGTATATTTAGTAGAGCCGGGGTTTCACCATGTTCACCAGGATGGTCTCGATCTCTTGACCTCGTGATCCACCCGCCTCGGCCTCCCAAAGTGCTGGGATTACAGGCGTGAGCCACCGCGCCCGGCTATCTACTTATTTTCTAATAACGTGTAAGAGCTGATTGATTGAATCCTTACAACAAGCTTGTGTACTGGATATTTATTCCTATTTTTGAATGAAAAAACTTAGGCTTAAAATATTCAGTAACTTACATATCCACACACCTATCACAAGTTGTGAAACAAGACACAAGGCTTTTGTGTTTAGCTGTAATATCTATCCTTAAGCAGCTCACAACCCTCTATGTGCTAAGGGTGGTAGAAATCAATCTGCAGAAGATGAGTTATTTTCACACTAAACAGTCATGGACATTTAGTCTGTGAGAGACTTTGAGGAGCCTCTGGCTCAGGATTTGATTTTCTTTCTTGTCCCTGTTATTATTTTTCTGTCTTTCATTATCCTTTCTTCATTTTTTTATCTTATTTTCCACTTCTATTGAATGTTTCTTTTCTCATGACTTTTAATAAATAAAAATGAAAATGTATAGATAATTTGGTTTATGAATAAAAAGAAAGGCCCATATTCAAATATTTTTAACATCAAAAGAAGGTATTATAAAACATCAATTTGGAGTAACCAGCCTCAATATGTTTACAAATGATCACCACTTTCTACTCTCCTATGAAATTAGACCAGGACTGCCTCTGTAGTAAAATCATGGCCCAAATCAGTCCATCAACCAGCTACTTAACGCACATGACAACAAACAAATGCTTTGACTATTAGAAATAAAATTACCTGAGCTCTCTTGATAATGTAACATTTTAGACAGAGTCTCTGCCTCTCAGGGTTTCTAATTCACCAAGGAGGGTACACATCCTGGAACTTAACAATCCTAGGCTCAAGCCCTGGTTTGTCACTTGCTGGATATGTAATTTTCAGCAAGTCATTGAACCTTTATGCCCTCATCCTCACCTGCAGGCTCGTGCCCATAGCTGCCATTCATTGTTATATTCAGCAACCCTGTGACTACCTTGAGCCAGGTACATATGGAGACAAAACAACTGTACCTGTCCTCAGTGTGGGAAGAAGATATTGAACAATTTCAAAAATACATATATGAGTACAAACAATAAAAGGCAATAAATGACCTAAAGTTGGGGTGGAACAGAATTTGAGACCCTGAACCTCCCAGGTTTAGTACTCATTCAGTAAACTGAGGAACACAGAGATCATTTCACTTAAGATACAATTGTATAACATATGTATATGTGTTTGTGTGCACATAAATGTATGTACACATACGGGTGTATATGTGTGTGCGTATAAAATGAGGAAAGTAATTTGGGTTTCAGTAACTCATTTGGCATCCTTAAAACACTAATTTCCTTACCTATAAAATTATGAAATAAAAAAATATGGTTAGTACTTAATGCTGGCTCTGGCATAGTATATACCTCAATAAATATCAGCTATTATGAATTAGGTGTGACAAAATTATAAATGCAATCTCCAAGATCACAGGAAGGGGCTCTTATACTCTGGCAGATGATTAAAGGATTCCAGTGTGTCCTCACTTCCAAGCTGTAGAAAAGATGACAAGGTGTTTAGCAAGGGTATCAAAATAAGTGTTTGTGAAATCAAGCTGCTCTATGTGGTTTATTTGGCTAATACCATACTTCTTGTTCCATATTCTTTGAATAACTTGAAGATCTTTAGACAGAATATACAAACTCTAGTTAGATACTGTGTCTATTATCCACTATAACCTCCCTTTCTTCCTTACGAAGGTCTCATGATTACACATATAATGGCCTCGATATAGATTGCTAAGTTCTCTCCAAGGGTCTGAATATCCATAATTCCTTCCTCAAACCAGAAACTTAGGGTTGTATGAACCCCATTTTATCATATCTGGGAAAGACTTCTTCAAATTTGCTTTGATTATTCAGTAGGCTTGCCAGCAAATCTGAATTGTTCAACTACAATCCCAGTTCTAAGTGAAATAAATCCTTTAGTATACCCTCCCAATACATCAGCTCTCTGAAACCCTCTGGACAAAAGCACATCTGTTCCTCTTCAGTAACACTCTCATACATATTTCAGGAGGATTTTGATTTTGGAAATCAAGCCAGCCTATATGCTCCAGGCCATTTCCCCCTCCCTTTAGTCCATTGCCACAAAACTAGGTAGAAGACATAATACCATCCTATTCAATGGCATATCTTCCATGATACTTTGCTTGGATCCATTTAGATTGCTGGTTAAATTAAGCTCCCTACAGATATGATAGACATTCCTTCTTTTTTATAAATTTGCTGAGAAAACATTGCCTTATGGGATTTTAATGGGAATGCTGGAAATAACTCTGAGTGAGAAAATGTCATATTAGGAATGATGATATGAGGACAGTTTACAGTTTCCTTGGATGACACACTAAAGACAGATCTGCATACGGTTTCCCTGCTGTCAAGAGTGCATGGTTGGGAATGCCCAGGGAAGGAGTCACTGGGTGCCTGTTAGCAAGCTCTGTGCTCCCTCTGGGTTCTGGTCTCAGCTGATAGGAGTCCCTAAGGAACACCATGCTGCATATGGGTTGCAATTCAGCTTTGAAAATTACTTGCTCCTGGAGTATGAGATATGTGTGTTGATAAAGACACCAGTAAGTACAGCTGCAAACATACATAAATGGATTTGATGTTGAATTTCATGTTTGAATAATGTTTAAAATGCCCACAGTGCCTTTTTCTGATGTCTGGATTTCTGATGTCACCAAAACAGGCATTAATGTAGGAATGAACATGCAGGATTAAAAGATTATAGGCCTGATGACCTGAACTAGCTAAAAAACAGAATACCTTGAATATACATCCCATTAGATCAATGGTGAAGAAATGGATTGTTAGAAAAGCCAAAAAGATATAGGTGTCAAAAGCAAACAGTTCAGTGGTGACATGAAAACAAAACTCATAACATAAAAAGTCAGAAAGGAACAAGATTAAATTTGAGTTTGAAATCAGGCTGGAAATATGTAACCAGAAGAACAGCTCTGTGGTATGAAAAAAAAGTCCTTGGCTATAATCTTATTTATTCTGAAGTTATAAATACATTATTTTCTCTACCTCAGTTTTATCATCTGTAAAATTGGAATAATGGCACCTGGGAGAAAATGCTGAGGATCAGCTACTTAAGTTTTACTGCATTGTTTATTGTAATAAGTTCTTCAGAGACCAGCATAAGTATGTGGTGAATACAGAATGAGGTGAATAAATAAATATAAATAAAACCTTTGCATATATAGTATATGTATGCATAGAAAATAAATGACATGAAACAGAGCAATAAAATATTTTCTTAAGTACAAGAAAACAGAGTGCTGGGAAGTATAAAATGGGTCACTCTTAATGGGTAAAAATATTCCACATATATTGCCCATCACCAAACATCTGATTTATACCAGCCAGATGCATTTTGAGTAAGCTTTTAATGTGTTTTTATATTTTTAAACATCAAGAAGATGATAGTCTGAAAAAGGAAGCATTTTGCAGTTGCCCAAGCTTTAGAATACTTTCCTAAAGAAGCATCTGGGCTTGCCTAGAGTTTGAAAATATGTTGTCTTCCTTTCAATGGTGATTATTCTAATATGTCTCATGACCATGTGATGTTATGTTGCCTGGAGTAGATGTCCCTGAGAATCCAAAGAGTCAAACTGCCTGTCTTAATTTCTTCCATGGCAATGCCCACGTATAGTTGGTGATATTATACACTGTTAGCTGGGAAATTCAACCCTGTCTGGGAGGAAAATTTGGAAGAAAAGAAATATGAGCCATCTTATAAACCAGAGGGCATGCTCAAATTTTATTAGTGTTCATAAGGCTTATTTAGTATACTAGTACCTGTCCTGAACACTTTATTTTACACCTGGTACAACACATGATAGGTCATTAAACAGTGGGCCAACTTGGTACTCTCAACCACTGGGTCCTTGGATGTCTCAGATACTGGCTGAAAAGGTTTTATTCAGAACCACCAAGACAATATGAGAATACTGTGTTCCAAATAGCTCCAATCAATTTTATTTTTAAAAGTTTATAGTTGAGTTGTTTTCTGGATGTTATAAGTCAAAATAAAAACTGTTGAAATGGGGTATTTTAGGCATAATTGCTTGGCATCATGCTCTGAAAATTTTCAGATTCATGTCTATGAGCAAAACTGTGGGAACCTAGGTTTACTGGGCTAGGAGGGAAAAAGTAGGTTCCTTCAACTCTGGCAATAGATTTCTAGAATTATAGAGTTACAGATCCATGCTTTATCAAATGAACATTTTTATAAATTGACTGGTTTAATTTTCTGACTATTATATAGCATTAGTAACCAAAATTGCAGAACTAACAATTGATACACATGACTGACAATATGCTAAAATACTTATTTGGTGAACTTCCATACACAAGTTGTTACTGTTTTTTTTTTTTTTTTTCTAAAATTCCTGAACAGTTTTTTCTTGTTTTGTCAGAACCAATTTCTAACTATTGAGTCTTGACAATTCTAGAGTCTTTCATTTCAACTTGAACAGTTTAATCAATTCTTTGGAGCTTCTTTTGTCTTCTTTGGAAAAAACAAAATACTTCTATTTTTCATTCTGTAACCATTGCCTAAAAGATCCAGCATTTCCACTTGGATGGACTTAAGTTAGCTTCTCAAAACATTAGATTATTGTTGTTAAGTGTGAAATTAACTAGTTAATAAACTTAAGTTCAGAAGTTTCAAAGGACTGAATAAAGGTTATCCCTATAATGGTGTTACATTAACTCATTTGGTTCTAATATACTTTCTTTAAGGGGAAAGACAGAGAAAAAGCATATTTCATCTACTTAACATTGAAGCCCGTCCATAAGCCTGGTTACTTTGACAGAATGTCTTATAAGCCTGTTGGGGAACAAAGCAAAACAAAATGAACAAAACAAAACAAACAAAACAGGGATTTCCAGCCCCTATCAAATGTAACGCCCATTCGCAGAGTACTGTTTTAGGTGTGGGCTTCACTTTGGACTTTACTTGAGCAGCAGGCTTTAGTGTGAGTGGTCCCCAGAGAGTATGACACCAAATTGGTTCAGAGAGAGATTTCTAAGGGTTACTTAAAAAACATAATATGGGTTTGAAATTGTAAAGCTTGGTGTTACTCTTGTTTCTCATTCTTCTTCAACTATTTCTGAAACAATTAATATGTAAAAAAGTAACACTGGAAAAATTCATTCAAAATTATCACTAAGGCATACAACTAATATGTTAATAAATAAGTGTGCGGTAACTATAAATAGGTGTCTGCTTATGACTCCATGATAAAGGGAATAAAAAATGATAATGCATACAAATACACTTTACAACATGCATCATGGTTGCAAACATTACAATAAGCATTGCCTCTGGTGCTGCCATTGATGAAGAATAATTAATGACCTTTTCAGCAGAACCACTCAGGCTATAAGACTCACTTTATACCATCTTGAAAATCTTACAAGGTCCTTCAAAGTCAGGCCCATGTTCTACCTTGATAATTCCCATAGCACCAGGAAAAAACATTTTGACTGGAACAAAATCCCCACTAAATATATTTTGGATTAATAACAAATTATGTGTGGCAACAAACAGATACACTAGCCTACTGATTCAAACAAGGGGCAAGGTGAGGAAGAGAGGTGAGATAAAGCCCATAAAATGACATCATGGCAAACAATGTTAAGATCTCTGTTAGGAGAAATAGAACAAGGAAATGAGATTTCTACTATGGAGCAGAGAGATTAAAATGCTGAAATTTGACAGAAAGAAAACTGAACAATCTACATTTGATTTTTCATAGCTTCTCTGTTAAAGGGCATAAATGTTCTTGAGCATGAAAAGAGTAGAATAAACATCTGTCAGAAGGATATGCAGCTCAATATAGGTGAAAAAATTGGGGAAAAACTTGCTTTAAATGCTGTTGAGTTTTCCTGCTGAGACAAATTACAACCTCGGTGTACTGATAAACTTTACTATTAAAGAAAATTAATTACAGAGAATGTTTTTAAAGAAACAATGGAAAAGTACAAGTGGGATGTAGACCAAAGATAAGCAAATACTTGATTTTCTGAAGAGAAAATGTGAATTTTATGCACTAAATAATTTTGATATTGATTCTTAGAAAACAATGCAATGGTCATTAAGAGATATCATGAATTCACTAAGAACAATTTGGAATTTTCACAGCTCCTTTTTCTCCATATAATTAATAATATTTTTAAGTCATGAGAAATATAGCAGGTATTTATTTAATCTAGATTTTAGCAAGATATTTCCTATCATCCTCATCACCACTTTCTTGTTAAAAATCAAGATATGTGGACTGGATTGTAATAGTAGCTGGATTTGTAACTGATTGATCAATGGCAACCACAGCATGCAAAGACAGGCAAATCAGTATTAACTAAGCATGATCTAGAAGCTTTGAATTGAGTTCTGTTCTTCACCTTAACCTGTTCAATATTTTACAAAACAATTCAGGCCAGGCGCAGTGGCTCATGCCTGTAATTCAAGTGCTTTGGGAGGCTGAGTAGGGAGGCTTGCTTGAGTCCAGGAATGCAAGGCTGCAGTGATCTATGATTGTGTCACTGCACTCTAGCCTGGGCAATAGTGTAAGACCCTTTCTCAAGAAAGGAAAAAAAAAGAAAAGAAAAGAGGAAGGAAGGAAGGAAAGAGAGAGAAAGAAAGAGAAGAAAACAAAGAAAGAAAGAGAAAGAGAAAGAAAGAAAAAGAAAGAAAGAAAAAAACAATTCAACTAAGTGAATGTCACATTTGTACATAACACGAATATGGGAGCAGGAAAAATGAATTGGCTGAGTAATAGAATAGGGTTTAAAATAACTTAAAATGTTAGAAGAATGAGACAAATCTAAATCAACGAAATATATTTAGATATGACGTTAGGCTTTGTTGGCAAATAAAAACAAAATTACACGTACAACTATGAAGTGAGAGAGTACAAGAATAATAGCTGTGCCTATGGGGGAAACCTGTGAACTAGACTCCTAATTTGATGATGTGAGTTGCCAAAAAATCTGATGCAAACTTAGCAGCAATAAACATCTAGGAATTATCCAGAAAGTGGGAGAACATAATTCTACTTTACTCTGCATCATTTATAGAATTTCTAGAGAATTATGCATAGTACTGAGTGTTGCAGAGATATAAATAAACTGAATTACATTCTGAGGAGAAAACTTCAAACCCATCACTTGAGACACTATGGAAGAATTCAGGCAATATGGCCTATAGAGAAGGTGAACATTGATATTAGCACCCATTGCAAAGCAAAATAAATTTAGAAAACAATCCTTTCAGTACTGAGAAATAGTTTTCTCCTTTTAAGTTTTATTTTGTGCTTTAAAAGTAATTTTGTTCCAATTATTAAAGTGAAATAGGTACACTATAGACAACTGAGAAAATATGTCACACTATATAAAAAAATGTGTTATTAATGTTAGTATTTGGTCTATTTCATTGCAGTTTTTGCATATATACTTCTAATTATACTGTATATAATTTTATACACTATCATTTAGCATTGTATCATCAATACTTTATTTTAAAAATTAATATTTACTTTCCCACTCAAGTCTGAAGATTCTGTGAACATGTGCAGAGACATTTTGTGTTTTTAAGTTCACTTTCAAAATTAAGTACAATGTAGAAGACCCTCAGATGCTGACCTAGATGTTGGGGACACAACAGAAAACAAAAGACAAATAATTTTTGTGTGGTTTATATTTAAAGGTGTAATTGTTGAGAACAGGTATACAATGGACACGTAAGCAAATAAATGAAAATAATGTCTGATACAGTATATCATAAGGAAATTTGATTTGACAAATGTACCCTGAAAAACGTATGACATTTGAACTAAGACCTACATTACAAGAAGGAGCAAGCAATGTACAAATCTCACAGCAGACAGTTTCAGGCAGAAGAAACAGCGAATATGAGAATCTATATAGGTAAGAATAAAAAGGTCAGTGTGGCTTGAATTTGTAAGATTGGAGGAGGGCAGGACAAGGTGAGGTCACATAGATAGTCACGGTGAGGTCATGACAAAGATTTTTATAGTATTCTGCATGCAACAGGAATCTTTCAGAATATTTTTGAGCATGAGAATTACTTTACCTGGTTTACTTTTTGAAAGTATCTTTCTGGCTACTGCAGGTAGGATGAATTACAGTGGGAACAAAGATAGAATTATGGAGAAAAAATACTTTGGTATTATAGTGAATAGAGACACCAGATACATGTTAGAGTTAAGATCTAGTTCCATCTGCTAAACATGAAAGAGTGACTTAACCTCTCTGAGCTTTGATTTCCTCCTGTGGGAAATGGGAAATATAATATCTACCTTTTGTATAATCCACCTTTGCAGGTGTCTTATTTGCTATTTTGTTATATGGGTTGAAAATCTCATATGACTAAGTAAACATATGTTATCTTCTTTGGCATATAAAGTAAGCTGAAAAAGAAGATTTAAAGGTGCCTCTGAAACCATTTCAGGTAATCATGGGGTAATTTAAACTCAGTCACATGATCTGTGGTTGAGCCATTTTGCATTCCATTCTCATACCTTTTAAGATCTTCAGTGAAGATAAAGCATTGGTAATTTTTAAGAATGATGACTAAATATAGGAACATAGGGGCGAGAAGAGAAGTCTATTTTAGGGGATTAGACAACAGAGTAATTAAAAACAATCCTTTAGTAAGCACAAATCACAGAAACAAATTATATAGGTTAAATCCCTAAAAGTGAGCTCTAAGAAAATACCTTCCCTATTTAATTAACACTGAATAGTGCTGTTTAAAGTCGGCCACTTGACACTTCGTTGTATTATGATTGGTAATTGTTGCCACTGGAATTCTACCCCCAACTCAGTTCTAAGGCTTTCTTGGGTAAGCTTGAGGAAAGACTCAGAAATACATATTTGACCATTAGGTAGCCATCTAATTCCCAGGTGGCCTGGCTTGTTCTTTGGCACTTTCTTTTAGGGTCCGTGCAATATCACTTTAACCATACTTTAGTGTAATTTGTTGGTTGGGCACATCTTGCCAGGTTAACAATGTGACTTCTTTCTCCTGACTACTTCAAATCCTTTTTTTTGGAAAGACAGGGAACAAATAAACAAACAAATCAATTTTCTTCTCTCAGAAAGCCTGTTCCAAGGGTAGATTTAAGAGGTTCAATTGAAAACACCTCGCCTATTAGCCAGCGATCTTAGAGATGACCAAACGTTTCTGAATAGCTTTGGAGGTCATTAAGAACATTATAGTAATAGGATTGAAGCTTTTATGTGAGACTATCTATGAAAATGAGGTAAAAATCATATGTCTTTCAGTCTACCACTGAAATCCTGAGAAGTTTCATTCCAACACGAGGGTACTGCAATTTTCCACCAAAAGACCTGATTATATTTTCTCTAGACTTCTTCATATTTGTCTCCATGTTCTTATTGCAGAGTCAAAAATGCCAGTGTACCCGTGTATGCTGCTGTGTGTAAACGTGGGCAGATTCACCTTATCATACCTAAATTTAGGGATATTTGACCCTATTTTTAAAAGTAGGAAATTATAATTATTTAAACATGACAACACCCAGAAATTGTACTTACTTTGTGTTCTTGGCTTAAGAACTAATAACACAGCTAGAAATCTGTTAGGACAATTAGAAACCAGCCTGCTGCAATCTAAGCTGTAAACTGGCTAGAATGTGGCTGTGTTACATTCTTATCTCTGAAAAATGAAAAAAAAATGTGTACAATAAACCTGTTCTCAGACATTTAAAATAACTTGCTAGCACACACATTTTAAAGGCTATATATATGTAGATACACATATATTCTTTAGGTAAAAATGAAAAATTAAAATCTGTTCACTGAAAAACAGATTAGAGGCCATAAAAGAATTTGGCACAAGATAATGGGATTTCAGTATAAATGACATGCAGTGATACTCCAATGTATCATGGCATCAGAGAAGACCCACAGCCTTTCCATGCAGACAGAAAGAAGCTTTGCATGCTGTCTTCTAAATGCTGAAGCCAAGAGTGACATGGCCTTTTTGGGAGCTGAGGTTCAACCTTGGAGTTTGCTTTGGCTCAAATCCCAGGAATTGGACTACTGAGAGGTAAGGGCAAGATGCTGTGCCTAAGAAGCCACAGGAATGAACCAAGCCTCTCTCAGGCAGCAAGGCTACACAACCTGAAGGACTTAGGGGAAGGTTTTATTGTCCCCAGTGGAATTAGCAACACAGACGGAAACGTATTAAGTACATGCTGTTAAAGAGCAGCTATGTGATGTGCTTGACAGAGCATAAGATCCAGAGGCAGAAATGCAGGTTTAAGTCTTGGGTCTGTTACAAAGAATCCTAGCCAAATCACACATTGCCATTGGACATACAGCTTCTTTATCTTTATAATGGGAATAATAATAGTTAACTTATTTCAAATGCTTACTACATTCCAGGCACCTGTGCTGTGAGGGTCATGGACGTGCACCACTCCACAAAGGTCTCCCTTCAAGAAATGAGAGACTCCAGCTGCTACCCTTTGGGATCCATGGGTGCTTGTACTAGGGCCATGCTTCCTCCAGGCTCTTCTCAGATGATGACTCAGTAGGGATATTAGAATTGAGCTATTTCTTCCCATTGCAGAACACCTCTAGCAGGTAACTTTTTATTTGGATTGAGTCTTTTTCAGAATTGCACTCTGAAGCTTTTCCAAACCAATCCTTTATCTGTATGCTCCTTTGCTCACATGTGTCAGACCTACATTGCAATCTGAAGCCTCTTTTCACCTTCTCTGCTGTCTCCTCCTCTATTCTTCACATGTATTTTTCCCAATAAATCTCTTGAACAGTTTATTCCATTGAGGTGTCTGCTTTTTGAGTGACCCAAACTGAAACACATAGTAAGGGACTGATATAATCTCATTTCCTTTTCATAACAAGCCTATGAAATTCCTATTATGATCTCCACTTTACAAACATGGAAAGGAACAGAGAGGAATTAAATTAAAAATAAAACGGTTATTTCACAAAGTTGTGTGAAAATCTAATGACGTAGAATCTGTGGAAGGGCTTTACAGCTAGTTTTTTGTTTTGTTTTGTTTTGTTTTCAGTGGTGGGGGAAAACACAGACTATCCATAGCATAGTTTTTTTTCCTCCCTTAGGTTTCTACCAGTTTTAGGCACTTATGGTTGAAAACTTTGCTTAGCTACCAAATGTGTCATGAGAAAGCAATACTGTATCTTTGTCCCACTCTTTGTCTCACATCTTTTTCTATCCCTTGGGGACAAGGTAGAGTGCCATTTGCACATGTAAGTCAGGGTAATATGACATGCTCGAGACAGCATTCTAATCTGCAAAACCAGAGTTCTGTTCTCCTAAGCTCTCTAATCAATTTAATAATCAACAATTTACTAGTCACTAAGGAAGACAAAGCTGCAGTAAATAAGAGACTTTTGCTTCTATTAATGTCCTTCCTAAGCATTCAGGCTTACTAACAAAAGTCCTGGTATTCAAGTATGCAGTGGCCAGTGTGGATGGTCAACATATTCTTCTATTTTCCCCCTGCTAATTAAGCTTGACCCGAAAAATGGCTAATTTTATGTTCTTTGGTGAAACAGAGGCTATCACTTTTTCCATAAACCAGTTTTCATAGAGCAGAATAATTTATTCCTTTTTGCCACTTGGATACATCACTTTGATGCACCATTTTGCACTCTGGATACAACCTACGCTTCCTTGATCTCCATCTTGTTCTGGAGTACAGTTACGAGCTTGTTCAACCAACAGTTTGGACTACAAAACTAACCCATTTCTAGAGACAAGCAAGCAATGTCCACAGAGTACATGTAGCTGGGAAGTTGTGAGGCAGAATTCATTCTTAAACCCCTAGATGTTAAGAAAAAAATTATTCAGACAATCTGTAGTATTGCTTTTACTGAGATATGGGAAGGAAGGGCCATAAAAAGCTATGGGAAAAGAGGACAACCATGGTGGGCCTGAGCAGAGAGTAGCACTGAGAGCTACAGGGTAGAAGAAAGTGCCAGTAAACAGTGCCTGAAGATAACCAGCATGCATTATATGCAGATTCTCCTTGAATGTGAATAGTCAGAGAAAGCAACAAGGATGGAACTGTTGCATTTGTGCAGTACCCAGTGGTGTTTCCAAGGAGATACCCTGATTAGACCAATTGATGAGTCTGGAATCTTGTGGGAGTCAAAAAGCCCATCTCCTCAAGCTGACTGAATATTGGCCTCTAACAGATTCAGCAATGTCAGAGAATTCCAGGGAGCTTAGATAGCTTCAGGGAAAAGTACCTCCTCCTCCCTACTAATTCTGACAGCTCCTGCGTCTGACTGAGATGCATTCTTCTGAATAAAAGTGCCAGCTTGCCTCTCCCACAGGGGCGGTAGGCAGAAGGAAACCGAGACCCCTGTGTGGGTCTTACAGACTTCTCCATTTGTTTTCATTTTGCCAACAGACACTTCTATTTAAACTTCTTGGAAGGATATCTCAATAACATTCCTTTGCTGAGGCCCGGAAGATAGAAGACGAAAACCATCTGCCCTCTTCTCTTCACTCAGTCTTCCATCCTGTTTGATGACACAGGGGCTACAAGGCCTTTGACAGAAAGAACTTGTCTTAGGTTCTAATCAGTTTAACAAATAGGACAGACAGCCGCTGAGCACTGTCTAAGTGACATTGGTAAGTATGCATTTAAGCGATTAGCTCACATCCATTTATCAAAGTGAGGCTTGATAACAGACCAAAAATCATAAACACACTCCAAAAAATAAATCTCTGGCCCATCGTCATTTTGATTCAAATCAGTCTTCTGCAAATCCGAATACTGCATGCCCCTTATGAAACAGATCTCGTTTAATATTTACCAAGATTTGTTTTAAATGAGGCTTTGCCATATTTCCTTGGCCCAATTCTTACAAGTCATTTTGTGATTACATGATCAGTTAGGTAAATATATTATTAGAAAGGAATGCCTTTTCTCTGCTACTCATTTCCATATGGGAATATTTTCCCTAAGTACGCTCCTGGCTTCTATTCATTCCTTCACTTATTTCCTCTGGGAGTTGGTATAGCATACCTGATGGTTACATTTGGGAAGAATAATGCTGTTGGCCAGATTCACTCTTCCTCTTTATGGGAAGGGGCCTGTCAACTGAGACCACAGGAGAAGCTTCCTCAGCTTCTCCTTGCTATGAGTCCTGCAGGAACCTACCTTTGCAGGCTGTGGGGCAGTCTGCTCAGGGACAGGACTACTTTACTCAGGAGGGGTGAGTCTTCTAAGTCAAGGGTTCAGTATCAGCAAAGCCACATGGCCAACAGACCCCAAAATACAACAAATAAGTTAGTAATTATCAGTACTAAGATGACATTTTGGCCTCTGTTTTTCCTTCATTTTCTTTTCAACTTGTTCAGAACCAGGCTGAGAAAAAGAGTGACTGGGAGCTTCTTGAAGAGATAGATATTATACGATCAGTAGTCTTACTATCATGTGACTCAAATGTCTTTTATATCCTTTAGTAATGAACTCTCTACTCTTATGAGGAAAACTGTAACTCACAAACATGGAGATAGTGGGGTAGGTACAAGGAGATATTGATCCGTGGGTCAATGTGTTCCAAAAACTGAAAATCAGGTGATACACAGGAGTGTTTTTCAAAGAAACAAATAGAGAATAAGATATTTAAACCACACAACATTGTTTTTTAGGAAATTTAGATGAATTTGTTGTTAGACCAGGTAAATAAAGTCGCATCTTTCACATATAGTCTCATACATACACACTGTCTTACTCATTAGCCAGGTAAGATTGCTGAAAAATAGATAATATATGTGAAAAAAAACTCTTTGGAAATTAAGGTGCTACAGACTATCAATATATAATTATTATTACTATTGCTTTTATGAATGCTCATATTCAAGAGAAACCAAGAAAAATTGGTGGAAGAAAACTAAATAGAGAATGTAGCAAAATGATGAATCAAGATTGCAAGGGTTATTTTTAGTACTTCTAAGATGTTTATTCTTTGGTGAATAAAAGTTCCACATAAGTCTTCTGATAATAAAGGTATATAGTATTATAATTTGGTATTTTGTATTTACAGTAATTTGTAGGGATTTTAAATCACACTGCCATACATATGTTTGTTGAGCAATGCATATTTTGTTTTGAGGAAACATGTTCATTTTTGGCACATTTCACCACAGATGTGCCTATTAGCAGTGTTCTGATCTGTCAGTTTGTGCCAGACATATGCAGAGAGTGCCAATGACCCTCCCAGATATGATACTTCTTTGCTTATGAGACACAGACAAAATGAGCCTGGACCTTAACTCTCTATGCAAAAAGAACTGGACAGACACACAACACAGTGTTAAGAGGAGAGAGCCCTGGCCCCACATGTGACACCGGTAACCCATGTGGGTACTCAGATGTCATAACCCTCATAAAAGGGTCACTTCTTTGTGTCATTCAATTATTTCAAATAGACAAGACACAAACACCAGTTGAAAATTACCTAAACCAAAGAGTTTCATAGCCCCCCCGAGGCTGAGTTCTCAGCAAGTACCTGCAGAAAGTATATACACCCTTAAAAGTCAATTCTTCCAAGCTCTGGAAGCAGTCAGATTCCTCAGTGCTTATGGAATGGAAGCCACCTAAGTCTCTAATCAATACAAAGTAGTTCTAGGAGTTTATTCCTCCCCATAGAATACTTACTTCTTTAAATATGTCTACATTTATTTATAATTTATACTGCCCTGTTTTCAAAAAGGATTCTAGAGACCAATATGTCTACAGAACTGACTTATGTCCAGTTCCTGGTTCATTTTGACCCCTATATAATTTTCTCTAATTGAAAGCTTTTACTGAAATGGATAATATTGATCATTTGCTTTTGCATAAACAGAAATTTCATATAATACTAATTTTATGTATTTTTGTCAGAATCTTAACTATAATTCCATAACTGTTTATCTGGTTAAATTTCTTGATGTATATGAAGGAAAATGATAACCCATTAATTAAGCTCTGTACACAAAGTAATTGTGTCTGGTAACCTGTCTACTTTAAAAACATAAACACATGTGTATGCATTTGTGTGTGTATGTGTGTATACCTATACACTTTTGTATTCTGAAAAGCTTAAATCTTCTAAGAAATCAAGATTTGTAGAAAAAGGAAATTTCGTCTCCCAAGTGAATTTAATGGCTGAATTTTTATTTATTTTTACTTTAGATTTACATACAAATGAACTACCAAAGCCCCCTTCTATCAACCTAGAATGAAATCTGGTTTTAGCATACGCAGTCCTATGAGACATGGTTAAAGGATATCAGAGATAGATAGAGATAAAAGAAATCAAGGACTATTCCTCCACGATTCTCCAAAGAGGAAAACAACAGTCGAAGAAAAAAGAGTGAGAGAACAGATGGGCTGGCAGAGTTTTGCTTTCTATGTGACATTGTGTACTTATTATTCGCATGAGGACTAATTTATAAACCCAGATAGTGTTTATAAACTACACTGTCCTAATGGAAATGAAAGCCTTAATACAACTAGAAGATTCTTTACTTTCCAGGTTTTAATTAAAATCACAGGCGTTAAGAAGCAAAACTGCCTTCATGGAACACAAGTCTAATGAAGTATTTCCTTGCCTAGCACAGAGCTCTGTGTGCAGTCCCGGCTTGCTGGCACCAGCCACTGGAAAATCCAACCCCCTTGTAACTAGAAGAGCTTTCTGAAAATTAGAAAAGCAAATCATAGCACATTTTTTTTTCAAATAAATATAGTTGCCAAGTCAGAGCTAAGAAAAACAATAGCAACTCATAAGTTAAAAACACACACACGCACACACACACACACAAAACCTTAGAACATGTTATGTTAATTAGCTACCTAGAAGACTAGAGGCAAATGTGTTTGTTCTATGTGCTGAAGAGAGGGAAAGTTCTCAGCTCAGGAAAGAGGAACGTGGAAACATGGCAAAAACTATCTAAATAAGAGTGGAGAGAGAAAGGAAACAAGAGGAAAGGACTGAACGAGTTTTGCTACCAGATGATGGTGAAAAAGGCACAGAAGCCTAGGAAGAGACTTTGATTAAAATGCCCACCATGTGACTGCTATTCAGCCGACACACTCTTTCTTTTTGCCTCTTACAGGTATCGCCTCGTTTATGCATAGGCAAATTAAGGTTGTGGTAGAATTAAACTGTCTTCCCTGTAAATCAGACAGCAAAAGTGAACAGTGAGATATACATACATATATACATATATGTGCAGTTACCAGCTGCTTTGTTTAGTGATAATAATAATGGTGATAATGACGATGATTGTTAATGATAATGACATAAATGATGACGATATATGCAATATATTAAGTACTAATGTGAGCTAATACGCTAGGTGTTTTACAAGGATCATTTCTAATTCATAGAACAACTCTGGGAGGTAGGTGTTATTTACCCCTTAATAGTATGTACATATACATTACACAAATGACTATTGAGTGACAGCCTGTATTTGAAAAGAGCTCTTTAAAATAACAGGATTTTTATTTTATTTTATTATTTATTTTGATACAGGGTCTCACTCTGTTGCCCAGGCTAGAGTGCAGTGGCGTGATCTCCACTCACTGCAACCTCGGCCTCCTGAGCTCAGTGATTCTCCCACCTCAGCTTCCTGAGTAGCTAGGACTACAAGTGCACACCACCACGCCCAGCTAATTTTTGTATCATTTGATAGAGACGGGTTTTTACCATGTTAGTCAGGCTAGTCTTGAATTCCTGACCTCAAGTGATCCACCCGCCTTGGCCTCCCAAAGTGCTGGGATTACAGACGTGAGGTACCGCACCTGGCCAAGAACTGGATTTTTAAAAACAGTATCCTGGTTGTCCTTAAAGACTAAGATACACACACACATAATATATATATTCTTATCCATATTCATATATGTATGTATGAAGGGGATGGATGTGAGAAGGAGCTAACATTTACTGAATGTTGTCTTTTTCCCAGGCACCTGCTGGGTTCATATTTTATTTTAACTCAATTCTCAAAATGTCTTATAAGATATGAATTTATCCTTCTTTTTTGTGGTATGTTGGAAACTGATGTCCTGATTTTTAAGAATTTTTGCCTAAATTCACTAGTAAATGGCACAAACTGTATTTGAATCTACGTTGGTCTGACTCTGAACAGTACTGACCAAAATAAGTATAATTCAGGCCACACATGAGTCACATATGTGATTTTAAAGTTTCTAGTGGTCCTGATACACAGCTATGCACACCACAACTGTAGTCAATTGTCACCTTCTCTTGGTTCCTGGCTTGACCCAGAATCAAGGATTTTATTTTCTAGTGATTATCGGTACGATTCCTTTTGACAACCTTATGATGGCTCCACATAAGTAGGCAAAATTGAGTAAGGATTGAGTTCTCAGCGCCCATCACTACTGCACTTTCTAAGAATGCACACAACAGCTCCAAAGACTAGCACAGTTTCAGGCAGGGAAACTAAGCCCGCAGGGACAGATGTCCTCTTTACTGGCCTTCGTCTGTGAAAGGCATTTTTCTGTTAGTTTATTTTGCCCCTCCAATCAGAGAAATAAAATTCATATGAGAAACCAAGTATACACCTATATATGCCAACTATATTGATTTAAAAATATATCCTTTCATAATAGAGGAGTGAATAAAATTATAGTGTGTAGATTAGGAGTTAGTGCCACAGAGATGTGTAACAATGACTGTTACGATGATGCAGTTTAATAACACAAGCATTTCTCACTTCAACACTGTTACCGTATTCCTAGAAGTATTCATTCTAAACACCATATGGACATCCTTTAAGAAAATAAACATTGGCCCTTGATTTACTTGCAAATTTAAGGTGTTTTATATTGGGCTTCCTTAAAGCAGGGTGCATTCTCTAAGAAATATGTGGGCAAAGGTTAGATTTACCCTAATTTCTTAATGACTATAGGCAAGAAGAGTGTACATTAATTAATTACTTGTCCATTAATCTAGTGTGGTTGTTGAAAGGATTAATATATCCAGACATCTTTAAAGATAACCATAGAAAGACATTGATTCAGATGAGTGGCCAGAATAGAAGTCTTATTCAAATATAGCCACAGTGTGTTCCATGCAAGACACCATACATAGAAATAAATGTTACTTGTCTTCAAGGGTTTTCATTTAAAAATGGATACACTGATTATAAAACTGTAAAAATGTATAAACCATTAGTAAATAATAATGATATACACTTTTCATTCTCATGTTCTTTGTATATATGTTTCAAATTTTCTAGTCAATCTTACTTTAAATGTATTGACAGACCATAACTTCAGTGCACCATTCTTTATTGCCCACCCAACATATGCTTTGTGAGTCTAACTGGCTATAAATAATAGAACTGAATTTTTAACAAGGCACGTATCTCCCTAACCAAATCATAATCCTTTATAATATGCTCATGTTATATCATTATAACAGTAATTAGACCATTTTACATTTCTCTTTTGATATTGATTTAAATAATTTAGTAGACAGCCTTTGGAATTTTTAGTGATTGTTTAAAATCATACTTTTAAAGTAAATAAACTATCATGCCTTTACTTAACCCCTAAATATACTAGGTATTATGCTAAGCGCTTAATAGATATTAAATCATAATTTAACATTTTAATATTTTAATTTTCTTTTTTTTTTTTTTTTTTGGTGTGCACTTTCATTGAACTTGTCTGGCTGCCTCCACCACTCCCAGGGAGACCAAAAGCCTTCATACACCTCAAGTTGGGGGACAAAAAAGAGGCAGCCACAAAGGCTAAAATCTTTCAAAATAAAACAAAATAAAAAAGTATTAAGGCAAAGATTAAAAAATTTTTGCATTACATAATTTACATGAAAGCAATGCTATTACCTCCCCTGTATGGACGTGGGATGGTACTGGGACATTCTCCTTAGAGAGAAGTGGGGTGGCTTTTGGGAGGGCAAGGGACTTTCTGTAACAATGTATCTCACAATATTTGGAATGACTATTAAAAAAAGAATAATGTCCAATCAAAGTCCTAGGCCACATTGTAGAACTTTGGGGGATGCTCCCTCCAACTGACTACTGTCACCTTCACCATTTCAGTTTTTAAAATCCTGAGTCAAGCCAAAAAAAACAAAACAAAAAAACAAATAAAGCCATGTCAATCTCATCTTCTATTCTGCGCAAGTTAGGTTTTGTCAAGAAAGGGCGTAACGCAGCTAACTCACAGCCCACCTAGATGCATTTGCAGTGGACGATAGAGGGGCCAGACTCGTCGCACTCCTGCTTCCTTATCCACATCTGCTGGAAGATGGACAGTGAGGCCAGGATGGAGCTGCCGATCCACATGGAGTACTTGCACCTGGAAGGAGCAATGATCTTGATCTTCATCGTGCTGCACGCCAGGGTGGGGATCTCCTTCTACACCCTGCTGGCGATGCCAGGGTAAAGGATGGTGCGACCAGACAGCACTGTGTTGATAAACAGGTCTTCGCAGATGTCCATGTCACACTTCATGATAGAGTTGAAGGTAGTTTCGTCGATGCCACAGGATTCCATGCCCAGGAAGGAAGGCTGTAAGTGTGCCTTGGGGCAGCAGAACTGCTTGTTGCCAGTGGTGATGATGACCTGGCCATCCAGCAGGTCATAGCTCTTCTCTAGGGAGGAGCTGGAGGCCGCTGTGGCCATTTCCTGCTCAAAGTCCAGGGTGATGTAGCAAAGCTTCTCCTTGATGTCACACAGGATTTCCCACTCAGCCATGGTGGTGAAGCTGCAGCCACACTAGGTGAGGATCTTCATGAAGTAATCAGTCAGGTCCCAGGCAGAAGCCAGAAGCAGGATGGCGTGGGGGAAGGCATACTCCTCATAGATGGGCACAGTGTGGGTGACCCCATCACTGGAGTCCATCATGATGCTAGTGGTACGGCCAGAGGGACAGCACAGCCTGGATGGCCATGTACATGGCTGGTGTGTTGAAGGTATCAAACATGATCTGGGTCACCTTCTCAAAGTTGGCCTTGGGGTTCAAGGCGGCCTTGGTCAGCAGCGCAGGGTGCTCCTCAGTAGCCACACGCAGCTCGTGGTAGAAGGTGTGGTACCAGATGTTCTCCATGTCATCCCAGTTGGTGACGATGCCATGCTCAGTGGGGTATTTCAGGGTTAGGATCCCTATCTTGCTCTGGGCCTTGTTACCCACATAGGAGTCCCTCTGACTCAGGCCCAACATCATGCCCCAGTGCCTGGGGCGCCCCATGATGGAGGGGAAGATGGCCCAGGGGCATCATCACCCATGAATCCGACCTTGCACATGCTGGAGCTATTGTCCACAATGAGTGTGGCGATATCCTCATCCATGGTGCGCTGGTGGTGGGTGTGGACAGGCGGCGGAGTGGTGAGGGCGATGCTCTGTGCTCGCAGGGTGGAAGTGGTCTGGCTGGTCAACAGTTTAATTTTCATAGAACCCTACACATCACTATCCTCATTTTGCAGTTGAGAAAACTGGGAATCAGAGACATTAACCAAAAGATACAAGAATATACAACTGGTAAATGGCTGAACCAGGCTATGTACTCCAGAACTCCTAAACTTTCATATCCGGAATGTTCTTACAATAAGAAAAATGTGATTTTGAATCAAGTCTTGAACAAACCGAGAGTGGTCAACTTGGGTCACACTATTTGAATCTAAAAATAAAGGACGATCTTAAAATAATAAGTTTTCTTTGTGATTCTATTCCCCCCCAAAAATTTTCATAATCTGAGCAATAATATTATTAGAATAATGACATAAGAATCTATAATAATCAGTTCTATGTATATATTCTAGTTTACTCATTTAAGCTGTATTCTTGCTGTTTTATAGTCTTATCTTTTAATTACTTGAGCTGAGAGGAGGTTGAGGTTTAAATTTGAAGTTCCTGAAGGTGCATCCAAAGACACAGGCCACTAAGTGTCTTCCAAAGGGATAGCTGAGCATTAATATGGGCACATCATGCTTGAGAAGCCCAAGGGAATAGCAGACAATCAAGGCATCATTGTATAGCAAAAGAGTCAGTAGAAAACCTAGGAAGAGACCATTTGCAGTCTCTTTAGTTCGTGTCCAGGATTCACTTTCTATATGTATAAGATAGACTAATGATGCCCAATTCACACTGGAACTGCAAGAATCAAAAGAGAATAAGTGGAAATCCTATGAGTCGCTGTCTGACTAATAGAAGCACAGAGTGTTAGTACCTCTCCTTTCTCTTCACTGAAGCTCATCCGAGTCTTGAGTAGGAAAAATTCTTGGTAAGGACAAATGCAAAATACACAAACAGCTAATCAACAACACTCAAGAGTTAGCCTGTGCAGACTGAGAACTCGTATCGATCTGTGAGATTAAGGTTTCTGTTGTCTATAATTTAGAGAAAAATGGAAACTGAACCAAGGATCAGGGTGAAGAAAATGAACAGTGTCTTTACAGAGTTGTATAAAATGCTGTGATTTTCTTTCACAGCAAACATAGCCATGATAGAACAGTAGCACACATGTTCTCTCTCATACACATTTCAAAAGACAAATCATGTGATTTGGTAACCACTCACATGTTCATACTCAAATGAATGCCAAGCCAGTAAATTCCTTGGAGAATGTACAATGTCAACAGAACACTTTGCTACAAAAGTTTTTGTTGTGTACAAAGATGCCACTCTCTTTACAACTGTGCCTCTCCAGATATGTTTTCCCAGAGGAAGATAAAGCCTAAGTAGCAAAGGTGGGAGGAAGGGACTGAACAGGAGACACATTACAAGTGAGACCCAGAACAGATGACAGATATAAATGGCTTTGGGAAAACACTTTCTTCATCTTTCCATTTCACACTTGGATGGCTTCAACAGTTTTATGGACCCTCCCAACCCCTACCCCACCTCCTGTAAATGTTTTATGTAATGCCGGCCTATCATTGTGCTTGCACGATAAACATGACAAGCATGCTGCCAACATCCACCCCAAGGAGGGACTGGCAAGGCCACAGCCTGAGCAAATGGATGGGAATCACATTAACACACACTTCTAAGGTAAATCAGAATAGAAACATCAGACAGTAAGACACCGATTCTCAGACATTTTGTGAAGGAGCTGAATCTACTATTGCTATTGAAATGACTGTGGACAGGGGAATGCCTGTCACAGTTACAGATTTTCTGGTAGGTGGGATGGAGGTAGGAGTGACAGAGCCACCTATCAGCCACACGGGAGATGATTGATGAGCCAGAAAAAACAGGCAGCGAAGCCCAGTCTCTCTCCAGAATCCATTTGTTATTTCCGATCTCTCTCTGTCTCTGTCTCTGCCTCCCTCACACTGCAGCTAATCAGTGGTGATAGATGAGGGTAGATATTCACTCCTTCCTTCAGGCACCCAATTGCATTTTCTCTTGCTTGTCACCAGGTCTATCATCCATTTCTCAATGAGTCCTTTATACAAATAAGAAAAGAGCCATTCTCTCCCTAGAACTGTTAATGCTAGTCCTGAAGTGTTGAGAAAAAGGCAAGAGAAAAAGAAAAGATCAAAGGATTTTTTTGTTTCGTTTTACTCATAAAGGGACAGAGGAAAAGCATTTCCACGAGAAATGCACTGAGTAATCAGTGTCGAGTGTTGAAGGGGAAGTACAAATAAAAATGCCACAAAATTGGAGAGCTGGGAGTAACATGATTTGGCAAGAGTCTAGCCCTCATCCCTGTGTCCCCAATTGAATTGGATGTAGTTATTCCAATTGGCTCATTAAGGCAGCCCAGGCACCAGTGTAGCTGGTGTTTACAGGACCTTGTCATTTGCATGTCTCTACTGATGACCCGCTCAAATAAAAATGGACACATTTTGCTCATATCTCATTTTCATATCTTCAAGAAGTATAAGCCAGTGAGTAGAGTTGTAAAATTAAGGCCATAAGCAATGTGTGTGTTAACATGATGGGGCTAGAACATTCAGTACTTCACATTGGCTGGGATTCATTTAGAACCAAGCACATGGTGGATGCTCAAAATATTGGATCCAGCATCTGCATGTGAGGCCAAACAGCTTCACAAGAAACAGCCAAACTGAATATTTTGGTCCTAATATATTTGGCTATGTACATGAGGAACATTTTAAATCAGGAGCTCTATGACGTGAAGACAGGGATGTTGCTGAACGTGATAATGGTGATGAAAACAAAAATAGCCATGATCACAGTGATAGCCACGATAAATACAGACTTGAGAAATGTGACCCATCAGGGAAATCTCTTCTTAAACAAACTCCTTTAAATTGATTTAAAAGATTAAGTGCCCACTTTTCTCAAAAGGAACTCTATTTTATACCTTGGAGCCTTATGAATGGGAACTCCTATTAACTAAATTAAAATCTGTGTCACCTTTGCAAAACTATCTTAATAGATATGTCAGGACTAGGTACTGCTATTTGAAGAAATCTGTTATACATTACAAGAAGGTATTCTTATATTTACATACAAGTTTCTTGGTCAGAAATGCATTGTTGAATTAAACAGGGAAAAAAGATTTGGCCATCCTACCACCTCATGAAGACAACCTCATAAAAGGAGGAGAGTATATTGGTGTTACTTATGCATAGGGAGGAATAGATATTTTTATCAGACTGTCAAAAACAAACTTCCAAATGTTTACATTTAAAAATATGCAAATTAAAAAATACGTAATATATAAATAAAAATATGTAAACTGAAAAAGCTTCCTGCATATGTTGCTGCCTTAAACCAAAGTGTACGTTTCCATGTTCTAGAATTTATATATATCTACATATAATTTATATTTCTGTAATCATAGTATATATCTATTATGATAAATACGAAACCTAAAGTGTCATGAATGCACCAATAGTGCTGGGCATGAGAGGACACTTCAGCACTATTTCTAAACCATAGTTGTATGATTATCGTGCATTAAAAACAATACTTTAAAAATACACTTATTAGGAAAATAATGCTGAAAAACAATCAGTTCAGCACCATAAATTAGAAAATGAATGAAGCCCTTTGGGGATTAAAATTACCCTCAAAGGGCTTCATTTTCTTTTGGCCTAAAGTCAACATCATCATTATCTAGTTACAAAATAGGTGCTGCCAATACTACCCTGACAATAGGCACCAGTGTGCAGTTGAAATAACTCGATGATGTTCCTTTGATACAGTTACTTAAATGGCCTCAGCAGACACATTTTTAGCCTAAATTATTTTGTGGCAATCAACATTTATAAAAGAAAAAAACGAAGCAACTATGGAGCAATTTGATTACCACCTTATATTCTAATCATGTTCATGAGTGACTTGGAACTCTCGTATGAATTGACTCTCTAGATTAAGAAGCCTATTTGGTATTATTCGAGTTGTAAATATATAAACAAATAATTTAACATTCGGGCCCTTGATTATCAAATGATTTTCCAATCCTTAATTCAATGCATTATTGTTCAACCCTAAACCTTGCTTTAATTATATAAAATACATTCTGAGAATTATTTATGTGAATGAGGGTTCAGGAACTGCTGCCACACGGTGATGGTCTCTCCTTGTTCTAACAGAGTGGCCCCTTTATTTGAGAAGAGCATATAACCTACCCAAGGAGCGTGAGTCTATGAAGGCATCATCCTTCAGTTTTTGTACCCTGAAGGCACAACTGTTTGGATAAGTATCGACATTTCACCCTTCATCAATGCTAAAATTTAGCGCTGAGTTTCTACAATAAAGGCTTATGTCTTCGGCCTTTTTCTTATTAATCCTATTACGTTTGTCTTTATGAGCTCTCCTAGTTCCTTTCACTCCCTCCGGGGCTTAGCTGCAAATGAGATTTCACATCTCAGTGTAAAATAACCCGAACATTTTTCTATAAAATTAAATAAAAGTCCTCCATCCTGGCACTACATGCCTAGAATCCAATTTCTGGAACCAATGTCTTTCCCAACGCCTCATTGTCTTCTTACCAACTCACTTTTCTTAGCACTAGGACTTTTTTTTTTGCTTTTTCTTTTGCATTCAAATGATTTATTGGTGTGGGAAGTAAGAGCAGTATCTGGTGGTAAGAATGAATAGTGGACTGCAGAATCCTACGCCCACTTTTCTGAAGACATTGTATGACTAGGACTGAAAACTAGTCTCTCCTGTGGCTCAGGCCATCTCTGTTCCTCTCTGCTAGTCCATGCCTGTGCTTCTAGAGTGAACTAGCTACAATCACACACACAAACACAATCCTTCAACGCTTCTCCTTGAAAATGAATTAGAGTTTCTCAAAAATAAGGCAGCTCAGAGGATAAACAAGTCCTAGGCACACTGCAAAAGGTTTAGTCCTTTGAAGGCATTTCAAGTATCAGAAGCATCCCATCCTAATGAACCTAAGTCCAAACACACAAGCCAAACAAATGCCAGGCATCTCAGGAATCCCTCAGAACATTCCATCCAGTACATCCAGGTGTGATTACAGGTGAGTAGAATTTTTCACTTAAAGAAATTCCAGGTAGTATTGAGGTTTTATAAATAGTAACATTTTTTTTAAATAACAAAAAGAAATGATTCATTCAAACATTTTTGCATCCTCCTCAAGATCTTGCTTAAATTTAGATCACAGGTGCAATGTTAATAAAATTCCATTTTCTGAAGTTTTCTCTCTATATAAATTGGCAATGGATGGCAATGAATTATGCACACAGAAAATACCAAGTAAATCTAGTTTAGTGAAAAGTATGTTAAATTGTCATCCTAGTTATTTTCTGATCCAAGAAGAGTCTCCATATTTTTAAATTTCAGAAATTACTTTGGAGATCTTTCACCCACTCTTAGCCCAATATTTTTTTAAGGCTTAAACACAGAGGAAAATCTATACAGAGATACAGACACAAATATCTCCAGAAGGTGACATCAAGGTGTGAAACAGCTAGGTAAACGCAGCAGGAAGTGTTCAGGACAGAGGTAAACTGGTCACCTCATTATATCTATCCTAAAGATACTTACGTGCTTCAACAGAAATAAATAAAGTGCACATCAAACATTTTGTGGTGCTCCCCACCTGTCAGAGAACCCTGAAAGAAATGAAGCCTGATGTTGCTTCTTACTCTCTATGGTTCTACTATTAATTTAAGCAATTCTTTTGAAACTGGGCAATAGCAACGGGATAGCCACTAAATGATATAGATGTTTCACTACACTAAAAAGTTTCAATGGGATTAAAATAACCCTACTAATATTAGCTGGGCTTACTAAATTATTTTGCCTTGGGAATTTAATCCAAAATTGTATAGGCTTCTGGTTAAATAAAAAATAATTCTTACTGAAAGTAATTCTTTTGTAGAAAACAGAATCTCATTGGGAAAGGTACCATCTTTTATGAGGGGTAGAATTCTAGCCACGAAAATATCACACGAAGAAGACTGAATGTGAATTTGTATACAAGTTATAAAAGAAGGATTGACTGACTGCATGTATCAAAGGCTTAGAAATACCACTTGAAAATATGAATATATATGCTATGGATATTATTTTTTATATCATCAATACAAGCAAAGTGAAGTACATTGAGAATATATCATAAAGAAGATAATCCAGTTGCTTTCTAACTGACATAAAATCTACCATATTAAATAGTAAATGTATTTTGCTGACATAACTTCCAGAGAGAGATTTCACTTTTGCTTATGCTAATTCATAAAGAATGCATCAGGTCTATGAGGCAAGTCCAATCAGTAGTGATCATGTAAAAAATATTATGGCCAAGGTTTTGTAGGCTTTATTGGCAGGAGGGCATAACTATATGACTTTTTGGAGTTTCAGAGATAAATTTTGAAAAGATTCAGATAAAAAATATTGTTTTCCTCCTGATAGATTTGCAAATACCCAGTGATTATTGCTTGTACTAACCTATTATGATTCTACATCTTTTTCACAGAATATAAGAAGTTCTTAACCATGTTAGTGGCCACTGTATATAAAAGTGGTACTTTAAAAAGGAATATTTCAGGCTGTTAAGCCTAGAATCCACGTGTCAAGTGGATACAAACATGAGTTTATATCTGAAAATTGACTCCTTAGACTGCTGCTGGGTGAATACCTACTTGCAACATGCCAACTTTCTGGAAGCAAACAGAATTTTGAGGAATTCCAAATCAATTGGTATATAAAATCTAACTTTGTCTACATTTTTCAAAAGTCTTCTGTCATCTGACCTAATCCTATCTACCTAAGGCCATTTCCTTCTAAACAAATCAAGTTAATAGTCTCATGTTGTGCAACATACACCAAAATTATAACCAAAAGCCTTTCATCATATTGTTCTTCTTACTTAGTATTCTACTTCTTGACCCTTCATCCATTTAAATCCCAGCCATCCTCCTCCTGTCCAAGTTCAAATTCAAACTCTTTCACAAGGGCTTAGCCGACATTCTCAGCCTTTGCCCATGTCCTCCAAATTTCTAAGGAAGATAGTATGAACATGTCTCAAACTATAAGTTTATTCCATCTGGATATTTTAATCTTTTCAAGTATATTGTGATCTCTCCACAGACCTGGCTCTCATTTGAGAATTCTAAATATCTCACTGTACCTAGTAGGACTCTAATTGTATAATGAGTTTTCAATAAGAATTGAAGGGAAAAAAACAGTAGTGAACATATATTAATGAATATCTTAGAAACTGATTTTGTCAAATAATTATATGAGAATACAACTGTTCATGACAATATATGTAAGAATTCAGTTTTAAAGAGATATGAAAAGTATAAAACTGGTCTGCTTAAAATGGGTTGGAGTTTGAAAGTTAAATTCTAAGTGATTATTGGACTGACTGATCACTAGGATCCTTCTTAGATAGAAATGGCCATCTCTTTAGAATGGATTGAAGTAAGCAGTTGGAATAGGAGGTCATATTTGACTTAGAAATAGGAGGTAGCAACTATTGCCTCAATTAAGTTTGTATTATCTTGAGAGAAACTTTTCTCTCTTTCATTGGAATAAACACCTGAGGAATCAACCAAGTGGGTGTTAATGATAAACATACAAGACTGAAGCCCTTTCTTGACTGAGGAGAAACAGAAAAGACCTGATTTCCATATACTCCTCAAAGTAAACTGTTGTTATTTCGTAGACACTAACATGTAGACATGAACAGGACTCCTATTTGTTTTATAATTATATCTAGTTCTAAAGCAGCTATCAAAGTTTGCTCTCCATGTTTAAAGATATAACTGTATGTTTACTGAATTTAGAAAAAGAGTACAAGTGCCAAAATAAATACATGTTAGCGTTTGCAAATAAAATGCATTAAAAATAAATATATTGTGGAAGACAGTATGGACATTCCTCAAACACCTAGAAACAGAAATTCCATCTGACCCAGCAATCCCATTACTGGGTGTATACCCAAAGGATTATAAATCATTCTATTATAAAGACACATGCACATGTATGTTCATAGCGGCACTGCTTACAATAGCAAAGACCTGGAACCAACCCAAAAGCCCATCGACGATAGACTGGACAAGGAAAATGTGGCACATATACTATGCACCCATATAAAAAAATGAGTTCATGTCCTTGTAGGGATATGGATGAATCTGGAAACCATCATTCTCAGCAAACTGACACAAGAACAGAAAATCAAACACCACATGTTCTCACTCATAGGCGGGTGTTGAACAATGAGAACACATGGACACAGGGAGGGGAGCATCACACACTGGGGTCTGTTGGGGTGGCCAAGGGAGGGACATTGGGGGGCGGTGGGGAGGTCAGGGAGGGCTAACATGGGGAGAAATGCCAGATGTAGGTGATGGGGGGATGGAGGCAGCAAACCACATTGCCATGTGTGTACCTATGCAACAATCCTGCATGATCTGCACATGTAACCCAGAACCTAAAGTACAATACAAAAAATTAAAAAAATATAAAAATAAAAGAAGGAGAGGAGAAAGGGGCAAGGAAAGATTCTACCCAAATCTCAAAAAAACTGTGGTACCATTGACACCTTAAAAATAAATAAATAAATAAAATAAAATAAAATAAATATATCTCTGAACTTTCATCTTGCTTTGGAAAAAAAAGAACTACACCTTTCTAGATTATATGACCTGTTGGGTCTCCATGTTAATGAAGTTTGAAACATTTGCCTCTCAATGGGATGGCTGTTAGCCCTCCTGCTGAATAAAGATTTCCTCAACTTAATTATCATATGAGGACATCCTGATACTAAAATGGAAAGGATATGGCAAGACTGGTTAAACCATCCCTTTGAGCATTCTTTCACACTTGCTACTGCTAACACATAACTCTCTTGAACAGAAGTCAGACCCAGTTTAACTAATTTTATATTTAAGTATTAATAATGCATGATAAGCCATGTCTGATGTGACAAATTGCAGTAACTATTAAACCATTTGCCCATTCAATATATCTGATTAATCACGACAGACACACCCTGTGAAAAGATAAACCTCTTAATTTTTTTTTAAAAGAAAGTTAAGTGAATTGAAAAATAGACTAAACCTAATATTTCTCATTGGTATTAATGAACCTGATTCTAGCTGCATGTATTGCCTTGGTAGGGAGAGCTGAAGAAAGCCTGGTACATCCTCCTTTCAACTTTCCTGTGTGCCCAGCCAACTCCTGATTGACAGGCAATGCTACTTACAATCAGGTTTGTGTTAGAGGCACGTTCACCCACAAGCGCAGAGAGCCAGAAAGATTGAGCCTAAAAAATCCCAGAGGAAAAGCAAGTGTAGATTATCAGTGGTTCCACACTTAATAACATCTCCTGTACCAGGCCTCACTGTAAAGTTCTGCAAGAGCAAATGGAGACCAAATCCTCAAGCATGCGAAAGAGGTGTCTGACATGGTGCCCAGCGTTGTTAAAAACAAATTGTCCAGGCCAGGCATGGTGGCTCAAGCCTGTAATCCCAGCACTTTGAGAGGCCGAGGCGGGTGGATCACGAGGTCAAGAGATCAAGACCATCCTGGCCAACATGGTGAAACCCCGTCTCTACTAAAAATACAAAAATTAGTCGGGCGTGGTGGCATGTGCCTATAGTCCCAGCTACTCGGGAGGCTGAGGCAGGAGAATTGCCTGAACCCCAGAGGCAGAGGTTGCAGTGAGCCAAGAATACGCCACTGCACTCCAGGCTGGCACCTGGCGACAGAGTGAGACTCTGTCTCAAAAAAAAAAATTGTCCAAATGTTCATCGTGTACCAGAGGTAAATAGCTCCAACAGACAATATCATGAGTTTTTACCTTCTCACCCTATATTCTGTTGCAACTGTACTAAAATTTATCATAGGAACACTTACACAGAGCAGCATGTGAGCTCTCAAGCCCCCCCACCACCTTCCCAATGTCAGCATGCCCCTCATATCTGTATGTATAAAAGATACTTTGATAATTTAAAAAGATATATGCTACTTTCTTGTCTATCTAATATTTCTAGTAGAGCTTAGCTATTTAGACAATGAAAGAATAATCAAAGTACACTTAACTGCTTAAGGGTTGGCTTCCTTAACTGTATATGAAAGAGCTAGGAGAATATGTGCATTTCCATGAAAGTTTTGAAAACCCAAACATAGAAATATAAAAAAGAATTCTTATTCTGGGTTACTTTGGGAGAGATACTGATCCTCTTTGAGATGATTTCTGCATAGATAAAATGAAGATATTAATAGTACCACATATATGTTTGTCAAGATTAAATTAGCAAGGATTATAAAGACTTAGAAAGTGCTATAACAAGGTGAAGGTTCAGACATATTATCTATTATTAATACTATCATGGTGAATAGAACCAAAGATGACCCCAGTGATTTCTGCCTGTTGGTATTCATACCTTTGCACAATCTTCTTCCCTTGAGTGTGGGCAGGAGTTTTGATTTGCTTCTAGCCAATATCATATAGCAAATGTGATGGGATGTCACTCCTCTAATTATGGTAAGTAATGTGGCAAAGGTGATGACAGATGTCACTGTCAATATTATGTTACACTTTAGAAGATTTCATTTTAGGAGACTGGCACTAGGTACTCTCTTCGTGGGCTTGATGAAGTAAGTGGATGTCTTATTCCATTTTCTGTGCTTATAAAAGAATATCCTAAACTGGTAATTTATAAAGAATAGGCATTTATTTTACATGTAGGAAGACTGAGAAGCCCAAGGTCAAGGGGATGCACCTGGCGAGAGCTTTCTTGCTGGGTGGGACTCTCTGTAGGGTCAGGAGGCAGCACAGGACATTTCATGGCAAGGGGGCTGAGCAAGATAGCTCAGGTCTCTTTTTATCTTCTTATAAAGCCACTAGTTCAATACCCATGACAACCAAATAATCCATTAATCCATTCATGAGGATAGAGTCCGAAGTCATAATCCTCTCTTTAAAGACCCCACCTCTCAATATTGCCACATTGAAGATTCTTTCAACATGAATTTTAGAAGGTATAAACATTCAAGCCATAGTAGTGGTCATGTTAGAAAAGCCTACATGGCAGAAACTATAGTTCCTCTAAGACCTGAGGGCAATCTCCAGCCAATAGTCAGAAAAAAGCTGAGACCTTCAGTCACACTCTGTAATGCAATAAATTCTGCCAAAAACCTGAATAAGCTTGAATGTTGATTATTTCCCAGTTGACCCTCCAGAGGAAAGCACAGCCCATACGGTACCACAATTGCAATCTCGTGAAACCCAGAACAGGAACCCAGCTAAGCCATGCCCAGGCTTCTGACCTACAGAAACGGTGAAATAATAAATATGTGTTGTTTGAAGCTGCTGCATCTGTGGTGATTTGTTACACAAAAATAGACGACTATTACAATTATGTATAGTAATATGGTAGGCAACATGATGAACATGCTCCTTCTATGAAGGAATTACTTTTGAACTTTGGACTTTTTGATTGATAAAGAGAGCTGAGAAATCTTGAATTCTCATGGACCTTCAACGTAGAAGAGATGGTAGAAGCCATCTGGTCCAACTCCTCTTGTCCATCATTTTTCAAATGAAACAATCAAATTTTCCAAAAAAAGAAAAAAAATTAACCGGATCAAGGTCATGTGACCAGCTCATTGTAAAGCTACGACTTGAACACATTATGACTTCTGACCTAATGTTTCATATCACTACACTGAATGCAGAGCTGTGATTCTGAGTTAATAGCATTTAAATCAAATATAGAGTAAATACCAATGATGACTAGATCTTGAATGATCACTTAGCTTAATTATTATTAACCAAATTTATCTGAAAGACATTTACTGACATTCTGATTTAATTTATTTTCAAGGTAACACTGGGTTGATGTGTTATTTGTCAATCCCCAATTGTATAAGAACACAGGAAAAACCTAGTAAATACAGAGCAACCAAAGCTGTGTCTGAGAGTATAAAAGCATTGAGATAAAGGGTAAAAGGTTCAGTTAATCCATGAAAATGTCACCATCCACTAGGGATCTCTATCTGAAGGTTAAGTGTCACAGACTCAGTGTCAAATGGTACAAGCAGCCAGAATGGCTAAATCAACTCGGGTGATGAGTATGGTAACAGATGCTACAATCACACTGCCCGTATGTCCAAGACAGAAGGTGGGACCACATTAAAATAAAAATGTATTTCCAAATATATCTATCCATATCTATTAATCATCCCCCCTTCTCTTAAAAACAACATGTTTTCCTTCCATTTGTACAGTGGTGGATTAATCAGCTTTTTCCTAATACAACTAAAAAGGATCAAGAGATGTGATACTCAGGCTATAAATGTAATTTTCTCATAGAACATATTTTTAAACTACTTGAATATATATTCTGACAATGGGACAGAATTTTTAAAACAGGATGATCCTGGCCAACAGTGCTATGTCTCTGTTTTTCATTCTCTCCTATCTATTCCTTCCACTATCTTGAATCCAGCTCTAATACTTACTATCCGAGTAATTTTGAGTTATTTAAACACCACAACTTTGAGTCTCTTAATGTACCTCTTGCTTGATAGAAGATTGTCTTGAAATACAAATGAGGTCATATACACATAAAATATTTAGCACAAATACTTACTGCATAAATCGTTACCTTTGCCTTTTCTTCTCATTTTCCTCATAGGAAGCAACTATATCCGAAAGGTCTTTGGGACCTTTGAGTGAGAAGAAGACAGTGATTCCAAACTTAACAAGACATCTTCCCATCTTTTAGGTTGCTAGAGCATAAAGAAGCATTTGTTATTGGTGCGAAGCTTTAAATTCCATGAAGCCATGTCTTAAGGCTTAAATAGTGTCTGTATGGAAAGTCCTGAGTCAAATCTGTTCTGTCCAAGCACAGAAAAGGGCAAAGATCCATTCCATACTTTAAGACAGCAAACCTTTTAGCAAATGAAGGGGAAAATTGAACTTAAATCAGAAAGGGAAAACAAATCCTCTTGTCCAGTAAATTTCTTTAATCAACAGAGTGGCTTTCCAAGACTTTCATTCAATGTCACAAAACTTACTAGGATTTTTGCCCAAGTACAGGAGGTCACAGCAAGTTCTTATTTCAGAAAAATCCAGAACAGACTCTCTTAGGAAGAATCATAGAAAATTGCACTGGCAAAAGAAATTGCTGAGCTGACACAAAAGATGTTTAGAAATATTTAATGTACTCTCATTTATCTTTAGATCAGGTGTAGAACAGAAACAGAACCAATAGGAAAAAATATTATTAGTAGATCTGTCAACTGTTAAGAACCGCATATGCTGTAATTCTCTAGCTTTTTCCCATAGTTCAAATACATGAATGTACAAAAAAAAAAAAAAGGATAAAAGCACATGTAATTTTCCCAGTGATATATCACAGCTTGCTCTGCCAGGAAAGGTAAGTAAATGAGCAATCTGTCAGTAAGCCCAGCATGAAATGGGGGTGGAGCTGGGACCACAAAGTAGATATGTCGCATTTCAAATTCTTTAGGAAAAATACTGGTAATATCCAAATTTAAATCTAAAAAATAAAAAGCTCCTATTCATACATATTTTTTCTTGTACTTTTTGTTTATACTTTATACCTTTCCTGGTATTCTTCTTAGGCATTCTTCTGCACTTTGTGCAGTACCCAGACATTAAATGAACGTTAAACAAAATGTAAATATCTGAAAGTATTCCCTACACGTTCTAATTCTAATTCTTAGAATTCTAAGCACGTAGATATTTTGAATTTTTTTTTATTTGAATTTCTGATTGAGTTTCTGATTCAATTCTTTTTTTTTTTAATGTTTATTTTAAGTTCAGGTTACATGTGCAGGTTTGTTTTTTAGGTAAATTTGAGTCATAGGGTTTTGGTGTACAGACCATTTTGACACCCAGGTATTAAGTATTAAGCCTAGTACCCATTAACATTACCTGAACTTCTCCCTCCTCCCACCCTCCACCCTCCAGTAGGACCCACTGTCTGTTGTTCCCTTCTATATATCCACGTATTCTCATCATTCAGCTCCCACTTACAAGCAAAAATATGTAGTATTCAGTTTTCTGTTTCTATGTTAGTTTGCTAAGGATAATGGCCTTCAGATCCACCCTGTTCCTAAAAGGACACGAAACACTCTTTTTAATGACTGCATACTATCTTGTAGTGTATACGTATGATGTTTTCTTTATCCAGTCTACCACTGATGGACATTTAAGTTGATTCTATGTCTCTGCTATTGTGAATAATGCTGTAATGAACATATGGGTGCATGTATCTTTATGATAGAATGATTCATAGTCTTTTGGATATATACCCAGTACTGGGATTGCTGGGTTGAATGGTAGTTCTGATTTTAGGATTTTGAGGAATCACCACACTGTTTTTCACAATGGCTGAACTAATTTACACTCCCACCAACAATATATAAGTGTTCCTAGTTTTTACAACCTTGCCAGCATCTGTTTTTTTTTTTTTTTTTTTTTTTTTACCTTTTACTGACAGCAGTTCTGACTGGTGTGAGATGATATCTCATTTTGGTTTTGATTTGCATTTGAAATATCTTAGTATCTGAAAAGCAGATACTTCATGATAGTTGGAAAGAATGGTCATATACTGAACTAAATTTTTACACGAGTATCATTATCTTAAATAAATGTTTATACTTATATATTTACTTTTGAGTTTTTTTTTAATCATTGAGCTAGTGGTCAACTTCCTACTTAGAATTTAGCTTTTTAATATCGATTTTCTGGATTAAAAACTGTCTTCTCTACCATTATATTTATTATCTTTATAACTACTTTGACACCTGTTCCTTCTCTTCTTTACCTCTCTTTTTATACATATATTCCATTTCTAGATCTTATTTTCTACATTTGTCCACTGGGTGTATTATTTAGTCTCTTTATCTTCTGGGAAATTATCAGAAAGCATTTTTTCTTTCTTTCTGTAACTGCTATTGTGAGAGTGAGATGGAGAAAATGGCAAAAGGGCATACCTTGCTGCTCTCAGAATCCCTGAGATAGTTGCAGGATCTTCTCCCATTTCTTTAGCTGAAAGTGAGGCTAGGGTAGGTGTGGCCAATGGAGCCAAGATTTTTGTCCATCCATAGAACTCTACATTTGGTGTTTTGTTTAAATGTGGGTGTAAGGATGGCTATAGATGGCATAGGAAATTACCTAGTCCGTACGGGAAAAGTAATGAGACTGCATTACCTATGTGGCATTTAAATAAATTGGTATTTGTTGATAGACTATATAAACAGACATAAATCTATATTTTCTAATCTATTAAGTAATTAAACACAATTCATGTGTAAATGACTATTTCATATGCAGTGTGACTTCTGCTAACTTAATTTTTCAGAGTGTATGACTTTCTCACATTAAACTCTCTCAAATAGATTTTCACGATCTCCAGACTCTGAAGCATAAATCAGAAATCTGTTCTTCTAGCCCAGTGCTTCACGAACACTCTGTGACTGTCAGATTTCTCTGCTAGCAGCTTTAGTTACCATAGCTTCTCAAGCCATTCATTTTTTTCATGTTCCTCTGCAAAGCAATCCACAATAGGCCTTCTGTTCTCCTTTCTGTTCTATCACTTATTTAAGGTTGACCTACAAAATGTTAAAAGTTTAATTCTGAGTCAGGTACTCAGTGGATATCTCAGGAAGTGTTAGGTACACTTGAAATACATGTTGGTTGAATCTACACATGTAAAATGAAATGGAGGAATGAGACTACATCTAGACATATTAAGGCAAAACATATGTCTGAAATATCTTGAGAAATGAGGCCAGACTTTTTAAATGTTACTTTTTGGTAGTACTATATGCAACCATAGAAATTGAGCAGAGGAAACCTGTGATAATAATTTGGTGTTTATCTAGCACTTTTTATTCACAGAGCTCAAGGGATTTAACAAACTGTTTAATCTTCTCAGGTATGCTCTTTTTTTTAATTTTACATTTCTCACTCCTGTCATGCAAACTTTAAAAAATTAATTTTTCATTAAATTGATTGGGACACTAGAATTAAATAGTAAAATTCTATAATAGTAAAAAGATGGAAGTCATTAGTAGAAGTTCCTTGCTATAATCAAGGCCAGTCCTATGGGTACACTGGTGACCTAAATGTAAGAAGGCCTATGGCTCCTTTTCGACTTTTTACTTGATAACTTCTCTTAATCCCCAACACACACACACACACACACGCACACACACACACACACCCTCTCTCTCTCTCTTTCTCTCTCTCTCTCTCTCATATACACCCCTTTCTGGTACCTATGATTTAGGATCTCTTGGATTTATGGATCTCAATCAAAATAAAGTTCAGTAAATGTTTTGATAAATCTAATTACATTAAAGCTGAATGGCTGATAAAGCTTAATTTGCTTTACTATGGGAGACTCCCAGGCATATCTAAATTGTGTTTTGAAGATGTTATTTTAGTGTGTGGAGTAGGTAAAGTGTTTTCTCAGGTCCTTAAATAATACCATTTATCTTTTCCATCATAGATCCACTGTGGTTGCTCAGGGTTTAATTTGTTTTAAACAATGTAAAAGTCCTTATATGGTACCTATATAAAAGACATTAAGATGATATATTAGACCCTGGCTCAAAAAAAAAAAAAAAGACAGCAAGACTATATAATCTCTAAGCAAGTAATCATATATGCTGGTTTAAATCTATCATTTTTAATTATTAATTATTTATTAATAACACCTTGTTTCACTGTAAAAAAGTATCTTATATTGGACAATAAATTAAATGTCAAACTATGAATAAGTTAAAAGTTTGATTGCTATGTGTGTGGCCATCAGATGCCTGCCCTTTAACCCTCTTGCTCTCTCCTGCATGAAAATGGAAGATTCTTAGAGGAAGTGTCTCACAGTTCTCATACCACTGCTTATAAGCATAGAATCCCCTTCCTGATTTTTTTCACTAGTTACTATACTTTCTCATCTCTCCCTAGACATTCATACCTCTCAGTTCCTGTACAATGCCCAAGCAACCAGGGGAAATAAAAGACAAAGAAGAGGTTCACAGATAAGACTTGGTATTAGATGAAACAGAAGTAACTGAAAATTTAACAGCCGTTTTATTCCTCTGTTACTCTATTTGGTACCTGGTTCTCTATCCACAACAAGTCTGCTTTCAAAAAAGTATCCATAAATTGATTGATATCTCAATTGACCTGAGTTGATTGTATGAATGTATCAAATTAACACATGTACCCCCAATCATGTACACATCTAATTAACTTGTATTAATACAAATTTTAAAGATCTATTTAAAAAGTACCTAATATAATCAATTTTTCATATTTCTATTCAATTCTTTCTATATATAGTATATACATATATTACATGTAAAATGTATATATAAAATTTAAAATGCCAGATGGTGATAAGACAAAAAAATGCCAGATGGTGATAAGTTACCTGAAAATAACAAATCAGCATAGTAAGATAAAATATGCCAGTATCCTTTTGATTTGTTGGATAGAAAAGGCCTCTTTGGAAAAGTGATATTTGAGTAGCACCCAAATGATGAAAAAGCGTCAGTCATGAAAAGATCCAAGTAGAGATTTAGGGCAGAAAAAAGTTACAGAAAAGAAGGAGAATACAGAAAACATAGAGATCCACCTACAGGGCTCCTTTGTAGAGTTGATTATCCTTGGCATATAGAGGGAACCAGCTAGGCTGAGGGCCCTCCATAGGTCTGTAGACTAAGGTAGAAGAAATTCAGTTGCATGAACTCTGCATTATCACAACTCTGTATCACCAATTTCGGGAGAAACAAAACCAAAAACAAACAAAAAAGTATTTTCTTGGGGAGGGGAGGAGTTCAGATTTACCTTGAAAAGGCAGACTTCGAGACGACTGATTCAAAGAGATCTGGCAAAGGGAAGCACATAGACCAGCTCTGAGACCACAGCTAACACAAACATCTAATCTTTGAGTGCAGCAGGAGGCAGCCTTTGGACTGCTTTGTAGAAAGAAACCATCCTTTGGATGACCCTTGGGCTTGCCATGTGTGTCCTAACTGAACATGCCTCCTCAGGCACTTTTCTGGTTCTTTAATTCTCCAGCACTCTTCTTTCCAGTACTTCTCCTGCCCCTTCCAAACTTGTCTGTCATAAAGGCTTGCTAGTTCCATGTTGAGAAATTTTGGAATACATTTGTTATATAGGTATTGTTTTCTTTTCAAAAGATTGTTTTTATCCACATCAGCAAACTAGAATATTTAAAGGCTGTCAGGAGGATTTGGAAAAAGTCTTGTTATACAGAACTAGATTTTAAAATGACATTTGTGAAAACTGAATTCTACCTGTGTAGAATTTATTATGCATTTTCTATTCATGTAATATTATTTTATCATTTTGTATATGTTCTCTTACTGGCTGGATACATTCAAATGCAGCCAAATACAGACTACCAAAATATTTGTTTAATCTATCTGTTCCTTTCAAGTCATACGGCTCCATAAGAAGCAATGCACTTCCAAGTGTGGAATACTTATACATGATCGTTTACTAGCCAAAACAGATTTTTATAACCCACTTTTTGGTCTTGACCTATGTGACTACTTACATTTGGAGATAGCCTTCTTCTCAACTCATGTGAAGAGGAAGGGGTGAAATAAATAACGCTAGCTTTTCATGATTGCCCAAGATGTATTGCTTCTAAATGACATAAATATCAATACTTCCTGTAAATGAAATAGAAAGCCAAGTAGAGAACTGAAGTGGTCTGACTCATTAAATGGAAAACAGGCTCTCTTAACAGCATATGGGAAGTAACAGGGCATTTGTACTCTAGGAGCTCCTCAACCTACCAAGCTCATCAGAGATACAATCTTATATCTGGTAGTTAATTAGAGTCAAACAGTTGAAATAGGAAGATATTACTGTTGATACTATACTGCAGATTCATATTTGTATAAGAATCATTTTGTGAACAGGCCTGGGAACTTAATATGAAGTATTATTCCTATGGGAAAATGTATTCCAAGTTCTAAACTGCCTTCCAAATTAATTTGTGCTGTGAACGAGATTTGCAAATTAGAGGCTTATAAGGACAGAATGTGTCTTAGCTCTTCCTCCTCTCATTTCAAATGACTTGTTTTCTTATCCTCTGTTTGTGAAATAACCATTCACTTACTGCAATTAGTTCATAATTTCTTCTGTGTACATTTGGATGAGTGCTTTGGTATAGTCTACTTTTTCTATATCTAGTCATTTTGCTAGTAGTATATGTTTCTCAATGTCTACGGTTTTGAAAGGTCTTCTGATGAATGACGTATACTCTAGTGTTTTATTTACACATTCTACATAACAGTGGAGCTACATGGTTATATAATTGAACTTTACTTTGGCACTCTCTCTCTCATTCTCTCTTCCCACTTCCACTCCAATCTTCCTCTCTCTTCTATGTAGCACCACCCATAAATATGAAATAATAAGATCATGGTTTTGTGGATGTACTTATCTTTCCTTAATGACCACATATGGACTTTTGGAGTCGTTTTGAGTACTTTTGTTTTTCAAGCCCTAGGATAGTAGTGAGAAATTTGAGTGTTTTCTTCTGCCTTTCTCTTTTTTGCCTGGCATTCTTTTATCGTTTATTTCCTTGTCCAGTAAATATCCTCGCTTTTCTAACATCTCATCATTTGAATAATGTGTTCCTTCTCTCTTTATATCATTAAAATTTAATAAATTATTCATTTATATGTGTAGGAAAATATGTCTACCTGGCTACAAACTTTCCTTTAGAAGACACAGTTTGTTTTACCAAATACAACACTATATATAAATATATATATACATACATATATATATACACATATATGTGTGTATACACACACACACACACACACACACACACACACACACCCCTTTGGTTATATACACACATATATATGTGTGTGTATATATATATATCTCCAAAAATATATTTTTCCTTCGATTTAGCCTATGAAAATCAACTTTGTTACTACTTTTTTCTAGATCATTTTGCTAAAACCAGATATTCAATAGCCTAATGTTCTTGGATTTTTCTGATTACCTGGTTACCAGACAGAGGCATGACTGATCATTCATATCTCTGATACTGTTATACTTTCTCTATTAACTTCATTAGCTAAAATTTTCTGTAGTTAAATCTCTCCTTCTCCCTAGAAACTGCAAAGTCTTTAAGTGTCTTACCACCTTTCCGTCTATTCATTACATATCACATACTCTTTTTCTATGTTTGAAATATCTACAAACAGCATGTTCATACTTTGCTTTTCCAATATATTCAGTTAGCCATACTAACCTTTTTCTCTTCCTGCCATTCTGTCAGATGGAGAAACAGGAGAAGAAAAATTTTACTCACACCCACCTACACACACTCCTCAAGAGTTCTGTGTGTGCTTACTCTGTGCTCTGTTCTGAACAAGATTCTGTTAGTAGTAAATAACAAAAGCTACCATAGCCCCGTCCTTAAAAAATGCCAGTTCTGGAAAACAGTACATACAGATTTAAAACAACTGAAGGACAATAAAATGCTATACATAATTAAATTCAAAATTCTTGTCCATTCTTAATAGAACTACTTAAAAATCTGCCTTTATCTGATGTTAGCAAGTGGGTGAACATACCAGTTTAAAACTATCATTCACAGTCAATTCATGTAATTACAAGTTTGGCCAATTTCATCTTGTCTGATTATAGTTGCCTATACAGTTACACTGCAGATTTGAAAATACATCAGGTGACTCAATGAAGCATTTTGTGCATCCTTAGGTATGATTCTTCCATATGGCTAGGTAAATCCACCTAAATTTAACCAGTTAGGATGGGATGCCTTGAGAATTGTTTAAAGCAAAGCTGAGGAGCCTAAAAACAAGAATTCTCAAGGCAACAAAGAGACAGAAAAGCAAAGTTGGCCACTAGCACTGCTTAGGGAGTAGGTGCAGACTTACTATGCCCAATTGTCACATCTTCTCTTCTACCCTTTTGGCAGAGCATAAGTAAAGTTCTATGCTCTCTTCCTTTCCATATTCTGGAAGGTTCCTGCTGAATGATGCTCCACCCTACAGCTGTGCAATGCAGCAGTCTAGCTAGCAGCCGCTCTTCACTCAAGAATGAGAAGTAGATCAAGATTAGCTTCTCTGTATTAAATTTGGAGGATCATTTTTCTCTTAGCTCCAAACATTGACCTGCTTTCAGTGACGTATGCCCTGCGGATCATTGTGGCATCAGTGATAAGGTGTGACACTGAGTCAATGGCACCACTGCAAGGACACCACAACTTTGTTGTTATGCACATTAAGAAGCATTTGGTGGAAATTCAATATACAGTCTGGACCTAGAGAAAAGAGTCTCTCTGTTAGATAACTAAATCTTATTTTCAAGAAGAACCTCTGTCTTCTTGAACAATACTCAGAACAACTAAGACACTGAGAATAGTACCTAAGGAAAATAAATCAATGGCACAGATAAAAGCAACCTCAGATGTTAATACTATGTTTACTCATACTCAGTAATGGATCAGTCTGTTCATATACCTATTTAAGGGCGTGGCTTTTTCTTTAAGTTTATCAAGTGCAACATTAACTCATCATACATTCTTTTCAAGTTTATCTCACTCTTTAAAATTTCCAAGTTTACTAAAGCACAACAGAGAAGTGAAACTTTGAGTTGATTCATGTCTGTTTCTCAGACATCCACTTCTACCTCTCACACATTCATGTCTGTTTCTCTGGTATGTCAGCATTCCCAGACTGCATGCAGGTTTTCTAATCTTCAGAACTTACAAACTACATCCAACTCCCTCTGCTACTCGCCCCTCTACAAGTTTGACCAGCTTCCACAAAATTACAATTACAAACTACAGGTCTGATGTGCTTCACCAGGAACCCAGAGTTGAAGTGCAACTAGTCATTTTAGGTGGAGTCTGTCAAATTAGGTCAGGATGGCAAACGGGTTTCATTCAGCATACTGTTAGATCATGAGTGCCTAAACAGCTGAGTTGAGAAAAAGTCAGAGACCAAGTCCAAGTGCAGAGGAAATAAGTGCCAGTGTTAGTTCCCAGGAATAAGTTTTAAGGTTCTTTTTAGGAAGAACTGGAGTTTATCCCCATATGTTGAGGGAAAAACAATATTAGAGAAGAATGTGAAGGAAACCAAATTATTGAAGATTCTTATTAAAGACACTAAAAACTCTGGGAGACACATTGCCTCAGCCTCTATTTGCCTAATGGCAGGACATAAATCCTTTCCTGTTGATGAGAGCACATGCTTATGTGCTGAGAAAAGGCACCATCAACGACCAGAGAAATGTGGGAACAGCTTTTACTAGCTTTCCGCATATTCCTACCTAAAAAAGACTTCAGTCCTAAAAAAGACTGAAGTTTTTCTCTTCTTTATCTGGTAATTATGGGATGTATCGCTTTTTGTTAAAATGCTATTTAAGCAAGGCCCCTAAACCCCTGCCTTGAGAAGGGGGTACTTTTGAGCTGAGTCTTTTGCTGCATGATGGAGTTTTCTCTCTGACTTTTATTTTCAGGAGAGTGGTTCAACTAAGAATTTATGAGGGTTAAAAAAATTTATAAATTTTTTTCCTTCACTGTAAAAAAAAAAGTAGAAATATTGATAAAACTGGAAAATCTCCATTCAGTAACAGTGAATAAATAAGTGCTTCAGAAAGTAAGGATCATCAATGGGTATTTAAACCACTAGGTCAAAATTTGTTGGGGATCAGCACACGAAAATTGTGATAAAATATCACCCTAAAGTTTGCTTTACCAATATTGATGGCTGAAGATCTTTGTATAATGGAGAGATCTAGCAGTCATGACTTTTACCAAATAAGCAAATTAAACATCACTAAGAGTGGGATAACGTTCAGTGATGTTCCTCTTATTTGGATTTATTATAAAGGATTCAGCACCTTCCAGGAAGTATTCTTGCCCCCCCCAAAAAAAAAGTTTAACATGAACTCAATTAAGCTTTGAGGCAAGACACTCCATTTACAGGAAATACCAGAGGATAGAGGAACAAGTAAAAAGACACCGCCAGAAAACAGATCAATGAAGGAAGTGGTATGTCACAAGATAAATTCATTTAGTCTCTTAAGAAAAGTCAATACTTTTTTAAAAAGAAAGGATTGAGAATTTACCTAGATTAAAAGAGACAAACAAATAAAATGTGAAAAACTGCCAGTTGGAGAAAAATAGTTATAAAGATATTAATAGGACAATTGCAAGATTTGAATAAATACACAGTATAGATGCTTTAAGGAGATATTATTTTATTTATTTGCTATGGTTACATATGAATTTGCCATTATTAAGAGATGCTTGGTAAATATGTAGTGCTATCTATTTATAAGAAAAGTAATATTGGTGGTAATTATGTCAAAATATTAATTACTGAATTTTGGTGGTAAGTACAGAAGTGATCATGATTTGATTCTTTCAACTTTTTGTGTTTTTGAAAAAAAATAAAATAAAAAGTAAAAAATGAACAGAGAAATGTAACATCAGCTTCTTAAGCTGAATACAAAAGCCTTGAGCAGAAAAAAAATGTTTCAATTCATGGTGGCCTGTTATCTTCTCTGGAGAACACATTGCTCCATATATGGTGCTAGATTTCTTTGACCATTCTCTGTCCCTGATGACTACTTCCGGCCTTTTGCCAGTGATAAAATATTAGGGGCTTTGATCCTTGCCTCATTAAATAGAGAATATTCTCACTCCACTCTGACCTGTGCTGGGGCCAGTTTAAGGAGTAATCTGTCATAAGATCATTAATACAGCAACTGGCTAAGAAGGTGAAGATACTCATCCAAAATTAATTTCTGACCTTTTCCACAAGGACCTAGGAAGACATATTTTAATGTTCATAACTGGAGGAATAGCTCCACTTATATACTGTGTTTCCCAAATGTGGTAATTACAGAAACAGAGCCAAGAAGAAGGGATACAAGAACAATCCATGTTTCAGGAATCCTCTCACTAAGGGAATGCCTCAGGTTACATGTGAAGGATTCATCTGGGGAGAAGCAAAGGAGGCTACTCCTCAACAGCTCACGTATGGCTTCAGACAAATTAAAGTCTCAAAAATCTTGTAGAAACAGATTCTAGCTGCAAAGTATATTGGAAGACTTCCTGGCTGCAAAGTATATCAGAAGATTTCAAGCCACTGTTGGGGACAATGTCAAAGATTCAACCTTAATTCAGCACAGCAAATGCTATCTAGTAAATGAGACAATGCCTTAATCATGGTCAAAGGCAAAGATGAAGACAAAGCCAAACATTCAGCAAATGCCAGTAAACTCTGAGTCAGAAAGGCAAATCCTCAGATTCATGAGTAACCTTTACTGGGAACTCAGTGATGCCATTTTGAAGGTGAAATAGATATGATAAGAAATCCTCTGATCCTCAGAAAAACGCATTTAAAAAAGAAAACCAATACTTATCTGCCCTCCCCTTTCCTCTTTGCAATCTCCAAGGTGTAGAGAGCTCTGGGAGTACGTTTAGGGTTCAGTAAAGGTTCATGTTAATTTCCTTTTTAATTTCTCTCATTGTTTTTAAAACTTAACCTTTCCAATTATTGCTAATATGGAACAAAATTATGACTTCACAACATCTTTGCCACATAGCCAATGCAGCACATTTTGAGAGGGGACAAGAAGTCACAAAAATAATGGTTTGATTTATCTTATATGTTTTCTTCAATAGTACCATGGCCTTATCATCACTCTGTCCTTCTGTAGATCAAATGTAATACACTGATTTCCAGCTACGAGTTAATCACTAGACAAAATATAATCTATAGAAAGTGAACATATGTAAATTTAACCTAGTATATAAGAACTGTTCTATAAATGTTAATTTAAATTAAGTTCATTTAAATTAAACTTGAATTGGTTGAGAGAGTGGGTAAACAGGTCTTTGCTAATTCATGAGCTAGGGTTGGGCTGTAATTATGCAATATTCTCTACCTTATCAATTTGTTTTCAGGAATAAGAGATACTGTCCAAATAGTTCATTTAATTCATATGAACTGTACCTACTAATCCTTCACAGTAAACTGATGAAATACGTATTACATTCCCCACTGCAATTATGAGAAAATTGAGGCGTGGAAAAAAACATGGTTAGGCGACTTCCACGAGATTATACAGGTATGAACCGATAGAAGCAGAATTCTGATCCCAATCTTAGTGAACTCACATTAAGTTTCAAATTCTCCATTTATCAAACAATATTTCCTCAGAGATATTTTATAGTGTCTTAATCCTACCATGATAAAAGGGCACTACAGTATCATCCATTAATATTAGCTTATCACACTAGCTGCAAATGCTTAGTGAAAGCAGGTGTGGGAGAGCTAAGTGTTGCTCCTGAGTAGAGATTTCAGAAGGATCTAGATATACATAGGTGGAAACATTAGGAAGTTTTTTTCAGAATAAAGTCTTGGAAGTTTTTGAGTTGAATATTGGGGGAAAGGGAGTGAGGAAGGTGGTGGTAATGAGGATGAAAGACAGAAAGTCATGGGAAAAATGCAATGCAGCCTAAAGACAGAGCTTACATTTTTGCTTATTTTCATATTTTTTAGCCTGAACTCTGATTAGACTCATGGAGCATCAACCAGATCATCGCTACTGTCACCAAATTGTGTCTTTTTATATTATAAAAGTTGGCCAAACTCATTTAAAATTTTAAAAAATGCAGCACTTAGAAAAATATGAAGAAAAAATATATATTCTCTGCCAAAATATGACAACTGTTAACATTTTGCTTTATTTCCTTCCAGCTTTCTTCCCCCTATGCTTATAATTTGGAAATTTTGAAAAACAGTTGAAATGATAAAACATGCACACATTTGAATCTTGTTTTATGTTACATTATAAGCATTCCCCATGTTATTTCTCTATAGGATTTAACAGTGTAAAATCATTGCCAAGTTACATGCGCGCGCGCGCGCGCGCGCACACACACACACACACACACACACACACAACTTGCTTCTTTCTTTTTTACTCATTCTCTGTTGGTTTTGGTTTTTGTTTTCTTCTCTCCCAAACTAGCAGTTGGGACATTATAAAGTATTAAGAAAACAGTCTGTATCACGAGGGCCCTGGGAAGAGGGTCACAATCTCAAAATCTATGACTCTTTTGTGAAAAAGATCACTTTCACGACTACCCATTTTTCTTTACCTCACTCTTCTATAGGCTAACCTGGGAAAAAAACAAAAGGAAGAATAACATAAAATTAAAATTTCTGAGATCATAACTCTGGCATATTGCATTTGGCTTCCTCTAGGGGAAGAATACATTATTCATTCTACTAAAACCACGAGGGACGTCTGGGCCATAATCCTCTGGAATATAAACAGCAGGTCAAAATATTATAACTCAATCAGTATTCAATCTTTGAAATAAGAGAGGATTATAAATCCATTCTGATATTAGTACTGTATTGCAAAAGTCACCTCCAATTATCTATTTACAATCCAATTGTTTCTCATTATAGGTGAATACTGAATAAATAAATAGGCACAATACAACAGTAAGAACTGTGTTGCTTCAGACACACTGGAAAAGGTGATTTCAATATTGAAAAAGAGCTAAAATCCATTGATTGAAATAAAACATTTACCTTAAATGTAGCATAGGTCTTGAAACAGAAATCAACATTATTGACATGTTTTATTGCCATTGTTTGATTTTTGTTTCTTTTTGTTTTTGCCTTTTGGTAATGACACAAAGTTAATGCAAAATATTCAGATTTTACTCTTGCCTCTTTAGAATATATGAAAGAGATGTTTAACTCTTTTAATTATACAACAAAACTAAGAGATGTAAAATTATCAGGGTTTTCTACAAATTAATATTGGAAGGTTCATCCCCATAAACATAAATGTGGAAAAAGAGAGTGTCATTACATGTATCCAAATGCATTATATGAACATGTAAATTTATAAAACAGTTTAGAAATGCTCACTCATTTTGTGAAGGTCTATATTTTCTAAAAAGATAATATTTCTTTAGATATTTATTTCCATTAGAAAATGTAAAATATAATACAATACATAAAAGTGTTCAGTATGAATTTCAAAAACATGCCTATGGAAATAAAGAAGGATATATGTGCAGTTTATTTAACGTTATGCAGCCTGGATAAACTTCTAGAGCTCTGTTCATATAACCCAGTGACTCCACTAGAAAACATTAATTTTAACTCTTTATTATGCCCGTAAATTCCAACGTATGATATTAATGGCCAAAATATGGTCCATAGAATGCAGCCCTATGCAAGAAATGCCAGGTGCCCACTCAGAATATACTGAGGGCATGGTCTAGTCCAGAATATTTTTTTGTTCACCTCTACTTGTAGCATACTTCTGTGATCCATTAATATCCACAATGAATCAGTAACCTAAGAACACTAACCATAAACCCAGTGGTTGTCACCATTCAAGTGTGTGTGAGTAGTAGTGTTTAATGGTGAAAGAGGGAAAAAGGGATGTATCAAAATCAGGTATGGACCTTAAAAAGTTTTCTAGCCCTTGTTCCCTTGCTTTATTTTGGCAGGTAAGGTAGAAGGGGTCATGAATACCGACTGCACTGATATTGTTAAAAGCCTCATAGATAATTATGATTAATTTCCTAAAAGTATGACTGCCTTAAACATATAATAAAATGCATGTGAACTAGTCTTTAGTAATTGAGTTTAAGATAATGCGCTTGTATTACAAACTCTAAGTCTTACTAGCTGTGAAACCTTGACCATATTTCTTAATATCTTTATGCCTTGGTTTCTTATCTGTAAAATAAAAGTGCTTTTTACTTTTGAGATTTTTAGAATTAAATATATGTATGTTTAGAAACACAGAACAAGGCTTAGCACACAGTTTGTGTACCATTTATATACTTTTTTATATTATTATTTTTAATTTTACAAAATGTTCATTAGGTAGTGAAGAAAGGAAAAGGTCAGGTTCCTTTCAAAATTGGCCGTCCGTCAAATGTAAATCTTTAGTTGAAACTGCTTTAACAGGTGTGAGATGCAAAATCCTCCCAAGCACCCTGTCCTAGATGTCTCATTCACACCACAGGCTGAGCTCTGCCTCCACCTAACGACATTTACCTAGTTTTCCAAGCCAGTGACCCGTAAATTTCCTGCACTCTTCCTTCTCTTCCAAATTACAATATTTAATGTTATCAGGCTCTCTTGATTCTGGATTCCAAATATCTCCTGAATTTATTATACCCTCTTTACTTTTTCTGCTACCACAGTGTTAGGTCATCATTTTTCTCATTTGAATTTCAGTTTTGTCTTTTCACCTAGTGTTTTTTCCATGACTACACGAACCCTTGTTTAATCAGTGTTTGTCAGGGGCTGTGGAAAGGAGGAAGAGTTAACTACAAAGGGGTAACATAAGGAAATGCTAGGAAGGTGTTAGGACTGATCAGTATCTTGATTGTGGGTATAGTTAGCATGACTGCATGCATTCATCAAACAGTACACCAAATAGAACAAATTTTACTGTAGGCAAAATTTAGAAAGCAGAAAAAAAATAAAAATAAAAACCCAAAATTACTTCTCTTAATTTCTCCAATGCTTATACAACAAAGAACAACATCTGAGTGTGGCCTAGCAGGGCTTTTATCATCTGGCTTCTCCTGGTACATCTTGTACCAGTCTCTGCATAGAATTTTCTCTGCACAGAATTGCACTGGTCTTCATTCTATACCTTCAATGCAAATCTTTTCATCCTAGAATTTTCATGTCTGTTCAGAACGTTCTTCTCTGCTTCCTTCCACCTTCTACCTAGTTAACTGTGACACAACCATTAGACTGCAGTTCAAATGTCACATCCTTGAGGACACCATGCAAATAAATCTCCAGCGATATAACATGAAGAATAATTTTTGGCCCCAGTGGGGAAAAGCAATAAACAAAAGTGAAATGAGGGGCAAGTGAAGAGGTGTTACAGAAAGAATGGACTATCTAGAATGTTTTATGTAAGATATACATCAGTAGCCAACATGGTTAGAACTTTTTTTATCCTAAAAAAAAGTGCTGGCTTTCTCTGGACTTTTATCAATCCGAATGGCACTTTGTGTTACTCTTCATAGGAATTATCACAGTGTGTAAGCATATAATCTATCTATGCATGTGTGTGCACACACGTGTGTGTAACGGCCCATTTCCACCATGATATCACAAGCTCTATAAAAGCAGGGATAATAAATAGATATTGCCCCACTATTAAGTTCTTCCAGTTTCTATCACAGAGCTTAATCAAATACATAATAAATAATGGAATGAATGAATTGTGAGTGATGTTTCTAGAAAATTAGTACAAAGCCAAAATACTATTCACTGACTTCCCTTGGCCTTCTTCAGCTTTTCAATCAGAACCTCCCCAATGCTTAGTGCCCTAACAGCCTCCAGACATCTACCTTGTTTTTCCCTCTGCATGCTATTTTTCTTTCTTTCTTTTTTTTTTATACTGTATCAATAGAAATACCAGGTTTAACAAGCACAAAGCCAAGAAAACCAATGATGCCAGATACTGAATTTCTATAGCACTGACCTTTGAACACCCTAGCAGGAATAAACTGGTGAGTGCAGATACCATGCAGTGCAAGCTATTTTTCTTTAACCCTTAATGTAAGCTGAAAATGACCCTCCCCCAATGATAACCACACCCTAATCTCTAGTATCTGTAAATGTAACTTAATACAGGAGAGAGAGAGAGAGAGAGAGAGAGGAAAAAGAAAGAAAGAGAGAGAGAAGGTAGGAGAGAGGAAGACAAAGAAGGAGGAAGGGAGAAAGGAAGGGAGGAAGAGAGGAACGAATGAAGGAAAGGAAGGAGGGAAGGGAGGGAGGAAAGGACAGAGGGAAGGAGGGAGGATGGATGGAGGGAGGGAGGAAGGAAGGAAGGAAGGAAGGAAAGAGGGACGGAAGGAAGTCTTTGCAGCCCTAAGTTAAAGGTTTTGAGATGAAACTATTCTGATTTATCCCAGTGGGCCCTAAATGCAGCTGCGTGCACCCTTACAAGAGGGAGGAAGAGGGAAATTTCACACACCCAGAGAAGACCATGTGAAGACCATGTGAAGACCATGTGAATACAGAGGTAGGGACTGAAGTGATGCAGCTATAAGTCAAGGAATCCCGCAGCCATATAAGGCCAGAAGAAGCAAAAAAATATTTTCCAGAACTGCCCGAGAGGCTGTGCAGCCCTGCCACCATCTTGATTTTAGCACAGTCATACTGATTTTGGAATTCTAGCTCCCAGAACTGGGAAAAAATAGATTTATGTTGTTTTAAGCTACCCAGTTCATGGTAAATTTGTTACAGCAGCCATCAGAAACTAATAGAGCTCCCAGTCCCATACTTCCCCAAACTTTGTACTTCTGGCTGTTTCAAGACCCAGGTAATTGTTACTTCTACTACTTATACACTCCCTCCTTTCCTCTTTTCCACCTTTAAGATGCAGTTCTCATCTCTTCCCACAGTATCCCATTTTAGCCTGTACCCTAGTATCTTGAAATTGTCCCTTTGTCTGTCTGCCCCCTTCCTCAATATGAAAGTGCCTTGAGTGTAGCAACTCCATGTTATCTCTTTCTCCAGTGGCCAGCAATTTCTAATGCACAGGAGGAAATTTCATAGATGCTGAGAGATAGAATTCTAATATAACTTCTCTAAAGAGACTGGGAACAACTGTATAGAAAATTTCATTCTCCACAAAACTACCTTTGAGAGAAAAAAAATCAGCATTAAAGGATGAATTTATTTGATCTATGAGACACCTCAGTATAATGGAAAGAACATGGCTTCTAAATTTAAGCAGATCTGAGTTTTAAACTTGACTCAATTAGAAATTGCATGATCTTGGAAAAATTATTCCCCAGCTTATATGAGAACACTAATTCTTATATTACTGTATTACAGTAAATATTGCTTGAAATAGCTCATAAGAATAATTTTAAAAATTGCTTGGTGTCTAATAAGTTATTCTTAATAAGCCCAATAACATATTTCTGTCCTCTTACTTCTTGTTAGCTTTCAAAATGAATCTTGCTTAAAAGTGATTTATTCAGAGAGACAACTTTAACTAAACTATCTAAATTAGCATTTCTCTGGCTCCCTACTTCCCTGGCACTTTCTCATCATTCAGCCCATTTTATAGCTCTTACCTAATTTGAATTACTTTTGTGTGTGTGTGTGTGTGTGTGTGTGTGTGTGTGTGTGTGTGTGTGTGTATTGTCTGCCCTCCCTCCCTAGACAGAAGTTCCATGAGGACAGAGACTTTTCTGCCTGTTTTCATGTGTGCATCCTCAGACTCTAGGAGTACCAAATAAATATGCTTGGATCAATATGTGATTTGGAATGGGTAGATGAATTTTTTTCAGTTAGTTGTTCATACCCCTACTTCAGTTTACTGTAAAAAACCAACTTAATAATTTGAAAGGTTCTAATTGAAGTCTACCATTGTGTTATTACAGCACTAAGCCCAGAAATGAACAACGGAAATGAAAAATTTATTTTATAAAAATAAAAAAATGAAACCAATGGGTACTATAAAGGTAATTTAAAGTTATGACTGCATCCCCATCATACACGATCTTAACTATCAACATCACAGACATTTATGATCATATCTATGCAAAATCCAGATTATACTAATCTTTGATAAATGCCAGATGTTCGCTGATACTTCAAACACATGATCATCAGTATAATAAAATACACGACTTCATTTTGCCTTTCTAACAAATGGGCTCCATGTTTTATGAAATCCTCTCATTTTGTCAAATAGCCAGCTCTACTCCTCCCTAAAATTAAAAATATATATAACAATGTTTCTACAAACTCAGATAAAATTCCATTTTATTCCTAAATCATTAAAAAATTTTAAACTTCCTAGAGATTTTTTTTAACAACTATTATTCCCATAACTCCTATATATGTTGCATGGGACGTTTTGTAAAGAGTAGCTCAATCATTAGGGACCAGGGTATTCTAAGTTAATGGAAATGTAATTTCCCTTGGCTAAATTATAGAAATTTAAGCTATAATGTATTTATTTTTCCAAACAAATGTTGACAACATTTTACCTTTATTATTGTGATTTGCTCTCAGATGCTTTCTTCTCCTTTACGCACAGAAAATACTAGCTAAATACCCTGATGATTCTGAAAAGTAGTTTACCTTATATTTCTTTTAGCTTTGTTAACTATTCCCTTCAAACTAAGGGAAAGGAGAAAAAAACATGACACAGAGTAGCTTTTTAAAAACTTTTAGACTATTTCATGTTTAGGACAACGAGAGTATGTCCAAAAGAGAAAGTAAGAAAATGAGGAAGAGTTGAAGATGTGGCACCCAGAGGGCAAAGGTGGGGAGAGGCACAATCTTGTACAATAAATGTGGGACTTGAAGCCACACACAACCACGTTTTAATCCTGCCTATGCTGATTATTCATTATGTAACTCTGGGCATTTAGCCCTCTGACAAGCAGATTTCTCTTCTGAAAAACTGAACAATAATCATAGAAAGGTTCTCGTCAAATACTGGATCTCCTCTTCCAGTCCTACGTTTGCAGTAGTTTTGCCTACTTCACCATTGGGAGCTTGGTGCCCCTCTGCAAGAATTCTCAGGGACTTAAAAGGTACATCTTAATTTCTTTTCTGGACTCTTTGTCTCACACCTCCTAGATTTATTGAAATTCAATGACCTGCTACTTAAAGGCCACCTGAGCTTAGCCCTCATGATTTCTCCCTTAGCTCACGTCAAAGATCTAGATCTCTGATGCTCAACTCTAATTCTGAAGGTACATCTGCCCTTTTACCTAGCTTATACCCTTCCTGTTAGTGGTTTTTTTTGTTTTACACCATTGCCTGTAGTCAGAATTCAGCTCTTCCCAGTCTTACAGGAAGGTAGGCTAGGATTATTTACTTCTCAGCTTAGAATAAATACTTCCATTTACCAAACGTTTAATGGGTCCTATTACCCACCAGTCATTGATCTGAGCACAAGAAATGCAGAGATGAACAAAACTGGTCAAGGCCTTGCCCTCAGGAAACTTTGCTTACATTTCTTGGTGAAAGATAAAAATATAAATAAATATATTGTTAAACAGTGATATAAAAAAATAAGTTGCATACGGGAATAGAGAATGTAAGGGTGGTGCTGTTTTAGACTGGGTTACCTGCAAAAGCCCCTCCACGAGACATGATGGGAAGAAACACCATGAAAATGTCTGGAGGAGAAGCATCCAGGATGAGGAAAGGCCACTTCCATCATACACACTCACCATTGTGGAATGCATTGTTTTCTCATTCTCCCGCATATCCTATCTTGGGTAATGCTGCAGTTGCCTTTTTCTATAAATGGGATTCTGAGTTCTGCTTGAGAAAAATCACAAAGCTGGATTGACTGGCTCTACTTCAAATTATTACGGAGGGTGTCTGGAAAGTCTGGCAAGCCTGGTACAGAGTAGGCATACAACACATTTTTTGCTGAATGAATGAATTTTATGGAATTCTATGCCTGAACATACTTTTCCCCAAAACAACTGTTATCATAAATCTTTTTATAAACTCAAACTAAGAGCATTCACTGAGGATTCAGATCTCTGAATTTCCATTTTACCTCTACATTTTTTTTAATATTATAGAAGTTAAGTATCTCTATACACATTAAAGAAGAAGAAAGAGGAAACTTTGAGAGGCACTTTTCCAAAACCAGAGAGTATTATTGAAAATTATTCAAGTTAAGTTTTGAATAAAATCCCCTGAGGTTCCTGTAAAATCTCTGCTGAATAAGTTCACAATTCTGAGAGTCCCATTTTTAGTATAATCTTCTCTTGGCTTACTTGATAATTCAGCACTCTGAAATAGGAGGGTGTGAAGATTAAGCAAAAAAGTCCTACTTGAGCAAAGTCCCTAACTGTGGATTTTAAGAATAAAAAGTCTGGGGAAAAAAGTTACTCTTTGTTACAAGTTAAGTTTGGAAAAAGTTCTTCCCCGTCCCTGTGTTTATGGCAGTGAAGTCTGGAACTGCTGAGCAGTTCAGGATCATCAACCGCATGATTAAACCAAATTGCCTCCAAACTAATGCAGCCACTAACACTTCTTCAGCAAAGTGCTTTCTAATTATTTAGAAAACTGATGGGATCACTGTAAACCAAAGTGATTCCAGAGCAAAAGAAATTCAGAAGAAGTAATAGGCTTCAGTCTTTCTTCCTCATTAAGGTCCTCAGTGGAAATCTGATGCTAGGAAAAATAATTTAAGAGCCTTTTGTTTTCTCCCTGATCATTTTTCCTGATACTTACAATGGTGTATTCACGTTCATGGCACATCATAGGTCAACTTCATATGGAAAATGAACCTTTCATGAATAGGACATATGCTTGAAACTATTTTCCTAGCCCTGTACTAGAAGGAATCAGAGGCACTATAGTCTATGGCACTATGACATTTCTTTGGATAAAAATTTTGGTCCAAATGTTTCAGAAGGAAGCTAAGACAAGTGGAGAAGATATCTCTGATGTCTCCCTCCTCCTTACCCCAATACCTGTCATAGACTTCAAGTCATCCCTGCCAAGATTCATGGTTAATAATGTGACAAAGGCATGCATTTTCAGGATAAACAGTATTCAGAGGTATATCTTTGAGACCTGGATTGAAGCTTTGTTAATTCATCCATTTATTCATTTACTCCATAAGCATTTCCTGTGTACCTACTCTAGGCACCGTACTAAGCACTGAAGAATTTGAGCAGAAAGCAATTTTATGCCTTCCTTTAAGAACCCATAATCTGAAGGTAAGACGGAATTATGAATAATGGAAATACTATGATGTTAAATTCTATTTTAGAAATTTTAACACGGTGTTGAGAGAACACAGAGGAAAAACTAATTTCCTTAGAAACCACTTAATACTTTTGCTGGGAGCTAACATTTGATTCAGACACGGAAGCTCTGGGCTAGATATACACATGAGGCAGTGTGCTTATATGGCCAAAATATTAGCCCATTCCTCTCATGTTGGGCTAATGCATACAATTAGACATCTGCTTTGACTTTCTGGGGAACTGAAAATATACTTGGAGCTCAGCTGAAATATATGGCTTCCCAATACTTTCTAACCTCCTTAGATTCACTCTACTCTCCTATCAATTTATAGCTAAGTTCCTCCAGAGAGATCACAAACCTCTTAAACGCTGACACATTGTAAAGCTGTTATCAATGTGACCACAATGCATGTAGTGTTTCTCCTTGCCCCACTAACCAGATTAGCCTTTCCTAGATATACATATAGGTGCCGGCTCAAAGGCACACACGCTAGCTGAAACCTAGCTTAGGTTCATTATCCCCTTTTGTATGCTCTATACATTGTATTGTGAAGTAGGCAAACATCCACTCTTATTTTCACTTTGGGAACCATCCCTATATTCCATTTAAGTCCTTATACTGTTCCCTATGAACTGAGCCCCTTCCTTCCTGTGTACCAGCTGTACTCGGAAATCTAACATCTCTGACAGTAGATTTACACATGATGAGATATACATCTAGAATATCATAAAAAGTCACCATGCTATTTTCAACAAACAGCATTAATAAAGGGACCCCACACATAAGATATTGAGGTGGGTCATAGGCTTACAGAACAAAGAGGCTCAGAAATATTATGCTTTGTCCAAGGTTGTGCTTGTATTAGGACTTAAAATCAACCCTCTAACTCATCTCTTCTATCTCAAAATTCAGTTGACTTTCACCTCAACATAGTTGCCACACAACGTGGGAGAGGAGAAGTCTGGTCCATCTTTCCCAGGATGGGTAGTAGAGTTCAACTTGTTCAGGTTATAGCCTTAGAATTAAAAAAATAAAAACTGAAAAATGAAAGACAGTTTATAATCAAAATCTAAATTAAAAGCAAAGGCGAAAAGTAAAGATTGGGGCTAGATGATTAACATAGGCGGGGCTAAAACTTACAAGTAAAGAACACAGAATGTGAAGAGGATCACAGTACCAAGGACTGAATGTTTGAGGCAGTCCTCAAACGTCACGTAACAGTGCCACCTGAAGGTATGAAATATTAAAGTCATGCTTAGCCATTCCCCCAAAAGCAAGTTTTAAAATCAAATATAACTGGGATGAAATATGATATTTTCTACTTGTTATCCATAAATGAAGGTATTCAAGAAAGCAAGGCAAGAAATACATATTTGTTAGAACTTTTAGCTATAACATGAGATGACAAAACTTATGAGTGCTTTGAATTATTATTTTAATTTGAATAAGCGGGGAGAATAGCATTTCATATGTAAGGAATCACATGGGTAAAGACTGTTTTAGAATAGTTAAATAAAACAGAATATAAATTTATACATGTGTGCCTGTTTTAATTTGGGTTAATATCCACTAACTTTGAAATAATTATTAGCATACTTGTGAATTGTATCTCCATTGTCAATTTAAAACATCTGTTTATTTAAAATGAGATCGTTTTGTTTATTAGTTATTACTGACTATCAAAAAAGAGATAGTGCACTTGAATATCCTCAAGTATGTATAAATTGTACATGTATTACCTAGCAGGGGTCCATCCTCAATCAATATTTTCTCAGAATGACATTCCTCAGGAAGGAAGAAGATTTTAGTTAAGCTAACAAATTATTATGTTTCACAGGAGAACTTCAGACAGGACCCTCATTAACGAATTGGCTGATAGCAGTTCCTTGTTTACAAGTCATGGCATATACTCACTTATTATAACAGTGGGAAGCAGGCATGCAAAGAGCAGCTCAAGAAAAAGGGTGTAAAGAGAAAAGAGTGCAGTGTAAAAGATGAAACCAGACAAAGGAGAATAGTTATGTCAACGTTACGGCTAGAAACAACCTAAGAGGCTCCATGTCATACAATAGGACTCTGCCTGCATTGCATAAAAGGAGAATGATTCAAAGAGAAGAAAATCTTTTTTCTTGTAATCATGAAAGCCATTTACAGCTACTTTGATTCATTTCATGGTCTTAGGGACAATTATTTGGCTTTCATTGCTAAAGGTTCTCTTTAAAACAAAGGACTTAAGAGTAAAAAATTCATTTATTTCCTAGCAGCTCTATACATTAATTTGGAGTGTGCTTTGTTCTATTAGGTGTAATTTCAAATTACTTCCAATCCACTGTAATGCCGCTTTTGCAATTGATATGTACGTTTCATTCATTTTTTGCTACTCTGTCAAATAAATACAGAAAAGTTATTTCTTGGTCATATATAATGATAGTAGTGTTTAGGAAAATAATTAAATGATACCATAGCTGCTATTTAATTATACTGGCTCTGCTAGGCTTAATAAGATTAAGTTACTTTCCTTTTTCACAATTCACTTTGTATTTCTGTCACTAATTCTATCAATTCATTTCAGATTCTTTCCTAGGTGTTTCTCAATATTTTGTCTTCTCTGCTCATATCCCTTAAAGAAAGCATGTGACCATAATGGAAATCCATTTTTTTAGTGTTACAGATTAGAAAAAGAATGAGAAATACATGCTGAGTTGGGTCATTTGCACTTAACTCTGGATACTAATATCAATATTGATAGATTCTGGAATGATAATACTTATTTACCAAATTAGGAAAGAGAAAAAAATAGTCTCTACATAGACTTGGCCAGTTCTCTCATATATAACCCTTCGCTTGCCAACATTTAAATCATTTTGAGGAACTCACTCAGTTGGATGGGAAGGTCCTCCCCAAGCTCCAGGAAGGCCAGGTCGCAGAACCACAATTTTAAATGTAAATGTCAAGTTTCACTCTCCACACAGCCCTATTTAATTAGTTTCCTAAGGTGATTTATAGTTTTTCTCTAAGATTTGAAGTTGAGAGAGATCTACACATATTACCCTGCATCTTCGAGAAATTAGATTATGCAACATTAGGCAATTGTATTATTCACCACACTGGGCTTCTAATCCAGATCATCCATTAAGTATTTTGGAGAATTTTTTTTTCTGCATTGCTTTTTTTTTGTAATTCACATTAATCAAAGAATGGCTCAATACTGTTAAGTTTAGGTTGGGTCACCATAATTACTGATTTCAGTTTACATTGAAAAACAGATTTCAACTGAATTTCTGGAATATACTTAGCATCAACAGTATAGAAGCACAAACTGTTAAATATACATAATATATAATAACATTATGAAGTCACTAAATGTATATGTATATATGACTTACTGGAAGGCTCTGTAGATTCAACTTTTTGTTCCACTAGCCCCACAGAAAGTATTCTTTCAGGATAACCTCACACAAGACAGAATTAAATTGTAGTGAAGAAAATCCTTTTACTGAAAGAAATTCTGAGAAGTTGTGTGTATGTGTGTGTGTTGAGGCGTGGGAAGGAAGTAGAAAGAAGTTACTTTGTTCTTCCTCACAATACTTATAAAGAATTTGTGTTTCTTTCCGGGAACAACATCCTTTTAAAGCCCTGTGATAAAAATATTGGTGATCAAGGATGCTGAATTTATAGCGATTGCTTAGTTGAAGTAGTTCTTTTGTGTTTTGCAATGTTTCTTTGAGACCCGTAAAAAGAGTACAGTGCCCTTAAACACATAGAGAGTTGCTTGAAAATGATTCATCTTCTTAATTTCTGCTTAAATAAAATTCATTATCAAAATTTGGAAATGATTCTAGTGCAGGAGTATTAGTTTCAGCAAGGCTGCTTCAACCCTATTTCAAGCTTCTCTGGACTTAAACTATAAGAGATTCATTATCAGAGTCCTTTCTAATTCAGATGAGCTCTCTGGCAGGTTACTGCCAAATATTACTCCAGTTCATTCACTGTAGCTCTTCTTATATCTTCATATAACTTTGAAGTTCCTTTTGGAAATAAAAGTTTATCTTCACATGAAACTCAGAAAATTTTTTATAGATGTGAAACAAAGAGCTTGAGATTGCAGTCATTTATTTTAGAATCTCTAAACCTTCTATTCATAAAGCTATCCTTAAATTTTTAATAGGAATAAGGTTGTATCTTGTTTACCAATATAGTAAATGATAAATGGTTATTGAATAAATAAAGAAATGATTCAATGAAAAAATACAAAACGTAAACAGTAAATTGTCAGCATTTTTCTCTTTTGGTTTGCTAAGTTCCTTGTCTGAGAAGGCCAGTCATATCATTAATTTCAAATGCACTGAAGTTTGATATATGTTACAGAGCAGTGTTTCCCAAATAAGATTTTCCAAAGGTGGTAATAGGTATGCAAAACAGATATGTAAGATGATAATAGGCATATAAAAAATTTCCAGTTAAATAATATTTGAGAAATTGTACAGAATATATTCCTCCACCCCTCTTTAATTTCAAAGGCCATGATAATTTATGTGATAGAGAAGCCTGCTTAATTTCCTTTAACACATCATTTCTCAAAAATATTTTACCATAGAACCCTGTGAATATCTCCTAGTACATATTCATTCATGGAGCATTGTTTTGAAAAGAATGCTACATGGGATTTCTTCCAAGTTTCACCCATGAGTTTCCTAAATACCGTATCTTAAGCCAAATTATTTTAAGAATTTTTTTAAAAAGTATTTTTAAAAATTTCTGACAGCATAAAGCATCTTCTTATATCTGGGACATCAGTAGGAACTGTCAAATGATCTCATTAAAACAGCAAAATGTGACATGCATAAAAAGTAGTAAAATACTAAGTGATGAGGTTAGAAATAATAATTATACTCATAGGCCATAGTGATTTCTTGACTGATGGATTGATTCACTTAATGCATTTATTCAAAATTACCTATGTGGCAGCTACTGTGTTGGGTGATTTTTTATATTTAAATTATGAGCATTGCCAGCATGCCAGCCATTGCTCAAGATCATGGAATGGCTAACTATGGCCCTCTGAGCAAATATGGGCCATTGTCTATTGTAAATAAAGTTTTACTGGAACACAGCCATGGTGGTTTATTTACATGTTGCTCATGGTTGCTTTTGCACTAAAACAACAGGTGTTGAGTAGTTACAACAGAAACCATCCGATCTGCGACGTCTAAGATATTTACTATCCAGCCTTATACAGAAAAAGTTCACCACTTGTCTTAGATCATCTGCATGTTAAGTCAAATGATCCTTGCAACAAGACTTTGAAGAATGTACTGCTCTCCTTGTTTCAGACATTAAGAAGTTACATTAGAGAATAGGGTGAGTGATTTGCCTTGTTTTACTTAGGCAGTAGGTAATATATCTGGGATTTAAATCCACCTGATAGAGCGAGGCATGGTGGTGCACTCCTGTAGTTTTAGGTACTCAGCAGGAGAAGATTTCCAACCTGGGCAACACAGCAAAACTGGCTCAAACAAGACAAAACTAAACTAAGTCCACCTGACCAACAATAAATTCCCTTAGCTTTCTTCTGTACTTTAGGCATAATAATGGGGTACTCAAGACATTAATTTTGGGGGAGTGGAAGAATCAACCATTTCTAAAATATCTTTTATTTATCTGAGTAAACAGTAAATTCTATTTTATAAATTAGTCTACTATTTGCATGGATCTCATTAGCATATTTCAAAACAGTGCACTTGTGTTCATTTTTGAGTATCTGCCTCTCCATCACAGGCATCACTGTGACTAAATAGCGCCTCTGTTTCAATGCCTAATAGTTCTCCCTCCCTGGACTATTCCTCATGCAGACCACATTTTGTGAAACATTGCTCTGTTATACAAAAATAAAACATTCCTATTTTTGACATATGATTCATTTTTTATTCTTATTAAAAACTGAAAAACTACTTCTCTTTGATAGCCTTTAATTTAACTTAGCATTTGATTTATTTGTTTGATTAAATATCTTGATCTTTAGAGTATTGTTTTGGTTGATTCATCTAAAAAGGGGTATTTTACTATTTAATCTTCATACATACGGTTCATTTTCTTTTGATTTTGCTTTTTCATATTGAAGGTGGAAAAAAAAGCTTTTGTTTTGATCCACTGGGTGTATGTTTTGGTCTCTGGAGAACACAACAGATTTAGCCATTTCTAAAATGAAACAAAGAGGAAAGTCAATACGAAGAGGTTCAGAGAAACTTCTCAATTCTAATCAAGTCACTTTAACAAAAATCTATGGAACACCTAAGAGAGCTGTGGTGCTATATATGGAAAACAAGACAGCGCCTGCCTGAAGGAACCAATACTTTCCCATGGGGCAGACCTGATATACACATTGGAGAAGAAAATAGAGGTGGCAGAAGGAGCTTCTTCATAAATGTTATGGGATATCACCTATTTTTCCTTCAGTCTGAAGATGTATTTTATTTAAACGCAGTAGTAATAGCAAAGAGAACCTAACACAAAGATCAATCACCACATTGATGCCAAACAAAAATGTCCATGACTCTGACCTCAATACAATCTAATGGCCTGCACTCTTTAGTCAGTAGTTTTTATTTATTCCTTTTAAGTCAGTATTTATTTAACTAGCTATATAATGTCATACTTATTAATAATTAGTAGGTATTTTTGATTGGTCTAGAATAAACTATTCGAAGAAATAGAAAAAATATAGAAACTTACACCTTGAAGAAACCCTATCAACGATTCACTCACTCAACACATACTTATTCCATGCCTATTATATGTCAGGCACTGTGCATGACTCCATGGAACACATCAATATGATCCTATCTCCACTGGCTGGAAAATTTTCTGCCTTGTGAGAGACATAAAAGTGTTACAAAGATGTAACAAGATGAAAAATAAACTCTTAACAGCTGACACGTAATAGTTCCTTTTGGGAAGAGAACTGTTTTTTAAAATATGCCTTAATAGGCCACTTTGTATAGAGGATGAGCCCTAAATCATAGGTGTTTTAGAAGCCTGGGTAACTAAGCCTAAAGTTAAATTGCATTTAGAAGTGCAAGAACCAAAGGAAGTGGCTCACTCAGAAGAAAGTAGAAATGTGGTTGCTACATATAGAGGAAATTCATCAGGAACTTTTAGTTGTGGAATAGCCAAAATCATAAGCATAGGATGTCTAATATGTAATCTTAAGTTGAGTCTGTGTCTTGGGGAAATGAGAACCCTCCTTATGACCTGCCACATCTTTAGTGAGTTCTTGTTGCTGCTATTTGGTTCACTTTCTGTTACTGTTTTGATTGACTGATCAATTGATTAATTTCTGTGGAAAATGAGACAGGGCCAAGTTACATATTTAAACTAAATGTTATTTAGAAAAAAGACAGCTTTCATGACTCCAGTGCCAGAAATGACCAAAAAATAGAAGCTTCCCGGAAATATATCAAAATCTGGGGGAGTTTGGAAAGGAGCTTTCATTTTGTACAGGGCTATAGGACACAGAAAGTTCAAGAAAGAAGAGCTTATTTAATTGTTTTCTGAGTAATACAAAACCTAAAATGCAACTGGAAAGCAGTGTTCCCCCTGCAGATATACACACACACACATATGTACATGACACATACAAACTTACAAATATTAACAGATTGCTAGAAAACATTATGCACATTATGAAAAAATAATACATTCTGTTCTCCTGGAGAATCCTGGAAGGTTTACCAAAAGAGTAGACAGAGATATAAAGTCCATTTCATGAAGAACAATGAATAGCATTATGGAAATATAGTATGCACATGAAACAGTAATTCAGTCTTGCTGGACCAAGAGATGCTTAAACGTAAGTCAGAAAATAATACTAGAAAGAAATGGTTGTGACCTAATAACCAAATGGCTTGGATTCTAGACTATGGAGTTTGCACTTTAGACAGTGAAAAGAAAGTGCAGAGTTTCTAACAGGAAGTGATGTGACAAAAATGTTGATATAAACTAATAGTAATAGTTTATGATAGTTAGAGGCTGCAGGAGGGAAAAAAACAGTAGACAGATGAGAAAGAATGATGATCAATATGACAGCAGTTGTATTTGGAATGAAGATCATAATGGGTACAAGAGACACAATGGAGAGAACAGTGGACTCTGTTAATTTGGGGAGATAAACATCTGAATACTCTGCTTTAATTTTGGTAATACCTATTGTATGAATTTTGTTGTGAACTAAGATTTCACCCCCCACTATGGAACTTCACCTTTGTTTTTTGTCCCTGGTTCAGAGCAAAGACACTGACCAAGATTCAACTAATATAATATTTTCTCTGAGGACTTCCAATAGGTGACCCTATAACCCAAAGACAGATGATGAGAAAAGAACTGTGATAGCAACAACAGCATCTGGCACCAGTGTTGTAATATATTTCCTGAAATAATTGAATGTACTTAATGTTTTCACATTTTCATCTCCTATTATGTCCTCAATTCTCCTCAAATGTGTTCTCATCAATAGCCCTTGACTGAAAGAGTGCTTGCCAAAGACAACATCCATTTGATAAGTTTGAGTCCTTTTCTTCCTAAGTTTTCACATTACCACCTGTACCATGGGAGTCTCATTTATTTAACTAGTTTCCCTTACAACAGATCTCTAAATGTTAGAGTACTCCAAGATTAGGTCTTCAGCCCTTTTCTCTTCTAAATTTGGTCCCACATCTGGAATGAACTAATTCAATTTTAAGGCTTTAAAGGCCACATAATATCTTTATAAAACTCAAGATTATATTTTTAGTCTTTTCCTTTCCTCTGACATTACTATCTGGTTGCTTAATAGTCATTTCAAACTTAGTATATACAAAATAGAACTATTGATTCTCACTCTCTCTAATTCTCCCTTTAGACCAACAATAGACTAGACACAGCTCTCTAAACAGACTAGATAAATATTAGTTTATCTATAATATGCATTATCCCATCTGTGTGTATTTAATCACCCTGTACTTGCTAGATAGGTACTAGTCTGCCTAGAGAGATATAAGAAGCAGGGGCCGGGCGCGGTGGCTCACGCCTGTAATCCCAGCACTTTGGGGGGCCGAGGCGGGTGGATCACGAGGTCAAGAGATCGAGACCATCCAGGTCAACATGGTGAAACCTCGTCTCTACTAAAAATACAAAAAATTAGCTGGACATGGTGTCGCGTGCCTGTAATCCCAGCTAGTCAGGAGGCTGAGGCAGGAGAATTGCCTGAACCCAGGAGACAGAGGTTGCGGTGAGCCGAGATCGCGCCATTGCACTCCAGCCTGGGTAACAAGAGCGAAACTCCGTCTCAAAAAAAAAAAAAAAAAAAAAGAAGCAGGAACCTCTTCCTGCTTGCTCTTCACTGTTACCTGCTGCCTGGAATGCTGACTAGCATGGAGAAGGTACAAAATGAACATTTGTTAGATATATGAATCCTAAATGAGGAAATCTAACAGGCAGTTAGAAATATCCCCTACATTTCATCAGTGAAGAAACTGAGGATGATGGAAATGAAGTGAATTTTCCCAGGTCACAGTTCCATCAGTGGCACACTTGGCTGACCCACTGACAGACCACATCAAGCAGTTTCATCACCACTTTTCCCCATACTTCAAGTCTTTCAGAAGTGCTTTGAGAGTTACTGGGTCTGTTAAAATCTAATCTGCTTCGTACTGAATATCAGATTTCTCAGCTGCTTCTCAGATGGTCCAACATACAGGAGAGAAACACATTTGAGATTTCAGGAAGAATGAAAGTCTTCTCAACTGAAGTAGATATCTATGGTGGTGTTTCTGACTGACTAGTAGCTGAATTCTCATTATTTTTTAGGTTATGCCTTGATGCACACATTTTGGACAAGACAAGACCCTTTCTCTTGCTACAAAAGCCAAAGTCTTCAAGTAACCCCTCCTCTTTCTTCCTGGTAGCCAGGTTACTCCATCAACCAGAGACCCCTGCTCAGGACTTTGAATCTGACAGCAGGAACCCAGAGACATGGGGCTCTCAAAGAGCAATAATTCATGGTACTGGTGGTGAAGCTGACATAGTGAAAGAGCAGTTATGCATACTGTCCTACAGTCAGTTATCAGTGGTAGCATTCTAAACAGAGATCTTGTGGCAGGAGCTTAGCTGTTAACACAGCTTCCATTCCTTACCAGCTGGGGCTACTTGTCTACTGATTCTGCTTAAATTAGCCAGAGTTGTTTTATTTTGTTTGCAACTTAAAACACTGACGGGTTCATCAATAGCTTTTATACCATTTTTTAGTGTCATCCACTGACTGAATGGCACTAATGCCAGCCCACTTCCAACATTTAAAGCTAACTTGTTTATGTCCTGCTACCTCAGAAACCAGTTTGTTGATTGGCTTCTTAATCCAATAACAAGATTCAAATTGAAGGACTAACAGCTCAAAAAATAAGTCATCTATGGATCTCATCTTGTTTTGGTATTAAAACTGCCTTCTATGTATTAAGGTCTACAGGGGTAAACATTTTAGACTTGAAGAAGAGTTATTTTGTAACAGAATAACTTGTACCACTAGCCTTTCTCTAAAACACTGTATGCCACTATTTCTTTCATAAACACTTATCTAGTGCTTTAGGTTTCAGCTTGTTCAAATATTTCCTGAGCACCACTCTCTTGCTTGCAGTCTATCACCAACAGTTTCTCTTACCATCTCCCATGTAAATCTCTCTCATAGTAAGGGAGAAGGAGTGGATAATCTGATGTAACAGGATTTGGGACATTGGCCACCTTTATTCATGGGGTGGCAGGTGGTATGATGGGGCCTTATGCGGGAGAGGGTCCTGGCTTGAATTTTGTCCTAAGTCAGGTATGCAGGCAGTTTTATCAGAAAGCTCTGCATTCGTTAGGCATTAGGATCCATAGGCAATTTTGTCTTGCCAACTTCATGAGAGAGAAGCAATTGGGACAAGGCAGTACTTGTAAATTTCTCAGCCTCTTCCCGTAGGCTTCCTTAACACTTCATCCTAATTCCTAAGGCATCTTATACTGGTAATGTTTGGACTTTCTCTCAAGAAGAAAAAGAGTATATAGACACAAAACATATATTTGTGTTCATAAACACATATGGCTTTACATAGAATGTTACAAAATTTACACATTAACCCCTACGTACATCCATTACAAGGCACCATTGCCCTGCTTATATGGTCATTTATTACAACACCTGGAGCACTGTGCTGTTCTTGGTAGCTTCCATGATTCCTACTATTAGTCTTTGAGCTCCATAGGGTAGGGGTATCTTATCTTATTTACCTTTTTATTCATATCACCTTGAATAGTATCTGGCATATATTGGAAACACAAAATGTATATTCAATGAAAGAGTGACTCAACCTTTCAAATTGTTCCCAATAGATGAGACTAGCCAGGTGCCTCATTATCCCACCTACGCATATTTAATCACCCTGTACTTCAAAGATCTTACCTGTGAAGAGGATGTACAAACTCCTCTTGTTTACTAGAGAGTTATCAGCATTGCATCTAATAACAACTACTAAAAGGCACTCACAAATGTCAAGAGGAACAACTGTGTTGATGAAATAATAACGTTTTATATAATTTGGGTAAATACTATTCACTTGTCTCCCCGGGCATTTCAAGGAAGAGAAAAATAGGCATGGAGGCATTTCAGAATAATCCCATTCCTCCAACAAAGCAAGAAGAACATTGTCAGTGAGAACAAGCACCATAACCAATATCTTTTCTATTAGCATTTCCTTCTGCTTGTTCTCCATATATTGGGAAATCCACTTAATCGGCTATGTAAAGGCTGAGACAAACGAGGCAGAAAGGAGTAATGCCCTCACTTCGCTGGGACATGAGAATAACTCTGAACAAAGAAAGTCACCCTCTGACTCCTATACTGAGCTTATGAAGATAATGTATTTCATAAAGTCAGATCTCATATTTCACATCTGTTTGAGATACTTTCAAAACCAGAGAGTGCTTCCTCATCGAACAAGATCTCACAGTTGGTCTAGTGCACTTAGGCAATATACCACTCAAAATGAAGCTAATGCCAGCTCTCGATGCGGGACAGTGAATTCCCAGAATGACTAGGCTGATGAACCATGAGACTCGAATCTTTTGTTCCAAGAACAAAACAAGGGACTGCTTTGCCTCCCTTCTTTCTAGCCAAATGAGACTTGCCTGGCATTTCTGCAGCATCCACAGGTTGCCAATTTTCTAATCTCAAGAAGGTGCAACTAGGAATTGGGAAGGGCTCCCAGAATGTACCTGCCCTCTGTGCCTATACAACACACCTGGGAGCACTAGTTTTTGGTTCTCATCAGCTGTGACAGTGAAGCTGTAGCACCAGTTAATTCATAATCAGTGAAGGGTAAGTGTGTTTACAGACTGTATGTTAGGAAGTCAAGAGGAATCTTGTATAGCTTTTCACTTAAGTGTCATGATCAGCTGGGGGATGCTTCCAGGGGAAAGTTGTGTTTGGTATACAATTGTTCCAGTAGGAAACTGAATATCTTCACAAGTCCCAGAAGAAATAAAGTGCCATCCTGGTGTATATCTAGGGACTTCTGTCATAAACATGTAAAAGTTCCATGACATTTCCATTTATAAAACAATAAAATTCAGATATATCTGAAAAAATAAGTATAAATATATTTAAATTATGGAACATGAAGAACAAAAGGAAAATGTATTGAACACCTTCCTGTTCTCACTTTTATAAACTTAGGCAAATTACTTGGCACCTCTGAGCTTTAATGCCTCATCTTTTAAAACGAAGATGGAAAATACTTTACAGGATTATTTTGCCTAACACATAGTAGGCATACAAAAACATGTTCACTTCTCTACTAACAAGTCTAATAAAGTGTTCATTTAATCTAAAACCCACTGCCTTCAGTTCACAACTCATGACTTTCAATAGTGTGTTTGACTTTTATAAATTCACACACAATTCACTTAATTTACATTTCAACGACTGGATCTGAGATACAGTGAAGGTATTCCATACTGAACACTGCAATCAAGACATGGCACCTTACTTAAGCTAACAAATGATTACCCTTCACCGCAGACCTATGATTCATCAATTTCTTCCTTACAGAAGCAGAAAGGCTTAAACTAAAGCAATTGAAAGCATCAGGACTCAGAAGATTCTCCTTAGATGCTTCCCTAGATGCTCTCAGGAACACATTGCCTTACTATCTTTCTAACTCAATAATAATAAATGGATTTGGGATTCATGGAAGTGTTTCATGCCTACCCATATTTGCTGTCTGTTTAAGGCACCACACGAGCGAGTTCTTCCTACCAGTCAGACGAGTCACTGCTCCATCAGAGTTCTTTAAGATGTCAGAACTTATGCTCTAAAGTGGGGCAATAAGAAAGACAACAAGTGGGCATCCACACATTCTTCACTCTCTCTATTGAAAAGGAAACCAAAAAAAATGGCTTTCAGTAGCATAAAGAAGAGGCTAATAGGACAATTAGTTAAGAAACTCTTTACATAGTCCAGGGAAATTAAAGAAGAACCACATTTCTAGGATAATTTACGGTAGTTCAGATCAGAAATCTTGTTGATCCTTTCCAAGTTACAATTAGCTTGTCTTCCTCTTTAAGCTTTTACTTAGAGCCAGACAAAGTCAGAAGCTGGGAAGTGATGAATTTTAATTCACACTTTTGACAAGGACAGATGATATACAGAGAAAAAATTACCATGAAAACAACACTGAGCACGAGTAAGGTACCAGGCTACACTTTCTTCCTTTGGGTTTTCAGGGTTTTTTTATTCTTGTTATCTTGCCTGTGTAGGTATGTGTATGTGTGTGCTTAACATTTTGTACTTATTTCCCAGTAAAAGAATGTGGCTGACCCTGTTAATCAGTGAACTCACTCATAATTCTCAAGCTCCTTCCATGTCACCTCCTCTATAAAGGCTGGGAAAGCTAAACAATTCTTTTGTATCACTACTGTAGGTAGGGGTAATAATGAGATGCAGAACTGACCGATGATGTGGTCAGCGAGATACAAACCAAAGTTTGTTGAGGGTTTCTGGGAAGGCTTTTAGGTTTTCCTAGACTAATGGGTAGCAAAACCCCTTTTCTGTCTCCTTATGCCTTGCTGCCTTTAATATGAATATTATGCCTGGAGCTAAGGCAACTATCTTGAACTGTGCAGCAACAGTCACTAGCAAAAAGAATACCAGAAATACTTATTGACTTTGACATAATTAAGCAGCTGACCAATGACAAAAGATGTAAATCACTAATCTTAGTATGCAAGAAAAATAAATATCTATTTAAGGCTTTTAACATATTTTATGTTAATTATTACAAATACATTATTATTCATACAAGGTAGTTTTGAGTGACTTTTCTATGATTTTCTGTGTATACTCTAATACATTTTTACTAAAATAGATAGTTTTTGTAACCTGGACTAGTCAGAGCTACACAAGATCATTTACTATATTTCGCTGGGCCATACTGTGAAAGCTATAATAATTTTTAATGAGGAAAGAGTTCCACAGATCAAGGAGTGTTAGTAACTAGGGGTGATCTGTTAAATCTAGGTATCAGTAGACAGAATGTAGGAAGAAATAACAATGAAATTCCAAATCAATTAGAAAACAGCATAAGCAAAAGAGAGACAAACAGAAACAACAACAACAACAACAACAACAACAAAAACCTAGGATTAAAAAGCCAAAATAAAAACCTAATGAGAAAAGTGAATGGGAAGCAGGACCCTGAAATTAAACTTCTAACTTCCAACCTGGACATATTATTAGAAAGACTGACTGAGGCAACTGCCATGGATTCCATTTCCACGCGACTTTTTTCCTTTCATTTTTGATTCCTGACAAGCAGCTCCAATCTTGTGTCCCACTCTTCACTTCCCCCCAAGTTTCCTTTCTGCCTTGTCTTTCTAACAACTCCAGATTGCTTGGACTGACTGATAATATCTCACCATGCCTACAGGAAGCAGCAATGATACAGTAAAGATGACATGAAAAATGTCAATTGCAACATTAAAATGAAGGCTATGTTATCTCTACCAAGAGGATGAAATAAAAAGCATAGGACTGAGCACAGTTCAAATTCTGGTTTTTTTGGAGAGAAAACATGTAGAACTCCTCACTTGGCGTAAGCTGTGAGGAAACAGGGTCTTAATTATAGGTTGTGAGGAGTAGATAGCTATTACATTCTTAGCCTTGAAAGAAAAGTGGAACAGAACAGAGAACTAATTACCCAAATAAAACAAACATATACTCAAATCTATGGCATTGTGCATCGCTCAACTAAAATTGCTAAAAAAATGGTAGCATATTCAACCTCTGTATTAAAATTAATTATAACGATTGTGTTTAAGTACTCAACATAAAAGTGTTTGCAGTGTTTCTAATTCACAGACTCTCCTTCATTTAAAATCTGGTGATAAAAAATGATACATAGTAAATGATAAAAAATAAAAGCCCTGGATTAATTTTTTAATAAAGTTTTAAGGGAAAAAGACATAGAAAAATGGTATTATATGTTTGATAGTATTATAGGCAAACAGAAAATAAAAAGTATATAGAAACAAGAAAAAAAGCAATTAGATAACAACATGCAGAGGTGTTTTTTGTGTCAGTATTTTAAGAGTGTTATGCATTATCTTTCTAGTCTCTTCCCCTTCTGTTTTTTTTAAAGCTCAAAACAATTGAGGGAAACATAAAGTGAATTCCTGTAACTCATATGGACTTATCCTACAAGTTAACCTTGACATCATTAGAACAATATTTAGAAACCTAATTAATACATTGCTTTTCGGTGGCAGAACAGGAAAATAAGGCACAGCTTACTAAGTCCCTGTTCTTTGATGTGTGAAGCACAAGTTGTACAGTCTGAAACTGTCATATCATCATATGCCATCTCCACATCCCATAGGGATGAGGGAAGGAGCATGAAAAAAATAAACCTTAGTAGAAATTGTGTAGAAGAGGAAACGAGAAGAATTAATTTACAGAAGTTTTGTATCGCATATTGTACAGAAAGGAGAAATATTCAGTAGGCTTTTAAAGAAAATATATTAATCTTTACACAACATTAAGAGAGAGAGAGAATAATAAAAGAATGTCTCTGCTGTAGTTAATAGGTAGGATGGAACAGGAACAGAGAAAAGAACACAGGTTTAAAAGCCAGGTTAACAGGGCTATAGTTACCTAGGCTAATACCTGTTACCTAGGCTAGAGATTATTAACATGAATTTCTATACAAACAATGTTTATTTTTCTATATACATTTTCTAGGAGAGATGGGCCATAGTTAGAATCAAATTCCTAAAAGAGTCTATGACCCAGAAAACATACTATTCCATAATGCAAATCCATTATTCTGTGTCTTGCTTTTCTCGTCTTTATAATGGGAATAGCAATATCTATCCACCTTTAACTGTTCAGAGGATTTAGAAAGTATACTAAGGAAAAAAAAAAAACCTTTGAAAAGTTGATATGTTATTTAAATATAAGTTAGTCTTATCCTTTTCATTTTTTTTAGAAAATTACTTTTAATATGAACATGGAGTTTTGTATGAATTCATCAAACAGCACAATCCAAAATTTGGCTCCTTTTTGACCCTGTGTGAGACACACATAAGATTCTTCAGGTAACATATCAGTGAAGAAAGAAATATCTTCTTATGGTAATATATCTTGCTACTTTAAGGTATCATTATTAAAGGTTAACAACATTATTGTCAACACAGTGGAAATAGAATGATAAAAACGAATCTCTTATTTGGGATAATACAGATCTGTATGCATTGTTTGCACAGAATGTGACAAATATAAGCCAAGAAATAAGATCTTTTTTTATGATGATATCATGCAAAACAATGCAGCTAATTAGTCAGAACGAAAGTTATGGTCAAAGGTGATTCTCAGAGTCCTTCAGGCACCACTGTGCATATCGACACATTCAAAATCTGATGAGCAAGCCTGTGCTTTAGCTGGTAGGATTTACTGACAATTGACAAGGGAAACATTTGATAGAACTCTTCATTAATAGATTTTGTTTCCTTCTCTCTCTTAGACAAACTCCTAGAAATTTGCTGTAAACATCTCATTAATAGGAATAGAACAAGGAAGGATAATTAGTTTTTATCATCAATCAAGTTTTCAACTTCTATACCCCGGTCAATGTTCTCAACAGTCTCAGTATTTAAAGCAAAGAAAAGTAAAAGAACTCAGTGTTATGAAACCTCACAAGAATCAGTTGTAAATCAACTTACTTGAAACCAACCAACTCTGAAAACATGCCTTGGGCATCAGTAAATTTTGCACAAATCCTATGGTAATTGGGAAGACACTATTTCTTCAGAATTTCTAATTATGGTCATATGAAAATATAGCCATAAAATAGAAAGCATCTTGGAAGTAAGTAAGCTTTATATCTTAAAGGAAAATGGTATATAGAGTACCTAATTCATTGTCTTATCACTAAATGTCTTCTTTATAAATTTGATGTTTCCAGTTACTGGCCTATTAAAGTTATACATTTGTACAGCAAATTTGGACTCCAAAGGCAAGGCACAAGACAGATGAGAGTACAGGGAAAGAGTGTACAGCAAAAATCTCACAGTAGTATCATGCCATGGCTGCACACAAGAGGTCTGGGTTAGTGCAGAAAACCAAAATGCGTGTTGCCAGGATCTATTTCACAGCATACTAGAGACAAATAAGAGTTTTTAATTAAAGGGTAGGATATTGAAACCCAACACAAAGCACTAAAAGATAATAAGCCATTCTCACTGGATGCAAGGAATGTTAGCTAGTTATCAAATACATTTTGGGGAGAAAGAAATTCTGAAATTAACTAGGGATGAAATGGCTGTCCCTTTCCCCTTGGATTCGTATATGCTGTAATGTGGTAGAGAAATTTCCCTGAAAGAAAGTTGGAAAATTTGGAAATTATGTCACCACTTGAAAATCATAGGTAATTTTCCCAAGCAGCTGTGAAGCCTTCATTTCTAGGGATGTGTCTTGAACATCACTCTTAACAGCTGCCTGAAGGAGACGTGCAATGGCTGGGTACCTGGGCATTAGCTTTGCAAGTTGGTGCCCCAGGTACAGAAAACACTGAGCCAGATCTGTCAGAAGCTGATTCAAGACTCCTCTATCTAAGGTGAAATGCACATGAGATTGAAGCACAAAGAGACTGAAGAGAAATGGTGTGTATAACTGGGTGTTCATCTATGTCATTGACTTTGTTCAACAATTTTGCTGATTTTCTGTGTTTTTTTACTTAACATAATTAAACTTAGATTCTACCATAGACTTCAAGATGATAAATTCTTCATTGGTAGCATAAGAAATTATCTAATATATGTTCTTTCAAGTTCTTGATATGTTCTATCAAGTTCTATCAAACTCTTATGGCTGCAAAGAGACATGCATTTAGGAAAGAAAGAACTTAGAACATTTCCAATTTACACATTGGAACAAGAATGTGAATCAGGATTTCAAGGACAAGGTTAAATAGTAAAAAGAGATATGTAGGAAATGGAAGTTCTGAGTTTAATATGCATGATTTCATCTTATAAAAACTCTATGAAAATTTAAAGTTGATTAAAATGTAATTTTCTCCAATTCCAGAAGTCATGGACTGGATTAGCTGATATTTAGACTTCATGTTCTCAGCCATAAACATATCACCCACCAATATTCAATAATATTTCAAGTTACAAGCCCTCAGGGAACCTGTAATATCATTTCTTGACCAAAAAAAAAAAAAAAAAAAAAGAAGAAGAAGAAAAGAAAAAACAGGAATTGCTACTGTTAAATTGGATGTGTTCAAACATTAAAATGAAGTACAAACAATCCCTGTTCTAGTTTTGTTAGGAATAAGTTCAATGGGGGACCAGCACTTGGTTGGGCTTCCAATAAAAAACAACAGCCTCACATTTTAGAGACAACTAAAATTGGAAGAAAATCTATTTTTCTTTGCCAGGGCCTGGAACAAGATTAAGAAAAATAGATGGAAGCCTATCCCTGTTTTGCATTAAACCAGGCTTCCTACCTACAGAGGGAAAAAAAAAGAAAAAAAAAATCTGAGTTCATTACTCCTTCACTTCCTAGTTGCTGGCTCAGAGATTTAAGCTCCTTCACAAATAGAAAATTGGGCAACCATTCTTCCATGTATGGCACAGATTCTTTCCTTTTTTTTTTTTTTTAAGCAGCCAAAGAGCACTGACTGATTAAAATGATGTTTTTAACTAGCTTTGCCAATTTTTTTCTAATTTCAAAAATATAATGTTTAAAAACTTAAAAAAGTAAAAATTTTATAAATTTGATTTTTTACCTTTTTTTAGTTTCTTTTTTGAGAGTCAGAAAATAGGCATAAACAACAAAAATGAAATCACAGGAAAAAGATATTACTGATAAATACGTTTTTAAAAATTTAATGCTATTAAATATCAAATAAATAAAAGTCATGATGAAATAAGATTGAAAAATTGACAGAGTAAAAATCATTAGGATGAGTTTAAATTGTCATATTTTCTTCATGTGAATATAAATTAAAATAAACTTTTCTGGAAAGAAGTTTGTCTGTCAATAATATTTATATTAAGATCCATGAGAATGTTGCTGTTATAAACAGTATTTTCACACCTGAGAGTCTACCTTAAGAATAGAATCAAAGACACAAAAAAAGTATTACAAGTATATTTATTACAAGATGACTGATATAAGGAAAATTTGGACTAAAACTGTCAAAGGACAGAGTACTACTTTCATAAAATAAGCACAATAGAATATTATTAAATCAGTAAAAATTTTTTAAATAATTAGTGATGGGGGAAAAGTGACTGCCATATAAATAAAAAGGCACAACAATTTATATAATATGACCTACATTTTCTAAGAACATATGTGCATAATTGAAGAAAATATGCACAAAGGCTAAAAAGAGGTTTGCAGTGGTTATGTTTTTTGAGATTATAAAGTCCATTTTTAGTAGTTCTTTATACTTTCCTGTGTTTTCCAAGTATTATCATATTTTTAAAAGCCTGATTCAGATATGCACATTAGAATTGAAAAGAAATTCCAGGATAACAGAAGCACTTAAGTGAAGGTGAATTGGTAGCGATGTGCCTGATATAACTGATGAGAATGTAGACAGCATATATGCCAGGGAAGGAGTTGGAAATGGGGTTGGAAAGCTAAAGTGTGAACACATATTAGAAAACCTTGAAAATCAGGATGAGCAAATGATATTCTTGAACCAAGTAATGATTTGATAAATGTGAAGTTCTCTTTAGATTAATATAAGTCAGTGTAGCAGATGGCCTGGGTGGAGTAAAGGAATGGAAGTATATAAAAGAGTTATTAATTCAAATCTACTAAGTGCTTCTGGGAATGACATGATGATCAAAAATATTCTGAGTTCTTCCTCTTGACAAAAGACATCATCAGAGAACCTGCACAAATTCCCAAAGGAAGGCTTGGAGAGATTTAATCAAAAACCAATCAAGGCCGGGCTCAGTGGCTCGCGCCTGTAATCCCAGCACTTTAGGAGGCCCAGGCAGGTGGACCATGAGGTCAGGAGATCAAGACAAGTCTGGCCAACATGGTGAAACCCTGTCTCTACTAAAAATACAAAAATTAACTGGGTGTGGTGGTGCATGCCTGTAATCCCAACTACTTGGGAGGCTGAGGCATAAGAACTGTTTGAACCCAGGAGGCAGAGGTTGCAGTGAGCTGAGATCACACCACTGCATTCCAGTCTGGAGACAGAGTGAGACTCCATCTCAAAAAACAACAACAACAACAAAAAACTCACCAGTCAAGATGGTAAAACCTTAGAAAGGCATCATCCTCTGCAAGAGAAATTTAGAAGGCACTTCCTCTATCAGAGAACTAGTGTTACTCTCCGTTGTATATGTTGCTCTGGTCATCTCTGATCTTTCCTATTTGTCTCTGTACTAGTCTATTTTCAAACTGCTATGAAGAAATACCTGAGACTGGGTAATTTATAGAGAAAAAGAGGTTTAATGGATTCACAGTCCTACGGAAGGTCTCACAATCATGGCAGAAGGCCAAGGAGGAACAAAGGAACATTTCACATGGCAGTAGGCAAGAGAGGATGTGTAGGGGAACTGGCCTTAATAAAATCATCAGATCTTATGAGACTTATTCACTATCATGAAAATAGCATGAGAAAGACTTGCCCCCATGATTCAATTACTTCCCACTGGGTCCCTCCTGCAACACTTGGGGATTATGGGAACTACAATATAAGATGAGATTTGAGTGGGGACACAACCAAACCATATCAGTTTCCAAATGTGACTAACATGGTTTTTTCTCCTTTGGACATGTTTCTAGCTTTCTTTTTTTAAAAAAATCTCTGCCTAACTAGGCTTAGAATATCTACGAGGCATCACCTAAATTTTAAACAGACCTGATTGAAGTCTGGTTCACCCTCATTAATTATATGTCTTTAAGCACATTGTGTAGCCTTAGTTTCTTTATTGGTAAAATAGGAATAATTCTACCTATTTTGACAGGTGGTCATTAGGATTAAACTAAATCATAATATAAGATGTGTCTAATACTATCATTGGCACACAAATTAGCATCTTCATCCCTCATGTTATCTTCTGACATCAGAAGTATGAGAGTTTCTGACAAAGGCAAGAGGAAAAGTAGGTAGAGTTCATGCAGTTGGGGACAAAAGTTGCCACTGTGGTTATTAATGTTGTTTTTTTTTGTTTGCTTGGTTTCAGTAGTTATTACGGCATCTTATAATCCCAGGGAATATAACTTAATTATTCAATTGAAAAAATAGCTTTATTATTAGAAAACCAATTCTTCTAACTCTGCCGGCTGGTTAAAGTAAATTATTTTTAAAGAATAAGTTTGAATCTGTCAAATTTAAATGTGCATATTATTCCATCAGTTCCTAGAAATAAGGTTTAATGACCTACCCCGTGAGTCAGTGTCCTTGCTTGCATTTGTTTGCTTTATCTTCCGTAAGAATGAGTAAACATTAATCCATCCACCTCTGGCTTGCTCCCTACTGTGATGACTAACTGTCCTTGTTGCTTGCTATATCAGACCAAGAAATCTGTGGCCTCAGAATAGAGTGAATCAAATGATATGTGAGGAAATAAAATGCAGCCTCTTGGCCTCAATGGCATCATGTGTTAATTGAGTTCAACTGGCCACAGTGAGACCGAATGAGGGGAAATGTTCTACCTGCTTCACTGCCATAGAGAGTTTAAACACGATGAAGCCTGGAAGACCGCTACAGGACGGCATAGTGTATTCTACCATATCTATTTTTCATGAGTTTTCTTCTTGCCTGGCTTTGTAAAACATTCATCCCAATAAATGATTCACCATGGCAGGAAAGATACAGGAAATTGATCTGAGCTCACCTTCGAACATTATGAAGACCCTGAAGTCTAATCAGGTTCCAGGGAGGACTCTGAGGTGGCAGACATTTATGAACAGAAATGGGAAAAACACACTAGGAAAGCATTGCAAAGACTAATCTGTCTTTCATTTCATCTAACAATATTCATTCTGAGTGTTCCTTCTTTGAAGGAAGGCCATCTGCTGTAAATTTATTTTTCATTAATGACAGTAACCTTTTAAACTCCATTAGCAGCTTCTTTCTCAGCCTAAGTGTAGGGATGCCTGTGGGATATGAGAGATATACAACTTCTCTCCAGAGAATGTGTTTTTAGAGTGACCCAGGGCTCTGTTTCCACAAAAGCAAGATGCAGAATATAATAGAAAGCCAGCACTGAACTCCCCAGAAGCAAAAGTCTTCTATGGCAAAGTATAGTAAAAGGAGTTATGGGTTTGAAAGTCAGATACAGATTTGAATCACAGTTTTTTCTACTTACTAAAGAAATTAATATTTGATATTTACTTGTAACTCTGGCTTAAGTCCTATGCAGAAATTCCTGGAGTTTGGGGAAGAGTAAAGGGTTCAGATAAGGATAGTGAAGTCATTATAATTGAAAAAAAAATCACTCTCGATATTCTATTTACTTTTGAGACCTTGCTTAACACCCAAACTCTTTAATATTAAATTATTTCCCCCGTAAGATGTAAAGTGACCCTTTCAAATCCTCAGTGAGAGCTTTAGAGTCCATGGAAATAAACAGAAAATGTTGAACTCCTGTCAAACCACGGTTGCTGGGTGGTGAATCAGTGTTTGGCTTCTAAATACCTAGCTTCTACCATGTGCTCCATATCCTAGATTTGGTAATATCATAAATTATCACTTGAAATATACCTTTGGGTTGTTCACAAATCTTTAAAACTTGGACTGTGAAATCCTATAATTCTAAGAATTTCCTGTACTTTAGAAGACTTATGCAGTGTTATGAGTTATTTTTTGATATTTAGAATTTATTCCTGAATTGCATTCTGTTGGAATTTAGGCAACAAATATATAATACCCTTTGGGTAAAATAATTTTGGGGAAGGGATAAATGAGTTCTTATGGAGGGGTAAACCACTCACCATTCATTTTGCTAACAGACATTTGGTATCTTTCAAATATGAATCTGAAGAGTTAATTTAGATTATATCAGCAAATGTGGTAATCCCAATAGTAGATATGTTATACTTGTAAGTGAATCATAATGTCATCATTAGCATATTCTTCCTCAGTATCCACCAGGGTGTTAAATCATAGTGAAGAAATTAGAGTCTTCATAAAGTTACCTGATTTATTCATTTACTTAAAGGCTAAAGGCAGAAAAAGAAGAAAAGCTTATACTTCCCAAATAAATATTCATTAAAAATAAAACGTGGCATCCATTCATTTTGTAACTTTAGGAAACTCTGGACAAATTTACCCAATAGTTACCTGAAACTAAAGTCCAGTTTCTTTCCAACTTTACTGTTAAGTGATTTAGCTTTAATAGAAGGGACTAAAATACATTAGTCAAAAACAGGGAAAATTCATTCTCTTATACATCTGCGTCTCAGCTACATAGCTAATTACATGTGAATTTCCCCATCTCTCTGAAATAAATTCCCTCACATATGGGCAGTGAAGTCAGTCACTTTTTTGCCAGATGCTTTGGAGGTTTTTGGTGATGACACAATTGGCTGAGTGTGTGCTGCTGGAAAAGTTATGGCCATGGGACATGTATGGTCCACTGAGATAACAGCTTTGAGTCTGTTGTAGTTAGCCAAAAAGAACTTTTGGGAAAGTAAGGGGTCATTCATTTTGCTATGGCATGAGCTTTGGGAACCTGCATTATCAAGGATAGACCTCAGTAGTTCCTTAGAACAGAAATAACTAAAATGCCAGCAGCACAACAGTCCAAGTGGATCGGAGTTGCTAAAAGTAAACATTCCCCTTTGTTTTGCCTAATGTGTCCCATCCTGCCTCTTTATTTATCTTCCCTTTCATGCAACCATATTTGATTTTTTGGTAAAGCTACAGCTCTTCTTTCTCTCACTCTTCTGCATTGTCTTCCCATGATGCCTGTGACTCCAAGTTTTCACTTCTCACTTCATTTCACTTACCACACTATGCCTCATTTTCTTCCTATGTATATTTTAAAGTAATATTCTGAACTTTTCATTGATTCATGACTATCCCAAAGTTCACACATAATGCTTCCTAAACTTCAATGTGTTTTCTCTTACTCTCATGATTCAGATGCTTACAACAATCCTATGATGTTGGTATCAAGAGATGTCTTCTTTTCATAGATGAGGACACAGGTTCAGACATTAATTCTGCCCAGGTTTTCTCAGTGTGTTAATGCTCTGGTTAGAACCCCAGTCCATTTATGTTTCTACCTTATCACAGTTGCCTACCTCTCACCATCTCCAACTGCTATGGCAGTACATCAAATTCCCTGAAATATAAAAAATGTGCACTTTCTTAATGGAAGCAGGCTGTCTTTAAGACAGTTTGCTCTGCTAATCGCAGAGCTGCAGAAAACTATCGACTAATCCTTTGAGCCTTGGAATCTGTGGGCTGTGCTGTAAAATATATCTTAATTAACCACAGAATCAAGAGATCAATGTGAGCCACTACAAGCACAGCAGTGCACCAAGTGCAGCACATGTGGGAAAGCAGGCAAATCCACAGGGCTTATCCAAAAATGGGGAGTGTGCATCACTATGCTTATTCAACCTGCGGATCACACCCGTGATGAGCTCAGGCAGTCACACTTCAACATTAGGATGGCCACAGCACCAAGTTAAAAAAAATATCAAAAACACTTCACTGTTTACATTTATTTGACATAAATGTATGCAGTATGGCAATAACCTGTTTGATTTTCTTTATTATATTTAAGTTTGGGGGTACATATGCAGATCATGCAGGATTGTTACATAGGTATACACATGCGACGGTGGTTTGCTGCATCCATCCCCCCATCATCTACATTAGGTATTTCTCCTACATTCTTGTCTGAGAGTCACTCTTTCATTTTTAACGTTTAGCTGATCTCTAAAGTGCTCTACAGTTATAACTAATATACATATAAAATGAACTACATAATCCACTTATTTTTCATATAAAAACTGCATTCACACACTAGTGATTCTTTTCAATATTTATAATTTGTTTTGCAAATGCAGGTTTGATTAGTGATTCTTCAAAATAATTCCCTAAATTCTTTACATATATTAACTTATTTAATCGTCACAATGACTTGTAAAGTAGTTGCTAATTTTCTCATTTCCTATACTTGAGAAGTTGAGGAGAAAATTCATCATCAAGGCAAAATCTGATGTCCAGATCAGTCCAGAATGAAGTACAATGCTGTAATCAATTTCACACAGAAGATATGATGATGTTCTAACAAAAATCGGACTGCCTTATTTCCTAGTCCTTTCTGAAAATGTATTTACGTTTCTCGAATGGTCTAACCTGCATCTGTGCCAACTGCTCCATTTTATGACCGTAGTATCTCATTTCAGAAAACTCATCTTTTCCATTAGAATAAAAAATGTAAACAAATTTTCATCCGGCCATAACCACTTAGGAAAATATGGACATTAGATATTAAAGCCGAGCTTTAGTTCACATAATTCTTATACTTCGTCAAGTTTTCCAGAACTTTCTGGTGGATTGAAAAACAATTTTAAAACAAAATTCTACTGAGCATTGAATTGATGTATATATTATATATTTATGCTTATTTTCAGAATGCTAAACCTCCTGAAATTAACAGACAGATCTCTATAAATAATAGTAATTTTTTTTTTTTTTTTTTTTTTTGAGATGGAGTCTTACTCTGTCACCAGGCTGAAGTGCAGTGGCACAATCTTGGCTCACTGCAACCTCCCCCTCCCAGTTCAAGCAATTTTCCTGCCTCAGCCACTCAAGCAGCTGGGATTACAGGCACACGCCACCACGCCCAGCTAATTTTTGTATATTTAGTAGAGACAGGTTTTCACCACATTGGCCAGGATGGCCTCAATCTCTTGATCTTGTGATCTGCCTATCTCAGCCTCCCAAAGTGCTAGGATTATAGGCGTGAGCCACCGCACTAGACCAACTTTTTTAAATAGTAATTTTAACAGGCTTCAAAAAAAAAATGAGGAGGTACGGGATAGTAGTCATAATGATATGGGATCTAGACTCTACCTACACAAAGCATGGCACAAAGCAGGGGCAGGTAACAAGGCAGACAGGAGTGCTTTGCTGTTGGTTATCTACACTGTCTTGTATAATGTGGTGGGTTTAGTTGTTGACTTATTGATCAGCCATTTTTTTTTCAGCACTTAAATGAAACTCCTTAATCTATAAAGTCAGGTTACAAATCATCCAAGAAAATTTATTGGGTTTTTTTTGTATTTAAAACTTGTTTCTAAAAATGCTTAAAGCTAAACTATACTGTTTATTTAAAAAACAGAAAGAAATATTTGAAAGTAAACCTTTTTAATACCCTTGTTATAACAACTACTTTTTATTGAATGTTCACCATATACCATCTTTTTATAAATGTTTCTTATATATTAACTTATTTAACCCCCATAACAACTCTGTAAGGCAAACACTATTATTACCTCCTCTTAGCAGATGAGGAAACAGCCTAACAGGTTAATTTGCCTTTGATTGCACAGCTTTACGGGCAGAATTGCATTTAAACTCAGGCAACCCAGTTCCAGAGTTGGTTTAACACACCAAACGACATGACCTCTTTTTCCTAGTTTTCTGAACTCCACATTTTTAAGGTCAGAAGTACCCATTAGTACCACCATAAATATACGATTTTCAATCTCAGTGGAGCCCCTGAGACACTTGGCCATCCTGGGGTGGTCACCCCTTTCCACTCTTCATAGCCTCTTCTCAACTACCCATTTTAGGTCCTCAACTCTACTGCTCTAAATCACATTGTCGCAAGAACTCTTACACTTTTCAGAGAAAATTGATTCTCCCCAGCATGAACAATCTCAATTTCCCACTAATAATGCCCATAACCTATTTCATGTCTTTTCAGAAACTCACCTCAAAGGAAGAAGAAACTTTTATCCACATTTAGAGTAAGCCCTCTACCTGGACTCCTGCTATGAAAATCTGTGTCCCCCAGGGCCTTCCTCCTTCAGTCACCTTTCTATTTCCTAAATGCTTTGTCTTCCTCTCCCTACACCCTCCGTTTCCTCTCATCACATCCATGATCCTATCCCCTGTTACTGGCATTACCTCCTTCTCCTTCTCTTTTAGCCAAGACTCTGAAAATATGATTACTACTTCCTGCCTCGATTTCTTCAATTTCTTTACATAGCCTGCACCACTGGTTTTCTATTCTTCTCCTAGTTCGCTGGTAGTAGTCATAGTTATCTCACAATTGCCAAATACAATGGACTTTTTCTTTATTTGCACCATGTGAAACTCACCACTTTTGGCTTCAGGGTGACAATTTTTCTTGCGGCCACTGTCCTCACTCCTCAATCCCTTCCCCCTCAGATTTTCAAAGATAATGTTTCCCTTTGACAAGCTTTTGAATGCAGACATTTTCAAATGTTTTTGACTTTAACTGCCATTTTTTTAAAACATTCTTTTCTCAAAACAGAACTCTCTTGCCGTGTTCCAGACCCATATATCCAACTGCTTCCTACTCACTGAGCCTGCCACTTCCAGTCACTTAAACTTATACGCCTTGTGGTGGCCAGCCTCCAGGACAGCCCTAATGATCCATGCCTCCTGGTATTCATGTCCTTTTGAGGTCCTCTCCCACATTAAATTGTGCTGAACTATGTAAGTACTGGTCAGCAGTATTGCAGAACTGAAAACATGTCACTCATGAGGCTGTGTCATGAAAGACATTGTAACTTCCTTGATTCTCTTGGATCACCTGTTCTGGGAAAGGCCAAGCACCATATCATGAGGACACACAACAGATCTATGGAGAAACACATGTGACAAAAAACTAGCCTCTTGCCAACAGCCATGTGAGCAGACCATTTTGGAAATTGATCCTCAGTTAAGCCTTCAAATGTCTGCAACTCTGGCCAACATCTTAAATGCAATCCCATGAAAGACCCTGAACCATAACCAACATTCTAAGCTGCTCCCAATTTTCTGACTCAAACAAAAAATGAGGTAATATATGCTTGTTACTTTAACTGGCAAACTTGAAGATGATTTTTTGATGCAACCAACTGAACTTTTCTCAAAACCTTGCTTTTTAAATTATTCCCTTTCTCAGTTATTGACAATGCCATCCGCTAAGTGACCCAAAACCACACTGCCTATGGCCATCATCAACTCATCCATTCCTGCCCTATCCCTCATCCCTTACCTCCAATCAAAGTCCAGGTTTTTGCTGATCTCTCTCCATTATAAAGCTCCTGAATAGATCCCTCTATTATCGATAACACTTACTTTCTGGAGTCTACATTTCTCTTCTAGATTACAACAGGAGACTAATTATTTTCATACTATCTTGAATTTATCCTTTATGCTCTTTAAGATCTTCAGATACAACTATCAGATCATATTCTTCAAAGTCAGATAAAAGTGTATATGGCCTAAGGATGCTTGTTTCATAGCCTTATCTCTTACCACAGTCTACTAAACTTGATTTGCCAAGTCCCATACTGATTTATGCTTTTAAAATTTTTTCTGCTAGAATGATTTTCTTTTTTTCTTTCCTTGCTTCTCCTTATTGGGAATCTTGATTTTGACAACTAAATTTAAGAATGATTCCTTTAAACAATACTTTCTTATATAACTGACAGCTCCTTCCTTAAAGCCACTACTGTATCCTCTATATAATTACGCCAGGGCACTTAAAAATGTTTTGACATTTACTTTAGATTCTATGTCTGCCTTCCGGTATATCAAAAGCTCACGAAAGATGTAGATTATGTCTTTTTCATTTCTATCTCCATGGTATGGGAGAGAGCTTAGTATATGTTGGATCCTCAAAAACTGCTTGAATAAATACCTAAATCTTGACTAGTTTATTTCATCTCAAATTCAATGATTAGAATACCGGCAGATATAAAAATTAAATGTAATAAATATAAAAGCATATCTACTCACAAAGCAGAGTCATTGACTTACTATGAGAAAAAAAAGTTTTCAGTTAAGTAATATAAGTAGAAAGAAATGCATATTTTCATTTTATTTACTATGACTGTGCAGAAGCTATCTATAAGTGCTAGTCTCTCTGTGTTCATGCTATGAGATGCCCTAGTAAAAATAAAATTTGCCAAGTAGTTCAGTTGTGTTAGGCTGTGTGAATTGTGCAAAGCTGAGAGAAAATGGCGAATATGGAAAGAGCAGAGCAGTCTTTAGTCTTTTTCAGACAATTATAACATGGCTCCACATATTCATGCTCAATCATTCGTGTTCTTTCAAAAAGCAGATTACTGCCAACTAGAGCTATTTTAAATTCTTGACCGCTAAAAGTACAGTCATGTTTTAACAATATTTCTACCAAAGTCTCTATCTGGGGCCTCCTACAAACTTAATTAATGCTAAAACTGTCCCTTATTAAATTGTAAGAATAATGTTAATAGAATTAATCGACAACAGTGGAAATTCATTTTTTACCACCATTTGTAAAACTGTGTTTATAGGATAATACTTGTTATATTTGTAAAACCATTATAGTAATTATTATATAAAATACATATTTTTCACAAGGGAATTGGAGATAGCATGCTGTACTTTTTTTTCTTTAAGAGAAAAAAGGTATTTGCAATACTTTGGCAAGTGCTTAAGTTACCAAAGGAAACAAGAGATTTATATAACTCTTAATTGAATTTTTTCATATTTAAATACGTTGATAATGAATAATATGAAATTAATAAAAAGGGCAAATTAAGTTCTGAAGAATTGATGATGGCGCTAAAGTCACAGGCTTGTCAAAATTAAAAGCTAGAAAAATGGAATAAGCTCATTAAGGAAAAAAAAGGAACGAGTATTGAGTAGGAAAAAACATCCAGATGGTAAAGGAGGGAAAACAGCAAAACTAGCTAACCCTGATTGAGAGCTCCCTCATTTAATCCTCAGTAAGAGGCAGGAACAAGTGGTATCCCTAGTTTATAGATGAGGAAATTGAGGTATAGCTCTCACAAGCAGCGCAGACAGGACCAAACAGGGATCCATAGATTTCAACAATCTTCAAGGGCTACTGGCAGTTTTGGGTTATACACAAGGATCAATGCTGCAAGCAGACATGTGTTTGTTATTGGGTCCTGATGTTGCATTGGTGATGTAAGAAAGGATACATTAAAGTCCATAGTTTCTGAGAACATCAGAATAAACAGAACAATCTTTAAAAAAAAATATCATTTCTTCTATGAAAACAGCTTCTCAGAAGATTACAAATATATATTTAATAGCATCTTCCTGGTCTTTTGACACATTCTTCAACATTGCTGTTTTTTAAATTACTGTCTCAGCAGAGCAACAGTGCGTTTTTACAGGGCAAGCCAAGAGATGTCAACTGAAAAATGGAGCATAGAGGTGCCCAAAGTCCAGGTAGATAAGAAGAGCCAAGAATCCTGGCAGTCACCTAAAGAAGGGATGAACAGGAAGGCTATGAATGTGTTTCTAGGGAACAGAGGAGTTGCCTGAGTTGAGGCTGTTTGCTGTTATTCTATGGCCCCATGTGAGCAGCTTTGTATGCTTATGTGTTAACGATTTCTCAAAGGGCAGGGCTTACTTCACAGTGACAGAATAAACATAACCTATAAGGGGCAAAACCAAGTCCAATCTGCTTAATACCTGTCAGAAAATAAGTGGTATATATCTAATCTCTTATAATACATGTGTATTGTTAAGTCTTATATATGGCTTCTAGTTCTTTGAGAGCTGTATGCTACAGAATCACTAATTTAACTTTATTCTTTCCACAAATATTTTAGTGTTTCCCTTGTCAGTGCTTCCAGCGTGCAGTTCTACCCAAAGATAGGGGACATTTCTAGCTAAAGGTTTACTCTTGGAAGAGCCTTGGGTATGGCTAGGACCAAAAGTAATTTGAGTCTGGGTAAAGACTAGGGAGTTGCTAACAGACCATTAACCCAAAATTAAGAACCCCCGAGTCCTACAGGTAACCTGGTATATGCATTCTAAAGTACAGATTTCATTTCTTTTCCTCCCCACTCCCTAAGATTCCAAGTTGATTCTGAGGACTACTGAATTAAATACTTTTGTAGGGCAACCCGTGATGGGTAGAGATTCGAGAACCCTTATAGATATTCCCTCATGGACAATCCTTAGGGTTGTATTTCTACTTCGATCTTCTTAACCTGATTTTTAAGGTCTCAGCTGCTGTTTGAGAGACAACACAGATGCTAAGGCTAATGATGCCAAGAAAAGTTAAAATCTCATATAATCTCTTCTTGTGAAAAAGACTCAGGGGAGTGCCTAGGGATGGGTGTTTTTCCCTTCAGGCCCTGGGTAGCCATGTTACCAAAATCCTCTCAAATGTAAAGGTAGAATGAGAACAGTATTAAGAACCTGAGCGTATCCCACAGTAGGGCAGCTATACCTCGGGAGGGAAATGATGCGAGGCTTATACCTCATTAAAGTATAACTTATGCAGTGATTACTCCATGGGGCATTCAAAAAAGACTGGATAGAATATAGGATATGGATCTAGGATATAGATACAGGATCTGTCCTCAGAAAACTTACAGTCTAGTTAAAAGGTAGCACAAGGAACTTCTGTAGAGGCTGAATGTCAATATGTTAGGAAAGTTACATTGGGGGTCCCTGCACTTGGAAAATGGGATAAATGCCATCTAAATTTCCTTCTAACAAAATGTATTGTCTTCCTCAAAATTTGATAAAATGCTTTATTGTTATCTAATTATAAAATAATGTTCTTAAAGTAATAAAAGAGGAAAAAAGATAACATTTTGGTAAGTCTTCTTCCATATTCCTTCCATAATAACAAGATATAATAATAATCAATTATTTGCATGCTTACTCCAAACCAGACATTAGAGTAAATACTTTTATACATATGATCTCTTTCAATGTTTATTATAACTCTATGATGTAAGTTCTATTTTTACCCAATTTTACAGTCAGAAAACTGAGGCACAGAATTACTGAGTAATTTACTCAAAGTTACTCAGCTGAAGTAAAATCCTGAAGGGTTACTCAGCTGAAGTAAAATCATGAAGGATATCATGATTTTAAATCCTCAGAATCTGATTCCAAAGCCCACATACTGAACCACTATACCATAGGGGCTCAAGATTGTTCAGTTACAGGGAATTATACATATACAGTATTCTAGCTAGGTAACATAAATTAATCTTAGTACACATTATATTTTGGAATGTTCCTTTTTTTTTAATCCAACAATACACTGTGAATATAACTCCAAGTCAATAAATATGGATCTAAATCAACATTTTAAATTTATGCTAGTAAGAGTCTATAATTTTACACATATCATATAAAATATTGTATTGCTTCTCTGTTAATTACATTTAATTCAATTCAATAAACACTAATAGAGAATCTGTTTTTTATGCATGGCGCTAGAAGAAATGATCTGATCACAATTCCCAGTAGCTCTCAAGTAGCTTACAAGTTAGGGATTTCAAATCTTCCAATTTTATTGGATACACCTCTCATTTCCTGGGTCTTGTAATCAATTAGGTTTGGTAGATATTGGGTTCACTTAGGATAGCATAGACAAACAAGATAATTTTAGGAAAAGTTTAGGGATTATCTGCAACCTAGTTCATCTCACCTGAGTGATGGACAGTGTATCATATAGTAGCTTCTAACATCAAGACTACTCAATATCCTGCAGGCCATTACAATCAAGCTACATCAGAAAGAAAGGGACTAGCCTGTCAGTGAAAGATTGGGTGGTTAGGAAATCCATCACATTTTATTGTGCCATTGAATGATGACGTGTCATCTGTCATCTCTTTGTAATACTGGCACATTGGTTCACATTATTCTGTCAGTGTTTACTCTATTGTTTAAACCATTCTACCCATTTTTGCTAAATATAGAAAAATGAATACTCTCTGCCAAGAAGAAGGTACCACAGCCACAGGGAACGTTTGATAGTTGTTGGAGAGGATTAATATTAAAAAAACACATTAATATAGTGAAGCAAAATAGCATAGTGGTTAGAAACTTTGGTTAGGTTCCAGTTCTAGCTCCATTACCACATTTCTGGGCAAATGTAGGCTGATTTATTTACCTTTATTGCGTCCCATGGATTAGAGACAATACTGGTACATGCCTAACAACAATACATTTGTGAGGATTACATGAATTGCCTTTAAACCTCTTCAATCCATGCCTGATACATAGTAATTGCTCACAAAATTCTATCTTTAATATCTTAATCTTAAATTCGCCTCCAATGTTGACTCATTGTTTGCTTTGTCATAGTGCTCATCTCTTTTGCAAAATATTTAAAATAGAAAAGAATCAAAATGATATACATTATTAAATATTTGAAATAACTGCATTCATTTATGTTCATCTACTCACTGGATATTTCCACTTGGATACTTAGTAATTGTACCAAAATACATATCTGTATATTTCGCATTTTCCCTTGCAGCATCTTCCCTAATTTCTATTATTACTTTCAGGTTTTCTTTATATTTCCTGGATTTTCAACTAATCTTACTCAGATCATTTTCATTCCGCCTAGGCTCTTTCTTCCAAGACTGGCTCTATGTGTTCCTATTTTATGTGGAACATCTACTTTCTTCCAAATAAATTCTCGTATTTTTATTAGGACCATTTGTTTATCTTGCTAAATATCTTTTACCAAAATTACCATGCAATATCCAGTCTTTTCTAAGTTTGTTATGTGCCGCTCCCCTCTATCCCACCACTCCACCTAGGGGTTAGGATGAGTGATCTTACTCCTTGGTCTTCAGTGGGCTTTAAACTTACTTTCCGCATTGTTATATTTGAGGTTTCCATTCTCCTTTATTGGTGATGAATTCACCTCCTAAAGGCAATATTCTGACTTTGCAATCGTTCAATGTCCAAGAGATGCTCTGGTGTCCTGTCTCCTCAATCATGCCATTCACTAGTAGCACCAGCTCTTTACTTTTATCATCATTTAAAATTATTCCACTGCAAAAATCCCAGATCTGATATTCTGTCTCACATTGTCACTAAGCAGGTTTTGTTACATGCCTACTATATTCAAGTTACTGTGTTAGGCACTGAACACACAATGAAAAACACAGCACAGTGTCTGACCTACAGTACCAGTCCCATCCTTTGATCTGTCTTGCCTTCTCCTCTTATAGAATGTTCTTTTCATCCTCTTATCTTCTAGTTGCTTAACCCTCATTGGTTATTCAGTCCATTGGCACAATTCTGCCTGAGTTGACTTAATAGTAAACATGATTAAGCATTTCAGAAATAAAAATATCATAAATGGAGGCTCTGGGCCTTCCAACATATTCATCTTCTAATCTACTACGCTGGCTTATCCTCCTAAGGGGGTTTAGGTTATATTCTCTAACCTACATGTTCATAAATTCTGCAAAAACATGCTTACCTAAAATATAACTCATTCTTTACTTTGGCAATTACATTATACATCACTTATTTGAATATCAAAGGTAAAAAATACAGAACAAGATTAAATAATTGGCAGTACGGTATATGACTATGGCTTTATCCCAGATGCAACACAAGGACCCAAGCCTTAGAACTTGGGCACAGGATACAGCAGGACCTGTAGCCAGACCGACATGATTCAGAGTCACCTGGATGAATGGATGAATGGACTGAAGCTTCACAAATTTTCTTCCCTAAAAAGAGAACTGTCTTAGAATCTGGTCCAGGGGAAGCTCACAGTTTTAGGTGGGTGATTCTGAAGACTTCCTTATTATCTAATCCACTCAGACCACTGAAGCTCTTATCCCTTTCTTTATTGCTAATTTTGGCATAAATACACACCAGCTCTTATTACTATGGACTGTTTCATAAAAATATGACTTGTATTCCTATGTAATCAGTATACTTCTGGAAGGCAGACTCTGTATTCAATGTTTCCTTTTTTCCCGTTCATGTCCAGGGTTATAAAATATGAAATTAATAAATACCTAGTGAGTGATAGAATAAACTGGACTAACAGAATGAACAAAGCTCTAAATATTGCTCCACTGGGTTCCCCTTATATGAATCCTTACATTATATCTCCCTTATCAGCAAGTTCATGCATTCCTGCTCATAACATAATTGGAAATAAGTCATTCCTAGAGAAGAAAAAGAACTATGTACAAGATATATGTTGAAGTGTATATATAATATACATAAATAAAAACTATAAACAGCCAAGATTCCTCAGGAGGAATTTGGAGAAATTATTGAGAGCTAACTAATGAACTTCTCCATCATACGTGTGGAGATTATCTACATTGTGTCATTTCTGAATTATTACTCCTTCAATACTTAGGACCCACAAAGTACTGCTTTCTCCTAATGATTCTCTCCCCACTGTCCACCCAGTCCAGGGACCATTAACTATCTGTAATAACATTATATAGCAGAAGACTGTGTTTGATTTCCTTTATATCTCTTCACTTTCATCTTGTACATTTTATCCTGAAAGCAGGTGAAAGACTAAAATAACATTTTCAAACTAGGAGAATATTTTATTCTCTGTATTTTTTCATTACCGGATGTCGCCGTCACCTGGTCTCCAGTGTAACTATAGAACACAATCAAGGCTGGGCGCGGTGGCTCACACCTGTAATCCCAGCACTTTGGGAGGCCGAGGCGGGTGGATCACGAGGTCAAGAGATCAAGACCATCGTGGTCAACATGGTGAAACCCCGTCTCTACTAAAAATACAAAATATTAGCTGGGCATGGTGGCGCTTGCCTGTAATCCCAGCTAATCAGGAGGCTGAGGGAGGAGAATTGCCTGAACCCAGGAGGCGGAGGTTGCGGTGAGCTGAGATCGCGCCATTGCACTCCAGCCTGGGTAACAAGAGCGAAACTCCGTCTCAAAAAAAAAAGGACACAATCAAGTATTCCACCTAACCACACCTCCATCCAAGAGTTCAGTTAGTATGTACAGCTAGTACCTGCAGTGTGTTAGATAACTTCACAATAACATTTAAATGAGCTAAATATGACCAAATGTGATACTCTATAAAAGGAACAAGAAACAACCTAAATTCAATTTTGTCTCCAGTATATCAGCTGAAAACCAAATGGCAGCCAATGCATTTTCCATATGGGCATAACTTTTTGTAATTCTTAACATATTTCAATGAATTTTGGTAAGTGTGAAACTGCCACGGGAATTCCATATACTGAAGAGTATCGAGATCACAGAAGGACTAGCTTCCTGAATGATACAGCCACAGCCGGCTGTAGACGTATGCTAAAAATCCATCGATTGATATTAGTATCTTGAAAACACTTAACAACTAGTGCTCGGGATATTAGCCTTGAAAATAAGACTATTTCATTGATTATCTGAATAATGGAATACAGATGATTATTAATATTTCAGATTATATAAACTTTAGTAGTAATAAAACAATCAGATTAGAATTCAAAGTTATCCTGAGAAACTGGAGTAGTAGTCACACACAAATGAAAATGTCTAGGAATAAACATGAACAATGCTGTGGTTACAAAAGAAAAACAAACTGAAGAGAAAAGGAAGAAAAAAACAGACAAAGCGAACATTTATTAACCAAATAGCAATGCAGTCAAAAGTATCTATTGAAGAAGTATGTACTTTGTAGCTACACAATTTAAGTCAGGGCTATTTTTAAAAGCTGGGATGTGTGATTGGAAGGTGAGGAACTTTGACACTCACAGTCATGCCGTAGACTAGCTACCATACTGGCTAGATTTCTGGCCTTTATAATATAAAAGAGGAAATTAAAATAATTTAAAAGACATGCAACTATAAAGGTAATACTTGTTGAAAATATTCAAGGAATAACTTAAGAGGTTGGTATTATTCATCCTGCAATTAAATGCATAAATATGTAGGGTTTCAAATTGTTTTTGTTTTTGCAAATGTGGTGAGAAACTGTTGTTTTCCATTACCATAGAGAGAAAATAAGAAAACATTTTTAAATTTAAGTAAGAATGATTTAAGAAAGAAGCAAATAAAACCTTTCAGAAAAAATATGGCTGTAAATTATAATGGCCTGAGGTTTATTCTTCCATAGAAATCATTAAAGGCAGGAGAGATTTTATTTTTTCTCTAGGACTGGTAAGAGTAACCTTGTTTAAAGATCTCACTGTTTGTGACCGCCGAAGGTAATGAGGACCCTAGAGAGATTTGTTTTCAGTCTATAAAAGTAATGTGGTCAGATTAATGGTCAGAGCTGAATGAGAAGTCTAAACACTTTGGACAGGAGACTGCCAGAGAAACAAGATGTCCTTTGACATTTTCACCTTTAGTTCACCAAGACGTGAAGCAAGTGATACGCTTACTGCTAGCAGATGATTTGAAGATGGCAAGTGTTCATATAGACAAGATTAAAAAGCCATTAGATAATGGGACGGTCTTGGTCCATTCAGGCTGCTATAACAAAATACCATAGACTGGGTGGCTTAGAAACAACAGAAAGTTATTTCTTACAGTTCTAGACATAGGGAAGTTCAACAACAAGGTGCCACAGACTCAGTGTCTGGTGAAGGCCTACTTTCTCATTGAGAAAGGGCCATCTCTCCCTGTTAATCTCTCATGGTGGAAGGAACAAGGGAGCTCCCACATGCCTCTTTTATAAGAACATCAATTTTATTCATGAGGACTCTGCCCTAATGCCTAATCACATCCCAAGGCCCCACTTCCTAATACTATCAGTTTTAGGGGTAGTATTTCTACATATTAATTTTAAGGGAATGCAAATAATGAGTCCACAACAGGGCAATAAATCACCCCCTACCTGCAGAGCCAAATGTGTCATACTGAGTTTTCTCCATCCTGATAAAGTAACGGATGACATAGGGAAATGATGGCTATAAGTAGGTGATGACTACTAAGCCAATGACATCTTGCCTCGTGCTGCTGACAGCTGATTTTCTCTCGAAGAATTCTAAGGTTGGTAATTCAAACTGATGAAAAGCAATGAAAATTGGGAGACCCTGTCCCCTAACTCCTCTTTCTTCTCTTTCCTTTGTGGGCAGACAATAGGGGTTAAAAAGATCCTTACATTATGTTAGGATGTACATTGTGAGCACACATAGTGTACTCGTCAAGATCAAAGCTTGTAACACACTGGTTTTCTGAACTTCAATGGAAGGTTATATACTATTAAGTCATATCCATACTAGCCTATAAGGGTGAAACCCAAAGTTCAGGTACAAGCTAATAAAAAGTTTTCCAAATAGGAGTTGCAACTTGTGATGGAATTAATACAGAGAGTTATTCAGTTTTCAAATAATGGAATGAAATGAAGTAGAATACAATATAATGAAAAGAATAAAACAGAATAGAGTATAATAGAAATCCCACATAGAAAGGCTATGTATTATTCTGTAAAATTGTTGTTTCAGTTATTTATTTGTATTGGGAGGGATGTGGATGTAGGTGTGAATATGCACAAATACAGTGGGTTACAATATGAAATACATTTCTTGCTTTCAAGTCTGCTATGCAATTTGAAATCCACTGTTATATTATCAGGGTCTCCAAATTAACAGGATGTCTTTGAACCTATGCAACACTAAACAGCCATGGGAATAAAGAAAATCATCAAACATCAGATGTTTATAAGACATTTGGACACTTAACAGCTTGTTGACAAAATATCTGAATGTCTAATTGTGTACTCCTCTTCTCTTCTAGATGTTTACTTTAATAAAACATAGCCATCCATGAGTTTTGGCTCAGAGGTGTCAATCCTAACAACAGTTTCCTTTACATTCAAATTACAAAGTGTGCTCATCAAATCTCCTAAACTATTAAGTGATTTTCTTCCTGCAAATAAAAGAGGATAAAATGGGAGTTAAAAGAAAAATTTTAGCAAATGAATTTGTTAAAGTCAAAGAGAAGTTCAATGCACATATAACCATAAGTTAAACTAATATGTGCAATGGAATATCATTTATTAATGAAGATAATACTATGATGTTCAAGATATAGAAACTGAGCAGAAATTATCTGACTTCTCTCAGTGTCTGTTACATTTTTATCACAGCAGTGTCTAGTTGTACTCTTTCCCACATTAAGTTATATGAAATCATGCTGATCTATAACTTAAGATCAGCCTGAGTTATAAAGAAGTACATACTGAGAAGTAGGTTTATTGCTAATGATTTGACAAATCACTGGTGGAGAACTGTTTTTCTGCCTAAGAATTTCTTTAGGTATGCAATAATGTCAACAAAGAAGCAGGCTATTAAAGGAAAAAATAAATATTCTCAAAAAGCCACTGTCTAAGTTTAAATCGTGCTTTTCTTCAAAATTCCTAATAAAATTTGGAAAAACAATAAAACAACTTCTTTTCCTCCAGATTCTCATGAATTTAGCATGTAATCTATTGAAATTGCAATTTATTAAATTAGGTGCCATAAGTAATTTGTGAATATTGAATCAATAAGAGAATAACTTTTCTGCTCAGGCCTTGATATACAGATTGTATGCAATGATTTTTCCTAGTGGCTCAAGGTGGTTGTGAGATGAAGTTGCATTGTCCTAGAAATTCCCATTAGCACTCTAGAACAAATCAGTGAAGCAAGCATGATGCTCAGCAAAGAATGAATTTGACTAATTTACAAGTTTCATCTCAGAGACTCTTGTTAAGCTATGTCTCTTGATAAGCTGTGAAATGCCAGAACTGAATAAATACAAAAACAAGAACAAAAATTGAAGTAGCCACTACTGCTGTCTAAGCCTGATTTTTAGACCTAGATACAAAAACAAAACTGAAGAATGTAGGGTGAATCATAAAACTTCTGCCTAAATTTTTTGGAATGAATAGTAAGGCTAGTCTACAATATTTTAGGTTATCAGGTATTTGTGAAATTTTGCACACTCATCTTGTCAAGATCCAGCTCAGTAGTTCTTGGAACACAGCATGTTGTCCAGTTGAGAGTAGATGTTTGATATGAGTTGACCTACCAGTTTTTGTACGCAAACTATTCTAGATCTTCTGGTTGCTCGTACCAGTTACCACTATGAAAGAAGTGTGTGATTCACCTGGGAAAACCTCCTGAAACCTTACTATTCAACACCAAGAGAAATATTTGAGTGTTTTTGAAAAATAACCTGTAGGCTGGGTATGGTGGCTCATGCCTGTAATCCCAGCCCTTTGGGAGTCCAAGAAAGGTGGATCACAAAGTCAGGAGTTCCACACTAGCCTGACCAACATGCGAAACCCCATCTCTACTAAAAATACACAAAAAATTAGCCAGGCATAGTGGTGCACACCTGTGATCCCAGCTACTCAGAAGGCTGAGGCAGGAGAAATGCTTGAACCCCAGAGGCGGAGGTTACAGTGAGCCAAGAGAGCGCCACTGCACTCCAGCCTGGGCAAAAGAACAAGACTGTTTCAATAATAATAATAATAATAATAATAATAATAATAACAACAACAACAACAACAACAATCTGTAAGTAGAATTTCTACTAAGATGGAAAAACAAATACAAACAAAAGAAGAGTTCCCGGCTGAGGCAAAGCAGACATTGGGTAAATATTTTCAAGAAAAAAAAAATGCAGAGAATGATGGTTTCCAGAAGGGGAGGAAGGCAGCAAATCACACTGCCATGTATGCACCTATGCCACAATCTTGCATGTTCTTCACATGTACCCCAAAACCTAAAATGCAGTAAAAAAAAAATAAAAATAAATTTAAAAAATGCAGAGAAACTGCTACTAATGGAGCTCATGTGCTTCTTCATCCATTTGCCTGGGAGTTCTCTCTATGGTCCAGCCCTTTAGTTTATCCATGCCCCAGGACTATTGTATAAGGAAGGTTTTATTGTGATTTTTGTGCAAATAGAATAAATCTTAAGAGGGACTAGTAAGCTTGTGTTCTAATGAGCATTCAGGTCAATTTTTATTCAATCTGGACTAGTTCTATTTCTTTAACAAAAATGAAAAAGAGAAGAGAAAAAAATTTAAGGAGTAGAAAAACACTTGGGATAGATAAAGCTTGGCAGTATCCCAAGTGGCAGTATTTTCTATAGAACAATTCTATCTCATGTGATACTCTCCAAGCTATTTTATTATCTGTACTAAAAAGCCAGCAAAGGCAGCTGCTGCTCCTCAGACCTTGGCATTCTCTGTGCAGCCTCCCAGCTCCACGCCACCCTGCTGCAGGCCACAGGCAGAACTGAGCATGTCCAGCAATATTCCACTGACCTGGAACATACTCTGAGTCTCAGAAGGCAGCTCAGTCTCTATGCACAACTGTGCCGTAGTCCCTAGGTGTACACCACTGTCCTCATCCAGGAAGAGACAAGAAGTGAGTACAAACTTCTCAGTTTGTTTTGTCAAATTTTCTCCTAGACTAATCTGAAAATACTTACATTGTAAATTTTCCCTCTAAATTTTATCGCTGATATTTTAATAAACAAGCAACCCCAGATGTCTACAGAGAGAATAAAAAGTTTGACAACAAAAAAATTCACATGCACAGCGCCATGCAAAGGGATATCTACTCAGACCTTGCACACTGATAATGTTTTATTTCATTGTCGAAAATAGAACTTGACTTGTCTGATTCAGCATGGCAGGCAAAGCTATCCCAATAGGTATTGCTTCAGAGGAGATTTATAATTTGTATTAGCTTTCTAAACACAAGTCCTAGTGACTTATCTTGTAAACCACTGTAACGTAGGCTGAATTCTATAGAAAACTGGCCCTGACGTGCTTTAAGCAAAAGTTAATTCTTCATAATACAAAGAGATAAAGACGAGTCCTGTCAATAGAATGGGACTGGCTACAAACACCAGTAGACCTCTGGGTTTCTATGAAAGACAGCAGCTTCCACTTGTCCTTCTTCCCATCTCTCCTTCCTCACTTCCACCAAAATGTGCAGCTGTTGAAGCCCAGAGTCAATTGTGACAAGGGCAGATGCCAAGAACAACAACAGCAAAAATATGTTAATGATGCTCTCAACACTGCCAGTTCTTCAATTCCATTCAATTATCTGTACTTTTCCTCCTGATTTCCATGACTCCAGGACATTATCAAGTGCTCCATAATTAATCAGGCATCAAGCTAGACTGTGGTAATGAGACTCTATTTACAGCACCCCTCCCCCAAGCTGTTCTCCACCCCTAATTCTCACTCCTACTGTATAATGCCTCTTTCTCTTTTTTCTTCCTGCAGAGGCCATGGGGCTTTTGAAATGATTCCCACAGGAAGAAGAACTCATCCTGATAGATTTAAGGAGAATTAACATATAAGCAACGCCAGTTTCCCACTAGTTATCCATCATGGCTCACCTAAAGACAGGAACTTGCTCTGTTCATAGCGAATGAGTGACTCATAAATCCACTGCCTTTCTCTCTTCTCCTTCCCATATTCTCAGTCCCACCCTGCCTCACTTTAAGTTCTATCTGTAATTCACAGTCCCATAACTATTCCCCTTATTTTTATTCAGCCTTGGGCTATTTTTCTTTTCTTTGCCAGTTCCTCATGCTCACACATTTGTAATTATTCATTCCTCTTTCCCCTTCCTTTTAATCCATCTATACCATATTTTCTTTTTTACCTAGGTGAAAATTTTTGAGGATTTGTAGTCCCTCTTTGTAGAAGTTTTCCTGTATTCAGTCTTTTGGTAATGTTCTCTCTTTCTTTACAATAACAATTCTCTTTATTTTTAAAAAGTCTGTCTGTTAGGGTTCTTATCTCTAATTCCTTTTCTTCTGGCAAGAGTAGCCAGGAGGAGAGACTACTATTTAAAAGAAAGCTGTCTTCTACATCATTCTTGGACTCTGATAGTTAGTCATTGCTTCTGCCTTCTGTCTCTGATGATGGAATACCTTTACTGAACACATAACCCCCAATAAGTAGCCTGATCATAATTTAAGTAGAATCTTGCTTTCTCATTCCTTTTTGCAGATGCTCTCAGAACTGAAACAACAAACTCTTACAGATATAGAACAGATTATTCAACTACTACATTTTCACTATCTCTTTATTGTCGATTTTATTTAAAGTCATTATCTCTTACTATAATGTAATAATAAATAATTCAAAATAAAGCTGTTGGAACTTTAAATTATTTTGTGCCTTAAAGAAAATGTGATTGTGGGGACTGAGTCCTACAGTAAGCAGCAGCAACTGTTGCTGCTTTGATTATACATTAACCTTCTTTCTGGGATTTCTTGGTTTGTAAAATGTGAGATTGAATTGCACCAGGGATCAGACCCCCTTCTTGTTAGTTACTGATATTTTATTATAGGTTAACTTCCTTCATTTATTTTCTTGCATCTGACTTAGACCAGATAGCATAATAGTTCCCATGACTATTAAATCATTTGGGATGCAATATTAAATATACCTTTCCCCAAAAGGAACAGACTATAACCAATCAATTTGCTGTAATTCATGAACCAGCCTTGTATAGACAATGTTGCAACTCTGCTAAACTTCTTTGTTTCTGCCCATGTAAGTGAGACCTTTACTTTGCTTTAGAGCACTGATCCCATTTATTTGGAATTGGTGTTTCTGGAGTGGCTAGTCTAAAACTTTGTGCTTGAATAAACTCTTTAAAATTGGATTCCAATAGCTTCAAGTATTTCAGTTGGACAATAATAAGGTGTCTAAAATTCATAAAGTTACCCTTAGTATAGTCTTCTCATTAAAAAGATAAGGAAACAGATCAAACAACAACAACAACAACATCAACAAAAAAGTGATGAGCCAAATCTAAAGTCGCTTGGTTAAGTGATGTAGTTAAGATTTCAACCATATGTTCTTGAATCCTATTCTCGGGCTTTATAATTACATTCTGGTATGCCACTGTCTGTACAGAATAAATTGGCCCCAAAGTCTCATGTTAACTATTATCTTTCTCTCTTCCATATGAGTTATTAAATGGAACCTCATTTAAGATATTTAGAACAAAAAAGAAATTCAGTTCTCTCTACCAATACACCAATTTTTTTTTAAAGTGGCCAAAAATATGGTCACTGGTCTGCTAATCAAATCATGTCCCTAAACAATCTAATATGAACAATCTAACATATTCCTGTCTTTCACAGTCTATGTAACTCCAATATGAAAACAATCTTTAAAATTACATGAAAAGAAAAAGCAGAGAAACCATTCCAAAATTACCAATTTTTATATTCTAATTAGAATATAGCTTAGTTATAAGTGTAGGGAGGGTTTGAATATTGATTTTTTTCTTGAGTTCATTAAGTAATTTTCTTAAGATTTGAACTTCCCCCAGCAAACCCTAAAGAAAACTGAAAATAAAACGTAACCCCTAATAATTGTATGTGTTTCTTTTCTGGATACAGTAGGCTATCTTCGTAGGCAGATAGCTGAATTGTCTTGGGAAGAGGAAGACACAAATCAAATATCCTAGATAAAAATAAATATTGATTGTGGAATAGAAATTCTTTATTTTAATGTAGTAATCCAATTTTTCAATTATTTATGACTAGCACTTTTTTGTTCTATTTAAAGAATCTTTGCTTTAAAGGTATCCTACAATTTTGCCATACATACTTGATCTATCATCCATCTGAGACTGATGTTAGTGCATAATGTAAAGTATATTACTGAAGAACTCATAGCCATAACACGTAAAAGCTTTCTAGAAATAAATAGGAAAATGCAGACAATATAAAATCAGACATGAAACTTCAGCAGTTACTCTATAAAAGGGGATATTCAAATACTGATAACACATAAAGTGCTCAAATTCTCTAGTTTCAGAAAAATTCAAATTAGAACCACAAGGTGATACCAACAAGCACCCACCAAAATGTCAAAATAAAACACAAATACTTCAAATGTTGGCAAGGACATGGATATCCTGATAGTCTTATACATGCTGGAGGGAGTATAAATTTGTATAATCTCACTAAAAAACTGGCAATAGTTAGTAAATTTCAATATATGAACCCTGCAATTTTGCTCTTTTACCAATGGTCATATATACACAGATTCAACAAAATACATGCATAAGAATGTATGGAGAAAATATATTCATAACATATAACTGGAAATAACCCAAATGTATGTCTACAATAAAATGAGCAAATATAGTATATTTCTACAATGAAATAGTATTGAACAATGATACATACAACTGGATGAGTTATTCCTACAAATGAAATATTGACAAAATAATCCAGAAATAAACAGTTGATATCATATAATCTCATGTATATAAATGTCAGAAGCAGACAAAACAAATCCATGCTGCTAGAGAGTGCTTATTCTTGGTGTCTGTGGGGGTACGGTGGCATAGGGTAACTTCTGGAAATTGATAATGTTCCAGTTGTTGATCTGGGTGATAGTTATTTATATACTAGTAATTTATGAACTCTTCATACCCATTTTATACTGAAACTAAAAATAATAATAAAATGTAGATTCTACTCTGGCCTTAGTGAAAACTATACAAAAGGAAAAACATATTTCATCAGAAAGTGGTTCTAATATTATTATTTGAAGCCTAAAGAAAAAAAAAAGTGAAGAGGTAATATTGAGATTTATAAGAAAATATACATAATTGGTCTTCATCTCTGCTTTCTGGCACACAGCTCTTAAAACCACTAGAATCTCCAAACTAAAAAGTGCCTTTCTGTAGGCCAATAGGAAGACATGGCTGCAGGCTTCTGGACAGCCTCAGGATGGTAACTGGTTGCCAGGAGAACACAATCCTGTAATTAAAGGGTTGAAACTTTCAGCCACACTCCCAAACAACTAGGAGGGGAAGAAAGGCTAAAGATTGAGTTAATCATCAGTGGCCAATGATTTAATAAATCACGCCTACATAATAAAACCTCCATAGAAGCCCAAAACAGCATGATTTGGAGAGTTTTGGGGATAGTTGAATGCATAGAGGTGCCTGGAGGGTAGTGCGCCTGCAGACGGCATGGAAGCTTTGTGCCTCTTCCCACATCCCTTGCTCTATGCATCTCTCCATCTGACTGGTCAGCTGTATCCTTTGTAAAATCCTTGATAATAAATGGGTAAACATATGTAAAGTGTTCCCCTAAGATCTGTGAGAAACACTCCAGCAAATTAAACAAACCCAAGTAGGAGGTCATGGGAACCCCAATTTACAGCAAGTCAGTCAGAAGCAGGTCAATCAGGACTTGGAATTGGCATCTGAAGTGGAGATGGTCCTGTAGGACTGATAACTTAATCTACCAGATCTGACGCTCTCTCTCTGGGTAGATAGTGCCAGAAGTAGGTCAAATTGTAAAATGCCCATCAGGTATCTGCAACAGAATTGGTTGTTTGGTATATTTGGGGCGAGAGGGAACACATTTTGGTGACTAGAGGTGGGTGCCTGTGTATGAGTTAAGGGTTTCCTTTAGAAAAGGAAAAATTAGAAAAATAAAATCACCAAATGATATTTTTAGAATACCTACTAGGTATATATCCATGAATAATGAAGTAAAAACAGCCTGACCTCAAGAAAAAGAGGATCTAGATGGGCTTCTGAGGCTCTGAGACAGAGTCTCCCAGAGAAGGAAATAACAAAAATAGGAAATGTAAGTGAAAGTCAGTTTTTGAATACTGTTTTGGATACTCTCCAACTAAGATGACAGCAAAACATGCAAGTGGAAACATTCAAGATACATTTAGTACTATGGGACAAGACAAAGACGTTAAGTCAGGACAAGGATCATGAATCTGGAAATCACCTAAAGGGACGCGAGAGTACTTTGGGAAGAAATTGACGAATACCAGGCTGAGAACCAAACTTGGCACATACGGGCACTTAGTAGGTAAAAGAGGTTAGGGTTGGAGGAGGCAGAAAGGTTGTAGGAGAACCTGAATGTTAACATACATTTACAGTATCATAGATGCTGAAGTAAAGGTAATCATTTGAACTGTTCCCAAATATCCTGTCTCTCCTGTTGTGTATAAAATAGTACAGCATTTTGCTGAAACTTTCCAGTTAGAAATGACCAAGCGATTTAATTTGGCTAATTAAATGTGAACAGCATTAATGTGTGTCACATTTGGGTGGAAGCTCTAAGAAACAGTATAGGACTTGCCAAAATCCTTTCCTACTACCATAGTGATTGTGGAGATTGTGGAAGTTTGTGGTGATTGCAGATGGATTCTCCAACAACCTGAGTTCTGCAGCGTTTGTTACGTGCACAGTGCCCCAAACCCTAACCTATATTGACCATGTAGCATGAATGCAAAATAACATTTCATTGTGTTAAGCCACAATGAACTTTCAGATTTGTTTGCTTCCATAATTTAACCTAGGCTAACTTGACTAATACAAGGATTTTTCCAGAAACGAGGGATAGTCAATGCTGGCATATGTTGCAGAGAGTTCTAAAAGGCTATAAGGATGGGGAAAATGTACATTGGCTTTGATGAGTAACATGTTGGTATTGATCTGAAAGGAAGAAGTTATAGATGAATATAACAGACAAAATACAGATTTTAGGATTTGAGGAGAAGGTATTAAGGAAGCAAAGGAAACAATGTCGATCACTCATATAATAAATTTGGTAATTAAAAGAACACTAAGAGAAAAAGTAAGGGTCCTTTGCACCCCTTCCTTGTGGATCTCACTGGCTCTATAAAGCAGAGACAAGTATTACAATTCAATCTTTTTTGTCCTTAAACTCAAGTGGCTGACCACTGCTGAGAAAAATCAGGTAATCACATTGCTACAAATTCTTCTTCTTTTTTTTTTTTTGATAGAGTCTCATTCTGTCACCCAGGCTGGAGTACAGTAGCATGATCTCCACTCACTGCAGCCTCCGCCTCCTGGGTTCAAGCAATTCTCCTGTCTCAGCCTCCCAAGTAGTTGGGATTACAGGCACACACCATTATGCTTGACTAATTTTTGGATTTTTAGTAGAGACGGTGTTTTGCCATGTTGGCCAGGTTGGTCTCAAACTCCTAAGCTCAAGTGATCCACCCATCTCAGCTTCCCAATGCGTTGGGATTACAGGGGTAAGCCACCATTCCTGGCTGCTACAAATGTTTAATCTGCAAAATCACCAGGCCCTCAACAATCATTTTATCTGAACTCAGACAGATTCCTCTCCAATTTCCACAACAACTCTCGCAAACTTTAGACATTCTTCTCTAGCCTAGCCTAGCCTCATACTGAACTCTGCTCCATGAAGTCTCAGCAAAGCATCTGCCCTCTTAAATCTTCAAGAGCACTAAGGCTATAAGGTATACACTTCTATATATTCACACTTGCCCCCTTCTACTAACTTAAATTTACCCACACTCCTCCTTATTTCCTTTCTCCCTGTCTCAGATGTTGAGGTTACCATACTTCTGGTCAGCCATTCCCTTCACCTAAACCATTTGTACTGCCTCTTCTGGGACGTTGCTCTGCTAGGCAATCCTCTTCCCATTGCATTCAATTGCTTGCTCTCTACTGTTTCCTTCTTCCTGTAGTTTATAAATATGCCATAAAGCCTACCTTGAAATTAAATCTCCCTAAAGCTACCATCTAATCTCCATCTCATCCACAGAAGAGAAGAAGGCTCACTACTAAACCCAGTATAATCTTACATCTATCATTCTACTATGAACTATTCTTACTAGATCACTAAAGACCAAATAAATATCTATTAGATGTATATTATTAAACCTCGACTTCTTCCTTTTTGAAACTCTCCAGTCCCTTGGTGTCTGTGACTCTACACTTTCCTTATCTTACACTGTCTCCATTGTGTTTCTCTCTTCCCAACACCCTTGAAATGTTCATGATCTCTAGGGTTCTCTCCTTGGCCCACTCTTTTTCTCACTGCACAGTGTGCCAGGGTTATCACATTTGTCTGCATTATTTCAACGTTACCTATATACTGATGACTTCCAAATTTAAATCTCCTGTGCAATCTTCCTTGAGCTTGAAATTCATAGACACCTGTAGAGAATATCCTGTAGTGACCTTAAAGACAATATGTCCAGAATTAATTTTTTTTTGTCCTAAACTCATAATTTTCCTATAATCTCTCAATTGATGGAATTATCATCTAGCGATTGACCCAAAGACAAAAATCTGGGCGTGATCCCAGTTTTTTTCTGACTTTGGTAGAATATACTGTTGTCCTGCTTTTATTCTACTGCCTTACCATTTCAGTGTATACTGGCTTTACTTGCTAATGCCATTATCTGCATCTCTCTACATAGCAGAGCAAGCAGTGCCAGGGAATTAACCGCCCTTCGCTTTGACTCATGACCGAGAGCTGGTTTGTAAATATCCTACCTCCATTCTCCTTAGCTGGGATGTGTTTACATATTTTATAAGACACGTTTTTTAATAATTTCAACATTTAGATTCTGGAGGTATACACGTAAGTTTGTTACATGAGCATATTGTGTGATGCTGAGGTTGGGGATGTAAATGGTCCCATCATCTATATAGTGAGTATAGTGTTCTATAGTGTCTTACCAAGTTCTTCAGCAGGATTAAGTGCCAGTTGCCCACACTGGTGATTTGCTTGAAAATATGTCGTTTGTTTGCTGAATTTCCTCCCCTGTTTCACTTTCTTATTTTCTGTGTTGGCATTTTCCTCCTTTCCAAACTAAATTACTTAAATTCTGATCTCAGGTTCTGCTTCTAAAAAAACCCAAAGACACCAGCTTTTATGTGAATATGTAATCAAACACTTGAGTTAGTAACTGTGTCCCGATTCTATTTTTCCTCACTTATTGCCTGGGCTATTCTAAAAGCCTCCTATTCATGCCTCTGTTTCTAAGCCTGTCTACCTCAAATCCATCCTCTTCACTGCTGAAAGAGCGAGGTCTTTATAAGCAGTCCTCCTGTGTCTCTGTTGGCTGAAACCTTTCGATATCTCCCATCACCTACAAGATACAGCCCAAACACTGATGATGGAATTAATATTTATGAAGATTTAGTCCTACCTACCTTTTTTGGCTTGTTTATCCTAATTTTCCATGTTTTGCTCCAGCAACATCAATTGAATTGATATCTCACTCTCTCTCAACTCAGTGTTAGCCCATCTCTCTAGATAACCAGGTCTCACCTCTCTCCTATCCTATCCTATTCAGAATGTTCCCCTAACTTATACCTCAGGCCACCATCCTTAAAATCTCAGATCAATATATCCTCATGCAAAAATAATTTTCTAACCTTCCAAGAAAAGGCTAAACACCACATGCTCTCACATTACTGCCTACACATATCTATTATTTACATGTCAGACTATAATATTCTATTTACACCGGGATTATTACAACTGTCTCCATGTGGATTTCCATGCCTTGAATGTCTTCCTCTCTTGAATCCACATGACACACTTCTATCATTGCTAAATTTGCAAAAGAAAACTGATAGGAAGCCCCAGGCAAACTCATTATATAACTAACCCCTTCTCCAGTCACTCCATTTTGATCTTTGGTTCAGGACAGAGCAAATTAAATTACTTTTCTCACTGCATGCCATAGTGCAAGGCTCTTCTATGCTTCTATGCATTTGTACATGCTTCTGACTGGAATGGATATACCCAGCTACTAATTCATCAAGTTTATCTAAAACATTACTGCTCTATGGCACTTTCTATCATCTTTCCCCATCCCTACCTGTTAGCAATCTCTTCTAATGGCATCTCTTGGCACTTGGCAAATAATCCCCTTATAACACTCTCTATATTGCCTTGTAATGATTCATAAGTACCAGGCTTAAGCACAGGCTGTGCTTTCTCATCTCAGCTCTGTATCTAATGCACGGTAAATGCTCAGTAAAGAACTGTTGAGAATGAATAAATGAATGAACAAATTAATGGGAAGAATAACTAGTTTTAAATCAAACTAAAGACAATCACGGAGGCAATTATTTGCTTACACTGTGGCTGAATCTTAGAAGCATTTTTGTCCTTCGTTGGGACAGCACAATTCTCATATCCAAAACTTGAGAGTAAGTTTGAAAAGAAAAGATAGAAAAGAAAAAAAAAAGAGGCTAGAAATGAAGAAACACAGAAAGAAACAGAGGGGAAGGCAGATAAAACTGTCAGCGGGGAAGACTGATGACACAAACTACTTCCACATAGGATCCTCATATGTGGCTTCAGCTCAGGATACACATGATTATCATAACTCAGGCAAGGGGAGATTAAGCCTCAATTCCCCTGAGAAGCACTTTGCCATCACACATGCCTTTCCTACTGCCACTAGGGATTTAAATTGCCAGACATAAGAAGCTATACATTGTATTAACTCACAGAAAGAGAAAGAAGCAAAGGCAATAACAGAATTACGCCTTCAGAATCCCAGGTGGAAGAGGTATTCTCCAAAATAAAGCTAATTATTTAATCTATGGCAGTCACGGGCTGGTCACTGCAGTGGCCATATGTATGGTAATGTATTGTAGCCCCCTCTTTCGGATGAGGTTTTGTGCTCTGAACATCTGCCTACTGCAAGCAAGAATATGTTCTGGTTCTACTTAGTCTGAGAAGAGTATTATATACACAGGATTAACCAGAACTAGAAATTCAGTAATGCAAGCCAGTCATTAAGGCTTTGCAACAAAGGGGTGTTTGGGTTTCGAAAGATCACTCAGTTGGTAAAAACAAGATACAGATTCAACTCAAATACTGATGTGTGGGTCAAATCTGAAGCCCAAGGGTAGACTGCTGTGAAACTATCTAGTATGCTAATAATCAGGCCACAGTGAAATGGTGTCCTTACTCCTTCTCATTATCTTCCCCTGTCCCTTCACTTCATTCTTCTGTCTCTCAATGAGAATGTCAATAAACCTCGCTGGAGTTAAACACTGGAAGTATCTAATTTCTCCCCAGTAAGTTCTCAGGTTATCTTTTCTCACAGATTTTTCATTAAAAATAGGGTAATAAATGAAAGTCTTGGAAGACAAAAGGAAATCTGTCTAGTAACTTTCATTAATCAAAAAGCAAGAACATAATTTACTCATTCCCCTGAGTGACATGTTTTCGCTCCATCCCATGGCTCACTTCCTCTTCTCCCTCCCCCTGCTGGTTTCCAGTCTCTCTATTCTCCTATTATAAGGACAACAATTTCCTCAGAGCCATCAAACACATCAAACCTTGGTAACAGCCTGTACAAGGATGTTTCTTAAAAGGCAATGTCTGAATATGACAAATGACATTAGCCCAGTGTTTGGCAGGGTCACAGCCAGAGCCAAGACTGATATTTACAGTATACTTTATACAACCACAAACATCTTCCTAAGTCCTATGGGATGTCATGTCACACAGAACATATACAATTAATCTCCTATTGTGACACTTACCAGCTTTCTCAGGCAGGCCTCTTCCAGAGATGGCTAAGTAGCCACTGCCAGAGCTGCCACTTACCAGCAATAGTCATGTGGGTGTTTTATGGTCTGGCACCAATGCAGCATCAGACCTGTGCAGCAAGCACATGAAGTAGCCAGCCTTGAAAAAAGGCTCAAACTTAACAGGTGATGCAGCAAAATCTTTCCCTAGTCGTATAAAACTTTCAATGCTTGGAAGAGATACTGGCCTTGGAAAATTGGCTGCTATCAGTTTTTGGCATTGTATAAATTTGCCTTAATTTAGCTCTAACATAACAGTATATTTCAAGGCTTGAATACACTGATATCACAGAAGTGGAAGTTTCAAAACTGGATACTATCAGTTTCAATCTTTACAATACCTGAATCAAAGCAGGGCCAGTAAAATGATTTGAAAGGCTAAATAATAAAGTTTATTGAAAATTGTTAAAAGCTAGATTTTCTTTTTTTTCTTTTTTTTTGATGGAGTTTCACTCTTTGGCCCTGGATGGACTGTAGTGGTCTGATCTTAGCTTACTGCAACCTCTACCTTCCGGTTTCAAGCAATTCTCCTGCCTCAGCCTCTTCCTGAGTAGCTGGCATTACAGGCGCCTGCCACCACACCTGACTGATTTTTGTATTTTTAGTAGAGACGGGGTTTCACCATATTGGCCAGGCTGGTTTCGAACTCCTGACCTCATGACCCACCCCCCCCCTTTGGCCACCCAAAGTGCTACGATTACAGGCGTGAGCCACCATGCCTGGCCAAAAGCTAGATTTCTATTGTGAGTTTATATATATACATATATATGTGTGTGTGTGGACTCTATAGTGAGTTTATATAATATAAACATATATACACACGCGTGTATGTGTGTGGGTGTGTACATATACATATATAGACACACATATACGTATATAAATATATGAAACATATATGTATATATGGCACACATGCATATACATGTATGTTGTATATACATGTATACGACATATATGATATACATGTGTGTCATATATACATATGAGTATACACATACCCACACACATATACATGTGTGTCACTGTGTGTATATATATTATATATATATAAACTCACTATAGAGTCCACACACACATATGTGTATATACACATACCCACACACACACATACACTCGTGTGTCGTGTGTGTGTGTATATATATATACACACACATATATACACATTTATATTCATCTATTATCCAAGATTCCAGTTCTAAGTCCTATTGTTCCTTGATGGCAAGTGCCCAAGCAGCAGCCCAAGGACAGACATCTACACGTCCCAAGCTTGTCTGTCCAGCTGCAGGAAGACCCCGTAGCTGAGGGCAGATTTCCAAGTTCCAACATCATTACGGCACTGAAAACTGTTACATTTGGTGAGCTAGGCAAGTGCAGTTGTTAATCCCAGACTGAGCAATTGCCTAGGTAGCAAGTCCAACATGCATTCAGATTGGCATTTTCTTATGACCCCCCTCTGCGAATACACACAGAAATCTCAATTTTCATATGCTGGCTTTAACTCCATCCTTTACTCTAATAGTCAAGAAAGCAAATCAGTGAGCTGGAGTGTTTATTAGATATATGGTTGTTCCTTTCTACTGAATATAAAATTAAATAATTCATATGTGTTAGTATTTCATTATGAATAAGAAGATATTTACAACACAATTCACAACTCATGAGCAGACTTTAGGGTCAAGACCCTATGGTTGACACATGCTTCACATGATAATTATACCACATGCCTTGTATGCCAGGCATAGTGCTAAGAAATTTACATATTACACTTAATCACGATCATAGCCAGAAATATTAATCTACCCAAGATCACACAACAGTGAAATTTTGGATCCAGGATTTAAAACCAGATTTTTCCTACTACAAAGTCCATGATCAACCACTATCCTATTTATAATGACTCTCTACCTCAATCTTCACCTCAAAACGTTGGGTGTTTCCCAGTGGCGAGATCAAGGTCCTGCTAACTATGACTACGACCCGTATTTCCACTCTTACTTACTCCCTATATTCTAAGACTCAGGTCAGATGAATCCTCTTGGCATCCTCTCTGTAAACTTGACAGAAGTTACTGTTCTCCTCTAGTGCAGTGATAGCTTCTGCCCTCCTCTACTGCACTGCTCCTGCATCAGGGCAATTTTTCTCCCCAGGGAGTATCTGGCAATGTTTATCGACATCTTAGGTTGTCATAACTGGGGGAATCCTACTAATATCTAGTGGGAAGAGACTCCAGTTGCTGCTAAACATACTCAATGCACAGGAAAGCCTCCCACAACAAATAATTACCCATCCTGTCTCAATAGTGTGAGGTTGAGAAACCCTGTGGTATATGATAATCATCTTTGTAACGTGCTAAAGGAATTTAACACCTTTCCCCTTGAATTACATAATACATAGAATATTCTCAGAGGTAAAGGCTATGTCTTACACAACTTTATATAATATCCTTTTCCTTTTCAAGAGTGACTAACTGTTCCAAATAATGAATAGGTGTTCAATAAGGTTTGGGGGCTGTATGATTGATGAACATTCTACAGACATTTGACTTTTTAGAGTAAATTCTGAAAGGCACATTCGAAGAGCTATGTGAAACAGTGACTGCATTATAGAATTCTATAGATTTGAGGTGGACAACATATCAGATGAACAACAATCTCATTTTAAAGGCATGGATGATGAGGATCAAGGAAGTAAAATGAATTGACTAAGGTCACAGAGCAAGTGCCACTTTCTTAGTCCTTAGACTGGGCTACATATTAAACAAAGCAAATGTTATAGAAGAAAAGATCAAAAACAGAAAGTATCTCTTAAATAAGTAAAATTTCTCTTTTCTCAGGAGAATGAGAGCCTCCTCATGACGTGTGTTACGTATGTGAGTTGTTTTTTCTTTTTTTAATCATAAACATGCTATGCATCGGTGCTTCCTCTAATCATACTGTCAGTGGCGATCAATGCCTTTTACAGAGATTTGTGGAAACCACAACGAGTCAAACGTTGCTACTATGGAGATAAATGTCCTTGAAGGCTCTCAGCCTTAGCTCACCACTAAATGCCTCCTTGGAGGATGCTTTATTTTATCCCCACGTTATTACTGAAACAGGGCAGTGGTGCAGTTCTGACTCAGAAAAGTGTCCAAGGTACTATGTCAAGACCTTAGTTTATGACTCATATGAAAGACAGCTCCATACTGAATTTTCTTTTTCGTCATCTCTTGTCCCAGTCCTGGTGACTCCTCATTCAATCAGTTGATGAGTTATCTGAGGTAACCCAATGGAAAACTCTTTATTTAAAAATAACAGCAACAACAAAACACCATAATTTAAAATTTGATACAGAGGTTGTGTTCTCTGTAAAAATCACATGCCTTGCTCTTGGGGCTGACCCAGTTCAACCACTTCTGTTAATGACTAGCTCACAACTGCTCACAAAATCACTTCATAATAGTATGAAACTCTCACAATGTGGCTGGGTGTGTGCTCCAGCAAAAGACACCAAAATGCTTAAAATGTCTGACTTCAAAAAGAATAGTCTGTTGCTGCATCCTCAATAGGGTGTACTCAGGTGAGAGAAACCAAGCAGAAGGTAATGTCACACAGGTCCAAGATTAAGGCAAAGTGTACTGTGTGCCAATAAGTAAGCACAGTCACAATAATGGAGCAAGAATAAACCTGCCACTTGGACACAATTATCCTGAGTCTCCAAGTCTTTCTTCAGATAGCACACCAGAGGACTCATGAGTTACACCAAGAGAGCTTTTACCAGTGGAATCCCCACTTCTGGGCACACACACAAAATGGAAATGTTATCTTTTCTTATTCAAGACAGAACTGTTTCCCCTTCTCAACCTGGCTACTAATCCACATGTCAGCATCTGTGCTGCATAACACATTTCCACATGTCGTACCCATCACAGAGTCTTCTATTTAACCCCATCCTCTCCTACATGAAAGAAAATCTTCACATAAATATTAATGAGTGTTAGACCCATGAGCAGAAAGGTATGACTCTCTCAGCATTTTGTAATGATTGCACTTCTCTCCTTCTTCAAACGCCACGATTAAATCCCAGAGGGAAAATTATCTTCTGTGGATGATGCAAATAGTGTTGTTTTAATATATGCACAGATTCGTAACGATATTACTATTATTAATAGCAACAATAATGAATAAATTTGCTACTAGAATATAAGTAGGTAGCCCAGATTTTATAACCCTATTAAATATCTCTGTATTTTATATGTTGCATATTATTTTTTTATGAGATGACCTGAGTCACATATGCACTTTTATAGCTTCCCAGAGATATAAGAAAATGGAGCTGTAACTTTTCATTTTCTCTCTATCATGTCTGATATGTATAAGAATATGCATATATATCAAATAAAGAAAGGTTTCTTTTACTTCAGCTCTTTAATCTGGGGGTAAAGATTATTTTCCATATGATTCTATCTATTCAAAAAGCCATATTTTTTCCATAGGTACTTAAATAAGAAGGAAAGAAATTAGACACGAAAATCACCCACAAAAAAAAAAAAAAGAAAAAAATCATCCACCAAAATATACCTCTCCACTTACAATGTATTATTTCTCAAGTGACTTTTGTCATTGGATGCTCCAAATAGGGGAGTCCAAAAATAACAGCATATAATATTAAAAGGGTTCAGAGAACTGAAATCATAATCCAAGACAACTTTTTTAAGGGTATTCAGAAGCTTTGAGTGGCACTCAGTTTGATATGATCCCTAAATATAACCTTAATGATCTATTAAACTTCCTTGAAGAGATCATCAGAGAGATCAGAACAAGAAGAAAACAGAATAACAAAACAGTATAAGGGGGGGAATAAAATGGAAAAGGAACACAGTTGTATAGATACTTGGCATTTTTAAAAAGGCAGGTATTCATTGTCTCAAAGGCACTAAAGAATCAAGACCACTGTCTGATTGATATTATATCAAAACATGTAAATTTGCCAACAATCCAGTCGTTTGATAATGTTATGTGCAATAATATAGCATAAAAGAATGGAAAATGCATTTATGATCATTCTCAACTTGATGAGCGACTTAATGCACAAGTTGTCTATTCTTAATTATTCTAACAGTTGCTAAGTCACAAAGGTCAGGTAGCATTTGGCCTTTTTCCCATTTATTATAAACAATTCTCGATGTTTTCTTATGGCATGAGTGTATAGACTTTGGTTTCTGGCCATCAGATCAAGTCTTGGACCAGCATTTGAAGGGAGCACTGAAATGTGTTTCAGTGTTAGGAAAAGCCCATTTTCCAGAGAATGCTCAAGGCCAGAAAATTCTGAGGTCTCTAAGTGCTGCATGGTCCCCTCTGAACTTCCTAGTGGTGCTCTGAAAGGCTTATCCCAATGGGCTTCAAAGTTTATACTGCCTTGGAATCATCTGGAAGGTTTGTTAAAGCAGATTGCTAGGCCTCACCCCCAGAGATTCTGAGTTGGTAAGTCTGAGGGGGCCTGAGAATTTGCATTTCTGACAAGGTGTTAGAATGCCCATGCTTCTGGTCCAAGAACTAGGTCTTGCAAATCATTATTCTATTCAATTACATAAAGATTTCCAGGACAATCTTATCCTGGGTTCCACAATAATCAATTTCCATCTTCATGTTTAAAATATAATGCCACCAGTAATTGGAACTAAAAATTAAACATTTAATGAGTTAAATTTTCTCTGCTTGACACCAAACATTCATATTTTTAGAAGTATTTAAATTCATTGATATGGATACACACAACTACAGATGGCCTTTTGTTAAAGAACATTTAATTCTACTGACAGATAAAAGGAAATATGGGAGATAGCCTCATCCTTTATAATGTCAGTTTCTTTATACATTGAAGAAATATTATGACTGGTGTGCAGAAAAAATAGATTATAGCTTTGACATAGTTTGGTTTTTAACAGTTTTGCAAAGCCTTCCTTCTAATCTTATTTCATCCAATAAATATTTTATTAAATGTAAGCCTATAAAAGCCCTACCATATGCATGGCACTCTGTCAGGCCCTTTGTAATATTTTTAAAATAAATAAATAGTAAGTTCCTGACTTAGAGAAAAGTTACACACACACACATCAAAGCATATAATAAAGTGGAAGATGAAACTTTATACAGGAAGATTACCCTTTTTAGGAAAGCACTTTTTTAGTTTATAGAACAGTGCTCTTCACCAATCAATCAGATAATGAATTTGCAAATACTCTCAGCCTATGTCTTTCATTCTATTCAGTGCTGTTACTCATACTTTTAGTTTTCCCTTCTGTCTTAGTCCATTTGGAATGCCATAACAAAATACCATAAACTAGGTGGCTTGTAAACAGTAAACATTTATTTTTCACAGTTTTAGAAGCTGGGAAGTTCAAGATGAAGGCACCGGCAGGTTCAATGTCTGTTGAAAGCCTGTTCCTTATAGATGGTAACTTCCAGCTGTGTACTCAAATAATGCAAGGGCACTAATCCTATTCATAAGAGATCTGCCCTTATGATCTAATCACCTCCCAAAGGTCCCACTTCCTAATATCATTACATTGGGATTAGGTTTCAACATACAAATTTTAGGGGTACACAATCATAACAGCACTTTCTAACATAATTATCCTAATTATCCTATTCCTTTGACATTCCACTCAACCGACATTTAATATGCATACTTAGATGACAGCCATTTTATCTGGCAATGGAAAGAAAAAGTGGATTGGACTACATGATATCTTCCTAAAACTACTTACAGTCTAATGGGAGAGAGGAACAAATAAGAAGGCATTCATGCTATGGGGAGTAAGCACTAAGACTAAGGAGAGGCCGCTGGACCACACATGGTAAGGTTTTCTGAGTTTCCTAATACTTGAGGCTAATCTTGAATTTAGAGTAGGAGGGGCCAGACAACAAGGTGGTAATGAAGCAGAGGGAACAGCATGCCAAGTGATCTCACATCATAGTGGAACATATTGTGCTTGTTAAGAAAATTTAAATTGTTCAGTAATGATTGAAAGCAAAAGGTGTGAAGAAACAATAAAAATAGCCATCTGAAACGTCAAGTCCAGAGGACTTTCTAAGTCAACTTAAGAAGCTTGGGTTTTACACTGAGCGTTGAAATCCACTAACATAGTTTAAGAAGACAATGGCAGGATAAGTTTTGTTGCAGCAGAAACAGTCTTGCATTTTCTAAATTGTAACCATCATTTCAGCTTTCTGAATGTTCTGTACCTTTTTGGATGCCTACCTCAAGCAAGCAAACTAAAACTGACGAGAATAATTGAAACCTTTAACTAGCCATTCACATGATATGGTTTACAAAGTCAAATGTGTAGACGTTCAGCGGCCGCCGGCTGACTGATTCTGTTTTTCCATTTCTACTGTGGTGTTTGGTGAGGCATAGCTTCCAGTTGAGTCCCAGGACTGGACCTATCAATCCAGCCAAGGCCTGAGTCATGTTGACTATTTCAAAAGGGCTGCTCTCATTCATTTTTCACAATTACGGATTTGCTTTTTATCAGTCCTCCAGAGGAAAAAAAATGCTGACTGGTGGCCTACTTGCTACCCGCTGTGTCCTTCTAAATTTTTCTAACCCAAACTGCACAAAGCTCTAATAGTCTTGCCCATTCTTACTGTCTCACACTCAGAATTCCCTCCACGGGACTGTGCTCTTTGTTCTTTCTGCACATTATTTGGCTGATGTCTGATTGCTGTCCAAATCCTCAATCATACGGAATTTTCACTCTTTGCTTTAGGATATAGCTCACCCATGCCTTACTGTGCTGGCTTCTCACATTATTTTCGTTTGATGGTTGTTCTGCACTCTTTATTTCTTACCTCTAATTTTCACTAAATTAAATTCAATAAATGTATTTTCCTAATGTTTGGAATTTTGTACTAAAAACGTGATCAGGGTGAGTTTTGAGTGTAGACTGTAAAAGTTAAGAAAAAAAGTAACTAAAATCATCTGAACTTTAATGCCTTTTCCCTTTTTTTAAGAAAATTTAAAAATGAATACCTGGAATGTTCTATAATATCTTTGAAAGAAGCAATTTAATAAAAAATCAGAGTGCTTCTAGTTAATTTAATTCCCTCCAGACCCACATTCCTTCCAAATTGCACACTTCAAAACTACAGAGCCAAAGAACTTTAGATGCCCTCTGAGAATGCCTGAGGAGAAGGGGGAAAAAGGTCCCTGAAAGAAAATGAAAGTAAAAGCTAATTTATGGAGAGAAAAGGGAAAATGGTGAGGAAGTTTCAATTAATCTGTGATTGATTTAATGCTTAAGAACAATTGTTAAGAAAAAAGGCAATATTAGCATTTAATTAATTATTTAGAAGATATTGAAAGGAACGTACTGTATCGTGTATAAAACCTATAGCCCATGTGAAGAATGGATTGAAACTCGATAGGACATGACTAGCTTGAAAAACCAGAGGATGATGTACCATAGAGACAATCCCATTCCAAGCTTAAAAACATGGGAATAAAAACACATGAAGGAGAAATGGTTACAGATTGTTAAATTGGACAAAATTTTAGATGCCTGGGCCACCTGAAGTCATTGACATCTAGACTTTGTGATTATTCAAGAGTCTAAAGTGCTCAACTGCTTACCTCTGAAATAATAGACCTTCCAGAGTTTTGTTCCTAGACAAAAGGGTGACTCTCCTTTATATAGACATTGTAATATTTAAACAAATCTAACCCAGGCTGTGGTTTCACAGGAACCAGAGTAATTAGAGAAACTATTTGCCAAAGAGTAACTGACAGGCCAAGTGATGAACGGAATCTAAGGCAGAATGACAAAACTCTCCTGTAACTCCACGGAGCATGATTCCAACAATAGTTGCTGCTGTCACTTTTGCTTCTTATTGGAAAGCTTGTTCTGTATATGTGCATGTCAAGGCGTTAAAGCCATCAAAACCTCCCTCTGATATTTTTTTGTTGCTTTCACTTATATTCAGAATGAGGCAAGGAGGAAAAAAATTATCTTTGCAAATTAGCGTCAGTGTTAGGTACAAGGCTGTGTATGTGCATGTACACCCGTTCCTCATCCTCCACACACCCGTACCTACACTCTGCCTGCTAGACTTGGTCACTCCCTATGCCTTCCAGGAAATACTACATATGTGCACAGTACTTCAAATATGAGAAAGTCCATTCTGCAGCTTGTTCTAATCCCACCTCATGTCTCTCCATCTGGAAGGCACCGCTGTGGCTCTGAAAGAGTATAGAGAACTTTCTCTCTCCTGCTATGTTAAATTCACTACCCATCTAGCCATCTTTGCTCTTAATAGCAGCATCAGTCTCTAACCACATAATGATACAGGCTCTGTTTTAAACATTTGACATGTAATCTCATTGATCATAATTACATATATAAATTGAGGCTGCTATTATTTTTGTTTTTCAGATGAGTAAACACAGGCTGAAGTATGTTAAGAAACTTGCCCAACGTCCCAGAATTAAAAAGTTGTAAAGCCAGGACTGTAATGTAGGTCTCTGTTTCTAGAATCTGAACTCTAAACACTGCTAACCAACATCTGCTTTGCCTCAAGGAGTAGAGAAGCTGCTAATGTCAGCATTGTTGCATTTTAGCGTTAATCCACCTTATCACTGGTTCAGAATTAGACTAAATCCAAACCCATATTCCCCTGTTGCTGACATGAAACGGTCACTACTATTTTTTTTCTTACCCATCAATGGACATTTTGTACTATAAAGTATATGCCATGCAAATTAGGTAGAGAAGCAGAAAACAGGCTATTAGACCCTAGGGTTATCATTTTGGGAAAGAATTGAGGAAAATATGCAAAGGGACATGAAATGCTTTCTTCCTTCACATGACTTTATATAGAGGCTTGGATGAATTTTAGACACATATATTAAGATTTAAGGATTAAACACTTGGTGATGGAAGTTCTTTTAAACTCCAAACCAAAAGGTTTCAATTTTGCAAGATAAGGGTTAAAGAAAATTAAAAGGACATTTTGCTGAAGGCTAGTGGAAAGAAGGATCTAACCACAGCTGCTGGTGGTTCTCTTTTTAGGCTGACCTTCTACTGCCTCCTGGAGGGATACATTAGCATGTCCAGAAACTGCATTAACTTAGGCATTCCCATGCCCATGAAATATTTGAAAATTTACAAACTGTAGAAAGCTTACCCAAAGGTACACAGTGCTACTCCTGTTGCTATCAGTTAAAACGTAATCAGTACCAGGGACAGTCTTTCCTCAAAGTGAAAATTCACTGATAAAGTACCATCTCCTAAATGCCTTTCTCACTTCCGATAGCACTATGGCTATCCTCATGCTTTGGGGTTTTATACTTTACCATCGATGTCTATTTAAGTTCAAGCTATGGCAATCTCTTTTAGGTCTTACAACTTGTTGCATACATGAATCACATACAATGTGCTACAATGGAAGAATCGTAATATTGGAGTCTGGTTCAAATGCAAGTCTCATGCTTATCAGTTATATATAACTAACCTGCCTGATGTTTGGTTTCCTAGCTATAAAATGGTCATCATAACAAAACCTCCTAGGTTTATCACGAAGATTGTAAATGAGATAATGTTTAAAATACATTTAATACATTGCCTAGTACATTGTGAACTCTTAACAAATGGTGGTAGCCATTATTATCATAAGTAAAGCTCATTTATAGTAAGTATTCAATTAATTCTCATCTTGTCATTATTAAAAGGGCTAGATTCACCTTACCCACAACTGACACAAGCACATCTAATTTACTTCAGTTTCTTCTCTCTGTCATTAGTATAATCTATTCCTTAGTCAACAAATTTATTCTATACACTGCTACATGAATTTTTTCTCAAGAATTTCCTACTAAAGATCCCCAAGGGACTCAAGAACATCTTATAATTCCCTATGGCTTTCAAACTAAATATAAATTGATCTGCTCTTCACTAATTCATCTGTTCGACCTGTCCTACCAAACTCTTTTCTTATCTTTCATAGACATTCTACAATAGGAGAGCCAAGTTATCCCACTATCCTTGGCATGCTTTACCTATCACACCTGCAAGTTTATGGAGTTTTTATTCTTTCTCACCTTACCCAGGAAAACCATATTATGCTACTGTCAATTCATGTTTCTCTCCTTTTACAAAACCATTCATGCTTTCCTTGATGGCTTCAAATTAACAGCCCTCTGTGCTGATGAGATTTTTCAATCTATAGCCATTCAAAACGTTTGCTTTCAGTTTGCTTTTTACTTGTGTGTCGTATATTCCTTTTTATAGAAAATTTATTCATTACCTGTTTACTCTTGGTGCTAATACATTCTATGAATCAAGGTAACAAACATTTTATAAGCCTTTTTTTTTTTTTTTTTTTTTCAGACAGAGTCTCACTCCGTCACCAGGTGTCAGGCTGGAGTGCAGTGGCGCAACCTCGGCTCACTGCAACCTCCGCCTCCCGGGTTCAAGCAATTCTCCTGCCTCAGCCTCCCGAGTAGCTGGGGCTACAGGCGCATGCCACCACGCCCAGCTAGTTTTTTTGTATTTTTAGTAGAGAAGGAGTTTCACCATGTTGGCCAGAATGGTCTCGATCTCTTGACCTCGTGATTCACCCGCCTTGGCCTCCCAAAGTGCTGGGATTACAGGCGTCGGCCACAAGCCTTTGCCAAAGCTGGTGAAGGTATCAGGATACCAGAATAAACATTCATAGAGTACTACACTACAGGCATAACTCCTTTTCTTGTGTTTTCTGTATTGCACATCATAGATAACTATGTTTTTGTTTTGTTTTGCTTTTACAAATTGAAGGTCTGTAGCTACCTTGCATGCAGCAAGTCTATGGGCACTGTTTTTCCAATAGCATGAGCTCACTCTGTGTCTCTGCATTGCATTTTTGTAATTCTCACATTATTTCAGACTTTTAAAATATTATTATATCTGTTATTGTGATCTGTGACCATTGATTTCTGATATTACTATTGCAATTGATTTGGGGTGCCATGAACTGCACCCATATAGAATGGGAAACTTAATTCATAAATGTGTGCGTTCTCACTGATGAATGAACTGGCTGTTCTCCCATCTCTCTTCCTCTCCTCAGGCTTCCCTATTCCCTGAGACACAACAATATTGAAACTAGGTGAATAATAATCCTACAATGGCCTTTAAGTGTTCAAGTGAAGGAGAGAATCACATGTCCCTCACTTTAAATCAAAAGCTATAAATGATTAAGCTTAGTGAGGAAGGCATGTCAAAAGCAGAGACAGGATGAAAGCTAGGCCTCTGATGCCACACAGTCAAGTTATGAATGTAAAAGCAAAGTCCTTGAAGGAAATTAAAAGTGCTACTCCAGTAAGCACACAAATAACAAGAAGGCAAAACAGCCTTATTCAGTCTTATTACTGATACAGGGAAAGTTTAGGTGGCCTGGGTAGAATCAAAGCAGCCACAACATTCTCTTAAACCAACACCTAATCCAGAGCAAGGCCCTAACTCTATTCAATTATATGAGGGCTGGGAGAAGTGGGAAAATTTCAAAAGAAAATTTGCAGCGAGCAGAAGTTGGTTCATGAGGTTTAAGGAAGGAATCTATCTCTATAACATAAAAATGCAAGGTAAAACAGCAAGTGATGATGTAGATGCTGCAACAAATTACCTACAAAATACAGTAAGATCATTGATGAAGGTGGCTGCACTCAACAACAGATTTTGAATGTAGACAAAAGAGCCTTTTATCGGAAGAAGATGCCATCTAGAACTTTCACAGCCCGAGTCTGGCTTCAAAGGACAGGCTGAGTCTCTTCTTAGAGGCAAATGCAGCTGGTAACATTTAGTTAAAGCCAATGCTCATTTACCATTCCAAAAATCCTCAGACCCTTAAGAATTATGCTAAATTTACTCTGCCTATGCTCTAGAAATAGAACAACAAAGCTTCAACAATAGCAGCACATCTGTTTACAGCATGGTTTACTAAATATTGTATACCCACTGTTAAGACCTACTGCTCAGAAATGATTCCTTCCAAAAGATTACTGCTCATTAACAATACATCTGTTCATTTTAGAGCTCTAATGGAGATGTACAAGGAGACTGATGTTGTTTTATTCCATGCTAGCTCAACAGTCGTTCTGCAGACCATAGACCAATGAGCAATTTCAACTTTCAGGTCTTACAATTTCAGAAATACCTTTAGTAAAGCTATAGCTGCCATAGATAGTGATTCCTCTATTAGAACTTGGCAAAGTAAATTTGAAACCTTCTGGAAAAGATTCACCATTCCAGATGCCATTATGAACATTTGTGATTCGTGGTCAGAGGTCAAAATATCAACATTAACAGGTGTTTGGAAGAAGTTGATTCTAACCGTTTTGGATAACTTTGAGTGGTCTAAGACTTGAGTGGAGGGAGTGTCTGCGTATGTGATGGAAATAGCAAAAGAACTAGAATTAGAAGTGGAACCTGAAGGTGTGACTGAATTACTGCAATATTATGATAAAACTTGAACAGAATAGATGAGAAGTTGCTTCTTATAAATGAATAAAGAAAGTGGTTTCTTGAGATGGATCTACTCTGGGTGAAGATGCCATGAACATTTTTGAAATGACAACAAAGCATCTGAAATACTACATCATCTTAGTTGATAAAACAGAATCAGGGATTATGAGTACTGACTCTAATTTTAAAGAATGTTCTACTGTGGGTAAAATGCTATCAAATAGCATTTTAAACTCTAGATAAACATTTCATGGAAGGAAGAGTCGATTCATGTAGCAAACTTCTTTGATGTCTTATTTTAAAGAAATTGCCATAGCCACCCAAACCAACACACCCATCACCCTGATCAATCAGCAGCCATCAATATAGAGGCAACAAAATCTCCTTAAACTTACAAGCAACTTCAGCAAAGTCTCAGGATATAAAATAAATGTGTGGAAATCACAAGCATTTCTATATACCAATAACAGACTAACAGAGAGCCAAATCATGAGTGAACTCCCATTCACAATTGCTACAAAGAGAATAAAATACCTATGAATACAACTAACAAAGGACGTAAAGGACCTCTTCAAGGAGAACTACAACCCACTGCTCAAGGAAATAAGAGAGGACACAAACAGATGGAGAAACATCCCATGCTCATGGTTAGGAAGAATCAATATCATGAAAATGGCCATACTGCCCAAAGTAATTTATAGATTCAATGCTATTCCCATCAAGCTACCAATGACCTTCTTCACAGATGGAAAAAACCACCTTAAACTTCATAAGGAACCAAAAGAGAGCCCACATAGCCAAGACAATCCTAAGCAAAAAGAACAAAGATGGGGGCTTCATGCTACCTGATTTCAAACTATACTACAAGGCTACAGTAATCAAAACAGCATGGTACTGGCAACAAAACAGAGATACAGACCAACAGAACAGAATAGAGGTCTTGGAGGTAATGCTACACATCTACAACCATTTGATTTTTGACAAACCTGACAAAAACAAGCAATGGGGAAAGGATTCCCTGTTTAATAAATGGTGTTGGGAAAACTAGCTAGCAGTGTGCAAAAAGCAGAAACTGGACCCTTTCCTGGCACCTTACACTAAAACCAACTCCAGATGGATTAAAGACTTAAACATAAGACCTAACACCATAAAAACCCTAGAAGAAAATCTAGGCAAAACCATTCAGGACATAGGCATAGTCAAGGACTTGATGACTAAAACACCAAAAGCATTGGCAACAAAAGCCGAAATAGACAAATGGGATCTAATTGAACTCCAGAGCTTCTGTACAGCAAAAGAAACAATCATTAGAGTGAATTGGCAACCAACAGAATGGGAAAAAATTTTTGCAATCTACCCGTCTGACAAAGGGCTAATATCCAGAATCTACAAAAAACAAAAACAGATTTACAAAAGCAAAACAAACAAACACATCCAAAAGTGGGTGAAGGATATGAACAGACACTTTTCAAAAGAAGACATATATGAGGCCAACAAACATATGAAAAAATGCTCATCACCACTGATTATTAGAGAAATGCAAATCAAAACCACACTGAGATGCCACCTCATGCCAGTTAGAATGGTGATCATTAAAAAATCTGGAGACAACAGATGCTGGAGAGGATGTGGAGAAATAGGAACACTTTTACAGTGTTGGTGGGAGTGTAAATTAGTTCAACCATTGTGGAAGACAGTGTGGCGATTCCTCAAGGACCTAGAAATAGAAATTCCATTTCATCCAGCAACCCCATTACTGGGTATATATCCAAAGGATTATAAATTGTTCTATCATAAAGACACATGCACACGTATGTTTGTTGTGGCACTGTTTACAATAGCAAAGACCTGGAACCAACCCAAATGCCCGTCAATGAAAGACTGGACAGGGTAAATGTGGCACATGTACACCATGGAATACTATGCAGCCATAAGAAATGATGAGGTCATGTTCTTTGTAAGGACACAGATGAATCTGGAAACCATCATTCTCAGCAAACTGACACAAGAACAGAAAATTAAACACCGCATGTTCTGATTCATAGGTGGGTGTTCAACAATGAGAACACAGGGACACAGAGAGGGGAGCATTACCCACTAGGGTCTGTTGGGGGGGTGCAAGGGAGGGACAGTGAGGGAATGGGGAGGTCAGGGAGGGATAACATGGAGAGAAATGCCAGATGTAGGTGACGGGGGGGATGGAGGCAGCAAACCACTTTGCCTTGTATATATCTATGCAACAATCCTGCATGATCTACACATGTACCCCAGAACCTAAAGTACAATTAAAAAAAAAAATTTATATATATATATATATATATATATATATATATATATAGAGAGAGAGAGAGAGAGAGAGAGAGAGAGAGAGAGAGAGAGGCAAGACCCTCTACTAGCAAAAAGATTATGATTTGCTGAAGGCTCATATAAATGTTAGCATATTTTAGGAATTTTTTCAATAAATTATTTTTAAATTAAGAGATGTATATTATTTTTTGGACATAATGCTATTGCACACTTAATACACCACATTATCATATAACTTTTATATACCCTGAGAAACCAAAAATTTCACATGACTCACTTTATTGTGATATTTTCTTTAATGCAGTGGTCTGAAACCTAACCTACAATATCTCTACGATATGCCTGTATTTAATAGTGCGACCAACACCAGAGAAAGAATATACCTATATGACTGTGTTTTTCTTCCTCTAAGCCTCATGCTATTAATGTTTTCACCCCCTACTGGAAAAAGCTGGAATTGAAGGGATTCTGATCCTATTTCTCAGGTTCTTAGGGAAATAAACCCTGGCACTGACTGCCTGAAAGGCAGCTCATTCACTGATGTTCAGGACTTAAATCGTAGAGCTTCTTTTTTCTCTCTCTCTTTCATTCTTTTCTTTCTGAAAATGTTGCTATGGTAACCACACTCGGTTTTTATTCTCTGTCTTCGTCATGCTTCTGCTCAGAAGCCCTGGAGAGAGAGACATTGATCAGTGATGCAATGAGACAGCCTCTGGGGAGAGAGGGAGGCCATAAAGGGGAGTATGTATTCTCAGGACACTGGATCACAACTACTCTTTCAGCAAAGACAGGTCGATTTGACCATCCTTTAGGGGGATTTAATTAAAAACCAGTCTAGGCCAGCCCTTATGCAGCACAGTAGCAACATGGATCACCAGCATCCAATAGTGGCATGTCAAAGAAGGCAAGGGTTATTCAGAAATGGCCCCACACATATTAAAGGTTTCTGCTGTGTGCTGCTGTCAAGCAAGAAATTCATTTAGTGCTCATCCTTTTAGTCAGGGAGATTTACTGCCCATGGTCTGAATTCACTTTTTATGCTATTAGGTCACTGGGGACCAGAAAGGTCTCTCTCCCCTCCTTCCTATGGTTTTCCCAGTGGGGACTTCTACATAGTTTCACCCACATATTAAAGGAAGCACACAGGCTGAGGAAATTGTAAGTTGTACTTTCAAGGTACTGTCATTCCAGTTGAAGCACGGACTACTGATAGTGTTTGCAGTGATATCTTTTATATGTGACTTTACAGATATCAGTTTATTTTTAATTTTTCCCAACATTTTCATTTTCTCATATATTATGGGGACATACAGAGATTTGAGTGCCTGAAGGTATTCTGAAAAGCTCCCTGTGAATACCTCATACATGTCAGCGGTGGGCTCCTGGTTTCCACTTGGAAAACACTCCTGCCCACTTACCAGGCTTCTGATGTTTTATGAGAGTGAACTGTGCCAGTTTTTAAGATGTCTGGCAAGTGATGAAGATATCCTGAGAATACAGAACTTGATGGCCATATACAGTTCTCTCATCTACATTGACAAAATTCTTCTAGTCTACTCTCTTCAGATTCTCTCACTTCTGCCAATACACATTTTCTTTTACTGTCATCCTTGCCCCTCTCTTTCTTCCTTTACCTCCTATTTAATTCCTCCATTCAGTGAAGTTCTTCAGGTTTCAGACCCTGCAGTTACACAGCCTCCATTGCACCCCATCCTTGCCAGATTCTACATGTGTTAACTTATACAAATTATTAAACATCTATGGGCTTTGAACTTTCTCATCTTTACCATATTATTGTAAACATTACTATAATAATGTACATAAAAAGTGTGTCTGGAAGTATTCAGTATACATTAGCTTTTAATTCATTTAGATCCACATATATTTCCTTATTTTTTCCATCTCTTATTTTTTTTATCTCTTTAGTCTATGATCACATTGCTCAACATGATTTGTTAAAATCTCATTTAATATGTGAGTTAGTTAACAACATCTTCACACATCAGTGCAGATGCCATAGAAGCTGTAATCATTCAGAGTTACTCCAAGATTCTGTCAACTGATGGCCCAACTTTTTTATCCTACCCCTTTCTCAAGATAAACTTTCCACACTCTGAGCGCTCCAGTAAGGTATTGTATATCTCAAAACAGCTACAAAATAGGATTTTGAATGGTCTCCCCACAGAGAAACAATATGCTTTCAAGGTGACAGTTATGTTAATTACTCTGATTTGATCATTACACAATGCAAACATATATGGAAACATCACATTGTATCCCATAAATTTGTACAATTATTATATATCAACTAAAAAGTAAATGAAAAATGTTAGATCTTCAAAACTTGAATTTCTACTCTTTTCTGTTCTTTGCTTCTTTTTCAAATAGCCCTCCACCATGCCAATTTAAAATTATATACTTAACAAGCCACTATAGATCAATTGGACAATATGGAATATTTAATTACACCTACTGTGAATAAAGTTAGCACTTGGAGATCTGTGCTTTCTCCCTCAAGAAACACTCACTCCAGGATTTCACAGCCAGCCCACAAACGATGAGATGATTCCCAAATGCGCAGCTCCACCCTGATTTCTGTCTCAGCACTCACTCTTAATTTCAATAACTTCTGAAAGCTTCTATCGATATGTACGCAATTTATTACACGTCCTTTGTAGCTCACTTGTACAAAGTATTTTACTCTAAATAATTTCCAGGGACCCTGCGAGCAAGTCAATCTATGATTTTTGTATTACTCTAAGACAATCTGTATTACTCCTGCCATTCCCTCTCTACTCTAATATTCCAATATTTGTCAACTGTTCATTAGTTTCGTTATTTTCTGAGAAAATTAATTATTTTTTATTCACTATTACCTAATTAGGCACTGAACTCATCTTCCAAGTCAAGTTGAATATTATGTCATATTTCTTTACAATCTTTTCATTCCCACCCCTCTAATGAGAATCAGAACAGTCATTATAGTGAGTGTGTCCTTTCCTTCTCTCTCCATAAGCCAACAGACACACAACTGCCAATTCAATATTCTGAAAACATTGTGCTCAGATTTCATTCTCTTGCTCAATAATCACTGGCGTTAAATGGAACTCCAACGCCTACAGAAGAGCATTTAGGCTCTAGAGCCCAGCACTCACATCCTTTCATAATCTCACTTTTCTTTTTCAATCTTCTTACCTGCTTCTTCTCAACATAATTTTTCCTACCCAATCCATACACAAAGTCAAAGTTTGGATTGCATTTAATTATGATTTGTTCATCACATCACAAATGTACATGCCACTGTGTGGAATGGCTCACTATCTTCTTTTACCTATTAAATTCTCTCTTTTGTTCATGATACTATTCAACTTCCTCCTCATCCAGGCAAGTCTTTCATGATTTCACAGAGACATATTTTGGTCTATAACACTTATAACACTTGCTGTGAATCTACCACTTAATCATATATACTTTTACCCGGTACGTAACCTATTAATGTGTATGGTACATGGAGCACTGGTAGTGTATACAAGGGATCCTGAATAGTATTACAGGTTTATTAATACAATAGTTTAATTAAAATGTTCCAAATTATAAATGTAGTATAGCAGGCACTCTGTTACATAATGGGGACACATGGAAAACAAGACAGACGCTGTAGCTGGCTCATGAAAAGTTTAACCTAATAGAGGCACATGCAAGGAAACAATAAAGGAGCATGATTAACGGTATGAAGAGGGTAGTACAAGGTATCGTAGAGCACAAAGAAGAGGCACCAAATATGGTCTGCGGACGGGAGAGGTACATGAGCACATAGGAAAATATTATTGCTTAAAGTTATATGTAACATAGTGGCTCACACCTGTAATCCCAGCACTTTGGGAGGCCGAGGCAGGTAAATCACGAGGTCAGGAGTTTGAGATCAGTCTGACCAACATAGTGAAACCCTGTCTCTACTAAAAATATAAAAATCAGCAGGGTGGGGTGGTACGCACCTGTAATCCCAGCTACTAGGGAGCCTGAGGCAGGAGAACTGCTTGAACCCGGGAGGTGGATGTTTCAGTGAGCCAAGACAATGCCATTGTACTCCAGCCTGGGTGATAAAGTGAGACCACTTCTCAAAAAAAAAAAAATTTATCTAATTTAAGACCTAAATAATAAATAGTACTTTGGTAGGTAAATAGGGGAGGAAGTTATGAATGTGAGGTGGGGAATTTCTTAGAAGAAGAAACAGCATACAAAATCACTTGCACATATATTTTGGTTTCTCTTCAGATCGCATAAATCTTTTGGCTTTTACAAAATCACTTGCACATTCAAAGAACTAAGTCCAAGATGGCTATAATTTGGAGAAGCAGGATATTTTATCTCAGTTTTAACTGGGCCCAGAATCATATAAGGCCATATAGTTCATAACAAGGATTTAGAAAGTTGGCCTGACAATGAATGTTTTTAAGCATAACAATAATTTCATCAAATTCTTAACATGCAGTAATTCAGGTTACATATCCAGTATATAAGCTATTATGCATTAAGCATAAGCATTATGCATTAAGTATAATGGTTGCTTGAATTAGGACTCTCGCAATTAGGGTGGACAAAAGAGATGGACAAAGGAAATACAGAAGAGGCAAAATTAACAGGATTTGGTGGTAGACTAAACTCCTAAGGGTAGAAACTGTACTTATGCATCTCTGTATCCCACACAGTGCCTGCCATGGTATTTTAGTGCAGAAGGGACCCTATAAATATTTGTTGAATGAATGAATAAATGAAGCCTCTAAAACTTCTCTCCCTAGAAGAAATATGAATTACATTCATGTTTCATTTATAAGGAATGTAATGAATGCTGAAAGCAGCAGCAAAACCCTTTCAGCATCAGTCTTGTTGAAGGAGCTAGTAAGTAGGAATTTCAGAGTACTGCTGTGTGCATCCCCAGGGGAGCATGGCTGGTTTGAGGCCAAGGATTCAGGACAGCCATCACAAAGATGGCTGTGGTAGTATCAGCCAGTGGAGGAGGTGAAAGGGCAGCAGTAAATCTAATTCCAGAGTTTTGCAACAGAAAACAGATTTTTTTTTTTTTTCAAAAGGCCAGCTTCTAAAATGTTACAATTACCCATATCAGAAGAGGGAATATGTCACACATACATTCACATGTAAAACAGTCAAGTTGTGTTTGGGATAAGGAAACGATACAGGTAGCAAACTGAATGCCATATTCTGAAAGCATAATCCATCCTGGCCACCCTGGCAAGTCATGGAGAAATAATTGGCAAAATATTTCATGTCTTCTCTAGCATCTTCCTTTCTTTCCCTCTACTTGACCCATTCTTTCCCTACTGCCTCTCTCTCCTCTTTTATACTTTTCTTATTTTTCATTTTTCCTCAAGCTCTATCTCTTCTTAGCTCCATCCACCCCCTCCCTCATAGCTTAGTATCAGGGTTCATGTCAGAGAGTTAGACAAAGATTAATTTAAAACCCATTTAAATTGAGAAAGGAGGAGATACAGCATATTTTCCTTAGCTTAAACCTTCTACCAACAACTGCCACAACACACACACACACACACACACACACACACACACACACACACACACAGAGTGCCAACGGTAATTGTTGGTTGGCCCCAGAATATTTATATCTGATGTCTCATCATTATTGTTTACTAAAATGATAGTTCTTCTAGACACACCACCACGCAGCCATCAAAATGCTATTTGTTGAGGGTTTTAAAAAGATGGGAAACACTTTTGTTATCATGTTAACATGGAAGAAAGTCAGAAAAAAATATATTGTGATACAATTTCAAATAGGTAAAATATGCATTTGAATACTGGAAAGTCATACAAAAATACGTTAGCAGTGATTAATTTTTTACAAGGCTTTCATTTCCTTTATTATAAAGTCCTGTAGTTTAAATTTGCAATGAACATAGGTTCATTCCATTTGGAGGGAAATACTTCAATAGAAAGGTACAAACAAGACACCATGTGGTGTGTATGTGCAGTAAGGAGAAGTATTATAAATGAATTCATTAAACTTGATAATAAGATGTGGCTCTGAGTATAAGATTTTTAGATGCTGGGGCAGAGCATACAATAAGTGTTTAATTGCCCTGATGATGGGTAAAAAGAAATGTTTTAAGCACCGAATATCCAAGTCTAAGAATCACACATGAGGCCACATGCTCATGCTTAGAAAATTCTCCAGCCATCTTGTGAATCTAGTCAGTTCTATAATCCAAGTATTAAGAGTGCTGTTCTCGACTCAAATTTTTACTTCGTAGTACTTTATTGGAAGCTATCCTACCCAATAAGGAAACCTGGTGTCAGCTTATTTATGTATTTGTTAATCTGTTTATCTATTTATTTGTTAAGCTATATTCTGTTGGTAGATACAACAGTATCTCTTTCATGTTCTCACATGAATTATTTTCAGTTTTCAAATGAACAGTACTACATAAGCCCTTTTGCAATTCTCACTCTGGTCCTTTTGTGTGGAATGTTATATTTCACAGTTTGTCACATCTTTTAAAATAGTTTAAGTAATGTGGTAACATCCTGAACATCTTTTTAAATAGTTGGAGTATATTTCTCTAATAAAGCTTTCCCTAACTCCCCTTACATCGTGGTAGGTAGAAACGCTCTCACAATCTTTTCTGATTCCACTATAGCCAACACATATTCCCATCATAGCACCTATAATTTATTGACCTTCTCCATTGTTAGCATACTTGTATGTATGCATTTATTTTTATTGTGGTAAAAATCTCTCAAATGCGATCTACTCTCTTAACAAAAGATTAAGTGTACGATACAGTATTAGTAACTATAGACATATTATTTTAGAGTAGATCTCTAGAACTTAATCATTTGGCATAACTGAAACTGTATACTTAATAAATAGCAGTTCTCTCATTTCCTCCTGCCCCCTGGAAATCACCATCTTTAATGACCAGTATGTCTTTAGCTCTCAGTTCAAACTTGCTTAAGAAGGCAATGTGGTGTGGTTTTTGACAATATGTGATTTGTAATTAGAATTACTTGAAATCAAGTCTTGCTTTGCCAATTAGTAAGTATAAAATTTGTGGCAAATCACTTAATATGAATAAACTAAATAAAACTTGAATAACAATTTTATTATTGGTATGATACACTGTCGAGTCTATTATAATAAGGCTGTTGGGAAGACCAGAAAACATTTATTCTGATTTTGATTATCTGGGTATCTACAGTGGACTCTTGCTAAGATATTATTAATAGTCAAGAAGCATAAATAACTCACAATAAATGCTTTCATGTTAATTCTTCATGATGGTGAGAATAAAGTCATGCTTTAACTGCTCTCAGTTCTTCAGGATGCCACACACTGAAGAAATAGACAGAAACTGAAACTGTTCCATCCTTTCCCACCCTGTTTGAAAACACCAACAGAAAGGGCCATAACAGTAGTCATCACCTCTTCAGTATGTGCAAAATTGGTATGTTATTGTCTCAACATAGCTACTGTTCTATGCTTCATCTGAACTCATCTGCTTCAGTGGAAAAATATATATGGTGGCTGTTGTGAACGTATTGCTTCTGTCTTCATGGGATTCTTATCTGACCCAATAATTGTAACATGAGGAAAATTCCTGTCTAAAATTTATAAGAGGTAAACGGTTCATCACATTTGTGTCCTCTTCAGAAAAGAGATTCTTCCAAATGATGCTAATAGTATCACTGACTCTAACACATTAGTGTTCAACCCTTTCCAAGAGGGTTAGACCCTTTCAGAAAGGTAAGGAGCTAACCTTACATGAAAAGAAACACTTCCAGAAATGAAATTTGAGGCATATTGATACTTACATAGAAATTAATCAGAGTAAAATAGTTTTATTATCTCTCAAATCATATCATATACGTTATCACCTTCTTCCCTTATCTGAGAGGCTGACTTAGATCATTTCAGCTATCACACAGAAAGGAAAGACAGGATCATCATCAGGGAAGTCCTGGAAAATCTACTGGCACAGAAGTGATTCCCACCACAACACAGCTCCAACACAGCTATTCTCTGTGTTTGTCCAGATGAGCTAGACAAACACAGAGAATAGATGGCAGCCATGGGGCAGGCTGACTACAGACTAGGTCAGAGAAAGAAAACAGTGTGGCTCCATATTAAAACACAACTTCAGTAACATCCCCTCCACACAAAACATTGGGAAACTGTAGCAGCAATGTACAGGAAGGGTTGGTTTAAATCAATCTCAGAGAGAATGTACCTGTTTATGTAGCCTGTAATGCAAGCAGAGAGGTCAAACAATAACAATGAAAATTGTCCTGGTAGGAGTTACCATCCAAGACCAAAGAGCAGTCTAGCAGCCTACCCATGTATCATATACAATCAAGTGTTACACAACGACCTTTCCATCAACAATGAACCACCTATACCGTGGTAGTTTCGTAAGATTATAATGGAGCTGGAGAATTCCTATTGCCTGGTGAGATCATTGCCATCCTAACCCTATATTGCAATGCATTACTCATGTGTTTGTGGTGATGCTGGTGTAAACAAAACCCACTGTATTCCAGTTATACAAAAGTACAGAACATACAATTATGTACATAATATTGATAATGATAATAACTATGTTACTGGTTTATGTATTTACTAGAATATATTTTTATCATTATTTTAGAATGTTCTCCTTCTACCTATTTTTTTAAGTTAACTGCAAAACAGCCTCAGGCAGGTTCTTCAGGAGGTATTCCAGAAGAAGTCACTGTAACCATAGGAAATAACAGCTCTATCCATGTTATTGCCCCTGAAGACTTTCCACTGGGACAAGATGTGGACATACAAAGACAGCGATAATGATGATTCCGACCCCGTGTAGGTCTGGGCTAATGTGTGTGTGTTTGTCTTAGTTGTTAACAAAAATGTTTAAAAAGTTAAAAACAATTAAAAACTCAAAAATGGAAAAAAGCTTATAGAATGATATAAAGAAAGCAAATATATTTGCACAGCTGTATAATGTTTGTGTTTTAAGCTGTTATTATAAAAGAGTCAAAAATTTTTTTTAATTTAGAAGTTTATAAAGTAAAAAAGGTTGTAGGAAGCTAAGGTTAATTTATTACTGAAGAAAGAAATAATTTTAAATAACTTTAGTGTAGCCTGCACATTCAGTGTTTATAAAGTATATGGTAGTGTGCAGCAATGTCTTTCACATTCACTCAACGCTCACCCACTAACTCACCCAGAACAACTTCCGGTACTGCAAGTTCCTTTCATGGTAAGTGCCCTACACAGGAGTTTCATTTTTTATCTTTTAAAGTATGTTTTTACTGTACCTTTTCTATGTTTAGATATGTTTAGTTACAGAAATTCTTGCCATATCATTGTGTTAACAATAGCCTGGAGTATTCGCTATGATAACATGTTTTCCAGGTTTTTAGCCTAGGAGCAATAAGCCAGCCTATAGGCCTAGGCTATATTGTATCTAGATTAGATCATCTGGGTTTGTGTACGTATACTTCACGTATCCTGTTTGCACAATGATGAAATCACCTAACAGTGTATTTCTCAGAATGTGCCCTCATTGTTAAGTGACACATGAATATAATAACAAAGTCACAAACCCACATTCCTGGGTTCAGTTATGCATACTAAGAAATAAACATGCATGCGTGCACACGCACACACACACACGCACACACACACACAGAGTAAACAGGCACTTTTTTTAATATATAAAGGGTTGAAGAATAAAGTTTACATTTCTTTTTCTCCCTCTTAGGTGCCAGTGCATTTACAAACATGATTCTTTAAAACAGAGTTCATATTTTTCTCTCAGTTCATGGCATTTTTAATGGTTTTAAACATCTCCTTTTTGCATTTAATACTGTGTACTATCCCAAGCAGCCTCAGTAAACCTGCTCAAAGACACCCCAGTGGCATATCTTGAGTAGTCTGGGGATGAGTGAATCTGAAGGATGAGTCTATCTTTTAGTACCTGCTGTCTAGCAAAATGTCATGCCACTCAGTACAGACAGATCTGAAGAATAAAGTTGTCCTAGTTAAGAATCTATAAACTGATCTGTGGAGTTTGAATAGGCCATGAAGTCCTGGCCTCGCATACCTCCCCGCGAAAACTTCATCTTCAAAGGTAGTTTTAAAATTAATTTTCTTCTTAATGATCACATTGAATTAGATTCTCCAAGCACACCTATACATGGCATATGTCAACAGTTTTCAAAATCCCTAATTTGCCCTGGGAAGGATAGGAGAGTAAAAACTAAAAGTTTTAGGCTTTCTAGTTAACTATCTTCATGTTAATATCATTGAGAAATAAAGCTGGGAAAAGGTAGAAAATAGTACAAAAACGAGAATCAGTTTTAAAAAGACGGTACAATCTTATAGTTCTATTCATGTACACTGTGATATTTAATGGGACATTATAACAGGTCCTCCCAAAGTCAGATGAGAGCAAACACTGCAGTTTCTCACTTACAGCATAAGGTGATGAGATTAGTGATAAAGGGGTGGTAGTAAGAAGGCCTGGAAGTAAGAGCAGGAGATCAGCTGTCGGAGGACGGAGAGACATGAGTACAATAATTGCTTGTTGAGTGTTTGAAGTGCCTCTTCACCATTTTATCATTCATGAGAACAAACGCCACAAAGTATTGATGACTACTTGAAGGATGACATAAAAGAGATCATTTAATAGTGAGGAAATGTAAAGATAAGTAAGTTGCAAAAGAAATGGGATGGGCAGAATTAAATAACAATTCATGGAAGCTGCTTGACAGTAAATAAGATTTGGATACTTAGCCTTGAATGAGCTTCTGGGCAGGTCTGACCATTACCCTGGCTTCCTCTGATGTAGCCATGATAAAATATCATGGAAATGCAAAGTTAGTACCAATACAACATTCTAGGCAAGCTTGTATGGTTGACGCAACATGAAAAATAAGAAAATCTGATTATCACCAAAATATTACCAAGTTCATTCTTTCATTCAAAAAACATTATCTAAGTACCCAGTATTCACCAGCTAGTGAACAGCACAAACAATTCTCTGCCTCTTCAGATACATCCTGTTCGGAAAGGCAAATAATGCACATAGTATATCAGGAAGTGATGGCTGCAAAGAAGAAAAATAAAGCAGAATAACGGAATAAAGTGTGAGAGGATGCTATGCTAGATAGGATGGCCAGAAGATTTCTTTGAGAAGTCAGTTTTGAACAGAATTGAGTAGGGATAATAATGAACCTAATTTGGTTGCCTAGAGGGAGAGCCATCCAGGGAGAGGAAGAGCAAGGGTAAAGGATGTGATGCAGCTGTACACTTGGCATATCCAAAACCATCAAGGCGTCTGTCTGAGAGAAAGAGAAGTGGGAGAAAGTAAATTCAGAGAGGCAGCCAGGGAAAGATCATGCAGGTTCTTCTTGACCATCCAGGATACTTGATTTTATTCTAGACGTGATGGGAAGCAAGAAGAGGATCGAAAAACAGTGCTATGATCTTACTAACATGGTGATGATTAATGTGGTCTCATAATTAATTAGGATAATTCCATAAGTTTTTATCAATAAATTTGTCGTTTATGTAATACATATTAATTAAGAGCTACGGTTTAAATATATTGAAGAAGGCTAATAACAACTTATGGGGCATTGGTAACACTGGCATTTGTCATAAATTCTTAGTGTGTTTCATTAGAGAGAAGGAGATTCATTGATTCATTTAGTGGGAATTTACATGGATGGTGAGAATACTATCAGATAATGATGATGCTGTAGTGACATTGGGCAGAGTGTGCATTGTGTATGTAGTTTAAGAAGCACCCACAAGAATGTGAAAAGATTAACAATGAAGATGCCTTCTAAATGTTAAACTATTAAATAAGCAGAAATCATGCCACATTACCATTAAGAGGCAGGATGGCTTCTGGACCGTAACAAGCTTTCCTGTGGTAACTAATATGCCTAAATAAAGACAATAACAATCTGAAGCCCAGATTGGTCAGCCATAGTACCATAGAAATAGGAAAGCACAAAGGTCTATTCTGCTCCTGTCCAAGGAAGGGACATCTCGGCATTGTTGGGATTCTCAGAATGTCTGTTCTTTCTGGCAGGTAGATGGAGATGGATGCATGCTGCCATTAGAACCTGATGAGACTAAGCATTTGAAACAAGCATCCTGCTCACCAAGCAACCTTCTGTTAATGTGAGTCCCTCTGTAGTTTGTGTATAGGGCAGGAATTCACTAGCCAGACTGATGCCAATGTCTAGTCCAGTTAACAGTAATATTTTTCATTGTAAATTAATACAGTGGCTTTCTAATTTATATGCTTCAGTCTTTTGTGAGTTGGTACAAGTCATCCCCCTAAATAATCAGCTCTGGGCATTAACCAGATCAAGTGCTGGGACCTGCAATGCTGAGGTCTGGACTCCAGCTGTGATGAATTCACCCTGGAAATGCTGCCCTGCACCGTCTCTTGGCAGCTGGCCTTCTCCTGGGACACACTGACCTTGCAGTACCTTACATTTGAAATGTCGACATGTGCATTCCAACACTGGCTCTCTTGGGAACAGTCACTGCCGGGGCATATGTGCAGGGAGCTGTAAGATGTGATTAATTGAATATTGAAGAAATGTCTCTACTGGTGGGAAAAGAATTCTAATTATGTATACTATGTATGTACTCTTTAAATATGATAACAATAGCCAACATTTTTCATTTATTTAGTACTTTCTAAGCCCTATTCTAAAAGTTTTAAATATTACTTGATTTCAGTACTATTATTATTATTATTCTCATTTTAGAGATTGGAAAAACAGAAGATGAGAAAGATTATGTCATTAACCAGGGTTATATCATTACTATATGATAGAACTAAGATTTGAACTCAGACCTATTATCCCCAAAATTAAGAGAATACTCTGGGGCAAGGCTTGCCCTGCCTGAAAACCCAGCTCCATTACTTATTAGATTATCGATCTTGGATAAAACATAGAAATCTTTTGAATCTGTTTTGTCACTAAGTGCATAACATAGAATTGCAATGAAGTGCAAATGAACTTATGAAAATAAAGTACTTAGTAATATAATGTGCTTAATACTGCATCCTATACATAGTAAGAGTCAAAGTTAATATAATAGTTAAAATATGTAATATATGAGAGCCAGTATCACATAACCAGATCAATACTCAGGTATACCTTCTCATAAGTATCCTTATTCCCTCCTTATACTTTTAATATTTAATGATTTAACTTGATTTACTTATATAAGCCTCATTCTAAAAATTTGTGTCAGGTTTCAAATATATAAACAAATATATAAAAGAAATAGATCAAATATGACAAAGAATAGTTGAAAAAAGTGGCAGTATGTCATATATTTCTATACATTTGAATTAGGCAGCACATTTGGCTTTGAATTCCCCAGACTCCCAGGTTAGTGGGAGAACATGGTTAATTTTAAGTTTCACACTGGTGACAAGCCTAAAACAAACCTCTTTCCCATACATAGTTCTGAAGACTGCGAAACCGACCCACATGGGTCCTCCTAAAGGCAGTACTGTGCGATGCTGCTGCAGCATCAACAAAGGCCCTACCATGCTTGCAATAATGAACCTCAGTAGTTTGAAAATAGTAATATTGCATTTCAAGAATGTGAAATGGCAGCTTGCATGTGAGTGTTTCTCACTGGCTTGAAACCGGACTGCCTGACCATTTTATATTTTCACCCACAGACTCCCGGTGCGTTCTGTTTGCCCCAAGCCTATTGTATTGTCCTCTCTTTGTAGAGATCTCCTTCTGTGAAATGCCAGGCTATACTCTCCCTCTTATCTGCATTTATTCCAAATATCCTGGTTTTTTTTTTTTTTTTCATTTCATTTTGGGTTATATTTTCTAATTCTTTGGCAATGTAGAGAGGAGGTCAAAGTCATTCATCTGGAACTGGAAAAATAATCACAAAACACTGAGTTTACTATTCCAAACAGTTAATGGCTAGGAGAAAGCAAGTGCCTCTGGAACTTGAAAACCTGGCTTTAGACAATAAATCAAAAGCAACTTAAGTTAGTACCAAGGCACCTTGGGCTTTCACACCTGACTGGCAAGAAAAAAAAATGAAAGAAAAAATTAAAATAATAGTGAAGAAGAAGAGAAAGTGGCATCCTTCCTAACGGAGCTATAACAACGATGGGAGTGCAATCTCAATTGTGCTTGGTGTCTGCTTACATATGCTGTCCAAGCACACCCCACATCAGCATCCAGGCTGCACCTCACTTGACTTTCCCTTCTCAAGTCCATGACTTTTTATTTCTTCTCCTTTATTTATCTCATCTCTTTTTCAGACTGGTACCAGGTGTACATTCAGAGTTTATGGAAGCACTCTCGCTTTTAAAAACACTCAATCTCCACCTTACATTTTTTTTCTTTTTGCACTGCAAAGTTGTGCCTGTTCGTAGCCCTGGAATGACTGGAAGGCCAGGACCAGACTGTCATGGAAAGGTCATTTTGTTGTTCTTGTTTTGTGTTTTGTTGTTGTTGTTGTTTTGCAGAGTCTCAAGTGGAAAATCCCATGGTTCTCATACAGGGAGCCTGTCCTTTTCCATGACATTTCCAGATTTACCTTCAATAAAATAACTGAAGCCCTGCATTGGACATTTGAGAACAGCACGTTGTCTGATTTTGATTGCAAATCATATGTTCTGCTCAGCACTCAGTATGTGGTTGATAATCCTTAAGTTGTGGTTTCTCTTTCTGTCACAGAATAGCTAACTCAACTATAGCTTGCTTTGCCTTCCTACTGCTCTCTCCCTTTGTCCTCTTCTCCTTCCTCATGGCACTCTATTCTGGGGGTAACACTTAACAGCTGAGTTGTGATGTTCACTTTGCATGACATGTATGGGGATCTGAGAGAAAAAAGTAACTGTCCACTAATTGAATGCACCACTTCTTGCTCCTGGAAGCAAAGTAGGGGAGAGTCACCACCATTGATGACTACAGGTAATCATCTCATCTCCTTTAGAAGCTCATTAGCCCCTACAACTTTCTTTCTACTCTCAAGGTGTCACTTCACATCCAACAGGATATAGGTACTGAAGTGTCCTGGCCAAAGTCCTCTCTCAAGATCTCAGTGATTCTGTTTTTAGGCTACCAATGAGCCTTGTCCAAGAATAGCAATATTGAAGGTGATATTTTTTCCTTTGACAGATGAACTTATATCCCCTAGTGACTGTAGAAGAGTGAGGCTGTATAATTTCCCTAGTGTGCCAGTAGAACAAAGTAAATATGCTATACCTTGTCTCCCTGATGATAAAACGGCAGAGAATTAGGTAAAATGGCTTGATCAAGGTCATAGAAATGTGTCAAAAGTTTACATCAAGGCCAACAAAACAAAACAAAACAAACAGACAAAAACCAGTCAGAAATCCAGTCAGGCATAGGATCAGATCACTGGCAATATTATCTCGGATGCAGTGTCCTCTGTCAAAGCTATGGTGAGGAACATGTGTCTGAGATAGAGTTGGAACCCTGGTAGACATGAGGTCCTGGCATTATGAACTCAGGCCCTCAGTGACTCCATCTGCCTGTGATTTAATGTGGACGACAGTATCTCTCCACTGACAGGAACAGCATTTCTTGTCGTTTCGTGTACTGAGCTATTTCTGCCATGATATATATCAACGGGATCAGGATCTTGAGGATTTATTGGGAGTGTTAATAACTGCATGTGAGTAAGGTCTCAGCTCTTCATCTGCAGCTGGGGGTGGGGGTGGGGGGTGCTGCTAAGCAGAGTCAGTGTATATTCTCTTTTGGACAGGGAGCTCATATTTAACACACAGCTTTGTCTTCCCTGACTGCCCTCTGAAAAATTATGTTTTTAGTAAATAAATATTTAACAGATTTCCCAGTGTCTCTTTTTTTCTATTAGTTTGGTTGGATTCAAAACCCAATATTGTAATAGTAAAGCATAAGACTTTTGTAAAAATAACAATGGTTATTTTTAAGGGTTATTTTTTGTCTGTTTTGTCTGTTTATGTGAATTTTGTTTTACATTCACATCCCACTTTTGTTTTCAATGTATAGATACCCACATTTTCCAGTTTTTAAATAAGTTTAAACGTGTACATTTGAAGAGAGAGAAAACATACTGATATTGTCTGCTGATATTAGGAAACTTAACATCACCTGAATTCTATCTCCATTTAGTATTTTCACCTTTTGTTTCCCTGACTCCTTCCTCAAAGCTAGTTTTCTAAATTGTTAGGAAAACATAGAAAAATTGGATTTGCTCCATCTTATCCAAAGTAAAATTGACTACAACTAAATCTATTATGTATCAATTAAATATACATTAATAGCATCCATCCACTTGGTCCCCAAACCATCGAATCTATCAGATTTAAGTGCCTCTGGGTTTTGTTATAAGCATTTGCAGAAGAAGCTAGAAGCCAACTGTGGTTAAAATTCACAACCTGTAGATACTCTTTACATCAGATATTGCAATTGCCTGGAGATATTATTTTTATGGGCATTCATTTATTTCCAATCTCCATAACATTCTGAGAAACTTCTATAAGAAAGGCAAAATGCAAAAATGAAATACATAGTGCCAGGTTATAGTCTGATATGTATAAATAGATCTCCATCAGTGACATTTATTTCCTGCCCCTTAATGTTTATAAATGGTAATATGTTCTTTGTACTCTGAATTTTTTGGCATGTATAATGATATTAGTCTTGCAACATGGGTATTTTTCTGCTTCTCAGCATATTATATTTGTTTATATGATCTCTTATTAATTAGGTACAGCTAAGAAAAGTGAGCCTATAACAAACCTTACTAAACTGGGTTTTATTGTGGCTGAGAGAGAAATGAGATAAAAAAAGGGAGAATATGAATTGAAGGTAAGAAAAATATAAACATGCCTGCATTTAAAAAGCAGGTGGCCTCATGTTAGTCCTGGAAGAAACTGGAATCTACACATTTCCTTTCCTAGATGAGGAAACTGAGGTTTGGAGGGGTTTATCTATTGTCTCAAAGAGACACATATCTGGACCCAGAACTAATAGACCAGTGTCATGTCACGTTTCTGACCCTGGGCTCCTGGACCAGAAGGCAGCTATTTTTTTTTAACAGAAGATTATTTTAAGTGTGGCTTTACCACTCTGATTTGCATTTAAAATCTAAGTTCATCTCCTACTTTCTCTTCTTTTCACACCTACAGGACACCTATAGGACTTCCAGGACCCTGTCAACATTTTTCTTTTACATTTTTCCCTCTTGTATTTTCCTGCTTAATCACTGGAGGACAGACACATATAGCAAATAAGATGGGTAATAAGTGTCCAGAGAATACAGATAACTTATGCCTAACACAGTATATAATCAAATATGTCTTGAATAATGCATAAGTGTACAAATCAATCAATTCAAGGCAACCTGAGATCTAAAAATGTTATTACATCAAGAGAAAAGGGATAACAAGCCATTTTTTATATCTTATCCAAACACAGTCATACTTAGATAAACCTAACAAATAATTCCGAGGCCTTTGCTACACCAGTTAGGAAGACTTTTAGAGACTCAAAAGATAAAACTCTGTCCATACCACACCAACCTCCCCTTGTCCAACACATTTGTCTTGTATTCTAAGCACAACGTATAAACATAAAATGAATTTATACAGACCATTAGAAAGCAGTTCAAAACAGACCACATAGAGATCATAAAGTCATCATTTGGTAGTGTCAGAATGCCTGGGTATCTATGATGAATGCATTTGCAAATACTGCTGTGAAGTAATTTCCTTCCATTTCTAGAGTACTCCAGATAAATTAGATTTCCCTCTAATCACAACTGTTGCCTGTGTATGAGAAAAGATGGTTTTATCATATATACAAGATATGTACTTAGAGGGTAAAGGGCAAAGAAATTTAGTGGAAAGTTACCATACATAATTATAATAGGTTGGCATGGTACCAAAGAAAAGCCACAGGATGCTTTTCAGGCAGAGACTATGCAAAATGACCTCTGAATACAGTTGTGAGATACTGCATATTACAGGGCATGTGCAAGTCACCTGTCAGATGTAAACGAGACCTTAACTGTGTCTTCCACATATAGGGCACCCTGTTAAGAACTGGCTAACTCATGTCAAGTACTTTCAATAAACAAATCAGACTTATGATGCTACTCATCTAATATATCCACATTAAAATCAGAAAGGAAATAAATTATTATGATACTAGAAGAAAAGTTAAGCTGAAATGTTATTAATAAAGTGGCCACGTGTAGCTCTAGCCTATGTCAGAATCACAGGTTGTTCTGACAAATTTGAATAATATCTAGTCATAAAGAGTTTGGAATTCAAAAAGAGGTAGTAAATAAATACAGTGGGCTACCATGTAGTCAAACGTTCCCCACTGGTGACCTCCTTGTTGCAGATGCTATCGATAAACTACTCACATTCGTTTGGGACATGTCATTTCAGAAATTGCTGGTCATGCCCACCTGCGAGCTCCTGTGATTCTCCACCTGAGGGCTTTCTTTTCTTTTGACCTTCATGTAGCAGGTGAAAAGTGCTGAGCAGCAAATGCCCTTGGGAAGAGCTCCCATCCAATGACAGAAAGAAGCTGGAGATAAAGACCCTGCTCCCTCACTTCCTTATCTTTGTGTAGGAAGATTCTGACACTGGTTTTCTCACAGAGTTCCAGTGATTTCCATTGGGTCTCATCACTAGTGGTACACAACACACCCTTTATAGGTTTCCCTCCATGCCTGGTCATACTTCCCCACTTCGTTGCTCATTTTTTCTGAGATTATCTCCCAAATAAACTATCTGCAAATTGTTGTTCCAAGGGGGAACCAAACTTAAGTCACTGCCAGTTCAAAACTGGCATGAACAGAAAATTAAGCCACTAAAAAGTGGGGAAGGGCAAGGAACCCATGGAATAAAGCCCATGTATTTTACTTATAATGAGAATCCTAAGAAGCAGTAGGAACATTGGGAAAAGAGGCAGAGAAATTGCCAAAACAAATGGAATAACTTATGAAGCACTTAGAGTAGGAACAATCAGCCTTTAGTAACCTGTAAGATATTATACATAACATAAGGTTTCAGTAACCTATAAGACATTATATATCTGCTCTTCTATAAATGTTCACAATATAAAATCTGAGTTACTGCTGGTAGGTCCAAATATAATACTTACTACCCACAACTATTCAAGAAATGCCGCATTACATAAACTGCCATTAGTGAATATAAATCTTTGAATGGATTGGTGTGAATGCCTTTAAATGGTCAGCATTATGTTAATCCACGCAGGTGATTAACTGCGTCACTAAATTTAGTGCATAGTCACTAAATGGCCACCTGGAAACACATTCAAATAATGTAAGACCTGGAATCATTTGTACAGTATCTCAGAGTACAATTCCTATTTACACTGACGGTGTAGGTCATTGATCATTAAACATCGAATAGCATTATTATACTCTAGAATGCAGGGGGGCACTGTATAGTTTGTAAAATTAACATTAAAATTGTTACAGTGACTAGTTATTATTTACAAATTGAACTTCAATTTGTTGGAAAACATATTAATGTAGGATATACCCCTTTCCTGTAACTGGAGATAAAGTAGATGACACAATACAGGTCTGGTATAACTTAGCTGAATTAATATTTTCTGTGATTATAACTTGGGTCAACACTGTACCTACAGAGACATCACTGAAGTGCTAAAGTTGAAACAGAGGAAGTAACTGAGAGTTAAGCATAATATTCAGCTAATATTTGAATCAAATATATATTGAGCTGGTTTTTAATGGTTTTCTTAAAATTCATATCCCTGACATTTTAGCATAAATACATGCTTGTATCTTTTGCTTTATGTATGGGCTAAGCTATTCTTCTATGTTAGTAAGATAAACTTAAGTAGTGAGAACTGATGAGTATCATGAAAGGATCCAGGCTATAAAAATATCTCCCCATTGATCAATAGTTGACACTTTGAATTCTGCCACTAGCAGCCTATATCTTTGGTTTAATCATTGTTCTGTTTCATCTTATGAGATGAAAATATACCTAAGGGAAGTATCACTTTGGGTCACTCACATCTTAATCTGCATTAACAATGCTGAAAGCTTTGTTAGAGAAATTAGGGTTACCACAAAGACGATATGGTGATGGAAATTTTTGTAAAATAATTTTTACAACGAGTTTCTTTAGAAAAGAACAGTCTACAATCATACTAGACTATAGGATTCTGGCTAAAAATAGGAAGTATGGATGCAGGGGCATATTTTATTAAAAGAAAACACCAATGATTCAAATAGCTATGGAGCCTGGAAAGAATCTAACAAAGTAGTGTCTGCCCATTTATGTGAGCAAAAATACTGTGAACTCTTTCTCATATGTGTTTAGCTGTGTGTTTATCTTTATTTTGCCCAATTTCTATGTCTTTGTCCAACCTCCCATTCCCCAAACCTGTATTCTGCAAACTGTTCTACACAGATCTACTTTTAGCAGTTCCTCAGAGCTTGTCCTACAATAGCTGACCTTATTCCTTCTGTGACTATGACCTCTATGCACAGGAAAATCTCTGGTGCCGCAATATAAAACTGGCTTAGGCAGACAGATGGCCTGGAATACTACCAACAGCCAGGCATAGGGAAAAAAACACCGAAAGAGAAAACCAGCTTAGTAACATCAAATTGTTTTCTAGCAGTACTGAGATCAAGATGGAAAGTAAATGTCAGGTATCCTTCCTTATCTTCATTTTTGCAAAGATACATGTTCCTCATGCATTTACATTTTCTGCAGATAGATTACTAAAATAAATCAACTCAATTCAAGTATTTTTGACGTATCTTCTATGTGCCAATCACTACATCAGGCAAAGAGAATAGAGTAGTGCACAGGGTACAAATCTCTGACTCTAAAATGTAGGGGATCCCTTTATGCAATATTGTAATACCACAAGTGAGCGGCCGGTCCCCATGGCTCTAAGAGGTGTTACCTAAGTAACAGCATTTCCTTTAGAGTTCCCAACATGGCCTTTTGATTACCATAGTAGTGACTGGATCTGCCAGTCAGTCAGAGTGTTTTCTGACTTGTTTTTACAAACTCTGACCTGAAAGACTGCAACTCCTGCCAATAACTTCCTAAGGAAGGAAAAATGCAAGACCTGTCTGTGCTCTTTTTAATTAGCTCAGCAATCTGGCAACCAGAGACCCTGACACAGAAAAGACAAAATAAAGTCTTATTTAAAATCCTGTGGGATGCTGATGCTGGAACACTGACCAGTCCCCTGTTGAGACAGGGGAGTAGTCTGGAGTACACTATAGCAAGAAGCAACTCAGAGTATGGGTCCTATTTAAATTCCTGTGTGCATTTCCCATCAACATGCACTAATTTGCATTGAGGCCAAAGGCCCAAAAATGGGCAGTCTGACAGCAGTCTCACCACTGCTGCGTCTTCTGGTTATCTTGGCAGTTCTTTCTTCTTCAGGTGTGACAAACGACACCCCTGAGAGGCTTTGGCAGGCTTCCAGGTTGTGTTCTATGCATGTGAAGGGAATGACAGAGATTCCAGTAATACACCATGAGAACACACTTCTATAACACTCTGATTTTTTATCTGTAATTTTTATCAATCTCAAATTCTCTCATTTGTCAAAGAATGAATGAATTGGATACTGCAGAATGTTCCTCTACAGTTTCAAACTATACTTTTTCTGATCTACTTACCTGCCAACAACCTTAAGACCACATAAAAGCCTTCTCTCAAGACTCAAACATGGGATGAGGTAGGTGGCATCCACCCTTTTCTCCCTCACACCTCTAATTGAAAAGACTCAGGAGGAAAAGGTGTGTCATTGATATTTTGTGCCAGATGCAATTCAGACTATACATAAGTATAGGACATATTTTACCTCAAATAAAATATTTTAAGACAAAATACAGGAAGGCAAAATACAAATATTTACAAAATTAGTGATGCAAGATTTCAATATCAAGTTAAAGAAAGCACTACACACACACATATATATACACACACACACACACACGATGTAAACAGTATGGTAGCTATTCATGAGGACAGTGAAATACCTTGAAGGGTTTATAGCACTGAGCCGGACTTTCAGGAAGACAAAAGAATAGACTGAGCAATGAAGAGGGAAAGGGCATTTCGGGGGGGTTGAAAATAGTGAATAAAATCCAGTCATTCACTGGAGGCCATTCACAAAATAAGTAAGCTGGGAATTTTAGATAGGTTTATTTGCTGCTTTTAAAAATAATTCTTAAAATCTCCTCACTCTTCCCTAGAAAGTACAGTCATTGCAGAGTCCTTTCCACCAGAGCTTTCAGGCAGAGCTGGCACTGACTCCTCCCGTCCACACTGCCTCCTCCACATCAGACAGAATTACCTGCATCTTCCTGGGTGACACAAAAGATGGCTGAGATGTCGCCCACTACCAGCTTAAGTGGACAGTTTTGGACATCAGTCACTAATACTAATTTCAGTGCCCTATGATTTGATTGCTTGGATGATTAATGGGATTCTCATGACACTTCTGAAGTACGCTTCTTCGTTTTCTCTTAACTTTAATAAAATGGGATTACCCATTCTTGTCATGAGTCTGAAGAGGTAGTCGAGTAGACAAAAAGAAAAAAAAAGTGAAATGTATCTTGAGAAGGGGGAAAGCAGAATAGCCTAGATCAACTTTGTATTTTTTTAAAGATATCAAAGTACAGGGGGCTCCTGTTGCTTTGTCTGACTAAGGCCCTTGATTTTCTGCATCTATGTATTTACTGAATGCCACTGTTCATCAGTCTCTTGTCTATGAAATGAAGCTAATAATACAGATGTAGCCCAGAGCAAAGCTGTAAGGATTAATTAATAAAACATGATTGTTAAGCCTACTGCAAACACGAAGCATAGCATGCTGCTACTTGGTTAGAAAGTAATAAAGTGGAGCCTCCAAAGCACTGGGCAGCTGTGCTGCAAACTCAGAGTCCCACCCCTCCTCCCTTTGAGTATTCAGGTCAATGCAGCCTTCTCTGTGCCCTCAGCATGGAAATCTTTCCCAAATACCAGACCCAGGCGTGCTTCCCCTCAGAGGCTCAATACATCACATGCTTCTCTATGCTTCTACCTGCACCTACTCTATCTCTGTATTTTGGCTCATCTCAGTTGCTAGCTTTTGATTTCATCTTCCTCACACTGATATTTCTTTTTCCAATTATCTCAGCAGAGAAAATGTTCTTCCACAGTAGAAAGAATTCCCCAATCACACTCCTTACCCAGTAAGTGACAGGCCTTGCTGACACTTTTTTACCATCTTTCTCCTCCTCTCTCTCTCTCTCACATACACACACATGTGTGTACATAGTGAGATTACAATAATTTACTTGGTACTGTGAAAGAGGAGAAAATATCATCCCTAACCATATGAATCTTACAACAAATGAATATGAAATACTCATTAATTTGGCTGAATTCAAAAATTTAATGTAATCAAAACAAATATCTAGCATGTAAATTTTTCCAAAAGGCACCATGCTAGCCACTGTGCAGTGCAGGGCAACAAGCTCAGTCCCTTGCTCTCAAGATTTAGAGAGGTATGTACATGAAATGCTACAACATAAGCAGAGTCATGTGCATTAAAAGAACTACAAGCAAAAAGAAGAGATAGATTTCTGTTGGAAGAAAGGAAGGAAAGATAGATGCAAAGAAAAGACAGAAGGAAAAAGTCTTACATCTATAGTGGGATTGGTATATTCTCATTGGGATTATATAGAAGCATATAAATGCTTCTATATGAATTATATAATTTTAATTTTACATTTCCTCTATAGGATAGTAGTATTTTTCCATTTATATAGATGTTAAAACTGCAACTCCAGAAAGCACATAACCTTCCCAAGTTGTTGATGTCAATGGGACAGCATGAGTTCATGAAGCCTCCAGGATGAGGCAATTAAATTGAACTTTGAAATAAATATTATATATCTACTCTTCTAAAAATGTTCACAATATAAAATCTGAGTTAGTGTTGGTAGTTCCAAACATAATACTTATTACCTATAACTAACTATTCAAGAAATGCCACATTATACAAACTACTGTAGCGAGTATAAATCTTTAAGTGGGTTGGTATGAATACATTTAAATAGCCACCAGTATGTTAATTCACCATGGTAGTTGTACAGTCACTAAATGGGCACCTGGAAACAGATCCAAATAATAGTGTGACATAAAGCAGGGTCACTACTTTTCTAAGACACATCAGAACAAGTAGTACAGTACAGCAGCAACCCATGGTCCACCAAGAAAAGCAAGAAGCAATGGCTCAATGTAAAACCTTGACCTTGACCCATCACTGAAAACAATTGGTAACATCTAAAAGTCATAGAACATAATTTTAATAGGATATAAAACTAGAATATATTACAGAAATCAGTAAAAAATACACAATTTAGAAGGTAAGGTTCAATGTTAAGGACAATCTGTTTTAGCTAAGGCTTAAAGACCAGGTGAAAAATGTCTGCTTTTAAATATTACTTAGTTGGCTTAATTTTCCATTAAGTATCAAATAAACAGCCTACTCTCTATTTCTGAGCAGACAGAGCATCTGACATTCTTACCAGCTGGGATTTTCCCTATGGGTTTAATGGGTTTGTATTATATTTGTACAAAGTAATATTATCATTATCATAAATGTTTTCTAATTATTTCTTGGGATTAATGAAAGCATGTTGTATTATTGATGGTAACTACAATATTTATGAAACAGTGATAGGATTAAAGAGAAATAAATATGTATTTTTTTTGCATGTGTAAATAATAAATATTAATTTCCATCATCAATTTTGTGCAAAGTGGTTTAGATATACAATATTTTTAGCACATACTAATAACTTCCTAAATACTTCCGTTATCTGTTGTGGACTTAGGGGAATGAAAATAGTGTTTATTTATCTGTAAAGTGAAGTGCTTGGTAAAGTCCTCGGGGACTACAGGAAGATCAAAGATCTGGAAAATGGACCAATGAAATAATTAAAAATGTGTTGGATTTTTAGAAAATATGCAAAATGTACACAATAAACTTTCAAAGGGAAGGCACATAAACTTCCATCAAAGCCAGAAATGAATTAAGCTTCATAAGGTGTCATAAATCCCTAGAGCACTCCTCTCCATATAGTTGTTGTCTCATATTCGTGGACATTATAGCACCATTCTTTTGATTTTTGACCTGTGTGTATATAATTGTTTTCCCTCTGTCCCATTTGGTTGTGTAAGCCCTCTGCAGACTGGGATAAAGTATCTACATGACTGACTGTAAAACACCTCAGATTTGAAGACAGATCTCGCTTGGAATTTGGACTCTACCACTGACTGGCTGAAAAATGTGGGGGAATGGTAACAGCATGTATTGTCAGCTTGTTCACTTGCCATCGTTTTCAATAATAAGGTCAATCCTTTACTGCAACCAAGGAATTGATTTTGATACAAATGCAAAGCGATTTCTCCTCCAAAGCTACAAACTACAATTCATTTTAAGGCTAAGATATGAACCATTCAAGAAACATATGTCTGCTGATGAGATTTTAAAGAAATTACATCAGGGAACTGATGGGAGTCACTTAAGCAAATAGATTCATAAGAGACTAGTGAAGTGATGATACAATTTTAAATTGCAATACTGTCTTCAGTAGGCATGCAAAGTTATTTTTATTTTGGATTAAGGTCTTCCAAGTTAAGAGATAACGGTTCAGGAATTGAAAAGACAAGAAAGCTCTTGTCTTTCTACTCTAATCTATGAATAAATAGGAGTCTGAGTGGCACAACCTACTGAATTTCTCATTTGATTAACCTGACCAATTTAATTTCTGTTTTTAAATAAGCCCATTTCTTACTATCCCCTTTTCCTATGGGCAAAGTTGTTGTCAATAACCCTTATGGTTCATTATCCTAGTCCTAATGGATTTGTTGAAAATGGAGTAACATCAAATAAAGAGAAATCATTTACAAATGAGAATGGAAAGTCTTAGCCTTCGTAGCCAGGCTATTTTTTTCCACAAAGTAAGCCAGACAATGTGGACTTTTCAGAAGTTTTCCAGGGTGACAGGTGGCTGTGTAATGACACGCACAGGTGTTGTGAGTATAGGAGGCACCTCTGGGTCACCCCAGAAGTCTGAGCCTTTACCCCAGGCTTCCCAAAGGTACAAGCAGCCTTTTCAAAACTTTACTCATCTCAGAGGATCCTGAGTGCCCCAAGTTTGCCGAGGCATCTGCTCTTACCGTATTGCACCAGACCTAACTTTATGAAAACGGATATGTTCCCAGAACAACATGACAATAAATACTGTCTGTTAATGTAAGTGATTTGTAAAAACTTGCCCAAAAATAAATGACAGTGTAGTATATTTTTTAAATCACTTATGCTTTTTGCTGTTTCTGGGAAATATGGTTCAGGTCAGTGCCATATTTCTCTAAGCAATTTTAGGTCCTGTATTTCTGATCTAATCCAGTCTGCAAAAGTTATTTCTAATCAGCTTATTTCTGTTCCATAGCCACTAAAATTGAGAATGAAGGCATTATCCAAGCACATGAAATTCCTGGTTAACTGGTACCCAGGCAACAGGAGTGATGAAAATGGGCATAAATCAAGTTCAAGAGGCAGAAAATAGAGCAGTCTGGCTGCAGAAGATAGTCAAATGATATGTGTGTTGATCTGTGTGTAACTTGCCTTTTGGAAACTTTATCCATCACCAGAGTCAATCTGTAAACTTACTATTATTGGTGAAATGTAGGAAATTAGAGGCCTTTATTCACAATAGCCAAGACACAGAATCAACCTAAGTGTCCATGGACAGATGAATGGATTTTTAAAAAAGTAACACACACACACACACACCATGGAATATTATTAATTCTTAAAAAGGAAGGGCATCCTGTCATTCTTGACAATATGAATGAATCTGGAGGAAATATTATGCTAAGTGAAATAAGCCAGGCACAGAGATACATATTTGGTATTATCTCTCTTATACATGCAATCTAAAAAAGTAGAACTCATAAAAGCAGTGAGTAGAATGGTGGTTTCCAGGATTGGATGACTGGGGGAAGGAAAAATGGAAAATGGGAGATGTCAGTCAAAGAGTACAAACTTTCAGTTATAAGATGAATAAATTCTGGAGATCCAATAAACAGCACAGTGACTACTATTGATAATATTGTATTGCACACTTGCAATTTGCTAAGAGAATAAATCTTAAATGTTCTCACCACAAAAAGTAACTACATTAAGTGATGGATAGGTTAGTGAGCTTTATTGTGGTCATAATTTCTCAATGTATGTATAGGTCTAACATCACATTGAACACTGTACATATATACAATTTTAATTTGTCAATGATATCTCAATAAAACTGGAAAAAATACTCGAAAGACACTTAGCTGAATATTAAGCCAAAGAGTTAAAACTTCCCAATGATAAGCCAGGCCATTTGCTCCCCAAATTAAATGAAATCTTATTTGCTTGAAAGTGTAAGTTAGCTTAACTGAGATCATTATTAGAAAAAACAATCATTCTACAAATAAATTACTTTTTAAAGATTTGTAAATGACTTCATAAATATACTGTTACAGTAAAATAACACCTACCGGAAAATATTACAGTATATATACCTATAGAACAGTGGTTCTTTCAGTGTGGTCTACACACCAGTAGCATCAGCAGCATCTGAAAATTGTCAGAAACGCTAATTCTTTAATCCTACTTCATAGTTAATCCAAAACACTAGGGATGGAGCCCAGCAACCTGCGTTTTAAGAAGTGTTACAGAAGAACTTATGTCTCTAAATTCTATTCAGAGGCATATTTATTCCAGGCTACTTCCATATAGAAATTAACTTGTCACTGGAAAATTGAGTTAACATTATATTCCAGTCCTCAACCATACCCTGTTGATTAAAATGTTGTAGTTATTTTCTCTAGTAGAATACTTAGAAATTTTATTGATATTTAGGTTATCGTAGGAGTTAGTGTATTAATTTTAATTGCAATGGTAACAAAATATTTTAAATAACAAGGATATAAGCCAGATCCTTTAATGTTTCTATCTAGTTAAGCCACAGCCAGCATATGTTAGTTTTTACATATCTATCAGGTTTTATATCAAAGAAAGAATAAAAGATAATGTCAAGATTTTGCAACATAAGATTAACTATCCAGGAATATGGAAGTTCTGGTGTGACCTGAGAATGAAATAGGAATTCATTGTTTTTACAAGTCTCCAGTGAAGTTTAGGTGGAGAACTGTAAGGCAGAATAATATTCTCACTTCTCTTGGGGGTTTTAATTCTTCTGAGCAGCTGAAAAGTAGTATAGAGACCTCCTGACACTTTCACTTTCCCTCCCATCTTTCTCTTCTAATTGCCCTTAGCCAGATGAATGACCACTCTTGGAGAGGGTATAAAAAATCCCACCCCCACCAAGAATGATCTTCAAGTCACAGATATCTGCATTCTGAATTTTACAGTGCTGGAGCAGAAAATGGCAGAAGGTGGAAAGTGCAAAATGAAACAGGCTCATTCAGAGGCTGACAGCCAGCAAAGAGCAGAGATGAGGCAATCAGGGATAAGCTCGTTAGATTTGGGAGGGAAGAAAGTAGAGAATGACAAGCAATAACAACAAAGTCAGAATTGGTGAGGTAAGAAGCCAAGGGAAATTTTAAAATGGGAAGAACTGGGATTTATTACGGAGGGAGAATACCATGTCATTTCCTTTAAATCCCACTACAAGCTCTGTTACCAAGATTTTAAGTTGAGGTCATTTCCAAGACACTGGCAAGTTAATGAATATATACTTGTATTCATGCTCTAAACTTTATGATTCACTATACTACTTTGTATGAAGTGCTTGGCAACTTTATACCCTTGACTTTTAGAATACTAGTGTTTATCTTGAAGTAGCTTATTTTGCTCCAATTACCTCTTCCTCCTCCTACCCAGGCAGGACATACAAGATACTAGCTTTCAACTTTTGGCCTGGAAAGAAAGCCACATGGTCTGGTTTCTGTCAGGTTGTAAGTTAGAAACTGACAGATAGCAAAGGAATTAGTCCCACCTTCCTCTGCCCATCTTGAACATCATGGCAAAGAACCATTAGGGCTAAGTCTGCTTAACCCTCAGTAAAAGTAGGCAAATCAAAAGCAACCGATTAAATATCCAGTAGTCAATCTTATTCCATTATCTTAATGACTAAAACAATGGGCATTTATTTTCGTCATTGAGACCACAAAATCACACAATCTATTCTGTAAGTGAAAGATGGGCTCTGTAATTCCCTATATCAATTGAAAATACAAATAGTAAAAAACATATAAAATTAATATCCCTCTCGACTTTTAAGTATACAATTTAATTAAAAATTATAAAAATAATTATTTAAAAGGTTACAGCATGTAGAACTAATTCAGTTCTGTATTATTAAGACTGAACACAATCTCGGACATGGCAAGGCCCATACACATACAAATCCAGAAAGAGACAAAGATCCAGAGATGTTCAGCAATTTGCCCAAAGGTCACATGAAAACTTAGTGACAAAGTCAAAACTGAACCCAAGGCTCATTCTCGAGACATCTTTCCCCCCACCCCCATTTTACCCAAGATGAGTCAGGAGAGCACAAAATGAAGTTATATGGCAATTATCTGATAAATGTGATGGATGCGTACAGACAAACAGGAATAATTATGACCAGAAAATCCAATTTAGGTCCTCAATTACCTAGATAGACTGTCTACACTGACCAAATAAATTGAACATTGGCCAAAAATGCACTCTACATTGTGTGGTTCTCCTATAGCCTGAGAAACACTTCATTATGCTTTTGTGATTAATAGTAATATCCACACCACTAAAATGATGACAAAGTACAAATTTAAAATAGAAATGGATGCATTTTCCATCAATGAAACAGATTTGAAAGTTATCCAAAATCTCTTTTGTTCATTAGTAACTCAAGTGAAAATGCTATATGAACAAAACGTATACATGTTATAGAATTTCTGTGAAGATAGCAATCACATTGACTCTGTCTGGTCCTTTGTTTCATCAAGACTATTATTTGTCCAAATGAATCAACTGTAATTAGGCTCAAGTTGTAAGATGAAAAGATTTTCAAGCCCTTGCACCAAAACCTTTGGCAAATCTGGATCATTCTTTATTTCATTCTAAAAATGATGTAGGTCTTAGTTATGACTTAAGATAAACATCATACTTAGTCCCCCTCACTGACTGAAAATTAAATAAAATTTGTTAATAAAAACAACTAACATCATACTTAGGATGTTTGATCATAGATAGGAAACATAGAGGGAAGGAGTTTTCAAGCAGTATCTCCAAAAACTTTCCTGAAAGACTTCATATTTTACGTTACAAAGTAAAAATTCTGCCACTCTAATTTAGAGAGGTTTTCCTGCTCAAAGTTTCAACATGAAAAATATATTTCAAAAATAAATGTATGCTTAAAAAAAACTCTTTGTCTCTCTAACCTTAAAAATAATACAGGTTTAGAACTTTGTCAGTATCAGCAATATAATTGACTGCACATCATGATTGGAAGCTGCGAAGACAGTCCTGGGGAAAGATGAATCAGAAAGTACAATGTGATTTGCTAAGGTGGAGAACTTGTTGGTCTGGGAATTATAAGGCTGGGTTTTAATCCTCCATTTGGTATGAACAAGCTTGGTTACATTAGACAATTCATCTTTTCTCTGGACTTTGGTTCTCTTATCTCTGAAATGAGAAGGCTGAATTGGATGAGTTTTTGGTTTTACCTCTCTATGACATTAAGCCAGGGATCAGCAAATTAAGGCTTGTGGGCCAAATATAGATCACCAGCTGTTTTTGTAAATGAAGTTTGATTGGAACACAGCCATGCTCATTCATTTATATATTGTCTTTGGCTGCTTTCATGCTACAACAGCAGAGTTGTTTAATTGTAACAGAGATTATATGTTCAACAAAGCCTAAACTATTTACTATCTGGCCCTTTACAGAAAAGGTTTGCTGACCCCTGCTCTGAGTCACTGATAGTATTTATAACAAAAGAGAGCACCATGGTAATGCTGCTAACCCAAAGTCCATATTTTCATGGATTATACCAATTCTGTAGGGCAAATTTTCATGCATCTTATGCCCAAGGCCATGCTAAGTAATGTGTCTTGTCTGATTATATGTCATGGTCCTCTAACAGGCATGCTGGCAGTTGTGAAGGTACTGGTCCTTCACTGTAACCTCAACACATATGTCATGGTACTTAATAAGAGTGTTGTCTGGGTGTTTTGCTGGATGTTGGTAAGGTTGGTGAAGGTGGCTAAAACTCTGTTAAAAACTAGTCAGTTCCTCAGGTTCAGGGTCATTGAGAAGCCTTCTTGCATCTGTGAAAGGAAAGTGAGTTAAGATACTGAAAACAGATAAGAAAGAAAAAAAGAAAAGTTGTTAAATCTTGAGAAAAGTGTAGGGAAAAAAAGAAGGCCTATGTAAGACAAGAGTAGTGTAACTCACATAACTTTAATCTTCTTGAGGAGCACAATTTATGTTGAAGCTGAAAATCTATATCCAAATTAGTAGGTATAGAATTGGCTCAGACTGAAATTACAAATGTGCTTTAAAATTCAAGTGACACAAGGGAAGGAAACTCATATATGCTCCTTATTATCCAATCTAATGTCTCACAGAACCTCACTATTAAGGGGGAAGGTCTTGCATAGTTGCATAAAGAGAGGACTTCAGTGCAGGTTTATCTGAAAGCCACCCTTTTTTTGCATCCAAAGACTCACCAGGCTCATCATGCATAGAACCATATCAGAATTCATGTTCTCAATAATCTTTCTTATCTGTACCCTGCCACGAAAGACCCTCAACCCTAGGAAATGTTTTACCTGGAAAACTCAAAAAGCTGACAAGATGTCCACAAGCCAAATCTCTACTAAACATTGTTACTTGTGGATTTCATTAAGAAATCATGTAAAAACAACATGCAACTTTAAAATACATCTCATTTCTGATGCTTCCAGAAACTGTATTTACTTATTTTTAAACACAGTTTAATAAAATTGAGAATGTGAGGTCAATCATTCTTGATTTAGAATTGCTGCTCTGCCATTTCCTTATTGTGTGGCATTAATAAGTTACATTTAAAGCCTCTGGGCCTCAGTTTGAATCAATTAAATGATGTCTCCCTTCAAAGACTATTTAAATCTCTTAGAAGCACATGCAGTTGAATGAAAAAAAGAAAGTTATTCTCTTTTGAGTCATTACTAGTCACCGGAGGCAAACATATTAGTTGATTTAATATTTTGAGGTAGAAATTATTAATTGTACATTATAGAAAAGCAAAGAAAAACCTGGATGTTAAGAGATTTGACAATTGTCATACACTTACTAAAGGCTGGAATAGGCATTTGAATCCAGACCTTTCAGATCCCAATGCCTCTGCTCTTTCATCATATGCATATTACCTCCCACTAATGGCTTCCTCTGTATACCAAGATAGACTCTAGTTCCTAAGCTGTAATACTAACTAGGGCATAGAGGTATGGAATGCCTCAGCCTCATGATTCAGAAATTATTTACCCAGATTAGATCCAAAATATTTTTTTCCAGGGTTGGCCTTTAGTTACTGAACTAGCACTTCTTGTCTGCTACAAGTTTTGGCCAAGGGACTAGGACACTTGATTTAACTCACTACTTGCTTTGGATACTTTTCCCTGCATCCTATTCCACTCATCTGAGGTCTATAAAATCTACTTAGGTCCTGTTATTTGGAATTACACCTCCCCATGCTCAAAACAAACCACAAGGAATATGTTAACATCTCTCAGCCCATTGGTAGAGTCTGGTCATAACTAAGAGAATGTCCAAAAACACAGTGATGCCATTTCCATGGACAAGCTGCTTCTGGAGCCTCCCATGCTGGTCAAATTTAATGCTCAGATGGCAGTAGCTCCAGAAACCATGTCTATTCTCTCTAAGATTTAAGTTTGGCATGCCCATTGAATGCTTTGGATGACGCCAGCCTCGGCAGGCAATCATCTCACAGCCTTTACCCTCTCTCCCTGGTTATGCTGTTCATGTGCCCAGCATGCCTCTCTTCAGTGTCTGCTTAAGGTCTGCCATGATCAGTCAGGAGCTAGGTGATCTGCAGAAGGTGAAGGCAAAGAGAACAAGAAATTAAATGTGTGGTTTTAGTGACTCAAGAGATATAAGTAACAATGCCATGGCCAAAAAGCTTTCCTACATTTGGTCAGAGGAGTCACTTACTCCAAGGCCAGTCTTCTCTGGGACTGTAGGTCCAGGCTGCTGAATGCATCTGACTAAAGCAAGAATTGAGAAACAAAGAGAAGAACTGCTGAGTTTGGACCTTTTGCAGAACTTGATTTTACATAAATGCTCTGTTATTTGTCAAAGGGTCTGTTTTCTCTGGTTACATTGAAATGGGATATGAAAAATCTTTGCTTAGAAAATGTGCATGTTTCCTCTAAAAAGCATATTTCAAAACTTCATTCCAGGAAGTTCCTTTATAACTTGGTGTAATTTGCTGCAGCTCAACATAAATGCTGCTAAACTCCCACAGGAAACATGCAAAGAAGATGTTGGAAATCAGGGAAGAATTGTGAAGGAAGAGGATGAAGGGATTCTGTGTTTCAATATAGTAATTCTCTTATACTCCTTATCAACTTCCACCCTGCTGTTAGAGACATTTGTGTTCATCTCTCACTTATTAAACTGTTAGCTCTTTATGAGTATAGAGTCATTGTCAGATATATTTTTTTCCCCAGCACCTAGTGCAATGTCTGATATATGGTAGGTTTGAAAGACAAGGAACATTATGAATATGGCAGAGATTGTCAGTGATCATTAGATTTCTGTTAACTCTTCATGGTAAGAAGACGTGAATAGGGAGTGTCTGGCCATTCAGGTGCTACATTCCATTGTGTTCCCAGTGAATTTTTCCTATGTTAAGACCTCGAAATGTGAGTGTCTATTTGCTACAGCAGGCAAAGTAATTCTAATACAATGAGTACATAATTCTAGTGATTAACTGATTAACTAATTGATGGCTGAATCGCATTAATATGAGACATTAATGGTTGATTTCTAATTATTTAAGTAAGAGAATGAAGACAGAATCAGATTTATCAAGAAGCTAATGAAGGTTAAGTTTCAATGAAGGCACTGGCAGAACTCTCTCTTCCTGGAAAATTCCCTAGCAAATATGTTCACTTTTTTAAATTTTTCAAAAGTATTTTTTGTATTATTTTTCTTAGGAGTAGGTGCCCAAATTGTGGAAGCCACAAAAAACTGACTGTGTCCCTGGGTCAAGATAATACAGCATGGTCATATACAATGCATAAATAGTGAAATTTGTATTAGCAATGCACAGAAAGTCAATCTCTTCCATTGAAGTTGGCTTTTTATTAATAAAAATGTCATACAATCTAAAGTAGCCTGCAATTTATTGTCACATTTTCTCTCATTACTTTTTCTATGATGCCTTATGCAGAAAGAATTGCCTCATTAATAACTTTGACCAATTGCTTTTGCAAGGCGTTGATTACTTTTCCCTTTTGCATTTGACAAAGCTTACAAATAGATTTAAAAAATGCCTTTCTTGTAATAGTGTTGGGTTAGTTTTAATAATAAGTCAACTGTGGGTGTTTTAAACATTTCCACTAAATTTATCTTTGGACATAGATATATCTTGTATGATAACCAAATTAAAAACACACACATATAACACACAAACCACAAATGGGTTTAAGGAATGCTCAGGAAAGTAAGATAAAAATAATGTCTAACAACTTGTTTGATTAAATTCAGCTCTCCCACATTTAATATTTTGTTAAGTGATATTCTAACTAGAGGGGAGATATAACTTAGAAAAGTAATAACTTATGACTTTGGAAATGAATTTGAGTTTTGAAGGTAAAAATATATGATGGACAATTTTGCCTGTATCTTCAGTTGTAAAATTTGTAACTGCTATATTGATAAGCTTTCCTTACCAAAACTCTTGAACTTGTCATTATTCAATTTGATTTGCCTCTTCCTTTATCTTTAACTAGCTTCTTACAATCTATAAAAGAACAAACTATTTTGCCTTATTTAGACATATGCTTTAGTTATTTGTTACTGTTTCATTGTATACTCTTTTCTTATATGAGAATAGGAGAAAAACATTAAATTTCTCTCTAGGAAAAAAATTACTATTAAAATAATAAGATTCCCAATATAGTTAATATTCTAACAAAAAAAACAAATCAAGGAACTAAAGATAAGAACAATGCATAGTGTCCAGAAGACATCATTCATGCAACTAGTTAAATGCACATAATAAAAGCTGAAGACATCTCTATGGTTTCTGAACCGAAAGAGTTTTCATAAAAATCCAAAAGTATTCATAGACACAGAGTTCACATTTTAATAAAAGAGGTTTTCTTCACGAATCATAGAGCAGTGTTGTGTTATCCATACATATGCAACATGGCAGCAGCTGTAGCTTGTTTCTATCCCAAAGCACTCACTTTAACAGCTGAGCATTAAAACATTGATTTTGATATTGAGAAAAACACATTTACTAAGTTCCATGTCCAAAAAATTTCAAGTAAGCTATTATGGAATAAATAATATAAATCTCTATATATGTATTTCATAAGAGTAAAGGTTTTTATGCTCACAAAAACTGCATGTTTAGTATAACAGCAGAACCACTATCTAAACAAATAGAAAATATTTTCCTTACATCTAATTTAGAATTCCTTCCTTCAGCATAGGGCTTTGTAAAACTGTTTGATTATTCAATAATCAACTTTCCACCCAAGTTATTACTTATTTGAAAGATAGCTTTAATAGACTGTCTTCCTAATTTAATTGGCAGCTATCAGTTAAATAAACCATTTGATTGGGATCTTAAATGTAATTTAAGAAGCTTCCCTAACCATCTGTTAACAGAAGACTGTTTGATGAATGTTAACTGTAACATCCATAAGTGCTGGTGACCTTTCATTGCCCATATCTTCCCCATATCCCTGTAGTCCAGAGATACGTCAATAGAAACAGCTGAATAGTGGTCAAGACTTCTTCATAAGCCTTCTTGTTTGTAGTAGGGATTTGTTGTGTTCATGAGCCTGATATATGGCTGTAGAATCAAAAAAAACACATTCATCATAAAGGAAGTTAGTGTTTTATCTAGGAGCTATAAGTTTGCTAGTAAGTACAAAAGGAAAAGAACAGCACCCAAGAGAGAAAATGAAAGAAGAAAGATGGGGAGCTAGCAGTAGGCGAACTAAACAAAGCATTATAAAGTACTACACAGGAGCAATTCATCCAGGATCTAGGCCACAACCATGTTATCTTTTCATTTTCAAATCTTTCTTATCCCTCCTTAAGGGTCTACTACATGACCTTACAGACAGTAGATGCTCAGTCAACATTCTCCAACAATCGGCCATGCTAACCATCTGTACATTTCATGCTTGGGGCATGTGGTGAGAAAAAGGACTGGATGAGAGCTACACACAAAAGAGGCTCTTCCTCCCATCACACTTCTGATTGTCTTTCTTGGAGCCTCCATTTTTCCTGTGTCCAGACTTTGGTATTCAGTGTGGGTCCATTGGAGTGTCTGGAAAAAATTTATTTCTTTTACAGCTCCTGAACAGAACCAGCATTCATTTTCCAAGCTGGAATCACAAGAGAAATATGAAAGCTAACTGCACATAGTATAAATAAACATGGTATGGGAACACGAGAGCAGAACACAGCAGCCTGACATAGACGAGAGAGACAATCCAGCATAACAAATAGTAAGTTGTGCTTTGCCCGTGGCATTTTCTGGCTCCATCAATAATAATATAATACAACAGTCACTGATTTCTCAGTCCTGGATCAATAATGGGTTTCACATCCCCTCCAGAGCTGGTTGTTGACCAAGGTGCTTGCTCACACCCCCACCTCATCTATGGCAAAAATCGATTCTTGCATAACTGCTTGTGTGCTTGGAATGTCAGCATCAGAGCAATGGAGAAATACGGAGTTTAATAGCACTGCAGAACTCATAAAGATTTCATGTCTGTTCCACCAGTCCATAGAGCTCAACCAGTAGCTTCAAAGGAAAGTCCCCAACCTAAAAGATACAATTTACAATGGGACTTTCCAAAGGGGGGAATAAAAAAACCCAACAGCAGCAACCACAAATATGTAGCACACTCACAGGCTGAGAGCAGACTATGGCAGGAAATCTGTGTTTCATGTGTCCTGTGATTAACATATCCCATATTCTAACAGGTGAGCTAACATGCTTAGTACAATGGCATGGTAGTGTCACAATAATACTTGGGATGGACTTTCTCACTTATAGCCCAAAACTATCCCGTCACAACTAAGGCTACATCAAAGGGCAGTTACATCACATCATAAAATATATTTTTCAAAATGTAAAGAGGCTCTATGTCTTTATACAAAGTAGCAAACTTTCAAGTCAGGTATTCTTTGATAAACAACACTAGTTATGTGTGCTCAACACACACACAAAGAGGAGAGCTAGCAATCATTGTTTTAATCTGATCACGGCAGAGTGCATAAAATAGATACTGGATAATAGAGATACCAAAGTAGGTTATAAATATTGAATTATCCTGTTTGCTTGTCTGCCTTGATTTTGGTAACTAGACAACGGTCCTAATTCTTCCTCACTAGTAAAGTTCTATACTGGTAGTATATAAATGAGGACAAAATCGTGAAATAATTTTTTTTTTTGTTTAAGCTTCTATTGCCATCTCCTTTATAGGGTCACTCTAACTGGTGGCCCTAAAAATGTCAGAAGAATGTATCATAGACACTAAGAACCTTAATGTTGCAGTTAGAAAAAAAAACTGGAACCCAGGGAGACTGAGTATGTTACCCAAGATGAGCAACAGCCCCAGCATCTCATGGATCCGGGAACCACATGTTATCCACTGTGTCAGATCTTCTGCTAAGATGGTAAATATGTTTTTGGGGTTCTAGAGGTTATGACCCTAAATTATCCTCACAGAAATGGAGTAAATGTTTGTGCCTCTTTGAAATTCATAGGTTAAAATCCAGCATTAAGAGGTAGGGCCTTTGAGAAATCAGATCATGAGGATGGAACCCCTCACGAATGGGATGTTTCCTTTTACAAAGAACCCTAGAAAGCTGTTTAACCCTATTTTTGCTATGTTAGGACACAGCAACAAAGAGGGTTTATTCTGAACTCGGTAACAGGCTCTCATCAGACCTCAAATCGTCTGGCTCCTTGCTTTGGGACTCCCCAGTCTCTAGAACTGTGAGAACTGTTTGTTGTTTAAGCCATCAGTCTATGCTATTCTGTTACTTCCGCTCCTCACGTCATTTTTTTGAACATTTCCCAATCATCATTAGGAAATACAATGAAGCAACACTGAGCCTGATTTCACAAAATGGTGTTTTTGATGGTCAAAGCAGTATCTTCTGATCCCTTCCCTCACCCTCATACTACTTTTCTACCTGTAGATTTAACTCAACGTAGCAACTCCATTCTTTTGAGTTGCTTGGAACGAAATATTTAGATTCGTACTTAATGCCTTTCTTGTTTTCCCGTCATCCCAGCCATCATTAAGTACTAACAACTCTACCTTCAACCTCTGACCATTTCTCATCACTTTCAGTGTTACCACTTTGGTCCCAGTCATCATCATATTCACCTGAGTTAACTGCAGTAGTTTTATAACTATATCTACTAAAAGGTGTCACTCCTTCAACTTTCGCCACACATTTGCTTACATCTAAGTTATTCTCATCCAATAGCCAAAGTTATCATTTTAAAGCATAAATCTGAACATGATACATTTCTACTTAAAAACTTCCAATTGCTTTCCATCTCACTGAAAAAGATTAAGACCTGACAATTGTCTGTAAGGCCCTACACAATCCTATTGCTCTAACCTCATCATCTATTCACCTACTAGCTTACTATGAGCCGGCTATGTAGCCTTCTTGCTGTTCTGCAAACACACTAAGCATGCTCTGGCCTCAATGTTTTTATAATAGCTGTCCCTTCTTCTTGGATCACTTTTCCCTCAGATACAAACATAGCTGGTACCCATAGCTTTCTCAAGATGTTGTCCAAAATGTCATCTTCCCTTACTTTTCCTTTAAAAATAAAACTGGTGGGCCAGGTGCGGTGGCTCACGCCTATAATCCCAGCACTTTGGGAGACCGAGGTGGGTGGATCACGAGGTCAAGAGATCGAGACCATCCTGGTCAACATGTTGAAACCCCGACTCTATTAAAAATACAAAAATTAGCTGGGCATGTTGGTGCATGCCTGTAGTCCCAGCTACTCGGGAGGCTGAGGCAGGAGAATTGCCTGAACCCAGGAGGCGGAGGTTGCAGTGAGCCGAGATCGTGCCATTGCACTCCAGCCTGGGTAACAAGAGCGAAACTCCGTCTCAATAAATAAATAAATAAATAAAACTGACATTCTAACCCCTACCTCAGCATTTCCTACTGAATTTTCATTACAGTCAACGTCTAATATGCTGTATAACTTGTTTTTTCTTTTATATAATTTGTCCTCCTCATCTATATGTGAGCTCTGAGTGGTGGGGAGAGAGGATGGGAGGCAGAGAGGTTTTCTTTGTTTATTGCTGCCACCCCAGTAACTGGTACGGCAGCATGTAGGGAACATTTAATTAAAGTTGATTGGATAAATTAATGAAGAATAAGACAAAAGTCAGATTTCAAGTAGGGAGGTGCGGGGGTCAACTTGGGGCAAAGGAAGCCTTCTTTGTATCTTGTTCATCATCTCCAGATGCATATTTTTCACAAACAAGGCAAGAGGTTGGTTGAAGCTATTCAAGTTGTCTTGGTAAATCAAGTTTCTGGTCTCAAATAAAAGTTGGAGATAATCTGATGCTAAATAACATTCTTAGACAGGTTAAAATTTAGGGAATGGACATGGCTGCTGTGTTTTTCCGAAGTAGCTGGAAATCTGTCCGTCACTCTTTCCTGTGCTCCCACCATGCAGAAAGCTTGAATTATAAGCAAGCATTTCCTCTCTGTGAGCACTCCCTGCACTCCCTGCTCTTGAGACATGAGTTTGCAAAATCATGGAATAAAGGACTGAGGGAATGAGAAGAAAGAGGGAGAAGATAATGTGATACTCTTGACTTCCTACCCTCTCCTTACGATTCCCTCGAGATCTGATAATGCTTATACTCCCCTCACTTCTTTGCTTCTCATCATCTGCTATCCCTATGTCTAAGTGAGGTCAGGAGTGGCTGAACTGGATGAAAGGATACTTTGCATTGGGAATCAGGATTAGATACAGCAATTCAATGCCTTACCAAAGTGTCCAGAGAGCTTGACTATTTGAAAAAAATTCCCAACAGGTACTGATAATTCAAAGAACTTATGATACAAATGCAGCATCTGAGCCCACACTCTTACACAGCTGGGCTGATTATGTAGTCTAGAGAGCAGGATCCAATCACCATGGGCTGGCCAACTGGACAAAGAACAAATGATGAATGTGATCTTAACACTGTCCAACTGCCTGACCTCAAGGCCTCCCTTTCTGAATATACGCTTAGTCTGTTTGCACAAAAGTAGACTGCAATAACAACTATAGTTTTTCTTTTAGTTTCTTCTTTAGGCATGCACTATGGAACAATATCAACAAAAAGGAGCACCAGCAGGAAGAAGCTAATGTACAGTCAGCAAAAGAGTCCAGATTTTAGTGTGCTTTCACTTAAACCCTCAGAGAAAGAGAATACAAGCTGTATTTGACCCAAGAAACTCCCTACAAACTTTAATTACAGCATTTGGAAAACCTTACATGTAAAAGTAATTAAAAAGAAATTGTTCCCTGGGAAGAAATAGGCCACTTTGAACTGTGGAACTTATTTTGTCCAAGAAATTTCACAAGTGAAGTCACTGTCAGGTAACTTGCCAGATAATAGTGATAAGAATAAAGTTTCAAACATCTTCAGAGTTGATAGGTGAAATTTTTAAAAAATTGGTCATCAGGGATTCTATCTCATTGACGAAATAAAGGAAAAGCATGGTTAGCTGAATTTTAAAAAGTCAAACAGCAACTGTTGATTCACTGGGAATTATGTAGAGAAGGTAAAAAGACAATCTTAAAACTAAATAGAAGGGACATTATTCTATTTTAACAGCCTCTTATATTGTCAGTTCTTCTGTTTTAAAGACCCATGTTCTCAAACACAAACAGATATGTATGTCTAATCTTGAAAATATTTAAGTATCAAGAATCTAGCCTCATTCCCATGTTTACCCTTACAGAGTCCATCAAAGATAGGGCAGATCAGCAAAAACAAAAATAAAATTGTAGAGAATGTGAGAAGGTGCTGCCACTCTGGATGATTTGGGGTAAAACATGGGCCTAGAGTTCAGAATCCTTCCTCTGCTACTTGGCTTAAATGTGAATAGGTTCTTCGCTCTAAACTTTATGGAACCTTGACTCTAGCTTAAGAAGGAAGGTGTCCTGAAACAGATTTCTCTGCCTTTGAGATGAATCAAAGACTGTCTTGCACTAGAATAGTCTGAAGAATTACAGAGTTTTGTTCAAATTTACCTATCTGGGTTCTAAGGAATGTTCTATTTTCAGGTAGAAATAGATTTGGCAAACAAGGAGAACTAGTCAATGGTCACCTGGTCCACATATGGCATCACTTTATATACTTTGATGTTTGAAAGGCTTTATCACACCACACTGAGGTGTCCCATCCTCATATATCATAGCCTTCATTTCAATTATAACCATAATTGAATAACTGTGTGACTAAAACTCTTTTTGTTCACTACCACTTCCAAGATACTTAGAAAAATGCCTGGCAAATAACATTCATTATAAAAATAATACCTAGATAGATGGATACAAGAATGGAGGATGAAGACAGTTTATTCTCATTTATGCCTTATTCCCAGAGACAACTGAGTTATCATTTTAGGGCTCTCTAGTAAAATAAGGGCTCAGTTTTAAAGTAGGAACACTGTCATCTAAGTCTTTAAGTGTGGAGGTAAAAGTCCTTTCCTCTGTCTGTGCTACTTTCTCTATGGTTATGCGTGTCATATGTAAATTTATGGCCATAGTTATAATGGTGCTTATCTTTTTGCATTGAGAATGCTCACAAGAAGTCCCTGCTGTTCACATGCAAAAGGCTCCATTCTTTTCTACAAAAATCATCTGAGTGGTATAGTGAAATGAAACAAATGTGTACTATGCTGCTCCTGAAATCAGAGATTTTATGCCAAGTTGGTCTCCAACACTTTGTAATAAGTGGGAGACATTACTTACTATTTCTTAGTTTTCATTGCTCCATGTACAAATGTGAAGACTTCATTGCAGGGGGATTGGGAAGATCAACTGAGATTATTGAAGAAAGGCTTAGCAAGTATTACAGATGGTCAATATTTAAACAAGTATCATCAGCAAGTATTAGTAGGTTCATGTACTGTACCTAGACATAGGAGAGATAGCATAAGCTAGTGTGTGGGTTTCATTTCCCACATTTATAACTGTCTATGCTATCTCTTTTGGAAATCATATCATTTCTGGAGCTCAAATGTCACTCAAGACAAAGCTTCAAGGAAGTAAATCAACTTTAAAGGTTCATGATGTTGGAGTCCAAGATCAGAGACTAGGAAAGATGGACTCAGATTAAGCGCTGACTGTAATGTACCTACACATGTGTTGAGACACTTTGCCAGCGTGCTCTTCTGCCTTTATAATCCAAGATATCAGATCACAAGACTAGGCCTCATTATCTGGTAAACTATTACTTCACCACCAATAAGGAAAGGTATGTTTTGGCAAAATAAAATTCAGAGTCCCACAAACCACACAGGCACAAAATTCAATCAAATGATGCAATGCTATTTACAATCCTTCACGGAGGAGTCCTTCACACAGGGACCACTGGCTCAAAAATGGTGGTGCTGTACAACAAACATGGAGTAGCCAAATATTCTGTCCTTAGAAAAGTACAGGCTGCGAAGTTCTGTCATTTACTAATGGCGTAATGTTGGGCAAGTCACATAACTAATCTGAGTGTAGTTTCTTCATCTGAAAGATCATAGGGAGAAATCATGCCCATTTTGCAGTGTCTCATAAGGGATAAATAATAGGCAAAATATCTACTCTAAACATTCAATAAAAAATCTCCAGTTACATTTATTCTTATCCTATACTTGTTATGATATGAAAAAATGTTTTTGTCCTCACAAAATTCATACGCTACAATCCTAACCCCCAAGGTGATGGTGTTAGAAAGTGGACACTGTGGGAGGTGGTTAAATGATGAAGGTAAAACCCTCACAAGTCAAATTAGGCCCCAGAGAACTGCTTTGCCCCTTCTACCGTGTGAGGACACAGTGAGAAGGCATCATCTATTAGAAAGAGGGCCCTCATCAGGCCCTGAACCTGCTGCCACCTTAATCTTTGACTTCCCAGTCTCCAGAACAGTGAGAAATAAATTTCTGTTGTTTATAAGACGCCCAGTCTAAGGTATTTCTTTTAGAACAACCCACAGGTACTATGACAAAAATTGGTACTGATAATTGGTAGAGCGGCTAAAACAAATACCTGAAAATGTGGAGGTGACTTTGGAAGTGGGTAATGAGTAGAAGTGAAAGAGTTTTGAAGTGCGTGCTAGACAAGCATATGTTACAGTGAAAGGCCTGAAAAGGGCAATTCTGATGCAGCTTAGAAGAAGAAGAGAGTTAAAGAGAAAGCGTCAATCTTCTAAGGAAATACCTAAGTGGTCATGAACAGATTATTGGTAGAAGTATGGATAGCAAAGGTCACTGTGATGAGATCTCAGATGGAAGTGAAGAACATGTTATTGGAAACTAGAAGAAAAGTTATGTTTGTTACAAGTGGGAAAGAACTTCACTGAATTGTGTCTGTGTTTTAGTGTTTTGTGGATGGTAAAACTTGAGAGCAATGAAATAAAATATTTGGTGCAGGAAATTTCTGAGCAAAAGTGTTAAGGGTGCAGCATGATTTTTCCTAACTTTTACAGTAAAATGCCAGAAGAGGAAAATGATTTAAAGATGGAGTCTAAGTCAAAGGGAAGGTTCCTATTTGGTTAAAGGTTTGAAAAATTATTAGCCTGGCCATATTATAAGAAATGAGAAAGCTTGTTAGGCAGAGAACACTAAAGGTGTGTCCAAGCCACTATTTAGTATAGATCTGTGGAAGAGCATTTAGTATTCATCAATACAGTGGAAGAATGACCCAAAGACACATCAGAGATCCCCAGGGCTGTACCTCTCAACACAGGCCCCTTATAAAAGAGCCTTAGGAAAAAAAGGTATTTGTAGGTCTTGCTCTCCAAAATTCTAACTGTTCCCTGCAGCTTATCTTAACTGCCCTTCTAATGGGCAAGTAGGTAAAGTTTGGTAGCATCCATGCAGTGTCATTTGCACCAGAGCACTGAATGAAGGGGCTGTGAAGGAATGTTCACCTTTGCCTAGATTCCAAAGGATGGAGCCACCCAAAGACTCTGGTTCTCCATTCAGGCAGAGAACCAGTGAGAGGGAGGGGCCACTATAGACAGTTCACACTAGGACAATGCCTAATAAAGCCATGGGAAAGAGGCTTCTCCCACAGCCTCAGACAAGTAGAGCTACCAGCATGCCATTTCTGCCTGAGAGAGTGCAGGCACAGACCTGCAATCCTTGAGAGCTACAGTGTGGGTTGAACCCAGAAAAGTTACAGAGGTGGAGGCACCCAAGCCATGAGTGTAATGCTGCCTGAAGCCTCAGACCCCCTACTCCTGCCAGGCAAAGCTGCAAAGACAGGACTTCTGCCCCAGCAGACTTGGAGGGTAAAATCTTGAGTCAAAGATCATTCTGAAGCTTTAACGTTTAATGTTGTTTTTTCTGTTGGGTTTTGAACTTACTTGGGACCGAGAAGTCACTTCATCCTTCTTTCCTGTTTCTTCCTTTAGAAATTGGAATGTCTTTCCTATCTCATCACTGTATTTTGGAAGGACATAAAGCATACCACTTCACAGGTTCACAGATGAAGAGCAATTTGCCTCAGAATAAATCACATATTGAGCTTCATCTATATCTGATTTAGATGATACTAAGTTGATACTCTGGACTTCATACTTTTGAGTTGATACTGGAACAAGTTAAGAGTTTTGGAGTAACTGGGATAGAATGAATATATTCTGCAAGTGAGAAGGACATGAACTTGGGAAGCCAGGGGAAGAATGGGGTGGTCTTTTTTGTCCCCATTCCCTGCCCCCTGAAACCCCTCAAACTTCATATGATGGAATCTTAACACACAAGGTGATGGTGATTAGGAGGTAGAGTATTTGGGAGCTGATTAGATCATAAGAATAGATCTTTTGTGAATAGGATTAGTGCTCTTAGAAAATAGGCTCTGGAAAGATGTGCTGCTCTTTACATCAAGTAAAAGACACAGATAAAAGTTACCCTCTATAAGAAACAGCTGCTCAACAGACCCCGAATCTGCCACTTCCCTGATCTTGAAATTCCTAGCCTCTGGAACTATAAAAAATAATTTTTATTCTTCATAAGCTACCCAGTTTATGTTTTTTTGCTATAGTAACCTGAATGACTAAGATAACTCTGTGAATGCTTGACCTAAAGTGCATCTTAAAGCATGCAGTTGATCAGTATATTCATTTGTATTTTTAAAAATTATCTTCATTTGTGTGAACCTATTTTTAAAAGTGAAGGTTTGACTTTGCATCACAAAACACAACAATGACAACATGACTGAGAAAACATGTGCTGTTGTTCATGAAACAGATGCCTCCATGAGTGGCCATAATACTTGGTGCCACGAGGGCCCCAGAATCACCCATCAATATCGGTGTGCTCTCTTTAGAGGTATGCTTAGCAGTCTCTTTTCTGAAGGATTTTTTTGTGGGGTGTGGTAGGACCCAAGAAATTATGTTTAACATCTAAGTGAGATAATGTTACTATAACAGTTTAATACAACTACAAAAGAGCAAAATCAAATGTAAAATAATTTGTAATAACACAGTATTTATTTGTCACAATAAGGATTGACCCACAGTTGATATTTTTCTTAAGTTATACTTGTTTATACAGATATTAGCCTAAGATTCAATTAACTTTTACAGCATCTTTTAGAAGATAGTAAAAGAAAGAGTTTGTAAATCAAAATAAGAAACAAAAGATAACGGTGAAAAAGCTTGATAACCACCTTGATGGAAATAAGGCCTATCATAGAATAACCAAAACCCAATTTATACTTGATTTTCTAAGGGCTGTAATTATGCTTACCAATATATTTATATTTATATACTTATATTTAGTATTTTATATGTCAAATATCATAAATTAATATAAAATATGCAATATTTAATCATTTTAATATATTATATTAAAGATAGCATCCATATTTGAAATATATGTTCTAAATTTGTGATATTATAATATATTTTAATGTTATGTTATAAAATATTGAACTAATTATATTTACTCTCTTGAGAACTCACAGCACTTCACTCAAAATATAAATGTCTAGTTGTCTTTTTTTTCCCTCACTGTTCATCACTTTCATTCCCTTGTTCTATAAATGTCTGAAGAATGTATTTCCTAGGCATTTATGAAGAGCCATCTTACAGCCACACTTGTTTTTAAACATGCTGCTTCACACTTTCTATGGGACAGGTTAATTATTATTTTTGGTTTTAGATGCCATCTGTTAGAGCTTTTGCTGGACCAAAGATCCTGTTTATGTCAACAAATTACTTAATTAAGCAAAGTAGGTGACAACAAGGATGAGTTTTTGAAAATAATGTGGATGTTCATGAACACCATATAATTCAATATTATTCTTTATTTGAATGAAGATAGAAGAGCCTGAGGTGGAGATGAGAGGATACCAGCAAGTTTCCCCCACAAAAGTGGGAAGGAAAGTGCGCTAGTCCCAGGTTGAAGGATTAGCTGTAGGTGAAAGGATGGACACCCTTTCCTCTGCCATTAGAAGAAAAGAGATTCATTTGTAGATAAACCGAAGTCTAAGTGCCTGAGCAAGCACTAACTGAGTCTTTCCTGTGCACCAAGTACAGCACTGCCTATTATGTGATGGGCCACTGAGATAAAAGGTGCCCTAATGTCCATGTGCAGCTAACTCATGGCTTCTCCAAATCTACATTCACTGGATTCTTCACTTGACTTAAGGCCACTTTGCCTTACTTCTGGGACACTGTTTCTCATGTAATACATGACTCCATGATATCTTTACATATTCAATAAGGACAAGATTCCAAGTTAGAGCATTTTTTTGCACACCTCCTTAAAACCTCATTTTAGTAAAATGATGCTCACAAAATATAATTTCATCTCAATTGAGAAAATTTTCTAATTCTGATAGCTTTTAAATAATATTTCTTGTTTGTAAATTCATATCTTCTTTGGAATTTTTATACTTCCTATAGTATTCTATGTAGATTTACTATAATTCTATCTCAATAGATGCAGAGAAGGCCTTTGACAAAATTCAACAGCCCTTCATGGTGAAAACTCCCAATAAACTAGGCATCGACAGAACGTATCTCAAAATAAAGCTATTTATGACAAACCCACGGCCAGTATCATACTGAATGAGCAAAAACTGGAAGCATTCCCTTTGAAATCTGGCACTAGACAAGGATGCCCTCTCACCACTCCTATTCAGTATAGTATGGGAAGTTCTAGCCAGAGCAATCAGGAAAGAAAAAGAAATAAAAGATATTCAATTAGGAAAGGAGGAAGTCAAATTGTTTCTATTTGCAGACGACATGATGGTATATTTAGAAGATCCCATCGTTTCAGCCCAAAATCTCCTGAAACTGATAAGTAACTTCAGCAAAGTCTCAGGATACAAAATCAATGTGCAGAAATCACAAGCATTTCTATATACCAATAACAGACTTAAAGAGAGCCAAATCAAGAACAAACTGCCATTCACAATTGCTACAAAGAGAATAAAATAACTAGGAATCCAACTAACAAAGGATGTAAAAGATCTCTTCAAGGGGAACTACAAACTACTGCTCAAAAAAATAAGAGAGGACACAAACAGAAGGAAAAGTATTCCATACTCATGGCTAGAAAGAATCAATAGTGTGGAAATGGCCATACTGCCCAAAGTAATTTATAGATTCAATGCCATCCCCATCAAGCTACCTATGATCCTCTTCACAGAACTGGAAAAAAATACCTTAAACTTCATATGGAACCAAAAGAGAGCCCACATAGCCAAGTCAATTCTAAGCAAAAAGAACAAATCTGGAGGCATTATGCTACCTGACTTCAAACTATACTACAAGGCTACAGTAATCAAAAGACCATGATACTGGTACTGAAACAGAGATACAGACCAAGGGAACAGAACAGAGGCCTCAGAGGCAACGTCACACATCTAGAACCATCTGATATTTGACAAACCTCACAAAAACAAGCAATGGGGAAAGGATTCCCTGTTTAATAAACAGTTTTGGGAAAACCAGCTAGGCATGTGCAGAAAGCAGAAACTGGTCCCCTTCCTAACAACTTACACTAAAATTACCTCCAGATGGATTAAAGACTTAAACACAAGACCTAACACCATAAAAACCCTAGAAGAAAACCTAGGCAAAACTATTCAGGACATAGGCATAGGCAAGAACTTCATGAATAAAACACCAAAAGCATTGGCAACAAAAGCCAAAATAGACAAATGGGATCTAATTAAACTCCAGAGCTTCTGTACAGCAAAAGAAACAATCATTAGAGTGAATTGGCAACCAACAGAATGGGAAAAAAATTTTGCAATCTATCCACCTGACAAAGGGCTAATATCCAGAATCTACAAAGAACTAAAACAGATTTACAAGAAAAAAACAAACAAATCCATCCAAAAGTGGGTGAAGGATGTGAACAGACACTTTTCAAAAGAAGACATATATGAGGCCAACAAACATATGAAAAAATGCTCATGATCACTGATTATTAGACAAATGCAAATCAAAACCACATTGAGATGCCACCTCATACCAGTCAGAATGGTAATCATTAAAAATTCTGGAGACAACAGATGCTGGAGAGGATGTGGAGAAATAGGAACACTTTTACAGTGTTGGTGGGAGTGTAAATTAGTTCAACCATTGTGGAAGACAGTGTGGCGATTCCTCAAGGACCTAGAAATAGAAATTCCATTTCACCCAGCAACCCCATTACTGGGTATATATCCAAAGGATTATAAATTGTTCTATTATAAAGACACATGTACATGTATGCTTGTTGCAGCACAATTTACAATAGCAAAGACCTGGAATCAATCCAAATGCCCATCGATGATAGACTGGACAGGGAAAATGTGGCACATACACGTGATGGAATACCATGCAGCCATAAGAAATGATGAGTTTGTGTCCTTTGTAGGGACATGGATGAATCTGGAAACCATCATTCTCAGCAAACTGACACAAGAACAGAAAATCGAACACCGCATGTTCTCACTCATAGGCGGGTGTTGACCAATGGGAACACATGTACACAGGGAGGGGAGCATCACACCCTGGGGTCTGTTGTGGGGGACTAGGGGAGGGACAGCGGTGGGTAGGGAGTTGGGGAGAGATAGCATGGGGAGAAATGCCAGATATAGGTGATGGGGATGGAGGCAGTAAACCACATTGCCATGTATGTACCTATGCAACAATCTGCATATTCTTCGCATGTACCCCAGAACCTAAAGTGCAATAATATATATTATATAAAATTATAATAATATTGAAAGAATAGAATTGAACATCATTATTAAGTGTTAAACTTACTGTTCACAAAAATCATGCATTCTGTTTAAGACAGGACTCCTCTTGGTTCAAAACTGGCTTCTTGGTTAGCTGTATTCCTAGGTATTTCATTCTCTTTTTAGCTACTGTAAGTAAAATTGTGTTGAGCTCACTCTCAGCCTGGATGTTGTTGGTGTATAGAAATGCTACTGATTTTCATACATTGATTTTGTGTCTTGAAACTTTACTAATGTAGTCTATCAATTCTAGGAGCCTTTTGGCAGTCTTTAAATTTTCTAGGCATAGAATCATATCGTCAGCAAACAGAAATAGTTTGACTTCTTCCTTTCTTATTTAGATGCTTTTTTCTTTCTTTCTTTTGACTGATTGCTCTGCCCAGGACCTCTGGTATTATGTTGAATAGAAGTGGTGAGAGTGAGCATCTGTATTAGCCTGTTCTCATGCTGCTATGAAGAAATACTTGTGACTGGGTAATTTATAAAGGAAATAGGTTTAGTTGACTCACAGTTCTGCATGGCTGGGAAGGCCTCAGGAAACTTACAATCATGATGGAAGGCATTTTTTCACAAGGTGGCAGGAGAGAGATTAAGTGCAAGGAAGAAAAATGCCAGATGCTTATAAAACCATCATATTTCATGAGAACTCACTATTACAAGAACAGCATGGGGGAAACTGCCCCCATGATTCAATTACCTCTCCTTGGTCTTGCCCTTGACATGTGGGGATTATTACAATTCAAGGTGAGATGTGGGTGAGAATTGGAATTTCTATAATTCCTAAAGAACTCCATCATGTTATTATAGAAGACTCTCAGATTTACTATAATTCTAATACTATTGAAAGAATGGACTTGAACTACATTATTATCAAGTGATAATATCTGTGTCCTCTGTGAGGACACACAGTCAAACCCCATCAGCATCCTAATCTTGCTCCAGTTCTCAACAGGAATAGTTTGAGGTTCTGCCTATTTAGTATGCTGTTTTGGCTGTGGGTTTGTTCATAAATGGCTATTATTTTGAGGTAGGTTCCTTTGATGGTTTTATCATGAAGGGATGTTGGATTTTATCAAAAGCTTTTTCTACATTTATTGGGTTGATCATACGGTTTTAACTTTTGATTCTGTTTATGTGATGAATCACATTTATTGATTTGTGTATCTTAAAACAGCTTTACATCAGAGGAATACAGTCTCCTTGATTGTGATTGATTAACATTTTGATGTGCTGCTGGACTCCATTCGCTAGGATTTTTACATCCATGTTCATGAAGGATATTAGCCTGAAGTTTTCTTTCTTCATTTTGCCTCTACCAGATTTGGAATCAGACTAATGCTGCGTTATAAAATGAGTTAGTGAGAAACTGTTCCTCCTAAATTTTTTGAATAGTTTCAGTAGGATTAACAGTTCTTTGTGCATCTGGTAGAATTCAGGTGTGAATCCATCTGGTCCAGGGCTATTTTTGATTGGTGGATTCATTATTATTGCTTCAATATATAAAGTTAATATTGGTCTATTCAGGGTTTCAATATCTTCCTGATTCAATCTTGGGAGATTTTGAACTTCTATGAATTTCTCTATTTCCTCTAGATTTTCTAATTTGTGTTCACAGAGTTGATCATAGTAGTTTCTGAGGATCTTTTGTATTTCTGTGGGATCAGCTGTAACATTACGTTTTTCATTTCTGATTGTGCTCATTTGGATCTTCTCTTAATTTTTATTTGTTAATCTAGCTAGGGGTCCATCAATCTTATTTATGTTTTCAAAAAACCAACTCTTGATATCATTGATTTTTGTATGATTTTTTGCATGTCAATTTCATTAAGTTCCTCTCTAATTTTAGTTATTACTTTTCTTCTGCTACTTTTGGGGTTGATTTGTTCATTTTTTTCCTAGTCCCTTTGGGTGCAAAGTTAGATTGTTAATTTGAGGCCTTTATAATGTGTTGATTAAGGCATTTAGGGCTATAAATTTTCCTCTTAACATTGCTTTGGCTGTATTTCAGAGATTTCAGCAAGTTGTGCCCTATTTTCATTAACTGCAAAGAGTTTTTTTTTATTCAGGAGTTTTAAAATTTATGTATTTGTGCAGTTTGGAGAGATCTTGATATTGGTTTCTGTTTTCATTGCACTATGGTCTGAAAATATGCTCATTATAATTTCAATATTTTAAAATTTATTGAGTCCTGCTTTAAGGCTGACCATGTGGTCAATCTCAGAATATGTTCTGTATGTAGATGAGAAGAATATTTATTCTGTGGTTGTTGGGTGTAATGTTCTGTAGATGTCTATTATGTCCATTTGGTCAAATGTCGAGTTTAGGTCTAGAGTTTCTTTGTTAGATTTTTGCATTGATGATCTGTCTAACAGTCAGTTGGGTATGAAGTCTCCCACTACAATTGTATAATTGTCTAAGTCTCTTCATAGGCCAAAAAGAAGTTGTTTTATGAATCTGGGTGTTCCAATTTTGATACATGTATACTTAGGATAGTTAGGGCTTCTTGTTGGATTACACCCTTTATCATTATGTAATGGCCTTCGTTGTCCTTAATTTCTATTGGTTTAAAGTCTGTTTTATCTGGTATAAGAATAGCAACTCTTGCTCCTTTTATTTTTCCATTTGCATGGTAGAACTTATTCCACCCTTTTTACTCTGAGCCTATGGGTGTTGTTATCTATGAGATGGGTCTCTTAAAGACAACATATGTTTATGTCTTGTCTTTTTATCTAGCTGCCACTCTGTGTCTTTTAAGTGGGGCATTAAGTGCATTTACATTCATGGTTACTATTAAGACGTGTAAGATTTTGCTCTGTCATCATGTTATTAGCTGGCTGTTATGTAGACTTGATTGTGTAGTTTCTTCATAGAGCCTGTGGGCTATATATTAATTATGATTTCTACAAGGAGAAAAACAAAACACTGCTGAAAGAAATCAGAGATGAAATAAGTAAATGGAAAAAAGCATTCATGCTCATGGATTGAAAGAATCAGTATTGTAAAAATGGCCATACTAGCCATACTATCCAAAGCAATGTAAAGATTCAATGTTATTCCTATCAAACTATCAATGACATTCTTCACATAATTAGCAAAAAAGTATTCTAAAACACATATGGAACCAAAAAAGAACCCAAATACCCAAAACAATCCTAAGCAAAAAGAACAAAGCCGGAGGCATCATGCTACCTGACTTTAAACTACACTACAAAGTCGCAGTAAACAAACAGCTTGGTACTGGTACAAAAACAGACATATAGATCAATGGAACAGGATAAAAAACTGAGAAATAAAGTTGCACACCTACAACTATCTGATCTTCAACAAGACCAGCAAAACCAAGCAGTGGGGAAAGGATTTCCTATTCAATACATCATGCTAGGATAAGTAACTAGCCATCTGCAGAACATTGAAGCTGGACCCCATACTTTCATCAAATACAAAAATAAGCTCAAAATGGATTAAAGATTTAAATGGAAGATTTCAAACTATAAAAATTCGGTAAAACAAATTAGGAAATACTCTTCTTGACATCGGTCTTGGCAAATGATTTTTGGATAAGTCCCCAAATGCAATTACAGCAAAAACAAAAACAGACAATTGGACCTAATTAAACTAAAGAGCTTATGCACAGCAAAATAAACTATCAACAGAGCAAACAGATAAGCAACATAATAAGAGAAGATATTTGCAAACTATGCATCTGACACAGGTCTAATATGTAGAATCTACAGGGAACTTAAACCAATCAGCTAAAAACAAATAACCTCATTAAAAATGGGCAAAGAACAGACACAGACACTTCTTAAAAGAAGACATATAACAGGCCAACAAATATCTGAAAATATATAATGATTTAAAATATAAAAAATGCAAATCAAAACTAAATGAGATACCATCTCACAATAGTCATTAAGGTTATTATTAAAAACTCAGAAACCAACATGTGTTGGCCAGGTTGCACAAAAAAGGGAATGTTTATACACTGTTATGAGAATGTAAATTGTAAATTAGTCCAGCTACTTACTGCATAAAGCAGTTTGGAGATTTCTCAAAAAATTTAGAACACATCCAACATTCAACCCAGCAATCCCATTAATGGGTATATGTATATCTCCAAAAGAAAATGAAACGTTCTACCTAAATGGCACACACACTCGTATGTTCATTGCTGCACTGTTCACAATAGCACTGTTCGCAAAAGACATGGAATCGACCCGGGTGCCCATCAATGGTAGACTGGATAAAGAAAATGTGGTACATACACACCATGGAATACAATGCCGTCACAAAAAAGAATAAAATTGTGTCCTTTGCAACAATATTGATGGAGCTGGAGGCTTTTTCCCTAAGCAAACCAACATGGGAACTGAAAATCAAATACTGCATGTGCTCACTTGTAAGTGAGAGCTAAACACTGAGCCCACATGAACATGAATATGAGAAAAATAGACACTGTAGGCTACTAGAGGGTGGGGCAATAGGTTAAAAAAAACTACCTCTTGGTTATTATGCTGGCTACTTTGGTGATGGGATCCATACTCCAAATACCAGCATCTCACAATATTCCCATGTATCAAATCTGTACATGTACTCCTTGTATCTAAAGTTGAAAGTAAAAAATAAAAAAATAAAAGCCTTCTAAGTGTAACTTCTTCAAAAGGTTGACTGTGTTAAGTAATGCCTAATTTAGCAAAATTTTTCTGGTATGGATACATTTATGGCAATAAACCTTCTTATAATAATTCCAGGGATACTTAAATTTCTATAGATATACTATGGGACCATTGGCCTAAGTAAATCCAGATAGTAATATATCATGGGCTTCAACACTAGGTAGTTGCAAAAACCAAATGTTGAGGTCCTGAATTATGAACAGTGAGACTGCCATTATTGAAAAGTTTAATGAAAATGGATTGTATGTAAAGTTTGTAATCGAAAAGAGGAAAGTGGTCTTGTGCATAATGATTATAAACCACTATTTTTATGAGCTAAACAATACAAAATGATAGCTCATACTGCTGCCAGTCTACTGTGTGGAATTGTCTTTTCCTTTTTTGATAGATGGTTATATAGTTTGGCTCCTGGAGGCAGGGCCTGGCGGGAGGTGAAAGAATCCTAAGGGTGGACTTGTTCCTTGCTGCTCTCATGATAGAGTTCTCAGGAGATATGTTTGTTTGAAAGTGTATAGCACCTCCCCCTTTCCACTCTCTTCCTCTTGCTCCAGTCATGTAGATGTGCCAGCTTTTCTTTCGCCTTCCACCATGCTCGTAAGCTTCCTAAGCTCTCCCCAGCCAGGCTTCCTGTACAGCCTGTAGAACTGTGAGCCAATTAAACCTCGTTTCTTTGTAAGTTACCTAGTCTGAGGTAGTTATTAATAGCAACGTGAGAATGAACTAATACAGATGGGGTTTTGCTCTGTCACCCATACTGGAGTACAGTGGCACAATCATAGCTCACTGCCACCTTGAACTTTTGGCTTCAGTAGATCCTCTTGTCCCAGCCTTCAGAGTAGCTAGTTAGCTAGTAGGTAGGAATACAGGTGCAAATAACCATGGCTCTTTTTTTTTTTTTTTTTGGTAGTGATAGGGTCTCACTATGTTGTCCAGGCTGCTCTTGAACTCTTGACTTCAAGCAATACTCTTGCCTCAGTCCCTCAAAGCACTGAGATTACAGGGTTGAGCCATGGTGCCTGGCCTGGGTAGAATTCTTACTGCATGAATTCCTAATGACAACCCTTAAGACACTAAGAAATAGATTATGAGATAATAAGGAAGATAAAATAAATAGCTCTATCCCATCCTAATCACTTTTTCTTACTACTCCACAGCAAATTCCAGGACTCTAATTTATGGGATGATCATATGTTTAAGTGTGTTTTAGACATTCCTGGTTTATGTATATGATCCTATTGTAATTATTAATAAAGTTCATTTTCCTTGTCAGAAGCATTTAAGTTAGAATAATTAATTATATGGTCACACTCCCAATAAGCCACTGAAATTACTGAACTCCCTTCAGAGTATTCTGACATTAAAAAGAATAAATCACTTTGTTATATGTTGCTGTCATTGTTATTATTTAATACCAAGTAAACAGCATTGGGTTGTTGCAGACAGAAATCAATAAAAAACAACGCTAAAAGCCTTCAAAAGAGGGAATAGAACCTCATCCTGGGAAGAGGACTTAGAAGTAAGTAGCATTTTATGTTCACGAAGACATAGTTGATTGTCTAGACTCAGTGGAAATACTGTGGCTTTGTTTTAATGGTTAATGAGTAAGTAAAATCCCTATCTTCAGAATCCATAAGGACAAGAGACTCAAGCTGCTGCTTTGACTCCTTTTGTCTCCAAAACATAAAGGAATTATTATTTTTTAACTATTCAATCAACAAACTTTCATTAGAAATCTGTTATATTTCATACCTCTGCTTGTCTCTGTGGGATATAGAGGAAGCCAAGGTACTTACCTATAAAAGTTCATATTTTAATCTGCAATTCAAGACCAAAACAATCACATATACAAAGTGTATGACTATATGGCAGTAACTCTTAGAAGTAATTTCAAGAAAATAGTTAGAATATTAAAAAAAAGCTTTTGAAGAATGAGACTTGAATTTCGGCCTAAAGGCCTAGATTTAGACTTCAAAAGATAAAGAGGAGTAGTTTAAGGGAAAGAATATCTGATATTGAGCATAGTTTCAGAAGTGGCTAAAATGAATTTAGTGTTGAAATGAAATTAAAAATACCATTGTATAGACTGATGAAGCCACGTTCTAGATACTTTAGATAACTTAGGTAAGTGTTTTGGCTTGATATAATACATGGTGTCAGTATTAAATATCATCGAACAACTAACATCTCCACAATAGTAAAGAATTTATAGGTTTTTCTATACTGCCCTCCAAGTCCTTGTCAAGATGATGAAAGACAGTAGATAGGAAAAATATCCAGCACCTTCTAAGTTTAGTCCCAAAGTTGTAGTGAACAAAAAACTAAATGTAATCTAATAAACCATGCATTAATTTGTGAATAAAATATTTCAAAATGTGCCATTGGTTTCTTTGAATAACCAAAGAAACATGTGTCCTGAGTTCTGGGCTCACTTTCATTTTTCTTACTCCAAACATCACATATCTAGCCAATAATTTCAGCATTCAGGTGCTTAGACATTTTCAAATATGCAAATGTTATCACACTAATCCTTTGTCTTAAACCATACTCACAGTGGCTTCCATCAAGACTCACTTGTTCATGAAGATACTCACAAATAAACTTATCTGCCTCCAGTCATTAAAATCACCCTACTAAAATAGCCACCAACCTCTCCTCCCCAGATCTCTGAATAGTTAGTGTTTTCTAGATAGTAGTAATTAATAGATGGTAGGCATGTTTTAGTCATGTGAGTCTGAGTCTGTGTTCTCTTTCCTCTTTTAGACTGTGATCACTGCAAGGGCAGGAAACTATCTTCTATTTTCTTTCACTACCATCATTATGTATTATTATTTAGCATTTAATAAGAAACAATAGTTTATTGTAGAAGAGTACGAATCAGTTTCTCACAGCTGAAAGCAAATAATGGCCACACACAAAAAAACAGAAGCATTAGTACTAGCCAAAGAGATTAAAAAATAATAAGAAAACTAAATATATGTAAAATTTTTGAATCAAAAGATAGTAAGAGAAAACAGACTCTAAATAAATGGGGCAGGCATTAAATCAATGACTACTCAACAATGGCTAAAATACTGAATTCGGGTTTTTTTTTTTTTTTTAGTGATACAGCAAAGAAAGTAGACAATTAGGAAGTAATGAAGACTGCTAAAATAGCTATTGATGAAAGGCTTGTAAGAAAACACTTGGAACTGAACATTTACAAATTAGGAGTCCCCTGCTGGAATTATTGAACACTCCACAATGGGATAAACTAGGGAGAATAATTGGATGGATTTTTTGAAAGTGAAATTTGAGGGGAAAGGGAAAGCAGAATGCAATAGCATTTTTGAAACAGAATTCTGGAGCTAGTCTACCACAGATATCGTCAATGAGTTCTGGCCCTATGCAGAGTTATTTCATCAGCAAAAATCATGTCCAAGGCCCTCTATACCTTCTTTCCATGGCCATCCTTTGTCCACTGCTGCTTTTTCCTGACACAGCACTTGACCAGTGCTTTTCTGCTGTCCTGGTTGACTGGGCTACCAAGTCTATCTTCTCTTCCAGACTTATAATTCTTTTCCCTTATCCCTGCTTTCTGCTAAGACAACAGCTAGGTATTCTGTTACACTAATCCATGAAAGTTAACCTAGTTTAATTCAATAATTTTTATTTCATAGCTACCACGTGTTAGGCACAGTAGAAAATGTGGAGCTAAATATGATAGAAACACAGTCACCTTGGCAAGTACAGCTGGACAGAAGATGTGCTCACATTTAGCTCAGGCCCTTGAGAAAGTGCTTTAAATTCTTCTCTGGCCACAACTCACAGCTTTTGTTATAGATCACCCACACTTTCCCAAATGCTTCCTTTTAAATAGCCTGGACTAGTGAGTGCAGTGGGGTTTTGTGTTTGTTTTGCATTTGTTTGTTTTATGTGGCAAGATGTGGTAGTCACATCCCAGCTATCATCTATTGTCCCTTCTTTACACTTTGCTTTTCACAATCTCCCAAAATGCTCCCTTGTTTATTTGCACGGCACTCCCACTGTCTATTTTGTTGTGGTTGTCGTCATTTTTTTTTTTTATCATTGGTAATTATGTTGTGATTCTGGGTAAAAGCGCAATGACAGTTACACGAGATTTTTGGATATACATTTTAAATGACCAACACCAGGTGCTATGACACCCACTTGTCACAACAGTATTTTCCTAGGAAAAAGTCCAAGACTATTCCTATATGACAAAAAGAAGTTTTGAATATGAAAGATGAATATGACATCAAAGTGAATATTTAAGAAGGAAGCTTTGCAGGACAAAGTTAGGAAAACAGCTAAAATTGAATGACAGTTTGAAGTGGGAAAAAACTGAACAGTAGCGTAATACATACAAAACTCTTCTAAAACTAGAAACAACATCATGAGGCTATGTTTGAAGACTTTTGGGGGTATCCTTTGAATTTGGGTACTCTTATCTGCAAAGTGAAAAATAATTCTTCAGAAAAAAACAAAATGCTTAACTATTTTCTACCTCTGAGGAGCTGATACATATGTATTCTCTTTCAAATGACAATTCCAATCTACAAAGCAATCAACCAAGCCAAAGGTTTTACTATATTTCAGTTCCATGGGCAAGATAGATAGAAAAAATTTTCAAAAACTATGGTCCCTTCTCTCCAGTAATTTACCTATATTTGACAATCTTTTGCTGTGACAAGACCAATACACAAATAATTCACAGTAAATAGTATGGGACTATAAATGCTACAGATCCGTGAGATTAGATAAGCCAAGTTTCATTAACATAGATTTTTACTAAATATTTGTAAAATGGGTAAATGAATAAACAAATAAATAAGCAGATTAGGGTGATTGGGTTCAGTCTTGAGGGATGGTTAGAGTTTGATGAAGTAGAGGTGGTGGGGGTTGTATTACGTGTATAAGAATTAACCAGAGCAGAGGCCATGGGTAGGGACGAGAATGGGGGAAAGAGATTGTACTTTTAAGAGTCCTACATAATAGAACAAGCTCAAATGGAGAAAAAGGTCTAAAGGCATGAAGAACACATGTACATTTCTTATAATTATATGATCTTTAAAAATGAAATCCTGAGTATAAATTTATATTATTACAGTAATAATTGAATTATCCCAGGGTAATATTTCACAAGCTTAATGACTTGAGCACCCAGAATAATACAGTAAGAAAAATAATATGACTATGACTACCTTTATCCTAGTCATATTTTATTTGATATTAATTTTCATTCATTCACTTTTTGATCCCACATTCTCTGCTATCACTCCTTTTCCCTCCTTTTTTTTCTTTTAGTCTCAGTAAACTTTATCTCTTGGGTATTGCTGGGCTCACCTCTAAGTTTGTCTCTGAAATCTAGGCTATTAACCACCACATACCTTATCTGCTAAGGCTTTCTAGACTCATTGTTCTCTGATCTTCACATCCTTCACTCATTTATGGGCAAACTGTACAGCTTCAATAGTACTATCACATAACATGCATTTGGTACCCTGGACTGTATTTTTCTTGGTTCTTTCCTTCCACCATTATAATGAAGTCTTAAAGCCCTATTTGACTTACATGTTGTTGGTGATAGTCTAGAAACTATCCATTATTCTTCAAAGCCATATACTGTTAATAAAAGGGATGAACATTGAAAGAGGTACTGCAGGGTTGTGTATATCTTCATTAACATCTGCTCCATCCACAGCTTACATAACAATCCATTACTCATCCATCCAGAATCTGTTTACATGCCCAATCTTTCCATTTTTGAATGTAACAAAATTACTTCAATTTACTTCTTAATAAGTAAAGGTGTATCGTACTTTAGAAAAGGAACAGAAGTTGGCATCAGAAAACCCATGCTTCTATTTTACCCTCCACTATTTTATGAACTTAAGCATGTCATTCAAACCATCTCACCTTCTAAGTTAACATATGTAAACCTATTAAAAAAAGAATTTCTGCACTTCTACTTCATAGGTAATTGTAATACCAAATGAAATAAGGGAAAATGCTCAGAACATTCAATATTTTTAAATATGTTATTTGTATTTATTTCAAGCTTTGAGAATTGCTACCTAATTTTTAGTCTATCCTCATTAGCCTTCTTATTTTGTGGATGATCTTTAAAAAAAAAAACAAAAAAACTTGAGATGTATGACCAAACATATTTCAATGCCCAGAACACATAGTAGATATTCAATTAGTATTATTTGAGAAATGGATTAAATATTCCATACTATGATATGCCATTTAATTCAGGATTAATGTTTATGCATGTTTATTTTCAATTCCCATCTTGATTTGTCAATATATACAAAGGTGATCCCAAAGACTCATCTATAAAAATGTCTGTATCTTTTATGGTACTAATGGATAAGTCAATTTATTTATTGATAAGTATAGCCTGTATTTTTTTTTTCCTAAGTGAATTACCTTTCATTGCCCGAATTGAATATCATCTACCACTTCTCTGCCCACTCACACAGGCTGGCAAGTTCTCCCTGCAGTTTATCTCCATCTGCTTGGCATTTCACTACCTGGAAGAGCTTAGTGTCATCTGCAAACTTGCATAATTCACCATGCACTCCCTCTTCCAAATCATTTATGAAAATGTTAAAGAAGACAGGTTCCAGAGCCAGTCTCTAAGAAACCAAACTGTTTTCACTTCTCCCTTCAGAGGCACTCTCATTTCTCTCTACATTGTGTTTTTCCTTTCCTCTGTTAAAGTAAGTTTTGTATAATCACTATATATACGTATACATTTCTTCCGGGAACTAAAGCTACTGGAAGTCTGGGGATACAAAATTACCCAATATGTGTTTCTTCCATAAAACTCAGGTATCTTGGATGCCAGACAACTTGAGTAGCAATCAAGAAGTTGAACACAGAAATTTTGGCCCTTTTTTTTTTTCAAAAAAAAAAAAAAAAAAACATTTTTATCTGTTTTATACATCGAAACATCAATTTCTGGGCAAAAATCATCTCTAAAAAATTATAGCTTTAAAACCACTAGTCCAGAGAAAACCTGTGGAATCAAGATCCCAAGATTTGTGCTTTGCTGTATACTCATCTATGTACCATCAATGTATTCTCAGACAAGTGACCCAGTCCTGCTGAGAATCTGGTTCCTGAACTGTAAAGCAGAAAAAATAGCCTCCGCCATATCTCTATGTCTCTTTTGCAGGAGTTGTGAGGTTGAAGTGATATAATGTTTTTCAAAGCTGATTGTAGCATTTATTAAGAGTAAGGATATATAGATGGACACAGTAGAAGGAATAGGGGAACCAGCAGTATCAGAGAAAGCTTAGTTCCCATATTCAAAGGGCCTGAGCTGGGAAGGGGAGATAAAAATGTCAGTAGGCAGTTGATATAATGAGAAAGTGAGCAGAGCAAGGACCTTTGTCTATGAGATCAAATATGAGAGATAATGGGAGTGAGAATTTGAAAGAGAAGGGAGGAGATTGTGGTTGAAGAGTGTAATATTGGAGTTTAATATTCCTCACTAAGGGACCTAGGAGTGGGTACCTGTAGTGAGGTTGAAATGAAAGACATAGAATTGAGGAAAAAAAGGTGTTATAAATGAGGGTATTGTGAGAATTGTCTAAACATGCATTTTTCCTCTCAACAGGGGTAGAGAAGAAAAGTGAGTTTGGTCCCAAGGTCTGCAAAACTAGAGGAGAACCATAGGGAGATCTGTGAATGGCAGAGTGCAGAGAGTAGAAATAAACATAGACAGCAGGAACTTCAAAAGAAGACTTCAAACAGGAGGATAAAGACAATGGTCTGCAGTCAGAAGATCATTCACCCATGTTCATGGCCTACTGAGGAAGGGGGTACCGGGTAAGTTCTGTAATCAAAGGAGTGCCTCAGTTCAAGCATGGTATGCAGGTATACAAAGAGTTCTGTGAAAGGTTGACAACATGGAGATTTGGTTTGCAAGAGTACAAGGTTTCTAGAGGGCCTAATCAGAAGGTGAAAAGGAGTTATCCTGAGACAATGCAGGGAGCCATGTAAAATCAAAAGGAAATGGTAGATATGGGATGAGAAGGAACTCTGTGACCAAGCTCTAAGGGGGTGCAAATCATGTTTTAGTATAGCATAGAAATATCTTCAGAGAGTAGAGATAGTTGCCGCAAAGTTTAAAAGGGGTATCAAGGGCTTTCTTGTTCTAGAAAGAAGTTATCTAAATCTAACCCAGATATAGCAAAGAAATTCTGTTAGACCACACTGGTGTTCAATTGATAAATGCTTTCTGCTTTGGGTAATCCATACATTCCAATTCAATTTAAATACATACAAATCACCCAAAATTTGCTGGCTACCAAGTATACACTAAGTATCACTGTACCTATAAACAAATCAGCCTTATGTATTCTGGATTTGTTCTAAGATTATTATAAAATCCCTTGTTTTAATTTTGGAGGACTTAAGCTTGGTATGGGGAAGGGTGAACTAAGTTTCTCTTACATTATAAAGGTGTCTCATTTTTCCAGGCTAAACTCTGTCCCCTCCTTCCCCAAAACTCATATATTGATGCCCTAATCCCAAATGTGACTGTATTTGGAGACAGGGCCTTTAAAGTTTAAATGAGGTGGTAACAATGGGACCCTGATCCAACAGGACTGGTGTTCTTATACGAAGAAGCAGAAGAGACACCAGGGATGTGCAAACACAGAGAAAAAATCATGTGAAGACAGAGTGAGAAGATAGCCATCTGCAAACCAAAAAGAGAGGATGTGGAAGAACCCAAACCTGCTGGAACCTTAATCAGGGACTTCTAGCCTCCAAAACTGTGAGAAAATCATTTTCTGTTGTTTAAGCCACTCAGCTCATGGTATTTTGTTATAGTGTATCAGCAAACTCATGTTACCAGTTAGCACAATTTCTTCTTAATGTTCAAAACTGATGAGACAACTGAGTCTCAGAGAGATTAAATGTGTTTCCCAAGGCCACACTGCTAGAAAGGCATGGGTCTGGAATTAAAATCGCGGTCCATCTGACTGTGAAGCCAATGAGCTCTTTGCTGCCATTGGCTCCATTTTTTTTTTTTTTTTTTTTTTTTTTGTGCTAAGTGAACATACAGCAACTCCCACCATCCACTAACAATAATAACAATAATGGACCAAGCTCTATATGCATTTTCTTAAAGGTGATTCCAAAGAATAATATTTGAGAGCTGAATACACTTAAGAAAAAGCTATCAGCTGACCACCTCTAGTCCCAAACAACAACCACAAAAATAGATATTTGAAAAATAAAATACATAAAGAAACCAATCTCTAAATCTACTTTACAATGCTTTCATTTTGATTTTGATGTTTTGTTTTATTGTAAATATAAGTCATGTGCACTATAAAAATAGAAGCAAAATAGAAATGCATAAAATGTTAATGGACATCCACTTTAGGCATTTCCAGTTTTTCACTATTATGAAACAAGAGGGTCGCATATCATTTTATGTATTATTTGCAACTTTGTGTAACTATAGATATTTTAAAATAAACTTGTAAAACTGCTGAGTCAAAGGGTCTACGCATTTTGATTCTGATAGATATTTTCAAATTGGCTTCTAAATCCTCTGAAGCTAACTTTCATTTGATTACCTTCCCTAGTACCACCACACAGAGTCCACCCAGAACAAAACGCTCTACAAATAAGAAATGTTATTGCTTACATTATTTTATAAGGAAGTACTGACATATCCTGAAGATATATCCAGGACATTTCACTTTCTTGTAACAGAAAACACAATTCAATTTGAATGTTAGATCTGTCTCTAGAATTCTATTTAAAATGAACATTAAAGCAAACACCCACCGTCCTATTGTACTTAGAATGAACCTATCTCCACAAACCATGAAATAAGGCTGATGAATCACAACCAATCGGTGAACTTAATAAAGTAGGACAGAAATTTGGATTGAAGCTGATAAGGCAGTATGTGACACATTGTATAAGCCACTATTAGTGACCTAGACAACATCTATCCCCTCTTCCTTCTCAGAAAGCCTTGCTGAGGGCAGCTGTTTGTCTGCCAAGGTAAGGTCTCACTTTCTACATTTCTTATATGGTCATGTGTCACAAGTTTTGGCACAAAGAAGTAAACAGATGTCTGACATGGACTCTGGAAACGCTTTTGCTTTTATTGATAGAGGGATGGAAATTACTTACATTGAAATCTCCCACCCCACTCCTTCTGCCACCATCACCTTCATCTGTGTTGAATGTGGATATGATATGAAGTCTTATAGCCATTTTTGTGAACTTTAAGTCAAATAGCATCAAAAGATCATGAAGAAAAGGATAGGAGAATAGCGGAGATGTCAGCCCCACTATTCTCCAGCATAAGTTTCTGGATGCATGACAAAATATACACAGCATCTTTTTGTTTAAATTCCTATATTGTCTTGCTATTTGATGCTAAAGACATCCCTAACCATGCAGATATTATAATAATAATGTAAATATGATAAAGATTTTTTAATTGAAATATGTTAAAGATATTTTAAAAATTGAAATTCAAATGGAAAACATTTAAAATGGTATCTTCTTAAAAAATGTTTCAATAGTGAAAGTAGATTATCTCTGTATAAGAGTGCTTGTAGCTTTTGGCTGGAAAGCAATGTGATTAAAAGAAAAGGCTGAGCTTTAGAATCTGACTTATCCAAACATTCCATTTTTGCCATTTTCTAGCTTTCATGGTGGGAAGGGAACCTGGTTTCTTAGTTTATAATTAAACATACTCAGAAGAATCATATAGGCTTGTTCTGATGATTATATGTGATGACCACATAGTAGATAATCAAGACATGTTGGTTCTTCTCTACTTTCATTGAAAATTTATACTTTTATGGAAAAGGCAGCCTTGGTCCACCTCCTAGAAAACAATAACAATTTCACATTCTTCGCTCTGTTTTATGGCAAAGAAGAAAATAAGCTGATAAAGGACTTTTAGTATCTGAACTACAGATTTCAGGATGTGGAATAGGAAGAACGTTGAACTCAGTCCTAAAACTTTCTAGAGATACAGCCTCACAAACTGAAACTGATGCTTATCATGAAGACTCATGAGACTCTGCAAGATCCTGGCCTAGAGGCTACAACTAGGTTCACTCTATTATACTTACCAATGCCAATGCAGAAAAAAAAAAAAAACAACTCAGGAGAAATAGTTAATTCTCTGCCAGTTTGTGGCAATGACTATTAACCAAGAGATATTAAAGAATAACATAGAATTTGTGTTTTGTAAAATACAGGAATAATCATTCCCATTACTAACTCCAGAGTTATTTAACATTGGCAGGTGCTCTGGTTTATTCAAAAATTTTAAAACACAGGAATAATCATTCACATTACTAACTCCAGAGTTATTTAAGGTTGGCAGTTGCTCTGGTTTATTCAAAATAAAAGTATGTATTTTCTAATTGCTTTGCATTTAAGAACCATGTTTGTAGAATCTGTTTGTTTGTGTATTCATATGGTTACACTTACCAAAATATAATTGGAAAGATATAATCAGAAAAGATTCTATTAAAATATTTCTTCAAGTGTGTTCTAAGAAACATCAATCCCTCAGTGTGCTTTGGAAACTTTTCTTGTGATTAAATGAGCTTGAAAAATCACTTTATAATATATAGTTATCTTGAAGATTTTAAATAATACATTAATATATTATAGGCTTTGAGAAGTTTCACATTTATAGAAACTGTTTAACATTTAGCTTAGCCCAAAGCCTAGAATTGTTCCAAAGGTCTTTGACCATGAAATGTTGTTCTCCTAGTAATACCTATTAACCTCCTACGTTAAAACACACTTTGGAAAGTGCTGGTCTCTGGTATAGGTATGGAGTTTGGTGGTCATATATTATAATGGTGGTGATACCTGTAAAAGCAGAGTAATGTGAGACATATTCAGGTGTCCATTCAGTCTGTTTATGAAGTCATATGGACAATCAGCTGACATAAATGGCTTACATGCAACCACAGTAAAAGCAGATTGATGTTAAGATGGTTTTCTTTTCAGTCCTAGATTTGTACACTGTTGTCTTTACTACGTGACTTGGGACAAAATGTGAGCATACACATATAAGTATATACATCTACACAAGCAATTGAAGCATACAGAAAATAGTCAACACTTTTTTAAAAACATTCCATGTATGTACCTATGCAACAATAGTGCATGTCCTGCACATGTACCCCAGAACCTAAAGTGCAATTATATATATATATAATTATATATATAATTATATATATATACATATATGTAAAATAAAACATTCTCTCTGCAAGGCATGCTGTTGATAAAAGAATAGGACATTTGGCTTCTGTGATATAGAGTCCAGTGTGGAAGAAGGGAGTAAAAAAGATTTCCCAAAAATGTAACACCCTGATACCATTTGGCTCTGTGTCCTCATCCAAACCTTATCTCAAATTGTAATTCCCATATGTCCAGGGAAGGACCTGGTGGGAGGTGACTGGATCATGGGGGCAGTTTCTCGCATGCTGTTCTCATAATAGTGAGTGAATTCTGGTGAGATCTGTTGGTTTAAAAAGTGTTAGCTTCCCCTGGGTTCCTTCTCTCCTTCTGCCTTGTGAAGAAGATGCCTGGTTCTCCTTCACCTTCTGCCATGATTTTAAGTTTCCTAAGGCCAGCCATGCAGAACTGTGAGTCAATTAAATCTTTTTGTTTAAAAATTACCCATGCTCAAGTAGTATCTTTATAGCAGTGTGAAAACAAACTAATGCACACACTCTCAAATGAATAAACCTCACAAAGATGGAAACTTTAGCATAATCTGAAGTTACTACTTGTGAAGAGGTGATGTCAATTTTTTTTGAAATTTATATTTTCATATGGTATTTGCAGCATGAGACCTGGTAAGGGAAGATGATGCATATGAAGATTTTACCTAAATGGAAATTTTGAAATTAATTTTGGTATGGAAAGCTAGTGGTAATATTGTTCAGCATAATATTTTTATTCTGCTATTTTATATTCTATAACAATCATATGTGGATTACAGAATATGGGTCAAAAACAGGCTAAACAGTGAGAAGAACTTCTCTTTTTTGAGGAAAAGATGATCATTATTTCATGGGAGTTTGTAATCTAATTAGAAAGACAAGCTATATGCCCATAAAACAGGTAACAACACAAGGGAGAGAAGATTAAGGACCATGAAAAATGATGAGTGCCAAAAGTAGCAGGTGCTATAAGAGGATTAGAGAAGAAGAAATCAAGTTTCACCATTTTCATAGATATAAAATATCCTAAATTTAAAAATCAACTTGATTTAAGTGGATTTAGCTTGTCATTTCAACTTTGCATGTTCAAGCCTTCATGTAATTGGGACTGTTCTCATTGTTTTCCCAGCTTGCTCACCAGGTAGCCAGTGAGAGAACAGAACAGGAAGTACTGTCCCTGCCATCTGCCATGACTCCCACTGCAAATCAGGTGACTGTGTGTGTGTGTGTGTGTAGGGTGTGTATACACACATACACATATGCTACCTGATATGTATTTGCATTTGGGACTGAATATTTTGAGGTTTCCAGATTCACGAAACTGAAAATACTGGGTATCATTATCTAAACTTTCAGTCTGAGGTTTAGCCATCCCTGAACAATCACGGCTCAGCACCGAAAGTAAAGATGTATCTACATAAGCACAAATTGCAACAATAATACTTTGCATTTCTATAACATCTTCCATTGAAATGGCTCATTCTCAGCACTGTTTACAAGCATTAATTTAGCCTCACAAGGGAAACATAATTTGCAAGAAACAGGTTAACTGCCTGATTTGAGATAGCACAGTTCCTAAAGTCAGTATAAAATACAAGCATTCTCACTCCTAGTTTAGTGACTTGGTGCAAGCAAACCCTTCTTCAATTCCTTTTAAAATTTTGTTCTCAAATACCAATGAACATACTATAAAAATAAATTATAACATGTCATTAGCATAGATACAAAAATAACCTAGAGAACCTTTTTGTATATGACTCTATGTTATTGCTATCATTTACAAGCTTTTCTCAATCCCAGTAAAATTTTTTTCTTTGTGCCTAGAACCATTGATAATGAAAATCATTATAATGAAGAGAATAATATTCAAACGTGAGAAAATGTTCAATGAGAAGACGAAAGAAAACATGAGGAAATACTGAGCCCCTCACAGGTAGACTTGTTCATGCAAGTCTGTCCTCCAGTTTCTTAATGAAAGTAGTAGCTCATCAGCAACTGGTAGAATAGAATAGGAGAAACAATGCTGGGTCAGGCCAACAAAAACTGGGTAAGAGTCCTCCGCCAATACCACTGTCCCTATTGGAGGCCATGGGAATTAAACATTACAATGTGCCGGGGCAAACAAAAAGTATAGGTTGAGGAGGAGGAACAGCACAGAGGAACCATGACGATTATCCTTAGCACTTGCAAAACTTCATTATCCACGTTTTTGCTCAATGAAATATAAATAATTATTAAGTATTTTCCATATCAAGTTGCAACGCTAAATATACAGATAAAAATCCTCAAAAAGGCAAAACATAAATAATTAAGCCAGAAAGAAACAATAAGAATGGTGTAAGTTGATTGTTTCCTTCAATACATTTGGAGCATCTATAATAGGCATGGCCAGAAATTCTCAAAAGTGGTGATGCTTTTTGGAAGGCACAATGGGGAACTCTAGAATTTAGCTGGGATGGCTTTAGATTGTCACATTAGCTGAGGGAAACTTGGCATTTATTGGGCAGTATCCAGGGACACTAGATATACTGCAATATTCAGGACAGTCTCACCAATGATACTCTCCCAAATCCTACATGACTTTCATAGATGTCATTGCCTGTTTATTCATGGGGGTGAGAAGCCAATTTATAATTGCTTGAGGTTAGAAACTCTCTCCATGTGTTATATATTATACAAAGAATCATTTACACAGTTTTAATACATACTGAGTTCTCTGAGTACAAGTGTCATGTTAATCAGAGAATATTTCACATAGATTCAAAAGTTTCCAACATGCAGTCACAATTTTGGAAAAATCACATCATAAGTGACTATGCCATGGCATGTGAAACACCGTAAAGACACACTGTACCCTTCTGCATGTGTAGTGACCGTGTCCAGGTGATGCCATGCATACTTGTATGCATCTTCCTACTTCATCACATCATTCTCTGAAGCTATGCCTGAGCATTTACATATTTAGTAGTTAATATTATAATTAATTTTTATAATTTTTCTATTCTAGTGAACAATGATACTGACTTTAAAAAATTATGTGTTTTGGTAAGTTGTCATATATTAATTTCAATGCAGAATACTAAAGGTGAATTACATATTGTTATAAATAGTATCACACATTGTTATAAATAGTATTGTACATTATTTGTTATAAACAATATAGTATATGTTATGGTTAATACTGTCAACTTTATTGCATTGAAAGATGCCTAGATTTCTAGTAAAGTATCATTTCTTGCTGTGTCTGTGAAGGTGTTGCCAGAGGAGATTAACATTTGAGTCAATGGACTAAGAGAGGAAGATCTACCCTCAATGTGTGTGGGCACCATCCAATCGGCTGCCAGTGAGGCTAGAACAAGGCAGGTGGAAGAAGGTGGGAAAAGCTGGCTTACTGAGTCTTCTGGCTTTCATTTTTCTCCTGTGCTAATTCTTCCTATCCTTCGACATCATACTCCAGGTTCTTTGGCTTGGACTTACACCAGCGGTTTGCCAGTCGGCTCTAGGGCCTTTGTCCACAGACTGAAGGCTATACTGTCAGCTTTTTACTTTTGAAGCTTCTGGACTTGGACTGAGCCACTACTGGCTTCTTCTCAGCTTGTAGACAGCCTATCATGGGACTTCACCTTGAGATCACTGTGAGTCAATTTGCCTTAAAAAATTCCCTTTCATATATATATATATATATATATCCTATTAGTTCTGTACCTCTGGAGAACCCTGACTAATGCAGAACAGTATTATTAAAAAGGAAATGTGTCTGTGCTAGATAGTACAGATAGCAGTAGTGGTGAAGACAGGAAATCAAGTGGTTAAAAAACAAGTGTCAAGTCGATGGGTACAGAAATAAGTCTAAAATTACAAAGAGTAGTAAGCCTTACAAAGGAAATGCATTGCCCATGAAATGAAAACAGGATAATAGGAGAGAACATAAATTGAACAGTACACATTCAGAAAAGGCTTCTCCACACAAAGATAAAGACCAACAAGATGTCTAGAAGTTGTCAAAGGAAGAAACAGGGGCTGCACTGTAAGTAGAAGGAAGAGCACGTACGAATAAATATATGGTCACAATGGGCTACACGAAGAGAGGGGTTAAATCAGAAAACACAGGAAGAAGCAGCTTTTCCACATCCCACATTCTTTTGTGCATAATTCTTCCACTTTCCTAAGTACATTTTGCTTTAAAAGCAATTCAGATCTCTCCTCAGAATCTAGTCAATGGACCCAAAATTTCTCCTGAGAGAAGAAATATAAAGTGTCACTAGAGTGTACATTACCTTGCTTAAATGCCTTGAGATAGATTAAAGTATTCCAATATTTTCTCTGGGTAAATGCTATCTGAATTGGCAAATTGGGATTTCTACTCTGTACTCTGCATTTAGCATGGTCTTGCCTAAATGTTGAAGCAAATGGCTTCCTGCCTAAGGGTTTGAAAATAACAAAGCCAAGCAATATGCATCCATGGCTCCCCTTGGATCATTCGATCAAAAACAGTATTAAGTAGTGCTGTTTTCATAACTACCATTGTGGGGACGCTTCAGTGTTGTGAGAACAAGAAACTAATTCCTAGTCTCCTAATGTGATGCAGTGGAGAAAATTCAGAGGAGGATTTGTCTCATAAACTGCAAATATGCAGGGGGTGACTCCAATCAAATACCACAAGACTTCTTTATAAGTGTTTACGTGAAAGGAAACCAACTATTTCTTGAGGCCAGTTAGCTCTCCCTTATGCAATCTCTCACCCACTTGGGGTAGACACACGGGAAAAGTGCAGTTGATTGAAAACCTGTCCAAGAATCTCCTTCCTAACTGTAGTTTACTCCAGAAAAACTGGGAGGTGCGCCAACTTGCAAGCTCTCATCCAACAGTGTTTCCCCCTCTTTCTACACTTTTTAACAAAACGAGGAGGAATGCATTCTTAATTGAGTCTGGGTTGAACAGAATCTTTCACCTAAGATTTGACTAGCTATGACATCACTGACACATGGACTAATTGGGATGGGAGGAGGCTGTGTCCTATATCTTCCTTTCCTTAGTCAGTGGATAATGTTCATTTTCTTCTAATATATCAGAAAAACAAGAATTAGAACTCTTATTTATTTGAAAAGTCTGGAAATATTTGCTTGAAAAATTAATCCTATAAGACATGGAATTGCTATCATACTTTCTAATTTGGGAAGAAGCTTCACGGTTAACTTTAAAATGTAATGGTTTTGAGTTGATGGGTCTTGGGAAATTTTTAACTTGACTGAAATTCCAAGTAATGAATGTGCTTTAAAAATATTCAAGAATAAAAAATAATTAAAATGCTTCTGTTTTAATAAAATCTCCATAAGATGTAGTCTCTTTATTTCAGAAATTGTATTGCCTCATAATTAGTATTTGTGAAATAAGAAGTATAAACTTCAAAGTGCTACTGTATAATCCCAACATGGGATTCAATCATATTGATAAAATAATACACAGATGCCTGCAGACTAGAAAAACAAATTATACTAAACTTTAAGAGGTTCTTTAATATCCCTTAGATTGAATGTAAATATAGGTGTCCGAGTCTTTGTGACAAATCAGGGTCAAGCTGCTGCCGCTTAGAAAGCCCCTTGGCTGCAAAGCTTCTATTCCCTATGCAGAACCTTGATATTGTTTGTAAATCCCAAACTGAAATGTTCTTAGACTCTATGGCTTAGTTAGAAATTCTACATTTGTATCTAGATATTATACATGGCAACATGAAAATTAGAGTCTGTGATTAAGATGTGGATTATGCGGCCCACAGGCTAGATACTGAATAAAAAAGAGTGATGAGAGACAATACATTCTTCCTGTTAGTAGGACCCCCAAATCACACTGGCCTCCTATAACCACCCACCTAGAACATTATTTGGGAGAGACAGAGAAGAAATTAGGTCCCCCATGTACTCTGCCTCCTGATTTATGTTTTACCATCTATAAATCTGTTATTAGAGAGACCTTGCTAATACCATTACCATGAATCCCAATGTTTCATATCTATTATTTCATTAACCTATAGGGGTCCTGGTGTCTCACATTGTAAATGTGCATTTTTCTACAGAGATAGTCCTAATGTTCAGATATTAGTGTTTGGTTCATCACCCCAAGAGCGGTTAAACCAAAATGCTCTATAATAGGCAGATTCATTTGACCATTCCACTCCAGGCCTCAGATTAGGAAACCTAACACCAGCTAAGCGGAGATCAACCTCTACCCCAGTGCATTCAGCTAACCACATAATCACGATTATGCACTCATACATACACCTGGTCAATTCAAATATTTGAGGTGGTGCCCACATTCTAGGCTCATCAATACACCTGACTGTATCCTTTGAGATATCCTATTAAGTCACATTTTCACACTTTGTTCTTCATTTTATCATCCCAGGAACTTTCCACACTAGCTCTAGGCAGTTACGTCTGAGTTGCCTGCAATGCAATCATATCCTTAAGGCTAAATAAAATTGAAAAGCAGCTGCTTAAAATTCTCTGAAATGTCATGAAAATGCCCATATAATTCACTTTAAAATGAATATGATAAAATCCATTGTTAATGTGTACAGCAATCCACTGAAGCACCATCTCTTTGGTCACATTATACTCTGAATTTTAACACAAAGCACACAAATTTGCTTTAGATTGACATATTTTTACAATCTTCAGATCAATCTGATACATAGGAAAGACATTAATAGTGCTTAGAGACCCCTCCTACAAGCATTAACCTTATGGACTCTGGACAGTGATTGTACACAGTTTTAAAGTAAAAATCTTGCTCAGTGCCTCAAATTTGCCAAAGTCTGTTGAGATCAGTCAAAAAGACTGATGAAATTTCTCTATCTGCTGGGATGCTTCAGCTAGAAAATGTAGCATTTACTAATATTCCAACATGTGTTTTTCTTTAGTATTTAATGTTTCAAAAAGAAAGCAGGAAAAGCCTCAGTAAGTTCCTGTGGCCTTTGCTTAAACTGACATATATGCAGTTGTGGCTAATATATTTTTAACAAAATAGGATTTTAGAAATCATCAGTTAACCACTTTTATAGTACAAAGTATTCTTTGATTACTCAGCCATTGAAATAAGTGAGAAAAATATTTGATGACCCTTGTATTCATGTTAAAATAAGATTAATCAACTCCTAAATAAGTATCATAAGCTTCTACAGGATGTCCATTTCGGAGGATAGCATGCCTTGTTGTTGTAGGATTGATGGATCCCTATCTAGAGACCAATTTTATTCAATATTTTCAGTGATCACCATGGGAAATCAAGAAAGAACCTTGAAGAAGTTATTAAATACATTCCAATGTCCTGAAATACTATCTCTGTTCAACAGATGGTAAATGCATTCAGAGGTCCTAGTTGTAGTCATTGAGGAATTGCTGTATGCCAATCATTCTGCTCCAGGAGCAACCGTACTGTTAAGATATGCAGGAGATCATGAGCCTCCACACAACCTACACAATCATCTGGACTGACAGTCAGCCTAGAGGCACCTAGATCTGTAGGAAATCTAGCAAAAGAGAAACCTTGTGAGGGGCATCACATTAAAAACAACTCTGAATTCAGCTTGAGTCTAAAGACAGCATTATTAGAAAAATCAAATATTCATACATTTTAAGGATACAGTTGGGCACCATGGATCATTAATTTACAAATATGCAGTTTGGCAACATTTTACAATTTACATTATAATTGTGCTACCTTAATTAACTGTATAACAACTAGATCACATCTCAATTCTGAAACGTATCTATTAGCATCACTTTTCAGAGAACTGAAATCAATAGTAATGAGTTCTCACCATAGAAATTCCAAAAAAAATCAAAGCTTTCATTCCTGAACTTTAATCTAGTGTCTAAGCAAAGGACAAAGGGTGTGGCAGTGGTAGTGGTCTGTCAGAGGCAGGAGAATCAAACATTAGCAATGAGAAGTGGGAAATTTTGTAAAGCAAGAATGAAGTTGAGTAACATGGTTCTTGAAAAGAAACAGTAACAAGGAGTAACTCCTTTAGAAACAATAAACTGGTGGACTTTTTGCTTGTGTTTCTTAGCTTGTTTAGCAAAAGCAGAATGTAAGAAGTGAAATAAAAATGAAGCCAGGTCAAAGGAACGTATATTACTCTACTCCTCTTTCCAATTATTTTATAGCGCTTTATCCACACAAAGCCTGGTGGAAGGTGCTACAGGGAAAATGTGAATAATACCTTCTTGTGAAACAAGATCTTACAATTTATGAGATTTAGTTAAAGACCACACCTTGTAAAGAGTTTACAGGAGGAGATGGACTTTGAATCAACTTTTACACATGTGATGCCATCCTATGCTTCCTCTTGATAGCCCTGGTAACAGCAACAATTATTAGAATTCATCACTGGCAGATCAAAACAAGTGTTGAGGGCTGGAATTCCTTTTCTAGGATTTCTCCTTGAGTCCACTCCTACCCTTCGTAGGAGCCATCAAGTCATCACCAATAAACACCTGGGATCTTCAGAAACGTGCTTAAAAATCATTGATCTAATCTAGTCCAATTCAATGTCACCTATTGTAAACAAGAAGGTGATGTGATCTGCTCACATACTTAAGTAGTAAGTAGAGGGCTAGGATTTAGAGTCAGATCTTCAAATGATTAGTGCAATGTTCGTTCACACACCTCAAATTAGATGGGATTAGAACCAAGAACAGGTAGATGCTGTCTTTGAATAGAATATGTGGTAGCACTGAGAACTGAAGCAGGGAGATGGCTTTATTTGTTCTCCACGTTCGGAGATCAATGAGTAGGAAAATATTAAAAATTGGCCTAAGTTGATGCAGTGAATAAACTGATGGCAGATTGGCTCTGAATTTCATACTTGAAACACTATACTATGTTCTAGAGTGCTAAATATTTAGTTTAATTCTTAATTTGGTAAATTTACTTAATTTTTTGATAGCAAAATTTAAATTTTAAACATTGCTATTATCCACCTATATTTTGTAAACTGCCTATTCATCTTTTACTGCTTTTCTTATTATGGGGGTTCAAACTCTATATTAATATTCAAATATTTTATTTTTTTCTAAAGGATTTGCTAGTTTTATGAATGTGTATCTTTTTTCCATTAGGACATTTTTCTAAATTAAAAATTTAATACTCTGGAAATATTTTCATTTCAGGAAAGCCAATACTTTGTCATACTTATTTTTTTAATTCCTATTTTATTTGAAATGTATTTGCTATAAAATAGGGAATTAACTTATTTCAAATGATCACTGAACAATCCTTGAATAACTTGTTCAATTTCAATAATTTTTTCTTATTCATTTGTAATGCCACCTGTATCTAATAATTCATTCTTAAACACCACAGTTAACAGATGAGCTATATTTCTTTCTCAATGGCCTATCTATAGATTTTTATGCCTTCTACAGTGCTATTACATATATTATTATTACTACTACCACTATTGCCAACAATGTATTTATTTTTGCTGTTGTTATTTTGTAAGGAAGTATAGAATAATGAGGTTAAGAATATGAACTCTGGAGTCAAGAATGCCTGTGTTCATACTGGCTTCAACATATAGGAGTTTAATGGTTATGTAATTTTGGGCAAATCATAGAATGCCCACTTTCCTTAACTGCAAATAGGGATTAATGAGAGTACAACTGCCTCTGCATATCAGTAGTTCCACATCCACAGATGCAGACAACTGCAACTGAAAATACTTAGGAAAAAAACACGATAAAAATAATATTGATAAACAATACAGTTTAATGACAATTTATAACACACTGACATTGTATTAGGTATCATAAGTAATCTAGAGATGTTTTAAAGTATATGGAAGGATGTACATAGGTTTTATGCAAATATGACACCATTTTTTATAAGGAATTTGAGTACCCACAGATTTTAGACTGGGGGTGAGAAGTTCTGGAATCAATCTTCCAAGGATACTGAGGGACAGGACAACTGATTCTATCTCATAGAATTTTGGTGAGGAATGAGTGAGTTAATATACCTAAAGCATAGCAGGTTGCCTATGACATGTTAAGTACTATGTGAGTGTTAGTTATCATTTTAGTTCATTATTCCAAATCATTAATTTACTTTAGAATAATTATGAAAAGTTCTAGAAATTATTATTCATAAATTTGTTTGGAAAAGGCATAATATTTGGAAATTAACTTGGAAAGAATTGATATATTTATAATATTTATGAAATAATAGCATGTCAACAGTTATAAAGATGAAAAGACAGGTCATCCACTACATGTTGTAATTTTTTTCATAGAAATTATGAAATTCTACTTAAAGTCCATTGCCATATTCAAAGATACGTTTTATTTTTCTTTATATTTTTTATCTGCTTTTTTGTTGTGTGGAAATTATTGATATTTTTCCAACTTTTTTGTGATAAAATACACATATAAAGTTTACCATCTTAACCATTTTTAAATGTACTGTTTAGTAGCAGTAAATATATATTCATAATGCTGTACAATCATCACCACCATCTATCTCCATAACTTTTCATCTTATAAAACTGAAAGTATTGATTTTTAAATATTTAATTGATATAAAGCCAAATATCTAAACATTTTTATTATTAGTTCAAGTGATGCCTTGGTGATACTGTTATTGTTGTAGATTTTCTTAGGATTTCCATGTAGTCAGCTTTTATATAAATAAAAATAATTTTTGTCTCTTTCTTTACAGCTCACTAAACGTCATGCCTTACTTTATTTCCTGAAATACACCGAACAAAAAGTTTCTGATAGTAGCCATCTGCAGCTTGTTTCTCATTTAATAAAATTGCTCCTAGGTTCTCATTTTACAGAGCAATGTTATCTATTGATTTTCTTTAACTCATAAAAAAGAATTTAACAATAATATAATTTAAATGGCATCAAACACCCTTTTGGAGATTTGTTGAAGTGAGCATACAGTTTTATTCTTTGACCGAATAATTATATAAAACAATTATCTGTATTAAATTCTACATATCTAGAATAAGCTTGTCTTCATAATAATATACATTATATTTATATATTGATGACATTGAATTGTTTTAATTTAGGAGTTTTGTATCTCTGTGGTATTTGTTGTTTATTTATTTGCCATTTTGTTTATTTATTTACTTTAGTTGACAAATACAAATTGCATATATTTGTCATGCAAAACAAGATGCTTTGAAATATTTATATATGCTAGAATGGCTAAATCAAGTTAATCAACATAAGCCTATTTTACGTACTGGTCAGTTTTTATAGTGAGAACATTTAAAATGCACTCTCTTAGTAATTTCAAAACCACAAGTCATCATATTGTACAATAAACTTGAAATTATTCCTCTTATCTGACTGACATCCTGTATCTTTTGGTGTACATCTCCCCAGCTCTCCCACTCCTAACCCCAGCCTCGGTAATCACCATTCTTCTCTCTGCTTCTTACAGCCTAACGTTTTAAGATTCCACATATAAGTGAAATCATGCAGTAGTTTGTTATTTTTGTTAAGTTTTCATATTATGGTTATGTAGCTTCATAACAATAGGTTAGCGGGGCTTTGTTTTTCCTGAAATTTTATTTTTCTGGGCTTTAAAAAAGTTAATATGAGAATTAACTTCACCTTTGCATTTTCAAGTAATCTGCCTATAAAACCATGCAGGGCAAGAGCCTTTTAAGGGATAATTCTTCAGTACTTTATTTTCTATTTTTCAATATTTATTAACTCAATCTTTAAGTGAATTTTTATCATTATATTTTTCTAAGAAACTCATCCAATTTGTTAAGATTTTCAAATGTATCAAAATGGGCTTCACAAAGTAAATTTTATGTAGTTTTTAATCTCCATATCAATAATTATAGTACCTTTATCTTTCGTGATTTTGCATATTTTATTTTCCATTTTTTATTGAAATTACCAGACATGTGTCTATTATTGCTGATTTTATCCAAGGATTCTCTATACTCCTTCTGTTTTCAGTTAATTAATTTCTGCTGCCATTTTGCTATCTCTTTCCTTCTATTTTTCTCTTTGTATTCAAAATGTATAAATGATTTTAATGAAAATGTGATTTAATGCATTTCTATAAAAATAACATTACCTAGTTATTTAATTTAATTTGGTTTTTTAATGATTATGAAATGTTTTTAAAATATGTTAAATTCTAATATTTCTGTCGAATATAAATTATAATTTCTAGTTCATTTTGCTTTTTTTAAATACAGTCACATAGCATTCAAAATGCTTCACGAATAGGTTTCAAAAGAGTTACATAGGTACTACCAGTAAATCTGAAAAACTCAACTCTGCAAGATTGCCAAAAATAGTCTTCTGATACTTTTTCAGCTGCCATCTTGGATTTAAAAAGTATTTTAAAGATCCTATGAACTCTACTTGTGACTTAGTACTCTATACAATAAATATCAAAATAATATTCATGTATTTTATATATTAGACTATAATTGAATAAAATAGCAGAATATTAGAATACCCACATCTAAAATCCCAGAAGGCATGGGACTTTAGTACTCACTTCAATTCCTTAACTTTTTAGATGAAGAAATCATGGCATTAATAACTAAAGAGATTAACCATTCATTCATTCATCCAGATGTATTCAGTGAGGCCAGTGTATCACACACCGTGTTGAAATTGGGGCAGAAAGAATGTGGGAACAACGATGAAGAGCACATGACTGCTGAATTCCAGGAGAGCTCAAGGTGGTGAGTCTCATATAACAATATGCACTCATCATTCTGTTTTATTTTCTTCATGGCTGCAAATAATCTTGTTTGCTTGCTTGTCTATCCCACTACCTTTTACGACGAGATGCAGAGAAACTAAGAGCCTTGTTCACTACCCAATGTACAGAACAGCTCCTAGTGTATGGCAAGAGCTCAATGAATGTTTGCTGAGTTAATGAACAGAGGGATTGATTGGGCCTGGAGGCTACATGGAAGTCAGTGGTACTACTGAAGTGCATCTTAGACAACAAATTTGCAACCAGAACAGGCAGCAAACATAAGGACTTCAAAACTAAGATGACAGAGCAGGCACTGCCAGTGGAATGGGACATCTTCATAACTGCTATAGTTTAAAGGGTGTAGGAAAGAGTGGAGAGAAAAGACATAAGAAAGAGAAAGGGCCTCAGATATCAAACCTGAGAATGTTGACTTTATCCTCTCATCTTTTCAGACATTTTTTTTTTTTTTAAGAGAAGGCAGGATAGATGGATGTGGGTTTTAGAAAGTCACTTTGGCAGCTATTTGGGGAATAAATTGGGGGGAGATTATAAGGTCACATTGACAGTTACCAGCAGAGTTGCAGCTGAAATATTTTTTCCACTGTATATCATCTCATCTCCTAAGAGCAAACTCCTTTTTGATTTAGATTGAAAAAGAGAGACAGACATTCGTTTGGTCAATTAAGGGTCTAATTTTGTAGGATTCCTGGAGGTCTATCTATCATATAGTTTAGAAAGGTAAAAGGAAACCACTGTAACTAATAGGTGTCAGTGCTTAGATCCCAGATGTTTAGTGTCTTCAAAGATAAAAGGCTTGTTAACAGTAAGGATGGAGGCTGCAGATAACAGACGGATCAGCCCTGTTGACTCTGCACGCTACTTTCTTCCTGAGGTTTTTTTTTTTTTAATCTTTCTTTGTTAAAATAGTTGTATTTACTTTTCAGAAAAAGAAAGTATTTACTTTTGAAAAATATAAACAGGCTATTAGCAATTAAATAAATTTTTGTGTGTAGGCCTTTGTTCATTTGGAAGGAGATCAAGATATTTTCCTAATACAAAACAAAAATACGTAACCCAGTGAAGAGGAGACAGTGTCTTTATAAGTCTCTGCTTTAATTCGTTTTTAATTTACACCCATCCTCATTTTAAAAGATTTACAAAGCTTTATATGACAATTAGTTTGGGTAACTAAAAAATAATCAATAGTCATTCCATTTTCTATTGCTGTTATAAATTTATTCTGAGAACATATCAGCATCCATATAAAGCAGAAAATATGACACAAAATGAACCTCTATTAATCCTATTTGAGCATCTTCCAAATTTTCTTTTTTCATGTTGCCAGTTAAAATTAACCCAAATGGAGTACCTGGGCTTCATTGAAATTAGAGTTGATTTTTAAAAAATAGGATAATAGAATTTGTTGAAGAATCATTATTCAACAGATAGGTGTTTTAAGAAAAAAAAAAAAACACTGGATTTCTGTCTCACATACACCAGTGACTTATGTGAGTCAATCACGTTTAGTAAGTAAAGGATATGTGAAAGATAAACAAGAACAAAATAATGTTAATATTTTAATTAATGAACATCATTAATTTCCTCAATATTCTAATTTTTTAAAATTTCACTGTATCAGTTTTTTAAACTCATAAATCAACTTAGATATTGCACTGCTTAATAATTATCTGCTATTATATTTATCTCCTTCACAAATAGACCATGAGCTTCTTGAAGGCAGTTTTGTCCAATGTTTTGCCTATCACTTAATGCAACACCTTAGACATAGCTGGTATTCAGGAAAGTTGATTGACAAATAATTTCAGGTACATTATATGTAAGCAATGTCATTCTATTATAGCATCTTAGCACCAGAAGAAACCATCAAAATTATCTAGTCTAACTCCACCATTTCACAGAAAAAGGCATTCCTGTTCAGAGAGGCAAGGTACCTATTTGATAAGCACAAAGCTCCCCAGGTCTCTCAACTCTTATTCCAATTTTTATAGTTTAGAAAATGTGAGATTTCCAAGTATTATATTTTGGATAACAGGAAATGAGCTTTAAGGTGTGCTACGATACATATAAATTCAATTCAATGTTCAGGTATCAGAAACTAGGTATCAGGAGTCCAAATTAAGACATACAGAAGGGACAGCACAGAATTAGTACTCAGAGACACATGTTCTACTTTTGAAAGTCTCCACTACCTTCCTGTAGGGGAACATCTTGGCTTCTATGTCACATAGAAACTGTATCCATATTGGAGAGTATAACAGAATAATAACTATTTTTTCTAGATTTCTGATACAAAAATATCTATAATTTGTAAGTAAAATTCTCTAATGAGAACATCAAATGAGTCATGTGGAAAACAGGTGTTACTTGTGGCAGAGACTGCTATTTACCAATCTGTTTCCTCGTCTTCCTGGAACACAGCTGGGCCACATTTCCCAGTGTTCATGGCTTTGAGGCTTAACCATGTGATTTAGTTTAACCAGCTGAATGCAACCAGAGATGAGGTACAGCACTACCAGGATTTACCATAAAGTAGCACTCTGTTTACTCATTCTGATACACAGACTCCTAGGACAAATTTATAAGTCACGTGTTAAAGTTACCAGGAACATCAGTAGCCTGACTCACGAGTGACTGTGAGAATCAAGGGCTGCCTGTTACCTGAAACTCCGTTGAACCATGGATGAGACAAACGCTGCCATTGTTTTCAGCCTCTTGTATATTGTAGGGACATTTGTTCTAGCAATTAGTGTTACTTTTCTCTCAAATTTCTGTGATAGAGAAAAATACATCATTCCTATCACCTAGAAAACATTCAACATCTGGACTATGGAGTGACAAAATAAGTATACTGTTCCACAATGACTTTCTTCACATTTGCTCTTAGATACATAAATATCTAGCATAGGGAGTATTCATTTAACATCAACACCATCAGCTAATTAAGGTTTCATTGTATCACATCCCATAGGGCATTGGTTCTCTAATGTTGGTGTTTATCAGAATCACCTTGAAGGCCTATTAAGCCAGATTACTGTTCCTTTTTTCCAGAGTTTCTGATTTTACTGGCCTTTGATACACTCTAATGATTTGAATTTGTAACAGATTCCAGATGATGCCCTTGCAGCTAGGACTACCCTTTAAGAAGCACAGCTATAGGACTTCTAGATTACTCCAAAAAATGTTACCCAATATTTTCACACACTGGCCATCTATAACAAGGTAGCATCCTCTGGAAGTGGCACTATCTGTGGAGCAATATACCTAATGCAATTCTGAAAGGGAGACAAATGCTGGGCCTAACTGCAGCTGCTTGGCTAATAAGGAGGTGTTTCTCACTGTCAAAACTCTCAAAAACAGCACCTGTGTTCAGATGAAGTGCAGCCTATTTGGAGTTGGAAATATTAGCTTACAGGTAAGTCAAGTCTTCCTTATGGAATGAAAGGTAAGATTAAAGCTCATCTGAAGATGAGAAGAGGCAATGAGATGTTGAGGGGAAAAAAAATATATCTGAAGGCCACAGACCTGAAGAAATAGGACATTATTGTTAAAGATTTACCAGAGGGAAAAACAGAATCTCACCCTGGCATGAGGCAAAGCAGCCAGCCAGTTCACCAGCAGAAATCTATCAGAAGTTGTTGCAAAAAAAAAAAAATCAACTCCAGCCCAAAGAGAAAGGCATCTCTCTGCTATAGCACAACTTTACCTTCCATGTGTCACCAAGATCATTTACTTCAGATGGCAACAAATTTCTGACTGCTCCAATTTATTGATATTTTGTCCACAAGTCAGTGGTATCAGCCTGGAAGGGATGCTTCCAGCCATGCAGCTTGGCCAGACAGGGCCTGTGCAGAGACAGACTGACAACAAGATTCCTGTGCAGCAGCTATGTGATGAGGTGGAGAGGGACCTACGCAAGCCGGTAGGATGAAGTCAGTCTTCAAAGATCCACTGAAGCCAAACTTCAAACATAGTGGCAGAGCTGCGGATTGCTGGGGGAAAAAACACTGCCTGACAGCAAGTCTTGTTTACAAGGCTCTAAGAAAGAAAAGCCTTTAAAGCAGAGGCTTGGAGAGACATGGAATCTAAGAAGTAGACTTGAATAAACATTGACAGTGCTGTAAACAACCAATCACATCTTTCTTTGGAAAACCAAGTAAAGGTTACACATCAGTCACTTCAGATGAATTAAAAGACAATAATTATTGTTAGCAACATCCTCAAGGTAAAGTATCAAAAACTGAAAGTTTTAAAGGAAAATACTACTAAATGAATATCGTATCAAAATGATACACATATTTAATGATAAAGAGAGTCTATATTTATATAGTGCTCTGAAGTTTTTCAAATAACGTTATCTCAACTCATCTTCAATGACCCTATGAGGTAGGCACATTAGCCCTATTTTACAAATGAGACTGTTCTGGCATTCATATAATTTCCAACTTCACTAATTCCTTCTCACTTCACAAGTCTTTATATCCTCATCCAAATAATATATCAAATCTAATCTGCAGTAAATAGTGTCTAAGAAAATCACATCTTCCAATACACTCTGCAGTACAGCAAATACATTAAATAGATGCTTTTTTTTCCACAATGGCATTTGAAACTGCCTTCTTAATATAAATGGAAAATTTTAGACAATTACTGGGATTTATCAAAGAAGAGAGTATCTGCTGGGCTGAATGCTGCCTGGAAGACTGACCTTATTTATTCAAAAGATTATATGTGTATGTATAATCTTTTGAATAAGTATGATATATATAAATATACATATAACATATATATTTACTCAAAAGAGAGCTATATGTATACACAGTATATATATGTATATACACACATATATATACATATATACATATATATACTGTGTATACATATACACATATATACATATATACATATACACATATATATACATATATACATATATACATATATACATATATACATATACACATATATACATATATATTCTGTGTATACATATACACATATATATACATATATACCTATATATACTGTGTATACATATACACACATATATACATATATACACACACACACGTGTGTGTATGTGTGTGTATAAGTTTTCTCTCTCTCACAATGTTAAACAGTCCCTCTCCTACAGTAGCTGGTATTAAAAGGTGAACCCTTGCCCTAAAAGCTGCCTCTCTCCAGAGTTTCGCTCTGTAAATGTTGGGGGCTACACAACTACACTGCACCAGCGGCAGTAGCACCATAGCCATCACTATCATCGTCATTATCATCATCATTCCTTCCCACCTATCTCTGCAAAAGCTTTTATATCTAATGGAGCTTACTTAAACCCAAGTAAATACCAGAGAAGGTATGTTAGTTAACTCAGTACATGAAGGCTATTTAGAGCCATGAATAAAATCCAGAAATACTAAAGATCTCTTAGAACCTTCATTAGCAGATAATGATTTTATAGAAAGATAGCTACTTGGAAAGATGAATAGGCAGTCCTTATATCTTTACAAAATTATGTTCCTATAAATACTGTTTTTTATGTAGAAGCAGTGTAGCATAATGGCTAAGCCTGTTGACTCTGTAGCCAGACTACCTAGGTTGAAAACCCAGCTCTGCCACTTTGGTTGTGTTGCAATAGACAGTTTAAACTGCCAGTACTTCAGTTTCTTCACCTGTAGCATACTAACAATAATAGTATAAGAATTAATAGGCTGGTCAGTTTAACCCACTGTGTCAGAATTTGTATTAGTATTATTTTAAAATTGCTACAGCCATGGCTTAGAGAATCTTTCAATGGAGCTTAGCCTCCATGACTTTTGAATACCACGAAGCCCCTGTTCACAATCCGTTACTCCATCCCCAGCAACGGTTTTCCAAGTAGACTAGTGTCCTGCTATTAGAATTCTGTCCTGGTTTTGAAAGGCCAATACTATGAGACCATTCCTAAACCCTTTTTCACATGGGGATGAAGACTGAATTTCTAAATAGAAATCAAAAGTGATAGAAAAATGGTACTATCTGCTTTCATCTATGAAAAGACAAATTCTGGGGTCTTAGTTTGTGTCAGAAATCATTTTTAAGATATCCCATTATGTTACTATACACTACAAAAGGGGCTGGTACTCTGTTATAGGACTTTTGGAGGAGCCAATTTGCATGAGTAATTCAAAAGCTATATAGGAATAAATCTACCTCTAAAAAAAAGATTCCAGTTGAAAAAGCTGTTTATAAAAAATGAAGATTTGGGAAGGGCATTGTTGTTGGGGGAACAGCTGTAATTTTGATGATGGATGAAATGCTCTCTGACCCAACTCCATAAAATCCTATTTGAATCTCTTGGGTGCTTGAAAGTTGTTGGCAATTTGGGAAGGGGGCACAATAATAAGAAATGAATTTTTAAAAACTAAACAGAAAATACTGAACGGTCAATATAGCATTTCGTATAATCACAAACATAGCTCAAATTGCAGCAGAAGGTACTTAGCCTATTTCAACAAGGTGAGCAATTATTGGAACATGCATGGTTTCGACACAACTCAGAAGGAGCAACTGAAGAGCTCTAAACAGGGGAGACATGGAAACCATTGACAGGAACAAGGCATAGGACAAGACAGGATAGTCAGGAAGACTACGGGAGGGAGTACACACAGCCCATGTTCCATAACTTATTCTTTCTGCCATGTTCAGAAACAAATCACTGAACTCTTTTCTTTAGTAAGCAAAACTAAGCCACAGAATTTTTAAGAATAAGGACCTCCTTGAGTCATAATCATTAATTCTGAATATTACAAAATGTGAAATGTTTTAGCCCTATCTCCTCTAGGCATCTCCTATTTTATAAAAGAGGGATTTGAAGGATATTAGAGAGATCCTAAATTTGGGTATAGAACTCAAGAAAATACTATTTCTTATTATTACAGCTAGCTTTTGAAAAAACCATAAAGGTATAATGTATTCCATTAAAGCATTCATAGTTTCACCTGCTCACTCCTTTTTTGGACAGTTATATACAATGCAGGGTGTTTGACTCAAATGAGCATAGGAGTACCTGGTAATTGGACTAGATATTTCTGTAGATAATTGTGTTACCATCATGTGATTTTGATGCTATTGTTTAGTGATATACTTTAGTGTACCTTAGCAAGTGATGACATCTTTCAAATTACCATACTCTGGGTTATGAATTAAAATTTACAATGCTTTCAATGTATACAAGCATTATATAAAGAATATAGGCAAGCCTTGGATATATTTGAAACACACTTAGAAAATGGAGCATTGGAAAGGACTTCTTATAATCTCCTCCAATCCCTTCATTGCACATGATGAAATTAAATCCAGGAGATATTAAGTGACTTTCCTAAACAACCTGTGTGACAGAGCTCATGTTTGAATCTGGCTATTCAGTTTTTCCCCAAACATGATACTGGCTTACATGTTGGTGAAAAAATATTAAGGGTCACTCTGTCCCGATCTGGAAAAGCAATTTCTATGAGCCTAGTTTAGTTCAGTAGCAACTGCTAAAAATTGGAGAAAATAGTATCTACATTTAGAGTGGTGGCCATGGGAATGAAGAAATTCAGACATTCAAAAATTTCCATAATTTCTTGGGGAAGAGGACATAGTAGATAGAAGGAGATATAGCATTTGATATAAGATAAAGTATACTAGTAGCATGGACACATTAATTTCATGGGATGCTTGTGGCTGAAATTCAATATCTAAATTAACATGTTGCAACTGAGAGATACAATAATCCCTTTTATTATGATATGAAACTAGTTTTCCTTAAAACGGACACCAAAACCAGATGTTAACAATGAGGCTTTTTTATTATTTAATGAAAACTAGAATGCAAAAAGAAACACTAGAATTTTTTTCAAATGATTGATTAAAAAGGTGTTTATAACTGCTCCCTATGATAGATAGTTGCAGCACAAATAAGAAAGTGGGGGCTTCGGGAAAAGGAGTCTGAAAATAGCTGAAGAAATTAGCTGAGGCTAAGCCATATGTAACAAAATTCAACTGCACATCCTGGTGGTAGTGAGAAATCCAAAGAAATCAATCAAAATGTTATTTAATTTCAGAAAAGGAAACAGTGACAAAATGACATCATTAGTAAAGAAAAACTACAGATAAATATATATAATGCACAAGATATCTTAAAGGTCTTAAAAATTTCAAGCCTTGAGTAAATGTGGATCTCAGAAAAAAATAAAGACAAAGCTTATAAAATGTCATTTATTACCAATAGGTAAAGTATAAGAGGTATTCAAAGGCAAAGGGAAAGCATAACAAATACAGAATATACTTATTTAAAAACAAAAACGAGGGGCGCAAAATACCTCAAATATAACTTGAGTCCGAAAAGAAACGTGGAAGTGGTACACATGACAGTTTGAAGAGCCTAATAGGAGTTTCACTCTTGTTACCCAGGCTGGAGTGCAATGGCGCGATCTTGGCTCACCGCAACCTCCGCCTCCTGGGTTCAGGCAATTCTCCTGCCTCAGCCTCCTGAGTAGCTGGGATTACAGGCACGTGCCACCGTGCCCAGCTAATTTTTTGTATTTTTAGTAGAGACGGAGTTTCACCATGTTGACCAGGATGGTCTTGATCTCTTGACCTCATGATCCACCCGCCTTGGCCTCCCAAAGTGCTGGGATTATAGGCGTGAGCCACCACGCCCGGCCTTAAAAGTTCTTCTTTAAAAACTTTTATTTTAGGTTCAGGGGTACATGTGGAGGTTTGTTCTGTAGGCAAACCCGTGCCATGGGGCTTTGTTGTACAGATTATTTTGTTACCTAAGTACTCAGCCTAGTATCCAAGAGTTATTTTTTCCTTAAGTGCAGCAAAGGGAGGGGATCAGGTGAGAATTCCCCAAACTACCTGGCCACAAGGATGAGAATGCATATACTCAGGGTACAAAGGTACAACTTACGAAACTGTATTTTTTTTGCCTCAGTCTTTTTCAAAGTCATTACCAGTTTCATATTTTAAAGGGAAAGTCAGATCAAAAGATGCTAGATACTTAAAATCTCTGAAAACAAACTGACAAACCAAATGTAGATGAGTCATCCTTGCTGGATAACCTCCATCTACAAATTCTAAAAGTAACACCAAGGTGGGACCTTGAGATTGTAGATCAATGTAGATGTGCTTTTAAAATGCCAAATTCTAGACAATTTGAGATTTGTCAGAATGATTTTCCCACAACCAGTCATCAAAGAGAAGCCAAGTGAAATTCTCTCATAATGAAGTCAAATCCCAGTGAAAAGCCTTAAACACATGATGCTCAGTCACAGTCAGAGGCAGCACAGTGAAGAAGAAACACTGGGCTGAGAAGGAAAAGATCATATCTTGCTATTCCACTATCTACCATTGTATCTCATTTAAATTATTGAAACTTCTAAAGTCTCAGTTTTCTCATTAACAAAGGGGCATAGTAACCCATAACCAAAACAAAATAAATAAAAATAGGAATTCAAGGAAATAACAATTGTGACTGTCAAATAGCAATACCTAATATTTTTAGAGCTTTCTCTATGTTGCCAGACATTGTACTAGATGTTTTACTTGTAATTCTCACATTGCAGCTGTGCAATACTTTTAGCTCACTTTCTTCTGCAGAGAATATTCTTGGGGTCCAAATGAGTTAGTGTATCTGAAAATACTTCATAAAGTAGACATTGTTGTGAGCATACAGGTAGTTATGAAAAGATCATGGGATCTATTAACAAGGATGTATCACTGAACTGGCAACCAAACACAGGCTACTGGAGAAAAGCCATCATGGATTCTGTAAGATGAAATAACACTGGATTAATTTGCTAGCCAATATCCTAAGGTTGCTTAAAGCCACTATAATCACGAAGGAAGAACAAATTGATTGTGTATGCCATCATGTTTATTTTTAAAATTAAAAATATGTATATGTTATGCCATGACGATGTGTATGCCATCATGAAGCAAGAACAAATTAATTGTGTATGCCATCATATTTATTATTAAAATTCCCATTCTAAAAATAAAAATTATATTCAAGAACAGGACACTGATAAATACATTATGATATGAGACACTAGGCAACCGTAAACAGAAATGGTTGAATATTTAATAATAGAGAAAAAAATTTCATAAGATGCTCTTGAGAGAAAAAAGTATACCGTAAGGATATGTAAACCATAATCCTAATTTTGTAATTTATGAATATATATTTTGCAGGGGAGAATCTGAAATGGTATACAACAAAAAAATGTAATAGGAACTTTCGCGGTATTGAGAAACTGATTAATTTTTCATTTTCTTCCTTGTGCTTTTCTGTGTTTTCTCATTTTGCTATAATGAACACATTAATTTGTAGTGAGAAATATTTAAAAATACAAACGATTTTTTAAACCATACCACGGAAAAGCCTAGCTTCTTCGCTCATTCTAAGAATATAAAAAAAGCAAGCTTTGCTTCAGAATGCAATGGGAAGTACTTCAACGTTCCTTCAGTGTTGCCAAGGTTTATTTAACAATATTTTCTCACCATATATTATACAAGAACAGAACTAAACAGATGGTCTACATCGAAAACTCAGCAATCTAGGAAAAGCTATCCTCACTCTACCTATTCATCATATACTACATTGTATATATCACATATACGCCCACATATGCATAAGTCCTTATTGCATTCTTAATACATGCCTAAATCTTCCATAGATCCCACATGTCAAAGTCAGCCTACAAGCCACACCCACATCTGTGTGTGTGTATGTTTTTGAAATATGACATGACAGAAATACACTTATCACATGATCCTATCGACTTTAAAAATTACATTCTTACATATTTACATATTTGTAGATTTTATACACACAAAAATATCTATATAACTTGGAATTTCCAAAGAACAAAGGCAAGGCTTGAATCTGACTCTATATTATGTATGCCAATGGTATCTTGGCATCAAATTAGTCTTCCAGAAGCAACATTTCCTTTATGTCACTTCCTTCCTGGGCCAATGAATAGCCTTTTATTTCTTTCAGGATGAAATACAAATGGCTTAGCCTGGCATCCAAGGTTCACCCTGTGTCTTCAGGCTTCCTTGGCAATACTTCCCAATATGAACCCTTAACTCCACTCAGGCCAGAGTCTATACTGTAACTCAACACAGAATGAACATTCCTTTCTCTGTTCCTTTGTTTGTATTATTCTACCCAATGGAAATATACTTCATCTTTTTATTCCCCCTATAAATTCTCCTATCCTTCAATACCAGGCCTAAGTCCATGTCCATATTACATTCCCATCCTCTAATTTCTCTTAATTCGCTCTCTGAAAATTCTGCTTTACACTTTATCACACTTCACCTCTAGATCTTAGGAAGCTATTTCTTAAGAATACTAGACACTCAAAAAGTTCATATTGAATTAAGCTCAAATGTCCAGTGGTATACATTTTTATAGAAATAAGGTTTAATATGTACCAAAAAAGAGCTAATTATATGATTTTAGTGACTTAATTATAAATAAATGGTGCTGCTACAAATTATTTTTTAAAGTTTTTTTTTTTTTAATCTAAGCATAAAATTAGGTCAGCAAGATCTTCTACTTGAAAAGATTTTGTTGGGACTTAGTCTTTTTGTATGTATTTGAATGTAATAAAATAGTATTTCTTTAAAAATGGTATTTAATTCAGCTGTTTTGCTAATTAAGACTAGACTTCTCCCCAATCAGAATAAAATCATAGACTCATCTAATTTTTTGAGCTCAAAGACACCTTAGAGATTATTTCCAGAATCAGAGAGTAACTTGCCCAAGGCCACATAGGTGGTTAGTCAAATGTGACTTTTCTTTTAATTCTGTAAGTCATTCTCTTTTATACTGTTGCTTAGGGTAAGCAGCATGGTAAAAGGAAAATAACCTGCATTTGGAGACTGAAGCCCAGGATTCAAAGCCAAGCCCAGTTTTACTTGCTTCAAGCCTCTTTCCTCAATGAAACAGTGGAAATCACAGAAAATGACCTCACAGAGTTGTTGATAATAGGTAGGTAATAGGTAATAGGCAATATCTATGCACAGCCACTTTAAACTGTAAACTTTGCATCCCCTGCCTAGCCTGCAATGGTTGTTTACACACCTGCATGCAAGAGATCCTCTCTGAACTAAGCCCTGTGGATTCCATCCCTGAATCTCTCTTCAATGTATTCACCTCAACTCCAATGCCACAATCTTAGTATTTTCTTTCTTGTTACACAGTGAAAGCCTCTGAACTGGCTTATTCCCAATCACTCATCCTTTTCTCACACTGTAGCCAGAGTCCTCTTCTAAAAGCTCATACTTCAAGTAGCACTTTCCTGCTTTAAAACTCATCAATGCTTCCCCTCAATTTCCCCTTTGGACTAAATCCCATATTCTTGCAATGTCCCTAAAGGCCCTGCAGTGTTGGGCTTACTTCATTCCTCCAGACTTACCTTCTGTCACTTTCCTCTTTGGTCCCTGCACTTTTTCTATTCCTTCAGTTCCTGGATTATGTTGGTCTCTTTTATACCTTAAAGCCTTGGCAAGACTCCTCTTTGCTGTTAAAGCTCTCTCCACCCGCCTCTGCACGTAGTTAACTCCTACTCATCATTTAAACTCCAATTACATGTTAATTCCTTAAGCAAAGACTTTCTTAACTCCCCAGACTAAACTGAGTCTCCCTAAAATATAATTTCATAGTACCCTGAATTCTCCTTCTTTATGTATTATTACAACGGCAATTAACTTATAATATTTTATGTGTCTATCTCCCTTGCTATAAGGTTTATGAATGTGTTTGCTTAAGGCTTAATATATATTTATGGAAAGAAGAAAGGACAAAAATAAACAATAAACAGAAGTATATTCGTTGTTTTTCTTGCATATCCACCAACTTTCCTATATTCTGTACCTTGTATATACCCTAGCTAGCTGAAACAACTACCCATTCGTCACATTACACACATTATACAAACAAAAATACTTTAAACCCACAGAATACCCACTCTTCGCCTTCCTCCTCATCACAAACCACATTATTGCCTAATGGGGAAGATAGGAAATTAAAATTTCAGTAACAAAACCATAGTTGTTACTAGGAGCAGTTTCAAGCCTGCATCTGATATGCCCGCACAGGTTTGGATCAGGTCAGTAGAATTGTCTTATCTCTGTTACTTGAGGCAGAAATCACCAGGCAGTTTCTTTCCATTCCTGTGTAGACAGAGGATTCCCAGTGGAAAGCTGGCCTGGTCGTGTGGGCTGTCTGGACTCAACTGACCCAGCCAGAATCCCCCTGAGAATTTGTCAGAGACAGCTAATCTCGGTTTTCCCCTAGCAGCTTGCGGTTCTCTTCTTAGGAGATAGAATCACAAATTTCCCCTCCTGAGAGTAGGATATGCCTTCTAGGGCTGCCAGGTTGGAGGAAGGAGAGATCACAGGAGGTAGAAAAATAAACCTCTCTTCCTGCCCACTCTTGGAAGTACACAATTGCCTTCTGAAAGAGAGAAAAGAGGGCAGGTCCCTGAATCAGGGAAGATGTTCTTATAAATTATTCTTGTTTCCTCATCAAACACTTGGCCTTCAATTTAAAAACTAAGTTGTATTGTTGGTTTAAATGTGCCCAATTCTACACTTGAAATAAGGCCCTATAAATGGTTCCTCAAGAGAAGACCTTAATATCATTGATATTCAATGGAAGGCAAATACTAATTATACATGTCAACAATGCCAGAATATTTTCTTGCATAACTTCCCATTTTTTTCTGACTTTTTTCACACAAATAAGAAAGAATAAACATAGAAGAAGAGAAGGTATGAAGGTTATTTGAGCAGCAGAGTTCTGGTCTGCTGACACCCTTAGTGAGATTCATTAATCTTGGAGATTCTCACTCTCATTTACTAAACAACAGTGATTCACACACAGTTACACAGCCACAGTGGCAAAGTTAATTGGAATCTAGCTCCCCTAACATTTCTTCCTTCCTTCAGCAATTCCTCAATACTGCAAGCTAAAATATTAAGCGAGACTGTCATACACTTATGAAAAAGGGAAAACAAACAAAGGGTGTTAGCATAGAATTGGAGGTGGACATGTTTCGTTTTGTTTTGTTTTGTGTTTTGGCTTTACCCCTTTGAGCAAAACCAGAAAGCAGAGGTAGTTTATGTTACCCCATATCAATACTGGTATCTCCTTTTAGCATTAAATTAGCACTGGGAGCTCAACATGGCTCTTACCCAAGTCCAGAGAAAGAAAGAAAGAATGCAGGAAGAGAGAAAGAGACAGCTATGAACACTGGCAAATTCTGTTCAGTTAGTGGCATGCAGCCAGATAATCCCTTTTAATTTAACTCTTTATTTTATCCGGCAGAAGCAAATAATGCATTTTCTTAAAGCTTTATAACTTTTAAAGCATGCATAATGACATGGGACAGGCACTATTATCCCAATCCAGTAAATGAGGAAACTGAGACTCCCATGAGAATATTATCTATGTTTTATCAGGAATTATTAGTGAATTTAAGACCAGTATCTAAGTTGTCTAATGTATACCTCAATGTTCCTTCCACATGACAATCTTTCCTACTAAGTGTCCAGACTAGCACTGCTTATGCTGGTAGCTTAGATGCTTTTAAGTAAAGAAGATAGAGAATACAAGAAAACCATGAGCAGTGAAGAGGTAATGATACACAATGAAGATTCACTTAAGAAAAATATTTCTTTATTCCTCATTTCAAATACGCCAAGCAGGGTAGACAGGTATACAGTGGCAAAAATGTACTATGGAGGCAACTATGATTTTAAAAGATCTTCATGGCCGGGCGCGGTGGCTCACGCCTGTAATCCCAGCACTTTGGGAGGCCGAGGCGGGTGGATCACGAGGTCAAGAGATCAAGACCATCCTGGTCAACATGGTGAAACCCCATCTCTACTAAAAATACAAAAAATTAGCTGAGCATGGTGGCGCGTGCCTGTAATCCCAGCTACTCAGGAGGCTGAGGCAGGAGAATTGCCTGAACCCAGGAGGCGGAGGTTGCGGTGAGCCGAGATCGCGCCATTGCACTCCAGTCTGGGTAACAAGAGCGAAACTCCGTCTCAAAAAAAAAAAAAAAAAAAAAATCTTCATGGTACAAATACTGTTATGTGCTAGAAGACACTGTGGCTTCAGGATCTGACCTGAATTGTGTTAAAGGAGTCACAGTCTTCTGGGGTTGACAGTTATCAAATGAAATAAGAAAAGAAATCCAAAGACTTCTCATCAATTGCTTTACTTCTAGGCTGTACTGTGCCTTTCTAATTAATAAACTGTATTAAATAACTCCCACAAAAATATATATCTTTTTTAGTAGTCATGGTAATTTGAGCTGGGGGTTTATGTTATGAGTAATAACCATCACCGAAAGCTTGTGACAAAGTCTGTTCAACCATCAATAAAATCTAGAAGACCACACTCAATAAAGAATAAAGTCTATATTTTACAGAATGTTATTATTAGTATTATTGTTGTTATTATTACTCAGAGAAAGGATCTCACTCTCGTCACCGAGGCTAGAGTGCAATGGTGTAATAACAGTTCACTGCAGTCTCAATTACCCAGGCTCCTACCTCAGCCTCCCAAATACCTAAGACTTCAGGCGCACAAAATCAGCCAGGCTAATTTTTTCTATTTTGTAGAAACAGGGTCTTTTCATGTGGCCAAGGCTCATCTTGAACTCCTGGGCTCAAGCAGTCATTTTGCCTTGGCCTACCAAAGTGTTGGGATTACAGGCATGAGCTACCATGCCTGACCTAGTATTATTTTTAAGTAAGTAGGGTCAGACACTTATTTGGAATGCAATTTTTTTTTTTTTTTTGAGATGGAGTTTCACTCTTGTTGCCCAGGCTGGAGTACAGTGGTGCAATCTAGGCTCACTGCAACCTCCGCCCTCTGGTTTCAAGTGATTCTCCTGCTTTAGCCTCCCAAGTAGCTGGGATGACAGGCGCCCGCCACCAGGCCTGGCTAATTTTTGTATTTTTAGTAGAGACAGGGTTTCGCCATATTGGCCAGGCTGGTCTCGAACTCCTCACCTCATGATCTGCCCACCTTGGCCTCCCAAAGTGCTGGAATTACAAACGTGAACCACCATCCATGGCCTTTTTCTTTTTTTTTTTATTTAAGGAGCTAAGTTACAGGGAGGCTTCATAGTGTAGTCAATGTTCATTGAATCAGTTCTAGGTTATCAATGTTGATGGAAACAATGGAGATAACATGAAAAACCCTAGCTAACAGAAAACTAGACCTTATGGATAGTGCCTTAAGTATTTTAAAATTACTTAGGTAAGTCAAATTAGAAACAGGCCAGGGACAGTGGCTCACACCTGTAATCCCGTGCTTTGAGATGCAAAGTCCAGAGCATCACTTGAGGCCATGAATTCAAGATCACTCTGGGCAGCATAATGAGATCTCATTTCTACAAAATATTTCTTTAAAAAATTTAGCTGGGAATGGTGGTGTATGCCAGTAGTCTAAGCTACTTGGAAAGCTGAGGTGGCAGGATCCTTTGAGCTCGGGAGCTTGAGGTTACAGTGAGCTATGATCACACCAGCCTGGGTGACAGAGACAGTACCTCTTGAAAAAAATCTTTTCTTACCATTGCACTTACTTTTAAAACAACATGCATCTTGGACTCAAAAATGTATTTCCTGAAGGGTATCATTTTTATTGTTTGACAGAAGGACCTGTCAAATACCTCTAAAGAGATTTCACCAACTTGTGTTCACTGGAACTATTGGGAGGAGCCTGGAGAGTGACCCTGTGAGCAGTTTAGACAGAGCTGTTAAGGGAAGCCTCATAGTAGTTGGACAGAACATTCCCATCCTAGGCATTTCCACTGCTCCCTCACTAATCAGCTGCAGCACCCCTCCTCTCTGGCGTTGGGCTTGGGGTTGGGGACAGCATAACTACATTCTTCTCTTCTCCTGGCCACTAAGCACCCTAAATGTGGCTGCAGGCAGAAGCCAAGGCAACCTTCATGGTCAGATAAACCACAAATGGGGGTGGGATGGGCTAAGTGGAATTCATGTCTTCTGCAGTCCCCAAAGGGCACAGGGCTAGTGCCATCCCAGATGCCAAAGAGAGAAAACAGAGCCAACCTCAGAGCAAAGCAGTGGCTGCTCTCTGGCTCTGGATCTGGAACATGAGAAAGAAGAGACAGACGCCAGATGACAAAGAGACCTGGCCAGATCTAAGGCAATGGAGCAGGGCCTCAAAGTAAGCTGAGAACAAATGGAGAGTCCCAAGAAAAGTGTTTTTGTTTTATTTGTGTGTGAGTGTGTGTGTGTCTTTGCTTTCTTTGCTTAATCAAAGTTACAGATAAATGTGATGATATTAGTACCATCATAAATATCTAAAAAACTTTCTTCTGGAAATCTCAGACCCTTTATCAACAGAATTGCCATTAATAAAAACTACAGTTGCCAGGGTATCAAGGATAAAACCTGGCTGGGCCACTACCTATGTAACCTTCTCGCCATCTTGTCATTGCACAAAAGGCTAGAAATTCTTCTACCAGCATCAAAAGGACATTGCATGGATGAATATACTCTACTATATCAAAATACTCTAGGATATTTGGAAAAAGAACACCAGAAAAAAAAAAACTATGGTTTTTATTCACATGTAAACATATCTTGACTAACATCTCTTTTATGACCTATTTCAAAAATAATTATTATTATCACATAATTCATGAAAAACAGAACATAATTATTACTGAACCTCACAAATATATGCCCGACTTGCCCATGGTCACAAAATAATGACTTAGACTAAATAGGCTTTTTCTCACGAGGCCAGCCCAAATCATTCAGTAAATATCCCTCTACCTCAGCACAACATAGCCCCAAATACTTACATTAAACATTCTTGAACAAATGGAATCTAATTAAAAATGAACACCAAGAACAGCATTCATCTGTGAATCCATGAACATAATAATTAGAAACAGCAGAAGCAACTGTGCTGAATAATAGAGATAGTAACCAAGGGATGGGGCCAATTCAAAAGGGCCACATACTCTGACACTGAGGAGTGTGTACATGTGTGTCCACATGTGCATATGTGCAAGCGAGAGGAGAGCATGTTGTCAGGAAGCCAGTTCAAGCCCTGCCATGATGATGGCAGAAGGAGGTAATGTGTATGGCAATTGTTTGTGAGTGATCCCCATGTTTCTCAGCCTCATCCGGCTGCACTGCCATCCTCTCCTATCCCATTACTCAGTGTTACTGCTGCCTGGTCTGTGCCACACATGGGGGGATCCCAAAGTTTGAGAACTGAGGCCACTTCCCACAATACACTAAACTCTATTTAGCAAAACCTTGAAAACTGCTCTTTATAAAGAAAAATATTCCCTGGGATGGAAAAGCTATCTACTTTGCCCAAGTGAGACCAGAAAATTCAGAGTATTGTTAGTATAGTTTACTGTGGTATTACTGAAAAAGACTGTAGGGCTTTATTAATGTTTTAAAAGAAGATCTCCTGAAATATAATTATCTGGTTTGGCGTTCCATTAGAGCTTCCTCATTTTTTGGAGGCACCTCTCACTCATGAGACCCCATGGCTGAATAATGAGTATCCCATAGTTTTACTCAAAACTTAAGACAAGCATGTATTCATGACATCATTCTTAGCATTTTATCAGAAGAGCTAAATTCCTAGAGTTAAACGGAATAGGAAGGAAAGGGATTAACCTCTGCTGCTGGCATAGTACAGTCACGATGCTAATGGTCTCAGTATGAAAAAGCTGAATTGCAGCAATATCTGAAATCACAGAGGAAGTCCAGAGAGCTTTGGAAGAAAAAAAAAGTGAAGAAATAAAATGTAAAAAGCCAAAGCTAGGTTGGGATTCTATTTTTTTCATGCAGATATGCTTAGTAGAAGAATCATGTATTGCAAGAGCTCACAAATTAGATAGAAGAGGAATGGGTCAGTGAGTTCTGAGATGAGGAAGTTCTTAGAACCTGTAACTTGTAATTTGATTATGGTGAGTTTCAGCTGTTCCCCTAAGCATATTTTAAAATATAACTTCAACATAGTATTTATTCACTTGCAATGCTCCAACTAGTAAACAGCGAGCGAGTCTATTCTCTTTTCATATAGCAAGAGGTCTTTATAGCTACACAAAAAATTCCCCAGCAATGAAAAATGAAACCCACAAATGTAACATTAGCAACCAGCTGTCAGAAAAAAATCAGGAGTAGGATTGCCAGTCTGGTCATTTCATGCCAACTGTTCATGAGAGGAGTGTGTGTGTGCGTGTGCATACGTGTGTTTGTGTGTGTATACACTGTGTGTAAATGGAGAGACTCCTGTGTTCCGTAGCATGAGAGATGTGAGCGGGTGCATGTCCTGATGAAGGCAGAATGCCCGAATAGGAAGATGTAGTAGAACCGTCAGTGGTAGAGCAATATAGCAGAGACTCTCCATGGCTAATTGTGCAAGGCTTCTGTCAATGGGCAGGAAGAGTGAGAAAAGAGGATTAAAAAGAGACAATATTTTTTATGTTGGAATTACTTCATGTATTATAGGTATGTTTAACATACGTGAGGGCTCTGGATGCCAGCTTGTAAGTGAAATGTACACACTATGTATGTATTTTCATTTTTAACCTTCATGAATTCATTTTACAACCTCCCCAAAATACAGAGATCTACAATCCCTCCAAAGTAAACATCCAGCGCTAGCAATTTTGTCCTGCAAGCATGAAACACATTGACCATTATGAGCCAGCACAGCTATTAACCCGTGAATTCTCATTCATTCTCTCTCTCTCTCTCTCTTTCCCCACTTCCCCCATCTCCCCCTCCCCCCACCAGATTCCCCATTCCCTTCCCTCCAGCATCTCTCCTCCATCTCGGGGCAGAAGAATCTGTTGGGGCTATTTTGCACAGAGATTCAAGTACCAGATGCCAGGCGGATACCTAGCCTCCTCCTAAACTTAATGCCAATTCCCTCCTGAAAGAGGAGGAATGCAGTGATATCAGTACTGGGGACGCGGGGACAGCGAACACCACCGCGGCGCTCGGAGTTTACGGAGGAGCAACCCCAGCTCCGTCGCCACCACCTCTCGCACCAGCCCCCACCCCAAGACACACACACACACACACACACACACACACACACACAACACGCCGCTCTATCCTCCCCCAACACACACACACACACACACACACGCACGCACGCCCTGGTTTCGGATTTCCCCACCAACACAGCGTTGCAGCAAGTCTGCCCGCACGCTCCCTCACGCCTCAGGACCCAGCCTGGGCGCAGAGCCCGCAGGGCAGGAGCGCACCGCAGGACTTGTAAATAAGCCCCGTTCCGTCCGGAACCCGAGCGCGTCTTACTCCACCGACCACCCCGGAGCCCGGCGGCGGGGAGGAGGGGGCGCGAGGGGGTCAGGGAATCCTCCTCCTACCTTGCAGTGAGAAGAGGGACAGGAAAAAGCCCAGCACCCAGACGCTGTGCAGCCAGTAGGTCCTCATGTCTCCGCCGCGCTCGACGCTCCCTCGCGCGCTCCTGCTCTCGCCGCTTCCGCTCGCGCTCTCTCTAGTAAAACGCGCCGCTCGTTTTCCTCGGTTTCCCTCTGGGCTCTCCCGGCTCCGGCAACCCGGACAGACGAGCCTCCTGCCGCACGACGGCCGGATCCTAGAACAGCCTTGCTCTCCTCTTCGGGAGCGCGAGCCAGGGGCCGGGATGGACGCTTGTAGCCCGTGCCTGGTGTAAACACACCGAGCCCTCTTGTCCCTCGAGCTCTCCCGCTTTCCTCCTTCCTCTCCTCCTCTCCCTCACTCCCCTGCAGCTTCAACTAAATGCGATGTACTTAAACAAGCAGCGCCTTATAGGACCGCGAACCGAGCCGAAAGGGCCCCGCTGCTGCCATCTAGTGCGCACAGCCCGGCATCGCCGCGGCCCTGCTTTGCTTGTGTGTCTGCCAAGTCTATCCAACGCCGCCGAAGTCCCCTCTGCTCTCAGCAAACACAGGTGAAGCTCTTGCCTTCTTAAATCCTTGATTTGACCTTGTTATCCCATAGGTCCTGATTTTCTCCCTTTCACGAGGAAACTCTTGGAAAATGCTAGCCTCACGTCTTCATCACCTCTTTGCTGCTCCTCTCCCTCTCTTTGAAATCACTCGTGCTTTCCTAACAACTCTATGGAAAATTTTATCCAAATGTCACCATGACCTCCACCAAAAAGTCCAATGGCCTTTTGAAGCCTCATCCTACGTGATCGTGATGCTGCACTTCACAGCGTGTGCCATTCCTTTTCATTTGATTTCAAAGTCACTGTGTCAAAACAATTCTGGTGCTTCTGACCTTCCCTCCAAGAGCCCTCGGGGTTCCCCTGCTCTTCTTGGTTTATATCTTTTTTTTTTTTTTTTTTAATTAACGTTACTTGGAAATAAAAGGTCTATTACAGCTACTCCAGGATGGAAACCTCCACCACTAAGCTCATACTTAGCTCTCAGCTCAGATTTCCCAGCTGGTTACCAAGCATCTCAAACTGGGTGACTCAGGGCCAGGACTGAGTTGGGTGGGTAGGCAGGTGGGGCCGCTCTAAAGAGCACTGACTAGAAGTTAGGAAAGCTGGATTTCAGTTCTGTCACTGTGGCCTCCACTTGTTGGGAAACTTAACCAAGTCATTCAATCTCTGAACTTCATTTTATTCATCCATGTATTTACATGATAATGAATACTGATCCCTTCCAACTGTATGTAATACCTATGCTAGGTTTCTCCACCTTGGCACTACCGATGTATTGTACCAGATAATTCTTTGTGGTGTGGGGCTGTCTCGTGCACTATAGGATGTTTAGCAGCATCCCTATCTTGTATCCACCAGATGACAGTAGCACAACCCTCATCCCCCTAGTTATGACAACCAAAAACATCTCCAGGCATTGCCAAATGCCCCCTGGTGGGTAAAATTGCCCCAGCTGAGAACGTCTTGTGTATACCAATGTTATTTCCTTCAGGAATTATTCCCTTTTTCCAAAATTCCCTGTTTCACAGGCCTCAAGAACTCTTAGAAGTATATTTCTCTCTTCTCCAATTTCAGTTGGTCATCAGCCTCACCATGAGAATGTATACATGTGTCTAAGATGTCTCTATGTTTTTTTTTTTCAGTTTCACTGCCACCTTTTTCATAATAAACATGTGTTGTGCATTATACTTTCTGAAATACTTTTAATTATCTGGTAATGCTGTGATATGTTCAAGGGTAATGTTAGCTCTTCTAGCATTAGTGGGAAATGCAGACAAGGACAAGTTAAGTGACTTTTTTTATGACATACAATAGGCTAGTGAAAGCAACATCAGCCAAGCTGAGGGAGATCTCCCAGCTCTAGCACCATTTCTGAGCCACTTCTCTAGCATACGTCTTTATCTCCATACTCCTAGATTTCTAAGATAGCTCCTACCTGATCCCTTTCCTCCATTCACTGCTAATCTATTTTCTACATTACCACCAGGTTAATCTTTTTAACAGTTTCTTCAAGACTCTCTCCTGCTTATGAGTTACAGCTGCTCCTTATGGTCTTCTAGTGTCATTATTAGAACCACTTGAGGACTTTTGTTGATGCATTATCCCAGCCCAAACCAATTAGATCACATTTTTTGGGTTGCAGCCCTAGCGTCGGTAGTATTTTAAAGATGCCAGGTCATTCCAATCTACAACCAGGGCTTAAAAACACTAATCTACCAGACTGAATTCAGATTCTTCATTTTTAAAATGTAAGGTCCTCTGAAATTTCTTTTCTTACCTTTAACAATTCATTTTCTTTTATGATCCCCAATGGAGACACTTTCTTCTAGATTACCCAATCTCCTTTTTGCCCCATGCACTTCCTTTATCTGCTGCTTGTTTGTCATGCCAAGACTGCCCCACTCTCAGGAGTCAGTTTGCAAGTGGCCAGAGCATGGACTTTGAAGCTAGAACTAGGTGGATTCAAGTCTTACCATGCTTTAACAAACGGAGAGACATTATGTAAGTCTCAAAGGACTTTTGTGAGTATAATTCATGAAGTACTCAATAAATAATGTCTAGTAGTATTGTTTTTCAAGGACCAACCTAGATTTCTTCAGTGTTAATGTATGTCTTAGTAAGATTTCTCAAAATACAATCAGTTTAAGAACTCAGATCTAATAGAATCACAGTGTACATGTTAAAATTCCAGATTATTTAGTCATACACACAACCTAGTCTATTATTTTGATGTTGGAATCTAGGAATCTGCATTTTACTAGTATATATACATAATTCTTGTGCCCTCTAATGATTGAAAATCATTATCTAAGAACCACAAAGTGTTAAGATTTGTGAGAAATTGTTTGCTTATCTAGTCCAGTTTCTCAGCCTCAGTACCATTGACATTTTGGGCCAGATAATTCTTTATTGTATGGGGCTGTCCTTTGTATTGCAAGATGTTTAGCAGCATCCTTGAACTCTACCACCTAAATCCCCTTAGCAGACCCCTCCCCTCTAGGTTTGACAAATAAAAATAGCTCTGGAAATCACTTATGTTGCCTGGGAAACTAATTTCCCCCACCCCAGCCACCCCATGGAGTACCACTTGCCTAGTCTAAACCCCATTATGAGATAAGAAAACTGAGTTCCAAGGAAATCACATGACTTGCTAAATCAGGTAGTTTATATCTGGATTTGCCAGAGCCACAAAATGTGTTGCATCAGCCCTTGTGATGCAACACATTTTGTCATTCATTATGCTTAGAATGCCTTCCCACAATTTTTTAGAAACTCTTTCAAAATTGTTCTTGATGCCTAAATTTGACATTTTCTTGCAACATATACTTATCGGCTCTAATATCTTTCTGTTTGTTTCTGTATTACTTTAAATAATCAATGTCTAATTAATTTATATGTCTGTGTCATGATTTTCCAAATTGATTTATAAACACTCCTGCCAATTATTATGTATTCCTCACAGAGCCTAGCAGAGTGCTAGGTGGGCAGATATTTCTTGAGTATAGCTAGCAGTTGAATAATTACTTGTGTGTGGTCAGGGGAGCTTATGCATTCATATATCAATTGTCCAAATATCAAAGGTTTCATAGATGTAATATAGGCGTAGAGCCTCTTTTCATAAATATTCATTTTTTTGGCAAACGAATGTATCTCATACTATTTCTGGCCACACCCTTCACTTTAGTTCAGGTACACTGTTTACAGCATAGAAAAGTGGTTGTCAGATTGGCTGGGTAAATTGACTTGTAGAAATTTCATAAATAGTAGACATTCAGGCCCTACACTCAGAGGCTTTAATTTGCATGTGGATGAGGCTCCAGGTCAGTCTGATACCTTGCCAGAATTCAGGAAATCTAAACTTGAAGACTTGTATGTGTGTGTTTTATTGGATATTTTTGAATGCCAAACTTTGCCCACATTCTTTGAGGTTCAGTTTATGTACTCCTGTGGATGACATTTTTCTTAATATCACAGTAGAAGACAAGCCTGTATATATGGACATATTTGTATAAAGAGGTAGAAATTATGTAACTCTGAATCATCATTATTGTTCTAAAAAGCTAATTGGGTAACAAATTCACACATAGCTTAAGAAAAATAAATCATAGAAACCCTTTCTAGCTTTTTACCTGAGGGCATTTTGTTCCCCTCCCTGCAGCTACCTTCCACTCCAACAAAATCTTAAAGTTTATAAAGCCTGTCAACTTCCATTGCTAATTCTCAGTGATGGGATTGTAATTTGCTCTGGGAAGCTTCCCTGTGTTACTGTTAAGTCATTTGCATTCTATAGAATGATTTGTGTTCTGATGAGTCCAGGAATTCCTAGAAGTCTCTCTCCTACCCTGCCCGCTCTTTCATTTGAATTCTCCTTTTCTGAGTAGCAGAAGCAAAAAGAAAGAAAGAAAAAAACCTTGCATTGCAAGTACAATTAGATTTATGTCTGTAGAAGTGCCTTTTGTCCAGAGCCCCCTTAGGATGCTATACTGAGGCACTGAGCTGAAAGAGGAAAGATGATTTTTTTAACAGATGGATTGCCTATTTTTGCCTTTCCTACATTATATCTGTTTTTTTCCCCATCTCTCAACTAGAGAACTATCATCCTGTAGTGGTATACAGCTGTCATTCATTCCTGCCTGTATTATACTGTGACTACTTTTTAGGCAACTGAAGGTGATATGCACAATATCTCCCATAATAGACTCTGCAATCTGGCCTGTGGATTTCTTTTGACTGCCCCAGTGCCTGCCAGAGCAGTTTTCACAGATCTAGGAAATGGCTACATAATTTATATGGAATCGGAAAATGAAAAACAAGAATGCAGATTTTTGCGAGTTCCTGAAATAAAACAAGTCCAACTCCAGATTGAAAGGCCTAGAGTAATTGTGCTCATCTAATAATAATAATATTTTGTGGTTATACAGCTACTTCACATGCATGGTCTCATTAATTTAGCAATGGAGACAATTTCAGAAGGTAGAAATTTATCTTCTTGCCTTTGAATTATTTTACCCTGGAAGTTTATAGCTAAAAAAGGAAACACTGTAATTTGATGTGTCAAGAAACCAAGCAGTAGAGCTTCAAGTGAAAGAACTTCAGTGCTTCAAGGGACTTTAGATGAGGAACTGTGGTATAGAAGAAAAAAATAGAGCTGTAACATCAGGCAGATACGGGGTTTTCTACTCACCAATTGTGTGGCCCTGGGTAAATAACCTAACTTTTCTGAGCTCCAGTGCTTTCCCTAAAGTTAAGAGAATCTACTGACATAAGATATATAAAGTTCCTAACACAGATTAAGTACTCAGTGAGGGTTGGTCATGCTTATCTCAAATACTACCACCCATCCTCTGTATTTACCTAATCTCATTCCCTACCCCAGTTTTGCAAGAAGGACTAAGGCCTCTGAAACTCAGCTAATGTATCCAAAGTCATACAGCTCAACAAAAATAGAGAACTCAGCCTTTCTGATTCCTAACATAGTGCTGTACCTTAGTATACAACTAAAGGTAAGATTTTCCACCAACTCTGTTCCATAAAATAACACTTTCTCTCCCTTAGATATTATAATTTTTGAACTATTTACATAAACCTAAAGAAAAACTTCAGAATTTAAAATATGTAAAGATTGGTTAATTTTAATATAGCCTGGGGTTATCTGAGTCAACACATTAAATCTTGGCCAAAGAAGGACTTTTCCTGAGGTGGGAGGTTTACAGATGTCAGAAATCAGGAGCAATAATATTTCCTGCCAAACCAAAACAAATTTTTACCCTTAAAATATTCCCATTTGCAACTGAAAAGAAAATAAACTATTCTGTCTAAAGAAATTGCTTTTGCCATTAGGATGCAAATGGCCAAGCAAATTTGTTGCCCAATAAATCTTTTGGGGCATTATAGAGACATAGTCTTGGAATTTGTAAAGCCTAAGCTATAAAAGCAAATAACGAAAAAGAAGCAGCTATAAACTCCAAATCTAGATGACACCTTTGTATGTAAAGCTAAGGAGGGCAAAACACGCTCTTAAGAACAAGGAATTATAGAACTGAAATAGAGTTAGGAATGCTTCTGTTTTTTCCCCTCTTGCTTTTTCTGTTTCTCATGTACTTTTAGCAATAAATGAACTACCATGGCAGGACCTGACATCCTGCATCGAACAATAGGAATTGGAAGTTCCATTTCTTCTTCCTCAGTCCTGTGTTGATTCCAGCCCAAGAAGAGAGCCTAAGAATGAACCAAACTTACAAGACAAATTTTTGGCTGTTAACTGTGTCCCAAAGACTACAAAGGGAAATGTGAATTCAGAATAGATGGAAAAAATTGATCGTGCAGAAGCTTGGGATCATGAAGCCTGAGCACCCTCCACTGTAGGTTCAAAAGTCACAGTAACAAGTTTCAAAAGATCTTCCTTACACCATAAAGAGATTGCATACCTTTTCAACTTTATCTCCCACTATACTTTCACAGGTACCTCATCCCCTAGTAGCCAAATTATTCATTAATCCCTCAATCAATCTTGAGCTTTTTAAAAATTTTGCTCAAGGCACTCACCTGTCTCTCCATTTGTTTTCTTCACTCTATTTCCACCTATCAGAATCCTTTCTACCTTACATTCCAAGAGCACCTTATATATATTCATGAAGCAAGAGTTTGTTTGCTGTATTCACTACCATGTCCTTGGGAGTAAGTATAGTTCCTGGTACTTAACAGGTATTTCTAAATATATCTGTTGAATAAAAAATGTCTTTCATCTTCCTTTGTGGATGTGAACACCTGTTATGCTTTGTACAACTCCTGCGATGAGTCCTTGACTATAGTTGCATGTATGGGTAACATCTTTCCTATTCAATTCCAAGTTCACTGAAGGCAATGACCAGACCACTGAACATAGCAACTGCATCCTTATGTATTATTTTAAGCATGTAGTCACAATAAAATGAATACATTAATACACGAAAAATGAACTCAACCTGAGGTTTTGAGAGGACCATCTTAACTATCTGAACCAAAAATAAGTGCTATGTGAAACTGAACAAATTCAAGAGCAAATAAAAAGTAGAAGTCCTATATCCAGCCACCTGAGAGTAAGTCAATGTTTAAAAGTCTATGAAAGCGGGTCATTATTTTTCTAAAAATATATACATACCATCAACACTTTATTTTAACTTAAAGCTTACAAATGGACATGTATGTACTACTATTCTGATGTGAGCCCAAGGTAATTTCTTTGAATAGGCCCACTATTTAAACACATAGGCAAAAAATACTTAAAATACCTGTGAAAAATCTGAGAATGGGATTTTTCAGATTTTACAACTTACACTGATTCTTTTACAATTGTCTCACCTCCCACCAAATTTAGCAGCGTATTTTACAGCTCACCATTAACAAATATTTTCAAAGTATTCAACATAGTTTTTATTAAAATGCCTTTTTCTTTTTTTCTCATTATTTGTTTTGAATTGTAATTTGTTGAAATATGTAATTACAATAGAATGTAAAGCTGACATAAGTATGTTTGGAAAAATACTCAACACCTAATAAATATATAATTTAGCTGATGAGAGAAGAACATGGAATGCTGATGAGGTCTACTGATCAGTGGGCCTCAGTCAGACTAGATGGAACAGAGTGATGGCTAATTGGTCAACTGGCTAAAAGATCTCCTGTAATACAAATAAATCAAGAGATAATTGCCATTGTATATCTTTAATCTCAAAATGCTTAAAGAACATTGATATCTCAGAATAAATAATGTTTTTAACAACATAAAAGGAATCCTGTACAGGCCTCAGATGTATTTCCAAACATACATTTTGTTTGTAGATGTACTCCAAAACATGTATTTTGTTAATAACTAGGTAGCTATATTTACTCATTTATAAAAATACACCTAAGCTTACTGTTATCATATAAATAATTCTTGTTATCTCTATCACATACATATTTATTACATTTTTATTATTTTAGGAATGAAAGAGGTCTATGGATAATTCAAGACAACAGCAGTCATTGATCATGCATCATAGACAGAGAAGGGAGGGAGAAAAAATTATGATACGTGCATGAGAAATAGAGATAGGTGACATAGAGGTTTATGATTTAGTAAAAGGAACAAAATACAGTAAACAGCAATAATATAAGAAGAGAGAAAATATAATTATACTTTTTTAGACTAAAAAATAAATCTACAAATAAAATCCCAGCACATTCCCATATTCCTTGGCCAGATGTTCTGGTTGATCCACCATAGCTCTGCATATAACACATCCACTATGCCAGGCATTGTTTGTAATAAGGATTCCCATTCTTGTCTTTTTGGCAAGGACTCTCTGGTATACATTATTGTTAGACAGCCAAGATTTCTCTGGGCACTTTTTTTTTTAAATTATACTTTAAGTTCTGGGAAACATGTGCAGAACATGCAGGTTTGTTACATAGGTACACATGTGCCATGGTGGTTTGCTGCACCCATCAGCCCATTATCCACATTAGGTATTTCTCCTCATCTTATTCCTCCCCTAGCCCCCTAACCCCCAATGTGATGTGCCCCTCCCTGTGTCCATGTGTTCTCATTATTCAACTCCCACTTATGAGTGAGAACATGCAAGTGTTTGGTTTTCTGTTCTGGTGTTAGTTTGCTGAGAATGATGGTTTCCAGCTTTATCCATGTCCCTGCAAAGGACATGAACTCATCCTTTTTATGGCTGTATAGTATTCTATGGTGTATATGTCCCACATTTTCTTTATTCAGTCTATCACTGATAGGCATTTGGGTTGGTTCCAAGTCTTTGCTATTGTGAATAGGGCTGCAATAAACACACGTGTGCATGTGTCTTTATAGCAGAATGATTTATAATCCTTTGGGTATATACCTAGTAATGGGATTGCTAGATCAAAGGGTATTTCTGGTTCTAGATCCTTGAAGAATCACCACACTGTCTTCCACAATGGTTGAACTAATTTACACTCCCTACAACAGTGTAAAAGTGTTTTATTTCTCCACATCTCCAGCATCTCTTGTTTCCTGACTCTTTAATAATTGCCATTCTAACTGTAGTAAGATGGTATCTCATTATGGTTTTGATTCGTATTTCGGTAATGACCACTGATGATGAGCTTTTTTTCATGTTTGTTGACCGCATAAATGTCTTCTTTTGAGAAGTGTCTGTTCATTTACTTCACCAACTTTTTGATGGGGTGTTTGTTTTTTCTTGTAAATTTGTTACCTGTAGATTCTGGATATTAGCCCTTTGTCAGATGGATAGATTACAAAAATTTTCTCGCATTCTGTAAGTTGCCTATTCACACTGATGATAGTTTCTTTTGCTTACAGAAGCTTTTTAGTTTAATTAGATCCCATTTGTCCATTCTGGCTTTTGTTACCATGCTTTTGGTGTTTTAATCATGAAGTCTTTGCCCATGCCTATGTCCTCATTGGTATTACCTAGGTTTTCTTCCAGAGTTTTTGTAGTTTTAGGTCTTATGTTTAAGTCTTTAATCTATCTTGAGTTAATTTTTATATAAGGTGTAAGGAAGGGGTCCAGTTTCAATTTTCTGCATATGGCTAGCCAGTTTTCCCAACACCATTTATTAAATAGGAAAACCTTTCCCCTTTGCTTGTTTTTGTCAGTTTTGTCAAAGTTCAGATGGTTGTAGATGTGTGGTGTTATTTATCGGGCCTCTGTTCTGTCCCCTTGATCTATATATCTGTTTTGGCACCAGACTGTACTGTTTTGGTTACTGTAGTCTCGTAATATAATTTGAAGTCAGGTAGAGTGATGTCTCCAGCTTTGTTCTTTTTGCTAAGGATTATCTTGGCCATATGGGCTGGGTTTTTTCTTTGTTTTTGGTTCCATATGAAATTTAAAGTAGTTTTTTTCTAATTCTGTGAAGCAAGTCAATGGTAGCTTGATGGGGATAGAATCAAATCTATACATTTCTTTGGGCAGTATGGCCATTTTTACAATATTGATGCTTTCTATCATGAGCATGGAATGTTTTTCCATCTGTTTGCGTTCTCTCTTATTTCCTTGAGCAGTGGTTTGTAGTTTTCCTTGAAGAGGTCCTTCACATGCCTTGTAAGTTGTATTCCTAGGTAGTTTATTCTCTTTGTAGCAATTGTGAATGGGAGTTCACTCATGATCTGGCTCTCTGTTTGCCTATTATTGGTGTATAGGAATGCTTTTTGATTTTTGCACATTGATTTTGTATCCTGGGACTTTGCTGAAGTTGCTTATCAGCTTACGGAGATTTTGGGATGAGCCGATGGGGTTTTCTAAACATACAATCATGTCATCTACAAACCAAAATTTGACTTCCTCTCTTCCTATTTGAATATGCTTTATTTCTTTCTCTTGCCTGATAGCCCTGGCCAGAACTTCCAATACTATGTTGAATAGGAGTGAGGAGAGAGGGCATCCTTGTCTTGTGCCGGTTTTCAAAGGGAATGCTTCGTGCTTTTGCCCATTCACTATGATACTGACTGTGGGTTTGTCATAATAGCTCTTATTATTTTGAGGTATGTTCCATCAATACCTAGTTTATTGAGAGTTTTTTTTTTTTTTAATTGCATTTTAGGTTTTGGGGTACATGTGAAGAACATGCAAGATTGTTGCATAGGTGCATACGTGGCAGTGTGATTTGCTGCCTTCCTCCCCTTCACCTATATGTGGCATTTCTCCCCATGCTATCTCTCCTCAACTCCCCACCCCCTGCTGTCCCTCCCCTATTTCCCTCCAACAGACCCCAGTGTATAGTGCTCCCCTCCCTGTGTCCATGTGTTCTCATTGATTAACACCCACCTATGAGTGAGAACATGTGGTGTTTGATTTTGTGTTCTTGTGTCAGTTTGCTGAGAATGATGGTTTCCAGGTTCATCCATGTCCCTACAAAGGATGCGAACTCATCATTTTTGATGGCTGCATAATATTCCATGGTGTACATGTGCCACATTTTCCCTGTCCAGTCTATCATCGATGGGCATTTGGGTTGGTTCCAGGTCTTTGCTATTGTAAACTGTGCTGCAATGAACATTCGTGTGTATGTGTCCTTATAGTAGAACGATTTATAATCCTTTGGATATATACCCAGTAATGGGATTGCTGGGTCAAATGGAATTTCTATTTCTAGGTCCTTGAGGAATCTCCACACTGTCTTCCACAATGATTGAACTAATTTACACTCCCACCAACAGTGTAAAAGTGTTCCTATTTCTCCACATCCTCTCCAGCATCTGTTGCCTCCAGATTTTTTAATGATTGCCATTCTAACTGGCATGAGATGGTATCTCAATGTGGTTTTGACTTACATTTCTCTAATGACCAGTGATGATGAGCATTTTTTCATGTTTGTTGGCCTCATGTATGTCTTCTTTTGTAAAGTATCTGTTCATATCCTTCTCCCACTTTTGAATGGGCTTGTTTTTTTCTTGTAAATCTGTAAAAGCATGTTGAATTTTATCAAAGGTCTTTTCTGCATCTATTGAGATAATCATGTAGTTTTTGTCATTGGTTCTGTTTATGTGATGGATTACGTTTATTGATTTGCGTATGTTGAACCAGCCTTGTATCCCAGGGATGAAGCTGACTTGATTGTGGTGGATATGCTTTTTGATGTGCTGCTGGATTTGGTTCACCAGTATTTTATTGAGGATTTTCGCACTGATGTTCTTCAGGGTTATTGGCCTGAAATTTTCTTCTTTTCTTGTGTCTCTTCCAGGTTTGGGTATCAGGATGATTCTGGCCTCATAAAATGAGTTAGGGAGGACTCCCTCTTTTTCTATTGTTTGAAATCGTTTTAGAAGGAATGGTCCCAGCTCCACTTTGTACCTCTGGTAAAATTTGGTTGTGAATCCGTGTGGTCCTGGGCCTTTTTGGTTGGTAGGCTATGAATTACTGCCTCAATTTCAGAACTTGTTATTGGTCTATTCAGGGATTTGACTTCTTCCTGGTTTAGTCTTGGGAGGGTGTATGTGTCCAGGAATTTATCCATTTCATCTAGATTTTCTAGTTTATTTGTGTAGAGGTGTTTATAATGTTCTCTAATGGTAGTTTGTACTTCTATGGGATCAGTGGTGATATCCCCTTTATTATATTTTACTGTGTCCATTTGATCCTTCTCTCTTCTCTTCTTTAATAGTCTGGCTAGTGGTCTATCTATTTTGTTAATATTTTCAAAAAACGAGCTCCTGGATTCATTGATTTTTTTAAAGGGTTTTTTGTGTCTCTATCTCCTTCAGTTCTGCTCTGATCTTAGTTGTTTCTTGTCTTCTGCTGGCTTTTGAATTTGTTTACTCTTGCTTCTCTAGTTCTCTTAATTGTGATGTTAGGGTGTTGATTTTAGATCTTTCCCACTTTCTCCTGTGGACATTTAGTGCTATAAATTTTCCTCTAAATACTGCTTTAGTTGTGTTCTCTGGGCACTTTCAGAGCAGGACAGACACAGGCATTGGTATCTTTAATTATGCTGAATGCCTCAAGTGCACCGTTGTTATCAGTGACTTGCTGGTGGAATGAGTATGTCACACATTCATGAGTCTTTCCATGTACATAACTATACCTTTTTATGCCATGTGTATGTGTACACATCTGTGTGTTTGGGGTTATAGTGAAGTGTGATAATTGCATTTTTCTTTGAGAAATCATCATTTATCAGTCTGGAACTATTTGCAAGGTCAAGGACTACTGAATGTCCAAATATGAGATTTCTCATGAATGGGCACCATAGTCTATCAAGAGCCTGATGAGTGTTTACACCTGGCCAGGTTCAGATACACTGAGCAAATCGGATTCAGATTCCTTATTCACCTGTTACTTGGTTACCAGCATATCCTATCCAATTCTGTTCTCTGAACTTTGTGTAGCAATCTCTTCCAAATTTTTGGTTTAGAACCATCATTATTTTCCTGATCCATTTCACCAGATTCTTTCAGTCTCCTCTTCCCCACCCTCAGGTTCTTCACTATTCTCTTGTTAAATAGCTCCCTCTGGCTCTTGTTCACTCTCTTTGCTGATTCTTGTGTGTGTATAGGAGTGTGGTCGCTAATAATTTGAAGCCAATTTTATTTTAAATACATATGTGATACAGAATGATTCAATTCTACATTTGTTCTCCTTTGGTATTCTTTATCTGTTCTTTATCTGTTTTAAATGGTTTATTTTCCATACATGTACATATTTCTTTCTAGTTTAGTTTTCTCTTTCCATTAAAGAATGCCAAAAACATGACATATTAGAACATACTGACATATAACAGCTTATAGGGAAAGAAGATGCCACATGACAGAGTTGTTATCCTGCCCCAGACTTTTTTCTCGTCACTGTAGATCAATCATTCAAAGCCAAGCATACATCCATAAATTACTTTTCTTCCTTCTAACTACACTTATAATGACTCTTTCTTCTTGCCAATTCATATTATCTACATCATTAATTGTCTCATAATCATATATTGCCTCACACTATTTTTTTGTTATAATAATACATTATTTTCATTTAAATTTTTTATTACTTGAGTAAGACATCTCAAATTATGTATCTAATATCATTGTAGCTATAATTGACAGAAACACAAACAAGTTATACTTTGCCCCACCATGTTCTTTTGCTGTTATTTTTCATGTGGATAAAACACTTTTATCCCTATCTGGACTAAAAGTTCCATTATGAACAAAAGTTAAGCACTGTATATAACATTGCTAGAGTGATTTGGCATAGTGTTATTCCTGAACAAGTTCTTACCTTAATAAAGTACTTATGAAATAAAGAAACCATGAAAGGAGACCAGGGAACTTGAAAGGACAAATAATACAGATAGGAATCACAAAGTTTAGTACCCTGGTCTACAAAATGAGCTAACTATACACTCATATGCCAACTTCACAGAGTGGGCTAAGAGTCAAGTGAGTTATTTAACTATAAATATTCTAATTACTTGTACACCTTCAAAAGTTTCTTTTATTATCACTCACTTTCATAGTTCAAAGAGTTTCTCTACCAATCATCTATATATATTACTCAATGTTTTTCTTACTTTTATTAATCAGATAATATGTTATGCTTTATAATAATCAAGAGATACAATATTATCCTTATTAGATTGTTTTAAAATATTGTGAACAATAACAGTTACTAAAGTTATGAACTCCCAGTGGGTCTGGGACCTCAAATTGGTAATACATGTTTTATTAACACTTAAAGTTATTGTTATTTCATTATTTCTTATTTTTAACAATATTAATGGTAATAAGCCAAATTACTGGTTCAAGAAGCCAATTTTAGTCATTCTATTGGTTCTCATTGGTTTTTAATTTTTTTTCTAGGATGATCAATTTTTTTAAAGTGCTAAGTAAATGACTAAGAGGCAAGAAAATACCGTAAAGTCCCATCCTATTTCATGTACCTGTAATGTGTTGTTGAGAGGTCTTCTTTCTTACACTCCTCATTGCAAAATTGCTAACCAATTGTGAGGCTGTGTTCATTGAACTGCTACTGGACCAATACACAGAGAAGCATATAAGATAGTGAGCATTTAAAAACTAATTTCTCTACATTACAGGTTACCTTCACTTTTAAACTAGACACATTTTTGTATTTATTAGAAAATCATGAGCAAATGTTTGTCAACTAAGGTTTAGAGAGCTGTGGCCCCTCCTTTATTAATTTTACTTCAAATTCAGAAAACCTCATGCTTTGTCTTTTTTTATAAAAATCATTTATAGGGACATACATGATCAGAGTGAATTCAAGTAAAATGGCAAAAAACTTCAGCATTCAGGAGAAATTGGAGAGGACTATATGTCTAATTGAAGAAAAGTTTTAAATGGGAAAATGTTTACTTCGTAAGATAACCTGTTGCTTTTTGCTAGGTTAAAACTTCCTTTTAATAATCCATGCACGCAGCATGAGCAAACTTGGTGTAAAAGTGCAAGATAATTATGATTTCATGGCTGTCCACTTCTACACTAATAACATTCAGTCAGGGTCTTCTGAAGGGACCCTGATTAAGGAAAAGAAGTTGGTCATAATAAAGAGTAAACATGAATTAAATGGCTCCCCAACAGAGTGTAGAAACTAGTGGCGTTAGTTATCCAAATTTTGTCATCTAATCTACCCCAACAGTTTCAGAAGACAATGGAAGAAAAATAATAATGTAAGGCCTAGGCAAGGAGGTATAATACACAAATACAGGTCAGACAAGTAATTAACTTGAAAGTAGCTTATCTAAATTAGCATTTTTAAGCACATTCTCATATTAGACAAAAATGGTCAGTCTTGCTCTCAAGGAGGTTATAGCAACCTTAGACGAGAGGAAGCGAGATGTAGACCATTTTTAGAGTGTTCGTTAATGACACATCTCTTTTTGCTTCATTCATTCTCCAGTGTTTATTTATATCTGTGGCAAGGATGCAAGTCAAGAAGCTATTTATATGGTTGTATAAGAACCAGTTATTTGAACATATCTCACTCCCACTTAATCAAAATGCCTTAGTAGAGTTGGAATTCAAGGATAGTTTTGAAGGAGAGAAGAAAGACGATTTAAGTGAATCATCCCAATAGTTGAAATAGACTACTTAGCTATCTGTTCTTAACTGAAGGTATCAAGCTTAAGTTGGCATGAATGGCTACAATTGTGGATATGAGTGCACTAGAGAGTCATGCTACTATGGAACCGATGTCCTTGAGCTTACATTTCACCTTGTAGAGGTCTTGGCACACAGAGCGATCGCCTAAAGCAAGAAAATAAGGCAAGGAATTACAGAACACTGTCTAATAAAATTTAATCGCTTCAAAGGGAAGTCACTAATTGTGAGGGCAGATTTTTGGCATATACTCTGATGTAAAAAGGAAGTCATTGTACACGTAAATGCATCCAAGTAAGGATTTAGTACTCTGCTATTGCAGAAAGGAGTTTTGTGAAATATGTATTCCAGTCACTTGCCTTCTTCCTAGAAATAAACTCTGAGCAGATCAAAAAGAAAGCTAATCTATTATCAGAATTTTTTTTTGAAATTCATCTAGGACCAACGATATAAAAAATACAGAATGTGTTTCTTCACATTGGAGGCAAGAAAAGTCAACATGAACATGATTAAGCTCAAGGCTAAGTCTGAAAGAGATATAGAACCTTCACAGTAGGCTCCCTGACCTCTAAATGTAAAAGTTGGATTGTTACAGAAAATATTTCAGCTGTTCTTCACTACTGTAGAGACAGACAGAGAGACAGAAAACATCAGTATAATTTTTCTTATAATAATTTAGTTAAAAATATGTTTTTAAAATTTTACATTGAATAAATATAAAACTGGAAAATATTGAGTAATCATGCATAAGATTCTTCCAAAGACCTGAGTGTCAAGCACAACACTCATGCCATTTTGGTATTTTTGTCTCTCTCTCTTTTAACCCTTTCAATACATTTAAGCAGCATCATTTTGTATTGCTGAGGATTTGATGCACCTTTAATTCAATCTTGAAGAGAATATGTACTCAGAAGGGAACACTGAGTCCTGATGCAGGACATTTAAATTATCCTCACCCTTATAAACCATACCTTACCAGATTCTGTTTATAGCACTGGAAACTATCACAACCGGAAGGGATCCCAGAGATTATCACTTCCAATTGCCTCATTTTATAAAAGAAGAAATCAATCTCCAATGAAGTATAGTAACTGACAGAAGTCATACAACTATTGAGTGGTTCATTTAGACTCAGTGCTATTTTGAAAGTAATAGCAAGCCACCTACTTGTTATTTTCTTTATATGTTAAAACAACCTCCAAACCATTTGTAACTAATATGAAAATATTATATCAGGTTGTTTTTCTCCCCAGTATTTCTATAAATCTCTGTTTCCCTTCTTGTAAGATAGGGATTATAACATGCACTGTGTCCATTGCTACCCTGACCAGATAGGAATTTCCAACTGTTGTTTCATCTTGGTGAGCAGACATGGCTCTTCCTCATGCTTCACCCTCCAGAAAAGACACCCAAGTCCAGGTTGGAGAGGAGAATTACATGTGTTTAGGACTGTTGAATGGCAGACTTCCAGAGGGGACAGGTGCACTGATAGGAGGAGAAAGGAGCCCACACTGGAAGGCATCCCAAACTTAAGAGCTCCTATAGCTCCATTTCTTAGCCCAACATGGGAAATTTTCCATTACCTCCTACAGCAATGCCCCCAATGTTGTGTTGCATTCCTCTCATTAGTCCTTTATTTCATGTAATTTGCAATTCTTTTGTCCTCTTCCCCTTACCCAAACTCTGTCTTACCTGGTTTCTTGGAAAGGGAAGGCCCAACTGGAAACCTCTAAACCCTTCTTCTTGTATCCCTTTGTTTCATCTTTGGTGTAGGATGAAAGAGAAAAAATGGCATGACGTTCTTAGAGTAAAGGAGGAGGGAGGAAAAACACAGGAAAAATCAGATATTTGAAATGCGAGCCTGCCAGAAGATTCTATTTGACCCTACAACAGAAGGCAACAGTGGAAAAGGATTAACTGGAGCACTTGGGTTAATTACTTTTACAGATGAGGAAACTGAGGCTTAGAAATGTCAAGTTATTTGTGTTTGTGCATGATTGTCAAGGAAGGTAGTTCTGGATTCAAGAAAAGAATCCAGATTGCCAGGGCATTTGACACTATGTCTCACTTCATCTAATATTATTAAGGCTCTGAGTACTGCTTATGAAATAATGTGATCTAAAATGCTAATTATATTTGGGAGCATTCTTGTGTAGAAGTTCTCAGAGCTCTGAAATGCTCAGAGCCATGTGAGGACCCAACCACCACAATTTCCTACAGAATATGTGGCTTCTCTTTATATTTGGCCAAAGACTTGCATTTCCTAATCTTTTGGCATATCCATCTGTATATTTGCCTACTTTTGGAAAACATGTCTTGTATAATCTAATAGTACACATGAGTTTGCTGAATACCAGTGTCTACTGGGGATCTGCAATGCAAATACAAATAATAATCACCTGTGAACCTATAGGCCACAGTCCAGCAAAAGAAAATGTCCAAAATGGACAAAGGAATAGAGAGATTTCAGAGATAAGTACTGGAAGTAGGCAAAATTACATTTACCCTTCTTCTCACCAATACCTATTGACCTCCCATGTTGATTTTATTCTTATTACAGTAAAATTATGCATATAACAAACTGTGTGATCGTTATAGTTGAGTTAAGGTATCTTTGACCATACCACTGTCTTCATTCTCAAAAGATCGTTTTGTAGTCGTCAGTTTCTCTGAGATATATTAAAGACCTGTTTACAGTGTTCCCCAGACCTAACTCCAGTAGACTCCCTCACTCAGAACGCGATGTTCTTATTATTCACAGCTTCAGTTTAGAATGTACTTTTGAAAAGTCATTTCCAAGGTCTCTTGGTCACAACCTCTCCCTTGTGGATTATTGCAATAGCTTCCTGAACACTTTTTTCTACTACTGCCCCCAGCAGCTATTTTCTGCACAGTAGCCAGAGTGATCCTTTTAAAACATTAATCTGATCATGTTACACCCTTGCTGGAAGCACTGTAATGACTTTCCATCACTTTAGTATAAAATCAAAGTCCTCCACCTGATCTGGTTCGCTCTTACCTCTCTGACCTTCTTTCTTCACAGGCTTCCTGTTTCTCTGAGCATGTGCTTGCCTCGGGGTCTTTTCTGATAGGGCTTCTCTGTAGGAAATGCTCTTCCCTAGAGAACCACATGGCTTGCTCCTTCAACTGTTTGTAGTCTGTGCTCACCTATTACTAAATCACAGAGATCTGTTCTCAATACCTTACCGGAAATAGCAACACTCTACTCTCACCCTTTATTATTTTCTCTGCTTTTTTATTTTTTCTAAGCCAACGTCTTTCTAATGTTAGATTATGCATCTGTTTTCTTGGTTACTCTCTGAAACTTCCTGCTCCATAAGGGCAAGTACTTTTTCTGTTGGCCCACAAATATTTGTAAAATGGCTGGATAACGTGTATTGTTTCTTCTGAGGTAGCACAGACCATTTTATGAATATGTGCATTTGTTATCTCTTACTTACTTTGAACCAGTGTATTTGTGATAGATTTTAATGAAAGTAGTTTGGAATGTTTAATAATGTGACAAATTTAATTTAGTTTATAAACTTTAAGTAGATTTAAAAAAAAATCACTTTGGTAGTTGAAACTTTTTATGTCCCTCTATGTTTTACTGAATAGGATTTTTAAAAAGGCGAAGTTAAGGTAGACACACTGAAAATACAATTTAATTTACTACTTATATTTACCAAAGTGTACTCCTTGGAAGGGTCATATAACCATCCATCAAATGTGTTCTGATGGAAAAAATAAAAATAAAAAATTGAGAAACTCTTTTTTAAACGGGTGATTCCTTGACTTTATGGTTGGTATGAATATTGATATAAGGACTCTTTAAATCCACAGGCCATTCAAAATTCCTGGCTCATAAATACAGGAAAGACTGCACTTAACATTTCTAGAAGTCACACTTCCTTTAAGCAACATAATCTATGAAAATCACTGAATATCATTCTTAACACATAGTAGGTATACACAAATGTTATTCTTCCTTCCCCTACTCTTACTATGATTTTCTCAGTTGTGATAGAGATATATGTTAGCAAGTTATGGCTGGGCATGGAGGCTCATGCTCGTAATCCTAGTACTTTGGGAGGCTGAAGCAAGAAGATCATTTGAAGTCAGGAGTTTAAGACCAGCCTGGGCAGCATAGAAAGACCCTATCTCTACAAAAAATAAAAATAAAAAAGGCCAGGCATGGTGATACATAGCTATAGTCTTAGCTACTCAGAAGGCTGAGGCAGGGGGATCACGTGAGCCTAGGAGTCCAAGGCTGCAGTGAGCAATTATTGCACTACTGTACCACAACCTGGCCAACAGAGTGAGACCCTGTCTCTCAAACAACCAAACAAAAACGACAGAAATGTTAGTAAGTTATAAGTATTTGACATCTACTCTCCTCCTTGTGTCTTCATTATGCCAGATAAGATCTTCCTTTATTGGAAAGTATGCAAGTAACTATACAGTGGAAAAAATATTAAGAAAGTAATTGATGTTATCTACATAATAAATTGGACATAGTAATAAAGGCAAAAGTACAGCAGGAAAAAGGAGGGCGTAAATGAATTTATAGAGGCTGAACGAAAGGAGATATTTACAGAGTTGGGAGATAAAGAGATGGCACTTGGGCCAATGAGGGAGTAGACAGTTGCCAGACAAATGAAATAAATAGCAACAGATTGAAAAAAATGGCTTTCCAAAAATCCGAGAAGCACCGTAATTGTAATACCCTTTGTGAAATTTTTAAGAAAGATTATAGCCAGGATTCAAAATGCTTAAAGTTTTTTTTTTTGTCAAATTCTACTTTTTGTTTGTTTTAATATAATTCTTTGGGGGGGGGGGTGGGGGGATGGCTAGCTTATCTCTCTGTGGCCCCTTCTTGTGAGAAATTAAAAATTCCTTAAGTTCCTAGAATTTCTAGATGGTTCCTGAGTAGGCAATACAAAGCTGAATTTGGAAGGATTTCTGCAATTATCCTACATAAATCCCACTCAAACAAGAAAGACAAAACTTTGTTTGTAAAGAGAAAAAGGTATTATAAAAACATAGCTTTATACTCTTTGTACAAAAATGTGTGTAGTATCTAACCATTCAATCCAACATCCAGTAAGTAAGATGCCAGAGTAACTAATATGATCCATGCAATAAAGAAGGCGGTGAGGGAGGAAAACAGTGTTCAGAATCTGCATATAGAGAGTGAAGGGAGGGTTTGTTTTTTAAGAGGCCACAGAATGAAAGGAAATACACATGAAAGTTTTGACCTAGAGAGCCTGGGAATGTAGAATTTATAAATTTTTGTGGAAATTGAGGTCTGTCTGTTAACATTTTTTGGAAGAGCCTATTAAATGATTAAATTGCTGTGATGAGTTTTTCTTAAATGAGTCTCTGTTCAGGCTGGCTTCCAGGCAAGATAGAACTTCCCTAACTTTATGCATGTTACAAATAAATAGCATTATTTTACATTTTCTTTATTATCCACTTTGGAATGAATTTGTTTGAGGTAAGTTTTTGGAGGGTTAAGTTTACTCCTCTATCCACAGAACCTATGACATCTAGCAAAAAATACATGTTTATGAATTAACTAATCGGTGATTAACAAACTAATTTTTAAATAGGGGAATCTTGTGCCAATTGATGGCTATTGTCCGTATTGATAGGACTCATTTATTTTGGGCACTTAGAAGTGGAGATGTAGAATATTTTTATTTTAATTTTCTGATGAGAAGGCATACATTGAAAAAGAATCAGGAATTATGAATGATGTTCATGTCAAAGAGTGGTCAGCAAAGTAGCTATTCATATATTTATTAGAAATTTGGTTTCTCGCCATTTTATTTCCACCCAGCCACTAGTGGAAATGATACTTATAAATATTTTATTGAATAGCTTTCATTTTAACATAAGTAGTAGGTAGAAGAGCAGATGCTTCTGCGTCTATGGGAGTGCCTTTGTGAAGAAGCCAAATGCCAGGCTGCTTTGGCGAGAATTTTAATATTGGCTAGGTCTCTGGATCAACTGTCCTCATCAAGATTTATTATATTTTTAAAATTATCATATAATAACTTTTAAATATTTTATTAACTAGTTTGAGGAAAGCCCATTTGCTTCAAATTCTCAAACTGAAAACGGCATAATTTGGGGATTATCACTATGCAGTCCGTGTTCTGAACATGACTGTGCTGTGCATCGTGTCTTCAGCCTTACTCATAAGAGGCCACTTCCTCACCATCACTCTGTCTCACACCACACATCCTGGCCTTTAATGATTCCAGGTGATTGATGTGGGGAACTTTGGTCCAAGATAAATTTGACACTACCTGCTTTTTCTCTCCTCAGGGTCTCTACTTTGCTTCTTCCTTTAACCTGACATACCTCAATCAGTTCTGCCTTAGCCAAGATTTATTTTATACTTGTTAAGGTAGGATTTATCTCTGCTGGTAGTGTACTATATTTGGTCACACAGGTTCCTGAGGGAGGTCACATGGGACATTCAAGCTGAATTAAATTATTCATACCTATCTTAGGTTTTTGCCACAAATTTCTGGTCTTACTGCAGTGAGTTGGACATTGTATCACAAATTAAATAAAGTGGCTGGCTCAAACAGGACAAATAGGTTTCTTCCAGAAGTAGTTAATTTCAGTGTTGGTTTAGTAACTCAGTGATTGAGATGGTTTCCCTTCATCTTCCCAACATGTTTGCAATATGGTTCATGAGGCTATTGCAGTCATATCATATCCAGTTAAGACAAGTACAAAAGAAAGAAAAAGCAGCACTAGCACCTGCACCTCCTTAGCCAGGGGCCTGTCACATGGTCAGCCCTAACAGGATGTTGTTTGTGCCAATCTTCAATGTCTGTCACGTTTTCCTTTACCACTTGCCATTAGGGGCCAGGATTAAAGTTTCTACCCTAGTATTTTACTTAGCCCTCCAAAACTGAGGACATCTCTAAAATAGAAGAGCACCTCCATTTTGTCAATCCAGTCACATTACAAAGAACTCAAAGACAAAAAAAAGAAGGATATTTGTATCACACTTCATTTCTCCCACCAAGTCTACAACTGCCCAGCACCATAGAAGCATAGTTTATCCATGATGACCTCATTTGGTTCTTGATATATTGGCATTTCTCTTCACTCAGGAAAAGGATTCATTTTTGGATGTAGGGAAATTTCACCTCAAAACTACATTCTGAATGTAGGATTTGCAACTTGGAGAATGTTAGTTCCAAGCACCAGTGCATTGTTTAGGATTGTTGACATCAAATCTACATTTTGGTTTTATCCTAGTTCTCAGTAACATTGAGAGCCAGTGTGTTACAAGATCAATTCAATTCTCTATATTTCAAGGGAGGGTTAGTATTTTACCTGACTTTTGAAAAAAACAAAGTATGTTCAAGAAAAGAATTTGTGTGGCTTTTGTAGTGTTCTTTTCCTCCAACATTTTTTATTTTAGAAAATTTGCATAAAAGGAACAATGTATAATCTTATGTCCTTCACTTATATTCACCAATTGTTAACATTTTCCCAATCCAAATACTTAACATATAGCTTAACAGCATGTAGCTGTTAACAAATGAAATGTCTTTATATAACTGTAATAGAATGTTTGTATTGAAAAATTAACATTGATTTATTATTATATAGAGCCCATATTTAATTTGCATAATTTTCCCAATAGTGTTCCATTTTCCCCATTTCTAGAACCCAACCAATGCATTTAATTGTCATCATTCTGTCATCTACTTTAATTAAAAAAATAGTTACTTATCTTTTTTCCTTTCATGACACTGATATTTTTGAAGAAAGCAAGTAATTTGTATTGCAGAATCATTTGTTTGTTTCCTCACGATTAGATTAAGTTTAAGCATTTTTAAGAAGAATGCTAGAGAGATGGTTTCGTATCATTCTCAGTGCATAACAGCAGGAGATCATGATGTTAACTTGTTCTACTATTAGTGATATTACATTTGATCATTGGTAAAGGTAGTATTTAACAAATTTCTCATCTGTGATGTCTTTTCCCCTTTACAATTAATAACTGATCTATGAGGTCATATGTTGAGACTGTATTCCCAAACAATCTTTAACCCAATGATTTTAGCATCAATTGATAATTTGTGCCTGAATTGATACCTAAAATGTTGATTTAAAAAGATGATTTTCTAATTTGACCATTGCTCCTATATCATTAATTGGCATTTTTCCATAAAAAAAAGAGATTTCACTCCCTCCTCTGCCTTTTGAAAACTAGTATTACTATGGCTCATAGACTCATTTATTAGTCAATCTGTTATAAACCATTTCATCATAATATAAACATATTTCTTTTTAATGCTCAAATTATCCCAAATTTGGCCAAAAAGAACCTCTTCAAATTTTTATGTCTTCTTGATATGTCCCTATCCATTTTTGAGAACTTCTTACTCTTATGTGACAGTATGTCCCAGGCTTACCTTGTTTCTCTGGCACAGACCTAGAGGCAGCCATTTTCCAAGGAGCTCTAGCTTCCTTTGGAGGAATATAGTACTAAATAGTACTTACAGTATCAAGTTCTAAGTGATCTACATGCTCATTGTTACTGAAGTGCTATTGCTACTACTTGAACAGGGAACAGAACTAAGAAATATCTATTTTAAAAATAATTAACTTGTATCTATAACTCCATTTCAAATTCAACATTATAGTATTTCTCTCCTCCCAATACACATTTGTAACTTTCTTCTTCCACAGTTGAAAACCAATGTGGTTGCGTCAATATCAAAAAAAAGTCTGAAACAGTTTCAGACTTTTTACACCAATACAACTAGCACTAAAAAAATTAATTAAATGTCAAGATTTCCTTTTGTTCTTAGAATATATACCACTGGGAATATAGTCAGAGTATTTTATACAAAAGTTGCTTAGATTAATTCCTTTCTTCTTTTTAGTTATCGCGAATGCAGTTAGGTATTAGCTTGTATTTGTATTTTTTGTAGCACTTTCTTGTATTAGTTTTTCTTGAATATAAAAGTATTAACATCATTCAAAAGTCAAATTTAAAAAACATACAGTCAAAGCAAGTAGAAATACTCTGTAAAGTTTCTTTTCTTTTCTTCCTTTTCTAAGGTTTCTGTATATCTTTGGTAGGCAACAAATATAATCATTTTTTAGGTTTACCCTTCCTGTGTTTCTTATGCAAGAATTAGCATATATAGATAAGTCCATGAACACAAACACTTGTAAACATTTTCCCCTTTTATTTTATTCATGTTTCTTGATCTCTTAAAATCTTTTACATTTTTCTATAGTTAATTCTTAGAATAAATGTTATACAAATTTTCCTCCTAGTTTGTAATTATGTTTTAGTTTTATTTATAATTTTTTTTTCTAGGCAAAGGTTGTTCTTTTTATGTTGTTGCATTTACCAGTATTTTCTTTCATTACATCAGGATGAGACACAAGTAGAAAGCCTTGGCCCCTTTGCCTACATCCAGATTATATGGGAATCAATTCATCTTTTCTCCCATTTGTGTATGCTTTTTTTTTTTTTGTACAATTAGATTTCTGATCCATTGAGAGTTCATTTTTGTGTAATCTATGGAATATAAATTCAATATTATTTTTCCCAGATTGCAATATAGTTGACCTATCATATTTACTAATAAGCCCGCACTATCCACAATGATCAAGGTGTCACCTTTACACTACACTAAATTTCTATATATACTTGGGTTCTTTTCTAAACTTTCTATTCTGTTCTACTGCTCTTCCTGCTCAATCGCATGCCAATAAACAGTTGTTTTGATCACAGAAGATTTGTAGTATGATTGAGTACCTGATAAGTATGTGCACTTTGTTACCCTTCTTCAGGATTTCAGACCTTCTTGCATGTTTATTTTTCTATAATAACTTTAGAATTAACTTGCATAGCAACAAAATAAAATTATGTGAATTTTTATTGAAATTGCACTCAACTTATATATTACCTTAAAGAAATTTATTGTGCATATTATACTGAATCCAAAACCAAAAAAGATTTGTCATTTGGTCCAAACCTATTTTTGTGCTTTTTATGAGAGTAGCCTGATTTATTTTCATTTTTTTAAAATCTCTCCTTAGGTTTCTGTTTATTTTTTCTGTATATTTTTAGATGCTTTGAGTTGGGAACTTTTTATTTTGATTTTACATTTTCAGTGATGTAAATATGTAAATATTTAAAGCTTTGAAGATTCCAAAAAACCACTATAAATGCAAGCTATATATTCTAATACATGGGAACTTTGTTTTAATTCAAAAAATTTTCAATTATGGTTTTCATTTTCCCTTTTGACACTTTACTGGCCAAAGTAATTTTCTCTTTATTTCTTATAATTTGCAATGGGTAAAGCCTTTCTGTTTTTTCTATCATTTTATATATATTATTAAATCAACAGCAAAAGGTAAAAGAATTATACAGTAAATATCCATATATCCACCATTGACATTTATCCTCCATATTTGTAATTTATATTTACCACATATCTATCCATCTATTAATATGCCTATTAATTTAGAATTCCATCATACTTTTTGAATTATCTCAAAGTAAATTTTATATATATCACTACATCAGATCACATCAGCACTAAACTGTTCAGCATTTATTTAACTAACTAGAATTCAGTATTTATTTCTAGTTATTATTTTTCTGTTTGAAAAAAGTTAATCTACAGTGAAATGTACAAAACAATGAGTTTTCATAAGTGATAGATACATGTTACTCAAATACCTATCAGGATAAAAAATATTCACATCTTGCTCCAGAAAGTTTGTTCAGTGTTTTTTTACAGCCAGTTTTCATTTCCAACACTCCAGAGACAAATGTTATTTTTGTTTGTTTTTACTATTTATTAAATTTTGCTTGTTATTGAATTGTATGTAAATTGAATCATATAGTATGTACTCTTTTGAATAAGCCTTCATTCCCTGAGCATAACTTTGGTTTTTGATTCAGTACCATTTTAAATATTTATCCCCATTGTTGGGTGTATCAGTATTTTTTTTTTTATTTGAGACAGAGTCTTGCTCTGTTGCCCAGGATGGAGATCAGCGGCATGATCCCAGCTCACTGCAACCTCTGCCTCCCAGGTTCAAGCAATTCTCCTGCCTCACTGGGATTACAGGGGCATGCCACTATGCCCAGCTAATTTTTTTTTTTTTTAGTAGAGATGGGGTTTAACCATGTTGGTCAGGCTGGTCTTGAACTCCTGACTTCGTGATCTGCCCACCTTGGCCTCCCAAAGTGCTGGGATACAGACATGAGCCACTGTGCCTATCTCTCTCTCTCTTTCTCTCTCTCTCTCTTTCTCTCTCTTTCTCCTTTCTTTTTTTCTTTCACACTGTGGTAGTTCATTGTGTGAATATACCACAGTTTATCTATTATCCTGTTGATATATATTTGAATTTTTTTCTAAACTTGGGCCATTATGAAAAAGCAGCTATGAATATTTTTGGACACATGTTTTAACTGCTATTGGATAAATATCTAGGAGTACAACTTTTGGGTCATAGAGTAGTGCATTTCATTGTATAAGAAACTATGAAGACAGAGAAAGAAATTATACAAATTTTTATTTTTCTGGATGCTTTTGGGATCTTAGTCATAATTTTTTTGACTAGGCAAATGTGCAGAAGAGTTTTTCCTAGGTTTTCTTCTAGATTTGTAGTGGTTTCAAGTCTTAGATTTAAGACTTTAATCCATCTTGAGTTAGTTTTGTATATGGCAAGAGATAGGGATCCAGTTTTATTCTTCTACATGTGGCTAGTCAATTTTCTTAGCACTATTTATGGAATAAGGTATCCTTTCTCAGCTTATGTTTTTGGTTCTTTATTCTATTACATTGGTCTAGCTACTTTTATAGACCATACTGTTTTGTCTGTTAGAGCCTCATTGTATAATTCAGAAGTTGGATATGTGACATCTACAGTTCCACTTTTTCACTTAGGATTGCTTTTGCTACTCAGGCTTTTATTTGGTTCCATGTAAATTTTATAATTTTTTCTAATTCTAGGAAAATTAAGTTAGTATTTTGATAGGAATTTTATTGGATCTTTAGATTGCTTTGGGCAGCATGGTTATTTGACTTTCTCTTTTCCAGTTAGGAGACTTTTTCTTTCTATTTCATTCTCTTGCCTGATTTCTCTGGCTATAACATCCAATATTATGTTGAATAACAGTGGTGAAAATGGGCATTCTAGTCGTGTTTTATTTCATAGTGGGGATGCTTTCAACTTTTCCCCATTCAGCATGATGTTGGCTGGGAGTTTGTCTTATATGGCTTTTTAAATTTTTAGAATCTTCCTTCTCTGCAGTGTTTTATCATAAAAATGCATGATTAATTTTAGCAAATGCTTTTAATGCATCTACTGAGATGATCTGATGTTTTTAAATTCTGTTTATATGATGCATCACATTTATATGTTGAAACATCCCTGCATCCCAGAGATGAAACCCACTTGATCATGGTGAATTGTTTTGACATGTTTTTGGATTCAGTTAGTGTTTTGTTGAGACTTTTTGCATCTTTGTTCACCAGAGATATTGTTCTATAGTTTTTTATTTGCATTATTTCCTGTAGTTAGTATCAGGGTGATACTGGTTTCATAGAATCAGTTAGAGAGAACTCCATTCTTCTCAATGTTTTGGAATAGTTTCAGTAGGATTGGAATCTGTTATTTATTTTTTTAATTACTATTTTTTAAATTTTTGTGGGTAAATAATAGGTGTATGTTATTTATCAGGTATATGAGATATTTTGATACAGGCATTCAGTGTGAAATAAGCACATCATAGAAAAGGGAATATCCATCTTCTCAAGCATTTATCATTTGAGTTGCAAACCAATCCAATTACATTATTTATTTTGAAAAATAAAATGAAGTTATTATTGACTATAGTCACTCTACTGTGCTATCAAACAATAGTTCTTATTCATTCTTTCTATTTTCTTTGTACCCATTAATCATCTCCCTCCCTCCCCTACTACCCATCCCAGACTCTGATAATCGACCTTCTATTCTCCATGACCATGAGTTCAATTGTTTTGATTTTTAGATTCCACAAATTAAGTGAGAACATGCAATGTTTGTCTTTCTGTTCCTGGATTATGTAACTTAACATAACAATCTCCAGTTCCATGCATGTTGTTGCAAATTACTAGATCTTATTTATTTTTATGGCTGAATAGTACTCCATGGTGTGTATGCATCACATTTTATTTATCCATTTATCTGTTGATGGATACCTAGTTTGTTTCCAGATCTTAGCTATTGTAAACAGTGTGGCAACAAACATAGGAGTGCAGATATCTCTTCAATATTCTGATTTCCTTACTTTTGAGTATATACCCAGCAGTGGAATTGATGGATCATATAGTAGCTCAATTTTTAGATTTTGAGAAACCTCCAAACTGTTCTCCACAGTGGTTGTACTAATTTACATTCCTATCAACAGTGTACAAGTGTTCCATTTTCTTCACATCTTCACCATATTTTTTTTTTTTTGCCTGTCTTTTGGATATAAGCCATTTTAACTGGGGTGAAATTATATCTCATGGTAGTTTTATTTGCATTTATCTATTGATCAGTGATGCTGAACACCTTTCAATATGCGTGCTTGCCATTTCTATGTCTTCTTTTGAGAAATGTCTGTTTAAGTCCTTTGCCCATTTTTGATGAAATTATTAGATTTTTTTCTATAGAGTTGTTTGAGCTCCTTATATATTGTGGTTATTAATCACTTGGAGGGGTAGTTTGAAAATATTTTCTCTCATTATGTGGGTTGTCTGTTTACTTTACTTATTGTATTTCTTTGCTGTGCAGAAGCTTTTTAACCTGATGTGACTACATTGTCCATGGTTGCTTTGGTTGCCTGTGCTTGTGGGATATTGCTCAATAAATCTTTGCCCAGACCAATATCCTAGAGAGATTCCCCAATGTTTTCTTATAGTAGTTTCATAATTTGAGGTCTTGGATTTAAGTCTTTAATTCAATTTAATTTTATTTTTCTATATGGCAAGAGATAGGGTGTTCCAAGAATGATTTATTAAAGAGAGTATCTTTTCCTCAGTGTATGCTCTTGGCACCTTTGTTGACAATGAATTCACTGAAGGTGTGTAGATTTGTTTCTGGGTTCCATATTCTCTTCTGTTGGTCTATATGTCTGTTTTATGCCATTACCATGCTGTTTTGGTTACTATAGCTCTGTAGTATAATTTGTAGTCAGGGTAAGTGAATCTCTCCATTTTTTTTTTTTTTTCTTAGGATAGCATTGACTATTTCAGGTCTTTTATCACTCCATATAAATTTTAGGGTTTTTTTTTTTTCTATTTCTGTGAAGAATGTCTTTGGTATTTTGATAGAAATTGGATTGACTCTGTAGATTGCTGTGGGTACTATGGATGATTTAATAATATCGATTCTTTAAGTCCATGAACATTAACTATTTCTTCTATTTTTGTGGTGTCCTCTTCAGTTTCACTTATCAGCATTTTGTAGTTTCATTATAGAGATCTTTCACCTCTTTGGATAATTCCTAGGTATTTAATTTTATGTGTGGCTACTGTAAATGGAACTACTTTTAAAATTTCATTTTCACATTGTTCACTGTTGGCATATAATATGGTTTGGCTGTCTCCCAACCCAAATCACAACTTGAATTGTATCTCCCAGAATTTCCATGTGTTGTGGGAGGGACCCAAGGGGAGGTAACTGAATCATGGGGCCGGTCTTTCCTGTGCTACTGTCATATTAATGAATATGTCTCAAAAGATCTGCTGGGTTTACCAGGTGTTTTCTCTTTTGCTTCTTCTTCATTTTCTCTTGCCATTGCCAAGTAAGAAGTGCCTTTTGCCTCCTGCCATGATTCTGAGGTCTCCCCAGCCATGTGGAAGTAGAAGTCCAATAAACCTCTTTTTCTTCCCAGTCTTGGGTATGTCTTTATCAGCAGCATGAAAACAGAGTAATACAGCATACAAAAAAGCTACAGATTTTTATATGTTGATTTCATATCCTGCAACTTTACTGCATTTGTTTATCCATTCTAATAGTTTTCTTATGGAGTCTAGGTTTTTCCAAATGTAAGATTATATCATCAACAAATGAGAATAATTTTACTTCTTGCTTTCCAATTTGGATGGCCTTTATTTCTTTCTATTGTCTGACTGCTCTAGCTAGGACTTCCAGTAATACAATGAATAACAGTGGTAACAGTAGGCATCCTTGTTATGTTCCAGGGTATCAGTTCTTTGAAGATCTGGTAGAATTTGGCTATGAATCTGTCTGGTTCTGGGCTTTCCTTTTGTTGGCAGAATTATTTTTATGACTGATTAAATATCACTGCTTCTTAGTGGTTTGTTTAGGATTTCTGTTCCTTCCTGATTCAAGGTAGGAAGTTGTATGTTTCCAGGAACTTATCCATTTCCTCTGGTTCTCTAGTTTGTGTGCATTAAGGTGTTCAATAGTAGTCTTAAATAATTTTTTTTCTATTTTTGTAGTGTCAGTTTTGTCTCGTGTTTTCATTTCTAATTGAGCTTATTTGCATCTTTTCTCCTCTTTTCTTGGTTAATCTAGCTAGTGGTCTATCAATCTTGTTTGTCTTTCCAAGAACAAAATTTTCATTTATTTGATCTTTTGTATTGTTTTTGTTTTAGTTTTATTTAGTACTGTTCTGATCTTTGTTATTTGTTTTATTCTGTTAGCTTTAAGTTTGGTTTGCTCTTGTTCTTTAGTTCCTTGAGGTATGACATTAGTTTGCTAATAGGTGATCTTTCTGACTTTTTGATATAGGTATTTAGGGATATAAGCTTTCTTCTTTGCACTGCTTCTGCTGTATCCCAGAGGTTTTGATAACTTGTGTCACTGTTATCAGTCATTTCTAAAAAATCTATTACTAACCCCCAAAAAATGCAAGAACAGATTAATTTCCATGTATTTGTATAGTTTTGAGGGTTTCTTTTGAAATTGATTTTTAGTTTTATTCTGCTATAGTTTGAGAAGATGCTTTATATGATTTTGATTTTTAAAAAATTTATGAGACTTGCTTTGTGGCCTAACATATGGTCTCTTGTCAAGAATTTTCCATGTACTGAGGAGAAGAAGGTATATTTTGTAGCTCTTGGGTAGGGTGTTCTGTAAACATCCATTAAGTACAGTTCTTCTAGAGTTCAGTTTACGTCCACTTTTTCTTTAATTTTCTGCCTCAATGATGTGTCTAGTGTTGTCAGTGAAGTGTTGCAATCGACCACTATTGTGTTACTGTCTCTTTTCTTAGGTATAGTGGTAATGATTTTGTGGAATCTGGGAGCTCTAAAATTAGATGGACATATATTTAGGATTGTTATATCTTCTTGTTGACTTGATCCTTTTTCATTACATAATTACTTTGTCTTTTTCTACTGTTGCTGCTTTAATATCTGTTTTATTTGTTATGATAATAGCTACTGTTGCTCTCTTTTGGTTTCCATATGTGTGGAATTTTTTTCTCCCTTTTTACCTTGAGTCTATAAGAATATTTACATGTCAGGTGTTTCTCTTAGAGACAGCAGATATTTGGCTTGTAATTTTTTAATCCATTTTGCCAATCTATATCTGATAAATCAGGCATTTATACTATTTATATTCAATGTTAATATTGAGATGTGATGTACTTTACAAACATGATGTTGGTTGTTACTTAGTTTTCTTCATTGTGTTATTGTTTTATATGCCCTGTGAATTTCATTATTTTAAGTGTGTCTATTCTGGTGCATATAAACCTTGGTACACACTTTCTTTTCTTGAGTTTCTTAATAATAGTCCTTAATATCTGCCTATTATTTTCTTTTCTCTTTTTACTGGCAAGTCTCAAAATAATGGCTACCTTTTCAAGTTTCTTCATTTTCACGAGAAGCAATGCCTTCCTGAGCCTCCCACTTTGAGTCCTGCCCTCAGAATTGCTTTGAATTCTGCAGTATTGAATGTGCTGAACTACTGGTAACAAATCTTTCTCAAATATGTTTATACTAAGTATAAGACTTTCTCTTTCGGCGGGTACTTTTGTCTGTATTTCATTACTCTTTTTCCTTTGTTTCTATGCCTTATTTCTACCTCTTTTACCTCAAAAGCATGGACTTAGGAACTATGTATGTGAAATTTGGATGTTTATTTTGCTACTTAAATATAACTTAATATTTGTAGTGTTCTTTATGTCCTAAACATGCCATAGACATGAGTCATGTGTGGTTTATTTGCTTCTCTTTTTAATTTATTTGCAATTTTTTGAGAATGTGTATAAGTCTTGACTTAAGCTATTGTTACCGTCCTTTGAGATCTTAAACTCCAAAAATTTATTTTAAACTTGTTTTGATTAACTCTCATTAGAAACAGAAAAAACTACAATCATAGTGATATAATAAGTCACAATGGTAAGTGATAACATGAAAATTTGTATAACTTGAACACAAAATATTTTAAAGTGTCCCTATTACTGGCCTCTATTTTTAAAAAATGTTTACTATAAGCCATTTCTGATAAATATTCATCAGAAGGAAAATATTAGAATTTTAGAAGCTGTCTGCTGAGATCCTCACAATCTGTCTATGTAGATTGAATAAAGCTCTAAATTTTTCATGCCCCTCTAATACAGATATATATCTATATAATTGTCATGGCTTCATGGTGAGTAGAGTATAATTTTTGAAATATACAATTAATTAATTATTAAGATATAGCCTCTTTGCTTTAAGCCTGGCCAGTTGATTTATTCTGACAATATGATGTTAGCATATTTGAATTAGCCAAATCTCTCTAGTCTGGACTGAAGGCGACTAAATGTTTTCAAGATGGAAAAGCTTTTACATATTTCGGTTTGTCTTTTTGAATTCTTGCGTTAGCCATGAGAAAATTATGACTAAAATAGCTGTTGTTCTATTGAGAATAAAAGTGGCATTGTGCAGCATGCATCTAACCTAAAACTTGAAGCCAAATTTAGTCTAGATTAACTGAGTTGCAGATAACCAACACTGCATGGACTAGAAAGTATGCTACGTTGTAAGAAAATGAAGTTTGGGGTGGTTAGTTATGCAGCATCATTGTCACAGTTGTCAACAAAGAAAACAAAAAACTAAAATTGATGGCAGTAATTTTGGAACTGGGAAGCAGGTGGCAAGGGAACTCTAATAGGAGGTTAGAAAAATGGTGAGAAAAGTCATAAAAAGTGGGGAAAATGTCAATCCATGCTATACAGTGACTAAATATTTGGTAAAACTGTCATCCCTGATAACAGACAGGACAGAAAATATATCTAATGAACTTGTCATGTTGATTGAGGAGATTTTGAGGTCGACTGATGTAATCCCAAGGTGGCTTCTGAAAGCTGTATTTGATTCTATAAGACAGGAAAGTTCTATAAGACAGGAAAGAAAAGGCCAGGGTCAGAGTAGAATTGAGAGAAAATATGAAGAGCCCAGAAATGCAAGAATTTGTAAAATTGTCAAGTTAAATTGTTTTTTTTTTTTTACGTTATTATATACATTGTTATTATGATATAACCTTAGGGAAAAGAATTATTCTTCGGTACTTCCAAAAAGATATGGTCCTAGAGTATGACAAATAAGCATGTAATTCTAATACCATTTTTAAGGCCTTTGAAAGGATTAGATGAACATCTTGTAAATCTTTTCAGCTAGAAAAAAGGGAAGAACTTCTAGGAGATTAAAAGGTGTGGTAATCTGATAAACTCAAGGAATCTATAGTTTCAGTTAAAATAAGAGATATGTTTCAGAAGTAATTGTGGTTGTAGCTTTTGGAATATGTCTTTAAATATAATCAAATATATAGAAAATTTACAGTTTTTGAGACTGTTGTATTAGCAATCTCTCTAGTCTGGACTGAAGCCACTTGAAAGTATTCAAGATGTAAAAAAATCTTTGAGCTTGCTACTCTCTTCAGGCAGAAAGTAGGCTTAGACTTTTCCACCCTGAAGTAAAGTACATTCTTCAATGTGTTTTCACAACGTGAGATTCTTAGAAAAAAAAAAAAAAAAGACTTAGGTGACAGAAAGGAGCTGTGGAGAGCAATGGACCAGAGAACCATTCCCAGAAATCAGACACATAGCCTAATCAAAAGAAAACAAAAACAACAACAACAAAAAATTGCCTGTCCCCAGAATAGGAGGACTTGGCAATATTTGTCTAGGAGGTTCTATACACTGTTGACTGATGTGTGCATTCTATTATTACTCTTTATGAATGGGAATGTTTATTATGTTCTACCCTGTTCTGCCATTATACTTTGCATTCTGGTGGACTTTGAATCAGTTCATAGTTTTCTAGATCACAAAAAAAACTGCACGTAGGCATGTTGTAGGTCCTCTGGTCCTAGACCTTGAGTCTGCTGCCATGACTGAATGAGACTTTTAGGGGTCTTTGGATAAGAATGAGTACATTTTTCACGTGGGTAATTTTGACCAACAAAAAAAAATGTGAAAAATTGAATTATTATTCTTAATTGTTAACTATTCTGCAGTAATGGTATACATCCACATCCTGTCATGGTGGAAGCACTGTATTACCCAACTCTTGCTTTGGGTTTCATCTCATGACTGCATTTGACCATAAAATGTTAATGAATGTGATACCAGAAACCTAGAAAAAAATCAATAAATTCTTAGAGACATGCAACCTACAAAAAATGAATCAAAACAAAATAGAAAGCTTGAAAAGACCAACAACACATAGGGAGATTGAATAAGTAATCAAAATTTTTAACAAAGAAAAGTCCAGGACTTAAAGAATTCACAGGTGAATTCCACCAAACACTTAAAGAATAATTATTGTTAATTCTTCTTAAACTCTTCCAAAGTAATAGAATGAGGGAGAACACTTCCAAACTCTTTTTATGAAGAAAATATCACCTTGATACAAAGACAAGGCAAAGACATCACAAGGAAAAAAAAAAAAACTATAAGCCAATATCCTTGATGAACATGGATGCAATATTTTCAACAAAATACTTACAAACTGAATTCAATAGCATACTACAGGAATCCTTCACCATGATCAACTAGGATTTATCCCTGAGATGGAAGGATGATAGCTCATAAACAAATTAAAAAATGATTAATTATTTTAACAGAATGAAAGATAAATACCATATAATCATCCCAATATATGCTGAATAAGCATTTTACGAAATTCAGTATTTTTTCAAGATAAAAATTCTCAACATACTACATAGAGAAGAAATACATTTCAACATAATAAAGACCATATATGACAAACCCACAGCTAGTATCATACTCAATAGTGAAAAACTGAAAACTTTCATCTAAGATTTGGAAAAAGACATCTTTGTTGTGTCTTTGCCTGGTTTCACTCTCATCACTTCCATGTAATGTACTACTGGAAAACTTACCTAGAACAATTAGGTAAGAAACGTGAATAAATTGGAAAGGAAGAAGCACAGTTGTCTCTGTTTATAACTGACAAATCTTATATGAAGACAATCCTAAAGACACCATCAGAAAACTGTTCGTACTAAAAGCATTCAGTAAAGTTGCAGGATACAAAATCAGGAAGCATACACAAATCTGTAATGTTTTTATAGTAATAAGAAAGAAACTGTATGAAAAAGAAATTTGAAAATCTCATTTATAATATAAAAATAAGACACATATTTAGGAGTTAATACAACAAAAAAGTGGTGAAATATCTACGTACTGAAAACTATAAAACAGTGATGCAAGCAGTGGGAGAAAACACGTGCAAATGAAAAGATAACCCATGTTTATGAATTGGAAGTATTACTATTGTTACAATGTCCATAGCACCTAAATTGACCTACGTATTCAAGGCAATTCTTATAAAAATTCCAGTGACATTGTTCACAGTATTAGAAAACACAATCATAAAATATGCATGGAGCCACAAAAACTCTGAGTAGCCAAAGCAATTTTGAGCAAAATAATAAAACTAGAGACATCACTCTACCTGAGATCAAAGGATGTCACAAAGTTATGGCAATCATAATAGCATGACGCTTGCATAAAAACAGACATAGAGACCAATGAAGCATAATGGAGAGCTAAGAAAAAAAAATCCACAAATTTATGGCCAATTGATTTGCAGTGATGCCAAGAACATATCTCAGGAAAAGACAATCTCTTCCATAAATGGTGTTGGACAACTGGATATACATACGTAGAATCATGAAATTATACTCTTATTCCAAGCCATATATAAAAATCCACATCAAATGTATAAAAAACTTAAGTATAAAACTAAAAACTGTAAAACTATTAGAAAGAAATGTAAGACAAAGATTGATATTGATTTGGGCAATAAATTTTGGTTATGACTCCAAAAACACAAACATCAGAAGCAACAACAGACAAATAGGACTGCATCAAACGAAAGAGCTTCTGCACAGCAAAGGAAACAATAAACAGAATGAAGAGACAATCTATAGAATGGTAGAAAATATTTGCAAATCATGTATTCAATAAGGGGTTAATATCCAAAATATATAAGACCCTTAATCAGCTCAATGACAATAAAATAATGAAATTATAATATGGACAAAGGACCAGAATAGACATTTTTCAAAACAAGACCTACAAATGTCCAACAGGTATCTGAAAAAAAAGTTCAACATCACTAATCATCAGGGAAATGCAAATCAAAACCACAATGAACTACCACTTTACCCCTGTTAAAATGGCTTTTAATAAAAATACAAATGGTACCTAGTATTAGAGAGGATATACAGAAAAAGGAACCCTTGCATACTGTTGGTGGGAATGTAAATTGGTAGCCATTATGAAAAGTAGTATGGAGAATCCTGAAAAACATAAAACTAGAATGACTTTATGATCAGCAAGTCCACTTCTGGGTATATATCCAAAGAAAATGAAATTAGTATCTTCAAGTGATATCTCTACCCCTATGTTCATGGTAGGGTTATTTACAATAATCAAGATGTGGGATCAATATATGTGTCCATCAATGGATCAATGGATAAAGAAAATGTGGTATATGTATATATAAATACCTGTGTGTGTGCACAGCCTGTGTGTGTACATGATGGAATATACCTCAGCCTTTAAAAAGAAATAAATCCTATCATTTGCAACAACATGGATGAAGGAGGACATTATGCTAAGTAAAACAAGTCAGGCATAGACAAATATGATATTCTCTTCTATGAAGAATCACAAAAGTCAAACCATAGAAGCAAAGAGTAGAATGGTAGTTGCCAGGAGGTAGGGGATGGAGAATAAGGGGTTGTTGGACAGATTATATAAAGATTCAGTGAGACAGGATGAATATATTCTGAAGATCTATTTTACAGCCTAGTGACTATAGTTAATTATAAGATATTGTATTTTTGAAAACTGTTGAGAGTAAATGTTAAATGTTCTTACCACAAAAAATAACAAGTATGTAGGGTGACGAGTAGGTTAACTAACTTGATTTAATTATTTCACAATGTATACCTACCTGTATCAAAACATCATATCGTATGCTGTAAATGTATGCAATTTTATTTGTCAATTATACCTCAGTATAGCTAGGGGGAAGTAAAAATAAGTTGAAAAATAAATGAAGCCAGACAAAAAAGAAAAAAAGTGATTTTTTTTCAAGAAATCTGAAAAATATATATATATTATAGTTAATAAGCAGGATGGATAACTAGATGAGAATATCTATTTTATTATTTGAATTCTTTTTCTATGAATCTGCATTTCTTTCAAGAGGCAATAGAGGGTGAAGCACAGTGGCTCACGCCTGTAGCCCCAGCACTTCGGGAGGCCTAAACCAGGAGTTTGAGCCTGACCCAATGGTGAAAACCTGTCTCTACTAAAAATATAAAAAGTAGCCTGATGTGTTGCAGTGAGCCAAGATCACATCACTGCACTCCAGCCTGGGTGACAGAGTCCAGAGACAGATGATCATCTGGGTCAGTTTGTGATTTCGTAACTTACTATTTGTATAGTTTTGAACAAATCATTTAATCTCTTTGATCCTCAGTTTATCAGTAAAATAGTAGTAATAATAAATAATTATAATATAAAACTCAGATAGTTTATATTATATTATATTGAGGTTAGAATTATATTATCTAACGACAAGCATAATGGCTCATGCTTGTAGTCCCAGCACTTTGGGATGCTGAGGCAGGTGGATCACCTGAAGTCAGGGGTTCAAAACCAGCTTGGCCAACATGCTGAAAGCCCCTCTCTACTAAAAACAAAAAATAGCTGGGCACGGTGGCCCATGCCTATAATCCCAGCTACCCAGGAGGGTGAGGTGGGAGAATTGCTTGAACCCAGGAGGTGAAGGCTGCAGTGAGCTGAGATCTCGCCATCCATTGCACTCCACCCTTGGTAACAAGAACGAAACTCTATCTCCAAAAAAAAAAAAAAAATTACATTATCCAAAAATGAAAGGGTACATTGAGATTCAATAAATGTTTATTGCTATTATTATTTGTATAATTATCTTCAGTTTTTAAAAATATTTATAAAGTTTATATATATCCAGATTTAAGAGCACCATTTTTATGTTTTGATAAATGTATACAAAGCTACCATAATTAAAAACAAAATATTTGCATTACCACCAAGAAATTCACTCCTACCCTTTTCTGTCAATCCCTATAGGGATATACTATTCTAATATACAATATTCTATTACAGGCATATGTTTTCTAAATTCTACTATTGAAGGGTTTGCCGATTCTTCAACTTTGTATAACATATTCTTTCGTTTCTGACTTTTTTCTCAATATATATTTCAGATCCATATACATATATTTGCATGTAATTGTAGTTTTGCTTTTTTCTTTTTACATAATTATTACCCAATAATCATTACCCAATGTATTCATTATTTTATTAATAAATATTTGTGTTATTTCCATTTTGGAGCCATTATGAAGAAAGACACTATAAGCATATTATATACACAGCTCTTGTGGACATGCGTTTTCATTTCCTTTTCATTACTCAGGATTGGAGTGGAATTGCTGCATATTTTATAGGAATGTTTCAAAAATTGCTTAGAACATTGCCTGGTTCCTGATCTTAGATTGAGATATTTGAGCCTTCAAGGATTGAGTATAATGTTGTAAGTCTTTCAGATAACTTTGATCAGATTGTAGAAGTTTTCTTTAAATTTTGTTTCCCAAGACTTTCAATTCTAAAAAAAAGTAAATGAATATTAAATTTTTGAAATGCATTTTCTGTATCTATTAAATTTATCATATATTTTACTGCTTTATTTTATTAATATGCTGAAATATAATTGATTTCTGGATGTTTAGTCAGCCTTGCATTTTCAGTAAAATTCTGTTCAGTCATGATATGTTATCCTTTTTATATAATGATGGTTATAATTTACTAAAATTTTGTTAGGGATTTTCACATCTGAATTCATTGGGGATATCTGTAGTGTCTTTGGTTGTGGTATTTTTAGGTTTGGTATCAGCATAAAACTCTCCTCATGATATGAGTTGGGAAATACTGCCTCCCCTTCTGCTTTATGTAAAAATTTCTATATTGTTATTATGATTGTTTTCTTAATGCCTAATATAATTCACCAATAAAGTGACCTAATGGTCTAGGTTTTATTTCAGGATGCCTTTTAATTACGAATTTAATTACTTCAATAGATGTAGAACTATTCAGATTTTTCTATATTTTCTCATGCCATATTCAGTAATTTGAATCCTTCCAGAAACTTTAATTTTACCTACATTATCAAAAAGTTTTGGCATAAGTTTGATCATGATGGTCCTTTATTATCATTTGATATCTATTACATTCTAATTATGTACTCTCTTTTATTCAAAATTTTAGTAATTTATATCTTTCTGCCTTTTTTCTCGATTGTGTGAACTAAATGTTCATCAACCATATTGCTCTTTTTAATGGAAAAGCTTTTGGTTTCATTGAATTTTCCACTATTTTTCTAGATTTCTTTTGTTGTTTGTTTCTGCTCTTAATTATATTGCTTTCTCATTTCTGCTTAAATTTGCTCTGCTTTTTATTGTGAAACATAAGGTATAAGTGCATATTTTTTATTTTAGACATTCCATCTAGCATATGAATTTAAAGTTGCAAATTTCTTTCTAAACATTGCATTAGCTGTATTTCACAAATTCGATATACAGTATTTTCATTATCAATCTGTTAAAAAAACTTTATTAATTTCCTTTGTAATTTTGACCTATCAGTTGTTTTCAAAGTATATTGCTTATTTTTTAAATATTGGTGGATTTTCTAGGCAGTCTATTCTTATTAAATTCTAATTTAATTTCACTGTGGTCAGTGAATATATCATATTGTAAAATTTTAGTTTTTTGAAATATATTAAGACTTTTTGATGACCCAGCGTACAGTTTATATTTGTGAATCATATCTTTTTGGACGAAATATTTATCATAGAATTTCTGTGTGCAATGGTCTCAAACTGTCAACTAATTCAAGCTGAGTTATTTTCATTTTCTGTATTTTTAAGGGTTTCAGTATACTCCATTACTGAGAAAGAAATGCAGAAATCTCAAATTATAATTATAAATTTATTTATGTTTCCTCTTAGACTTGACAGGTTTGATCTATTTTATCTATTTGAAGTTCTGTAATTAGGTGCATAAACATTTTAGATTATTAACTCTTTATGAATTTATTTTTTAATCCCCTTATCAAGTTTTGTATTGAACTCAGTTGATATGTTTCATCCTAAAGCCAACTTTCTCTAATATTTATATATGCATTCCAACTTTCTCTAAAAAATAATTCTTTTTATACAGTTGAGGTGTCACCATGTTGCCCAGGTTGGTCTCAATCTGGGCTCAAGCAATCCTCCCACCTTGGCCTCCCAAAGTTCTGGTATTATAGGTGTGAGGCACCGTGCCTGGCACACTCCAACTGTCTTATGACTATTATTTTTATGGTATATATTTCTTTATATTTTTCTGTCAATTCATCTGTATTTTTGTTAATATGCATTTTCTGTAGAAAATATGTATTTAGGTCTTCTCATTTCCTCTGACAATTTCTTCTTTTGATTGGAATGTTTACACTATTGACAATTAATATAACTGAAATAATGTAACTGGTTTCTTTTTATTCAATCTCTCTTTTTTTTCTCTTTTCCCACCATTTTACAATTAAATAGGTGATTTTTAAAATTCCATTTTATTTCCAGTATTAACTTATAAGCTATACCTCTTTGCTACTTTTTACAGTGCTAAGTTCTTAAAGTGGCATATAGAGAGATCATTGTGATGACAGATATGTGTATTCTTCTCAGAGTTAAGAACCTTACTCAAGCTCAGGGAATTTAAAGCTAAAGGAAGGTATAATATTTAATGAGGAGCAAGTTTTGATTTCCACTGGCTTAGGAGGACCTCTCAATGACGTATATTAAAGGTATTGGCTACCAAGTAAAATAAATATAGGTAAGAAATTTAGGACCTGGCAGGGAAACAAACGAACAATAATAGCAACAACAACAACAGTAACAGCAAAACTGGACAGGGTGCTGATTATTGTTTTAAGTCCCCTAATAGCATATATTAAATACTTGAAAGGTGCTCCCAGGGAAACTGTCCATGGCCAAATAATTATCAAAAAACGTCAGTGATGTGTCCCTGTCATATCTTACAACTTATGACTCATCAAAACTTTTCATTGTACCCAGCAACTGTTTCCCCAGCCGAGGAGCCACAGCATGAAGGCAACGGACACTTGAACACTAGGGTTCCACCAGACAGAAATAGGGAAGAGTGAGAAGGTAAAACTGCTAAAAATTTAAGACTTGAATTATATTTTGAATGTCCATCTTTCTCTCTCTGTCTCGCTCTCTCTGTCTCCTTGGTCAAATCTCACATGCAATTCAGAATTGCAGCATTAGGAAATTGAAGAGTAACACAAGTTTCATTTCTGGTATTAGACATTTTTATGATTATTTAACTCTTTCTGGTGAGAATTGCTTTTGATTAATTACTTTATGTCCTAGATGAAGGAGTGTTGGAAAAAAAATACCCTGAAGATAAATATTTTTATCCTCACTCACATAAAACACATTAACCATGATCTTTTTTACAGGATGTAAGGCTTATTCTTTAATTTGAACTTCAAATAGAGAAAGAAAAAGGCCTGTAGTTTTCTTTTTTAGTTGTGTCTCTGCCAGGTTTTGGTATCAGGATGATGTTGGTCTCATAGAAAGAGTTAGGGAGGATTCCCTCTTTTTGTACTGTTTAGAATAGTTTCAATAGGAATGGAACCAGCTCCTCTGTATACATCTGGTAGATTTTGGCTGTGAACCCGGCTGGCCCTGGACTTTTTTTGGTTGGTAGGCTATTAACTGCTGCCTCAACTTCAGACTTTGTTTTTGGTCTATTCAGGATTTCAACTTCTTCCTGGCTTAGTCTTGGGAGTGTGCAAGTGTCCAGGAATTTATCCATTTCTTCCAGATTTACTGGTTTATGTGTAGAGAACTGTTTGTAATAATCTCTGATGATAGTCTGTATTTCTGAGGAATCAGTGGTGATCTCCCCTTTACTGTTTTTATTGCATCTATTTGATTCTTCTCTCTTTTCTTATTAGTCTAGCTAGCAGGCTATCTATTTTGTGGATCTTTTCAAAAAACCAGCTTGATTTTTTGAAGGGTTTTTTGTGTCTCTATCTCCTTAAGTTCTGCTCTGATCTTAGTTATTTCTTGTCTTCTGTTTGCTTTTGAGTTTTTTTGAGCTTGCTCCTCTAGCTCTTTGAATTTTGACGATAGTCTGTCGATTTTAGATCTTTCCTTGTTTCTCATAAACTGGCCAATATCCATGATGCACACTGATGCAAAAATCTTTAATAAAATACTGGCAAACCAAATCCAACACTACATCAAAAAGCTTATCCACCACAATCAAGTAGGCTTCATACTGGGAATGTAAACCTGGTTCAACATACACAAATCTATAAATGTAATCCACCACATAAACAGAACCAAAGACAAAAACCACATGATTATCTCAAAAGATGCAAAGAAGGCCTTTGACAAAATTCAACAGCCCTTTATGCTAAAAACTCTCAATAAACTAGGTATAGATGAAACTTATCGCAAAACAATAAAAGCTATTTATGACAAACCCACAGCCAATATCATACTGAGTGGGCAAAAACTAGAAGCAGTCCCTTTAAAAACTGGCTCTAGACAACAATGCCCTCTCTCACCAATCCTATTTAACATAGTATTGGAAGTCCTAGCCAGAGCAATTAGGCAAGAGAAAGAAATAAAGGGCATTCGATTAGGAAAAGAAGTCAAATTATCCCTATTTGCAGATGACATGATTGTATATTTGGAAGACCCCATCATCTCAGCCCAAAACATCCTTAGGCTAATAAGCAATTTCACCAAAGTCTCAAGATAAAATCATTGTGCAGAAATCACAAGCATTTCTATACACTAATAACAGACAAACAGAGAGCCAAATCATGAGCAAACTCCCATTTACAATTGCTACAAAGAGAATAAAATACCTAGGAATACAACTAACAAAGGATGTAAAAGACCTCTTCAAGGAGAACTACAAACCACTCAAGGAAATAAGAGAGGACACAAACAGATGGAAAAACATTCTATGCTCATGGTTAGGAAGAAATGATATTGTGAAAATGGCCATACTGCCCAAAGTAATTTATAGATTCAATGCTGTACCCATCAAGCTACCATTCACCTTCTTCACAGAACTTGAAAAAACCACTTTAAACTTCATATGGAATGAAAAGAAAGCCCACATAGCCAAGACAGTCCTAAGCAAAAAGAACAAAGTTGGAGGCATCACACTACCTGAGTTCAGACTATACTACAAGGCTACAATAATCAAAACAGAATGGTACTGGTACCAAAACAGAGATATAGACCAATGGAACAGAACAGAGGCCTCAGAAGCAATATCACACATCTACAATCATCTGATCTTTGACAAACCTGGCAAAAACAAGCAATGGGGAAAGGATTTCCCTTTTAATAAATGGTGATGGGAAAACTAGCTAGCCATATGCAGGAAGCTGAAACTGGACCCATTCCTTACACCTTATACATAAATTAACTCCAGATGGATTAAAGATTTAAACATAAGAACCAACACCTAAAAGCCCTAGAAGAAAACCTAGGCAAAACCATTCAGGACACAGGCATAGGCAAGGACTTCATGACTAAAACACCAAAAGCAATGGCAACAAAAGACAAAATAGACAAATGGGATCTAATTAAACTTAAGAGCTTCTGCACAGCAAAAGAAACAATCATTAGAATGAACTGGCAACCAACAGAATGGGAAAATATTGTTGCAGTCTACTCATAAGACAAGGGGCTAATATCCAGAATCTACAAAAAAACTAAAGCAAATTTACAAGAAAAAAACAAACAAACACATTTAAAAGTGAGTCAAGGCGATGAACAGATACTTTTCAAAAGAAGACATTTATGAAGCCAACAAACATATGAAAAATTTCGCATCATCACTGGTCATTAGAGAAATGCAAATCAAAACTACATTGAGATACCAGCTCACGCCAATTAGAATGGCAATCATTAAAATATCTGGAGACAACAGATGCTGGAGAGGATGCAGAGAAAAGGAACACTTTTACACTGTTGGTGGGAGTGTAAATTAGTTCAACAATTATGGAAGACAGTGTGGCGATTCCTCCAGGACCTAGAAATATAAATTCCATTTGAACCAGCAATCTCATTACTGGGTATATATCCAAAGAATTATAAATCATTCTATTATAAAGACACATGCACATGTATGTTTGTTGTGCTGTTTACAATAGCAAAGACCTTGAACCAACCCAAATGCTCATCAATGATAGAATGGACAAAGAAAATGTGGCACATATACACCATGGAATACTATGCATCCATAAAAAACAATGAATTTGTGCCCTTTGTAGAGACATGGATGAATCTAGAAACCATCATTCTCAGCAAACTGACACAAGAACAGAAAACAAACCCTGCATGTTTTCACTTATAGGTGGGTGACAAACAATGAGAACACTTGGGCACAGGGACCAACACTCACTGGGACAGGTGGGGGCATGGAGGGGAGGGGAGGGAAGGGACAGTGAGGGGATGGGGAGGATGGGGAGGAATAACACCAGGAGAAATGACTGATGTAGGTGACTGATGCAGAGGGGATGGAGACAGCAAACCACCATGGCATGTATGTACCTGTGCAACAATCCTGCAAGATGCAGGATGTGCACATGTACACCAGAGCCCAAAGTACAATAATAAAAAAAAAAGAAAAAGAAAGGAATTCTGCTTTGCGAAGTCCTCCACTGCCCCTGTGTGCCAATGTATTTCATCACGTTTCTTTTAATTTTCCACCCCTGTATACATACAAAGTTACAATCTTTTCTGTTCAACCTATATTCCACTCACATGCTGCATTGCTTACTTTCATGGCAGATGTAACATTTGACATATGGCCATGGAATTCATACTCTTTAGTCCTGATTTGTTGTTCTGCTGAAAGCCTTGACTGTTTCCCAATTCCCTAGACTAGCTGAAAGAAAAGGCCTAAGAATTTCGTACATGTTTTCTTCTTAGAGCCATATAGAACACATACTTCTGTTCCATTACTTTATCCCCAACTGGCTTTCATTTAACCCTCCCAGACTTATTGCAACTCCTGAATAGAGAGCATTTCTATGTTAGTATGGGTCCTCAGAAGCAGATGCCAAGGTGTGATAAAATACACAAAACTTTATTAGAGGAGACACTGTGAGAGAAAATTGAGAAAGCAGCTGGGGAAGATCAAGAGAGCTGTCACACTGCAATGCAAGTCTGAGCCTAAGTGAAGAAGAGAGGGAGGGAAGGTTGGGTGAAAGTTTCTACTCTGTCTGTCCTGTAGTTTAGAGCAGCTTAAGCAATGCCATCAGGGAATTCTGTAGCCAGTTAGTCAGTAGAGCGGAGGTATCCCTTGTCTTACAGGACCATCAGTACCTCAGCAGAGCACAGTCATTGACTAGAAGGAACCTATAGGAACATGACTTCAGCATAAGTTTGCTGATGTATGTCTGGGCCCAATGCTGAGACCCTTAGTCAATGAGATGTTTTGTAGTTGGAAGGCTTAGAGGCACAATTCCTAATGCTATCTTCTACATCCTTTTTCCAGAAAAGGAAAGCGATTTTGAATAAGGAGGTATACAATGTTGATACTATTCTCTTTTCACTAAAGTCTCTGCTTGAACCATTTAAGTGATCATAAATGGAAGATGAATACAGGCCTAGGATTAGTGATCAATCTATATCTGGTGAAAAGAAGTGATAGTATTTTCAGAGTAAAATTAGAAAAATAAAGGAAAGCATCATCCAAAGTATTTTTAAATGCTCCTAAAGTCATTTCAAACCACAAATAAATTAATGTCATATATCTGCTCTAATTAAACCTAGCTTTCTAAAATATCAACATTAAGATAAATAGGAACAATTATTCATTTTGTTTTGCTTTGCTTAATTATGTGTTGTAGGTTTGAACCCATTTTTCATTATAAATGTTCAGTGTTTCAGACACATTCTGCTTAATATAGGCTTATATGAGTAACATGGGATCCTAACCATCATTTATGACATTTATGACATTGCTTCTATAGGAAATTAATTCAAAGTTCCAAGTGATGAATTTATAAATGAGCTTTTGGGATACAACCTATGTGCAAATTGGTGATGTCTTATATCTTTCACAAGCATGCTATGTGATCTTTGCAAAATGTTTCCACCTCTGTTAATTGAGCTATAACACTCTGGAGTAGGGAAGTAAGCAATAATTGTCTTTTATTTCTTTTTTCTTTTCCTAAAATTCACATCTTGGTACCCAGAAACCCCTCCCACGGCTTTCCTCATTTGTTTTAGCCACCACCCCCAGTTTAAACTTAAACATACATGTTCTGGAGCAAAAGTTATTTTTATTGATTGAAATCAGAAGAGTAATTAACTTTGAAGAAGGAGTACTGACTGGGAGGAGACATGAGAGGGCTTCCTGGGATGTTGGCAATGTTCTGTATCTGTATCAGTTCACGGTTACACAGGAGCATATAAATGTAATAATCATCAGTTGACCTCTCCATTTGTGTGGTTTATGTAATTATACTTGAATTAATTCTTTTAAAAACTTAACTGTTCTAAACTTAATTAGGAACTCTATAGAATGATCAAAGAAAATAATTATTTATAGTTAGTTAATTTTATCCCAGCTATAACATATCTATATTTTAATCAACACAACTGTTAACTTTACCCCAAGACATTCATATAGAGTGATGCTAATGTTTACAATTTTAAGTGCTGGTGATTGGTCGAAGGATTTACATTTTAAAATGATTATTTTCACATGTTTCAAATCAGCTGACTGTCCTTTCCAGGGCACTCATCCGGACTGAGGTTGTTGCAATACTAAAGTTGTTGAAGTTGACATTGCCAGCAAAGGAAATAATAGTGAGTAGATTTAGAAGGAAGGAAGGAAGAAAGGAAGGAAGGAAGGAGGAAGAAGGAAGGAAGGAAGGAAGGAAGGAAGGAAGGAAGGAAAACTGTTTGTTAAGGGTTTTAGGAGAAAAATATAGTTGAAGAAAGTTAACATTGCCTCAAATTGAAAGGATTAGAGAAAAAGGCATTAGATAAGATCTTATCACTTTTAAGGTAGAAGTTGATTTCAGAAGCTGGTGATAACTCTTGACTTTTGACTTTCTCTCTTCCAAAAGGCACACATACAGAGGCATCATTTTGCATACAATTACAAATATATTCATAGAGCACTTATAGCCCATCGACGAGCCACTGAAGGTTTTGTGGAAATCTTACAAAAACTTCTCTTCTAGAAAGACCCTTTGATATCCAAAATGTGCTGGATACGGTGTTGTACAAACCAGAAGTTCATGCCCACATGAAGTTTACCAGTAATCTTAGGGATAAGACACACACTCCCATGAAACTATTGTAAATGATTGGCACAGACCACAAGAGATTATTCTGTTTTTAGGCTGAAAACAAAAAGTATTTACAAGACTTTTTCAATAGTTTACCTGTGTTTTGTATGGTATACTTCTTATGTTTCTATTTTTTTGTATTATGATTTCATCAGAGGTTATTTTTTCAGTGTTCATATAGATTAGAATTTACCTACAATGGGTACATGAGAAACAGATTCACAGAATGCAAAGTTCTTGGTTTATAGTTAAAAAATGTTTACAATGTGGGCTTGCAATATCTCAAAGTCTGTTTCTTTTTCTCCTCATTTTCAAGCAGAATAAAAAGTGAATAGACTATTACATCTTCTCAAAGGCCCTACAAGTGAGCAAGATGAGCATAAGAACATTAGAACTCTAATTCTAAAGACTGAATAATTGAATGCTTTTTAGGTTGGTAGTCATGTAAAGCAGATTGTACAGAGTGAAGTAGTTAGAAAGGAGGGTAGAAGAATATTCACAATCACCTCTCTCTTACCTCCACAATCATTAATTACCATTATCTTTTCTTTTCCTGTCCTCCTCTACCCAAAATATTTGTAATTAATCTGTGAGTCCTTCTTCCCGAGGACAAAATTAAGGACAGAATTTATATTTTTTTCTGATAGCATAGAAACTACCTTATTTCTTTTGTTTTTTTCATTTGGAGTGGTAGAGGAAGTAGAAATAAGAATAGAAATTATCTGACTTTTGTCTCTATCAGAGAAAAATTTAAATAAAAAATAAAAATTTGTAGAAGTATTAAATGTGTAAACATGTATACATACACACCTACTCAGTTAATATGTGTATATATCTATATACATAGATATATACACATATAAATTTTATCTAGAAAAAAATGATTTGCACACATTTCATTGCAGCACAGTTTACAATAGCAAAGACCTGGACCCAACCCAAATGCCCATCAATGATATACTGGACAGGGAAAATGTGGTACATATACACCATGGAATATTATGCAGCCATCAAAAATGATGAGTTCACGTCCTTTGCAGGGACATGAATGAACCCGGAAACCATCATTCTCAGCAAACTGACACAAGAACAGAAAACCAAACACCGCATGTTCTCACTCATAGGCAGATGTTGAACAATGAGAACACATGGACACAGGGAGGGGAGCATCACACACTGGGGTCTGTTGGGAAAATAGGGGAGGGACAGCGGGAGGTGGGGAGTTGGGGAGAGATAGCATGGGGAGAAATGCCAGATATAGGTGATGGGGAGGAAGACAGCAAATCACACTGCCATGTGTGTACCTATGCAACAATCTTGCATGTTCTTCACATGTACCCCAAAACCTAAAATGCAATAAAAAAATTAAAAAAATTTAAAAAAGTGATTTTTGACTTGATTTATTCCAGAAATTAAAGGATAGAATATTACTGGCTGAAAATAATTCAGAACATAACAGCTTAAGTATGACCCAAATGCCCTGAAGACAGCAACATTCAGCATTTTAATACTGTATTTGACATGAGAGCCTCAGTATGACATGAAGTAAAAAAGAGCTTACCATCTTCTGATCTATAATAAACACTTTAAAAGATGCGCATAGGTTTACAAAGTTAATTAAAATGCCTTAGAAATAACAATCACATCATTACAAGTATCATATGTTTTGGACAAAAGCACAAACTATATATGGCACTCTCCAAGAACCCAGACTAGCCATTCATGAAAGACAGTAACTGAAGTCATTCTGTTTGATATCTTTTTCTCTTCTTAATACTCACCAAACACATCCTCCCTATCTAATATAAATGTATGTGTATGTACATACATATATATAGTCCTTCCCACTAAAATAAAAGCACAGGAAGGGCAAATATTGTCTTTGTCTTTTGTTGCCCTATCTTTATAGTAGCTAGCACAGATTACTTGGACATAATAAATGCTCAGTTAAAATGTTCTGTATGCCAACTCATCACATTCTATCTTTCTGTTATAACAAATGACCACAAACATAATTAAACATCATGACTTTATTATTTCACAATTTTTCTTTTTCTTTCTTTTCTTTTTTTTTTTTTTGAGACGGAGTCTCACTCTGTCGCACAGGCTGGATTGCAGTGGCACAATCTTGGTTCACTGCAACCCCTGCCTTCCAGGTTCAAGCAATTCTCTGCCTCAGCCTCCCGAGTTGCTGGGATTACAGACACCCAAGACGATGCCCAGATAATTTCTGTATTTTTAGTAGAGGCAGGGTTTCACCATCTTGGCCAGGCTGGTCTTGAACTCCTGACCTCGTGATCTACCCACCTTGGCCTCCCAAAGTGCTGGGATCCACTATTTCACAATATCTATAAGTCAGGAGTTCAGGCACAACGTGTCATAGCTGGCTCCCTGCTCTAGATTTCATGGGTCAAAATCAAGATGTTATTTTCCAAGAGTGCTGAGGAAGAATCCCCTTATAAGCTCATTCGTATTCTTGGTAGAATTCAGTTACTTGTGGCTGTAAGATAGAAGTTCCCATATCCTTGCTGTCTCTAGGTCAGGGTTCATTTGCGGCTTCCAGAAGCCACCTGTATTCTTTAGTACTTGGCCCCTTTACCCAGTCTTCAAATCTAGCAACAGTAAGTGAAATCTTTTTCAAATTTTGAACCTCCATGACATTACCCTCTACCTTGTGTCGTCTCTGTTTTTCTATCCTTCCACTTCTCCCTGACGAAACTCCTACATTTCTCTTCTGCTTTTAAGTCCTTTGCGTTGGATCTAGCAGAATAATCCAGGATAATTTTCCTTTTTGTAAGGTCAGCTAATTAGTAATCTTAATTCTATTTCCAAAGCCCTTTTTTTGTAGTACCTAGATTCACGTTTGTTCAAATCACTAGGGAATGGCAATCTTCAAAACACATCTTTAGAATTCTATTACAGTCTTAAAAAAAGAGAATGTGTATGAATTACTCAAGGTTTTTGGCTCATTGGAGAGAAGACACAATATAAACATTAGTTATAATTACTATCACACATAAACTTTGTGTTGTGGTAGGCATGAAAATGAGTAGGCAGGTAGTTATTTCCATATGCATTTTTAATTCAAACATTTTAAGGTAAGTCTCCTGCAAGTTTCCTCGAGTAGGTTGATTTGAGGAAAATGTTATGGGAATGGTTATCATATTTTATAGCAGGTGCAACTAAGATCCCAGTGAAAACAGAAGAATATCAAGTAAAGCCAATTAACATGGAAAAAAATACATAGCCCTGGAATTGCATTTTCACTGTTAACTTTTTCTGTGTGTTTTTACTGATATTCTCAAATAAAACAAACATTTCTTGTTTGGAAAGGAAGTTTCACTGAGAAAAAGAAAGAAGAAAGGCAGAGAGATAAGAATACTTGGAGGTTAGGTGGAATAGAAACTCCAAGAAAGAATTAAAGAAAATAGATGTGAACATGAGAACAAAAATTAGAAAAACAAATGTTGAGAAAAGAAAGTTAGATAAACATAAGGTTAAACTAGGCAGAGACTTAAGAGAAAGTACAAACTGAAAAGATCGCGGCTTTTCCCTATAGCTAAATAATTGTTTTTCTTTATTTTATAGTTTGTCCATTAAAAATGTTCAAATGGACTAGAAAAATGGTAACCATATTTGGGCATTAGTTAATAGGCTTATTTCCCTCTAGCTTTATCCTCCTTTATGCAGTTAACACTCTCATAAATAAATAAAAGGAAACATTAGTGTGGATGCTCGTAATTTGGAACTATTCTCCAAATACTTGTGACTGGCACAGGGTTATGAGTCTCCTAGATAAGAAACTTGATTTAGGTATTGAGAGAAAGGAAAGTGTTTTGCAGAGACTGCATCATACGAGGTACAATATATTGCATTGCTAACTTTTAATTTCAAGACTGCATGTGCATCCTCTCAACCTCTGGTTTACCTACAGCAGTATCTTTCCAATAGCTGTCTTCTAATTTCCCTTGGTAACTCCCCAATGCCCTACGTACTGCCCCACATCTGAAGCTAATATCATACTTATGCATTCTTAGAATTTGAATTGCCACACAGACATTCTTTGGAGACATTCCTAATGAGTTTATTATCAGTGTTCTTCCTTCATATTCCCCATGTGGGTTTTTACTGGCTTTACCCATAAATCTGATTCTTACAACAAATTCATCTTTAAGATAATCTCGTATCTATCCTTTTCACTGATTTTGCACTACCTTTCTCCTCTTCCTTTTTGTTTGGTGGATTTTATATTCCCTTTATCTTCAGTCACCTTTAAAGCAACAGAGCAAGAATGAGCACTTGAAGCTGCAGTGAACATTGCTGGTTTTTGGGACTGGGTTGTCACTGAAAAATTCAATGTAGTCTGCACAGGTGTGGCCAAGTGAACTGATGCCTGTCTGAAAGTCATCCTGCTTCTCCTGGCAGTCTCAGAACAGGCCCCACTTACTCAGTAGTCACCAAAGTAAAGGTTTAATGACAGTTTCCAACACTTGTAGACAGAAAACTGTTCAGAATCATGACGTAAAATCCTTGTAAGTGGTAGCTTTTGCATATCTCTCTTTAAAAAGAAAGTTTGGTTTTCAGTAGAGGAAATATGTAAACCACGTTATATAGCTTAAGACTAACAAACTCCTAGCAAAGACTTGGAACCAACCCAAATGCCCATCAATGATAGACTGGATAAAGAAAATGTGGCATATATACACCATGGAATGCTATGCAGCTATAAAAAGGATGAGTTTGTGTTTTTTGCAGGGACATGGATAAAACTGGAAACTATCATTCTCAGCAAACTGACACAAGAACAGAAAACCAAACACTGCATGTTCTCATTCATAAGTGAGTGTTGAACAATGAGAACACATGGACACAGGGAAGGGAACATCACACACAAAGGCATATCAGGGGGTGAGTGACTAGGAGAAGGATAGCAGGGAATGGGGGGCTAGGGGAGGAATAGCATTAGGAGAAATACATAATGCAGATGATGGGGTGACGGATGCAGCAAACCACTATGGCACATGTATATTTACGTAACAAACCTGAATGTTCTGCACGTGTACACCAGAACTTAAAGTATAATAATAATAAAAGCCTAATAAACTCCATTATTCTTTCTTGTTTGAATGGTTACAATGACCCCTGAGTCATTCCTCAGTCACAAAATTAAAGGCTATTATGATCCAGACACATTCAAACATGTTTCAAAACCCATTCATTTCTTTGCTGAGTGTATTTTTCCTATTAGTTTTTACATACCAAATGTAATGGCCATTTTAAAATTGATTTACAACTTTGCATTTGATTTTAGCAGTATTTTATTTTTGTTTGTTTATTGTTGGCACTTAAAGATTATTCTCTGGCTAAAAATATTTGACTTCCCACTTATAACAACAACAAAAAATATTTCCTTCTTGGTCCAGCTTTCATGGCCTCACAAAATTTGTATCCATCCTGCTTGTCCAAACATGAGGGCACCATCTTTCCCCAAAATATTCTGTTACAATTGAAAATTCTATCTATTAAAGACTGTGTTTTTGTTGTTGTTGTTGTTGTTGTTGAGACAGTCTTGATCTGTTGCCCAGGCTGAAGTGCTCTGGTGTGATCTTGGCTCACTACAGCCTTCTCCTCCCAGGTTCAAGCAACTCCCCTGCCTCAGCCTCCCAAGGAGCTGGGACTACAGTTACATGCCACCATGCCCAGCTAATTTTTGTATTTTCAGTAGATACGGAGTTTCACCATCTTCTCCAGGCTGGTCTTGAACTCCTGATCTCAGGTGATCCACCAGCCTTGACCTCCCAAAGTACTGAGATTACATACGTGAGCCACCATGCCAGGCCTATTGAAGGTTTAAGTGTAAGATGTAAAACTGCAAAACTGCTAGAAGAAAATATGGAGGAAAAAGACCCTCCTGAAATTGTTCTAGGCAATAATTTTTTGTATATGACTCCAAAAGTACAGGCATAGATAGCAAAAGCAGACAAATGAGATTGCATCCAACTAGTTTCCGCACAGCAAAGGAAACAGCAGAATGAAGAGACAACCTACAGAATGGGGGAAAATATTTGCAAACCATACGTCTGATAAGGGATTAATATTCAAAATATGTAAGGAACTCAAACAACAGTAAAAAATATCAAGGGCAAAAATTTGCATAGACATTTCTCAAAAAAAAAAAAATGGTCTGCAATTGGTGAACAAATATATTGAAAACTGCTCAACATTACCAGTCATCAGGGAAATGCAAGTCAAAACTACAAGGAGATATTATCTCACACTTGTTAGGATGGCTGTTATCAGAAAAGGGGAGAAATGTTGGTAAGGGTGTGAAGCAAAAGAAACCTTTGTAGACTCTTGGTAGAAATGTAAATTGGTATAGTCATTATGGAAAACAGTATGGTAGTTTCTCAAAAATTAAAAATAGAACAACTATATGAAATAGCAATCCCACTTCTGGGCATATTTTCAAAGGAAATAAAACAAGAATGTTGAAAAGATATCTGCATTCCCATGTTTCTTGCAGCATTATTCACAATAGCAAAGATATATAATCAACCTAAGTATCCACCAACAGATGAATATATAGAGTGGAATATATATATATATATATGCAATGAAATATTATTCAGCCTTAAGTGAGGAAATCCTGTCATTTGCAACATGAATGAATGTGAAGGACATTATGCTAAGTGAAATAAGACAGGCACAGGAAGACAAATGCTTCAGTCTTTCTTATATGTGGAATCTAAAAGAGTAAAACTCATAGAAGTCTAAAATACAATGGTAGTTGCTAGGGCAGAATAGGGGAAAACAGTGAAATACTAGCCAAAGTTGAAGTCGTGGTTTTATAGAAGAAACAGTTCTAGAGATTCTGCTGTACAGCATAGTACGTATAGTTAACAGTACTGTTTCATATATTAAAAATTCTGCTGAGGTTAAATCTTATGTTGAAAGTGTTATTACCATAAAACAATAATAATGAAAACTAAAAAGGATGGGAGAATACAGGTGATGGATATATTTATGACATAGATTGTGGTGATAGCTTCATTGTTATACTTATCTTGAAAGTCAAGCTGTATATATTAAATATGTATAGCTTTTTGTATGTCGATCACATCTCAAAGGTGCTTTTAAAAGTGATTATACTTAATGCTTTGTGAAAAACTTATTAAAAGATAACACACTTTGGATTTTCTCCTTAACACTTTGAATGTAGTGCTACAATAGTTCTTGCCTCGGTAGGCCTAAATGCTGTACTTTTTTTAGTGAAGTTAATGGAATGTAAGCAGTTAAAAGAAAGAATCATCCAATAATACTGCTTTTATACGGGAATTTTTTAATTTTGAAAATTTTAATCTTTATTAACATAACTGTGCTATTTCACGTGTTATGAGATGCAGAAAATGGGCACCAAGAAAGAACTGGGCAAACAAGATTTATTGGAAGTGACTGAGTATCTTTAAAGGATAAAGGAGGAGGGAAGCAGGCTTGGAAAGAGCCCAGACAATAATGCAAGTCTGACATCTGTGAGTAAAGGAGAGCAAGAAAGAATTGTAAAGAAATGCCACTGAACCACAATGTTAGGGTGCCAGGGAATCCTCAAACTAAAGTTACTTGCTAAAGAAATTCCACAGGGAGCAGAGTAGCCCTATTTCTGCTCTTCGGTCACTGGCTACAAGCACCTCAGAGGAAACTTCCATGGAGGACTTGAAAGTCTAGCAGCTAAAGGCTGTTAATCAGCTTTGCAACCCACAGCAGGTTTATTTAAAGGGACAATACAGTGAAAAACCCTCAAGGTTACCATAGTAGCTCAGCAAAAAATCTCAAATAGCATATTTATGCAAAGGACATATAAAGCAAAACAAATATATAATATTTTAGGTATTATTATGTGACTTCTCCATAGTCTTTAATTTTCCCTTTTACTCTTTAACTCCACTCTACTTTTCTGCCAGGCTTTATTAGAACTGAGCCATCTTTCCTGAAGTTTCTTAATCACTATTAGGTTTATTACATTCATATGGTAAAATCAAATGTAACGTATCTCTGAAGTGGTAGTAATAAGAAAATGTATACTGATTTATGCCAGCAACAAACTGTTTGTCTGGAAAAGTTATGTATAAAAACAGTTTTAAATTAAAATACTTTGCCTCAGAATTTTTTTTTATTTTAAATTTTGATGGATACATAGTAGATATAAGAGGTATTTTGATACAGGCATACAATGCATAATAATTATGCCAGGGTAAATGGAACATCCCTCCCCTCAAGAATTTATCCTTTCTTTGTGTTTCAAAGAATTCAATTATACTCTTTTAATTACTTTAAAATGTACAATAAATTGTTGCTGACTGTAGTCATCCTGTTTTGCTATCAAATATTATATTTTATTCATTCTTTATTTTTGTAACTATTAACCATCCTACGTCCCCACTGCTTCCCACTACCCTTCCCAGCCTCTGGAAACCATCATTCTACTCTCTATCTCCATGAGTTCAATTGTTTTAATTTGCAGCAAACACAAATAAGTGAGAATATGCAAAGCATTTCTTTCTCTGCCTGGCTTATTTCACTTAACATAATTACGTTCAGTTCTACCCATGTTGTTGCAAATGACAGGGTCACATTTTTTACAATTGAAGAGTATTCCATTGTGTATAAGTATCACATTTTCTTTATCCAGTTATCTGTTGAGGAATAAACATGGAAGTGCAAGACATCTCTTTCATATACTGATTTCCTTTCTTTTGGGTTTATACTCAGCAGTGGGATTTCTGGATCATATGGCTGCTAATTTTTTAGGTTTTAAGGAAGCTTTAAACTATTCTATATTGTGGTTGTACTAATTTATATTCCCACCAACAGTGTATAGGGTTCCTTTCACATCCTCATCAGAATTTGTTATTGTCTGACTTTTAGATTTAAGCCATTTTAACTGAGGTGAGATCATACCTCATTATGGTTTTGACTTGCCTTTCTCTGATGATCAGTGATGTTGGACATCTTTTCACATAGCTGTTTGCCACTTGAATGTCTTCTGAGAAATGTCTGTTCAAATCCTGCCTATTTGCAAATGGAATTATTAGATATTTTCTTATAGGGTGGTTTGAACTCTTTATCTATTAAACCCTTGTCAGATGGATAGTTTGCAAATACCTTCTACCATTCTCTGGGGTGTCTCTTTACTTTGCTCTACAGAAGCTTTTTAAACTAACGTGATCCCATTTGGTCATTATTGCTTTGGTGATCTGTGCTTATAGGCGTATTACCCAAGAAATATTTTCCCAGTGCAATGTTTTCCCAATGGAGAAACACTGGAGAATCCTTCCAATGTTTTCTTGTAGTAGCTTCATAGTTTGAGGTCTTAGATTTAAGTCTTTAATCCATTTTGATTTGATTTTTGGACACAGCAAGAGATAGGGGTCTAGGATTCTTTCATTCTTCTGAATATGGTCATCCATTTTTCCCAGCATCACTTATTGAAGAGACTGTTATTTCCCCAATGTATGTTCTTGACACCTTTGTTGAAAATCAGTTTATTACAGATGTATGGAATTATTTCTGGGTTCTCTATTCTGTCATATTGATATATGTGTCTGTTTTCATGCCACTGCCATGCTGTTTTGGTTACTCATAGCTCTGTAGTATAATTTGAAGTCTGGTAATGTGATTCCTCTGCTTTTGTTCTTTTTGCTTAGGATAGCTTTGGCTATTTTGGGTCTTTTGTGGTTCCATGTAAATTTTAGGATTTTTTCTGTTTCTGTGCAGAATACCATTGGTATTTTGATAGGGATTGCACTGAATCTTTAGATTACTTTGGGAAGTATACAAACTTTAACAATATTGATTCTGCAATCCATGAACATAAAACATCTTCTATTTCTTTGTGTCATCTTCAATTTCTTTCAGCAATGTTTTATAGATTTCATTGTAGAGATCTTTCAATTATTTGGATAAGTTTATTCCCAGGTATTTTATTTTATTTGTAGCCATTATAAATGGAATTAATTTCTTGATTTCTTTTTTAGATTGTTTGATAATGGCATATAAAAAGATGATTGACTTTTGTATGTTGATTTTGTATCCTGCAACTTTACTGTATTTGTCAGTTCTAATGGTGTTTTGGTGGATTCTTTAGGTTTTTCCAAACATAAGACTATATCATTTGCAAACAAAAATAATTTGCCCTCTTTATTTCCAATTTAAATGCCTTTTATTTCATTCTCTTACCTGAATGATCTAGCTAGGACTTCTAGTACTATGTTGAATAAACAGTGGTAAAATTACACTCCCTTGCCTTGTTTCAAATATAAGAGAAAAGGCTTTCAGTTTTTCCTCATTTAGTCTGACACTGTGTTTTGAAGGTTTTTATCATGAAGGGATGTTGAATTTTATCAAATGCTTTTTCAGCACTAATTGAAATGACCATTTTTTTTTTTGTCCTTCATTCTGTTGATGATGTAGCACATTGCCTTGCACTTGTTAAATCATCCTTGCATCCCTGGGATGAATCCCACATGGTCATGATAAATTATCTTTTCAATGTGTTATTGAATTTAGTTTGCTAGTATTTTGTTGAGAGCATTTGCATCAGTGTTATTCAGGGATATTGGCCTGTAGTTTTATTTATTTATTTTTTTGATGTGTCTTTGACTGATTTTGTTATCAAGGTAATACTGGTCCTGCAGAAGGAGTTTGGAAGTATTCCTCTCACTACATTTTCTGAAATAGTTTGAGTAGAATTTGTATTAGTTCTTCTTTAAATGTTTCATAAAATTCAGCAGTGAAGACTTTGGGTCCTGGGCTTTTCTTTGATGGGAGATTTTTGCTACAGCTTCAATTTCATTACTTGCTATTGATCTGTTCACATTTTAGATTTCTTCATGGTTCAATCTTGGTAAGTTTTATGTGTCTAAGAATTTATTCATCACTTCTAGGTTTTCCAATATATTGGCATACAGTTGCTTATAATGGCCTCTAATGATACTCTGAATTTATGTGGTATTAGTTGTAATATGTCCTTTTCGAGCTCTGATTTTATTTATTTGGGTCTTTAATCCATTTTGCTTAGTTGTCAATTTTGTTTATTTTTTTCAAATTACCAATTTTTAATTTTGTTGATTTTGTGGTATTATTTTCTTTGTTTTAATTTTATTTGTTTCTACTCTGATATTTATTACTATTATTTTCTTCTACTAATTTTGGCTTTGGTTTGCTGTTGCTTTTCTAGTTCGTTAAGATGAATCGGCAGGTTGTTTATTGTGAAGTTCTCTACGTTTTTGATGTAGGCATTAATTGCTAGAAACTTACTTCTTAGTACTGCTTTCCCTGTATCTCACAGGTTTTAATATGTTGTGTTTCCATTTTCATTTGTTTTGATAACTTTTTTCATTTATTCTTAACTTATTCATTGACCCACCTGTCATTCAGGGCATATTATTTAATTTCCATGTGTTTGTATAACTTTGAAAGTTCCTGATTATTGATTTCTAGTTTTATTCTACTGTGGTCAGAGAAGAGTCTTGATGAGAATTTCTTTCTTTCTTTCTTTCTTTCTTTCTTTTTTTTTTTTTTTTAATGTTTTAAGACTTGTTTTGTGACCAGCATATAACCTACACTTGAGAATGATTCATTTGCTGAGTAGAAGAATTTGTATTCTACAGCCATTGGATCAAATGTTCTATAAATATCTATTAGGTCCATTTGGTCTATGGAGTACATTAAGTCTGAGGTTTCTTTGTCGATTTGCTGTCTGAATTATCTGCCTAATGCTGTAAGTCAGGTGTTAACATCTCCAAATATTTTTGTATTGGGTTCTCTTTCTCTTTTTTAAAAAAATAAACCATTTTTTATTATTTTATTTTTTTGAGCCAAGGTCTTACTCCATCACTCAGGCTGGAGTGTAGTGGCACAAACATGATTCAATAGAGTTTTAACAGCCACGGCTCAAGCAATCATTCAATCTAAGCCTCCTGAGTAGCTTAGACTACAAGCATGTGTCACCAGGCTAGTTTTAAAAATTTTTTGTAGACACAGGTATTGCCATGTTGCCCAGGTTGGTCTTAAACTCCTGGGCTCAAGTAATCTTCCCAAATCAGTCTCTGAAATTGTTGGGATTAGAAGCATGACGCACCACACCACATGAGCTATCTCATTCTTTAGCTCTAAGAATATTTGCTTTATGTATCTGTCTGCTTCAGTGTTGGGTGCATGTACATTTATAATTACTATATAATTACTTGTTAAATTCACTTATTTATCATTATATGATAACCTATGTCTCTTGTAGTTTACACTTTTTGTCTTGAAATCTATTTTGTCTAATATAAGTATAGCTACTCCTGCTGTTTTTGGTTTCTATTTTCATGGATCTTTCTATCACTTTATTTTTAGTCTATGTATGTATGTCTTTATAAGTAAAGTATGTTTCTGTCAGCAAGAGATCATTGGGTTTTCTTTTTTTTATCCATTCAACTACTCTATGTCTTTTGATTGAAGAATTCAGTCCATTTACATTCAATGATTAGTTATTAATGATTAGTAAGAACTTCTCCTACCAATTTATTTGTTTTCTGTTGTTTTGTGACTTTCTCTTCCTTCTTTCCTTACTTCCTGTCTTTCTTTAGTGAAAGTAACTTTCTTAGGTGGTATGTTTTAATTTCTTGCCTTTTATTTTTTGTGTGTTTGTTGTGTGTGTTTTGATTTGAAGTTACTATGAAGCTTGCAAATACTATCTTATTACCCATTATTTTAAGCTGATGAAAACTTTACATTGACTGCACAAATTAACAAACAAGCAAGGAGAAAACTAATAAAAACTCTATGCTTTAATTCCTTCTCCCACTTTTTAACTTTTTTCTATTTACATCTTATTATACTGTCTGCATGTTTTAAAGATGTTGTAGTTATTACTTTTGATTGGTTCATCTTTTAGTTTTTCTATTTAAGATATGAGTAGTTTACATACCACAATTGCAGTGTTATGATATTCTTCATTTTCTCTACAGTTACCATTGACATTGGGTTTTGTACCTTCAGAAAATTTCTTATTAGTCATTAATGTCATTTTCTTTCAGATTGAAGAACCCACTTTAGCATTTCTTGGAGGACAGATCTAATGTTGACAAAATGCCTCAGCTTTTGTTTGTCTAAGAAAGTCTTTTTTTTTCTCTCCTTATGTTTGTAGGATATTTTCACTGGATATGCTATTTTAGGATAAAAAAAATTTTCTGCTTCAACATTTTAAATATGTCATATCACTCTTTCCCAGCCTGTAAGGTTTCCCCTGAGAAGTCCTGCTGCCATATGTATTGAAGCTCCTTTGTTTGTTATTTGCTACTTTTCTCTTGCTGTTTTTAGGATCCTTTCTTTATCCTTGTCTTTGAGAGTTTTATTATTAAATGTCCTGAGGTAGCATTCTTTGGGTTAAATCTGCTTGGTATTCTATAACCTCCTTGTAATTGAATATTGACATCTTTCCATAGAGTGGGAAGTTCTCTGCTATTATCCCTTTGAATAAACTTTCTACCCTGGTTTCTGTCTCTACCTCTTAGATTTGTCCTTTTGAGGGTATTTTCTAACTCATGTAAATGTGCTTTATTTTTTTTTATTTTCGCTTTTGTCTCCTCTGTGATTTTTCATATAGCCTGTCTTCACACTTACTAATTATTTCTTCTGCTTGCTCAATTCTGCCATTAAGAGACTGATGTATTCTTTAGTATGTCATACAAACTTTTCAACTCCAGAATTTCTGCCTGTTTTTCTTTTAATAATTTCACATCAAACTATACTATAAGGCTACAGTAATCAAAACAGCATGGTACTGGTACCAAAACAGAGATATAGACCAATGGAACAGAACAGAGGCGTCTGAGGCAACACAACATATCTACAACCATCCGATCTTTGACAAACCTGATAAAAACAAGCAATGGGGAAAGGATTCCCTGTTTAATAAATGGTGTTGGGAAAACTGGCTAGCCATATGCAGAAAGCAGAAACTGGACCCCTTCCTGACAGCTTACACTAAAATTAACTCCAGATGGATTAAAGACTTAAACATAAGACCTAACACCATAAAAACCCTAGAAGAAAATCTAGGCAAAACCATTCAGGACATAGGCATAGGCAAGGACTTCATGACCAAAACACCAAAAGCATCGGCAACAAAAGCCAAAATAGACAAATGGGACCTAATCAAACTCCACAGCTTCTGCACAGCAAAAGAAACAGTCAATAGAGTGAATCGGCAACCAACAGAATGGGAAAAAATTTTTGCAGCCTACCCATCTGACAAAGGGCTGATATCCAGAATTTACAACGAACTAAAACAGATTTACAAGAAAAAAACAAACAAACCCATTCAAAAATGGGCGAAGGATATGAACAGATACTTTACAAAAGAAGACATACATGAGGCCAACAAGCATATGAAAAAATGCTCATCATCACTGGTCATTAGAGAAATGCAAATCAAAACTACATTGGGATACCATCTCATGCCAGTTAGAACGGCGATCATTAAAAAATCTGGAGACAAGATACTTGGAGAGGATGTGGAGAAATAGGAACACTTTTACAGTGTTGGTGGGAGTGTAAATTTGTTCAACCATTGTGGAAGACAGTATGGCGATTCCTCAAGGACCTAGAAATAGAAATTCCATTTGACCCAGCAATCCCATTACTGTTTATATATCCAAAGGATTATAAATTGTTCTACTACAAGGACACATGCACACGAATGTTCATAGCAGCACAGTTTACAATAGCAAAGACCTGGAACCAACCCAAATGCCCATTGATGATAGACTGGACAGGGAAAATGTAGCACATATACACCATAGAATATTATGCAGCCATCAAAAACGATGAGTTCGCGTCCTTTGTAGGGACATGGATGAACCTGGAAACCATCATTCTCAGCAAACTGACACAAGAACACAAAATCAAACATCGCATGTTCTCACTCATAGGCGGGTGTTGAACAATGGGAACACATGGACACAGGGAGGGGAGCACTATACACTGGGGTCTGTTGGGGGGCAGTGGGGGGAACATTGGGGGGTGGGGAGTTGGGGAGAGATAGCATGGGGAGAAATGCCACATATAGGTGAAGAGGAGGAAGGCAGCAAATCACACTGCCATGTATACACCTACGCAACACTCTTGCATGTTTTTCACATGTACCCCAAAACCTAAAATCCAATAATAATAATAATAATAATTTCAATCGCTTTGTCAAATCTATCTCTGATAGGATTTTGAATTCCTTCTGTGTTATCTTGGATTTCATTGAGTTTCCTCAAAACAGTTATTTTTAATTCTCTGCCTGAAACATTACATACCTATGTCTCTCCAGAATTGGACACTGATTTCTTACTTAGTTCATTTGGTGAGGTCATAATTTCCCAGATGATCCTGATGCTTATAGATATTCATCAGTGACTGGGCATTGAAGAGGTAGGTATTTACGGCAGACTTCACAATCTGGGTTCACTTTTACCAATCCTCCTTGGGGAAAGTTTTCAGGTATTTGTGGGGACTTGGATGTTTTGATCTGAATATTTAATCACTGCAGCCATATCTGCTTTAGGTGGCACTTCAAACTCTGTAATGCTGTGGCTCTTGAAGACTTGTAGAAGTACTGCCTTGGTGGTCTTGGATAAGATCCAGGAGAATTCTCTAGATTAACAGGCAGAGACTCTTGTTCTTTTCCCTTACTTCTCCCAAACAAATCTCTCTCTCTCTCTCTCTCTCTCCCCCCCCCCCCCCCCCCCCCTCTCTCTCTCTCTCTCTCTCTCTCTCTCCCCTGAGCTGCCTAGGGCTTTGGTAGGGGTGACACAAGCACCCCTGTAGCCACCACCAATGGAACCACACTGGGTAAAACCTGAAACCGGCATAGTACTGTTTCATCTAAGCCCTGCAGTGACCACTACCTGTCTACTCATTGTGTTTCCCCAAGGCTCAAGGAGTCTACAATCAGAAGGTAGCAAATCTACTCAGACCTGTTTCCCTCCCTTCAGGTGGCGAGTTACCCTAGCCCCCAGCAGGTCTGGAAGAAGTTGCTATCTGGGAGCCAGGGTCTAGAATCAGAAACCTTAGCAATATACCTGTTATTCTTTTCTACTCTGACTGACCTGACACTTAAGCCACAAGAGAAAGTCCTTACTACTTCTCTCTCCTTTCCTCAAGCAAATGATTCTTTCTTCATCACCACCACCGCCCCAGGTCCATTATGAGTACTGCCTGGCTACCCCTGATATTCACTCAAAACCCAGGGGCTCTTCAGTTAATTTGTGGTGAGTGCTGTCATTTCTGAGTCTCTCCCTGAAGGGCAGTGGGCTCCGCTTTGGCCAAGAACAGGTCCAGAAATGCCATGCAGGAGCCAAGACCTGGAATCCGTGATCCCAGGTTCCTGCTTGGTGCTCTACACTACTGTGGATGAGCTGGTACCCAAGCAGCAAGACAAAGTCCCTGTTACTTTTCCATCTGCTTTTCTCAACAAGAAGAGGGCTCTCCCCATCAATGCTACAGCTGGAAATGTGTAGATCACATCCAAAGAATGTATGGATTTGAGTCTTACTCAGGACTCATGACAAGTACTGCTTGGCTATCACTGATTATTCTGGACCCATGGGCATTTTTGTCTGCAGGTGATGAATTCTGCCTTGACTGGGTCCTTCTCTTCAAGGCAGGGGAGTTCACTTCTGGCCCAGGGTGTATCTAGAAACGCTGTCTAGGAGCCAGGGCCTGGAATGGGGTCCTCAGTACTCTGCTTGGTGCCCTATTCTGTTGTGGCTAAGCTGGTATTCCAGTTGCAAGACAAAATTGTCTTTACTCTCTCCTCTCCTCAATGATAGGGAAGGTGACTCTTCCAGAGCTGAGTTTCACTGCTGGAATTTGGGGAAGGATGATGCAAGCACTCCCTTGGTTATCCCAGCTGGTGTCTCACTAGGTCACATGTACCACAAGTCCACTAGCTCTGAGCCCAGCACAGCATCAGGACTTGCCCAGGAATTGCAATCCCTGTGGTCTAGATTGCCTTTCAAGTTTATTTAGAACCCCAGAATTATTTGGTCCGGGCTGGTGGGGCTGCTGGAACTCAGGTTCTGACCACTTGGTTGGATGATTTGCCTCTAGCTAGATCTGGTCTATATGCTCTTTTTGTGGCTGCCAGCTGAGTTCTGCCCCATGTTGCTTTCTGCTGTCACAGGCAGCACTGAGTTCCAATATAAAGTCCCACAATCACTATGCTCTCCCTTCCCTAAGGACACAGATTCTCTCTCCATGCTACACAGCTGCTGCCAGAGAATGAGAGAGGGGTGGGGCAGGTGATTAAAGACTGTCTTTCCTATCCTCTTTAGTGCCTCTTTGATATGATGTTAAAACCAAGTACTGTTATCACTTCTCTGATTTTTGGTTCTTAGGAAGGTGCTTTTTGTGTGGATAATTGTTCAATTTGGCATTCCTGCAGAGGGTGAAGGAACAATCACTAGAGGATTCTATTTGGCTATCTTGCTCTGCCGCCCTTCTAAAATACATTTTAAATATTATTTGAGAAAATATTTTATGTAGATAGAACATATAAAATGTATTTTATTAAGAACTCTTTTCATAAAATTCTTTCCCACTGCATTATCTTTTGTAACCAGAGATTGCAATTAGTTGTGTTCGCCTTTCTGTGTGCCAATATACTTTAGTCATCTGAAAAATATATTAATTGAAACCATCCTTTTCTTGGGGTTGCACTACTGTCCAATGAGCGCATAGTGAGGACAGTACTGCTAACGCCTAAACAACACACTCGCATCAACCTAAGTTTTGCTTTACGTTGGTGCAATTTTTGGAAACAACGAAAACCCTTTAATAACAATAAATTACAAATAAATTCAGGTTTTGTCTTTCATAAAAAAAATATATATACACATTAATTGAATACCTATTTTGTGCCAAGTATTCATTTATTTAGGTTAATAAGGCAATGGTAAATACTGCTCCCCGCCCCTGCCACCACACACAAGCAAATGAAAACAAAACCAAAAGAAAAACACTTCCTGTCTTCAAAAGGCTCATGGTCTGTTTTCTTCTAGTTTATGCCTATTTTTTCCCCTTACATTTATATCTGTTAGGAAAATATTTGTGGCTACTACCCTCTGCAGCTTTTCTTATTTCCTTCACCATAAATATGAAACTCCACTTTGAACCCATACCTTATTTAAATAAGAACTATCAAAGAGAGTACTGCAGATGTTTGCCGTATCTTCTGGCTGATCAGAATATTTTGTAAAATATTACTGTATTTAAATAACTCCTAATATTACAAATTTTTCCTCTCCAAAATAGGGCTTGGAAAAACTTACCTCACCAGGCTACTTCGCAGTTAAAGCACAGGTAGATGATCTAGGTTCCACTCATCAGACTTCACCTTCATTAAGACCAAAGTGAACTTGAGGAAGTAAGCTCTCCATGAAATCTCTTTTGCTAGAGAATGTGGCTGAGATGTCTGGCTTTGTTGTTTGGCGATATTTCAAGCTTTGTTTCCTGAAATAGAAAGAACATTCATGTGATGATGGCAACAATTTCTTAAGAGCTTGAGGAGGCAATGGATACCCCTTCAGCATTTTTATACTCAGCCCGTTCTTCAGCTGGTTTAGGTCATTATTATTCCTAGAAGCTTGTCTGGTACTTCTTTATCTAGCTTTCTCAATACTCTAACATGGCTTTATTAATTTTTTTTTTAGTTAAGCCTATCGTTGTATTCACTGCAGGTAGAACTCAGTCTAGAACAGATTCATTGAAGATGTCTCTACCTTACTTGTACCATGCTTTGAAACGTTTTGTCTATTTTTATTCCTCTGTGTTTTGCCAATATTCCTGTCGTTTATCTCCTAAAACCCAGAACTTTATAAAAATACATATCCACAAGCAGACTTATATGTGAATACTTCTAGAGCTCAATCCATATAGCTCTACATTGGAAACACCAAATGTCTATTAATTAATTCATGAATAGATAAACAAAGATCAGTACACCTCATAATGAAATATTACTCAGCAATAAAAAGGAACAAGGTACTAACGTTACTGGCACAAAAAGGCTACATAGTGTTTGATTCCATTTATGTTGCATTCTAGAAAATGCTAATCTATAGGAATAAAAAAATAGATGAGTGAGTCATATGGGGATAAAGATTGGGGGAGAAGAATAACTTGAAAGGAGCCATAGAGAACTTAGTGCAATAATAAAACTGTAAGGTTTTTGGTCTTGATTATGCTGGTGGCTAGACAAATGTATAGAATTGTCAAAACTCATTAAAATATACAAAGTTTGAATTTTATTATATGAAAATTAAATCTCAATGAACCTGAATTAAAATATAATAAAGCAAAACTGGATAGATTAGTATCATTCAAAGTAAGTCAAAAGTAACATATATTACCAGAATAAATGCGGATTTTTTTTTTTTTTTTTTGAGACAAGGTCTTATTCTGTCACCCAGGCTGGAGTGCAATAGCAGGATCATGACTCACTGCAGCCTCAACTAGCTGGGCTTAAGTGATACTCCCACCATAGCCTCCTGAGTATCTGGGACTACCAACATGGACCACCATGCCAGGCTAATGTTAGAAAAATTTTTTGCAGACATGAGGTCTCACTAGATCACCCAGGCTGTTTCAAACTTTTGAATTCAAAGTAATTATCCTGCCTCAGACTCCCAAAGTGGTAGGATTACAGGTGTAAGCTACCATACCCAGCCAAGAGAGACAGTCTATAATAATAAAAAGACCAATTGATGAAGAGGTCATTACAGTCCTAAATCTATATATGTCGAGTAATAGAGCTTCAAAGTACTTGAAGCAAAAACACATAGAAATGATAAAATTGAAAGGAGAAAGAAATAAATTTAAAATTATAGTTGGAGATTTCAACACTATTCTCTCAGGAGTTAATAGAAAAACAGATAAAAAGTCAGTAAGTACATCGAATGCATGACCACCACTATTAAGAAACTTAACTGACATTCAAAGAACACTACAGCTGCAACAGCAGAATAAAACTATGTTTAAATGACACATGAAACAATCACCAAGATACACCACAGTCTATCCATAAAACAAGTCTCAGTATATTTAAAAGAATTTAAATAATCTAAAATGTATTTTCTGACCATTATGGAACTAAACTAGAAATTAGGATGCAGCTACATCAGTGCTTAGGCTAGAATATATAGCATTAAAAACGTATAATAAAACACTCAAATGAATGAACTATACTTCTCTATTAAAACCTGGAAATAGAGAAGTGAAAAGACTAAATGCAAAGTAGGTTTAAGAAAGGCAATCATAAACATGATGGCACAAGTTAATAACACTGAAAACAAACAACAAAAGAGAGCGAAAATCCATGGAAATAAAATCTAGTTTTCTAAAAGAAACATAAAATTAATAATTCTCTAGTCAGACTGATCAAGTAATAATGACAAAAGACTCAAATTATAAATATCAATAATTAAAAAAACATTATTACGGATCCCACAGATAGAATAAGGAAATACTGTGATTAAAAACTGTATTGATGAAATTCATGATAGATTGAATGGATAAGAATATATGCTACTAAAGTTTATTCAGGAAGAAGTCACTTGAGTTAGTCTGATGACATTTTAAGAAACCTTGCCTTAATGAAAATTACAGGCCCAGATATCTTCACTACAAATCACTTAAATATAATACTAATTCTATATAAATGTTTCTAGAAAATAAAACAAATTAGTCCTCAACTCCTTTAAGAGGCCAGCAGTATCTTGATAACAAAAACAAAATTACAAAAAAAAAGAAAATTACAAACTAGTATACTTCATGATTAAAGATGAAAGAATCCTTAGCAAAACTAGCCGATCAAATTCAGCAATATATAAAAAGGATAATACATCTTTTAATATACGGGTTGACTAAAAGGAGACTATCCCATAAATGCCGGGTTGCTTTAATATTTTAGAATCAATTAGTAATCAATCTGTGTATTCTTTATGTTAAAGAATAAAAAGAAAAATTATATTATCTTCTCAACAGATGCACATCTGCTAATTAAAAAAATGTTTGATGTATTAATAAGAGCAATCTCATAATGATTATCAGTGGAAGTCCTACAGCTAACTAAGTAAACATGCTGATTACTAAAAAACTAAATGTGTTTGCTCTATAATCAGTAACAAAGCAACTTCTATTCAACATTATAAGTCCTAGCCAGTGTAAAAAGGCAGAGAAGTGGAAATAGACAAAGCAGAGATAGGAAAGAAAAACAGCAAAATTATCTCTTCCTAGATAAGCATAAAAAATCCTTCCTCCAAATCTCCAAAAATCTATATAAATAAGCAAATTTATCATATTTTTAGATGTAAAGTCAATGTACAAAAATCAATTACTTTTCTATATTCTCATAAGAATTGTACATGTTTCAAAAAATTGCATCAAAATATGAAATATTTAGTGATAAATTTAACAAAAATGAGAAATATCTGTGCTTAAAGCTACAAAGAATTGCTGAAATAAATCTAAGATGACTGAAGTAAATAGATTCAATAACATTAAAATGTCAATCCTCCCCATTTATTTAAAGATTCAAAGTAATCTCCAATAATATTATAGGAGGTTATTTGAAGAAACTAATCAGCTGATTTTAGAATCTAGGTGGAAATGCATAGGACTTAGAGTATACAAAACAATTTTAGATGGAACAAAATTTTAAAATATATAGAATTAATTTTAAGATTAGGAATAAGCACTGTAACCAAGGCAATGTGGTGTTTTCATAAAGGCAGACATAGAGGTGAATGGTAGAGAAAACAACAGAATCCAGAAATAGACAACACATATAAATGGTCACTTGATTTTAAGTAAAGCTGCCGAGATGTTTTATTGTAAAAAGGGTAGTTATTCAACAAATGACGCTGGAACAATAGAATATATGCAAAATAACTAAGTAAAGCAATAAATAATGATCTTAATCTCACAACATACACAGAAAGTAATTTGAAATGGATGAAAATGTAAGAACTAAAAAATGTAAAACTTATAGAAGAATTATGAAAAGAAGGTCTTTGTGATAGGGGTAGGCAAAGATTTCCTGGATAGAACAGATCAAGGAGAACTATAACATAAAAATTGAAATTGGATTTAATTAACTTGAATAACTTTTGTATTTCAAAAGACACTTATGACAATAAAAAGGCACACAACACTCTGTGGAAAACAGCTGTAAAGTTATATCTGATTAAAGACAAATCCAGAATGTATAAAATATCTTACAAGTTAATCATAATAGGACAAAATCAAACAAAAAGTGGACAAAAGCTTTATGCACTTTACCAGATGTGAAGTATGAACAAATGGCAATATTCAACATCATTTCATGTTGGATAAAGAGCCATCAGATACTTCTACATGCTCACCATGACAGCTCAAATTAAGATACTAATAATTCCAAGTGTTGACAAGAATTGAACATGAATTGATTTCTCATACACTGCTGATAGGAATACAAATCAGTATTCACTCTGGAAACAATCTAGTAATTTCTTATAAACACACCCATCCCTGTGACCTGAAAATCTCATTTCTACATATTAGCTCAAAAGACATGAAAACACATATCTATAATAAAACTCATATATGAGTGTTCATAGAAGCCTTATCCATTATAAGCAAAAACTAGAAACAAGAAAATTGTTTTTCACGTGGTAAAGGGAAAGACACATTGTGATGTATCCATGCAAGAGACTATTATTCAGCCTTAAAAAGAAACTGATATAGGAAATAAAATATGTAAACTCTAAATTAAAATTATATTCCATATGATATCATGTATATGATATTCTAAAAAAGAACAGGCTGTAGCATTAGAAGTGTATCATTTTATTATTCAAGGGCCAGGTGCAGGAAGAGGGGATTGAGTGTAAAAAGTTATAGGGGATCGCTTTTGTCATGCTAGAAATGTTCTATTTGTGATTGTGATGGTACTTACATGACTCCACACATTTGATAAACTCATGAAATTGTATATTTTAAATTGACAAATTTTACTTTATGTAAATTCTATCTGAAAAAGCAATTTAGGAAAAAATATTAATACTTTTAGCACAAAATTATCTAAATATGTTTTTACCTCCAGTAATTATTAACACAATATTAGGACCAGTCTGCATTGTTTGTAAGCTGTTTGCAGATCTTATTTATTGGGCTATGAGTAAGCTTAGATGAGAATGAAATTAGATTTCTTTTATTTTGTACTGATTAGGGATAAATTCTAGTATCTTCCTCAAAGGAGGAAACAAAATATAATGAATCAATTTTTAAGATCCTCCAGAGAGCTATCAAGTGATGCAGCTCTCTCTGAAGTCACTTAACATCTCTTCTCTACAGATGTCCATCCACTCTTTGTGCCTCTTTTCTGTATGCAAGTACACCTCTATTGCTATTTTCTTTAAAACAAAACACCTCCATCTGGGGGTTCATCAGAGGCTCTTTTCTGTCTTTTGCTGATTCCAAGCCTCCAATTTACAATGACAGAAATGTTGAAGATAACTCTGGCAGAACAAAGTTCTGGGTAGGGAAAACTCTCTGAGTCATTCTTCACTGCATGCTGCTCTGTTTTCTCTTTGCCTTTCTCCACCAAATTACTGCACTCCATTCAGTGCTTTCTCAACTGAGTCCTGTGTCAGCAACTTTCTGCAGCTGCAAGAGCAGCTGCTGCTTCCACCTCCCTCTCCTCACTAGTGACTGTCATCATGTCCAGCCAAAAAAAATACAAATTCTTTCCAAAGTTTCTGTCCTTGACTCAGTGTGATGTAGTTCTAGAAATTCTAGAAATGGCTTCAGATGTCTTTAAAGAGGAATGCTCCGAAGGAGTATCTTCTTAGTAGCGATGATATTTATAACAGCACTGGATTCTGGCAAAACACTTTTACCTACTTAGAATCATTTTGTCTTCTAAACACACCATGGAGTGGATATTATCACTATTTTTACATGAACAAGTAAACTCAAGCATTAACAGGATTAAATGACCTGCAGTAAATAGCATAGCTAGGATAAATGTCGGCCACCATGTTCTTCCAGTAGCCTACATTGCCTCTGGTGATGGTTAGAAATTGTCACAGTCTCAGTTCAGAAGTGTGTTGAGAAGTTCTATCGATGCTCCAATTTTTTATGTCTTAAAGCTTATTCAATACTAAGATTTCAGTTTCAGAAGGAGTTCTGGGTTTATGAAAGATCAGAATGCCATCCCATGCCAGAATGTGTTTCCAAATGGTTGAAAGAACCAAGGTAAAAGGTAACCACTTCTCCACTCATGCCTTCTTCCTTGACTGCAATCTTTTTTCACTCATTTCTCAGGCTTTACTATTTATCCCTTTTCTTAACCTTTCTAATCTCTTCATAGGAAAATCAGAAATCACACTGATTAGACCAAAATTTTTTCTAGACCAAGACTCTGGCCCTGACAGAATAATACCCAAACATAATTTATTATATATTATATATTTTGCAAAATCTAAATATATCATCAAACATATTTAGCTTCCATAAATTACATGATGGTATTATTAACATGATCATCAATCAGAGATCTGCATTCCTAATGATAAAACTGATGTCTGGGTGCTATTTCACCTGTTTACAGATTATGGTGATGGCAGATAAGATAATTAAGTATTTGTAATTCTCATTCAAATTTCCTTGCCTACAGGCTTATAAAATGATATCTCTCCCAAATATTTCACAGGGATTGTGAAAACCATATGAACCATAAGCTCACATATATGATAGTACTTTGGAAAGCTATTAAGCATTATGCAAATGTAAGGTAGCATTCTTAGTAGTGATAGTACCTTGATAATCTGTTATTCATCATTTCATCTATATTCTTCCAAAGGCTATCTATACATGAGGCTGTACAAACTCCTTGAATTAGTACAGAATATTGAAGCACATTTATTATCCTTTGCCTCTCTACGTCAAGCCTCAGTGGAGGCTCCTTGGAGCTATTCAAATTTTCAGCTACTTACTGGATCTACTTTTGTCCTATCAGCTCTCTGACTTCATTGCACCAGACTATAGGATAGCATATCCTTAAAGTCCTCTTACATGATTTGCAAGAGCCACTCCTTTCACATTTCTGCCCCTTGGCTTTTACCATAAGATATAAGACTTCCTAGTCCAGATTCTCTGAGTCCAAATACCATTTTTTTTGTGCTTCCTTCTGAATTTCTTCTTTTATCTGCCTACTTGACCCTGTCAGTTCCTCTGATTATAACCACACTTTGGAATAAGGAAATGATAAATTTGGCATTTTTTTGCACCTATATAGAAGCAAAAGAGATCCACACTTCTCAGATTTTTCATAAACCAATTATGTACAAACAATAAGAACTAATTCTAATTCTGTTCTGCTTCACAACCTGGCAGGCAAGTAACAATTCAAAATGGTCCAAATACCTAACAGTTGCTAAAAGTTCACATACATTTTCAGCTACATGCCTTTTATCTTTTTTTGACACCTTCTATAAGTACTCATAATATTTTTACTGAATTCACCCTCTCCTTAGTAGAATACATAAGTGATACCCTTACTGGTCTGAGTAGATCTAAAGGTGAGAGATAATTAATGTTGCTTTCCATACTAAGTTTATCAATATTGTTATTCACAATTTGGCTTTTAGTTCTAATCTAGCAAATTGCAGATTTACATTTTTCTACATCTATGCCTCAAATCTGTACTCAGATTGCTGACAATAAATCACGAGTCACCAACAGCAACCACTTTCTAGGCTTTGCAATAGCCAGATGTCTTCCCTCAGTTGGTCAGCTCAAGCTGGTACTTCTATCAACAACTTTCATGGACCTGTCCTGGCAGGTGAACAAGAAGAGGTGTTGGTCTGACGATGAGGGAGACAATTATCAGATCACAGCAGGTGGAATATATCTCCATCGTCCACTCAATCATCTTTGTAATATGTTCATTTCTTTGAAAACCACCCACAAAGTTGATATTAGTCTGACTCTTTCTATAAAACATCAGTTTTTGAGGTGGAGAGAGGCACAAAATATGGTTTATTTATCCTAAGTGGCTCCTGTGTATAGTGTCTGGGTAATCTGCTTCAGCACTGATTTCAAGTGTCAAGCTCATGTTCCAATCAAGACACCCACTAAAAGGAGACTTTAACCAGTCCCTTAACTTCTTTATCTTTGATATTTGAAAATAATAATAAAAGAACTTTGTAAAAATTGTAAAAACTTAATGTGTGATTTTTTTAAGTGTCTTGAATTGTGAAAACCTATAGAGCTTGACTTCATATTAAATACAGTGTCCTTTGAGGAAAATTCAGTTCATTACTTCTATAGAATTGACACATTTTAAATTTTTCATCAAATTCACACATGTAAGTTAAGAATTTTGATAGTTAAGATGAAAAAGTAAAATCAGTAGATAAGTCTGTCATTTTGTGCTGAGGTTATAAGAAAATACACATTTTGTCTCTTCCCACTGGGGTTTAATTTTTATGTATCTCCTATCTTAATCACCATGACACAGGCTTGAATTTATGCAAATGATTACCATAAATCATTTTCTTCATGGTGATTCTCATATTTCAAGAATTAATTAGTTATACTATAGGGAAACTTTAATGTTTAATTAATAGGAGAAATTTAAGTGATCTTAATTGAGCAGAAAAGAATTTTTCTTCCAAAAGTTTATTCAGAATCCAGAGATTTACATAAAAATAGAAATGCTATGTAACACATATGGCTATCAAAAACTACTAGATTTTGTTGTTGTTTCAATGTGCCAATGCGTGGCCTAATTCTAAGTAAATGATGAATAGGTGAATACCAACATTTTATGGCATTTACATAAGTAAAATTCTCTCCTGATATTAAATAGGTCGTCAGCATCTAACTCTCATTTGTCACCACCCTCCAACACAAAGTTGCTCTCAATAACCTCTTGAAATGTTTAATTCCTTTTCAACTTTCCTAATCTGGCAAAACAGCACACCAAGCACATCTTTAATTTACCACCTTTCCCTACTACATACAGAAAGTTCTGAGGTGTCTGGAATGGTTTAGCATACTAGGAGTGACATGTAATAAAATTAGTTGGGGAAAGATCTATTAGTAAGCTGGAGATGATAAGGTATAAAGAAAAGATTTCAGAGTACAGGCCAGACACAAAAGTCAGTTTCTTAGAAGTGAAAGATGTGCTTCACCTCTAGTAGATCAAATAAAAAGTCATTATCCATTCTTTCTTCCTCATTAACCCCAGATCATTTCATAGAGTTTAAGACAATTATTTTGTTTTGGTTGATTTGGCTGTTTGAAGGCAAGTAAAGAGTAACTAAGTCCAGGTGTGGTGATTCATGCCTGTAATCTCGGCCTCTTTGGGAGGCCAAGGTGAGTGGATAACCTGAGGTCAGGAGTTTGAGACCACCCTGGCCAATATGGAGAAACCCTGTCTCTACTAAAAATACAAAAATTAGCCAGGCATGGTGGTGCATGCCTATAGTCCCAAGTACTCGGAAGGCTGAGGCAGAATTGCTTGAACCTGGAAGGTGGAGGTTGCAGTGAGCTGAGATTGCACCATTGCATTCCAGCAACAAGAGCAAAACTCTGTCTCAAACAAAATAAAACAAAACAAAACAAGAATAAGACTGTAAAATACATCAAATTTAGTGCAAACTAAGTCCCATTGTAACCTTCAATTACATGATGCCTAATCTTATATGTCGATTTAGCTAGACCACAGTGCCCAAATAGTTAAATATTATTCTGGATGCTTTTGTGAAGATGTTTTGGGGTGAGCTTAACATTTAACTCTGTGGACTTGAGTAAAGCAGGTTGGCGTCCTAATGTGGTTGGACCACATTCAATCAGTTGAAGGCTTGACTAGAACAAAAAGACAGGCCCTCCACCAGTAGGAGAAAATTCTCCAACTGACTGCTTTTATACTTGAGCTGAAACATCAGCTCTTTCTGGGTATTGGGCTGACAGGCCTTTGGATTGGAATTGCACCATAGGCACTCCATTGGCTCTGCTGGATTTGCTGAATATGAGACTTGGCAGCTTTCATAATCACGAGTCAATTCCTTTTGGTGAATGTCTTTATGCATACATGTGTGTATGTGCATGTGTGTGTGTGTGTGTGCGCGCACGTGCACGTGTGTATTCTATTGGTTATGATTCTCTGAAGAACCCTAATACAAATGAGAACACAATACCTTGAGCTGCTGACTCTTTAGAGTCATACTTAAAATACTTACTTCTATTTATTTATGGACAACAGAGTGTATTTTGAGTATTCAAAATGGTAGTATTATTTTAACACTACATGTAATTATATCTATTCAGGATAAAGATGTCTTGCAATGGCATACTTCTTTGTTTGAAACCAGAATGACAGACTGTAACCTGACCAAAGACTCCTTTCCATGGTAAGAAAACAATATTGAATATAAACTAAATAATGCCATCTGCAAATGTAATCATAAAGTGTGAGTAAAGAGAGAAAGATCAAAAGAAAAACCTCAGAAGAAGGGATGCTGCTAGGACCCTTGTTCATCAGACAGCCATGATCCCAACACCCACTCATACACACACACACACACACACAAAAAAATAAAATAATAAAATTTTAATGTACTGAGTGGATGGGTCACACTTAGATGATTTCAAAGTCACACTTACCTTAAAGTTTGTTTATGTACTGATGAATTTTATTTTTATTTTATTATTGATAATGTTATCTTAGTCTTTAGTTATGCTATTATACTTTATTATATAATCAAAGCAATTTATACCAGAACTATTTGTTTTAGCATTTGTTTTATGTGTTGCCTATATATTCTTTTATAGAACTTTGAATATTAAGTTTTTCAAAAAACACTATTGTAATAGTGGTTTTGTACTGTGTTAATTGTGTTGATCTGAAAGTGAATTTCTCGGAATTCCCTTTCCTATATCATTCTGAGCTAGTATTAACCACTAGGAAATTTGCATGAGATCTGGAAGGCAGAAGTAAAGGTTAATATAGCATTCTTTTACCACAACAGTGCATTCTCAATGCTTGCTAATATGCTGGGACCCCTTGGTGTCGGGTAGCAGCTGAGCCTCACTTCCTCTATTTCTCTTTATATATTCTTCTTCAGACTCTCTAAGTGCTGGACCAGATGCACTTATAGTAACTTGGAGAAGGGTACAGCTTCTTCTGCAGGTCACTCACACTGTCAAGGTTAAAGGTAGACAAAGATGAGGACTTCAGTCTATACATATGGGTTCCAATTGATCCTCACAAATTCTAGTCTGTCCTCATTTCTCATTTCATGTTCAGTATTTTTTTCCCAGCTGCTAACCCTGCTGTATATAGAGAATCTAGGCCCACCACCAGGTGCACCTTTCATGAATATCTTCAACAACTTCCAAAATCCTGTCCCTTGTAATCTGTTATTCCATATAACTCATAATAGCGATATGCTTCCCTAATTGAAACTTAAGTGACACAAGTGTTTTCTCTCTATACATGTTGGAATCAAATATGTTTTATTCACTTTCACATTTAGGAGGTTCTCAGAGAGTAACTGAATTCTGTGTCTGTTTGTTTATGAATTCCAATTTTAAAATGTGAGTATCCACAGGATTATAAAATAAACACAAACACTTCTACAACATGGAATATTTGTTGGTATAAATAAAAAGTCCCATATTTTGGTTAAAAAAGAAATTGTCTGCATGAAAATAAACACATGGGTTGACTAAAACCCTACAAATAATTTAATCTAAACCATCCATTTATGGTTGAAGAAGCAAAGGACTAGATACCTGTGATTGCAAAATAATGTTGTAGCAGAGCTGGGACCAAAGTACACTCCAGCTTAATTTCCTCTCTCTTCCTACCTTCTTTACTCTTATTATCAGGTTTTGGGGAAAACCATAGGGAGTCTCAGTTGACCTCAAATTTACTAAGATTCGAAAGAGGGAGAAGACATTCAAACATGCTAATATGACAAAAGGCGGCATTAATACAGTATAGTACCTGTTGTAAGGAAGATTACAATTTCACTATAGTCTTACCTGGTCAGATCATATTTGTGCATTTGAGCACCTAAAAGATCCTAGGTAATTTATAAAGAAGGTGAACAGATTTATATGGGTGTTTAACACTATGACAAGCAAAGCCTAGAGAATCAGGGTTATTTTAACTGAAGAAGGGAAGAAATGGCAGATATAAATATAACCTAATATTTGAAGAACTTCCACAGAGAAAAATTAAATTTATTATGTGCACTCTTTTAGAGTATAAATAAGATAAATGGTTAGATATTATAGAAGCTGCTTAATATTTCAAAATACTTTTTTTTTTAAATAGGGAATTTCCAAGCTAAATAGATTGTCATATAATGCAGTGAGCGTCCAATCAATGGAAGACTTCAGAGGCTTTGATGAAAACCTGTCAGGTAGTTTTTGTAAAGAATTCCCAATGGAGTGGACGTTAGAATTAATGACTTCTAAGACTCTTCCTATTTCTCTGCAGCTGTGAGTCTATTATTTGAATGACAACATTATAGGAATAAAGTAACAACCTCAATTATGTGAAAGTTATATTTCTGCTATAACATGTAAAAGCTGCATTTTATCTTTCATATTTAGTCCTAAAATACGAACAACTCCCTTGAATGCTTGTTTTTTCTAGAATGAGCTAGATTTAATCTAGATAAGTATATGTGGTGGAATAAAATTCAGAAAGTCAGGAGGAAGGTACAATATAAGTTTTTACGACACAAGGGGTAAGATCCCCAGATACTCAGTGATAAATACACTCTGGCTTGTGCCAAAGGACCCTGTTCACAGGCCAGAATGCTGGCTGTGAGCCACTAAGATGACACTCAAGTTGATCCCCAGAGAGTAATAATAGAGCTTTTGCTGTATTATCTGAACAAGACGCCAGACCAAGGAAAGGGGAGGGGGAGTTCTTATCAGTGGCAGCTCAGCAAGCTGGGCTATTGGCATGGATTGTTTTACCATGGCAGTCACAGACAATAGAAGCAGGCCAAGAAACATCTTTTTTTATCCAGAAGTTGACACAGAGGATGTTGTTGAACTTAAAAATCTTCAACAAAGAGAGGTAAAGAGAAAAGATATTTCATGGGACCTGACAACGATGCCTTTTAAAGAAGAAAACTAAGTAATCTTGTTTGACTTTTTTTTAATTAAAATGTTGTCCTCCTCGAAATGCACAGCAACACTGGCAGATTCACAGCATAGGGCTAGAACAAAAGGCTTCCCCTGTGCACACAAGGAAGGCACACATGAAGTTAGCCTGGGGCTTTCTCTGAGAGGAAATAAAGTAAAGGAATCTTGAGTGGTTGTTGGGAAAGAAAAAAAATTGCTAAAAACAGAATCTGATAAACAATTATAAGACTTAGAGTCAAAAGGGATCTTTGTTGCTATCTAGGGAAGCCTGGCAAATATAGCAGCACTTTTCAATCCCTGTGGATGTTATTAAAAATAGTTAATTAAGCTACAGTCCTCACTAACCGTGTCAGAATCTGATACTCAGACAGGTTTGGAAATCTATAATCTAGAGCACCACAGAATATTCACCACACTTCTGCCCTGATACTTGTACTGCCGTAACCGCTTTGGATTTCTACCCTGGCATTTCTTTAATAATCAGGTCCAGTAGTTAATGATAATTATTGTTAGTAGTATAGCTATGTCTTCCTATTTAATAATCAAAACAGTCCTGAAAGATAACTCTAATCTCATTTTCTGTATCAGAAAACCAAAGTGGCGGGTCATTTTCCAGCCCCCAGAGCTGCTAAATGACATACTCGAAATTGTAACACAGAGATGGTGCCTTAGCTCACATTTGAGCTCACTATACCATACAGTAATAGATTGAACCAACCACATAGAATACCCGATATTAAATTTTTCAACTTACAAAAGTTATGATTTATATCATTTAATTCGAAAAGTTTGAAGTCTCAAAAGAAAAAGACAAGGCACTGTATAAGAAATTACAGTGAAAAAATAAAGCTGCATGAACATTATGTTTTACAAATTAATCTTTTTCTTTCAGTGCCTTCAAATTTGATGATACTAGAAATAAATTTTTTCTGCTAAATATTGATGGGAAATTCATTGATTAACTGACATCTTTCTGCTTGTGTTACTTAAGGATGGGTCAGAAGCCTGGGGCCTTCACTAAGTCACAACAAGCTGGATGCCCAGGGAACACCATTTTAGGAGGTACTGAATCTCTGGTGCCAAACTGGCACTTGCATTTTTTGAAGGTAAATGTCTTCTTACATTTACACCCTAGATGCCTCTTTTGCTCAATCTAGTATTGGCTTCACACTTCATTTTTATTTCTATTCCACTTTTGTTAACTCTATGCCCAAACTATACAAAGCAGGTAATAATAATCATGAGAATCAAACCCAAGAAAGCAAGAATTCTTTGTGAATAACTCAAAATATCTCTTACACTGCTTTGGGGAGAAAATACAAAGATTGAGCAGAGAAAAATAAAGAATGTATATTTAAAATAGAAAAAAAAAATTATTTAAAAAGTGGTTAAAGTTTCAACACTATGCTTACTGTCCATCAAGGCTATTTAGAATTGTATTTTCTTCATGCCATAGTGACACTTCGGTTATTATAACCATGGCCATCCACTTTCTATTTGCTTTATGAACTGAGAACTTTCCCTATGCCCCAAATCATGCATGCACAAAAAGATGACATGATTTACTAATCACATAAAAGAGACATGTGTTTTTTAGAAGGAGGCAATCATAGAATCCTAGCATACCAGAATGGAGAATGAAAAAGGTCCTTAGAAGCCACCTGAGACTCAGGGAGGAACACATTTTCTACTCAGCCCCCTTTCATAGAAGACAATCTTGCCTCTGTTTAACGTATCTTTAAAAAAGAGAACAAATCCTCTGTCAGACATCTTTACCAATGTCAGAGAGTGTTCCTACTAGAGTGCTCTCTTCTCCTTAGTCAAAATCTTCCTTTTGCAGGTATTTTTTAAAATCTTGCTCAGTGTCATCTAGCAACATAAAGCTATTATCCTTTCTTTTCAAAAATTAGTTCTCAAATATTGAGATAGACTTTTATATTTGTTATAATTATCCACATTCCACAGTCCAGGCTCTTCCAATAAGCTGGACCAAACCAAGACCTGTTTCTCTGAAAGTATCCCATTGTGCAGTGTGTTTTTAGAACAGTTAGTTAGAAACAAATGTTCATTCCCACTAGCTTTCTTCAATATAGTACTGGAAGCTCTAACTAGGTATGCAAATTAGAAGAAAATAAGACTATTTCTATTTGCATTTGCCATGATTTTCTACATAAAATCTCAAAAACTTTACAAAAGCTCTTAAACTAATAAACAAATTCAATAAGGTAGGCGGTTACAAGTTTAGCACACAAAAATCAATCACAGTTCTGTATACTAACAATGAATATGCAGAAACTGAAATTTAAAATACAATGACAATTATAATTCCTCTGAATAAAATAATTTTGTATATACTTAAAATAGGATTTTGTTTGCTAAAAATTACAAAATACTGATGAGAAAAATCAAAGACCTAAATAAATGGAAATACATACAATGTATGTGGATTGGAAGACACAAAAAGATGAAAATGTCATTTTTCCCCAAATTGATTTATAAGTTTAATTCACTGCCTATCAAAATCTCAACAGGGTATTTTTGTAAGCATAAGCTTATTCTAAAGACACAAGTCATAGGATGGCTAAAGAAAGTTTCACAAAGTAGAATAAACAGGAGGGATTATTCTACTCCATAGGCTTAGTATATACCTATGGTGAGCAAGATAGTATGGTATTGACAGAGGAATGGACACATAGGTTAACTGAACACACAGTGAACTAAAAAAACAGACCTACACAGATACACTCAAATGATGTTTTATAAAGGTAAAAAAGTAACTCAGTGAAGGAAGGACAGACTTTTCAAAAAAAGATGCTAGAGCTATGGAATATCCATAGGCAAATAAGAAAAGAAAAGAATCTCCAACTATATCTTACTCTTTACATAAAAATTAATTCAAATGAATCACAAACATAGATATAAAATATAACTTGACAAAAATTTTAGGAAAAAACATAGGATAAAATCTCTAGAATGAAGAGCTATCAAATATTGTTCTACTAGGCACCAAAAATAGAATCCATCAAAGTAAAAAAAATATGAATTGGACCTCAACAGAAAAAAAAATTTCCTCTGTGAAAGCCCACGGGAAAATGATGAAAAACCAAACTACAGATGGAGAGAAATGTTTGCAAACCACATATCTAACAAAGGACTAGTATTTAAAATATGTAAATAATTCACAGTACCCAACAGTTAAACAAACAAACAAGCAATTCAATTATAAAATGAGCAAAATACCTTTTACTGAAGATGTACAGAAGAGAATATACAGATAATTATATGGTTTGGCTGTGTCCCCACCCAAATCTCATCTTGACTTGTAGTTTTCATAATCCCCATGTGTCATGGGAGGAACTCAATGGGAGGTAATTTAATCACGGGGGCCGTTATCTTCATGTTGTTATCATGATAGTGAGCAACTTCTCATGAGATCTGATTGTTTTATAAGGGGCTTTTCCCTGCTTTTGCTGGGCACTTTTCCTTCCTGCTGCCATGAGAAGAAAGACATGTTTGCTCCATTATTATCAGTTTCCTGAGGCCTCCCCAGCCATGCCGAACTGAGAGCCAAACCTCTCCTTTACAAATTACTCAGTTCTGGGTATGTCTTTATTAGCAGTGTGAAAATGGACCAATATAGTTAAGTTTGTATGAGAAGTGGGGTGCTGCTCTAAAGATACCTGAAAATGTGCAAGTGACTTTGGAACTGGGTAACAGGCAGAGGTTGAAACTGTTTGGAGGGCTCAGAAGAAGACAGAAAAATGTGAGAAAGTTTGAAACTTCCTTGTGACTTCGAGGGCTCAGAACACAGGAAGATGTGGGAAAATTTGGAACTTCCTAGAGATTTATTGAATGGCTTCGACTGAAATGCTGATAGTGATATGGACAAAAAAGTCTAGAATGAGGTGATCTCAGATGGAGATGAAGAAATTGTTGGGAACTGGAGCTAAGGTACTCTTTTTATGCTTTATCAAAGAGACAGGCAATATTTTGCCTCTGTCTCAAAGTCCCTGTGAATCTCTGAATTGAGAGAGATCATTTAGGTTATCTGGCAAAAGAAATTTCTAAGTGACAAAGCATTCACAAGGAAGCAGAGCATAAAAGTTTGGAAAATTTACAGGTTGATGATGCAACAGAAAAGAAAAACTCATTTTCTGAGGAGAAATTCAAGCATACTTAAATTTGCATAAGTAACAAGGAGCCAAATGTTAAACTGCAAGACAATGGGAAAAATGTCTCCAATGCCTGTCTGAGACCTTCCCATCACAGGCCCAGAGACTTAGGAGGGGAAAATGGTTTCACGGGCTGGATGCAGGCCCCCCACTGCCAGGCACAGGGCCCCCCTGCTCTGTGTAGCCTCAGGACATGGTACTCTGCATCCCACCTGCCTCAGACCCAGCCATGGCTAGAAGGGGCCAAGATATAGCTCAGGCTGTGGCTTCAGAGGCAATGCTTTGACAGCTTCCATGTGGTATTGAGCCTGTGGATGTACAGAAGTCAAGAACTGAGATTTGGGAACCTCAGCCTAGATTTCAGAGGATGTATGGAAATGCCTGGATATTCAAGCAGAAGTTTGCTGCAGAAGTGGAGCATTCATAGAGAACCTTTGCTAGGGCAGTGCAAAAGGGAATTGTGGGGTTGGAGCCCCTACAGAGAGTCCCCACTGGGGCACTGCCTAATGGAGCTGTGAGAAGAGGGCCACCATCCTATAGACCCCAGAATGGTAGAGTCCCCAAACAGCTTGCACTATACACCTGGAAAAACCATAGACACTCAATGCTAGCTGTGAAGGAAGCTGGGAGACTGTACCCTGCAAAGCCATAGAGGCAGAGCTGGCCAAGGCCATAGGAATCCACCTCTTGCATCAGCAAGACCCGAATGTGAAACATGGAGCCAAAGGAGATTATTCTGGAGCTTTAAGAATTAATAACTACCCTCTTGCCTTTCAAACTTGCATGGGCCCTGTAGCCTTTTTGTTTTGGCCAATTTCTCCCACTTGGAACAGATATATTTACCCAATGCCTGTATCCTGTTGTATCTAGGAAGTAACTAACTTGCTTTTGATTTTAAAAACTCATAGGTGGAAGGAACGTGCCTTGTCTCAGATGAGACTTCGTACTTGAATGTTTGAGTTAATGCCTGAATGAGTTAAGACTTTGGGAAACTGTTGGATGGGCATGATTGTCTTCTGAAATGTGAGTACATGAGATGTGGAAGACACCAGGGGCAGAATTACGATTTGGATGTGTCCCCATCCAAATCTCATCTTGAATTATAGTTCCTATAATCTCCACATGTTGTCCATGAGACACCTGATGGAAGGTAATTGAATAATGGGGGCAGTTACCCTCATACTATTCTTGCTATAGTGAGTGAGTTCTCATGAGATCTGGCGGTTTTACAAGGGGCTTTTCCCTCTTTTTCACTGGGCACTTCTCCTTGCTGCTGCCATGTAAAGAAAAACGTGTTTGCTTCCCCTTCTGCCATGATTGTAAGTTTCCTGAGGCCTCCCTATTATGCTGAACTGTGAGCCAATTAAACTTCTTTCTTTTATAAATTACTCAGTCCCACTTATATCTTTATTGGCAGTGTGAGAATGGACTAATTCATATGGCATATAAGCACATGAAAAGATATTCAACATAATCAACTGTGTTCAACCATCACAGAAACAAATTAAAAACACAATGAGATATCACTACACAATGATCAGAATGGCTAAAACACAAAGAAGTGACAACTCCAAATGCTGGCAGGGATTCAGAAAAACTGGATCAGTCCTACATTATGGAGGATAATTTAAAATGTGACAGCCATTCCGGAAAACAGCTTCACAGTATCTTATAAAACCTAGCATGAAATTACCATATGACCCAGCAATTGCACTCTTGGGAATCTATCCTAGAGAAATGAAAACTTTATTTTCTTAAGAAGACCCCCAAAAAACAAATGTTCAAAACAGCTTTCTTTGTTATAGCCAAAAACTGGAACTCATCTAGATACTCTGTAATAGGTGAATGTTTAAAGAAACTGTGGGTCATACATACCATCGAATTCATCAACCAAAAAGAATGACCTATTGGTGAAATTGTTGGGTCTGACTTGCAGACCCTGACCCAGCGATGGATAAACAAATGCACTCAAACACAGATATCGAGTTAAAGAGCAGACTAGGGGACCAGACCACTCACGGACACCAAGGAGAGTGCGGTAAAGAGTCAGCAGCCATGGCCCCCCACAAGCTGGTCCCATGGACCTTGGAACTTTATTTAGTACAGATTTAATGACAAAAGCCTGAAGCAAACACCATTTGTGGATAATTAACATTGCCGACCCCCGAGTAGAGAGCAATCATGCACCTGTGGAAAATCAAAGATCCGTCTTAGTACCACATGAATCAACCAGCTCTTTAGACAAACTTCCCTACATTCCCTTGTTATCTGCTCTATACTCTGAGCTCAAGGTAAGGGGATTAGGCCGCCTTCAGCCATAAACTTCTCCCGAGGCTTTTGGAAAAAACTCCCAGCCTTCCAAGAAGGCTTGCGTCCTTTTCCTACAATTTCTTTCACCATCCTGACTGAACTCCTACACGAAAGCAAGAACTTGAATGGATCTCAAGGAATTTATGCTAAGTAAAAAATTCCTGTCTCAAAAAGTGATAGACAGTATGATTCCATTTTACAACATTTTTGAAATGATATCTTTTTAAAAAAAATTTACTTTAAGTTCTGGGATACATGTGCAGAACATTCAGGTTTGTTACACAGGTATACATTTACTGTGGTAGTTTGCTATACCTATCAATCAACCCATCATTTAGGTTTTAAGACTCGCATGTATTAGGTATTTGTCCTAATGCCCTCCCTCCCCTTGCTCCCTCACCCTAACAGACTCTGATGTGTGATGCTCCCTTCCCTGTGTCCATATGTTCTCATTGTTCAACTCCCACTGAGTGAGAACATGCAGCATTTGGTTTTCTGTTCCTGTGTTAGTTTGCTGAGAATGATGGCTTCCAGCTTCATCCATGTCCCTGCAAAGAACATAAACTCATTCTTTTTTTATGGCTGCATAGTATTCCATGGTGCATATGTGCCACATTTTCTTTATCCAGTACCATGTTTTAAAGCAAGGGTAGATTAATGGTTGCTGGAGTTTGGGGACTGGAGACAGGGCACAGGAGGGAGGGAGGTGTGGTTCTAAAAGGGGCAACACAAGGGGCTCTTTATGGTGTTGGAACTGCAGTGACTTGACTGTGGTGGTGGTGGATACACAAGTCTTCATAGACGTCAAAATTTGATGGTACTTATTACATACACATACCTGAGTACAGATATAACTGGGGAAATCTGAGTAAGATCTGAATATAGTTTGGTTGTGATATTATAATTTTTAAATTGTTACTATCATGGGAAATTGTCCTATGTTTTTTCAAGAGCCTTTCTTTTCTCAGCTTTCTTTCAGTCCCTGAATATATCAGAGAGTTTCAACCAGGGACTAATTTTTGCCATATTGAAGTTTCTAGACTCTAAGAAAGAAAGCAAATGCCTTCTTACTTAACATGCTAGCAATAGCAGCATAGGAAAGTCCTAGCTAGAGCAACAGTGAAACAATAACTAGTAATTACCTTATTGCAGGCTATGGGGATTGACATTAAAAACACAGAAACCCAAATCCTCAAATCCAGGGTTTTCTTGAAAATTAATGTAGGACTTTTCAAAAGGTAAGAATCTCTTTTATGCGAAGTGAACAAAAAAAAAGCCTTATTTTTATATGTGCATAATTCATGCTGTGTGGATCTAATTTTTATTGCAAAAAATGAGATGCCCTTATGCAAAAGAACAAGTTATTTTTTTATTTGTAAAATGTGTGGAATCTCAAGCACAAGCTATGGCAATAGCATGGAAAAGGTTTCTCTTATGAAATTAAAATCTTACTAAAAGGGTCCTGAGGGATGGGTGAAGATGCAGAAGGTTAGTTAAGGCAGGTTAGTTAGATTTCTCTATTAGTCTTTCTTAAATGTGTATAAATGTAAGGGGTATAAATACAGTTTTGTTACATGAATATATTGTGTAGTGTTGAAGGCTTGGCTTGTAGTGGTACCAGTGCCTAAATAATGTACATTGTACCTGTTAAGTAATTTCTGATCCCTCACCCACTCTCATATTCCCACCCTCTGAGTCCAAAGACTATAACCAACTAGCAGAGAACAACAGGAAGGTAAGATGGTAGCCTCCCTATGGAGTCAAATAGGTATTTTGGAACCAAAAAAGTGAGGCAAGATGCTTATAAAGTTGTGGCTGCTCTTGGTGGAAAAAGTAGAGAAAACTATCTGTTCAAAAATGGACCAAGCTATAAATCTTAGAAGCAAATTGGCACCTCTGCATGTCCCTCTGCATGCAATGCTTTGTACAATGCACTGGTTTAAAATTTCTTGCATTTTAAAATTTATCTTTCATTGCTTTTGACAAATTTCTTGATATCCTGTTGTTCTTAACTATATGAAGGGGATTTTGTCTGCATTTAGGCCTGAGTTTTTAAGAGAGAGAGAGAGAGAGAGCAATGTCCTTAGGGAAGAGCCAGTGACAACGGATTCTAATAAAATGCCCAAGAGAAAGATACATCTCACAGAAAAGAAGGATTGGGGCCTCTTCTGGAGCCAGAGCTCTCCATTTGCTAAGCTTTGAAGCTCACATGATTTTATCCCTAAGTCTACAGTTTTTTTCACCCCTCTTGCCTTTTACTCCCAAAATCTATTGCTAATACTAGGAACCATTTACTCTGAGGCTTCATCTTGACTCTGCTATAGTTTACAACTCAGTTTCTGCTCTCACTCTTCTGGTTGAGTCACACTTTCTAGATTGCTGCCGTCATAGTCGGTTGTTGATCCAAAGTCATTTTCCATCACTTGCTTCTTAGAGGCCTTCACATTCAAGGTGGTATCATTTGCTGATGCACTAGTATGGGAGAGGAGGTGCTGAATATAAAAGAAACAAAAGATATACTCCTGTCCTTGGAAAGTTTATAAGTCATGAAAAGGGTTTGGGAAGGCTTAGAAAGCAATTTGCAAATATACATATTAACATAGTACAAACAGAGTACTATATTAAGGCCAGGCACAATCTAACAAGCAAAAGAAGGATAATAAAAATAAAAACTAGAATTATGAAGTCTTTTCTAATTTATTAATTCCTCCCTTGCCTTATCTCATTGGTTACAACCCTGTCAAATAAAGACCTAATGCTTTATTAAATCTCCATTTTGCTGATAAAGGAAAATAATTGGGGCTCAGAGTTTGTCATTGCTGTGGTCACCCTGAGGCTCTGAGCCCTTGTTTGTCTTTCTATATGCCATCTTCAAAATAAGGAGATGAGATGGATTTTAGACATTCCTGTGTTTGGAATAGGACTCTATGGGAAGTAAAATTATGTGCAATGGCAGACAGAAGTGGAGATAACATTAAAGTGTGCTATTAATCCTAAAGAAAACAAATAAAAACAGAAACTCTTCACACAAATGCAGAAACTATTTTTTATTTTAAAAAACGTGAATAATGCACACCACCTTTTTGGTTGGGAGACAGTTTCTGTGGACTCATCTTTTCTCTCTGGCTTTGATAACTTTGTATTTCTTAAATGTATAATGAACAAGTCAGGTAATCAATCTACTCTCTTTGTCCTATACATAAATGGTGCATAATGACACTTTCATTGCTGACAACTAACTCAAAAGAGTTCAATTCTTCTTATAAACATCAATCTTCTATATGTCTCTTTGCAGCAAGGAGAAGGCCAGTGTTAATTTTCATGAGGCTGCATAAGGAGACGGTGATACATGAGTTCTTTCTGAGGTAAAAGGTAGTCTAGGCAAACTATGAACTGTTTCACAGGCATAAAAGCTATGGCCATGTGATTTACATAATAAGCCACAGTATTCCCTTCAAACTAAGGTTCTCTGCATCACACGTTAAGAGCAATGTAAGTAAAACAGAGAAGCAGGGAGAGGCATGAAAGAAAAAGTGATAACCTTTCCCAGAATCAAAGGGCAGCTATATATGTTGGGGAAAAATTTCTTTGTTTTTTTAATATCAGTGTTAAAGGTCATATCCATCTGTCTCTGGGGGGAGGGAGGGAATGAGTTTTCCTTTCCATAGTTAGAAGTTCATTTCTATCTTCATTGAATGAAGTCCACAACATAAAATGCCACGCAGGTAAGTAGAGAGAGAGATGCAATATTAGTCTATAGTTTGCAACATCCATCATATTTCATCAGTGTAGAAATGCACAAAATGTGCAGACCCAACTGACAGGATTGCCAAAGGAACCTCCTCCTCTTGTGCTTCCATCCCTCTCTGCTTGCCTTGCACGTCCAACTCCTGTGCACTACTGTTTGCCAGTGCATTATTTTGGGATTGTATCATCAGCTATTTATGGAGCAGCTATTCTGTCCCAAGAATGTGCTGCCCTGACAGACGAGAGATTAGTGAGTTGTAGTCCCTGACCCCAAGATGCTGAATGGTTAAAACAATCTAGGTGGCCTTGAACGGCAGAACCTTGCATATGGCGAAGGGCTAGAGTGCAAGCAGAGAAAGAGTCCTGAAATGCAATATAGCAAATTAAAAAGAGCTAAATATTGAGGGTTGGAAGGTCTTTGCTATATTACTCATTTTCTCCTACTCATCTACGGCCCCATTATCTATCTGTACTTTAATGAGTGTATCTGTAGTATGTAAATAATATCAGCTGCCTGGCCTACAGCAGGACACTATTGTGAAGGACACATAAGTTCATGCACTTTTATGGGAGTTTTAAATGATATTATCTGAAAGATGGAAGCAGTTAAAAATGAGAATAAAAGTGAAGAGCAGCTAGAAAGAGGCCAGGAGGCTAACTACGGGCCAAATTATAAAGAATCTCAGACTAAGATGAGGAAAACTGTCAGCAGAGAAAAGAATTGAGCAGACAGGCAGAATGAAGCAGAGATGCCAGGAGAGGGTCTGTGAGGAGAGAGAGGGGAGGAGGCTGGAGAGGAGACAGAGAATGGTGTAAAGTTGGAGAGTAGGAGGCAGATGTAACGTGGTACAGCAGTCTGTCAGAATGCAAGCCCTGAAAGGTAGAAAACATCTTTGAATACACCTACAATAATGAAAATTTGGGCTATGTATTGCACCTATAGTAGATACTCAATTCGTATTTGCTGAAATAAAAAAAAACTTGCCATATCAGGAGATCTTTTGGCTCTTTTGCCAAAATCATCAGAGAGATACATTTTCATTTCTTACAAAATTACCCCTTCTGTTTTTCCCCTTCAGGCTCTATTCGCACCAAGAAAATGAAATTCAGTTTCTTTGAGAAGTGCAGCAAGCTGTAAACACACATATTCTAAATGCCAAAATAATATTGACTTCAAAATAATAGTTATTATGTATTACAAATAGTTATAATTATTGAGAAAATATAGTAACTGAGTATGAGACCTCTCAGAAGCGTGAACTTAGGCAAAAAATTATGTTTGTCAGAGTAAATTATTGAGACATTCATTTGTGTGAGGTGTTTAAGTTTCTTTTTTGCAGTCTGCATTGCTCTGTTTCAAGGAGATAGACAGACATTTATGTCCTCATAGCTCAGGGTTGATGCTGCTGCAGGGAACTTATCACGATCACCTCAACACTTATTCCTCAGGAAGGTGGGAAATCATGCAATGCCTTTGAGGAGGAAGGCAAGTTCTTGAAGAAGAACAAGAGAGAACAGAGGCAGAATAGATTTCCCAAGTCAGGAGAGGAGAAAAGCCCTTCAAAATCTGGAAGTGTTTGACCTACTTTTTGACAGAGTTTTAGGGAGGTAGAAAATTCCGGGGCAGAGCTGGCTGTCTGGTGCATCCCCAGAGGGTAAGGAGTAAAAGTTCAGCTTCTGGGTATGACAAAGATCTTTCTGCCCAGGTGTGGCATAAAAGCAACACGGACACTTCCCTCCAGGGACCACGTAGGTTTAGGAAATAAAAACATCATATGCAAACCAGAAAACACAGTGCTCTCCCCAAAAGGCCTACTTTGAGTAAAACCCCTATGCTCCCCCCAGAAAAAAATTCCAGTTAACAACAGAAAATCAAATTCTCCTATAGGAAATGAAATAATTTAATGCCATATTTGATTCTATATTAGAAAAATAGACTACCTGAATATGAGTCTTTAATAGCTGACCATCTGATTATTTATCCCGCTAACATTTAAGAAGCATGTTTTAGGTAGGATATTTTCTCTAAGATACGTATTGGGTATAAACATGAAACTTGGCAATCCCTTAAACACAAATTTCTAGAGAAAAAAAGAGAAAACAAGGAGCGCTACTGTAAATATGCTGTCAAAACACAGTTTTCACAAATTTTTAGTTTAAAGATCTAATTGGCTTTTATTAGTGAAGTTAGAATTGGGCAGCATCTCTTTCTATAAAACAGAGTAAGTGCTCCAATGAGTTCATCAGAAAAGGTGGGCTTTATAGGCAAAAAGGGGCTCAATAAAGCAAAAATAAAGAACATAAAATGGAGTGATCATTTCAAAGTTATTTTCCATATAGGGTTAAAGCAGAGGGGACTTTCTTATCATGCCAGCTAGAATATGGTAAGAAAGTGGATTTTGCTATTGTCTCTCTTTATCTATTTCTTTTCCTGATTTTTCAGAAGGCCAGAGAAATGACTTAATTTAGGTTTGGTGAGTGACTCTATTTTCGTTTGTTGGGACACAGTGCAGGAGCTGAGTTCAAACCTATGGCCTCCCATGCATTTTGTTTAACAATGTTCTCCTTTTGCTCAGGCCTTGCCTAGTTGAAGAGTGTGACTAAAACTTACAGCATCAGTGCTATTATCAATCACCATTATTTTTGGTTTTTCAGTCACATGTCATAGGTTAGAGAGTCTTTGTTACTATTCGTTAGAGTTTTTGTCACTCTAGCCAAAGAGAGACCATTTGGCGTTAAGCAGAGGGCTGCATGCAGGCAATTAAAACTTTTGAGAAGATATAGTACATCAGGAAGAATATTGTCATGACTGCCAGTAGGATAATACTGAGTTTAGAGTATGTTCCTTAACCAAAGACCCCATGAGTCAAACCAACTCATATGGGACTGATCAAAGAATGAGGCCAACAAGAAATCCACCAGACCAAGTAGCCTGTACATTACTGTTTTGAAGAGTCTTTACAATACTCAACGTATTTATCCATGTGCAACAACAAGTGTTAGCAACTGCAAAATACAATGGGAAGAAATATGGGTCAGTTTTATTATACTTACAATATGATCAAGAGGAAGGGAATCTCATTACTGCAGGTTTGCTGATGAGATTGGAACTCTTAAATCTGAGCCATATCCAGTGCTTAGATGCAGCCATGTTTGGGCTGGTCTGGCAGTTTGGTGGCATTGGCCTGCTGGGAGCCTATTTGCATAAGGATTCAGGGACTCTCTTGGGTGGACACTTACTCTAAAGAAAGGACAGGCAGACCGAATGGTTAAACAAAGTCACTGTGTCAACCAGAGAAGTGAATCTGAGTATAACTTGGTGTTTGTAACCTGGAATTGCCTTCCAGCTAAATTCCTATGAATTCATGTCTTATTCTAAGGAGAAGAAAAAAACTGAAAAACCAATTCGTTCATTTCTTCTAAGTTACTAGGAAACAGGGCTGCTGTGCAATAGATTTGAAAAGAAACAAACCTATTCCTCCTGTGTAACTGAGACTTTGTACCACTGACTATCATTGCCTCATTCCCCCAAACCTCCAGCTTCTGGTAATTACCATTCTATTCTCTGCTTCTATGAGTTTGTTTTAGATTCCACATGTAAGTGAGAACATGGGATATTTATTTCACTTAGCATAATGTTCTCCAGTTCCATCTGTATTGTTACAAATGACATAATTTCTTTTTTTAAAAAAAAGCCAAGTAGTATTCCATTGTGTATATATACCACATCTTCTTTAGCTATTTATCTGTTGAGGGACAGGTTGATTCTATAACTTGGCTATAGTGAACAGTGTTGCAATGAATGTGAGCCTGCAGACATCTCTTTGACACACTGATTTTACATCTTTGGAGTAAATACCCAGAAGGGAAATTGCTCTATTGTATGGTAGTTCTATTTTAGTTTTTTGAGGAAGCTCCATATACTTTTTCAAAATGGCTGTATTAATTTACATTCCTACCAACAATATACAAGGGTTCCCTTTTCTCCTCATCCTCACCAATACTTGATATCTTTTGTCTTTTTCACAATGGCCATTCTCACAGGGGTTGGGTGATAGCTCATTGTGGTTTGTGGTTTTGATTTGCATTTCCCTAATCGTTTGTTTATACATCTGTTAGACATTTGTCAGCCTTCTTTTGAGAAATGTCTATTCAGGTCTCTTGCTCATCTTTTAATTAGAGTGTTTATTTTCTTTCTATAGAGTTAAGTTTTTTAAAAATTTTTTTGTATATTAATCTCGTATCAGATGTGTAGCTTACAAATATTTTCTACCAATTCCTGGGCTGTCTTTTTACTCTGTTGTTTCTTTTGTTGTGAAGAAGCTTATTTGATTTAATGTGATCCCACTTAACTATTTTTGCTTACATTGTCTGTGCTTTTGGAGTCAAATCTAAATAACTCATTGCCCAGATAAATGTCGCTGGAGTTTTCCACTCATTTTCTTCTAGTAGTACTATAGCTTCAGGTCTTATGTTTAAGTCTTTAAGCCATTCTGAGTTAATTTTTGTACATGGAGTGAGATAAGGTTACAATTTTATTTTTCTACCTATGGATATCCAACTATCTCAACACCGTTTATTGTAGAGACTGTCCTTTTCTCATTGTGTATTCTTAGCAACTTTGTCAAAAATCAAACATGAAAACATTATGAGACTTGAGGGAAGAAAAATCAATTGAATGTACATGCATGGGTTCATTTCTGGACTTTCTATGCTATAGAATTCATCAGTGTGTCTATTTTTATGCCAGTACCATGACGTTTAATTATAATTACTTTATAGTAAAATTTGAATATTCAATAGATTTAATCAAACTCATACAGAATAGTTCTGTGACAATTAATAGAATTGTTAGAAATCAATGTTATATATATATTTTGAAAATTTCCCCAAAATTGAAAATTAAACACTATACTTTTGAAAAACCTGTAGGTCCCGAGAGAATCATAAAGGATATCAGAAAATATTTTAGATTGAAAGATGATGAAAAACGTAATATATCACAATTTGTGAGAGACAACTGAGGCAATTCGTAGACCAACATTTACAGAATTAAATACTTACATAATAAAAGAAGAAAAGTTTAAAGTATAATCTGGGAACACAACTTCCTTTCTTTGTTTTTTCAGCTGATGTTGTTTCAGCTTATCAAGGACTCCCGATACTCTTCTAAGTTGTCTGAACACTTTGAGGGCTCCATAATCTGTTAGTACCCATAAAGGGCAGAAATTCCTGGAGTGAGGCACTAAATTATTATACCCAAAGGCAGGGCTGAGAAATTTTTCTTCAGCTTCATAGGCAACAGAGGGCTCAGCAAAAGAGGGACTATGAAAAGAAAAGGAAATAAGTGACAGAGACCTCATTGTAGCTGGTAGAACTTATTCATAAGTAAATGTGAAAAGAAAAATCACACAGAGTTTCCATCAGAAATAATACAGGATAGGGTAGCTTTAGAGGCAGGTAATAACTTGAAGGAAGTTAAAGGTCAGTGCCACACATATGATAGCAAATTCTCCCTGAGTGATTACAATATAGCCATGTATACAGAGAAAGTCCAGCCTGTGGCCTTTTTAAAAAGTCTAATTTAGTAAGGCATTGCATTAATTATCTATTGCTGTATAACAAGTTATCCTCAAACATAGTAGCTTGAAATAACGACGTTTATTTTCTCTCAGTTTCTGTAGGTTGGGAATCCAGACCCAGCTCATCAGAGTCTTTTGTTTCAGGGTGTCCCACAGGCTGCAATCGAGGTATGCACTGGGCCTCCAATGTCTAAATCTCAACTGAGAAGGAATCCACTCAAGCCCACTCGCGTAGTTATTGGCAGGATTCCATTCATTTTGGGTGTTCGACTGAGGGACTCAATTTCTCATGGGCTTTTGGTTGAAGGCCACCCCCTCTCCTTTCCAGATGTTTCCTCCAACATGGCAGCTTGCTTCATCCAAGCACGCAAGTGGAGAAGTCAAAGGGAAGAGAGTCTAGCAAGATAAAAGGCACAATCTCTTGTAACCTAACTACAAAAGTGACATTCTATCACTTTTGTCAGATTTCATCCATTGGAAACAAGTTAGGTCCAGCCCACACTGAAGGGGAGGCCATGAGTATTACTGGGAGCCATTTCAGAAAGCGACTACAGAGAGGAAAACAGGTAAGGGGAGGGGAAGAGATTTATCCACACTGCCAGGGCATTTACTCTTGGAGAGTGATGTCCTAAGTAATATTCAACATTGGGATATTAAGCCCCTAAGGTGCTCAGACAACAACCGTGCTCAGATGCAAGGAGTTATGTACAAGGTAGGGCATTAGACAAGCCCTGAGTGCAGAGATTTGTCTGAGATTAACATGAACATACATGAGAGCAGCATGAAGCTGTTCCCCTTGAACTGGAAACACAGGAAGAAGTAGCTAATGAGGAGGAAGACTGAATGATTATGTTAGAGCACGTAGGAAGTTCTACTTGTTTTTAAAATATTTATTTTACACAATTTTGTAGATAATATTTTATTTTTTTTAATTATACTTTAAGTTCTGGGGTATATGTACTGATCTTGCAATAGAAGGGCAATCATTAAAAAATCAGGAGATAACAGATGTTGGAGAGGATGTGAAGAAATAGATAACCTTTTATATAACCTGAATTAATAGATTTTTTTGTGAATGTATGAGTGAGTTTCTCTAGTCCCTATGTCATCAATGAATTCCTGAATATAAAAGTTTGAGAAGTCCAGTTAATGTAATTCATTTAAGTGTTTTCTAAACTTCAGCCATTTAATTATTTCCTTTGTGACTTTTCCCAGAGTTGTATTATTACTAGGCAATGTTTTTAAAAATTTTAATATGCATTTTAACTCTGACATATTTTAAGAATATATTTATAATCACTGATTGATAGACCCAGAAATCTGTAATTACTGGTCATAAATATTATTCTTATGTACATTGAAATTGATGTATGTGTATAAATATTTTTAAATATTTGTCTATGTACCTCATCTCCAGTGATAGAAAAACTGAATTAAGAAATTATATAACGGAAGGAACATGTACTTTGGGTTTGAATCATGACTTTGCCATTTTCTATTTATTAAAATATAGGTAAATAAGTAATAGTTGATTAATTTCAAACTCAGACTTCTTTTTTATAAAATTGGGATAACAGTATTCACCTTGAAGTACTATTGTTCACTTTTAACGAGTTGATATTCGTGAAAAGGGTCATATTTAGTATTTAATAATAACTGCAAACATAACATTGGTAATAACTATTACATATTGCACAATTACTATATGCCAGGCATTGTACTAAACTGTAAATATGTTCTTAATAAAAGTTAGTGTTTTTTTCCAAAACCTGTGTTATCAAGTAGTTCAATAGTTCCACTTAGTATTGATGATCTCCCTAAACAGTTCCCAAGTTTCTAAGGGACTAAACATATTTGAGGGTGTGCTGATAGATTAGAACACTTACAGTGACTCTATCATTACAGCTGGACAAAAGGACCATGGTAAAATTGAATTAAGAATATGTTATAGATAAAAATTATGACGCTCAAATCCCTCCCTTTGTAGTGTACTGTATTACATAGATTGTATTTAATTGGTCCTCATAGTATACACATTGTACATAAAGCCCTTGCAGCTGATTTTGCCACATTTAAAGGGAAAATTAGTTCACAGACATGGAGTTTCCTATAAATTTTAAGCACAAGAACAGAAGGTAGGAGAGGTGCCCCTTGGGTGGTAATTTCTTTATAAACTAGAGAGAATTAGGCTAATAAGACAATTTATGTTTCTTGATTCCACTCTCCCAAATTTCTAATACTTATCTTAAAATAAGTATTTGCCAGTCCAGCAAATAATCCCTTCGGGTTGAGTTCTGTCTTCCAGTGACCTCCAATCATACTTAGGTCAAACCTCCTTTAGCTGTTCTTATCTTTCTACTCAAAGCTTTTTAAAGCATTTATATGGAACAAACTTTCCTGAAGGGTTGAAGTGACAGGTTTTTGCATCGGTCTGCTACTCAGCCCTCTAAAACCTCCCTGCTTCACCATTTTCTTGGGTTCCATTCCCTAGGCTCCCAGGGAGCATACTCCCCTTCATTTTATTATGCAGAACAACTTGGTTTTCCACCACCTACCCTGCTCAGAGCCTGCTACTGTATACCAAACAAATCCTTAGGGGACAAGTAACAGACCCTTGTAGGCCCCTCAAAAGAACACAAATTATTGGAAAGAGACTTTGAAATTTTCTTACTTTTTATCGTTTCAACTAATCTCCATAAGAAGAAAATAACAATGCATACACTAATTATGCAATTTCCCTTAGAAGGCAGAAGCACTTATAATAGTCTCAGTGTTAAGTAATTTTTGTCTCTTTATAATAGTTGAATAATTCCAGGCAGAAACAAGAAGTGTTCAATACTCCTAATCCCATTTCAACTCCTAATCCCATTTCCTTCGTAGAGTTCTCTCTACCAAGGAAAATGTTCCTGACTCTACTCTCAAATATTTTTTCACAATGATCATGCACATATTAAAAGGGAGTAAATCAATCTTTTGTGATAATAAAATCCAATGTCCCATTTTACAGAGAAGTAAACTGATGGCCACAACAAGAGCCTAAATTTAAACAACTATTCAAAGACAGGAATAGACAGCTGGCTTATCATATCCCTCCATATTCTCAGTGCATCATTCAAGTACCTAGAATGAAAGGTCAAAAAGTAGCATCCTGAAAATGTCACAGCAAAGAAAATTATTAGTACCCTGAGACCGATAATTGCCCCCAGAATTTTAATTGGTGGAGCATTTTAATTAGTGTTGGAAGATTCGAACCCAAACTCCATCTGGTCCACTCTTTTCTCAGTGCATTCTTTCCTCTCGGAAGAGTTCATCAGTAATTCACACGCTACCTGACATTTTAACACACAGGAGGAAAAAGGTTATGGGCTTCTAGAATCTCCAGCAGTACTTTCTCTCCTTGACAATAGCTATGATCCAGTTCTTAATATCTGCTGCAGCCTGTCACTTGAAAACCAAACTTTCAGCTGAAAAGCCACTAATATAAGACTAACGCTTGTAGCAAAATCATCTTTTTCTGAAAATATCGGAGGATTAAAGAGTGACCCCATATAGGCTGGGGTGGATGTGATAAAATGCAAATTTGCAGCTTTCAGTAGAGAGAGAATGCTACAGTACTAGGTCAGAAGTGTGGACAGAATTAGGGTATTTTTTAATACATTTAATGTAACTGGGGGAGGACTGCTTCCAGATGGGAGGGGCAGCCTGTGGAGGAATGTTTGTGGGGGCTGAGGGTGAAAACCGAGCAAGCATATGGGACCGTTAGGGAAAGAAAAAGGCTCTAAGAAGGCAGAAGGTGTGGAAGTGGGACTCATATAGAGTCGAGAGCTCAATAAAGGTGAGCAAAGTGTGTTGGGTCTGAAAAGAGGGAGGCATACTCAGGAAATGACCTTGGATAAAGCTGGAATCCTAAAGCCTTCTGGGAGTATAGTTTCCATTAAAAAGCAAGAGAGGAAAGAAAGAGACATGCCAGTCCAGCAAAGACAACTATGGCTTCCAGAGCTTGTAGTTAAAGTAAGGAAGGTGAAGTAATGGGAAGGTATAGCACAACATCTCTTTGGGATTTTCAGGTAAAATGTTGTAAAGAACATTCAAGCGTCTAGGAGCATCTGAATTTCTTCTACTCAAAATACCTTTAGATAAGGCAAATGGAGGAAATGTGAGTAGTAAGTGAAAGAAGGTAAAGGGTTCTTTGGTGTCTCCTTTGTCCTTTGACTATTTTTACTCTTGAGTGACAAACAAGGAGTCACTGCTAGGCTTTGCTCTGTACTGCTACCTCACCTCTGATAAATGTTTGATTTCTTCTTCTCGTGTTGCAATTCAAAGAGCAAGCAAAGAGTGATGAAACAGAGGAGTTTCTCACTTAAAAAAACTGCTCTAATAGCCATTCCCTGCTCTCAACTGTTTCTCAGTCTACTTAATTGATATAATGTTCTTAACCTTCCCCTAGTCCTAAGATGCCCTCCATCCCCAAGCTTGACATAGGTAGGTGGTTTAACATGCAATAAACTTTGAGACAGAATCTCACTCTTCCACCGAGGCTGGAGTTTAGCTGCATGATCTCAGCTCACTGCAACGTGTGTCTCCCGGGCTCAAGCAATCCTCCTGCCTCAGCTTCCTGAGTAGCTGGGACTACAGGTGTGTGCCACCATGCCCGGCTAATATTTTTGTATTTTTGATAGAGACAGAGTTTCACCATATTGCCCAGGCTGGTCTTGAACTTCTGACCTCAAGTGATCTGCCTGCCTCAGCCTCCCAAACTACTGGGATTACAGGCGTGAGCCACTGTGCCTGGCCACAATAAACTCTTACTGCAATGTCAGGCACTGCTGGATTGCACATGACAATGTGACATAGTTTAGCCAGTTTACTAGCTAGAAATCATCAAAGGTACAAAACATAAGCCATCTCATTCAAGTACCATTTCATTTCCCTAGATCATGCTGAATCTGCAACAATTCTCTTACTAAGGCGATTATATGAGCTCTGATTGTTCTTTTCCAAGTCCTCTTCTGTCCTTTTTAGCTTTCACTGTATTATATCTATTACCTCCTTAACTTTGAGTCTGTCAACATTTTAGTATAATCACTAAATTATACTAAGTCTAGTGTAATTGCAAATTATAGTAAATCTAGTATAATCAGTGGATAATTTAGGATCTAATGTTGAATTTTGTTCATGTCTTTAAAATACTCTATTTTCTTACCATATAACACCCATGGGGAGTCAGTGTGTATTTGTATTTCAAAATGTGTTACTGGTCTTCAGTATGTGTACAATTGTTAATATCTAAGAAAGACTCTGTTTAATTCTGTATTCCTTTACTAGAAGAGACTGATCCATGTATTACAATAAGGTGTCTATATGCCTTTAACCAAACCTATTTCATAAATAGTTTAGACTTTGATGCTTGCTAACAATGTAGTAAAGCAATTTGTGTATACTGACATGACTCGCGAGCGTGCTGCCTTGCAAAGGATCCTATGGGTATGTAGGAACAACAGAAGCGGCAGGAAAAGGCCACGAGTCTCAGACACACGATCTTTGTAGTAGGAACTCTGGATCCCTTTGGATTTGTTCTGCTTTGGCAGAACACAACTGGAAGCCTTCTGTTGGGGACTTCCCAGGGATTCCCATTTCAATACCTATGCCTGCATATGGCCTCTGAATCACAGTTGAGTAATGCAACAGAGGCACTACCACTTGTGCTCAACCACATCAGACTCTGACTTCTCTTTGATTGCAAACTTCTAGGCGACCAGAAGTCTCCAACAAAGCACAACTTCACCTCAGAACCAACAGCTTTCATTACACCGCAGGGTGAACAAGCCCTTTCAGCCACCTTCTTGTTGCCTGGCTTAGATTTTAACCTTCCTTTCAATCTTATGTGTTTCTCACTCTAAAGTAGAAGAGAGTAGATGGAGAATCCTGGATCTTTATGGCTTTTGAAAGAGGGTCTGCAGAGAGACCCTGGGGGGCTAACACTGAAAGCTTTATTTCAGACTATGTCACCAGAAACGTGTTAGTGGGAGGGATGTTATTGTCAGCATTTCAAAACAACATTCACCTATTCACTCTTTTCTTTCAAGAAACTCTTTTCAAACTCCCTTGCCCTAGTCTAAGAACAAAGAGGCCCCCGCCCACCTTTAGCACACAGATTGCTTTAGTCATTTTCAAGTGGGGGGGAGGGTGGAAGGAGAGGGAAAAAAAACTAACTTACGTGTTTTATGGATAATTCAAATATCGTTGAACCTTAGAACTCCAAGATGAAGAATGAAATTGTTATGTGTTTGAAAAAAAAAAAAAACACACACACAACAACTCTGAGCAGTCAACACCAGCCTTCATATAGGCACAATAAAATTGAGTTTTAAAGTGTATAATCATACCTCTGCATAACATGACCGGGATATTATTGTTTGTTTTGATATTGTGCTTTATTTTAAAATGTACACAGCTATGCAAATAAAGTCAGATAAGGCATAACACTTTCTTCCTTTTAAAATTTACTATGTTATTTTAAAAAATCTAAAACACAAAGAAATTAAATTTTTAAAAAACTCAGAAGAAAATATTGAGGTGTCAATGTTATATCTTAAAAAAAATCAAAGATATTTAAGATTTTCATCAGGACAGGGTTAATTAACATTACCAGTAGGTGATACTACCAATAAAAGAACACATTTCCAAATTTTGTGTCTTTATTTGACTCTCCCTTATCTTTCAACACCTCCCTCATCTCTATACTGCTGGCCTTTGTATAATTAATTACTCTCCTGGCCTGGAATGTCCTTTATTCCCTCTTGTATACCTGGCTAACCTGTATTCATCCTTCAAAACCCAGATCTGTTGTCTTCTTATCTGGAAAGACTTCTTTATCCTCACTAACCCAGAAAAGTGCTATATTCCAATATTTTAATCTGGAATTACTTTACTATATTATAACTTACTTATTTTTGTCTGATTCCTCAATTTGGTTAGTAACTCTGGAAGTTAGAAATTTTATATTACTAATTTTTCTATTTCTAGCACCTATGAGATCTTGTGCCTAGTGTATGGAAAATGCTCAGTATATATTTGTTTGATTGGATTTATTTAATCTTTTTTACTAATATGATAGATTTTCTAGGATATTTGTCGTTATTCATCTAAAATTATAAAATGCCTAAAAATAGCAAAATCCAGCTAAAGTCAACTCTTTTTCTAAAGGCTTTTAAAGGAAATAAGCTATGATTAATATTTTAGGCACATTTCCTTATCCTAGTGTTTTAAAATCCTTTCAGAACATAACTAGAATGTATTGGATAAATCATATAAAATTGTCATTGGTCAAAAAGAGTCAAACATTCATAGTTTTGTATTATTCAACCTATTAGTTGTCTTATCTGTTACCTTGGTTATCACTGTGATTTTGTCCTGTTAAGGATGGATCTATGCTTCCATATCTAGGTCCTTTTCCACTTCCATTTATATTTACCTGATATCAGGATTGCTGTGCTGTGGATAACTGAAGTGCCTCACTGTTGTTCATCCTTTAGGGATGAAGCCTTCTAGGAATGGGAATGGGCTGAGTCAGGGCTCATGTTAGAGAAGGATTTTATCCTATTCTGGCCTTGAATGCCTACTCTCAGGATTGACTTCTTCAGTCAGCTAGATTTACCATCAAATATATTCTTAGTTCTCAGATTTAGCTTTGAAACAGTCACATGTGGCACCTTATGTTTCCCTGGAGGATATATCCCACATGGCACTTTGCCCACCCCAAAGTAGATTCCCCTTCAGTTTCCCTGACTCCCCTTCTTCAAGACAATCTTGCTCATATTGCATGTAGAGAGTCAAGCTATCTGGCTTTGAGTTGTCTGCCCATCACCTCTGTCAGCAGGGACCCTTTCTTCTTTGGTCTATCCTAACTGTTTTAACTACATTTCTTCCAGGAGAATGGAATTAGGTTTTCCTGCTTCATGAAACTGTTTACAAATACATGAATATGGGCTGAATGATAATATAGTAAGGTAGATTCAAATTCATAGTTGGTTGGCATTATGAACAAAAAATTATCTTAAATACTTAAGTTATAGTACAAACTCTCAACCAGTCGTGGTATATGTTCTCTTAGCATCCATTTCTTTATCTCTAATATGAGAGTAAGAACAAAAAGGCTGCCTTTCCTATAACCTAGGATCGTAGTATGTATGTACATGACTGTGCTTTGTGAATGCTTTACCATCATGCAAATATAAAATATTAGTATTATATGTATTATTATGGGAATCTGTTCTACCCAACATTTTTTACCAACAACTTGAACAAAAACATAAAAGCATGATTATAAGCATTGCAAATGATAGACATATGGGAGGAATAGCTAATAAAAAGAAAAAAGATAGAATCAAAGTTCAAAGAAATCATGTCAGATTGAAATGATGACTAAAACTACTAAAATGATACATAATATGAACAGATGTAAAATAACACACTTCTGTTAAAAAGAATCATGTCAGGAGAGACCTGTTGTGACATTAGTTTATATGAACCACAGTTATATGAGTGAGATTTGAGAGTAATTTTAGGTTTCTTTAATAGGAATGCTGTGTCCAGAACAAAGGAGAAAATATGCCACATGTGTCAAACCATTGCTGACATATGTAGCATTTATATATTCAAATATGAGAAATTTGCTACCATATTAGAAAGCTGTAATATGATCTAGGGAAACCAATCAGAATTTTGAAAGGCCTAAAACCATATCCTATGAGAAGCAGTTGACAGAGCTAGGGTTGTTAGGCTTGGGAAAAAAGACTTAGGATACATATAAAGGTGTCTACAAATGTTTCAAGGACTTCCACATAGCCAAGGCATAAAATGCCTAATGCAAAGAGTAATTAAGGATCTAAAAGATAAATGGCACATCCTAGATTCTCAGTAAGTGACAGCTGAATGTAAATTAATTCTGCATTGCTCTAGTGGGAAGAATATGGGCCTATGGCTGGGAGAAATCACTACAGTGAAAACAAAAACAGAGTTTCCTGTAGTTGGACATATTCAAAGAAACTGACATTTATTGCTACATGAAATGTTTCTGGGCTGTGCTAGAAGTTTATATATAGTGTTTTATTTGGAGAGTGAGGGCATGCTGAAATAATTATACACTTGCCTGCTATCCATGCCTATCTCAGTTAAGACAAGTTTACATAAAAAGTGCAATTACATTTTCAGAAAAAAAATTAAAGAAAGATAATGTCACCTTTTACCATTGGAAAATCTTAGATACAGAGAGATTATGTAAACTAGTAAATATTTGTTAATACTGTATTAGCTCTTCTGACTCAGTGGTTTGCAAACATCATAGAATGTATCAAAATCATGCAAAGGAACTGCTAAAGCATAGATGGCTGAATCTCACCCCCAGGGTTTCTGAATGAGTAGTAGATCTAAACAAGAGGCCCCCAAATCTGCATACCTAATAAGTTCCCAAGTGGTACTTAGGAAGAATCTCTGCTTTATACAAAACTGCTTCATTCATAGGCCTTGCTAAAGATATACCAAGTGGCCCAATTTTGAATGCAGGAAACCTTTCCACCACTCTTGGTTGATGATTAGAGATCAGAAACTGACCAATCCATACTGTTCAGTGTCCTATAATGTGCCTAAAAAATAGGCAGAGAAAATCAAGTTTTATCTCTTAAGAATTTGATCCAATCCACATTTAAAAGACAGACAAGTAATTAGTATGAGAAAAAGAAACATAAATACCAACAAGTATAAAAAATCAAAAGAAAAAAGAAAAGAAGAGAGAATATAGACAAAAAGTGAGAAGAAACTGAGTCAAGATAATGATTAAACACTGATTTTAACTTCATGTTCTTTTCTTTAACATCTGCTAAAATTCCTGAAACCGCCTTGAATCTAGTTCCTGTATCCATCAGGATGGCTCTGGGAAAGTTTGTGTTCTTCCCGTTTTTTTATTATTTGAATTTGTTTATGTTCTTGTTCATATACTTTCTAACAATATACCTCACATTTATTTCGTGGGTATAGAATTAAAAATCCTGTACTTGGGCACTTTAAAGAACAGTATCTTTCTGCTTCCAGAGTTGCTGCTGAGAAATCTATTGCTGCATTTATTCCCTATCTTTTGCTTGAGACTTAATTTTTTACCCCTATGGACATTTTAACGGCCTTCTCTTAATTCTTAGTGCTCTAAAATACCAGGAAACATGTGTCTTACTATCAGTCTTTCAAAAATTATTCTGTAAGTACTCAATGGACTCGTTCATTCTGAAAAATTGTGTTCTTTTGTCATGGACTTTTGTTAGCTTGTTTTTTTTGTTTTTTGCATCTTTAAAAATATTTTTTTGTTCTCTCTTTTGTGATTCTTATTTCAGAAACACTTTTTAATCAAATGTGGGATTTGTTGAACTAATCTCCTATTTTTTCTCTAGTGTCTTCCATTTTCAATATTTGTACTCTTATTCTCTTTCCTGGAAGATATTCTCAACTTCATCTTTTAAGCTTTCTCCTGTTACATATATGTGTGTGTATATGTTTTTGTATGTATACATATGTATATGCATATATATTTATATGTATGTGTACATATGTATGTGTATATAAATATAAATAATAAAGATATAATAATATTTAGCAATGAGTGATGAAGACTGATGTATAAAGGATGACTCAGAATCATTGACTGAGAGCTGGGTGTTTTTCTTGTTTAGAAGAATATGGTTATGAATTTAAAAAAAAAAAGTAAATATTTTGAATTTTACAATTTTGAGTTTGCTTTCTGTAAAGATCACAAAACAATTGAATTGAATATTTAGATTTATGCTTAGAATATTTGACATAACAAAAAATCAAGAACCTATGTAGCCTAGGAATTGTATATCTAGAAATACATTTTTTTAAAGTATCTTTTTGGTTGTTTCTAATTATTATATATTTCAGGTCAAACATAGTGCCCATCTTTGTTTATAAGCTCATTCTTTGATAATTTTAGTATTTTTATTCAAGTAGGGTGGGAGACAATAAATATAAAAATACAAAATACATAAATCAGTAGTGGTGCTTAGAGGAAAAATAAACCTGGTGAGGAGATAAAGCCTGATTCAGGGTATCATTCTAAACAGGCTAGTCATAGAAGTCCTCTACGAAGAAGTGATAGTTTAAGCAGGCACCCAATGAAGGAAGGGAACAAGACATACAAATGATGGGAAGAAGTACATTCCAGGTAGTAAGAACAGGAAATGCAGAATGTCTGGGAGGAATTAGGAATATTAAGAAAAAGCAAGAAGGACAGTGTGGATGGGACCCGGTGAAGGAGGGTGAGAGAAATAGATAATCTATTTGGAGTCATCCAGGGAAGAGAACATGTAGGACTTAGTTGGCCATGACCTATATTTTGGCTTTTATTTCTAGTATAAGAAACTATTGAAATGTTTTGTATTTTGTGGGGATGATTTACATGATTTGATTGAGATATTTTAAGCATCATTGGCTGCTATGTGGACAATTTAGTGAAGAGAGGGAAGATGAATTAGGAGGTGGTGAGAAGTACAAGAATTTGGTTAAGGTTTTTAAGATAGAATCAACAGATTTTGCTGCTCTATTAGAGGTCAGACATGAGAAAAAATGAGAAGTCAGGGTGACTCCAAGAATTTTGACATGAGTAACTGGGAGACAAGTAGTACCATTTATTGAATCAAAAAATTTGCAGTGAAGCAGTTTTGAGGGAAGAGGGATTATGACTTTTTAAAAAAGTCGTTTTTAACTTTGATATTTGCTCATCAGATGTTTAGATTGAAATGTTGAGTAGGCAGAAATGTATGTGTCTGGCGTCCTTAATTTATGGAGAAATTAAAGGTGTTTTTGAGGCATTTATAGCTATTAAAATCACACAAGTCACGGGCCTACTACTAGCAAGCAGTTATGGTAAGACAGAAAGGACTGTTCCTCTTATCTGAATGTATATGCATGTTTGTCTAATCATCAAGTGCGGGATTATCATAGTAAATAAGGAAGTTACAGGCAAGAAAAGGGATAGTAACACTACCACGCAGGGAAAATTATTTGTATATTTCTTTCCAGTGACTTAATTTTACATGATGAGTCTTTTCTGATTGATCAAATATTAACTGAAAACATGAGGTTTTGTTACTGCATAAGATACAGCAATTTAATAATGGAGATATTGGTACAATGATCAACAGTTAAATGATTGAAACAGATTACAGTTTAGTATACAAATTTAATATGTGGCAAAGGAAACTTACATACCAGTAAGGAATGTTTTCAACAAGTAAGGCATAGCCTTATCTCACACCACAACCCAGTATTAAATGTAAAATTATAAAATCATAAATATGTAACCATCTTTGAATATATTCTTGCCTCCTTAAGTCTTTTCTCAATATAGAATCTGTTTAAATTATGTAACATGACATTATTCTTTTGATCAAAATCCTTCAATGGCTTCTCTTTCATTTAGAGTAAGTTCTTCAAATGGTGCACAAGATACTACATGGTCTGATCTCTGCTATTTCTGCCTGGCCACTTTCTGTTTCTTCTTCACTTAAGCTCTGTTAGTCTCACTGTTCCTCACACACCTCCATCATTTCTTCACCTCAAGGTCTTTGCACTTACTCTTCACTCTGCCTGAAATGCTTCCCCACATGTCCCCATAGCCCACTCTGTCATTTCTTCAGATGTCTCCTCAAATGTCACCTTAGTAGGAGACCTTCTCTCATCATTCCATTTAAAATAGCAACTGAAAACTGCCAATTACTCCACCTGCATCCTTCCCCCAAAATTATCTTTTCTTCTTAACTTCCTTCATTGTTCTAAATCAAATTTATGACTACCTGATCTACTGGATATTTGTTTATAGAATGCCTCCCCTCATGAGAATGCAAGCTTCATCATGCAAATTAAAACCACAATGAGATACCATCTTACACCAGTCAGAATGGCTGTTACAATCAAAACAATCAAAAAATAACAGATGCTGGCATCACTGCAGAGAAAAGAGAACACTTATACACTGTTAGTGGGAGTGTAAATTAGTTCAACCATTGTGGAAAGCAGTATGTGATTCCTCAAAGAGCTAAAAGCAGAGCTACCATTCAACCCAGCAATCCCAGTACTGGGTATATACCCAGAAGAGTATAAATCATTCTACTATAAAGACACATGCATGCAGTTTTTCACTGGAGCAATATTCACAATAGGATAGACATGGAATCAACCTAAATTCCCATAAATGACAGATTGAATAAAGAAAATGTGGTACAGGATACACCATGGAATATTATGCATCCATAAAAAAGGAACCAGCTAATGTCTTTTGCGGAACTATGGATGGAACTGAAGTCTACCATCCTTTGCAAATTAACACAGAAACAGAAAACCAAATACTGCATGTTCTCACTTGTAAATGGGAGCTAAATGATAAGAACTTATGAACACATTGGCTCGACATGGTGGCTCATGCCTGTAATCCCAGTACTTTGAGAGGCCAAGGCGGGTGGATCGCCTGAGGTCAAGAGTTCAAGACCAGCCTGACCAACATGATGAAACCCCGTCTCTACTAAAATAACAAAAATTAGCTGGGCACGGTGGCAGGCACATGTAATCCCAGCTACTCAGGAGGCTGAAGCAGGAGAATTGCTTGAAACTGGGAGGTGGAGGTTGCAGTGAGCCAAGATTGTGCCACTGCACTCCAGCCTGGACAATAAAACAAGACTCCATCTCAAAAAAAAAAAAAAAGAGAGAGAACTTATGAACATAAAGAAACAACCAACATTGGGGCCCACTTGAGAGGGTGAGAGGAGGGAGAGGAGCAGAAAAGATAACTATTGGGTACTGACTGGACTTAATACCTGGATAATGAAATAATATGTACAAAAATCCCCCGTGACACATGTTTACCTAACTAACATGCTTTTATATGTACTCTCACATCTAAAAAGAAGTTTAAAAAGTAAAAATCTTAAAGGTAAATGATCTTTTATTTTTTTAAAAAAAGGTAAGTTTCATAAGGATAGAGACTTTATTCATTTATTTTTGGCACCACTTTATCTCCAGAACCTAGTACAATGCCTGGCATATATTAGCCATTTAATAATTTATGTTTTATTAATAAACTAATGGTAAAGGAATGAATTTTGGACAAAACATAGGCCAATTGTAGCTTATTTATTTTCAGAAAACAGTTTTCTGAACGTACACAATATGAACTAATAGAGAAGACTTTCCAAAAAAGCAAAGCAGTTTCAGAAGTGAAACAACAAAAGCTTATTTTCTATTTTTTCATTCCTTTTTTCCCCAAAATTAAACAAAACAAGAGGAAGAAGAAAGAAAGAAAAAGCAGAAAAGTAGGAGTCTGCAGGGGCTTTGGTTTCTCTCTGCTGTAATTCAGTCTTGGGCTTGAGTCACCTGCCACATTGTCTAAATGGCAACTACAGAATCCAGAGCAGCAAACAGAGAGTGAGAGAATGAGTAATAAACAAATGAAAGGATAGTGATAAGACTCAGAAAACAAAACAAAACAAAGCTGTGCTGCAACAGACCATGCTGGATCATGGTTCACGCTCTAAAAAATACTGTTAACGGTGGAGAGAAGAAAATGGTATTTTAAACCCAACTATAATCCCCCTCTATTTTCTGTCACTCTGGAAAAGCAGTACTTACAATGGCTTTCTCTGTGCTTCTCACGTGGGACTTAGCTGCTGTTGTAACCTTTGTGTTGTTCATTGTGAAGCTAGAAAAATACAATTCCACTACATTTAAGCCACTTTGTAAGGGGAAATGCAACTGTCAGCTCAGGTGGCTTTATGCTGTCAGAGCTTGGGGAATAAAACCAACTCATCTCTCCTCAACATTCCCACGTAAGGAGAGAAGCTGACAGATATGAGTTCTGTCTTCCTGTAATAAACTCCTCCCATGCAGTGCAGTGATTTCATTGAAGGGAACATTGGAATCAACTGTGAAGCCAAGAAAAGGTCTGCCCAACCCTTTCCCCCAGGAGATTCTGATTTATTTGGCCTGGGATGTTGCCTTGTCATTAGGATATTTAAATGCTCCCAGGTGATTCTAACCTACAGCCAGAGTTGAAAACCATTGGTCCTGGTTTTTCTTTTCTTTTTTCTTTTCTTTTTTTCCCTTCTATTTACTTATTTAGGTTTGTCTTTCCAGAATAGTTTTCTCTTTCCATTAACTTTCACATTTTGGTTCAGGCTTCTACTCTTACCTCATTTAAGAAACTGTGAGGAAAATGAACTCCCTCAAGGTCAAGCCTTCTTGGCTTATGTTAATTAGCCCATTCTATTTCCTTGACTACAATCATTGGTACAGGAACAAGCAAGTGAAATAAACAGCCCAGTCAGGGTGGATCTCAGGACACTTGCTGAAAAGTCTGTGACGAGAACATTTTCTTTCTTCCTCAGGACATTGTGATATGTGACTATGAAACATACCCTAACTGACTGACTCCGACGTGCTGTTTTTATTTTTTTTCCTGCCTCTCTTAAGCCTTAGCCAGTTTTTAAAGATACCAAGATCCTCACTTGATATTTTTAGGGGACTGAAGTGATCTTGCTAACCATTCATCATAATTACCTCCTAGAATAAGATAGATCCTAAAATAAAATATCCTCTTTGTGATATGAAATGAAAGTGTTAGCTTCCAGGATCTGTACAGAGTCAACTGATGTGAGAACTGCAGAATAGAGTACTTATATTTTATCTTGTGGCTTTCTCAGTGGCCCCACAACAAACAAGCTGCATATCTATCAGATCAGTAACCGTTGAATGGATGTAGGAAGTGTGAGGTTGGCTTTTAGAATGTAGCGAAATGAAAGAAAGTATAACCCATAGTCCGAAGTAGTTTACTATTTAATCAAGTAGTCCTTCATTCACTTCCAATGTGTAATTGCAGCCTGCTTCCCTATGGAAGGAAGATTCAGGGGGTCACGCCTGTGTCTTACCTAATGTTTTATCTATTCTGCCTTTAGACAAGCTTGTCCAACCCGTAGCCTGTGGGCAGCATGTGTCTCATGACGGCTTTGACTGTGGCTCAACGCAAATTCATAAACTTTCTTAAAACATTATGTGTTTTTTTGTTTATTTCTTTTAGCTCATCATCTATTGTTAGTGTTAGCGTATTTTATGTGTGGTCCAGGACAATTCTTCTTCTAATGTGGCCAAGGGAAGCTAAAAGATTGAACATCCCTTCTTTGGATGTTGAGCCAGAACACACCAAACCAGATAATGTGGTCTCATTGATCTACGATCCTTTCTAGACGTACTCTTTCCACTAGATCCAACAAACCGAGGCTTCTGCAAGGATACGATGGAAATTAAAACCAGAATGGGTTCTGAAATCTCTCAGTTTTCCTCCTTAGATCTTAGATATTACTTTTGCTAATTACAGAAACTAGCACTTTTCAAACGACCAACCCTGATTCCCCTGCCTATCATTATCTAGTGACGTTTCGCTGACTAAGCTTCATGTCGAACTGACCATTTTCAGCTGGGAATCAAACTGTCCCCTTTCAACACATACAAAATTGAAATTGTTATGATGCTGCAAACTAATCTGACAAAGAAATTGTAGTCTCAAAGGAATTCTGATTTAAAATATGGCTTTCAAATATTTTCCTAATTCTTTGTGGAATGAAATTATTTGGATTTCATAGGCTGATTTCAGTCGCATTGACAGAGAGGCAAAAGTCCCACAGATATATTGAATTTTCTTATAGGCAGCCACCCATGAAGTTAAAATCCAAGGGAAATCAAATTTCTTCAGTTCAGTCGTTTGCCTTCAGTAATGACTTGCTCTTGCATCGACCATAACATTTCTCTACTATTATAATGATTTTGAACATTTTTGTGTATCAGATTATTTTCACTTCAACACAGTTTTCCCTGCTTCACTGCCAAACCAATCCAGTGCTTTGAGGTGCTGTCAGTTCACATGAAGGGGCAATTTGCAGCCTCCACTGAGTAGGTGAACTGCTCCATCATGACTGGTTACACTGAAGTCATGAGCCTTTACCTTCAGCTTGAAGCAGCACTGCATATTTTCTCTTCAAGCTTGCAAGTGTCTAGAGATCTTAGTTTTTAGACTGTAGGTACAGGTGTGTATAAGAAGGTGTGGGCCGGGCGCGGTGGCTCACGCCTGTAATCCCAGCACTTTGGGAGGCCGAGGTGGGTGGATCACGAGGTCAAGAGATCGAGACCATCCCGGTTAACATGGTGAAACCCCGTCTCTACTAAAAATACAAAAAATTAGCTGGGCATGGTGGCGCATGCCTGTAGTCCCAGCTACTCAGGAGGCTGAGGCAGGAGAATTGCCTGAACCCAGTGTAAGGCCGGCCGCCTAGCTGAAGAGCCAAACGGACACACTTATCTCTCTTCATGCTGACTCCCCACCCACACTCCTATCAGGCCTCTCTATGCTAGCTCCCCACACACTCCTATCAGGCCTCTCTATGCTGACTCCCTACACACACTCCTATCTGGCCTCTCCATGCAAGCTCCACACGCCCACTCCTGCATTCCTGGCTCAACCCTTTCAAAAAAAAATTAAAAAGCCCGCTGGAAATTTGTCCAACGGCAGTTTAACATTGACCTCCCCAACCAGTCAGCCTACCAATGAAACTGTCTGCTCTTTGTTTCCCTAATAATCAATCAAACTTCCCCACCAATGAACCTGTCTGTTCTTTGTCTCCTTAGCCCCACCTAACTGCCAATGGCTACTCACCCCATCAGTATCTCAACTCCCCTTAACCAATGAAACTGTCTGCTCTTTGTTTCCCTAATAATCAATTAACTCTCCTTACCAATGAAATTGTCTGCTCTTTGTTTCCCCAATAACCAATCAACTACCTCCACTTCTTATAAAACCCCATGCCCTGAGAAGCCCATTGCGACTTCTCTGGCCCCCTCTTGGACCACAGAACCTCGCCCGAGAGCTGAATAAATTGGATTCTCATTTTTTCTCACTGGCCTCAGTTTCCTCATTTTAACTCGGCAATATACCTTACAGCCAGGAGGCGGAGGTTGCGGTGAGCCGAGATCGCGCCATTGCACTCTAGCCTGGGTAACAAGATCAAAACTCCGTCTCAAAAAAAAAAACAAAAAAAGAAGGTGTGGGTGAAAGTTGTACTACTTTTTAAACATTAACACTTTCAGATCTTAAAGATCAATTTAGATCCTCACAAATTGATTTTTTTTCTCAATATGGTGAGAGTCAGGAGTTTACTTAAAAATATATTAATAGACAATTATTCCAGCATGGTACATGAACAGTTTGTTTTTTCTAGGCTTCTCTGCAGTAACACCATAATAAATCAAAGATCCATTTAGGTTTAGTTTTTAGATGGTAGGTAAAGGCTGCTTTGAATGTTCTTGCATCTCGTTTTGTGTTTTGAGTAAGAAGCAGGAATAAAAATTTTCAGAGAATTCACTTCTGACCCCTGGGTAGTGCTGGAGCAGGCTCAAAGATCCACGTGTCATCCCCTGACTTAGACCATTTGCTGATAATTTCTTCAGTTCCTCATAAGAAATTGATACTGAGGCTTCTGAGTATCATAAAGCCTGGAGCAGGCCAGGGAAGAAGCCCAAACACTTCTTACCAGGTTTTCCAAAGACATGTAGTTTTCGTTTTTTAAACTCTATTGTTATGAAATAGAATTGATACATATAGATGTACGTAAAATGTTCAGTTTACTAAATAGTTGTAAACAACCCTCATGTAAATATGATGTGGAACAAGCAAAATATTATCAACCTTTTTAGAATCCCTATATGTATTTGCACCTACCATTCCATTTTCTCTGTGTAAGCACTTTTCTGACATCAAAAATAATCAATTCTTTGTTTTTATTTAGTGTTGGTTCTTCTTTTCTCATTCCTAAGCAAAATACATTAGTGTTGCCAGTTTTGAACACTACATAAGTAGAATCATACTGCATATATTTCTATAACTTGCTACTTTTACTCAATATTAATATGATATATTTTAGCCATATTGTACATAGAACTAGTTCATTGATTTTTATTGCTGTAGAGCATTCTGTAGTTTATTGATACTGCAATTTGCTTACCCATTATGCTATTAAAGTACTGTTTTTAATTTCTGGAAATTTTGGAAAAGACTGCTTTGAACATCCTTGCATCCTATTTTGTGTTGTGTTGCATGTAAACATAAAAATTATCAGGTAGACACTTATAAATGAAAAGAACACTCCATAGGATATATGTGGTATTTTTTATTGCATGTATAGTATTACTAGATAATACCATACCAGCTTCCATAATGTTGTGCTGGTAGTTCATGTGTGTTATATTCTTGCTAAGTCTTGATATAGCTAAGTATGTTTTAGTATCTGACAACATTGAACATGTATATTGGTACCTCATTGTAATTATAATTTATCTTTTCATAATTACTAATGAATATTCACATAAACTTTAAACTTATTTACTGGTCACTTAGATATTCTGTTTTGAGCCTCTTCCTAATTCTTAGCCAATTTTTCTGTTAAATTGTCTGCCTCTTTTCACTTTGATTTTTAAAAGCTTGTTATATATTTTTGATACTGGTTCCTTGTTTATTATGGAAAATTTAAGTATCTTTTCCTACTCTGTAACTGATGTTGTCTCTGTAATGAAGTATGTTTTGATTATTGTTAATTATTCATTTAATTCATTCCTCTTTGTAAGTCTTTATGGCTTTGTGGTTTAAATCTTGTTTAAGAAATACTTTTCTACCCAAGGTCTAAATATATTTCTCTGTATTCTTTTTAAAAGCTTTACAGCTTTTTACCATTAACTGTTAGATCTTAAAGATCAATTTAGATCCTCACAAATGGATTTTTTTTTCTTAATATGGGGATAGGAGTTCACTTTAAAGAAATATTGATAGTCAATTATTCTAGCATGGTTTACTGAAAAGTTTGTGTTTTTATACTTCTTCTCTGCAGTAGCATCATAATAAATTAAACATTCATTTATGCTTAACACTGGTTCTAAGTTCTCCATTCCATCTCATTGATCTATGTTTGCCAATACCGTACTGACTTTATTACCGACACATAAAGATAATACAACAAGTTCTCCCACATTGTTTTCCTTCAAAAACGTCTTGGCCATTTTCAACTCTTTGCAATTCCACATAAATTAAAAAATCAGCTTATTAGGATCAAGGCTATAATTGCATTGAATGTATAAATCATCTTATGTGTAATCTATTGATGCAGTATATCTTTCCATGTCCTTAGGTCTTATTTAATGTTTCTCAATAAAGTTATAAATTTTATTTGTAGAGGTCTTGCACATAATTTATTAGATTCTTTTGCAGGTTTTAAGTAATTTATATAAATATGTAGATGATAGCTTTTAAAATTTTTATTGACTAAATATTTTGATGGTATATAAATATACAATTAATATTTTATATGGATTCTTGTATATATTGAACTTGCTGTCTTATAAATTTAAATAGTTTATTTGCACATTTCTCTACATATAAGCATTTCATTTATGAATAAGAATGTCTTCCTTCAAATTTTTTTCTTTTTTGAAAATTTTTCTACCTTTCTTTAGGTCATTATTGCACTGGCTGAGACCTTGAGGTCAATGATAATAATGTCTTATTCTTTAACTGAAGAAAAAGTTTTTGACATTTCATCATAAAATAATATATTTGTAGAAGGTTTTATGGTAGATATCTTTTATCATATTAATGAGGCCTTCTATTTCTAGATAACCATTTTTTAAAAACTAAAGAATGGGTATTAAATTTAATCAAATGCTTTTTCTGAATATATTGAAAATATTTTTTTCAGTTTGTTATTTTGATGACTTAAAATGATTATGTTTTTAATGCTAAATCAGCTTGCATTCCTGTGATAAACTGAGCTTCACTGTGATGCATTATCATTTTTATATGGTACAATAGTCTAAATTATCTGCATTTGCTAGGTTTTTAAAAATAATTTTTGCATTTACAGTTCATGATTTGTGCTGGACTTTAATTTTAATTTATAGTCCAGTCCTCGGTAGTTTTTAAAAATGTATTGAAGTGTAAATACATACACATAAAAATTTTTTAAGTATATAATTTTGATCTATGTTTTATACACACATGCACACACATACATATTAGTGAAGCATCATCACAATCAAGATGACGAACATACACATACCCTCAAACATTTTCTGTCTCTTAGCAATACCTTGCTTTGACCTATCCTCAGGTCTCTCTCACAATCTTCTCCCAACCATTGAACTACTTTCTGTCATTATGCATTAGTTTGCATTGTCTAGAAGTTTATATAATCGGAATTATATACTATGTACTGTTTTATGGTCTAGCTACTTCTAGCGCAGTATTATTCTTTTGAGACTCATCTATGTTATACATATCAATAGTTTATCATTTTTCTTATTGAGTATAATTGCATCATTTTGATATAACACAATTTTTAAAATTATTCACCTATTGAGTATTTGGGTTGTGTGTAGTTTTTGACTATTACAAATAAAGCATCTCTGAACATTGGTATATAAGTATTATTTGTATGATTTTTTTAATTTCTCTAGGATAAATAACTAAAAGTAGAAATTGGGGTCATATGTAGCTGTACATTTAATTAAAAAAAAATTTCGAATTATTTTGCAAAATATTTGTACTGTTGTTTCATTCCCACCAGAAATATACAAGAGTTCATGTGTTCCACACACTTGCCAGTGTTTGGTATGTCAGTATTTTTAACTTTGGCTAATAGGTATATGAGAGTATGTCATTGGTGTATTAATTTGCCTTTCTCTATTGACCAAAGAGTTTGGGCATCTTTTCATGTGCTTATTTGCAATCTGAATTTCACTTTGTAAAGTGTCTCTCCTAATCTTTTGCTCACTTTTTTCATGAAGTTGTTAAATTTTTATTATAGAATTTTGAGAATTCTTTATATTTTCTACATAGGTTTTCATTATTAGACATGAGATTTGCAATTTTTTTCTCCCAATCTGTAATGTTTTTGTATTCCTTCTGTTTAGAGTGTATAACAAAGAGTAGAAATATGTAAATTTTATAAAATCTAATTTATTTTTATTTCTTTTATATTTTATAAATTTTGGTGTTGTGTCTAAAGAATCTTTGCCTAACTGAAAACCAAAAAGATCAACTCCTATGTATTCTTTTAGAATGTATATAGTTTTAGGTTTTATATTTAGATCTGTTATCTATTCTTGAGTTACTTTTGGTATCGTATGTGAGGATGAACTTAATTAAATGAATGCAAATTAAGATATTTTGCATATGGATATTTAAATTGCTCAAGAATAATTTGTTGGAAAAATTTATGCCTCTCCTATGAATTGCTTCTTCAGTCTTGCTGAATTCAATTAACTATATATTTGCAGGTCTAGTTCTAGACTTGATTTAGTTCCATTGATCTATTTGTCAGTCAATTATCATGCCAATACCACAGTGTCTTGATTACCATAGCTTTATAGTAAATTTTGATAGCAGGTAACGTATACCTTGATAGCGGGTATATAGCAACTTTATTATCTTCAGTGTTGTTTTAGATGGTCTAGGCTCTTTACATTCAATATGAATTTTTAAATCAACTTGTAAAAAGCCTACACAGAATAACTTCTATAATATGAATTGATGGAATATTAAATCTGTAGATGAATTTAGAGAGAATTGAGACATTAACAATATCAAGCCATCCAATCTATTAACATAGTATTTCCATTGTTTTAAGACTTCTTAAAATTACTCTGCATTTTCTATTTTTATTGTACCAGCATTGTGCATCTTTTTTTTTCAGATTTGTACCTAAATATTTAATATTTTTGAAGCTATTGTAAATTATATTTTTAACATTTCAATATTTGATTACTGGTTACTAGGACACAAAAATCCAATTGATTTTGAATATTGATCATGTATCCTACAATCTTGCTAAACTCATATATTAGATTTGTTAGCTTATTTTTTTTAGATATTTTTCATATGGATATTTAAATTGCTCAAGAATAATTTGTTGGAAAAATTTATGCCTCTGCTATGCTTAAGACATTTTACATAACCAATTGTGTTTTCTTTAAATAAAGACAATTTACTTCTTCCTTTCCAAAAATGTGCCATTAAAACTTTTACCTTATTGTACTAACTGGAACCTCTAATACAATATTAATTAGTAGTGTTGAGAGTAAATATCCTTAGTTTGTTTCTAATCTTAGAAGAATACTTTCACTTTTTTTACCTTTAATAATGATGTTAACTGAAAGATTTTCATAGATGGCATTTAACAGGTTAAATATGTCTCCTCTATTTCTTGTTTTCTGATAATATTCACCAGTAATGAATGTTAGTTTTATCACATGCTTTTCCTGCATCTATTGAGATGGTCACAACATTTTTTGGTTATATGTGTGTATATTTTTAGTCTGTTAATAAGATGAATTATATGGGTTGATACTTAAATGTCAAACTAAATTTGTATTTTTCTGGGATAAATTAAAATTCATCATAGTGTAAATTTATTTGTATATATAGTACAATATGATTTTCTAAAATTTAGTTGAAAATATTTCCATGTATGTTAATTATAAATATTGTTCTGTAGTTTTATTTTATTTTTTGTTGTAATATCTTTGTCTGACTTTACTAACAGAGTAATGCTGGTCTCATAAAATGTGTTGGGAAACATTCTCAATTTTCTGGAACAGTTTGTGCTTAGACATATTTTATGACCTAGTATGTGTTAAATATTTATAAATGATCTGTGCATGATTGAAATTAATGTGCATTCTGTAGTCGATGAGTCAACTTAGTTAATTATGTTTCTCAAATATTTTATATCCTGCCATTTTTGAATGCTTGACTATCAATTTCTGAGAGAGGACTGCAGAACTTTCTAACTCTGGAGATTTATCAATTTCTCATTGTATTTCTGTTAATTTTTGTTTTGAATAATTTGAGACTTTGCTAATATATGCATACAACTTAAAATTGTTACATTGTTCTGCTCATTAACTCTTTTATCATTTTGAAATTCTTCCTTTTAATTCTGCTAATATTTGACTTACAATCTCTTTTGTTTCTGATTAATGCAGTTTATCAGCTTCCTCTTCATTAGGATTTAATGGCATGGGTTCTTCCATTCATTAACTTTCAAAATTTTCTATACCCATGCATTTTAGATATATTTCTTATAGACAATATAGACTTATTTTCCTTGACTTGATTATCTTTTTTTTCTAAATTAGAGCACTTAGTGTATTATTATTCAATGGAATTAGTGATATGTTTCGACTTATTTCTACTATCTTGTATCATACCACCTCTGTGGTCTCCATTTTTATCTATTTTCCTATTTATTTTGAATGATTAAATAGCTTTAATGATATTTACTCCCATTATTAGTATAACATTTAGACCTGTTTCTGTTATTTTTGTGGTAACATTAGCAATTATAGCACACATAATTGACTTAATGAAGTTTGTAATTAATCAGTTATTTATCCTCTTTTTGAAAATACTAGTATCTTAAAATTTCAACAACATTAATGCACCCATTTCAATTTATTGATCTTGGATAGCTGACATTTTTGGGGTTATCTAATACTTTAAATCCACACTTTTTGTTTATGTGTTTACCCCAACAGATGTATATTTTTGTTTTACAGACACAGCATTCATTTATATTTGCTTACTAATTTGCCACTTTATTCAATCCTCATGTCTGCTTAAAACTCAAACATTTAGTCAGAGACCACTTTCTTTTGACCTGAAAATTATTTTCTAGATTTTCAATAATGGACAGTCTTCTGATTATTATTTCTTATAGTATTTGTGTTGTAAAAATGTCTTTATATTACTTTCTTTTTTTGAGATGGAGTTTTGCTCTCGCTGCCCAGGCTGAAGTGCAATGGCAAGATTTTGGCTCACTGCAACCTCTGCCTCCCAGATTCAAGCAATTCTCCTGCCTCAGCCTCCTGAGTAGCTGCAACTATATTATATTTTTTAATTGAAAAATAGTTTACTGAATATACAATTCTAGTGTTGCAGTTATTCATGACATTCTATTATTTTTCTTCATAGCATTAAAATTTGTACCTCTATATTTATTTGTTCAATATCTGTATTCTCAAATGGGCGACTGGCCGTAATTTCTATATGGGTGGGCACTACATTCATTTTGCTCCTCATTGGATACACAAAACTAGTAAATGCCTGGAATATGGAAGTTAAACAACATATATTTGAATGAATAAATAATAGAATGAATAAATTAATATATTACTTCTAGGATACCTTTGCTAAACATCCACATCTTGGTTAAGTGTAACCGTCACCTATATAAGCAAGAACAACATATTGCTCAATTTCAAGGTTGACACTCATATTACTGCAAATATTGTAAACTGGATTGTTCAGCATATATACCATGCAACTCAGGTACTATTATGGCAAAAACAGTAATGTTTGTTTTGAAAAGCATATTCTCAAGGACTGCAGAGTGAGTTATTATAACTAATCCAATCTGTGGTGAAACATTTTATCAGTAGGAAGTTTAGAAGTAGTCTTCCAGGTTTTGGTGGTTAGCTACCACATGGATATAAGAATAGATGGAAGAGAGAAAATTCAAAGGCCTTAAGCAATGCTGCCAAAATCAATGCATAAAGTTGGGCCAGACCATGTGACTTAGTAATCCAGAGAGGGAAGGGTTATTGATACTGAATGGAATATAATCTCAACATTCATAAGGTTTTAGGCTTCGGAAGACTGTTTGTCATAAATGAGTACTCCAGATTGACTTAGGAAGATAAGGGGAACTAATAGCAATCGTAAGATGTGGTATCTTTGAGACCAAAGCAGTCCTGGTAGTCCTTATAATACAGCCCGGGAGGCCAGACTTCCCAGTCTGGATCCATGCCTGATGTGTTATGCAACTGTGCAGCAGGACTATGTAACATTCCTCTTATAACCTTGCAGCTCTTGGATCTTCGTTTAGCTCTGATATTTTACAATCCTCTTTTAAGATGAAAAATACTTGAAAACTTTATTGAACAAAGTCTTTGATAAGTAAAAAATGTTTTTAATTTAGTTCAAAAATTCTGTGGAGAAAAAAATGACATTAAGTTTTTTGATAGAGGATTTAATCACATAGTGAAATAACTGCACAACCTCTATGCAATATGGTGCTCTTGCTTATTTAGATGCTGGTAACACCTACCGGCTTGTGTAGGCAGTGAATTTACCTATGAAACATTAAATATGAACACAAGAGCTCTCATTTATAAAAAGAAGTAATATCTTTTTGAAAATTCACCCTGTACTGCTCTGGGTGCTTTTGTTTGGCTAATCATGAGTCATCTCCTTCTTTTGATGAAGTAATTCAAATCTGAATGTTTTCATCATGAAAATAAGAGCCCACTATGAATTTTCTTTATGAGAAAGTCTGTAGTTTTGACATGAGATGATCACTTCTCTTGAGGAAACAACACTAAAAAAAAATCAAAACTTGTTTTTAGCATAGAAAATGTAGCTCTAAATTTATTTAAATTGGTTCGGTTTTCTATTTCAATTCCTCTGTCCAATGGAAGTATAGAAATAATTTTTAGCATCATGGATAATCCGGAATGATGCAACTGTCCATTGGGACTGCAACACAATAAATGTATGTTCAGTCTATCAAATATACTGTGCCTTTTTGCATGTATCTTTAATTTGAGTGGAAGATAAAGATGAATATTTGAAGTCATGGACTTACAAAAAGCTATATTCTAATACTGACTATAAGGCATGACTTAGATTATCTTGGTTTGAAGCCAATTATATGGAAATCTGGGATTTCAGACCAGAGCTAAGGAGAAACAGAAGGTAGTATTTGTTTCTTGAGCCAACAAATGCCAGGCTGGAATTTCTGTTAATTTTCTTCTTTTCCTTTGATGGATGAACTTTTTTTTTTCTTAAAATATTGGCAAAACAATAAATAAGATTCTGTTGGCAATAATTATTTTGGTGGGAAGGACAGAGGAGCAGAGGAAGAAAACTCTGATTTTCATTATAAACATTTGAATAATATATGAATAATCTAACAATGTGCATGGATTACTTATTTAAATGTGACAGATATTTTCTAGGTGGAGAGATTGAGAACTATATATGTTTCCTTTATATAGTTTTGTATACTAAAGCATGAATACTCATTTTGAACAATATTCATTACGAAAATTGGAAATTACTGATAAAGTAAAAATAAATAAAGCATTTTCAAAACCCTATGATCTATTTAAAGATAGAAATGGTTAGCTTTTAGGTGTTTATCCTTCAAGATTGTTTTCTCAAATAGATTATGCTAGTTTAAAACCTAATATATTGCTTTCCACATCACTTAATACATTCTACATCCCCATTTTAGGGACCATATAATTTACTTAACAAACTCATTATTGCTTGACTCATAGGTTATTTTTGACTCATTCTTTTTCCTTCATTTTTGTGCATTTTCTTTATCATTTCTTAGAATAAATTCCTAGAAGAGCATTGCTGGCCCAAAGAGATGACATATGTTTAAGGCATTTGATACTGTTGCCAAATTGCCTTTTAGGAAAGCTGGACCAATTTAGACTACCATGAGCAATGTGTCAGAATGTCTGTTTCTTCCAACCCCTGCTGCCACTCACTTTTGTCAGTCATTTTAATATTTGTCAATGTAATAGCCTAGAAATTAAAACTCGCTTTATTTGCATTTTTAAATATATTTTCTTCTTGTATGAATTACCTGTTATTGCCCTGATTATATTTTCCATTGAGATTTTTAACAATTTCTTTATAATTTGTTACAATTATTATTTATTTGTATGGTAACTACATTAACATATGTTCATACATTTTGTCCTATATTTTGTAATTATATTCCCTATTTTAATGTTTATCTCAACTTTGTTTGTTTGTTTTTTCCGAAGACAAGGATGTTTTGTGTTTTGTTTTTAAATCTACTGAGAAACTAAATATACAAATTGACAGTGGCCAGCCCATATACAAAAATGGACCTTTGACCCACAATCTATAGCAATCTGCCTGGGCATCCAACCCCTTATCTACAATAAACAAACCAGGAAGCCAGCCTGCTACATCGTACTTGTAAGAAGAGAAAATGCTATTCCAATGGACAACTTAGCAAGCTAACCAATATCTTCTGTAGCAATCAGCCCCAAATAACAGGCCTTGATTAATAACTGACAACTTCCTTAATTTTGGCCCCATTCCCAACTAGGAACCAACCACAGAAAATCAAACATGTTCCTGTAACCAAGTAGGATGCCCCACTTCTAGTGATCCCCCATACAGCTTCCACATGACAAAAGCCTCTATCAGGGTAAACCTGAAGTCTTCCCCTTTCTCCACTATGAAAATTTGCCCTTCTCTGCTTGCCTGAATCTCTGCCCAAACACACGTAATGGTAGCTGACTCTTTTGCTATAGCAACCTCAAAATAAATAACCTTTGCTTTTCTCATTCGGTTCTCCTTTATTTCCATACTAACTATATATTCTCATATTGCTTTTTCTATGATGTCACCTATAGGGAACCTCTTTCATCCCAAGGTTATATAATTTTTACCTATACTTACTATACCTTATCGAAGAGACAATATGGTATGTTGATTCAAAGTGCTGGATGGGAAATTCGTCTATCTGGATTTTGGTATCTGCACTGCCAATAACAAGAAATTTTCTACAAGTTACCTAACCTCTCTGGCCTCAGTTTGTACATCTGTATAAGGGGTAAAATATTAGCTCCATGGTGTTTCTGCAAGGACTACATGAAGATGTTTAGAATAGCGTCTAACACTATATATGTTACTATCACCCAATATATGTTACTGTCACTTCCTATATTTTTTCAAGCACTTCTATGATTGCATTTAATAATAATGGAATGATAGCAGGGTAATACATAGTTCTTACAGGAGCTGAGAGTCATACTCTAAGAACTAGTTGAGAAATAGGTTCTCAGTTTCAGCCACTTGAAGCCCCTGCACTTCACTCCAGGGATGCAGTCACAGAATCCAGAAAATGAGGAAGCTCAAGCATGCTGTATGGCCAGCAGACTGAGAATTGGGGAAATACTGCCACTTACAGACACATGGATACCCAAGATTCAATCCAAGCTCAGTGTGTCTACAGTCCTGTGGCCTATTTTATCCTCTAGAAGTGCCAAGAGTCTTGATGTACTCTCCGCCTTGCCTTTCATAACAGGCACTATTTCTGAATGAAATGGAATGAATTAAATATTTTCTTGTCTTTCCTCAGCCTTTGACCAAGGTCAGTTAATCCCCATCTTAAGAGGTAAATATAGCTCAGCTGGTTTATTTAAAAATAATGTTAGGAATCTGACTTCCACATAGACCCATAGTAGGTAGAAAGAATTCCAGGGAATCATGAGGCTGAATCTGATGTGCTGCTATCAAATATCGCCTAAGATTATTTAAGAGACCTGGCACTGTAAACAAAAATCAACATTTTTAACAAGCTCTGGAGATAACTTTGATAATGACAGCATGGAGATCTTACTTTGAAAAAACACTGCTATAGATGTACTCAGCTACTAAACTGGCTTATGTTCACTTGGCATCTAAAGTATAAGCTGAAAGGGAAAGGAGAGGAGCCCACTGACATGGGAAGAAGAGGAAGGATTAGATTGCCTTCCTCTTTCATCTTTTTCAAACAGGCTCTAGAGGAAGAGACCTATTATTTTTATCACCTTAAATGTTACATTAAACATACTTGTTTTTCTCAGTCCCTGTCTCTTACAGATTCTCTGTTCTGTGGTTCAGAGCATTCTGTCACCAGGATAAATCTTGGCATGTCTGAGGAAACATCGGTCACCTTGACCCTCCTCCTCCAATTACCAGGACCTTCTTTTTCAGTTAGAAACAATGTTTTTAACCTTTTCTTGGGGTCTTTGGTACAACAACTTTCCTTTTTGTTATTTACAAATGGAATCTTAAAAAGATTAAAAAGAAAAAGTATGGGGGAAAATATTTAACTTTCCCCACTACATACACACATAGAATCTCTCTCTCTCTCTCTCTATCTCTTCTTCTCTCTCTCTCTCTCTCTCACACACACACACACACACACACACACACGTGTTATATCTAATACTTAAATACATTATGTATACTGTCGCTAATTATTTCTTATGTTTTCATCTTGTCTCTTCAGATAGATGGCAAGACTGGCATATTTCATTCCTCTTATAGTTAGTACTAATATGGAGGAAAATAGGCACATAACACATACTTCTGTTTTGCTTTTTTATTTCTCCCATATGTTTTGGCCATTATTTTCTTGTTTATAGCTTATATTTTACGTTGTACCTTTTGTCTCTATTTTTTGTATTCTTTGAAATAGAAGTCAACTTTTTTTTTTTTAACCACCACATTATTATAAAGGTATCTTTCTGCAACCAGATGGAATACCTGAGCTTACATATTAATATCTCCCCTAATACAGACTCCTGGCTCCTGTTCTGTGGCTCAGTCTTTTTTGTTGGTGGTGGTGTTTTGGGTTTTTTTTTTTTTTTTTTTTTGAGGTAGAGTCTTGCTCCGTCACCCAGGTTGGAGTGCAGTGGCATGATCTCGGCTCATGCAACCTTGCCTCTCGGTTCAAGCAATTCTCCTGCCTCAGCCTCCTGAGTAGCTGGGGTTATGGCACATACCACCATACCTGGATAATTTTGTATTTTTAGTAGATATGGGGTTTCACCACGTTGGCCAGGCTGGTCTCAAACTCCTGACCTTGTGATCCTCCCTCCTCGGCCTCCCAATGTGCTGGGATTACAGGCATAAGCCACAGTGCCCAGCAAGTTTTTCAATATATAAAATTAGAAAAGAATGTCTACATTATAGGTAGATACATTTTAAATTCAACAAACTTATAGGCTTGTTTGAGAGATTAATTGGATAAAGGTATATGAAGAATGTACAATGGTACAAAGAACATAAATAAACATAAATAATTAATAAATATTGGTTATTGTTACCATTATTATTCTATTTGTAACTCTACATTAGGAATTCTGTAGAGTTAGTATAGCTTTTTTTTTTTTACATTTAGAAAATATGCTTGATTGATGAGTACCTTCCTTTGACAAAAAAATAAATAAAAGAAAATATGCTTAAAATATTATTTAATTAAAAGTTCTCCGAATGGTTTAAAATACTAGCCAAATTGTATATATGAGCAAACTGAGTATTTCACAAAGTTACTATAACTTTTCAAGGTAATAATGATAAGTTGCATGTATGTGTGTGTGTGTGTATATATATATATATATATATATTTTTTTTTTTTTTTTTTTTGAGATGGAGTTTCGCTCTTGTTACCCAGGCTGGAGTGCAATGGCGCGATCTCGGCTCACCGCAACCTCCGCCTCCTGGGTTCAGGTAATTCTCCTGCCTCAGCCTCCTGAGTAGCTGGGATTACAGGCACGCGCCACCGTGCTCAGCTAATTTCTTGTATTTTTAGTAGAGACGGGGTTTCACCATGTTGACCAGGATGGTCTCGATCTCTTGACCTCGTGATCCACCCGCCTTGGCCTCCCAAAGTGCTGGGATTACAGGCGTGAGCCACCGCATCCGGCCCAAGTTGTACATATTTTTTTAAAAAATAAAATAACATCAGCAAACGTTAGCTAAACACCTATGAGCCAGCATTTTTTATACACATACACACACACACACACACACACACATATATATGACTTGGGAAACATATTCTATCTTCCAAGAATGAGAGAATAATACCAGATTCAGTACCCCATGACATAAGGAGAGAGCAATACCATGATTTAAAATCAAATGTTTTCAGAAGGATAAATCATATTTGCATTTGTTTACCGTCTATTATTAGACTTGTTTCACTTACAAACATCACTGGAAGCCACAGGCTAGAAATAATATATTAATGACACAAACGCAAGTATCTGAACCAACCCATCTTGAACAACCCCTTCTTGAAAACTTTATGTCTCTAAATTTTGAGGGCCCAAATTGTCAGTCAATTTGGAAATGTGTAATATACAAAGAAAATATCAGTCTTTAAAGTTTATGAAACCAAATAACAGATAGTGATACTAAACAAATTGAATTCAACATTAATTTCATTTCTTTATATTATTAAATAAATTATTGGATTCATTTTTTTTTTAAGTTGTAGTTTCCCTCTTTTGGCCCAGGCTGCAGTGCAATGGTGCCATCTCGGTTCACTGCAACCTCCGCCTCCCAGGTTCAAGTGATTCTCCTGCCTCAGTCTCCCGAGTAGCTGGGATTACAGGTATGTGCCACCACGCCTGGTTAATTTTGTATTTTTAGTAGAGATGGGGTTTCTCCATGTTGGTTAAACTAGTCTTGAACTTCCGACCTCAGGTGATACACCCACCTTGGCCTCCCAAAGTGCTGGGAATACAGGCGTGAGCCACCACACCCAGCCTAATATTCTTAATGAATAGCAAGAATAATATAAATTCCCAAGGCTGAAACTTTATGAACAAAAAAGGAGAAAACAATCACGGCATTGTGAAAGTCAAGGCCAAATTCCTACCAATTTTTTCAACTCTATTCTACCATATCCATTCTGGTACAGTTTACCCTTTTACTTGACCTAAGCTGTTATCTCCAGTATAAAAATCTAAATATGAATGAAATAAAAATAAATGATGTATAAAAATGTAGAGTTCTTCAAAAGTATTAGACAAACACTGATATTAATTGCTGGTGCAAATATGAAGACATGATACCTTGTCATAAAATCTAGAAAAAGAAAAGCACGTTGTCTGTATATGTTGTCTCAGTTGTCAAGGATCAATTGGGTAATTTGACTTTCTAAAACCTTACCTGATATTTTCACATTCTGTTACTAGGTAGCAGCATGTTCTATACAGCATAGCTTTCATTAGAAACAGAGCTTCCCTCCACATATTGCACAAATACTGAACTATTTACGGTCATGGATTGTCTATACCTTCAAGAGTCAAATATAGTTTCCTATATAAAAATAGTCAAATTTGAGAGATACACAACAAACCTCAAAACAGATATTCCTTTTGGAAATATATTTTAGAACAAACCAATAGTAAAGTTCCATATTGTTTTTCTGAACTGATTCCAATGTATGAATCTATACTCATCTTCCTCTTTTAAAAAAGTAATATATTTACCTTCAAACTGAAGTTCAAGGACCTATTTACTTACTTATTTGACTTTGAATCTAAAGCATCTTCAGTCATCTGCTTTAAGCCATCCTTGTTTCAGCATAGCTTAAAGTAACACGCTTTGTTCCTGACATAAAGCATTTTCATTATGCTTCATTCCCTTTCAGTCAGTTGGCATAATAAATAAATGTGGATAGATGGATGAAACAAAAGAAGAAAGGGTGGAGGGGTGGGCAGGAAGGGAAGAGAGGAAAGGAAGAAGGGAAAAGAGAGAGGAAGGAAAGGGAAGGGAAGAGGGAGGGAAGGAAAGGAAAGAGGGAGGGAAGGAAAGGAATAAAGGAAAAGAAAGAAGAAAAGAAAGAAAGGAAAGAAAGAGAGAAAGAGAGAAAGAAAGAAGGAAAGAAAGAAAAAGGAAAGAAAAAAGGAAGGAAGGAAAGAAAGAAAGAGAAAGAAAGAAACAAAGAAACAAAGAAAAAGAAAATTTCTATCTCAGGTTCTTATATTACCCCAAGCACAAGGGAAAGTATAAATGGTTCATCCTTAAAAAAGAAACTAATTATGATATGGTACCCTTCAATCAGAGAGAATACTAGAATATATTTCTGTGTCTCCTAATTCCTTTAGTAATAGTTAATTAAGTATGTAACTTTATCTATATATAGGAACTATAATAATTTAAATAGTGAATTCTTTCCAATAAGCTTCACATGTACACTAACAAGCAACTTTAAATTTCTACAATTTATTACAGTAAAGAGAATAATAAGGTGCAGATGTTCCTCAACTTAAGGTCCCATCACAATAAAACCATTGTAAGTTAATAATATCCTAGGTTGAAAATACATTCAATGTAACTAACCTACTGAAAATCTAGGCTAACCTCAAATGTGCCCAGAAGACTCACATTAGCCTTATTTGGCCACAATCATCTAAAACACAACCTATTTTTTAATAAAGTTTTGTATACCTATGTAATTTATTCAATATTGAAGCATGGCTTCTACTAAATGCATATTGCTTTTGTGCCATCATAGAGTCAAAAAATGGGAACTTAATCCTTCATAAGTAGGAGAGGGTCTGCATAGCTGTATTTTCTCTTTCTCCTTTTTGTGCTATTATTCTGATATATATCACATTTATCTGTTATTAATACAACAATACATTGTTAGAATTATTACTTAATATACTTTTATCTCTTTTAAAGAAGCTAAGATAGGAAAGGAGAGCAAGTATTTGTCTTATTGTACTTTGCTTTACTGCATTTTGCAGATATTGGATTTTTAATAAATTGAAGGTTTCCAGCAATCCTATGTCGAGCAAGTCTATTGGTGCCATTTTTCCAGCAGCATGTGCTCGTTTTGTGTCTCTGTGTCACATTGAGATAATTCAGATGATTCTCTCAATATTTTAAACTCTTTCATTATTATTATATCTGTTATGGAGATTTGTGATTAGTGATCTTGGATGTTACTATTTTAATTGATTTGGGTTCCACAAACCTCACCCATGTAAGACAGTGAACTCAATAGGTAAATATGAGTAGTTCTGACTGGTCCACTGGCCAGCCCTCCTTTATCTCTCTCTCTTCTTAATCTCCCTATTCTCTAAAACACAACACTGTAGAAATTAGGCCAATTAAAAACGTACAATCGCCTCTAAATGTTCAAGTAAAAAGAGTTCCACATCTCTTACTGAAATCAAAATCAAAATCAAAATTGAATACTGAAATCAGTGATTAAAGTTAGTAAGGAAGACATATTAAAAGCTGAAGCAGGCCAAAAGCTAGGCTTCTTGTGCCAGAACTAGGAAGTTGTGAATAAAAAGAAAAATTCAAGAAATCAAAGTGCTATTCAAAAATAAATTTCAGGTGAACACACAAATTCTAAGAAAGCAAAACAGCCTTATTGCTGATATACAGACAGTTTTACAGGTCTAGATAGAAAATTTTAAAATCTACAACATTTCCTTAAACCAAAGCCTAATCCAAGGAAAGGCCTTAAATCTCTTCAGTTCTATGAAGATTGAGAGAGGTGAGGAGCTGCAGAAGAAAAGTTTGAAGCTAGCAGATGTTGGTCCATAGGCTTATGGAAAGAAACCATCCTCATATCACAAAAGTGCAAGGTGAAGGAACAAGTGCTGATGCAGAAGCTGCCAATAAATTCTCTAGGAGATCTAGCTAAGATCACTGATCAAGGTAAATACACTAAACAATGGACTTCCAATGGAGACAAAATAGTCATATATTAGAAGAAGGTGCCATCTAAGACTTTCATAGTTAGAGGGAAGTCAAAGCCTGGCTTCAAAGCTTCCAGGAAAGACTGGCTCTCTTGTTAGGAATAATGTAGCAGGTAACTTTAAGTTGAGGCCAGTGCTCTTTACCATCCTGACACCCTATCAACCTTGAGAATTATGAAAAATCTACTCTACCTGTACTCTATAAATGAAAAAACAAAGCCAGGATGACAACACATCTGCATATAGCATGGTTTGTGGAATATTGTAAGACCATGGCTTAGAAAAAAAAAATACTACTTTCCAAACATTACTACTCATTGACCATCCACCTGGTCACCCAAGAGATATGACAGAGATGTACAAGGAAGTTAATGTTTCCATGCCATCCTGCAGCCCGTGGATCAAGGAGTAATTTTAACCTCAATGTCTAATTATTTTAAAAAAGCCACCTTAAACTTTATACAGATCCAAAAGAGAGCCCCCATAGCCAAGACAATCCTAAGCAAAAGGAACAAAGCTGGAGGCATCACTCTACCTGACTTCAAACTATACTACAAGGCTACAGTAATCAAAACAGCGTGGTACTGGTACCAAAACAGAGATATAGACCAATGGAACAGAACAGAGGCCTCAGAAGCAATGTCACACATCTACAACCATCTGATCTTTGACAAACCTGACAAAAACAAGCAATGGGGAAATTATTTCCTGTTTAATAAATGGTATTGGGATAACTGGCTAGCCATGTGCAGAAAACAGAAACTGGACCCCTTCCTGACACCTTACACTAAAATTAACTCCAGATGGATTAAAGACTTAAACATAAGACCTAATGCCAAAAAAAATCCTAGAAGAAAACCTAGGCAAAACCATTCAGGACATAGGCATAGGCAAGGACTTCATGACTAAAACACCAAAAGCATTGACAACAAAAGCCAAAATAGACAAATGGAATCTAATTAAACTCCAGAGCTTCTGTACAGCAAAAGAAACAATCATTAGAGTGAACTGACAACCAACAGAATGGGAAAAAATATTTGCAATCTACCCATCTGACAAAGGGCTAATATCCAGAATCTACGAAGAACTAAAACAGATTTTTAAGGAAAAACAAGCAAACCCATTCAAAAGTGGGTGAAGGATATGAACAGACACTTTCATAAGAAGACATATATGAGGCCAACAAACATGAAAAAATGCTCATCATCACTGGTCATTAAAGATGATAACATTTTCAAATCATATATCTGAGAAAGACTTGTATCTGTATGAAGAAATCCTACACATCAACAATGAAAAGACAAATAACCCAACTTAAAAAATGGGCAAAGGATTCAAAATAAACATTTCTTCAAAGAAGATACATACAAATGTCTAATAAACATATAAAAATATGCTCAACATCATTAGTAGTTAATGAAATACAAATCAAAACCACAATGAGATATCGCTGCATACTCATTAGGACAGCTGGAATCAAAAGTCAGTTAATAAGTGTTGATGAGGCTGTGGAGACATTGGAACTATTATCTATTATTGGTAAGGATGTAAAACTATGCAGTAACTTTGGGAAAATTCAAAGTTAAACGTCGTCTTACAATACAATTCAGTTATTTCACTCCTAGGTAAAAATCTAAGAGAAATAAAATCATATGTCCACCCAAAAACTTATACATGAGTACTCATAGCAACATTTTTCATAATAGCCAGTATGTGTAAATAAACCAAATGTCCATCAGCTGATGAATGGATAAATAAGATGTGGCATACTCATACCATAGAATATTATTAAGCAATAAAAAAATGAAGTACTGAAACATGCCACAACATGAATGAAACTTGAGAATATTTTCCATATTAAAGAAGCCAGTCACAAAGGACTACCTAGTGTATGATTACACTTATGAAATGCCAAGAATAGTCACATTCACAGAGATAGAAAGCATATTAGTGGTTTCCCAGGTCTGGGGATAGTGGGAATAGTGAGTGACTAGTAATAGGTAAAGAGTTTCTCTTCCTGTGATGATGAAAATGCTCTAAAATTCATCTTAGTGGCAGTTGTACAACTCTGTGAATACACTAAAAATCTTTGAATTATACAGTTAAATTGGGTGAATTTTATGGTATGAAAAATATCTCAATAAAGCTATTAACATTTTCTGGGATTTTGATAATGATTCTGTGAATCTACAAAGCAATTTGTGGAGAAATAGCTAAACAATATGTGAATAATATTGAGTCATCTGACCAATAAACACTGTGTATATATCTCCATTTACTTAGTCTTCTTTAATTTAGTTCAGAAATGTTTTATGGTGTTCAATGTAGTTTTGTAAGATTTATCCCTAGTATTTCATATCATGAAGCTATTGTAAACGGTGTTTTTTATTTCAATTGTCCCTTGCTAGTGCATAGAAACAACTGATTTTTCAATATGCATCTTACTAAATATTAACTTTGTTAAAGTCACTCGTAATTGCATAATTGCTTAATCTATTTCTAAATAGATCATTTAAGATTTTATACATAGATGAAATGTCATATGCAAATAAAGGCATTCATTCCTTTATTTCATGTGAATGAGAGTAATTTCTTTTCCTTTACTTATTTTTACTTATTTTCCAACTAGAACTTTCATTACAATATTGAATAGAGAGGAACAAACACTTACTTTTTCTCACCTTAGGAGAAAAATATGTTCCACATTAAGTATATTGGTACCCCCAGTTTTTTTTGTAAATTCTCTTAGTGAACAAATTCTATTTCATGTTTTATGAGAAATTTTATAATAAATGTATGTTGACTTATTTTCAAATTTTTATTTATGTCCATTGAGATAATCATTTGCTTTTAGCTTTTTAATATGTTGATTTATTGTCAAATGTTGAATAAACTTTGTGTTTCTTTAATTCCATTTGCTCATAATGTATTATCTGTTTCATATATTATTTGTTTCTTTTATGCTAAAGTCTTATTAAGAATTTTTGTGACTATATACATAAGAAATGTTGGTCTCTAGTTTTGTTTACCTGTAATGTGGTTGGTTTTGATATCAGGATAAATTTTATGGCCTCATAAAATAAGTTAAATGAGATGTTTTCCTTCTCTTTTCTGGAAGAGTTTATTTCTTAAAATGATTAGTATAATTCAGCAGTGTAGCCATGTGGGCTGAAGTTTCCATTTTGCAATGTTTTAAATTACAAATGAAAACTCTTTAATAAATATAGGTGCATTCAGGTTTCCTTTTCACTCTTGTGATCTTTGGTATTTGTGTCTTTTAACAATTTTGTGCAATTAATCAAAGTTGTCAACCTTATTGGAAAAAAAATTGGCATATATAATAATTTACAATTATCCTTTTAATATTTAAAATACCTGGAAGAATGTAACTTCCCTCATTCTTGTTATTGGAATGTCTTCTTTCTTGTTTATTTCCTAATCAGTCTTACCAAATTTTTTTTCTCTTCAATTTTATTTAAGTTCTCAAAGAATAAACTTTTAGTTTGTTTATTGATCTTTTTAAATTATCTCTCTGATTATAATTCAATTAATTTATGCTCTTTGTTATTTACTTTCTTCTGCTTACTTTGTATTTACCTTACTGTCACATTCTATTTTCTAAAGATGGATCCATAGGCTACTGCTATGAGACTTTTCTAATACTGTGTTTATCAGATCTCTACTGCTGTATAATAAATTACCAGAAAACACAATAACTTGAAAACAATTAACATATCTCAACTTATGATGTCTGTGGGTCAGGAATGCAGTTGTGGTAAATTTACATGATTGTGAATCAACTTATTTCCTAAAATAGCTGGGCCTGTACTGAGATCTTACTTTAAGGCTACTCAGAGAGGACATATTTCTAAATAAGATCTCTCACATAGTCGTTGGCAGGCTTTAATTTTTTGTTGGCTGTTGTCTAGAGACTTCAGAAAGCTGCTGACTTTCCTCAGAACAAGTGATCTGAAAGTGAGAAAGTTCCATGCCAGGTAGAAGGTGCAGTCTTCTTGTAATCTAACATCAGACATGACTTAGTATAATTTCTGCCATACCCTATTTGCTAAGTTCACCCCACAACAGCAAGGGAAGGAAAGTCTTCCTTTTAAAGGGAGGAAGAAGAATAAAACAATTCATCCTCTAGCCAAAATCTTTACTTTCCTCCCTCTTAAAAAATACATTCTCCCCCCTAACCCAGCCAAGATCCACTGATGTTTTATTCTACTGTAGAATTCGCTTTAAGTTCAGAATCTTGTCACTTAAATTGGGACCAGGTGTGACTGTCACTCCTTTGGTGTACTTTCTAAAGTTTAGCTCCTGGAATACAGTTGTTCTCAATCTGTAGACCTGTGGAGCTGAAATAAAAAATTGTCTGTTTTATACAAACCCAATAGACAATGGTGGGGCAGGCATAGAATAACTGCAATAGCCTTGATTTTCAAAAAGGGAATATACAGGAGGTGAAAAAATTCACTAGCCTAAGGAAGCCTGTAGCAATTTGGAAATCTAGCCAGGCAAAAGCTGAAAGTTCCCTGGTTAGGTTTCAAACCCTGGGAATGATTTACTAAGGCTCTCAGCTCTGTTCTTTCTTTCCTTCGAGTTGTTGGGTCTACCTGCTGCATCATCTTTCTTTTATCATCAAAAGGTAGATCTGTTCGGATTTGAGCTCTGTACCTGCCAGTAGAATTGGGGAGGGAGTGAGTTTTCTTTTTATGTCAACTCATTTTTCAATGTCTCTAAGGCCTTTCAGTCCAATTGATGATGTTTCTGCATACATAATCTTTTAAAATCTTTCTGTATCACCTTTGACTTACTAAAGTCCACTTCATTAGACAAAAGCCACACTCATGAGTTTCTTTAAAGTAAGCACTTTTCTATTTACTTATTTTGAGTGATAGAATTTGGGTCTGTGTCCATACTCAAGTCTTATGTCATTGTGACCCCCAAGGTTGGAGGTGGGGCCTGGTGGGAAGTGACTAGATCAAGGGGGCAGAATTCCCCTTTGGTGCTGTTCTCATGAATGTGTGTAAGTTATCCCAAGATCTTGTGGTTTAAAAGTGTGTAGCACATCTTCCTCTCTCTCCCTCCTGCTCCGACCGTGAAAGGTGTACGTGCTTCCCTTCTGCCTTGTGCCATGACCGTACTTTTCCTGAGGCCTCCCGCAAAGCTGAGCAGATGCCAAAATCATCCGTCCTGTACAGCCTGCTGAACTGTGAGCCAATTAAACCTCTTTTCTTTATAAATTACCCAGTCTGAGGTATTTCTTTAGAGCAGTATGAGAACAGACTAATATATTGGGATTCTGATGAAAAGCCTGAGGGAAAACACTCTTAAGCTTCCTAAAAGACCTGTTGAAAAGATGTGTGAAGCATACCATTGTTCTCTCTAAATAGCATATTATTTGACTGAATAGGACCTTGGTACACTTATTCTAGTCTTCCTGAGAAATGAACAAAAGATTTTACAGTCACACCCTTGGCTTAGGTGTTAGTGCACTGATTTTTACCTTTTCTCAGAAACCATTGCTTAATTTTAGCTTAGGCTATCTATAGAGACAGAATTCTCAAAACCATCAAGTTCATTTCCATTACGTTCAATAGCACTTTCTTCTCTCTCTCTTATTGTATTTTATATTAAGCAGAAAGATGAAACCAGACAGTTTATGATATTTTGTTACAGAAATCTGAATAAATTAAGACAGAAAATTAGTACCAAGAAGTGGAACTGTTGCAACAAATATGTGAACATGTGGAAGCAGCTTTTGAAATTTAGCAATAGGTAAAAACTGGAAGAGTTTTGAGGTGGATGCTAAAAAAATAAGCCTACATTGCTGTGAATAGACCACTGAGGGTGATTCTGGGAGACAGCTTGGAAGGATAGGCTGAGAGCTGTAAAGAGAACTTGAATCTTCATAGATAATATCTAAGTGGGCATGAATAGAATGTTGGTGTAAATGTGAATGCTAACTGCCATTCCAATGAGACCTCAGGTGGAAATAAACATGCTATTGGACAATGGAGGAAATGCCATTATTGTTATGAAGTAAAAAGCAATTGACAGAACTATATTTTTTTCTTAATGTTCTGTGGAAGGTACAACTTATAAATAAAAAATATTTGGCTGAAAAAATTTTGAACAATATATTGAAGCATTGGCCTGGTTCCTCTTTTTTGCTTATAGTAAAATGCCAGAAAAGAGAAGTGATTGAAATATGAGTTTTCATCAAAAGAAGAAGTAAAAATTTAGAAAATTTTCATCCTATCCATAATGGAAAAAATGATAAAATTTACTGAGGGAGAGAACAAGAGTGTGGCCCAGTGACCATTTGATAAGAAGATTAGTATTGTTGGGTTATCTCAAAGGAAGCCAGGTATCTTTTATCAGGATTGTGGTGAGATTAGGCAGTCATCTAAACATTGTCTTCATCTAAGCAATGAAAGAATGCCATAGATTGATAATTCTCAGAATGCTGTCTCATCACAGGCTCAGAGTGTCAGAGCTTGTGGGGCTGAACCATATCAAAGGAGAAGCCTTTGCTGTCCAGCACCATCTCACATTTTGGAATCTGTTTTATAAACCCTGTCACCATGCTTCTTGGCTGCCCTAGGAGCAGCTCCAGTGGGCTTCAGCGTAGCATGCACTGTGCTGAGCCCATCTGTGGGGTTGTAGCTACCTCCACCTCGATTTCAAGTGATGTCCTGGTGAGCCATGGGATCCAGGAAGAGAACTGCCATGAGGGTGATACCACCACAGAGTTGCTACTCATGCAATGCCCAGAAGAGTTGTAGAGGAGGGGCTGCTCCAACAGAACAAGACCTGCAGAGCCACAGGTACATGATTCCAGTCCAGGAGAGCTGTAGGTATGTAATCCAAGCACAGAGCCATCATGGAGGTGGGGCCCCTGCAGTGAACTGACATGGGGGCAGGACTCAGGCACAGAGCCACCATGGGGATGGGTTGTCCAATGTCATGAGGGCAGGCTGCCATCTACGTATGTCTGAAAGGCAGGGCTCCTACCCAAGTGGGACTAGAGGAGATAATATCAAACCAAAGACAATAATCCTAAGCCTTGAGGATGGAGACTTGCTGGAGACTTGTTATTCATTTTTTGTCTAGTTTCTTGCTTTCTTCTTATGTTGATGCAAAAGAAATTGCATTCTTTGTCATTTAAAAAAAATGGCAAAAATTGCAACTACTTTTGCTCCAACCTAATAGGACTGTATGTCCTCTGCCTGTCCTGTCATTGTATTTTGGAAGCACACAATCTGCTTGATTTCAGAGGCTCACAGCTGGAGAAGAATTTTACTCAGAACTAATTATATATTGAGTTTCACCAGTATATGACTTCGATGAAGTTTAGATGAGACTTTAGGCTTTAGTTGATACTAGATCTAGCTATTTGGGCAGCTGAGATAGAATAGATGTATTTTCCATGCAAGAAGGACATTAATTTGGGGGGCCCAAGGTTATAATGCTAAAATCTGAATGTTTGTGTTCCTCCAAAACTCATATGGTGAAATTATAACCCACAGGGTGATATTATTAAGAAGTGAGGCTTTGGAAGTGGAGCTCTCATGAATGGAATTAGTGACTCTATAAGAGATTACAGAGAGCTGCCTTGCCCCTTCAATCCTGTGGCAATGTAACAAGAAGGTATCATCTATAACCCAGAAAGCAGAGTTTTACCAGACACCAAATCTGCCTTGATCTTGGATTTCTCAGACACTAAAACTGTGAGAAATGAATTTCTGTTTTATGTAAGCTGCCAGATTTAAAGTATTTTTATAAGAGCAGCACGAAAAGACTAAGACCCTCACCCTGGCTCTGACAAACTCTCCAGGAACATGAGTACAGCTGCCTACCACAGAGCTGAGGATGTGGATTGGTACCTGCTTCTATGCCAAAGACTGAAATTTACAGAAATTAACTGCAATACCCTGTCCAAGACTTCCCTTGGAAGTTTCAAACATTTGGTAGATTCCAGAGTTCCAACACAGTTAAATCAGACAGATTCTGTCAGTGCAATTGTTGTCCAGGTGAAGAGAGAGATTCCTGGTGCTTCTTACTCTGCCATCTTCTCATAATCTTCTCTCATATGTCTTTAAGTTCTATCAGTTTTTGCTTAATCTGTTTTTAAACTCAGATGTTATGTATATGATCATTTAGGATTATTATGTCAACTTGGTAAATTGACTCCCTTAACTATCCCGAAATAATTCTCTTTATTTCCAACAATATTTTTCATTGTGAAATACAGTTTTTCTGATATAAATGTAGTCATTCCAGCTTTCTTCCATTAGTTTTTGCATGGAATATCTACCTTCTTTTTACTATCTATCTATCTATCTATCTATCTATGTTTATATTAATGTGAGATTCTTCTATACACCTTATATGTGGGTTTTGTCTTTAATCTTAAAATATCTTTTAAAAATTAGAATGTTTAGACTATTTACATTTAATGCGATTATGGCTATGTTTGGACTTAAATCTACCTGATTGTTTACATCTATCTCATCCATTTTTGTTTCCTTTTGTCACTTTTCTGTTACCTTTTTTAAAATTACTTGCATATTTTATGATTGTATTTTGTCTCCTTTGTTGGCATGTTGGCTATACCACTGTGATTATTATTATTATTTTTTTTGCTATTCATGGTTGTCTTGGGGTTAATTTTATTAAAGTCTAATTTCAAGTAACATTATACTTCTTTACACATGAGAACCTTGTAACAGTACACTTCCATTGCATATTTCTAGGCTTTTATACTGATTATTTTCTTATCTTACTTCTATATTTGCTATAAATATGATAAATTGCTATTTTATTTAGAGAATAAATATATTTAATAGAGATTTTTCAAAGTAAGAAAATAAATCATATATATATATATATATATATATATATATATATAATTTTCACTGGTGCTGTTTTGAATTCCTTTGTGTAGGTTTAGGCTTTGACCTTGGTATCATTTTAATTTCTTAGGAAAGTTTTATATTTTTACATACAATATACATATTAATATATAATAATGTACACCCTTCTGTTCCAGACTGTGATATAATATAAAATATATTTGATCAGTGTCCCCAGTTGCTGGCACAGAGCTCTTAAAATCCTTGAAATTTCCTGAGTAATAGGAATGTCTTTTGTTGTTCATAACAAGACTCTTTCATCATACCTGAGTTTGTGCTAGTGAGGTAATCAGGATCAGGCCCCTAAATATCCTCAGGTTTAGGCTGGCCACCAGAAAGTCCAAGTGATCAGAAGGTTAAAATTATCAGCCCCACCTGATGACCTCTGGGGAAGGGGGTTGAAGCTAGAGATTGAGGTCTATAAAGTTTTGAACAAGGAGCTTCAGTAAGATTCTGAATTGGTGAACATAGCTGTGTAACAGGAGAGTGGCATACTCCAACTCCACAGGGACAGACACTACTACACGTGGGACCCTTCTTAACCTTCCCCTATGTACCACTTCATCTGGCTATACATTTGTATCCTTTATACCAAACTAATAAATGGTAAGTGGTTTCCTGATTTCTATGAGCCATCCTATCAAATTATTGGACATGAGGAGGGAGTAGTTAGAGTACCTGTTTGTTGTTGTTGTTGTTGTTGTGTTTGTTTGTTTTTGAGATGGAGTCTCGATCTGTTGCCCAGGCTGGAGTGCAGTGGCTGCAATGTCAGCTCACTGCAATCTCTGCCTTCCAGGTTCAAGCAATTCTCCTGTTTCAGCCTGCCAAGTAGTTGGGACTACAGGCATGCATCACCATGCCCAGTTAATTTTTGTATTTTTAGTAGAGACAAGTTTTCACTTTGTTGGTCAGCCTGGTCTCAAATTCCCGACCTCAGGTAATCTGCCTACCTTGGCCTCCCAAAGTGCTGGGATTATAGGCGTGAGCCACCATGCACAGCCAGAATGCCTGTTTTATAGCTGTTTAGTCAGAAGCGTGGGTGACCTGATACATATGACTGGCATCTGATCTGAGGGCAATCTTGTGGAGCTGAACCCTTAATCTTGTGGAGTCTGACACTGATTCTCAGTGGTTAGTGTCAGAATTCAATTGAATTGTTAGACACCCAGTTGGTATCTGCAGAGAAGCAGAGAATGGGTTGGTGTCTGAAAATACCTCAGACAGCTATAGATAACTATAAATAATTTGTGCTTTTTTTCTGGTCAGTCCTGATTGGATATCATTAATTTTAACTTTTTAAGTATTTTCTATTGCTTATTGGGTTTTAATTTAATTTACTTCATTTTATTTCATGGATTAGTATCACCTGATTTTCCACTGGCTCAGTACTACTCATACCCAAGGACACAAATTAGAAATTATGGGGGCCAGAGACAATGGGATTACATTCTCAAATTGTTGAAAGAAAATAAATCATCAACCTATCACAATTTCAAATAACAGATAAGAGAATTTTTGAACTACAAAGAATATTTAGTAAAGTACAGAGAATGTTTGGTGAAGTTTTCAAGCTGAAGAAAAGTGACTCCAAATAGAAACTCAGATATTCAGAAAGAAATGAAGAACACTAGCAATGGTAAATATTTATAAACAGAAAAGATTTTTCTTCTTAATTTATTTGAAATTTGTATCACTATTTAAAACAAAAATTTCAACTTCGTTGTACAGTTTATATCTTAGGTAAATATGATACATATGACAGGTGGAGAGGACTGGCAGGGTGGGATAAACAGTCCTATAGAGTACCAGGGTTTCTACATTTTATGCAAAGTGGTACAATAGTACATAAAAGAGTCTACAAAAAAGTAAAAAATGTATACTTAATCTACAGAGCAACTACCAAAACGATATTCAGATGACTAACTTAAAAGCCAATAGATAAATCAAACACAAATACTAAGTATTAATACAAAAGAATATAGCAAAGGTTGAATTGGTCGGGGGGACAGAGGAGAGGAACACAAGCAAATGAAATGGTAGCACTAATTCCAAGTACATCATTAATTTCATTAAATACTAGTGGGTAAAACAATTTAATAAGAAGGCAGAAGTTATCATCATTGATAAGAAACGAAACCTAACTATGTCCTGTCCACATGAGATAATTTTAGATAAAATAGACCTTAAGACAGAGTACTACCAAAAATAGGAAATTATGTTGTATAACTGTAAGACAGTTATTTAATCAGGCAGACAATGATCAGAAATATATATAGGCCTAATAACAGCCTTAAATTACATGAATCAAAAGTTAACAGAATTAAAGACTAGATAATTCTGCAATCATAACTGAAGACTTTAACACTCTTATCAATTGATAGGATGATAGACAAAAATCATAAAGCCCTCAAAAAACTGAACAGCACTGGCAACCATTTTGACTAAATTGATATTTACATAACCGTATAATAAATTCAGAATATATATTTTTTTCAAGTGGACATGCTATATTTATCAAGATTGGTCATATTCTGAGTCATGATACAGGTATCTCTAAATTTAAATGAACCATTAGTATACAGACTCTGTTCTTAATAATAGAATTAAATGAAGCATTAAAAAGATTCTGTCTAGGAAATCTTCATCAGGAGCTGAATGGCACACATCTAAATAATCTAAGGACAAGCTATTAAATCATAAAGCAAATTTTAGAATATTTCAAACTGAATTATAATTCAATTAGAACATATGAAAATTTGGGGGATACTAAGAGAGTTCTAAGAGGAGCATTCATTAGTTTTTCATGACCATATGTTGACTTTATGATCATAAAAGAAAGTAGAAAACCAATGACCTAAATTTATACCTAAGAAACTAGAAAAGTAGGGCAAAGTAATAACAAAGTAAGGAAGGCTGCAATAAAGACCAGAAAGTAACAAAATAAAAGAGGAAAACAATATAAAATATTAACAAATTCTGTCTCCCTTTTTGTTCCTACAGCTTAAATCTGTTCTAAGTTCCTCCAGTCTTTCACTTACTTTCCCTTTGGCTACTTAGAGATTCAACCCCTGTGGGTACATTTTATAAACCAGCCTAGGATTTCAAGATGGTTTTTGTAAAATCACATTCTGTGACTACCTGTTTTGTGGTATTTTCCAGTCATGGTAGCACCCCTGTACTCCTTAGGTCGACAGGCTTTCTGCTTGGACTTTCCCTACCAGTATATTTTGTTGACTGTATGGTATCCTCAGAGAAAAGCTATGTAGAGGGGAAAATATTGCTCTGGTTGTCTTCCTTCAAGTGTCTAATTGCTCTAATATCTCCCGGTTCACCCTTGTTCTTCTGTGCCTCAAAACAGCTTTCCAAAGTTTGTCACTCTTTCTGGAAGGAGTGTTTTTCTGATTTAATTTTTTTTCCATTATCCGTTAGTGGAATTCTCCTATGTAATTCTGATATTCAGTCAATCCGACATTGTAGGTAAATGCTTCTCATATTTTAATACCCTGATGGATCATCTGAAAATCATGCTAAAATGAAGTTTCTGATTCAGTATGCTTTGAGTGAGACCTAAGGTTCTTCATCTTTAATAACCTCCCATGTGATATGGATGCTTCTGTCCACAACCCACACTTTCAGTAGTGAGCCCTAAACTACTAACATAGTGAAATAGTGGCAATAAATTTCATGGTGTGATATAACAGAATTTTAGAATTTGAAACAATTAGGGTTAACACACTGTTGTTAATGAAGAAGTGTTGGTTGCAATTGTAAATTATTGTTTTCCAAGGGCTGAACAAGTGTCAGTATTGATAAAACCTATCACTACCTTGTTAATGCTAATGGATTAAACAGCACCATGAGTCTGATTATCTGTTAGCCAATTAAGATAAGCATTGAAGTTGTCTTTACAGCATATTTATTGTGATTGAAAATATTGATGTATTCTATCTCAAATGCTGGCCAATATATCAAGTACACAATTTTGGCCTGGGCAGATTACAAAAACAATCACTGAAAACGTATTTTACAATGGATAGTTGCAAATTTTTCATCATTGAAAAAATGTACTTGTATCTTAATGGGTCATAATAATGCGATTTCTTCTAAGGATAAGAAAGTTATCTCCTCTACTCTTATATTAATCCATTTCCAGTCACAACCACAGGCAGTCTCCTTCAGGTGGCCCCTTCTGCGGCTCACCAAACCAAAACATTAAACTGTACAGATTTTATCTATTAAATAATGCATATCTTAGTCCATTTTGCATTGCTGTAACAGAGAAGCTGAGACTGGGTACTTTATAAAGGAGAGAGATTTATTTATTACAGATCTGAAGCCTGGGAGGTCCAAGGTCATGGGCCCATATCTGGCATGGGCACCTTTGCTGCATCACACCATGGCAGGAGGTAGAAAGGCAAGAGAGCACACCTATGAGAGAGAGAAGGAGAGGGAGGGAGGGGGGAGGGAGAGAGAGAAGGAGAGGGAGGGAGGGAGGAGGGAGAGAGAGAAGGAGAAGGAGGGAGGGGGAGGGAGAGAAGGAGAGGGAGGGAGGGAGGAGGGAGAGAGAGAAGGAGAAGGAGGGAGGGGGAGGGAGAGAGAGGAGAGGGAGGGAGGGATGAGGGAGAGAGAGAAGGAGAGGGAAGGAGGGGGGAGGGAGGGAGAGAGAGAAGGAGAGGGAGGGAGGGAGGAGGGAGAGAGAGAGAGAGAGAGAGAGAGAGACTCGCAGCAGCCTCAAGCCTTTTTTTAAGTGGAATTAATCCATTCCTGAGGTTGGAGCCATTATTACCCAAATACCTCCCAGTAGGCCTCTCAACACTGTTGCATTGGGGATTCAGTTTGCAACATATACTTTTTTGGGGACACATTCAAACTGTAGCAATAATCTAATCCAATTCCAATCACTCTCCTTCCTTGCTGTCACTGCCCTAAACTTAAATATTGAATACTTCTACTGAAAAGAATTGAATTCCTTTCCCTTCATGTCTATTTCTAGTTAATGTACTTAGCTCCTTCTTTTAAAACATCTATACCACAAAGTTCAAGCTACTCAATGTGACAAAGAAGGCACTACAAGAACTGATCTCTGCCTATCACTATAATTTACCCATGTGTTCTTTCTACTAAATAATATTCCAGTGACAAAAAACCACTCACCTTACTCATGCTGGCCATGCTGCTTCTCCTTTTCATGTATTTACTCTACATAGAATATGTTTTTTCATATCCACACTACAACCATCCATCTCCTTCCTCTGGCTAAGTCTTAGCTCCCTTATAGACTTAACTCAATTATCATCTCCTCCAGGAAGCCAAACATGATGCTTGTGCCAATTTCCTAGTGTATACATAATGCCCAGTGGTTATTTCTGGCTCTAGCATATCAAATACCAATAAATTATTTGTCTTTGTTTCTAACTTTCTCTGAAGACTATAATTTAGTCTTGATGTCTTCTTCATTTTTATATGCTGTGTGCACAGCATAATGGCTGGAACTAAATTAGAATTCATTAATGCCTGATAAATATATTAGTAAGTGAGTTCTTTTCTTAATTATTTGGACAACTAGTAACAGAGTTCCTCTGGCTTTAATTTAAGTAACTACCTTGCTCAACTACATTGGCTACAAGAAATAAAGCATAAAGAACATGGTCTAGGAAGCAAGAAAGATATAATTAAACCACTCTTCAAAGGTGAGTAATAAGAATTCAGGGATATGGTAAGCAGGAGAAGAAAGAGGGGAGCAAGAGAAGAGTGAATAACATGATCAGAGGCTACAGTCTGGATCCTGAGGAGGTCAGTCTTCAGGAGGAACTTCCAGTGGCTTGAAGGGGGATGTTTTTATAAACAGACATGCCAAATTCCCAGTTTTAAGGGTTTGTTTGATAGTTAGATAATGTAAACTCACTATATTTCTAACTTTTTAGAAAATACTGACTGTATTTATACTGACTTTTCAGATGGCATGAGGAAATATTAAGATGAAGCAGTAAAGTAATATACATTGCCTTTTATTTACCCCTTCCCAGACACTGATATTAAGGGAGCACCATCATATTAAGGAAAAGTGTAACCCAAAACCATCAAGTGGTGATTAGCTTGGAAGATATCGAGTGTGTCAAGGATCTAGAAATGACAAGGATGTGCAACAGTGATGACTCCACAAAAGTTTTGGCACAAATCTCTATAACCAAATATACTGGAAGTATGTTATTCTTTAAGGGTGGGCACTCTTCAGGGATATTCTACCTGTGTCTTCTGTATGAGCTTGGTTTCTCTCTTCACTTCTCACTGCAACTTATAATTTTTTCCTGTTTCCTCCTTTTCTCCTTCTACTCACATCTCTCATATCTTCCTGCACAAAGGTGGGTCCAAGATGGGACTTGTGGTAGCAGGACTGGAAGAGGGCATGGGGAGTGAGAAGTAAAAGATGGTCTAACAATGTGATTATTTTTTTATCTCCGGCAGTCATGACCTACATACACACAAACACACACAGCTACTTAAACAAGGGAACACTATTCTATGTATCTGGGTCCTAACATCACTTCTCATATTTTTTCCTCACCTTCCAGATTCTACCTTACTTTCACTTTTAAACTGCCAACTTTTGGTTGGTGCCTGCAATGAAATCCTCAGAAATGTTGGTCAACAGTATCACATTCAAATACAATTAAACAACCAACTGATCTTTAACAAACCTGACAAAAACAAGCAATGAGGAAAGGATTCCCTGTTTAATAAATGGTGCTGGAAAAACTGGTTAGCCATGTACAGAAAGCAGAAACTGGACCCCTTCCTGACACCTTACACTAAAATTAACTCCAGATGCATTAAAGACTTAAACATAAGACCTAACATCATAAAAATCCTAGAAGAAAACCTAGGCAAAACCATTCAGGACATAGGCATAGGCAAGGACTTCATGACCAAAACACCAAAAGCATTGGCAACAAAAGCCGAAATAGGCAAATGGGATCTAATTAAACTCCAGAGCTTCTCTACAGCAAAAGAAACAATCATTAGAGTGAACCAGCAACCAACAGAATGGGAAAAAATGTTTGCAATCTACCCATCTGACAAAGGGCTAATATCCAGAATCTACAAAGAACTAAAACAGATTTACAAGAAAAAAACAAAAATAAAAACCATTCAAAAGTGGGCGAAGGAGATGAACAGATACTTTTCAAATGAAGACATATATGAGGCAAACAAACATATGAAAAAATGCTCATCATCACTGGTCATTAGAGAAATGCAAATCAAAACCACATTGAGATACCATCTCACGCCAGTTAGAATGGCGATCATTAAAAAATCTGGAGACAACAGATGCTGGAGAGGATGTGGAGAAATTGTAACACTTTTACACTGTTGGTGGGAGTGTAAATTAGTTCAACCACTGTGGAAGACAGTGTGGTGATTCCTCAAGGACCTAGAAATAGAAATTCCATTTGACCCAGCAATCCCATTACTGGGTATATATCTAAAGGATTACAAATTGTTCTATTATAAAGACACATGCACACGTATGTTCATTGTGGCACTGTTTACAACAGCAAAGACCTGGAACCAACCCAACTGCCCATTGATGATAGACTGGATGAGGAAAATGTGGCACATATACATCATGGAATACTATGCAGCCATAAACAAGTATAAGTTCATGTCCTTTGCAGGGACATGGATGAAGCTGGAAACCATCATTCTCAGCAAACTGACAGAAGAACAGAAAATCAAACACCGCATGTTCTCACTCATAGGCAGGTGTTGAACAATGAGAACACAGGGACACAGGGAGGGGAGCATCACACACGGGTCTGTTGTAGGGGTAGGGAAGGGACAGTGGGGGTGTGGGGAGGATGGGGAGAAATGCCAGATATAGGTGATGGGGGGATGGAAGCAGCAAACCACTTTGCCATGTAAGTACTAAGCAACAATCCTGCATGATCTGCACATGTACCCCAGAACCTAAAGTACAATAAAAAGAAAAATTCCATCAGCCTTTGGTGTACAGCATGCATGTGCACAAAAGTCTTGCCCTTCATACATGCATATTCTAAAGAATAAAAATATATGAGAAAGCTCTAGTTTTCATATATATGTTTCTACCTTGTTACTATTAGCAAAATCACTTTTAAAAATTCAAAATATCTCTTTAATAGCTTCAACCACAGAAGCTTGAATGGTAAAGGGGTCACTCTATTCTTCTGGGAAGGGAATTTGGCTGTGTTATAAACATGAGCAAGAGTGGTCACAAAAGAGAGAAGGGGGCAACCAGGCAGCTATCTCAGAACAAAGAAGTTTCCTACGATCTCTCACGTCTGTACACTTTCTGAGTTTTATAAGCTTCTACCACTGAAATTATTCAACTTTCATTCTTGTCATCCTACCTAGGTTCCTCTTATTCCAAGTTTGTTGATTAAACAACACTTAATGTTGCACCTCTCTGTACTGTTGTGGGAACTGTGAGAACCATTGTGAACAGACTATAGTCTTGCCCTAAAATGTTTAGGATACCAGAAGGGAGAGATCAGTAAATAAACAATTAAATATGATGTTATAAACACCACCATTGGACTAAGCACAAAGGTTCTTGCCCTTCCCCTCCCCACCCCCACAATAGGTGAGGCATTTATAAATAAGAGACAAACTCAAGGGAACTTGTATCACAAAGCACCCAAAAGAGCTTCCCAGAGAATGCTGTTGATTTTCATTCTGTTCGTACATTTATTGGAGTTATAACACAACTGATAATTTATTCTTGGTGAGCTCCTCTAATCCTCTTACCCACCAAAAAGATGATTAGGAATAGAGGGTGAGTCATTTCCTCTGCACTGTGGAGGAGATGTGCTCCTGCCATCTAAAATGAAACTCAGACTTTTTCTCAGAAACATTTTTTCCATATAAACTTTAGTTCTATACATTTATTTCAGATAAGTAAAAAGTTAAAGTTGATTTTGAATACTGGTTTTGAAACTAAACCCTCATTTGATATAAAGAAAAGATATTCCAAGCTCCAAGCAAATGCTTTACAATGTACTTATTATATCAACTTGTTATTCAGATACTCATGTATCTCAATTTTACATATTGAGAAAACTAACAGTGAGAATTACCAAAGATAGTAGACATTTTTAATAATCTTTTACAAATTTTTAGATTCAAGGGGCAATGTATAGGTTTGTTACAAGGGTATATTTCATGATGCTGAGGTTTGAATTATGGAATACATCACACCCAGGTTGTAAGCATAGGACACAATCAGCAGTTTTTCAACCCTTGGTACCTTCCCTCCCGTTTTCATCTTGTATTCCTTAGTGTTTATCATTTCCATTTTTATGTCCATGTGTACCCAATGTTTAGCTACCACCTATAACAGCATGTGGTATTTGGTTTTCTGTTCCTGCATTAATTCACTTGGGATAATGGCCTCCAACTCCATCCATTTTGGTGCAATGGACATGATTTTGTTCTTTTTTATGGCTATATAGTATTCCACAGTGTATATACCACATTTTATTTATGCAAGCCATTGTTGATGGTGATTCTAATTTGGTTATTTTAATTTGCTATTGTGAATAGTCCTGAAATGAACATAGAGATGTATTTGTCTTTCTAGCAGAAAAATATTTTTCTTTGCATATATATTCAATAATGGGATTGCTGGGTTGAATGGTTTTTAGTCTTTAGAGAAATCTCCCAACAGCTTTTCATAGTGACTGAACTCATTTACCTTCTAACCAACATTGTATAAGCATTCCTTTTCCTTGGCAGCATTGCCAACATGTTATTTTTTTGATATTTTAATAATAGACATTCTGATTCATGTGAGATGGTATGTCATTGTGGCTTTGATTTACATTTTTATGACGATTAGTGATGATAAGCATTGTTTTCATATGTTTCTTTGCTACTTATATGTCTTCTTTCAAGAAGTGTCTGTTTGTGTCCCTTGTCTACATTTTAATGGGTTTATTTTTTGCTTTTTGATTATGTTCTTTACAGAGTCTGGATATTAGGCCTTTGTTAGACACACAATTTGTGAATATTTTCTTCCATTTTGTAGGATGTTTGTTTTCTCTGTTCACAGCTTCTTTTGATGTGCAGGAGCTCTTTTGTTTAATTAGATCCCACTTGCCAATTTTTGTTTTTGTTTCAGTTGCTTTTGAGGACTTAGCCATACATTTTTTGCCAAGGCCAATATCCAGAATGGTATTTCCTAAGTTTGTTCTAGGATTTTTATATTTTGAGGTCTTACATTTAAGTCTTTAATGCATCTTTAGTTAACTTTTGTATATGGTGATAGATAGGGTTCCAGTTTTATTCTTCTGAATATGAATAGCCAATTATCTTGGCACTATTTATTGAACAGGGAGTACTTTCCCTGTTGCCTATTTTTGTCAGTTGTGTCAAAGATCAGATGGCTGTGGGTATGTGGCTTTATTTCTGGGTTCTCTACTCTGTTCCATTGGTATACATGTCTGTTTTTATACCAATACCATGCTGTTTTGGTTACTACAGCTTTGTAGCATAATTTGAAGTTGAGTAATGTGATGCCTCCAGCTTTGTTATTTTGCTTAGGATTAGTTTGTTTATTCAGGTTCATCTTTGTTTTCATATACATTTTAGAATAGTTTTTTTTTTTTTTTCTAACTCTGTAAAAACAGACACTGGTAGTTTGATAGGAATAGCATTGAATCTGTAAATGGCTTTGGACAGTATGGCCATTTTAATGATATTGATTCTTCTAATCCATAAGCACGGAATGTTTTTCCATTTATTTGTCATCTATGATTTCTTTCAGTGGTGTTTTGTAGTTCTTATTGTAGAGATTTTTCACCTCCCTGGTGAGATGTATTCCAAGTGGGTATTCTGTTCTTTTTCCCAGTGGCTATTGTAAATAGGATTGCATTTTTTATTTGTCTCTCAGCTTAAACATTATTGGTATATAGAAGTAGTACTATTTTTTTGTACATTGATTTTATAGCCTGAAACATTACTGATGTAGATTATCAGTTCTAAGAGCCTTTTGGCAGAGTCTCTTGATTTTCTTCTAGGTATAGAATCATATTGTCAGTGAAGAGAGATAGTTAGATTTCTTCTTTTCCTATTTGGAAGTCTTTTATTTTTTTTTCTCTTGCCTGAATACTCTGGCTAGGACTTCCAGTACTATGTTAAATAGCAGCGGTAAGATTGGGCATTCTTGTCTTGTTCCAGTTATCAAGGAGGACGGTTCCAACTTTTGCTCATTCTGTATGATGTTGGCTGTGGGTTTGTCATAGATGACCTTATTATTTCAATATGTGTTCCTTTGATGTCTAGTTTGTTGAGCTATTTATCATGAAAAGATGTTGAAGTTTATTGAAAGCTTTTTCTATGTATGCTGCTGAGATGATCATATGGGTTTTGTTTTTGATTATTTTTATGTGGTGAATCACATTTATTGATTTGCATATGTTGAACTAACCTTGATTCCCAAGAATAAAGCCCACTTGATTGTGATGTACGAACTTTTTGATGTGCTACTGGGATTTGGTTTGCTAATATTTTGTTGAAAATTTTTGAAAATGACTAGATTCATAGAAAAAAATGTGAAAAATAAGGGTAAAAGAAAAATATGTTCCATTAATTACCTAAGGCTGGTTAGAGAAAAAATTATTCACAATTCATGACTCAGTATATCCTCCTGATGAAAATATTTAAGTCCCTGCACCACTTCTTCATGTTGAGGAGAAAGTTAAGCCATTGAAATGTGAGTGTAAAATAAAGAGAGGGAAGAGCACATGGGTTTCTCTAAAAGACAGATCAGATGATTTTTAAAAAGATCACACAATCATACAAAGATTGCTTGTTATTTATGAAAATTAACTATTATTCATGCTATTTCTCAGCCAGCGTTGTACTTGAGAAAGCTTTGCTTTCTTTTTCTTCTTTAAGCTCAACATAGAAGTGGAAATCTCCTCAAGGTGACAGAGATAACTCAATCTATCATCATGGGATTCAAAGTAAAGGCACAACTGCTAGGTTAAAATTCATGGTGGACTCATGTACAACTACTCTTAGAAATAAGGTCATCTATTCAACTAAGAGATCCAGATTTGAATTGATCAACCATTTCTCAGCACTAGCCATCTTGTCACCCTGAATTTTATTTATTTACTTTGTGATTCTGTTTTAAATGGCTTATCTAAGAGTGAAGGGATTTGACTACAGTGTGAAGAAAATTCCGGGAGAACAAAGCATGGGAATATGCCTTGCTGTACCCATTACTGTTATAAATGCAGATTGATCTTTCTGCCTAAGGAGAAAATAAGGTTAAAGGAATACCTTCCTAGACTCAGAGTTCTTTCAGAGAAAGACGCATTCAAGAGTAACTCAGAAGAAATAATACATGAAGAAATATATGTTGTAAATAATGCTGTTTTCCTGGCTTTGTCTGCTTGGCATGCTAGAATCTCTTCTCTGAATGTTAAGTATGGTCCAGATATATATACAACAGCAATAAAAGTGTATTTTTTTTTAACTTAAAACTTTAGGGAGACAAGAAATTAGCTGAAAATAGGCAAACTGAGTAAGATCTATGCAATTACTTACATACACAAATATTATAGCACAAAATGCTTTCTGATATTTGTTTCCATTCTCTTCATTAAGAAACTAAGAATGGCTCTTAAATAGTACGGTTGATACCCTGCTTTGTTAGAACAAATTAGTCAAATAATAGTGATCTGTTTTTGTTGTTGTTTCTGTATTTTAGTTCCCAGAATCTCATCTCCTTTTTTGATAATGACTACTATATTTGAAGAGCCACCCCACTCCCTCTTAGACAATGTCATTCAAGTGGGACTAACTTTATCCTCTTGTTTCAAGGTTGCTAAGATAATCTGGACATAAGCTATCAAAGCATGGCATCTCCTGGTTACAAGCGTCATTCTTGGGACTTTTATTAGAATCATCAAGAAGGGGGCACTCTCCTTCTTCAAGTAACATCTTAGCCCAGAGCCTCGGGGAGCCATATTGGATACCAGATGGAGAGAGCCTGCTGAGCAAATTTGAGGAGAGAGTGAGGCCTGAAAACACCATTTGGCCAGAAGCCTGATGAACTGCTAGATTTTTTTCATAAGTAAGTAACTGTTATTTGTTTTTAATATAAACTAGCAGAGTTGGACTTTTGTAATTTGAATGAGTCACGACTAGAACATGGTGTGAGGCAGACATAGTTTTCTTCATTTAACTGTATTTTCAGTAGTTTAAATAACTCAGTCAGAAGTATGGAACTAGGTATTGGCTTTGGCCAAATTATGGCTTTTTTGCAATCATAACTGTGATTTTTGTTCTCTTCAGACGCACATATCTGCTAAGCTGTGATGAGCTTTTTGGTATTTGTGACTGCTATCTATTTCGGCTGATGTGTAAGAGAATAATATTTTGATGACCTAGCACTTTTGCTATCATTAACTTTGGTGCTTGATACCACCACTTCTATTCAAAATTAAAGTGGAGGTCCTAGTCAGTAAAATACAGCAAGAAAACAAAAATACAAGGCATAAAGAAACTCTCTTGGGGTAGGAAGAAACTCTCTATTCACGGTGACAGAATCATGTATGCAGAAAGCTGTAAGGAAGAAAAAAACTGGTGACTAAGTTAGACAAAGTTGCAGAAAATGAAGGTATTTTATAGAACTGTTTGTTTTATAGACTAGTAACACACAATTAGAGAACGACATAAATGACCATTTACAATCACATTCAACATTACCAAAGTACTTAGGGATATTTAATAAAATATATGAGACTTGTACAATAAAGGCTACAAAATATTGCTGAAAGAAATTAAGACCTTCACAAATGGGGACATATATCATGCCCATGGATTAGAATACTAAATATTGAGATGTCAATTTGTTTCAAGTTGATACGTACATTTATTACAATATCAATTGAATTCCCAGCAGACTTTTTCTGCAGAAATTAACAAACTACATCTAAAATGTCTTGGGGAAAACAGAGACCTAGAATAGCTGAAATAATTTTAATTTAATAAAAAGAATGTAGAAGACTTACAGTACCTGTTTTCAAGATTTACTGTAGACCTATAATAATTAAGAAATCATGGTACTGGCATAGAATAGACATACAAATCAACAGAACAAAATAGAATCCAGACATAGACATAAACCAGCTCATACATCATTAATTTATTTTTGACAAAGGCACCGCAGTAATTCAGTGTGTAAAGGATAGTCATTAGAAGAAATGCTACTGAAAGAACCACTTATGTAATGGAAAAAAGTGAATCATGATGTTTACCTTACAGTTTATCCAAAAGGGTAACTTGAAATGGAGGATGGCCCCAAATATAAAATCTAAAACTCATGTACTTCTGGTTTGTTCATTACATGTTGTATCAAAATGTAACTCTGTAACACATAAATATGTACAATCATTATGTGCCAACTAAAAATTACAAAAATTTACTTTAAAAAATTTAAAAGAAAAAATTAAAAATTAGAGACTATTGGCCCAGAGATTTAATTAAAAAACAAAAACATACAAATGTTAAAATTATAAAACATCAAGAACAAATAATTTAAAAAGAAAAAAACTCTACAATTTTAGGAGAACGATTCTTAAATGACACACAAAAATCATAAAAGACAAAAATGATACAAACTGGACTTCATTAAAGTTAAAAATATATTCACTTTGAAAGACACCATTAGGTAAATGAAAAGACAAGCCTCATACTGAGAGGAAGCATTTTCACTAATTGTGGCCTCAATATACACTGAAAGACCTCCTTCCTGTATAGTCTTTGAAAGCAGTTTTTTTCACCCCTTCTAACAGAGTAGTCAGGCCTTAATGCCTAAGTTATGGGCTCTCTTTCACTCTCCCTAATATCCAAAAGGTAGTAAAGTGATGTTTTATGTTTTAGGGCAAAAAGATAAAGGTTGTGAAGTGGTATCTTAAAGGCATATCTTAATCAGTCTTTTCTTACAAAGGTCTAACTCAGCTGAAGAAAGAACAAAACTTATCTGGATAGTCTAAGAGCTATACACATGCTTCTGAGGTTTAGGTTCTAGCTTTAACATAGGTTAGAGAACCTCTAAGTACAAGATTGACAAAAAAGGGATGGAACTTTCAATGTGTTAACACAGATTTTAGTGTCCTAGACAAACAATGGTAGAAATCCAGGTAAGCATAATTCCTTCTTCTGGAGAAATAACAGAATGGAGAAAAAAAAAATGGAAGAGAGCAAGCATGTTCGTCAGTTTCCAAGAATAATCAAGAGCAGTTTATGTAGCCACAGAGGGTTTGGACCCACTTACAACTCTAGGCAAGAGAAAAGGACCAATATTAAATTTTCGCCAACCTTGAAAAGCGATTATGCAACGACGATTTAATGTGATTTGGAAAAATAAATTTGTTTCTTATACTCAAAATGTTAAGGAGAAAATAAAAATCTTGCCATTCTTTAAGAAAATGTTCACAAGTATTAACTGACATCATTTAAAAAAATTATTGAGATTTAATACAAAATCTGTACATATTTAATGTATACAACTTGAGTTTGGGAATAGATACAGTCACACATAATAGTATGGATATGTTCTAAGAAATACATTGTTAAGTGATTCTGTCATTATGTGAACATTGTAGAGTGTATTTACACAAACCTGGATAGTACAGCCTACTACACATGTAGGCTATATGATATAACCTGTTTCTCCTAGGCTACACATCTGTACAGAATGTGACCATATTGAATACTGCTGGCAATTGTAAAACAGTGGTAAGTCTTTGCATTTCTTCACATAAAAAGGTACAGTAAATAATTATAAAATATTAAAAATGTTACAACTGTTCAATATATCTACCACGAATGGAGCTTGCTCTAAGTCAGTGAATGAAGAGGGAGTAAATATGAAGGCCTAAGACAATACTATATATTACTCTACACTTTATAGATACCACGCAGCCAGGGCTACACTCAATTTATTTTAAAATTTCTATCTTCAGTAATAAATTAATCTTAGCTTACTGTTGCTTTACTTTATACAGACTTTAATTTTTTTAACTTCTTGACTTTTTTGTAATAGCACATTTCAAAATAGCTTTTTTGAATCTGTACAAAAATATTTTCGTTCGTATTCTTATTCTACAAGAATTTTTGTATTTGTAAATCTTTTAGAGTTTTTTTACTCTGAAATTTTTGTTGAAAACTAAGACACAAACATACGCATTAGCCTAGACCCACATAGGGTGAGGATTATCAAGATGTCACTAGGCTGAAAAGCATTTTACAGTTTCATTATCATTTTATAGGACCATTGTTGTATATGCCACCTATTGTTGACCAAAACATCATTATTCAGCTAACTTCATACATGGTAAAACCATCACACTATGCCATAAATATATCCATCACCAGCAAAAGTTTCTTTCCACTTGCTATTAGTAGTAGTAGTAATAACAACACAGCATACCAAAATCCATGGATGCTCAAGTCCTGCAGTGGGCCCTGAAGAACCCTCAGATATGAAAAGTCAGCCCTTCATATCTATTTCTGTGTCCCATGAATAATACTGTATTTTGGGTGAGGGAATTGTTGAATTAGTGGATGCAGAACACACGGATATGGATGGCAGACCAGATGTACCATTTTCTTTATTGGTACACAGGCTGCTTTCATGTCTTGTCTATCGCAAGTAATGCTGCAATGATCATGGGACAGCAGATAACTCCTTAAGGTCCTGTTTTCAATTTCTTTGGATATGTACCCAGAAAAGGGATTGTAGGATCATATGGTAATTTTATTTAAAAAAAATTTTTGAGGAAACTCCACACTGTTTTTCATAATAGCTGCAACAATTTACATTCCCACCAACAGTGTTCCCTTTGCTCCATATTCTTGCCAACACATAGGATCTTTTGTTTTGTTTTGGTATTGGTTTTGGATATTTGTTTTTGATAATAGTCATCCTAACAGGTATCAGGTCATATCTCATGTGGTTTTGATATTTATTTCCCTGATGTTAGTGATGTTGAAGACCTTTTCCTATACCTGTTGGCCAACTGTATGACTTCTTTTGAGAAATCTCTATTAATTTCTTTTGTTCATTTTTAAACCATATTATTTATGTTGTTGCTATTGAGTTGGAGGGGTTTCTTATATTTTTGAATAACTCTGTATCAAATACATGGTTTGTAAATATTTTCTTCCATTCCACAGTTTGTCTTTTCATTTTGTTGACTGTTTCCTTCACTGTGAAGAAGCTTTATAGTTTGATGTAACCACAGTTGTCTGTTTTTGTTTTGTTGCCTATGCTGTTGGTGTCATGTCCAAGAAGTCATTGCCAAGCACAATGTCAATGAGCTTCTATACTATGTTTACTCTTAGAAGTTGTATGATTTCAGGTCTTATGTTTAAGTCTGTAATCCACTTCGAGTTTATTTTTGTGTCTGGTATAAGATAACAATCTAATTTTATTCTTCTGCATATGGATACCCAATTTTCCCAGCACCATTTATTGAACAGACTATCCTTTCCCACTGTGTATTCATGGGACTCTTCTCAAACATCAGTTGAGTTTTTGTGCATGACTTGATTTCTGGCACTTTATCCTGGTACACTGGTCTGTGTATCTGTTTCTATACCAGTGCTACACCTCTGTGATGTCTCTGGGTTTGTTTTTGCTCAAAATTGCTTTGCGGATTCGTGGTCTTTGTGGTTTCACATGAATTTTAAGATTTTATTCTATTGCTGTAAAAGTTGCCATTGGGATTTTGATAGAGATTACATTGAACCTGTAAATTGATTTGGCAAGTATGGATGTTTTAACAATATTAATTATTCCAATCCATGAGCAAAGAATGTGTTTCCATTTATTTGTGTCTACTTTAATTTCTTTCATAAATATTTTATAAATCTTAATATATAGGTATTTCACCTCCTTATTTAAATCAATTCCTATTTAATTAATTTTGATGCTACTTTACATAGTATTGTTTTTGTATTTTCCTTTTCAGATTTCTTATTGATAGTGTATAGAAACATAACTGGGTTACTTTGATCTTGAATCCTCCAACTTTACTAAATTCTAAAAAGTTTTTTTTGTGAGGAGTCTTCAGGGTTTTCTATACATAATATAATGTAATCTGATAATAGAGATAATTTTTTTTCCTTCTGTCTGATTTGGTTGCCTTCTATTTCTTTTTCTTGTCTAATTGCTCTATGGCTTTTAGTGCTATGACAAATAGTGGTGGTGACAGTCAATATCTTTGCCTTGTACCAGATATTATAAAAAAAAATTTTAAGTTTCTCACCTTTGAGTGTGATCTTAGCTGTGTGCTTTTCATTTACAGCATTTATTGTATTTAATTAAATTTTTCTATACCAATTTATTGAGGTTTTTTTCATAATATAAGAATGTTGAATTTTGTCCAATTGTTTTTTCTGCATCTCTAGGTGATCATAGAATTTTATCCTTTATTCATTTAATTTTGTATATCACATTTATTAATTTTTTTTTGCATATGATGAACCATCTCTGCATTGCAAGGATAAATTCCATTTGGTCATGACATATGATCTTTTTAATATGCTGTTATATTTGGTTTGCTAATATTTTCCTGTTGATTTTTGCATCCATTTTCATCAGTGATATTGGCCTCTAGTTTTCTTTCCTTGTGATATCTTTGTCTGATGTTGTTATGGTAATGTTGTCTTCATGAATTTGGAAGTGTTTCCTCTTCTGTTTTTGGAAGAGTTTAAGTAGATAGATATTAATTGTTTTTGAAATGTTTGACAGAATTTATATGTAAAATTATCTGGACCTAGTCTTTTCTTTATTGGGAGATTTGTGATTATGTACTCAATCTTCTTTCTTTTAATTGGCATGTTCAGCTCTGAATTACTTCTTGATTTAGTCTTACTAGGTTGCATGTTTCTAGGAATTTATCTATTTCTTCAAGGTTGTTCACTTTGTTGTTGTATAATTATTCATAACAGTCCCTCATGATCTTTTTTTTATTTCCTTGGCATTCATTGTAATGACTCCTATTCCATTTCTGATTCTATTTGAGTCTACACTCTTTTCTTTGTCTAGGTAAGGATTTTGTCAATTTCGTTTATTTTTTCAAAAAACAAGCTCTTAGTTTTATCTATATTTTTCTATTGTCATTCTTACCTTCATTTTATTTCTGCTCTAATTTTTGTTATTTTTAACCTCTGCTAACTTTGGACTTTGTATGCTCTACATTTTCTAGTTTTTTTGAACTATAATATTAGGTCATTTATTTGAGATTTTTCTTCTTTAATACAGGCAATTGTCAGTTTAAACTTCCCTCTTACTATTGCTTTTGAAGTTCTGACATGGTGGGTCTTATTTTTATTTGTCTCAGGACATATTCAATTTTCCTTTTGATTTCTTCTATGGCCCAATGGTTGTTCAAGGGTGTTGTATAATTTCTATGTATTTGTGAATTTTTCACTTTATTTTTGTTATTCATTTTGTTGCATTTTAATGTAGTCAGAAAAGAGACTTGAAATTACTCCAACTTTCTTAAGCATATTAAAACTTGCTTTGTAACTCATGTATAATCCATCTTGGAGTGTTACAAGTGCACTTGAGAAAAATATGTATTTTGCTCCCATTGGGTGGAATGCTCTGTTTATGTTGTCTGTTAGGTTCATTTGATCTAAAGTGTTATAACATCTTGCTGTTTTCTTATTGATTCTCTGTCTGGATCTGTACATTATTATAGGTAAAGTATTAAAATTTCCTACTATTATATTACTGATAAATTTTTATCCCTTTAGATTTGTCAATATTTGCATATTTATATCTACCAACATTGGCAACACACACACACACGCACACACACACACATACATACTCACAGACACGTAATTGATACCTTCAAATTGAATTTATTATTTTATTATTATATAATGATCTTTTGTGTCTCTTGTGAACAGTTTTGTTTTAAATTCTACTTTTCTGACATGACTATGGCCAGCCTGATCTGTTTAGGTTATCATCTGCATAAAATATTTTTCCATTTCCTCACTTTCAGCCCATATGTATCTTTTTGTTTTGTTTTGTTTTCAATTGAGTCTTGCTCTGTCACCAGGCTGGAGTGCAGTGGCATGATCCCAGCTCACTGCAGCCTCCACCTCCCGGGTTCAAGTGATTCTCCTGCCTCAGCCTCCCAAGTAGCTGGGATTACAGGAGTTACGCAACCACACCCAGCTAATTTTTGTATTTTAGTAGAGACGGGGTTTTACCGTGTTGGCCAAGGTGGTCTTGATCTCTTGAACTCGTGATCCACCTGCATCGGCCTCCCAAAGTGCTGGGATTACAGGTGTGAACCACCATGCCCAGCCAAGATGTATATCTTTAAAGCTAAGTGTGTCTCTTATAGATAGCAAAGAGTTGGATTTTTACCATTTTCTTCATTTAACCACTCTATTATTTTTATTGGTGAGATTAATAAATTTACATTTAAAGTAATAATTCATACTATTGTCATTTAGTTGTTTTCTGTAGTTCTTTTGTTCCTTTTTATTGTTGCCTTTTTATGTGATGTAATCACTTTTTGTAGTGACATACTTTGCTTCTTTCCTTTTGTGTCTATGTCTACTACAAGTTTTTCCTTTGTGGTTAACATGAAATTTACATAAAACATTTTATATTTATAGCACTTTATGTTAAGTTGATAGCAGCAACTAAGAGCATATACACAAACTACACTCTTAGTCCTCCACACAAACTTTATGTTATTGATGGGTTTACTTCTTTTTATATTGTGTATCCATTAACACATTTTTATAGTTATAGTTATTTTAATACTCCTTTTAATTTTATGCTAGAATTAAAGGGATTTCTGGACCACCATTATAGTAATAATTACATTATAACATTATTCAATATATAAAACTCTATATGTTTACTTTTATCAGTGACATTTATACTCTCATATGCTTTTATGTTGCTGTTTTTTATTGTCCTGTCTTTTAACTTGAAAAACTTCCTTTATCACTTCTTCAAATGAAAATATATAATTATGATGAAGTTCCTCCATTTTTGTTTGATTGGAAAAGTCTTCATCTCACCTTTATATTTAAAGGACAGTTTTTGCCAGGCATACTACTCTTGATTGAAATATTTTCTTTTTTTTTTTTTCTTTTATAGCACTTTGAATATATCATTCTACTTTTTTCATGGTTGCTGTCTCTTTGTTGAACTTCTAATTTTGTTCATGCATTATTTTCCTGATATTTTGCAGTTGTCTCTCTCAGCAGGTTTCAGCTGAGAAATCTGCTGATAATCTCATTAGGTTTCCTCTATATGTGACGAGTTGCTCTTCTCTTGTTGCTTCCAAAATTCTCTCTTCATTTTTGACTTTTGACAAGTTTATATGTCTCAATGTAGATCTCTTTACATTTAATCTACTTTGAGTCCTTTGGATTCCATAAATCTTTATGTCTATTTCTCTCCCCAGTTTTGAAAAAAGTTCAGCTATTATTTCTTTAAACAAGTTTTTTGCTTTTTTCTCCTTCTTGGAATTTCATAATTGTATATTGGTTCACATGATGATGTTCCATAAGTTTCATAGGTTTTATTCACTCTTGATTATTCTTTTATTATTATTGCTTTTCTGCCCAGATAATTTCAAATGGCCTATATTTGAGTTTAGTGATGATTTTGTTTAACTCATTCTGCTGTTAAAGTTCTCTATTATACTTTTCAATTCAGTCATTATGTTCTTCAGATCTAATTTTTTTTTAGTGGTTGCTGTCTCTTTGCTGAACTTCTAATTTTGTTCATGTATTATTTTCTTGATGCCTTGCAGTTGTCTGTCTGCATTTTCTTGCATCTCATTGAGCTTCTTTAAAGGGATTATTTTGAAGTTTTATTTTGTGCTGACAGGAAGTTTGTGGGTCTCTATTTCTTTAGGGTTGATTACTATAGCTTTATTTTCTTGAAATTTGATGGCATCATGTTTCCCTCATTACTCATGATCTGGTGGCTCCACATTGGAGGGGAGATGTGAGTAATATGAAGCTGCTTTTCTTACTCTTTCCAACCTATCCTGTCTTTCTGTGCTCTAGTAAAGTGCTGTGACCACTTATTGAGTTCCAGAGCTTTCTTGGAGGTGTTTTTATATCTACATGGTCATTAATTTGGTATTTTGAGGAGGCATGGTGGGGGGGGCTGGAACTTCTTACTTTGACATCTTGCTGATGTTACTCCTGTAATCATTTTAAAATTCAGTCTGAAATATTACCTTTTTTTTTTTTATAAAGGCATCTCAATAACTTTATGACAATTGCAAAAGTCCATAGTTTTGTTACAGTAAGTAGCCAGAGCAAGGAGGAAAGGCCCTCCCACCCCACCACCAGGAATGCCAGGTAACCATCAAACCATCAGGTGATGGTCAGGCCGTTATTAAACTGTCTCTCTATAATAATAATTGGCCAGAGGCAGTACCAGGGAAAGGCATCCTTCCAATAGGTGGAAGAAACCTGAAACATGATCAGCAGCTTCCTGATAAGATCTCAGGAGTTGGGCAAGTTGGCTCAAGCATGTGCACTAAGAGGCTAGATGGTGGAATTTAACTGCTATATACCCGTCTAGGAACATTCAACTGGGAAGGGAAGAATGTGTCAAGCGAGCACATGTACAACTCTAGGAAATACACTGTGCATGTGGCTCCTCCTAAGTGCTGGCAGGCCACTGCACATGGAGAAAGCCCACCCCAAGGGAAGAATCGGGAGGAAAAGTAATGCAAGATCCCAGAGGCATGACAATACATTAAACCCCAAGTCAAAGGTCAAATCACACAGTTGTCCTCAAGTTGCCTGCTTGCCCTCTTCTAAGTGCACTTCAGTTTTGTTCATTCCTGTCCTAAAATGTTTTAATAAATTTTCCCTTCTGCTCTAAAACATGCCTTGGTCTCTCACTCTGCCTTATGCCTCTCAGTTGAATTCTTTCTTCAAAGGAAGCAACAACTGAGCTTGCAGCAGACCTGTGCAGATTTGCCACTGCTAACAGTTTAACCAACAACACCTTGTATGATCTGGCACTCACTTACTTCACTGTGCTAATTCATAATCTTCTTTCACTGAATTTCAGTCATTTAAAGCATAGCATCTTCTAAAAATTTCTTTAAGTAAGACATATTTTCTTCTACCTTAACGAGATCTTACATTCTGTTGCTTGCATCTGGAGAGGTTTCTACTTTTCCTATCTTTATCAACTTAAAGTTATCCTTCAGTCCTCAGCTTACAGTCATTTATTTAAAGAATCCAAAAGTATGGCATATTGTACATACACAACAAATATTAGTAAATCAATGGATAAATCAATGAATAAATTTTTCTCCAAATTTTCTATTCTTGATCAAATACTTCTGATATTTGCTCTCAATGTACTTTATATTTTTTATAATGATTACCACAATAATAATTACTCGGTTGGGAAATTAGCTGTTTAATGTATATATCTCTTGGTTTATTAGGAACTCCATGAATGTAGGGGCCATGTTGGTGTTATTCATGACATTATTCCTAGTTTGAGTAAATATTTGTCCAATGAAATGTATCAACCATAGAATGGAGATAAAGCTTTCATAATAAAGGCTCTAATATGACACATAGCCACAATTTAGCAAATCCGAAAAAAACTCCAAATATCCAGAGATTTTCTAAAAGAGTTAGAAATTTTACCAATAGCAAAACACTAAAATTTTTTTGTTTTTTTCTTTTCCTTTTTTTTTTTTTAATATGGAGTCTTGCTCTGTTACCCAGGCTGGAGTGCAGTGCCAAGATCTCAGCTCACTGCAACCTCTGCCTCCCTGGTTCAAGCAATTTTCCTGTCTCAGCATCCCGAGTAGCTGGGACTACAGGCATGTGCCACCATGCCTGGCTAATTTTTTGTATTTTTAGTAGAGAAGGGGTTTCACTGTATTTGCCAGGATGGTCTTGATCTCCTGTCCTTGTGATCTGCCTGCCTTGACTTCCCAAAGTGCTGGAAATACAGGTGTGAGCCACCGTGCCTGGCCAGTATAATTTTTAAAATAATTTATTCTCGGGAGGCCGAGGCGGGTGGATCACGAGGTCAAGAGATCGAGACCACCCTGGTCAACAAGGTGAAACCCCGTCTCTACTAAAAATACAAAAATTAGCTGGGCATGATGGTGCGTGCCTGTAATCCCAGCTACTTGGGAGGCTGAGGCAGGAGAATTGCTTGAACCCAGGAGGCAGAGGTTGCAGTGAGCCGAGATCGCGTCATTGCACTCCAGTCTGGGTAACAACAGTGAAACTCTGCCTCAAAAAAAATAAAAATAAAAATAATTTATTCTCTCAAAATATAGTATGTGGCAGTAATAATCATGGTTATCTGAACATAATATGTCTTAATTAAACATTGAAAAATTTTGGTGAAGTAGAAGCTGTATGAATCATAGATGAGAATGGATATGTCAGAACTTAATCTTTTTTTCTGCTCTAACGTGTTGAACATCCTTCATGTAACAGGATGTGTTGAGGACTTTTCCTTTTGACTGAAGCCTCATTAGTGAGAATAACAGATGACAACATAAGTGCTAGACATATTTACAGGACTTGGTACAATAGCAAAGTACCAAGTCCTTTCTGACCTTAACCCTTAACATCCAGCCTGTATGTTAAAAAAAAAAAAAAAAAAAAGAATGCCAAAGACTGATGGGAGAAAAGTTTTGAAATTTGTGTGTCTGTTTGTTAAAAAGCGTTGTGATTCTGTGCATTTTTTCTCTCAAGCCAAATGAGGAAATCTTAGAAAAAAACATGAAGTAAGTATGTTGGCCTGAAGCAAAACCTGACATTTGACCCCCTTGGTGGAAACCTATTAAGCAAAAGAAACCTGTTGACTTACTTTATATGAAACCAAAATAAATAAGAATATTCACAGAAATAATCAATCTATCTGCCCAGGAGTTTAAGGGTAGGGTAGCAATAAGTTGATGCTCTGGCCTGAGATGCCAAAATATGATTGGCTGGACCTGCCTAAAGTAGAAAAGTGGAGAAAAGGGGCCACAATCAAAACAACTAGCACTTAGAGCATTGAGTGGTGCAAGCCCTTTTCATTCATGCCTCAGACAACGGCCATGTTACAGCCATCTTGTAAACCTCCTCCCAACCCCACAAGAAGATACAGCCTACTATGACAATACAGCCCAAAGAGAAGAGTCTCTCCCGGCTGATTCACCAAAACTGAAGCCAAATGCAAGTAAAAAATGATACATTCATGTGATATCAAATATTGCCTTGGAAGAGTAATGAATTCATAAAAGCATTCCGAGAGAGAAACAGCATTTGAGCATTTTTACTAGAGAGGGAATCAGTAGCAGATCTTAACAGCACCAGTCAAGTAAGACCCTTTCTTTCCCCCCTCCTTCTGCCCCTTCCCTGGAGTAAAGGTAGCTTAATAAGCAGTAGGAGTTTTGAAAGAACAATATCTAGAAATATATGAGAAAAGACCACAGACATATTTTCTCAAGGCTTTTGAATCTATATAAAACTTAAAATGAGAAGAGAGAAGCTTTAAATTAAGAAATTGAAGTTTTGTATTAGAATGATTAATCCCTTTAGAGCCTGAACATTTTATTTTTAACTCATAAAGTGACTATGAGATTTTTTCCACCATATCATATATGAGTCTGGAATATAGTTCTAACTGGGCTTGACTAAAGTAATTATCTGATAACACTCTACTCAATATAGACAGTTAAATAAACAAATTATATGATTCTGAAGGAATTTTCTTCCTTGTGATGCTACATTCTTCAAACTAGGAAGCAGACATGAAAAATAAGCACTGCCAATCTCAGAGGTTTTTTTTTTTTTTTGGTGTGTGTGTGTGTGTGTAACTGAAAGCTAATGGTGGAAAGACAAGGTTTTTTGAAGAATCCATTTGAGTAAAGGGGGAAGGAGAGACAGCTTTCAGAGGCAACAATGGCTAAGTTAACAGAAGGAAGCTCCAATTCTCAGTATCAGGTATATAAGCCCAGCCAGTGGGTATGCGTTACAGGGCTGGTATTATTCTTTTCCTCATTGGAAGAGCACAAGATAATTATTTATGTCTTCTACCTTGCCTCTAAACATAATGATCGTATTATAGAGAGACTGCAAACTATCTAATATCCTTTAGCAAATTTATTTTCTGTTTATATTAAAAAGAGTTGGTTTCCATGGCTTTTCACTAAGAATTTTGATACAGAGGGAAATGTAGGGATTATTTAGATGTCTGTCCTATATATTGCAAATAAAATGTTGTGTGTACCATATATGTATGATCACAGGGCCAGAAACTTTAAAGGGGGAAATGATTCAAGAGAATTTGATGGGCCCCTGAAAGCAATTTAATAACTATAATAAAAATGGAAAGGAAACAATGATGTCAGTATCAGAAGAGATATATGTAAACTTGGTCACTATGAGAAATCAAATTGACTAGGAGAATACAGATTTTCCTTCAAACACACAAATGCTAGACAAATAAAAATATTCCTAAGACAGAGGGGAGGAGGAGGAAAGAAGGCTTGGGGAGGGGATAAGGAAGAAAGAAAGAAACCCAAGAGGTAGAGAAAGAAAACAGGAACTTAAAGCCAAAGTAAGGAATGGAAGCAACCCATGGTGGTAGCAGAAACAGATTTTTGTCTGACAGGTTTTATTTTTTTAATGACTGCCAGGAGACGCTTAGTGTAGTAGAACTGCACATGACAGTAATATCTCAGACAGATTTCATAGTGTTTGGCAGAAGACACAAGACTCTTGAATCAGAAACTCCTGGGTTAGAGAAATGGCATAGCAAGTAGCATGATAGTAATGTTTGCATTGATTCTCTTTGCCTCCCAAGTACCATGCGTATAGTGTGGAGGCACATTCCAGTGGATCTTGTGCACACAGCGGATTAGAGTCACAGCAAAGGAACCCTGTATATAGGAAACCTCCAATTTAATAAGGGCTTCTAGCATACTTGCCCAGGCTTTGCCCTGATGGACGGTATTCTGTTTATTATCCACCCAGGAAACAATCTGTCCTTTTCCTAGGCAAAAGATACTATTTCTGTTATGCATGGCTGTTTATGCATGGCTGTTTGTTATTAAAAACACATACACTTGCACGCAGGAAGACGGTTTGTAACAATGCCAGCAACGTTTCTTTTCAGAAAACTTGTAGAAGCACAATATGAAGAATTTTTTCCCAATCATATCAGAAGTCACAAAGGACTGAAACACCTCACTTGAGGCATTTTGCTCTGGCAATCTCTCTCCTATGAAGTCAGTGTCAATACAAAAAAATGGCAACTGTTGAAAGTCTGCCCACTGGTCCAGAAATGCAGCATAGAACAGATTTGTCTAATCTGTGTAGTGTATGATAAAGGAGGTACCCATGGGAAACTGAAACTCTAATTCGATTAGACACAGCTAAAAAGAGAATTAGGGATTCAGAAGATATAACCTAGGAAAAAGCAGCAAAGAAGATTTAATAATTAAAAATGCAGCAGGAAAGTCAGCATAAAATATAAAAATGTAATATAAATCTAAAGGAACATCATCACTGGTCATTAGAGAAATGCAAATCAAAACCACATCGAGATACCATCTCACACTAGTTAGAATGGCAATCATTAAAAAATCTGGAGACAACAGATGCTGGAAAGGATGTGGAGAAATAGAAACACTTTTACACTGTTGGTGGGAGTGTAAATTAGTTCAACCACTGTGGAAGACAGTGTGGCGATTCCTCAAGGACCTAGAAATAGAAATTCCATTTGACTCAGCAATCCCACTACTGGGCATATACCCAAAGGATTATAAATCATTCTATTATAAAGACATATGCACAAGTATGTTCATTGTGGCACTGTTTTCAATAGCAAAGACCTGGAACCAACTCAAATGACCATCGATGATAGACTGGACAAGGAAAATGTGGCACATATACACCATGGAATACTATGCAGCCATAAAAAAGATGAGTTCATGTCCTTTGTAGGGACATGGATGAATCTGGAAATCATCATTCTCAGCAAACTGATACAAGTACAGAAAATCAAACACCGCATGTTCTCACTCATAGGCAGGTGTTGAACAATAACACATGGACACAGGGAGGGGAGCATCACACACTGGGGTCTGTTAGGGAGGGCTAGGGGAGGGACAGTGGGGGTGTGGGGAGGTTGGGGAGAGATAACATGAGGATAAGTGCCAGATATAGGTGATGGGGATAGAGGCAGCAAACCACATTGCCATGTATGTACCTATGTAACAATCCTGCATGATCTGCACATGTACCCCAGAACCTAAAATACAAAAAAAAAAAAAAAAAAATCTAAAGGAGAAAATATAGAGCCAATGGAAAATAGGCAATATTTAAAGAAGAAATAACAGACATTTTCCTATGAAGACAGATAGCCTCACATTAAAAATAAATAAATAAATAAATCTTTAGCTTGATAATTTTATAGAAACTGTGGAATATTAAAGATAAAGAGAAAATCTTGAAGAATGTGAGAGAGATAATATAATATTCTCTAGAATTCTCTAGAATTCATAGATTACTATTTAATAACTTCAAATTGCTGAGATAAATAACTACCCACCTAGAATTCTATATCCATCCAAACTAAAAAAAGGAAAAACAAAGAATAAGAGTGTTACCTACTTATAAATTATGACTAAGAGGTTTACTTTAGCAACAGAGGAATTGAAATCTGAATAAAGAGTGGAACATGAAAAGCATGTAAACAAACAACTCAATAAATTAGCTTGGTAAACCTGTTGACTATCACAACAAAACAGGCAGGGTGTGGTGGCTCACACTTGTAATCCCAGCACTTTGGGAGGCCAAGGTGAGCGGATCACCTGAGGTCAGGATTTTGAGACTGGCATGGCCAACATGGCAAAACCCCATTTCTGCTAAAAATACAAAAAATTAGATGGGTGTGGTGACAGGCCCCTGTAATCTTAATTACTTGGGAGGCTGAGACAGGAGAAATGCTTGAACCCAGGATGGAGGTTGCAGTAAGCTGAGATCAAGCCACTCCACTCCAGCCTGGACAAGAGTGAGACTCTGTCTCAAAAAACAAACAAACAAAAACTAATTTTGTTGGTTTTCATGACAATATTGAACTAAATTGCTCAACAAAAACATGGGTGATATAGCAGAGCTTGGACCCCTATGTACAGCTAAAATATTTGAAGTTACTTTACTTTGTAGGATGGAGGAAGAAATATTGATTATCTATTATTCTTGTATGTAAGCTCCAAACAGTAGTTGGTGTGTATCCTGCAATAACTATAGCACCTAAAATGATTTCTGCCACGTATTTTGTTTTGTAATGACTATGGCTTCACATGTTTTTGTTTTGTTTTTCCCTTTTTTGTGGATAAACTTTTTAATTTATACCAGTTTTAGGTTTGCAGGACTATTACAAAGATATTATAAAAGGTTACCATATATCCCACACCCAGCTCCTCTATTATTAACATCTTACCTCAATATAACACATTTGTTACTCATAATGAGTACCTATTGATACATTATTATTTAGTAAAGTCCATACTTTTATTTTGATTTCCTCAGTTTTCTCTTATTTTTTTTTCTCCTCCAGTATCCCACTTAGGTTTCCCCATTAAACTTAGTTTTCAACTTTTCTTAGGTTTCTCTTGGCTGTGACAATCTTGCACACTTTTCTTGTTTCTAATAATATTTTCAAAACTGTTCTGAAAAGAATTGGTCAGGTAGTTTTTGTAAAACGTCTTTCAATTAGAATTTGCCTCATGTTTTCCTCCTAATTAGACTAGAGTGATATGTTTGGATGAGAAAGACCACAAAAGAAAAGCACCATTCTTATCACATTCTATCAAGAGTATAATGACATGGGACTTGTCGTTGTTAACCTTGATCACTAGGGAAGTATTTGTCAAATTTTATGACTGTAAAGTTGTTTTCTCCCTTTTCATACTGTATTCTTTTTCAAGGAAAGTTGTTATGCACAGCCCACATTTTAGAAGTGGGGTTGTTTATAACTTCCATTTTATAAAAGATATAGCTCCTTATTAAAAAAAAATTCAGAAGAATATAAAGGGGAAAGTAAAAATAACTATTATAAATGCAATGAATATTTTGGAAAATATTTTATACGTTTCTATATTTATACACAAATACATATACACAGATATGCTCACATGGTATATTAAAACATATGATTTTACATGTAAGGAACCATGCTACAATAACTGTATTTTACATTTTTATACACTCTTTTTGAATACAGATTTCCTTCTTTCCTTCCTTCCCTCCCTCCTTCCTTCCTTTCCTTCCTTCCTTCTCTCCCTCCCTCCCTCCCTATTTTTGCCTTACTTTCATGCAAATTTCTTTCCTAGTACAACCTCTCTTTCAGCCTCAAAGCCAATAATTGCAAGTTGTCATGTATCCTTTGTAGCTTCTCTATACTTATGCATGAAGATATAATTCTATATGTCATTAAAAAAAGAGGGATTATATTATGTACTTCTGTACGTCTAGCTTAGAGAGGCAGTAGAGTTTCGTTGTTAAGAATATAAACTCTGAGACCAAATACTATCCAATACCATACATTAATTATCTATCTGAGTGACCTCGGGCTAAATTCTCTGTGTCTTAGTTTTGCCATCTTTAAGAAAGGGATAATAGAAATTCTTACTTGACAAGGAGATTGAGGGACTAAAGGACTTAATAGACATACAGAAAGTATAAGAGGATTGAACAAATGTTAGCACTTACTGATTTATTATGATGATTATTTTTTCATCCAACAATAGCATATAAAAATCTCTCAGTCCCTTCAAGACAACTAATTGCAGGTCACTAAAATTCTATGTTAGAAAGAAAAACCTCATTTTATTCAGTTGTCTATCGATGAGCATTTACCTTTGTTGTCATTACAACGTGCTGCAGTGAACATCTTTATTACTACAGTCCCTTTGAACTTGGTCTTTTATTTGTTTATATATATATATATATATATATATATATATATATATATATATATATAAAATTGCATTTTAGGTTCTGGGGTACATGTAAAGAACATGCAGGATTGTTGTATAGGTACATACATGGCACTGTGGTTTGCTGCCTCCATCTCCATCATCTATATCTGGCATTTCTCCCCATTTTATCCCTCCCTAACTCCCTACCCACCGCTGTCCCTCCCCTAGTCACCCCTACAGACCTCGTTGTGTGATGCTCCCCTCCCTGTGTACATGTGTTCTCATTGTTCAACACCAGTCTATGAGTGAGAACATGTGGTGTTTGATTTTCTGTTCTTGTGTCAGTTTGTTGAGAATGATGGTTTCCAGGTTCATCCATGTCCCTACAAAGGACATGAACTCATCACTTTTTATGGCTGCAAAGTATTCCATGGTGTATATGTACCACATTTTCCCTGTCCAGTCTATCATCGATGGGCATTTGGGTTGGTTCCAGGTCTTTGCTATTGAAAACAGTGCCACAATGAACATACGTGTGCATGTATCCTTAAAATAGAATGATTTATAATCCTTTGGATATATATCCAGTAATGGGATTGCTGTGTCAAATGGAATTTCTATTTCTAGGTCCTTGAGGAATTGCCACACTGTCTTCCACAATGGTTGAACTAATTTACACTCCCACCAACAGTGTAAAAGTGTTCCTATTTCTCCACATCCTCTCCAGCATCTGTTGTCTCCAGATTTTTTAATGATCGCCATTCTAACTGGTGTGAGATGGTATTTCAATGTCGTTTTGATTTGCATTTCTCTAATGACCAGTGATGAGCATTTTTCATGTTTGTTGGCCTCATATATGTCTTCTTTTGAAAAGTGTCTTTTACCAGAGGAATACTACTGACTCAAATGGTATATATATTTCCATTCTTAACATATTTTGCTAGCATTCTAAAGTTGTTATAATAATATTTTAACAGTAATGCCTGAGAATACACATTTCTACATTTCCCTTTGACCAAATAATTTGTATTAATTCTTTATTCTTTGTATGTGAAGAGCATAAATTAATATCTCAATAAAACATATCTTAATTAGCTTTCTATTACAGTGACTGACTCTTTTGATATATGTTTGTGGCCACCTGAATTTTATCTTTTAGGATTTTCTTGTTTATAGCCTTTGCCCATTTATTCATTAAGGCGCTACTATTTGTAAGAGTTCTTTTATATTGTACTCTATCTGTCAGATAGATGAGAAATTTTTTTGTAATTTATCTTTTATCTATTATATTTATTTAGGGTAATTTTATTATTCATGTAAAAATAAATAATGTATTTTTTCATTTTAAAGTTTCTGAGTTTTCTATTTTGTATTGCTTCTTTATCCATGAATTCCTTCAGAATACATTTCTTAATTTCACAGTACTTAGGTTTTCACATCCTTTTTATTGTTCCATAGTATTTATATTTTTAAATGGAAGTCTTAATCTTCTGAATTTATTTTAAAACTAGTAAAGTAGGGCTCTCAAATTTTGATGTACATTAAAATGCCCTAGAATATTTTCTAAAGTACAGATTCCTAGGTCCAGCCTCTCAAATTTCTCTTTCAGTAGCTGTGCTGGGAAGACTATTGAGGTTTTTAACTAGTTTTTAAGTGATGTTGACCCTTCTGGTATAGGGACAGGATTTTGAAAACCACCGTAATAAAGTTTCAGAATGCAGTTTGAAATATACTGATTAAAAAAATAAAATGAACCAAGGTTTAGACATAGTTATTCCATACTTCTTCCAGGCTTATATATTTGAAAATGACAGATCAATATCTTCTGACTCGCAAGAAGATAATGACTCTATATGACACTGTTTCCTGTGCTTCAGTATAAGAATGACTATTCCAACAGTTAAAACTCTCCAAAAGTAGAAAGAGCTATGAGTTCCATGTTCATACAGAGACTAGAGAACCAATTTTAATAGATAACTGAGGGTAATTTATACACTGGGCTGGTGGCTAACCTGAACTACATTTCTGAGATTTGGAGCCTTAAACCTCTAAGAATGCAAAGGAGATTAAGAATAGTGGAGATAGTTCTTGAAAAGGAATTAGATTATCATCGGGCTTTGAGTCCAGAAAGAGGGATTAATTAAGAATATTGGCTTTGGAGTTGTGAGACTTGAAAAAGTGTTAATAATAAGTTGATCAAATTAACAAGAGTTTCTGAATCAAGGAAGAAGTCTGGAAGTTAAAATGACATTTAAGGATTTTAAATACAATAATTCAATTAACAAGTACCAAACCAAAAAATATGGCTAGAAAAAAGACATAATGACCTGCAAAGCTAGCATAATGCCCACTTCTGTGCTGCTGATTACATTATGATTCTATAAGTTATTTGATGAGTATAATAATTAGAAATTGCAAAACTGGAGTTCAGTGCATTTAGATTCCTGCCTAAAGCCATTATATCCAGTAAACTTTTAACTATGTTGAGATTTGTGAGACCAAAACTACTTTGTTCACTATGCCATACTGTCTTAATGAATAATGTTGTCTACATCTCAAGTGATATAAATTTTTGTACAAAGCAGGGACTGTTGTTAAATAAAGTATTTATTAATAATAATGCTGGGGAATGAATGAATGGCTTTTAGCCTAAGACGGTGTTTGCTATATTCCAGTAAACAATTCAGATGACATTTTGATTGTTGACAGAGATAAAGCCACATCTCTCATATCACTATTTTGAGACCCATTCTGTAAGCTACTAAAATGTACCTGACTTCAATGTAATCTTTTATTTTTAACATTTACATATATTTGCTATTTTGCATTCTAAAATCTGCATCATTTTTTTTCTATTTTCATATGCCTGAAACATACCCATTTTCCCCCAAATCTTTTTATGTCATTTGCCACAGTTGATTTGAAAGTATTCTCCTTCATTGCCTGCCAGCTGGAACTGTCCTTCAATGTCTAACCCTTCAGATCCCTACTTCTTTATAAAACACATTGCAGAGTATAATTAAAGTGGGTGCTGTTCTGCTGTATGTTGTCTAACATTTTTCTTTGTGCCTGAGAGAGCTATTTATTTTAGCGGGCACAGAATCCTTGGGAATTGGTAGCTCCCAGTGAGGGTCAGTAGGCAGCATGAAGAACAGATGACAGCCTGCAATACCTCCTTCGCATTTCTGTAAAGAGATTTGACATTTACAAAGTACTGCATGTTGCCTTTCCCCACAAATCTCTGAAGACTTCATGAAAATAAAGGGCTTAATGATTTAAATGATTTTAAAAGCATTTGATATGCTTTTAAAAGTGAAAGATAAGCATTCTTGATTAAACTGAAAAACTGCAGGAATGGTGGAACCATGTATGAGAATATCCAAATCCTGTAATAATACGTATCAGAGAATCCTTGCTTAGAAATTGCAATTGCAATGAAGGACTGAGAATTGCTGTTCAGGGCGGGTCTCTGTGTCCTGTAGAATCAATATACCTCTCTCTACAGTACTCTTAAATTAGGTAGCATTGAAAGTACCTGAGAGTTAATTATTCTTCCATTTCTCAAATTTGAAAGCAAACTGAAATCCACCCTTAAATAGGAGAAATAAACTTCCTTTAATGATAGAGAACACTTTAAAGATTCAAACACATCCCAAAGTTAATCTACCCTTGGGTCTTTTAAATTGCATATAAAAATCTGTATGCATTAATAAAAAATGACTTGACTTTATTAATACTGCTTATTTTGAATTTTCTCTTCAAAGTGCACATCACCAAAAAAGAATTTTTTCTGTAATATTTTCTTCATACAGTATTTAGGAAAGTGTTCAGGTTAACTAACCTCTTTTATAGTAAATAATTTAAGTGGGAAAAAAGTTAATAAATAAAAAGTAAAATTAGCTTTAGTGACATTTTAAAGTAAAACCCAAGGACAACTGTGATATGAATTAAGTCCCATTTATCCTTCAAGGTAATATAGAGGTATGGAAAAGTTTCTAAATAAGGCAGTGCTGAATTTGATAGGACAAGGGGAAAATAACCGTAAGTTCATGAGTGGGAGAAATACCCATTTCTAAGGGATGTTTATTCAGGGAGCATATTGCCAAAAAGACGTTAAGGGAAAGAGTGGTGATTTCTTGACTCTGCTTTCATTCTCTTACTCCCTGCCCTAGCTCCATCTAAAAAACTCACCACAATTAGGGGCTAGGAAAAATTTAAAAATGTGAGCAATCTTTTTAAAAATCGATTCTTGATAATAAAACCTCACAAGTCACATTTTCTATTTAAATTGTTACATTCTTTAGAATGTCATGCAATTTCTGAATTATAATAGATTATTGTGAAATATATCCTACAAAAAGAAACGATATAAAACAGACAAATAATTTAGAATAAAATAGCATGAACACTGCTCAATTAAGAAATAGAATGCTGCTATACCTTAGGTGCTTTCTATATATCCCTGTGTGACTGTATCACACTGCATCCCCTCAACATTGATCTGCTTCTCATTCAGTTTTAAAAGTGTAAAAAATATATTATGTAGTTTGTTTTTGAATTGTATGATAGTAGACTCATGCTGTACATATTTTGTGACTTTTTTCATGTTTTTATGATTCATTCATGTTGATGCTTATATTTGTAATTTATTTTTACTACTGTATATCATTGAATGACATACCACAATATTTTATACATTGTATCATTAACAGATATTTAGGATGTTTCCAGTTTCTAAAAATCTAAGTTTTTCCCCTCAATTTTTATTTTGTAAGATACATGAACCTCTCAGAAAGCTGAATAATACAATATAACCTTCACCTAAAATAACTATGTATTTAACATTTTTATATATTTGTATATACTTACTTTCTCTTTCACCATATTAAAAGTTGTGGGATACAGAAAAACAAGTGTGCTTGAAAATAAATGTGTAGCTCACTGATTACATCAAGAACTGCAATAAACTACTGTATATCTCTAGTCTCCTTTAATCTAGAAGTTTCTGAATTTTTTGGGACTGTCTCACAATTCTGATTGGGCTGATAGTTTCCTCATTATTACAACATTACGAAACTTTGTTACATGCTACATAGGTGATGCTATTTCTCATCAAGTGTATCATATAAATAGATAACATGGTATCAGTTTATCCCCACTACTAGGGATGTTAAATATGATTATTTGATTAAAGTGGTATCTATATGATTATAGGATTACCTGCCCATTTCACAATCAATAACTAATATGAGGGCTAATAGTTGGAAACTGTATAAATATATGGTTTCCTAATATCTAACCCAATGGTTTTGGTATCTTTTGATGATTTCTGCTTTTAAAAATATTCTGTGTTTGTAAAATGGTGATTTTTAAATTCCCATTATTACTTTTGCATTTAGTAGTTGGCATTCTTCTGTAAAAAAGGGGGAATTTCCCTTTTCATCCCACAATTTTTAAATTTAATTGTATGATATACATATTACTCAAGATAAAGTTGTCATAACAATAAAATTTTTCCACTGAGTAGGGCTGAAGATGATCATAGACAGAAAGCCATATTTCTTAAAAGAAATATTTAACAATTACAAATGTGGATGTAACTAATAATATAGACTCAATATATACAATCCAAAATTCACAGAACTGAAAAGGGAAATACACAAATTCACAATTACTGTGAATAACTGATACAATAAGCACACACAATATAAGTAGAGATCAAGAAAGTCTGATAATACATAACAAATTTAATTTAAATTACTAAATCTCATCTGACCTAATACACTAATCATTATAGAAAGCATTATTTTGAAGTAAACATGAGGCATTTACCAAAATTGGGCCATACACTTGCCCATAACTCAACTATATCAAAAAACCTCAATAAATATTAAAAGACTGAAATCATACAACTTATATTATCTGATCACACTGGTATTAAGTCAGATAAAAATAAGATAGATGTAACTAGGAAGTTCCTAAATGTTCATAATTAAGAAATTCACTTTTAAATAACCCATTAGTCTAATAAAATTATATGTTACAAAAAGAAAGGAATGCTGAAAATCAGTGAGCTAAATATCCATCTCAAGGAGTTAAAAAGAGAGTAACAAAAAAGTTAAAATTATAAAAAGAAAGAAGATGAAGACAAAAACTAAAATGCATGAAACAGAAATCAAAGAGAAAAGCGAAAAATCCAATGTTAATTCTCTAAGTTACAATTTATATAATGCTAGCAGCACAAAAAATGCACAAAGGCTCATGTTAGAAATTAAAATGGGTTACCACAAATTCATGCTTTAGACAGTATAAAATTAATGAGTAAATTATTAATAATTATAAATAGGTGAAAATTTACATGAAATGGACGAAATTACTAAAAATAAATGTATCAAGTATCATAAAAATTATGAAATATATAGAAATAAGTATAAAATTATATGTATATATATAACTATATATAATTATATACATATTTATGTATATAGTTATATACATATATATAAACTACACACACACACACACACACACATATATATATATATACACACACACACACATACTAAATTGTATCCACAATTATAAACTAAACTCATGGCCTAGATGGTTTCATCAATGAATTATTCCATATATTCCATATATTTAAAAAGAAACAATAGACATAACTTTTTTAGAAAATGGAAAAACAGGACAAAATTCTCAACTCAGTTTTTGAGGCCAACAATATCTTAATGTCTTCCTCACATCAGATTTCCTAGGAATAGAGCCTAAAATGAGCATTCTTGTTTAATGGATGTTGTCGAGTTCTCCCAAGAAAAGGAAGTGAAAAAATTAAAGTAGGGTTGGGCAAAACGCTATGCAAAACAGTAATGTCAGTTAAAACTTGCTTATATTTGATCCCACAGGGAAGTTCTAGCACAGAAATAACACCATGGATTTAGTCTCACCTTGAGGCAAGAAACTGGGGGCCTATGGATTTGTGTTACTCAGCTGGTCAACTTTTGCCCCAAAGGAGGTGAGATGGAAGTGTTCTGTATCACACCAGTTGGTTTATTTTAGTTAAGAACAATTATCTGGCATCTCTTAATTGTTATCAGTCAACCACAGCAGGTGATGGTTGGGTACCAAGCAGTAAAGGGGAGCCGGGGTATGGGTATTACACCAACATATCCACTGTGGTTCACCCCTTGCACTGTTAAGATTCACTTGTTTCTCACATTAGATTCAATCCATACAGGCAGAGCTTCTTCAGGATTCTGGTTGGTGATAATTTCTGGATAGCTCACAAAAGAAAAGTTAGTAGGAAAAACTTACAGCCCCACTGCCATAGTTTGTCCTGAGACTGTAAATGGTAATCATATATTTCTGCCACACATTTTAGATTTCCTTACACTTTGGCCACCAGCTCTGATTACCTGGGTAGTGTGACTAGTGGTTCACCTAGACAAATAAATTTGCAGAAGACATTTTACAGTCTATGGTTATCAAAACTGGTGAAGGTACTCTTGCCATCTAGTAGGCCAAGGCCAGGGATGGTGCTAAACATCCCCATAGTTCACAAGACAGCTTCCCTCAGCAAAGAATTATCCAGATCAAAATGTCAATATGGCTATGTGGAGAAACCCTGAGTTAGAATATTTAATGAAAATTCACATGGGTTTATAGAGTCATAAGGTCTGCCTTCTGCGTGCTATGCAGTGACATATGTCTTGGCTTTTGGGAGACAGTCAACTTTGGAGTATTTACTCCAGACCACCTTCCCCAAATTTACTTCATTTTACTTCACGTAAAATCTCACTGGAGAGTGAATTAGAAGAATAACTCCAAAAAATGGCTTTCTTACTAACTAGTTCTGTGACCTGGGCAAGTTCCTTGAACTATGGGCTTAGATTTTCTTCTTTATAAGAAGAGGGGAATTATTTGATCTTACATAGTCCTTTCAGTTCTGACCTTTGAAGTTCTTTGTGCCTGTTCTTGAAGGAGGGAGATTAACACTGAAAAATTCGAATCAGTTATTTGCATCTTAGCCTGAATTTATTCATCAGCTCCATTTATAAAAGACAGCTGCACAGGAGAGCAAGTAATAATGGGAGTATAGTGAGAAAGAAGAGTGTAACTCTGATAAGCTGGAAGTCAGCTGGACAGGAAAATTATGGAGGGAGGAGAAAACAATGAACTTGAAGACAAGAAGGTCTGAAACTCAAACCATAGTTTATCTAGGGTTTCATCTAGTAACCACTACCACCACAACACAAACATTTGCACAGGGCTTTGAAAACACTAGAAACTTCAACCCTTACAGAAGCCTCATAAGGTAGGAAGGGCTGTCTTAATTATCCTCACATTATGAGTATCTTGGAAGCTAAAGAAGATAAGCAGATGCGTAATAGCATGTGTTGAGTAAGAAGTAGAAGCTTCAACCCAAATCTTCTGATACTAAATCCTTTGGATTTTCAGAATAAAATTAGACTGAGATCTGGTGACTTGAGCCTGAGTATAGTTCTGGAATTCTCCAACTATGTAAGAGCCTATTTCTTCATATCAACATTACCTAATTCCAATGCTGGAGAAGGTTTTTTTCATCTTCTCTGCACTCATTAATTACATTCCTCTGAGCTTGAAAGGGGTGATTCACTTTTAGCATTTCTAAAAAATAAAAAAATAAATTCTTGCCAACACACAAACATTAGTTCTGCCACATTATTCTTCAGGTTCGTAGGCTGTGTCTTAAAACCTAAGGGAATAATGCTTATAAATTAATTCTGGCAGTGAAATGTTCTGAAAGAATTATGTTCTCACAGAAGCCTTAGAAAACATGAGTTCCATATCAGTATATTTGTATGACCCTTACTGTGTGCTAATTATCCGTTATTTTTAAAGTTGTTTTATACTGACTTTTACCACACAGCAGCTTAAAGAAAGATCCTTGGAAAATATTCTGGATTTCTGTCTGCAAAGCTTTGTTAAACTCTATCACATACTTGGAGATGTTATAAATATTATGGTTTTAAATTCACCCAAACTAATGAAGAGATTTGGGGACACAATATTTCTGAGGATCAAATTTTTTTTGGGTTCATTGCAGATGTTTTATGTTATATGTGATAATCTTGTAACTGGACTGTAGAGTCAAATAAGTCTATGTTTGAATCCTATATCAGATACTTCTTGTGTCCCACCTTATATCTCTAGGACCTCACCAATGATTCCAGCCACAGCTGGAACAAATTTTTCCAGTTGAGCTTTGGTTCACTTTGCACTTACAGTATTTCCACCAAACCATGACACACATCTTTGCTTGCTGCCCCATGACTTCTCCAATGCCAAATCACGGATTGGCCAAGGGAGCTGTTATAGCATGAATCATGTACAGTTACATAATATGGGGGACCTACCTCTGCACTAATGTTCAACCAATCTGAGATGGAAGTCAATGTATGAATACTCTTTCCCTCTCCATTCTTAAGATTCACAATTCTGAAACGCATTTCATGCATCTTTGGAAGATCCCAGCAGGGCTGAACTTCAGTTTTTCATAATGGTGATCAACTCCACAACATTCCTATATTGCTTTTTTGTTTTTCCCTATTAAACTCTGCCTAGTTACTTACATCTATTCTCTGTGATTGCCTTCCAAGTTAAACTACCTGCTCCTACTCATAAGCTTTTGTTTCAGTCTCTGGTTTTACTTCTTTTGAGGATGCGGGGAGTGAACTGGCAAGTAGAACCCACATTAAGAAAATTGATACCAGAAGTATCCCTAGAAATTAAAACTGTGGTGAAGTTTTGGACCTGAGTCACTCACCAATTACCGGTGACAAGTGGGATAGTGATAATACCAAGCATGTTATAACATCACAATTCATACTGTTACCTGTGGTAGAATGGAATGATACACAAGTTAAAAGTGAACTTGGGGTAATGTGAGCTATTGAACTAAATAGGTGGTTGTGTTAATCATAAAGCAGGCTGTTAGCAGCACTAGAAACATTGAAACAAGAAAATTGTAGGCTGTGGTAAGCCAGCTATCAATTCAGAGTGAGCCAGGAAAGCCATAAAGGCCTCCAATGCAGGGTGTCAAGAAACCTCTTCTGCAACCACAGGCCAATCTGTTTTTAAGATGAAATCCAGGATTACTTTATGTTAATTTTAAGTGACAGAACCTCAAAGGGAATTGATGTAACATGACTTGTGTGCTAAAGGAGCCTTGATAGAGGAGAAACGAAAATCTGTTATGTGGCATGGGAATATTTGAGTAGACAAATCTAAGAAGGTTGAACTCCAAAATTTTATTAAATCCTTTGGTTAGGAGTAGCAAAACCATTTCTTTAAGGAGGACAGAAGCCTTCCCTTGTATGAAGACCAAAGAACTCACTTGAGGCAAATACCTTGCACGTTCATGTTTGCTTCTTTCAATATTCAGCACACCTCTCCTTATTCTCACAGAGCAATAACTAGAATCAGATCTCACCAAAGAACAAGCAAGGGAGCACAGTTCCTACTCTGAAAAGTAATAGCATATTTGTCAAAAGAATTACAAGTTTTGGCTAATATATACAACGATTCATAGTATTCATTGGATTGAGGGCCAGAATATAAGGGTGGATAAGAAGAAGTAATTCACATAGAAGGATTCTCCCATGACAAAGGATTTAATTTTCTCTCCTAGATATCTAGAGTCAATTCAAATATACTACTAGGATGGTTCATAAATCTTCAACATTCTGATGGTCTACAGTAATTGATGAGTTGCTTTGGAAATTTTAATCAACTTTATTGAGGTGAAATTTACATAAAATAAAATGCACACATTTTAAGCGTATAGTTCCATTTTTGATAAATGCAGACATATATGTCCACCCTAACTGGATCCCAAAATATTTTCATATGAACAACTATATGCCAACAAATTATAAATTCCAATTAAAAATGGGCAAAAGACCTGAATAGATCTCTCTCAAAACAAAACTAACAAATGGACAGCAATTACATTATAAAATGTTCAATATCACTAATCATTAGGAAAATGCAAACTAAAACCACAATGAGATATCATATCATCTCACCTAGCCTATTATCAGAAAGACAAAAAATAACAAATGCTAGTGAGAATGCAGAGGAAGGGGAATGCTAGCACACTGTTGGTGGAAATGCAAACTAGTACATCTATCATAGAAAGCATTATGGAGGTTCATCAAATAATGAAAATAGAACTCCCATGTTATCCATAGATTCCATTACTGGGTATGCATCTAAACAAAACGAAATCTATATGCCAAAGAGATCTCTCCACTCCCATGTTTATTGTGGCAGTATTCACAATAGCCAAGAGATGGAATCAATCTAAGTGTCCATTAGTGGATGGATAAAGATAATGTGGCATATGTACAAAATGATGAAATAAGTGAAATTTTAAAAAAAGTGGAGGAAGTAAGTTAAGCACACAAAGACAGATCCCACAATATCTCGCTCACGTGAAATCTAAAAAAGTTCATCTCATAGAAGTAGAGAGTAGAATTGTGGTTACCAGAGGCTGGAGCGATGCAAAGGGAGAGAGGGTAGAGAGAGGCCTGTTAACAGGTATGAAGTTGAAGTTAGGTAGAAGGAGTAGGTTTTGGTATTTCATTACATAGTAGGCTGATTATAGTTAATAACAATGTTTTGTATATATCAATATATCTAGAAAATATGGTCTTGGAATTTCATAGAAAATCATAAAGTTTTGATATGATAGGTATGCTAACTACCCTGATTTGATCATTATAGATGATGCATGTATTGAAACATCACACTGCATCCCATAAACGTGTACAATTATGTTTCAATTATAAACAAAATATTAAAAAATAAAAGAAAAAAGAAATATTATCATCACTGTAAAATGTACCCTTGTGCCCTTGGCAGTAAATTGTCCCCACTCTCCACCTCAGGCAACTGCTGATGCAGTATCTATAGGTCAGTTTTTTCTCTTCTAGAACATCATATAAATGAAAACAGACAGTGTGTACTCTCAGGTGTTGGGTTTTTTCCCTCAACATTATATTTTTGAGTTTTACACGTTATCACATACAGCACTATTTTATACCTTTTTATTGCTGAATATTATCTCATTGTTTACATATGTCACAATTTATTTATATATTCATCTGCTGATGTACATTTCAGTGGTTTCCAGTTCTGAGCTAAAATCAACAAGCTTCTAAGAACATTGCTAATAAGTCCTTATGTGGATATATAATTTCACTTCTCTCTAGTAAAATATTTAAAAGTAGAATTGCTTGGATATATAGGAATGGGTGTTAAATTATCTTTTCAGAACTAATTTTCCATCAACAATGTAGGGGAGTTCCAGTTGCTTCACATCCTTACCAGCACTTGATATGGTTAGTCTTTTTAAATTTTAACCATTCTAATAAGTCTGAAGTGGTATATTATTGTAGTGTTGTGTTAACTTGTGCTTTTCTAATAATACTATGGGAATTTGTGTTTTTCATGAACACTCTGGCAAGTTGAGCACCTTTCATCTGATTATTGGGCATTTGTATATCTTAACTTATGAATGCCTGAAACCTTTTGCCCATTCTTAAAGTTGTATTGTTTATCTTCTTATCATTTAGTTATAACAGTTCAGTAGCTATTGGCAAAATCAATCTAAGGAAGTTCTTAATCTAAAGTTTAATACTGATTCCTAAATCATCCTGTCTAATGTCTCAACTAGATGCCAAGGTTGTAAAGAAGATGTTACTAAGCTCTCTCCATTCTGACTGAGCTAAAATACCAGTGTTCCCGAGCACACCTGATCATGATGTATACTCTCTCTCTTCTCTACAACCTATAGGTATTATTCCCTGGTAAGCCACCAGAAGTCTTGCTGTACTGCATGTGGAAAATTACCTCAATCTAAGGGCAGCTTCTCAGTGTACTACTGGGCAACCTATCCCACCCAAATGCCATAGAATGAAAGGCTCATAGAACAACTGACTATTTTAAATGACTTGTGAAATTATTTTAAATGACATAGAAAGTAGCCAGAGGAAAAAAATGGAATAAATTAACATTCTTAGGATAAATTAACATTAGTGGATAGAAGAACCTCACTAGAGTGTTGAGTTATGCAACATTAATGTGTCCCTTTTTTCTTTCAGTTGCATCAATCTTCCTGTTGATGGTGTATGGTCAAGGACCAGGGTTGGGGTTAGAACTAAGGAATCCATAGACAGAAAGTATCCTGTGCCAATGACTCATGCTTACTCTACAGGAAGGATACAGGGGCAAATACACCTGGCCGTAGCAGAAAGGTGCCATTACCCTGTTGAACAGCTAAGAATTTAATTTGCATTCCTTTCATAGAGCATATGTAAGGCTGTAAAAGGAATAATCATGACTTGTTCTTTCTATTCTTTTTTGTCTGTAAATAAAACTCCTTTTATTTTCATTATCTTGGCTGGTCTATCTTTGGCATGTCTTATATATTACTCATTTATAATCTAATTTTAACCTGTGTCATAAATTTTGCCTATGTCTCACTACTTGTTTACTCATTATCTATATTTAACACATCCTAGGGAGTTTACCTAGTTCTCATAAGCTCCAAGCTAACATATATACACACACACACACACACACACACACACACACACACACACACATATATATGCTAAACACTTCCTATAGGCTTTACCATACCATTAATTTTCTTGTTCTCTTTGGCATATTGAATATTCGCAAACAATACTGTATACTCACATGATATCTGTGCATGTGTAGTTCAACTTTTGGCAAAAGACTCACTAAGTTTCTAGATCTACACAAGAGTCCTTTAAAAGGGAGATTGTATTCCTTGAGGAGAGGCCTTGAAATGCCACTAAGATATGATTGATTAATATTCACCTAATGCAGAGTGTCAATGGTTATCTACTGGTCTCACCCACATACCATATCACCTAGAAGTAGAATAATTAATAGAATCATGAAATGGCCTATTAGAGGCCCAGCTAAGGAATTCTCCATTTCAACCTCTTGCAGGTTTGGGGAACTGTGTCCTCTAGGAGTCAGTATATAAACTAAACCAATAGCCATTACACAGTCACTTATCCACCACTATCTAAAATACTTGGTTCTGAAAAACAAAGGGTAAAAGATGGGTATTTATCATCATCATCATTTCTAATGATATCTATGAGTAATTTACATTCTCATTCCTGATATACTAGAGTTGGATGAATTAAAGGCCTTCATTTCTAGAGTGGAGAAACAAACCCACTAGAGGTGAATTCAGTAAGGGTTCCACTGAACTTTTTAAGTACCAGCTAGCATCAGAGACCAGAAGCCAAGGAAAGAGTTCCTATAGTTATAAGGAATTTACCCTTATTATGGGGAACAAGGATTGTGCTTCCATAATAGCAGCATATAGCAGTGAATGTGTAACTGAAGAAATTCATTCAGACACATCTTGGTGCTTTCAGGTCTGGTAATAATAGTGAATATGCAATTGCAGCAAACTTAGCCCAATAAGTCTCAGAGAACTTTGGGAGGAAGGTCTGGGCTACCCTTCCAGTCAAGCGCCTAGACTATCTGAAGTTTTGGCTGAGGGTAGAAAACTCTAGAAAGAGGCGTGGAAAAAGAAAAGATGAATAATAGCTACAAAACAGTTGCAAAACACTTGTTCCATTAACCATTGAATAATAAGTCTTTTGTAAACTGCAGTTACTCCCTACCTTGATTTATGTCTTAAAGTAAGGAACAAACAGTTTTTAGCAATACAAGATGTGAACTATAGTAAATATGTCTTAAGTCTTCCCTCACATTCTCTCAACCTCATCTTTGATTCATTAAAAGAAAAGATTAAAAGAAAAGCATCTATGTAGGTTTTGACTTACTCCTCTACATTTTTGTCTCTGACCTGAGGCTTCTCCAATGCTAAAGCATGGGGATCTAGCTGAAACTCACTAGCATGAAGGATGTACAGTCCAGGAAGAAAAAGTGTGTGTGTGTGTATGTGTGTGTATTAAAGCTCCCTGGGTAATACTCAGTAAGAGAGATTGGAGCCAGCAAATAAATGATTGCATCTGTCAATCCTTGGGTGGGCAATTCTGAGAATTGTTTGGCTTTCTCTCTTCTTAAAGAAGATTCTGATGGGATCAAGCCCTATTATGGCAGTGAACATCTGGAAAATAAGCTCTTAAACTATTTCTTCTTCCCAGTTTTATTTCCCCTAGTTCCTCATTCTTGATCCCTGCAATCATCACCTTGAAATCTGCTTTACCTGGAGAAGGAAACTAGACTAGAACAAATCCCATCACTGCAACCTTCTCATTTGTGATGATGAGAAAGTTATGTAACGTCTCCTTGTCTCACTTGTCTTCCCTATACAATGGCGATATTAATGACAATATGATAATTATGAGGATTAAGTGACAAAATAGTAGCATAGAATACAAAATAAATTATAGCTGTTTTTTACTTCATTATTATTAGGCTTTCCTTTGAACATAAAATTAGGGTCTTACAGCTCATTTAGGGAAAATACAATACAGTAGTACTGAAATAAGAACATTCTGATTTAAAGATAGGACCAGGATATATCCACTGTTTTCTTTTTTCATTACTATGTAAGGCCTCAAGAAATTCTAAGGTTGTTAATGGAGTCCCACTGTCTATGTACACTTTAATTTAAGAGATCTATGTGAAGCTGAGATTTCCAACAGCTTTAACTCTTAAAAGTGCATATAATGAGTAGTATAAACTTTATGCTCTATTCTCTACTCAGTTTGTTCAAAATGAAAATCTCAGTACAGGTTTAGCTTTTAGAAAATTTATGCTCATTATAAATATGCATGTCAATGTATTGTGCATGTGTATGGTATGTATGAATATATGTGTACAACTTCTACATCTAACTTCAATTTGAAAAACTTAACATCGCAATATTAAAAACATTTGATTTTTCCTCAAAGTGCAAAACTTATAAGAAATTCCAAATCTGAATCTTCAGTATTTCACTCTCTATAAAATCTTAGAAACTATTTAACCTCTCTGAATGCACATTAATTCATTTTATTTAATGGATATATTAATAACACTACCTTCATAGAACTATTGTTAAGATAAAAAAAGATATAAGCAAAAGTATTTTCCAATTGAAATTATCTTACAAATATAAAATATTAAAATAATAATTTTACTTATACATAACATAAAATGTCTCCTGTTTGGATTTATGCAAAAACAAAACCTACAAATGGAAGAAGAGCCTCCGTTGTGTTGCTCTCTCAAATCCTCTCATGATTTTAAGCTAGTGTCTGATGGTAACACAGAATGGAAAGTGCAGCCATCTCAACTTTGTGCAAGGGCCAGTCTTCCATTCAGCTGGAGTGTAAAAATCAGACAGGAAATTGAGAGCTAGCTCCTTGTCAGTGTAATGTAGACTGATTGTCCTGAATCTTTTTATCTTCCTGCACTGTACAAGAGAACTGTGGCTCCCAGAGGACATTACAAAGTGCTCTTCTCCACCACCTTGATACTTCTGTGGACTTGGAGGCTTGCCAAACTCAAGTTATCTGAATCAGTAGGGAGTCATACATCAACAATATTATAAGAAGTGAGAGGTTCTTTTAAACATGAAAGACAATCAGAAGCAGCATTAAGTAAACTTCAGCATTGCAGCTGGGCTGCATAGATGTTCAGAAAATAAGAATGAGATGAAGGCATTCCAGGCAATAAGAAAAGCATGAGTAAACATAGATGCAGGAAGTAATGCTCAAAGAATATGAATTAAGAATGGGCACATAAGAGTTTGAGGCCAAGAGAGAAGGACAAACAGTCAAAGTAAGTTGAGAAGACAGAAAAAACAATCCTAAAATTCATATGGAATCTCAGAGGACCCTGATAGTCAAAATAATCCTGAGCAAAAAGAACAAAACTAGATAACTCATACTTCCTGATTTCAAAACATATTACAAAGCTACAGTAATCAAAACAGTATAGGACTGGCATAAAGACAGACATATAAACAACGGAACGAACAGAGCCAACAAATACACCCTCACATATAGTGAATGATTAAGAAGAGTTTCAAGACTATGCAATGGGAAAAGGAGAATCTTTTCAACTATTAGTATTGAGAAATTGGATTTCCACATGCAAAAGAAAGAAGTTAGACCCTTATCTTACACCATATACAAAAATCAACTCAAAATGGATAGATTGAAGACCTAAATCTAATAGCTGAAACTATTAAAATCTTAGAAGAAAACATAGATGAAAGCATTATGATATTGGTCTTCACAATAAATTTATGGGTATCATACCAAGCACAATAGGCAAAATAGCCACATGGGACTACATCAAAGATAAAAACTTCTGCATGACAAAGGAAATACTCAACAGAGTGAAAAGGAAACTTACCAAATGAGACAAAATATTTGCAAATAATATATCTGATAATGGGTTAATGACCAGACTAGATAAAGAACTCCCACAACTCAACAACAAAAAACAAGCAATTCAATTACAAAATGAACGAAGGACTTGAATAGACATATCTCCAAAGAACTTGTATAAGTCACCAACAAACACATAAGATAAACATAACTAATCCTTAGGGAAATGCAAATCAAATACACAATGAGATATTGTCTCATACCTGTTAGGATGGCCACTATAAAAAACACATAGAAAATAATAAATGTTGATGAGGATGTAAAGAAATTGGAATTCTGTGCACTGTTGGTGGGAATTTAAAATAGTACGACTGCTATGGAAAACAGTATGGCACTTCCTTAAAAGTTAAAACTAACTCATATATGATTCAGTAATCAACTTGGGCATATATTCAAAAGAATTCAGAGTAGGGCCTTGAAGAGATATTTATATACCATGTTCAGAGCAGCACTATTCACAACAGCTAAGAAGTGAAAGCAACCCAAATGTCCACCTACAGATGAATGGGTAAATAAAATGTGTTATATACATACAATGGAATAGTATTCATCCCTTAAAAAATAGGAACTCTGTCACATGCTACAACATAGATAACACAGAAAGCAGAATAATGGTTACCAGGGGTGGAAGAAGGGGAGCTAGGCAGTTGCTGTTCAGTGGGTACAAAGTTTCAGTCATGCAGGATATGGGCTGTTCTGGGGATCTGTTGCACAACAATGTGCATGTGGTTGACAATATTGTACTGTACACTTGGAAATTGTTCAGAGAATAAATTTTATGTTATGGTTGTTTTTGCAGCATTAGTAAATAAAGGTCAAATTTAAGGAGCATTTTTATGCAATACAGAACCTCTTGGGGTTTAAATTGGGTTAAGATGGCATAATTATAATTGAATTCTAGGTGATAAAGGTCTGAATAAAGCTGTGTCATTGAAATGGGCAAGGAGGGAAAACTTGGTTTTTGTGAAGATGAAAAACATAATTTTTTTAATGGCTAAGGAATTAAGCCTTGATAGCTGGAAAGATGGATTGTATAACACATATATTGTCAAGTATATGAAATGCATTAATCTTAGGTGAATTTTCACCTTCATATACATATGTGAAGCTATAATCCAAATCAATAAAGAATATTACCAGCACACCATAAAGTTTCTTCATGCCTGTCTCCACTTAACAATTAGCACCATGGGTGAATTTTGATTTAGGTTAATTTTATACCTTTCTTTTATTAAACAAATATTTTCTGAGTAAATAGTAGGAAAACATGGGAATAGACACAGAAAGAATAGATACAGTTGCTTTCTTATCCCCAAGAGTTTTTAAAATTCATGGTTCTTACTTTATTATACATAAAAGTAACCTGGGAGTATTGTTTAATGCAGATTTGGTGGACCCTTTCCCAAAAATCCTAATTCAGCACTTTGAGTGTGGGGCCCTGGAATATTCATTTTTTAAAAATTTGTATAAATGTAAGGGTACAAGTGCAATTTTCTTACATGGATATACTGCATAGTGGTGAAGTCTTGGCTTTTAGGGTATCCATCACTCATGTAATATACCTTGTACCCACTAAGTAATTTCTCATTATCCACCCACTTTTCCCCTCTCCAAACTTCTGAGTTTTCAATGTCTATCATGCCAAACCTATGTCTATGTGAACACATTATTTAACTCCCATTCATAGGTGAGAACATGCAATATTTGACTTTCTGTTTCTGAGTTGTTTCACTTAAGGTAATGGCCTCCATTTCCATTCATGTTGCTGTAAAAGATATGATTTTATTTGTTTTAATGGCTGAATAGTATTCAATTGTGTATATTCACATTGTCTTTACCTAATCATCCATTGAGGGACCGTTAGGTTTATTTCATACTTTGCTGTTCAGAATAGTGCTGCAGTAAACATGGGAAAATGGGTATCTTTTTGCTATATTATTTTCCTTTGGGATGCCCAATAGTGGGATGGCTGGATTGAATGGCAGTTCTATTTATAGTTCTCTGATCAATATCCATATTATTTTCAATGGAAGTTGTATTAATTTACATCTCTGCCAACAGTGTATAAGCATTCCCTTTTCTCCATATCCTCACCAATGTCTGCTATTTTTTACCCTTTAATAGTAGCCATTCTGACTGATGTAAGATGATTTCATCATGGTTTTAATTTGCATTTGTCTGATGGTTAGTGATGCAGAATTAAGGACAAAACCATATGTTCATTTCAATAGATGCAGAAAAAACATTTGAAATTCAGCATCCCTTCATGATAAAAACCCTAACAAACTGTGCATAGAAGGAAAATACCTCAAAATTATGAAAGCCATATGTGACAGATTCCATAGTCAACATCATAGTTGGGAAAAGTTGAAAGTATCCCCCTTAAAAACTGGAAAAAGACAAAGATGCCAACTTTCATGACTCTTATTCAACATAATATTGGAAGTTCTAGCCAGAGCAATTAGGCAAAAGAAAGAAATTAAAAGCATCCAAATTAGAAAATAAGTTAAATTATCTCTATTCACTGATGATATGATTTTATATGTATAAAGCCCTAAAGATGCCACCAAAAGTCCTAAGCAAATCAAACAAAGTTGGAGGCATCTCATTCCTGACCTCAAATTATGCTACAATGTTATAGTAAATAAAATATTATAGTACCAGTATAAAATATATCAATAGAAAAAATAGAAAATCCATAAATAAAGCCACATATCTACAACCAACTGATCTTTGACAAAATCAGCAAAAACATACACTGGCAAAAGGATACCCTTTTCAGTAAATGGTGCTAGAAAAATTAGATGCTATATTCAGAAGAATGAAGTTGAACCTCTATTTTTCACTATACACAAAAATAAACTCAAAATAGATTATATGCTTAAGTTTAAGACCTGAAACTATAAAAATAGTAGAAGAAAACCTAAGGAAAACTCTTCTGGAGATTGGTCTAAGCAAATAATTCATGGCAAAGACCTCAAAAGCATGAGCAACAAAAATAAAAATAGACAAATGTGACGTAATCTCCTGTACAGCAAAAGAAATAATCAGCAGAATAAAAAGACAACCTGAAGCATAAGAGAAAACATATACAAACTATGCATCCAACATTCTGGTCTAACATCCAGAATTTAAAAAGAACTCAAACAACTCAACCAAAGACAAAACGAAACTAAAACCAGGAATAACCACAATAAAATGTTTGCAAATGACAGGGATGAAAATTTTTCAAAAGAAGACATGCAAATGGCTGACCAAGCACGTAAAAAATTCTCAATGTCACAAATATTAATTTTTAACAATTGTACTGGCTTGCTTGGAGGCAGATGGTCTCAGAACCATACTTGAGAATCATAGTTCCATTGAGTGGAACAATAAGGCCTTACACTCCATGGTAAAAAATCTGGACATACTCCTATGGGTTTTTGGAAGCACCAGAGAATTAGCAAAGGAATGACAAAGTCAGGATATATGTATTTGGAAACGATGCTGGTAACAGAAAAGGGATGGATTGGTGGGAGGAAGATTGGCTGCAAAGAGGTAAATTGCTTGAAAGCTATTGTAATAGCTTGCACGAGGCAAGAAAAAAATCTGTAGAGAATAGACTCAAAAGGCATTCAAATGGTACATTCAAATGGCCTTGTAATGATTTAGATGTGCATATGGGTATAGGAAAGGGAATGAATAGGGAAAATAGGAAAGGTAACTAGTTATCCTTAATAATATAAAGATTCACCCAGATCTTGAAACTATCCTGACCTCATGACTACTACCCATGTTAAATTGCTGAACAGATAATACCTGCCTATTTGTCCTGTGTCACAGAAGGTATATTTTCAGTGCCAAAATTTGACTGATGTTCACAGTAATACATAGGGTAGTATTGAAACAATTGGCTCTTGAGCCTCTACTTAAGGGCACTATGTCAGACTCTCAAATATTTGGCGTTGGTGGCATTGAGAAATTCACTTCCAAGAATTTCTCAATGAGAAACGTGAGAAATGTCTTAGTAATAAGTAATGAGCTACAGTATTGCCACCAAACCCCCATTTGGCATCTTCACAATAAGTTTTAAAAAGAGGACTTGGGATTGAAGAGACATGGAATTCCTACCTAGAGGTTGATTCTTAGTCTCAATAGCTGTCCTAAGAAGTTGATGGGCTGGACATCAAGGGCTGAGACAAGAGTCTCTGCTGCTGGGAAATTAATTAGTGTTTTCTCAACCATGTGCAAGATACTTCACATTGGAAGAGAATAAAACTACAACAAAACACCCCTTGTATTTGAGATTGGTCAGCAAGGCTAGGAGGGGAGTGGGATAAAGACTAATCATTGCCAAGTATTCTTTCCAGCTTATTTTGTCACAAAGTTTTAGTGCTAGCAACCGAGAAATGACACAAATTGGATGTGACAAAGAGAGGCTGTGTCTCAGCCCTTGATGTTAATCCACTAACCTCTTAGGAAAGCTATGGAGAGTAAGCATCAACCTCTAGGTAGGAATTCCACATCTCTTCAATCCCAAGTCTTCTTTGTTAGACCTACTGTGAAGATGCCAAATGGGGGTTTGGTGGTAATACTATAGCTCAGGACATACTACTTTTCATTAGCCACCTAATTTGAGTATCACAACAATCCCAGAAATAGGAAAACACAAATATTTATCTTCCTTTGGCAGATGAAGACACTGGGACCTAGGAAGCTAAAGTGTCTCACCCAAGGTCATGCATACATACCCTGCTGGGATTGGGACCAAAGCAATGAAAATCGGAAGACCTGAGTTATTTCTTCAAAGCTGAGTAGCCTCCCAAGGACCAACAGCAATCTGCTAGCCTACATTCACTTCATTTTTCACTCCTTCTGATACAGCAATGTCTTTCCACCTTGGATGTGCAACACCACAGTTCTTGGCCTGAGGGCATCTCAGAGTGAGAACACAACGGATCGGAGGGGTGTTCACCCAAATCCTCCTCTTCACCTCGTGTACAAGGTGTATACTTCTCCCAGGTGCAAGGAACAGAACGTGGAAGCTGCACAGTGGAAACCACCTTTTTCTTTTTACTCATATTGGCAGTGGTGTCTAACAACCACAACAACAAAAATAACAGGGGAATCTAGGTGAGTACATTTTTTTCTTTACAAATTCTTTACATCTAATTCCTAGTTGCTCTTAGCTCTCAAAGTGAGTTGGATAAAAGAGATGACTATACCAATTCTTAAAAAATGTTTCCTGTCTCAGATATATAGCTGCCATAGCTGTCAGCATTTGGCCTTCCCATCTGTCGCTTGTCACAGAAACTCAACACTCTTCTATATAAACCTTGCTTAACTGAAATCCACTTAAAACAATTCTAAATATAAAGAATTATTTAGTTTAGCAGCAAACTCAGCCACTGGGCCAGAAAAATTGAAAATTAAAAAAAAAAGAAAATTGGAGGACTGATATTATTATGCCTGCCATCTTGAGGCAGTTTAGTTCCCTTACTATACAAGTTTGGGTAAACTCCAGAAATGAGCAAATGTTTAAGGAAAAAAAAAAAAAAGAAATCATCACTGAAACAGCATGATGATATTCTAACATGTAAAAATTCAACAAACCATTCGGCTTAGATGGTCCCGTCATGAACCACACTGGTCCCAGTTATGAACCTGGAGGAAAAGTAACAGACTCAGAGGCTGCACCTCCTTGTGGTGGACAGGTACCACTGGGTAGACACAATTGCTGATTCTTGGGGTCATCTTGTCTGGCAAATTGGAACTCAGATCTGGAAAGGTGGCAATAGACCTCAGGGATGCTAAGTAGGCAGACGTTGCTGTTGGAAGGGGTAAAGGGATCCAGGGGAGACACAGATGCATGAACAAGCAGGTTTTACATGAAGCTCCCTGACAGACAAGCAGAACACAGTGACAGGGATTCCAGGAACAGGCCACACTGCCCAACCAGGAGATGGAATTTCTCCAAATCTTGCTTTCCTTTTTTTTTTTTAATTTTAAAATAATTTTATCTGTTTCCACTTCCTTTCTACCCTAGTTATTTGCTGAATACATGCACGTATTTAGTTTTCTTTTCACAAATGGACTATGTTGCTACCCTATTTCACTTGTCTTTTTGGGCATACCCTTACTTCTCTGAGAAACAGTGAGCACAGGAAGAATAACTTAGCCATAGGACTGCTTGAGCTATGTCGAACACAAACCGACTCACCAGGGAAGCAGAAGAATAAGCTTATCTAGAGTTTCCTCAGCAATGCAATGCTGACTCTATAATAGAACAGGTGAGGCAACTGTGTATCAGCAACTTGGGAATGAGTCTCTATGATTATTCATCCTGATCATGCATCCAGAGAAAGCAGAAGAACCAGAGCTCTGAAGCTTTAAGGAAGATCTCAAACTTGGATTTAGATATTTAAACCAAACTTTTTCTTTCACTAGACCCTCTCTTCCCACGCCTGCACCAAAAAATATATCAAATTTCCTTCCTAGAGTCCCTCTTGGGGCTGTCTTATTCTGGAACCATGCTATCGGGTACCTCTGATTCCTTTTTATTAGCTTCACATTATAAGATGAAAAGTTACTTGGCATCCAAGGCTACTTTGTTTGGTTCCTACACAGTCCTTTCTTGTTGATGACTCTAATGCAGTTTGTCTTTCTTTCAAGTGTGTTTAGTTAGTAAAATGCTTCTGTAATCAAAGCCGTATTAGATCTAGCAGATTTTTCCCATTACACTTCATTGATGCCAGCCGGTGTTAAATTGTTTTCCATGGTCTCTGTATTTTGGTTCTGCTTTTTAACATCGTGTTTTATTTGGCTTATATTAACCTGTATCTAAAATACTATTAGGATTACTTTTTATATTTTGGTATATTCCCCAAACAAACCCTTTCCACCTACATTGCTAAGACTACTGGAGCATTACCTAGAAAAACAGGCAGCATATAATAGGATATTAAACATAGATTCCACATGATGATAACACTATAGCTATTTCTGATAGAACAGAGGGTTTGGCAGCATTTTTGCAGAATGAATTTTTAATCAATTGAAGCTGATTCCTAGTTTCCCCTTCTTTGTAAACATACTAGACTACCATCTCTCTTGTCCTAAGACATTTCAATAAGCAGCTATTAATACAAGCTAATCCTTCTCTATATTTTTCTTCTCCAGTCTAAATACTTAGTCCTATACTTACCACTAAGTCTGCAAATAAACATTGAGAATCAGTCTCAAGAGTTCTCCAAACCTGCTGCTTCCAATTCAGACTACTGAGGGCAAAAAACAGCCTCAACCTTAGCGACCAGAACTATTCTCCAATTATTTGCAAATATTCTATGTATTTCCAGTCTTCTTACCTCATAGTCATTGCACTCCTTCCCCAAATTCGACTTTCCATATCCTCAATATGAGGCTACTTGTCCACATGCCCATTCAGTCTTTGCCCACTCCTACAACTTATCTGTACCCCCATGTATTCTGCCCCCTCACCTCTATCCAATTTTCTCTTCATCTCTTTCCAACATGGCATTATCCACTCTGTTTGGAATTAGGCCTTTGGCAATTATAGAAGGTATGTTATTAACTCTGCCAGCTGCTTCATCACCTGCACTCACTGAAAGCCAATTTTAAAAATCTTTGTTCTTGGATACTTTGCTTATTCTAATTAGAGAGCTTATCATAGAGCTGCAGCAAAATTCTGCTTTGACAATGATCTTTCCTCCTTACTTCCATAATATAAAGAGAAAAATGTGTTTTAGACACCAATCTCCAGGCTTCACATTATTAATTTTTCTTAGCCTATGTTAATTTGTGGCATCATTTAGTACACCCAAGACCTTTCTTCTGGACCTTCCTAAATATATTTAAAAACTGTTTGAGAGCTCTGGACATTGAAGAAAGTAGAATAACACACAATACTTGCTATTTTTAAATAGGGAAATCAGAGAAACAAGTTTTGCTAGCTACTTCCCCCCCACACACTTTTTTTGTTTTATTGAAGAGATCTATTTTCTCTCATATCTTTTCAACTCACATATACTTGGACAGGAAACTGAAGGAGGTAACAACAGTTGCTGTTGAGGAGGAGCTAATTTACAGTGTGACACAGGAGACAAGCAAGGAGGGGCACTACCGAGAAACAGAATAATCGCTTCCAGGCACTGCCGAACCCAGAAGTTGGTTTATTTATTGGCTTCTTTCTAAAATAAAAAAGATTTGTATGTCTCCTGTCATACTAATACTATTGATTAATATACTAACTATATTTAATATATGGTCAGCCATATATTTAGTTATTTGTGGGTTGCACATTCGTGGACTCAACCAACTGCAGATGGAAAATATTTGGAAATATATATATGTGCATATATATATGAATTAAACATATACAAATTATTTTCTTGTTATTCCCTAAAAATACAGTGTAACAAGTATTTATGTAGCATTTACATTGTATTTCACATTATGAGTAATCTAGAGATAATTTAAATTATAGGTGAGCATATGTATAGGTTATGTACAAATACTATACCATTTTATATCTGGGACTTCAGTATCTTCAGATTTTTATTTCTAGATAAAAGGAAGTTCTGAAATAAATCACCTGCAGATACTGAAGAATGACTACTAATTCTTTCTATTCATTTCTCCATGTATACATACAGTCATTGCTTCATACATTCATTAACTCATTCAACAAATATTGGAGATCCTATGCATGAAGTTGTACTAAATTCTAAAATCATACAAAAAGACCAGGGTGTTACTCACAATAAGCCTTAAGTTATTAGGAGAACCAGATAAGCAAAGACACAATAAAATATGTAATAAGTACCATAAGTACTATAAACAGAGCTGGAAGTAGGTAACTTTTCAGAAGCCTTAAAAGAGGCTGAATTGCTAAATATATGACAAAGCACTCACTTGCATACATTTTTACTGGGGATTCTACATGAAAAGTGACTTACCATTGTACAAATCCATATAGTAACCAAGTTTTTTAAAAGGGGCAAGTGATACTTGGAAGTATTGTCACTGTGAATTATTGCATGACATTATATGCCAGGAATACATGTCAGGCACAGTTACTAAAATAGCCATTTTGAGGCAATCACTGTAATTACCTTTCCATGGGCAGACATATTTATAAGGTTCAAAGAAAAATCAAGTTGGTCTAAGAAGGTTGAAAAACTGAAAAAAATACTGGAAAATAGTTTTTCTTAATTGGGCACTGATAAAGGAGAAAGGGAGTTGAATTACCAATTTGGTCACGAAGATAAGGGCCTTTTTTGTCTTTATTCTGTTTGTATTTTTCCTGGTGGAAAGTCATAGGTTTAGAAAAAACTAAGAAACTGATGAAAGAGACAGCAGATCACCTTTATTTCACCTGAAAGAGACAAGATCAAATATGGAGACATTATTTCAGTCCTTCCTTGAGAATAACTTTTTCCGGAGAGGGATTGCCTATCTAGTGAAACTGAACTGAAAGACATAAAGAAGCCGTGCCATCAGTAATTTTTAATTATGACAGCACGAAAAAGTGCGGTAAGGGCTTTAAAGGCAGGTGTCTTGCCAAAAGCTAAAGTCAGCTGAGAGCTGAGATGCTAGGACTTCCCAGTGCCTGAAAACACTATGTAAAGACAATAGAGAATATCATCTGAATAGACAAAAAGCAAAGCCTAAGAAATAAGTGAAAATTAAACAATTGTTGGCATGTATTTTTATTTATATTGTTTTTTATGTTTTTGTCAATCTTGCTCAATACTGAATCTTGCTTTAAATATATGTACAATTTAATTATTTTGTAATTAATTAATGGAGCTCTGCAGCTTCTACTCCAGGTAAGCAAGCTTAGATGCTAATAATATACCTCTCTGGACGTGCCTGTCTCTCCAGATTTCAGGATGTCAGTTTGCTTTGTGACCTCATTTCTTTGATGGGGCCAAGAAAAGGCATTGATTTTCAATTTGTCTAGGTTTTTTTCTTATTGAAGGACAGGAGTGATGGAGTTCCAAGCTCTTTTCATGTTGAACCAGAAACCTAAATTCTGTCAAAGGTTTTAAACAAAAAATGCTATAATTCTATTTGTCTTTTTAAAAGATTAGTTTGCAGAGGAGATTGAAGGAGAGCCACTGTGGCAGCAAGGAGTTGGGTTAAAAGGCCATTATATTCAATGACTTAAAAAATGCTGACGGTCTCTAATGACAACATAATCTGATGTTGCTGACGGGATGTAAGGGATAAGAACCTAATACAGGTGGAGATCAAAGAACTGAGGTACTCTGGATAGATGGGTTCTCTATCATGATCTTGAAGTTTTTCGGTATGAGAATAGAACTTGGTTTGAAGAGAGACATAGAAGCATAAGAGAAATGCTTCAATAAATAAAGTAGGGCAACAGAAAATTGACGGATGACAAAATGAAGAAAGTAGCATTTTCAAATAGCATGAAACTGACTATAACATAATTACATTTATGTGTTTATTTTTCATATCAAGCTGGATGTATAGTGGTCTTACAGTAAATTGGAGAAAGACAGATACACTTATTCCTGTTGTTACCAATAAGCACATGGGATAAGGGAAAATATGCAACTTCTGCTTGATAAAAATGAAGAAAATGTGGAGAACCCTACGTTTCAGAAGAAAATACAGGAGAACCCTACCTTTCTGTTAACGACCTGCAGGTGCAGGGAAAGTATAGCAAGATTAAGATGATAGTGGAGCTGATTGACCTTAGAATAGGTTCTGAAATTCAGAAGTCTTTTGAGAAAAGTGGAGAATAAAACATTTGATTGGACATAGGAAACAGAATACCAAAAGGATGAATACAATAGGGAATTAGATCTTTTTAGAGTACATGATAAGCAAGAAGAACAGGAATATGGGCAAGGTGATTATAACCCAGCAATGCTTATGGTTTATGTGCCCTCTGACTTCAAATTCCACTGAGTTTTAGCAGATCATGGATGACTTCAAGGGGTCATAGGGCAGGCTGGTGGCAGCTGTGCTAGGCAACTGTAATTAGCATGCATCATGTAATTTGATAGCAAGCTACAATAGGCAGAGACAAGAGGCTACACACATACTCACAAAGGTGTGGGCATTAAGAGTGGGCAGAGGTACTGGAGCATTCTACCACCAGACTTCCTAAGGGGTAGTTCAGGGCCTTAAAGCGTACTAACTTCTCTCAACAATAACAGTTCTCATTTCTATAAAAAAGGACCTGAGTGTATCAATTGCGTTAAAAGAGAGGGTGTAAGGTAGCTTGAGAACATGCCTTAAGACTGCATTTTACTGCAAGCACATTAATTTTAGCAGTGTTATATTTATTATTATGGGAAAGTTGGTAAGGCTTCCTAAATCTCTCTTGGTACCCTGACATTGAAAATTAGTAAGACCATTCACCTTGTGGAACCACCAAAATTATACAAATAGAAGCATTTGCTCTTTTTCTCTTGCTCTTTTTGGCTTGCTATGTCCTTTACCAAATCCTCAGGTATTTGTGGGCTTTTCTCAGACTTCCATCACTTAAGCTGGTCTCCCTACCATCCAACTTCTTAACTGGAGCATCACTCTTTGGGCCTCTCCCTTCGTTCAGCTTTTAAGAATTGTGTCTTTTGCATACATTAAATGCAGAGTTCTCAAAAACAGAATTTTAGGTCTTGCTAATAAGAAATATTTTGCCTTATTTTAACTTTGTTTTCCCGGGCAAAAACAACAACAAAAACCAGCATTATTATCTGCAAAGAGAAGTGCCTGATGGTAGCATAGCACTAATTATAATTCAGTGCATTTATTATATTAGAACAGAAATATTTCCTAGAAAAGAAACAGCTTTTTGTTTGTTTGTTTGTTTTTGAGATGGACTCTTGCTGTGTAGCCCAGGCTTAAGGGCAGTGGTATGATCTTGGCTCACTGCAACCTCTGCTTCCCAGGTTCAAGCAATCCTCCCACCTCAGCCTCCTGAGTAGCTGGAATTAAAGTTGTGTGGCCACCATGCCCAGCTAATTTTTGTAATTTTAGTAGAGACGGGGTTTCACCAGGTTGGCCAGGCTGGTATCCAATTCCTGACCTCAAGTGATCCACCTGCCTCAGCCTCCCAAAGTGCTAGGATTACAGGCATGAGCCACCTCACCCACCCTGTTTTTTAAAATTATTTTCTGTGAGATTTGTTTTCTAGGGGTTCCAGAGCTACTGTTTAACAGTGGGATTGTGGATGAATTATATCTAAATTAAGATTTCTTAGAGAATCCAGATAGTAAATTATTTCCTGACAAGTCTATAAGCAAAAAGTTGCAATCAAATGTTGCAAAAAAATAAATTTTTATTTTTACAGATATTTTCATTAGTTAACCAATATGTAAAACAGTCATTCATTTTCAGTCATTTCATAGGAAAATTCATATGGCTCCCCGGAAACAAAGATATAAGAAGAATATTTTCCTTATAATTTTTTTCTGCTAGAACCCTTCTAAATGACAGTCAAGTAGAAATGTGAATTGAGTAAAAGAGTTATCTAGAGTCCCTTTTAGCATATAATTTAGAAGTCAACTGATTAATTGGTTTCATGTTATATTTATTTTAAGCACAATAATGTCACTACTGCAAAATTGTACAGTTCATCAGAAAGATCCTTTAAAAGCAACTTTATACAAATTTGTATAACAGTGTACAAACCTTTAACAGCAATGCCTGGTGGACTGCCTTGAGGGTATAATGTGAATAACTCTGGACTAAATGGCAATAGTGCAACGTTTGTTTTTTATTTCATTCATTAAGTTCATATATGAAAATTTCAAAGAATACATTTCCAAAGACCTAGTCTAAATGCCCCTGCACAGGAAACCCATCTCATTTGCATGCTCCAGATGGATTAAAGACTTAAACATAAGACCTAACACCATAAAAACCCTAGAAGAAAACCTAGGCAAAACCATTCAGGACATAGGCATAGGTAAAGACTTCATGACTAAAACACCAAAAGCATTGGCAACAAAAGCCAAAATAGACAAATAGGATCTAATTAAACCTAAGAGTTTCTGTACAGCAAAAGAAACAATCAGTAGAGTGAATCGGTAACCAACAGAATGGGAAAAAATGTTTGCCATCTACCCATCTGACAGAGGGCTAATATCCAGAATCTACAAAGAACTAAAACAGATTTACAAGAAAAAACAAACAAACCCATTCAAAAGTGGGCGAAGGATATAAACAGACACTTTTCAAAAGAAGACATATATGAGGCCAACAAACATATGAAAAATGCTCATCATCACTGGTCATTAGAGAAATGCATATCAAAACCACATTGAGATACCATCTCACACCAGTTAGAATGGCAATCATCAAAAAATCTGGAGACAACAGATGCTGGAGAGGATGTGGAGAAATAGGAACACTTTTACACTGTTGGTGAGAATGTAAATTAATTCATCCATTGTGGAATACAATGTGGTGATTCCTCAAGGACCTAGAAGTAGAAATTCCATTTGACCCAGCAACCCCATTACTGGATATATATACCCAAAGGATTATAAATCGTTCTATTATAAGGACACACACACACGTATGTTCATTGCAGCACTGTTTACAATAGCAAAGACCTGGAACCAACCCAAATGCCCATCAATGATAGACTGGACAAGGAAAATGTGGCACATATACACCATAGAATATTATGCAGCCATAAAAAATGTGTCCTTTTTAGGGACATGGATGAATCTGGAAACCATCATTCTCAGCAAACTGACACAAGAACAGAAAACCAAACACGGCATGTTCTCACTCATAAGTGGTTGTTGAACAATGAGAACACATGGACACAGGGAGGGGAGCATCACACAGTGGGGTCTGTTGGGGGGCTAGGGAAGGACAGCAGGGTGTGGGGAGGTTGGGGAGGAATAACATGGGGTAAAACGCCAGATATAGGTGATGGGGGGCTGGAGGCAGCAAACCACTTTGCCATATACATACCGTTGCAACAACCCTGCATGATCTGCACATGTACCCCAGAACTTAAAGTACAATTAAAAATAAAAATAAAAGAAAAGCCCCCAAAGTAAAAATAAATAATTTGTTGATAAAAGAATATATTCTAGGCTGCTGTATTAGTTTTCTATCACTGCTATAATAAGTTACTACAAACTAAACAGCCTAAAACAACATAAATTTATTACCTCATAGTTCTGTAGGTCAGAAGTATGGATTGGCTCAGCCAATTTTTCTCCTCCGGTTACAGAGGCCCAAATCACATTGCTGGCTGGCTGGTTTCTCAACAGTGGACTCAGAAGAATATCTGTAGTTGCTTGCAGCTGAAGTTCTGAGGTCCTCCTTTCCTTGCTGGCTGCTCCTAGCTGGGGTTCCTCCTAGTAAGGCCTCTCTCCAGCCCTTGCTCATGGGCCCCTATTGCCTAGAGCCAGCAACATCACGGGAAATCCTTCTCATGATTGTAATATCTCTCACTTCTCCTTCTGCTAAGTCTCGCTTTTGCTTCTAGCCAGAGAAAGCTCTCAGCTTTTAAGGGTTCATGTGATTATATTGTGCCCACCTGAATCATTCAAGATAATCACCCTATCATTAGATGTGTAACATTAATTACACTTGCAGACTCCCTTTTGTCATTTAGTATAAGATATTCACAGATTCTAGAAATTACAGTGTGGATATCTTTGGGGATCATTATTTAGCTTACCACACCCACTGAAAATAAAAGAAAAATGCAAAATTACAAAATAAAATATCTATGAAAGGGTGCTACACATGGTACTTTTTTTAAATAAAAAGTATTCTATGAAAGAATAGCAAAATAATTTATGAAATGTCAAACTACAGAATATTATGTGACAGTTAAAAAAAGTCTTGTCTTTTTAAAGTGTATTTAACCATATCAGAGATTTACATAATATAATTTAAGCAAAATTAAAATATGTATATTTTAGAAACCATATTTTACCTATATGTATATGCATATATTTGCAGATATATTTGTCTTTATATGCATATTCACATATTTATAATATGAATAATCAGATTTCATATGTATTCACATATATGTAAAAGTATCTATATATGTGCATAATTTATATAGTACATAAAGTTACCAAAAGTTACCAAAATATTAGCATGGCAATATCTAGGTAAAAATACTACACTTCTTTCTTTGTATTTTCTATGAGTATCATCACATTCTCCAAAACATTATAATCAGAAAATAAAACTCAAAGTTTAAAAAAGGGAATAGTATCATGCCTGCTTTCTCATATAAAATTGAATTTTCTGACAAGAGAATTCAATGAGTCTTACAGTCTTCACTGTTCTCAGTTTTTTATGAATGAACTACAAAAGGAGATGTGGTACTCTGAGACAGAAACAGGAAAAGAGGAGGACAATTCATATCTTATTGAGAGACAAATTACAGCAAGTGATTGAGAGTTCACAGAAGCTTCTCTACTTGGCAAAATATTTTCTGACTCCCATTTAAAGTCTTTTCTAACTGTAGTATAATAGGGTAGCAGCCTTTTCTTTAAATCTTGATTTTACACATCTGTATGTAAAGAATTCTGAGACATGTTGCACATCAGGGTCTTTAGAGTTGTTTCATGTCCCACGTAGTGTTCCAAGACCCTTACACCACCAGATTTCCTGATGCAACATCATTGGCTCTCTCTTTTGATGAGGGATAAGGCAAACGAAGCAAAGAAAAAGACAATCCCTCACCCTGGACGTCAAGTAATTCTAGATTATGAGTTCAGAGAAGAAGCTAGAACACTTTTACAATAAAAGAAAAATTGCCCGTGCTTTTCATGCATTCCCAATGTCAAAAACATTTCAAAAGGATTTCTGCTATCACCTTTTTCTTTGAACAGTAAATCATTACCAAGGCAGTTGAGCTCAATTCTAAGCCCTGTGTCATGCCTTCATATTTTATTAATATCAACGAGTCTACTTAAGTGGGAACACTGACATAGGTCATTACAATGGGTTATTACTGTCATTGCTCCATTTTTCTGAAATTCACTAAGAAGGCAGTCAGAACCCTTTGGTCTGAACAGTACTCTTCTTCACAGAAGGAAAAAGTTCACAAAGGTTGAGAACTTTTAGGTATGATAGACAGACCACATGCATTAAGTCTCAAAGATAGCAGGAAAAAGGATTAGAGAATTTGATAATTCTCTGTCTTTCCTAAGCCAAACCCTACCCACAGAATTGTGGTATAACTGTAACTTTATGTGTTTATTTTCGCTTGATTTCAATTTTTAAGAGAGGTGAGCATTTCATAGAAGTTAATCCTTCATTAGAATGCATTGCCACAAATTGAGAATGGCTTCTTAGTCACATGCTACAAGTTGAAGACTTCTTATGAGGGTCAAGGAACTAAAGCCCACCATAAGGATCAAGAGAATACTTTGCTGGCATATGTAGCCTAGATTCATTGGATAATTTTCTAATTTCTTCACTTCACATTATACCTCTCTCTGGCTGTAGCTTGATGGTTCTAAAACAAGTCATAGAAAAAGGAATATTTTTATTATCTCTTCTTGTGGATTGATGGCTCTCATAGTTCAGTATGTATAAGAATGATACGGAAAAGTTATTTAAAAAATGCTTCCAGGGCTCATTCCTTAGATATTCTGAGTTAGTAGGTCTGGGCCAGTCTTCCAAATCTGTATTTTGATGTGTGTTCACAAACTATGTAACAGTATGAGAAAGGAAGAAAATAGAGGTCCTTTAAGTATTTGGATTAAAATAAAAACATTCTCTGGAATATAAATATGAAGGCAACACCTGATGCCCCAGAGTACTGATAGTCAAAATCTTCAAACTTCTCACTCTTTCTTAGTGTCCCCTGTGTCTCTGTTCAGCAAAAGGATACCCTGACCAGCAAGCAGGAGTGTTTGTTCCCCTTGACAATTGTGTGTCTCATTGGCATTCTTGGTTGTAGTCTATCCCTGTGAGGCCACACAATGTGAACCTGTTTCTTAGAGATGGATCTGTTTATGGTGGTTTGATCAGCTGATGTCTGGCCTTGAGAATGCAGAAAATGAGCAGAGCCTAGATCACAATGAATAAATCAAGGTATTGAATATCCACCCTGGGGACTCTGGGTTGGCAGCAGGCCTGACCCATGGAGTTACCCACTATATTGCAACTTTGGGGTCACTTTTCTTGATCTTCCACAATTGCTTTTTTTTTTTTTTTTCAGATTAATGGAATTAATGGTCTATTTGTCATCTGAGAGCTTTTGAGGGCAGAGAATCATGCTTCATTAATTTCTGTGTCCTCAAAGCCTAGCACAGTGTTCAATAAATAAGTGTTGAATAAATGACTGGAAGCAGAGAAAACAAGTACAGAGAGAGATACATGAGGGAGGGAGAGAGTGAAAAAAAATACTAATGGTTAAGGAAGAAATGACTTCATCCTTTACTCCATCGTGATTAACCCCAGACTAAATCCTGAAATATATTACTCTTCACTTGTTTCTAGTGACATAATCCCCTCGAAACCTTTTTTCAAAAATGTGACAGGACATTTGGTTTATGCCATGAAGAAACTCTTTTATATATTTTAGATCTGTTGTTTAAAAATGTCTTTTATTTCCTCTTTAGAAATCCACTGATGAAGTAGTGTTAAAGAGCTCAGAATAGAACTGCTTTTGGAAGTCTAATATATGTTCCATTTGAAAGAACTGCTCTGGTGTCTAAGAATAATTAACAACATACTTTAATTTATGAAAGTCTTCGCCCAAAGGTCCTCATCTGTGGGAGGGATAGAGAGAAAACCAAAGACTGGAAGGCTAATGGAAAACTTTCATGTCCTTGTGCTTAGCTCTGGCGTAGCAACTGGGAGTGGTATCGAAGAGGTCAGAGGAATCACTGCTGAGCTCTCTTTTATATATGTGCATTATAAATTGTAACCTTCATATTTTAGATCTTAGACAACCCTCTCTCCCCTCCAGTGGGTATGATTTAAGAATAACAGTGTGACATGAACATTGAGATGAGAGGATACGTGAATAAAGAAAAAGGATGGTGTTGAATAATTAAAAGGAGGGGGAGAGGAGAGGAGGAGACAGAAGCTGACTCACGGGGGAGCAAAATATATTCATCTTTTCTTTGTCTATTCCATACACTGTACCTCTCAACCAGGAAAGCAGATGTCTTGATTCTTAAAGAAAATAAAGGTGGCAATTAAATACTGACAAGGAAAATAAAAATAAGAAGAAAGAAAAGAACAGAGAAGGAAAAACTGCCTCCTCCCTCAACTATATACAGTGATCCTGACATCTCCTCTCTATTTATCAACATAATAAAAGTTGGAGAATTCTACCTTAAGGGCCTGGGCAGTGGGGATTTTTGAACCACCTGATAGATAGGTTTGGATGTTCACAACCTTCTCACCTGTCCCATCTTCCAGTCCCCATCCATCCCTATGTGTCCGCTGCTGGTCTTCAGTCAACACGCAAGCCCCACTGCACCAGTTCCATTAGGCCACTCCTGCACACCTAACTGCACACCTAACCCTGTCTCATGACCACAGCCTTGCTATCTGCTGCCAGCCGCCTCTGTCAATCTCCCACGGCCCCTGACTGCCTTTGAATACTGTGCCACCCAACCTTCGATCACACCCACTATGTATTATCTCCACTCCTCCCTACATCATGAGTGCTCAGGAAAAGTTCCAAACCAAAAGATCTGGTCTTGAAGAACATTTTCTGTGCTTATTTCAACTTCTACTTCCCAGCAAGACCTTCTTTCTAAGTTACCTACAATTATGCTTCAAACAGCTCTTCTCAACCTCCCTTGACATAAGAAGATGTTCTGGAGCCTTGGTTAACATTAATTCCATTTCTTCCTACTGCGACCAGGCCTTGCTGTGGCCCTAACTGCTAACTTCATTACCTCTGAACAGTCTGCCTTGTATCCTCACTAGGGTATTGAGTTTGTCAGTAAGCCCCAGTCTACAGGCATAGACCTAAAATTGAAGCAATACATTTCATTGCTGCCCCATTTCTGTGTACTTCCAATGCACTATCTTCTTCTGGGAAATCTAGTTTTCTCTTGAGTCACATACATGCAAAGTGCATCCTTACCTCAGGTCTTTGAAGTTGCAAAGCCTTAACTTTACGCCTTTGCTTTTCCCCACACTAGCTTTATGTTGGTAAGTAATTTAGCTCTTTTGAGTCCTGCATTGCTCATTTGTAAAGTGAAGACCACTATGATCTCATAGTCTTGTCGCTATCAAATAGTGAGAGCCTTATATTCCTTCTCTAGCACTTCAGTCCCTAGTACAGAACTAAGTGCATTGCAGGTTCTCAGTAAACTAGGGCAGTGGGTAATAGTGCATGGCTCACCAATGAGAAATGACCTCAACAATAAAAAGAAATAAGATCAAATATAGAAAGAAGGGAGACATAGCTAGAAGTTTGAAGCAGCTTTTTATGGAGATTTTAAAAAATAATAAAAGATCTGAAAAGTAAAAGGCTGTCTAGTAATCCTGTTGTGAAGGCTCCGAGTAAAAAGGTTTACATTAAAGTAGCAGAAAATGAGTCAAAGGAAAGTTTCTGTTTCGTGAGAAATTCACAGAGAAGTTAGGGAGGCCATGCTGCATCTATTGTCTGCCTTTCAATTTTATTCTTCTTACCTTTTAATGGGGAGTAGGACCATTTTCTACAATTTCTCTTTAGTTTCAAATGAGGCAAGAACAACACTATGACAAAGGAGATGCTACCCCTCTGCTTTCCGTTTCCCACAGCTTTTAAGCCTATAATTCTGCCTTTGATCACTGCATAATTATCTTCATTATATTAGATCATCATATTATCCTCATTTCATAATGAGGAAACTGAGGTTCAGAAAGATTAAGTGACTCACCTCGTTAAGAAGTCCTCTTAAGACACTAATGTGATTAAATCCCTGTTCCTACAATAGGCCAATTGCAAATAGCTCCTGCTCAGGCTTGAATGACAGGGATGTGCAATGGAAAATCACTATGAGAAAAATACATCTAGTTGACAGTCCTAGACAGTATCTATTTTTGTACCAGAAACATTAAGTTCTTTCTGTTGGAGTGGCTGAAATCAGTTAAGTTAAGACCAATCTTTGGGTGGTATGTACCATACTCTTACATTTTTTGCATCTAAATTAAATAATTAGCTATGCCTCAGCTATGACAAGTTGAGGGATCTTTAATGTGGCATTTTCAGGGAGAGGAGCTGACTAGAATCTAGAAAGACCAAGGTTGGGAACTAAGCTTTTCAGGTTTGACCTTATAGGGATTAACCAGTTGAGCAGTGCTCAAGGTTCTAGGTGGTGTGAAGCTAATCAGCAGACTGTGATCTGAGTGGTAAGACTTGACAGTAGGTAAACAATATGCAGAAAATGGTAATATTTGGCATCAAAAGTATAGATAATCCAGTTGCCAGGGAGTATCAGTCACTTTCATGCAGAATCCACAGAAGGAAAGGCAGGACCCAGATCTTGGAAAACGGGGGGTTGGAAGGAACCAGAGAGATCAGAGGTTATCAGGACCCCAGGGAGAGATTTGATGCTCAGAAGATTTCAAGTAAAAAAAGGAAATGGCATTGTCAATTACAAAATTGATGCACTTTATTAGTAATAATATGATTTAGTAAAGATGATGTCAGAGGCACTGGTTAGGCATTTTGCATATAAAGTTCAAATAAATTCTTCTATTTGATTGTTATGAAAATAATTTGTAAGAGGTGGTTGAGTGAAGTTTTATAAGCCACAAAGTGAATTTTAGTAAAATAAGGATAAAAAATTACCTATGATGAAGGTCTTCCTAGAATACCTGGCAAATATGAAGCTATGAATGAATACTAATTCCTAGTTGCTAAAAATAAATAATGAAATATTAATAAAAAAAGAAAATGAGATGCAAATTTCTTAAGAAACTTGCCCAAGGTTACACAACTACTCATTGGTTTGAGGCTAGATGTGAACCCCTCTTTGATTCCAAATATTGAGTTCTTAAATCCTGGACTATAGCGCAGAAACCCAGTCATATCCATGAGGCATACGTAGCATCAGGGGTGAGGATAGGAACGGAGGGTAGTAGTGAGCAGTGGTTGCGAGGCTTGGTGGACATAGAGCCAAAACATCATCCAGGCATGCAGTAAATCAGGCTTTGAATATAAGAAAAAGTTTCAATCATGTTTCAAGAGTGGAATTCCTATTACCAGTAAGGTTTTGATTAAGCTAGGCTCTGGATCTGAATTGACCTGCAGGGTGAAGTTTAGCAGTATCGGTAGCTAAAAGGACAAGAACCTTTCATTTAAAAATGTCTGAAAGATATAAAGAAAAAGCGTAATGGTTCCAAATTTTACCTGGTAGATAGTGAGGGTGGGAGACTTGGAAAATATTAGGGAATAATTTTATGTATTTAAAAGCAAACTCTTTAAGCCATATTTTTAAAAATTATTTCCAGGTACAGATTATGAACACACTCCTGGTCTACTGCCCAGTCTTTAGTCTTAGGTTGACTGGTAGGCACAAAAATGGCCAATAACAATGATCACTGTTAGGGTTGCCCACTAATTCCTACTGATTTAATAGTTTAGAACATTTTATGACCAATTTTTTTGCCTCCAAAATTTTGCATCAAATATTGCAAACACTTACTTTGAGCTGTGTTTATGGATATCTTTATTGCAGCATTGTACCTAATCTGCCAGATACTTTTCATTCATTAACTGTGAGAGTTAAGGTGGCATACAGAAAAAGGTACCCCCATCACTGTCTCTTAAATGGCCAGAAATATAAGTGATTATGAAAGCTAGTACATTAAATCAGACATTAAAATAACACAAACAAATATTTAAAATACTCCCAAAGGTAAAAGGATTGCTTTTCATGCTTTACTAAACCACTTTATATGGTGGTAGACACAATATCAACATGTAACAAAAGAAGACAAAACATACAAACAATTCTATGATTACTCTGATACATATTTTTTTTCTTTCTGCAAGTGAAGCTTGCTCAAATTCTCTTGAGATGGAAGTTTAACAAGTGACACATTCATTAAAACACACACACACACACACACACACACACACCCCTTCCACTACCTCCCATGGAACTTACCCTTAGTCTTTGAATAATTAAATAAATATTAAAAGCATGTAAAACTGTATTCTTATATCAAATTAGATAAAAGTTGAATTATTTCTGATAAAGAGTTTCTCTTTTTTTCTTTTTTAAAAAATTCTTGACAGACTACCATTAAATCAGGTGAGCATTGCAGCAAGTAATGACATTTAAAATTAAAGAAACTTTTCCATTTCACTGACGCCAGTTTTAACATTTTACAATAGGTCTTTTTGGCAGTCTAATTATTATTCTAATTCTAATAATTTACGTATAGAATTACCTTCTAATGATTACTAAAACTTTTCATTTGGAATTGTATCAGTTCACTAATCTTGATTACTTATAATTAATCAAAAAAGTATTTTTCTCACATTTACATTTCAGAAATGTTTACCTATATGTATCTAATAAATGCTTGACTAAATATATGTTGAAATTTTTCAGAAAATCTGGAAGCTAAACAGGCTTCCTCAGCTGAGAAATGATTCAGCTTAATGGTTAAACTCTGACTCTGGAGTCAGGCTATTTAGATTCAAGACCAGTTCATTGTAGCTGAGTTTGATGGAGCAAGTTATTTAGCTTCTGTGTACCTATTTATTTTAATCTATAAAACTATAATCATAGTAATAAAACCTAACTCATAGAATAATTTTATAGATTTAATAAAATAATCTGGGTAACACAGAACAGGGTCTGGTACACAGTAAATTTTCAACAAAGTTAGATTTTATATTATTTGTAATATAGAAACAATTAGTAAATTGTGGTGTGTCTTGGCCTCTGAAATCAGACAAGTAAAAGTTTTAATTCCTGCTCTTTGTTCTTCTAGCTGCATGGTATTATGTGTTATTTAATATTATTGGATTCAGTTTTCTTCTAGATATACACATGGATATATAGATGTAGATACAGATATTAAGACTACTCAACTTTGTTAGGAGATTAATCAAAAACACAATTAATATGTTTATCATTGGTTATCTATTGGCTGTAATTTATACAAACTTTTAAAAATTTTACATAAAGCTAAAAAGTATATAAAATGCCATCTGGAATCATTTATAATGTTAAACTTACATATTTTTCTTGTAATATAGAGAAAATTGCCTATAAGATGTCCAGTATTCATTCATTATATTTGAATGGCTACTGTATGCCAGGTACTGTGCTAACAACTCAAGATAAAGTATTATAAAGCAGAGACCCCCATCTTCCAGGGAGCCATAGGAATATTAAGCTAGGGAAAGAAATAATAGGCAATAATGAAACAGCCTACATGCTATGATAGAGGCATTGGTAGAAGGTAATGGAAGACTAGAGGAGGAGCAAAAAAGCTTCTTACACACGTGGAGTCTAAGCTGATTCTTGAAGAAGTAGGTGATATCTAAATAACAGAGAAAGAAGAGTCCAGTTAGAGAGAACAGCTTATGTAAAATAACTTAGAAATCATATTGTCAAGCCTGCAGGTGTGGTGCAAAGCAGAGTCTGAGTAAAAGAATCAACAACAGGTCATTAGAAGCACACAAGAAATGGGGAGCCTGAGAAAAGTTCATCCAGGGACTTGTATGAGTTAATTTGTATTTAGAAAGCATTACTCAAAAAGGAAATGGGAAGTGGCCAGAAAGACTTTTAAAAATGAGACAGAAAACTTGGTCAGAAAGTTGTATGTAGATAAGAAGATAGCAAATTTTTAACTCACATTAGGAATATTTATATATATTTACATTTATAAATTAACTATAACTTAAACTTGGGAAAAATCTAAAATGATTCACATGATGCTTATCATAAGCTTTCTTCACTGTTAGCATATATTCTTTAAAACAATGTTTTTTGTGATGGATTACATTTATAGACTTGCATATGTTGAACCAGCTTTGCATTCCCGGGAGGAAGCCTACTTGATCATGATGGATAAGATTTTTGAGGTACTGTTGCATTTGGTTTGCCAGGATTTTACTGAAAGTTTTTGCATCAATGTTCATCATGGATATCGGCCTGAAATTTTCTTTTGTAGTTGTGTCTCTGCCAGGTTTTTGTATCAGGATGATGTTGGTCTCATAAAATGAGTTAGGGAGGATTCCCTCTTTTTGTATCATTTGGAATAGTTTCAGAAGGAATGCTATCACTCATCTTTGTACATCTGGTAGAATTCGGCTGTGAACCCATCTGGACCTGGACTTTTTTTGGTAAGTAGGCTATTAATTGCTGCCTCAACTTCAGACCTTGCTATTGGTCTATTCAGGGATTCAACTTCTTCCTGCTTTAGTCTTGGGAGGGTGTAAGTTTCCAGGAATTTATCCATTTCTTCTAGATTTACTGGTTTATGTGCATAGAGTTGTTTGTAGTAATCTCTGATGGTAGTTTGTATTTCTGTGGACTTGGTGGTGATATCCATCACATAAACAGAACCAAAGACAAAAACTACATGTTTATCTCAATGGATGCAGAGAAGACCTTCAACAAAATTCAACAGCCCTTTATGCTAAAAACTCTCAATAAACTAGGTATCAATGGAATGTATCTCAAAATAATAAAAGCTACCTACAACAAACCCATAGACAATATCATACTGAATGGGAAAAAATTTTAAGCGTTCCCTTTGAAATCTGGCACTAGACATGGGTGCCCTTTCTCACTGTACCTATTCAACATACTATTGGAAGTTCTAGTCAGAACAATCAGGCAAGAAAAAGAAATAAGGGGGATACATTTAGGAAAAGAGGAAGTCAAATTGTCTCTTTGCAGATGACATGATTGTATATTTAGAATACTCCATTGTCTTAGCCCAAAATCTCCTTAAGATGATAAGCAACTTCAACAGTCTCAAAATACAGTATCACTGTGCAAAAATCACAAGCACTCCTATACACCAATAACAGACAGAGAGCCAAATCATGAGCAAACTCCCATTCACAATTGCTACAAAGAGAACAAAATACCTAGGAATACAACTAACAAAGGATGCGAAGGACCTCTTCAAGGAGAACTACAAACCACTGCTCAAGGAAATAAGAGAGGACACAAAGTAATGGAAAAACATTCCATCTCATGGTTAGGAAGAATCAATAGCGTGACAATGGTCATACTGCCCAAAGCAATTTATAGATTCAGTGCTATCCCCATCAAGCTACCACTGACCTTCTTCACAGAACTGGAAAAAACAACCTTAAACTTCATATGGAACCAAAAAATAGCCCTCATAGCCAAGACAATCCTAAGCAAAAGAACAAAGTGGGAGACATCACACTACCTGACTTCAAACTATACTGTAAGGCTACAGTAATTAAAACAGCATAGTACCAGTACCAAAACAGAGCTATAGACCAATGGAACAGAACAGAGGCCTCGGAAGTAATGCCACACACCTACAACCATCTGATCTTTGACAAACCTGACAAAAACAAGCAATGGGGAAAGGATTCCCTGTTTAATAAATGATGCTGGGAAAACTGGCTAACCATGTGCAGAAAGCTGAAACTGGACACATTCCTTAAACCCTATACAAAAATTAACTCCAGATGGATTAAAGATTTAAACATAAGGCCTAACACCATAAAAACCCTAGAAGAAAACATAGGCAATACCATTCAGGACATAAGCATAGGCAAGGACTTCATGACTAAAACACCAAAAGCAATGGCAACAAAAGCCAAAATAGACAAATGGGATGTAATTAAACTTAAGAGCTTCTGCACAGCAAAAGAAATAATCATCAGAGTGAACTGGCAACCAACATAATGAGAAAAGTAATTTTGCAGGCTACCCATCTGACAAAGGGCTAATATCCAGAATCTACAAAGAACTAAAACAAATTTTCAAGAAGAAAACAAACAATACTGTGAAAAAGAGGATTAAGAATATGAACAGACACTTATCAAAAGAAGACATTTATGCAGCCAACAAACATGAAAAAATGCTCATCATCACTGGTCATTAGAGAAATGCAAATCAAAGCACATTGAGATACCATCTCAGAATGGTGATCATTAAAACTCTGGAGACAACAGATGCTGGAGAGGATGTGGATAAATAGGAATGCTTTTACACCGTTGGTGGGAGTGTAATTAGTGCAACCATTGCAGAAGACAGTGTGGCAATTCCTGAAGGATATAGAAATAGAAATACCATCTGACCCAGAAATCCAATTACTGGGTATTTATCCAAAGGATTATAAATTGTTCTATTATAAAGACATGTGTACACATATGTTAACTGCCACACTGTTTACAATAGCAAAGACTTGGAACCAACCCAAATGCTCATTGATGATAGACAGGACAAGGAAAATGTGGCACATATACACCATGGAATACTATGCAGCCATAAAAAACGATGAGTTCATGTCCTTTGCAGGGACATGGATGAATCTGGAAACCATCATTCTCAGCAAACTGACACAAGAAAAGAAAATCAAACACCACATGTTCTCACTCATAAGTGGGTGTTGAACAATGAGAACACATGGACATAGGGAGGGGAACATCACACACTGGAGTCTGTTGTGGGGTGGGGGGCTAGGGGAGCAGTAGCAGTGGGTGGGAGGTTGGAGAGGGATAACATTAGGAGAAATACCTAATGTAGGTGATGGGAAGATGGAGGCAGCAATCCATTATGGCATGTGTATACCTATGTAACAGTCCTGCAAGATCTGCACATGTACCCCAGAACTTAAAGTATAATAAAAAACAAACAGACAAACAATGTTTTACATTCATTTCATGTGACCAGAATCCAAGGAGTACTGATGTGGATGCTATGACCCATACAGTGTAGGTAGGCAACAGAAGCCCCACTGTGAACAAGCTGCACATGGTCTCCGCCCTCAAGGCATTCACATACTGGAGGGAGGTACAGACCAGTAAATCATGCATCCTATTTCAGTGTTCAAAGTGCTCTAGGGTGGCCAAATGAATTGCCACAGGAGCACATAAGAGGATGGCCCCCCAAAGGTCTGGCTGCAGAGAAGACTACATCGGAATGGATGTTTTACAGACAACTGAAGGGTTAGTAGGATCTAGCCTAAGGAGATCAGGAAGAGAGAAGTATTATAGGAAAACTTACATGTGAAGGTAAAAAGGACAGAGAGGATTTGGCCCCATCTAGGAAAGGAAGAGTGTTGTATGTCTGTGGTATGTCTGGAGCATGGAGGAGGGTGACATACAAAAGTCAAGATGGGAGATGTAAGGAGGAGGCATATCACCAAGGGCCCAGGCATCATGTTAAAGAAATGGAACACAAATTTTTAATTTTAATAATTTCATCTGGGCGACTTTATTAAGAAAGGAAATGTTCAATGTCTGGGGATGCCAGTTACCTAAGCAGAAGTCTAAATGACTATACCAGACTACAATCCCCAAGAACTAGAAATGTGATTTCTGTCATGTTATCAATAACCAGCCCAGTGACAACTAATAGTAGATACTCACAGATTTTTAAATAATTTACTGAATTGCAAAAAACTCAATGCCCAAGGGAAAGTTCATTTAACTAATTGAACTAATTTTCTATTACTGGATAGCTCTTTCTCTTTTCTCATTTATTTTAAATAATACTAAAATGAGCATCCCCGAATTTAAATCTTAAACTACATCTCTATTTATTTACTCGACTGTTTAATAGTACAAATATTTTTAAGGCTCACAATACACTACACAGAAAAAAGAGGACATTCCAATTGTGCTCTACCCAGCAAATACTTAAAAGTGCCTATTTCCTGACATCCTCTGCACAGTTGGACATTTGATAATGATCAGCAATTACTGCATAAAATCCTGGGGAAGGGGCTTGTCTGTTTTTATCTATGTGTATTTCTTTTGTTAAATTCATGAAGTCGTATCTTTTATCCAGTACAACATGGCCTACTGATTTTACTTTTAATTTATAATGAAAATATTTTGGCCACGGATTTACTTGTGAGTCAATTTTGTCTAAATTTTATAATACATTATTCTGCTGTTTAAATTGTCATTTTCTTTTCTAAAAAAATATAGTCTTGTATTTTGTGATTTGAGTTAAATCAGTATATCTTTTCCTCTAAGCAGCATATTTCTACTTAATTATAAGCATACTTTATAAATTAATAATACCATCTCTTTGTCTTATATGTTTCAAATATATTTTCTGTTCATTTGCCTTTCATTTGAATTCATAAAAACTTTTGACATAAATTAATATTTTTGCTTTAAAATGTTATTCCTCCCTGCTTTCTATAATTTATTGTTGTGACTTCATGAAATTAATGCACTACTTATTGTATTTTATTTTTAATAAGAAAAACATTTAAACTATGATGTTCCTAAGAGTCAAGTTTGGATTTTGGTTCAACTTTCTATTTTTTTTTTTTTAATTATCATTATACTCCAAATGTATGTACTGTAGTGATTAAGAGCTAGAGTTAGATAAGCTCAAAAATTCAAATTCTGGTCTCTCAATAACAGTGCGACATTTAGGTAGCTCATTAGCCCTTCTATATTCTAGTGTTCTCATCTAAAAAAAGTATTGATAATAGTATCTACCTTGTATACTTTGCAAATACTTATGAAGGCTCTGCCACATTGAGTCGCTGATCTAAGTGCTTGCAGTATAGTGACAAAGAAGCCAGGCCACATTACCGTCCTCATGAAGGATACATTTTACTGGGCAACTGACAGTAAGCAAATGAACATATAACACATCATATAATATCAGGGAGCAAATTTGTACTTGGGAAAAAAGTAAGTCGTCATAAGACTATGTACGGGACCCTGAGGCTGCTATTGCAAATACATTGTTCAGGGTTTGTAATATATAATATATCTAAAGTACTTTTGCCAGGGTTTGGCATATAATGAATGCTTAACAAATATTAGCAGTTATTTATTAATTACAATTTAACTTTCCTCTTTAACTCTTTCTTATTTTATTTATTTATTTTTTTGAGATGGAGTTTCACTCTTGTTACCCAGGCTAGAGTGCAACGGCGTGATCTCGGTTCACTGCAACCTCCGCCTCCTGGGTTCAGGCAATTCTCCTGCCTCAGCCTCTTGAGTAGCTGGGATTACAGGCACGCACCACCATGCCCAGATAATTTTTTGTATTTTAGTAGAGACGGGGTTTCACCATGTTGACCAGGATGGTCTCGATCTCCTGACCTCGTGATCCACCCGCCTTGGCCTCCCAAAGTGCTGGGATTACAGGCATGAGCCACCGCGCCCGGCCCTCTTTAACTCTTAAGTTATTCATAAGAGTACTTTTTGGTGTGCTTGTCTTAATTCCAAGTGAAAAGATTATATTGACATAATTGAAAATAAAATTTTTAAAAGTTTGCTTTTTTAAGCAGAAAATATGGCTTTTAAGTGTTCTGTGTTTTGAAATTTTCGAGTATTTACTGTGGCCTAACATAGAAATTACTTTAAAAATAGGCTGGAAGCTAAAAAGTTAATATTTTGTGTCTAAAGATTATCAAATTAGATAACTATATGTTTATGTTTTATCTATCAAGTTACTCATTTGATAGACTGAATTCCGTTAATTATATCATTTAGATCATCATCCTTTATTATTATTTGATCAATAAAGAGCTAAAAGAGACATGTTGTTGCCACTTTCTTTTTGTTTATCTAAAAGTTTGATTTATGCATTTTAATATAATGATGTTTAGGGCATAAATCTTTATGATTCATATCTTTACTGTAGATTGTATCATTTATCAGAATAAAATGACATTCTATTCACTTTACTGTCTTTCGTTTGGGTTTAATAGTCAGGGAGAAGTCCTTGACAGAAATTTTACGGTGGAGTATATACAAGGTTGTTAGTAAAGAAATGAACAGTTTACTTCGTCCTTTTTAAATTTTTAGGTTCTCTTTCATTTTTGTGTTTGCCTGATATTATTAATGTATACTTTTTTTTTCAGGGTCATTGTGTTTAAGTGCATCTCTTTTAAGCAGCATAAATTTGATTTTTTTTTTTTTACCATAATTGAGAGCCTTTTAGAAGATTTTTGTATACTGCACTGGTTCTATACTACCGTGTTTATTTTTTTCTTTATTTGTCAGCTGGCATGTTTTCAATCTGTTTTTAAATTTAACACTTTCTTTAAGTAAAAACACACGTGCATGTGTGAACACACATTTTTCTATAATTACTATAGTGAAATAATCCATGTTTATTCTTTACTCTTCAAACTCTTCTTGTTCCTTCTGTTTGCCCCAAAGATAACCTGTCACGTCCCATGTGTGCTAACTGTGGGAAGGTTTTGTAGTTTGATTCCATCATAATGACCTTTTCTCTATGATAAATTTGCTTCCATATCTCAGATGCCTACTAATACCAGAAATTTGCTTATCTTTATACCTTAACTATCATCATGCAGTTTCGTTTATCCTGGAACAGCTAAGGTGTTTATTTTCCCCTCACACGGATAAAATATTCTTAAATCATCCTGAAATTACCTTTTATTTTGCAACATTATTACCTATTTCCTCATCAATATCTTAATATAAGAACATCTTCTAGAACTTACATTCATTGAGTTCTCACTGATCTCAAATTCAAGCTCCTTTTAAAAATGTGCTGTATAAAAGAAGAAAATGCTATCTAATAAACGAGCAAATATTATTTATTTAGAGAGGAAGAAGGAAAAAATCTGGTAATTATATAAAAAAGAAAACAGTAAGTGTTTATATCTGACCTTTATAGTGTTTAGCGTCTCTTGTAAGTAAATGAAAACTGAGTAAACTCACTATATTTGCATATTTAGCTCAGTATAAGAATTTTCATGGCTTATTTCTAATTCTTACATAGACACATTCCCTTGTGTATTTCTGAAGCTTTAAGATGAATGTACCCGTTTATCTTGTCACTTTGACAATTTCAACTGAAAGGTTTTTTAACTGATGTCAGTAAGAAAACTACTGCTATTTGTAAAAAGAATTTGAGCAAGACAGTTTGGAAGCTAGAGACTTGTTTCTCTTGCCCACCTTTCCCCTGAAAGAAAAATAGTAGCCTCCATTTTATGAAAAGGAAGTGTACAATATCCTCAAAGATTCATAATGCAAATTTGAATAATGGGCCCTCAAGTGTGTGGGGGTGAGTGTGTGTGCACATTTAGGGTTGAGATGTAGGCCATGGCATTAGACTGCTAGAGACAGCCTGAAGCATAAGGCTTACCTCCTTAAAAATCCCAAAAGCAGAAGTGATAGTTTTCTTGATGGGCTCCCATGCAGGAGCTCCTCAGGCAGCAGTTACAAGTTAGAAAGGGAAATGCTTGGATAAGGTTTCCTTAACTCCAACTCGCCAATTTACTCCTATCCCTCACACCATGGATTTTGTGCTCATTATGATTGTACTCAGCGTAACCCAGTCCCATGTGTGGCTCCAAAGAGCATCTCAAGAGGGTGAAGCCAGCTGGTTTGCCAGCTGCTGTATCCCCTGAAAAATGGTGGTAGACGTCCTGGCTACCCTGAACCCTACTACTTGTGGGAGTTAGCATACGCATGGGAGAATATCCAAAATGCCACTCTTATCTCTTGCCAAGACTGTCCACAATTCTACACTTCCGGGTTATTTTCTTTTCAGAGGGTACAAGGAATGTCAACACAATTGAAGGTGCAGTGACTCTGGCTTATGAAATCAAAGGTGCCCAGCTTCATGTCAGGTTCACATGGGCAGAAACATGTATTGAATGCAGAGCTTAGAAGCAAAATACAACTGTGCCGTGGGTCCTTTTGATTGGTTATTTTTTAGGTTAACTCACACATGGTTCTACAGTCCTAACCTTAGATCACAGTGCTGAAAGAATTGTTGCGGACTCCAGCTGCCTGACCTGGAGCACATCACTTTACTTTTTAGAACTGCTGTTTCCTTCACTGTAAAATAAAGAGAAAACGGCTGATTAGCTGATGTCTAATGACCCTCCACCACTCTTTTAGTAAAGGAATGTATTTTGCACTGGTAGCAGAAATCCAGCTACAGTGGCTGAACCAGCTGAACAGGCTTATTTTTCTCACATAAAAGTAAGTATGGGAGGTAGAGAGTGAAGGCTGTATAGAGGCTCTCCAATGCCAGCAGGAAGCAATACTCTAGTATTTCTGCTCAGTGAGTAACTTTTGAATTTATGCTTTTCACTTGTGATTTCAAGAAGGCTGTTCTGTCTCTAGCAATTGCATCTAGGTTGGAAGAAGGGCAAGACAGCTTTCAGAAAAGCATACTCCTTTGTTAAAAGCTTACCTAAGAGACCCATCCAAAAACTTATATGTAATCAGCCATAACTGTCGCAGAACCATCTATAGCTATAATAGAGATTGAAAAATACGCATTTTTTCATTAGGTACATTGGCACCCACATAAGCATTGCATTCTCTTAATAAACAAGAGGGGAGAATAGAGTCAACATGAACAGAATATACTTTAATCTACAATGCTATATTTTTTTCATTTTATGTTTTTGTGCAATGCATCTTTTAAATCATTGGGAACAAACATAGATCATGTTTTCAAATTTTTTTTGAAGAATCTCCATAACTTAGAGACTCGTTACCCTGAATTAGGAAGAATGATCTTAGAATGATGACTTCTTCACACTCCTAAAGTTTGTCCCAGGCTGTACCACACTGATACAGTTTGTATCTTTTTAGACCAGTTTTTATTTTACCCTTTCATTCCTTTCTATGCTTATTCACTCAATCTTTCTTTTCTTATCTCATCATAGCAGAGTTATACTTTCTAGATAAACCTCTTCGTGGGAATTGTTTAATAACTTGTAAAACATGTAAGTATTTTAAATAAATTATCTCTAATAACATTTATGCCATCTAATTGGTTCTGTGTCCAGTTCAAGACATGCTCCTCAATCTGTAACCAGCTTTCTAAGACTAGCCTACTTAAATTCCTAACAGGTGTAATTTCACTGTCTAATAATCAATCTTTTTCTCTATTCCATTGTTTCATGTAGATTTCCCTTCTGTGTTCTTTATTGCTGTGCAAGATTAAGCCATTAGATGCCGCTCTGAATGCCCTTTATGATTTAGAACTACTTACACAAGTCATTTGCCAGGTGACTTTGTGGTACCATCTTCTAGCATGGAAAGAGTGTATTTCTCTTCCCCAGTAATATAGAGTTTAGCCATGGTTTATGTTGGTGAAAGTGGAAGTGTTTCAGTTTTACGTTAAGTCCTGAAAAAAGCCTCTTGTGTCTCCTTTTGCTCTCTTTAACTCCAGTCATTCACCAAAAAAATATTCCTAGATGGCCATTCAACCAAAGCAACAAATGGAGATGGTCTGAAATCAACCTAAAATTAAGCCCGAAACCAAACTTAGCTGACATTGTCCCTAAAACAGAGCTACCTTAGCTGACCCACAGAACTTTAAGTAATATAAAGCTGTTTTAGGAAGATATTGGTATTCTGAGATGGTTTGTTACGCTGCATTATTGCAGCATACCTGACTAATTCAATTGGTCTAGGGGAAATCTGCCTACTTCAGATGGCTAAAATTAGTGATAATAAAAGCTGGTGGGTTCCTGTGTGGCAAATGGCCTCTAAACCCTGTGGTAATTTCGAATTGATTCTCAAGATCTCTCTTAATTCGAGTTTATCCAAGAAGTAACCACAATAAGGCAAGTGCCGGGGGGCGGGGGCGGGGAAGGGAGATCTTCACAACCTCAATCAGCCACAGAAAGTGAACCATTGCCCAGATTTTGCTAACCTTACTGGTTTCATTTAAATAACTTCCCAGATCCATGTATCTGGCTGCCTATTAGACGGGACTCCTATGCCTATTCAGCCATCAAAATGTAAGTATACAAATGTGGTATATAGTTCTTTCAGAAACTGTGAGAAGGTTTTCAAAAAAGGTGACATGGGGATTTTAGGCATTGTAATAATGAATAATTCATCACACTACTTAGCTTCCCAAAATGGGCAGTTGAGGACTCAGAAGGAAATTGGAGTTGCTTTTTTCTCCATAATTGACAAGTGCATCTTGGAAAAAATATAAGCATCTTTTTTATCAGTTTGGGTCCTGGATATACTTCTGGGCACACAACAGAAACATGACTTCAGCACTGGCTGTTTGCCATTTATGGCAAGAGCCCCATGGGAGCAGATGCATCTTCTGTTCCAGGGTTGATCAGCAGGGCCCAAACAGTAGGAGTCTGGAGAGAATTGGAGAAGAGAAGTCTCCTCAGGAAGCCCAAATTGGCTGCCTGTTTGGTGGCATGAGGGAATCCTGAGAGATGCGCTCCACTCCTTGTCACCACACTTTCCATCTCTGAAATAAAATAAACTGGACAGCAGCTACATCTGGCCACCCTCAGAGGGGTAGCGACTGCAGCTGGTTTATTTCCCACTTGGCTTTGCAGTTACATGGTGCCTACTCTGCCAGTCAGCTGGCAGCCTTTTCTGAAAACTTCTTAGAATTCTATTTTCTGTGCTCCAAACACTTACTGTTATGTATAATCAGTCACCAGTGGAAGCTATATCCAGGAAGCGTATGTGGTTCAGTAAACCCTCTGCAAGCATGAGCTCCTTTCAAATGAAATGTGTCTTCCCTTGGTAACAGGATGACTTGCTGCAAAGTTAAGGTAGCTGGAGAGCCTATTGAGAAATTGCCTAATATTCTGTTTTTTAACATGGTAGGTAAAAAAACAAACATGGAAGGAATTTTTTCCCCCACTATTGGGAAGTCCAGCTTCTTTTGCTCTTAAGGTCGGATTGTTTTTCCATAAGAGCTAGGGGAGCAGTAATCAGCCTCATGTTTCTAGACAGAAAAGAAGTTGCTAAGTAAATCTGAATCACTCAGATGATAAATAAGCTTTTGTCCATTGATGGTCTATGGATCTATGGTAGGAGTTCACAAACTCAAAGCCTTCCAAGGAAGAGGCAGACATGGAAATGACCAATGCTGACCTGGTAAGGTAAATTCTAGCTGACTCCTGACTTTCTGAGAGATGGTAGGAAACGTTAGAGACTGGTAAGTTAGTGGGTTCATGCCTTGCTCAAGGGGGGCTGATGCCACTCAATCCAGCTGCCTGTTGCTATACTATTTGGGAATGCATTTGTTTTTCTTTTCTGTAACAAAAAGCAACAGCAGTGACAGCACCCATGGACATAGAAAAGCAGAGCTTCCTTTCTCTTCAGTTTGGGGACTAAATTCGCTTCCCAGGATTCTTCTGTGATAGAAGCAATGCATAGAAAATCTCTGCAAGATGATTAATATTGGATGGTCTCACGAGTTTGGGTTATTTGAGGACTGAACCAGAAGCTAATAATTACATCCAATTAATTATAGTGGTTTGCACTAGAATGTTGGAGAATACTATTACTAGTCAATTTTCAACAATAAAAATTGCTGTTCTAAGACATATGAATAGTTTGAGTTTTGAGTTGCTTCTATTGAAGATAATTACATAAATAAGAAATTGGGGAATGGGTAGAAAAAAAGAACATAAAATGGGTGGCAGAAAAATCAAAACATATTTTGCAATGATCCTCTAGAAAAAGTAAGGAAAGACAGGAGAGGGCAAATCTCTGTGTCCTATTTGTGTTCTGGTGGTTGATAAGGTAGTTGGTACATTTGTGTAAAAGGCATTTGTGTAAAAGAATAGGTTCTTAGTGAGAAGAGGAGACAGGGCTTACTAGCTCCAAGTCACATGATCAGGTAGCTTTTTAATATTTGGTTGGAGAATCAGATGAAGGATAAAAAATGTTGTTTAACATATTAAAAATAAATATATGAATTAAATCAATTGAAGAAAGTATTTGATCCAAAAATATATTTATAAGGTAAAGAATCACAAATGGAAATTTCAAGCACATTTGCATAATTTATAGTTTAAGAATTTTAGTGTTTTTAATTTGGGTTTTCTTTAGAGAACTATCTTAATTGATTTTTTTGTGTACTAGCAGCTGTAACCACAGAAACCAAACTATACTAGATTTATTGGAAGATAATTTATTTGAAAGATACTGGTAGCTTACAAAATCATCAGGAATGCTATAGAGCCAAGTTTATAAAAGAAACAAGGAATAAATGAAAGTAAGATGTAGCCAATATCTTACCATAGAAGCCCTACCCCTGAACTTCACTCACTGCTGGGACACTCCCTGCTGGGACACAAGACTCATGGTTCCATAGCAGACTCCACACATAATCTCTGAGCATACCTTAATCTTGATTTTGCTTCCTCAAGAGTCAAAGTGTCTGTAAGCATGTAAGCAGCATCTACTTTGCCAAATTTAGGGTGATTTTCTGTATCACAGCTGCCCTCAACCTTTGTATCCCATAGGGAAAGGTAGACTTCTAACAGGAATACTCCAATATAGGAAGAGGCTTCCAAAACGAGTTCATACACACAATTGACAAATGTCTTTTACATTTGTTAAATTGTGTGTAGATTATATAGTTTCTACTAGGTCTCTTGAGATGAGTTTTCTTATAAAAATTTTTTTTTATCATCTGTAAATCCTTGTATCATTGAGAACTTTCTACTACCTAAGTCAATGACAAGGGAAAGATTACCATATAATTGTATGAACCCAGTTGAAACTATTAAGATGAAGTAAATCTGTTGTGCATCCAGTGACCACTCTTCTCTTCAGCTGCAGACATGGTTAATGAGTCTGCATTACTGGCATCACTGTGGCAAAAGAAAGCAAGATAGGAAAGGAGAAGTTGAAAGACAGAGAGAAAGAAAAACAGATACACAAAAGATCTTATCTCTATCTAAAGGAATAAAAAAGATAAAATTACTTAAGAATACTGATAATATTTATGCCTTAAGGTAAGCAAATAAATCATGAGTTGTTTAGAATATGCATTAGTCAGAGTCATTCTTGGCATTTCAGCAAGGAATAAATCTAGAGGGGATAAATTTTGATCTAACTTGAACCCATTATTATTGATAGTCACTTATTCATTCACTTCATCAACAGATATACATGGACATCTACTTTATACAGAAGATCAAACAATTGAGGAAAAGAACACTGATGAGAAAAGTCAAGATAGGTAAAAACAGGATCATTGGGGCAAAAATATATTATAAAATTATATTTTAAAGTAGTCTTATGCTTCAGAAATATTCAAAAGGCAATGGTAAATGAAAAAACTAATTCTAAAATTCTTACGGAAATGCAAGTGACTATGCAAACAATCTTAAAAGCAAAAAACATGTTAGAAGAATCCCAATTTCAACACTTGCTACAAAGCAACAGTAATCAAGAGAGCACAATACTGGCATGGGAAAGACATACAGACCAATGGAATAAAACGGAAAATCCATCAATAAACCCATACATCTATGATCAATTGACTTTTAGCAGAGATAATCAAACAATTGAATGAGGAGAAGAATAATATTTTCAAATATTATTTCAAGTAAAGAGCTGAGAAAACCAGATATTCACATGCAAAATAAATAATTTGAACTTCTAGCTTATACTCTATATCAACTTTAACTCAAGATAGATCAAAGACCTAAATTAAAGAGCTAAAACTTAGAAGAAAATAGCTATAAGTCTCCATGACCTTGGATTAGACCTGTTCCTTATAATATATGATACCAAAAGCACAAATGATCAATGACAAAATAGATAAATTGAACTACATAAAAATTAAAACTTTTTGTGCATAAAAATAGACTAAAAATAAAGTGAAAAGATAGCCTACAAAATGGGATAAAATATTTGCAAAGCATATATCAAGTAAGTGTCTAGTATCCAGAATATATAAAGTCTTACAACTTAAAGAAGCAAAAACAAATAATATAATAAAAAAACAAGCAAAGGATTTGAATAGACATTTCTCCAAAGATATCCAAATGGCAAATAGGCACATAGATATTCATCAACATTCATCATTAGGAAAATGCAAATCAAAACCACAATGAAATATCACTTCACACTTACAAAAATGTCTAGAATTTTTAAAAAGCAAAAAACAAACAAACAAAAAAAAATAAGCAGAAAATAACAAGTCTGGGGGAGGATGTGCAGAAATTGGAAACTTCATACACTGCTGGTAGGAATGTAAGATTATAAAGTCAGTGTCAAAAATATTTTGGTATTTCATTAGAAAGTTAAGCAAAATTACCATATTACACAGCTGATACGATTTGGCAGTGTCCCCACCCAAATCTCATCTTGAATTCCCATGTGTTCTGAGAGGGACCTGATGAGAGGTATTTGAATCATAAGGCAGGTCTTTCCTGTGCTGTTCTCAGGATAGTGGCTAAGTCTCATGAGATCTGATGGTTATTTTAAGGGGCAGTTTTTCTGCACAAGCTCTTTTTATCTGCCTCTATTCATGTAAGATGTGACTTGCTCCTCCTTGCCTTTCACCATGATTGTGAGGCTTCCTCAGCCATGTGGAACTGAGTTCTCCATTAAGCCTCCTTCTTTTGGTAAATTGCCCAGTCTTGGGCATGTCTTTATCAGCAGTGTGAAAATGGATGAATACAGTAAATTGGTACCAGAAGTGGGATGTTGCTGAAAAGACACCTGAAAATGTGGAAGCAACTTTGGAATTGGGCAATAGGCAGAGGTTGGAACAGTTTAGAGGGCTCAAAAGAAGACAGGAAAATGTGGGAAAGTATGAAACTTCCTAGGAACTAGTTTAATGGCTTTGACAAAAATGCTGATAGTGACATGAACAATGAGGTTCAGGCTGAGGTGGTCTCAGATAGAGATGAGGAACTTGTTGGGAACTGGAGCTCAGGTGACTCTTGTTATGTTTTTCCAAAGAGACTGGTAGCATTTTCCCCTGCCCTAGAGATTTGGGGTACTTTAAACTTGAGGGAGATAATTTAGGGCATCTGGAGGAAGAAATTTTCTAAGCAGCAAGAGGTGACTTGGGTGGTGTTAAAGCCATTCAGTTTTTATGAGGCAAGCAGAGCATAAAAGTTTGGAAAATTTGCACCCTGCCAATGCTGTTAAAAAGAAAATACCATTTTCTTAGGAGAAATTCAAGCTAGCTGCAGAAACTTGCAAAAGAAGTGAGGAATGTTAATCCCCAAGACCATGGGGAAAATGTCTCTAGGGCATGTCAGAGGTCTTCACAGCAGCCCCTCCCATCACAGGGCCAGAGACCTAAGAAGAAAATATAACTTTGTAGGTCAGGTCCAGGGTCTCTGTGCTGTGTGCATCCTAGGGACATGGTGCCCTGCATCTCAGTTGCTCCAGCCATGGCTGAAAAGAATCAATGTAAAGCTCAGGTCATGGCTTCAGAGGGCACAAGCCCCAAGCCTTGGCAGCTTCCACATGGCATTGAGTCTTTGAATACACAGAAGTCAAGAAGTGGGGTTTGGGAACCTCTGCCTAGATTTCAGATTATGTATGAAAATACCTGGATGCCCAGGCAGAATTTTGCTGCAGGGGCAGGGCCCTCACGGAGAACATCTGCTAGGGCGGTGCAGAAGAGAACTGTGGAGTCATAGTCCCCACACAGAGTCACTACTGAGGCACTGTCTAGTGGAACTATGAGAAGAGGGGACCATCCTCCAGTCCCCAGAATGGTAGATCCACTGACAGCTTGCACCATATGCCTGGAAAAGTTGCACACATTCAATGCTAGCCCATGAAAGCAGCCAGGAGGGAGGCTGTACCCTGCAAAGCCACAGGGACATAGCTGCCTGAGACCATGGAAACCCACCTCTTGCATCAGTATGACTTGGATGTGAGACATGGATTCAAAGGAGATTATTTTGGAGCTTTAAGAGTTGACTGCCCTGCTACATTTTGGACTTGCATGGGGCCTGTAGCCCCTTTGCTTTGGCCAATGTCTCCCCTCTGGAATGGCCTTATTTACCCAATACTTTTACCTCCATTGTATATATTAACTTGCTTTTGATTTTACAGGCTCATAGGTGGAAGGTACTAGCTTTTCTCAAATGAGACTTTGGACTGTGGATGTTTGGGTTAATGCTGAAATGAGTTAAGACTTTGGGGGACTACTGGGAAAGCATGATTAGTTTTGAAATGTGAGGACATGAGATTTGAGAGTGACAAAGAATGGAATGATATGATTTGGCAGTGTCCCCCACAAATCTCATCTTGAATTCTCACACGTTGTGGGAGGGAACCAGTGGCAGGTATTTGAATCATGGGGGTGGGTCTTTCCTGTGCTTTTCTTGTGATAGTCTCATGAGATCTGATGGTTTTTGTAAGGGTCGGGGTCAGGTTCCTGCACAAGCTCTTTTTGTCTGCTGCCATCAATATAAGATGAGACTTGCTCCTTCTTGCCTTCCATCATGATTATGAGGCTTTCTGAGACATGTGCAACTGTGAGTTCTCCATTAAACTTCTTTCCTTTACAGATTGTTCAGTCTTGGGCATGTCTTTATCAGCAGTGTGAAAATGAACTAATACACCAGGAATTCACTTTTAAATATAAGCGTATGAAATTGAAAGCACATTTTTACAAAAAAAGTTGTACAAAACAGTTCCTAATAACATTATTCAAAATAGCCTAAAATTAGGAATAATCAATTTTTATCTACTGATGAATGGGTAAACAAAATGTAGTATGTCTGTACAATGAAACATTAGCCACATGAAAAGGAAAGGAATGAAGAATTGATGTATGCTACAATATGGATGAACCTTGAAAATATTATGCTCAGTAGAGGAAATCAGATACTGAAGGCCACATATTATATGATTCCATTTATACAAAATGTCTACATTAAGCAAATTTACCAGAATGCAAAATAGTAGGGAAAGGCAGGTATTAGAACTGACAGCTAATAGGTACAGATATAGTGGTGATGATTGTACAACATAATCAATACACAAAAATCTCCTCTAAATTGTATACTTTTAAATAGTGATTTTTGTATTATGTGGGTTACATTTTAATTTTTTAAAAGAGGTCATTGTAGCCATAAAACAAGAATAGGCTGCTATATAAACAGAATTTAGAAAGTAAGAAAATGTTCCAAGAAATTAAAAACATAATTAACAAAAGAAACTTTTAAATGAAATATGTTGACAAATTAATACATCAAAATCAGCTTAAGACCAATTTACTAACACAAAAGATAAATTAAAAATTGTAACATATATATCAAAAGAAATAAACTGAAAAATATGAAAGATATATAAGAAATGTGAAGAATAGTTTTAAAAAGGCATATTAACCAAATATATTGTCTTTCTAACTTCAGATATAGTCCATTAGTGAGTCATTGCAAGGGACTGAATTGTGTCCCCTAAAAATTCACATTTTGAAAATCTTAACCCCGAATAGGTTTGTATTTGGAAATGGGACCTTTGAGAGCTAATTAGGTCAGGAGGCTGCAGATCTTACAATAGAATTAGTGTTCTTATAAGAAGAGACACAAGAGTGCTCTCTCAATCATGTGAAGATATATCAAGAAGATGGCTATCTGAAAGCCAAGAGGAGAGCCCTTATCAGAAACGGAGTCACTGGTACCCAGATCATGGTACTTTCCAGCCTCTAGAACTATGAGAAATAAACGCATTTTGTTTCAGCCACACAGTCTTTGCTATTTTGTTATAGTATCCCAAGCAAACGAATATGGTCATGATATCGAATTAGTGCCCTGTAACCAGAATTTTTAAAAAGAAAATAAAATGAAATGAAATAAATCAGAAAACAGAACATTTAGTAATATACATATACATGTTTGACAGCATGTAAATGTAATTCTTTAGCTTGTATTCGAATGTTTGATAGTTAATTATGATCTATTGGAATATCAATCAGATAGAGATGGCAACAATACAGGGTGCGGCTCAAATAATGGGATAATTTTCCCCATATTGAAAAAAGGCACTAAATCTGTTAGTCTGAAGAACCAATCACATACTTAACAGAACAAATGAAAACACCCATATCCAGATGAAATTTTATTCTTTGAATGAAAATTATAAATATTCAACAACCTAAGGAGCAGAGAATAATACAGTGCCATCCTCAACCTTCTCTAGGAGAAAAGAGTCAAAATCAAAATTTTATGCCTAAAAAATATCAATCAAATGGCAGAGAAAAATTAGGGCACTTAGTGACAGGCAAGAACTTACAAAGTCTAAAAATCACATACTCTATGAATAAATGAAATTACACAAGAAGATACTCCAAGAAAGTGTAAAAACAATATGTGAGCCAAGAATGAGGATCATCTAAAATGCATATTTAAGTCTCACTCAAAAGAAGAGAAGAAAGCTTAAAAGTATAGAAAAGGGAATTATTTAAAATGAGATGCTAAGAAAATATTCCTATCACAGAGTTTAAATGACTGACACTGAGTAACAATTCCTTCTCTGAGTTGCACACACTTCTTGGTCTCACAGTGAATAATATATATGTAATTATAATACTGTAAATTGTGTGCGGTGAATTTCAGTATGTGATATCAACTGATAAAGTATGAAAGACATGTGTATATAAAGGTGATATGTATTAAGATGAATCTTACTGACAATAAGATAACATAGACAAAAGATGACATAGATAAAAGAGTAATTATGGAAAAGTGATAAATGCCTTAATTTTCTCATTTTATATCAGGAAATAAACAGAAACTGTCTAAAGACAATAGATCTAAAAATTTACGAGGCTGAAGTCATAAGTACAAAAATAAACTGAAGAAAATAGCATGACCACAAAAAGTAGAGAGAGCATGAATATTTTATCAATGAGCTATTTATCAAAGGAGCTATTTACTAAAGGAGATATTTACCAATCGCTCACTTTATAGCCCATTTAAGGGACAATAGGGCTGTGTTTGTAATTGTAGGGCAGTTCTCTGGAGTATGTAGTTGATAAATTATACTGATGGACTCAACTAATGTGACCTGCCTGTATCCAAGCCACGTGCCCTGTAAGTTAGTAGTCTTTTCCTACTCTGACTCTAGGCTTAGATATGTAATTTACTTTTGGTCACTCGTTTCATAGCAGAGTGAATGCAAGCAGAGGCTTAAAAATGCATTTCATATTTCCCTTCCCTTTCTTGTCTCCTCTAATCGCCTTAAGAACAAGCCCTGGCTAGCTTGCTTCTGTGGGATAAAATATATACTACGAATTCCAACCTACTACCTGAGGGTTTTTTCTTGTCTTCTTTTTTTCTATGTTTATAAATCCCTTCTCTGACAGTGAGTGCTTAATCCTCCTGTCAGTAACCAATCTCTGTACCATGCTGGACACCTCAGCAGCCCTTGGCCCTGCAGCCAACCAGCATCACCATCTCCTCAGATCCCAGCAGGGCTGCTTCATGGCCCTTGGCCCTGTACTAGTTCCTTGGGTGTGACTAACACCCCTTCATCCCCCACACCCCACCTGCCATCTCCTCACCTCCTCAGGCCACACTGCTGCCTCCTAGGGCAGGAAAGGAAACAAAAAAGAAGAGAAAGAAAAATTTCAATGAACATTTCTATTTAAAATAATTTATCTGGCAACACTGTAATTCAAAAGAGATGTTCATTTCACTTTTCACTTATTAGAGATAACAAGAGAGAGGAAGGATTTCTTAATCTTATAACAACACTCTACTTTGAATGTCATCATTTTTGGAGATATTCATCTACAGGGATCATATTTAATATCTTCTTTTTAATATGCATAAAACTGAATTCAGTTACTAATATGAAATATTCTGCAGTGATACCATAAAGCATAGCTATTTGTTGAATGTCTACTGTATTTCAAAGATACAAGGCATCTTTAAGCCAATAAAATACCATTCCACAACCAACAGATGAGCAAATTTAAAAAGTTTGACTATGTCAAGTATTGACAAGACTGTAGAGAAAAAGCAACTGACATATCCTGCTGACATAAAATAAATCAGTATGTTTTGAAGAACGTTTTGAAAATGTCTAGTACATTTGAATATGAACTTGTTCTTTGATCCTAAATCTTTACTTTGAGGATTAATTCCTGGAGAAAATTTGCAGATTTTCACAGGGATACATGAAAAACTAGTTTATTACAGCCTTGATACAAATAGGAAAACACTGGGAATGATATAAATGTTCATCATCGAGATAAGAAATAAATGCTGTATATATATCAAATTTCATACTATATATTCATGCAAATGAATGAACTGGAACTACTGATGTCAACCTAGATAAAAATTTAAAACATATTATGGAGGAAAAAAAAGGAAAAATAGTACAGTATGATATCACAATGATAAATTCTTTGCATGAAGTTCATAAATATGCTAAAGTATGCTTCATATTGTTAAGATATATGCATCTATAATAATAAATATATAAACAGGTATGGAGATGATAAATAGCAAATTCAACAAAATGATTATCTCTGAATAGTGTGGGGTCTTCAACCATATCTGAATTATTTTATATTTTAAAACTGCAAAGTGAACATAGTTAAAAATTGATGTTACATAATTAAAACACAATATTTATGACATTTTTCTATAAAATTTTCTGTATGTTTACACACCACAGGTGCATATCTCGAGGAGGTTCAAACTTGTTGGAATGGTAGAATATCTGGCAAAGGATGCCTATAAATAAATGAGACTCTTTTTGCAGTCCACATAGTATTGCACAGAACAAATAAGTCTCCACTCTTACAAGGTTAACAGTACAGTAGAAGAAAATATTAAGCACATAAACTTAAATACATAATAAGCACCTGTAATAATAAGTGCTATGACGTACTGATGTCATTTATCAGAGGTGAGAGGCTGAGGAAGTGGTGTAGTCAACCGTGTCGTCTCTGAAAATACAATATTTAAGCTGAGGGTTAAAAGATGAATACAAATTAGCCAAAATAAAAGAAAGATGAAGATTATTCCAGTTACAGGGAATACAATGTGTAAAATCCATAATGCTGTGAACAGATTGTCGTGTTCAAGGAACTGAAAGGACATTGTATTGCTGAGCAGAGTGAGTAAAAAGTGGAAGTTGTAAGAGGCAGTTAGACACCAGATCATGTAGGGCCTTTCAAGCCATTATCAGAAATTTTGATTTTATCTTGGGAACAACGGAAAGCCATTGAAGGAGCTTAGAAGGAATTTGCTCTGAAACTATTTACATATTTAGAAGATCACTTTGCTGCAAGGTGGAGAATTGATCTAACAGGGTGAAGACCTTCAAAACAATAGTTTCAAACCAGCATACTACTGCAAATATTGGATATAACTGCTCACAAATTATTACAGACTAATGACATCTCTGGAAACAGTACATTGATAAGAGTATGAACTTTTCAAACAAAAAGCATTGAATTCATATTTCAGCTGCATCACATATTAGTTCATTAATCTTGAACACTGATAAGAGATACTGAATTCTTTAAAAACCTAACTTTGATTGCTAAAAATATAAAAACAAAAAGCCAAGAATACAAAAAAATTACATAATTTAACTCCTTTCCACTCCCACATTTTGAATTTTTGATATAATTTACAACTTTTTAGATTGCATATTCCATAGCCAATTGTAGTTATTATTTCAATAGTTTTGTCTTTTAATCTTGATATCAAAGATATAAGGGGTTTATATTCTATTATTACATTATTAGGGTATTATGAATTTGATTATGTACTTAATTTTGCCAGTGAGTTTTATACCTTCAGATGTTTTTATTTTACTCATTATTGTCCTTGTCCTTGTCCTTCTACTTGAAGAACTCTTTTTAGCATTTCTTGTTAGACAGCTCTGGTAGTGATAAACTTCCTCAGCTTTTGTTGCCTGGGAAAGTCTTTGTCTCCCCTTCATTTTGAAGACTACCTTTGCTGGACACAGCATTCTTGCTTGGCTGTTTTTTTCCTTCAGTACTTTTAATATATCATCCCACTTCTTCCTGGCCTTCTCAGCTAAGAAGTCTGCAGTCAAGTATATTGAATCTCATATGTTATTTGCTTTCACTTGCTGCTTTTATAAACCTCTCCTTGTTTTTGACCTTTGAAAGTTTTATTATAATATGTACTGGGATAGTTTTACAAGAATTAAATTTGATTGTTGCTGCTCCCTACTGCATTTTTCATTTTATTCATTCTATTTTTTAGCTCTAAGATTTCTGTATAATTTTTTATTATTTCAATTTCTGTTAAATTTATCTGACAATTTCTGAAGGGTTCCTCTGCATTTTCTTGAAGATCACTGAGCTTTTTTGAAACAATTGTTTTGAATTTTAATTGGGAAAAATCATACATCGCTGTCTCTTTAGAGTCAAGTCATTTGTATCTTATTTTGACTGTTTGGTGATGTCATGTTTCCCTAATTGTTCTTGATTTTTGTGGCTGTTTATCAATGTTTGAACGCTGAATATATATGTATGTATTCCAGTCTTCACAGTCTCACTTTGTGACAATCCTCATACAATACACCTGTCCAGAAATTGCGACTGGCCAGGCTGTCTGTTTTGATCTCTAAGCCCATGACCACTCTATCTATTGCAGCAAAAGAGGGTAGCCTAAGCCCAGTTCTGCAGGGGCTGGCGCCAAGGCTTATGAATTGACTGCTGTGCATTCAACCCTTATTCTTTGTTTCTAACAGACCCCTGATGGACTAGTCCTACTGGCACTTGCAATGCTTCCCACGGGAATGGACTGGAGAGCCTACTGCATAAAAGTTTCAGATTGGTGGGAAAGCTGAATGCCCACCTCTAGTTCACTTTTTTCACTGTATAGACTGCATATACAGGGGACTTCTCTGCTTGTGGTGCTGTATGGGTTCGAGGGCATGGCCATTGTGGTCACAGAGCACATTTCATTTATCTTATCATCTAATTATGTTTTCTTCTCAGTTCTTAGGTCCAAGGAAATGTCACAGTTTTGCTCCCAACTTCTGGGATATTCAGGAGGTAGTCTTGTCACTGGATAATTTCCAGTTGAAATTCTGTGGGAGTGCAGAGGAGAGAAGCTGGAGAATTCCTTCTGTGCCATTTTGCTGATATCACTCCTCATTGATGATGTGCTATTGCCATGGTGATTCTGCTTAGTACAGTGGGAACCACAGAATTTGACATTTGTTGTACGTGCTTGACATCATATCAAGTGTCTGGTTGTATAAATAAACTTGTTTAAAATAAAGAAAATAAAAGTTAATAACACTGAGTCAAGTTTCTCTAGCTGTAAAATGTGTTGACTGGACTGAAGATGACAAAAGTGGGATTTTGGTCATTGGACAGTTCTAAATCTTCATGGAAGCCTGAGAACTGCTCATGTCTCCTGAGAGCACTTGTATTAATTTTTTTTTAATATAGTAGATACTATGCTAAAAAGTTTTATATTTATTATCTTATTGAATTATCAGAACAACCCTATGGAGTTAGGTATTATATATTGTCCATTACAGTACACATTAAGAAAATTGAAACTTACAAGGTTTGTTAACTTATCCATGCCACATCAGTAAGTAAGCAGTGAAGTCAGGTTTTGAACTCATGCAGTCTTGAAACCTCATGATCTACTGTGCTACCTTATTTCATGTATCAACTAGCTATAAAGAGAACAGTTCATTTAATTGACAATATTAAATAAAATAATTTAGCAATGTTGCAAGTCCAGTATTAGTATGAGATTGCTATTTTTACATTTATTTTTAAAGAATAATATAAACTTACTTTTTTAAAGGAATGTTTTAAAATTTTCAAAGTGCTTTAGGTGCTCATGAATTACATAATTTGGAAAGTTTAGAAAAGTTGAGAACAATTAATGTGATGCACCAATGAATCATTCCCACTTGCCTAAAGTTATAACTTTTCATTGACATCACTGCTAAGAAATCAGTCATCAACAATCATATCTGGAAAACACAAAGTACAAGTGAAGAACTGGTGACTGTTTTGGCAGTTTTTAACTGGAGAGCCAAAATGGTAGAGCTAGAAGGAACTGGACCCACTGGGAAGCTGACAAAATGAGGACATAGAAAGGTAAACATAGGACAAATGAATAGATATTTTCTTACTTTAATCCTCTGATTGTTTTATAGTATATTCAAAAATATACACAAATATCCCCAATTGATTTTCTTATGAAACAGAGGTAGTAGAGTCAGTCACCAAAATGTGGCAGAACAAATGGTGGTAACAATCCCCACAGTCCTTCTACTTGATCTCTCTATAGCAAGGACAGGAACAAAGTTGTACCACTTCTAAAAAAATGCTACATACCCGCCTATACACATACCACTTTATGAATTATGGAGTACCGCAGAAAACATGTTGCAGCTTAATAATGATGGAGCAATAATTATCATTATTTCATGAGCACTAAGATCATAATAAATTATGAGTATATATTGGTGCACTATATTCTTTCAACACAACAGAAATTAAAAGTTAAGCATTATATCAATCAGTCTGATACTGAGTATAATTGCAACTAGACCATTAATTCCTAAGTGCACATCTTGGGTTTTCAAAACAGTCAAAAAATTTAAATAAACTTGTTTTCTATTCTGCATTTTCGCAATTGCCTCAGTTCTCCATTTTACTTCCTATGTGAAAAGACAAGAAGTATATGAGAAGAACAATTGTCTCTAATTACTAAAACACTTGGAACTGTAGATTGAAAACGAATGTGTGGAGATAAGTTCAGGCTTAGGTGGGAAGGTAATACATATCCCAACCCCACCCATGCCTCTTTCCAGATAGGTGTGAGAAATCAAACCAAGAGAGAGACAGAGAGAAAGAAAGAAACAGACAAACAGACAGGTGGAGCTTGCTCCTTTGTTTACCTCAATAACAACAAAAAGCAATAGAAAGAGACAGTGGAATGGAGAGGTGAGGAGGAAACATAGATTTCTGCATCGAATACAATTTCCATCACATCTCATTTTATTCAATCTGGTGACCTTAGCTAAGTCATTCCTTGAGCCTCAGTTATTACCATGTTTAAAAAATAAAATGAAAATTGATACCTCATGAGGTTTTTCTGAGGATGAAATGAGATAATGTATATATAGGATCTACAGCAGTCCCTGGCACAGAGTAGACTCAATAAATGGTACTTATTATTTTTATAATATTACCATTACTATTATCAATATATGTTGTTGAAGTCTCTGAAGGCATACAACACTACTTTTTAGTCTCTTTGTACTTCCAAACTGCACAGTTCATAGAGTATAATGCACTAAAAAATATTCAATGCTTAATAAACTGTTGAACAATTCAACATTTTTTCAGTAGTTTCAGTAGCTCAACATGTAGTGACAAAGGAGATACAGCACTGCCTTTGTGCATGGTTATATAAAATAATGTAGCCTTCCCCGGCTCCCAAAGAGAAGGTAGGTACCCTGGACATGCTTACTGGGAACACTTCTGACATCTATCGTACAAAAAATTAGGAAAGATTTTATCTACAAAGACACCATCCTGGGATATGGAATTTTTCTCTTTTTATTTGTCCGTGGTAACCTCTTTCATAACATTCAATGTGATGTGCACAGTGATAATTTTTATATTGTACAACATTCTTACTCGGAGTATAAACTCTGTAATCAGAATTCTGTAAGTTCTTTGAGGACAAAAGTAATTCCTATTTGCCTCTGTATTTCTAGAATATAAATAAAGCCAATACATAGTAAATACTCACATGGCTGGGTGCATTTCTCTAAGCTAATAATTACTTAAAATTTACCATTTATCAGACTAAATGCTTTATACGGATTATCTCATTTAATCCTCATGAGATCCCTGTAAGGTAAGTACTGTCACCATTCTCGTTTTACAGATGAGAAAACTGAAGTAAGATGCTCAAGGTTTTACAGATTCTAAGTTTTCCAGCCAAGGTCAGGATATCAGGTTCTAAAGTCCAGGCTGCTGACCATGACTGTAATCATATCTCTTCACTTTGGGGCTTGTGTATTGTCCCTTTGAGGATGGTCTTCCCAGCCCTAAAGTTAGTGCCTCCTCTGTTACTCCGATAATTACGTCCTCTGCATTTCCTTCAGCGCATTTATCCTAACTTGTAATTATATATTCATTCACATACCTATTTTGTTTGTTTCCCCAATAAACTGCAATCCCCTAAATGGTAGGGTTAACCTGTTTTATTTGCTAACCTGTGCCCAGCACCTCATAGGCTGTTTGGTGCATAGCAAGTGCTTGAGAAACATGTTAAAAAGAGATTAAGAATCAATGCAGAAATAAGTACATGAAAGTCAAAGAAACTATTTGTTCCTTAACAACAAGAACTAGTTTTTCTGACATCTGGAATCTGGTACAGTAGGAACTTAATAAATGTTTGTTGAGTGAATGAACGTCTACCGATAAGTAGGTTATATGGAACTAGATTCTTATTCCTATATGTAAACCATTAAATTCTTTTTCTCGTTAATCCCAAAATTAACAAGCAAAACATAAATTGTGACCACAGAGTTCCCTTTTACTAGGGAACAAAGATGTGAAACAAAAATGGAAAGGATTTTGAGCATTTCTAGTTTCTCCTATATTTCCTGCACTTACCTTCTAAATTTGTTTTTAAATCCACTTTCGTCCATTCTAGTTAAGCTCATTTCTAAACTCTGCTAAAGACACAACGTCTCTCTTTTTCTCCCTGATCTCCTTCATGGAGACCTGTGGACTCAAAGTAAGATCCTATTCCCTTCCAAGACCTACAGAGTTAGGAAAGTGGGAGCAACGATGTCTTTTCACAGGCCCTCTCCTGGAATCCTAGTTCTGCAACTTAGCGTCTATCTGAGAGGTTGTAAGACAGATTCCTGAGCTCCACCCTCAGAGTTTTTGGTTTAGTTGGCCTGGGAGGGTTAGGGAGCTGAGAATTTGCATTTCGAACAAGTTTCCAGGTGATGTTAATATTAATGCTGCTGACCAGGGGTTGTATGTTGAAAACCAACAATATAGTATGTAGATATAAGTCTAGAGTTCTCAAGCCTAACCATATTTTTGAATCGCTTGAGAATTCCATGTCCAGGCTGCATTCCAGAACAATTAAATCAAAATATCTGGGTATAGATCTATTTTTTAAAGTTTTTCAGGTGTTCTAATGCATAGCCCAAGGTCGAGAATCAACGCAGTTCAGCGTTTCTCAGACTCAATGTTCATGCTGTTGACTAAGGACTGTGGTGGGCCCCTTGCTCATAAAATATGGTCAGCAGAGCAGCAGCTTGGAGCTCTCCTGGGACTTATTAGAAATGTAATGCTCTGACCCCACATCATAATTCCACTTTTGAATTTAAACTTTAACAATACACTGTGATGATTCTTAAGCATATTAAAATTTAAGAAGAATCAGAGACCATGAAAGATATAAAATCTATTAGACAAGAATAAACAGAATCCCAGATTCACCACTTAAGGTCAGGTAGAGAGTATTTCTTCAGGGTCTCTGGACTCTGATTTGGTAGCTCTCATCCAGTCATTGCACGGCCTTTTCATAAAGTGTCTGTGCAGGCATATGCATCCATATGTGACATGTGAGAGCAGACACACATTACATGCAAGGGCTCGCTTTCCCCAAGTCCTCCATCCTTGTTTACTGCTGTCTACATTTTACCCTGGATTGCACATCATATTATTCTCCTTTCTGTTCACTCAAGGTCTTCAAACTTTCTAAACAATAGAAAATTTGCAGTCCCTTTGTGGCTACATCACAGAGTACTATAATTTCCATAATTTCAGAGGAGCAGGCATCCCAGGGAATGTGGTAGTGGGTGGATGCATACATAGGGGAGGCAGATGTGCTAGATGGGATGGGTATTCCTTCCTAATTCTACTAATAAGTGAAGCACAAGAACCACCAGTCTCTTTATGCTTTTGGAACAGATGGAGAAAATGTTTAAACTGCCTCTGGTGAGTCAGAAATCCAAGTTCTATTCTGAGTTCTGTGGCTTTGGAAAGCTTATTTATCTCAGCTCCAACTAGTCAAGTTGTGGAATAACTTTGTCTTTAAAAAAAGGAGAAGTCATAGAAAGCAGCAATGCCAACAGCCAAGTTCATATTTCCTCTGTTACTCTGAGTGATAAAAATGGCTGCGCTGGCATCAGCCTTCAGCTTTAGAGAAGATGATGAAGAATAGAAACTCTAAGTATCTGTCTCTGGATCAAAAAGGTATGAAAAGGAAAAAAAAGAGAGAACAGAGTCTGTTCAGCACACAAAAGCACCCATAGCTACGTCACTGAAAAGACAGGCGATGAATAAAATAATCGAAGATTAATGGAGAAAGTTATCCTTGCGTAGCTGAAGCACCAATCAAAGAATAATAATAATAACAACTAACATTTATGTAAAATTTTGCTCTTTGTTTTATTTGGTCTTGCAATTTTATGAAAAACCTACTATGTGGTTATTCCCATTTCATAGGTAGAAAAACCAAAGGCATCAAAGGTCAGTGTCCTACTGTAAGTGTTGGAACTAGAGGATAACCATTTTTTTGTAGATTTAAATCCTGTAAGGTTTCTTGGAAACATTCTCTGCTTAAAAGATGGTAAATACTCTCCACTGGCATTAGGCCTTTGATGATGTTCACTTACAATCTTTCACTGGGGTGGCATTAATGATTTCCCCTAATCTAAGATAAATTCTATGAAGGCTCACAGTGGGAGACAAACTAAGGTTACGACTCAGTGTTTTCCAAACGTCACTCAAAATAAAAATCGCATGTATATCTGTTAAATATTTTGTTTCACTAGAAATCTCTCCTGAAGATACTGATTTAAAGCATCTTAGATAGGCCTGGGAACCATATTTTTAAGCATTGTCTTAGCTAGCTCAGGCTGCTATAATAAATTATCATAGACTGGGTGGCTTAAACAACAAACATTTATTTTTTGCAGTTCTAAAGGCTAGAAAATCCAAGATCAAGGTGCTGGCAGATCTAGTGGTCAGGTGAGGGCCCTATTCTTTGTTTGCAGATGTCCATCTTCTTCTTATGTCTTCACAGGGCAAAGAGCAAAGAAAAATGAAGCAAGCTTTCTCATGTCTCTTCTTATAAGAGCACTAATCCCATCATGAAGTCTCCATCCTCCTGATACCATCCCACTGGGGGTTAGAGTTTCAACATACGAATTTTGGAAATACACAAACATGTATTCCATAACGAGTATGTACACCCATGTTTTTCTTTTCATTAGAGAAGATTAGAAAGAATTGATCTTCTTAATGCATAAATCTACAATTGTGATTAGAATAACAATTAACTGAAAGTATGTGTCCTTTTAATATTTTTAGTGACTGCCTCTTTAATCCAGACATCCCTTCCACAGCTCTTTATCAATCCTGTTTGTTATTTTGTTTTAATAAAATGATCTGGTAATTAATGAGATGTTTTGATATAATATGATCTGTGAGTAAGGATCCTTGCTCCCTGTATGTCTGAGCTTTCTGCCCTGTCCTCATATGCTACTTGCATACAAATATGTGAGCCTAAAGTTCTGATATTTTAGTTTAAATAATCTGGCAACACTCTCTACCATTTAATGACCCTTGCTTGCTTTTAGGAAAAGAATTTCATATACATTCTAAATCTTTAAAATGGTAATTTAGCTCATTTTGAGAGTATTCCTAGCTTTCTGTTATTGATGTTTACTGCCTCAGTCCTTTTTTTAATATATGGGGTATAAATTCTAGTAGATAAATAACCAACAAGCTAGGTTGGAAAGACTGTATGGTAAACCAGATGGCAAGGTAGGGGAATCTCTGCTGTTGATCACTATGTTCACTGAGGAGGATTTATGGAGCTTGGATGGAATTGATTCAATGTATAGGCATTGAGTGAGAACATATGCAAGTTAAATGACAGCATATGTGGATCATAGGAGTTGTCAGAGGAGGGAGTGGTGATATAATAACAATTTAGAAATAATATAAAGAAGCTAGAGGCTAAATAAATCATGGTAATATAATTTAGGTTCAGTTCAGCAAGAAGAAATAACAGGAATAAAGTACAAAGCAGTAATGACAACAAAATACTAATAGCTAATATTATTCAGCATTTAACTATGTGCCACAAATTATTCTAAACACTTCATATAAAATACCTTAATTAATCTTGAAACAGGTACCCTGTTTTACAAATAAGTATTCAGCAGTAAAACCATCATATCCTGGGCCCTTCTATCTTCCAGATAAGGAAACTGAGGTAGAGAGAGTTAAATAAATTTGACAAAGGCTGAACAGCTTATAAGTACCTGAGGTAACTGGGTTCATAGGCAAATAATATGTTGAAATTCTACCTCAAGGTAGGTAACTGAACTGCATACTTCATGCCGTATCTCAGGCCCCCCAGCCTAGACCCCTACCATTGCCTTAGCAGGTCTTCTCTTATTGAAATCTGTAACTACCACCATGATTGTTAACTCCTAGCTCCCCAGTGAGACCTCTTCTGATGTCTTCAGCCTACCACCCCACAAGGGAATTCAGCCCACTGAAGAATAGAATGGGGTGATGGGAATTGTAAATCATACAAACAAACCCAGAATGAGGTAGGGTGATGCCAAATTTCTACCAAATTAATGAAATATACATAACCAGTCTTTACTCTTCAGAACCAAACAACTCCATGTCCTTCATAAATTAGAGTGATTAAATTTAATCAAAGGTAAATGACTACATGATCCCAGGCATAGCTCATCTACAGTTTTTGAATGTGTGAAGTCTTGTTGAAGAAGGCTGTTGAGCCCTTTAGGGATTACTGTCCATGTCCTAGATGCTGTTTGAAAATTAAAACAGGCCTGTTTCAAGTTGGTACATCCATGGAGAATGTGCAGATCTTGTCTAACACAGAAACTAAGCAGCTACAATTCACTTCCCACATCTAATTTGAAAAAAAACTCTAAGAATTTCGGTTATACAAAGTACCCTCCTTACTTCTACAAAATCTCCCTTGCAACCAAAAAGAAGTTCCCCATGGAAATAGTTGTAATGAAGTTTGAGCTATGATAAGATATGCACATTTATGTGGAGAAGTAAAGATTGATTGACTCTTTTACTCTATGAAGAGAACAGGGTTATTTATCGATTAGATGTTTTATAGCATCTTTCCCCTGAAAGGTTCAACTTATGCACAGTTGGGGAAAAGTTTGTCCAAGGCATATAATTTATGAGAGGAGAGGAAAGCAGGTGAGGGAAATAGCAAAAAATCATTAGGAAATATACAACTCCCTGAAAGACTAGGTGTGGGAAAATGTGCATGGCAGGGAATATGTTATCAATGAACGGACTTGGAGAAAAAAATCTGAACCCTAGTTTATCATGAACAAATAAGGGTCAAGATGCATGTACATACATGCACACACACACAAATGGGATTTTAGATATCATTAACTGAAAATATTTTTAGTTACAGTAATAAACGCCCATGGAGTCTATGACCACCAAGCAATGCTGCCAAGGAGCAGGGCCCAGATTTCCAGAGCTCAGTAACTCCAGATTCCTATTTTCCCTTCCTCCCAGCATAGGGAGATCTATAAATGAGAGGACCCCAAGCAGGGGTTTGATTCATCCCTATATACTTCTCTCAGACACTGTATTCTACTCCAAAGTTTTCTCCCATTCTGAGCCTTCAGGTTTGAGAATAAAAGTTCAGGCAGTCTTTCCAGTCTATGTCTAGTGTCCTCTCTGCCACAGTTATCCATAACTGATGAATGGATAGAGCATCAGTTATCTGTTTGAATGGGGAAGGGAGTGATAGGGAAAATAAAGAGATCAAGAAATAAAAACTAATAGGCCAAAATATTATCAATTTACACATGTGCACTAGCACAATGTAAGGGACAGTGAAAGAGAAAATCGTTGGATATATGTAACAAGCAAAGAGCTAAAGAGCTGATGAAGAAACAACTAGCTTTAGTTGAGGGATTTTTTTCCTTTCTATTCAACAATGTGCTAAAAGACAAATACCTTAAAATAGCCAAAATCTCTCAAGGGTTTATTAATCCTTATATGCAAAGAGGGAATAAATCATCTGTGACAAACATGTCACTAAACGGCTAGCAATATATTTAAAGCAGTATAATGTCTTTCCTCAATTAATTACTTGACTACAACAATGCAAAATGATTCACCGTTTTTGGCTTAGCTATCAATGTTAGGGAGAAGGCAGACTTAATTTGTCCCTTTAGTAATTATAGCCTCCATCTTTCTCATAGATAAAATAGACAAAATAAAACCCAATTATCAAGGCTACCAATAGGCTTAAATAAGAAAACACATATGAATTTACTTTGTAAACTTTAACCACTACAAAATATGGTAGTTTATGCTATGTGATCCTTTACAACATCTCCTTAACATGCACTCATTTGCTACCAGTTAAAATTCTCACCCCCATCCTCTGCCACTGCAGACTTTTCTTACCCATCCGAAATTCATGTCTGTCCTGTCTACTGTCATCAAGTGAGTGTTTTTTCCTTGATGCACCTATCATTGCCATCGGTTCCCTATGCCCATATGATAGCTCCATCTCTTTGCTGCTGATTGGCTGCTGTTACAGGTGATGGAGGCCGATGCAGATGGATTCCAGCAGTTCTCATGAGCATTTTATGTGCTTCTGCTGATTTACAACCAGTTCAGCATTCCTTTAAATGGCCATAAATTGGATTGATGTCATAAATCATATCTAGAGAAAGTGCCTGAGTACAAGCCCAGGCAGCTATGCTAATGTCTGTGAAAATAACAAAGAAACATCCTCATTCAGGCCTGACTCTACCGCATTAAAAGGCCAGATTGTAAGGAGCTGTCAGTTACTGAGAGGGGGAAAATGTAAAAGGGGGAGAAAGGTCCTGGTAGGGATTATTAATAACACAGCCAGGAAGAAAGTATAGATGTGCGTCAGTGAGAATAAACAGGGGGGAGAAGAGGGGCCATGGGAAGAGTGATAAAAGAGAGTGCTGTGTATGGAAAAGATAAATGCAAATGAAATATACTGTATGGCAATGGATTATATCAGCGGTTGATATATGGGATCGAGTATCAAACTGTTGAGCTGGCAGCCATTAATGTGATATAGTGGACTTGATATGCTGGGTGACGGCAGCCCTGGTGCAGGGAAAATAAAGAGCACACTGCAGTCTTTCAAAACAATGGTTCAAAGAAAAGACAGAAAATTATAGCATTGCAAGTTTATGAAACTAAAATTGTGTGAGATAATTATGGTTTCTGATAGGGTTCATTATTCTTTATCGGCTCTCCAATCTCATAAGGAAGAGAAGGGATCTTAAGAGGAGACTATCTGTTCTACAGGGAGGATCAGGGTGGGAGCTTTTTCATTCCACCAAGGATAGCAAAAGTGACGTGGAAGTTTTCTCTGGTGAATGAGCTCCCCCTGGACATCTTAGCCGGGGAGGTTGGCATCCCCAGAATTCCTCAATAGAACTGTTTTGAACCAGCACTCATTTTTAGAATTCCTAGGAATTTAATTTACTTTCAGAAATTGCTACTCTGGTTCATTTACTAATTCCTTCCTTGGACCTTTATTGATAGCCTACTATGTGCCAAACACAGTACTGGGATTTCAGAAATTAATGCTTGGAAGTCTTTGAAACAGTTACCTATTTCTCAGTATCTATCCCTTGGCCTCTGCATTTGGATAGTTTGTCACACAACATACAGTAGCCGGCCCAATTAAAGAAACTCCTAGGACACAATACGTAGTCAGAGGCCTTCAAACCACTCCCAGTGATTTCAAGTCCATTGCTGGCTGTCCTTCTGCTAGTTCCTAAGTCCTGACTCTGTACTCTAGCATGCAGCACCTGCTATTGGCACTGAGATTTTCACAATTGGTTGGACTTCATTTTTTGGCTTATTGAACCTTAATTTCCCACTCTGATTTGGCTTTCTTCATGTATCTTCTATAGCTGAAGGCTAGTGTGAGAGAAATCTTCAATGAACATTCCCACATCCCCATTCTCCTCATCACTACCACCATGCACAAACTGAATGCCAGCATCTCATCAGCTACCCAGCACCCAATCCATCAGGAACTGAGTATTCAGACAATTTGTTCAACTTTTTCCTTTTAATTGACCCTGAACCTATACTGCCTCTGTTTTCTTTTGTGCACATCTTCATCCTTGGCTTCCTCCTCATTTTGAGCATTCCACATGAGCAATCTCATCCATCCCTCCAAAGATCAAATTGCTTCCCAAATGGTCAATCTCCCCAAGTTCTCCATTTCTTCTTTCTTGTTCTTGAACTCTAGTCTCAAGCATCAGGCTGAACCACCTAATGAACAGGCTAACCTCCATGTCCCAAAGGCATGTCAAACTGAGCAGAGAAAAGCCTACTCTTCCTAATGTGACTTCAGTCTCTGTTTAGACTATACCCATCTTTCTAGTCACTCCAATTAAAGATTCAGAGTCATCCCCAATTCCTCCTTTTCTATAAACAGTCTCATAAAGTCAGTTAAAGAAGTTCTTCCAGTCCTACCTGAGGCATGAGTTTGAAATCTGCTCCAGATTCTCTATTTTGACAGCCATTGCCTGAGATCAAGCTTTTTGCACCATGGTACTTATCTCCCTACTTCCAATATTTTTCCCATTCCAATCCATCTGGCTCACTGCTAACCAGGCATCATTCTAAAACATGTATCTCATGGTGTCACTCCTTTGCTTAAAAACTCCATATTTATTGCATTATTTTAAAAATGTAGTAGATGCACATATAGATGTTTACCTGCTTGAAACAAAGATCATGTTACATGCAGTCATTCTATATGGCACCAACATACTTTCTAATCTCATCTCAAAACACGCATCCTCACTACAATTTACACTGCTCTCAACAGTCTGAAATACTTGCCAATCCCTAAAAACACCTTAGGGTACTAATCAGGTCAATGAAGGCAGCCCACAAAAGACACAGACTTTCCAGAGTGATTCCACAACAAATCTATTTTCCATTTCTGCAACCCCAGGAAGAGCCTTCCACAAGATTCTGAAATTGACCTAGTCTCTGCAGAAGGAGACACATGACATGCTTTTACCATGACCATTGGCATTCTTTGACCTAGAGCAACCTTAGAGCTATCAATAGGGATACTCTGTGAATCCCAGTTCAGACAGTAATCAAATTGGAAAGTTACCCATTTTAATAGTTCCCCCAAACAATATTGTATAAGAATCACTGCAGAAATTCTGAAAATACAGATTCCTATGCCACATTCCTACAAAGTACAATTCAGAGCTCTGGAATGGGACCCTTCAAATAACGTTTCTCAGATAGCTCTGAGGTTCAGCCAAGTGTAGAAATCAGTGGTTTGAATTAGCTGAATAACAAGACCAGCTTAATTAACTGGCGTTCACATTGGAGCAGAGGAATTCAAAACAATAACAAAAGTTGGCTGGGGGTGGGAGTGGTGGTGATAAGGGGATGAGGAAGAAAACTAAAGCCTCCAAAATTCTTTTTAAATCCCAGAGATGATAGCATTTTATTTTGAGGCTGATAAATAAAAGATAGCACTCCCATTTGGCTTTATGATATGGAAACATTGTTAATGAGACATTTGTAAAAGTGCCACAGATTCATCAAAGGAGCATGACTATGGTTCTTAAATTTTAAAATGTGAGTACCAAACTTCTATGTGTTCTGTCTCAGACAAATACTGCAGTCAGTGATGTGGGCACCTAGCAAACTGTTGTTTAAAACCATCGCAAATCTCACTTTATGGTTCATAGTTTTCCTGTTTTTAAATAGTATCAGTTCAAACCATTTATCCAACCCCAGTGTTTATTCTAACTTGGCAGTTGGTTAACCTGGCAGCAGGGCCACCATCATGGTGACTCAATGGCAGCAGAAGCACTGCTGAGTGTCCACGTTGTCAGGATTGGTTGCAGGAGCAGCTCTTCCGAGGCCCCCCAGTGACCACCATGGACATGTCACATTCTTTCACCTGGTTAATTTGGTAAGCACCCAGTCTTGAGTGGCATTACTTTACATGCCACTGAGAGTTCCCCAGATACAGTCATTTTTAGCATACATAAGTAGACTTTTCTGTAATTGACTTAACATTTTTTATTCTGCATTTGTTAATGGCTTGCTTTCTTTCATCAAGACATTTCTGGACTTATGTTTCTTTATTGGTAAATTAATAATAATAACCCCTTTACTTCTGCCTCTTGCTAGGGATGGCCAGAGAAACACATGTGTATCTGTGAATGAGTGAGCTAGTGAGTTACTGAATCCTGCTGAGAGGTGGCTGATGTTGCCCTGGGGTGAGGAGAAGGTGAGTTCTGTAAGACATATGACAGCAGTTCCAGCGAATAGAGGGAAGGGTAAAGCAAGAGGAAGCTTGCGGGTGCATGGCACATGGCCACACAGAAGCTGGTAAAAGGACAAAACCTTCAACATCAATGGCAGGAAGAAGAATGAGAGCAGGAGCAGAGTATATTAAACCCAGATTTTTTCTTAAGTTCAGAATCACCATCAGTGTCAGTAAGTGGGGACTGAAAAAAAGGATAGAGAAGTTGTGATGAGGAAAAGATAAAGAGGAAAAAATTAGAAAGGTGCAGTGAGAAAGAAAAAATAAAAGTATGACCACTTCTGTTGTAATTGTGTTGGCCATTGGGCAAAGGGAAGATAGGAGAAGAATTCTTTGGCTTTTGGAAATTTAGAAATATCCCTTCAAAAACTTTCTAAACCTAAATATCTTATCCTTACCAGCCTGAGGCTATAAAATTAATATGCAATTACGATGCTTGAACTCCCAGTCTGTTTAACTTTGTGAAGTCTTTGCTTTTATTAGGTTTCCCTTCCAAAACATTGTGAGGAATATGAAAATGAATGGCAAATCTGGCCTCTGATTACCCACCCACTCTCCTCCTCAGATGGCTTTCCTAAGGTGACCGCAGCTTGGCTCAAACCCCTTCACTCTTGGTATCCCTGCTCCTAGCATCTTCTCCACTTTCTCATGGTGGAAGCAGAGAAATCTGCAATTTTAAAGAGAGTTTTACAGATGGTTTGGAGATACTGAAATCCAACCTGAAGAATAAATAACTCATATCTATCATTAGGTGTATCCATGCTTTGAGTGCACATACCCATGTCTTCCTTCAATGTGCGTTAATAGTTCAAATAGCCCTGACTTACTCCTTATCTGCCTACTTAAAGCAGAAGCAAGCATTCCTCCATACCTTGACCAAAATAGCTCCAGGCATCTCTGTGCCTCAGAACCAAACTGTCCAAAGTCCCCAGGAAAAGGGAAACAGTTTGCCACCAGTGTCAACTTCAGTTGACACTCAACCTCCTCAACGCCTCAACACTTGACCTCCTCCTGAATGGTCACTTACTGCCCCAGAATTGATCTTTTAATGGGAATATTATTTTCATGTGCAACTGTACCAGCCATTGTGGTACTATCTTACCTATTTTTCCTCAAATATTATGAATATACCATATTTCACACACCTTTAATAATTCCAAGGGTAGGTAATAACTGCAAAGTAGACCAGGCGTACATATACATATACACATCCTCTCAAGAACAAGCACATCAATGTGGGATCATGTCTTTCTCAGTCTTTGACCATTTCCTAGAGCCTTTTTCTCTCTCTCTCCTCTACTGGACATCTGTCTGAGGCTGAGATCCTGACAATGATTGGGCTTCGGGTATACTCACAATGTTATCTAATTTTCCAGAATTATTTTAAATGCATTCTCTTTTATTTTCAATATTTTCCAAATTTCATAATAAATTTTATTGTTACTACAGGTTGATGAGGATTAACTGTGATGATTAAATGAGGCATATTAACAAAGGCCCTTACCATCACTTCCTATACTATTGTATAAATCTTTTACCTGAAATATTGGTTTCCCTTATTAGCTACCATTCATTTATTTAACAAATATTATTAAGCACTTACTATACACTTGGATTTTTCTCAATGCTGTGTATGTAATAATAAAACAATCAGGATTAGTACTTTCAGGCCCAGCATGGTGGCTCGGTCATAGAATCCCAACACTTTGGGAGGCTGAGAAGGGAGGATCACTGGACCCCAGGAGTTGGAGGCTGCAGTGAGCTGTGATTGTACCACAGCACTCAGTCTGGGTATCAGAGAGACACCCCATCTCTACATTTAAAAAAAAAAAGTTTACTATTTTCACAAAGCCTACATTCTAGGGGACCAAAATAAAATATTTTACAACAAAAATGTGATCATAGCACTTCCCTTCCCAAAATCTTTTAGGCCCAAACTGGTAGCTCATTTCTGTAATTCTGGCACTTTGGGAGGCCAAGCACGAATAGCCCTTGGGGCAAGAAGTTTGAGACCAGCCTGGGCCACACAGTAAGAACCCGTCTCATACCTTGTGGTGGAGTCATGTAGTATCTAAAGATACTACAAATATGCTAGGCCATCATCGTATGCCAACATGAATCTGCTTCTCCCCTCTATGGATAGGTGAGAAATGAAAAATGTCAAGGGAACAATGCAAGGTTACTCATACAGTCCTTTCCAAGTAAAGTAAAACTTTTTATTCAGTAAAACCGAATGCAAGATATAGCATGGAGGTCTATTTTCTAATTTTCCAACCCAGATGATGAATTGTACACAGAATTTTACCTCTTTTCCTATAAAAATCCCATCAAATAGGAATGAAGAAATGTATACAAAAAAGAAGAAAATCCAAACATTGTTGGAAAATTCAAATGAGTATAATTGTTGAATTTGAAAGTTCAAAGACTTTCTGAAAGATAAGAGACAACATGATTTTAATTTCGGTGCTAGCAAAAACAGACCCAGGAGAGAACAGCAGCTGGGGAGGGATCTATCATTCTTCCTAGGACCTCCAAGGAACTCCAAAGAAGAATCATTTGCAAGCTTTTGCTTCACCGATCTTGGCTTGGCTACAGCATTAGACTTTCAGCTCTAAACGAAATATGTATTTTAACCATGGAAGTAGAGGGTAGAATCCAGCAAGGAGAGCAAAGCAAAGCCCCACATAACTTGGAACTTGTACTTAAGTATATATATATATAAAAGAGAGTAATAAAGACACAAAAAGAAAAAAACAAACAAACAATATTGCCCTGTATGTCTTCAAATTTTATAGGAATAAATTCATATTGTATCCAGCCATGATTGACCTTTTTCACTCAATTTTTTGTTTCAAATGCCCATTTTGATACACTATATTTCAGAATAATCATCTCAAATCTTCGTCAAGATGTCTGCCTCTGGTCTATCATAATTTTGTTTTTGTAAACTGACATGCATATTAAATGTTTATAACCATGCCTAGTACATAGTTAATACTCAATAAAAGTTATGTGTTATTACTATTTTTCACTATTTGTTATAACTTACTTGTATGAATATACCACCATTTATATATTCATTTTCCTTTTGGTAAACTTTTAAATGTTATTCAATATTTTACTTGTTAGAAAAAATTACAATGAACACACTTGTACATTTTTTGTGTGTATATGTGTGTGAGTATCTTATACCTGGAAGTGAATTATTTTATTGAAGACTGTGATACACTGCTACAGTAATGACTCTAAACAAATCACACCTCTCTGTGACCAAATGTATTATTTCTGCCCATATTGACCCGTCTTGTCCATGTGACTTTCACGATATTGATTTTTCCTAACCATGAACATGGAATGTTTTTCCATCAGTTTGTGTCCTCTCTTATTTCCTTCAGCAGTGGTTTGTAGTTCTCATTGAAGAGGTCCTTTATGTCCTTTGTTAGTTGTATTCCTAGGTATTTTATTCTCTTTGCAGCAATTGTGAATGAGAGTTTGCTCATAATTTGGCTCTTATTGGTGTATAGTAGTGCTTGTGATTTTTGCACATTGATACTGTATTTTGAGACTTTGCTGAAGTTGCTTATCATCTTAAGGAGATTTTGGACTAAGACGATGGAGTATTCTAAATATACAATCATGTCGTCTGCAAAGAGACAATTTGACTTCCTCTTTTCCTAAATGTATCCCCCTTATTTCTTTTTCTTGCCTGATTGTTCTGACTAGAACTTCCAATACTATGTTGAATAGGAATGGTGAGAGAGGGCACCCTTGTCTAGTGCCATATTTCAAAGGGAATGCTTCCAGCTTTTGCCCATTCAGATTGATATTGGCTATGGGTTTGTTGTAGGTAGCTTTTATCATTTTGAGATACATTCCATTGATACCTAGTTTATTGAGAGTTTTTAGCATAAAGGGCTGTTGAATTTTGTTGAAGGTCTTCTCTGCGTCCATTGAGATAAACATGCGGTTTTTGTCTTTGGTTCTGTTTATGTGATAGATATCACCACCAAGTCCACAGAAATACAAACTACCATCAGAGATTACTACAGACAACTCTATGCACATAAACCAGTAAATCTAGAAGAAATGGATAAATTCCTGAAAATTTACACCCTCCTGAGACTAAACCAGGAAGAAGTTGATTCCCTGAGTAGATCAATAACAAGGTCTGAAGTTGAAGCAGCAATTAATAGCCTACCAAGCAAAAGAAGTCCAGGTCCAGATGGGTTCACAGCTGAATTCTACCAGATGTACAAAGAGGAGTTGATAGCGTTCCTTCTGAAACTATTCAAAATAATACAAAAAGAGGGAATCCTCCCTAACTCATTTTATGAGATCAACTTCATCCTGATATCAAAACCTGGCAGAGACACAACTAAAAAAGAAAATTTCAGGCCAATATCCATGATGAACATTGACACAAAAATCTTCAATAAAATACTGGCAAACCAAATGCAACAGCACCTCAAAAAACTTATCCATCACGATCAAGTAGGCTTCATCATGGGAATGCATGGCTGGTTCAACACATGCAAATCTATAAACATAATCTATCACAAAAAACATTGTTTTAAAGAATATATGCTAACAGCGAAGAAAGCTTATGATAAGCATCATGTGAAACATTTTAGATTTTTTTCCCAAGTTTAAGTTATAGTTAATATATAAATATAATTATACATAAATATTTCTAATGTGAGTTAAAAATTTGCTACCTTCTTATCTATATACAACTTCCTGACCAAGTTTTCTGTCTCATTTTTAAAAATCATTCTCAAGTAATGTTTTTTAACTTCCCATTTCCCATTAATGTTTTTCAACTTCCCACTTCCCATTTCCTTCTTGACTAATTTTTTTTTAAACACAAATCAACTCATACAAGTCCTTGGATGAACTTTTCTCAGGCTCCCCATTTCTTGTGTGCTTATAATGACCTGTTGTTGATTCTTTTACTCAGACTCTGCTTTGCACCACACCTGCAGGCTTGACAAAATGATTTCTAAGTTCCTTTACATAAGCTGTTCTCTCTAAGTGGACTCTTCTTTCTCTGTTATTTAGATATCACCTACTTCTTCAAGAATCAGCTTAGACTCCACGTGTGTAAGAAGCTTTTTTGCTCCTCCTCTAGTCTTCCATTACCTTCTACCAATGCCTCTATCATAGCATGTAGGCTGTTTCATTATTGCCTATTATTTTTTTCCCTAGCTTAGTATTCCTACGGCTCCCTGGAAGATGGGGGTCTCCACTTTGTAATACTTTATCTTGAGATGTTAGTATAGTACCTGGCATACAGTAGCCATTCAAATATAATGAATGAATACTGGACATCTTATAGGCATTTTTCTCTATATTACAAGAAAAATATGTAAGTTTAACATTATAAATGATTCCAGATGGCATTTTATATACTTTTTAGCTTTATGTAAAATTTTTAAAAGTTTGTATAAATTACAGCCAATATGTAACCAATGACAAACATATTAATTGTGTTTTTGTTTAATCTCCTAACAAAGTTGAGCAGTCTTTATATCTACATCTATATATTCATGTGTATATCTAGAAGAAAACTGAATCCAAGATAAATAAAAGATTCAGATTTCCACAAGCTCAGAGTTTGTCAGCTGTCAATGAAACCCACTGCACATGGTATACAGGAATGCTATTTATTTTTGCCTATTGACTAATTTCCAGCAACATTGTTGAATTCTTTGCTTAATCATAATAGATTGAAAAAGATCTTCTAGCATTGTCTATGTACTTAGTGATATTATCTTTAGAAAATAAGGATTCAATTATTCTGTTCAAAATCTTATCATTTGTATGTGTTATTTCTTGCCTCTTTACAAAGACTAGGACCTGTAATATTGTGTTGAATAAGAGGAATAACATCAAGTATCTTTAAGATCTTTCTCACTTTACAAATATGCTCCTCTATTTCATGTGGCGCATACTCCTTGTAGGTTGTTGATAGAGAACTTTATGAAAGTAAGGAAGGTTTCTTCTAATTAGTTGGCCTAAATGTTGTATTACGAATGAGTGTTAAACTAAGTTGGATGATTTTCCATGAATCTATTGATAAAATAATATTTTTTGGTTTTAGTCAGTGCTGTTCATGTGAAATTGTCCTTGCATTTCTGAGAAAAATACTATTTGGCAGCTTCTTCATTCAGTTTTGCTTAATTCCCAAAATGCATTGTAAAATATTCTCCATTTAAATTTTCTTTGTAAAAGTGAACATAAGATAGGTGATACTGTCACTAAAAGTTTGGCAAACACTAGCCAGTGGAACTGTATTAGTCTGGGGTCATATTGTTAATATATTTTGACAAATGAATAATGATTAGAAGTTTATTCTAGCTTTTAATTGCTTTATAAATTAATAACTGGTGCTTCTAAAATTATCTATATTTTCTATGTTTTAAAATTTGTGGCTAAAGAGTACATATTATTTTCTTATTATTTTAACTTCTATATACATTTTGCCATATGCTTTTTAAAATTCCTAATATTATTAGTATTTTCTCTCTTTTTTTCATTTTAGATATTGTCAGTTGACTATTTCACTTATTTTATAAAATAACCACACTTAGATCTTGATGACTACATTTAAAATAAATAGTGATATTTCAACAATCTTGACTCTTATTTCTATTTTTTTCTTTTGTAATGCTTGTTTCAGATTTAATTTGCTATTATACCTTATAGACACTCAGATGTGCTTGACACAAAATAAAGTGAACATATCTTAAGTTTACAATTTGATGCATTTTCACATATGTATGTAACCGTGAACGATTATCGTAATCAAGATATTGAACATTTCTGTCATCCTAAGAGGCTCCTCATACCCTTTTGTAATTCAACTGTCACTTTTTCCCAATATTGCCTGATCTCCCAGATAACCACAACTATGCATCCCATCAATATGGATTATTTTTCATCTCTAAAATTTTATCTAAGTAAAAACAGAGTTTTTTATTTTTTGGCCTGGCTTCTTTCACTGAGCATATTTCTTTTGAAATTCATCTATGCTGAGACATGTGTCTATAGCTTGTTCTTCTTACTGCTGAGTATTATTTTGATTTATTTTGATTTAACAGATTATACAACACTTTGTTAATCCATTCAAATTTGAAAAACTTTGAGTTGCCTCCAGTTTTTCTCTATTACAAATAAAACTGTCATAAAGAATAGTGTGTATAGGTATGTGTTTTGCCTAAATATCTAGAAACATAATGGCTATTTCACATGATATAGCCACGCTTAATTTTTTACAAAAATGCCAAACTGTTTTCCAAAATAGTTGTATTATTTTATATTTCCACAAGCAGTTTATTAGAATTCCAGTTGTTGCAATTTCTTGTCAGCACTTGGTAGGAAGAGCCTTTTAAATTTTATCTGTTTTAGAAGGTGGTATAGTTATCTCATAATGGTTTTAATTTGCACTGATCTAATTACTAATTAAGCCTCTTCTCATCTATTTATTGTTTTAATCCGTATTTTTTTGGTGGAGTGTCTATTCAAATACTTTTCCAGTTTGTTGTTTGTCATATTGGATTGCAATCATTCTTTAAATATCATAGACACAAATCCTTTCTTAAAGTTTTACAGATATGTTTTCACAATATATAGTTATTATTTATAAATTCTTAACTATCTTTTGAAAAGCATTTTCTATTTTGGTGAAAGACAATGTATTATGTTTTTACAGTTTATTTTTTCTTATCTCATACTCAAAAATTTTTGCCTAACTCACAGTCATTAAGGTTGCTCCTATATTTTCTTTTAGAAATTACAGAATTTTAGATCTTATATTTAGATCCATCATCCATATTAAGTATTGTAGTACAAGAGTCAAAAACTTTTTTTTTCATTTGGATATCCAACACCATGTCTTGAAAGATTGTCCTTTACTCATTAAATTGACATAGCACCATTCTCAAAATCAAATGACATTATGTGTGAGAATCTCTTTTCAAGGGTTTTTGTTCTCCTATGACCTAAGTATGTCTTTATGCCCATGCTGTGATGTGGAGATAGATATAACATTATATTAAGTTTTGAATAAAATACTCTTCCAAATTTCTTCATAATTTTAAATATTGTTTTTAATATTATAGGTCTTTGGCTTTTTCATAGAACTTTTAGAATTTGTCAATTTCTACAAAATAAAACAATTTCTAGGACTTTAATCAGTTTTGAATTGAATATATAGTTAGAGTTTGAGAGAACTGACATCTTGACAATATTAAGCATTCCATACCATGATCATGGTAGCTCTCTCAATTTGTGCCATTTTATTTTTCTCAGCAATACAAGCACTCTTTGACTTACAATGGGGTCATTTGTTAATACATTTTGATAAATGAATAATTATAAGTTTATTCTAGCTTTTAATTGATTTATAAATTAGTAACTGGCACTTCTGAAAATTATCTGTATTTCCTATGTTTTAAAAATTATTACTAAAGAGTAAATTTAAAAATTGTTTTAACTTCTATATACAATGAGGTCAGGTATGAATAAATTCATCATAAATTGAGAATTGTAATAAATGTGTATTCCTTTTGTACACTGTAAGGGTGAAAAATCCTAAGTTAAATGATCATAAGTCAGAAACTATATTTTATAGTTCTTAAATGGAGAATTTTGTATTCTGTTAAAGTAATCCATATTTCATATTTTAATATTTAAATATAATTATTTTTCAATTTTGACTTCCGTTTATTGCTAGTCTATATGCAATCATTGCTTGTATTATAATCTTTATCCTGCAACATTAATTCTACAAGTTTTTTAATCTGCTTCTTAGAATTTTGTACACAAAGAATTATGTTGTCTGCAACTAAAGAGAATTTCACCTAAGTCTAGATTTATCTTATTTTGTTTTCTTTTTATTTTTGCTGTCTTTTTGAACTAGCTTCAACTTCCAGTTCAATGTTTAATAGAAGTGGAAAGAAACGTTCTGTTTTCTCTGATCTTAGAAAGAACACATTTAGCTTTCACCGTTAAGTATGATGCTAGCTGCAAGTTTTAAAACATGCTTTTTAACAGGTTGAGAAAGTTCACTTCTGTCGTATATTTGCAGTGAATTTTTAGTAAAAGAATTGATGTTTAATTTTATTAAATGATTTATCTATACCTATTACAATGCTCATATGGTTTTTCCTTTTTTATCATTTAATGTAGTGAATATTGGTTTATTTCAGAATGCCAAACTAACCTTACATTCCAGGTGTAAACCAAGGTGTATTACCTTCATATATTTTGTTAATGAAATTTGCTAAAAGTTTGTTAAGAATATTTTTGTGGCCAGGTGCGGTGGACTCATTTATTCTGTTGTTATTGTTGCATTTGCTTGTGGGGTCTTAGTCATAAATTCTTTGCCCAGGCCAATGTCCAAAAAAAATTTTCCTAGGTTTGCTTCTGGAAATTTTATGGCTTCAGACCTAACACTTAAGTTTTTAATCCACCTTGAGTTAATTTTTGTGTATGCTGAAAGATAGAAATCCAGTTCCATTCTTCTGCATGTGGCTATCAAATTTTCCCAGCACTATTCATTAAATAGGGTGTCTTTTTCTCAGGACATGTTTTTGTCAACTTTGTGAAAGATCAGATGGTTGTAGATGTGTGGCTTTATTTCTGCATGCTCTGTTCTGTTCTATCATTCTATGCATGTACTTTTATACAAGTAGTATGCTGTTTTGGTTAGTATAGCCTTGTAATGTGATTTGAAATTGGGTAATGTGATGCCTCCAGATTTGTTCTTTTTGCTTAGGATTGCATTGGACATTCAGGCTTGTTTTTGGTTCCATATTTGTTTTCAGATTGTTTTTTCTAGTTACATGAAAAATGGCATTGGTATTTTGATAGGAAGTCCATTGAATCTGTAGATTGCTTTGGGCAGCATGGTTATTTTCACAATATTGATTTTTTCTAATTCATAAGCATTGGATTTTTTTTTCATTTATTTGTGTCATCTATGATTTCTTCTAATAGTATTTTATAGTGCTCCTGTACAGATGTTTCACCTTCTTAGTTGAGTCTATTCCTGGGGTTTTGTTTTGCTTTGTAACTATTGTATATAGAATCAAGTTTTCGATTTCACTTTCAAGTTGGTACTTATTGCTATATAACAGTGTTACTGTTTTGTGTACAATGACTGCATGAGACTTCACTGAGTTCATTTACCAAATCTAGGGGTCTTTTCAAGGATCCTTAGGGTTTGTGGCATTACATAATCAATAGATGAAATAGTTTGACTTCCTCTTTTCCACTCTGATGCTCTTTATTCCTCTTGCTTGATTGCTTTGGCTAGGACTTCTAGTACTCTGCTAAATAGAAGCAGTGAAAGTGAGCATTCTTGTCTTGTTCTGGTTCTGAACAGGAAGGCTTTCAACTTTTCCCCACTCAGTGTAATCCTGGCTGTCGTTTTGTCATATATGGCTTTTATTTATTTTTAGATACGGTCTTTCTATGCCTAGTTGGTTGAGGATTTTTATCATGATAGAATGCTGAATTTTATCAAATATTTTCTGTGTTTATTGAGATGATCATATGTTTTTTCTTGTTAATCCTGTTTATGTGGTGAATCATATTTATTGACTTGCATGTGTTGAACCATCCTTGCATCACTGGAATGAAACCCAGTGGATCATGGTGAATTATCTTTTTCATGTGCCTGTTAGATTCAGTTTGCCAGTATTTTATTGAAGACTCTTGCATTTATATTTGCCATGGATATTGGCCTGTATTTTCCTTTTTTCGGTGAGTTCTTTCCTGGCTTTGGTATCAAGGTGATACTGGATTCACAGAATGAGTTAGTGAGGATTTTCTTCTTGATCTTTTGGAAGAGTTTCAGTAGAATTAGTACCAGTTCTTCTTTCAGCATCTGGTAGAATTTGGCTGTGAATCCATTTGGTTCTGGCCTTTTATTACTATTATTTTCTTCTGTATAACAGGGCTTTTCCCTACCTTTGGCTTCTTTGAATATTTTCTGTATCACTGGTTTAATACAACTTTATTTTGACATGCGTTGGTATAGATTTCTTCTAATTGTAGTTCACTGGGTTTCTTGGTTTTGTGGTTTTAGAATATTATCAAATAAGGAAAATTGTGGTAATATCTTAAAATATCTTTAACTTTTTCTCTCCTGTGTTTTTGAAACTCCAATGACACATATATTGTTTGATATTTTCTCACAATTTATTGCCATATTGTTTCTTTTTGCCATGTTTTCAAGATCACTAATATTTTATTCCAGAGTGTTTAATCTGCTCAGTGTATTTTTCATTTTATATAGTCTATTTTTTGCTAGCAGCTTGATTTGATTCCTTTTTATATCTTCCATATCTCTCTTTAACAAGCTCATGTTTTTCTCATCACTGTGAGCATAGTATAGTATATATTTATAATCTGTTTGTAATGTTCTTTTCTGCGAATTCTCCAATGTCTGTTATTTCTTGTTCTAGTTCTAATGATTGATTTTTCTCCTCATTATGGTTTGGATTTCTATGCTTCTTTTCATACCGGGTTATTTTTTATTTGATGTCAGTCTTTCTCAATTTTATATTTTGAATACTAAATTTCTTAATTTCTTTAAATAATTTTGGGCTTTGTTCTATTATGCAGGTAGATTACTTTGAAACATTTTGCTTCTTTTAAGTCTTGTTTTTAAGATTTTTTAGGTGAGTTTAGACAGCCTTTATACTAGGCACTGACTAACAAGAACTCTGACTAATAAGAACATCGAATCATCCTGGTCCTGTGTAAGGATTGTTCCACAGGCTTCTTTCTAATTGGAATTTGCCCAGCTGTGTTAATTTCCCCACCTATGTGCACTCATCAGTACTCATTTGAAGACTCTGGGGGAATCCTATGCAGATCTCTAGAGTTCTGTTTTTCTGTGCAGTTTTCTTTTTCCTAGTACTCTTTTCTGTGAATTTTCATCATCTTGGCTCCAAATGCCTGAATTCAATCCTGTTAATCACTTGGAATGAATTTATTTTCTTCTTCCTGCTCTGCATCCTGGAAACGCGCTTCAAGCATTGAGTTGGGGTAATGATACAGCTAACATTATTTGTTTCTTTTTCCTCATATCTCACTGTCTTGTCTGCCTATATTCTAATGTTTGAAAATTATTGCTTTATATATTTTGTTCAGTTTTATAGTTATTTTGCATAACAGGTTAAATACAGTTCTTATTTCCATGTTCTGAAGCAAAAGTCTCAAACTTTATTATTCTTTTTATCATTGTCTTCTGATAAATGGATTTAAGGCTATCTATGTCATCTAAAATAAAGTTTTATCCTGCAAATCTGTTCTTTATGTCTAAATATTTTGTTATTTTGATTAGAATTTTTGATTTAATTCATAAGTTATTAAAAGTATACCTTTGGATTCTAACCTTATTGAATTTTACCGACCAACTTTAATTACTATTTCTAATTATAATGCTTTCTTTTTAGATAATTTGGTGAGCAAAATTTTAGTTTTTGCCATTCATTACGTTTTCTTATGACCTAATATGTGGTCAGTTTTATATGTGCTTTAAAATAATACTTATTCTTTGTTTTATGCAGGTTCTTTATAAAAATCAATTGCACTAGGCTTATTAATTTTTGCACAATTTTTCTGTATCTTGACTAATTTTCTCTTTTATTATTCCTCTTATTCTGAATTAGGTGGTAAACGTTTACACTATAGGAAATCTGTCACTCCTTGAAATTCTTTGCTTTTTTGCTTCATATATTTTAAGCCTATTTTTAGAGATATGAAATTCATGATCATTATGTACTGTAATTATTCTATTTATAATTAAGCATAATTATTTTATTTGCATATATGACTTCCTGACATTAACAAATTTCTATACTTTCTAAAATACAGCATTTTGCAAATAAACTAGGGTTAAAAAATAAATAGCGCTCATACTCCATTTATATTTAACTTTATCATGTGATCAGAAAGAATGAAATTTGTAAATAGGAATGCAATAAAAATGCACATGAGAATAAAATAAAATTTTAACTATTAAAATTCTTTCATAAGAATAAAAATATTCTACTGATATAGTCATGTGCTCTATAATGACATTTTGATCAAGAATGGTCGGCATATACAACAGTGGTCTTATAAGATTGTAATACTGTATTTTTACTATGATGTTGATACAAGGAGAAAATCTCCTAACAATGCATTTCTCAAAACATATACCCATCATTAAGTGACATACACGTGTACTAGATATCATTGGTTCTAAATTGTTATTCTTGATTAGTCCACAAAAGGCCAAGTCCACCCTTAGATGGTAATTTCATCGGTCAAAATGGGAACAAGGGACGTAACTGATCTGCCAAAATAATTTTTAAAATCCACTTCAAAAACTAAAAAATCCTAAAGGAACTGCATAGATTCATGGATTAAGCCATTAAAAGTTAAAGAGTGTAGACTAACTAGAGACTCTAATTTTGCTAATGTGTATCTCTTTGAATTTCATAAAGAACAATTTAACTAGGTGGTTTTGTCATTATTAATGACTAATAATTCTAATTATTAATAATAACCTGTACATACATTTTGGCTAATTTTATTAGTTTATTCATCTATTTTGTTACTAATTGTTACAGTATATTACATAATGATGCTATTAAACATTGCAAACACTTTATGATTTTAAGTTTCTGATGTTAATATGATAATAACTTTATAGTATATATCAATTTTAATTTTTATAGAAAATATCAACGTGGCTCCATGATTTTTCTTTTATACATACTATATTTTCCCTGAAATGCGAGGATTTATTTTCCTTTAGACATTTTATGGTTGTCCCTCCTTTTCAGTTTTAACTATTTAACCATTTAGAATTAATCTTTTCCCCAAATACATCTAACTTTCAGTATTGACTTCATATAAATTGTTTCACATTCTATATATCAATGTGATCAGATCTATTTTTCTGCTTTCTTTGTGATACTATTTGTCAGTTTTTATGCACATTAATTTTAATGACTCTGGCATTCTAATACCATCTCAATATTAACCAATACAAACCACCTCTCACTAGTCTTTTCTTTTCAGAATTTACAGAATCCTATAATCAATAATTTTCAAGATGATCTTTAACACATTTTTAACTGTTCAAAAATATGCATTGATATTTTGAATGGAATTATATAATTTTATAAATTGTATTATATGGAGAGTTAATATTCTTAGTATTTAATCTTGGTATTTGCCTCCCTATATTCATTATTTTGGTAGTTTTTTTGCACTTATCTTACATCTCTCATTAGGCCTATTTATATTTATTATTGCTTATTATTAATGTGGACATATAAATTGCTATTCAAACCATCAAAATTTAATAGTGAAAGGAAACACTATTAATAATTAGAATAATTACTCTTAAATATCAGGCATAAATTTGAATCTTATAACTATTATTAACATGTTTATTTTTCTACCTTATGTTCTAACAGGTTAATGTAACTAAGAAAGGAAATTATGTACATATATTTTTTACATAAGCAAACCTCTCTATTTCTATTGTGCAATAATTCATAGTGAATGCTCTTAGTTTTTCAAATTGTCAAACATGTTACTTATATATAATGACATTTTTGAAATCATCTCTTAAAAATTACATCATTAATTTATTTTTCTTTACATATTGCATAGTACAGAACTTCCATAAAATTATTAAATACTGGTAGTGAAAAAGGGTATTTTTTGTTGTTGTTCCCTGGGTTATTGGAACCATCACTAGCACAATATCATTTTGACAATAATCGTAGTTGTTTCATGTTAAGGATGTATCCTTCCAATATTTTTGTAAATAATTCTTTAATCAAAATAATAGAAATAAAGAATATGGAAAATTATATATGTAGTTCAATGGAATTTCACATTCATGTAATCAGCACCAGAACACGATAGAGGATATATCCAACACTCTAAAAGTACTATGGTACCTTCATAAAGTTACTATACTCTCCTACAAAAGAAACAAATACAGTTGTCCCTAGGTATCCATGAGGGATTGCTTCCAGAACATCCCCACGACCCCTACTCCTGCATTTACCGAAATCAGCTGATGCTCAAGTCACTTATGTAAAATGGTGTCCTATTTTCATTTAAGTGACACACCCCCCCCATATGCCTTGAATCATCTCTGGATTATCAAGGCAATGCCTAATACAATGTAAGCCCTATATAAATAGGTATTATATTGCATTGTTTAGGGAATAATGACAGGAAAGAGTCTGTACATGTTCAGTACAGATGCAACCATCCTCCTTTTAATATGAATTGATTTTGATTATGGGTTTGTGAACATGTGAGAATGAAAACAAAGTATAAATTTTTTGCATATACAAAATGAATATGTTAATCCCAATAGAGAGAATTCTCCAGGAGGGGCAGCAGATATATTAAACAAACAGAAAAAATGATTGGACTAGTGGACCTTAGCCACCCTCTCTTGTAGGCTACAATGAATGCTCGCACAGTGGACACATGAACATCATAGCCATGCAACTTATGCATGAAGGCCATAAATGGGCCCAATAGCTGTACTCCCACTACCATCAAAGGTGATCTAGCTACTGCCATGGCTCAGAATTCAACCTGCCTGCAAGATAAGTCAATATGGAATCACTAATATGACCAATCTATATAGAAAATACAACCAGCTACTCAGTGGCAAGTTGAGTTAATAGGACCCCTTCTATCTTGGAAGACAAGTGATTTTGTTCAGTAAGAATAGATGCTGTTGTGAGTTTGTCTTTTATGACCACTGAGTCTCAGTCAGCACCACTTTTGAAGGGTTGTCTTTGAATCCAACTTAATAGTATGCCAGCCAAGAGAGTCACTACACACAGAAAGGTGCCGGAGTGGGCACATGCTCATGGGATCCTCTGACAGTTTCATATGCCATAAGATTCATAGAGCAATGGAGCAATCCTGCACACATAGCTGAAGCACCTGTTTTCAAGACATTACTTGGTAAGGATAAGGTGCCATACTACAGGATACAGTGTGAAGTTTAAATTAATGACTTTTGTATTGGGCTTTGTCCCTAACAGATGGAATACATGGGCCTTGAAACTAATAGATGGAAGCTAGACTGATCCTGCTTTTCATGACTTCTAAGTATCTACTTAGAGAATTTGTGCTGACCATTTCCACTGCTTTGGGATCTGTAAACTTGAAGGTCCTGATTCCCAAAGGAAGGACACTTCCACCAGGGAGAAATAGCAAGAGTCATTTAAACTATAAACTGAAGCTACTTCCTGGATGCTTTGTGTTCAGCAATTTGGAGACTCATCAATAAAGGCCTTGCCCTTTTACCAAATCTGATGAGTAATCTAAGTTTCAGTACTCTATTGATACTGTATCATTGTTTAAGTTCTCTGTCTACCCAGTTCTGCTTCCTTCCCTTCCCATCAATATAGAATAAGACATGTGTGCTAATTTCTACCACAGAGTCTGCTTTTCAGGAAATTCAACCTGCAAATCATATAAATTTTAAAATCAGGTTGTCAGTTTTCCTCACTAATTTACTTTGTTGTTTCTATTAGTATTGCACTGAGTCTACAATTTGGGGAGAACTGACATAAAAGATGGGCTCTTTTAAGTCTTGAATATGATATATCCACTTATTTTATAGGACTTCATTTTTTTCTCCTAATAAAATTTCGTAAATCTTTTTGTCGAATCCTATCCATTTCACAAGATTTATTTCTAATACTCGATTTCTTTTAAAATTTATTTCTAATACTTGATTTCTTTTAAAATTGTCAAGGGTACTTCAGAAAATTAATTTTTGTTTGTAGAAATAAAAATGTTTCTATATTGATTGTGAAACACTGATGTTGCTTTCACTAATTAAATCTAATAGTTTACAGATAGTATTGGAATTTCTATGTGTATTTCTTCCATTACATTCCTTTTAAATTTATATAGGATACACTGATATATTTATTAATATTTATTTTAAATTAGTAGGTTTCACTAATTTAGTTTTTCTAGATATTTGCTAACTTCATCTATAGTATCAAATGTATCAGCTTAAGTTGTTCTAAAGCTATGCTTATTTTTAATATCTGTAACATCTGTGGTGATGTCCTCTTTTTCATATCGGAATCTGAAATGTGTCATCTCTTTTTATTTTTATTCTTACTACAGTTTACCAATTTTGTTATTCTTTCTAAAGAAATAAATTTTAACTTTCATTCTATGTACTTTACATTATCATAAAATCATCTAATACTTATTTGATTTTCTGATTATCATTTACTTTTTCCTATAATTTTGGTGATTTCTTTATAGTCTTTTTAATCTACTTGAAATAAGTCGTTTTTAATTTCTTTAGAGTTTGTTTTCTAATAGATATTTAAGACTCAAACTTCCCTCTAAGTAAAGCTTTGGCTGTATCTCAAAAATTTTATGTCTTCTTTCTACTATCATTTAAGGATCAACATATTTTCAAATTTCCAATATGGTTTATTCTTTGAGCTGTATGTATTTTAAAAATACACATTTTAGCATCTTTACCATCTTTGCATTATTTATTTCTAGTTTAGTTGGATTAAGTTCAAAGAACCTATTAGGAAATAAGTTTCAATTTTGAAATTTTTAAAATAATCTTTTGTAGCTTAACAGTTACAATCAGATTTTTAAAAATGTTCCATATTGATTGAAACACACACACACAAGAACACACACACATATATTCCTTCATATATGTAATTTGCAATTCCACCCATTAAATTATGTTTTTCAGCTCTATATGCTTAATTTGTATTTGCTTTGCTATCAGTTATGGAAATAGTACTGTTGCATTCTTAATTGAACATTTATTTTTTATTTCTGTCACATTTATTAATATATTTTAAAATTGTGTAATTAATGCATACAATTTATCATTTTTATTTTTCTGCTAATCGACCTCATTATTTTGAAGTCAATTCTTATTACCAGCCATATTTAGTGACTTCTTATCTAACATTAATATGACTACTCTTGCCTTCTTTTGATTATTATTTGTAGTGTACAGATTCTTCATCATTTTTTAATCTGTGAAATACAGTGTTTTTACTTGTATGTTTATATTGGTTACCATGTGTTTGGATTTTACATTGTTATCCATACATAGTTCTTTTGTTTTGAAATTGATTATTTAATACACTTACACTTTATATAATTACTGATTTATCTGTATCTACCATCTTACCATTTATTTTTTATTCAACTTATCATGTTTTTATTCCCTTTTCTCTAATTAGTTCTTTCTTTTGTATATATATTATATGATATGCTATTTCTATTCTAACTTACATTTAACATATTAATCACACATTTTAATCATTCCTTTGGTAATCACCTTGAAGCAGCACTGTCAAATAGAAATATAAGGTAAGCCACCTTTGCCAGGTGTGGTGGCTCATGCATATAATTCCAGCACTTTGGGAGGCTGAGGCAGGAGGATTGTTTGAGCCCAGGTGTTTGAGATCAGCCTGAGGAACATGGCTAAACCCTGTCTCTACTGTGTGTCTGTAGTCCCAGCTACTCAGAAGGCTAAACTGGGAGTATCTCTTAAGCACAGGATGTTGAGGCTACAGTGAGCCATGATAGCACCACTGTACTCCAGCCTGAGTGACAGAAGTAGATCATCTCAAAAAAAAAAAAAAAAAGTGTACAGATTCTTTTTTGAAAAGAAAAAAAAATGAGGCAAGTCATCTATGTAATTTAAAATTTTCTAATAATCACATTAAAAAAGTAAAGGAAAAAAATAAATTTTACCAATAAATTTTATTTAACACAATACTCCTAAAATACTATTTCAGTGACTTATAATCAGTATAAAATCATTAATAAGATATTTTACATTATTTTACACTTAAAGCACATCCCAATTTGGTCTAGTCATATTTCAACAGTTGTACATTGTTAGTTGCTAGTATACCGGTAAGCATAAGTACTCACCAGTCATACACAACTAGTGGTTAGTATATCAGACTAATTGTGTATGACCTAGTGATTTCAAAATGCAACCTTGATTTATCATCCTCTAACATAGCATATTTACTACCTTCCAGAAAATAATAAAAACTCAAAAATACAACTTGCCTGCTTTTTCTGTTACTGTTTCCATGCCTTTCATTACAGTATATATTTAAGCACCTTAAAAATATCATGATAATGATTTCTTCCCATCAATATTTAGTCATATTTGCCTGCATATTTGCCATTTAATTTTTGCTCATTTCTTCCTGTCTTATAGTGGTTTGTTTGCTTACATATTCTTACTGCCTGAACTTCTTTTGTATTTCTTTTATGATGGGTTCATGGGTGGAAAATTATCTCACATATTTCTTCTTCTTCCTTGGAAATGTCTTTATTTGGCCTTCTATCTTGAAGGATAATTTTGCTAGGTCTAAAATTCTAAGTTGGTACACATTTAATTTTATCATCTTTGAGTTGCCATTCCACTGTCTTTAGCTTCTATTATAAGTATTTAGATGTCATTAATCCATTTGATTGTTTTTCCTTTCAAGTTAATGCTTCCTTTTTAATCTAACTATTAAGATTTTTTTTGTCATCAGTTTTCAAAAGTTTTGTTATGAGGTTTCTATGTATTCCTCCTTGTATATTTCCTGCCTGCCATTCTTAGAATATTTCAAATCTTTTTTGAATTATTATTTATTGTTTTTTTGTCAATTTGGAGATTCTTAGCTGTTTACATTTCAATTACTTTTTCTGTTTTATACTCCCTTTCTACCCAGTATGGGACTCTAGTTATATTTATTTTAGTCACTTTTATCAAGTTCTGTATCTTTTTCATGTTACCTATTATTTTGTTTGTATATAGATATATACTTCAATATAAAAACATTCTATTGACAGCTTTCTATCTATAATCATTTATTCTGCCATGTCTAATATGCTAATAAACCCATTTAATAGATACTATTTGTATATGCATACATCTAGCACCTTTATCCTTTAGTTACGGAACTACCCTCAAGCTTCCTTTACTACGTTTTCTACATACCTGGTATTTTCATCCCCCTGAGGTAAACCTTTAACCAGGAATTGACAAGTAGAGGGCTATAAGATATAAACACTTCTGTTCTCTTACTTCTGATAGGAGTAGAATTTACATGTGATCTACACTTTCTCTAGAATTCTCCTGAATTCTAGTTTTACTTACTACCTTACCCTTGGAAAAGAAAGGCTTCCTTTTTTTTTCCAGGTCCTACTTTCTCACTCTCATGCCAATAGTTTTTCTGGAAATATCTTCTAATAAATCAGTTGCACACAAATCAGTTGCACTCATTTCAATATCTGTTTCTTGGGAACCTGACCAAAAATACATGAATATTGACTTCTAAATTTTAATTATTGATTTTATTCAGTATCAGATTTTCCCTTAGTATTTTTGTTTATATAATAAAATTCTCTGATAAAAGCCTCAGTCTTGTTATCTATTTTCATTTAATTATTTTAAAATTTATGTCTGAAAAATATTGTATCTAGTACACATGCAAATCTCTTTCTAGCACCATTTTTTCTCTTTACTGTTTATATTCATAGATAATATTTTATTAATTTATGAAAAATGCACATCAAATATTCTCACCTGTGAATGAATGGCTCCATTCTTTAAAATTTTATTCCCTCAAGTCCTAGTTACCTGAGAAACATAGCCTTCCAATGTCTCCATAATAAACTTTTTTCAAGCAATTTCAATTGCTACTGGCAGGTGCTTAGATATGTCCCAAACTCCTTCAAAGCCAGAACAGGACATCTTATCCTATTATTCTTAATTTACTAAGAGTATTTTGCCAAAAACAAAATTGGAATTTTATAAAGCAACTTTCTAGTATTTAGAAAGTTTCATTCTTTCTACTATTACAAACATACTCGAACAAGTGTTTCCTTGTATATCAATATTTTATATAAAACATATATAATAAATTCCTTTGTTAAAGATGAATCCATAAGAAAAATTTACCTATTTCTTTTACCTATTTCTCATTATTTATTTTTGTATAATCAGTTTATACCCAGTTTGTTATTATTTAATATTTTGATTAAAATTATTTCTTGGCCGGACGCGGTGGCTCAAGCCTGTAATCCCAGCACTTTGGGAGGCCGAGGCGGGTGGATCACGAGGTCAAGAGATCAAGACCATCCTGGTCAACATGGTGAAACCCCGTCTCTACTAAAAATACAAAAAATTAGCTGGGCACAGTGGTGCATGCCTGTAATCCCAGCTACTCAGGAGGCTGAGGCAGGAGAATTGCCTGAACCCAGGAGGCGGAGGTTGCGGTGAGCCGAGATCGCGCCATTGCACTCCAGCCTGGGTAATGAGCGAAACTCCGTCTCAAAAAAAAAAAAAAAAAAAAAAAAAAAAAAAAATTATTTCTTTGAACTATGTTTTATTTTCATGTGTTACTCTGTAATCAGATTTGCTAACCACAAAACAGCTTTATTTTCTATTAATAATAGTAAATTGACAACATGATTTATCTCTACTCACAATATAGACCCTGCTAAAATAATACTAAACGACCTAAACCAGTATTAACATAAAAAGACAATGAAAACGGGAGAAGCTGAAGTAAATTTGAGATATAAATATATTTAAGATGTCAAAAACCTAAAGGAGGAGCACTAACTGACATGTTACTAAGTGCCTACAATGGGGAAATTACTGTAACATCTGACTGCATGAGTACTGTAGCATCTCCAGACTCACATAAGTACATGGAATATGGGACATAATCCATAGAAGGATTACACAAAAATATTTATACACTGCTATTAAAACAGTAAACCTATTACCTATACCTGTACATTGTTTAGTAGTCAACCCTCTCACAAAGACATATTGTAATATTTCAGAATAAAAGGATAAAGAACAACCTGAAAGTTCCACAGAAAAACAGTAAAGTGATAGGAGCCAGAAAGTAAACAATATTCTTAATATCAAAATAAAGTAGAGCAATATTTTCAAGATTCTAAGAAAAAAAGCGTACAATTCTCTATTCAAAAAATTATAAATAGTAAGAGAAGGTAGAATAATCTCAATGTTAGACTGCAATAATCCCAAAATATACCTCTCAAAGACTCTTTGGAAGTTCCGAGGAGGTGTATTTAGCAAAACAAGAGAGCAAAGCTTACAGAAGGACATGGTGCTATAAACACAAATAACACAAAATCTGTCGGGACTACATTGTGAAGTATGACAAGTAAATATCCAGCACAAATTCTAGGAAAAGATAAAAGACCTGAAGAAGGAAGGCCCTGTGATTAAAATAATAACGATAATGGAAATAATTATAATAAAGGAAAAGGAAAGAAATATGTATGTATATTAGGAAAATTTTTTAGGCTTCTGATAGATCTATTCAAGTCAGGGAAAAATATACTATCTTATAGAAAACTAAGAAGTTAAATAATAAAATAATTCTTAATTCCAGGAAAACAATATTTGTATGATAAAGAAAAAATAATCATCCTACACTACTTGGCTCAAGAAGGAATTAGATTTTCAGAATTATAATGTATAAATTAGTTAACCAAATAAAGAATAAATTTTGTATGTTAAATAATAAAATTTTTATGTTCAATTAAAAAGTGGTATCATTCTACTAGAAAGATAGGAGAAAAGAAAAGACAGGTGATAACTCAGCTCTAATAAAAAAGCCAAGACATAATGTCTCAATTTCATAATTTAAGAAATAGAATTATAAGCGTGTTACAGAGAAATGTGGATTAAAACACCAAAATAAACAGCCTCAAGAATGGAAAGCAGCTATCTCCAAGAAAGGGACTATGAGGTTAGGAAACACTGCTACTTTTTATTATGAGTGTTTTGCAGTGTTTTTTTTTTTTTCATGTTATGCCCATAAGTTAATAAAATAAAATTAGTTGAAAATAATATGAATTTTATATTTAACAGATGTCAATAATTATCACAATTTTACTTTTTGAGGTTTCAAATTGTCTTACTGCTCAGTTACTGACTGCCTCAAGAATATTTTCAATAAGGTACATGATTTTTCTACTGTCTGTATGATTTCATAACTGAGCAATCATCTCTGTGTCCTTCAGAAGTGGACAAATTCACCAAACAAACCTACATAAATTTTATTTTAAGGTTAATGTTTGAGAGAAGTTTAAAATCCAATTGGCTTTTGTAATCCATATGTAATGTTTTAGTTTTGGCTTGTTACCATATTTTAGCCTGAATGTTCCTCCCGTCTTTTCAATCCATAACATTCAGAAATGTGCCCTGCCTGTATCTAGGTACTGATTTCATTTCATTAATTTTTTTTTTCTTTTTTTTTTTGAGATGGAGTTTCACTCTTGTTACCCATGCTGGAGTGCAATGGCACGATCTCGGCTCACCGCAACCTCCGCCTCCTGGGTTCAGGCAATTCTCCTGCCTCAGCTTCCTGAGTAGCTGGGACTACAGGCGTGCGCCACCATGCCCAGCTAATTTTTGTATTTTTAGTAGAGACAGGGTTTCACCATGTTGACCAGGATGGTCTCGATCTCTTGACCTTGTGATCCACCTGCCTCGGCCACCCAAAGTGCTGGGATTATAGGCGTGAGCCACCGCTCCCAGCCTCATTAATTTTTCTTAACACACAGTGAGTTCTGGTGGGGTACAAGCTCAGGGATAGCACTTGAATGCTACTCTTTCCTATTTTCTAAGCTCAGGTATATTTCTACATTATTTTAGCTTTTCATAGTGATCACAAATGAGGTGGCGAAAGGGCATAGATGTTTCTGAATTTGTCCGTATCTTATCCATAAATATGGAAGTCTTTAATTTTCCTAAGTTAGTGCTAGTCTTTGCTAACTCTTAATCATCAAAAGGTTAAAGATATTTATAGAAAATATGGAGTTCCTAATTGCTAAGGTAAGACTTTCTTTACTATGCTTTTGATTCCTTTCCTCCTTTTCTCCAGTTACCATTTACCTCCCTTATGTTTTACTGTCTCTCTCCTTCATCTTTTGCTCTGCCTTTCTGTATGAAAACATGTCCAGATAAGACATATTGCAGCATTGTGGCATGAAGTGTGTGTGCCGCTTAAAGAAAATCTACCGTGACTCTTTCTATAAAGAGAATAATAGATTTGAAAGAAAATATGTACTTCCTAATTTATCTTTTTGGTAAAATTAGAAAAATGCATTTAATTAAACAAAGACAGATATAAATCCATAAAATTATGTATATAGATGTTGGTCATAATTTAAAACATCATGGAGAGCAAGTAGAACATTTGATAATAATCAGAAAACTATTATCATTTAAAAGTAAAAAAAAAATTACCCAAGAAATGACAATTTTATAAGCTTAATTTTGGTATCAGAAAAATGCTAAAATAATGCAGTAAAAATCTTATTAATTCTTAACACATGGGACCAAAGAAGGAGGGGGAGAACCAGAATTGCAATTAACTTTCTTGAGATTATCTAAATTTTTAAATAAAATAACAGAGCATCTAGATATCTAGGGACTAGCAGTCCTTTTGCTTTCCTAAATAAAGCAATGTTGGATTAATAAGGTTTTCTGTTAACACAAAAGCTAAATTATAAATTCATGGAAGAAAACGGCATGCTGGATAAAACCATGTTTCAAAGAAAAAAATTATCCTAACAACTGTAAGAAATATGACTTTGTAACAGGTGTAAACCATTGCTCAGCTCTGTACCAATTACCTAGCTACAAAGCTAAATATTTTTTAAAAAACTTCAACATCAAAAGTTTTCTAGAAACTAGCAATGATGACAATTAACTAAAAAAGTTTGCTGGGTATCTTATAATGACGTTTATTACAATTTTCTTGAGAAAAGCCGTCACAAGAAGAAAATAATTGTGCTTGTTGAGTAACAAAGGCATGCCTCTAATAAGAACTGGAGAAGTGGCATATGTGGGAACTAAGAATTAAAACAATTGAATTCATGGGGAGAGTAAAATCATGATTGCCACAGGCTGGAAAGGGAAGCTGAGGTGGCAGGAGTGTGGGTGGTTAATGGGTTCAAAAATATAGTTAGATAGAATAAATAAGATCTAGTATTTGATAGCATGAGGGGATGACTACAGTTGACAGTAATTTACTGCATAGTTTAATATAACTAAAAGAGTGGAATTGGAATGCTCCTAACACAAAGAAATTATAAATACTTAAAGTGACAGATCCCTTAATTATCCTGAAATGATTATTATATATTGTATATTGTATCTAAACATCACATATACCTCACCAATAAATATACCCATTATATAATAATTAAAAATAAAAATAAATAATTGGAGGACTGGCACACAACAAAATTAGAAGAAATAAAAATGAGTTTACTATAGCATGCTTGCTAATGGTTAATATATCATAGTCCCTTATTCTAAAAATCTTGTGTAAGTACCTCACTGTGATACACCAAAAAATTACTGAGGTAATTTAGTTACCCTCATGAAAATATAGGGTGTGTTAAACCAAAATTATAGGTAATAGCCAAAAACTAGTATTAAAAATGCATTTTATGTGGCTAAAATATCATCAATAATACATTGGAACCATAAGTCTATACTAAGTTAATAAAAATTGGAAAATTAGAATTAGGGCCAATATAAAAATACTAATTCCTCAAAATGTATAAGGACATTCACAAATAGTTTTTGACATTAAAAATTTGAGAGCTGTAGATTAAAATAAAAATGTAACAAACTTGTAACATTGCCAGTAGAATAAGATATAGAATCTCTTTTCCAACATTCTATATAAGCTAAAAAAACACAAATTATAGCTCTAACATTACTGCCTGGGACAGTAGCCACTAACCATATGTGGCTATTGAACAATTAAATTGTGACTCATCCATATTGAAATGTGTTGAGGCTATAAAATACACCCTGGATTACAAAGGCCTTGTACAAAAAAAATATAATGTACCTTATTGAAAATTTCTAAACTATATGTTGAAATGAAAATATTTTGGATATGTTGAATAAAATATATTTTTAAAATTAACTTCACCAGTTTCACTCTTACTATATGATCCAATCATCATATTTCTAAGGATTTAGCTAACTGAATTGCAAATCTGTGTCTATGCAAGAACCTCCTCACAAATGTTAACAGAAACCTCTTCATAATTGTTAAAACGTGAAAGTAATCGAGATCAGTTTTCACTGTAAGAAGAACATGAAATTTGGGGGACTAGGGGAAAAATGATATGGTTTGGATGTTCCCCCTCCACATTTCATGTTAAAATTTAATCCCCAATGTTGGAGGTGGGGCCTGGTGAGAGGTGTTTGAGTCATGGGGGTGGACCCCTCATGAATGGTGTGGTGTCCTCTTCACAGTAATGATTGAGTTCTTGCTCTGAGTTCACGCAAGATCTGATTGTTTAAAAAAGTATGGCTCCACCTCCCCATCTCTCTCTTGCTCTTGCACTTGCCATGTGTTACACTGGTTTCCCCTTTGCCTTTTGCCATAAATGGAAGCTTCCTGAGGCTTTTACTAGGAGGAGGTGTCATACCATGCTTTCTTTATAGCCTCCAGAGCTATGAGCCAAAATGAATCTCTTTTCTTTATATATTTACCCATTCTCGGGTATTTCCTCATATCAATGCAAATGGAATGACATCCTGTACAATTCCAATTTTATAACATTCTGGAAAAGACAAAACTATAAGGCCATGAAATAGGTTACTTATTACTAGATGATAAGGGAATGTGCTGTATAACTGAAGCCTTTTCTTTTTTAACAGAAGTAAAACTATTCTACATGTTAGTATAAGAGTTGATACATGACATTATACTATGTAAAAACCCCACATAACTTTATAACACAAAAGAGTGAGCCCTAACAATAATTACTTAAAAGGTCAGAGAACCCAGCACAGAATGCAGACTGACAAAGGCATCCAAATCTATTAAAAATATATTAAACAATCTCATGGAAGGAGTTGGGGGAAAAGTAGTGTTTACTAAATATAATTCCAGTAATGATTGGATTCTGTCAACTAAAGTTTAAAAAAAATAACTGTTTATAAGCATTGTACTCTTGTCCATACAGTTGATTTCCTTGGATTAACAGATTTGTTATTAAACTCCCAACATTAGTGAAAATATGAAGAGAAGTAAGAGGAAGAACCTAGAATTAACCATGTGATAATTTAGAAAGTTGGAGACAATGGTATGAAATAATACAGATGAAGATGATTATATATAGAAGGATTCATGAATATGTATATATAAATGTGCCAGTATACCCACATATAGCTCCTTGTTCTGTAAGTTGAAAGGGCTGAGAAGCAATGACATGCAAATAACAATGAGCACACCTCGTACCCAGATCTCGATTTCTAATACTATTCTATGATAAGGGACAACAGGGCTCACTGGAGAAATGGCTAATTCTATAACTGGGGTGGGATACATATAAAATGAAGCTTGAGTATCTCATTGTGCCAAAAAGTAGGGGAAGGCTGAGACAAATAAATAAGACCCACTCCTTTGATGTATTTTAAAAGGACAAAAGCCAACTAAAAGGGCTTCCAATGGCCAAACATAAGGCAATGTGAGCAACAAAATAAATAAAATCATATCTGATTATAATCCAAAGCATAAAACAAATATGCATGAGCTTACACAATGTAAATACACGATCGAGTAAATCATTTATAAATGGGAGAGAAGAGACAAACCTCTCATGCAAAAAAAAAATTCAAATAATTTATGCAGATGCTCTGCTCCCAAGGAAGTGGAGCCTATCCCTCACTCCAAGAATGAGCTATGCTAAATGTTTTTCTTCCAAAAATTAGTTTTTGGAAGAAAAAATAGTTTTGCCGTAGAAACATCTGTGAAAAAACTGCTTGGACACGTGATTAAGGTCAATATAAACTGTGATAAGTCATGTTGACAGTATGTATCCTGATATGATATCATAAAAATGGTACTTTCCCTCTATGACATTCCTCCAAAATATACATTAACACAGTCAATCATTATACAAACATCAGACAAATCCCAATAGAGAGACATTCTATACCTGTCTAGTGGCCTTCAAAATAGTCAAGGTCATGAAAAACAAAGACAATCTAAGAAACCATCACAGCCAAGAGAAGTTTTAAGGAGAAATAACAGCTAAATGAAATGTGGTTTCCTGGATGGAATCCTGGAAAAGAAAAAAGACAATAGATAAAAATGAAGAAAATCTGAATAAAGTAAGGATCATCATTACTGATAACTTCTCAGTTTGTGTTCATTAATGGTAACAAATATACCATATTGATAATAAAAGAAAGTGGGTGCAGGGTATAAAAGCACTCTCCATTCCACCTTTGCAATTTTTCTGTAAATCTAAAAGTGTTCTAAACAATAAAGTTTATTTTTCTTAAAAAGAATGAGAACAATGAATATATATTATATGGAGTCATCTTCAGAAAAATACTAGTTATGAAGCAAGGTATAGAAGAGTGTGCACAGTATATACCTTTAATGAGAAAAAAGGTAAGGAAAATAATATATATACATGCATGTATGTGGGTGTACATATACACTTGTTCATAAAGAAATAATGAGATGAGAAACCAAGAACTAGTAAAAAAGGCAACCAACAGTGAAAAGACAGAATGGGAGAGAGTTTGGTGGCAATTATCAAAGGTATACTTCCCTTAATATATCTTGTTTTATATATTTAACTTTGCAACTATGTAATTACAATACAGAATTTTTTTTTTTTACGCCTACGGCACCCGGTATTCCCAGGCGGTCTCCCATCCAAGTACTAACCAGGCCCAACCCTGCTTTGATTCCGAGATCTGACGAGATTGGGCATGTTCAGAGTGGTATGGCCATAAACTACAATACAGAATTTTTTTTTTTTTAAGCCTACGGCACGCGGTATTCCCAGGCAGTCTCCCATCCAAGTACTAACCAGGACCGACCCAGCTTTGCTTCCGAGATCTGACGAGATTGGGCATGTTCAGGGTGGTATGGCCATAGACTACAATACAGAATTTAAAAGGAAAATTTTTTTAAAAGCAAAGCAATTCCTAAAATTAATGTAAGCTATAAGAAATTAGCCTAATTATATATCCAATTATTGGAATAACCTTACAAAAATTATTTCATGGGACAAATTTTGAAAAACACAGTATTTGGGCCCAACTTCCCTAGTGGGAATTATTCTAAAAACAAAATAACCACAAAGATACCTACAATTTATTTATTTACCTCATTCAGAATAGTCATATGGGTGTCATTATTTTGAAACTAAGAGAGAGTTACAATTGATTTATTTATCTCATTCAGAATAGTCATATGGGTGTTGTTATTTTGAAAGTAAGAGAGAGTTAAACTGTAAGATTTAAAAAAATATTTTGTTGATACTACCCAACACGATGACACTTGAATAGTTGAAAGGCAGAAGTCGCTGTTACTTATTGGACCAAAAGAGAGAACTCTCTATGCAGTGCCACACGGGGAGTTAGCTTAGGATAGGCTCACCGCAAGCTTAATCTGTAGTGGGCAGCTTACAATACATCTCCCTTGCCTGTATGGCAAGGGAGATGAGATTAGCTATGTTTCATAGACTTGCTGTGGGCTAGATAATTTGAATAATTTCTCAAGCACCATGACATAGGAGCTGTCTCCAGCTGTCTGGTACGCAGTCCCAAGATGATTAGCTTGCTGCATAGTAGTCCCAGAGTGTGAGAGACGTGATAAGGGAAGTAGAGGAGACATGGAGTTAATCAGCTGCTATACAGACTGAGTGAGAGAACACCCTATATTAATATTATAATGATCTAAGATGTTAGGGATAAAAGAAAAAAGATACAAATATTACATTAATTTAAATAAGGTTAAGTACAAACCATAATCATTCATTTAAAGATACATAAAGATACATGATTTATTTTCCCTTTGTAAAAAATTATGTATTTCCTAGCATTGTCCACTGAAAAGAACTAAAAACAATGGCAATTAAGTAGCAATTAGTGTCTTTAGTGTCCATATTCTGATCTCTAAGTGCCATTTGTACTTCCTAAGAAAAATAGCTGAGCCCATGTTTCGGCAGGAAATGTAAATGTGCAAGATTTGGACATATTGTATCTGAAAGCGAAAAGTTATTAAAACCTACAATCATGTCAAAAAAAGAAAACAGTTTAAATGACCCTAAATAATCAAAGATAAGGTCATTTGAGTTTGTAATTACACTAAAACAATTTATTGGTCACCATTGAAAATAATTATTTTGAAAATTGATAAGAAAAAAATTCAAATATATATTCTGTCTTTCCAGTATGGACAAAGTTCAATGTAAACAAATAGTTGATGAGGAAAAGTTATCTCTAAATAAGCATTTCATCTTATAAATGCAGAATAAATAATAAAATAAGAAATCACCATTTAGCAGCCTTCAATGAAATAATAAATCCAGACACCATCAATAGCTGTTCAAACTATGAGTTGAAAAGTTGTTGGGAGAATTTAAATGAAGAAACAGATTTGATTCCATTGATCAGATGTAGTATTATTTAAAGTAAAACCATGACCTATCATGTGCCTTCTGATGTAATGCAAGAAGAATAGCATCAATCTTAACCTAAATGTAATGCAAGAAGAATAGCATCAAAATTAACCTAAACTTCACCAAGCCTTTAACTATCAGATTACTGGAAATTTGATGATATAATTAAAAGTTACATGGTACTCTCAGAAAGAAATCAATCAAATCAAAAATGTGGGAAATTCTACAAGACGGATTACTTTATTTTTAATAACATAAATATGATAACACTTTTAAAAGGTCAAATTATTATTGAGTAAAGGAAATAAACAGCCCCTGCTTATATCTCCCCCATAGCAATAATAAATTGGTAGCCATTCATGGACAAAAATTGCCTTTGTGGAAGCTTTGGTATTTAAGTAAGAGCTTGCAGAACCCCAGTGGAGCATGACTGAGGGGGCTCATTTGGAAAGGACAAGATCACTCCTAGTGAAAGGCTCAATATTCTTTTGATTATAAAGTGAGACACAGCCCCATTCCCTTGTGGATGTAACCAAATCCTCATTTGGCTTAGTCCTGCAATTAGCAGTACCTGACAAGGGACATGGGAGGAGACACATCCATCTGTGCTCCTGGAGGCAGAACCACTAGCTTTGGTCTGCCTGAAGATTCTGGGTCCACTGCTTTTTAGCTCCTGTCTGGATGTAGTTCTGACCACTCAGGGACCTGCTAGGTGATATACCAGTCCATGTCCCCAGAGACAGACTTGTAAATTTTGGTCCAGTCTTAGATCTTAAAGAATCCCTGCAACCCAGCTTTTGACTATCCTATCTGTGGTCCAAGAGAAATTCTGCCCTCAGAGAGACCCATCAGGAGACATGCCTATCTGTGCTCCCAGAGTGAGACCTGCAGAACTTGATCCAACCACAGATTTTAAAGAGGTCCTCTTACCTGTTTCTAGCTACTCTGTGCCATGGCCCCAAAGCAGTCCTGTCTTCCTGGGAACCCGTCAGAAGCCACACCCATCTCTGTCCCAGGAGGCAGACCCACCAACTACAGTCAGACTGTGGGTCTTCAAGTGGCCCTGTGACCTAGATACAGGTATTTTCAGTTACGGTTCTGGAACAGTTCAGCCTACACAGGGTCCCAGAAGGAAGCATGCACGTCTGTGCCATCTGAGGCAGATTTGAAACTCATTCTCTGTCTAGTTTTGCTTCCTTGCTGGTGAGCTATGATCCTTTGGAGGAAAAGAGGTGTTTTGGAATTTTCAGGCTTTTTGTGCTGGTTTTTCCTCATCTTCATGGATTGATTTATTTATATTTATTTATTTGAGACGGAGGTTTGCTCTTGTTGTCCAGGCTGGAATGTAATGGCACAATCTTGGCTCACCTCAATCTCTGCCTCCAGGGTTCAAGTGATCCTCCTGCCCTGACATATAAGACGTGTCTGTTGACCCCTGCTGGAATGTGTCTCCCAGTCAAGAGGCATGGGGGTCAGGAACCCACACAATGAAGCAGTCTGTCCCTTAGTAGAGCTTGAGTGCTGTGCTGAAAAATTTGCTGCTCTCCTCAGGGCTGGCAGGCAGGAACATTTATATCTGCTGAAGCTGTGCCCACAGCTTCCCTTTCCCCTAGGTGCTCTGTCTCAGGGAGATGAAAGTTTTACCTTTAAGTCCCTGACAGGGGCTGCCGCCTTTCTTTCAGGGATGCCCTACCCAGAGAGGAGGAATCTAGAGAGGCAGTCTGGCTACAGTGGCTTTGCTGAGGTGCAGTGGGCTCTGTCTAGTTCAAACTTCCCAAGCGCTTTGATTAAACTGTGAGGAGAAAACCACCTACTCAAGCTTCAGTAATGGCAGGAGCCCTCTCCCTACCAAGCTCAAGTGTCCCAGGTCGACTTTAGAATGCTGTGCTGGCAGCAAGAATTTCAAGCCAGTGGATCTTAGCTTGTTGTGCTCCATATCTGGCCAGGGCAATCAGGAAAAAGAAAGAAATAAAAGGTATTCAAAAAGGAAAAGAGGTTAAATTGTTTGCAGATAACGTATTGTATATATAGAAGATGCCATCTTCTCAGCCCCAAATCTCCTTAAGCTGATAAGCAACTTCAGCAAAATCTCAGGAGACAAAATTAATGTGCAAAAATTACAAGCATTCCTATACACCAATAATAGACAAACAGAGAGGCAAATCATGAGTGAACTCCCATTCACAATTGCTACAAAGAGAATAAAATACCTAGGAATGCAGCTAACAAGGGATGTGAAGGACCTCTTCAAGGAACTACAAACCACTGCTCAAGGAATTAAGAGAGGACACAAACAAATGGAAAAACATTCCATGCACATGAATAGGAAGAATCAATGTCGTGAAAATGGCCATACTGCCCAAAGAAATTTATAGATTCAATGCTATCCCTAGCAAGCTACCATTGACTTTCTTCACAGAATTAGAAAAAAAACTACTTTAAATTTCATACGGAACCAAAAAGAAGATCATATAACCAAGAAAATCCTAAGCAAAAAGAACAAAGCTGGAGGTATCACTCTACCTGATTTCAAACTATACCGCAAGGCTACAGTAATCAAAATAGCATGCTACTGGTGCCTATACAGATATATAGACCAATGGAACAGAACAGAGGCCTCAGAAATAATGCCACACATCTACAACCAGCTGATCTTTGATAAACCTGACAAAAACAAGCAATGGGTAAAGGATTCCCTATTTAATAAACAGTGTTGGAAAAACTGGCTAGCCATATGCAGAAAACAGAAACTGGACCACTTCCCTACACCTGATACAAAAATTAACTCAAGATGAATTATAGACTTAAACGTAAGACCTATGACCATAAAAACCCTAGAAGAAAACTAGGCAATACCATTCAAGACATAGGCATGGGCAAAGACTTCATGACTAAAATACCAAAAGCAATGGCAACAAAAGCCAAAATTGACAAATAGGATCTACTTAAACTAAAGAGCTTCTGCACAGCAAAAGAAACCATCATCAGAGTCAACAGGCAACCTACAGAATAGGAGAAAATTTTTGCAAACTATCAACTGACAAAGGGCTAATATTCAGAATCTACAAGAAACTTAAACAAATTTATAAAACAACCCCATCACTAAGAGGCCAAAGGATATAAACAGACGTTTCTCAAAGGAAGACATTTATGAGGCCAAAAAACATGAAAAAAAAGGTCATTATCAGTGGTAATTAGAAAAATGCAAATCAAAACCACAATGAGATACCATCTCATGCCAGTTAAAATGGTGATCATTAAAAAGTCAGGAAACAACAGATGCTGGAGAGGATGTGGAGAAATAGGAATGCTTTTATACTGTTGGTAGGAGTGTAAATTAGTTCAACCATTGTGGAAGACAGTGTGGTGATTCCTCAAGGATCTAGAACCAGAAATATCATTTGACCCAGAAATCTCATTACTAGGTATATACCAAAAAGATTATAAATTATTCTACTACAAAGACACATGCACAAATATGATTATTACAGTACCATTCACAATATCAAAGACTTGGAACCAAGTGTTTGGGCACATCAATGATAGACTGGATAAAAAATATGTGGCACATATACACCATGAAATACTATGCAGCCATTAAAAAAATGAGTTTATGTTTTTTGCAGGGACATGGATGAAGCTAGAAACCATCATTTTCAGCAAACTAACACAAGAATAGAAAACAAAACACTGCATATTCTCACTCTTAAGTTGGAGCTGAACAATGAGAACAGATGGGCACAGGGAGGGGAACATCACATAGTGGGAACTATCAGTGGGTAGGGGGCTAGGGGAGGGATAGCATTAAGAGAAATATCTAATCTAGATGATGGGATGATGAGTGCAGCAAACAACCATGGCACATGTATACCTATGTAACAAACTTGCATGTCTGCCCATGTATCCCAGAACATAAACTATAAAAAACATAAAAAATAGAACAGAAATCCTGGAGCTGTAGAATACAGTGATGGAACTGAAATTTTAATAGGGAGCTTCAAAAGCAGACCCAATCATGCAGAAGAAAGAATCAGTAAACTCAAAGGCAGTTTATTTGAAATCAGCCAATTCAAGGAACGAAAACAGGAAAAAAGAATAAAAATGATGAAGAAAGTACACTGAAGCTATCAGATACCATTAAGGAAACAAAACTATTTGTTATGGTAATCCCAAAAGGAGAAGGTAGAGATCAAAAGTTCACTAAAAGAAATAATTGCTGAAATGTTCCCAAATCTTGGGGAAGATATGGACATCCAAATTCATGGAGCTCAAAAACTCCCAAGCAATATCAACCCAAAGAAGTTTATCTGGGTGCACTTTATAACTAAATTGTCAAAAATCAAATAGAGGGAGAATTTTATAAACAACAAGAGAAAAATGACTTACTACATACAAGGGAACTTTTATATGACTGTCAGTAAATTTCTGAGAAGAAATCTTACAAGTTCTAGGGAGTAGAATGATATACTCAAAGTGATTAAAAAAAAAAAAAAGAAAACATCTGTTAACCAAGAATGCTATACACAGCAAATCTGTTCTTCAGAAATGAAGAAGAGACAATGTCATTCAGAGAAAAACAAAAGCTGAAAGTTAATCAATAAACATGACTAGACAATACCTAATAACATGAAAACATATAAAAGTAGAAAAGTCTCTGATAAAGGTAAATATACTTAAATTGGCAATATTTTATTACTGCAGTAGTGGTGCATAGTTCACTTTTACTTCTAGTACAAAAGCTAAAAGACAAAAGTATTAAAACTAACTATAGTTACAATAATTTATTAATGGATCAATATAAAAATAAATAAAATATGACAGTAGTATAAAATGCTATATATGTGTGGATGAAAAGAAGTGTAAGCATAGTTTTTATATGTGATTTAATTTCAGTTGTAAATGTAAAATATACTTTTACAACTGTAAAATATTATATATAAGCCTTATGGTGACCACAAAGAAAAAAGCATTAGTATATATAAATAAGATTAAAAGATGTCAAATCATTCCATTATTAAAAAAAATATATATATAAAACAGAATGACCAAAAAAATGACAAAAAGTTGGAAAACAATGAAAAATGGCAATAGTAAATCCTTATATAGCACTAATTATTTAAATTTAAATGGATTAAATATTTTGGTCAAAATACACAGGGTGTTTATATGGATAAAAATAAAAAACACAAAATCCAACAATATCATGCCTCCAAGAGAATCACTTTAAGAACACACAAAGGCTGAAAGTGAAGGGATGGAAAAAAGATATTCCATGCAAATGATACCCAAATGAGAGCAGGATTGGCTATATTTATGTAACACAAAATAAAGTCTCAGTGAAAGTCTATCATAAGAGACAAAGAACATTACAGTAAAATGACAAAGGTATCAAGGGGATCAAGAGGATATGACACTTATAAATATATATGCATGCAATATAAGGGCACCTAAAATACAAAGCAAATATTAACAAAATTGAAGAGAAAAATTGATGGCGGTACAATAACAATTGAAGACTTTCTTATTCTACTTTCAACAGACTTTCAAGACAAAAAGTCAGAAAGTAAAGACTGGACTTGAACTACAGTTTATACCAAATGCACCTAACAGACACATACAAAACAATATACCCAATAACAGCAGGATACACATTATTCTTGAGCCTACACGGAACATTTTCCAAATGGATCATATATTAGGTCACAAAATATGTCTTAACTAATTCAAAAAGATTGAAATTACATCAAGTATATTTTTCTGAGCACAATGGTGTGAAACTAAAACTATTAATAGGAGAAAAATTGGAAAAGTCATAAATATGTGGAAATTAAACAACACTTTCCTGAACAAACAATGGGTCAAAGATGAACTGAAAAGAAAAATCAAAAATATCTTAAGACTAATGAAAATGAAAATACAACATACCAAAACAGAAATGCAGCAAAAATAGTTCTGAAAGGTAAGTTTACAGAAATAAATGCTTACATTAAAAAAAAAGAACCAGGCGTGGTGGTTCAAGCCTGTAATCCCAGCACTTCGGGAGGCCAAGGTGGACGGATCAGAGGTCAAAAGATTGAGACCATCTTGGCAAACATGGTGAAACTCTGGACTCTGTCTCTACTAAAAATACAAAAATTAGCTAGGTGTGGTGGCATGTGCCTGTAGATCTAGCTATTCTGGAGGCTGAGTCATGAGAATCACATGAACCCAGGAGGTGGAGGTTGAGTGAGCTGAGATGGCTCCACTACACTCCAGCCTGAAGACAGAGCTAGACTCTGTCAAAAAAAAAAGAAGAAAAAAAAAAAAGAAACAAACAAAAAAAGAAAGACCCCCAAATAAACAGTCTAAATTTTACACATCAATAAACTATAAAAAGAAAAAAAAAAGCCCAAATTTAGCAGGAAGAAAAAAAGTGTTTAAATAAGAACAGAAATAAATACAAGAGAGATTAGATATTTAACATAAAACCTAATCATAATGAAAATTGTTTTCCTAAAAGTAGAACAAAATTGACAATTGGCTTTCAAAAAGAAAAACAAAAACAAAGCCTTTAGTAGGAGGAAGAAAATAATAAAAATAAGAGCAGAAATAAATAAAATAGAGATTATAAATTTAATATAAAATATAAACATGATAATTGCTTTTCAAAAAGAAAAACAAAACAGATTAAAAGAGGAAAAAAGAATTCAAGAAAATAAAAGTATGAATAAAAGAGATATTCAACTGAGACCACAGATATATAGGCATACAGAGGAATATAAGACACTGCTATGCACAGTTACACACCAACAACTTGGATATTCTAGAAGAAATGGATAAATATAGAAATATAAAACTTTCCAAGACTGAATCATGAAGAAACAGAAATTCTAAGCAGACCAATAATGAGTAAGTGGATTGAGGCAGTTATAAAAACACATTCCAAAAACAATAAAGCCTAGGACCAAATAGCATCACAGGTAAATTTTACCAAATATTTAAAGAATTACTGCCAATCCTTCTCAAATTACTCCAAAAAAGAAATTAAAGAGGAGAGAACACTTTAAAATTCATTTTACAAAGAAAGCATTACCCCGATATTAAACCAAACAAGGACATTGTAAGAAAAGAAAATTACAGGACATATATCCATAATAAAAATATATGCAAAAATCCTTAACAAAATAATAGTAAACTGAATCTATCTATATATTAAAAGTATTACACTTCATGATAAAGGGAGATTACCCCTGCCAGAATGGTCAACATAATCGTATCATTAAATGTGATACAGCACATTAACAGACTGACTGATGGACAAAAATTACATAATCATCTCAGTAGATGCTAAAAAGCATTAAACCAAATTAATATCCTTTCATGATTTAAAGTCAACAAAATAGGTAATAAATGAATATACTTTAACATAATAAAGGCCATAAATGACAATTCCACAGCTAAAATCATACTCAACAGTGAAGAATGGAAAGCTTTTCCTCTAAGATGAGGAACAAAACATGGATGCCCCAAAGACTCCACCAGAAAACTCTTAGAACTAATAAACAGATTTAGTAAAGTCACAGGATACAAAACCAATGCAGGATATGAAAATCAGTTGCATTTCTATACACTAACAACAAATATTTTTTTAAAAGAGGCTAAGGAAATACTTCCATGTATAATATCATCAAAAATAATGAAATATTTAAAAATAAATGTACTCAAGGAGTAGATAGATTTGTACACTGAAAAGTATAAGACATTGATGGAATAAGTTGAACAAGAAACAAATAAATGAAGAAATATATCATGTTTATGGATTAGAAGAATTAATACTGTCAAAATGTCCATCCTACCCAAAGTGATCTACAGGTTCGGTACAATCTCTATTAAAATTCCCATGGGATTTTTCACATAAATAGAAAAAGCAATTCTACAATTTGTGTGAAATTAACCAATTGATGCCTGAGGTTGCAATTTTTGAATCTTTGCAATTAGACCTTGGCAATGATCTTGAGCAGTAGGACATAAATAATTCCCACATGCTTAGCATTCCAATAATGGAACCCTAGGCATAAATAGGTTAAAAAGTCCTTGAATAGCCAAGACAATCTTGAGAATGATAAAACAGCTGGGAATTCACACATTCTAATTTCTAACAGTATCACAGAGCTAAAGTAATCAAAACAGTAGGGTACTGGCTAAAAACAGGACAAAATAGAGCCAAGAGATATATTGACACCAATACAGTCAACTAGTCTTAAATAAGGGTGCCAAGAAAACACAATTGGGAGAGAAGTCTCTTCAATAAATGGTCTTGAAAGAAACTAGATATTCACATGCTAAAAAATAAAATTGGAATATTATTCTATACCATACACAAAAATTAACTTGAAATAGATTGATTTAACTGTAAGACCAGAAACTATAAAATTCCTAGAAGAAAATATAGGAAGGATCTTTGATATTGGTCTTGGCAATAATTTCTTAGATATGATGCTAAAATCACAGACAACAAAAGAAAAAACAAACAAGTGGGCCTAAAACAAACTAAAAAACTTCTGCATGGCAAAGGACTCAGTCAACAAAATAAAAAGCAAACTACAGAATAGAAGAAAATATTTGCAAACTACATATCTGATAAGGGGTTGATATCCAAAATACATAAAAACCTCATACAAATCAATAGCAAAATAAAATTTTTAATAACTAAATCAAAGAATTGGCAAAGGACCTGAAAAGACATTTTTCCAAAGAAGATATATAAATCACCAACAGGTATATGAAAATGAGCTCAATAACATCAATATTCAAGATAAATGCAAATAAAAAGAACAATGAAATGTCACTTCATACCTGTTAGGACAGTTATTATTAAAAAGACAAGAAGGCAAGAGATAACACGTTTTGGCCAGGGTATGGACAAAACGGAGAATTCTTGTACATTTTTGGCTATAATATAAACTGGTATAGCCATGATGGAAAAAAGTATGAATGTTTCTCAAAAAATTAAGAATTAAACTCCTATATTATCCAGCAGTCTCCATCTGGTTATATATTCAAAGGGAATGAAAGCCACTATATTGAAGAAATATTTGTACTCCCATTTTTATTTCACCATTATTCACAATAGCCAAAATGTGGAAACAACTTAAATGTTCATTCATGTATAGAGAAATTGTGAGATACATATGTATGTGTGTTTGTGTGTGTAATATTCAGCCATATTTAAAAAGAGAGAGAGAAATCTTGCTATTTCCAGCAATATGGATGAACCTGGAGGATACTATACTAAGTGAAATAAGTTAGACACAGAAAGACAAACACTGCATGATCTCACTTATTTATGGAATCTTACAAAGTCTAACTCACAGTAGCAGAAAGTAGAATGGTACTTGCTAGGGGCTAGGAAATGGGAGAAATGAGAAGATATTGGTCAAAGGGTACAAACTTTCAGTTATAAGTATGAGCTAGAGATCTAAATACAGTATGGAGTGGCTATAGTTAATACTGCTATTTCATATTCTTGAAATTCACTAAGACTGTAGATCTTAACTGTTCTAATCATACACACAAAAACGGTAACTGTGTGAGATAACAGATATGTTAATTGGCTTGAATATGGTATTTATTTCAGAATGTGTAGGAATACAAAATTATACTTTGTAGACTATAAATGTATACAAATTAATCAATTATATTTCAGTAAAGCTGGAAAAATAAAATTAAGACATTCTAGTCTACTACACATAAAAACAAAACATTAAAATGTAATAGATAGGTTAATAAATGTAAATAAATTTTAAAATTTATTAACATATATATTATCCACCATGTTTTGGTACTAATTCACATAAACCATTTATTGGGTGGTGAAAAAATAATTGCAGTTTTTGCCATTACTTTTGATAGCAAAAACTGCAATTGTTTTTGCACCAACCTATATATAGGCACTTTCAACATATTGGGAAAGATTAACATAATGTAATACTAGATAATATTAAGCAATCATGTAAAAATTTTAGTTTAATATTGATAATAGAGTTATGATTTTTAAAGTTCATATATGTTAGAAATATGTGTTATAGTGTTTACACATTAAATAATTAGATGCCTGTGACATGCTTCAATAATTACCAGCAATTTCAAGAGTGAGGGTGAGAAATGGAGGGAAAGATGGATGGTTTAGATAGAGATAGATAGATGATACATAGATAGGTAGATAGATACATAGATGATAGGTTTTAATATCTGATAGTTATCTGCAACAAGAATGTTCATATAGTTATCAGAAGCAAGAGTGGCAGAATATTAATAATCATTGATTGTATGTGGAGCATATATGTAAACATTATATTTTTAACTTTTATATGTATTTATGTACAAACTTTGGAAGATTATTTTCATCTATGTTTCAGTTTGTATAAATAGAAAAATCGATACCATTTCTTGTAAAATTGTTTCAGTAAAACTATTTATCAAAATAACAACTTTCTTATCTAATATTTTTCATCACATATATCCAAAACATAATCACCCAAAATCATAACTTTCCATAGCTTACAAACATCACAAAATTAATATAAAAATGTGTTATCTAGAAGTTTTGCCATCTAGAAAACAGATTTCTGTTCTCCCATATTGTCATTGGAGTCAAAGCTTTCAAATATAAATTTTTGTATTATTCAGTTTTGTTACATTAAACTGTGAAACAAATAGCCTCACCCAAAATTTCAGTGGGATACAACTGAGGCTTATTTCTTTCTAGTTTGGAGGGCTCAGAAGAAGAAGGGAGGATGTGAGAAAGTTTTAAACTTCCCAGAAACTTGTTCAATAGCTTTGAACCAAAATGCTGATAGTGATGTGAACAATGAAGTCCAGGCTCAGGTGGTCTCAGATGGAAACTGGAGTAAAGGTCTCTCTTGATATGCTTTACTAAAGAGATTGGAGGCATTTTGGCCCCATCCTAGAGATCTGTGGAACTTTTAACCTGAGAGAAATGATTTAGAGGATCTGGCAGAAGACAGTTCTAAGCAGCAAAGCATTCAAGATGTGACCTGGATTATTCTGAAAGCACTCAGTTTTATACATTCACAAAGAGATGGTTTGAAATTGGAACTTGTTTAAAAGGGAAGCAGAGCGTAAAAGTTTGAAAAACTTACAGCCTGATGATATGATGGAAAAGAAAAAATTCATTTTCTGGGGAGAAATTCAAGCCAGTTGCAAATATTTGCATAAGTAATGAGGAACCAAATGTTAGTCAACAAGACAATAAGGAAAAGTGTCTCCAGAGTATGTCAGAGATCTTGGCAGCAACCCTTCCCATCACAGGCCCAGAGGTCTAGGGTTTTAAAAAATGGTTTCATGAGCAGGGCTTAGGCTCCCTGCTGCTCTACGCAGCCTCAGGACCACAGCACCCTACATCCTAGCCACACCAGCTTCAATTGTGGCTGAAAGGGGCCAAAGTACAGCTCAGACCATTGCTTTAGATGGTTCAAGCCCCAAGCCTTGTCAGCTTTCATGTGGTGTTGGGCCTCCAGGTGCACAGAAGTCAAGATTGAGGTTTGGGAACCTCTTCCTAGATTTCAGCAGAGGTATGGAAATGCCTGGGTGTTCAGGCAGAAGTCTGCTGCAGGGGCAGAACCCTAATGGGGAACCTCAACTAGGGCAGTGCAGAGGTGAAATGTGGGGTTGGAGCTTCATGCAAGTCTGAAATCCAACAGGGCAGTCATTAAATCTTAAATCTCCAAAATTATCTCCTTTAATTCAATGTCTCACGTTCAAATCACACTGATGCATGAGGTGATCTCCCATTGTTTTGGACAGCTCCACCCCTGTGGCTTTGCAGGGTAGAGCTCCCCTCCCGCCCCCCCCCCCCCCAAGCTGCCTGGAAATCCCCACTTGGGGCACTGCCTAGTGGAGCTGTGAGAAGAGGGCCACCATACTTCAGACCCCAGAATGGTAGATCCATCAACAACTTGCACCTTGTACCTGGAAAAGCCACAGTATCTCAGCTTTTGCAAAGAAGACCAGTGGGAAAAGGTAATCAAATGTGTTGAGAAGTTGAAGATATAATTTAAAAAGTTATGTTACATTTGAATTTTTAACCCTACAAACAGATTTTTGACTTTCTTTTTAATAACTCATGGAATATTTGTAATTGATAAGAATCTAAGCCCTCTTAGTAAAAACAAAAAGTAAACAGATTTAGTTCCTTAGGTATTACACAATTAAATTAGAAACTAGTAAAAATGTTTCTTATACAATTCAAATACTTAGGAACATTTAAATTCTCCCAATTTTCTATTGAAGCAAAGAAGAAAATTAAGCCATAAAATATTTAGGAATGGTAAAAATTAGAGCATTATTTATAAAAATACAGAGTTGTACAGGCTGTTCTCCAATGTTTACTCTCTCTTTCTTCCTGTTGATTTAGAAGGTCACAAAGCTGAAGCCTATATTTTCCAATCTGCTTTATAAAAATAATTAGTCATGTAATTATTATTGTCTAGTCAAGAAATTACTGGTACAACTTCTAAATTATCATCTTATAGATGAAGTCACTTACACTACCTCACTTTTTCTACTCTGTGGACTGAATCTGAGAATCGTGTTGTTTTGATTCTGACTATACAGATGAAGACAATATTATTAGGATGGCAACAAAAGAAAATTAAAGAAATTTTAAATTCCTGATTGATATTGTAAAACAGTGCTTATAATAGCTTGGACTTAACATGACTGTTATATTGGAGAGACATGCATTACTACCTTGTTTGAGCCATTGTATTTTGAGATCTGTTACAGTAACTTAGCTTACCTCCTCACCAGCAAAGGATGTGTCCCAAACTATTTTAGTTTCATAGCTTTAAATTTCAGTATTAATAATTGATGAAAAAATTGAAATAAGTTAAACATCTAATACAAGTAAACAGTATAAGAAATTTAAAAATAAAATGTATTAATAGAATCACTAAAAGAAAGATGAAGTCAGAAAATAATGAATTAGAAAAAAGAAAAGCAACAGAAATAGTAAACAAATGTCAAAGCTGACTTTATAAAGTAGAATAGACAAACATCACAAGTCAAATTAGTATAGATTTACAAAAGCTTCTGTTAGGAGGGTTGTATGAAAAAAACCAAAACAGAAAAATGAGTATATGGTAAGAAAGATTAGAAATCTAATGGATTCAGTAAAATGTGACTTATTTCTCACTCAAAGGCCATGTCTTCCAAAAAGAAGTGAAGCCCCTAGAGAGCAAAGAGTTCCGCAGTTTGTGTTCAAGAAGCTCTACTCTACTCAGTAGCTTTCAAGGACAACATAATACCTTGATAAAGGCACATTCAACAGGGATGATGATGTGGAAATGTGTGCAGTGAACATACACTCTGATCTTTGATCATTTCAATGATCTTATTTAGACTCAATGCTCAAAAACTTTTAACCACGCCAGTTTACAGACTGGGTGTCATAGGCAATTCATAGCAATGCTGAACCGGATTAAACCTCAGTGCATTTGACAACTTCAGACTGCAATGGTCATGCATAATAAAATCAGCATGAGGAGAGTTATTACTTTCTGACACTATAAACATCCTTTGTCATATATTTACTCTAAAAAGCCCCTTTACTCCTTTTGAATGGTTTATGTTTGTGATATATAAAGTAATGCTTAGAAGCAAGTCACTAGAACATAGTGAGCACTCAAAAAATAAACCCTGTTATTACTGTATCCTCCTCTGGCACAGCTAAGATTGACTGTCACACAAAAGAAACACAGCCTATGCTATGAGCTTGTAGACCACAACAGAGCTTCATTCCCTCCCAGGTAGAAGGGAGTTGATCAGTCAAATTTAGGACCACAGAAGTTTTATTAGGTATTTTCCCTGGTTATGGAGAAATATAGGAAATGTATTGATAAGAAAAGCATACTTGTAGGAACCCTCTAAATTTTTTGTCTGGGTTCAAATGTGTTGTGAGAAGAATTATCCTAGCCACAAAAGGCTCTAATGAGAATATCAACTACTTGGTGATGAAACTATAAAGCTTGTGTCAGCATTTTGTAAAATTATGAGATTAATCAGCTATGAAAAAATGACAGGATAGGTAGATGGAAGAGACAGCAGATCCCCTTTTGACTTTAGCAAAGCTTTACATTCTTTACTTCATTACCGTTATCAATTCAATGAGAAAATTATGGCCCAAACGGCCTAATTGGTAGTTGGAGGGTCATTCAGAATAAATTTCCTTCATAAGAGTAATGTTACCCAGAGGGGACATAGCAAGCAGTGTTCTGCCAGGGTGAATACAGGGACCAATTTTTTTTACAGTCATCAGTGTCCTCGCTAATGGTATAAAAAGCTGTAGGTTGACAGAGATTTTTAGCAACGTGCAAGTTAAAATGAAAATTCAAAATGATTTCAGCAATGAACACGTATTTCAACATGAATGAGACAAGGTTACTTTTTAAAAAGGAAAAGTCATATGGATATCAAGAAAGGAGTCCATAGTTACAGATAAGAGTAACGAAAATCCTTCCCTGGTTATAGAAGAAAATGAATTAATAAGCTGTACAGAGGTGAGCTTCAGCACAGTGTCCACAAGCCAGGCAATGAGCTGTGCATGCAAGGGGAACATAAGAGACTCGGGTATGCCCTTAAAGAATATGGCAAATGTGAAATGTGGAGGTGGCTATAAAAATAAAATAGTCCTTAAAGATGCTCTCTATAAGACATGTATTTTCCATGCATACAAAATAATCCACTCTGAATATGATTCAGTAGTCATCTGGGCCCCACAGGTTAGCCTCAAATTGACCTCTAACTATTAAGATGTATTATGTGATGATAGAGCTATTCTTTTGATTTTGACAGAAATAATAATTTAAAGCGGCATTTGCCTTCCCATCAATTTAGGTGTGTAGAACTGCTGCTGTGTCAAGAGGGAGAAATAGAGAGGTGGCCCACTGAGATTTTTACCGATACGCTTTCCTGACATCTCATACAAAAACATGCAAAACAACAGAAGCCTACAGAAGTTATAGTATTGATTGGAAATATTAGAAGTTTCACTTCTCTCAGATTTCTGTAGGGGAAGACGGGCAATATAGCACCATATTGGTTGTAAAACTTCTTTGTGGCCCCAAATCCTTTGGCAGTTTAAAAATATCTCTAAAAGTTCAGCATTAGCAATCTCACGATTGTTTTCATTTTTCCAACATGTCTCCAAAAATTATATAAGCAAAACTTTATCCCTGTCAATGAAGGATCATGGAGTTGAAACACGGCAGCTTAAGACTATCTTTGCTCTCAAGGAGCTTGCAGTTTAGAGACATAAATGCTTAAAAGGCTAACAGTACTTGTCTGTTTATGATGGGATCCAAGTAAATAATTTTCAAAATCATAATCATAGAAAGAAGGTATTTGGGCTTTTAAATATGTAGAGAAATAATGGAAAGAGTTGGAAAAATAATTGAATAAATGAATAAATTAGGGAAATAAATTGTGCAATACTAGAGTTATAATTTATGGAATAATCATTCTGGAGAAACCGTGCATGTTAGGGAGCAGTATAAGGTTTCACGAAGAAGGTGTACTCAGACTAAGAAAGCTTTTGAGTGACAAAACAGTTTGAACTCAATTTTGTAAATAATGTGGAGATTTTGAAAGCCCTTGACCTTGGTAGGATGAAATACACATTTTGAGAAGATCAACGTATTTGTCGTGAGAAGGCAAGACCAGCAGAAAAGGAAAAAGTGGGTAGGTCATTGCCATAGAAGAGACAAGAAGTATTGTGAAACGGGGAGGAAAGGCAGGGTGGGGAATATGAAAGTTGAAAGAATGATTATGAGAGGGAATCTGAAGTAAATGTGGCTAGAGAGGACTGTAAATACCAAAGCACCAAGGTTTATATGTGGGGTAACAGAAACAATGTTGAAACTTCACAAAAATAGAAAAGCAAAAGAGAAACTGATTTCAGAAAGATTAAGCAATGTCTTCAAGCAAATGAAATTTTAAAAGCCAGAAAGTTCTCCAAGTAAAAATGCCTTACTGAATCTTTCTTTCTTCCTTCCCTTTAGGTAAAGTTTCCATCTTTTTCATCAGTGTTATACCCTTACTTCTCTACTACTTTATTCTTTATGAGTAACTTACCCAGTCACAAACCTGCACTACCCTATTTATGCTGGTGCTTCCTAAAGACCTATACCTACCTCCCATCTGTCTCTTAATCTCCGGACTAATTGTGCTAACTTTTACTAAATACTTCCATCTGCTTGACCAAAAGCCCAAATATCTAACATAGACTTTATTTTTCCATCCAATCCTACTCCTTTCATAGACTCCTTCTCTTACTTAGCATCACCATCTTTTGTGTCCCAACTGAAAATTCTTGACATCTCCTTCCATTGCTCAACAACTACCACTTGTCCCTAAAAATTCTAAATATTCTTCTTATTTTTCAAAATTTTGTAGCTACTACAAAAAAATCCTCTTATAATTACTTTCTTCATGAAAAAGTCCTCTTATAATTAGTTTCTTCATGCTACCATTATCATTTTTCCTGGGATTTTGCAGCAGATATAATAGATTATGACTTCATTCTATTTTTTCCAACAATTTCTTTACAATGTGACTATGTCATGTAGTTATATTATTTTCTCAAAAACTGAAAGAGAGCCATAAAATCTAACAAAAATTTCTTCAAACGTGACTCTATGCTACTTTTCCGCCCTCTTCCAGTAAGAGCTCAGTGTTCTGGCCACCTTGGGATCTTCATTGACATGAAAATACACTAGGGTACTTCAATACACATGTGTTTTATCCATGCTTTCCTTCCATTCTATAAGGCTATTTTCCACTCTTGCTTACTTCCTTAATTCTACTAATTCCTCAAGACCTGGCTTAAGAATTATTTAGCCAAGCCTCTTGACACAAGTTGTCAGAATTAAAATTCTTATTGCCTTCTAGCAATTGTTTTGCCACATACTCATCATATTGCATCATAGCTATTTTTGGAGATACTTGGTTTGGCCACTAAAATCCTTGGGAATGGATACCAGGTTTTATTAGTCTTGAAATTCACAGCAGCCAACACGATGTCAAGCATGAATAAGGATTTCTGTTTACTGATGTCAACTTATTTGAATTAAGCTCACGTTAACTGAAGACATCTAATGAGAAGTGGGAAAAAAGGTACTGAAACTCAGAAAGAGGACAAGGAATTATAACATGCTTGTTTTCCAAGATTCTTCTAGAGGGTTAATTTATAAATGATGATGACACAGAGAAGGTAGGAAGAAAAAAATAGAAGTGAAGCAGTTAGTGAAGTATATGGGGAAAGGATTCCCTGTTTAATAAATGGTGTTGGGAAAACTGGCTAGCAGTGTGCAGAAAGCAGAAACTGGACCCCTTTCTGACACCTTACACTAGAATTAACTCCAGATGGATTAAAGACTTATGTTTAAGACCTAACACCATAAAAACCCTAGAAGAAAACCAAAGCAAAACCATTCAGGACATAGGCATAGCAAGGACTTCATGACTAAAACACCGAGAACATTGGCAACAAAAGCCAAAATAGACAAATGGGACTTAATTAAACTCCAGAGCTTCTGTACAGCAAAAGAAACAATCATTAGAGTGAACCAGCAACCAACAGAATGGGAAAAAATTTTTGCAATCTACCCATCTGACAAAGGGCTAATATCCAGAATTTACAAAGAACTAAAATAGATTTACAAGAAAAAAACAAACAAACCCATCCAAAAGTGGGCAGAGGATATGAACAGACACTTTTCAAAAGAAGTCATATATGAGGCCAAAAAACATATGAAAAAATGCTCATCATCACTGATTATTAGAGAAATGCAAATCAAAACCATGTTGAGATACCATCTCACGCCAGTTAGAATGGTGATCATTAAAAAATCTGGAGACAACAGATGCTGGAGAAGATGTGGAGAAATAGCAACACTTTTACACTGTTGGTGGGAGTGTAAATTAGTTCAACCATTGTGGAAGACAGTGTGGCACTTCCTCAAGGACCTAGAAATAGAAATTCCATTTGACCCAGCAATCCCATTACTGGGTATATACCCAAAGGATTATAAATCATTCTATTATAAAGACACATGCATACAAGACACAAGTTCATTGCGGCACTGTTTACAATAGCAAAGACCTGGAACCAACCCAAATGCCCATCAACAATAGACTGGACAAGGAAAATGTGGCACATATACAGCATGGAATACTATGCAGCCATAAAAAATCATGAGTTTGTGTTCTTTGTAGGGACATGGATGAACCTGGAAACCATCATTCTCAGCAAACTGACACAAGAACAGAAAATCAAACACCACATGTTTTCACTTAGAGGTGGGTGTTGAACAATGAGAACACATGGACACAGGAAAGGGAGCATCACACACTCGGGTCTGTTGGTGGGGGCCAAGGGAGGGACAGCAGTGAGGTGGGGAGGTTGGGGAGGAATAACATGGGAAGAAATGTAGGTGAAGCGGGGATGGAGGCAGCAAACCACATTGCCATGTGCATACCTATGCAACAATCCTGCATGATCTGCACATGTACCCCAGAACCTAAAGTACAATAAAAAAATAAAATAAAATAAAATTTTCTTTAAAGTACCTGGAAAGAAAATGGTACTGAAAGCATTCCACTGGAAAGAAGCCTCAGAAGAAAAGTTTACAGCCTTGTTTCATTATTGCCAAGTTCTACGGATCAGGCTGCCTGTTTTAAAGGACAATTTTCTCCTCCTTCTCATATGAAGATATGTAAATGGCATCCAGATGTTTTAGGATGATCATTCTTTTAATTATTTTCTTAATGAAATCTTTTGGAGATTGTAAATAACATAAATATACTTTCGATTTGTTCATTTGTTTACTGAATCAGCTGTTAATTTGAGTATATGGTAATAAGTAGCATTGTATTTGTACCATATTTACTTGCTGATGGTTTGTAAACTTATTCATTTGCTAATAAATTGGTCTTTTATTTAATTGATTATATCTCTGTCCCATTAAAATCTGGATAAGAAGATATGTTACTTTGTCAATTTAAAATCTTTACCCTCATTGTTTTATTATCTACACAATAGTATATGCAGCAAACAAAATATGGGTTGAAAAAATGGTCTACTGACTTTCCAACAATTTTCCCTCACTTCATACTCTCAAATTTTTATGTGGCCTAACTAGCATTAACAATTCTAATTCCAGTTGCTAGGTAAGAGTGTCAGAAATGATAACCTGGGATAAACCAAATATATTGTCTGACTTCGACAATGACATACATTCGGTTATTCCTCATAAAATCAACTTTCAAATCCTGTAGATATGATTTCATGCTTCTCACTTATTTTAGTAACCAAGTATGTTCTGTAATCTCAGGTTGTTTCTAATTGTTACAATTTTAAAAGGAGCTCAGGTATTCTCCAGCCTTCAAATCACCTTTCACTGGTCTTCAAACTAAGAAATAGTAGCTTCTGTTATGACTTATGTAATCCTCCCACAACAAATCACCCTTTCTGAAAGATATAAAGCCAATCTACCTGGGTGAAATCTACCAGTCAATCTGTCAATGTTTTCTTGAAAAATTCTTGAGCACCACCATCTTGCTTTGTCTCTTACATAAATCTCACCTCGTCAAATGTTGGTAATGAGTTGTAGAATTATAATTGCAATAGACTCACCTAATTTTCCTTTTTTCTTGCTCTTTCTGCTTCGAGTGGCCTTTTCCTTTTAAGAATTCATCTTTAAAAGCTCTATTCTTAATCCATTATATATCACTGAGAAAAGGAGAAGAACAAATAGACAAACAATTGAATGAGCATCTGAAGTGATAATATCATATGTAATTTGATGCCAAACTCTTGAGTAATTTTGTATTTTTATATAGACATAGTTTTGACTACATCTTTATTTACTTCTTGCAGGCCCTACTATGATTTTAGTATTCAGTGAAGCAGTTACTTCACTGCCAGTACTCATGATACTGAGTACCACATTTTATATATTACATTGAAAGACCACCCTGAAGAAATTTAAAATTCAGCAATTGCAAAATAGCAATTATATTAGTAATTTATCTCACCTCAAATCAAATCTTTTTCACATTTTTTTATTGAATATAATCCACACAAATTCTAGATATCTTAGAGATATTATAAATTAATTTCAGTTTACCCATGCATTCATTTTAATCAGATGTCAAATCCTGTTAATTTTAATTTTTTATTTCTTTATTTTTAAAGTTGCAATAAAAGATGAAGTTGTAAGATGGTTTTATAACACTGCCCTTTGGCCTGTCACCACTTCATTTCCACATCCTTCCCTGAACAGTCATTAAATACTAATTTAGAATATATTTTTCTGGATTATTCATTTACAAATGTGCCCATCTGCATACACACAGTCTTAGTTTAATAAATAGGATCCTATTATATATATACATATATATATATATCTTTGACTTTTTTCACATAACAGTATATCACAGCAGTATCTCCATGGCAGTATGAATACATTCATCACCTTTGCAACAACTACATAGTTATAAATAATCTATATGTACCATAAATTACGTAACTTTACCCTAATTAATGAGCATTTAGCGCACATCCCTTTTATTTTTTTGCTGCTTACAACAATGACAAAATAAATATCCTTGTATATAACTTTGTGCCTAATGTAACTATTTCTCTAGCACAGTTTCAATGTAAAATTGCTTGGTCAAAGGTCATGTGTGTTTTACATTCTAATGGAATCTAGAAAATTGCCTTTCAAAACCACTTGTGCCAATTTACATTTCCGCCAACATTGGAGGATATAATACCTATTTCCTCACAAATATATCAAAACAGAAAATTTTTAATTTTTCAAAACTAATTTTATAGTGTGATGGACATAAAAATGCTATTGTATTTTAATTTGCATTTCTGTAATTTTTAGTATGGTTGAACATTTTTCACAGAGCTTATTACCCATTTGTAACTCTCTATACATTTGCCTATATTTCGGTTTATTGTCTTTCTATTACCATATAAGAGTTCTTTATGTATTATGAACTCATTGTATTACAGATATTGCAAGAAAATAAAAACTCATCTAAATTCAACAACAAAAATAACAATGTGATAATTCAATTGTGTAAAAGACAGGTTTATTAAGTGGCCAAATGAGTCAGTACACCTGGCCTGCCAAGAATTTGAGGTTTGGAGGTACAATTCAAGCCTGTCTAGGTCCTGGCTACAGTTTGCTGCCATTTGGTGTCTGTTTTCTGATATGATTCACATACTGAAAGGGAATATTCTGGGACCTATGGCTAACTACGATTTGTAGAACAGTGACAGCGATTTCAGAAGTCTTCTAGTTGATTAGAACTAGTTGCATCATCCTGCTCATGGGAGACTGAGCCGACAGACTAGAAGGGAAACAAAATACTGGGTGACCCAGCCTCTGTGTATCATTTCCTGAGATGGAAGTTTCTATTTTTCTGCCTAGTTATGCTATTCCCTATATGTACACCTCCTCTTTCTTGCAGATGCTGTAAGACTTTTGCATAAAACTATGTGAAAACAGAATGAGCAGAAAACAGAAGCCAACATTCTGTGTTTTACCAAAATTCATGTCATCATAACTTTCATAATCATAGGATTCTGCTGTATTTTTCCCATTTCTTCATTTATCTGTTGATAGATATTTGGGTTGTTTCCAGCTTTTAGCTATTACAACTAAAGCTGTTATAAACAGGTACATACATTCTCTCTGTAGACATTTGCTTTAAGTTGTCTTTGGGGAATACCTAAGATTGGAATCATGTGATTAAGACTCAAACTGCTTTCCAAAATTGTATCAGTTTACATTTCACCAGTAGTGTATAAAAGTTCCAGTTTGTCCATATCTTGGCACATGTTTGGTTTTTGTTTTGTTTTTATTTTGTAAATTTTTGCTTAGCCATTCTAGTGGTTCAATATTGCATCACATTGCAATTTTAGTTGGTATTTTCTTAATAACTAATGATTAGCCTCTTTTCATATGCTTATTTGCCATTTATATACCTTCTACTAAATGAATATTCATATTTTAAAATATTTAAATTTTATAAATACATCTAATCTATAGAAATTTGTTTGTTAGTTTTCTATTTTTTAAGATTTCTTTACACATTTTATGAACAAATTCTTTTTAGGATATAGATCTGCAAATACTTTATCACAATTTACAGCATGTCATTTCATTCTCTTAATATTGCCTATTAAAGAACAGATATTAATTTTTATTGAGTTTATCAGTTTGTTCATTTATGGATTGCTTTTAGTGTCTCACTTATGTTTAATTAACAAGGTCACAAAGATTTTCTCCCATGTTTTCTTCTAGAAGTTATATAGTTTTAAGTTTCACATTATTGAGGATTTATATTTTGAGTTAATTTTGTATATGTAAAGAGGTGTGAATAGAGATTCATAATTTTATATTTGGATAGACAATTGTTTCAGCAGCATTTTTTGAGAAGACTATCCTTTTCATATTGAATAGCCCTTGCACTTTTATTAAAAACCTGGTAAGCTTATAAATATGGCTCTTTAGGATCTTTTATCTAAACTCTAATTTTCTTTTTTTTTTTTTTGAGACAAGGTCTTGCTCTGCTGCCAGGCTGGAGAGCAGTGGCATGATCACTGCTCACCATAGCCTCAAATTCCAAGGTTCAAGCAATTCTCTTGCTTCAGCCTCCCAAATAACTAGGACTATAAGTGCTAGTCAGTATGCCTGGTTAATTTAATTTAATTTAATTTAATTTAATTTAATTTAACTTTGTAGAGATGGGGTCTCATTATATTACCCAGGCTGGTCTTACAATACTTACTATAAAGCTGCTAAGGTAACTAATAGAATGTGGCTTTGGTATAAAAATAGACACATACATCAGTGAAATAGAATTTAGAGCCCACACTGTGGGAGGCTGAGGCAGGAAGATTGTTTGAGGCCAGGAATTTAAGTCTGTTTTGCTTTTGTTGCCTGTGCTTTTGAGGTCATACCCCAAAAATCATTGCTGAGACCAATGTCATTGAGCTTTCCCCTATGTTTTCTTCTAGTAGTATCATAGCTTCAGGCCTTACATTTTCTTAATCCATTTTGCGTTCATTTTTATATATGGTATGAGATAAGGGTCTAATTTCATTTTATCTACATGTGGATATTCAGTTCTCTCAGCACCATTTATTGAAGAGACTGTCCTTTCCTTAGTGTGTGTTCCTTGGCACATTTGTCAAAAATTAGTTGGCTCAGAATATGTAAATTTATTTCTGGGCTCTCTCTTCTGTTCCATTGGTCTGCATGTTTCTTTTTATGCCAGTGCAAGGCTGTTCTGGTTACTGTAGTTTTGAAGTCAGGTAGTATCACAATGCCTCCAACCTTGTTCTTTTCACTCAAGACTGCTTTTGCTGGCTGGGCATGGTTGCTCACACCTGTAATCCCAACACTTTGGGAGGCCAAGGTGGGCAGATCACGAGGTCAAGAGATCGAGACAATCCTGGCCAACATGGTGAAACCCCGTTTCCACTAAAAGTACAAAAATTAGAAATTAGCTGGATGTAGTGGCATATGCCTGTAGTCCCAGCTACTTGGGAGGCAAGAGAATCACTTGAACCCAGGAGGCAGAGGTTGCAGCGAGCTGAGATTGCACCACTGCACTCCAGCCTGGCGACAGAGTGAGACTCCATCTCAAAACAAACAAACAAACAAAAGATAGCTTTTGTTACCTGTGCTCTTTTGTGGTTCCATACAAATTTTAGGATTGGTTTTTCTATTTTTGTAAAGAATGTCATTGGTATGTACATAGGAATTCCATTGAATTTGCAGATCACTTTGGGTAGTATAGTCATGTTATCAGTGTTAATTCTTCTAAGCCATTAACATGAAACATTTATTTATTTATATGTGTCTTTCTCAATATTTTCATCAATGTTTTATAGAAGGAGTGTCCAGTTTTTTGTCTTCCCTGGGCCACACTGGAAGAATAATTTTCTTGGGCCACACACAAAATACACTAACATTAACAATAGCTGATGAAAAAAAAATGTTTCATGTTTTATAAAAGTTTGCAAATCTGTCTTGGGCTACATTCAAAGCTGTCCTGGGCAGCATGCAGCCCATGGGGTGTGGGTTGGACAAGCTTGTTTTATAGTTTTTAGTGTAGCATTCTTTTATCTCTTTGGTTACACTTATTTATATTGGTTACACTTATTTCTAAGTATTTTTATTTATAACTATTATAAATGGAATTGTTTTCTTGATTTCTTTTTCAGATAGCACACTGTTAGTATATAAAACACTACTTATTTTTACATGTTGAGCTTGTATTTTGCAACTTCTGCTGAATTTGTTTATTAGTTCTAACATTTTTGGTGGAGCTGGATTATATTTAGAATCCAATATATAGAAAGCCCTAAATTGACCCTATATATTAGATTACACATAGGAATCCCATTAAACCTGCAGATCACTTTGCAGATTCAATGGAATTCCTATTAGACCCAATCCTTAGACAACTTTACTGCATCAGTCAAGGGTATTTTACTTCTTCTTAACAAGAAAATATTTAATATAGGGAATTGGGTGCTTACAAAAGAGAAGTACGATTTAGGATATACTTCCAGTAGTGACACTCAAAAAAGCATTGGAACTAGCCTGACAAGGAAAAAATATGTCTACCAGAAACTGCATGTTGAGATATCAAAAAGGCCCTGTTCAAGGGCTGACCCCAAGACTATACTTTAGCCATCGCCCAGGTATCTGGAAGCTCCTCCATAGCTGTTGACTCTAGGATCACACTTTGTTAGCCTTCAAGATAGAAATTCCAAATAGAATGTAACTGTCAACAGCTACAAACTACTTAGGGTCAAAAAACTAAGATACTGCTGCAGCCATTCTAGGAAACAAAATGCTTTTCCAACTGTGGTTGCCAGCAAAACAACAGAAGCACATTCTCTGCCTCATTGTCCGTTCCAAATATCTCCTGTGAGTGTCTGCTTATAGAAATTGGATCACATGTGGAACATAAGCAAAAAGGGTGTCTGGTGCATATAATCTTAGGATTTACAGCTTTTAGCATCCAATAAGTCATGCTATAAAAGTTTGAGATAATGTTTGGAAAACTGCAATTTGTCATTAATTATGTTAAATTCTCATAATATATCTAAATATTTGGAAGATTTTCTATGTAGAACATACCAACCAAAATAAAAACACCTTTGTTTCACCAGTTCTTATTTCTTTTAATCCTTTTCTTATCTTATTTACAGGCTAAGTCCTCCAATAAATCCAGACTGTAATTGAAATGGCTTTAATGTAAGACAAAAAAAAAAAGCCTGTTTGCTATAGGCTTCTGGTAAATTCTCTTTATCTAGTTAAGAATGTTTACTTCTATTCCACATTTATTATGTTTTTGTTTCTTTGTTTTACAAACAGGAATGAATGTTGAGTTTTATCTAATTTTCTGATATAGTCAAGATAATTGCATGTTTGATATCCTTAATCTATGAATGCAGTGAATTTTACTAATAGTTTTGCTAATGATGAACAATTTCCACATTCTTGTCTATTATCTTTATGAAGTCTCATTCTGTCCCTTCCATGCCACACTTGCTACCCCCTGCATTAGGTCATATCCTCATTATCTTTTACCTGCACTACTGCAATAGCCTCCTAATTGGTTTTTCAGTCATATGTGCTTGGTTTCTGCAATTGCATAATTTACATTTAAACCAGAAGTCTCTTTCTAATTGCATAATCTTACTCTGGCTCTCAAAATTGTTTGGTGACTCTCCATGACCCAGGAAGGAAGATTAAAATTAGGAATTAATTTTATTCCAAGCTATAATTACATCAGCATTATATTATTATTGTGTAAGTTTACCATGACCTGGTCATAAGAAGCCAATGGAGAATCCATAAAACATCTCAAACATGGTCATGTCTCTGAGCCTTTCATCTAACTCAGCATTTTCTAAAGTAGGTCTTAGAGAACACTAGTCCCAAGGCTTACTTTTGGAAATAATGGCTTCAAAATTAAATAAATTATGAAAATGATGATTTAACTATATTGGTCTCAAAAATTCATATTATATATCAGAATAAGAAATGCTGTGTAAAATCTTATAATAAATATAGTAAGTACACTCTTAGCACTCTCTAGACATATTTATATACAAAATTTTTCATTTAACAAAGTTCCTGTGGAATACAATTTATAGGAAAAACAAAACACTCCAAATGTTTTTCTCAGTGTAGATTGTGCCTCCTCACTTTGCCATCCATCAAATCCTACCAATTCTTCAAGATTTACTCTGTGAGTCTCTCTGGATAAAACCCATCTCCATGTTAGAATTTGTTCTCCAGATTCCCACAGCATACTTTATACCCTTTTTTAACTACCTACTTTATCCTTCCCTAAAATAAGTTTTAGTTCTTTGGAATTTCCAACTCATTTCAGAAAATAGTTGGCATATAATAGGTGCTTGATAGACATGGATTTCTTCAACCCATTTAAGTTCTTTTCCATTTTATGGACATAGGCATTTTATATTTGTGTCTAAAATTATATTAGATACTATTAAAAGTATAGAATACATTTGAGAAGTGGCTCTGACCATGATGAATGTATTATTTTGGAGAACGTACAGTCTATTTGAAGACATGAAGTAAATACATTTTAATAAAAATATAAACTATAATGTAAGTTGCATAGTCTTTTGCCCTTTAGGACATCAGAGAGAGGAGATTTCACTGCAGTTTTGCCTAAACAGATCAAGTAGCATGAAAGGTGGGACTTCAGAATGCTCTGACCAGAGGGCGTGAGCCCAAGGAAAACATTCTCAGTGGCATGAAAAGAATGTAGACACTGTTCTCCTTGTACCCACATGCTGTTTAGATCTCATTAGCCTCTACTGGGCTTCATTCAGGCATTCTGACCAATACATTTTGTTCCCCTTGTTCCATCTTCCCTCATTGAATTCTCAGTAAGTTACCAGAAATATGGTTTAACAAGAGAACTAATCATGCTAGAGAACAAGTGGAGGTATAAGAACTTATTTGATTATAAAAGTCTATGTAAGGAGAACTCAATTACATCCATGCATATAGATAAAATGTACCCTACATCATTGGAGATCTCAGTAATCAAAGCTTAGAAATGAAGAGAAATCTTTCTTAATCCTTGATCATCTTGAAGTGACCCTGGAGATTACTTGACAAAACAAGGGTTATTTATAATGATAAAAGAATGTTCCACATACAGCTTAGGGTTGTTCAAATCTAGGAAACAGTGCATTGGGGTATATAGAAGACAGAGTTCAGAAACAGGTATGATAAATCACTACTTGGGATAGTGATTCCCACAAGAGTTATGTTCTTCCAGGACATTAGCAGCTAAGCCTTATTTGTAAGAAGACCAAAGCAAAATATAAGAAGAAAAATACCAGATATGTAACAATATGGTGAAAATGGAAGGAGAGTACCCTAGAGTTTATTGCAAAGTGTTCAGCAAGTCCTGTGACATATGACATTCCCAGGTATTTTGATTTCTTGCTCTCATTCCCATTGCTACGAATTGTCTGACCTACACTCTATCTTTCCCACACCCCTGTCTTCGTCATTCTCTGTAGTCCTGGTCTATGTTACCCAGGAAGCAATGCCAGAAGTATAGGGCAAAGTGGAGTTTACTCTCATCACCAAATGCTGTCTCTGTCACTCATTTATTCATTCATCATTCCAACAAATAATTGATAGGTATTTTTTTTTACTATTATAGGTATAGGCATTGAAACATAAAAGAAGCAACATCTAAACTGAGCCATCTAAGAGGATGAGAAAGAAGCCAAGTGTGGAAGTCAAAGCAACTCCACCTCAGAAGATAATCTGCCGTGGGACTTCTGATCAGCCCTGGTTCCAGGGATGCTTTTGACATTTCCAGTTTATCTGTTGTTCCTTGTTTTAGAGAATATAATTAGGATAAATCCTGCCTTGAGAGCAGATCAACCTTAATAAATTCAACTTTACCATAAATTTTGCCCTTGGGACAATTCCTACGTATTCCCTCAAAAGCATGTGTACCCCTCCCCTGTGATGTATATTCCCTGAATCTATGGGATAATGGTGTAGAGATCCACCATTTTGTCTCAATGTAACCAGGGACAAAGACTTCAGTTCATAAGTATATATGAAATGTTTCATTTCATAAACACCTATTAAATGTTTCTTTCTAAGAAACTAGATTTGTCAGCATTTTTCTTCAACCCCTCAGCTTCCTCAGACTTTGAACAGGTTTGCATAGAACTGTCCACCATGAAATAGTCAGTATTGGTATTTAAAAGGGCTGGGGAGAGTGTTCCAGATAGAGAAAATTGAATGTATAAAGTGCTATCCAAAAGACAAAGCACAATAGGCTTGAAAAAGCAAAAGTCTGTTACTCTGGAGTATGGAGTTCAAAATGACTGATGGTCAGAACAGAAAGCAGTGGCCAAATAATGCTGGGTTTTGTAAACCATGATAAAGCATGTGGACTTGATCTGAAACTCAGTAGGAAATATTTCAAGAGCTTAAACACTAGTTTATTTCATCACCTGCCCCATTTGTTTTACATGTAGGAAAAAGCATATGTGATTCTACTTTAGAACTTCTGAGGTAGGAACTAGCCTCCCACAGGAGGAGATATTTAATTTACAAAGACTTTCAGGCACCAACAATCATTCCTTGTTTTGTTATTGTAGATAAAAATAAAAATATTTCAAGAAATATAGAAATAAATGCAATGCTTACTTTTTAGAATCTCTTGTATTTCTAAGGTAATTTTGTTAATTTAGAAGCACAAAAATGTATTAGACCTAATTTGTTCATTCATAAAATGTTCATGTATTATATATTAAAATATTGTGTACTCAGACAATTACAAATTTCCTAGAAGAATTTTCTTAATATGTGGTAAATTAAACTACAGGCTGCTAAGCTGTAAGAAATATATTCGCATTCCTGCCAGTTTATAAGAAATAGGCAAAATTGTGAAAAGAGAAGAAATCATCAATATTAAAGCATGACAATGAGAGTTACATTTTCTTGAATTAGTGTCTTCTAGTACAATGTCAAGCGCATATAGAAAGCACTTATTTTTAGAAAAAGAACTTAGGAACAAAGGAAATAAAAATATTGGTAAAATATTTTTGTCATGTGAGACTTCAGTAATCAATCTCTGGGCCATCTCTCTAAACAGTTTTTGCTTCATGTGATGCTTTATTTTGAAAACTAAAGAAGTTTCCATTGCAGAAAAAGAAACAATTTTAGGGCCAGAGATCTGAGTTCTAGAATCATGTGACCTAGAACAAGTCACTTTATATCTCTGGAATATACCTAGATTGCTGATATTTTCCAGCTTTACTGAAATAATGTGGAATGTGACCATAAAGATGTTTTACCTCACAAGCTTACATGTGCCTGTGTGGGAAAGGGGTAATTAGGAGCAAAAATTACTGGATGAGGTGGATCAGAAAGAAAATACGTTTCAAGAAGCTGGAGCACAAAATTACTTGTGGGCAAGGAGGGGAGATGCAATAGGAAAAGGAGTAAAAGAGAGGGAGTAACAAGAGAAAAAGTTATTTTCCACTCAGGAATCCTGTGGGCATTCTGTTTGCTGTCTGTCCACCTCCTAATTAGGGGAGGATAAAACACAGTAGCGAATCTCTTTAGGGTTAGAATTTGAATGTTAGAAAGGAAAAAGACTTTTTCACCTTAATGAAGAAATCAACAATATAAAAGTGGAATTTGACATCTTCACATATCAGCTTCTAAATCAATGTTGATGTAGCTTTCATATATTCTTTAAAAATATTAATATTACCCTCCAAAGTGCTTGAATAATACAGTTTAGAAATACATTCTGGTCAAATAATAGCCATTTCCAAAGTAACATAAACCAAATAAGCCTGAACAATCATAAGAATATTGATCTGACCTGTTACAGTTATAAATAGTACCAGAATTGTATACTGTTACAACTTGTACTCTGCCCTTATTTAATAAGTGCATGTTTACAAAGGGAACAGTTTCATTCATTGACTACAAAAGAAAAATAGTTTTAGATAGATAAGAGCATAAAGCAGAATGAATGGAGCTAATTCCTGCCAATGTGGTGCTGAAAGTGTTCTTGTGTAGTAAAGAATTTAATCTTGCCCCCAAAGAGGTCTGGCCTTTTTTCTTCCGAGTCTGTGAGGTAATCTCTGAGATATCAAACCTCACAGGAATGTCTTTGTTTGCCTGGTTTATGTTACCTTTGGAAACAGGATCCTTTCAATCAGAATGGATCGATGTAATTTAGAGTAGAGGCTACCCACACTTTATAATCTTAGAGCAGGAGTTTACCATCCATATAGAGCAACCGTATGATTTAGGGTTGGGGCTTTGGATCACACTTGAAATATCTAGTCAATTAATCCTGTTTGTGTAAAGAAACCCCAATAAAACTCTGAACATGAAGGTTGGGATACATTTTTCTGGTTGGCGATGCCAGGAGAATATTGTGTTCTCACTGTGGGAATAGAACAACAGGAAACTTCACATTTGGTACTTCTGGAGTCTACTGATACATTTTGGATTTGTGTCCCTGCCCAAATCCCATGTCAAATTGGAGGACAGGTCTTGTGGAGGGGTGACTGGATCATGGATGCAGGTTTTCTTATTGCTGTTCTCATGACAGTGAGTGAGTTCTCATGAGATCTGATGGTTTAAAATGTATGTAACTTCCCTCTTCACTCTCTCTCTCCTACTCTGCCATAGTAAAGAGCTGCTTGCTTCCCCTTCTACTTTAGCCATGATTGTAAGTTTCATGAGGCCTCCCAGTCATGTTTTCTGTAAAGCTTGCAGAACTGTGGGTCAATTAAACCTCTTTTCTTCATAAATTACCCAGTCTCAGGTAGCTCTTTATAGTAATATGAAAACAGACTAATTCATAAAATTGGTACAAAAGTGAATTACTGCTATAAACATACCTGAAAATGTCAAAGCAACTTTGGAGCTGGCTAATGGGCAGATGTTAGAACAGTTTAGAGGGCTCAGAAGAAGACAAGAAGATGTGAGAAAGTTTGGAAATTTCTAGGGACTTGTTGAATGGTTTTGACCAAAATACTGGTGGTCATATGAACAGTGAAGTTCAGACTCAGGTGGTCTCAGATGGAGATGAGGAACTTATTGGGACCTGGTGCAAATGTCACTCTTGCTGTGATTTAGCAAATATATTTGTGGCATTGTGCCCCCACTCTAGGCATCTGTGCAACTTTGAACTTGAGAGAGATGATTTAGAGTATCTGGCAGAAGAAATCTTTAAGCAGCAAAGCATTCATGAAGTGGCCTGGCTGCTCCTAACAGCATACAGTCATGTATCCACAGAGATGGTCTCAAATTGGAACTTACATTTAAAAGGAAAGCAACATGTGGAAGTTTATAAAATTCACAACCTTACCATGTGGTAGAAAAGAAAAACCCATTTTCTGGGAAGAAATTCAAGCCTCCAGCTGCACAAATTTGCATGTGTAAAAAGGAGACTTAATTGCCAAGACAATGGGGAAAATATCTCTAAGGCATGTCAGAGATCTTCACAGCAGCCCCTCTTATTATAGGCCAGAGACCTAGGAGGATAAAATGATTTTGTGGACTGGGCCCAGGGCCACATTGCTCTGTAAAGGATCAGGACATGGTGCCCTGCATCCCAGCCACTCTAACACCAACCATGGATAAAAGAGGCCAAGGTACAGCTGAGGCCATTGCTTCAAAGGGTACAAGTCCCAAGCATTGGTAGCTTCCATGTGGTGTTGGGCCTGTGGGCCCACAGAAGGAAAGATTTAGATTTGGGAACTTCCACATAGATTTCAGAGCATGTTTCAGAAATGCCTGAATGTCAAGGCAGAAGTCTGCTAAAGGTGTGGAACCCTCATAGAGAACCTTTACCAGAACAGTGCAGTGTGGAAATGTAGGGTTGGAGCCCCCACAGAGAGTCCCCCCTGGGGTACTGCCTAGTGGAGCTGTGAAAAGGGAGTCACCACCCTCCAGACCCCAGAATGGTGGTTCCACTGACAGTTTGCACCGTGCACTTGGAAAAACCATAAACACTCAATGTCAGCCTGTGAAAGCAGTTTCAGGGGCTGTACCCTGCACAGCCACAAAGGCAGAGCTGCCCAAGGCTTTTGGTGCCCACCTCTTGCATCAGAATGACCTGGATGTGAGACATGGAATCAAAGGAGATTATTTTGGTGCTTTAAGATTTAATGATTCTTCTGCTGGGTAGTCACACACAAAAAAAATCTATAGTAGATAAACAAAAGTAAAGCAAAAGATTTAATGAACTTCCATGGGGTCTGTAGCCCCTTTGTTTTGCCAATTCATCCCATTTGAAATGGGTGCATTTACCCAAGGCCTATACTCAAGATATATTGTATCTTGAGAGTAACTAACTTGGTTTTGATTTTTACACGTTCATAGGCAGAAAGGACTTGCCTTGTCTCAGATGAGACTTCAGACTTGGACTTTTGAGTTAATGCTGGAATGAGTTGACTTTGTAGGGCTGTTGGTAAGGCATGATTGTGTTTTGAAATATGAGAAGCACATGCGATTTGGGAGGACCAGGGGCAAAATAACATGATTTGAATTTTTGTCCCTGCCCAAATCTCATGTCTAATTGAAGGAAGGGCCTGGTGTTAGGTGATTGGATCATGGGGGCAGATTTCCCCCTTGCTGTTCTCATGAGCATGACTTCTTACATGACCTGATGGTTTAAAAGTGTGTGGCACCTTTCCCTTCACTTTCTCTCCCTCCTGCTCCACCATGATAAAGACATGCTTGCTTCCCCTTCACCTTCTCTTATAATTGTAAATTTTCTGAGGCCTCCCAGTCATGCCTGCTGTTAAGCTGGCAGAACTGTGAGTTAATTAAACCTCTTTTCTTTGTAAATTACCCAGTTTCAGGTAGTTCTTTACAGCAGTGTGAAAGGGACTAATATATCCACCCTATGTGCTACTTCTCTTGGCTGATTTTAATCCATGGGGTGGAGTGCTGCATTTAGATCATTCACCTCCTTGGTTAGATTTGTTCCTAAGTACAATATTGAGGGCATATGTATTTACAATTGACATCTCCTCTTGATTATTTGACCCCTTTATCTTTATATAGTGACCTTCTTAGTTTTTGACTTAAACGGTTTTTGACTTAAAGTCTACTTTGTCTAATATAAGTATAGCTACCCTGTTCTCTTTTGGTTTCCATTTGCATGGAATACCTTTTTCTGTCACTAGATGATGTGAGTCTCCCGTGATTAGCATATAGTTGGTTCTTCTTCTCTTTTTAACTCTATCCATTCTCTGTCTATTAGAGAATTCAATCCATTTAATTTAAGGCAATTATCCATAGGTAGGACTTACTATTGCCATTTTGTTAATTGTTTTCTGTTTTATAGATCTTTGATCCTTTCTTTCTATCATGTTCTTTCTCCTTGTGAATTAATTATTAGTGGTGTGCTTTGATTTCTTTGGCTTTATCTTTTGTTTATCTACTATAGATTTTTGTTTTTTGACTACCATGAGGCTTACATAGAACATCTTATAATTTAAACAGGCTATTTTAAGCTAATGAGAACTTGTAACATAAATCAAATATGAAAACTATATTTTGTATTGCTTCTTCTTTCATATTTTAAGTTTTGATGTCACAATTTACTTTTGTAAACTATAACAAAATTATTTGTATCTGTTAACAAATTGAGGTAAACATAGTTATATTTAATACTTTTGTCTTTTACCTTCATATTAGAAATGTAAGTAATTTACACACCACTATTATAGTATCAGAGTATTTTGAATTTAACTATGTACTTACTTTTACCATTGATATTATAGTTTAGTGTATTTCCATGTTACTAATATCAGGACTCCCTTTACTGTTTTTTGTAAATTAAATCTAGTGGAGAGATTTTGTTGCCTGGGAAAATTGTTATTTCTTCTTAATTTCCTAAGAAAAGCCATAGCAGTTAAAAATGGTTTTAGTTGGCAGTTATTTTTTCTGTTACCACTATGAATATATCATCTCACTCTACACTGGCCTGCAAAGTTTCTACTGATAAATCTGCTGAGAGCCTTATAGAGGTTTTCTTGTATGTGAGGATCTTTTTCTCTTGCTGCTTTCAAGATTCTCTCTTTGTCCTTGAATTTTAACAGTTTGTTGATACCACGTTTTGTTGTATCTTGTTTGGATGAATCTGATTAGAGATCACTGAGCTTCTCATACTCATATATTTACATCTTTCTCATATTTGTGAATTTTTCAGCTACGAATTTCTTTAAATAAGCTTCTTATCCCTTTATTATCTTTATTATAATCTAAAAATGATGGTGTTGTCTCTCTTGAGGCTATCCCATAAATCTTGTGGGCTTTCTTAATTCCTTTTCATTTTTTTTCCTTTTCTTCCTCTGACTATATATTTTGAAATAATCTGTCTTTGAGTTCATGATATCTTTTTTTCTGTAGATTAGTTCTTGTGTTCAGCCTTTATTGCATTTTTTTTAAATTTTGTTCATTGTGTTCTTCAGCTCCAGAATTTCTGTTTGGTTCTTCTTTATTATTTTAATCTGTTAATCTTATTTTACTCACATATTATTTTGCTTATTTTGTTGAATTATCTATCTGTGATTTCTCAGTGTCTTCCTTAAGACAATTATTATAAATTCTTAGGCAATTTGTAAATCTCCATTTTGGGAGTTCAGTTACTAGAAAATTATTGTGGGTTTTTTTTAGACGTTATGCTTCCTTGGTTGTTCATGTTTCTTATTGCCTTGTGTTAATTTCTTCATATTTAATGGAGTAGTCCACCCTCTCAGACTTTGTAGACTATTTTGGAGGGGTGACACTTTCCACTATAAGTGGATGCAAGGGCACCAGCTGTGTGGGGTGTGACAGTTCTGGCTCCAGTGAGGGCACAGCAGGTAGTCTCTGTGCAACTCTATCAGCTAAGGTGAATGTTCACAAAGATTACAGAAGTCCTCACTATCCACTGCTGTGGGTGTCCACAGAGGTGGGGAGGTCTAAGGTATCTTTGTTGGAAAGAGCTACTAGGGTCTTCCTGATCTCATTTTCTCACACCAGGGAAGTGTTGCCAAGGAGATCCCTCTTGGCTTGAGGGTACACTTGCAGTGGCAGTGGCAACAGTGTGTTACATGCAGCACCAAGAAGTTGCAAAAGAGCCAGAGTCTGAAGCAGAGACACATGTAGAAAGCCCGTCTCCTGTGTCCAGGGCAGCAATGACACCAGGGTCTGAGGTGCATATATCCCCACTGCCAAACTGGACACTATTACTCATGATTAGTGACTGTAATATTATCCTGAGATTATACATAATCTTCAAATAAAGACAATAATAAGGTCATAATTACACGTAACATAATACAACTACCTTTGTACAACTGGAAACACACCAATCCCCACTCAAATGCTATTACATAGTTAATAATATTTAAACGGTGATGTGAAGTCAAAGAATCTTATGTCACATAATAAAGGTGAAAGAAAATAAAATGAAGATATTTCTTAGTACAAGTGCATAAATGCACAAACATGTTTATAACAAAAGGAAGAAATATTCTTGAAAACTACAGTCCTCATTTCTGCATCTCGTCATGTGGATATGTGTATGCTACCTTCTTCTGCTACCCATTCTGTATTCCCTTTGCCTTCAGTAAACACCTTCAACAGGTCATGTTGTTTTTTTCCTGGTGAAGTCACCTAAACCTTCCTTCCTAAAGGGTCTGGGTCATTTGCAGTCCTACCTGGATTGGGCTCTTGTACCCAATCGCAGGGCATGGAAATACTAAGAGAAACCCTAATGGATCTCCCATATTTCATGCATACTCTTCCTACCTCTGTTGTGGAGTAGTAGACTGATTTCATCTTGATAGTCAGAGTCAATCACCCCAGCCAACACTGTAACTCCCTTCTTAGCCTGTTGATTTAAAGGTAGTAGGAGCCCAAAGTTTCCAGGTGGCAATTCTAGCTTCCAGTTTAATGGAATTGTTGTTGTGTCTCCTAGCGGCAGCATTCCTCCACCTGGAACTAAGACCTCTAGGCCAGCAGAACATAATGTTGCAGGAACAGTAAAAAAAAATTTACTGGGGGATCAGTAGGGGTGATGGTGAGAGGTACCACTTCCACTTCCACCCCTTCATTCCTGGACCTGTGAATCCTGGCTATGGGAGAAACAGTACCATATGCTGAATTCTGATTCAGAGCATATATGCCCTTCTGGAGAACTTTGCCCCAGCCCTGAAAAGTATCATCACCTAGTTGACATTATAATTGTGACTTCAAAAGGCCATTCCATGATTCTATCAATCCAGCTGTTTCAGGATGATGGGAACATGGTAAGAACAGTGAATTCCATGAGCACAAGCCAACTGCTATCCTTCTTTAGCCATAAAGTGAGTACAGTGGCAATGTTGTATGGAATAACACGATGGTGGATAAGGCATTCTGTGAGTCCATGGATGGCAGTCTTAGAAGAAGCATTACATGAAGGATAGGCAAACCCATGTCCAGAGTAAGTGCCTATTCCAGCGAGGATGAACCTCTGCCCTTTTCATGATGGAAGAGGTTCAGTATAATCCACCTGCCACCAGGTAGCTGGCTAATTGCCCCTGGGAATGATGCCATATCAAGGGCTGAGTGTTGGTCTCTGCTGCTGGCAAATTGGTCACTCAACAGTGGCTATAGCCAGGTCAACCCTCATGAGTGAAAGTCCATGTTGCTGAGCCCAAGCATGACCTCCATCCCTATTGCAACTCACATGGGAAACAAATATCTTCACAGTTTTTGACCACTCAGAAAGGTCCACCCACATACCTCTTCCCCAAATTTCTTTGTCACCAATTTTCCAACCATGCTTCTTCCACGTCCCTGATCATCCAGCTAAGCCATTGGCTACAGCCCATGAATCAGTATATAATTGCACATCTGGCCATTTCTCCTTTCATGCAAAGAGCACAACCAGGTGAACTGCTTGAAATTCTGTCCACTGGGACAATTTACCTTCACATCTGTCCTTCAGTGATATCCTAGAAAGGGGCTGTAGTGCTGCAGCTGTCCACTTTTGGGTGGTACCAGCATACTGTGCAGAACCATCTGTGAACCAGGTCCTAGTCTTCTCCTGCTCTCTCAACTGATCATAGGGAACTCACCATGAGGCCATCAGTGCAGGCTGGAGTTGAGAAGGCAGAGTGGCAGGAGTAGACACCATGGGCATTTGAGCCACTTCTTCGTCTAACTTATTTGTGCCTCCAGGACCTGCCTTCAGGAGCCCAGTCATGTATACACCACTTCCATTTGATGATGGAATGCTGCTGTGCATGACCCACTTTATAGCTAGATGGTTTAGAAAGTACCCAGTTCATAATAGGCAGTTTAGATCACATAGTGACTTGATGACTTATAGTCAAAAGTTCAGTTTCCACCAAAGCCCAATAACAGGCTAAAAGCTGTCTCTCAAAAGAAGAGTAGTTATCTGCAGAAGACAGCAGGGCCAAAATCTTAAAGTCTTCTGCTGTGATTCACCTACAGGAGCCTGCCAAAGGCACCAAACAGCATCCCTATCTGCCACTGACACCCAAAGCACCATTGAATCAGCCGGCTCATATAACCCAATGGCAGAGCAGCTTGCACAGCAGCCTGGACCTGTTGTAGAGTCTTCTCCTGTTCTGAACCCCACACAAAACTTGCAGCCTCTTGGGTCACTCAATAAATGGGCCAGAGTAACACACTCAAATGAGGAATGTGTTGCCTCCAAAATCCAAATAGGTCCACTAGGCGTTGCAACTGTTTCTTGGTTGTAGGAGGAGCCAAATGCAGCAACTTATCCTTCACCTTAGAAGGAATATCTCAATGGGATCCACACCACTGAACCCCTGGAAATTTTACCAACATAGAATGTCCCTGAATTTTAGTCAGATTTACTTCCCATCCTCTGGCATGCAAATGTCTCATCAATAAGTCCAGTGTGTTTGCTGCTTGCTCACTGGATCCAATCAGCATAATGTCATCAATGTAATGAACCAGTGTGATATCTTGAGGAAGCAAAAAGTGATCAAGTTCTCTCCAAATAAGATTCTGACACAAAGCCAGAGAGTTGATATACCCTCAAGGTAGGATATTAAAGATATATTGCTGACCTTGCCAACTGAAGGCAAATTGCTTCTGGTGGGCCTTATGAATAGGAATGAAGAAAAAGGCATTTGCCAAGTCAATGGCTGCATACCAGGTACCAGGAGATGTGTTAATTTGCTTAAACAATGAAACCACATCTGGTACAGCAGCTGCAATTGGGGTTACCACTTGGTTGAGCTTATGACAATCAACTGTCATTCTCCAAGATCCATCTGTCTTCTGCACAGACCAAATAGGAGAGTTGAATGGGGATGTGGTAGGAATCACCACCCCTGTGTCTTTCGAGTTTTTGACAGTGGCACTAATCTCCACAAATCCTCCAGAGATGAGATGCTGTTTTTGATTTACTATTTTTCTAGGTAGAGGTAGCTCTAATGGCTTTCATTTGACATTTTCCACCATTATAGCCCTCACTCCACCAGTCAGGGAACCAATGTTGAGTTCTGCCCGCTACTAAGTATGTCTATGCCAATTATGCATTCAGGCACTGGGAAAATGACCACAGGATGAGTGTGGGGACCCCCTGGACCCACTGTAAGTTGGTCCTGAGTTAAAACTCCATTAATTACCTCACCTCCATTTGCTCCTACTTTAACTGGAGGACCACAATGATATGTTCTGTCCCATGGAATCAACATCAGCTCAGAGCCAGTGTCCAGTAGTCCCTGAAATGTACAATCATTTCCCTTTCCCCAATGCACAGTTATGCTGGTAAAAGGCCAGATGTCTCCTTGGGGAAGGATGGGAGAAAGATTCATTGCATAAATTTTTGGTAATGTAGGGGGGTCCTTCCTCAAAGGGATCCAGTCACCCCTTCATTTAAGGGGTTCTGGGTTTGTAAACTGGCTCAAGTCTGGAAATTGTTTGAGGGGACATGATTCTCTGTATATACATATATATGTATATATAAATACATGTATATGGAATATATATACATATATGTGTGTATAAATGGAATATATACACATATATGTATATATAAATCCATTCAGCTGCACTGGCAGATGATTAGATTGTGCCCATCCAGATTAAGGGTGGGTCTGCCTTTCCCAGCCCACTGACTCAAATGTCAAACTTCTTTGGCAACACTTTCACAGACACACCCAGGATCAATACTTTGTAACTTTCAATCCAATCAACCCTCAGTATTAACCATCACACTTTCTAACAGTATGTATTCTAGATACAAATTCTTTATCAGATACATGGTTTGCAAATGTTCTCTACCATTCTATGAATTGCTTTTTAACTTTCCTATGTCATTTTAATTACAAATATTTTTAATATTTAGTCCAATTTAGCTCTTTTAAAATTTTTGTTGCTTATATATTTGGTGGCAAATTTGAGAAACAATTGCCTAAGCAAATGTCATGATGGTCTACTCCCTTTTTTTTTTAAGTGTTTTATAGTTTTAGATCTAATGTTTATAAGTATGATTCATTTTGAGTTAATTTTTGTGTTTGGTGCATAATAGGAATCCAAATTTATTCTTTTGTGGGTGCATATTTAGCTATTCCATCATCATTTTTTGAAAAGATAATTTTCTACTTCATTGTTTCACCTTAGTCAAAAATCGGGTGGCTATAAATATAAGAGTTTATTTGTGGATTTTAAATTTTACTCATTGATCTTCATGCCTGTCTTTATGTGATTATCCTCACACTGCCTTGAATACTGTAGCTTTCTAGTGACTTTTGAAATTTGTCTTTTAAAAATTTTTTTTAAACTTTGCTCTTTTGTAAAATTGTTCTGATGATTCTGTTTCCCTTGCATTTCCATATGAATTTTAGGATCAGCTTTCCAATTTCTGCAAAAATCCAGCTAGGTCTTAATAAGGATTGCATCGAATCTATAGATCAACTTGGTTGGTACTGCCATCTTAACAACATTAAATCTTCCAATTCATAAATATCAGTGTATTTCTGTTTATTTAGACTTTTTAAATTTTATTCAGCATGCTTAGTACCTTTCAATGTACAAGTCTTGGTCTGGTTTGTTAATTTACTAAATATATCCTTTATTATGCTATTTTGAATAAAAAGGTTTCCTTGCTTTTATTTTCAGATTGTTAGTTACTCATGTACAAAACTACAATTGACTTTTGTATATTCATGTTTTCCCTTGCAAACTTCCCAAATGTATTTATTAGTTCTGACATTTTCTAGGGTGTGTGTAAAGATTTGCTATATGCAAGGTCATATCAACTGCAATGAAAAATAGTTTATTTCTTTCTTTGCACTCTGAAATGTTTTTAAACTCTTTCTCTTGCATAGTGCCCCACTAGAATCAATTGCAATATTAAATAAAAATGGCAAGACTGGACATCCTCATCTCATTTTGTTCTCAATCTTAGAGAGGAAGCATACAGTTTTTAAATATTAAGAATACTCTAGCTGTGGGATCACTATTGATGTTCTTTGTGAGATACAGAAAGTTTTTATGCATTTCTATTTTGTTGAGTGTTTTCATCATTAAAAGGTGTTGGGTTTCATTAAACACTTTTTCTGTGTTCATTAATATGACCAAGTATTTTCTTGTCCTTCCTGTTATATTGTATTTTAATGGATTGATATTCAGATGTTAACAAATTTGTAACCCTGAGATAAATCACACTTGATCATGACCTATAATCCTATCTATACATGTATTCGTCCATTTTCATACTGCTATGAATGAATACTTGAGACTGGGTAATTTATAAAGAAAAAAGAGGTTTAATAGGCTTACAGCTCCAAATGGCTGGGGAGACCTCACAATCAAGGCATAAGGTGAAAAAACAAAGGACGTCTTAAGTGGTAGTAGGCAAGAGAGTGTGTGCAGGGGAACCCCCTTTATAAAGCCATTATGTCTCATGAGACTATTCACTAACACAAGAACAGCATGGGAAAAAGTCCACCCACATGATTCAATTGCATCCCACCAGGTACCTCCCATGACACATGGGGATTATGGGAGTTACAGTTCAAGATGACATTTGGGCGGGAACACAGCCAAAGCATATCAAAACATAACTGGATTTGGTTTCTTTTTAAAAAAAAATTCATGTCTATATTTTTAAAGGATAGGCTATGGTAATTTTCTTTTCTTCTGATGTCTTTATCTGGTTTTGTTATATAGGTAATATTGGTCTCATAAAATGATATTAGAAGCTATTTGAATGTGTGTTTTCTTGATAGAAAGTTATTTAAATATTATTCCATTCTCTTTATTTATTATAAGCCTATTCATAGCATCTATTTCTTCCCGAGTCAATTTCATTAGTTTGTGTCTTTATAGGAATTTGTCTATTTCATCTAAGTTTTGGCACATAGTCAGTTATAGCAGTCCCTTAAAACCTTTCAACTTCTAAAAGGTTGAAGTAATATTCTTTAATTCTTGATTTTAGTAATTTAATTCTTGTATTTCACTTAGTCTAGCTAAAGTCTGGTTTATTGATCTTTGCAATTAACTGATTCTGTTTTTTCTATTGAGTTTTTAATCTCTCTCATTTATGACTATTCTAATCTTTATTTTTTATATCTTCTTGATTTGAATATAATTTCCCATTATCTTCTCTATTTTCTTAACCAGGTTTCTCTCTCCACTCCTGGGGATTACAATTCCGAATGAAATTGATGTGGGGTCACAAAGCCTAATCATATCACATATATATATTTACAATTGCTTCATCTTCTTGGTAGATTGTTTATTATTTTTAAATGTCCTCCTTTTTCTTTAGTAACAATGTTCTTGTTAACATCTACATATCTGATATTACTATAGATAACTTCTAATGGTTACTGTTTGCATTATCTGTCTTTTCCCATTATTTTACTTTAAAACCATTTGTATGCATTACCTATATTTTCCCATTATTTTATTTTAAAACTCTTTGTATCTTTGGGCCTAAAACATATCTAATGTTGACAGCATAGGTTCGGATTTTGTTAGTTTTCATCTCAGACTCTCCCTTTAGATTGTTTAATCTATTCACACTTATTATTATTTATATGATTGTATTTACATTTGCCATTTTTCTTTCTGTTTCCTAATGCCCTTTTTATTTCTTTGTCCCTCCTTTACTGTCTTCCATGTACTAAGTAGAAACTGTCTAGTATAAAATTTTAATTCCATAAATAACATTTAATTATATTTTTAAATGTTAGTAATTGCCTACCTTACCAAAGTACACTTAATATCTATAGTAATTTAATTCCAGCAAAATATAGAAATTTTACTCTTCTATAGTTCCATTTCATTCCTCTTTATGTGTGCTATTAATGTCATGCATATCACCTCTACATATGTTAGAATACTATTCCCTGATAAAATGATAAATTCTATAATCTTATCTCTTTTAAAAAAGCTTAGAGAAGAAAGGAATGCAAGCATGCATTTATGGAGTTTGTTATATTAACTTTCTGGTTTACTATTTTTAATTCTCTTCATTTATTTTTTTGAATTTCAATTATCATTTCATGTTATTTCTTTACCCCAGTACAGCTTTGTTTTCATCATTGTCCTTTGTGTTGTTATCATCCAATACACTTTCTGTATATCCTGTAAGCCTAGCAATACCATTGTATACATATTCTTTCACAAACTGTTTTTTAAATTAGTTAAGAGGACAAAACGGAAATATTCAGTCACACATTCTTTTATAATTATCAGCATAATAAACATATTGACATTTTGTTCACTCATGTGAATTCAAATTACCATCTGGTGTGGCTTACTTTTAGCTTGAAGAACTTTAAGTATTCTAAGGCAGGTATTATAACACATTCTATTGGCCTTTGTTTATCTGGAAATAATTTTATTTTAACTTAAATGCTACACATAATTGGTTAACAGATGTTTACTTTTCAGTACTTTGAATATGTCATTCCACTGCTTTCTGGCCCCATTATTTCTGATGAATAGTCTGCTGTTAATCTTGTTGGTTTTCATTTAGTACGTGACGTGTTATTTTTCTTGGTGCTCTCAATATTTTCTTTTTGTCCATGGCTTTCAATATTTTGACTGTAATGTATACAAGCATGAACATCTTTGCGTAAGCCCGTTGTGTCCACAAAGCTCCTACTTTTTCTGTGTGAATCTGTGTGTAACTTGGAAATATTTTCAAGTCTTCCTCACATCTTATATTTACTGTTCCTGAGTAATTCTAACTTCATGCATGTACTCAGTTCTCAATCCTGAGGAATGACGTCAATCTCTGGAGAATTCTTTCTGGCTATTTTTCTTGCTATCCCTGTTAAACTTCTTGTTCTTGGAGTTATTGCACTTGTTCTAACCAGTATTATAAAACTATGATCATCTTGGTTGCTCTCCATTAAGATTTGTACTGTTTTCAATAACACTCACAGCCATGAATTCTTCATGCTCTGATACAAATAAGTCAGTTCCCTTAAATAGCTCTTCATCCTTATAAGCTGCCTCTCACTCAGGCAGAATCTTGAGTCCACTCAACAGAAGCTGAGGATGAAAACAATGCTCTTCCTCTCCCAAAGTAACATCCCTGCTCTACAAGTCGAGACTGGAGGAAGATGATAATCTCTGGTGTCATGGCTTGCCTTTATGTTGTGGAAACTGTTCCCTATGATTAAACTGAGGCAGGGACAGTCATTTGTCTAGTATATATTGTCTGCTGCATCTGGAGTAGAGTTTCCTCACTACAAGTAAAAGCTGGATGATAGAAGGGAGTCTCAGTTCTCTTGATTATGCCAAATAGAAATAGAATTTCTGCAACTTCTATAGAGCAAATAAAAAACCTTTGTATCATGCACCTCATAAATTGAAGCCATAGCCCTAAACTGGGTACTGGCAGGAGAGAGCCCTGTCTTCTTTATGGGACTTCTTTAGGATGCTTTACTTTGCACCCATTCTGAGTAAAGCACACTATGTAAAGTCCCATAAGTCAGAGCTGGGAGGGGGACAAAAGAGCAGGTTATGGCTCAAGCACCACAGTCTCTTACACTTCTTACCAAGATTTAGTAAATTTTCCTGAATGAATGTTTTACTTGCTGCCCTCCCTTAGGACAATTTCAAGAAACTTTAAATAATTGTATTTTTAAAATAATTTTCTCTAGTCAAATAATTGTATTGTTGGGAAAAGAGTTCATGGTGCTCTTCATGCCATCACTTCAGAATCCTTCTAGGTGATTTTTATCAGACTTTATTTCTAAGCTAAATACTTAAAGATGTTCTGAATTTCTAATATTTTTCAGAGGGAATTTGGGCGACCAAAAATCTAATCAAATGTAGCACAATGATATTATAGAGCAGTATTTATATCTAAGATTCAGGACACTTATAGAGCAGTATTTATATCTAAGATTCAGGACATTTTTGTCAGCATGGATTAGCTTGAAGTGTTTTCTTGTATTTATTAATAAAACCGCTATTATATCATTCTGAGAAAAGATACACTTTGCTTCTGAAGAACAGTTGGTTTTTGTCTAGACCATTTGGTAAGGAATATTTAGTGAAAGTGTACTGTTAGATGACTGCTGAGAAAATTGTCTTTAGAACCGTACAGGAGTTCTGTATATGAATCCAGAAAGTATTATCATTAAATAAAATGGAACATTTTTGGTTCCTTTAAAATCCTCCACCATTATCATTTATTGATGAGATTCTATGAATTTTAGTAGTATCTTAGATAACACTGTGATTCTTCTTCATCAGTTTTTACTACAGAATTTCAGTGTTTTTTATATTTGTTTGCATTTTTATCTTTTTAAAAGACCATGATTAATATAAGCTGCATTCAACATTTTATATACTTTAATTTTCAATATGTTTTAAATTTATACTAACATTTGTATTAGAAAAAAATTGATTACTGATATCAAAGGTAGATTATGGATCCAACTATGCTCTTTTTTCCTGAGTTTATTGAAAATTTTCTAGGTTGGAAAGTACAAAAATAAGTTCTGGAAAAAAGCATAGCATAATTTTTTAGATAATCTTCAGATTCATTGTAGGCATAAATGATACCATCAAGAGTGCTTGTGTGTGACTACTGTTAATGTTGTGTAACATGGTATGTAAATTCCCTATACAGCTGGTGCTATTTGTACAGAAGCAATGGCAGCAGCCGAATTGTTCTAGCCAAGCTCAATAAAAATTGCCATTTGCATCATTAAGGTCCTGTCTGAAAAAATTAAAAATTTTAAATGACTGCAAGGCACATCTTACATACAAGAATACATTTGGTCATCCCAGTAGCAGTTGGAAATGCATATTTCATTTGACAGCATTTGCAAAATCCTTTTATCACCTCAAAATAACTTGTAGAATGTACAGACTTCCAAGTGGTAAAAATTGGTCTCATGATTTTTTGTCGAAGTAAAATTTTATTTACAATAAAAAACAAAGTTATAGGCAGTATTGATTTAGTGCTTATCTTTCCTCAGAATTCATTATGTTAATTCTTGGTCCTGCAGTCTTCACCTAACTTTTAAGGTTGGGAAGGCAATTTTGTCACAAAACTAAAAATTAATAGAAATTCAACTATGAACATAAATAGTATTATCTTAAGAAATACTGTGGCTCAATTTTTTGTGGCCTTGTCCTTTCTTATTTCATTTTTCATAATCAGTATCTTTATTTACATATAGAGAAAAAATGTTATTTGGTTAAATCATCCTGAAGAGTAGTAACAATTTTTGTGTGACTAGTTTTGTTTCTATCTGTTTTCTCTCATCATAAAACTCCACAGACATATTATTACATATGTTAATGTAAAAAAAATGAAGCTGTAATTAAGACAAATATAAACTCATATTTTAGAATCTTTGTGAATTTCTTAAGCTCATACTGCTAAAATGAACCAAGTTCTAACTATTCTGATTCTAGACTGTTATATTTGTTATTGTTTTTCTTTGTCTTTTGTCATATGAGGAAACAGAAGAATAAACAACTTGAAAGTCACTGTTGAAATAAATAATCACTTCCAACAGAGTCTGATCTTATTCCCAATCCACTGAGGCCTAATCAAAAGACCTATATGAGTCAGCCAGTCTCCTGATTAAAATACATTAAGGGAAAATACACAAGGAATAACTCTTCTTTCTTTTGTGAAAACGAATGTCTATCACCTAGTGACTTCCACCCTGCAACAGAGATGCCTTTTGCATTCAAGATTTCTATTAATTATTTTTATATGTAACAGAAAGAAAAATATACCAAAAATCCTAATTTCTTATATTAAATTTTCACTATATTGCTAAAAAGAAATTTAACATAGATATAATTCAGACCAAAAGTCTTATTTTCTAAATAAAATGTACTTCACACAAATAAAATGATAACAGGTAGCTAAGTGAAACACACAACACCAGACAAATAAAAAAGATAAAATAACATACAGGTAGTTTTGAGAAAATCTGAACAATAAACAAGTAAAAATAGCAGGAAAATGAAAACATGCCATTCATGAGAGAAAATATACATAAAAATTATTTCAAAAACAAGGTTGCCAAATATAATCAGACTAAATGTTGTCCCAATTAAGTAATTTCTCATCCTTTGCCTCCTTCTCACCCTACCCCCACCCTTCAAAGTCCCTAAAGTCTATTATTCTACACTCTGTGTCCATATGTACACATTATTTAGCTCTCAGTTATAAGTGAGAATGTGTGACATTTGACTTTCTGCTTCTGAGTTACTTCACTTAAGATAATGGCCTCCAATTCCAACCATGTTGCTACAAGATACATCCTTTTTATGACTAAGTAGTATTTTGTTTTATATATACATATAACATGTCACAGTATTTTGTTTTATATAAAATGTTATATATATATAAAACATGTTTTATATATATATATAACATTTTATATAAAACAAAATACTACTCAATATTTTATATTATATATATAACATGTTATATATATATAAATCATGTTATATATATATACATACACACACACACACACACACACACACTCACATTTTAATCCAATCATCCATAGATGGACATTTAGATTGATTCTATATTCTTGCTATTATAAATAATAATGTGATAAATATATGAGGGCAGGTATCTTTTTTATATAACAATTTATTTTCCTTTCTGCAGATATCCAGTAGCAGGATTGCTGAGTCTAATAGTTCTATTTTCAGTTTTTTGAGAAATCTTTATACTGATTTCCATGAGTTTATAATAATTTACCTTCCCATCAACAAGATATAATTGTTTCCTTTTCTCCACATCTTTGTCAACATCTGTTATTTTTTGGCATTTCAGTAACAGTCATAATAGCCATTCTGAATAGTATAAGATGGTATGATATCTTATTGTGGTTTTAATTTGTATTTCTCTGATGGGTAATGATATTGAACGTTTTTTTCATATACTTGTTAATCATTTGTATGTCTTCTTTTGAAAATAATGTGTCTGTTCATATCATTTGCCCAGATTTTAATGGAGTTATTTGTGTGGTTTGTTTTTGTTGTTGAGTTGTTTGAGTTTCTTGTAGATTCAGTTTAATGTTAACTTTACAACACAGGTATAAGGATAAGCCTGGAGAATATTTTTTTCCAGGCCAGAAGTCTGAAAGGGGACTAGATGTTTTCTATTGTCAGTCAAAAAGTGTAACACAGGAACATGACTACACATATTTGTTTCCAAAAAATAAGAAAGAAAAAGGAAGGAAGAAAGGAAACAAAGGAAGGAAGGAAGGGAAGGAAGGAAAGGAAGGAAGGAAAGAGGAAGGAAGGAAGAGAGAAATAGAAAAGAAAAAAAGATAGAATCATGAAGGATATATTCTCAAATAAAATAGCAAAGACAAATCACAATGACTTCATCCCAGAAAACTAGACATAAAAGAAGAAATAAGTTGTATTGTAACAATATATGACTTTATTACTCACCATCTTTTACCCCAAAACTTCAGTGAACCTGTTTTGCATTCAACCTTAAGACCAACCTCTTCAGCTGAACACACAACACATTTCACAATCTGGTTTTAGTAGTTTCACTGTATTACCGAAGCTTCCCTTGCATTCACACTGTACCCTGGCATACAGACTACACCGCATATTTCTTACCTTTGTTCCCTTATTTGTACTGTTCCTTCTACATGAAAACTTATCTGCTGATCAATAAACCACCTATTTTTCAAGTCCACATTAGATGCAAACTCCTGTCTGAAGTGTACAGTTTTCATTACTTAATGACATCTCTCTCTATCCTTTGAACTCTCTAAGCAGTTTATTTCAATCTTTCATGTTGTAATTTATGTTCTTGCTCTTTGTATCTTGCCTCCCCACACGCAATAACATATGCTACTTTAGAGAAATGAAGGGACTCTTACCTCAACCTCTTTACAACCCCAGAAGGATCATGTAACGTGTTTCTTCAATAGGTAATTACAGAAGAAATTTCAACTCTAGGTTCTCTCATTCCAAAAGTCTTAAATTTTCTTGATCATAAATTTGTGTAAGAGAAGATTGCATTATCTTTAAGTGAGCACAATTCTATCCCTAGCAAATTCTGGTGGGAGTCGGGAAGTCTGTTGCTAGGGGAATTCTTAACAAAATTTACAGCAGAAAGGCCCAGTGGGGAGAATTTGCTGATGTTTTCCAGTAGCAGCAGCAAGAGTTTTTTGCTTTGTTTTGTTCTCCCCTCACTTTGGTCCCTTGTAGACAGAATAATTATGGAGTAGAGAAAAGAAAAACCACCACTCTGTAGAATCCCAAACTGAGAAGATTTGCCCCTACCACCATCCAAACCAAAGGAGGTAGGTGCACCTTCTTTGGTGCAGAAAGGGAGGCTGGGGCCTATCTGACAGGAATAAACCTCAGAAAGTGGTCAAGATGCTGGCCACGGTGGGGTGGGTATAACTGAATCCTGTTCTGTCTTATTTTTATGCCAAGAGAGTGGTTGGTGGGAGGGTAGAGAGAGAGAACAGGGCCTTTGTGCAGAAACCAAGGATACTTCCTTTGGAGAATAAGAGAATCCAAATAAGGACCCACAGTTTTGGTGATTTCTTTACAAGAACCACTCTTCTCTCTCTTCCCTTCTGAGATTTCAGTACATACAAGAGTGAGACTGTGGTCTCCAATCTGTCTATATGTTGTCACTCTTGTAATGTTCTCTCTTGGACTTTGTCTTTTTAGTCAGATACTGCTCTAATACAGGTGTTGTTTCACCTGCTTCACATCCAAGGTAAACTGGTAGGGTGGACATCAGAGAGGGTCAGTAATTATGTGACCATAAGGAGGGTAGTGCCTGAATATGGCCAGGAGGACAGAGTGAGGTTCTCTTTTTAATTGGAGAACTTAGTGTATATCCCTTTAGTGAGTATGGCACCCAGTGGGCATAGGCAGAAGATTGGAGGCCACTAAAAGAGGAGCAATCAGCAACCATGTTGGAAAGTTAAGAACCAGAAGTGGCTCTGTCAAACACTGCAGGCAAAGCCTTGAGCAGGGGCTTGAATGGGAAAAAGGAGCAGCTGACTTCTTTTCTCCTTCCTTCTTCTTTGCCATAGACCATATTACTAATAGTCACTTGTTAGACTTCTTTTATCTGGAATATTACAAATGTATAGGAAAGTGCATAAAGCATAAAAGTACAATTTAGTAAACTGTAGAATAAACACTTGTTTAATTTTTGCCCAAGTCAATAACTTGAATATTAACAGGACTCCCAAAGCCCTCTGCAAGTCCCCTATTAAACAAAACCCCTTCTCTCCTTCCTGGAGTTTCCTCTATGCTGAATTTTATGAAATTCAGTTTCTGTGGCATTTATTACATAGTTTTATTACATAATTGTACACTACTAAAATATAGTTGAATTTTGCCTGTTTTTTGAACTTTATATAAATAGAACAATAAAATATTCATTATACTATGTCTGGTCACTTTAACTGAATATCATGTCTTATGATTCACTTGTTATGTACATAGCTCTTTATATTGGCAGATGTGTATTCAACCAATCACAATCACAGATCAAAAATATTCAGAAAAATAAAAGTAACAAATAACAATATAACAACATTGTTTTTATAATACAAACAAAAACAATACAGTATAAAAACTATTTACATAGCATTTCCATTGTATTAGGTATTATAAGTAACCTAGAGATGACTGAAGTTATAAAGGAAGATGTGCATAGGCTATATGGAAATAATATGGTATTTTATATTAGGGTCTTAAGCATTCATGAATTTTGGTATCCATGGGGGTCCTAGAACCAATTTCCTGCAGATACCAAGAGACAATTGTACTATAAGTCATCATGTTCAGAGCAGTATGTTGTTTCATTGTATTTCTATATTACAGTTGACTTGCATTATTCTTAATGGACATTTGTACATCTTTTTCCATTAGTTTTGGAAAGGGTAACACATAAGGCTGCATAATAGTCATCAACTATACACAAATATTGCTGTGTATTTCTGAATCCAAACCTTGAGTTCTTAAATATCTAAAGCTCTGTGAGAGGTATATGTGCCTGTGTAAATTAACCTTGAGAACTTTTGTTACACGCCACGTGCAAGATTGGGTACCACTCACTAAAAATAGTGGCTATTCCTAAGAGTCCTCTCAGGGTTATGCCATATAACATGTTATCCCTAAAACAGGTGTTTCTGGTCTGCATGCATAAAGGTTAAAACTTAGGTTCCCTTTTTTTTTAAGAGCCCTAACACCAGAGAGACATGGATTATACCTCGGAAGCACTGTTAACTTTTAACACATTTTATAGTAAACATTATTACTTAAAGCTTCACTTCTGTTTCCCAAATCTGTTTTAGCATGTTTATTTTATGAGTTGCCTTTTAATAAAAGAGTGTATATAGGACTTTCTACTAATAACAAGGTATATGTAGGCAATCTTTCTGAAGATTTTGATGCAATCTCTTCCCTAAGGCCTTATTAAAGAAACTTAGTAAGTACACAAGTAATGTCTCTTGTGAAGGATGGAGGACCTAGCTGAGAAGCAATGGAAAAGGCGGGGAGTTCAGTTTGGAAAAGAGTCATAAGCCCTAAGGATTAATACTGTGGTTAGGTCATCGGAATTTAGTATCAAGGAATAGCCTGTTTGTCCCTTCACCTAGACCTAAGGGTGTCAATTTTAAGTGAGCTCTTTAATTCAGCGTATACTGACAACAACGGATATTTATGCTTTGGACTTCTGTATTATAGTCAGAAGTTTTTTGTTGCAAGGGAGAAACTCTACTTCAAAATATTTGAAGGAAACAATGAAATGTAGTGAAATATATTAAGGAGAATCCCGGGGTGGCCCCAACTGATCCAGAAGTGGCCTCGCACTAACCCAAAACTTCAAATGGAGTTCTGGTAACACTTCCCTTCCTATCTTGCTCCTTTGCTTTCTGGATTTCTCCTTCTCCTTCTAATTCTTTTAAATTTTCTCCTGTTGTTCATTGATTTTCTCCACATGATAGGAAGGTGACTAAAAGACACCATAAGCTATGTCTTCACATCCAGCAGTTAAACCCCAGGGAGTTCTCTGACTGGCCCAGCCTGGGTCCCACTTCCCACTGCAGTAGCCAGAGTACAACCCACAGAATTATTACCTCTTCTATACATGGGAAGGGAAAAGCTAACCAAAAAATCCAGAGGAGTATGCAGTAAAGAATGTAATCTTGCAGTAAAAAGAAGTGTAGCTTTTATCCTTAGCTTCAGAGAGGTAATCTCTAAGCCTTTGGATGGAATGTTATGCCCAAAACAAGTGTCTCTATTTGCTGGGTGACTTGGGCCAGCAAGATAGTAACAATGTGATTTAAGGTAGAGGATCCAGGCCACATTAATAATGTGATGTGGGTTGGGTACCTTTGGTCACAGAGCTTGACCTCCTAAGGAACTAAAAAGAGGTCTGCCACGTAACAGCGAACCACCTTTTACATGACGGAGCCTCAATAAGGACCTAAACACCGAGGCTCAGGAAAGGTTTCCTGGCTGGCAAAACTCTCTGAGTATTGCCACATGTTGATACCAGTAATGTAACTCTGTCCTCACTCTACAGGAAGAGGATAATTGGAAGCTCAGTGTTCAGTACTATTTCTGGACTCTAGGCATTTCATGATTTCATGTGAAATCACTTCACTGATTTTAATCTGTATTCTTCCCCTGTAATAAACTGTGAGTATAATAGCTTTCAATGAATTCTGTGAGTCTTTCTAAGGAATTATTGAAACCAAGTATGGCTTGATAACTCCCTGCATTCCAAGCTTGCAATCGGGACACAAGTGAGGATGGCCCTATGAGCTACTTTTCCTCTAACTTCACATTTGGCAAAACTCTCTCAGGAAAAGTACAAGGAAAATGTTCTGGGTAGTCAAGCACTACAATTAACATATAGAAACTGCCCCCAACATAGTTTATAAAGATTGTCCTCTAAATCCTTCACCTTAGAAATATTCCAAATTCACACCATTAATGGGAGATAGAGATACACATATTTCCTAGACCCAAAAATCCAGCAAAATGTTTGGGAGAGAGCTACACTTTTCTGAACAGAGATCTTAGCCTTACATGAAGTTGGGCATAGACAAAATACTAACTTGACTAGATAAAATGCCTTGGGATATAAGCAGACGAGATACTAATCAGATATTTATTAATAAAGATTAATGAAGGAAGAGGAATTAAGAACACATGTTCATCTTTTCTAATTTATCATTCATTCTGACTTTCCCTTATGTAACTGTTATTATATTCAAAAAATTCAAAATAATCATTCCAGTGAAATGTTATAATAAAAAATATGCAAATGCTTTCATTTGTGGGAATTCATATAGGAAAATAGAATCTGGAAGCTAATCTTCTCTTTAATAAGCAAGCTGATAAAGGTTTCATGCTTACAAATAAACCCAAACAGCACTATTAGGCATAAAAATCTGAATGCAAAGAAGGGTAAGGACCCTGGTATTCAGAACAACATAGCATGGTAGGAAATTGCAGCACACCCACAGAAAAGAGTGATTGCAGTTTAGAACAATGGAAGAAGAAAGAAAAGGATGCCTACAGAACCAATGACTATTCTCTTTAATTTTCTTGTTAAGGATTATTATTTTAGTGAAGAAACACTAAAATTTGATAACTCTGCCATAAATTATTTACAATTGCTTGAATTATCTGTGTGGCAAAATATATATAATTATCATTTCATGGAGTGGTCCTTCATAAAGTTTTCAGTTAAGTGATCTTCCTGCATGTAGTACAGTATTTGTTCAGCTCCAAAATGCATGTTTTTTTTTTAAAGTTTAACATTATAATAGTAAGCCGCATCCTGATTTAATTTTATTTTCTGAAAAGCTGTTATCCACCCAGTGGTTTCTATTATAGTCAATGGCATTTTACAAGGAAATATTTATAGTGAGTCAGGTGTCCAGTAAGTAGAACTCTATGTAAGTGCTACATCTGATTGCACCTTGATAGAATGCTGTCTTAACAAAACATATTAATATCTGAGAGTACTATTTATTACAGATAAAATAATTTAAATGAATAAGCAATATTATTTTCTAAAATCTTGAGTATTGGTGTTTAAAATGCCAAATTTTAAACTCCTTAAGTTCAACAATTACAAATTTGCTTTTCTTACTCTGTTTCCTTGCAGTTTCATTGATTCCCATGACTTCAACTCCTACTAGGTAGTAATGATTACCAAATCATGGCTCTCTGGCCTAGAAATCTCTTCTGAGATTCAGAGCTATATATACAATTGTCTATCATATATTTTGTTCATTCACTTATAAATTTTTTAAAATAATCTACTGTGTCCTATAGCAAATCAAAATTTCAGCCACAACTAACAATGTATTTTTAAAGAAAGCGTCCAACTCTCTTTATTCTCTACTCTGACTGATTTATCAACACTTAGAGTTAGATAAAATAGAGAAAGCTATTACTAATCCTTCAAGAAGCTCAACCAATTTTCCCAGTCATCTCAGAATAAGATGAGTCTGTCACCTTAGGATACCATATATTCATCCTGTCTTCTCTATCTTTACTGCCTCTGCCTTGTTTAAGGTTCTCATCATCCCCCTATGGGCAATGGAAGTCACTCTTACTGGTCTATCTGATCTTTTATTTATGCTGAGCATACTTCAAAACGCATGGATTTCCTTGCCTCCAGACAGTAATGCCACTATGATTGTGTGCCAGTCAGACTCACCTATATGTAAACTCACTAAATGTACCCAAATGTACTCATAACATAAGGTAAATAATACTCATTAACAGATACAATTCCCAATTTTCAGATAAGAAAACTGAAAGCTATGTGACCTCTATCATTAATAAGAGGAAAATTCAGGATTAGAAACCAAATCATTATTTAACCCTAAATCCCTTATTTTATTCTACCGCATAGCCTCCTAGCTATGTCACCGGTAAACAAATAGATAAAGGAAAACAAAGGTGGAGGCAGGGGAGTGAAAAACATTTTCTGTAGTAATAATAGGGATTTTTAAAAGGGCAGTTTGAAAAGTGGTGCATGTGTGCTTAACACAATTACTTAGATGTATAATGTAGTGAGTTACGTGGAATAGGGCGACAGAAAAACATACGCCAGTGGCATATTCCATCGCACCAGCCACATTATATGCAACTGCTCACTGCTATGACTGGTGGGAGAAGAAATGACAGTGGGTATCTCTAACTGTATTAATAGAATGCTCTTTAAATCAGGTGCTGGTATAGTTGGGCATACCTTTAATATATGAAAGAGAAAGAAATATGTTTTTGGTTTGTTTAAATGTTAAATGTGATAGAATGGTTCTCCATTTCAGAGAGAGCCAGCAGGTAGCCTGTCAGAGCACTTCAAGAGTGTGACAGCTGTGAGTCAGGCAGGAAACTGGCAGGGATAAGTATGGTCTGAAAGAATATAGCTTTCAGATAAAGAGTGGCCTTTTCAGAGATTAAAAAAAGAGTGTATAGTATTGAAGGCAAGTGAAACTCTCTGAACCGATAGAGAGTTTGATGAACATAAAAGATCTGACATATTTCTGACAGACATGTCAGAGAATTAAACATAGCAAACAAGAATAAGTAGATAAATATGTGTCTTAATTGTAAGAAGGTTGTTTGCGACTTTATGTGTTTGACTCAGGGTATATTACTAAATTATTTACTAGTGTTGTTAATCATTATCTAAACATTAATAAATAAAATTGTTTAGAAATAAATACTGTCAGAATCCTGACGGAGATATCACTACAGTCAGTTAACAAATTTGAATAAGCCAGAATGATTATAAAGCTGCTCACATGATGGCAAGGTCATGCATGATAAACAACTCTTAGGAAGGAAATTAAAAGTATCACCAAGTTTTGCTTTCAAAAACCTCAAATTTTTATCATACTTAGAGGAATCATTTCTTTATAACCCATTATTTTCTGTAATAAGAGAACTGTGGGAAAAATTAAAAATAGCAGATAATTCCATTTATTTTTAATATTTGGTCTAGAAATCCATTGCATTATTTTCATCATAGTAAGTTTACACTTCTAATTAATTTTTGGCCTCGTATTACTTAGTTTAAATGAAGGAGATAAAAAACTCACAAAATGTTATCTCTTTTTTATTTCTTAGAAAAGCTCAGCTGAACACATTCTGCCCGAAAATGCACTCATTTTCATGTTTTAATTTCCTCCAAATCCATCACTGGTGCTGGGAAACTGTAATTTCCTTGTTACTCATGAGTGTGTGCATCCTCAAAGTCATAGGGCCCTCTGGTCCCAGAAGGCGCAAGCCTGCCTCCTTCCCCATGGAGGTCTGGTAGACAGCTTCTCTCTGCTCCTAAGCACTTCACTTGCAATTTTCTCCACCTTTGCATCCTCTGAGTCTTGCAGAAATTAAACAATCTAGGTATTTCCATATACTGACACTTCTAGAGATATTTTGGAGAAACCTAACTTCTGAACTGAGGGTTTATGTCCTGAGGGTTTAGGTCCTATGTAAGTAACAGCAAGATATGAGTGAATGTAAATTATGTAGCTAGTCCTAAGGGAGATAGACAAACCACAGTCTTTATTACCATGGGAGGAAGCTATGACATTTTGGACTTATTTTTGTATAACAAAAAGGCTTAGGCAAATTTATTTGTGTCATAATTGTGCCCAAGGCTAAAGTGTTGATAGATACTGCTGATTATTCTATAAGCAATTATTTTCTGAAGTATAAATGGGAAAATTAGACAAATACTTACTTTTGCTTTGGATTAACAATTTCCCATAGTACTTGCTCCTCCTCATCCTCTAATGATCCCTTTTATGTGAACCTGGTCTGGTTGAATGCAGAAAGTTGAAGCAATAAAATCTAAGTGGGAACTGGGATGGCAGTCTACCAATAAGACTGATTTCCACTGGTGGTCAAAATGATCAGAGAACTAAGTGTTGCTAAAGAGAGAAGGTAAGTCAGAGAGTAGCCAGATACCCACAGTCTCTCAGGAAAACTGACCCAAATGAGTGAAGCATTAAAACCACAGTTCTGGAACCCAGGACAATAGTCTGAGAACAGCTTTGCACCAAAGCTACCTTACTCACACTGAGTCTATTATGGAAGATGGCAGTGAACTAATTAGCCTGTGACGGCTATGCTATGTGAGTTGTTGACCACCTCAAAATATATTTCAGTAGCATGAGGAAAGATAAATAAATATATGAAAGAAGAGGATAGAAAGAAAGAGAGAAAGGAAGGAAAAGAGAGAGGAAGGGAACAAAGGAGGAATGTAGGAGATGGAGCCATATGCATAAAGAAAGAAAGACATAAAGACAGACAAAGAAAAAATAAATGAAAATAGATGGGAAAGAAGGATCATATTGAGAGTTTATTGCTATCCTAATTATACTTTACATCTATCTACCACACTTTACATTATTATCACCATATAAATAAACTGATGCTTTAGTAGGTTGAGAAACTCTGTTATGTTCTCTGACACAGTTTGGCTGTGTCCCCATTCAAATCTCAACTTGAATTGTATCTCCCAGAATTTCCATGTGTTGTAGGAGGAAACTAGGGGGAGGTAATTCAGTCATGGGGCCAGTCTTTCCCATGCTATTCTTGTGATAGTGAATAAGTCTCACAAGAGCTGATGGATTTATCAGGGGGTTCTGCTTTTGCTGCTGCTTTATTTTCTCTTGCCACCATTATGTACAAAGTGCCTTTTGGCTCCTGCCATGATTGTGAGGCCTCCCTAGCCATGTGGAGCTGTTAAGTCCAATTAAACCTCTTTTTCTTCCCAGTCTAGGGTATGTCTTTATCAGCAGCATGAAAACAAACTAATGCAGTAAATTGGTATCAGTAGAATGGGGTGTTTCTGAAACGATACCCGAAAATGTGGAAGTGACCGGGTAACAGGCAATTTGGAGGGCTCAGAAGAAGACAGAAAAGTATGGGAAAGTTTGGAACTCCCTAGAGACTTGTTGAATGGTTTTGTCCAAAATGCTGATAGTGATATGGACAATAAGGTCCAGGCTGAGTTGGTCTCAGATAGAGATAAGGAACTTGTTGGGAACTTGAGTAAAGGTGACTCTTATTATGTTTTAGCAAAGAGACTGGCAAGATTTTGGATCTGAAAAGTATAATAATGAAAATAAAAACTCAGTGGATGGACTCCACAGTAGAGTTGCCAGGGGCAACGGCATAGGAAAGAATCAGTGAGCTGGAAGACAAAATAACAGAAATTACTCAATCTGAACAAAAATAGACTGGGATAAATGAATGAGTGGAGTCTCAAGGACCTGTGCGGCTGTAACAAAAGACCTGACATTCATGTCATTGAAGTCCCAATCGGAGAGAGAAAGAGTGGGGCTGTAAAAGTATGAAAAAAAAAAACTGAAAACACCCCAAATTTGACAAGAGAAATAAATCTATAAATTCAAGATGCTAAGCAAACTGCAAACAAGTAAAACCCAAAAACATCTCTGCCAAGGTAAATTACAGCTAAACTTTTGATAACAAAGGCAGCAGAAAAAGTCTTGAAAACAGTCAGAAAAAATGATGACCTATAGTGCAAAAACAGTATCATAGTATATTTCTCTTGAGAAACCATGGAGGCCACAAAGAAGTGGCACAATATTTTTCAAGTGCTAAAAGGAAAAAACTATTAAGTCAGGATCCTCTACCAGCAAAACAAATATATTTTAGAAAGAAAGGGGAAACAAAGACATTTTCATGTGAAAGAAAACTAAGAGAATTTGTCACCAACAGATCTACCTTTAAAAAAAGTGGTTAAAGGAATTTCTCTAAACCGAGATGAAACAGTACAATAAAGAAACTTGCAGTGTCAGCAAGGAAGAAAGAACATGGTTAGCAAAAACATTGATAACTGCAATAAGCTTTTCTTCCACTAACTTTTCTATATTATGTTTGTTGAAACAATCATAGACTATCTGATGTGGATCTAAATACACATACAGGAGGTTTTAAGACAATTATATTATGAATGGGGAAGGGTAAACTGACATGAAGGGATTTAAAGGTTCTATACTTCACTTGATCTGTCAAAATGAGGACACTAGCGGATTGTGAAAAGTTACTTTAATATAATACCGAAAGTTATGACCAACAAAACGAAAGCTAAACAATTATCTAAATCTGTTACAATGTCCCCTCTAAAACTTATGCTGAAATTTAATTGCCATTGTTACAGTGTTGAGAGGTGGGACCTTTAAAAGGTGATTAGGTCATGAGAGCTCTGCCTGGTAAGCAGATTAGTACCATTATCAAGAGAGAAGGTTAGTTAGTGTAGGAGTAGGTTAGTTATCATGGGATTGGGCTTCTGATTAAAGGATAAAGTTGGGCCCCCATCCTCTCTCTGTGTCACATGCTGTTGCCCTCTCTTGCCCTCTTTTAGCATATGATGTCTTCTACCATGTTATGATGCAGCAGGAAGGCCCTCACCTGATGTGTCCCCAAAATCTTGGACTTCCTAGCCTCCAGAATCATGAGGCAAATAAATTCCCTATTAATTAATTACCCAATCTGTGATGTTCTGTTATAGCAGCATAAAATGCATTAATACACCATCCAATAAATACTGTAAGTAAATCAAAATGAAATTCTGAAAAAAATATATTCTAACCCAAAAGAGAGCAAGAAAAACAAGAAATAAAAGGCAGAGCAAATTAAAAACAAAACATAAAATGATACACTTAAGCCTTTAAACTTATATGATTTAAGTGCACATAAGAATGGATCTAATCCATTGGAAGAATGAATTTAAAACCACGGCATTACTATATACTCTCTATAAGGAATGCACTTCAAATATAATGATGTAGGCAAATTGAAAGTAAAAGGATGAAAAAATATATGCAAATGTTAATCAAAGGAAAGCAACAGTAATTATATTATTAAAATGGACTTTAGAGTAAAGAAACCAACCAAAGAAAGAGTACATATATAATGAAAAGAGAGCCAATCCACCAAGAAAGCACAGCAATCCTAAGTGTGTATGCATCAAACTACAGGTCTTTTAAATTTGTGAAACAAAAACTGGTAGAACTAAAAAAAATCAACAAGTCCACAATTATAGATCAATAATTACATGTCCACTCTCAACAACTGATAGAACAACCGGACAGAAAATCAACTAGAACATAAAAGGACTAAACAACATCAACCAACAGAATCTAAAGAACAGTGATAAAACCGCCCATCTAATGACAGCAAAATACACACTGTTTCCAAATGCCCACAGAATACATGCCAAGAGAGACAACACTCTAAGCCATAATACAAATTTCAAATAATTTAAAAGAATTAAAACTGTACAAAGTATCTTCACTGACTGCTATAAAATTAAACTAGAAATTAGTAAAAAGTAAATGAGAGAAAAATAACCAAACACTTCTAAACTAAACAATACATGTTTTTAAAATATCCATGAGTCAAAGAGTAATAATCAAAAGAAATAAGAAATACATTTAATTCAATTAAAATGAAAATACAACTGTTATGGGATTAGTTCTGTCCCCCCAAAATTCCTGTGTTGAAATCCTAACTCCCGGTACCTCAGAATGTGACTGTATTTAAGGATAGAATCTTTAGGTAATTAAATTAAAATGAGTCCATTAAGATGGGCCCTAATCCAAACATAATTCATGATCTTATTGGAAGATGAGTTTTGGACACAGACACACATACAAGGAAAAAGCTACATGAACCTGAAGTAGGCCATCTGTAAGCCAAGGAGGGAGGTTACAGATAACATCAATCCCTTCATCTCGGACTTCTAGCCTTTGGAATTGTGAGAAAATAAACTTTTCTTGTTTAAGCCACCCAGTCTTTGGTACTTTGTTATGACAGTCCTAGAAAACGAATAATACAATAATATATCAAAGTTTGTGGGACATACCTAAGCAGTGCTGAAAGTAAATTTATAGTACTGAATACATATATTTAAAAAGAGAAAAATTATCGATAATGCAGTCTTTTCTTGAGAATTTAGAAAAAGAAAACAATAAACCCAAAGGAAAAAATAAAAATAATGGTAAGAGCAAAAAGCAACCAAATTGTAAGTGGGGCAGGAAACAATTTTAAAAAAAGAAAATTAATGATAAAAAGTAATACTTAAATTTTTCTATAATAAAAATGCTTTTTAATTTAAAAACAGTACAAGAAGATATATCACTATAGGTATTGAAGACATCAAGAGGATAAGTGAATACTACATACTTAAATTAGACAAATTACACAAAATTGACCAATTCTTCAAAAAACATAAACTGCTGCATGTTACCCAATATGAAATAGATAATATGAATAGTCTTATAATATTAAGGATATTGAATTTATACCTTTAGCATTTTTGAAAAAAATCTCCAGACCAAGGTGGAGCCTGGCAAATTCTCTGAGACATTTAGAGATAACACCAATTCTATACTCCTTTTAAAAGCAAAATAGGAAGAAATACTTCCTGCCTTGCTACTTGCTAATACTTAAAAAATTTTTGCATATCTATACAAGAGAGCTTTTGGTAGTTTTTTTTTTTTTTTTTTTTTTTTTTTTTTGAGACGGAGTTTCGCTCTTGTTACCCAGGCTGGAGTTCAATGGCGTGATCTCGGCTCACCGCAACCTCCGCCTCCTGGGTTCAGGCAATTCTCCTGCCTCAGCCTCCTGAGTAGCTGGGATTACAGGCATGCGCCACCATGCCCAGCTAATTTTTTGTATTTTTAGTAGAGACGGGGTTTCACCATGTTGACCAGGATGGTCTCGATCTCTTGACCTTGTGATCCACCCGCCTCGGCCTCCCAAAGTGCTGGGATTACAGGCGTGAGCCACCGGCTTTTGGTAGTTTTATATATTTTTACTCTTTTGTTTTAGGTTTGGTGTCAAGTTAACACTAGATCAATAAAATTTAGGCAGGAAATATAAGGGGTTAGACTTAGGTCAAAGTTTACTTTGTTGCTTACTGATATACAATTACTCTAGCACCATTAGTTGAAAAGACTGTCTTTCCACCATTGACTTGCTCTTACATCTTGTCAAAAATTAATTGGAAAAATTTGTGTGAGTCTATTTCTTGATTCTCTATTCTGTCTCATTGATCTATGTATCACTTCTCTTTCAATACCTCACAGTCTTGACTACCGTTATTATACACTAAGCAGTAACACCAGGCAGAGTGATACTGTTTTAGCTACTCTAGGTCCTATATCTTTCTCTATAAACCTTGACCTAAGTCTAACCCCTTACACAAAAATTAACCTAAAATATCATGGACTTAAGTATATAACTTAAAACTTTTAGAAAAAAAAATATAGAAGAAAGTATTCAGAATCTAGGGCCAAAGAGTTCCTAGATTTTATGGGTCATCAAGCATGACCTATAAAAGGAAAACTTGATTCTCTGGATTTGCTCAAAACTAAAAACTTCTGCTCTATGAAAGACCTTGAGGAAGAATGAAAATATATACTATGGAGGGAAATATTTGTGAATAACATATCCAACAAAGAACTAGTAGTTAGAATATATGGTGAACTCTTGAAACAGTTAAAAAAAATAAAATAAGTCCATGGAAAGATGCTGAAGATCATTAGCCACTAGAGAAATGCAGCTTAAAATCATTACACACATCACATTAGCTAAAATGAAACATAGTGAGAACACAAAATGCTGGTGAGAATGCAGAGAAAACTAACACATTATTGATGGAAATGTACAACCTTTCCGAAAACCAATTAGGCAGATTTTTTTTTAAACCACCACATGACCTAACAGTTATAAATCATGTATTACTTTAAAGATTATCCAATTTTATATTTTATTTTTTTCTGTTCTTTTAGTTTGTTTCCATCTTTTTTAAAAACTACACGTATTTGTTAAGTCTCTTATCTCTTTTTTCATAACAATCATTTTTTCTATTCTTTGTAATCTATTTTCCATTTTGTTTTGCTCATGTTTTTCAAATCTATCCTCCCTGTCTCTCATCATGCTTTCAGTAGAATCTATTTATTCTTTTCTGCTTTCAGTAGGACTTTCACTTTTCTTATTATTTTTTCTGTAATATCTTTCATGTACTTTACTAGCTCATTTATCATTTGCTTTTGGTGTTTTCCTGTATCTTTTCAAAATGCTTGTGTTTCCAATTTAAATTTTCGTTAAAAAAATAAAATTGTTTCATTAAATTTTTCCTTTTCATTTATGGTGATATTCTTATTATATTATCTTTTTATGGCAACATACTTTTTTGCTTAGTTCTTTGTTTACTATTTATCATTCCTATTCTAGTTCCTATTCTATTATTCTTATTCTAACTTTTATACTCCTTTTTTTTTTTAGAATACTGTTTATTTATTTTATACTATTAATAGCATTTTATGCTATTAATCATCTCAAAATTAGTTCAGATCTTTTTGATCAAATATTTAAAAGAATATTTATTTTGGTTATGGACAAGGAAAGTTTTCTAGATTAGTCAAATCCCCATGTCATACAGCTGTATGTGTAAATAAATCATTGTAGCTTTTATTTAGCTCTACATATGTCCAGAGAACCTCTTGTGGAATATTCCAAATTCAGAGTCCCCTTTCTCTGTCTAACTTCAGTCAAATACTGCCATCTGTGAAGATGGCATGTATCTAGGTTTTATTATTCATCCCTATCTTCTATTTTGTCATGGTACCAAAAGAGGATCAGAAAAGCTCCTGCTACTATGTCATGCACAAGGTTCTAATACTTTGAATCATGGCATTATTAGTTTAATATTTCAGAATGTGTTGTCTGCTTTAGTAAAAATGATCTCTTAGTGGTGTATTAGATCTGTGTACTTTCCTCTTACATTCCCATATTCCTGCCTAATGTTCAAAGTATTTTTCAACTTCTCATAGATGTTGAGGTTTGAATATTGTAGATATTCACTGGTTTCATTGAAAAGAGACAGTTTATATTTCTCCTCCTGTTTCTTCTGAATGATGGAGTGATTCAAAGCTTAAAATATGATAATTTTATTTCAAAACTTGAAATTTTTGTTTGCTTTTATAAAGTTCTTGTAGCAATTTAAGCAAAGATATTATAGATAAATCATGGCATCCCAATTCCTTAAACATACCATTGCTTTGTATTATATTTCAATCATCGGAAATGACATTTTATCTCTTCTCTGTGTTACAATTTGCCTGCTCATCAATTTTTCAACATTTTAAACTTTGTATAATTATATTAAATATAAATTTGAAATATATACTTCCTAGGCTGAGTAACAAATTAATAATACAGTGTTTTTATTTGCAAGTCAGCTTTTTTCTTGTGGTATACTTGCTTCTTTAACTCTATAACCTTTTAGAAAGATGAGAAACACTTTTGATAAGTGAGAAAGCCATTGCAGGAAAATTTTGTGTACGAAATTTGAATGACCTCTTCTTGAAAACTTTGTGAATTAAATTTTTTAAAGCCAGCCCTATGTCCATTCACCTAAATTAATGTAATCAAACCCAAATGCATTCTAAGCCTTCTCACAGATACTATATTTTACCCTAATAATGAATGTGGGGAAGAGGAGGAACTGATGCAGAGGCAGCTGAGTTACTTTATCTCCAAAATTCCCTTATAAAAATAAATACAGCAATTAGGATAGCAAAATCCAAAGCTCATGGAAAATGTCTTCAATAAAACTTTGTCCAAGAAATCTTTGAGATGCCAGAAACACAAGCAGATGGTGACAAACTAAGTGCGGCTATAGCATCCACAATATGTATAAGAGGAAATGGAGGAAGCAACAGGAAGAATCCCCAAATAGATAAAGTACTCTCTTTATAAAGTTTGCCACATCAATTTGAGAGAGCAACTGAGCCTAGGAGGAGATTTCACTCACTTAAATTTGAGGGTGAGGGCAAGGATACCTCCATGAGAGCTGAAGTAGCTGGAGCAGTCTGGGCTTTTGAGCTCTCAAAGCAAAACAATCATTTACAGTTCAATACAGAGGGAAACGTCTGAGAGAAGAGCCCCGATTGAGCAACACAGGGAAAAAAGGAGAAAGAACTGTAAAAATGTGACGGCAAACCCATACTAAGGTATTATAAAAATATGATAAATACATAGCGGAATAACTTCCTACAAACAAAAGTACAATTAATGTTTACTAAAAAACAAAGCCCAAATAAAAACCGGGTAAGGTAACAGATATTGTATATTTTAAAACAGAAGGTTATATATTTGACCATTTAATGAAAATGATGGAAGAGAGGACTCTACAGCCTTAACCTATTCCTTTCTTCCAAAAGTTTGGAAAACTCATCTTCACAATTTAAAATGAACAACATTAACACCATTTAAAAATCACAACATTCTAAATTGTGAACATTTAAAGTCAAACACCATACTAGGTTTTTACAAAATTTAAACAAATAAGGAGCAGAATAATTTTCTACAGGTAATAAAAACATCCAAGAAAGGCATAGTTACACAATAGATTTTCAAAATCTAAACTAATATTTCAAAATAAGCTAAAATGTGTTAAGAAAAATAATAGAGGCTACCCAAAATAATACACATTTGAATTGGAAGAATTCAAAAATAGACAATAAAATGCAGAAAATAAATAAAAAGAAAAATTATTTCAAAAATGGAAACCGTACTAGAAAGACTACTAGAGCAAATAAACATAGGAACAAAATAAATTCAAAAGATGAGAAAAGGGATTTAAAATATTCAAGCAAAAGAGAAAAATACAGAAACAAACTAATATAAACAATATTTATAACAGGCATTGCTGAAGAAGAAAGTGAAAGCAATAAAAGAGAATATATACTAAACAATATGATTCAAGAATAATTTACTAAAAAATATTGACTTAAAACTACATGCTGAAAAGGTAAATCACATACCTGGAAAAATCAACCAAAAATGCCCAACACCAAGACATATTCTATCAGACCTAGAAAACTTTATAAAAGAGGTTAAAAAAAAATATTGTGGTTGGCATGCCAAAGAAAGAAAACAAGTCAACACCTAGTCATACTCTGGCAAACATATAAGATTTGAAAAAAAATTTATCTTTGGACATCTTGGATAGAAATACCCAGTTACTTATAAGACTTGAAATAATGTATTTTTTACCAAATTTTTTGACAAAAATACTTTGTAGCAGAAGACAATGGAATAATATATTCAAAATACACATGGAAAGTAAATGTGAGCTAAAGTTTTATATCTATTCAGACTGGTAAGCACAAAGCAAACTTTTCTGAATGTGAAAGAACTATATTAAGCACTAAACATATTTACATGTGGAATTAAGACTACATAATTGTTATAAGGGAAAGAATGTAGTGTATAATCGCTTTGTGCTCTAATAATGTAAGTGAAATACAAACATCAAAAATGGGTAGATAGGGAGAAAATATGAAAGTAGAACAGACTTATTGATTGCCTTACAGCTTTTAACTAGGGTAAAGGAATATTACTTCAAATCAGATGCCGGGGAAGAAAGAGAGGATAGAAATGGTGGTTAATAGCTAGTTCTAATATTGGTAATAGTAAGAAACTAACAGAAAATAACTAAGTAAAAAAACTCAAACTACCATATTAAGCTTTTAATATTAAAGTAAACATTAGCACAAAAATGCAACACTCCTGGACATAAAAATATATACTCAAGACAGACTTTTAAAAATAATAGAAGAATAAGTCATAGCTTTTTATTTGTTATAAGGAAGTAGAGATAAAATAGAGTGAAGAGAACAGAGAAAGATATTTTACTTCTTTGAATATATCTTCTTAAGTTTTGAGTTTGGAACTATGCTAACATTTTACTCAAACACTATTAGCAATACTAAAATTATAAATCAATCCATTCAAGTAAAAAGAAAAGAAAATAAATGAAACTAAATTTGTATTCAGTTGGATGATCTATTCCAGGAGGGTTTAAAGCACACCAATTCAGCTATACATGTCTAGCAAAATGTATTCTAAAGATGAGCAAAAGTGTAAATTGCGTTTAAAACTGTTTTCATTAATCATTATTTGTGGTAGTGTTGGCACTGAGACCACTGCTTCTGTGTATTACAGGATAAAGGAAGTGAGTAACTGTGGGACATTCTATTATTTGTGGCGTGATAGAGAACTGTAATTCCTGCTATGGGATAAAGGAAATATATTTAATCTAGTTAGAAGTCAAGTAAAACCCCTGTTATCCTTACTTTGAAACTTATGGAATTATTGGAATACTCATGATGTATTTTATCTTTAAAATATGTCCTAACTGTTCACTGATTCAAAAACAGTGTCCAAACGAGTAGCAATATGCATTTTTATTGCTCAGATTGTAGTCTCTTTATACTACATTATAGTAAAGGGAATCAGAACTTCTTAGATAACTGGCTGCTTTATTTATTTATTTATTTATTTTTTATAAATTTTTTGTAGGGATGTAGTTTCACTATGTGTTCCAGGCTGGCCTGGAACTCAAGGCCTTCGGTGAACTTTCCACATCAATCTCCCAAAGTATTGTGATGTACAGGGGTGAGCCACCATGCCTGGGCTAGCAGATTCATTTCTATATGTATCTGGAACATTTTGACAAACCAGAGAAAACTATCAAAGACTATTAAGAGAACTCAGATTAACTCAGGAGTCAATTTGTAAAATCTCCCACTATCAAGCATGAGGAAATTTCAACACCAATTAGAATTTTACAACTGCAATGAATTAAAACATACAAATATGTTTCAACTATTGCTTTAAATAATAGCAAAAGTTTTTGAAGACATCATTGGTCAATGTACTAACAATTCAAATCATTGTTTGAATTGGAAATAAAGGAAAAGAATTAAGAAAATAAATGGAACGAATCAGGCATTCATGCTAACTTTCTCACATACTTAACCAAATCAAGATATAAGGCAGCTTCTTTTTATAGAAACACTCTGTCTAATAAAATGAAGAAGGAATAGTAAAATACCCAAATAAATGAATAATTGATGTAGATGGTAATATCAAGGACTGGCTTAACAACCAGACACTATGTACCTCCTAATGGAAAAAGACAACATCAGTTACACTCAATCTAATCAAGTTCCTAGGTCAAACTACCCATCTACAGAAAGGAATAAATACTACCAACAGGATACAACCAGCAAAACCTAGAGTATAGAAAACTCTCCAGAAAAAAAATGATCTGGTTTCTTCAACACATAAATTTCAAAATAAATAAATAAATAACATTTTAAATATATAAGAGAGGGAAGTAGAGAAAGGGGAGCAGTTGAAAGAAGCAAGCCCTAAAATTTACACATTTAAAAGCCATTAATCAGTCATGACATCTGAATTTTATTTGGAATCTGAAGAAATACATATATTATTAAAACAAACTGGAACATACTTCCAAAAATTAGAAATTTGAACACTGATATATATTTGATGACATTAAGGAATTGTTGGGTTTTAAAAAATTATAATTTTATGTTTACTTTTCAAAAGAGCCCTTAAGTTTTGAAGATACATACTGATATACAATCATGCACCAAAATAACTATATTTAGGTCACTGACAGTCTGCCTATATGATAGTACTGTAAGATTGTAATACAGTATTTTTACAGTACCTTGCCTGTGTTTATATATATGTAGCTACACAAATACTTACCAATGAGTTACAATTATCTCTAAAATTTAGTAGAGTAACATGCTGCGCAGGTTTGGAACCTAAGAGGAATAGGCTGTACCATAAAGCCTATGTGTGTAGTCAGCTATGCCATCTAGGTTTCTGTAAGTGCACTCGATGTTCATACACTGATGAAATCACCTTATTACACATTTCTCAGAACATATCCCTGTTGCTGAGCAATGCATGACTGTATTTACAAATTAAGTAACAGGATACCTGAGATTAGCTTCAAAATTAAATTCAATATTGAGGGAGTGAGTCAGTGAGAATAAAACTAGATTAGCTATAATTGACAATTGTTTAATTTGAGTAGTGATTCATGGAGGTTCATCATACTGTTCTACCTACTTTTGTATATGTTTTAAATTTTCCATAATAAAAAGTTTTGGAAGAAATAAGAGAAGAGTAAAAGAACAAAAATTATACTTTATGATCACTAATTAAAAATAAATTAGCTTGAATTAAATATATAATAGTGAAGCAAAAACATATATTTGGCTGCATATAGTTATCAAATAAAGTACTATATAATCTGGCCTTCAATATGAGGAATAACTAATTTATATAAATGCTTTATCACATAAGAAAGTATCACATCCCCCTGGCCATAGCACTTGGTTGAGAATGAGCACCGGATCCAAACAGACAAAAAATCAGACACAATTCTTGCAACTGGAGGGCTACTGCCCTTCTTTGCTACCCATGGACTATACATGGATATTTGTGTACATATCCTAGAACTGCTGAGGACCACAATGTAGAAACAACCTGAATGAGAGTTAGAGCAACCCAGAAGAGAGCAGATCCATGATCATAAAAGACTCAGGTCCTGATGTTGTCATGTAACCCTATCCCCAGAATTACCCAGCTATAATTATACCAGAGTACCTTTAATTTTTTACAAAATAATATTATGTTTTAGATGTTAAAAAATTATCTTTATTATTAAATCCCAGTAGAGTTTGATGAAGTCTGTTTTAGCATTGCTGGAGAAATAATAAAGAAATGTGAACTGGAAGACAGTGAATTTACATAGATTCCCAACTACATACTCATTTTATACATAGAAAAAGATAAATCATAGTTACGGACCTGAGAGGAAGATTTTGTATCCAGCTCTCTTGTTCTGCCTAGTCAGCATTATACCACAAATCTGGATTAAGATACAAATGACATACTTATCCACTTTCACATGCACAAATCTGGGAGTCAGCAAAAATTATATAACTTTAAAAATGAAGATTTAGAGATATTATACTATCTAGAAAATGAGCTGCAACTGAAGAGATTTTGTTTTATATGTAGGAATGAATAGCTTTACACAAAAACTAAGAGTCAATTGCATAAAAGCAGACAAAGAAAAAGTCTAACAGCAAATCATGTATAAAAGCCTGGGATTTCAACTGGATGCAAGCTCAACTTGTCTATCACCAAGAGGAAAAAAAAAGACAAGTAGAAGAAATTTTAACCGGAGTAGAATCTCCAGATCAGCTAAAGTAATAATTCTACTATGTTTTGCCCTTGCCAGAGAAAATACAGGTCTTATTTTCAGTTCTTATTTAAGAAAGAAATTTTTAAAAGTGAAAGGCTCTATAAGAGTGAAAAGACAATTATCAAAAAAGCATGTAATGGTTAATGATCTGAGTCTGTTTAGCCTGAGGAAAATCAGAGTCGACGGCAATGCTCTTATTTAGTGGAAGAAATGAAGACATATAAAAGAGGAATTAAATTTATTCTATGTAGGCCCAGAACTGGGACCCAAGGATGGAAATTAGAGAGATACAGGTTTCAGCTTAAGAAGAAAAATGGTTTTCTGATGATCAAAGCTGTCTGAAACAGAAGCTTTATGGAAACATAGTAGTCACTAATCACTACAAATACTCATGATAATCACCACTTTAGGTGTTTAGACACCTCCCCAATAAAAGGGGGTAGGAAGTTGAGCTAATCTTTAAGACTGTTTATAATTTGATTTATTAATTATACTAATAATCAAATATTCAGCTTTATTATCATGTATTTTATAAACCATATCTATAATAGCATGTATTTGATATTGTCTATTTCTTAGAAATTATTGAACCACCTGATGAACAACAAGAACAAAAACTCTCAGTCTCCTGTATTTGCCTCTGGTTGATTCATATTTTCCCCCATTCTATCTTTCAATCTAACTCAGCTAATCCACCAAGCATGCTACTATCATACACTTAATAACATTTAATGTGCTGGCCAAAGTCTCCATTAAACTCTTACATTTTGTGAATCAGCAGCTCTCTAATTGATTTAAGTTGCTTCTTCCTTTCTCTACTGATTGCCAAGCAAATTATACGAGATATCTGAATATATTCTGTTGAGCATAAAATCTAAAGCCATATAACCTTTTCACAGCAAAAAACAAGTTAAGCATACTTAGATTCAGGGAATCTTATACTCTTGAAACTTAAATTTGTGACTGATTGTATAAAATGGAATAAAAATAACATGCTTCTCTTTGACCCATTTAATGTAGATATCTACCTATAAATTACATCACAGTATATTTTGCCAAGTTTAGGTGTTTAAGATATAACCCCAAATATCCCTAGTTTCCATCATTCTGAATGAATGATTGATAAATTTATGAATATAATTATTTGTTAAATCTTTATTATGTGGCCATATGTCACAACTTGTGCTAAGGCCTCGAAATAAACATCAACAATAATGATGTCTGTCCTCATGGACCTTATGATCCAATTGAACAGATAGATATCACATATTATAGTTTAGTCAAACCTAAAATTTAAGTTATGTAGCTGCTACAAACAAGAGATATAGGGTACTGTAAGAGTAGATTAATAATGGGATTTGACCTGGTCAAGGTCTGGGATTGTATTCCAGAAGTGACACTAGAGCATCTCTAAGAAAATGAATAAAAGTTCCCCCAGACCAAAAAAAAAAAAAAAAAAAAAAGATTTAAAAAGAATCACTCCATATACACAACACTGCAAAAGTGTAAGAGACCACAAGAGGTTTGTGTGGTTAGAACTGAGAGGGGCACAGTTTAACACAAGGAGACTGAAGTGAGATAAGCCTGAAAAAAACAAGTAACAGTAAATCCGCACATGCTCTTCAAAGCAGTGGGTAGTAAATATGATTGGGATTGGATTTGCATTTGAAAGTGTCATGGATCCTTTGGCAAAAGGGGAGAGGTACAGTGATGCAGAATGGAAGCCAGTAAATTAGTTATGAGGCCATTCTACTACTCTACTCAAAAGCAGGGAAGCTTAGGTTGGTTTGACCATGGAACTGATCAAATGGGCTGTATTTAAAAGATACTTAGAAGGTAAAAGCGATAGGATTTGAATAGATATGTCATTTGCCTGACAACTATGTTTAAATAAATTGAGTTGTCTAGTGCCTATTTATTCAGATTATTCCCTGATTTTGTGGTCTGTATCAGTCATTGTTCTTCAAAGAAATAGAATCAATAGGACATATAGAAAGATTCATTTTAAGGAATTAGTTCACCCATTTTTGGAAGCTGACAAGTCCAAATCTGAGGGTAGATCAGCAGACTGAAAACTCAGGCAGTATTTCTGTTAGTCTTGAGGCAGAATTCCTTCTTTTTGAGGCCACCTCAGTTCTTGCTCTTAAAGCTTTCACCTGACTGGATGAGGCCCACCCACATTACCACAGGTAAGCTGCTACTTAAAGTCAGCTGATGATAAATGCTAATCGCATACACGGAATACCATCACAGAATCATCTAGACTGGTGTTTCAACAAACAACCACATCCATAGCTTAGCCAAGCTGACAGATAAAGTTAACCATCACATGAGCCAGGTATAAACGTATCTCTTTCAGTGCTTCAGAGGATCTTGCTAAATTTGGCATTTTTAGATGCATATTAGCATATTCATATGAACTTTTCATGACTGTCTTAGTTCTAAGAAATTAACTTTAATAAAACAGTTTATTTTAGACCTAGGTTTCCCAGAATTAAGAAAACACACATACAGTTTTCAACTCTCCTCACGGCATAGGGCCTCTTTTTCAAACAATTATACCTTTCTTAGATTTGCTAGAATAATACAGATATGAAAGTTAAGGAAAAATGTATTATGTTAACTTTGATTCAGGTCTTGGTCTGAGATTAGCTTAACATTACCAGGACACAGAGCTAGACAACACCAATCTGCCCAACTTCTCAGCATATCTGCTTGGAATGGTAAATGTGGATGCTTTATTGAAAACTCCTAAGAAATTTATTGACAGTTTTCCATAGGATTAATCATGCCAAATACCTGAAGGAACTCACTTTAACAGTTCTAGAATCAGAGAAATTACCATTATACAAAGAGATTTTGGTTTACTGACTTTCTTACTTCTTATATATGAATTACCCAGACATAAGCAATACCAGCAGCATCAGAATAACTTCTATGTGTGAGGCTGCGTGTGTGTGAGCACAAGTATACATTTGATGTCATTTTTGTCATAAAATTTAAGTTATAATAAATCATATTTTCTGGTTTCTCTTTTTCCAAGTGTTTATTTACACATTACGGCCTCCAGAACACCTCTTCTTTTCCCCCATCAATATATAATGCTGGCAACCATAGTGTGAGATTAGCATGTCTTTTTCCCCCATTATTTCTGTAGGAAAAGCAGTACATGAATCTGTAGGATAAATCTAGCACATTTTCCTGGGGGTATCAACTTTGCTACAGATTTGGAGGAAAAATTAATGTTACCAAATAACTGGTGAGAATTTTAAAACACAATTTTTGTCTCTTCCTGGGACTCTTGTTACCCTTATCTCCCACTCCTACTCATTCCCTCTCTCTCTCTCTCTCTCTCTTTCTTTCATTTTTACTGCTTTTATTCTTTCCTGCCACCCACTAAGAAATCTCCTCACACTAAACTCCTAGCTCACTGATTCATTTGTCAGCCATATTTATCCTGCTGTTTACATCAGCTATTGTGTTTTTGATTTCCACTACCACTTTTCAGACCTACGATTTCTGCTTGATTTTTTGCATGACATTTTCTGCTTCTGAGCCTTCTATAGTTCATTAAGCATATTATTTTGCTTATTGATAATTCTTGGTTAATAAGTTCCAATAATTCTGTTTTGTGCTATATATAATCTTTTGTCATTCCTCTTTGTAGTTCAACTTCTAAAAGATCTAGTTATGTTGGTAATTGGGATTGTGTTCCCATGAGTAGATCAGCTATTATGTCAGGTAATATGTAAGGGCCTACGTCTTAGTTTGTGTTTGTGGTGAGTTGCAAAAGAAGTGAAGGAATGAGCTTTGGGGAATATTCCATCATAGGCTGCGTTTACGCTCCCATTTGTTGCCACTTTTACTAAATAGGGATCCATTTTCTAACTACTGGTAAAAAATAGCAGTGGATAAGGTAGCCACTCTAGTAATTATGCAGCAGCCCTGAGGATTTGGAGGAGAGTAAGATGCTGGAGTGAATGTCATAGAGTAGCCAGTTAGCCATGCCATTGGTCATCTACTACTTAACACCAACAGATTTCTTTATATTGCTTGATATTGTACTCCAAGACCAGGTAGCCTGCGTTATTGCTGAGATGATGGAGTCAGCGATTATTGTCCAACTCAGTATGGAGAAAAAGCAAGAGCATAACTTCAAAAACACCCTCATCCCTTCTTCCACTGGCTGACCTCTACTCCAAGCTACTGAAACCCCCATCCCTTTCCCCTAAATGTCAGCTCAAAGTTTCTTTTGATTTTTGTGTTAGTTTCCAGATCTGAGATTCTCTAGGGAAGGAGCTAACAGTTTTTGCTACATCACTTTTTTGAGGAACCAAAATTCAAAATATAATTTACCTCCTGAAGCAAACATTATTATGGAATAGAATGCAAAGTTCACATGCACATATCATGAAACACAAAAGTAAAGACACAGTTTGTTTTTGCAACAGACTTTTTCAAAATATGCCCCTCAACTCTCAGGTTGCAACTGTTCAATCTACTCTGCCATTATAAGACTTCTCTGAGAAAGTCTCAAAAGTGCTAGCTTCAGTGATTAGTAAAATGATGTTTTGTTAAAACCTTGTCCATGCGTACAACAAAGAATGAGACTTACTGGTCTGTAACTCCTGTTTCCCCAGGGAACACTTTTCACTCATGGTTGGGAGTTGCCTTAACAATCACACAGCAGAGTGGCGTGTTTATGGAAGCTTGCATATTTATGCCAATGAATTTACAATTTTACCCCTGAGTACCTTTAAAACTCGCTCTACACATCACTAACAGCAGAGAGCCTAGGGGACCTGAGAGATGCTGGAGCCACAGCACAGGAGAGGAGGAGGAAAAAGTAGATCCCTTACTCGAAACCCTACAACTTGGACAAAGTCATGGGCCAGATATGCAATAGGTCTCGAGTACATAGACCTATATGGAGTGAGTAAGAGCAATTCTAAAGTCCAGAAGGCCAGCGGCTATGTATACAGGGAGACAGTCTGAAATGGTTTGAAAGTTATGGAAGAAATAGGAATAGAACACAAAGCAGAAGGAAAAGCGGGGCCCTGGCTGGAATATGGAAGCACTGATCAGCTGCATTTATGTTCCTCTCACCTAGGTGTGAGCCAGTCTGTAGTGAACCTGACCATGGGGAGATGCTTGCAAACAGCTGCCATGTTGAGCAGTGAGTATAAAGTTAGGTGGAACAAAGGCAATTTCTTGACAAAAATAAAAAATGGATGGATGATAGCACTTGAAGTTACTTATCTTCATCTAGTTTTTCAATTACATGTAGTATTTACTGGCATTTGATCTAGTATCTCTGATCAGTCTTTATTAAAAGATAATTTGGGGGTGGAGGTTTCTTTATGGTCTTTCTCAGGAAACTCTCAAGCAAATAATTCACTATTTCTCCTGCTCTCTCCCTTTCACTCTCAAGCACATCCTCACACCACCACTGCCAAGTGTTTTTGTGTATGGGTGGGATTTTTTTTTTTTAGATGGAGTTTTGCTGTTGTTGCCCAGTCTGGAGTGCAACGGTGCAATCTCAGCTCAAGAAATTCTCCTGTTTCAGCCTCCTGAGTAGCTGGGATTACAGGCACATGCAACCATGCCCAGCTAATTTTTTGTATTTTTAGTAAAGACGGGGTTTCATCATGTTGGCCAGGCTGGTCTTGAACTCCTGATCTCAGGTGATCCACCTGCCTCAGCCTCCCAAAGTGCTGGGATTACAGGGGTGAGCCACCTCGCCCAGCCATGCCAAGTGGTTTTGTGTTTGGTTTTGTGCTTTTTATGTGCTTAAAGAAGTTACTACTGGCATTAGAGTCTCTTACAGGTTTTCCTCAAATTATTTTTCCAGTCTGCCCCAATGTTTACTATGCCCTTGAGCTGCCATAATTCTGAATCACCCTGTTCTCACGTCTTACCTGATCTTCTCCTTTTTGAAAAGACAATTTTCCTCTTTGCAGGGATCCTTTTTAAAAACTTGACTTTCAGGCTTCCAGTGAGTTATTTGCTTTCAATTTTATTCCTTTCATGGTGTCTCTGACATCTTATTTTGTTATTTTTCACTCCCAAATTTCAATGTTAGGATGCATGTCTCTTTGCTTGTTTATTTTCTTTTGAACGTATGATCATTGTGTTGAATTTTGGCACTTCTACTGATAAATAAGTCACAAATTTTTGTTACCTATAAACGTCAATATAGCTTTTCTTTGTGAATTTTAAGATGGCCTATTCTAGAAGGTAGACAGGCCTCACACACAGACCTTGTTTCAACTTAGTATTTCATCCTGGCTCAGTCTCCATCAGGTGGACACCTGAAATCTTCTGAGTTATTATTCCATCGAATTTGGTTGCCAAATCCCAATTAACTTTTTTTTTTAAGTTTCCATCTTAAATATAAGATGTGTATTCTATTGCTTTTACATGTTTTTCACTATGTTGAGGATTGTTTGCTGGTCAAGTCTTACATACAACATTGCCTCCTTCTCTTATCCCATTAAGTATCCTATACCATTGCAGGATTTTTTAATTCTGGAAGCCCCACATTTACCCAACAATGATTAATCGAGTAGTCAGTATATGCCAGGCACTATGCCAGGCTCAGGGAAACCTGGCAGTTACCAAGAAAGAGATCATTCCAATTTTATGAAGCTGAGAAGTCTTCAAGGTTTTCAATCATTGTCAGACTCAATTTTAATAGAAGGATTTATAAATCATAAAGTAGTTTTATTCCTTTAAAATTATCTTTGCTATTTGACATTGTCAGTTGGTTATTTTGTCATATTTATTTTCTTCAAATAGGGTGCTATCTGATGAGTCTACATAGATAAGGGTAGGAAGAGAAGATGAGGCTTAGTCAAATTGTTATGGAATCCTGTGTGCTACACAATAGCATTCACTTAGATTTTAGTTTAAGAGAATAGGAAAAAAAACCATCCTGTGGCTTCTGGTCCAAAATCTTGATAATAACCATTGAGGCAGCCTCTGTCATGTCCCACTAAAATATCTACAAAAACCATAAGCAAGAGAAAATATCCAAAACAACAAAAAATTTAAAACTGATAGTTTAAAGAAGTTATTTCTAGCTAAGAGAAACTTCTGCTATCTATGATTTATCTTTATTTCAACAGAGCCACCACACCCACTTAAACTAAACCACAATGACACATTGCTCATTCTTCACTTTATCTCTAACTCAAAAGCCCTCAAACTAGCAGCTGATACCATGTCTTAAAATTGTGGTAAACAAACACATATCCTAAAATTTATCATCTTAACCACTTTTAAGTGTACAGGTCAGTAGTATTTCAGTATCGTTAAATTGTTCTGATACATATCTCCAGAATGTTCTCATCTTGTAGAACCAAAACTCTATCGCCATTAAACAAATATTTCCCTTATTCCTTTCTCCTTATTCCTGCTAATCACCAATATGCTTTCTATTTATATGAATTCGACTACATTAGATATTTCCTATTAGTGAATTATTTACTTAGCATAGTATTTTCAAGTTTATTAATGTTTTAGCATGTGACAGGATTCCCTTCCTTTTTAAGATTGCAAAATAATCCATTGTATGTTTGTATGTATCACATTTTTTTAAATCTATGTATCTATCAGTGGACATTTGAGTTGCTTTAACCTCTTGGCTATTATGAATCGTGCTCCTACAATTATGGGCAGGCAAAGGCACTGCTTCCATTTAGGGAGAGGTACACCAAGAAGTAAAATTGCTGGATTACATAAGAGTTCTATTTTTAACTTTTTTTTAGAAATACTGTACTGTTTCCTTAGTAGTTACACCATTTTACAATCCTACCAACACTTCTGAAGTTTTTCAAGTTTCTCACATTCCTACCAGCACTTAATTGTTTTCTGCTTTTTATCTTTGATAGTAACAACCTAATATGGTTTGGCTCTGTGTTGCCAACCAAATCTCATCTTGAATTGTAACCTGCATATGTTGAGGGAGGGACCCAGTGGAAGATGAATGGATCATGGGGACAGTTTCCCCCTTGCTGTTCTTGTGATAGTGAGTGAGTTCTCAGGAGATCTGATGGTTTTATAGAGGAGCACTTCCCTGCCTTGCTATTTCTCTCTCTCCTGCCACCATGTAAAACAGGCCTTGCTCTCCCTTTGCCTTCTGCCATGCTTTTAAGTTTGCTGAGGCCTCCCAAGCCATGCAGAACTGTAAGTCAAATAAACCCCTTTTGTTTATAAATTGCCCAGGCTCAGGTAGTTTCTTTATAGCAGTGTAAAAAGGAACTAATAGAATACCCTAGTGGGTGTGAAGTTATATTTATTATATTTCATTGTGATTTTTGGCTTGTATTTCTCTGATGATTAGTGATGTTGAGGATCTTTTCATATGCTTCTTGGCTATTTGTATATCATCTTTAGAGAAATGTATACTCAAGTCTTTTGATCATTTTAAAATTAGGGCATTTGATATTTGTTGTTGAGTTGTAGGGGTTATTTATATATTCTGCATAACTCCTTATCAGATATATGATTTTTAAATATTTTCTCCCATTCCATAGGTTATCTTTTCACTATGTTGCTTGTAGCCTTTGATTTTTTTAAAAAAATTGATTTTGAAGAAGCCTCATTTGTATATTTCTGCTTTTATTGCCTGTGGTTTTTTTGTGTGTCATATCTAAGAAATCATTGCCAAATTGAATGTCATGAAGATTTTTTTTCTATATTTTCTTTTAGAAATTTATAGCTTTGGGTCTTATGTTTAAGTATGGAATTCATTTTGAGTTGAGTTTTGTGTATGGTGTAAGATAAGGGTCCACTCTCATTCTTTACATGTGAATATTCAATTTTCCCAACACCATTTACTGAAGACACTATCTTTTCCCCACCAAATAACATAGGTACCCTTGTTGATGATCATTGAACCACATATACTTGAGTTTATTTCTGGACTCTATTATAATCCATTGGTAAATATGTCTGCATTCATATCAGTACCACACAGCTTCAATTACTGTAGCTTTGCAATATGTGTCAAATTCAGGAAGTATGAGTCAACTGACTTTATTCTTCTTAGAAATTATTTTGGCTATTGACAGTCTCTTGATATATGAATTTTAGAAAAATTTATTTTTGCTTCTGCAAAAAATGCAATTACGATTTTGATAAGGATTTTGTTGAATCTGTTGATTGCTTTGGGCAATGTTAACATTTTTTAAAAATGTTCTCTTCCAGTCCGTGAACATGGGATGTATTTCCAGTTATTTGCATGTTCTTTGATTATAGCAATGTTTTATAGTTTCAGTATACAAGGTTTTACCTCTTTGGTTAGTTTTACATTTAAGCATTTTATTCTTCTTTATACTAATGTAAATTTTTTTTTCTTAAATTTCCCTTTTTGATAACTCATTTTCTAGTGCCAAATGCAACCAATTTTTGCTTGTTGATTATACATCCTAAACGTTGCTAAATTTTTTTAGTTCTGTTTTATATTTTGTGTGTGTGTGATGCAGTACCTTTCTAAATGAGCATAATCATCCTTATCCCACCCTATAAGGGAAATTTCCTACTTTTATTTTGATATTCTGAGAAGGAAAACATATCAAAGTATAAGCACCCATAATAAGAGCTAATATTTATAGATTATTCTGTGCAAGGCATGGTTATTCTGAGCATTTTGCATACATTATTTAATTTTACAACTAACCTATAAGAAATATTATTCTCATTTTACAAGTTAAAAAACTGAGGAACAGAGGTTCAGTCGCTATTATAAGGTTATTACTAAGTGCTACGGTCTGATTGTTTGTATTTCCTCAAATTCATATGTTGAAGCCTAATCCCCATGTGACGATATTAGAAGGTGAAGGCTTTAAGAAGATTAGATCTGCCCTTGTAAATGAGATTAATGACCTATAAAAGTGGCCCCAGATTTATGGGGTCCCTGATTCCAAGATGTGGCCCTGAACTAAAGAGGAGTCCACTACCCTAAAAGGAGAGACTCAGAACTGGAAGCATTCACTACCAAAGACTCAAAAACCCTTAGCCCTTGAATGAATATCAGTGGTAACTAGGCAGTACTTGCCATAGGCCTGGAGCATTGGAGGCCATGGGGATAGATGCCCCATGTCTTGCAGCTTGAGTGCCAGCTCAGCAGCAGTAAAATAGATCAAGAAGAAGATTCCTAAAGTTTCTGACTCTAGACTCTGGCTTACAGACAGCATCTCTGGACACACCTGGGACCAGGGGGGACTTGCTGCACCAAAGGGAAAGATACAAAATTGTGACTAGATTGTCCACCTTCTAATTGTAGAGTTCTTGGGCCTTGAGTGAACATAGATGGTAGCCATGCAGTGGTCATCACAAGGTTTGGGTGAGACACAGTGCTGTGTAGGCTTAGTCTGACCCAATGTGATGTCAGCAATGGTGGTTACAGGAGTACTATGTCATCCCTCTTCCAGCTCCAGGAAGCTCAACACAGAGAGACTCTGCTTGGTTGGGGAAAGTAAAAAAAGAGAAAAACAGTCTCAGACTGGTAATCCAGGGAATTCACCTGGATCCTACATAGAACCACCAAGGCAGTACCTGTATTAATCTGCAAGAGCCACAGTTTTACTGGGCTTGGGGTGCCCACCAATGTAGATATGGCTGAAGTGACTAAAGACTTAGATTATAACATGCAAGTCCCTTTGAATACTTAAAAAATCTTCCCAAGAAGGATGGGTAAAAATAAGCCCAGACTGTGAAGACTGCAATAAACAACTAACTCCAATGGCCAGATACCAATGAACAACCACAAGCATGAAGATCATCTAAAAAAACATGACCTTACGAAATGAATTAAGTAAGGTACCAAGGACAAATCCTGAAGACAGAGGGAAGTCTACTTTCAGATAGAGAATTCAAAATAGCTAGTTTGAGGAAGTTAAACAAAACTCAAGATAACACATAGAAGGAATTCAGAATCCTATCAGATAAATTTAACAAAGAGGTTGAAAACTCTTAAAGAATAAAGCAGGAATTCTGGAGTTGAAAAATGTAACAGACATACCAAAAATACACCAGAATCTCTTAGTAGCAGAATTCATCAAGCAGAAGAATGAATTAGTGAGCTTGAGAAGAGGGTATTTGAAAATACAGACAAAGGAGACAAAATAAAAAAGAATAAGAAAAGAGTGAAGCATGCCCATAAGATCTAAAAAAAAACTCAAAAAGGCAAATCTAAGTGTCATTGACTGTAAAGAAGAGACAGAGATCAGAGTAGCAAGTTTATTCAAAGGGATATCAGAGAACTTCCAGAACCTAGAAAAGGATATCAATATTAAAGTACAAGAAGGTTACAGGGCACCATATAGATTTAGCCCAAATAAGACTACTTCAAGACATTTAATAATCAAACTCCCAAGGTCAAGGAAGAAGAAAGTATCCTAAAAGCAGAAAAAGAAACAAATAACATAAAAAGGAACTCCAGTATGTCTGGCAACAGACATCTCCTGGGGAATCTTACAGGCCAGTAGAGAGTGGCATGACATATTTAAAATGCTGAAGGAGAAAAAGGTTTATCGCAAAATAGCACATTCAGTGAAAATAATTCATTATTTATTTTACATTAAGGAGAAATAAAGACTTTCCCAGAGAATCAAAACCTAAGGTATTTCATTAATACCAGACTTATCCAGCAAGAAATGCTAAAGAGAGTTCTTCAATCTGAAACAAAAGGATATTAATAAGCCATAAAAAATTATCTGAAGGTATAAAACTCATGGGTAATAGTAAGAAAATGGATAAATGCAGAATATTATAATACCGTAACTGCGGGATATAAGTAACTCAGATCTTGAGTAGAAAGAATAAATGATATACCTATCAAAAATAATAACTACAACAACTTTTCAATACATAGACAGTATAATAAGATATAAATAGAAACAAGAAAAAGTTAAAAATTGAGAAGTGATGTTAAATTGTAAGGTATTAGTTTTCTCTTTGCTTGGTTGTTAATTTGTTTACACGATCAGCATTGACATCAGATTAAAATAATGACTTATGAAACATTATTTGCAAGCCTCATTGTAACCTCAAATCAAAATATCTTCAACAGATACACAAAAAGAAAAGAAAAAAAATGAAAACACATCACCAGAGAAAATCACTTTCACTAAAAAGAAGAAAAGAAGGAATGAAAGGAGAAATTTGCAAAACAACCAAAAATAACAAAATGGCAAGAGTAAGTTCTTACTTATCTATAATAACATTAAATATAAATAGACTAAACTCTCTAATCAAAAGATAGAGTGACTAAATGAATTTTTCAAAAGATCCAATGATCTGTTGCCTATAAGAAAAACATTTCACCTGTAATGACACGTATAGATACAAAATAAAGGTATGGATAAACATATTCCTGCAAATGGACACAAAAAGATGCAGAATTATTATATTAAAATCAAGCAAAACAAATTTAAATATAAAAACTATAAAGAGACAAAGAAGAGTATATAATAAAGGAGTAAACTCAGCAAGAAGATGTAGCCATTTTAAACATATATGAACTCAACACTAGAGCTCCCAGATACCTAAAGCAAATATTAATAGAGCTAAAGAGAGAGTTATCTGACTACAATGGAATAAAACTAGAAATCAATAATAAGAGAAATTTTGGCAACTTATACAAACACGTGGAAATTAAACAATATGCTCAAAATGACCAGAGGGGAAATTAAGAAATTAAGAAGGAAATTGAAATAATTTTTGAAACAAATGATGATTGGAACACAATATACAAAAACTGGTGGGTTACAGTGAAAGTAGTACTAAGAGAGAAGTTGATAGAGATAAGCGCCAACATCAAAAAATAAAAAGAAAAAGCTTCAAGTAAATAACCAAATGATACATCTTTAAGAACTACAAGAGCAAGAGAAAAGCAACCCCAAAATTAGTAGAGTAAAATAAATAATAAATATCAGGGCAGAGATAAATGAAATTGAAATGAAGAAAAATATGAAAGATCAGTTAAACAAAGAGTTGGTTTTGTAAAAAGATAAAATTGACAAAGCTTTAGCTAGACTAAGAAAAAAAGAAAGAAGACACAAATAAATAAAATCAGAGATGAAAATGGAGAAATTACAACTAAAACCACATAAATTCAAAGGATTATTAGTGGCTACTATGAGCAACTATATGCCAATAATTTGGAAAATCTAGAAGAAATGAATAAATTTTTAGACACATACAACCTAACAATATTAAACCATTAAGAAATTAAAAAACTGAGCAGATCAATAATAACTAACAAGATTAAAGCTGTAATAAATTGTCTTCTAGCAAAGAAAAGTCCAGGACACAATGACTTCACTGCTGAATTTTACCAAACATTTAAAGAAGTGATAGAAATTCTGCTTAAAATATTCTATAAAATTGAGAAGAGAATACTTCTATTCATTCTTTGAGGCCAGTATTACCTTGATACCAAAACCAAAAAAAGACACATCCAAAACAAAACAAAACAAAACAAAACTACATAAACATTGATGCATAAATTCTCAATAAAATACTGGGAAACCAAACTGAACAATACATTAAAAGATCATTTATCATGACCATCTAGTATTTATCTCAGACTGTAAAGATGGTTCAGCATATGCAAATCAATCAATGTAATACATCATTATCAACAGAATGAAGAACAAAAATCATATGATCATTTCAATTGAGGCTGAAAAATCGTATAATAAAACTCAACATCTCTTCATAATAAAAACCCTCAGAAACTGAGTATAGAAAGTTCACACTTCAACATAATAAAAACTGTATATGACAGACTGACAGCTTGTATCATACTGAATGGGGAAAAACTGAAATCCTTTCCTCTAAAATCTGGAATAAGACAAGAATGCCCACTTTCACCACTTTATTCAACAAAGTACTGGAAGTCCTATTTACAGCAATCAGACAAGAAAAGAAAACTAAAGGACATCCAAATTGAAAAGAAAGAAGTCAAATTATCCTTGTTTCCAGATGACACATTCTTATATTTAGAAAATCCTAAAGACTCCACAAAAAATCTATTAGAACTGATAAATGTAGTAGAGCTATACGATACAAAATCAGCATGCAAAAGTCAGTAGCATTTCTATATGCCAATTGTGAATAATCTGAAAAAGAAATCAAGAAATTAGTGCCATTTACAATAAATACAAATAAAATAAAATACCTAGGAATAAACTTAACCAAAGAAGTGAAATTATAAAACATAAAATATTGATGCAAGAAATTGAAGAAACACAAAAACTGGAAAGATATTTTATGTTCATGGATTAGAAGAATCAATATTGTTAAAATGTTCATACTACACAAATTAATCTACATATTTAATGCAACCCCAATCAAAATACTACTGACATTCTTCACAGGAGTGAAAAAAAAAAAAAAAAAAAAAAAATCTTAAAATTTATATGTAAACACAAAAGAATGAAATAGCCAAAGCTACCCTAAGCAAAAAGAACAAAACTGGAAGAATCACATTATCTGACTTCAAATTATATTACAGAACTACAGTTACCAAAACAGCATGCCATTGGCATAAAAACAGACACATGGACTAATGGAAAAGAACAGAGAACCCAGAAATAAATGCACACACTTGCAGCTCACTCATCTTTAACAAAGGTGCAAAGAACATACTTTGGACAAAATAGTTTCTTCAATAAATTGTGCTGAGAAAACTGGAAAACCATATGCAGGAAAATGAAGCAAAACCCCATCTCTCATTATATACAAAAAATCTAATAAAATGGATTAAAGACTTAAACGTAGAACATGAAGCTATGAAGTTACTGAAAGGAAACTTTGGGGAAATGCTACAAGACATTGGTCTGGGCAAAAAAATCTTGAGTAATACCCCACAAACAGGTAACGAAAGCAAAAATGGACAAATTGTATCACATCAGATAAAAATGTTTCTGCACAGTAAAGAAAACAATCAGCAAAATGAAGAAACCCACAGAATAGGATAAAATATATGTAAACTAGCCATCTAACAAGAGATTAATAATCAGACTCCATAAGGAGGTCAAACAACTCAATAGAAAAAAATCTAATAATCTGATGTTAAAATGGCCAAAGATCTGAATAGACATTTCTCAAACAATAACATAAAATGGCAAACAGGCATATGAAAAAGGTGCTCAACATCACTGATAACCAGAGAAAAATGTGAATAAAAACTATAATGGGATATCGTCTCACCCCAGTTAAAAGGGCTTTTATATGAAAGACAAGAAATAATGAATGCTAGTGAGAATCTGGAGAAAAGGGAACTCTTATACACTGTTGGTGGGAATGTAAATTTGTACAGTCTTTATGGAAAACATTTTGGAGGTTCTTCGAAAAACTGAAAGTAGCTCTACCATATGATCCAGTGATACCACTGCTAGTTTACATCAAAAAGAAAGGAAATCAGCATATCAAAAACATATCTGTATTCCCATGTTTATTGTAGAACTATTCACAATCCCTAAGATTTGGAAACATCCTGTGTCCATCAACAGATAAATGGTTAAATAAAATGTGGTACATATACACAATGGAGTGCTATTCAGCCATAAAAAAGTATCAAGATCTTGTCATTTTGCAACAACATAAATAGAAGTGGTGAACATTGTGTTAAGTAAAAGGAACCAGGTACACACACAAAAAAACTTCACATGTTCTCACTCATTTGTGGGGGTAAAAATTAGCACAACTGAATTTATGAAATAGAGAGTAGAATAATTACCAGAGGCTGGGAAGGGTAGTATGGGCCAGGGAAGTGGGTATTGTTAATGTATTCAAAAATATAGTTAGATAGAATGAATAAAATCTGTGACTTAATAGCATAATATGGTGACTATAGTGAACAATAATTTATTATACATTTAAAATAATTGAAAGAGTACAATTGAATTATCTGTAACACAATAAAAAGATAAATGCTTGAGGTGATGGACACCCCACTTACCATGATGTAATTATTATACATTGTATGTCTGTATCAAAATATTCCTTTGTATTAGTCTGCTCTCCCATTGTTAATGGACATAGCAGACCGGATAATTTATAAAGAGAGAGGTTTAACTGATTCACAGTTGAACATGGCTGAGGAAGTCTCAGGAAACTTAAAATTATGGCAGAAGGAGAAGCAAACACATCCTTCTTCACACGGAAGCAGGAAGGAGACAATGCAAGAAAAGGGGAAAAGCCCCTTATAAAACCATCAGATCTCATGAGAACTCACTCACTATCACAAGAACAGGATGAGAGTAGGTGTCCCCATGATTAAATTATATCCCACTGAGTCCCTCTCATGATGGGTGGGGATTATAGAAACCACAATTCAAGGTGAGATTTGGGTGGGGACACGGAGACAAACCATATTATTCTACCCGTGGTCCCTCCCAAATCTCAGGTTCTTCACATTTCAAAACATGATCAAGCCCTTCCAACAGTTCCCCCAAATCCTTAACTCATCAGCATTAATCTAAAGTACAAGTTCAAAGTCTCATTTGAGACAAGCCAATTCCCTTCAGCTTATGAGCCTGTAAAATCAAAAGCAGTTTAGTTACTTCCTAGATACAATGGGAGTGCAGGCATTGGGTAAATACACCTATTCCATATTGGAGAAATTGACCAAAACAAAGGGGCTACAGGCCCAATGCAAGTCTGAAATCCAATAGGGAAGTCATTAAACTTTAAAGTTCTAAAATGGTCTCCTTTGAGTCTACGTCTCATATCCAGGTCACGCTGATTCAAGCAGTGGGCTCCCACAGCCTTGGGGAGCTCTGCCCCTGGGGCTTTGCAGGTTACAGACCCTCCCCAGGCTGCCATCATGGATGGTGTTGAGTGTCTGTGGCCTTTCCAGGTACATGGTACAAGCTGTTGGTGCATCTGCTATTCTGGGGTCTGGGGGATGGTGAACCTCTTCTCATAGCTCCACTAGGAAGTGCACCAGTGGGTACTCTGTGTGGGGACTCCAACCCCACATTTCCCTTCCACACTGCCCTGGCAGAAGTTCTCCATGAGGGCTCTGCAGATGCAGCAGACTTCTGTCTGGATATCCAGGGGTGTCCATACATCCTCTGAAATCTAGGCAGATGTTCCCAAACCTCAATTCTTGACTTCTCTGTACCTGCAGGCCCAACACCATGTGTAAGCCACAAAGGCTTGGGGCTTGCACCCTCTGAAGCAATGTTCTGAGCTATACATTTAGTCCCTTTTGGCCATGACTGGAGCTGAAGTAGCTAGGATGCAGGGCACCATGCCCCAAGGCTGCATAGAGTAATGGGACCCTGGGCCCAGCCCGCAAAACCATTTTTCTGTCCTAGACATCCAGGCCTGTTATGCAAGAGGCTTCCATGAAGGTCTCTGACATGCCCTGGAGACATTTTCCCCATTTTGCTGGGATTCGCATTAGGGTCCTTATTAATTATGCAAATTTCTGCAGCTGAGTTAAATTTCTCCCCAGAAAAATTGCTTTTTCTTTTCTACTTCATTGTTAGGCTACATATTTTTCAAACTTTTATACTCTGTCACCTCTTGAATGCTTTGCTACTTAGAAATTTCTTCTGCCAAATACCCAAAATCATCTCTCTCAAGTTAAAAGTTCCACAGATCTCTAGGGGAAGGGCAAAATGCCTCCAGTCTCTTTGTTAAAGTATAATGTGTCACCTTCGCTCCAGTTCCCAAAAAATTCCTCATCTCCATCTGAAACCATCTTGACTTAGACGTATTGTCCATATCAGTACCAGCATTTTGGCCCAAGCCATTCAACAAGTCTCTAGGAAGTTCCATGGTTCCTACATCTTCCTGTCTTTTGAGCCTTCCAAGTCTTTAAGAAGTTCCAAACTTTCCAACATTTTCCTGTCTTCTTCTGAGCCCTCCAAACTGTTCCAAACTCTGCCTGTTACCCAATTTCCAAGTCACTTCCACATTTTTAGATATGTTTACTACCCTATACTAATTTACTGTATTAATCCATCCTCACACTGCTGATAAAGACATACCCGAGATGGGGCAGTTTATAAAGGAAAAAGGTTTAACTGACTCACAGTTCAGCATGGTTGGGGAGGCCTCAGGAAACTTATACCTATGGAGGGGGAAGCAAACACATCCTTCTTCACATGGAAGCAGGAAGGAGAAAATGCAAACAAACAGGGAAAAGCTCCTTATAAAACCATCAGATCTCATGAAAATTCATTCACTATCACAAGAACAGCATGAGAGTAGCTGCCCCCATGATTAAATTACCTCCACACTGTCCTTCTCATGACACATGGGGATTATGGGAACTACAATTTAAGGTGAGATTAGGGTAGAAACACAGAGCCAAACCATATCACCCTTAAATATATACACCTACCATAAATCTACAGAATTATCTTAAGTGGCCTCAGAGAGCTGCCTTGCTTTTTCACTATGTGAGAACACATAGAAGATGCAATCTATGCAGAATAGGCTCTCACCAAACACTGAATCTGCTGGTTTCTCAATTTTGGACTTCCCAGCCTCCAGAACTGTGAGCAATAATTTTTTTATTATTTAAAGTAACTGGTCTAAGGCATTTTTACAGCAGCCTGAATAAACTAAGACACTAAGACAGATGCAAGAATAGGAAATAAATAAATATAGCTGTAGGTACATTAGCATAAACTAGAACAATACCCAAATCATGTATCAGCAGTCTCTTGGCCTAAGAGGTTATTTGGTCCTGCATTGAATACAATTTCTGTCCATATTGTCTATGGAAGACAATGTGCCAATGTTGTTATTATATATGATGATGTGTCAGAGTTAAGTTTTCAAGGAAGGAGGTCAATGCATACAAAGAAGTCCTTATAAGCTGGAGAAAATACAGTTGAGCTTTATTTTTCCAGTTTATCTGTGTTTCATTTTTTCTTCTTTTTCCAAATAAATCTGAAGTCACCTTCTGGGTTCGTTCTTTTTACAAGAATCATGGGTGGTCATTTCTACTGCTAATTTAACTTTTGTTTAATCTGGGGAAGGGTATTTACCCTCTTTAAACTTCAGTTTTCATTTATTTCTCTTTTAAGTACTCAAATAATAATAGTTTGAAACATAATTTTTATTGTTTCACAGTCATTATTATTAGTATTTTTTTATGTTTGTAACTAAAGTCTCTTTGAGAAGATTAGCAGTGGTTTACTCCTCTTTATACTCTAACTTCTGAGCATAGTATTCATTACATTTCAAGTACTCAAAACACATTAATAAAAACATTACACTTAATGACCAAACTACAAATTTGCTAAAGACTATCTCAGATACACAGAGTAAGGAACAGAGTTGATTGCTCAAAAGATAATACTTCTAATAGCACAACTGTTATTCTCCTGCCACAGAATATGTGCCCATGGCAATAGGGCCACTATATGATAATTGTATGCCCTTGAATGGAGACAGTGAAGAAAAATTTGTCCAAAGTTGACTTCACAAAGTCATCACATATATTAGTCCTAAAATGATATTGTTTGATATTAAACATGGAAAAAATTCCCTCAGCTTCCCTATGCAATGATTAAAATTTTAAGCTAATTCATGAGTACCTCTAGAACCAAAAATTATATCAAGAGAAGCAAGAACACAGATTCTTAGCACCATTGACAAGCAAGAATCTGTAGTACTCATGCATTCTGAGAAAAAGGACTTGACAAGTTAATTAATCTTTTTTCTTACTTATGCTCCTCCACCATTCAAATCCTCCCCAACATTTTGAATAGTTTGTTTTTCTCTCCGAAAAGTAAGCAGTAGCACAACTAACAAATCTTCAAAGCACTCAGATACAGTTGTCTTTTGTTTTAAAGCAAGAGAAATAGAGGTGTTTTCCTAGAGCTAGAAAATTATTAGTTACAAGAGTAGATGTTCAAGGTAATAGATTTTGCTGTGGTAAAGTTATGTGTTTACTAATTGTCACTCATATTTTCTTCAATAAATTTATCTCATGTGTTTGTGACATGGGGTTCTCAAGAGAATGTGAAGCCCAGGATACAACCCCTTTTGCCCAGGTCTATGAGTGATACCGGTTCCAGTCCCATCATGGTCCAAATTTCTTTTCACATGAATATTTTAAGAATTTGGAAAAAAAACAACAATGTAATATTAGTCTCTCCAACTACGGCTTGTCAGAACTCAGCCAAGACATGAATGACTACTGGCCTAGAACAAAGATCAAATAAGTGTTAAGATGAAAAAAAAACCATGGAGGGGAAAAAAAAAAAGCATAAAAATACTGTGTATTAAGCTTATGAGATACTACAAAAGCAGATGTGGCGAGTTTTGCCCTCACAACAAAACCACACAAAAAAACTAAAGAAAAAGAAAACTACCCAACAATATTTATTATAAACATAGATGCAAAAATCTCAACAAAATGCTAACAGGATCTATCACTTTAAAATAATTTTATGCTATGACCAAATGGGATTTATTCTAAGAACACAAAATCAGTTTAACATCTCAAAATCAGTCAGTGTAACAGAACATACTTATAGATTAAAGGATCAAAACCACATAATTATAAAAATAGACGTTAAAGAAAAACATTTGGGAGAGTTTTGTCACTAAAATGAATGAGTAGAAGCTTCACTCCCTGCCCCAACCCCAAGAAAGCCAAAAACAAATACCCAGCTCCAAGATTATCACTGGCAATATCTCAGAACTCAAGTCTAAGGATGAGACAATCCCTGGGCCCACAGAGAAGTGATACAACTCCAAGCAGATGGTAAGGGTTTTAGGCTTCTATATTTATGATGCCCCTTGTTTAATATACAAGGTACTGCACATGGAAAATCTTGCCCAGACTCGTAGTTTCTACACTGGAAAAAGTGGGATTGAGGTAGACAACCAACTTCTGATGTTCCCTTTCAGGAGAACCATTTCTGCCTCACTCAAGGAAAGCATTGAAAGTTCCTGCAGGGAATAAAAACCTTTTAGGGCAGCCAGAGACAAAGAGAGGAGGCAGGACTATCATCCCCAGCCCATAAAACTCTGCTCTGTATCTCCAAAAGAGCTGTTCAAAATGAGCTGTTCATCAGCATCATGCTATAGTAGGCATGCTCCATTGGTTCCTGGGCACAAACCCTTAAATAGCCCTCCCACCCAGCTGGGGTATCCTCTATGGGACCTCCCCCATATGGGACAGACATTATTCCAAAAATTTTCTACAGCCAAGGCAAACTGGAGCTTAGATGCCATCCAGTGCCAAAAAGGATGTAGTAATTTAGCACAAAGGCGATTCAACAGGTAAATTGCAAAGAACTTCTAAATAAATATATCCAAGAAAAACAAAACAAGCCGGATAGAGAAGACTGGAATAAATAAATAACTATTCAATATGAATATATGCCCACAAGAAACAGCAACAAGTAGGCAACCATGACCTCCCCAAATGAACAAAGCAAGGAGTCAGTGACTGACCCTAATGAAATAGCAATGTGTGAGTCCCAGATCAAGAATTCAAAATGGCAATTTTACAAAAACTCATAGAACTCCAAGATAACATAGAACAACAACTCGGAAAACTATCAGATAAATTGAACAAAGAGGTTGAAATAAAGTAGTTAAACAAATCTCTGAAGTGAGGAATACGTTAGCTGAACTGAAAAATGCATTAGTGTCATTGACAGCAAAATGGATCAAGCTAAGAAAGAAAACAATGAGCTCAAAAATAGGCCATTTGAAAATACATAGAAGATAAAATAGAAAAGAAGGATGAAAAGGAATGAAGAAAGGATTGCATCAAAAGAGTAAATCTAGGAATCATTAATGTTCAAGAGGGAGTTGAGAAAGAGGAAGTGGTATAAAGACTACTCAAAGAAATAATAACAGAAAATTTCCCAAACATAAAAATATAAATATTCAGTGCAAGGAAAGTCAGAAATCAAAGTAGCTTCAACCCAAATAAGACTATCCCAAGGCATGTAACAGTCAAATTCTCAAAAGTCAAGGACAAAGAGATAATTCTAAAAGCAGTGAAGGAAAATAAACAAATAACTTATAAAGGATCTCAGATTCACCTGGCAATAGACTTCTCGACAGAAACCGTACAGGCCAGGAAGGAGGGGTATAACATATTTTTTTCCAAAGGAAAAAAAAAAACAAGAAAGAATATTAACAACACAGCTATCCTTCTTTTTATTATTATACTAGAAGTTATGGGGTACATGTGCAGGATGTACAGGTTTGTTACATAGGTATACACGTGCCATGGTGGTTTTCTGCATCCATCACCCCATCATTTACATGAGGTATTGCTCCTAATGCTATCCCTCCCCTATCCTCCCACCCCATGCTATCCCTTCCCTAGCCTGCTACCTCCTAACAGGCCATGGTGTGTGATATTCCCCCTTCCTGTGTCCATGTGTTCTCATTGTTCAACACCCACTTATGTGTGAGAACATACAGTGTTTGGTTTTCTGTTCTTGTGACAGTTTGCTGAGAATGATGGTTTGCAGCTTTATCCATGTATGGCTGCAGGGTATTCCATGGTGTATATGTGCTACATTTTCTTTAACTGGTCTATCATCGATGGGCATTTGGGTTGGGCCCAAGTCTTTGCTATTGTGAACAGTCTCACAATAAATATGTATGTGCATGTGTCTTTATAGTAGAATGATTTATAATCTTTTGGGTATATACCTAGTAATGGGATTGCTGGGTCAAATGGTATTTCTAGTTCTAGATCACTGAGGAATCATCACACTGTCCTCCACAATGGTTGAACTAATTTACACTCCCACCAACAGTGTAAAGGCATTCATATTTCTCTACATCCCCCCAAGCATCTGTTGTCTCCTGATTTTTTAGTGATCACCATTCTAACTAGCATAAGATGGTATCTCAATGTGGTTTTGATTTGCATTTCTCTAATAAGTGATGATGAGCTTTTTTTCATGTTTGTTAGCTGCATAAATGTTTTCTTTTGAGAAGTGTCTGTTCATATTGTTTGCCCAGTTTTTGATGGGGTTTTTCTTTTCTCGCTCATTTGTTTCCTTGTAGATTCTGGATATTAGCCCTTTGTCAGATGGGAAGATTGCAACATGTTTTTCCCATTCTATTGGTTGCCAGTTCACTCCATTGATAGTTTCTTTTGCTGTGCAGAAGCTCTTTAGTTTAATTAGATCCCATTTGTCTATTTTGGCTTTTGTTGCCATTGTTTTTGGTGTTTTACTCATGAAGTCCTTGCCCATGCCTATATGTTGAATGGTATTGCCTTGGTTTTCTTCTAGGGTTTTTATGGTGTTAGGTCCTATGTTTAAATCTTTAATTCATCTTGAGTTACTTTTTGTATAAGGGGTAAGGAAGGGAACCAGTTTCAGCTTTCTGCATATGACTAGCCAGTTTTCCCAACATGATTTATTAAATAGGAAATCCTTTCCCCATTGCTTTTGTCAGGTTTGTCAAAGATCAGATGGTTGTAGATGTGTGGCATTATTTATGAGGCCTCTGTTCTGTTCCATTGGTCTATATCTATTTTGGCACCAGTACCAGAATCCATTTTCTCTATCTTGATCCTTCCTATTCATGAGCATGGAATGCTTTGCCATCTGCTTGTGTCCTCTCTTATTTCCTTGAGAAATTGTTTGTAGTTCTCCTTGAAGAGGACCTTCATATCCCTTGCTAGTTGAATTCCTATGTATTTTATTCTCTTTGTAGCAATTGTGAATGGCAGTTCACTCATGATTTGGCTCTGTTTGTCTGTTATTGGTGTATAGAAATGCTTGTGATTTTTACACATTTGATTTTGTATCCTGAGACCACAGAAGTTGCTTATTAGCTTAAGGAGATTTTGGGGTGAGATGATGGGGTCTTATAAATATACAATTATGTCATCTGCAAATAGAGAAAATTTGACTTCCTCTTTTCCTAATTGAATATCCTTTATTTCTTTTTCTTGCCTGATTGCCCTGGCCAGAACTTCCAATACCATGTTGAATAGGAGTGGTTAGAGAGGGCACCCTTGTCTTGTGCCAGTTTTCAAAGGGAATGCTTCCAGCTTTTGCCCATTCAGTATGATATTGGCTGTGGGTTTGTTATAAATAGCTATAATTATTTTGAGATATGTTCCATCAATACCTAGTTTATTGAGAGTCTTTAGCATAAAGAGCTGTTGAAGTTTGTCGAAGGCCTTCTCTGCATCCATTGAGATAATCATGTGGTTTTTTGTCTTTGGTTCTGTTTATGTGATAGATTACATTTATAGATTTGCATATGTTGAACCAGGCTTGCATCCCAGGGATGAAGCCGACTTGATCATAATGGACAAGCCTTTTGGATGTGTTGTTGGATTCAGTTTGCCAGTATTTTATTGAGGATTTTCGCATCAATGTTCCTCATGGATATTGGCCTATAATTTTCTTTTTTAGCTGTGTCTCTGCCAGATATGGCATTAGGATGATGTTGGTCATATCAAATGAGTTAGGGAAGATTCCCTCTTTTTCTGTTTTTGGAATAGTTTCAGAAGGAATGGTACCAGCTCCTCTTTGTACCTCTGGTAGAATTCAGTTATGGACCCATCTTGTCCTGGACTTTTTTTGGTTGGTAGGCTATTAATTACTGCATCAATTTCAGAGCTTGTTATTGGTCTATTCAGGGATTCGATTTCTTCCTGGTTTAGTCTTGTGGGGGGAGCAGTTAGTGTCTAGAAATTTATCCATTTCTTCTAGATTTACTGGCTTATTTGCATAGATTTGTTTATAGTGCTCTCTGACGGTAGTTTGTGGACTCCCACACAATAATAGTCGGACATTTTAACACCCCACTGTCAATATTAGACAGATGAACAAGACAGAAAATTAACAAAGATGTCTAGGACTTGAACTCAAATCTGAACCAAGCAGACCTAGTAGACATCTACAGAACTCTCCACCCCAAATCCACAGAATATACATTCTTCTCAGCACCACATCACATTTATTCTAAAATTGACCACATAATTGGAAGCAAATTACTCCTCAGCAAATGCAAAAGACCGGAAATCATAACAAACAGTCTCTCAGACCACAGTGCAATCAAATTAGAACTCAGGATTAAGAAATTCACTCAAAACCACACTACTACATGGAAACAGAACAACCTGGTCCTGAATGACTACTGAATAATGAAATGAAGGCAGAAATAAAGATGTCCTTCAAAACCAGTGAGAATGAAGACATGATGTACCAGAATCTCTGGGACACATTTAAAGCAGTGTATAGAGGGAAATTTATAATACTAAATGCCCACGAGAGAAATAAGGAAAGATCTAAAATCAACACCCTAACATCACAGTTAAGAGAACTAGAGGAGCAAGATCAAACAAATTCAAAAGCTAGCAGAAGAAATAACTAAGATCAGAGCAGAACTGAAGGAGATAGAGACACAAAAGACCCTTAAAAAAAAAATCAATGAATCCAGGAGCTGGTTTTTTGAAAAGATCAGCAAAATAGATAAACTGCTAGCCAGACTAATAAAGAATACAAGAAAGAAATCAAATAGATGCAATATCCTTCTTATATGAAGGAGATATAAAGTCATTCCCAAGCAAATAACAACTAAGGGAATTAATCACCACAAAACCCGTCTTACAAGTAATGCTAAAGAGAATTCTTTGATCTGAAGGAAAAAACAATAATTTGCAAAAAGAAAACATTTAAAGGTATAAAACCCACTGATAAAAGTAAGTATAAAGACCAACTCAGAATAATCTCATACTGTAATTGTGGTGTGTAATCCACTCATATGTTCAGTATGAAGATGAAAAGGTAAATCTCTTAAAAATAATAGCAACTACAGCAATTGTTAAGAAATAGGCCATATAAAATCCAAACTGAGAAAACAAAAAGTCAAAATGTGGGGGGATGGAGCTATGGTGAAGTGGTTTTTAGTTTTTTCTTTGTTTCTTTTCCTATTCTGTAATCAAGGATAAATTGTCATCTGTTTAAAAACACTCAACAACTCAACAAACTGGGTATAAAAGGAACATACCTCAAAATAATAAAGGATATATATGACAAACCCAAAGTTAACATCATGCTGAATAAGAAAAAATTGAAGGCCTTTTCTCTAAGATCTGGAACAAGACAAGGATGCTGATTTTCACTGCCTTTATTCAACAAAATAGTGGAAGTCCTTGCCAGAGCAATTAGACAAGAGAAAGAATAAAGGACATCCAAATTAGAAAAGAAGAAATCAAATCATCCTTGTTCATAGATGACATAATCTTATATTTAGAAAAACTTAAGGATGCCATCAAAAATGATTAGAACTGATAAATTTGGTATTGCAGAATACAAAATTAGCACACAAAAATTCTTAACGTTTAAATCTGCTAACAGTGAACAATCCGAAAAAGAAATCAAGAAACCAATCCTATTTATAATTGATACAAAAATTATAATACCTAGGAATATATTTAACCAAAGAAGTGGAAGTTCTCTACACTGAAAAGTATAAAACATTGATGAAAGAAATTGAAGAGGCTACAAGAAAAAGGAGATTTAATGCTCACAGATGGAAAACTAATATTTTTAAAATGTCAATACTATCCAAAATGATTTGCAAATTTAATACAACCCTATCAAAATATCAATGATATTCTTCACAGAAAAAAAAAAAAATCCTAAAATTTGCATGAAACCGTGAAAGACTCCAAATAGTCAAAGTAATCCTGAGCCAAAAGAACAAACTGGAGGCATCATACAACCAGACTTCAAAATATACTACACACCCATGATAACCAACTTGCATGATATTGGTATGAAAACAAACACATAGACAAATGGAACAGAACAGAGAACGAAGAAATAAATCCACACATTTACATCTCACTCATTTTCAACAAAGCTGCCAAGAATGTACATTGGGGAAAAGAGAATCTCTTCAATAAATGGTGCTAGATAACCATATGTAGAAAAGCCAGATAACCATATGTAGAAAAATGAAATGAGACACTCTTCTTCACCACATACATAAATCTAATTAAAATGAATTACAGACTTAATTAAATGTAACACAGGAAGCTGTGAATCTAGTAAAAGCAATCTTTTTGAAATGCTATAGGACATTGGTCTGAGTAAAGATTTTTTGGGGGGTAAGACCTCAAAAGCACAGAATACAAAAGGAAAACTAGACAAATGAGATTACATTAAGCTAAATAGCTACTGAACAGCAAAGAAAACCATTACAAAGTGAAGAGACAATTTACAGACTATGAGAAAATATTTGCAAACTATTCATCTGACGAGGGGTTAATAACCAGAATATATAAAGAATTCAAACACATATCAAAAGAAAAATGGTCTGATTTAGAAACAAGCAAAAAGACCTGAATAGACATTTTTCAAAAAAAAAAATGTATACAAATGGCCAAGAGGTATATGAAAAAAAAAAAAAGTACAACATCACTAATCATCAGGGGAATGCAAATCAAAACCACAATGAGATATCTCCAGCTAAAACGGCTATTATCGAACAGTCAAAAAATAACAAATTCTGAAGAGAATGCAGAATAAGCATAATGCCTGTATATCACTGGTGGGAAGGCAAACCAGTGTAGTCATTAGGGAAAGGTATGGAGTTTCTTTAAAAACTAAAAACAGAACTACCACATGATCCAGCAATCCCACCACTGGGTTTATATTCAAAAGTAAGTAGATCAGTATATCAGATATCTGCACTCCTGCATTTATTGCAGCACTCCCATGTTTATCACAGTCTCCAGGACACAGAACAAACCTAAGTGTCCATCAGGTGTGAATGGATAAAGAAACTATGGTATGTATACACAATGGAATATTATTCAGCTGGAAAAAAGAATAAAATCTTGTCATTTGCAGCAATAGAAATGGAACTGGAGGTCACTGTGAGCACAGAGAGACAAATATTACATGTTCTCATTCATAAGTAGGAGCTAAAACACTGGATCTCATGGAGGTAGAAAATAGAATGGTGGTTACTAGAGGATGGAAAGAGAAAGGGAGAGGAGAGGATAAAGAGAAGTTGGTTAAATGGTACAAAAAATACAATTAGATAGAAAAAATAAGTTCCAATATTTGAAAATATATTAGGAAAATAATGATTTATTCTACATTTCAAAATAGCTAGAAGAGAAGAATTGAATTGTTTCCAACACAAAAGATAAATGCTTCAGCTGATCAATATCTCGATTATCCTGATTTGACCATTGCACATTGTATACAGATATAAAAATATCATATGTACCCCATAAATATGTATAACTATTATAAATCAATTTTTAAAAGAATGACCTTGGACTCCTACCACACATGATGCACAAATATTAACTAATAATAATACACATACATGTAAATACTAAAAATATAAACATCTTTAGAAAAAATAGTAGTAAAATTTGTGACCTTGGGTTAGGCAATAGTTTCTTAGACAAAACACTAAAAGCACAAATAGAAGAAAAAAATAGATTAATTGGAACTCATTATAATTAAAAATTATTTTATCTGTAAAGAATACCATAAAGAAAGTGAAAACACACAGAAAGAGAGAAAATATTCAAAAATATTCATGAATCATATATCTATTAATAACTTGTATTCAGAAAAATATATAAGGAACTTTTGCAACTCCATCATGAGACAAATGACACAACTGACAAATAGGCCAAGCATCTGAATAAACATTTCCCCAAATAAGACACATAAATGGTCTATAAACACACAGGAATATGCCTTGTCATTTAGGCTAGGCTTTACAGAAATACAAATGAGTATCACAATGATATACTACTTTATATCTACTAGGATGACTAAAATTAAAAGCACAGACAATAACAAGCGTTGGTAAGGATGTGAAAAAATTGAAAAACTTTATATTGTTGGCAGGAATGTAAAATTGTATAATTGCTTTGCAAAACAGTTTGAGTTCCTCAAAAAAGTAAACATATGACCCAGCAATTCCACTCCTATGTATATACCCAGGAGAAATAAAAACACACATCTGCCAAAAATAAAATTTGTGTACAAATCTTCATAATAACATGATTCATAATAACCAAAAAGTGAGATCAGCCCAAATATTCATTAACTGAACAATGACAAAACAAAATGGGGCATAGCTATACAAAGCAATATTATTTGGAAATAAAAAGAATGAAGCACTGATTCATGCTCTAAAGTGAATATACTTTAAAAGCATTATGCTAAGTAAAAGAAGCCTGTCACAAACACCACATATCATATGACTTCATTTCAAATATGTAGAATCATATAACATGTGGCAATACAAAGTGACTGAGAATAGATTAGTGGTTTCCATGAGGTAGAGGGAGGAAATATTAGGAAATGACTAAGAGAAAGGGGATTTCCTTTCGGAGTGAAGAAATGTCCTAAAACTGGACAGAAGTAATGGTGGCATAACCCTGTAAACATACTTAAATGACCAAGTTGTACGTTTTTAAAGGGTATGTTTTATAGTACATAAATTGTATCTTAACTTTTTATGTAAAAAATGCATTGTTAAATAAAACTATCTGGAAGAGGAATCAGGGAGGAAAATAGTATTTTTAAAAGGTAAGAAATAAGGCTGAGTTTGAAACTGAATGCCACTGGTTCACATTTTTCATTCATAATTTAAGATGTACAAGAAAGAATTCTGATGTGAATATTTGATAAATAAGTTTTTAGAAAAAAATGAAAGAGAGTGCAATTTTGGAGTGTTCTTTCAAATTTTCCATCTGTTCAACCACATAGACTGTCTCTTTAATTTTTCATGGAAGTTTATTATTAACAGCCTCTTCTGAAATTAAAATCATGTTGGAATATATAGAATTAAATTCTGACATTGATCACAATAAATAGATCCATCATCAATACATACTTTGACTTAGAGTTTAGCAAAATCCCTAAATCAGTTTTCTTTGTCATAATAATTAAATGCTTGTGGTGTTTTGTGATTTTAAAAAAATATAATATCTGGTAAATTAGCTTCAAAGAACTCTGTTATTTTTCTTTCTAACAATGGCCAGTCACTGCCTATATGTTGGAAACACTCAAAAATGTTGGAGTGCTATAGTCCCAGCTACTCGGGAGGCTGAATTGCTTGAACCTGGGAGGTGGAGGTTGCAGTGAGCCAGGATTGCACCACTGTACTCCAGCCTGGGTGACAGAGCTAGACTCCATCTCAAAAAAAAAAAAAAAAAAGTGTTAGAATGGAGGAAGTCAAGAAGAATGAAGGTGGAAAAAATAATTATTTTACTGGCTATTTTTCCAAATCATATTCTTCATCATTGTCAATTTGACTTCCTGTAGAAGTCCCAGCACTGATTTGGTGCAACGAAGAACACTAGTGCACTGATAAATTATTTTACACCTGTAACACAAAATAGAACAAATATTTTTCCCTCAAATGAATTCACTATATTTAAGTTGCAGTGTCAGGAAGCAAGAAAACTAAAGCCATGATCCTCCAAAGTTATTGGTTTAAATATTCTCCAAACCCTGACAGTTAAGGAGGCAAATAGTGTCTGACTTTGAGCTTACTCAGTAATAATGGCCACTGTCTTGGTCACAGGAGTAAGTTCTTGCTGAGACACCAAGAGAGAAGGAAGGGCATGATAAAAATGATGGCAAAATCAATAACAGACATGTACCAGCAATCACATTAAATGACTCCATTCTCTTAGGCAAAAATGTTTTTGTTGATTTTTTTGTTTGTAAATTTTACCATTTTTGTGTTAACAGTAAGACACTTTTCAAATCTTAGGGAAAGATGTTACTTAGTAGGCAAAACAGAAATAGGGAAAAATGTCAGACCACCTCCTAAACTTTTCATACTTTATCAATGATTGGTTCCTAAATACTTGCCTTTAGGGATTCTGTTTCCTTCCCCATGGGGAAGGTAATACTAGTGCATTGAGTAGACATTTTGTTTGTACTAATGTTGTCTTACATCTACTGAACTAATCAAGATACTGTGTCAAATCCATATAAGTAATATGGATATATGCATAGTAATATATGCAAAAACAAGCATGCAAGAATAGAAAGGAAACACCAAAAAAGAAAACCACAAGAGTAGCTTTGCCCTGTTGCATATTTAAAAATACTGTAAAACTTACACAATCAAAATTATATGTTACTAATACATAAATAAACAAATATGCCAGGAAATAGCATAAAACAGCCCAGAAATAATCCCAACTACATATGAAAAGTTAGAATGTTCTAAAAGTAGCATCTCAAACCACTGGGACAAAGATAGACACTAAATTGTCCTGGAACGACTAGTTAACTATTTAGAAAAAGACAAAATCGTATTTTTACTTCAAACCACAAACTAGAAAAAGTTCCAATTGGATCAGGGACTTAAATGAAATAAATTAAACTGACTAAGCTCAAAGTCAAACACTCACTATTGGTCTCCTTAACTGGAGAGTATGTAGAAATTACAGTTGAACTTATTTTAACTTTTGCATAGAGAAAGCCTCTTTTTTCCCCCTTTTTTCCTTCTTTCTTTTCTTTTCTTTTTTTCTGAGATAGGGTTTTGCTCTATTGCCCAGGCCAGAGTGCAGTGGTGCAATCTCAGCTTACTGCAACCTCTGCTTCCCAGGCTCAAGCAACCCTCCGTCCTCAGCCTCCTGAGTAGATAGGACTGTTCGTGCACACCATCAGGATCAGCTAAATTTTTAAATTTTTTGTAGAGACAAAGATCTCATTATATTGTCCAGGCTGGTCTTGAACTCCTGGGCTCAAGTGATCCTTCCACCTCAGCCTCCAAAACTGTTGAGATCACAGGCATGAGCAACCGCACCTTTCTAATTAGGATTCAAAATCCAGAGGGAACAAAAGATTGCTATATTTGACTACATACGTTATTTAAAGTATTTGAACGACAAAATAAATATAAAAATAAAAAGACATTGACGAACTGGGAGAAAATCTTTGTAAAATATATCACAAATACATAATATCCCCAATATATATAGAACTCTTAAAAACAGAGACAAAGAACCAAGTATCTGATGGAAAAATGGAAGAAAGGTAGAAAATCAACTCAAATAAAAAGTGAAAAGCAGCCCTTTAAACAAGCGAAAAGATACTCAAACTCACTTATAATTAAAGAACATTAAGCCAGGAGCTGTGATTCATGTCTGTAATCCCAGCACTTTGGGAGTCTGAGGAGGGCGGATCCCTCAAGCCCAAGGGTCAGAGACCAGCCCGGGCAACACAGCGAAACCTCATCTCTTAAAAAAATATATAAAAAATTAGCCCAGCGTAGTGGTGCATTTCTGTAGTCCCAGCTTGTAGTCCCAGCTACCTAGTAGGCTGCTTAGTAGTAGCTACAGTGAGCTGTGATCAGTCTGGACAACAGGAGTGAGACCGTGTCTCAAGATAAAAAGAGAAAAAGAAATGTTAATTAACACTTAAATATTAATTTTGCACCTATTAGACAATTGAAAATTGTACAAGTCTGACAATTCACTCTGTTGGTGAGGTTGTGAAGAAACAAGTACTCTCATACATTTCTAAGAAGGGAAACTGGTATTTTTTTTTTTGAGACAGAGTCTCACCCTGCTGCCCAGGCTGGAGTGCAATGGCGCGATCTCGGCTCACTGCAACCTCTGCCTCCGGGTTCAAGTGATTCTCCTGCCTCAGTCTCCCATGTAGCTGTGATTGTAGGCGCGCCATCACGCCCAGCTAATTTTTTGTATCTTTAGTAGAGACGGGATTCCACCATGTTGGCCAGGCTGGTCTTAAACTCCTGGCCTCGTGATCCTCCCACCTCAGCCTCCCAAAGTGCTGGGATTGATTATAGGCTGGGCCACTGCACCAAGCCTGGTATAACTTTTAAAGGAGGATTTAGCAATATCTAACATAACAATTTATGAACTTACTGTTGACTCCTGAAATTATCCTGCACTTACACTTCCAACAATATGAAAAAATATATATAATGTTATTCATTATAGCACTGTTTGTAACTGTACTTGGAAAACAATCTAAATGCCTATATGAGGAGAATGGGTGAGTAATCTATGGTACCCACAAAGTAGAATACTATACAGCTATAACAAATTATGAGGCAAAACTCTAGGAACTGATAGGGAGTGATTTCCAAGATATACAATCAAATGGAAAAGCAAAGTGCAAAAGTGTACCTATGCTGTCATTTACATAACCAATAAAAGGATACAACAAACTATATAGGTATCTGCTCATCTGTGCGAAATTGTACACCAAAAGAATAAACTAGAATCTAATGAGCAAGATCACCTGTAGAGAGTAAGTAGAAGCAGGTGGGGAAAACTGGGAAATGAGAATGAAGGAGGAGCAAGAATGTGATGGGGAATGGCACTTCTCTGAGTATACCTTCTCCTGGATTGGAGCATCTGACCCCAACTACCTCATTGCTAAATTTTATCATTTGATGCTTCCATTTATTTATTTATTTGTAATTTATCGCACTGAAAGAACTGATTTGTTTTTAACTTTTATTTTAGGTTCAAGCATACGTGTGCAGGTTTGTTATATAGGCAAATTGGGTGTTATGGGGTTTTGTGTACAGATTATTTCGTCACCCAGGTAGTAAGTATAGTACCTAATAGTGGAATCCAGCTCTATCCAGGTTGCTGCAAAAGACAGAACCTCATTTTTCTATGGCTGCATAGTATTTCATACTGTATATATACCACATTTTCTTTATTCAGTCTACCATTGGTGGGCATTTATACTGATACCATGTCTTTGCTATTGTGAATAGTGCTGTGATGAACACATGTGTACATGTGTCTTTATGGTAGAATGATTTATATTCATTTGGGTATATACCCAATGATGAGATTGCTGGTCAAATGGTAATTCTGTTTTAAGTTATTTGACAAATTGCCATGCTGCTTTCCCTAATGGTTGAAATAATTTACATTCTCACCAGCAGTGTGAAAGTGTTCCCTTTTCTCTGCAACCTCACCACCATCTGTTATTTTTTGAATTTTTAATAATAGCCAATCTAACTGGTGTGAGATGGTATCTCACTGTGGTTTCAATTTGCATTTCTTCAATGATTAGTGATGCTTGACACTTTTTAAATATCTTTTTGGCCACGTATATGTGTTCTTTTGAAAATTATTCACATTGTCTACTTTTTTTTTTTTCCTGAGATAGGGGTCTCCCTTTGCCACCCAGGCTGGAGTGCAGTGGCACAATCTCAGCTCACTGCAACCTCCGACTCCGAGGGTCAAGCAATTCTCCTGCCTCAGCCTCCCTAGTAGCTGGGATTACAGGGACCCCTACCACACCCGGCTAATTTTTGTATTTTTAGTAGAGACGGGGTTTCACTATATTGGCCAGGCTAGTCTTGAACTCCTGACCTCAAGTGATCTTCTTGCAGTGGCCTCCCAAAGTGCTGGGATTGCAGGCATGAGACACCGTGCCTGGGCTGTTTGTCTAGTTTTTAATGGGGTGTTTTGTTTTTTGCTTGTTAGTTTAAGTTCTTATACATTCTGGGATATTAGAGATTTGTTGGATGCATAGTTTGCAAATATTTTCTCCCATTCTGTGGGTCATCTATTTACTCTGTTGATAGTTTATTTTGCTGTGCAGAAGCTCTTTAGTTTAATTAGGTCTCATTTGTCTATTTTTTATTTTGTTGCAAGTGCTTTTGGCATCTTAATCATGAAATCCTTGCCAAGGTCTATGTCCAGAATGGTATTTCCCAGGTTATTTTCCAGGATTTTTAAAGTTTTAGGTTTTACATTTAAGTTTTTAATCCATCCTGAACTGATTTTTGTATATGGTATAAGAAAGTCTAGTTTCAGTTTTCTGCTAGCCAGTTATCCCAACACAATTTACTGAATAGGGAGTCCTTTCCCCATTTTACTTTGTTTTGGGTGTGTGACTCTGTCAAAGATAGTTGTACATGTTTGGCATTATTTCTGGGCTCTCTATTCTGTTCCATTTGTCTGTCTGTTTTTGTACCAATACCATGCTGCTTTGATTACTGTAACCTTGTAGTATAGTTTGAAGTTAGGTAATGTGATGCCTCCAGCTTTGTTCTTTTTGCTTAGGATTGCTTTGGGTATTCAGGCTCTTTTTCGGTTCCAAATGAATTTTAAAAGTTTTTTGTTTCTAATTATCTGAAGAATGTAATTGGTAGTTTGATACAAGTAGCAATGAATCTGTAATTGCTTTGGGTAGTAGTTCATTTTAACAATGTTGATTCTTTTTACCTATGATCATTGAAAGTTTTTCCATTCACTTGTATCATCTTTGATATCTTTGAGGAGTGTTTTGTAATTCTCATTGCAGAGATCTTTTACCTACTTGGTTAGCTGTATTCCTAGGTATCATATTCTTTTTGTGGCTATTGTGAATGGGAATGTGGGAAGAATGGATCTTTATTGCCTATTATTATCAATGTTCTAAGAAGGACCCAGAGAGGATCTGTTTATCTAACTGATTCTTATACAGATTTCCATATAGTTATCCTGTTTTACCTCACCTGGCCCTCCCCCAACACTTTCAGAGGTATTTATGCCTGGAGCCCTGAGGCTTCTGTGGTTCTGTCCTACAATTCTTCTGGGACACTTTCTCTTAACTTAGGTTCCAGTTTTCTTGTTTGCTATGTGCATCTATTTTCTGGCCTCAAAAAATTTATCTTCTCTTCTGTACTTTTTGTTCATGTGAATTTACATATTTCTTATCCCTCAGGCATGACTCCAGTGGAGCTTTGGAAAAAGTGGAGATTAACCTGAATTTTTTATTTCTTTCTGATGGACTGAGAGGTAGTGAGAGTACTTTAACAAGGTGACCAATGACAGAGATTCTGAGATAAGGAAATTTCACTGATTTCTTGAGTTTACAATGTTCCTGTTGTGAGACAGTAGAGTTTAGTGTTTCAGAGCATGGGATCTCCAGTTTCCAAACTGCACAGCCTCTATGCCTCAACTGCCTCAGAATTTAAATGGATATAATTATGGTATATACCTGATAAGCTTCTTTTGAGAGTTAAATGACTTAATAGCTGTCAGAAACACTTAGAGGAGTCCCAGCCACAAAATAATTATTCAATAAGTATTAGTTTTTATTACTTTTGCCAGAAAGCTCAAAGAACAGCAGCAATTACATCTATTCTCAACCAGCCCAACCAACCAACCCACTGAAACCAAGGCAGTGTCATGAGGTTTACTGTCATTTGTGCTGTGAAGTGTTAAACACCCACGGCCATCTCACCAGTTTTCAATTTGGTGCCTAATTTTCTCATATTGATGGTGATACATTTAACTGCTACGAGGAAAATATATGTAGTCCATTTTCTGCTTATTTAGTTAATTTGTTTCTAATCAATTCACTATGTATTCATTGATTATACAAAGCACTGAGTGAAGTATATTGGGGGATAGAAAAATTTATAATTGTGACTGCTTTCTAGGAGCACATAAGAAATGATAACATAATAAATGAAAAACTACATTTTATAAAAGATTTGAATAATAGTAAATGGGTAAAAATAGAATAAATAGTTAGAGGCAATATAGGATTATCAAAATCTATTTGGAAAACTGAGTCCCACTATTTCCATTGAAACCTTTCCTGAATTTTTTGAGTAAATTATCCATTGCCAGAGATGGATTTGTCACGAGATGAATGGAACTTTAGGACTCAGGGACCCTCACTTGCATGGAGCTCTTAAGAGGCCCTAGAAGAAGTTCCAAAAATGTGTTCACATGTTCACACATTTATGGAAAATTTGGAAAAGAAAGATAGTTTAACCTTAATCAGTAAACACCACTGCCTCTCTACACTCTTACTTCCCTTTCATCACTCTTCCCTTGTGACAGATGGCATTAGAGTGACTGTTGGCATTTTGGCGATCTTGCCCAGGAGAATTTCAGAGGAGGATATATATCGTTTGGGTTTAATGGGATATGTATTATGTGGTTCACAATCGGTACTGTGTATAGTGAGCTTTTTGTTAACCATCCAGGTATAGAAATGGATTTCAGAACACTTGTACCTCTCACTGTTTGAACTCACCCTGTGCCATGAAACAAAAGGTATCAGAGTTCCTATTCTATGAACACGCCCTACATCTCTCAGTACTGGAAATCAGAATAATGGAAGAGAAATAATGTTTGAAACGTGCATGATCAGGAGGCAACCTGTAAAAATTTCTTACAGTCATTAGTGGAATAAAATTATAAGCAGTGCATTTAAATCTCATGGAGCCTAGCCAAAACAAAAATTACTACCTGTCTGAAATATACTCAATAACACAGCGTATACAATTATAAACATATCACACATTTTTAAATGAGAGTTGCGCACAAGATTGAACTGCCCCAAATTATTTTGTTTATAGAGCACATGTCTCTAAATGTACTACAGAGAGCTGGAATATCAGAACTTGAAGTTGTCTGTAAGATGCATCTCAACGTATTGGACTGCGTCTTAGCATATCTGACACATCTTGGCCTGAGCTCTCTGGCACATTCAGACAAATCAGTGAGTGAAATTGCTACTAAGGCAACAAAACAGCCGGAAGAACCAAGTGTTCCAGTAACAAAAACTCCCATACATATTGATCAGTAAGGCAATGTATGCAATTTAAGAGTGATGTGATTACACAATTATGTAGCTCAACACAATATAGCCACTGTTTGTAAATGCATTTAATTTCCTTTTATGTCTCGATTTTAGATTAAATACACATTTTTATACTTACTGATCATATCAAAAGTCTAAGACTTGCAGAGGTGTGCAAGGTAACTATACAGTTAATTAATAAACATGCTCCTTTTTAAATGTTGTGATATTTGTGGTGTTTGTTGCATTTTGTGATTTGTAAAACTTTGTGACTTTTCTAAATATAGATTTACACTCACACATAATTATATAGTCATAATTTGCTATTCTTCTTCAAACCTGCAATATAGAGTCATTGTGAGGTTAGAATATTTTAAACATGCATAGCCCTTAGTGCAATGCCTACCTCACAAGTTCTCAATATCTTCTAGCTCTAAGCATTGTGTATAAGTAACCAGCAGAGTGCCTGTCATACAGTAGATTCTAAGGGCTGTCTCCTTTTTTCTTCACTCTCTTGAAAAACTCATGTGATTGGTTTGGATCTCAGTTGCTCCATTGAATTACAATAACTGGCTTTAACCAAGAAGCTGGACTACGTGATATTTTAATGCTTTTCAGCACTAAGATACCACTAATGTATATCTGGTCAAGGTTGTAAGCTGGAAGAGTCATATATCACTCTAGATAGCAGAACACTAGGATAAGAAGCATAGCCTCAAAACTTTACAGGAACTTGAAGGGTATAATACATAAAACTTGAATACAGTGATCCAAAAATATAAAAGAAACAACCAATATTCTATTTATTATTTATTCAAAATCTGCTTTTCTTTTTTTAAGCTTTTCCCTTTCTTCCTTCTATCCGTGTCCATGCTAGTTCTAATATCCCTTTTACATTATTTTAAAATACTAGTATTATTTTGTGCTTTAGAAATGCTTTTCTATATTTTTACAATAATAATTTTATTTTAAAATCCTAAAATGTGCTTCATTTTTCTCTATATACACCTCTGTAGTTCCTCTCCTTACTGAGCTACTTACGATATCTTTGTAATCTTTTTTTATCTTTCACTCCAAGTCTTTCATAACTGCCTTTTTATTCTTCCCTCTCTCCTGTGTGTAATTCTCCCCATGTCATTTCTACTCCATTTTCTAACATCATCGGCTGCACTATTAAATAGAAACACCCTCTAGGAAAAGCTAATTGCTTGGGGAATTTCTATTCCCTAAAAGCCAACGGGAAAATTTTGGAATCTCCTATTCATCTCAAGACTGAAATCCTACCTCAATCAGAGATAATTATTAAACTAAGCAAGAGGATTTCAATAGTCTTCTCGAATTGATCCCAAAGATGCCACCTGCAATGTTGCTGCCTCATTCAGCTTTGGCCACTTTCAATTAACTGAACAGCATAAAGCACTCCCGAGGGACTAGGAGCAAACAAAATCCAAATTACAAACGAGCAGAGATATCTGAAGCAATTAAGCCCTTGGTGGCTTAACTCCAGGGTGCCTAGAACTCTTGTTCAAGGCCAAGGACCCAACTAGAGTAGGTATATTAAGTCAGCTCCATCCAGTGAAGAAGCTAATATCTATTAAATTCAGGTGGTATAGACAATTACCTTTCATAATTGATGAGAAGAAAAAAAAAAAACGCTGTGGCCTGAATGATCTGATTTAGCACTCTCTATAGTCCAGTTTTACAAGGTAATGTACAAATTTCCACTTCACTTTGCAAGCGTGACCTCATTTACTTCCTAGCTTAATACGATACTGTAAAACTGCACTTGATAACTTCTAGAGACCCCATCAAATAATCTAGACCAAGCATTCCTTTAAATGTGTGTGTCACCAGAAGAACTAAGCCGTTCCTTTACATGTAATTTGGCAAATTTAAAAAAGAGTCAGTGGAGAGAAGGGGATAAAAAGCAGAGCAGCAGTTGGAAAAACTAAACAGAAAACGAAGCAAAGAATATATGCTTGTAAGTGGTTGAAGTAATGAAGTGACTGTTAAAAAAAAAAAAAATAGTCCTCAGAGTGAATCCCAATAGCTGTGCATATCTGAAGATAGGAGTCAGGGAAGCATTTCAAAGGTGCTTATGTTTTGACTGTGCACTGGATTACAGAAGTCTCCTGCCAAGATTCAGGGAGGGAGGCAGATGTGAAGTCCCAATTCCTCTTCCCTCTCACTCTTCCCCCTCTCGTCCCCATGTTCTCATTAGTGAAGCAGCAGCAACAGAGGGAGAGTTCTGGGACTGAAGAGGCTTATCTGTAATAGCAGCTTATCTATGGCAAGCACTAAACCTTGAAGTTAAAACTAAAGGAATTTTAGCCTACCTGCCATTTCTCTCTTTTTTTTTAACCCTATTCCAGTTTCTTCCCCGTATTTTGTGTACTTCAATCAATCAAGCGAGTAATAAGAGCATTCTCAGGCCCCACTGTGCTTCTGGAACCATGTGAGTCCTGAGGGCATGAAGATAGAGAGGGTACTCTCTCTGATAACAAAACTTACATCATTGTTGAGGACACAGGCATAAACATGAAAGGCCAAATAAACCAGGACATCAACATCAGGTACACGTTGAGTTCTAGTACAGATAAGTAGAGTCTGAGTTCAAAGGAAAAAGAGTTCAAGGGCACAAAGGTTGGGCCCTGTAGTGAACCAAGAAAATAGACATGGTTTAATAGATGGAGTTAAGGAGGATGAGCACCTGTAAAAAAGTACACAGCATGGGCAAAGACACTAAAAAATATAGGGGTGGCTTTTGGAGGAAGTAAATCTGCCTACTGTGAGGAAAGACCCAAGGCAATGATGAAAAGGAAAATTCAGCTCAAATTCTGGAAACCTTTGAATATCAATCTAAAGAATGTGGACCTTATTCTGATAGATGTGAGAAAACAACTAAATCTTTAAGGAAGAACACGCCTGCTTGGTTGTATGCAGGCATGCATGTGAATGCTTTCATTAATGTTTCATTTATTCCCTATCTTACCTCTGCAAAGGATCTGAGGCTTATAAGAACAGAAATCTATAGCATCTGAAGGAACAGACAGGTAAGAATGTCAAAGGTAATTTTGAGGAGTACAAGAAACTAGATTTATGTAATGATAATTCATATTATCAAGCCAAAATAATTTCAAATGTAGTGAAGGTATAAGAATAAACATAAATTGGTGGTTAAGGACAGCAAAAAGTAGATCTTAATAAGCATAACAATTTAATATATAAGGAGTTATAATGATAAATATGATTTGAATGTAATTTATAAATACATACGTTTATAAATGAGTACAATAATTATATAGAAAGATAATCACATTTAACACAAAGCTCAATATCTCTACGTTTATCCCCACTCACTCTGCAGAAATTCAAACTGTGGAACCCTCAGCAAGTGTCTTACATACTCTTTACGGACTAGTCCTCTAAGCTATAACATGGCATGTATTACTGGACTTCTGTTTGTTTAAGGCCTCCTGATGGAATGCCTAGTGAAGGCAACGCCACAGTTAACAGTGACCCATGCCAAAGCTACCCTGGCTGCAGCCACCCAGTCTGTCTGCAGGCAGCCAGTTAAAGTGATGAGGGTATGCTGTCGGCATGGAGGGCCCTGGCATGTGTCACCACTACAGGTCTTAGTCTTAACGCTGCCTACAATCAGAGTAGGTAGCCCTAGCACATCTGCTTTGGAACACTGCCATCAACGAGCTACAGAGACAATAATGGAAAAAAACCTTGGTTTTCAATCTTTTATTTATTGCAGGCTCCTCAACCATGAGCCAGCAAAAAGAAAGTGAGAGATTTGTTATATTCAGAATCTTCCCTCCTTTTTGACAACTGTCCTTGAGCCACTGCGGCCTCTTCTCTCACTCTCTCTTTTTCTCTCTCTCTTTTTTTTTTTAAACTTAGTGCTCAAAAAGACTCAGAAGTAAGGTCTGCTAAGGTGGGAACCTGACTTTGTGATGGCCTGTACCTAAGCTTGAATTGAGAACTTGCTATGAAAGGAAAGCTGGACCAAAGTAAAAGTATACACACTTCAATTTCTGAAGGTGGAATAGGCACCTATATGTTTGAGAAGCAACAGTCACGTAGCAAATAATTACAGATGATGGCACAGAATGTAAGCTTTCTGGCACATCCTCTTCTGTTTTCTAATGACATAATAAAGAAAAATTCTGCTGAATCCAGAGCCTGTAGTCATGGTGCCTGGAATCCAAGTCAATGTGGACAATGACGATAGTTTAGCAAACCTAATGTTAGCTTTAAAGGAACATTATTTTAAAGTTATATTAGTCATTAGAATCCCCCATGTTACAGGAGTGGAGGAAGTCACACACACACCTGCATTCCCATTAGCTGTGGCAATGCCTTCACTAGGCTTTCCATCAGTAGTAAAAAGCCCATGTTTCTAACTTCCCCAAACTTACTTCCCAAGATACACACAAGGGAATAATTGTCTAATGATTAATCTTGGTGGAGACAGAGCAAATAGGTGATGTGACTCAATGATTTCCCTGGAACACAAAATTTAAAAGGCAAGGCTGTTTATAAAATAGAAAAGTATTGACTCCAGCTCCATATCATTAGTAATTCAGTCTCACGAATCTCACTATTCTAAATATGAGAAAAACAGACAAAAAGAGAATTCTATTGAAGTTCGTAATAACACAGAAACATCTTTACATAAGAGTTCCTTCTCAAATATGATAAGCAAAATGAAGCCAGTTAGTCCATGAACAAAATGTATCCTTGACCATTAGTCGAGATGAAAGGTGTATGTTCCACCTATGTGTCCTCCTAAGTTGCTTTTTAATTCTATTAGGGAATACTCACAGATGGACCAATTAAAGCAGGCATTTTCTTATATTCTTTGCATTCAGCTATCCCTCTAAGAATGGGCCCATAAAGAATCTTGCAAATTAGATGTCCTAGAGGTAAAAATGTTAGTACCATAGCCAGTCCTAGCATTTAGAACTCATAAAATTATTGTGTCAGATAATAGGAGCAGGGACTATAAAGTTCAAGAGACTGTCAAGTTGAAATTCGACATGTAAAGAATCTGCATGCCCTTAGCTACAGGAATATAAACATAAAGACATAGAAGGTCAGTCTTTCTCAGTAGCTGATTCAAAGTCAAAAGACATACAATTTTAGGAATAACTCAAAAAGCTTCCCTGACATTAACTACCATCATATGGTTAGTGAACTTTTACGTCAACTAAATTATTTTGCTTCATGGCCAGAACAGCAAATAACTCAAATCTCTGAACTTGAGAAACTTTGTGTCCTACAAGCTTGATACATAATGCTAAGTTCCAATAAGTTGGTGATCAGATCAGAGCAGTCTTTGCATTCAGAACCTACATCTTACCACATTTCAGATTTGTAGTCATTAGAACAGGGAAAGGGAAAATGCAGACTTTTTGTTTTCTGGCATTTGTGGTAAATTTAATCTACAGCTCCTGTATTAGTAATATCATCAGGAAAAAATAGTCCTGTGTTATCTGGGGTAATAAGCAATATAATGATGGGCCTCAGAAAAAAATAGTTTTCTAGAACCGTGCACAAAAAGAATAGTGCTCAATGAACAAGTTTTCTCCAGTAAATGATCCTGTTGCAGGCACTCAAAGAAGCATGATCATGGTGGTGGTGGTGATCACAAGGCTTGTTCTTGGGATTGTATGTGTAATACCATTTACAGATTATTTTATTTTCGTAGCCATAATCTCATTTCAGTTTTTTCTATTTCTATATTTAGTGTGACTTAGCTAAATCATCTCAGAACAGTTTATGCCCTAAAGAATATTCTCTCAGTTTCAATAGTAACTAAAGGTAAAAATGGTATTGTCTGACCTCATTTGGCAGAATATATTAACAGAAAGCAAAAAAAAAAAAAAAAGCATTAGAAATCAATTAATCAGAACATTGCTATTTCATATGCAAACTCAGGCAGAAACAGAGAGTCCAACATAATTGTTATTAAAGTTCCTGATACAAGGAAGTGACCATTTCTGTATAGAATATTAACAGGGCAGAAGCCATGCATGAAAGCATGTGGGCAAGAGAGGAGATTCATAAGGTCCCAAAAAGGAAGGATTCAGTTGGCAACATCTAACTAAAGGTCTTATTAATGAAAAAGATCCTAAAGAGGGAGAAGTTGAAATTAATGCTAGAACCCCGTTTCATATTATTTTGCAATTGGAGCTGTTATTAGTCAGTTATGAGAAAATATAATTTAAAAGAGCAGGCATTAAAATAATAATGTTTATGTGTCTTGTATGCCTTATTTTCATGTAAAATATATATAAATGTACATAAAAACATAATATTTTGACATAAGAGCAGAGCTTTTATTGAGGGTTGGTTAGCTGCATTCCGGGTCATCCTTCTTTCATAAACCACAGCCATATGCATTGATTGTTTCCTATTTCAGCATCTTAAAGTCAAACAATAAGCTAATTATGGGTACTTGTAAATGAGTCTGAATGTAAAATCCTAGTTTTACATTTCTTTAGTATCTGTTGTCTCACCCACTCCTGTGTCTATATATTTTTAATAACTCTGTTCTATCAAGTCTTACCTAAGCATTTCACTGTTTTTATAAAATCAATAATCCCTTTCTTTTCACATCTGTGCATTATCAGTTTATGTATTATTCTATTGGACTTTTTAAAAATTAAGCAATAAAAAAGTTTAGGGATAAACACAACAGACCCTTTACTGGCACACAAGTTGACTCGTGAGAACAAGCATGTCTGAGCATATTAGACAGGACATGGTAGCTGTAACATCAAGCCTAACATGAACACTATTCAGTGTGTCTGACCAAATGAATGAAATATTGCAGTTAATTGGAGCTCATGGAATATGAGTTGGTGTCTACCGTGTTTCGCATAAATTTTCCTACACTAACTTCATAGTAAAGAGGTTAATTTACATGCCTGTAATCTCAGCATTTTGAGAGGCCAAGGTGAGAGAATCGCTTGAGTACAGGAGATTGAGACCAGCCTAGGCAACATGGCAAGAACTCGTCTCTACAAAAAAATTTAAAAAATTATCTGGACAAGCTGGCATGCGCCTGTGGTCCCAACTACTCAGGAGGTTGAGGCAAGAGGATTATTTGAGCCAGGGAGGTTGAGGCTGCAGTGAGCAGTGGTCATGCCATTGCATTCCAGCCTGGATGAAAGGGCAAGACTCTGCCCCCAACCCTCTCCCCAAAACAAGAGTTTTTTTAAATCTCCCTTCACTTTTTAATGAAAACTTACCCCTATTCATGCAACCGATTCTGAGACACACCACCTGTGAGATATATAAATAACAAAATGGGCTTTCTCTGGTTTAGCCTTACTAACTGAAATTATGGATGATAAGCCCCACTGAATTCCTCTTGACTCTGGAAATTCCCAGAAGGTTACCTGCGTTCCTTACTCATAAATACAGCCTTTCTGGATCTTGCTACTGCCCTCAGCAATCGCTAGGAGAGTTCCAGATCATTGAGAACGTCCTGTGATGTTTCTTAGTTACTCAATTCTGCCCTTAGCGTGACTTATTTCCTGCTCCTGGCTCTAATCACAATGGTGCAGCTTTCATTTCCTGCATTACATCTTTGATTTTGAATCCTTCGCCAATGAACTTTTGAGGCAGGAGGAAGCTCTTTCGATCCAGAGTCATATTTATCATGACGCTGACTAAATTTGAGTTTTATGGCCCCTCATTTGCTCCATCTCTTTCAGGCCCATATACCTGATTTTGTTTTTTTAAAGAAGCTCCTCTCAAATGTGTAAGACTCTGCTTCAACCCATATCTTTTATTCTAATTCATTTAGAAGGCACAAAACTGTCTAATCTTAAGATTCTATCATTCTACAGAGATCAGAACAATAATTTTTTATTTTTAATTTTCCTATCACCTGACAGAAATCTCAGGGGAAATGGTAAAACAGAACAATCTAAGCTCCCTTCACTTTTCTTCAAAATTCTCCTCGCCTCATTTGTGAGGACTCATTGGTCTCCTGCTAAGCGAATCAGCCCCTGCTTCCTTTCCTCATTCCAGAGTAAGCTCCTTCTCTTGAAACTGCTTGATCTCTAAAGGACACAGAACATTTTAGTGAACTTTCCTTCCCTCCATCATCCATGAACAACAGAGAGCACAACATGTTTCACAGATTTATCTCTTCTCACTTTTCTCAATCAACCTTTCTGTGATCCTTATAAATTCTTGAGTTAAATTGGCTGTGAGAACTGATAACTGTGTCAAGGGTCACTGAGCCTGGCTTCTGGTAGGAGAAAGTTTCACTTGTATTCAAAATGGATGGTGAAGCAATATAAAATTATAAGAATTCACTACAAGCTCCCTGGAGCCTGTCTAGAGTTTGGTTAAGAAGAGAAACCTCATGAATAGTTAAGTCTCCTCCCAGGAACTGCCTTAACTGGGTATATTCCTATTTAGGTGAGCTACAGAATGCATTTATAAACAGGTTATCTATGAAATCAACATAAATTTCAATTATCCTATTCTGAAGCTTCACTAATTTAGCAATAACCAAATCAGGAAAGTCAAAGTAAGGCTAATAAACAATCAAAAATTTCTTAGGTTAATGCAAGCCTTTACAGAGTGTAAAAGAAAGAGAGAAAATAATTTATCTGATTCAGACTCAGCAACATTAAGATGAGACTTCTGAATGCAGAGGGCTGGTCAGAACAAAGGTACACTTTAGGTAAAACAAGAGAACCCATGACCTGGAGAGCAGCAACACACTGCTGGTAAGAAGAAAGGCATTTCCCATGGAAGCAGCAGCTACTAGGCCTGGCTAACCTTATTAAATTTTGAATTTCATGAACCCTAAAGTCGCTCCCAAATCAGTTAAATGCATACATAAAAAATGAGAAACTGGAAATGTTGGGCCTTGGTAGGATAATCAATAACTCTCAGATCTGGAGGCAATGTTTTCAGCAACACAGAAACAATAGTTATTTTTAAATTGCTTGGGAACTTTGCCTGAGGTCAGAGATAAACTAATAATGTCAAGCAGCACAATACTGAGGTCCATAAACCACAGCTATGATGCACTATGGAAATGTCTCCAAGAAGACCGTGGCAGGCTTCACAGTGGCCCGTTGGCCTGGTGCCACACAATGGAAAGGAGAGAGGTAGCTGGATCACTAGTGACCCTAAAAGGAAATGGTTCTTCATGGGAGGCAATTCTGCCCCTAGAAGACCATTATCAATATCTGAGACATTTTTGGTTGTAACAACTGGGAGAAGGGTGCTAATAACATCTAATAGGCAGTGGCGAGTGACACTGAACCAGGAGAGCTCTCTTATCCCCCTCACTGGTCATGCAACAAGGGTTGGCTTGCTTCTTTGGTAACTCACTGCTCAGAAATCCCTAGGGGGAGCATACATATGGACAGGTGCATAGGTTGTGGGGAGTGTTTTGGGAATCCAACCCCACAGCAACTCTAGGGGTGAGTGTTTACAACTCCTGAAGCCCATGTGGGCATGTGTCAGTGTGCCCTTTCAGCTTTGCTGTCTGCAGGTGGCTTGTGTTAATCAGCTCAATTAGACCTTCTGCCTTATCGCAAGGACAGAGGGCTTTACGAATCCCAGGTTCTTGCCCTAGTTTACCAGAAAAATTGGATCACACATAGGCTTGAAGGATGAGTGCAAGGTTTTACTGAGTGGTGGAGGTAGCTCTCGGTGAGATAAATGGGAAGCCAGAAGGGGCATGGAGTGGGAAGGTGGTCTTCCCCTGGAGTCGGGCTGCCCAGCAGCCGGACTCTCCTCCTATTACCCCCGGCCAAATTTCCCTCGGCCTCCACCTCATTCCATCGTTGCTGGTCTGCCAGTGTTTGCTGGTGTCTGTTGGTATGTTCTTTTGCTCCTCTTGATGTCCAGCTACTGTATCCATGCCCACTAGGGTCTCAGGTTTTTATGGGAACAGGATGGAGGCATGTCAGGCCAAAAGGCAACTTTTTGGGTGTGAAAACAGAAATGCCTGTCCTCATTTAGGTTCATGGGCACAGGCCTGAGGGTGGAGCCTTTGCCAGGGACCCCAGCTTTCTCTACCCAGCATTTCCCTGCCCCCACTCCCCTATCAATACTATTAAACATCCTACAAGGAAGCTTCCACCAACGAAGAAGTAATTAGCCCAAAATGTCGATAGTGCCAAAATTGAGACATCTATTAGTCCATTTTCACATTTCTGATAAAGACATACCCAAGACTGGGGGCAAAAAAAGAGGTTTCATTGGACTTACAGTTCCACATAGCTGAAGAGTCCTCCGAATCATGGCGGGAGGTGAAAGGCACTTTTTACCTGGCAGTGGCAAGACAAAATAAGAAAGATGCAAAAGCAGAAACGCCTGACAAACCAGACCTCAGGAGACGTCTTCACTATCACAAGAACACTACGGGAGAAACCACCCCTATGATTCAAATTATCTCCCATTAGGTACCTCCCACAACAGGTGGGAATTATGGGAGTACAATTAAAGATGAGATTTTGGTGAGGACACAGCCAAACCATATCACCCTGTTATAATGCTATTAAGGATACAAAAGCTACCCAGTAGCCTATCTGCCTAATCTCAGGTGGCGACAACAACCAATAATCTGCTCTAATCAAAGCCATCATTTGAGAGAGAAAAGATGGACACATTCAAATACATTATGATAATGAAGGAAGCAAATGGATAATAAACATTTTCTATTTCTAGATTTCTATTGGTTGGTATAATTTTTATTCTAGTGTCTTCCCCCTTTATGCTCGCTGATATTTTCTCTACTTCCTTTCTTCAACCCCTCCCTCTCCTCTTCCACCACTAACTTATGAGACCACATTAGACACACCTGAGATATTATTTAAAATGCTTTGCAGTATGAAAACCTCAATGGATATCTGAGGATATTCTGAGGTAGTTGTGGCCATTCTAATCATAGACAGGAGATAGCCTGTCTGATGTGGGAATTATTTATCAAGATTTAAGAAGTTACAGTCACCTCAAACATAGTTTGAGATATTTAAGTAAAGAACCTAAAATGAAGACAGTTTTATAAGATTTGTCTTGAAGCTTATATTTCCTTTTTTTTTTTTAACTTATTCTTTACTTTTTTATTTTTCTCTTTGAAATCATAAAATGTATCTTGTCTAAAACTTATAGGTATATTTGACCCATGTTTTCCAGGCCATGTCATTCTGCAGATTACATCAAGGTAAATAATGAATGAGGCCATGATAAATGCAAACATTCTATTTTCAGGTTGCTGTTGGGAATGTCAACTCCCCTCAAAATCTCTCCCAATAATTGCATCTCCTAGGACATTGCACATGAGTGTATGTTCACTCTTGCCAAACTCCCAGTATTATCCTGAGTCAAGGGCCTGCCCAGCAAAGCAGCTTCCCTATGGCAATACTGCCACACTGCAGCAGCCCATTCCTGCCCATGGCACTACAGGGATTGTGGTGATGTGGGCCTCTGTGTGGCAAGACTAAGTGGTATCTCCTGCAAGAATGTTTTTTTTCCACCTTAGGGTTGTTTTCTATTATACTATACTAGTTTTTCCCAAATAGCATATATTAATTTATTACCTGTGCCACTTCTACACCAACTGATTCAAAGTCTCTGGGGACATAGTCAAAGGTATGCATTTTTTCATGCTTCCCAGATGATCCTTATGTGCATTAAAGTTTAAGAATATGTGCTCCAACACCACACAGGCTTTTTAATAAAGTCATTTCCCTGTCTTTATTTGTAGGATTCTCCCCTTCAGACTCAGTTAGAACTGAGTCCTACAAATGTTGTTGATGATGATGATTACAATAACAACATAACTCTGAGCCACAGGCAGTAGCTGTGTTGCTTTAAGTAACATATCTAGTAATTGATGATATAAGGATTAAAACAGCTTTTGAACTAAAGACCGGGTAGGCAGGTCAAACCCGAGTAAAAAGACACCAAGCTTTACTCACAACTACTCCTTTATAATGACAGGGCATTGCAATTGTTCCAGACTCCTGTGTTTTCATTAAGTCATGCCTAATTATGAGACTTCACTTCTGACTCTCAAGAGCTCCCCTTGGTCCTATATATGTGCCTCGCCTTTTCTGTATCCCAGGGCTGCTCATGGCTTGGGTTCAAGCTGGGATATGACTATTTTGCTCTATTGGTCTGCATACCAGCCCATATCCATTCTTGTCACATAATACTCCTGACATACACACATACAAATACAGAAGAGATTATCTCACCCATTCAGCCTGCAATGCAAGATATTCTCTTGAGGCCAGTCATGCCCCTTACTATTGCTTTCAAGTGCCTCATTACATCAGCAAATGAGTCCAAGGAAGTAATTAAGAGGACCGTCTCTGAAGTCAGGTTGTCTGGGTTCAAATTCCATTTCTCCCTCTATTTGACTATGGCCTTGAGATTTAAAATTGTTTCTCAGTTGCCTTGACTTTAAAATTGAAACAATATTACCTACCTCATTGAACTGTGGTAAATATTTTTTTTTATGTAATGCAAATAGAACTCTCTATCTTACTGAAAGCATCATCTAAGTGCCAACTATTATAATTTAAATTGTAAGCTTTAAATTTCACCAGAAAAAAAATAGACTTTATATTTTGTATTGTAACCCACAGAAAGAAATATAGTACACAAATACATAGGCCTTGTATTAGTCCCTCTCATGCTGCTAATAAAGACATACCTGAGACTGGGTAATTTGTAAAGGAAAGGTTTAATTGATTCAGTTCAGCATAGCTGCAGAAGCCACAGGAAACATACAATCATGGTGGAAGGGGAAGCAAACATGTCCTTCTTCACATGGCTGCAGCAAGGAAAAGTGCCAGGCAAAAGAGGGAAAAGCCTCCCATAAAACCATCAGATTTCATGAGAATTCACTCACCATCACCAGAACAGCATGAGGGCAACCACCTGAATGATTAAATTACCTCCCACCAGGTCCCTCCCATGACATGTAGGGATTATGGGAACTACAATCCAAGATGAGATTTGGGTGGAAACACAGCCGCTTTTATTGTTTTGTGGTATGTTCCTTCAATACCTAGTCTATTGAGAGTTTTTAACCTGAAAGGGTGTTGAATTTTATTGTAGCCTTTTTTGCATGTATTGAGGTAATCACGTGGTTTTTGTCTTTAGTTCTGCTTATATGATGAATCACATTTATTATTTCTTTCTGGTTCAGTCCTGGGAGGATGTATGTGTCTAGGAATTTACCCATTTCTTCTAGATTTTCTAGTTTATATGCATAGAGGTATTTATAATATTCTCTGATGGTTTGTAGTTCTGTGGGGTGAGCGGTAATATCCGTTTTATGATTTCTGATTGTGTTTAGTTGACTCTTTATTCTATTCTTTATTAGGCCAACTAGAGGTTTATCTATTTTATTACTTATTTCAGAAAACCACCTCCTGGATTCATTGATCTTCCGAAAGGTTTTTCGTTTTTCTATCTACTTCAGTTCAACTCTTATCTTGGTTACTTCTTGTCTTCTGTTAGCTTTGAAGTTTGTTTGCTCTTGTTTCTGTAGTTCTTTTAGTTGTCTTATTAGGTTGTTAGTGTGAGATATTTCTAGATTTTTGATGTGGGCATTTAGTGCTATAAATTTCCCTCTTAACACTGCTTTAGCTGCATCATAGAGATTGTGGTATGTTGTATCTTTGTTCTCATCAGTTTTAAATAATTTGCTGATTTATGCCTTAACTTCATGATTTACCCAAAAGTCATTCAGAAGCAGGTTTTTCAATTTCCATGAAATTATATTATTTTCAGTGAATTTCTTAATATTGAGTTCTAATTTGATTGTTCTGTGGTCTAAGAGACTGTTTGTTGTGGTTTCAGTTCTTTCGCATTTTCTGAGGAGTGTTTTATTTCTGATTATGTGATCAATTTTTGAGTATGTACCATGTGGGGATGAGAAGAATGTATATTCTGTTGTTTTGGAGTGGAGAATTCTGTAGCTCTCTGTCTGGTCCACTTGATCCAAAGCTGAGTTCAAGGCCTAAATATCTTTGTTTATTTTCTGTCTTGATGATCAGACTGATATTTTCAGTGTGGTGTCAAAGTCTTTCACTATTATTGTGTGGGAGTCTAGGTCTCTTTGAAGGTCTCTAATAACTTGCTTTATGAATCTGGGTGTTTCTGTATTGGCTGCATATATATTTAGCATAGTTAGCTCTTCTTGTTGAATTGAACACTTTATCATTATGCAACATCTAACATCTGAAGTTAGTCTGATGGGCTTTACTTTGTAAGTGGCCTGGCCTGTCTCTCTGGCTGTCCTTAACATTTTTCTTTCATTTTGACCTTGGAGAATCTGATGATTATATGTCTTGGAGATGACTTTCTCATGGAGTGCCTTACAGGGTGATACAGTTTGCCTCTGTGCCCCCACCCAAATCTCATCTCGAATTGTAATCTCTACGCAAGGGTGGCTGGAGGCTCCAGCTCGGAGGTCCTGCCCAGTGAGAAAGAATGGAATGTATCTGGGTCCCATTTAAAGAAGGAGTATGTCTACATTTTGGTAAAACATCTGTGCTGTGCTGAGGGAACCCTTCCTTGTCCAGACTGTTTGGACTTTCCAAAGCCCACAGTTTCAAAGAACTGAGTTGTCCAACAGCAAAGATGGTGACTTACGCCTCCCCCCAGGGCTCTGTCCCATCTCAGGCAGACTCTACCCTGTTGCCAGTGGCTGGCTGGAATTCCAAGCCAGTCAGTCTTACCTTGTGAGGTGCCATGAAAATGGGACCTGTAGACCAATGCTGCTTGTTTTCCTGGATTCAGCCCCCTTCCTAGGGTATATACAGACTTCCTGCCTTGCCTGAGTTGCAGTCACCTTTGCCAGGGATCTTAAGGCCAAAGTATGTAAACTCCTGGGTCTTTCTGCATACCTGAGCAGCTGCTCTGCCAAGACTCCACACAGCTCTGTGGGTCAGACACAAGGCTTGGTGGAGTGGGCTCACAAGGTGATCTCTTGATCTGAGGGTTACAAAGATCCATGGGAGAAGAATGGTTCCACAGGGTCACACATTCCTTCACCACTTCCCTTGGCTGGGGTGGGGGTGGCTGCATATCACTCTCAGGTTGGCCATCACCCTGCCCTGCTTTTCTCTTTTCTCTCCCTTGGGTTGAGTTTCCCTAATCAGTCCCAATGTGAGTATGTGGATGTTTCTGTTGAAGGTTCTGTATTTACTCACCCCTTTCGTTCTTCTCTTTGAGTGCCACCCACCATAGCTGTTTCTACGCGGCCATCATGGCTCCTCTCCCCCACCTTGTTGTTATCATTAATTCAAGCTTTTCTTTCTATATAAATCATTACATTTGGTATTGTAGACATTTCTGTTATCGATTCTTGAACATTTCTCTAATGATGACTAAAGTGGACAAGAATTCCCATTCTCATAGATTTTTAACATACTTAAAATTTTACCAATCAGTTCAATGTAGTTCAGTTAAGTCTTTTAGTTTTACTGGGAGCTATATCTATGTAACAAGCAAACTTAAAGAGATATAGCTAATGAAAGAAATGCTAATTTTTGCTTTGTTGTTTTTTAAGGAATTTCCAGTTTCTTGCCCCCCCATATACTATGAAGTATAAAATAAATGTAAAAGATAGTAGGAAAGCTTCATAGTGTTTATAATATTATAATGCAAAATTACCCGAACTATTGTTATACTTTGTAATGATATTTGTGTTTAAAAATAGTGACATCAAAGAGGCAATATTGTATAATAGAAAGCAAAAAAATAAAGAAATAAGCAAAAACTTATTTCCATGGGTATTGGAATCAGGCAGATCAAGGTTCAAATCTTGTCCACCATTTTCTAGTAAGGTTTCTAGTCTGCAACATGAGGCTAAGATGTGTGTGTCTATGTCACAGGGTAGATATGAGGATTCAATAGGCTAATATATTTAAAGAAACTACTATAGAAAAACAGCAATTGTTCATTGTAAAAGTGAACTCCTTCTTCCTCTATGAGCAGGTGTACCTGGTCTATAGGTCTTATGATCTGGTTTAGAGATCAGCTTGCTCATTTCTAAACATAGTGGTGCAGTTTTGACATTAAGTTCAATTCAATAAACATCTAGTAAGTGCCTCTTGTATACACAGTACTGTAGTTATTTGTTATGGAAAATGGAGACAATAAACAAAATGAATGAAAATTTTTTTCTGCTCTGAAGAGCATCAAATTTACTGGAAAAATGGGGATATAATTAATTTTCAAACACAGTAAATACAAATAGTACAGCTACAACAGGGAAGCAATTAAATCTAACATAGGGTTGGGGGAGCAGTCTACAAAAGCTATCAAGGAGATAGTATTTGAACTATGATTGAAGAATTAGCATGGCTTTTTTTTTTTAGGTTGTGATAGTAGCAAGGGATTTCCAGTTTAAAGCTGTGTTAGGACGTTCTTGCATTGCTACAAATAAATATCTGAGACTGGGTAATTTATTAAAAAAAGAGGTTAAATTGGCTCATGGTTCTGCAGACTATACAGGAAGCATGGCACCAACATTTACTCAGCTTCTGGGGAAGTCTCAGGGAGATTTTACTCATGGAGAAAGGCAAGGAGGAAACAGGCAGTTCACATAGCGAGAGCAGGAGGAAGAGAGAGAGTAGGGAGGCGCCACACACTTTTAAAAAGATTCCATGAAAACTCAGTCACTGTCACAAGGCTAGCACCAAGCCATGGGGGATCCAACCCATGACTCACACACTTCTCACCAGGCCCCATTTCTAACACTGGGAACCACATTTCAACATGAGATTTGGATGGGACAGATATTCAAACCATATCAACAGACATGAGCAAACACTGGTAATCCAACTAAATGGTGATAATCCAGGCAAGAAATGATGATAGTCTGGACAGGAATAATGGCAATGGAAATGAGAATGAGAAAGAGAGTGTGGGAAACAGTTTCAGAGTTTAAACCAATTAATTAAAAAATAAGACAAGCTGAAGAGACCAGCAACACACTTTCCAGTGACAACTGTGAGTGCTTTGAGTTTTTACATAGATCCATTTTGCCTATTAAACCCATTTTTCTTTCCAAATAACTGCCTTCATTTTCTGACTAGTTGGCTTTATTGTCTAAATATGTTTTATAAACTAGCTACCCCCCAAATTTTAAGAACAAACTTTATTACTACTTCCCATTTCATTTTCTTCTTTGCTTTAAATAAAAACTTTTGCAGCTCAAATCACATTGACCTTTTTTGTTCCAATATTGCACTATAAATTTATTTTTATTTAGCTACTCTCTTGCTCAGTGTCATCTCACATACCAGATTTCTCAGGAGGACTCTGAATCTGAGTCAATTTCTTCCCAGATGTACTAGTTTACATTCTCCCAATTTAATCTCATTTTGATTTGAGTCTACATTTATAACCTTTCAAGTTCCAGATAAGTAGTTTCTAAGTCATTATCCATATTTACAACATTGCCTAATATAGCATTATTTCAAGATATATTAATGTGCTGCTTATTTCTGCAGATATTAATTGAGTTGAAAAAGAGAAGGAGAAACTATTTTTTCCCATGGCATCTGTAATGCCCTCTATTCCCTTTGCAGTTTATCAAATTGTATAGTCTACTATTCTGTGGATAACTGTTATTATTTATGATTTCTTTATTCAATCTCCTTTGAACTACATTCCAAGAAAAATGTTTTAAAACGTGGCTTATACATCAAAGAAATATATGACCATGTGAAAAGACCAAACCAATGTTTGATTGGTGTACCTGAAAGTGATGGGGAGAATAGAACCAAGTTTAAAAACACACTTCAGAATATCATCTAGGAGAACTTCCCCAACCCAGCAAGGCAGGCCAACATTCAAATTCAGGAAATACAGAGAAGACCACAAAGATACTCCTTGAGAAGAGCAACCCAAAGACACATAATCATCAGAATCACAAAGTTGAAATGAAAGAAAAAATTATTAAGGGCAGCCAGAAAGAAAGGCTGGGTTACCTACAAATGAAAGCCCATCAGACTAACAGTGGATCTCTCTGCAGAAACCCTACAAACCAGAAGAGAGTGGGATCCAATATTCAACATTCTTAAAGTAAAGAATTTTCAAGCCAGAATTTCACATGCAGCCAAACTAAGCTTCATAAGTGAAGGAGAAATAAAATCCTTTACAGACAAGCAAATGCTGAGAGATTCTGTCACCACCAGGCCTGCCTTACAAGAGCTCCTGAAGGAATCACTAAACATGGAAATAAAAAACTGGTACCAAAAACATACCAATTGTAAAGGCCATTGACACTAAAAAGAAACTGTATCAACTAACAGGCAAAATAACTAGCTAGCGTCATAATGACAGGATCAAATTCACACATAACAATATTAACTTTAAAGGTAAATGGGCTAAATGCCCCAATTAAAAGACACAGACTGGCAAATTGAATAAAGAGTCAAGATCCATCAGTGTGCTGTATTCAGGAGAGCCATCTCACGTGCAAAGACACACATAGGTTCAAAATAAAGGGATGGATAAAGATTTACCAAGCAAATGGAAAGCAAAAAAAAAAAAAGCAGGGGATGCAATCCTAGTCTCTGATAAGATAGACTTTAAACCAACAAAGATCAAAGAGACAAAGAAGGGCATTACATAATGGTAAAGGGATCAATGTAACAAGAAGAGCTAACTGTAAATATATATGCACCCAATATAGGAGCACGCAGATTCATAAAACAAGTTCTTAGAGACCTACAAAGAGACTTAGACTCCCACACAACAATAGTGGGAGACTTTAACACCCCACTGTCAACATTAGACAGATCGATGAGACAGAAAATTAACAAGGATATTCAGGACTTGAACTCAGCACTCGACCAAGCAAACCTAATCAACATCTACAGAACTCTCCACCCCAAATCAACAGAATATACATTTTTCTCAGCCCACATCACACTTATTCTAAAACTGACCACATAATTGGAAGTGAAACACTCCTCAGCAAATGCAAAAGAACAGAAATCATAACAAACAATCTCTCAGACCACAGTGCATTCAAATTAGAACTCAGGATTAAGAAACTCACTCAAAACTGCACAACTACATGGAAACCAAACCTGCTCCTGAATGACTACTGGGTAAATAACAAAATTAAGGCAGAAATAAATAAGTTCTTTGAAACCAATGAGAACAAAGACACAATGTACCAGAATCCCTGGGACACAGCTAAAGGAATATTTAGAGGAAAATTTATAGTACTAAATGCCCACAGGAGAAAGTGAGGAAGATCTAAAATCAACACGTAATATCACAATTAAAAAACCAGAGTTGCAAGAGTGAACAAATTCAAAAGCCAGCAGAAGACAAGAAATAACTAAAATCAGAGTAGAACTGAAAGAGATGAGACATGAAAAACCCTTCAAAAAAATCAATGAATCCAGGAGCTGGTTTTTTGATAATATTAACAAAATAGATAGCCTGCTAGCCAGACTAATAAAGAAGATAAGAGAGAAGAATCAAACACAATAAAAAATAATGAAGGGGATATCACCACTGATCCTACAGAAATACAAACTATCATAGATAATACCATAAACACCTCTACACAAATAAACTAGAAAATCTAGGAGAAATGGATAAATTCCTGGACACATAAACCCTCCCAAGACTAAACCAGGAAGAAGTTGAATCGCTGAATAGACCAATAACAAGTTCTGAAATTGAGGCAGTAATTAATAGCCTACCAACCCAAAAAAGCCCAGGACCAGACAGATTCACAGCCGAATTCTACCAGAGGTACAAAGAAGAGCTGGTACCATTCCTTCTGTAACTCTTACAAATAGAAAAAGAGGAACTCCTCCTTAACTCATTTTACGAGGCCAGCATCATCCTGATACCAAAACCTGGCAGAGACACAACATAAAAAGAAAATTTCAGGCTAATGTCCCTGATGAACATCAGTGAGAAAATTCTCAATAAAATGCTGGCAAACAGAATCCAGCAACACATCAAAAAGTTTATCAACCACGATCAAATAGGCTTCATCTCTGGGATGCAAATCTTAAGTTTACGCAAATCTTAAGTTTAATTAGATTTCATTTGTTAAGTTTGCCTTTTGTTGCCATTGCTTTTGGTGTTTTAGTCATGAAGTCCTTGCCCATGTCTATGTCCTAAATGGTACTGCCTAGGTTTTCTTCTAGAGTTTTTATGGTCCTAGGTCTCATGTTTAAATCTTTAATCCAACTAGAGTTAATTTTTGTATAAGGTGTAAGGAAGGGATCCAGTTTCAGCTTTCTGCTTATGGCTAGCCAGTTTTCCAAATACCATTTATTTAATAGGGAATCCTTTCCTCATTGCTTGTTTTTGTGAGGTTTGTCAAAGATCAGCTGATTGTAGTTGTGTGGGATTCTTTCTGAGGCCTCTTTTCTGTTCCATTGGTCTATATCTCTGTTTTAGTACCAGTACCATGCTATTTTGATTACAGTAGCCTTGTAATAGAGTTTGAAATCAGGTAGTGTGATGCCTCCAGCTTTTCTTTTTTCTTTTTCTTTTTTTTTTTTTTTTTTTTTTTTTGCTTATGATTGTCTTGGCTATGCAGGCTCTTTTTGGTACCATATGAAGTTTAAATTGTTTTTATTTTTTTCCAATTCTGAGAAGAAAGTCATTGGTAGCTTGATGAGGATAGCACTGAATCTATAAACTACTTTGGGCAGTTTGGCCATTTTCACAATATTGATTCTTCCTAACCATGAGCATGGACTGTTTTTCCAACTGTTTGTCTCCTCTCTTATTTCCTTGATCAGTGGTTTGTAGTAAACTTAAGAGCTTCTGCACAGCAAAAGAAACTATTCACAGAGTGAACTGTCAACCAACAAAGTGGGGAAAAATTTTTGCAATCTACCCATCTGAGAAAAGGCTAATATCTAGAATCTATAGAGAACTTAAGCAAATTTACAAGAAAAAAACAACCCCATTAAAAAGTGGGTAAAGGATATGAACAGACACTTTTCAAACAAAGACATTTATGCAGCCAACAAACATATGAAAAAAAGCTCATCGTCGCTAGTCATTAGAGAAATGCAAATCAAAACCACATTGAGATACCACCGCACAAGAGTTAGAATGATGATCATTAAAAAATCAGGAGACAAAAGATGCCGGAGAGGATGTAGAGAAATAGGAATGCTTTTACACTGTTGGTGGAAGTGTAAATTAGTTCAACCATTGTGGAAGACAGTGTGGTGATTCCTCAAGCATGTAGAACTAGAATTATCATTTGACCCAGCAATCCCATTACTGAGTATATACCCAAAGGATTATAAATCATTCTATTATAAAGACACATGCGCACATATGTTTATTGTGACACTGTTCACAATAGCAAAGACTTGGAACCAACCCAAATGCCCATCAATGATAGACTAGATAAAGAAAATGTGGCACATATACACCATGGAATACTATGCAGCCATATAAAAGCATGAGTTCCATGTCCTTTGCAGGGACCTGGATTAAACTGGAAACTGTCATTCTCAACAAACTGACACAAGAAGAGAAAACCAAACACTGCATGTTCTCACTCATAAGTGGGAGTTGAACAATGAGAAGACATGGACACAGGGAGGGGAATATCACATACCAGGGCCTGTCAGGGGTTGGGGGTTAGGGACAAAATAGCATTTGGAGAAATACCTGATATAGATGATGGGTTGATGGGTGCAGCAAACCACCATGGAACGTGTATACCTATGTAACCAACCTGCATGTTCTGCACATGTATTCCAGAACTTAAAATACAAAGAATAAAATAAAAAATAAAATGTGGCTTATATTCATTTAAAAACAAGGTTTCTAATTATTTATTTGAATGTTCTATCAGAAAAGATTCCAAAATATCTTTCTCTCTTGGATGTTCTTTATAGTTCCCAGTAGATGTTCCATATAGTCATACAGTGAGAATATCTCTGCAAGAAGACTAACTTGCTCACCAAGAGACGTACAGACCTGCTTAAAATTCATGAACGCAGCATGACCCTGTGTCCATACTTCTTATTGTATTTTATCTTGTCACCCTTTAGATATTTTTATACTTTTTCCTGATTTATAATCAATTTTATTAGAAATATTTGATGGATCTAGGCTCTATGATTTTATTAACTGAAGAGTTCAGATACACCAGTAAGAAAAGATAATAAACAAATGAAGATAATTCACAAAAGAGGAATTACAACTGGTTGACAAAGGAAAATGAATCAACAGTTTTAAGAAATATGAGACACTATTTTTTACTTAACACAGGAGAATATTTATTATAATTAAATGACAATATTTATTACTGGGAAGAATTCATAGATGCTGTTATATTCGGATTTTGGTTTTGACAATAGTAATTAGAACAACTGTTTTTATAAACAACTTGGTACTCTGCATCAAAATTTGCAAAAAAAGTCATACTTTTGTCAGTGATTCATTCCACTTCTGGGACTCTATCCTACAAATATGAGGTGGGAAATACATTCAATGACTATTTAAATTATATATTTATTTATTTTAGTGAAAATGCTAAAAGTACCAGAATACCCAACAGTAAGGGAATGAGAAGATAAATTATAAAGCATCCACTGAAAGGAATAGTATAGAAAAGGTGTTAAAATGAATGTCAATGTAGACTATAAACGTCGGAAAACATTAAGTTAAAATATATTTTAAGAACTCAGTGTAACAGGTTTAGTGCTACCACACAATTATAGAAAAGAAAAATGTGCTTATAAAACAAAATTTTGAAACAAATAATAAAAAATGTTAAAGTAATTTTTCAGGTTTGCGGATGATGCTTGTTGCTGTTTTTTCTCTATGTTCTAGTTTTCCTTATTTGTGCTTATTTGTAATAAGAAAATTTTAAGCGTGTGAATACTTACTGGGCATTCACTATGTGTTGGGCACTGTGCTGGGCCTTAGAAATATAGAGGTAAGAAAGACAGCCGTGGTGGCTGCCCTCACAGAACACAAGATTAACAGGATTTAGATACTTGGAATCAGCCTTGACTCATCTGTCTTCCATACTCAAATCTAATCTATTAGGAAATGCCGTTGGCTTTACTTTCAAAATAATATCTAAAACCCAACGATTCTCTACTATCTTCATGTAACATCCTGATACAAATCACCATCATCTCCTTCCAGGTTACTAGAACAGCCTTGTGGTAGAATAATGCCCGCCCCCCCAAAAAAAGATGTCTGTGTCCTAATTCTCAGAACCTGTGACTATGTTACCTGATATGACTTTGCAGATGTGATTAAGTTAAGGACCTTAAGATGGGGGAGATTATCTGTGGAGATTATCTGGGTGGAGATTTATGTTGGCTCATGGCTCTTCGGGGTGAATGAAAAGCATGCATGGCGTCAGTGTTAGCTTCTGATGAGGGCCTGAGGCTGCTTCCTCATGGCAGAAGATAAATGGGGAAGAGGCATGTCACATGACAGGATCAGGAGCAAGGTGGGGCAGGGCAAATGCCACACTCTTTTAAACAGTCAGTTCTTCCATGAACTACCAGAGCAAGAACTCATTCATGACCATGAAGATGGCACCAAGTCATTCATAAGGGATCCACCCCCATGACCAAAACACTTCCCACTAGGCCCACCTCCAACATTGAAGGTCACATTTTAACATGAGATTTGGAGAGGTCATACATGCAAACTGTATCAGAAGCAGAAGTTGGAGTGATACAATTTCTGTAATTGAACCACCAGTCAAGGAATGCAGAAAGCCTCCAGGAGGACCTATAAAACACAAGGGAATGGATTCTCCCCAGAGCCTCTAGAATGAACAGAGCCCTGTCAACTTCTTGATTCCAGCCCAGTGAGAACCATTTCAGACTGCTGACATCTAGAACTATGAAGTCATAAACTTATGTTGTTTGAAGCCACTATGTTTGTGGTCATTTGTTGTATGAGCCATAGGAAACTAATCCTAGCCCCTGCTTGATTTCCTTGCTCTAATCCATTCTTCTCTATAATCTGTTATCAATCTAATAGCCAGAATGACCCTAGTAAAACCTAAGTCATATCATTCTACTGTTTCTGTTTCATTCAGAAGAAAAACAGAAGTCCTTACAACCACCTGTGAGGTCCCACATAACCGATCTCCTTTTCTCTTTGACTTCATTCCTTAAAATTCTCACCTAGTCCATACCAGTTCTCCTGGCCTCCGTGATGCTTCTCAAGATTACCAGGGATGCTCCTGCCATAGGACCTTTGCACAGGTAACTTCTTCCACCTAGAATATCTTATCCCAGACACATGACTTTGTCCTGTCTTCTTCAGGCCTTTGTTCAAATGTTATCCACCAATAAAACTACCTCAGCTACCATACTTAGTAATGCAATCTGAACCACCTACCTTCCTCAAGCACTCTACCCTTGCTTTGTTTTTCTATTTTTTTTACAACACCTTCTAACAATTTGATTTACTTATTTGCTTGCTGTTTATTTGCTATGAACTTTCCATCTACACACACACACACACACACACACACACACACACACACACACAGGAATATAAGCTCCACAAGCACAGGGATTTGCTCGGTCTCATTTACTGGTATATTCCAAGTGCCTAGAATAGTACCCAGCGTATGATAGGTGCTTAGTTAATATTTTCTTAAAAAATAAATAAATAATGTAAAAATTAATTCTTTTGATACATATTCAGTTTCTCAAATGGAAAATTTAAAGCACTTTTATTAAATAAATAACTTATTCAAATCATTAAGAAAAATACTATGCCCGGAATAGGAAAATAGTAAGTTTATAATTTACAAAATAAAATACATAACTAACCAACAAACATTTGGACAATAATTCAGATTGCTAAAAGGTCAGTAAACACCGTTTTTGTTTATTTATGTCCATATACAATAAAAAGTTACTAAAGACACTTTACAGTCTATGATAATTTCAAGTTTCTGACAAATTATTCCGGTTTTATATGGAAATACTGAGGCTTTGTTTGTGCTCCATAGAGCCCTTTTGCATAAGCTTTTGGCTGGTCAGTTATTGTATTGTTCTTTAGTTTTTCTTTTCAGGTTTTATGGCTTTTGGTAAGGTTTCCAGCTCCTTCTTTGGTAGACTGGGATGGGCTTCTCCTCCCAGACTTTTGCTGTCCTTTTTTAGTGGGGGGGTGGGGATGGAGTCTCGCTCTGTCACCCAGACTGGAATGCAGTGGCGTACCCGCTTCACTGCACCTCCGTCTCCTGGGTTCAAGTGATTCTCTTGCCACAGCCTCCTGAGCAGCTGAGATTACAGGCATGCGCCGCCACACCTGGCCAATTTTTATTATTTATTTATTTAGGATTTTTTACTTATTTGAGATGGAGTTTTGCTCTTGTCGCCCAGGCTGGAGTGCAATGGCATGATCTCGGCTCATTCAACCTCCGCCTCCTGGGTTCAAGCAATTCTCCTGCCTCAGCCTCCCAAGTAGCTGGGATTACAGGCACCTGCCACCGGGCTTGGCTAATTTTTTGTATTTTTAGTAGAGACGGGGTTTCAACATGTTGGTCAGGTTGGTCTTGAACTCCTGACTTTGTGATCCACCCGCCTCGGCCTCCCAAAGTGCTGGGATTACTGGCATGAGCCACCACTCCCAGCCCCAATTTTTATATTTTTAGTAGAGATCGGTTTTCACCATGTCGTTAAGGCTGGTCTCGAACTCCTGACCTCAAATAATTTGCCTGCCACAGTCCCAAAAAGTGCTGGGATTAAAGGCATGGGCCACCATGCCCAGCCTCTGTCCTCTTTTAGGTGTGATTTATGAACCCATTCTAGCAGCCAAACATTCACATGCTGCCTCTGGAAAAGTGTTAAGTTTGCTTTTCTCTTAGCTTTATTTTTCATTTCATCTTTTCCTTTTCATCTCTTAAGTGTCATCAGTTCCATTGGAAGGATAATGAAGACCATATAACTTAACATTATCAAAAGCTGCTTGAATCCCATGCACTGCAGTGAGCTCTCCAGAGCTTATGATAAGTCCCCAGGCAGGTGCCTGAGCTATCACTCCACACATGATTTAGTAATAAGCTTGATGACAGGGGAAAGAATTGCTCCTTTCCATGTCAGATGATAAAAAGGAATGAGCCCTTGGGCATGCAAGGATATACTTCAATCATCTGATTAGAATGCTGATGTTTCCATTTTTTCAATTCTGACCACTTTCCTTGTAAGTCCAATCACAACAAAGGCTGCTTAGTTCAGAGAAACAAATAAACTTGGACATTTAGCCTCTCTACTCTAGTGTCAAATAATCTAGACTGTTGATTATATCCATCCATTCTCACTGTAAAACCAAAACCATCACAACTCCCTTTTGTGGGACAAGGAGGAGAATGTCTGATAGTTTATTCAACAAACCTTTAATTGAATTCAATTAAGAGCCCTGTATTAGGCCATTCTTGCATTACTATAAAGAAATACCTGAGACTGGGTAATTTATTTTTAAAAAGATTTTTAATTGGCTCACGTTTCTGCAGGCTGTATAGGAAACATGTAATCTGCCTCTGGGAAGCTTCAGAGAGCTTTTACTCATGGCAGAAGGCAAAGTGGGAGCAGGCACTTCACATGGTAAAAGCAAGAGCAAGAAAGAGAGGAGAGTGGGGAGAAGGTGCCATAGATGTTTAAATGACCAGAACTTGCAATAACTCACTATCACGAAGACAGCACCAAGCCATGAGGGATCCACCTCCATGATATAAACACCTCCCACTAGGCCCCACTTCCAGCATAGGAGGTTAGTTACAATTCAATATGGGATTTGGGTGGGGACAAATACCCAACTTATATCACGCTCCAAACATGGTGATGACAAGAAGCATAAGAAGCAATCTCAACCCTGATTTCTACCTTAGAGTCTAGTAGATGAGACCAAGTGGCTACCAGGCAACCAGATAAAAAGGAACAGCAATAAAGATCAGCATTAAAATGAGAATGAGAGAATTTATGTAACCTGGAAGTCATGGAGAAGAAAGAAAAAACAATCCAAATGGTAGGGCAGGGCAAGGGGACAAGACAAAGGAAATAGAAATTGAATACTTCAAGACAAATCAAACTTGGCAATGGGCTGAGAAGGAAAAGGAGATGAAAAGGGGGAGAAATATAAGGGACCTAAGAATAAGCCGAGAGTGGGAGAAAATGTGGAACCAGTCAGAGCCATGGAACTGCAGTTTGGTATGGCTAGAGTAGAGGGCAAAGGAAAGATGTAGAAGGAGATGGGTTGGACACATAAGCAGACAGCGAATTATGGAGGCATATATGCCATGCTAAATATTTGTTTGTTTGTTTTTTAATCTAGAAGGTACTTTTTCTTTAATGTTTCTATATAACTGAATTTTCCCTCTTGTTTATATCATATTAGACACATGGAGGTGGATGTATAATGTTCAGTCAAGAGAGTTTATGTCTGAGCATAATTTTAAAATGTCCTTTCTAACCTTGAGATATTTAATCAATTTTTCCAATCATTCTTCATAAATAGTTGCTTTGCTAATACATATTTGCTAATTATAGTAGTTGCAGATAAATAATGCTTTGACTTGATGATGTGCACGTGTTCAAAGATTCTACATACTCTTTTGCATTCTTTAGGTCAATAGTTGCTTTATTATTTCTCACTATTTAGATTTATAGGCTATAGTTTTCTTCTTGAGGACAGATTTAAAAATGAGTTTAGCCTAACAAAGTATTTTAATCGACATTAAATTTTATGTCCTACTCCATTTATTAGCAGATATTTTTTAGTGAGGGTTTTCTTCTCCTCTGGCTAAAATGTATTTTTGTAAGGGAGAGGAGAGGTTTCCAATTATTTATCTTTTTATTATTGCTTTATATTTTTGCCTAGGATTCACTCATCCAATTTCTTTATTGACCATTTAATCTGCTATAACAATACACTGAGCTAGGGTTAGCCCTTTTGACTCCAATCTTCTCTAGCTGAATGACTAGCTATTTGACCCTGAGCAATTTACCTAAAATGAGAGAGTTAGAATGGATTATCTGCAAATGCCCTTCCAGCATCCAGAGATTTAATTCTCGTGACTAAGTATTAATGTATATAATGGATCTCATTACAGTTCCTTCCTTTGCTTATCTCATCTATACATTTCTTAAATTATAGATCTGTATACTTCACTTGTTTGCTCTCTTTGTGTACAGAGTGGGGTGCTTGGAGGCCAGGACTGAGTCATCTATTTTCCTTAGGTTCCCACCAGAAACACCACTGAACGTATTTGGCTTGTAGAAGTTACTCAGTGAAACTTTGTCATGACAAAGGCACATTAGGGGTTACTATCTATGCTGTTGTGTTTCTCACTGAGTGCTTCAGTGCCAGGTATTTTATCTTTATTTCAAAGGAAACAGTCTTGTTTCTGTTTTATTATAAAACCTATCACAGAATGTTCTGTTTCCAAGTCATACAAGCTGATGGCTCTATATCAGCAGCTTCCAAATATCTAGAAAAGGTTGGCTCACACTGACCCCAGGATTCAATTTGCTTGGCCTACTACTATGACCCAAATGGTGTGGCCTTTGTTAACGAAACCTGTGGTGCTTTTGAGCCAGCCCACATGCAAGTGCAAAAACAAAGACCTTACATCTCTCATAACAACATTTGAGGGTTTAGATGATTTTCTCATTAGATTATCTTCATCATTGCCTTCTTCAATCTGTTTCCCTCTTATGCTGACCTGCTAAATTTAATCTTATTCAGGAACCACTGAGGCAGCAGCTTCTTGCTATTACGTAGGATGGTTGTACTATTATGTCATCAAACATAAACTTTCTTGTCTTTATTCCAAAATGTGTTCTCTAATTTCTCATTATTAAACTCCTCATCTTAGTCTGTCTGTGTTGCTATAACAGAATACCTGAGACTGAATAATTTATAAAGGACAGAAATTTATTTTCTCACAGTTCTGGAAGCTGGGAAATCTAAGATGAAGGTGTCAGCTGGTTCTGTGGTCTGGTGATTGCTGCCTCCTCCAGAAGGGAGGACTGCTGTGCCTTCATGTGGCAAAAGGTGAAAGGGTAAGCAAGTCAAATGCTGCATGAAGCCGTGTTTATACGAGTGTTAATTTCATTCATGAGGGCCTAAAGGTCCCTCTTCTTAATACTATCACATTAGCAACATCTGAATTTTAGAGGGCACATAATCAAACCATAGCATTCTGCCCTTGGTCCCCGCAGATGTATGTTCTTCTCACATAGAAAAAAACATTAATTCCATACAAAATAGCTCCAAAATCTTAACTTGTTTCAGTATCAACTCAAAAGTTTCAAGTCAAGAGTCTCATCTAAATTAGATATGGGTAAAATTCAAGGCGTGATTCATCCTGAGGCAAAATTTCCCTCCAGCTGTGAGTCTATAAAATCAAACAAGTTATGTGCTTCCAAAATACAATGGGACAGACATAGGATACCAAAAGGAAGGAACAGTAAAGAAGAAAGGAGTAACAAGTCCCAAGTAAGTTCAAAACCCAACAAGGCAAAGATTAGATATTAAGACTCGAAAATAATAGTTTCTGACCATACATTCCATCATCTGGACACACTGAGGTGGGATTTGGATCCCAAAAGTCCCCATGGCTTTGCTGGGCACAGCTCATGTCACAACTCTCATGGGTTGGAGTGAATGCCTGTGGCTTTCCCTCGCTAGAGGGGCACACTGGTGGCTTTAGATATCTGGTGTCTTAACAGAGAGCCGACCCACGGCTCTGCTGAGCATTGCCTTAGTGAAGGTTTTCTTCCTTACCCAAACCCCACAATTACACTGGGTATTGCCCTTACTGAGGCCTCTCTACAGTGACTCTACCCTGTGGCAGGTCTGTCCTAGGGCTATCTATGGCATTCTTTGAATCCAGATGGAGGAAGCCATGCCACCACAGCTCTTGCACTCTGAAATTTTGAAGCATTAGCAGCATATGGACTCTGCCAAGGTTCACTGTTTGTACCCTCTGGAGCTGTGGCCTAAACTGTACCTAGGCCTGCCTGAGCCACAAGGGGTAACCAAGGAGCATTGTATCAGAATATGGGGAGGAAAGACCTGACATGGCCCTTGGAAGTTAGTCCAGATATCTCACAGCCATCTTGATCCACTATCCCAAAACCCTTCTACCCTCAAGGTCTAGCACTCTGGGCCTGTGATGGGCATGGCAGCACCAAAAATCTCTGATATGCCTTGGGGGCCGTTCTCCCATTTCCTTGATGAAAAACACCTGGCCTCCTTCTATATATTAAATCTCCTTATCAAACAGTTGTTTAGTTATACCTTTGATTTTCTCTCCTAAACATTCCTTTTATTCTTTACATGGCCAGGCTGAAAAATTTCCAAATCTTTATGTTCTGTTTCCTTTTAATTATGAATTCTATCTTCAAATAATTTCTCTTTTTCCATTTTACTATAAGCCATTAAGAGAAGTTATGCAGCATCCTGAACACTTCGCTAGAGATTTCTATCACCATATATCCTAGTTCATTGTTCTTAAGATCTACGTTTCACAAAGTCCTAACACCAAGACAAAATTCAGCCAACTTATTTGCCAACTTGTAACAATACCTTTCCGCCAGTTCCCAATACTTTGTTCCTCATTTCCCTCTGAGACCATATCAAATAGTCTTTACTGTCCATATTTCTATCAGCATTCTGATTACAACCAGTTAGATAATCACCAAGAAAACTGAGGTTCTCCCTACAGTCTTCCTCTTCCTCTAAGCCCTCACCTTTAATTTTACCTTTAATGATTCATTTACAACAATCTAGATTTTCTCCAGCATTCACTTCAGAACTGAAGTGAACATCCTCTACACATTATCCAGTTCCAAAGCCATTTCCACATTTTTAGGTATTTGTTATAGCAGTACTCCACTCTTGGTACTGATTTCTTTCTTAGTTTTCTTTGTGCTAGTATAACAGAATATCTGGGACTGAGTAATTTGTAAAAATAAAGAGATGAATTTTCTCACAGTTCTGGAGACTGGGGAGTTCAGAATCAAGGCAAGAGCAGATTCAGTTGTCTGGTGATTGCTGCATCCTCTAGAAATGTGGAAGGCTGTGTTATCACATGGCAGAAGATGGAAGAGCAAGCTAGCTAAACACTGAGGGAAGCCTCTTTTATAAGGGTGTCGATCTCATTTGTGAAGGAGAATCTCTCAGGACCTAATCTCTTAAAGGCCTCACCTCTTAATACTATCACATTGACAAATTTCCCCCTATGAATCTTAAAGAGGACACATTCAAACCACAGCACTCCCTTCCTCCTTGCTGTTTCCTGGTCAGACACTTGCTTTGTCTTAAAGCCAATTCCTTGCAGAGGACTTGAAGGGCTGGTATAGAGTTGCCACGGAGAACCTGATTGGGGGAGCCTCAGGGGACTCCTGGGAGAGAGCAGCAACCTGAAAGTAGAGTGTTTCAATTAAGGGAAAAGAATCATTCCCAAACTGTAAGGTGTAAATTTTGGCTTTGAGATGATTTTATGTGCATCTAGATCTAGAAACATTTCTTCATATTTCCACTCAAGTGAGACCAAGCAAATATCTCGGTCAACTTAAAAAGTCAATAGTCCCATGAATCAGTGCCTCAGGCATGCAGCAATATTTCTTAACATATAGACCTTCCAGACCAAAAGTAGAGGCACATGGCTGAACAACATGAATATCCTCTTGGGTTCAATCAGAAGTCCAGGGAGGTAAGAAGTGTGCTAGCTTGCAAACGTCCCTCTGGCTGGGCTCTGGATTTAAACACTCATTTATTTAGGGTATTGTTGGTTTTGTTTATAGAGACAGAAACTAAACGTGATATGTGATCTGTGGCTGATACAAACTGCTGAAGCAAGAGATGCATGTTTGGTATGAGTCATCACAATCAGGCCACCCAAAGAAACTGCCTCCCAGAGACAGGCTGTGTATCAGGATAGCAAATGGGAGGTTGTCTGAATAAAATAAAGAGGCAGTGTAGAAAAATGGGGTTGATTTTAATATGATTATTTCACATATTGGCCTAGATGGGTAGAATCTATCTACAGCTTCTGTTTTAGACAAAAGCAGAATATGTTAGAAACTGTGGGGTAATTAAAGTCAATGTAGTAGTGGGCTTTGAAGAACCTGAACCTCGAATAATCTAATTCTAGCCTGTTGGTCAGCATACCCACTACTGCCACCATCGTAAGTTTAACAAGGGAGACACTAAGATATATTACAGCATTGCTTCTTACTAGCTGCACCAGTGTCCAATATATTCTAATTCAGACCACTGATCACATCAAATCTGAGCTGTTGCATGGGGTTCTAGGACGTAATTGCCCTACTCAACTCTAATCTAAATTTTTGTTTTTAATTTACCACCACGCAACAAGGGCAACAGAAATGAAAAAGCTAAAAACGAGATGGAAAAGATAAGCTGTCCAGGCTTCCCTGAGAAGCCAAGCTTCTAGCCCAGTAACTAGTGGGCTATATTGCCATGTATAAAAACCAGGATGTCCAGATACTCATGATACAGCAATCCCCTGGGAGCACCTGATTTCAGGCCCGCCCTGCTGAAGCTTATGCTCAGTGACAATATACCACATCAAGCACAAACCACCCGACCACATGCAATTGCAACTTAAAAGTGTAGGGGAGCTTTATCCTAAATAGAGAATAGGAGCTGGGAGATAAATGGTCTAGCCTTTCCATCTCCTGGCACGATAATTCTAAAGCAAGTCCTAGAAGAGTATAGAACTTGTCAAATAGCAATTTGGCAGAGCTGAGCCCATATTACCCTCATGTATTAGTTTGCTAAAGCTGCCACAACAAAATACTACAAACTAGATGCCTTAAATAACAGAAATGCATTCTTTCACAGCTCTAGATTCTAGAAGTCCAAGATTAAGGTGTCAGCAGGATTGGTTTCTTCTGAGGCTTTTCTCCTTGGTATATAGAAGGCTGCATTCTTGCTGTTTTCAGCCTTTCCTGTGTGTGTGCACATGCCTGTGTTTTAATCTTCTCTTCTTAAAAGGACATCAGTTGTATCATATTAGGGCCCACCTCTTTGACCTCATTTTGCCTTAATTACCTCTTTGAATGGCCCTATCTCCAAGTACAGTCTTATTCTCAGGGACAAGGGGTTAGGACTTCAACATATGAATGTAGGGGACATAATTCAGCCCATAACATCCCAGTAACTAAATGTATGCTTTATTGGCATTTCATCTTTCTTTGTCTGACTTTCCCCCCGCCGCCCCACATGTCTGCTACTGTGGATCACTTCCAAAATAAAATACAAAATCTATCTTTGTCTCAAGGTCTGTTTTCAGAGGAATCCAATCAACTATCTTGTTCCATGGGAGAGTTAGAAAAATGTTAGGCCTAGATGGGTCTTGCTTGTGATTCATCATCAATGGTGCCTATCCCCTCAAACCTAATATTCTTGGTACTTTGATCTAAATTTGGGAAACTCCAATAACCAGATAAGGTAAAGGCATGCACAGAAATCCACTGTCTGCCTCAAACCTGGCAATATAATTAGGTATGATGCAAAATGTAAAGAGATATTTAAATGTCTTCTCAAAAGGGTAGGGTGAGTGTATTTAGCAGCACATGGCTGTGATACTCCCCTGTGGGGTACAGCAAAGTGCCTGCAAAATACTGAGCACTGAGTCATCTAGGCATGTGTGTGCATTTTCCCAAAAGGGAAAAGTAGGATTCATCACCTCTTGGATCCAGCATATTTTTCTCTTTACTTTGAATTCTTCTCATTTGAATTTTAAAATGATAGACGTCTCAGTTGAAATGCTGTGGATATATTTTTCATTGCCCTTTATCCTGCCATGAGTTTCCAGTTTCTTTATTTGAATTCTGTAAGCTATAAACTAAAAGTGGCCATCTTATCTCTAAAAAGCTTACTTAAGTTGACCTTTTAAAATAATCTACTAATCTACTATGAATGACCTATGTGTGTATCTCAGTTAATGAAGATAAAAGCAAACAAACTAAAACCTAAATAATCATAATAGTTGCATTTCATCACCAATGAACTTAGCATATTCCATGCTTGCAATGGACTTAAATGAAATAAAAATGGCTATGATTTAATGAGCTTCTAATCTGTGTCAGTCTCTTTAAGTAATTATCACAGGTCATACTCCAAAAAACCTTGGAATATAGATATCACTATTCTTGATGTTTTTAACATGAGAAAAAGGATTTGGGAAATTATGATTATGCTAACAAATAACATAAATGAGATTTGTGTCCAAATCTGATTCTAAATATTTTTACTTCTGGTGATTCTCAACCAGGAATGGCCATTAAAATTTATTGGAGAGCTTTTAAAAGTTATAGGTTCTGCTATACACTCCAGAATATTTTTAGACATATCATGGACTTAAATAAGAAAGCTGAAAAGAATCAAGATTCTAGAATAAAACATAGAAAACTATTATCATTACCATTGGCTAGGAAGATTTTTTTAAACAAGATTCAAAAATAACTGACCCTTAAAGAAAAAAACAACAAATTGGACTTCACTAAAATTAAGATATTTTAATAAAAGTCACCATGAAGAGAGTAAAAAGATAAGCTACAGACTGAAAAAAAAATCATCAATACATTTTATATATGTATACATGTATTTATTTATTTATTTTTGAGACAGAGTCTCTCTCTATCACCCAGGCTGGAGTGCAGTTGGGTTCAAGAGATTCTCCTGCCTCAGCCTCCTGAGTATCTGGGACTATAGGCATGTGCCTCCATACCCGGCTATTTTATGTATTTTTGGTGGAGACAGGGTTTCACTATGTTGGCCAAGATGGTCTCAATCTCCTGACCCCATGATCCACCCACCTCAGCCTCCCAAAGTGCAGGGATTACAGGTGTGAGTCACTGTGCTCAGCAATACATTTATTTTAAAAAGTTTGATTCAGAAAATAAACATTTTATAAAGTGTTCAACTTCAATCACCAGAGGAAGGCAAATTAAAGTCACTATACACTTACTCAAATGACAAAAATTTAAAAGTCTGACAATACCAAGGTTTGGTGATATTGTAGTACAACACGAACACTCCCTTTAATTGCTGGTGGGAGTGTTAAATGCTGGATCACTTCGAAAAACTGTATCTCAGTAACTTTGAAAAATAAACATCTACATATCCTAATGACATAGCAATTCTACTCATGGATATATACGAAACAGATGTAAGTGCTTTATACATCCAAAAAGACATAGATAAGAATGCTCAAAGCAGCTGTCTTCATAAAAACTAAAAACTATACATAACCCAGGTGTTCATCAACAGTAGAATAGATAAAGTATGATACATTCACACAACAGAATACTACATAGCAATGCAAAAGAACAACTACTGAAAAATAAAACATGGTCAAATCTGACAGATACAAACACTGAGTGGAAGAAATAAAACACAAAAGAGTACTCATGTATAATTCCATTTATATAAATTTCAAAAACAGGAAAATAATCTATGGGGAAAGAGGTAAATGCAGTTATCCTTGGAGGAAGGGGTTTACTGACTGAAAAGGATAACACTGTTTTCCAGAATCTGAATACCTTAATTTATTTTTACTTTAGCACACAGGTCACAAGGATGTGTGGATGTATATGGTTATATATGCTTATGTGTGTGCATAAAAAAATCATGACATTTACACTTAAGATTTATGTATTTACTCATGTAAATTATACTGCAATCTTTAAGTATAATTGCTGGATATCTCTCTTAGGCCTATAGAACCAGAAAGATGTGAAGAATAAATATACACAAGTATACATATTTTGAAAAAGTTTCCCAGGTGATCCAAGTGATTTTGGTACACATCCTTGTTTTCATATCATTTTATCCCTAGACTCAAGTAATTCAAGAACTGTGCAAAAAGTCAATCCTCATGAGTAAAAGTTCTGGCTCTGCAAAATAACAAGCTGTGTAACCTTGGGTAATACAGTCATAAAAAGAAGAGTCTAGACTAGATGAGTTCTCTGGTTCTTTCCAACACTGATGGTGTAAATCTTATGACAGAAATCCGTATCAATCAGCCAATATCCACAATAAGCCTAGCATTAAATCCTATGACAAGTAGGTGGTTGACTAATGTGATCTAATTTCAATTACAGCTACCCAAAATTTCTTTCATTATAAGTGTGTTTTACACACTATCTTTAGAAATTCATTCTTCCATATTGTGCTTAGGTGCTGGTTGAATGGCAAATTCTTAAAAGATGATAACACATTTAGCTATTATCAATCATTAACACCTCTTTATGGATGTGACAATAGACCATTTTCAATTTGATAGTCACTAAAACTTTACCCTTTAAGGATAGGATGTAGAATCAAACTGCAAAAAATATAGTTTGATATATAGCAGAAAGAGCATAGAACTGAGAAAAAAGAATCTGCTTTCTGCTTACACTTATACCACTGATTATTTCTACACACACTTATGCCCCTAATTAACTGTGTGTCTTTGAATAGGTTGTTTTTTCCCTCTGATCAACCAGAGTGAAATATGAGGACTGGAATACATCATCTCTTAAGGATCATGAAGACTACTACATGATTCTCTGAATCTTTTTCAGTTCTGATATGAGGAAAGTGAAAGGTAATCTTGAGTTCTCAAGTGAAGGCACTGCCATTCTGGAATTCTGAGAAAGAGAATTCCACAACAACTAGGGACAGTGGCAGGAAGCTGATGGAGAGTTCTCAAGTGAAGGCACTGCCATTCTGGAATTCTGAGAAAGAGAATTCCACAACAACTAGGGACAGTGGCAGGAAGCTGATGGAGAACACTGAAATCAGGTTGTTTGTTTGTTTTTCTTTAATGCCCGTTTCAGCCCTTGGGTGAGAGCAGGGACAATAATCAATTACATTACCTTTGTGCTTATGCTGCTCAAAGTGTTTGCCACTTAGAATATACTGGCTGTCTCGGGGGAGAGAAATACACTGACTGCCTTTGTTCCTTAGGACACTCCACGTTGTATTTACATATAATATAAACACAATTTGTACTTATAAAGTGCTATAAAAGTGCAGAGGGCAGAATCCACTGACCACCCTCCAGAAGCACGTGTAAGGACTGCACTCTCCTGTCCTCTTGCCCTCACCCAACACCGCTCAGTCCCTCCACAAGGAGTCCTAAGACTAGGACCAGCAGAGAGAAGCCAGGCTTTCACATGGCCTCGGGGAGGCTTGGGGCATTGGATATAAGCTTCTAGGGCTTCAAGGGTAAGACAGCAGCTCAGCTAAGGGGAATCAGAAGGCCACCTAAAAGTAACACTGGAGGAAAACATTTGAGAGGAAGGACAAAAGTGTGAGAGTCACAGGGGCCCTTTAATGTGAGAAAGGGAAAATGAAACTCAGTCAAATGAAAGCCATTCAATTGGGAAGCAGATGAACTTTTCAAAGAACAATATCATTCCCGTTTTCCTAATGAGACTGGGGTAAACCATGTTTCTAATAAGGAGCTGATGCAAAATTAGGTGTTTTGACTTCTTTACTCCAGGTACCCAATCTCAAGACAATGGCTGAAATTTCAAGTCTTGATAACAGAAAGAATTATAAAGAACAACCTATCTTTCCCACTGTAACTTTCAGTCTGAGTGAGACAGCCACATGGGAAGGATTCCCTGGTAGAACCTCCAACACACCTGTGCGCTGAGAGGAATGTGCACTGGGGTGGAGCCTTGGGAAGCTTGTGACATTTTCAGCGGGGAGCTCCTCGTCTTCCTGGGTGGTAACTGCAATTCGGTTTGTGAGGTGAGAAACTGGCTAGCATGATTCTCGTTTTGCTGAGAGTCCCTGCCTCGCTTTTTTTCTTTTCACCCAATAAATTCCATTTTTCTCATCCTTCAAAGTGTTCGCAAGCCTAATCTCTAATGGTCATGCGACAAGAACCTGGCTTTTAGCTGAACTAAGGAGAAAGTCCTACAAGAGCAGGAAGTCAGCCACTACTTTATTTTTCATGACCCTTTCCAGGAGTAAATACTGCTAACTCACAAGTTACTGTGTCAGAGGTGTTTGAACCAGAGAAACTCCACCTTGAATAGGAGCTGGGTAAAACAAGACTCAGACCTAATGGGCTGCATTCCCAGGAGGTTAGGCATTCTGTCACAGGATGGCTTAGGTCGGCACAAGATACAGGTCACAAAGACCTTGCTGATAAAACAAGTTGTGGTAAAGAAGCCAACCAAAACCCACCAAAACCAAGGTGGCGATGAAGCCACTTCGGATTGTCCTCACTGCTCATTGTACACTAATTATAATGCATTAGCATGCTAAAAGACACTCATACCAGCGCCATGGCAGTTTACAAATGCCATGGCAACATCCAGAAGTTACCTTATTATATGGTCTAGAAGGAGGAGGGACCCTCAGTTCAGGGAATTGGCCACTCATTTCCCAAAAAACTCATGAATAATCCACCCCTTGTTTAGCATGTAATCAGGAAATAACCATGAAAATAGCAAACCAGCAGCCCTCAGCGCTGCTCTACCTACGGAGTAGCCATTTTTTATTCATTTACTTTCTTAATAAATTTGCTTTCACTTTACTCTATGGATTCACCCTGAATTCTTTATTGCACAAGATCCAAAAACTCTCTCTTGAGTTTTATATTGGGACCTCTTGCCAGTAACAATTAGACCAGAAAATGTAACTGTGTGAACCCGTTTCCTAAAAATTGAATGCAAACCCACATTTCAAGTAGTCTAGGAAATAGCCATTCAACCAATAATGATAACAGGTTGCTGCTGATCTCAGTCGAATAGGGGGCTCACCTAAAACTGTAGGGGGAAAGAAAAATCTCCCTTTTTAGAAATCTGCCTCATTCTCAGTTACTCTTAAGTGTTCTTTCTTTCTCTCTTTCTTTCCCCCTTCCCTCCCTCCCTCTTCCTCTCTCTTCCTCCCACCCTCTTAAAGAAATATTTAGCTGATACTTGTAATGAGCCTTAGGAAGCTCACTGGGGCCCTGCCTGAACATTGCCTGTAATTTAGGGTGAGTTATGTTTCAATTACCTCTATCCTATAGCATACTGGTAAGGGCAGGCATTATGTCATGTCAGGGATACAGGCGAGAGAAAATACGGACGCCCCCGTTACAGGCGGTGATGGAGCAGTTTTAATAATATCGGGGGAAAATGGACCATAAATGCCTTTCCAGCTGTACCATTACTGCACATTAGCAATACCACGTGCTCAATGTGGGGGAAGGAGGCTGAAGGCAGGAAGAGGTTACAGGTATGTTGGGTACTGGAGTTTGTTTTCTGCATTTAGAAAAGAGGCAAAAAGTCCTATAAAAACCATAGAAATGTCTGGGATTTTTCTGTGAGTAATGATGTTACCAAAGATATAAAACACTAACTTTTTAATTTAAAAATATCTAATTTCTACTGTTTCCCCATTCCCTGCAAGAAAGATAACTTATTTGTGCTCTCACCCTCCCTCCCATTCCCTCTCCCTCATTTTCCCTGCCTCTTTATTTTCTTGACACAAATAGCAGTCATTGCTCAGAGAATGTGCAGGATTAGGCTGCTTTGTAATTCAAACCTTTTATTCAGGTTACCCCTTATGTTCTAAAGAGGAAAATATGTATTGGCTAATGGCCTTGTTATGGATATTTCCAATTGTGAATGGGAGGGTGGCTCCCCACACACAAACCTTTCCAAACCATTACTCCATTTGTCACCTACATTGGAATTTAGCTAATGCTAATTTCCCCTTTTTTTTTCAGATGGGGGAAGCATATATAAAGGTTTTTTCTTTGGCATGATTGGTCCTTGGTTCTTTTTTTGCATGTGCATGATTGGTTCTTTTTCTTTGCTTTTCTTTTTTCTTTTTTTGAGACAAGAGTCTCGCTCTTGTTGTCCAGGCTGGAGTGCAATGGCACAATCTCAGCTCACTGCAACCTCCACCTCCAGGGTTCAAGCGATTCTCCTGCCTCAGCCTCACAAGTAGCTAGGATTACAGGCATGTGCCACCACACCCGGCTAATTTTGTATTTTTAGTGGAGATGGAGTTTCTCCATGTTGGTCAGGTTGGTCTTGAACTCCCAACCTCAGGTGATCCACCTGCCTCAGCCTGGGATTACAGGCAATAAGCCACCGCACCTGGCCAACTGGTTCTTTTAACAAGAGGACGTGGCAAAAATGAGCAGCCACAGCCAGATGATGACCTGTGCTTTGAGGATTTGCGGTTTGCAGGTGTTGAGCTGCATGAAATACAGTAAGAAAGATGAGGATGTGGTTGATTAGTGCATCCCACAGCTGTTTAACTTTGTTTAGTTAAAACAAATACATTCAATCTGAAGTGCCTCTTATTTAATCAAGGAGAAATGAGTTCAGTATCTAAAATAAATAGTATGCACGGCTGGTCTAACTTTCCTCAAATGAAAATGACAGTGTAAGCCTAAAATAAAAAGGACAATATGAAATTTGACAATATGAAAATTGGGAAATACAGAAAATTTAAACCAGCTATGGTTGGCAGAAATACATACTAAAGAAAGAGAATTGTCGATGTGTGGTTAATAATTATTTTTTTCTTGTTGTAGATACAATTTGGACTTATTGGAGAATATTCAAAAATTTCACATAAACATAAACACCTCTGTTATTATTTCAGTTATTTCTACATTTTTAATGATTCTATCTAATGTATTGACAAAACCGTGTATTTATTCATTCATTCATTTATTGAACAATTATTCATTGAGTATCTACTATGCACTGAACACCGTTCTGCTCAATATGAAATGAAGACATCTAGTGAGCATAATAGATATGGTAAATATCTTTCTGGAGCTACCATTCTATTGGGAGAATTAGACAATAAATCAAATACGTGCAGTTTGTGATGCATGCTATCAAGCAAATGTTATGCCAGAACAACTTTACAAAGTCTTCAGAGAAATCAGAATTATATAGCATATACGACTTTGCATTGTGCTTTGTTCACTTAAAAGTGGTGGAAATGAGCTTGTGTCATTAAATATTCTTGAAAAACATTTTAATGACCGGATAGTCTGTCTTTTTAATAAACCTTAATTTATCAATTTATGACTTCTATTGTATATTTGTTTTTTTTTTTAATTTTGGAGTATTTGAATTGTTTTCAATCATTCACATTTGTAAATAATAACAAGGACCATCGATTGCATACATGTTTGCCAGCATTTCTTATTAGATTGAGTAAATAGCTTCTAAGAAGCAGAATCACGAGGTTGAAAGGTATGAACATTTTAAAGGCTCTTGATACAAACTGATAAATTGTTTTTCAAAAAATTTTACTAATCTATGCTCTCACTGAATGTCTTCCTGGTAATAGCTAATATTCAAAGCATATTGACTGTTCCCCCAGATCCTGTTCTAAGACCATTACATGGAATAACTCATTTAACTCTCCCCTATAAAGAATATATACTGCATTACTGACCCCCATTTATTGCTGAAGATTCTGAGGCACAGAGTAGTTTGTTCAAGACCACACAGTAGTAAATAACAGTGTAAAGATCTGAAGTCAGGCGGACGAGCTCCAGAGTTCTATTTCTAATTGACTAGGCATTACTGCTTCTGACCCTCTCATCAACATTCTGTATTATCTTCCTTATTCTTATTATTTTGAAAGCAAATTTTTTTGTTTTTCTGGTACATATGAAAATTGTGTTTATACTATAGTCAATTAAGTGTACAATAGCATTTCTTTAAATATATATATACCTTATTTAAAAGATATTTTATTGCTAAATATTGCTGACACAGAGACATGAAGTGAGCACAGCTGGTTTGTAAACATGGTGCCAATACACTTGCTTAAAACAGGGTTGCCGCAAATCTTCCATTTGTAAAAACTGCAATATCTGTAAAGCGTAATAATATAAAGTGCAATAAAATGAGGTATTCTTGTATAATGTTGTATCTTATTATGTTTAGCAATGTCCTGTAAGAGTTGTGATGGAATGGGTGTTGAACATAATCAGAAGCCTAGTTAATATTTCATGAGTAATCATTTTTCTATTTTGGTCATGTGATCTCATTAGTACATTTCTTAATATTAATTCACCATTATATTCTCTTGACAAATTCCATATTGTGTTTTTTGATTATATTAGAAGTATAATATGATTCAATTTACTTGTTGGTTATTTACTTTTTATCTTTCTATTTAAATGAGATTTTATTTAAAGACAAAATTACAGAAAGTAATTTGGTTTAGATATATTTTATTTCTGTTGCCATTATGAGGTTTTTGTATCTGAATCTAGAAATTTTACATGAAATTGATAATGTTATATTTTTAACATTTTTTTCTAAATTCTATTCCCTAAATCTTTGAAAAAACTGGTCTGTACACAAACATGGAAACCCCAAATTTTAAAAATACAATTCTATAATTAGTTTCCAATTACTTTAAAGGGTCCCAGATTTCTCTTGGGCCATTTTGATAATTAACATTTTTGGATATTGCTCATTACATTTGTATTTTTGAATTTATTTGCATTTATTAGAAATAGTATTATTTGCTAATTTACACAAAACTACCTTCTCTTTTTAAATTTTCTTTCTCATGTCAAATTTTGTTTATTTTATTTTTGTTATTATTAATTAGTTTTTCAAGGAGTTTTCCATTATTGTTTGTTTTCAAAATGACCACGTCTATTTCGGGAGAAGGGCTTAAAGAATTCTTTTGTGAATAGTTGAGGACATTCTTTAATGAAGAAGGGGTGGGCGTGGAGGGGAAGATGAAAATCCAAGAACAGCAGGACCCAAACTCAAGGCGATGAAGACGGCGTTCTGAGTCAGGAGGGGAAGCTGGCGGGCTTGTTTCTCTGGAGGAACAGAGGCAGTAGATGAAGAATAGCATGCCCCCGTTATGAAATGTGGTCAGGAGCTGGCATTTATAATGATGATAAATGGTGTGCCACTATAAAATTTTGGGCAAGATATGGAAAAACCAAAATTATGCAGTTTTTAAGTGATTTTTAGGAGAAATTCATGAAAAGGCTTAAATATTGAAGCAGGAGGACTTTCCAGGAGGCTATTAATGTCCTGGCCAAAGGGATGAGTAAGAACAAAAGGATTAAAGATTTCACGGTTCTAGTGAAAATATAATGCTCATCTAAGAAGGAGACATTCATTCTGACAAATATAAAAGTACTTATGGGAATGTCTGGGCAGAGTATTTGAAGGTGTACCTATCCCCAAAATCTAGGATCAATATTCCTCTTTGGGCCCCTGACATATGAGAAGTCAAAACTAAACAACTTCTCAAGCAGAATTTGAGAAGTCCTGTTCAATACAAGCAGTGGAGTGGCATGCAGAAATTCTGCATCAGAAGCATGGCAGGTTTAAGGAAGAAAAAGGCCGCCTTGTAGCTGGTGCTCAAAGCAAGGGGAGAGCCATATGAGATGTGACTGGACGGGAGATGATACAAGGCCTTGGAGGCCACATTAAGGAATTCACTTTTTATTCTAAAAGCAATGGAAAGTGATTGAAAATTTTTCATCAAAACAATGTGTTCAAACTTGAGTATCAAAAAGATCTGTGTTCCTTTAATATAGAGAAAGGACAGGAAGAGGGCCTGAGTGTAGGCATCATTGGGGTGTCTACTGAAGAACGCAGGTGAGAGGTGACAGCAGCCAGGACCAGAGGGATATCTATGCTGACTGAAAGGGAAAGAAAGGACAGATTTCAGAGACATTCAGAAGAAAAACTCAGAAGAATTTAACGATAGTTTAGCTAAAACAGCATGGTGAAAAGAAAAGGCCATGTCTAAGAAGACTAGTTTTGTGACTTATAAAAATTGGATGGCTAATGTGCCATTCTCAAGATAAAGAATACATTCTTGGAAACTTATTAAGAGCCAAAGACCCTATTAAATTTTTTTTTTAACTTTCTTGGACCTCAGTTGCACAGAACTGTATTGATATTATAAATTCTCATGGTAAGCACATTATACCATTTAAGCCTCACCATCCCATCTCCCTCCCCAAGGAAATTCCACCACTGTAAGGTAAGCAACATTATTACCTCCATTATACAGATGAGACACTAGAACAGAGAGACAAAAATCACTTGCTCAGTCACAAGTTGGGGATGATGGAGATTTGTCTGACTGCAGGGAACACAGGCTTAACAATTATACTCTGTATCGCTCCTGAATATAATTAAATGCAAGTTAATTGGTTCAGGCTTGACCTCCAAGAGAGGTATCAAGGAGAAAGAAATCAGTAGACTAACCTGGTCAGGTAGGAGATGGGAATAGGTTAGATTGGGCACAAAAAAATTACAGACCAAAGATAAGTAAGTAAATAGATATTATTTAACAAAACACATGGGGGGGGGGTGGGTTAACTCTAATTTGTAGTCAACTTTTACAGTAATTTTGAAAATTTTTAGAAAGTTTTAAAGAAGTCCTTCAGAAATCAGGCTTTCAATGATTGATTTCTTTTCTATTCCTTCCCTAAAGTCTCACTTGAAAGGATCTCTTGATGTCAAACATGGTTGTTTTGGTCATATGAAGAACAAAAAGTAACATAAAACAGGTTCTAATCCTTCTAGAAGATATTTTTCAAAGCTTTTTTCACTTACAAATCATGTCTATATACTTATGTGTTTATTTCCTCACTGAGTATTCCTTTTCTCCCCTCACTGTTCTCTACTAGAGGCTTTATTCCCAGGAGTCCTCCCCCAGTGAAACATCGGAAAGCCTGCTTACCACTGTCACGCAAATAAGGAGAGATTTAGGGCCATTTCTTCATTTTCCCCTTCTCTTCTGAGAAAACCAAGTCCTATCTGTACTGGTTCACTCGTCTCTAGTCTGAGGTGGGGCACAGCAAGGCAATAATACGTTCTCATCAAGGCTCAAGCACAATCGTGCTCTGGGGAATTTGTGTATAATCTAATTTAGGGGGAGCCGCTTCCAAGGGAGATCATGGAACTTCTGGTTTAATTGGGGTGATCTGGAATGCTCAGCATCTGTCAGTGAGTAAGGAGATGATGATGCATAAATAGAAATAGAAATTGCTCTGCACTCTCTCTTTACCTATGTACTTTTTCTCCGTAGCTCCTAGCTGTGATAATTCTTACTAATTTCTTACTCTTCTTTTTCTATATTCTAATCTTTATAGAATTCTCTCTTATTATTTAACAAACAGGTATATGTGGGGAGGGGTGGACCCCTTCCTGGAAGAGAGTAGGAGTCATCCCTTATCCGTGTAATCTTCTCCATCCTCTCCGACAAAAACCCCAGTGGGATTAGATAGATGGCAATGGGCTTGATGACATGGTGCTATTGCCCTCACCAACTAAAAAGCAGCTTTATTTATGTTTGTAACTCTAATTAACTAATTCAGTGCACATTTATTGAATGTTTACCATATGGTAGGCACTCGTCCAGGCACTGAGGATATAGCAGTGAATAACCTTACAGTGAGGCAATCATAAAAGCAGAATTAAAAAGTAAAACATATAGTATGTTCTTTGGTGATAACTGGTACACAGAAAAATAAAGGATGAAAGGAGGAAGAGAATAACGGAATGATAAGGTTCATTCTTTTTTTGTTGTTTGTTTGATAGGCCTTTTATTAAGAGTATTTGCAACATGTCTCCTATGCCCTGGGTGTCAGGTAGTGTCACAATGGAAGCTTTATTCTGAAAGAGAATCTCACAGATTTTATAAGCTCTAGAAGGAGAATGACATTCCAGTTTTCTCCCAATTCTATTGGAAGGTCAATTTTAAATGCTCTATAGGAATATTTCATTGAGAAGGTATCATTTGAGCAAAGATGTAAAACAAGGTTGGGAATGAGTCAGTGGCTATATAGGGAGAGTGTCCTAGGCAGAGGAAACAGCTTCTACAAAAGTCCTGAAGCAAGAGAATGTTTGAAGTGTTCAGGAATAACAGGGGATGCAGAGCGAATGGAATTGAGAGTGACTGAGGCAGCTGGATACAAGGCGTGTGAGGTGAGGGGGGTGGGGTACAGATAACAGAGGACCTGTTATTGAGCAAAAGGGGCTCGCTGCCCTATGCACTAGAAGCCAATGCTATGACACCGGGTTTGGAGAAAAGAAAAACTGTGCATTTAAAGTCAACTCCCAAGGAGATAGGAGTCAAGCTCAAATCTCCCTATGCTGGCTTCAAGGCAGTATTTTTTTTACTAGAAAAGGTTCAGGGAGTAGATTTTAAGATTAGTAAGTGATTGGTGGAAGGAAAAGAGAGCTCTGGAAAGGCCTTGGGCATGTGCAGTTATCTCTCATGCTACTTCTGGGTTGCATGTGCAAATTCAGGGGGAGTCGGTAGAAAATGTGATGTGGTGTAAATTTAGGCTGTGACATCAGCAAGATCGCTCTGCACAGACTCCAGCAGGCCACATTGGTCCCAAAGGATTTCAATCAGTTCTTTCACCTCATAAGCAAAGGAGTTTCAGTGTTTCTGCAAGTTTCTTTTTTCCTTTTTCTTTTTTTTTTTTTTTTTTTGAGACGGAGTCTTGCTCCATCGCCCAGGCTGGAGTGCAGTGGTGCCATCGTGGCTGACTGCAATCTCCTCCTCCCAGGTTCCAGTGATTCTCCTGCCTCAGCCTCTCAAGTAGCTGGGATCACAGACGCCCGAGACCACCCTGGCTACTTTTTTGTTATTTTTAGTAGAGGCAGGGTTTCACCATGTTGGCCAGGCTGGTCTCAAACTCCTGACCTCATTGTTTTTTTTATTATCTGTTATGCTGGAAACTCAGTAATTTCTGTTACTTACTGGTTTATTTAACTCTTTGGGGCATGGTTTCACTCTGGAGCCACTGTAAGAACTTTTTTGGCTTTTACTCTGAGCGAGATGGGAACCATTGCATATGTCAAGTACAGATGTGACATAATTGGACTTATATTTGAACAGAGCCAATATAAACTAAGAATATTCTCAAGGTCAAGTAAGTATATTTATTCATATTGAAGTTGTAGAATATTCTTTGTACTAGATACTGTGTGGGAGACCATGTTATTTAAGAAAGTATCCACTTTTTCAGGGAGTTAGAAATCTCCTAGAAGAGATGGGCCAAATATTTGGAAAGCAGTCAGTGCTTCAGACAGATGAAAAATTATGATCCTAGGTAAAGGACTTTGAACCATTAAGAACATTAGTAGGAATTTTCCAGAATAGTTTCACAGAAAGGAAGGGACAGAAACAAAGAAATGAAAAACTGAGGGAAGAGTTTTGAAGGATTAGGCAAATATTGTTATTTTAATGATGTGTCCACAAATTCTCTGATATTCCTCCACTCAAAAAGTGAATCTTGGCTTATAATCAAAGGGCAGGCAATAACAAATGCTGGTGAGGATGTGGAGAAAAAGGAACCCTTGTACACTCTTGGTGGAAAAGTAAATTAGTACAACCAGTATGGAAGTCAGTTTGGAGGGTCCTGAACAAACTAAAAATCGAGCTACCATATGATCCTGCAATCCTTCTGCTGGGTATATACGCAAAAGAAAGGACATCTGTATATTGAAGATATATCTGTACTCTTATGTTTGTTGCAGCACTGTTTATAATAGCTAAGATTTAGAAACAACTGAAGCATCCATCCACAGATGAATAAAGAAAATGTAGTACATATACACAACAGAGTTAGAGTACTATCCAGTCATAAAAAAGAATGAGATCCTGTCATTTGCAACAACATGGGTGAAACTGGAGATCATCATGTTAAGTGAAATAAGGCAGGCACAGAAAGACAAATGTCGCATGTTCTCACTTATTTGTGGGATCTAAAAATCAAAACAACTGAACTGATGGAAATAGAGTGTAGAAGGATAGTTGCCATAGGCTGGGAAGGGCAATGCGGGTGCCAAGGGGAGGTAGAGATGGTTAACAGTTACAAAAAAAAAAATAGAAAGAGTAAGATGTACTATATGATAGCACAATAAGGTGACTATAGTCAATAATAACATAATTGTATATTCTAAAATAAAGAGTATAATTGGATTGTTTATAACTCAAAGGATAAATGCTTGCGGGGATGGATATCCCATTATCCATCATGTGCTTATTTCACATTGCATGACTATATCAAAACATCTCATGTACCCATAAATATATACACCTACTGTGTACCCGCCAAAAATAAATCATTTTTAAAAAGTGAATCTTAGTCCACTTCTTGAATATAGAATGGACTCAATGATTCACTTCTAACAAACAGAATATGGATGATGTGATGGAGGTAAAATCTGAGATCGGGTCATAAAAAGACTGCAGCTGCTGGTTTGTGTGCACTTTCTGACTTGGCTTTACTCTGTCTCTCTGTCTTTCTTCCCAACTCTTCCTCTCATCACTCACTCTGAAAAAAGTCATTTGTTGATCTTTTCCATAGAGAGACTAAAGTGGGGCAGCACTGAAGACTGCTGACAGCGGCCACATGAGTGAGCTCAAAGCAAACACAACAGCCTGTTCAGAGGCTGCAGCCATGGCAGACAGCCTGACTGCAATGTCACAAAAGATGCTGAGGCAGAACCATGCAGCAAATTCATTCCCAGATTCCTGAAAATGTGTGAGATAATAAATGTTATTATTTTAAGCTGCTAAATTTTGGGGAAATTTGTTACTCAGCTCAGCAGTAGATACCTAACACGAGGTATATTCATGAATAGAATGAAGATAGACAAAAGCTGAAAGAGGATTAACTTAAGAGTCGATTTGGTATGTCTGCTGCTTTTTTCTTTTTTTTTGAGACTAGGTCTGGCTCTGTGGGCCGGAGTGCAGTGGCATAATCTCGGCTCAACACAACCTCTGCCTCCCAGGCTCAAGTGATACTCCTGCCTCAGGCTTCCAAGTAGCTGAGACTACAGGCACATACCACAACACCTGGCTAATTTTTGTATTTTCAATAGAGACACGGTTTCTCCATGTTAGCCAGGCTGGTCTTCAACTGGCCTTGAGTAATCCACCTGCCTCAGCCTCCCAAAGGGCTGAGATTACAGGCGTGAGCCACCACACCTGGCATGTTTGCATTTTTAAATATGGGAGCCTTTGTCCTAGTCATTAATTTATCTCAATTGCAAATAACAAATATGTATGAAGTGCCCAAAATAGCTTAGGCACTATTGCACCAGTTAATGTAGGTGAATTATAAAATCTTTCAAAGTTCTCTATAAGCTGAACTCTGTATCCCCATCCATTAAAGTATGAGTGTCTATCCCAGAAATTGAAAGTGGTAAATTCTAACGGCAGGGACAACATTTGCATCATAGATTTGCCTTTCATAGCAAAATGATCTCTCTCTCTTTTGCCAAATATGGGAATTATACTTAATTTCCTCTCCGTTAAATAATAATATTTGCAATTTAAAAGTAAAGACTACTCTAAACTGTTATGTAAAGTTGTAATCTTTAACTGAGTAAACAGCTGTATTACAACTGAGATAGCACTTTGCAAGTTTCCTTTTCTTCTTTGTTTAGATTAATAAAATTTATCATAAAATTACATGTACACCTTTTAAAGAAGTTAAGCACAGTTCAGATAAGAATTTTAACATTTACACTAACCAAATCATCCAGTAATTATCATTTTTAATATAACGTAAACATCATTTCAGACACAGATGGAAGACTAGATGGAAAGATAGGTGAGGGATGGATGTATAGATAAATTAATCCATTAATACAGAAATAATTATACAAAAATTGTATCATACCATAATGTGTTGCTTTTTCATCTTTATTTTAAAATAAGCTTAAAAAAGATATAGGAAAAACTGCTGGATTTTATATAAATATATGACTCTTAGGAAATATTTTTTGTAAAAAGATAAAATGAAATTTAAGAAATAATTGAAGAAATATTAAGAAGTTGGAGTCATCATAGTTCTTTTTTAACTAAATGTGTCTAATTTAGTCAATAGTGATTGATTGCTTGCTCTGAAAAATGAGGAAATTAGCACTCCCACCCACCTTCCCTGCCCCATCTCCAGATTTTATTATGTTATTTTAATAACATCAAGTTATATAGCATTTGCCTTCTGTTCTGAAATATTTACCAGTTTTCTCTTAGTTTTGTATTAGCATGGATTTAGTATTCATATGAATACCACTACCATAACTCTCCCATTTCTAAGTTTAAAAGAGTTTATATTTCAATTGGCTGTATTTTTTCAACTACTTTTTAAAAAATAATAATATATTCCTCAAGTTCTTACAGGTTTAGGGATATCTGCCTAGCCCTTTCATATGTAAACAACAACCTGAAAGTTTATAAAATTCATACATCACTTTTCTCCCTTAGAATCTCATAGATTTTTTTCTTTCTTTTCTCTTTCTCTCTTTCTTTTTTTTTTCTTTCTTTGTATTTAGTGTTGCTTTAGAGAAGTCTGAACTTGCCCTTTTTTTCATCTTTATGCCTGAGGCAATTTTTCTTTATCATCAAAGAACTCTGAGAATTGATGGGCGCTGTGTTAGAGCAAGTGGGAAGTACAGACACAGCTTCCCATGTTAACATGAGCAAGATGAAAATAATTTGCATGGAAACTATTCAAATATATCACAGTGATCAAAGATTTAAAAGTGGATGAAAAGAGAACCCAATTTAGAAGACAGCATAGCTCAGAGTACGTGATGAAGTTAGCCACATCTACAAATACTTTTGCTGTTGTTCTTTCCCGTGTTCTGTCATTTGGGCAGTTTTGCTCTATTATGGTCACCTGACTCTAAAAGCAGGACATGGTTGAGAAACAAAAATTTAATATTTTTGCCACTATGTTTGTAGGTGTTTCAAAGTTTGGGGAAGATAAAGCTCAGGTTAAAGATTAGATTAAATTTCAGGGCTCTGGGGATGTTTCATAGCACGCCCTGAAAAACATACATACCATGCTCCTAGAGGCCCCGCCTCACTGTGCTAGACAAAAGACAGACCATCCTCCTGCAAAGAGGGCAACACCAGGCTAGACTTATTCAGAAGCAAAGGGAACACAGTGTGTGGATTGATAACCTAGCCAGAGCTTTCTCCTCTAGTGGGCTCTGCTGATGAAGCCTGTGTTATCAGTCCCGGAGTGACAGCTAGTCACCTAGTAAGTAGGGACATAGCTAGTCACAGTGCTATGTCACAATTGTTTGTGACCAGCATCTGTTGAGACAGGCTAATTCCCACTAGTCTAATTATTATTTCAGATAGCTCCCTGTATTGATTTTCCATTGTTGTATAACAAATTAGCACAAATTTAACAGTTTAAAATAGTACCAAACATGTGTTTAGGTGAAGTTTGGGTGGGCTTAAATAGGTTCTCTGCTCAGAATCTTATAAGGTTTAAATCAAAGTATCAGCCAGATTCAGCTCTCATCTGGAGCTCTGGGTTCTCTGCCAAGCTCATTCAGATGGTTAGCAGAATTCAGTTCTGTGTGGTGTAGGAGTGTGGCTCCCATTTTGTTGCCGATCGTCTGATAGGAGTTACTCTCAGCTCCTAGAGGTCCTAGCCATAAGGACCTCCCATAACATGGCAGCTTCTTTCTTCGAAGCCAGCAGGAGGCTCTCCAGTCAGAAGATATTTGTATCTTTAGTAAGAAGACTATATAGAGAATATCTATGTAGTCTTAAAAAGTAATATAATCACAGGAATGACCACTTTATCATGTTCAGAGTTCCATCCACACTCAGGGAAGGTGATTGTACAAGGCATATACAACAGTCAGAAGGAATCTCGGAGGCCATCTTAGAATTCTGCCTACCACACCCTCTACTATACTGCCTGTTTCGATTTCTTGCCTGCCTAAACTTTTAGGATCATCTAAACCATTCATATTTAGATCAACTTCTACCTCTGACACCTTCCTAGTTAGCTCTGTTCTGTAGGATGGCCACTCACAGGCATGGCAATATTTACTTGGTACATATTTTGAAGAAACATCAATAAAAGTGTGTTTAAAAATAGTATAGAATACTTTGGGGAAAAACAAAAGAAGATGAGCTGATAATACAAAAATACGATTACCCCTTTACACCTACTATGATGGCTCTAATTTTTCATAGAAATTAAATGTTTGCAAGGATGTGGAGAATGTGGAAATCTTGTACACTGCTGATGGGAATGTAAAATGTTTCAGCCACTATGGAAAATAGTTTGACAGTTCCTCAAATGTAAGGCACGGAATTACTATAGGTCTAGCAATTCTACTTCTAGGTACATATTCAAAAGAATGGAAAACTGGTACTCAAACAAATACATATATATTCATATTCATAGCAGCACTATTCACAATGACCAGAAAGTGAAAACAACCCAAATGTTCATCAGTAGACAAACAGATAAACAAATTGTGGCATATACACACAATAGAATATTATGCATTTATAAGAAATGAAATAGTGATACATGCTACAACATGGATGAACCTCAAAAATATTTGAAGTAAAAAAAGTCAGTCATGAAAGACCACACATTGTAGAATTTCACATATATGAAATATCTAGAACAGGCAAATTCGTAGAAACAGAAAGCATATTGGTGGTTACCAGAAACCAGAGGGAGAAGAATATGGGAAGCAACTGCTTAATGAATACAAGATTTCTTTTGGGGATGATGAAAATGTTTTGACAGTAGATAGATGTGGTGGTTGCATAACATTGTGAATGTGCTAAATGTCACTGAATTGTTTACTTTAAGATGGTCAATTTTATGTTATGTATTTTGTAACACATAACACTGTCTTCTCCACGTACATTAGGAGAAATTCTAATAAGCATTTAGGTCTATATTGTTGGAAAACAGCAATTTTTGTACCCCTTCTTCCTGGCATAAACATGATTCAGCAGATGAAAAGTCCAAGAAGAAACGAGATTAAGAGAATCATAGAAATTCCAATATGAGTCTAAAAAAGACACTCACGAATAGAGTGAAAATAGAAATAATGAGCAATTAAAGTCAAAGCAAAGACAGTCAATGATTCCTAAGTGTGGCATTTGTGTTTCTCTCGTAACATAACCGGCCTTCTGTAAGGTAATATGCAAATAGAGATGATCAGATCAGTGCGTACTGAAATGTATACTATTCTAATGATATTTTCTATCAGGAAAAAAACAAAACTATGTTGGCCAGACATACTTTAAAAATGTATGTTGACTTTTAACCTTGTATATATTAATTGTGGGCTTTTCTAAATTAGTTGAGAGATAAGCATTTCAAAAGATCAACATAGAAGTGATGCTCATGCACCAAGAGTCCTGTTTCGCCAGTGTCATATCTATGCCTCTACATAATAAAGTTTGAAAACAACTGCAATGGCATATTCTAGCAATTGCACGCTATTCCACAAAGGTCTAGGGTTTCTTGGGAGCCATCATTAAGGTGAAGAACAGCGAAGACTTCTTAGCACCAGAATTCCAGATACTCCCAACCCACACTCGCCCATACAGCAGCTCCCCTTTATATCTCAGGAAGCATAGTATGCTTCCTGATAAGATGTTACCTGAAAAGGGGTTTAAAAAATGTGCAAGCCCGGGCGCGGTGGCTCACGCTTATAATCCCAGCACTTTGGGAGGCTGAGGTGGGTGGATCACTAGGTCAAGAGATCGAGACCATCCTGGTCAACAAGGTGAAACCCCGTCTCTACTAAAAATACAAAAATTAGCTGGGCATGGTGACGTGCACCTGTAGTCCCAGCTACTCGGGAGGCTGAGGCAGGAGAATTGCTTGAACCCAGGAGACAGAGGTTGCATTAAGCCAAGATCGCGCCATTGCATTCCAGCCTGGGTAACAACAGCAAAACTCCGTCTAAAAAAAAAAAAAAAGTGCAGTTTATAAAAATGCACGGAAAATATGAAAATATACATATTGAGTCTTTATTCAAAAACACACATAATCTTTAACATTTATTAAAATACTGAAACAAATATATAAATCACAAGATGTTGAAAGCAGTGTCTCTTTAGTTTCAATTGGATGCTTATTAGATTAAATGTCATCAGTGTAGAGTACAGCCAATGAAAGAAGAAAAGTGTGTGGGTTTTTTATATAAAATATTGAAAATATTTCAATGAAAATTACGCCTAGAAGACAAGGTAAAATTAACAATTTTATAATATTTTGTAACCCTCTCAGAACCCAAGATCAACCATAAAACATGCAGTACTTCTGTCATCAGATCTCTAAACATATTCTCAGAAATATACTATGCACACAACCGAAGGACTAGCTTTATGTTTCTCAGTCAGAAGGAGGGAAACTATAATCACTTGATCCTCCCTCAGTTATGCAGCTTACATAGTTGACACTACTGGCCTGTATCAGCTCTGCTAATGATAAGCCTGAAACAAGTTTTTCCACATACGTGGGCCTTGCAAACTCAGCCCCCAAATATTTGTAATATCTTGGGCTGTTACTTTAATTTTAACATTTATGTGTCCTATTTCTTCAGTTAAGCTATCATATCTTTTAAAACAGGGACCATAGCCTGTTTTTCTGGGTCTTTCCCACAGCATTAGCATGTGCCTGCTTCTGAATGAATGACCATGAAACATCAGTGGGTAATGTGCTGATGTCAGTGATCCTGATTACAATAGCCATCATAATGGAAAGTGCAAACACCCAGGACTCTTGGTACCAACTCGAATAGGGACAAAGTGCTGAATATGTATGAATGCTCAACCTGACATCAGCAGGAAACCCACAAACTTAAGCAAAAGATAAATCTCTCTGAAAGAACAAACATGTGATGCTATAAGGATTAAAAACTTTATCCCTAAAAGTCCCAAAGCAGTCACAAATAATATAATAGACCAAGTACTGAAAGGGCAATTTGCTGCTGAGAGTAAAGATTTAGAACTGGAGAGGAGCTCTGGCCAGATTTAAATAATGGCAGAAGGATCAAAAATAAGAGATGGTAGAGGATCAATTGACCAGCCTGTGTGTTGATCCCTAAAGCAGAGTGACACAGATGCCAACACCTGCATTTCAACCCATTTATTTTGAAAAGCACGTTCAGTTCAAGCTTCCGTGTTTTCAAGGTTATTCTGAAAAGCATGCAAGGTTATCAGGGATGTAGTTTTTAAATATGGAACCTGGCCTAACTAGATGGGGTAGAGGGTTTGTTCTTCATTAATATTTGATTTCTAGTAAGTTAAAATATGGGGCTATTAGACATTTATCTATGGTTGATCACTGAATTACCAAATGTAAATGTGTTCAAGTATATATTTTTATTTAGCAACACATTTTGAAATAAATTACTCTTTGAGAAGTTGTGTCTAAACACAAATTTATGTTTATTATTATATGACAAAGTTTACAAAACATTTCTTCAGATATTTCCATGAAACACCTAAATATGGAATCCAAGAAAATAATTAAAGAGACTTGCATGTTAGCCAATACCAGATTAGAATAATGATAAAAATACTTAATACTTTTAATTCTTTTCCTATGGGCCAAAACAAGGCTAGCAAATGAATTATTTTATATAATTATCACAGTAATACAATGAGGTTCATATTTACTATATACATGTTACAGATAGGCTATATAGGTTTAAAATCATTAAGCAGCTTTCTAATCAGCCAGTTAGAAAAGGAATCTGAATTTAGACTCAGGCTTTCTAATTTCAGAACTCACACCCCTCAACACTGGTCCACCCTGGAAGTTGGAGAGAAATATCTTCACTGACAGCAGAATAACATATTTGCCTAATGTTTGTCATTTTTATTTTTAAAAACACTTTTCCTTCATGTGCAATTTTAAAAGCTTGTTGTATTAAATTGGATTTTATAATATCTTGAGACCTTGGTTTTTTTCTTTAAGCATAATTTCTTTTATTACCAAAAAAAAGTAATGAGAAAAAGAGATATTCATTCTACAAAAGAATGTTCAAGCCTAATTACTTACTGAGCCTTTATTTGCATTTGGACCCCAAAAATCTCCCATCCCTTTATTCCACATATCCTGTATTTCTAATTTTCCTCTAAGAACCAGGACTCATTTCCTGCTCCATGACCACATTTGGAACTTCACTGCTGAGTTTCTGGTTCTGCTAGAGCTTCCAAGAATGGTGGGCTAAAGTCTCTTACCTTGATAATCTCATTTATCATGGTTTTTTACTTGAAGCAATACTGTCTATGAAGTGCTACCTTGCTATTCCTTCTTCTGTAACCACTGCCTCTCTGGATTTTCCTTCTTCCAAGAGTCCTTTTCCCTGTTCCCTTTAACACCCCTTTCATATTCACATCCAGAGAGTTCTCTGCAATCACCTACCCATCCCAATTTCCATTGTTTATTTCATTTTGTTACCTTTCCCAACTCATTCAGTAAATGTTACTTAGAACAGAGACTGCTCTAGTGTTTCATTGGGTTTGTCTCATTTTATTTCTGGTCATTGAACGGCACAGTGATATCACACAGGGTTGGCCAGAGTCCTTTTCCATCACCATCATAAAGATTTATGACTATAGGTAGGTTTGTCTTTTACCAGTTCACTGTCTTCCTCTAAAGATAGTCTCTCCTGTCTCATGCATAGGACACACTAATCACTAATGTCCCACAGAAGGATATCCTGAGCTGTCCTTGGAGTCATTTAACCTGGAATCTTACAGAGTGGCTCTACCTCTGTGCCTGGCTTCCATTCTCCTAACTCTTTGTGACTTTCAGATCTTAAAACTAAAATCAGATGCAACACTTAACCTCCAGATGATTAATCTGTGGCTCTTGCAATAAGACTATTGATAAACACTTTCCCCCGTCTTTTCTTATGTTTGTTTTCTTAATTAGATTTATTGTTTTTCTATTCTCTTCCCTCCCTCAAGGTACATGTGCACACATATCCAATCCCCCAATGTGGCAAAGGCTTGGAAAGATATCCTTCCCAGCCTTCCTCCCCAGACCCTAACCTCTTTGAAATGGGCATGAAGGAGAAGTTCTCTTTGATGTTCATCTGAGTGTGCTTATTTCTTGATTCCTCTGTGCATTTACATCTTTTATTCATGTGCATTTTAAATACCCCCATTAAATTAAATAATCATTGAGATAGGAACAGTGTCTGTGATTTCTGTTCTATTGCCCAAGATGTGGCTCTCTGCACACTGAACTCTCCTGACTTTCTTCATACAAATGACTTTAAAATTGAATGAAATGGTGAGCCTCACCTCCAGACTATGCATACAACTAAACATGGGACTATTCAAACAACAAGCATCCTCTTTGGAATAAGAAATACTTTGAGGGCTGGCACGGTGGCTCACGCCTATAATCTCCCAACACTTTGGGAGGCCAAGGCCTATGGATCACCTGAGGTTAGGAGTTGGAGACCAACCTGGTCAACACGGTGAAACCCTATCTGTACTAAAAATACAAAAAATTAGCTGGGAGTGGTGGCACGCACCTGCAATCCCAGCTACTCAGGAGGCTGAGGCAGGAGAATCGCTTGAGCCTGGGAGGCAGAGGTTGCAGTGAGCCAAGATTGTGCTACTGCACTCCAGCCTGGGTGACAGAGCAAGACTCTGTCTGAAATAAAAAGCGAAGAAGAGAAGAAATAATTTGAACTAGTGAGTTTTCTCAGATTTAAGTACCTTATACCATCACCTACCTCAAATACATCTCTTTTCTAGTAATATTTTTAAGAATTCACCCGTAGAATTATACTCAGAAATGCAGGCAGACAGCACGGAAATCTAGACTGTAATCCTGCTTCTACCACTGCCTAAGCCCTATATCCTTGAGCAGGTTAGTCAACATCTCTGAGCCCCAGTTCCCTCATGAGTTAAATGAGATAATGTAAGCCAGTGCATCGCGCATGCTAGACTCTCAAAACATGTTAGCTAGTTTTATAATTTATGTATACCAAAATTTATGGATCCTTTCGCCACTCTCCAATGCCCTAAATATAGTTAAGAAATCTTCCCAACAGTTGCTTTATGATTATAGGGCTCTTGTTCCAAACAATCTAGAAATCTGCAAAGACACTCATGAGTAGAATATGGTCATGTTTACATATTAAACAGCCTTTTTGGCAATTCAGCAATAAAAATGTGCTCTAAAAAGGGGAAGGGAAATATGAAAAGAAAAAAATCCCTTTGAAATAACGATTTCATCTTTTGTTCTGGCCTGTCTCAGGGTAAGGAAATGCCAATTCATAAAGTCCCTGGAGCTAAGCAAATTCTCTACCATCAGCTCCTGGGCTGCGTCAGCAAAGAGAGGTGTGCTTTCAGGAAATGTGAGTCCAGGAGTCTTCCTGAAGCATTCTCCCCACTGGTGCCACTGCCTTGCTGTACTTCTGAAGGCCACAGAGGGCAATGGGACCACTGCCAGGCCCTGCCCTCCTTGGCATAAACTCAGGCAGGCTTTTGGCTTGATGAGGCAGCCCTCTCTCCTTCCCTTGTTCTCTGCCTCTCTCACTCCCTCCTGGATGTTAAACTCACTGTGGTTTCATACACTTTATCATCTCATTTGCTTTCTGATCTGATCCCAGGCTGCCATGTGGCTGATCAAAGGCAGATGTGAGCTCTCAGCTTCACAAAGGAGCCCCTGTATTCAAACAAACATGTTAATTTATTGTCTTCTCCCCAGCACCTCCCTTCCCTTGCTCTCTCCTACGCATCCCAGTATATGCATTCACTCTCCATGCCGCTTCCTGCTATTTACTGTTTCTTTCTCCTCTCTTGTTGTGACCTTTCTATTTTCATTTCTCTTTAAAAATCTCTCCCTTTTTCTCACTCATATTCTATTGTAGGTTAAAATAATAAAATTGCTTTTACTCCCATTTCATCGTACTCATACTTGAAAAAAAATCATACCAACATTTTTTTAAACCTCATGGAAGGTCTTATTTTCAGCAGCCAAATTTGTTTTTAATAGTGGTTTATATTATCAAGTTCCAGTTTTGTTTTCTTCTGGCCTGTCTGCCCCTCTCTCTCCTTCGATATTTCTCACCTTCTGCTTCTCTCTGTCTCCTTGCCTGTCCCCTCCTTTCAGGGTTGCCTTTCTCTTTGCCCTTTCCTTTCCTCTTCTCTCTCTTTCCTTTTTATGTTTCTTCCCTCTGGGACAGTCACCCCTTTGCATTCTCTCCACCCCCTACCGTGCCACTGCTCTCCTCTCTGCTGACTTTCTGCTGAGTTGCTACTTTCAAGGTTTTGAAATTCAGTAAATCTTTGATAGTTTGCTCTAATTTGGAGGGAAGGTCAATCAGAAGTAATAAGCCTGAGAAACAGAATATTTTACAGAAAGCTGCCAGTTGAAGGATATTAAGTGAACACAATATGATTGTTGACAGAGAATAAGGAAAGCTATTCACAGAACTACCAGTAACAACTTACTAAGTTCTCAGGGCTATGGGTGATTCAGAGATGAACATGCTTGATCCCTGTCCTTGAGGAGCGTAAATTATAGTACAGATAATACAGCATGCTTGTGTATGACCTTAATAAAGCCATAGTGTGTGAGAAGCCACTTCAGTTGACAAACTTTAATCCCATGCACTGTAGTTAGAGCTGTAGAACACTCAAATGTAAATCTTATATCAACTTCACCCTCAGGACACATAGATTCTAATAGAGGATCAAATTATACATAAACAATTACCATGCAAATAGAAAAACACAGCAAACCAACAAACAAAACCCACAGAGTAAAGATCAAGAGAAGTTCCAGGGTAACATAATTAATTTGAGCAGGAATATAGGGATGGTGTCATGGCAGAGATGCCATTCCACCTGGATCTTGCTTGACAGATGACTTGGGTTTGGTAGTTAGTAAAGGGTAAAAGCCCTACAAGCCAGGTAGACTTAACGCCAGTTTCCGTTCACTGTGAGAGAATTGGGATCCCCTGTCTGAGGAGTCTGAGGCTGAGTCCAGGCCCGCTGGGGCACTGTGCTGTGATGCTGTGACTGATTAGCAGGCTCTCCTGTGGACCTAAGTGGGATAGTAGAATCATGCATGTCCCACTTGTGACTTCCTGTGACAGGGAGAAAGCTCGGCACGCAAGACCACAGTTTCAGAGGTAGGAAAGTGATGGAGACCTTACGGGGGCAGAAGAGTGGCCAGGGTGGCTGTTGAACAGGTTGTGAAGGGAGGTCACCAAGGTGAGACTAGAAAGGTCAGCAGGTGTCATATTGTGGAGGCCTTTGAGCATAATGTGTAGGAGTCAAATATTCAAGATTTCTAAGCAGGGGAAGATAGACCCAACTCTGTGCTAAATCTATTGAAGAGGGAATATACTGGATGAAGAAAGACCAACTAGAAAGCTACTGCAATCGTTCAGCAAGTGAAGATAGAGACTTGTTTTATTAAATATGATGGCAGCAGAAAGAGGGGATTTGATTTAAACAATATATCCAAGGTAGAATCTCTTGGGGCATAAAAGGAGGAATTGGAAATGAAACAGATTGGCTAGGATAATGATACCAGTAATTAACAGAGGGATGACAAAGGATGACTGTTTAGGAGAGAAATGAATATAGTCGATTTCATTCATATTCAGTTTGGGATATTGATGAATATGGCAGCAATAGGGGAGAATAAGCATAGAATATGAGAGATAATTTGAATACATTTTGGGAGCAAAACTGTATAAGCCCAGGAGCTGAAAACCCATTACTTCTTTTTTATTTAGCTAGCATTCATTAAGCACCTACTAACTATACGCCAATGAGATGAAGCATGGTCCTAGAGAATAGGATATTGATGTTAAAATGTCAGCAGCCAAAAAAGCAAGAAGTGTATCTTGAGTTGAACCGGAAAAGTTGACAAATACCTACCATGGGTAAATTGATTTCACCAGAATTGAAACCACTTTAATGTGTCCTAGACTCTGTGAAAGAAAAAACTGCGGAGAGAGTGAAGAGAAAAAGGCCCAGGAAGTCACAAATGGTTTATGGAATCCAGCAATTCATTAACAAATAGATAAGAATCAGTTGTGCTTAGCAAATATATTATTTAAATGCAAATGTGCTGCTAATTGTCTTCACTCTGAAGTAGGCTAAAGAGGAGGTATCTCATGCTGAAGAGAGCAAGGAACCAGGGAGACCTGGTTTTGTAATTACTCTGCTACTTGGTAATGATAGTCCTTGGGTAAGTTACTTTGTATCTCTGTGTTCCAGTTTCCTTCTCTAAAAAACAAGGAAAACAATATTCCCTTCATGATGTTATTGTAAGGATTAAATAAAATTAATGTGCACAAAGTGCCTGAAACAATACACTTATTATCGTATTTTTTTAAATCTGTTAGTCTAACACCTCTTTCCCTGCTTTGGGTCAATCTCTGTTACTAAGTATCTAAATGAGTAAACTATCTGCACATCCTAGCAAATTGTCTCTAGTAACAAAGCTTTGTTGGTCTGATTATAATACATTCTCTGCAGTGCTAGTCCCTGACCCTGTCCACCCAGCAGTAATTCTCCACTACAAATGCATGCTTACACAGTTTTCATTAGAGGAATAGATGGAAACAGTTGAACTGAGTGGCAAAGCAGAATGGGTCTTTGTTTTTACATCAAATAGCAATTGTCCATCAAATCTCACCCTGTTCTACCTCAGATAATCAAATCAACCTCCCACAGAAGTATTTCTAAATCCTTTTATGTAACCATTATCCCTCATCTCCAACCCCCACTTTCACCAACCAAATTTAGCTCTCACACACAATATTGTTGATATCAGCATGCAGCATCATAGCATCCATGTTGCCTCCTCTTCCTCATGGCTACAACCCAAAGGTCCTGTCTGTTGAATCAGGTTTCTTCTCTCTACTCTCATTCTGTTTCCCTGTTCAAGACTCTCTATCTCTAACTGATTTCCAGTCTTTCCTCTATTCCAATCTGCCCAACACACTGTAAGAGATCTAATGATGGCATTCTGTCACTTACTAACTTCATTAGCTCTGTTGATTGCCCACAGGGTAAAGTCTACACTTTCTAGTTGAACAACATGGCTCTTTATGTTCCCAATCTAGCTGTTCAGCCCATCCTTTGTTCCAGTTTCCCAAATATGTAATATCAGTTACTTATTCAAGTAATTGCACATATTGTTCCTTTCACATATAATACCCTTTCACAACTTGTTTGCCAGGTAAACTCCTACTCATCCCTCATCCTTTAAAATTCAGCTTAAATGTAACTATAAGTAACAGGATGATATTGAGTAAAGGTTCCTGAATCCTAGAGTTCTGCCCTAAGGTTGCTAAGGGGACTATTACTATATAAGTTAAGGCCAAGCAAATAACTTGGTTTTGAGCTTGAACCCCAAGCTGAAGCCCTGTGTTGGCTAACCTGAGAAAGACTGCCTTGAACTCAACTATTTACCCTAATAGTAACTGACATTTTGGTGAGACTTCATTCTAATTTCTAGATGCCTTTCTAAAAGTCCAAGAGGAAAGAAAGAGTGAGAGTTGGGGTAAAAGATTCCTTTTCTTATGCGAGAATCCCATAAGCCCTGACTTGTCTCCACTGCCTATGGAAGAAGAAAAATAGGGCTATTTAATTTACTGCAAGTTTAATTTTTTATACCAGAAACTAAGGCTCCATCCTCTAGAAAACCCGTTCTAATAAATATCCCTGAACATAATTAATCTATACCAGTTCTCCTTCTTCTTGGGACCAAATGATATGCCAAGAAGATCCATAACCCTCCTGAAATTTCCTTCCTCTCTCCATTCCCCACCTGCACCTTCTGGCCGATAAGAATTACTTGTTCCTTCATATGTGTTCTCTTAATAATTTGTTCATACCTCTCAGTACTAAGTACTTACAAATTTTCTATAATTGTTTATTTAATATATATTTTTCCCACTTAACTATTATTTTTAAGAAGGCAGAGTCTGTGTTTATCTCGTAGCCCTATTATATGTCCAGTGCTAACACAGGAAGACTACCAGTGCATATGGTGCTGTTACACCACTTCCTCAAGGTGAACTTGGCCTGGGCTTGGTGGGCAGAGTGTGGACCATATTTTACCTCACGTCCTCCTCTGGTCTGGACACCTAGTACAGGGAACAACTTGGATAATTGTATCCAGCAATCCTAGTGGAGCACATAAGAGGAATTTTAAGTATTTTTTGAATACGTGAACAGAGCATAAAGGAATTTGCTTTAAAGTAAAGAATATAGTGACAATGTAAAGGCTGAGAAACTATGAGACATAAAAATTAATAGAATTTGTGGCCAGGATCATTAACAACCCATAAATTTTAGAAAGTTCTTAAATACACAAAAGCAATAAGAGGGCCTTAAATCTCAAAGAATTTTATAACTGGAAATATAGCAGCCATATGTTCCACAGTTTCTAGGATAATCCGTATTTCAAATCTCCTGTCTCATTGTCCCCATAAGTGTAATTGTACTTGTCAGAGCATATGTCCTAATTTGGGGCTCAGAAAATATAGTCACTAACTAGAAGGTGCATTGAATTTATTTTTGCTCAACCTTCTCATTTTATAGATAAGGAAACTGAGTTCCACAGAGACTAACCAGTTCACCTAAGGTCACACAGCAAATTAATTACACAAAATCTCAGTCTCCAGGCTTCTAATCTATTAGAAAAAAATAATCTATTGTCATTTTTGTATTATGTCATGTTGTAAGCTAACATAACTCCCTGAAAGCCTTTTGCTTGCAATTGAACAGATAACTTGCTCATACTATTACATCCTTTCCTATGCTAGGATACACTCCCCTGTCAAAATATTCTACTGCTAGCCCTTTCATTTCTGATTTATATAGAATCTCTGATATCCTAAATTGCACGGTACCTGGGGGCAAACTCAGCCCATGTATTTCGGCTGAGTGTTTGCTGGGAGAGATAAGGGAAGAGACAGTGGATGCCCACATCAAGGTTGCTGGTGTGAAAAAGACACAATCACTGGACAATGTCGCTTAATTACTGTATTCTGAACTTTATCCCTCAAAAGCCCTGGCTTCCTGGTATCAACATCATCCAAGGTGACTTTCTGAAATAAAAGAGGAGTGCGAGAACATCTGGTAGGGGATGGCTCAATAATGAAAAAGTACAGGGAATACCCAGCAGCCAATCTGAAACTGCCATTCACAAAGAACTCATCACACAGGGAAAGGGCATATGGAGTTATTAAGAAAAAAGAACAGAAAGAGTGGGTAAGTTGAAAATAATTAATATGAGCATATTATGGATACTGTGGTACAGTCACAGTAATAAAGTGCTTAAGATCAAGGTGAACACACCAGTACTACTGACTGGAGGACTTGTGCAAGTTAAAAACTTGAAAATGGAGGAAAATTAGTTTTAAAACTGATAAAGTACAGACAGAAGACAATGTGGAGCTGTTCTAAATGGTGTCCTAGAAGAACATCAGTCAAGACTTAAATCAGGCTTGATGTGAATTTGAACAAGGTAATTAGTTTCCTTGGGCCTCAGTTTCCCTATTTGTAAAGACAAGAACTGGGCTCTATGATCTCTCAGCACCTTTTCGTGATCTTTAATTTGTCATGATTCCAACTGAATCATTGCCACCTTTTGTTTATTTGCAGATGATTTTGTAAAAAAATTACTAATAATGCGAAGGTTGTGTTTGCCAGATCCATGAAAAACTTCTATTTAGTGTAGGCTCCAGTCCACAAATTAGCTAACTTTTCCTGTAAAGGCCAGTTAATAAGTATTTCAGGTTTTGTGAACCATCTGGTTTCTGTCATAACTACCAGTATCGGCCATTGGAGCATGAAAGTAGTCACAGACCATAGGTAAACAAATGAATGTGGCCATGTTCCAATAAAACATTATTACAATTACAGGTAGCAGGCTAGCTTTGGTCTATAGGCTTTAGTTTGCCAACTCAAGTATGGGAAATAAATATTGTGTCATTTAATGTAATATTTTTATTTTACTATTTTAGGATTAATCCCCACAGATGTATGTATTATATGTAATAAGAATTTTAAAAAGCTTTGAAAAGAAGCAAGTATGCACATCTGATAATCAATATAGACTGCCTTATTACATAACTCCAGGAGCCACCATTCATAATGACATTATAAAACACTCTAGAACTCTATAGGATATAATGTGAATGATAGATATTCACATTATACCTCCATGGCCCTATTGATGGTATTCATACCTCAGTAGCACTAACAGTTTGACGGGGAGAAGTTGGTACCAAGAAACGACAAAGGAGTGGCAGTGGCATAGAATTCCTGCCTGGTACTTCCTCCAGACACTCTCAGTCTGCCTTCTCCATCCTATTTCTTTCTCCCTCTGCAAAAAAAGGTTCTGATCTCAGAAAGGAGATGGCTTATCAGTCACTTAAACTCAAGTGAATTTCACAAGTTGCCTTTCTCAGAGTGTTATTACTAAGATTCTTAACTATTGGAGTTAGTCCAAGGAACTATGAGACAATAAGGGAGTGCTCCTGAAATTACATCTCATTAACTCTTTGCTACTTGTGCTATCTTCATATGGTTAATCTGTTGTTCAGATCCTTTTTTTCCAGAAATAATATTCTTTAGTTTTATTTTGTTTTGTTTTTGGAAGTCTTACCCCACATCAAATCTAAGGTTCTAGGGGAAGTTACTAATGAGAGTACACTTATAACTAATCACAATTGATCAATTCAAGAATGGGCATGTGACCCAAGCCAGGCCAATCAGAGTCTTTCCTAGGATATTTCAACTCAGAACTCAGGCAAAAAGGGTGTCTCTCTCTCTCTGATGGAAAAGCTGCAAAAATGAGTCCTCTGTTTGCAGCCATGTTCCCTGCCATATAGATGAAGCAGATCTGAGAGAATAAAGCTGGAATGCAGTGAGAAATTGAGAGAAGAGATAATATTTGAGAGAGATTCTTAACAATATTGTGCCTCAGGTCCCAATGTACCCCTACCCTCTCAAAATGCAGGGATGCCCTTCAGTATCCTAATAAAGTTCACTTTTTGCCCAGAATAGTTCAAATAGTGATTTTGCAACTTGTAACCAAAATATGTCTAAAACATATTGCCCTATAATTCTAAGGTTTCTCCAAGACCCTACCCCCTGCCAGATCTGTACTCTCGTTTTATGTTTTTAAGCTCCTTTTCCCTTTCCTTCACCAGGATTATCCCAAATCCTGTCAACTGAGGAAAAGTTAAATTCTCTGCCACTGTATAGCATGCATCAATTACACTCTATACTTATGGCTACATGCTAATAGCGTTTCTGTGGTGTGAGCATCTTTGTAGTTTGACAGAAAACTTGAACTAGAGACTTTGGGTATTATAAGAAGAATTTAGTCTGTACTCCTTTTCCAATGGCCCTCAGATATATAGAGAACAAAATAGCACCTAAGCATATGATGGTTCACCAATCTCACCAAAGTGCAGGAAGAAGTATTAATACCTCAAGGGCTTCAATAATCAAATTCTGTTATCAGCCAACTATAGGAACCCCAATGTCCTAGAAAGGTCAATCGCATCACTTTGTTTCATTCTCACTGCTTGTTGGTTGGTTGTCAGTTTGATGGACAATACATGCACCTGGCACATCCTTGAAAGGTTATAAAAGTATTCATGGTGAAAAGTAAATCTCTCCCTACCCCTGCCTTTTCTTCTAGCCACCAATTGGCCTCTCTAATAGCACAGCTCTTTATCAGTTCCTTGAATATGTTTTCAGAGAGGTTCTGTGCATTCATAAATAGATATGTACATATAAAGTTTCATACAAATGCTAGTATTAAAATGCATACTATTTTGTTCTTTGCTTTTTTATGTAAAAATATGTCTGTTCTTACCACTTGGAATGATGCATATGTAATCTAAAGAACTAAATCTTCTGATCGCATCCACCTGGGAGCAATACATATGTAGCCACAGTTGAACAGGAAAATACACTTCCTGAGGTCTCTTTTAGACATGCTCCTTTGTTTTGCCTTCACACCAACAGTAGTTCATCTAAAGGAGGAAGCTCAAGTGTGCAAAAATAAAATATTGAACTTTGTAGAAGGGGTAAATATCTAGCTGCTCAGTAGATCCTCGATGTGAACCTTGATTCTTGAGAGTGTCCAGACGATTGAAGCAATATATTTCTTTAAACAAGTTGTGAATTTTAGTACCATGTGAAATAGAATAAGCTATGACTGCTGGGTTCCAAATCATTTTACTAAACTAACAAAAAGACAACTAAATGATGGGTTATTGAAAAAAATTAGAGAGTTTACCACTAAACTTTTCTGGCTGGCATAATGGGAGAATATCCTATTTTAATTAAAACCAAAACCAGGACAAAATGGACCATTAATTTATACTTATATAATCATTTATTTGTAGGTTCTCTTTAAAGGAATATAACTTCCTGCAGCTCAAAAGACTTATGAGGCAGTCTGAATGACCAATTTTAAGTGATTTTTATCCCCTCTTTGGAAAGGACAGTTTGAAATCTTTCTCTTCTACTGGGCAAATCATTCCATAAAGGAGGACAGCTGTGACATTTATCATCATTTAAATAGATCGGAGTTTCAAAGCATGCACTGTCCTAGATCTAAGCCCATCATAAATTTTGCATAAGTTTCTTTGTCTGCTCTGAGGAAATAGTCTGACCCTGGGCAATGCTGTACCTGCTCTTTCCTTTTAAATTCTTCCTCACTTATGCCTTTCTCTCCCCTCATTTTAATAGTCATGGTTTTATTCTGATGGGTCTCACATGAACTATAGTATCTGAAGAGTCATCTTACAGCTATGGCCAAGAAAATATTCACAGCTACCTGACCTGTGCTGACTCTATGGAACTTCTTACCAAGACAAACCCCGGAGAAAATTATGTCCTTTGATCCTTCTTTTAAATGTCTTTCTCTCTCTTTACATCTCTCATTCTATCCAGGCAACACAATACCCTCCTATTGCACTGGATTGACCAGGGTCCTTCTCTGTAGGATGTCAGGGAAGTCTGCATTCCCTCCCACGATAGTAACTAAGGTCTAGAGACATCTGTCTACTTTCCTTCCTGAAATATTTATTTGTTATATAACAAACTCAACAGAGGTCTTCCTCAACATGGCTCTGTTGGCATTTTGGATCACAGAAATATTGAAGTCATGGTGTGCAGATTACTCCTCTGAAGACAACAACCATGAGATTCACAGCTTCCATCCTTTCCAGCAGTGTTGGAACGTATAATCAGCTCAGGTGCATAAATTATGTTTACAGCATTGAGTTAAGATCTCTGTGTTAACCATATAAAGATTATATGCCTTAGGTGAATGGTGTCATGCTTCTAACTTATCTTGGCATTCATTTCAACACAAACCAGGCTGTCTATTTCATGACATTTTCTTCCCAGCAGTAGGCTCCTACTCAAGGACACTACACTTTCTCAGATCTTTGTGCTTACAGTCAGGCTGTCTCTTTTAGCTCCCTTTTGAACCAAAGAAATCAACTATCTTCCCTCTATGGGTCCCCAGATCTCTTCTTTCTGTGCCATCTCAGAGTTATTCCCAGGTTCCCAAATTCCTTAATTCAGCTGGTACTTCTCAAAATCTGCCGAGAAAAATTTGAATAGATTTTTCTCTGTCCTGGAGATGCAGCTTCCTATATGGCACTACTAAGCTCAGCCTCTAATCTCTGAGATTCCCTTAGCCTATCTATGATGAGCTCTCTCTCCTCTCGGTTTTTTCACTAAATGCCTCCTCCATTAGGCTAGCTAAAGGTCCTCCTCTCTTAATTGGCTTCTCAGAGGTTCACTTTTCTTTCGGTAGCCCCAGGTTCTCTCTAACCCCCACTGTTCCTTCACAATAACCCAGCTGGCATCAGTAGCCCACCTGGGTACCACTTAACTGAGAACTGCCACAAGCATTAGCATGGTAAGGCACAATTATATCTACACTCCTTTTCCTAGAATTCCCTTTCCCTGGCAACATGTATCATTTAAAATCCCACATTTGCATTTTGTCTCAGCTGATCCAAGGCCAGAGGAAATCAAATGACTTTGGGAAAGATTAATATTTGTTTACCTAAGTTATTCCAAAAGAAGTTTGCATAATCTTTTAAAACATCTGATGAATTAGTTCATAATAAAATGTTCATAACTGGAAACAAGCTGGAAACAGACCTGGCTTTCCATCTTGGATTAGCGAAACTTGCTTTGGACTCTGTTTAAACTTGGGGAAGTTAGGAAACTTCTCGTCTTCAGATTCATCTACTAAATGAGTATATGTATTACTTACCTCGCAGGAGTAATAGCAATTATGCTGATAATGTGTCCAGTAGATATTCAACAAATGTTATGTCCTATCTCTCCTCTTCAGGGTATTTGTGTTATTTTAAGGGGCCACAGTGTCTTCCTCAAAGAGTTTATGAAGGCTTCAGAAAGATGCTGTTTGAGGACAAGTTTTGCAGCAAGGCTTTGCCAAGTGTTTCTGACATTATATCAAACAGATAACATTATTCTAGCTAAGAAATGAAGATAGCTCTTCTATTAGTACTTGACTGGCCATTCTTCCCTATTATTTCTATTATTTCCTGTCATTGTTGACAAATAAGTTTTTGCCATCTCATTAACTGAAGTCCATGTTTCTGATTATATGATATTTGAAAAAATATTTCAAAATGTAGAATTTGGGACATTCTGTGGAATTGATAACAACTCATTCAGCAATCAAGCTGCACTGCAAAATGTAGAGAACTCTACTACACTGATTACTTTAATATTCTTGCAGCAATCATTGTATTTCCCTGCTCAGGACCTACTCCATCTCTTCTAGCAATGTATTTTGTGCTCTTAACCATAAATGTGAGTATGTGAACTAAGCTGAGCAGATAATATTAACGACGAGGTGCAGGAAATTCTACCCCAAAATATGGCACCCTGGATATTGAGAGCACAGCAGAAGCAGGAAGGCCACTCTCAACGTCCCCTCTCCCTTCTTTCCTGAAGCAGGCCATAAAACCTAGAAAGCTCACTCTCTGACTTTCTCCCTCCCTTTTCCCCTGAAGACTCTCTTGTGACAGGTGCACACCCTGTACCTGAAGGAAAGGAAGGTCCTTATCTCTGAAGACAGAGACACCAAGAAGAATCAGAACAAACAGGCCTTGCTATATCCCTGCCAATTTATTACCACGAGAGCTAACGCTTTTGTCCTCTAATAAAAACCCACAGTTTTCTCTGTTTCTTTGGGTCTTGTTTTCTGATGTTTCCGATGTCACTACAACAAATAAATGTGTATGCTCCTCTCTTGTTAATCTATCTTTCATTATACCAGTCTTAGCCATGAGCATTGCAGTTTCTGCAGTAAGAAAGAAATCTTTTTTCTCCTACAGTGTCCAACTCTTTGACAACTGAGATTGGCCTGGGATAGATGCATAACCATGCAGAGTGCTGCTTCAGCATATTTCTGGATTAAAGGATCAGAAATCATATTTTTCCTTTCTGATGGCAGAACTGCTGGGCAATGAGTTCAGGTCTGCAAGCAGCCATGTTTCCTGTCATATGGGAAAAAAAAAACTTGTCTATATTAAGAAAAGATGAAGTCAACATGTGGGAACAGGTGACACATGACACAGAAGTAGAGACAGGGCACTGACAACATCACAGGCCATGGATCCAATTGTCCTTGAGGCCAATGTCACCTTTTCTGTGATTTGCTCCATGATCAATAAATTCTCCTTCACCTTCAGTAAGAATCTTGTTATTTTCAAGTAAAAATGCTCCTTTTGGTAAAATTTTAATCTTCTTATCTCAACTCTTTAGGAAAATTTACCTCCATCAAAATAAATAGACTGACCTATACCATGGGAATCCACTCATAACCTTGAGAAAGAGATGGCTTTCATCTTTCTTATTAATCTACTTTTTTATCCCCTCTCTTTTTTCTGCTATCTCACTTTATTTCTGGCATCTTTCTTTTCTTTAGGGGTTTTTATTTTTATCCTCCAACAATCTTAGTTTCATTGAATCATGTTGAGGCTTCAACATAACATGTCATCTGGTCAAGATAGGCTAGGCTTTGCTGCAGTAACATCACCATCCCAGAGGAAACAGCAAGGCTTCATTTAGTGCTCATATTAGGTGTACCACAGGGCAGGTGGCTCTCCAGAACAAAGATGTCTATGTGACAACTCAAAATCCCATCCAGTGCATACATCCTCCATGGCTAGGGGAGGATGTAGGCATTAGATGTATAATTGTATTCTTTATATTCTTTATACTACCATACCGTAATTATACATCTAATGCATACAATCCTCCATAGTTAGCATAAAAGGGGAAGAGAAGGATGGAGATTTGCACACCAGCTCTGCCCAACACTGATACATGTCACATTTGTGGACATTTTACCAGCAAAAATATCTCCTAAGGGCAAGGATTCTGTCTGGGGAAAAAGAAGAGAATTGGATATGGGTAAGCTTCGGATGTTTCTACTACTCTTCTCTCTCCTTTTTTCACCACTAGAATTCTTAAGAAATTAGGCCATAATCGGTATTAATTTTTTCATAACCACTCAATTCTTAACTCTGCAGATTTGCTTGACTAGACTGCAGGTTGGTTATAGTTCTACTGAAAGTTGAGGCTCTGCCCCTGTGTCTTCTTCTACGGGATCTAAACTAAAGAAGCAGCTCCCACACGTCTGTTCAGATGTTTCATTCCTCACCTTTGCTCTCCTGCCTTTAATTAGCCAAAATATGTCATGCATCCAGACCCAAAATCTTTGAGGCTGTGAAGTATACTCCTCCCACAGGAGGCACACAAAGTCACATAGTCACATGGCAATGGGTGAGGACTTTCCTAGGAGAAAACAGATTGAAATAAGAGTAGGCAATAATGTCATCTGCCCCAGACATTGGCTGGTACTGCTCTCTTGACCCTTTCTTGTTCTGCTCACCCTCTCTTATGTAGGGCTCGCCTTTTAAATCATCTCAACCATAACATCCATGAAAACAGCACATAATTTACATCTCTGATATAAATTATTTGTTTCTCTTAAGGTTTCATTTAAAATATTAGATAATTTGCTGTAAATCCAAATTGTCTTAATTGTAATTTCCATCACCACTGCACAGACATACCTTAAATATATTCCCTCAGGTAAGCACTTTTCTATAATACTGGGGCTCAGTACACAATACCCTGAAGTATGGTGCCTTAACATACTGAGTACTTGGAATTGAAGATGGCCGGAGGGTCTCAGAAGCAAGGTCATTCTGACCTCCTGTCCTTCTGTCTCCTGGCACCTCCTCCAAAGTGAAACATAGAAACCAGAATTCCTCTTTCTCAAAGCAGGTCATAAAAACTGCAACTCTACTCCCCCAAAGCAAGTCACAAAACCTAGAGGTCACTCTCTGATCTATCTCCCCAGAAAGAAAGTCATAAGACCCTCATTCCAGAAAGATCCTACCCCATACCCAGGGAAAAGGAGTGCCACACAGAGAGGCCAAAACGAAACAGGCTTTGCTAACTTCACCTCAGTCTTATTATCATTAGATAATACCTTTTTTTTTCACATTGTGTTTCCCTACAACCAACCTCTTCTTTCATCAGACAAAACTCAGTTTTCCCTGGGTCTTTGGGTCTTCATTTCTGCAGGCTCCTATGTCATATAAAACTTCGTGAAATAAATTTGTTACACTTTTCACTTGCTAACCTGTCTTTCGTTATGGGACTTTCAGGCATGACCCTTGTGATAGGTGAGGAACATTTTTGCCCCTACAATACATTCTCATTTCTGTCTGAGGGAGCATTACTTTCCTGAGCCATTCCCTGCCATATAACCTCAGCGTCATTTTTAAATCTTACTTCTTTATCTCTCCTCACATCTTGTGAATCCTCAAGTATGATCCAATATTTCTTACTAATGTTTTGTTCTTTCCCATTATCTAGATCTACTATGATCCAGGTACTTATCACCTAGATTATTCCAGTATTTTTCCTATTTAGATAACTTATAATCCAAAAATTTCATTCTTAGGTATATGCCCTTAAGAATTCTCACATACATGCAAAAAAAACATGACAAGATTTTTCACTTAAGCGTTGATTGGTAGAGCAAAAAACTGGAAAAGATGTATGTGTCCATCAACAAGAGAACTGATAAATGGATTCTGGTATATGCATACAATGAAATAATATACAACGTTAAAAAATGAATAAACTAAATCTCTATATATAAACATGCATGCTTCTCACAATAAAATATGAGCTAAATCCAGGCGTGGTGGCTCAAGCCTATAATTTCAGCACTTTGGGAGGCCAAAGTGGGCAGACCACCTGAGGTCAGGAGTTTGAGACCAGCCTGGTCAACATGAAGAAACCCCATCTGCAGTAAAAATACAAAAATTAGCTGGGTATGAAGGCAGGTACCTGTAATTCCAGCTACTCAGGAGGCCGAGGCAGGAAAATCACTTAAACCCAGGAGGTGGAGGTTGTAGTGAGCTAAGTTCACACTAGCACCACTGCACTCCAGCCTAGGCAACAGAGAAAGACTCCATCTCAATTGAAAAAAAAAAGGAGTTAAAACAGCAACCTTACTATAATATATTTAATATATTTAACATGATAGTCTTTTGATAAATATTTTTAAACATGCAAACAATAATATCATTGTGCAGTAAAACAATTTAGTAAAAGTATTTTTTTTTGTTTTTGAGACAGGGTCTCACTCTGTTACCCAAGTTGGAATATAATGGCACGATCACAGCTCACAGCAGCCTCCACCTCCCCAGGCTCAGGTGATCTTCCCATCTCAGCCTCCCAAGTAGCTGGGGCTACAGGTGCATGCCTCCATACCTGGCTACATTTTATATTTTTTGTAGAGACAAGGTCTCATTATGTTGTCCAGGCTGGTCTCAAACTTTTGGGTTCAAGTAGATTTCCTGCCTTGGCCTTCCAAAGTGCTCAGATTATAGGCATGAGCCACTGCACCCATCCTATAAAAGTATTTTTTTAAGTTTATGAATTTAAATTCAGAAATGCCAAATTGTGATAACAGTTACTCAGCAGGGGGTGAGCAGTTGGGGGAAAGAAGGACAGTATGCCTAGAGAAGGGCAGACAGAGGATTTCAATTGTATTTATAATGTTCTATTTCTTCAGTGGGGTTGCAGATACAGTTTTTTAATGTGTTTGTTTGTTTTTAAATATATTTTTTACTGTACTTTAGGTTCTGGGGTATATGTGCAGATCATGCAGGATTGTTGCATAGGTACATACATGGCAAGGTGGTTTGCTGCTTCCATCCCCCCGTCACCTTTATCTGGCATTTCTCCCCATGTTATCCCTCCCCTAGTCCCCCGCAACAGACCCCAGTGTGTGATGCTCCCCTCCCTGTGTCCACGTGTTCTCATTGGTCAACACCCGCCTAGGAGTAAGAACATGTGGTGTTTGATTTTCTGTTTTTGTGTCAGTTTGCTGAGAATGATGGTTTCCAGATTCATCCATGTCCCTACAAAGGACACAAACTCATCATTTTTTTATGGCTGCATAGTATTACATGGTGTATATGTGCTTATTATTTATAATTTTAACCTGTCAGAAATACTTAGCCATATACTATATATCTTTTAAATGTCTCCTACCTAATGTCTCCATTCTAGACTCTGTTCACCTCAAACCATCTTGCACACTGGCTAGACTGATCTTTCTAAAGTACCATTTTGCTTTGTCTTCTATTTTTGAGGCTCTGGCGATTCTATGGCACCTATAAAATAAACAAATTTCACACATTTTAGTGTGTCATTCAATGCCCCAAGAACTTGAAACCATGCTTGTCTCCATCTTTCTTAGTTCTTTGCCTGAAATATCCTCTTTTCCTCCTAGCTTACTTAAGTCTTAATCAACTCTTAATATCTGGTCCACCCAACTTTTTCTCTTCAAGCCTCCATTGAGGGTGGAATCAATGGCCCTGTTTTGTAACTACAGCTATTCCCCTATATACTCTTGGGCCTCTTTTCTCCTATATCCTTGGGGAACACATTCTATCAATTTGCCTGCTTTCTTTTAACTTGCTTTGTCTTCTGCATTCCTTTGTCTCCTTTACAACCTCCTTTAGCAAGTATTTATTTCCCAATCAAACATGAGGGTTGAACATCTACCATTTTGGAGTCTCCCTATATTTTTTAGGTACTGTCAAGAATTGTAAGAGTCAAAGATTTCACCCAGCTTGTAAGCTAGGAAGTTCGGCTGCCATAGTTTCAGAGATACTGGCAGAAGGCAAGAGATTCACAAGTTAGAGACAAGGTATTATTTTCCCTCCCCACAAAAGCAGTAGCCAGAACATCAGCATTTTCTTATACTGGTTCCCAAAGCCCCAGTTCCTGTAAGATGATGCAGAAGGCCATGTGAGACCTGCACACACAGGTGGTTACATTACAGGAGAGAAACCCTGAGCCTAGGGAACCTGAATGTTTTATAATGGTCAGTAAGCATCCTTACACTTTCCTCTGGAGGGACCTACTATGTTTCTCTTCCAAGGCTGTAGCCATACAGACTTCCTTAAAAAGACATATCTGAAAAAAGACAATCAGTGCTTCTGCTCAAGAGATATGCACAAATTTGAGACCTATGGAGAACTGTTTTCTAAAAGTTACTAGTCCTCTTGCCCTAACTACATTGTGAAATCCTTAAGAACAGAGTTTAGCAAACATTTTATTAAAGAGCCAATGGTAAATGCTTTCTGCCTGTAGACTACACAGTCTCTGCCATTGTAGCTCAAAAGAAGCCATAAACAATTGTAAAATAATGAGTGTGACTATATTTCAATATGCCTTTAGTTACAAAAACATGAGGCTGGCCCATGGGTCACTGTATATTGACCCCTGCTTAAGAACAACAGAACAGATCTTATTTATATGCCACACGCCATTGTAGATGCAGATGATAGCTCAGTGAATAAAACAGATGAAACTGAAACTGGAGAGTTTCCTGATCCCATTTTCAGGAAGTGCAACAAGGGTGTGGCTTGTCTGTTCAGGCTGCTATGAATTCTCAAACTCCTTAGAAGATGGGGAGCATACAGATTTGGCAAGTACAAGAGCCTTTGGGCTCCTGCCTCACAGTAGCATCTAAGAGTGGGTGCCTGTGACTCCTGAAGCCCCAGTGGGCATGCTCCAGTGCTCTTTTAGCTCTGCCATCTACAGACGGCTTAAATGTTAATCAGCTCAGTGCCCTCTTGGTACCTAGGTTCTTTTCCAGAGTCCAGGAAGAACCAGACTGCATACAGACTTGAAGGATGAATGCAGGGGTTTTACTGAGTGGTTTAGGTGGTTCTCAGCAGGATGGAAGGGGAATCAGAAAGGGGATGGAGTGGGAAGATAATCTTCCCCTGGAGCTGGGTGATCCGGTGGCCGGTTTCCTCTCCAACCATCCCCAGCTGAATACCTCTCAAGGTCCAGGTGCTCCTTTTCTTCTCTGCTTCTCTGCCATGCCATTCTGCTGCTCCTCTGCTCTTCTATTTGTCTATTCATGGAGTCTGGGGCTTGGGGTTATATGAGTACAGGATAGGGGTGCGTGGCAGGCCAAAGACAACTTTTGGGCACAAAAACAGGAATGCCTGTTCCCATAGAGGGCCACAGGTTTCCAGGCTTGAGAGTGGGGCCTTTGCCAGGGAACCACCCTCTTATACCCAGTGTTTCTTTGTCTCATGTCTATATCAAAACCACCTCATTAACTACATATTCCACTGGAACAACACAGCAACAAACAATAAATTAGTAAAACATCATAAGATGATAAGTGCTATGGGCAAAAATTAAGCAGTAAAGGAGGATGATACTGAGGAAAGTAAATTTTAGATAACAGGAAAGGCATCAATCAGGCGACATAAGAGAAAAGACCTAAGGAAGTGGTGATATCTAAGAGAAGAGCATTTCAGGCAAAGGAAGCACACGCAAATATCCTGGGAAGACAGAACTTTGGGACTGCTGAAGGAACAGTAAGGAGGCTACAGAGCTGAGGCAGAGCGAGCGAGGAGGATGGTAAGAGATGAGCTCGGAGAGGTAACTGGAGGATTGAACAAAGGAACAACCTGTGCTGACTTCTAGTTTTAAATGCAAATCTGTTGCTTTGGGAATAGTTTGAACTAGGGCAAGGTTGGAAGCAGGAAGGTAATTCAAGATGACTTTAAACTAATCAAGGCAGACTCGATTGCTCAGACCAGAGTAATAGCAGTTACATTCTGAATAAATTTTGAACATGGAACCAATAGAACTTTCTGCTGGGTTAGATGTGGTGGAGTCAAGGACTATAGCAAAGTGTTTAGCCTGAGCTACTAAAAGGATGAAGTAGCTACTAAATGAAATCAGAACACAGAGAGGAGCAGATTTAGGGACAGATCAGGAGTTCTGCTGCAGAATTTTAAGTGGATACTCCATACATGTGTTGAGGATAACAAGCTACCTACTTAACAAAGCTGCCTAAGGCCAGCCCTGCAGCCCAGCAGTGTGTATCAGGAAACTCTAAATGCTAATAGCCAGCATCCTCCTCTCCTATCTACGGAGTCTGGCCCATGGCCTCTGTAGATGGGTCAGCTGGAACATTAATTCAGATTGCTTCTCTAGCCAAATAGACACAGAATGATGACAAGGGTCCTTCGTCCAGACTTCATCTGATGAAGGACAAATCCAGCAAATGACGAAGAGGCTGTCTGCCTATCAAAATGCATATTCATTAAACGCTTTATCAACTGTCAGCCCAAGAGGGAGAATGACAGATTTTTAACAAGATAATTTGAGGAACATTCCCTAAACATATTGAACTAAATTGTCCCTCTTGTTTCTGGGCTGGTGCCAGCAGTCTCTGTCCACATCTTGAATTCTCCCCCAGGCGTCTTCACAGGGTCGACTGAGGAGTCCTCTTGCACTGTTTAAAAATCAATGTACAAATCTCACTCAGGGAATGAGGGTTGCTCACTCTGAAACTGAAAGAATCACAACCCTACAGCTGTGCTCCCTCCAGCCCCAGCTCTCATACCCGCTGAGGTGAAAAAACTCAGAATAAAAGGCAGCTTTAAGGACTTTTTTAAGCAAAAGCAAAGCCCTGCCTACTATATGTAAACAAAAGAATGAACACACACTTAATTTCATTCTGTTATGCAATCTTAAAGATTTTTGTACATATCTTAAGTATTTCTCACATAGGAGCAGCAGGAATAACGGTGGAAATCGGTACTACATGCAGAATTCTTCCCTCTCTCAGGTCTCAGGGTTAAAGGAGGTCAGTGTAGCCTTACTACAGTGATGCTCAGTTTCAGTCAAAAGATGAGATGCCTCTGAAATATTTGAAGAGGGACAGTGTATTCATCTGGAGTGGGGGAATAAAACCTCCTTGACATACAAGGGAGACACTTGCCCAGAGTTTGACAGAAGTATAATGGTACTCAACCCAGGAGAAAACTAAGTTGACAGTTTTAGCATTGAAGACAGAGACAGGATGGACAGAAGAGGAAGGAAAGTCCAGTAAGTGCTGAAAGAGCAAAGATAGATTTATTTCTAGAGAACAGAAACCTTCAGAGCTCTGCCATAGGATGGGTGATTGGCTCAGACAGAGAGGTAATATGTGTACCTTAGAAACATTAAGACTTAAATTGGAAGTTTACTGTTATCCATTGGAATATGTTTTGCTGCAAGTAACATATTTTCTGATTAAAAGTGACAATAATAAAGATTCATTATCTTAAAAATCAGGAAATCCAGGGTTAGTGGGATTTAAGGGTTGGTATGGCAGATTCACAATGTCAACAAGAACCTCAGTTTAAGCGGCTTTTCTGCTCTATTGACATTCATGTGTTATTGATTTCTCCCCTTATTATTACCAGCTAGCTTCAGCAACTCTTGTACCCCAACCACACAAAACAGTATCTCAAAAAGGAAAACAGTGGATTGGAGCATAAAGGGCATAAGCTCATGTGGCTCTGTATTTAATAGTGGTAATAAAGGAGGAAGGATTTCTTCATGTATCCTATTGACTAGACCTAGGTTATCTGTCAGAGAAAATAGAATTGTTTTATTTGGCTTATGTTAATCAAGATCTCATCCCTTGGGGTGAGTACATTGCTGCAAGAAAAAAATTGAGGTTTTATTAGCAAAAAAAGAAATATATTTGTTGCGTAGAAAACCAAGAGCATCTCCTACATTTAGTTTCTCACATTTCCCATAGTGTATCTTAAAAATTACTTCTTGGGGCCAGGTACAGTGGCTGACACCTGTAATCCTAGCATTTTGGGAGGCTGAGGCAGGTGGATCATGAGGTCAGGAGTTCAAGACCACCCTGGCCAAGATGGTGAAACCCCGTCTCTACTATAAAAATAGAAAAAAAAAAAATTAGCTGGTTGTGGTGGCAAGTGCCTGTAGTCCCAGCTACTTGGGAATCTGAAGCTGAGAATTGCTTGAATCCAGGAGGCAGAGGTTTGCAGTGAGCAGAGAGCATGCCACTGCACTACATCCTGGGTGAGAGAGCAAGACTCCATCTCAAAAAATTAATAATAATTACTTCTAGGAGGTAAAATCTTTTACAGTGGGAAATGTTTGAAGAACTGAGACTTATATCTAAGAAAAAAAATAGAGTGAAATAAAACTGTCTCTAGTAAGATGACCTAGGTAGTTGAGATGAAACACCCAAGAGAAAGAGCAACTTTAAAAACTGGACAAATTAAAATCACCTTTTTCAAACTATTTGAGAGCTAGCAAAGCAATAATCAATTATAAGGCCACAAACTAGAAACTTATAAGTCAGAGCTCTTCAGAGAAACAGAATAGGAGACACAAATATAGATATGTAAATGATTTAAGAAATTGGCTTATACTATTATGGAGGCTGACAAGTCCCAAATCCTGCAGTCAACAGAATGAAGACCCCAGAGAACTGATTGTATAAGTCTATTTTACATTGTTGTAAAGAACTTCCCAAGACTGGGTAATTTAGAAAGGAAAGTTTAATTGACTCACAATTCCACACGGATGGGGAAGCATTAAGAAATTTACAATCATGGAGGAGGGGGAAGCAGGCACATCTTATGTGGCAGCAAGTGGAAGAGAGAGTGTGTGAGTGCAGGAAAAACTACCGCTAATAAGACCGTCAGATCTTGTGAGAGTTCACTCACTGTCGTGAGAACAGTGTGGGGAAAACCACCCCAATAATCCAGTCATTTCCCATCTGGTCCCTTCCCTGACACATGGGGATTACAATTTGAGATAAGATTTGTGTGGGGACATGGAGACAAACCGTATCATTGATAGAGTAGTTCCGGTCTAAGTCTGAAGTCTGAAAACTAGGAGACAAACCATACCATTGATAGAGTAGTTACAGTCTAAGTCTGAAGCCTGAAAACTAGGCGCACTGATGATATAGTTCCAGTCTGTATGCCAGCAGGCTGGAAACCCAGATATTTCAGTTCAAGTCAGAAGGCAGGGGAAAAAAACAATGTTTTAGTTCAAAGACAGTCAGGCAGGAAGAATTTCCCTTATTGCCAGGGTGGGGGTCAGCCTTTTCATATTCAGGTCCTCAATTCAATGAGACCCTCCCACATTAGGGAAAGCAAACTGCTTTATTCAGTTTACCAATTCAAATGTTAATCTCATCCCAAAATAACCTCACAGACACACCCACAATAATATTTGACCAAATGTCTGGGCACTTCATGGCCCAGTCAAGTTTATACATGAAATTAACCATCATAAGAAGCAAAAGGTAACTAAAAGAGACAAAGTTAGCACTTAGGACCTCTGTACTTTAGGAATGTCTGCCAATTTGGAAATAAGTAGCTGAAAGACTTGGAAACTAAGCAGGAGCACATTTGAAGTTTAGAAACTTCCATGAGGATCCTGGTAAAGTCACCACCTTTGGATTGGTGATGTAAAGGGCAAGGCCCTAGGAGTAAGCAGTAAATTAGAAATAACCTGGCTTCATGGGGTCTTCAAATCACCTATTCCCTTAAACTTCAGTAAGGAGACCTGGGACTGGTATCCCTATGGTATGACAGAAACAAATACTAATATTTTTTAGAGGAAGATAATGTAACTTCAGCCACTAATACTCAAATTATATATTTTATTTTTACAAATTTACACCTTTTTATGCTTTCACCTACTGGCACATGAAATATCTAGATGCATGAAGGGGTACAATAATGTGAATGATAAACAAGAAGAACAATGGGTGATAAAAACCAATCCACTGAGCTCTAGAGAGTAAAGATATCATATATAAAATTTAACTATGCTCAATGTGTTCAAGAAAATATTGAAAATGTTGAGATAATCAGAAATTATTTTTTAAGAGTCAAAGGTGAACTCTAAAATAAACAAAAACTAATTGGAATAGTAAAGGATAGATTGGTTTAATAGCAAATTTGATACAACTGATTAGAGAATTAATCAACTGGAAGTTAGCTCAGAAGAAATTATCCTGAAAGAAGTAAGAGACAGAAGAAGATGGGAAATATAGGAGAAATTATGCAAAATAGAGGAAATACAGAGAGAAAATATTTATTGAGTATAATTAAAATCCTGGAAGAAACGAGAAAGAGAATATGTAAAAGTAATATTTGAAATGATAATGGCTAAGAATTTTCCAAAACAAATGAGAAATATTAAACCACAGATGCGTGAAGCAATATAAATAGTAAGTAGGATAAATAAGAAGAAAATTACACCTACACACAGTGTGGTGAAATTGCTAAAACCCAAAGATAAAGATAAATTCTTAAAAGTAGCTAGAGAAAAATGACAAAATACTTTCAAAAAGTAACAATAATATAAAATCTGACTTCTCAATAGAAAAAAAAAGCTGTATCTTCAAATTTCTGCAAAAAAATAATTGCAAATAAGAATTACATAACAAGTAAAATGAAACTGAATTAAAGACATGTATTCGTCCATAAAAAGCTGACTGGTGATTGGGTAATTTAGAAAGGAAAGATTGTTCCTCATGGCTGGGGAGGTCACAGGAAACTTACAATCAAGGCAAAAGGCAAAGGGGAAGGAAGGCACCTTCTTCACAAGGCAACAGGCAGGAGAATTAATTCAGGAGGAACTACCAAACACTGATAAAACCATCAGATCTTGTGAGAACTCACTCACTATCATGATAATAGCATAGGAAAAACTGCCCCCATGATTCAATTACCTCCGCCCTTTACATGTAGGGATTATGCAGATTATAACTCAAGATGAGATTTTGAGTACAGATCGACATAGCCAAACCATCTCAGACATGTTCACAAAGGTAAAAACTAAGATAATTTTCAACATTACTTCTTAACTAAAGGAAATATTAAAAGAAAAGAATGCTAAATATATGGACAAATCTGCTTATTGGCTAAAATATGAGTAATGCTACTGAGCTTTACTCAGAGAGAATTAAAATACTTGAAACCAAAGCATACAGGTTGGAAAGGAGAGCAAAGGTAAAAGAAAGCTTGTAGATCCTTGCATTTTGCAGAAAGATATGAAAGTCCTGATTTGCATTAGACATCAATAAATTGTGAAAATATGTAATATGTAAGATAACCACTAAAAAAGTAAGAAAGTACATATCACCAAGTAAATGAGATAAAATGCAATAATAAAAATGGTCAGTTCAAAAAGGAACATTTCTTTGTCTTTCACCATGTAAACAAAATGGAGATAAAACATTATGATCATCTCAAAAAACTTAGCAAAATACATTCATTTTTAGTGTCTATTTACGAAGATAAAAACCAAATCAAACTGGTGTCAGTCAAGGAAAATAACAGAGAGAGGCAAGTCTCAATCATTTTAGGAGGTTTCTTTGCTTAAATTAAGGTTGCTTGCCCAAGAGACAGGTCTATGCCTTTCTCCTAAGACGATTTTGAGGGCTTCAGTACTTAAAAGGGAAAGGATGGGATACTGATAAATACACAATTTTCATGTGAGAAGGGAGTAAGGGAAAATAGTCATTCATGCCTTTATCTGGCTCAGTGAATCTGCATTTTTACACAAGATAACATAGACAAAAGGGTAAAAGAAACAATCAATATGCATTTGACTGAAGTGGGCAGAGGGATGACTTTGAGTTCTGTGAAGATAAGCTATCAGTTTACACTGCCATGGTGAACTTTAACAGAAACGTTTTGGGTAAAGATTTTAGGGCCCACAAGGAATTTCCTTTTGGGCAAAACATGAGGGAGGTATATAGTTTTTCATGTTGGTGGCCATCTTATTTAGGAACCAAAATGGGAGGCAGGTTTGCATGACCCAGTTCCCAGCTTGCCTTTTTTCTTTTATTACCAGAAAGGGGTCCCAATCCAGACCCCAAGACAAGGTTCCTGGATCTCACACAAGAAAGAATTTGAGGCAAGTTCACAGAGTAAAGTGAAAGCAAGTTTATTAAGAAAGCAAAGGAATAAAAGAATGGCTACTCCTCAGACAGAGCAGCCCCAAGGGCTGCTGGTTGACCATTTTTATGGTTATTTCTTTATTATATGCCAAACAAGGGGTGGATTATTCATGAGCTTTTTGGGACAGGGGTGGGCAATTCCTGAAACTGAGGGTTTCTCCCCTTTTTAAACCATATAGGGTAAATTCCTGATATTGCCATGGCATTTGTAAACTGTCAAGGTGCTGGTGGGAGTGTCTTTTAGCATGCTAATGCATTATAATTAGCATATGATGAGCAGTGAGGACAACCAGAGGTTACCCTTGTGGCCATCTTGGTTTTGGGTTTTAGCCAGCTTCTTTTCTGCACCTGTTTTAGCAGAAAGGTCTTTATGACCTGTATCTTGTGCTGATTTCCTATTTCATTCTTTGACTTAGAATGCCTAGCCTCCTGGGAATGCAGCCCCTTATTTTATCCAGCCTCTATACAAGATAGAGTTGCTGTTGTTTAAAATTCTCTGATACTTTGGCTTTGTGAGTCTGGGGTTCCAAGATTTATTTTCTTTTCACACTGGAAATGGAACTTTTTAAAAGTTTTATTGAAGTAAAGTGAACATGCACATATTGAAAGCAGATGATTTTATAAGTTTCAACATGTACATACCCCCACAGTTCAGATAATATGCGTATCCATCATCACCAAGAAACTCCTTGAGTTCCTTTGTAATTCTTCTTTTCTGCCCCTTCCCAGAGCCACCCCTGGCCCTGTGAAATATTGTTTTGCTTTTGGTTATTATCATTTCATTTGCATTTTTTAGAAATTATGTAAATGGAATCATACAGACTGTACTATTTTTTGTCTGGAATGTTTCACTCAGCCTAATTATATGAGGGTCATTCATGTTTTATGTATCAACCGTTCATTCATTTTAACTGCTGAGTGGTATTCTGTTGTATGGGTATCCCATATTCATTTGTGTATTCACTTGTTGAGGCACCTTTAGATTGTTTACAGTTTGGGTGATTACAAATAAAACCGCTATGAACATTTGTGTGCAAGTCTTTGTAAAAAATATAGGCTTTTAGTTCTCTTGGATATATATCTAAGAGTAGAATGGGTAGGCCAAATGGTAAGTAATATTTAACTTTTAAAGAAATTGCCAAACTGGTTTTCTAAAGTAGTTCCACCATTTTACATTTTCACCAGCAGTGTGTGAGAATTCCATTTTATTCACATTTTTACCAACACTTTGTTATTTTAAGACTTTTTATTTTAGCCTTTCTAATAGATATGTAGTGGTTTTAATTTCCCTAATGACTAAAAATGTTAAAAAAATACCATATGCACTTATTTGCAACCATTTAAACTTCTTCAGTAAAATAACTTTAAATCTGTGCATATTTTAAAATTTGGGTTATGATATCTTATTACTGAGTTTTGAGAGATTTTAAAAATATATAGTCTGGGTACCATTCCTTTGTCAGATGTATGATGTGAAAATATTTTATATCAATCTGTGCTTGCCTTTTAATTTTCTTAATTGTATACTTTAAAGAGTAGAAATTTTTAATTTTGATGAAGTTTAAGTTATTTTTTTCTTTTAGATATTGTGTATTTGGTATCAAATCTAGGAAATTCTTGCTTAACACAAGATCACAAAGATTTTGTCTTATATTTTATCTTAAAACTTTTATGTTTTAGATTTTATCCTTAAGTCTATGATCCATTTGTAATTAATTATTGAATATGTTGTGAGGTATGGATCAAGTTTATATTTTGCACACGGATATCCAATTGTTCCAGCACCATCAGTTGAAAAGACTATCCTTCCTGCAGTGAATTGCCTTTTTACCTAAGCCTTTGTCAACACTGAGTTATCCGTATAGGTGTGGGTCTACTTCTAGATTCAGTATTGTTTTCCATTGATCTTTTTTCTCTCTTGATGCTAACACTGCATTGTTTTGATTATTGTAGCTCTATAATAAATCTGAATTTAGCCCTCCAAGCTTGTTCTTCTTTTTTGGAGTTGTTTTGGCCATTCTGAGTCTTGTATATTTCTCTGTTAAATTTCAAATCAGTTTGTCAATTTGTATGAAAAATTCAGTCAAATGCAGAAAAAGTATTTAAGTGGCTTCTTCACATATGTAATTAAAGTTACTGTACAAGTAATGAGTAAAAAAATCTATTATCTCATTCACCCTGTGGCTTTCATGCATTAATCTTATTCTGCACAAAATTCAAATGAGTGTTTCATCAAGTTTACAAATTACTAGAGTATAATAATAAGTGTTATTTATTGAGCAAATACTGTGTTCTGGGGGCTATACCAATCATTTTCTACATTATTTAATCTTCACAACAACCAGTGAGGAAAGTTCTATGATTCCTTTCTGTTAAACAGATTAAGACATTCAGACTCAGAAAGGTGACATAATTTGCCCAAGATCACCCACTCTTGATTTGATGCCAAATCTGGCTCATTGACTGTTAAGTTGCACCGCCTCTGGACCACTAGAGATTCTAATCAGATAATTATATTCATGTCTTATCTGCTCTTTGCTGGTCTATAAACCCCACAAAGACAGAAATACCAGTGCTCACAGAGCACCTTGAACATAATTATATGGTAGCCATCCAAAAGATTTTTTTGAAAGTGAGTGAATGCATGAATGAGTGAATGAATGGATGAGAAAAGAGGAAAATAAATGTTAACCAAGTTGAGGCATTTAGGATTTGGGTTTAGTGAATGGTGATGGATTTTTCTCTAAGCTTTTTTGTAGTGTTTTGTGATGACTTACAAAAAGTCAAAATATGGACTGCAAGGGAGTTAGTCAAAGAAGTTGCCCAAGTAGAAATGAAACCTGTCAGTACCAGTTAACACTCTGGCAAGCCCTGCAACCTAGTTATGACCACTCAACAAGTATTGTAGAATAAGCGTCTGCACAAGAAAACACAGTAATTTAGAAAATACTTTTTGCTAATTATAAATCTTACCTAACTAAATGTCACTATTTTATTTGAATGCCTTTAGAATTTAGAATACTAAAGAAACCTTGATTCTGGCTTTCAATTTCAACACAAAGAAATGGGGCCTCAAAGAGATGATGGCCCTATCTAATATTACACAGTTTGCTGTTAACAGAAATCCAAATACACTAATTCCCAGTCCAATACTCACTCCTTTACAACACATTGTCTCTGTGTATATCCAATCATAGATAATCTCACACATTTTATGACATGTGGACTAAAAAGGGATTTCCGCAGGCAGGATTAATGTCTTCCCAGTCTCTAGAGAGATGAATGGTAAAGTCAAATAAGCAGGGCTCTGGAAAGCTTCAAGAACAAGCTGAAAGCATGTTTTCCTCTTGTTAGCCATCCTGACAGTTTCAATGAATGCAAAATTTCAGTTAGTATTTGCAAGAGAAGCTGAGACTTTCTCTTTAGCCTGGATGGATTCTAATTTGGAATAGTCTTCTATGGCAAACTATTGCCATATTATTTGACTTTATTTTGCACAATATTTACAACTAGGTACCAGTAATATGAAATTATATTATTACCTTTAATTTTCCCTATGACCTTGAAAATTAGGTACAATTATCATTCTTGTTTAATAGATGAAGTTAAAAAAAAAAAGCTCGGAATGTGTAAGAATACACCTGAGGTGACACGACTAATAAGATACAGGGCCAGATATCAAATTCAGGTCCTGGTGATGTCAAAGTGTTTGATCTTGCCATGCAGTGCAAAAAGACTGATGGAGCAAAATGATGCATCCTAATCAGCACATACTATCACCAAGCTGATCAGTAAGTGTTCTGGTTTGCTAGACAGTAACAGCATCCTTTGTAGGACAAATCTACGGTTAGAAAATCACTCCTTCATAGATAGGGGAGGGATATAAAACCAGATGAAAGAGAGTCAGAAAAAAATATATAATTAAAAATAATCGATAACTTGTACAATAACTTTACAAAGTACATTCTTGTTTAATTCTTATGACAGTACTAAGAAGTGTACACTATGATCATTGTAATTAAACGATAAGCAATAGGAGGCTTTTAGACTTAAGTGACTTACTCAAAGTCACACAGCTAGGAAATAGTCTTATTTCCAAGCCAACTTTCTTAACCTGGAGGTTAAAAATCACCTTAAAATGGAAAGGAACAGAGAAACAAAATAAAGTTCCAGGTAATTGGACATCTAACAGGGTAAAGTGAACACGATGTTAAAATTTGCAGTTTTTACTTAAAGAGGAATCATTATTGTTAAAGACTAGTTTCAGTAAAGTACTTTAAAGCATCTTCTACAGTTCTATAAAGCTAAAGTTGGAATTTTTTCCTTGTTGTGAGACTAATATGTCAGTCTCCAGTTATAAGAAATTACATTGTTTGCCTCTATGCAAAACAGTTTGTTTAGCATGAAATTTAGCAGTACGATTGTGTTTACTACTGACAATTAGAAAACCAATTGTTATGTAATTCACCACAAATGATAATGGAACATGAAAAATGTATATCCATTATTTAGTCTCTAGCTCAAAATAAGGTTAATAACAAGAGAAAGATACAAGCCATGATGAATCTCATTTTCTGACCCGCATAGTAACTTGGGGGCTTTCAATCCCATCCCTGCCGTATCCCTTTTGAGTTCATGAGCTGCCTAAAAAGCCTTTGTTTAAAGAAAGCAGCCTCATGGGTCACTAAGTATATTCAGCTAAGATCATGAGTGCCTGCTATGCACCTCGGCCTCTCTTCCCAAATTAAACATCTCACCATGAAAAATCTAGGAACTTAGGAGATACCTTCAGACACAAGGACTTTAAAAGAGACAGATAAGATTTGATTCCATCCCGACGACTTAGTTGTTTATGACATTAGAGCATATAGTAAGAACTTCAGGTCATTCCTTGGTATCCATTCTCACCTTTTTCTACAAAAATAGAAATTTTAGTTTGGCATATTGCCACCCAGAATATGGACAATGTATTATTCCTAGCTTTCTTTGCAACTAATTCCTTTGTATATCCTGTATGTCTAACTCTGCCCAGTTTAAATGAAAACGTCTTACAATCAATTTTTCATAACTTTCTGAAGAGTACATCTTCCGGGTGTACTCTTTGCCCCTTGTTACTCATCCTTTCCTCAGTCCTGTTGCCTAAAACACAGATCCCTTCAGAGAAAATGAGGCTAATGGTCCTAAGCAGTAGATGTCAGAATGGTGAGCTGGTAAAAGCCTTGGCCTCTGTGGACTTGGAACAGAGCCACACTCTGCCATCCAAATCCTGGACTAACATCTCTGCATATTTACATAACAGAGAAATAAGCTTCCAAATTACTTGTTATTTTAAGGTTTTCTTCTATTTGCATTCAAACCTAATCTGAACTCATGTAGTCAAGTTATATAAAATAACAATAATAGTATGCATATAGCTCGGAGGTTTATTTTGAGGATTACGTGAAAAAATGCATGCAAATGCAAACCCTGGATAATAAGAATTAAATGTTAATCATTATTAATATTATAATTGTATTTCTTGCCTATTGAAGACAATTTTCTTGTCAGGCCTTGTCCAGAAATTATGATTTTTGAGGCACTTCCTCAGACTAAGACATTATTAGAAAAGATATAAATGGTCTTACCGAATTGCTGTGGTCTTCATAGCCAAGGCTATTTCTTTCTCCAGACTGAGAGAATTTTGTATAAAGAATAAAGGATTATGGTTACACTGCCCAGAAATTAGACTCAGGTTTTACTTTCCAACTCATCTTTCCTTTATCTATTATCAGTCATTAAGTGCTCTTGTCAATTAGAATATTATTGTATGATACTGTTCAGTTTTCAAGAACGCAGTCTGTTTTAAATTATGTTTAAATAAATTATACTTTAGAATTGTCACTTCCTGGCACCTTAAAGTTGTTAGCAAATTATCTCCAAATCCAGACATAAAATGGATTATTTCTGGGAAGAGTTCTAAATAAGTTTATGTTGATTCTCTCCTCTTTGTTACTAAATAATTTAGAATATAACTTTTCTCTCTACTCATCACAGAGGTATAATAAACTCATCACAGAGATTCAGCAAAATGAGTAGTGCTGAATCATGGGAGAGAGAAATTGCTGAGAATTGCACAAGCCAAGGAAATTGTCACCAAAGGGGTAGAACTTGATAGAAGAGTAGGATTTAGATTTAAAAAAAGAAAACTGGAGTGTTATAGTTAAGTTTGTACATACATTATAGTATGTACAAACAGACAGGGACAGGAACAGAGAGTAGGCCAACCTCTCTGAAGCAATGTTTATATAGAAAAGCAGTCTCGAGTGTCAAAAAGGTACACTGAGATTGGAACGTAAGAGGCCTAAAATGCTAAGTGAAGCAATTTGGACTTTAGAGTTAGTAGACAGCAACGATGGATTATGAATGAGCAAAATGATGGACTAACTTGTGGCAGTAAACTGGATGAATTTGAAGAGAATGACTTAGGAGACTTAAAAAAAAGCTTTATTTGATATAATTCACATAACATAAAATTCACCAATTTAAGGTGTAAGTTTGATGATTTTTCGTATATTCACATATTGTGCAACCATCAACACAATCTAAATTTAGAATATTTTTGTTTCTTCCTAAAATAAATCTTGTACTCATTAGCAGCCAATCTCATTTTTCCCTGCCTTATCAGCCATTGCAACCAATAATCAAGAGACTTAATATCTCTATAAATTTGCATATTCTGGACATGTCATATAAATGGAATCACATGACATACAGTCTTTTATGACTGGCTTCTTTCCAGTCATAATGTTTCTGAGAGTCATCCATGTAGCATGTATCAATACTCTATTTCTTTTTATTTCCTGATAATAACCCATAACATGCATATACCACATTTTATTATCTATTCATCACTTGGTTGACATTTTAAGCTGATTCCACTTTTAGACAATTATAAATAATGCTGCCATGAATATTTTTGCACAAGTTTTTGTATGGACATATGTTTTTATTTCTTTTGAATATATACATAGGATATTGCTGGGTCATATCATAACTTCCTTTAACATTTTGAGGAACGGTCTAACTGTTCCAAAGTAACTACACCACCTTGCATTTCTACCAGCAAAACATGAGGGTTTTAGTTTCTCCACATCCTTGAAAACACCTGCAATCGTCTGCTTTTCTGAAGATAGCCATCTTCGCAGGTAGGCGTGAAGTGATAGCTCATTGCATTTCCCTAATGACAAACAATGTTGAGCATCCATTCATGTGCTGTTGTCCCTCTGTACATCTTCTTTGGAGAAATTTCTATTCAGATCATTTTGTTGTATTTTTATAACTGAATTATAAGAGTTATTTACTTAGTTATGTATTCTAGATGTAGGTCCCTTATTAGATATCTGATTTGCAAATATTTACTCTCATTCTGTGGATTGTATTTTTACTTTCTTGAAGTAAAAAGTAAAATTTCAACTATTTTTTCTTTTGTTGCTTTTGCTTTTACTGTCTATCTCAAGTACCTATGCTTACCTTTCTTCTAGGAGTTTTATAATTTTGGCTCTTACATTTAGGTCTATAATCGTTTTTGAGTTAACTTCGTTACATACATGGTGTAAGGTAGGGATACAACTTTCTATTTTTACATGTGGATATCCAGTTGCCCTATCATCATTTGTTAAAATAGTAGACTTGCACCCACAATCCAAGTGTAATAATAAGGCCCTGACAATAGTAATGGGAACCACTAGGAAAGCTTTATAAAGAATAAAGATTACTAGTCAGGCAGTGGAGGCAGGAGATGGGTATAGCTCAGTAACTAGTTGAATAATGTGACCACCATTAACATGAATGGGAAAGTCAAAGGAGGAAGAATTTTTTAGAAAAAGATGAGCTCTATTTTGGACAAATGAGTTCACATTGTCCAAGTGGAAATGTACAGAACATCTGAGAAGATGCCAAATGGTGATGTAATGCTGAGAGTATCCTTCATGGAGATGCTAATTAAGTACTTTTCCAGCACTTTGGGAGGCCGAGGCGGGTGGATCACGAGGTCAAGAGATCGAGACCATCCTGGTCAACATGGTGAAACCCCATCTCTAATAAAAATACAAAAAATTAGCTGGACATGGTGGCACCTGCCTGTAATCCCAGCTACTCAGGAGGCTGAGGCAGGAGAATTGCCTGAACCCAGGAGGCAGAGGTTGCGGTGAGCTGAGATCGTGCCATTGCACTCCAGCCTGGGTAACAAGAGCGAAACTCCGTCTCAAAAAAAAAAAAAAAAGTACTTTTCCAGAGGAAAATCTCAGAGATTAGACAACACCAAGAGTAATAATTTCATTAAGAGAAAAAGAAGAGGTAGAATAAAATACATTTTTAAGTAATGTATTATATAATTTACCCATTCACTCCTTCAACAAATGTTTGTGGTACCCTAACATGCACCACAAACGATATCAAGCACTCAGTGGCAAAGGAAATTACAATTGGCATGGTCCTTGTCTTCATGACACTTTCCATCTAGAGCAGCAAGACAGACAATTCACTAAACAACTGTAGTACAATGACAAATGCGTGATGAAGAAAGACCAACATGCAACAGAAAGCACTCACCCTAGTCCAAGCATGTCTTTAAAAGTGTTAGGTGAATTTTTGCCTAACCCAAAACTTAAAGATTGAACAGAAAAAAAGCCAAAGAAAGAAGCCGGAGGTGGGAGGAAGCATTCCAGGTAGAGGAAATAGAACATGTAAAGAATGGAACATAAGAGAATGTTGCTCATTGGAAAAACTGCTGAAACATGTCTGTCCTGGCCAGAGACCCAACCCCGGGAAACAGGTGGTAGGAGGTGAGGTGGAACAGACAAGCAGCTAAATCATGAACGGCCTGATCAGCTGTCCTCACGCCTCTGGAACTTTCTCTCTCCCTTCATCAGAAAGTTCTATCACTCAGCTTGTATCTTTTCTCACTCACTGGAACCAGTGCTCAGCTTCGTCCTTAGGCTCTGCCTCCTTTAACACCTGGACACCTACCCTTGGACATGTTTCTCTGCTTGGGTCACTGTCCTCACCTACTCCATTTGTTCCCCTGCTAATGCTGAAGAGTAGCATGAGAACCGTTACTAGAGCTGGACTAATTCAGCCACTGCAGGGGCTGGCCAGCTCCCCATAGCAGCTTACCTGTTGCAGTGCTGTATCTGTAACCACTCCTGGAGCTTCCTCAGCTTCTCCTGAAATGTTGATCCCACTGCACCACAAACCCTTTCTCTCTGTCCTGGCAGAGGCATCCACCTTTCTTTGTCCTGCATTGGATATAGTTCTAAAGGACAGAGTTGCACAGGGAAAAGAGCTTCCATTTTGAATCAGACAAGGCTGAATTCTAATACCAACTTTGCCACCCGTTGGCTATGTGGACATGCATGACTGACTTAATCTGTCTTGGTTTCCTTACTTGCAAAATCAGGGTAATGTTTACTGAGGAGTTAGCATTTTACATGAGAGAGATGTGCAAAGGGCATGGCATGTAGTAGGTATTTAATTAATATTGGTTTGCTTTCATTCTGTACATGGCAAAGTTTCCCTTCTATGCCTCATATTCCTGCCTGGGTTCTCCAGTGATTCCTCTCCCCAGGACTTGGATCCCTAAATTACCTACCATTCATATTTCACTCCCTATTGTGTCTTGCCCTTTAACCACATGCACACAAGCTTCTCCAGTCTTGAAAATATCTCAGCCTAACGCCCACCTCCTTTTCTCTTTTCTTTCTCTCTCTGCGTCTATCTCTCTCTCTCTCCCTCTTCTCTCCTATTTACCTCTTTCTTCTTTATCTTTGTGTCTATCTCTCTCTCTCTCCCTTTTCCTTCCTAATCTTCTCTCTCTCTCTCTCTCTGCCCTCCTCCTCTGTCACATTTCCCAGCTTTTCAAATGAATTTTCTACACTCACTGCCTCTATTTCCTCACCACCACCTTTTCATTTCTAACCATCAAGTGTTTACTCCTTTTCCTGTTCTGAAACCTTTCTTTGGGAAGTCATAAGAACATACTTACTGCCAAAAACAGATGACTTTTTGTCTTGGTATCACACACACACCACACACAAACACAAATACATACACACACATTACAAGATATGCCTTGACATGAAGACAAATCACTGGGAACAAAATCCTCTGTTTGGTTTAATATCTCACTAAGCAGTTGTTGTCTACTCTCAGGATATACATGTGTTTCATGTCCAGTTTAATGAGCTGATTCAGAGATCAGAGATCTTGGGCTGCCTGTAAGAAAAATGGTCCAGCCCTTGATAGGAGGACTGATAGAAAATTCTACAAATGAGTAATAATTATAGAGCATGAATCAAAACAAATGCAAACCAAACAAAAATACCAAGTGAAATAAAATTTGCCTTGGACACATGATTTAAGAAAGAGAATGAAGGCCAGGCATGGTGGCTCATGCCTGTAATCCAAGCACTTTGGGAAGCCGAGGCGGGTGGATCACGAGGTCAAGAGATCGAGACCATCCTGGTCAACATGGTGAAACCCCATCTCTAATAAAAATACAAAAAATTAGCTGGGCACGGTGGTGCCTGCCTGTAATCCCAGCTACTCCGTAGGCTGAGGCGGGAGAATTGCCTGAACCCAGGAGGCGGAGGTTGCGGTGAGCTGAGCAGCCTGGGTAACAAGAGCGAAACTCCGTCTCGAAAAAAAAAAAAGAAAGAGAATGAAATAGGTGGTCGATTTAAAAGTTGAAATTGAAACATAAAGGTTCTTGACAAAGAAAGTTCAAGTTAGAAATGTCAGATTTCAGCATTATACTTTAAATTTATTTTTATGTAAAAATAATTCAAGTTGAGTTATTTGTTTTGAAAACCTGCTTCCTGCCTTCACATTCTATTTTATCTGGGAAATATATGTAAAAATAACTCATTGCTGCTTGCATAGAAGAGGCTATGGACTTCATGGGGATGGAGCCCCTAATGTCCTCTATGTTTGAAGCAGAGGATAATGGATTTCTGTACTGTGCCTTATGGAAAGGGAAAGAGGCCTGGGGGAAAGGGGAGGTTCAGGGAAAGGAAGAAGGAGGCAGAAAGAGGTGCAGTGTGGAGGAGACAGATGGCGCTGGGTGGGTTCCGAGTGAGTGAACTAGAGGTAAACTACTCTTGTCACATCCTGCTGGACACTTAGACAGTGGCTTCAGAATCAGTTACCACCACCCCTCAAAGTTCTCATTAGCTGGGTAATGTCAAGTGAGGAGTCTGGGGCCTTCCTGCTGATGCCCAGGGGAAGACTTAGAATGAGCTAAGACATACTCTGGGTTCAGGCTACCAGACTGGGAGAAAGGGAGAGGTCAGAGGTGCCAACATTTAAATCCAAGTGGAAGTAGACACAGCAAGCAGACAGTGAGATCAGCAAAGGTTGTAAATCCAAAATTAAGAACATGAGCAGGGAAGTGAGAGAATTTAAGCTGTGGTCAGCATTAGGAAGAGCCATGAAATTTGTTTAGAAGAGCAATGGAATAAAGTAGAGAAAGCAAGAAACTGGGAATCTGAAGACCTAGCTTTCAACCTAGACTCTACCATGGGCTACATGCTTGATCTTGGAGAAGTCACTTAGTTAAGCCTCTCTCTTTCTGTCTCTCTCTCTCCCTCTCTCTCTCTCTATTAAGTTTGTAACTTCTCCAAGCCAGGAAGTCTTCATCTATAAAATAGATGAAATAGAATCTTTCCCATTAGAATGTTTTAATAATTAAATGGGACAACCCACAGATAGTCTCTAGCATGGAGTAAGCATTCAATAAGCATTGATTGTTATTCCTGTTGTCGCTCATCTGATTTTGTCTATCTCATAGAGATTCTGTGCAGTCCAGTCAGATGAGATAATATGTATAAGCTGGGACTTGGCTCCACTGGTGATATCTCGCCTTTATAGAAGTTTATCTTAGCCACCTGATCTGATCACACTCATCCCTCATTTGATGTCTGAGGAAACATCAATCTGAAACCCATGACAAGCTGCTGGCAGCCCAACATTGATGTCACTCCAGTGAATTTTCTAAAAAGGGAAGGTGGTGCGCATTCCAAGAAAGAAAAAAATTGACGGAAACACTGGGGGTCATCGGGCTACCTCAGCTGGACACTAGTAACATATCCTCCCAGTTGTCCTGTTAAAACCAAACCCAGTGTGGCCAAGAGTAAAGTCTGCCAGGTTCAAGTATGAACAAAATACAATATACAAATTCATACATGCAGAAGGGAAAAGGATGAAAAGAATTAAACCCTAACTTTGGTAATGATTATATATGCCTTAGGGAAAACCTTTTATTTTACTCTTTATATTTTTTTGATTTCCAAATGTCCTTCAATGCACTGGTGTTAGTAAGATAATCAGAAAAAAAAGTCATAAAAGACAAAACTTAAAGGCTGACTCTGATGACACAAAGAGAAGAGACATGTTTCTGTACCATTTGGGAAAAGTAGGAATGAGGAAATTTGAAGCTGTACCCAAAGTAGTTTTTTCATTGTTGCATCTTTTCTCTCTGTTTCTACAGTCACTTACCTTCCTGTTCTGGATTTGTATCACTAGATTATTTTAAACTATCTTGCAATTTATTTCCTTACTTCCAGGCTTTACTCAACACTGCCTCTCCCACACAGAAACAACACATCCTGCTGCAAACACCGTCTCTGCTGTCAACCTCCTCTTCAGTCACTTATAATGACGTCCTGTCACATCAGATTTCACTCAGAAGTTGTCTAGTATTCAGTGGCTTTTCTTAACTCTTCCTTTGCTATATTTTCTTCTCCACTACAACTTCTCACTAAAACTTGATGAGGCCTCTGTGTTTCAGCGATTCTCAAAGTGCAGTCTCTGGATCAGCAGTTTCAGTATCACTTGGGAACTTGTTAGAAATACCCAGGCTTGGGCGCCACCCTAGACCTACTCAATGAGAAACTCTATGTTTTACCATCCAGGTGTTTCTGGTGCACATGAATGTTTGAGAAGCGCTGAGCTAAACCAAACTGCTGAATTTCGGTTTGTTTGTTCAATTACACCTGGTTGCCTTTATTCATGGTTTGGAGGCTTGTAATGTGTCCACCTGGGTAGGATTAACTATATTTCCCAGAATTTCCTGACCTGTAGGTTTCTGGTTAGGTTGAGCCATGAGAGCTTGTAGTACAAGATTGGGAGGGTGGAAATGCCACAGTGGGCATATATTTTGAAGCTCACATGTGGTGTCACTTCCTGCTGACTTGAGTCCTGGGTGTGGAGCAGCAGCTGGTTGTCCTGCTGTTCTACACTCCTCTGAACTCTCCTTTACCTTCTCTGACTCCTAGGCCAGGCAGACATGCAGCTTTATAATAGGCCCCAACTTCTCCTGTGGATATTCAAGGTCAGAGGCAGTGAGAACCACAAGCTCAGTTTATAAGTCCCAACTTGTATTTGTTCTCCCTACTTTATAACCATATTTTCTTCCCCACTGAAAGTCCCATGGACTCCAATCTCCACATCAGATGCAAAGACAATAGCTTTACAGCCTGATCTGCAAGTGAGGAAGATGTCTACTCCTGTACACAAAAAGTGAAGGGCAGAGGCATAGGGAGTGGTTCTCTTGCTCCCCACCACAGGCCTCTGCCCCCATTTATTCCCCAATTTCTCCACATTATTGCATGCTCACGGAAACTCAGCTCAAATCCAAGTTCCAGGAAGCCTTCCAGATGAACCCTATTCCAATTCTGTTCTGTCTTTTCTAATTCTGAAAGGCATGCTGCCCTCCTTTGCATTCTGTCTGGTAATTATTCTCAAGCTGTTTCACATATCTTTGTTTGTCTCCATATCTAGATTATGAGCAACTTTTGGCTATATTCTATTCATTACATTTTGTAATGAGCAACCTTCGCTTCCCAGGCTTCACATTCTTCCTGGACTTTCTCCTTCACTCCCAATGTCTCATATCAAGGCTGATGACTTTCAAACATTTATCTTCTATACTAATCTTTTCCCCAAATTTCAAGACACAAATCCAGTTGCCTGCCAGTCATCTACATATAGATGTCCCTCAGGAACCTTATTTTCATCAATATGTCCAAATCTAAGCTTGTCAGTAGCCAATCTCAGCATTCCTGTGTTTCCAACTCAGGAGAACTGCACATCCATTCATCCAGCTGACCAAATCCAAGATATGACCTGAGTGTTATCCTGAAGGCCTCACTCTTCTTTTATCCCTAAACCCAATCCTATTACTAAATCATCTAGATTATTCTCCTTGGACCTATTCACCTTTTCCCTTATATCACATACGATATGCATAATGGCTAAAACCATGGACTGAAGAGAAAGATTCAGGTGGACTTAAATTCCAGTTTTACTGGTTACTGCTTACCAAGCCTCAGTTTCTTTATCTGTAAAATGGGAAAATAATAATACCTATCTCAAATGATTATTGTGTCTATAAATACAGACAATTTGCAGGAAGCCATATATAGTCCCCGTCACATGGCAAATAATAAATGTTAGCCATCATGATTCTTTCTGCTATTACTCTAAGCCAGACTACTCTCTCTTTCCTTGATCATATCATAACTTCCTAATTGGTCTCCTTGCTCTGAAACTTCCTCTTCTCTCTGAACTACAAATGTAGACTCTAATAAAATGTCATAAGCATTCTCTGAAATACCATTAATTGTTCCTTTAAATACCACATATATTTTAGAATGGTATTTTAAGTATATGAATGTTTTAGATGGGATAAACCTGATTAACAAATTGCCAAGCACTAGTGAATTTGACATGAGGCCCAAATTCCACCCTCTGGAATTTGAAGTCTAAGAGCCACCAATACACACAGACTTCCAGGAATATCCTTGAGGATCCTCCTAATTCCATAAGGTAATTATGCAGTACTGCTACTAAGTTATAAAACAGGTCCATTTTTCTGAGGCAGCCTATGGATGTCTGTGACTTTTCTGCTTTTCTCGATCACCCAGACTGAAATGTCCTAAGGATTGCATCAGGAAGATTCACCATATTCTTGTGAAAAGATATGCCTTCCCATAGCAATAAATGACTGTGACGGAGACAGACAGACTTAACAGCTGCACAGCAGATGGCTCTCTGTTGTGTTTTAGGTGACTGCTTCTATCAAATATTATAAAATTGGATGAAATCCTGCCAATTTCCTCTCACAATTATAGAAGTGTGGAGTGAGGAAATAAAAAGATTTAGTATTCATTAGAGTGAACATCCTTAATAAAGTCTTCACTTTTCATTTTTAAAAAAAGCTCCATGTTTTCTTATAGCACCATAACACTTAATTTGTACCTCTAATGATCTCTGTCCTGAATTAAAATGATTTATATACGTTGCTTACGTTTCCCACTAGACTGCGAGCAACTTGAAGGCAATTCTATGTCTGATCCATCTTTGTATTCCAGCACCTAGCACACTTTTTTATCCTACAGTATGTGCTCGGTGAATACTGAATTAACAAACAACCAGATGAATAAATATGCCATTACAATTTTCATAATTAAATCATACTTTATAATGAAGTGGAGCAAGTCACTATTTAGAGGTAGTCTGTGGAAAATTGTTATGTATAATGCCAAATCTCCTCATTGTTTATCATATATTTCATATATTAAGTTTACTTAATATAATACAATCAAAAATGCACAGATTGAGCATCTGTTACCTTTCATTGATTGCTAAGGTACTGAGATACAAAGAATAATGACACATGGTCCCTCTGACAAATTTTATTTTCTTCTCTTTCATTTGTTTGTTTTTTTGTGACAGAATCTTGCTCTGTTACCTGGGCTGGAGTACAGTGGTTTGATCATGGCTCACTGCAGCTTCCAACCCTTGGGCTCAAGCAATCCTTCTGCCTCAGTCTGCCATGTAGCTGGGACTACAAGTACACACCATAAAACCTGGCTATTTTTTTCTTTTTATAGAGATGGAGTCTTGCTATGTTGCCCAGACTGGTCTTGAACCCTTGGCCTCAAGCAGTCCTCTCGCCTTGGCCTCCCAAAGTGCTGGGCTTACAGGCATGAGTTACTGCACCCTGCCTGCCTTTTATAACATGGTTTACTGACACTCTTCCCATGGAGTGGCAGGGTCCATGTGCCCAGCCCCTACCCATGTGCAAATATGAGCAAGAGTTTGTGGCTATTCTATAGAACATGCTATGTGACTTTTAAGGCTAGATTACATAAGGATTCAGCTTCTGCCTGGCTCTCTCAATCAGGACATTCCCCCACTTGAGAGCCAGCTGCCATGCTGTGAGACAGCCTGGTCACACGGAGAGTGAAGAGGTCACAGTAGAGGTCCATATGAAGAGGAGCTAAGGCCCTCAGGGAAAGGAGAGGCACAACCACCAGATAGCTAAGTGAATAGGCCTTTATATCAGGACTTCTATACCTTGGCATGATTGACACTCTGGGAGGGGCAATTCTTTGGGTGGGGGGTGTGGTGGCAGAGTGGTGGGGGTCACTATGCATTACAGGACATTTAGCAGTATCCCTCGCCTTTACTTAGCAGATGTCAGTAGCATCCTTCCCCCAAACTGTGACAACCAAAAATTATTCCAGACATTGCCAAATATTCCCTGGAGAGGAGGCAAAAATCACACCCACTTGAGATCCACTCTAGCTTTAGATGATTCCAGCACAAATCCTTGAGCTGCCACAGCTAAGCTGAAGTGGACAACAAGCAAGCTATCTCTACTGAGAATTTCAAAGCTGAATAGATACCGTTGTTTTTATAAGTCATTAAGATGGTTTGTAGCAAAACATTACATAATAAGATGTGTTCCTGAACTTCAAGAGATGGTTTTTCCCTTTCAGCGTAGAAAGGAACTATATAACCAAATAATCACCATTCTACATCAGACTCTTATAAAAACTACTATAAACTTTTACTTGTGAGGCACACCCTGAATATATGTGTGTGTAAAATTATGTGTATGGACGTAGAGAGACAGCACTCTGATATTGAAGTCCTGGTCTGTGGTCATACTGAGCTATTAGAGCGTGCATGTTAACCTAATTTTAGTATATGTAATTATATTGTCTTCCTAATTTGCTCATGCACTTTCAACTGGAAGTGGTCAACACCGGATTCTTAAATAACTCCACATCATTAAGGTCGCCTACAGTAACACGCAGCTTGTTTTCCTGTAAGCTACATTAGATGACTCAGTCCCAGAGTATTTGGAACAATTGTGAGATAATGTTCTGAATAGAGCTGTGGCAGGGTCATGTTTGGTCTGCATGGCACTTATAATTTATCTTCATACATCAGAGAAAAAGTCTAGATACAAAAATGTGAATATGCAGTAGCTCAAATAGAACACACATGCTAAATCCCGAAATCTAGATTTTTTTAAGGATTTAAAATTAAGATAAGACATGCTGTGTACCTAGAATTTATTTTATTACATAATTTACAATGAATAAATCTCCTCAAGGATGGAAGCTACCTCTTCTTTATAATAATGGATATGACAATGATGCGTACTCTTGGGCCCTGTGCAGTGTATGCTGTGCAGTTAACTCACAGCAGTTCAGCAACTGCAGCTCAAAGAGGTTAAATGGCTTGTCCATAGAGCTGGTGTGATTTGAAGTCTTATCTCTCTGACTCCTAAACTTGTTGTCTTTCCACAGCACCAACTCCCTTTATCTCTGTATACTCATTATTCAACACAGTACACAGTAGATAGGCAGATAGTCAAATGAGTTTGTAGTTATTGATTACAAATAGCTTTGAATCACAAATCGCAAACTGTTAATCACAAATTAACAGTTCTGGATGGAAAGGAAACAATAGAGTTTATTAAGTTTATCACGATGATGGTCAATCCGTGTTTGTTGATTGCCACACAATAGATGAGTTACTAAATAAGCAATTATTCTAGGTGCTAAGCCAACTGAATTGGCTTAACTCTGTGCCGTATGGCTGATTGCCTAGCAATCAGCCATTGAATGACAAAACCCATCTCCTATGTAGATGCAGCCTTAAAATGGCCAACTGTACCAAGTCATTATTTTCCTTTTTATGAAGGCAATGTTGTTTCAGGAAGGGGAAATAGAAGTCAGCATAAGATCTTTCTCATAAGGAAAGTGATAAACTAGTTGAGAGAGGCAGGCTGAATCTGATGAATCTACTCACAGAATATGCTGATGTATAAGGCTGATTTAAAAACAATCCCACTTGAATTGTGGATTGTTATTAACACAGGATGATACCCACAAAAGGCAAATGAATGAATGAATAGATAAATACATAAATAATATATAAATAGATAATGAAAATGGTAGCCTAAACTAGTCATAGGTATTATCAACTGACATCCAATGATATAATTGCAAAATGAACTTGTCAGGAGAATATGTACACATGGGCCAATTGTACACAATAACTATTAGTATTTCAAATTGGTTCATGATAACTGGTTGTTTAAATTGAACCTTCTTTTTCCTCTGAACTGCTTTATGCTTCACATAAATTGTTATAAACTTTAGTTTCAGACTTAAGAACCATAGTATGGATAGATGGATGACAGAGAGAGAGAGAAATGCTAACCTGAAGAAGTGCTTGTACAGACACCCTCTCAATTTTCCATACTCTTAGGCTTTTCCTGGTACTTTATGGCCCTGATTACATAGTTCGGAGCTACACAAACCAGACTCTTTTCACCCTAGCAGGAAGCAGCAGCTAGATTTCTTCTCTCTTCTTGAATAGTAAAAGGTGAAGAAAAGAGACAGGCTCAACAGTTCTCAACAGTGGGTGGAATAGCCCTCTTGGGGCTGTTTGGAAGTATATGAGGGTGCTGGAGTTGCTACAACGGTAGGAAACACCAATGGCACTGAAAGAATGACCACCAGGAAGGAAAACATTCCGCAACATATGTCACAGCTTTCCAAATGGAAGAATTTTCCTGTACAAAATGACAACAGCATTGAGAAATGTTAGCTAATTCCCTTTCAGAACATCACAAGCCACTTGTTTAATATCGTCAAGGAAAACTAAACTTCAGCCATGATACAAAGAATATGCCAGAATTTGGCTGAAAAACATTCCCTAATTGGAAGCAAAGAAGATTCTTTATGGCAAAAAAAAAAAAAAAAAGAGAGAGAGAGAGAAATGAAAAGTTCTTATTGTTATTCCAACAATAACCTCTAAACTCTTCTCAGCATTAGGAACAGCACCTCTGAGTACCTGCAGCCTTCAGAAATTTCAAAAGAAACAAACACTAAGATTCTATTTTATCCAAGAACCATCCCTGCTCAGACAATAAGCATGACTGAGCACACAGTCAATTAACAAAGGAATTCAGATAGGTTGCAGGGTGCAAAGTTCACTTGAAGCTGCTGCAAAATGTCCCTTTCCTTCTACCTTCAGTCTTGGGGGAGACTGTGGTTCTTGCACATTTCTGGAAAACAATTAATGCTGTTCACTGTGCAGGTGGGCTGAGGATTTTAGCAGATGGCAACAGGATGGCTGTAAAAGAGAAAAGAGTTCTTGCAGATGGTATACTTACTCCTTTCTGTGTTTTTATCTTCTGGGAGGGGAAAGGGAGGGAAATAGTTGCAAGACAATGCAAGAATGCTGCAAATGTCCAAAGTATTTATTCTCATACACTCTCTGAAATCATCACATTGTTACCTTTTGTCAACATATCGCAGAAGAGAAATAAAGCAGGAAATGGAGACAGAATAGGAAGAAAAATCCTTCAACATCTACAGCTTTAAATTCACCATCCTCTAGAGTTACTTGTTGTGGACTTGAAGCTTGTTAATGCAATACATTTCCCCATATTTTTCTTCTCCAAGTGAAATAAGCTAATTACTCTAACTTTTTCTCATAGGCCATTTTTTTTCTCAGCACTGTGCAATTATTTTTGGTGCTTGACTTCCAGCTATATACATTCTGCTCATCCTGTGATTCTGAGATACTACAAGTTGGTCACAATATTCTGAAAATGGCTTGCTAGGTAGCAGCTGCCTTCACTAGTGATCTCCTGTTCGATGACAACACCGTATCTCTTGGCAGTCTTATCCAAAAAAAGAAGGAAGTTAATAAAAACACTCTCATGTAGGTAGCTTCTGACACAGCGTAGGCACAGGCTTTTCACCATAATGAGCAGCCACGATCATTAATTGAGCCACAGATCTGTGAGTCTTCCAATCTTATTTCCTCAGCTCTTACTGACATTGAAAAGATGGCAAGGACAAGTTCTCTGCGAAATATCGTCTCCCACCGGTCCAGTCCTGGAAAGTCAGTCCTCAATGACTGATACCTGCTGCCTTTTCCTATGCTGGCTTTGGGTGAGTGTCTTCGGAGCATTTCCTCTGTCTCTGTACTTTGACATTAGAAAGGGTAGTAAATGATACAGGTCTATGAGTAAAGTTAATGCCCTTTAATTATTAGTCAGATGATTCAGTCACATTTTCACTTGTCTATCATCAATTTCATAAATATATGAGACCCTACTGTGAGTCAATCTTGGGATGGTTACTAGTTACAAGGCAAATAGATCAAGTTGTGACCATAAAGGAGCTCAAGCGGAAGAAGATAGATAAGTCAATAATTACATGATAAGTTGGTGAAGTGATAGATATTTTAATTAGCTTGATTAAATTTTTCTATAATCTATACATAGATCAAAACATCACATTATACCTTATAAATATATATCATTATCATTTGTCACTTAAAAATAAATTTTAGAAAAGGTAGTATAATGCAATATAATAAGTATGTTATTTTAAAAATGTATAAGGTCTTGGCCGGGCGCGGTGGCTCATGCCTGTAATCCTAGCACTTTGGGTGGCCGAGGTGGGTGGATCACCTGACGTCAGGAGTTCAAGACCAGGCTGGCCATCATGGTGAAACCCCATCTTAAAAAAAAAAATGTATAAGGTCTTGTGAGACCACTATTTCATCCTGGAGAGTTAGGATCAGAAAAGCTCATAGAGTAGGTAACTGTTAAACAGAGTCGTGAAGAATAATTAGGAATGATCCCAACAGGGATCCAAAAATAGGAAGAGCAAACCATGAAGAGGATGGAGCCCCTGAAAACCACAGGAATATAAGAGAGCACTCCAGAAGCACCAGGTAGGTAGGAAATCTGTCGATACAGGTGCAGTATGGCAGGAATAAAGCTGAAGAAAGAGAGAAAGGCTGAAAGTTAGGACTAAATTAGGAGCTAATTGAGAGCCAGCACAGAAACTACCACCCAAGTCTAATTCACTCAGTGGCCTTAGTTTAGAAAACTTGGATGCAGAATGGGGCACTATAGTGCGATGAAGCTAACTTTACCTTCCTCACAATCTAGCTGTGGGTCTCCCTGCATTATAGTGAGATAGTATGATAAGGGCTGCTTGTGTGGTAGACAGGGGGCTTCGTTTTCAATAAAATGTTTCATTTCCTCAATCAACTAGAGAACAAACCCAGGGATTTGGGTGACTCCTTGTGGAAAACATTTGTTGCTTTAGCCACCCAGCATCTATTTCTTGTCTTCTTTGATAACTATCATCTTTCATGTTTTTTGGAGAACTACCCTACACCCACTTTGAGTCCATGTGTGGTTCCATTCCTACCTCCAGAGGTGAAGTCTGTTACTCGGTTAGTATATCAGCACACCACAGGGATTGGTCAATGACTGGTTCTGAGATAGGCACATGGCCCAACCTGGTCCAAACAGGATGAATCCTGGGGCTTATTCAGAGCTGCCAGGAAGATTTGTTCTCTCAGGTCCATAAAGGCCAGAGTTACTGCCAGCTATCTGGCTACTTTGGGAAACTTGAAAATAAAGTCAACACAATAGAAAGATAAGCCAGGGCCAGGCGTGGTGGCTCATGCCTGTAATCCCAGCACTTTGGGAGCCCAAAACAAGCAGATCACTTGAGGTCAGGAGTTCGAGACCAGCCTGGCTAACATGGTGAAACCCTGTATCTACTAAAAATACAAAAATTAACCTGGTGGTGGGTGTCATATTCCCAGCTACTTGGAAGGCTGAGGCAAAAGAATCACTTGAACCCAAGAGGCAGAGGTTGCAGTGACTCCAACCTGGGTGACAGAGCAAGGTTCTGTCTCAAAAAAAAAAAAAAAAGATGTTGATATCCAGCCAACACACACTAAAAAGCATAAGGTTCCTAAAGCTAAATGGAAGACAGCATTATCCCAGGTCAGGAGTCAACTAAGCTTTAAAACATGACACGCCCATGTTAACATATTTCCTGTTAATTGGCATTATGTTGACAGTCATTTGGGCTAAGAAAGAAAATGCTAGAACGCTATGTCTAGTATCTACTTTGACCCCAAAGAGGTTCCCAAAAAGTCAGCTAATAAACAAAATAAAACCAATCTAATTGATCTTCCCTTCCAAATTGTTACCACACTTCACATTTCACCTAGCTTCTGTGGTAACCTGCATGGCATGAAAAATTTGGTTGACCTACACTGAACTGACAAAGTTTTGTTTCAGTTCTCAATCTTCAGTATATACTATGTCATGAAGGACTATAAAAAGTTCATACTCATTTGCCCATTCTCTTTCTGAACAATCTACCCATCATACAGTTGATCACCTAGTCTCATCAATTCTGTTACCAGGAATCTCACAGATCCCCAACTGCTCAGCAAGTCATTCAGGCCACCTTACGCTTCCTACACTCTGCCACCATCTCTAACCCCACCCATTCTTCCCTCTCCACCACCCCAGTTAAAAGGTCAGTATCCTAGTTCTGGTGGAATTCCTGTACATGACAGGGAATAGCCAGTTTCTTAGACTTCAGATACATGTTTATAACTCTGGGACTATGTTCCATTAGTTTCTTCTGACTGGAATACATTTTCTGCTAATCCACCCCATTGCCCTTCTCTGCCTACAAAGTCCTGCTAAGTTGTTTTTTTTTTTTAATAACAGAGATTTTTAAAAATGAAACTTTTACTGGGCTCTGACAGGAAACAATATGATTAAGTAAAACTGATTTTATAAGAAAAATCATATTACTATCTGAGCCTATCTTTTGCATTACCACCTCTGATAGAACCAAGGGACAAAGAAATATTTATCTATTTTAATAAGAAATCAAATCAAGATTAATAAATGACAAGAAGTAACTAACTGTGCCTGCATGCTGAGGACACAAAAGGGATTGGCAGGGACTGTAGAGAACTGAAGATTACATATCCTTTCTAAAGGGACAGAGATCTAGACTGTTGTTGCTTTCAAGTAAGTAGTCTTAATGTGTTAATGGAACTTTCAATTTTCTAGAGAGGTCATCTGTATTGCTCTGTGATATCTTCTGAGAACGCTGGATCAACATGTTGTTGGCTATATCCAGCCCAAGGGTACAAATTTGTAAATCTCAGCCTCAAGACCTTGTTCAAATATTGGATTCTTTGCAATGGCTTCTCTTAGTTCCTTAGCCCAGTAGACTGACTCCCTACTCTCATTATGTGCTGATTAAAGATTTTAATCTGCCACTATCTTGAAGTGTCAGTGACAAGGTGGACGTACTGTGGGGCAGAGTGTGGACTGTAGCCCATGCTTCTGTGACCTGTACCCCATATCATTTGGTTGAACAATTCTTTTTCTAGTAACTTACATGGCTAACACACTAAGGATGTATTTTTTTAGATTACCACTTCATATAATAAACATCATCTTTTAATGTGCAGTTCTCATCCAAATTCTTCTAGAAGACCCTACCCACTCCACAACACAGTTAAGGTCAGAAAAAAATGATGTTGCTTTTACAAAACACTGTAACGATTTCTGCTGAAAATTTGTTGATATAGAATGCCCTCTCTTTGCTCTCTTTGTTCTGGGAAAGATCATTTGGGTGATAGTTTTTAGTCAAGCAGCTCTAAGGCAAATACCTACACACTCTTAACTAGAAAGGCCTGTAGTCAAATGAAGATGCTGAAAATCTTGTGTTTTTTAAGCCATCTTTTAAGTAACATCACAGTGCTATAACTGTGAAAAAAGTGTATCTCTGAGATGCTTACTTTAATATTTATTTATTTTGTGCTTCCTCTGGTGGAAGCCCCAGACTGGGGTGAGGAAATAACTGAAATATAGAAAACCACCCTAGGAAAGATTATAAGGTCCTACAATCTGACAGTGGACCACAGGATAAAACAGAGATGGCCAGAACCCAGTAAGAGGCTGTGGACAGCAGACTTGAAGAGCTGATGTATCTAACATCCAGTTTCAAGTTTCCTTTCTCTGCCTTTTATTTTACTTATATCATCCTCACATCCTTATTAATATTCTGTTAAATGACAGCCTTTCACTGATAGATAGGAGTGAGCTGTCACTGCATGAAGAAGCTGTGATGTGAAGACAGCTGACAACTAGGATGAAGCCAGAACAGAGGGCTGGCATGAGCAGAGCGCACAGCCACACCCAGAATGCATTTGTTATGGGTTGAAGCGTGTTGCCCCCCAAAAAGAAAGTTGAAACCTTAATCCATAGTAACTGTGAATGTGATCTTATTTGAAAATAGGGTCTTTGCAGATAATTAAGTTAAAATTAGGTCCTAATTGTATTAGGACCTAATCATATCGAGCCTTAATACAACATGAGTCATGTCCCTATAAAAAGGGAAATTTGGACCCAGTGACGGACATTCACTGAAGGAAGATGATGTGAGGATACAGGGAGAATGTCACGTACAAATCAATGAAAACCTGAGACAGACAGAAGCTAGGTGCAAGGCATGGAACAGATTTTCCCTCGTACCCCTCAGAAAAAGCCAATCTGCCCGTTATCTTGAATTTGGACTTGTGCCCTCCAGAACTGTAAGACAATAACTATTCCTTTTGCTTTAAGCCACAGAGAGTGTGGTAGTTTGTTGTGGCAGCCTCAGGAAACTGATATAGTATTCCTCCAGTGAACCTCAGAGAGAGCTGAGCACAGAATGGATTCTTGCAGTCATGCAGGAGGGATCCTCAGATTATTATAACGTAGATATTAAAGGTAAGGGTGAAAGACTTAGGAACACTCAGATAGCAGATGACTCCATCCACATTGCTTTCAGAGTGGAGCACTCTAGCTCCCTCATTATATCACAGGAGTCTACTCTGGAAACCAGCAAGCATTAAAGTCCTTCACAGCATAGAATACAATAGAATACAACCTAAATGCCTTGATCAGTTTCACCATCTCCTTAGTACTTTGAAGACTTTTGGCACTTAATTAATATTAAGTAAATATCCTAAGAGTTACACCTACTTCAAGGCCTTTATATAGTTTGGACTTGCAAAACCACCTAGTCCCTCTGATTCCAAGAGTTACCAAAGGTACCTGACCTCAAAGATCCAGGGAAAGGAAAATAATCTATTAACGATCTTGGAAGAGTGTTAAGAAAGGTAAGGGGTGGTTCAAGGTGCTTAGTGGTCTGGAGATAATATTGAGCACATTTTCCTGAAGCCCACTTTTTTCAGTTGACCATATATCAAGAAGTTTTGTTTGTGCCAGTAAATATTTTGGTACAACATTATTTTTACTATGTGCAAAGATTCCTTCTTCAGAAAGACATTCCGTAATTCATTTAACTAACCCTCTATTTCTGAGCCAAGTCAATGGGAAATCAAAATAGTGTGCTGAGCCCAGAGGCACGCATGCCTGAGGTACGAGCTCTATGATCGATCATCTGTTTCATATTCTTCTGTAAGTTTCTTACATGGCACTTCCTTTATCCAAGACAGTGCCATTCTCTAGCATGTGGTCATTTCTAGAATGCTGAACAAAAGAAAATCTCTGTCACCAAATCAAGTTTCTAAACATATCATCCATTCACTCATTAAGCAAACATTTATTTTGTATTTAACATGTCAGACACTACTCTGGGCCTGGTGCTATAGTAATGAACAAGACAGATAGGGTTCCCTGCCTTGCTGAACTTTTAAATCTAACTGGAACACACAAATAAACAAAATAAATTCACATAGCTGTTATGAAGGAAATAAAACAGGCAATGGGAAAGGCATTGATAGGGAGGCATGTACTTTAGTTGGAGAAAGAAGTAGTAGTATGTTAATTGAAACCTGAAAAAGAGCTGTTCATGTCAAGAGCCAGGAAAAAGGTATCAGATGCAGAGGAAACAGGTAGAGTAAATGCACGATACGGGAAGAAGTGTGACAGGTCCAAGCAATACAAGCTGATTAGATGATCTAGATAATTGTTACATAGTAGGTGACAGAGAGAAGAGTTCAAGAAGAAGGCAAGTGTTGGGTCCGGGAGACCCTTGCAGGGTATGGTAAGGCAGTAGGACAGCAAGCTGCTAGTTCAGAAGGTTTTAATCAGGGAGTGTCATACATCATCAGCTCTGTTTTACGAAGATGGCTCTGGCTGTGGGGTGAAGCATGCATTATAAAGAAGCATGAGAGGAAACAGAAAGAGACCAGTTCGCAGGATACTGCTATTGCCTTGTTGAGAGAGTTGTTGGTAGTTTAGACTGAGTAGAAATAGATAAAAGGGAACTGATTAGAGATACATTTTGATGATAGAGTAGGCAGGACATACTGATGTAAATAATATGTATGGGCAAGTTAAAAGAAGAAATCAACGATGACATCTTGTTATGAAAATTTTCAAACTTAACAGAAAAGAGAATTGAATAATGAATACTTACATACTCATCATGTTGACTGTACAGTTAAATTTTTACTATATATATTTTATCAAATAGCTTTTCATTTATCCATCCCACTATCCATGCATGAATCTATGTTATTTTTTGATGCCCTTAGGGTGAAAGAAAGACCATGTTACCCCCATATCCCTACTAAAGTATGCATATTATTAACTAGAATTAATGTTGTGTTTTGTTGCTTTTTTTAAATAGGAAACTTTTCATAGAGTGAAATGCAAAAACAAAAAGGTTCAAGTTAAAGAGTTCTGACAAATGTATTTAAATATGTAAACCTAACTCAGGATTTTAAAACCTCAACACTATTCTGAACCTTAAATAATTATTTGTTGTGGAGGGCTGTCTTTTGGCAATGTAGGATGGTTAGCAGATTCCTGGCCTCCAGACTGTCTCTGTACTTTATCCAAAATAACCTGAGCAAAGGGGCAAAATTGATAACCACTGCCCTAACTTTAATCAACATATAAAACATTACCATTATCTAGAAAGTTTTCTCATGTGCTTTCCCAGCAAATCCCCATACCTCTTTTCCAAGGCAACAAATATTCTAATTTCTTTGCCACATAGATTAGTTTTGCATGTTCTAGAACTTTATATAAGTGTAGTCACATTGTACATGCTCTTTTGTGGTATTTCTTACTAAATTTCACTACATTTTTGAGATTCATCCATGTCATGTATATGAGTGGTTTTTCCTTTACAGTGTTAAGCAGTATTCCATATGTGACTATACTTGAGTTTGTTTAGTCATTTGGTTGTTGATGGATAATTGAGCTGTTTCCACTTTTACCTATTGTGAATAAACAATATGAACATTCTCACATAATTATTTAATGGATATGTTTTTATTCTCTTTGATAGGAGTAGAATTGCTGAGTCATAGAATAGGTATCTGTTGTTAGAAAATTGCCAGATGTTTTTACAAGATAGCTATACCATGTTACATTCCAGTCAACAATGTATGAGATTTCCAGTTGTTCCATACTCTTGCCAACACTTGGTGGTGTCAGTGATTTTAATTTTAGCCATTTTGTTGGGTGTTTAGCATATCTCATTGCGATTTTAATTTACAATGCCCTGATAATTCTAATGTTGAGTGTTTTTTCATGTATTTATTGGTCATTTATATAATTTTCCTTGTAAAGTATCCATTTAACTGCCTCTTTTTAACATGGAGTTGTAGTTTTATTAGTGAGTAACCTGATTTCTTTATATATACTGAATATCAGTCCTTTGTCAGATGTATGTTTCATGAATATTTATGCAGATCTACGGTTTGCCTATACATTTTACTAATAGTGCCTTTTGATGAGCAGAAATGTTTAATTTTGATAATACCAAATTGCTGATTCTCTCTTTTATGGTTACAATTTTCTGTGTCTTTTCTAGGAAACTTCTGCCTAGTCTAAAAGTCCTAAGGACATTCTACTGTGCTGTTCCTAGAATCTTTATTCTTTTAGACTTTATGTTTAGGTTTAAGATTTATCTCAAGTTATTGTTGTGAGGTACAGATTAAGGTTTATTTTATTTTCTGTGTAGATACCCAGTTTTTATAGCACATTTTGTTGAAAATATTTTTTTCACACTGTATGGCATTGATGACTGTAGAAAACCAAAGAAAATTATACCAGTATGGGTCTAATTCTGGACTTCCTAATCTCTTCCATTGACCTATTTATAAATTATCTTGCTAATACTATGCTTTCTTGATTATTGTAGCTCAATAGCAAATCTTACAGCCAGGTTGGGTCCCTAAAATTTGTTCTTCTTCAAGATTACTTTTGATATTCTAGCTCCTGTGTATTTCCATATAAATATTAGATTAGCCTATTAATTTCTTTTTAAAATTCCTGGTGGGACAGCATTGCATTGATCCTATAGATCATTTGGGGAAGAATTAGCATATTAACAGTGGTATATATTCTAAAAAATATATACATGGTATAGCTCTCCATCCATTTCTCTAAATTTTTTTTAGTAATTTTTGATGTAGAAATCCTACATGGTTTTGTTAAACTTATTTCTATGTTATGCTTTTTTGCTCTATTAAAATTTGAATTTTTAATTTCTTTATTATGCAGTTAAATATGGGAAATGCAGTTGATTCTTATATATTAAGCTTGTATCTTGAGACATTGCTAAATTCACATATTAGCACTAGCTGTTTTTTTGAAGGTTGATTAGGCTTTTCTATTTTGACAGTCAGTCATCTGTAGAATGACATATTTATTTCATTTCTCATAAGTATGTATTTTATTTCCTTGTCCTTTCTTATTGCACTGGCTAAGAGTTCTGATAAAATGTTTATAGAAGTAGTGAAAGTGGACATTCTTGCCTTGTTTGTGGTTTTGGGAGAAAATATTCAATATTTCACCATTAGGAATGAGGTTAACTACTGGTTCTTATAGATGACTTTTATTAGAATAAGGAAAACCCTTCTATTCCTAGAGTTCTAAGAGCTTTTATCAATAAATTGGTGTAAATTTATGTAAAATAACATTTTCTCTTTCATTCTAATAGTATGATAAACCACACTTAATTTTTTTTTTTTTTTTTTTTTTGAGACAGAGTCTCACTCTGTCACCCAGGCTGGAGTGCAGTGGCACAATCTCGGCTCACTGCAACTTCCACCTCCCAGGTTCAAGCAATTCTGCCTCAGCCTCCTGAGTAGCTGGGATTACAGGCGTGTGCCACCATGTCCCACTCTGAATTTTTAATATTAAACCAAACTTACATTCTAGAGATAAGCTCTATTTGGTGTTATCCATTTCATATGCTGTTGTATTTTATTTCCTAATAATTTGTTAAGAATGTTTTCTTCTATGTCCATGAGGTCCATTTGATTGTAATTCTTTTTGTAATATCTTTGTCAGATTTTCAAATCAGTGTTTTTCATAATTTCTTTTTTGAAATTTTGGTAACTGGTTGAATTACATTTTAACATTCATAGATCAGTTAAGAGAAAAAGAAGACAAGAAAAAAACTGAGAAAGGACATTCTGTAAGGGAAGAAGAAAAATCAGTTTGTTGATTCAAGGAATCCAAAAGACGACGGTCTTTCCTATTGAATACTGCTGACAGTCAAGTAAAATGTGGAGAGAGAAGGGACAGTGAATTTGGCAACATGGAGGTAATTGGTGACACTGATATGAAACTTGGGGGTAGAGATGGGCAAGAAAGGGGAAGCATGACTAGAGCACATCAAATTACTTTGCTTGTTAAGATAAACGAGAAAATAAGAGGGCCAGTATAGCCAATTTGCTGTAGCATTTTTTCTGTGAAGAGTAGCAGATAAATAGGGCAGTAGCTGGAGAAGATGAGAAGTCAAGAAACAATGAAAAAGGCATATCTGTTTAGTTTACAAGGCACGTAAATAGGACAAAACGAAAGAGAGGAGAAATTAACCTAAAATATTTGTGATAGTGGAGAGAGCTATTGAATAGGGATCAGACCAGGGTTCTGTTTCCAGCTTTAAAAATAACTAATTGCATGAACTGGGGTAGGTCATTTCCAGTTCCCTGAGCTTTGGTTTCCTCCTGTGTAAACTGATGTCTTTCAGACTAGATATTTTAAAAGGTAGTTTAAATATTCCTCAACTTCTGTGACTTCTCTGGCAAGTCTCATAATGAAACCAGTCTTTAATGTGTCATTCTTATGTCTTAAAATTTATGGTAATTTTGTTTTATTGACTGTGCCTGTTACTTGAGTGGCTCACTTGCATCATGTAAGTAGTATTAAAATGGAAGGCCAAATTGTATTGATTACATATGCAGCTATATTGAGTATGAGAATTCCAGTTAGGTGAAAACAAGTTATAAAGAGGAGAAATCAGGCCAGCATGAGAAAGTTCCAGGAAGAGAGAGTGAATACAGAGCAAGGGGAATATCCTAAACAGAGGAAATGCTGCCACACATGCTTTATTAGATAGCCTACTGCCTCCTCAGCAAGTTAGAAGAGAGATACTAGGGGTTCTTGGAGGTTAATGACAATCATCTAATCACATCATTGTAGATGAAACACATTTGATCAACCCTAATAAATGACTGGAGCACATCAAATTATTTTGCTTGTTAAGATAAATGTTTTGGATTAACCATTTTACTAAATCCATGGATTGATGTTTAAATAATTAAACTTTTTTCTTTTTAAAAAAATAAGTGATTGTGTTGATGATGTAGTGTCAACCGGATAAGTTGATTTGCAGAGGAACAAAAATTAAATCGAGTTTCCTGCAAACAATATGTATATTTAAATAGATTCTGAAATCAAGCCATCACCATGGATGGGATGAGTTTGTAAAAATTACTAGACACTGGCCAGAAAAAAATAAAAATAAATAAATAAGTGAAGAAAGAAAAAGAAAATGATACCTGCACTTAAGTAGCCTCTAATTGAACTGAAGATACTGAATAACATAACTTCATGACCAGTTTGGGAAAGACTAGAAAATTATTAGTTATGCAGAAGAAATGGAATATTACAGAGAATGGGTAGTCAGAGAAGGCTCACAGAGGATGTGTTAAAAGTAGAATTGAAAATTTGGTTTCCAGTGACAAAATCCAATATGAATATATTGTGCATAAACTAGAATTTGTAGAAGACACAAGTGGTCAAAAGAAGAATGGAGATGACAAAATTGGCAGGTACACAACTACGTTTAGGACCCTTTCCCTTCTTGTTCTCATCTCTATTTCCCTTGATTTCTCAGCTTCAAGTCTTTCCATTTGCCTCCAGTAGAGGATCAGAGGAGTCATTGACAGGAGTCTTTTCAGCAGGCAGAAGAAGGGTGGAACAAAGGTAGACAGAGTAAATTGAAAATAGAAAATCACAAAAGGATGCACCAGACCAACAAAAGTATGTGAAGAAGCGAGAAAAGGGAAGCATGTTATTTTTCCACATACCTCAAATTTCATTACATGACAGAACCCCCTTCCTTCACCATCGAGCTATCTGAAGGAGAAACTGAATGATAGGGAAACCCACAGTTAAAGAACAGAAAAAAAGAAGTCATTAAATACAGCACAGAAGGCACAGTTAATGAAATAGAAAAAATATATCAATTTTAATGTATATTTACAATAGCCAAGGTCAAAAGAAAGGTCACCAAATATGGGTCCAGAAGCATGAAAAAAATACAGAAAAGTTCAGGAATAAAATGGTCTTTTATAGCAGATTGGAGGCAATTAAAGTCAAATTGAAAAGAGATTAAGAAATAAGTGAATTAGGAGAAAATGGAACTTCATCTTCCAGCCATGATGGAAAACTTAGTACCTGACCAGCCCTACAATCATTAAAGAGTGGTGTGCTGGTAATGTTTAACAATCAGTTCTTTAATTAAAAGAAAAAAAGTTATGATTTGTAACATTTGACTTTTTTGTGTGATATACATATTCCCAGTTGGACTGATTTCGACCTACAAACAGTTTAAAAACTGGCAATATTCCTAACAATTTTAAAGTTGCTCTTCATGAGCTGAAATGAGCTGGCTCCAGCACATCATAAATTGCTACAAAACTGAGAAAAATATTAAAATAAACTATTTTTAGCCATTGGAAAGAAGAGAAGCTCACAAGGTGAGAACCATGTGTACCACCTACTACCTCCCCCTGCTTTCCACCTGGGGACAATTTCCCAAAACAGGTGGAACTGGAGCTGGAGTCCAGTTTACTGCACTCTGCCTGAGCTGAGAAGTCACACATCAGTTTGGAGATACAGAAGAGGATGGAATCTGAAGGGCATCATAGTGAATAGGAGGTACCTGTGCAGAAGTGAGATCCAGAACCTAATGTGCGTCCCTGCCCCTGCCATGAGTCCTTGGCTAAGGGCTGAACTGCTATTGTGCAAGAAAAGACTACAGGAATCTTACAAGAAAGTAATTGCTTATGGGGCTGAGAGCAGAACAGAGATTTTAGAAGTCAAGCAGAAGTAGGAGACTAATATTAGAGTTACAGACCAGGCAGATCTAGACCGCCTTAGCACTCTGTTAACATCTCATTGGTACTCAGCATACAGCTGACACTTCAGAAAGGCCATATACTAGCCATTAGCCATAAGGAATGATGTCTTTCAAATGCTGAAAGAAAAGATAAAAAACAATAGTCAGTGCAGAACTCTGAATCTAGCCAGCAAATATAACCTTTTGAGATGAGAATAAAATGAAGACGTTTTCTTTTAAATGAAAATCTGATCACAACTGTAATCCCAGCACTTTGGGAGGCCAAGGTGGGTGGATCAGGAGGTCAGGAGTTCAAGTCCAGCCTGGCCAAGATGGTGAAACCCGGTCTCTACTAAAAATACAAAAATTAGCTGAGCATGGTGGCGGGTGCCTGTAATCCCAGCTACTCAGGAGGCGGAAGCAGAGAATTGTTTGAACCCAGCAGGCAGAGGTTGCAGTGAGCTGAGATGGCGCCACTGCACTCCAACCTGGGTGACAGGGCAAGACTCCATCTCAAAAAAAACAAACAAAAAATCTGAGAACATCTGTTGCCTGCAGACTAGCATTCAAGAAATGCTAAAGAATAGTCAACAGATTAAATTGAAGTAATACTAGATGGGAACTCATACCTACAGAAAATGAAGAAATGCAAATAGTAATTATGTGACTAAAGGTGAGAAAGTTTTCTTAATTTTTTTAAACAACTAACTGATTAAAGCAAAAGCAGCAAGTTTGTAAGATGTAGCTCTAACATATATACAACTAAAATATTAGTGAAATGGATGTAAATTCATTCTAAGTCTAGGATCTGAAGCAGAACATGCAAGAAAAAGAATTAAAAGGAGTAAATATTGGGAAAAAAGGAGTAAATCTTTTTTTTTTTTGTAGACAGCATGACGATTTACATGGGAAATCATAAGGAATTTATCTACACACAAAAATACGCAGACTCAATAAATAACAATTTTCATGGTCACAGGATACAATGTCAATGAACAAAAATTAATTGCATTTCTATGTACTAGAAAAAACAACTGGAAATCTATTTCTGGGGTCTCTATTCTGTTCCATTGGTCTATGTGTGTATTTTTATACTCGTATCATGATGTTTTGGTGACAGTGGCCTTATAGTATAGTTTGAAATCAGGTAATGTGATACCTCCAGTTTTGTTCTTTTTGCTTAGTCTTGCTTTGGCAACGAGGGCTGTTTTTTGGTTCCATATGAATTTCAGAATTGTTTATTCTAATTCTGTGAAGAATAATGGTGGTATTTTGATGGGAGTTGCATTGAATTTGTAGATTGCTTTTGGCAATATGGTCATTTTCACAATATTGATTCTACCCATCCATGAGCATGGAATATGTATCCATTTGTTTGTGTCGTCTATGATTTCTTTCAGCAGCATTTTGTCATTTTCCTTGTACAGGTGTTTCGACTCCTTGGTTAGGTATATTCTAAATACTGTTTTTGCCTTGTTTTGTTTTTGGCAGCTATTGTGAAAGGGGTTGAGTTCTTGATGTGATTCTCCACTTGGTCGCTGTTGGTATGTAGAAGAGCTACTGATTTGTGTACATTCATCTTGTATCCAGAAACTTTGTTGAATTCTTTTATCAGTTCTAGGAGCTTTCTGGAGGAGTCTTCAGGATTTTCAAGGTAAACAATCATATCTTCAGCTAACAGTGACAGTTTGACTTCCTCTTTAACGATTTGGATGCCCTTTATTTCTTTCTCTTGTGTGATTGCTCTGGCTAGGACTTCCAGTACTATGTTGATGAGAAGTGGTGAGAGTGGGCATCCTTGTCTTGTTCCAGTTCTTGGAGGGAATGCTTTCAACTTTTCCCCATTCAGTATTATGTTGGCTGTGGGCTTGTCATAAATGACTTTTATTACATTAAGGTATGTTCCTTGTATGGCAATTTTGCTAAGAGGAAGAGATGCTGGATTTTGTCGAATGCTTTTTCTGCATCTATTGAGATAATCATGTGATTTTTCTTTTTAATTCTGTTTATGTGGTGTATCATATTTATTGACTTGTGTATGTTAAACCATCACTGCATCCCTGGTATAAAACCCACTTGATCATGGTGGATTATCTTTTTGATATGTTGTTGGATTCGATTAGCTAGTATTTTGTTAAGGATTTTTGCATCTATATTTATGAGAGATTTTAGTCTAGAGTTTTCTTTTTAGTTATATCCTTTCCTGGTTTTGGTATCAGAGCAATATTGGCTTCATGGAACAATTTAGGGAGGGCTCCTTCTTTCTCTGTCTTGTGGAACAGTGTCAAAAGGATTGATACCAATTCTTCCTTGAATGTGTAGTGGAATTCTGCTGTGAATCTGGTCCTTGACTTTTTTTTTTGTTGGTAATTTTTAAATTATCAATTCAATCTCACTACTTGTTATTGGTCTGTTCAGGGTATCTAATTCTTCCTGACTTAAGCTAGGAAGGTTGCATTTTTCCAGGAATTTATCCATCTCTTCTAGGTTTTCTAGTTTATGTGCATAAAGGTGTTCATCATAGCCTTGAATGACCTTTTGCATTTCAGTGATATCAGTTGTAATATCTCCTCATTTCTTAGTGAGGTTATTTGGATTTTCTCTCTTCTTTTCTTGCTTAATCTTGCAAATGGTCTATCAATTTTATTTATCTTTTCAAGGAACCAGCTTTTGGTTTCATTTATCTTTCGCTGTTTTTCTTTTTTGTTTCTTTGTTTCAATTTCATTTAGTTCTGCTCTGATCTTGGTTATTTCCTTTCTTCCACGGGGTTTGGGTTTGTTCTTGTTTCTCTAATTCCTTGAGGTGTGACCTTAGAATGTCAGTTTGTGCTCTTTAAGACTTTTTGATCTAGGCGATCAGGACTATGAACTTCTCTCTTAGCACCGCCTTTGCTGTATCCCAGAGGTTTTGATATGTTGTGTCATTATTGTCATTCCGTTTGAAGGATTTTTAAATTTCCATCTTGATTTTGTTTTTGACCCAATGCTCATTCAGAAGCAGGTTATTTAATTTCCATGCGTTTGCATGATTTTGAAGGTTCCTTTCAGAGTTGATTTCCAGATTTATTTCACTGTGCTCTGAGACAGTGCAGATATAATTTCAATTTTCTTATATTTCCTAAGGCTTGTTTTGTGGCTTATCATATGGTCTATCTTGGAGAAAGTTCCATGTGCTGTTGAATAGAAAGTGTATTATGTAGTTGTTGGTTGAAATGTTCTATATATGTATCTGTTAAGTCCATTTGTTCCAGGGTATAGTTTAAATTCGTTTTTCTTTGTTGACTTTTTGTCTTGATGGCCTGTCTAGTGCTATCAGTGGAGTACTGAAGTCCCCCACTATTATTGTGTTGCTGTCTGTCTCATTTCTTAGGTCTATTAGTAATTGTTTTATCAATTTGGGAGATCCAGTGTTAGGTTCATATATGTTTAGAACTGTAATACTCTCCCATTTAACAGGGTCTTTTATTATAATGTCCCTCTTTGTCTCTCTGTTTTTTGTTTTGTTTTGTTTTTGTTTTGAGACAGTCTCACTCTGCTGCCCAGGCTGGAGTGCAGTTGTATGATCTCGGCTCACCCCAACCTCTGCCTTCTGGGTTCAAGTGATCCTCCTGCCTCAGCCTCCCAAGTAGCTGGGATTACAGGTGCCTGCCACCACGCCTGGTTAATTTTTTAATATTTACTAAAGATGGGGTTTCACCATGTTGGCAAAGCTGATCTAGAACTCCTGATCTCAGGTGATCTGTCCACCTTGGCCTCCCAAACTGCTGGGTTTAAAGGCATGAGCCACCATGCCTGGTCTCTATTTGTCTCTTTTAACTGCTGTTGCTTTAAAGTTTGTTTTGTCTGATATAAAAATAGCTAGTCCTGCCCACTTTTGGTGTTCATTTCCATGAAATTCCTTTTTCCATCACTTTATGTGAGTCCTTAGGTGTTAGGTGAGTCTTCTCAAGGGACCAGATGGTTGGTGAGTTCTTATCCAGTCTGTGGTTCTGTATCTTTTAAGTGGAACATTTAGGCCATTTATATTCAATGCTAGTACTGAAATGTGAAGTACCATTAGATTCATCATGCTCTTTGTTGCCTGTGTACTTTGATTTTTTTTGTTTTCTGTTTTTGCTTTTTAACTTGTATTTTTGTTTTATAGGTCCTGTGTGATATGCTTTAAAGAGGTACTGTTTTGATGTATTTCCAGGATTCGTTTCAAGATTTAGAGCTCCTTTTAGCAGTTTTTGTAGTGGTGGTTGGTAATAGTGAATTATCTCAGCATTTGTTTGTCTGAAAAATACTGTAACTTTCCTTCATATATGGTGTTTAGCTTCACTGGATACAAAATTCTTGGCTGATAATTGTTTTGTTTGAGGAAGCTGAAGATAAGTCCCCAATCCCTTCTGGCTTCTAAGGTTTCTGCTGAGAAATCTGCTGTTAATCTGACAGATTTTACTTTATCGGTTACCTGGTGCTTCTGTCTCACAGCTCTTAAAATTCTTTCGCTCATCTTAACTTCGGATGACCTGATGACAATGTGCCTACGCGACTGATTATCTTTTTGCAGTGAATTTCCCAGGTGGTCTTTGTGCTTCTTGTATTTGGATGTCTAGGTCTCTAGCAAGACCAAGGAAGTTTTCCTCAATTACTCCCCCAAATATGTTTTCCAAGCTTTTAGAATTCTCTTCTTCCTCAGGAACACTGATTATTCTTAGGTTTGGTCATTTAACATAATCTCAGACTTCTTGGAGGCTTTGTTCATATTTTCTCATTTTTTCTTTGTCTTCGTTGGGTTGGGTTAATTTGAAGACCTTGTCTTTGAGCTCTGAATTTCTTTCTTTTATTTATTCAATTCTATTGTTGAAGAGAATTTCACATTTCTAAAAATGTGCCCAAAGTTTTCTGAATTTTTTATTGTTTTTCCTTTAAGCTATCTATTTTCTTGAATATTTCTCCCTTTACTTCTTGTATCATTTTTTGGATTTCCTAGCATTGGGCTTTACTTTTCTCTGGTGCCTCCCTGCTTCGTTTAATAACTAACCTCCTGTATTCTTTTTCAGGTAAATTAGGGATTTTTTCTTGGTTTGGATCCACTCCTGGTAAACTAGTGTGATTTTTGGGGGGTGTTAAAGAGCCTTGTTTTGTTGTATTACCAGGGATGGTTTTCTGGTTCCTTCTCATTTGTGTAGCCTCTGTCAGAGGGAAAGTCTAGGGCTGAAGGCTATTGTTCAGATTCTTTTGTCTCATAGTATGTTCCCATGATGTGGTACTCTCTCCCTTTTCCTATGGATGTGGCTTCCTGTGAGCTGAACTGCAGTGATTGTTGTCTCTCTTCTGGGTCTAGCCACCCAGTGAGTCTACCCAGCTCTGGGCTGGTACTGGGGGTTGTGTGCACAGAGTGCTGTGATGTGAACTGTCTAGGGGTCTCTCAGCAGTGGATACCAGCACCTGTTCTGGTGGAGGTGGCGAAGGGTGCAATGGACTCTGTGAGAATCCTTAGATTTGGTGGTTTAATACTCTATTTTTGAGCTGATTGGCCTCCTCTCTGGAAAGATGGCACTTTCCAGAGAGCATCAGCTATAGTAATATGAAGAGGGACCCGCGGTGGGTGGGGCCCTAGAACTCCCAAGATTATAAGTCTTTTGTCTTCTGCTACCAGGGTGGGTAGGGAAGGACCATGAGGTAGGGGCAGGGAGAGGCGTGTCTGATCTCAGACACTCCTTGGCCGAGTCTTGCTGCAGCTGCAATGGGTTATGGGAGTGAGATTCCCAGGTCACTGGAGTTGTGTACCTAGGAGGATTATGGCTGCCTCTGCCGAGTCATGCAGGTTGTCAGGAAAGTGGGGGAAAGCCAGCAGTCACAGGCCTCACCTAGCTCCCATGCAAACTAAAGGGCCAGTCTCACTCCAACCGTGCCTTACCCCAGCAGCCCTGAGTCTGTTTCCAGGCAGAGAGTGAGACAGGCTTGAAAACTTGCCCCAGGCTACCCATCTCCTAGCTGCAAAATAAAAGAGCTTGGTTCTTCTCCTCCCGCCTGTGGAGTCTGCACATGGGATCTGCATCCTCCCCTGAGTTCTAGCCGGGAGGTTTCTCTCCAGGTTCAAACTGTTACAAAGTTCAACTAGCGATTTTCTTTTCTCTGTGGAGTTTTACCCGATGTTCCTCTGGCTGCTCTCCCGATGTATCCCTGTGGTGCCAGGCAGGGATGGGTTGCTTGAGGACCCAGCAAGCTCCCAGGGCCTTTCTGCTGCTTCCTCTACCACCATATTTTGTTCGGCTCTGTAAATTGACTCAGTTCCAGGTAAAGTCGGAAACTTCTCCTGTAAACAGACCTTCGGTTTCTCTCCAGTTGGGGTGTGTGTTCAGGAGAGGAGGGTCTCCCTGTCCCACTTCTGCAGTTGGGGCACTCACAGTATTTGAGGTACTCCTAGGTCTTGCAGGAGCAGTCCACTTCCCTCAGAGGGTCTGTGGGTCCTCTCGGGATTGCTGGTTTGTTCCTGCAGTCAATCTGGAGCTAAAATTCACAGTGCGAGCCTCTGCTCAGTGCTCTGTCAGGACCTGCAATCTAGTCCTTTCTCTAAAATATGAAATTCTTGGGAAGACATTTAACAACAGATGTGCAAAATCTTGATTCTGAAAATTACATAATATTTCTGAGAAAAAAAGAAAGAAAATTTAAATAGAGATTTATATATATTATATTCATGGATCAGAGGACTCAATATTAAGATGTCCACTCTTGGGCCAGGCGCGGTGGCTCATGCCTGTAATCCCTGCACTTTGGGAGGCCGAGGCGGGTGAATCACTAGGTCAGGAGCTCGAGACCAGCCTGGCCAACATGGTGAAACCTCATCTCTATGAAAAATACAAAAAATTAGCTGGGCGCAGTGGCGGGTGCCTGTAATCCCAGCTACTCAGGAGGCTGAGGCAGGAGAATTACTTGAACCTGGGAGGTGGAGGTTGCAGTGAGCTGAGATTGTGCCACTGCACTCCAGCCTGGTGACAGAGTGAGACTCTGTCTCAAAAAAATAAAATAAAAAAAAAGATGTCCACGCTTTCCAAATTGCTTCATAGATTCTATTTCATTTCAGTCAAAGTCCTATTAGGCATTTTGGTAGAAATTAGCAAGCCAATTTGAAAATTAATATGGAAACAGTACCTAGAATAGCCTAGATGATATTGTTAAAAAAGAAATTAGAGAATATAGACTATCTAATTCTGAAACTTACTGTATAGATATAGTATTCAAAACAGAGTAGTACCAGAATGGAATATCAGTGGAACCTATAGCACACATATACATGAACACACATACACACACACACACACACACACACACACCCCTTCAATTGATTTTTGACAAAGTTTCCAAAGGAAAAGACAGTTTTTTAAAACAAATCATGTTGGAATAAATGTAAACAAATAGAGCTAAATGAGAAAAAAGTGAAACTCAATTTCTACTTTTCAATAAATATAAAAGTAATTGAAATAAATCATAGACATAAAAACTAGATAATTTCTAGAAGAAAATATATGAGCAAATCTTCACACTGTGGGATAGGTAAAGATTTCTTAGATAGGATACTTAAAATCACCAACCCCCCGCAAAAAAAAGTTAAATTGGACTGCATCAAAATTTAAAACTGTTTTTCCAAAGATATCATGAAGAAATGAAAAGCTAATGTACAGTATCATGACTATAGTTAACAATACTATACTGTACACTTGAAATTTGCTAAGAGGGTAGAACTTAAGAGTCCTCACCTCAATTAAAAAAAGATATAAAGAAAATGATAACGTGAGATGATGAACATGTGAATTAGTTTGATTGTGGTAATCACTTCACAAGGTATACAATTAGCAAAACATAAGTTGTTTACCTTAAATATGTACAATTTTTATTTGTCAATTATGCTTTAATAAAGCTTGAAAAAAGAAATGAAAAGGTAAGCCATAGACTGGGAGAAAATATTTGCAATACAAATATCTACCAAAAAATATGTCTTACAACATATTAAAGAAAACTATTCTAACTCAATAATAATAAGATAAGGAAGTCAATTTATAAAACTGGGAGAAAAAAATTAGTAGGCACTTCTCAACAGAAGATATGCAAATGACCAGTAATCACATGAAGAGAGGCTCAATCTCACTAGTCACCAGGGAAATGCAAATTAGGAGCCCAGCAAAAGACCATGTCATCTGAATGGAGAAAATTAACAGCTGATAATGGTAAATGTAACATGGTTGTGGAACAACCGGGACTTTCATACATTACTGTTTGGAGTGAAAGTGGCACAGCCACTTTGAAAAACAGCTTAGCAACTTCTTAAACAATTAAACGGATACTAAATATATGACCCAGTAATTCTAGTCTTAAGTATTTTTCCAAGAGAAAAAATATATATTGTATGTATATGTATGTCCATGGAAACTCTTTTAGATGACTGTTTATAACAGCTTTATTGACAATTGCCAAAAAGCTGAAAAACCTCAAATGTCCATCAAGGGTGAAAGCATGAATACATTGTATGTATTTACACAGAACAAATTGTATACATTCATACAATAAAATGCTTCTCTGCAACACAAAGAGTGAACTACTGTTCAGCACGGAAGAATTTCTTACAATTATGCTGAACAAAAGAAACTAGACATAAAAAGTACATACTGAATAATTTCAATTATATGAAGTTCTAGAACACATAACATAAATCTACAATGATAGGATCAGATCAGGTGTTTATTTGAGCAGAGGGTGAAGGGAATTGATTATAAATGGGCATGAAAATTTTTTCTGGAGTGATGGAAATGTTCTGTTTTGATTGGGGTGGTGGTTGCAAGAGTACATATACTTATAAAATCTCATCAAATGTTACACTTAAAATCATACATTCATTTTCTGTAAATTATGCCCCAATTAAGTTGATGTTTAAAAGGGAAATGTAGTAAGTAGTAAGCGTAACAATGTTATTTCTTGAGTATCTTGTGTGTTTCAGACACACGGTGGAGTCTCTGTTTTTATTACCATTCAATTTTTACAGTATACTTCAAGATAGCCATTATTATGAAAACTGAGGTTGAGAGTGGTGAAGTAACTTACGCAAGGTCACACAGGAGGAAGCTGGCCCATAACACAGCACAGGGGAAGGACTCCAGGGAGAGGCAGAAACTGAAGAGGCTTAGAGGGAAGAACTAAAAGGTGTTTGCAGAGGCAAGTATATGTGAAGAAAGGAATCCAGGTAGCTATGGGGGCTTTATGTTCTATTTGCTTGGTCTTCTCAGTGGCGGAGATGGTGAGACCACCTGCTAGAGGAGGGGCTGGAGCGTGAGGGGAAATCTGGAATGGCCCAAACAGAAATAATAAAAAATTGTGGGGCAGCAACAAAGACCTTCTCTGAGGTAGGAAAAAATTACGCATGAAGTGGGCAACGTCTGTACAACTCTGCCATGTTTTCTGGCAGGTTCTGCTAACTATGAACAGCAGTGATGAGAATAACGGGGTGCACAGCCTAGGTGTGAGTGTGTGAATCCATCCCAGGCGGGCGTGACCTAAGGGTTCTGGGAGTGGGTTAGTAAAGCTTTCCTAGTTGAAGTGAAAAAAAAAAAAAGTCTAATATCTTATCTGTCCCAGCTGAGGGGAAAATTGGCAATCCACTCTCTCTTTTTTAATTATAATATTTGACTTACTATGATTCTGTCAGACTACTAAATTGGAAATGGAATAAAATATAGTAGAGTAGAAATTTTGGCTGAGCCAATTAAAATATTCCGTAGGGAGTCTTTCCTGTCCAAGCAACATTATGAACGTCTGAATTAATTGGGCCTGGGCCCCGGTTTGTTATTTTTAATTTGGACTAATGGAGTGGATATAAAAGACTGAAATGTGGAGCATATTCAGTCACTGGCATCCTGATCAAAACTCCAGTATGTCAAAAATTGACAATACCTTCACCATCTTGATTTCCCTTATTACTGCCAGTATTTGACCCAAGCTCTTCCTTCCCAGACTTGAAACCAGAGAGGTATTTATTAATTTATTTTTAGTAACTTGTATCACATATATTTAAGGTATACAGCATGTTACAAGATACATATATATATATATATATATATATATAGTAAAATGGCTACAATAGCAGAATAAATTAACACCATTACCTCACATTATTACTCATTTTACCCTTCCATGGCAAGAGCAGCTATAGTTTACCATGCAGGTATTTCGACCTCAGAACTGTGCACCTTCACCCTCTTGGCTGCTTTCCCTTTCTTCTGTCTCTCTCTCAACACCTGACACCACACATGGGTAATAGGTGCTACATACAGGGATGTTTCTATAGTCAGATATGTTTGGGAAACATTGTGTTAAAGTCTTTGCTGCAGACCTCCCAGAGATTTTAATGTGCTCCTGTGCACTGTGAATCTCCAAGGGTGAGATAAAATATTTGATCATGGAAACCCCGTGGTTGTAGCATTACCTGAAATTCACCCTGGGAAACGTTGGCCTAAATTGTAGTAACTGCCCCCAGCCATCCTTTCTGCCTCAGTCTTTGTTGTTCCAATCCATCTTTAGTATCACTGTGGGGAATTATCTCAAACCACACTTTCCTTGAAAGTCCTCAGCTGTAGAATGGTGACCGCACAGAGTACCTGTTACCCCACATCTAGCCCCTTCGTCTAGCCCCCACCTTGTGACCTGCAAAGCTCTCCTTAATCAAAAATGAGAAACCTGCTCTACCTTACCAGCAGCAGCAGCAACAGCCACACGACTGATAAGGATGATAGCCACACAGCTTTCCTTGCTATGAGTGGCAAAGAAATTACTGTTTCCGGAATGCACGTGTTTTCAGAGGTTCCTTGTTAAGAGGCCTCAACATGGATAAACACATAGGACAAGAGAAAAAAGCCTGGATGATCCCCTACTTTTGGAGGAAGAAGAAAACTAAAGATCAGTTACATCCAATGATTGTTAACCTGATTCTAAATCCTATGGATTATACAGAAGCTAGCAGATAAGAAATGGGTCAGAGCTGGGACTGCTGGGAATCACTTGCCAAAATCTTCTGAGCTCGCTTCAGTTTACAAACAGCCGAGAGTAGGCTTTCTCTCGTTAACCACTTTGTTTTATTCAAGAGTAAAACGGTTACCCTCCTACCTTAGGTAACTAAAGCCAGGTAAATTTCCACAATTGAGTCTTGTGGGCAGCACCAGTAGCCTCACGTGATCCCCTCAAAGAAAGGAAGACTTTTCAAAACCCCTTCACTCCCAAATATTTTGACGAAAAATTATTTGAATATGTCAGGTCAGAATGTGGTTTGGATCTCAATTATCTAGATAATTAAGTCTGTAGACAGGTTCTTGGTTTCAAGAGCATAGACTGGAATAAAAAGAGCCTGTTTCTTTAAGTAGTTTTTACAAAGACTTTCTAAAGTCCTCTCTTGTTTTGTTGATTTATTTTTTAAAGAGAGAAAGACATGTTGATGAATGAGTCAGGCTCTACAGGATCCCAGGAGAGGAAGGAGGGGCTTGTGGGAGAGGGAGGTGTGAGCGGCTTTTTCTTCTGCTTCTCAGAGGTTCCAAAGCCTCCAGTCCTTCCTGATTACTCTCCAAGAGGTTGCACTTACTGTCTGAATTGACTTCATGCCAAGAAAACCCTTCTTTTAAACCTTGGAGAGTTATAAGCTGTGGATAAAAAGTAAACAAGAACAGAAAGGGGTGAAGGGTAGGGAGAAAAAGAAAAAGAACACTGAGGAAATGAGTATATTTGCAAGCTGGGGAATTTCTGCATCCTCTGGTCTACTAGGCTCCATTGAAACAAATAAAAGGGACAACACTTATACAAAATGCCCAATCCAGAAAGGGATTTGCTTTTAGATGGGAGGTGTCCAAATAGTCTTTCTGCCTCTGTTCTGAAAAACAGCAGGTCCCTAAGAAGAGAACAAGTGAGTGGATTTGTCCTGAAAATCAACTGGGGACTAGAGCAGGCATAATACAGCTTTCTGGGGGCTTCGGGGTCCCATAGGAGGCTTTTCTCATGACTGTGTGTAATCAGAGCTGTTAAATCTCTCATTCATGCTGGGGGAGTGGACAACAGAGCAATACGTTATGATCCAAATGGCAGACTTCAGGGAGCAACAAGGTACCCAGCAAAACAGGGAAACACTGTTTTTGATAGACTGTATTAATAATATTTGCTATTTTTTAAAATATATACACTTTGGGAGGCCGAGGTGGGCAGATCATGAGGTCAGGAGATGAAGACCATCCTGGCCAACGTGGTGAAATCCCATCTCGTGGTGGCACGTGCCTGTAATCCCAGCTATTCGGGAGGCTGAGGCAGGAGAATCGCTTGAACCAGGGACTCAGAGCTTGCAGTGAGCCCAGATGGTGCCACTACACTCCAGTCTTGGGACAGAGTGAGACTCTGTCTCAAGAAAAAAAAAAAAAAATATATATATATATATATATAATATGTATTTGATTATATTTGATATATAATTTGTATATAATATATAATTATATAAATGATATAAACATATGTAAATATATATATATATATGTATATAATCAGCACAGGAAACTGCAGGACAGTTTTCTAGGTAGCCTTGGATTGACTAATTTCTGTTCCCTTCTTTGCCTGTAGTGCTCAGGAATAACTGTAGACTCAATCCGTGTCATCTAACCTTATCTAACATCTTTAGACAAGGGGCAAAGACTGTCTGGAACAGGCTGGGCTCTGTTCCAGTCACCCCCCAATAATGGGATGTCCTTCAATGCTTTAGCCAGGTGTGTCATGTGACCCTAAGGTATGTAACCCGGGGCAGGCTACCTTTTGAGGGTCCCTCGTCTGTGGTGCAAGTGAGGCATGTGCAGACTCCATCCACCCCAGGAAGCTTTCTGAACCTTGGGGGACTGGCTCATAATGAATCCTAGGCTTCTGTTGCCCCGGTTGCCTATCTGTAAGTGATAATCCATGTCACGTACTTACTGCATATGAGCGTTCTCTGTCTCACTGGCCTGAGACAAGCTGGTCATCAGTGCACAGTGAAGCTGCTTTACAGTAACTAGAATAGAGTGTCTTATACTTGTGCTAAATACAGTTCAGTGTGCTCTGAAACAGTTAGCATTGCTACAAAAATATCGTGTAACAAACCAGCTAAAAACTCAGTGACTTAAAATGTCAGTGACCTATTTATAGGTCAGTCAGGTTTTGTCTCATCTAGGCTGGACTCAGCTAAGCAGCTCTGCTTCAGGTTGGGGTGGGTGGAGCAGCTCTGCTTCTTGAAATAGGACTAAAAGACAGCCAGATGGCTCTGCTACACTGTTCTCTTGCTCGGACCATCAGTCTAGCTCAGGGAAGAGAAATGAGTTGATTCAAGGCTACCCAGAGAACTGTCCCGCAGTTTCCTATGCTGAATATTCTACTCTTGGCACTGACAGACATGCAAGAGAGGGAAAGCCGCAGTGTCCAAGCACAGTTCAAGTTCCTGCTGGAATTTTGCCTACTAACCTCTCATTGGACAAAGCAAGTCAAAGTGCCAAACCCAAATTCAAGAGATAGGAAAGTACACTTCACCTTTTGAGAGACAAACTGTCAAGTTACATGGCAAAGGGTGTAGATACAGGAAGGAGTGAAGAATGGGGTGAACAGTCCCACCTATCAGAATGGACCATTATCTCTTCAATTCTTACAGCCCTTAAAGGTCTTCTGGAGCCATCACTGGTTCTTCCCTAGTTAGTAGCCAGATGGTGCGAAAATATCTTTTTGGGGCTTAGTTTCCTTATCTGTGAAATAGGAATGATATTTTCTCTGCCTATCTCATAGAGTTGGCGTGGATGCCAAATGAGATAATGGACAAGAAAGTCCTTAGATAGTGATAGTGTTATACATGCAGGTTATTATTACAGTTATTACCAGAGGACCATACATGTACATACTGGACTTGTGAACCATAAGTTCCCTGTTGCAACTGCCCAGCTCGGCCATTGTAGCACAAAAGCAGCTGTGGACCATATGTGGATATGGGTATGGCTGTGTTCTATTACAACTTTATACACACAAAAAAGGCAGCTGGGCCAGTCGCAGTGTCTCATGCCTGTAATCCCAGCACATTGGGAGGCCAAGGCGGGTGGATCATAAGGTCAGGAGTTCGAGACCAGCCTCAGCAACATGGAGAAGCCCCATCTCTACTAAAAATACAAAATTAGCCAGGTGTGGTGGTGCATGCCTGTAATCCCAGCTGCTCAATAGGCTGAGGCAGGAGAATCGCTTGAACCTGTGAGGCAGAGGTTGCAGTGAGCTGAGATTACGCCACTGCACTCCAGCCTGGGCAATACAGTGAGACTCCATCTCAAAAAAAAAAAAAAGGCAGCTGGCCCAAGACTGCCTTTTTAATGTCATAGTTTGCCAACCATGGTATATATCCTTGAATTTCAGGAAATGGATATTAAGAGGGCTTTTTATCTATCTGTGATGCTTGAGTAAATATTTATCTTATTATAAAGTTCCTCACTCTGCACTAAAGTCCATGCTCTTTTGTTGTGCATGGGGAATAGTGTGCTAGCTACCAGATTAGTTGTGCATCATAAGTACTTCATAAAGCTAAGATTATTTGAGGATTGCCCAGATTTGAGTAGAGAAAGAAAACTTTTGCCATTTCCCCTGGGACACTGGAAAGGCACTGGCTTCCTCCTTTCACATTGTAAGCTCCTGTGCAATCCTATTTTGTAGAGACAGCAGGAAAAATGAAAATATGGGAGTTGGGACATATTTTACAGACCCTGTTAAAGGAGTAGTCCCTTCATTCCTCTGAAGAAACAGCTCCTGCCAAGGAAACCTTCTACAACCCTCTTTGCTGTTTTCAGGATTGTTTTTGAATTTTCATTCCCTGTCAGCCAGAGCGGTTGGCAGTGACAGCTGAGCTATTCTCCATTACGATCAGGTAGAAGCCTGGCTCAACCAGCACTCTTGGGAGACAAATGCAGGGGGAAGTTCTCTTACTTCTGTGCCCTGGGAGATCAGTAGGCCTACCTTGAAGGTGAAAATAAAATGAAAAATAAGCTGGGGGGAAATCATGAATAGTCACACAGCCCCAGAATTTTTACCTGAGATCTTCATTAGGCATTCTGAAGAATCTACTTTGGAAGCAAAAATAGCTATTGAAAAGACAACAGAGGCTGGCACAACTGATTTGTTTTACTAGAAGTCAAACACGCAGAACTTTCCTTAGGAATCAGGCTGAGTCCGGATCCCTAAACAGACCTACTGTGAAATATTTCACTGTCTTCAAATGGTCTTCTTCATCTGTAATGAAGGTTTCAATGATAAGTAAATAGCCTGCAACTGCCTAGCAAGTCAATGCAGGTAATTAGGACATTTGGGGTAATGAAGCTTCCATCCCCCCACTTGGTTCATAGTTTAGAATACAGGAGGAACCCTGTATTGATTTTGTGCCATCTCATCCACAGAACTGGAAGGGCTCTCAAGGTACATTAAAGTCAATGCAGATAACATGGGTACAACCTTTGCAGTAACCCAAAGCCTTTTAAGGTCTGAGCTCCATTTAAAGTTGGCAGATACCCAGTTTTAAGAGGTTGCTCTGAGAAGCCATCCTTTGCAGTGCAGACCAGTTTCAAAGAGTTCATGTTCAAAGAGAAGAGTTTCCTTCCTTGTGCTCAGCTATGAATCTAGATGTGCTAAGGAACTGCCTCCCAGAAAGCCAGAGCCCTGGATGGAGCATTCACTTGCCAGGATCCTGTCACTGGCAACACAATCTCCCAGATGATTGAATCAGTCTTGCTAACTAATGCTCTGGCTTTGCAAGCTCTCTCCTATCTATCCTTCTCTCCCTATGCATCCTTCTCTCTCTTGTTCTGCTATTCATGACTTTCTAAATAATTGCTGCCTCCCTGTCACTACCTTCTCTCTTCCTACAAATTCACCTCACACACAGGGCTCTCCTTCACCTTCCTATAGCTTGACTTTAGTTTTCAAAGTCCTATTTTTTACACTGATATCCTTTACTGACCCACATGCACCCTATGTTCCAGCAAATGGGGTTACTCACTATTCCCCAAACTCATCTAACCCTTTCCTACCACCTTCTTTCCTACTGCTGTTTTCTCCATCTGAAATGTCCTATTCTATATCTACCCACCTAAGTATTTCAAAGCCTCATTTATATACTATTTATTCTAGAAAGGCATTAAAAGGATACTCTGAAGTTCCTTAAACTCTGGACTTCAATTGTATTTCTTTCATGTTAATCATATTCTCCCTTGTATTTTAAAAAATTGTCTTTTCAACCTTTATAGAATGGAAGCACTTTTATTTCTCACCTGTCTTCTTCCTCCCAAAATAGAATTCATAATACATGCTCAATTAATATGTGTCACGGGATTAATTGGTCAAATGCAAGACTTGAGGCTTGCCTTCCTACGGATCTCAGACATGAGAAAATATTATGGGGAATGGGGAGGAAATGTATATACATATATATTTCCCTGTTGCATTTTGTAGCAGTTTTACTAGGTTCACTGCCAGACTGTTGACTGAATTAGATCTTGTAAGCCTAACAGAAGTATGTTAAGCTTACTTTACCCATAAAAGCAATCTTATAAAATTGGTTTCTGTTCTTAACTGAGGCCTGGTGCCCAACCTCTTTGTATGAATGGTCAGAAGCACACTATTTAATCACTTATAAATGGTGCACCTGTACACTATATTGTATAAAGCTTCCTACAGTGTATGTAAATCAATTGAACAAGGCAACATGGCAGCCAATAAAGTAAAATTTTATTTAATAAAGTCCATCATAAAATGCTACTGTATGAAGTTTTCATCTTTCTTAAAATTTCTGATAAAATAAATCAGCATGACTTCTTTGACAGGGTCATGATTTCAGAAAAATTTCTTTAAGGAAATTTTGTAAGGCATCTTTGGAAAGCTCTGTAGAGGATTAAAGACTCCAGTGACCTTTAGATAAACTAATGCAGATACATAAGTTTTGTTGCACTGATTTGCCCCTGACAATATCCCTACAGTGAGCATAGCTATTAGCCAGCAAGCTTGGATTTCCCTCAATATGAAAGCAGAAAGTGTGCTGCCTTTTGAATAGTTGCCTCATCAGCACTTGTAATTTTCCCATGCTACCTGATAATAACATACTTGGCCAGGAACACTGCCCTGTCACTAAAATGAATCCATCCATTTATGCCCTCATGATGGTGTCTTATTTGTCTCATCGGATAAAACATTTGGCCTAGGTTTCCTTCAATTTGCCAGCCTGGAAGTCTATGATGCTCACAGCCATCTCCATGTAACCCCTCCACAAGGCAGTTCCTCAAGGCTGCACTTCATAACTGAAGGTAGTGTGTCTCCATGTTACTGATCTGCAACTGACATATATAGTACTCAGGTCTCTCTCCACAGTTGTCATGTCTATGTCAGAGGTGATTAATATTTGGTTACACATGAAAAATCTCATTGCCTAGGTACTCCTCCCCACCTCAAAGCCAATTAAATTAGAAAATAAAAAGCAGCCTGTGGATCATTCAAAACTCAAACCAATATTTAAAAGAGCACCTGGGGAGATTCAGGAATCTTAGGTTTTATACTCTACCTTGACAGTAACATCCAGATATACAACTTTGAGCAGACCGCTTTCTCTCCTAAAGTTTTAGTTTCCTCATATGTAATAGGAGAACTGTCTTTCCCATATAAAAAATGGTCTGATTCCTCAACAAAGTACTAGCAAACCGATCTCAACAATACACTAAAGTAATTATAAACCATGACAAAGTGTGATTTATTCCTGCAATGTAAGGATGGTTCCACACACAAATATTAATCAGTATAATATCCCACATAAACAGAATAAAGGAAAAAAACACATGAGCATTTCAATTGATGCAAAAAAAGAGCTTTTTACAAAATATAATAACCCTTTTATGGTGAAAACTGAAGAAAACTACCTCATTATAACAAAGAGCATATATGAAAAGTTCATGGCAAATATCATGCTCAATGGTGAAGAGATGAAGGTTTTTCCTTTAAGAACTAGAACAAGACAAGAATGTCCACTTCCACCATTTCTATTCAACATTATACTGTCACCAAATTCCTGGAAGAAAGCTTCATGTCAGGGAGGCATTTAAAAAAAAAAAAAAAAAAATCTGGGCCGGGCGCGGTGGCTCACGCCTGTAATCCCAGCACTTTGGGAGGCCAAGGCGGGTGGATCACGAGGTCAAGAGATCGAGACCATCCTGGTCAACATGGTGAAACCCCGTCTCTACTAAAATACAAAAAATTAGCTGGGCATGGTGGCGCGTGCCTGTAATCCCAGCTACTCGGGAGGCTGAGGCAGGAGAATTGCCTGAACCCAGGAGGCGGAGGTTGCGGTGAGCCGAGATCGCGCCATTGCACTCCAGCCTGGGTAACAAGAGCGAAACTCCGTCTCAAAAAAAAAAAAAAAAAAAAAAAAAAAATCTGAGCCAAAACTCTAAGAGAGAAAGGAAGAAGAGGCTCTATGGTAAAAGCAACTAACCAGAAATTTACATTTCCAAATTGGAGGTATATCATGAGGGTTAGATTAGCAAGATGGTTAGTACCTCCTATCAAGTCCTTACAAGGTGAGTCTGGAGAGATTTACACTTCTCCTTCACCTGGAACTAGGGGTAAGTCTAAGATGCCTGATGTGTTCATGTAACCCTGGACACAATAAACAGAGAAATGCAGAAGCTGGAGGGCCAGACCTGAAATAACCCGCAGCTCTGTTTTGGCCTTTGTTCTCCTTCAATATACAGGTCATCTTTACGCTTCCACCTCCGATTTCCTAGTGCAAATCTTCAGCTCAATTCCTGATCAACGAAATGCAGTTATGAGAAAAGGTAGAACTGAGCACCCACAGACGGAATACACAATGGAGAAGTTTTCCACAACAAAGAATTACACTGAGAAGACATTGGAAGACATGACCCGGACACACAGAAATATTTCTTCCATAAAAAGAATTTCATTGATTCTCTCCTTGCTTATTGCAGTAATGTTACTTCTTTAGTCTGTGTTAAACAGCCTAACGTTCTACTCTTACTTGACAATTTATTTGACTCTGTCTAATTAATGTGTTCTAAGTATAACATTTCCAATTAAAGCCAGTAGGGAAAGATTAATAATAAAGCGGTAATAATAAATGGGTTTTTGAGCACTAATATAAGCCTTTTGTCACATGACCTATTATTAGTTACTGTTAATGTCCTCATTTTAATGGTGTAAACTGAGGCACAGAGACAATAAATAATTTTCCCAAGGTTACACTTTTAGTAATATGGGATTCAAATTCAGAATTTTTAGAGTTCTTGCTCTAAACCACTGGATATACCAAGTTACTCTCATTTTCATCTACCTTTGATAAATTTGCAGCTTCTGAGCATGATCTCTGATCTAGAATGACCACTTTTTAAAGACTCATATATTTTCAAAAGATATGCATGTGGGAAGCATAAAAGTATTGTTCAATAATGCTTCACAGTACATATACAGTTATGAGGTAGAACAATGATTGAATCTTGTCTACAAGTCCACATAGCCAAAGCAGAAGACCATGATTTGTTTTCATTTCCTTCAGACTCCCTTCTCTGTGTGGAGAAAAGTACACTTCAACCATCTCCAGAGAAAAAACCATGTGTGCTGAACAAATAACAGGCAAGTCAAGTTGCCTTCAGAGAGGTTAAATACCAAGTTTTCTTGAATAACTGAAGCACACAGGCACAGGGAGACCCTTACCAATTCAGGGGAATTTCATTCCAATTACCATGCCCTGAAAAAAAACTAGAATTAGATTATGCCATGATCCGTCACAAATAAAGTTTACCGAGAGGCACCTTACTATATCTACATTAGGTTTTCTTTAAATCTTACTCTCAAATATGTACTCTGATTAAAATATTATATCTTGTTTGATAAATAGAGCAGAGAAACACAATCTGTTGTTTTGGTGTTTGTTTTTTAGTTACCTACCTCTATCAGGAGTGTGGCAGAGAGAACCAGCAAGGCATCATACTGTGTGGTTGTAACTAGCTCTAACTGCTGGCTAAGAATTGAGAAAGAAAATATAGAAATTCTAAAGCAGCAAGTCACTGCAAGAACTAAAGGTACATTTTATAATGATTCAAAGGCCAGAAATGAAAAGTAGGCTTTCCTATAAAGAAGTTGATTAAGCAATAAGTGTATATCAAGTGCAGCTGCATTCTTCATAGTACATTAGGAGCTGAGAGTTATAGAGAAGACTACTTGCTCCCTACTCTTGAAAAATTTTATATCTCTTGAACAGAACTGTCCAATAGAACTTTCTGCAATGACGAAAATATTCTACATCTGTCTGGCCAATGTGGGAGATAAGAGTCACATGTAGCAATTTAAAATTAAATTTAAACTAATTAAAATTAAACGAAATTAGAAACTCAGTTCCTCAGGCACGTTAGCCACATTGCAAGTGCTTAGTGGCCACATGTGGCTCATGACTACCACGTTAGATGTTAGACAGCACAAATATAGAACATTTCTCTCACCACAGAAAGTACTAATGAACAGCACTGCTCTAGCTAACATCAGCAAAGGAGGAAAGCATAATGGCCTTATTTCTTTTAAATGTCAATTGTATGGGCTGCAGTAAATAAAATTCTAAGTCATTATGACAAGAAAGAATGATGGGCAGGACTCTATTTAAGGAGGAATCTTATCAGCTGAAGGCAAACTATATATACTTAACAACATACCTATAAACAGATGGATACTTGATCTTAAATTGGCTTTGAATTCATATATGATTATAACACTGGTAAGCAATGTCTTTAGCAATTGAGAGTATAATGTTAGGCACAAAAAGTTTCCATTTGAACAATTTTCTAGGAGAAGAAGTTAAATCCATTAAATTCTTGACACTCTAGTCAAAGACAATCAGCGTGGGTTGATGTAACAGACTCTTAGAAAAAAATGAAATTCAGGATAGCAGAGATACCATTGAGATGAATTATTTTGCTCCAGCAAACTTCATGCTGAGATTTATTTCTTCTTCTTGGTAATGCATAACAAAGAAAGTCGAATGTGGGCTTGTATCAGTGGGACCATTTAAGCTGATGCATTAGAAGACTAGCAGCAGCTTTCACCTCATTCTAGCTGTGGGCCTATTGATGTTCTCATTAAGAACTAATATTCTCAGTGATTTGAAACTCATAAATATTTAAGTGGTATTACTTCTAAAATAAGAGCTTCTTCCTTGCCCTTCATTCATGAAAGAGCTTCAACCCATTTGTGACTATGTTTCTAAAGATGAATGTAACAGGTGTACTCACAATGATATACCCTCAATATTCATGTAAATCTGATACATATTCCATGAAAATGGAGGATAGTAATTGTGAAGAGTGCATGTGTCTTCAGTGATCTTGTCTACATGTCTAAATGAAGGATTTATGTATTTAAAATTGCCTTTAGTACGACTTTCAGAACTTTGGTCTTCAATGACTTAAATCTGGAAAACACACAACGAGGCAATTTAATTTCTGAAAATTGGCTTCTTCACACATGATATGTTTTAACAACAATGATAATCATGTTAATTGAAGGAAAGAAAATAATTGAGCAAAACCACACTAAAGCCTGGCATTAATCTGTTCAGAACTTGTGAATTTAACACCCCTTTTTATGGTAAAAACTGAAGAAAACTACCTCATCATAATAAAGACCATATATGAAAAGTCCATGGCAAATATCATGCTCAATGGTGAAAGGCTGAAAGCTGTTCCTCTAAGAACTAGAACAAAATAAGGATGGCCACTTCCACCACTTCTATTCAACATTATACTGTCACTAAATTCTTGGATGAAAGCTTCATGTCAGGAAGGTTTTAAGCTTCTGGAACATTCTATTCTAGGTCGAATGGGAATATCCTGGATGAACACTACCCACTACAAGAAAGAAGATGTCTGCTTTGGTCATGAGGGTTAGCCAAAGACTGGCACAATGCCTAGCTCCAAATGACTGCCTTCCCTTTTCCACAGTCTTCATTCAAACTCCTCCTTTCCCTGGTATTTTCTGTGTTTTTGTTTGTTTGTTTTGTTATCCTTTCTTTTATTAAAAAAAAAAAGTTTGACATATAAACAGTCCTTTTAATAACAGCCTCTCATGCTTTCTTCAGTTCACTGATCTACATAACCCTTAGAATAAACCCTGAACCCCAGCTCTAGTAATAATTTAACAATGATCCATGCTTTTATTACAACCATGAGCTATTCATCCACTCTTGCTGCTATGCTTGTGGTTTCACTGTACTCAGTAAAGCTATCCTGTCAGTACCTCGCCCCATTGAAGTACCTGTCACCTCCTTCTCTGCTATCAGATTTGGGCTCCTCTCAATCATGGGTAATTGAATTTAAAAGGGACACCTGAAGCAAAATAAGCCTGTCAAATTAATTTTTTCAAAAAAATTTAGAATTAGGAGTTAGTCAGTCTGATCTAGTTTTTGAATGAAAAACTTGAAAACTTGGGAAGTTAGAGTTGGTGACCTTCTGCCAGCCATGTGATGAAGAAGTAGAAAAAAAATGCAGGTAATTTGCAGGAGAAAAAGTTCTGGTAGTTTTTCAGTTCAAGCTACTATTTTCTCTGTCCCACTCATCACAAACCTCATGGACTTGCAAAGGACCACATCCTTCTTCAAAGATTGAAGTATCTCTGACATAATCATCTCCATCTGCTATGGTTTGGATTTGGTTTCTTTGGCCCCACCAAGTCTCATGTTGAAATTTGATCCCTGATGTTGGAGGCAGGGCCTAATGGGAGGCGTTTGGGTCACGGGGAAAGATCTCTTACGAATAGCTTGGTGTCTTCCTCCAGGTAATGAGCAAGTTCTTGCTCTATGAATTTCCATGAGAGATCACCCCCTCCCCAAAGCAAGAGCTAGTTGTTAAAAAGAGCCTGGCACCTTCCTCTGCTCTCTCTCACTTCCTCTCTCTTGCCATGTGTTCTCTGCACGCTGGCTCCCCTTCCCCCTCTACTATGAGTGGAAGCAACCTGAAGCTCTCACCAGAATCAGATGCTGGCGTCCATGCTTCTTGTACAGCCTACAGAACCATGATCCAAATAAACCCTTTTTATTTATAAATTACCCAGCCTCAGGTATTTCCTTTTAAGCAACCCGGGTGGCCTAAGACACCACCTCCTCTCCTTTTTACTTTTAAATGCTTGTTTTTTGTATATCCTCTTCTTCCTTCTTGCATTCAGTATAAAGATTAATTTTCTTTTTTAAGATTAATCCTTCAACTTGAGTTGGGCCCATACATTTCTACCTCCTAAATAACCCCAATAGTTATTGTTCCATTGCCCCCTCCTCTACCCATTCTTTTATTTCTATTTCTCTAAGGATTTCCTTTAGTCTCTAAGCAGGCACCTGTGTTCCTTCACTTTGTCACCAAACTACTAGAGAGAGAGGTATGCACTTGGTAAACAAGGACTGAGTCCTGGTTATCTGCAAGTCACTGTGCTGACCATAATTATATACATTACCTCACTTAACAACTATACCACAGCTCTGCCTTCCGCATTTCACATCCAGTGTACCCTCATGCTCCATTAGGCCCAGGAAGCTGTCCTCTTCTTTCATCAATTTGTAGAAGTATTTATACCAGAGAGCACCTATGGACTCCAAATCACCTAAATTATTTTATTTCTCATTCTCTTTGGCCTTTGCATTACATGACAGTAAGGATTTATCTTCTGTGGTAGGAAGAAGAATAACAACTCTCCAAATATGTTCATGTCTTAATCCCTGGGTCCTATAAATATGCTACATTACATGGAAAAAGAGACTTGGCAGATGTTACTGAAGTTATAGCTCATGAGTTAGAAAGTTTCACGGATAATCCAGGTGGGAATAAGGTAATCACATGAGCCCTTTAAAGCCAAGCATCAGTAACAGATTGCCATGTATTCTCTGCATGCATGAGAAAAGAGAAGAAGAAATAGAAGTAGAAAAGAGAAGAAACAGAAGAGAAGAAGACATAGAAGAAAAAAGAGAGATTTGAAATGTGAGACAGTCTCAAGCCACAGTTGCTGGCTTTGAAAATGGAGAAGAAACCACAACCAAAAAATGCAGTCAGCCTCTGGAATCTGGGAAGGATTCTCTGGCAACAGCCAGTGAGGAAATTGGACCTTGGCCCCACAACCACAGTGAATTGTGCCAACTCTAAGGAGTAAGGAAGCCTGCACTTCTCCAAGGCCTCCAAAAAAGGAAAATTCAGCTTGGTGATATCTTGATTTTAGGCAGATGAGACCCATGCCAGAATTATGACTTAACTGAAGATCATAAATGCCTGTTGTTTAAGCCACCAAGTTGTCAGAGGCATGTAAACCAGAGCAACTCTATCTTAAGTAGGAGCTGGATAAAATGAGGCTAAGACTTACTGGGCTGCATTCCCAGATGGTTAAGACATTCTAAGTCACAGGATGAGATAGGAGGTCAGCATAAGATACAGGTCATAAATACCTTGCTGATAAAATAGGCCACAGTAAAGAAGCCAGCTAAAACCCACCAAAACCAAAATGGTGATGAGAATAATCTCTGGTCATCCTCACTGCTACACTACCACCAGTGCCATGACAGTTTACAAATGCCATGGCAATGTCAGGAATTTACCCTATTAAAAAGGGAGTAATGAAAAATCCAGCCCTTGTTTAGCACATCATCAAGAAACCATCAAGGCCATAAAAATGGACAACCAGCAGCCTTTGGGGCTGCTCTGTCTATGGAATAGCCATTCTTTCATCTTTTACTTTCCTAATAAACTTGCTTTCACTTTACTCTGGGGATTTGCTCTGAATTATTTCTTGCACGAGATCCAAGAACCCTTTCTTTGGGTCTGGATCAAGACCCCTTTCTTGTAACATCTTTCTGGCAACCACAGAAGGCACCACAAAGGCTAACTTTGGGTAAGTGATGGGGTTCAGTAACATCTTTCTGGTGAATCATGGAAGGGACAATACTGAGGAGAACCCTGATACAAAGAAAATAGGCTGCAGCACTAATTGGATGACTTTGGGTAAGTGGGGTGCATATACCCAGGTAAAGGATGGCATTGGGCTGGAGGCTCAACTTAGGGGAGTTAGAGTCTCTCCTAAGACAGTGTAGGTTAGAGGCTCCTCTTAATAAAAAGCAAAGGACACTTGACCAATCTTGGTTTAGAGGCCCAACTTAGGAGAGGTAGAGTCCCTTCTAAGATTTAGGGAATTAAAGGCCTATCTCCGTCAAGTCCCTTTCATCTAAGAATGGGTTTTGCACTACAGGATGTTAAGTGCTATTCTCTTTGCCTTAATCTGTTTTACACCCTTTGCTGAGGGCTGTAGGTGACAGGATTAGGCAAGTACAGAATTGTGGGACATGGGGAGCCTTTTCTTTCCTAAAAGGGGAAACTTGAGAGCTGCTGGAACTGCTAAAAAAGATCCCTTCACAACAGACAAGAGTCTGCCTGAACTTTTCAGTGTCACTGCAATGAGTGGATCTTTCTCTGACCTTCCAGAGCACTTCGTCACAGAGGTAACCAAATTTATCAGCCAATTTTGTTTTTAACTGTGGTTGTCCTAAGACATTTTGTCATTTATAAACAATTATCTCATTTTGGTCCACTTAAGAAGGTGGTTTTATAATCAACTGTAGGACTTTAACAGGCGCACTTAAAGGCAGGTTTTTTGATAACTTTGGAGACTGTGACATTAGAAAGGAGAAAAAATTTTCAGAACTCTATTAGAGAGCTGGAATGTTCAAACCGAACTAGAGTTAACTGAATTGGTTGAACCAACAGAAGACTAAAGTAATCTTTTTAACTTTTTGCTTAATATGTTACCAATCCTTTGTTTAGTTTTTCAGAGTCAAGAAAAGTTTTATTTTTAGCTATTTACAAATTTTAACAATTGAATAAAGTATACTGTAAACTAAATTTGGAGCATATATGTTTCTCTCTACCTGATATCTCCAGAATTTGACAACTATTTGTGAATATTCTTAATTTATGGCAATATAGTTATTCGCATAAGTGCCATAAGAATCTGTTTTGTTTTGCAACAAGACATAATTGGAGAAATTGCTTATTTTACCAAGGCTTTGACTGGAATGGCATGCTTTCCTTTAAGGAATCAAACTTGACTTGTAAAGCCAATGAAAGGCCTTGGGGAAACACCTCACATCTTGTCTCCACTGTCCCTGTACAGGGTTCCTAACCTGTGGTAAGCAAAGAATGCCAGTTTCTCATAGGTCCAGGAGCCCCAAGTTATCTTGGGACCCCAAGAAGAAAGGAATTTACTCAATTCATAGGTATTTAATGGTATAAACCCATGGCAGGGCTCAGCTCTAAAAAAGTCTTATCTAAGATTCCTTCTATGGAACAGAGTTCCATCAATGCCAATTTAAACAGAGTTTATGTGAAAAAAATTATTATTCTTGCTGCTCTTTATACACATAATCAGGCAAGTATAATAAAGCAAATCAGCCTTACCATTGTTTGTCTTTAGTAAAAATGGGAAACTAGAAAGAGAAAAGTTATGTTTCAAGAACGATGGTACACTTGCTACTAAATTACAGTCTCATCAGTTGTTTTTAAGTTTGTTTCTGCAATTTAGGCTAAACTTTCTTATTCCTGTGAACCAACCAGTGATCTCTGAGTGCTACTTAGAAGAAACAGGATGGATGGGTAACGTAAAAATCTTGATCAGTATTCTAATCCTGGACATATACTGAAATCATCTAGCAACCCCCATCAGCTTAGTTTCAACAGTTGCTCAGTTCATGAACTCTTCTAATTTAGTTTACATGGAAAAATTTTACTTATTTTGCTTTACTGTTGTGGAATATATTGCTGTTGTACTCTTTGCATAGGAATGAGGATAAGCTTACTCAGTGTTTTCTTAACTAAACACTTACTAATTTCCAGGTATGGCCTTCATTGAAACTCAGAGTTATGAATGGCCCTCACCATATTGATGCTTTCTGACTGAGCTCTTTTCTACCCTTAACACAAATAAGAGACTCTCATAGTTAGGCAGGAATATCATTGCCCCTATTCAGCCTGAAGAAGTTACAGAAGATGGATCTTTCTCCCTCTGCAACCCTTAGGATTAAGGGTTCTCCTATAAAAGGGAGTAGGGAAATGTCAAAAGTGTGTAAACCAGAGCAACTCTATCTTAAGTAGGGCTGGGTAAAATGAGGCTGAGATTTACTGGGCTGCATTTTCAGATGGTTAAGGCATTCTAAGTCACAGGATGAGAAAGGAGGTCAGCACAAATACTGGCCATAAAGTCCTTGCTGATAAAACAGCTTTCAGTAAAGAAGCCAGCTAAAACCCACCAAAACGAAAATGGCGATGAGAATAACCTCTGGTCGTCCTCAGTGCTACACTCCCACCAGCGACACGACAGTTTACAAATGCCATGGCAATATCAGGAAGTTACCTTACACGGTCTAAAAAGGGGAGGAATAAATAATCCACCCCTTGTTTAGCATATCATCAAGAAATAGCCATAAAAATGGGCAACCAGCAATCCTTGCGGCTGCCCTGTCTATGGAGCAGCCATTATTTTATTCCTTTACTTTCCTTATAAACTTGCTTTCACTTTACTCTATGGACTTTCCCTGAATTGTTTGTTGCATGAGACCCAAGAGCCCGCTCTTGGCATGAGGATCGGAACCCCTTTCCTGTAACTAAGTTTGTGATAATTTGTTATGGCAGTTGTAGAAAACTAAAACAACTCCATCTTTCTCAAACTCTCTCATTGGCTTTGTAATAATACATTTTGTTATTCTACCTCTATCTCCCTGAACTCTTCTTCTTTGGCTCTTATTCACTCTCATTCTCCCTGTATATCAGTCATTCCTAAATTGTGTGTTTCCTACTTATTCTCCTGGCCATCTCATAAGCTTTCATAACCTCAGCAACCACTTCTATTCATATGGTACCAAAATCTAAACTCATGTCCCTGACCTCTCTCCCAACTGCCTAGTGGTCATCATCATCTGAATAATTCATCATGCAAAATATCTGAGATGTCCAAAACTGAACTCCTTGCTTTTTTCTCAAAGGTTGCTTATCCTCTTCATTGTTCTATTTCTTTACTCATACTGAAATGGGAAAAGTTCCCTTGTCCCTGTCTCAGGGAGTGTGATGGGGGTCTGGCTGACTTCTTTGGTGCCCCACTGCTCAAATCTCTAGGGGGAGCACAGAGACAGGCAGGCTGTGGGGATCCAACCCCATGGCAGTGTCTAAGGGTGAATATTTACAGCTCCTGAAGCCTCAGTGGGTGTGTGTTACAGGGTGCTCTTTTAGTTTTACTGTCTGTAGGTAGCTTGCATTAGTCAGCTCAATTAGACCCCCTGCCTTATCACAAGGACAGAGGGATTTTTGTATCCCCCGGTTTTTTGTCTTGGTGTACTGGAAGAATTGGATCACATGTGGGCTTGGAGAATGAGTGCAAGGTTTTATTGAACGGAAGTAGCTCTCAGCAGATGGGGGAGCTAGAAGGGAGATGGAGTGGAAAGGTGGTTTTCCACTGGAGTCAGGGCGCTCAGAGGCTGGGCTCTCCTCTGACCACCCTGATAAAACTCCATGTTGCTCCACCCAGTCGATGACCTGAGGCCCTGCTGGTGCCTGTCAGTGTGCCCTTACACTGGTGCGTTCCTCTTGGCATCCAGCCGCTTGTGTCTTTTTCTGCTGTGTGTCCCTCTCAACATCCACCCACTTGTGTCTGTGTCCCCTAGGATCTCACAATTTTTATAGGCACAGGATGGGACAAGCCAGGGTGGTCTTGGGAAATACAACATTTGGGCACAAAGCCAGTAGTGCCTGTCCTCATGTAGGTCCATGGGCACAGGCCTGAGGGTGGAGCCTTAGCCACGAATCCACCTTTCTCTATCCAGCACTTACCTGCTCCCCTCCTGTATCAATACTACCATTCTATCAGTTACCCAGATTCAAAAACTCCAAATTACCTTCGATATCTCCTATTAAAAACACACAACTTTCCAATTATTTACCAAGTCCTTGTGTTTCTTTCTAGCTTCCTCTTTACCATTCCAGATTTCAGCCAGGAATTTTATCAGCCAGGTTTGAACAATAAAAACAGAAACTGATTACTTAAAATAGAGGAATTTAAATATAAGAGATTAGCTGCACTGATGATAGAAGAACTAAGAAACCAAACAAGTGATAGAGAAGCGACCCAGAAATTAGTATGACAGCAAATTCTACCTGCCCTACCCTGGAGAAAAAAAAATGGAAGATAGCGTTACCAAAGCTGTAGCCATGGAGAATTTATCACTGCTGCCAGAAGCATCACCTGAGGTATAGGAAGTAAAAGATAATTATCCTGGCTTCTTTCTCCTCCCTCCATTCTTCCATCAGAGGCTCTCATTGGCCACACCAGCAGGAAGCCAGCTGACAGCCAATGTGCAGCCTGAGAAACACAGGCTGCAATAATGAGCTTGCTTGTAATTAGTGGAAGAGAGAGGTATGGATCTGAAAGCATTTAAGCAGTTGAATGACATATACTACAGTCCCACTCCTCATTTCTCCTCACCTTGACTATTTGTAATTGTCTTTAATTAATCGTCTTGCCTCATGTGTTTCTTCACAGCATCCTATAACAATACTAACAAATTAATCTTCCTAAAGACCAATATAATTATATTGCTTTCCTCTACAAAAATTTTAATAGCTCTCTATTACCTTCTGAAAAATTTCCTAATCCCTTAGGATGGTGTAGGAGATGATTATTTTGATGGCCCCCAGGGAACCACACCTCTCAGTATTCATGTCCTTATGTGATCTTCTACATTGACTCTATGCCTGGCCAATGAATGGGACACAATAAGCCTTGATGTGAATTTGAACACTGAGGCTTATTCTGTTGAAATGCTTGCTCTTGACATTCAGCCACTAGGTAAAGCATCTAAACTAGCCACATGAAAGACTGAAGTAGAGAGATAAAGGGGTTGAGGGGAAGGAGGGAGTCACAACCTTTCAGACACTTCTGTTAAACAAAAGATAAATGAGTGAAACCATTTGGACATTGCCATCTAACTACAATCTGACTACCACCATATAAGAGATTTCAGTATGACCCACAGAAGAACCACCCAGCTGAGCCCTAGCCAATTCATAGAATCATAACCAGGTAAAATGGTTGTCTTTTTAAGCTGCTAACTTTTGATATTTTTTGTTATACAACAATAAAAAGCCAGAATTCTCCAGCTCCTCCCATAATTATATAAAGGTCTAATACCTGTAATACATTATTATTCTATAATAATTGTAATCATTCTGCTTCTCTGATCAAACTCTGACTGCTATCCCTGGCATTAAAAACACTCTGCAATCAGACCACAGCCAGCCTTTCCCTGTTTATCTCTGACTACTGTATTCCATTGTCTTTTACTCCAGGAACCAAATCTTGGTTTCTTACACATGCTCTTTACTTTCTAGATCTAAATCATCTTTACCCAGAAGGTAGCCTGCTGCTAGTGTTCACATAAGTAAACTGAGTTAATATCATCTCCTACAGGAAGTTTTACCAGATTTAACAGATAATAACCTCTCCTTTGAGACACCTATACATTTTATGGATTGTATATAATGTACCTACCTTGCATAATTGTTATATCTTTTGTAAAACTGGTAGCTCCATGAGGACCAGGATGGGATTCTTAATGTAGCTTTTTCTCTCCTCAGCACTGAAAACAGTGGCTTATATAGTGTGTGTGATCCTTAAATGTTTGTGAATTGACTGGCTGGCTCAATTAAATGTCAGTTAATTTTGAGTGATCACCAGGAAAAAGAAAATAAGTAATGCATGTTTACAGAATAAAAACATTACTGGATACCAACAAGAAACTCATAAAATACTTATAAATTGAATGACATATTCATGTGATTGTACATAAACTTTTTATTTCAGGAAGCATATTTTTCTTAAACTTCCGGTAGCTCTCAAAATGTTTGATCATTTAAAGTTGTAATTACTTTTTCTTCTTTTCCTAAGACTCATTTTTTTCTTCCTTCCTTTGTATTACTTTCTTTTCCCAGGTCCTAATTCTTTTTTTTTACCCAAAGGCAAGAAGCCTTTTTTAAGCAGGCTGCACGCTGCCCAAACCCCCATGCCCAAGTCCATGGAGAGTAGGGGTCACGACAATTATATTAACTTGACCTCTTCTTTTCCATGTAGATTCATTTTTGTGCCCCAAACCAACAAAATGGTATGTTTTCAGAGTCCTAACCCTTTGGGGAGTAATTTTAATTTAATCATTTAACATGATAAGAACAACTAGGTTCTTGGTTAGTGCAAAACATCTGGGGGATTGTTGCAAATATTTGGCAATATTCACTAAAGAGAGAGGAAAGCATATTAGGGCAAATTGATTATAAATGAAAGCTGTCTTCATGAAAAATTAAAAACTACAGTCTGACAATGAACTAGTACTCCATAGCACAGTAATTTCTAAGAGTGTCATTTTACAAAATTCATTTTTCAGAATGCCTTCTCTTTTTTCTTTTTATTATTCTTCATTTTAAGAAAAAAATGGAGGCTTGTGCAAAATTCTGAATTATAAACCTGATTCATACTCCATATAATATAATGTAAAAAGCAAGTGCTTTGAACTGTGACAATGGTTTGAATCCCAGTTTTACAAGGCATTTGCTAGGTAAGTTATTTCAACTCCGTCACTATCCAAGTATCCTCACTTGCAAACCAGGGATAACAACCCTTACTGCACAGGGACATTGTGAGAGCTACTTATATTAATATAGGAAAAGCACACTGCCTGGCATGCTGCAGGTGCTAAACTGCTGCAGAAATGGCAAGGTCTGGATTCTTAATGCATCTTTTTCTCCCACTAGCACTCAGGACAGGATCTTACACATTGTGAAGGTACCTTTTCCAGAGGCCCTATGGAGACATTTCCACTTTTACTTCCTTTCACTAAACTAGTTTTGCAGTTTTCTTTCTTTTTTTGTTAAATTTTATTTTAAGCTACGGGATACATGTGCAGGTTTGTTACATAGGTAAATGTGGGCCATCGTGGTTTGCTGCAGCTATCAACCTATGTATTAAGCTCCACATGCATTAGCTATTTATCCTGATGGTCTCCCTCCCCCTGCCCTGAAAAGAGGCTCCAGCGTGTGTTGTTCCCTTCCCTGTATCCATGTGTTCTTATTTTTCAGATCCCACTTACAAGTGAGAGCATTCAGTGTTTGGTTTTCTGTTCCTTTGTTAGTTCATGTCAGTAAGAATGGTGATTACTAAAAACTCAAGAAACAACAGATGCTGGTGAGGCTGTGGAGAAATAGGAACACTTTTACACTGTTAATGTCAATGTAAATTCGTTCAACCATTGTGGAAGATAGTGTAGTGATTCCTCAAAGATCTAGAACAAGAAATACCATTTGATTGACCCAACAATCACATTACTGGGTATACACCCAAAGGAATATAAATCATTCTGTTATAAAGATACATGCAGACATGTGTTCATTGAAGCACTGTTCACAATGGTAAGGACATGGAATCAACCTGAATGCCCATCAATGACAGCCTGGATAAAAAAACATGGTACATACACACCATGGTATGCTATGCAGCCATAAAAAGGAACAAGATCATATCTTTTTCAGGGACATGGACGGAGCTGGAAGCCATTATCCTCAGCAGTTTTCTTTCTTATCTACTGACAAGACACAGTTATTAGGTTTGTGGATCATTAGTCTCGTTCAAACTCAAAAAACCCCATAGTAGTGCATATTCAGGTAGGCAGATAGGCATCCAGATCCTGGCCACAGTCTTGTTTTTGGAACTGAGAGAAATATTCAAGGACCAAGGTTCCTGATCTCAAGGAATTGATCATCTATGGAAACCACAAATATGCCTATGAAACCACAACAAACAAACAATCGACCACACATTTAGAGCCTTTTTATAATTTTTGTGTGCTTCACATCAAACTTTATTCTATCTCCTTCAAAGCTTCCAGTGTCTTTGAGATAGGCAGGACAGGTATTCATATGCCTCATAAAACTGAGGAAACATGCTCAGAAAGGCTGAGCAACTGGCCAAGACCACATAGGTGCTTAGTGGCAGCACTCAGACTAAGACCTGGGGCCCCAATGTTCTTCCCAATAAGCACTCATCTTCCTGTGCTTCCTTCCCCCACCCTCTAACTTCTTTCTTAATGTCTTTAAAATACACTACAATAAGATATCATCAGATTATTCATTTATTCAAAAGCATTTACTGAGCACCTATCTTGTGCAAGATTATGTGCTGGGTGCTTTGTGGGATACAGAGATGGCTACAAGAAGCCACAATACCTGTAGAGAGCGGAAGTATCATGCAAGAGGAAGAGGAGAATATTTCCTTTTATGAAAGTTTAGAAAGTCTTCAGGAAAAACATAGCTTTCAAGTGGGCCTTAGAAGAGTAGTCTGAAGAGCAGGTAAGTGAATTCAGGTTATTGACTCAGATATGCAGGAAATATAGCTCAAATTTTTAATACTTTAACTCAATTTCTATTCTGAGCACCCTTTCCACATGGGACAGTAATCTATTTTCTGTCAGTTTCTGTAATCTCAATCCATTTAGGGCATGATGGTTAATTTTAATGTGCCAACTTGGCCGGGTCATGGCATGTCCAGATATTTGATTAAACATTATTCTAGGTGTGTCTGTGAGGGTGTGTCTGGATGAGATTAACATTAAAATCAGTAGACTGAGCAAAGCAGATTGCCCTCCCCAGTATGGGCAGTCCTTATCCAATCCATTGAAAGCCTGAATAGAATAAAAGACTGAGTAAGAAAGAATTCTCTCTCCCTGTCTATCTTCAAGCAGGGGCATGGGTCTTCTCCTGCCTTCAGACTCAGGCTCAGACTGGAATTGACACTACTGAGTCTTCTAGTTCTCAAGCCTTTGAACTGAGATTGGAGCTCTCCTCTCAGCTCTTCTAGGTTTCCAGCTTGCCAGCTGCAGATCTTGGACTTCTCTGACTTGGCAATCATGTGAGCCAATTTGCTACAATAAATCTCTCCCTCTCTCTCTCTATCTCTCTCTCTCTCTCTCTCTCTCTGTGTGTGTGTGTGTGTGTGTGTGTGTGTCTTTCTCTCTCTATTTTATATATATATATATGTGCTATTACTATACTATATATACTGTTACTATAATTTATTATACACACACACACATATATGCACCTATGTAATCTTGGCCAGTTGCTCAGCCTTTCTGAGCATACTTCCTCAGTTTTATGATTGGCGTGCAAATACTTGTCCTGCCTATCTCAAAGGCATGCAGATTTTTTACATAGGTAAAGTGGGCCATCATGGCTTGCTACACCTATCAACTCATCACCTGGGTATTAAGCCCTGCATATATTAACTATTTATCCTGATGCCCTCCCTCACTCATACTGCCACAGTCTCCAGTGTGTGGTGTTCCCCTCCCTGTATCCATGTGTTCTCATTGTTCAGCTCCCACTTACAAGAACATGCAGTGTTTGGTTTTCTGTTCCTTTGTTAGTTAATGCCAATTAGAATGGCAATTATTAAAACATCAAGAAACAACAGATGCTGGCAAGGCTGTGGAGAAATAGGAACGCTTTTACATTGTTGGTGTCAATGTAAATTAGTTAAACCACTGTGGAAGACAGTGTGACCATTTTTTAAAGATCTAGAACCAGAAATACCATTTGATTAACCCAACAGTCCCATGTGATTTTATATATTTTTATATTATATTTATTTATTTATTTATTTATTTATCTACATGTCAAAGACCCATAGATTTTATGTACACCCTTTAATATAGAATATCTGTTAATCTGGGTTCTGCTTCTCTGGAGAACCCAGATTAACACACAGGGCCTTCTTTCATCCTTCACAGATAGGGTGTCTGTGTTTCTAGAGGTACTTAACTCCAAGAGAGGGAAGGAGAAGATAATTGGTTATCATTCCTTATGATCTATGTGGCCACTAGCATATGAGGTACTCACATTCCTGGCAGGTGCCCTCCACTCACAATCCTTGCACAGGACTATTACGCACTAATTGTTTAAATCATCACAGGACCCATATTCAGCTCTTGCAGTACTCTGAGATATTTGGGAAGTATTTGACTGTTCTCTTGACCATCTACACAACCAGGAAATTTGGCAAGACTGTATCAGATTCATCAGCTGAGACACCTCACACACCCTCATCACTGGATTGCTCCCATGACTGGGAAACTCAGGAGCTCTGCACAACTTTCATCTTCTTAAGATATGCCTGCAACATGAGACGCAGGTCACTTCCACCTCAGATCTCCACAAGCAACTTAGTATTCCATTGAGAAACATTGAGTATTCCACAATGCCTACTCCTTCCTAGCCTCCTTGAAACATGTTGCCTTCCTCCGTCTGTGGAAGCTTTCCACAGGCAAGGGCAGAAGTGGTAGAGCAGGAAAAACTACAGTGAACACATATTCTTACTTATGCACGAAGCTTAGCTTTTGACCATCAAAAGCCAATAATTTGACTCACGTTCTCTGCAGATTTGGCTACTCAATTCTTGTTTGTCTTCTGTGATGCCATTCTTTCCTCAACTGACAAATACTGTTGACCAAATAGGGAAAAAAATCTGGGGGAGAAGAAATGAGATCAGATCAAGATACAGTAGGGTAATATTCAGCATTGTATCCTGCACAATGGGGTTCAGCTATGCTGATACAGCAGTGGAGGAGGACCAGCAAGGGAGCTATCTGAGAGATTTTGTCAAGGTAAAATTAACGGGATTCATTATCTCCAATTTTACAAAAACCTCTCTCGTTCCTCAGGTTTTATTTCAGAAAATTAAATAAATCATGAAGCAACTTATCAAAATTGGCCATGTCTAAATAATGGAAAATTAGAAGTGGATTCTATCCCAAACTTTCACATTTTCATTTCCTTCTCTCTTCATGTTTTACCATGTTTTGTGTGAGCTAAACAAACTTGCTTACTTAGCATCTGATATAGCTTGGACGTTTGTCCCTACAAATCTCATGCTGAAATATAACCCCCCCATGTTGGAGGTGGGGCCTGGTGGGAAGTGTCTGGGTCATAGAGGTGGATCCCTCATGAATGGCTTGGTGCCATACCCGTGGTAATGAGTGAGTTCTCCCTCTGGTAGTTCATGGCAGAGTTGATTGTTTCAAAGAATGTGGCCCCTCCCCATTCTCTCTTGCTCCCTCTCCTGCCATGTGACATGCTGGCTCCCCTTTCCTTTCACCATGATTAAAAGCTTCCTGCAGCCCTAATTGGGAGCAGATGCTGGTACCAGGCATCCTGTACAGCCTGCAGAACCAGGAGCCAAAATAAACATCTCTAAGAATAAATTGCCCAGTCTCAGGTATTCGTTTATAGCAATTCAAACAGACTAATACAGTATCCTTCATGTGTTCCCAAACCCATGCCTCTATATAAGCCATTCCCCTAAAAGCACCTGTCATGGTGAGAATGGGCTTACCTGGGTGGCACTTACTATTCCCTGAGGCCTGAGCTGAAAGAAACGAGAGCTATTCTATCAAAGGCTGTACCTGGACATCTGGCTACATGTCCCACATCAGTGCTTAGAGGCAGAACTCGTAGCTTGCAAATCAGGCAAGAAGTAGAGACCAGTATGGTCTGGTCCATCAGGCAAAGTAGGGGTCAGGAACATCCATCGCTGCTGGGGGTTTCTGGGAGAGGATGGGCATTCACAACAGCACTCCTATATGGTGCTTGTGGGAGGGAGGGCAAGATCCAAAGGAAATATCCAGTCCCTTTGGATATTACCAGGAAAAGGAGCCATTCAGGGTATCACAGCCTATGGGAAGTCTGGGATACCAGGTAGGATGAGATGTATGGAAGTCAGTACTCGGGATTAGATCTGCACTGGGATAGGGTATAGCTATAACTGGAAGCCTGTTATGGTGCCCAGAATTAGTCCTGCTCACAGAAAGTTGGTCTGGTTAGTGTTCTGTCTCAATCCTAGGCACCACTGGTTCAGGAAGAGGGGTAGTCCTGAGCTTGGGGCTATAAGGAACTGGAAAATTCCATAAATTCGATGAGAAGAGACACAAAGCATAGAGTCAGGACAGCATAAGAGGCAGGTGACAAACAAATTTCACTAGAATATAAGTTCTATGAGGGCAATCTATAGAGATTTTTGTCTATTCGATGCACTTGTAGATCCTTTGCATCTGGAACAGTTCCTGGTATACCACAGGTACTTAATAAGCATTTGTGGAAAGAATGAATGAAACCACAGTTTTGCCTTTATCCAGCTGTGTAACCCTGGGAAAAACTTTTAGCTTCAGTTTTTCGTAGATTTTGGGTTTTCTACCCAATGTATTGTTGTAGGCAGAATTTTGGCCCTCATGACGTTCATCTGCAAGTGTTACTTCCATTCATATATTATGTTACATGGCAGAAAGGGACTTTGTAGTTGTAGTAAAGGCTACAATGAACTGACTTTAAGATAGGAAGATTATCTTGGATTATGTGAATTGACCTAATCTAAGCACATGTACGCTGAAAAGCAGAGATCTTTTTCCAGTTCATAGCAGAAAGAGAAGTCAGAGGTTCTGAGACACAAGGAGGATTTGATGTGTTATTGTTGGCTTGAAGATGAAGAAAGACACATGCCAAGGAAATGGTGACCTCAGTCCTATAACCACAGGGAAGTGAAGTCTACCAGGAACTTGAATGAGCTTGGAAGTAGAATCTTCCCCAGAGCCCAACCAACACCTTGATTTCTGTCTTGTGAGTCTCTGAGCAGCAGATCCAGTTGAGTTACTCTGTACTTAGATTTCTGATCTACAGAAATGTGGTAGAATAAGCGGGTGTGCTTTAAGCCACCAAATTTGTGGGAATTTGCCATGGCAGCAATAGAAAAGCAATACAGAAAAACAGAGCGATAGATAGATAGATAATAGAATAGATATATTTCAGCATATATAAAATATATAATATTCAGAATGTGTATGTATACATACACATATATATTGCCTGGCATAGTCTAATTATTAATAATGGTAACTAAAGCCTGCAATTCTCATGCCTTATAAAGAAATTTCAAGCTCCCTCCTCAATCCTTCCTTAGTAGCCATCTCCTAGTCCTAATCACTTCATTAATTTTGTAATAAGATGCTCCCTATGGACCTAATTTTGCATTAATTCTTTAGGTAAGCCTCTCTTTCTGAGATTAGAATCAACAGTGAAGGATTGTTTGGGTATGAAAAGATTTAGTCTATCAAAGCAGGCTGTCTCTGTTATGTTTGGAAGAGAGATGTCATAAAAGAGCAGTTTGGGAAAGGACCAGAATGTAGCTCCTACATGGACTAGAAGCATGTGGAGTCTTTCACTTTTGCTCCAGAACTACTGCAGGAATAATTCAAGAAAGCTGAGAGAACCCACAGACCCTCTGAAGGAAGCAGATTGCTCCTGCAGGACCCAGGAGACACCCCAAATACTGTGAATATCTAAACTGTGGAAGTGTGAAAGGGCGATCATCTGCCCCTGAACACACACCCTTACTGGGAAACCTGAGGGTCTAATCACAGGAGAAGACTTTGACCTTACCTGGAACGGAGTCAGTTTAGAGAGCCAAGTGAAACAGAGGGGTAGAAGAGGCAGTGGGAAAAGCCCTGTGGACTCTTCAGGTTCCCAGGAAGCCATTTATGACTTGTCTCACAAGGCTACCCAGAGCTGCTAGAGGAACTGGGAAAAGGCCACAGGGAGAAGGAAACCTCCAGCTGAACTTCCTAACAATTCCAACTGAAAGAGAAAGAGAAGTCTCCAGACTGGGGAGTTGGGGGAGGATGTTAATCCAGTATGCAGACTCCACAGGCAGAGAAGCATGAAAGCCCTACTTGCTTTTGCACCTGGGAGGCTTGTAGCCTAGGGCAAGTTCTCATTCCTGATTGCCCACTGCCTGGAAACACACTCAGTGATGTTGGCGGGAGGCACAATGGGAGTGAGAGTGGTCTTCTGGGTTTTATAGGACCTGGGTGAGGCCTGTGACTGCTGGCTTCCCTCCACTTCCCTAATAACCTGCATGCCACAGTAGAGGCAGCCATAATCCTCCCGGGAACATAACTCTATTAATCTTGGAACCACACCCCATCCTCCACAGAAGCTACAGCAGACCCACTCGAGAAGACTCTGAGCTCTAACTCACCTAGCCCTGCCACCATCTGATGGTTCTTTCTTACCCACCCTGGTAGCTGAAGACAAAGGGCGTATACTTTTGGGAGTTCTAGGGCCCCACCCACCACCTGATCCTCCCCATACTAACACAGCCAATACTCTCTTGAAAGCACCACCTTCCAGCAGAAGGCAAACCAGCACAAATATAGTGCATTAAACAACCAAAAATAACGACCTTCACGGAGGCTGTTTCATCCCTCTGCCACTTCCACCAGAGCAGGTACTGGTATCCACTGCTGAGAGACCCACAGATGATTCAGATCATAGAACTCTGTGCAGACAATCCCCAATACTAGCCCAGAGTCTGGTATACCTGCTGGGTGGCTAGATCCTGAAGAGAGATAATAATCACTACAGCTCAGCTCTCAAAGAGCCACACACCTAGAAAATGGGGTGAGTACTGTATCAAGGGAACACCCCATGGGACAAAAAAATCTGAACAACAGCCTTGAGCCCTAGACCATCCCTCTGACAGAGCCTATCCAAATAAGAAAAAAAATAGAAAACCAACTCTGATAATATGACAAAACAAGGTTCTTTAACATCCCCAAAAATATCATACTAGCTCACCAGCAATGGATCCAAACCAAGAAGAAATCCTTGATTTACATGAAAAAGAAGATCAGTTATTAAGCTAATCAAGGAGGCAACAGAGAAAGGCAAAGCCCAACATAAGGGAATAAAAAAAATGATACAACAAATGAGGGGAAAGATCTTCAGTGAAATAGATGGCATAAATAAAAAACAATCAAAACTTCAGGAAACAATGGACACACTTATAGAAAAGCAAAATGCTCTGAAAAGTCTCAGCAATAGAACTGAATAAGCAGAATAAAAAATTTCAGAGCTTGAAGACAAGGTTTTCTAATTAACCCAATTCAACAAGACAAAGTAAAAAGAATAAGCAAATATGTACAAAGCCTCCCAGAAGTCTAGGATTATGTTAAATTACCAAACCTAAGAATAAGCAGTGTTTCTGAGGAAGAAAAGAAATCTAAAGTTTGAAAAAGTTTTGGGGAAATAATCAAGGAAAAGTTCCCCAGTTTTGCTAGAGAACTAGACATCCAAATACAAGAAGCTCCAAGAACACCTAGAAATTTCATCATAAAAATATCATTGCCTGGGCACATTGTCATCAGGTTATCTAAAGTTAAGATGAAGAAAGGAATCTTAAGGGCTGTGAGGCAAAAGCATCAGGTAACTTATAACCTATAACCTATAAACCTATCAGATTAACAGCAGATTTCTCAGCAGAAACCTTACAAGGTAGAAGGGATTAGAGTCCTATCTTCAGCTTCCTTAAACAAAACAATTATCAGTCAAGAATTCTGTATCCAGCAAAATTAAGCTTCATAAATGAAGGAAAGATATAGCCTTTTTCAGACAAACAAATACTGAGAGAATTTGCTACTAAGCCAGCATTACAAGATCTGCTAAAAGGAGCTCTAAATCATGAAACAAATCCTGGAAACACATCAAAACATAACCTCTTTAAAGCACAAATCTCACAGGACAAAAATACAAATAAAAAAACAACAGTAACAACACAAAAAGCCAAGGTATACTGGCAACAAATAGTACAATGAATGGAATAGTAACATCCCAATAATAGCATTGAATGTAAATGGCCTAAGTGCTGTACATAAAAGATACAGAATTGCAGAATGGATAAGAATTTACCAATGTACTACCTGCCGCCTTCAAGAGACTCACCTAACACATAAGGATTCACATAAACTTAAGGTAAGGGAGTGGAAAAAGACATTTCATGGAAATAGACACCAAAAGCAAGCAGGAGTAGCCATTCTTATATCAGACAAAACAAATTTTAAAGCAACAGCAGTTAAAAAAGACAAAGAGAGACACTATAATGATGAAAGGCCTTGTCCAACAGGAAAACATCACAAGCTTAAATATATATGCACCTAACACTGGAGCTCCCAAATTTATAAAACAATTACTACTCGACCTAAGAAACGAGATAGATAGCAACACAATAATAGTGAAGGACTTCAATACTCCACCAACAGCACTAGACAAGTCATTAAGACAGAAAGTCAACAAAGAAACAATGGATTTAATCTATACCCTGCAACAAATGAACTTAACAGATATTTACAGAACATTCTACCCCAAAACTACAGAATATCCATTCTATTCATCAGCGCATGGAACTTTCTCCAAGATGGACCATATGATAGCCCACAAAAAATACATCATTACACTTAAGAAAAGTGAAATTATATCAAGCACTCTCTCAGAGCACAGTGGAATAAAACTGGAAATCAACTCCAAAAGGAACCTTCAAAACCATACAAATATATGAAAATTAAATAACCTGCTCCTGAATGATCATTGGGTCAACAATGAAATCAAGATGGAAATTTAAAAATTCTTTGAACTGAACAACAGTAGTTACACAATATATCAAAACCTCTGGGATACCACAAAGGTGGAGCTAAGAGGAAAGTTCATAGCCCTAAACCACTATATTGAAAAGTCTGAAAGAGCACAAACAATCTCAGGTCACACCTCAAGGAACTGGAGAAACAAGAAGAAGCCAAACCCAAACCCAGCAGAAGAAAAGAAATAACCAAGATCAGAGAAGAACTAAATGAAATTGAAACAAAAACAAAACCAAAAAGGATAAATGAAAGAAAAGGCTGGTTCTTTGAAAAGATAACTAAAATTGATAGACCATTAGCAAGATTAACCAAGGAAAGAAGAGAGAAAATCCAAATAAGCTCAATTAGAAATGAAACAGCAGACATTACAACTGATAACACAGAAATACAAAAGATCATTCAAGACTACTATGGCCACTTTACATACATAAACTAGAAAACCTAGAAAAGATCGATAAATTCCTGAAAAATACAACCCTCCTAGCTTAATTCAGGAATAATTAGATACTCTGAACAGACCAATAACAAGCAGCAAGATTGAAATAATAACAATTACCAAGAACAAAAAAAGTTCAGGACCAGACGGATTCAGAGTTAAATTCTACCAGACATTCAAAGAAGAATTGGTACCAATCCTATTGACACAATTCCACAAGATAGAGAAAGAAGGAATCCTCCCTAAATCATTCTATGAAGCCAATATCGCCCCAATATGAAAACCAGGAAAAGACATAACCAGAAAAGAAAACTATAGACCAATATGCCTGATAAATGTAGATACAAAAATCCTTAATAAAATACTAGCTAACCAAATCCAACAGCATATCTAAAAAATGATCCAACATGATCAAGTGGGTTTCATACCAGGAATGCAGGAATGGTTTCACATACACAAGCCAATAAATGTGATAAACCACATAAACAGAACTGTTTTAAAAATCACATGATCATTTCAATAGATGCCAAAAAAGCATTCCACAACATCCAGCATCCCTTTATAATTAAAACTCTCAGCAAAATTGGCATACAAAGAACATACCTCAATGTAATAAAAGTCATCTATGACAAACCCACAGCCAACATAATACTGAATGGGGAAAAGTTGAAACATTCCCTCTGAGAACCAAAACATGACAAGGATGCCCACTCTCACCACTTTTATTCAACATGGTATTGGAAGTCCTAGCCATAGCAATCAGACAAGAGAAAGAAACAAAGGGCATTCAAATCATTAAAGAGGAAGTCAAACTGTCGCTATTTGCTAATGACATGATTATATACCTAGAAAAACCGAATAAATCATCCAAAAAGCTCCTAGATATGACAAAAGAATTCAGCAAAGTTTCCTAACGCAAAATTAATGTACACCAGCTGGGTGCAGTGGCTTATGCCTCTAATCCCAGCACTCTGGGAGTCCAAGGTGGGTGGATCACCTGATGTCAGTTGTTCAAGACCAGCCTGGTGAAACCCCATCTCTACTAAAAATACAAAAATTAGCTGGGTGTGGTGGCACATGGCACATGCCCAGTTACTCAGGAGACTGAGGCAGGAGAATTGCTTGAACCCAGGAGGTGGAGGTTACAGTGAGCTGAGATCATGCCACTGCACCCCAGCCTGGGTGACAGAGCAAAACTTCATCTCAAAAAAAGTAGGAAAATCAGTAGATCCCCTATACACTAACAATGACCAAGTTGAGAATCAAATCAAGAACTCAAGAACTCAACCCCTTTTACAAGAGCTATAAAAAAAAAAAAAAAAAAAAAAAAAAAAAAAAAAAAAAAAAAAACACCTCTAGGAATATACCTAACCAAGGAGGTGGAAGACCTACCTCTGCAAAGAAAACTACAAAACACTGCTGAAAGAAATAACACAAACAAATGGAAACACATCCCATGCTCATAGATAAGCAGAATCAATATTGTGAAAATGACCATACTGCCAAAAGCAATATATAAATTCAATGCAATCCCCATCAAAATATCACCATCATTCTTCACAGAACTAGAAGAAACATTCCTAAAATTCATATGGAACCAAAAAGGAGCCCACATAGCTAAAGCAAGACTAAGCAAAAAGAACAAATCTGTAGGCATCACGCTACCTGATTTCAAACTATATTATAAGGCCATAGACACCAAAACAGCATGGTATTTGTATAAAAATAGGCACATAGACCAATGGAACATAGACCAAGAAAAGAGAACCCAGAAATAAATCCAAATACTAACAGCCAACTGATCTTTGACAAAGCAAACAAAAACATAAAGTGAGGAAAGGACACTATTCAACAAATGGTGCTGGGATAATTGGCAATCCACATGTAGGAGAATGAAACGGGATCCTCATTTCTCACCCTATACAAAAATCAAGTCAAAATGAATCAAGGACTTACATTTAACCTGAAACTACAAAAATTCTGTAAGGTAACATCAGCAAAACCCTTCTAGGCATTGGCTTAGGCAAGATTTTATGACCAAGAACCAAAAAGTAAATGCAATAAAAACAAAGACAAATAGCTGAGACTTAATTAAACTAAAGAGCTTTGCATGGCAAAAGTAACAGTCAGCAGAATAAAGAGGCAATCCACAGAGTGGGGGAAAATCTTCACAATCTATACATCTGACAAAGGACTAAGAACTCAAACAAATTAGCAAGAAAAAGCAAACAATCCCATCAAAAAGTGGGCTAAGGACATGAATAGACAATTCTCAAAAGAAGACATACAAATGGCCAACACACATATGAAAAAACACAACGTCACTAATGATTAGGGAAATGTAAATCAAAACCACAATGCAATACCACGTTACTCCTGCAAGAATGACCATAATGAAAAAAAATCTAGAAATCATAGATGCTTTTGTGGATGCAGTGAATGGGGAATACTTCTACACTGCTGGCGGGAATGTAAGTTTGTACAACCACTATTAGAAACATTGTGAAGATTCCTTAAAGAACTAAAAGCGGAACTACCTCTGGGTAGATGCCCAGAGGAAAAGAAGGTATTAGACAAAAAAGATATTTGCATATGCATATTTATAACAGCACAATTCACAATTGAGAAAATGTGGAACCAACCCAAATGCCCATCGATCAATGAGTGGATAAATCAGTTTCTTTTTATATATGTATATATGTATGTGTATATATATGTATATATGTATACATACATGTGTATACACACACACACACACGATGGCATACTGCTCAGCCATAAAAAGGAATGAGTTAATGGCATTCACAGCAACCTGGATGAGATTGGAGACTATTATTCTAAGTGAAGGAACTCAGGAATGGAAAGTCAAACATTGTATGTTCTCACTCATAAGTGGAAGCTAAGCTATGAGGATGCAAAAGTATAAGAATCACAAAATGGGCTTTGGAGGCTCAAGGGGAAAGGGTGGAAGGAGGTGAGGGATAAAAGACTACAAACTGAATGCAGTGTATATTGTCCAAGTGATGGGTACACCAAAATCTTACAAATTACCACTAAAGAACTTACTGTCATCAAACACCATCTCTTCCTCATGACCTATAGAAATAATTTTTTTTTTTTAGAAAAAAGCAGGCTGTCTCAATTGTGCACTAGGAGGGCTGAGAGAAAGGACAAAGTGACAAGTGAGCCTAAGCAAATGGCTCTATAGGCTTCTAGAGAGTAAGTTTGCTGCTTCTCCCATGCAAAAGTGAACGATTATAAATGACTGTAAATAAGTGAAACCCTCCTTCAGTGAAGTTTTCTGCATGGTTGCCGGTGCCGAAGACTGAAGTTGGCAATCACAATACAGGTCAAACATTTCACATTAAGAGATGAATTCTACAATGTCAGAGTTGACCAGCAACCTCAGATTTTACCCAAACCAGCAAGGTTTGATGTCAGAGAAGAAAATTCACTCCAGATAGTTTGAGTAACATGAAATTATGTTACTGTGTGCTGGGTTAAATAGTGTCCTTCCAAAATTCATGTCCACCCAGAACCCCAGAATGTGACTTGATTTAGAAATAATGTCTTTGAATATGTAATTAGTTATTTATAAAAGATCATACTGTATTAGAATGGGCCTTGAGTTCAGTGACTAGGGTCCTTTTAAAGAGAAAAAGTGAAGACACAGAAACACAGATGGGAAAGAAGGTTATGTGACAACAGAAGCAAAGCTTGGAGTGATGCACCTGTAAGCCAAGAAACACCAGGGGTTGCTAGCAAGCACCAAAAGCCAGGTCGGGGGAAGGGAACAGTCTTGCCAGAGCCTTCATAGGAAGCATGGTCCTAAGCCTCTAGTACTGTTAGAGGAGAATTTATATTGTTTTAAGTGATACAATTTGTGGTGATTTTTGTTGTGGCAGTCCTAAAAAACAAATACATATCGCATTAAATAGCTCAGAGAATTATTTTTAGAGGAGAAGCTGCCGAAACAAAGACCATGGGCTTTGATTCATGGAATAATCCCAAAGCCACACTGTGGATGCAGTTAGACAAAGGCACTGCTGCTCCTGACTCACACAGGAGGACACCAGGAAGGTGTCACCATATCTGCCAGCTCTAGAGGCATGCTTGTCTGCTACTGAGGACACTAGGAAAAGTGGATGCCTCACATCCTGCTTCTCCGCCTACTTAACTCAGTTCCTAATTTACATCTCTAACGAGGTTATAAGATTCATGGAACTGAATCACAAAATCAACCTGCAAGGGGGACTGGGGAGGTAGGTTTTTGCTTTCCAGTCTATGCAGCCAGAAGAGGACAAATAGAAAGGTTAGAAGTCACATTAATCTCAGTGTACACCAATGTGTCTACTCCTCACTCATGGATCCAGATTCAACTAACCTTTACTTAATAAAGGTAATACGAGGCAGGGATTATAATATATGATCCCTCCAATGTTATTTTATTTATGTTCTTACTAACCTTTTAAGGCATCCATAACTGCCTTCATTTTATACATGAGGAAATTGAAGTTTAATGAGTTTTTGGTTTCATTGATTATCTCACAACAACTTAACAGTCTACAGGTATTTCTTGAATACCTACTATGTGTCAGGCTTGCTGGGAACAAACAGTAAACAGGAAAGGATTCATTACTAAATCATGTTGCTTGAAGTCTAATGAGATTGCTTTAAACTTTGTCATACATAAGAGTTGCCTGATGACGTAGGTGACAATCTGAACCCTAGTCTGTGAATTCTAAGCCCAGTTGCTCTAGTATCCTAAAATTTCCTTCAGGTGCCAGGCAAGTAAAATAAATATGTGGAGGGGGCAGACATAGTAGGTGTTAAGTCCGTTATTTATAACTGAAGCCAGCATTACAGCTGCCTGGTGAAACATAATGCATCCTGGATTATTTGGGTCTTTTGAGTATCCAGCTTGTGCAGCCTGCATGTTTCCTCACCCTCTTCTTTATCTGATGTGAATCCAGGTGAGCAGGAGAATCCCCTTCTAAGTCCGGCTCCTCTCAGAGCGCCTCTTTCACCAAATCATAATTGCTTCTTGTCCGTCAGCTTTGCTGGTCTATAAGTACAGGAGGATTGGAGATTGCATCTACCTTGTTCATGGCTTAAACTGTGGACTGAGAACTGAGCTAAGTTCTAATGCATGAGAAATATTTGTGGAAGAGAGAGAGAAAGGGAAGGAGGAAGTAACTATGTCCCTTCACTCAGAGAACAAATGTTCTCCAACCTTGTTCTTCATAGAGAAGAAAACAGCCCCAGGGGTTCAGGGTGGGCTGCACAATGCCCTTCATTTCTGCCCCTGACCAAAGGGCTGTGGAGTGTCCTTTGTGGACTGAATGTGCAGTCAGACTCCTTGGGCCCCACAGGAGGCCCCTCCACAACTCCAGGAGTGGCGAGAGCTCCTCTTCCTCACCTAGCAAGTTGCAGAGGCAACAGAAAGACATTTTTCTCCATTATTTAATCTAGTAAATGCTTCTTTCCTAGGCTCTGCTCCAGACGTTTGAAGTACAGAGGTGTATAAGCAAAGTTCTTGCTCTCATAAAATGTTTATGCTAGCCAGATGATAAATAAGTGCACGAATGGGTAAACGATAATTACAGACAATGATGAGAATTGGTTAGAATAAAGGAAGATGATGTAGTAAAGTAACAGGATGGTTACTTTAGATAGTCGGTCAGAAAACACCTTGTGTGCAGGTAAAATGTAAGTAAAACCTGTAGAATAAGAAGGTAGCGTGAGAAGACCTAACAGAATAGTTTTCTACAAAAGACCAAGTAAAAAAACTTTATAAAAGGGAAAAGCCTGCTGTTTCAAGAACAGAAGAAATCCAGTGTGGCTGGAGCTTGGTAACTGGTAATATCACAGGCAGTTGAAAACATAGGAATAAGCCAAATCACTTGGGCCTTTGTTACTACAGTTAAGTAACACCCCAAGGACCTACTCTTGGAATTTCTGAGAGGCGTCCAGGCACGTGGCATGGATGGTGGCCAGATAAAGTAGCAATTGCTCCCTTGAGGATTCCTTTGATCCATGCCCTTGAAGAGAAATCTAGGTGAGTCTCCTTTGCCTTCTTGCTGCCGGTGGACACATTCCCAAGGACACCCAGGAGAACTGTCATATTAGAATTAAAAGCCTACTTTAAGGTAACGATAGGAAAAGTAGTATTAAAATGGCTAGACTTCTTATACTCTACTCATATCCTCAATTCAAATGCACTGGAGTTGTAACTCAATAGATAATTGTTCTTATTTTGCTTCGACTTGTTCCACTTTGGGTTTTACAATCCGTCTTACTTTGATTCATCCAGGGTTCTTTCTGTACAGGTAGGCGAGCATATACATGACCAGTCTATAGGTGGGTGGTGAGGAGAGAATGTGTGCCATCTGCCAACATGCACGGGGTGTTGCTCAAAGAACCACCTAGCTATGGAAGCAGCTAACAAAGTGATGCCTGGGTTGGGAGAGATTTTTAGAACATCCTTGTACATTCACTTCACCAGGTAACATTTTTAAAAACCTTTGATTCTGAAATAACTTCTGACTTACAGAAGAATTGTGAGAGAGCAGAGATCTTGTATACCCTTCATCCAGTTTCCCTAATGCTAGCATCTTACATAAACATAGTACAATTATCAAAACTAATATCTCAACACACCATAGACTAAACTATAAATATTGTTCTGATTTCCCCAGTTTTTCATCAGTTTCCAAAATGGAACTGGTTTAAACTAAATGCTCACTCCCCACCAGATGCAATAGGAATAGAAGGAGGTCAGGTTGGTGGAACCCAACTGGGGACAAAGACATTCCAAGAGAGTTGAGCTACATAGAAAGTTGAGGCTGGGCGCGGGGGGCTCACACCTGTAATACCAGCACTTTGGGAGGCTGAGGAGGGTGGATCACAAGGTCAGGAGTTCGAGGCCAGCCTGGCCAATATAGTGAAACCCCGTCTCTACTAAAAATACAAAAATTAGCCAGGTGTGTTGGCGCTCACCTGTAGTCCCAGCTACTCAGGAGGCTGAGGCAGAAGAATCTCTTGAACCTGAAAGGTAGAAGTTGTGGTGAGCCAAGATTGTGACACTGTACTCCAGCCTGGGCAACAGAGCAAGACTCTGCCTTAAAAAAAAAAGAAGGAAAGAAAGTTAAACTACTATAGAAAGGAGGAGTGAGGAAGTTTACCTTCTATGTGACTGGATAGAGAAGGGGAAGAAAGAGGGCAGCCATTTCGCTTTTTCAAGAGAAAAGGGTTTCCATGAGCTTCCAAAAAATAGAGGCAATGAAATAGCCCCAGTGCTCACCTTCATTTGAGAGCCCAGGCCCTTGTTCACTTTCAAAGGGCTACCTAGCCCCTGGGGATCCAGATGCAACTTTTCCAGATACAGATGCCTCCCCTTGAGTGGCTTCTGCTGCTCAAGACACTGTTAGAGTCTACATTAAAAAGTGCCGCTTTAGTTCACCAGTTCCAAAACCACACAATCACACAGGATGGGAGCCAGCCCTGGCACCGGCATGGTATGTGTCATGTTTTACATCATTTGGGAAGAACAGGAAGCATTTGGGAGCAGAATTGAGTGAAGTGAAGGAAAAAAGAGGACAGTGAAACTTGCAACAAATTATCCTGGCTGAGACTGGTCAAAAAAACAGATTGTTTTTATTGCTACTGGGGAGTTCATTATCCTACTAAATACCTGTATTCAGGCTTCTGGGTGGATAAGCAACTGTCACCAACACTTTTCTGGCTTCCATTAAATCTGGAGACATGCACCGAAAAGAGCATCAGAGTGTTTTGCAGGAAGTACATTAATAGTAACTGTTCCAACCACCACTTCCACCCCGCACCTACGGGGGTAGAAGCAGCTTAACAAGTTGGATTTCCCAACCTATGAATCAGAGAAAGCATATGCTAAAGGCATTCCTAACGTTTCCTTGAATCTAGCGATATCATGATGGACAGGGGAGGGGTTGGAGGATGAGGTGGAAGAGAAAATAGAATTCTTTGCATTCGAGGAATGAGTTTTCTGCCTATGTAGAGGGAGAGACTCAAGCTGAACATTTAATATGCTGCACAAATATGTCCGTTTCCTCATCGATAAATGAAATGGAACTGAACTGGATGATTAATTCAATAAGTCACAATTTCTTTGTTTTTAGTGTTTGGTATTCTTTTATGTTACATGTTATATGGGGTAGAACTTTGGGGTCTCAAGCAAGCAGTTACACAAGCACTTAAAGATCCAAAGATCTTTTCTGAAAAATAATAGTGTCTGTAGAAGCATGGATCCCTGCAGCAACTGCATGTGAAGGAAGGGGTTGGACTTCTCTCTGGGTAAGATGGCAAGTCCAGCTTTTAAACTTGAATGATGAAAGAGCAGTGCTGGTTCCTCTAAGAGGAGGAGCAAATAAAGGAATGCATTGTTACGTGGGTCCCAGCTCCCCACCACTAGTCAGAAATGCTATGAATTTTAGTTTACCGTCCTAAATATATTCTGTGCATTTACAAACAAAGCAAAACAAATATATGTGTGTATATATGTTTATTATATATTTATATATAATATATATGATATAGATACATATATATGTAATATGTGTGTGTGTGTATATATATACGTATATATACGTATATATATATACACACACACACACATAGTTATGGGCTGAATTGCATTCTTCCCTTCTAAATTTATATATTGAAGCCCTAACCCACGTGTGATGGTATTCAGAAATAGGGCATCCAGGGAGGTACCTGTAATTAAAGTTAAATGAAGTCACAAAGATGGGGCCCTAATCAGATAAAATGGGGTTCCTATGAAAAGAGAAAGAGACACCAGAGCTCACTCATTCTGCAGGAATGCAGAGGAAAGGCCATATGGGGACACGGGGAGAAGGTGACCATCTGCAAGCCCAGAAGACAGCCCTCACCAGAAACAGAATTGGCTGTCACTTTGATCATGGAACTTCCAGCTCCAGAATTGTGAGAAAATAAATTTATCTTGTTAAAGCCACCAAGCCCATGGTATTTTGTTATGGCAGCCTGAGCAGACAGATCAGACACCTACCTACACACCACATTATCTTTTTCCTATTTTTTTTTTTAACACAATGAATGTAGCACACATCCCTGCTTTGATTTTTCCAGCTGACAATGTCTTTGAGATTTCCATAGAAGGACATAAAGATCTCATTCTATCTCATTCCTTTCATTTTGTTTTTGACAGCAGCATAATAGTTCATTGAATGGATATGCCATGATCTATTTCACTTGTCCCTTATTAATAAACATTTAAGCCGTTTCCAATTTGCCAGCACAAACAATTCTCCAATAAATAACCCTCATAAATATATAATTTTTCACATGCCACTTAGGATTTTTTTTAAATATGAATTTTGCCAATGTTTAAAAGTAAGGAGCTTTCATGGACAACCTGGATTTGTTACTTTTCTTGAAAGAGCAGATTTGAGGGTACTGGTCCACGTTCTCCCCTGGTGCTGGAGCTAAGAAGTCACCGTCTTGTTCAGACGGGGCTTACAATCTCCTGATTGCCATTGCCACTAACCTTTCTCACTCCCTCACCACTGTTACTGATCAGGCCCCAACAGGCATGGGAGTTTTTGACCCTATTCTAGATTCTCTGGTGCCACTGTACCTTAAGTCAAATTATCAGAAACCATAGTAACAATGTACCAGCTTAGCTCATTCTCATTGCTTTCTCTAAAAAAGAAAGATGAAAAAAAAAATCCTTACTGAGTTAGAATTTAATATTATGCCTCTGCCTCTATAAAAGGATGAAATAAGAATTCTCTGTTTAACAAGGATTTTAATGGTTTTTATAAGGGCTGTCATTGAAGATTCTGTCCACCGTGTTAAAGTTCTTTATATAAATTCTCATTCCATAAATGTCTGCTTAGGTTTGATTTTAGAATTTTTTTTTAAAAAGTCCCTTTGGGCGAATGTATATAATTTCTTTTGTCAGAAAGTAGAAACGAAATAATGTACAAATGTCTACTCTTGCATTAGGAAACAATGGGAACTTTTAGCCAGACTCGTGTACCTTGAGATTTACCAGCTGTTTCTTGCTGCCTTGGGAGGTTCTACCTACCACATTTTACCTGAATCTAATAGTGACCCCACCCCATCCCTTAGCCACATGCAGCCCATCGAGGTTAAGTTCCCACTCTTTAGACAATTTCAGAACGAACTTAGATATGCCCCTAAATTAATATTTTAATGGGTACAACTCAGTGCCATTTATTTCATTGACATTTTCACATTCAATAATATAGATAAACTAAGTTATAAAAATAGATATTTGGCTGGGTGCAGTGGCTTACGCCTGTAATCCCCGCACTTTGGGAAGCCGAGGCAGGTGAATCAGGAGATCAGGAGTTTGAGACCAGCCTAGCCAACTTGGTGAAACCCCGTCTCTACTAAAAATGCAAAAAAATTAGCTGGGCCTGGTGGCAGGAGCCTGTAATCCCAGCTACTTGGGAGGCTGAGGCTAGGCAGGAGGCCTAGGTACCTCTAGGTACATATATATATGTATATGAGGGACCAGGGGAAAGGGAAGGGACCTCATTCACAGGACTACTTGCCCAGATAGCATGGAGTATATATACTCCATGTATATGTATATATATGTATATATGTGTGTGTGTATATATATATATACATAGAGAGAGAGAGAGAGTGAGAGATGTAGTCTCACACTGTTGCCCAGGCTGGAGTGCAGAGGCACAATCTAGGCTCTCTGCAACATCTGCCTCCTGGGTTCAAGTGATTCTCCTGCCTCAGCCTCCCAAGTAGCTGGGATTTCAGGCTTCTGCCACAATGCCCAGCTAATTTTTTTGCATTTTTAGTAGAGATGGGGTTTCACCAAGTTGGCTAGGCTGGTCTCAAACTCCTGACCTCCTGATTCACCTGCCTCGGCCTCCCAAAGTGCTGGGATTACAGGCATGAGCCACTGCACCCGGCCAAATATGTGTTTTTATAACTTGGCATATATATATGTGTGTGTGTGTGTGTGTGTATATGTGTATATATATATATAGAGAGAGAGAGAGAGAGAAAGAGAGAGAGAGAGAGAGAGGTGGGTACCTGTAATTAAAGACATATATATATATATATATATATATATATATAGAGAGAGAGAGAGAGAGAGAGAGAGAGAGAGAGAGAGAGAGATGTAGTCTTTAACTTTAATTACAGGTACCTCCCTGAATGCCCTATTTCTGAATACCCTATTTCTGTGTGTGTGTGTATATATATATATATATATATATATATATATATTTATATATATATATACACACACACATTTTTCCCTGAGGGAACTAATAAACCTATTTTCACTCTGCATCTTGGAAATAGGTGAAGTACAAATTTTAAATAGTAAGAAGAATATTGGTTTTTGTAAAAAAAAAAAAATTAAGATTATTACCATTAAATCTAAAACTGCAACCTAGTATAGAAGTTAATTTCACACACTTAATGACTTAATGAAACTCTTAAGGCCACTTAAAAATGTTGATTACAAATCCAAAGTCTTGATTCTTAGCTAGGCAATAAGTTTGTCATGAATACTTGCTTAATAGATTGACTATCATTTAAGTCTTCAGCCTTTTTCCTCGTTTCAAGAGGACAGTAGGCGAAGTGTATTGGAAAGCACCCTGGACACTAGCTTCAGGGCTGTCATGTATTGGTTGCGTGAGTTTGAAGATGTGACCGCAACAGTTTTCTTGCCCATAAAATGTGGCTGCTGCAGCTCAAGGTTGCTGAGATGATGACAATAAAAAACATAATACATAAACATCTTGGGAAAGGTGCAAGGGACACAGTAGTAATAATAATGAAAGCTAATATATACCAGGCAGCCTTCTAACTTATTTACATATATTAATTCACCTAACCCTTACAACAATTCTACGAGGGGCTATTATTACTGTAATCCTCATACTTTACAGATAGAAAAACTGAAGCATGGAGTGGTCATGAGATGTGCTAAGGTGACATGAGAGCCAAGATTTGAACCTAGGATGTCTGGCTTGGAGGCCCATGCTCTTAACCACTGTGCTGCCTCCCAAATGTAAAGAAATATTAGAATTAATAAATTCCCACTAAGCCCCAAAGTTAGCAATTTTTTTTTTTTTTTTTTTTTTTTTTAGACAGAGTTTCGCTCTTGTTACCCAGGCTGGAGTGTAATGGCGCGATCTCGGCTCACCGCAACCTCCGCCTCCTGGGTTCAGGCAATTCTCCTGCCTCAGCCTCCTGAGTAGCTGGGATTACAGGCACGCGCCACCATGCCCAGCTAACTTTTTTGTATTTTTAGTAGAGACGGGATTTCACCATGTTGACCAGGATGGTCTCGATCTGTTGACCTCGTGATCCACCCGCCTCGGCCTCTCAAAGTGCTGGTATTACAGGCGTGAGCCACCGCGCCCAGCCAGCAAATGTTTTTCAACATGTATTTTCTACCTTTTTTTCAGACATCACATTATGCCCAGAAAGGAGAGGCAAACTTCCTTTGCATCCTTCCTACAGGACTGGTTCCTACTAAACAGGAGTGGAGAGAGGACTGATAATTCTTTAATTTGTTGTGCTGTGTTTGTCTAGTGCGTTAGAATTTTCAATGTGCTTTTCAACCTGTTATCTAAAACTAGCTTCACCAGGTCAAGGCAAAAAAAAAATTACTATTTTCATTTGACAGAAGAGGAAGTTAAGGTGGGAAGAAATGATATAAATGGCCGGGATCTCATAGCTAGTAAAAGAGCAAGTGGGGAAGAGAACTCACATTTTCCTGAGTCTAAACCCTAGGCTCCACCCACAAACACATCCAAGCTTTCACCAGACTCTCACTGAAGATGCAGCATAGCAAAGGAGTAATATAATGGAATTCCTTAGTCCCCATGTTCATGTTTTTCTTTTGTGAGGAACAGAGGCATGGTGGGACAGTCAGATTGCTATGTTGTGTCTCTCCCCTCTGGGCTAAACTATTCCCAGAGAACTCTGAAATACAGATATGGTGCCTCCAGTCCCTGTGTGTGTATGTTGAGGGTGGCAGGGGAGTGTACGTGTGCCTGTCAAAGAATAGGAACCCCTGCTCCATGCTGTCTGGTCAAGTACTCCTGTGAATGGGCATACTCCATGCCGTCTGGGCAACTACTCCTGTGAATGGGCATACTCCATGCCGTCTGGGCAAGTACTCCTTGAATAGGCATACTCCATGCCGTCTGGGCAAGTACTCCTGTGAATGGGCATACTCCATGCCATCTGGGCAAGTACTCCTGTGCATGGGCATAATCCATGCCGTCTGGGCAAGTACTCCTGTGAATGGGCATACTCCATGCCGTCTGGGCAAGTACTCCTGTGAATGGGCATACTCCATGCCGTCTGGGCAAGTACTCCTGTGCATGGGCATACTCCATGCCGTCTGGGCAAGTACTCCTGTGAATGGGCATACTCCATGCCGTCTGGGCAAGTACTCCTGTGAATGGGCATACTCCATGCCGTCTGGGCAAGTACTCCTGTGAGTTGGCATACTCCATGCCATCTGGGCAAGTACTCCTGTGAATGGGCATACTCCATGCCATCTGGGCAAGTACTCCTGTGAATGAGGTCCCTTCCCTTTCCCCTGGTCCCTCAAAACCTGCAGTGGCAGGTAGAAGGGAAAGAAATGCTGGGTGCCTTCTGTTGCTTTTCCAATCTTTACCTGTAGATGGTGGAATTTTTCCTTGGAGGCAGCACCAGGGAAGCCTTTACCCATGTGCTCCACTTCCCATTTGTGGCAAAAGACAGCCAAGAGGCAGTCAGGACTAGAGAGTATAGCAGAGGCCATTAAAGAAAGACAAAGGAGGCCAGACATGGTGGCTTACGCCTGGAATCCCAATATTTTGGGAGGATGAAGTGGATCACTTGAAGCCAGGTGTTTGAGACCAGCCTGGGCAACAGAGTGAGATCCTGTCTGTACAAAAAACTAAAAATAAAAATAAGGATGATCCAGGTATGGTGCTACCTGTAGTCCTAGCTGCTTGGGCTGCTGAGGTGAGAGGATAGCTTGAGCTCAGGAGTTCAAGGCTGCAGTGAGCTATGATTGTGTCATTGCCCTCCAGCCTGAGCAACAGACTCTGTCTCAAAAATAAGAATAATAATATATTTTTAAATGTTCGATGCAGTGGCTCATACTTGTAATCTCAGCACTTTGAGAGGCCAAGGTGGGCAGATCACTTAAGCCCAGGAGTTCAAGACCAGCCTGGGCAACATGCTGGTCTTTTTTATTTGTTGTAGAGACAAATAACAAATTAAAACAATAAATAAAAAATTAGCTGGGTGAGGTAGTATGTGCCTGTGGTCCCAGCTACTCAGGATGCTGAGGTGGGAGGATTGCTTGAACCTGGGAAGTCGCAGGTGCCACGAGGTGTGATTGTACCACAGCACTCCAGCCTGGGCAACAGAGCCAGACCCAAAAAGATAAAGAGAAGGGCATAAGGCATTAGCTTCTGGAAGCAGCAAGCAAGAATTACCATGGAAGGTATACAAAGCAACAAGTATTTACCGATGAGGAAATCCAGGCTCAGAGGAAATAAGAGATTCTCTGGTGAGTCCTACAAAGGCCCACAATCCTCTTCCAGAATATGCCCTTTAAATGCAACTGAAAGTTCCTCCCATTAGGCATCTCAGCTGATTTGCAGGAAGCCCAAACCTACTGTGTTGGCTTCAAGTCAAACTAGTTGGTTATGAGATAATGAAGAAGGCAGATAGAGTGAGCCTAATTGAGATGAGAGAACTGGGGCCATGATGGTGTCAGCCGGGTCAGATGCATTTGTGGCAGGCACCTTTGTCTCCAGTCCTGCCTCTACTCACCCAACAAACACACTGTCCTTCTGAGGATCTCACAAATGCTTTCAACTTTTATTAAATCTATCATGTTTCTTATGTCTCTTAAAACTGCCATTCCCCATCACTTCAACATATTTATTTCAATTTTCATCATCTGATTTCTACAACACAATTCAAATGTGTCTGCCTCTCTACAAGGTGTCTAAAAATGGAGGGTTTCAGCTTTAGGTAATCTACTCAATCAAGCCGAATGGATGGAGATTTTCCAGCCAGTCCTGTACACCTTATCCTACAATTCCAGTTGGTAGAGTTCATAATCAGAAGGCCATTGGCTGGTGGGTGGCATGTGATACAGTGAGGTGAACATGGACGTGGCCATGAGAATCTAGATACAAGCCCTACTCTACCCATTTCTAGCTGGGTGACCTTGGGCACTGACCTATCCACTCAGAGTACTGGTTTTCTCCTCCATAAAGTAGATATCATATCTTTTTCCAGGGGACTGTTATGAAGATTAAATTAGATAACATTTATTTATTGCTAGAGATAGCATCAATCACATGGTAAGTGCCCAAGATACAAGATCACTTTTATGGTTGTTAATCCCAAAATAGAGGAATAAAAGCAAGATCAAAGAAGATATTTCATAGTAAATGAAGTTTACAAGCATGTCCTCCCCAAGGAACTCAGCCAATTCCTCCTTCATGTTCCCCAAACCATTGGTACCTGTCTCTACTATAAAACTTGTAACAGTGGAATTATTTGTTTATGAGTCAACTTTTAAACTGGAGTATGAGTGCTGCAAAATCAGGAAGAGTCTTCATCTTTATAATCTGAGCTTCTCTTGATGTCTACCAAGAGTAGGAATTAGTAAATACTAAATAAGAAAATTAATGAATGAATGAAAAGCTGTCAAAAAAAAAAAAAACCCAAAAACAAAAACTTCCCCAGAAGAAATTTATCCTACAGGTTGATTTGGAGATGTACTGCCAAATGAGTTTATAATACTTCCTTAAATGTCACTAGAAGGTAGCCAACCTAAACTGTAATTAATTAAAAGTAATCTGTAAACTTGTCAACCATAAACTGTTACAAAAGGAGGCTAAATGAAAAAGGGAAGGACTGATGCGACAACAAAGACAAATGACAAGGGCCATCAGAGAGGAGAGCTGGCCGGGAGCAGTGGCTCACACCTGTAATCCCAGCACTTTGGAATGCTGAGGCAGGTGGATCACCTGAGCTCAGGTGTTCGAGACCAGCCTGCACAACATGGCGAAACCCCATCCCTACTAAAAATATAAAAATTAGCCGGGCACGGTGGTGGGTGCCTGTAATCCCAGCTATTCAGGAGGGTGAAGCAGGAGAATCATTTAAACCCAGGAGGCAGAGGTTGCAGTGAGCCTAGATCATGCCACTGCACTCCAGCCTGAGTGACAAGAGTGAAACTCCATCTCAAAAAATAAATTAAAAAAAAAAAAAGGAGAGCTGAGGAGCCAGGGTTTGTCTCTCTCCTGCTCTGCTCCAGCATGAGGGTGCTTGGACTGGAAATGTTCTGGCTCTTCAGACAGCAACATCTCTCGGGAGGAGAGAGACAATTCATCAAGCTACCGAGGCTTGACAGCACTGTCCCTTGAGGACATCAGCTCTGATTCTATATTCACCAAGAAAACTTCTGAACTGTCATGCGTTTTTCTGAGTAAGCTCACAGTCTCAGGCCAGGTTTTTCTCCAGCTGTAAATTAAATAAACCTGCATTCTAACTAGCATTATCAGAATTGGGAGTTGGGTATGTTATCATGAACTAATTATGTAGTGCCTAATCACGCCAGGAAAAATAATGATAAAATCAAATTGCTAGTGCTATAAAATTGTGGACTGGACATTAAAAAGGAGGTAAAAGTTAAAAGGTCTGCCGGCCTTACCTGTCAAATGACTTCAGTAAGTATAACAAAGATTACAAGGAAAAGCGAAGGGCTAGATGGAAGCCCCAACCCTCAATGTTATTATTCCCCATGGTCTTTAGAGTTCAAAGAAACATGATATAGACTACACAGCAAAAACAATTTTCTTTTTCTCAATAGACACCAAATGATAGATAAAAAGGAATGGGTATATAATACTGCAAAAACAACAACTATTAGTTAGCTAGGAAAAAAAATAGTTTGACAGAATATCTATAAAATCCAAATTCCTAAGAATGTTCAATATAAGGTAAATATAAGCCTAATACAGTTCATATTCAAGCCTGTTCTCGTAATCACTTCTAGTCTCATGACTCTTCTAACGCACTTACATGGCACAAAGATAATTTGTTAACTCAGCAGGTATAGGTTAAACTAATGGTTTCATCCTGTATGGACAAAATCACTATCTAAAGACTAAAATTTCCAATGATTTCAGTTGGCATTGCATAGATTAGGTACAGATAATCTGTAGTCTATGAGCCAAGAGAAACTCTAATTTATTTTCACCTTGATAACATGAAAAGTACCAAGAGGTAATGTTACCCATATATACTTTGCTATAATTGTAAAAATACAGCATGAGGCTGGGCATGGTGGCTCATCCCAGTGCTTTTGGAGGCTGAGGTGAGAGGATTACTAGAGGCCAGAAGTTGGAGACCAGCCCGAGCAACACAGTGAGACTGCATCTCTGCCAAAAATTTAAAAGTTAAGCTAAACATGGTGGTTTGTGTCTGTAGTCCTAGCTGCTTGAGAGGCTGAGATGGGAGGATTGCTTGCGCCCAGGAGTTCAAGGCTGCAGTGAGTTATGATCACATCAATGTACTCCAGCCTGGGCTGAGGCCCTCTTTCTGAAACAAACAAAAAAAATGGAGCATGTTTTAAAACCCATTTTCTAAGGAATCGTAGGGTTCTATACATTATAACGTCTTTCTGAAACTCTTCTTCTTAGTCTCTGTCTGTGTACTGCAATCTGCAGTCGTACCAGTCTATCTGACTTTTATTAGCCCTCAGTGTGTGTCCATCTGACTGAGAGATTCTCATTGGTTCTCTCGATTTTCTCTCTCAGCTGACCTAAACCATTGTCTGGACCCTTACCTCTCCACAGTAAATTTCCCTCCTTTTCTCTTCAACCCCTATTTATCTTTCTTTTTATCTATCCCAGTGCTGTCCAGTAAAAATTCCTGTAATGACGGAAATGTTCTCCATCTGCATTTTCCAACACGGTAGCCACTAGTTACATGCAGCTTTTGAACCCTTGAAATATGCCTAGTGTAACCAAGAAAGTGGATTTTTAATTTTATTTAATTTTGATTCACTTAAAGTTAACTTTAAATAGTCACATACGGCTGGCAGTTACCACACTGGACAGTGCATAGAATTAATATAATGTTTTTAATCATACGTACAATATTTATTTCTCAGAAATAAGAAATTAAATTTATGTGAATCTCAAATAATTTCTCCCTTTTAACCCTTTGACAAACCCATGATCCCGGATGATTTTTTAAACCCCTTATGTTTGTAATCTCTAAGGACTTCAAGGAAGAAAAAGGGAAAATGAAGCAAAGAAAAAAAAATTTTCAAGCTATAAACTTGAACAGCAATGTAACCTTATTCCTGTGAGTCTGTTTTGTCTCTGCCTATCAATCGAACTGATTGCTAATGGCTGATTAGCAAATACTGAGTATTTGTGAACTTAGCATGAGAAGATCTGTATCGGGGCTTTTCGATTAGGCATCCCTGAGTGCAGATTTCACAGAACTGCACTCTGCAGTGCCCAGAGTAGAAAGTGGTCCTGCCTTGAGCCTGCAGCAGGTGATTCATCTAGAGCAAACGCTCCTCCTACAGGCCATAGAAGTTACTGCAGTCTCGCTAACACAGGGTCTTCATTCATCCTGACAAGAAGCCTATACGGTAGAAAATCTCATCTCCAAATCCTGCCACAAAATCACACGTTCATGGGGGTGTGAGGAGGTGGATAAAGTGAAGCATTTGTCAATTCCATCTCGCCAAAACACTACCTCCCTGATTCCACCGCAGTGAAGCACTTCATTTCATAACAAATAGCAGTTCATCTCCAACCTTCTTCCTATGTGCAGTTTAACTGTGCACCAGGGCCTGAAGTCCACTCACTGTCCTCCATTCTCTGTGAATGTACGTGCCGCTGTATATTCTTTTCTTTTATTTGGGGATTGAACAATGCAAATGATTTCACTGACAATGAAGTACTTATTAAGGAATCTAGAGATAGAATTAGATCCTCCTACTTTCCCTTCATTTAATGACAATGAAATAATCTATTGTTATATTAAATGCATTAAAGATGAACATAATAACCCTGCTATTTTTATCACTTCACCGCCACCTTTACTGAATTTACACTTATTATAGACAATGCAGAACAGTGATTTCTAAGTTTCCTTTTTGACACTGTCTCCTTGTGGCATTTTTATCCAGATTGTCCGGGACAAAAAGCTAGCCCTGAGTCTGTGGCAAGTGAAGCTTCCTGGAAAGCTGTCTGAGGTTGCTGCCTGCTGAAAGACTGAGCTCCTGTGAAGAAAGGCCATGTCAGTATTCAGGAATGGGAATAGATGTGGGTTTGATGGCATTGTCACTAGAACCCAGGCTTCTTGATCTTTTGAGGTCAAAACATGGAGGTGTGATCGGCCACTAGAGCTATGATTATGACTCCTGCTATATCTTTCATATAAGAGTTCCAGTTCCTATTTACATTGGTGACAGGGAACAGGATATGGCAGTATGAGGCCACGGAATTGGATCACAAAGAGCCTTTTTCCATTACAGCCACAACAGAGCCAGTAGTTGTTCACTCGTTTATTGCATATTTATTAGGCTACAGTAGACAAATATAGTGCCAAGGCTAGAGAAAGCCTTGGCACTATATATGTGATACCCTCACAGAGCTCCCACTCTGGTGGTAATCTGAAACAATGTTTTAAGCCAAAGATCTTGTTGTAGCTATTTGGTATCCCAGCAATTTCATCTTCATTCATTCTTCACTCTAATATTTAAAGAGCCCCTATCATTATGAAGGCATTATGCCAGGCTTTTCACATATTCTGTGAGTAATGCAAAGGTCCTCAATGAACTCATGGGCAAAAAAAGAAAATAAGACGACACTAACTGAAAAATATACAAAAATATCCTAAGAAAAGACACCCAGATAAAATGTTAGGTGAGACCAAGGAATGGTGGGATTTCTGAAAAGATGAAGAAGGCTGGAGTACATAGCATTCGAACTGAGACTAAAAGGAAGAATAGGATTCTAACAAGTAGAGCTTCTTCAACACAAAGATCAACAAAACACTACATTTTCCAAAACGCTGTTACATTCCCTAACTCACTGGAGCTCCCTAACAGCCCTGTAGGATAGAAACACTGGTAATATTGTGTGTGTGTGTGTGTATGTGTGTGTGTGTGTGTGTGTGTGTGTGTGTGTGTGTGTATGTGTTGCAAATGAAGAAACTAAGGCTTGGATAATTTAAATGACACTAAAAGTCACCAGGGCAGCACACTGCCAGTTTCACTAACCACTCAGGAAGGCAGGATCTTCAGTGTATTGTTCCAGGTTGTGGTAGACAGAATTCCAAAATGGTCCCCAAGGATTCTGATCCACAGCCCCGGTATAATCCCCAGGACTGTGCACTTGATGGATTTTTACTCCTTGATTAGGTTATGTTAGATGGCACCGTTGACTTTAGAAAAGAGATTATCCTGGTGGACCTGACCTAATCACATGAGATTTTAAAGACAGGGAGGCCTCTTCAGCTGGTCTCAGCACAGGAGGTCAGAGAGTGTCAACTTGAGGGCGGTTTTCTGTTGCTGAGATGGAGAGAGACGAATGGCAAGGACCTCAGAGCAGCCTCGGGAGCTGAGAATGGCTCCAACCAGCAGCTAGCAAGGCAATGGGGACCTTATCCCACGACCAGAAAGAAAGCAATTCTGCCAAAAGTGGAGAGATCTTAGAAACAGGTCACTGTCTCCAGATAAGGACTTTGATTTCACCCTTAAGAAAGCCTGAACAGAGGACCCAGTTAAAACATGCTGGACCTTTAGCCTACAGAAACTATGAGATAATAAATTTGTGTTGTTTTAAACCACTGAGTTTGTAGTAACTTATTACACAGTAATAGGAAACAAATACAGAGGTCACCTATAATTTTGCCATAACGTACCTAGCTAGCTTTAGTACTCTGTACTTACCAAGACAAATTTATTACTCCAAACTGAGCAGTCTTTCCTCCATGTGTGAGTGTATTTGTCCCTTGCCACCTCCTCCACTTTACTCCTACAGCTCATGACAATTTCTGTTATCCCATGCCCTTTCTTCACCTACATAAATTATCCTTACAGATTTCTAAAGCATGTTGAACAAAAAAATTCATGCCTGACTGATTGGACAAAATGATGTAGCAGATTGTATGTATTTTCCAAAAATGGCCACACAAAATTTTTGGTTTCACATGCTTATCCATAATTTGCCATTCTCCCACCAAGATGTAGAGCTTATGTCCTCTTCCTTGAACGTGGGAAGGTCTTTGTGACTATCTGAACTAATAGAGTAGAACAGATAGGACACTCTATGACTCAACAGGACACTGTATGACTTCTGAGTTATAGAGTGTCCTGTCTGTTGTACTCTATTAGTTCAGATACGCTGTATAAGATGATACAGCTTCTGCCTGATGAGCCCTCTGTCAAATGCTCATCCTTGGAACCAGGTCACCTTGCTGTGGAAAGGCCCAGGCCACATAGAAAGGCCCACAAAAGCTGGGTGCAGAGGTTCACGCCTGTAATCACAGCACTTTGGGAGGTCAAGGTGTGTGGATCACTTGAGGTCAGGAGTTTAACATGCTAAAACCCCATCTCTACAGAAGGGAAGAAGGAAGGGAGGGAGGGGAGGGAGGGAAGGGAGGAGGGAAAAAAGGAAAGAAGGAAGGAAGGATGGAAGGAAGGAGAGGGAATGGGAGAAAGGGAAAAAGAAAGAAAAGGAAGGAAGAAGGAAGGAAGGAAAGAAAGAAAGGAAGGAAGGAAGGAAGGAACAACAAAAAGGAACAACAAAGAACAATTCTGAGAAAAGACAAGACAAAAGACCACCAAAAAGGAGCAATTTTGAGGCCCTGGCTCTCAACCCTAGCCAAGATCCCACTAGTGATATGTTATTAAGTGTTTAACCAACAACTCTCGTTGGTGAGATTGTATGTTAGAGTGGAGGGGGGGAGTGTTCTGATTGGTAGCATTTATCAATTTCCATGGTGTGAATAAATACCTCCATTATGACTAATTTCAGACTGCAGACGTGATACCATTGGAAATGAATTTGAGAAATATATGCACACAATCGGCTTTGTGAATCAATACAGCATACCACTGCTCACAGCCAACAGCCTTCACTGGCTTACCAACTATGTGAATGAATCAGGTCCAAAGTGGCTACTCCAGCCTTTCAGTTGAGCTGCCACAACTGACTCCACATAGACCAGAGATACGTCTTCCCTTCCAAGCCCTGCTCAAATTTTAGGTTTATGAGAAAAATAAATGATTGTTGTCATTATAAACTACCAAGTGTTGAAATAATTTGTTATAAGGCATGAAACATTAATTTAGATAAATAAATAAATAAAGGTGTAGGAGATGAAGTAGAGAACGTCTCTGAGATGAACTTGGGGTTTTCTGAAAGATGGGAAAAACAGTTATATATTTGAAGCTAAGGGACCTGCAGCTAAAATTTATAAGTTTGAAAACCACAATTACAGATTAAAGAAAAGTAAATAGATAACAGACATGAGGTGATTATCTGATTAAAGTAATTCAGACTAAGATGTTACTGGAACCCAGCATAACCTGGAAGGGGATGTTCCCATTTTAAAGGAAGAGGTTAATAGAACAAATTAGTAGTTCTCAAGCAATGCTAATCCGAGGTATTTTGTTGCTGGAAGCAAATAATGGTAGTTGCTTATATCTGAATTCACAATGATAGAAGATTTCAATGAAGAGAATTTCCTCGATTTGTTTGTTCCATGGAAAAAGAGTTTTCTTAAATTTCTTATTACTGCTACAGTTTTGCTGTTGGTGACAAGACAGATTATTAAGTACTATGTTAATACTAACAGAAAAATTTAGAATCATCGTTAGTTCCTTGGCCTATGTGATTATGAAAGTGATTTCATATTGCAGTTTATGATACAGTCATATTTTCTGCTGGTTAAGTGTTCTTAGTTTGCAAATGGAATTAAGTGTATCAATATTTCATGGAGTTCTTCTGAGAACACTACTTCCTCCAGGTGTTTAGCCAACTGAACAAGATTAAGAACCACTAACTTAAATGAATCTGTCATTAGTGGAATAGAAGAGGGGATATTTTTTAACAAGGTAGGAAGCCTTACTTTGCAATGTCTCTGCTCTGAATGTCTGTCATGCCTTCACCACAGGACAGAAAGAATAGTAATCAGCAACTTAGCATCTCACGTCTGAATGGCTTACTATCCTGGTCTTAAGGCAGCTCAAAAAAGCCGGATTTAGCCTGAAGACAGAAAACTATGTTGTGGTCCAAAGAGATGTGTAATTAAAAGATTAAATTGCATAAATATAAAATAAAAATTATATTCAAAGTCTAAGGATGAAACCAGGGTGACTGTGAACAATTAAGAAAAGTGAGAAGGGATCCATATTAGTAACCCCAGCTCTGTCATGCTTGGCTGCTTTAAGAAAGTGTAAATGTAAGAGACAGAGAGAGAGAGAGAGAGAGAGAGAGAGAGTGTGTGTGTGTGTGTGTGTGTGTGTGTGTGTATTCTACATCGAAGTCCTAGAGAACTATTTCTCAAACAAGACTATATAAATAAACTAATCTATCATCTATATATGAAAAGTCAGCCAATTTCAGAAAAAAAGCTCTCCCTTGATATTAGACTTATAAATAAAAATTATAAAATGAAAATGGAAGGCATAGCTCTGAATGGTGTTATAAACCTAATATACAAGCCTAAATATAATTTCCCTGGTAGATTATGATGGTTGAATTTTCCAATATCTGGACCTCCTAACAAGAATGCTAGTTAGCCAGAGGATTTTGAGTTTGTAAAAAATACAAGGATAATTACTTATAGATATTTTTTGTGTTTTATATTCCACCCATTTCCAAAATGAATTTGAGGCACACTCCTTTTGTAGACCAAAGCTGACTCTCTCTCTCTCTCTCTCTCTCTCTCTCACACACACACACACACACGTAATATAACAAGATCAAGTCTTGATAGCTTCTTTTCTTTGTCACTTGATGCTCTTGAATAATTCAAGGTACTGACAAAACCAACCTCCTCTGAGTTTCATGATCCACTTCTCTTCAGTCCTATTCTGGCACATATTCGTGCTATAGCTATCTTTTTTCTATCTCTGGATATCCTTGAAGGTTCTTTTTTATTGTTGTTGTTACATGAAAAAAAATTAATTTTAGCATCAAGGCCAGGGAAAAGAAATAGAGGGTGAGGAGGATATTGGTATCCCCTGCCTTCAAAGGAAGCCCCTGAAAAGATTTAAAACAAAACCCCTTGTTGGCAAGGGTGAGATAATACCTGCCCCTGTGCTCATGCTACTATTGGCCCAAACAGAGTTTGAAAGTTGCCCTTGTCCTTAGACCCAATCATTTAAATTAAGGAATGTGGTCTGAACAAATTTTTTAAAAAACATTTAAAAAATGTAAAAGCATATTCTTATTGCTAGGTATAACATTATTTTTTAAAATAACATAATTGCCAATAACATGAGAAGCTTAAATAGATTCTACTATATATGTCATAATAATCCACAACACTCTATCTACAGTATGATTCCATTTGTGTTTGTGTTGTGTGTGTGTGCGCACACATAGATCAGAATGGAAATAAGTAAAATTCTTAACAGCAGTTATTTCTAGTACCAGAATTGCGACACTTCTATTTTCTTGCTTACATTTTTCTATATTTTCTAAATTTTCTGCAGAACAGATTTTATTTTTATAATCACAAAAAAGGATATATAAATAAGTTGCCCATTCATGCCCTTACAAATCAATCAAACTACAGGAGTCTCTGAATTCCTCCTGAAGGTTGCCCCTGGGTTTACTGATTTCCTTTATTTTTATTTTTCCTCTGCCACTTCTGCCTCAGTGCTGCCTGCTCCTGGGGACTGGATCCATGTGTGTCCCAATGCAGAACAGTAGAAGCGCGTGGCTTGCTCTCATTCATCAGAACTGCTGCACTCTGCTTTCTGCTTTTCCTTTGTAAGCCAGGTGCACTTTCTCTTTCTCTCTCTCTTCCTTTGTGCAGACTTTTCCCAAGCAAATATGCTGCCTTTAATAATGCTCTTTTTTTCCTGTCACCAGGAAACTTCTGGGAGCCAATTTTCTTCCTGGGTTCATTTTTGTGTGTGCATGGCCCTTCATCTTATATATACCAAGAGGTCAAGAACATTCATTCATACTCTTTGACCCAAATATTTCATTTCTGGGAATATGGCCCAAGGAAAAAATTCAAAATGTGATGGTGGGAGAGGAGGATAAACTATGAGATATTTACCATAGCACAATTTATAACAGCAAAAATTAGAAGCAAACCAAGCAACCCACGATTGGGAAGTAATTAAATAAAACTAGGCCTATCCATAAAGTAATATTTTTTCAAAATGATAGCCATTAAAATTAATGACTAACGCTAGGTGTCAATTGGGTAAATATTTAAATATAATTTTAATGAAAAAAAAAAAACCCAGTACTGAAACATCTTCAAATCTAAGTGAAAGGGTAAAACAAAACCTGGAAGAATAAACAGGGATTATAAAGAAATGCATTTTTATCTCCAGTTAGTTACTTAATTTAGTTTGGAATATGTTCAGCCCCAGTCTAAAGGTTCATATGAACAGTTCTGAAAGTTCTGGTATTGAAGGATCTCATCGCCAGCCCATGAACTGAGATGAAGTTTCCTTCCTTCCCACTCACCTTGTCTCTGCAGGACAATGGTGACTTCCTTCTGGAAAGACAAAATTGGCCCAGTGCGGTGGCTCATGCCTGTAATCCCAGCACACTTTGGGAGGCCGAGGCAGCCAGATCACAAGGTCAGGAGATTGAGACCATCCTGGCAAACATGGTGAAATCCCATCTCTACTAAAATATAAAAAAAATTAGCCAGGCGTGGTGGTGCACACCTGTAGTCCCAGCTACTCAGGAGGCAGAGGCAGGGGAATTTCTTGAACTCAGGCAGCATCTTGCCGTGAGTTGAGACAGTGCCAGTGCACTCCAGCCTGGGTGACAGAGCAAGACTCTGTCTAAAAAAAAAAAAAAAAGAAAGAAAGAAAGACAAAATCAACTCCATGTCTAAACATGCCGAAGTATCTCCTTCTCTCTCATCCAAATACCTCTAAACAAAAACACCTCTGAAGACCAAAATTTAGTACTATTCCATCGGTGATTTGTGACCCAGTGCCTACCACTGGATCTGCCTGCACCCCGGGCACTATTCCTACCTACAGTGTCTGTGTCTGGTGCAATGGAGCTGGCAAGTCAGGACGGACCTCTGAGTCCTAGTGGGGCAGCCCTGCAGGGAGGCGGCTCCCGCTATCTCTCAGAGCTAGTACCTCTTGTCTGGCTCTTCCAGAAGCCACCACTAGAAAGGGGAGAGGGCTGAGTAAGGCTGCACTCACTTTGAACAAGGCTATATTCTCTCCACCACCAGAGGGGGTCCCTGTATTCTCGTCACTCATATCGCTGCTGCCAGGGCCACTGCCTCCTCTGTGCTCCACTTGCTCCTTTACTTTGCTGCTCTATTCTCCCTTCCATTAAAAAGTTCTTAAAATCTCCCATGAAGGGAGCTAACCCTTTTTCTGTTTCTCAAGGTGCGTGTGTCTAGGAAAAGACAGGAGTAATTCTCTTCCCTGTTGAGGCTTCCCCCAAGTGGATGGCTGAAGAAAGGCAGTTCATTCATCCCGATAGAACTACTGAGGCTACAGCAGTGAGGTGAGCCCTCTTACTCCCTGTCAGTGTGTTCTGGGGACACTAAAGCCCCATGTAAGAGGTGTGCACCTGAACAAGCAAATCCACATGCATCATCACAAGGTCATTTTCCATGCTGCACAAATTCCCCAGCCTCCCAGCAACAGGAAAACTCCTCATTAATGAGGCTGTCTTAAACTCCCAGGGGGCATATAGAAACTGCCTTGAAGGCATTCACTGGTGACCTTACTTGCATTTTCCCCAGGGAAGGCAGCCTTCTTTGGGTCCAAGATGAGATTTTCCTAAAATCCTGAGCTGTTATAGAGTCCCAGGTTCTAGATATACACATTTTATTTTGAAGTTCAGAAACTACAAGTACATTCAAAAATGACTTGGAGGAAACGTATTTAAATGGTCATACCAATTGTTAAAGTGATGAAATCATAGATGACTTATTTCTTGAAATCTTTATTTTCCAAATTTTTATGTTTACTTTTTCAACCTAAAAACATAGAGGGCAAATAACTTAAGAATGTCTCAAGATCCTCTCAATTGATCTAAACTCCCTATAAAAACCAAAATATGGCCGGGCGTGGTGGCTCACGCCTGTAATCCCAGCACTTTGGGAGGCCGAGGTGGGTGGATCATGAGGTCAAGAGATCGAGACCATCCTGGTCAACATGGTGAAACCCCGTCTCTACTAAAAATACAAAAAAAGTTAGCTGGGCATGGTGGCGCGTGCCTGTAATCCCAGCTACTCGGGAGGCTGAGGCAGGAGAATTGCCTGAACCCAAGAGGCGGAGGTTGAGGTGAGCCGAGATCGCGCCATTGCACTCCAGCCTGGGTAACAAGAGCAAAACTCCGTCTCAAAAAAAAAAAAAAAAAAAAAACCAAAATATTTCTTCTATTTGATTTTTATTTCATTTTCTCCAATTTCTGTCTCTCTCCTCTCTGGTGAGAATATTTAATTGTGGTCTCATCCATCTGTCTATGCATCCATCCATCCAACCGTCCATCCATCCACCCATCCATCCATGCTTCCTCTTTCCATTCCTGCCTTAGAGGAGCCAAGTAGGGAAGCCACGAGCTGCCTTTAAAAAAAAAAAAAGAAAGAAACATTCAGCAGCAGCCACAGGCACTAATGTGAGAAGCTGGAGAAGGTGTCGCTTTTCACTCAAACTGACATTTAAGCTGTTTCATAAATATGAAATCAAACTCGAGGGCCCAGATGGGCTGCCGCCCCCTCTGCCTTTTGCTGGAATGACATGCTATTTACCAGCCTTACAAAGGGGGACTGAGGAATGAAACTTTCAGATGATGAGTCACTGAGGAAAATGATTGATGAGTGATGAATGAACTAGTGATTTTTTTCATACAAGAATCAGGAGAGAGTTTCTGCCCGATGGACAGTGATCACCGACGCGTAGTGTAGCCACAGTCGGACTGTGACAAGCAACAAGGTGGACACATTTCCCAGGTGCCGCACAGAGTAGAGAGCACAAGTCACAGCTTGTCACTCACTCACACATACATGGAGTCATTTCCAAGAGGGTCACTTTTATTCCGGGTGATTCCACACCAGCAGTTGTCCCATATCATATATGCATCGTAAAAAGAGTATCGCATGAAGCCAAATATAAATTTTGAGTTTTGGTGACACAGGCACCTGTCAGGATCTTCAAATCCCAGAATGTTTATGACTGCGCTGTCCTGCCAAGTGCTTCCTAGAGGACTGTTATGGAGGTGAGCACTGCAGAATCTTGTCTGCCTCTCCAGAGCCCTGTGGAGCTGGAAGGGATGAGGAAAACACGGAATTTTGGAGGCTCCCCAGCCACTTCTGCAACATCAAGCCATACCCTAGGAAGATACCTCCTATTGCTATGCTGCAAAGCTACAATATGCTCCCAATTTAGGGAGATGGAATGTGGTTCTCCATCATTCTGGAGGACTCTCAGGGATGCCTTGGCATTAGTCTCTGATTCTTCCTTGCAACTCAGGAGTTTCACTTTTCTGAAGAACAAACAAAGAGACAGCTTGGCTTATTTTATAGCTATTGCTGTAAACCAAGGAAATCACTTTTAATCCCATTTCAATTACAGAAGGAAAATTTTGATGATGTCCATAAGTTTATATTTTCTTTATCATTTGAAAGATAAGAACTTGAGGTTGAGCAGGGCACTTTCTTCAATGAAACACAGGTGGTGATTCGCAGGCATTGGCTGTAACCTGGACCCATACATTCTCATGATTGGGCAGAACAGATTTTTTGTAACAAGACAGATTCCAGCTCCAGCTTGTTTGCCCTAATTCTTTGGAACCACCACCTTTGTATGTACCTGAGCATCCAGATGAGAAGAGTTTTTGTTATATTTCAACAGAGTGAGGTTCATGACCAGCAATATCAGAGTTGTTCTACCTCCTTCTTTCAAGTGAATTTCTGCTAAATACAGTCCTCCAGACAGAGAATTAAGGTTAGCACAATGTTAAGGGAGAAAAAACTCCCTCCCTCTGATTGTCCCCAGACCGATGATACTACAATTCTTACCAAGGAAGCATTGATGTCTCTCCTGCTCTGACTCTGGATTGTCCCACCTCTTGCCACCTGATGTGATCAGGTACAAGATCCAAACTTTGCACTTAACCTCTGAGCTAATGTGCGTTTACAAACAAGGTTGGTAGGAAGGGACGTATCTGCTGAATTACTAGAAAAAGGATTACAAGAACCTGCAGTGAGAATCTATTCCAGTGGAATAAGGAGGAGAGAGAAGGAAGTGCAGAAGTGAGTGATAGGATTTTCTGGCCCAGGCTGTGGCAGGCTTTGTCTCCCTCTCTTAGAGGCTTTCAGTTATCAGTGGGTCAATGGCACTCTGGCACATAGCATGTCTTTCTTTTGGTTGATTCCAGTGAAGAAATACATTTCCTACCACTAGATAGAGGATAGATAGATAAGATAGGGATACATTTTAAAAGTCGAATCAGAAGATCTTTGTTATTTGACTTGATTTGATTATGGTTTATACAACTTCAGTTTCCTAGATTAAAATTTTCCTTAAACAGGCCATTGGATTTCTGGCCTGCCAGATTTACAAATTCCAAACACACTGTCTTATCCTTACATGCAGAAACCTGCAGCAGTGGACTAGAATGTCAGTAAGGCTCCATTACAACGATGGGAAGATGCCGACTAATTCAGGCATATAGAATCAAATGTAAAGTTGATATAAAGTCAACACACCACTTAAAGAGAACTTGTCTCTCCTCTGCTATTCAGATCCTAATAATTTCATTGAGACGCTGGGTCATATTACGGTAACTTCCTCACTGGAAGAGATTCAAAGGCTTAGCAAAAGAAAGTTGTAACTCACTGGCAAATACTAAAATCTAGTTCAATTTAATTTTACACATTTTCTTATTCAATACTGTGTGCTTACCCCTGCACTGGACATTGAATAGGGTTTTTTAAATTTCGTGTGTTTTTCTACATCGGTGCATATATTTTCTTATTAACAATTAAATGGTAGTGAAAGTCAGTAAATAATTAAGTTCTTTATTAGATCATTTTGTAGAACAGTTTGGTGGAGTTCTTTTTTTTTTTTTTTTGAAAGTGAGTGTGGGGTAACAGACAGGCTTCAGGGACAAGTTTACTATGATCATATTGAAGAAGTTTAGAAAGTACTCTGATCATATCAGACACATCCCAAAATAGAAGAATTAGCTGCAGTGGAGAAAGATCTAAAATTAAGTGCTTCCCCAGGTGGGTAGTAAGCATTCACGGAAGATGCCGTAACCGACAACAGGTGGGAGCCAAGACAAGCTAATCACCTGAGAGAGATCCTGTGATTACAAATATACCAGTGGGACGGTGGAACAAAATGGCAGAGATTTTAGAATAAAGCTAAATGCAGAAGAGCTAATATGAAAAATTGGGAAAATCTGAAGGCCAGAGACAGAACATTAGCTGTAGGGCTAGTTTACAAGGTCTCTGGGAAATACAGAAAAAAAAGGAAAAAAAAAAAACAAAAAACTAAGCTTTCAATTATAAGAAATTGGGAACAACAGGTATTCAAAATGGGGCATAAGATTTTGGAAAACAAGACAGGAACCTAGTAATCAACCTTGGGATCCAAAGGCAGGAGGTGGTCTCAGGAATAAGACAGTCTAATCTGGTAATCAAAGGGCACAAGGTTAGAGCCAGGCATGCAGAAATAGTAACTAATATTTATGCACCATACTGCATAGTTTGGAAGTATTTTTACATTGTATGGGTTCCTGTGTAATCTATTAAATAAATTCATCTACTACGTGCCAGGAACTGTGGCAGGAAAGAATAACCCAGAGATGAAAAAGACATAGCTCCAACACTTAGAGGCAAATGGCCAAGTGGGAAGGACTGATAGGTAAGCAGACAGAACAGAATGCCATAATTCCTGAACATCATACATAGACCAGTAAGAGAAGGGAGGCCATCCTGCCCTCTTTCATTTTCCTTCGTCTTTGTAACTGACTGCAAAGCTCAGAAGTGACAGCCTTAGAGCTGATGATAATAACTTAGAATCATTTCACATACTAAAAACTAAGAAGTTAAATTTCCATACAAGTGAAGGTTTAATTTCTGTCCCACAGGGCTGCGCTTAGAGCAGGGGATCATTTTAAAATTCCATAGAATAGGCTCTGCCACGCAGAGCACCAGAGGACTTGGAGGTGGATGGGCTCTAATGAACTGCAATGTGAATTACTCTTGGGTAATGTAGAGCTCTGAGGAAAGACCTCATGTAAATTTTGGGTGATGAACTAAATTTTTTAAAAAGATGGAAACTTCTGCTTCAGTGAATGAGGGAAAATTAAGACAATGAAGACATGGAGGTTCAGGCAAAGGGGTATCCTCGGATGAAGGGAACTTTGAATATTTTGAACCCAGTCCCCCTCCTCCCTGAGCCCTTCACCCAAATAGGACTGTTGCTAAGACAACAGGATGCTAGCAGGCATATGCATGAGTCTGCTTCCTGCATGTGGTTGCCTAGCAACAGGACTCAGCAGAGCCTGGGCTCTCGCTCTTGACACCTACCTTGCTCCATCCATTGCCTTGACTTGCCAGTGGCCTTCCCCACCCCTAAGGCAAAGAAGCAAGAAGCACGAGAGTGCAAGAGGCTTGGCATCTGATCTTGTCAACAGCAGGGGAAAACCCTAGCCTGGCTTCACTCAGCTTAACCCCTACACTGTGAAGTTACAAAATGTAAACTGACCGTTACAGCTGACTAGAAATGACATGATGATTCGACATTCTTAATATTAGAAATCCAGTTATGGAGTCCTATCCTGTAATCACCAAAGGGATATGATGATAAGGAAAATACTGAACCACTGAGGCAAGATTAATAGAAATATTTTACCCTGGGAATGAGATAACGGAAAATGGAATATTTGCAGATAAAAGGAAGAAAGGGAAGGGGAGAAAAGAAATTAAGGAGAAAGAAATAAAGAATAGAAAAGAGCAGGAAAAAAAGGAAAGCCTTTTAACTCACAATAAATAATATCCCTTTGGAATTTGACAGTGTGCAAAGTGGAAAAATCTGCAATGTTATGTAGACTAGGACCTGATGCCTAAAATGATAACAATAGAGCTCATTGATGTTCTTTTAAATACAGGACATTACATTAACGGCTTCACGTAGATTATTTCCACCTCCACAACCACCCTACGTGATAGAGCTTAGCAAAGTATACAGCTTGGATATACAGCTTGGACTCAGAAGAGTTAAGTGACTTGACCAAGGCCACACAGCTAGTAACTGTGGCAAAGCTAACAAAAATCAGTAGCACTCAAACCAAAATTAGTTTGACTCAAAATCCACTCACTCTCTTAACATGTATTATGATAAATATCTGAGAAAATATGTGTAAAGCTTGTGAAGTCACACAAATTTGTTAAATTGGGGACCTTTTAAAGAAGCTATAAATATGCCTTATATAACATTAAACAAATGTGTTTTTTTTTTCTTCAAAACTTTAATGCAATAACATATAAAAGAAAATCATCTTGCCAAGTGGGAAAGGAAAAGCTGGTCCTTAAGTGTTCAGTAGAAAGGCTTAGAGTCCTTTTGAAGAAGCTGTAGAAAGAAACTCCAGGATTACTCACATTGAAAAGAAAGTTCAAATTTTGGAGATGTTTATGAAATTACGGGAAATTGTATATAGCAACAGATTTATGCAGAAAAGCAATTGCTCCAGGAAATCAAATATAAGAAAAATATAAGGTTCCTCTGAAACCTTGATGGCTTCTCATATGGAGCTCCTTCCTGGCAGCCTGACACATCCCCGGTCAGTGAACACATAGCAAAGTGCTCACAGCAGGGATGGATACATACATATTCAATACCCCTTTCTCAGACCTCCATGCATACAGAAGACATACAGCATGCCAGTCTCATCATTCAAAAAGATATGCCTAAGCTTGCCTGACCTAGGCTTAAACTAGTAATTTTACCAGATACATTTATTCCTCATTCTAAAGAGTGAGTTCAGGCATACTTAGAAAATCCTTTTGTCATATTCATTAATTCCCAAGGTAATGGGCCCCCTCTAAATATTAATAAAGATCAGCAGACCCTACCTGACTATTAGAGTCAAGACTCTGGTGTCCAGAGTGCACAAAATCAGGTTAACAGGTTAATGGCTTCATCCCTCCCCAAATTTAAAGCATTGTTATCATTATATCATATTACATATGACAGCTATTCTCCAGAAATAACTTGCCTTTGCTTAAGGACCAGGGCCAAATACTTTCCTGTGAAGAGCAAAAATCAGAGTAGAAACATAAAGCAGACATTCCAGCTTTTCTACACAAAGATATATAAAGTAACTGTTGCAGAGCTCTAAATAATATAAGATATAATTCATGAAGTAATGCCCACAATGTGTAAAAATACAATGGGTAAAGACTACTGTCCCACAATATCTATTCTATCTTTCTTGTATAGCCATAGATTTTTAACTACACACATGGCCACTCACTCTATAGTCTGGCCAATAAGAGTTACGTGAAATTGTCATGCGGCAGTTTTTGTAACTCTTTAAGATCAGCTATCGTACAAACTTTACCCCTCTTCTGTTTCTTCCTTTTCCCCACCTACTGCAATGTAGAAGATGGTATCTGAGATTATAAGAGAGAGAGCCACAACTTGAAGTGACAGAGCATGGAGCCTAAAGGAGCTCAGGTTCCTGAGAGACAGTGGAACAAAGCCACTATACCACCTCAGGGCTCTGTACAGCCCTGCTTCACAGGTAGATAGATAGAAGAGAAGTAAGCTTCTTTTTTTTTTTTTTTTAATTGTACTTTAGGTTCTGGGGTGCATGTGCACATCATGCAGGATTGTTGCATAGCTACATACATGGCAAGGTGGTTTGCTGCCTCCATCCCCCCATCACCTATACCTGGCATTTCTCCCCACGTTATCCCTCCACCCCTCACTGTCCCTCCCCTAGATCCCCTCAACAGACCCCAGTGTGTGACGCTCCCCTCCCCGTGTCCATGTGTTCTCGTTGTTCAACGCCGACCTGTGAGTGAGAACATGTGGTGTTTGATTTTCTGTTCTTGTGTCAGTTTGCTGAGAATGATGGTTCTATCTTTTTAAAGACCCCATTTGTTGAATTGTATTGTTACTTACAGCCATATCCAACCTTAGTTAATATACAAAGATTATGCCATGGCTCTTGTAGCCTAATTGGCTATCTAGGCAAGTAAAATAATTTGAATGATGTATTAGTCTGTTCTTGCACTGCTATAAAGAAATACCTGAGATGGGTAATTTCTACAGAAAAGAGGTTTAATTTGTTGGCAGTTCTGCGGGCTATAGAGGAAGCATGGAACATCTCTTGGGCTTCTAGAAAAGCCTCAGAACACTTACACTCATGGCAGAAAGAGAAGGGAGAGCTGGCACTTCACATGGCCGGGAGCAGGAGGAAGAGAGAGGGTGGGAGGTGCTACACAGTTTTAAACAACAAGATCTCATGAGAACTCTGTCTTGAGAGCAGCACTGGGGGATGGTGCTAAACCATCAGAAATCACCCCCTTAATCCAATCACCTCCCAACAGGCCCCACCTCTAGCGTTGGGGATTGTATTTCAACATGAGATTTGTGTGGGGACGCAGATCCAAAGCAAATCAGATGATCTATAGCAGAAAGGAAATCCTGAATAGAAACGAGGATCTAAATTGCCTCAAGATAAGGCTCTCTCGTTCTTAACTGGTAATCTAAAGAACCCCTGCCATTTTCCTTAAGGACATGATTTTTTTCTCATAGTATACAGAATAAGATATTCTCTTCAAAAAAAGAAGACATTTTATCCACAGGCAAAGACTTGTCTTTCAAGGTTTTCTTGCCGCTCCCTAGATGAGAGAGCCCCATCAGATCCTCCTGAGCATACGCTCAAAATGCACACCCAAGAGGTGCTGTTTCCAAGAAGTGACACCCAAGAGGCATTGTCAACACAGCCCTTCTACTGATAAAGCAAACCTAGGGGTCACTGGCGAAACACGTCTAGTAAAATGAATGAATATAGTATATCACCTAATGTCTTTTCAATGTTTTAAAGAAATGTGTATACTGACAGTTCATAGGATCCACACCACTACTGTCTGATAGAAATATAATACCAGCCACAAATTCAAGCCACAGATGCCATTCTAAATTTTCTAGTAACTACATTTTTAAAAAAGCAAAAACAAAGAACTAAATATAAGTTTAATAGTATATTTTATTTAACCCAATATATCAAAAATATAATACCTATTATATACTAATATAATCCATACAAAATACCAATGTGTTTGAAATTTTCTTTTTTCTTACAAAGCCTTCAAAACTCAGTTTATATTTTACACTTGCAGTACATGTCAATTTAAGCTGGCCACACTTCAGCTAGATGTTCAGCAACCACTGTGGCTAGTGGCTACCATACTGAACAGTACCATCTGCAGTATGCCATTTATTGTTTAGTAGAATAATAACATCTTTGAATGCCTTGAGCCTCTAAAGTTTCCCAAGCCCAACCAAGGCTCCTGCCTTCTTGTCACAACTGGATCTAATGATAAAAAGTGAAAGTGACTATTTGTAAATAGCTACCAAAATGGTTATGTCATTATTATAACTCACTTTTATGTCATTATTACAAATCGTTCAGATCTTACTGATGAAGAGGTTCTTCTCTTGTGCTAACCTTATGTCTACTGTTGCATTTAGCCCTATTCTGGTTCTGTCTTCCACAGAGTAGAAACACACTGACACATAACTCCCACATACTTACCTTCCATATTAGGAAGCAGAGAACTCCAGGGACATTCTCAGCTTACCAAGGTGCAAAGGTGGTGGAGATTTAAAAGAGTCAAATCTAAGTCTCAAAGCACTCAGACTCAGTTTCCTTCTGCCAGCTCACTCACAACTCTGTCCATTTTCCAGCACAGTTCAAAGGCCACAGACACTGTGAAAGCTTTCCTTTAACCACAGTGCTATAGTAAATGCAACTTCTGACTTTAGACCTCTAAAGAGAAAAATGTGAAGAAACAGCAGAATGCAAAGAGAAAGCTGAAGAGGAGGTGGAAGGAAAAGCAGCAGCAGCAGAAGAGCGAGAAGAGGAAGAAATGCCTATGCCCATGGAAGGGAGAGGCACCCAATTTGAAGGCTGACGTTTGGAATGTAAATCTGAGGAAAATTTCTACCCCACTTTCCTGCCTAGTTGGAAATTCAAGTTTCAGTGATATATTTTTTTGAGATAAGCTAAGAGTCCATGTGTGCCCAGTTAAGATGCAAATAAACCTAGGAAGTGAAATACCAAACCTTCAAGTCTTACTATATTTACATTCATCAAACACAAGAAAATTGGTCAACTCAGCAGGCTCTAGAAAGACAGACACAGGTGTTGACAGGCACAATGGGAAAGATCTGGGAAACGGAAGCCTCAGGCCATCTAGGCATTGGTGTGATGACCCTGGAGACCTGGAGGAAGGGTCACCTGAAGCAGAGGAGGCTAACAAAAGGACAGAGATTGCCAAATCTCAACTCTTCCCACTGTCCAGAGCCAGCCCTGCCCAGCATCTCCACTGTTTACTATGACTTTGTGAGTCTGGGTTATCTGTACTTCTTCAAGATATAAAGAAAGTGACATGTCCCCAGCACTTCAGTTCTTAGGTTTTATTAGGATCAGCTTGTCCTCATTGGGCCTAGTAAGCTTCTGGCCTTCCAGTTTATTTGGCCCAATCATAATGAAATAAACCACTAGTTCTTCGGACTTTTTAAATTCCACTAGACAGTCAATTGAAAGCCAGTGCTTGACAACAAAGCCCAGAAATTTATGAATATCAGAAAAGGTGCAACAGTTAAAAATTTTAAAAAATAAATAAATGTTTATCACTTTCATTATCAACTTGAATTCTGGTTATTCCCTCTTTCTTCCTCTTCTACTCTCCTTAACCTCTTTCTTTGCTTTCTGATAGGGATGCATAATTGTCTATAGGTTCATGGCTGCAGGGCATTGTTTCTCTAAGAAGGCAGGGTTGGGAGAGACACCCATGGACCTACCTGTGACAAAGAAAGGGCAGAAACCCCTGGCCAGCTCCATTTCCAAAACCAAGCTCATAAGCTCATAGGAGGCCATTTATTCAGTCATTCAACACCAATAACCGAGTTGCTATTATGCCCAAATCCTGTGCTCAAAGAATAGCAGTAACAGACATGAGACCACATAACTGTGTTGGGTGCCATCATGGATATGTCCCCAAGGTAGTGAAGGGGGACAGAGGAAAATGTTGGTTCTGGAAATGTAGCTGGCCAGGGGTTTGTGTCCTTCCTTTATCACAGATCCAGGGCCTCTCTCCCAACACTGCCTTCTTGGAGAAACAATGCTTATCAGCCATGAACCTATAGATCGCTGTGCTTCCCTATCAGAAAGCAAAAAAAAAATGAGGATGAGGAAGGCAGAAGAGGAAGAAAGAGGGAAGAACCAGAATCCAAGCTTATTCTGCATCCCCTTTTCTAGTTATTCTCAAACAGTGAATATCCTAGAGGTAAAACAAGACAAATTTAGCTTTTTGGTGCCATGTCTTTTTCACTCAAGCATCCTTGGAAACTGAGGCTCTGGTAGTAGCCTCTGGACCAATAGAAATATACTGTACAACAGTAATGGTCTCAAATGTACTTATTAAAGGAATAGGTCCTCTGTGTGCTGTATCTGATTCAATTCTTTTCAGTGATTTTCAACTTCATTTCCAACACATAGTCTTGACTATGTGTAAGTAAGTTTAAAAAAAGGGGGGGAGAAAGGTACCAATGCATTATAAAAATCACATTTCAGAATCCTAATGTCCACTTCAAGGTGCAGTCTTCTTGGGTAAACATGCAGTCTGTTTGCATTTAATTCTTCCACAAAAGCCCTGCAAGAAAGTTAGCCAAATTGATAATCGATTCACATGATCTTTGCTCGCTCATTTATTAAAACACACCAAACAGTTAATTCCCTTTTCTGTTGGGATCTCTCACTGGTTCTACATGGCTTGAATGTTAAACAGCCACTCAGGGCTCTGGGAAAATAGCAGAGCCATTAAATGGTAACGGTTTCAAACTGTTCAAAACAAGTCTTAGAAATTAAGGGCCTCGATGTCCCTTCAATAAAATTACTTTGGTGAATATTTATTGAACTGACAGCTGACAGATAATAAAGAAGATCTAGGCTGTAATTCCAGTGCTTTGGAGGCTAAGTAGGGAGGATCACTTGAGGCCAGGACTTTGAGACCAGCCTGAGCAAGATAGAAAGATCCCATTTCTAAAAATAATTTTTTAAAAAAGTTAAATTAGCCAGACATGGTAGCTACTTGGGAGGTTAAGGTGGGAGAATCCCTTGAACCCAAGAGCTCAAGGTTACCATGAGCCATGATCACCCACTGTACTCCAGCCTGGGCAACAGAGCCAGACCCTGTTTCGAAAAAATAAAAAATAAAGTGGATTGGTCGACTAAAGATCTTGAAAGATCTCAAAAAGCTCCGATTTAAGTGACTAATCCACTTTGTTTTTCCTCCTTTTTCTACTTGAATAAAAGAAGAAAGAAGAGTTTTTGAATACCCTTCACTTCTCCAGCTATGGTATGAGCCTATAGACACATTGGCCAATACCTTACTAATACACTAATTCCCCACCAAGAGCCTCTATCTCTAGACAGGGAGATAGATATCTAGCTGATCATAGATGATAAATAGATAGATGATAGATAGATAGATAGATAGATAAATAGATATTTAGATAGATAACTTTTAGATACAGATATAGATGATATGGATATAGATAGATAGTATCCTCCTCTTTAGCCTAGTCCAGAGGCTATCAGGGACACTAAGTAAACTGAGGCACTGGAAGGAAACCAATAGATTATAAGATTCTATAGGCCAATCCTTTCTCTTCACCTATGAGGACTTTGGGCTTCAGTAATTATTTTCTGGCCATACTATGACTCTAACCCAAGTTTTTCAACTCCTAGGGTGATGCGCCAATTCCTCTTGCCCATGAACCAAGATGGAGTAATGAAGACATACCCTAGAGCTTTTCTAAAAAGCTTGATTTAATTTTCCTACCTCACTGCAGTACGTGTGTTAAGCTTTTCCCTGACACTTAAGTTCTTTTATTTTATTATTTTATTTTTCACTCACTTGTTCATTGTACAGTCATTGATGGAGATCCGATTGTATGCCATGTAACGCCTTAGGAACATCAAAGTAAATTAATACTTTTCAGTATGATAGGGAATACAGATAGGTAATATAATTAAATTACAATTCCATAAGTGGTAATGAAGATACTTAAAGAAAAATAAAAATGTGTAATTGTGATAACTAAAGAAGAAAATACTAAAGCACCTAGTAAGTGCTCAATAAACACAAGTTCATCTCCTCTATACAGTAGTTAACAAATAATAGCTTGCAAATCAACTGTCTTGGGACTTTCTGGGGAGCTTCATTTATATGCTAAAGTCCAGCTCCAGGATCTTTACTTTTATTGTTCCCTAGGATGTTCTAATACACAGCAGATTTTAGGACTCCAGCTTGAACTAATATAGCAGAAGAAACAACTCTCTGAGGAGCTTTACAGAGTCTTCATAGAGGAGGCAATACTCAAACTAACTTTTTAAATATAAGCAGGGACTTCAGGAAAGTATTCACAAAGTTACAATGTAGAAAGAAATTATAATTTATCTATAGTTTTCACATGGTAGAACTAGGACCAATATATGGGAGGTGGGGATAATTAATAGGCACCAAAAAATGATTAGAAAAATTGAATAAAAGCGAATATTTGCTAGCACAACAGGGTGACTATAGTAAATGATAACTTAATTGTATATTTTAAAATAAAGAACGTAACTCATTTATAACTAAAAAAATAAATGCTCAAGGGAATGGATACCCCATTCTCCATGATGTGCTTATTTCACATGGCATGTCTATATCAAAACATCCTATGTACCCCATAAATATGTACACCTACTATGTGCCTACAAAACTTAAAAACAGCAAAGTTAAAAAATATATTTAATAAGAAGTTTTTAGGGAGCTATTCTGAAATGTATGACCCACCCTGGAAGCATTTAAGCTGGGTTGGTTGACAAAAGCCCCTGGGTCTTTTCCAGTTAGGTCTTTTCCATCATCTACAGTGCCCATATTGGCCTTGCCAATGAATGAATAATAAATACAATTGAGTATATGAAGAAATGAATGAAGACATGCTATTGATTGTTTTCTTTTGTAAAACTGAAGACAAACTTTAAATCTACCTCTATTATTTCTGTTTAAGAACCTGAGATCAAGGGCTTTTGAAACCTCATTCTCAACTAGCTTTTTACACAGAATATGTTCAAAAAATGTTTATAGAGTGCTGACTGAATCTATTAAATCCCAGCTTGTTAGTCCTACCCATTGTTTCTAGATTTTTAGTCTCTTTTGTAGCTGAGTCCTGACAATTACAAAGTGAAAGTGTAGGGACATTGAGCTCCAAGATCTCTTCAAACTCTGAAACTAAGAATGCTATGAATGGGCAGAATTTCTATGAATTTATTAAAATTAAATTGAGTCTATTGAACACACTAACGGCAGTCCACTTGTCCTCAGAGGGAAGCTTCAGAGAATAAAAGGGAACCTGCTTTTTTGTGGTACTTACTTCAGCTTAATAAACTGGTGCAGAGTGTCTCTTCTGTGACAAAAATGCAGAGTCCAGAGCTGAGCAAAGCATGACCTTGCCTCCAAGAGTCTGCCGTGTAGTATTAGTTGTTGTTTTCCGCCATTAAATATCTACAGCTTTAGCCAATCAAACACAGGCCATATCCTTAAAGGAAAATTGTTTCCGTGTTTAACTCAGATTTATCATGTGCCCCAAAAAAGTGCATGAAATTAAAATGAGATAATAAATAAATAATGAATGTTCTCCATAAAAAAGAATAGTTTTTCAGTGGTTGCCAGATTCCTTACCAATCCAAGACATAACTCAAAGCAAAAAAAGAGGGTTGCTAAAGCAGAGAAAACCGAATGGCCCTGTCTCCAGAAGTCTTAAGGGTAGATGTGCAAGAAAGTGACTGGGGCATGAGGAGGAAAAACATTAAGAGACTCAGGCTCTGCACTCCTGACACAGAAGCAGGTGGCTGCACACACACCTGCTCCTCCATTGCTGAAGCAGTGGCTATTTAGAATCCTCCACTCTACCTCTCCAGCCCCAGGACAGCTACGACTTGGGCACCAAAACACCACCACCAATCACGGCCTGACAGCCCTTGTACTTTTTCTGCAAATGAGCAATAAAAAGGCTTTGATTCTTTCCTTCTGCAGGTGTCTGCCCTCTACCTGAGCTCCGACATGTATAAGCGAAAAGAATACTATTTGTTTCTGCACAAAATAAATACCGAGGAAAAGTTTAAAAGAGCTACATTTTCTGTTCAGTAGGGAAGACAAGAATGATTTCTTTACTAAACAAAATTAAATATTTTCCAAGCTTTTATCCTTTTCTCTTTAACCCTCTTCAAGTTCAAATCTAACTTTTTTTTAAGGAACCACCAAATTGATTCTAAGAGAATAATTGGTAAGGCGTGAAAATACCTCCCGTATCCTGGAAACAGGCTGTGCCAGGGGTCGTTTCTTAATTTTCACCCTATTAAGGTAATTTCCTACCACTGTGGGTTTTTTTCCTGAGGCAGTTCCTGCATGCTGACATCCTGGCTCCTTCACAGCTGCTTTGTCAAAGCAGAGGGAAAGGGGACCATTAACATCTTTGTGGAAATAGTTGCAACAATGCCACTGTTCTATTAGCCTGCAATAGGGTGAGTACAGGGAAGGAAACAAAACCGTCACATGAGAGGGCTGGTCATTTTCAAGAACTTGGCTGCTGCAGCTATTTAACTTAACCTGCAATGACACCATTTATAAATCTAGTACCCTAAAAAGAAAATAGGCAATTCACATACAAACTAAAAAACGCAACATGAAAAAGTGTTCAGCCTTCCCAAGTTAAGCAACAAAATGCAAGTTAAAAAAAAGGACACTATTCTTTGCCTCTTATCATTTTTCAAAATGATTAAATCAGATGCTGTTGAGGGTCCAGTGAAGTTGATATTTGCATACAATACTGATAGCACTGTAAATTTGAAAAATTGTTCTGGAAAGCAATTTACAATAAGTACTAATGGCCATAAAAATACTCATGCTCTTTGACCCAGTAATTCCACTTACTAAAGCCTATCCTAATGAAAGTATAGAAAAAGCTGTATCTCCAAATATACGCATTGCCCTTTCATTTAGAATAGTGGAAAAATCAGAAACAATGTGCATCTATAGATAAATGGTTGAATTTATAGTTTATCAACTTAGAAAAACCATTAAAAACAGCCTAGATCCGCACCTTACACATAGTAGGTACTCAATGACGACCGTGTAGAAATATGTAAAAATACCTATGAAAAAATTAAATGGAAAAAATCAAATACAATATGCACGTATGCTTATTAATACTCTGACAATATGTACAAGGAAAAATATGGTAAATTTTCTAAATTTTCAGTAATGTATTTTTTAATACTTTCATATTGCTTAAAAAATATAAAACTAAATGAACCAACCTATTTCCCTGGATGTTGGTAAGCTGGGAAACCCCTTAGACTGCAGGGTGTAAGTATGTATTGCTACTCATCTCTTTCATTCAAATCAGCCTCATGATAAAAGGAGGCCTAAAGATCCCACAAAGAAAGGACGAATGCACAAGGCTTATGAACAGATAGGGAAGACAGTCAGTTCAAAAATGTTGCATTGCAGGCGATCATGATGAAGAAGTGAGTGGGTCTTCCCTGGGACTATGCAGAACCTGCTAGTGAAAATTCCAGTTGCTTCAAATTCATTGTGGAAGCTGAGACTTTACTGTGGATGCATAGACAGCTAGGGGTGATTCCATAAGAACTGCAGAGTGAATGTCAACAAGACCTTTCCTTCAGGGGCTTACGATGAACTCTAGAAATGAGACACCTACTCTGGAAAAGCTTCTAGGTTGGGAAACCTGGCTAGAAGCCTGAGTTGAATCCAGTTCTGTATATCATTAACTGTGACGTTTTGGTAAATCATGTAACTTCTGTCTATATCTCAATTTCCTCATTGGGTAAAATGAGCATAACAATCCCTGCCCTGGCTCTTCACAAGGCTATCAATAAGGATGGAAGGAACATTGGAGGAACAAATGCACTGGTGTAGGAGAGTCCTGTGAACCATAACGTGCCATATCCAGGTAAGGGGTGCTACTCATCCAGAAATGAGACCTCAGTTTACCACTTTGTGGCTCATTCTGGGATTGCCAATTGTAGGGTCTACATAATCAAAAATTGAAGAAACATCCATGAATTTCCAGTCTTTGGATAAAAACTGCAGCCCTCTTTCAATACTGTTTTATTGCCCTATGATTGTTACCTGGAAGAAAATTACATAAAACTGTAAAAATGACACACACACAAAAATCTGTATGTAACTCATGGTATTTACTGGCAAGAGGTTCAGAAGGGCAAAGTCTCATTTTCTTCCTTCCCTCAAATCTAGAAAAACTATTAGTGCCACTACTAAGCTATTCTTTGTACCAATGGATATTAGGGCCCAGCTAATAGTAGCTCACGGTCAATGGGCATGAGCAAGCTAAATAATGAAACCCCAGAGAAGCTACAAGGAAGAGAAATATCTGTTATGTGTGAGACACATGAAGTAACCTACAGCCAGCAACTTTCACATAAAGCAGGCACTCTTCAAGTAATGTTCCCTGGAAGTGTATTCATCCCAACAAAGATCAAGGCTGTTTACAAAGCTCCTACTACTACCACCTCTTCCCAGAACGGCTGAGAAACAAAAGACACATTCCCGGGTAATAAGAAGTACGCCTTTTGCAGAAAGTGCACTGAAGGAGAGGAAACCTCTATTTTGTTCATAAATACTTATTGAAAACCTACTAAGTACTGGGGACAAAACAGAGAAGCAGATAGACAAGGTCTCTGCCTTTTGCTCTAGCACTCTTCACTTTGATGTTGTGCAATCTACATAGTAAATTAAGAACACAGAAACATAGTTTAAGAAGTTTTGCAGCTAAAGTCTAAATTCTGGGTAGTCACAAAATAATGAAAATTCTCTACTGTTAGAATGAAAGTACCAATGGACAAGACCAAAGACCTGTCCGTTCTGAGGTGGGATATAAGTAGTATGGAATAAAGAAGGAATCGATAGCTGTAGGACACATTCCTGTCAGCATATATTCCCTTCTTATGATAACAAGAGTTTCCTTTGCTTAAGGATCTGCACTCCCCAACTCCAGCCTGTGTATTTTCAGTGAACCTGACTCCAACCCAGGACATCAGAGGGTAGAGCATGAACTAGATTAAGCCAATCAGCACACTCCATCTCCATTTCCCTGGCCACAGTGACTGGTTCAGGGATAGACACTAGACCCATATCAAGTCCATTAAGTCCAGGAAGACTTAATTTCTAAGACATGCATTTGGGAATATCCAGGGAATATTTCTGATTTCTTTCCCTTTGGAGATGACCTAAAGAGACACTGAGGTCTTAGATTTTAAGTGTTTTTGTTTTGTTTATTTGTTTGTTTGTTTGTTTGAGACAGAGTTTCACTCTTGTTGCCCAGGCTGGAGTGTAATGGCACAATCACAGCTCATTGTAACCTCTGCCTTCTGGGTTCAAGTGATTAAGTGATTCTCCTGCCTCAGCCCCCCAAGTAGCTGGGATTACAGGTGTCTGCCACCATGCCCAGCTAATTCTTTGTATTTTTAGTAGAGACAGGGTTTCAACATGTTTGTCAGGCTGGTCTCGAACTCCTAACCTCAGGTGATCCACCTGCCTTGGCCTCCCAAAGTGCTGGGATGACAGGTGTGAGCCACTGCGCCTGGCCAGATTTAAGTCTTTAGTCCATTTTTATTTGATTTGGTTTTTGTATATGGCAAGTAATAGGGGTCTAGTTTCATTCTTCTGCATATGGATTCAGTTTTCCTGGCACCATTTATTGAAGACATTGTCTTTCACCCAATATATGTTCTTGGCACCTTTGTTAAAAACGAGTTCACTGTAGGTGTGTGAATTTGTTTCTGCATTCTCTAGTTAGTTGCATTGGTTTGTGTGCCTGTTTTTATGCCAGTATCATGCTGCTTGGGTTACTATAGCACTGTAGTATAACTTGAAGTCAGGTAATGGGATTCCTTTAATTTTGTTCTTTTTGCTTAGGATAGTTTTGGCTATTCTGGGTCTTTTGTGATTCCATATAAATTTTAGTATTTTTTTTCTATTTCTGTGAAGAATGTCATTAGATTTCCATAGGAATTACATTGAATATGTATATTACTTTGAGTAGTATGAACATTTTAACAATATATATTCTTCCCATCCATGAAGGGTGTTTAATTTTTTCAAATTCTTTTCCAGCATCAATTGAAATGATCATATGATTTTTATCCTTCATTCTGTCGATATGGTGTATCACATTCATTGAATTGCTTAAGTTGAGCCATCCTTGCATCCCTGGGAGAAATCCTCCTTGGTCATGATGACTAATTTTTCTAATACATCGTTGAATTTGGTATTTTGTTGAGAATTTTCACATCAATATTCATGCGGATATTGGCCTATCGTTTCCTTTTGTTGATGTGTCTTTTTCTGGTTTGGTATCAGAATAATATTAACTTTATAAAATGAGTTTGGAAGTATTCCCTCATTTTCTATTTTTTGGAGTAGTTTGAATTGAATTGGTATTAGTTCTTTAAATGTTTAAATTCAGCAGCAAAGCCATGATATCCCAGGCTTATCTTTACTGGGAGACTTCTTATTATGGCTTCTATCTTGTTATTTGTGATTGGTCTGTTCGGCTTTTAGATTTCTTCCCAGTTCAATCTTGAAAGGTTGTATGTAGCTAGGAATTTGTCCATTTCTTCTAGATTTTCCAAATTAAACTGTATGACATACTGTCATACAGCCACTAATGATAATTTGAATTTCTAAAGTATCAGTTGTAATGTCTCCCTTTTCATTTCTGATTTTATTTACATCTTCTGTCTTTTTTTCTTAGTCTGGCTAAGGTTTGTCACTTTCATTTAACTTTTCTACAAACCAAATTTTTGTTTCATTGGTCCTTCGGATTTTTAAATTTCATTTCATTTCATTTATTTCTGCCCTGATCTTTTCTCTTTCTTTTCTTCTACTAATTCTGAGTTTGGTTTACTCTTTCTTTTCTAGTACCTTAAGATGCATTGTCGGATTGTTCATTTGAAGTTTTTCTTCTTAAAGTGTAGACACTTGCAGCTATAAATTTCTCTGTTTGTACTGCTTTTGTTGTATCCCATAGGTTTTGATATGTTGTGTTTCCATTATCAATTTTTCAAGAAGTTTTTCAATTCCCATGTTAATTTCTTCATTGACCCACTGGTCATTCAAGAGCATATTCTTTAATTTCCATGTATTTGTATAGTTTCCAAAATTCCTTCTTGTTATTTCTAGTTTTATTTCATTGTGGTCAAAGAAGATGCTTGATATTATTTTAATTTTTTGAATGTTTAAAGACTTGGTTTATAGACCTAACATATGGTCTATCCTTGAGAATATTACATGCTGAGAAAAAGAGTGTGAATTCTGCAGCTCTTAGATGAAATGTTTTGTAAATATCTATTAGATCCATTTGGTCTTCAGTGCATTCCGATGTTTGTTGATTTTCATTCTGGGAGATCTAACTAATGCTGAAGGTGGGGTCTTGAAGTCTTCCACTATTATTGTATTTGGTCCTATCTCTCTCTTTAGCTCTAATAATATTTCCTTTATACATATGGGTAATATACCAAGTCTCACCTGAAACCACCAAGTCTCAGAGACTCACCCAAGGCCCTCGACATAGTACCTGGGTATCACTGCTGGTTATTCAGGGCCCAAGCGTCTTTCAGTTAGCAGGTGATGAATGCTGCTAGGACTGGGTCCTTTCATTCAAGGCAGTGGGTTCCCCTCTGGCCCAGGATGTATCTAAAAATCTCATCTGGAATCTAGGTCCTAGAATGGAGGCCTCATGACTCTACCTGGTGCCCTATCCTGCTGTGGCTGAGCTGGTATCCAAGATGCAAAACAAAGTCCTCCCCACTCTTCCCCCTCCTCTCCTGAAATGGAAAAAAAAACGTTCTCTTTTGGACCCTCAAGCTCTGCAGCCTAGGGCTAAAGGAGGGGAGATGACAGAACTCTTTTGGCTGCCCCAGCTGGTGTCTCACTAGGTCACATTCCCTCCTCCTTGCTGTTCACTGTCCACCGTCTCTGGGTCTGGTTCAGTACTAGGACTTGCTTAAGAGTTGCAGTCCTCATGGGCTAGCCTTTCATGTTTACTTGGAGACAGTGCATTGTAGCTCTCTGTGGCATGGTTTGCAGGCACTCAAGCTCCAGTCACTGAGATTTAAAGTTCCCCTCTGGCTAGGGCTGTTTTAAAGGCTCCTTCTGTGGGCAGGCATCAGCTGAGTTTGTTCGAGTTTTTGCTTCTGCTGTAACAGGATAGCACTGAATTTAATGCCTCACAGTCGCTGTGTTCTTCCTCCCTCAGTGCTCTGCACCAAGGACCCCACTGCAGAGGGCTGAGGGGAATGGCACCCATGACAACTCCAGACTGTTCTTTCTACCTCTTCAGTGCAATGATATGAAGTTAAAAACAGGTACTATGAATGTTCACCAAAGTTTCTGTTTTTATGAAAGTGTTTTTTTCCTGTGTGGCTAGTTGTTTACTTGGTGTCCTTGGGTGGGAGGGGGGGTTCTGGGCTAGGGACAATCGGTGGAGCCTTCTATTCAGCCATCTTACTCCATCCTCTCTAATTCCAAGAAAAGGTTGTTTTGTTTTGTTTTAACGTGCTCTGCTTACTTACCAACTTTCAAGAAATATTTTTCCTTTCTCTATCTAAAGTGCTTTCATATTTTGGAAAGCCCATGTTCCTTGTGATCTCTCAAAAAAATGCTTAGCCATTAAAGCCCCATTATGATCCTCCCTATGACTGCCTAAAATCCGGTCCATGCCTTCAAGACATGTACAATCTAGTTGTAAAAAAAAAAAAAAAAAAAAAAAAAAAAAAAAGACTCATTGGAAACAATGGAGCAAATTGGTTCTAAAGTGGGGATCCAAGGCTATAAATTCTGCTAAAGGCCAAAAGAGAAGGTATTATTGAGACTGGATATTTGGGGAGGTTTTTTTTCCAGAGGAAGCAGGAATTTACAGTGGCCTTAAAGCGTAAAGATTAGAATTAATGGAAAGAGAATTCCAGGAGGGAGAAAATAGATAAACAATAAGAGGGAGGTGGGAGTGGGCATCGCTCGCAATAAGCACACAGAAGAAAAGAGAATCTGTGAAGAGGAGTTGTGTGTGTGTAATCAGGCATCGATGCGCAGAAGTTTCAGGAATTGTTGCAATGAAACCTTTATAAAATAAGAAAGCAATTTCAATGAGTAAAATATATTAGATATTGAAGTAAACTCTAGTAAAGTTTTGAATTAGATTTCAGAGTAAGGAAGAATGCTTAATGTTGACAATCTCAACCTTGATTTCTGGGCAGCTGGATAGACATGAACACATTTCACAGGGCTATCTTCAAGCATGAAGCAGCATGCTTGAAAACAATAATAGTCATAATTAATGTTAAATTTACTTGTTGCCAGGAGCATTGCTAACACTTTGCATATATTATTTCACTTAATAATCTCAACAACTCTGCAAGACAAATATTATATTCTACATTTTATAGTTGAAGATATTGAGGCTCAAGAAAACTAAGGAACTTAGTCCATAGCTAGGCTGAGATTCGTATATATATACTGGGTGTGTGTGTGTACACAGACACACATACACACACACACAGAGAGAGAGAGAGAGAGAGAGAGAGAGAGAGAGAGAGAGAGAGAGAGAGAGCTTGCATAATACCAGAAGTTATGCTTTTGACTACTAATATAATATGGATATTTGTCCCTTCTAAATCTTTTGTTGAAATATGATCCCCAATGTTGGAGGTGGGGTCTGGTGGGAGGTGTTAGTGTCATGGGATATATCCTTCATGAATGGCTTGGTGCTTCTCCTGTGGTAATGAGTGAGTTTTCACTCTATAAGTTCAGATAAGAGCTGGTGGTTTAAAAGAGCATGGCACCCCCCTCTTCTCTTTTTTCCTCTCTCACCATGTGACACGTCTGCCCCACCTTCGCCTTCTGCCAAGAGTATAAACTTCCTGAGGTCTCACCAAAAACTGAGCAGATGTTGGTGCCAGGCTTTTACAGCCTGCAGAACTGTGAGCCAAACAGACCTCTTTTCTTTATAGATTACCCAGTCTCGGGTATTCCTTTATAGAAATGCAAAATGAACTAAAACAACTACTCTTCTAACACATAGAAGAATTAGTTGGGTTGCATGAAGGATAAAAAGAAATAAATAAAGTGGATTTAAAAAGCAGTCAAAGAAGTCCTAAGGCTTCTTTTTGTATCAAGTATCAATCCAGTTGGTTGTGGGAAGGCAGGTCCAGGGTATTCCAGAGTTAGGACACAGGAATCCAGGGTGGTAGATGAAGGGAACAGCCTAGTGTTCAGGGGCCCTAATCAGTTGCTACTTATCACTAGTGCAAAATATTTTAGTGTTTACCAACTTGCATGGCCATTCCATTGTGTACTGGGGAAAAAAAATTAGCTCAGTATATGACCTCACTCATCCTCACCACACAGTCCCCTGGATTCCCACTGGTAGCCAAATACATACAACACCAAAAGTGAGACAGTCAGAGCACCAGATGGATTAAAGGGTCCCTGTTTATTCTCCACTGCATGACCATCTGTCTCACACCTGGCAAGGGAAAGGTGGAAACAAGAGAAAGAGAAAGAGGAAGATAAGTTAGAAAGAATAGAGTAATTGATTGTTTTATTTGATCTTAAAACAAGTCAACCAGAACATACCTCCTCCAGTTCCTAGCAGGCTGCAATTCCACATAAGAATAAACTTAGTGAGATGGTGATAATGTCACTAGAAGAGTTGCTTAAGCAGAAAAGGTTATGTTACATGGAAGTTAAAAGCAGGATGTGCTGTGAGTAGATGTGCTCAGTATAGAAAATCAGTTCTTGCAAAATTAACAGTTGAATTATATTCATTGCATTTTAAAGGTAAAGTATTAATAATAAATTCATATAATGAAAAAAGTAAAAAATAAATTCAAATTCTCAGAAAAAGCCACCATTCTTCAAACTTTGAAAAATATAGACTGGGTTTTATTGCAATTATTTTAAATCTTAGCAATACTTTCTGGAAAAGTGAAGGCTTTAGGCAGTAACATTCTAATAGCACAAATAAAATCTTTTCTTATGAGATTTTAAGTTCAACATGCAGGGTAAGAATTTTTTACAATTGCATTGATCATTTGAACTCTAGGGCTCCTGATCCTGAGGGCACATATTTTGCTCCTCATTAACCAGAAAAAAGTAAGGATGGTATAGCACTTATTTTAAAAGCTATTTTCTAAAGATTGAATATGAAAAACATGGTCATTTTCCTCAATTTGGACATGATTTCTTCTATTTGCATGTAATTTCATAAAATGATTATTTTAAATGGTTCTGCTTTTAGTCATAACCTTGTAAGGGGGTAAAGCAGTGTGGGAGGGGATTTGAAAATGGTGAACTTTTATGTCAGACTGGACTTCCAATTGAAGTTTACATCTGGGTGTTGAAAATGACATCATAATCCTTTCGATGACCCATATGGATCTCATTGGCAATAATCTGTATTGACTACTAGAACGGTTTTGTTTATAGAATTATTTACTAGCCTTCTATTTTCCCTTTTGAAGAAACAGTTTTGAGAGCCCTCAGCTAAACAGGGGTTCAGAGTAGTGAACAACGTTGCCCTAATGGGAAATAAGGGAGAGCTGAACGTGGGCATTTACAGTGTGCCTTTCACAGGATCCTTCTTTTGCTTGGCAGACAGTCTAATGACTAGTTGTTCAACCTGTGACCAGACAGATTCTTACACGGGAAACTTTTTAATACTGGCAGACATCCTTGTGGCTCTCGTCTGACCCATGTCCAATTTATGCCTGCCTGACCATTGCTCCAGCACTGGGAGCCCAATCCTGTGTTCTTCCCAGCATCCTGAAGAAAACCTGGTCTAGGGCAGCCCTTAGTTCTTCCAGATGGAAAACACAAATTCAGTACACCACCAGAATAGGAAACAAGTTCAAAGATTTTTACTTACAGCTTCTGGGCAAAGAGGATAATGAGTTGGGAGGGCAGTCCTCCATCCCTGGATCACACAAGGCAGGAATGAAGAGTCAGGCAGAGAGAGAAGGAGAAAGAAAAAGAGAGAGAGAGAAGCATGTGACAACTAGCAGTAGGTATAAGAGGATAGATTGTGGGTCACTTTACGTTTGAGGGCAGATGCCTAATGTTTCATTTAAAGGAAGCAGGAAAGCAGACAGCCCCAACTATGAGGCAGGAGAGATGCCTCTAAGTTCTCTGCAGTCACTGGTTTGAGCCATTTGGCTGTGGTGTAGAGCTACGTCCAGGGTGATTGAGCCCCACTTCTGATATGAGAAAATTAGGGTGCTGAGGCAACAAAAAATTATAAAAATTCACCATGGAGACATTTTTTTGAAATTTTTTTACTATTTGGAAAATCGTGCACAAGAGCTACCTGTGGACTTTATTTTCAGTGCCTTTGGAATACCAAGCACAGGGTGAAGTGTCACACATTTAGAAATAAGTAAGACCCAGATTTTTCCCTCAAATTCCTAACAATCTAGCTTTTCTTCCTCGATATTTCATACCGCCCCCTTTCAAGTCAATGTACTAAAAACAAGGAAAATTTCCCAGCCACTCCTGCCTTCTTAGAGAAACATCTTTCCACAGCTTTGCTTATAAGATGTTCTGTTTTCACCATCTATCCATGCTGATTGAACAACTGGCCCTTGTTGAGCTTATAAGTGTCTTTCTCCTGGAAAATGGAAAATGGGAACTCAAAATAGTAAGCCTAGTGGTACTTGCTTGGGATGAGAATACCAATGAATCAGGGTGTTGGCTACATCATGCTGAGGCAGAAATGGCTGGTCTGCCAACATGGACATGCAGAGAGATGCAACAACATGAAACTAGAAAGTTCAAGAGCAATGAGGCCAAGGTGCTCAGGACTGACTTTCCAGTTCATAGGTTCCACTCCCTCAGGCGGACACGCTTCCTGCTACAGGACTCTGGGGTGGAGATCCACAGTGCTGCTGGACCTTCTCAATACATTTTCTCTTTTCAGTTTACATTGGATTAAGTTTCTGTTCCTTAGCCAAATAGCCCTTGTCTAACACATAACTTGTAGACTTAAGATTATAAAAGAAAATAAATTCCAGCAAGAAAAGGCAAAAAGAGCATTAAATCAGGAGTGTTCAGATGTCTGAATTTTAGTTTTTTCCACTAACACCACTGTAGTGATCACATGATCCAGATTTTCTAGGAGAATCATGATATTTAAAAACCTCATTTCATTGATAAAAGAACAATACTGTAAAAACACATGTAGGCAGTGGTATGTCAGTAAATGTTTAACAATCAGCTCTCTGGCAAAGAAAACCATGCCCTAATATTTAGTCTTTGCCAATTTCCATGGTATAAATACCTCTATTGTGGCAGATTTCAAGCTACACTAACCTGATGTCACTGAACACTGAGTTTGGAAGAGATGCTAAGAGTCATCGCTCATGATCCAGCACAAGATGGCTCCAGTACACCACTGTGTAAGGCACAAGGTTAGAACCGGAGAGACTCTGGTTTACAGCTTACCTTTGCTCCATTATTGTGCATAAAGTGGATTTCTGTCTGTGCTTCCATTATATATAGAATTAGAATAAAAAATGACCGACAACATAGAGGGTTGTTGAGAGGATCAAATAATATGTACCTTACATAATGCCTGGCAATATGTGTGTTCAAATAATAGCAGTGATTATTATTGTGTTTGTTGTTGTCATTAATGCTGTTATGAGTATTATTGTCAGATTATGGGTCTCAGTTTTAGATTGAAAAATATAGTCCCCATAATTCTTATTAATTTCCTGAATAACCTTAAATAAATTATCTGATTTTTATATAAGTCAATATCCTCATCTCTAAAATGAAGTTCTAAGGAAAGTCGATATCCTATTTTTCCTTCAAACTCTATAAAGACTAAGAGTGAAACTATATGAGAGACAGAGAGATTTGGGTACAGAGGAAAAGGGAAGGAAAGCATCAGGGTGAAACCACATCTAAAAATCAAACCCTCAGGAAGTGAAGTCATCAAGTGTGATGTCCAAGAATGTCTGTTGCCTCCAGTACCTTCAGAAATACACAGACTACAACATTATCCAAAAGTTCAGCCCATGCTATTTTTTTCTTTCTTTCTTTCTTTTTGACACAGGGTCTTACTCTGTCACCACCCAGGCTAGAGTGCAGTGGTGTAATCATGGCTCCCTGCAACCTGGACCACCTAGGCTCAAGCAATTCTCCCTCCTCTGCCTCCCAAGTAGCTGACACTACAGATGCATGGGCAACTGTATCTGGCTAATTACTTAATTTTTGTAGAGATGGGGTCTCACAGGGTCTCAAACTCCTGGCCTCTAACCATCCTCCCACCTTAGCCTCCCAAAGTGCTGGGATTACAGGCGTAAGCCATCACTCCTGGCCTCAGTTCCTGCTTTTAATGGAGTATCTCAATGGTTTAATTAGGAGTTAGAAGATAGATTAAAATGAAAAGCAGAGAACATACAAAGAATAGGCTAAAGTGCCTTCTCTTTGCCATTATTAAACTGAATTAAGTTTGGCCTAAAGCAGCACCTCTACATATTTAAGTATGGCCTAAAAGCTTCTCAGTACATAATGAACTATGACCTAATGTGATATGTAAACAGACTGTAACCTACTCTTGTAACAAGTAGCCAAGCCTCAGCCAATCCCAGCAGCCAAGTTTTAGCCAATCACAGGCTGCCAAATGTTAAAATCTTGTTCAAATAAGGCAAACACCTGGCACAACCAATCCAACTGTTTCTGTTCTTTTTCTGTCCATAAATGTTATACCACCCTGTGGCAACCCTGGAGTCACTCTAAATCTTTTATGGTTCTGGGAGCTGCCTGATTTGCCAATTGTTCTTTACTCAGTTAAACTCTGTTAAATTTAAGTCACCTGAAGTTTTTCTTTTAATGTCATTTTACCCCAAGAGCAAAATAAAAATGTTAGACTAGGGATATTAACTACCTCAAGAACTCTGACCCTTTTACTTGGTGCCCTGAGAATATGATGTGATCAATCTGACGATACTTTCTCTCCTTACTTTCTATTCCCCCAACACACACACACACACACACACACACACACACACACACACATCCTTAGATCACGCGTGATGTGCATACAAACAACAGGCTAGTCAAATGGCAAATTTATCTGCTTACCGGGCAGGGGCAAGGCGCGGATTTTAAGTGAAGGTCTAAAATCAGTTCAAGCGGAACCATTAAAGTAAAACCATCTTGGTTTCTTTTTCAGGAAAAGGGAGAAACGAACTAGAGGGAAGGTGGGAATTAAAAGTTGGGGCCCAAAGAGAAGAAGCATTAACCTGAGAGAGAAAGGGAAAGTATACAGAAAAGAAAGTGTTTTTTAAAAAGAAAGAACAAAGAGATAATCAAATAAGAAAATAATGAGAAGAGGGAAGAGATTACAAATTATGAAAGGAGGGATGCGGAAAATGGAGAAAATGGACAAGAGGAGGAATTAACAATGGATGAATTTTTTTTATCGCACTTATAAAATCACAGCATCAAAGATTTCCCAAGTTCCAACAGGGCGATATGAGTTTATTTGTGTATAGGTAGCAATCCTGAACATTGCCTTCAGTAAGGACTGAAAAGGTGCTAGGAGATACCCTTTTGTTATAAAATTTACATTCAAATTAACCTAGAAGCCAGGAGAAGGGCAAGCCGCCTGCTGTATCCCATTTACAATCCTGAAACAGCCGAGCCAAGTACCCAGAATATTCTGGACAGATTAATATTGGCCGAGGTCTATATAAAGATGAAAAAATGCAAAATTAAAGTGAGTCTGTCGCTTTAAATAAAGAGTAATTACTTATGGGAGGAAGGAGACCAAATAAAGTAGGTAGGAAATTCTCTGATTTAGTGAAATTCATAGAAATGAAAAGATTTTCTATAAGATCTGTTATATGAACTGTAATTCTCTAAGACTGCAGACACAGGGTTTGATTGGGACCTTTGATCAACTCTTGTTAAGGCTGCTGCTCCTTCTTATCATTGCTAGCACAAAATAAAATTTCCACTTTCTGACACAGTCATATTGCACCATAAAGAAACACAGTCAACCTGTTTGAAATCAGGCTCTAGATTTAGCACCATATGATGTGAGCCTCGCCTAAACTTATCTTTGGGGTCTGAAAAGTAATATCTGTTTACTGCTTAAAACACACCATTTGCGAGTGAAATTATCATCCCTGAATCACAACGCTATAAAAATGTTCTCTCTGGGTAAAATCAAATTAAGAATTAAGTTCTTTTGCAGTGAACCTGGGACTATCCTTAGAGTCAATTTAACTACTTGGATAGAGTGAGAAGGCACACACTTAAATACAGTTAAAATTAAAGCTATCTTTTGCCTGAGTTATCTGCAAATACTCAGCAACTGGAGTTTGACTTTCACTTCCTACTCTGCTATGACTACAGGGACCTATAGAATTTTCTAACCTAAGCTCACATCATAACATGGATAAGTAACAGCTAAATGATAAAATAAGAATTAAAGAAATAGAAGTCAGAAAATGAGGGGCAAGAGAAATGAAAGTGTGAAGGACATCTCTTTCATGATAGCCTATAAATCTGTTCACTCAACACAGCTGGCAAGTGAATTAAGCTTTCAGAAAACATGAAAATGAAGAAGGTTTTCTTCCCCCTTCCCTTCAAATCACATTACAATGTGCATACAAAAGGACCTGCAAATAGAAATAAGAAAATTCCATTAATGTGATAATGATATTCTGAATGACCTGAACAAACAAAGGAGATTGGAACTTTGGAAGTAATTTGTTGATCCTTTCCTCTTCCACATTTCGTGAGCTCCTGACTTAAAGGGTTTTAGAAAATGCTGCTGTGTCTCTGCTAGGCCAGCTTTGTTCCATCTGCCAGAGAATGCCTACAGGAACACTTAATTCAATAAAACACGATATCCATTGTGATGATAGATTGTTTTTACTTTCCATTAATTAAAATATATGCATAATAAGAGTCAGCTTCAGCCACACCGTATGCATGTTAGAATAAATGTGAACTAAAGGGCAATGGGAAACATTCCTCTAACTTGATCTTTCTGAAGTCCATGTTCTGCGTAAAATATACCCATGGACCATGGCAAAGCCACCATTAAAATGCGCCAGTACTTGGGGAGAAAGAGGTGATGTGAAATTATTAACAACTCTGTTTGCATGAGACTCGAAATTTCCATCTCATTTCCCCACCTGACCCCTTCTGCCACCACTGCTTGGCACCATAGTAGGCAAGAATTGGACCCTGTATATATATTTGCCTGAAATGGCCCAGAATAAGAGGAGTCAGTAGGTAAATCCAAACTCTTTACCAAGGATCAACAGGCAAGTGAGGAGTACTGACTTGCATCTTCATGTCCAGAAGGCCCATCTGAAAGTTAGAAACAGAGAGTAAGACCCAGAAAGAGAAGCTGGGGAACACTGGAATGGTGGGTAACAGCAAGAGTAAAGTGAGAAAGCTCAGGAGTAGCAGAGCAAGGACAGGTGTAAAGGTTCCTTTTTATTTGACCTAGACCCCATGGGGTAGATTTGGGGTCAAGTTTCCTAGCAGGGACGAATGTCCCAAGGAGAAAGAAGTCAATTCAATAAGGTGATGTGGTGTGCACAGTGCAGATGTTAGGTATTGTTAGTAGGTGGGTGGTAGTGCAGTGGGAAAGGTCTGGTATGAAGGACACAGGCCAGGAAGATTGGGCTCTGTGTGAGTTGCCCTGGTCATCTGGAGATAGAGGATCTCCCACCTGGCCAAGTCACAGAGAGACTCAGCACTGAGCACCAGAGCGGAAGCCATTTTGCTCCAGGAGCCAATGTTGCACAGGGGCTTACAACCCGCGCTTTCAGGAAAGACTTCTGCATTTGAAACCTGGATCTGACATTTGCAGCTCTGTGACCTTGGGCAAGTAATGCAAGCCTCTTTGTCCAAGAAATAATAGTAGTACTTATATAGATGGGTTTTTGTGAAAATTAAGTGAATTGCACAAATAAATAATCATATATAAGGTAATGGATATTTTAATTTACTTGATTTAGCTATTCCACAATTTATACATATTTTAATTCATCATGTTGTATACCATATATATACACACACACACATACAATTTTTATTTGTCAGTTAAAAGTAAATAAGTAAAACAGAATTATACAAAAATATTAAATTAGTAAATGTAAAGTCCTTAGAATAGTGCCTAGTACATAGTGAGCAATCAATATTAGCTATTATAATTGCTTATTAAGATACTTGATACTATTTTGTGAAAGACAGAAAAGAGGAAGCTCCTATCCACAGAAGCTACTCTTTTATATTACAATGGCTAAAATCTTTTTTTTTTTTCTATCTTGGAGCAGATAGTCTACTTCTCTACTTTTTTGTTGGTGATTTTATTTGAATAAACTAGAATCTCTCAATTCAAAATAATTTCTAAATATTAAATTACAATGTGTAAGTCAATCTTTAGAAATCATCATATTATGCAGTATTGATTTATTTTTGAAACAATTACATAACTATTTTAAAGCAACAAACCTTTTGCACTAAAATATTGTTTTAAATGTTACTGTGAATGCATTTAGTCCATGGACCTTGAAAAACAAAGTATTACAAAGGATATCTTCCTAGCATCACCTGCTTGAGAGAAGCATCACGCCATTCAGAAGGAGGGCTGTCTCTTACTTAAACATAAATGTCCTTCAGAAGAGGTTTTTTAAACCAATCTGTGAGTTAGCCTTCTGCAATAATAGATGGGTCATGAAACAAACATAGGAAACATGGACCGTTTTTTCCAGTCCAACCTAAAATTGGACTATTAACTAAATCAGGGTCACTAGCAAAGGGCTGCTGCATCTGTTATCAGGCCCTGTTCCCAGACAATCTGTATTTGGATCAGCCCTCCAAGCGATTTTGCTGCATGCTTGAGTTTGAGAAACACTGACCCAGAGAAGCTAGACCACAACCTGATTCTTAATCTCCAGGAGTAAGGAACTTGTCAAAGGTCAGAAAGGTGAAAAGTGAGAGAGCTGAGGGCACTGATCCATTCTTCCCAATACGCCATGCTGCTTCACCCTTCTGTACACCACATTTAGGAAAAAAAAAAAGAAAAGGCCTTGAAAATTACACTATGGAAAGAGTATCAAATTCCATTTTAAAAACATTTATAGTAAAAATGACAATTTTCTGTTTCCTACAACCTAGCATATTTTGACTCCATATCAACCAATCAAATGTTTCTTCAGAAGTATTTCCAATGCATAAAACTACAAGATACAATCTGCCTTCTCTGAAGAAAATTCAATGCATAAAAATACGCTTACAAAACAGATAAATCAGAGTTTTAACTCTACAAAAGAATTTGCCATCTATTTTTTCTTTAAAAAAAAAAAAACTAGTTTCTTGATATATTTGCACAGTGATTCATTTCACAAAATTTTAATATACCTGAAAAATTTAGGAAGCATATCAACTAAGATTGTGTTGTCTCTTATAGAATTGGATCTTTCATAATCTTTCTCATTAATTCTCTGTGCTTGTGTTCGTCATTTTGCAAAAATGAAAATTCCACTTCAAATTTCCAGGAGACGCTAGGAGTCACCCCAATCCCTTAGCTCAGTGGTTCTGAAGACTAAACTGTATCACAGAAAGGCCTTTTTAAAACACAGATCTCTGTGCCATACCCCCAGGATTTCTAATTCAGTAGGTCTGGGGTGGGCCCAAGATTTTATACTACATATGAGTATGAAGGATTTCACTTTTAGGACCACTGCTTAGAAAAGTTCCAGGGTAGACATGAACAAAAATTTTTCTGCAATAGTCCTCCTCATTTTTCAAGCTGTGTTAAGATATATTCTACTGACACCTGCTGATTATGATGATTCAAGGCACAGTTCTTTCTACAAATATACACTTTAGAAGCCCTCATCACCACCCAACAGGAGATCAACTCAGACATGAATTCAGAAACAATAGCAAACCCTGACTAACAGCACCTGGTAAATACCAAGATTAGAATAGTTGCAAGAAGTACCCTCAATACCAGGGAAATGAGTAGCTTTTCCTGTTGTTTTTGGAAATTTTAAAGTGGTTACATTAGGCAACCTATTCCCATTAAGTTTAAGAAGGTTAAGATATTGAGGTCACTACATTAGCTATCAGTACTCTAATGAGGAGATTTTCCACAAAGCTATACAATTTAAAAAGAAATGCTATAAATCTATTATTAAACCAGACAAGTATCATGTTTATTGAGTACTTGCTATATTTTATATATTATCTCACTTCATTTGCATGATACCCCTGCTCCATAAATAGGACTAAGCCTATTTTGCAAATGCAGTCAAAAAGACTGAATACAGTTGTCCCAGGTAGCACAGTTCATAAATAGCAGAGCCAGGATTTAAATCGAGGTTGTGAGACACCAAAGTTTAGGATTTTTTTTTCACTCCATGTTAACCAGAATATAAAATAAGGCTTCAATTTTCTCATTCATTGGAGAATAAGTAGTTCCTGAGTGCAGACCAGACCGGTCTCTTTGTCGTTCACCTCTCCACAGGTTTTGATGATGCATCAGTTTTCTATTGCTGCATAACAAACTACAATAAACCTAGAGACTTAAAGCAATACTCATTTATTAGCTCACAGTTCTATCCACCAGAAATGCAGGTAGAATCTACTGGGTCCTCTGCTCAAGATATCACAGGACTAAAATCAAAGTATCAGCTGGGCTGGGCTGTCTGGACACTCAGAAACAATTGCTTTCAAGCTCATTTATGTTGCTGGCAGAATCCAAACTCCTTGGGATTGCAGCATTGAGGTCCCCATTTCCTTGCTGGTTGTCAGCTGGAGGCCATTCATAGCTTCTGGGGCCATCTTCATTTCTTGTCACATGGCTCCCTCCATCTTGCACCCAGCAACAGTGCATCAAATCCTTGTGCTTGTTTCTCTCTGACTTGTTGTTTTGTTCCCAGCCAGAAAACACTCTCTCCTTTTAAAGGTCTTCCCAGTTTGGGTCAGGCCCACCCAGATAATCTCTGTACCTTAAGGTCAACTGACTTGGGACTTTAATCACATCTGCAAAGTCCCTTCACAGCAGTACATAGGTTAGTGCTTGGTTACATTTATATTTGATTGACTAAGTAGGGAAAAGAATCTCATAGGGAAGGACAGCTATACATACAGGCACACCCTCCTGTCTAAACAGGAAACTCAAGGACTGTTTCCTTATCTCAGAGAACATCCTGAGGTTGTCCCTGCTCCCTCCGTGCATCTCAGCCCTTGGCAAGCATTGCTCCTGAAAAGAAATCCTAGTCTGAGGAGAGGCCAGGATTCACTATTTCACATGGACTCTATCCATATTTTAACTTTAGAATCAGACAATAAAGCAAATGTTTGGGCTATTGAAGAAAATTATTTTCTCATAGACCATTTCCTGAGTGTCCATTTTACCTATTTGTTTTGTGTGTGGATATAATCTTATCTCATACTACCTGGGGAGATTTTTTTCATGAAAAGAACTGCATCGTAAACAACTTTGTGTTCACAAAAATGCCTAGCACAATTCCTGATATTCAGAAGATATTCAGTACATGTCTGATAAATTGAGTTAGTTATTTGACATTAATTAGATTGTCAGCAACATTGCTTACTACTCATTAGGAGTTCAATACATTTTATTTTTCTTTCCTTTACATCTGGATTAAAAACTAAAGAAGTCTTCCTTTTTCCTAAAAAATAAAAACCTATAGATACTGTAAGGAGAGTCATTTATGGTATATGATGAGTGCTTTATAACTGTAAAGAAAAGAGATGTCCATATATTAGGGTTTCCTTTACAGTTAATCCATAACAATCTTTAGGGTGATAAGCTTAAAGCTTTGAAAGGACAGCTCAATTATTTGTCTTAAATGGAGAAAAAACAGAACTTAGTGATTTTCTTGTCAAGGAACTTAAATCATTTAGATGAAAACCAGTAAATTCTACTCATTAAGACTATTAAATAATTTGGGGGTCTCAAGTCCACAAAGAACCCCCGGACATTAGATAGGAAAACTGATTTGAGATGTGGCATATCTCGCAGGAGCAACAATTTCTTGTGAATAAAGTTTGATAAATGTAAACTCAGGTATCCTATAATAAATTGAATATTTTATTAGGCTTTCAAAAATTCTCTGTGGTGTGTATGAGTGTGCTTGCTCTTCTGCAGGGAAGTGGAAGCCGACATGGCCTTAGAACCAAGTAAGCCAACCTACAACATAAATCCCCACTCTGCTGATTACTAGTCAGTAGGCTTTAGCCTGGGAACTTAACACTTCAGAACATTGGTTTCATCATCTACAAAATGGGCATAATAACACTTAATCCTTTAAAATTGTAAAAATAAGAGATGATGAAAACAAGTCATGTGACCCAGTACTTCACAAAATAGTAGCTGCAATTTTTATTTGCAAAGTCAGATACCTCTTCCCAATTCAGAAAAGAACGTTCCATAATGTTAAATACACATATTTGTGAGTTTTCTCTTTCCAGTCCTGGGTTTAGACATCATTTTCCTCCATACGCACTATCCACTTAAAATCCCTCAAACTCCTAATTCAAAGAAAAACCATAGAACCTTTCAGTAGTGATGGTTGTGCATGAGTGCAACAACTGATCTCTTGTGCGCTGTGTGTTAGTTAAGCTGCATTCGAGTAGAGACGATGGGAGGACATGTCGCAGTGCCTTTCTGTTTCACGTTGGTATTCAATGCATGTAAAAGAATAATAATGGTCATCAGGACCACTGCATACGTATTCTACATGAAAGAAAAATCCAATTGGTGTTACAGAGCTCCTGGTCTTAGAATCTCTTTCTGCTTCAGCTGATATATAGTGTAAATCTAAAACTTATTTAAAAACCTGTCTGGGTAAGACAGCTTTTAATTAATCTTCTCTTAGTTTTTATACTATATGGTACCTGGAAGATGCAAGATCAATCACCACTGTATTGTAATGTCGAGTTGTGAGACAGAAAGATAAATGAGCTATCAAACTTAGCATTTTGATAGCAAAGTTAATTTAACTACCTCCAGAACATACTCTAGATTGGTGGATAAAGTTGTGCGCTGAGCCATTGAATGTTATAACTGTGCATGTGGTATGTTTTTAAGAAAACAGAAATTTGCTAGTTACTATCTGTCCTTTATGGAAATTTAAATCCAGGATTAGAGAGGTGTAGCTGGGTGATAAGGTCATATTGCTAGTTCTGTCAGGCCAATTAAGACAACTTTATTAACTCAGACTTTTAATTGAGCACTTGTGACAAGGTCTGGGCTGATCTGAAGTTTCCCTCAGCTGGATGCATGAGTAAACGGTTGGGCAAGCAAATTAAACTTAATTTATGCTTAGTAGTAGGCACTGAGTAGACTTTGATTTTTTTAATAGGACATACAAGATTTTTAAAATTATAATTGTATTTCAGAATGTGTTTTCTCAATTATAGGAATACTGACCAGATTCTCATTCTTGGGGAGAGGGTACCCCATCCCTGGGATATCCATTTACACAGTGATATTTCAATCAGAAAGAAGAATAAGAATAAAACTACCAGCGTGGCTCTTCAAAACTACCAGTCTAAATTGTAATAAAACTTCAAACAAAAGAAAAATGCTTCTGAAGTCATTGGAGAGGTATTTAGATATGTTAATCACAGCTATTAAGAAATATCAGCTTTGGAATGTCACATCTATTCAAATAAGCAACAGGAAATGAAGCCGTTTTGAAAGGTTTTCTCTCTCTTAAAAGATAATAAAATCAAATTGCTTTGAGGTAGAAAATCATTCTCAACCCAACTTCCATACTCACCTATCCCCAACCTATACTAGACCACTTTTTCCCATTTTTTCCATTCATGCTCTCACTAACTCTTTTCTAAACATGCATTAAACACACTGTACATATAGGCCAGGTCCTTTGCTCTGTTTTAGAATCCTAGTTATTAGCAAGTAACAATTTATGTCTTCAAGAAGTCACAGAGAAAAGTGCAGTTAATTACGAAATGGTATATACAGTGGTTAATTTCACGTGCCAACTTCACTGGGTTACGAAATGCCCAGACATCTAAGTGTCTCTATGAGAGTGTTTCTGGATGAGATTTACATTTGAATCCATAAAATGAGTCAAGCAGATTGCCCCCCGCCCCACTCCACTTCACATGTGGGTGGGCTTCGTCCAGTCTGTTGAAGGTCCAAATGGAACAAAAAGGTAGAGTAAGAGAAAATTCTCTTTCTCTGCCTGAGTGTCTTCAAGCAGAGACATCAGTCTTCTCCTGTCTTTGGACTCTCTTCTGGGTCTCCAGTTTGTCAAATACAAATCTTGGGACTTCTCAGCCTCCATAATCATGTAAGACAATTTCCTATAATCTATCTGTTTATATATAGAAATATATGATATCTTACTGGTTTTGTTTCTCTGGAGAGTTCACACTAATACTGTATGATAGGTGAAAATGGGAACAAAGGCACCCATGGGTTTTGTAGTTACCACCACAGAACATCTTGTAATTCACACAACACTTATTTGTTTGTCCGGAACCTTACCTCACTGACATAGACACTAGACTTTAGAAATCAATTAAAAAACTCATTCAGTTCTCATATTCAACCCTAAGAACTTTCTGATCTCAACCCATAAACCACAAAAAAATTACTTTCCTAACATTTCACCATTTCAAAGTTGTTCTGTGTGGTATTCTCTTTTGTTAAAGTACGTCAATGAACTTCAGTTTGCTTCCATCATAATAGGTTTCGTCAAAGAGAAGAACTTCTTTATATGTTTTAGAGTAGAAATAATTATTTTCACAAATCTGTGGATGCTTAGAGATCAAAGTTACCTTCAAAGCCTTGTAATATACCTCTCAAAACTTCCTGTCCTATATAAAGGTAAAATGATTCACCTAAAGTCTACCAGCTAGTTGCTGGCATAGCCAGGCAAGAACCCAAATCTTGAGATTCCCTTGCTTTCACATCAAGGATACTTAGGAAAAAAAATCCTAAAAAGATATCGCCAACTTTGAACAAATCTCTGATTCACTAAACAAATCTTTCTAATTGCACTTTTACCAAAAAAAAATTTTGTTGTTTTTGAAAGTCCTGCCAGGTAAAAAGTTTATTAATTAACTTACACACACACATACACACTCACACATATATATATAACTTTTTCTTTTCTAGGGGCAGTGGGAAAGAACCTCTAATTTGAATATAGATACATATGTATGTGTATGTGTGTATAAATATTATCATAAATTTACATAAAGGTTTTATAAAAGTAGACATCCATGTAATGTTTTAAAATTCTGTTTATACTTTCATTAGTGAGTAAAAGCTTTAACTTTTAGTTCTAAAATTTAAAATCTAAGGAGCCTAAAAAATAGGCATCACCCTGACACACAGAAAAGGATAAAGCTTAAGAACATGGGATTTAACATTAGCTGCACCCAAGTTTGAACCCCAGGTCTGCTACTTGAAAGAGAATTACTGGAGCTCTTTGTAACTAAAGTCACTTAATAAGGGTAGAATGGTTAAAAATAAAAGCAGAGGGGTTCCTGTTTTGGAAAAATTTGTTAGGATCATTTCTCCATGTTTGAGGGCAGAAAGTGGTTGGTCACATATTGCAGGAACTAAAATCATAGGGACCATATTTAGAGCTAATATTTGGTTTTGATATATTTTAAACTACAAATAAATTGCTTTAAAATAAACAGTTTTTAAAATAAAAGATAGTTGATAGCTTAAAAATAAAAAACAATTCTGCATTATTCAGCAAAAGCTACTTGAAGGAATATTTGACTTCCTAAAGAGTAACAAACCCTGTCTCTATTAATAAGATAAAGGAGTCAAGCAAATAATAATTGTTCCTATTTTTTTTCTACTGCATCTTGGCAGGAAATAACGATACCAGTAAGCAGCCAATGCTTCATTTTAGCAGACTTGCTGGAGATGATAGACAAATGAGGGCTGCTCTGGTGGGACAGACAGGAGCTGGTGGATGCAGTGATGGAGATGCAAGTGTGGTGCCTACTATGACTGATCTGAAACTGATCACAGACACAGGCTGCAGGGATTTGTGAAACAGGCTCACTGTGCACTGGTTACTAAGGTGTCTACATCCAATGAGACAGAACACATACACACACAAGTTACATGAAGTGAGTTTATCACTTACAGATAGGCATAAGAATGACAACAGAATCCTAAGTTTCAGGGGAAACCATTCCCCCAAGCCCCAGAAAAGCTGCCCAAAGTAGATAAAGGTTTGGCTCCAAGTGCCCCACTTGCATTATAGCTGAGGTCCTCCAGACAGCAGTCTGCTCTAGGTTTTATATCCTGGGACATCATAATTCACTGAGCTAGAGTATAGAAAGACATCTTATGTCTATGAGGGATCAGCCTGTCTCAGCTAGACCCTCCTTATCTCAGGATGTGGAATTCCCAGAACATTCAACCATTATTCTTGAGAACTACAAGTGAGAAGGGAGAGAAATGGGTCGTTTCAATGTCACCTGAAGAACTATCCCACAAGAGTGTCCTTACACATTTTCACAGTTCTGACCACTCCCAAGACCAAACCAGCAAGCCTATTACTGCCCCTAAAAATTTAGAATGAGGATAGTCAAACAATATTTCAAAAAGTGCTGACAATATTATGTCTACCCTAAGCTACATCTGTCCTGAAGAAAAAGAAAAAAAAATGCTGACATTGAATGTATCCTTTCCTCAAAAAACAGTAGAGAATACCTTTAGTATCTGAATAGTACCACTTTCAAAACTGTTCACAGTATTCAAAAGGAAGGCCTTTTCTTTTCTTTTTCTTTTTTTTTGTTTTGTTTTGTTTTGTTTTTTGAGACGGAGTTTCGCTCGTTACCCAGGCTGGAGTGCAATGGCGCGATCTCGGCTCACCGCAACCTCCGCCTCCTGGGTTCAGGCAATTCTCCTGCCTCAGCCTCCTGAGTAGCTGGGATTACAGGCACGCGCCACCATGCCCAGCTAATTTTTTGTAATTTTAATAGAGACGGGGTTTCACCATGTTAACCAGGATGGTCTCGATCTCTTGACCTCGTGATCCACCCGCCTCGGCCTCCCAAAGTGCTGGGATTACAGGTGTGAGCCACCAGGAAGGCCTTTTCTTATCTTCTTTTAGTGCTTGGGTAAACTAGTGTAGAATCACTCAACAACAGGCATTTTCTAACTCTGGGAATTTAGGTGTGAAATAGACGCTCTCTGAGCCTCAGTTTTCATGTTCTTAATAAAAAAAAAAAAAAAGGAGGGAGGATCCAAGATGGCGGATTAGACACAACTCCAGCACACAACACCTAGCGAGAGAGATGCAGAAACCCAGAGCTCTCCTAGCTCCAACCGAGATATCACGTGCATTTCAACGGGTCTGGTCCAAGGGTGAGCGAAGCCCACTCAGGGCAGACAGAGGCAGGGAGGGGTGCTGCTTCACCCAGAAAGAGCATCTGACAGGTGAGTGGGAGGCTCCATCTCTGGCGCTCCATCCAGAAACAGCGCTTCCCCCAAAGCCTCAGCAATACACAGAACAGGGGATCTTTGTCAGTCAAGAGCTGGGAATTACAGGTGCGGAGTTGAATAAGAGTCTGTAGATTGAGCTATTGCCCCCTCCCCTCACCCGGAGAGAGGGAGCTGTAAGCGGGAGCAGCTGGGCGACCCCTACCCCATGATCGGAGAGAGAGAAAGCTGAAAGGGGGAGACTGCCGGGTGCTGCTGCACAGGTCCCTAACCTCCCCCACAAACCCCAGAGGGCTGAAGCTCTGACTCTAGTGGCTTGAGTAGCCAGTGCCACAGTCAGAGATGAACCCTGAATGATCCAGCCCAGCGGAAGAAGGGCACAACCCACCACTAGAGGGGTGGGACTGGGCTACATGTTTTAACAAAAATCACAGGAAGCCTACATAGCAAAGGGATGGCTTTCCTGACAACCCAGCAGCGCCTACAGGTCAGAGGAAGAGGCGGGCCTAATCTCCCAGCATAAACACAAAAGACATGGGAAGCTTCCCTAGTAAACTGAAGGAGTCCCTAGAAACCCAGTAGTGCCCCCACAGGCAGACAAGCGACCTAATCAAGCAGCTCTCTGACACCACAGCCAGGTAAATCCACAAAGATGGGAAAAAACAGTGCAAAAAAGGTGAAACCATCAAAGACCAGAACGCCTCTTCTCCTTTAAGGGATCACAACTCCTCAACAACACAGGATCACAACTTGACCAAGAAGGAGTGCGAAGAAATGACGGTAACAGGATTCAGAAGGTGGATAATAACAAACTTTTCAGAGCTAAAGGAACACGTTCTAACTCAATGCAAAGAAACCAAAAACCTTGAAAAAAGTTAGACGAAATGCTAACTAGAATAACCAGCTTAGAGAAGAACATAAACGACTTGATGGAGTTGAAGAACACAGCACAAAAACTACGTGAAGCAAACACAAGTTTTAAAGCCAAATCGATCAAGCAGAAGAAAGGATATCAGAGATTGAAGATCAACTCAATGAAATAAAAAGAGAAGGCAATATAAGAGAAAAAAGAGTAAAAAGAAATGAACAAAGTCTCCAAGAAATATGGGATTATGTGAAAAAACCTAATCTATGCTTGATCGGTGTACCTGAATATGACGGGGAGAATGAATCCAAGTTGGAAAACACGCTCCAGGATATTATCCAGGAGAACTTCCCAAGCCTAGCAAGGCAGTCCGAATTTCAAATTCAAGAAATACAGAGAACTCCAAAAAGATATTCCTCAAGAAGAGCAACCCAAAGGCACATAATCATCAGATTCACCAGGGTTGAAATGAAGGAAAAAATGCTAAGGGTAGCCAGAGAGAAAGGTCAGGTCACCCACAGAGGGAAGCCAATCAGACTCACAGCAGATTTCTCGGCAGAAACTCTACAAGCCAGAAGAGAGTGGGCGCCAATATTCAACATCCTTAAAGAAAAGAACTTTCAACCCAGAATTTCATATCCAGCCAAACTAGAATTTCATATCCAGCTTCACAAGTGAAAGAGAAGTAAAATTCTTTATGGACAAGCAATTATTGAGAGATTTTGTCACCACCAGACCTGCCCTACAAGAGGTCCTGAAAGAAACACTAAGCATGGAAAGGAACAAGTAACAGTCACTGAAAAGCAAAGCAGTGGGCAAAGACCAAAAATGCAATGAAGAAAATGAGTCAACTAATGAGAAAGAAAACCAACCAGTAACAAAACGGCAGGATCAAATTCACACATAACAATATTAACATTGAATGTAAATGGCCTAAATGCCCCAATCAAAAGACACAGACTGGCAAACTGGATAAAAAGTCAGAACCCATCAGTGTACTGTATTCAAGAAACCCATCTCACATACAAAGACACACATAGACTCAAAATAAAGGGATGGAAGAAGATTTATCAAGCAAATGGAGAACAAAAAAAAGCAGGGGTTGCAATCCTAGTCTCTGATACAATGGACTTCAAACCAACAAAGATCAAAAGAGACAAAGAAGGACATTACATAATGGTAAAAGGATCAATCCAACAGGAAGAGCTAACGATCCTAAATATATACGCCCCCAACACACGAACACCCAGATACATAAAGCAAGTTCTTAATGACCTAAAACGAGATTTAGACTCCCACACAATAATAGTGGGAGACTTCAATACTCCACTGTCAATATTAGGCAGATCAATGAGACAGAAAATTAACAAGGATATCCAGGACTTGAATGCAGAGCTGGACCAAGTGGATCTGATAGACACATATAGGACGCTCCACCCCAAATCCACAGAATATACATTTTTCTCAGCACCACATTGCACTTACTCTAAAATTGACCACATCATTGGAAGCAAATCACTCCTCGGCAAATGCAAAAGAACAGAAATCATAACAAACAGTCCATCAGACCACAGCACAATCAGACTAGAACTCAGGATCAAGAAACACACTCAAACCCACACAACCACTTGGAAACTGAACAACTTGCTTCTGAGTGTCGACTGGATAAACAATGAAATGAAGGAAGAAATAAAGATGTTCTTTGAAACCAACCAGAATGAAGACACAACTTACCAGAATCTCTGGGACACCTTTAAAGCAGTATCGAGAGGGAAATTTATAGCAATAAATGCCCGCCAGAGAAGAGAGGAAAGATCTAAAATCGACACCCTATCGTCAAAATTGAAAGAACTAGAGGAGCAAGATCGAAAAAACTCAAAAGCTAGCAGAAGACAAAAGATAACTAAGATCCCAGCAGAACTGAAGAAGATAGAGACACAAAAAATCCTTCAAAAAATCAATAAATCCAGGAGCTGGTTTTTTGAAAAGATCAACAAAATAGACCGTTAGCCAGATTAATAAAAAAGAGAAGGGAGAAGAATCAAATAGATGCAATAAAAACAATAAAGGGGATATTACCACAGATTCCACAGAAATACAAACTACCATCAGAGATTACTACAAACAGCTCTACTCACATAAACCAGTAAACCAGGAAGAAATGGATAAATTCCTAGACACGTGTACTCTACCAAAACTAAACGAGGAGGAAGCTGAAACCCTGAATAGACCAATAACAAGGGCTGAAGTAGAGGCAGCAATCAATAGCCTACCAACCAAAAAAATTCCAGGTCCAGACGGGTTCACAGCCGAATTCTACCAGACATACAAAGAGGAGCTGGTTCCATTCCTTCTGAAACTGTATCAAACAATACAAAAGGAGGGAATCCTCCCTAATTCATTTTATGAGACCAACATCATCCTGATACCAAAACCCGGCAGAGATTCAACTAAAAAAGAAAACTTCAGGCCAATATCCATGATGAACATAGACACAAAAATCTTCAATAAAATACCAGCAAACAGACTGCAACAGCACATCAAGAAGCTTATCCATCACGACCAAGGAGGCTTTATCCCAGGGATGCAAGGCTGGTTCAACATACGCAAATCCATAAATGTAATCCATCACATAAATGGAACCAAAGACATAAACCACATGATTATCTCAATAGATGCAGAGAAGGCCTTCAATAAAATTCAACAGCCCTTCATGCTAAAAACTCTCAATAAACTAGGTATTGATGGAACATATCATAAAATGATAAAAGCTATATATGATGGGCCAGGCACAGTGGCTCATGCCTATAATCCTAGCACTTTGGGAGGCTGAGGCAGGTGGATCATGAGGTCAAGAGATCGGGACCATCCTGGTCAACATGGTGAAACCTCATCTCTACTAAACATACAAAAAATTAGCTGAGCATGGTGGCACATGCCTGTAGTCCCAGCTGCTTGGGAGGCTAAGGCAGGAGAATTGCTTGAACCCAGGAGGCAGAGGTTGCAGTGAGCCGAGATCACGCCATTGCACTCCAGCCTGGGTAACAAGAGCGAAACTCTGTCTCAAAAAAAAAAAAAGAAAAAAGCTATATATAACAAACCTACAGACTATATCATACTGAATGGGCAAAAGCTGGAAAAATTCCCTTTAAAATCAGGTACTAGACAAGGATACCATCTCTCACCACTCCTGTTCAACATAGTATTGGAAGTTCTAGCCAGAGCAATCAGGCAAGAAAAAGAAATAAAGGGTATTCAAGTGGGAAAGGAGGAAGTCAAACTGTCTCTATTTGCAGATGACATGATTATATATCTAGAAGACCCCATCTTCTCAGCCCAAAATCTTCTCAAACTGATAAGCAACTTCAGCAAAGTCTCAGGATATGAAATCAATGTGCAAAAATCACAAACATTCCTATATACCAACAACAGACAAACAGAGAGCCAAATCAAAAGCGAACTCCCATTCACAATTGCTACAAAGAGAATAAAATACCTAGGAATACAACTAACAAAGGATGTAAAGGACCTCTTCAAGGAGAACTACAAACCACTGCTCAACAAAATAAGAGAGGACACAAACAGATGGAGAAACATTCCATGCTCATGGTTAGGAAGAATCAATATTGTGAAAATGGCCATACTGCCCAAAGTAATCTATAGATTAAATGCTATCCCCATCAAGCTACCAATGACCTTCTTCACAGAACTGGAAAAAACCACTTTAAACTTCATATGGAATCACAAGAGACCTGCATAGCCAAGACAATCCTAAGCAAAAAGAACAAAGCAGGAGGCATCACACTGCCAGACTTCAAACTATACTACAAGGCTACAGTAATCAAAACAGCATGGTACTGGTACCAAAACAGAGACATAGACCAATGGAACATAACAGAGACCCCGAAGAAACACCACACATCTACAACCATCTGATCTTTGACAAAGCCAGCAAAAACAAGCAATGGGGAAAGGACTCCAGGTTTAATAAATGGTGTTGGGAAAACTGGCTAGCAATGTGCAGAAAGCAGAAACTGTACCCCTACCTGTCACTTTACACTAAAATTAACTCCAGATGGATCAAAGATTTTAACATAAAACCTAACGCCATTAAAAACACTAGAAGAAAACGTAGGCAAAACCATCCAGGATGTAGGCATAGGCAAGGACTTCATGACTAAAACACCAAAAGCAATGGCAATAAAAGCCAGGATAGACAAATGGGATCTAATTAAACTCCAGAGCTTCTGTACAGCAAAAGAAACCATCATTAGAGTGAATTGGCAACCAAGAGAATGGGAAAAAATTTTTGCAATCTACCCATCTGACAAAGGGCTAATATCCAGAATCTACAAAGAACTAAAACAGATTTACAAGAAAAAAACAAACAACCCCATTCAAAAGTGGGCGAAGGATATGAACAGATACTTTTCAAAAGAGGACATATATGAGGACAACAAACATATGAAAAAATGCTCATCATCACTGGTCATTAGAGAAATGCAAATCAAAATGACACTGAGATATCATCTCACACCAGTTAGAATGGCAATCATCAAAAAATCAGTAGACAACAGATGCTGGAGAGGATGTGGAGAAATAGGAACACTCTTACACAGTTGGTGAGAGTGTAAATTAGTTCAACCATTGTGGAAGACAGTGTGGCGATTTCTCAAGGATCTAGGAATAGAAATTCCATTTGACCCAGCAATCCCACTATTGGGTATATACCCAAAGAACTATAAATCGTTCTACTATAAAGACACATGCACATGTATGTTCATTGCAGCCCTGTGTACAATAGCAAAGACCTGGAACCAACCCAAATGCCCATCAATGATAGACTGGACAAAGAAAATGTGGTACATATACACCATGGAATACTACACAGCCATAAAAAGTGATGAGTTCGTGTCCTTTGTAGGGACTTGGATGAATCTGAAAACCATCATTCTCAGCAAACTGACCCAAGAACAGAAAGCCAAGCACCATATGCTCTCACTCATAGGTGGGTGTTGAACAACGAGTACACGTGGACTCAGGGAGAGGAGCATCACACACAGGGGACAGTTGCGGGGCGGGTAGGGGAGAGACAATGGGGGGTGGGGAGGAAGGGGAGGGTAGGGAGGGAAAACACGGGGAGAAATGCCAGATATATTATGCACCTAAAGTAAAATGAATAAATTTTTTTAAAAAGATTAAATTAGATAGTGAATAAAACAGACTTGACACAGGACCCAGAACCTAATAAGTGTTCAATAAATTGTAGCCATTACTAAATTTATTCACCTAAAGGCTTTTATTTTTTATGAAAAGCCTATCTATTTTGCAGATTATATAATATTGTTGCTAAGGATGATTCAAATCAGGTTTTACAATCATAATTACAAATTTAAACTCAAACTATAAAAAAGATGAGATGAACAAATGACAAGATGTTTCCCTTCTTTTACCCTGCTAGAGAATACAAATTCTTTTTTTAATCATTTTCCTTTTTTTTAACTTTATTTCTTCTCAAAAAAAAAAAAAAGTGGGATACATGCGCGGAACATGCAGGTTTGTTACATAGGTATACGTGTGCCATGGTGGTTTACTTCACCTATTGACCCAGCCTCTTAAGTTTCCTCCCTTCACCCTCTACCCCACAACAGATTCTGGTATGTGTTGTTCCCTGCTCTGTGTCCATTTGTTCTCAATAAAGTTACTTAACAGTTTAAGGAGCTTTTGGGCTGAGATGATGAGGTTTTCTAAATATAAAATCATGTTGTCTGCAAACAGAAACACCTTGACTTCCTCTCTTCCTATCTGAATACCCTTTATTTATTTTTCTTGCCTGATTGCCCTGGCCAGAACTCTCAATACTACATTAAATAGGAGCAGTGAGAGAGGGCATCCTTGTCTTGTACCGTTTTTCAAAGAGAATGCTTTCAGCTTTTGCCTGTTCTATAAGATATTGGCTGTGGGTATGTCATAAATAGCTCTTATTATTTTGAGATATGTTCCATCAATACCTAGTTTATTGAGAGTTTTTAACATGAAGGGATGTTGAATTTTATCAAAGGCCTTTTCTGCATCTATTGAGTTAATGATGTGGTTTTTGTCTTTGGTTCTGTTTATGTGATGGATTACATTTATTCATTTGCAGATGTTGAACCAGCCTTGCATCACAGGGATGAAGCCAACTTGATTATGGTGCATAACTTTTTTAATGTGCTGCTGGATTCTGTTTGCCAGTATTTTATTGAGGATATTTGTATCAATGTTCATCAGGAATATTGCAAGCTCTTAAACATCTTTTGTTCTTTAATTTTTGTACAAATTTAGATACTGTTAATTTAATTTCATGTGACTCTTAATCATGCATTAGGGTAGTTTCTTATCCTGTCTGACTTTGTTTGTGATTGATTGATTTCTACTACATTATGGGAGTTGGGAGATGGAGTTTATCATATGCTATAGTGTGAATGGTTTGTGTCTCCCTAAAATTCATATGTTAAAACCTAATCATCAAGGTGATAGTATTAGAAGGTGGAGCTCTGGGGATGTGGTTAGGTCATGTGGGCTCCACCTTCATGAATGTGACTAGTCCCCTTATAAAAGAGGCTCAGAGAGCTGTCTTGCCCTTCCACAATGTGAGGACATGTAGAAGATGCTGTTCATTAGGAACAGATCATCACTAGACACAGAATCTGCCAGCACCCTTAATCTGGCACTTTGCAGCCCCCAGAACTATGAGCAATACATTTCCATTGTTTAAAAATTATTCAGTCCAAGGTCCTTTGTTATAGCAGTCTGCTACGGTTTATATATATCTATATAGGCCCCACCAAGTCTCATGTTGATATTTGATCCCCAGTGTTGCAGGTGAGAGGTGTTTGGATCATGGAAGTGGGTCGCTCCTGAATAGTGTGGGGCCATTCTCATGGGAGGGAGGGAGTCCTCATCCTTAGTTTCTGGAGAACTGCTTGTTAAAATGCCTAGCACCTCCCTTCCTCTATCACTATGTGATGCCTGCTTCCCTTTCCCTTCACCCAGGAGTGGAAGCAGCCTGAGGCCCTCACCAGATGTAGATGCTGGCACCATGCTTCTTGTACATTCTACAGAACTACAAGCCAAATAAACCTCTTTTCTTTATAAATTACCTAGTCTCAAACATTCCTTTATAGTAATAAAGCAGCTACGTTGTCTGGGGTATATACCCGGGGTTTGTCATCTCATGCCAGGAAAGTTGAGGACATGGACACACACAAGGAGTTTAGGAGTGGAAGATTAACAGGCAGAAAAAAAGAGAAAGGAAAACAACTCTCTCTCTATAGAGAGAAACATCTCCTGAGCAGAAAAGACCGGCCAGTGGTGGATGCGCTGGATTTTATATTCCAGCTTGAGGAGGTGGTGTCTGATTTATGCAGGGCTCACAGATTGGTTCCATCAGGTATGACATTTACATAGCACATCGGGTAGGCTGGTTGCCCCACCCTAATCTTATTGTGCAAATGAACCCACCCCTTGGCGAGCGCCATCTTGTCTGCTTCTTACTATACGCATGGCTGGCAGGGAAGTGAATGTGGAGCCACCATCTTGAACATGTCTAGTCCCCAGTTCCTGCCAGCATTCACCTGTGTAAACTCCCAGCTTGTTTGTCTATGTCTGCAGCTCAACTTTACAGGCTGCTCTTTGCTAGAAAATGATTTGGGACTGCGTTTTATTAAAAAGAAAAGCCTTACCGAGGACTCCCATACCCTTACTATCTGCCTAAGTGATTTCTTCTTAACTCCTATATCAGTAACACAAACAGACTAAAACACAGCCTGAACAGACTAAGATAGTTTATATGTCTGTCAAGATCACCACAAGTTCTTGCCTACCTTCTATTCATCTGATTCTCCAGGACATGTTCTCTGCTCCTTTGGACAGAGGATAACATGCCAATCTCAAGGAGTACTGAGTCTTCAGGCCTTGACTTCTTGTTCCCCACTCTCCTCACACCCCAGGTCAGCCTTCAACTTTCAGTAAAGCAAGTGGAGTAACTGGTATGCTGTAGGACCCACTGGTGACCTCTGTCTCTACTGCTCATTGCCTTAATGATATTCAACAATCATAGATGTTCACAGTTCAGACTGGCCTGCCCTGCTGTCATTCACAAAATAGATCCTCAATACCTACATTTTGCTCTCCATTTATTCAGGACCAAACCCTCCCATCTGGTGATTGCACTCATCAGTAACTCTGTGAGTATAGGCCTCCTTCTGATCCAGGTACCCCCAAGGGAGAAAATGTTCAAAATCACTTTGCTCAGATTGTTGAGAAAAATGCCATTCAAATATCTAATCAAAAGCACTATAGCACCAAGCCACATTATAACTTTCATGCTGTTGTTGAAAAAAGTTAGATTAGTTTGACAAGATTAGTTCTTTTAAGAGTCATTTTGATTTTCCCCCATTACCCTGTAATCCCTCTCAGACTTTGAAAATTAATCTTCCTATTATTCCTGTATTTCTAGATAGAAACATATGCCTCCTGGTTTATGGCATCTGGGTACCATAGGCCCCTCAGCAAGCCTCACAGAGTTTTCAGAGGGTTTTGTTTCAGTTAATTCCTTAAGCATCCTAGGATTCAAATCACTGTATCTTATAATTTATTTTATTAATCCTAAGTGTATCTTAAAAGAAAGGAATAGAAATTAATGAAACTAAATTAGCATTTTTGATTACAAAAGATACCTTCAAGGGTGCTCTCATTTCTTGAAAGTGATCTTGCATTGTATAGCAATGCTGGAACAGAGAAAGGCTAAATGGCCTAGATTCCCTCATAAATAGAGAGGGTCTTTTTTTTATATGGGGCCACATTAAACAGGGATTTGAGTCGTTTGAGCCAGAGATTTTAGTAGTTTGAGCCAGAGATTGTCCAGCTGTTAGAAATTTGTGTTGGTCTTTAAATAAGAGTTGGCAAACATCCAGACAGCAAACCAAACCGTAGCTTAATTCTAAACTCCTCTCCTACTTCAGTGCTTCCATCCTAGTCCAAATCAATACAGCCTTTCACCTGGGCTATTACAATAATCTCTCAAGGGATTTAGTTTCACTGCTTCAACCCCTAGCCCTTACTATAAACCACACCACCACACAGATCAGATCAGGTTGGTTCCCTGCTTAAAAGTATTTGGGGCTTCCCCTGACAGCTAGGGAAAAAGAAAAAAAAGCTAAGGTTTTTACATAGATTATAAGGCTAGGTATAAAGATAACCTCCCCAGTACAGTCAGTTCTGCTATAATGCAACATGTGTATTCCTAAAAATCTCTGCACTGTGCAAAATTGTGTAATTAAAACCACAGCGCTGTAGGAAGAATGGAGCTAGGGGAATAGCACTCAAAAACTTCATCAGTGGCAGGTTTCGAAAGAAGTAGGAACCTAATAGAAATGGTGGTGCTGTTTTGCACATTTTAAATGGTCAAGAAATACAAAGATACTACAATAAATATGGCATTTTACCCGGAAAGATTTCAAGTTTGCTTGCATAAGTGAGTACCAGAAGATCTGCAGTTTGTGAGTTATCAAGTTGTGAAAAGAGGATTATCTGAAATCAGAGGGAAAGTCGTGACACTAGGTGGATGGGTGGGTGTAACTCACGCACACAGTGAACTGAGATAGCTGGTAGGTGTCTGAGGTATGCATATGTACATTTGGTATACTCCCACTCAGTTCAGCTGGGCACAGTTTACTGCATCCACCTAGGGCTCCTCTCAGACAAGATCACATATAAGCAAACACAAAACTGTGTTATGCTCAAACTGTTCTCCATCAACCCTGTTAGAACTAATTTGCATTTTAAAAGCAAGCTTTATAGCAGAGCCTACAGACCAAGCCAGCACAGTATCATTACTATCCTCTGTTCAGCATCGCCATCATGTCAACTTCTTCCCTACCTCAAAGGCTTTGTATTTGCTGTTCCCTCTGCCTGGATTGCTCTTCCTCAAGTTCCTCATGGGCTTGGCTTTGTCTCAGCCTTTGATCTTGTTTCAATGCCGCCGTTTCAGAGAGCCCTATGCCAAGATCACTGTCACTAGGGTAGGCCTCCACCCCCATTACTCTCTATTTCAGAATCCTTTTTTCATTTCTTTAGAGGTTCTTTTCAAACAGGTAAATAATTTATTTTTGTTTGTTGTTATCTGTCTTGTGCTGGAAAGTAAGCTCCATGAGATCAGAAGCTATATCTCTCTTGACACTTTTAAGTTTTCAAGCCCTTACAGGTATTGTAACCTGTACAAGATGAAATGAAGGTACTCAATATATATCTACTGAATGAATAAAAGAATGAATGAATGATTATCTCTGAGCAAATACCAAATACATACAGCGAGTTCTCACAGAATGGCCTTATTAATGCTATTATGATACTTAACTCTGTTAAACTCCTTACAATTAAGCTCTTGTTCAGATTTAATGCTCTCATTAAAAAGAGCTTGAAGGGAAACAGTACAAAACTGTTTTTTATTTTAAGAAAGAATAGATTATTAGAGTCACACAGCACAAAAATAACAACAGAAAAAAATAGACTGTCAAAATGACAAAAAACAGATGATTCATTCATGCTCTTTACAAAACTGGACTCTAATTCCAATGATGTAAAAGAAAATGCTCATATTTGGCAAGTGAAAATACATATTAAATGTTTGGTGAGGCCCTTTTTACAACTCTCTGCCTAATTTTGACACCCATCTTTTAAAAGGAATCTGGGCTGGGTACAATGGCTCATGTCTGTAAGGCCAGCACTTTGGGAGACTGAGGCAGTCGGATCACTTGAGGTCAGGAGTTCAAGACCAGCCTGGCCAACATGGCAAAACCCCATCTCTACTAGAAAAGAAATTGTGACTGAGATGTCTGAATGTCTCTTAATATGCATTCCTCCCCTCTTCTGTATCAGTAGAATTCTCTTGTTTTAGCTGAGCAAGTGAGCCAAATAAAGGCTCCATTACCCAGCCTCCTTTGTGGTTCTGTGTAATTTTGTAACTATGGGACTAAATTCTGGCAAAGGAGATATAAGTAGGAAATTCCAGCCAATGAATGGCTTGGCAACTTCCATGAACCTTCCTTCAGAGAAAGCTGTGTCTTACTCATTGCCCCTTCTTCTTTCATTCTTTCATCTTGGAATGCAGATGTAATAGCTAGAATTCAGCTGCTGTATTGGACCCTGGATTGACCTTGAGAATATAGATCATGTTCAATGAAGCAATAAGACAGAAACAGCCTGGGTCTCCGAAGGCTTTGTGGAACAGGATCACCCCAGAGCCATGAACTATCTCACTACAACACCTAACATAAGAGGAAAAATATCTATTTGGCTTAAGTGAATCTCATTTTACATTTTAGTTTTCACTAATGAGTTGTAGAGGTAAATGTGCCCCCCCCCCCCGCCAAAAAAAATGCTTTTCGTTTTACTAATTAAAGAAAGTACCTAGCAAGTCTTAAAAGTGGGTGCTTTAGTAAGGAAAGTCAGGCTACTTGAGCATAGCCTGAAGGTGAGAATGCAAACAGAGGCCGAATGGCTCTGCCTAACCAAGTGTAAGAAATTTGAGGATTTATAAGGGAGAATGGTGGAGACAAAGAGAGATTAGAGAAATTCCTGTAATTGGAAGTGAAGGCTAGTGAAAAATTCCCTCTGATGCATATTTCTATGAGGACAATGACTCTAAAGTTGCCTTCCCTCTCAATCTCTAATTGCCCTCTACTTTTCCTAAGCCTTCAGTGACAGTTGTCTCTGAAATGAACTTGTATTAGTGATGTTCCGGTAAATGGAAGAGGAGAAAGATGAGGTTGGGTAGGCAAAGGTAGTAGCTTCAGAAGCTGAGAGCTAAGATTACTGCTTCTGCAAAAATGTCTAAGCACCCCTCAGTGTGGAGTAACTCAGAAAAGAATAAATGCCCCCTAACACACACACACACACACACACACACACACACACAGAGAGAGAGAGAGAGAGAGAGAGAGAGAGAGATTGGTTGATTGATTGATTGATTTGTGTCAAAAGCCTGATGCACCTCTACAGAAAATGGAAGTAGGGGCCCAGTGTTATAGGAAAGGTAATGCAAGAGTACGGAGGACTTAGGAACATCCCAGCTGAAGACTGCTGAGCTACATAATGGTATCAAATGTCCTTGTCCTGGTCTGCATAGTCACTCTTATCTACCCTTCAGAATTGTGCTCTAGTGTCACCTTTATTGACAGATCTTCCCTAACCCTCCTGGATAGGATTAATCAGACCCTCTGCCACAGTAACACAGTATCTGGGACATTTATCTCTTGTACTTTTCCCACTGTGAGCTATTTGAGAACATGATATCTTATATTTGTCTTATCTCTAGTGCCTAACACATAGTGCCAAAAAAGCTTTAGCGAATTGAATTGAATTATGAGTTTTGTAATAAAACCCTGACATGGGGAAAACCTTAAAGGTAATATCAGTAAAGCTTTATTTTGCATATAACGATATCAAGGACTGGCTAGACTAACTGAATTTCCTAAAGTCACACAGCTAGAAGTAGCAGAATGAGGACTAGAACCCCGGTCTGTAGATCCCAAATCACTTGCTTATTATGCCACCATATTATCTCTATGCAACTAGAGTAAAACACTTCAGTAAACCTGGGAAAATATTCAGATGCTTGAGCTCTCTCCCAAATCAAGTGCTATTTTGCGATATGTCAAAAGCCACTTTGATTTGCTTCAACTTTTGGGAAAGAAAAGTATGAGATTTGTGCTTCCTATTTTTAAGGTTCTTCATAAGTGCTGAATGAATAATGAAGAGATAGACTTAGCAAAGTACAGATAAGTGTACAGATTCATCAGCCCTCCTGAGGTTCATAAATTTCAGAGAAAAATACATTTTTCAAACTGAAGTTCATTTTATAGCCCTAACCAAAAACAAAGAAAAAAGCATTGAATGAAAATATCAGGCAGTGCAGCAGACACATCTGTATTATTTTCAGCCTCATACACAGAAGCAAGCTAGATCTGTTCTCCAAGCTCTTCATAGTCACCACAACGTCTTATTTTATCTCCCTTATCTTGTTCTCCTTCTCAAATCCACTCAATCATTTATTGGCTCATCGGTGCTCTAGCGCGGTTTTTTTCTCTGCTTTACTATCTCCCTCTTTTCACAGATAGACACCTCACACCTGGGAAACAGATGCCTCTAATTAGTATTAAAACCTGAAGTTTATGCCTGCCTTTGGTGTTTGCTAGGATGCATTTTGGTGAATAATCATAATCTCGACTCAGCACCATTCAACACTTAATCAAAAGTCGGTTTAATAGAGATTCTCTTGGCAGTCGCCCTGTATATCATAGTTCCAAACATACTTGCTAAATAAAGTGAAAGAACTGGATTTTATACTTTGAAAGTCTTTGTTTCACAAACCACACTTTTCTGAGCTAATGTTTTCGAAAAATGGGCACACTAATTTTACAAATTCTTAAAAAAATTTAAACTTTGAAGAAAAAATGAAGTTGAGGATAGAAAGATCTGAGAAATAGCAGCTGCTGTAATTTTTGTTAAGCGACTAGGTTTCCTTTGAATGACTTGAGAAATATTTCTATTACCCATGTTATTTTGTGCTATAAGTGCAATCCACCAGAGACTGAGAATAAAACATTTAAATAGAGGACCAAAAGACCAAACCTGAGAGAAAGCTTATTCAGGGAGTAATACAGCACCCTCTGACCAGGGCAAAAATCCTCCTGTAGGACAAACTTAACCTAGCCCTCTTGGTTCTAGTCAAAAAGAGAAGAATATTGTACTACCTCTATGTGACAAAATATAGAAAGATAAAGAAGAAAGTTTCATCTCCATACAAATAAAGAGGAAGATTATTTCTGGAGGAATAATTACATGATTGAAGCTAGCCATTTTATATTATCTTAAGAGGCAAAAAAGAAAAAAACTGGTGCAGAGGAATGTTATGCATATAAAAAGAGTTAGCCAGGGCTATAGAAAGACTTGGAAAAGACCCTACTTAAAATATGAGCTGAGAGCTATAAGGCAAATGTTATATTAGTGTTCGATGCAATTAATATCAAGTGTCTTGAGTGATCAGTTAAGAGTGGCCAGACCACTACAGAAAAAAAAAAAAAGCAGAGGACACAGAAGAAGAGGATCAATAATTAAAAACAAGCAAAAAATATACTAAGCCCATGACAAACAGTTATCTTAGCCATAGTCAGTTTAGTAGAGATTCTCCCTGTATACTCTGGGTAAAGGGAATTCGCATTTCCTGGGTGTTGAAGCTGTGGACAAGTCAGATTGCCCTATGACATGATGAATGTACTTTGTCTAAGTGACCAAGGTATTAGTCAAGATTGGCTATTTTATGCTATGGTAACAAATTACCACAAATCTCATGACAAAGGTTTGTCTCTTGTTTATGCTATCTGTCCATCACAGATTGGCCATAGTGCTGCTCCCAGTCTCAGGCCAACAGAGTAGGCTCCATCTGCAACATTGTTGGGAGTCATATCTGAGGGAAAAAAAATATGGTAAGCCACATTTGCCAGCTCATAAAGCTTTTACTCAGAAGTGACATACATCATTCATCTTGACAGCTCTGACAAGTCACATGACCACACTTGTGTTCAGCAGGGTGGGAATGTATACCTCCCCCGAAAGGAGCCTCTAAATATGAGTCATGTAATCTACCACAGTATCCTCAAGGTAACTGTATACAGTAAATTGTATAATTTTGACTCTATATGCCAGTGTTCCTGGAATAAACTTTCTTTGTAAAATCCCAAATAAAAAACCTCCAATTTTTAAATAAATAATTATCTGCATAAGGTAGCCAGTATTTTACTGTTTTATAGTCAACAGCATCCCTTATAAAAGGATGTCTTAAATTTCAACTGTGACTGTGTATATTCATGATATTTTAGTATTCAGGTTGCCTGCTAAAGTCCTTAATGGGAAGGAACAATAATAAAATTAATTGGTTTTTTTTTATATGTCTATTGCAAAAACTAACATCATACCTAAGGAAGAGTTTGAATGAGGTTGGGTGAGACATCTGCATATGTGAATTTTATACATTTTCTATTTCCCACCAAGCAGCCAGATCTTTAAACACTGCTCTGCAATAATGCTTTTAATAAGGACAAAGGCCTCCTTAGCCCCAGTACTTAACTTTAGAAAAGAAAGCATAGATTTGACAACAGAAGCATTCATAAGAAATTTGCTAATTATTTTTCCATGATGTGAGCTTTAACTTGCTTGGTAAAGATAATGAAATGTATGCCACTTATGTTGTTATAAATCTAATCAGAAACACTTGTGTGTATGTGCCCCATCCTCCTACTCTAAAGGATAGAATGTGTTGTGAATCTGCTTAACATCTATTGAGAGGAAGCAACAGCCCTCAGACAAGGATTTCCAGTAAATGGCTTCAAGTTAAAGTTCTCAAAAACAACATTTATCATGTCATTTCAGCATGATACTGCCTGGAGACAGGAGGAAGAAATAAAAGTTTTCTTAATGTCCCTTTTATCCTTGTAATTCTTTTTTTTTTTTTTTTTTCATCTTTTCTACTATCCAGCAGAACCCCTTCTCCTCAGCCCCTGGAATTATAATAATGAAAACATCTAGGAATTCCAGAGAGCTGAGACTTGCTCCCTAAACTCAGAATCCCAGAAAATAGCATTTAACATTACACAATTTTAATGAATTCTAATCTTCAACGATACATCATATTTCCTTCCTTAAGCGTTGACCAAGGAGAGGACAGGTAACAGAGTTAGCTGACTGACCAATCGATTAAAGAAAGAGATAAACTGGGGTGTGTGTCCTAAGGATACTTTCAATGGCATTGTCAAAGTCAAGCCTTAAAATATGAGAAAGAGGGTTCAGAAAAGATCTTTACCATCTCTTCCTCTTTTTTGAACCACCTCCTTCATTTATCCTCTAGTCAATCCCAATCCCACTTACAGTTAGCTTCCTATACCACCATTCCTCTTGACCTCGCCCTTGAACTTGACTCTGATCTTGCTTAACTATTCATTTGTTTCAGGCCTCCTCTTCAGTGCTCATAGACATCCTCATCAGAAAAGGCACCATTGTGAATTGGAATAAACAGATAAGACTATGACTGGAGGTGAAAAACCTGCTTGCTGAGTGTTTGATGAAGATGAGTTAAGATATAAGTTTGAAAGAGGTCAGAGTCAAATTTTAGGTACCTTGGAACTTATGTAAAAGTGGCATCATCACTCCAAGTTGTTGCCCTCCATATCTGTGTTATAAGTTGCTTCCTGGCAGATCCTGAGAACAGCAATTTGACTTGCTTAAATCCTTCCAACATGGAAAAGCATGACTCAAACACCAGTTTCTCTTGGAAGTATTCCTGTCTCCTGTACCTGCCTTTAGCAATATTAATTATTTCTCCTTCCATAATCTTAAAGTACTTAATTCATAAACTAATAGTAGCATTTTTACAAATTATACTATTTAGTTCTGTTCTCTATAAGAGAGTAATTTCCCAAGGGCAGGATTAAATCCTGTTCATCTTTACATCTATGATGCCAAACAGATCATCAGACACATAGTTGGTGCTAAAGGAGTGTTGCTGACTGAACTGAAAATTAATTGAGGATCAGTATTATGGGTAGCAGAAGCTACCTTCAGAGAGGTAATGCAGGATGCAGTGGGAAGGGCATGGGCTTTGGCACAGCAGAAACCCAAGGTCAAATCTCAACTCTGCCACCTGCTAACTATGCAATCTTAGACAATGTTATCTAACTGCTCAAAAACTGTTTGTACCTATAAAATGGAGACAATTACCCCACCTCACTAGATTGTGGTATAAATCAACTAAGAACACTGCACAGTGTATGATACACGATAAGTTGCTGTGAACATAGTAGTTACTCCACCCAGATGACCTTGGACACCTCTTACTTTTTCTGTTGCACCTGTCTCCCACCTTCTGTGTGCTTCAGTCTTAAAAGCTGACACCCACAATCTCTCTCTGAGAACTGCCTTTGCACTACTGGAGCTGCTTTGGCCCAAGCACAGACAGTCCAGAAATGTAAGTTCTCAGAGACATGGCTGTAGTCACTGGCTGACTGGAAGACTGCAAGCCCAACTCCCTTTGCCTGTGGGTGAGAGTAACTCGGAAGGGGAATGTATGCTTCCAAGCTCCCTGCACTCTTCCCCTACTCTCTTTCTGTTTTTTCCTGAGATTTCTGACTTACTAACATATTCGACATGAATCCTTATCTTAGGGTTTGCTTTTGTAAACCTGGCCTAGGATATGAGCACTCCCAAAACAGCAACTGTTGTTATAACCCAGAGTAACATAAAGATAAATGTTAAAAATTGCCGGCCAGGAGTGGTAGCTCACACCTGTAATATCAGCACTTTGGGAGGCGAAGGCAGCTGGAGTGCCTGAGGTCAGGAGTTCGAGACCAGCCTGGTCAACACGGTGAAACCCCCTGTCTACTAAAAAATACAAAAAATTACCTGGGTGTGGTGGTGCATGCCTGTAATCCCAGCCACTTGGGAGGCTGAGGCAGGAGAATTGCTTGAACCTAGGAGTGGAGGTTACAGTGAGCCAAGATTGTGCTATTGCACTCTAGACTGGGTGGCAAGAGTGAAACTCTGCCTCAAAAACTAACTAACTAAATAAAATAAATAAATAAATAAAAATTGCCACGCTCTCTATCTCTCTGTGGTAATCCTCTCCCTATTTTTCCTGTCTGGTCTTCACTATACTTTACTTTCTAAACATGTTTATGCTCAGTATTATGCTTTGGATGTTTGCCCCATCCAAATTGTATATTGAAATGTGATCCCCAGTGTTGGATGTGAGACCCAGTGGGAGGTGTTTGGGTCATAGAGGTGGATCCCTCATTAGTAGATTAACGCCCTTTTTCGGTGTTGAGTGAGTTCTCACTCTACTCTATTAGTTCCTGGAAGAGCTGGTGACTGAATTGAAGTGAGAATTCAGTTGGCACCTCTCCACAATCACCACCAACCCCTCCTACCACCACCATATGATCAGGACCCTTGCACATACCAGCTCCCCTTCACCTTCCACCATGAGTTAAGGCAGTCTGAGGTCCTCACCAGATTCAAATACCTAATCTTGAGTCCATGAACTTTCTAAAAATCAGAATCATTACCCATATAAACTTTTTTTTTCTCTATAAATTACCCAGCCTCAGATATTCCTTTATAGCGAGATTAAATGGACTAAAATACTAGGAGAAAGGAGAATCAGCAGAACTCTTTTTTCTTTTGATAAAACATATGTGTGTTCATGTTCTTAACTTAGTAGCTGCCTCTTTATAGTTGGTTTGCTCAACACTTAGCATCTTGAGGGTGATTAACAAATGCAAAAATTCCGTTCAGCAATGTCTCACAGAGATGAGAAGGATCTCTTCCATGAAAATCTTGTCCGGGGGACCCAAGATAACAGATGGGTCTATTCTGGGACTGGCAGATTCTGTCACATCTTGAGGACATTTTCCCCAAGGGAATGGGTGATTCTAAGGGGTAAATTCATTACATAATGTGCCGTTTTGTTGAGACCACTTTTCAGTCTCATTTTACAGAATTTCAAAGAAACACTACTGAGCTCTTTGAAGAGTTTTTTTCTTTTGCCAAAGCAGATCTCAGGAATGCTACGTCCCTTATGACATGATAAATCTCAAGTTCAAACGCAAGCTGTGCTGCTTACTGGCTGGGTGACGTTAGGTAAATTAATCTTCCTACGCCTCAGTTTCCTTATCAGCATATTTGGAAAATAACTATTTTTATCTCACAAGGTCGTTGTGAGGATTTAGCGAACCAATATACATAAAGCATGTAGCATAGCACAGTGCCTGGCACAAAATAAATGCACGTTGACAGTAATATTTTTTGTTGCCATTTTTTTTTTCTTGTTTGAACACTTGCATTCTCCTGCTCTTATAAATAAGCAACAACAACAACAAAACAGACCTAATTTGATAAACCTGGGATGTCTCTCCTAGATAAAGAAGGTTAGAGGATGGGGTAGTCATTATTAAGGTTGAGGAGCTATAAAGTAATAGACAGAATAGAGTCATTCAATTTGTACTGGCAATTGAATGACTTGTAACAATTTGTAGAGTTCATATGAAGCTATTTCATCTCAGTATGAATAGAATTGCCAAGAATTCATCACTTCCCTACACTGGAATGGAGTCCTTGGGAGATGATAAGTTATCTATCATTGGAGACATTCAAGCAGGTACTGAATGATCACTCTCTGGGAATGCCGTATATACTAGTGGAACCTCATTTAGTTGCAGTTCGTTGCCATTTGGTTGCAATTACAAAGAACTTAAGCCAAGGGATAACTTATTATACCATAAGGTTATCTGTTGTCCTATGAAGTCCACAGATAGGAATAGGACCCCAGTGCCTTCCTGTGTGTGTTTCTCCCATTACCGCATGTCTGCCTCTCTTCTCTGTTTGGCCACAGAGAGGCCTCCTGTGGTTCTCAGTTTCCATGGCAGAATGTGAACACCAAAGCTTTCCAAATTTTATACCTTACATGACAGGTACCCAAAATGTTAACTGGTACACTGTTTTTGGGTGGTCAAAAATCCAGAGTCCTTTGGAAGACACTATGCTTGTGTTGGCTACAAAATGAACCAATCGTATGCGGCCAGGGAGGAGGGTCTCACTGTATTAACACTACCTCCCACAGTAACTACTGAAGGCAATGTAGAGGGTGGAGAAACAGTGCCCCAGAGAAGGAAGAAGTTCTCAGAAGTAGGAAGGACATAAGGTACTTCAGGACAGATAAAACAGTAAGTCTTCACTACACCCTAGAGTGGATGGAGAGTGGAACCAGCTTCTTGTAATTTTCTTCTACCCCTATTAGTTCAGAGTAAGACTTTATCCACCAATGGACTCAAATTAATGATTTGAAAAATCAGTCTGAAACATTAAAACTTATAAAAATCATTCACTTATTTCTTTAAATTAGCAATGATTTAGCCATATGAAGACATCTACCACATTTCATTGAACCTAACACACCATTGATTATAAAACGCACCATTGTTTTACGTACTACTAAGAAAGAAAAAAAATGTCAAATACAGATGTAAGGTGTTATCAAGTGTAACCATTTCAGAGGTGTCAAATTGTGAAGATATGAACATCTTAGAATCAATGAGATATAAAAAATTAGTTCGATCATTCTGTGTGTTTCAACACAGGCTTTCTACTTTCCTTCATTTAACAAATGAGGTTTGAGGCAGTAAGCAAACATTTAATGAGCATATCATAGGCACTCTAATAGGCATAGGAGATGCAGAAATGCTTAGAAAATCATCTCCATCTTCTAAGAATTTATAAAAAATAGAGGAGATAGCCATAGAAACAAATAAAAAAATAACTGCCATGAAGATGCTCATGATCTAATAAGCTTTTCCTTAAGGTCCTGGAATTCAACAAGATCTTTCCTATCTTGGGACCTTTGTATATGCTATTCCTCTGCCAGGGAGGCTTCCTCTGCTTTATCTGGCTAACTGCTACTCATCATTCAACTACTTTGATCTAATTTCCCTACACAGGAGCCTGTTGGCAGTTTCTACCAAACACAGCTCTTTTCTCTCAAAACTCTTATTCTCACTGTAGCTGAAACTAATGTTGTTTATTTGTTTGGGGGTGTCTTTTCTATTTGGAGAAATTTCCTACACATTTTCCATAAATATGTATGTTAGCTATGTGCAAGTAATTGTGGAAAAGTTCCTGTAAACTCTGAGGACAATAGGTGCTAAAGGGACTCAGACATAGGCAAGATCTGGTACAGAGGATCAGAAAAGGTTTCATGGAGAAGTAACATTTGAGCGAGGCTTTGCAGGATCTCAGTAGATAAATGTTGAGAAAAGAAAATCCAGGCAGAGATATTGGAATGGTTCAGGGCCAGAAGTGGAAAAGATACAGGTATCTTTGGGGAACAACTGTTAGTAAAGGTTGGTAAAAGTTGGAAAGGTTGATTGAGGATAGATTGAGAGAAGAGATGAATTTACCATCAAAGTTAATGATGCTTCAGGACCATTTGCCTGGCTCCTTCAAAGGCTGTTGAGGTTCTGCTCCAGAGAAACAAAGGAGAAGCAGCAGCCTTAGCAGCCCTGCACCAGCCTTGAAGCCACCTCTTACGGTCGCCTGGGGCCCCACTTTCAGCAGTACCTCCATATCCACCCACCCCTCAGCAAAAATTGCTTCCAAGAGGAAGGACCTAAAAGATATGCTAGAAGCCCCACCAGGCTTGAGCTCCTCCTCTGGTGGAACTGATTCAGAGGATCACGGCAGACGGGAGGCAAGAATAGATTGCAGCATTGGACAGGGCAGCATGCAGTGGCTTGCCTTGTGAATTTTAGCTCCAGATTGACTACAAGAACATGCCAGAAATCCTGAGAAGACCCACAGACCCTCTGAAGGAAGTGGACTGTCCCTTCAGAGGGGACTGTCCCCTTCAGGACCAGTGAGACACTCCAAATACTGTGAGTACCCCAACTGCAGAAGTGAGAAAATTAGATCCTCCTCTCCAGACCACACACCCCTACTGGAGAAGCTGAAGCTCTGTTAAAGAAGCAGGAGACGTTCCCAACTTTACCTGGACCTGAGTCAAGTTAGAGAGCCAAACAAAATACGGGGGTATAGGAAGCAGCAGAAAGACCCTGGGAGCTCTCTGGGTCCCCAGGCAGCCCATTCCTGCCTCAAAAAGACTGAACGAGCACCCAATCATAATCTAAAGTCACACCTCAAGGAATCAGAGAAACAAGAACAAACTAATCCCAAACCCAGTCGAAGAAAGGAAATAACCAAGATCAGAACAAAAGTAAATGAAATTGAAACAAAACAAAAATTACAAAAGATAAATGAAAAAAAAAAAAGCTGGTTCCTTGAGAAGAGAAATAAAAATGATAGACCATTAGCAAGATTAACCACGAAAGAAGAGAGAAAATCCAAAGAACCTCACTAAGAAACAAAATAGGAGATATTATAACTGACACCACTGAAATACAAAAGGTCATTCAAGGCTACTATGAACACCTTTATGCATATAAACTAGAAAACCTAGAAGAGATAGATAAATTCCTGGAAAAATACAACCCTCCTGGCTTAAATCAGGAAGAATTAGATACTCTAAACAGACCAATAACAAGCAGCGAGATTGAAATGGCAATTTAAAAATTACCACCGCCCTAACAAAAAGTCCAGAACCAGACAGATTCACAGCTAAATTCTACCAGACATTCTAAGAAGAATTAGGACCAATCCTTTTGATGCTATTCAACAAGAGAGAAAGAAGAAACCCTCCCTAATTCATTCTATGAAGCCAGCATCAGCCTAATACCAAAACCAGGAAAGGACATAACCAAAAAAAAACAAACAAACAAAAACTACAGCTACATATCCCTGATGAACATAGATGCTAAAATCCTTAACAAAATACTAGCTAAGTGGGCTGGGTGTGGTGGCTCACGCCTGTAATCCCAGTACTTTGGGAGGCCAAGGCAGGCAGATCACGAGGTCAAGAGATCGAGACCATCCCTCCCAACATGGTGAAACCCCGTCTCTGCTAAAAAAATACAAAAATTAGCTGGGCATGGTGGCGTGTGCCTGTAGTCCCAGCTACTCAGAAGGCTGAGGCAGAATTGCTTGAACCCAGGAGGTGGAGGTTGCAGTGAGCCAAGATCATGCCATTGCACTCCAGCCTGGGTAACAAGAGCGAGACTCCGTCTCAAAAAAGAAAAAATAAATAAAAAAAATAAAAAAAATAAAAAAATAAAAAAATAAAAAATAAAAAAATATATACATATATATAAGTGAATCCAACAACATATCAAAAAGATAATCCACCATGATCAAGTGGGTTTCATATCAGGGATGCAGAGATGGTGTAACACACACAAGTCAATAAATGTGGTACATCACATAAACAGAATTGAAAACAAAAATCACATGATCATCTCAATAGATTCAGAAAAAGCATTTGACAAAATCCAGTATCACTTTATCATTAAAATTCTTAGCAAAATTGGGATACAAGGGACATAACTTAATGTAATAAAAGCCATCTATGACAAACCCACAGCCAACATAATACTAAATGGGGAAAAGTTGAAAGCATTCCCTCTGAGAACTGGAACAAGACAAGGATGCCCACTCTCACCACTTCTCATCAACATAGTACTGGAAATCCTAGCCAGAGCAATCACACAAGAGAAAGAAATAAAGAGCTTCCAAATCAGTAAAGAGGAAGTCAAACTGTTACTGTTTGCTGACAATATGAACATTTACCTTGAAAACCCTAAAGACTCCTCCAGAAAGCTCCTAGAACTGATGAAATAATTCAGCAAAGTTTTCAGATACAAGATTAATGTACACAAATCAGTAGCTCTTAAATACCAACAGCAACCAAGCAGATACCAAATCAAGAACTCAACCCCTTATTCAATAGCTACAAAAAAAATTAAATACTTAGGAATATACTTCACAAAGGAGTCAAAAGACCTCCACAAGGTAAACTACAAAACACTGCAGAAAGAAATCATAGGTGACACAAACGAATGGAAACTCATCCCATGTTCATGGATGGGTACAATCAATATTGTGAAAATGACCATACTGCCAAGAGCAATCTACAAATTCAATGAAATCCCCATCAGAATTCTACCATCATTCTTCACAGAATTAGAAAACACAATTCGAAAATTCATATAGAACCCAAAAGGAGATTGCATGGCCAAAGCAAGGCTAAGCAAAAAGAACAATTCTGGAAGCATCACACTATCTGATTTAAAACTATACTATAAGGCCATAGTCACCAAAACAGCATGGTACTTGTATAAAAATAGGCATATAGACCAGTGGAACAGAATAAAGAACCCAGAAATAAACCCAAATACTTACAGCCAACTGATCTTTGACAAAGCAAACAAAAACATAAAGTGGGGAAAGGACACCCTTTTCAACAAATGGTGCTGGGATAACTGGCTAGCCACGTGTAGGAGAATGAAACTGGATCCTCATCTCTCACCCTCTACAAAAATCAACTTGAGATAGATTAAGGGCTTAAACCTAAGACCTGAAACTATACAAATTCTAGAAGACAACTTTGGAAAAACCCTTCTAGATATTGGCTTAGGCAAGGATTTCATGACCATGAACCCAAAAGCAAATGCAATGTAAAAAAAGAAAATATTTGGGACCTAATTAAATTAAAGTGCTTTTGCATGGCAAAAGGAACAGTCAGCAGAGTATACAGACAACCACAGAGTAGGAGAAAATCTTCACAATCTATACATCTGACAAAAGACTATATCCAGAATCTACAATGAACTCAAACAAATCAATAAGAAAAAAACAAACAATGTCATCCAAAAGTGGGCTAAGGACATGAATAGAGAGCTCTCAAAAGAAGATATACAAATGGACAACAAACATGAAAAAATGCTGAAAATCACTAATGATCAGGGAAATACAAATCAAAACCACAATGTGATACCACCTTACTCCTGCAAGAATGGCCATAATAAAAAATTCAAAAAACAGTAGATGTTGGCATGGATGCAGTGAACAGGGAACACTTCTACACTGCTGGTGGGAATGTAAACTAGTACAGCCACTATAGAAAATGGTGTGGAGATTCCTTAAAGAACTTAAAGTAGAACTACCACTTGATCCAGAAGTTCCACTACTGGGTATCTACCCAGAGGAAAAAAAGTCATTATTTGAAAAAGATACTTGCACACACAGGTTTATAGCAGCACAATTCACAATTGCAAAATTGTGGAACCAACCCAAATGCCCATCAATCAATGAGTAAATAAATAAATTGTGGTATATATATATATGATGGAATACTATGCAGCCATAAAAAGGAATGAATTGACAGCATTTGCAGTGACCTAGGTGAGACTGGAGATTATTATTCAAGTGCTGTAACTCAGGAATGGAAAACCAAACATTTTATGTTCTCACTGATATGTGGGAGCTAAGCTATGAGGATGCAAAGGTATCAGAATGATACAATGGCCTTTAGGGACTTGGAGGGAAGAGTGGGAATGGGGCGAGGGATAAAAGACTACAAATATGGTGCAGTGTATACTGCTCGGGTGATGTGTGCATCAAAATCCCACAAATCACCACTAAAGAACTTACTCATGTAACCAAATACCACCTGTACTCCAATAACTTGTGGAAAAATAAAATCATAATAATAAAAGAGATGCTGTTCTTTGAAACTTAGAGGAGAGGTGTTGGCAAAAGGATGGGACACTGAGTACCTTAGAAGCAAACCAGCTGCTGTAGCAGCAGCTGTGGAATCTATGCCAAGAGACAGCAAAAGAATGGGATTCTCTAAGGCTTGCCCTAGGACAAGGAACCATTTCCAAGTAAGACTCTGCAGAGGAAGTTATAGATGTGGCCTTCCCAACACAAAGTTCTGAAGCAGAAAACTCTTTTTTAAACAATTAAAAATAGATTTCTATCAAATATGCTATAGAGAAAATTTTCTCTATAGAAAACTATATTACAAAATGTTGTCATATGAAGAGATGATCAAAGAGCATGTAACCAAATGCGTATGGACAGAATATTATGGAGATGTAGTAAGCAAGGCATTAATAATAATAAGGCATTTTGTGAACTTTGTGATGATTGTGATATTCTCTTTTAAACAATTGATCATTGGTGTATTTTCTATTCTTGTTTAGAATAAGTCTTTACTTTTCTATCTAACTTTTGAATTTGTAATTTTGTCTTCTTTTTAAAGAGAGCTCCAGCAATGGTCTCAGTTGCAGGCCCCACAAAACCTACATCTGACCCTGAGTGAAAGCCTGTCCTGCCAGTCCCTAGGGCTGAGATCATATTCCATCAGAACAGAGGAGCAGAGAAGATGTCAACTAATCAGTTTCGTTGCTAATTTGTATGAGAATGAACATGAATCTTTATATAACAGTGTTGCAATTTTATCTTCCACAGGCAGTGTTGATAATTACTTGGGAATTAAATGCCTTCTTTATTTTTTTTTTTAAGTTTTCTTTTTACTCTGCTATTTTGCTGCAGGAATTTATCTGCTGATTTTCCATTTAGAAACAGAAAGACTTGCCTATAAAGTATAACTATTTTGCTCAGATCGAAGTTCCTTCCCTAGCATCATGATGTTATTAATATATCACATCCATTTTATCCATATCACTTTTCCTGGGGTTTGGCTACCGGCACAGATTAATAGTTGTCTTTGCATTATGCAGTGGAACTTAATTTCTATTTGAATGTTTAACACCATTGTAATGATTTTATTGCAATTAAGAATGATAAATGCTTCCCTTCCAGTCTCGAAATCAATATTCACCAAGTGGAGGAGATAGGCAGGAAGAAGGCAGTTAGAACTGGGGGCTACCAAGAAACTGAGGGAAGGTGAAGCAAAGCTGAAAGGCAGTAGCACTGCCTAAGCACCTACTATGTGCTGGACACTCTGCTAGGTTTTTTACACAGTAGAAATGGCAGTAATAAAAACTATAATAAAAACAGTTAACATTTACTGTTCACTTATTCTGAGATAAGCACTTCCTGTATATTTCCTCAATTGGTCTTCCTACTACTTCAATAAGGCAAACATTATTACTATTATATTTCTTTTTATGGATGAGGAATCTGAAACTCAGAGAAGTTAAATAACTTTCCCATAATCATGGAAATGGTGAGTGGAAAACTAAACACTTGAATTTGGATCTGTCTAATTCCAAAGTGGGCCAAAAATTTAATCCCATTATATTAGTTTACTTTTAATGCATGAAAAGTTACCACAAACACATACCCATTTATTGTCTCACAGTTGTGTAGGCCAGAAATCTAAGTGGGCTCACCTTGGTTCTCTGCTTAGTCCTCTGCTAAAAATCAAGATGTTGGCCACAGTGGGTTTTTATCTGAAGACCTTGGGGAAGAATCCACTTCTAAGCTAATTCAGTTTGTTGGCAGAATTCATTTCTTAGAGATTGGGAGATGAGGGTCTCCATTTCTTTTCTGTGCATCAGTCATGATCTGTTCTCAGCTTCTAGAGATGTCTCTCCATTCCTTGACACCTAGGGACCTCCATCATCAAGCCACCAAGGGTGCATTGACTCTTTCTCACACTTAGACTCTTATTGACTTCTTCTGCTACTAGCCAGTGAAAATACTCTGCTTTTAGCTGGGCACGGTGGTGCGTGCCTGTAATCCCAGCTACTCAGGAGGCTGAGGCAGGAGAATTGCCTGAACCCGGGAGGCGGAGGTTGCGGTGAGCTGAGATCTCGCCATTGCACTCCAGCCTGGGTAATAAGAGTGAAACTCCGTCTCAAAATAAAAAAAAAAAAAATACTCTGCTTTTAAATGATTGATACGATTATACATGGCTCACTCAGAAAATTTTCCTTTTGATTAACTCAAAGTTAACTTTTGGCAGTCTTAATTACATCTGCAAAATCCCTTTGTGGTTTAATGTGACATAATCATGGGTGTGACAGTTCATCCTATTTACAGTTCAGGAGAACAGGTGAGAAAATCTTGGAGCAGCATGAAGGAAAGAATCTTGCAATTTTCCCTACCACACCCATACTATCTTCTGTACCACATATATGCTCTCTCATTTAGTCATGCCCCCAGCTTTGTCAAGAAATTAGCATTTACTCTAGAATGATGAGAAACAGGAATTATAGCCAAGGATGACTGGCGAAGAGAAAGCAAGAAATCTACATTTCACATGATGATAGCCTTACGCAGATCATAGCACCAGTTTCCTCCCCATCACCATGCCTCACTGGGCCCTGCTCCAGGCATACTGGGGGTGCCAGGAAGCATCATGAACTCTTCCGCAGGCCTTTGTAGGTAAACAGTTATCTCTGCCTAGAAATTTCCACTCTGCTTCTGCCTGACTCTTACTTTTCCTTCAGGTCTCCCTTAAACCCCCTTCCTTTGGAAACCACTCCCTCTACAAGACTGGAGTAGAAATTCCTTCTATACTAATGCATCTTGCGCTTAGCCCATTACAATATTGCTTATAACCTGTGTTATAAATCCCGTCTTCGCATCTAGCCCCATCCATTGACATCGTCTTTTGTTACTGGTCTAAACCTCTTTTGCATGGCTTTAGATTATTTCTTTGTGGTTTAAGATTTTTGAACAAGTTAATTACCTTTGGTTAAAAAATAAATAAATAAAAGTTCAGTCTTCAAAACAAAGGTTTTAAAGGAGTGGCAGAAAAAAGAACACCCCAAATAAACCTTTACTTGTCCCTGCAACACTTCTAAAATTCTCATTAATGTCATGACCGTCATAGTAGACATACTCCCACAGCTAATTATATTCATTTTGTCCTTCTTGCCTATTATTTTGATGCAAATTTGACTAAAAATAATCTCCAAGAAAAAAGACACTTGGAGCACCAAAGAAAGGTTCACAAAGTATTTGTCTTTGGACTCCATGGTGTGCATTTATTGACAAACTAAATAGGAAAATTAATAAGAGAAATGATGAGAACCTATTTTCAAATGCATGTCATGCCATCTTAATTTAAGAAAAATATTAGGGAACGTTTTCAAGTGGAAAAAATGTACTTAAATCCTAATTTAATTATTTTTAAAGTAATCATATTTCAAAAAGGTTATTATCAATTTGAGATTAAGAAGAAATAAAGGAATATTTGAGAGACTCTAAAGAAGAGAAGAGTGTGTATACAGACATAGAAAGAATAAATTAACAAATTCTTTACAAATAAGTAGTGAGCTTTAAAGACACAGAATAAAAGCATTATTCTGGCAGCATCCGGACATATTTTTACCAAAATAAAAAAATTTATAAAAGAATTAGCAAATCATTAGGAAACAGCCATCAATGTTTGAATCCAGAGACCTAACAAAGGAACGGGGCCTAGGCAAAAGTTGTTAAGAGACAAGAGAGACAGAAAAAATATTTGATCTTTGAAGATGTTTCTTTTCTCTTCTAACCACATCAGAATTGCCTTCAGTCAGGATTCTCTAAAATGTCTCAAAGATTCAATGTTGTAGCCCAACTCTATTGGGTAAGGCAAGTTTTGGGAGGTAGGCCAAAATTCTACCTGAGACAACTTGAACCCAAATAGCACAGAAATAAGTGAAATTTAATAACTTCATGGCTAATTTGATAACTATATGCAGCTAAATTTGACACAAAGTTTAAAATTCTTCATCTAGCTTTTCCCAAATTTCCAGTAAAAATATTAATAAAGACACAGAAAAAGACTAAAGCATAAAACACCAGGAAACCATGCCACTGGAGATGGTAGAGCCAGAATCTGGGATGCTTTGTCATCATGTTCAGGGCTGATGGAGTGAGCTTGAGAAAGATCTACGTCTTGCTTTGCCCATCCCTCATAAGAGGTAGGAAGGCACTACATATCTCTTTGTCTCAGTTTGAGTTCTTTGGTTTCAACAAAACCTGGTTAACTCAATCCAAAAAGAATTTGTTAGAAGTAATTTTGAGATTCACAGAATTATCAGAAGATTGGAAAACCAGCCTTGCAAATGAGCAGGAACCAAGATGGTACAAGATGATAAATAAGAAACCTGATGCTAAAAAGAGACCCTCATAAGACTTGCACTAGGAAAAGTGAGGAATCATAGGCATTTTTATTCAGTTTCTCCTCCTTTTGCTCCAGGAGGAAAACATCTGATTGGTCTTGTTTGGAAAGTTGTGTCTGACTGTAAGCTAAGGAAGTGTGGAGCTACTTACTACAATTCCATCAGATGTATCCAGTGACTTCTCACTGAAATTAGAATAAAATCCAAAACTCTTTTCCACAGCTGGCAGGATACAAATGACCCAGTCTCAACTACCTCCTCATCCTCATCTCCCCCCACTCTCTCCCTCACTATGGGCCCATCACACATTCTTCTTGCAGTGCCTGCCTCAGAGCTCTTACACTTACTGTTCTGTCTATCCAGAGAGCTCTTTCCTCAAGACATTCTCTAGTTTATTCCATGACAAACTCTCACCACTTAGATCTCAGCTCAAATGACCCCTGCTCACAGAGAAAAGAGCTAACATTTACTGTACACTTATTCTGAGGTAAGCACCCCCATCCCTTCCTTTTCTACCTCCACACATTCTCAACCACATTTTCCTGTTTTATTTTTCATGGCAATCATAAGTATCAAAAATTGTCTTAATTATTTATCTGCTTACTTTAATATTATCTGTCTGGTCCTCCATCACCCTTCTATAATGAGACCACACCTGAGAGGTGAAGACTTTATCTGTTTTCCCCAATATATCTACATCCCCCACTTAGTGTTTGGACATTGTACGATATCGACAAAAATTAAAAATGAATGAATGAACCAACATTGCAGCACTTGTTACATTCCTCAGAATTAATTATAGACCTATTTCTCAGGAGGAACTAAGAGATCTTCCCAGATAAAGACTGAGTCTTCGTCATCTCTATGCCCTCTTGCCCACACAGTGCCTGGCTTATGGTAAGTTTTTCAACAAATGTTTATTGATGTGAATTCTATTTAGCTGTGGGTTCTTTCTTTATGAACTGCTAGGCAGGCAGGCTGTATCTAGAGAAAGCTATTTTCTTAAATGATTTCAAATCAGATTTCCTAAGATGATAATAGCTAGAATAAAAAGTCCTTCCCATGAAAGCTCTGAAAACAGTGCAAACATTTTTAAACATTTATAGCCCTAAAATTTCTTCTGCCCAGCATTTGTCTCTAACAGCATGGATAAATGTGGCTAGGAAATTCATCCAAGCTATCAACAGACGGGCTAGGAGCTCAAAGCAAGGGGTTGAACCTGGACATTCCATCTTGATGAAGGGCAAAACAATGAGAGCCATCACCCAAAAAAAGCCTCCAAGGAAACTGAACACATATCTCCTCTGGTAATAAATAAATTGTTCAGCTGGGGAATTGTAATTGTGTGTATAATGCAGCTCAGATATAGGGCATAATTACACTCTAGAATCCATAGAGTAATAAAAAGCTCCAGTCAGGGAAAAGAATGCTTGTTTGCCATGGTTTGACAGGCAAGCAACAAACAAGAACCACTTTTTCACCTTTTATTCAATAAAATCAGCATATTAAATATTCAGACTGTCTCCATTAAGCAATTCACTTCTACCTTTCCTCCTTCCTCCCTCCCCACCTCTTCTTGTTTTGTTTTCATCAAGTCAGGGACGGGGAAAAAAACTGAGTCCGTGATACGATTTTTAATGAAGCCACTGCTCAGAGGTTCTACAGCATTCAAGAGCTGCCTCTGTAGTCCACGGGGGCTCAGGATCTGGCACCCTGGGATGGGGCCGTTTCAGAGAGACCTGAGACAGCAGGCAAACCAACATTTTCAATCAAGGATAATAAGGACATTTTGCTGAGGAGGAAGGAGCAGATAGAAGCAGGGAAAAGGAATCAGCTTCCCCCTACTACACAGGCCAATAAGAAAAGGCACCTGGCCTGAAAATATATTTAACTGAATGCTATGAGTTGTGAACTGTGGCTAATGAAACAGCTGAAAACACCACATGGAATAAAAGAGTCAGGGCAAAGGAGAGAAAGGTTAAAAGGCTGGGGAACTAGATTAGAATGATTAAGTGAGAAAATGACATGCATTGTGAACACAATTGACTAATCTCTGAAAGACACTGAGAGGGGATTAGAATATTGTTTTCTTGGACAACCAAATTGCTCCCTGCTTTTTTCTTTTCCTCCCATTTGGAAGGTTTGGACCTCTTCATGTTAATCTTTCTCAGAAAGAAGAGATTACAAATGGGTAAGAGGAAGAAGGGACACTGGAAATGTCAGTTTCTCCTGAATGAAGGGGGGAAATGCCATGATTCTTGTACAGCCCTAGAAGCATCAACAAGCCTTAACCCTGATTCTGCCTTTGATGTCGACAGGCAGAGGTAAGGGACATCTAGCAGGCGGGGCCATGGGAGACTGGTCTTTTCTAGCAGAGAAGGGATGAGGTCAACGTTAATGAGCAACGGCGAGGTGGAATGCAAATTGCAAAAATTTATGAAGTTGTTTCTGCTCAGTGAGCAGATTCCAGATAAGTGGAGTGTTAATAAGGCAGGCGAGTTTTTCAGCAGTGCCAGCTGTTAGGAAGATGCTGGCATACTCTTAACCCAGTATTTATTGGATGCTGCTCATTGCTGTGACAGCACACAAGCGTACACAAGCATGTTTATTCACAACATGCATAATCATGCTGTCACAACACAGATGCTCATCAGTGGCCTGTCTCACAAGCAGAGGTGTATATCTAAAACTCAAGTCCTTAAGGAAAACCTTGTGGAAGAACTGCCTTTCACTAAAAGTAATAGATCCCTCCAAGCTGCCCCATAATGGACTATGACTTCTGTGAGGAAAGGAACATAAAGAAAAGACTTGATCTCTGTTTTATTCAGAGCAGAGCATCATAAGGAATTCATACTGGACAAGCAGAGTAATTTGATTGCAGTGTCCTGTAAATTTGGGAAGGTGTAACCAAACAGTTATTACATGTGATTGCAGGGCTTTAAGGAGCTTTAATGGTCTCTGAGCGCCCTGTGCCGATGTATCTTGGAAAATTCGTTGCAATAGAAAAAGCAGGACGCTCGGTGACAAACTGAACTCCTTTGAATGCACTTGAATATGTATGTAAGCTGCTGAAGATTCTGCAATATGAAACAAAATGGCTCTTTGCATACACTTAAAGAACAACAAGAAAACTGGCTGAAGAGAATGCTGGAAAAGTTATAGGATTTTTAAAATGGGAAATGAATTTTATTCAAGAAGATTATTTATGATTAGGCAGGGAGGAGTAGATGACAACATTTGGTGCTGGCCAGGTGCCAACTACACTACACACTCCCTTTTGGAAACCCTCTCACCACCTCATTCTACAGAGAAGGAAACAGACCTCAGAAAGGTTAAGATGTGCCCAAAGTCACAATAAATACACGTGTGCATGTGTCTTTATAATTGAATGTTTTATAATCCTTTGGGCATATAAATCTGCATGTTCTGCACATGTATCCTAGAACTTAAAGTATAATAAAAAGAATAAATTAATTAAAATAGAATAAAAAAGATGTGCCCAAAGTCATAGCAACTTAGGAAGCAGCAGGGCTGACACAGCCACAGCTCTGGCTGAATGCCAACCTTTCTCCTCCAAGTGCTCGCTCCAGACTGTCTCAGGTGAAGAAGGAATTTATTGAAGTCAGGCTGGAATCCTGAACATAAGTAGGCTGAGTCTGAGAAGCTAGAAATAAGTTCAGACTGGACAAGAGTACTAGAAAAAGGCTGCCTCAAAGATGAATTCATATCTATTCTATGAGGTGTGACTATAAACTGAAGTCAAGAGACTGACTTCCCGAGCTGCGTCTGATGGCCAGACTCAAGGCATTATAGCCACATGTGCACCTGGCTGTTACATCGCTTATGACTGCACCCTGCCTCTGAATACTGCCACCCACCCCAGCACCCATTCCGGGTTTTCCATTCCCTGTTGTCCTACCTGAGCAGAACTCAACTTATCTTTTGTTCCATTCTCTCCTTTTCTTTCAACATTTCTTTGTCCTGATCTTTTAAAGTTTCTAAAGTAACTCAACAGGTATGTAATATATCATACTTCCTAGAACTATTTGACACTGGTGAAGATTGCTAGAAATTAAAAGCCTAATCCCAAAAGAATGAATCTCTGTTAGTGAAATTATGAGCATAGTTATGGGTACAGCTCCACGTGTGGGAGAAGCAGTGTACATAAATGCTAACTTTGGCTGCACTGCTGTTGTACTGTGCGATCTTCACAAGCCACTCAGCCTCTTTGGGGTTTCATTTTCTCAGCCATAAAAGGAAGAGGTTGGTCTAGAACTGTGTGTTTTGTACACAGGTGCACTGCTCTCTCAGGGACATACAGAAATATAAAGGGTGGAGCAATTTTGAGTTGTTACGATATGTAGGGAAAAACTGCCTTGCCTCAAATGCCTAAGACGGCTTGAGGAACACAGATCAGGATCCTCTGTAATTCCCTCTCTGTTCTAGCATTCTGTTGATCCACTGTGGGAAGGACTGTTGGATACAGTGTCTTTCTTACATTCCTTCCAATCATATCAGGTGGCATCCAAATGGCAAGGCTTTCTTTTGTTTGCTATGGTCTAAAATCAGGACAGAATATTTTAAATCAGACTCTGGTCCAATATACATCCAGGACACGATCATCTCAGAAATCCAGAAGGTAATCCTTTTCCAGATCACCACTGCTGCTGCTGCTGCTGCTTATAGGGGATTAGCATTATTCTCTGCAGTGACCTCTCTGACTCCTCAGTTTCCTAGTCTTTTCTGTGGATCCTTTCATCTTTATTAATTGCTTTCTTCAAACATTTGCAATCATCATAAATGGCAAAAAAAAAAAAAAAAAAAATGTCTTCTGTGTTTTTCAGGAGAAAACAGGCAACTCCTCAAGTTTTGGTGCCCTCTAGGTCTTTCTGAGCTCACAGCACCTGACACAACAAATGTTCCCTACAGGATGGAAAGAAGGGGAGCATGTGCGTGTTGTGTGTGCTGCAGAACAAGGCAGAGCAGATACATACATTCCAATCAACTCCAGGCACATTTATTCAGCAAACTTCCTCCTAGCTTCTCCACTTACTGCTGCCAGTGAAACCAAATTAATGATCTAGCCAAAATCTTAAACTCTCAGAATCATAATTATGTTAATGTTTTTCTCAAAGCCATCTTTTGATTCACTGTATTTACATAAATTTTCAAGTTTTTTTTTTTCCTCATTCAATCCTTTTAATTTACCAATCCTCCTGGTGATGGCATTCCTGATCATCTACATTTCTTACCAGCTGGTTCTTATTTCTTTTCTCCTCCTGGGGATTTTACCTTCAACTACTATGTGCCCTAAACCCAGAATATGTCTACAAAAATCTTAACATCTACTCATTTTCAGGAGTCCCTAGGCAGTGGGCACTGACCTTGTTAGCCTAATCCATGCTCACAGCGGCATCCTGATTTATCTAGGCCTATCTAGAAGGCTAAGGAGAGAGTTTTCCCTCAGGAATCAACGGGAAAGATTTTTCTAATGGAAGAGTGGCATGCAAACTAAATTCTAGTTTTGGCTGCACTGCAATTGTACTGTGGGGTCTTGGGAAATCACTCAGCCTTTTTGGGCTTTCCTCTCCTCAGCCATGAAAAAAAGAGGTAGGACTAGAATTGTGTGTTTGTAAACAGGTACACTGCTCTCTCAGGGACAAACAGAAATATGAAGGGTGGAGCAGTTTTGTGAGGGTCACGATTGGGAAAGGGATAGAAATTGCTTGGTATTTTCTTCTGATCTGGCTTTTCCCTCTAAAGGCTCCTGGCCAGAGAGGAAAAATAAATAACCAATGGCTTTTAAATATCTATCTAAAGGGTACCAGGCATCATTGCCAATGCCCAATACATAAGGTAATTCTAGCAGACCAATATACAACTTGGACCAGCCTCCATCTGGTCCAGAAGAGAAAATAACAGAGGAAGACATGATCTAAGAGTGCAGCAGGACATCTAGGGGCATATGGGACTTCATGGCCAACTTTGTAAACAGTAAATACCAAAAGAGTCAGTGCACTGGACTTGGGCCCTTTAGTTACAATTCCAAGTGGGTTGGCCTAGAGGGAAAGCACTTGTGATCCTTAGAACATATAAGAGCTTCAAGTGTTAGAGGCCACTTAGAATGATGAGGCCTTGATGGGACCTCTCAGGGGTCATTCCACCAAAGAGAAAGTTTCAGGGAGAACAATATCTAAGCCACCACTGGCACATAGAGTAAGTTTCTCTTGCTAAATATATTCATAAAAGATTCCTCAACTTCCCTTAACACTCATGAAGGTCTTTTGAAAATCTAACAGAAAATTCTCCCTCTAACTAACTAAAATTCTTTATGTTGCTCCCCAAATCCATTTGTAAAGGGCCCCTTGGTTGCTCAAAAACAACTCCATTAGAGTCTGCCTAATGATAGAAACGTTCTCCTTTCCCTAAAGGATCTTCTATTTACCAACTCTATCCTGGGCTTCCATATTTCTTGGTACAAAAGATATAATGGTATTAGTGTGTTTGCCCATAATCATATATACAATACCTTGCTACAGGAATTATAGGACCTGAAAGGCAGAGGGCTGTGTGGAGTAGGAGTGAAGGTGGGATGAAGTTAAAGTGCCATGATGAAAATCAAGTTTGAATTCAGAGTTAACCCTTCAGTTTGGTTTAGTCAATTAAGGCTTATTTGTTGTGCTGAGAAATTTTAGAAAAATCAAAGGCTGACTCACCATTACCTCAAGCAATGTTTTAATTGAGTCACCATAATTATGAACACTAAAAAATGACTCATTTGTGGATTTCCTAGAACTTCATTCTATGAATTGTTTACTATATAAAAACATAGACTTTTGAGTTGGACTAGAGATTATTTCATTTAGGGTCCTCCCCTACAGATGAATCTCTCTAACTACATTCCTGACACATGAGCCCACAAACCTCAGCTTGAACAAGTTCAGGGATCAGGTAACCAATTCCACCCCAGAATAAATTTAATGGTCAAAAAAAAAAAAATCTCTGTGATCTTGGATTCAAACATTTTTCCTCAAAATTTCTGCCATGGGCCTTGGCACTTCTGAAACATTAATACATATATGTCCTCTGACTCCTGAGAGCGTGTCAATTTTTTTAAAAAACAGATGTCACATCCCTCATAAGACACTTTTGGAAAAATATCCCTTAGTGCTGTAATCATTTCTCATATTTCATGATTTCAAGATTCTTCATTATTCTGCTTCCCATTCTTTAGGCAGATAACTTGAACAAAATACAGTACTCCAGGACTATGGACGTTGTATCTTAGTCGATACAATCAAAGGCTGTATCATTTGTGATACAGTCAATTTTCTATGCTTAGTTCCATTTCTTTCTTTACTAGTACATATAAAGTTATCATAAAAAGTTAGTTGGTAATGAAAAAGTAATTTTCAGAATGAGAAACACGAATGACCATGAATCAGACAAAATTAGATGTTCAACCTCATTACTAAGCAGAAAAATGCAAATTAAAACAAAAATGAAATATCATTTCACACTCATCAGATTGGCAAATTTTAAAAGTCTAATGATAGAAGTATTGGCAAGCATGTGGAAAAATGGGAATTCATACACTGCCAGTGGGAGTACAAATTGGTTTAACCACTTTGGAAAAAACTTTGGCAACATATAATAATATTGAAGACGCACACACCCGACAATTCAGAATTTATACTTCTACAAAGTTTATTACAGAAACTCACACATGCTCACAGGAAGTTATGCCCATGATGTAATTGCAACATTGTAATTGCAAAAAGGTGAGACAGGAAAAAATACAAGTTCTTTCAATGGCAAAGGGTTAAATGCATTGTTACACTTATGCAGAGAAATACTATCCTGAAAACCTAATATTGAGTGAAAAAGGTTGTAGATGAATATATATACTATAATATTTATATAGTTTAAAACACACAAAATCTTAAGCATTGCTTGTAGACAAATGTGTGTCTATATAGGATTTATATATGTATATATCCTATTTTAGACTGATCTTTGCCTCTAGAAAGGAGAAGGAGGAAGATGAACAAGATTAAGAAAAAAGGATTCTAATGTCTCTGTAACATCTCATATCCACAAAAAAAAAAAAACTGATGTAAATATGGCAAAATATTAGCATCACTGAATTTGGATGGTATAGTTGTCTGTTGTATCCTTAACTTCTGGTTTGTTTAAAAATATTTCATATTTTCAAATGGATAAATTATAAATTGCTCAAAATAAAATTTGGAAACTATTTTAAAAGTGTAATAAATAAATGAATTATTAAACAAAGGATAATATTATGAACATCTTATTTTGATCCAGATTTTTTTTACATTTTGTTTTGAAATAACTATCATCTTACAGAAAAAAGTTGCAAAAATAATACAAAGTGTTCATGTATACCCTTCACCCAGGTTTCCCTAATGTCGAAACTTCACATAACCTTAGTGCAATTATCAAAATCAGGAAGTTAAAATTGGTACAATATTATCAACACAACTACAGACCTTCTTTGAATTTCTCCAGTTTTTTTTTTTCTATTGCACTTTTACTATTCCAGGATTCAATCCAGGATCCTACACTTCATTTAGTTATTGTATCTTCTTAGTCTTATCCAATCTGTGACAGTTCCTCAATCTTTGTCTTTCTTGGTCTTATACTTTTCATCAGACTGTTTCTCAGTTTGGATTCTCTAGGCTTTTCTAATGATTAGATTGAAAATATGCATTTTTTATGATAATACCACAGAAGTGATGCTGCCTCCTGCTCAGTTCATCATTTCAGGGGGTACATGATATTGATAGTCTTATTACTGGTGATGGCAACCTTGATCACTTAGGTTAAGGTCATACCTGTTTTCCCTGTAAAATTACTATTCCCATCTTTGTAACTGATAAATATCTTGGATCGTGTTTCCTCTCAAACTTCACCCACTGATGGTGGACACCATCAGATTTTGTCTGCAACAATTGTTACTGTGATATATGCCTAATGGCCATTTCATTTAAAATTTTCCTCATTTCTTCTATATTTATTAATTGGAATTCTTCTGTAAGGAAGGGCTGCCACTTATATTTATTTATGTATTGAATTATTGATTTATATCAATATGATTCCATATTTACTTATTTTATTCTATGAGTTATAATTCCATCCTATCATTATTTATTTTATCAGCCAAAGTTTTTCAGCTTTGGCCAGTGGGAGTTCCTTCAGGTTGGCACCTACTCTCGGACATGCTCTCCGTCACTTTTCAAACAGTTCTGGTACTACAGTGCTAATCTCATATTTTCCCTGCCCCTGCCCTAGAATCAAATGCTCGTTTACTGAACTCTGACTTACAGTGTTGGGTGTGCTGTGCCTATGAAAGTTTGCAGTGGGGAGAGAGCAGATTAATCTTAGACCCACTCAGCAGACAGAACTTGGAAATGCATGTATGTATAATAACTTGTGCATGCACACTTATGAATATTTATTTTTATATCTGTCTCCATATATATTAAGCATACTGTATGTGTGAGTTACATACTCTAATGTAACACCATAATGTTCATTCTGCTCTAGCGTCAGGCCCCTACCCCTTCTTTATTTGTTATTTCTTTCTCCAACAGTAAGATGATACCGGCTCTCATTAACTACAATATAGTCACTAATTTGTTCAGATCAAGTAGTTACAAAATTGCTAGCACATATCTTCTCCTCTTCCTCCACATGAAAAAGATTTACTAACTAGAGTACAGTATCTGTGTACAATTTTTTTTATCTTTATCCTTATGGTATACAGTCAAAATAATACTTTCCAGAGTTACTTATTTTTTTTTCCCATCCCATCCACTGTGGTTGTATTATTTGTCTGTAATACAGCTAAGTTCATTTGTCGATGCATTTATTTTATAATTTTCCCACATCCTGGTTGATTTTACTGATTTCGGGGGAGAGTGAGTGGAAATGTGAAATATTACTATGGTATGTCAAAGCTAAACAGAAAGGTATATTCAGGAAAGTGTTCTCTCTTTATCTACTGTCTCACTTCCATTAGTCCTCTCTCTATAACCCTTTTCCAACCCAGTCCCTGTAGATAACTATTAATAATTTCTACTTCCAGTTTCCTATGATTTTGTTTGTTTTAGAGTGTGTGGGGGGGATGGGCGAGTGTGTTTGCACAAATGCACAGGTATCTGAGCATTTTCTTAAGTCTTCTTCTTCCTAATATTAAAGGTAGTAAACTGCCTGGTTTTATTTTTGTGTTTTTGTTTCTTGTGTATATTTGTATTGTTTTGTTTTGTTTGGGTGTTATTGTTGTCTTTGTTGTTTTTCCACTTTGCTGTGTTCAACTAACAGTGTTTTCTACAAAAAATCAATTCATAGAGAATTTCCCTTTTGAAACAGCTATACAGTGCTTTATTGCATGGATACTGTTGGGGATCTTTGCCTTTCTTTACATCTTTTGAGCAAGACACTGACTGCCCTTTGTTCCAGACTATCTTGCATATGTTTGTATAGCCAACAGTCTTGATATATAGAGATAGCATCTTCCTCAGAATAAAGGGCAGGCATGTTTAGTGTCTAATATCAAATATACATGCTCTCTAATCTCAGAATTCCTCGATTGTACAGGAAGTCAATCATTGTACAGGAAGTCAATCATTGTACAGTCAGAATATGTGAAGGTGTTATCTGCTACTTTTTGCTTTACCCGGTGGGAATTGGGGCTCATAAAACTGGTGCCAAAGATGGCATACTTTGGCTACATTCACTCTAGATAGTAAACTGTCCTTCATGTCTGACCTAGGAGTCTCAAGCCTTCTGTCAGATTCTATGAAATTGTGGCAGTGTTTTGACTTGCAGATAGGGTTAAATCTCAGACATGTCACAGTTTTTGACAAATGTGTCATAATTTATTTAACCACTACCCTATATATGGACATTTAGGTACCACAGTTTAATGGCTGCTGATAGAGGACATGAGACCCATAGATTAGAGACAAAGGACTTTATTATGTGTATATATGTATGTGTATATATATACATCAATATTCAAGAATAATAAATCACTATTGTTTTAATTTGCATTTCTCTATTAATGAGTTTGAACATATTTATATAATTGGGAGATATATATATTTTTTGGTGAATTATGTTTATTCACCAAATTATGTTTATGCATTTTCCATTTTTCTATTTTTTCCCTTTATCAAGTTTTAAAAGATCTTCATATACTGGGAATATTAGTTTGTGTCCATGTGGCATGTGTTGTAAATATTTTTACCCAATCAGTTGTCTTTTAACTTTGGTTGTTTAAATTTTTCTCATTTCTATTTTTTGTGAGTACATAGTAGATGAATGTATTTATGAGGTAAATGAGATGTTTTGGTACAGGCATACAATGTGTCTTTTAACTTTGTTTATAGAGTTTTGCCATGCATTTTTACATTTTTATGTAGTCAAATTGATCAGTCCTTTATTTTCTTGCCTCTGGATTTTGAGAGCTAAGTTAGAAATCCCTTTTGCACACCAAGATTATAAAGGAATTTGTCCATATTTTCTTCTAATACTTGTATGGTTAATTTTTTTGTGTTTAGATTCTGTTTTAGTCAGAGTTCTCAGAAAGGCAGACTGATAGGATATAGTCAGATAAACAGATACATATGAGAAGGGATTTATCAGAGAAATTGGCTCATTTGATTATGGAGGCTGAGAAGTCCATAGCATGTCATCTGCAAGCTGGAGAATCAGGGAAGCCAGTAGTATGTCTCAGTCCCTGTTCAAAGGCATTGGAACCAGGGAAGCCACTGGTGTAATTCTGAGTCTGACGCCAAAGGCCTGAGAACCCTGGTGCAAGTCCCAGAGTCTGTAAGTCAGAGAATCTAGAGTTGACATGTCCAACAGCAGGAAGAGTAGCATCCTGGCTCTGGAAGAGAGAGTGAGAAGTGCCCCTTCTCCTCCTTTTTTTTCCATCTGGGTCCACATCTGCTTGGATGGCTCCTGTCCACACTGAGGCTAGATTTTCCCCCATTCAGTCCACTGGCACAAATGCCAATCTCCTTCAGAAATACCCTCACGGACACACATCTAGAGCAGACCAATATTTCTGTCAAGTGCCAGATCACCTGGGCTTCCCTTCCCACAGGAGAGAGATGAGTTCAGTGCCTACTGAAGCACTGAGAATAATGAATGCTTTACCAGCTATCTAAAAATCCTTTAATCTAGTCAAATTGACACTAGAAAGTGATCATCGCAAATCCCTAATCCATTTGGAGTTTGTTCTTATGTACATTGTGAGATGTGGGCCTAATTTTATCTTTTTCAAAATGGCTACAGATTGTCCCAGCACCATTTATTTGAAAGTTAATCTTTGCCCCAGCAATTTGAGATAACGTCTTTATCATATTCTACATTTCATTGTGTATGTGGGACTGATCTTTTACTTTCTATTTTATTTCACTAATCTATTTTTTCTATTCATACACTAGTACTATGTCTTCCAGTTTTCCTAGTGCAATTGTTAAACATGATTGAGATCATAAGGTATAAGCAATTTTGTATACTGCTTTCTCACTTCACATTATAGCAGAAATATTCTGTAACGTATTGAAATCATTTTAAGAAGTTACATAATATTCTGTGTTATGTTTATAATTTAATTTACTTTAACATTTCTCATTTTTGGACATTTGGATTGCTTCAATTTTTTTTCTGTTATAAATTGTACAGTAATAAAGAGATACTTGCTTTTTTTATTAAACTGTTTATTTTGTGATAATTATAGATTCACAGGCAGTTATAAGGAATAATACAAGGAGATCTTGTGTGCCTTTTGCCCATTGTCTCCAAATATAATAGCTTGCAGGACTACAGCACAGTATCACAACCAGGATACCGATATAATCAAGATACTGTACATTTCCATGACCACAAGGATCCCTCATGTTTTCTTTTTATTACCACACACATCTCCTTTCCACTTCCACCCTCACCCCATATATACCCTCCTTAATCCCTGGATTCCATTTATATAATGACATCACTTTAAGAATTAATTATACAGTAGGTAATATTTTCTGATTGGCTTTTTCCACATAGCATAATTATCTGGAGATTCATCGAAATGTCATATGCATCAATAGTTTGTACTTTTATGTTGCTGAGCAATATCCCATGAAACAGATTTACCATAGTTAATTTAGCCATTTATCACTGAAGTATATTTAGATTATTTCCATTTTGGGGCTATTTCAAATAAAGCTGATAGGAACATTTGGGCACAGGAATTTTTGTCAGCATAAGTTTTCATTGATCTTCAACATATGCCCAAGAGTACAATTGCAAGTTATAAGGTAGTTTCTGTTTTTTTAAGAAATCATAAAGTGTTTCCTCTAATTTTATTTCCTGGAAGAGATTGTACAGATATTATAGAATTAGTATTATTTCAGAATTGGCATAGATTTCTCCAGTGAAACAATGTGGGTCTGGAGATTTCTTTACTGAGAGTTTTTAAATTACGTGTTTAATTTCTTTAAGAGTTTCAGGGCTATTAAAATTACCCGTCTCATATGAGGTGAATTGTTGTAGTTTGTACTTCTCAAAGAATTGGTCCATTTCATCTAAGTTGTCAAATTTATATGAGAAGTTGTTCATAGTATTCCTTTATTATCCTTTTGATGTCTGCAGAGTCTCTAGTGATATTCATTCCTTATATTGGTAATTTGTGTCTTTTGTCCCTTTTTTCTTTGATATTTCTAGAAGTATGTCAATTTTATAGATTTTTAAATAGCTTGTTGCTTCATTTATTTTCTTTATTGTTTTTCTGTTTTAATCTTCATTGATTTATGCTTTTACATTTACTGCTCTCTTGCTTAATTTGGGTTTATTTTGCTCTTCTTTTTCTAGGTTATTGAGGTGGGAGCTTAGGTTGATATGAGGCATTTCTTCTTTTCTAATCTAAGCATTTAGAGATGTAAATTTACCTCTCAGCCCTGCTTCAGCTGTCTCATACATTTTGATGTGTTCTGTTTTCATTTTCATGAAGTTCATTTTTTTAATTGCCATGAGATTTGCTCTTTGACACATAAGAGAATTTTGTCTAGTCCAAATGTTTAAAAAATTTTATTTTTATGTTATTTATGTGAAACTTAATTCCATTATGATCACAGAACACACTCTGTGTGGTTTTAATTCTTTAAAATGTATTGAAGTTTGTTTTATGGTCCAGGATAATTCTATGTTGGTATATGTTCTATAGGCATTTGAAAATAATGTGTATTCTACTATCATAGGTTAAAGTATTCTATAAATGCAAATTATATCCTATTGATTGATGGTATTATTGAGTTCTATATCTTTGCTGATTTTCTGTCTACTTGTTCTCTCTATTGTTGAGAGAAGAGTCTGAAAGTCTCCAACTATATTTGAGGCTTTGTCTATTTATCTTTCCAGTTCTCCCTGTTTATGTTTTACATGTTTTTTACTTATATTTAATGCACACATATTTAGGATTGCTTAGTCTTCTTGGTAGAGAAACTATTTTATCATTACATAATAATTGTTTGATGTTAATATAGTCAATTAATCAATATAGTCCTGTTTATTGAAGTTTATTCATAGTTTATTCAAGTTTATTGAAGTTTATATGATATACATTTTTCATCCTTTGACTTTCAATCCACCTATGTCATTATATTTCAAGTGGTATTTGTATAGACAGCATATGATTTCTTAATCCACTCAGCCAATCTCTGTCTTTTAATTGATATATTTAGACCATTTACATTTAATGTGATGATTGATATGTCAAGACTTAAGTTTTCCATTTTATTTTTTGTGTTTTACTTTTTTCTATTTTTTGTTTCTTTCTGTTTTCTTTTTCCTGCCTTTCTGTGGGTTACTTGAACATTTTTTAGAATTCCATTTGATTTATATATAGTGTTTGTTGGTACATCTCTTTGTATAGCTTTGTCAGTGGTATGACACTATATATATACAGTTTATATATATATATAATTATATATATAATTATAAATATACATATATATATAAATTATCACAGTCTACTGGTGCTGACAATTTATCAGTTCAAATGAAGTTTAGGAATCTTACCTCTCATGATATCCCTTTACTGCCACTATTTATAGCATAATTGATTTAAATACTTTCTTCCTATATATTTAGAATTATATCAATGTTATAATTTTTGCTTCAATTGTCAACCATAATCCAGAAAACCCCAAAGGAGAAAGTTTACTGTATTTGCCCATATTTTTCTTCTTTCCATTGTTCTTTCTTCATTTCCAACACTCCATAATGCCTTCTTTCATCATTCTCTTTCTTCTTAGAGAGCTTCTCTTCTCTAGGTATTCTGGTAATGAATTCTCTGTTTTCTTTATTTGAAAATGTCTTGATTTTCCTTTTATTCTTGCAGAATATATTCATTGAATATAGAATTCTGAGAAGACAAGTCTTTTCTACTTGTGCTTGATAAAAATATAGTGCCACTTCCTCTGGTCTTCATGTTTTCCAATAAGAAATCTGGTGTCTTTCAAATACTTTTTCCCACTTAAGTAAGGTGTCATTTTTCTGTAACTGCTTTCAAGATTTTTCCTTTGTTTTCATTTTCAGAAATTTGATTATGATGTGTATTGGTGTAGACTTCTTTGGATTTATCCTATTTTAGGGTCACTCAGCTTCTTGAAATTTCAGCCATTATTTCTCAGAATGTATTTCCAGTTTCAACTTTTTTTCTCTTTCCACAACTCTAAAAATACAAATATCAGATGTTTCAGTGTAACCTTGCAGGTCTTTGGGGCACTGTTCGTTTTTTAAGCTATTTTCACGCTGTTGGTGGGATTAAATTATTTATACTGTTCTATCACCAAATTCACTGATTCCTTCCTTTGTAGCTTCCATTCTTCTATTGAGACTGTCCATTGAGATTTTTGTTTTGGTTATATTTTTTCCTTTCTAAATTTTTCATTTAGTTCTTCTTAGTATTTTCTGGGTTTTTTTTTTTCCTGAAACTCTATTTCATTATTGATACTTTGTATTTTTTCATTTGTTTTAAGTTTATTCATAATTATTGTTGAAGTATTTTTACTATGGAAACTTTAAAGACTTTGTTAAATAACTCTAACATCTCTATTACCTTGGCAGTGGTATCTATTCATTGTCCTTTTATCAAGTTCAGATTTTCCTAGTTCTTGGTATGATAATTGACTCTTCTGTTGAAGCTTGGGATATCTTGTATCTTGTATATTATGAACCTTTGGATCTTACTTAAAACTTCTCTTTTAGCTAGATTTCTTTGGCACTGCTCTGGCAGGGGAAAAGACAGATTTCACCTTGTTACTGCCAGGTTAGAAGTCTAGGTACCCCACTCAGCGTTTTTCATTACCTCTGGGTAGAACTGAGAGTTCTTGTTTCCCACTAGGCCTCTCTTGACATGACCCCGGCTGGGAGCAATAAAGAGTCCTTATTACTGCTCCCCATGTAGACTCCACTGACACCACAAGGGGGTAGCCTTGTTAGCACTGGGTAATGATAACAGTCCTAATTCTCTATTGCATCTCTATGATACCACCCTAGTTGGAAATGGAAAGGGTACTTTGTGAGTGTCAAGTAGAAGTGGAATTCCTGACTCTACATGTGGTCTCCAGTGACATCATAAGATGAGGAAAGGGGAGTTGGTTACCAGCCCAGATTCTTACTTCATCTTCTCTGTATTCACCATGGTAGGGGGTGAGAGGGGAAGGTGGAATGCCTTCCTGACAAGGGGTGGAAATTTAGGCTTCCCATGTAGCCTTTCCTGACATAGGTGAGGTTGGGACCACAGTTTTTTCTGTGGTGTTTGGCTTGAGTGAAACTATACCTAAATTTTTCTGTCTTGGTAGGCTGACCCTTTTTAGTCCTTTAGCTTATAAGAGTAGGCTTTTGTTAGGATTTTGGGGTCCGTGCCTGTTGGTCTTTCTAGTTGGTGTCTTCAGTTCCAAGTCTGAGATACGTAGAGCAAAAACAGAACCCACAGAACACATCACCATGACATTCTGGAGTCCAGAGGTCCCTAGAAAGTCTGCCTTCTTCCTTTACCTGTAAGGGTCTTCTTGGTTTTATATATAATGTCCATGATTTTTCACTGTACTTAGCAAGAGGAATAGGAAAAAGTGCATCTACTCCATTTTCCCAAAAGCCTAATTTTTTTTTTTCTTTTTTTGAGACAGAGTTTCGCTCTTGTTACCCAGGCTGGGGTGCTATGATGTGATCTCGGCTCACCACAACCTCCACCTCCTGGGTTCAAGCAATTCTCCTGCCTCAGCCTCCCAAGTAGCTGGGACTACAGGTGTGCGCAACCATGCCCAGCTAATTTTTGTATTTTTAAGTAGAGACGGAGTTTCACCTTGTTGACCAGTATGGTCTTGATCTCTTGACCTCGTGATCCACCCGCCTTGGCCTCCCAAAGTGCTGGGATTATAGGCGTGAGCCACTGCGCCCGGCTTTGTTTTTAAAATTTACTATTTCTATAGGATAAATCCCATAAGATGCAATTATTGGAGCAAAGTATAATATTATCTCAAAGGCTCTTAGTACATATTTTCAAACTGGTTTTCAAAAATGTGTACCAATTATTATTAGGTTTACATGTGATATGGAATGTTTTTTATTATACCATGTTTCTCTAGTATTCTCTATTACTGTTTGTTAAGTCTTCCCTAATTTTATAAGCAAATGTAGAACTTCATATTTGTTTTAAAGTATAATTTTTTGGTAATCAGTAATAGTTAACATTTGTTTCATTCAAATTTTAATAGCCACTTCTAATTTTACTCACAATTTTTTACTCACACTTTACCTTTTTGTTATATTTATCTTTTATGATTTCTTTATATATTTAAATATTAACTTTTATGTATATATTTGTTGCACTTGGTATCAAACCTTCATTTCTCTATATTGTGTATTTTGGTGTACATACATCTAACATTTTTATCTAGTTAAATCTACTGATATTTTTGTATGTGATTATTTTTGACAACTGTAAGGTTAGAAAATATATCCCAACACAGAAATTCAATAAATATTTCGTTTTGTTTCTTTTTTATCACATGTATAAATTATTAACATATTTATTTTGGTACAAGCTATGAGATAATATACAAAGGATGATTTCTTTATTTTATATATGGCTCAGTAATTGTTCTAAACCCATTTGCTACTTCTCTTCACAACATTTTCTAGAAATCTTCATGTGATCTCAGCTAAGAACCTATCATAGGACATTGAATTCTCAGTTGACATGCAATATTCTGAAATCTTGGGGCTGACAGAGAAGTCAACATCATTTGACTGATAACCAGAGAACATGGAGGTGATGTGGTTTCTTCATACTTTGAGGGAATGAAACAATTAAAATGACAAGTGAGTCCTCCAGGGTTCAATCAATATCAGCAGCAAGCACATGCTGCAGAAAGCCTTCTTAGAGGGCCCTGAGGAAACCTTTACCACCTAATCAAGGGGAGGGGTCTGACATTCTGGGGGAATTTCATGCATCTGCTGGGATCCAATAGAGGTCCAAACTGATGAAAATATCAAAACAATCTTGTGATAAAATATAGGAAAGGATGACTTCAAGATCATAGCCCACCACCACCAAAAACATGACCTATTTGAGACTATGTCAGTTTGCTGCAGAGTTCATTCTACATAGCAAAATTTAAGCTATACGAAGCCTACACCATCAGATTTCTGCTACGTGAACAGGATGGTGAAATGTATCTGCTTCATGCTAGATGGCTTAAGCCACAAGAGTGAAGAACTAAGATGCATTTTAAACGACATAAGCCGTGCTACAGAAAAAGCCAGCTGTTTCTGGAACTAAAAAGAAATGTAGAGTCTATAACTGTGTGATTTCTACATGCAGACAATTCCTTCGTCTTGTCTCTCTTTTTCTGGGTTCTTTATGCCTGCCATATATCAGTTATGCCCCTTGAGTTCTTGCCTTCCTTCTTTCAGACCACCCTTCCAGAACTGGCATCCCTTCTCTCTGGCAACAATTCAAACTTCCTTCCCTCCTGCCTGTTGGCCAACATGCTAACTCTAGTCTCAAGATGTTCCTTACTAGCTCTTGGAAACTGGCATTTTTGAGAATTCATATAGGGGGATACAATGAGATAAAACTTAACATGTATTCACAACTTTCCCCTTTACCTACTTAGCTTTTTCTCCCAGCCTCAGTCTCTGAACGGAAAGAGCCAAAGCTGCTTAGAAGGGTTATCACAAGAAAATCAATCAGGAGAATAATTGTAATTGCAGGAGAGTGATGTGCATAGAAGGGGGAGAGGGAGAACTAAATAAACAAGGTAGCATTATGAGGATTGGCAAGATGGATAATCTGGAACATAGAAGAGTAAGAGACTGAGTTTGGGGGGTTAGAAAATAATATAGAACAAAACATTTCATAGAAATTTCCAAGAGCATTCTTAGTGTTTAAGAGAGACATTAAATAAACATCAAAATGTACCTCTAGGTCTTGAGCTTGAAAATGCAAAACTATTCCGGGCCAGAGCTGCAAAGCTACACTACTAGGATCACACTTTATAAACATTTCATATTTATTAAACCAATCATGCCTCTACAGCTTGGGTGTCTTGTGGAAGAAAAGGGAGATGGTGACATTGTATCTCTTAGAACAGAGTATCAGAGAGGCCTACATGCCAACCCTATGAAACCAATAATACCTTGAAACCAAGGAATTTGTCTGATTCCTAATTAAATTGCCAGTCCCTAGTACTGAATCTCAATCCCTGGTACATAGTGGGTGTTTTATAAATGTTAGTGAATATATGACATACAAATGTCATGTGCTAGTTCCAGGCTACATTTATCTGAATGGTTTCTGAAAATCAGATCAGTCCATTCTTTCTGGATGATAACATCTCAACTCTACCAAGATAGTCTTTCTGGGAGAAACCTACAACACAGGGTTGCAAAGGCTACAGTTCAACCACTGAAGTTCAAACTGGACTAGACCATCATAATCATTCCTTATTCCCAAAGAAGAGATGAAAGTGGATCAGCAGATAGGAGCAAATACAGAGATTTGAGAATAAAGCACGTTAAGACTTTAAATAACAGATTTATAATAATTCTAACAAAACAGCCTTCAAAATTGCCTAGGAAACTTTGCAATGTCAAAGATTAGATAGATGAAAGTCTGGCCTATGGGGGTGGAACTGAATATAGTCAAAATGCTAAAGGATGAAGCCAGGGTTAACTAATGCAGCTTATATTTCTGTAAATGAGATGTATTTTTATACACACCCAGAAGGAAAGTTTGTGTGTATTGGCTTAAGATAATTTTCCAGTTCACTGTAGATATGATAATAAATAAAGCACTGTTCTTTGCTAAGAGGAGTTAGAGCATTATTTACACATAATTCAGTAAATACAGGCTGAAAAAAAATTGGTGCTAGAAAATTAAGGCCCCTCACCTATACAAAAGGCTTTTATTCTTTATACCTCCTTGTTCTAGGGTAAGACTAGTTTTGCTGAACCATTATAGGCAAGCTAAAGAGAGAGGGAAGGGAAAGGAAAAAGAAAGGAGGGGAGGGAAGAGAGGGGAAAAGACAAAGGAGGGAAAGAGAGAACAAGGAGAGGAGGAAGGAGAGGAGGAAGGATAAGAGACATCTATTTCTGGAAATACTGTAAGTTAGATACCCTGAATAACTACTACTGACAGAAGCAACTAAAACAATGGATAAGAAACGTATAGAAATACATTTTTAGACACATTGCTGAACTGGCACAAAAGGATTCACAGATTCCAATAGTTGAAATGAAACCCAAATCCTGGGGGAAAAAAAAAATAAGCACCACAATGAGATTTTCCTTAATGGCTTCCCTTGGACCCTAAAGACTCTATGTTTCTGTGTATCAGCAACAGGAGTTCTGGGTTTGGGGAACAGAGGATAAAATCCCAAGCCCTCCTCCTCGGAGAGAGGATCAATGAGAAATAACACCTGCTACACAGAAGAGGATAGTGAGGATTATAAATCCTCTAAATATTGGCACTAGATAGAGGTGAAGAAATATTACCTGATAATTTGTAACAACAAGCCAGTCCTCACGCCGTTTTGGTCCATATTCATGTTATTTGAAAAATCTCACTCAGATAATACAATTTAAAGTGACCCCAGATTAGTAGACACTTCAGGTCCTTGGGTAGATAAACTATAATCCTATCTGGAAGAATGCAATTTCAACCCAAGCCTAAAAGAATTCTTACAGAAAAATGCCCATCAATGATAGACTGGACAAGGAAAATGTGGCACATATACACCATGGAATACTATGCAGCCATAAAAAATGATAAGTTCGTGTCCTTTGTAGGGACATGGATGAATCTGGAAACCACCTTCCTCAGCAAACTGACACAAGAACAGAAAATCAAACACCACATGTTCTCACTCATAGGTGGGTATTGAACAATGAGAACACATGGACACAGGGAGGGAAACATCACACACTGGGGTCTGTTGGGAGGAAATAGGGGAGGGACAGTGAGGGGTGGGGAGTTGGGGAGAGAGAGCATGGGGAGAAATGCCAAATAAAGGTAACGGGGGGATGGAGGCAGCAAACCGCATTGCCATGTATGTACCTATGCAACAATCCTGCATGATCTGCACATGTACCCCACAACCTAAAGTACAACAACAAAAAAATAAAATAAAATATTACATATATTGAGTTACCATACAGTGGAAACTCAGTGATTCCACTCCTAGGTTTATACTCAAGAGAAGTGAAAACATATGCCCACACAAAACCTGTACACAAATGATCATAGCAGCAATGTGTATATAATAGCCAGAAATGGGAAGAACGCAAATGTCCACCACTTATGAATGGATAAACAGGTACGATACACACATGCAATAGAAGATTATTCCATAATAAAAAGGGATAAAGGTCTGATTCATACTACAGCATGGATAACTTGGGAACATTATGCTAAGAGAAAAATTCCAGACACAAAGAGCCACATATTATATGATTTCGTTTAAATAAAATGTTCAGAATGGAAAAATATATGTGGACAGAAAAGAGATTAGTGGTTGCTGGGGCATTAGGGAAGGAAAGAATGAAAGTTACTGCTAATGAATAAAGAGTTTATTTTGTGGTGATGAAATGTTCTAAAGTTAGATATAGGGATTTTTTCACAATTTCGTGAATATACCAAAATCCACTGAATTGTAGACCTTAAGAGTGTGACATTCATAGTATTTAAATTATATCTCAATAAAGTTGTTATTTTAAAAAAGAAGATATCCACAGCTTTGACACACAGTAAGTGCTCAGTAGCTACTGTTATTTTTACTCTTTTTAGCAGTCCATATGTCTTCTAGCATCCCTAAATTATTTTGACCAATAGGGGTATTTTTTTCAATTAAGAAAGGGAAAAAAAACATAGTTTCAAATATTCATGTGCAAGAAACAGCATGGAAAGCTTGAGAGGAGGGCAGAAGAAGACCTTTGCTAGGTGAGATGAAGAGACAGCCATGTTCTGGTATTGGAATTTGGGAGGACCCTTAGGTATGGTAAGCTCTATAGTTACTTGAAGACTCTCAGGACTGCCTCGTGGGCACAAAGAACAGGTGACTGCCTTCACAGTAATTAAGCCAGCAATAAATTAAATTAGCTAGCATTCACCTTCCAGCTAGGTGCCAATCATGATCTATGTATTATCCCCATTTAATCCTCACCACTTACCTATAATTTTTATTCTAGTCTTATCCTCATTTCACAGATGAGGAAACAAAGGTAGAGAGCAGTCATTTCCAGAACCAAGGCCTTTCACCATTGTCATGCCTCCTCTGACACAATCTTGGGAACTAAGAAATTCTTCCCATATTTATTTAATCATCATCATAGATAAACACATATAGGCTTACTGGACTTGAGGCAGTGGTCTAAATGTTACATATTAGTATATTCATGTATTTAATTCTCACAACACTCAGATGCAGCTAGTATTATTATTCTTATTTTCAAATAAGACACAGGATGCACAGAGAGGGTAGATGACATGCCCATGGCCACACAGTAAGTAAGTGACAGGGTTCTTATTTGAATCTATATAGTCTGACTAGTAGGGTCTGCCCTCTTAATCACTCTAACGTATTACTTCTCTAGCTGATGCATATAGCACTGGCTACATAAGAAAACTTTTTCTAAGCCTTCCATATTTTGTTTTAAATCTTCAGAACAAAACTAGGAAATAGGCATTATTATAAAAAATGTATTTTAGAGTAGCATAAAAATAAGTATAGAGGGTTAAGTATTCTGCACAAGTTTACTCAATGAAAAAATTTCAAAGCCAAGACAATTTGATTTATACCAAAGAGATTTGGCACAGGAGACCAGACTTTTAACCACTACTCCATACTCTCTCAGCAGAGAATGAAATTCCTAGAACTAGAGACAATGTCTATCATCATGCAGAGGTAAAGCTAAAAATGAAATAGTTTTCTTTGTTGTTTTCTTGATTTTGTTTGTTTTTGTTTTGAGATGCAGTGTTACTCTCATTGTCCAGGCTGGAGTGCAACAGTGCGATCTCCGCTCACCACAACCTCCATCTCCCAGGTGCAAGCAATTCTCCTGCCTCAGCCTCCCAAGTAGCTGGGATTACAGGCATGTGCCACCACACCCAGCTAATTTTGTTTTTTCAGTAGAGATGGGGTTTCTCCATGTTGGTCAGGCTGGTCTTGAACTCCTGAACTCAGGTGCTCTGCCAGCCTCGGCCTCCCAAAGTGCTGGTATTACAGGTGTGAGCCACTGCACCCAGCCTCAAAATGTTTAAATGAAACAAACTAAAACAAACAAGCAAATAACTTCTCCCCTTCCCCTGTCAGGATCAGGGATCATTGGATGTCAGAGAATCCTGGAATTGGGTGGGGAGAATATTTGCTTCCCCAAACATCAAGCTTTGATTGTATCCTGAGATTTTCTGTAGGATATATGCAACCTGTATTTAAAACACTGACTGGCCAAGTTGAAACAAAAATTGGGCTGAGTGCAGTTCTTCCCCACTACCATGTTCCCATACTTTCTAAAGTTAAATGATGTGAGTCATGTCCATTACCAGCTGCAGGTTCCTAAGCTCTCCAGCCCTGCACCCCTACAGACCTGTACTGCTTAGATAATAGCCTATGAAAACTTCCCCTCTGCTTCTCAAAAAACACCTGTCCAAAGCAGAGGGGGCATAAGTTCCACCTCCTTGCTTTGACACTCAGAAGCAGCCATTTTTCTTCTTTTGTAAAGTTGAGAAAGCAATCTACTTATTGATATTATTCTCTTATGCAATAATCCAGCTTGATGCATGCCCAAGCCTAGAGCCTCTTCCTGACCTCGCCTCACTTCCGCCAATACTGGGGCTGTTTCTTGTACCTCCACTCTCAAAGCTGAATGTGACTGGAAGAAATATATAACATAGAGCATATTGGGGTCATTTTTTAGCATTATAGCTACAAGTTTGATTGGAGAGAAAACTGACACTATTGGTTAAAATGAAGTCTTTGTATTATCTATGAATATCATCCAGGGCTTTGAAGAACAGTCATTTTGCAACTTGCCAGTTTGCATCCATTTGAAATAAATTACAGATGGTACATTTGTCCTCATGAGTTGTCAGTTATATTCACGTTCATATATGTCCTAAAAATAAATATATAGTCTCAGAGCCACACATATTCCCAGCAAGTGACACAGATTTACACACCAACATCAGCAACTTTGTAAGGAAGCTTTATCCTTCTCATCATTCTTTTTTCTTAGTGCCAGCAGATTCACAAGTAGCAGTCAGCAGCAGCACTATCAAAATGTATTTTTAAGCCCATTGTGTTGTTTTGACAAACTAAATGATTAATTAACAGCAATCTAGCAAACACATCTCTACTTACAGCTCAGAGTGAGAGAAACACAGAGATCGCCATAACCATTCTATAGTCACCATTTACTGCGGAAGAATACTGCCTAATTAATTATAATTGATCACAAAGATTAGATTCAAATTCCACTAGCAGGGCAGAAGAAGCCCAAACAGAGGAAATAAATCAGAAAACTATTCTCTGAATCCATAATGAACTAACAAGCTTTGGAGATAAACAGATTTGTTTTAATTGTAGTTTTTAAAAAAATAATTTAAGAACATTTGGAGGTCTTTGGAGACAGAATACAGAGTGGGGAAAAGGGTAAAGCCAAACTCCAGAAAGCATGGATTCAGGTGAATGCTGAAGGTCTGGTCTCTGATTCTGTATTTAAAAAATTGTAGAGTCCCACAGAGTGGGGATTAGGTACTGTTAATCATATCCTCCCTGACCCAGAGACACCTCCTCGGAAGCTGGAAGATCACACAGCTTTCCCTTCTTAGTTCTCATAGGGAATTTATACCAAAGTGATTTGGCACAGGATTTATACAAAGTGATTTGTCCACTTTTCCTACCCATCACTCATTTCCCCTCCCTCTGACTATAGGGTCTCCCCTCCTAGCCATGGGCGTGGACACAGGATCTAGACACTTCAATTCTCCACTCCCTGGCCCAAGCCAAGATGAGGACTTGAGACTCACCAAAGGCCTTCTGAAAGACTTGTAAAACTAGATCTGAAAGAAACTTCATTCCATATCCAGCCCGCTTTGTTCTTTGCCTGGGTGGTTGCAAAGAAGTAAACTCTATGACTGATGCAGAAAGAAGAGATGGAGAGTGTAGTCCTAGCTTCAGTCAGCAGGTCCTCAGCACTGTCCTGGTTTCTGAGAGTTCATGAAATTTGTCTTTCCAGAGATTTATTTTTACTTTAGGTAGTTCAAGTTAGGTTCTAAAAAGATAGTCCTAACATTCTGCCATGTAAACTAACTAAGTCTAGAAACTCTTCAACAAAGAAGTGTCCATTATAAAAATAGTCAGATACAGGATTAAGGGAACTCTGGATCAGAGGGAAGCCTTTTACAAATTCTTAGCTTGGCTGCTGGAATCTCAAAGGCTACGCTGAAACTGCGGGTCTTAGGGTTAGGACTGGGTGGTGGAGAGATCATGGGTTTTGTAGTGATAAAGATCTGGCTACATGTTGTGACTCCTTGATCTCAACCAACTGTATTAACCTTTCTGAACAATAAATTCCCATTTTATAAAATTTGGATAATAATCCTTCATTGGAGTTGGTGAAAATTGAATGAGATATGCATGAAAAGTTAACAGATAACAGTACCTGAAACAATGCATATGGATTCCCAGCTTACATATGGCATCACAACTCTGCCATTACCGTTGCTCTCCTTCTCCTGATAACTGAGCACTGTGGTACACAAACCCTCTGTCTCCTGGCACAGGAGAAGATGGCAAATGAGTAATTAGGAGCTAAAATCCTGTCCCCTTTATAAAATATTAAAATCTGATTTTAGCTTAGAGCTTGTTAGATGTAATAGATATATAAGAAATAGTCATGCATTTATTAATATAGTTGGTTGTATTAGTAATGACCTCACTAATTTTAAACAACTTGGGAGAAGGCCAGCCCAATTATGGGATACTTTTTTTAAAAATACACTTTAATTGCTTTCAAACATATTCAGTAACTAAAATAATTGTGAAAAAAATTGCCTGAGAGAATCTATTATGTGATGCAGTGACAAAAATGATTTATAATTAGTACATCAAAAGTTAGTATATAAAATATCAGGTTAATTATCATCATCTATGGTGGAACAAAAAGGGTCTTGCTGTCATTTCAGAAAAGCTGGCTTCTCCACATCCTTGTCTATGAAATAGGAATGAAAATGCCTAAAACATGGCATTACTATGCGGTTTAGAATTAAATGAGTGAGAACAAAGTTACGAACTCTGTAAGGCAGAGTTTATATATATCTAGCTCATGATGGTATCCCACAAGAGTGCCTGACACCTGGCAATCTCTTAATAAATACATAAATAGATGAGAAAGTTTGCAAGTACATAATACAAGGCTTAGCCTGTAAAGTATCAGGACTTGGTGTTTCAGGAAGTACCTCTGTGACTCTACCCTTTGGGTGATCTTCCACCCAAAGGTCCTTTGAATATATGGAACCTTTGGGGTCTTGCTCCTACACTGGCTACCTTTACTAGGGATCACTCACTGGAGTGTGTATCTAGCAGCCTTGCTTATACCCCATGAACTAGTCATTTTGGCCACATTTTTTTGGACCAGAGATGGACATTTGATCCAGTAAGTTTTCATTCAATTTTTCCAACTCAGAATTTGAAATTGAGGCTAAGAGAGTCTATTTCTTTCCAGGTCAGTTGCCAGAAGAGTAATATATAAACTGAGGAGCTGTGACAAACCATATGCCATCATGTGGACCACAGAAGCAGGTCTGAGAGGAAAACAAAGAGGCTTTTGGAAAGAGAAAATATTCCTAGTTCAAGGTCCTAGTTAAAGTCTAACTGCTTCCCTGTCCTTGGGATTTATACAATGTTCTCCATATCCTTATGATAAATTATCCCTTTGTACTAGCTCAGGATATAAGCAAAATAACTTCAGGACAACAGGGAAGGGATAAGGAATCAGTTTTTTTAGAAAGGCAAATAAATCAATAATGGGTAAATAATCTGCCTGAGATACATTTTTTTTTTTTTTAGTCTATGGTGGTGGGCCAAAGGTGAGCTCATGTTAATGGCAGATTTACTTATGTGCTGATGGTATTTGTATGAATGACTCAGAACTTTTTAGGATCAGCTGACTGTTGTGTAACACTTTCATTTACATTACCTGATGTTTTCATTTTTTTTGTAATGTTACAACTCCTAACAATTATTTTCTTTACTACTGAACAGAAGAGGTCACTGAGCCTAGGAAAGAAAAAGTGACTTATCCAAGATTTTATAGTCAGCAAGAAACACAACCCAACCCCAGCCTTTCTGTCTACAAGTGCCATGCTGTTTCCAAACCAGGCTCAAGAATGGGAGGAAAACTGCCTGGGTATTTTGGATTTGAAGGCAGTAGATCTCACCATTTTAGAGCAGGAAAACTTTTTTGCAGGCAAAAGATTTTAAACATCTTTTCTTCAGAATAGGCATACTGTTTTTTGTTTTTTTCTTTTTAGAGACAGGATCTCACTATGTTGTTGCCTTGGCTGGACTCAAATTCCTGGGCTCAAGTGATGCTCCTGCCTCAGGCCCCGTGAGTAGCTGGGACTACAGGCACGCCCCACTGTACCTATCTCAAGAATAGGCATACCTGTTATATTCACTACTGAGAAAAAAAATTGAGATGAGAAAAATTAGGAAATATCAATAGTGTTTTAAAAATAAATTTGTGTGTTATTAACCAATACAGCAAATTGAAAAGTTTAGGTGCTTATATATGTTGGGAGGAAGGAGTTAAGACACAGAGGAAAAAAAAGCACATAATTGAGCAGTCACTCTATTTTTAATTTATTCTAAATATGGTGGCTGGTGTACTTAAGGATTTCTAATGTTTAACATTAAACGAAGAAGTCCCCTGGAACCTTAGCCCTCAAGATGGAAACTACTCCAATGAGGACAATCAACTGTTTCTAATTTCAGACATTCCTGAAGAGGTTTAGACTCTTCAAAAATGGCTTCATTTAGTAACAACTGTCTAGAGAGATAGCCTTGCTTTACCTATCTCATTCTTGGTTTCAAAATTTTCACGGGAGGGGAGAGGGGAAAATTTGGGTTTAGCATACCAGGGTTTCATATGGAAAACAGAAGCCACCCTAGGTACTGTAAATAGGAAGGGATTTCTTAAGTAAATTAGGAGAAAAGGTTTTTTCCTTGACCTCACTCTCTCATTCCTAATGAAAACTGTCATATTTTGAAAAACCCAGAACAACATGATTCATAGGGAAGTCATCACAAGTGGCCACAGCTGCCTGTAGCACCACATGGGTGATTCCCAGGAGGATGCCCAGAAGTACTAGCTCAACCCTATGTCTGCCAACCATTGTGTCTATGCCCCTGCCCACAGCTGCAGTCAGGGAATAAGGGCTTCCCCATTTCTACCTCTGTGAATCTCATGAGAATGCTTCTCATTGGCAGAATATGACTTGGAATTATACTGATAAGGAATGATGAGCAATGCAGTTCCAAGCTGATCTGACAACAGATAATCCAGCACAATCCACCCCCTTTCCCATTTAAACTCATAAAATACTTTCAATGACTATTTAGCTTCTAGCCTAATATGATGTGTCTACTCTTGTAGATGTACTCACCCATTCTTGGAAAGGTGGAGACTCAAAGTACCTTCAGAACTATAGCCATCCCTGGGTAGTATTAATTAACCTTCTAGCTTAGTCACAGTCCTTTGATAGTCAGTAAACTAAAAATTAAATTACAAGTTAATCACAACTAACACACTTCTGTATGGAAATGAGAAGATAAGAAGATATACATACATTTGCAAAAAACAGTGCATAGTTAACATGGTTCCCTTTTTTGCAAGCAGTTACGAGGCCATACTTAGACTTTAAACTTTGTTCTTCTACAACCCATTCTATATTTCCTTTACAATCAATCAATCAGCATCTAAGCCAATCATAGCTTTTTTTTTTCTTTTTTTTGAGATGGAGTTTCACTCTGTTGCTGAGGCTAGAGTGCAATAGCACAATCTTGGTTCACTGCAACCTCTGCCTCCAGGGTTCAAGCAATTCTCCTGCCTCAGCCTCCCGAGTAGTTGGAATTACAGGTGCCCACCACCATGCCCAGCTAAATTTTGTATTTTTAGTAGAGATGGGGTTTCTCCATGTTAGTCTGGCTGGTCTCAAACTCCTGACCTCAGGTGATCCACCTGCCTCGGCCTCCCAAAGTGCTGGGATTACAGGCATGAGCCACCGCGCCTGGCCTATCATAGCTTTTTATCTGTTGGAATAACTCAAATCTTTATTCCTGAAAGTGCCTGTAGGGGGTTGCTATAAGGCTTCCACTAACTTCCTGCATATGGAATGCATACCAATAAATCCCCTAGGCTCCTGACACAAATTCCTTAGGCTCCATCTTATCTCCCTTATACAATAGCAATCCTACTTCCCATTCATAATCAGAATCAGTCACCAGTGATACAGTAACAGTCTTCTCTATTTCTTGTTTCAGTGATATGAGAAACTTCTAAAAGGCCAAATTATCATCTCAACCTTCAGTAAGGACTAATGTAGAACCCTGGTGAAAGGGTTTCTCATTTAGCAACTGAGACTCCAGTTGTGAGGTTAGAAAGCAAAAATTGGTTTTCAAGACCCATATATTTTACAATGAGATACATGGTATCATATGTGTATTCCTAATTTTGAATGTTTACTGCATCTTGTTTCTGAGTGAACAACGAACACCATAGGATCAGTGAATCTCATGAGTATGACACTTTCCCTAACTTTCTTTTTATTTAGGCTACAAAATAAAATTCTTTGGTTAGAATAAAAATATTTTGTGTGATACCAAGACAATGAATAATGCATTCAATAAGTCTACAGATGGTGGTGCTGGCAGAAGCATTGCCAGCAAAGGCGGCAGACCCAGGTCCATATTATGCATCTATTCCAGGAAGAAAAAAAATTGCTGCCCCCTCAATGATGGAAAGAGTCCAGTGTAATCAACTTGCCACCAGGTGGCTGGCTGGTCCTCCTGGGGAATATTGCCATATTGAGAGCTCAGCTTTGGTCTCTGTTGTTGACATGTTGACATGCCAGGCACTCAGCAGTGGCAGCAGATCAGCCTTGGTGAGAAGAACTCCATGTTGTTGAGCTCATGAATAACATTCATTCCTATTAACATGGCCACTTTGTTGATAAGCAGATTATGGAGTGGCTGGATAAGGAAGCTAAAACCATCCCCAGAGTAAGTTGTCTAGTCTCTGATTACTGACAGTCTTCTCTACAGCAGATGCCCTTTGGTAAGCAGTCCCTGGGGTAACAATTATCCGTCAATCTACACCCATTCCAAAAGGTCCATCTACACACCTCTTTCCCAGAGCTCGCTGTCCCCATACCTCCAATATGAAACTTACAAAGTCCCCTGACCATCCAGCCAAAGTATTTGCCACTTCCCAATATAGATCTATACTTCTGGCTACCTCTTAAAGTTCTTCCCATAGGTAGGTAGGTGGTATTCTCTTCCCTACTGTCCTCTAGAGCTACCTCTGCAATGCAGCAGCAATTCATTCCTGTCTAGTACTAGAACATCAAGTAGAATCATCTATAAATCAGAAGACCCAGTTTTTTTTCTTCTCTAGTCAAATGATCATAAATAGCTTCTCATGATGCCACGGGTGTGAAAGCAGGGGGAGGCAGGAATACAGAAGTAGATGCCATTAAAGTCTAAACCACTTGCTCAAGAAACTTCTTCCCCCAAAAATTATTCAAACACAATCTCATATATACCATTTCCACATGATTATAAAATGCTGCTGCACATGTTCACTTTATGGTTTGGTTAAATAAATAATACTCAGTAAATGGTGGGTAGTTTAGGTTGCGTGACCATGTATTGTTCACTAGTCAGGGATTAGTCTCTACCAGGCCTGTTAGTAAGCTTAGAGCTGCTTTAAGCAGGGTATGACTTTATAACCATAGAGGTGTACACCAGGATTCTTTAATCAGCACTTTCTTGGATTAAAGAAAACATTCCTGTATGTCACAAACATTTTGCTACATCTTATTTTATAAGGTTCGAATCACAGAGTACCTTGCTGTACATGCTATAAAGCCTTCTCATGCTCTGGGATCTACCAAAAACTGACAGCCTTATGGATTATTAGATAAATAAGTCAAAACATCACATTGAATTATAGTATTTAAAGAAGTTAACCAGTGTTGTACTTCCAAGTGATCAGGGATCCAAAATTCAGTAACTTTACTAACACTTTAGAGAGGATAATTCAACACCCCAGACCACTGAACTCGTATAAACTGCTCTAAGGTAATGAGTCTACACTTTTTGTGGGAGAAAGTTCTACCCTCTTACACACATGTGCTGATGAAGGCATCTAGAATATTTTTTGCTCACTGGGAAAATTGCCAAAATATTATTTCCAAAAAGGTATCATCAGTTCAGAACTAAAGTCTAGCAGTTACAAAAGTGTTCTTTCACTTTCCAAGAGTGTAATAGCCTCGGAAAAATGGCTGCACAAGCCTTTGGGGAAGGCCAAGAGGATTACTTACAATGTACATATTTGTGGAAGTGCTGTTGAGTTCTTCCTCCAGGGAATACTGCCTCTCCTTCATTCAAGTATCTTTGGGTCTATGAACTAGTTCCAATTTGAAAATTGTATGAGAGAACTTAAATCACTCTTTTTGTGACATACATTGGGGCCCTTTGCTCACCAGACATAAAGTTTTTCAATTATTCAGATCAAATAAGACTCCATTAAGCTGCCCATCTATTTCAGTCCTAAGGATACCAACACTACTTATCTCCCCATATTCCTGCACGAAAAATCATTCTTATTATTGTTCTGGACTTGTAGCTCATGATTGTAACCATGCATCCCTTGTCTTTGGTGGTTAGGCATTACAATTTGTCCTCTGTCATCCCAGGTTCACAAATCTCCATTTGTTCAAGGGAGCCCATTTTAATCATGGCTTTTCCCAACACCACCCTCAGCCTGTAGAGAACAGCCTTTAAGAGTTTCCAAAGGCACCAGTGTTCCCCTCACCAACGCCTTGCTCCATGCCTCAGTGGGAAAAAATGTAACCCACACTCTTCCAATGAAGTGAACAAATGGGTCTTGTGTCATAAACTTTATCCAACATTTCTCTCTTGCAAAGGCTTCAGTTTCATTCCTCTACATTTTACATAGGGAAGTCTGTCTTCTCAACTTCATTTAACATAATCCACAGCTGAATCCAGGTTTAAGTCCACCAGATGAGTAATTATTTGAACTGATTTCAATTGTTTCAGATAAAACTTTGAATCTAATTTTGAAAAATTCAGGCCAATCCAATTTACTTTTTGGTCCAACACCGTTAGAATCTATTGGTAAAATCTTCTTTCAATGAATATGCTGTCTCCTCCAAGTTTAGATTGTGTTATCTTAGACCTGGAGTCTGTTGAGATCCTATACTAGTTTGGGCCTGGAAGCAATGAGAGATGGTGGGGGTGAGCCTTGAGGATAATTTGTCTCTCCCAACTGCTTTGGGTAATTTTATTGTAGTGTTTTTTGTTTTTTGATTTTTTTATTGTACTTTAGGTTCTGGGTACATGTACAGATCATGCAGGATTGTTGCATAGGTACATACATGGCAAAGTGGTTTGCTGCCTCCAGCCGCCCATCACCTATATCTGGCATTTCTCCCCATGTTATCCCTCCCAACCTCACCACCCCTGTTGTCTTTCCCTTAGACCCCCACCACAGACCCCAGTGTGTAATGCTCCCCTCCCTGTGCTCATGTGTTCTCATTGTTCAACACCCACATATGAGCAAGAACATGTGATATTTGGTTTACTGTTCTGTGTCAGTTTGCTGAGAATGATGGTTTCCAGATTCATCCATGTCCCTACAAAGGACATGAGCTCATCATTTTTATGGCTGCATAGTATTCCATGGTGTATGTATGCCATATTTTCCTTGTCCAGTCTATCATTGATGGGTATCTGGGTTGGTTCCAGGTCTTTGCTATTGTAAACAGTGCCACAATGAACATACATGTGCACGTGTCTTTACAATAGAATGATTTATAATCCTTTGGGTATACATCCAGTAACGAGATTGTGGGTCAAATGGAATTTCTATTTCTAGATCCTTGAAGAAACATCACACTGTCTTCCACAATGGTTGAAATAATTTACACTCCCATCAATTGTGTAAAAGTGTTCCTTTTTCTCCACATCCTCTCCAGCATCTGTTGTCTCCTGATTTTGTAATGATCACCATTCTAACTGGCGTGAGATGGTATCTCATTGTGGATTTGATTTGCATTTCTCTGATGATGAGTGATGATGAGTATTTTTTCAAATGTTTTTTGGCCTCACAAATGTCTTCTTTTGAAAAGTGTCTGTTCATATCTTTCTCCCACTTTTGAATGGGTTTGTTTGTTTCTTGTAAATCTGCTTTAGTTCTTTACAGATTCTAGATATTAGGTCTTTGTCAGATGGGTAGATTGCAAAAATTTTTTCCTATTCTTTTGGTTGCCGGTTCACTCTAATGATTGCTGTGCAGAAACTCTTAAGTTTAATTAGGTCCCATTTGTCTATTTTGGCTTTTGTTGACAATGCTTTTGGTGTTTTAGTCATGAAGTCCTTTCCTATGCCTATGTCCTGAATGGTTTTGCCTAGGTTTTCTTCTAGGTTTTTTATGGTTTTAGGTCTTACGTTTAAATCTTAAATCCATCTTAATTTTTGTATAAGGTGTAAAGAAAGCGTCCAGTTTCAGCTTCCTGCATATGGCTAGCCAGCTATCCCAATAACATTTATTAAACAGGGAATCTTTTCCCCATTGCTTGTTTTTGTCAGGTTTGTTGAAGATCAGATGGTTGTAGATGTGTGACATTTCTTCCAAGGCCTCTGTTCTGTTCCATTGGTCTATATATCTGTTTTGGTACCAGTACCATGCTGCTTTGATTACTGTAGCCTCGTAGTATAGTTTGAAGTCAGGTAGCGTTTTTAAGAATGAGTAGACAAACCACCTGCTAGATGGAAGAAGCAACGGATTTTTCTTTTTCTTTTTTCTCTCTCTTTTTTTTTTTTTTTTTTTGAGACAGAGTTTTGATCTATTGCCCAAGCTGGAGCTCAGTGGCATGATCTTGGCTCACTACAACCTCTGCTTCCAGGTTCAAGTGATTCTCCTGCCTCAGCCTCCTGAGTAGCTCGGACTACAGGCATGCTCCACCACACCCAGCTTATTTTTGTATTTTTAGTAGAGATGGAGTTTCACCATATTGGCCAGGCTGGTCTTGAACTCCTGACCTTGTGATCTGCCTGCCTCCACCTCCCAAAGTGCTCAGATTACAGACGTGAGCCACTGCACCCAGCCAGGACTGATTTTTCTAACAAAGGAGTTCAGAATTACTTGGGGTTCAAGGTCCAAGTATTCAGCAGAATCCATCCAAAAGTCTGACTCTAATCCTAGGAATCACATGCCTTCATTATTCTCCCCAGGGAACTGAGAAGCATCCATCCCAAAGTCCTACAATTAATTACTTCCTGTATTAATTACAATTAATTAATTAATTGGCTGTTCTATTACAATAGCTACTTTGTCTCCCAAAGCTTTATGCCAAATAGACAAATACACATATAAATTTGGGCAAATATAAATAAAAATTTGACTGAATTTTATCACTACACGCCATAGTTCACCAGTATTCCAATCTTTTCTGGTGATGAAGACATTTCCACTTTTAAGTCTAACTAACTCAAATAACCACTTCCATATACCATATTTAAGGTTGCATTTCCTGGAATCTACACTGGTACTAAAAACCTTATAAACGACAGTTTGGTCAGTATGATGGTTAATTAAGGTATTTGAGATAATATTAACACTTAAATTAGTGAATTTTGAGTAGACAGATTGCTCTCTACAATGTGAGTGGGCCTCATTCATTTTATGTTAAAGTTCTTACTAGAACCATAAGACCATCCTGCCCAATCTGGAGGTCCACCAGCAAACCGCCTTCAGACTTTATGTGTATCATCAGCTCTTCTAGATCTCCAGGCCACCAGCGGTGGAATGGAACTAACTTTTATGTGTCTCCAGCCTACCAGATTGTGGACTCACCAGCCTCCATAATTACATGAGCTTTTTATAATAAAACCCTTTTTTATTGTATACACACACATACACACACACATGTCCTATTTGTTCTGTTTTTATGGAGAACCCTGAATAACACAGTCAGACAATCAGAAGCTACCCTAGCTATTTCAAGCAAGAAGAGAATTAATATAAAGAATTAGAGATTTACATAACTTCTCTAAAAACTGGCAGTTTCAAAGGAGGCTGCTGCTGGCTTTCAGAAAATCTAGAAATACAAGAATCACAGGGAAGTCACTGCTAATGATCTCAGCTGCCTGTAGCACTGAAGAAGGTGATTCTCAGGAGAATGTACAGAAGCCATTGGGATGGCCCTATGCCTGCCCTCTCTTATAGTCTACACACCTACCCATAGCTGCCTCAGAAACTCATCCTATTGTTTTCCTTTTGGCATTCAAACCCTATATAAGTAGATCTCATTAGCCAAATCTGGCACACAACCTGCTGAGAAAAGAATATGGAAATATAATTCTAAAAAATTTGAATCATGGATCAGGGCAGAGGGAGCAAGGAGTTGCAGTTGTTAAGAAAAATGCTTTTGACAAATTAAACTTAACCAAGTTTATTTAAGCAATGAACAATTCATGAATCGGACAGCACTCAGAGCCAGAAGAAGTCCAGAGAGCTCTACCCTGCAATGTGGGCAGTCAGTATTTATAGACAGAAATAGCTTGAATGGTTACAGCTCAGCCTTTGCCTTGTTTGGACATGGTCTGATCAGCCGATATCCTGTGATTGGCTGAAGCTGAGCTGCTTGTGATTGAGACGCGTTTTTTATACTCCACTATTAGGTTTTCAGTTCGTTTATGTAACACATTAGGTTGCCTTTTTTTTTTAAGTAGGGCTCAAAGACAGTCTCAGGCCAATGGCCTCCTGCTTATTTAATTTAACATTGTCAGTGTTCAGAAGGGGCAAAAATGCTTCTGAATTGACAATAGAAAGAGAGTGCCTGTAGCATGCTTAATGGACACAGAATGCCTGTGACAAAGCAAAGCCCAGAAAGGTTCCTGATCACACATTACAAGAGCATAGAAAGTTAGAGCTGAAAGAGACCGTAGCAGCCATGGGACCAGCTCTTCATTTGGTGACAAGGAACTAATTACCAAAGAGGGAACAAAACCTTCCTACGGTCATATTGTCAGTCATTGGCATAGTCACAATTTGAACCCATAAACCACGTAAGATTCTTCCCACCACTCAGTGGTTGCAGTTCAAGTTATCTTCTAAAATCTCACCAAAAATATAAGTTTTTCACTCCCCAGCATCATGCTCCTGGGGTCTCCATCCTTCACCCCAGCAAGCTGCTGCACTACTTTGGATAACACGTCCCTTACTCTGTGCAATTAACAAATTGTTCCTGAAAGATTAAAGTGCCCAAAGCACTTTATTTTTAGTGGAAGGGATCTTGGTTTATTAAAGATTCAGACACCCAACAGACCCTTTTTCCAGTTTCCCTTCCTTATTTCTTTTTTCTTCTAGCTTTTCCTTTGGGGTTCAGGTTCTTTGGTCATCAGAAAAGAACATTCTTTTCTCTAAGGTAAAACTCACCTTCCATTTCTCTGTACAAATGAATCATGACTGCAGCCACCCTGGAGACTACCAATAAAATCTCCTTAAGCCAGGCTTTCCTTCTTCTTGGTCCACAACCACCATAGTCAGCACCAAAAGCCCTCCTCTGAGTCTCAAATCCCTTTTTTTTTCCCCTCACAAATCTGTTCCCACAGCTTTGCCATTCAGCTTATCTTTGTCCAGATAAACATTAGCATAGCACCTCATCATATCTAAAACCCAATCATACATCAATCTCTCTAATATCAGGTTAGGGTAAGTTAATCCTTTGGGAGAGAAAATTTGGCAACATTTCTGTCCTTTGGTAATAGGAGTAGGATTGTGATTTTGCCAGGCCTATAGGAAGAATAAGGGGGCTATGTGAAAGTCTGCTTTGCCAAGTGTCTGTACCCACCAGCCCTTGGGAGGTTCAAAGGATCCTAGGGATCAGCAGACAGATAAGAAGCATTGTAATGGTAAGAACCTGGTGCTGCAAAGCAAGCCTCCTGCAAAAACAGGGCTGAACCATAAGGCTAAGCACTAGGGTCCAGTGAAGTCACCTACTTTGTCCTCATGTCTAAAATCTAAACACTTCTATCTGAAAACATGGATGATCTTGTCTCAATGGCATGTGTGCAGGACAGACAGAGATGGAATGCCCAAAGAAAGGGAAAAACCCAACTTACCAATGAGCTTCATAGCAGGAGGGAGTAGAAGAGAGAACACAGGACATGGTTGCATGGCTCGAGCCCTGCCTACTGCTAGCAGAAGTTTAGAAATCTGACCAGCCTGATTAGGTGTACCTTTTCCTTAGGGCCAGTGGGGCAGTACCAGGAAGAAGCTGGGGTAAGAGAACGGTCTGGTAGGGGTAGAGGGGTGGAAAAGCTTGCCTCTGTGTACCCAGTGCTCTCTTGTGTTGAAGAAATCATCTTCTCACTCACAGAGCAAAGGTCAGGATTCTGGGTGGACTGCGTGCCCTGAGTTCGGTCTTCACTAGCTATACTTCCCTTCTCCCTATTACGTAAACCACCACATCTTCTCTCATGCCAGGCAGTTGCTGGAATAAGGTGACTTGGCTGAACCCAGGATGAGTATGGAGTGCCTGCCAAGGCTTGTTCCTGATTCTTTTCCAGAACTCGTCCATTTCCCAATAGAACAAATACCAAAATAGATAAAAAATTTCACAACTCTCTAACTGACAGGAAAAGAAAATGTCCCTGTTCAACTTAAAATGGTTTTGCATAAGAGGCTCCAGAGAATTCTTGAAGAGATTGGCACTGGCCATGCATAGGCCAGAATGTACGCATTCCAATTATCTGACATCCTCTTCCAACACATCCAGGGCACTCTCTGCATCTCATTTGCATCAAATTCATTTTAGTACATTTTTGATTACTACTTTATTATTCCCTTTGCAATCCCAAACTTTCAGTAACAGAGGTTTATTATCTTAAGTAATTCCCAGGCTTATAAGCAACCTTTAATCTCCACTACCCCTGCAACCCCACTCTCCACAAACTACCCTCCCTTGCACCAGCCCTGACTGCACACACATGAGTTTTCCTCATTACCTCTCTTATCACTGGCATGAAGCATTTCATGTAAAATCCTCAAGACTTGGGCAGAAGCTATCAGTCATAGAAAGGTGATCCTCAAACTTGCTTAGAAAATATTCCTTTTTTTATACCCACTATTCCTGATGTCAAGATAATCAACTGTCTACTATAACCCTCAATAAAATAGGTCATGGTTTCTTATTGGTGATTGATATTACAATAATAAAATGTGTCCTGAGACTTTAATGATTGAGTCTAAGGTTAAAAAGGAGAAGAAAAGAAGACAAGAACAGTTGGGAAAATTGGACATGGCAGAAAAGTAGAGATTGAACATGGAACAAAACCAAGAAAAAGTAAAATTGGAAAGGGCCACATGACCCTTTCTCAGCATCCCTTAAGGTTTAAACATTCTGGAGTCAGCATGTTTACTTGCCTTTACAGGCAGGTAGAAAGTGGTAGGTATAAAAATATGTCCCCAGAGCTCATAGCCCTCCCTGAAGGAAAGACATCAAGTGACCAAAGTACAGTAAGGCAAGCTGACCCCGTCACTTGAATGGCGATTGCCCTTCAAATTCTAATTTCTGAAATCTCACCAGTTATTCCTGACCCTGTGTGTTCCCATCCCCAAACCATTTCTAGTGTTTTGAAGTTTTTTAATAACCTAACTTCCCTATGCTCATTGACCCACATGGAATTTTTTACTCCCCACTGAGAGAGAATTACCAAGTTCACACAGAGAGGTTAACAACCATGGGGAAAGGCTAATGGTTCCAGCTGCATCTTTCATGTCCAGACTCTAGAACTGAGAATGGAGAGGTGAGCAAATCCTAGGCAATGCCAGACAGGTGAAAAATGAGCTGTGAACTACCCCCTGCTGGAGGAGGTAAGGCCTCTGGTTAAATCACAATGGCACAGTTGATCACAGTTGATGCGATCTCAGAGGGAGGCTTGCCCTACTAATCCCTCAGGAGACAGCTGTCCATGTATAATGTCTCCACCTCATTAGAGCTTCAGTTCATTTATTAAATATTGAACACATAGGATGGTTCTCTTTGGTGTGGAGGAGCAGAATCCTTGTTCTTGAAGGGGGATGCTGTGTATCCTCCCGAGAAAGTCCAGTTGGCCATGCTAATTGCTAACAGATTTCTCACACACTGTTATTTCTTCATCTGCCCAGGAAGCACATGCTGCACCACAGGAGATGTGGGACAGAACTTGGTTGCTAGGAGTCTTAATGATAGTGGCAATTAATTATTCACACCACTGAAAAGAAAAAAAAAAACGAAAACTTAATAAGCAGCCCAGCAATGGAGCCTACTCCAGGAAGTTGAATATGATAAGGAAGAAACAAAGAAACCCCTCGTCATTTAGTCCATCCACTGATCTTCAGGTGGGGCCATGCTCTGTGGCAGAACTAGAAAGGACCTAGTCTAAGACCTTTCCCCAGACACCTGAGCGAATGGATGCCCAACCCCAGAGGAACCATCTCAGGGGAAGCCCAAGCACACAGACATTTTGACCTGTCTGTAGAGTTCTAACACAATGAGACAGAAAGAGTTCAGTTAGATGAGAGACAAAGGAAGTACCTTCCATGATATGCTTAAACAGTCTCAACTCAGTATTCTTGTGGCCTCTGTTTTCTATCCTTGAATGCCTGGTATGATCAAGCTCAAATTAATTTCCTTTTTCTTAGGCTAGTTTCTGCTTCTTGCAACCAAAATTCTCCTAAGACAATGCAATATTATTCAGCCTTAAGAAGCAAAGAAATTCTGACATGTGCTACCACAAGAAAAAACTTTGAGGACATTATGCTAAGTGAATTAAGTCAGTCACAAAAGGATAAATATTGTATGATTCCCCTTATATAAGGTGCCTAGAGTCATCAAAATCATGGAGACAGAAAGTAGAATGGTGGTTTCCAAGGGCTGAGAAGGGGTGGAATGAGGGACTCAGTGTTTATTATAAATTAGATCAAGTAAGAGATTAACAACAACAACAACAATAAAATGATTATAATATACTGTAATAAAATTTGTGTGAATGTAGTCTTCCTCTCTCTTTCCTTCTCTCTTCCTCCCTCTTAAAGTATCTTACTGTACTGTGCTCATCTATTTTCAGATCACAGTTGACTGTGGGTAACTGAAACCACAGAAGGGAAAACCTGAGTATATTAATTCCATTTTCATGCTGCTGATAAGGATATACCTGAGACTGGGTAATTTATAAAGAAAAAAAGGTTTAATGGACTCACAGTTCCATATGGCTGGGGAGGCCTTACAATCATGATGGAAGGCTAAAGGCACATCTTACATGGCAGCAGACAAGAGACAATGAGAGCCAAGCAAAGGGGGTTTCCTCTTATAAAACCATCAGATCTCCTGAGACTTATTCACTACCATGAGAACAGTATGGGGAAACTGCCCCTGTGATTCAATTATCTCCTACCGGGGTCCCTCCCACAACACATGGGAATCATGGGAGCTATAATTCAAGATGAGATTTGAGTGGGGACCCAGCCAAACCATATCACTGAGAAAGCAAAGCCTATGGTCTAGGTGGTAAAGGACCAATAAAATCCCTAGTTTTCTTCTCTTCAAGGCACTCCAAGCACAACAAGAAATTTTCAGAATTCTAGCAAAAAAACCTGATGGGCATCAATAAACAATGAGCCACCTACATAATAGGCAAATGGATGGTCTTAGGATAGAAATTTTCCAAAAATTTATCTGTCTGTCTGTCTATCTGTCTGTCTGAAGCAATATATGTATATTGCTTTAATTTGTCAACTCACATTATTTAAGCCACCACCTCAGCAGTCAGGCAACTCTGATTGCATTTTGATCTTTACCTCAATGTTAAGACTCATAGATCAGTGCCATTTTCTTTCTTGATGTTCCATTTGCCTACATCAGCCGTGAGTGAGGGGCCATGCTCTGTCTTCATGGAGCCAGTGAGTGCTAGTGTTCTGGGAGTCAGTGGACACCAGCAATATTTTATATCATAAATATAATCAAGTATTTAGCCCTATAATGCAAAATTGAAAGTAAAGTTTTCCATTTAAAAATCCATGTTTTTTCAATTACGAAGAATTACTTTGTTGTGTTTGTTTTCTAAACCAGAGGCCTAGAAATCAGCCTGAAAATTCATCCTGAGATATAAATGTGTTCATCACTCAGAGCCAACTTTTCTTAATTCTTGAATAGAAAAGGTGGAATTCTTTCCCTTTTCACTGGCATAAAGAGCTGGTCTGGATGAGGGGAAGGAATGGTTAAAAGAGCATAGGACACAGGATACAAAAATGAATGAAGTACAACTGTAGATTGAGAAAAATTATCAGAATGGCCACAGGCAGAGCTGCATAGCTATGTAAAATATTAACAGTGTAGAGAAAAAAAATATTGCTTCAGTGGAATTATCCCAACTCTTATCTTATGTTTGAAGCCAGAAAAAAATATATATCCAACTTGTCTGACTTCAAGGTCTGAAGTACCTGGCTCACAGGCTTGTTTCCTATGAAAACTGTTCAAAGGAATAACCTGATTTCCTGTTTTTGTTAATGATTGCCAACCAGATAATTCAGTTTAAGCCCCCTGAATATCTAGAAATACTTGATAATCCAGACAATACATAGAAGTGATAGAGCTGAGAAAGCCATGAAGAGGAAGGGTCAAAATTCTCTTTTTGTAAAATAATGTAGGAGATGTTACCAGCATCTTCAGCTTCAACAAGAAGAGAATACAGGAATCTGTAAACCTAGGGCTGTTTCCTTCCTGTCCTTCACTCATTCCAAGATGCTATGATAAATTGGGGCAATTGTAAAGATTGTCTAGACCCCTAATGATTGTTTAGGGTATACCCTCAGAAAAAAAAAATCTGTGCAGGGGGAGAAAGAGGAGAAAGTGCATAATGGTTCTGGAAAGGAGAACAGATCAAAGTTTAAGGAGACTAACCATGTGACATAAACATAGCACTGTCTTTTACATAGAAAATCTTTAGTGACTCCCCAGAATTCCCATCAAAAAATATTTATTTAGCATGTCCTCAGTCCACCCATATCCCTTTAAAGTCCAGTCAAATCCCCTCATTTTCTTATATGTTTATTTTTATTCATGTAACTTGTAGACACCTTATGATTTTATAGTACTTTGTAATTTACAAAGCATTTTCCCACTCACTAGGTCTCTTTGTCCTCCAAGTAATACAATTGGTAGGCACCATTACAGATATGAACACCAAGTTGTCCAAAGACTGAGACTTTTGCCAAAGATGTGAGAGTGACCCATCTGGCTTTAATATCTATCCATATATTAACTTCTCTTCTCCCATAGTGGGCTCTGCCATTTTGGCTGCCAGAACCGAAATATCCCTTTTTTAAGTAATCAAGCATAAAATTTCATCTGGGAAACATTTCATCTAGTCCCTCTTCTCCTCTCAGTTCATATGTTCCAAGTAGAGTTAACTCCATCTCTAGTTCAGGACTCGGGCCTACCTGCTGAGTGTCACATTCCTTTGGGACGGGTGAGTAACCCAGTGCGGACTAATGAGATGCTATTCTATGTGGTTGGATCTGCTGTAAGAAAGAGGTGATCTCTTTCCTGCTAGACTTGAACTCAGGAGATGGAGTCCTGGTGATTCTAGCAGCTATCATATGGAACCTGATATTGAAACCAGCTATGAAGGAGAGAAGAGCTGAGAGATGGAGGACAACCAGATCCAGGTGGTATTTTATGAGTCCCTGGATCAAAACACCTTTGAAAAGTGACCCTCTGTCTTTTCAATTCAGTAAACAATAGATCTCTTTTTTTTTTTTTCTTAAGCTGAATTGGGTTTTCTCTCTCTTATCTTAACTGATGTATCACCCAAAACATTTGGTATGTCCCTCCTCAAGATATTCCCAGTGACAAAGAAGATGAACTTCTCATATAGAAGATTAGGACATGGGAAGTCACACAGCCAGAACTCCTACTTAAGTATTCCACCACGAGGTTCTAAGTCTCTTTTTCTGTGGCATCATGGTACCTTTCTCTGTGCCTTTGCTCATGCTATTTTCTTAGCTTGCCTAATATGATCTCCCTCTTCTTTTCCTGTGAAAGTAAATTCACTCAAGCTCTACTCACAAACCTAGGTTTGCCTTTTTCCCTTCTCCAAAATCCTAGAGCATTATTATCTGTATAGCTAATCCTGGTATGTTATTACATAGACTTTTGTTGTTGCCCTTGTTTATACTTTCGGATACCTTATGTTTCTAAACAGATTCTAAGTAATCTAATGATAAGAACATGTTCTTATACTACATCTGTATTTCTCAGAATGCCCTGAACAATGTGTACATAACAGGCATTGTAAATACTCAATTTTTTTATCGAATTGGCAAAAGGAAGTGTGAAGTGAGTGGGGGATGATACAGCTGCCAGATGGCTAAAAGATAAAAGAATAGAGAGATGATAAAGTTAAATCCTTTGGTGTCCTAATATTGGTTTTGTGATTTAATGTAAACTTGAGGAATTTTTTCAAGAAAAGTAGCACATGGTTTAGAGGTGCCCCATGGTTTCAAGGTGGCACAATCTCCCACACTGAGAACTGAGGAACCTACAGAATATAGCAGAGACCTATGCCCACAGTAGGCCTTCAACAAATGGTTTATGAGATCTGATCAAAACTTGGCCCCGATCCAAGTAGTTACTCTACAGAATATTCCCAGAAGTGTTTCCTCAATGATAATAAGTAATCCAAAACACCAAAACACTCCTTCATGGCTTATTTTTTCATGTTTTATTCATGTGCTAACAAAAAATAAAATTAGTAACAACTGTTTTGTCAAATATCTACTATGTGCTAGACATTGTCACACCCAGATAGTTTGCACATAGTATTTTCAGTTCTTATATGAAGTTGCAAAGTATGTATTGTTACTGAAATTTTAAAAATAAAAAGGAATACCTTAAAGAACTTCAGTAGGAGTTCTGTTTGGGAAACCAGAAAACTAAATAAACCTTCCTACCAAAAACCACATTGAAATATGGGCTAAAATAATATAAACATCTGCTAAAGAGCTGTGCATCTGACAAAGTGAAAGACAACTCCAGAGACCAAAAACAAAGGGGATTTGAATCCAGAGGAGTGAATATGTTGAGTTAGCACAAGAACCGAAGCCACAGTAGCCTGAAACTTGGGGAGGGTTCCCAGTTTCTGTAATGTAGGGTCCTTGAGTTTTATCACAGATGTGACCAGGAAAAGAAATAAGAAACGGAGTTGGAATTAAGTTGGCTTGCAAAACCAGAACCTCACAGGGCTATAAATTCAATGAAAAAGTAAACCCAAAAACAAACAAAATAAATAAATAAATAAATAAAACCTAATTACTAGCAAAGGAAAATAACAGAAAAAAAAATTTTTTTTTGACATGTTCTGGGAACTGATAGATAGAAAGTGAAGTTCACTTTTGGAACTTGCAACCAGGAATGTGTCTTGGTGAATACAGAGTACACTCCGTGTAGAGTGTGAATTTACCACTATCAATCTCCAGGAATTATAAAAATGAGTTCTGGCCTGTCAATGCCTCTGGGATACCTCAAAAAAACAAACAAATAAACTTTCTAGGGGGGCATACCCTTAACTCGGGACACCCAGGATTCAAACAGAAAAAGCACTGCTAAATTAGCTTATAATCCAAAATTGTAAAACACATAAGAAAAGTCCCCTCAGTAAACTAGAGTTGGCATATAAAACAAATAGCAGGATTCAACTCCTAAAACCTTCCAATAATGAAACTGTCAGCAAAATTGCAGAATGAATATTTTAAATGGCTAATTATAAAAGGCATAGAAATTATAAAAATGAATAAGACACTACAAATGAGTAACAGACAAGCTTCAAAAGAACAAAGTGAGACATCATTCATTAAATAAAAAAATCAAGTAAATAAAACAAAATCAACAAAAGATATAAGATTTTTATTTCCAAAGCTTCATGGTGAGTTCCCAACCATTCACTACAGTATTCTCTATATTGTTTTAAAAATAGTGTGCTTTAAAAATAGTTAATAAAAAATAGAAAGTTAAACTCAGGTTAAACAGATTGGATATAAGTAAAGAGATCATTAATAGACATAAAAGTATTTTAGGGAGGTGAGAATGGTTAATGGGTACCAAAAAAAAAAAAAAAAAAAAAAAAAACAGTAAGAATGAGTAAGACCCACTATTTGATAGCACAGTTGGGTGACTACAGTCAATAATATTGTACCTTTTAAAATAATTTAGAGTGTAATGGGACTGTTTGTAACTCAAAGGATAAATGCTTTTGGGGATGGATACCCCATTCTCCACGATGTGTTTATGTCACATTGCATTCCTGTATCAAAACATCTCATGTACTCCATAAGTATATAAACCTGCTATGTGCCCACAAAAATAAAAAATAAAAAAGGAAGTATTTGAAAGAAAATTACCCAGAATTAAATTTAGAGAACGGAAGACATGAAAAAGGTAACACAGTGCCAAAGAATACGTAAGATAGAATGAGTAGGCCCAATATATATCGAATAGGAGTTCCAAAAAATGAAAACAGAAGTGGAAGATGTATTAGCTGAAAAGATAACAGCAGAGGATTTACAAGTATTGAACAAAGCTGTAATTCAGGATGTACAATTTTTATGGGCAAAATAAGTAAAAATAAATCCAAACCCAGAAACTCATTGCAAAGCTACAAAACACCAAGTTGAAGATCTAAAAGTATTCAGAGAGAAAATCCAGGCCACCTACAAAGGAACAATAATTAGGTTAACTATAGATTTCTCAACAGCATCCACAGAAACAAGAAGACAAAAGAATAATATCTTTGAAGTCCTGAAAGTAAACAGTGGTCAACCTCTAATGCTTTACTAATCTAGACCATTATTCATGAGTCAGACTGAAATAAAGACCATTTCAAGCAAACTCAGTCACAGAGCTTTTCACTAACAGACACTTGCTGAAAAAGTCCATAAACAATGGACTTCAGGAAGAAATATTCTTTACCCAAAAGAAATGGCTAAAATACATGAAAGGATGACAATCAAGCAAAATTGTTTAAAATCTGGTGAATCTAGATAGCTATTAACTGTAAAATCACCAATAATTATGATAATTGGTAACTATAAATCCAGGCAAAAATCTTAAATATTGAACAATAAAAATGTACAAAAGAAAAAAAAACAAAGGAATTCTAAGCTTCTTCTGTTGTTCTAGAGAAACAATGAGACTTTGAAAGAACACAATCAAGACCTTGTTAAGCCAAACATGCAAATTAAAATGTTAAGGCTGATCTTTAAAAGATGAAAGCAGAAGGCATTAATTTCAAATGGTAAATGAAGAAAAATGAATAAAAATAATCATCAACATAAGGCAGTAGAAATAGAAAAAATAGAGAAAGCAGAATAAAAAATAAGATGGAAGAAATAAAACCAATTACCTTATTAATCACAATAAATGTATGTGAGTTATGCTACATCATTGTGTGCTTTAAAAGTAGTTTTAAAATATAGAAAATTAAATGATAGAAGGAATAGAAGTGAAAAGACAGATGAACATATTACATTAAAAAAATCCATAGCACATTGTTTATATCAATGGATAGATAATTCATAAAAAGTCAAGGCAAAAGATGTATAAAGATACAAATAAATGCTCAGCCTTGCTGGTATTCAGGGAAGTGAAAGTTAAAACAACTATCAGATTGGTAAAACCTTAAAATTCATACTATTATCAATTGTCATGGACCAATAACAACTTTTTACATAAGTGGTAGAAGTCTAAACTTGTACAATCACTTTAAAAAGTTTGGCAAAATCTAATAAGGTTAAAAATATACAAGCTACCAATGACCTTCACAGAACTGGAAAAAAAACACCTTAAACTTTATATAGAACCAAAGTCAATTCTAAGCAAAAAGAACAAAGCTGGAGGCATCATGCTACCTAACTTCAAACTATACTACAAGGCTACAGTAATCAAAACAGCAAGGTACTGGTACCAAAACAGAGATATAGACCAATGGAACAGAACAGAGGCCTCAGAGGCAATGCCACACATCTACAACCATCTGATCTTTGGCTAACCTGACAAAAACAAGCAATGGGGAAAGGATTCCCTGTTTAATAAATGGTGTTGAGAAAATTGGCTAGCCATGTGCAGAAAGCAGAAACTGTACCCCTTCCTGATACCTTACACTAGAATTAACTCCAGATGGATTAAAGACTTAAACGTAAGACCTAACACCATAAAAACCTTAGAAGAAAACCTAGGCAAAACCATTCAGGGCATAGGCATAGGCAAGGACTTCATGACCAAAACACCAACAGCATTGGCAACAAAAGCCAAAATAGACAAATGGGATCTAATTAAACTCCAGAGCTTCTGCACAGCAAAAGAAACAAACATTAGAGTGAACTGGCAACCAACAGAATAGGAAAAAAATTTTGCAATCTACCCATTTAAAAAAGGAATTTTATCCAAAATCTACAAAGAGCTAACACACATTTACAAGAAAAAAACAAACAAACCCATTCAAAAGTGGGTAAAGGATATGAACAGGCACTTTTCAAAAGAAGACATATATGAGGCCAACAAACATATGAAAAAATACTCATCATGACTGGTCATTAGAGAAATTCAAATCAAAACTACATTGAGATACCATCTCACGCCAGTTAGAATGGCAATCATTAAAAAATCTGGAGACAATAGATGCTGGAGAGGATGTGGAGAATTAAGAACACTTTTACACTGTTGGTGGGAGTATAAATTAGTTCAACCATTGTGGAAGACAGTGTGGCAATTCCTCAAGGACCTAGAAATGGAAATTCCATTTGACCCAGCAATCCCATTACTGGGTATATATCCAAAGGATTATAAATCGTTCTATTATAAGGACACATGCACACAAATGTTCATTGCAGCACTGTTTACAATAGCAAAGATTTGGAATCAACCCAAATGCCCATTGATGATAGACTGGACAAGGAAAATGTGGCACATATACACCATGAAATACTATGCAGCTATAAAAAATGATGAGTTTGTGTCCTTTGTAGGGACATGGATGAACCTGGAAACCATCATTCTCAGCAAACTGACACAAGAACAGAAAATCAAACACCACATGTTCTCACTCATAGGTGGGTGTTGAACAATGAAAACATATGGACACAGGGAGGGGAGCATCACACACTGAGGTCTGTCGTGGGGGTCTAGGGGAGGGACAGTGTGGAGTAGGGAGTTGGGGAGGGATAACGTGGGGAGAAATGCCAGATATACGTGATGAGGATGGAGGCAGCAAACCACTTTGCCATGTATGTACCTATGCAACAATCCTGCATGTTCTTCACATGTACCCCAGAATCTAAAATGCAATAAAAGCAAATATATATATATACATTCCATCAACCTAGTAACATTACTTCTAGGTGTATGTCTCAGAGAAACTGTTAAACAAGTATCTATAAATGTATATTCAGAAATACTTACAATAGCCCAATTTTGTTATGATTAAAAAAGTAAAACTATTAGCAACAAGCGTACAGCACCAGCAACATGCAATGATATATTAAGGTTTGGTGGAATACTATGCAACTGATAATATGAATGAATTACACTACATGCACAAAGACAAATTTCAGAAACAACGTTGGGGCAAAGTCAAACTTCAGCAGAATATGTATAATATGATATTATTTATACAAAACTTACAACTTGTAAAACAATACTACATGCTTGTATAGAATCCTGGATACAAAAGGGATAAGTGAAAAGTTCAGGAAAAAAGAGGAAATGGGGTCAGGGGAGAGGACACAGTAGGCTAAAACTGAATGTGGTGTATGTTTGTGTGTTTGTTTGTTTGTTTGTTTGTTTGTTTGTTGAGACTGAGTTTCACTCTTATCGCCCAGGCTGGAGTGCAGTGGTGCGATATCAGCTCACTGGAATCTCCACATCCAGGGTTCAAGCAATTCTCCTGAGTAGCTGGGATTACAAGCGCCTGCCACCATGCCCAGCTAATTTTTGTATTTTCAGTAGAGACAGCGTTTCACCATGTTGGCCAGGCTGGTCTTAAACTCTTGACCTCAGGTGATCCACCCACCTCGGTCTCCCAAAGTGCTGGGATCACAGGGTGTTATGTTTTATTTCTTTTTAAACACATATGTGAAACAAACATAGAAAATGTTTAAATTAAACAAAGCAGCTGGAGTGCCCCTGAATTTTAGTGTATCAGTCTACTTTTCTTTATGGTTGAAATATCTCATAATTTTAAAAAATACTTACAACAACTCAGATATAGTCTGCATATGAATGAGCTAGGTCCCAACAACCCCTCCTAAGAAGAAGAAAATGAGGAGAAGGAGGCAAGGGAGGAGCAAAACAAGTTCAACTGGCATGTCCAAGATGATATGGCTAATAGGTTACTGGGTTGATACACCAATCCAGGCAGTTTGACTCTAAAACCCCTTCTTTGGTCCAGGTGGGGTGGCTTATGCTGTAATCCCAGCACTTTGGAAGACCGAAGTGGACGGATCACTTGAGGTCAGGAGTTTGAAACCAGCCTGGGCAACCTGGCAAAATCCCATCTCTACTAAAAATACAAAAATTAGCCAGATGAGGTGGCACATGACTTTATCTACTTGGGAGGCTGAGGCACACGAATTGTTTGAACCTGGGAGGCAGAAGTTGCAGTAAGCCGAGATAGTGCCACTGCACTCTGGCCTGAGTAACATGAGCAACAGAGAGAGACCCTGTCTCAAAAAAAAAAAAAAAAAAAAAAAATGCCTTTCTTTCCGGCTCTGTCAAGCTGTTGAAGCCGATCTTATTGAGCATAGTCCTGGCCCTTCATTTCTTTGTGAACACAGCTTGATTCATCTCAAACCTTCTTTCTTCCCATGAAGTTTCACTCATTTTTCACCCTTCCTAATCCCAGAAATCAGAAGCAGGCCTCATGGCATTGCAAAAGAATCGGAATGATAAATACTATGAATTTAATGAATAAAGGTAGATGGGACCATTCTCAGAGTACCACTTTCTTATAGTTTGCCTCTGAAAATTTGCACCATTTTCACTGTGGAAATAATCTAATAACACCTTCAACTAATGACTCAATAAATTAATAAGTATTTGCCAAGTGCTTTCTCAGAGCCTATGATTGTGCTCACAGTTACATTATCTGGGAATAGGAAGAAATTATTAATCAGTGATGCTAATGAGACTGAATGGGAAAACACTGCACATGATGAAAACTTAGGAAGGGAAAACAAAGTCCTAAGGCTTTAAATGTATAAAGAAGAGTTTGAATTTGAAAAAATGCAAACTGTATATAAACTAAGATATACTCACCTTAGGAAAAATTATTCCAAAGCACAAATAGTCAATGGAAAAGAAAAATAGTCTGAGAGGGGTTGGGGAATGATAGATAAGAATGAATGTTGGTTATAAATATAAATAAAAAATGAAATCTCAATATGATATTCTAACAAAAAGGGCCATTGCTTTTTTGTCATTGTTTTGATTACATAAGAAAAGGGACTGTGTCCAGGAAAAAGCAAAGGATCATGTATCTTTTAAAAACTGATTAAATTGTACCAGAATGCAAACTGAATTGGTGACAACTTGGGAACTATTAATAAACAGAGGGATGAAAACTGTTCTGCATCAGATAATCCAAATGGCTAATGGGAAAGCATTTCAGAGTCAACTAACATTTATTCAGTGCCCACCATGGGTCTAGCTCTGTGCTGGGTCAAAGGCACAAAGAGCCTCCAATCTAGTTTGGTTTCACTCTTGACTGGAATCAAAGAAAAGAGTATGCATTAACTTTACTGCTTTTACCTCTTGACAGGAGTAAAAAGCTTCCCAAGAAGCACAAGTCACATACATGTTTTCCTAATTTGCTTTTAATCTCAGGAGTTTACAAGTTGGCTAACTCTACTGCACAAGCCACATCTGTAATAGCAGCCTGCATCTCCACTGCTGTTGTCAAGAGGCCTTGGAAATATAAAGTGAGTGATTAGGAAGAGAGCCCCTTTACTGTTAGAATCAACAGTATGGTATGTTTGGAAGGCTGCCTAACAGCTCTTCCCCCAGTCTCTCTGCTGTTGTTAGAATTTGTTCTTTCAAATCAAACTGCTCCTCCACCAGGCCCTGCTTCTTCTCCCTGAATGCAATAGGGAAAGGTAAAAAGTTTCAATATGCCTCTAACCAACAGCACGATGCCATTGATGGTGGAAATTTTCGTCTCAGCCTCTACCAAAGTACAACATGGGATATTAGCCATTACTATTCTCAATCTAAGACAATGAAGGCAGCTACCCGTCAGAGCCTAATGAAGTCTCCGTGTGAACTAAGGGATAGTGGTACATCAGGGAATGAAAACACAAAACAAAACCTTGCATAGATATAAGATAGAGAAGTGGCTCTGTGTAGGAAAAACTGGGAAAAGCAGTCTAGAGATCATCAGCATGGATCTCAATTTAACCACAAAATAGCCATGTGGCACTTGAGTTTAAACAGTTTTAAAATACTAGTTCAGTGCTAAGCTTAACAATCAACAAGAGTCCACATGGCCAATACTTACATACCAGGCCCTGTGCAAAGTACCTTGCAGACATTAACTCACTTCATTGTTCAACCACAACCCAATTATTATCATCCTCATTTTACATATGAGGAAATATAGCAGAAAGAGATTAACAAACTAGTGAAAGGTCATAGGGCTAGTAATCCTGAAGAAGTGAGATGTGAAGCCAGTCTGATTAAAGTCATCCATAGCTACTTCACACTGCCTGAGGCACTTGGCAGTACATTATTGGGGCCTCAAAGATAAAGGAAAGATGTCTTTAAGGCTGGGCGTGGTAGATCACTTCTGTAATCCCAGCACTTTGGGAGGCTGAAGCAGGCGGATCAACTGAGGTCAGGAGTTTGAGACCAGCCTGGCCAACACAGTAAAACCCCGTCTCTACTAAAAACACAAAAGTAGCCAGGCGTGATGACACGTACTTGTAATCCCAGGTATTCAGGAGCCAAGGCAGGAGAATTACTTAAACCTGGGAGATGGAGGTTGCAGTGAGCTGAGATCGCACCATTGCACTCTAGCCTAGGCAAAAAGAGTGAAATTCCATCTCAAAAATAAATTAAAAAAAAAAAAGTCTTTAAAATAAGAGTTACAAGGGTTATAAGGCTGACGTTAAGCAAGTTGGTTTATTGATGCTGGAAAAAAAAAATAGAGAATTCCCTGGAGGAGAAAGAGAAGAAAGAAGGGTATATTTTTATTCACTCGAAACCCTTGTATTCCAGAAATTTGCTTGAAATGGGCACATGGATTTTAACACAATTGCTTGGGCAGTTTAAATGAGTTATTCCAATTAAAGTATTAACAATTCAAGATTGTCTTGTACTTGTTTGCATATGTTTTATGATTGTAAAAGAATAAAATAAATCCATTATCCCATACTGCTTTATGTTTCATAGGCAACAACAGCACATTTGACAGCAGGGTGGAGAGGGGATGTATGTTGCATAAATGAATGTATAATGCCACGTAAAAAAGAGTGGAAACACTTCTTGATTTTACATGATTTTTCTTTCTTTGAATGTTTACCCACTTCCCCAGCCTGTATCAGGATTTTAACAGACAACTAAGAAGAGTTCATCATGTATCAGACACTACGTGAGGTGCTGGGGGCACATGGTTCCTCCCCAAAAAAAGGCCACGACCTCACAGCACAGGAATGATAAGTATATAAGCAAAATATAAGGTAGAAATAATAAATTCAAAACATGGGGAAATTGGCCATGGAAAAAGAGGTTTCTAATAGTAAACTGAAACTGGATTGGAGCTTAGGTCGAATTTTGACAGGGAAAAGGCATTCCAGGAAAGAGAATCAGCAAGAATGAAGGCACAGTTGTGGAAACAGACAGCGTATATTTGAGAAATATCAAGAGGCATAATTATGGTAGAAGTCACCAATACAGTTGAAAATGTAAGTGTGAAGCCATGTTGTAGAAGATCTTAGTTTTAAGTTCTGACAAAGATAGTATCAAGGTTCCCAAGCAGAGGAGTGGCAAGGTCAGAGATAATACACTGTAGAAAAATCACTATGCTAGTGGTAGGATGGAGGGTGGATTGAGTAAAAAAGAGACCTGAAGTAGACAGCTGAGAAGTTTTCACACCTAAGCTATATCTTTGGCCCTAGCCAACTACCATTTCAAAGGCCTGCCTTTGCCCATGGCAGAGAACATAGATGAATTCACAGGCTCACCCTTGCAGGAGAAAGTTAAGTTCATATGAAATAGTGGGTGAAGATGACTGCATATAGCGAGCCTGTGAAGCAGAATCTGTCATCTGTCCTTAATATTAATAGCTTCCTCTGCACCCTGTGCTTATATTTTTGAGCTCAGATCATCTCTTCAGATTCTGCTTCTGACCTTCTGCTCAGTTTTGCTATCTCTGAGTTTGCCCCTCATTTAGTTTGTATCTCTGTCTAGCCCCTGCAAATTGATACTATGGCTGACCAAACTCCTAGACTCTTCATTCCAATGTTGCCCTGTGATGGTGCCTTCACTATACGCTCTGAAACCAAGGGCCGTTCCAGCCCCCACTCTTATCCAAGCCAGGCTCCAAAACCCCTTGGAACTGGAGTCCCAGAACCCCACTTATCAGAAAAGATTGATAGACACTGTTACCTTGGAGGAGAAGCACTTTTCAAGTCTCTGCACCTCCCTGGCTTTATGGAAAAAATTAAAATTATCTTAGTGATAGTAGCCGGAATCATTAACTCACAAAATTTTAGAACAGAAAGGTTCTTTGGAGATCACCTGATCTCATCTTCTTGTTTTATCCGAATTTATATATATATACATTATAATATATTATTACATATATATTTATATATGTTAAGTAGGTTATTCAAAGTCATGCAAAGTGGCAACCAGACTAGCGTCTCTTGACTCTCAATCCAATAAAGGTTTGTCAGTAGTTAGAATGTATAAAATGTTATCAATCTAAATTACAGATGCAATCAAGACCACAGTGACTACGTAATTTTACCCACATCCTAAAGCACTTTATTATATCACCCTGCATTGCTCATTAATAATTCCATTCAATCATCTTGGCTTTCCAGATGGATTGAATTGTTGGAGGTCAGGGACTAGATTGTCTTCTTGCATCTCAAGCTGCCCAGCATGGGGCTAGACCCAAGGTGGACTCCCAGCAATTACCTAACACGTTGGTTGATTACAAAAAATAAGTAAATTTTTGTACCTTTTGCCTTTAAATGTATGATGTAGCAGATTATCAGTGTATATTAGGAGGGTAAAATCATGAGCACATTTCTTTTTTTCCATTTTTTTACTTTGTGTTGATAATTTTGATATATTAATATTATACTCTTAATGAAGTAAACGAGAACTAATATTCTCATCTACCACCAGTAATTAAGGAAATCTGAGGTGATTCTTATATCTGTAGGTGAGAAAACCAGCTGCTGAATCATTTCCAAGCAACAATAACTAATGCTTTGCTAAATTGAGCAAGGTGTCTCTTCTGCCTCTTTCTACCTTCCCCAATTCTTTTTTTGTTTTGAGAGGGAGTTTCGTTCTTGTTGCCCAGGCTGTAGTGCAATGGTGCAATCTCCACCTCCCAGGTTTAAGCGATTCACAACAAACTCCACCTCCCGGATTCAAGCGATTCTCCTGCCTCAGCCTCCCAAGTAGCTGGGATTACAGGCATGTGCCACCATGCCCGGCTAATCTTGTATTTTTAGTAAAGATGGGGTTTCTCCATGTTGGTCAGGCTGGTCTTGAACTCCTGACCTCAGGTGATCCACCTGCCTTGGCCTCCCAAAATGCTGGGATTACAGGCATGAGCCACCGTGTCCAACCCCCATTCTTTATCTGTAACAAAACTGCAAGTGTAGAGGGAGTTCTCAATCTAAAATCTGGTACTTTGAACAAAGTAGAAGTCACTTCCCCTTTGACACTCACAGAATTAATGGCCTCAGTGAGGTTTTCCCAAAGTTAGGGAGAACTAATAGCAGAATTGTTTAATTTTGTAAAACCTCTCACATGAAAAGATTGATGAGTAGTGGTCTGAACATTTTCCTCCACCTCTAAACCAATATGTTTGGAAATCCAGTAGCAAAAAAAAAATGAGTAATTTTTACAGAAATGTTAGAAGGGATTATTAATAAATATTAGCACTAATCGTATTTACTATTACTATTGTATTCCATTTTCCTACAAATTGCTCTGGACGGCTTCATGGTTAAATATAAAAAACAAATAAATGAACAAAAACATTCCAGCACCTCCAGCATTTGAAAGTAGAATTTGCTAGGATATAAAATGAGCGAGTTATTTGTCATGCAGCTTAATTCTGTCATAAAATGCTAATCAGCCTTTCTGTCACTTTGCTCTCGCCCCATATCTTTTTATGAGAACATTAACATGGTTATTACAGAGCAGAGACTCTTATGGCTACAAATATACTTTCCATTTATGTATATTTTTGTTCAAAAAAAAAAGATGCCACCAAGAGTCCCAGACACCTAGTTAACCATAATCCTAGTTTCTAGCATGAGGAGCTTGAATCTGCTATGCCATCTGGATGGTGGCATCAGGTGGACAGGGCCAGGGTCAGCTTCCTTTTGCTCAGATCTTGCTGCCAGAGTCAAACTATCAGCCTTTCTTCCCATCTTAGTACAGAGTAACTGAGACTTCCTTTATAGAGTGGTAAAAAATACATAAATAAATAAACTAAACTAACAAACAAACAAACAAAGGCTGTATTTTAGGTGGCTCTGTTTTAACAGTTCCTGCAATAGAAATATAGACCCTGGAAGCTCATTTGCCAAGAGGCTTTTCAGAAATTGAAGCAGTAAGTATACCAAAAACCCTCCTCTGACAAACACACAATAAACATTCCCAGGCATCTCACTGATGAGTGGCTGTAGGACTGGGCAATTCTGTCCAACACTGAGCCTTTACTAGGGATGTCAGGCATCTTATATCTCAGTAACTTGCCCTACAGAGCCCAGGAACATGTCCTGCAAAGACATGTTTTTATCACATATGGGCTTTGAACTCAGGCAGTTCTGAATCTGGATCTTGGCTCCATCACTTACTGTGTCTGTGGCTCTTAGCAAATTATTTGTCTTTTCTGAGTCTCTGAATTTTCTATTGTTGTTTGTGAAGTTGTTGCAAAGATTAGAAACAATGTGTGAAAACACTTGGTACAAAGTAATGGTAACTATGATTAGTATCCTTATAACTACTATTATTATTGTTGACTTTTGATCAGAACAAAGTTTGGTGTTCAATTGCATTAACTGTATTCTAGGAAAATTCCTTCTGTTCTTCATCTAAATGTCTGAGTTCTCTATGTTTTAACTCTACTATTTTGCATGTTTCCATTTGGGCTGCCTCACGATCTCCTTGAAAGTAAAGGACGCATTATAAGTAAATATTTTCATTTTCTTGTCCAAAAAAGCAAAGCAAAGAGGGTCCACGATGTTCCTGATGGTTTAATCCCTGCTTTTCTATCCTAACCAAGATGATTCAAGGAAATCAGTCTTCTGAGCTCTGTTTCCTTCTCCCCAGTTAGTTACCAGTCTAGAAATCTGTATCTAAAATCTACTTTGCATAACACTCAGACATTTGAATCAGTTATTCTCATGTTTATTTATTAAACATAATAGCTCTAAACTTGGATGAAAATGGGTAGAATGAAGCATGATTCATCAGTCATCCTCACGTTTAGTGACCTGCAGACAAACTCTTCAGATGATTAAAAACATTTTCACTTTGCATCTGTATATCTTTGGGATTACATAGGCCCATCCTGAAGTATAATAATAAGGATGATGATGATAATGATGCTGATAAACCAATTAACATAAGAGGAATTTCCAGAGTTGCCAAGCCAATTGGATCAAGGGTCCACGGCAAACAGGCCTGCCTCTTTTGTAACACTTCTTTGCTGCCACCTGGCCCCTCACGGAGGCAGTGTAAGAGCATCCTAGTGGGGAAAGCTTGCAATGGAGCTGGAGACACTCTGAGCTTCCCCTGGCAGGTGCCCGTCTCTTCTGCCAATGGCTGTAAGATGTCCAGGCAATCAGAAGTCAATTGTCATCAAGAAGAAAATTCCTGTCAAGAGCCACTTAAATTGTGTCACTCAGGAGGAAAAATCAATACCAACAATCTCACCGACGTTACTGATTGGAGGAGTCTCCCATCCTCTCTTCACTTACACTAAGTAGCTATGTGGCTGCACTTACACAGGTAGTCAAAGAAAAAGGGAAGCGAAATTCCAACACTGAGCAAGCAACAGCCTCACCCCAAAGCCTAGTTCATCACTCACACCCTGACATTCTACCCAGTCAGGAAGAACAAGGAGGGAATATTTCAGCATGTAAGTTTGGATGAATTTTATAATTTCTTTTTTTATGTCAGTGAATTCTTTTCTATTCTCCATTTATTATCCCACTTTCCGAATGCAAACTGAGTTCTTCTTTCTATTTTTCTGCTTTTTTGTTTCATTAATGCTCATTAATGGCTCACAAAAAGTGATGCCTTGCAGACTGGAGCTGGCGTTCTGTCCTGGTTCTGATATGTGCTCAGTAGAGATCAAGTAGCATCAGGAATAATAATATGACAGAATTGCAGGCTACTTAGCACAGGCAGATAAATAAGTATCCAAGTAAGCAGACTCGATCTGGAAGGAAGAGCTGTTATGTGTTACTGCATATTCTGGCCTCATAAAGAACTACTTCCTTTGTAGATCACCGTCAGCAAAATTCGCCTCCTCCAAGAATTACTCAACACTTTTATGGGTATGAGAGAATAGGTGCTGTGGGGGGTTGGGTTTTTGTTTTGTTTTTGTTTTTAGTCATGGTTATTTTGTTTTTTATAAACCTTTTGGTAGCATATCTACTGTCTATCTCTGAGAAAACCCCAAATATATAATATATTTAATACCTTTATTAGATATGGCAAAAACATAATCTGGAATGGATGGCCATTCTGATCAATCCTAGTAGCTCTGAACTTGGATGAAAATGGACTGAGTAAAGTAGGATTCAATAAAAGAAAATGATACATTTCCTGGTTTGAAAAAGAAGTGCTTAGAGTTTGGCTCAGTTCTTATTGAACTCACTGTCAACCAGCACAACAAAACCAAATAAAAAATATTTAGGTACAGTTGTTTAAGGAAAAAATGAATTGCTGAAATTTTGAGAACCAGTATTAGCAAAGTTGCCAAAGAAGTCTGAAGTCACTGCATCCTCAGACTGATGACATGACCACTAAGGTGGAAGATAGTAGAGGGCGGGGCAACCAAATATTAGTAACCACAGAAGTTACAAAGAACAGCACACCAAGAATCAAAAGATATGGCATCCAAAATTCTATATCTGTAAGAGACTTCAGAAATTATCAAATCCAACTTCATTGTCTTGCAGAAGAGAAAACAGGGGTTCCAAGAGGCTTTGGCTTGAGAATACCCAAATTCATAAGAGAAATGTAACTTAATATAACTCAGGTAGCATGACCCCTAATCCAGGGCCTTCTCACTATGTCACCCTCACCATGGAGTGTTAGAGAGGAGGAACAGACAGGAGAGTGTAGACAATGATTCCTGATACCCTCAGGGACTAAGATCCGCAATCCAGTTCCTGTGCTGCAAGGACAGCCAATGTCTTCATTCGCTAGAGGAAATAGTGTCACCTATTTGAAAGGAAGACATGTAAGGGCTGCAAGTCAAAACAAGAAACCATAGTAATGAACATCGTAAAAACGCAGACCCTAGAAACTGAACCTTCAACATCACTCTTTGCAGAACCTGCTTTTGTATTTCCTTAAGGAAATATTTGCAAATGGTATTTTCTTTATTGCATATCTTTATTTGATTAGTTGATTGTTATTTTAATTTACAATATATTTCTTGAATGTATTAGTTTCATCATTTTTCTGTTTATGACTTTCTCAATTTCTTTTTCTTTTGTTATTTTTCTGAGATAGGGTCTCTATCACCCAGGCTGGAGTACAGTGGCATGATCACAGTTCAAGGCAGCTCCTGGGTTCAAGCAATCCTCCCTCCTTAGCCTCCTGAGTAGTTGGGAGTACAGATGTGCACCACCATGCCCTGCTAATTTTTTCTTTTTTATTTTTTGTAGAGACAGCATCTTACTATCTTGCCTAGGTTGGTCTTAAACTCCTGGGCTCATGCAATCTTCCCACTTAGGACTTTCTCAATTTTTGAACTTAGGTTTGTTAGCTCTTTTCTTCTATTTTACTTTGGAGTTCTTAATATTTTCTGTTTTTCTACTTTCATAGAGAGCATTACTATAAATATTTAAGACCACCTTTTTTTTTTAATTTGATGAGTTTAGCTTTAATTACATTCCTCATATTCTGATACACAACATCTTAATTATATTAATTTTCCAGATATTCTCCACTTTCAGCTTTGAATTCCTTTTTAACCTAAGAAGGGTTTAAGAAAGAGGTTTTAGTTTACTATTGGCAGAAATCTTTGTTTTCTAGTTTGGTAATCAACCTTTCATGTTATTGTGTTAGATTCTGAGAATGTTTTCTATGATTTCAAAAAACTTTAGAATATTTCTTTAGGGCCTAATATAATTCTACTTTTGTAAATGTTTCACAGCACTTGTTAAGAAGGTTGTTTCTCTGGTTTCAGGGTATGGTGCACTGTAGATTGATGTAGCTATATCGGTTAGAGCTACATTAATTATGTGTTCTAGGTCTTCCTCACCTGTACTTACTCACTTGTCCACTGAATTTGTTGATGCATTGAGGGAAAAGTTATTTAAAGTCTCCTTGTACTAATATGGTTCAGTCTACTTCTCATTGATAGTTTCTGCTCTATTTACCTTGATGCTGTGCTATTTGATTATTAAATCTTCATTAAGAATAGTACCTTCATGATTTTAACATGTCCTGCAATACCAACCAGGGGAGTTCAGGGCTGTTTGCACATAAATAAGAGAAGAAGGACAATAGTTGGGAAATTTAGTGACATTAGAGAACTGAGCTTTACTTGTGCTGCCTCGTTTATAAAGCTTCCCCCAAACTACATGACCAAAGTCTCTTTCCCTTCCACCAAAACTTCAAAGCATTTGGATAGCATCCCTTTTAAGGCTCTTAAAACCCCCTGCCTTATGATAATTTAAGAGCAAGTTTAAAAAGTTGCTGTAAAGCTGGACACTCCTTTATCTTTATGGTCCTTGCAGCACTTAGCACATTTCATTGCTTTGAATCTAGCAGATGCTTAATAAATAGCTGATGAACTGAATTGATTCATCAAAATGAACCAATAATGCTCTCTGTGACTTTCTAAAATATGCTTCCTGTATGAGGGTTCTCCAGAGAAACAGAACCAAAAGAATATAGATATGAATTATAGATATATGTTGCATTGCTTGATAGAGAAAAAAAAATTACTATAAGGAATTGACTTACACAAAAACAGAGGCTAAAAAGTCCCCAGATCTGCAGTTGGCAAGCTGAAGACCCAGGAGAACCAATGGTACACTTCCAATCTGAGTCTTAAAGCCTGAGAACCAGGCTAAGTCAGAGTCTAAAGGCAAAACAAAATCCATGTCCCAATTCGAAGACAGGCAGAGAGAGCAAACTATTCCTTATTCAGCCTTTTGTTACATTCTGGCCTTCAACAGATTGGGTAAGGCCCACCTACATGGGGTGAGGGAAATGTGCTTTGCTCGGTCTAGTGGCTCAGACGTTAATCTCAGCCAGAAACACCCTCACAGGCACATCCAGAGTAATGTTTAACCAAACATCTCAGCACTCTGCAGCCTGGTCAGATTGACACACAAAATTAACATCCCACTCCCTAGTGAAACAGATGAAGACCTAGGTTGATATTTTATCTATAATGATGCTAGACACCGAGTCTACTTCCCAAACAATCCCCTTTACATAACGCATTATTTTCAAACACAGGAAGAAAGGAAAATAACCACATGGGCCCAGGATCATTTTTGACCTGGAATGTAAAGGTTCGAAAAACTTATCTATGTGGCATGTATATCACTATGGTAGAGAGAAAGAGATGAAACATAATTCACAAAGTGACAGAAAATTGATGTTTACATGAGGAGTGGGAAAAAGCTCAAAAGCAAATTTCTGCCTCAGCCAGCGGCAGAAATCTCTCACAAATCTCTCAGACAAATAGTCCAAGAGATGAGCCATCTCTCAGAAAGAAAGCACTTGTAGTGAAAGATTAGAAATGTTCAGTAGGAAAGGGCTTAAGAGAAATAGAGAAATGGTTTTTCATGGAGCTCTCAGCAGAAAGAGCTCTTATGTTTTCTGCCTTAAAACTATATTAAAAAAATTAAGTTTAAAAATTTAAAAACACTACCTTCAAAATAGTTCCTTTATTATAAAGATAGCCTTTTTATTTCTAGAAGGAGTTGCATAAAAAGTAGCCAAATTTCTAATGTACTGTGTTACAGAACGTGGTATACACTAGGCTAGTAACAACAGCATAACAATGGAAGGAATATGAGCTGCATTGGGCTTGAGCTCTTAGTAAACAAGGGACTAGCCTTTGAGTAGTAATATAAGTAACATGAGATTGCTTCAATAACTGCCCAATTTGGCATAGACCAGCAGTTTTTAGCTCTGGTCAAGGTAAAAGAACTTGAAGGTAAAAAGGAAGAGGATGCACAGCAGGAGAGAAAATGAGTAGCCATTCTTAGCTTTAGTGTCCACTAGGAAAAGGAATTAGTAATTAACACTAAAGCCCATTCAGTATCTACACTGATATGTATTTTTAATCTAAAGTAAATTATAAGCAATACACTGTAAGTATTTAGAACAATGCCTTGTGTATAGCAGTAACTTAATATTTGTTGAATATATAAACTACAAGGAGCTTTTTCTGAAGTGTTTTTCTCTCATTTTATTCTTCCATTGATTTTATGGTGTCCTAAGTCCATACTGTTAAGAAGAAAGACCTAACCTGCATTCCTAGTCGCTATTCTGCTGTACCCATAAGGTAGCTCCAATGAGCGCCTCTTACACTTAGGAGAAGAGAAAGATAGCTGCTGTGATCCTAGTCTCTATCCTCAATTTGGGGTAAAGCTGAAATAATAACCCAGGAAGTCATGAAACAAATAAGTAAAGGAGGATATAGAATTATAGCAAAGGAGGAAATAAAGAATTCACTGTAAACACTTTTTAAATTAATCCCTCACCCAATTTGGTAGCATGTAGCTGAGTGATTTTTCTTCCTCATAATTTAACCCTTCAGCTGTGCTGGGTCATCCTATTGTAAAACTGTTCTCTGTGACTCAAATTGGCTCTGCCTCTAGACTGAAACTGACTAAAGTATCTTTGTTTTTGCAGATTCAAAGCAAAACAGCAGTAGGGATACAAGATTCACATAGACATGATTGGCCAGTTTTCTTCTTTTCAGTTGAAAATTACATGGGGGAAAGATGGTAGAAAGTAGAAAATATATAATGAATACATAATAGATTCATTTGTTTAATCAACAAATACTTATTGAGCACTGATACATGTGTGCCAGGCATTGGCTAGATGCTAATACAGGGATGAACAGGCCACACATTGTCCTGTCCTCCTACAGCTTATGGTCTAGCAGGAGAGACAGATATTAAACCAAAATCCTGTAATTCTGTAACAATTTTCATGAAGAAAAAGCACACTGTGAAAAAAGTACAAGAATGAAAGTGTAAAATATGATAAAGCAAACCCATCTCACACAAAGAAATCAAAGCATTCAAAGCCAAAAAAAAAAAAATGTAGTTTCTCAGTTTAACATCACATCTGCAAAAATAATTCAAAAACACTATTAGGAAGCTTTTGAATGTGTTCATACTAAATTATAAACACTAAAGAAAAGCCACTGAATGAAAAATATATTAATAACATAACACCTATAACAGAAAATTGGGAAAAGTGTGATTATAACTATCAACATCACATTTTGCAACTTCCTCCAGAAAGTCTTGGTGCCTGATCTCTCAGGCCACTTATTACTACTGACGTTGGGCCAATTTACAAATATCTTGGATTCTTGCCACAGGGATGTATGGATGAAGAACAACACTCCATACTTTCTCTGACCTCAACAAGGAATTCCTGCTCTTTGGCTGAAATTTGTTCACTTTACAAGTTCTACAAACATACAGTATTTTTAAATATTAAAAAAGACCAAATGTTCACTAAAACTGAGGAAGGAATTGAGGAGACATCAGAAGATCTAACAAAAGCATTGCTATAAACCTAACCTGAGAAAACACAGGCAATTCATCAGGATTTTTAAAAGCTCAGGTGGTTGATAGTTCAGGAAAGGACTAGGGTCCCCACCGTGGAGCAGGCAGCCACTGAGTGAATAACCAGGGAGCAAACAGAGTAGCATGGAGAAAACAGTATGTTACACATGGGCCATATCTCTTTAGTCTCTCCTGTGTCACCCACATTCAATCATTCTACCAACATTGAAAGCCAGATGCTACCAAGACATTGTGACATTGTGCTTGTGTTGGAGAAGTGAAAAATGCAACACTTCCCCTACTCTCAAAAAGCATATAATTTCATCAGGATAGTCTCAGAACGACTAATTAGAAAATATGACAGAATTAAACAAGCACTAGCCTGAGGTACAAGGAATGTCTATGGAGGACCCACAGAGGTACAACTTATTCTACATGGGAGGAACCAAGAAGGATTTAAGATGGATGTAGGACTGGAGCACAAAAGGGTGAGAATAAAAGAAAGGGCATTATAGGTTGATGGGTAAATATAATTGAAGGCCTAGAATGTGAAAGAGCAAAGTGCACATTAATTATTTATGGACTTGAACATAGGACAAGGGGGGATTTGGTGGAAAACAAAATTAGAAAAGCTATTTAGGGTAGAAATCAGTTCCCGAAGAGTCTAGAGCTTCTTCTGTAGGAAGTGATAAGGTAATGAAAGGTTTAGCAGTAGGGAATAATATTGCCTAGGTATGTAGTAGGCTATACAATGTAGGTTTGCATAAGTACACCCTATGGTTTCCACACGATGATGAAATCGCCTGATGACACATTTCCCAGAATGTAGCCCCTTAAGTGACACATAACTGTATTTGCAGAAATGCATACCAATTGAGCATCTCTAATCTTAAAATTTGAAATCCAATATGCTCCAATGAACATTTACTCTGAGCATCACTTTGGCACTCAAAATGTTTGGGATTTTTAAGCATTATGATTTGAAGCTTTTCTGATTAGGGATGTTCAACTAGTAGTAACTTTCAAGGTAAATATAACAGAGATGGTTCAGAAACAGATAGATATTGCAAGTGACTCTGAAAAAATATATAAAACAGTTTGTCTATTCAGTATATACACACACACACACACATAATTCCATAGAGGAAAAATGCATAGATTTTACATTAAGAACAATTTTGTCAGTTATAGTTAGAAACTTAAGGAATGTTAGAGGATTACTGAAGAGAAAGAAGAGAAAGACGTTTGATATTGCTGCTCAATCTAAATCAAGTAAACTTTTGTTTTAATTAAGGTACATTGTTATGGTCTAACTATGAGAGAGTTAGAGGGTCAAGTAATTAGGAAATTGACCTTTGAAATGAATGACTGTTAAGAGAAAATCTTATCATTTTGCTTTGATAAAGAAAATGTTCTAGAGCCTCTGGCAGGAAATACATATTTTCCCAACTCCAAAAGTATTCCTGAACTACAAGAAGACAGCCCAGAAAGGCCTCACACTGGAAGTGAGGCCAGTGACGCCATAAGCCAACATCATGTTCTGATGAACACTGAACACCACAGAAAGTATGCTGATGTGTCTCTACTTCCACAGTTTCTTTAAAACTTGCTTCAAACCATAATTTTCATGTAGTAGAGAAGTAGGCAATCCATACATGTCCACATCTAGACAGTTTTAATACAGCATTATATTCTAGTATATAGAAAAATGTCAAATACAAATGAACTATAAACATTAATCATTCTCAGCTAGTTGGGCTGGGAACTCTAGTTGGGTCCCAGGTTAGTGTTACAGGGCCTTTCCATGACATGGTGGCAGCTGCTGAAAGGCCGGGTACAACATATACTTCTAAATAAAAATGACTAGCTTTTAGAACAGTATTCTCAGTCTATCTGTGATGATGGGCCAGCCTTTTTAATTGTTTGCTTTGTTTCGTTGTTTAATGCTCAGCCCACTGCAGGCTTTAATGCAGTGCCACTGCACATGAGCAGTAAGTGGCTTGCCCTCTGTGCACCTCACCATGGGCACAATGCAATACCTGAAACTCTCCATACCCTATTCAGTGAGATGAGGTCATTGATCATCTACTTGGATTTCATGACTATGTTAAATTGCTATACAATGTCTAAACACTCTCAATTTCTGTACTCATCAGACTACAAACAGATTATTTACTGGCACTGGTCTACAGATGTCACTTAGGAAAACACTGTATGGAAGATGGGCCTTGACAATCTGAATAACTTTCAGTGGCTATGAATACACTATGAGGTAAGACAGGAGGAAGAGCCCAATGAGTAGAGACAAAACAAATGTTTCTATGAGAAAGCAGGTGATGGGCGAATCAACACTTTCTGTCAGCACAGCCAAGCAGAGTGCCAGCTCTATGGCAGGAAGGTTCCTCTACTAGGCCTCCCTTAGGCCAACACCAGCCCCAGCTTGCAACAAACACACTCCAAGTATCTTCAAACATAGGGCCCCAAGACCAAATCTGTGAGGAGCTCAAGCATGTGAACGAATTTAGCCTCACTGCCCTCTCCTCCAAGGTGGCCTGTCCTGCCCCCAAGAAGGGATTCATAAACTACTTAGCTATAGTCATGGGTTTGAAAGCACCTCAAACAAACTTCCATTTTTTTCCATGAGTTCTCTGAAGGCTTCCGAGGAGAACTACAATTTCACTTAATCCTTAGATAGTTTATCCTACATTTTATAATTTCTGAAAATGGCATGCATGTTATAACTGATGTATACACTTAATATGGCAGTGTCACAGTTTTTTGCCCTCAACTATGTTTAAATTGATATTTATTTTCTAGCTGATGCTATTTTAGAAATTGAGAAAATTAGTTATGTAGTTTCATTGTGAACTAAAAGCATATGGTATTTTAGTTCCCTTAGGCAGCTTTGCTTTAGGGAAGTGTATATCAAGAAAATGGATGAGAGCATTGGTCAACTCATTTGACAGATTTAAATAATTTTTAAATAATATATATATACATATAGATTAAGTAATAAATATAAAGGTAGATATACATATGCCTACCTTTATGTTTTTATTGCAACATATTTGAGAAAAATTGTACACAGGTATTACATGATAATTTGATGCACATATAGACTATATAATGATTACCTCAGTAAATTTATTTAACACATCCATCACCATTCATAGTTATGTGTGTGTGCATGTGTGTGTGTTAAATTTACTCTCATTAAATTTCAAGTAAACAATACAGTATTATACAATATTATTTACTATAGTCACCAGGTTGCATATTAGATCCTCATAATTTATAATAAAAAGTTTCTACCCTTTGAGCAATGTCTTCCATATTTATTGAGATCCTGTTATGTGCCAAGTACACTAGGGTTTCACCTGTATTAACTCATTTAAACCTTATAATAACCCTCTGTCATTGGCACTGATTTTAACTACACAAAAAATGAGGCACAGAGAGGTTAAGAAATTGTATTATTCAGGGTTCTCTAGAGGGACAGAACAAATAGAATAGATGTATATATGAAGGCGAGTTTTTAGGAGTACACTCACATGATCACAAGGTAAAGTCTCACAATAAGGTGTCTGCAAGCTCAGGAACCAGAAAGCCAGTCTGAGTCCCAAAACCTCAAAAGTAGGGAAATGGGCAATGCAGCCTTCAGTCTGTGGCTGAAGGCCAGAGAGCTCATAAGTCCAAGAGTCCAAAAGCTGAAGAACTTGGAGTCTGATGTTTGAGGGCAGCAAGCATTCAATATGGAAGAAAGATGAAGGCCAGAAGACTCAGCAGGTCAAGTCCTTCCACATTCTTCTGCCTGCTTTATTCTAACCATGCTGGCAGCTGATTAGATGGTGCCCACCCAGCTTAAGGGTGGGTCTGCCTCTCCCAGTCCACTGATCTCCTTTGGCAACACCCTCACAGACACACCCAGGAACGATACTTTACCTCCTTTAGTCCAGTCAAGTTGACAGTCAATATTAACCATCACAGAAAGTTTTCCCAAGATCATACAGCTAGGAAGTGTTGAAGCTAGCCAGGGTTCAAATCAATGTTGATTACCGATACCCTGATAACCACTTAATTTGTTGATAAAACAACATCAAGTCCATTACTTACTGCAATAAGAAAGAATACTCCCTCGACAGAGTCTTATTTTCTAGGAGGGATATTTATGAGGTTTGGGGGTATGGTTTAAGGCAGGTATTCAAAGAAGGAGCCTAACTCAGATTGGTCATAGCAAGGAAGGGGTTCCAAGTGAGTTTGGAAGAGTAAATGGTGGCATGATGAGTCTGAAGTGACCTCTTGTCCCAAAAGCGAGTTATTTATTCTAACAAGGGATAGTTGGATCATCTTTTATTCAGATAAATGGGCTTCAGGAAGTTGTCTAGCCAAATAATAATTTGCAACATCATATTCCTGGGAAAGAATGTCTTGAAATAAGTCATATTAATGCAGACAGTGATCTGGATGGCTGCAGATGGTTTTCCCACCAGGTGGTTGCTACCGACGCTCACAAACATTCATACAAGCTCAGCCTCCGTTACTGAGTGACTGTGAGAATTTGATGAAATAATGAATGTCAACATGTTTCATAAGCTGAGAAGCACTATGTGCATGTCAGCTGATAGTATTGTTAATAGTTGCAGTACCTGCATTTCCTGACTTCTTGAAGTCTCACTAGTTGGGCCAGAGCTTAATAACATGGTTGAGTAAAGCAATTGAATCTAGCAGCTCTCTGAGGCAAGGCTCACCTTGAGTTAATCAGAAAGGAAACTTGGCAAAAGAATGGAAGAACAGCTTGGCACCAGGAAAATCCACATTCTCTGTATTCCTGAGAAAGTGAACACCCAGCTGTGAATTTATTGACTCTCCCTTAAGAAGTTCTAATGGAATAAATTTTCCCTTCTTGGTGCCTGCTAATTAGACAATTATTTAACTCTGTTTCTTTTTTTAATGACTCTCTGCTGTTGTTTGAAGACTTCTGTCTATTATTTGTAATAAAAACCTCTGTCACATTTTTGCCTCATTATCCTTAACAAATAGTGCATTCCTCAGCCCCAATCCCTGACTCCCTTAGTTCTCCCTCCCCCAGCACCTCCCCAGTCTAGAGCTCCCAGAGTTTCAAAGAGCAGCTGTTATCATTTTGTTGACTGAGAGATTTTTAGAAACTTCTATCACAGGCACAAGGCTCCATGGGGGGCTGTTGAATTAAATATCAGCTCTTCAAACAGGAATTAGCTCAGAGAACAAAAGCAGCAGGAAGACAAGGGACAAACACAGGCAAATGCTGCAGTCCTCCCACTCAGTGGTTGAGAAACTAGTTCTCTTTTTCTTCCCTAGAACTCTGATACAGGGAATTCCTAGGCCCCTGACCACACTTGACCATAGTCAGTCACATATCTCATTTCAGGGCTGGAAAATAAGCCCAGCCCAGCCCTGGGTCACTTACTTTTCCATCTGAAAATCAGTGGTTCAAAGCAAATTGTCCTTTTCACTATCCCTTATGGTTAGGCAGACTCGTTTGAGCACTCTGAAGGATTTTCTATGGAATAACTCTTTCTTTAGAGGGGAGAAGTGGGAAAACAAGAAAACAAAGGAATCGATATTTGCTGAGTCCTACTATACGCCGGGATCTGTCTGCAAGGTAAGTACCATTTCTCCACTCTCAGTTTATAGCAATCCTAGAGAGACTAGATTCTTGCTACTCAAAGTGTGGCATGGGTTGGCTTCATGGGTATGCAACTTCTATAGTCACATGGGGCCATTCACTTAGGATGACCACATTTGGTTTAATGTTCTGTTATCTTGAATTTTTAAATAATTTTATCTTCCAACTTGCATTTTGTAAGTAAAATGCACTGAAACACCCACAGAAACAGAGGAGATGCAGGCAACATATATATTTACCATTCCTTGACACCCCATTCACATATAGCATTTGCAATGTCCATAATCACAGAATTCCACTGTACTCATGATATGTGGGAGTTCAGTAAGACTCAAAGCAACTACAAGGTAAACATGTTAAGTCCATGACTGAGTAAGCAAGAGTGGTGGCAGCTCCAAGAAACCATACTTTCCTTTTACGACAGGAATTGCTTTGAATACAGAAAAAAAAAAAAATGGCATTCGAAGAGGCACAAGCTACCAAGGAATCCTTTCAACCCTGCGTTACCCAGACACATGCTGAAAATGACACAGGAGGAAAAGAAAAGATAGAGAAACTCACAGCTCCTTTTCTTTGAATCCTTCCCTACTCATCAATAACCTGAAGGTAGAGAATATTATAGACTGTGTGTATCAAGAAGTAAAATAATTTTCTTTCATGATGGTTGATGAGGAACATCAGATGTCAATTCTCCTCAAAGAAGTTCAAAGTTACAGGTGAATGGTCATAATCTGAATGGAAAACTGAAGGAAGAGAGCCAGAATCTGTCAGAGTGCCCACGAGAAGAAGCTGGGATGGAGAAAAGCAAAGCAGCAGTGTCTGGCAGAGATGGGCCCCTGAGGAACTCGAAGCCACATGGAAAGGGTGAGTGGGGGTGCTTCTGTGCTCCCCTCAGCCCTGGAACAACCTGCTGACTGCCAAATTGTTAAGGAGTACCTCTGCCCTTACAACCCAGGGCAATGCTATCAGTGGTGATTTGAAAACTTCCCAGGGACGGAGAACCAGGGGCCAGCTAGCACGTGGCATCTATATTCCCCTCAGGCCTGAACTGAGATAGCAAGCACCATAGTGGCTGTGTACTTATTGTGGGCCACTGCTCTTCCTGGGGAACCTTAGACCTTGAGTTACTACATCACCAAATACCCCAAAAAACATTCCCTAGAAAATTCTCTGACTTTGCCAACCATAGAGGACCAGCATCCAAATTAAGAAAGAGGAAGTCAAATTATCTCTGTATGTTGATGACATGATCATACAGAAAACTCCAAAGCCTACCCCAGAAAACTCCCAACTTGAAAAGGATCTTCAATAAAGACTAAGCATACAAAATCAATGTACAAAAATTAGTTGCATTTCTATACGCTAACAATGCTCATGCTGAGAACCAAATTAAGAACTCAATCCCATTTATAGTAGCCATGGAAAAACATTCTGTGCTCATGGATGGGAAGAATCAATATTGTGAAAATGACCATACTTCCCAAAGCAATCTACAGATTCAATGCAATTCCCATCACATTACCAATTTTATTTTTCAGAGAATTGGAAAAAAAATTCTAACATTCATATGGAAACAAAAAAGAGCCTGATTAGCAAAAGCAATCCTAAGCAATAATAACAAAGCTGGAGATATGACATTACCTGACTTGAAACTATTCTCCAAGTCTATAGTGACCAAACAGCATGGTACTGCTATAAAAATAAACACATGTATCATATAAAAATAGACAAAAATATGCACATGTATCAATGGAACAGAATAGAGAAACCTGCCACAAAGCCACATACCTACAACCAACTGATCTTCAACAAAGCTGACAAAAATAAGCAATAAAGAAAGGACACCCTATTCAACAAATGGTGCTGGGAAAACTAGCTAGCCATATGCAGAGGAAGGAAACTGGACCCCTATCTCTCATCATATACAAAGATTAACTCAAGATGGATTCAAGACTTAAATATAAGACCTGAAACTATAAAAATTTTAAAAGAAAGCCTAGGAAAAACTTCTGAACATTGGCCTAAGCAAATAATTCATGACTAAGACCTCAAAAGCAAATGCAACAAAAGTAGACAAAAGGAACTTAATTAAACTAAAGAGCTCTCCACAGCAAAAGAAACAATCAGCAGAATAAACAGATAACCTACAGAGTGGGAGAAATATTTGCAAACTATGCATCTGACAAAGCACTAACACCCAGCATCTATAAGAAACTAAAACACATCAACAAGTAAAAAACAAATAACCCCAAGTACAAAGTGGGCAAAGGACATGAACAAACACTTCTCAGAAGACATACATGTGCCAACAAATATATGAAAAAAATGCTTAGTATCACTAATCATCAGAGAAATGGAAATTAAAACTGCAGTGAGATGTTATCTCAAATCACTCAGAATGGCTATTATTAAAAAGTAAAAAAAATAAATAAATAAGAGATGTTGGCAAGGATGCAGAGAAAAGGGAATGCTTATACATTGTGGGAATGTAAATTAGTACAAGTCAAGGGAAAAAATGTGGACGATATGGCTTGGCTGGATCCCCCACCCAAATCTCATCTTGAATTGTCACTCCCATAATTCCCATGTGCTGTGGGAGGGATGGGTGGGAGATAATTGAATCATGGAGCAGTTTCCCCCATACTGTTCTCATGGTAATGAATAAGCCTCACAAGATCTGATGACTTTATAAGATCGCTTGATTCTCATTCTCTCTCTCCTGCCACCATGTAAGACATCCCTTGCTCTTCCACCATGATTTTGAGGCCTCCCCAGCCACGTGGAACTGTGAGTCAATTAAACCTCTTTCCTTTACAAATTATCCAGCCTCAGATATGTCTTTATTAGCAGCTGAGAACAGACTAATACAATGGAGATTTCTCAAATAACAAATATAGAACTACCATTGGACAGAGCAATCCCACTACTTGGCATCTACCCAAAGGAAAAGAAATTACTGTATTAGAAAGATACCTGCACTTGTCTGCTTTTCACAGCACTGTTTTCAACAACAAAGTTATAGAATCAATCTACTGTCCACCAGTGATTGACTAGACAAAGAAAATATGGTATATATACACTGTGGACTATTAGACAGACACATAAAAAAAATGAAATCAGGTCCTTTTCAGTAACACAGATGGAGCTGGAAGTCATTATCTTAAGTGAACTAACTCAGAAACAGAAAATCTAATACAACATGTTCTTATTTATAAGTCGGAGATAAATAATGGGTACACATGGACATAAAAATAGAAATAATAGTCACTGGGTAGGGGGTGAGGATTGAAAAACTACCTATTGGGTACTACATTCAGTATTTGGGTGATGGGTTCACTAGAAGCTTAAACCTCAGCATTACACAATATACCCAGATAACAGACCTGTACATGTACCTCTTGAATCTAAAATAAAATAAAATTCTTTGAGAAATCACCAAACTGATTTCCACAATAGCTGAACTAACTTACATTCCTACCAGCAGTATATATGCATTCCCTTTTCTTCACAACCTCACAAGTATCTGTTATTTTTTGACTTTTTAATAATACCCATTCTGACTGGTGTAAGATGGTATCTCAGTGTGGTTTTGATTTGCAATTCTTTCATGATTAGTGATGCTGAGCATTTTTTCACATGCTTGTTGACTGCATGTATTTCTTTATTTGAAAAGTGTCTGTTCATGTTCTTTGCCCACTTTTTAATGGGGTTTGTTTTTTGCTTGTAAATTAGCTTAAGTTCCTAAAACAGAATTACCATTCAACCCAGCAATCCCACTATTGGATATTTACCCAAGGGAATATAAATCATTCTGCCATAAGGACACATGCATGCATATGTTCATTGCAGCACTATTTACAATATCAAAGACATGGAATTAGTCCAAAGGCCATCAATGGTAGCCTGGATAAAGTAAATATGGCACACACACACTATGGAAAACTATGCATCCATAAAACGAATGAGATCATGTTCTTTGCAGCAACACGGATGGAACTGGAGACCAATATCTTAAGTAAACTAACACAGGAACAGAAGACCAAATACAGCATGTTCTCACTTATAAGTGGGAGCTAAACATTGAATACATATGAACACAAAGAAGGGAACAACAGACACCATGGCATTCTTGAGGGTAGAGGGTGGGAGGAGGGAGAGGTTAAAAAACCTACCTATTGGATACTATGCCGATTACCTTGATTGTGAAATAATCTGTATGCCAAATTCCCATGACACACAATTTACCTACATATCAAACCTGCACATGTACCCTGAACCTAAAACAAAAGTTTTAAAAAGTTAAAAAATAAATAAACATTAAAAAATAAAATACTTTAAAAAAATAAGTGAAATAAAAATAGTTGTTAGTTTTGTGTAGTACAACTACTATTTTGGTAAGAAAGAATTATATAGGGATGCACCAGCTACAAAATACAAATTATATAATTATTTATGAATTATATAATTTCAGCAAAACCATATGAGTTAAATGCTCTCATATTTGCATTTAAAAGTGACAATGCACAATATAAATTATAAACTTCATGCTAACAATTTAAAATTCCAGTGTTTCTTTACAACATTAAATAACAAAACACAGCATAACAAGCTAAGAGTGAGACTGGAAGAAAGAAAAAAAAAAGCTTTATATTTTAGTACCTTTAACAATACTTTCACGGCCACGTGCGGTGGCTCATGCCTGTCATCCCAGCACTTTGGGAGGCCAAGGTGAGCGGATAACCTGAGGTCAGGAGTTCAAGACCAGCCTGACCAACATGGAAAAACCTGTCTCTACTAAAAATACAAAATTAGCCAGGTGTGGTGGTGCATGCCTGTAATCCTAGCTACTCTCTGGAGGTTGAGGCAGGAGAATCACTTGAACCCAGGAGATGGAAGCTGTGATGAGCTGAGATCATGCCATTGCACTCCAGCCTGAGCATCAAGAGCAAAACTCCATCTCAAAAAAAAAAATACAATACTTTCTTCTTGCTTTGTGAACTGGGAGCCCACATTTTGCACTGGGCCAAGCAGTATTCAACCTGCCTGTAGCATCAATATGAACTGGGAGCTCCTTAGAAATGTAGAACCCCAGGCCCCTCCTTAGATGTATTAAATGAGAATCTGCATTTTTAAAAAATCCTGAGATGATTCGTGTGCACATGAAAGTTTGAGAAGCACAGGGTTAGAATAATCTGCTCAATGATTCACAATTATCCAATGGAGAAGTTGGGATCCAAACTCCAGCAGTCTGACTTCAGAGTAGAGCTCAGTGACCACTACACTGAACTGTGGGACTATGAAGTCAATGCCATATTATCCCTAATTTACAGATATAAAAACAGCTTAGAGAGGTTAATGCACTTGCCCAAGGTTGTAAGTTGCCAGCTAATGAACAATCAAACTGGAATTAGAAGCAAATCTGCCTGATTCCCAATCTCAGCTGTTTGCATTGCTACCAATAGTTTCCAAATAAGAGTGAACATAAGAAATAGAGAATGTTTTAAATGCAGATTCCTGGGCCCCAATCCAGACACAGCAAATCAAAATCTCTAAGTTGAGGCTTGAAAATATATTTTAAAACAGTGGTTCTCAAGCTTGAATGCACAGTTACACTACCTCTGGGAGTTCTTAAAAATCCTGATGCCAAGGCCATACCTCAGAGCAATTAAATTGAAATGTCTGGGGGTTGCACTCAGACACCAGAGCTTGAAACCAGTTGAGAATGACTGTTTTAAGAAACTTCCAAGTGATGCCGATGCTGATGCTCAGCCAGGTATGGCGACTCTGCTTTACAGGGAAATATGCTACTGTCCACAGGGCTGCCCACTGGAATCCTGTGCATATAGGTTAGAAAGAAGTGACTAATAAGCAAACAAAAAAATATATAGGATTTCAGGAAACTACTTTTCATTTATAAAGCCAATCTAATCAATTAAATGTGAAAAAAATGCAATTAGTACTCAAGATCACTGGTGTACATTTTGTTAATAGAACACTAAAATGTATCAAAGAATCATTAGCAGCAAAAAAACAAAAACTCTGTACTAAATATTTGTATCTGTTTCTAAATCAATGTTTTTATCTCCAGGAAAAACAACATTCACTAGTCATTATTCTGGAACTCTTGTCAAGTGTTCATGTTAAGAGAGAGAGGAACTACAACAGTCAGGGAAACCGGAAGTGAGAAACCCACGACGCACCAAGGCAGAGTGGAGAAAGTACAGCTAGGGGTCTCTTACAAGCTGTTGGCAGAGAATCTCAGGAGTTCAGGATTAGAAGTTCCCCAGAGGTCAGGAATTAAAGCCCTCTTTCAACACCTGACTTCTGCCTACAACATCTGGTCTGACTCGAACCACTGTATATACATCCCCCAGGTTATTGTTTAAGCTGCAGTAGCTTCTAATCCTAGCCCAAACCTCCCATATTGCCATCATCTGGGGATGATGCTTTAAAAAATAAGGTCCCCAAGTGATCTGCATGCACATTAAAGTTTGAAAACAGCTACTATTATGATAGTTCTATTAGGTACATCTAGCCCAGTGCTAGGCAGGGGCAAATTCACCAAACTATTGTCACTCTTGGGATGTTCTGGTAGCTTACTGGCTGGCATTCTCCCCTTGAACAACACATATCTTCATGCCTCCATCCTTCCTCTCTACTCCAGAGTTATGGAGGTTGTTCTAGTCATATCCCAGTATGTAGACAATTAGCCATGTAATGGACATTAGACATTGTATAATCAAATGTGCCCAATACTCAGGTCACTTTCACATAAGCCAAAATAAGCTACCTTTTCTCCCTCCTTAATACGTCCAATTGGCTTATTTGGCAAGGTTTCACTGACACACAAAAGGTACTTGGTATTGACCAACACCCCAAACCACAGAATAGACAGTGCCATATCTGCCCTCAACGGCTATCCAGAATTAGTCTTCTCTCTTCCACAGGACAGTCTTCAATTACTTACAGATACATATCACATCCCTCTCAAATTTTTTGTTCATCAAGCTGAATAATCCCATGTCCTCTAGCTTTTTCTTTTTACTAAATTGCTTTAGAATTATGTTTGTATGTATGTGGTCTTACATAATATGTATTATTGTTTTGGTGCATGTGTTTTTAGTTCACGTAAATGGAATTGTGTAATATCACAGATGTTTTATCAAACGTGGTCTTTAGGAGCTACACATGTTGCTATGTGCCCCTCTCACTTTTTCCTTTTGCACTGTAGTTTCTCTATGCCTTTCTCTGTCTCTCCTCCTGCATACCCCGAGTCTTCCTTAATTTATTGTTTTACATGTACTCCTCTTTATCCATGTCCCTTTTAAACTGAGGCACTCAATCTGAACATTGCCCCAGCCACTAAAAAAACACAGAATACTGGAGACTTTTTTTATGGATATGTCATTCCAGATTCTCACAACAGTAAGCCTTAAGTACACTTTTTAGTTGAAATACTATTATAACAAGAATACCTCACTTAATTCGTTTACCATTGAAGGACATTCCCCTCCTTCTTAGGCTGAATAAATCAATGGCATGGAGAATATTGTTTCCTAAACAGACTAACACTGCATTCTATATCCATGTGTTCCTTTTGCTTACAGAAATGCTTGGTGTGTTGTTAAAGGCAGTCTTATCAAAAGAGATTCATAATATTCAAAATAAACCTTGGAGATCACCCAGAGTGAAGTTGCCTGAGGAGGCGGTAGTAAACCCTAAACATTTTATGAAGGAGGAGACCGAGGTCCAGAGGGCTTAGTGACTTGCTCAGAGACACTTGCTCAAGCCAATTACTATAGCCTGTGGAGCTGAGTCAGAAGCCCCAGGTGTCTTGACTCCCAAGCCAGCTTTTGCTAGCATCCACGTGCCATACACCCTGCGGCACAGCGGAGGGCTGTGAGTTGGCTCTTACAGCTGCCCACCCCTCACCCATCCTGTGATTCTCTGAAAGCAGAGCACACAGACCCAGTCTGTTTTGGAGTTTCAGAGCTGCAAAGCCTGCATTATTTAACACTGGTTTTATCTATCAGAAATGGAGAATAAATAGCACTATAATAAAATCCATAAAATAGACCAAATTGGATTTTTTTCAGGATGGCTCCAAGCACAAGTTGGTAATCAAAAGATTTTGAGAAAAACTGGAAATAGTGTTTGCTGTGTGGAAATTTTCCTTAATCTTAAGAGCATCCCTGTTCTCCGTCACCCACTAGCTGAATACTTTAGGAGGAGAGACGTTACTCTAAGTCACAAGGAAGGAGGACATTTTCAAAAAGCCTCATGAAAAATGCTTCCTCTTCACATCTTTATGAGCCATTCCTACTTTAAAGCATAAAACTGGTTAGCCTTCATTCTCTTCCATATTCTCAGAGCAGCAGCAGTTAAGGTGGTAGAAGAGACAGTGGTTGCATTTTCCAGCAAGGTGTGGAAGCCATCAGGAATAGTAAGTGACAGTTGTGTTGGCTACACCGTTGTATATATCTGGGCTTGCAGGGCTACTAATAATGAAGCTTCCCTCTTCCTCGAGCATCGGGCCAGGATTCAAATTTGTCACCAGCTAATTCCCCTCAAGGAAAAAGCACTGTTTTTCATTAGTGTAGTCAAGTGAGAGGCAGTACTTAGCATGATTCTTCTATTCATACAGTACCTTTAAATAGAAGCTTCCATTTCAAGAAGGCCTAATGAGCATACCTACCAAACTACCTCTTTTCCAACCCAAGTTCCCAGTGAAATAACTAAAAGGATATTGGTTAAAGGATGAAATCATAACAATGATAGCACATAAGAAAGAGAGCAATTAGGGCATCAGAAAGTCTGAAGAAATACTGCAAGATAGAAGAAAGATGAAATGGAAGGGACATCCCCACCCAAAACACCAAAGGAAGAGTTGTTTCTCTCAGGAGAAGCTGGAAACAAGACAAGCAACTTGGTGTTGATAAACGACAAAAAGCAGAAATAGGCTCTGAGGCAATTGGATGAGTTCACTGAAGATTTCTTTTTAGATCAGCTGAACCAGAGACATGTTGACTCCCCTTCCACGTATACAGAATACAAATAGCATAGCCTTTGTCTGCTTGAAGGAAGCTTTACAACTACTCCTTAATAAAATGGACAATTGTCTAAGCGAGGATGGATGTGTGGATGCTTGGGGTAGAGGGAGAAGGAGGACAAAGGTTCGTGCACTTCTGTACTCCACCTCAAACCATAAAGGAAAGGAAGAGGAGGAGGAGGAAAAGTTGAAACAAGAAAAGGAGGAGAGAGGAGGAGGAGGTAAAAGAGGAGGCGAGAGCTCTTCTTCAGGTATTTTTCCCTGGAGCAAGACCTTTCTGACTTGAGCTGCCATGGCAGCTGAAGACAAATGCCTGTTTCATCTCAAAGTGCCCTTCATGTGACCCCCCCACTTACTTTTCCTCCCATGAGAGGCAGTCCTGCAGGCATACACCCCACATCAGGAATATATACTAATTAATCTAGCCCTTCATGCATTCATGTGTATTAACCAGTAACCAGGACTCACTAGACATTTGAGCAAGAACTAGAGAAAAAGTGACTAAACCAAAGTGACTACAGAAAGTGACTAAACCAAATAACTGACTCAGGAAGAAAGAGGTATTGCAAGGTCCAGAGAACACATAGTGAAATGTTAAGAAATATAATTAATATACTCAGCAGTCACATAGTTTCATTTCTATAAAACAACTCAGGTGTTGATCCAGAAGACAAAACAAAATGGAAAATATAGAGGGAAAAGTTAAGTAATATGAAGGATAGAGTCAAGGAATCCAACATCTATTTAATAAATGCTCCAAAAATAAAAGGCAGAGACAATGGACGTGAGACATATACATATACATGTATATACAAATCATATATATGCTATGTACATATATATTCATATATATATTATATATATGATATGCATATATCCCACATCCGTTGTCTGTTTTTTTTTATTTTTGGCAGCTCAAGTTAGAAGGGTCTTACTCCAGGAATATATATATATATATATGTATATATATATCCCATATCCATTGTCTCTGTGTGTGTATAGCCCACATCATCATCATAAAAAATTTTGTTTCAAATATATATATGATGAAACAAAATTTTCCGAAGCATGAGACAGACAAGAATCTTGAGATTACAAGTTTCTACCAAGTGCCAAGTAGGATTTATAATACAATTTGACCAAATTTCAGAATTCCAAGGATAAAAAAACCCAAAATCCTAAAAGTTTGCAAACAGAAAATACGTAATCACCTATAAGACTCAGATCAGACAAAAGTCTTGGTATTTTTATCAACCATGAATACAGCACTTACTTCATGCCAGGCCCTTTTCTAGGTATTTTAAAGAATACACTTACTTTAGTGAATTAAAGTGTCACATTCATTCTCGTCAACAAGCCTGGGTACTAAAACACAATCAAATGATGTTTTCAAAGTTGTAAGAAAGTATTTTTAATCCTTAAAACCCACAGATGTTCAAATCATTAAGTCAAACATGTGAGCAAAATAAGTCATTTTTTTGTGATTCAGAATTTGGAAAATGTATGTCTCATATAGCAAAAAAAGATGCTAGAAGCTAATGCAACAAAATTTTAAAGAGATAAAACAATACAAGATAAGATATAAGAGTGTAGTGGCTGAATATGACCTGGAAGAAATGAAGAAAGTTGAAAACAAATTAAACAATGATTCAGTGGACCTTGACGTTTGGGATATTCTCTTTGAGCATCAATGGTTTAGTGACACCAGATGATATTTCCTTCTGTATGACCAGGCACTAAGCTTGATACGACTGGATAATCTTCACATAATCATAACATAGAAAATGCTGTTCGTAGCCTTAAATTTTTCTAATAAGCATATAGTCAAAGCAAGAAAACTTGCATTGCAGAATAAAGTATAAATTCAAATAAAAAATACAAATGTAACAAAAACTGAGACAAGAAAAGGAGAAGAGAGGCTGGGAAAAAATACAAGTGAAACAAATAGATCATCCTTCATGTCAGGAAGCCAACAAATACCATCTAGCATTAATAAATCAAGAAAAGAAAGTATCAGTGATCATTTAAGGTTGTAACGATGAACATCAGAACAACTGAATATCAAAAAAATTAAAAAGCAGTTATACAGGTACATATGAACTATTTGTACTTTGTGCTCAAGTTTTCTCTAAACCTAAAGCTGCTCTAAAAATAAAGATAATTTTTTTAAAGGGTAGTTACCTGTGTGGAGGAGGTGGGTATCCTTTCTTTGTGGTTTAAACATTTTTATTATGATTAATTTAATAACATGTTAAATATAGCTTAAGTATTAAATAACATTAAAACAGCATGGAGAGTTCTTGATCAATATATTTGATCTGTATTATGGTTATTTATTTATTTGTCTTACCTCCATATATTCTTTGAAAGCTTGTCTAATATTTCCTGTAGTAATTAGCACAGTGTTTTTCTTCTTGTGCATAACTTTTAAAACTATTTGCAAAAATTTTAAAGAAATAGTCTGGGCGTGGCAGCTCACACCTGTAATCCTAGCATGTTGGGAGGCTGAGGCAGGCAGATCACTTGAGGTCAGGAATTTTAAAGCAGCCTGACCAACATGGTGAAACCCTGTCCACAAAAAATATTAGCCGGGCATGGTGGTGGGTGCCTGTAATCCCAGCTACTTGGAAGGCTGAGACAGGAGAATCACTAGGAGAATCATTTGAACCCAAGAAGTGGAGGTTACAGTGAGCCGAGATCATGCCACTGCACTCCAGCCTAGGCGACAGAGCTGACTCCGTCCCCAGAAAAAATAATTTTAAAGAAATACAAGCATAAAGGCACAATTACTGATGTTTCTTACTAATTTTCCAATTCTATCAATCACTTCATGTGTGCAGTATTTAGTTAGGATAGATTGTGGCCAGGAACCAAGGTCATCCAGCTGCCATCTGCTGCCTGTCTACCTTCCTTTTTCATGGCTCCCTGGATCTTGACGGCTCTCCTAAACTTGTGGCCTTCACTGGCCCTTGCCTGGCAATGGCTGGGTCCTTCCACACACCTGCGCCTTCTCTGCTTGCTCTGAAGTGTGATGGCTGTCTAATTCCCATCTTGGAATGTCCTCCCTTGCTGCTGACAGCCCACACCTCCAACTCCCTCTCTTCCCTGACATCGCTTTTCTTCATCTGTGCTTTCCCCCGAGTATCTCTTCATCCCACCCCTTACTGCACATGCCCATACATTTTCATCTCTCCCTCTCCCCACCACTTACCTGGCCATAATGTTAGTCTAAAGTACATTTTATTTGTTATGTCTATTGATTAAGGCTTTATGTTCCCTCTTCTTAATTAACTTATCATTCATCCTTCTCTCATATATTGCTGTTGTATATTTCAAACAACAGATATATTGCTGATAAAGCTATTTGTAAATCAATGTTCTATAAACTGAATCATGTTTCAAATGTACTGGAACAATTTTCTAGGTAAAAGAATCCTATGATGCAAAATTAAAACAATTCCCAATAAGGCGTATTTTTGCATGTCTAAAGTTCCAGATAATGGCCATGCAAAATAAAACAAATTTTAATGCCACCTACCACAGTCATTCTGCCACAGTTTTGGTTGATCAACTTAAGATAGATATTAAATCTGAAAAAAAAAAAAAAAGAAGTCTGTAGAAGGGATTTCCCCAGGAGACTCTTCTGTATGAAAACGGAAGCATTGGAAGATGACAGTTGAATGAGTACATGCTTAAGGTTTGAAAATTTACAAAAGGAAAACATGCAAAGAAGATTCATTCATTATATATACATACATTTAGTTACTGTTATATTCCAGGCAATCTGCTAGGTACTGAAGATAAAAACTGGATGAAGACAATGCTTGCTCTCAAGGATTCACAGTCTAACAGAGTATACAAACACATAATTTCAAAATGATATATAAGTATTATATAAATAATGGTAGAATGTATGTTTTTTAAGTCTCAGCAGTGGCATGACTTGGGAAAAGCTTCACAAGAGCAGAAAGTGGGTCTGTTTCCTCTCCAGTGTCTAGCTCGGAGCCACACTGACATCAGACACACAACAAATATTTGTTGTTAAGCTGTCGAGTGATCCACTCTGCTGTGGTGGGAGGTGGAAAGAGCAAATCAGCGAGGGTGTCAATGAAGAGAAGATAGTTAAACTGGGACTTCAAAAAGAACAGATGTTCTATAGCAAGGCAAGGATGGAAATAGCATTCTAGGAGAAACTATGCATTGAAGCAGAGGTGATGGAGATCACTGCACACTCGAAAACTGCAAGTGCCCCAATGTCAAGGCAGCACACTTCACTCACAAAGCCATCGCTCATATTACCAGCAGAAAGGAGAAACTATTTTCTTTTATGTGTAGCTCACCACCTTGGGTTTTTTTTTCCCCTTTATTGTTTTGCCTATACTTATCATTGAGTCGTCTCCTGTTCCCCTATTACCCTTTGCCAAAATTCAAGAGTCTGTCTAATTCTTCCAAATACTAGCTCCTCTCTCTTTTTTTTTTTTAGACAGGGTCTCACTTTGTTCTCCAAGCTGGAGTGCAGTGGCACGATCTCTGCTCATTGCAAACTCCACCTCCCCGGTTCAAGTGATTCTCCTGCCTTAGCCTCCCAAGTAGCTGGGACTACAGACATGCCCTACCACTCCTAGCTAATTTTTGTATTTTTTTTAGTAGAGATGGTGTTTTTCCATGTTGGCCAGGCTGGTCTTGAACTCCAGAACTCAGGTGATCTGCCCACCTTGGCCTCCCAAAGTGCTGGGATTCCAGGCATGAGCCACCACGTCTGGCCCCCTCTTTTCTTTTTTTCTTTTCTTTTTTTTTTTTTTTTGAGACGGAGTTTCGCTCTCGTTACCCAGGCTGGAATGCAATGGCGCGATCTCGGCTCACCGCAACCTCCGCCTCCTGGGTTCAGTCAATTCTCCTGCCTCAGCCTGCCGAGTAGCTGGGATTACAGGCACGCACCACCATGCCCAGCTAATTTTTTGTATTTATAGTAGAGATGGAGTTTCACCATGTTGACCAGGATGGTCTTGATCTCTTGACCTCGTGATCCACCCGCCTCGGCCTCCCAAAGTGCTGGGATTACAGGCTTGAGCCACCGCGCCCAGCCATGGCCCCCTCTTTTCTTATCCTCCTAAGCTAGTGTTTGAAGTAGCTCCCTCGCATGTGTATGTTAGTGCAAGATGTGCTACTCATTCCAAATGACTTTTTGGTTGCCCCTGTAGGACCTGTCAGAGATGCTATACCGACTATGTGGGTTTTCATAGGTAGCCTCAATTTATGCCCAGGATTTTCTGGGACAATTTTTATTTTAAACACTCTGTTCTATTGTTCTCTAAACCTTCAGAGTCTCTGAAGTTTGAATATTTCATCTTCTATCTATGTATCCCAGTCTGATTCACAGCATGAAGCTGCACAAAATTCTTTTGTTAGATCATCTATCACAATTTTTATTTCAGAAAATCTGAAGACCTGCTTCATGGGTCTCGTCTCCTACAACAATTTGTATACCTTAACATTTGGTGCAACAACTTTTCAGCTCCATGGCTACCCCAGAAACGGGAGCTGCATGTTTGTCATAAGTGTGCAGCACATTAGCTCAAAACTGGAAGTTATCAGCATTGCCCTCAGGAAGGGCAGCAGCAGTAATAAAGGTAATGAGGCAGAATGTACAATGCATGGGCTTTACAGCCAGCCAGGCCTCATTCAAATTCTATCTCTCCCACTTACTAACTGGGTAACTCGCTAGCACAGAAGCTTGTTTTGGCCCATCTCCGTGCTTTTTCTCTTCCACCAAGGGGTGAAATAGAGGCAGGAGGTCTCCTAGCCGGTGAGGCTGGTAACCTACCAGTGCCTAATGCAGTAAGAAAATATTAATTGGGCCGGGCGTGGTGGCTCATGCCTGTAATCCCAGCACTTTGGAAGGCCGAGGCGGGTAGATCACGAGATCAAGAGATCGAGACCATCCTGGTCAACATGGTGAAACCCCGTCTCTACTAAAAATACAAAAATTAGCTGGGCATGGTGGTGCGTGCCTGTAATCCCAGCTACTCAGGAGGCTGAGGCAGGAGAATTGCCTGAACCCAGGAGGCGGAGGTTGCGATGAGCCAAGATCGTGCCATTGCACTCTAGCCTGGGTAACGAGAGCGAAACTCCATCTCAAAAAAAAAAAAAAAAAAGAAAGAAAGAAAAGAAAATATTAATTGACACTCTTGGCCTTCTCCGCCTGAAGACCTCCTTCTGCCATCAGTCACATATACTCCTGTACCACCTTTATGTAGAGACATGGCCCACATTATCCCTTCTCTCTCTGATTAGTCTCCCATTGATTCTCCCTGCTCCAAGGTTTACAAGCCATAATACCCCAAAGTGTAGCTGTGACCCACACAACCACGAGCTAGGGAAAGGCTCTTTGCAAACCTTAGGTTTTCATCCTGACTTCCCAGATCTCACTTCTTTTTCACCCCTCAAGGATGCTGCATAAGATTATATAAGTTTGTCCTGCACAGATGTGCCCAACCCAGTCAAGGAATGTACTCAGGAAGCCACATAACTGCAAACGGATGCTTTTTCCTAAATCACACAAGGATACTGGATGAGCCAGCAGTGGCCATTTTTCTGACCAAGTGAATGTGCTCCAGATGACCATCTACATAGTGACTGCTCAGGCCCCATCACCTGCTCAGTGCCCCCTCCTTCCCTTCTCTTCCCGCCCACCTCATCATCCCAGCTGTCTTTTTGTCTGCTCCTTTCTTCCATTTATTCTCCTCTCTCCTTTCAATGCCTTCGCATGCCTTGGTCATTCTATGGGAATATAACTGTCACTCAATTCATCGTACAATGACATCAGATCCTCCTTAATTCTCTTATTGACTCCAAATTGGCTATCTGAGGCTATAGTATAGGGCAGGACTGCACGGCAACGTGTGGGCAGTCATTTTCCAAGAGCGAAAATAAGCACCCGATTTACACGACTATTTGCATTTGTGTATAAATTATACATCAATATGTATCCTCCTAAGACAGTGAGTTACTAAAATAATTTTGCTACTTTCAAACTTGTCGTTGCTCAATTTTTCCTCTCTTCCCCTTGTTACAACACCCACACACATCTTTTCATTCCTTGGGAGAAAGAAAGTGAGAATAAAAACGGGAAAAGAGAGAAAGAATACAATAAGAGCAGAATTCAGGAGAAAATGGAGCAAAGGAAAAGATAAACATGAGAAAAGGAAAATATCAGTGAAATAATAAACATTTTTGAGCAATCAAATAAAGGATACCACAGTCATGATCTTGAAATTATGATTAGACACAATGTAATTCACTCCCAAAGAAAGCAAAATAAATATAATAATAAAATAAAATATACACAACCTCTCCATAATTTCAAGTAAAAAAATCATTAGAACTTAAATACTTCAAGATGTTTCCTTAATAGGTCATTTGCCATACAAATACAGATTCAATCTTTTAATAGTAAGTGAATCCCATAAAATACTTCAGCTTAACTGTTCTGTGCCCACATTAAACTGGCTTTATGCAGGATCAAACAAGATAGAATATCTCTCTTCCCTGCCCCATCCCAGTTCACCCCCAATCGGGCATCCCGGCAGCCATGTCTTCACCACAGGACTCCTATACCCCAGGCGAATCATATTCTTTCTCCTAGGTATCTGCCCTTGGAACTCAGAAATGCCAGGTAGTCTGAGCTTTTTGTTTGAGCTCACAAACTGAGTTTGCCTTAGAGAAAGCCATCTTCAGCTGGGCAGAAAGCAGCTCAAATAATGACTGCAGAAAGAGAAAACTGAAGTAGAGAGAAATCTTGAGGTTTCAGATATGCATGTGCCTAGGTTTGGGTGGGTTGTTAGCTTCGGGTTACAGTCTCATTTTCTGCCCTTGGGAACTCTGAGACACCCATGTGTCCTTACTAATAAACTCCCACTCTCTGTGCCAGCCAGTGTGAGTAGGTTTTTGTTATTTTCACCAAAAGAATCTTGACTTAGAATATTTAATCAAATTAATCCAGAGGTATTTCCAATTCAGTTTTGTATTTCTGATCATTTTTAACACATTTGAAGTGTTTTATGGCTGATGGGATTTTTTTCTTTTTCTTTTTAATTTATTGTACTTTAGATTCTGGGGTACAAGTGTAGATCATGCAAGATTTTTGCATAGGTGCATTCATGGCAAGGTGGTGTGTTGCCACCATCCCCCCATCACCTATACCTGACCTTTCTCCCCATGTTATCCCTCCCGCACCCTCCCTCCCACTGTCCCTCCTGTAGCCCCCCCACAATGGACCCCAGTGTGTGATGCTCCCCTCTTTGTGTCCAAGTGTTCTCATTGTTTAACGCCCACCTATGAGTGAGAACATGCAGTGTTTTATTTTCTGTTCTTGTGTTAGTTTGCTGAGAATGATCGTTTCCAGGTTCATCCATCATTTTTTATGGCTGCATAGTATTCCATGGTGTATATGTGCCACATTTTCTTTGTCGAGTCTATCACTGATGGGCATTTTGGTTGGTTCCAGGTCTTTGCTATTGTAAACAATGCCGCGATTAACATGCATGTGCATGTGTCTTTATAATAGAATGATTTATAGTCCTTTGGGTATATACCCAGTAATGGGATTGCTGGGTCAAATGGAATTTCTATTTCTAGAGCCTTGAGGAAGTGCCACACTGTCTTCCACAATGGTTGAACTAATTTACACTAAAAGTGATCCCAGTTCTCCACATCCTCTCCAGCATCTGTTGTCTCCAGATTTTTTAATGATCACCATTCTAACTGGCATGAGATGGTATCTCAATGTGATTTTGATTTGCATTTCTCTAATGACCAGTGATGATGAGCATTTTTTCATATGTTTGTTGGCTTCATATATGGCTTCTTTTGAAAAGTGTCTATTCATATGCTTTGCCCACTTTTGGATGGGTTTGTTTTTTTCTTGTAAATCTGTTTTAGTTCTTGGTAGATTCTGGATATTAGCCCTTTGTCAGATGGGTAGATTGCAAAAATTTTTCCCCATTCTATTGCTTGCTGGTTCATTCTAATGATTGTTTCTTTTGCTGTACAGAAGCTCTAAAGTTTAATTAGATCCCATTTGTCTATTTTGGCTTTTGTTGCCATTGCTTTTGGTGTTTTAGTCATGAAGTCCTTGCCATTGCCTATGCCCTGAATGGTTTTGCCTAGGTTTTCTTCTAGGGTTTGTATGGTCTTAGGTCTTATGTTTAAGTCCTTAATCCATCTGGAGTTAATTTTAGTGTAAGGTGTCAGGAAGGGGTCCAGTTTCTGCTTTCTGCACATTACTAGCCAATTTTCCCAACACCATTTATTAAACAGGGGATCCTTTCCCCATTGCTTGTTTTTGTCAGGTTTGTCAAATATCAGATGGTTGTAGATGTGTAGTGTTGCTCCAGAGGCCTCTGTTCTGTTCCATTGGTCTATGTCTCTGTTTCGATACCAGTACCATGCTGTTTTGATTAATGTTGCCTTGTAGTATAGCTTGAAGTCCGGCAATGTGATGCCACCAGCTTTGTTCTTTTTGCTGAGGATTGTCTTGGCTATGTGGTCTCTTTTTCAGTTGCATATGAAGTTTAAGGTGGTTTTTTCCAGTTCTGTGAAGAAGGTCATTGGTAGTTTGATGGGGATAGCATTAAATCTATAAATTATTTTGGGTAGTATGACCATTTTCACAATATTGATTCTTCCTAACCATGAGCATGGAATGTTTTTCCATCTGTGAGTGGGCTCTCTTATTTCCTTGAGCAGCAGTTTGTAGTTCTCCTTGAAGAGGTCCTTTATTTCCTTTGTTAGTTGTATTCCTAGGTATTTTATTCTTATTATAGCAATTGTGAATGGGAGTTTGCTCTTGATTTGGTTCTCTGTTTGTCTGTTATTGGTGTATAGGAATGCTTGTGATTTCTGCACATTGATTTTGTATCCTGAGACTTTGCTGAAGTTGCTTATCAGCTTAAGGAGATTTTGGGCTGAGACAATGGGGTCTTCTAAATTTACAATCATGTCTTCTGCAAATAGAGACAATTTGACTTCCTCCTTTCCTAATTGAATACCCTTTGTTTCTTTTTCTTGCCTAATTGCTCTGGCTAAAATTTCCAATACTATATTGAATAAGAGTGGAGAGAGAGGGCATCCTTGTCTAGTGCCAGATTTCAAAGGGAATGCTTCCAGTTTTTGCCCATTCAGTATGGCAGTGGGTTTGTCATAAATAGCTTTTATTATTTTGTGATAGATTCCTTCGATACCTAGTTTATTGAGAGTTTTTAGCATAAAGGGCTGTTGAATTTTGTCAAAGGCCTTCTCTGCATCTATTGAGAATATCATGTGGTTTCTGTCTTTGCTTCTATTTATGTGGTGGATTATGATTACGGACTTGTGTATGTTGAACCAGCCTTGCATCCCTGGGATGAAGCCTACTTGATCGTGATGGATAAGCTTTTTGATGTTCTGTTGCAATTGGTTTGCCAGTATTTTATTGAAGATTTTTGCATCTATGTTCATGGAGATAGGCCTGAAGTTTTCTTTTTTTGTTGAGTCTCTGCCGGGTTTTGGTATCAGGATGATGTTGGTCTCATAAAATGAGTTGGGGAGGATTCCCTCTTTTAGTATTGTTTGGAATAGTTTCAGAATGATTGGTACCAGCTCCTCTTTGTATTTCTGGTAGAATTCAGCTGTGAACCCGTCTGGACCTGGACTTTTTTTGGTTGGTAGGCTGTTAATTGCTGCCTCAACATCAGCCCTTGTTACTAGTCTATTCAGAGTTTCAACTTCTTCCTGGTTTAGTTTTGGTAGAGTGCAAGTGTCCATGACTTTATCCATTTCTTCCAGGTTTGCTGGTTTATATGCATAGATTTGTTTGTAGTAATCTCTGATGGTAGTTTGTATTTCTGTGGGATTGGTAGTGATATCTCCTTTATTGTTTTTTATTGCATCTATTTGATTCTTCTCTCTTTTCATTTTTATTAACTGGCTAGTGGTCTGACTATTTTGTTGATCTTTTCAAAAAACCAGCTCCTGGATTTATTGATTTTTTGAAGGGTTTTTTTGTGTCTATCTCCTTCATTTCTGCTCTGATCTTAGTTATTTCTTGTCTTCTGCTAGGTTTTGAGATTTTTGATCTTGCTCCTCTAGCTCTTTCAATTTTGACAATAGGGTGTCAATTTTAGATCTTTCCTTGTTTCTCATGTGGGCATTTATTCCTATAAAGTTTCCTCTAGATACTGCTTTAAATGTGTTTCAGAGATTCTAGTACATTGTGTCCTCATTCTCATTGGTTTCAAAAAACATCTTTATTTCTGCCTTCATTTCATTATTTATCCAGTCAACATTCAAGAGAAAGTTGTTCAGTTTCCATGAAGCTGTGTGGTTCTGAGTTAGTTTCTTAATCCTGAGATCTAATTTGATTGCACTGTGGTCTGAGAGACTGTTTGTTATGATTTCTGGTTTTTTGCATTTGCTGAGGAGTGATTTACTTCCAATTATGTGGTTAATTTTAGAGTAAGTGTGATGTGGTGTTGAGAAGAATGTATATTCTGTGGCTGTGGGGTGGAGAGTTCTGTAGATGTCTATTAGATCCACCTGTTCCAGTTCTGCATTCAAGTCCTGTATATCCTTGTTAATTTTCTGTCTCGTTGATCTATCTAATGTTGACAGTGGAGTGTTAAAGTCTCCCACTATTATTGTGCGGGAGTCTAAGTCTCTTTGTAGGTCGTTTAGAACTTGCTATATGTATCTGGGCACTCCTGTATTGCATGCATATATATTTAGGATAGTTAGCTCTTCTCATATTGATTCTTTCACCATTATGTTGTGGCCTTCTTTGTCTCTTCTGGTCTTTGTTGGTTTAAAGTCGATTTTATCCGAGATTAAAATTGCAAGCCCTGCTTTTTTTTTTTTTTTTTCTCTCCATTTGCTTGGTAGATCTTCCTCCATCCTTTTATTTTGAGTCTATGTGTGTCTGCACAGAGATGGGTCTCCTGAATAGAGCACACTGATGGGTTTTGACTTTTTACCCAGTTTGCCAGTCTGTGTCTTTTGATTTGGGCATTTAGGCCATTTACATTTAACATTAATATTGTTATGTGTGAATTTGATTCTGCCATTTTTTTACTGGTTGTTTGTTTTGCCCATTGGTCAATGCAGTTTCCTCATTGTGTCGTTGATCTTTACCATTTGGTTCATTTTTGCAGTGGCTGGTACCGGATATTTTTTCTGTGTTTAGTGCTTCCTTCAGAAGCTCTTGTAGGACAGGTCTGGTGGTGACTAAATCTCTCAGTAATTGCTTGTCCATAAAGGATTTTATTTCTCCGTCACTTATGAAGCTTAGTTTGGCTGGATATGAGATTCTGGGTTGAAAGTTCTTTTCTTTAAGGATGTTGAATATCAGTCCCCACTCTCTTCTGACTTGTAGGGTTTCTGCTGAGAGATCTGCTGTGAGTCTGATGGGCTTTCCTTTGTGGGTGACCTGAACTTTCTCTCTGGCTGACCTTAGCATTTTTTCCTTCATTTCAATCCTGGTGAATCTGACGATTATATGCCTTGGAGTTGCTCTTCTTGAGGAGTATCTCTGTGGTGTTCTTGTATTTCCTGTATTTGAATGTTGGCCTGCTTCACTAGGTTGGGGAAGTTCTCCTGGATAATATTTTGAAGAGTGTTTTCCAGCTTGGATTCATTTTCCCCGTCCTCTTCAGGTACACCGATCAAGCATAGATTAGGTCTTTTCACATAATCCCATGTTTCTTGGAGGCTTTGTTCATTTCTTTTCACTCTTTTTTCTCTTTTCTTTCCTTCTCTTTTTGTTTTGTTGAGTTAATCTTCAATCTCTAATATCCTTTCTTCTGCTTGATGGATTCTGCTATTGAAACTTGTGTATGCTTGATGAAGTTCTTGTGCTGTGTTTTTCAGCTCCATCGAGTCGTTTATGTTCTTCTCTAGACTGGTTATTCTAGTTAGCATTTCATCTAGTCTTTTTTTCAAGGTTCTTAGTTTCTTTGCATTGGATTAAAACATGTTCTTTTAGCTCAGAGAAGTTTGTTATTACCCATCTTCTGAAGCCTGTTTTCTGACCTGTTTTGTTCGTCAAAATCATTTTCTGACCTGTTTTGTTGCTATGCTGGTGAGTCATTGTACTCTTTCTGAGGAGGAGAGGCATTCTGGACATTGATGTTTTCATCCTTTTTGCACTGGCTTCTTCCCATCTTCTCTGAGTTGATGTCCTTCCTGTTAAAGTTGGGGTTATTTCTTCTGTATGAGGCTTTTTTTAAAAAATTGCAGGTGTCAGTGTGTCTGTCCTGTGGAGGTGCTGCTGGGCTGCCTCAGTCTCAGCCCAGGCTGCTGTTTATTCTTCGCCTGGTTTCTGTACTGCTGGGGTTATCACTGTCTTCCCAATGGCTGGCTCTTTCACTCTGCTGAGCCCACCGTTCCCTGGTGGAGGATGTGTTAACTGTGAAACTCTCCCGGGAGAGGAACTCTGGTTGCTGGATCTTGTGGGGGAGGGGCCTGTCTGTTTGTATCCCCCTCCCTGCTTTCAACTCTCCCTTCTGTGGGATGGGCAGTTCCTTGCTGAAAGCTTTCTCAGTATTAGTCCAAATCTCCACCCTGGTCTGCACTAACAAGGCACCAGTCTGGCCAGGGCTGCCAGCCTGGGCTGTCACCGGGGTCTGTGACTCCGAGTGGTTCTCAGCAAGGCAGAGTTTCCCTGGTCTGTGTGCTGCTGAAGTCTCGGAGTGAATTGCTGTATCTGACTCAGAGAACAAAGGGAGTGATGCCCCACCCCTCCATCCTCCCTGCCTGATACACTTTCCAGGTTGGGCAGTGCCCCATCTTGCCTCAGCTGGATGCCTTTGGGCTGCTTTCACTACCTTTTTTGGGGGTTAATCCCGCTGTTCAACCAGTTGCTTTAAAACAAGACTGGTACCTCACTCGAAGACACGGATATCACTCTGGTTCTGTCTCACTTCAGGGTAGCTGCACTCCACAGAAGCTTCCTTTCAGCCATCTTCCCCTGAATCTCCAATGTTTTCTCTTTTTCTATTAAATAAACTTGACTCTTTTTTTTTTTTTTTTTTTTTTGAGACAGAGTTTCGCTCTTGTTACCCAGGCTGGAGTGCAATGGCGCGATCTCGGCTCACTGCAACCTCCACCTCCTGGGTTCAAGCAATTCTCCTGCCTCAGCCTCCTGAGTAGCTGGGATTACAGGCACACACCACCATGCCCAGCTAATTTTTTGTATTTTTAGTAGAGACAGGGTTTCACCATGTTGACCAGGATGGTCTCGATCTCTTGACCTCATGATTCACCCGCCTCGGCCTCCCAAAGTGCTGGGATTATAGGCGTGAGCCACTGCGCCTGGCCTAAACTTGACTCTTTAGGATAGGATCAGTTTGCCTAAGGAACTTTCCTTAACAGCATTATATTTTCAACCACAACAATATCAGATACTATAGGGACACGTATCACTTTGTGTTGCACCATATTTTATGGCTTTGTGAATTATACATCTTGGAAAATAAAATACTTTGAAGTTTAATAAAATTCTTACCCATGGGTCTTACTTCTTCATTTCTGCCATCAAAATACCAATACCTCATTGAATGTGAACAAACATTAGAAATGTGCTAATTTGGTTAATAAATAAGTGGAAAGAGCAAAGGCACAAATAACAAAAAGAAGCAGTAAAAATGAGGCAATAATAATAAAAAGAAATAACTTTGGTAAATTCTGCAGGACAGGCCGCAGACTTGATAAGAATTTATTACATTAGAACTAAGAAATTAGAATGTAATTGGAGATCCACAAAACTTAGAGGAGGAATCTGTGCCAACCAGAGAATAACAGTCTGTTCACTCTGCCTTGCTTGTGTGTAGCACCCAGGAGTTAATATCAAAAACCCACTGTGCATTATTTTTTGTTGGTTGTATAACCATGCATCAAAGCTAATATATAATAAAATGCATGTCCTCCACATTTCACAATGTAGAATCAGCCATTCTCAACTGTTTTTTTATATTTTCAGAAAAGAAATATAGGCTCAGATAATTTATAATCTATGCATTCAGAACAATGTTTATTTCTGTCATATAAACTATGCATATGACTAGGAGATCCAGTCCCTGCTGTTAGTTGAGACAGGTTTGAACTAATCCTATGTTCATGCTCTAATTTCCCTACTCACTGTTACTAATATAGCTAAAATTAGATTGAAAGACATAGAATCATAATTATCATTATTGATATTCAATATCTACTGTGTGCCAAAGACTGTTAGGTAACGTGTGTGTGTGTGTGTGTGTGTGTGTGTGTGTGTGTGTGTGTGTATAAGATACATAAAATTATCTTTCTAATTCTATAGGGCAGGTATTACTCTATCTTACAGATAGGCAAATCGAGGTTTAAAGAAATTAGATAATTTGTCTAAATCACACAGTAAGTAAATGAGGATATCAAGATTGAACCCAAGTCTCTCTTAATCCACAATCCATATATTTCTATTTCACTTGGACTGAACATAAAGCTACACTAAACAGGCTCTGAAAAAATGAAAATAAAGATACTCTTTCAATCACTTACTTGTTTACTCATAAATTTTAATCTATTTTTAAGTGCCTACTACTGTGTTGTACAACTTCAGGAGTACCCCTCACAATGTGTCTCATATTAGGCTCTCCCCACTACCACAACAGTGTGACTAGTACCCTGCAACTGCAAAACTTATGGACCCTGTCTACCATTGCACAAGGCCTTGTATATGACACAAAAGTAAGACAGACAGTCTTTTCCTTCCAGAAGCCTATCGTCTATTCTTTCTGAGGATAAATAAAATACCTATTAACCATTAAATAAAATACAATAATGTCTCGAGAAAAGTAAGAATACAGTGGACATTCCAAACCAAGCATCCAATTTCCCAAAGGGCTGCTTGAGGAGATTAATAAAGGAGCCCTTTAAATACCATGAGCAATTTGCTAACTGCACAGGTGGCCTGACATGGCCCACTGCTGCCAAGCACATCCAAAGACACTGCAAGGAAGTGAGGCGAATGGGAAAAGCTTTTTTACATTTTTTAATCTCCTGTGTTGAGTTATCTTCCTCTGTGCTATGAGTGGAAACAAGTCCTTCTCCCTCCTTCTCTCAATTTCACCTCCTCTCTCATTTCAACACACACACACACACACACACACACACAACAGACACTCTACAATTTAAATTTATAATTCATCTCCATTCCTCTTCATTCAGGCTTCATTCAAGTTTCAGTGACTCAAGATGAGGGAATGCAAATAGGTGCTCTCTTGCTACCTGCCCTAGCTCAATAATCACTTGTCAGTACACTGACAATACATGAAATTAAAGGACATCTGAAAAGCCCATGATTCTAAGAATAGACATCAGAGAATATTAAAAAGTAATGAATCCATAATTGGACACCAAGTAAACTTCTCTTCATGTTATTTCTTTGGCTCATGGATATCTGCACTTATGTGTATGAAGTTAAGTATATTAGGTCAGGGATACAATTTTGATATTTTTTCACATATCTAACATTATCTATTGCTACAGTTCCATAAAAATATTAAACTGATGCTAATCATATAGATACGTGAATACACACACACACACACACACACACACACACACGTCCCCTACCCTGAGATAAACTGCAGCTGTTCTTCATTTCCCTCCTTCTATTGGTACCTAAGCTTTTATTCTTACTGAGGAAGGAAGATATTAATTTTTTGCTCTAGTAGTCAGAAGATTAGAAGTATTAAAACAGATGCACCACAGTCATGTTTATTTGAGATTTTTTTTTTAATCTAAAGACCAAAAGGAAGCAAATCTAATTGGTAGATACATGAAACAGGGCTGCATTCTCAAATAGATTATTCCTTGCTGCTGACTTTCTTCTCATGCTCTATCCAATGCGTCATCTTTGAAAATACAGGGTTTGCTTTCTAATGAATCTCAGGAAATCCTCCCTGTCACTCAGCCAGCCAGGAGCAGTCCTCTATGGCATGGCACGTCCCTTCACAGGTGGCTATGCCTGCGGAGAAGACATCAGAGATTCCCCAGAGGGAAGAAAAAACACAAAACAGACGGCTTTAAAGTCAAATAAAGAATTAAGTAAGAAGGGATGTTTTCCTTTGGGGAGAAGATTGGGGAAGGTTACAGAGAAGACAGGCACTAGATAGACCTAGAAAAGAATTGCCCCCTTCGCTCCAGAGGGAAATGCAGATTAAGTGATGCCTTGGACCAAACCAAACCTGCCTGGTCCTTAGAAACCTTAGCGTTACCAAATACAGATTTATTGGTTCCACCCAAAAAAATTGCTGAATCAAAACTCTGGATATTGAGCCTAGGAATCTGTACATTTTGTTTTAAGTGTACCAGTCGATCAAGCTTATTTGTGTTTGGAGCCTTACATGACCCAGAAATGTATGCTGCTTTATCCTAGTAGAAGCCAGTTTTCTCAGTGCTGATACAGACCATGGGCTGGGATGAAGCCCTGATTAAAATGGGATATTGAAGGGCAGAGAAATTGCAGTTTTCAGTAAGCAAACCCTAATGGGAGATAGCTATAATTTAGACTTGAAGCCACATCCCTGAAATTAAGTGGGAAGACCATGAATGGAAAGAAAAATATAAATGTAGGTATTATACAGAAACATTGAATGGAAAGTGTTGGCTGAATACTAAGTGTGTTCAAATACAGTGATACTGAGGTTTGACTTTGTGTCTGAGAACCAGCGTCTTCTCTCAACCTCCATGACCACCTCCCTCGCCCTTATCTGCATTACTGTTACAGTCTCCAGACCAGATCAGTGTCCCTAGGTCCACTCTTGCCCGTCTCTTCCCCTCTTCTACCTACATTGTTTTCCTTGTCGCTTTGACTTGTACAGTTTCCTCCCACTACCACCTATATCCCAAGGCTTTCAAGAATGCTATTTTTGTGCCTAAAATGTCCTTCTCCAGCCCTGACTCATCAATCAGATCTCAGGTCAAACACGCCTTCTGTGGAGAAGTTTTCTCTCCCCTCCAGTCTAGGTCAGGCCCCTATTATACATTTGCATGGCTCCCCATACTTTTCCTTCATTCTTCATTGTGATGATAGAATTAATGTCTAACTCTTCCACATGGATGCAAACTCCACTTAGGCAGGGACCATATCTCTTAGTACATAATCTACCCAGCACCTAGCACAGTGTCTGAAATAGATACTTGTATTTGTTGGTTGGTGGGGGGTGGAGAAAACAAACATACTTGGATGGCTGGGAGAATAAGAATACCACTGAAGACATAGAGAAACCAGGAAAGAAAAACAACAAACTGTTGGATTTCAAGAATTGACAATAAGCTGACAGAACAAAGTTCAGGTGGAGATATGTAACAGTAATATAATTACAGTGACATTGGACTTAAATGGATAATCGATCATGCATGTTGTGCTTTAGGGCTGAATACAATGTTTTGGTAATAAAATCCTGAGAAATCCAAATGAAAGTGATAATAAAATCCAGAAAAATCCAAATGAAAGTGGACACAGAGACAATAATGTCCAAAAAGCCAGATGCTGAGTCTCAGGGAATGTCCATGGTGAACTGGTGAGAGAGCTACGTAAGAGAAGGATAGATTAGAAGGACATGAGACCAACCAGGATGGAGTAGTGCAACAGCACAAGGGAGGGGTTTTTCACATCAGCATCATTAAAGAGGTCAAATGCTGCAGAGAAGATAAGGATGGTAAGGATCCAACAGACCACTAGTATTGGCCAAAGTCTGCCCCTTAAAGAGTTAAGCACTGGAAACTCTATCATGAATGACAGGTAGGCAAGTTAAGCAGTAGACAAAAACCCGTATTCAAGCATCGCCCACATGTATATCTGCAAATGTAACCCCAACGTCTTGAATAGATCAGTGTGTATAGCAGCAGACAGATTAAATCCTCTTCAGATAGCATCATTAAACACAACATACCTCCCTCACTCTTCTTCCACTCTTAGTCAGATGCATGAGTTCTACCTTCCCTCTGTTCAAAATCATCTCTCCCTGTCCTGAATGTTTGCTGACCTAGAACACACATCTTTTCAGGTATTCACCATGCTTTCCTAGGGCTTTCTGGATGGTGCTATTTTGTTCTTATTAAAGGGTTATTAAAGAAGCACTAACAATGAAGGGCCTTGCCCAAATCTCCCTCAAATTAGAACTCTAACTTGTTTCCATCTGAACCAATTATGTCGCATACCCTCAATGAATATTTACTGATTCTCATGGTGACATTATAGCCTTGGAGTGTACCCATTCTTTCTTTTAGCAGAGCAGAGCTTATTTTGTTATCAAATATTTATGAAACATTTTATTAAATGTGAATATAAAAACCCAAAGACATAGTAGCATTTCTTCTTGAGATGCTAACTGGCAAACATAAAGGGAGGGTAGATTGGGGCAAACACTGAAATATCCGCCAATGGGGTTCCAATTGGTCCATAACAACACTGTCACCTTAAAATGTGTAAAAGATGAAGTGTGTAAAGGTCAAAGAGGTCACTAATTTAAGAGTTTTCATAAAGCCATAAGGTAATACTGATAATCAATGCATGTACTCCACTATCTAGCTCATAGCACAGATTTTTAAAAAGAACTGAAGAATGGACTTGGCCAGTGTGTATCCAGAAGTGGACACCAGAACTAGGAACATAAATTTCCTTCAGCACTGATAAGCAAACATGTGAAAATCTACTTACAGAAAGAGTTTTACCAAATACTGCTTCCTACTATGAATGTAGTGCTTCACACCCACCACTGTGTCCCTTTCAGGTTCACTTCACTTAGCAACTGTGCCCACCTTGGGATGGGCCCATCCAGGCCCTCCTGGCATAATGGATCAATTCTCAGAATGTTTACATGTGACCTTAGGGACCCACAACTAAGCCCAAAGTGAAGACGGACAAGGGAAAGGGAAGTTATATTCCTCCAGCCCTTTGCTCTGACATCAGCCTTGCCTTCCTTGTCCTCCTGTTCACCCAAAGCATAGATTTGCTCATTACAAGTAGCCCTGGATACATCAAGAAGTCCTAATGGCTTTAATTGTTCACAACTTCATGATGAGCCAGCAATGTATCATCTACAAATAGAAGGAATTGGATAGCAGTCCCTTTCTTTGATATATTCAGACCACATCTGATATCTGTATTCCATGCTGGGAGCGACATTTTATTAGGGATGTAGAAAAATTGAAGTAAGTTTAAACTATGGTAAACAGAGGACTTCAAAACAGTATCATATGAAGACAAAGTGAAGGAACTGGAGCCACACTGCCCTATGGAGTAGAGAAGAGTAAGGTGGAGTCGGTGCAGGGCAAGGAGGCAGTGGGCACCAATGCATTATTAAGCTGTACTGTTACTATTGCTTTTCCATCTTCCCCACAAGACTGTGAGACTGGTGGGTACAATGACCATATTTTATTTGTGTTGGAGTCCCACTACAGGCCTGGGCCTATAATAGGAACTCAGTAAATATTTGGTTTTTAAAAAGTAGATAAGTGAAAATTGCCTTCAAATTTTCAAAGAACTACCATATGGAAAGATTAGATTTTGTACTTTGTGGTCTCAAGTAACACAACCAGGAACAATGGATAGAAGGTATAAGGAAATATCTTTGTGTCAACATGAAGAACTTCCCAGAGAGCTCTTTAGAGAGGGTGAGCATTTTCCTTGGAGGTAATAAACAAAGATCATCCAAATTTGGGCCAGTCATAAAAATGCAGAGGAGACATGAGCATCAGATGGGTTTACCTAGATCATGGTTTGAAATCTTGGCTACACAGTAAAATCTGGGAGTTCGTTTTGTTTTTATGCAGATGGTTGGTGCAATCCCCCAGAAGCTTCGTTTCAACTGGTCTAGGACATGAGTATTTCTAAAAGCTCTCCAGATGAGTCTAATGTGCAACCAGGAGTGAGAAGCACTAATCTAAATGAAACTTTAAGGCTCCTTCCAAACTGAATGCCAAACTGAACGTGACTCTACATCTGAAGAAATGGGAGCATCTATTTAAAACACGCCAATTTTGACTGAGTCCCTAATTCATTAGATCTCCACTAAGATTTGTTAAATAAATAAGGCATCTAAGGCAATATTCCAAACAGAAGAATAGAAAATTGGATAGACAGAGAGAGAGAGAGAGAGAGAGAGAGAGAGAGAGATAGTGAATGTGTACTGTATTAAAAAACATAATTTGAGGTTTGCAAATTCTAAATAATTGGATTTGCACTTTATCAAAATTTTAGAAAGTGCTGGCTGTACAAACATGTAAATTTCTTCTCCTGAAGTTTCCTGATATGGAACCATTGGCAGTTGGTTCACCAGTAGGTGTGGATGTAATCAAAGACCTCAGAATTCTCATATATCAAAACGCTGTTTGAGACCTTTCAGCCTGAGGGCTGAAAATATCGAAAGTGAATGGGAGAGTACATATGGTTGTTAGAATGCAAGTAGGTGACAATTAGATAATTGCATATGCTGCTTTTTATCCTGAACTATTTTTGTAAAAGTCTGCTCTTTGGTAAATGAATAATTCACTTATGTGTCTCAAATGCATTTTAAATGTGTCATATTTAAAAATGGGGTAAGATATATTTAAATAATTTATCACTTTTTAATAGGTTGAGAAGTGGTTTGGGGACCAGATGGAAGAAACTGGTTACCTGAATTTCTAGAAAAACAGAAAAGGGATGGGTGTTTCATTCTTTCCTTTCATCCAATAACTAGAGGAAAATTCCATTTAATATCTTCTGTAGTTTCAGGTTTCCTTTTACTTGGCTTCCAAGATCCTGATTATGTTGACTGAGCCTGTTCAGTTACCTGTGGCTCCCAATAATTGAGGACTTATCTACATCTGCATCCTTAGAAGAGATCATAATTTTAGGATAAGCGTATCATATTATCAAAATACTAAAGTCTTAAAAACACACTGAGACAAATGTATAATTAACTTTCAGTAAAGACAGTTGGGTGGTAAGAAGGCACAATGCCATATCCATAATAAAATTCCAATGCTGTAAGTGCAGCAACAGAAGTTCAGCTCTTCAAGCAGACAGGTATGTAATATTATCTATTAAATAATACACACACTGCACTTTTTTTTTTCAAGGCAATATCTTGCTCTGTCACCTAGGCTGGAGTGCAATGGCAAGATCATGGCTCACTGCAACCTCCGCCTCCCAGGCTCAGGTGATTCTTTTGCCTCAGCCTCCCGAGTGGCTGGGACTACAGAAGTGCACCACTACACCAGGCTACATTTTATAGAGACAAGGGTTTCACCATGTTGCTCAAGCTGGTGTCAAACTCATGGCTCAAGCAAACTACACACCGCAGCCTCCCAAAGTGCTGGGACTACAGGCATGAGCCGCACCATATGCGGCAATACTGCACTTTTAAATAGTATGTTTGAACTGAATTTTCAGAGAGCGATCACTATATTCTGAGTAAAAACTTCAGAAACTGAAAACATCATTATCTTCAAGAATAAAATTTATACCAGGTAATTTTAAATAAGATTCATGGTTAAATAATTTTATTTATAAAACCATTGTCTTTTTAAAATTGTTTCATTTTTAATAAGTCTATAGTACAGCAGGAGAAAAGGTAGGAGTCTCTGGGATGAGTGGTTTTTCCAATTTTAAATAAGATGCTCAGAGAAAGCATTACTGAGAAGGGGACATTTTGGGAAAAGAACCTGAGGAGGTGAGGGAATTTGTCATGCAACATATATGGAGAAAGAAAGTTCCAAGCAGAGGGAATTGCAAGTGAAAATCTTCTGAGGTAGGAAGGTGGCTGGAGAACTGGAAGCCATTGTTATCCCTGACAACACATAGAAAGAAAGAGACTATTAGGACATTTGCTCAGAAATGGGTTTAAAGAGCCTTCTAGACCTTTGTAAGGATTGGCAATTATTCTGAGTGAAGTGGATCAAAATCTTTCAATTAAGATTTTGAGCAGAGGAGTAGCATAATCTGAATTTTGTTTCTAATGCATAATCCTGACTGCCACATTGAAAGTCTACTAGAAGGGGCCAGGGCAGAAGCAGGAAGACATTCAGGAAGGATATTGCGATAAACCAGGTGAAAGAACATGGTGACTGGGACCACCACAGTAATAGCCAAGAAATGATAAGCCATGGTCAGATTCTGGACATACAGATATTGGGAAGATAAAGCCATTAAGCTATGCTGATACACTGAAGTAAAATGTGAGATGTAAAGATAAGAATGACTTCAAAGCTTTGGGCCCAAGCAACTAGAAGGAAAGAGTTGTCCTTTACTGACAAGGGAAGACTAGGAGGTACATGCTTAGGGGAGAAGTTCACTGAGACATTAATTTTTCAACTTGCCTGTTACCAATTCAAGTGGAGAGTTGAGCAAGCACCTGGTTACATGTATCTCTAGTCCACAGGAGAGTTTCAGGCCAGATATTTACATCTGGGCATCTTCAGTAGATAAATTCAATTTAAATCCATCCGATGGGATAGGCATGAGTACAGACAAAATAGGAAAGACATCCAAGGACGGAACCCTAGAGGACCCAATATTTAGAGGTCAGGAAGATTAGGCTGCATCAGCCAAAGGGGGTGAGATGCAGCAGTCACTGAGAGGCAAGGAACCCAGAAGAGTGTGATGTCCTGGAAGCCAAGTGAAGAAATGGTTTCAGGTAGAAAAGTATAACCCAATATGTTAAATGCTGTGATAGCACAATTAGAATGGGAGCTGGGAACCAATCTCTGTTTTTAGCTGTGAGAGAGCGTTGATGGTCATTATAAGAGTACTGTGGCTGGAGTGGAGGGAGTGGAAGTCCTGAGTCGAATGGATTTGAGACAGGAGAAGAGGAAGTTTAGAGAACAGACAGAAACTATCCAAGTAGCCATCGTAGACTGCAGGGGACAATGAAGAACTAAATGGATGTATCCCCCAATTTAAGCAGTTGAACTCAGCACACATAAAATGGGCCCCATATTTTTACTCTTAGAAGAAGGAAAGAGCTGTTCATCTCTTTCTCATAAGGTGATTCATTTTTAAACTGCTTTATCTTTTAAGCCTACCTGGCTTCTGAATCTAACTCCCAGTATTTTTGCTCAATTTGACAAACTCATTCACTGCAGGCTTAGATTTCATCTCCAACCATTTTGTAGGCCATAATACAGTTCTACACCCCAAATGCCTCAGACCTCCACCCAATCAATAAATTGCAGTTAATGTCCTTAGGGAAAATGTTCTTTGATGAGTGTCGGTGTTAGGAGCCAATCCAAGCCCATTAACTTTCACATCTGGAAATAAGGTGAGTAAGGAAAATGAGGCTGATGGCTTCAATTTAGTTTTGATTTATCAGCATCACAATAACCTGACTCAACTACATACAATTCAGGGTGATTGGATGAATTTTCTGAGTAGAGGCCCAGGACTGAACTGAGGAGGTGGAAGGTTAGGATCCAGGACTACTGGTGGAGTTGTTTCAAAGGGCCAGGTGTAGAGTCATGGAGCCAGGATAAAAGGGCACCGAGCAAGATGCGCAGAGGCTCAAATCCCAGAAAAGCAATCAGGGCTGATCTCTCATAGTTCCTGTAACTTTTGACCCTTGCTATCATCTAAAACAAACAAATAGCGATTACTATAAACCTTACATTTCTATAATTTTAATCCCTTTAAAATGTCTTACTATTTTTTTTCATTCAAGTCCCTTAGCAGGCAATCATCTCTATTTCATAGATGGGAAACTGAGCTTGAAGAGGGTAAAGTACAAAGAACAGTTAACACTAAGCAGGTAAAAGAGCATGCTTTGTTTCAGTGAACAACACAGTCCCCTAAGGAGGCAAGGAATTGGCTATTTGCAATTAACCAGATTTGGGAAGTGTATATCTATATATACACACACATACACATACACACACATACATATATACATATGTGTGTGTATATATACATACATATATACATGTACATATGTGTATACACACACAAACACACACACATATGTAATGGGCTGAAAAAAGTTTTATCTGCTAACACCACAATTCACCTTATGGAGAAAATTGCCCATGGTTAGAAAAATACCTTGATCAATAGCAGATTTTGATTTATCCAGAACAATTCAACATTTTGCCTTTTATCCAAGGAAAATTATTAATATTGCCCACTTTAACTTTCAGAGTTGTTCCAGCTCCCAGGATATAGTCACCCTATTGACACTCACTCTCTCTCTCTCCCCACACACACACACCCCCCCTACATATAAGCTATCTGAGTAGAGGCAAGTAGGAAGGTGAGATCCTACCCAAGAGTAGGGATTAGCCAAACAGCTCTGCCTTTGATATAAAATGAACAGAAAGAAAAACAGAAGAGAGAAAAGAAACAAGTAAAATTCAAAGAAAGTAGGCAGATAATGCATGGCTGGGGTACTATGTTGGGGTTAATGGTCAAATTCCCTTCCCTGTAGCAAGGTGGCCAAAGGACTTTTAAGAACAAGGATATCTGATTTTCAATTTGAAATTATTTTTGTTCCTACAATATAAAGTCCTCCCTTTCTCCCTCTTCAGTCAAATCTACTATTCATGCAACTGCTTTATTTAAATTTTTTTAATACATAGAAATTAGGGAGTTCACAGCCAGAGCTAAGTGGCAGAGAACAAATAGAATACACAAATGACAAATAATGATGCAAAAACTAAAATACAGGGAACCAGAAGGTTAGAGCCAATGGTGACCACAAACATGTAAGTCCCCCAGGAATCTGAGAATTCCTGGGCCAGGTGTGGAACTTTAAGGACAATGTCCTATAATTCTGAAGGAACAGAAACACCCAGCTCATGCTTGGGTTTTATAAAAAGTGAATGTAATAGAGATTGACAGTTGATTGGTTAATCATAAAAGGTGGTCAGTGTTCCTTAATTTTATTCAAACTTAACCCTATAATTTTTTTTTTTTTTAAGACAGAGTTTCTCTCTTGTTGCCCAGGCTGGAATGCAGTGGCATGATATCAGCTCACTGCAACCTCCACCTCCCAGGTTCAAAAGATTCTCCTGCCACAGCCTCCCTAGTAGCTGGGACTACAGGCGCACGCCACCACACCAAGTATTTTTAGTAGCAATGGGGTTTCACCATGTTGGTCAGTCTATTTAGTCTCAAACTCCTGCCCTCAGGTGATCCACCGGCCTCAGCCTTCCAAAGCGCTGGGATTATAGGCGTGAACCACCACACCTGGCGTATAAGTATAAATGTATTCACCAGTGTATTAATGTGGAGTCCAGGCTGCTACTTCTACCATGAGCCTGTTGATGTGAGTCCTCTATTGTCTTTCTTGCATAAACTGCATCCATCACGTAGCACCTGATTTCTTTAGATGGAATGAAAAACAATCTTAATGCAGAATTCTCCTAGACTTTTATAACTTTTTTAACTTTTTGCAGATGTTCTGTCCATTCCTAATTTGATAACAATTTTTATTCACAACTTGTATTTAAATCTTTCCAAAGAAGCTTAGCTTTCATAGAAATGTTTTTTTCTTGCATTAATATCCCATCTATTTATGTAATATTTGTAAAAAAATTATATAATTATAATAGCAAATACAATTGGCATTTAAAACTTTGCTACAAATGCAGCTTACTCTTGAGAGGTGGAAATGTCATCCACAGGAGTCAAAGTGCCAGGGCTATTGCCCCAACTCCAATGGTGCCTGTCATGCTCAGGGCCAGGTTCCAGCCCCAGCTGAGGTCTGAGGGGAGAGGGTGGATGTGGGACAGGGAGCTGGAAGAACACTGGAGAGATGGCAGGTAGATGAGACATGGCTTTATTCAGTAGCCCCTTCACAGGGTCAGTGTTGCATTTACGCACTACACAGACAATAGTCGCTGAGAGCCAGGTGGTGAGATTCTCTGTTATGTCCACATGGCTATGATTATATAAGACATGGGACTGTGTGCTTGCACCCCAATCCTGCTGGGTCATCTAGGCTGTTTTCCTTAGCCTGTGACTGTTGCCCTATGTCTGCTTGGCTACACACAGCCATGTTCCTTACACTCCACCCCTTGGGCTGAGGGGTTCCTCTTGGTAAGGACCCGTGCACATAAGGCAACACCCTGGACCCATAGGCCACAACAACAATACAGAGAGCAACAACCTACCACTAATATTCCTGCTATGCTACCTATGATTATGAGAGCCCAACATAGGCCCAAGCCCAGAGACGCCCATCTCTGCAGTGGGTCATCAACAAGGTGCTCAATTACCTTAATCTCCTGTGACACCCCTTGTAAAGCTGCCATTATATTCTGGTGGTTGTCAGGGATAAATGTACAACATTGTGGCCCCACAAGGGCACAGGTGCCAGCTTGGGCAGCTGTGACTCTGTCTAAGGCCATCCGATTTTGCAGCACTACCTTCCTGACTGATCAATTTCATCAGTTAACAAAAGGAAGGCAACTCAGGTGTAATTCAAGGCTCGACGTATGTTCTCTGCAAAGGCTGTAACCTGCTTTTCTACAGTAATGATACCTACTCCAAAGATAGTTATAGCTAACAGATAAAACTACCAGGGGCCAAGCCACACTCGCAAAAAGCAGGAACGCTGTGCCTCCCAGTTATGCAGGTGACTAGGCAATCTGGGAAGCACAGTGGCAGGCACATAGGGCCAGCCTCGGGTACAACGTTCAGTCCAACTGGCTGGCAGACATGGCCATCCTGTGTTCCCATAGAACTATAAACTCCTAGGGGACACAAATTTCATGGGGACCCACCCCTGGTAAGGCAGCTTGTTCCACCACACCCTAGATGTGGTGACACATGTAATATTTGCACAAATCTCAGCAGGCAACCATCCTACAGTGACTTTACCCCAGTGCTGCTCTATGCAGGTAACCAGTGGTACCTGCGATGGGAGCACCACGTGCTCTCTCATTAGCCAGCCCCATCCATCATGGACATGACGAGTCAGCCAGGGGGCAGGCTTGCCATTGGTTTTGTGACACACCCTGTCCAAAGCGCACCGTGTTGCATCCCACCCATCGTCCGTGGAACCCCAAGACCCTAGCCATGTTCAGTTCTGCACAGAAGCTGGATGCGCATGCCAGAGACAGCCTTCGCAGCTGCTGCTGGGAGGGCGGGGCAGATCCAGCAGTTGGAGACATTGGTCACCTAGGCATAGTTGTGGGCACGGTCCACAATGCTGTTGGAGCATGCCAACCTACGGCCGAATGACAAAGCAGGCACAGGTACTAACAGAAGCAAATTATGTCCCTCAGGCAAAATACAGGCCAACTCTTCATTTCTGAATAACAACACAGCTGCCAAGGGCTTCTGCCCTGGGCAGCGATACCACATCTTCTCAGCTCTCCATGGTTCTTTCGGGTCCTGTACCTGTGCCGATGTCACAGGGGAGCTCATAATGGGCCACACAGTCAGTACGTATGTTCCCCAGAGGAGGGTCCCTTCCCTGCCATTCCCTATGAACAGTCAGTCATGGAGGCCACACATTAAATACCCAAGAAGTAACATAAGTCATAAGGTAGACCCTCCCCCCAGGGGCTATGATAGCCAGTCATCTGCAATGAGGGGCTTGGGAGGCAGGTAATAATAGATTGCCATTCATCCCCTTACCTGGTTGGAGAAGGTCATCCTTCCTCTAATAGATCTGGCCACATGGCCTGGCCCTACAGGAGTCCGTGACTAACTCACTAATTTTGTAACTTTCAGGTAATTAACCACAAGGTTAAGCCTCAATAAACTGCCCAGCAGTGGTGCAGATTACCATAGGTGTCACTTCCTTGGTGATCACCATCTACCTCGCTCTGAGTTTAGCTCATTAGCTACTTTACCCATATCTGGTTTCAAACCATATGGTTTCAGTACTAGGCTGGGCTGTGACAACAGTCTAGGCAGCAGTAGCATCCCAGCTAGACCCATCTGCACATCATGCCCTATTAGGAATAGGGCAACGTCCTTCCTGATGGTGAAGGTCCAGGGTCTAGGGGTGCCTCAGGCCCCATGGTCTTATCTTGCATTAGGACTACAGGCCCTAAAACCTCTTGTAACTCTGCTGCTAAGGGACTTGTACTCAGCATACTCTGCTGCTCTGAGTAGGTGCCCCACTTCGCTAAGGTGGATGTTGGTGCCATCCCTATCCAGGGCAGGGGGCGGGGGGTGAGGCAATTTCTGTCCATGAGCACACCCATCCTGCTATCGGGTAAGTCATCTTCATGATGATTGCAGCCTGTCCTCCCACGTTTTTATAAGCTTGAAGGGTAGCATATACAGTTACTAACTGCTTTCCTCTGGGGGGTGGTTATCCATGAACACACCCATCCTGCTATTACTAACTGCTTCTTTATCAAGGAAGACCAGAGCTCAGCTCCCTTCCATAGTTAGTACCAAAAGCCTATTGACATATTCCAGTGCTCTGTGCGCCACCATAGGCCCTAACTAAAACTATCTGTGGTCATGTGCATATCTAGCTTAAACAGACACCCATGGTCAACTACCTGCAGGGCTTGTGCATGCCAAATATCCTGCTTGGCTACCAGGAAGGCTGCGTTAGCTTCACACCCATCTCCCAGAGTACCTGTACCTGTATATGATTGACATTTACTCACAGTTTCTGGTATCTCACCAGCATCATGCCAAACATTCCATATAGCTGCCATCAGCCACTCAACATGTAGTCATGTTGCCCTTGTGCCAACCATTGGCACAGCTGCAGCTGCTGATGAAGGGGGGGTGAGTTGTGATAAAAGCCAGCTTCTCCATCTCAGAGGCAGAGCAAGAAATGCTGTCAGCCCCCTCATCCCAAAGACAGAGTAACCAGGCTGGGAGGGGCTCCCCTGGGCACTGCCTGCATTGCTTACCTAACTCCCACAATTCAGGGGGTGTATAAGCACTATACGAGGTGTGTTTTACCACTGTGGGGGGCCCCTGGGCTCTCCACTGGGGTCCCATTGGCTGCTCACATTCTACCTTCTAACGGATCACAGGGCGAGCCCGCAGCAGAGGAGCCTCCTCCTTCTTTGCATCAGACCAAATGGGAATGTCCAGCCTGGAGGACTGGCTCAAGGTCGCGATAAGAGCTGTTTCCAACTCTTGCTCCAGTCTGTTTATCTGAGCGTCTAAGTGCCCTGCTTGCGCCTGGAGGTCCTTCACCCCCAGGTTTTACTCCAGGCTGTGCATTTGGGCTCCCAGGCACTCAACTGTGCCTGAAGATCCCTTACCTCTGCTGTGTCCTGCAGGAACTGAGCATGTATGTATTTCATGTACTGTGGTCAGAAATGCCTATCCAACTATGCCAGCAAAGGTGCATTCCTTATTGGTGCTATGAGCTTCCAGCTGCTTCAGTGTCTTCTCCGCACTCACGGGAGACCCAGCCACTGCTTCCCACATTTCCATTGGGACCCATCCAAGCAGCACCTCTGCCACTGGGTACCACAGCCCATGCTTCTGTCATAGAGCCAACCCGGGAGCCCCAAGGCCTGAAACTCACTCACCTCATCCTGCCAGCAACTATGCCAAGGCCTATGTTCAGGGTCAGGTTCCAGCTCCAACTGAGAACTGAGTGGAGAGGGTGGACACGGGGCAGGGAGCTGGAAGAACACTCAAGAGGAAGCAGGTAGATGAGACATGGCTTTATTCAGCAGCCCCTTCACAGGGTCAGTGTTACATTTACACACCACATAGACAGTAGTGACTGAGAGCCGGATGGTGAGATTCTCTATGTTATGTCTACATGGCTATGATTATATAAGACACGGGACTGTGCACTTGCACCCAATCCTGCTGAGTCATTTAGGCTGTTTACCTAGACCATGCCTGCTGCCCTATGCCTGCTTCACTGCAGCACAGCCATGTTTTTCACAGTGCCCCATTTACACAGAGGAAAGAGCAAGCTTTGTCATTCCAGAAAGCTTGGTAAGTGGAGGTCAGCTTTTAAAAAGCTTCCTTTGGGGCCGGGCGCGGTGGCTCACGCCTATAATCCCAGCACTTTGGGAGGCCGAGGCGGGTAGATCACGAGGTCAAGATCGAGACCATCCTGGTCAACAAGGTGAAACCCCATCTCTACTAAAAATACAAAAATTAGCTGGGCATGGTGGTGCGCGCCTGTAATCCCAGCTACTCGGGAGGCTGAGGCAGGAGAATTGCTTGAACCCAGGAGGCGGAGGTTGCGGTGAGCCGAGATCGCGCCATTGCACTCCAGTCTGGGTAACAACAGCGAAACTCCGCCTCAAAAAAAAAAAAAAAAAAAGCTTCCTTTGGGTCTACACGTAATTTCCTTGAAGGGTTGAACAGCTTGCCAATGCAAACTACATGGAAGTATGGCCCTGCCTTGCTCCCTCTAGCAAATGCATCACTTTCAACCTTCCAGATCCCTGTGATCTCCATTCGGTGGGTCCAGAGGCCAGAAAACCACCTCTCCTAGTGGAAAAAATTCACTCCCAATCCTAACTGAATAATCATATTGAGTGATAGGTTCAAACTTCAGTGAAGACCCTTCAAAGAAACCAGGCTGTACCAAAAGCCAGACAGAAGAGTTCCAGGAGATTCTCAACAAAAAGTTGTAACATTTAGTAATAATGACTAAGTGTATGTATTCAGTGTAAATTAGGACTCTCTTATCCAGCTGGAAAGGGCAGAGAGATAAATCTAAGAAGCAGTCAAAGAAAGCAAATTTTCTCTTAATCAGAAAAGCACAATCATGGTGAAGTAGAGCAGGTAAATGGAGCTAGTATGTCTCGTTGGGATCTTTTTTTCCCGCAAACTGTGAGAAAGAAAAGGTGGGCATCTGAGGAAAAAGAAGCTAAGACTTCCAGAAGATGACTTTGTTTCTTAACTATGGACAGGTTAAGCCTTGATAATTGTCTTGGTAAAGAAAAACTGAAGACACTCGCAGCCTGAGGAAGGGCCATTTAAAGGGACTTCTGATTTCAAATTCTAAAGTGATAACACTATTTCTTTAAAGTTATGGACTTTTAAAAGAACTGATATTAATCAATACAAGCTGTTAATAAGCAAGTTTTTAATTTGCTTATTAACTATGTGTCTTTAAATTTTACTGATTGTGTGTATTTTTCACAGAGTCTTTAATGAATTCCACATAATGGGGAATTTCATACAAAAGATTATTTTTTATAAGAAGAGCAAAATTGAGTAAAAGAAATGTCCCATCGGTTCTGGGACTCTGCCTCTCATATATGGGCCATCTAGTCCTCCATACCTGAGTCAGTTTAATTAATCAGAGACCTAGTACTGCAGGTAAACTGGCAGCCGACTGAAAACTGCATAAAGTATTGGTAACTGACACAAGGTAGGGGATGTAAAAAAGTGACTCAAATTGAACTGGATACTTTGTTGATTTGTTTTTATATTTTAAAAATATCAAAAAAAAAAAAAGCAAATAAACAAAAGTTGCTGTTTGGGGACTGGGGAACAAATACACAAATTTTGTTTTACCTGCCCCCAACCTTGCCTGACAAATGAAGACTGCTTCCAGCCTAGTGTTTGTGTTTTGAAGTTGGAAGGCAATATTAGTGGAGTCGCCACACTTCCCTCTTCTCTTGTTCTCCCCCAGCTCAAATTCATAGCAAGAGGGCCCATGCTGAGGCCTCTACGGGAAACCATCAACAGTAGCTGCTAATGGGAAACCTAATGACACTTTAATGGCACTAGTAAAGCTAAGAGAGTTGTGCAGATAATATTTATAATAGAAGAAAAAAAGAAACTATGCACTAAGTGGAAACAGGAGCTGGCCAGACTGGCTGAGAACTATTAAGCCCAATAAAGAAAAAGTTCTAGTCCTAGAGAAAGGACATTTATCACTCTTTTGAAAGCTTCCATCACATCCACTGTAGCTGACAGAGAGAGTAACGAGGCAACATTCACGGGGCACCATGACATCTCACAGGACACCTGTGCTAAGTAACAAGCATTAGACCAAGGTTTTTCTTAATTTGAATTTATGAAACAGTTTTAACCCATAGGAAATAGGCTGAGTGTCCAAGACCTGGACTAAATCCAATGGAAACCAAACATGTTGTCAACTGAATTTAAATATAGCCATTGTAGCAGAAGAGCATGGCTCTACGAATCTTTCCCAAGCCCTGTTACGCCACCCGGTTTTACCAACTAACCCAAATTCATCTTTATAACCTGAATATTTCCATCCCACCCATTCTGGTAGTATTAACATACCTGAAACTCTAAAACGATGTTTCTCCAACTATAATCCCCAGGTCAGTAACATTGGCATCACCTGGGAACTTGTGAGAACTATAAATTCTTGAGCGCAAACTCAAGCCTCCAGAAAATCTGGAAGGTAGAACCCAGAATCTGTAGTTCGACAAGGCTTCCAGGTGATTCTTATGTATGCTCAAGCTTGAGAACCACTGGTCTATAACACTGGATCTCAAATTTAGCTGCATATTGTAATCTCCTATAAAACTTTTTTTTTAAAAGATGCTGATGGCTGGTTCCTAATTCCTCTCCTACCTCCAGAGATTCTGATTTAATTGGCACCAGGTGCACCCTAGATGTTGAATTTTTCTTAACTCTCCAGGTGATTCTAATGTGTAAGAAGGCATGAAAACTACCAGAACACACTCAGAAAAATGAAAGTGAACAGCCACCTTGTCATACCTGGGTCGAAAAGCAGACAGATAGGCAACAGATATTCAGAGTCACCAATTATAAAGAGTACTAGAAAATCTATACTGAGTGACTCAACAACGATTTTCTTTGATTATGCTCCAACAAAAGGGAAAATAAATTTGCCTCCAAAAGTCTTAGGCTTGATTTATTTAAGTATAATTTGAGAATTTATGTTTTGTCTTTGCTGTTAGGGAGCTCAGAGGATAATTTTGTCTGTAGGAATTTTGTCTCCCTTTTTTAAAGTGTCTGACTCCTGCCTTTTATATCTATTTGAAAGTTCTGTGGCCATGCTTCTCACAATGAAGTACTCGTGTCTCCAAGTTATGCCATGGTGTGCTATGGCATCCAGGAAGCCACGGGTTAAAGGTTGCTCATATATTTGGCAACTCCAATGTATTCAAAGCTAGGTAATTTAAAACTTCTTAATAGTCATACAAACATTTTGAATTGGAAGGCAAATTTAGACCATTCTGGGTTCTCCCCGCAAAGCCTCCTGAGAATATTGCCCACCTATTCTCCTCTGCCATTAGGAGCACTGCACTAGGCAAGTTGAAAAGACACGAACATTGTATACATGAGCCTTATTGAAAACTGCCTGAAATTATTCTGGAAGAAAGAAAGATTTAAAGAGATCTCTTTAATGCATTTGTTCAAAAACAGTTAATAGTATCTCAGTATCACTTCTCCTTCAATCATTATTTCTTCGTATTCTCTCAGACTCCAATACTCCATAAAGAGAAAGGAGCTATTCCTTATTTGATATAATTAATAGATTGATACATGTGATTCTACTATGGAAGACATTCAGGAGACCTTTGAAGTATTAATAACAATAAAGTTAACCCCTTGTCTTTCTAAATGAGACCTGACTTTGGGGCTAGTTCTAGATGCATACATTTGTCTCTGGGAGGATGATGATGGGAGCAGGTCAGAACTTAGTGGTAGAAACACAAGGGAACCCAGCAAGAAGCAAACAAGAAATAGTGTTGAGTCACTAATGATCAGGGAAATGCAAATCAAAACCACAATGTTATGCCACCTTACTCGTGCAAGAATGGCCATAATTAAAAAACCAAAAAACAATAGATGTTGGCATGGATGTGTTGAAAAGGGAACACTTCTGCACTGCTGGTGTAATGTAAACTAGTATAACCACTATGGAAAACAGTGTGGAGATTCCTTGAAGAACTAAAAGTAGAACTACCATTTAAAGTCCCACCACTGAGTATCTACCCAGAGGAAAAGTACAAACATGCATGTGCAAGTATGTATACTAAAAATGTATTTGCACGTGCATGTTTATAGCACCACAATTCACAATTGTAAAAATATGGAATCAGCCCAAATGCCCATCGGTCAACAACTGGATAAAGAAATTGTGGTACATAAACATATGATGGAATACTACTCAGCCATGAAGAGGCATGAATCAATGGCATTCACAGAAACCTGGGTGGAATTGGAGACTATTATTTTAAGTGAAGTAACTCAGGAATGGAAAACCGAACATCGTATGTTCTCACTTGTAAGTGGGAGCTAAGCTGGGAGGATATAAAGGCATAAGAATGATACAATGGACGTTGGAGACTTGAGGAAAAGGATGGGGGCGTGAGGGATAATAAAAGACTACAAATTGGGTTCAGTGTATACTGCTCGTGGGATGGGCACACAAAAATCTAAGACATCACCACTAAAGAACTTACTCATGTAACTGAATACCTGTTCCCCAAAAAACTATGGAAATAAAAAATTATAAAATAGAATTTTTTAAAAAGTGTAAAAGTGTTGACATTGGGATTCCAGGGAAAAAGTTGTAAACATATATAAGGTAAAAGCTTGAGAAAATAGGGCATTCCCACCCTCTTTCGCAAGAATGACAGTAGAGAGAGGAAAATGCGGGACGAAAATCCAAATCAGGATTGCAACCTCATGGAAAAATTGTCAACATTTTATACAGAATTTTTGTGGCATATTTACAAGTTTATAACACCCAAAGGGTTTATTGTCCAGTCTTTCTGCTATCCTCTAGGTGAAACATAGAACCCTGCTTTTCAGAGCTTTTACATTTAAAAAAGGGGAAAAAAAGGTAATAAAATTCCCCCTAAAGTTGGCCCTTTCTCCTAGCTTTTTCTTCTTTGCAACCAAGTTTGAGCTTCTGGAGTTGGCTTTGTGGGGTGTTTTGTATTTAACTTTTGCTTTAGGCACTGGCACACTGCACTGCATTTTGGGGACTTCTTATTTCTGTTGTGTTCTCTCGAGGGCAGATGGCAACACGGATAAGTGCAGCATCCCTTGGGTGTGTCAATATTTTAGAGAAATGCAAGTTTTCTCTTTTCTGACAGAAAAATAAAATAAAATATAAAGCTCCTGACTATCCTTAGCATTACCTGTTCTAAGCAACAAAATAAGCATACCCAGAAAGTTGAGGAGGGGAGTCTCTAACCTTCCACAAACATCACATTTGAGCCAGAGCATATTAGTCAGTACCAGGGAGAAACTCAGTGATCCTATTGTAACAATAAAAGAATGGGACACAGAGAGGGAAAAAAGAACTCTCAGGACTACACAGCCACTGAAACCAGAGTCCCAGTCTCCGAGTTAGTTTTCTTTTCCTCCCTATCTACCTCATCACGCCCCTGAAATGCCACAGAGTGCAGCTGGGCTGCGAGCTGCTGTTGCAACCAGCAAACAATGATAAAGGAAACAGAATGAAGCCTAACGAGATGGGAAGGATAGGAATGAAGGCTTGACACTTGACGAGTGTGGAATACTGATGCATACACAGGATGCAATCAGCAGAGCTGCAATAGGTCTTGACTCACAGGCAAGCAACACCAGCAGAGAGCAATAGCAGGGACAGAGAAGCCAAATGAGACTGCACAGGACGCTCCAGAGGATGCAGGTGAGAGGCTGGCCTAGGGCCTCTCTCCTGGTTTCATGCTCCTAGACAGGTACAAGGTACAAGGTCTGGCACATGTGTTCTTACGCCCAAAGAGATGGAAAAGACAACAGATTCTAGAATATATTCTAGCTTCTCAGTCCTCATCTGTAAAATTGGATCAAATACTCCTGCCCAATAAAAATGAAGGCAGATTAACTTCTTTGTAAATTGCAAAGAAGAGCAAAATGGCACTTGTCTTGGTCAGTTAGGACTTCTAAGGAAGTACCATAAACTAGGTGACTTAAAAACAACAGAAATGTACTCCTCGCAGCCCTGGAGGCTGGAGCACCCACCATCAGGGTTCCAGCATGGTCAGATTCTGGTGAGGGGCTGCTTTGGGTTGCAGGCTGCTGGCTTCTCATTGTATCCTTATTTGGAGGAAAGAGGGCTGTATAGAGCTCTCATTGGTCCCTTTTTTTAGGGTACTAATCTCATTCATCAAAGCTCCACCCAAGGCCAAGCACAGTGGCTCATGTCTGTAGTCCCAACAGTTTGGGATGCTGAGGTGGGCAGATCACTTGAGCTCAGGAGTTTGAGACCAACCGGGACAACATGGTGAAACCCCATCTCTGTAAAAAATACAAAAATTAGCCAGGCATGGCGGTACATACCTGTAGTCCCAGCTACTCGGAAGGCTGAGGTCAGAGACTGACTTGAGCCTGGGAGGCAGAGGTTGTAGTGAGCTATGATGGTTCCACTGCACTCCAGCCTGGGTGACAGAGCCAGAACCTGTTTGTATCAGCCCGTTTTCACACTGCTGATAAAAAGATACCTGAAACTAGGTAATTGATAAAGAAAAAGAGGTTTAACGAACTCACAGTTCCACATGGCTGGGGAGGCCGCACAATCATGGAAAAGGTGAAAGGCACGTCTTACATGGTGGCAGGCATGAAAGAGAATGAGAACCAAGAAAAGGGGGTTTCCCCTTATAAAACCATCAGATCTCATGAGACTTACTCACTACCACAAGAACAGTATGAGGGAAACCACCTTCATGATTCAATTATCTCCCACCGGGTCCCTCCCACAACATGTGTGTGTTACGTGAGCTGCAATTCAAGATGAGATTTGGGTGGGGACACAGTCAAGCCATGTCACTTTCTCAAAAACAAAACAAAACAAAACTCCACCCTCATGACCTAATACCTTCCAAAGGCCTACCTCCTAATACCATCATATCTTTTTCCTCTCAAAGACAGTACCTGGTAAATCATGCCCAAGTTAAACTGCTTATGTTTGAAAAAGCAAATAAACCAAAAAGGCATGTTTGTCGGTGTGTGTCTTCATGACTCTTTCTGTACATTTTTACTAACTGATTAGACTAGGAACAAGAAGAGATTTCAGTATACACGTTTTGGGGAAACAAACATTCAGTCCATGACAGTGCTATAACTACGATCATCACAATCACTAGTACCTGGAAGGCAAAAATATCTAGGCCGTTAGGGGATTTCTGATACAAAGTCCCCAAGTTTAAAAACAGAGAAAGTGTACTGTGAAACAAGAACAGGCTTTGGAAACAAATAAAGCTTGGTTTTCACAGCAGCTGAGTGACCTCAGACAAATTACCTAACTTCTCTGAACCTCATTTCCATAGCACACATTAGGAAATTAATAAATTGCAATATTGAATAATAATAACAAACATGCTATCAATAAAGTGCTCTCTGAAAATCGGTCGTCTCAGGGCCAGCAAAAACAAGAAAATCATTTTCCATGTGTTCACTCTGTTACTCTATTAGTCAGTTTTCACACTGCTATAATGCTATAAAGATACTACCTGAGACTGGGTAATTTATATCAAAAGAGGTTTAAGTGACTCGTAGTTCTGCATGACTGGGAAGTCATCATGGCTGAAGGAGAAGGGGAAGCAGGACCTTCTTCACAAGGCCCAGGAGAGAGAAAAAGCACAGGGGAAACTGCCACTATTAAAACCATTAGATTTCAGATCTCATGAGAACTCCCTCACTATGAGAACAGCATGAGAGAACCGCCCCCATGATACCATCACCTCCCTCCAGGTCCTTCCCTCGACAGGTGGGGAGCTATTCAAGATGAAATTTGGCAGCACACAAACCATATCAGTTACCTATTTCAAATCTAATCCCAAATGGGCTTCTCTAGAGACACCTTTATCCTGAAAAGTTCTCCCTCTGTCCCTTTTTGGTTATCTAGTTGTGGAAGATCAAACATCAGTGACAGTTTAAATCTTCAAATCAAGAATAGAAATACAGCTAGAACAAAGTAAAAAAGAAAGAGAAAAAAATATTCCATCAAAACCATCAGTTTTAACATTAGCTAGCCCGAAAATCAAATATTCAATGCATGATTTTGGAAATTTTTAATAATAACTTGAAATAATTGCCTTTATTTGGCTTTCTTTTAAACGTGCAAGAAATTAAATGTTCTAGTAAGTCAAAGAAACATAGCTAAAAAATAGCAAAAGGCATATTGGATAGAAGTGACAGAAACCACAGTTATCCGATCTGGAACAAAACTATTAAACAAAGAAAAAATACTCATTATTCTGTCAGCTTTAAGACATTTTCAGCTTGTTCAAACTGGAACACGTCCCCCTGTGGTCTTGTAAAACTCAGTGAATTGGAGTAAAGCAATGTAAGCAGTAGCTTCATCTTCAAAGATGCCATGTAAAATATACATATTAACAAGCAGGGTTGGTTTTATCCTTTTGTTCTTATTCCTTCTGTTTGTTTCTCTACTCTGTTCCAAGTATTGGCATGTCTTAATAGTGTAATATTCAGTAGAGTTGACATTTTCCTTAACCCACAGTCACCTTCCAACCTTGAAGCTTCCACCACTGCCCTCTTGGGTTCCTCCAGCTTGGACTGAACTTCCTGAGCCAATAAATTTTTCTAACTTACATCTCTTTCCTCAAAGACAGTACCTGGTAAACAATGCCCAGGTTAAACTGCTTATATTTGAGAAAACAAATAAACCAAAAAGGCATGTTTATGGGTGTGTGTCTTCATGATTCTTTCTGTACATTTTTATTGAATAACTGATTAGACCAGGAACAAGCAGAGTCATAGATCTGAAACAAGAATCTAATGTATACATTCAAGATTTTACATACACATTTCAAAATTGGGGAGTTCTGATACACCGTATCATTCCCATGGACTGCTGTAGATAAGATTAGGGACTCCATTCATCTCATCCTGACTGCACATCATCCTTCGCATAGGGCAGGTAGATGGAGTCAGGAAGCAGGACAAATGTGAACTAAGAGATGGAAATCCTGGTAATGTCAGTTTTTTTAATTTTAGCTTCCTTTTTCCTTCCCACCGATGGTCATTGAGGTATGTCTCTCTAAAGGTAAAGTAGTTATCCAAGGTAGTGGTAACGCTCTGTGCTTCCTCCTTTAGAGTGCAAATTAGCAACCATTTTTGGAGACCAAAAATTATGAAAATCTGTGTCTCCAGCAACTAGCACAGTGTCTGGTGCATTGGAGACCCCCAAAATAATGCCTATTTAAAATAAAAAGGAAACATGCTGAGAGGCCAGAGTGGGCAGACAATCAAGATGTTGGAACCTGGAAAATGGACAAACCCACCAGAGTGGGGCAGGTGGACCAAGCTTTTTAGAATTCGACAGCAGAAGTGTATGCAGGTTGCTTGAGCATCGTAAGAGTTTGGCAATAAGCCACCAGCGGTCGGACAGGGGTCGGGCCTGAAAAAGTCTTGCTGTAGCTACAGACTACCTCATGGGGTCTGAGCACCCAGGATAAGGCTCTATGAACTAGGTAATCACCCTGTTGTGTAGGCCAGGTCTTGCAGTAAAGCTCTCATAGCACAGCTGCTGAAAGAAAAGACAGTGTTCCTTACATCTCCATGCCTTTCCTAGAAACACAATTGGTCCTTGAAACCAAAGTGGAGCTGAACCTAAAACAACCATATCAACAGTAAATACTGATATGGTATTCACTGTGCTGGGTACTATTAAATATATTCACTCTATGAGGTGGGCACTATGATTAATCAACTCCATTTTACAGATGAGGAAATGGAGGCACAGAGCCCTTCAGTGATTGCCAAGGTCATGCAGCTAATAAATGGCACAGCAGGGATGTGAACCCAGGCAGCCTGGTGTCAGAGCCCAAGCTCTTCACAACACATCTGCTTCCTTGTAGGGCCCCAGGCTGTGGGACGCTGATGGTGGTCAGGAAGCCTTCTGTTCTAAGCAGTTTCAATGAATCCAATTGCTTATATGGAGAACTCCCTGATGAGATCCACACTTTGAGACATGCAGAATTAGAAAGCAGTGGAGCACATAACCAAAGACTCATACACAGGACTGCACAACCCTATAAGAATAATTCAGCAGGGAAAAAGCCCCAAAGGGCCTGAGGTTTGCTCATGCAGTGAATTTAAAATTTGCACATTATGACTCAGATGTGCAGAAATGGAGCTTAATTCCCCATACTCTCGAGCCCCCATTTCCATTTGCCTGCCCCTGTAAAGCCAGCAAGCAATCACTTGTGGTTTAAAACAGTCTACTTGGGGTTGATATTCAGGGCAGTCAGGGGTATCCCCTTTATTGTTCTCCTTCCCTTCCCCCAGAGGGCGGAATTACCTGTTGCCCTAACTCTGGGGAAAGGACTCGTGGGTAAGGAGCCTTGGCCCACTTACTCCTGGGCAAGGACTTCTTTAACATGTTGATATTTCAATTAAAACTGAATAAACGAAAAATCAATTTCTCAGTCACGCTGGCCACATTTTAAGTGCTTTATAGCTACGTGTGGCTAATGGCTACCATAACTGAATAGTACAGACAAAGAACAATTTCCATCATCACAGAACGTTCTATTGGACAACACTCTGTGTGGGTGTGTGTGTGTGTGTGTGTGTGTGTGTCTGAGTCTGTGTGTCTAGGTGTTATGTGTGTATTCTTGTCTATGTGTGGATTAGTTTCTTTTGAAACTAACAGGCATACAATAAAACACATCTGTAACAAGACATTCAAAACTCAGGTCAGAGATCTATAGTTTGCAGAACCAGGTTCTGCCAACTGGTCACAGTGTAATCTTTGAGCAAGTTACCCAGGCTCCCTAAGTCTGTTTCCTTTTCTTTAAAATAGAGAATAACACCAGTGCTACAAATCTCACAAGTGGTTGTAGGATCACGCAAGATAATGCATCTGGAAGTACTTTAAAATTTTTAAGTCAAACTTTAAATTTAGCTAGTGTTATTCCTATTCAATAAAGAATTACTATTGTATTTTTAAAAGGAAAAAAGCTTGCAGTGGAACCCAGACTCATTATATCTCAGGTGCAAAAGGAATTTGCATCTGTTTTTCAGAGTTACGCTGTTAGTATGATAAAATCTCAAAGAACAAACAATGTATAAGAAGACTGAATATGGAATAACTTAAGTTTTTAAAAGGAAGAAAAAGAATGGTTCTACTAAACTATAGAACAATACATTACTTATCAATTCTAAGAAAATTTAGTGCATACTTTATGAAAAATGATTTCAAAATATTCAAGACACAATGTATTTGTTAGAATTACTTAACAGGCTATTCATCTGCAGACCAAATAATTTTAAAAATAAAAATAAAAGCAAAAATAAGAATTACTCACTAACCTAAAGAACTTTAGGGAAATTGCAAACATAGTATGCCTTAATTTCAGCAAAATATTTAATATTCTCCAATATACCCTTATTGTTTGAACGGTGAGATGGAGAATGTATTAGTCCATTTTGCATTATTATAAAGAAATATCCGAGACCAAGTAGCTTATAAAGAAAAGCAGTTTACTTGGCTCATATTTCTGCAGGCTGTGCAAGCATGGCAGCAGCATCTGCTTGGCTTCTGGTGAGGCCTCAGGAAGCTTTAACTCACAGTGAAGGGTAAACAGGGAGCAGGCATGTCACATGGCCAGAGAGGGAGCAGGAGAGAAAAGGGAAGTGCCACACTTTTTTAACAATCGATTCTCACATGAACTAATTGAGAACTCACTAATTACCAAGGGGATGCACCAAGCCATTCAGGACGGATCCACCTCCATGACCCAGACACCTCCCACCAGGCCCCACCCAACACTGAGGATCACATTTCAACATGAGAACTGGAAGGGACAAACGTTCAAACTACATCAAAGACTAATGGCATGACTAGGTCTAGTCATGTCTGCCCAAAAAATTAACCCCAGGTAGTGTTAATTTTGTGTTCAAAATTAGCTTGAAAGGCAGTCTGGAGACTATTGTTTTTGGACTATATGTTTTGCACATTTTGACAAGAACGGATGCTCTCAAGGGAAATCTTTGCATATGACAACAACACACAGCAATTCGCCTAGGCTTCAGCAGAGCTGGGCTTTGAAGGGACACTCTCTAGAAGGGTAGGGCAGGCATGTACCTCCATCTTGTTTGGACTCACCTGTACATTCTCCTTAGGATGCTTTTCTGTAATATCCAAAGCTGCCATCACTCCTGGCTCCCAGGATTACTTTTCCATGATGGAAATAAGATGGAGAACATCTGGCAATGAGAAAGAGGACAGTGAGCAACATAATGGAAGCCTGCTCCTGCTTTCCTCACTGGGAGACCACCAGATCCCTGGGTAAGAGCACACAGGCACTCACAAACACCCACAAATTAGTACTAGGATGTTGTGTCCTGCTTAACTTAGAACAACCATGCAAAGATTGGTGTTATTAACCCCACCTTACAACTAAGGGAACTGATCACCAGGATGGTTAAGTAAATTGCTTAGGGCCACAGGGTCACCAGGAAGCACAACTGAGATTCCTGCCCCGGTTCTCCTAACTCCCAAGCTTCTAGTCTTTCCTCTACCCCACACCTGAGCACAGCTGGTAACTGTCTTCACTCCCAACAACGTACCACTCTCTCTTTGTCGTTTCTCTGCCTTCCTCTTCTTTTTCTCTCATTCCCACTTTGTTTCCTTTTTTTATTATCTGCTCTTTGCTTTCTTCCGTGCCTCATAGCTATTCAGGTTTAGGCAGGTTTTGTACCACTAGATTTCTTAAGGAGAGGCCATGGGCTGATCTCTGCCCTAGAAAATAATGTTCATGTTCCTCCAAGGGCAAAATTACTAGGTATCCCAAACCCAGTCAGTAATGACCCATATTTTAGTGTTTGTTCCATTTTCAATTCCATTGGGGCAAATAATTGTCCTATATTTTAAACTGAAACTAGGGTGTGGAGGGTGCATATGTCTGTGTGAGTGAGAGAGAAAGATAGAACACGCAAAGCCCTCACTTCATGATTTTATCATGGAAACTGCTGGGTCAATCATATTTTGTTCAATGAGCATTCACAAAGCATGACCTCTCTCACCCAGCACACACCTACTATCAGATACCAATAACCTCTGTCTGTAGCACTGACATCTGTAGCACTCAGTATTATCATTCACATCTTGCATGTTCGTTTTAACCTCTATAACATTCCTATCTGATAGGAGTAAAAAATATTACCATTATCATTTTGAATAATCATCAAATCAGAGAATGCTAGTCATTAAATTTACAATAAATTTCATTTCCAAGTCTCTAGATCTGGAGTCCCCTGGCTTCCAGGCCAGCTCTCTCTAACCCCACAAGGCTTCTTGACAACACTGCTAGGAGAAAAACTAGGTCCCCTGCCCTCTTATTCAGGTGTTTTTACAGCTGAAATTCACATCCTTAAAAAGGAGAGAAGTTGACATGGAAATAATTTATTCTCCTTTTAAGTAAAAAAGGGAAAAAAGGAATAGGAAATGAAAAGACAAAACCTCCTGCCACTTCAAATGCAGTAAGATGACCAGCTTCATGCCTAACAGGGAAATGGTTATCTACAATCATGGAGCACTATAAGAACAGAGGTCTCAGACTTCCTCCAGCTCGACCCCAGCTCCATGCACAGAATCTCTGGCATGTGATGACATTAGTGATAACAATAGTCACTAAAATGTTCACTGAGCACCCTTTACGTTGCAGGTATGTTTCTTATGAGTTTTGTATGTTTTCTCTCGTTTACTGTCTACCACCCTAAGAAGGAACTATCATTATACCATTTTACAGGTGAGAAAAGACATTACTGCTTGGACTCAATCTCCGTAAGAGTCCAGAAGGATTGCTATTACCATGATTGCCATTTTAGAGATGATGAACTGAGCCTCAGAAAGGTCACATGGGTCTTCTGATATGGAGTCTGCAGCTCGTTCACAGAGCAATAGCTCAGCAGCCCAGAAAATGCTTTCACACCCTCCACCCATTTGACCATTCGTCACAACACATTTAAGATCAGACCCTGACGGTGACATTCTGCAAATAAGTCCAACACTGGGTCTTGTAGAATCTCAGTGAAGAAAAGCCAGCACTGACCCCTGAGGATATCCACAGTCAATAATTCAAATGTAGGCATGATTTTGTCACTAAGCCAACTTAATCCTCAAAAACAAAAACAAGAAGTTTCATGAGAAGAGAATCTTTAAAAGAGAAACAGAATTGATGGCTTAGGAAAGGTAAAGTTACGGAAACGGGTTGTAAATCCTGATCATAAATTAGGGCTGAAAAGAAGAGGATTTTTGATTCAGTCGCTGAGTACTGTCTTATTGGATACACTAGCACCACCTTGTGGTGAGGAGCAGGAACTCACAAGGTATCACTATGTATACTAAAACATACACCTTTGCGGGGGAGGTGAAACAATGTTGGATACAAATCACAAGGCTCCAGAATTTCAGCACCAAAGTGATGATGGCTGTTTTGACTAAAAGAGACTACTTTTGAAAGAGCATGATTGTTTTGTCCTAGAGAGGGCAAAATGCAAAATGAGGTCAGTCCTCTGGTGCATTTCAAGAGTATCTTTATTGATGAATGCTAAAACATAATATTGAGATATGAGAATATCTCACATTTGTGTAGCACTTTTCACATACATAATTTTATTTTATTATCAAAACAACACTGTGAATTAGGCAGACAGTATGTTGATCCCATTTCACAGACAAGGAAATAAGTTAATTTGTATTAAGCGTTAACTGTGAAGTTAATTGTGAAGCTTCCAGAGAAAGCTCAGAAATTTTTAAGCCTTCTCGGGAACTGTGGATATCATAAGGATCAGTATGCTGAAAAGATAGAAGAATTAGGAACAAGAGCCAGTCCAGTAAATGGTCCATTCACTGCTAAATAACTTCTAAGCAGTTGATTTCTCAGCAAAGACATGCTAGAGTTCAAAAATGAATAGAATTGTGGCAACAAATGTCCCATGAAATAGGCAGCCACAATTGTCTGGACCACTAGGCCAGACCCATGCCATGCCCGATGTGTTGAGTCATCACTAAATCCTTCAAGGCCAACGTGTTTACATAGAAAACATTTTTGCCAAGCTGGCCTCATCACACTGCAGTTGAAGTAATTGTATCATCCAAATCAGACCACCTCACCCCATCCCCAAGTTGTCCAAAACCTGCTTGTAATTTCTTGTGTGAGCTCCTGTCCACAAATATCGGAGATATTATTTTCATCCCTCTGTTTGGACTGAGTCAAAGTACCCCCTTTAGCAAAAACTAGTTCTATATGCAATCTTCCTACTAGGCCTATGGCCTGGTTCGTGCTGGAATAACATGCATTTGTCAATTTTTTTTTTACTATGCTTTTAGTGAGAGCTGTGTCAGGGATGGGGTGCTCACCTGTCCCATTTGACAGAGGGCTTACTTGTTGTCTTACTTTTGTGTGATACCATGAGACATTTGAAGGGTCTTGTGTTCATCAAGCATTAATCTCATTGATCTCAAATGACAATTCATGAAATCTATAATAAACATACTTACTATAAAAAATTCATATGTTAATCTTTTCTGCCATTTCTAATTATTTTGTATTGGACTTTTCAAAGGAAAAGGTGTAGAGCTTGACAAATTATTCTAAATCTTATTTGGAAAAATGAACAGATAAGAATCTATTTTTAAATACCTTAAAAGAATGGGGAACCTTTTCTTCAGGGTATTAAATAGTTATTCCAAATATTTTTCCCTGTTTATTATCTGCCTTTTAATTTGATGGTGAAGTTATTTGATATAAATTACTAGAATCAGAAGATTTAGAATTTTTGGCTGAAGATCAATATTCTCTTATCCTTGCTTGCCCCTAAATTAATTAATAGGGATCAATAGGCAGTGATTGAAAGGCCCAGATACATATCAGACATATTTTTAACAAAGTTCCTTTATTTTCTACTCAAGATAACATTAAGATGTCATCAGATATCACTTATCCTTGAACCATTTCACAGACCTGAGCCAAACTGAAGACATATGTCCACACACACACACATACACACACCCCACATATACCACAGGCTGGCTTAGGTGCAACTATATTCAACTGCCTAGGACATGACCTGGTCCCCTCATCTCTTCCTTGAGAAATAATAGCCCCAATTATACTCCAGATGATTGACAGTAATCACATTCAATCACCTTTTCCATTTTTCATCTAGGTCTCCATGAAGTGGGCTTCCCAATCTCTAAGCAAGATTTTACAAAGTAGCCAATATGCAAACATTCTGATGATATAATACAATATAAAGCTAATGACCATCTTAAGAACTCATTCTCTTTTCCATTGTTATAACTCATATGTATGTATACATATATACACACATATATCACACACACGTGTCTCTGTGTGTGTGTATATATACATATAAAAAATAATAAAATAGACCTCACTGTTCATAAATGAAGGATTATTTTCACATAGCAAAGACTGAAAAACCTATATGGTAGCAAGACTACCTGAGAAATCCTGAGAACTCCAGGTCAAACAATATTAAGAACATTAATGAATGAAAGATATCTCAAAGAATATTTTTGATATATTTGTTTCTAGTTTATATTTCAATAAAATAAACCAATAATGAATATATGAAAATGCTACAGGAAAATAGATTTAAAACATAGACGATTTCAACACACAAATAAAAGTGACTGTGAAAACCACAGGGCCCATCACTAGTACCTGTAAAATATGTTAAATAAAAATAATTATAATTGAGGTAATGGAAACTAGTCAGCAATGAAATATTCTTCTTGTCTCTGTCAGGCTTGAAAATATTAAAACCATGAAAACATTATAAAAATGCCCTATTGTCCAGCAGCACTTACATATTTTATACTGCAATTGGCCCCCCACCCATTGTGAAAACACTACGATAATATGTATTAAAAATCTTAAAATTTTCATACTCTTTGACTTAGTAATTTCTCAATTCTAGATAACTACCCTAAGGAAATCGCCAGAAATGCAGGCAAATTTATGTGCAAATATGTTTATTATAGCACTATTTATTATAGCAATAAATGGAAGCCCTGATAGAGAACTGCTTAAATAAATTACAGGCCATACATACCTGCATATTGTGGACTGTTACACAGTCATTAAAAATTACATTTACAAGGAATTGGAATGATATGGGGAAATGCTTACAATGCACTAAGTAAAAGAAGTAGAATATAAAGCTATTTATATAGCACGATCTCATCATTTTTAAAGTGAGTTTGTAGCAGAGAAAAAAAAATTAAAGAACCAAACTGTTAACAATATATAAGATTACAAGTAATTTTTATTTCACTCTTTATAATACTTGTTTTTCCAAACTTTCCATAATGATCATTATTACTTTAATAATTAGAGATACATTAATTTAAAGTACATTACATTCACATCCCTGGAAAACTTTGCTCTAGCTTCTCCCTTCCAGCCCTGATTGTTTCCTGAATACATCAGGCATTTCCAGATCCCCATTCTTTTCTTCTTAATGTCTGACAGCTCGGAAGGCCTTACAAGAACCTGAAAATCAGTTCTTCCAGGCGGCACTCTTTGAAGCCCCGAGTAAGAATTAGTTGCGTCTTCATTTTTATTTTGAAACCACTGGATACTTGGCTGTAGGGTGCCATTTACTAAATTAATTATCATTATACATTTATGTGTGTGTCTTCCCTATTGGATTTTGAACTTTTCAAAAGCCCTGGGTCTTAGAAACCCTTAAATCTCCATTATCTTGTACTATTCCTAGCACGCCATAAATATTAAATGCATGCATGAGTGAATGATGAATGTGCGAAATGATGGATAGACAGATGGAAACCTATAGATTTTCAAAAGGTGATAGAATCTAGAAACTAAGGCATCTTCAAGTTGCTTCATGTATTTGGATGTGTACCTACTACAAACGACATGCAGGAAACCTATGTTGAGCATTGCCAAGACAAGTCGAACTATAATTGGCTTATAATAGAAATGAAATTTTTCTAGTTGAAACAACAAATCTGTTATCCTACTTCTCAGTAAATGGCTTTCTATGAAGGATACCCACATGCTTTTTTATTATTAAAAACCATTCCAATAAAAGATATGCTAAAAAATTATTGTAATTTCTACTAATTAAAAACTAATTAAATCATTTGCTGAATAATACATGTACTCTACTTGCATTATCTATAAGCATGCTCTTCGCTTACAAATATTTGTCTCCATTTCATTAAAGTAATTAAGCTGCTCCACGTACAGTTATTTTTACAAGCATTTTATAGCCAACTCTCAATTTTCCATACCAATGCAGAAGTATAATTGAAATATTTAAAACTGAGTAACAGACAATACAGAACCTCCCTGCAGGTCTTCTCCTCCTCCAGTTTAGCAAACAACAAAAGCCACCAACCTGAGGTCTAGCTCAGCTCCCTTCCCTCACGCCCACTCTGGCAGCCTATACAGACAATAACTGCAGGTAAATTGTATGGCTGTATTCCTGCACTTACGCCTCCTTGCCACCCCCACTTCTTAACACTCTCGTTTTAATGTATGTTAATACAAGATGGGGGAATGTGCCAGCCTACTTTACCAGGGAAGGGGACCATCCCCAAATCAATGACAAAATTAATTGCACTCTGCCTCTCCTACCACGATGCCCATGCTTTGTCCCTGGTAATTATGACAATTCCTTAAGTTCCTAGAAAAAGAAATGCTGCATAAAGCAAAAAATTTTTATGCTGAGAATTATAATGGAGATTCTGAGTGAAGGTGTCAGCGTGCACGTCACAGTGTGTCCGGGTGCAGCATTTTTTGCTATTATAAAGGAAAGCAAATTATGTGGAAGATGCGTTCTTCTTCCCAAAATGGGAGGGAACATGATTATGAAAGGGCAGAGAGTAAATATAAGTTGGATGCACCTAATTACATATATTTAGAAATGTGACAAGAAAACATTTATTGCAAATGAGTTGACAATCTATCTTCCATAATAGGCACTTCGTTGTGGATAAACAGAATAGAGCTCTTTCAACTCCCTACTGCTGGCTGGTTTTTGCCCTAAGTGTTAGTGGCTGCAGTGATGCTGCCTGAGAGAGGAGAGAAATGGTGCCAAGCAGAGAACGCACCATCTGCGGAGGCAGAGTCATGCAGCAGGACAGCTAGGAGGAGAGCAGGCAGGGAAGGTGGTCAGGGAACACGCTGGTGCATGGGACATAAAGATTGATTTCAGGGTGGGCTCGGTGGCTCATGTCTGTAGTCGCAGCACTTTGGGAGGCAGAGGCGGGCAGATCACCTGAGGTCAGGAGTTCAAGACCAGCCCGACCAACATGGTGAAACCCTGTCTCTACCAAAAATACAAAAAGTAGCTGGGTGTGGTGGTGTGTGCCTGTAGTCCCAGCTACTCAGGATGCTGAGACAGAAGAATCACTTGAAGTCAGGAGGCAGAGGTTTCAGTGAGCTGAGATCGCACCTTGCACTCTACCCTGGGCAAAAGAGCCAGACTTAGTCTCAAAAATAAAAATTAAAAATTAAAAAAGATTGATTCCAAGGGCCTGGAGACTGCAGTTGTGATATAAAACAGATAACAAATAGATAGATGGTTGGCGGGGGTGGGGGGGCAGGGACTGGTGATAAATATGTAAATAGAAAGCATATTTGGTATACACAACTAGCACATAATAAGTATTTAATAAATGTACTAAGAACTTGAGGTCCTCAGAGACATTTGCTTACTAAGGTAAAAGACACAAAAGAAGTTGTTTGACAAGAGGCAGGGGGAGGTGGTTTTTATTGTTTTGTTTCATTTTTAACACAGGCCTCAGAGGTGGTACCCAAAATGTGTTCAGAAGGCTTGAAACAGAATTGTATTCAGACCCTGCGTGTTATAGGGCATCTCCTTTATTCTGGACTTTCTTTCCCCTGCTTTAAATTTTATTGGATTTTAATCGGAGACCATCTGATGAAATGTTCTGAACCTAGATTAGAATGTAGCATGTACAACAGCTGAATGAGAGGGAGGACAGTGGAATCACATAATGGAATATGAAATAGATTTTAAAAGCAATAAAACTGCAGCAGGCAGAGGGGTCTCCTGAGGGGCAAGAAGAAGCGGGAATATTCGGGCGCTCTTTCACTGCCCAGAGAAAGAGAAATCCATCAGTCTCTCCCTGGGGCCTTTCTGTTCCCCAAGGATGTGCCCATCCTACCCAGGGCACAGGAGAAAGGAGGAGCAGAGTCTGAGCCGGTTTATGCAAATAAAACTGAACAAAATTGCGGCAAGAAATACCCAGCACCCCCAAGGACCCAAGGCAGGCCCTTGACTTCTCCAAAATTCATAATGAGAGACAGTGGAGGTCACTTTTGCCGCACCACCTAGAGCAGGGCTTCTCAAATTTACTGTGCAACTGAACTCAGGTCTTGTCAAACTGCAGATGCTGATTTTGAAGGTTGGAGGTGGGCCTGAGAGTCTGCATTGCTAGTAAGTTGGCAAGTGATGCTGATGTTGCTGTTCATTCCAGGGATCACACTTTGGGTGGTGAGATATAAAGGTGCTTTGCTCACCTGCATCAGCATCACTCAAGCTCCGCCCAGACACGCATCCCTAAGGACAGCACCTGGGGATATGCACGTTTATCAGGCTTTCCAGTTTTTTGTTTGTTTCTTCGTTTTTGTTGTTTTGTTTATTAGCAGCGTTCTGCTCTTGTCACCCAGGTTGGAGTGCAGTGGCGTGATCTCGGCTCACTGCAACCTCGGCCTCCTGGGTTCAAGCAATTCTGTCTCGGCCTCCCAAGTAGCTGGGATTACAGGCACATGCCACCATGCCCAACTAATTTTTTTGTATTTTTAGTAGAGACGGGGTTTCACCATATTGGTCAGGCTGGTCTCCAACTCCTGACCTCAGGTGATCCACCTACCTCAGCCTCCCAAAGTGCTAGGATTACAGGCGTGAGTCACTGTGCCTGGCCACTCTCCAGTTGATTTTTATGCCTACTCTTCCACATGCCAGGCAAATTCTTGAGAATGTATGATAAGGAGTTATCCACATAATTGTAAGACAGGAAGGTGAGCAACAAGTTAACTAGCAGAACTGAGAGTGATGTGAGGAGGTGTGGGGAGTGGCTGTCATCTGAGAGTTCAAGAGCTAGTCTACAAACAGAAAACGGGACCAGGAACCCTCTCTGGGGCATCCAGTGCACGCTTTAAGCCAAGTACAGCTACTTAAAGGCTGCATCTGCCTGAGTCGGTTTTTTTTTTTCTTAAAACAAATCACATTGCAGTGCCTTATTTAATGGAATCATTTTGGGAGCCATTTTCGCTCTGCACTTCTCCCTCACACTCTCTGCCCACATCCCATTACCAAGTCCTGTTGACTCAGCCTCCAAGATCCATCCTCTTACACATCTCCTTCTCCCATTCCCACTGCCATCATCCTAGTGCCAGCCATTACCTTCTCTCACCTGGGCCACAGCAACAGTCTCCTATGAGGTGTCCTGATTTCTGTCTCGCCCTCTCGCATCCATTGTCCGTTCCACAGCTAGCCTGGAACTTCTTCAGAAGCTTCCCATTGATTTCAGAATAAAATCACCACTGAAGCTGCAAAAGCCCAACATGATCTTATCCCTCCATCTTTCTTGAACCTCACCTTTCTCTCTCTGTGCTTCAGCTACACCAGTTTTCTTTGGTTTCGCAAATACACTAAGCTTGTTCCCACCTCCAAGTCTTTGCCCATGCTCATTTCTCTGTTCTTTGCCAGACATAGCTAGCCCCACTCTTCCTTTAGGTGTAATCCTAAGTATCACCTTTCTAGAGAGAACTTCCCTGCCCACCTAACCTTGAGTATATCCCTCTCCAGCCTCTCATTCTTCCTTTATAACATGCATTATAATTGGCAGTGATTTTACTTTGTATGTATCTTTCTCTTCCATTATACCACTGATTCTCAAAATGTGGTCCCAGACAAGCAGTACCAGCATCACTTGGGAAACTCTGAGGGTTGAGCTGTTTTCTGCTGTTTTCTCAATGTGTCCTAGTAAGTTGGTGCATGCTGAAGTTTGAGAACCACTGTGCTGGATTGTAACCACCGCGGGAGTAAAATCTGCATCTGGCTTGTCCATCATTATATGCCCAGCTCCTAGATTTGTGCATATAGTAGATACTTGGTAACATTTTCCTCAAATAAATAGGTAAATGAGTCCCAGGAGGTAAACAATTTCTATTTCCCAACCAGTATCCCATCCTAATATACTTGCAAAAGCTCTATTTGAAAAAGAAATCCTAGAAACTTGGCTTCCAATGATGGAGTTCTAAACAGGCTTATGAGTAGAGAATCCATTATAGGAGACAAGACAGAAAATGGAATACCACTTAGGAGAGTGTTGCAGTGGCCTGGCTGAGAGATGGTGATGGTAGGAACTAGGGTGATGGTGGTGGGAATGGAGAGAAGGAGGTAAATTTCGGATGGATCTTAGAGTCTGAACCACCAGGACTTGATGACTAGTCACAGGCAAAGGAGTGTGAAGGAAATGCGGGTGAGGAAAGGTGAAAATGGGGAGCACAAGTATACTGAGTTCCAAGTAAGGAAAGTGGGATCATCAAACAGATCATCGGACTGCCTTTGCTTAAGAATGGTCAACCTAGGTCCTTTTCTGTCCCTCCTTACCTTGCTCCCATCCTGCCGTCTCCCAGAAAACACCTGCAGAAAGTAGATATTCTAATGTAACCCAAAGATGAATGTTTGGACGAAATCAAAGCACATGTAGTGGCCTCACATGTTTATTAATGTGGCTGCAGATGTTGCTGCTTGTACAGAGTGAATGGTTCATTCAGGTCACACAGCTGCTGGAGGCCATCAGGACCAAGCCCCAGTCTCCTACCTCTCAGCGTACTGGAAGACTTGCTTTGTTGGATGCTCTGTGCAAAAAAAAGAAAAACTCCAGGGTCCGATATGTTTGGAAATTCTGCAAGCAATATTCCCTCTAGAGAGTTTCAGTGGTGGACATTATATTAAGGCTACAAAAAGTCTTCCATCAGAGAAACATGTTTAATCCAGGACTCTGCAAACATAATTTTGGCCATGGATTCCCACTGGCTCACAGAGCTTCACAACATCTATTAGCACCCTCAGACTATATATAATAAGCATGAGCCATGGGAGAAACAAGGATAAGTTAATCCTAGTTTAAAGGTTATACCTGAATTTTTCATGTGCTCATAAAAGTCCTGGTATCTTTGCCACGTTTATCCACATTTCGAAACCTTTAAATGACTATTTTAAACTGTCAGCTGGGCTCATTTTGAAGGTACTTGGCTAGCACCAAGAGAAAATAACATGGGAACCCTCACTGGGCCCATCCTCTCATGAGGTATTCCTGAATGCTTAGGACATGGGTTTCCCAGGCCTGATCCGTGGTGACCTGTACTCAGAAGGTCTCCCCTGCCAGCTTTCCTTTTTTATTGTATGACCACAGCATGCACAGAAGCCCCTGATGTGAACAAAAGGAAGTGGCAAATAGTGACGCATATCCCAGGGGTGGTAATAGTGATGCATAGCCCGGGGCTATCAGGCAAGGCTTCCCACCTGGAAGATGAGGGATGGGGGATGGGAACCAGTGTTCAGGAGTCCCATACCTGGAGCCATAGGGACTTGGGTAGGCCTGGGGCAGAACTCAGAGGCCTGGAGGAGATCTCCCAGAAATATGGGATTCTGAAACAAGGGATTTCTGGGAAGGGTGCACAGGCTGAGGACCTTCCCAATGGGGAACGGCCTGAGAAGGACACTGGAAGCTTCACTGGGCTGGGTCATCCAACTGTGAGGCAGGGAACAGTCAGAAGAGCTGAAGCTTTGGAGTTCACAGAGACCAGTGTCCAAATGAGCAAGCTTCTCATGTTTTAGCTTCATAACTTCAGACAAATTACTGAATGCCCCTGAGCCTTGGTTTCTGCATATGTAAAAAAAGACACAATAATTTCTGTCTCTCAAAATTGCTGAGTAGTTTAAATCATATAATGAGTATGAAAACACTGACAAAGAATAGAAGTGTAACCAAACACAGGTATAATTGAAATAATTATTACAGTTGTTTATTGAGCATTTATAATGTGCCAGGTACGGGGTTAAGTACTTAAATGATCATTAGGTTGTTTAAACTTTCTAGGAACTCTCTGAGGGAGATACTCACATACCTCTAATTTTATAGCTGAGGAAATTGAAGCCCAGGAAATCTAAGTTAACTTGTCCAGAGGCATACAGAGCAGCCGAGATCAGAATGCAGACAGTCTGAGTATAGAAAGCATTTTCTACTCTACAAACACTTATGCAAGACAGTGGCAGAGACGCACCTTAACAGAGAAGCAGCCAAGCTCACTGGGAAGGTGAGCTGTATGTGCCACAACAGTCAACAGCCCTTCCTGGGGTCAGTTTAGCAAGCAGAATCTTTTGAGTTCAATTTGTACATTCTGCCTGAGACAGAAAAGGAACTAAAAATTCCATCCGGATATTTATCCAGTTCTCATCATGAATGGCAAAAAAGCCTAGTTGGGTAACAGTGGCCAGAGGGGACACGTGCTGGCCCAAGAGGTGGCCATAGCTTGCTCTGGGCTGACTCCTTGGATGGGCATCTCCCTCCAGCCCCTCAGGCTGAGCCCTGTGCTGCAGAGACAAAGTGCATAATGCAGGTCAGCCCAGTGGCGGAAGGCCCTGCATCAGATGCAACAGGTGATAACTGACCACAAGTTCCCTGTGGAAGCCCATGGAGTCTGGTTGGTGTAGCAGCCCTTGGCAATCCAGAGGCAAAAGCTCCTAGGTGGAGATTAAACCATAAGAAAGCTATTTACCTAGTTGGGATTTGATGGGCAAGTCCAGCCAGCCCTGAATGATCTTTGGAAGAAGGCCTGTGGGGGCTTTAAGGAGTGAAAGCATCCATGGAATGGGGTAAAAGCAACTTTTACAGCACCTGCCTGAACCCGGCCACACCAGGCAGTCCTCAAAGGTGTGTAAAACCCAATTACTCCAGTAAGTAAGAGGTTCCAGTCTTCTATACCCAGATTTCCTGTGCTGGAAAGAAGCAGACACCAGCAGAGGAGATCTGCTCTGTTTTGAGAGGGATGCACAGGCTGACGACCTTCCCAATGGGGAATGGCCTACGCGGGACATCAAGGAGGGCTTGAAGAGAACCCTTGAGATGAATTACAGCACGGGGTTAGGTCAAAGGGTTAGAGTGGGGGGATTTAAGATTTGAGGCTGTGGTGCAGGGAGTGGGAAGGAATGTTACACACCTGCCCCCAATGCCATATTCATCATGAAATTCAGTATAGAAAAGTATATCTCATGAGAGAAATTATTTCAGCCAGAAACCTACAGGGCAGTCCAGAAAACCAATCAGTGCAGATGAGAAGGGCAAAACTCTGTCTTAAAGCACTTGAGGAGGGAGATGAGGCTGTGGGAAGGAAAGAAAGGAAGGAGAGAAGAAGAAATGAAGAAGGGAAAGAAGAAAAAGAAAGAGGAAGAGAAAGAGGGAGGAAGGAGGCAAGGTCTCCTAAATTAAATCCTTTAGATGAAGAAATTGCATATCCAAGGCCAGCCCATATGTGATAGGACACTTTTATTCTCTTGGTTAGAATTTCAATAAAATCTATTGTTTTAAAATAATACTGTCAGACTTTCAGGCAAGTCTGTTCTTCACTATAGCTTTCACTCTTGAGATAAAGAAAAAAAAGAGTTTAAACGTAAATGATAAAAACCTTAAAATTTTCAAGTCAAACTTCATTAACTGATAAAGGTTTACCCTGAGCTCTGGGCAAGGGCAGTGGAACAGATTTGGTTAATTTGTAAGATTAAAGGCGTTTTGAATAATTGAGGGTATATTAGAGGGAGATTCCATAGTTCAAATGACATTCCAAAGTCAAGAGACTAAAGAGCTGAGTTCTTACCCTAAAACACTAAGTTAACCTTTCATACAGAAAAATGCCAAGCGATTGTGGCCTTGAACTTCAATAACTGATAAAAAGAAACACACAATACAAATTGGTAATCTACCTGTTTATACATAGATTTATCTTTCCTTTGGTTAAGGAATTTGACCAGTAGAGTCTTGAATATTTTAAGGTGTTCTGTATAAAGTAATGTGTTATCTGGACAGTTTTTTAGCAACAATGCCAAGAAGGTCAAAACTGAAGACTCCTTCTATAATTTTATTTCCGCTCTGCTCACATCTTAATAAAAGGTATCTCTTGCAACAGTAAACAGAAACCAATCTGCATTTGTAGGTGCAAAAAATGTATTTTCAAATGTATTATAAGCAGAGAATGACATAAGTTTAGAAGGGTGAACATTACTCAACATTCTTTAGACTTTGGCAAGATACAAAATTATTTTTCTTTTCTAAGTTAAATAGAAAGTAAACAGCAAAGTCTATAGGATACAAATCTAAACCAGTTAAGACTATACTAGTTTTGTTATTGTTGTTATTAATAATAATAACTTATGTAGTGCTTCACAGCAGGGGTCCCCAAGTCCTGGGCCACGAGCCGGAACCAGGCCCCACAGCAGGAGGTGAGTGGCGGGCAAGTGAGCATTACCACCTGAGCTCCGCCTCCTGTTAGATTAGCGGCAGCATTAGATTCTCATAGGAGTACAAACCCTATTGTGAACTGCGTGTGCAAGGGATCTAGGTTGCATGCTCCTTATGAGAATCTAATGCCTGATGATCTGAGGTGGAACAGTTTCATCGAAAAACATCTTCCCCAACCCCACTGTCTTCCATGAAACCGGTGCCTCTTGCTTTATAGGTTGCTAACAATTTCCCATAGTCCATTGGTCAACACTGCTTTGGTTGAAGGTATGTGTGTTAGGGGCAGGTTGGAGCTGAGTGTCTCATTTCTCATTCCCTCACATCCTTTGAGGTGGCCCTTGAGGCTGAAAGCGACACAGAATTTTAATAACCATAGCCATAAATTGTCTGATTTTATACTCTATTTACTATCATGGTTATGGTCGCCTCCTTCTCTTTCCTCTTCTCTTGCTAAACACCGAGATTCTCATTCTAGAACCCACACCCTGCCCGAAGTAGCCCATGTGCTTTGGTGGAAACTAAGGCACACCTGATTCTAGATTTGGGGCATGTAGAAAAATGAGTGTTATCCTGTCCCTAGGCCACATAGGATGGCGAAAAAGGACAGAGAGAAAAAGAACTACAATGACATGTGGTCTGCTGAATCACACCCATTCTGAAGCTCACCATAATTCCAGACCTCTAATTACAAGAGCTAATAAATTTTTTTGATTACTTAAGCTAATTTGATTAAGATTTTCTTTTACTTGTAACTGATTTGATCCTAATTGATATAGTTACTAAGTGAGGTTGTTTGATTAAATGTTCTCTCTTCATTTTAGAACTGACTGTGAAGCTCTAATATTTTATATGACACAAGAGCACATAGCTAGTTACTGATGAAACAAAGCCTCAGATTCAAATCTGCTGACTCCAAGTTCAGTGCTCTTTCTGTTGGCACATGCTCTGTCCACAATGTTGTCCTGAAAAGTCCCTTTTTCAGATGTATGATTGCCACTAGGTTGGAATTTAAATATTCCGACATTATGCAATTAAAATAAAATTTTTTTTTTTATAAAAAATGATCTGTTAATGAGTAGCGGTGTTCTCTTTTGCTTTTTTTTAGACAGAGTCTCACTCTGTCGCCAGGCACCAGGCTGGAGTGCAGTGGCACAATCTCGGCTCAAGCAGTGTTATTTCTTGTAGCAAAGCACCACCAACCCACTTGTGGACTGGGCAGAAAACCCATCCAATAGCTCCACTTGGATCACCACCCATAACATCAGGCATGAAGACAGGCTGGCCGAAATATATGTAGATGGCTAGGTATGTTGTTCTTAAAGGAAAGTTCATAAAATATATTAAAACAGAAGCCCTAGGTGAGTTATTTAACACCAGTTAATGACATTGGTTATTAGGCAGCGCAGACTCTTAAACATAGTTATTTTCCAAGAGTGTGTTATCTAATGGTAGGAGAGAAAATATTGATACCCTCTCCTGCTACTTCCCTCCACTACATTCCTCTCCAATAGCCTGGTTGTAAGATTAATTCTATGTACATACATGCTAAATAATTGAGGGTGGATCAGGAATCTTTCTATAGTCACAGAAAAAAATGGGCCCAAAAATCAACTAATTAGGCTGTGCAGAGTGGCTCATGCCTGTAATCCCCTAGCACTTTGGGAGGCCAAGGTGGGAGGACGACTTGAGCCCAGGAGTTCAAGACTAGCCTGGGCAACATGGCAGAACTCTGTCTCTTAAAAAAACTACAAAAATTATTCAGGCATGGTGGCATGTGCCTGTGGTCCCAGCTACTTTGGAGGCTGAAGTGGGAGGATTGATAGAGCCCAGAAGGCAGAGGTTGCAGTGAGCCGAGGTGACATCACGGCATACCAGCCTGGATGACAGAGTAAGACCCTTTCTCAAAAATAAAAAAATTTTAAAAGGCATTGTATAAAAGTGGTTTACAGGCAGGAGCAACAGAGAGAAAATAGAATAAAGACAGGTGATTTGTTCCCTGAAGTGATGCCTCAGGTCATCAAATATGTAAATGCAAGTTGAACCAAAGGTGAAAGAACTTCGGCCTGCATAGAGGTAAAACAAACATCAGTTATTATTCTTTTAAGTTAACATTATTTTTATTACAACTAATTTCAGACTGATAGGGAGGAGTAGGAACTAGGCAGTTATAGCCAAAAAAGGGGTTATGCTCTTTCTACTACTTGGAATATTGACTTCTTCTCCTTTAAAATTTCTGCATATTAAGGGGTTAAAGAGCAGTGCTTAGGAGTTCTAGATTCCAAATAGATTTATAAATCTGAATCTAAAGCCCGTTTCCCAATGTTAACCATTACATGACTGCATGATTAGGCAAATTACTATATCTCTTCAAAACCGTTTCCTCATCTACAAAATGGGTTGTTGTAAGGATTAAACACACCTGTGAAGTATTTGAGAAATAGTAAGTATTCAATAAATTGAATATGCTATTAACTTCCATATTCCAACCATCATTAAAACCTTTGCCCAGATTGTTATTTGTAATCAAGCATTCTCTGGATTCCCATAAATCCTGATCGTCTGACCTAGAGCAGCTACTGAAGCACCAGTTACTGAGGCTCCGCTGGCCACCGACCCCAGAGAGGGCTTCAGTGTTAACACCTTCCATTCCAGACCCGATCCTTCTTAGCTGGTTTTGCAGACTCTCAGTAAGCTAAAGATCATTCCCCTGTATCACTGCTTTGTTTTCTGGGTTCCCAGGGTCTTGCCTAGGTTGTCTCAGCTCAGATATCCCTGCCCTAGAAGTAAGTGACTTCTGATGACCCAGGTTATCATCCTGAAGAAGGGGTAGCTCTTGATGGGAACCATTGTATAAGGCAGGATTCCTGTGATCCTTTTTCACAGAGGGTCCAGGAAACTGCAAAGGCTCATGTCTTTTTCTATATTCTGGTAAAGTCTATGCGTCTCAAGGGTTCCTATATTGACCTTGTCTTAGAATCCTCACTACAGTTCCAAGCACAAGCTCAGGTAAGATTTTATATCAGTTAAAGTACAATCAGGAGACAGAATGCAGAGAAGAAATGTGAATAGAGCAAATTTAATATAAAGAATGGTATAACGCTACTAACCAAGAAACATAAAGAATGAAAGAACATTAAGGTATTATGGAGGCAGCAACTGCAGGAAACAGCTATCATCTCTAGGGCTGGAAGAACAAAGGAGTTTGTAATTATTAAAACTTAATGAAGGAAAAAAAATTACAGGAGGGACACAGACCTTTGCAGGGGGCAGGGGTGCCAGCTGACCAGTGCTACTATCTCTGAGGGGATATAATAAAACTGATCTTACTGGAAAATCTGTAAACCAAATTCAGGTACTGCTACAAAAAGGAACTGCTGCTGCCAGCGTGAAGAAGCTTTACTGAGTGATGCCCAAAGGAATAAAAAGCAAACAGAAAGGAGTTAAGTCACTTCTTTCTTTAGCCTGTCAGTCTCCCTCTTAGGGCCTCCTACTGGCAACATGAATAAGGAACCAACCTGCAAAGCATAAATGTTATTGGCAGAGTATCACAAAGCCAAGTGTAGGAGGGTGGCTTTGGAGGTAAGACACAGTAGCCTAATGACTGACACAAAGCCCCATCCCTCCCCTTGACCTGAGGTTTTCCACACTGGAAAATTACGGAGGTTCAGAGACTTCCACTATGCTCTTTCCTATCTCAAAGGACCCCCAACATTCAGCCCCAGTAGCCCCTGAAGAAAACAGGGATTTCCCAAGAATATAAAAGGCATAAGGGGCCTCTTAAAACTGCCCAGACTAGATCTAGGCCCTAGGTTATAAATCCTATTAAAAATGAGAGCAACTAAGAGAAACAGCCAAGTCTCTAATATCCATAAATGCCTAAATACGGTCTTCTATGACCCTCACCCCACTGCTCCAGCAAGCTTCCTAAGATGATTGATAGATAGAACAAAGTCAAAAACGCAAGATTTTTATTACCATGAATTGTTTACCCCAATCCCAGTGTGGTCCTTGTTGACCAGACTCAACCATATGGAAGACCCCTTTTGCCTAAGAGGCATATAAACACAGCAAACTCAGAGACCTCCTAGGTCCCTTTCCCATAAGCTGACACTCACATCTTAATCCTCTGTATATTACCACTCTAATGGGAAGGAAAAGCAATTCCAAGGAAAAGCACACCAAGAAAAAGGAAGGAAATCATTTCTTCCTACCATCCAAGCTTATACACCAAGGCAGGTAAGCTCTTCCCAGGAGGGAAAAAGAAGCAAAGGAATAGGCTTACCCTTACTCCTCTCACCAAGGCCAACTTCAGGTAATATGGGCCAGTCAATGCCCTTAGACCTGACTGTTTACTCATGTTTGAACACAAAGCAAGGGAAGAAAAAATGGTTCCAAGATGAGTCATGAGCTCCCAATAGACTAAAATTACCCTGATTATTATTTTTATCTAGTATGTTTGTTCTTCCTCAAAAGAATATTCCAGTAGTATATCCCAAAAAACTCAGTCTTTTATAAAGCCACCTTTCCCATCCTTGTTCCAAATTTTATAAATAGAATTAAAATCTAAGAGATGACTAGTTTAGCTCCTCAAAACTATTGCCTACAAGAACATCTGAGATGGGTTAAAGCAAGACATTAAGTTGTCACCAAGGACATATATTACATAAGGCCATATTATTCCATGTTGCACTGTTATAGCAAAATACCACAGACTGGGTAATTTGTAATGAACAGAAATGTATTGGTTTATGGTTCTAGAGGCTGGGAAGTCCAAGATCAAGGGACCAGCATCTTATGAGGGCCTCCTTGCTGTGTCAACCCATAGGAACATAGCTAAGAGACAATAAGAGAGAGCAAGAGAGAACAAAACTCATTCTTTCATAAGGAACCCACTCCCTCAATAATGACATTAATCCATTCATAAAGGCAGAGCTCTTATGGCCTAATTACCTACCATTAGGGCCCTCCTCCCAACACTGTTTCACTGAGGATTAAGTTTCAAATACATGCTCTTTGGGGAACACATTCAAATCAGAGCAAAAGCTACTATCACTCTTTATTTTACTTACTACGTTTTCCATACCAAATCACTAGAAATTATTGATCAATGAGCACTAGGCAATGGCCCACTTAATACAACACTAGAAGTATAAAATGCCCCAAATGTGCCCCCATCCTCTAAGATAAAAGTCTTCCTTTGTTCCCAGGTTAACAACTGAAATATGTACATACATTTTATTGCCATTTATTTTCTTTAAAATTCTATTCTCATTGCCCTTGGTACTTTTGTGCAAAATCAACGTGGGCTTTTTCAAGCTTCCATAAGAAGAGGGAGTCTGAGATCACGGCAACCTGGTACATGTCTCCCTTCTCCTCCCAAATTTATGCGATCTGCTCTGTTCCTGCCCTAATCAGTTGCAGGGGCAGATAGTTGAGTGCCAGAAGGTATTGGTATACAATCCATGTCCAATGGGGAAAGCTCAGGGGACATCTAAAGACCAAGGTCAAAGAGCTGGGGCAATAATTGTGTCCTTGAAGTAGCTTGGTCCCCAGAGATTTTCACCCCCTGCTATGATTTGAATATTTGTCCCCTCCAAAACTCATATTGAAACTTAATTCCCAATGTGGCAGAATTGACAGGCAGGTCCTTTAAGAAGTGATGGGATCATGAGAGGTCTGCCTCTGCTTTTATAAATAGATTAATCCATTTATGGATTAATGGTTCATCATGGGAGATAAACTGGTTACTTCCTAAGAAGAGAGAATGAGATCTGAGCTGGCATGTTAGCACACCCTGTCCCTTGCCAGGCGTGATATTCTGTGCTGCCTCAGGACTTGTAAGAGCTTCCACCAGCAAGAAGGCTCTCACCAGATGTGACCCCTTGACCTTGGACTTACCAGGCTCCATAACTGTAGGAAATAAATTCATTTTCTTTACAAATAACCCAGTTTCAGGTATTCTGTAATAAACAATAGAAAACAGATTAACACACCTCCCTAAGCATAAGGTCAACACTGGCTTCTTGTGAGAGAACTCTCAAGTCCCCCAAGAAGCTGAGATGTGCTGAACTATGGGGCTGAGGTATCCCCACCACTCTTTAAGGAGCGTTTGAAAGTTTTGGGAAAGGGTAACTTTCTTCAGAGGTTCTAGACTCCTATTTCTATTCCATCATCTCACAACATAGAGGTGGCGCCAGCTCTCACTACCAGCAAGACTGTCACCATTTAGGATACTCCAGTAATTAGAGCTGAGTCCCAAAGACATGCACAGTAAAGCAACAACACACCTAATGGTTCCACAGGGGGCAAGACCAAACAAGCTATGCACCCGGCAAAATGGTACTTTCAGAGGAGACACGTGACAGCTGACCAAAGCCTACCACTAGCACTTCATAAATTTAAGCACAGTATACCCACATCCACAAAAGATCACTAGAGACTGGAAACATTGATTTTTGAACCAAATATCTCTGTAAATTAATTGATAGAGAAGCGGTTAGCAGCGAGACCCAAATTAATTCCCTGGGACGCCAATTATAAGAACGACCTCAAAGCACAGAAAAAGAAAAATGGTTAGAGGAAAGATGAAAGACTTAAAGGATAAATTCAAGAGAACCAAAATACCAATAATAGGAGCTCTAGAAATCACAGATGAAATACAGGGATGAGAAGAAATAATTAAAGTTAAAAAAAAAAAAATAAAAGACTTCCTGACATGAAGGAAAACTCAAAATTTCAGATTAAAAGTATACAATAAATTATAGACAAATTTGACTGAAAAAGATATATTGTTGAGCATATCCTGTTAAAACTGCTGAATTCCAAGGATAACAGAAAATAGTATCAGTTTCTAAAAAGAAGAATTTATTATCTACTGAACTAGTATAAAACTCCTTATCAACCACATTGGAAACTAGATGTTGGTGTATTATCTATAAAACTACTAAGAGGAAAGAATTGCAACCCAAGAATTCTGTATCCAACCCTGATATTATTTAACTGGCAGAAGGAAAAAATAACAATTTGCAAATATGCATGTCATTCATATTTCACCAGAATAAAATGCTCAAGAAAGCACTATAATAAAAAAATGAATCATAACAGAAAACTCAATACGTAACATAATGAAGAGGAGAGGAAACAATAATGAATATCAAGATTTGTGGCCTGTGTGTGTGTGAGAGAGAGAGAGAGTGAGACAGAGAGACAGACAGACAGACAGACAGATACAGAGAAAACAATAAATGGATACTGATAAACTATGGGAACAAGTGATGTAGGCACTAAATAAGGATTATTAAAATAGAAGAAACAAACATCGAAAATTTTAATAATGCCTAAGAATAAAAAGTACTAAACTATTTCACTAAAATGTTAAGGTCAGTAGTACAGACAGCAAAGAGAATGTTGATGTATTCCAAAGTGTCACTTGGGTTGGGGCTGGGAATTTATTACATGATGAAAGTTAACGTATTCTTAAAGTGTTATTTTATTGGCATAATGGTGAGAAAATAAAAGAGGGGATAAGGGGATACAGGGTCTCGATAAGGGAAATAGGCAAAATGTTTAAAATTAAATAGTAGAGAAATATGTGTATGAGTTTGAATAATACAAAAGAGAATGATAAAGAATAGTAGAACTTCCAAATTAAAAAGAGGAGACAAATAAAATAAATATCAACTTTAACAAACCAGCAAAAACTTTAAAAGAATACTCATTTGGATTTTTTAAATACTTTCAGTATTCTATTTTATCCATTGGTTAATAAATTAATGCTGATTCTACCCACCCTACAAATTTTATAAAAGTTGTTGCTAACAACCAAGCCAGTTGAGGTCATGGAGATTATAGCATTTTTCAAATTATGAAGTATCATGCAAGCATAGGATTTCTGTAAGAAAATGTATCCAAGTAGCAATCAACTGAACTCATAAAAAGACTTTAGAAAAAACAAAAAGGCTTTAGAAATACAATTCTTCCTTTTTGGGGGTCTGCCTGTACATGTATGCAAAGATCTTTTCAAAGAAATCCAGAAAAGCCATTCATACTTGGAACAGTAGAAGCTGTAGCAACTAACAATGATAACTTGTTACTCACTCACAACTAATGAGGAGTAAAAGTCCCTCAGATAGGCGCTACTTAAATATTTGATGACTAATAAATTAAATGTTAATTAAATAGTTCAGTGATTTTCTTCCCTGACCAGCATATAATTAACATTTAATTTGTTATAAAATATTTAAAGTTATGAAATAATCTATGGCATCAAAATGTCTCCATCGTCAAATCATCTTGGGACAATGTGTCAAGGGCACAAGAGGTTAGACTGGCTTTTAAACCTCAGGAGACGGAACATAAAAAGTGCCTTTTGTGATTTTCTCACATAACGAAACTGAGAATGAGATAAGGGAAATCTCATTTTCCAATTGAATTTAACCATAGAATGTATAACTAAGTGCTACTAAGGTGTAAAGGATGAAATAGAAATGAGATACCCTTCCAAAACTAAACCTACATTGCCTCATGAATGTAGCAACCGCCTTAGTGAAAACAGAATTAAAAGTTGCTTAGGAAAAAAGCATCATTCTCTTTGGCTTCTTTGAACTTGAAATACATGTAGAAGAACAAATGTTTGGAGGAGATAGACTGGATAGGATAGTTATCTAGTAGGACAAGAGGTGTCATGAGAGAGGTGTCCTACTCCTAACGTCCCCACGGGGCTGGCTGAAAGTCCCAGACAGAATTGCATCTTCCATATGGGTTTGAAGCTAATCTTAGAAAGTACATTATGAGCCTGGGCTTATAATAAGGAAAGAAGGGCTGATAGGGCAGACATTGCTGTGGAAAGACATCTAGATAATAAGGATAGAGGGATTTGAGGTCCGGGGGTATGAACATCTGCACTGTTAGTCTTTAAGACCATGCACAATAGTCACCTGACCAAGAGAAACAACATCTCTTGTGGATCATCAGTAGAGTTATGTGATGAACCAGGTTAAGAGCAATCCCCCCAAAGAAGGATCCCCTGACACATACCTACAACATCAAAGGGAACAGGTGGGTTTCTCCATAAAAGACCATGAGTTGGGGATGCAGTCTCTCCCCTCCCATCCTTTCATGACCCACTTGCGTGAATGGTCTTCAACACCAACCCCAGTTCAGTGATTCAGAATACACATGTGTTCTATCAGAAGTGAGATCAGTGTGACATTCACACCAGACCCTAAACCTTGGCCAGTTCCAAGAGCTTTCCAACTCCCCTAAATTCCTATTACCATAGGTATGATGATAAGACTACCTATTCAAACTCATTGATTCAACTCACTTCTACCTCATGTTTAAAGAAAGTATAACTTCATCTCCAGTCCCCCAGCCCCAACGAATATATACTGCTCAGCACAATACATGCCAGTAATAAAAATATCATTTCACTTCAGTGATTGATTTAGGAGAAAAAAGGGACCTAGTTCTTGCCAAAGAAATATGAGAAGAGGTGTACTGGGATCTCTCTATGAAGAAGCAGAACCTAGAAGAGCTACTTCTTACAATCTCCTTCTGGTGGTTATGTCTGTACACAACTATGGAACAGTGACAAACATCTTGTCATGATGGTAATGGTAACCCTGAAGATCAAGCATCCCACTAAAGAAGAAGATGAAAAGAATGAAAGAAGCTGGCCATTCTTGACATTAGTGAGCTACTGAATTAATCTCCTCTGGGGACGCTCCACCTCTGGATTTCTTAAACTGTTACTTTTCTTTCTTTTTTTAATATTCCTTCTTCTCTTCCATTATGCAGCCTTCCATTATTACTAACTTCTATTTTCTCAATATTCCTACCATTTTTAAAAACTAATATTAATTCCCCCCAACCAATTCACACAGAACTCCTACTTGGTCAAGTTACAGTCTTCTCATATATTGGTCTAGCTCAATTCAACAAACATAAATTTAGTGCCCACTGTGTGCTGGTTACTAGGATTTGAGTTAGTAGTAAAGTTCATACTGGCTCCATATGCGTCTAAAATCTAAACTGCAATATGATTGCAGCTGTCTCTTCCAGACAGCAGTGCTTCTGAGTTGTCCTGTAATTTTAGATACAGGAGATATCCAAAATTGCATAAATATTGTGTCTACACCAGAAATTGACCTTCTTTTGTTCCTTTAGCTTCCATCCCACCTTCTGCTCCACAAAGTTGTTTCAGTCACTGCAACCTGTAGGTCCAGAGGCAGCCATTCCAGGGAAGAGATTTGAGATTAACCAAAAAGCTCTATAAACTTCTGGGACTGAACATGGCTTCATTAGACACCACCATCCTGCAGCTGCCTTATAACCCTTGGTTTTCTTGTTTGCTTTCTCTACCTCTTCTTTTTCTGCAGAAGTTTAAGTCCCACCCTTTTCCTGGATGGTATACTACGTGCATTGCTTTGCTTTTCAGGAAAGTGTGGCCCAAATCAGACTTGCCTACGTGGTTTCTTACCCGCTCTGTGGCATGTTTCTCATCCTAGCTCTATGCTGCAAGCTTCAGATTAATCACTGACCTGTTGCATAAGAAAAGCTGCTGCCCATTACCCAGAATGACAGATGTAGTCACAGCTCTAAGAAATATCAGCAAGGGTGAGGAAAATATGTACAAAATATTGTGAAATACATTATCCTATGGATATAAGCCAGGCCAAGAGACAGGTAATTTTTCAGTGGGAAGGTGATAAAGCAATAAAGGAAAATTACAGAAGGATAATGTCATATGAACTAAATAAGAATACAGGCATACTTTGTTTTATTATGCTTCATGTTATTACGCTCTACAGATATTGCATTTTATACAACTGAAGGTTTGTGCCAAACCTGCATCTAGTAATTCTATTAGCTCTATTTTTCCATCAGCATCACTCGCTTCATGTTTTCATGCCACATTTTGGTAACTCTCACAATATTTTAAACTTTTTCATTATTATTATTATATCTGTTATGGTAATCTGCATTCTGTGATCTTTGTTGTGACAATTCTAATTGTTTTGGAGCACCACTGACTGTGCCCATATAAGATAGCCAACTTAATCAAAAACTGTTACGTGTGTTCTGACTATTCCATTGACTAGTCATTCCCCTGTCTCTACCCTTTTGCTTGGACATCCCTATTCCCTGAGGCAAAATAATATTGAAATTAGACCAATTAGTAACCCTACAATGACCTCTTAGTGTTCAAGTGAAAGGAAGAGTCACACATCTTCCATTTCAAATCAAAAGCTAGAAGTGATTAAGCTTAATGAGGAACACATGTCAAAGCCAAGATATGCCTAAAGCTAGGCCTCTTGTAACATCAGTTAGCCAAGTTGTGAATGAAAAGGAAAAGCTAGTGAAGGAAATTAAAAGTACTACTCCAGTGGAAACACAAATGATGAGAAAGGGAAACAGCCTTGTATCAGTCAATTTTCACACTGCCATAAAGAAATACCTGAGACTGGGTAATTTATAAAGGAAAGAGGTTCAATTGACTCACAGTTCCACATGGCTGGGAAGCAAGGCACATCTTACATGATGACAGGAGCGAGAAAGAGTGAAGGGCAAACCGATACTTTTAAACCATCAGATCTTGTGAGAACTCACTCACTATCACAAGAACAGCATGATCCAGTCAACTCCCAACAGGTCCCTCCCTTGACATCTGGGAATTAGAATTTGAGATGAGATTTGGGTGGGGACATATCTAACCTTATTGCTAACATGGAGAAAGTTTTAATGGTCTGGATAAAAGATCAAATCAGCAAATATTTCCTTAAGCCAAAGCCTAATCTAGAATAAGACCATAGCTCTCTTCAGTTTTATAAAGGCTGAGAGAGGTGAGAAGGCTAAAGAAGAAAAGTCTGAAGCTAGTAGAAGTTGCTTGATAAGTTTCATGAAAAAGTGATGTCCCATAACATAAAAGTGCAAAGTGAAACAGCAAGTACTGATGGAGAAGCTGTAGCAAGTTATATAGAAGATATAACTCAGATCATTAATAAAGGTGGCTACACTCAACAACGGATCTTCGATGTAGCTGAAACAGCCTTCCATTGAAATGAGATGCCATCAAGGATTTCCATAGCTAGAAAGGAGAAGGCAAAACCTGGCTTTAAAGCTTCAAAAAACAAGCTCTCCTGTTAGGAGCTAATGTAGCTAATGACTCTAAAGTTGAAGCCACTGTTCAGTTATCACTTCAAAAATTCTTTTTTTTTTTTAATAGTACTTTAGGTTCTGGGGTACATGTGCAGATCATGCAGGATTGTTACATAGGTACATACATGGCAATGTGGTTTGTTGCCTCCATCCCCCATCACCTATATTTGGCATTTTTCCCCATGTTATCCCTCCCCAACCTCCCTACCCCTTGCTGTCTTTCCCTTAGCACCCCCCTGCAGACGCCAGTGTGTGATGCTCCCCTCCCTGTGCTCATGTGTTCTCATTGTTCAACACCCATGAGCAAGAACATGTGGTATTTGGTTTTCTGTTCTTGTGTCAGTTTGCTGAGAATGGTTTCCAGATTCATCCACGTCCCTATAAAGGATACGAACTCATCATTTTTAATGGCTGCATAGTATTCCATGGTGTATATGTCCCACATTTTCCTTGCCCAGTCTATCATTGACAGGTATTTGGGTTGGTTCCAGGTCTTTGCTATTGTAAACAGTGCTGCAATGAACATACATGTGCATCTGTCTTATAATAAAATGATTTATAATACTTTGAGTATATACCAAGTAATGGGATTGCTAGGTCAAATGGAATTTCGATGTCTAGATCCTTGAGGAAGCGCCACACTGTCTTCCACAATGGTTGAACTAATTTACACTCCCACCAACAGTGTAAAAGTGTTCCTATTTCTCCACATCCTCTCCAGCATCTGTTGTCTCCAGATTTTTTAATGATCGCCATTCTAACTGGTGTGAGATGGTATCTCAATGTGGTTTTGATTTGCATTTCTCTAATAACCAGTGATGATGAGCATTTTTTCATATGTTTGTTGGCCTCATATATGTCTTCTTTTGAAAAGCGTCTGTTCATATCCTTTGCCCACTTTTGGATGGTTTTTTTTTTTTCTTGTAAATCTGTTTTAGTTCTTTGTAGATTCTGAATATTAGCCCTGTCAGATGGGTAGATTGCAAAAATTTTTTCCATTATGTTGGTTGCTGGTCTGAAGAATTCATGTGGGAAAATTCAAAATCAAATCTTCTAGCAATTTAAAAATAAACAACAAATTGTTAATTATAGTCACCCTATAGCGCTACAAAACACTAAAACTTACTCCTCTTATCTGGCTGTACATTTGTATTCATTAACCAACCTACGGCTACCCTTTCCTACCCCCACTCTTCCCTACCTCTGGAAACCACTATTCTACTCACTACTTCTATGAGATCAACTTTTTTAGCTTCCACATATGAAATATTTGTCTTTCTGTCCCTGGCTTATTTCACTTAATGTAATGTCCTCCAAGTCCATCTGTGTTGTCACAAATGCCAGAATTTTGTTCTTTTTACAGCTAAATAATATTTCCATTGTGTATATACACCACATTTTCTTTATTAGTTTATCTGTTGATGGACACTTAGGTTGATTCCATATCTTGGCTATTGCAAATAGTACTGAGATAAACATGGGAATGCAGATATCTTTTTGACATACTGACATTCTGTCCTTTGGATATATGCCCAGTAATGGGATTGCTGGATCATATGGTAGTTCTATTTTTAGTTTGTTGAGGATTCTCCATAATGTTTTTCATAATGACTGTAACAACTTACATTTTCACCAACAGTGTATGAGTTCTCCTTTCTCTACATTCTCACTAGCTTTTTTTTTTTTTTTTTTTTTGGTCCAAAAGACCAAAAAAAAAAAAAAAATGCTTTCTAACTAGGGTGAGATGATAGCTCATTATGTCTTTGATTTGAATTTCCCTCATAAACCTTTTCTCATATGCCTGTTAGTATACATCATTTGTATGTTTTCTTTTAAGAGATGTCTATTCAGCTCATTGGCCCATTTTTTAATCAAATTACTTCTTTTTTTTATATTGAATTGTTTGAGTTCTTTGCATATTCTAAATATTAATCCCTTGTTGGAAGAATAGTTTGCAAATATTTTCTTTAACTCTGCATGTTGTCTCTTCACTTAGTTGATTTTTTGCTTGTTTGTTTTGCTGTGCAAGAAGCATTTTACTTTGATAGACCCACATTTGTATTTGTATTTGTTTTTGTTGCCTACACTATTGAAGCCCTACCCATAAAAACTTTTGCCTAGACCAATGTCCTGAAGCATTTCTCCCGTATTTTCTTTAACATTTTTGTAAGTGCAAAGTAGGGGATATGTTTGGCTCTGTGTCTCCACACAAATCTCGTCCTGAATTGTACTTTCATAATTCCCACATGTTGTGGGAGGGACTCCATGGGAGATCATTTGAATCATGGGGACAGTTTCCCCTATACTGTTCTCATTGTAGTGAGTACGTCTTATAAAAGCTGTAGCTTTTATCAAGGGTTTCTGCTTTTGTATCTTCCTATTTTCTCTTGCCACTGCCATGTAAGAAGTGCCTTTTGCCTCCCGCCATGATTCTGAGAACTTCCCAGCCATTTAGAACTATAAGTCCAATCAAACCTCTTTTTTCTTCCCAGTCTTGTGTATGTCTTTATCAGCAGTGTGAAAGCAGACTAATATAGAAGGTGTATGTATTTATGGGGTACATGAGATGTTTTGATACAGGCATCCAATGTGAAATAATCACATCATGGAGAACAATGTATCTATCCCCCCAAGTGTTGCACTCCAGGACTGTTTTTTCTATCTCTTCAGTGCCTCTTTCAGTAATACAGAGTTAAAACCAAGTACCATGAGGGCTAACTGATTTTTTGTTATTATGAAGGTGTAGATAGTTGTTAAATTGGTGTCCTTGAAGGAAGGATGATTGGTGAATCCTTCTATTCTACCATTTTGCTCCTGACAAATCTCTCTCCTATGTTTTTTTCTAGTAGTTTCATCACTTCAGGTTTCACAATTAAATCTTTAACTCATTTTGGTTAATTTTTGTGTGTGTTGAGAGACATGAGTCTAGTTTCATTTTTATGCCTACGAATGTCCAATTTTGCCAGCACCATTTATTGGAGATATTGTTCCTTCTCCAATGTATGTTCTTGGCAACTTTATCAAAAATTGGTTATCTGAAAGCAAATGCATTTATTTCTGGCTTCTGTATTCTGTTCAACTGGTCTGTGGGCCTATTTTTATTCCAGTACTATGCTATTTAGTTGACTATAGCTTTGTAGTATATTTTAAAGTCTGATAGTATGAGGCCTCCTAGTTTATTCTCTTTATTAGAATTTCTTTGGCTATTCAAGGTCTTTTGTGGTTCCATATAAATTTTAAGATTGTTTTTTATATTTCTGTGAAGACTGTCAGTAGTATTTTTATAGAGAGTCCATTGAATCTATAGATCACTTTTGGTAGTATGGTCATTTTCACGATTTTCTTCCAATCTATAAATATGATATATCTTTCCATTTTTTGTTTTGTGTGCTCTTCAATTTCTTTCATCAGTGTTTTATAGTGTTCCTTGTAGAAACCATTCACCACCTTTGTTAAATTTATTTCTAGGTATTTAATTATTTTTTGTAATTATTACAAATGAGATTGCTTTCTTAAAATTTATATGGAACCACAAAAGACCCTGGATAGCTAAAGCTGCAAGAGACCCCAGTGGTGAGGTCTGTAGGTATCCAAGGTGTTGATGGGGGTTACTGGGATTATCTTGCTTACCTCATCACCATAGGGAGAAGTTCCTTCTCATTGCCAACTGATCCTGTTTGGGAAATAGGGTCATGGAGGCCCAGCATTTCCTTCTCTTTTCTGTGTGACCATCTCAAGTTTCTGTACTTATTAGGGATTTTTCTCTTCTGATATACTCCAGCACTCTCTCTGTCATTTTTATTAAAATAAAGTTGTTCTGGTGATCTTTGTGAAGGGGATGAATTCAAGGGTCTTCTAGTCAGTCATTGTGCTGATGTCACTGTGGTCTCTATTCTAAGGGCAATAATCCCAATCTTGAGGGTTCTGCCTTTAAAATCTAATCACCTCCCAAAGACTCCACCTTCTGTTACCATCACCTTGGGGATTTGAATTTTAAAATATGAATTCTGGAGGAAGACACAAACATTCAGACTACAACATCATGTGATTTACAATTTCAGAGGTCATATTAACTAAGTCAGAATGCAGAGCACCTAGATTAATATTGTTTTTAGAGGAGGAACTTTCATTTTTGTTATACTTATACCCATGGGTGATTCAACAGAGGAGCTGAACACAACAGATAGTGTTTATCAGATACTACTGAAGCAAATGGCAGATCTAGCAGTCTCATGCTGTCAGAAATTACATGAACCTCACATAAGGTTATACAGCAACATCAGCTTTGGTAATGGCTAAAACTTTGCTTACAGTGTCAGATGTTTTCATGGTGGAACAGCTTTCAGCCATGCCATTTAACTCTCCAATGAGTCTGCCACAGTGATAAAGCTCTTCAGATCCCTAGACTGGCAGGGAACATCAGCATCACACATAATTATCATCCTCAGAGAAAAGAGTCCATTAATGATCTGGGCTGAAACAGCATCTGAATACTAATGAAAGGGTGGCCTTCTAGGATATTAATTAGGGGTGACACTTTCAGGGCAAGTTTGACTTTTCTTTTTCAGATTCCAGTTGAAACTGTGCATTGGATATGAGCAAAATGCAGATCGGAATGAGAAAAGAAGAAACAGCAGAGAATTGGGGAAAAAAAAGGTAAAATTACCATGAAAAGCACATCAAGAAAATGTCAATCCTAAAACACAAAATGTAATTCAGGTGCTTATAACTCAGGTATTGGCTTCCCTCTCCCTGTAATTTGAGAGTTGGTAAAAGCGGCTCTACCCTTCTTTCATGAGCTCTGTGGGTAGTCTAATACTTTACTGCAAGATATCTGAGAATCTCTAAGATTTATGCTCTCAAAGTTTTTTGGATTCGAAGTTTCTCAATCTACTGAACATGATGTTTTTCCTGCATTTCTCGAGCCTGTGATTCTTGCCTCTCTCCTTAACAGTTGAAGTGTGGTCTTGAGAGTGGCATATTGGTAACACCTGGGTCTTGTTAATAATGCAGACTCCTCAACCCTAGACCTACTAGATCAAAATCTGCAAGTTTAAGAAGATCCCCAGTGATTTGCATGCATATTAAAGTTTAAGAAGCTCTACTATAATCAATGCAGACAATGTAGATAGGGAACTCAGTTTCTCCTTGGTTTTCCAGAAAAAGCATGGTAGGAATAATGGGTTCTATTACAGATTTGATAATGTGGAGGGGTTTATACAGAAGCAATGCCTATACTTTATAATTGCATATTAGCTGCCCCTAAACTTAAAAGTCTTTGGACCATTTTTTTGTTTGTTTGTTTTGTTTTGTTTTGTTTTGTTTTAAGACAGGGTCACTCGGTCACCTAGACTGGAGTGCAGTGGCAGAATCTTGGCTCACTGCAACCTCCACCTCCTGGGTTCAAGCAATTCCCCAACTCAGCCTCCCAAGTAGCTAGGACTACAAGTATGCACCAACCACCACACCCAGCTAATTTTTGTATTTTTTTGAAAGAGACAGGGTTTCACTATGTTGGCCAGGCTGGTCTCAATCTCCTGACCTCAAGTGATCTGCCAGCCTTGGCCTCCCAAAGTGCTGAGATTACAGGCATGAGCCACCATGCTCAGTCTCTTTGGACCATCTTGACTGTTGCTGACTACCTTTTATTCCCAAATCTCACATCTCAGTTCTTCTCATTTCAGTTTTCAGACTAATTTAGTTCTCCACCCACAACCAGGCTCTATGCTCACATTTGCATGTATAAAAATTAATCCATGTCCTCCAATAAAAGTTACTCTCGCTCTCAACCTTTGGTACCCCAGAAAAACTTGCAGCAACTTTGAAGTTTCATCCATTCCTGTCTTTCTTCCCTTCTGGCTTCTGTGAGTAGAAGGAAGTTGTACAGACATCTAATTTTTCTGATATGAAGTACGTCATCTCTACACCACTTGAAAGACAGAAACTGCTATAGTCGCTTTGAATTTTGAAACAATCTTTTTTATCCAACTACATGCCTAAATCTCAATTATTCATTGTAAAGCAAGATAAGAATAACTTGGGTCATTCAAATCCACAGAGTCTAAACACCATATATGAGAAACCGCTTTCAAATATTTTAACAGAATTACAGACAGAGAATGAGAATTATTCTAAGAAGAAGTTCTAATTGGTTTTTCTTTATTTGATCATTCTCTTTTGTCGAGACCAGTTATTATTTCAGACTCATGACTCTGGCCGGAGTAACCATTGACTGCTTGTGGGTTTTAGGGCAGTGTCTCTCTGGGATTGGTTACAGTCTGTAACTGGACATTACTAAACATTCCTCACCAAGATAGATGTTTAATATGGGTTGTCTCTGCGTTCCCACCCAAATCTCATGCTAAATTGGACTCTCCAATGTTGGAAGAGGGACTGGGTGGGAGGTGATTGGATCATAGGGATGGATTTCCCCCTTGGTGTTCTCATGATAGTGGGTGAGTCCTCAGGGATCTGGTTGTTTAAAAGTGTGTATCACCTCCCCTTTGCTCTCTCTCTCCTGCTCTGCCATGACAAAATGTACTTGTTTCCTCTTCACCTTTCACCGTGGTTTTAAGTTTCCTAAGCCTCCCAGCCATGCTTCCGATACAACCTGTGGAACTGTGGCTCAATTAAACCTCTTTTCTTCATAAATTATGGAGTCCCAGGTAGTTTTTTATAGCAGTGTTAGAACAGACTAATAGAGAAAATTGGTACCAGAGAAGTGGGCATTGCTATAAAGATACCTGAAAATATGGAAGTAACTTTGAAACCGGGTAACAGGCAGAGGTTGGAACTGTTCAGAGGGCTCAGAAGAAGACAGGAAGATGAGAAAAAGTTTGGAACTTCCTAGAGACTTGTTGAGTGGTTGTGACCAAACAATGATAGTGATATGGACAATGAAGTCCAGGCTGAGGTGATTTCAGGTGGAGATAAAGATCTCATTGGGAACTGGAGTAAAGGTCACTCTTGCTATGCTTTAGCAAAGAGACTGGTGACATTGTGCCCTGCTCTAGGGATCTGTGGAACTTTGGACTTGAGAGGGATGATTTAGGGTATCTGACAGAAGAAATTTCTAAGCAGCAAAGTGTTCTGGCCTGGCTGCTAACAACATACATTCGTATGCATTAACAAAGAAATGGTCTGAAATTGAAACTTACATTTAAAAGGAAAGCAGAGCATAAAAGTTAAAAAAATGTGCAGCCTGACCATGTGGTAGAAAAGAAAGATCCATTTTCTGGGGAAAAATTCAAGGCTGCAGAAGTTTGCATAATAAAGAGGAGCCAAAGTTTAATAGCCAAAGCAATGGGGAAAATGCCTCCAGGTCATTTCAGAGGCCTTTGTGATAGCTTCTCCCATCACAGACCTGGAGGCCTAGGAGGGAAAAACAGTTTTCTGGGCCAGGCCCAGGGCCCCACTGCTCTGTGAATTTTAGGACATGGTGCTCTACATCCCAGCTGCTCCAGCTCCAGCCATGGCTTAGAGGGGCCAAGGTACAGTTAGAGCCATTACTTCAGAGGGTGCAAGCCCCAAGCCTCAGTGGCCTACACGTGGTGTTGGGCCTGTGGGTGCACAAAAGACAAGAGTTGAGGCTTGGGAGCCACCACCTAGATTTCAGAGGATATATGGAAATGCCTGGATGTCTAGGGGCAGAGCACCTCATGGAGAACCTCTACTAGGGAAGTACAGAGAGGAAATGTGACGTTGGAGCCCCCACACAGAGTCCTCACTGGGGCCCAGCCTAGTGGAGCTGTGAGAAGAGGACCACCAGACCCCAGAATGGTAGATCCAGTGCTGAAGCCATAGGCTCACAATGCCAGCTCATGAAAGCAACCAAGGGGACTGCACCTTGCAGAGCCATGGGGGCAGAGCTGCCCAAGTCCTTGCAAGCCAACCCCTTGCATCAGTGTGCCCTGGATGTAAGACATGAGTCAAAGGAGATTATTTAGCAACTTTAAGATTTAATGACTGCCCTTCTGTGTTTTAGACTTGCATGGGGCCTATAGCCCCTTTGTTTTTGGCCAATTTCTCCCATTTGAGATGAGAGCATTTGCCCAATGCCTGTACCTCCACTGTATCTTGGAAGTAACTAAATTGTTTTTGATTTTACAGGCTCGTAGACATAAGGGACTTGCCTTATCTCAGATTAGACTTTGGACTTGAATTTTGGGTTAATGCTGGAATGAGTTAAGACTTTGTGGGACTGTTGGGAAGGCATAATTGGTTTTGAAATGTGAGAAGGACATGAGATTTGGTGTGTGTGGTGGGGCAGCGGGGGTGGGGAACCAAGAGCAGAAAGCTCTGTGTTTCCACCCAAATCTCATGACAAATTAGAATCCCAGTGTTGGGGAAGGGACCTGGTAGGAGCTGATTGGATCACAAGGGGCTGATTTCCCCCTTGTTGTTCTCATGACAGCGGGTGAGTTCTCATGAGATCTGATGGTTAAAAGTGTGACATTTTCCCCCTTCTCTCCTGCTCTGCCATGGGAAGATGTGCCTTGCTTCCCCTTCATCTTCTACCATGACTATAAGTTTTCTGAGGCCTCCCAGTCATACTTTCTATACAGCGTGTGGAACTGTGAGTCAACTAAATCTCTTTTCTTCATAAATTACTGTCTCAGGTAGTTCTTTAAAACAGTGTGAGGATTGACTAATAGAGTGTTTCCTGGGGATCAGATGACCAGGAACATGGCAAGTCATCAGACTTACTGAAAGAATGAAAAGAGAAAAAGTTTCACCTAGCTCCACATAAAGTGGAAGGAAGAGAATGTTTTACACCTGGTAGATTGGAAGGATAGACTGGGTAGGTGGCCTACATGACCAATAACACATCAGAGTAATTTGTTTTATCGTCAGCAACTTCTAGTATATACTATCAACTTTGATCAATAGAAGAGCTGATATCCAGAATTTACAACGAACTAAAACAGATTTACAAGAAAAAAACAAACAAGCCCATTCAAAAGTGGGTGAAGGATATGAACAGATCCTTTACAAAAGAAGACATACATGAGGCCAACAAGCATATGAAAAAATGCTCATCATCACTGGTCATTAGAGAAATGCAAATCAAAACTACATTGAGATACCATCTCACGCCAGTTAGAATGGCAATCATTAAAAAATCTGGAGACAACAGATGCTGGAGAGGATGTGGAGAAATAGGAACACTTTTACACAGTTGGTGGGAGTGTAAATTAGTTCAACCATTGTGGAAGACAGTGTGGCGATTCCTCAAGGACCTAGAAATAGAAATTCCATTTGACCCAGCAATCCCATTACTGGGTATATATCCAAAGGATTATAAATCGTTCTACTATAAGGACACATGCACACGAATGTTCATTGCAGCACAGTTTACAATAGCAAAGACCTGGAACCAACCCAAATGCCCATCGATGATAGACTGGACAGGAAAAATGTGGCACATATACACCATGGAATATTATGCAGCCATCAAAAACGATGAGTTCGCGTCCTTTGTAGGGACATGGATGAACCAGGAAACCATCATTCTCAGCAAACTGACACAAGAACACAAAATCAAACATCGCATGTTCTCACTCATAGACGGGTGTTGAACAATGGGAACGCATGGACACAGGGAGGGGAGCACTATACACGGGGGTCTGTTGTGGGGGAGTAGGGGGGACAGTGGGGGGTGGGGAGTTGGGGAGGGATAGCATGGGGAGAAATGCCAGATATAGGTGAAGGGGAGGAAGGCAGCAAATCACACTGCCACATATGCACCTATGCAACAATCTTGTATGTTTTTCACATGTACCCCAAAACCTAAAATGCAATAAAAAAAAAAAACAGTCCTGAGTTCAAGAGCGTTCCAATATTCAGATCCACAAACATTTTTTTAGCATCTACTATGTGCCATGTGTGAGGCCTGGAAAAGCATAAATAATTAAAAAATAGTTCCCACCTTCAAGAAGCATAGTCACAGGACAAAATTAACTTGAATATGATATGATATTCAAATAATAAGTATACAGTATCTTATATAATCACAGAAGATTTATTTTCCTGTCTCAGGCAATCAAGGAACGCTTCAGGAAAATATATCACCTAGGAAGAGATTTTTCTATTCTTCTGTAGTGGAGATTCCCTATCTTATTTTCATCATATCCTTTCACCGTGAAAGTTAGGGTTCTAAGGTAAGCAACATAACTCTCCTGAAATTTTGTCTCAGAGCTATTAAAATAGAGATGCTGAAAGAGTCAACAAAGCTATAATGTGGATGTGAAGATCTATGGAAAATTGATGCTAGATTGTGAACTTCTGGCATAAAATAATTTGGAAGGTGATTACTTGAGAACATTTCAAGCTATGGTGACCTTAGAAACTTATTGCCCAAATTAAGACACTCTGAGAGTAATCGATGGACACGATTAATAATTCCTAGGCTACATATACAAACTGAGACTAATCTGAGTGTGCTGGTATTAGGGTCACTCTAGTGTAAGGCCGTATTTCCAGTCATGTGGAAAATAGTAAAACTTCTAACAACATACTTTATAATGACCATTGGTCTTCCTGTATCATATTGAGGTTAAACTGCTTGTGAGGGATTTTTGAATAATATTCTGAAACTTAAGATTAATTTTTGGCCTTGAAATTAAGCAACTTTTAAATTGTAAGTGCTATTGCCTGCATGTTTTTCAGAATTCAGTGTTGAAACTTAATCCCCATGGTGGTGGTGTTATGAGGTGGGGACGTTAGGAAGATGATTAACCATGAGGGTTCTCCTCTCATAAATGGATTAGTGCCCTACAGAAGATCTGAAGGGAAATGGCTTAGGGTCCTTTTGCCTTTTTGGCCCTAAAACTGTGAGAATACAGCAAGGAGGTCCTCGCCAGACACTGAATGCCAGTGCCCTTATCTTGAACTGCCCAGCCTCCAGAACTGTAAGAAATAAATTTCTATTGTTTATAAATTATCCTGTCTGTTGTATTTTGTAATTAGCAGAACAAAGGGACTAAAACAATGAGACTAGGATCACATCTGAATGGACTATTACTTAAAACAGGATGTGACCAGAGAGGAGAGTCCAGGAGAGCACTCAGCACAGCTACAGGGGACAGGCACTTGGGGAAACTGAATCAACCACTAATGCCAACGAAACTTCCTAATCTATAGCACTCTTAAATCTCAGCCCATGTAAATACTCACCAGTGGCTGGGAGAGAAAGAGGAGGAGGAGCACAGGTAAAATCAGAGGCTATCTCAATTGGTAGGCAGAGACCATCAAAACAGAATACAGGGTAGGTAAGACTCAGCAAACCAGGTAAGGAATGCAATATCTAGATGGTATTAAATCCAGTCACAGACTTGGGTTCTGCCTGGAGAGACCTAAATCACAATTCAGTTAGTGGTACTGTGGCACTGGGGGAATGCAATGGTCTTAAATACAATGTCGACTTTGAACGCATTTAAAAATATGTATTTATAACAATGAGACCTTTCAAATAATAGTGATAATGGCCAGTGTGCATTGAATAATGTTTCAGTGACTGTTCTAAGAGCTTCACATCTTAAATGCTGTAAACTATTATCTTCATTTTGCTCTTGAGAAATGGAAGTACTAAGATATGAGCTGTGAAGTCTTGGAGGACACAGGAAGCAATTAATTTACCATTTTTGCAATTTTGTGACTTAAAAGGTAGGCTTGGGCAGATGAGGAATACAGATCTTTTAAGGCAATGTCATTTACTTAAGCAGCATATAATGAAATGAAAGATTTGAGAGTGTCTCAAGGGGTAAGAAGATTTTTTAAATTCTTCCAAAAATAGTGAGAATTTTCCTGTCCATTTACACAATGCTAAGCTTGGCACATTATTACAAATGCCCACTTTAATTAATACAATAGTACAATGTAGTTCACCTAGAATTAATGGATGAGGGAGGAAGCAAGCTTGCTCCTATTTCTCAAAGAGATGTGGACAGAAACAGAAGTTAGGGAAAACTTTCTAATAAAATAAAATCACCTGTTGCAATTAAAGAAGCTTTAGCAAGAACCAACCTGCTGAGAACCAATGGCAAATTAGGAGAGGGTAACTAGGCAGTGGGCTCCTAAAAAGAGATCTACCACCCAGAAACTCAGATTGGAATTTAATAACCTTCTTCTTCTGAGAAACATCAGATTATTGTTAAAGCACATCCCAATAAACTAGAGCTCCTGTTTGGCTTAGGATGAATGTTTTTAATTTTGAATACTACTCTGAATTGCTTATCATGAAAATGTTTAATAATGCAATGTGACTACAACATAGGAATGCACCGTAAAAAGGGGCAGAAGCTGAATAATTGGGTAAAACAATCTCGATTTAAAATGAGCAGGGCAGCTGGTTCGTAAAAGAAATACTGCATACACAAGTGGAAGAAAGTAGCTGGAGAAAAACAAAAGAATCAAAAATAGTGTAACACATAAAAAGGAACTGCAGTTCCTTTCTAAGTCCTAAATAGAAAGCCATGTGATGTAAGCAGTGGGTTTCTGTATTACCCAGGGGCCCAAACAACAACTGAAGATCTAAAGATGTGCTTTTGGCAGTAGAGCTGGAGTAAAAAATAGATTCCAGATGACTTAGATTATGCCCCTCACAGAGGCCCAGAAAATATACGCTAAGGCGTCAGCCACGTGGACAAGGTAAAGAACATCGCAGCTGGCCACACAAGACATTTGGGCCTCTATATGAAATTAATGTTTGCTGTGTGTTGTTTCCAAGTTAAATTTCAAATTAACTATTTCTTTGATAAGAAATCACCATAGTTCTTAGAGTGCTGAAAGGGAGAAAATGAACCAACTATATTCATGTGCAGTGAAATTAATTGCCTGAGAATTTTCTGTAAAAGGGCTCTGGATTAGGTCACAACACACTTATGTTAAATGCTGTGTGAGATATGCTCCAAAAACCGTCCTAAATGGAGCCTAGATCTCCTGGCACTATCATATAAGGAGTTCTTCTGATGGGACTAAATTGAATAAATAACAGTTATCTGCTAGAAAGGTGTAGCTTGGTCTTTTTGTACCCTTTCCCGAAGAAAGACTGTATATCTTCCATGAGAGAGAAAAGTATGTACCATCTGTAAATTCTTGCGAAGAGCCATAACACATAAAAATCACCCTTATTCTCTCCTTTGATATGTAGATTTCTATAAATAGAAAGAAGCTAAGCCTTTGGTAAGCCAAAAAAGACAAAATAAAATTGTGACTGGATGTCACTCTGAGCCCAGTTTCAGCCTAAATAAAATGAATCGGTATCTCTATGCCTCTTTGCTAGAACAGTTGCACATTTTCACCAGGCTGCCTGGTCGAGGAGAAAAGAAGGCTAGGGATGGAGATGCTGTCTTTGTAAAGGCTTTGGAAAGAGGATCGCAGCATGGCAGTGAGAAACCATGTTGGTTCTCTATGGGACTAAGCAGATGCACTGTAGAAATCTATAATTCCAGGGAAGTGACAGCATTATTGCTGCAAAGGGTAGAAGCCTCAGAGGGGCAGTCACTATTAATCCCTATGTGGTTTGCTGCAAAGGATGCGCTGTCAGAAACAACACCCCCGAGGGTTGCTGGCTTGAATTCTCAGGCCTTGTTCACGTGAACTTGAGTGTCTTTGAATCCTACAGTGACTCTAGAGACTGGTGGTGCTTATATCTCTCATTCTATTCTATGAAGAACTGAATCCTGCCTCAGCTGATACTATTCCCAAACACAAGGACGAGACAGGGTTCAGCTGTGGCAAAGGTTTTAGGTGTGGGTCCGAGATTACAGAGCGAAGTCAGGCCAGGATAGAATCCCTCCAGAGTTGAGGGTCAACATAACAAGCTCAGAAGCAAATGTAACAAGCTGCCAGATCTCCAAGGTAAAATGTGGTAACTGAGATAGTTTAGAGAGGTGAGATTCTGTAGTAATAAGAACATATTTGAAGCCAACTCCACAGATAAGGACTTCAGGATCTGGGATATTGAAAGCAGGATGGGTTTTTCTGTTTGGGTTCTTTTTTTTAAGCTACTATTGTATTAATGGTATGTCTGAGAATATTTTTTATTATTTAGTTATTTATTTTCAAATTTTGTAGCTATATATTCAGTGTATATATTTATAGAGTACATGAGAAATTTTGATACAGGTATACAATCCATAATAATTACATCAGGGTAGATGGGGTATCCATCACCTCAAGCATTTATCCTTTGTATTATAAACAATGCAATTATACTTTTAGTTACTTTAAATATAAATAAGTTACTATTTACTATAGTCAACTGTTATGCTATCAAATGCTAGATCTTATTCATTCTAACTACATTTTTGTGCCCATTAACTATATCCACTCCAACTCTTCCACCCACTACCTTTCCCAGCCTCTGGTAACCATTATTCTACTCTGTATTATTTGTAAGCCTCATGGTAACCATAAAATTTAAAACGACAGATATGCAAAAAATAAAAATAAATAAAAAGCAAGAAATTAAAGCATACTAATAGAGAAAAACACCTGCACTAAAAGGAAGACAGGAAGGAAGAAAAGAAAGAAGACCACAAACCAACCAGAAAAGAAATAAAATGGCATTAAGTCCTCACTTAATAGTAATAACATTGAATGCAAATAGACTAAACTCTCCAATCAAAAGACACAGAGTGGCTCAATGGATTAAAAAGCAAGGCCCATTGATCGGTTGCCTATAAGAAACACACTTCACCTATAAAGACACACACAGATTGAAAATACAGGGATGGAAAAAGATGTTCCATGCAAGTACAAACAAAAAAAAGAGCTGAAATAGCTATACTTATATGGTCTTGAAAGATATATTTCAAGACAAAACTTTAAAAAGAGACAAAGAAGGTCACTATATAATGATAAAGCAGTAAATTCAACAAAAGGATATAACAATTATAAATACATATCCAACACTGGAGCACCCAGATATATAAAGCAAATATTAGAGATAAAGATAGAGATAGACCCTAATTCAATAATAGCTGGAGACTTCACCCCACTTTCAGCATCGGACAGATATCTAGACTGAGAAATGACAAAGAAATAGTTCATGATATCCCTACTTCTATTTTTACCTGGGAAACTTTCTGAGACTCATTTTATAAGTAGGGTACAGTTGGAGTTAAATTGTTCCATCACGCCCATATTTGCAAGATAGAGGCATGTAATCTTAGTGTTTGATGTTTCTATTGATGAACAACAGGGAGCACACTTAAAGCACCCGTCAGTAACTCTTTCCAAAAGGGCTTTCAAATGCTGATTGATCAGGAATACATACCACTTCTTATCAAGGGTCAAAACCTAGTGAGCCACAAAATTAAAAAAAAAAAAAAAAAGAATTTGAGACAGGTTCTCACTCTGTGGCCCAGGCTGGAGGGCAGTGGTGCAATCATAGTTCACTGCAACCTCCACATCCTGGGTTCAAGCAATCCTCCCACCTCAGCTTTCTGAGTAGCTGAGGTGCACCACCATGCCTGGCTAATTTTTGTGTATTTTATAGAGATGAGGTTTCACCATGTTGCTCAGGCTGATCTTGAACTCCTGGGCTCAATTCATCTTCCCACTTCAGCCTCCTAAAGTTGGGAATACAGGTGTGAGCCACTGTGCCCAACCAAAATATATTTAACTTTAATTTTTAAGTTTCTCACATCTCTCTTGGTAATTATGGAATATAGGCTGTTCTGGTGACGGCATCAGGTAAAGAAGAGAGTAATTTTTTTAATGTTGTACATTAGGACTCAGCAAACTATAGCCTGTGTGCTGAATCCAGCCAGCTCCCTGTTTTTGTAAATAGAGTTTTATTGGGACATAACCATGTTCATGCATTTACATATTGTTTATGGCTACTTTGTTAGAAATGAGTTGTTGCAACAGAAACTGGTCCACAAAGCCTAAACTATTTTCACCTGGTCCTTTACAAAAAGGGTATGCCAACTACTACCCTAAAGTAAAAAAAAAAAAAATAGTGAACTTTGTAAAATTCCACGACAGTTTAGTTCTGTGAGCAGGTCCTGATGAATTGCTTCTCATGCAGTATAAGTAAGTAACAAAAGGTCAGTTGCGTCTCTGGGGTTGCTGCGATTGTAAGGCAAAGGCAGAACCATCTGCCTGCAGAATCTCAGGAGACAAGTGTCTTCAGAGGCACCAGCCACAATTTCAGAGACCCTGGACTGGCTGCTAGTTTCATAAGGAGTTGTGGCACATGGAGTGTGACTCAGAGGCACGTTAACCTTGAAACTCTGAACACTGCTATAGCCATCTTAACAACCACTACAACTAATTGTCATAAACCTTGCAAAAAAATAACCTTCTCCCCAAAGTATTAAGCTTTCAACTCTATCTCAGACAAAGCAACAGCAACAAATGGACTTTGGGAAGGTGAGAACCCTGGGAAGCAGACAGTCCGGGAAAGAAGAGCTCAGCTTCTCCTCTGAGCTCACTGACCACTAAGGCAGAAAGGCTGTTTCTGCTTTTCACATTTGAACAAGACAGCTTCTCTGAAATACCTGACACCGATTCCTTACTCTCTCGTGGAAATCTCTAAAATCCTGTTTCTTCCACCTGCTGGCTCAGCTCTGCAGTAGCTCTTAGCCACTTGGATGCAAACCCTCCACAGAGTACAGTGGATTACTCTGGCCATTCTGCTACTGAACAGGCTTTGCTTACCTTCTAGCTCATGGGTCTGCACATGAGGGAGGGAAGAGACAAGCCTTAGGGGTGTCCACGAGTTATCTTGTTGCAGATATGCTGCACTTCCGAAAATTTCCTGCTGCCTCTTCTCCTATCCATGCCTCGGTTAGTGGCTACTGCCAGGAGACGCTGAACTCTGAAACTGGCCTGGGTGTGCCTCCTTTCTAAATGGCTTAGGCAGGACCTTCAAAGTGTTTGAACTTAAATGGCAACTTGATTATTTTCACCAGTTCTCAGCCCCTTTGTGGTCTCTCCTCTTCCAATTGCAAAAAAGCCCAGCCTCTCTTGAGTGTGAGCTCCTGGTCACCATCTGCTTCTCCTCTTCTACCAACTGTATCTGATACGTAATCACACTAATTATAATTCTGCTCCATTACATTCCTCACAGGTTTAAACAGAGGCTGGTTCCTGGATACATTTGGAACTAACCACTTCTCACCGTGAGAGGGTCCTCCAGCTGGTTTTCTGCCAGCTTCACTGAATCACGAGTGAATGCAGAGGAACTCCCAGTCCTAAAAGTAGATCCCAGCCTTTGGTTCAATGCTATCTGTATCTCAGGGCCGAGGATCAAGAGCCACAGTTCCCCCCACACTGTGACTGGGAAAACACCACCTGGCGTTAGGGACTTTAACAGTGCTAAACCAGAAGGCCAGGTGATGAAGATTCTCCGCTATGGAAAGTACCTCAGGCTCATTAGCATAGCTCCGTGAGGCTCATCTGTGTGTGCTGAGGGGGCACAGCTGTGGTCAGGGGGGCATGGTTGGCTCTTTCTCTCTCTCCTACTCATCCTTGGCTAATCCTCGCCTGTCTATCAGCCCCCATCACTTGTAAAGTAAACAAACAGCAAGTGATGGGGGCCGATAGCGAGGACTGAAGCAGACTAGGAGACAAAAAGATAGTGGTGCGGAAGATGCTCTCTCACAAGCCTGAGAAAGGTTTGCACAATTTTTAACACAAAACTAAGCCTCTGCCAGAGAAAGAACTTAGTTGTGAAAACGCTAGTGCCACATTCTGTCAGAGCTCCTCCCTTTCCATGACAGAGCTCTTGAGTGGTCATTGTGCTTAAGAGTCACTATAAGTTCATTTTTTTTTTTTTTGAGACGGAGTTTCGCCGTTTCCCAGGCTGGAGTGCGATGGCGCGATCTCGGCTCACCGCAACCTCCGCCTTCTGGGTTCAGGCAATTCTCCTGCCTCAGCCTCCTGAGTAGCTGGGATTACAGGCACGCACCACCGTGCCCAGCTAATTTTTTTGTATTTTTAGTAGAGACGGGGTTTCACCATGTTGACCAGGATGGTCTCGATCTCTTGACCTCGTGATCCACCCGCCTCGGCCTCCCAAAGTGCTGGGATTACAGGCGTGAGCCACCGCGCCCGGCTATAAGTTCATTTTATGGTAGCGGAGAAAATTCCACCTCTGAACCCTCCCAGGCTGAAGTTACCCTGCTCTTCCTATCACTATTGCATGGCAGATAATGTGAGGAACTGACCATGTCCGAAGTAGCAGACCTCGTCCCCCCAGCCACCTCCTCCAGCCCCTTGCTACCTACTTGTCACATCCCTCCATCCCCTGGTGTTTTGCTGCTCTTTCCTGTGCCGGCCACACCGTGGAGGTGGGAGAGACTTTCTCACCACAAAGGTTCCGATGTTCTAACATGGTCCCTGGTGTGAACTAAATTGTACACCCCCTGCCTCAATTCATATGTAGAAGCCCTACCCCAAATGTGACTGTATTTGGAGATAGAACCTTTAAGGAGGTAATTAAGGTTAAATGAAGTCATAAGGGTGGGCCCCTACTCTGATAGGACTCGTGTCTCTACAAGAAGAGGAAGAGACCCTGGAGATCACTCTCCTTCCACGTGCATACAGAAGGAAGGCCATGAGAAGCACAGGAGAAGGCGGCCACATGCAAGTCGGGAAGAGAGGCCTCCCAGAAACCAACCCTGCTGGCACTTTGGTGTTGGACTTCCAGCCTCCAGAACTGTGAGAAAATTAATTTCTGTTGTTTAAGCCACCAAGTCCATGGCAGATAGTTATGGCAGCTGGAGCTGACAACTGTGTTCCGACACAGGAGGGACGTGCTTTGTCACCGGCTTCTAGCGCACCCTTCCATCGGTAACCTCCATCCTCCATCTCTCACAGCGCTCCCTACAGGAAGTTTAGAGACAGCCCTTTGGCACTAAGTCTCAGGAGCTATGAGAGGGAACATCAAGTTGTACTGGAAACCGTCTACCCTGCTCTGCCCGCCTAGCTTTGTCCAGAATCTGACTGTAATTTCCCTAAGTTGTCTTTACAATTTCCCTCAGCAGGACCATTTATTTAGTCACCACCCAAAAAGGACCCCCAGCCCTTATCTTGACCCTCTAGAAATCTTGGGAAGACAGCACTGGCCTCTGCAGTGACTACTTTTTTTCATCTAAAGGTTTCTTTTCCTGTGTGTCTCTGTGCATCTCACGGCATCTTTCCTTGTCTCTCTCTTTTGAAAATATCCTTTTGTTATTCTTTCTCTGTCTCACTCTTGAGGTCTGTCCTCATCTCTTACTCCTCATTTCTTTCTTCTCTTCACTCTTAACTTTGAAGTAGAAACTATCTTTAACTTATTGAATATGGCTTGTTCTCTAATACTAATTTAAGTAAATGAGTCCAATGTTACATACCTCTTCTTGCATAACAATAAATAAGCAAACAGAGATAAAATAAATATAGCTTCTCTAATCCTTGACTCCACTTTTCCTGGGTTTCTCTGCTCAGCACTACTAACCGACATTTGTGGGTGCCACAAGGGGGCAGTACGATCAAGCAGATTATTTAACCCAAGCGGCTATAAAAGAAGTCAGAGGGAGGTAGGGGAGAGGTAGAGGGAGAAATGAAGAAATTGCCTGCTTCTGTCACTGGGGAAGGGCCATGGCAGGCAAAGAGCGTGGAGAATGATTCCACTGGCTTTCTGACTCATCAGTTTTTATATCTATGAAATGAGATTATACCCAACTAGAGGAAATTAAAGTTCATCCTGGCACAAAAGTCTGTTTTGATTGAAAATCAAAAGGCAGGGGAGGGTGGTGAAGTCAAGGATGACTGAATCTTTGAGTACAGTTGACCAGAGGGACGTGGAGGCCTGCTTATGCACATATGGACTGTGTGGTGGTGGAATGGATAAAGGGAAAGATCTAGCCGGCATCTGGAAATTTTTGCCCAGAACTCAGAAGAAAAGTGAGGAAAAGCAATGTGATTTTGGAGGTCACAAAAGCCACGTACGTGGAGAGCCAAGTGTTCTGCGGCCTCCACCTGATGACTTAGGCAGGACTCTGCTTACCAGTCCTGTGTCTTCCTAACCTCCCAAGCTGGGACCCAATATGTGCCTGTCCTAACTCTGGCATTTGCAAGTGACAAAAACTCAAATCAAATTGGAATCAGTAAAAAAAGGCAACTGCCTCTTGTATCTGAAGTCTAGAGAAGCACTAACCAATATAGTGTGAGACACACATGTAATTTAAAAAGTGTTAGTACACACATTTTAAAAAGTTGAAACGTCAAGGTAAAATTAATTTTAGGAATATATTTTTAAATTGTTTATCCAAAATTATTCTACTTTCAACATGTAATCAGAATGTTAAAATTGAGATATTTGAAAATATGTGCATGAAATCTTCAAAATGTGGTACGTATTTTACATTTCCAGCCATCTCAACTTGGCCTAGCTATATTTTATGAGTTCAATAGCCACATGTGCTAATGGCAATCATATTAAGCATTGCAAATCTAAAGATAAACCCTCGACATAGGGCTGGATCCAGGAACACACATAGTGTGGTGTGTGTTATGTTTTGCATTTCCTTGTATGTTGGGCTCATCCTATCCACAAAGATACTTTAATTTGACTAGGGAAGATGGCTCACATGTAGTTGCAACTTATTTTGTGCTTACACCTCACAGTCACAGAAGAAAAGACAATGCAATTTCAATAGCTTTGAATGGCCCTGATGATGTCACATGATTATCCGTGAATCAATTACTGAGGTCAGGGGAATGGAATCAACTCTAATCAACATTGTTTTCAATAGCTCAGGCAAACAAAGCTCTGATTGCCCAGGCCTGGCCATATGCACCTCTCTGGACCTGAGGGTGGAATGAGGAGGCTGCTCAGCCCCACCTGAGCCACACAGCATCAAGGAAAACGGGTCTCCAAAAGAAGGGATGTGGTACACATCATGTACATCCATTTAACTGCCACTTTTAGATTTAAACAGCCCAGAGACCCTGGATTCCATGCAATTCCAAGGCAAGGGAGATTAGAAAGGTTGGTATTAATAGCTGTCAATCTAGTCACACCTTGACGACCAGTTCTTTTTCTACTTACACCATAATCATAGTGTCACAGGAGTGAAATTCCACTGGATTCCCACTTCTGAATCTGTAAGTCCATTTAACCAGCTTCTCAATGCCTGTGGCCAGATCCCTGCCAGTGTGAGATTCCTCTGAGGGTCTAACCCTGTTCCTCTCTCAAGCCCCTTGGAGCTTAGATTTAATTTTATCCATGTGCCCTTTCCGTTTTTTCCCTTGTGGAGCTCACATTTTCTCTGAAGCTCAGGATTAGTAATCTCAGGCTCCGCTCCTTCATTCAACTATAGTTGCCTTGGAGAGGCAACCTCAGTCCTCATGGCACTTTCCTGACACTGAACTCTGATAATAATAGCAATAAAAAATAACACAGAGAGATTGTATACTGTAAAGGAAAACAACATAGACTCTGGAGCCATATTGAAGCTGGGATTCAAATCCAGCTCAGCCACTTAGTGGCTCTGTGATGTTGGACCAATTACATAATCTTCCTATGCTTTCTTTTGTCTTTAACATATGGATAAAATATAACTTATTTACCAGGCTTGTTGTGTAAGATCTATAAATATATGCAAAACACTTAGAGGAGTCCCTATAAGTGTGTATCATAAAGGGTAGATCAGGGAGCAGAACCAGAATGCGGATCTATAGTAAGGGTTTTCATGGTGGGAAAGGTAAAAATCTGCAAGGGGAAAGCTGGAGGAGGATTAGAGAAAAGTCACTAATCAGGGGCCACAAAGGGGAGCTGGGTGAAGTCATAGGCCTAGTTACTGCTTGACTCCAACAAATTCGAATCGCATAAGCAACAACAGCATGAGCTGCAGTGAACCTGGAGTCCTACACCAACTTTCTGAGTGTAAGAAATTGCTGTTTCACTTCTGCCTTCCAAATATTGCATGAATTTCTCTTGTGGCCAACCCTAACACAGAACCACAAAAGAAGAAATCCTGAGAAATGGTCCCAGCTTAGCTACATTGTCACAGTGTAAAACCACCTCAAAGAATTAGCTGTTATTATTGTTACTGCTACCAATATTGTGCATAAGTTTTATGTGGTTATCATGTATTGCTTATATTACACTCCACTAGAGTGGAAGGTCCCTGAAGATATCTTAGTAAAACCACTTAATGCACAGAGTTCATAGAGTTTTTACCTACATGATAGTTAATCCACATAACAACCCAATTGTGTAGGCAAGGTCGGGTTTGTGACCCACAGGAAAGTTAGAGAGCTAGAGAGTGGCAGGGCTACAACTCCGTTTCTGGCAATCTGATCATTCCAATCCAGTGCACCACCCAGTCTTCCCATTGCCTCCTTCACCACCAGGGGGCAGCACACGGCACAGTGTGAGCCCTCAAAGATACTTCATAACTGGCTTTCCATTTACAGGTGTACATCAATTTAAGAAGAATGAGTATTCCGTGGCACAGTGAAACTGATTTTCATGACGGGCTTTTAGTATCTGTCATTACTAATTCAACACACTTCAAATATTCAACCCAAATGTTGAATTTTTAAGGGCTGCAGTTTCATAGAATTTGCAGTAAGTGTCACCCTACAGCTACTCAACAATCCATGCACCAGATCTAAAAGTATCAAGAAAGTGAAAAAGTGTAATGCATGTCATATAACATCGTCTACATTTTAACCTAAATAAAACAACACGAAACAAAGGGAAAAAAACATTGCACCATTTCATGCTACATTGCAGATGACTGTTTCTGTGGCGTATTTCTCCCCACTGCATCCTCTTGACTCCCTATTCATTAGGAAGTGTCTTTGTGACATGGTTATGTGCTAATTGCTGCAGAGTGGCAGACTGTTAAAGTAGAATTTTCAAAAGTGTTACTTGTTCTGTTGTTTTGACATCCCCCAAGTCCTTATGACTATCCCTCAGAGTATGATCTTCTTGATGCAAAGCTGTCCCTAACTGTCCTCTCCCTAGCTTCTTTGCTCCTTCCCGGGTCAACAACCATAATGAACATGCTTGATTTTATAGCTGGACAAGCGTTTTTTTAGGACTATTTAAAAACATGGGGGATAATAGTAACCTAGTATTTGTTGTACTCCTTGTACTTTTCAAAGAAATTTTTAAAAATATCTGTGATCTTATTTGAAATTTCTAACTACCTGGTATAATGAATAGGGCAGATATTGTCCTCATTTTAGAAAAGTGGAACTAGGCTAGAGAGGTTAAGTCAATTGACTAAGATTACACAGTTGGTCAGCTGAAGGAAGTACAGTATTTCCCAGATCCATTCCCAGAACACATTCTGCTATTGTTAAAGAGGAACCAGGGTCTAATATACATATTAGCATAACTTATATGTGTTCCATACTATGTAGATTTTGACTGAAAGAGGATAATCAGCCTCCATAGTCTCAATGGCCGCCAAATCATAATCTCCCATTAATCTACAGTCTAGAATGGGAAAGAACAGAACTTTCTGTTTGCGAGTGCCACACACATATCTATGATTTGAAACTGCTTGACTTATGTTAGGGTTTCTAGAAGGCAAGTTTGAGGAGACAGACTTTGGTCTGCTTCTGCATCTCCAGCATCTGGAACGGTCCCAGGCATATAGTAAGTACTTCATTTGTAATTAGTTTTAAATATTTAAAAATTTTAAATATTTGCTGAAAAAATAATAAAATCCTGAGAAAAGCAAAGTGGAAAGGAAGAATAGTGAAAATGTGTGCACTGTGGCGTTGCATTCCTGCATTTTCCCTGAGCCCTTGTTATTTCCCCAGTTTTCATAAATTTCATATTCAAATATTAAAGTCATTCATGGTCCTCCAAATCAGAATCTTCAATCCACACTCAAAAGGATTTCCTGCCCCCACTCTCATCCCGCAGGAGAGTTAAGTTTCCAAATTTTGTCCATCAGAAATGGCTCTCTGAGTTTAGAGAAGAATATGCTGTAGTTTTTAAAGTATGTTTTGCAATGGCCCTATACTTGGATTGTGTCCCATCCCATCCCATGATCAAATTGCTCCAGAAATTCCACCAGACCCAGGCTATCAGAGGATTTCAACCACTGCTTGGGGCTAGAGGCTAGGAGAGTACTCTGGAGTCTCATGGAGTGTACTGGGCAGTTTGTCCTCTGATTTCTCCATTGGAAAGCAAGACTGGGTTCCCGGGCACATGTAGTTATTGCCTGAATTATTGAAATAATCTTCCAGCTGGTTTATGAAACTTAGTTTCTCCTCCATTTTGTCGTTCTGTGATATGGGGCTTACCTGACCACTCCACTTTCTGCTTTTAAACCTTATGGTGCTTCAGTTCCCAAGAATAAAGGACAAAAACTTAGCAGTGCATGTAAAACCTCTGAACTCTAGCCCTCAAGTATGTGACTATATTACCGCTCTCTTTCACCAACTATCCATGAACAACACTACCTGCTATAATCAAAGTTAATAAACACTTTCATCAACTCCATCTCAATTCCTTGATTATTCTGGTTTCTCTGCCCCGGAATGTGCATTCCTCCCTCCTCTAATGCCTGAGAATGCTCACTAGTCAGGGCCCAATACTGAAAAATTCACCTGAGCACATATGATGTTGCTGGTAGTATAACTTGCTGTAATCTTTCTAGAAAATCATTTGGCAATAGATATCAGAAGACTAAAAGCTCATATTCTCTGGCCCAATTATTTGTTCTATCTATCCTTTCTAAGGAAACAAACAAGAAATTGTTCACTGGGAAATCCATTGCAGTGTTATTTATAATAGTAAAACATACAATGACCTAAATCTCCTCCTGTTGCAGCATGTTTTAAACAGCAACTTTCAAACTTTTTTGACTATGATCCTCAATAGGAAATAAAAGGTGTATTATAACCCAATTGCACCTTTTATTTATATTCACACAGCAAATATGTATTTATGTGTGTGTGTCTGTGTGGAGAGACCTGACATAAAACCTTCATGAGACAATACATAATTTTTTTAAGATGGAGATTCACTCTTGTTGCCCAGGCTGGAGTGCAGTGGGGTGATCTGGGCTTACCATAACCTCTGCCTCCCAGGTTCAAGCGATTCTCCTGCCTAAGCCTCCTGAGTACCTGGGATTGTAGGTGTGCACCACCATGCTCGACTAATTTTGGACAATACATATTTTTAACCACATATAATGCGTACAATTTCATTTTTTTAAATGTTGATCACAACTCACTAAACCTACCAATTAATGGATTGTGAGCCACTATTTGAAAAACACAAGATTAAAAATATGATAATATAATGGAATATTATTTAGCTACCTAAGTATTTCTTAATAATCACACAAGAATGTATTAATACAACGGTGATATAAAGCAAGGTACCGATTGTCTACAGAGTCTAATTTTAATATTTTCTAAGGTATATGTGCATTGGGATGGTTCTCTGGGGCCACCGCTAAGACAAAGGGTGCTCTACTGTGGTCAACAATTTGCCTAATATTGCTATGTCGCAGTTTCTTGCAGGGAGCATGGCAGAAGAGCATGCGATCCAGACAATCCTGGAGTCCTGTATACCCTTGGATTAATTGTGAAATGTATTTATTTTATTTGGCTGGGTGCAGTGGCTCATGCCTGTAAACCTAGCACTTTGGGAGGCCGAGACAGGCAGATCACTTGTGTCCAGGAATTCGAGACCGTCCTGGGCAACATGGTAAAACTCCATATCTACAAAAAATGCAAAAATTAGCTGGGCACTGTGGCACACGCCCGTAGTCCCAGCTACCTGGGGAGCTAAAGTGGAATGATCGCTTGAGCCTCAGAGGTCAAGCCAAGATCACACCACTGCATTCCAGCCTGGGTGACAAAGTGAGACCCTGTCTCATTTAAAAGAAAAATAAAAGTATTCATTTTATTCAATAAACACCATTGGCTATAAATACTGTGTGCTCAGAACTATAAAATATGAAGGTGCTCCAAACCTATCATGTGAAGGCAGATATTTGAACAAATAAATGCACTAGTGTTGCAGATGATGGACAGATGATGTACAATGGGGGCCAAAAAAGAGACAGTGCTCATTTCTATTGGGAGATAATGCCTGAGCTGAGGCTAAAGATGGGTTTCCACCAGGAAGTCACGGAAGAAAAGTAGAGCAGTTCAGATAGAAAGAAGGCACATAGAGAAGGGTGAACCTTCGTGGTAAATTCAGGACTTAGCAGGCATACTGCCATGATGCGAGCATAAGATAAGGTGAGGTGGGGCTGAAAAGTGAGTCTGGAGAACTGAGTGCAGGCGAAATCATGGAGGGCCTTGTGTGCAGTGCCAAGGAGGCTGGACACTCTGGGCCACACATAGCCTGTGCAGCTTTAAAGACAACAGATGGCTAGCTCACCCCCAGTAACACTAATTAGCTGGCCCTCGATGAGATTTGCCATGTTTTATTTTTTAACTCAACCTCTTTGTGTAGGCAGTGAGGAGCCACTTAAGGAATGCAGTAAGCAGAGGTGTAGTATCACATTTTCAATCAGCTACAGTGTGGAGAATGGATTGGAAGTGGGCAAGATTGAAAGCGAGAGATCCAGCTAAAGGAACCATCACGGTGGTCCAAGTGAATAAGGGCAAAACAGGCTAGAGGAAAAGCAGGTGGAATGCAGAGGCGAGGAAGGATATTGAAATGTCAAGTACACAGTCCGGACTTAATATGTAGGCAGGGATGGTGCAAAAGGGTGGTTTGGATCAGGGAGTTGAACCTCCCATGATCTCCTGCATCCTTCCTAAATGCATAGGTTAAATAAAAAGATACTGTCTGTGCTAAAAGAATCATAGGAAAAATCCTCCACCTTTCCTTCCTCCATCCTGAACTTTCCATTAGATTGTTGTCTCTAAGTAGTTCTTCTTTCTAAAGTCGTAATTAGTGTCTGGGGGCAAAGAAATGAGACATAGAGGTGGAAGGGAATTAAGAATGACTGCCTATTCCAACACTTCAGGAAAAATAATACCTCATGGAGTTGAAGTGAGAATAAATAAGATAATGTACGGATTCTGTCTGGCACATGGTAGGCTCTCAAAAATCATTTCCTTTCCCTGGAAGTGAGCGACTAAAGCCCAAGCCCTCCCCTTGTCTGAGCAAAATTTCTACCCAGCTCTGTTTTCCCCTCAAACATATTTGTAAGTTTTCTAGTACAAGACTAAAATGACAAGTTTTCACTTTCTTTTTCAGATAAGAGAGGAACTTTCTTTCATCCTATGAAATAAAGTCAGAACTGGGTGAAAGATTTTCCCCTTTCGGCTGTATTCCATCAATCGAGAAGAAACTCTCTTTCCTGATAATCCTCTCTGAAATGTAGTATTTTTTTCACTCTTATACTCAATGGGGAAAAAAAAGTGCTAGCAGCAACACTTCTGAAGATTCCTTGTACCCATCTAAAAGTTAACTCCTCCTCAGAGCTTTGCAAGTAACCAGAAACACTACACTTAAAAAAAAAAAAAAAAAGCTGCAGAGGATTCTAAGAATGCTGTTCTTTTTATAAAAGTGTGGTAACAAATCAATGCATTGTTATTGAAGAGTTTCCTCTATAGAACCCTAGAGTTATGTGGAGACTCAAGACTTGCTTATGACTTCTCGCTGCGGGGAGGGGTGGGCTGAGAGTTTACACAATGGGGGCTTTCAGCTCCATTGACTTCAGAAGAGCTTTGCCCAAGAAGGCTGATGAGAGAACTGGCCTTTTCCCTCTTTCCAAAATGTAAGTCCAGATTGTTTCGAGAACTAGGGAGAGTAGTGTACTTATCTAAATCATCGAAATACTCCTAAAAAATGTAAAATGACCAGAAATGCACCTTTTCTTTTTCTTCTGAAAGCACAAACATTAGAAAATACTATATAACAATTACGAGCCAGGTTGCCTACATTTGAATCCAGGTCCCAGGTCTGCCCATATTACCTTAGGCTAGTTACTTATCACTTGTACCTGTGTTATCATCTGCAAAATGGGACACTATTTGTACCTATCTCACAGAGCAGTTGTGAGGATTAAAATGATTTAATAGATGTAAAGTGCTTAGAACAGCACTTGGCATGTAGTTTGTTACCAGATACTACTCAGAAAAGGAGCGCTCCAAGCTGGATCCAACCCATGACGCAGCTGGAAACAAGTCTGCTCTGTAACAGAGATTCTAAGACTGGACCACAGGCCACGTAGATCCACCTGCATGTATAAGCAAGCAGAATTTAACTTTTAAAAAAATTCATTGCCAACATATACAATCCAAGAGTGACACAAATCAGCATTTCTGGCTTCTCTTGAAGATTCAAGAGACCTGGCCATCCTGACCCAACTCCTACCGACCACTCTTGGTGGGAGCTGAGTAGCTGCTAACCTCTTTGGGTGGGGCATAAAAGTCAAGTCACCATACTCCCCATCTGGCCCAGTTCTCTCATTTACTTTACCTTTACAGGCATTTCAGGATGTGATCTCTATGCGAAAAGGACTGGGGTGCAGAAATCACAGCCTCTACTCACATCATAACATAGGATCGGCACTGTGAAGTTGGAGGGGTAAACACACCTTGATTTCTGAATGACTGGGAGAAGGGAGGTGAAGAAAAGAATTACAAGCTGGTTGTATATGAGACTCAGGTCTTCTCTAATCTCTCTGGTGGAACATCCTTTTTTCTCCTTATAAAATTCAAATACATGACTTAAGCAAACCAGTAACAGCTACAATTTATCTATAATTATGCCATTTTATATACATTATCTAACTGAATCCTCAGACCTATGATGTAGGAATTATAATCCCCATTTCATATCCCCAGAGAGGCTAAACAGCTTGCCTAGAGTCAGTTAGAAGGGACGGAGTGGGGACTGAAGGGCAGGCCCAGGGTAGCACAAGGCATCCTTCCGGGTAGCAATTTCCTCTAAATTCACCATGTCTTCAGAGAAGACCTCTGTATCCACCTCAAAACTTCTTGCCTACGACAATTTCCTCAAACCCACCCTCCCCTGGCAATAGCTCTGACTATTGAGCTGAAGGTGGTAAGGGAACTAGTGTTTTATGCAAATTGTGAATGCCCTAGGAAAGGGATGAGAAAGAATTAAACAGCTGTGAGACTCCCCGGTGTGTAGAAATTAAGAGGAGGAAAGCTCAAAAAGCTTGACTGCATGGAAAAAAATTCTAATAGTCTTAGAAGTCAGAGATGGAAATTTTATTAAATAATTTCTTAATGGGCAAAGAATGACTAGAAAGAATAAAGAGCTCTGTCTATGCCAGGCCAAATTTGAGGCAGTACCAAGAACTTCACTATTTATTAGCTATCTTAATAGAAGGAGAGTATATGGCAACGGAGGAACAACATCCTTGGCTCTAGATCTTACAGGCTTTATGACCTTGAGCAAGTACTTAACCCATGAAAGCCTATTCCTTCATCTGTACAATTAGCATAATACAGCATTGAACTTGAAAGTGTTGATTATATGGGATATACACAAAGTGACCAGTATGCTGTCTAGCATAGAGTAGGTGCTCTATAAATTTTGATGTTTTCCCACCTTCTTAAATTATCCTCAGTGATTTGAAATTGATAGTAATCAGAACTTAAGTGTGTTATTTTGGAATAAAATGTGAGAAAAAGGGAAACACAAGAAAGGATTTGGATAGATAATAATTACCATGTCATCTCCTTTCTCTTAAATAAAAAATGTCCCAAAGTGCTATTTTACATGCAGTAGCACTCAAATAGTACTTCTGGCAAAAACAGCTGGAACACTGAGTAGGTGTAAATTACATAGCTATTGCCGAGAAAGTTAAAACTTCTGAACTACTACTAATGGCATTATCAAGTGTTTACTATTACCAGACACCATGCTATTCATTTTATGTACATTATTTCATTTAGTACTCACAACCTCAAATATAACTATTATTATTTCTATTTTGTAGATGAAACTGAGCCTTAGAGAATTTTGTAGTTTGTCCAATGTAATGGACAACTGAAACTCATTTATATATATATATATATATTTATATATAGGCATACAATCTTGTCCAAGCCCCAAATGCAAAACTGCTGCAAATCTGATAAACTGAGAGAGCAACTGATGGATGATACAGAAAAATAGCTTTAATGTAAGTTATAATAAGTCAAATTATCTATTCGAAACTGACCTACTAAAATTAATCAGGTATCAACTGACTTCATTGTGTTAAAATACATAGTAGGCACCTATACTTATTGCTTGACTAAATTTGTCTCTATCATTAATGTCTTATGATTAAGTCAGCATTTTGTGCCCTGCCTTTACCTAAAATAGGGAAATAATTCCTTCTTCACAAGGATGCTGTGAGGAAAAGCTATAAATATCTATATACACATAGAATTTACAAGTCAACTCTTCTTTGGATTGCATTTATCTTCTTAGCATTTTTTTCTGTAAAGTTGAGTATTACCTTACTTAACACAAGCGATTTGTCCAAAAGAGGGCTATTAGAAGGCAAAACAACTAGGATCCCAGATATTTATTTTTAGACACTGGTTTTGTCAGATAGAAATACCTATGGAGAAAAGCAACTGACAGATTACTGACTAGTCAGGGAAAATTGTTTAACCACTCTTAGCCTCAGTTTCTGGACTTATAAAATATGAGTGATATCTTCTAAGTAGGATTGTGATGAGATTAAATTAGTACTTGAAATGCATTTTTTCACATACTGCCATGTAGTAAGCACAACAAATATTATTTTTACACAAAACCCTTCATAATTACTTAAGATTCTTCCAAACCACTGCATTAAGTATGTTATCTCCACAGCTTTTCCAACGAATACTGCATCTCTAATACAACATGAAATGCCCCCAGGGAACTGGCATAATCATTTGCCACCTGGGTAAATGACTCTGATGTGGACTTGCTTTGGGAATATTCTAATATTTGATTGCTACTTTTAACACTGAAGTTAAGTGGCCAAATCATATGTTTTCGGTTTCCTTAATTTAGCATATCCTTCAAGCACTTTCTCTGAATAAAGCAATGTGCTAAGTGTTGTGACCACAACCAAGACAGATACAGAAGTAGCCCCACTTGCTTGAACTTGTAAACATCCACTCACATACGACTTGCAACTACGTGCTGCTCACAGATCTGGATCCCTCCTGCAATATGGACTTTCTGAGGATATGGCTGCAGCTACTTCTCTGTTTTTACTTTCAACACCCAGAACGATGTTTAGCACATTAAGGATCAAAAATGATTGTGGAATAATTCATTTACAGTCCAGCAGGAGGGATCAATCATGTGCACAAATACAGAAATATAATACAATACAAACTATGGCAATTCTCTTACAGGTAGTAAATGCTATAGCTCATTAGAGAGGGCAATCACTTCTTATTAGACTGAAAAAGAGAATTTATAGAGGACAATATATTTGAATTGTATTTGCAGTACCATTGGGGTGGAGATTATAGCTGGAAGGTGTAGGGGGAAAAATTAAAAAGAAGAAATTTACTTCAAGGGAAGGCGAACAGGTCTGGAGCAAAGTTTGCATGTAGAGTAGAATGAAAACGAGAACGGATGAGAATGAAAAAGGCAGTGAACTATTTGTGGAAGAAACTGAGTAAGTCAAGGCAAGGAGTAACAATTTTATTTAATACACAACTGAGAATCCTTAAAGTTTGCAAATAGTAGGATACTATGAGATTTGTTTAACTGATGATTATTTCAAAAAGTAATGATTCAGGATTTCTGGTTCCAGCCAAGATGGAATAGGCCCATTACAAACTCCATTTTAAGATGGTCTTGCCTCCTACAATTAATACAAAGTTGACATAACACAACAAGCAAGCATGGGAAGACCCTAAAGAGCAGAAAGAAGGTGGACTTCCTCAGAAGTTGGGATTCCCCCAGTGGGGAGCTGAGCCACTAACACTTAGCATTACAGTGGAAAGAGCTGGTGTAAGGCAGGGCAGGTGACACTGCTTCCTCCTTCCCCTGGTTCCTGCCAATGCAAAGATAAGCCTCCACCTCCACCTACCATCAATAAGCCCAAATGACGTGGCACTCCACCTCCCTCCCCTGCTCCACTGGTGTCAGCAGGGAAGCATGACATTGAGTTTCTACCCCCGCCCTATAGCAACAAGTGGTGTGGAGTCACCAGGGCCCAGTTTGTATTTCCTCTTAGAAGTAACAATGTGGTGCAACTTGGTGCCACACTTTCACCAAGAAGGTATAAACAGAGCCAGGGGAGAAGCTATCCTTCTACCCTGTTCATCTGCACTGAGGCAGTATAAACAGTCCACTTCTGAGGGGGTACTGTCAGTGAGACCCAATTGTAGACTCAACATATACAGATCCAGAGTCCAGTAATATCCAAAATGTCAAAGAGAAAATAGTCACCCCAAGAACTAGAAAAATTGCCTGAGAAAGAACAATCCATATCTGCCAACATCAAGATCAGATGTTTAAAGTATCTGACAAGATATTTAATGCAGCCATAAAATTGCTTCACCAATTATAAATTCTCTTAAACTGAAAAAATTATAAAATGGCAGTAAATAGAAATGAAATGATATATGGATAAATGTAAAAAAATTATGCTAAGTGAAATAAGCCACACACACATACACACATAAAAACAAAACTCACATATTATATAATACAATTTATAAGAAATGTCCAGAATAGGCAAATCTACAGAGACAGAACGTAGGTTAGTAGTTTCTGGGGCTAAAGGTGGCATGGAATAAGGACTGTCTGTTAGTGGGTACAGTTCTCTTTCTGGGGTATTAAAAATGTACAAATATTAGATAATGGTGATGTTTCTATAACTCTGCATACATACTAAAAACTACTGAAATGTATAGTTTATTTGAATGAACTTTATGGCATGTAAATTATATCTCAGTGTAATTTAAATTAGTAATTACATTTTGTCTACAAAAGGAATGTCATCAAACTAAAAAATTCAATAACTCAAATAAAACCTTGCTGCCTGGGCTCAACAGCATAATGGAAATGACAGAGGAGAGAATTAGTAAATCTGAAGTCAGCTCAATAGAATTTATACAGTCTGAACAACAGAGATAGAATAGACTGAAAAAAACAAACAGAGATAACAACAAAGATCCATCATTAGACTGAGGAAAGATACAAGAGAGTATTTTAAAAGATAATGGCTGAACAATCCCAAATTTTTCAACTGCTGAAAGAAAAGAATTGTCAACCATGATTGCAATATCCAGTGAGGGATGAAGGTGAAACAAAGACATTCTCCAACACAGAAAGACTAACAGAATTTGTTGCCAGTACATCTATTTTTAAAGATCGGCTGAAGGGTTTTTCTTCAAAGGAAATGGCAGAAAAAGGAATCTCAGACAATTAGGAAAGAAGGAAGAACAAAATATTAACAAATCAAATCCAGCCATGCTTAAAAAGAATGACCAAATGGGATTTATTCCATGGTATGCCAGGCTGCTTCATTCAAACATCAATCAGTATAACTCAGACTATCAACACACCAGAAAAAAAAAAATCATATAATTATGTAAATAAATGCAGAAAAAGCATTTAACAAAATTCAACACCCATTCATGACTAAAACTCTCAGAAACTAATAGAGTGAAACATCCTCAATTGATTAAAAAGCATCTACCAAAACCTACACCTAACATCATATTTAATGGTGAAAGAATGAATGCCTATCCCCTAAGACTGGAAAAAGGTTACGCCACTTTTATCTAGCATAGTACTGTTAATTTCTAGTCATTGCAAGATGGTAAGAAAAAGAAATAAAAGGCGCATAGTTTGAAGAGGAAGAAACAAGACTACACCTATTTTCAAATGACATGATATTGTAGGTAGAAAATCCCAAGTAATCTATAAAGAAGTTTAAAAAAAAAAAAAACCTCAGAAGAAATAAATCAGCAAGGTTGCAAAATACAAAATTAAATATTTGATTAGTAAAACAACAAATATATAGAAACCAATATTTAAAAAACAATAATTTACAATTGCTTCATAAAATGAAATATTCATGTATAAGTCCAATAAAACATGTATCATATCTGTATCATAAAAGTTATAAAATGCTAATCAAATAAAATTAAAGAAGACTTAATGAATGAAGAGACATTGTGTTCACGGATAAGAAACCCCAACATCGTAAAGATGTCAATTCTTCCCAAAATGGATTCTATGGGCTTCAATGTAATTCATATGAAAATGGCAAGGTGTTTTGTAGACACACACCACCTTATTTCTAAAATTTATAAAGGCACAGGACCTAGAATAGGTAATGTAACTTTGAAAAAATAGAAGCAAGTGGGAGAAACCGCTCTACCAGATGTTAAGGCTAACTAAATAGCTGCCATTATCAGCACAGTATTGGTGGAGGGACTGACACACACACAAAATTAATGGAAGAGCCAGAGGACTCTGAAAGAGATTCACACAATTATGTCTAAGTGGTTTTTTTACAAAGGTGCAAAAGCAATTCGCTGAAGGAAGGACAGGCTTCAACACATGCTGCTGGAGCAACTGGGCATCCGTAGATGAAAATATGAACCTCAACCTAAACCTTATGATTTAAAAAATTAACTAAAAACGGATCACAGAATTAAATGTAAAACTATAAAACTTTCAGGAAAAAAACAACAGGTGAAAATCTTCAGGACCCAGGCAGGTCCAGGTAAAAAGTTTAGACTTGACATCAAAGGCACAATCCACAAAAGGAAAAATTAAATCGTGTCTCATCAAAATTTAAAATTTTTGCTTTATGAAAAACTGAAGAGAATGAAAAGACAGGCTATACACTGGAAGAAAATATTTGCAAACAATATATTCAATAAAGGATCTGTATCTAGAATATGTAAAAACCTCTCCAAATTCAACTTTTGTCAACAGTAAAAAACAAACAAACGAAAAAAGCATTCTGGTGAGGTTTTTTTTTTTTTGGAAGATGGGCAGAAGACACAAGCAGGTATTTACTGAAGAGGGCATAGAGATGACAAGCACATGAAAAGATGTGCTTAGCCATCAGGGAAGTGTGAATTTAAACCATTATCCCAAAGTTCACATGTTCTCACTCATTGGAGTCAAAATGAGCTAAAAATTAAAACGATTGTTCTCAGAAAGACAGAAAGTAGAATGATGATGATCAGAGGCTAGGAAGGGTAGCAGGTAAGTGGGGGAAAGTGGAAATGGTTTAGGTGCAAAAATATAGTTACAATGAGTAAGATCTGGTATTTGATAGCACAGCAGGTTGTCTATAATCAACAATAATTTACGGTTATCTTTTAAAATAACTAAAAAAGAATAGAATTGGAATGTTCTTAACACAAAGAAATAATAAATCCTTGAGATGATGGATACCCCAATTACCCTGATTTGATTATCATACATTGTGTGCTTGTATCAAAACATCACATGTACCCTATAAATATGTATAACTATTATGTACCAATAATTAAAAATACACTTTTAAAACCACTATAAGATATGGTATCACTACATACCTATCAAAATGGCTACATTTAAAAATATTGATAATACCAAATGCTGTCAAGTATTCAGGAAAACTGGATCACTCAGACTACTGGAAGAAATGTAAAATTAAATGGCCACCCCAGAAAAGGGTATGTCATTTTCTTTCAAAATTAAACATGTACTTACCACATGCAACCCAGAAACTGCACTCCTGGACATTTATCCCAGAAATATGAAAACATGTTCACACACAAACTTATTCACAAATGTTTATAGCAAATTTATTCCTAACAGCCAAAAACTAGAAACAACCCAAATATCCTTAATATCCTCCAATGGGTAAAATAAACTGTGATACCTCTTCTGTACCAAGGGAAATCACTCATCAATAAAATGGAACAAATTATTGATACATACTACAACTTGGATGGATCTCAAAGAAATTATTCTGAGCAAAAAAAAATTTTTTAAAGCAAAAGCCAGTCCTCATACTGCATTCCATTTATACAGCATTCTCAAAAAGACAAGACTGGAGAGATGAAGAACAGACAGTGATTGGGAGGAATCAGGAACTTGGGAAGGAGGATGGTGGCTATGACTGTGAAAGGACAGCATAAGGGATCCTGTATCCTAACTCTGGTATTGGTCACATGAAATCTACACATGTGATAAAACTGTATATAACTAAATGTGCACACACATACACACGAGTGCATGTACAAGTGTTGAACTCTCAATATGGTTGATAGATTATATCCATCAACTTGTGATACTGTACAATAATTATGCAAGATGTTACCATTGGGAGAAATTAGGTAAGAGGTATATGAGATCCCTGTTATTTCTTACAACTGCATGTAAAAGTATAATTATCTCAAGACAAAAAGTTAAAACAAATGAATGATCTAGTACACATCAAGAGCTACAATCATGCTCATAACTTGACTTAGCAATTTCAATTCAGAAATCAGCATTTATCTACTCAACACCCACATAAGGCACTGTGGTAGATGACAGAGATTCAGTGGTGAAAAAGGCACGCATAGAGACTGTCTTCATGAACTTTCAGTCTAGGAAATGGGAAAACAGCTCAATCTATGAAGAGGGTCACTACATCTTTAGTCATATGGGTAAAAACTGGAATCAGACTAAATTTCTAATAGAAAAAGGTTAAGTAATTTTTGGAATACCATATGCCTATTAAAATGACTATAAATATTATTTAATAGGATGGAGAAAAGCTTGTAACATTAAGGAGAACATTAAGTTTTAAAATGACATACTCATTAGTATTGACAATTAATGACAACTTGTCTTATATGAATAAAATTTTATTGAATTTTAGATAATTAGAAAGAATAAAGAAATGCAAGATAAATGCTTTCTAAACAGCATCTGATAGCATCATCTTTTCAGTGTCATAGTATTTTCACTTTTCTTTATAAAAAGTATAGACATTCATTTATTTAAATTTTTACAAAGTAAGAACCATCAAATGGAAAAAAAATAAGTAATGCTAAAGTAAATTCAGCTTTTTATCAATATTGAAATGGCAATGGTTAGGTTCTGAGTGTAGCCTTCTTGGAAAAACAGTGTCTGCAGCAGCTGTTGGTTTCCATTCATTCAAATAACTGAAAAAAAAAATGTCAGGAGGCCAATCCCTGTGAAGACTACGCTTGCAGGAAAAGAGAACAAAAAGCATGGTAGTAAGAGGAAGTGAGAGAACATATACAGAAAGAAAAGACACTCTTACTGAGACATGGGATATCATAAATAACCTAGAAAACAAATCTGGAAAGACATTTGTGGGTTGCTTAAAGTGTGGTTAAGGCAAGACAGTCACCAATACAAGTACGGCCAGATCTACATAGCACAAAATAAAGTGGGGGAGTTTGTAAATTAATCTGGTGAACCACAAGTCCAGCCAAGCCAGGTAGTAACCACAAAAGGAGTCTCTTTACAGTGGTATAAAATGCATTTGGGCAACAGTGCGACCCTGAGCTGACAAAAATGGAGGGCAGACACTCCCAGGAGCACACCAGAAGATATATATTTTGTCTCAGTGTTACCTCTTTTGCAAAAAGAACTATTTTGAAAAAAAAAAAAAAAAAAAAAAAAACGAAAACAAAACAACTTCTGCCCTCCATGACAAGTTAACTTTTACTTGTCAAATAAGGAGAAGGTTATCTATCCCAATACAAAAGGCATCAGGTGCTGCCCTCATTAAGACTAACCTACTGTAATAGCAAGGGAGATCTGAACAACCTTGCTCTGTTAGGCTGCTCAGCAAGGCCACAACCCCTTAGCTCTACCTTCCTGCCCACACAACCTAGCTCGTTCATGATATGATGGACCTCTATGGGCTCACTAAATACAACCATTGAACAAGGTGTTATACAACAGCTTTTTCTTTCTTAACCCAATGCCTCTCATGTATTTTAAAAAAAAAAAATCTTTTATAAAAAAATATTTTTCCAGGAAAAAATAAACAGTAATTGCCATGGACCTGTAACAGATCCTAGAATAACATAGACAGGCAAGAATCTGTCAATATAGCAATATTCCAAATATGAAATTCATGGTTCAGGAAGGGATAGCTAAATAAATAAATATGAAGGGGCTTCTCAAAGAAGTTTCCTTTGTTTTCCCCATTTCTTACTGAATTTTGTTCGTGTAAAAAGTTTTGATTATATGATAGAAGAGTCAGCCCTGTTGGGACCAATATTAACCATTTATACCATTAAGCCCTCTACATAACGAGGGAATTGGGAGAGACTGAACATATCACAGGGTTGCTCATTATTTTCTTAAAGACACCTACCTTTTAAAATAATTTCAATAAACTCCATCTGGCACTTTAGTCCTCTTAAAAATTATTAAGTTAGGCATGAAGAACAAGTCCATCTGGGCAGCAGTTTGGATTTTAAGTGCTATTCTGCTCTTATATCTTTTTCCTTGGCTTGGCACATCTTTGAGATCCAGCTTTTTAAACAGAATCCTAGGACATCTTTGGTGGGGAAGCAAGTCTTCATGATGGATCATTCCAGTCCATTTTACACATCTTAGTGGCCAAGTAACAGCATTGCCTTCTTCTTTGTGCATTTTACTAATATAAGAAAGTATTTCTTTCCCAGCACTCGCCCACCCTACCCTCCCCATTGTATGAGGGCATTCCATTTATTCATTTCTGAACACAACAATTCCTTACGTCCTATACCAAGGACCCAGCCCGACTCTGGGCAGGTACCATGACAGGTACTGCACCAATTCGCTCCAGCGTTGCGTGGCTTATAGTGTAGGAATGAGTGTGTGGAGGCCGAGGCTTTCTACTGACTGAACCATTGCTCCTGGGCATCACCTGTGGTGATGAACCCCTGTTGGCTGTCACTACCAGAGTCTTATGTTGACCCAGGACCAGATGGCTCCCATTAGCATAAATGGACGGTATGTTGGCATTGCCTGAGTGGAGGGAGAAAGACTGGCCCAAGTCACTGAAGTGGTTGAATGACTCTGCATTTCTATGAACTTTTGGATTGTTGCTCCAGTATCGACTGTTGTAGGTATTGGAAGAGGTTAGCGTGTTGTTGTCCGAGGAGGATATCTCAGTGTGAAATGCTTTGGCAGAAGAACTCTTGGGTGGAAGATCATCCTCTCTGAAAGGAACAAAATAAAGTTGTCATTAGGATTTACTTCAGGTTACCTCCTACCCTGGAATCTTTCTTTTCATGTTAAGGCTTATACATCTGAAAAACAAATCCAGGAGAGACTACTCCATTGTGAAAGCGAACACGGGGCAACCCTGGATGGCCTCAGCTTGCCATCCATTCCCTTTGAACAACAGTCAAGAAAATCTCTCCTCAGCTTCTCAGTCTCCAACAGTAGAAAAGGAAATCTCAGATCTCTTGGAGAATATCTCTTCCAATACAACTTCTAAATATATGTATGTAAATAAAATTCACATAAATATCTATCATATGGTAAATATATATTTAACAAATCCTGCTTTTTATATATTTATAGTAAATATATAATATCTTGCTTTATGCATATTTAAAGCAAATATTTATATATAGTAAACATATCTTTATTCACACATATATATTTACTATAAGTAGGAAATTAGTCCAAGAAGAAATCTACTACACTAGGTGCCATAAAATAGCTGGGAAATCAAACTATAAGTAGCAGAACTTCAAGAAATAATTAGAGTTGGCCTGATTTTATTGCCCTTTGGAGTTTGAGAAATCACTGTGGTGTGTGGATGGAGGCTTTCCTCAGTAATTTTATCCTGGGGTAGACTCTATCCCTGCATATGGCCCAAATTCTTAAGAATTACAAGAGGCTAAAAGAAGTCATTTATTTAAGATGTTAATATTAATAATTTAGATATTAATATTTATTTAATATTTATTGAGCACACTTTACAACATATTTCATATAAAACAGACATAAGCCCTACACCTAAGAAATCTATAGTCAATGAGGGTAGTAATCAATGCAAGAATTTCACAAGTCTGAAAGGTTAGGCAAGGGCTAAAGACAACATATGTGAGGAGGTGCTGTCTGGCCTAATCTAGACTCAGATCAAGGAATTTAGTAAAGAGATGGATCAAATGAGAGGCATGGTCCAGAAAGAAAGCAGGGGCTTGTGCAAAAGCCCTGAGCAAAGGGAAAACGCGAGACAGGCTGAGAGTGGTAAGAGAGAAGATAAGCAGGCAAGGATCAGACCCTGAAAGGCTGTGGTATGTCTCACTATGGAGACTACAGTCATTATAGCCTTTTCATAAAGGATATGCCATGATAAAATCTGAGACTGGGCCTGAACCCTCAAATTTCCCCAATATGGCAGGAGTCACTTTTCTTTAAAGATCATTTTGGCATTTTCTTAAAATGTTCATATTCTTATCTGAACTAACCTTTCTGAGCCAAACTGCCTTTCTGAGCCATAGTGCTGTGGCCTGTCTGTATACAGGCACTGGTATGTCCTTGTGGTGTTCCTTCCTGCTCTATCTTCACGTCTATTACAAATGTCAATAGTAAACACATGTTTTAGACACGTTTTATCTTTCCCATTGTGGCAGCCACCTAACCCTGCCTACCCTGGAGATACAGAAGAGAAGGGGAATTCTTCATTTGTATCCTCCTAGTTGGGCACATGCTGGACATTCCGCTCCTTCACAATCCATTGAAGAAAGTTGAATAGTACCATGAAGAAAAGTGACATACAAGAAAGTATCATTTAGGCACTTTAATTATCGTGGCCATCAAAGTTTTATGATTAGCAGATATATCTTAACTGCCAAAAATGAATAGAAATACACATTGGCTATTCAGGACCAATAAAAAAAAAAATCTGACACACAAACCTTATTTCATTAGGAATTTCTTCTTCTTCCTCCTCTTTATTTTTGCTTCTCCAGTAAAAGAATGCCCCTAAAATTAGTGCAATGCAAAAAATGATAATAACTGCACCAGTGCCAATGGCTCCAGCTATTAGTCCAATGTTCCTGGGCTGGGCTGTAAAATATATTTAAGGGATATTTAAAGAAAAGAGAAATCAAGAAATAGCATATACCCATGCAATTGTAATAAGAACATAAGTTTCCTAAAGAATCTGCTTAAAATGTATCAAACTGTCTAAAATCTTTCATCTATATAAAGTTAAACCTCAATTAACTTTCTACATTGTTAGTGGCTAGGACTAACATATAGTAGGCTCTGAACATACTTTGAATGAATAAACAATTACATGGCTTACACATTTTAGTAGAACAATACCTATATTAGGAAATAGCATCAATCTAACTTGCCTGATCCACCCTAAATGAATGCTAAAAATTAGGGGATATCTTTCTATCTCAACCCAGTCAGATAACTTCCTTTTGCAACCAGAATTCAAATATCCCAGAATTCTCAACTAAAGAAAAGTTTTCTACACTGCCATTTATAACCTAGACACCCAAAAATTATGCAGATATAAGAAATTAGAAAGAAACACAAGAAGGTCTTGCTATAACCCATAAGATTATTATAGTTTTTACAATGTCTGTAACATTATACAATAAGAACCAGTTCAATTCTAACAATCCTCAGGAGAAAGATACTTTGCCTTAAAGATTACCATATTGCTGAGGCTAGAAAGCATCATATTGCTGACACATTTACAAACTATTTTCAATAAAACCAAAATAATTTCTATTTAATCTTCAGACAACCTTAAGACAATTCAGTAGAACGCTTCATTTTCTGGTTTAACAAAGATCTTAGAGTTTCAGACCCAGAGTTGATATCAGAATTTCCATAAGCTTACGTGAAATAACCTGGAGATCCAGAAGACAGGTGCTGGTTCCAATAGCATTAGAAGCCACGCACTGGTACAAACCTGAAGACAGGACACTGATGTTCCGGATGGTGACTGTTCCCTGCACCTGGTCTGTCACAAAAATAATAATTGAGTGAGGATTTGGCAGGAATAATAGCAAAACCAAAGAAATCAGCAGAAGACTATAAAAACAGATGAACACTTGAGGCCTATCAATAAATTTCTTTTGCGGGGGTAGGGTGAGATATTATTGGTTCATAAACATTAAAGACTAAAATTATTATCTCACTTTAAAGACCTGTAACTTTGGAGGACTGTCCTAAATAAGAACAATCTTAAAACTGAATCTGCAGGTTAGCATGTAAAGTCCTAAGTGTTAGCAGACTTCCTTGAGGAAATGGTGGCTAGTACTTAACCTAGAGAATTTAAGGTAACATCAAACTCTAGTTCTGAGGAACTGCAATAACATAAAGATCATGTTAAACTTATATAATAATTTTAACTTCATGGTTGATGAAGAAAATATCAAATCTGTGCTCTAAGGTATAGACGGTTACACCCTAACAACATCTATTTACAGCTGTTTGTGTTAGTTCAGAGCCTCCAAGAAGCAGGCCCCAAGACAAGCATGAGGTTTACTGGAGGAAATACCAGCAAATGAAATGTGAAAGGAAGATGCAGAAGGCAGGGAGAGCCTCAGACTTTGGTGTAGGTCTCACCATTCACTGTCAAAAGGAGAGGGAAGCAAGGAAGATTGGGTAAGAAGAGTCTTGAGCTGCAACACACTTTTATGGAAGTGTCCACCAGGCAGATGGGAAGTCCTTGAGCCAAAGTCACCTGTTAAGGGAGTCCCATGCTTTACAGAAATAGGCCTGCACTAGTAGCCCTACTGTGGCTCATCACTGGCTAGGAAGAGCCCAGGTGAAGCTTGGCCTTGGTGAGAAGCAGTGGTGGATCTAGAGGGGAAGCAGCAGGGCTTTTAGTCAATTATGTTCCCCACATCAGGAGTTTGAACAACACATTTTCAATGCCACTGCACTGGTATTGCCAAGAAATGATTCAATAGTTCACATTTTAGTAATTCATCAATATTAGCATAATTTGATTATTCATTCCTATAAAATATAAATGACTTACAGGAATAATTTTTAAAAGTTAATAGTTACTAATATGTATCAAGCATTTGGTAAGCTTGTATATGCATTATTTCAATCTTTACAAATAATCCTGAGGTATTTTTATTATTAATCTCATTGAACAGTCAAGGAGACCGAAGCTTTAGATGTGTAATAATATTATACAGCTAGTTGTTAGGAAATTCAGTTGGATGAAGGCGCTGTCTTACCTCTAAGCTCTAGGCTTCATTGCCTCCCTTATACAGGAAAGATAACACATTCAGTCATCTCAACCATTCAAAATAGCTGCAAATTTAGAAGTAAACAGAAAAGCCTTCTAATAGGACAAGTAAAAAACTATTCTGACACAAAGTCCAAGCATGCCTGGGGCAACACCTGGAGCTATCCCCACCCTGGGTTACTTATTTTTAGATGGAACTAAGATTTAGTTAACTGGTTTCTGCTGGCAACCATCATCTCTATCAAGATAAAAGGCAGAAGCAGAGAGGAGGGGTCAGCAATGTGTGCATGCATTTAATTCATTCATTTAATAAATAAATATGTATTGAGCATCTTCCTTTGTGCTTGGTTTTCTGAGGATGGTGATACAATAATGAACAAGACAGGCCCAGTCACTTGCCCTAATGAGACAAGTATGCACACAATTACAATAAATGGGGTAAGTGCCAGCCAGGGCTAGAGGACAGAGCGTGATAGGGGAACAGACAGGAGAGACATCTAATGAGGACTGAGAAATCAAAGAGGCTACAGGGGAGGAGAAAAAAATTGCTGTCTCAGAAATTACCAGGCACACAGAAAGGTGCTTAATAAATAAATGTCATCAACAAATAAAAGGGTTGTCTACTCTTTAGTGTCTGTTGTGTACCACATACACTGTACTAACAGCATTAAATGTGCTTCATTTAATCTTCATAACAAGCTAACATTCTATATTCCCTACTTTACAAAGGTGAGACAGCTCAGAGAAGCCATGCAATTTGTCCAAGATCACAAAATACACAAGTAGCAGCAACCTATAAAATGAGGTTTGTCCAAGTCCAAAGTTTATACTCACCATACATACGCTTGGCAATCTAGAAAGGCACTTAAAGCCATATTATTCTACAGGGTGCGGCTATAGAATATCTCCTGACTAATAAATGTTACAATGCTGTATTTATAAACTAAGCCATCTGCCTAGCTCCCTCTTCAACACATGTTCTAATATCATCAATGCAAGAAAATCATAATCTCCTGCAAATCAACCATACAATTTGTGTTCCTGGGGTTTTTGTTGGTAGTGGTGAGGTTTCTTTCCCCCTAAGTTCTGGAATTCTAAAAATTTGATGAGCTCACATCAAACCAGTAATTTTGTTGACATTTCCAGAGACAATCTGGGAAATCTTAAACAGCTCCTCTACACAGCATTCTGCCATGTAGAAAGAGGTAAACTCTAAAGATTCTTGCTTTAAAACGTTATTTTTAAAAGGTTGAAGTCATTGTTCTTCCTTTTGTCTCTATAGACGCCAACACCATGAGCATGTTTCTATAAGAGAGTATTATTAAATGAGGTTGATATACTATGGTAGAGTTAACTCGGAATATAATCAGGGAATGAAACAGGTACATTGATAAGAGAAGATTAACCAGAACAAAATAGCCCTGTTTATGTAGACAAGGCAAAATGAAGATGGGAGCAACTCCAGCAAACAGCAGACTGTTTGCAGCCACAAAGCACACAGCCCTTCCTGAAACTAACAGGCTAATTCCTCAATCTGTCATTTCACTTGGACTGTCCGGGCAGGAAAGTAGTTTTCTGAAATATAGTTAAGAGAATAAATATTCTTTTGAACTTCTTTTAAAGCGTAGGGAAAGTTCAATGGTATGAAACCACATAACTTGGGAAGCTCAAAGGACATCACACCCCACTGTTTCAGTTCACAGCAACTATGCACCTGGTTCAGCAGCTACGTAACTGGCATAGAAGGCCCTTCTGAATTACAGAAACCCAAATGTTAGTGTACACATTTCCAGTTCCATCCTTTCTCCTTAGGTCCAGAATGCCGCCTCTGGGTGCCTAGTAGATGATGCTAAGAGCATGTTTTCCAATTAGACAGCCTAAGTTTGAATCTATTCTATCTCCTACTAGTCATGGTCTTGAGTGTGTTACCTGTTTTCCTTCATACATTTTAGTTTCCTCATCTGTAATATGGAGCTACCAAAGTGCCTACATATGGTAGGTTACTGAGAGGACTAAATGAGAGGTTACTATAGTACCTGAGAATGTTTCCATGTGGGAATTCCTTCCTGGCACTTCTAGGGGAACTGATATATGTTTCTGAATCATAAAAAATATTCAGTCAAGATATATGAAAAATGTCTAGTGTCTCCCAATAGATATTAATTCCCAACAGATACCGATCTTCTGGATTTGAAGAGTGACAGATAAGAATTCTTAAATCATAAATTATATTTTTCATAGGATTTCTATATTTTAAATGAGTGACTATAATAAACTGAACATATATAAAAGTTTCAGAAGTATTCTGTAGACTATATAACAGTGGATGTATACTTTAATATTTGAATGAATATATTACATGAAAATTATATTTCAATAATATGTAAAAATTATCCTAACCTGAAAAAGATATTTGTTAATTTTTTTTAAATGGTAAATAAAGGGAAAATTAATACAAAATAAATTACAAATTAAAATCTGTGAAAAAAACTTAAAGATAACATCACAGCTACTTAATTTTAAACACTATTACTCTTAAATTTAAAATATGACATTGGACACAGAACATTTTATTTCATTTTGTGTTGATGCTGGCTGAATTAAGACAGACAAAAGGAGGTGGAACAGGGAAAGAACCTGTTCCCATTAATAGAATGTCCAAGGGCACCTGCTCGATGGATATCAGGATACATACTGCTTCACAGCAGCTCAGTTTTTTTGGTCAATGATAAAAATATTTTGTCTGTTTGCCCTGATTTTGGTTTTGCCATTGAAATAGATATTGCTTTTGCCAAATCAGATTTTAAATTCATTTCTGATCTCATGTTAGTACATTTCAGAGCAATATTCTCATCCTCTTCTATTTGCATTTCTGCCATTCAAGTATTCACAAAGAGCTGAAGGCTACAGTAAATATTCAAACTTGTGAAAATACCAATGAACATTACTCAGCAACATTTGAATAATGCAGTGTGTACAAATACATTAGTATTTCCTTGCAAGAATGATTCACCATTAGCAACATACAAGACATACAAGACTTGGTGGGGCTATATATACTCATCACATGGCAAAAGCTACAAGCAAGACCAATTAGATTTTGACTGCTTCTCTCCTACCCACTTCTGTTGATACTGCTTTTACTTTTAAATGGACATTAATAGATTCTTCTGAATCAGTATATCTCTATGTTGACTGCTGCTCCTTAATTCGCAACAAATGGCACAGGGTGCTCAAGAAATGTTACCATTATCAGTATTTCAAACCCCATCTAGAGGTCCCAGGAGACCACTAATTCACTACCCTTCCTCAAGCAAACCTCTACAAATTCCCCTTCTGAGTTAAGATGGTTACTGTTGCTTCAGTGGCCCACAACAGGAATCTGAGTTAACTCTGACTCTTCTGAGTTCAAACATCTAATCAAGCTCAACATACTGTAATTTTTTCCTCAATCTCTCTCAAGTCTTACCCTTCCCCACTGTACCTTCTCCATCCCTGTCACTAGAGACTTAGTTGAGGTCCTCTTCATTTCTTGGTGGGGCTATTATCAAAGCCTTCCATTCATGACTAGCTGACAATCTTTCAGCCTGATTACTGACAGTTTTTAAAATGCACATCTGGTGATCTTCTCTTCTTTATAAATGTCAGTACATCTCTATAGATAGAGATAACATCCAAACTCCTTGCATATTACATAAAACCTTTCACGATCTGGACTTCACCTTTTCAAGCTCCTCTCTGGAGAAACCTCCATGAACCTTTATGTCAGCTTCACAGATCTTCACACTTAAAAATATCAAACTTTCACACTTGCAAGATTTTGAGAGCATGGTTCCCTGTAAAACCCACTTTTACCTAGTAAAACTTCTAACCATTATTTAAGATCCCTTTCCTGCTTAGGAACCCTTTTCCCTATAAGTTCTTCCTGGACTCCTCAGGGACAAGTAATATTTCTATAATTTAAATTTTATGGCACTGCATACATTTTTGTAGCATTAAATATGTAGTACTATGACTGTCTCTTTAAAACTGTCTCCTCCATTAGGCAGTGAGCTCTAGGACAGAGATATGTCTCTTTGTATTTCTCCACCTTCCCCAACACTCTGCTCTGAAGCAGTTGCACAGAATAAGGTGTGTGTTTATGTGTGTGTGTGCATACACAAGCATTTAAAAATAAATGAATATATAAACAAATTAATATAGTTATAACTGTTGGCATTCAATCTTTTAAAACAGAGGAAATACAGAACATTATATAGGATTTGTTTCTTTACGTCAAAGGGCAAAAATAAGGGAAAAAACTCATCTTCAGTTAGTATAACATCTTGATGAAGCAGAAATTAGCACTCATTTATTCAGCACCTTTAGTGGGTGAAAATTTTTCTGCTCCCCATGAAAAAAATGTATGGAAGCACTCTTCCTGGAAAGGGAAACAGCACTGTCAGTTCAAGAAACAGAATCAGGCTGTGTGTGGTGGCTCACACCTATAATCCCAGCACTGTGGCAGGCCAAGGCATTTGAGACCAGCTTGGTCAACATAGCAAGGCCCCATTTCCACTGTACGTATATAAAATTTGTTAGGCATGCTGGCATCTGCCTGTAGTCCTAGCTACTCAGGACACCAAGGCAGGAAGATAACTTGAGCCCAGGAGTGTGAGGTTATGGCAAGCTGTCATCATGTCACTGCACTCCAGCCTGGATAACAGAGCAAGACCTTGTCTCTGAAAAATGAGAGAGGAGAGAGAAGAGGAAAGAGAGAATAGAGATGGGGGGCACGGTGGGGGAGAGAGAGAGAGAGAATATCAAGATTCCTGAGTGTTACAAGCACGCCAAAAGAGCTGTAGTCCTTCTTAGCAGTTCTGGGCAAACCTAGTCTTTTCTTGGAGCCTCAGTCTTCTACCTTTAACATGAGAGTGGAACTATGGTGATATTTAAGATACTCTCCTGCTACAGCTATGATCTCTAAAGATATACACAGAGTTCTCAGTCAAGCAGGAGAGTTAATGATCTCTCTTCACTGTATTAAATTATGAAAGGATGAGGAAAACAGAGGATTTCTTACAAACCATGAAAGAAAAATGTACAATCTGGATTCAGAAAATGTGAACCATTAATAATAAAAATAATCACATCATACTTTATATTTACCAAGATAAAGAATGGCTAGAAAATTGATTGCCATTATTTACACATAATTTTTAAAAACACATTTTAAAGTTCTCTGTGCATCTTTAAAGTGTGAAGGTTATTCTCCCCTTTAAGTCAGAAAGGAGGTGTTTTTTCCCTAATTATCCCTCAGCTTTCCTTGCTGAGTTCAAGTTTTACTGAACCATCGTGAGAAACAACTGTGCTAATCTCCATCCATGGTTGCCAAGAAACTGCAGGCTTGGAGAGTGGGTGTCACTCCAGAAAGGAATCCCAGTCTATGGCTTGATATGCAGTTCCTGTGAGCTAGCTCCAGCCCTGGATTTTCAATTGCTGCAGGACAAACCCCATGGTGCCTCACATCTCCAATCATCTCACTCAACATCACAGGGCCCAGCCGCCCGACCACCCTCACTGTATTGACAATCATCCCTTTCTTGTTTTGCTCATCCCTTCATCTTCCCAAAACCTCTAGAGATGTTGGCAGAAACAAATAGAAAATATAACTCACAGTTTTAGAGAAACTACAAAAGAACAATCCAGGTGAAAAGTTTACATGAGGACAACAGAAAAGGGATGTCACCATGAAGAAAAGTTAACTACACAACAAACAGGAGGATTAGCATACAAAGAGCATCAAGTTATGTGACAGTGACTATAAAATTACTATGCTTAAAATTATTAATACAGAACAGTCACCATAATAAAAGACCCAAAGTAACACAGAAATAGCCAGGTGCTGTGACTCACACCTATAATCCCAGCTACTCGGGAGGCTGGGGTAGGAGGATTGCTTAAGGCCAAGAGTTTGAAGCTGCAGTGAGCTGTGACGGTGCCACTGCACTGTAGCCTGGATCACAGAATAAGACTCCATCTCTTAAAAAAAAGAGAGGAAAGAAAATAAGAAAATAAATTTTAAAATTCAGGGATAGGCTGAACAGCCATCAGAGCAGAAGAAAGAACTGGTGATCTGGAAAAATAAAAAACAAAAACAAAAAATAACCAGAATGCCGCACAGAAAGGTAAAGAAATTTACTGATAAGCAAAGGGTTAAAAGACACGGTGTACAGAATTAAAAGAGTAAACCAAGAGCTAGTAGGAGAGAAAAGGCTAATATTCAAAAATACAAGGACAGAGAATTTTCCAGAAGTGACAAAAAACACAATCTCTCAATTTAAGAATAACCACAAGCCCATAGCAGAATTAATAAAAATTAACACATACCTAAACTATATTCTAGGATCTACAGAACACCAAGTCCAAAAAAAATGCAAAAAGCAAAGGAAGGAAAATGCAAATGCCTATAGATTACCAGCAGATTTCTCAATAGAAACAAGAAAGGCTGGAAGAAAATGGAACATTTTCAAATTCTTGAGGAATGATAACTAATAATCTAGCGTTCTATACTAACTAAACTGCATTCAAGAGTGTAGGGAAAAAATATATTTTCAGAAAAACGAACCTAAGAACAACTTAACACTCATAGATCAGTGCACTTCAATATAAGAAAATGGAACAGAGAAAAACTGACTGTGATGAAAGAAGCAATGCTGAGCCAAAAAAACTGGCAGACTTTGGGGTAAATCTAAATAAAACTGAAATGTCCGTAAATAACAACAAAAATAAGGATGATTAATAAGGAGAAAAGTTAAAAATAAGGTGGAATATACTAAAGCCAAGAAAATAACTAAAATGCAGACAATAAAAGTACAGAACTTAAACATATGAGAGAGAAGTTGAGAGTCATGATGGATAGAATAAAAATATCCAAAAAATGGCTAATAGGAGACAAGAGAGAGAACTAATGAGATGAAATATTCACACAGAGTAGGGGAAATGGAAGAAATAAAGCTTTCTATGGTCCTATTATTTGGATAGGCAGTAGAGTTTTTTTTTACTTCTAGACTACATTAAATCAAGTATATATTTAAGAACTTCAAGAATAGGCACTAAGAGAAATACACTTATAACTTCAAAAGTAGAGGAGAAAAAATATTATTATAAATAATATTTGAATAATCAGTAGAAGCTATGGGAAGAGGGGACATAAAGAAAAAACCTTAATAAATAGAAAATCTCAAATAAAATACTAGAAATTGAACTATACCCATAATCATTAATATAAATGAATTCAAAGGACAGAAGCTCTCAAGATTATGGATTGAAAACCAAACTAAATCCAGATATATGCTGTCTATAAGTAATACATCAAAACACAAAGCATGGAAAACTGAAAGCCAATGAACCATATAATAGAAATGTGCCAACAAGAATTAGCCAAAGAATGCCACTGTAGCTTTTTAAACATAGAGAAACAATGAGGTATAACAAATCTGTAAGCACCTAATGACACACTAAAAACAGATAAAGAAAAACTGGCATAACTGTAAGAACAAATTGACAAATCCACAGTCTTACAGTGTGATTTTTAAACACAAATTTCTCATAAAATCAGAGCCAATGCATGTAAAATATTGCTCAAGATATAGAATACTGAATAACACAATTACCACACTTCATATGCAATGCATGTACAAATACATACCCTAACACCTGCAACTGAACATAATGGCTCTTAAATTCTCCACCTTGCTGGCTCCACTATAAACACACTGGCCTCTTTGATATTCATCAAATGCATGAGCACATGTCCACCTCGAAGCCTTCATATGTCCATTCCCTCTGCCTAGAATGCTCTCCAGTCCCCATATCCACATGGCTCATTCTTTCATTATCTTTAAATATTTGCTAGAATATAATGAGGCTTACCTAAGCACCTTACTCAAAATTGTTGTTCCTCATCCCCTAATCTATTTTACCCTGATGTAATCTTTCCCCACAGAACGTTGCACCTTATCACAAATTCTGCAATTTACTGATTATATTTCATCTCCACCCATTAGAATGTAAGCTCTACAAAGAGAAGAATATCTATTCTGTTCACCAATGTATCTTCAGCACCTAGAACAGTTTCCAGCACCTGATAGGTGCTTAACAAACATTTGTTGAATGAATGAATGAATGAGTGAATGAAGTACAGAAATTTATGCAAGTTACAAGAGGTTAGATAAAATCAAAATCTGGGTTTAGCAAGATAGATTTTAAAAATAGAGGAAAGGCAAATATAAACAGTATTAGGAATGAAAAGGGGACTAAATACAGAGTTTAAAACTTCGTAAGAGAATAATAATGATGGTAATTTAAATATTAATATTTAAGTAAGGGCTTACACATGCCAGCTGCTGTTCTGTACATCTTCCATGCTTATTCATTTAATCTTTGTCCAACCATAAGTTAGTTACAATGATTGTCTCCATTTTACAAATAAGAAAACTAAGACACTAGGTCACGTACCCAGTGATTCCTGGATTCAAGACTCAAAACTATGTCCACTGATTCCAGAACTTACACTCTTAAATACGTTATTCTGTTTCTGTACAGAGAATTCTATGAACATCTTGATGGTGATATGTATAACTTGGACAAAAAAGACTTTTCCAGAAAAATATGGAAGATACAGAAAATCTGTACCATTAGAGAAACTAAATCAGTAGTCAAAAATCTACCAACAAAACATAAGAGCTAGGCAAACTTTCATAGGCAAATTCTATAGAATCATTGTGATGTTCAGCTTATTCATACTAGTCCAAAGAATAGAAAAAAAGAAAAGCTACAAAACTAATTTTATAAGATTATTTGGTATTATATGACACTAAAATTGAACTAGGATGATAGAAGACAGAAAAAAAACCTATAGGCCATTCTCATTGTGATCATTGATACAAATATTTTCTTAAAATATCAGCAAACCTCATGGAACAATTTATGTTTTTAAATCTCAATCAAGGAGACTTTATTCCATAAATGCAGGGATGTTTTAACAATAGAAAATGCTAAACGTAATTTATTTATTGAAATTTGGGCCCAGATAATTCTTTGTTGGGAGGGCTTTCCTTGTGCATTATACAATTGCTTTTTCTTTTTTCACCAGCTTTACTGAAGCACAAATGACTAATGAAAATTGTGTATATTTATGGCATATGATATGATATTTTGATATACATATATACTGTGAAAAGATTACCACAACCAAGCTAATATGTCAATCACACCACATAACTACCTGTATATGTGTATGTGGTTGGGAACAATTAAGATCTACTCTCTGCAAATTTCTAGTGTACTATACAGTAATGCTAAATATAGCCATCATACTGTACATTAGATCTCCATAATTTATTCATCCTGAATAACTGAAACTTTGTACCATTTAACCCACATCTCCCCATTTCCCCCACTTCCCAGCCCTTGGAAACCACCATTTTATTTTATGTTTCTACAAGTTCAACTACTTTAGACTCCTCATTGTCTTAGTTTGTTTAGGCTGCTATAACAAAATACCATAGACTGGGTACTTTATAAGCAACAGAAATTTATTTCTCATAGTTCTGGAGGCTAGGAAGTCCAAAATTAAGGCCCCTGTGGATTCAGTGTCTGGTAAGAGCCCATTTCCTGGTTTCTAGATGATGATGTCTTCTTGCTGTGCCCTTACAGGACAGTTCTTTGGGTGGTCTGGAATCAACTCAGTTCTTCCCATTTTCTTGCTCGCTGTTCTCAAGAATAACTATAGAACATGCTAGGAAAACAATATCCTGAGTTAAGGAGGAACTGACTGGAACACCTCAGGCTCTGTTCCAGATCCTTCTAAAAACAGGATGCCCTTCAACACTTTAGCGCAGTGACACTTGGGTACAAAACTCAGGTTGAGCTGCTTTCTGGGTTCTCTCAGCTGATATGCAAGAGGGAAGGTGCAGACTAGACTCTATCTGCTCCAGGCAGCTTTTCTGAGCCTTGTGGAACTGGCTTTCAATGAATGCTAGGCTTCTGTTGTCCTCTGCTGCCTGTTAAGTAATAAATCCACTTCATGAAACTCATTTTGTGTATGAATGTACTGTCTCACGAGTCTCGGGCAAGTAACCAGTGCAGAGTGAATTTGCTTCACAGTCCTTACTTGGTGAAAGGGACTAGCTAGTGCACTGGGTCTCTTTTATAAGGTTGAGGACATCATGCCTTTTTACCACTAAGTACTTTAGTGAATCCTTTCTAAAAACAAAGACAGGTTTTATATCATCACAGTACATGCATCAAAGTCGAGAAATTTAACTCTGATCTAACAGCATTCACTAATCTATAGTTTATATTCAGTTTCATCAGTTATCTGAACAATGTCTTTTATAGCTATTTATTTCCCTGTTCAGATGGTAAGCCAATATTCTTCATTACATCTAGTCATCTTAACCCATTTATGCCCAGTGTTCCATTACTGGAACGCTAAGCATGTGGGAGTAATTTATATCCTACTGCTCAAGGTCATTGCCAAGGTCTGATTGCAAAAAAAATCACAACCTCAGGCATAAATGAGTTAACTCCCTAGTCTTTTTCAATATGGAGAGTTTGGCCTTCACATTTGTTTGCGGTTTCCTCATGATAAGATTTAGGTTATGTGTTTTTGACAGTAATATCACAGAAATGATGTGTCCTTCTCAGTACATATATTAGGAGGTACGTGATATCAGTTTGTCACAATATTGGTGAAGTTTACTTTGATCACTTGGTTAAAGGGGTATCCAACAGGTCTCTCCCTTATAAAGTTACTTTTTTGTCATTAATAAGCAATTTGTGGGGACATACTTTGTAACTAAATAGCCTGTTTCCCATCAAACTTTTGCTCACTGTTTCCACCTCAATGACAATTTTCTAACTCCATTATTCCTTGTATACACATTAGTTGGCATCAGACTCTGGGGAAAAAAAATGCTTGCTCTTTGACTCCATTTATTTATGTTTATCTGTAGGGATTTGGTGATTCATATTTTATTCTATGGACTATATATTTATTTTAATGTTCAAATTGTCCCAGATTTGGCCAGAGGGCGTTCCCTCAAGCTAGTCCCTATATATAAAAGAAATTCTAATCTCAAAATATTGTTCCCTTGTCACCAACCAGACTTCTGGGATGCACTTTCCTGCTGTCAAAAATTCTTTTTTCAGAGAATGCATCATGAGTTTATATTAAGCAACTGTAAACATAATTAGTAAAGTAAATCCTCTGCAAAAAAATTTAAGTTATTTTGGGGTAATATTCTATTTTGAGATCTACTTTATTAATATGGATATCAAGAGATAAATTTGAATTAAAAATATTACAATTTAATGTACATGATTATGATAGATATGGTTATCCAAAGTAATTGTGATAATCAATCCAGAGTTTAAATTATAAAAGACAAAGTTTTCATCCTTGTCATTCAAGGTCACTTTTATACCTAAAGTTGCAGAGTATTCAAGTTGAAAAGAGGATATTGTATCAAGAAATCTGACTGATATATACTTATCCAGAAATAAAAAGGTTACGGAAGGCTCTTTGTACAGCTATTTCTCAACTTACATATAAATAACCATTGTCAACTCTTGATTTAAAATTCCAAATTCCATCCAATATTCCACAGAGATATTATAAATAAAAAAACAAAATGCTGCCACAGAGGACCTTGAAGTTATTGTTAACCCATTTAAAAAAAAAAAAAAAAAAAAAAAAAAAAAGCAACATGAGCCCAGAGAGGTGAACTGTACAGAAATACTAGAAAGTCGAAAATCTGAATACCATTTTCAACAGTCAAGACAAGAGCTATTTCAATCATGCCATTTACAATGGTGAGATTGACAAACCAGTCCACAAAAGCAGCGATTTAGCCAACAGTGTGTCTGAAACATCTAGCAATGAACAACAGTATTGCAGCAATCATTTTTAAAGTAATAAAAAGTTATTATGTTGAAAAGAAGTTTTTTTAAAAATGATGAATTTGAGGCTAGGTTAATTAAAAGATGATGGGAAAGTCCATCAATATTAGTTGGGATTATTAGTGGAAATTTATAGGCTCTTTAGAGGCTTGTGGCACTGGCTCGTTAATATGAATAATTTTACTACAACTTAGGACTTTCCTTTTCCATGACAGATGTGGACCAACAATATAATTCAGACTTATCAGGCATAATTAAGGTGGTTTGGGGCCTCTCCATTAACTGCTAACACTTTACGTTTAAATTTCAGATTTGTAAATCTACCCTGAGAATACTACAAGAAACATTTTCTGTATTAGAGATATAATAACCAAATACAATAACCAAAGCTGCTAAATTTTATTTTCTTGAACCAGAGTATTTTATAATATGATTCTGTATCTTCCCCTCATTTTATCTGACAGAATCTCTTCAATTTTTTAAGGATGTCCTCTTTTAAATTAAATTTAAAGAGCTGGGTTTACATGTAGAAATCATCCATGATACTCAGGCTTCCTCCATTATTACCTGTCTGGGCTGACCAATTCCTGGATCTGTTGTGACCTGAGGCCTTTTCCTTTACTCTTTCCTTTCCTCCTCCTCTAACCAGATTTGAGGCTGAAAACAGAAGGATCAACCCTCTTGACACTATGCTCATGTTTCCCCTAGTAAAACAGGCAGCTCTACCTCAAGCAGGAAGTGTATTCTTAGATATAAACTTAAAGAATTATCTTACAGTTAATGCAAAGAAGCTATCATTTAGATACTTTAAATCTTCACATGAATGGAACCAGAGTTTCCATATATAGTTACCACTGGATGAAATACATTTCATAAAGGCAACATAGAGAAGAGAGAGTAAATTTTTTATTCACTTTAAAGCTGAAAACACAAAACGATCCAGAAAGCTTTTTCAGCAGTTATAGGTGTTATTTTTCAAACCTATTAAAGTTAATTACTTTTTTAATCTTAGAATCAGAATTGTCCATGATAACTAATAAAATGGGTAAAGCAGCACTGTACATACCCTGAGTGGCTGTTGGAGGTAGTTTGAGGGTATTGTCTAACTTCTCCCAAAGGTAAGTTGGTCGAGGAATGCCTTCCTCTGAGCTACAGAGCAGGATGACATCGCTGCCAATATCCTGGGATCCTTGGATTTGGCAGTGTGGGGCAGAAGGGGGAACTATAATAGGAAGAGTAAGCAATAAAGTACACATTTTACTGTGAGCCAAGTGATGACGGAGGAGATATCAACATTCAGTACACTGGACCCTTAGATTACATTGTTTTGGGAACGTAGGAGACAGACAGCCTCACGTCTGAAACCAGAGGAGTCATGTACCCATTCACAAGTCTTAGGCACAGGTGCAGGCCTGCAACTTGGGTAAACAGGGGGAAAATATGTACTAAGGACCTTCACCCTTTGATTGTATTTTCAAGATATCTTAAGATCTTCCTTTCACTCTGCTTCATCTAAAGAAGAATTCTTAAGATCCATTGTGTCATCATGTTGCTTTTAAAAACATTGCTGAAAGAGGCCACATTTAGAGATTTGGCAGGGCAAGGGAAAAGCCACTTTTAGAGTTGGCAGGGTAAGGGAAAAGCAACCCTTACCCTGCCAACTATTCTCCAGCTAAGACCACCTTAACAAGGTCCTTCGTTCCTTTCCAAACAAAAACTGGACAGACCCACTTTATACCAAATTCTGCTTTATGGTGGGGAAAGTTAAACTAAGGTTCAAGTAAAAGCAAAGTTGATGATAATGCAGTGGACATTTCATGATCGTTAAGACAGGACATAAAAAATATGGAACAAAAATTACCAAAAAGAACACTAAAGGAAGAAGGTGGTGATATATAGTAACAAGAAAAAAATAATTATAAACTAAGCCCATAGCTTGAAGTTTCATACTGGGGAATGCAGACAGTAGTGTTTAAATCCAATTTATGATTTATTTGTAATGCTAATGACTTTTCAGTAAATATGTTCACCCTTTCTAAAATGAATAAATGAATGAAAAAAATGAATGCAGAGTATACAGAGGAATCAGAAATAAAGAGTAGGTAGGGGAAGAGAGAACAATAAAAGGGTATAGGTAGGAAGAGTAAAAATCCTAGAGAATCCTAACTACTGTGGTGGGGCAAATCAATCTTTGGCTGCCTTTGTCATTGCCACTGTGATGCCAGGAAGAGAAACCCGAAATAATTCTTTGGCGGTAGTGCTAATTATAAAATAAATTAAGGGCTTCTGTCTTCTTTAAAAAAAAAAATGATGCTGAGAAGTCTGGACAAACAAAAAAGAAGTAAGGTTGGATAATATGGAAAGCCAGTCACCTAACTTACAGGTATAAGTAACAGAATATTTAATTCCATTAGAACTCTGTACTCAGTACTCAGAGTATTTTAGGATCTATACAATCTTTAATATAATACAGTGAATATGATTCTGAGAACAGAAATCCCCAACTTGGTCATTACTTTTCTTATTCTGTTTGAAGGCTGGGAGAAAAAAGCACTAGGGGCTATAGCGTATTCTTAAAGAAGGAAAATGACAGGAATTCACAACACCTTTATTCTTAAATGACTCAACAATGAAGGAAAAAGAAAGGAGGGTGGAGTTTGACAAGGACTACAGCAGCAGGTTCTGAGACTTGAGCAGGATGGAGAATCAAGAACATCAATCTTCTCTAAGTACTTTTTCCATCTCCCCAGATGAACTGAGTTTAGCCACCTCTACCACAAATATTCATTTAGAAAGCAGTATTTCATATTATAGACAGAAGAATTGAAAAATAAAACATGTTTATGATGGATATAATTTAGTATGAGATAGTCTAACAACATGGTGCAATGGAAAGAGTGCTGGTTTGAGTAAGAAGAGCTAAATTTTAATATAAACTTTGCTGTTTATTTTCTACATATTCTGTGGGAAAAACCCTAAATCTATTGGTCTCAGTATTAAGGTGATAATGTGATTTATTCTTCAAATAAGGATACTTGTGGGAGGAAAAGGTATTACAATTACATCAGGACAACAGGTGCAAGCCAAGAACTGTGGTGAACCTACTCAGTGTTACATAGATAAGAAGTAATAGTATTATTCTCACACGTGCTAAAACTTCTGCTGTGCACTCAAGTAATTCTTGATTAAATTTGCTCTCAACAGTAAGTTCTGCCCTGTAGAAGCTTAAGAAAAGTGAGAGATCACTTCTGAGAGTATTTGATACCATCTTTCTTCACCTTCAGAAAATGTCATTAAAGAAAAGTTTTAGAGACCACCAGAAAGGAGTGGGGAGACTATCTGTAGGAAACACAGAGAAGCAGAGAAGAGGCAGAACTGAGAGAAGACAGAAAAAGGACATAAGAGGACTGAGGGGGTAGAAGGAAGGGCAGAGTAAGTATGCTTGACTAGATGCATAAGTAAAGCCCGAGCCGCCCAGGACTCTTTTGTCACTCACCTAACACCGTGAGACCGGTGACCCCAATGTTCCTGCCCCCTCTGTCTGGAAGGTTGTTGACCAGACACTGGTAGGTGCCTGTATCTGATAATTGAGTGTTATTAATGAAGATAGAGACATTGGTAGCTGGCATGGTGCCTGTAAATCCTACCCTACCATGGAACCGGGGGGCACCGTCAAACGTCTGTCCACCCTGATACAGGATGACCTGCAAAAGAAAGCAAAATAAATAAATTGGCCATTGTATCCTCTCTTAGACACCAAACAATAACTATATGGTGGACAGCACCAAACGTTAGAAAATTTTATTTCTAATATGAGAGTTATCACCAACTTTTTTTTAACTGTACTTGTTCATAGGTATCTTGGAGTTTTAAATTCTCACATACCAAATTAGAATAATATTTTTTCCTTACCTAACTCATCAGAACATAGAAAACGTCTTTGATGCTACCCACCCTACTATTAATTCATAAATATTTTTACCAGTTCAAAAAATTGATTCCAAAATAAAAATTTTAAAATATTAGCACTGCCATTCTCATGCTTACTAGTTCACACAATGATAGATTATAGGTGTAGACTGAATGTAAGTAAATGTCACAAAAGGGAAGAAGAGTTACAAGTCCATGATTGCTGTTCTTATGTCAGCCTCTTATTATCAAAGTTAGGTCTTCATGGAAGACTCAGAATGACTTAACAAACAGCCCTTTGGGCTGTGAATGAAGGACTCGGTTCTATTCAAGCTCTACCTGTAATGTGTTTAGTAACTCTAGACAAGTTCTTTCTTTGCTTCTTTAGCTCCATCCTTGCCTCCTAAAATAATAAGGTTGAATGATCTTGAAGACTGAGTCTAACTACAAAAATTCTATAAAGAAACAAAGGAAGCTTCTATTGAATTTCATATCAGAAAATTTAGCTTATAAAATATTCTGAAGTAATAATAAGCTTACTGAAGGAAGAAGGTAGTGATATATAGTAACAAGGAAAAAAAAATCCATTATCATTGTAAATAAACGTGTAACTGTTATCACAATTCATTAATTTCCTGAGCATTATATTCTGCAGTGAGTTCTACTAATTATGGGTCTTTTTCCTGTAATAGAAACAGCTTACTGGGGAGTAGCTTCCATTTTCATGTACATTCTTTCATGTACACATTCTATTAATAATTTATATGAGACTATTCACACTGGCTAACATGGCTAATCATGTTTTACTTTGAAATACTAGTGAAATTAACTTTTAAAAAATCAAGTAGTACAACCTAATATTACTTCCTCACTATTATCACTATCTTTTCAAAGTACACTCTCAACCATCTGTGTTGATGCCAGTCCCTTCTGGCTACAATTGCCTGTTAGCAATGTTTTTGATAAAATTCCAGGATCCTACATAAACTCTCAGAAGGATACTCTTAACATCTGTTACCTTTTTAAAAAGAGGATAGCCTCTTCTGATAGTTGACTGATAAGGCAGAGGAGTAGGCCTTAAAAGAGCAGAGGCATACTGGAAATGCCACTTTATTCTTGAAACCAAAGATGTACTCAGGATGTTTCCCTACCCAACTCCTCTGAAAATATTAACCTTTTAGAGGTAGCACAGGATGGAACAGAAGTACCTGTTCAGGTTGGTTGGCATTGGAGAGAGGAATGACCATCCAAATGACATTGAGGTTAATGAGGGCAGCGCTGGTAGTGAAAGTGCAGGGCAGAACTGCTGTCTGACCCCGGGCCACCTGGATACTCCCAGGGCTCTCTGACACTTCCAGGGATGCTGCAACACCTACAGAAGAAGGAACAGGAAGGTTATATGCTCACCTTTTCCCCACAGTCCAAACTCCTTCAGGAAGGTTTGTGTGTTTTATGTTATCACATTATTATTGATCATGGTTGAGTAGACTGACATGATAGTCATACTAAACAATGGCTGACCACTGAGTCAAAATAATAAAAACGGTTCACCCCTTTACCTGTTGGAAACTACAATAGAAAAATATTACAAGCCATTCATTTACTCTCTTTTGGAAGATGCTATCTGATATGTGGCCAGATTTAAATATGACACAGATGAAGTTAACTGATGGGGTTCAAGCAAAATTTGCAATGGTGATGGAAGATTAGAAATAAATGGAATTTTCAAAGTGTTGTTTCATTAGCACACTGCAAAATTAAATGCTTACTTATAAATCTAACAAAATACATACAGCACTCATACACGGAAATGTATACAATGCTCATATAAGAAATCAGTAAGACTAAACAAATTCAGAGATATATAACATTCATGAATCGGAAAAGTCAATCTTAAGATGCCAACTGTCCCTAAACTGATCTATAGATTCAGACGTAGCCCAATCAAAATCCCAGTAGTCTTTTCTGCAGATACTGACAAATTCTAAAACATACAGAAAGACAAAGGCATAGAATAGCCAAAAGAATACTGAAAAAGGAGAAAAAAGATGGAGAATTCACACTACCTAATTTTAAAACTTGCTATATAGCTGTAGTAGGACAGTATGGTACTAGCCTTTTAAGGACAGACATACAGATAAATGTCACAAGGTTGAGAGCACTGAAATAAATCTTTGTATTTATTGTCAAATGCTTCTCAATAAAGGTACAAGAAAATTATACGGGGCAAAAATAGTCTTTTCAACAAATGGTGCTGGGATAATTGGATAGTAATATGCCAAAAATTAAATATTCAGAATATAAAATCAACAGAAAATGATCATAGACCTAAATAAAAATCAACAGAAAATGTTCACAGGCCTAATCAACCAAAAATGTTCATAGATCTAAATAAAAGAGCCAGACTATGAAATGTCTGCAAGCAAACATAGAGAAAAATCTTAATGATCTTGGGTTAGTCAAAGAGATTTTAGATACGTAACCAAAACCATGAATCATAAAAGAAAACAATATATTGGACTTGGTTAAAATTTTTAAACTTTTATGCTTCAAAATACTTAAGAAAATAAAAAGTCAAGATTCAGACTGGGAGAAAATATTACAAATCATATATATGATAAAGGACTTATATCCAGAATATATAAAGAACTATTACAACTTGATAATTTAAAAGACAACCTAATTTTAAAATGAGCAAAAGATTTGCATTTAAGCATTTCAACAAAGGCTTAAAAGCACATGGAATGATACTCAATATCACTACTCAGTAGGAAAATATATATTAAAGCCACAATAAGACACCACTACACATCCACTGGAAAGGCTATAATCAAGACAAGTCCAAGTACTGACAAGGTTGTTGAGAAACTGCAATCTCATACGTTGCTACTGAGAATGTAAAATGGTGTAGCCACTTTGGAAAACTGTTTCTTAAAAAGTTAAACATAATCATAACATACAAATAGCAATTTCATTTACTAGCAATCTACTCAAGTAAAATGAAAATACACGTCCACACAAAGACTTGTCCATGAATGTTCATAGCGGCATTATTCATATCATGTCCTGAAAAGGAAATAATACAAATATCCATCAACTAGTGAATGGACAAACAAAATGTGATATATCCATACAACAGAATACTGTTCAGGAACAAAAAGCATCAAACTACTAATACATTTTACAACACGCACGAGCCTCCCAAAACACATTTCTCAAAGAAGCCAGATGCAAAACACTGCATAATATGATTCCACACATATGAAATGTCTAGAAAAGGCAAATCTATAGAGACAGAAAGTAAAACAGTACCACCCGGGGATACACAGGATGGCGTAGGGACTTGTGAATAGACTCAATGGGACTTTTTAGTGATGGAAAACTAAAACTAGATTCCTGTGATGGTTGTACAACTCTGCAAGTTTAGTAGAAGTCACTGAATTTTATACTTCAAAGGAATTAATTTTATGGAATATAAATTATATGTCAATAACATTTAAAATTCTAAAAGAGAAAAACTGATTCACCAGAGCCAACTCATGGGAAGTCAAAATAACTGTTATCTCTTCTGCAAAGAATGCCTCCTTCCTGGTACAATGGAACAGAATGGAAATAACAGGGGATCAAAATAGGCCATGGAGACCCTACAAAGAAGTTATTTTGATCATGAAAAATACATTAAGTCTTTGACAGTATCTCAAACTGTTTTACTTTGAAGTGATAGTATCTCTCCCATAAAAGTAACACAATAACATACTGTTACGATTACAATTAGTTTAAAAAATAAACACACCTAACACCTTCCTTCTATAGAACTTCATGTTCTTCACATACAGCCTGATGATATTCTCAGGAGTTAAATTGGCAGAATAAAATGTTTTACAAATTGTCTGTGATATAATATAAGGCACTTGATGACATCAGGAAAAGTTTCTAAAATAAATAACATTAGGGGAAGTCTCTAAATTTTTAAAAAGAAGTTGAAAGAACCTCAGGAATTAGCAGCAGAAAGGGAAGGTTATTTGATCATGGAGCAGGCAATGAATAGAATAAGCTATCTCATAAGGTAGAAGTGGGTTAGGGAATGTATTTGTTATAATGTTATGATAAATTTACAATAAGTGCTGATAGAAATGTTTTTAAGAATAAATGTAGAAGCCAGACTGGTGCCAGAACCTCCAGCACTGCATTCTTCAGGCAATACTCCAAGGAAGAGGTAAACGGAATATGATCCCACCTTAATCTGTCCAGGATTGTAAGTACCCTCCACTAGCAATTCACTAATTTCAAGCTTAACTCAAATAATGTTTGATATGAATTTTTTTAATGGCCAATATGAACTAAGAATGAAAGAGAAAGAGAAAGCAACTACAATAGGGTGAGCAGAGGACAACGAGCTGTGCAGGACAGGGCTGGGAGTCAGGGAAGCAGCAGGACTGCTGGCATAGAGCAAGCCTTCGGGGCAGCAGAAGCTGTGAAAGGCCAACTTCACTTACTTCACGTTTTCACATAAGGTCAACCCTAAAATCTCACATTCTGAAATAGCTGCAGAAGAAATATTGTAGATGAGCTGCTTCTAGACTTTGCAAAGGTGTAGGTTTGAAGCTGTACAGATCAGGTTTGACATGTGGTTCTTTCATCTACTTAGCTGCATGGCCCTAAACAAGGAACTTAATCTCTAAGTCAGTTGCTTCATCTGTAAAACAGAGCTAAATATTATCATCACATTATACAAGGTGTATGATGAGGACAGTACCAGATGCTGAGGATGACAACCACTACTACTGCTAGTTAACATTTAGCGCACACTGACAACACCAAGTCCACGTTAAGTTCTCTCTACATATAACATATTTTATATATATAATGTATATTATATACACACACACACATACACACACACAAACTCATTTAATCCTATAAGGTACTTACTGACATTATTTTCATTTTACAGAAGAATAGAAAAACAGAGAATTAAAAATACAGCTCAAGGTCACACAGTCATAAAGCTAGGAGGTGGTAAGGTCTAGATTCAAACCCAGGCAGTCTATAAGCTCACACATTTTACTACTACACACAACTCAACACACAGAAATCACTCCATATGTGTTTGTTATTACTATCACTACCATATTATATGATGACGAAAATTAAAACTAGAATGGACTTTTACCTAAAGCTATTAGAAACTCCTTCTACTTCCTGCTTCTAAATCTGCAAATGAGTTTCACTCTGCCTCACCCTCATCTCCCTCTCTCCTGACAGATTAGGAGTTTATCTAGGACCAACTCCATATGTGAGCTTTAAATACCATCTGCTTGGCCCCCTTAGTGACCTTATCATAGACTGCCTTCTTCTGTAACTTCAACCCCTTTCTCTGCACTGGAGACTTCCTGATAGCATTTAAACATCCTCAAGTATTTAAACTGAAAACAAAATTCTTAACTCCCTACACCCCACAGTCCTCACCAGGGAAGCCCTAGCTCTCTGATACTTCATGTTAACCTTTCTGGAAGCACTGTCTATACTCTCTCCACAGAATCTTTTCCTACTCCAAAGTTTTCAATCTACTTCTGCCCCAATCACTTCTTAAAAACAATTTTCCCTAGACTTCCCAGAGACTGCCTGTGGCTGTATAACACTTGTAATCATTCTTGGACTCTCGTAAACATCTGACAGAGATGACCCTTCCCTCCTCCTTGAAATACACCTTTCCCTTAGCTTCAGTGATGTTAATATAATTCACTTCTGGTTTTCTTCCTAACTCTCTGGACACTTGTCACTTTCTCTTGCTGTTTTACTCTTTTCCACATAGTTATTAAATGTTGGTATTTCTGAAAGTGTTTAATGTCTTATTCTAAACTATCTCCCCACAGAATTTCATTTACCATCACAAATTCAATTCTCATACAAATGCTAATGGCTTTCAAATTTATATCTCTAATCCAACCCTCTCCTCTTATATCTAATTGCCTCCTAGACTTCACCATGTGGCTACCTCAAAGACACCTCAAAAGTCAGCTTGTTCAAGATCAAACTATTCCTTTGCATGTCCACCTCCCAAATATATTCTGGCTCCTTCCTGACATTCCCTATAGTTGTGAATGGCTCAAACAGCACCAAGCTGGACAAGCCAGACATTTAGAAATCTTTAAGTCTACTCTTTTACCATCTCCCAAACCATGATGATCAAATCTGGTACATTTTACCGATTAAATTTCTCTTGACACCTGGAATCAGAGCCTTTGCTCTGTTCTCTGCCTTTCCTCTGTCAGGTTTGCTTTGTTCCAAACTTCAACTTCTTTACTTAGTGACCTACTTATAAACCCCAACATCTTTACTTAGTAACCTACTCATCCTTCACAATAGCTCAAGTGTTACCTTCTCACAAGAAAAGCCTTCCCTGACCTCTCAGTCTAGGTCAGGGTCTCACAAAGAAGTGTTAGAACACCATCAAGTTTTTAATGATAACCAAGCTGTGGTACACTGTAAGACTCACTCATTAGTGTGATTATTTAACAAATCCTCATCAGTATACTGTATGGTCTAAGAAAGCACACCATGAGAACTCAACAGATACATGTTGCTAAATTGATCTAATTCAATTCCTTCAATTTCCACGTGAAAAAAATCAGGGTCTAAAGAGACAGGTTTGCCTAAGGTCCTAACATTAGGATTCCATCTTCTGACTTCTTTTTTACTATACCAAACTCTTCCACAGATCATGTGTCAGAAAAAAAGTGATGAAGATATTGTGAAAGGACATTTCTTTACCAGTAGAACTGATACTGAGCAATAAAAAATTTATTTGTAAATACACTGCTCCGTTCTATCTAATGTAGACAGAAACATTTAACATTTATAAAAGCTATTATTCTCTTTTGTAACCAGAATTCTCTACAGGATTTTAAAAGAAAGCCATCCAAGACTCTTAAGACATGACATATCAGATACCAAAGAGAATTTTAAGACAAACTACCCTGAAGAATTTGCACAAGGAAGATGGCTGAAAAGTGGTTTATATAACTTTGAGGACTACAGAAAGGGAATAAATAAAGAGGCTTTGTGGAGAGAACTTTTAAGTTAGAGCTATGGTACACTATAAGACCCACTCACCCTATTTCTCTCCTGTAGGTCAAGGATGTCTGAGTATTCAACGGGTCAGAGGTGAACACACATGAAAGCTGGTGCCGAGTCATCTCAGACTCTAACAAGAGGGCTCGCTGATGGGACCTCAGTAGAGGACAGCTGAAGCCAGATATCTGGACTCCTAGAGGGTGTATCACTGGCAGTCAGGGAACCAAACATACAATTCTGTATATAAATGAAGATTTTCTTGTTTTGTTTCATTTTTTAAATTCAAAGTAATCAGAATAGTTGTGTGACCTGGTTTGTTCTCATCTAGGGAAAGAACTGACTCATGAATAAACTTAAAGGTCTGCAGAAGACAAAATTAAGTTGTTCTGTGATTGTGTCTCATGGTTCCTCTTTAACATATTGATAGAACTATGTGTAACAAAAAGGTTCTTAGTGTAAGAAGGACGGAAATGTGTGTTGTTGTTGTTGTTTTTGCATTTTTGATGCTTAATTTTTTTCTATCCTACTTAAAAAAAAAAAAACCCTATTTCCTTTTAAAGTATACTCCCATGTTTGAAATTCTAGGCAAGAATTTAAATTTGAATGCTAAATATTAGATTAAAAATTCACTTAGGCCAGGTGCAGTGGCTCACGCCTGTAATCCCAGAACTTTGGAAGGCCGAGGCAGGCAGATAACTTGAGGTCAGGAATTCAAGACCAGCCTGGCCAACACAGTGAAACCCTATCTCTACCAAAGATACAAAAATCAGCCGGGCGTGGTGGCGGCCACTTGTAGTCCCAGCTACTAGGGAGGCTGAGACAGGAGAATTGCTTTAACCTGGGAGGTGGAGGTTGCAGTGAGCGGAGATTGTGCCACTGCACTCCAACCTGGGCGACAGAGTGAGATTCCATCTCAAAAAAAAAGAAAAGAAAAAACTACTTAAAACATCTTACAGTTTGCAATGTTTACATGTAAAATGCATAATTTAAGAGTCAAATTGACAGCATTTTGCACTTGAATCTTCTTTGTACTTGCACCCCCAAAAAAATTAAGTCAACTCATGAATTCTGAATGACTCTCAGCAATTACATAAAAAAGACATAAAGTACATGGTCATATGTCCTCTGAGGAGTTAGCCATAAATACAGTTATCTATAATCTTTCTTTAGTCTCCTGTTTTCTAAGATTTAAAGCAGAAAGGCATTCACATTATCTCAAACCTCTTGGTACAAGTTAGAGGAAATGAAGCTGGCAACAAAGAATCCTTAAAAATCCTAGGAGGTACCATCCATACTACACAGCCAAGAGAACAGACAAAGGACATTTCACAGTAATCTGCCTACTGCTGGACTCAAATGGCATGAAATCTCCCCTGCAAACGCATCAGAGATAGAACATCGGAAGTTCACAACCAAGCAATCCAATGGAGATTTCACAATAGTGTTTTCTGATGTCTATGGAGCAATTACTCATGTTTCAGAATCAGCCCAACTGCCAGAACACCCTCTGGGAATATAATCAGCAAAGCATCAAAAAGACCTTACGGGCACTTATGTTACCCTTCTGCCTAAAATTTTAATATCAGCGGTCACAAAATGCTTATTGGTTTATATCATCCCATATGATCTCACAACTATTTCTTACATATAAGACATGTAATACAAATTTATTTAACCTATCAAATTAAGTTTTATGGTTTATCAGACTGAAATGAATTCAAAAAGTAAAATTCCTACATTATGCTACTTGTTTTCTAAAGGAAACTAAGGAATATCACAATTTGCTGGTATTGTAGTAATTTTTTTTCTTTTTAGACGAAGTCTTACTCTGTCACCCAGGCTGGAGTGCAGTGGTGCAATCTTGGCTCACTGCAACCTCCACCTCCTGAGTTCAAGAGATTCTCCTGCCTCAGCCTCCAGAGTAGCTGGAATTACAGGCACACACCACCACACCCTGCTAATTTTTGTATTTTTTTAGTACAGATGGGGTTTCACCATGTTGGCCAGTATCAAACTCCTGACCTCATGATCTGCCCATCTCAGCCTCCCAAAGTGCTGGGATTATAGGCATGAGCCACCATATCCAGCCTGTAGTAACTTGTTAAACAAATCACTCTCCCTTCATATTTTAACCAAATCTTAGATGAAATAACCTACCTTTACACTTAATCATATAATCTTTTTACAAACTGCCATCTCAACTGAAAAAAAAAGTTTGTGTTAGCTGAAATTCAATTATATTTTGGCCATTTACTCAGTGCTAAGTGAAATGAAGAGTAATATCTGACTAATTTATCAACATAGATGGCTCTATTACATATTGGTCATCTACATTAATCAATTTACAGGATTACTTCCAAATTTCTACATCATTTTATGCCATATCACACAATATATTTTATGGTTAGTATATGATGGCAAGCTACCATAAAATTATATGTCTTCATTTTCTGGCTGAAGCATTAAACATTCATTACATAGTCTATGTAATATGTAATAGTCTGGCTGGAATATGTAATTGTATTCTATTTCTATGGTACTGCAGTTTCCCTTTAGACATAATTTCAGTGCTTTCTCATTGACTTCTGCCTTTCAACCACAAACATTCCTCAGGGACCATCCCAAGGGCAAACAGCATGCCTTATACTGAACTAATGTACACTCTAAATTATCTCTTTTCAATAGATCTCTCTCTCTACATATATATACGTGTGTGTGTCTATATGTATATATGTGTGTACGTATGTACATATGTATATATGTGTATATACATATGTGTGTATACATGCTTGACTCCTACATGCCACGGCATATACATTACGGGGGTGGCATTAACTTAGCAATATCTCCTAAAACTTGGTGTAAACTTTATCAGAATTTTCTTCAGCAAGTTTCCTATTATCACTTCCTCCTGATTTCTGTCTGGCTATCAGCTTATGTATTCTATTCCATCTGAGAATCCCGTTGCGGAGCAGGGTAGGGGGCAGTTAGTAACACCAGGCTTGCATTTCTCATGGCAATTGATTAGTGCTGCCCCTTTAGACAAAGCACGAGGTTTCCACATTGGGAGCAGGGTAGGGGGCAGTTAGTAACACCAGGCTTGCATTTCTCATGGCAATTGATTAGTGCTGCCCCTTTAGACAAAGCACGAGGTTTCCACATTGTCAGAATCCCCACCCACTTCCTGTTATTCCACAATATAACCCACTTTACTCAGTCATGTTACCTCCATGACTCCTATGGGTATATTTATGTTTGTAACCCCTTATTTAAAACTAAGCAAGTAATGTGATTATAATTAGCTATAAAGAACCAAGGCACAAAAGCAGAACCAGGTTTTGCAGTGTGATGATGGATATGATACTATGGTTGCTACTACACTCAAAACTGACTTCAGAAAAAGGAGAAAGAAGCAATTCCTTAAACCTCAGTCACTATGGTTTATGACACAGGATCTTATTCACATCCTGGCTACAAGTAATACTACCAGGAATCAGCATTTGACTAAGGAGAGGCTGGACAGCTAATTATGAGGTAACTATTATTATATAATACAGCTTGGGAAAGCAAAAAGTTTGGAAAAGTAGTAGCATGTGAAGATAGAAGAGTCAGATAACTAAAACAGGCATAAAGAGGGATACTACATAATGATAAAAGGGCAGGCTGATTCATCAAGAACTTAAAAGTCCTGCGCATGCACCAAACAGCAGAACTTGAAAGTGCATGAAACAAACACTGACAGAACTAAAAGGAAAAAAAGTGGAAAAGATGCAATTATGGTTGGTGATTGCAACACGTCTTCATCCTCAATTCATAGAACAGATAAACAGTAAAAACACAGAAGACCAGAACAATGAACTTAATATAAATGAAAACTTTAGAACCTTCTACCTAACATCATAGAATATACATTATTTTAAAGTAGACATGGAACATGCACCAAGGCAGAACATATTCTGGACTATAAAATGAACTTTAAAACTTTTTAAATAATTAAAGTTATACAAAGAACATGAGTTAAACTAAACTCAATTAACAGGAAGAAATCTAGAAAATCATCACGTATTTTTTTAAAAATCACTTCTGGACGAGCACAGTGGCTCATGCCTATAATCCCAGAACTTTGGGAGGTCGAGGCGGGTGGATCATCTGAGGTCAGAAGTTCAAGACCAGCCTGGCCAACATAATGAAACCCCATCTCTACTAAAAATACAAAAATTAGCCAGGTGTGGTGGCATGGACCTGTAGTCTCAGCTACTCGGGAGGCTGAGGCAGGAGAATTGCTTGAACCCCGGAGGCGGAGGTTGCAGTGAGCAAAGATCGCACCACTGTACTCCAGCCTGGCTGACAGAGAGAGACTCTTGTCTCAAAAAAAAAAAAAAAAAAAAATCACTTCTAAATAATTTACAGGTCAAAGAAGAAATCACAAGGAAGATTAGAAAATATTTTTAATTATGTGAATATGAAAACACAACATATCAAAATTTATGGGGAAGCAACCAAAGCATTACTTAGAGAAAAGTAATAATAGAATCTGAATGTGCATATTAGAAAAGAAGAAAGGTTTATAATCAATGACCTAAGTTTCCACTTTAAGAAACTAAGAAAAGTAATATAAATTAAATCAAATGCAGGTATACAGAAGCAAAGTATCAATATAAAGTAGAATTCAATAACAACGAACACACACACAAAAAGGCTAATTCAATAAAATCAAAATTTAGTTCTCTGAAGTCAATAAAATGTATAAATCTCTAACCAGACTGACCAAGAATAAAGAGAAAACACACAAATTATCAATATCAGATATGAAAGAGGGGACATAATTACAGATCCTACAGATATTAAAAGAAGAACAAAGAGATATTATCAGTACCAATAACTCAGACAGCTAACATACTTAATGGTAAAATATTTTCCTCCTATGATAAGGAACAAGGTGAGGATGTCTGCTCTTGATACTTCAACACGGAAATCATAGCCACTGCAATAAGGCAAGAATAAGAATTAAAAGACATATAAATTGAAAATTTAACAGTAAAATTGTATTTATTTTGCAGGTAACACAAATATCTACATTAAAAATTCTTACAAGTCTACAAAACTACAACTAATTCTAATAAATGAGTTTAGCAAGGTTTCAGAAATCAAGGTCAATATACAAATATCAACTCTTTTTCTATATAGTAGCAATGAATATTTGGAAATTAAAATCTAAAATGATGCCACTTATAATAGCATCCAAAACATGAAATATTTAGGGATAACTCTAAGAAAGGATCTGTAAGATCTGTGCAATGAAAATTACAAAATTTTCCTGAGAGAAATTTAAAGACTTTACTGCATGGAGAGACAAACTGTGACCATTAGTCAAAAGACTCAATACTGTTAAGAGGTCAAGTCAACCAAAATTTATCTTTAGATTTAATAGAATCCAAATCAAATTTTCAGTAAGCTGTTTTGTATAAATAGCCAAATGACTTCTGAAATGTATGTACAAAAGTGAATATTAGAATAGGCAAATTTGCAAAAAGAAAGTAAGTTATAAAGAAATATAGATAAAGTAGCACTGCCATAAGGACATACAGAGAGTCCAGAAATAGATTCATACATAAATGGGCAATTTATTTCCAAAAAAAGGTGGCAAAGTCATTCGGTGGGAAAAGATTTCTCTTTGTGCAAAACAGTACTTTGGGGAAAAATAATCTCCATGTGAAAAAAAAAAAAAAAGGAAGGAACTCTAACTTTATCTAATACTTTATATAAAAATTAACTCAAAATAGATTTAAAATTTTAAAAGTATCAATAAAAACCATAAAATTTCTGGGAAAAAAACACAGAAGACATTCTTTATAACTTTAGGTTAGAAAAAGCCTTCTGGGCAACAGAGGCTGGAGAGGATGTGGAGAAACAGGAACACTCTTACACAGTTGGTGGGAGTGTATATTAGTTCAACCACTGTGGAAGACAGTGTGGCGATTTCTCAAGGATCTAGAAATAGAAATTCCATTTGACCCAGCAATCCCATTACTGGGTATATACCCAAAGAACTATAAATCATTCTACTATAAAGACACATGCACACGTATGTTTACTGCAGCCCTGTTTACAATAGCAAAGACCTGGAACCAACCCAAATGCCCATCAATGATAGACTGGACAAAGAAAATGTGGCACATATACACGATGGAATACTACACAGCCATAAAAAATGATGAGTTCATGTCCTTTGTAGGGACTTGGATGAATCTGGAAATCATCATTTTCAGTAAACTGACACAAGACCAGAAAAACAAACATCGCATGTTCTCACCCATAGGCGGGTGTTGAACAATGACAACACATGGACTCAGGGAGAGGAGCATCACACACTGGGGACAGTTGGCAGGGGGGCTAGGGAGGGACAGCGGAGGGTGGGAAGGGTGAGGAGGGATAACATGGGGAGAAATGCCAGATATAGTATGCATCTATGCAACAAATCTGCATGACCTGCACATGTACCCCAGAACCTAAAGTAAAATAAGAAATAAAAAAATAAAATAAAAATAAAAATAAAAGAAAGAAAAAGCCTTCTGGAATAGAATACAAAATGCACTAACCATTTAAAAATTGATAAATTAATACCTCATCAAAATTAACAGTTTCTTGTCTTCAAAAGCCACTATTAAAAAAATAAAAAATACAAGCCATAGTTTGGGAGAAAATATTTTCAAAACACATGTTCTTATATTTATAATACATAAAAACTCTTAAAAATCAAGAAAACAAGCAGCCTAGTTTTTTAAATGCACAGAAGATGTGAACAGACACTTCACTACAGAAAGCACACAAATGAGTAATAATATCCTGAGAAGACACTCCATTTCATTAGTCAACAGGGAACCTAAAATCATGCTGAGATAGTACAGAATATCAACTAGAATAAATTATATTAACATGACAATGCTAAGTGTTGATGAGAATCTAGAACAACTCTAACTCTCATACATTTCTGGAGGAAATGAAAGGTAGTATGGTCATTTGGAAACATTTTCAGTTTCTTACAAAATTAAATGTACACTTAACTATACAAGCTAGCAATTCCAATTCTAGATACTTATGCAAGACAAGATACAGATCCATAGTAAGATCTATATGCAAATGTTCACTGCATCTTTATTTATAATAGCCAAAATACCAGACACAACTCAAATGCCCATCAACTTGCAAATGGATAAAACAATTGTGACAGAGCCATTTAATGAAATATTACTTATGAACATAAAAACCCCACAAAATTCTGATATATGCAAAATGACTAAATATTAAAGGTATTGTGCTAAGTGAAATAATCCAGAAACAAATGGCTAAATACTGCATGCATCTATTTTAAAAAAAAATCTATGGTGGAGGCAAAACTGTACAGGCGGAAAACAAAGCAGCAGTTGCCAGATGCTGGGACTGGGACTGAGGGTTACAGTGGGGCAGAGAATACTACAAAGGGGTATAAGAGAACTCCTTGGAGCGATAGAAATATTGTACGTCATGGTTATGGTAGTGAACACAAGATGAAACATTTGTCAAAACACAGCAAATTATCTACCTAAAAAGAGGAATTTTATTGTATGTAAATTATATAAATCTGATTTTTTAATTTTTTTTTGTTTTGTTTTAGAAAAAGGTGCATTGGGAAGAATCATGGATGCTTTGAGAAATACAATAAGAGCTAATCTTCCAGGAAAACAGTCAAAACTATACTATAAAACTGGTTTGATAAGAAAATTGCTGCAAGTGTCCCTGTCACCAAACCCTAAATGCCAGAACTTTACTGCAACTATGAATGATGTCCCAGTGCTGTATCAGGCACTTAACACTACAACACTATCATCCTGCAAAGCGATTACTCTTATGCTGCTATCTATGCTGGCAATAGAAGTTCAACATAAAGCTTGTTCTGTCATGTTTCTTCTTTCAAGTTTCTTCTTTCTTTTTTTTTATTGTACATAGAAGGGGTACATGTGCAGATCATGCAGGTTTGTTGCACAGGTACTTACATGGCAAGGTGGTTGGCTGCCTCCATCCCCCATCACCTATATTCAGCATTTCTCCCCATGTTATCCCTCCCCAACCTCCCCACCCCCTGCTATCCCTCCCCTAGCTCCACCAAGAGACCCCAGTGTGTGATGCTCCCCTTCTTGTGACCATGTGTTCTCATTGTTCAATACCCACCTATGAGTGAGAACATGCAGTGTTTGATTTTCTGCTCTTGTATCAGTTTGCTGAGAATGATGATTTCCAGATTCATCCATGTCCCTACAAAGGACATGAACTCATCATTTTTGATGTCTGCATAGTATTCCATGGTATACTATGGAATAGTATGTGCCACATTTTCCTTGTCCAGTCTATCATCGATGAGCATTTGGGTTGGTTCCAGGTCTTTACTATTGTAAACAGTGCCACAAGGAACATACGCATGCATGTGTCTTTATAATAGAATGATTTAGAATCCTTTGGGTATACACCCAGTAATGAGATTGCTGGGTCAAATGGAATTTCTATTTCTAGATCCTTGAGAAATCGCCACACTGTCTTCCACAATGGTTGAACTAATTTACATTCCCACCAACGGTGTAAAAGTGTTCCTATTTCTCCACATCCTCTCCAGCATCTGTTGTCTCCAGATTTTTTAATGATCACCACTCTAACATTGAGATGGTATCTCAATGTGGTTTTGATGTGCATTTCTCTAATGACCAGTGATGATGAGCATTTCTTCATTGTTTGTTGGCCTCATATGTTTTCTTTTGAAAAGTGTCTGTTCATCTCCTTTGCCCACTTTTTGATGGGATTGTTTGTTTTTTTCTTGTAAATCTGTTTTAGTTCTTTGCAGATTCTGGATATTAGCCCTCTGTCACATGGGTAGATTGCAAATATTTTTTCCCATTCTGTTGGTTGCCAGTTCATTCTAATGATTGTTTATTTTGCTGTACAGAAGCTCTGGAGTTTAATTAGATCCCATTTGTCTATTTTGGCTTAGGTTGCCAAAGTGTTTGATGTTTTAGTCATGAAGTCCTTGCCTATGCCCATGTCCTGAATAGTTATGCCTAGGTTTTCTTCTAGGGTTTTTATGGTGTTAGGTCTTATGTTTAAGTCTTTAATCCATCTGGAGTTAATTTTAGTGTAAGGTATCAGGTAGGGGTCCAGTTTCTGCTTTCTGCACATGGATGGCCAGTTATCCCAACACCATTTATTAAACAGGGACTCCTTTCCCCACTGCTAGTTTTTGTCAGGTTTGTCAAAGATCAGATGGTTGAGATGTGTGGCGTTGCCTCTGAGGTCTCTGTTCTGTTCCATTGGTCTATATCTCTGTTTTGGTACCAGTACCATGCTGTTTTGATTATTGTAGCCTTGTAGTATAGTTTGAAGTCAGGTAGTGTGATGCCTCCAGCTTTGTTCTTTTTGCTTAGGATTGTCTTGGCTATGCAGGTTCTCTTTTGGTTCCAATAAGAAGTTTAAGGTGGTTTTTTTCCAGTTCTGTGAAGAGGGTCATAGGTAGCTTGATGGCAATAGCGCTGAATCTATAAATTACTTTAAATGTTTAAGGTGGTTTTTTTTCCAGTTCTGTGAAGAGGGTCATAGGTAGCTTGATGGGGATAGCGCTGAATCTATAAATTACAAGTTTAAGGTTGTTTTTTTCCAGTTCTGTAAAGAGGGTCATAGGTAGCTTGATGGGGATAGTGCTGAATCTATAAATTACTTTGGGCAGTATGGCTATTTTCACAATATTGATTCTTCCTAACCATAAGCATGGAATGTTTCTCCATCTGTTTGTGTCCTCTCTTATTTCCTTGAGCAGTGGTTTGTAGTTCTCCTTCAAGAGGTCCTTTATATCCTTTGTTGTATTCCTAGGTATTTTATTCTCTTTGTAGCAATTGTGAATGGGAGTTGGCTCTTGATTTGGCTGTTAGTCTGTTATTGGTGTATAGAAATGCTTGTGATTTCTACAAACAACTCTATGCACATAAACCAGTAAACCTGGAAGAAATGGATACATTCCTGGACATTTGCACCCTCCCAAGACTAAACCAGGAAGAAGTTGAAACCCTGAATAGACCAATAACAAGGGCTGAAGTCAAGGCAGCAACTAATAGCCTACCAACCAAAGAAGTCCAGCTCCAGATGGGTTCACAGCCAAATTCTACCAGACGTACAAAGAGGAGCTGGTACCACTCCTTCTGAAACTATTCCAAACAAATACAAAAAGAGGGAATCCTTCCCAAATCATTTTATAAGACCAACATCATCATGATACCAAAACCCAGCAGAGACTCAACAATAAAAGAAAACTTCAGGCCAATATCCATGATGAACATAGATGCAAAAATCTTCAATAAAATACTGGCAAACCAATTGCAACAGCACATCAAAAAGCTTATCCATCACGATCAAGTAGGAAGCATCTGGGGATGCAAGGCTGGTTCAACATATGCAAGTCTATAAATGTAATTCACCACATAAACAGAACCAAATCCAAAAACCACATGATTATCTCATAGATGCAGAGAAGGCCTTTGACAATATTCAACAGCCCTTCATGCTAAAAACTCTCAATAAAGTAGGTACTGACGGAACATACCTCAAAATAATAAAAGCTATTTATGACAAACCCAAAGCCAGTATCATACTGAATGGGCAAAAATTGGAAGCATTCTCTTTGATATCTGGCACTAGGCAAGGATGCCCTCTCTCACCACTCCTATTCAATATAGTATTGGAAGTTCTATCCAGTGCTATCATGCAAGAAAAAGAAATAAAGGGTATTCAATTAGGAAAGGAGGAAGTCAAACTGTCTCTATTTGCAGACAACATGGTTGTATATTTAGAAGACCCCATCGTCTCAGCCCAAAATCTCCTTAAACTGATAAGCAACTTCAGCAAGGTATCAGGATACAAAATCAATGTGCAAGTTTCTTCTTTCAAGTCAGGGCCAGCGACTCGCTACATGAATCTGACTAAAGGGCCGCAGTTCAAGATACACAAGAGGCCAGAAATTTAAGTTCTCATTTCTAACACTGGGGAGGCAGACTCATAATGTGGGAATTCCTCCAAATAGAAATACTATGCAAAATATGATAGCCTGCCATGAATACAACTATGCTGACTATAGCAAGCAATAAATGAAAACATTAAAAAGTATGTCTTTCTCCTTTCTGTCTCCTACCTTTTCTAAGCCTATCTTTGTCAAGCCCTCTGTGTATTCCTTTATCTTGTGGGCTTTGCAGAGTGGAAACTTGACACTACTGAGACCAACAGGCTTCCTGTCTTTTGTGAAGCCTGTGCTTACTGAGGACACTACACTGGGCCAGAGGAGGTGGGAGGGGCTGCCTTTGAGCCTGATAAAGGAGGAAAAAAAGACTACTGGGAGGGGAATGGAACTTGGCAAACTTCCTTGACAAGAGGAGCTCCATGCTCTACTTTGCTCAGAGGACAAAGGAAATAAAGTGCCTCAAAGAGGATGGCTGTCCTGGATACTGGGGCTCTGTCATCACAACATTCCATGTGTCCTACAAGGCACAGAAGCTGCAGAGCAACAAGACTTCAAAGGATCCTGTAGGCTTCAACAAGGGGCTTGAACAAAAAGCAGTTACTCCACAGAAGACCAGAGGGGTCCTCCCAGCATTCTGGCTCTATGAGAGAGACTGTAGCATATAGAAGGTAGTCTCAATAATTGATAATTATCACACTGATTTTCTTTTTTAAAACAGGGTCTTACTGGACAAGGAAAATGTGACACATATACACCATGGAATACTAGGCAGCCATAAAAAACAATGAGTTCCTGTCCTTTGTAGGGACATGGATGAATCTAGAAGCCATCATTCTCAGCAAACTGACACAAGAACAGAAAATCAAACATCGCATGTTCTCACTCATAGGCGGGTGTTGAACAATGAGAACACATGGACACAGGGAGGGAAGCATCACACACTGGGGTCTGTTGTGGGGGGCTAGGGGAGAGACGGTGGGTGGTAGGGAGTTAGGGAGGGATAACATGGGGAAAAATGCCAGATATAGGTGACAGGGGGATAGAGGCAGCAAACCACATTGCCATGTATGTACCTATGCAACAATCCTGCATGTTCTGCACATGTACCCCAGAACCTAAAGTGCAATAATATACATACATACACACACACACATACACACACACACACACACACACACACACACACACACACAGTGTCAGATTTGAATTCAACTTGATATTTTTAAAAAACAGGTGGACATTTCTTACAAAACTTTGTGGAGCCTAGAAATGATAAAGTTTAAAAATAAATCTTAATTCCCCAAGCATTAGATAAAGACTTAAAAAAATCTCTGTGCTTTCAAATTTCAAAAATCATAGTTTAAAGACAAGGCAGGGAATGGACAGAGAAAACTGACAGGATCTAGGGGCTAGTTTTTCACTATTTCAGGATTGTCTTTTATTACAATGATAACCCTCTAGCCAAATCTGAACTTACATGTGACCGGCCTTCTTCAGGGAAAATAAAATAAAAATTCCTTGCTGCTTAGCTTTCTAAAGGACTTGTAAAAATTTATGCTTTTAACTTGGATAATGCATAGGGTGAGAAAAATGTATTTTTCTTTCCTGTATACAGAGCACTTTATATTTTGGTAGGCCTTTCTGACATTGTGATGCTATAGCTGCATGTCCTTATCAGTCTGGTTACTACATTGAGATTTATATTGGGAAATGCTATCTAGAGTTTCCAGATGGCAAAAGGCCAGAAAAAGGGCCTTTGCTGTTGAATACAAGCATGTACTCTCAACTTCACCACTTGGTTGAATATAGCTCTACTTGGCTATAACGAGCAAGCTTCATTTGTTTAATGAAGCATTCATATGACAAAAGTGGCTAAATCAACAAGTAGAGTTATTTATGAACAAATAAAGCCATCTGAAACCATCAGGAAGGATGTTACATTCTGAAACCAATTAAATTCTTTTTAAAAATGGCTCAATCGAAATATTTTATTCTTGTTCACAGTAACACTGCTTCTTTCCAAATTAAACACTATTTTAAAAATTGTTCTTGATTTTTAGATATGTTTGTGTTAGTATTAACTTTTAATTAGTTTAAAGCATTCTTCAGTCTTTAACACGCAAATACTTTAAATGTGGAAGTAGAGTGTTTGGTCATCCTTTTAGAAGTTCTCTTGAAGTCTAGGAATATAGATAGAGGTAATATGGCATCATCATTAGGTTCTGACACAATGCATCTAAGATTACTTTCCATGACCTTCAAGGCTCTACTTAATCTGACCTTTGCCTATCTTTCCAGCGAGTCTCATAGTACTTTCTTCCACTGTGGACTTTTCTCAGGTCCAGCAACACACTGTGCTCTCCCATCTCAAGATTTGTATGGTCTATTGTCTTAGCTTGAAAAACACACACACACACACACACACACACACACACACAATTCCTCTAATGTCTACCCATCCTTCAGATTTCAAAATTCTGCTGACCTCCAGAACAGACTACCTTTCCCTATCCTTCCTTGATACAGTCCTGACACTTCAAATTATCTTAATAGAGGCCTTTCTCAATTTGATTCTAAGTAGAACCTATATGCTCAGGTCTCAGCACACAAAGACCATAATACAGTAAATGTTCAATATATTTGATGCTCAATGTTATTTGATGCTATTCATCAAGAATTATGTGCCGAGTATTGTTTTAAGCAATTTATATAAAGCTTAATAACAAGACTTGGTGGTGACATGATTATTAATCATATTTACAGATGAGGAAACTGAGACCCAGAGATGGAGCTGGGATTCAAAACAATGCCTAGTGTGACTCCAAAGGCTTTCCTAAATCCTGCCCCTTACAGCCTCCAAGTAATGCTGAAAAGGGCACAGGACTTAGAATCCAGGTACAGCTACTGACCAATTAATTGTGTAGCCTGGGTCATGTTACTTAAACTTGTTGAGCCTTAGTTTTTGTTTTTGTTTTGTTTGGTTTTGAGACAGAGTCTCCCTCTGTTGCCAGGCTGGAGTACAGTGGTGCAATCTCAACTCACTGCAACCTCCACCTCCTGCATTCAAGCGATTCTCCTGCCTCAGTCTCCCAAGTGGCTGGGACTACAGGTGTGCACCACCATGTCCAGCTATTTTTTTTTTGTATTTTTAGTAGAGATGGGGTTTCACCATGTTGACCAAGATGGTCTCGATCTCTTGACCTCGTGATCTGCCTGCCTTGGCCTCCCAAAGTGCTGGAATTACAGGCATGAGCCACTGCGCCTGGCTTGAGCCTTAGTTTTTTGGCATCTTTAAGAAAAGGCATAAAAATATCTGCCTCACAAGATCACTTTGAAGAAATACATATTAAAGTGCCTTGCACAAAGGAGGTTTCTAATAATTAGCAACTGAATTTGATCTCAAAATATAACGTAATGTACAGGGAAAAAAACAGAAAACAGAGGAAAGAAAATAGCACATATTCACAGACTCATATAATCATCCCAGTAGCATGAAACTTCTCAAGAAAATTGTGATCATACTCTTATTTTGACACAGACCCACAACTGTGATTATTAAAAGTACTACAAAGTTACTCTTCAGCATATATCGGAAGAAGCTTCTTTTGGCATATGAGTTATTACATATCTATGCTTTCCACCCTGCCACCTCAGAGGTAAAAAGTCAAAAAACTTCCCATGATGAAGCAGTGGTGAAATTCAAAAGTGAAATGTAAAGTAGGAAAGAAATATTAGAAAAACAAAAATTGGTAGGAAATGAAAAGATAAAACTAAATGAAACCACAGAGTGCAGGAAGAATAAGCAAGGCAAGAATAGAGGAAGATAATGGGGATAGAAGGCACTGTATTGTTGACAGCATCTGATCTAGAGATTAGTGTTATTTCTAAGCAGATTAACCACATCCCAACTGTTCCACATCAGGTCCCTTCTCTAAGCTTTTCTTACCTCATATCAGCAAATTAAAAATAAATAAAATTTTAAACACACAAGTGAAATTAAAGGAAAAAACTACCCACACAAACCAGAAATGTCCCAGGTTGACAATTCATCCTAATATGCTTATCGTCTCCTTCCGTTCCGTGCCTAGACTAAAATGATGAAAGTGATAAACCTTAAAAGAAGCAAACAAGAAGAGAATTAGCTCCTCTGTGTAATTTTTTAAATATAGCATCAAACCATCTACCCGTCAGCAACAGGCACTGCAGTATTTAAGATCATCACATGAGGGTAGAGGGCGTAAAAAAGGATGGTGTGGTGGGAGATTGTTATTTCTGTCCCAGATACAGAGAAGAACTTTTAACCTTATTGTGCTTTTCCTTATCATAACCTTCTCCATAGCAACCATAGAACTGCAGTAGCAAGAAATAGATGGGAAAACAAAAAATATACGGACATTATTAACCATTGGCTACACACACACACACACACACACACACACACACACACACACCTTGAAAAACTGCTGAATTCAGTAATGATTTTTTTTTAAATCACGTAACTTCCCCTGAAATTTCATATTGCTATGGAAGACCAATCACTAAAAAACTAGGCTAGCATAGTATTATTGTAATTTTTCTATAGCTTGTATATTTGCAACATATTTATAGCACTTTACAATAGATTTCATCTCTAAAATGAGCCTATTTTGCTAAAAAAGAATAAGAAGAAGGAGGAAGGAGGAGGAGGAAGGGAAGGAGGAGGACGGGAGAGAGGAAGGGAGGAAACAAAGGAACGAAGGAAATGGAAGGAAGGAAGGAAGGAATCTTTTGAGGTCCAACAGATTTTTCAATGTTTAGTCTAGAAGAAGGGGCTTTTACCTCACTTACTACTGAATAACTAAGACCGATACAGCAGTCATGTTATAGGATTATAACTTTTGTCCAAAGTATGTCCTATTGCTGGTGAAAAGCACTTGTTATCCTAATTAGTCATTCTCCTGAGTTTAAAACTAGAACACCTAGAAAGGGTCACCACCAACAAGCATTTTTATGACAGGTAAAAACAATAAAAGAGTACAGTCACTCTTTGGGCACAACTCTCCCTAGTCTGTTATCACTGGTCCTTTATTTTGGCTTAATGATTTTAACTACTTTACAAATGCACATAAAATATAAGATTCCTGCATCAAGAAGTTCTGCCACAAGATGAGTATAAGGGAGCATAATTTCCTCAGGAAAATCACAGCACCCTCGCAGCATCGCTTAACACTAAAGAAAACAATCTCCAAGGGTTGAGATGGCAATGACAACATTAGAAGAATGTGTTTCCTTGGATACCTAATATTTTGAGGGACAGACTATTATACATCTTCTCATTGTTTTCATTCCTAACCTCTGGGTGCCTAGGGACCATCTTAGAAGGTGCTAACCATCTGTTAGAAGCCTACACTAGGGCATCCCCATAGGGGATTTTGAGATGTTCACTGCTAACTTACTTATATATTTTGGCAACCCAGATTTCTCACTAAATGATGAAGTCTTATTACTGGTTCAGCTGAATATACTTAATTCTTTTCAGAAATGGTCAGGGAACTGAGGCCTGGTCACAGTTGTGTATGTGGTGGTTTGAGAGAGGGGGAAGGAGGAAGGAAGAGGCAGCAATGGCTAGAGGCCAAGGGTCTGGGATCACACACTCATTCTCCTGCTTCAGCCACCTGTTTATGTGGGCCCAGGTCAATCCAATTTTACACTTACGCAGGCCAGGCACTGGTAATGGAGTGGCAAATCTGAGATGCAGTTCTTGCCCTCATGGAACTTATAATCTAATGGAAATATAGATCTTAACTGAGTAAATACATGGTAAAAGATGTCATGCAGAAGATAAGCACTTTTACTTCTCTTTTCTTCAGATGAGGTACTTTTGAATGTGAAATTTGGTTATAATTTGAGGGGCATTCGCTAATCAGTATGGCTACTAGAACCATTGGCCTGTTAACAAACTACTGAGTCCTCAGGTCCCAGGAAAAATCACATGGAACCAAGGTCTGTAACCTAGTTAGTGGTCAGTGACCCAACACAAGGGCCCAGTGGGGGAGTTGCAGGAGGCACCTCTTCCCAGGAGTCCTAGGACTCTGAGCCTCGGCACAGAGGGTCCATGGACTCCCACACCACTTACACTGCCCTGCCAATGCCATCTGAGTTTTAGAGGGAATTTCACTTAAACCTTGAGCATACTGATCTTCAGAGACACTGGTGGAAGATGACTTTTATGGCATGAGAAAAAAATGACAATGAACTGGAGACACCAAGAAGGACAGATAAAACTGTCCATGCAGTTGCCATTTTTCTGCAAAAATTTGGCTGCTCTCTGCAACAGTCTGATTGATGGTTTGGGAGTGAAAATTATCCATCTCTACTTTAGTCACAGTGAAAAAAGCTGTGTACAATAAAATGTGTGCTTCCACCAACTTTTGAGTTAAAGGGCTAAGAAAATATATATAAAGAATTTAAGGTACTACAACCACTTAAACAATATTAGTAATTTCCTTCCAAATAATTTGTAAAGTTATTCTCTTCTTTTCTCTCCTCCTAAAACAACTACCAGAAGCAGCAGAAGTCCCAGACACCATCCACAACTTTTCCTTCGCACAGTGCACACCATATATACTAAACCCAAGGCCTATCTTCCAGTCCAATAAGAACTAGAGAGACAATCTCACAGCATTCCAATTTAATTCTTCAGAAAACTCACTACTCTTCAAAGTTGTCTGTGGTTTTGTGATAAAGATATTATTAGGTGCAAAATGGCTTGCAACTAATCAACAATCACAGAAGCATCCAACAAATGTATACATGTACAATCTGAGGATTTAAGAGATGAAATCAGTTATGCGGGTTAGATATCAACAAAAGAGCAGTAATTATAAAGTTTCATGAAGAAAGTGGCTGTTGAGGTTTGGGTTATGAGAATAAGACTGACAAATAACAAGAAATAATTCTGTTATAATCAAGAAGTGAAACTAAAAAATGTTCTTTAAACTGATGGATAAATAAGAAAGACTTTATTTACTACAGTAAACAAATCCAATACTTATTATAAATAAGATAAAGTTAGCTATAATTTCACATTTTTATGTGAACATTTTGAAGTATAAGTACATAAAGAAAAAAACACACAACTCAAGTATACTTCTCAATAATTTCTCATAAAGAACACACCTTTGTCATCAGCACATGGTATAATACCAGAAACAGAACATTACCAGATTCCTACATAAGCCTTCTTAGTGTCCCTTTTAGTCACTACCTTCTCCCACACTTTAGTTTTGCCTATTATTTACTTGATATAAATATAATCATACTGTATATATTTGTGTGTGTTTGGCTTCTTCTGCTCTAACTTTTGTTGGTAAGATTTATACAGATTTTTAAACATAACTGTAGTTCATTTATTTCTATTACTATGTAGTATACTTGGATTCAGGAATACACCATAACTTAATCATCCATTCTATTGTTGACTGGCATTTGGGTTATAAGCACATGCACAGTTGTAGATAACCACTTTTTAAAAGTGGTTTGGCAATTTTCTAAACATATGGAAATTCTATGAACCAGCAAATCTATCCCATGTATGTGTATACATACACATGTTAAATATATACATAGAAACATGCTGTGAAAGTGCTTTGCAAATGGTAAAATATAAAATGTAAGGAATGTTACCAAAAAGCTGAAAATAAGGTATTGTCACTGTTGACCTCAGAAATTACTGTAAGAATTCAAGGACTGTGGAAGGAAAAGGCAGAGAAGTACTCATCTGCAGGAAATCTGCTGGGACAGGGAAGGCCACAGGGGCTTGTGTCTATGTGAAAACTTGAGACTTGTGAAAGAAGTGGATATGAAAGCAGCATGTTGAGCCCCAAAACACAAGAAATGAAGTTCCCACAAAATGGGAGGTTACATAATCCTTAAGGCCTTTCAGCCAGTGCCTGAGGTGACCAGAAACTCAAGCTAAGCAGGGAACAGGTCTGCATGCTAAAGTTTTGGCCCGGGAAACAGGGTGGTGACCATTAACGAGAAGGATCATTGTTGGGTGTTATAGCACATACAGCCATTTGTTGTCCTGTTCTCTAGCTCAAACGCAGGGAATTCATTCCTAGTTCCTCACAAGAAACTGGAAGAACCTTAAAAAGCAAGCATTACGTTTAAAGGCAGAACTTTTTTTACAGAAAGATAAAGAAAGCAAAGACATCCTGATAAATCTCATAAAATACTCTCATAGGAAAAGGGATATTTTTGGGCCCTGGCTCAACCACGGTAGCATAGAGGACAAAGGGCACAAGAGGCACCAGAGAGTTCACAGAAAATGTCAACAGCCACCAAGACCATCTGTCCCAAGAAACCAAAAAAAAGAACAAAGATTTTTACCATTCCATTATTGGAGCAGAAAGTCACAACTGCTTAACTTCTCTGTTACTATTACACATGCACTGTCTCACTAGGATTGCTGTAGCCACCTGAGGAAAAAAAAAATTATACTCTGCCTCAGAGTTGCCCAGAAGCTTAAAAAAACCTACGGGTAGTATGACCATTCACATCGTTGAAAAGAAATACAACACATAAACATACACAGACGCAAAACCCACACAAACACCACTTCAAGAACGATAAGATTCTTCTGAAATCTAAACAGACTCCACAGTGGTTAACATCTGAGAGGCATTTACAATGAAGCGTACATAGCTGAAATGTGATGAAACCTGAACCTGAGATCTGTTATCTTTTCTCTGAGGGCTCTAAGCAGTTTCACTTTTGCATGCATTATTCTCAACATTCTTGTAAATTAGGTGGACATTGCTGCTGTTACCTTCATTTTACACACAAAATAAGGAACCTCTGGAGTGATAAAGTAGCTTGCATAAAGTAATCCAAAAAATTTATCAAAGCCAAGACTAAAATTCAAGTCTCATGATGTTTGATAGCATTTACCCATATCAGAAATTCTTTCAAAATTGCAGTCAGTTCTCTCAAATCATGCCATTTTATCAACTAAATTTATATAATATTCTAAATCCTTTGTTGTCACTTCAATGTTCTTCACAATATCTTCACCAGGAGTAGATTCCATCTCAAGAAACCATTTTCTTTGCTCATCCACAAGAAGCAACTCCTCATCTCTTAAAGTTTTATCATAAGATTGCAACAATTCAATCACATCTTCAGGCTCCATTTTTTTAAAGATAGAATAAGCTTTTAATAAAGATGATTGAGCATTTGTCAAACTAGCATATAAATATTACTGGAATTTCCCATGATTTGTTCAGAAAACTTGTGGATATGCAAAAATGAGAAGTAAAAATGAGATCTTAAAACTGAAATATGACCCATAAAACATAAGCAGTTAAAGGAATCATATTAATAATGTTTTGAATGCACTGATCAAATGGTAAAGTCACTTCATTTGGAAAAACTCCCATTTTTATGTTATTTTTCCTGAGATCTTATTTTTTAATTTTATTTATTTTTTATTTCCACAGGTTTTGGGGGAACAGGTGGTGTTTGGTCACATGGATAAGTTCTTCAGTGGTGATCTGTGAGATTTTGATACACCCATCACCCAAGCAGTATACACTGTACCCAATATGTAGTCTTTTATCCCGCACTCCCCTTCCAATGTTTCCCCCATCCCCAAAGTCCACTGTATCATTCTTATGCCTTTGCACCCTCACAGCTTACCTCCCATCTGTGAGTGAGAACACATGATGTTTGGTTTTCCATTTCTGAGTTACTTCACTTAGAATAATGGTCTCCAATTCCATCCGGGTTGCTGTGAATGTCATTATTTCATTCCTTTATATGACTGAGTAGTACTTCATGATATATATGAATAGATACCACAATTTCTTTATCCACTTGTAGATTGGTGGGCATCTGGGCTGGTTCCATATTTTTGCAGCTGCAAATTGTGCTGTTATAAACATGCATGTGAAAGTATCTTTTATGGAAAAGAGAACCATGTAGGAGAGATCCAAGATGGGCAGTTAGGAGGAGCTCAGGATTGCAGGTCAGAGTGAAAGTGCAGAGGGCGAGTGGATGCCGCATTTCCACATGGATTTTTACTGCCCACAGACCAGGAGGTTCACAGGCGGAGGAGCCCCATGGGTCGCCAGCGTGGCTGTTTTGGCTGGCACGGCTGTTTGGCCTGTGCCCTGGCGCAGGGGTTCCCAGTGCAGAGTAAACTAGACTGTGTCCCCTCTTAGCCAGCAAGGGGAGCTGAAACAGGGAGCCAGGCCAGGAGATTCCCGGGCAAAAAAGCGCCATGAATCTCAGCCGCGGTTTCAGCCAGCGCAGCGGCTCCCGGTGCAGAGTAAACGAAACTGTGTCCCCTCTTAGCCAGCAAGGGGAGCTGAAACAGGGAGCCAGGCCAGGAGATTCCCGAGCATAAAAGCGCCATGAATCTTACAGCCGCGGTTTCAGCCGGCGCAGCGGCTCCCGGTGCAGAGTAAACAAGACTGTGTTCCCTCTTAGCCAGCAAGGGGAGCTGAAGCAGGGAGCCAGGCCAAGAGATTCTCGGGCAAAAAAGTGCCACGAATCTCAGAGCCGCAGTTTCAGCTGGCGCAGTGGGTCGCTGCATGGGAAATCACACAGATCCTAGCACCTATTCAACAGGCGACCAGGTCACCTGGTAGAGAGCCGACCGTTCAACTAAAAAACAAAAGGCTCTGAGGCAGGGAGCCAGGTGACCAGGCCCAGCTGGTCCCACCCTCACAAAAACAAAAACAAAAAAACAGCAATTGGAAATGCTCTGGGTTGAGACTTTCACGGCAAGCACAACTGAACCCGGGACGGTCCAGCTCTGTGGAGGAGGGGTGTCCGCCATTATGGAGGCAGCCTGAAGTTCCCGAGGCAACCTGCCGTCGCCAAGGCAACCCACCATTACAGAGAGAGTCCGTCACTACACAGGTGGGCCAACATAGTGGAAGCAGTTCTAACTACACCCATATAAACAGGACGGCAGGAAAGTTCACACGGCAGCTGGGTGGAGCCCACAGCCGCTCAGCGAAGCCTCTGCATGCTGAGAGTGACTAGGCTGCCTCCTTGTGGACAGAGAAAATGGCAGCAGCACAGCGGAAACTCATAAAGTCCTAACTCCCTGGGATAGAACACCTGGGAAAAAAAAAAAAAGGGGTTCATGAGTTCTGCTGCTGCAGACATAAACTTACCAAAATCAGAAAGTCAACAACTGCAAAGTTGACAGGTGGATAAATCCACAAAGATGGGAAAAAAACAGTGCAAAAAGGATGAAAACACCCAAAACCAGAACACCTCTCCTCCTACAAGGGATTACAACTCCTCACCAGCAAGGGAACAAGACTGGATGGAGAATCAGTGTGATGAAATGACAGAATCAGCCTTCAGAAAGTGGATAATAAGAAACTTCCATGAGCTAAAAGAACATGTTCTAACCCAATGCAAAGAAACTAAGAACCTTGAAAAAACACTTGACGAAACGCTAACGAGAATGGACAACTTAGAGAGGAACATGAGTGAATTGATGGAGCTGAAAAACACAACACGAGAACTGCATGAAGCAAGCACAAGTTTCAACAGTCGAATTGACCAAGCAGAAGAAAGGATATCAGAGGTCAAAGATCAACTCAATGAAATAAAACGAGAAGGCACAATTAGAGAAAACAGGGTAAAAAGGAATGAAAAAAGTCAACAAGAAATATGGGACTATGTGAAAAGACCTAATCTACATTTGATATGTGTACCTGAATGTGATGAAGAGAATGCATCCAAGCTGGAAAATACTCTTCAGGATATTATCCAGGAAAACTTCCCCAACCTAGCAAGGCAGGCCAATATTCAAGTCCAGGAAATACAGAGAACACCACAAAGATATTCCTCTAGAAGAGCAACCCCAAGGCACATAATCGTCAGATTCACCAGGGTTGAAATGAAGGAGAAAATACTAAGGGCAGCCAGAGAGAAAGGTCGGGTTACCCACAAAGGGAAGCCCATCAGAATCACAGTAGATCTCTCAGCAGAAACCCTACAAGCCAGAAGAGAGTGGGGGCCGATATTCAACATCCTTAAAGAAAAGAACTTTCAACCCAGAATTTCATATCTAGCCAAACTAAGCTTCATAAGTGAAGGAAAAATAAAATCCTTTGTGAACAAGCAAGTATGCAGATTTCATCACCACCAGACTGGCTTTACAAGAGCTCCTGAAAGAGGCACTACACATAGAAAAGAACAACCAGTACCAGCCACTCCAAAAACACATGAAATGGTAAAGAGCATCAACACAATGAAGAATCTACATCAACCAATGGGCAAAACAGCCGGCTAGCATCAAAATGACAGTATCAAATTCACACTTAACAATATTAACCCTAAACGTAAATGGACTAAATGCCCCAATCAAAAGACATAGACTGGCAAATTGGATAAAAAGCCAAAACCCATCAGTGTGCTGTATCCAGGAAACCCACCTCACATGCAAGGATACACAAAGGCTCAAAATAAAGGGATGGAGGAAGATTTACCAAGCAAATGGAGAGCAAAAAAAAAGCAGGAGTTGCAATTCTCATCTCTGATAAAATAGACTTTAAAGCAACAAAGATCAAAAGAGACAAAGAAGGACATTACATAATGGTAAAAGGATCAATGCAACAAGAAGAGCTAACGATCCTAAATATATATGCACCTAATACAGGAGCACCCAGATACATAGGGCAAGTTCTTAATGACTTACAAAGAGACTTAGACTCCCACACAATAATAGTGGGAGACTTCAACACACCATTGTCAATATTAGACAGATCAACGAGACAGAAGATTAACAAGGATATCCAGGACTTGAACTCAGACCTGGAACAAGCAAACCTAACAGACATTTACAGAACTCTCCAGTCCAAATCCACAGAATATACATTCTTCTCAGCACCACATCACACCTACTCTAAAATTGACCACATAATTGGAAGTAAATCACTCCTCAGCAAATGCAAAAGAATGGAAACCATAACAAACAGTCTCTCCGATCACAGTGCAATCAAGTTAGAACTCAGAATTCAGAAACCAACCCAGAACTGCACAGCTTCATGGAAACTGAACAACTTTCTCCTGAATGTTGACTGGATAAACAATGAAATGAAGGCAGAAATAAAGATGTTCTTCAAAACCAAGGAGAACGAAGACACCACATACCAGAAACTCTGGGACACATTTAAAGCAGTCTCTAGAGGAAAATATATAGCAGTAAGTGCCCACATGAGAAGAAAGGAGAGATCTAAAATTGACACCCTATCATCAAAATTGAAAGAGCTAGAGGAGCAAGATCAAAAAAACTCAAAACCTAGCAGAAGACAAGAAATAACTAAGATCAAAGCAGAATTGAAGGAGACAGAGACACGAAAAACCCTTCAAAAAATCAATAAATCCAGGAGCTGGTTTTTTGAAAAGATCAACAAAATAGACAGACCACTAGCCAGATTAATAAAAAAGAAAAGAGAGAATAACCATATAGATGCAATAAAAAATGATAAAGTGGATATCACCACCGATTCCACAGAAATTCAAACCATCATCAGAGATTATTACAAACAACTCTATGCACATAAACTAGAAAACCTGGAAGAAATGGATAAATTCCTGGACAGGTGCCTCCTTCCAAGTCTAAACCAGGAAGAAGTCGAAACCCTGAATAGAACAATAACAAGGTCTGAAGTCGAGGCAGCAATTAAGAGCCTACCACCCAAGAAAAGCCCAGGTCCAGATGGGTTCACAGCCGAATTCTACCAGACATACAAAGAGGAACTGGTACCATTCCTTCTGAAACTATTCCAAATAATCCAAAAAGAGGGAATCCTTCCCAAATCATTTTATGAGATGAACATCATCCTGATACCAAAACCCGGCAGAGACTCAACAAGAAAAGAAAACTACAGGCCAATATCCATGATGAACATTGATGCAAAAATCTTCAATAAAATACTGGCAAGCTGATTACAACAGCACATCAAAAAGCTTATCTACCATGATCAAGTAGGATTTATCCCGGGGATGCAAGGCTGGTTCAATATACACAAGTCTATAAATGTAATTCACTACATAAACAGAACCAAAGACAAAAACCACATGATTATCTCAATTGATGCAGAGAAGGCCTTCAACAAAATTCAACAGCGCTTTATGCAAAAAACCCTCAATGAACTAGGTATCGACGGAATGTACCTCAAAATAATAAAAGCTATTTATGACAAATGAGCAAAAACTGGAAGCATTCCCTTTGAAATCGGGCACTAGACAAGGATGCCCTCTCTCACCACTCCTATTCAATATAGTACTGGAAGTTCTAGCCAGAGCAATCAGGCAAGAAAAAGAAATAAAGGGTATTCAATTAGGAAAGGGGGAAGTCAAATTGTCTCTATTTGCAGACGACATGATTGTATATCTAGAAGACCCCAACGTCTCAGCCCAAATTCTCCTGAAACTGATAAACAACTTCAGCAAAGTCTCAGGATACAAAATCAATGTGCAAAAATCACAAGCGTTCCTATACACCAATAACAGATTTAAAGAGAGCCAAATCAAGAACGAACTGCCATTCACAATTGCTACAAAGAGAATAAAATACCTAGGAATACAACTAACAAGGAATGTAAAGGACCTCTCAAGGAGAACTACAAACCACTGCTCAACGAAATAAGAGAGGACACAAACAGATGGAGACACATTCCATGTTCATGGTTAGGAAGAATCAATATCATGAAAATGGCCATACTGCCCAAAGTAATTTACAGATTCAATGCTATCCCCAACAAGCTACCAATGACCTTCTTCACAGAACTGGAAAAAACCACCTTAAACTTCATATGGAACCAAAAGAGAGCCCGCATAGCCAAGTCAATTCTAAGCAAAAAGAACAAAGTGGGAGGCATCACACTACCGGACATCAAACTCTACTACAAGGCTACAGTAATCAAAACAGCATGGTACTGGTACCAAAACAGAGATATAGACCAATGGAACAGAACAGAGGCGTCGGAGGCCACACAATTTATCTGCAACCATCCGATCTTTGACAAACCTGATAAAAACAAGCAATGGGGAAAGGATTCCCTGTTCAATAAGTGGTGTTGGGAAAACTGGCTAGCCATATGCAGAAAGAAGAAAATGGACCCCTTCCTGACACCTTACACTAAAATTGACTCCAGATGGATTAAAGACTTAAACATAAGATGTAACACCATAAAAACCCTAGAAGATAACCTAGGCAAAACCATTCAGGACATAGGTGTAGGCAAGGACTTCATGATCAAAACACCAAAAGCATTGGCAACAAAAGCCAAAATAGACAAATGGGACCTAATCAAACTCCACAGCTTCTGCACGGCGAAAGAAACAGTCAATAGAGTGAATCAGCAACCAACAGAATGGGAAAAAGTTTTTGCAGCCTACCCATCTGACAATGGGCTGATATCCAGAATTTACAAAGAACTAAAACAGATTTACAAGAAAAAAACAAACAAGCCCATTCAAAAATGGGTGAAGGATATGAACAGACACTTTACAAAAGAAGACATACATGAGGCCAACAAGCATATGAAAAAATGCTCATCATCACTGATCATTAGAGAAATGCAAATCAAAACTACATTGAGATACCATCTCACGCCAGTTAGAACAGCAATCATTAAAAAATCTGGAGACAACAGATGCTGGAGAGGATGTGGAGAAATAGGAACACATTTACACTGTTGGTGGGAGTGTAAATTACTTCAACCATTGTGGAATACAGTGTGGCGATTCCTCAAGGACCTAGAAATAGAAATTTCATTTGACCCAGCAATCCCATTACTGGGTATATATCCAAAGGATTATAAATCGTTCTACTATAAGGACACATGCACACGAATGTTCATTGCAGCACAGTTTACAACAGCAAAGACCTGGAACCAACCCAAATGTCCATCGATGATAGACTGGACAGGAAAAATGTGGCACATATACACCATGGAATATTATGCAGCCATCAAAAACGATGAGTTTGCGTCCTTTGTAGGGACATGGATGAACCTGGAAACCATCATTCTCAGCAAACTGACACAAGCACACAAAATCAAACATTTCATGTTCTCACTCATAGACGGGTGTTGAACAATGGGAACACATGGACACAGGGAGGGGAGCACTATACACTGGGGTCTGTTGGGGGGGAGTGGAGGGGGACAGCGGGGGGTGGGGAGTTGGGGAGAGATAGCATGGGGAGAAATGCCACATATAGGTGAAGGGGAGGAAGGCAGCAAATCACACTGCCACATATGCACCTATGCAACAATCTTGCATGTTTTTCACATGTACCCCAAAACCTAAAATACAATTAAAAAAAAAAAAGAAAGTATCTTTTTTGCACAATAACTTCTTTTCTTCTGGGTAGACACCCTGTAGTGGGACTGCTAAATCAAATCGTAGTTCTACTTTTATTAATAGTTCTTTAAGGAGTCTCCACACTGTTTTCCATAATGGTTGTACTAGTTTACACTTTCACCACATCCATGCCAACATCTATTATTTTTTTAATTTTTGATTATGGCTATGATTGAAGAAGTGAGGTGATAGCACATTGTGGTGTTGATTTGTATTTCCCTGATCATTAGTGATGTTGAGCATTTTTTCATATGTGTGTTGGCCATTTGTATGTCTTCTTTTGAGAATTGTCTATTCATGTCCTTAGCCCACTTTTTGGCTGGATAGTTTGTCTTTTCCTTGCTAATTTGAGTTCCTTGTAGATTCCACATATTAGTCCTTTGTCAGATGTACAGATTGTGAATATTTTTTTCTCCCCTTCTGTAGGTTATCAGTTTACTCTGCTGGTTGTTTCTTTTGCTGTGCAGAAGCTTTTTAGTTTAATTAGGTCCCATCTATTTATCTTTGTTTTTGTGATTGTGGATTGCTTTTGTTTTTGTTTTTGCTTTTTGTTTTTGTGTTTGTGGATTGCTTTTGTTTTTGCTTTGTTTTTGTTTTTGCTTTTGGATTCTTGATTATGAAGTCCTTCCCTAAGCCAATGTCTAGAAAGGTTATTCCAGTGTTATCTTCTAGAATTTTTATGGTTTCAGGTCTTAGATTTAAGTCATTGATCAATCTTAAGTTGATTTTTGTATAAGGTGAAAGATGATTCCGTTTCATTCTTCCACATATGGCTTGCCAATTATCCCAGCACCTTTGTTGAACAGGGTATTCTTTCCTCACTTTACCTTTTTGTTGCTTTGTCAAAGATCAGTTGGCTGTAAGTATTTGGCTCTATTTTTGGGTTCTCTATTCTGTTCCATTGGTCCATGTGCCTATCTTTATACCACCACCATGCTGTTTTGGTGACTATGGCCTTCTATGTGATGTCTCCAGATTTGTTCTTTTTGCTTAGTCTTGCTTGGTTATGAAGGCTTTTTTGGGGTTCCACATGAATTTCTAATTCTAATTATTTTGCTATTTCCAGCACATCTGCAGTGACTTCCTCTTCTGAAGTCTTGAACACCTTCAAGTCATGCATGGGAGTTGGAAAAACTTCTTACAAATTCCTGTTAATGTTAATATTTTGATCTCCCCCGATGACACAAATGTTCTTAATGGCATGTGGAATTGTGAGTCCTTTCCAAAAGGTTTTCAATGAACTTTGCCCAGATCCATCAGAGGAATCACTATCTATGGCAGTGATAAAATACATCAAAGAGCCAAATTGTGAATGAAAAGGGTAAGTTGTGTGTTCACTGGAATACCATTTTAATTTCCTTCAATACTTATGAAATGTATTTCTTAAATAAGACTTGATAGTTGAAGTTATTCCTTGATTGATAGACCACAGAATGAATAAATGTAGGTAAATGCTATCAAATGGTAAAATCACTTCAAAACCACAATGTGATATCACCTTACTCCTGCAAGAATGGTCATAATACAAAAATAATAGATGTTGGAATGGATGAGGTAGAAAGAGAACAATTTTACACTGCTGGTGGGAATGTAAACTAGTACAACCACTATGGAAAACAGTGTGGAGATTCCTTAAGTAACTATTAATAAAAGTAGAACTACCATTTGATCCAGCAATCCCATTACTGGGTGTCTACCCAGAAGAAAAGAAGTCATTATATGAAAAAGATACTTGCACATGCATATTTATAGCAACACAATTCACAATTGCAAAAATATGGAACCAGCCCAAATGCCCATCAATCAATGAGTGGAAAAAGAAACTGTGGTATATATATACCATGTAATACTACTCAGTCATATAAAGGAATGAAATAATGGCATTCACAGCAACCCGGATGAACCTGGAGACCATTATTCTAGGTGAAGTAACTTTGGAATGGAAAATCAAATATGTGTTCTCACTCATAAGTGGGAGCTAAGCCATAAGGGTTATCGTCTATAATTTTTATGGTTTCAGGTCTTAGATTTAATCTTGATCCATCTTGAGTTGATTGATGGTTTCAGGTCTTTGATCCATCTTCAGTTGATTTTTCTATAAGGTGAGAGATGAGGATCCAGTTTCATTAGCTGTCATGAAAACAACATTAATCTCCTCGTACATCTCCATCAGTGCTCTTGGGTGGCTAAATGCATTGTCAATGAGCACTAATATTTTGAAAACAATCTTTTTTTTTTAAGCAGTAGGTCTCAACAGGGGGCTTAAAATTTTCAGTAAACCCCTATAAAGAGATGTGCTATCACCCAGGCTTTGTTATTCCATTTACAGAGCACAGGTAGAGCAGATTTAGCATAATTCTTAAGGGCTCAAGAATTTTCAGGAGGGTAAATGGGTACTAGCTTCTACTTAAAGTCATCAGTTGCATTAGCTCCTAACAGGAGATTTAGCCTGTTCTTTGAACCTTTGGATCCACTGACTTCTCTCTAGCTATGAAAGCCCTAGATGGCATTTTCATCCAATAGAAGGCTCTTTGTCATCTCCACTGAAAATCTGTTGTTTAGTGTAGGCACCTTCATCAATGATCTTAGATCTTCTGCATAACCTGCCGCAGCTTCTAAATCAGCACTTGCTGCTTCACCTTGTACTTAAATGTTATGAAGACTACTTCTTTCCTGAAACCTCATGAACCAACCTCAGCTAGCTTAAAACTTTTTTCCTGTGCCTTCCTCACCTCTCTCAGTCTTCATAGAATTGAAAGGATTGGGGATTACTCTAGGCTAGGTTTTGGCTTAGAGAAATGCTGTGGCTAGTTTTACATTTTATGCAGACCAGTAAAACTTTCTCCATATCAGTCATAAGACTGTTTCACTTTCTTACAAGTTGTGTGTTCACTGAAGTAGCACTTTTAATTTCCTTCAAAAACTTTTCCTTTTCATTCACAGTTTTGCTGTTTAATACCAAAGGCTTAGTTTTTGGCCTTTCTAGGCTTTCAACATGCCTTCCTCACTAAGTTTAATCATGTCTAGCTTTTGATTTAAAGTGAGAGATGTGTAGCTCTTCCCTTTCACTTCAATACTTTGAGGCTATTATAGGGTTATCAACTGGCCTAATTTCAATATCGTTTTGTCTCAGGGAACAGGGAGGATAAACAAGAGAAACACTGATGGGCAAACAGCTAATCAGTGGAGCAATCGGAACACACACAGCATTTACTAAGTTTGCCATCTTATATGGGCAGTTTGTGGCACCCCAAAACAATTACAACAGTAATATCAAAGATCACTGATCACTGCAAAGCTGCAGAGTTCAGAAAAAAAAGAGATCACTGATCATAGATCATAATAACAGATAGAATGAAAAAGTTTGAGATACTGTGAAAATTACCAAAATGTGACAAAGAAATACAAAATCAGCAAATGTCACTGGGAAAATGGTGCTGACAGACTTGCTAGATGCAGGTGCCTTAAAACTGTAATGCATGAAAAATGTAGTATCTGTGAAGCATAATACACTGGAGCACAATAAAACAAGGTGAGCATGTTTTATTGTGGGGGGGAGGTGGTTTATTATGAGAAACTGGCTCACTACATTACAGAGGCTGAGAAGTCCCATGATTTGCCATCTACAAGTAGGAGTCCCAGGGAATCTTGCATATAATTCAGTCCAAGTCTGAGGGCCTAAGAACCAGTGGACCTGATATAAATCCCTGTCCAAGGGCAGAAGATGAGATAAGAACTGTCAACTTAGGCAGTAAGGCAGGAAAAAAAGGTGAATTTCTCCTTCTTTCATTTTTTGTTCTATTTAGGCTCTCAGCTGACTAGATGATGCATGCTCACACTGGGGAGCACAACTACTTTTCTCAATCCAACTATACAAATGCTAATCTCAGCTAGAAAGACCCATAGACACACTCAGAAAAAAAATGTTTAAGCTAGGTAACCACAGCCCACTCAAGTTTATGCATAAAATTAACCACAGTTAATTATCAATTCAATTTCTTTAACAGACACAGGCTTGTTTAAATTATTTCTTCTTGTGTGAGTTCTGGAAATTTGCTTTTTTTTTGAGACGGAGTTTCGTTCTTGTTACCTGGGCTGGAGTGCAATGGCGCGATCTCGGCTCACCGTGCTTTTTTTTTTAATTGCATTTTAGGTTTTGGGGTACATGTGAAGAACATGCAAGATTGTTGCATGGGTACACACATGGCAGTGTGATTTGCTGCCTTCCTCCCCTTCACCTATATCTGGCATTTCTCCCCATGCTCTCTCTCCCCAACTCCCCACCCTGCACTGTCCCTCCCCTATTTCCCCCCAACAGACCCCAGTGTGTGATGCTCCCCTCCCTGTGTCCATGTGTTCTCATTGTTCAACACCCACCTATGAGTGAGAACATGCAGTGTTTGATTTTCTGTTCTTGTGTCAGTTTGCTGAGAATGATGGTTTCCAGGTTCATCCATGTCCATACAAAGGACGCGAACTCATCGTTTTTGATGGCTGCATAATATTCCATGGTGTATATGTGCCACATTTTTCCTGTCCAGTCTATCATCGATGGGCATTTGGGTTGGTTCCAGGTCTTTGCTATTGTAAACTGTGCTGCAATGAACATTTGTGTGCATGTGTCCTTATAGTAGAACGATTTATAATCCTTTGGATATATACCCAGTAATGGGATTGCTGGGTCAAATGGAATTTCTATTTCTAGGTCCTTGAGGAATCGCCACACTGTCTTCCACATGGTTGAACTAATTTACACTCCCACCAACGGTGTAAAAGTGTTCCTATTTCTCCGCATCCTCTCCAGTGTCTTTTAAATAATTGGTCCATTTTGCCTAAGTTATCAAATTTGTTGACATAGAGTTGTTAATAGTATTCCCTTATCAGAACCAAATTTTGAATATAAGAAGTCTGCTCCCAGAGCCCATGCATGCTCTTAACCACCACACTCTCCACTCCTTGTAGGCTAGCTTATTTTCTCCAATCATCATTTAATTCACAAGCAACATATTTTAAACATAATTTTTTCAATGTAATTACTAGTCCCCATTTACCTCTGTTTTGAGGTAAAGTAATTCCTACTTTGAAAGAGCAGTCAACTGCCAGCAGAGCCTTCAGCAGAAAGTGCTCTGTCTATAGGCTAAATGTTGGAACACCTGGTTTTGTTATCAACTTGACCAAGGGTAAAGTAACTAGCATTCCTTTCTTTGCCTCCCAAAAGGACATCAACCCCTAAACTTCTATCTTTCCTACTTTCTCTGGGCCACCAAACTTGTTACATATTTCCAATTTGATTAGGAAGACATTAGCAAAATAAGCTAGGTTTACAGCAGCTGAAAAGCCCTCCTAAAATCAAAGGTGCTAAAATACAAAAGTGGAAGTTCAGAAGAAAAAGAAATCTTAAACTGCTTATTCTAGAATCACTTGAAAATTACATTTTCTCTTGTATTTCTCAGAATTACCGAAACTGCCCAAACTTCTGTATAGTATTTCAGAGGAGACAGGAAAAAATTCAAAGTCTACTGAAAGAAAAGTTAAATAAATTTCACAATTAGCCTTGCCAATGATGAACATCATTACTGTCCTTCCATAAAAGAAGCAAGAAATACATGAAAGTTGACAAATAGGGCAATAAACTAGAATCCAGAAACCACTGTTATTACCATTACTCTGATCACCATTTATTTATGCTTTAAAGTGAAAAGGAAGGGGAACATAGGCATATTTTGACACTAAATTTGTTAATTTTTCCCTTTCCTTGTCACATTGTATTCAGAGATGCTTATATGAAGACTATAACCAGGAATCTTGTAGCCATGCATTTCATTAGTCTCCAAATTTCCCTAGTCAGTGGAAGAAAATGGGAAATGTTATAAGCAGCAAATAAAAAAATATTATAAAGGGATGCATGCATATTCACTATAAAACTTCAAGAAATATAAACATTTGATAGTTGTGATTGTTTCCACCACTAGAATGAATTCTAAAATGAAGAATGCTAGATTTACTTGCAATGAGTAAAAAGCTGATATAATGACAAGGTCAGTCTGTGACATGAAGGATTAATAAGTGTGTTTTATAATAGATGTTCTTCAATACTTAATTATCACCAAAGGCATTATTATAATAATATGATGAAACAGAAGTACAGACAAACAGAGAACAACTATTTATTAAGGGCAAGTTTTGCTCTTAGCATTGAGTGAAACATTGTGGGGAACACAAAAGCAGCAAATGAGATTCTCAACACTAATAGAAGTCATCATTTCATTTAACAAATTCCAAGTACAGACTCCCCCTCTTTCCTTCTGGCAGAAATTCTACTTCTGCTGAATTCTATGGACTGGAGAAGGCTGTTTCGCTCATATATAAAGTTGGCATCAAATTTTATTAGATGCTAAAGCTGCACTTTAGAGGTGCTGTACGGATTAGGTAAGGAGTACAAATAGAAAGCCCACTCTGCAATGCGTGTAGAAGAGTTTTCTTTAGACAGAGGTCCATTATGATGCTCCCTACCATGAATTGTGGACCAAAATCTGCTTAGAGAAAATACAAGCCTCTAATAAGATTCCTGATTGAGACTGCATGTGCTACTGGATGTCAGAAGAGACAGACATGGCTTGGCTCAAAAGGGAAAGACTATGGACAGTTTGAGTAGTGAGATATGGAAAAACAGGAAGAAGAATAATTAAACAGCAAGTAAGTAGTACCACACTCTAGACAAAGGAAACTGCAATAAATTCCTTACAGAGAGATATGCCAAGGGTCATTCATGACAGAATAATAGGTAAGTAATAACACTCATAGATAACGTGACTCCACCAAACACAGGACTACCAAAGCCATTCTTACAACCAGTTGTCACTGTTGAATTCACAGAAGGAAAGCAACTACTATGCTATGAATAATAAGTGATTTTCCTCAAAGAAAACAGACAATAGGTATCCTAAATTTTTAGGGGAGCGTGGCCTGAGGAAGTCTTCATTAGATAGAACAGCTCCGTATGTGTACGCATGTGTGTTTAATTACTGCTGCTGCTATAAGAAATAACAAATGTATTGAACAAAAAGGTTATACACCCAGGTAATAATGTAGCTCAGTCCTTAAAGTTAAGGCTCTCAAAGGATCACTGAACATTAAAACTGTCTAATATCTAAAACTTGGAAAATGTTCCTATTATCTATCCCAGTAATTCTATTTCAAGGAATATATACCAACGAAACAATCAAATATGCCAAGATTTCCAAAGAAATGTGTGTAGTACAGCATTACTTCAGATGGTGAAATTTTAAAAAGAACCCAGATGTCCAGCAACAGAGAAATAATTCATCAAAAAACTATTATATGGCTATTTTTAACTGCTTTTGAAAAACTGGGAAAAGGGAAACTGATCATGTTATAATATTAGGTGATGAAAAAACAGGATATAAAATTCTATAAGATGTATTTTATCATATAGGTATGTATAAAATGTATACTATACAGGTGTGCAATGATGCAAATATATCCAATAAAAATTACTTTTTGCCAGTTGATTATTATTCTTTAATAGTAATTGTTTCTCCTAGCTACAACATATATAATTTACTTCAGACAATTTAAGGTGAAAAAAAAAACAGAAAAATAAAGTAAAAATCACCTATAATATCACCTCTAAGAGATGGAGACTGTTGGTATATTTAATATATTACTTTTATAATCACATAGTAAGGCTACAAATCTTTTTGGCAGGGGTTAATTTTTGTGGTAAAATATTACAAATTTACTTTTGAAACATTCATCTGTGTAAGGAAAATGCAGCTTCTTTCATTTATACAGTTGATTTAATCATCCTTAGGAACCTCATCCTAGTGGATAGAGGGAAAACAGAGTTGCTAATCAGCAATATTTCAAGGTTTTCCGGCTTAGACAATCATTTGGTTTAAACATTCACTTATTTGTAATCTGACCTGCCAAAACAGCTGGTTTAAATGATCCCCTTTGGATGACTCAGGGACTTCAAGACAGTCCTTAGAACTCCACTCCCACCCAGGAAGACTAAAAGACACAATCCATAAGGAGGCTCACAAGAGCCTTCTGGTGATGGGGAGGGCTTTGGTCCAGCTGCTGTCCCTAGGCAACACTGCTATTGTCAGCTACAAAGTGGCCCTCTTCCTGGGGCCGCTTTCCGCTGAAATGTGGCTGGTCCCAGGCTTTTTTGGAGAAACTTGCTGGCACCTGCACTGGAGCCTGTGGTCATAGACAATTGACTGTGCTCACAAAATCCCTTCATAGAGCTTGCTCTACTCCAAAGCCAGGCTTCTGCAAGTTCACAGGCTCTTTCACACATCCACACTATACTCATTCCTTAAAACCCAGGGCACCATGTAATACACAAAGGGGCAATTTTCCTATATAAAAATTATACCTCAGAAAAGCTATTTTTTACAGTAGTAAAGGGAAATTTGTTTAAAATGCTCACATTAACAAAAAGAAAAGTCTCAAGATAAATGACTTAACCACACAATGAAGAAGTTACAAATTGCATAGTAAAATAAAGTCCAAAAACATAGAAGAAAAGGAATTTTTTAAATGATTCTATGGAGTTCTTGGCCTAAGGTGAGTGTGTAAATGGTGGGATCCAGTGGCGAGATCCAGTGGATACTAAGGGCATAGGAGTGAGTTCATACAATAATGGGGTGCACTGTTTGCAATCAATTTAAAAATAATAGTATAGCTCACCAAAAGTCAGTTTGCTTCTTGTTGTCACTATGAAATAGCAACAATGTCATTAATAAATTACTCCCTGTTAAAATGTATTGGTCTATGTGCTCAATAATTGCCATGGTTACTGTTAAGTTTTAGTTATAACTACGTAATCTATGCGTAAATTTTGAACTGACACATTCTCATTTCTTATACTTTAATAAATGTGGTATGCCACATGAAAGTTATTTCAGAAAGAACACTAACTATTAATGGGATTTACAGAGAGGTAATTATATGGCCTGGCCTCTGATACATGTTTGTTGGAAAGAACTGGAGCTCATTTCAGGTGTAGTTTCTGTCTCCGACCCAGATATGTCTCCAGCTACATATTCCTGTGCTTAAAGATTAGATTCTAAATAAACAGTGAAAGAAAGAAACACAATTTGAGATATTTCCATTTTGTTGTTCTACCTGCAAATCACTTTCTGAAATGTGCAGAGTTCACTCTTTTGGAAGTTTCTTCACAAGTTCTCCCCTACCTTTTGTCAATTATTACATTATTATAATTACATGACTATAATTTATAAGTTGCCTTTTTTGTACTATAATATTTACATTGTTGCTGATATGATTTTACACATACAGATTTCCATAATAAAAAGTACTTTCTGGCCATTATTACTATTTGTTTCATTTCATTATTATTACTGAAAATAATTTTGTTGTATAGGAAATGTAAGTGTTAAAAAGCAATCTACTCTGGTTGTCAAGCACTCTGGAGAGGTCACTGGCGGGATCATTTACTAAAATGGGAAATACAGGTGGAGGCAGTATTTGGGGGAAGATGACTTTGGGTTCAATTTTAGACACTGAGTTTGAAGGTTCTAATGGACAGACAGGTGAAAATGCCCAGTATGTAGCCATAAATAAAGGTAAAGAGCAAGATCTGGAAATTTAAGGAAAAAAAAAAAAACAAGTGGGCTGTTAAGGTCATGAAACTGAACAAGAGATCATCCCAGTAAAAGACAAAAATAAAAGCTAGAATTCTGTGGGCATACTTGTGAATGAGGGGTAGGCAGAGGAAGGGGAACTGGTGAAAGAGAATAAGAAGGAATGACTGGAATTCTGGGCAAAACAAGCACCTAGATAAGGGAGAAACAGGGAAGAAAAAAGTAATCACAGGTATAAAAAGCTATAAAAATCAATTTGTATGTGTAAGTCAGTTTATCATGAAGCTTGCAAGCCAGTTGTACCGGATTTGGCTACCAGGAGGTCTCTGATAGTTTTTGCAAAAGCAGTTGTCAAAGAGTAGTACACCTGGTCACTCTGCTGACACACAGGATTGCACAATTAGAAGCCCACATTGCTCACCCTAGGTGGGCCTTAGTGGGATTCTCTGGGCTCTGGTGAACTATAGAATGAGGTCCCCGAACCACATGCATCAGGATTATCTGTCGTACCTGCTTAAAATGCTGACTCAAGGACCCTACTTCAGATACTGAAATCAGAATCTCAGAGGTAAAACTCAACGCTATGTATCCTAAGTACCCCAGGTAATTCTTATGCATGCTAAAATTTGAGGGCTGCAGTATATTTTCTTCAAGGTCCATTCTATCTTTGACATTCTGAACTTCAATGGATTGTCTCTTTCTGAAAATAGGATGTGAAATCATGATTATTAAAATCAATGTAGAAGTCAGCAATTACAGGATAAACATGCAATAATCAGAGGTACTAAGGGCAAAAATAATACTTTTTATTTACATCAATTCATTTTGATCATGTGATACCTTCATTCTAATGAGGGTTGAGATGCTATAGTCCTGAGGGATAATTATGTTCATAAATAGCTAAGAGACTCATGGAGATAGGATTATGGGCCAGGAAAACTGTGAAACAAGAATTTAAAAAAAGAAAAAGTTCTGTTTAGTACTACTGAGGTGCTGAAAAGAAGTCAGAGAACCTAAAAGCACTAGATTACTACTGTTAAATGTATTCAGAAATATTTATTTTCTTCCTTTTGGTTGGGAAAAGAACCATATTTCTATTTATCTCTATATTGAAATAAAGAGTCAATGTTTCAAATCTATATATAGAGACAGAGAATCAATGTTTTTTCCTTAGGGAGGCTACAATTTTAATTAATATTCTCTAATTGACATTGACTTTAATCGACTGGTGACAGTCTTATGATGGGCCTCACTGCCAAGCTTCCTGAGTGAGAACCACAACGAGCTCCATTATGAAGAGAAGCCTTTTGTTCTCGGGGATCTCTGCCTAAGCAATGTTTTTTAGGTCTCAAAATATCAGAGCCAGAAAGATCCTTGAGAGACCATTTAGTTCAACCGTCTATATCTTATTTTCTCAAATCATTACACCTACCCACCCCCACCCCCAACGTCTAAAGGATCTGCTCACTTCAGTTCTTCCACAGATATGTCCTTTTGACTCATCTACAGCATCCTATACATTGGATTACCTTAGAAAAAATGGTACTCAGGTATACATTACATTGTGGGTTTGCATATTTTGTTCTAAAGAGTTTTTTAAAATAAAAGAATAAGCGAAAAAAATATCAAGAAAGTTGGGTGGGTTAAATCCGTACATGTGTACTAATCATAGTGTTCCACAGACAGTTAACCAACATGCAGACAATGAATGCAAGTCAGAGGATGGGATGAAGAATGTGCAGAGCTAAAAAGGAAAGATAGGGGTCAGGACAGAAGCCTTCCCACCAGTGTGTCACAAGCTAAGAAGGGGGTCTGAAGATACTAGCTTTAGGTAAGTACACACTTCCCAGCAAATACACAAATTATTTGCAGGAAGAAAAGCAGGGAGAGGGAAGGAGATACAGATAGAAAGAAGGGAAGACATTTTACACTTTTAACTACATATTAGGATTTCTTAGACTCTGAGTATATGGAATAGTTCACAGGTAATGAAAATTGTTTTAAATTCAAATAATCACTTCTAAAGTACTTAATTCAAATAAAAATCTTATCAAATTTATGATAAGACTATCACACAAACTCATTCTAATGTTTGAAATTCCTATTAGGAAATGTCTACCAAATCTATCATATAGTCTACTAAATCTAGATTGGTATAATTAAACTTTAATTTTCATTCAAGAGTTTAAAGCAGTATTTACTTTAAATACTTTAAATGCACAAATAACTCCTGTTTCCAGAGAGGTTATGTACCTTGCCCAGAGTTGACAAGAATTCAAGGGCTTGGCCACAAGCAGATCTTAGATTCAGATCCTGAATCTTTTTTCTGGTCACAGAATAATTTAAAAATCTGATAAAACTCACAGGCTGATTCTCTTCCCAGAAAAATAAACATATAAAATATGCTTTACAATATAATTTTAGAAAATGTAAATAATCCCATATCAGGAGACTTCAATTTAGATAAAGCATGTCTTCTAAGGGACCATACTCAAACTCTAACACGAGCTACATAAGGCACCCCAAGGAGACCCGGTGAGACTCTACTCCTTAGCTAAATGTACGAGCTGTAAGGAGTATAAAAAAATAAAAAGAGGGAAAAGTAAGAAGAAATGAAGATAAAATTAACTATTAGATGAGCATCTAAAATGTGTCAGGAATTACTAAATAAAAGAGCTCTTCTCTTTCCTAATGCATGCTTTGTTGCTTCTTTTTTGGCTCAAAAACAAATCAATGTTAATCAACATTAGTAAATATAATCATCTTATGCCAGATAGAGGTAAAAAAAAATTACAATTCTTGAGGAAAATTAATTCAAAATTATCATAGATTATAAATAAATATGGTGCTGATCTCCTAAATCTAACAAACACATGTGAGTTGCACTGAAAATCCAAACATTTGCAAAATAATTTTTTAGGAGCTAGAACAGATAAATTAAAAATCTAGCAGAAGTAAGCTCCAGGTGCTAAGCATCAGGGTAATTTAAATTTTCTTCTTTGTACTTGTCCTCCACTTCTAAAACCTCTGCAAAATATATATTCTGTTTGGAATTAGTGAAGCATCTATTAAAACATGTTTACTACATAGCAATATAAGTGTCATTTTAGAGAGATGAAAGAAAGATGAGGAAGAGCCAACTTATTTTATATTCAGTAGCTGCATGGATGAGTTTTGGGTGTGGAGCAGTTCATAAGGTTCAGAAAAGACCAGACAAGATTAAGCAAAGGTAAGAAAAAGTATCAGAAAGGAGAAAAAAAATAGAAGAGTAAAAAGAATTGTGTGAACAAAACCACAACAGTAGTTAATCAAAGAACCTAGTGTGATGCAAATGTAATCAAAACGCATGTCAGTGCACAAAAATACTATCTCCTTTTTTATACAAAATGTGTAATGAGTAATACAAAACCAATACCAAGTACATACTCACTTGGTAAATTTCACTTTACTACATACCACCAGCCTTTATGCTCAGGGTTCATTTCAGTTTCATCAAGCAATCTATGCATGCCAACTCTGCTGCGTTTTCAGCATCATTCATGTGATCACAGAGGCTCTCTTCCACATATCCTGCTCTGGTGGACTGACCCCAACTTCATCAACTTGCGTCGCAGCCAAACCAGATGATTCTCATGTTGCCTGATCACACATCATCCAGCAAGGTGGCAGTACAGTCTGGTTCCTGTCCTGTGGTCCAGTCAGAGGCAGGCCCCTGTGAGTGACCTCTGACCACTGAATTAAAGCATGATGCAGAAATGGCACTGCTAATGCTACTCAAACAACACATGAGGCAGCTATAAAGGATTCAGGTCGCACAGCTGCTGAACTGTGAACTGCTCAAAGGCAGGGGCTGGGACTGTCTTGCTCAGCATAACCCTGCACATAATAGATGTATGATCAACAATTATTTAATTAAATTCATCTGAAGATTAGGGACCACATGTGTGTGGAGCACTTTCACATGTATGGTCTTCTTCACAAATGCCCCTAATAAGGTAGGCATTATCTCCATTTCATAGATGAGCAAACAGCTCAGAAAGCTTATATGTTTTCAGTCTAAAGTCACATGGCTCTTTTGTGGCAGAACTGAGGTGTTAAAAGGCCCCTGGCTCCATGTTGCTTTTTTTCTACACAACAGCAACTTTACAAGCTTGATTATTTGTTTATTTTAATTATATTCTACATTAGCTAAATATCAGAAGAGTACGGTAAGTTTACCAAAAGACATCTAGCTTTCTGATTTGCATTTCCCTATCAAGCATTTAACAATATGCTTACTAGGGACTGAAATTTTAAAAAGTAACTTTCATCTCCATATTATGTATCTTCAGTGACGATTATAAGGATCTCCAGGTTCAGGCTAGCACAAAGGCAGCATTAAGACAGTATATCAAACATTATATATTTACCCAAATAAAAAGCAGTCAGATCACTTTAATAAGGGTCAGGTTTGGATTTAAGTTTAGGAGAGGCAAGGGAAAAACCATTTGTCACTTCTTATTCTTTATATCTAGCTTATCCTTTCACAAACTGAATTAGCTTAGCCAAGCCAATCTTCCTCTCCCTTTGTCTAGTTTCTATTCCCAGGACATGTTTGGAAGGTACAGGGCTCTGCCCGCACAGGAGGTGGTAACACAGCACCACATTTAGAAGAGACAACTGCTCCTACCACTTTCTGTAATTCTACCTAAAAGATAAGCTAAGAAAGGAAAAGGAGAAGAAAAAAAAAAGATATACTTTCCAAAGTAAACTCCGGATTTTGACGGAGGGCTCTAATTTAAATATACTGTTATATTTTCAAGGGAGAAAAGCTATAAAAGGTACCTTAACATACGGGGATGCTAAATAAACTGAGCTTCAAGAACTGATGCCAAAAAACACCCAAAAGGCTAGCTACACACACACATGCACACATATATATACACACGGGGGGTTGGTGGCGGGGAGGGGCGGGGGGAGAGAAAGAGAGAGAGAGAGAGAGAGAGAGAGAGAGAGAGAGAGAGAGAGAGAGAATCTTTTAAGTAAATGCCCAGATATAACATTCATAACTTGAGTAAAAAAGTTTATAAACGTCACTGACCACATGGCATGATCTGCATTAAATTTTAAATCTCAATCTTTCTTTACATTCTCTGTTAATATTTAGATATAACTTCACAGGATTATGCTGTTTCAACTACATTAACTCTTCAAAACAAACTATTTCACTTTCCACAGCTATTTGCCAATCAAGAGCCCAAGAAGCATCTTTCAAAAATTAAACATAGGCATTTCCAAATGAAGCTACTTCCATCTCCTGCCATTCTCCCCCTATTGCTGTGCCATGTTGTCTAGCCTTCAGGTCCTCCAACCTACCTGGCTATTTTCAACCTCATGGTAACAATCTCTTCAATTCTTTTGCTCTTTAATTCCTACTGACTTCTCAGTAGGAACTTCTACTAGTCAGTAGGAATTCAGCTTAGAAATGCAGTAGGTCTCAGCTTAGAAATTACTTTAAGAACCCTTCTCATAAAGGACCGCCCCCCCACCTGTCCATTTATTTGCATGGTACCCTGGGCCTTTTCTTCTCTGCACTTGTCAAATAAATAAGCAAATGAGACAGCAAGTGAATACATACAGTTGTATTGTTTTCCTTTTTGTAGGAGCTTTTCTATCTTAATTTATTTTTTATTATGCATTGGCAAGCAGTGCCACTGAATAGGGTGGGAATTCCTCCCAAAGTCGATGCATATTCTTCCTTATTCTCACAACAAGGACACATTCACCAACAACTTTAATGTGACACAGGGTAGTTTCAGGCTCACTCCAGTAGGAAACGGGGGGAGAGAGAGAGAGAGAGTGAGTGTGAGTGTGAGTGTGTGTGTGTGTGTGTATTTTTGAGATCTTAACCAAAATGTACCTCAGATAAAGGTGACGTATAAGCAGGGTATCGCAAAGCTCAAATGATTTATAAGGTGCCATCTGAGATTTTTTTAAATATCAGATGCATTATAAATTTTTATGTGTGAAAAATAATACATATTTTACAGGTCATCCCTAAGGAGAAGCGTATGGCCTACTTCTGCAAAATGGGTTTTCTGTTCTTCTCTGGATCTGGGGAATCCAATGCACAACTAGGGGAAGGGGCTGAAGGGGAACAGAACGGCGTTCCTGTGTGCCTGAGGCCTCTCAGGTTTCTGTTCCTTCCTTCTCAGGTCTCTTGCCTGCTTTGGGTCCCCAGGGAATTATACATAATAGTCAGAGAAATAACATGAGAAAAGAAGATCTAGCCTCTCTAAAACCTAATGGGGAAGAATTCTTTTGGGAAAAGGTCCTTAATATTTAATTAAAAAATAAAGTACAGGACAGAGAAAGTAAAGTCCAGAACAGGAAAGGAAATTTATCCAAGCACATAAATGAAACACTGAACTAGAATTTAGGACAAAGCATTCTTCTGAAGCTACATCAAAAAGGGGATCCTAATTAACAACAGAAAACTCAGCAATTAAAAAATATTACACAAGACAGAGCAATAACTCTCTTTATCCCCTTGATACTTTGAGCAAGCGTGAACTAAAGATGTTAAACCTGTGATGCCCATATTCCAGAGGCCCCTTTAGAAAATTATACCATTGCATTAAAAACACTCAGAGGACTTATTTAGCTACCTATTTTTAAGTGACATTTGAAAAATTAACACCATCAAGCTTTCTAAAAATAGAGCAAGTCAGCTTTGTTGTACTTGTCAGAGATGGGAACAGTGCATCCACCCACTGCTTGCTTCTTTAACTGCTAGTGTGGTAGAGATATAGAAATACATAAAGAATAAAACAGATAAAGATAAAATTCATCTCTTACACATAATGTAAATAGCAATGGCTTCCACCCCATTAATTAACAAGTAATTTTTCAGTATCTGCTCTATGCCCACCATATGGTAGCATTCAAGAGAACACAAGAAAAACACAGGGTATGGCCCATGTTCCTAAGAAGCTTATCATCGAGTTGGAGAAAAAAAACTAACAGCCATAGGACAAAAATCAAGAAACAAAAAGCACTATGTAAGTGCTAAGTGGTAAATATTAAAATAATAATGGTAATAATTCAACACTGTTGTGACTATAAAAATAAAGAACGTTCTTAAAATGGCAGCTCAGTCAGGGCTAAACCATGAAAACTGGTAAGATGTAGACTGGCAACAAAAGAGGAAGAGGACAGCTCAAGTCTGAATGTAAGTGGGAAAAATATACACAAAGAAAAAGCAGTTGGGCAGGAAGCTGAGAATTCTCCTGGTAGAAACAAGGCTATGAGGGTGTCTGAGCCGCCTAAAGGAGAGGTTCAGGTTGGAAAACAGTGGGAACAACCAGGTGGACCCAGATTATGAAGAATCAATATGTCCAGGCCGTGTACTGCCAACAGCCATGGTAGCTTCCCCCATGAAAGCAGCAAGATTAGAGAGGCTTCACTGCAAAGGAACTCGTGCAGCAGGTACTAGGGCAAAGCACAAACTCAGATGTGCAAGCAATTGGGAGTTTATTTCTGTATAACTGAACTGAATTTCTGTTTTGAAACTACTATTCTGCCAAATGCTAAAAATTAAATTTGTTAAGTCGGGGTAATCTCAACTTCTGGTTTCCCCTTCCTCATGGGCTGCATCTAAATTCCAAAGGATTATAAAATGCTAGATTTTCGTGGTAGAGGAAAGGAAGCAAGGGTGGAGGTCATTACAGTTTATCCGCAAACATCTGTAGCTCTCCTATCAGCAGGTCTACCTAGATCCTTAGGTCCTTCCCTCATCTTCCTCATCTCTGCCACAAGCCTTCTGCAAGTCTGGCTTTCTGTTGGCTACATCCATGCCATTCTGGGCATACAGGTATCTCCTCATCACCTCCTAATTAATCCTTGCCATGGGAAATTTGCAAAATTCCACAGGTCCATCTAACTAGACAGCTATCTCTACTATTCTCCAGCCATGCTGGGCACAGGAGAGCTGCATGCCACCACCTGTAGCTCCACTTTTTTGAGGACAGAAAGAACTAATTTTAATTCTTCCACAACAGTTCCCTTCATGCCTGGAACCTGACTTATAAAATTCGTAAGTCAAGAATTCAAATCTTTTGTAGTATGAGACATGCTACATTTATCTTTTCCTGAAAAAGTAATTCGGATCTCCAAACAACAGGGAAGGGTAAGTATAATAGGAAATAATAATAGGGAGGGACACTGATTAAAACTCCAATTGTTACCACATCAAAATAAACTAGACATAAAGAGGTCCTGAACTAAGGAAGATTTGGAAATGAAATAAATATGTATGTCTAGAGATATTAAATGGAAAAACTGGCAAGAATGTTCCATGGAAGTAGGGGATACAACATAAGCAAGCAAATAAAATAAATTCATGGTTTCCTGCTTTTAAGAATATCAGAATTCTGGCATGATCAAAACAGAAGCCAGTTTGAAGTGGAAAGGTTTTGAATCTGGTTTTGAATTACATTCACATATTTTCTTCATTTCAGGTGATGATTTAAAATAGCAGCAAAAAGAATACATTCTAGGAGTTGGTACTATTGCATTCTCAGTAATACATTCATTACTGTGGTTTTCAAATACTATTAGCTTTCAAACAGCTACACAGTTTTACAAAAAAAGAAAACACAACTAATTTTAAAAGTTTTTAAAATCTTAAAACATTAAAATCTGCTTTTCTCTTCCAGCTTCTCTATTAAACGGGCTTTTCCACTGTAGAAATAGGTACATAAGTTACTGATTCTTTAGTTTAAAAAAAAAAATGTTTAGCTAAAAGAAGACCGAAAATAGTTTTGTGGTGTCACAGCAGTATTGGCAGCTGATGCAAAACAGGCAACAATAAAACTGGCAATAATGAGGTGCCAGCCCCAGCTTCACATGCCCTGCCAAAGCCCAGAGGTGAATCCTGCTGAGCTTTGGAACTCACAGATGCGCCTCAGGCTCTCTTATGAACTAACACTCTGCCCAGATGATAACCTGAAGAAAAATAAGAGGCAATTACAGTATCAAAGAGCAAAAAGCACTAGAATAACTGAAGCACACAATGGGCATTTACGGCACGCTATGTTTACAGGGGCAGAAAGCAGAGAGACATTTTTACATTCTATACATTATTAGGTCAGCTTCCATCAGATTAGCAAACTTCAGGGAGTGACAATCTAGTAACAGAAAATAAATACCAAAGGGAAAACATTTTAGGTTTCTGTGTAAACATGAAAAACAGAACATCAAAATTCAGGATTAAGCCAAAATAAGGAAACACACCTTAAAATTAAAATCAATGTGGTTTGATTTTAATTTTAAGGTGTGTTTCCTTATTTCAGTAACATTAATTATCCTGAAGTTACTGGAAGAAAAAGGGAAAATAAATGACATGAAAGTATAGTTGGGCCAGACATGGTGGCTCTCGTCTGTAAGTCCAGCACTTTAGGAGGCCCAGGCAGGTAGATCACGAGGTCAGGAGTTCAAGATCTCCTTGGCCAAGCTGGTGAAACCCCGTCTCTACTAAAAACACAACAACAAAAAAAAGCCAGGCATGGTGGCAAGCGCCTGTAATCCCAGCTACTTGGGAGGCTGAGGCAGAGAACTGCTTGAACCTGGGAGGTGGAGGCTGCAGTGAGCCAAGACTGCACCAATGCACTGCAGCCTGGGCAACAGAGTGAGACTCTATCTCAAAAAAAAAAAAAAAAAGAAAAGAAAAGAAAGGAAAAGAAAAGTATAAGTTGGTGGATAGAAGAAACTTCTGCTCCAGTACCTTCCGAAGCCTTGACTCATACCTGAAGATTTTAGTTTATGATTAAGAAGAATGGAATGTTTAAGATAACATATTCCCAACATCATATTTAAATCTATTTAATACAAAGATATTCAACCAAAACCATCTAAAATTTAAATTATTATTGCTTTACATTGAAGACAAATATTATAACAAAAAGCAGTTCTATCTTAAAGAAGAAACTCCCAAGTTCATAAGAACAGAAGGGAAGAACTCAAGGATCTGCTCTGTTTTGGGGGTTGCTCTCACTACATTTTGATCTGGACTTGAAATCTGGAGGTTTATTCCTGTCCTTCTCTCCAATTCCCAAATGGTGAGAACTAAATGGCCAATTATTCCTGTAGGATCCAGACAGATACAAGGATTTGAATGCCTGTTTCCTTTAAGTTCCATGATCTAAAATACAAATGGAAAATACTACCCTATATTTAATCTCGTTCATGTATTTTCAACTCATGCTCGTACCACTTTTTCTGTTTTCCAATGTACTTATTACTTCCTAACCCACTTATTAGGAGCATTATTCTTATTATGCTTCATGTCTGTTGTCTTCTCTCCTGGCTAAGCTGTAGGTTCCGTAGGGGCAAGGATCTATTTTTTCAGTTTTTCAGAGAATATCACTCGATAGTTGCTGAATGGATGATTTTGCATAGTCTATGCAAACTCTGACACCCTATTAATTTGCCATTTTGAAACAGTAAAATCCCTATGCCTCAAACATAACACATGCGTACAGGGCTGGACAGACAGATCCTTGTTATTCTGGGCAGACACCATTATTAAATTTGTAGAAGCTATAGCTTAATGCTTGGGAGGTATAATTCAAGAATAAATGAAACATTTTCAGATATGTAGCCCAGGGTTTCACTGTATAAATGAAAAACAAATTAAAGAGTTAAGTAGCCCCTGAAGAACTAAAGTACAGACATTTTCAATAAAGAATTAACATCTCCAAGTAGCACTGGGATAAAGCATAGGCCATACCATAAATGAATAGAGTTGGAGTCAGTGACCTTCAGGTAATGCTAGGACCTGGGTAAATTCTAGACAAAGATGCACACACTGAGAAAGATATTATGACCCTGCTCTTCGTGACTGTTTCCATGGGCAATATAGATACCAATTCCCTCTACTATTAATATCTCCTTTTATATCTGTTCTAACTGCTTACTTGCAGTCTCTCATTCCCAGTGTTTTGTTCTCTCTGCTGCTCTCTCACCCAGGATCTCTCACCCAGGGATATGCTCCACCCAAGAGGGAGCAAAGCTTGTCATATGCAGACAGAAGCCAGCCCTCTCTTGCCCACAAACACATGCCAAGCTCAGCAGTGGTCTGGCACACATAAATGAGTCCTGATCAGAACAGAATGGAGGATGGACATCCCCTAGAATTAACTGTTCTATGTATAAGGCACTGGGCATGCACCCAGAAGCTGAATCCATTCAATGCATCCAGGGTAAGACTCCTCAAAACTAGGGAAAATCATTTTCTCTGTCAAGTGCCTGAGCTGGGTAGAATTTGGTGACACCAGGGCTTTGACATAAAATTAAACAAAGGAGTAAAATAAAAACCCATTCGTTTCTCTAACCTGACTTGTCTCAGTTCCCAAAGGCCTGGTGCCACAGCAACTTCAAATACAAAGTGAGGTAAGCCATGTTGGTCTCTTCTGAAGACCTATGCTTCAAGCACTACCATCAACCTTTCAGCATTGCTATACTATAAACAACTAAGCTAAGCACTGTATGATCTAGTAAATAAAAATGTAAGAGAAAATAAGTGGTAGAATACAATTAAGATAGTGAGGTACTGAGTTGCACCTTAAAGGATTTAAGACTTAGAGAACCAAGGAGGTTTCCAAACAAGAGCAATCATATGTGCAAAGAGGCAATGGCAGAGACAAATATGACATATGTTAAAGACAGGCAGGACATAGACTCGTTGAAAATAGGGTTTATCAGAAAAACAAACACTGCATGTTCTCACTTATAAGTGGGAGCTGAACAATGAGAACACATGGACACAGGAAGAGGAACAACACACACTGGGGCTTGTCAGAGGGGCCAAGCGAGGAAGAGCATCAGGATAAATAGCCAATGCACGCAGAGCTTAATACCTAGGTGGTGAGTTGATAGGTGCAGCAAATCACCATGGCACATGTTTACCTATGTAACAAACCTGCACGTCCTGCACATGTATCCCAGAACTTTAAATTAAATTTAATTTTTTAAAAAAGAAAATAGGTTCATACAGAAGAGCTATAGGAGATAAAGTGGGTTGGTTTCTCTTCAGGTGACCTTGAATGTCAAGACAAGAGGCATGGTATTGAGGGCAATGTGAGCCTTTACTACTAGTATCTGAATAAAAAAAGAGACAGAAATATAGTATTTCATTTATTTGGTGGCCACAAGTAGGTTGAATTGACATAGATAATTACCCTGAGAAAGATCCATTGGAAGAATAATAGTTCAGTATTAGCGATGAGAATCACCACTAATGTGTTGGCAATTCCAATTAAGAAAACAGGGCAGAGAGGGAGATTAGGAAGAACAGTAAGACATAAGAATAAGCCTCTTCCAAGATTTGGAATGGCACACTAATCTTACGTGGGTGTCGGGTGGCACTGCAGTCTATCCTAAGAATCCCACAGTGGTTTACCACATTTGTGGTTGCAGTACCTCATCTCCTGGCCATTGTTCAGTACAAACCACATTCTGTGACTGGCTTCCCAAAAGAGAGTTTCGTCTATCTCTAATCTTGCCTTCTCCTTTAAATTCTACTTCCTCCTTTCCTCCAAACTGTTTAGTGTTGAAAATCTGGAATGAGGTTTCCACCATATCACCATATCACGGAGCCCATATTTTCATTCTACAATCTTTCTTCTTATCACTTTCTTTATCACTATTACTTTCTTCATCACGAGTTAATCTCATTAAAAATATATTTGCCAAAACACCCAGTTACCATGGTGATAAGAAAGCAACATAACAGATAACAAAAAAATTGCCCTTTTCCATTTCCTAGCTTAAACATATCTCACTTCCTATCAACTTACCTACAAGATTAGGCCATTAATCTCCAGTCTCTCAAAACAAGCCTAGAAATAGCTCAACCCTCCTTCCATGACCAATATATGGTGCAAGCTTCATTCTAATTGCTCTAATTACATGACGAACATAATGAGATACAGCAGCAGATGGTTACAGATTACATTCTGGAGAAGAAATTCTCCTCTATCTCCTCTTATTGAAGAGATTTTGCCTTGAACAAAAAATTAAAATTAAATCATTTTGTTCACAAAGCCAAATATATGTTTTTTTAACATATTACTCCACCACTTTTTTATTTCCTTCAATTGTATCTTTCCTTAAAAAAATTTACTCACTGCATATAGGTTTATGTTACCATATATGACAAATAAATTTGAAGTCCTGCTGGATTAAAAAAAATGTGCTCATAGAAAGTTGTTTGTTAGGAGTTTATATATGGAGTCATATACTTCCACAAACCTGAAATACAATCTCAAAGATATGTTCTATCAAATAAAGAATTTGTGGGGAGAGGTCTTTAATTTCAGCCTAACAAAAAGTCTCTATCCAAAACATTGTTAGCCCCAGCTTTTCACAAAAGATGAAGCATCTACTCGTATGTTCACAATAGCAAAGATATTGAATCAACCTAGGTGGCCATCAACAGTGGATTAGATAAAGAAAATGTGGCACATATACACCATGGAATACTATGCAGCCACAAAAAAGAATGAAATCATGTCCTTTGCAGCAACATGGATGCAGCTGGAGGCCATCATCCTAAGTGAATTAATGCCAGAACATAAAACCAAATAATACTGCATGTTCTTATTTGTAAGTGAGAGCTAAACATTGAGTACATACGGACAAAAAGATGGGAACAACAGACACTGGGACTACCAGAGGGCAGGGGGATGAAGTCAAGGACTGGAAAACTACCTACTGAGTACTATGCACACTACTACCTGGGTGACAGGATCATTCACACCCCAAACCTCAGTGTCATATGATAGACTTTAGCAAAGCTGCACATGTACCCTCTGAATCTAAAAAGCTGAAATTATTAAAAAATAAACATAAATAAAACAGAACATGAAACTGATGCATGAAATAGAGAGAAGAGCCAACCTTAACTAAATTCAAGTTATCTATTCCCAACCAACCCTAAAGGCAGCTTAAACAGTATGCATTTCATGGTTTGGTTATATGCCCCAGTAAATTTCTCTTTTTAACATTAAAAAAGGAAAAGAAAATGGAGTGTCAGACTTCCAGCCACCATTTTAATAATCATCACTTCAAAGTCAATGTCTTTTCCTCAGAAATTAGTTTGTTTTCCCAACTTGTTCTTTTTGGCTAATGGTAACAGGCTCAAACCTTAAAGTTATCTTTTCTACTTCTTCTCATGCCATTGTCTGTACTTTCAAATAGCACCTTATATATAGGGAATCTCTAAGGCATGACCACAAAACCATCATCATCACTGAAGGAAGTGCCCATAGCTCTCTTCACCTGCTTCCCAATATCTCAAAGTAGGAATCTACCACTGCTGCCACGATCTGGGGTTCCAAAAAAGTTCCCATGCTGCTACAGTGAGTATAGGAAAGAAGGACGAAATTCCTGCTTCCAGGGACACTAGAGATAGAATCAAACTTTTATTCCAGTCTGAAGAGAGAGGACATTCTGAAAACTGGAACAGGCAACCCTCCTTCCCCCAAAGTTATAAGCCTCTTGCTTCATTCCTCATATTATTTCTACGTGGACTATTTCTTGTGTGTGTATTTGTATATACAATTTAATTTTATTTACAACTGAAAATATATTACCCATTTTTTTGTATTTTTTCTTTTTTTATTTTTTATTACACTTTAAGTTGTGGTACATGTGCAAAACGTGCAGGTTTGTTACATAGGCATACATGTGCCATAGTGGTTTGCTGCATCCATCACCCTGTCATCTACATTTCATATTTCTCCTAATGCTATCCCTCCCCCAGCCCCCCACTCCCCAGCAAGCCCCAGTGTGTGATGTTCCCCTCCCTGTGTCCACGTGTTCTCATTGTTCAACACCCACTTATGAGTGAGAACATGCAGTGTTTTGTTTTCTGTTCTTGTGTCAGTTTGCTGAGAATGATGGTTTTCAGCTTTATCCAAGTCCCTGCAAAGGACATGAACTCATCCTTTTTCACGGCTGCATAGTATTCCATGGTGTATATATGCCACATTTTCTTTATCCAGTCTATCACTGATGGGCATTTGGGTTGGTTCCAAGTCTTTGCTATTGTGAACAGTGCCACAATAAACATACATGTGCATGTGTCTTTATAACAGAATGATTTATAATCCTTTGGGTATACACCCAGTAATGGGATTGCTGGTCAAATGGAATTTCTACTTCTAGATCCTTGAGGAATTGCCACACTGTCTTCCACAATGGTTGAACTAATTTAAACTCCTACCAATAGTGTAAAACTGTTCCTATTTCTCCACATCCTCTCCAGCATCTGTTGTCTCCGGATTTTTTAATGATCACCATTCTAACTGGCATGAGATAGTATCTCAATGTGGTTTTGATTTGCATTTCTCTAATGACCAGTGATGATGAGCATTTTTTTCATATGTTTGTTGGCCTCATATATGTTTTCTTTTGAAAAGTGTCTGTTCACATCCTTCGCCCACTTTTTGATGGGATTGTTTTTTCTTGTAAATCTGTTTTAGTTCTTTGTAGATTCTGGATATTAGCCCTTTGTCAGACAGGTAGATTGCAAAAGTTTTTCCCATTCTGTTGGTTGCTGGTTCACTTTAATGAGTTTCTTTTGCTGTACAGAAGCTCTTTAGTTTAATTAGACCCATTTGTCTATTTTGGCTTTTGCTGCCATTGCTTTTAGTGTTTTAGTCATGAAGTCTTTGCCCATGCCTATGTCCTGAATGGTATTGCCTAGGTTTTCTTCTAGAGTTTTTATGGTGTTAGGTCTTATGTTAAAATCTTTAATTCATCTGGAGTTAATTTTTGTATAATGTGTAAGAAAGGGATCTTAATGTATATCAACGCCTACTGTCATGGCAATCTACAGTGGACCAGGAGAGATATGAAAATCACAGCAGAGTCCATCCTTCCTTTTACCAACCCCCATAATGCAACATTCTAACCTCAATATCATAAATTACTTTTTGCAATCATATTTTCAAAAACAGTGATTAAATTCTCTAAGAAGGGAACTTCCCATCACCCAGTTCTGTAGGAAAAAACAGATACTGAATTTTATCAGCTGCTCTTAGGGATCTAAGCCAAGGCAACTTCATGTATTAATGGAAATTGATATGTGAAAAAATATTTGATCCACAGCATTATTGGGAATTTCACTTTATGTTATCATAATGTCTGCTTTTGAGAAAATGGCATCAAGAAAACACATATTTCCCAGATTTTCTTTTAATGTTGCCCTGGCTTGAATTTCCAAGTAAGCCACCTAAATACTTGATTTGGACACTCCTGAAAGGGTGAGCTCAGAGGTCTCAGCACCTTGGTTTGCATGAGTTTATCTATTGAGCTCTGTTTCTGCTACCCTCAGACAGGCAGCAACAGCTTTCAGCGTCCTTGTGGCTGAGGGGCAGGAACACATTCCTCAGTGCCCCACACTATATCTGGAACCTCTGTGGCATGTTCTAGTTTGGTCTTGGGTAAGAATACTTGAAAAAGACAACATCCCAGCTTCAAGATGGCTGATTAGAGGCATCTGCTGATGTCTACTCACCTCTAACACTAAGAAGAAACAAAATAGTGAGGAGAAAAATCATACTTCAAATAGATCACCCAAGAGAGAACACTGAAATTCACCAAAGAAGTGACAGGAAACACCTAAAGCAAGAACGCAGAGGGAAGTGAGGCAGCCTGATCAGCAAGAATCACCTTGGAACTGTGAGAGACCCCAGTGGCCCACATTCCCATCATGAACTACAACAATCCCAGCCAGGGGAAAGCCCCTCAACCCTCAGAGGCCTTGAGATTAACATAGGGTATGCCCTAGAAACCACACACAGGCACTGTTCCCGAGGGAGACCTTACACTGAGTCCCACAAACCCCTGAGTCCTAAGCAGCTGCAGCACAGTGCCATTTTAAGAGCTCAGCCCACACTGGACTGCATCCTGCCCTGCAACCAGGCCCAGGTCAGAAGTCTCGAGCAACAATCCCACCCCCAGCCCAGCAGAGGGGCGGCCATACATTCTTGCACATCCTGAGGACCAATTCTACTGCCCACACCACTGCAGCTATAGACTGCTGTGGGGTGAAGTGCAAGAAAAGCTCACACCCTCTGGCTGCCTGCCTATTGCTGGCCCCAGGAAAAGCAACCAGACTGTCCCTGATAGCAGGGCCACAGCACAGATGCTGCTGCTTCCACCTGAGCATTCCACCAGTGGCCTGGGGTTCACCCTACTCTACCCCGCCCCCCACATACAACAGCTAGTCTATTCACATCACTGTGTATAACTGTCTGTAGTCTATACACACCACTGGAGGGCCTGAGGGCAGAGCCCAGCCTGGCTCCACCCCTTCCACAGTGCTTGAGCACACCATTCAGGGGCTTGGAGATTGCCTGGTCCAGTCTACCACCTGTGGCACCTGAGCACTCCTCCCAGTGTCTAACGTCAGGTCCACTCAGCCTGGCACTATCACCACAGCCAGCACCCAACCCCCCCACATGCCACCTGCAGGTCATCAGCCCACCCAACTGGTCACAGCCACTGCCAACACTAGCACAGACCACTTGGGTTTCAGAGGGTTGTATCACTGCTGCCACTGCCAGTGCTCATGCCACACCCACTGCCAGGGACTCAAGAACATTTCCACCCACCCAGCCCACCATTGCCAGGCCTGATATGTGAACAAGCCACCTGGAATTACAAGACTCAGCCTGCCTGGACCCGCTAACACTGGTGCCAGTGTATGCCACCTTGGGCCCAAGGGCAAGCACAGTCAGCTCCCTGCTGCCACCACTGAGGCCTGAAGACTGCCATCCTGGACCCAAGCACGACTTCACCACAGCCTTCTCTGACAACCATATCACAAGCCTCCAAGGAAATCAGACACCACTGATGCAGGTTTATAGTCAAAGAAATCATACAGAGACCGTACTATTGCATGTACCCAGAATCAAAGCCAAAGTGCCCTACCCAACTAACACCATATATTCATTTTCAGGAAAAAGTCCTCCCCTATGAAAGCAAAATCACAAAACTGGAAGAAGCAGCTGTTACACCAGATGCATAGATATCAATGTAAAGACACAGAAAACATGAAAACAGAAGGAAATATGAAACCTGCAAGGAAACACATTATCCAGCAATAAATTCCCATCAAAAAGAAATTCATGAAATCTCAGAAAAATAATTCAAAACGTTGAAAATGTTAAAAAAGAAAACTTCAATGAGCCACATGAAAACTCTGAAAAACAATATAAAGAAATCAGAAAAACAATTCAGGATGTGACCGAGAAATTTACCAAAGAGACAGATATAATAAAAAAAGAACTAAGCAGAAACTATCAAAGAATTCATTGAACTAAATACAATATACATTCAGAAGTTTTAATGATAGACTAAACTAAGCAAAAGAAAGAACCTTAGAATGTGAAGACAGGTCTTTTGAAATAATACAATCAAATGAAAGTAAGTAAATAAGAATTAGCAAAGCCCTCATAACATATGGGACACAATAAAGCAACCAAATATTCAAATTATTGGTGACCTAGAAGTCAAAAAAAGAATGAAAGAGTTAGAAAAACTATTGTGTAAAATAATAGATGAAAACTTATGAAGTCTAGAAGGATATTAAGACATCCAGATATAGGAAGTGCAGAGATCCTCAAATAGGTACAATATAAAAAGAATATACCTCTTTAATATATGGTGCTGGGAAAAGTAGATATCCATGCAAAAGAATGAAACTAGAACACCGTATACAAAAATCAACTCAAGATGGATTAAAGATTTAAAAGTAAAATCCAAAACTATAAAACTACAAGAAGAAAATTTATGGAAAACTCTTTAGGGTATTGGTGTAGGCAAAGATTTTATGGATGAGGCCTAAAAACTACAGGCAACAAAAACAAAAATAGAGAAATTGGGACTACATTAAATTTAAAAGCATAACAAAAGAAACAATCAAAGGAGTGAAGAGGCAACTTCTCGACTGGAATAAAATATTTACAAAATACTCATCCAACAGAGGACTAATATCCAGAATATGCAAGGACTCAACTCAACAGTAAAATAATAATAATAATATGTAAAAAGAGTCAAAGGACATGTATAGAAATTTTCAAAAGAAGACATATAAATGGTCAATAGGTATATGGAAAAAAAATACTCATCACTAATAGGGAAATGCAAATCAAAACTACAATGAGATATCATCTGACTCCAGTTAGAATGGCTATTTAGAGAAAAAAAAAAAAAACAAGAAATAACAGATGTTGGTGAGGACATGGAGAAAAGGGAACTCATACACCATTGGTTGTAATGTAAATTAGTACAGCCAATATGGAAAAAATATGGAGATTCAAAACAACAACAACCACCACAAACAGAACTACCATACAATCCAGCAATCCCACTACCAGATATTTATCCAAAGGAAAAAGAAATCAGTATATCAAAGGGTCACCTCTGCCCTCACATTCACTGCAGTACTATTCACAATAGCAAAGACAGGAAATCAACCTAGGTGTACATCGACAAATAAATGGATAAAGAAAATGTGTGTGTGTATACACACACATACACACACACACACACACACACAATGGAAATCTATCGACCACAAAAACAAAGGAAATCATGTCATTTGTCACAACACAGATGAAGCTGCAAGTCAGTATGTTAAGGGAAATAAGCCAGGCACAAAAAATATTGTGTGTTCTTACTCATACATGGGAGCAAATAAAGTTGATCATACGGAGGTAAAGAGTCACATTTTCTTGTTAAGCGGTTAAAGATACTTGAAAACCCATTTCCCAAAAATCAAACCCATTTACCATTTTATGTGGTATGTGAGCGAAGCAGAATAATACCTAGGACTGTGGTTGACAACACCTTGCCGCTCACCAAGTTTCACCTCAAGGATCACTTGTGTTTATGAATGAACCGAGTCCTCACTACATTTTCCACTGTAGGAAATTCTTATAATTTTATGTTGCTTTGGCATACATTTTATTTATTTATTTATTGTTTATTTATTTAGTTTTTGAAACAGGGTCTTACTCTGCCACCCAGGCTGTAGTGCAACAGCGCAATCTCAGCTCACTGCAACCTCCACCTCCTGGGTTCAAGTAATTCCCCTGCTTCAGCCTCCCAAGTAGCTGGGACTACGGGCACGCACCACCATACCTAGATAATTTTTTTTTTTTAGTGGAGATGGCGTTTCACCATGTTGGCCAGATTGGTCTCAAACTCCTGACCTCAAGTGATCTGCCCACCTCAGCCTCCCAAAGTGCTAGAATTACAGACATCAGCCACTGTGCCCAGCCTTTGGCATCCATTTTAAACATAAGTTGGACTTTTTCATACCAGAGGGAAGGCTAAGTCATCCTTGACAGTTTCCAGTTCTTCATCTCTTCCCTGTTCCTCAATGTGACTGATCCAGATACCTCCCTTACACAACTGCCTCCTGGAGACCACCTCTCTGTGGGACAGCTAAACACAGTCTATTTGACTTGCCCCACTGACCTCCACACCCTGCATGGATTGTGCAGATATGCCACAGTGATGTCCTCTCAGACACAGCATGCCTACACAGAACTTGTGCCTGCTTCCTCTAAACCCACCAATTAGAACTCCCTATGGGAAACCTACTTGGGTAACACCATGGACCCCAATAAAGACTCTGACCCACATGTCTCTTTCTCTCTTCTTCCCACCCACTGGTTGAGAGTACATGTCCTGGATGACTCCCCTTCCTCCTACTGGCTCTGAGGTGTTCTTTCTGGGTCTGTAAATAACATACACTGCTTCTGTTATTTCATGCCTCCTCTGTCTCATCTGACCAGCTTAACTCTCTACCCAGTCATGGCTCTCCTAGAGAATGGCTATCTCAGTAAGCATAAACTGGACACAAGTTAGGCATGAACCACAAAGGTGTCTGCCAGTATTATCAAGTTCCCTGTAAGAGGAACACCTGGTGAGTTAGACACTTAGGTTAGACTGTCCACCAGGATAAAGAAGTATCACATAAAGCCACTTTGTAAGCATCTAAGACCACCTCCCTTGGATCCCCATCAGGGCAGAGCTGGAATTTCTAGCCACTCTCCAGAGAGAGAACTCAATACCAAATTAGAGGAAAATGCAACATTCATTGTGCTTCATCCTTAGCCTGCATGTAAAGGCCCTACTTTCCTCAAAAACTTAATTAGAACTCTTATGTTTTCTCCACCGTACCCTTTAATAAAACCTCCCCAAAAAAGAAGCTGATAAACTTATTTACTAATAAAATTATTAATGACCATTCCAGATTACAACTGTTTGACATTTAGAGAGATATAAGAAGCTTTAAACAAAGAAAATTCTATTACAGGATATGGGAAAATAAAATGAAGGACAAAAGGTTTTATCACCAAAACATGAATTTACATAAAACCCATTTCAAATAGAAAAATTAATGTTCCTTTCTTAACTCTGTGTCTGTTTCTTCGATTAAAGTCCTCCCTCCTCCTTAATAACATTAAGGAGGATATCTTAATGAATATCTAAATTCACTAAAAAGGCCTACTCCTAAAAATGATCCCTCAACAGTTTCTTTCATTCAGTATTCACCTACCAAAATTAGTAATAGTCATGTTAGGCTAGATTATGCCTTGACAGCACAATAACGAACCCTCAGCAGCTTTAACAAAGTTTATTTCTTGCCCACACAGTTTCCTATATGCATTCAGAAGCTATATTCCAAATGGTGATTTGGAAATTCAGTCTAGTATCACCTTGTGAATCCATCATCTCAACATGTAGCCTCCACAATTCACATGGCAAAGGGCTTTGGCTCATAAATGACACATATCAACTCTACTTTTAGTCTACCAGTTAGAATAAGCACACAGTCCCAACGTAATTGCAAAGAAGATAGAAAAAATAAAACAGCTTAAGTCTGGCTCTAAAGATGAAAACAAGACAGGACTAAGTGAACATGCAGCACTGCCTCTGTCACAATGAGATATTTACTCTATATATAACTAACTAACATGGGCCTGGAGGTCTTTATCTGTATTAATACCTTTGATATCCACAGCTACCCCCAGGAGATAGGTATTACTATGATCATCTCCAGTTTACAAATAAGGAAATTGAGGTTCAAAGAAGTTAAGTAACTTACCTAAGTGTGTAAGTGGGCTAGCTAAGATTCAAATCTAAGAAATGTACTCCAGAATACACTATGGCATACTGCTTCTCAAATATACAAGACACAGTTAAGGACGCTGGCCCTCAAATATCTGTAGAGCTGTCATATGAAAGAACACAAAATAAAGACATAATACTGAGATTGAAATGTAAGCAAAGTATTTCTGAGTACATAGTATGCGCCAGGCAGCATTCTAGACATTCTAGATATCGCACATGTATCTGATCCAAGCATCAAAACACTTCAAACAAGGTGGGTATTATTATTCCAGTTACACAAATGAGAAAACAGACTCAGAGAGATTAAGTAATTAGACTAGGGTATTACACAGAGCCAGTATTTAAACCCAAATCAATCTGGCTTCAGAGCCTAAGCAATTTTCCACTATATCTCACTGTTAGTTATGCAATATAGATATAGTAAATGCAAATCTCAGTCCATAAATCACAGGGGCAAAAAAGGTAACATAATTCTTTTTATTTTTTCTATGACTAAACAATTTCAGTTGTGAGTCTCTATTTCGTTGAGAGGCAGATACTTAATCTTGGCACTTTTCCTCTGAGATCTTTCCGCTTTCTTAGCTTCCATCAGTAAGTGGGGTGAGTCATGGTAAGGAGAAGTCCACTCTCCTCTAGAATTTATCAAACCTTCCTAGGGAGTTCAAATACAATGCAATATCTAGGTTCATTCAACTCCCTATCCAGCTCTGCATCCTCTTCTAGTCTACAAAATCTTTTTTCTTGACTTTTATTTTTTCAAATTCAGTTTTATAGCCAGACCCAGGCTTTGTAATTTCTGAAGTTAAAAAAAAAAAAAACAGACATTTGCCTCTTTTTTACATCCTGCTGAAGTGTCTCTTCCCTTCTCTTATCACCAGAAAAAGTAAAGTCATCAGAAAGTTACAGAAAATAATAGGAACAGAAAGCACATTGGTTAATGTATCATGATATCACCATGTTACATAGAGAAGACCCTTCAACAATTAAAGTTGCTGAAAATGAAATGAACTATATGAGATCATGAACCTCCCAATCAATACAAAACACATTTAAGAAAAGAACGGTTGATCATGTGGCTAGGACATTACAGAGGTTTAAAAGATTCAGATGAATTGGAGGTAAGGTATAGTGATCGGACCTGGAATATTTTACCTTTATGGATAGAAAAAAATAGAAGGAAGGGAAGAAGAGAGGAAAGGAGGAAGGAAGAAAGACAAACCCATAATTTCAAGGGAGCCAGAATAAAATGGCTGATTTTCTATGTACATTCAAATGAAAGAGGGTAGGAAGAGACAGGTTGCCATAAATCTCAATATTGACAAGAGGATAACTAAGGAAAAATGTGTATAGAAAGTAAAGGAATACATCAAGAACATTCAATAATATGATTCCTAAGATCTCATGAAATAAAATAAAGTCTGCCCTCCATGCTGAGAAAAGAAGAGGGAATGGTAAGGGAACAAGGTGAAGATGTAGAAAATTATCCCAAAAATGCAGAGCTCCAAAAACTCACTGAAAGCTGCCACTCAGTGACACCTTGATTCTGATCTAAAGCCACAGAGCTCTTCCAGGAAAGAGAAAGCAGGATGAGTCACATGAGAAGATAAAAAGCCATTGCCACCAAGGCATTTACATTTTTATCCCTTCCACAGCCTAAGGAATACATCCTGATTTTTTCTAATAATTTTCTCTAAACTTCTGCCTGAGATCTAATAATAATAATAATAATAAATTACTTTAAAGCACTCCCAAAGGCATCAGAAAATATGCTGAGCCACATTAAAATGCAGCTTGGAGTGATGTAAAGTATCACGTTAAAATTTAAAACACTTCAAAATTCAATCTTGTTTAATTTCAAAGCTATATCTCACATCAAAAGGCACTATGGGAATTGAAAGAGAACAGGGAGATAACAATATTCTATCTGCATTAATGAGAGAATTAAGGTAAGAGGGAAGGGGGGAATCTGCTGGACATTTTTAACTGCAGCCTCGTTTGAGACATAGTCTAAATTTCTGCCTCTGTCACAATGCAAGGACAAAGGAATCATTGTACTTGTTACTAACGTCATTGTCATCAATTAAGATTAAGGTTAAAAAGCTGTATTTCTGGCCTTGACCACTGTAAAGCCCCAGACCTACCTATCAAACTGCCTGCTGGTCTTTCCTCCCCTTGCATAACATCCCACAAGCAGAACAAATTCAATTTGTCTGATACTGAATTTATTAACATCATCTTTCCCCCGCAAAGCTGATCTTTATTTGCTACTCCAATTACATATACCCAACAAAAGAACCTAAGAGATTCACCCTTGACACTTTTTCATCCTTTACAATGAAACTATCACTCATTTTCCCTCCTAAATTACTCTCGCTTGGTCTCCTCCTCTTTATCCCTCTGCCATTGGCTCTTTCAGTTCAGGCCCTTATCATCTCTCCTCTGAACCCCTAGCACCAGCTTCTTGACATGTCTAGTCCCCCTTCTCCCTTGTCTTCCTGCAATACATTCTGAGCACTAGCACCAGAGTGATTCTTAAAAAATGCAAATTTGATATTGTCACAACTTCAGTATAGAGCCTTGGAATGAATGGCCCCCATTCTTTATAGGATATAAATCAAGTTTCTCAGAATGACAAAAAGGCCTTCCATGGGCTGGCCATTAATAGCTTCCCTTCCTGCCACTTGCCATGTCACAATCTGCAATTAAGCAAGCCCGAATAATTTGCAGTTACACTTGTTATGCAGCTTCATACTTTATCTTCCCTCATGTACTTCCCTCTGCCTGGAATGTGCTCCCTCTCTTCAAGGAGCTACAGTTCCAAAATCCATTCTTTTACCTCCCTGACTTTATGCCACCCCTCACCCGTCTCCCGCCTGATGAGAGCAAGTATCCTCTACCTTATGTGCACAGCAACCAGTCATGCCTCTAAAGCAGCTATCACATCCCATTTAAATGTCTGTTCACTCATCTGTTTTCCTCATTAGACTGTAAATTTCTAAAAGAAGCTGTCTTCTCCACTCACAGTGCCTGGTATGCAATAAATATTCATTGAACTGAACTGAATTTTATTCATTAAGTGCCTCAATTTCTATTTTATACTATCTGTAACATTTTCTGTTAGTTTCTAATATAGGCACGAGTGGGGAATTTATAGTAAATAATAATTTCTATGCTCAATTTAACAGGAAAATGGAAAGGAGCTTTTACTAAAGTGTTCTCCAGGTCAGCAGTGCATGGTGCCAAGTACATACTCTCACCATGTTATTTTAACATTTAATATAGCCATGCATGTTACGTAGTGGCTATAGCCTGTTTTCAGAGAAGGAAACTACAGGTCAGAGGGGGATAGTAAACTTTTTCAAAGTTAACTAGCAGGAAAGGATGGGTTAATGTTGAAACATAGGTTTTACATGTATGCACTAGTGTTTCTCATATAAGAAAAAGAACACAGAAATTGAGCCCAAAGAAAAGGCAATACAAAGTAAATAAAATAAAATGTTCTAAGTACTCCTCCAGTCTCACAATTTCCTCTTTTCTCCACATCCCTCAGCAGAATATGTGACTCTACATAATGAGGTCACTCTAAGACCACAACTGTTTCTTAGAACGCAGTGTGAAAGGAGAGTTACAGTTAGAAGTTCCATAAAGTTAAGCATTCATTAGTTTCATTCCACTAGACATCTGTCCACTAAACCCTGGCAACCCATCTACAAACACATGGACTAGGAAAATGTGTAGAAGTTCGGGTTAAATCCATCACCATCATTACAAATACAACTGGAAGTACTAACCTTCCTAAAGGTGCTTTCCCATTTTGGTATTTGAAAGACACTATAAAGAGATACAAGGTTCAGCTCTGTGACTGGAATGCAAAACAGAATGCCTAACTAGAAAGCAAGGTCAGATAAGTATAAGTGTGAGGGTTATTTCTTGTGTCCATCCCAGAAGGTGAAAACACCTCTCCTCCAGGAAATGGGTGAGGACAAGCTGCCTCTCACATGACACCCACACAGGTTCTAGGTTTGGAGACACTGGGAACAGGTGGCAGACATTGAGAACTATGAGGTGGTATGAATCAGTGCTTCAAGCTCAGGAGCAAGGACTAAACCAAGTCCAAAGCCTGCCACTTCTAGAAGTCCTGCCTGGTAGTGTGGACATTAGGCCTCCACTGGCCTAATCAGTGGAGGTAATCTAGTCCCAACAAAAATTGCTTCTGCTGCTAAGCAATGTTTAGAGTTCATCATTCAGAAAGCTAAAAGGGCTATAATTCAGGGACACCAGGCAAAAAGCCCAACATCAGTAGCCTTGAAAAAGACAAGGAAGAAAAAATGTAGCAGGATTTCACTAGGCATGTGACTTGAGACTTGGCAGGCTGCCTTGGCAGGGCTGGACAGTCTGTGGGCAGAAAATTCACATATTTTCTTCCTGTAGCCAGAAACCAAGAAAGCACAGACAGAGGAATACCAATTCAGATCCTTCATCAAGCTAATAGTAAGACCTTCCTAAGGAGAACAATGAATGAATAACCACAACTTTCATCTGTTTCACACATTCATATGACTGTTCAGCATTACTCTAACTGGGCTTTATTACTTTTACAACCTTAAAAAGTTCTGTAATATATTAATTGGGTATCAAATGCACAACCAATCCAAGTTTTCTCACCTGATAGGCAGACTGCTAAACAAAGGTCTGAAGCAACAGCAAGGGACAGAGTTCAGCTCAAGTCGACCAACATTAATAGGGCATGAATTAAGACACTGGGCTAAGAGCAGCTAATACAAAGATGAATAAGGTATCTTTGAGGAAGGTACAGCAGACTGTAGAAGGGGAAAAAAGCAAACAGAATGTCAATATAATACTCTAATTGCTGGCATAGTATGTTCATAATACTGTATGAAGATCACTAGCCAGAGTTAAAAGACCAAAAGCAAGGAAAGCAAATGTCAATCAACCCCTGCGAGGACTAAAAGGAAGAGTTAAAAAGCTACTCTAGAAATAATTTAGTGCGGATTTCAAATAAGGACACATGTTACAAAGGGGGTATGACCTGCCCAGACTAGTGTTAGTTGGTTGCAAAACCTAGGCTGGAACTCAGGTTTCCAGTGTTTTCCACCATAGCAGAACACTTCTCCAAAATCACAGGATACTGGGCAAGTTCCAGGCTTCTGAATCTGGGAATATGACTTTCAAAAATGCAGATTCTAAAGACATATTGATTAATGATCTGTGAATGAGAAAGGGAAGTGCATGGCAGCTGGCTATCCTCAGGGTGGAAACTTGGAGGACAGAGTAGCATCTGCATGTGGTTAGTCAGTAAAAGCAAAAAATCTTTTAAAAAGCATTGCACTTGTTACTCAGCAACTATTTAATTTAAAAATTGCTTCAATGGAGCTACTAGTTCTATTCTCCTCCCCTACAGCAAAGAACTGTTTCACCACTTGTGCTAAGAATGTGGAAATGTCTCCTTCCTGAACTCAGTATTTCTCAAAGATCAGCAAAACTAAAGCATATTACAACATTAATACCTCTACTTCAGATTAAGTTAGAAAGCTTTCTCCAGTAGACTTTTACTATGACATCATGAAGTTCTAAGTCCCATATAAACCAAAAGAATACCCTACCCAACGAAATGCAAGCCAGTTATGATTACAGAGTAATGAGACCAACGTTACCCCTAATCATTCAACAAACATTTACTGACTAACCCTGTGTCATGAACTATAAGACCTAAGATTTTTGAGAGGAGGGAACAAGAGATGGGAAGTCAAAACACAAGATCTAAGATTTTGAGAGAAGAGAACAAAAGATGGGAAGACAAAACATAAGATCAATCAGACACAATCCCTGTCCAGTGAGGAAAGCAAATACACAAGCAAAGAATTGTAAAACTGTTTGATAAATGTTATAAAGCAATGCAACTCAAAATGTGGCCCTGGACCAGTAGAGACCTACAAATTGTTGGTTGTTGATCCACACGAAGATGGCTAAGTACACACATTGAGAGTAAATATACAGAAACCTAGATAGCATTTTAATAGTAATTTTAGGTCTGCTGAAGCTAATAATTTTTAAATGAGGCTATTTTGTTTTTTATATTTCATTTTTCTACTATTTTATTTTTATTACATTTTACAAAATCATCAGTCCACAAATAGTTTAAGGAGCAATGAGTAGAGTGATATAAGAGAAGTACTATTTGCTATATTATACTATACAAACACAGATGAAAAGAAATGGTATTTGAGATTTAAGAAGGCTTCAAAGGGGAGATAACTTTTGAGCAGCAAAGAATAAGTAGGGGTTTTCCTGAGATATTCAGGCAAGGCATCAGGCAGAGGAAGAGCATCTGCAAAGGCTCAGAGTCATTCTAGTAGATGGTATGCTTAGAAAAATAAACTTTGAGGCAAAGTAATAAACAGTAAAAGTGCAGAAAGTTAGGTTACAAGGAGATTCACAGAGACTGGCATGATTTTACAGTTCAGGCTCTGGGCTTTCCCCAAAATGCAATAGGGAACCACTGAAGAGTTGTATAAGCAAAAGAAGGATAGATTTATGTTTTCATCAAAGTTATTCTGACAGCAGTGTGGTAGAGAGATTTGAAAGGGACAGAGAATAAAGGGAGGAACACAGACCAGTTGTGAACATATTGAAATAACCTAGGTATGACATGAACAGAACCTGCATTATATCAAGGAAAACAGGCCATAAAGAATAGTTTAGACAAATGTTTCGAAGGTATGGATGTATAATGTGCCTTACTTAAGATGGGTCAGAATCTGTAATTAGACAGTTGTTCACTCAACTTAATTAAGTGTCCTGATCATATGAAAGAAAGATCAGTAAGCATGCAGATGCTAAGTGAGTTACTGAGGCATAGGAGATAGACCTGGGAGTGAAATATAAAGTTCTAGAATAATCTTGGGTTTTAATAATCTTACACAGATTCACACACACACACACACACATATATATATATATATATATATATATATATATATATATATATATATAAATGGAGAAGAAAAATGGGTAAAGAGTTACAGCCACTACATTTATTTTTCACATTTTATGTACAGAGCAGTATCATAGACACTATGGAAAACAGAAAAGGAAATCATAATAGTCCTTTTCACTGTTTCTAACCCCTGGGCAACTTGAGGGTCTCCACCTAGAAGTTAGTTCCGGACCACAGAAGCCCGATGTACTTATTTCAGTAGATATCAAACCAAGACTCATTTTCAACCGAGAGAAATTATGTGGGTTCAGGGAATCTATAAAGGGAAAGGGTATGTACATATGTGTAGGTAGGAAGACAGAGTTTCTTGTTCAGAAGAAATATTTCCTGAAACCTTCCCAAGGAAAATATGAGTTCCCTGGATGAAATCTCTTGAATCACACAGCTCCTCTGGAATCACTGAGTCTGCAGAGAATGTATAGCCCTCTCAAATCCAATGTAAACTCCACAGAGATCCAGAGAATCGCATCTCCTAAGAATACAGGTCACAGGCTTAGCAAGCCCCTGAAACTCACTTAGAAAGGACCAGAAGTGGGAGCACTCGGCAAACATATACCATTCTTCTTGGAAGATTTTTAAAAATGTAACAGACAATTAGATGGAGACAGAAACAATTCAATTATTGTTCTATCATGGATATTCTGTACCCCCACTAACCATAATACATACAGGGAACACCACTTATCATAACGCTATTGTTGCAGACAGGCCCAATATCTATGGTATGGTGGTCTGACTGTATGTTACAAGGCTCTCATAAGTGCCTACTATATTTCAGGGCACATGATTTTACAAAAGTATTTAATAGGCTTAGTTTTATAACAACGCCCACTGTATTCTAGTCATGAACTGGGACAAATAAGCCTTTTTGTACTCCACAGCTGCATCTATTCAAGTGAAATACCACAATTAACCTGCGAATTTAATCTAAATATTCAACAAGTACACAAAATATTAAAAAGTTTAATTTACCTAAAGAATAATAAGCTTTTAACAAAATCGTCAACTGCCACTTCATTTTCTTTTGTAAAAACATTATTAGCCTACACCTTTGTAAAATGACAATGGATATAAGATAATCACATATAAGAGAACAGAACATAAAATAATCTCCTAAGAGCATTAACTACCATTTTTTAAATTTAGAAAATGAACAAATTCTCAATCAGTGCCTACCATCTGCAAGACACTATGGGGAATCAATGCAAGATAAAATGATCTAATTATCCACGAGGTCTGGAAAAGATAGAGAACAGAATCACTTAATACCACCAGTGTATGGAGGTAAGCAAGGAGAAGCTCTCCATACAGTTTCCAAAATCCTCTGCAAGTCCCGTACAATGCACTAGCATGGAAAGTGATGAATAAGCTTCATTGATAATAGTGACTACGTCACAGCTGGCTGAACATTCAGTGCACAAACAGAAGGCTTCTGTATTTGCTCGAAATCAACCATAGGAAAGTTTTAGCAAAAAAGACTGTTATATTCAAATGGAAATCAGTGCTTTCCAGCAAGAATGGACAATTAGCAATTCCTTAAACTGGCACTAAAAGGAAGAACAGAGAAATGTACCAAAAATGATCACAACCTATATTCCAAAATGTGAAAGAAATAAGAAAGATTACTATTGTTAGCATTTTGAAAAACTCATGTACCAGACATAAGGTAATTCTAGATGTTATGAGTCTCCCAGCTATCAACTTATACTGATAAATTTTACCCAACTACTCTCTAAATTTCTTATCACATACAAGTTTAAGCTGTAGTCCAGGATTTTAGCACATGGTTAATTTAGATGGCGTTCTTTAAACATTTAGCAGAAAGTGCAAAGTCTGTTTATACAACATTTGAATCTACATTTTAAAAATGTTTATTCACCAGATTAACAGATTCTTGCAAATATCTCTTCAAGACTAGCAGGGCAAATAATCACCAACCTCACTCCAATCTTTAAGCACACACACAATTATGGTTTATCTGATGTATGGATCTGGTTTTGTGAATCTGATCCTGCAATTATAGAAGTTTGCAGGCCCTTAAATAAGTTACAATGATTCCATGGCTACCTTGGTGTTGAAAAACACAAAGGTCAAGGAAATAGGCACAAGAAATTTCACCGGAGTTAAAGCAATTATTTCCTAGATATAATGCCAAAAGCACAAGTGATAAAAGAAAAAATTGAGGTTCAACTTTATGAAAATTAGGAGTTTTTGTTTTTCAAACGTGGCACTACCGAAAAAGTGAAGAGTGCCAACAGAACGGAAGTCACACACAAGTGACCTGTATCCAGCATATATAAAGAAATTTAAAATTCACTAACAAAAAGATAAATAAATGTCAGGTGCATCACATCTGGAATACCAGCACTTTGGGAGGCCAAGGCAGGAGTACTGCTTGAAGTCAAGAGTTCAAGACCAGCCTAGGAAAAACAGTAAGACTCTGGCTCTACAAAAAATTTAAAAATTAGCTGGGCATGGTGGCACACACCTGTAGTCCTAGCTACTCACAAAAGGCTCATGTGGGAGGATTATTTGAGCCCAAGAGTTCAAGGATGCAGTGAGCCTTGATGGTGCCACTGCACTCCAGACTGGGCAACAGAGCGAGGACCCAATAAATTAAGTAAGTAAATAAATAGGTAAGTACATGAAAGATGTCCAGTATCATTAATCACTATAAAAATGCAAAACCACAAGATACCATTTCAAATCCATTAGAATGGCTACAACAAAAAGACAATCACAAGTATTAACAAGGATATGGAGAAACTGGAACTCTCACACAATTCTGTGGAAAATGTAAACAAGTGCAGTCACTTTGGAAAACAGTTTGGTGTTTAAACAGAGTTGCCAATTCTGTAATTACTAAGCAATTTCATCTTTAGTTATATATGCAAGAGAAATAAAAGCATATCACACAAAAACTTTATATTTATAGTATATGTATGTGTTCACATCATGATAGTCAAAAAGTAGAAACAACCCAAATATCCATCAACTGATGAATGGAAAAATAAAGAATTATATATACATACATGTAATATTATTCAGCAACAAAAAGGAATAAGGTAGTGATAAATGCTAAAACACAAATGAACCTCAAAAACATTATATAAAGTGAAAGAAGCCAGTCACAAGAGATCACATATGGCATGATTACATTGATACAAAATGTTCAGAAAATGCAAGTCTATATAGACAGAAAGTAGATTAGAGGTTTCCAAGCACTGAGAGAGGGTGCAAGGGTGTGGGAAGTGAAGACTAATGGATACAAGTTTTCTTCTGGAGAGTGATGGAAATGTTCTCAAATTAGATAATGGTACCGGCTGCATAAATCTTTGAACATACTGCAAACAATCAAATTGTATACTTTACATTGGTAAATGTTGTGGTATATAAATTATATGTCAATAAAACAATTTTGCATTATGCCAAACTGAAAACCTTTACACACTGCTGAAAGCAGTTCCTCAAGCTACCTGATACCTGATGGGGCAAGGTACATATGAAGTAGAGCAATTATTCTATTATCAACCTGTGTCTATATCTCAAGCATTAACCTAGAGTTGGACTGGCTCTGGGGGCACCAGAGAACCCAAAATATACATTCTAACATTATGAATTCCTAAAAATACCAAAGCCTAACAGCACTTACTGCCAGTTTTGGTTCCATTTACTTCAGCAAACATTGATTGAGGCCCATCACTGGCTAAGGACTATCTCTAGAATACAAAGACATAAGACATAGTGGGGCTGGGCTTGGTAGCTCATGCCTGTAATCCCAGCACTTTGGGTGGTTGAGGCAGGAGAATCCCTTGAGCCCAGGAGTTTGAGATCAGCTGGGGCAACATAGCGAGTCCTCATCACTACCAAAAATAAACAAAATTAGCCAGGTGTGGTGGCACACAACTATAGTCCCAGCTACTCAGGAGGCTGAGATGGGAGGATCATTTGAACCTGGGAGGTTGAGCATGCAGTGAGTCAAGATGGCACTACTGCACTCCAGCTAGGCTATGGAGCAAGACCTTGTCTCAAAAAAAGAAAAAGAAAAGAAATAGTGGGCCTAATACCCAAGGAGTTCACAGCTTGTTAAGTCTAAGACAAATACACATGCACATGGTTCCAGTTCAGTACACCATGTGCAAACTACAGGAATAAGCACAGGGGCAGAGAAATAGTACAGAGAATGGAGTAGCTAATTTTATCTTGATATGACCCACAAAGGTTTCACAGGAATAAGGATACCTGAGCAGGGCTTTAAAGGATGGGTAGACAGGAGAGGAATGGTATAGGGAAGAAGATGGAGAAAGGAAAGCAGGCCACAGTCAAGGCAATGAAAAGGGGTATGTAACAGCAAAGCGACTTGGAGGGCTGAAAGAAATTTGGGAACAAAAAGGGTCATGCAAAAAAATGCCAGAAGGTAAGTTTGGGGATTTAAGCTAGATTATGGGTGTGCTACAAATTTCAAACCTTATTCTAAGGCAACAGGGAGGCCTTGAAGGGTTTTAAGTAGGTGAATGAAATTATCAGATTTATTCTAGAAGTATCATCCTAGCCAATCATTTGCAGAATGAAGATCCACTAGAACAAGGGTTCTCCAGGTTTTATTTACCTAAGTAATCACTTCTAATGTGCTTACAAATGCAGTGTTACATAGTAACCCCAGACGAAAGAAAGCAAAAGGCAGATCACCTTGAAACACTGGAAGGCCTGGAGCCTTATACAGGCGATGACCATCGATTGGCCTCCACCACTGAAGAACACCTAGGGCTCTGCAGAAGATGGTGTGGAAAAATTTGAACTAAAGAGAGATATTAATAATAATGGAAGACTGGAGATTAATTAGGAAGCTAGTTTAATAGTTCAGGGGTAAAATAATCAGTACCTAACATGACAGACAACAAAGAAAAGATTGAGTCCAGAAAGCTCTTTTAGAAAAACAATTGACAGAATTTCAAGACTGACTAGATGTAGCATGAGAAAAGAAAGAATCAAGGATGACTTCCAGGCTTCTGGTGTATTTATTTATTATTTTATTTCATTTTATTTTTTAGAGACGGAGTCTCACTTTGTCACCCAGGCTGGAATGCAGTGGCACAATCTTGGCTCACTGCAACCTCCGCCTCTCAGGTTCAAGCGACTCTCCTCCCTCAGCCTCCCAAATGGCTAGGACTAGAGGCACATGCCACCACACTCAGCTAATTTTTTGTATTTTTAGTAGAGACGGGGTTTCGTCGTGTTAGCCAGGATGGTCTCGATCTCCTGACCTTGTGATCCGCCTGCCTCGGCCTCCAAAAGTGCTGGGATTACAAGCGTGCGCCCAACTAATTTTTTGTATTTTTAGTAGAGACAGAGTTTCACCATGTTGGCCAGGCTGGTCTCGAACTCATCTCAGGTGATCCACCTGCCTCGGCCTCCCAAAGTGCTGGGATTACAGGTGTGAGGCACCGCACCCAGCCAGTAGATTTATAGTTTAGGTGAAGGGAAAGGACTCTGTTGATAAAATGGACAGGTATATCTGGCTTACCTAAAGATACTGCAAACTTAGTAATTCCCAAAACTGAACTGTCTTGCCCTCGTCAGACCTGTTCCCAGTGTTAGCAGTTTCACATCTCAGTACATTGCACCTGATTATGCTGGTGTTTGAGCCAGAAGCCTCAGAATCACCTTTGACAGCTGCTCCCCAACATTCCCTACATTCAGTCCATCACCAAGTGTCACTGATTCCTATCTCAAAATTTGTTTCATTTATTCACCACTTCCATCACCACCGCTACCATGCTACTTGGATGCCACCATCATCTTACACCTTGATTTCTACAACAGCCTCTTAATCTAGTTTCCTTGCTACTATCCTTGCCTCACTCCAAATCATTCTACACACACGAATTGGCTTTCTAAACTGTAAAACCCTTCAGTGGATTTTCACTGCCCTTTAAAGACAAAGAACATGTCTTGTTTTATTCATCTTGGGACACTCAGTGCCTAGCACACTGTAGATAATAAATATTTTTAAAAAGAATAAGAGAAAGGATCAGGCCTGGAGTAAGATGATGAGTTTTGTTTCAGGATCCTTGGGTTTGATGTGTCTATGGGATGTGCACAGGGTTACCCTACGGCCAAAGGTAGTAGGAGCCTGAATCCAAACTCACATTTGGCCTATTTCAAGACTAAATAAGTAGAGTTATCTATGGTAAACAGGACTAAGACTATTTTAGGTAATCATGAACTAAGTTAACAAAGCTTGAAGCAAGCTCAGCTTCTTAGAAAGATTAAAGTATCTCTCTAATCTGGAATTCTGCAGCTCTGGGTCAGGTCTAGGTCAGCATTTCAAGGACAACAGAAACCACTGACCTAGCACTAGATTTGTGGTGGAATCTTTGCAAGAAGCTATTTGGCAGCAAAGCCTGTGATTTGCCCACTTCCTTCAAAATATTTTGACAACACCTCTGCCCTCCCTACTCCCTGATGTCCTCACCAATTTCCAAATGACTTCTCTATTAGTTAATCATGAACCTTACCTGACTCTCAGACAGCACATCTGGGGTGGTGCCTGGAAGCCTGTATTCTGACAACTATACCAGGCAATTTCTCAGTCTAGGGAAAAGTTAACAGTTTAGAGAACATATGCAAAAGTTACCTTCATTCCTCTCTTCAACTGACCCTAGATAGCTGCCTTAGGATGTTACTGATATAAGGACTTTCAAATAACAACAAAATTATAATTTACTGCAGGTTTCCTCTAATACTACACAAAAATATTTAATTTAGTGTACTGTTCATGGCAAATGCTAAGAGCTTTCAGGTTTCTAATTAGTAACCATTACTTTTCCAAAGACACATGCAGGAGACACTGACTATAATATCTAATATCCCTTTTCCTCCTTAACTTTCCCCAACATGAGTGTTTAACTACTGTATACAAACCTGTCAAGTTCAGTAATCTGGTAATGGCACCTCTATTTTGATTTTTAAGTAAATATATAAAATAATTATATATTTTATTTTAAAACAGAGCTTATGAAAACCTCTGCCTACATATCCAGGGAATGTGTACAATGGTAAGTGTCAGATGAGTTGGCTTATGATCTAATAATTTGGTTTATTATTCAGGTAATCACAGGTGATAGCCTGGTAACTTTGTCAATCCTAAGGTTTTACACTGATTTTATGTTTGGTTGTACATCAATTGTTTTGTATCTATAAAGGACTACTGGTTAAATTTAAAAACATTATAATTATTGAAGTCAATAAAGAACATAAATGTTAAATCCTGAAACTTCAACTCAAGATGACTTTTACCAGCTTTGTATATTGTATTATCTGATCAAATTTCTTAAAGCATAAAATATTTCCAATATTTCAAAATCCACTGTGAAAAAAATGAAAATGCAGCAAACATAACATCAAACTGACTTTTTTTTCATTTTTGGTGAATAAGTATTATCTGCATCCACAATGTATTATTTGCAAAAAAAAGAGAGAGAGAGAGACAGAGAGAAGTTTGCAAATAGCAGTTTGAAATATGTTATATTTTACTGTATTTTAAAAGAAAGTCCCAAAACTATTTTTCAAAAATAAGCAGAAAATAAAAGACTTTCAACTGCTGTGTGACAGACCAAGGTTTTTATTTATTTTTGATGCCTCAACATAACCTTAAATTTCAAACTGCCCTTTAATCTACACTCATTTCCAAAAGCATGTGATTTTAAAATTTGACAAATGGTATCTATTTTATGTGGTTGAAGTAAATTAAGCAATCTTTACATTAAGCTATAGTATGTACAAAGTTATTCATTTTGTCATTGTTTATAATAGTAAAACAATGGAAACCATCTAAGTATCCATCAATAGAGGGTGCAAGTTACGTTACATCAATACAATGAAATGTTATGAAGACATTTTTTAATAATAAGGAAATGAGTATAGTGTGCTACTCTTGTGTAGGAAATGAGGGTGCATTGGGGAATATGTAAATATATTTGATTGGATATGGGTAACATAACTCTAGAATGATCCTTTAAAAAAAACATCTGGGCCAGGCGCGGTGGCTCACACCTGTAATCCCAGCACTTTGGGAGGCCGAGGCGAGTGGATCACCTGAGGTAAGGAGTTCGAGACCAGCCTGGCCAACATGGTGAAACTCTGTCTCTACTAAAAATACAAAAATTAGCTGGGCATGGTGGCAGGCACCTGTAATCCCAGCTACTCGGGAGGCTGAGGCAGAAGAATTGCTTGAACCCAGGAGGCGGAGGCTGCAGTAAGCCGAGATCGTGCCATTGCACTTCAGCCTGGGCAACAAGAGTAAAACTCTGTCTCAAAAAAAAAAAAAAAAAAAAAAAAAAAAATCCAGCAATACTAATTCCCTGTGGGGAAACAAATTGAGTGAATGGGGCCAGGATACAAGAAAAACTTACTAATAAATATCTTTTTACAGTTTTTGAAATTTGAGCCATGTGAATGTATTAGCTATTCTAAGAAAGAAATGGTTAAAATAAATAACATTTTTAAAAACTGAACCATGGATAAGAGTATTTTAAAAGAAATGAATACTTTCAAAAACATATTGCTCAATGAGTAGGTTATATATAATTACATAGATAAAACCAATGTGTAAAGAAACTGTTATAATTATGTCTTCTCTGAAAACTTCTCACTATGTGTCCATTGAGTTGTATGACATATAAAAATTCTAGAGTTAATTTAATTTCATCCCAAACCCTTTAGATGTTCCATCAATAGTTGAAAGAGCAACAATAATGGGTTCCTTCATTCCTCAGGGCTACAGAAAAAAACGAACCAAACATGAGGTTCTTGACACAGCCCCATAAGAAGTGACTGAGCAAAAAATTTTGAAAATATTCAATTTTTCTCATCACACTGTACATCAATTGTTAAATGAAGTCAAAATGTCTCTTCATTCATGCTATATTAAATCATATATTAAAAATAAACTTTATAATACTGTGCTTAATAATAGAATATTCATTTAAAATCTGTATCTTGGGGCCAGGCACGGTGGCTCACGCCTGTAATCCCAGCACTTTGGGAGGCCGAGGCGGGTGGATCACGAGGTCAAGAGATCGAGACCATCCTGGTCAACATGGTGAAACCCTGTCTCTACTAAAAATACAAAAAATTAGCTGGGCATGGTGGCGCGTGCCTGTAATCCCAGCTACTCAGGAGGCTGAGGCAGGAGAATTGCCTGAATCCAGGAGGCGGAGGTTGCGGTGAGCCGAGATAGCGCCATTGCACTCCAGCCTGGGTAACGAGCAAAACTCCGTCTCCAAAAATAAAAATAAAATATAAAAAATAAAATAAAATAAAATCTGTATCTTATTAACATTATCTTTTACTGAACCAAAATGACAGAATGCTTCTTAAAAATTAATTTGTAATGCAGTTATTAAAAAATAAGCTCTTGGGCCAAAAAAGTTGAGAACAAAGCAAGATGACTACAGTACCAGCAACTGACAAAACTCAAAAACGTAAAACAAGATGAACAAAAAGGTTTGGCTTCTTGATTAACCATCTAAATTCAAATGGATACTCCCATTATTCATCCCTCACTGAGTTCCTAACACATTGGCTTTAAAAGATCTTCGAAAGATTCATTATTCTTAAACTTCTACTCCTACACCCCACCCTTCCAACCTTTGGCAAACACCTCACTTTTTATCTTTATTAGAATAAATTGAAGGAATTCTCCTCCCACCACGTCAGACTGTCCACTTTTTCACCTGTACTTTCCCCTTCTCTCCCATCCCACAGGAAGCAGGGTAAGTCCCATCCTTGCTTTAACCCATCTCCCAACCTCTACCCAGATCTTGTTTGTTCAATCATCCTACAAATCAACATTTCAAGTTTTCCCTTTCTTTGGCCCCTTGCTTTGTGCCTTCAAAAAGCAAAGATCTTCTGATATTTTGAAGAATGTATCTTGATCACGCTTCCTCCTTTAACTATTATATTTCTTTACTTTTTCTAATCAAGCTGCTTAAATATATAATTCATACCCATAGCCTCCTCCTTCTTCCCTCAGAAAATACATACTTCAGCTTCAAATCCTCTACTAAAATAGCCCTAAGAAAGTTCTCTAATATCCTTCTAATGATCAACACAAAAGTGAAAGTGACCTCCATGTTAATCTACTCCATTCACTCCCCTCTACAGACAAGGAAGCTGAGACCTATAAGAGATTAATTTTACCAATATAATAGTTAATCTTGTAGGCTGAAATCTCAACAGCCTTCCATCCAGAAGAACAGACTTTTCTTGGTTAAGAAACAAATATAAAAAAAAAAAAGTAAATAAAAGTTCGAGATCATTTCAGAAATCTCCACAAAATAAAAAGTCACACTTGTCTAAAATGGAAGTCAATAGGAATATATCAAGAAATCATCCAAAACCCATTTCAATTGTCTTTGGAATATGGCCTTCCTTGCACTTTTTGAATTCCAAAACCTCCAAATCAAATAATAAAGTTCCACTGTGAAAGCTTTTCAGGAAAGTCCATTTTTTCCTCTTCTCCTCCATCTGCCATGCACTATAGTACACAATCTAAAACTGAATATTAAAAGATCCTGCACAGAAACCTAGGGAGTCTTCAGAGAGGTAGAAAGAGAATCAGGGAAATGAGGAGGAGAAAGTTTTTAGGCGGAGGAAGCAATCAACAGTGCTAAAAGCTAACTGTTCACATCTTCTCCCCTACAGATGTGAACTGTTTATAATTCACATTTTTAGTCATTCTGAATAAGTCTCTAGAGTATTCCTGAATTAGGGTATAATCTCTTCTACAAAGAAACATGCCCACCACCTGTGAGGGTTAATTTAATGTGCCAACTTGACTGGGCCATGAGGTGCCCAGATATTTGGTCAAACATTCTGGGTATTTTTATGAGGGTGTTTTTGGATGAGATTAACATTTAAGTCATCAGACTAAGTAAAGCAGATTGTCTTCCATATGTGGGTGGGCCTCATCCAATCAGCTGAAGACCTGAATAGAATGAAAGACTGACCTCCCAAGAGCAAGAGAGAATTCTCCTGCCAACTGGTACATCACTTATTCCTGGTTCTATAAGCAGCTTCCAGCCTTCAGAGTCAAACTAGGACACTGCCCCTACAGATTTTGAACTTGCTAGCCTCCATATTCACAGAAGCCCAATTACTTACAATAAATTTCTTTATACATACATACACACACACACACACACACACACACACATTTCTCTGGTGAATCCTAATAACACCATCTGAGCATGAAGTATATATATTCTTTATTTGCTCCAATGTTCACCCTTTCAGACTCAATTTTAGAGGTCAACCATTAATCTTACAGTAAAACCTTGGAAATTCTGTTACCCAAGCTTTCTCCTCATCTTCCAGAAAGCCCTTTGCAACATCCATGTTACCAAAAAAAAAAAAAAAAAAGGAAGAAAAAGCAAAATGACCATAAACAAAGCACCTATAAACAGTTCATACAGTTTGGCTCTGCGTCCCCACCCAAATCTTATCTCAAATTGCAATCCCTAAATGTCAAGGGAGGGACCTGGTGGGAGGTGACTGGATCATGGGGGAAGTTCTCCCGTGCTGTTCTCATAGGGAGGGAGTTCTCATGAGATCTGATAGTTTCAAAAGTGGCAGTTTTCCCTGCATTCTCTCTCTCTCCTGCTGCTTTGTGAAGAAGGTACTTGTTTTTCCTTCACCTTCCACCATAATTGTAAGTTTCCTGAGGCCTCCCCAGCCATGTGGAACTGCAAGTAAATTAAACCTTTCTTTATAAATTACCCAGCCTCATGTAGTATCTTAATAGCAGTGTGACAACTAACTAATACAATGAGCAACAGGAATTAACAGATAAAAAGATTATTTTCCTTAAAATTTAGCCTCTCTAGTTATTTTGATTGTCAAATAGTTGGGAAGTTACATAGACTTTTTGCTTTCTTATTTCTGTTTTGCCATGCTATTTGAACTATCAAACAAAGTGGGAAAAGGCAAGGTACTACAAGGAACCTAACATCTGCCTTGAATTATACAACACCTAGACTACAAATTAAACAATTCAAAACATAAAATCATGTTTTATTTGCTAAAAGAATATTATTTTGATATTTTGAATATGAATTTAATAAAATTAATAATCAGAATAAGGAGAAGCAGCATAATAAAAAAGGAAAAGAAATGGAGAGACAGATGGAAAAAAGCAGAGAAAGTCATACAGAGAAGAGTCAACCTATTGGCTTTATTCTGGGATGCTGTAAAGTGTCAATTTGTTTTCCTTTCCTTCAGACTCCTGTTTCAAAACCAGGAGGATTCCCTGCAGGAACCACAGAGTATACCATGAACAGGACTCCTTCGGGCAAAGCAGTATACATGAGGTTACTGCAATTCAGCTGGGATTCCCCAGCAACCTTCTCATTCCACTGTCTTGTTTAAAAGGAATAAAAACTAGAAATAAAACAAGGAGAAAATCAGGAAAAGATGAGAGCCCTTCTGTGATGGTTAATTGTATATGTCAACTTGACTAGGGTAAGGGATATTCAGAGAGTGGGTAAGTATTATTTCTGGGTGTGTCTTTGAGAGTGTTTCTGGAAGAGATTAGCATTTGAATTAGTAAGCTGAGTAAAGAGGATGGCTTTTCCATAAGTGAGTGGGCATCATCCAATCCATTTAGGGCTGAAATAAAACAAAAGGCAGAGGAAGGGTGAACTAAACTATTTTCTGGAGCTGGGACTTCCCTCTTTCTAGCCCTTGGACATAAACTCCCCTGATTCTCAAGCCTCCAGGCTTAGACTGGAGCTACACCACTGGCTTTCTCGGGCCTTCAGCTGACCGACAGCAGATCATGGGACTCTCAACCTCCACAGCTGTGTGAGCCAATCCCTCATAATAAGTCTCTTTCTACATATCTCTATATCTATCTGTCTGTCTATAGAATTAGATATAGATATAGATAGACATAGATAGATACCTTAGAGAGAGAGAGAGAGAGAGAGAGAAATAATGGTTTCCTTTCTCTGGAGAACCATGAACAGTATACCTTCCCCAGTTAGCAAGCACCAAGGGTGCTTCTCTTAACACCTGTGTACTCAAGAATGGCAGCCAAAACAGGACATCTGGCTCTCTTAAATAAATATAATTTTAGACTCAAGGAATCATACTAGTTAAAATGAACTAAGAAGTCATTCAAATCATTGATCTTACTTAGAAGTTACTGAGATCAAAACCGCTTGGAGAAAAAAATCATTGCAAGGTTTCATATGGAAGAATAAGTTTCCAAAAAATTAATCCTTCCACAAATAACAATTTTGGACAACATATTAAAAACAATTACCTGAGGGCTCTGGCAAGTGAACAAAAGCAGCCAGGTTTGGGAGCGAAGTCTAAACTGTGGAAGTGACTGGCATAGGGCCAGTTTCAGGTTTTTGCAGCTTTTCCCTGAGGACAGTGATGATGGTGGTGCTGGGCAGCTAAGCTCCTATTTAAAAAAAATAAAACATCTAAATGGCCTGTAGAACCAAGGGAAAGAACTCAGAGAAACCACTGCCCCCAAATAGTGAGGGAAAACCATGGAAAAGAGAGAGCCAGAGAAGGAGAATATCAAATTCTATATAAAAAGTCTGCCCAAGTTTCTGGCAGACCCCTGGAGCATATATGCATGGAACAAACCAAAATTAGTGTAATCTGTGAGAAGAGCCACCACTTACTGTGGCCACAGCACATGAAGGCAAAACTTTAGTAGAATAATCTGCCATCCTTCTGTCAGAAGAAACCAGGATCCAAGGCAACACAGGCTACCACAGAGAGAAAGAGGAACCCTGGAAAAAAGAGGGCCAGAGAAGTGGAATCCAAAATTTTATAGAAATACTATGTAAATCTCTGACTGAGCAATGAGCCATATATGTACAGGCCAGACTCAAGGCAGCCTGAAATTAGATCTGAGTCATCACCCACTGCAGGCATGACAGAGGTTGCAGCTTAAGTCTCACCAACTTAAATGCCTGCTTACAATGGAAAATATTCAACATACTTTGGATCAAGAAAACAGAAACCAGAATCTTAAAATACAGCATTCAAAATGTTGAATGTATGATCTAAAATTATTCCTCTAAAAAAAGTTAAGAAAATCTGATTCATTCTCAAAGAAAAAGACAATCAACAGATGCTTTATGAGTCAGTGTTCTGTCTGTCTGTCTGTCTGTCTGTGTGTGTGTGTGTATTTGTGTGTGTGTGTGTGTAGACACACATATATATAAGTATATACTCTTTTCTCTGGCAATATAGTGTGTATGCATGTGTGTGGGGCGGGGGGCAGAGAGAGAGAGAGCACACTAGAAAGAATTACTAGAGGAAAGTTGAGGAATGGCATTGAAAGGGTCCATTCCCAGGAAGCATAAGATAGAAAAGTGATAGACAGGCAACTCAAGATCCCCAAAAAGGCCCTTAATGATAAGAGATTGTCACGGATTCTTGGGGACCTCTGAGAAATATGGAGAAACTGGCAAACTATCAGTAATTAGTCTCTCAAGGGAAATTCAGAAGAAAAAACTACAAAGGTCCGCCATTCTCAGAATTATTTATTATGGTATCTCCAAACCTTTCATGAGCTTCTCGAATAAGTTCTAAACTATGATTTTACAGATTTTATTCCACATATCTGTAATTTATATACCAACCCTCCAAAAAAAGATGGCTTAGTTTGTGCTCAGAGGTGTACAGTTTAGTAAACTGAAACTGAATTTCCAGTTTTACCATGCAATCTAGATTTCTAAGGTCTGGCTGGGACTTCAACACTAGAACTAGAAAATGTATAAAAATAGCTACAATTCAGTCTCAATACAACATGAATAACCTCTCGATTTTTCACGTTTCTCATCTCTTAAATACAATTCCCATCAACATTTTCCCCTTCAAAAATTTCCCCCATTTTAAAAGGAAATCTTTTTAAGGAGGTTTCCACTCCCCCAGTTTTTTGCTTTGAAACACAAATTATAATAAGTGTTTTAAAACTATATTGAAAATCCATCTCTCTTCTTAAACTTAATTTACCAGCATTTATGAGGAATCTCACATGATGTTTAACAACCGTGACAGCCTCAACTGATCTCCCCATCTCCCTCCTGGTCTACTTCCAATCCATCCTCCACACTGCTGCTAAAGTCAAATTGCTAAAAAAGCTAATTTAAGCAAGTTATTACTCTGTTTAAAACCCTTGGAAGCCTTCCCACTGCTCACCGGATAAAGTCCAAATATCTGGTGCTTGCCTATCCTTCTGGCCCAATCTCCAGCCTCTGCTCCCCTTAAACCCTACCCTACTCTCCAGTCATGTAGAACTACTTGTGACTCCCAGGCTATTTTACACCTCTGTAACTCTGCTTACCCATTCTCTGCCCAGAAAGGCTAGCTCTCCCATGCCCTCTCCTTTCTCCATTCCCTCCTTGCTCCCTCAACTTCTATGGAGTTCTATGAAGACTAATCGCATCTTGGAGGATAAACAGAAGTCAGCAAGTCCATCCTTCTAGGCTCACTTTTTCTATCCCTCATCTTGCAAACTTGACTTCCTTTGATGATGGACTCACAGGTTGTTTTCTGCAATTTCCTCTTGGAACTTTGGAATAAAAGTGGTTCTGTCACCATATTCATTTGTATAAAAAGTGATTCCTCACAAAACTCACACTCCAATGAAAGGCGAACTGCATATACAAACCTCCTCACTTGTTTGGTTATTGCTTTTTATCTCCATGGATCCCTTTTTTGGTCTCCTCAACTTAACTGTAACAGAGAGAGAAGTAGTGTATTCTAGTGGTGGCAGAGGGGCCATAAAACACTTAGTTCCTAAATAAGTTTTCCAATGAATTTTGCTAATTGAAAATATAAGGCAAACAGTATCAATTCTTCTGTCAATGGTTATCAGACATCTACTAATAAATGTGTGCCAGGCACTGTCGTAGATTCTGGGGACACAAAAGTATACAAAAGAATTTACAGACACAGATTCATTTATAAAAACAAAGAAATTTATAACTTATAACAAAAGGTACATTAGAGACCACGGAGTCCAATCCACCCATTTTACAGTGGACAAAGTGTTTTGCCCAAATTCACCCCGCTGGTTAAAAGCAAAGATAAGACACAGGAGTTTTCTCATCCAATGTCTCTCTCTTTCCAACCTAATTTACCAGTTTGAAGGAATTTTGAGCAATAAGATTCAACACCATTTTTGGTTTTAGACACTATATACATGTAAACGGTTTAAAATAATATTAGTCTATATATGAAAAGAGGCTTGACACTACTTTTACAGAAAGAAAAGCGGCAACATAAAACAAATCTAAAGGGGATGAAATAACAGAAACCCAGCAGTGGAAGCTGAGCTTCATCTAAGTCAGCAGATGACATCTATTTGCACTCGTTAGCACTGCCTGGCATGTGCTACACCACCCCCTCGAGTAATTTACATTTTTTTAAAGCATGTATTTCTAAATTTAGGAAGTTAGGATAATCAGGGTGGAAAAGCCCATCTGTTTGACGTTCACTCCAGCTGCTGCAAATTCTGAAATGAAATTTGAGTATTTTCTTCTGTTTCATCTTACACAGTCTCGAATACAATGGCATGACAGAAGCATAAAAAGGTAGCTACAGGCAATGTATCCTAATATATATTTTACTCCATCACACAACATCTCCCTTGTGCCTAAATAACCCTGCCACAATTACACAAGCACATACACTATTTATACACAGTACATAAATACATCTGTATATATTCATGGCACATCCACATTTTTCTTGTGTAATATTTTGTTGAGATGGAAAGTTAGAGACAGAAAGGCCCTAAGAAGAGATGATTTTTGACCCTGAAGAAGTTAAAATTAGTTTGACTAAGAAAAAATAACTGAAATATTGCTTCATTTTAGTATTTCACTCATGTTATTGGAAAGAGCATCAATGTGGATTCTGATCTAAACTTTGCCACTTACATGCTGTGTGGATTTGAAAAGATCACTCTACCTCCCTAGGTTTTTATTAAATGACATGCAAGAACAGAAGCAGGAGGAGGAAGGAGGAAAGAGTGGAGTATAGAGGAGAACCCAGAAGACTGAAGGTATCTTCCAGATCTACAATTCCAAGGCTGTATTACAGCTATATAAATTTTCACAAGGAAGCCATTGTAAGTGGAAGAAATCTTCACTTTCTGGCTTGGAATTATCAACACTAAACCCTCAGAAGCAAATCAATAAATACCTATTTATATATTTTTTTATACACCTAGAAAGTGTAGGAGTCATTTATAGTAAGCTAAATAAATGCCTTTTTAGTACTAAAACAACTTAGAAGTATCTTTAAAATAAACACAATTCAAACAGAAAAATTTTACTTTTCTAAAGTACAAAAATAAAAAGCAAGACAGACATTATCTAGAATAACATTTATTACTGCAAATAAACATCACATGTAATTGCTGATAAAGCCCCCAAAATGGAATTATAAAAGTACCTCCAGAAATAAACATTTGCTGGGTCCACACGTCTTTCCTAAATACCTTCTCTGTGTAAGGCACTGCAGTATAAGCAACATTGGGCAATGATTGTCTCAGACAAAATTATTAAAGTTTCATTACTGCTATTAGCAATAAATAGTCATTTATTTAGAAATGAAAACAATGCTGGTGTAAGATCTACCTTGTTTAATGCAATGAACTGCAGGGGTGTCAAGAGACAGAGACCCTCTACCCACTACAACCCTGTCACTTCACTAAGGAATCCGTTATAAACCTGGAGGACATGAACAAAAGTGAAAGGTTGTAAAAGCTTTAAAAAGTATATTTACCATGACTTAAGGACACCTAAGTACCTAACATAATATTTTTTCCTGTATTATGGTATTCTTCGCATGCCTCTGTTTTAGAGGTAAGTAAACATTTTAAGATGACGCAGGGATTTGTGAAAAAACAATTTAGTGCTATCTCATTTTTTACTGCCTTAGATGTTGTTATAAACGTCTTTAGTCTATTTTTGCCTCTGCTATAGCCTCAGTACCTAGAACACAGCCTAACACAAAGCAGGCACTAAATAAATATTTACCAAATAAATGAATAATGTTAAAAAAAAAACTGTTTTATAATGTTAAAAGCTGGGGGAAAGGAAAGTTAGAAACTCCTATTCACTAAGTCTAAGGTGCCTTAAGTCCATCACTTCATCTAAGCTAGCCACTTGGTGGGGTAGGCATTACCTGTCCCATTTTCAAGGTTAAACAATACTCTGACCAAAGAGAAGAAAATATGGGACCATCTAGTCTAACCACTGAAGTGGGGCGCAGGTGCAAAGCCCATATGAAAGAGAGAGACAGGACATAAAAGAAAACCAGTCTGAGCAGACCAGGCAGAAAGGCTGAGCTAGGAAGGTTAGGGATCACGTAAGGGGCAGCCAAGTAAAGAAGAGCTGCAAACACAGAGGTGTAACTGGCTGGGCCAGAGCCAGACAGGAGGCATGAGTGGTGTCACACTGGGCTGTGCGGCACAGAAGAGAAGGAAGAGAGGTGTGGCAGTCCTCAGGAGCGAGGCTTTAAGAGCCCTGGGAGCTGGAAAGCTGGGGAAGCCAGGTGGCATGTGTCACGTGTTCAAAAATTCTCAAAGTAAAAACTGCCTAGAAACATGTCAATTCCAGCAAATAACAGCAAAAACATGAGTGACAAAGATGATGGTCATTAATGGTAATTTATTATTCAAGCCATGATTCTTAATTCTTTTTAAAATAATCTTTAGAAATCTAAGAGGAAAAACCAATTTTCACCAGAAGGAAGAGAACATTGTAAATACAGGATTATTGACTATGCAAGAAAATATTTAGAATGCTGAAGCAAATAGTTCAATGTGTACAGATTACATGCATAACAGAGCTTCAAATGAGTTACCATAGCTACCAGAGAATAATTAATTTTGAGGAAACAAAAGAAAAGACATATCATTAGGGGCAGTTTTCAGAGCTGAAATGATAAATGCGGAATCCAAATTTAACTCAAGTTACTTCCTAACAGGAACTAGCAACGCTCCTTTCCACTTGACTATTTCTGACAGTATCCCTACCTCCTCCCTCCCCAGTCTTGTATGCCAGGCCACCTCTGTGCTAGTCTAAATCCCACTCAGATCCTGCAAGACTCAATTAGTTCCTGAATGTTCCAAAGTCTCTGACTCTGGTTGTATTTCTAACCTGACAATGCAATTATCATGTATTGTTTATGAAATAAATGTGTATTAAGCACTGGCTAGGAAAGGAAGAAGAGGGTTAAACAGATAGTTAAGTGCATAAATTACAGTAAACAGACATGGACTAAAGTATGAGCCAAGTTATATGGATGCAAGGGGGAAAAAAGGTAACTCTGGGGAAGACATCACTTGGGATATGATATCCAAGCTGGGTACTAAAGCATAAGCATTATTTTCCAGGCCCAGAAAAAAAAAGTAAGGGAAATTTGAAAGTGAAATAGTCATGTTTCACTTAATGACAGGGATATGTTCCGAGAAATGCATCGTTAGGCAATCTCATCATTGTGCAAACATCACTGAGTGGTACTTACACAAACGTAGATGGCATAGCCTACTACACTTCTGAGCTATATAGTAGAGCTTCTACACTACAAACCTGTACAGCATGTTACTGTACTGAATACAGTAGGCAATTATAACACAATGGTAAGTATGTGTATCTAAACATATTTAACATATAAAAGGTACAGTAATTATTTGTACAGTGTTATAATCTCATAGGACCACCGTCAATGTACGTGTGGTCCACTGTTAATCAAAACGTCATCATGCAGCTCACAACTGTAACTGTACTTTCCTCTTCTCTGTTTCTTGAGGCAGAAAGATGGGTTTCAGAAAACAAAGAAAGTGAGCCATGTGATCTTATTTAACCTTTCTGATCATCGTTTTTCTTGTTTATAAAATGAAAACAATGCCAGGTTGTGGTGAAAATTAATTATATAATGCATACTGAAAGACTAGTCAGGCATTCAAAAAAATTTTTTCCCTTCTCTCCTCTAAAAGTATAAACTTAGTGAAGGCAAGAACTGAGTTTTATACCTCTTCCCTATCACCTACAATGTCTAACAAACAGTTGAGCACAATTTCCTATTGACTGGTAATCTCAAAAATATGATTTTTAATAATTCCTCTTTGAATTTGATAATACATTTATTTGATACAAATTAAAATAAAATTTTAAACTCTCATAGCTAGTGCTTTATTACTCAATAGGCGCACCAAAAAGAAATAAGGCATCAGCAAGGCAGAGAGATAGATGCAGATGAGTGTGAGAGAGAGGTCCTCTTGAGGATAAAAAACCAGGACTGTGTTACCTGCTCACTTATACTTTACAGTTTACTGTTTGCAGCTTCACAGTGCTTAAGATTCTAATGCTTTTCGATGTTCAGGGTTTTAAAGGTCTGTTACAAGATCTGCTAATAACTCCTGTAAATGTTTCCCAAATTCTCCAGTTAGGCCCCAGAATGCAGACAAAATCACCACAAAGGTAAGTAGAGCTTATGAAAGAAAATGTAATCCGCTTATTGATCACCTGAGGCTGACACAGTATTAGGCACTTTATTATTTTCACATATTACATATTATCTTTACCTTCTATCTTACTTAATCTTCCAGGCTCTTAACTACAGGTATTGGAATTCATTCTGCTCTACAACTAAATCATCCATTTCTTCACTTGGAAATAGGACCAATACTCATCTATCTCACAGGCTTAGTTTAAGGATTAATGATTAAACATATATAAAATGTCTAGGCAATGCATGGCACATGGTAGGTACCCAATAATGACAGCTATGCCCTTAATGAAAATTTGACATCCAGACTGGACACTTGTGACACTAAAAGAAGAAATGTGTGACACTCAGAGAGGCATGCAGAAGCGGTAGCAGCAGCAGAATTAAAGCTCATCAGAGCTGGCATTGGGGGGCTGGAAGACTTGGCTTGCCATCCTCTGGCACATGTGCCCAGAAACTATTCAACTCCAGTGTTCCAAGCTGTTTAACCACATTCAGTTTACTGTGAGCACCTCAGTATCAGAAAAAGCCTGCCAAATCCAAGTATTTTTAAAAAGCACTCCAAGCGATCAAGCGAATAAAGAGGCTTTTCTTAAAAGAAAATATCACTTATTGAGATTCAATAAACCATTGTAGTGCAGTTCTTGCAAATGCTTCTATATTTGCTGCCCCGTTGGTATATCAGCTTAAGTTTAAAACTAGGACAGAGGTCAAAATTGGTGCATCTGGCCAGATAAGGATCCTTGATTCTGTGGGATTAGCTATACATCTATAGCAAATTTTATCAAGAGGAGAGCAGTAAGTACATTTACATTTTTTGTTAATAAATAGGCAAATGGAAAGAAACAGTCTATTTTCTTTCTAACTGATCTGATCTTACCACTTCTCACTCACATACCCCCCCCCAACTCACCCCCATACTAGATGGGTGACAGGGGTCAGGAGGATGATTAGATCAGAATGAATTTAGTTATCTCAGGCAGATCCAAGAATTTGCACAGCCTAAGAAACCTCTAGATTTCTCTTTTCAATAGCTCAGAAAAATTCTGTCTTTCAGATTTCTTTCCCTTTGCCCTGCTTTACTTCAAGACAGTATCTTCCTGCATGAAGGAGAGTGCTCACATTACCCCCAGTCAGAAAAGAAAAGAGTTGGCCCTATAGCCACACCAAGTTCTCTGGTTTCTCTACCTGCCTCTGCTGCAGAATATCTTGACAGACTAGGCCAGACTGGTAACCAGTAAAATATAAATGCTCCTCTGTGAGGGTATTCTTTCCATTGTTGCTGTTATTGAACAGGAACAGTGGTGGGTGTGTACAGGTTCCCACCCCTATACTGTGACCCTGGCCATTTGTCTCTGATTGCTATAGACCGAGTGTTTTTATCCCCCACAAAATTCCTATGTTGAAACCTAAAACCCCAAGTGGTGACATCTGAAGGAGGAGCCTTTGGGAGATGATTAGGTCATGATGGTGGAGCTCTCATAAATGAGATTCATGCCATTGTAAAAGAAGCCCCAGAGAGCTCTTTGCCCCTTCCACCATCTGAGGACACAGCAAGAAGACAGCTGTTCATAAGCCAGAAAGCAGGATCTCACTAGACACTAAATCTGCAGGCACCTTAATCTTAGACTCCCCAGCCTCTAAAACTGTGAGAAACAAATTTCTGTTGTTCATAAGCCACCTAGTCTATGGTATTCTGTTACTGCAGCCCTAACAGAGGAAGACACTGATCTTGAAATCCCTGCAGAGACCTCTACATTGTAACACAGGCCTCTATCAATCCCCCTGCAAGGACACACAGACACTACTAGGTCTCTCATACACTTCATATAGTCCTGAGTAACCAGGAGCACTGCCTCAGACTCTACCTGTTCTCTGCCACTGCCTCTATGTCATCACTCTTACATATTCACATATGAACGATACTACCTGGGAAAATCAAATGGCTTGGTGAGAACAAGAATGAGAACTGAGCAGGAAATAATACTTCACTCACTCCACAAATGTAACACATTATACCATAAGTTTGTCTTTCAGAGTAAATCATGGAAGTTTACTATAAACTTAAAGACTGGATCATACACATTTGTCATCCTTCTATCCCCAGATGCCTGGAGCATAATAAACCTTCAGTTGTTTTTCTCTTTACAAACCACTGAATACATAAGAATCAAATGTGCTGTGCCTCACTGTCTGGGATAAAGACCAGGCAGGCAATACATAAGTATTTAACTGTCTGGCTATATCTTCTTCCACATGACATTTTAACTATGATATATCTACACTTCTGTTTCCCTGTACAATCCTGACAATAAGTATTCTGCAATTACTTCTTTTCTGATTTGCATAAATCTCCAAATAATTCTAACTATAGTTATACAAGTATAAAGTTACTTAAGACCAGATACCATATTGAACATCTCTTCATAAGTCACAGTGGTGTATACAGAATAGGTTCTCAATAGTTTGTTGGAAAATAAAATATTTTTTTAAACTGATGAGACACTCTCCTGAGGGAAAAGAAAAATGTCAAATGCATATAATGCTAAATTTGGAATCAAGTTTCTGTGACCTCCCTGAAAACCATCTTTTGGCCACACGTTAAAATCCCTTGTACAGTACAAATGTAGGCAGTGGTTATATGATGCAAAGGATTCAAAAATATAAAAGGTCATTTAAAACTAAAATGACTATTTAAAACTAATTACTATATAATGGAAAAATATCATGAGATTAAAACCTTAACCTCAACTCCAGATGATGAAGATTATGTTACTGAAGTAAAAGGCTATGACAATGATAAAGATGATGGTGGTAACATAGGAAGAGGAAGAAGACAACAAAAGGAGGAAAAAATAATGCTTATATAGCATTCATGCACAGAATTCTCTTTGGGCCCCTATATGTCTTCTGGAAGATGAATCTTCATGACTTGTTTATTTATTAATAAGAGTTTACTGATCACTCACCATATGCAAGGCACTGTACTAGACTCTACAGGTCAAAGTGTAAGACCGTAACAAAGTATCAGACCACATCTTACTTACCTATAAACGCTAAACATAAACAAGGTAGCCATCGCAAAAAATGAATTTTTGTCCTTAGCCCCCAATTCTCATTGCACACAAGACAATAAATTCCAGATGGACTGTAGGTTGGAATATGAAAGGTAAAACAGTATAGCTTACAGAAGATAACAGGAAATATCTTTATGACATTGGGAAAGGCAAAAAAAATTCGTGCCCAAGACAAAAAAATACTAGTAAAAAAGAAAAAAGTTGCTTAAATGAATCAATTAAAATTAAAAACTTACGTTCTTTAAAAGATATCAAAATAATAAAGTAAAAAAGCAAGTCTCAGAGTAAGAGATTTTACAACATATATAAACAATAATGTGCCAGTATTCCAAAAAACATGTTTTTTAAACCTACTGAAACCAAGGGAGTGGGAGGGGACACCAACTCCTTAATTTTAACAACCGGAAAGAAGGCCCAAGTATCCGTCAACAGATGAGCATATAAAATGTGGTATATTCATACAATGAAGTATTGTTCAGCAATAAAAAGAAATGAAGTCCTGGTATATGCTACAACATGTGTGAACCTCAAAAACACTATGGTAAGTGGAATAAGCCAGACAAAAAAGGATAAATGTTGTATAATTCTACTTATATGAGGTAATTGGATAGGCAAATTTATAGAGATAAAAAGTAGATTAGAGGTTACCAGTGGTTAGTGGAAATGGGGAGGTATTGCTTAATAGTTACAGCTTCAGTTTAGGGCAATGTAAAAGTGTTGGAAATAGTAGTGATAGCTGCACAACACTGCGAATGTACTTAATGCCACTGAATCATATGTTTAAAATGGTTAAAATGGTAAATTTTATGTCATACATATTTTACCAAAATTTTTTAAATAATGTAAAATACTAAAAATCATTGGATTGTATACTTTAAATGCGTGAACCATATGATTTGTGAATTAAATCTCAATAAAGTTGTTTTAAGAACTGGCAAAAGACTAGAACAGAAAACTTGTAAAAGACAACACCTAAATGCTAGTTAAAAAGGGGAAAAAGTGTGTAACTTCATTAGTAATCAGGGAAACATAAAACACCTACATACATACACACACAGACACAATGAGATACCATTATGCACCTGTCAGAATGGCTGAAGCAATAAAATAGATTGACAATACCTAGTGTTCACTGACAAGGATGTAAAGGAAATGAAACTCTCATACACTGCTAGTGGGAGAAAGATCAGCACAGCCACTTCAGAAAATGGGCCATACCTACTAAAGTTAAATATATGCAATTTGTTTCTTAGGGATATACCCAACTGAAACACATTCTGATATACTTCAAAAGACACATACAAGAACATCTGCACCAGCATTAATCATCATAGGCCAAAACTAGAAAAAAAAATGTCTTTGGCCGAGTGTGGTGGCTCATGCCTGTAATCTCAGCACTTTAGAAGACAGAGGTGGGTGGGTAACTTGAGGTCAGGAGTTTAAGACTAGCCTGGCCAACATGGCAAAACCTGTTCTCTACTAAAAATACAAAATTGACAAATGGAACCTAATTAAACTAAAGAGCTTCTGCACAGCAAAAGAAACTACCATGAGAGTGAACAGGCAACCTACAGAAGGGGAGAAAATTTTTGCAATCTATCCATCTGACAAAGGGCTAATATCCAGAATCTGCAAAGAACTTAAACAAATTTACAAGAAAAAAGCAAACAACCCCATCAAAAAGTGGGTGAAGGATATGAACAGACACTTCTCAAAAGAAGACGTTTATGCGGCCGACAAACATATGAAAAAAAGCTCATCATTACTGGTTATTAGAGAAATGCAAATCAAAACCACAACGAGATACCATATCATGGCAGTTAGAATGGCAATAATTAAAAAGTCAGAAAACAGATGCTGGAGACGATAAGGAGAAATACGAACCCTTTTACACTGTTGGTGTGAGTGTAAATTAGTTCAACCATTGTGGAAGACAGTGTGGCGATTCCTCAAGGATCTAGAACTAGAAATACCATTTTACCCAGCAATCCCATTACTGGGTATATGCCCAAAGAATTAAAAATCATTTTACTATAAATACACATGCACACGTATGTTTATTGAAGCACTATTCACAATGGAGAAGACTTGGAACCAACCCAAATGCCCATCAATGACAGACTAGATAAAGAAAATGTGGCACATATATACCATGGAATACTATGCAGCCATCAAAAAGGATGGATTCATGTCCTTCGCAGGGTCATGGATGAAGCTGGAAACCATCATTCTCAGCAAACTAACACCAGAACAGAAAACCAAAAACCAAATGTTCTCACTCATAAGTGAGTGTTGAACAATGAGAACACATGGACACAGGGAAGGGAACATCATACACCGGGGCCTGTGGGAGGGGGTATGGGGGGTAGGTAGGAGAGGGATATCATTATGAAAAATACCTAATGTAGATGATCGGCTGATGGGTACCGTAAACCACCATGGCACGTGTATACCTATGCAACAAACCTGCACATTCTGCACATGTATCCCAGAACTTAAAGTATAATTTTTAAAAAATTAGCTGGGCGTGGTGACATGCACCTGTAATCCCAGCTACTCTGTAGGCTGAGGCAGGAGAATTGCTTCAGCCCAGAAGGCCGAGGGTGCAGTGAGCCGAGATTGCACCACTGCACTCCAGCCTGGGTGAGAGAACGAGACTTCGTCTCAAAAAGGAAAAAAAAAAAAAAAAAAAAAACATGTCTTTCAGCAGTAGGATCAATAAATCAACATCATGGTGCATTCATACAATGAAATGTTATAGTGCAATAAAGATGGAACTACAGCTACACGCAACATCATGTACAAATCACATAAACGATGTTGAATTTTAAAAGCTAGACACAAAAGGATGCTTAATAAATATGAATTATTCTGTTTATATAAATTTCCAAAACATATAAGCTGATTTCTGGCATTAGAAGTCATCAAGTGGCTACCTTGGGGGAGTGAGGAATAGTACAGGGATTGAGAGGGTCATGGTGGGGGCGTCCTGGAGGCTGGTAATACTGTCTTTACTCAAGTATATTCACTTATGATAATTGATTAAGTAGTGGTCTAAAGATTTCTACACTATTTCTGTATATATTACACTTAAAAAAATTTTACTCTGCCACTATTGCCTTTTTCAGTAACTATAGCAAGTTTGAAATATATCATAACCAAAGAAAAAATTGACTATACATAAGTCACTGTTCTTTACTAGAGTGAACTAAGTACAAATTCTAGAAAGGCAGCAGGAACATGTTAGAAGATAGCGGGAGGCTAAAGTAAACCTAATTCATATAAAGGACAGTGCTGAAAACCACAGTAACCTTTCCAAAATTGGAGCACAGATGAAATGTAAATTTAATCCACAACATAAAACAACCTAGTGTTTTATTTTTGTGAATAAGAAATGTCTGTTTTAGTAAAAATTATAAAATTCATATGAATATCTCGGTTTCATGTACAAAATTTCAACTTTTTACCTATAAAATGAGAGAATTTTATAGTGGATGGTCTATTACCTAATGTAAGACAAAAGGCTGCTAAAAAGCAAAGACCTAAAATTCATTCATTGAGTCAATAATTAAGCACCTTTCATGGGCACTGCATAAAATGCACATCCTAAGGTGCTTGTAAGAAAATATAAGACAAGGCACAGCAGTTTGGGGATGGGTACCAAGGGGGCAGCCCAAACTGTAATTGCTTAGGAAACTATAAAAGAAAAATATCTTCTACAGTGAAGTCAGACTAGAACTGTAAGGCAGCCTCAGAGGAACAGACTTGAGCTAGGTCTTGGAAAGGCAGGTGGCACAGATATCATGGGTAGAGGTTGAGGTATTTCAGACCAACCAGAAAAGGAAGGGAAATGACAGCAGCAAAGCTCAAGAGGTAGATATGACCAGAGTGTTAAAAGGGCTATGGGAACAGGTAGAGAAGAGTAGAAAGCTATAAAGGACACTGAATGATAACCTAAAAACTCTGGAATTTATCCTCTAAGATTTTGGGAGTCTGCTGTTGCTATTATTGTGGAAGGAAGAGGGGAATCTAACAAGGGCAGTCTCTGACAGAAAACCAATCTGACAGAAAGTAAATAATGGATCAAAGAAAAGAACAAAAGCCAGACCAAAAAAAAACTGTTGGAATCATGTAAACTTAAAATGATAAAGCTATAAAATAAGAATGTGGTGAAGGCCGGGCGCAGTGGCCCACACCTGTAATGCTGGCACTTTGGGAGGCTGAGGTGAGAATGAGGCAAGAGAATCACCTGATGTCAGGAGTTCAAGACCAGCCTGGCCAACATGGTGAAATCCTGTCTCCACTGAAAATACAAAAATTAGCCAGGGATCATGGCAGACCCCTGTAATCTCAGCTACTCTATGACTGAAACAGGGAGAACTGCTTGAACCTGGGAGGCAGAGGCTGCAGTGAGGCAAGATGGCCCCACTGCACTCCAGCCTAGGCGACACAGTGAGACTCTATCTCAAAAAAAAAGAAATGTGGTGAGAAAAGAAAGCAGAGTAAGATCACAAAGAAGAAATAGTTCAAAAATTCAATCCTCTTCAAGATATTTAAAAAAAATAACTATTTTTGCCTATAAATGGGCTATGGGATCATGCACTTTTACAGCATAGTGCTATTACAATTGACATAGCTCCCAAACTCTGGACCGTATCCGAAGCCTGAACCAGATACAAAATCAGTGGCCAGAGATTTAAAAACACATATGCACATGCATGCACCCCTCCACACCCCATATATGTAAACTGCCACATATAAAATTAGATAAATCTATGTGCGTTTACCTAATTAACTAACATACATGAAGTAGAAAAAAAAGTAAAGGTTTTGCGAAGTTTAACCTAAACATGAAAAAGCTGAATTAGTTCACTTGCCACAGTTGGGATAAATATAATGAAAAGGACTAGGGGAATGGATTTCACTACTCTCCACTCAAGTGGAGGAAAAAGCTGACATACCAACCCCCACTATGTCAAGAGAATCTGAGCTGAGAACTCAAAAGGAAGTGCTGAAGATTGCAAATTATTTTTGTGTTCATGGTCTTCATCATCATCAGTTTATAGAATATTTGTTAGACACTGAAGGAGTAAGCAGATTTGATTTATTTTAATGCAGGCAGATGGCTTGGTCATGGAAATTGTGAAGAGATTTACTGAGCGGCTTCCTCAGATCAAGGACATTATGGAATTAAAGGGCTCTAAGAGACCTTACTGGTCCAGCTTCCTGTGGCTCACATCATTATACTTTCTTATTAATGAGAAAGGCAACTCAACCCCCTAAACTCAAAAATAACTGCGGTGGGAGTAAGGGGTTGGGAGGACAAGAGCACAATTAATTTTTTCGAAGTAATGCAAATGTTAAGACTGAAACTGAAAATACCTATCAATCAACAGGCAACTAAAACATGTCCTGTTCTGAAGACAATGAAATCACAAATTAGAATCAAAAGTCACCAATTTTAGAAAATATTCTCATGAAAATTAATCATGTTTAAATTTCTTTAACTATATTTTAAAGTACAAAATTCAAGAATCACCTCTTATCAGTATGGTTGTATCAGGAAAAATTTAATGACCTGAAAACAGATTCTATTTACCAAGATAAAATACTAGGCAGTGAGTTTATGAATCTCAGAATTAGTTTAGTTTTGCCAGTGTAACTAACTCTGTCCATTTTAGAGACCACCTGGCTTTGTACAAAAACAACCTCTCTCATGAAAATGCAAAAAAAATAACAGCTAGGAAACACTATCGATATAATCAACAATATAAAATCAAAATTAAGATGTGCCCTAACCACACTCCTCCAAAGCTTTCATTTTAAGTATCACCATATCCCTGCCTAAAACTTGTTTTTTTTTTAAAGCTCACAGGCTTTTCCCTTTTAATCAATAATAACACTAGTAAAATGTCTGTATTTATCATGTAATGTAGTATAGATAAAATTTAGACATCTATGCTTGGCTTAAACAAAGAAAGCTCATTATCAGAGAAAAACAGACAAAGATCATAGAAATCAAGTTAAAGGATTAGAATATAGTGATTGAGGTGAACAGAAGATACTGTCATAGCCTGCTTTGAACTGACCCTTTCCTGACACATACAAGATCTCTCCATGAAATAAAGGATTGAAGAGAAAAAAATAGTGTACACAGCCTAAGTCAAAGTGAGCAGCAATCAATTTTAAAATAAATTTTAAAAATAAGGTTATATTTGAATGACTTTTTAAAATCTTTCTACCACAGATGGAGATAGTTTTAATTCTGAGGATAGAAATTACTATAACATTTTACTATATTGGTAGGGGTAAGGAGAGAGGAAATTCAAGTAACTATTTTAGAAAAAGTTTTACAAACATGTTAAAACCAGCCATATAATATCTCCAGCTTATCTTATTACAAATATTTTCAATACTGGAAACCATGTCAAAGAATCACAAGATTACAGAACTGGAAAAGAACAAGAGATTACCTAGTCTAATTCCCTCATTCTGCAAATGAAAGCAGGCCTGGAGAATTACATGATACACCCTAGGCGACAGCTCCAGTGGCACACCCTGAATAGACTCCTCTTCCGACTTAAAAATTAGGACTGATCAATCCTTGTAACAATAACTGCCACTAACTTAGCACTTGCTGTATGTCAGGCACTCTGCTAGACACTTTAGAGATTATAGTTTTCATTTAATTTAGTACTTCTCAACACAGTAAGAAGGCCATCTCCATTTCACAAGAAAAACTCAAGCTCAGGACATTAAATAACATTCTCAAAGTCATAGGGCAAGGAAATGACAAGTCATAATTCAAACCCAGTATGTCTGACTCTGCAAAGCCCATGAACTTTTACCTGCCTATATTAGCATATAACTATGCCCACATTCTCACATACCCCTACCAATGCCCAGCTTCTATGATGATTTCTGTGTCTGTCTGGTTGGCTCCAGGGTTATTAATTACATGGAATTGTATACTCAGACATACTGGATTTGAATTGTGACAATGCTATTGTCTCCCCCCAAATGTTAAATGTGTACATCTAAACAACTGCACTTTGGGCCAGCTAAATTATGAAAATATCTATACAAATGTATAAGATATATGTACGAAGATGATCACTAAAACATTATGAATATCAAAAAATCAGAGACAACATAAATGTGCATAATGTAGAAACTGCTAAAAATTATGGCATACTTGCCATGAAATACTAAACTTCCATTAAAAAGAATGAGATAGATCCACGTAACAGATGTGGTAAGATGCCTGTATTAGGCCAGGCACAGTGGCTCACGCCTGTAATCCCAGCACATAGGAGGCCAAGGTGGGCAGATCACGAGGTCAGGAGTTCGAGAGCAGCCTAACCAACTTGGTGAAACCCCATCTCTACTAAAAATACAAAAATTAGTTGGGTGTGGTGGCATGTGCCTATAATCCCAGCTACTCAGGAGGCTGAGGCAGGAGAATCACTTGAACCCAGGAGGCAGAGGTTGCAGTGAGCTGAGATCACACCACTGCACTCTCATAGGTAACAGAGCAAGGCTTTGTCTCAAAAAAACAAAAAGCCTCTATTAAATTATGTTTTAAAAACATTTTTATGGCATGCTGTGGTTTAAAAAATACATGCATGTGCAGACTTTGTGATTAGAAAAAGTCTGGAACAATGAACAGTAAAATTAGAGTACTTGGTGGGAGGAGGTAGGGCCATGAGTCACTTCTTTTTTTATATATATACTTTAAGTTCTGGGGTACATGTGCAGATCTTGTAGGACTGTTGCATAGATACACACATGCCATGGTGGTTTGCTGCCTCCATCCCCTCATCACCTACATCAGGCATTTCTCCCAATGTTATCCCTCCCCAACCTCTCCACCCCTGCCCCTGGGCTGTCCCTTCCCTAGCCCCTCACCCCCGAACAGACCCCAGTGTGTGACATTCCCCTACCTCTGGTCACGTGTTCTCATTGTTCAACACCCGCCTATGAATGAGAACATGCGGTGTTTGATTTTCTGTTCTTGTGTCAGTTTGCTGAGAATGATGGTTCCCAGATTCATCCATGTCCCTACAAAAGACATGAACTCATCCTTTTTGATGGCTGCATAGTATCCCATAGTGTATATGTGCCACATTTTCTTTGTCCAGTCTACCACTGATGGGCACTTGGGTTGGTTCCAAGTCTTTGCTATTGTAAACAGTGCCACAATGAACATATGTGTGCATGTGTCTTTATAATAGAACGATTTATAATCCTTTGGGTATATACCCAGTAACAGGATTGCCAGGTCAAATGGAATTTCTATTTCTAGATCCTTGAGGAATTGCCACACTGTCTTCCACAATGGTTGAACTAATTTACACTCCCACCAAGAATGTAAAAGTAACCCTATTTCTCCACAACCTCTCCAGCATCTGTTGTCTCCAGATTTTTTAATGATCACCATTCTAACTGGCGTGAGATGGTATCTCAATGCGGTTCTGATATGCATTTCTCTAATAACCAGTGATGATGAACATTTTTTTCATATGCTTGTTGACCTCATTAACGTCTTCTTTTGAAAAGGGTCTGCTCATATCTTTTGCCCACTTTTGAATGGGTTTATTTTTTTCTTGTAAATCTGTTTTAGTTCTTTGTAGATTCTGGATATTAGCCCTTTATCAGATGGATAGACTGCAAAAAATTTTTCCCATTCTGTTGGTTGCCGGTTCACCCTGATGATTGTTTCTTTTGCTATGCATAAACTCTGAAGTTTAATTACATCCCATTTGTCTATTTGGCTTTTAGTCATGAAGTCCTTGCCTATGCCTATGTCCTGAATGGTTTTTGCCTAGGTTATCTTCTAGGGTTTTTATGGTGTTAGGTCTTATGTTTAAATCTTTAATCCATCTCAAGTTAATCTTAGTGTAAGGTGTAAGGAAGGGGTCCAGTTTCAGCTTTCTGCACATGGATGGCCAGTTTTTCCAATGCCATTTATTAAACAGGGAATCCTTTCCCCATTGCTTTTGTCAGGTTTGTCAAAGATCAGATGGTTGTAGATGTGTGGCGTTATTTCCAAGGCCTCTGTTCTGTTCCATTGGTCTTTATCTCTGTTTTGGTACCAGTATCATGTTGTTTTGATTACTGTAGTCTTGTAGTATAGTTTGAAGTTCAGGTAGCATGATGCCACCAGCTTTGTTCTTTTTGCTTAGAATTGTCTTGGCTATGTGGGCTCTCTTTTGGTTCCATATGAAGTTTAAAGTGTTTTCCTCCAGTGCTCTGAAGAAGGTCAATGGTAGCTTGATGGGGATAGCACTGAATCTATAAATCACTTTGGGCAGTATGGCCATTTTCACAAACCTTCATCATTGAGATTTTACCACAGAATATGTTACTTTTAGATGTTTTTAAATTATAATACAAAATAAAGAATTTCAAATGAGTTCATTATTTATTTTAAAATAACACATGTATATTCCATTTAATGCCACCCCATACAGCACAGATTTATTGTATGGCTAGTTGTCTCTACAGCAATTTCCAAAAAAAAAAAAAAAAAAATCTAACGTTCTATTATGGATATCAGCATTTCAAGTATAGTCCATGGACTGATGCAAATTCCCAAGACCCTTTCAGAAAGTCTGTGTAGTAAAAACTAATTTTATTACTAATAGTAGAGTTTTATGCCTTTTTCCCTGGGTTGACTAATTTACACTCCCTGGGTTGACATTTGCATTGATGGTACAAAAGCAGCAGTGGGTAAAACTGCTGGCACCTTAACACACGTCAAGGCCTTGGCATTAGAGTGTACTCATCGTAGCCTTCACCATCATGTATTCACAGTTAAAAAAGAAAATCCAGTTTCACTGAAGAATGTCTTTGATGAAGCATTAACAATAATCTCATTAAATCTTGACCTTTTATAACATTCTGTGTGACAAAATGGTTAGTATAAAACCACTTATGCTGCATACTGAAGCAAAATGGTCATCCCAAGATAAGGCACTGGTGCAACTGTTTGACTCAAAGCTGAAAGAACTAATCACTTTCTATCTGCTTGAATAAACAACTCAAAGACTATGGTTATTCAAAATTATATACTTAGCAGACATTTCTCAAAACTGTACAAGATGAGAGACTACCACTTCAAGTGAAACAACTGACAGTCATTTGCTGCCAATGATAATATTCAAGCAAATATTAAAATTTTGGAAAACTTGTATCTGACATTGTGAGCTTAAGAACTTCATAATACTTAAAAGACTGTTCTGATAATCCCAGTGGTGATATTGACAAATGTAATTTTTAAATGTTATATAACATATTAACATTTATAAGATCTGTGTGACAAAGTGAACCAATATTTTCCAATGTTCAACGCACAGATTTATGAAAAATCATGCATGAGTAAAAGATCCATTCAAAGTACAAGATAAACCAATGGATTTTAATATAACAAGCAGGAAATCTTCACTGATATATGGTTTCTAGTTCCACATTTCAACCAGTCTTTAAGAAACTACTGCATATCATGTTCTGGTAGAATACCAAAGATGAATATCCAAAGTTAGTTGAAAATGCTATCACAATACTACGTATCAGTGTGAGACCAGATATTCTTCACATTTTCCACCAAACCAAGATTATATATCACAATAAATGAGATGCAGAAGCAAATAGAGGAATCTGTTGTCTTCTAATAAGCCAGACATTAAACAGAGTCCCAAAAACGTAAAACAGTGCCACTTTTCTCACTAATATTATTCAGTTTGGGGAAAAAAAAACGTTACTTGTCATAAAAGTATTTATATTAACATGTAATGGATGCTTTGTTTCTAAACAGATTAATAGACGCTTTTAAATTTTCTCACTTTTCATTTCTAATATTGTAAGTATCAATAGACATAATCCACATAAACTAAAGTTCTTTGCAGTTCTCAATAATCTTTAAAGCTCCAATAATCTTTAAGGCCAGAAGTTTGAGAATCTTTGCAGTACACTGTTAACCAATTTTTCACATGCCCTGTTATACTATCTTAAGTCTTGATCAACAAGGCTATCTGTATTTACACATGGGCAATATACATAAGTGAACTGTACTATAAGCTTTCTTAACCAATAACAGCCTAAAATGTTAGCTTGATTTGAATATGTTCTGCAAGAAGAATCACAGCAGCCTCTGTTTTTGCCATGTACTCTGGGTTCTGGCAAATGATCTTGACTCATGGGGGCTAACAGAAGCTGTATACCTCATAGCGACGGACCTGATCCAAAGAAAAAAAGATTAAGTATTAGGCCTTGATGTTTGATGTTTGCTGTTATTTAAGCCATCTTTAAGCACATAGTTGAGGATTTATAACTAGTAAATAACTTTTGACATTTTGAGAGATGCATAAACAATACTGCAAACTGAGAGTATGGTCCATAAGGGTATAAATCATGGCTGGGATAAACTATGAATGGAAATATATACAGACTTCAGGAGAAGGGAAGGGAATAGAAGAGACAGACTACTGCCAATCTTTCCAAACTCCCCCAACATAAGGCTGATTTATAGTTAATGCTCCTATTTCTAAAAAAAAAAAAAAAAAAAACTGTTTCCAGTACTTTGTACACAGTAATGTAGGGAGAAAAAGGGAGGCCTCAGACTACAAAAGATGTTATTTTAACTAATTATCTCTGTTCTTGGGAGACTAGTTCTAATATACAGGTCCTCAGGACTAAGAATACCAGACATAAAAATGGTAAACTTCAAGGTTCTAAAGAAATTGCCAAAAGTCCAAGATCATTCCTTACTACATGAAGCAAAAGCTTCAGAATTCCTTAAGAAAAAATATTTCAAAACTTTAGGATTGCAGAAAAGTTAAAAATCAATTTCAAAAGATCTATAAGTATTGCGATTTTGAATAAATTTCCACAGAAGTCATAAAACTTGAAAACAAACTATGAAAATTGTTCTCTATCACCTGTTCCACAAAATATTTACCAAGGCGTAAACATTAGTTGAGGCTGACATAGTCACACCAAATCCCTAAAGAAAATTTTAACAAAAAATTTATTTTTCTATAAAAAAGAAAATGGACTTAAAGCTACAGAAATCTAAATAAACTCTGTGGACTGTACCAATACCAATTTCCTGGTTTTGATTTTGTACTCTGGTTTTGGGGAATGGTAACGTCAGGGGAGGCTGGGTGAAGGATGCATGGGAACTCCTTGTACATTTCTTTGCAACTTCCTATGAATCTATGTTTAAAAATAAAAAGTTTAAAATATGAAAAAAAGAAAACAACAATCTTCTCAGGTACTCTAAACACACAGGAGTACCACCTATATTAGTAAACCTTCATTCACAAGTATCTAATGAGCATTACCATAGTGCCTGGCATGGCAGACATGGTACTGCCTTTTGGGGAAAATATATTTACACACACAAACACGCACAGAGAGAGAAAGACAGAGAGATAGAAAAAGAGAGAAACAGATTGAGAGAGAGAGAGAGAGAGAGAGAGAGAGTGCGTGTGTGTGTGCGGGGCAGAAAGGGAATTCTATTATAAAGTTAACTTCATTAACCAAAGGTAAAATATTATCATATAACTATGCCCACACTCCCACATTCTCACATACTCCCACCAATGCCCAGCTTCTGTGGTGATTTCTGTGTCTGTCTGGTTGGCTCCAGGGTTACTTTTTTTTTTTTTAGTATCAATCCTTGAAATGGGTAGAGCTCAATAATTGGAAAGAAGCAGGACTAGATTACCTTAGAAGAACCTTATGTTACTATTGCTGGCAGAAGAACATAACATCTTCCAAAATGGAAAGAGAGAATGACAAGTAAAAAGGGAAAAGAATCATTAATGGGAATACAGGAGAGAAAGGTTTTATGTGTGTGACTGCTGTGAACAGTGAAACTGTGGGCAAAAGTGAGTAGTGGGGTTCCCTAAATTAGGACACTGTTATGTTTCCACTGTCAGGATCTTCAACAGACTTTAGTAAATATTTGAATTTAAATTTCTAAAAATATTGAACTGATGATTAAGACCAACCTACAAATGCCATTAGAGTTACATTCACAACGTAATATTTTATTATTACACATTTGTTAGCCTCGGTGAAAAAATGGCATTGACTTTCCAATCCCACAAACCTATTATACTTTAACCACCTATTCCAACCCTCAACTTTGGTCCACTATCATTAATGGCTGCTAACATTAACCTAATTCTCTGAAGATCTTCACAAGGAACTCTATGTGGTACAAGAATTTTCTGAACTTGGTGCTTCCAGCATCTCAACTTCTTTCCAGGAATCCTTTTCTAAATAAAAGTGTCCTCTAATACTATCAGCTTATATCTCTTTCAAGATCAAGAGAGTTAACTGCTAGATGAAAACAAATCAGTAGGTAGATTTTTTTCAAATAACTCTTTATTGAATAAATGCTGTTCACCCTGGTAAATTTGTATGGGTTTAATTCTATTCTATAAATAAAAATTTTAGTGAAACTTATCAAAATATTATTTTTTCTATAATATATGAGTGAGGCAGAGCCATACTGTACCTATATAACATCTGATAATGGCAACGATGACCTGGTAAATCATTGGCTGATTCTTATTATTTGCAAACTGGAAACAATTAAATTTTCTCTCTGTGGTGGACTTCATACTTCTACAATTTAAAGCCATTACAAATGCAACTGCTACTCTGGTCTTTTCCTTGGATGGTAGGAAACCAGGTACACAGAAAATTAATTACCCAAATGTTAACAGAAAAAAAAAAAATCCTTCATGGTTTAGTAAGATAGGCTTAACTAATAAGCAAACTAATTAACTTTCCACTTTTAAGACCAAACTCAGCTCAAATCAGATGGCTTTTTGAAAACCACCCAAGAACCAACAACCTCTCTTAAGACAGTTGCTCACAAAGTATGATCAAGAGAGGATTTCAGATCCTCCAGATGGTGTGGGGGCAGTTCTCAAAATGCAAAGATGAGATGTGTTAGTGCCAGCTAGCCCTCACCAAACAAAGAAAAAGAAAGTTGAGGCAACTGTGTTCACTTGAAGTGAATTAGAAAATGGAAATTCAGCAAACCCTCCTCAAACTGCCTAAAATAATTAAGTGTTGACAGAGTATAAAAAATTATCATTAGTCTAGATAATAATAGATTTGGAATCCCAATTCTAAATAAACTAGTTATGGGGCCGGGCACAGTGACTTAGGCTTGCAATCCCAGTACTTTTGGAGGCGAAGGCGAGCAAATCACCTGCGGTCAGGAGTTTGAGACCAGCCTGGCCAACATGGAAAAACTCCCGTCTCTACTAAAAATACAAAAATTAGCCAGGTGTGGTGGTACATGTCTGTAATCCCAGCTACTCAGGAGGCTGAGGCAGGAGAATTGCTGGAACCCAGGAGTCAGAGGTTGCAGTGACCCAAGATCGCACCATTGCACTCCAGCCTGGGTGACAAGAGCCAGCCTCTGCCTCAAATAAATAAACAAACTATAGACAAAAAGTTTTAGTGGGAAGGCCACAATTTTCTTAACTTTCTCCCATATCAGCAAGTACTGCCTGTCTCTTGTTTTACATTATTCACTGCAACTAAAGAATCTTTTGCACCAGCACATCACCTTGTTTGACACTAAATCACATGGCGTAAGTATGAAGATTCCAATGAGAATTTTCATTATAAATGTTTCCACTATGAAAGTGTGAAAACACATTTCAAAATGTGCCACATACTGTTACCGGGGGAGGGGAAGCCAAAACAAGGACTTTTACCTCTTGCATCATTACCTTGTGTCTGACAACAGTTCTAAGCATAATGCTTTTTAAGTGCTTGATAATGTAATATTTAAATTGCTTTCTGAATAGTCCATGTTGAATATATATGTGTAATAAGCTTAAGGCCTCTGAAATTTTCATCCCGTAGTTGTCACCTTTCATGTAGGTCAAACTACAGACTTTTACCAACAGGTGAATCCTTCTAAAACAATTACAGTATTAAATTTAGAGCTGAGAAACTGGATTTTTACAATAAATTTTTAATAGTGGTTAACACTTAAAAGGGTCACAACTTTTTTCATTTTCATTTCATTTTATATGGTTGTTTCTTTTCATATATTTTCTCAAATTCTGGAAAGTTATCTGCTATTTCAAGAAATCACAAGTACGAGAAACACTTTAGTTCTATCTAACCCATTGATAGAACTATACAGAAGTCAACTTTTTAATTCAAATTCCCTTTGAAGTTACTCCACAAACATAAACAAAATAACAAAATTAAAACAGAAATAGAAAAAGAAACTTATTAACACCGATTTTCTTTCATTTATTTAAAAGACCCTCTATTTCTACCTTTGGAGTATTACTTTATTGCAGTGGCCACTGCTATTGGTTATTTATCTAGCATCCATTTCCCTTTACCCCTTTGTAATGGAACCAACTTTGTTCAATCTCTCCTGCTTAGTCCACATTGAAAGTTGTAGGGATGAACCATAATTCATTCAAACCAAGTTTGCCCTTGACTAGTTCAAGAAGTAAATTCGGTTAGGGCATGGTAATCTCCTGGAGATAGTTATGGTAGCACAAACAGGCACGCTAACTGTTCATCCTCTTCTCCTCCCCATAGTAAGGAAACTGAACATCAGTACTTTTTCCATGGACAGCTGAATAAAGCCCAAACTCAGCATTCAAGGTTCTCTATAATCTTTCCCCTAACTACTTTTTGGCCCTGTCTCCCTTGCACACATCTCCTGCTCTAGCAGCTTGGCCTTTCAAGAGTATACTCCTGCCTGTTCCACTTCATATCCTTCCTTCAGGCTGTTCCTTTGGCTAAGAAAGCCCATCCACTCCCATCTGAGCCAATTCATATCCTACTCATTCAATGTTCAGATAAAAAGGTAAACTTTTCCAAGAAGTCTTACTTGATATCACCATTAACAAATGGAACTCATCATATACTCCCTGTATCATAAATTATTTCTGCATGCTTAAAACCTGTTTTAAAAATGCAAACTCCTCACGGGCTGCAGACACTCACATGTGTCTTTGTATTCCACCACCACCTTTCCCCACCAGATACTCAAATGCACAGTGATGGCTCTGTAAATATCTGTTGAACAAATGAACACTGTTTTTGAAAGTGGAAAATGCCTCTACATAACAGTTTATTGCAAAGACTGAAATGTCCTTGGAAGTCTTTAAAAACATTCTTGTATGGCTTGGGAATAGTTTTGCGGAAGAAAAGGGAACAAATCAGATGACCTTGCAAGGCTGATTCTGCAAATTATATCAACTCTTTTAAAGTACTGCCTAATAAATCAAGAACAAACTACACAAATGCTATTTACAAAAAGAGTAGCATTTATTATAATATAAGAGTTTAACAATAGATTGTTCTACCGAAAATTTGGGCTGTTCTTGTAATACTGGTAATATTTTCAGTTGTGTCCAAGGATTGTATAAAAAGCCTATTTACTCTCTTATTTCACACTTAAAAATAGTACAACAGAGAGAAACACTGGCCATCTCAACCTAGTAACAGTATAAAATATATTTGGAAGCACAAGTTCATAACATGTACATACTGATATCGTCTGCACATCATCACTAAAAATATATCTATTGAACTCTAGAAAAGTTATCTGTAATTTTTATGATTATATCTTCACTAGTTTCTGTGGAGAAGACATACAAAAAGTTTTCGTATTCTCTTCTCCCCTATTTAATAAATTGCAGAATTTCAGTTGGCTAGAATTAGGTCACTTCAATATCAGTTCGAATAAGGCCATAAAATGACTGGAAACATACTGGTGTCTCCAGAAAAAAACAGGGTTAACACAACGTTCCACAAATCACTGAAGCTGCTTTTTAAATAACATTCTTCAGAAAAATTCTCAGTAAACCTCAGCAATAAATTAAATGGGACAGAAAACTTGATTCCACAAGACAATGCACATACAAAAAAAATAAACATTTTATAGGATGAAAATCAGGACCTAAATTAATATGATGGCTATTCACTGAAAATAAAATGTAAGAAAGATTAAACAGAGAGTAGAAAATTAAATTTATAAACAAATGTTTTTAAAACCGTTAAGAAATTTAAAGATTTATTTCTTTTGTTCTAATATTGTTATATTCTATGCATTTTTGTGAGCCAACTTAAGTCCTTTGGCAATGACGCTAGAATATAAATAAATTCTTGTTTTCGAATGTAGTATAGCACAGTATACAACTATTTTTAAAATAAAGATTATTTTCGACCCAAGCGTGTATAGGCTTCTAAAAGGTTGCGTTAAAGCTATCATTTAAAGTTTTCCAAATGATCTTAAAAGTACCTCTAGTTTTCCTAGGGCCCCCAGTAACGGCAACTAATTCTAAATACAGTTTCTAACTGGACCAATGAGTAAGGGACTTCGTTATTTACAAGGGATCCTGCATTCCCCAGAGCGCAGCGAGGTTAGAGTCCGGGCGCTGCCTAGGACGGGAGGTAGCCGGCGAGTTCAGTTACCTCTCCGACGAGGAACACCTGAGGCGCTCGGCGGCGGAAGCAGCCGCTGCAGGGGCGCGCCAGCCTCGGCCGCAGCAGCGAACACGGCCCCTGAGAAAGTTGGGCTCCCGACCCTCGGCAAAGCAAGGAGGCTCTTTGCCTTCCCCAAACAGCTTTGCCCCGGGCCCGCCGACCCAGCCTGCCCCACCGGGAGGAAAGGGTTGGGGCTACTCACCGTGCAGAGAGAGGAGCAGCAAAGACGCCAGAGGGGAGCGCCGAGAAGTCATCCCGGGGCCGCAAGGAGCGCGCCCGCCGCCTACCCGGCTCCTGGTCGCGGCAGGAGAGGCGCGGGCGTGACTGACTCTCTGGGTTCTTGGGGCAGCCTGGTCCTCCCAGACACAGCGCCGGGCCGCTGTCCTTCAGGCGGAGCTGGGACCGTCGGGCGCACAGACGAGCCAAGCTCAGCTGCAGCGCCGCCCGGCTCCGCGGACGCTGAGCTGTGACCAGAGGCGTCCCGGGCTCGCCAGCAGCGCCACGGCCACCTCGCCCTGCCCCAGGACCTGCCGACCCCTTGCGCCGCTCGGGGAGCCACTCCCCCCAACTCACGCCCCGCTACTCCAGCCGCAGCTCGGCTCCTCGCCGCGCCGCCCACTCGTCCCGCTCGGTCTCCAGGGCAACCGCGGCTCCAGCGCGACGCCTGGCGGCCCACCCGCGGAGAAGAGCGCGGCGCGCAGCTGGCGCGGTCCCCGCCACCTGTGCACCGCGCCGCCGGCACCCCCGCACGTCTCCGCCAGCGCCGGGAACCGCGGGGAGGGCGCCCTCCTCGCCGGAGTTAGGGCCCGTCCGTTGCTCTGAACCCCTAGGCAAACAGGTAGTGGTGGCCTGATGCATCCCGGGGAGCTCTAGGAATGACTTTTCCACAGCCTTCCTCTGAGCCTCCGAGAGTCTTTCCTGTTGCAGTTTTCAGATAATTTGTTTGGCCATTTGTCTTTCAGTACTCTCTTCTAAAACTGACATAATCTGAAAGAACCTGACTCTGGCAAAATTAGGAATTCCTAATTTTACAAGTTTGTTTTGTTTTGTTTTGTTTTTTGGTTTTGTGCTGTTTCCTGAATACCTTTTCACCTTTCTTCCTTGAAAAGTGGATAGGAGCTGTAATGCCCCTCACTCCTCATTCCTATCAGAGACTGCCATCTTCTCTTGCTCTTTTTCTAAACCTCATGACAACTTCTAATATTTTAAATTTTCCATCTTAAACGTTAGTGCTTTTTTAAACTGATTTTAAGTATATGTTAACTAGTGAGGAGGTGCGTTTATTGTGATGGTGGTTAGTTGGATTTTTTTTGTTGTTGTTTCTTGTTTGGGTTGGGTAGGGAGAATATCTACCTACATCTTTTCTTATAAAACCTGCCTTTACTCCCTTTTCATACTAGGCTCTGTTCTTTATTGTATAGTTCCTAGTCACTTCCTGCTTCAGTCTCCAAACTGAGCCTTCTAAATTTGAGGACACACCTGCTGATGGAATGCCAAGCCATTTCAGTCAGTTTCTATGGCAGCATAAATTAGAATTCTTGGAGCCATTCAGAAATTGAGCCCTTGTCTGGCAAATACAGTCCTCCCAGGGAAACTCAGAAACGCAAATAATATGCACAGGAGAAAAATATGTAAAACATTTTTTAAACATACATTCGGACAAGGATTGGAAGATATATGTAAAATTAAAATATCAAGATGGTGGAATTATGGATGTACTTTTTTTGAAAATGTGGATATTATATTTTTAAGGTTAAAAAAGGAAACATTAAGAAGTGTTAATGACTTTTAACAAGAATATCCTGAAAGGATAAATTTTGATTATGAATTAAAGATGCCTCAACTATTGCTCACTACTTCCAACTTGCTAGAATTCCCTACCACATCTCTAATGGCAAGAAATGAATGATATAGCAGTAAAGTTTTTCATATTAAGTTTAAATTTCAAACTATTATATCATCATGAGGCTCACTTTCATTCTTTTAAACTCCAGAGTAAGGACTAGAGTTTCTTTTGTCCATCCAATTCAGTTCCTCACCCTCTCTTATACATATTCCTGCAGTCTAATCCAGTCATAAGCAGAGTATAGAGTAAGCAATATAAGAAGAAAAACAAGGAAGCTGTCAAGTTATAGGAACTACTCAAAGCAATTCTTCACCATAATCCCAGATATAAATACAGAGACAGAATATTTATGCTTTAAATAAATAGCCTAATAATCTGAGCTCAAAAGCCCTGATAAAGCAAGATATCTGATATATTTATCACATCAATTTAACAACAATTTACCAAATATCTACACTTTATCAGGCACCAGGTTGAAGGTTAAACCAAAAAAAAATATGATCCCTGACCCCAGATACGTTCCAGTTGCATATGGGCTGTATTTGTACTATCATGAATCAGCAGATAGAGTCCTGCCTCTTTGTTACTTAAGGATACTTCTGCCTTGCCAGAGAAGAGCTACTGAGTCAATAAGAGGACAGTGCTCACAGTTGGTTGGAGGAACCCTTTTAATAGAAAAAGAAGCGTGGCTTCTGAATGGAGAGTGAAGATGATCAGATTTCAGGAGGCAATCCAGCTGCCCAGAAGCATCAGGGCAGATGGTAGATGGTGGACCAGAAGAAAGCAGATCGGGGTACTGGAAGTTCCAAGTGCTGTACACAGAGGCTGCCAAGGACTCTCTCCCAGGAAACAAAAAAAAAAAAAAGTGTGTTTTTAAAAAAATTCAAGAGATAATACTATTGGCATATACTTTGGATAATTTTTTTTTGGTAATGATGAGTTTCACCAGCTCTTTTATCCTAACCTGCTTTATGACTACAGAAGGATTTCGTTAAATCCCTTAAGTATTCTGAGTACTAAAGACACAGACAACATGTTATATTTGTATAACACTTAACAAATTTCAAAGTGCTTTCACACCTATTATCTGATTTCATCTTCACAGCAACCCCGGGGTGGGGGGGTAAGGCACGTATGATGGCCCTCTCTTCACACAGGAGGATACTGAGTCTCAAAAAGATCAAGAGACACCTTGGAGATTGCAGACATCAGTGGGGAGACCTGGAACCAGGGTCTTCTGACATTTACCATATAATTTTTCCTACCACACCATGAAGCCTTTTTCTTTTATCTCTTTATAGACCAACTTTTAAAAAATTATAAATTATAGTGCCTTAAAGTTATCTGAGGGTAACACTGTGCTTACCTTGTAAACATGTATCCCACCTCTGCTCCACCACCATCCCTACCACACCCACACACCACCTCAGAAGCTATAAAATTTGTATGAGATTGGCCCCACCTCATCTCTAGGGAAGCTAAAGTTGGTCAACCTTACCAAGAAAGAAATGGAGAGGGGAATGATCAGGACAAGGAACCCTGGTAGAAGACTGTGCTATAGCACCTTTGACTCAAAAACATCGATGATGTGAAAATAAGTCAACTTCTAAAGTTCACATTTTAATCCTAGGCAAGATTCTCTCCTCAACCCATCAAAATGCTGGACCACCTCTTTGCACAATCAGTTAATCTTCATTCAAGAATGGAAAATTAACTTTATTATTAGCTTAGGAGGAACGTAATTAAGAAAGAAAAACGATGTAGGGAATTATAAGGATTTCCAACGCTAAGTATAAATTATTTTTGAATTAGCTATTTTAAATTTTTAATACCTCAGATCCCTCTTCATTCATGTATATAAATTAAAGGTTAATTGCATTTAAGTTTTGGTCGGTGTTTGTCTATGGAGTGTTTTATAAGAACATCATTCTTAAAAGTTAGGAAAAACCTGTTTGATCCTTGTTTGAGCCAGTAACTCATTCTGTGTATATTTTAACCCAGCTGCTTAGAGCCAGCATATAGTCTAGAGCACAGCGTGGTACTTTTAGAAGTAAAATTTGAGAGGAATTCTTCTCCCTCCCCCTCACTCTTTGCAAAAAGTCAGGAAAAACTCTAAAATAACAAAAAAGGAGTGGAGAAGAAAATAGTAGCATCATTACAGTAAGACAGCAGGCAAACCAACAAGTGTTTATTGTATGTTGACATAAATAGACCACTTAATATTTAAAAACAACATTCTCAAATTTTGGATTAACTCATAACCTAGATATATTGACTGCCAAACTTTTTTTTTCTGCTAAGCATCAAGACCTTATTTCAATGTTCAGACAGTTTTCCAGAGTTTGATTTTTGGTGTAGAGTCCACCTTCCCCTACACAGGCCAGAAATATCCCCTACACAGGCCAGAAATATCCCCTAGCAACCAGGGTGCAATCACATAACATAAGGTTTCAGCCAACTAGAGAGGCTCATCTCTGGAATTGTAAGTCTTGAGCATGTGTAACAAAAATTTAGGGATAAAGAAAGAAGAAGGAAAAGGAAATGAATGATAAGACATAAAAGAAGGAAGAGATGAAGAAAAGTTCATTCCATTGTCCACTGACCAGGAGCAGTTGCAGTTGTGGTGCTAGCAGCAGTGGTGGCACCAGGAGCTGTCCAGTGAGTCCCCACCAGAGTGTTTCTATGGTGTCATTTGGCTATTCATCCTCTTTTGGTTGCTGCTGTGTATCTTCTGATCCTTTAGACTTCCCATCTTTTGTATGAGCTAGCTAACAGCCTGGACCTTTTCTTCTTTAATGAACCACCATCAGTTTCTGTTACTTGCAACCAAGAACATTGTCTTTAGGATTAAAGTGTTCTGAAATTCTTGTCTTTCCAGAAAGTTGGAGATATTGATTAACTTATACTTCAAAAGAGGTGAGGAGGGTCCTACCTGATGAGAGCCATCAGAGATCTTTCTAAACCAGCAACATCCAAGAAAACATTCAAAAGATAAGAAGAAACAACCCTGAAAAGAACTGGAAGAGGTTGAAAAAACGGCCTCCAGTCTGAGCATATATGACCAGTATGTGGATCAGAGCTGGTGAGGGGTATACATTTCACACTTAAATTTAATCCATATTTATGGCATATTTACTATGTTCCAGGCACTGTAACTATACTGTACACTTTAACACACATAGTTTTATTTAAATCCTCACAATAATCCTGTGATATAAGTAGTTTTCTTCATTTTTCCAGGTAAAGAAAACTGAGATTCAAAGAAGCTTTAAACTGCAAAGTCAAGATGATACAGCTCATAAATAGTAAAGTTTAGAAAGTAAAACTCAAGTTTTCTGTCTCTATGGCTAGTGTTCTTTCTACTATATGCTGATACCTCCATTTGAATTAGCACCCTGATTGACAATTTGAAACTGATAACCTTTCTGCTACTTTTTAATACTAAAATATCTTTTGTTCAAATTTTAGCCTATCTTTTGTATCTGTTAATGAACACTCTTCCTTAAGAGATATAGACATATACAATTAAATAGATACCACCTTTAAAAATTAATCAGAAATATTATATTTTGTAAACATGAAAGACTAAGTAAATAATATCTGGATTTTAAATGTTTTTAATAATAAAATCAGGAATAACCCATAAAAATTGGAACTCAAAAACAATGAGCTATGCTGTTTCTATGGTAACACAATAAGGAAAAAAATTAGATGGCCTAGAAGATATTTTAATTCAAATAAATAAGTTCACAGTTTTAATATCATTTTTTAAAAAATCAATATATATCTAATCATTATTACAAAAATTCACATATTAATACCATGTATTCTTAAAGGTGCTGTAGTATTAGAATCTTCTTATGTACTGTTTCATACCTTCTCAGTCCTACCTCTTATTCTAGTTTCTGCTGCAGGCTTAGATCAGCTTCTCACGGGTATAAACTAATAGTGTCTTGCTTTGCCTTGGCCTATCTCAAATACCTCTCTCTTCCTGCTCCAGAGATTGTCTGACACCAGCAGGAATCTGGTGCCATAGACATGTGCAACCTGGAAGCACAGGGGACACTCTTGACCAATGTAGGATGGGTGTCAATAGATAATCCTTCTCCCTTGCATCCTCCAAATGGCAATTCTTAGCCACATTTCATCAGGCTCCCCAGAAGTTCCTGGCATGATCAATAGCAACCAACCAACAACAAATGCATCTTTGGCTTTTCTTTTTGCCTTTTTCACTTCCCCATCAATTACTCTTTCTCCCTGAAATTACTTCTTAAATAAACTAACTATATATCAGCCTTTAACTCAGAATATACTTTCAGGGGAACCTACGCTGAGACACCTAACTTTAAATAGACTTGATGTATCTATGTACCTGGTTCCTACTAAGATTTACCTATAGTTTTTTTTCCCAGTGACCAGATCTTTTAAAATATACATCAAAATTATGATAATAGTATGCTTCTTGTCCTAGAGATTTGGGTATGTCTCTATAGTGTGTATTTCTTGATGTCTAGAACCAATAAGATGAATAAACAAAATAGCGCCTTTGCATTTGACCTTCTAAATGATAAAAGGTTTGCTTAATTTCAGCTCTGCTATGTATTATTAATAAATTTGGAAAGTCACCTAACCTGTATATGTCTCAACTACCACCTTATAAAAATGGAATATAATTCCCACTTCACAAGTTATTAGAATTAAATCAGGTAATGTGTATGAAAATGCCCATTACAGAGCCTAGCTGATAAGCAGCCTGGCAAGTCTGATTAGCTGCTGTTATTATTACCATTATTAGTAAAATTGCTTTTATTTGAAAGTTTGCCATCATGGGAATACAAGATCCACTGACTTGATATTTCCACCCAAACATTTCACTGTGTTGTATTTTGCAGCCATAAGCAAATATTTGAATTACTTTAATGCTTAGAATCAAGATATCTCCACAGAATAAACTGAGAATACCTCTGTATAGATCTTTGAAATGAGAGACTGCAAAACATTATCACTTCAGCAAATGCCTTTGTCTCATAACCAACCCCACTCTGTTCTGCCATCATTGAATTTGCACTGCTCTTGTGCAGGCTTTCATTAATTCAATGACTATATAAAAAATCCTGCTATGATGTGTTGAGTGTAAACTAAACAATCAGATCATGCAAAATATATAGTCATATTATCGTGAGGTTCTAAAATGACTGGGGTAGTAAGTTGTCTAGCAAGATGGCCAAGAATTCCAGAATTCGTGTTGCTGAATCTGTATCTATTTATGTCCTAGCTATGGTTTAGCACCACCTGGTGGCACTTCAAACTAAAGCTTAGCTATTGATGGAAATGTTTCTGGGTCCCTATATTGATTGGTACTTCCAGGGTTGCATCAGTGATACCAGGAACAGTGAATTGGCACTTGTTTCATCCGCTTGATGCAAGAATACTGGGCCATGATATACAGGGACCCACCTTCTGCTTCTCAAGGCAGGATTGGGAAGGATTAACCTTCTAACTTCATTCACTCTACCACATCCTCCACTTTAGCCTCCATTCCCTTTAACTCCCCTCCCACACTATGAGAAAAGGACTGAACATAGGACAAGGATTAATTGTCAATGGAATTATATATTCATTCTCATTATTAATGAGATACGCTGTAATAGGGTTTTACAGTATTTTTTGGGAATATACCATCTCCCAGGCTCTGTCCAGGGTACTGATGATAATACATTAAGTAGTAAAAATCAATAGGTGTTTGCTCTTATGAAACCTTCAGTCTAGTGGAAAAGGCAGAAATTTATCATGTAATCCTACAAACAAATGTGAAAAGTGGTATCAAGGAGAGAGGCTGAGTTCTGAATGGGCCTATAACAGAACAATTTGACATAATCAAAGAAAGCTGGAAAGAATTCCCTGAAGACATGATTCCTCTACAAAGACTGAGGGTTGGAAAGTGAATAATTTTTGGAACAGGTGAAAAAATGGAGATATTTTGAAACAAAACTCTGCATTTTAATTCCCCTTTGCAAATCATGTTTTCTTGCAAATTTTTCCTTCTGAGGACAAGCCATGAGGGTTTTGTTCTGTTTTGTATTTGTGCACAGACGCGAAAAGTGAAGGTATCTAGAAAAAAGAAGTCATTCTTCTGCTTTGAGTACAATGGTTACATTTTTTTAGACCATGCAAAAATACTTTAGGCAGGCTTCAAGAGAGGGGACATCTTACTTCTGTTGTGTTCTTGTTATTACAGTGTATAGTTTTGTTTGTTTTTAATTTCAATAGTTTCTCTTTATCTAGAGACAAGTCAGATGTATTAGCACAAAGGTGTTATATCGTAAGTCTTCCTGAATACAAACCAGAAGATATTATATAGATGATGTTCTAACTCTAGCAAGAAGGCAAGGAAAATTTTTCAAAGAGGAACCGAAGGAGAGAAAGAAAGAGAAGGCCAGGAGGTCAAATGTGATTATCCTCATTTTCTCTGTAATGTGTAGTAGTGCAAGGAGGCACTGCTGCATTTAAGCAAATGAGCTGTGGAAGAGTGATGGTTGGGAAAACGTCTTGATGGGTGGACAAAAAGATGGTCTCATAGAGCTGGACATGTTCCATTATAGTGGTCAAGAAAGTGCAGAGTAGTGTTAAGTCCTTGGTTGAAAGGAGGAAGGAGACTCTGAGATGCCAAGAGGAACCCTGAGTTGGATTAAAATGACCACAGATGATGTACTACAACAAAGTCAGAAAGAAGTTCCCCTACATTTTACTCTAAAAGCTTTTTTATTTTACTTTTCACATTTATATCTGCAGTCCATATAGATTTAATTTTTATAAATGGTATAAGATAGGAATAGCCAAAATATTGAATGTAACTAAGCATCATTTGTTAAAAAGGCTTTTCTTACTGAATTGCAGCACAGCCTTTGTCATAAATGAGATGACTGAATATGTATAGGGGTTTTTCATTCTATTCTGTTCTCACTGGTCAATTATTCCATTCTACTCCCAATACCACCCTGTCTTAAGTACTGTAGGTTTATAAGTCTTGATGTCTGGTAGTATAAGTCCTCCAGCTTTGTTCTTCTAAAAATTGCTTCGGCTAGTCATTTTTCTTTTATTTACATATGTATTTTGGAATCAGCACTTCAATATCCACAATAAAAACCTCTGGGATTTTGATTGGGGTTGTACTGAAACTATAGATTAATTTGGGACAAAATATCTTTATAATAGGGCTCCTAATCCAATCAATACATTTAGGATTCTTTCATTTCTTACAATAATATTTTGTAGTTTCTTATTCCTTTGTAGTTAAATTTATTGCCAGTATATAATGTTCTTTGATGCAATTATAAATAGTACTGTTTTTTAAATTTAGTTTTCTATTTGATTATTGCTGGCATACAAAAAAAATAACTCATGTATCTAACTTGTTTCTAAAAATCTTACAACATTCACTTATTGATTCTAATAGTTTGTCTATAGATTCTTTTGAATGGTCTACATACACAATCATGTCATGTGTTTATATCCTCCCTTTCAATCTTTATTCACTTATATTTCTTGCCTTATTGTATTTCCTGAGACCGCCAGAAAATATTGAATGTAAGTGTTGGTACCTGGTCTCTTTGACTTACACCCAATTTCAGAAAAAAAGTTTTGAATATTTTATCTTTTCAAGTAATATATTATATAGGTTTTAAATAGATATCTTTATCAAATTAAGAACATTCCATTTTATTGTAAGTTTGCCAATATGTTAAAAAATCATTAATGTGCACTAAATTTTCTCAAATGCCTTCTCTGTCTCTGATAATGTCATCTCTCACTTTTTCTTGGTAATATATAGATTGTCTTCATTGATTCTTTTGAATGCTAAACCATCAGTGTGTCTGTGAAATCTTCCTGGTCATCATAATGGGATATGCTTTTTAAATACAACTGAATTTCTTTAATGAATCTACTTTCATGAAACAGTGGTCTGTAATCTTTTTTCCTTGTAATTTCCTTGTCAGGTTTTAGAATCAAAATTATGCTGGCCTCACAAAAAGCAAGGAAGCCAGCTGGGTGCAGTGTCTTAACGCCCATAATCCCAGCACTTTGGAAGGCTGAGGCAGGTGGATCACCTAAGGTCAGGAGGTCAAGACCAGCCTGACCAATATGGTGAAACCCTGCCCTACTAAAATTACAAAAATTAGATGGGCATGGTGGTGTGCAACTGTAATCCCAGCTACTCGGGAGGCTGAGACAGGAGATTTAATTTTTATAAATGGTATAAGATAGGAATAGCCAAAATATTGAATGTAACTAAGCATCATTTGTTAAAAAGGCTTTTCTTACTGAACTGCAGCACAGCCTTTGTCATAAATGAGATGACTGAATATGTATAGGGGTTTTTCCAGGAGGTGGACACTGCAGTGAGCCAACATCGCATCACTGTACTCCAGCCTAGGCAACAGAGTAAGAAGCTGTCTCAAAAAAAAAAAAAAAAAGAATTTTGAAATACTTGTTTTAGTTTTGCATAAATTCTTAGAAGAATTTACTTGTATATTCATTGAATGTGTACTTTTCATCATGGGAGGGCTGTTTTTTAATGGACAACCTTTTAAAAAAATGTAACACTTCAGGTTTTTTATTTCTTCTGTCAGCTTCAATTAGCTGTATTTTTAAAAGATGCATCCATTTCATCATAATTTATCAAAACTTTGATATCTGTAAAATCCATAGTAATGTCCCCTTTTCCATAACTAATACACGTATTTGTATTTTATTTTTTATCGTGGTAAAACAAGCAGACAACAGTTAGGGCCCACCTGGATCAACTGATCCAGGATGATCTCCCCTCATCTCAACATTTTAATTACATCTGTAAAGATCCTTTTTCCAAACAAGGTAACATTTGTTAGGACATAGACATATCTTTTGGGGTGTCACCATCCAGCCCATTAAACCTTGGTTTGCAACACTTTTATGATGATATGCTTACATATAGTCTTTTTTGCATTTATCATATTTATAGTTTGCTGTGGTCCTTAATTGGTGGCTTGATTTATTTTCAAAGTTTTGAAATATTCTCAGCTGTAATCTCTTCAAATATTCCTTCTTTCCCATCTCTATCTTCTCTTTCTGGATCTCTAATTAAACATATTTTAGACTCTAAGTATGATTCATTCAAAGTGGTGTGCTGGAGCAGCTCCTACCAGCTTGTCAGAGCCAAGTGTTAAATATTCAGGAATTCTGCGAGATTGTTGTTAAATCATTGATAGCTTGAAATCATCCATGGTGACAGTATTTACACCATGACAGCCAGCAAACACTGCAAGTTGATACTTTATTTTTCCCAGAGCACTGGATTGTCATCATACCAATATACCTGTTTGCTATACTCTAGTTTGTTCTTTCCACCCTTTTGTCTTGCTGTGCTTCAACTTGGATATTTTCTCTTGAATTGTCTTCCATTCACTTAATCTGTATTCTGCTGTGTCCATAAAACCTATCTATTGAGTTCTTGATTTTAGATATTATACTTTTTAGTTTTATACATCTACTTCATTTCTTATAGATTCCAATTCTCTGGCAAAATTTTCCATCATTTTACCTATTAGTCCACATTTTCCTTTATTTTCTAAATCATAGTTACTTAAATTTATTGTCTGTAAATTCCAGTATCTGGACCACGTGTGGCCCTAGCATAACTGTCTACTTTTTTCTTCATTATAGATCCTATTTTTCTTGCCTCAATGTAAGTCTAGTAGCTTTTTATTGTATACCAAGCTCCATGTATTTAAAAAAATGATACAAAGCTCCAAGTAATGTTATCTTTCACCAAAGTGTTTCTCCTGTCCTGTACTAGCATATAGGATGAGTGGTTGGCTGATTATTGCAATCCAATTACTGAGCTGGGTTGGAGCTCAGTTTCAATGTTAATGAAAGTCAAGTATACCTCTGGCTCACCTCTTTTCCTCAGACTCTCGTGAGATTTCTTATTGAGATCCTGGCGAGGTTTCCATTTCTTCAGCTCTGACAAACTGTCGAAGATCTACCTCTGCCCTTCTAAGGTCCTCAGCCCACCTTCAGCCTCTTGCCTCCTACATTTTAAGATCTAGCAAATGTCTTCAGGAGGAGATCAACTGTATCTTTAAGGAAGTTCCCTTCCCTTGGTGGGTCTTTGTTTCACAAGTAACATGAGACTATGCAGGGAATTTCATTCTGCCTTTTAGAAGCTTTCAACTTAGCTCTTCAGCTCCCTGTGCAACACCAAAACTTGGCTAATGTACTGTGGAGAAAAATCAGACTTGCATTTAAGTGTTTCAAGTTTCCTTAACCCTGCATGACCACTAAAAACTTTATTTCATGTATTTTGGTCTCTGTAAAGTCCCTCAAGCAAGATCCTCAACCCATGCCCATATCCAGAACAGGCAAAGGCCCCAGAGGGAGACATTTGTTCATCCACCTACCCTCTCTAGGTTCTTCCCGCTCTAGGATTTTAGTATTATAAATTTGGTCTTACAGCTATCTGATACCTTTAAAAATATTTTTTAATTTATCTGGCCATTGCAATGGAAATGTTGGTCTGCTGCAATCTATATACATCTTACCTATTAGTAGAAATCAATATCCCTAGTAGATTCTGATGAGTAGCCAATCTTAAGCAATACTGACTGCATCTAAGAAACTATTACAAGGTTGAGGTCCAGGCTGAAGTACTTAGTTTCTCTCAGCTTTCCTTCACTGCTACGAGATAAATGGGTCTTCACCTACTATGCCTATCATGTTCCATGCAGGAGAAAAGAAACCATCCACAGATCAGAAAAGGCATACCACCAGTGGATCACCAACTTTTAAGAAGTATTTGCAGAGGTCCTAACCATAAACTTCCATTTGTTTACAGTGTTGACCCAAAATATATTATTTGTCAACTTATATCTATAAGAGAGGCTTGGAAATGTAATATTTTAAACTTGAATACATTATTGCCCCCATGAAAACTTCATAGCAAAGAAAAAGAGAAAATGAATATTAGGTGAGCAGCTAGCAATCTCTGCCACAGTTCCATTCTTAGCACTTCTTTTAACTTCTGTCTTATCTAACTAATAAATTCCTCTCTATAATTGCACCAGAGAAAAATTATTTTCTGCTCCAAGTACCTTATCAAAAGCCCAAAGAACGTTCTGCCATTTCAAATTTGCATGCAAGCAGCACAAGTTCCATATCTGTAGTGGTCCTTTATCAATGAGAAGGAAATAATTTTACTGGCAACATGTTTCTCTGTCATTCAGTTCTTCTCTCTAATAAGAATTTTTTTGTAAATCATTTATTTACTGATCTCTGCCAAACTGCTTTTGAGGACTCTGGCTTTCAAAGTAACTTTTTAAAAATAAGTTTTAAACAGAACAGTAGTTGAAAATAGTTTTGTATTGACTCACATGATAACAGGACAATGATTTATTTCTTCTAAAAAAGAGATCACAACTTAAAGTCTTTCTTAAGTAAAGCTTGTAATTAGAGAATATAAAGGTATGCTTTACTAGTGACAATGGTTATTTTCTATATCTTTGGTAGAGGGACGACAGACGACATGCTTACATTTTAATAGGCTGGGTTGGTAATCAAGACCACAAAAACAATGAGTGAGTAAAATATATTGCCATGGAAATTAATTTAGTCAACATTAGAAATTTTAAAACACTGAGTAGAAAAATCCTTTTGGAAATGATCCTATTGAGAGGGTGAAGGAAAGACTACATGACCATTGTAATCTTTGAGATTTTATGAATAAAATACAATTATGGCTTAAAGACATCTGACAAATGCATACATTGATTATGAAAAGGCCTATTTTCAGATAATAATAAAACCCCAGGTACCCTCCACAATATCCTGCAAGCAGCAGGGTAGATGATGTAAAAGTGCTAGATATTATTGTTAACATTTCACAGTAAATAGAAATTCAAGAACCAACTTCTCTTTTTGGTCCTTTCAGAATAAACAAATAAAATTAGGAAAACTACTTGAAGCAAAAAGTGGGGGGGAAATCACATATTTGCCACCAATTAAAAAGGTGCTACTTTGTTAACAGTCAGTCACTGTTCCAGGAGAAAATTTTTTACTTCTCGAATTCTGTTGTCATGGCAATAAAAATTGAGACCTATTTCTTCCCAGTTCTAAAATTCCTGTAGAGCAATGATTCACTCGAATATGAGACAACTCTGTAAGAAAAAGCAATGGGTAGGAGGAAGTAACATCTGTTGAGCCCCTACTAGGTGCTAGGCACGTTGCAGCATATCATTAACATTGGGAAATATATTCCATTTGCAAAGGAGAAAACTGAGGCTCACAATGCACCTTGATCAAGAATACATAAGAAGTAAAGTTGGAATTCAGATGTTGTGTACTTTAGAGCTCATGCTCTACTCCCTTTATGACAGTTCTTCTAGATCAAAAAAGTAGATCATATAATTTTTAACCCCAGGCCCTCTGCAAGAATTTCAGATGTGTTTTTTCCTTACTCTTATGAAAACTGAAAACAAAACTAAATGAATCTTCAACCAAAAATAAATGACTCTTCAACCAACCACTTTTCCTGGGTGCCTGCATATAGGAATTGCTGGTAATTACACCTATGCCTGAAATAATGTATTATAATATTGTTCTAATTATAATATTGATATATATTTGAAATACATAAGGAAAGAAAATATAAAGTGATAGGAGTTGAACTAAGAAAGCATACCAAAATAACTACTGATAAAGGATATTTTATGCAGTCTCAAAATTTAACTACTTTAAGATGATTTATTAAATTGTGTCCTATCTGGACAGCTAAGGATCACATCTTCTGGTGTGCAGGCAACTTTCAAGTATCTATCTTTAGAGTTTATGTGCATGTTTTGTATTAATTCCTTCTTTGTTTTTTGTTGTTGTTGATGTTTGCTTTGTTTTGGTTTGAGGTTTGGGGTTTTGAATTTTTTTCCTAAGTGAATATAGAGTGGTATAGAGGCACCTGTGGAATAAAGACAAGAGGAAATTGAGGACAATGATCAGGATGCCGCGCCATTTCTCTCCATGTCTATACTGGTGGATGGGTTCAAATTCCTCCAAGAGCAGTATTAGGGCAAAAGGCTAACGGAAGTACATTCATGACAGGAGACTCTGAACACAACATAGCTACTTTTTGTCCAAGTGATCATGTGCAATACAGAATCACACAGATTAGTTTTCCCTTCCTCCAACTCTACCATGAACATATTTTTGGCCTCCAGTAGGTAGAGAACAGCAATACCCATCCAAGCAGCATCCCCAAAAAATAACTGTTGGGAGGAATGTGTCTCTCAGGTGGCTTGCAGTTAGGAGGCTTCCACAAGAGTGGAATAGCACAGACAGAAGTATTCATGAGCACATGTGAAACACCAGAATCATGGAGCTTCTATGAAACAACTGAAAGAAATTTTTGAGAGGAGGATGAAGTCCTGTAAGAGCAGGGAAAGCTAAGAGGCAAAATGGGCATAAACGACCATGCCACAGTCCTACTCACATAACTTGCAATTATTTTTTCCCATTCTTTTCATGTATTGTCTTTTTACTTGATACTGTCCTTTAATGCATAAATATTTTTAGTTTTGATGTAGTCCAATTATTATTTATGTTGTTGCCTGTGCTTTTGGTGTCATATTTAAGAAAGCATTTCTTAATCCAAGGTCATGAAGATTTAGACCTATTATCCCTTCTAAGAGTTTTATGGTTTTAGCTTTTATATTTAGTTTTCGATCATTTTGAGTTGATTTTTATATACGGTGTGAGGTAGGGGTCCAACTTCATTATTTTACATTTGGATATATAGTTGTCCCAGCACCATTTGTTGAAAAGACTATTCTTTTCCTATTGGATAATAGGGCATCCTTGTCAAAAATAAATTGACCCTATATATGAGCATATATATTAATTTCTGAACTCTCAACTATATTCCATTAATCTATATGCCCATCCTCATGCCAGAGACACATTGTCTTGATTCCAGTAGCTTTCTAGTAGGTTTTGGAATCAGTAAGTTGAGTCTTCCCACTTCATTTTTTTCCCCAAGATTGTTTTGGCTACTCTGGGCCTCCATTATATCCATATGAATTTTAGAATCCACTTGTCAATTTCTACCCAATGAAAACCAAACAGCTGGAACTTTGAGAGGGATTGTGTTGAATCTCTAGGTTAATTTAGAGAGTATTGCCATCTTAAAAATATTAAGTCTTTTGATCCACAAACATGGAATGTCTTCTACTTATTTAGGTATTCTTTAATTTCTTCAGGATATACAAGTGTTGCATAGGAATCAGAAATAAGAGACTCTAGGAGAGTACTCTAAGAAAAGAAAAACTGCCTGAAAACTTTGCAATTTCCATAAAGTCTGCCTATATTTAGCACATGTGTTTCATGAGATTTCTTTGTTTCCATACAGTAAGTTCACTATATTAATCTAGCTTGAGTAGGTTTCCATTCCTTGCAAGCAAAGGATCCTGAGCTAAGGTATTATCTATAACAAGCCTTTTTAAAGATCAGAAAGTGTCACAAAATAGAGCAGTACTAAAGAGCAAAGTTGAGATTTGAACTCAGATCCAGCTAACTACAATATCTATATTTTTCCCACTACCGTCTTTTATGACTCCTTTAATTGCTTGCCAATGTATCTTCAAGAGTTAGGTTACCTAAATATATATGGACCAACACTGGAGCACCCAGATTCATAAAACAAGCTCTTAGAGAGTTACAAATAGACTCAAATAACCACACAATAATAGTAGGAGACTTCAACACATTGGCAATATTAGACAGATTATCAAGGTAAAAAGCTAACAAAGATATTTGGAACCTAACCTTGTCATTTGACCAAATGGACCTAACAGACATCTACAGAACACTCCACCCAACAACAACAGAATATACATTCTTTTCATCTGCACGTGGCACATACTCTAACACTGAAGACATGTTTGACCATAAAGCAATTCTCAACAAATGAAAAAAAAATAGAAATCACACCAACCATATTCATGGACCACAGTGCAATAAAAACAGAAATCAATACCGAAAAGGTCTCTCAAAAGCATACAATTACATGGAAATTAAACAATCTGCTCCTAATGACTTGAGGGTAATCAATAAAATTAACACAGAAATCAACAAATGCTTTGAAAATAATGACAATACAGATACAACATAGCAGAATCTCTGGGACACAGTTAAAGCAGTGTTAAGAGGAAAGTTTATAGTGTTAAACACCTACATCAAAAAGTTAGAAAGATCTCAAATTGACCTAATGTCAGACCTAGAGAAACCAGAAAAATAAGAGCAAACCAATACCAATGCTAGCAAAAGAAAAGAAATAACCAAAATCAAAGCTGAACTGAATGAAATGGAGATGCAAAAAAAAAAACATATAAAGGATCAACAAAACCAAAAGATGGTTCTTTGAAAGAATAAGTAAGATAGATATACCACTAGCTAGACAAGTGAAGAAAAAAGAGAAGATCCAAATAAACACAATCAGAAATGTCAAAGGGGACATTGCCACAGACCCCACATAAATACAAAAATTCCTCAAGGACTACTTTGAACACTTCTGCATACAAACTAGGAAACCTAGAAGAAACAGATATATTCCTGGCAATATACAACTTCCCAAGATTGAACCAGAAAGAAATTGAGACCTTGAAGATACCAATAATGAGTTCTAAAATTAGATCAGTAATTTTAAAAAAGAAAAGTACCAACCAGAAAAAATGCTGGACCAGATGTATTCACAGCTAAATTCTACCAAACATAAAGAAGATCTGGTACCAATCCTACTGAAACTATTCCAAAAAAACAAAGAGGAAGGACTCCTCCCTACCTCATTCTGTGAAGCCAGCATCATTCTGATTCCAAACCCAACAGAGATACAACAGAAACCATTCAGGTCATTATCCCTCATGAACATAGATGCAAAAATCCTCAGCAAAATACTAGCAAACCAAACCCAGCATCACATCAAAAAGCTAATCCACCACGATCAAGTAGGCTTTATTCCTGGGATGCACGATTGGCTCAACATATACAAATCAATAAATGTGATTCATCACATAAACAGAACTAAAAACAAAACCCACACGATTATCTCAATAGATGCACAAAAAGCTTTTTATAAAATTCAACATCAACAAACCAAGTATCAAAGGAATATAACTCAAAATAAGAGCCATCTATGATAAACCCACAACCAACATCATACTGAAGGGACAAAAGCTCCTATTCAACATAACACTAGAAGTCCTAGCCAGAGCAATCAGGTAAGAGAAAGAAATAAAAGGCAGCCATATAGAAAGAAGAGGAAGTCAAGCTATCTCTTTTCACAAATGATATGATTCTATACCTAGAAAACTCCATAGTCTCTATCCAAAAGCTCCTAGATTTCAAAAATAACTTTTAACAAAAAGTTTCAGGATACAAATCAATGTAGAAAAATCGGTAGAATTTTCATATACCAATAACGTCCAAGCAGAGAGCCAAATCAAGAATGCAATCTCATTCACAATAGAATAAAATACCTAGGAAGGAAACTAACCAGTGACATGAAAGAACCCTACAACAAGAATTACAAAACACTGCTGAAAGAAATCAGAGATGGCACAAACCAATGAAGAAACATCCCTTGCTCATGACTAGAACAAAATCAATATTGTTAATATGGCCATACAGTCCAGAGCAATTTACAGGTGTAATGCTATTCCTATCAAACTAAGGCATTTTTCATAAAATTAGAAAAAACTATTCTAAAATTCATATGAAACCAAAAAAGAACCTGAGTAGCCTAAACAATCTCAAGGAAAAAGAAAAAAGCCAGAGGCATCATACTACCTGACATCAAGTACTATACTACAAGGATACATTAACCAAAACAGCATGGTACTGACACAAAAACAGAGACCATGACCAATGGAACAGGTTAGAGAATGCGTAAATAAAGCCACATAGCTACAACTATCTAATCTTTGACAAAATTGCCAGCAACAAGCAATGGGGAAACGACTGTCTATTCAATAAATGGTGCTGGGATAACTGACTAGCCATACGCAAAAGATTGAAGCTAGATGTGTTCCTTTCACGATTTACAAAAATCAACCCAAGATGGATTAAACATCTAAATGTAAAGCCTAAAACTATAAAAACCCAAGAAGAAAACCTAGGAAATACCATCCTGGACATGGGCCTTGGAAAAGATTTCATGATGAAGACTCCAAAAGCAATTGCAACAAAAAGAAAAATAGACAAATGGGACCTAACAAAACTAAAGAGCTTCTGCAAAGCCAATGGAACTATCAGCAGAGTAAACCAACAACCTATAGAATGGGAGAGAATATTCACAAACTATTTATCTAACAATGGTCTAATATCCAGAATCTGTAGGGAATTTAAACAAATCAACAAGCAAAAAACAAATAACGCCATTTAAAAATGAGCAAAGGACAGAAGAGAAGTAAAAAGACATTTTTCAAAAGACGACATACAAGTGGCCAACAAGCACATGAAAAAATGCTCCACATCACTAATCATTAGAGAAATGCAAATCAAAACTACAATGAGACACCATCTCACACCAGTCTGAATGACTATTATTAAAAAGTTAAAAAAATAGGTTGGGCCCGGTGGCTCACACGTGTAATCCCAGCACTTTGGGAGGCCAAGGCAGGCAGATCATCTGTGGTCAGGAGTTTGATATCAGCCTGGCCAACATGATGAAACCCCGTCTCTACTAAAAATACAAAAATATTAGCTGAATATGGTGGTGGGCACCTGTAATCTCAGCTACTTGGGAGGCTGAGACAGGAGAATTGCTTGAACTGGGGAGACAGAAATTGCAGTGAGCCGAGATTGTGCCATTGCACTCCATCCTGGGTGACAAGAGCAAAACTCCATCTCAAAAAAAAAAGTTAGAAAATAACAGATGTTGGCAAAGTTGCAGAGAAAAAGGAATGCTCACACTCTGTTGATGGGAATGTAAGTTAGTTCAGCCATTGTGGAAAGCAGTTTAGAGATTTCTCAAAGAAGTTAAAAGAGAACTACCATTCAACCCAGCAATCCCATTACTGGGTATATACCCAGAGGAATATAAATCATGCTTCCAGAGAGATACATACACATGTGCATTTATTGCAGCACTATTCACAATAGAAAAGACAGGAATCAACCTAGATTCCCATCAACGGTGGACTGGATAACCAAAATGTGATGCATATATACCATGGAATACTATGCGGCCATAAAAAGAATGAAATCATGTAAGGAGCAAAAGACTACCTATCAGGTACTATGCTCACTACCTGGGTAATGCAATAATTTGTACACCAAACCCCAACAACATGCAATTTACCCACGTAACAAACCTGCACATGTACTGCCCTGAACCTAAAATAAAAGTCGGAAGGAAATAAAAAAGGGTTAGGTCAAATTGCAGCCCTACTAAGTAAGATAATTATTTATCTATCAAATTGCACATCTGCCTCCATAGGTAATTTTTCTTAAATCACATTTCTAATTTTACATATGACTCTCTACACTGCTTAGCTGAAACCCTGGAAGTTTCCCTGTTATAATTTTTCTATGCTTAGTAAAGGAAGCTTTGATTCTTTACACTCTGAGGATTATGGGAAAAAAATTCTTTATTCTTGAATATGCTTCTATTAATATATTCTAGCATCATGTTGGCTTTTAATAATACCACAATTCTATAGTCCCTCTCATGTTACTCCAAAAAAATTATGGACATTTGCAAACCACAGCTTTGTACTGATTAATATGACAGTGTGCAAAAAGTAAACACTATCTACACAATTTCAGCCGACAGATTTTCTTCTCTTCTTTCTTAATAACAGTGGGAAGTCTTCTGCAATAACAAGTAACATTGAAGAGACAAAGCCCAGAGAGGAGGGGAAGAAGCCTAAGATGGTGTATTTTTAGTCATTTTGATTAAATTATGGAGATGTGAAGTTCATAATTTATTGAAGAGGAACAGGGAAGTCTATGTAAATGTTTGCAGATGAATAATTAATGTGACTTTCCTACATAACTAGACCTTTAATTAAAGCCACTGTGAAACAAAGAAAGAACCAAAGAGCACAATTATTATAGCAGCTAATTGTAACTTTCCTATCCTAAGTACTATTTGAAAGTCCATGCTTAATTTGCATCTTTAAAGGAAGATAGCCCAGACCTAGGGTGAGGGTTGCTTTTTATCCCAGTTTAACTACTTCTCTGCAAATCAAAAATCTATGAATATTTTAATGAACTTCCTCCTACTAAAATTTTACCCAAAAAGTTTCAGGATTTATTTGTTGGGTTTTTTTTCAATATATTAATTTTCACTTTAGGGCAATATATTGATGCCTCTCAATAACTTGGAAAGGAAAATGAATACTCAATGTTTTTAAATACTATTTGTGTCATGTGTTGTTTCAACTGTTATCTACAAGAGCTGATTGAGCATTTGACTGTCTAGGGGGTATTTTTCATCTCTTTAATATTATATTCCTTATTATCTCTTACTTTTCATCCTCATAGTCCCATATTTCATGTTTCTCTTTTGCTCATTTTTATTCTCCTGTTTCTTTCACTTCTAGTTTTTGTCTCCATCTTTCCATCTTCCTTGTCTCTCCTCATAATCTTTTCCTTTACTTCTTTTCCCTCTACTTTTTATTACTCCTTGTTCCAGATATTCTTTTTCCCGTTCTATTTCTTTGTGCTCTACTCGATCTTTATTCTCATTATAATGACAGTAATACCTATGTGAATACTGAATCCACAAGGGCAGCGTGGGTCCCTACCAGCTCCAAAGGTGACACTCCTTTGGTAGAGTATTTTATATATATTAAGTATGGACTAAATATATATAAAGAACTGTCCCATGTCTTATGGTTCTTTTAAAAGGTTTTTCCTAACATACACTGGATTTGTATTTAGGAATTCTAGTCCTGTTTTTAACACAAACTGTATGCCCTTTGGCAAATTACTTTACCACAGGGAGCCTCAATTCCTTACTTATAAAATGAGAGTTGTTTTGGCTTTCTAAAGACCCTTCCAATTTTATGATGCTGTTACTTACTCATACCTACGTCTGAATGATAGGTAGGAAGATGTAATTCTTATTCCCTCCATGCGTATTTGCTTGCCCAAATAAATCTGTGTCTGGTGGAAATTTAGGAAATTTATTTTGGGACAAGAAACACTTTTTGCCTATGAGGCCAAGGCAAGCACTGAGAATGAAGAATAAGGAAAAAGGGGAGTTTGAGGTCACAGTACCCAGACTACCTAAAATGTAGGAACCTCTAATGTGAAAAATTATAAAGCCTGATCTTTTAATTCCTTCTACATTCAGGGTCCTGAGATCCTCAGATAGAAAAACTTCTTGCTTCATTCAGTTTGCCCATAGTTAGCTCCAATCCTGAAATTTGAGTATGTAAACACCTCCCACTTGTAATTATTTATATTCACTTTATTTATCGAGACCTCTTGTTAATTGAAATTAATGGCTTACCAAAAATAAAATCAATATAATAAGTTATAAAATGTAATAGATAAGAAAAAAATGGCAACATAAAAGTAAGATGAAGTGTGAGGTTAGGACATATACTTCATGCCATAGTATCCTCCACGCTTAACTACAGATTGGCCAGAAATTTGGCTCTGAGCTTCCTGGCAGGCAATGCAAAGAGGAATATGATCAGTTATAAAATACAAGGCCTCTAAAAGGTAAACAAAACAATAGTTTATAAGCAGTAGAACTAGGCTCTAAGAACTGAGAAAATTCTTCTATGAGTATTCATACAGAAAATAATATATAATGAATTAAATCCTATCCTCAATAACATCCTTACAGTCAATACAATAACATGTTTTATGGGTTACATCTATACTATTCTTCCGCATATAAATTATAACAAAGTTCAATACTTATCTTTAAATTTCATGAAGTTCAATAGCAATCATGCTCATCATTAAATATTTCAGATTAATGTCACAGTAAGTTTCATTGGTTGCAATATAAAATGCAGTTTATGTTTAATCTTTTCTTTTTGAGACTTGCTTTTTTTTTAAGTCTTACTTTGTCACCCAGGCTGGAGTGCAGTGGCACAATCTCAGTTCACTGCAACCTCCGCCTCTTGGGTTCAAGCAATTCTCCTGCCTCAGCCTCCTGAGTAGCTGGGATTACAGGCGCCCACCACCATGCCTGGCTTATTTTTGTGTTTTTAGTAGGGACAGGTTTACCATGTTTTCCAGGCTGACCTCAAACTGCTGACCTCAGGCAATCTGCTCGCCTTGGCCTCCCAAGGTGCTGGGATTACAGACGTGAGCCACTATGCTCAGCCATGTTTAGTCTTAAGTGTTTGCATGCTCAAAGATTTATAACAACAAAAAATTAAACTTTACTGAAACCTTCAGGGAAGAATCTGGGAGGTATGATTAACTTTCTCTGAAAACATCAACTTAGCATGCTTTTATGGCCAAATCTACATAAACAGTAGGGTTTCCAAATATAAAACAAACAAAAATAGTTCTTTTGTCTCAAGGGAGTATAAAAATAAAAGTATCAGTAAAGATTATACATATTTATAATCAATTGTTAGGGTTATGTTTTAGGACATAACTATAATCAAGCAGACTAAATTGACCATTTAAATTCAAGTATAGAACCATAAGCTGTGGATTATTTCATTGATTGCCCCAGATAATTACCTTCATAGACTAATTTTTTTTTTTTTAGACAGCATCTCAATCTGTTGCCCAGGGTAGAGTGAAGTGACATGATCTTGCTGCAGCCTTGACTTCCTGGGCTCAGCCCACCTCAGCCTCCTGAGGAGCTGCGACTACAGAAACATGCCACCATGCCCAGCTATTTTTATGCATTTTTAGTAGCAATGGGGTTTTGCCATGTTACCCAGGCTGATCTCAAACTTCTGGGCTCAAGCAATCCTTCTGCCTCAGTCTCCCAGAGTGCTAGGAGTGGCCAGACTATTTCTATGTAGTAGTTTATTCCCAACTCCTTTCCTATCCCTCCTGGGAATAACTGACCTAATTGATCTATAGGACAAACACTCTTACCACAAAGATCACACACACACACACACACACACACACACACACACACACACACAGTCACGTACCACATAATGATGTTTCAGATAACAGGCCTCATGTATGATAATGGTCCCATAAGATATCATAGAATTGAAAATTTTCTGTTGCCTAGACACATTGTAGCCCTGTGACATCTTAGTGGAACATATTATTCACCAGTTTGTATAAACAAACCTACTGCACTGCTAGTCATATAATAGCACATACAATTATGTGCAGTACACAATATTTGCTAATGACAAACTACTAAGTTAATTGTTTACATATTTATCATACTATGTTTTTCATCATTATTTTAGAGTATACTCCTTCTATTTATTTATTTTAATTTAATGTAAACAGCCTCAGACAGGACTTTCAGGAGTTATTTCACAAGAAGGCATTGTTATCACAAGAGATGACAGCTCTCTGTGTGTTATTGCCCCTGAGGACCTTCCAGTGGGACAAAATATGGAGGTGGAAGACAGTAATATTGATGATCCCAACCCTGTGTAGGCCTAAGCTAACACATGTGTTTGTGTCTTCATTTTTAACAAAATTTTTAAAAGTAGAAAAATGGAGGAGGGGGCAAGATGGACAACTAGATACAGCCAGGAAGTGCTGCTCCTACAGAGAAAGACAAGGACTTTGTCTAAACCAACAAAATTTGAACAGGTCTTTGGAGAGAAACACCAAATGTGAATGGTGAAAAGTCACAGACACTGAGGCTGAAGGCAAGGAAGCTGGGAAGCTGGGAATCTCACGTGGGGTGCCTGAAGGCTAGGGCTGGTTCCCCGCCTTGAACTGCGCTTAGGGAAAGGTTGAGTGAAGAAGATGGGGTATTTCCCACTTGCACCATGGACCTCTGGGATCCTACCTGCAGGACCCCCTACAGCCCCCATGGATGTTTGTGCTGGCAGGGGCATTTCCCCAGAGATTAGATGGAGATGGACCTGCAGCAAGCATGTGCGGAGCAGTTCCACTGGAGCCCAGCCATAAACTCCCACCCCCACCTGAGGCTGCCCATCTCCCTCTCGAGGGTCTAGCCCCAGCTAACCACTGGGAAGAAAGCACGGCTTGCTTCCATGTGGGACTGGGGCACGTCTATCCTGCAGTCCTGCCTGCCTACCAGCGCCGTCCAGGGCTCCTGCCTAGCTGCCCTAAAGAAGCGTGCACACAGTGCAGGCTCTACTGCCCAGCCTGTGCTGTGCTGGCAGTCTGTAAGCCCCTCATATCCCTCGGTGCACTAAGAACCCAGCCCTGAGAGTCGGGAGGAGGGAGCCGCAAGCAGGTCCTGGTGTTCCAGGGTTGTGGCCAGTGGCTCCGGACTGCCAAGACAGGATCTGTGCCAGGCACTTGAACTGGGGAGGAGCCCATATTCTCAGAAAGCTGAGAGGGTTGAGTCGCACAGATTGGCAGGCTGGTGTGGAACCTAGGCATGCCTCCTTCCACAGGGCTTGCCTGATAAAGGTGTGGCCTATCTCCCTACTAGACCTCTTCTCGAGGGAGCCTCATGGCCCAGAAGACCTAATAACAACAACAAATTATGGGGACAGTGCCAATGATGGATGGGAAGTGGCTCCCCCAAGGCTCAAGAGTGGAGCTGGTGAGGAGGTCACCTCTGTCCCCCTCGTACCACAGAACACAGGTGCAAACGTGAGGATACACAAAGGAGACGCAAGGCTGAGTAACAACCTATCTGCCGCCCATTGTTTCAAGTGTCACCTATTGGATTGTAGCCCAATCTACAATGTCAAAAAAATAATTCTCCCACCTGTGAAACTAAGGGCAGGAATTCAACAAAGACCCTGTACAAAGCTTTAGCCCTCTGAAAACTTCCATAAATGAAGCCAACTGACTCGACTCAATTTACACCACAGTTAAAAAATAAAAATCATCACAGTGAGATGGAATCTGTGCAAGAACTCTGGCAATTCAAAAAGCCAGAGTGTCCCTTTACCTCCAAATGAGCCCTCTAGCTCCCCAGCAATGGTTCTTACCCAATCTGAAAGGTCTGAAATAACAGACATGGAATTCAGAATCTGCATGGCTAGGAAACTCGTCAACATCCAGGAGAAAGTTGAAACTCAATCCAAGGAAGACAAGCAATCCAGTAAAATGATTCAAGGGCTGAAAGATGAAACAGCCTTTTTAAGAAAGACCCAAACTGAATTTCTTTAGCTGAAAACTTCATTTTAAAAATTTCGTAATACTATTAGAAGTGTTAACTGCAGAAGAGAACAAGCTGAGGAGAGGATCTCCGAGCTTAAAGACCAGTTCTGTTGGCGGTGGAGGGTGTCCAGGTTCTTGGAGTCTTGAACAAAGATCTGGACAGAAGGTACAAACAAAGCAAGGAAGGAATTAAGAGGTGGTTGTTGTTGTTGTTGTTGTTGTTTGAGACGGAGTTTCACTCTTGTTACCCAGGCTGGAGTGCAATGGCGCGATCTCGGCTCACCGCAACCTCCGCCTCCTGGGTTCAAGCAATTCTTCTGCCTCAGCCTCCTGACTAGCTGGGATTACAGGCACGTGCCACCATGCCCAGCTAATTTTTGTATTTTTAGTAGAGACAGGATTTCGCCATGTTGACCAGGATGGTCTCGATCTCTTGACCTCATGATCCACCCGCCTTGACCTCCCAAAGTGCTGTGATTATAGGCGTGAGCCACTGCGCCCGGCCAGGAATGAAGGGTTTTATTGAAAATGAAAGTACACCCCACAGTGTGGAAGCGGGCCTAAGCATAGGGGCTCAAACGCCCTGTTACAGAGTTTTTGTGAGTTTAAATACCCTCTACTTGGGGTACGCCCTATGTAAATGAAGAGGATGAAGTAATGTTACAGTTACAGAGTCATTTATGGCCTATGCCCTGTAGAGACGCTATTTCCTATTATAGCTGAAGTGTGAATTAGCCTTATGTTCCTTGCCTCCAGACCCTATTTTCCTGCCTCAGTTCTTCAAATCGGTTCAGTCAGACAAAAATAAAGAACTTTAAAAAATGAAAAAAATCTCTGAGAAACAAGGGATTATGTAAAGAGTCTAAATCTATAACCCACTGACATTCCTAAGAGAGAAGGAGAGAGAATAAGTAACTTGGAAAACATATTTGAGGATTCAATCCACAGGAATTTCTCTAATCTTGCTAGACAGGTTGACATGCAAATATATGAAATACAGAAAACCCTGGCCAGATACTATACAAGTCATCATCCCAAGAAACAGTGTCATCAGATTCAGCAAGGTCAACACAAAAGAAAAAGTCCAAGTTGGAGGGGGAGAAAAAAAAAGAAAAAATCTTAAAGGCAGCTTAAGAGAAAGGTCAGAACACCTACGAGGGGAACCCCATCAGACTAGCAGCAGACCTCTCAGCCAGAACTTACAAGCCAGAAGAGATGGAGGGCCTATTTTCAGCACTCTTAAAGGAAAGAAATTCCAACTAAGAATTTCATATCCCACCAAACTAAGCTTAATAAGTGAAGAAGAAATAAAATTCTGCTAGGATAAGCAAATGTTGAGGGAATATGTTTCAACAAGACAAGCCTTACAAGAAGTCTTTAAGGGAGTGCTAAACATGGAATCCAACACCTGCTACCAGAAAAGCAAACTTAAGGACATAGCCCACAGGTACTATAAATCAACTATTCAGTCAAGTCTACGTAACAACCTGCTAACAATATGACAACAGGATCAAAATCACACATATCAACACTAACCTTAAATGTAAAGGGACCAAATGCCCCACTTAAAGGGCAAAAGAGGCAGGCTGAATAAAAAGACACCACTCAACTATCTGTTGTTTTCAAGAGACATATCTCACATGTAATGATACCCTCAGGCTCAAAGTAAAATCATGGAGTAAATCTACCATGCAAATGGAAAGCAAAAAAAAGAGCAAGAGTTGCTATTCTTATATCAGATAAAACAGACTTTAAAGCAATAAAAATTAAGGACAACGTGGAAATTCCTTACAGAACTAAAAGTAGATCTACTGTTTGATCCAGCAATCACACTAGTAGGTATCTACCCAGAGGAAAAGAAGTCGTTGTATGAAAAAGATACTTGCACATGCATGTTTACAGCAGCACAATCTGCAATTGCAAAAACATGGAACTAGTCCAAATGCCCATCAATCAATCAATCAATCAACAAGTGGATAAAGAAAATGTTTTGTATACATATATGTATACACATACCATAGAATACTACTCACCCATAAAAAAGGAGTGAAATAATGATATACACAGCAACCTGCATAAAATTGAAGATTAAGTGATGTAACTCAGAAATGGAAAACCAAACATCATATGTTCTCATTCATACATGGGAACTAAACTATGAGGACTCAAGGGCATTAGAATGATGCACTGAACTTTGGGGACTCAGGAGAAAGGGTAGGGGATGGCAAGGGATAAAAGACTATACATTGGGTACAATGTACACTGCTTGGATGATGGGTGTACCAAAAATCTCAGTAGTCACCACTCAAGAACTTACTTATGTAACCAAATGCCACCTGTTCCCCAAAAACCTATTGAAATAAAATAAATTTTAATAATAAATTAGGAAATAATTAAGAAGGACAATGAAGGGCATTACATAATGATAAAGGGCACAATCTAACAAGATGCCTTAACTATCCTAAATATATACACACCCAACATTGGATCACCAAGATTCGTAAAACAAGTTCTTCTTGGCATACGAAAAGACTTAGACAACTATACAGTAATTGTGGGAGACTGCCACACCCCACTGACAATGTTAGATGAATCATTGAGGCAGAAAACTAACAAACTTTGGACTTAAACTTGACACTTGACCAACTGGACCAAATAGACATCTACAGAATACTCCACCCAAGAACCACAGAATATTCATCCTTCTCATCTTCACATGGAACATGTTCTTTTTTTTTTTTTTTTTTGAGACGGAGTTTCGCTCTTGTTACCCAGGCTGGAGTGCAATGGCGCGATCTCGGCTCACCGCAACCTCCGCCTTCTGGGTTCAGGCAATTCTCCTGCCTCAGCCTCCTGAGTAGCTGGGATTACAGGCACGCGCCACCATGCCCAGCTAATTTTTTTGTATTTTTAGTAGAGACGGGGTTTCACCATGTTGACCAGGATGGTCTCGATCTCTTGACCTCGTGATCCACCCGCCTCGGCCTCCCAAAGTGCTGGGATTACAGGCGTGAGCCACCGCGCCCGGCCGGAACATGTTCTAAGATTGACACATGCTCAGTCATAAAGCAAGTCTCAATAAATTCAAAAAAATTAATATCATACAAGGAATACTCTTGGACCAAGGTGAAAAAGTAAACCCATAAGTCAATAGCAAGATCCCTCAAAACTATACAAATACATGGAAATTAAACAGCTTACTCCTAAATAACTCCTGGGTGAACATTGAAATTAAGGCAGGCATTTTTAAATTCCTTGAAATTAATGATAATAGACACACAACTTATCAAAATCTCTAGTATGCAACCAAAGCAATAAGAGGAAAGTTTTATAGCCCTAAACACCTTCATCAAGAAGTCAGAAAGGTCTTGTATTAACAATCTAACTTTGCACCTAAAGGCACTACAAAAAAAGAGTACAAACCAACACAAAAGCTAGCAGAAGAAAAGAAGAAAAAACTAAAATTTGAGAAGAACTTAATGAAATTGACATGCAGAAATCCATATAAAAGATCAATGGAACAAAAAGTTCTTCAAAAAATAAGTAAGATTGATAGACTGCTAGCTAGATTAACAAAAAAAAAAAAAAAAAAAAAAAGAGAGAAGATCCAAATAAGCACAATCAGAAATGGCAAAGGCAGTATTACAACAGATCCCACAGAAATACAAAAGATCCTCAGAGATTCCTATGAATAACTCTATGCACACAAATTAGAAAATTTAGAGGAAATGGATAAATTCCTGGAAGCACACAAACTCCTAAGATTGAATCAGGAAGAGACTGAAACTGTGAATAGACTAATAACAAGTTATAAAATTGCACCAATAATAAGGAACCAACCTACCAACCATAAAAAGGCCTAAACCGTATGGATTCTACTGACATACAAAGAATAACTGATACCAATTCTGCTGAAACTATTCAAAAAATCAAGTAGTAGGCACTCCTCCCTGACTAATTCTCTGAAGCCGGCATCAGCTTGATACAAAAATCTGGCAGAAACTCAATGAAAAGAGAAAACTTCATACCAATACCCCTAATTAACATGAATGCAAAAATCCTCAACAAAATATTAGCATACCAAATCCAACAGCACATCAAAAAGTCAATATACTACAATCAAATAGGCTTTATTCCTGGGATAGAAGGCTGGTTCAACATACACAAACCAATAAACAGAATCAGAATCCACATAAACAGAATCAAAAGCAAAAAACCATATGATCATCACAATAGACATGGAAAAACTTTTCAATAAAATACAATATTCCTTCATGATAAAAACCCTCAACAGACGAGGCATCAAAGAAAACATACCTCAAAAAAGTAAAAGCTTTCTATGACAAACCCACTGCCAACATCATACTGAACGGGCAAAAGCTAGAAGCATTCTCATTTAGAACTGGAACAAGACAAGGATGCCCACTCTCACCACTCCTGTACAACATAGTACTAGAAGTCCTAGCCAGAGCAATCAGACAGGAGAAAGAAATAAGAGGCATCAAAATAGGAGACAATGGCAAACCCTGTCTTTGCTAATTCTATCATTCTATACCTGGAAAACACTGAAGACTACCAAAAGACTCCCAGACTGATAAGCGAAATCAGTAAAGTCTTAAGATACAAAATCAGGCTGGGCACAATGGCTCACATCTATAATCCCAGCACTTTAGAGGGTCAAGGCATGTGGATCACCTGAGGTCGGGAGTTCAGGATCAGCCTGGCCTACATAGCAAAACCCTGTCTCTACTAAAAATACAAAAATTACCCAGGCCCAGCGATGCTTGCCTTTAGTCCCAGCTACTTAGGAGGCTGAGGCAGGATAATCACTTGAACCCAGGAGGCAGAGGTTACAGTGAACTGAGATCATGCCACTGCACTCCAGTCTGGGCAACAGAGCCAGAGTCTATCTCAAAAACATACAAACAAAAAAGGATACAAAATCAATATTAAAATCAATAGTATTTCTATATACTGACAATCTCCAGGATGAGAGTGAAATAAAAACACATTTACAATAGCCATAAAGAAAATGAAATACCTAGGAATACAGCTAACCAAGGAGGTGAAAAGAAACTACAAAGGAAAACTACAAATCACTGCGGAAAGAAAACAGAGATGACACGAATAAATGGAAAAACATTTCATGCTCATGGATTGGAAAAATCAACATTGTAAAAATGGCAATACTGCCCAAAGCAATTTACAGATTCCAAGCTATTCCTATCAAACTACCAACATCACTCTTCGCATAATTAGAAAAAACTATTCTAAAATTCATATGGAACAACAAAAACAAAAAACCTATATAGCCGAAGCAATTCAAAAAAAAAAAAGAACAAAGCTAAGGCATCACACTACCTGACTTCAAAACTACACTATAAAGCCACAATAACCAAAACAATTTGGTACTGGTACAGAAACAGACATACAGACTAATGGAACAGAACAGAAAACTCAGAAATAAAGCCACACACCTACAACCATCTAATCTTTGACAAGGTTGACAAAAACATGCAATGGGAAAAGAATTCTCTATTTAATAAATTGTGCTCAAATAACTGGCTAGCCATATTCAAAAGATAAAAGCTTGATGCCTACCTTTACCACATACAAAAATTAATTCAAAATGATCAAATATTTAAATGTAAGTCCTCAAACTATAAAAATCCTGGAAGACAACCTAGGAAATACTCTTCTTAACATCGGCCTTGGCAAAGAATGTTTCGCTAAGTTCCCAAAAGCAACTATAAAAACAAAAACAAAAATTGACAAGCAGGACTTAATTAATGAGCTTCTGCACCAACAAAGTAAACAGATGGCCTGCAGAATGGAAGAAGATAGTTGTAAATTCTGGATCTGACAAAGGTCTAATACCCAGAATCTACAAGGAACTTAACAAAAAAAAAAACTGTTTAAAAATGGGCAAAGGACATGAATAGACACTTCTCGAAAGAAGACATACAAGTGGCCAATAAACATGAAAAAATGCTCAGCATCACTAGTCATCAGAGAAATGTCAATCGAAACAACGAGATGCCATCTCACACTAGTCAGAAGGGTTATTATTAAAAAGTCAAAAACCAGCAGATTCTGGCAAGGCTGAAGAGAGAAGGGAATGCTTCTACCCGGTTGATGGGAATGTAAATTAGTTCAACTAATGTGGAAAGCAGTCTGAAGACTTCTCAAAGAACTTAAAAGAGAACTACTATTTGACCCAGCAATCCCATTACTGTGTATGTAGCCAAAAGAAAACAGATCCTTCTGCCAAAAAGACATACTCACTCGTATTGTTTATTGCTGTGCTATTCACAATAGCAAAGACATGAAATCAACCTAGGTGCCCATCAATGGTAGATTGGATTAAACAAATGTGGTACATATACACCATGGAATACTAAAAAGAATGAAATCATATCCTTTGTAGCAACATAGATGGAGCTGGAGGCCATAATACTAAGCAAGTTAATGGAGGAAAAGAAAAATCAAATACTGCATGTTCTCAACTTATAACTGGGAGCTAAACATTGAGCACACATGGACATAAATATGGGAACAGACATTGAAGACTACTAGAGGAAGAAGTGAGTGGGAGCTTGGGTTGCAAAACATCCTATCAGATACTGTGCTGATTACCTGGGTGATGGGATCCATATTCCAAACCTCAGCATCACACAACATTTCCATGTAACAAACCTGCGAATGTGCTCTCTGTATGTAAAATAAATATTGAATGTTTTTTTAAAAATAGAAAAATAAAAATAAAAAATTTAAAAATAGAAAAAAACATGCTCGCTTCGGCAACACATATACTAAAAATAGAAAAAAGCTTACAGAGTGATAACATAAAGAAAATGTTTTCATACGACTATACAATGTGCTTGTGTTTTTTTCTCTTTTTTTTTGGTTTTGGTTTTGGTTTTAGGTTTTGGGTAAGTTTTTGTTTGTTTGTTTCTGTTTTTATATGAGACACAGTCTCACTCTGTCACCAGGCTGCAGTACAGTGTCGCAATCTTGGCTCACCACAACCTCAACCTCCCGGGTTCAAGCACTTCACAAGCCTCAGCCTTCTGAGTATGTGGGATTACAGGTCTGTGCCACCATGCCCTGTGTTTGCACTAAGTGTAAGCTAAGTGATATAAAGCAGTAAAAAAATAAAATGTTTCTGAAGTAAAAAGATTACAGTAAGCTAAGATTAAACAAAGTTAAAGAAAAAAAATTTAATAAATTTAGTGTAGCCCAAGTGGTGAACTTTCTTCCTTCCTTCGTTTCTTTTCTTTCTTTTCCTTCCCTACATCCTTCCTGCCTCCTTTCCTTTCTCTTCCCTTCCCCTCCCTCCCTCCCTCCCTCCCTCCTTCCTCCCTCCCTTCTTCTTTCTCTTTGTTTCTTTCTTTTTTCTTTCCTTCTTTCCTTCTTTCTTTCTTGTCTCACTGTCACCCAGGCTGGAATGTAGTGGTGCAGTCTCGGCTCACTGCAACCTCAGCCTCCTGGGTTCAAGCAATGCTCCTTTCTCAGCCTCCCAATTAGCTGGGGTTACAGGCCTGTGTCACCATGCCTGGCTAATTTTTGTATTTTTAGTAGAGATGGACTTTCTCCATGTTGGTCAGGCTGGTCTTGAACTCCTGACCTCAGATGATCCACTCATCTCGGCCTCCCAAAGTGCTGGGATTACAGGTGTGAGCCACCATACCCAGCCATGGACAGTGTTTCTAAAGTCTACGACAGTGTTTCTAAATTCTACAGCAGTGTATGGTAATGTTCTAGGTCTTCACTCACTACTGACACACTAACTTACCCAGAGCAACTTCTAGTCCTGCAAGCTCCATACAGGTATACCATTTTCTAATCTTTATACCATGTTTTTGTTGTACTTTTTCTATGTTTAGATACACGAATACTTACCATTTTGATACAATTGCCTACAGTACTCAGTACCTGCTATACAATTTTGTAGCACAGGAGCAACAGGCTAGGTGTTTAGTAGAGCTATACCATCTAGGTTTGTGTGAGCATATAGCCTAGGTGTATTGTAGACTATTACATCTAGGTTTCTGTAAGTACACTCTATGATGTTTAAACAGTGACAAAATTGTCTAACAATGCATTTTTCAGAGAGTACCACTGTCATCAAGTAACAGATGACTGTACATTAAAATGTCAACACAAAAAAGTAAAAATAAATCAACACAAAGGTATATTTAAAATGTGAATAACAGAAAATACCCTATCGAACAATGTACACACTGTGATAACCTCACAGAAGACACTAAAGATTGCTGAGCTACCTCTGCCTGCAATGCCTATCTATGTCACCTTCAGTCATTAGCACTGTATTTCTTTTGTACACTTCCCAGGGATTACACTGCATCAGCTTCGTGTCAATGGAATGAGCTCAGACTGACCCAAACACACTACCATGGAGAACTCCCTGAAGAAGCTGCTGGCCATTCAATATGTGGGCTTCTGAGACCCCCACTTTTTGTTTTTTTTACCAGACCATTAAACTTACTCTGGTTGAAAACACTTCTTAGGAAACATTTGTGACTGCAAATGACTATACCCAACCACATTTTAGGATGACAAATCTTTAATAACTACCAGGTATCTTCAGTATCAATACTGAAAGCAAAGTATTGTCCTCCACATTAATTTGAGGCTCAGCAGCAGTTTATTTCCCTCTACCTTTCAGAAAGTTCACTAGATATTTTCATAAAACTTTGACAGTCAAAAAGCCCAAGTTCCTTTTCCTCATGAGAGGTTGCTTCAGGGGTCTGACATCATCAGAGGTAAAGACAGATTCCTAATGCCAGCAAACAAATCATCTGCCTTTGAGCTTTTTCAGTGTAGGGTCCATGGTGTATTCAACTCTCTGACTCTTGTTTCCAGCTCATACTGCGTGGCACAAATAGTAGGCCCAAAAGAAGGCTGAATTGAATATATGAATAATTTAGCATGAGAAATAGAATATCCAAGAGCATTTATATATCTCAGCTAATCAATATGAGCACTTATAAGGGAGAAATCCAATTAAGATCAGAAGATAGCCTAGATACAATCAGAAAATATGATCTTAAGAGATTTTAAGAGACATTTTCATAAAGGTGGAGTATCTTGGTAAATCACCTCATGAGGTATAATATATAGCAGAAATATACTGGCCAAGCTAATGATACTAATAGTACCACAAGGTATTCCTATAAATCACAACATACAAATGGGTAGTCCGGAACCACTAACAGCCAGAAAACCTGTATAGTATTAGCATTTGTTTGTTAGGAAAGATAAAGAAGCAATTAGGCACCTTCTGACAGTTATAACAACAGAATCCTTTTATGAGTTCATGTCTTTCAGGAAGGAGATGATGAAAAAGAGGAGTGCTAGAGAAGGGTGGAACAAAGAGAGAAACTGCTGTGAGTGCAATCAAAATTGAACAGAATAGGAGAAAAGGAACAAGAATATCTACTCCAAAGTAGCATAGGTGGACAAAGCCAGAAAAATCTCAGAGAGCAAGTCTCTATATTTTTAACACCACATAAAGGAAAGCGTTCTGTAACATTATGAAAAACTTTCCTGAAACTCACCGTATTCCAAACGTTTAGAAAAAGTAATTTCACATTGATAAATGAGCTAAAGAAAAATATCAAAGTAAAAACTCCAACAAAATTGGTATTTGAAAATGACAATAAGAAGCTGAATCTGATACATACACGCTTTGGATGGCTCATGCTCATATCTGAGAATGTATAATCTTTGTTTTTGTTCTTCACACTAAGTACCATAGACTATAAAAAAATCTGGCACAAAGGGAATATACACCATATTTCCAAGAATCGAACAATGAACCAAGTAGATATACAAGGAGTTAACAAGAGAGCTAAAACATTCATAGGGTAGCTTTGCCTGACTCTGTTATTTGACATGGTACAGGTGACCTTAGTGTCAGCCTAAAAATCCACATTCATTCTTCAAGTCTCAGCTAAAATATCAGTTTACTTTCTCAAGGCAGAGTATAGTCAGGGATTGTGAAGTGTCCAGGATTTTATCCTACTTACAAGCTAACAAATTCACCTGTTACTGTTCATGGATCCCGGCAGAAGACATGAGATTCCTAGACAGAGACCAAGGACTTCATTACTTACAGCAAAAGTAGTAGCCAAAGCTTCATGTTCATGCCAGTTCCTCACATCCTCCAAGTATCGCAGAAAAACACAATGTGAGTTAGGGACAGTGGCCTACACATGCAGTAGGTTGCCTTAGAGGAGAGAAACACTAAACTTGGAGATTCAGCACTTTTACAGTGAGCAGTAAGCAAGTCTGTTCTTTGGAGGAAGAGATTACCTTATCCCTCAAGGTTGTATGCTGCAAACCCAACCCTGAGAATGGCTTAGGCAGAGATAAATCAGAAGCTTTCATTCTTAGTATTCCCAGAAGGAGTATATGGGGATACTCAGGGCCCATAGAAAATTGCACCTTATAAACTTCTTTATTTTTTACGTATCTTATATTGTGTTCTAACTATCCACTTACATGTCTTTCTTTTCAAGTATACTTAGAACTCCTTAAGGATGAAAACTGTTTTACTTATTTATTTATATTTAACTCCAGCAACTACCTAGCACATGTTTATTACTTAGTAGAAACTCTAAGAAAACAATGGATGTATTGAATTAACTCTATCATGGTTACAGTGACTTGGCTTTCAAGCATCTTCTTGATGGGAGGGTACCTACTGGTGGGCATACTCATCCTCAAGCCTTTATTATCTGGTCTACCCCTTATGGCTCATGCTTTTGGGCATACCCGTGGAAGTGGGAAACATGGCTCTGACTTCAAGTAGAATATATATATTATACATATATACATACACACACATATATATACATATACATAAATACATTCATGCACATATATCCATATAAACATTATATATATATACACACACACACACACATATATACAGCCATATACATATATATGGCTGTAAATCCTTAAAATGGAATGCAATCTACATTAACAATAATACAGTCCAGAAATGACAAGGAATCTTCAAATGGAGAAAAGCAACTGAACTACACTACTTCATCCTGAGACTCTTTCCATGCCTTTGAATCTTCTTGCAGATTACTAATGCCATCATCATATTTGCCTCCGGGTTGTGAAGTTGTGCTACTTTGTATTTAACTCTCTACCTCATGCTGTGAAAGTATATCTTTTCTTTGTGCCCAGTAGCACACTGGGAAAAGACTAGAAATTCAAACATGCCTTAACTAAATGGCAAGGCATATCAAAAGGGAAACAAACAGAGTAACACAGACCTTGATTGGTTTACGCAAATTATAACTACCTCTCTCTTGCAGGCCCAATTTCACCTTTTGAAGACTTAGGCAAAGAGGGTGGCCAAGAGTTTCTAACTTTCAAGACACTGAGCTCTACTCCTTCAAATGCATACAATCCCTTCTTCTGGACCAGAAGTTCCCATTTTGTTATAACAGCTCTTTTCTCATATTTTCAGCACCAAGTTTTTCTCATGCTGCCATCTCTATTATTCTCCATATCTCTCTTCTACGTTTAATATTTATTACACCAGTCCACCTAAACAATCCAGGGTAATCTCTCATTTTAAAGTCAGATGGTCAGTGAACTTAGTTTCATATACAACCTTAATTTCCTTTTGCCATGTAACAGGACATTTACAAGCTCCAGGACTGGAATGCAGGTATCTTTGGGAGCCCCTATTTTGTCTACTATAATAGCTTTCTCAAAAAAAAGTAAACAGGCAGTAGCTGTCAGAAGTTAGGAAATATTAGGGAGGAATGCATCATCTCCACTACTTCTGATATTTCCTTCCCTGGAGGAGCTCAGTAACTATAATTATGGCTTCTCTCTGCTCACAGGAGATGAAGTGGTTTATCTTACTGGTAAACTTAGGAAGAGTAAATTGGGCATGCTTGGCTTAGAACCTCCCATTTTTCCTCTGGGGAGCAAACCACTTATGGAGAGGACACATTTCACTACTCCTCCAGGGACTCTACCCCAGCAAGCACAGGTTGGGGGTGAGGCTCACCCCAAACCTGGCCTTCCTGGGGTGGGGATTAGAGAGAGAGCCTGCTAACTTGGGGACTTGGTATCATTTGGCTAACAAATCTAAAACCAAATCCTCCAATATGGCCTCTATCAGTAAAAAGGGTGATATTTTGACCCCATCGCCCAACTCTTTTGTTTTATTCCTTACACTGTTTAAGAATCCAGGTACCTTCATTAAGACTCCATTACAAACCTCAAGAGAAAGCACTTACTTCATATGATGCTGTTTATTTTTCCAGGATGTCTCATTTCTCCATAGGTGATTGGCTTTTTGGGGGATAAGGTCTTGCTGTGTCACCTAGGCGGGAGTGCAGTGGTGCGAACACAGCTTACTGCAGCCTCAATCTCCCAAGTTCCAGTGATCCTCCCACCTCAGCCTCCCAAGTAGTAGCTAGGACCACAGATGTGCCACCACATTCGGCTAATTTTTTTTTTTTTTTTTTTTTTTTTTAAGAGATACAGGGTTTTGCCATGTTGCCCAAGCTGGCCTCCAGCTCCTGGGCTCACACCTCAGCCTTCCAAAGTGCTGGGATTAAAGGTATGAGTCACCACACCTAGTGAGCTTGGTTTTCTTTTTGAGAACAAAGTTATGTGGGAAACAGTACAGCACAGTGATGAAGCACGTAGGTGTATTAAAATTGCCTTAGTTCAAATGCTGACTCCATCATTTATATGTCGTGTGATGTGTGGCAGGGTACTAAATCTTTTTTGTGCCTCTGCTTCTCACTTATAAAGTGGGAATACTAATTCTTATTTCTTAGAGTGTGACTACTACTCCATTGTATTTAGTACAGAAATACTAAAACAATTTTTTTCATCAAACAGGGTTCTCTGCAGCAGGGATTATGTCTTACTCAGTTTTGTGCCCTCAAGAATAGCACAGGGCCTAGCACAATAGAGATTAACACATGTTTGCTGTATGCATAAATGAAATGAAAAATGAAGCCAAAAACTAAGGTAAGAAAAATGTTCTGCTGTATAGCACAATTTGCTTTACCAAACTTAAAAGCCTTTATAGGGCTTAATTTCCAGTTAGCCAGAAAGTCAATAAAATACATTTTTTAAATTAATGGAAAAGGCATTTTGTGCAATTTAGCATTGGAAACTGTATTTCAAAAGTAATCCCAAAGCGTTTTCAGCTATTGCCTGATTTGATTATGAATCTTTGCTGCTCTCTAGTGGAAGAAAATGTGAAGCACACAAAGGTGATGTTCCCAATTGGCTGGCATATCTTTTTAAAAAATCAAAATTTTTCTACTCTATATGTTTTCAAAAAAAAAGTTTCAAAACTTGCATTATTATCTCAGGTAATAAATTCTTTGCATTCATAATCTAGTCCCTTTGGGAAATCAAATTAAGTATGCTTCGCTTTTTAAAATTTGCCCCAGTTGTAACAAATTGCAAAATAAATAGGATATGAAAATTGGGGGGAAAAAGTCACAGGTGCAGAATGACATTTACAAATACAACAAATCTCAAGGGTACTTTTGTTCCACTGTTACTTAAATGTTTCTGGATAATCCCTCTGGTGTCTAACCTCAGATTTTAATCCAATTTCAGATCACGGAAGTTCTGCAGAGGAGTCACAAAGAGTTCTCAATTCAATCCAGAAAATTTTTGAGCCCCGAGAAGGTGCAAAAATTGAGAAAGGGAAGGTTAGTGTAGTGTACCAAAATGAAAAATACATCATCTCTGCATGACAGAAGGGACATGGACACAATACCACTAAGTAAAATGGAAAGCAAACTGTGAGAACATGATTCTATTGGTGATACAAATTCAGAGACATGGGAACACAGGGAAAGAAAGCTTGCTCTAAAAACGCTTCCTAAAGTAGATGGTGGATGAACAAACTCTTTAAGGATACTTAAATTGTCAACAAAAATAAGTTACCTCAAATAGATGGGAAAAGATGAACTACTACACATGAGTGGAAAAGTACAGCTTGGATTTTGGAAAAGATAACTAGTCAGATACGGCTGCAGTGGCAAGTGTATTCAGAAATCAAATCAGAGACAAGGGCTAGTTCAAACTCATGGAAGGCCTCGAATGCCATCAGGAAATCTGGACTTTCATCTATCTGCTTTGAAAAGTCATTGAAAATTTTACAAGAGGTCACAAAAAGATCCATGGTTTTAGAAAGAAATGTTTTGCTATATATTAGTCCCTTCTCATCCACTGGTGATAAGACCCACAGTAGATGCGTGAAATTCTGGGTAGTACTGAACCCAATGTACACCACATTTTCTCAGTCTGATAACTGAGGCATCTACTAAGAAACTAATGGGTAGGCAGAGTGTACAGTGAGGATACACTGGACAAAGGAATGATTCACATCCCGGGTAAGACAGAGTGGGATGACATGAGATTTCATTATGCTACTCAGAGCTCCGTGCAACTTAAACCATAAATTGTTTATTTCTGGAATTTTCCATTTAACATTTTTAGACTGCAATTGTGGGTAACTGAAACCTCAGAAAGGAAAAGTATGGATAAAGAGAAACTACAGTTGTTTAGAAGATAAATGGAAAAAGATAAAGCCTAAATTCAAGGAGATCAATTTGAAGGCCACTGACATCATCCAGAGAGGAAAATGTAAACCACAGCTGTAATAATGGCAATAGAGAAAAAGACACAGATACAAGATGTTTGAGAAAGAGAACCAAAGTCACTCAACAGTGGATTGATGTGGAGTGTGGGATAAGAGAAGATCCTTAGAATAAGAGAATAAGGAAGTCTCTGAGGCTTTAAGTCTAGGCAGCTAGAAAGATTTTGAAGCCAGTGTGGCAGAGATCACAGAGATGAAGACAATTTCTCATTAATTCCCATACATTGCCTACTTGCCACACATGGTTAAAGGACAAAATTGTTCTAGTATTCACTGCTTAGAAATGTTTTAGTTTATTATTTAAATAAAGAGTAGGGAGATCGGAAATATGTGATTTCATACTCCAACTTATTTAAATTTACAACAAAAATCCAAAAGTCACATAATGCCTCTGTGTCTTAGGGTTTTCACTGGTAAAATAAAAGGGCTGGACCATGAGGAGTTTCTAAGGTCCATTTTAGAGCTAAAGTTTATTATCTTGGGTCTTGTCATTAGTTAAGGGTAAGTGCTATAAGTTATATCCAGGGGGCATCTGATAACCAGGTAGTCTAGAGTTTATGAAAGATATGGAAACTGTTCACAAATATGTAGTATCTAAAGTAATGGAATGCGATGAGATAGAATTCTATAGAGAGAGATGAGAGATGAATCCTCAGGACAGATCCATGGAGAATCAGTATATCCTATCTTGTGGAATGCCACCTCTATCTGTCCCATTACCCAAACTAGAAGAAACATAGATGCTGCCTTTGACTCCTTTCCCTTCCTTACTCTCATCATTCTAACACCAAATCCAACTGATAATACTTCCAATCCATCTACTTCTTTCCATGCCACTGCCATTTGTCTAACACGGGCTATCATCATGTCTAATACAAATGATTTAAATAGCCTCTTTTAAAAAATTAAATTTTTTAAAAATAAAAGTTATTTTTAAAAGTAAAGCATATACATACATGGCACAAAAAAATGTTAAATTACCAAAAAGTATACAATAAAATGTATCCCTCCCACCCCTGAGCTGTGTTGAATGGATATGCCACAATTTATTTCACTGGTTCCAATTAATGGGCACTTCCCTGATTCACAATCCTTGACTTTTACAAATGATGTTGCAATAAACAACCTTTCATATACCTTATTTCTCACATTTGCAAATATATCTGTGGGCTAACCCTAAGTGTAAAACATATTTAATTCTCTATTTCATTGGATGGTATCTATTGACTCCATAGTATCAACAACAATTAAATAAATTGGTCTATTTCCATTTCATTTTCACTTCCTTCTTACTCCAGTACGTAATGTTAGTGAATTGTAAGATTTATCTTAGTACTTGTCTTTAAAGTTTTAAATATATTTACCTTCAATTACTTCATTTATATTTTAAATAATTTTAGCTTCTAATTATAAAAAGTGTTTACGCTACCTCCCATGTTTTCTCCCCCTTCACATCTTTTGTTTGTTGTATTATTTCCACTTTGTCAGAGTTTATAAAATAAATTCCTTTCTAACTGTAACCCCCATGTTTATTTTCACCTTAATCCCACATTTAATCATACTGGTACATCGCTGACACTCTTTTTGCCATAATTTCTCCGTTTACCTGTGGTTGTTGAGGTTTTCCATCTGCTATAAAAATTCATGAAAGTTCTATTCTCTAGGTTTTTGCATAGTCAAAGATGTCTGTTACCTTTTTACTAGAAGGATAACTTATCTGGAAATGCATTTCTGGAGTCCACACTTTCTCTCCTTGAGGAATTTTAAGCATTATTTCATTGTTTTCTAGCATTGATTGTTGCTGTGGAGAAGTCTGAGCCAGTCTGAATTTGTTTTCTTACATGCAATTCGGATTTTTTGCCTCGTTGCATAAAAGAGTCTTAATCTTTGAGGAATACTAATTTTGCTTGAATATAACATAAATGTTAACATAACAGTCAAGTTTTCCTAGGATACCATTTCCATACATATATCCAAGATTTTTTGTTTCTAGAAAATATTTTTGAATTATATATTTAAGTATTGCATTTAGTTCATGGAATCTATACTCATTGTTTTATATTGGTCCTCCTATCTTTCCTATCAATTATTTTTGTCCCTAATACTTTTAAACTTTTTCCAGATTGGTTTTTTTTTTTTTTTTTTTTTTTTTTTTTGCATTTCTTCATTCCATCTTCTGCATCTCCAAAGTGTTTTAAGTTATATCTCATTTCCTTTGGGCTTCTTCCAATGAGATCTTCATTCCTATAACAGTTTTCTTAATTCTCCATTTCTTCCCTGAGCTCATTTGTCAAGTCCCTCCGTGGTCTTAGTATGTCTTCTCTGAGCCCTTGGAGTTCTTTGTTTTGAGTTCATATTTACAGAGGAGTACATAATTAAGGTTTGTTGTTTTGTTTTATATTTTAATTCATGCTTGGCCAAAATTTTTATGTGATCTATGACAACTTTCTTTTCTGATAAGAGTTTTTCTTTCTCTGCTTGTTTTGGTGTCTACTGTTTCTTTCGTTCTTTATTTTTTTTATACTTATATAGATCCTGTGTTAATTCCTCTTTGATTATGGCTCATGTTTGAATGTGATGAGTTTTTCTCATGATCGCTATTGGCAGGAGGTTTATAAGAGGAAGGAGGTAAGACCTTCCTTTCTGCTAAGCCAAGAATTTCTGGATTAGCAGAAATTCTTCCCAGTTAACAGTGACTTCCTAGTTAATATAACCATGTGTCAACATTTTTGGGTTTTTTTTAACTTCTCTAAGGTCATCAAAGACCAGTTTCTATAGTGCTGTACCCAACGCATAGTGTCCTTCCTCCACCCTGTACCACAAATAAAATAAAATGTAAAAGTCAGATATGGTCTATTAGTGTGATTTTTCCCTCATTCCTACCAGTCCTGCTTCTTACTGGTATTGACTTGAGTGGGCTAGAGAGGCTTCCACTACCACCGTCCCATTATTCCAAATAAGGAATTGTTGGGTACTTTCCCAGTTTTGCTTGAGGTATACAGATGCAAGCAGTACCTCTCTGTATCTGCCTATACTCCTCCTCACCCATAACTGCTCTTGGTAAGCCCCCTCATATATTGTGATTAAGGTTTATAGGTTTCATCTAGTTTTTTTAAAACGATAAAGTTTACATTTCTGTTTTTTGTTCTTCTTACCTTGGGTTGATTTCTGAAAGAACAGGAGGACAGTACCATCTTTACTTAGCCATTTCAAAAATAGAAATTTCTGGCCGGGTGCAGCGGCTCATGCCTGTAATCCCAGCACACTGGGAGGCTGAGGTGGGCAGATCCTGAGGTCAAGAGATCAAGACCATCCTGGCCAACATGTGAAACCCCATCTCTACTAAAAATACAAAAATTAGCTGGGCATTGTGAAGCGTGCCAATAGCCCCAACTACTCGAGAGACCAAGGCAGGAGAATCGCTTGAACCAAAGAGGCAGAGGTTGCAGTGAGCCGAGATTGTGCCACTGCACTCCAGCCTGGTGGCAGAGCGAGATTCCATCTCAAAAAAAAAAAAGAAGAAGAAGAAAAGAAAGAGAACAATAGAAATTTCTATAATAAGGTCATCTTAAAAGCCCCATTTCCAAACTCTTCCTTCAATCCGTTTTTCTGAATTACAACCAGCGTGATCTAAAATGCAAGTCTAATTGTGTCAGTACCCTGCAAGAAATAATTTGATGACTCTGCATACTCTTGGAATAAAAGCCAAACATCTCTATACAACCCCCATCTACCTCTCCTGCCTCATCTATTTTTACTCAGCTCCTTCACACTCAATATTACAGCATGTTGAATTTCTTCTAGTTATTCGAACTCCCCATAATCTGTTCTGCCTCCAAGCATGTAATTTGCTCTTCTCTTTGCATGGAATATACTTCTCCTGACACTGATCACTCCCATTCACTCTTAAATCTTAATAACCCTTCAGCTCTCAGCATAGTAATAATGAGCTTCCATTTTTTATTATTTACAAAAGCACTGTGGTAAGCAATTTCTATGTATTAACTCATCTATTTTCATAGCTAGCCAATGAGGTGAGTGGTATTATTGTCCCTATTTTAAATATTAGAAAACTGAAGCTTTAACATGTTATGAAACTTGTATAAGGAAACAGAACTAGTAAATGTTGTAGCTGCAACTGAACTCCAGCACTCCAAAGGCCCTATAACAACAAACTGACTATACATTTTACATTATTTATGTCACTTCTTACCCTTCAGCTTTGGGTTATGTGCTTCTTCTACAGGCATCAATAGCTGTTTATACTTCTCCCGTAATAGCTCCTAACACAATGTGTTATAATTGCATTGCTTATTTTCTTATCAGACACACCCTCCAGCATATGAATTCTCAAGGTTAAGAATTCTCTTATTTCCTATTGAATCTACACTGTCTGACACATAGCAAGTGCTCAATAAGTATTTTTTGAAAGAAAAATTATTTTTCCCAGGATTCAGAAATGGAAGTTTTTTTTGGTTGTAGGAGAATGTGAAGAGAGGTTAGTATCACAAAAAAACCTTTCACTCAGCCAGGTCATAAGAGATAACAACTACTAATAGTAATAAAACTTTTCCAGTGTCAAGTCACTCGCCAGTTCTAGAAAAGCAGTTCCACCAGAGCAAAAGTTCCACCAGAGGCATTTATTATTCTTGCTTGAGAAAGGTGAGAACAGGGGAAGAGAGACTTTATGTCATAACATTATATAAATTTCATATAAAAAATTTTTTTTTAATAGCTTCTTTTAGGAAAACTTTCTTGGGTACAGGATTTGGAGCCATAACAAAATATTAGAATAGAAACCATTTCATCAGACCAACTAATCGCACAGAAACTTTAATAGAAGAATGGATTAACTAAAGCTACCCCAATCTAAATCTGTATGGGATTACCCACAGTTGTATCAAGATGGATCAGGGTAATAGGATGGATACTACTTTTCCATCATGGCTACCATCATCCAGAGCCCTTGACTTTATCTCCTATATTACTCCTTGCAGTAGGTCACCTGCATCAATTACAGCAAGTTATCAGAACAGTAACACACTCATCCAATTTTTGTTAGTAATTTCAAAACGTCCACTGACATCAATGGTGAGAAGTTTAACAAGTTACAAGCTCTTTCAGATTAGGAAACCACAAATACTTGAAGTCCTTCAGCTTACAAGATGACATTTGCTGGTTTCTTTCCTCAGTCTGGATGAGCACTCCCAATGCCCATATCCAGGTCTTTCTCAGTCTAGATTCCTTTGGCCTACCACCACAAAAATATCTAAATTCTCTCTCACTTTTGCTGAGGTCCCTTTTTGCCCTTTCCTACTCCAAAACTTAAATTATACTTCTTTTCTTTTTTATTCTTCCCTTGAACCCCAACCAACAAGCTTTCTGGATCTCTTTCTACAGGGAGGCAAAAAATTGGCTCACATTTATTTGTCATATTACAAACATATCTAATGCAAAATATATAGAGAGCCAAGGGATCATACATTTAAGTTTCCAGGTTAAGAGAGATGTCTGCCATAATTCCCTGCATCCTCTGGATTTATTTATGAGATATATGAGATATTTTGATACAGGCATACAATGTATAATAATCACATCGGGGTAAATGGAATATCCATCACCTCAAGCATTTGTTGTTTGTATTTCAAACAATCCATTTATACTTTTTAAGTTACTTTTAAAGATACAATTAAATTATTATTGACTATAGTCACCCAATTGTGGTATCAAATAGTAGATCTTATTCATTCTTTCTATTTTTTGTACCCATTAACCATCCCCATTTCCCCCCAAACTTCCCACTACCCTTTCCAGCCTCTGGTAACCATTTTTCTACCCTCTGTCTCCATAAGTTCAATTGTTTTCATTTCTAGCTCCCACAAATAATTTAGAAATTTGCTTTTCTGTGCCTGGTTTACTTCACTTGACATAATGACCTATAGTTCTATCCATGTTGTCAAAAATAACAGGACCTCATTCTTTATATGGCTGAATAGTACTCCATTGTATATATGTCTCACATTTTCTTTATCCATTTGTCTGTTAATGGACACTCAGTGTATTAGTCCATTCTTACATTGCTATAAAGAATGACTGAGACTGGGTAAATTATAAAGAAAAGAGGTTTAATTGGCTCACAGTTGTGCAGGCTATACAGAAAGCATGACTGAGGAAGCCTCAGGAAACTTAAAATGATGACAGAAAGTGAAAGGGAAGCAGACATGTCCTTTATGGCTAGAGAAGAAGGAAGAGACAAAGGGGGAGGTGCTACACACCTTTAAACAAACAGATCTCATAAGAACTCACTCACTACCACGAGAACAGCAAGAGGGAAGCCTACCCTCATGATCTAGTTACACCCCACCAGGCACCTCCTCCAACACTGGGGATTACAATTTGACATGAGATTTGGGTGGGGACAGAAAGACCCCTTTGGCAAAGGATCAAAGACTACTGTCAAATATTTAAGAAAATCTAAACAACTATCAGTTAGCCACTAAATTATAATTAATATAAATTAATTATACTAATCCAAAAATGATCCCTAGAAAGTCAGGGCTTAAAAACAAAAATGATAACTTAAAAAAAAAAAAAAAAGCAGCAAAGAATTGTGGCCATACTCTACAATATTACAAGGAATCAGTGAAATGGCTTCTTTGTCTGGGGTATATACCCTGGGTCTTTGTCTTGATGGAGAAAGAATTCACGACACAGACACACATGAGTAGTAGTTCTAAAAGTGGAAAGTTTAACAGACAAAAAAGAGAGAGAGAGAGAAAAGGCTTCCTCATGCTAAGAAAGCAGATCTCCCAAGAGAGGATCTGTGGTTTGCTGTGGAGTGCAATCAGTTTTGTACAGAGGCTTAAGGAGGGGTGATTGATTTACATAGGGATCAGGGGATCAGTTTTACCAGGTTTGCCATTTATATAGCCTGTTAAAAGACTGGCCCTCCCACTCTAAACTTTTATTATGCAAATGTGGCTTCTAACTGGCAGGTCTCTATGTTACCTGTACATGTGGTTTTACCTGGAGGTTACCATGACATTGGCACACATGGTGACAAGGAAAAGAGGGCAAGAGATGCCATATTGAATACACGTGGCTTCCAGGTAAAGCTGCCAGAATTTACATATAAAATCTCCTAGTTTACATATCTATGCCTTACTCTTCAGGCTGCTTTCTGTTACAGAAGAAATGGTTTGGGGTTGCTTTTTATTAAAGGAAAATTCTACTGAGAATTATTTTACCCTTTCCAGCTGCCTAAAAATAATATCTTAGTAACTCCTATATTATCAGGACCTATAGAATACAGAAAAATCACACAGAAATAAGCAACAACAAGAAAAATCACAGCCAAAATGGCAATAATGAGAAACCTTACAAGGTGGAAGAATCTGATACTAGAGTTGTTAAAATATATTTTCTAAAATGTCCAGCTTTCAACAAAAAATTACGACACTTATAAAAAAAAAAACAGGAAACTGCCACATGTACATTGAAAAAAGCAACTAAATGAAAATATCCATGAGGGGACCATTTTGGATTTAGTAGAAAAAGACATTAAATTAGCTACTATTAATGTGTCCAAAGAGGTAAAGGAACCATGCGTAAAAAGCTAATGGGAGTCAGGAGAATGTGTCAACGAATAAACGATAGGAATAACAAAATAAAAAGTATTAACGGGAACCAAATAAAAATTCTGCAACTGAGAAGTACAATAACCGAAATGAAAAATTTATTATAATATTTAAACAGCTGATTTGAGCAGGCAGAAGAAATAATTATCAAATTTAAAGATAGGTCAACTGAAATCATTCAATCTGAGGAGAAGAAAGAAAAGAGAATGAAAAGAAGAGCAGCAGAGCCTCAGAGATCTTCAAAAAAACCATCAAGTATACTGCATATGCATAACAGAAACCCAAGAAAAAGAGGAAAAAGAGAATGGGACAGAATGAAAATTTGTGACTAAAAACTCTAAATTGATAAAGATACATGTGTCTATAAATCCAAGAAGCTCAATGAACTCCAAGTAGAATAAACTCAAAGAGATTCCCACCTAGACATAGTCTAGTCAAATGGAACAAAGTCAAACACAAGGAGAGAATCCTGAAGGCAGCAAGAGAAAAACAACTTACTATGTGCAGGGATCCTCAACAATAGCTGACTTCTTTTTTTTTGAGACGGAGTTTCTCTCTTGTTACCCAGGCTGGAGTGCAATGGTGTGATCTCGGCTCACCACAACCTCTGCCTCCTAGGTTCAAGCAATTCTCCTGCCTCAGCCTCCCGAGTAGCTGGGGCTACAGGCGCTTGCCACCATGCCCAGCTAATTGTTGTATTTTCAGTAGAGACGAGGTTTCACCTTGTTGACTTCTTATAAGAAACAGTGGGGGCCAGAAGACAGTGGGATAAGATCTTCAATGTGTTAAAAGAAAATGACACTCAACTAGGAATTCTATGTCCAGAGACTCCCTCATTTAAAAATGAAGAAGAAGTGAAGCAAGATGGTGGAATAGAAGGTTGCACTAATTGTTCTTCATGTAGGAACATCAAATTTAACAAGTATTTACACAAAAAAAACATAGCTTCATGAAAACCAAAAGTCAAGTAATCCATCACATAGTACCTGATTTTAATTTCATATTGCTGAAAGAGGCACTGAAAAGGGCAGGAAAGGCCATCTTGAATTGCTGATGTTACCCCTTCCCAAACCCCTGGCAGCAGCTGCATGACATGGAAAATCTGTGCACTTGGGTAGAGAGAATGCAGCAATTGTAGGACTTTGCATTGAACTCAGTGCTGCCTTCTCACAGAAGAAAGCAGAACCCAACTGTATATAGCTGATGCCTGTCCACAAAGAAAGCATTTGGACTGGCCCTAGCCAGAGGGAAATGGCCCATCCCAACAGTTAGAACTTAAGTTCTAAAAACTCTTGCCACTGTGAGCTGAAATGCACTGGGGCCCTAAATAAACTTGAAAGAAAGTCTAGGCCACAAGGACTGCAACTTTCAGGTAAGTCCTAGTGCTAAGCTGGGCTCAGAGCCAGTGGACTGGGGGAGCACATGACCTACTGAACATCAGCCAGGGCAGCTAAGGGAATGCTTACACCACTCCTCTCCCAACTGCAGGCTGCAAAGCTCATAGCTTCAAAAGAAACTCCGTCCTTCCTCTTGAAAAGAAGAGAGGACTTCATCTTGCATTTTGTGTACCAGCTCAGCCTCTAGGATGGGGCACTGGTCAGAGTCATGAGGTCCTAGCTCCCAGATGTTTCCAGACATACCCTAGGCCAGAAGTGAACCCACTGCCTTGAAGGTCCCATCACTTGTTGACTAAAGAGCTCTTGGAAACTGAATAACCAGCAGTGATACCCAGGTAGTACTCTGTGAGTCTTGGGTAAGACTCTAAACCATGCTGGCTTCACATGAGACACAGCATATTCCCAGCTGTGGTGGCTATGGTGAGAGGCTCCATCTCCTTGAGAAAAGCAGAGCAAAAAGTAAAGGGACTTTGGCTTGCACCTTAGGTACCAGCTCAGCCACAATGGGGTAGAGTACCAGGTGGGCTCTTAAGAATACTGATTCCAGGCCTTGGTTCTTCAATGGCATTTCTGGACCCATGCTGGGCCAGAGGGGAGCCCACCATTCTGAAGAGGGAGTCCCAGCCTGGTACCATTCACCACAAATTTCCCGAAGAGCCCTTGCACCTTAAGTGAATACTGATAGAGGCTGGCAGTACTCCCTGTGGGCCTGTGGTGGTAGTGGCCACAGGTTCAGGTCCCTTTGCCTCTGTAAAGAATGGGGAAGAATGAAAATAATGGGAAGGACTGTGTCTTGCTGTTTGAGTGCCAGCTCAACAGCAGTACAAGAGAACACCAAGTAGATTTCTAAGGTTTTCAACTCCAGTTCCTGGCTCCTGGATGGCATCTTTGGATCCACCTGGCACCTAGGGTGACTCACTGACCTGAAGACAAGAACTCAACCCTGACTAGCTTTGCCATCTGCTGATTGTACAGCCCTAGGGCCTTGAGCACACATAAGCAGTAGCCAGGGAGTGGTTACATCCTTAGGTATAACCCAGTGCTGTGTTAGCTTTAAGTCTGACCCACTAAGCAGTCCCAGTGGTAGTGGCCACAGGGGTGCTTGTGTCATCCCACTCCCAGCTCCAGGCAGCTCAGCACAGAGAGAAAGAGAGACTGTTTGTTTGAGAGAAAGTAAGAGAAGAAAACAAGAGTCTCTACCTGGTAATCCAGAGAATCCTTCTGGATGTTATCCAAGACTGCCGAGGTAAAATCTCTATGAATCTACAAGAACCACAATGTTACTGGGCTCGAGGTGCCCCTAATGCAGATGTTGGATCTTGGATCACAATACCCAAGTCCTTTTGATTACAGGGAAAACCTTTCTAAAAAGGATGGGTTTGATAAGCCCAGACCACGAAGACTACAATAAATACCTAAGTCTTCTGACTTGATGCCAATGAATATCTACAAGCATCAACGCCATCCAGGAAAACATGACCTCAACAAACAAACTAAACAAGGCACCAGGAACAAACCTTGGAGAAACAGAGATATGTGACTATTCGGACAGAGAATTAAAAATAACGGTGTTGAGAAAACTCAAAGAAATTCAATATTTCTTTGAAGGAATTCAGAATTCTATCACAGAGATAGAGAAGGAATTCAGAATTTTATCAGATAAGTGGAGTGGCACCCCACCTGAGAGCCACGTGGGGAAGGAGAACCCCCCTCCCCAGCCAAGGGAAGTAGTGAGTGAGAACGCTACTCAACTGGGGAAACTGTGCTTTTTCCATGGAACTGTGCAACCCATGGATTGGAAGACCTCACTCGCAAACCCATGACACCAGGGCCTAGTGTCCCAACCCTGGAATGGAATGTGTGGATTCTTACAGTTTTTCAGCTGGAATCCACTGAAGCCTACCAAATTCCCTGGGGGGAGGGGTGACTAGCACTGGTTGCTGCTACATGCTGTGTAATCAATTTGAGCTCCTTGGGGGAGGGGCAGCAGCCAGCACTGGGACTCACAACTGCCTCGGATGCTAAGCTCCCTGGGTGGGAGAAGGGTGGCACCCATTTCTATAGCTCCAGGCTATGCTTTCTGCCTGCTGTAGCCAAGGAGGCTGGACGGCTTGGTCCCAAGACTTGTCCCCACTGCCCAACACACTGGCTATGGCAGTTAGCAGCCAGAGTGCCTCTTCAGGTCTAACCCTAACCCATCCTGCCTCAGTAGGTGGGGCTTTCCTGCAAGATCTCCAATAACTCCAGCCAGAGGCTCAGGGACAGAATTTGGATCTCCCTGGGCCTGAGGCCCTGGGGGAGGGGTGGCTGCAATCCCTGTGCACCAGCAAACTTAGCTGGTCCTCCTGGTAGTTCTGAAGAATCCAGGCAGCCCAGACAAGTGGATTTTCCCCCAGCAAAACACAGTCTCTCCACCAAGGGACAAAAGGCTTCATTAAACGAGTCCTGTTCCCTGTGCCACCCAACTGGGTGAGACACTCCAATAGGGGTTGTCAGACACCCTATGTAGGAGCAATCCTACTGGCATCAGGTTGGTGCCCCTCAAGGTCAGAGATCCCAGAAGAAGGAGGAGGCACCCATCTTTACTGCTCTCCAGCCTCCTAGAATGACATCTTCAGGCACAGGAGAAAATCAGGTAAGGCCTGAAGCAAATCCCCAGCAAACTGCAGCAGCACTACAGAAGAGGGACCTGACTATTGACAGAAAAACAAGTAGAAAGTGACAAAAACAGCATAAACAACAACAACAAAACAAAACAAAAAGGCCTCCATAAAACCCCCTTCCAAGAGTCAGCAGCCTCAAAGACTGAAACTAGACAAACTCATGGAGACAAGAATCAATCAAAAAATGCTGAAAACCCAAAAGGCCAGAGTGCCTCTTCTCCTCCAAATTATTGCAGTGTCTCTCCATCAAGGGCACAGAACTAGATGGAGGATCACATGGAAGAATTGACAGAAATAGACTTCAAAAGATGGGCAATAAAAAAAATACGATGAACTAAAGAAGCATGTTCTAACCCAACGCAAAGAAGCTAAGAACCTTGATAAAAGGTTAGAGGAATTGCTAACTAGAATAACCAGTTTAGAAAAGAACATAAATGACCTGATGGAGCTGAAAAACAAACACAAGAATTTCGTGAAGCACACACAAATATTATCAGTCAAATTGACCAAGCAGAAGAAAGGATATCAGAGTTTGAAGACCACCTTATTGAAATAAGACATGCAGGCAAGAATAGGAAAAAAAAAGAATGAAAAGGAATGAACAAAGCCTCCAAGAAATATGGGACTTCATAAAATGACCAAACCTACAACTGATTGGAGTACCAGAAGGAGACAAGGAAAATGGAAACAAGCTGGAAAACACCCTTCAGGACATGAGCCAGGAAGACCTCCCAGGATATCATCTCTGGAAAAATCCAGAACAACTTCCCCAACTTTGCGAACATGCAAATTCAGGAAATATAGAGAATACCATTAAGATACTCCACGAGAAGATCAACGCCATGACACATAATCATCAGATTCTCCACGGTCGAAATGAAGGAAAAACTGTTAAGGGCAGCCAGAGAGAAGGTCTCCTACAAGGCGAAGCCCATCAGACTAACAGCAGACCTCTCAGCAGAAACTCTACAAACCAAAAGAGATTGGGGACCAGTATTCAACATTCTTAAAGAAAAGCGTTTTCAGCCCAGAATTTTATTTCCAGCCAAACGAAGCTTCATAAGCAAAGGATAAATAAAATCCTTTCCAGACAAGCAAATGAGGAGGGATTTCGTTACCAGCATGTCTTCCCTTCAAGAGCTCCTGAAAGAAGCACTAAATATGGAAAGGAAAAACCAGAAAGGAAAAGCCAGTACCAGCCACTGCAAAAACACACCAAAATATAAAGACCGGTGATACTTGAAGAAACTGCATCAACTAGTGTGCAAAATAACCAAATAGCATCATGAAAACAGGATCAAACTCCACACATAACAATACTAACCTTAAATGTAAATGGGGCTGGGCACAGTGGCTCACACCCGTAATCTCAGCACAGCACTTTGCGAGGCCAAGGCAGGTGAATCACCTGCAATCAGGAGTTTGAGACCACCCTGGCCAACATGGTGAAACTCTGTTTCAACTAAAAACACAAAAATCAGCTGGGTACAATAGCAGGTGCCTATAGTCCAGCTACTAGGGAGGTTGAGGCAGGAGAATCACTTGAACCCAGGAGGTGGAGGTTGCAGTGAGTTGAGATCATGACACTCACTCCAGCCTGGGTGACAGAGTGAGACCCTGTCTCAAATAAAAAAAAAAAAAAAAGAAAAGAAAAGGTAACTGGGCTAAATGCCCCAATTAAATGACACAGGTTGGCAAATAAGGAATCAAGACTCATTGGTATGCTATATTCAGGAGGCCCATCCTATGTGCAAAGACACATACAGGCTCAAAATAAAGAGATAAAGGGAAATTTACCAAACAAATAGAAAAAAAAAAAAAGCAGGGGTTGCAATCCTAGTCTCTGACAGAACTGACTTTAAACCAAAAAAGATCAAAAAAGACAAAGAAGAGTATTACACAATGATAAAGGGAACAATTCAACAAGAAGAGCTAACTAGTCTGAATACATATGCACCCAATACAGGAGCACACAGACTCAGAAAACAAGTTCTTAGAGACCTACAAAGAGACTTAGACTCCCAGACAATAATAGTGGGAGACGTTAACACCCCACTTTAGTATTAGATCAACAAGACAGAAAATTAACAAAGATATTCAGGACTTGAACTCAGCTCTGGCTTAAGAGGACTGAGTAAACATCTACAGAACTCTCCACCCCAAATAAACAGAATAGACCTTCTTCTCAGCACCACATAGCACTTATTCTAAAATCGACCACATAATTAGAAATAAAACACTCCTAAGCAAATGCAAAAGAACAGAAATCATAAAAAACAGTCTCTAAGACCACGGTGCAATCAAATTAGAATTCAGGATTAAGAAACTCACTCAAAACCACATAATTTCATGGAAATTGAACAACCTGCTCTGGAATGACTCCTGTATAAATGATGAAATTAAGGTAGAAATCAAGAAGTTCTTTGAAACCAATGAGAACGAAGACACAATGTGTCACAATGTCTGGGACACAACTAAATTAGCGTTAAGAGGGAAATTTATAGTATGAAATGCCCACATTAGAAAGCTAGAAAGATCTCAAATTGACACCCTAACATCACAATTAAAAGAGCTAGAGAGACAAGAGTAAACTAATTCAAAAGCTAGCAGAAGACAAGAAATAACTAAGATCAGAGAATAATTGAAGGAGCTAGAGAAATAAAAAAACTTCCAAAAAATCAACTAATCCAAGAGCTGGTTTTTCTGAACACATTAACAAAATATATAGACCACCAGCTAGACTAATAAAAAAGAGAACAAAGAATCAAATAGACACAATAAAAAATGATAAAGGGGATATCACGACTGACTCCACAGAAATACAAACTACCAACAGAGAATACTATAAACACCTCTATACAAATAAAGTAGAAAATCTAGAATGGATACATTCCTGGATGCATACACCCTACCAAGACTAAACCAGAAAGAAGCTGAATCCCTGAATAGACCAATAACAAGCTCTGAAATTGAGGCAGTAATGAACAGTTTACCAAGTGAAAAAAGCCCAGACAAATTCAAAGCTGAAGTCTACCAGAAATGCAAAGAGGTGCTGGTATTATTCCTTCTGAAACTATTCCAAACAATTGAAAAGGAGGGACTCCTCCCTAACTCAGGTTATGAAGCCAGCATCATACTGATACCAAGACCAGGAAGAGACACAACAAAAAAAGAAAACTTCAGGCTGATATCCCTGATAAACATCGATGCAAAAATTCTCAATAAAATACTGGCAAACTGAATCTGATAATGCATCAAGAAACATATCCACCACAATCAAGTTGGCTTTATCCCTGGAATGCAAGGCTGGTTCAACATATACAAATCAATAAACACAATCCATCACATAAACAGAACCAAAGACAAAAACCACATGATTATCTCAATAGTTGCAGAAAAGGCATTTGATAAAATTCAAAATCCCTTGATGTTAAAAACTCTCAATGAACTAGGTATTGATGGAACATATCTCAAAATAACAAGAGCTATCTATGACAAACCCATAGTCAATGTCATATTGAATAGGCAAAAGCCAGAAGCATTCCCTTTGAAAACTGGTACAAGACAAGGATGCCATCTTTTACCACTCCTATTCAACATAGTATTGGAATTTTTGGCCAGGGCAACCAGGCAAGAGAAAGAAATAAATTCAAATAGGAAGACAGGAAGTCAAGTGTTTCTGTTTGCAAATGCCATGATTTTGTGTTTAGAAAACCTCATCATCTCAGGCCAAAAACTTCCGTGAACTGATAAGTAACTTCAGCAGTCTCAGGATACAAAATCAATGTACAAAAATTACAAGCATTCCTTTACAACAACAATAGGCAAGCAGAGAGCCAAATCATGAATGAACTCCCATTCACAATTTCTACTAAGAGAATAAAATACCTAGGAATACAGCTGACAAGGGCTGTGAAGGATCTTCTCAAGGAGAACTACAAACCACTGGTCAAGGAAAGAAGAGAGGATACAAGTGGAAAAACATTCCATTTTCATGAATAGGATATCATGAAAATGGTTACACTGCCCAAAGTAATTCATAGATTCAATGCTATTCCCATCAAACTACCATTGACATTCTTCATAGAATTGGAAAAAACTACTTTAAATTTCATAAAGAATCAAAGAAAATTCTGTATAGCCAAGACAATCCTAAGCAAAAAGAACAAAGCTGGAGGCATCACACTACCTAACTTTAAACTATACTACAAGGCTATCCGGCATGGTACTGATACCAAAACAGACGTAGAGACCAATGGAGCAGAACAGAGACCTCAGAAATAACACCACACATCTACAACCATCTTATCTTTGACAAATCCAACAAAAACAAGCAATAGGGAAAGGGTCTCCTATTCAGTAAATGATGCTGGGAAAACTGGCTAGTCATATGCAGAAAACTGAAATTGAATCCCTTCCATATACCTTATACAAAAATTAACTCAAGATGGATTAAAGACCTTAATATAAAACCCAAAACCATAAAAACCCTACAAGAAAACCTAGTAAATACCATTCAGGACTTAGGCATGGGCAAAGACTTCATGACGAAGACACCTAAAGCAATTGCAACACAAGTCAAAATTGTCAGATGGGATCTAATTAAACTAAAGAGCTTCTCCACAGCAAAAGAAACTATCATCAGAGTGAACAGGCAACCTACAGAATGGGAGAAAATTTTTGCAATCTACCCATCTGACAAAGGTCTAATATCCAGAATTTACAAGAAACTTAAACATATTTACAAGAAAAAACAACCCCATCAAAAAATGGGGAAAGAAAAAGAACAGACACTTCTCTAAAGAAGACATTTACATGACCAACAAACATGAAAAAAAAGCTCATTCTACTATAAAGACACCGGCACATGTATTTTTATTGCAGCCCTATTTGCAATAGCAAGGACATGGAACCAACCCAAATTACCATCAATGATAGACTGGATGAAGAAAATGTGGTATATATACACCATGGAACCATGGAATACTATGCAGCCATAAAAATGAATGAGATTGTGTCCTTTGCAGGGACATGGATGAAACTGGAAGCCACCACCCTCAGCAAACTAACACAGGAACAGAAAACCAAACACCACATATTCTCACTCATAAGTAAAAGTTGAACATTGAGAACACATGGACACAGAGTTGGGAACAACAACACCAGAGCCTGTTCTGGGGTTGGTAGTGAGGGGAGAGAACTTAAGAGGATGAGTTGATAGGGGCAGCAAACGACCATGGCACAAATATACCTATGTAACAAGCCAGCACGTTTTGCACATGTATCCCAGGATTTTTTTTAAAGTAATAAAGAAAAATAAATCATCTGAAGGTACAAAATTCACTGGTGATAATAAGTACACAGAAAAATACACAGAATATTATAACACTGTAACTGGGGTATGTAAACTACCCTTAAGTAGAAAGACTAAAAGAGGAACCAATCAAAAATAATAACTAAAAATTAAACCATTCAGAAATAATATCTTTTCAAAGATAGTACCATAAGATATAAAAAGAAACAACAAAAAGTTAAAAAGCTGGGGGATGAAGTTAAGGTGTAGAGTTTTTATTACCTATTTGTTTTCTTATTCCAACATTGTTAACTTGTTATAAACTTAATATAACCAGTTATAAGATAGTATTTGCAAGCCTCATGGTAACTTCAAATAAAAAGCATACAATGGACACACAAAAAATAAAAAGCAACCATGTACAGTGACTCACACCTGTAATCTCAATGATTTGGGAAGCCAAGGCAGGTGGATCATTTCAGCCCACGAGTTCCAGACCAGCTTGGGAAATATAGTGAGATTGTGTCTCTGGAAAAAAAATTTTTAATTAGCCAGGTATAGTGGCACATGCCTATAGGCCCAGCTACTCAGGGAGCTGAGGTGAGAGGACTGCTTGAGTCCAGGAGGTTAAGGCTGCAGTAAGCCATGATCACACCACTGCACTCTAGTCGGCAACAGACCAAGATCTTGTCTTAAAAAAAAATAAAATTTAAATTTAAAAAATTTAAAGCAAGAAATTAAATTGTACCACCAGAGAAAATCACCTTCACTAAAAAGAAAACAGAAAGGAAAGAAAGAAGGAAGAGAACAACTAGAAGATAAGTAACAAAACAGCAGAAGTCCTTACTTATCAGTAATAATGTTGAATGTAAATGGACTTAACTCCTCAATAAAAAGACATACAGTGACTGAATGAATAAAAAGGAAAACATGACCCAATGATCTGTTGTCAACAGGAAACACACTTCACCTATGAAGGCACACACGAACTGAAAATAAAGGGCTGGAAAAAGATATTCCATGTCCATGGACACCAAACAAAGAGCAGGAGTAGCTATATTTATATCAGACAAAATAGATTTCAAGACAAAAACTATTTTAAAAAGACAAAGAAGGTCACTATAGAAAGATAAAGGGGTCAATTCAGCAAGAGGAAATAACAATTATAAATATATGTGCATCTAACATGGGAGCACTTAGATATATAAAGCAAATATTATTAGAGGTAAAGAGGGAAATAAACCCCAGTACAAAAATAGCTGAAGATTTCAACACCCCACTTTCAGCACTGGACAGATCTTCCAAACAGAAAATCAACAAATAAGCTTCAGATCTTTGTCTGCAGATCCAGACATAATCTTACACTTGTAAAAACCTTAGGACTCCACAAAAAACCTATTAGAACTGATAAACAAATTTAGTAAAGATGCAGAACACAAAATCAACATACAAAAGTCAGGAGCATTTCTATAGGCCAACAGCAAGCAATCTGAAAAAGAAATCACAAAAGTAATCCCATTTACAATAACTAAAAATAAAATTAAATATCTAGGAATTAACTAAAGTGAAAGATTTCTACAATAAAAGCTATGAAACCTGATGAAATTGAGGAGGACACCAAAAAATGGAATGATATTTCATGTTCATGGATTGAAAGAATCCTTAGTTTTTAAATGTCCATACTACCCAAAGTAATCTATAGATATAATGCAATCCCTATCAAAATACCAATAATATTCTTCACATAAATTTTAAAAATCCTAAAATTTATATGGAACAACAAAAGACCCAGAATAGCGAAAGCTATCCTAAACAAAAAGAAAAGTGGAGGAATCGCATTACGTGTCTTCAAATTATACTACAGATCTATAGTAATCAAGATGGCATGGTACTGCCATATAAACAGACACATAGACCAGAGGAACAGAATAGAAAACCCAGAAGCAAATCTATACAGCTAGAGTGAACTCATTTTTGACAGTTTCCAAGAACATACACTGGGGAAAGGACTGTCTCTTCAATAAATAGTGCTGAGAAAATTGGATATCCATATGCAGGAGAATGAAACTTGACTCCTATCTCTCATCATATATAAAAATCAAATCAAAACTGATTAAAGACAAATCTAAGACCTCAAACTATGAAATTACTAAAAGAAAACTTTGGGGAAACTCTTCAGTACAGTGGACTGAGCAGAGTTCTTGAGTAATACCCCACAAGCAGAGGAAACCAAAGCAAAAATAGACAAATGGATAACATCAAGTTAAAAAGCTTTTGCACAGCAAAAAAATAAAAAAATAAAAAATAAATTAAGAGACAACCCATAAAATGAGAGAAAATATTTTCAAACTGCCCATCTGACAAGGGATTAATAACCAGAATATATAAGGCAAGGCACTCAAACAACTCTTAGGAAAAAATCTGATAATCCAATTAAAAATAGGCAAAAGATCTGAATAGACATTTCGCAAAAGAAGACATACAAATAGCAAACAGGAATATAAAAAGGTGCTCAACATCATTGATCATCAGAGAAATGCAAATGAAAACAACGAGATGTCATCTCACCCCAGGTAAAATGGCTTTTTTTTTTTTTTGAGACGGAGACTCACTCTATTGCCCAGGCTGGAATGTAGTGGCATGATCTCAGCTCATTGCAACATCCACCTCCTAAGTTCAAGCAATTCTCCTGCCTCAGTCTCCTGAATAGCTGGGATTACAGGTGCATGCCACCACACCTGGCTACTTTTTGGATTTTTAGTAGAGATGGGGTTTCACCATGTTGGTCAGGCTAATCTGGAACTTCTGACCTCAGGTGATCCATTCACCTCAGCCTCCCAAAGTGCTGGAATTACAAAAATGGCTCTTATCCAAAAGACAGGCAATTGTGAATGCTGGTGAGGATGTGAAGAATACAGAACCCTTGTACACTGTAGGTGAGAATGTAAATTAGTACAACTACTATGGAGAAAAGTTTGGAGGTTCCTCAAAAAAAACTAAAAATTGAGCCACCATATGATCCAGCAATCCCACTGTTGGGTATATATCCCAAAGAAAGGAAATCAGTATATCAAAAAGGTATCTTCATTCCCATGTTTATTGCTGCACTATTCACAATAGCCAGTATCTGGAAGCAACCTCAGTGTCCATCAACAGATTAATGGATTTTTTTTAATGTGGCATAGATATATATACAATGGAGTACTACTTGTCTCTAAAAAAAGAATGGGGCCAGGTTCAGTGGCTTATGCCTGTAATCCTAAGGAACTTAAGAACTCTAGAACTCAAGTGATCTGCCTGCAGATAGATCTGCACTCCAGCCTGGGCAACATAGCAAGACTCTGTCTCAAGAAAAAAAAAAAAAAAGAATAGGATCCTGTCATTTGCAATAACCTGGATGGAACTGGAGGTCATAATGTTAAGTGAAATGGACCAGGAACAGAAAGACAAATTCACATGTTCTCATTTATTTGTGGGAGCTAGAAACAAAAGCAATTGAACTCATGGAGATAGAAACTAGAAGGATGGTTAACAGAGGCTGGGAAGTATAGTGGGGAACTGGGGGAAAATGGGAATGATTAAGGAGTAAAAAAAAATACAAGGAATGAATAAGACCTAGTATTTGCTAGCACAACAGGGATACTATAGTAAAAAAATTAATTCTACATTTTAAAATAACTAAAAGAGTATATTTGGATTGTTTAAGACACAGGGATCAATGCTTGAGGTGATAGATACCCCATTTACCCTGATCTGATTATTACACATTGCATACATGTATCAAAATATCTCATTTAACCCATAGATATATACACCTACTATGTAACCAAAATAAATAAATAAATAAACATAAATGAAGGAATAGGCTATATATTTCCAGGTAAATAAAAACTGATATAATCACTATCAAAGAAACTTGCCATGTAAAATACTAAAATAAGTCCTTCAGGCCAAAATGAAAGCATATTTGATGGTAATTCAAATGCATGTAAAGAAATAAAGAGAATCAGTAAAGGTAAGCACATAGGTATTTGATATGAATCGGCCCTGTGTCCCCACCCAAATCTCATCTCGTAGCTCCCATAATTCCCATGTGTTGTGGGAGGGACCTGGAGGGAGATAACTAAATCATGGGGCTGAGTCTTTTCCATGCTGTTCTCATAAATAAATCTCATGAGATCTAATGGTTTTAAAAACAGGAGTTTCCCTGCACAAGCTCTCTTTTTGCCTGCTGCCATCCATGTAAGATGTGACTTGCCTCTCCTTGCCTTTTGCCATGATTGTGAAGCCTCCCCAGCCACTTTAAGTTCATTAAACCTCTTTCTTTTATAAATAGCCCAGTCTCAGGTATGTCTTTATCAGCTGTGTGAAAATGGACTAATGTTGTATTATAAAAGACATTATAAACACATTTTTCTATGTAACTCTTTCCTTCTCCTACCTGTTTTAAAAGATAACAGCATAAATCAATTATAATAGCTGTTTCAATGGGTTTATAATCTGTAAAGATGTAATTTGTATGAAAATAATAATACAAAGAATGCTGAAGGGAACATAGATATACTGGAGCAAAGTTTTTGTATAATACTGAAGTTATGTTAGCATAAATCCAAACAAGATTATTTTAAGCTAAGATTAAACTAACTATAATACCCAGATAAATCAGTATGAAAATAACTCCGAAAATAGTAAAATAAACAGCAATTAACTTTAAAAGGTACCCTAGGAAATACCTATTTAACACAGTGAAAGAAAAAAAGACTTGAGGAACAAAAAATATATGACATATATAAAATAATAAGCAAAATAAAAGATGTATATTCTACTTATAAATCAAAAGGCAGAGATAGAATGGAACCCGCACTCAAAAAAATCCAACTATACCACCACATATGTACTACCTACAAGAGACAAACTTTAGATCAAAAGACACAAATAGGTTGAAAGTAAAAAGCTTTTTAAAAATAAGCCATTCATGAAGTAATCAAAGAGAGCTGGAGTGGCTACACTACTGTCAGACAAAATAGATTTTAGGACAAAAATTGTTACTAGAAAAAAGTACATTTTATAATGATAAGAAGGTCAATCTATCAGGTATACATAATGATTGTGAACACATATGGCCCTAACAACAGAACCTCAAAAGTATGTGAAGCAAAAACTTACAGAATTGAAATGAGATGTGGATAATTTAAGAATATAGTTGGAGACTTCAATACTCCACTTTCAATAATAGAATGAACAACTAAGCAGATCAACAAAGAAAGAGAAGATTTAACTAACACTATAAACCAACTAGACCTAACAGACTTCCATAGAACATTCCACCCAACAGCAGCAGAATATACTTTATTTATTTATTTATTTATTTATTTATTTATTTATTTATTTATTTTGAGACAGAGTCTTGCTCTGTCCCCCAGGCTGGAGTACAATGGTGTGATCTTGGCTTATTGCAACCTTAGCCTACTGGGTTCAAGCAATTCTCTTGCCTCAGTCTCCCAAGTAGCTGGAATTACAGGTGCCCACTACAACACCTGGCTAATTTTTGTACTTTTAGTAGAGATGGGGTTTTGCCATGTTGGTCAGGCTGGTCTTGAACCTGACCTCAGGCAATCCGCCCACCTCAGCCTCCCAAAGTGCTGGGATTACAGGCGTGAGCCACCACACCCAGCCGATATACATTCTTTTAAGTGCACATGAACATTCTCCAAGATAACTCATATGTTTTACCATAAAACAAGCTTTAGTAAATTTTAAAAGATTAAAATCATACAAAATATATTCTCTAATCACAACGAAATTAAAAGAGAAATCAACAGAAAAAATTTTTTAAATTCTTAAATATGTGGAAACTAAACAACACATTCCTAATTAACCATGGGTTAAAGAAGAAATCACAAAAGAAATTAGAAAATACTTCGAGATGAATCTAAATGAAAACAGAACATACTAAAACTTATGGAAGGCTGGGTGCCATTGCTCACTCCTCTAATCCTAGCACTTTGGGAGGCTGAGACGGTGGATTGCCTGAGCTCAGGAGTTCGAGACCAGCCTAGGCAACACAGTGAAACCCTGTCTCTACTAAAATACACAAAAAAGTAGCCAGGCATGGTGGTGTGCACCTGTAATCCCAGGTACTTGGGAGGCTGAGACAGGAGACTCGCTTGAACCTGGGAGGCAGAGGTTGCAGTGAGCTGAAATCACACCATTGTACTACAGCCTGGGAGACAAAGAGAGACTCTATCTCAAAACAAGCAAACAAATAAACAACAATGACAACAAAAATAAAAACTAATGGGATACAGGAAAGCAATGCTTAGAGGAAAATTTATTGCTATAAAGGCCTATATTTTAAAAACAACAAAGGGTCCAAATCAATAACCTAATTTTTCACCTTAAAAAACTATAAAGAAGGAGCAAACTATACCCACACCAAGCAGAAGGAATGAAATAATAAAGATTAGAGAGACATTAATATAATGGAAAATATTAAAATGACAGAAAAAAGTTTAAAGCTGTCTTTTTCAAAATATCAACAAATTGACAAGCTTTAACTGACTGACCACATGAAAAAAAGACTCAAATGACTACATTCGGTAATGAAAAAAGAGACATTACAATATAGGTTATCTATATTATCTAATACATTACATATATTAGATAAAATATCTAATATATATTTCTAATATCTACATATCTAATATAGATATATATTGTCTAATACAAATGGACAAATTCTCAGAAAGACTTAAATATCAAAACTGCTGTGTTTATTTCAGTATTATTGTGAATAAATAGCCAAGGTATGGAAACAACCTAACTATTCATCAACAGAACTCTCTCAGGATGGAAAAGTGGCTATAAAGAGGGCATTCCTCAACAACATTGAAAGGCAACCTGATGACATCTGGGTAAAAAGACTAAAATCATGGTAAATAATGGACACACTAAAAGCTTGGGAAGAAAACCTGAGGACAGAGATTATTTGAATAATAAGTGTATCAAACAGTTTCTGCATGTATTAGACATCCGGAAAAGTACATGCATGCCCAGGGAAGGATATATGTAATATACAAAATGTCCAGATTTTACCTTTTACTTTATTATTATGAAGTATGTAAAGAATCAAGAAAGTATCACCAGGAGAAATTAAAATAAACTGCTACTAAAAAAGTACAGATATTGGACCAAAACTTTAAATCAACCGTCTTAAAAATGTTCAAAGAGCCAAGGAAAGATAGGTCAATTGAAATTACTCAGCCTGAAAAGAAGGCAAAAGAATGAAGAAAAATGTATAGAGCCTCAGAAACCTTAAGATACCCTTAAGTGTACCACTTATGCATGGTGGAAGCACCATTAAAAGAAGAGAGAAAGAGAAAGCAAAAAATATATATCAAGTAATAGCTTGAACCTGGGAGGCAGAGGTTGCAGTGAGCTGAGATCACGCCATTGTACTCCAGCCTGGGAGACAAAGAGAGACTCTATCTCAAAACAAACAAATAAATGACAACAACAACAAAAAAAGAACTAATGAGTTACAGGAAAGCGATGCTTTTAAATTATCAAATGTTACAAATTTGATAAATGAAATGAATGTACACATCATTCTTGTGTACACAATGTACGTAACATCTTTTTGTGTTATTCTTTTGGCATTTGTTGAGGAAGCTCAACAAATGCCAAAAGAATAACACAAAAGATCCACACTGATATATGACAATAAAACTTCCAAAAAAGAAAAACTTTTTGAAAGAGAAAATCTTGAAAGCAGCAAAAGAGAAGTGACTCCTCACATATAAAGATCCTGAAGATTAACAGCCAATTTCTCAGCAGAATTCATGGAAGTGAGGAAGCAGTGAGACAACATATTTACAGTTGAAAATATACACCATAAACCAGAAATTCTACATTCAGCAAGACTACTTTTCAGAAATAAAGAAGAAATTAAAACATTCCCAGATAAACAAATCCTAAGCAGTTCATCGATAGTAGGTCTGCCATACAAGAAATTCTAAAGGGATATCATCAAGTAGAGACAAAAGATATAGTAACTTGAAGCCACATGAAGAAATAAAGAATACTGGTTTGGGCACCTATATAGGTAATTTAATAGCCTGCATTGTATTTTTGGCTTGTACTTCTTTTTATATATGATTTAAATGACAGATGTATAAAATAATTATAATAAATGTATCTTAATAGGCACACAATGTACAAAGATGCTATTTGTGACATAATAACACAAAAAAGGAGAGACAGACAAGTATTACATAAGAGCAGAGTTTTGTATACTACTGAAGCTAGCATGGTTTTAATTCAAAATAGGTTGTTATAAGTTTAGGAGGTTAATTGTAATCCCCAAATAACCACCAAGACAATAACTAAATATATATATATAGAAAAGGAATGAGAAAGGAATCAGCTTGGTACACTATAAAAAAATCAATTAAACACAAAGAAAGGCAGTAATGGAATAATTGAGGAACAAAAAAGATATAACATATAAAAATAAACAGCAAAATGATAGAAGTAAGTCCTTTCATATCAGCAATTACTTTAAATATAGATGGATTAAGCTTTCCAATGAAAAGACACAGATTGGCAGAATAGATTTTTTTAAAATGTGATCCAACTATATAGTGAGAGATTCTTTTTAGTTTCAAAGACATGAATAAGTTGAAAATAAAACTATAGAAAAGATATTCCATGCAAATAATAACCAAAAGAGCTGGAGCTGTTATACTAATATCAGACAAAATAGACTTTAAGTCAAAAACTGTTGTGAGAGACAAAGAAGTACATTATTTATTGATAAAAGAGTCAATTAAACAGGAAGACTTCATTTTTTCTTGTTTATAATATTTTATAGAAAATAAATAATTATTTATAGAAAACAACAAGCTCTAATTATATGAAGCAAACATTGACAGATTTGAAGGGAAAAGCAGACAGTTCTACAACAATAGTTGAAGATTTTAATATCCCACTTTTTTTTGAGATAAGGTGTCACTCTGTCACCCAGGCTGGAGAGCAGTGGCACAGTCACAGCTCAGATAGCCTAAACATCCTGAGCTCAAGCAATCCTCCCATCTCAGCCCACCGAATAGCTGGAACCACAGGTCCATGCCACCACACCCAGCTAATTTTTTATGTTTCCCACTTTCAATAATGAATAGAACATCTAGACAGAAGACCAGAAAGAAAATACAGGACTTGAACACTCTCAACTGATTAAACTTAACACATATGAAGAACATTCCACCCAACAAGAGCAAATACACATTATTTCCATGGAATATTCTCCAGGATAAACCATAGGTAGGCCACTAAACAAGGCTTAATATATTTTAAAAGACTGAAATCATACAAAGTATATTCTCTGAACACAGCAGAATAAACTTAGAAATCAATATGAGAAGGAAAACTGGAAAATTCATACATATTTGGAAATTAAACAAAATACTTTTAAACAACCAATGTATCAAAGCAAAAAAGTCACTGAGAAAGTATCTTGAGATTAATAAAAAAATAACACCGGCCGGGCGCGGTGGCTCAAGCCTGTAATCCCAGCACTTTGGGAGGCCGAGGCGGGTGGATCACGAGGTCGAGAGATCGAGACCATCCTGGTCAACATTGTGAAACCCCGTCTCTATTAATACAAAAAAATTAGCTGGGCACGGTGGCGCGTGCCTGTAATCCCAGCTACTCAGGAGGCTGAGGCAGGAGAATTGCCTGAACCCAGGAGGCGGAAGTTGCGGTGAGCCGAGATCGCGCCATTGCACTCCAGCCTGGGTAACAAGAGCGAGACTCCGTCTCAAAAAAAATAAAATAAAATAAAAAATAACACCAAAAACTTGTCAGGTGCCACAAAAGCATCAGCTCAGAGGGAAATTTGTAACTATAAAACAGCTACATTAAAAAGAATAAAGATCTCTAATTAATAAATCATCATTTTGTAAAATCTATATACATACCTATAGATACAGACACAAATTTGCACGGGGGTAATTCCAGAAGGATACACATCAAAATGTCAATAAAGATTATCTCTTGAGTGTTTGGATAATTTTTTCTTTATGCTTTCTTTTTTATACTTCTACAATGATTACCTTTAAGTTATAAAATGCAACAATAAATTCACAAAACCAATAACCTTTGAAGCTACAAGTCACAGCCCAACACCTATTTTACTCTAAACACAGTATCCAAGGGCGTCATGCATTTTTAAATAACTAAGGTAGATAATTCATAAAATTACATTCAACGAACACTTATTGAACACCTACTATGTTCTAGGCACTGTTACATAGATGATTTTACTTCAGCGTGCTTAGATTCCCCTTTCCATTCCTAAGTATAGCATCCATTGGATTCACTCTCCCTGTCACACTTCGATCACAAGTGTTTGCATTTGGATTTTAAGTCTCATTTCTAATTGTTTAATGCAATTAAATCCCTACTAAAGGAATATCTGGCATCACACTACCAACCTTTGGCCTGCCTCAGTAATTTTAGGCTTTGCAAGGTCAAAGTAATACGTCTCATCAACCACCACCTCTGTACTGGCCTACTCCTGAAAGTAGATAGCCTACTGACTCTGAGGTGGATTCTTAAGGTTTATTGCAAAGGGGGAGGGCCAAATCTCAAAACCTGGGCCACAATGGCCAACCCCATAAAATACAAATTCTCCACGTGTTAAATATTCCTTCTGGTATCTTTCTCCCACCTTCTTTACTCCCTTCGGTCTGGTTTGGCCTCCTTCTAACTCTCCTCTCTGCTGTAGGACCACTAGATGGTGCGATTTTAGAACCCATTCTCACTGGATCTTCTCTCCTCTCTCTAGCTCTCCAGCCATGGATCACATGTCTAATTCAGAAAGAAAACACCTCGGAGCTTGAGTTTCCACTGCCAAGACAGCTATACCCAGAGGAGATGGAAAATAGCTGCTGACCTGTCCTTCGAGATGGGGGAGGAGGCTCCTGCAGGAATAAACTGCCAAGGGGTATGGTGGGGGGGCGGTGAAGAGCAAAACTCTTCTTTACACTCTTTTCTTGTGAGGCCAGATCCCTAAGATTTTAATAGCGTGAGTGTTAGTAAGACTAAACTCTTCCTGGTGCTACTGAAAACAGCACTAGCACTGTAAAGACTACTGAAAAATGTAAAAGAATATAATATGGTTATTGGTTATGTCACCTCAACACTGAATAGAGTCTAAAGAAGAAAAACATTTAGCAAGACTATTTATTAGCACGGTGCCCAGTCTAACATCATACTGTGCTTACATCTGTGATGAGAGACAAACTCAGTACCAAACTGTGAATCTGAGTTATTGACAACAGCAGCAACCTCGGTTCAGGTTTACGGTCCTCGTGCAGCTGGTCGCACGTTCATCTGTTAACATTTGGGGGCGCGGTGGGGGATGTTAATCAGAGGAGCAGTGCCTGAGAGAGGGCCTCTTTCTCACACACTGCCGAGTCCCCGCAAACAAGGAAGAGGGTAATGCCCTAGGCAGCACTGCATGGAGCCCCGTGGCCTGGTCGCTCCGGAACGGAGGAGAAGCTCTAGCTGCCAGAGCCTGGGAATCGCCTCTTCTCAGGAGATGGCTTCGTCCCTGCGTTCGCCTGCGCGCTGCAGTGTCAGCTGACAACCGTCCCTCCCCTCACAGCAGCGGAGCGGCCACTCAATAATGTGCGATGCGTGTGGAAGGCCGGAACAAAGCCTGTTGGAATCCTGCGGTGCTCCTGGAGGATCGCCTAGACGACCCAGCCCAGCCCCACCCACAGCGCCTGGCAACCTAGACCAGTCAAGGACGCAGCAGGAGATGGAAGAGCCTCCACGAGAGGCTCCGGCTAAACCCTTGGAACATGAAATTCCAGCCGCTCCCTCAACTGCTGGACACACTAATGGCCAGGAAGAAGACGACCAGAAGAACCAGGCCGAAAGGAAGGCAGATAACCAAAATGCTCACAGAATAGCTGACCAGATTGCCCTAAAAGTGCCTAGCCAGGCTGAATCCAACATATTTAGCCAAGCTACCAATGGAGTAGCTAAACAAAATGGGCATAGTACACCTGGTACTATGCCTGGCGGCAGAGTATCCAACCCTGCTAATGCTTCTGACCTTAGAGCATATGATCAGGTTGACCAAACACCGTCTGAACAGACTGAAAGCAAGGCATCTAGCCAACCTAATAATGTACGGTATGAACAGAGTGATGGCCAGGTGTCTGGCCTGACTGAGGAAAGAACAGCTGAACAGATTGAACGACATTTACCTAGCCAGGCTGAGAGAAGAACTTCTGAGCAGATTGATGGTGAACTGTCTATGCCATCTGACGGGAGAGGTTCCAGACAGACTGACCACAGAATGTCAGGCCAGGCTGAGAGAAGAACTTCTGAGCAGACTGGTGATAGATTATCTATACAGTCTAACCGAAGAGGTTCTGAACAGACCGACAACAAAATGGCAGGCCAGTCTGAGAGAAGAGCTTCTGAGCAGATGGACTGCAGAATATCTGGCCAGGATGAGCAAAGAACTTCTGAGCAGATACCCCACAGATTATCCAGCCTATCTGAGGGAAGAACTTCCAGGCAGATTGACAGTGTATCGTCCATATCATCTGACCAAAGACCTTCTGTACAGATTGACCGCAGAATGTCAGGCAAAGTTGAGAGAAGAACTCACCACAGATCGGCTGGCCTGGCTGACCAAGGAACTTCTGAGCAGACTGACCTCAGATTGTATGACCTGGTTGACCACAAAACATCTGTAAAAACTCACCACCAAGTGTATGGCCAAGCCACTCAAATAGCTGAACACCAGGCTATTGACCAAGCTCATAGTAATGCTGATCAATTTCCGGTTGACAACGCTGACTACAGTGAAACTGACCAGACTGACCACTTAGCAGACAGACAAACTAATCACAAAGTCCAACTGTCTTACTATGGAACACGTGGCCAGTCTGAAGGCAGAACATTTCCCCTGTTAGGCAATGGCAAGGAACACAAAGAGGCTGACTACAGAGTTCAACCCTGCAAATTTGAGGATAGCCAAGTAAACCCCAAGTCCAAGCTTTCAGCTGAAATGGAAATTCAACATGCAACCACTATCCCAGCCTGCAACCCAGTTGATGCCAGATTCACCAGTAATTTCCAAGCAAAAGACCAAGCCCTTTTCCCAAGACTCCCCTCCATTTCATCCAAATTGAACTATAGCAGCAGTCAAGAAAAAGCTCAAGCCTTAGTAACCAAATCTGTAAGTTAAATGGGCGTTTGAAACCTACCTGGGAGATCAGAGATCAAGATGGGGCCTGGGGAGTAGAAATAGGGGTAAACGATGGAAGGGCACATATTGCTTCAAGGATAAAGAATAAACCCACATGTTGTGGTATGTATGACCCATAATTTCAGAAAGGGCATGAGAAGGATGGGAAATAAAAGAGAAGTATGTCCTTCTCTACCACCCAAAGGCCATTCAGGAAGGATTACTAAACCAGGATTCAGGAAACCTGCATTTTAAGTCCTGGTTCTGCAACTAACTCTGTGATACTGTCATTCTCCCTCTCTGGGCTTCTACCAGGAGAAGGGAATTTGGAGTCAATTAGAGATCCCTATGAAGGGAAAAGTACTTGAAGTAGATTGGTAATGCCTAGGGTACCGCCCAGGACATGAGGTACATTATATTGCACCTGGAGTCCTGGAGGATTATCCAAGTGTCTCATAAAAATGTGTCTTTTCTCCAACTCCTGATGTTAAGTTCTCATCAACATCAGATTTCACTGATAATGACAATTCCTAGGCCCTTCAGGTTTGCTGAGGACTCTTTGGTGGGGGGATTTAAATTTCAGGATGAATTTTCGGAAGCTGAGCGCAGAAAGAGTTATCATATATGCAATCAAGCTTATAGGAGGTTCCCTTCTATAGTTTATGAAGATCCTTATCAAGTTTCACTCCAATACATGGAAAAACACCACATTCTGCAAATATTCCAGGTAAACCTCTCAATTCCTCTTTTTAATTATAAGTTTTTCAAGAGGTATAAGAAAGGGTGTATTCTGTTAAAAGGGATATATTCTAATTGAGAAGACAATAAGTGCATTAAAATGTAGTTACCATAAGTAGTAGTAAATGATAAACACCAAATAGATGATACCATCATATGAAGCCATTCAGAGGGATTAGAGGTCAGGTAGGTTGGCTGATAGGGAAAAACCTAGCCAAGAGTTAAACTTATAGCTAGTCTAGGAAGGAAGGACAAAATATTATCAATTGAAAAGAAGAGAAAACGGCAATCCAGGCAGAAGTATTATACTGTCACGTGTTGTTAATAACGAGGATATATTCTGAGAGGTCTGAAACATGCATCATTAGGCGATTTTGTCACTCTGTGAACATCAGTATACTTAACACAAATCTAGATGATATAGCCTACCATACACTTAGGCTGTATGGTATAGCCTATTGCTCCTGGGCCACAAACATGTGTTGTACATTATTTTAATGAATACTGTAGGCAATTGTAACACAATGGGAAGTATTTGTGTATCTAAACATATCTAAACATAGAAAACATACAGTAAAATTTCCATACGAAAGATTAAAAAGTGGTACACCTTTATGGAGTACTTAACTATGTATGGAGCTTGCAGGCCTGCAAGTTGCTCTGAGCGAGTCAGTGAGTGAGTGGTGAGTCAGTGTAAAGGCCTTGGATGTTACCACACAATACTGTAGACTTTATAAACATTGTACACTTAGGCTACACTAAATGTTCTTAAATTTTTTGTTTTTTCAAAAATAACCTTAGGTTACTGTAGCTTTTTTACTTCATAAACTTTAAAAAATTTTTAATCTTTGGTTTTGTGATAACGCTTGGCTTAAAATACACATTGTATAGCTCTACAAAAATATTTTTCTTTACATTCTTATTCTATAATCTTGGTTCCATTTTTAATTATTTTTACTTTTATTTTTCTACTATTTAAACATTCTTACGAAAACTAAGACACAAATACACTCATTAGCCTACACCTACACAGGGTCAGGATCATCAGCATCACTGTCTTCCACCTTCACAACTTGTCCCACCGGAAGGTCTTCAGAGGCAATAACATACATGGAGCTGCATCTCCCGTGATAACAATGCCTTCTTCTGGAATACCACCTAAAAAACCTCCCTGCTGGCTTACAGTTAACGTTTTTAAATAGGTAGACATAGTACTTTCTAAATAAATCACATAGTAAGTACCTAAACCAGCAAGATAGTCATCTATTTTCAAGTATGACATATTGTACATACTTCATGTGCTATATTTTTATACGACTGGCACCAAAATAGGTTTGTTTACACCAGCATCACCACAAACCCGTGAGTAATGTTTTGCACTATGATGTTAAGACAGCTACGATGTCACTGGACAATAGGAATTTTTCAGCTCCATTAGAATCTTTCAACACATCCCTATATGGAACATGACTAAACTTTCAAAAGATGACCAATCTCATGACCATCTAAGAATCCACATTCTCTAGAGGGGAAAAGAAATACTTTAAAATTGCTTCTAATTCTTCAAATTACAAATCTCATTGACCTCAGGATGTGGTGCTGGAACTTTATGATATCCCTTGACCTCACAAGAGATTATTGCCTGGTATGTTTATTTTTATGTTAATATTATTTACCCCCAGCAATGTACATGAACATATATCAACAAAGGTGTAAAACAAGAATGGCTTACCTCAAATGAAAACCTTTATTCTGAAATTTTTTTAATTTAAAGAAATAGAGCATAGACGAAAGAGCACAGATTTTACAATCTTTTGCAGTTAGGACTGAGCCCAAGACTCAAATCCTAACTTTGCACGTCTTAGCTTTGTGATTTGAGAAAAATTACTTAACTTCTGTGAACCTCATATTCTTCATATAAAATAAAGATAAATGATGTCTACTTCATTAACCCTGGTCTATGCCTTTTCCTTTTTCAAATGTCTTTTTGTTGGGAGAGTACTAATGGCCAGGTTTCTGGCTTTAATTAAGGAACTACTAATTATTAAACTGAAGGCTGAAACCTGTTGAGACAGTAGAGTTTTAATCATTTCATAATTTTCTTCACCTGTGAAGAAAAAATGCTTATGCATGCAACATTGTGGTAAGAAAAAGTAGTAATCAAATATGTGTTCAACAGAAATAAAGATAAAATACATAATGGAATGATGTTGGTGCCTTAAGTAGACCTGAATATTCTATCCTGAAATTTGCCTGATTGTTATGTTCTGCAAATGAGAATTGTGCTTTATTATAATTTTTAATTTATTCAATAACAACAAAAAATGGAAGTGAATCTAAAGTTTTATATATGCTTTTTCATAATATTGCAGTACTGAACATCATTTTTACCATTTAGAATCAAATGCCTCAGAAGCAAGTTTCTATGCAAAATTATGCAGTTTTAAATTTTTTATTCAAAATGCTTTCCTCTTACTGTTCTTCAAAGCAAATAATTTATTAATTTCTCAATCTAGCGAGATCACAATTCTCAAAACAAAGATTTTCTTCCAAATCTCCTCACTATCTCTTTGATCTTGGAAACCAGTAAAAATATCCATTGCTATTTATTATAAAACTTTTACTCTTCTAAATTTTACCTTAATTTGCCTAACTTTCTTAGTAATAATAAAGTAAGCTGTTACTTTTTAGAAATACATGAATTTATTCAAAATACCATAGTGAGCTGGAAATAGTGGTGTGCACCTATAGTCCTAGCTACTCAGGAGGCTGAGGCAGGAGGATCCCTTGAGCCCAGGAGTTTGAAGCTGCAGTGAACTATGTATGAGCTATGACAGTACCACTGCATTCCATCTTGGGTGACAGAGTGAGACCCCATCTCTGAAAAAACAAAAGCTATGGTATGTGTTAGATTAGTGGGAAAGATAGCATCAAATATAACCTGACCACATAACTTTTGCTCAGAGCCATAATGTGATGCCTTATGCTCTCTCTCTCAGCAGATTACTGAAAACTTAGTCTATGAAAAGCCAGAGGACCCCCTGAATTTTATGCTGTGCCAGGTATAGAATTGAAGAAAAAGAACAACCTTTTTATTCTCTTTATTGTAAAATACAGCACACATACAGCAAAGTGTATAGAACAAAGTATGTACAACTCTGAATTATTATGAAGTAAACATACCTGTAACTACCATTCAAGTTTTTAAAAAATAAATAAAACATGACTGGCATACCAGAAGCCCCCATCCTTTCCCTCACAGTTATTACTTCCCACAAAGGGATTATTTATGACCTTTATGATAATGATCTTCTCACTTTTCTTTAAAATTTTATCACTAAACCTAAATCATGAAACACTTTTGTTTAGATGTGTCAACTTTTGAACTGTATATAAAGGGAACCAAATAGTATGTAATCATTTGTGTCTGGTTTCTTATGCTCAAAATTATGTCATTGGGATTGATCCATGCTGTTGTACGTGGCTGTAGTTCATTCATTTTAATTGGCAGGGGTGTCCAATCTTTTGAATTCTTTGGGGCCACACATAAAATACACCAACAACAGTAACTGATGATAAAAAAATGCAAAAATCTCATAATATTTTAAGAAAGTTTATGAATTTGTGTTGGGCCTTATTCAAAGCTGTTCTGGGCCACATGCAGCCCACAAACTGCAGGTTGGAAGAGCCTGCTGTACAGTACTCATTGTGTAGAATACCATAATTTATTCCACTCTCTATGGGAATTCAGGTGGTTTCCAACTTGGAGCTATTACAAAATTTTTTGCTATAAACTTTCTTGCACATGTCTTTTGGTAACACATTTCTCTTGAGTGCATACCTTGAAGAGTAATTGCTGGATCATAGAGTATGTGTTTACTCAGCTTTAGTAGATTATTTCAAACAATTTCCCAAAGTGATTATACCAATTTATGTTCCCACCAGCAGTATGTAAGAGTTCCAGTTGTTCCACATGCTTACCAATGCTTACTACTATCAGTGTTTTTAGCATCAACCATTTTGATAAGTGAATAGTAATATATCATTACAGTTTCATTTTGCTTTTTCCTGATTACTAAGGCAGTTGCATATCTTTTCATTTGTTTATTGGCCATTTGAAAGACTTATTTTTCTATTGTATTGTCTTTTTCTTAATCATTGGCAACAGTTTTCCATATATTCTGGTTATAACTTTTTTGTTGATTATGCTTGTTGCAGGTGTCTTTTCACTATGTCTTCCCTTTCTTCCTCTTAACTGTATTTTTTCATGAACAGAAATTCTTAATTTTAATGTAGTCAAATTTAACAATCTTTTGTTTTATGATTAGCATTTCCAGTGTCCTATTTTAGAAGCTTCCCCTTAGCCCAAGCTCTTGACGGAGTCTGGCTCTGTTGCCCAGGTTGAAGTGCAGTGACACCATCTCGGCTCACTGCAACCTCCACCTCCTGGGTTCAAGCGGTTCTCCTGCCTCCCAAGTAGCTGGGACTACAGGCATGCACCACTATGCCTGGCTAAATTTTTTGTATTTTTAGTAGAGATAGGGTTTCAGCATGTTGGTCAAATTCGTCTCAAACTCCTGACCTCAAATGATCCTCCCAACTGGGCCTCTCAAAGTGCTGGGATTATGGGCATGAGCCACTGTGCCCAGTCAACCATAGTTTTCCATATCTCATAAAAGTTTCTTTGTGGTTGGCCTTTTTAAAGAGCAGGGGGTTGGGGTTGGTTTTGTTTGTTTATTTGTTTGTTTGTGGCGTTTCACATTTATATCCATAAGTGGTCTGGAATTGATTTTGTGCAGGGTGTAAGGTGGGATCAAGTTTCACTTTCTTCCAGTCAGATATTGACTTGACCAAGCGCCTTTTAGTAAAATCACTGTAACTTCCATATTGCTCTACTTGAATTATATAGTATATTTGTCCATCTTTGCTTCAGAACAAGACTGTCTTAGTGTGCATTACAATGTCTTAACATCTAGTAGAGCAAGTCCTCCCACTTTATTCTTCCTTTAAAGCACCTTAGCTGTTCTTGGACCTATGTATTTCCATATCAGTTTTTAGACTGACTTGTCAAGTTATAGAAACATACACACGTGTACACACACAAGCACACAGTAGTGGGATTTTTATTGGGATTTTGTTGAATCTGTAGATCAGTTTAGGGAAATCTGACAGCTTTAAAATGAGTATTTCAAATTGGTTATCCTCTCCATTTATTTAGGTCTTCTAAAATTTATCTTAGTACAGTCATTGTTTCCATAACAGTTTACATCTCTTTTGATAAATTTATTCATAGCTCTTTCATATTTTGTGCTATTGTAAATAAAATACTTACAATTTTAGTATCTAATTGCTTGTACAAAGTAAAACTAAGCTTTTTGTTAATCTTACATCCCGCAACCTTACTAAACTTATTAATCCCAATAACATATGTGTTTATTCTTTAGGTGTTTCTACAGATATATGTAAATAGTAACAGTTTTATTTTGACCTTTACAATTCTTTTCCTTTTTTCCTCCTTGTTTTATTGCATGTATTATACATCTTCTCTTTGACTCTTCAGATCCATCTTCCCGTCTTCTCTACCACAAAAATACTAACTTGGAATTACCAAATCAACAAGCTCTCATTCCTTCTGACTTGCAATTGGGTCAAGCCAATGGGAAACCCTGGAGGAAGATTATAAGAAGGAAGCAAGGTGAAATCAGGTTTATTCTCCTCGGCTTCTCCCCTATGAGGTTACCTTGATCTGTCTGTCTTAAGCTGTCTCAAGGCATCTTATTTTACATGACTATTTTTTCTGTATTCCAGCTGTTCTCTCTCCTTGACCCTTCCACCCTAAAGTAAGTTCAACTGCTGCTATCTTTAGATTACTGTATTGTTCCATGTGACTCCCAATGCCTAATCCTTTTAAAATAGCCCCTTTATAAATAAACTCTCATTGAATTCTATTATAAGTATGCCATCCATTTCCTGTTGGAATGCTGACTGATACAGTACACTGGTTAGGGATCTCCTGTTTAATTAATGCTGAATAGAAGTAGCTACAGTGGCTCACTTTACTTGCTTTTGTAATTTTCTCATTAATATATAATAGTTGCACATATTTTAAGGTGCATGTGATATTTTCATACATATATGTAATATGTAATGGTCAAATCAGGATAAGTAGGATATTTACTACCTAAAACATTTACCTTTTTTTCTTTTAGGAACATTATAATTCTTCTCTTCTAGCTATTTTGAAATACACAAGAAAATTTTTTTAACTATAATTTTCCTACTGTACTAAATACTAGAACTTACTCCTTTTAACTATATTTTGTACCCCATAACCAATTTCTTTACATCTTCCCCTCTCCTTTTCCCTTCCTGGCCTCTGGTAACCATGATTCTACTCTCTGCCTCCATGAGATCCACTTTTTTAGATCTCATATGAGTGAAAACATGCAATATTTATCTTTCTGTGCCTGGCTTATTTCACTTAACATAACGACCTCCCATTCCATCCATGTTGCTGCAAATAACAGGACTTCCTTCTTTTTATGTCTGCATAGTATTCCATTATATATATATGCCACATTTTCTTTATCCATTCATGTGCTGATAGACACTTAGGTTGATTCCACACCTTGGATTTTTTGAATAGTGCTGTAGTAAACATGGGAGTGCAGATATCTCTTCAAAACACTGATTTCCTTTCCTTTGGAAATATAGTTAGCAGTAGGATTGCTGGATTATGTGGTAGTTCTATTTTAGTTTTGTTTAGAAAACTTGATGTGTTTCTCATAGTGGTTATACTACTTTACATTTCCACCAACAGTGTGCAGTATTTCTCTTTCTTCATATCCTCACCAGCACTTAGTTTGTTTGGTGGTTTGGTTTTTTTGTTTTTGGTTTTTGGTCTTTTTGATAATAGCCATTCTAACTGGGGCTAGATGGCATCTCATTGTGGTTTTGATTTACATTTCCCTGATGATTAGTGATGTTGAGCATTTTTCCACATACATCTTGACCATTTGTATGTCTTATTTGGAGATAGGTATATTCAGGTCTTTTGCTTATTTTGTGTCATTTTTTGTTGAGTTATTTGAGTTCCTCTAGTTATTAATCCCTTGTCAGATGAACAGTTTGAAAATATTTTTCCCACTTTGTAGGTTGTCTCTTAACTCATTTTGTTTGCTGTGCAGAGAAGCTTTTTTTAAATGAAGCTAGATTATTTGAGATTACTTGATGCAATATCATTTGTCTAGTTTTGCTTTTTATTGCCTGTATTTTTGAGGTCTTACTTAAAAATCTTCATTCAGATCAATGTCTTGTTGCATTTTTCCAATGTTTTCTTCTAGTATTTTCATAGTTTTAGGTTTTACATTTAAGTCTGTAATCCATTTTTAGTTGATTTTTGTATATAGTTAAAGATAGATATCTAGTTTTATTTCTACATATGGCCATCCAGTTTACCCAGCATGATTTATTAAACAGTCTGTTCTTTCCCCCAATATATGCTATTGGCACCTTTGTCAAAAATGAGTTGACTGTAAGTGCAAGGATATATTTCTGAGTTGTCCATTTTGTTCCATTAGTCTATGTGTCTGTTTTTATGCCAGTACCATGCTGTTTTGGTTACTGTAGCTTTGTAGTATAATTTGAAGTCAGCTAGTGTGAGACCTAGTATTCTCTGATGGTTGTTTGTATTTCTGTGGGGTCAGTGGTAGTATCCCCCTTATCATTTCTGATTGTGTTTATTTGAATCTTGTCTCTTTTCTCCTTTATTACTCTAACTAGCAGTCTATCTATTGATTTTTTTTTTTTCAAAACACCAGCTCTTGAATTCACTGAGTGTTTGAAGGCTTTTTTATGTCTCTGCCTCTTTTAGTTCCACTCTGAGCTTGGAAATTTCTTGTCTTCTGCCAGCTCTGGGGTTTATTTTCTCTTAGTTCTCTAGCTCTTTTAGTTGTGATGTTAGGGTGATAATTTGAAATGTTTCTAGCTTTTTAATATGCATTTAGTGCTATAAATTTCCCTCTTAACACTGCTTTTGCTGCATCCCAGAGATTCTGGTATGTTGTCTCTTTGTTCTCATTGGTTTCAAATAACTTATTGATTTCTGCCTTAATTTCATTATTTACCCCAAAGTCATTCAGGAGCAGGTTCTTCAATTTCCATGTAGTTGTGTGGTTTTGAGTGGGTTTCCTAATTTTGAGATCTAATTTGATTGGACTGTGGTCTGAGAGACTGTTATGATTTCACTTCTTTTTCATTTTCTGAGGAATGTTTTACTTCCAATTATGTAATCAACTTTAGAGTAAGTATCATGTGGCACCAAAAAAAAAATGTATATTCTGTTTTTTTGGGGTGGAGAGTTCTGTGGATATCTACCAGGTCTACTTGGTCCAGAGCTAAGTTCTAGCCTTGAATATCTTTGTTAATCTTCTGTCTCAATGATCTGTCTAATACTGATAGTGGGGTATTAAAGTCTCCCACTATTGTTGTGTGGGGGTCTAAGTCTCTTAGGTCTTTAAGAACTTGTTTTATGAATCTGGGTGCTCCTGTACTGGGTGCATATATATTTAGGAGAGTTGGCTCTTCTTGCTAAATCAAACCCTTTACCATTTTGTAATGCCCTTCCTTGTCTTTTTTGTCCTTTGTTGGTTTAAAGTCTATTTTGCCAGAAACTAGGATTGCAACCTCTGCTTTCTTCTGCTTTCCATTTGCTTGGTAAATTTTCCTCCATCCCTTAATTTTGAGCCTGTGTATGTCTTTGTATGTGAGATATCTCTTGAATTCAGCACACCAATTGGTCTTATCTTTTTATCCAGCTTGGCATTCTGTGTCTTTTAATTGGGATATTTATCCCATTTATATTTAAGGTTAATATTGGTATGTGTGAGGTCCTGTCATCATCATGCTGGCTGGTTAATTTTGCATACTTGTTAATGTAGTTGTTTCATAGTGTTGTTGGTCTGTGTACCTCAGTGTGTGTTTATACTGTCTGGTAATAGTTGTTCCTTTCCGTGTTTAATGCTTCCTTCAGGAGCTTTTGCAAGGCACACCTGGTGGTGACAAAAATCCCTCATCATTTGCTTTTCTGAAAATTTTATTTCTTTTTCACTTATGAAGCTTAGTTTGGCCAGACATGAAATTCTGGGTTGGAAATTCTTTCCTTTAAGAATGCTGAATATTGGCCCCCAATCTCTTCTGGCTTGTAAGGTTTCTGCTGACAGGTCTGCTGTTAGTCTAATTGGCTTTGCTTTGTAGATGACCTTGCCTTTTTGACTGTCCTTAGCATTTTTCCTTCATTTTGACTTTAGAGAATCTGATGATTGTGTGTCTTGCAGTAGAACTTCTCATGGAGTATCTTACAGGGACTCTCTGGATTTCATGAACTTGAATGTCGGCCTGTCTTGCTGGGTTGGGGAAGTTCTCCTGGATAATTTCCTGAAGTGTGTTCGGTTCCACTCTCCCTGTCTCTTTCAGGTATTTCAATCAGTTATAGATTTGGCCTTTTTACACAGTCCCATAGTTCTCAGAGGTTTTGTTCATTGCTTTTCATTCTTTTTTCTCTAATCTTGTCCACATGCCTTATTTCAGCAAGATAGTCTTCAAGCTCTGATATTTTCTCTTCTGCTTGGGTGATTCAGCTATTGATACTTGTGTTTGCATCATGAAGTTCTCGTGCTGTGTTTTCAACTCCATCAGGACGTTTATGTTTCTCTCTAAACTGGTTATTCTAGTTAACAGCTTCTGTAATGTTTTATCATGGTTCTTAGTTTCCTTGCATTGGATTATAACATACGTTTTTAAAATTATACTCTAAGTTCTGGGGTACATGTGCAGATCGTGCAGGTTTGTTACATAGGCATACAGGTACCATGGTGGTTTGCTGCATCCATCCCCCTGTCATCTACATTAGGTGTTCATCCTAATGTTATCCCTTCCCAATCCCCCCACCCTCTGCTATCCCTCCCCGAGTCCCACCACCTTCTTTAGCTCTGCAAAGTTTGTTATTACCTACTTTCTGAAACCACTTCTGTCAATTCATCTATCTCAGTTTCAGCCCTGCTCTGTGCCCTTGCTGGAGAAGTGTTGTGATCATTTGGAGGAGAAGAGGCATTCCGGCTTTCAGAATTTTCAGTGTTTTTGCATTGGTTTTTCCTCATCTTCATGGATTTATCTACCTTTGATCTTTGAGGCTGATGACCTTTGGATGGGGTTTTTGTGGGGTCTTTTTTGTTGATGTTGTTATTGTTATTAATTTCTGTTTGTTTTTCTTCTAACAGACCCCTTTTCTGCAGGTTTGCTGCAGTTTGCTGGGGGTCCACTCCAGACCCTGTTCACCTGCATATCACCAGTGGAGGATGCAGAACAGCAAAGATTGCTGCCTGCTTCTTCCTCTGGAAGCTTCATCCCAGAGGGGCACCAACCTGATGCCAGCCAGAACTCCTCTGTATGAAGTATCTGGTGACCCCTGTTGGAAGATCTCACCCAATCAGAAGGCACAGATTCAGGGATCTGCTTAACGAAGCAGTCTGATTGTCCCTCAGTGGAGCTGGTACACTGTGCTGCTGGAGTCCTCCTCATCCAGATTGCCCAGAAGTTTCCAAAGTGCTAGATCAGATTACACCTCCTGTCTAATGTAGAATTGTTTTCTTCGTGATTTTTATGGTGTGCTGCTTTGAACTTCTTGGAGGTGTGGGTTCCTAGTTTTTATCAAATTTGGAAATTTGTCAGCCACTATTTTTGCAAATATGTTCCTATCTCCGCCCCCGCCTTTGAGGATTCCACTTACATGCATATTGAGTCACCTGAAGTTGTTCCACAGGTTACTCGATGCTCTGCTCATTTTTTAATCTCCCTCTATAAATATTATTTTGGATATTTTCCATTGCTGTGTCTTTGAGTTTACTAATATTTTTTCTGCAGTGTCTAAAATAATGTTTTTTAAAGTGTTGGTATATTTTTCATAGCATATATTGTAATTTTTATAGTTTTTCTTCCTAGAAGATTGTTTTTTCTTTTCTAGAGCTTTGGTATCCCTATGTTTTGAACATATGGAATATAGTTATAACTGTTTGAATGTTCTTATGTATCAGTTCGAACATCTGTACTAGTTATAGATTGGTTTCAATTTGTTGATGTTCCTCCTCATGATGGATAATATTTTCCTGCTTCTATTTTTCATTCTTTTTTTTTTTTTTGAGACGGAGTCTCGCTCTGTTGCCAGGCGAGACTGTGGGGCAATCCCAGCTCACTACAACCTCCGCCTCCCAGGTTCAAGCGATTCTCCTGCCTCAGCCTCATAAGTAGTTCATACTACAGGTGTGTGCCACCATGCCCAGCTAATTTTTTGTATTATTGAGATGGTTTCACCATGTTGGCCAGGATGGTCTCCATCTCTTGACCTCGTGATCCACCCTCCTTGGCCTCCCAAAGTGCTGGGATTAAAGGTGTGAGCCACAGCGCCTGGCCTATTTTTTATTAATTGATAAATAATAATTATATATATTTATGAGGTACAGTGTGATGTTTTGATACATTTGGAATTATGAAATCAGGATAATTAACATATCCACTATATCACATACTTATTTTTTGTGGTGAAATATTTAGAACAATACATTATTATTAACTATAGTCACCTTGCTATGCAGTAGAACACTAGAACTTGTTTCTCCTATCTAACTGAATCTTTGTACCCTTTGACCATTTTCCTCTTTCCCACCACCCCACCCCCCACCAGTCTCCAGTAACCACCATTCTGCTCTCTACTTACTGAGAATGCTGGTTTCCAACTTCATCCATGTCCCTGCAAAGGACATGAATTCATCTGAAAGAGTATATATTTAACATATAAGTGAGATCATACAATATATGTCTTTATGAGCCTAGCATATTTCAGTGGGCATAATGTCCTCTAGATTCATCCACGTTGTCACAAATGACAGAATTTTATTGTTTAAAAAGGATTCATTGATTCCATTTTGCATCTGTACCACACTTTTTAATTCATTCATCCATTGATGGACAGTTAGGCAGATTCTGTATCTTGGCCATTGTGAATAATATTGGAATGAACAAAGAAGTGCAGACATCTCTTTGACATGCTGACTTCAATTCTCTTGGATATATACCCAGAAGTGAAATTGCTGAATTATATAGCAACTCTGTTTTTAGTTTCTGAGGAATTTTCATAATGTTTTTCATAATGGTTGCATTAAATTACATTATTACATCCCCAAGGAGAGTGTGCAAGGGTTCTCTTTACTTACTTCACACCTTGCCAACATTTTTTTTTTTTTTTTAGAAATGGTGTCTCACGGGGCTGGGCGCGGTGGCTCACGCCTGCAATCCCAGCACTTTGGGAGGCCGAGGCAGGCAGATCACGAGGTCAAGAGATCGAGACCATCCTGGTCAACATGGTGAAACCCCGTCTCTACTAAAAATACAAAAATTAGCTGGGCATGGTGGTGTGTGCCTGTAATCCCAGCTACTCAGAAGGCTGAGGCAGGAGAATTGCCTGAACCTGGGAGGCGGAGGTTGCGGTGAGCTGAGATCGCGCCATTGCACTCCAGCCTGGGTAATAAGAGTGAAACTCCATCTCAAAAAAAAAAACAAAAAAAGAAATGGTATCTCACTCACCCAGGCTGAAGTGCAGTGATGTGAGCATTGCTCACTGCAGTCTTGAACTTGTGGGCTCAAGCAGTTCTCCCACCTCAGCCTTCCAAGTCACTGGTATTGCAGGTGTAAACCACCACACCCAGCATCTTTCATCTTTTTGATTAAAAGAGTCTAACGGGGTAAGATGATTTGTCATGATTTTAATTTGCATTTCCCTGATAATTAGTCAAGATGAGCATTTTCTCATATATCTGCTGGCAATTTTTATGTCTCATTTTGAGAAATGTCATTTTAGGTCTTTTGCCAATTTTTTAAATCAGGCTGTTTGTTTCTTGCTATTTTTTTTTCTTCTGCTAGTTTTGGGTTGGATTTTTTTCCTAGCTCCTCTGGGTATGATCTTGGATTATTAATAAGAGATATTTCTAACCTCTTGAAGGTTCAGTACTATCTACTTTCCTCTTAACATTGCTTTAGCTGCATCTCAAAGATTTTGAAAAGTTATGTCTCCATTTTCATTAATTTCAAAGAATTTTTAAATTTCTGCCTTTTGTTTTTCATGTAAGAGTTTTTTGGGAGTAAACTGTGTATTTTTATGTATTTGTGTAGTTTTCAGAGATCTTCTTAGTATTGATTTCTATTTTAATTGCACTGTGGTCTGAGAGTATGCTTGGTATAATTTTAGTTTATTTGAAGTGATTGATACTTGCTTTATGACTGAGCATGTGATCAACCTCAGAATATGTTATTTGTGTGGATGAGAAAAACGTATACTCTGTGATTGTTGGGCCGAATATTCTGTATAAGTCTATCAGGTCTAAGTGTCGAGTTTAATTCCAGAATTGTTTTGTTAGTTTTTGGTGTCAATGATCAATCTAACACTGTCTGTGGTGTGTTGATGTCCCCACTATTATTATGCGACTGTCAAAGTATTTTCATGGGTCAAGAAGAACTTGTTTTATTAATCTGGATGCTTCAGTGTGGGTGTGTAGGTATTTAGGATACTTAAATCCTCTTGTCGAATTGAACTCTTTATTATTATGTAACGCCCTTTTTTGTTCTTCTGGATTGTTGTTGGTTTAAAGTCTGTTTGATCTGACATAAGAATAGTGACTCCTGCTCTCTTTTGCTTTCCAGTTGCATAGTAGATCTTTATCCATCCCTGTACTTCGAGTCTGTGGTATCATTACATGTGAGATGCATCTCTGGAAGACAGCGAACAGTTGGGTCTTGTCTTTTTATCCAGTTTGCCACTCTGTGCCTTTTAAGTAAGGCATTTTGACCATTTACATTCAGGGTTAATGTTGATATGTAAGATTTTCATCCTGCTCTCATGTTGTTAGCTGATTGTTTTGTAGACTTGATTAATTGCTTTATATTGTTTGTAGACTCTGTGTTTTAGTGTGTTTTTATGATTGCATGATTTAATATTTTGTTTCTATATTTAGAAACTTTAAGAACCTCTTGTAAGTCTGGTCTTGTTGAAACAGATTCCCTCAGCATATATTTGTCTGAGAAGGACTTTATTTCTCCTTCACTTATGAAGCTTAGTTTGGTGCAATATGAAATTCTTGGTTGGAATATCTTATTCTTTAAGAATGCTGTGCTGAGAAGTGTGCTGCTAGCATGATTGGGTTCCCCTTGTAGGTTCCTGACCTCTCTCTCTGGCTGCCTTTAAGACTTTTTCTTTTATGTTCGTCTTGGTAAATCTGATGACTCTGTACCTTGGGGATGGTTGTCTTGTATAGTATTTCACAGGGGTTCTCTATTTTTCTTGAATTTGTATGTCCACCTCTGCTGAGATTGGGGACATTTTTGTGAACTATATCCTTAACCCTGTTTTCCAAGTTGCTTATTCTCTCTACCTTTTCTCTAAGTAATGCCAGTGAGTCATAGATTTGGTCTCTTTTCATAATCCCACATTTTTTGGAGGTTTTATGTATTTCTTTAATTTTTTTTATTTTTGTCTGACTGAATTGATTCGAAAAACTGGTCTTCCATCTCTGATATTCTTTCCTCACCTTGGTCAATTCTGCTTTAATGATACTAACTGTATTAGTAATTCTTGAAGTGAATTCTTCAATCCCATAAGCTCAGTTTCATTCTTTCTTAAAATAGCTATTTCATCTTTCAGCTCCTAAAATGGATGATTTTAGTGGATTCCTTGGATTGGGTTGCAACTTTCTGCTCAATCTCAATTATCTTCCTTGCCATCCAGATTCTGAATTCTATATCTGTCATTTCAGTCATTTCAACCTGGTTTTAAACCATTGCTAGAGGACTAGTCTGTTAATTTGGAGGTAAGGGGTCACTCTGGCTTTTGGAATTACCAGAGATTTTGCATTGATTCTTTCTCATGTGTGAGGGCTAGTATTCCTTTAACTGTGATAGAAGTTGAGTATAGTCAGTTGGCTTCATTTCTGGTTGCTTTCAGAGGGCTAATGCTCTGTGCAGGATCTTCGTGGCTGGATTTTTGCCTTAGGTTTTACAGATGCTGTATACTGGCAAAATATTTTTAGTGTTATAATTTGGGCTGAAATTCAGTAGATGGTGCTTAAGAGTAGTAGCCAGCAGATAAGCTCCTAGCTCCTAGCCCTCTGCTCTTTTGTATTTTGACACATTCACAGTAGTGCTCTGCAGTAGAGGGGAGAGAGATGACCACTCCCCCTCAACTAGGTTCCCTCCTGGGCTTTGGAGGAGCCCCCACCAATCACTAGCTGTGTACCTGCCTTTCCTTTGTTAGGTGTTCTGAGCTGCAGGGCTGCCTTAGGCAGGGGCCACAGCTGGCAGTCAGGCTATACCCTTCTTTAACTGGCCCTGTGGAGGGAGGCACACCTACTCCCCTATCAGTTTGAGAACCTGGGCATCTCACCTCTTTCATTGTTCTGAGAGTGGGAGCTTTCCTCTTGCTTGGGGGCCGCACAAGCCATGAGTCCCACCTAGCTAGGAGCATCAGGGGTGAATGAAGTCACCTGATCCATTATCCAGGCATTTCCTCAGAGAACACAGAGCTGTGCCCATCCACAGATTTCAGGCAGAGGTGTGACCGCTGTGCAGAAGCCCCAGCCAGGGAGTCTTGCATGTCTAGGAGCAGCAGGGTTGAGTGGAGTAGTCTGGCCCATCATCCAGGTGCTTCCTGGGAGAACCTATAGCTGCACCTGCCCACAGAGTTAGGCAGAGGCAGATCTTCTATATTGGAAGCCCCAGCCAGCATGTCACACTTGCCTAGGAGCAGCAAGGGTGGGTGGAGTAACCTGACCTGCTGTTTGGGTGCTTCTTGGAGAAACATAAAACTGTGTCTCCTGGCAGAGTTCAGGCAGGTGTGAGACCACTGTGCTGGAAGCTGACACTGAGCCTTACCTGGTGAAGGGGAGTGGAGCAATCTGACTGCTCTCTGGCACTGTGACTGGGGCCTCTCTTGGGACTATGGCAGCTTGCACCAGGCTGCTCCAGGGCCCAAGGCCAGTGGGTGTCCCTATGAATTTTAGTGTTGCTTCTACAGAAACTCTAAGTGGCTCTCACTATCAGTCTAGAGGCCCTGGGGGAGTCATGGGTGTTCTTCCATTCCCAGGATTACATAAGTCCCTGTGGGTAGTGTGGATCCCCTGGGGGTTCTCATCCTTTCCCCTTACTGGGGAGCTTCACTTGCCTCTAGGCCAGTCCCAGGTGACTGGATGCTCAGCTTTGCTCTTCTCTGTTCTCTATGTTCTCTCACTCCCTTGATGGATCCCCATGTAGTTTCTTCAGTTTTTTTCACTTTCCATCTGTCTTCTATTTCCTATATTTTCTTTGATTTCCAGTGTATTTTCCTTTACTTGATTGAGCATAGTTAGTTATTGTAGCTGCTTTAAAGTGCTTGTCTAGGGCCAAGCACAGTGGCTTATGCCTATAATCCCAGCACTTCAGGAGGCAAAGGTGAGCAGATGACTTGAGGCGAGGAATCCTAGGTCAGCCTGGCCAACATGGCAAAACACTATCTCTACTAAAAATACAAAAATTAGCTGGGCATGGTGGAACGCACCTGTAATCACGGATACTTGGGAGGCTGAGGCACTAGAATCACTTGAACCCAGGAGGCAAAGGTTGCAGTGAGCCAAGATTGCACCACTGCACTCTTGCCTGAGTGACAAAGTGAGACTGTTCAAAAATAAAGTGCTTGTCTAGTAACTTCAATGCCAGATCATCTTGGAGTTGGCATCTGTTGTCTTTTTCATCTAAAGTGAATTGCATTTTCTGTTTTCTATAAGTAGAATGATTTTAGACAATCTGGGATGTTGTTAATATTATATTGTGCAGACTGAGTTTAGTGATATTCTTCTGATGAATGTTGATTTTTTTAATGGCAGTTAATGTGATTAGATTCAAACTGCAAGTTCTCTCTTGCTTCATGTGATTGACAGGGGATAGCTCAAATCAATTCACATTACTTTGAGTCCATTCTATGAGTACATGTTTTAGGGGTCAGCCTGAAGTTCATATACAATATTGAGGAATCTTTTTCTCCTTTCTGAATTCTCCCTCACTCTTCAGAATCTGGTTATATTTGGCCAGGCTACTTCCCCTGATTCTTCCATCCAGAAAGACAGCAGGATTTCTTATCAGAGTTTTAGGCATTCTTGCACTGCCACAGCTATATATGGCTGTGACTACTATTGGGTTAATGTGGAAAAAATGAAGAACTCATTCTGGTCACTTCGTCCAAGTTTAGACTTTCCTTTAAAATTTATCTCTCTTTGTTTAGTCTCCAGAGCCTTCTGGAAGTTATGTTTTGGTTTGGTTTGGTTTTTGTGTTCATTTGTTTGGGGTGGGTGGGGTGGGTGTTGTATTTTGTACATTGTATACAGCTGTTATTTGCAGGAGTCATTTTTTAAGTGCCTTTTCCTATATTTAGAAAGTAGAATCTCCTGGTTAAAAAATAATATATGCATTTAAAGCTTTAGTACATAAATTTAAATATGTAGTATTTTCATTTAATTTAGTTCTAAATAGTTTCTAATGGGTATTATAATTTCTTCTTCAACTCATGGGTTTGGGGACATTATATTATTTTTATAAATTATTAGATATTGAATTTGTAGTTATCTTTTGGTTTCTAAGTCAATTGCACTTTGCTCATAGAACATACTTTGTATAATGTCAAATCTTTGATATGTGTTTGTTTTATGACACGGCATATGGTTAATAGTTGTGAATAAATTTTTTGAGCTTAAGAAAAGGTTTATTCTGCAATCATTGGCAAGTATTCTGAGTGTATCCATTAAGTCAGGCTTACTAAACATGTTGTTTTTAAGTCTTCTAATATGATTGTGAATTTGTCTATCTCCTATAGTTCAGTCCATTTTTGTTGTGTATATGTGCTTGGGGTTATATTATTAAGTGCATATGAATTTATAATTCTTATATATTTCTGATAAATTGAACTTTTTATTACAAAGGGTATATCATGAACTATGACCACTTGGTTCAAAATTATTGCGGCTATACCAGATTTATTTCTGCTAATAGGTAAATGGTATTATATTTTTCTATCCTTATGACTTTTAACTTTTCTCTGTTCTTAGGTTTTAGATGTGTTTTTTATAAATAGCATATAGTTGAGGTTTTGCTTTTTTATCATTAGTATTCAAATCTGGCAAGTTTTTAACCATTTACAAATAATACAATGAAAGATACATTTGAGGTTAAATCTCTTGTTTTTGCTATGTGCTATTTGTCCTACTTGTATTTCTCTTTCTTTACCTTTTGTCTTCTTTTATCATTCCATTTTTCCCTCTATTGACTGAGAGGTTATCTACTTTTTTGTTGTTGTTGTTTCTTATTGGGGGAATTTTTTTTAATTAGTAGACTTTATTTTTTAGAGCAGTTTTAAATTTTTAGAAAAATTGGGCAGAAATAATAGTTTCCATGTATCTCCTTACCCTTCCCTCACTCCCCACCACTAATTTCTCTTATTATTAACATTTTGCATTAGTGTGGTACAACTGTTACAAATTGGTGAGCCAGTATAGATATATTATAACTAAAGTCCATAGATTACATTAGGGTTCTTTCTTTGTGTTGTACATTCTGTGGGTTTTGGCAAATATGTATAACATGGATCTACTGTGACAGTATTATATAGAATGTGGTCACTGCTCTAATAATCCTCATAATATTTTATAATGGTTCCCATAGAGGTTATAACATATATTCTTGATGTATCAAAGTACAAGTTATTTGCACCAGCTCAATTAAGGACTTCTGTATTTTAAATCTCTACATATTTTAGCCTCACAAAATATGATAATTCCAAGTAAACCAAAATTGCAAGGGGAAAAAAATTGTTTTTCATTCTCCCTAGGTGCAGGAAATGATGAAAAACAGAGACAAAATGTGAAATCTACAAAGAATGAGCCTCTCTTCAGGATTGTTTACAATCATGTGTCAATACTCTATTCTGTTTTCCATCTGAAAAAAAATGGTTTTGAATAGACATTGATGGTGACTGTACCTGAATATGATCTTAATTTGTAAGTACAAATCTATGGGATATCTATGTACAATTTATATAACAATTACAGATATCTCTGAATAATCACACAAAAACACATTATACTTATGCATACATTGGTATTTCGATACACATTCTCTGAAATCCTTGAATAATAAGTTCACAAATCACAACTAGCACTTTATATGTACTTCTTATAAAGCATACAAACCTGTTTCCAAGCTATTTACAAAATATCTAATCAGAAAGTGTGTGAAAAAGAATTTATAACAGCATTTTTTCTCTTAATGAAAGATTAATATTGTGATATTTCTTCTTTTATTTTTGCTGTTTCTTCTTTAACTTTGTTTGTTATACTCTGCCATTAGTGGATGTGATTCTAATCTTTTCCTATGGATAGCTCACTTCTGATTTTTAACCTACAGCAAAACTCAAGCATGTTGTACTGCTCTGTACACACCTGTGGGTGAGGCAGAATGTCACTTTCTCATTACCTTTATCCCCTAAAGAGTATCTACATCATGTGGAATGTATAACCAGTTCAACCGGTATTTTAATGGAAAAAGCCTTAACTTGGTCTGTCTGGTATGAGGGTGTCTGCCCAAAGATCGTAACTGAGATGATCATCTGATACTACTTTTGTGATATGAACTTTCCATTTAATTTCTGTTTGAATGTTACGGGAGACTTGATTTTTTATATTGTTCAGTTCATGCATTGGTATGATTATATGGTTGAATTACAATAAATTAAGCTTCTGTTTGAACAAATCACACACAAATTCTACTTTTTTATATCTTTCATTTCTTATAATTATGTAAAAATTACTTTATAATTTCAAAGTTTACTTGTATTTTTTTTTCAGTTGTCCACAAAGTGTGCACATGGTCAAACTCAATAAATTGTTCTCATTCAAACAGATAAGTAGCTCTGTTGACCGTGGGCTGGAAAAACTAGGTGAAGCTGATAAACTTGCATAAACCTATGGGAAAAGTTTGAGTTATACAACTAAGGTCATATCAATTAGATGGCTGAATAAAATCATCCAAAGATAAATGGACCAATAATATTATTAGTGATTAAAAACTCAAATGTTATCAACAACATATGAAATTAATGATTAAATTTAATTCACTTGTTTTCAATCCTAAGACCAGACAATTTTGACACGTTTCTCAAAGCAGAACACTTGAGACTCAACCACACCAGCCACTTTTTCCTGTTGGCTTTCTGGGATGCCTTTCACAACTGTCATCTTTGACCTTTCAGCATGAGGCAATGGATCAGAGGGATGGGCTCTGTATGGTACAGTGAACCTGTCTAAAGATGTTTGTCTAGGAAGAAAAGGGAGAAAATGAAGATCAAGCTTCATATGCCATGACTCAGGCTCTCTACTGAAAAAGCTATCTAATATGGAAGATCAATCAGCTAAAAGTGTATTCAGTTCTTAGTCCCTAAGTGGAAGGAAGTAGTCCCAGCCCAGGAGTAAACACTAAAGTATCTGGGTGGAACTAATTGTCAAGCAAAAGAGAAAGAGGAGTCTCAGAATTGGCCCTTTTGGAGTAAAACTGACAGAGGATATGGATGAGTATGTCAAATATAAAAGGGAAATAAATGTTTCAGTGTCAGAGTAACCAGAGATCAAAATACATGACCTCCCTTGAAGAAATCCTTAAAGAAGCTTATGAAAAATAGGTTATTTATATAGATATGAGGTACGAGTGTTTCAAGTGTTGTTAGAGATGTTTATAACAACACTTATAACAATAATGGGCATTGTTAGCCCTGATTATTTTAGTAATATTATCAACAGTAATATTGGATTTTACCTGAGCAATTCTGATTGCCTTCCCTCAAATCATTCCCCAGCTACCCTGATTTCCTCACAGTAATAGCAAAGCTACTAACGCAGTTTTCCTCAATCTTTCTCCTCCCTTCTTGTGTTTAAAGAATAAATATGATGCCATTGGTTATTAGAAAAATGTAAATCAAAACCACAATGAGATATTACCTTACACTAACTATAATCAAAAAGACAACAAATATCAGAGGATGTGGGGAAATTAGAACCCTTGTATGCTGCTAGTAGAATGTAAAATGGTGCAGCCACTTTGGAAAACAGTTTGGCAGTTCTTCAGAAAGTGAAACATTGTGTTATCACATGACAGTAATTCTACACCTAGGTTGATATGGTTTGACTGTGTCCCCACTCAAATCTCATCTCGAATTGTAGCTCCTATAATCCCAATGTGTCATGGGAGGGTCCGGGTGGGAGGTGATTGAATCATGGTGGTAGGTTTTCCCATGCCATTCTCATGATAGCAAATGAGTGTTCATGAGATCTGATGGTTTTATAAAGGCAGTTCCCCTGCACATGCTCTCTTGCCTGCTTCCATCTAAGACATGCCTTTGCTCCTCCTTCTCCTTCTGCCATCATTGTGAGACCTTCCCAGCCATGTGGAACTATGAGTTCATTAAATCTCTTTTTCTTTATAAATTACCCAGTCTCACATATTTCTTCATAGCAGTATGAAAATAGACTAATACAGAGGTATATATATGCCCAAGAGAATTGAAAACATATGTCCACAAAAAAATCTTGTTCATGAATGCTCATAGCAGCATTCATAACAAAAAAAAATAGAAATAACTGAAATATCCATCAACTGATGAATTTATTTTTAATGTAGTCTATACATACAATAGAATATTACTTAGCCTTAAAAAGGAAGGCAAACTTTTCAATTGCTACATCATAGATGAACCTGGAGGACATTATGCTAAATAAAATAAACCAGTCACAAAAAGAAAATACTCTATGATTCTACTTATATGAGGTACCTAAAGTAGTCAAATTTACAGAAACAGAAAGTAGAAAGCTGATAACCCAGGACTAGGAGGAGGGCAAAAGGGAGCATTTTAATGGATTTACTTTCAGTTTTGTAAGATGAAAACGTTGTGGAGATCTGTTGCACAGCAATGTGAATATACTTAACACTACTGAACTGTACACTTTAAAATGGTTATAATGGCAAATTTTACATTATGTATTTTTACCACAATCAAGAAATGTTTTAATTCAAAGTGAAAAAAAAATGTGATACATTTATACAGTGGATTATTATTTAGCCATAAAAAGGAATAAGGTACCGATACATAACTATGACTTGTATGAGCCTGGAAAATATTATGTCAAATAAAAGCAGTCAGACATAGAAAACCACTATGATTTCATTTCTATGAAATGTCCAAAATAAGAAAAATTCAAAGGGACATAAGTAGATTAGTGGTTGTCAGGGGTTACAGTGAGGGGGTAATGGGGAGTGACTGCTAATGCGCATGAGGTTTCTTTTGGGGGTGATGAAAACATTCTGGAATTACGTAGTGGTAATGATTGCATAACTCCAAATATTCTAAAAACTGCTTAATTGTACACTTCAAAAGGATAATTTTATGGTATATGAATTATATACAAATAAAGCTATTTTTAAAAAAGAAATATGGAGGTTAATATTTTAAGTTTCACCATATGACAGGGAAGAAGAAGAATAGTTGTGAAACTCAGAACCAACAAAAATAAAAGTATCTTAGCCTTCCAGGAGAATTATCCATTTCCCCTACTCTTTACAAATTCCCTTGTTTTATTCTTTGGTCTTTGGTCTCTTGCATATATACTTTATTTTTAAAATTAACCTCCTAGTATTTCATGCCTAGTAACTCATTCTCAGCTCTACTCATCCATTCTCTCCACCTATCTTCTTTTGCTCTTATGTATTTAACCTCTTTAATAACGCTATGCTAAACCACCTATTCTTGTGAATAAGTTATGAGTATGTAAGTGTAATTATATCTGTTAGTGTTTTGTGCTCATATATCCCTAGATATATGTGTGTGTATAGGGGTGTGGGCAAGTATGGTTTCAGGTGATTCTGTGCCTATGCTTCAATCTTCATGTCAATTTTTTGGTTGGAAACATTGTAAGGATAAAACTCAGAAAACCCTGTATTTTTATTTGTAAGGATAAAACTCAGAAAACGCTGTTTTTATAAGTGACAAATAATATGCTAATGTTGCTAGTGCGCCAGTGTGTGAAGGTGCCTTTCTTCTCCTTCACCTTCCTTAGGGTCTCAGGCTATTTTTTTTATAGAGTTGGCAGAATTTGTAACCATCTAATACCAGGTGGAGAGTAGTAGTGTGGCCTATTATGAACACCTAGGGGATTCCAATAGGCAGAATAAATAGTTTGCCTAATTGAGAATTTATTTTAAGAAAAAGAATTCTCCTCAAACTCCATTAAGATTACAGTAAAGATTTACAAAAGGAAGGAAATTTACTGTAATACTTAAAGCAGAAGGGAAAGAGACCAGAGATTTTTATGATTTCTGAAAACAGAAAGTAGATGAGATAGCAATGACAGGTAAACTAAAGCACAAGCCACTGCTTAGAACTCACAAGGGTAGCTAAGTGGAGGCAGAGCCTCAGAGGGCTCTAAACTCAGTATTGGCAGATACAGAGAAGTAGGCTATGAGTATCTAAAGGACTCTTCTTTTCTAATGGCTTTTACACTGTTTTAATAACCTACCACTAGAGCCACAGCTGGTCATCACCAGAACTCTTCTACCTATGAACAGTTCTAGACAGCTACACTCGTCTAGACAAGCTACACTTCCAGAAATTGCACTGAACCTCATTAATTTTATAGGGAAAAAATGTGTCCAGTTTTTATATTAAGAAAAAAAAAATGAGATGATTGTCCAACCGCACTTTGGTCAAATAAATTGTGGCACATCCATGCAATTTAATTCTATCCATACAATAAATGTTGCTATAATTGTTTTTTAATTATTTGGATGAGTACTATTGGATGTACCCCATATTATATAACAATATAACTCTACATACATAACAACATACTTACACATATGCACACAAAAACAGTCAAATGGGGAAAGAGACAAACTGAAAAAAATAAAAGAATATAAAAATATGAAATCTTGAGTTGGGATGCTTTTTCTAAACATAATACCAAAGGCAGAAATCATTAAGAAAAATAATTACATAAGTGACATGAAAAACAAAGAAGAAACTATGGAGGAGGGGCTTCAAGATGGCTAAGTAGGTACATCTGGTACTCACTTCTTCCACAAAAAAAGGAACCAAAATAGTGAGGGGATGATCACACTTTTTCCAGGTTGTCTAAGACAGTGGTCCCCAAACATTTTGACACCTGGGAAATGGTGCTATGGTTTGGCCATGTCCCCACCTAAATCTCATCTTGAACTGTAGTTTCTCATAATCCCCATGTGTCATGGGAGGGACCCAGTGGGAAGTAATTGAATCATGGGACTGGTTACTCCCATACTGTTCTTGTGATAGTGAGTGAGTTCTCATGAGATCTGCTGGTTTTATAAGGGGCTTTTCACCCTTTGCTCAGCACTTCTCCTTCCTGCCACCCTGTGAAGAAGGTGCCTTTCCTCCCCTTCACCTTCTGTCATGATTGTAAGTTTCCTGAGGCCTTCCAAGCCATGCAGAACTGTGAGTCAATTAAACCTCTTCTCTATAAATTACCCAGTCTTGTGTATTTCTTCAAAGCAGCATGAGAACAAACTAACGTAACTGGTTTCATGGAGGACAATATTCCATGGACTGGGGAAGGGAGATGGTTTTTAACTGAAACTGTTTTACTTCAGATCATCAGGCATTAATTAGAGTCTCATAAGGAACATGCAATTTAGATCTTTTGCATGCACAGTTCACAGTAGGTGTTGTGCTTCTAAGAGAATCTAATGCCACTGCGGATCTGACAGGGTCATAGCTCAGGCAGTAATCCTTACTCACTGCAGCTCACCTCCTGCTGTGTGGCCCAGTTCCTAACAGGCCACAGACAGGCACCAGTCAGCTGCCTGGGGGTTAGGGACCCCTGGTCTAAGAGAGAACACTGTAATCCAACAGAGAAGTGATAGAAAGCAAGGAAGGAGAGGGAAGTGAGGCAGCCTGCTCTACCAGGATCAGCTGGGAACCTGGAAAGACTCCTCAATGTGGGGAATGGATAACTGTGAGATTCCCCAGTGGTCCACATTTCCACTGTGGACTCCTTCTATCCTAGCCATGGGAGAAACTTTTGACCCTCACAGGCCCTGAAACCAACACAGAGAACTCCCTGGAAACCACAAATTGCTCCAGAGAAGGAACCTCATGCTGAACCCCACAAACCTCCACATTCTATGAAGTTATAAATGGTGCCATTTTGAGAACCCACCCTGCCCCCAACTTGACTGTATCCTGCTCTGGAACTCAACAGCCCTTCCTATTTCCACATCCCTGGAGCCCCCACTAAGATTATCCAACTGTAGCAGGTGCTACCAGGGCAGAGGCAGTAGCCATCAGCAGTGACCCCAACCATCAACAGAGGGGAAACTGTGTACGTTCATGCATCCCAAACACAAACTCCACTACCTGCAGCTGCTGCTACCACAAGTTACTGTCACTGGGGCTGAAGCCAAACAGAAGCACGTGCCCCTCCAGCTGCATGCTTACGGCTGCTCCCACCGAAAGCGATCATGCCTTCCTCAGTAGAAGGGCAGTAGCACAATTGCTGCTGCCTCCACTTGAGCATTCCACTGGCAGCCTGGTTATCTCCCCAACCAGAGCTACTACCAGGGAGCCTGAGGACAGATACACTTAGCCTGGGTCTACTTTCCAATACCCATTGCCCAACCATGCCATCTGGGGCCTAGGGATCAATCAGCCCAGTTTACCATGACTGGCACCTGAGCACTCCTCCCAGGAACCTGAGGTCAGGACCAGCCAGCCTGCTGCTACCACCACAGCTGACACAGACCTTTATGCACCACCTACAGGCCTGTATATAGGCCCATCCAATCGACTGCAATAACCACCAACACCAACACAGACCACTTGGGACCCAGAGGATTGTCCCATCACTATTACTGCCATCGCCATGCCATAGCCACTTCCCAGGGATCAGAGAATCTGCCCACCTGCCCAGGCCATTTCTGCCACTCCTAAAGCTGTCCGGAAACCCAAAAATCAGCCTGCCTGACCCGCTAACACCAGTGCCAGTGTATACTGCCCTGAGGCTCCAAAATAGTCATTCTTCACCTACTGCTGCCATGACTGGGACTCAAAGACTGGCACACCTGGTGTACTAGACCCCAAAGAAATCATACAGAGGCCATAGTACTGCACACAACCAGAATCAAAGCCAAAGTGTCATATTCAATCAATACCATAGATACATCTTCAGGAATAAGTCCTCCCCTATGAAAGCAAATTTTAAAAATTGAAAGAAGTGATATTATATCCAATGCATAGATATCAAGGTAATGATGTACGATGAAAAAGTAAGGAAATATAACTACAAAGGTACATAATAATTCTCTAACAACAGATTCCAATTAGAAAGAAATTTACAAAATCCCAAAATTATTTAAAATATTAATATTAAAGAAGCTCAGTGAGATACAAGAGAAAAATGAAAAATAATACAAAGAAATCAGAAAGACAATTCAGGATATTAACAAGAAATATATTTAAGAGTATCATAAAAACCAAATAGAAATTCTGGAAGTGAAAAATTTCTTTAATGAAATACAAAATGTATTAGAAAGTGTCAACAATACACTAGATCAAGCAGAAAAGAAAAATCTCAGAATTTGAAGACAGGTCTTTTGTAATGACTCAGTCAGAAAAAAATAAAGAAAACAGAATAAAAAATGAGCAAAGCCCATGTAACACATGGGACAACATAAATTGACCAAATATACTAGTTTTTGGCATTCTGGAAGGCAAAGGGAAAACTAGAGGGGTAAAAAGCTAATTTAAGATAATAGTAGATAAAAATTTTCCAAATGTAGTAGGATATTTAGACAACCAGATACAGGAAACCCAGGGACCCATTGTATTGAATTGATAAAATTCAGTAAAGTCTTTTCCATGGGACATAGTAGTCAAACTGTCAAAAAAAAAAAAAAATACACAGAATTCTAAAAATAGCAAGAGAAAAGGTGTCTAGTCACTTATAAAGGAGTCCCCATCAGATCAACAGTGGATTTCTCAGTAGAAACCTTGCGCCTGCCAGGAGAGAATAGAGATGATATATATTCAAGATGCTAAAAGAAAAAAAAAAAACTGCCAGCCAAGGATACTATACCTAGCAAAGTTCTCCTTTGTCAATGATGGAGAAATAGTCTTTTCCAGACAAAGATAAGGTGAGGGATTTATTATCACTAGACTGGCACTGTAAGAAATGCTTAAGAAAGTCCTACACCTAGAAGTGAAAGGACAATATCTACCATCATGAAAAGAAAGGAAAATATAAAACCCACAGATAGGGAAAACACATAAACATGGAAAAGCTAAATTATACCACTACAGAAAACCACAAAAACAAAATAATAAAAAATGAGAACTAAGAATACGCAGAACAACCAGAAATCAATTAATGAAATGACAGGAATAAGCCTTCACATATCAATAATAAGCTTGAATGTAAATGGATTAAACTTTCCACCTAAAAGATACAGACAGGCTGAATAAAAAAGCATGGCTCAACTATATGCTGCCTATAAGAAACTCATCTCACCTATAAAGACACATATAGCCTGAAAGTAAAAGGATGGAAAAAGATATTTCATACAAAGAAGAACAAAAAATGAGCAGGAGTAACTAAATTTAAGTCAAAAACAACAAAAAGAGATATAGATATTCATTATGTAATGACAAAGGGATCAACTCAGTAAGAGAATATAACAATACTAACCCTATATGCAATCAACACCAGAGCATTCAGATATATACAGCAAATATTATTAGATTGAAGGGAGAGATAGACTTTAATACAATAATATTTGGAGACTTCAACACTCCACTCTCAACATGAGACAAATCATCTAGACAGAAAATCAACAAATGTCAAAACCTTGTTAATATCAAAACGTTGAAGGCTAAGATCTACTATCTGACAGCACAATAGGGTGACTGTAGTCAATAATAAGTTAATTGTACATTCTCAAATAACTTAAAGAATTATTTGGGGCTGGGCATGGTGGCTCACGCCTGTAATCCCAGCACTTTGGGAGGCCGAGGCAGGAGGATCATCTGAGGTTGGGAGTTCAAAACCAGCCTGACCAACATAGAGAATCCCTGACTCTGCTAAAAATACAAAAAATTAGTCATGCATGATGGCACATGGTAATTCCAGCTACTTGGGATGCTGAGGTAGGAGAATCGCTTGAACCCAGGAAGCAGAGGTTGTGGTGAGCCAAATCGCACCACTGCACTCCAGCCTAGGAAACAAAAGTGAGATTCCATCTCAGAAAAAAAAAAAAGAGTGTAATTAGATTGTTTGTAACTCAAAGGATAAATGCTTGAGGGGATGAATATCCCATTCCCCATGATGTGCTTCTTTCACATTGCATGCCTATACCAAAACATCCCATGTACTCCAAAATATATGCACCTACTATGTAGCCACAAAAAGGAAATGTATAAATAGTCAAAGAAATAAAAATTAAAACAAAAATTAGATACTGGTTAAATATATTTTGTAAACATTGTTTTTTCAATATAGTGTCTAACATACCTAAAAGTATAGAGAAATGGGCACTTACTTCCACTATTGAGGGGAGCACACACTTAGATTTTACAACCCTCTGAAATACAATTTGACGGCATAAATGAAACTTTAAAATGAGCATGCCCTTTAATCAGAAAGTCTAATTCTAAGAATTTGTTCTAAGGAAATAATGAATGTCTTTAAATTTATGTACAGAAATATTGTTGACAGCATTATTTGTAATATTGAAAAATTTAAAGTAACCTGAATTTTCCACCCAGGGATTCAGTTAAACACATAATAGCATATTCATATGGTGGGATGTAAAACATCCTTTAAAATCATTTTGTAAAACATCACAGAGAAAAATGTCCACACCATATTTTGAGTAAGAATAACTGTTTTAGAAAACTGTAAATGAGCAGGATAATTACATGGGGGGAAATGCAAAGAAGATGGGAAGTGCTCTGAGGGGTTTTTGTGTATGTTATTTGTGCTAGAATGGTATCTACACATAGTAGTCCCTTGAATAGTTCCTAAATTGATGAGTCTACACTAAAATATTCACTGTATTTATCACTGAGTAGGGAAGTATAGATTATTTTTGTTTTCTAAAATAGATATACACTCATCAGAATAATATGATGAATGTTGTTTTAAAAGCAGAGAATAATTTAAGGCAATACTTTAATAAATGCAGATACCTTCATATAACTGGCACTTTGGTCACACACTTTTGGCTCTTCTCAAGCATAACTTAATGTAATATTTTTTTTCCAGGACTGAGGAGAACTAATTCACCCTTAACCTCCCAAATCAGAAATTTTTGTATTCATTAGAAACGATGCTAATTTGGGTTAACCAGCAAGGGCAGAGAAAGAAAGACAATGAATGAACAACACCAGACTTTGATTTTGTTTATGAAGGAAATAAAACAAGGTGATGTGAGAGAAAGAAATTGGAGTGGAGAGGGCAGGGTTACTTTAGGTAGGGAAATCTGAAAAGCCTTCTCAGAGGAAGCGAGAGCTGAGCTGCACCTGAAGAGTAACAAGGAGTCAGCCCAGGAACAGCCAGGAGAAATGGATTTCCATTAAATGGAACAGCAAATGCAGAAGCCATGTGGTTGGAGCATACATGGAGTGAAAGCAGTACTTAATGAATTTGGAAAGTAATACACGGGTAACTTGTAAGCTCTAATAAGAAGTTTGGCCCTTATGCTGAGTGCAAAAGCTGAACTGAACTGTTTTAAGTAGAGGAACAACAAAATCTGATTTATGCTCTTAAAAATTCTCAGAACCACAACAAATTCAGTATTCCTTAAAAACTGGTGGCCAAGGGGAAAAAAAGAAGGTTCCAGGGTAAAAGCAGAGAAATACCACTGTGTTTACAAGACAAAAGCCTGCAATTTTCACTATAACCCTTAAATCCAGACAGAGTTGTTTATCTTCTTGAACTAACCAGGAAGTAGTGAAAATGAGTGAAGGTATTGGGGACTAACTCCTTCTGACAGCAATGCAGTTTCAGAGCTAGACTCAGAATTAAGAGCTGGGCCCAAGCCCTAGAACCTTCTAACATAACTGCTCAGGCCTAGGGAGAGACAACAGTGGGGAATGAGAAGAAACAGCCAGAGATATAGGACAGGCACAAAGAGAATATGATCTTGTGGAAAGCAGAAGAGGGAAGCGTTATAAGAAGGATAGAGTAATCCACTGTATTTATTGCTTCTGGGTGAGAATAAATAAAAACAAAGACAAAGTGTACACTGAATTTGGCAAAGTAGAGGTTGTTTGTGACTTGACAAACAATTTCAATGGAGTAGTGAGAATGGAGGCAAGATTGAATTTGGTTGAATTTTAAAGTGTAGATAGATAAAACAAACCAGTTGCTTAGGAAAAATGTAATTCTTCCAGACACTGAGACCAGCAATGTTTGCCCCTGGGACCTTTTAGACCCAAAATATAAGGTTGTATACAACATCTTCACCAATATCTCTACAATAAACACAATGTTGTATAGAGTAGCCCCTTTATATTGGACATCAGAGATATCACTGAGGGATTTCTTCACTGGGTGAAAATTTGGGCTAAATGATTTTTTATTGGTATATAGGTATTACATGCAATAATTCCATATAATAACCATATATGCTTATTGAAATGAACTAAAATCCTTTCCAAATGCAAGAGTCTACTAATGCTGGGATGTCCCTTTCTTGGAAAAGGTCCAGACATACTTTAAGAAGTCATCTTGTGGTGGCCATAATCTAAACATATTAACTGAGTTAAGTATCATCTCCAGGAGCTGAAGGAAATATGGGAATGTCAATTATTTTTGAGTGAAAAAAAAAAATAGCTGTGTAAGAGAGAAGACCCATTAAAGGTCAAAAGCCAAAATATATACACACTTTAGGAAAGTTGTCAAGGAAACCCCACCAAAAATTTGTCAAGACCAACTGGAGAAAAAGTCATTTTTAGAGGCCCTAAAGAATTGTGTGGACCTGAACACTTCGGGCACATCGTTTGCAGGTTTGACTCAACTTTTTTTTATTATTAACTTTTTTTTATTATTATACTTTAAGTTCTGGGGTACATGTGCAGAACACGTAGGTTTGTTACATAGGTGTTTTTAATACAGAAGCTGAGACATGATCAGTAACCTGCTTTCCTCCACAGGGAGCCTGAGTGTTCAGGCAGACTTATTCTCCAGCCAATACTGCAGAAGATGGCTTCTCACATATCCCAGGAAAAATATTCTACTCTCTATTAACCTCATTGAGCAGTTAATAGAAAAAAATCATATTTGCGATTTTAATTTTTAATACCATTTTAAAAGTTATACAGATCATGTAACTGTACTCAAACAGTAAGCGTGCAGGCTGTGAGGACAGGCTGATTGCAGTCCTTACCTCTAAACGGCTATGTAACAGTGGGCAGTTAGCATCCTTAGGCTTCAGTTCTCTCATCTGTAAAATGGGAGAATAATAGTATATTCCTTAAAGGGATATTGTGAAGAGTAAATTTGGCAGTACCTGGGACTTTTAGTATGTATTTAAAATATTCTAGACAACATCATGTTTTGAGAAGTATTTTTCCTGAAATTGGTCACTAGAGAAAGCAAAAGGCATTAAATAACCCACTTTCCGAACTTCCAGTAGGGAGGCAGCCTCTTTCCCACCCAGTTTGCACTACGACTCCCTCCCCTGCCATAGGAAAGTCCATTTGAAGTAAGGGATCTGTTAGGGAATGAAGAGAAGACGAACATTGCAGTGGTTCCTTGTCCCAAAGATGATAGAGGAAATCCTCGTGAGGATTGAAAAGTTTGAGTGTGTCTATAGGACCAAATCTTTTAGACCAGTTAAATATCACGAGTCGCGACCCACATTGAAGGGCAGATCATGGAGGAGCCTGGTGTCAGAGCTACTCTGACAGGCCATCTTTCTCCAGAGTTTCCGAGAAGGGCTGCTTAAGACTGTCCCACCTATATTGCAGCTCAACTTCTTTCTCTGCCCAGTCCTGTTTCTTCCTTCTCCCTGCCATGGGTGTTAATCTCAGGGCACTCCCTCACAAATACATTTCACATTAAATTTCGCCTCAGAGTCTGCTCCTGAACAACTTAACCTGTAACAAAGATGATGCTGATCCTTGAGGAACTCCCAAGTCTATTGATTAAAGCACTCAGTAAATTCTAACATTACTGCCGTTACCTATTCCTAACCCAGGTTAAATAAGCTATGGTGCATGTATACCATGATAGGTTATGCAGCCATTAAAATTATGCTCTGGGTGCAATGTATGACACATGATGGCTCCAGAAGGCAGAGAAAAAGGGAAAAGAAGGGAAGGGAAGAGAAAGGAAAGGGAGGAAAGAAGAGGGGAGGGAGGAATTGGACATCAGATAATTACTTGAGCCCTCTCTCTTTGCCTGAATTTTTCCCAATCAGTTCCTTTCCACATCTCTTGCTCCTAATCAGTCTTTGGGTCACCTACAGTATGAGCATTACTTGGACAATTACTATCTTTATGAATTTGGCATATGCAAGTTATAGAAGGTAAAACGGGACATGTCCCTACCCAGGTAAGCACATATCAGCATTGCTGTGAGTGGTCAGGACTAACAAGCCTTCAACACACAAAAGCAGAAGGATCAAATTACGCTAATAAAAACAAATCAAATCAAATCAAAACCAAAGCCTTGAGTTTGTATTCCAATAAAGTCCAGAACTAGGAGGGATCCAGGAAAGTGATGAGTGAGGCTGTGAAAATGCTTCCATCTGTCAGTCACACATTCCAGAGCAGCAGAAATCTGACAGCCTTCAGTTTCTCCCCCGCCTCCGCGAGGCAGGGCAGGCAGCGGCAAGCTCAGCCCACGTTAGGCGCCTCCTGCCAATCACAGACCACCATTCCTTGGTCCTGGAGGTTCAAAGAATTGCAAGGGGGCAGAAAAGCACCTGGGGCTGGTGCAGACTGCGAAGTGGGTCGCACCTTGTGCACAGAAAGAGGAGGCGCTGTGAGTAACCTGCTTTCCCTCTGCAGGGAAGCCCCTGGGCTTGAGGGTTGAGTTGCCCTCCTGGGAGGGAAGCTAGCCGTCTGGGAGGGAAAGGGGAAGGAGTTAGATTCTCGATTCATAGAGTCTGTCATTTTTTTTCTTTGTAATTTAGGGCATTGTAACTGTCCTGTTCTCTTTTACTTTGAACATTCAAATTGCTTTCTTAAAACCTTTGATAGAAGTCTTGTTCTCATTAAACTTCTGGAGATAGTATGCAGCCATCCTGCTTTCAACCTCAGATGTTCTCACAGAAAGACCAAGAAGAAAATCCAAGCACCCTGAGAAACCCTGTATCTCCTGATTAAATCGCACATAGACAGACACCTTTGTAGACCCCCGATTTTCTTGTGGAGTCAGGAAAGCGATAGAAAATTTAACGAAATAGCTCGTGTTCTTTCTTAATAATCTGTTCATACTAGCAGAGAGAAAGTTTCCTGTTCTTATTGTCAGAAATCATTTGGTCCTGCCAACTGGTAATGAAATGTGTGAGGCAATTTACTCACGGTATTCTCTGCAAACACTTCTGCTTAATAAATGTGTCAGTTGAAGTAAGTCAACAAAGTAGCTTTATCTACACAATGTAATTTTTACATAATTTGTTTTTACTCTTTACCAATTCTTTGCTCCACCAGGATCTGCAGGACATAAAGATAATTTTTGTTCTAATGACATTTTCATACAAAATACAAACAAGTTTCAAATAATGCTAGTATTATGTTTGCATTTGTTTATAAACCTAAAACCCCACTTCTAACTAGTTTTAAAGACTTTTAAGACATTTAAGAATGTGTATCCAGTCTCAGTGGCACATGCCTGTAGTCCCAGCTATTTGGGAAGCTGAGGCCACAGGATCAGGAGTTCTAATCCAGGCTGGGCAACATGGTGAGATCCTGTCTCTAAAAAATAAAATAAATTTTTAAAGAAGTTTTGTTTACTCGAATGTCTTCTTCTAATGAAGGACAATGTTTCTCGACCATTTCTTCCCTGACTTGCTAAGCACAACAGGAAAGAACTCACTTAGGTTCTACAGACATAGTATATGTAACTATATATACATATAGTATATGCACCCACAGGGCGGGGTGCACAGGGGCTATTCCTTTTCATGGAAAATATTTTGAGGTGAGTTGCGTACTTTCAGTCTGAGGCATTCCATCTCTAACACAGGCAAATACTCAAAGTATTTTGAGTATAAATAAAATTTAGGTTGCATAGTTTTCAGACCTTATGAAGAACTGGGTTTTCTTTTAATTAACCGTCTCAGTGAGGAGAAAAATTTCTTACTTTGCTTTCTGATCCAAAAGATTGTTTTGCTTTCTGCTATAAAATGGTCTTTAAAACCAACTCACCTATTTTTTTAACTGCTGGGAAGAATCATAGACTTTTAGGTTCAAAAGTGACCTTAGACATCATTTAATCAAGGGAAAAAAAATCTCAGAACTTCTTTTTGACTTCTGCTTACATTCTTAACCAGAGTAAACCCCAGTCAGCCCTGAAATATGCTCTGGAATTTGGGTCTTATAGCCACGCTCACAAACTTGACGGGCCACCATTCGCCAACTGGGACAGAGGCCACATTGGTGAGGGGGCACCGTCATACTCCCCCAGGATTCTCCATGGTACTTCTGCCCTGGAGCTGGGCATCCCTCTGGCATTGCCCACACCTGAGGCCCTCACGCAACTGAGTGCTTCTGAGCCGTTGCTTACAGCTAGTCCCTGATTTCCAATGGGTGGACGACTCCCATCATACTGGGAGCACCAGAAATCAAGAGCAGTGCTGTGCAGTAGAACTCTCTGTGATGAGGGAAATGTTCTAGACAATAGACACGGACCACATGTATACAGGGAGTGCTTGAGATGTGGTTGGAGCAACTGAGGAACTAATTTTTACTTTCATTGAATTGAATTCATTTGACTTTAAATAACTCCATGCAGCTGCTAAGTACTGTATTAGTCAACACAAGTTTGGAGCTTTAAAGCAAGAAAGTCTTATGGGCACTGTAAGCCATGGGTGATGGACCTGGGAGAAAGCTCCCCTTTTTGTTATTTCCAGGGACTCATCCTACCTTAAGCTGAAGCAGACCAGCAATTGTTGTGACCTACAGTCTCCACACCCATCTTTACTCTGAGTCAAGCAAGTGTCTGTTCTTGTCCTGGGTTTCAGGGTCAGGGCTAAGGCAGTAGCATATTGTGTTTCTTCATTCCTTCCTCTCCTATTTTTCCTTTTTTTTTTTTTTTCCTTTGTTAATCTAAATTTCTCTAGCATGAACTAGCGTTTGAGGTGTGGTTTGTGTGTTCTCTGTTGCAACAAACTTGGGTGAGGAAAAGAGGCAATGAACTTGAAAAAATAATCTCATGCTTACTGGGTGAGTCTCACTTCTTTTTCTTCTGCTTTGCAAATTGTTTTGTTTAGTGAGCAATTGTTTTTAGACCTATTCAATGTGTCTGGAAACATCAACTCTATGGATATGATTACTTTTTATAAGAAAACAAACTGAATGAAAACGCAAGAAAGGAAAAACAGGAAATAGAATTCTAGCCTTCAAAAAATCTGCACTCTTTAAAGCAAGGGAACTCCCAGGGTGTTGAGCAATTTGAGCAAATCATCATTGTACTAGGCCACAGGGCAGTTTTCCCACAGGGCGGGAGCACAGGGGCTATTCCTTTTCGTGGAAAATATTTTGAGGTGAGTTGCGTACTTTCAGTCTGGGGCGTTCCATCTCTAACGCAGGCAGTTGCTGCCCTGCCCTCTGCCTTCCACCATTTTCCACTTGTAAAATTTATCTCATCCCATTTGTTTCCTTTCCACCCCTGCCAGACAAGAAATCCAATATATGTGAGGGAGGCATTGCTTTAGAATAACATGGGAACGGTTCAGACAGCTTCTGCATACTGTGGGCTAAAAGAGAAGACAGGAAGGAAGATACATCACATCATCAGAAGTCACCTAGCCACAGAGACAGACTCCAACCCCCAAATCATAAGTTAGGAGGTTTGTCATTTTAGGCTCTACCCTCTCCTTGCATCTCTTTCCTTCTCATGGTGTCTTCCCTTGCCCTTTGAAAGTTCAGTAAGAGAAGGAAGCTGATAAATGAGCCATGGACATGGATGGCTCATAAGACTTGATGTGCCTCTTTTATATGAGCTTGCATTTTAATCAGGAACAAAGGAGTGATTCTCAAATTGTAGCATTCAGAAGTTAGGGTGAATAGTGAGGAGCTGTTGAATGAAGGGAGAGGACAGAAGGCTCTTTCCTTGCCAGCTTCACTTATGTGGCTCCCTTTCTGGCTTACCTTGTAGTAAGCCTCATGGGTAGGCTCATGGGTGAGAGGTCAAGAGTTTCTCTTAATTTAAAGAGACATAAATGTCAGTGCATCTCCCTACCTTGAAAAGAATAATGATTAGTCACAAACCCAATACAAGGCTGGGTTAAGAGTTAGGAAACCTGGACTTGAATCTTAACTCTTTTAATAACACATCACGATCATGAACAAGTCACTTCCTCTCTGTGAGCCTTAAATTCCTCACCTGTACAAAGCCTCCCAAGTTTGCACCCAGAACTGATATATCATGCCATGAACAGGCACCTGGCCAATAACTGTCCTAGGATAAATTATGCTTTAATTTCTCCCAAATTACATGATTTTTAAGACAAAAACTACTAAAAGTGTAGTCATTGTCTTCTAGTTGTGACACCCATCAATTAATTTAAAAGTTTATAATTTTGTTTTTTAATGCAATTCTTTGTCAAATTGGCTTTCAATGCACAGCAATCCATTTATTGTGGGTTCAGAATATCTTATTAAACAAACTTGAGTGAAGGAAAGAGGTAACAACATACCAGACTATATTGCTGTGGCAGAGGCTAGTAGGGAAGAAAAGCCATACACACATATCCACCGTGGTTTGAGCTTCCCTAAAAAGCTATTTGCTAAAGGCAGAGAGAGAGAGAGATAGGGGAGGAAGGATAATTCTGAGTAAGGGAAGTTGAGGAGAGAAGAGGTTTTTCAATTGGGCTTTGGAAGATGGTAAAGAGTTCAATAGGCAGAATGGGAGAAGGGACTCCAAAGACAGGGAGACTCTAAGCACAGCATGGTGGCATGACCAGGACACCAAGGGGAGTAGTGGAAAATGGGAGGCAAGCCGTTTGGAACCTGGACGGGTACTGCCTTGAATACAAGCTGAGAAGTTTGTACTTTATCTCTTAGGTGGTCCAACCACTCTTCCACTGGCTGAAAGGAGAATAAGATAGTTGGGTCTGGCCAAATACTACGGACTGGTCTGTCAGAATGGAACAGAAGCAAATCTGGATTCAAAGAAATTGGTCAGCAACAGAGAAAGGGTAGACAAGTGATGCACCTGGCAATAGTAAGCAAAGAGCTGGTGGCTGGGCTTGTGAGTACAGCGGGAACTACCTAGGGCTTTCCTTTAAATTGAGGCTACAGGGAACCTTTGAAGGGTTTTAAGCAGTGGGGGAGATATAAATTCAGAGCTGTGTTTTAGGACAGTGGATCTCAAGATGGGCTAAGTGGCTGGCACTTGGAAGCCATGTTTATCTTTGTGGAATACCAGAAAAAATGTGGTCTACTAAATTTAAAATAAGTAAGTAGATCATTCTGGCCTAAATTCATACCAAAAACTAGATTCTAGCATAGACAGGTGGCAGTAGCATCCATGATTTAAGAAAAATGTATAAGAGGAAAATATTTAAAATGACAAATTTTGATAGTAATTTTTCCTCAAGTTAGGAACTGACTGGAATAGTTTAATGCTGGCATCAAAACACATTGTCCCAGTAAATGGAACATCTGATCTGTGCTTTGGAGGATCATTTGAGAACCTCTGCTTTAGAAAGTTCACCATGGAAGCACTGTGTGGAATAGAAACAGAAAATGTTTAATTCATCTGATCCAGAAGTTAGGGGCTGGCAGTTGGAATTGGTAAAATGGTATCAGGAGACACCAGAAAATGATCATAGGTTCTTCTATCAAAAATATACATCGATCCCAATTGGATGGTGTGTTACTCGGGGTTCTCACAGAAATAGACCCAAAAGGAGATACATAAAGAGACAAAGAAGCTAGGTATGGTGGTTCACATTTATAATCCCAACACTTGGGAAGGCCAAGACTTGAGGACAGGGATTCAAGACCAGTCTGGGCAACACGATGAAACCCCTTCTCTACAAAAAATTAAAAACTAGCCAGATATTGTGACATGCACCTATGGTCCTAGCTACTTGGGAGGCTGAAGCAGGAGGATCACTTGAGCCTAGAAAGTCAAGGCTACAGAGAGCTATGATTGTACCACTGTACTACCTGGGTGACAGACCAGTACCCTGTTGAGAGAGAGAGAGAGAGAGAGAAAGAAAAAGAGAGAGAGAGAGAGAGAGATCAATCGTAAGGAATTAGCCTATGTGATTGTCGGGGCTGACAAGTTCAAAATCTATACAGCAGGTAGGCAACCTAAAATTTGGGGAAGAGTTGATGTTACAGTCTTAAATCTAAAATCTGCATACTGAAAACCCAGACAGAGTTTCTATGTTACAGTCATCTTAGGGCAGAAATGCTGCCTCTTCAGGAAGCATCATCTCTCTTAAGCTTTTCAGCTGATACAAAGAAGCCAGCCATGTTATGGAGGGTAATCTGCTTTGCTCAAAGTCTACTGATTTAAATATTAATCACATCTAAAGAATATCTTCACAGCAATATCTAGACTGATATCTGACCAAACAACTGAACACCTCTCCCAGCTAAGTTGACACACCAAATTAACCAGCACAAGGTGATCATTACAATATTTCTTTATCAGGCAGGCAGAGACAAAACTCAAGAAGTTATTAACACAGGCAAAAGTACTACCAGGCCCTGGAGAACACCACAGTTTATATTCTGTGTGTAGAGGAGTCACCATTTGTCCTTCCCTTTTGTTCTTTCTCTGTGCCTGTCCCTTCTGGAAAGGTCAATAAATTTATAATGTCTTTTTTAAAAATATCCATTAGCATGGAACTTTGTGAAAGCTTTTCTTTTTTAACCTAAAAAAGTGCATTAGTCTATCCCTATGCACAGGCATTTATTAGTCTTCAAAGAACCTGTATCAGCCAGGTCTGATCTTTTTCTTTTGTAGAAATTATATCACCTTTCCTCTAAGTATACCAGGAATGCAGCTTTTCCTAAAGATCCATCCAGCTAATGTATTATGAAAGTAAACTCACTTATCTCAATTTTCCAGGACTTTTCTGGAAGTCTTACATTGAATGGGGGGCGGGGGCGAGTCTTTGACACAGACTTTGTAACCTCAGTTGTGACCAGAGTTCTTCAACTTCACTCTTGAGTGTCCTCTTACTTCTTGGGTAACTGCCATTTGAACTCAGTAATTTGCCTATTTCTTTCTTTTCCCTTAGTTCTAGAATAGTAGTTACCAGTCACTCTGGGGTTAGCTATGTGTTTAAGAGGTTTAGAGCTGGTAAGAAGATGCTCTGTGAGACCAGGATTCCTACTCTTGTTTCAGCCAGAGAAGTACCATTCTGATCTGATTTCATATACTAGAGTTCCCTATTAAAATCCTATTTCCCTATTTCCTTTGAAAATGTTGTTCTGTACCAAAATAAAACAAAACACTGGTTTTAGGTACCTTCACCAACCACTGGGCTATTAGCTCTAGTCTGTCTGCTTTATAAGACAAAACTAAACAAAATTAATTGGGTAACTAATATTGTATTAAAACTTCACATATATTCTCATTTAATTTTCATAGTAACCCTTGAAGTTAGGTATTCCCTATACTCATTTGAAGATAAAGCTCAACAAGATTAAGTAACTTCCTGGGGTCACAAAACTAGTAAGTGGTAGAGCTAAGATTCAAACCCAGGTCTATCCAAAGCCCATATTCATTCCACTTCACCATATTCTCTAACCTGCTCTTCAACAAAGCTCTAGGCAAATCGTTAATTTGCACACTTATTTATTCAAATAAACATTTATTTCTTTACTTTGTCCTTTTATTTAGCAAAATAATTGAGTGCACCTACTATGCCACAAGGTACTATGCCACTCTGGACCTAGAAAGACAAATAAAACAGGGTCCCAAATGCCTTCTCCTATCTTAGAGACTCGCAGTAAAGTGCAGGATGCCCTTCACAGGTTGGTAATGGGAGGAAATCATGCAAAAGCGCAGCAGAGCAGAATCCTCTCTGTGTGTCTGTGTCGGGGAGAAAGTGGTCCCAGCACAACGACAACCTCAGGAGCCATCTCTGAATCACCTCACAGTCTGGGGCAGAGGCCTCAGAGCTGGCAAAGCCAGAGGGATGAGGCCCGAAGGCGAGTGTTAACTGTTCAAGAATGCTAATGGCATGCAAGGCGGGCCCCTCCCATGTGGATGTGCAGCTTGGTACCTGACTCTGGCCGCACCCAAGCACAACTAGGAAATGTTTTTCCTTTTCTCTCATGAATTCTTCTATGGAAAATATAAGTAAGTACAAATGGGTATCTTTGTGTAAGGCCTCCAGGTCCCTCCAGCAGAGCAGCCCTTATGCAGTGAACAGAGGGAAGGAAGAACAAGGCTGCTTCTCCTCAATCTAAGCCCTTGGCTGTTAAAACCTCCCTTCTATGCCCCTGGGGTCACTGATGCATAAAACAAAATCATAACCCAATACCTTGCCCTTCCTAAATATCCTCTGATTATAACTGATAGTTTCTTATATATGAAAACAATCTTAGTGCTTACCTATTACTTTGGCATCTTTTATCTCATTTAGTGATCACAGCAACCCTATCAAACAAGTTGTAGTTCACTTATTTGATAAATGAGGAAGTAGACACTAAGGAGAACACTGTCCAGCTTTACACAGTAATGACAATGACAGCACGAGGCTGAGACCTGAACCCTGGCATTCTGATGCCAAGTCCCATGTGGTCACCATTATACTACAGACATTAGACTATGCCGTGAGCCACTGGAAGCCTGCACTTGGCTCCCTCTTGACATTTGTGGCCATTTGGGGGATGCAGCAAATGTTTTAGGCCCTCTAGACACCAACCTTATCTAAAATACAAGTGGCCAAGTAGAAGCTATGAAATGCTAACCTCTCATTGACTTGCACATTGCACCTTTTACTTCTAAGAATTCTGGTCTTAGAGGGGGATGGGAGAGCTGCAGATTTTTTATACATCTAAACAGGTTTTCTGGAAAAGCATGTGGGTGCAGCACTGGGTTTGGGGGAAATATGCAAATACGAGTGTCCTGTCAAGGGGCTAAAGAGACAAGAAGCTGGAGATGTGAGTGAAGGTCTAGTGTTTCTGACCTTTGCAGAGTCTCCCGAGCAGAGAAATGTACCTGTTCTCTCTGCTTCTGGTGTTTCTATTTCTACTGAAAGCATTTGCTATGTACCATGACTTTATAAACTGTAGAGTGTTTAGTAAACAATCTGGGGCCAGGCAGACTTGTGTTTCAATCTCAGCTTCTGCACTTTTAGCAATATGGCCTTGGGCAAATTAATCTCTCCAAGCTTCCCTTTTTTTTTTTTTTTTTTTTTTTGAGACAGAGTTTTTGCTGTCACCCAGGCTGGAGTACAGTGGCCCAATCACAGCTCACTGCAACCTCTGCCTTTTAGGTTAAAACGATTCTCCTACTTTAGCCTCCCAAGAAGCTGGGATTACAGGTGCCTGCCACCATGCCTGGCTAATTTTCATATTTTTAGTAGAGACAGGGTTTCACCATGCTGGCCAGGCTGGTCTCAACTCCTGACCTCAAGTGATCCACCCGCCTCAGCCTCCCAAAGGGCTAGGATTACAGGTGCGAACCACCACATCCAGCCCCTTTTCTTTATACAAACAATGGCAAGAAAACAGATTCTCCCCCTAGACCCTTCGGAAGAAACACAGTCCTGATTTTAGCCCCATGAGACTCATTTTAGACTTCTGCCCTACAGAACTGTAAGATACATTTCTGTTGTTTTAAACCACAAAGTTCATGGAAATTTGTTACAGCAGCAATAGGAAACGCAGAACTGAAATACCCATCTCTAGGGTCTGTGGGGAAGATGAACATCAAATGCCTAACACAGTGCCGAGAGCATTGTAAGTGCCCAATAAATGGCAGTTTTCATCACTATTTCCTTATCTTGGAAGACAGGAGTAGCTAAATTATCATGTGCCATTGATGCCAAAGGCTCTCAGGGAGAAGAAGAGAATGCATAGTGAAAAAGGAGAACATTTTAGTGCCAGCAAATTCGGAATATCTTGCCCACTGATATATCCCCACCTTCCAAAAACCCACCCACAGCTGGGCTGCCTCCCTGGCATTTTCCATCATGTCCTTGTCGACATTTCTTCAATTTATGCTTTTCTCTTTGCTCAGAGCAAGTTTCTACCTCCCTTCCTTCTTTTCTCCCACTGTTATCTGCATATTCCATCCTAATTCTGACTCCTGCAATTCTCCCACAGAATATTCATTTGCTCTTTCCCCTTTGTCTAAACTCTGTGTGGCGGAGTCATCTCTGGAAAAGTGTACGTCATGGGGCATAACTGTGTCACCCGGCCCGCCTTCCCTGATCAGGGCCCCTGCAGCTCCTTTCTGGACCAATAAAGCCCCTCACTGCTCTGTCCTTCTGCAAGGCTCTCCTTTTTCCTTTGATGTGCATGGTCATTTCTGCTTTGAATCCATGCTATAATCGCACTTTAAACCCCTTGAAAGAAGAGATTGTGTTCTTTTACACGGTACATAGTCAGTACTAGTTGATATTGGTGCTGAATTTGGTCTCTACTGATTTCTGCCCTTTCCTCTCTATGCTTCTGTTATCTGAACTTCTACCTTTCACAGTCTATTGACTTTTGTCCCTAGTTTAGATACTAACCTAACTGGTCAGGAATAATGTCTGTACATACCAGCAATGAACTTTACAGTGTGACTCAACCAGCCACATGAGTAAGGCTCCCCCTTGGGGGAGTTTGTGCGGTCTAACATGCAACAATAACCGGAAAGAATGAATGAAATTTCTAAGCAGAAAGAAATGAATGGCATTTCTAAGCAGAAACTACACAGAGGTCTTGTAACAATGGCCCAGATTCTTCCATTTCTCCAGCAAACATGGATACAGTACCCACTGTGTGCCAAATTGAGCCAAAAATGCTCATAAATTTTAACTCGAATTGTCACATCTACCCAGGTAAACAGAAAAGGGAAAATATTTAGAGATGTCTAAACTTACTTGAAAGGCCGCTAATACTTACAGTGTAACAACAAGGCTAAAATTTAGCAAGGCTTAAGACAAACAGGTTTGCCTCCCATTGCTACCCTACAAAACTAGGACTTTGGCCAAATTGGCTGGTTTGCTGTCTCGAGGGCACCTTGCTCTTCTGTCTCTACTCCCTAACATTCCCTTTCTCTTTACCTGGAATGTCAGCCGCCCCCACCTCACTCCCACACATATCCTCCTCTACTCTATTTATCAAACCATACACATCCTGCAAGGCTTACGTCTTCCCACCTCAGGACTCCCACAATATTTAGTCTTGTTACATGTAGTATTTATGTGGGAACGCATCTTAGTTTCCCTACTAACACAAAAAACCCTAGACTACAATAATCTCCCTTGCATATCTTTGTATGCCTCAAAACACGTATTGAACCATTTTTTTGTTGTTGTTGTTTTTGAGACGGAGTTTCGCTCTTGTTACCCAGGCTGGTGTGCAATGGCACGATCTCGGCTCACCGCAACCTCCTCCTCCTGGGTTCAGGCAATTCTCCTGCCTCAGCCTCCTGAGTAGCTGGGATATTGAACCATTTAATACATTTTTATTTACAGCAGGAATGAATGAATTGATATTAATTAAATGTTGAGAGATACAAATGGCTTTTCTCAAGATGCTTCAAGTGCAGAAGCCCAAATGATTGACCCACACTCTTACCTTTGTGTTCCTTCCAGAAAATCCTCAGGGGGGTGAAAAACCCACGTTCAGCTGTGTACAGCACCAACGTTTATAAATAGTTTCTGGGAGTCAGTCCGGGCTGTGGGGAAGCTCGGGGACTCTGGAGTCACACACACCAAAGTCACTAGCCTAGCTCCACCACGTACTGGTTGTGTGACCCCAGGGAACTTAATTTACCAGTTTAAGCTTTAGGTTCCTCATCTGCAAAATGGAGTCTCCTCGCCTTTCTTCTCTACCTAATTGGGTTATGAGAATTAGATGCGTGCAGGCAAAGCACCTGGTAAAATGGCACACACCTGGTGGAAGGAAGTAAATGCTAGTCCCTGTTTTCTCTTCACTTCCCTCATATACAACAGGGAACTCTTTCATTTGCCAACTATTTCTTTGGAGATAATAAAATATTCAGAAAATAGGCCGGGCACGGTGGCTCATGCCTGTAATCAAGGCAGGCGGATCATCTGAGGTCAGGAGTTTGAGACCAGCCTGGGTAACATGGTGAAACCCTGTTTCTACCAAAAATACAAAAAACTAGTGGGGCGTGGTGGCACGTGCCTGTAATCCCAGCTACTCAAGAGGCTGAGGCAGGAGAATCACTTGAGCCGGGGAGGCAGAGGTTGCAGGGAGCTAAGATCACACCATTGCACTCTGTCTTGAGCAACAAGAGTGAAACTCAGTCTCAAAAAAAAATTTTTTTTCAGAAAATAATAGTTTTTAACAGCATCCTACAGTCCACATGGGAACCAACCGCTAACTCTGGCCATGAGTTTACCCTTCGGGTTTCCGTTTGCCATGGCCGAGGGCGATGCGGGCTACACCTGGGACCCTAGTGTGCTTTGGCCCTGCCCATCACCACCTCAGCTCTGCTCTTTGTGCCCTCCACCTTGCAGGGCTCAGTCCACCACCCAAAAGGATGCATTCTACACATCCTTGCCTGAAAAGAACTCCTGAAAGGCATTGACCAGGCCCTGGAAGGCTATATTTTTTTCCTTCTTTATGAAAGTTATATGATTACTAAGTTCAATAATCAAATGTTCTTCGTTGCTAAAAGATTATATGGCTTCGGTTTGGCTGCTTTGGGAACAAGGAGGCAATACGCAATGGCATGGTTTAGTCATGATACTGAAACTGTAGCCGTTATTTGGTAATGCTTTCCACTGTGCCTTCAGCCGGCGGGAAAATCCTGAAGATGGCCAAAGACGACTCCACTGTTCGTTGCTTCCAGGGCCTGCTGATTTTTGGAAATGTGATTATTGGTGTAAGTCACGATTATTTTTCAGGAAATTCTGCTCTTCTTGTAATCATAACTCTAGATTAATCAAAAGTAAGAGTTTAAAGGAAAATAATGCTGTAATTACTGGTTTCCTGGTTTTTTGCTTTAAGAAATGTGCTAGTAAATATGTTAGCTAGAATTTAACTATATTTCAAAAGATCATGGTTGAAAAGACAGGTATTTGCCTCCCGACTTTAAAATATAAGTATCTAAATGGAGTCATGTCAACCATGGTCAGTGTCTAAACACTCTGACTACGTACACACTTCAGTGTTTCTTTTCTACATAGCCTAGGTTTGATTTCCACAGGACTCTGCTGTAAGGTTGTTGGGGGCAGATGTTTGCATCATCTTGTTCTCCTCATACAGAGGCCAGTACCAGGGTGTAAGAATAATACAGAGGCCACACTGTGGGCCTGGTGACACCGGAGAACACTTGTTTTGCAGTCAAGAGCTCGTGGCCCAGCTCTCCCTCTGACTCCCCATATGACTCTGGCCATCACCTTTCAAGGCCGAGATTCCTCATCTATAAAATGTGGGTGTTGGCAAAGATAAGCAGCAAGGTTCCTCCCAGCTGTCAGTGATAAATATGACCAGGACCAGCTCAAATACCAGAACTCAGAAATGTGGGCCATGATGTGGGGGCCGGGGGAGGTTATCCTCACATGAGAAGGCATTGTTTGAGTAATTCATGCCCCAAGAACATTGTGGATGTTCTGAAATGGTGTGAGTCTGTTACTAAATAGACAGAATAACATGTGAAGGGATGTATGCAACCAGTTACCAAGATGGAAGTAGCTGTTTCATTTCCTGGCAATGGGGAGTTTAGATTAGTTGCATAAAACCTGTGCAGGAAAGGGAACCAGTCTGTCTTACCTTCCCCTCCACCCCCTTTCCCAAAGCTGCACTCCTGACGGATCCCACCCTTCATTTGCCCCCAGTGTTGCGGCATTGCCCTGACCGCAGAGTGCATCTTCTTTGTATCTGACCAACAAAGCCTCTACCCACTGCTTGAAGCCACCGACAACGATGACATCTATGGGGCTGCCTGGATCGGCATATTTGTGGGCATCTGCCTCTTCTGCCTGTCCATTCTAGGCATTGTAGGCATCATGAAGTCCAGCAGGACAATTCTTCTGGCGGTAAGACCTCAAAATTCTCTGGAGTTGTCTCCCTGAGCCTGTTTTAATGGACTCTTTCTTCTTCACTGAGCAATGCTTTGGCTTTCTGTGGGAGAGCAGGAAGTACCAGGTGAGGAGGGGAAGACTTTCCCTGCAGTGAAATTGTCCACGAGGAGGCAAGGATGCCCTCCACTGTTGCAAGTCCAGAAGGCTCCATTATAGAGAAGCCAAAAGGGAGACACCTGGGGGTGACCTGATGAGTATTTTCCATACTGTGCCTCTACAGCTGGTGTCTACATGCACCCAATAGGTACAGCTAGAAGCTATATAGGCCAAAGCAGAGACACAGTGAGAATTCATTCATTAGATTTTTTTCTCCTGACAATAAGTTGTTTAAAACATTTTTATATTAATTAGACATTAAAATATCAGGATATAAAATACAAAATATGCATACATTTTTAAAAGAAAGTATAAGCTTTCAAAGATTTTTGAGCTCAAGGCTGATGATTGTGTATCACGGCCTACACTCCCCACAATATCATCCAACCTGCTTTTCAGGACCCCAGAAAACCTTGATAAGCACCACTGTAGCTTGATAAGCACATGAGCTGTTAACCTTCAGTTTGTACCTGCCTGTGGGGGCTTTAACTCTGTGCACCACAGAGAGGCTTCTGCCCCAAATCACAGACAGCAAGACCATGCCCTGCCTTTGCAGATGAAAGCAAATTTGCAGGCAGCAGAGCTGAGAAACCTCAGTGTTAGGTCTGGACCCCTACTCTCTGCCTCCATACTCAGGGCAGCAGTTTCACACTATGATGGAACACACCTCCAATCCCCCACCCTTGAAATAACCCTTTTATTCTAATGCTGCAGGACCTCCGTACTCTCTTTATAGAATGAGTCTAGCAAGGTAAGGTGCTTGTTAGTTGACTCTTTGTTTAAACTAACCGTTGTCCTGGTACCAAGGGAATACAGGACATTTGCATTCTTTGGTTCCTTAGTGTGAGTTAGTTCCAGGGCAAATGTACCCATTTTTGGTGAGTGGGGAAAGGAATACAGTAAAAAGGTAGAGGAAAAACAGGCGTTCCTAAAGACAAATTCACTTGCATTCCAGCTTCCCTTTGGGCCAGCCATGTGCATGCCTGACAGCCAGAAAAACTGAGCTGGGGAGGCAAAGGGGCTAAAGGAGGAAGCACCTCACTGCATGCCTCCTTTCTGGAATGTCTTTATGAGGAGCCAGCAAAGCTATTGGCAAAGAGCAAGGCAGCAGCTAACACAGGGAAAAAATGTTCTGAGGCCTCTGAAGGTGCTCCTGCTGTTGACTCTGCAGCTAGAGCTTTATTCTGGGCTGGGTGGTGAGGGCGGCAGAGGGTCCTGCTTGGAGAGCCTCCCATACCCAAAAAGGAGGACAGTTTTCCTTGCCTGCCCTGCTGACACTGACCACAGTGCCCCATATCCCAAGAGTGTGTGCAAGGCTGAGGAAGGCAAAGATGGAACTCATGCAAACAGTCGCAATCCCAGATTCAGAGGTCATTTGCTGTTCAGATATTTTCCAGCCAGAAATAGGGGCAGTGCCATGTGGAGGCATCACGTGCACATGCAACCAGGTGCCCATGCGCATGTACACACACCACCACTACCACACACAGCAAGTGCCATTTCATTCATCCCAGCCAGTGTACTTCAAGTGTGGGTGTATGTGAAAGGAGAACACCAGGAAATCACAGTGTACCTGGAGGCTGCCTGCTCCTCTCTGATGAGGTTGGAGGCTTGTTAGGAAGGACCCTAGATGTTCAACATGATCCAGTTCATCTTTTTCCTAACCCTGTGATTCTAATTTTCAGCCAATTGGAAAGAAAATGTCTCCAAAATTCCAAAATTAAAGGGGATTTATGAGGCCTTATATTGTATGTGATTCACTGACTCTCTTGTCAGGCACTGAGCAGGCACATGCATGTATACACATACTCACATGTGCATGTATGCACACATACACAACAGTTTGTTCTCTTATACTTAGTTTTCCCAGTTAAAATAGAAACTCTGGATACTGCACTGAGGAAGCTCTGTATTCAGTGGCTATTTGTTCTCTGGAGAAAAGGAGAGAATTGAGCTGACCAGCACTAAGCCCCAATCCAAGCCACTGATCAATGAGGGTTTGTTGAATAACTACATGAATGATTATACTTACATGATTATACTTAGATGAATTTGCTGAAAAATCATAATTACTTGGGCAAGTCGCTCTTTGGGGGGGAAATGTAATTCTTTTATCTCATTTGTCTCCCTTCCAGTATTTCATTCTGATGTTTATAGTCTATGCCTTTGAAGTGGCATCTTGTATCACAGCAGCAACACAACGAGACTTTGTAAGTACAACCTCAAAAAGCAAAACGCTAACATGAATTATCATTATTATAATAACCAACATGTATTAACTAACCCCTTGCTACATGCCAGGCAAGCCAATATGCACAGTAATAATACATATAAAATTTTACTTAATCCTCATAAATCTATGAAATAGGCATTATCACTCTTGTCATTTTACAAAGGAAAAATATGAGACAGAAAGGTAAAGTGACTCGTCTAAAGTTACATAGCTGGCAACTGAAAGAGCAAGGATTTTGAACCCAGATGGCCTGACTCCCAGGGCCCAGGTTTATAATCCCCTGTGGGTCTCTCCACTCTGCCATGGCCATAGGCCTTCCAATGGGAGGATCTCTATTCTACCTCAGTTAAGACTTGCTCTCAATTTTACATCTTTCTCTCTCATTCTGTTTCCCGAGCCTAAGCCACCCTATAATATCTGTTCCCCTGGCCTCATACTGATTTCTCTTAAGATGGGAGCTCTTCCCTGCATGGGGACTTATGCCAACCTGAGCCAGCTGTAAATTCATGCCTCTGAGTACAGTTTTGCTCCAGGAGAGAATGTTCAGTGTCCCCAGGAACAGACCGACAAAAATATTTTCCTCTTCTTGGGAATTAGTGTGCTAACTCTCCCTCTTGTGTGGCCTCTTCCACCGTAGTTCACACCCAACCTCTTCCTGAAGCAGATGCTAGAGAGGTATCAAAACAACAGCCCTCCAAACAATGATGACCAGTGGAAAAACAATGGAGTCACCAAAACCTGGGACAGGTTCATGCTCCAGGTAAGACCTGCAGTCTTGGGGAGATGCCACTTTTATTTACTGGTGGGAGTGGGTGTCATACTCATGACTTAGTGGGACCCTATATTTTATTTCAAGCCATGATGATTAGCTTACATTTGTTGGGATGATTTTGTCAAGAAATTTAGATTGATCATATACTCTGCGCCTTAGAACTCAGGTATCATTTACATTAAAAGAAAAATATTTTCCCGGCCCCACAGTGAACCTGAGTGGTAATTACTGCCTGTTTACCTTTTTGGTACCTCTTCACAACTCCTGTGAGCTAGTCTTGCCAAACACCAGGCACTGTGACTTGATTTGAACACCCAATTTTCTCCAACTGGCAATCATAATTTACGTCCATGTTTATCTCAAATGCCATCAAAAGTCCAAGTCTTCCAGAATATCCATCATCACCCCCACATTGCCCTCTGTACACAAATTATTATCTTCTACATAACTACCAATCTAACCCAGCTTTCTCACTGGTCCCTGCTCCCACTCCCCACCCCACCATCAACTTCTTACAGTCATGAGCAAACTCCCCTATGGCCTCCATTCCTTCTATGAACTCTCTCTTTACTCCCTGTTTCTTGCTTCATTGGAAACTTGGCTATCTTCTAGGAATACTGCCCGCCCTTCATTTTCCTCCCATATCCATGTACCATAGGACTGGAAATTGGCTAGATGTCCTTCTTGCTCCCCTTGGCTGCCGTAAGATTTGCTTCCTCAATCTACATCACTCCTTATCCTTCCTTTTCATTACTTACCAGCCTCCCTACCCCCAATTGTTCTCCTGCCTCCATTAGGGATTTCAATATCTCACTCACTTTTGATCTCTTCAGTCATACTTCTGACATCCCACCTAGAGACTTCAGCAGCCACATGGATGACTCAGCAACATCTGGCCTCTCAATTCCTTCTCCTACCCCAGGGTGGAGGTTTTGTCTTCCACCCACCTCCACCAGCTTCCATGACCATAGCCAGCATGCCATCACCTATGACTGTGCCACTAAGAACATTCCACTCTCTGACCACTAATTTCTATCATTTCTTTCATGAATTCTAGTATCTCAATTCTAATAATTTTACCCCATTAGGACCTCCAATTAACTTTTTCACTTTTCCACTTTTTTTTTTTTTTTTTGAGACGGAGTTTCGCTCTTGTTACCCAGGCTGGAGTGCAATGGTGTGATCTCAGCTCACCGCAACCTCCGCCTCCTGGGTTCAGGCAATTCTCCTGCCTCAAGCCTCCTGAGTAGCTGGGATTACAGGTACGCGCCACTGTGCCCAGCTAATTTTTTTTAATTTTTTTTTAGTAGAGACGGGGTTTCACCATGTTGACCAGGATGGTCTCGATCTCTTGACTTCGTGATCCACCCGCCTCGGCCTCCCAAAGTGCTGGGATTACAGGCGTGAGCCACCGTGCCCGGCCTTAACTTTTCCACTTTTTCACTTTCTATCACCCCTTTCATGTTTTCTCTTTCCTCTTTGCCTAACCCATATTTAGGTCCAGCCCCATGGCCATTCCTTCCTTACCCTTCTCTGTTGGTCACTCTTTCCTAACCAAACCCACTGCAGAATACAGCTTTTTGCTCACTTTTCGTTTATACTCTAAGAGCTAAACATTGCTGAGAAAAGTCACATAACTATGATAATTCAATTTAAATTTGTGACCACAGAGCTCAAATAGGCACACAATATTTCCTAGGATATTTTCTCAGAAAACTCACTTGTCGCTATTCACATGTTCTTCCCTTCCTTCATGCCTGCCACATCTCTCTTCACTCTCCTTCTCAGCTGATGATCTGACCTCATATTAATAATACAGAAGCAATTAGACAAGAACCACCTCATCTTTCTACCACCAAATCTATGTTGATCTACATCTGTGCACTTTGCCTTCTCTCTTGTTATGACGCACGGGCTGTCCTATGTCCAGCTCCTTTGCTTCTGTTCTGCATTCTGTCTCCTTTGCCTCAACAGTCTTCCCTGCTCTGATCTGCCTCATCAGTTTGTCCCTTACATCAGCCTACATGGACACCTTAAATTGTCCATCTTATAAAATGGCTCCCTTGTTTGACATTCACCCACTATTCTGTTCTGCTACTGTTTTATTTCACAGCAAATCTCAGAAGAGACTCCTACACTTGTGGTCTCCATTTTCATCCCTCTCACCTGCTTTCTTCCACCACAGTTAGCCTCTGGCACCACCACTCAACAAAAACAACCCTGCTCATAATTACCAATGACCTCCATCCTGCCAAATCCAATAGCCAAGCTTCTCTCCTCATCTTCTTTGACATCTCATCAGCATTTGTCTCACTGGCCACTCCCGCTTAGTCTCCTCTGCTGGGTTGTCACCCTTTTCCCAAATCGGAAGGTTGGAGTGCTATGAAGCTCAATTCTGGACCCTTAAATCTTCTCTGTCCCCACTTAATCCTAGTTTGAAATAAGCCTGCCTTAGACTTAACCGTTTTTTCCCAGAATGCAGAATGGTTATTTTTCTTGGTTAGAAATTTCCCATAATATAGTGACAAAATTGTACATCCTTTAAAGATGGTTGATTTATCATCAAGTTTACTTGAATACATTCATTCTAAAAGTTCCAAGACACCCATAGTTTTAACTTCCTCCCTTTTGAAGGATTTTAGCAGAATTTATAATAAAGAAGGAAAGCTATATGATTGTGTTTTGTCCTCTATTCTCAATTCTATCCAGAGTGTAAGGGTATGTATTAACTGATCTCCCTTCTGTATGCGGAGACATAGCTGTATGTCACCAGGTTATTTTTTTCACTTATTTTCTCCCACCATAAAAATAATACCTAATTACTCTAAAAAAATGTTTAAATATATAAAAAAGCAAAACAAAAACAATTACTCATAACTTCACCACTAAAATTTTTAATTTTATGATTCTCAATTTGCTCATATATCAGAATAATTATTCCTCTCTCACATTGTTATATCAAGATATTAGTACAGAATCAATCATAATTAACATTTATACCATAAGCCAGGCACTGTATTGAACACAGCCAGTATATCAACTCATTTAATCCTTTAAAAAAACTCTATGAGAGAGGTACTATATTCCAATTTTACAGTTAAGGAAACTGAGGCTTAGAGAGTTTAAGTAACATGTCAATGGCTGCAAGGCTCGTTAATGACTAGTAAAGTAATAAGTGTAAAAATTATTTTACAAACTGTAAAATGTAAATTGTAAGTTATCAATACCTTCAGCTGTCGTTTGGGGATTTCTCAGTAAATGTAAGATATGGTACACTTTCCATATCTTCTTTCACTGTAAAATTTCAGTTGCTATATTCATGGCTCTAGTAGGGACCACAAAAGACAATTTTGTATCTCTCATCTGTTGACAGGACAATTGCTGTGGCGTAAATGGTCCATCAGACTGGCAAAAATACACATCTGCCTTCCGGACTAAGAATAATGATGCTGATTATCCCTGGCCTCGTCAATGTTGTGTTATGAACAATCTTAAAGAACCTCTCAACCTGGAGGCTTGTAAACTAGGCGTGCCTGGTTATTATCACAATCAGGTGAGTCCTGTCTCCTCCCAAAACTTGCCAGGAGGTTCTGCTGCTCTGTATGAGGAAAATATTGGTCAACGGTAGGAAACAGTCTTTCAGTAAGGAATTCTACATTCTTTTCCCTGAACTTCATGTTAACTATTTCCGTCTCTGTTAATAAACTGCAAATGCTAAACTAGGATTGATATGGGTAAATTTACATTTTATTAAAGTTAACAAAACATGAGAATTGCAATAGCTGAATCCAACTTTGTTGAAATAGACAATTTGTACAATGCATAGAATTGGTATTTCAAGGAATATTTACATTAAACAAAGTTTTGCTCTAATTTTGCAAAATGTAAATGGGAAGGGATCATGTGCAAAAATAATGTTTTGCCAATTCCAAAGCAATGACAATTGCCGAGGATAAAGGTAGCAATACCACATCCACATTCCTTATTCAATGATAAAGTAGGACAGTCTTAAAAAATATTGGGTTGGTGATTTGGACAGAAGGTAGTTTATATACAGATAGTTTTTGAAAAAGTTTCCAGACTGATGAGGATAATGTGATCACGACCATGAAAACTAACATTTATTGCACACTTACTAAATGCCACACACTGTTTCAAGTACCACACATACACTATCTCCTTGAATGCTCAGTAGGAGGTGACAGTAGGATCCCTGTTTTACAGATGACGACATTAGATATAGAGATGCTAATAAATACCTTGCCAAGGTCACACAACTAGCAAATGTCCATCTTTTCAGAAAACTCTCTGGCTTTTGAAACCCCAGCTTTCTGGCTCCAAGCACAGACTCTAAGCCAATGAAGACTTGTTATTATTCCCCAAAAGACCTGATGAGAACTCCCATATACTTGTAGTCAGCATCTGCTGACACTGTAACACTGAAGCACGGTGCTCTGCTAAGGGAGTTACCTCTTTAAGGAAAGCTAGTTGTGTGCCAGCTCATAAAATAATTGAGAAATGTCAGGCTCTTTTGTTTGGGAGTAGTATCAACTGCATTTTCAGATTGGAGGACATGACACTGTTGATCACCATATACCTGGCAGGGTGCCTGGACTAGGTCTGGATGCATTATTCCAGAAAAGGGCATGGGAGTGATCTAGATTATTTTGCAGCAGTGTCCAAAGCGACCCTCATTGAGCTTTACTGCAACATTGTTCTGACATTGTTTCAATCAGTTATATTCAGACTGTTACTAAAAGTTAAATTTGCTGCTTATAATCATGGTGTGCAATATAATTATTCTCAGGATTATAAAAGGCTTTCGGTATGTCAACATTGGAACTGGTTCATGCAAACCAATCTTGATTGAAATGTAATTGCATACAAACTGTATCACATCTTTGAAAGGAGTGAAAATAGGACAAATTATACGGGAGGACCCTTCTTAGAAAAAAAACAATAAAAATAAGCATACAAAATGAGGCACAGGCCTTGAAAGGGATTGCGAGTAAGGGGCCCTGAAGCTTAAGCTCATTCGCTTTATAGAGAAACCTCCTCTGGTAGTGGAAGTGGGGTGAGAGGCAGGGCCGTATCATACAGTGCCTTCTAAGCCATGGCAAGGACTTCAAGTTTCATTTTAAGGGTGTTGGGAAGCCATTGGAGAGTTTCAAGCAGGGGTGTAAACAAGGATGGCTCTGGAACTAGGTGAAGACCACAGGGTGCTAAAGTGAACTCAGGCCTCAGGGAGTCCTTGTAATCCAGGAGTGAGGCTCTGGTAGACCAAGGTAGTACCAGAAAGTGATAAGAAGCGTTTGGATTTGGGATGTATTTTAACAGTAGACCCCAAATTGTTGCATGTTGGGTAAAAGAGAAACAGCTGAGTTAAAGATAATTCTTAAGATCTTTCATTTGAGCATTGAGGTGAATGGAAGAGTAAATGGGGAAGAAATCAAAGTATAGCAAAGGCAGGGCATGTAAGTAGATTAATAAGGGACTTCGGCAGAGCCAGAAAGGACAGAACGTCAAGTTCTGTAGCCACTGGGTGGAGCCTAAACCTCAAGGTCAGCCCTTCTAGGATATTTGCTTCCAGACCTCATGGTCCATGGAACCAGCCCTGGTTATCGCGTTTCCTAGACATTCCCGTTGGTTCTCAGAGCTTTGGCAGAAGCTACTCAGATGGCAGCTCTAGCCTTACATGTGTATATCACTCCAGAACTTCGCACAATGACTAGAATAGAGTGTGCCATGTATAAATACTTACTGGATTGTGGCATGCATGAATGAATGATTTGGTGAATTAAAAAAACATCATTCTTTTGCATGCACACTGTGACCCTTCAAGGTCTCACTAGAATCCAGTAAAGATATGTTGAAATATAACAGCAAATGAGAATTCAGGGAGCATAATGCAGGGCTTCCTCTAATGATTATTAAAAATGCTAACAGGGGACCTCTGGTTTTCATGGACAGAAGCATTTTTATTTAAAAACAAACAAATCAAAAAGTAACTGCCTCCAAATAAATCACCAATAAAACCTTTGGGGAGGGAAAAATTCTAACTGAATTAATATTTTTGAATTTATTGTCCATATATTCAGTTTAGAAACAATGTTATGCCAAAAAAGCAGTACTTAATGAGATTAACTGATAAAGACACAAATAAATGTGATGTAGAATCATTGTTCAACAGTATTGTTTACGTTCCCTCTATAAAGCACTGTTAGTAGCTGGCTGTCTCCAGAGATGTGGAAATAGCCCGGTTATGTGAAATCAGACTTTTGGGTAGCATTGATTCAAATAGGAACCTGCTTTCCCATCAACCTCTTCTTTGTTTTCTGATTCTTCTCACACTAATGTGGAATCGCCCACTCCTTCAGGGCTGCTATGAACTGATCTCTGGACCAATGAACCGACATGCCTGGGGAGTTGCCTGGTTTGGATTTGCCATTCTCTGCTGGACTGTGAGTATTTCCCAGCACATATTTTATTTCTGAGAGGATGAGAGGGACAGACCTTGAGAGTGCCACTGGTTACCTCAACCACACTGGACAGTCTAGAAACAAAACCTCAGGCCTGAAGGCTGGTCAGGAAACTTCTGGCATCGGAGGAAGGACAGTGAGTTCCCTTGAGAGCCAAGAAGTAAACACCGCCTACTAGGAAAAGGCTGTGCCCTGCCAAGCAGCTCCTTCTTCTGGCTGACTGGTGTGCAAGTGCCTTTAGAGGGCTAGAGAGCCTCTTTCCCTTGCTAGAGTTCTTAGGGAACTGCCCCTTCCAGGTCTCCAGATCTCGTTAATTCATTACATCCACATATCAAAGACTGTCACCTATCTAGGTGGCCCCTGCCTGACACTAATATGCCCAGATCTTTCCAAAGAGCTGCCTCTGGCAGATTCATCCTTTCCTACTACCTACCTTTTCTGATGCATATGCAGCAAGAGATTAGAGCAGTGGTTTTCGGCCATGGCTACAGTTAAAACCCCGTGGAGAAACGTTTTTTAAAAAAATTGCTTGGACCCCAACCTCTGAGACTTTGATTTAGTTGATCTTGGGGTTGAGCCAAGGCATTTTTATTTCCACCCGAGATGATCTGCTATCAGGGTTGAGAACCATCGCATTAGAGAAGCACTCTCAAACTTTTCATTTCAGAACCCCCTAACTCTCAAAAATTATTGAGGACTCCAAAAAGCGTTTCCCTATGTGGTCTATATCTATTGGCATTTACCCCATTCGAAATTAAAATAGAAAATTTTAAATATTTATTTTAAAATAAGCCCATTAAAAGTTATCACACAATATTTTTGTGGGAAAAAAATAACTATTCTATAATAGTGACTTTTTTGCAAATCTCTTCAATGACTAAATAGACAGCTAGATTCTCATATTTGCACCTTCATTAATCTGTTGTAATATGTTGCCTAGGTCGACCGATTTGGAGAAAATATATCCTTCACATAGACATGTAATTGAAAAAAATAATGTTTTAATAATATTCACAATTATCTGAAATATAATTGTGAAGTATAATCTGAAGATAATTGTGACTATTCTTTAATACTACACAAAATTCCACAAGTAGTAGTTTCATTTCATTTCTTTTCTTTTTTTGAGTCAGAGTCTCACTCTGTCACCCATGCTAAGGTTCAGTGACTCAATCACAGCTCACTGCAGCCTCCAATGCCTGGACTCAAGTAATCTTCTTGCCTTGGCCTCCTTAGTAGCTAGGACTACAGGTGCACACCATTGTGCCTGGCTAATTTTTTTATTTCTTGTAGAGACAGGGTCTTGCTTTGTTGCCTAGGTTTATCTTGAACTCCTGGCCTCAAGCAATACTCCCACCCTGGCTTCCCAAAGCAATGATATTATGGCCATGAGCACTGCACCCAGCCCACAAGGAGTAGCTTCTTAAAGATCAGTTGCAATTTGGAATCTGAAATTATGTTAATGAGCTTTTCATACTCTGTTATGTTAAAATACATTATATTGGTTTGTCTTGCACTTTGCATAAATCTTCCAGCCATTTATAATTCTATAACATCATAGATTGCTTATTTGAAAAAAAATTAGTTCATTGTGTTTTGCAGATCTTCCAAATATTAACTGATTTATTTATGCAATTTCCAAATAATCACATGTGGCATTGATAGTGCCACACTGGAAAATAGCTTAAGGAATGGGATGCCATCAAGTTCAGGGTGACAGCTACAAGTTTTCCAAGCTTCTGATTTTTGCTTGAAAGCTCAAATTTATCATTGGCAATGAATATTGTCAGTTGTCTTCCCTGAAATGACAGACTCACTTTGTAAATTTTCAAGAAAATATCTGCCACATGCCCAAGTCTGAACAACCATAGCTTGCCTATTAGTCATTTTTTAAAGTAAAAATGGTGTTTCCTTTAAAAAAAAAAAAATACTTCAGTACACAGCTCAATCTTGCAAGTGCTTTAAGACACCATATCATTCTGCAACAGACTGCTTTATGAATGAACATTTCCTTTTTGTCATTCAGAATACTTAAAAAGATGAGTACTCAAAGGCCAAAATTTTATAAAATTGGTAGTTCTTACTGCTTCATTGAGGACAATCTCAAGTGAAACTGGCTTTTTTAAAGTTTTTCTTTTTTTTTTACTGCAAGTGCACAGCAGTGAAGATACAATGACCACTAACACAGTTTAGTGACTCTGCCTTGATTCTTGCTAATACTCCAGCAGTTTTACTTTCCACTGCTTTCACATCATCAGTGCAAATATGAAAACAGTGAAAAGGCAAATAAGTTCTTATTATTCAGATAGTCTTACATGATGGACTCCTGAACCATCCCTCCGGTGTTTACTATGTGTATTAATCCATTTTCATAGTGCCATGAAGAATATCCAAAACTTTATAAAGAAAAAGGGGATTAATAGACTTACAGTTCCACATGGCTGGGGAGGCCTCACCGTCATGGCAGAGGCAAAGAGGAGCAAAGGCACGTCTTACAAGGTGGCAGGCAAGAGCATGTGCAGGGGAACTGCCCTTTATAAAACCATTATATCTCGTGAGACTTACTCACTATTATGAGAACAGCACAGAAAAATCCGTTCCCATGATTCATTTATCTCCCACTGGGTCCCTCCCATGACACGTGGAAATTATGGGAGTTACAATTCAAGATGAGATCTGAGTGAGGACGTAGCCAAACCATATCACTATGCTTTAAGAAATGCTGGCTTAGGGAGTGATAAACTGAGCAAGGCAGGAAGGAGAGGGAAATCAACTCCTTCAAGGGATCCTTTTATGATCCCTCAACCCAAACTGTGAGGAGCTCTCCCAAAGTCCCGTGCACACCTCTATAATGGAACTTGTCCCTAATGATGTATTTGACTGGAAAAAGCTGAGAACCAGCTGTTCTTTGTACCCCTAGTGCCAAGCATTGCATGGAGTACAGACTCAATCATTTGTTGAATTAATGAAAGATAACAGTGAAGTTTCTATTTGTGCCATATTAGCAGGAACTGTGGGATAATGTTTAAAGGCTCTGAGTATCTTAGAACTCCATACCAGTTGTAACTCTTGATTTTCCACAAGTATCAAATAAACTCTGGATCTAGTTAATTCCCTCTTGAAATTCCAAAGAGTTCAGGAAAGGAATTAAATGATTAAGTGCATTGAGAACCTGCTATAAACAAGGCACCATGTCAAATATTTTTAATATTAAATTCCCACAACAGTAGCTAAGCAGGTAGCCAGTCCCCCGTCTTACAAGGAGCAGAGAAATTGAGTGGGGCTCTCACGAGTCGTGCTTAATAAGAGCTCTTAAGCATGCCCATTTCACTATTGCTTGCAAGGGGCTTTCTCTTAGTAATTAATTAGATAACTCTGAAGCTGACTGCTTGGGTTTGAATCCCAGCTCCACCACCTACTAGTTCTATGACCTTGGGTAAGTTACTTCTCTGTGTTATCTTTTCTCCCTGGGGTTTTGGCAGCATTAACTTCAGTTATACGGGCAACACTTAGAACAGTGCTTGATGCATAATAAGGTCTCCTAATAAACATTAGACTCTGTTATTATTTCATTATCTCATTCACTGCCCTAGCTCTGGGATAGGTAGAGATGTTATATTTATTTTATAAATGTAGAAACTGAAGCTCAGGAAGTTTAAGTGACTTGGCTAAAGTTACCCAGGAGTGAGTGCCAGATCTAAAACAGAGCCCAAATAAACTAAAACTAAAACTCAGCCCTTGCCTAAGTCAGATATCTTGAGTTATGTGGCATTCTTCAGAGGCAGTCATTCCAGGTCACAAGCATTTTAGAAAAAAGAGAAGTTCCCTGAGAGAAGTTTAATACTAGAAGCAAGGAATGTTTATCCTAAAATGGTACATACTAGAAACAGGAAGGCATTGGAGGATAAATGGCCTTGATGGCAAAAAGAGTTTAGCACAGATGAGAAGGCTACCCCAGAATACAAGGAGTCTAGGATGAGAACTGGGATCAGAATGTGGGGAACAGAGAAGCTGCCTCTGAGTGGCAGGTAATAAGTGATGTTTTGGAGCAGTTTGGATTTGGTGTCACATCTGACCCTGTGATGTTGCTTATAACAAGATTACTCTTAAAAATCTGTTGTCTAACAAAGACATGGAACCAACCCAAATGCCCATCAGTGATAGACTGGGTAAATAAAATGTGGTCCATACACACTATGGAATACTATGCAGTCATAAAAAAGGAATGAGATCATGTCCCTTGCAGGGACATCGATGAAGCTGAAGCCATCATCTTCAGCAAACTAACACAGGAACAGAAAATCAAACACCACATGTTCTCACTCATAAATAGGAGTTGAACAATGAGAACATATGGACACAAGGAAGGGAACAATACACACCAGGGCCTGTTGAGGGGTGAGGGGTTAGGGAACTTAAGAGGATAGGGTCAATAGGTGCAGCGAACCACCATGACACACGTATACCTATGCAACAAACCTGCAGGTTCTGCACATGTATCTCATTTTTTAGAAGAGATAAAGAAAAACAAAAAACTCTGTTGTCACCTAGGCCTGAATAAACCTAACATCATTTTTTTCCAAGAAAGAGGTGTTTCTAAAGCAATTCCTTATGAATTTGTCCTTGTTTTTTTCTATTCTAGTTTTGGGTTCTCCTGGGTACCATGTTCTACTGGAGCAGAATTGAATATTAAGCACAAAGTGTTGCCACCATACCTCCTTCCCCGCGTGACTCTGGATTTGGTGCTGGAACCAGCTCTCTCCTAATATTCCATGTTTGTGCCCCACACTAACATGTGTGTGTCTTACATCGCCAAGTCAGATGGTACGGAACTCCTTTAGGATCTCAGGCTCCTGCAGTTCCCTTGACAACTGCTTTTCATCCTAGTCTAGGATTCTGCAACATCTATATAGGCTGTTGAAAAGAGAATTAGGAAAATGCATAATAACTATTTCCATCCCTGCTTATTTTTAATTTGGGAAAATAAGTACATTCAAAGGAACCTGTGTTATCACAGTAACCCAGAGCTGTATTTGGCTAGCAAATCTGCCTGTATCTTTCACCGTTATCTAAAAGAAAACTTCCAAGGCTTCCATTGATCTCAGTACTGTCAGGGGAAGAGAGAAGTCTGGAAAAGATTGCTGAAATATACCTTTTGCCTTTCTTTCTAGAGTAGCTCCCATGTATGGAGATGGGTAATTCTCTTAATGCCACCTTCAGATCCTTTTATTCTCCAGAACAATTATTGCTCTTAACAGTAGCTCAAATTCCCTTTCATACCTTGCAGAGGTGGTATGTGTCTATTAGCCTCAATTCTTCATTAATTTAAAGTGTGGGCTGGGCACAGTGGCTTATGCCTGTAATCCCAGCACTCTGGGAGGCCGAGGTGGGTGGATCACCTGAGGTCAGGAGTTCAAGACCAGCCTGTCCAACATGGTGAAATCCTGTCTCTACAAAAATACAAAAATTAGCCAGGCATGATGGCAGGTGCCTGTAATCCTAGCTACTCTGGAGGCTGAGGCAGGAGAATCACTTGAACTCAGGAGGCAGAGGTTGCAGTGAGCAGAGATCGCACCACTGCATTCCAGCCTGGGCAAAAGAGTGAGACTCGGTCTCAAAAAAAAAAAAAAAAGTGTGGGGACTTCTGGGGACAGACCAGGGGCCTGTTATATATTTACTCAGTCTTTGCCCTGAATGGTCTCAACTTAAAACACCTTTCAAACTGGAGAGAAGCCAGCCAGCCAATAGAATGGAGTGATTTATAGGGATTTCTGTTTACTGTCAAAATATTTCTCATCTGAACTATGTTTCCATTTGTGGTCCTGAAGGAAATTCTTATAACTCAACATTTGTTTGTCTAGTCTTATAAATAAAGAGAGCTTTAAAATCTGTTCACTATCATTTTTACCAATGTCATATATGAGTCTAACAAAATGGGTTTTCCAACAGAGAAGACTAAAGCATAGGAATTAAAGTGGAGAAGGGAGAAACTGCATACACAGGGTGTGGCTTCCTGCCGGATCCTGGCTAACCCTGCCACATGGTTAAACGGTAGGAACCTCTACGTTCACTTTTCCTTTTTGCTCCTGCTACACTTACCCCAGAAGCAGTGATGAGACTAATGTTCTTCAAATCCTTTACCTCCTGCAATTGGAAGCAGTGGAAAGCTCACCAATGCTAACTGCAGATCTGTGTGTCCCTCATGAAAAAAACATACCTGTCACTTTGGCGTCCTGCTTCCAGCTGACTCAGACGCAGGCAGCACCCACATCCCATGCCCCCACCAGGCACCTGTGAGTGAGACTGAGCGCTGGGGCAGGGGAGGGACAACGAGGATTGGAGGGGACTTGGCTCGGTTGTAAAGCTGGCACAGGAGCCCAATCCCTGATTCCCAGGTAAGGGAACCAAAGGTCCATATCCTTGGCCCGCCTTGTCTCTCCTGAATGAAGACCATGGGATATCCAGATAAATGACACCTGGGTTTGGCTGAGAAGTCGGAACCTCTGTTGTCCTTTAGAAGACGGGAGCAGAGGTGGATCACGAGGTCAAGAGATCGAGACCATCCTGGTCTACATGGTGAAACCCCTTCTCTACTAAAAATACAAAAAATTAGCTGGGCATGGTGGCGCGTGCCTATAATCCCAGCTACTCAGGAGGCTGAGGCAGGAGAATTGCCTGAACCCAGGAGGCGGAGGTTGCGGTGAGCTGAGATCGCGCCATTGCACTCCAGCCTGGGTAACAAGAGCGAAACTCCGTCTCAAAAAAAAAAAAAAAAAAAGAAGACGACGTGAGCAGAGAAAAGGAGCTTCCTCCAGGCAAAGCTTTGAAACAGCTGTGCTCTCATCTCCCTCCCCACACTCTCTCCTGTGCGTTCTGGTGCCTTTAGCCTCCGCCACTTCCTGGGCTTTCCAGTGCCCTCGTCTCCCCACTGCCTGAGCAATTCCTTACCCAAACCCACTCCTGCCTTTGTTTGCAGGGCCTCATGCTCCAAAATTCTCTCTATAAGTAAAATTCCCTTCTTAGGATTGGATCTCGACTAGGTCAGGGGAAGGCCTTTCTGGAAACTAATTCAAACTAAGGGGTGAGTGACAACTCCTTTCCCCTCTCAGTCTGAATGATGTTTTCTTGGTAACTGAGGTTGATCTCTAGTTGGAATCCAGCACAGCAACGGGAGGGTGAAAGAGCCACTGTGGGACAAGGTGGCCCACCTGCTGCTCCTTAAATCTTATCCCCTGACTTCCTTACCAAGCAATAACTAAGAGAGAAGGGGCCTTCAGTGAGCCACTGCCCCCTGCCCCCTCTCCAGCTAGCTTCCTTCCTGGAGCCTTAGGCTTCTCCTTTATAGAAGGTGCAAAGTCTGCTATAAATGGGGGCAGGCTCTGCTCCTTCCAAAACCAAATAAGGTCCTAAACACAGGCACCTACTATGTCCAGGGCCTCCAACTCTTGAGGACACACCTTTCAGCTACGACAGAAACAAGGTCTAAGGATCACCCTGCGGAGTCCAGCCATTCAGCACAGGTTCCCTCTACAGGGCTCTCCAGTTTTAATCTCAGGGCAGTTTTTGTTCTGCCCAGTTCCTGCTTCCATCTCCCTCCACCTTTCCTGGAGGCCCAGCCTTGCCCCTCTTCCTTCTGGCTCCAGGGACTGGAAGTGGCCCCAAGCCAAACCTCAGGAAGGCTCAGCCCCAGCCCCAGAACCAGCCCCAGCCCCAGCCCCAGCCTCAGCATACCAGGGAGGCAAACGGGAGCCAGGAGGCTTGGCTCTAGGGACCTGGCAGCTTGCTGAGCGTGAGGCAGGCCCAGACAGAACAATCTTGTGAAACTTCCCTCTTCTCCAGCAGTTAGCCTGCTTATCAGGTGGGCAAAGAGTAATTAGTACCTAACACCAACAATGTGTCAGGCTACCTAGGGTAAGTTTTACCTGATTGCAACACCAGGCAGGTCATCATGCTCTCTTGGTTCCCTAGATTGCTCCACATGTTCCTGGCAGGCAAACAGTCTGCCATTTAATGTTTAAAAGCCCTCTGCTCCTACGTGTCAGCCTTGTAGCTTTTCTTCCTCTATATCAGCTGGAATAAACAGGTACTGCTTCTATTTTAAGCAGAAGATCATTTACTTTCTGGCTACCCATAAAGAAAAGGAATATTCGTCATGTGAACTTGAAAATCTAATCTCCTCTCAATCTCACACCCCGACCCCAACCAATCTGACTGACAACCTGTGCTGTGGTTGAAGAATTAGAAACTAAGCTAGTTTCTCATTTCTATCGATGGAACAACTTCCTTTCTCCTTTGGGTCTAGTATTTCCTCTAGTGTCTTAGTGTCTCTTCCCTGCTTCACCTCACCCAGATCCTTCTCAGCTTGTGTAAGTAAGACTGAATCAAAGAAGAACCCCAAAGGAGGCCAGCTGTAGACTATTGAGTTTGCTGTTGTATTATAAGGTTCAAGTGGCCAGATCCTGTGAGCGGATCCAGAAACACTGCAGAGAAAGGCAGCCTTGCCGAGAAACAGAGATCCCAGCCCCTACTCCAGCCAACCATTCCCCCAGCACACACCCCGACTCCACATATTGTTAAGATATGAATAGCCAAATCCTGAAGTTTGGAGAAATGGTACTATCATGCCCTACTTTCTAGTGATTTCTACCCTGAGTTCCTCTTGAAAAACAACAGCAAAGCAACAGAAGCTGGTAAGACACTCACAACTAGGCTCAACTATTCTCCTGTTAGACATAAACAATCTCACAGAATACCAGCCTCACAGGGTCACTCTGAGACCACGATAAAATGAGGCAATTCAAGGCCACTGTATAATTTTGCCTAAGCACAGACAAAAACAAGGGCCGGGCGCGGTGGCTCACGCCTGTAATCCCAGCACTTTGGGAGGCCGAGGCGGGTGGATCACGAAGTCAAGAGTGAAACCCTGTCTCTACTAAAAATACAAAAAATTAGCTGGGCATGGTGGCGTGTGCCTGTAATCCCAGCTACTCAGGAGGCTGAGGCAGGAGAATTGCTTGAACCCAGGAGGCGGAGGTTGCGGTGAGCCGAGATCGCGCCATTGCACTCCAGCCTGGGTAACAAGAGCAAAACTCCGTCTCAAAAAAAAAAAAAAAAAAGGTCACTGTGCCACCCACAAAAACCCAAACACCTGCTTTCTTGGCTAAAATTAGTGACCGCTTTATTACAGCTTTATTCTCTTGCTAGTTTCCCTCCCTACAAATAAAACTTGTTGAAATACACAACCATGGACTTGCCCCTGCTTTCTGATAATATCCAACATAGAGCAAACCCTTTCTTCAACCCTCCCCAAATGACCCAACCAAAGCCCAAATGCTGTGATCATTCTAACTTCCATTGAGTCACCTCGTGGATCCCCCATGGTGTGTTCTCACTCACTGCAACGACTGCAACTAGTCACAATCCCAAGTTTTTTCCACAATAGGGCTCTTGAATTTATTCCTCCAACTGAAATTTTGTACCCTTTGGTCAACTCTAACCAAGTTAATTTATCTGCAATGTGTTCCTGGCAGGTTTTAGCTGAAGGGCGTTGACACTTTCCAAGTTACTCTTCCTATCCTTATTTCCTCTAGGAAATAAGGTTTATTTATTCCTTCCTGGTATAGGTGTATTTATTTATCCATCACCATGAAGTGGTTAAGAATATGAACTTTGGAGTCAAAGTACTTGGCTCCAAATCCCAGCTCTTTGACAAGTCACTTAGCTTCTTGGAGCCTGCTTCAGAAAAACTGGTCTCTCCTCACACAGGACTGGGAGGATTCAGAAAGATAAGTAAAATGTGCATCAGCCTACAAGAGATGCCAATCAGGAAGTTACATCAGGGAAACTGTTACAGAGCAAGCACTTAATTTATTATTTATGTCCCACCCTTCACCAACCTCCGCTCCAAGCCCCCATGTCTCCCACTCACACACACACACACACACACACACACACACAAATACACACACATACATTCCACACATGGGTACACAAGGTTTGATAATTTTATTTAAATCTTAACAATTATCAATGAAACAATGGAGCCTTTACCTGTACAGGTGTGCTCCCTAGGGGCGGGGCCTCTAAACCACTCCCTTGTGTATATATTTAGAATTATCAGGCCCTCTCAGCAGGTATAAGATGGTTATCCATATACAAAAAAATCAACCAAGGTAGAAATAGCTTAAACCATCGAAGGTACTAAGGATAGGTTTTTTTTTTTTAAGTTGTAGAATGTGATTTGTGAAAAAGAACTTACGAAATGTAACAGAATATGCTCTGTCTTGCAGAACATGTTAATGGCTTTTGGTAGGGACTGTATATATGAATAGGATTGGGGAAAGTGGATTTCAAGTCTGGGAGAAAATGTCTTTTATCTCACTCAAGTCCATTCACAGAGCATTTTGGGGCTCCCAGGAACTCTATTCCTTGGGCCTTCAGTGGAAGTGAGGAGGTTAAGGGCAGAAAAACTAGGGAGGGAGTCAGGGACAAAGTTCTGAGAGCAGATGAGAAGAGGAATGCACTTTTCAGGGTCCAGAAAATACTAATCCTCTGTAGGAATTAAGACAATAAGGATATACATTCAGGAAAATTACCTCAAAGAATAAGAAAAGTCAAGAAGAAGGCAATATGGTGTAATCGTCTTGAAAGTCAGAAGGCCTGAGTTTGGCTCTGACTCTGCAATTTATTGCCTGTGAGACTCCTGAAAAGTCACCCTTCTGGCTGGGACCTCTACTTATTCATCTGGCCTCTTATCTCAAGAGTCAATGACATCAATAAAGTGATATCACAAACTGTAAAGTGCTTTAGAAATGAATGCCAGTATAGGTGAGAAAAAACTCAATAAAAACCTCAAAGTAACACACTCTTTGTGTTAGGTAGTTGTAATGTCCAAATAGCCTGCCCCATATAATCCTTAGCAAGTATAGTAGACAAAGCTATCTCTACAATATTCAAAACAGTAGGCCTCTTTTGTGGCAACTGACTATGAAAAAATGCACAGGGCAGGAACTGGAGGAAGCCAGTTCCTTTGAAGCCAAACTCCCAGCCCAGCAGGGAGGCGAGAGCAGGGAGGGAGGCAGCAATGAGTGGGCAGGTAGGCCCATGCCCCCAGTGTCACAGCCTTTGACGCACCAGTGCAGGGAAAGTGCCACAATGGCAGTGTCAAGGTCTTAAAAAACTATCTTCCACTTCAAGAAGTTTCGTAACAAGTCATTCGAGGGACCTGTATATTACCTTGGTTGAAAGAATTACCTGAAGAAAAGTAAAAGGCACAGTCCAGTGGTTTCCAACATTTAAAAACTGCAGATGTCAAAAAAAAAAATAGGGAGTTTCTGCATGGCACTAGCTATATTCCATTTCTATTGAGTAAGAAATTGAGTTCTCAAATACGGGTCTTCAAATTCCTTGTACACACCACTCTCTTCCATTGCCCTCCCCAACCATGACCAGGGAGGGGCCTACAACCTCCCAATTACCGTCTGTTAATATGGTCATAGTTAAGCAAATTGGGACAGAGCTCTAGAGATAGGTTCTACAGAAAAGAGAAGGGAGAGTGAAGGGGAGATTTACTCAATACACTACAGCCCCGTTAGCGAATCTCGAAAGAATGAAGCTCCTTTACAAAGTTTGAGCCTCTGCTAAGTAAAGAAAAATATGGCTGGGCACAGTGGCTCACACCTGTAATCCCAGCCCTTTGGGTATCCCAGGCGGGCAGGCTGATTGAGCTCTAGAGTTCAAGACAAGCCTGGGCAGCATGGTGAGACACCATCTCTATTAAAAATACAAAAAAAATAACTGGGAGTGCTGGTGTGTGTCTGTGGTCCCAGCTACTCAGGAGGCTGAGGTGGAAGGATTGTCACTTAAACCTGGGAGGTGGAGGCTGCAGTAAGCCAAAACTGCACCACTGCACTCCAGCCTGGGTGACAGAGCAAGACCCTATTGGAAAAAAGAAAAAAAAAAAAAAAGGAAAAAAAAAAAACCCCACATTTGCTCTTTGGCTCCCTGTGCTGAGTTAAAAGCTAAACCAGGCTAGCCCTATAAAGTATATTATCCTTTCAAATTCTCCTTCCCCACTTGGATGGTGACAACTCCTGTTTTTTCTTGGGAGCACCAAACTTCCTATTCTCTCTCCCTGCTTGGGAAGGATTAGATATTATTTAAACTTACTGGCTGGCGCTCGTTCATGTGAAAGTTTAACTGTTAAGGTGTCATACAGTAATGATGGATTGAGAACCCCTACGGCTTGCATGGTAAGCATAATGCATTCATGGAGAGGCCTAGGGAGAAAGACACAGACGGGCCTATCTTAAGACTGGAGCTGGTTGTATAAGGAGGTCACACATGAGATGAACAAGAGACATGGACAGAAGGATGGGAGACAGAGGGAGTGGAGGGTTTTGTTTCAAGCTCTTTAGAATTATGGATACTGAAATGAATATATCCTAGGGTTCAAACAATAAAAAACACAAAGGAACACTCAAAGCTTTTTCACATTTTACTACAGAGGTATTTGATAGATGTACTCATTATTAGTTAATATGTAAATATGTAAACTGCTAATTTATATCCTACTAGTACAAAATCATTTTACAAAACCTCTTTAAAAACTAATAGATAATGTGTTCTCTGGTGGGTATCACTGGAAGACGTACCTGGGCAGGTGCCTCCCTGCAGGCTATCAGCAGCTGCAACCAGGTCAGCTACTGCTGCCTCTGCGACCGACGCTCCGCCCTCCTGCTACCTCTTCATTCCCAAGTTCACTGCCTCTTTATTCGTCACCTTTTCTCCCCTCTTTTGTGGCCTTTTCTCAACTGGGACCCACCATTGCACAGACAATCGTACAGGATAAATAATTAACACTATTATATCTTCGTACCTTTCTACCTTGGACGAGAACAACTCTGATTCTCTCAGACATTCAGCAGTCTTGTTTCCTGTGACCTTTTATCCCATAATATATCACTTCAAATTTAAATACATCTTCTTCAGGCAGAGTCCTCAAACAGTCTTCATTTTATCCTTTGAGTCATCCTTTTATATAAAGTCCTTCAAGTATCCATATTAGAACGTGTAACCCTCATGATCAAAACAACTAAGAAAACTGTCTTGTTACAACTGTTTTACATTCCATATCACCAGGTGCTCTGCTAAGAAAATACAAAAAGGAAAAATTCAGCCCAACAATGACCTATAACAGGTTCTTAATGTGTGCTACTATTCAAAGTCTCTAGGCCAAAATTATTGCAACCAAAGAATCAGTTCTTCCAAACATCACCAAAAGATCCAGGGTCATGCACCAGACCAGAAATCCACTGTGATGTTGACATATAAAGGATTGTATTCCACAGACAGTAATTTGTAAGAACAACTACTCAACCCATCTGTTCTCCAGACTCGTGACACTTGGTGTAAGAGCTTCATCCTAAAGATAAAAAGAACAAATGTGAATGATAAGACAAGAATGTAACATGTTTGCCCCAAAATGTGGCAAACATATTTTTGTGAATTATTAACCTGTTATGTTTCCTACTATTAAGATGTTTTCCCCATTGAAGGTGACAAACATGATAGCTATGTATTCATGTGTCAGACTCCATGTGAGAACCCGGGGACCCATGATGAAAAGTGTCATTGCACTCAGTGAGCCCCCAGTCTACAGGACAGAAGGATGTGCAAGGAACACAGATACAGTAAGATATGTGCCATCCACTGCCAACTGATCCTTGGTAGAGTTTCAGGGGATCTCTGAATCTTCCTGTGTTGTAGGGAAAGTTTGTGTCTGTAGGTGGGGAAGTACATAGCTTTCATGAGCCTCCAAAAAAATTAGTATGTATGTAGATGAGGATGAATGAAGGGGCACCTAACTTCATGAGGAAGTCTGGCGAGGGGTCAGAGAGAAGGTAAATTTCAGTAAGGCTGAAAAAGAGGAATTCACCAAGTGAAGAAGGTGAAGGAAAGAGCACTTCGGGCAGAGCGACCACCCTGGGCAAGATGCACAGACACGCAAAAGAGCAGGATGCACTTGAAGAAGTCACTAGTGTGTCCAGAGCCATCTGGGAAGATGGGAAGATGAGTGGGCGGTGAACTGAATAGGTTCTTCTTGCTCAGCAGTGAAAACAATAAATGCTGGTTACCCGTAACAATATGGATGCGGATCAGACACATAATGTTAGGCTAAATAAAGTCAGAGAAGAACAAAATGCAGTGTGATTTCATTTACATAAAGTTGAAAAACATGCAGAACTAAGCAATCTTTTGTTTAGGGATACACACACATGGGAAAAAAAAAACAAGAAACAGCAGAAATAACTATCATTATCACAAATACTTATCATAAAAATTCAGAGAAGTGTTACTTGGATAGGTGGATGGGGGAGAAGAGAAGGGGAAGGCTATGGGATTAGGGAGGACCACACAGGTCATGCACGCAACGTGGTGGTGGGAGATACCAGCAGTGTTCATGGTATCAAGAATCTTCAGACTTTTCATACAATGTAGGAGTACTCTTTTGTATATACTCAATAATTTTTTTTAACATAAAGAGAAAAATGCATGCCTATGGACAATGACTAGAAGAACACAGAAAATAGAAATAGCTATTTTGTTGCAGTGGTTGACTCTACCAAAAGGGCTAACAGCCATTTAACAATGCTTTAAAACATCAACTTTAGGCCAAGCGTGGTGGCTCATGCTGTAACCCTAGCACTTTAGGAGGCTGAGGCAGGAAGATTGCTTGAGCCCAGGAGTTTGAGACCAGCCTTTGGCAACACAGGAAGACCTTGTGCTTACAAAAAATTTTTTAAAAATTAGCTGAGCATGGCGACACATGCCTGTGGTCCCAGCTACTTGGGAGGCTGAGCCAGGAGGATTGCTTGAGCCTAGGAGATCGAGGCTGCAGCGAGCACGCTCACGCCACTGCACTCCAGCTTGGACGACAGACTGAGACCCTGCCTCAGCAAAAATAAATAAATAAATAAACTTTAACAGGGCCCTTTAATCTCAGGCTAAAAGCACTTCAATACTGTTTTTAAATGTAGACTATAACAAAAGCACTAAAAGCCCCTTAATACTGTTTTAAAATTTAAGGGGAAAAATCAGAACAAAGAAATCTAGATTCTTCAATCAAAGCCACATAAAGAACTGGCTTATCTGCCAAGATTCTTCAGTGAATAGGCCAATTCCCAAGGCAGGAAAAGTACAAGACGAGCTCGGAACATCTCATCACACCAGAGCACAGGGAGGGAAGCTCTCAAGGACTACTGTGGTTGTGTCAAAAGGATTCAGGACGCAGCTTGAAGAAGACCCCACTGGACAAAGATGAGGCAATATGAGTACCAAAAAGTAAATGAACTACATCCTGAAGGATGCTAGAAAACACCAAGTCATTAGGCTGAAAAACATTTAATTAGTGCTTGACTCTTTCTCTTTATTCTGCCTTTCCTATAAAAACTATACCCCAGAGTATTCAAATAAATGAAAAGTACTTTGTAGAAAAATCTAATAAATACAAAAGGAATGATATAATTAGAATATTACAATGTTGCAACCCCTAATTAAATAATAAATCTAGAAATCAAGCATCAATGACTGCTGAAGTTATTAGATAAAAAACTGATGGGGAATCTCACAAAGCATAGATTAGACTGGCAATATCTAAACTCACAGATCAATCCTAACATCACAAAATGATACAACCAGACATTACATCCTGCTGTTTTGACACTAGAGGAAGTGCACAACACCACAGATGAAAATTCCTGCCCAAAAATAGTTTTCAGATTCTGTTCAAGTCTCCAGAAAGGCAGAGAAATCCCAGTGTGATGGCTACTATTGAGTGTCAACTTGATTAGATTGAAGGATGCAAAGTATTGTTCCTGGGTGTGTCTTTGAGGGTGTTGCCAAAGGAGATTAACACTGGAGTCAGTGGACTGGGAGAGGCAGACCCACCCTCCACGTGGGTGGCACTATCTAACCAACTGCTAGCGTGGCTGGAATAAAGCAGGCAGAAGAAGGCGGGAGAAGTTGACTTGCTGCGTCTTCTGGCCTTCATCTTTCTCCTGGGCTTCCTATCCCTGAACATCAAACTCCAACTTCTTCGGCTTTTGGACTCTTGGACTTACACCAGTGGTTTGCCAGGGGCTCTCGGGCCTTTGGCCACAGACTGAAGGCTGCACTATCGGCTTCCCTACCTTTGAGGTTTTGGTACTCAAGACTGATTTTCTTGCTCCTCAGCTTGCAGATGACCTACTGTGGAACTTCACCTTGGGATGGTGTGAGTCAATACTCCTTAATAAACTCCCCTTCATATATACATCTGTCCTATTAGTTCTGTCCCTCTAGAGAACTCTAATACACCTAGTTTACGAGAAAATACAGAGGTCGGGGGACATGTTAAGTTATACTACCAGCAAGCAATTGGAAAAATCCATAATGCAAGGAATTCTGTTGGACAAATAATCTGGCTTGTTCCATAAATAAACATCAAGGAAAACGTAAAAAGGGGAGAGGGAACCTACAGATTAAAAGAGATCATTCAAATGCAATGTGGACCTTGTTTAGACACTGATCTGACCAACTGATTTTAAAAATAAAAAAGCACTTAACACTGACTGGACATTTGATGTCATTAAGGAGATACTGTTAATTTTATTTCAGGTATTATAATGGTATTGTGATTCCTTTTTTAAAGCCACTTATATTTTAAGAATACATACCGAAGTAGTTACACGTGAAATGCTATGACGGCTGTGACACGTTTCTAAATCCAATGGGGTAAGAAAAAAAGTGAGGGAAAGAGAGGCCATGAGTTAAGAACTCAGTGCACCACTTTCTCTCCTTTTGTGTCTGTTTCAAAATTTCTTTAATAAAAATCATTTAACAAAGTAAACTGTCTCAAATCTGATCGAATTCAACATAGTCTGTATTGACAGAACAGCCCAGGGAGGCAGCCTGCCAGGCAAGTGAATCCAGAACTTACCGTTCTCCATTCACCTCATTGCCTCTGTCCCTAGTGTGGAAGATCATTGTATATTTACCCACTTCAGGTAGGGGCCGGGATATTTTCATTCTATGGAGTTCAACCCTAGAAAAATAATAGAGATTTTTTTTAAGTCCATCCTATTTATCTACCACTAGGCAAATAAAAAGCATCATTTGCAAAAATTTACACACACACACACAGTGTCACAAACATTTCAATTTCTTATAATGGTAGAACTTCAGGCGATAAGCCCAAAAAAGAATCAGATTTAACATTTATTACTGGGATACAAAGGAGATGTGTTAATTTATACTTAGTCATTTTCAAAAAGAAAAAAAACTGATAAAGTACGTATTTGTTTTGTTGTTGTTGTTGTTTTTGAAATGGAGTCTTGCTCTGTCACCCAGGCTGGAGTGCAGTGGCACAATGTTGGCTCACTGCAACCTCCGCCTCCCGGGTTCAAGCAATTCTCCTGCCTCAGCCTCTCGAGCAGCTGGTACTATAGGCACACGCCACCATGCCCAGTTAATTTTCGTATTTTTAGTAGAGACGGGTTTTTATCATATTGGCCAGGCTGGTCTCAAACTCCCGACCTCGTGATCCACCCGCCTCAGCCTCCCAAAGTGCTGGAATTACAGGCGTAAGCCACCGCACCCAGCTAACGTACTTATTTCAAAACATCCTGAAGAATAGAAGAATCAAGTCTGTTAGGATAACCAATTTACTTAGAGTTGCCTTCCTTTTTTTTTTTGGAGATGGAGTTTCGCTCTTGTTACCCAGGCTGGAGTGCAATGGCGCGATCTCGGCTCACCGCAACCTCCGCCTCCTGGGTTCAGGCAATTCTCCTGCCTCAAGCCTCCTGAGTAGCTGGGATTACAGGCACACGCCACCGTGCCCAGCTAATTTTTTTGTATTTTTAGTAGAGATGGGGTTTCACCATGTTGACCAGGATGGTCTCGATCTCTTGACCTCGTGATCCACCCGCCTCGGCCTCCCAAAGTGCTGGGATTACAGGCGTGAGCCACCGCGCCCGGCCGAGTTGCCTTCTTTTAACAAAGAAAGGAATGGTCATTTATGGTCACAAGCTTTAAAGCCACAATCCTAGGTTCAAATCTAGACTCTGTTATTTACAACCTCAGTAAGTCAGTTCACTCTTCCAGGTCTGTTTCCTCATCTGTAAAATGGCAATGGTGATAGAGAGTTGATTTCAAAGATTCAAGTGATATAATCTGCATGGAACATGCTTGTACTCTGTAATGTATTATGTAAGTACAAAGAAGGGTAGTGCCTGTTGCACAGGTGAATAAATAAGCAGTAAGTCTCAACCAACTTTCACGTTCAAATCATCTGACTTTATCCACCACATTAGTTGAAAACCATTCTGAAGACCATGATGGTCTTTTCAAATGAAAGCAAAATTTGAGGCTCCCCTCTACTTTGAAGCTGAAGGGTAGCAGGAGAGAAGACAGTGAAGACGTGATCAGGGCAAAATTCTACTAATCATCTTAGTAAAGGAGATCTGTGGAAGATAATGGGGATTGTTTATCACTAGCCTTCACTACTCTTGTCCTGAAATGTAGCAGGTACCCTCCGTCCAATTCCTAAGCTATGGCCACACAGGCTGCTGATGGGCTGGGCTGTCAAGAGCTGTTGCCCATCACTACGGCCATTTCTGTAGAGCCCCTGGCCAGGGAAATCCATTCCCTCCTGCTACAAACATTCAGAGGCTCTCAGCCTAGACATGAGAACAAGACCAGCATGGAACCCCTGGGTTCCTTAAGATGAAGCAATAAAAAAATTTCTGACAATCACATATCTAATCATTCAGACCCCCAGGTTAGAAATTTCCTTTCCAGCCAGGCACAGTGGCTCACGCCTGTAATCTCAACACTTTAGGAGACCAAGGCAGGCGGATCACCTGAGGTCAGAAGTTCAAGACCAGCCTGGCCATTATGGTGAAACCCGGCCTTTACTAAAATTACAAAAAAAATTAGCCAGATACCACAGCACACATCTGTAGTCCCAGCTATTCGGGAGGCTGAGAGTGAAGAATCATTTGAATCTGGGAGGCAGAGGTTGCAGTGAGCTGAGATAGTGTCACTGCACTCCAGCCAGGGTGACAGAGCAAGACTGTCTCAAAAGAAAAAAAAACAAACAAAAAAAAGAAATGTCTTTTCCAAGAGGCAACGGCAGGAGGGAAAGGGGTCTCCTTGATACCCAGAAGGGCCTTGTGATTACAACTCTAAAGATATCACCCCAAGTTCTTGAATAATTATTTATTTCTAGGAGTTAGGGATATCTATAACTATCTGGCCTCCAAATCCAAGTTCAAGGGAAGAAGCTGTGGGTAGAGGCCGGATTTATTCCCTTTCAGCCCGTCAGAACAGAGAGCAGTCCAAGAGAACCTAGGGTAATGCCAACAGCCCAGAGTCAGGCCTGGGGTAAGGCCACCTGGGGTCAGGTCCCCACAGCGTGTGGGGCTGGCTAATGCTTCAGCATGTGCATCTCCCCAAAGGCTGCTGGCACTCCCTGCTGGGGACACTGGGAACTGTGCAAGGACCCCCTGAGGTCTGACAGAAAGCATGAGGCTCTTAACAGCCCAGTCTCCAAATTACAGTTCAGCAGACACCTTGCAGTCTGGGATTTCCCACTCACTGGTGTCTCAGTCTTTCCCACTAACGAGCCCATGAGGCCTCCACCAACACTTCTGGACCCCAAATGCCCACAGGCCAGAAGTAAAATGCCACTGGCACAGAACGATGTGGGCCATCCTGCCCTCCCTCTACCCGCTCCACTCTTCTAGCCCAAATCTGCAGCCTAGTGACCTGCTGGACTGGCATCTAAAGGGATAAATATAAATGCAGGTTTCTAGAGCCACACTGATCGCAGAGCCCCGTGAAGGGGACCTTTCTCTGTTGTTCACCTGAGTCTGAGGTCATCGTCTTCGCCTCCCCATCCCCAGTAGTTGTTAGAGAATCCATTCACCTTGAAAAACTGCTCTCTGCTTAGGGCAGTAACACCCCCAAAATATCCACTGTAACGTAACCTGGAGCAAAAGAGAAGACAGAAATGGTAAGAATACTAGTATCAAAGGTCTCTAATTTCAGGGCTGGCATTCTAGGAACCCCTGGGAGACCATGCGCTTCCACCCACCCACTCCTGCTTCTCCTGCACCTCCCAGTGCTCCTGGCCTGCCCTGTCTTCTCTTCTTTCCTCGATCTAAACAAACGCTCACCTCTGCTCAGCAAGCGAGGTGCCGCCTGACTGTTAGTGGTGATGTTTGTATGTAAAGCCTACAGAAATACCTGTCAACGTGAACTACCCCGTCAGATATTGATAACAGATTACATCTTGTGTCTCAGTCCAGTGAATGGTAACAGCTGCCAAGGGCACTGGGTTAAGAAGGATTCTGAGGCTGCATCCGGATTCAGCATGAATGCGTGTCATGATGAATATATCTTTTCTTATTTCACTTTCACTTTTGCAGGGGAGGTTTGAAGGCAGGAGACAGTTCCTGCACACACACACTGCACGCACACACTCTGTATGCAAATCTCTACTTCTCGGCATGCATCTCCAGCTCCGAGTCTGTTTCCTGGATAACCCAACACATGTCAGCACCCCTGAAGTTTCTGGCCTGGCAACTAGATAAAGTATAGGTAGTGCTGTTTGTGAAAATAGGCTGTAAGGAACAATAATTAGGTTTTGAAAGGAAAGACAGTGAATTATGCTTTAGATAAGCTGAACTTTAGATATACCTGGGGCTTTGCCAGTAGGCAAATAAGATACAGGGTCCAAGCTCACAAGAGAGGAGTGATGAGAGATACAGCTCTGGAAATAAGCTGTTATCACGTAGTACCTGAAGGCACAGGTCGAGAAATCCCCAACAATCTAGTCGGTGAGAAGAGAACAAAGGGTAGACCCAAGGGGTTCAGCTCTGTGGAACCCTGGGAATACCAAAGAGAAAAAGAGTCAGAGAAAAAAGATCAGGAGGTAAAAGTCAGGGAGTACCTCCCAGCCTCCCAGTTATATAGGACTCTCATTATCAGTGGACAAATTTGTAAATCTGAGAAATAAAGGTATCCCTTAAATATAACATCTCAACAATTCAGAAATGCTAGTTAAGGTAGCTTAATAACTTGGATATTACTAAATTAAAAGATGTGAATATCTAGAGAATTTTTAACTTTAACTTCAGGTCAGACTGTTCTAGGACTGACGAAATATTTATGGTTTTCCAGATAAAAAGAAAAACCAAAAGGAAAGATCAATAAACATGTAGATACTTGCCATCAAACAAGTGGCATCCCAAAAGCTAATCTGGAGTTCAGTTGTTTCTTTCTATTTTCTGAGAAAATACTGGGGACTCTGTTTAACCCATAACAGAAACAGATTTACCTATATGCCCCCAACTTAAAATACTGGTAAATGGTATTTTTGCATCCTGCAATAAAACAAACAAAAGGAAATAACGTGCTTAGAAGGTAACTATCACTGACCCCAAGACATCTATTAGCAGTGTCTCATTACCATGGTTCTCGGAATGTGTTTTATAGAGGCGAGGGATTCTTAGCTGCCTGAACACCAGCTGCCTCATCAAGATGTGGTGACCAGGCAGGTACAACCTGCTGACACCAACAGGAAATCAGCATGAGAAGGAGGACGATGTGGCAGTGACCACCACCCACCACGGGCAAGACAGCTGGCTAAACACGTGAATGCGGAAGCCCTGCCCTCAGAGTTTATAACCTAACAAGAGAGGTGAGCATTATCAGGGTTCTGAACAGAGAGGTGTTGCCACATCAGGAGGAGGGAACCTGGAAGGATTCAAACAGGCAGAAAAATGGGGGATCTCCTGGTGACCAGAGCTCCGTGAGGCAAAGCACAGGAGAGAAAAGCACGGGCTGCCCAAGGACTGCCTGGAGATGGGTGAGCTGGAGTGAGCAGGAGCAGAAGAAGACAAGTCAGCAAGAAGAGTTAAAGAACTGTTTCTCCACACCTGTAATCCCAGCATGTTGGGAGGCCGAGGCAGGCGGATCACAAGCTCAGGAGATCTAGACCATCCTGGCTAACGCAGTGAAATCCCATTTCTACTAAAAATACAAAAAACTAGCCGGGCGTGGGGACACACGCTTGTAGTCCTAGCTACCTGGGAGGCTGAGGCAGGAGAATCGCGTGAACCCAGGAGGTGGAGGTTGTACTGGGCCGAGATCTCACCACTACACTCCAGCCTGGGCGACAGAGCAAGACTCCATCTCAAAAAAAAAAAAAAAAAAAAACTGTTTCTTGGGTACCTGTGAGATGGCAACTATCTCTGTTTATTGATCTTTGCTTTTGTTTTTTCTTCTTATCTGTAAAAGTATACATATTTAATTGGCCCTGGAATGGTTTACTTATTTGTAAAGGGCTGTAAGGCCCAAAGGTGGGGAAAATGTAGTCATAAAATAACAATAGAATCATTGTAGGAGGAGGCAGGTATCAAAGGAGTTCTTGCCAGTAAAATTTACCACCAGCTGGTCCAGAGCTTTATCACTGACCCACAGGCAGTGAGAAACAAGATTTGTTTCTGGCTTCAGCAGAGTCTGAGACAGCTGGGGCAACTTAATTTAACTTCTTCCTTCTGCATGTAAGGTGAAAACCTTTCTTGCACATGTACTCATGGGGCTGCTGTGACAGTGATGAGGCATGTGCTGACTTAAGCTCTGTGGCACTGGCACACACAGTTGCCAGCAGGGGGCAGACACTCAGCTGCCTGGAAATGAACTCTCCCACCACAGGGTCTTTGCCCAAAGCAACAAAAGCAAGTAGTCCAGAAGGAGGGTAACTCCTACCTACGTTACTTATACATACCACTCTCCAGATGCAAAAGATGAGGTTGCTTACATGATACACACAAAAAAGAGAAAAACATAAATGACAAACCAGGGCCCTAGAAACATTTAAATCACATAGAAAATTAAGATGGGAACTACATTAGAACTCTGATCTGCAAATAAGATTCTTTTCCGTTTCTAAAAGAGCGCCATGGATTTGGCTCAGAGCCTCTTGATCAAAAGGGGAAACATATTCAATTACTGAATCATATTAAGAAAACCTGTCAGTTACTCAACAAAGGCTTTCTGATACGTAGTTATAAAAGAAACATCTGGCCAGTTAGAATGGCAAGTTAAAAACAGCAAGATTCATACGTGCGCCGTTTCTCAGAGTGAGGAGCATCTGATGAAATCCACAATTGTGACACCAAAGCATGAGTGAAAATCAATTCCCGGCAGGAATGTCCAAGAGCTCAGCCTTCTTATGGTTCAGCCTAATACAAAGATAAAATCTAGAATCCCAGCAAAAAAACCTGTCCGTAAGCAATCCTCTGTGATTGCTTAGAAATGAACCAGGCAACCAGGTGTTTAAAAAAATCTGAGCAATGGGAAGTTTAAGATTATCATCTAAGGCAAGTGTCCAAAATACAGGTGTTCTGTGTTGTAAATAGTGACGTCTTACTACAGAATAAGGGAACAGATAGTGACATGCTTTTGAGAAAACCAAATTGCCCAGCCATGATACACTGCTTTCCTCAATGCAGAAGTGACTCAAAGAAACCAGAAAACAAAACCTCTAGATAATAAGATTAGATCCAAAGATCAAGTTTCCCCAAAGAGAACAATCCTGGGGTTCTCCCCTCGCCCTCTGCATCCACAGCCCCTGCCCTAACTCAGACATGTGGCATCTCTCCACTCAGCTTTTCCCGTTTTCCCTTGCTCCATCCAGTACAGCCAAGATCAGCTGAACCAAGCTTTCTCCTGTCCTTCCCCCGCTGTAACATGTGTCAACAGCTCCCCAACCCCTGCCACAGCAAATCTAAACTCCTTATTGGACTAAACAAGGCCTGTGTAATCTGGCCCCTGCCTAGCCTCAGTTCTTGCCTCTTCTCACAGACATTCCTTCTAGAATGCCAGTGAACTACCTGCATTTTCCCCAAAACTGTGCCATGCTCTCTGGCATGTCTTAGAACTCTGCTGAGAAGCTCTTGTTGGTTCCACAGGATTAAGGTACCACCTTCCCTGGGGAACAGCTTTAAATCCTTCCCTTTAAGGTGTTCTTAATGACACTGTGCTGTCACCCACCAGTAGTTTGTTTATGTCCTGCAGCTTACATAGGGATTGGGTTTTAAGTCAGTACCTGAGGCAAGAGTTACCTACACGATGTTACTCAAGAATTCTCTAAAATCGCACAATATGAGAGAGCAACGTGGAAGCCCAGAACAAGTGAGGTATCGAGGGACTCACTTTCTACTTCACACTCATGTAGAGTACATGCTGCTGGGATCTCCTGTATTATTTGACAGTTTCACAGTTCTCTCGCTCCTGCTGCCTTCCTCTTCCTCTCTTCATTTGTCCCTCTCTCCCCTCCTTACCAAGTGCTTATAGTTGTATTTGCAGAAACACAAAATTAACACAACTCCACTGTAGCTACCTGTCTCTCCACACTGAAACTCAGTGGGGAGCTCTCTGAGGGCAGGCGCTCTACCTTATTCAAACTAGTCTCACGGCCTCCAACACAGTCAGCGCCACAGATGTGAGCACTCATGAACGGCAGGGCTTGGGGAAGCTGATAGGTAAGTGTGCACACATGAGGGAGTATAGTGTTTCATTTGCAGAGAAACGTTCTGGGTCACTATTTCCCCTTGGCTGTGCTTGAGTAGGAGCTGGTATAATCAAATAAGGCTGAAAAGCAGCTATGCCCTTCTGAGGGGTAAAGGAGAAGAGGAATGAAGACACAGATGGTGGCATCTGGCACTTCTCACAGTGGCTTTGAGAGAAATGGCTTTGTCCTGGGTGTGCTGGCTCCCACAAAGACTACTCAGAGGATATGTCCTCCCCCACCTCTCCCCATACTCTAGAAAGAGGCCACAGTCTGGAAAGGGACGTCTCAACAGAGGTCTCACTTAAAGGGAAGTCTCAACAGAGGTCTCACTTAAAGGGACGTCTCAACAGAGGTCTCACTTAAAGGGACGTCTCAACAGAGGTCTCACTTGTTGCCTCCTAGAGGGGGGAGTCGGGAATAGACAAATAACATTACTTGCATTCAAGTCAGTGTGGGAAAGCCTGCAAAAGCCCCCCAACAGGGGCGTTGGGAGTCGGACTGGCCACTGCCTGCGATGCTTGGATGACATTTTTCTCCAATGCTTTCCCTTGTCTTTGTGATCCTCTGCCAAAGTTGTTGTAGGGTTTTTTCCTCATTACAATCTCTAACTTCATTTTTGCACTTTAAGTGATATATATATATCATAGACAATTTTTCCTATTTCTCATTTTCTTAAGATATTCTGAATGCTTTTTCTACCCAGTCTTGATCACAACAGTTGAGCTTCTCATCCTAAGCCACCCTCAGCAGAGCCACCTCACCTGTACCCAGTGCTGTTCCTGCCAACTACCAGATGCTTGGGATTGTCCTCACACTTGTAAAGGTTGAAGTCATTCTCGGGTACCAGGTCCACATCATGGAATATAAAGCAGTCCCAGTTTTCTTCCTTGAGAGCTTCTAGATAGCCCACATTCAAGAGTTTGGCTCGATTAAACTTTTTACCTCCAGCCTAGAGATACGAAAATTAAAACTTGAGAAGCTCCTGAGATAAAATTTCATAGTGTTGCCCTCTTAGTTAGGATTCAGGAGGTTGTATTATTCTTGCTAACACACAAGACGATACTTGTGACATAAACATCTAACAGGGAAGATGCAATGACAATAAAAGACCATTTGGTTTTTTCTATATGCTTCACACATACTTATATTTCAGAACTAAGAAACATTAATTGAAATCTGAAGAGTTGTTGTTTAATGGTAGAGAGCTCCAGTTTTGCAAGATCAAGTTCTGGAGACTGATTTCATAAATACACTGCATATATTTATGCAACCAATATATTGCATAATTATACACAGATACAATTCATGGAAATATTCTTTTTTTTTTTTTGAGACGCAGTTTCGCTCTTGTTACCCAGGCTGGAGTGCAATGGCGCGATCTCCGCTCACCGCACCCTCCGCCTCCTGGGTTCAGGCAATTCTCCTGCCTAAGCCTCCCAAGTAGCTGGGATTACAGGCACGCACCACCATGCCCAGCTAATTTTTTGTATTTTTAGTAGAGATGGGGTTTCACCATGTTGACCAGGATGGTCTCGATCTCTTGACCTCATGATCCACCCACCTCAGCCTCCCAAAGTGCTGGGATTACAGGCGTGCGCCACCGCGCCTGGCCCCGGAAATATTCTTAACATTACTAAACTGTACACTCAATGGTTAAGACAGTAAAAGTAAATAAAAGTTTAAAAAAGGCTAAGAGGATAAATTTTATGTCGTGTGTTTTACCACAACTTAAAATTTTTTAAACACAGCTTTAAAATACAAATAACTCAAATAATCAATAATATATTGTACACTTAAAATGTGTTAAGAGTATAAATCTTAAGTATTCTTACCACAGTTACAAAAAGCAATTTCACTTAAAATTTTAAAAACACTTTTATTTATTCCATATAAAACTACAAAACCTTTCTTATATACTAGTCATGTCAATTAGTATTACTGCTTCACAGTTCAACCCTAGGTTAATCCCAATCTTATCCTCTGTTATGAATTTACACTAAGCTTCTAAGAGACTTAGTTAATAGCTTGCCAGAAAGGATCAAAAAATCTTGACCTATAAAAAGAGAAGGTTATTGCTAATATTTCTAAGCTACTTTAAAATTTCTTAGAAATCCCTGTAAGAGAATCCTGTTTTAATGCTAATGGTGGAGGCTAATCCTCACAGTGGCCTTATGGAGACAGATCTGTCACTGGATAATAAAAGAATGCAGTTCAACCAGTAATATGATTGAAGCTGTAATAAAATAATTTACACTATTTTTTTTATGGCTGCTTTGTTAAAATTCCTTCAGAATGAATCCCAGTTAAGTGGTTTATCATAAAAGTACAAGCATTTCTCAGATGTTACCACAATGTCTTCCTGATAAGAATAACACAAAGCAGAAATATTTTTCTCTTTTTTTTTTTTTAAATTTGAGATGGAATCTCACCCTGTTGCCCAGGCTAGAGTGCAGTGGTGTGATCTTGGCTCATGCAGCCTCCACCTCCTGGGTTCAAGTGAATCTCCTGCCTCAACCTCCCGAGTAGCTGGGCCTACAGGCATGAGCCACCACATCCAGCTAAATTTTTTTTTTGTATTTTTAGTAGAGACGGGGTTTCACCATGCTGGCCAGGCTGGTCTTAAACTCCTGACCTCAAGTGATCCACCAGTCTCGGTCTCCCATGTGCTGGGATTACAGGTGTGAGCCACTGCACTCAGCTCAAAGCAGACATGTTTTTCTATTCATAAAACTAGTACTATGCCTTGTGAGTTACTGCCCTGAGTAAGAACTCAGAATCAAATAAATCATACCTATAAGCAACAACCTTCAAAACAAAAATAGCTATAAAACAATATAATAGTAACATTTTGTTCCAAGTGCTAAAATCCAGGCATGGGTGTACTATATAAGCACACCGATTTCCAAGAGCCCCAGTTTATCACCAAGTCTATACCGCAGAGCTGGTCCTCTGAGTTATCCAAAGTTCCACCTAAACAAATATTACCAGTTCTAACAGTAGTCATGATTTTGCTGACATACTTAGAATTTGTAAGAATTTGAGGGAGGATTATTTGGATGGCCCAAGATAATTGTGACAAACTTAGACACTGATGTTTAAACTGATGTCTTAGTTTTCTTTCAATAAACTTTGGTGCCAAATAGAGGTATCTTTAATCACCCACTCCACTCACCTAAAAGGTAAGCTCTTCAAAAGCAGCCTATAGTTATACTGTGCTCCTACCAAATCATGCTTCTGGAAGCCAAATAAGTGAATCCAGAAAGTGAAAATCAAACATAACATGTTTCACATAATAAATAGTGGCAAAGTTCAGGGCAGAAATGTGGGGGCAGCCATAGAGCACCACAGCTACTAATACAGAATATTCGGTCAAATCCTCTGTCTAGATCCCCATTGAGTAGCTATGGGCGATAATGACAGACAATTCCAGAATCTCATCATGTAGTGCATGGCAAGCACAGAAAGAAACACAAGGGACCAGGAAGCCTCAGGGAAATCTGAAGGTAATCACTGCCTAACATGGAAGGGCTCACACAACAGGCTTCCTCCAGAGGCTCCTTTAAGGGCAGTAAAATTTCCCGGAACTTGAACCCATAACTCCACACTTGGAGACAAGAATTTCCTCTAATCCTTTCAAGTATAAATGAGGTAAGAGAACTCTTTTTTGATGATAGTCTGATGTTCCTTTTACCCAAGATAGACAAACAGTCACATGGCCAAGTTCAGCAGCGAGAGGAGGGTCGAGGTCAGGCCCTGGTCTGCCCCCATGCTCACCTGGTGGATGACGTAGATGCCATAATCTAGCTGCTGCCTCTGCAGGAAGGGATGCAGATGTTCCAGCAGGTACATCAGGTGTTTCTCTCTGTTCCGGTGGGGAACGAGGATGGCGACCCTCTGTAAAGCTTTACATTCCTCAGGGCAATACCGGCCTCTGGACACTTTGGGATTTTCTGCCTGTACCTCTTCCAAAGTAAGATCTGGTTTGAAAATGAGCTTGCTCTGACCTTCTACAATGAACAAAGCACACAAACAATAACAGTAGCTACTTCAAAAAGTGTTGAGGTTTACACAAGCTAATATGCATAGACTATCGCCCAGCTCACAGTGGGCGCTACAAATGTCAGCTTTTATTATGATTACTGTAAAGGCTCATTTAGTCATGATGATAGCCAGAGGATCATGTGACTAAGGTTACTGGCTGCAAAAGCAAGTGGCGGATATATAATATGAGCATTTCCTTGTGGCTGGGTAATCAAAAGTCCTCTATGATTCATCTGTAAGAAGGATATGTAGACTGTCCTGGTGAACCCTGGTAAGAGCAAAGGTCAGAGCTAGACAGAGTAACTCTTCAAATTTGGTCTATCCTCTTTTCCTTCTCCAAATTCCAGGAGGAGGGAAAAATCTCTTAAATATCAACAGCATTCCACAGAATCAAGCTCCTGGACAAGGCACTCCTCCCACTCCTTCCCTAAACTCTGGAACTATCCTGACTCCCTGTAGGTAAAGCACTAAAAAGAAGTGGAAACCAGTCTCACTCCCTAACCCAGCTGTAACAGGTACTTGTGGCCCTGCAACAACTCTCCCATTTTGCCACCACAACAGACATTTCCAATCGAGCATAGCATTTGCTCAGTGTGTCTGGAAGCAATCCAACCAGACAAAGCCCAAAGCCATCCACAGGAGGAAACAGCTCAGGTTGGTTTTGGTTTTTGTTTTCTAAATCGCACATATACTGGTCAGACTGTAAAATCTCAAGATGTTTGCAAAGTGCACTATCCCCTTCTGAGTAAAGCAGTCATATGCCCTTCCTGTGCATAATTCATTGCACATAATTTGCCATGCCTTTTCAGTGTGACCATCCTCTAACCTGGCCATGGCTGCACAGATCAGGCTCACATGTCTAACGACACCTTGGTGCTCTGCCCAACAGGAGGCAAGGTTAGCAACTTCTTCAAGCCACCCAAAGAGAATAATTGGCCTACGAGAGCCTTCCTGCAGGGTCTGCATGCAAGACACAACAATCAGTAATGCCCTAAAAACCAACAGTAAGGAATGGAGGTACACAGAAGGCAATTGTGAGAGCTGATGCTGGGCTACGGAGCTACTAGAGATAATGGGGTAGCTGTTGAGATGGTCTCCTGTGTGGCCTGTTCATAATGCCCATCATTAACCTGACTGAGTCTCTGTTCTTGCACCCTGAAAGAGCCTCATGCAACAGGTCTGATATAAACTAGTCTCCTGGCTCACCTTCTCATCGTCATAACTTTTTACGTGCCCTAACCAGTTTCCGCTTCCATTTACTCTCTATCAAGTCTCCCTACCCCTCCCTCTACCCCACCATCTCTCAAGTTCTGCCCCTCCTTGGGTCACTAATGGCCCATTTTAAGTTATCACCAACCACATCACCTTTAGTCCAGTATTTGCCCAGTAATGAGTCACTGCCCATCTATTCTTTATGAATGAATTTACTGTTTAAATATATTGTGAATATTTTAAGCTAGGGGAATAATCAGCCATATTTGCATTTTACTGACTCATTTTCATATCTCAACTTGTATAATGTATGAAGGAACACACAATCGGGAATAACATTTTGGCTTTTCTGTAACTGACTAAAGAGAAGCGGCATGCCAATATGAATACGGTACAGGACTGTGACTCAACTAGGAAAGGGGTGTGCAGACTAAAGGTTTGTGTCCCCCAAAATTCATATGTTGAATTCCTAATCCCCACTGTGGGACCTTTGGGAAGTAACTAGGTTTAGATGAGTTCATCATAGGGGTGGAGCTGCCATGTGGGATTAAAGCCCTTATAAAAAGAGCAAGAGGAATGAGATCTGTCTATCTCTGTCTTTCTCTCTCCTTCTCTCTTTCCCTTTCCTTCTATGTGTGTGTATCACACACACCAGGGAAAGGCCATGTGAGGACACACCCAGTAAGAGGGGCCTCACCAAGAAACTGACCATGCCGGCACCTTGATCTTAGACTAATTTACTGTTTAAGTTGAGAGGCAAGACATAAAAGGTGAATCAAAATATACAACATATTTAAGAAATAAACACTAAAGATCACATCGAAAAACTTAGTCTCTGTCCCTTGACTCCATAGTTTTGGCCAAAGGAATATAACAGATGTGACCCCAGTGGAGGCTAGAACATGCCTGCATTTCTCCTCTCAAGCTCTTGTGCTCTGCTGATACAGGCTAGCCCACTAGTTTCAAGAGGAGGACAAGAGGCATATGGGGTGGGGCCACCAGCCTAGATCACTGGACCCTATTAATAATGTCTGCTGCTGAGACTTTTGTGGCTGGATAGTAAAAGTGGGTCTGTTCATATGACAGACTACTATACGTCAATGAAAATGGACAAACCATAGCCACACACAACCATGAGAATAGATCTCACAAAAATAATGTTGAGCAACAGAAGCCAAACACAAGAATATATAACATACGCTTCCAACCTGTAAGATTCAAAAACAGGAAAAATCTAAGTGTAGAGTTAGAATCTTGTAGACAAAGTGGCGACTGAAAGAAGCATGGGAATTCCTATGGTTCCAGCAAGATGCCATTTCTTTTTTTCTTTCTTTTTTTTTTTCTTCTGTGCTACACGAAGCATTTGTAACTTCTTTTCATATACTTTAAATTCTGGGGAACATGTTAGTTACAGTGCAGGTTTGTTACATAGGTATACATGTTAGTTAGTGCAGGTTTGTTACATAGGTATACACATGCCATGGTGGTTTGCTGCATCCATTGCCCCATCATCTACATTAAATTTACATCTAGACAACTATGTTCATTTTCTGAAACTTAACCAAGCAGTACACTTCCGAGTTTTGTACTTTCTTGTACATGTAACATTTATTTTATTTGAATGTATAGTTTCTGTGACACAGGAGATGTATACATTTATGGGGTATATGAGATGTTTTGATACAGGCAAGTACATGTCATATTTAAATAAAAACTTTACATACTACTTACATAAAAGTAAAAAGGGAACACTTACTGAGGTAAGGAGACACAGAAGGGCAGTTGTCAAGTTCTGTCTTCCTCGTGGATGCTTCATTGGTCAGAGTTTTTCCCTTCCCCAAAATGATGGCCTTATGGAAATTAGCCATGAACTTCCTTGCTTTAGGAATCTCTTGAATGGCACCCACAAAGTAGTTACTGGTGGCCCACCCAACCACCATCAGGCACAAAGTCAAAAGCAGCAGTAATCGGAATTTGTAGGAAAGGTGGAAAGTCAGGTTGAAGCCCATGTTTTTTATTATGTGAATAATATGTATCTCTCTGCTTCACTGCAGGCAAGAAAGCTTCAAGTTGAACTTTTCCAATCTGATCGCGAACTTGATGACAACTGAAAATACAATGCCTGCTTTTGCTCGTAGTTCTGTCCAACAATCTAAAAGGCAAACACAAAAGACACGTTGTTTCAAATGGAAATTCTATCCTGAAATAATTCACTTCGGCACAAACTGAAAACCCATACCCGATGGACCCTGACTAACCGTAACGGTAGGTCTCCCACTAAGGGTTTAGAGATCCGAAAACCAGAGGTTTTAGAGGTTCCAAGCATCAATACATCACAGAAGCTCTCTCTAGGTTATTGGCCAGGCTGTCTGTCACCCAAGAAGGGAAGCCATTTCCAGATGTTGGACAGAACAAATAGGCAAGGGAGACTGCAAATGCCCTGAGATGTTAGCTGGGCACAGCCTAAGACACAGCCCTAATGGTTCTCCGCCTCAGTTGCCCCTTCCTGGCACAGCTTTAAGGGAGTACTTTTAAAATGTGAAAGCTTGTTACAGAAGCACATTTTGACCCAAAGAGAAAATAAGGGAAAAGTTCTTCCCCTCTGTGAGAGCTAGAAAAGCATGGTCCTTGACAACAGGGAATGAGTGCTGTATTAACCAAGAGGTACTGGCACAGGGCACACTGCAATGGCGGGCAGGAGAAAGTCTATCAAGAATCACAAGAGAATCCCTAAACAGAAGATTAACTATCTATCTATAAGATAACATTTAAGTAACTGAGAGACCCTTAATTCTCACCACAGTCTCAGAGTTATGTTCTTTTTCAGTCAAGGCTGTCTTGAAGTGGCAGGACAGCCTTGACTGAAAACAAATGCAGGCAACATGAAAGAAGTTATTTTGGGCAAGATGTACCACTCTTTTCCTTTCTAGAAGTCTGCCCTGTAGTTAGTTAAAATGATCATGTTTTCATATTTGCTTTTCCTCTACTCAATTCAACCAGTCTTTTCCGAGTACCTGCGATTTTCAAGCAAAGGATATAAAGAGAATTAAAGCCTAGTCTTTGTGCTCAGTTTATTTCTATCTTTTTCTAGATCTCAATTTTTGCAATTTCCTGTCAAATATGCCAACAACTCCAACCCAAAGTGGGAGAAGAGATTCAACAAGATGGGTAAAATACTGAGAAGTCTTAAAGATAGGTGATAGGTACCTGAGAGTCCATTTTCTTTCTCTCTACTTTTGTGTATGCTTGAAATTTTCCATAATAATTTTTTGAATCTGGCAAGGAAGATAAGCTATAACAAAAAGTAAGGCAGCATAAGTGCTACCTATCATTCTTGGAGAATCTCTAACCACACACATTTTTATTCCACCGAAGTGGGTGGGGAGGACACCGTGCATCACTTTATAAATATTTACTAAGGATCTGCACCAAAGAGTAAGGGTATGTTCATTCAGCAGCTAAGAGCACCAAAATCAGCATTACAATGTCTCTGAACCTATCAGGTACTTTTGCAGACATGTAAAATTGCATGTAAGTACACTTGATATTGTACCAGGCACATGATCCTGATGCCTTGGGGCTCCCTGGGCAGCACCAGAAGACGGACTGATTTGCTACTCTTTTAACTCCTGCAGAGTTCCTGGGAGTTTACCTTTTGCACACACATTGTCCCACCTTCCTTAGGCCTTGGTATTCATCATCCCAATCACAGCTCCTTTAGGAGGCTTCTGAATGATCACTGGCCAGATCCTAATGGGGCAATGGTTCCCTGGGCAAGGTAAGGAATGGGATAAAAATGATGACAGCCATTTACATGTACAAGTCATTTAAACCCAAAGATTAAGCTCCTAATGGCCCAACCTAGAAGCATTTGAGTAATTAAGAAAAAAATGATGGTACTGTATTTTAACCCATAGGATAAAATGAATATCCACTAGTCTATATTGATAAAAATGATCAAACAAATAAATGAATGGAAGAGAAGGGGCAGCTCTTTTCTTATAGTAAATTCCAACTAGTAAGAAAGTGGGAGATGGGAAAAAAGTCACCCTCGGCAAACACCGCAGTAAGAACCGTTGCAGACAAGGTTCACCAATGGATGCTAAACAGGCAAAAATTTGAAGAGAAACAGGATAGTCTCAAAGTATCTCCCGCAAGATAATTCTTAACCACAAAGAGAAAGACAGTGACTTGGTAGTGGAGAAACCCAGCTGCTCACCATAACATCACTTGTGTGGTATTCGTGCTAATGGTGCATAGCTTCATTAGAAGCATGAGAAAACATCAGACAAGTTCATTCCACAATCTGCCTAACTGGTACTCTTTAAAAGAATCAAAATCATGAAAAACAAGGAAAAACTGAGTAACTATTTCAGAATGGAGGAGACGGAGGAGAAAGAAAAACTAAATAAAATGCAGGATCCTTGATAAAATACAGTGGGAACAGAAAACAAAAGGACATTAGTAGGAAAATTGATGAACTTTAAATAAAGTTTGTAGTTTAGTTAATATTATTTATCAATGTACTATGGTTATGTAAGGGGTGTTATTAGGGGAAGCTAGGTGAACTCTCTGTACCATTTTTACAACTTCTCTATAAGTCTAAAATTAACTAAAAATAAAAGAGTCAGAGACTAGATATAACCCAAGTCAACAAATGACAGTAAATTAACTTAATTCTAAATGAGAATCATTGTTTTTGTATTCCTAGTGCCTCAAACCAACGTGACATATCTCAGGTGCTCAATTTAGTAACAAATGATGGACTAGGATATATACTAGTTGAAATACATAAGGACACATCATAATTCCAGGCTCTTGCTAAAAGGAATGAGACATTAAAAAAAGAAGGGGGGGAAATAAAGATTAATAAAATTAAACGACTACAAAATTCCATCTGAGGAGGATTTTAAATATTTTAAAGGCTCACCCTGATACTAGCTCCTTTCACTAATATCAACACTATTCTACAGGTAGGGACCTCACCTTTAATAAATGGCACTTTTGGTCATGCCCACTACCTTCCACTTCTCTACTTCTAAAAGTGATACTTGGCTTGGGGAGGAAGTGCTGTATGGCCTGCCCCTGCCTTCATGAAGCCACTCACTGCATGAGCTCCACAACACACTGGAACACAGTGTACCTGCCTCTGGGCAAATGCTGTGGAAATCCACATTTGAAGCCAGGTGGTCCTGCAACACCCAAACAACCAAAGTTATTTTATGTAGTATATGTTATACAGCATAATACAGAATTCACCAGAATTTCTGATGGGAGGTTTCAATAAAAGTTCATTGTGTACTTATATGTTACTTTCAGCTACCCCTAAGAAATCAACTGTGGAGTCAGTAGGAGCTTACTTTCTGCAGTCATCAGGGGCACCTCACCCTAAACCTTCTTTAAAAGGTTTAAAAAGCTCTGATGTCATGGGTATAACAGGGCTCTGAAGTCACAAAGAGCTGAGTTCAAATTCTTCTTACCAGATTCATGAATGGCTTTTGACAAGTAACTTAAATGTTTTGAATCTGTTTGGCCATTTACTTAAAAAGCACTTTTCAACATCTGGTTCCAAGAGTGCCTTTATCAAATACATAAGGGAATGTGTTAAAATTGCAGATTCCTGGGCCCCACTCCAAAGCCAACAGGTCAGAACAGCAGCCACTGGGGCTCAGAAAAATGAAATTTTAACAAGCTCCCCAAATGATTCTTATCTGCATTAAAGTTTCAGAACCACTGATATAAGAGAATGGACCTGGAATGCAATATAGATCTTTCAGATATGTTAATTTTCCCTCTGGTGAAGAAAAGCAGTAAGAAGATATGTGAACATGAGATTTTAAAAATGCATTTGAAAGGTTTTTTATTCCATCATTTAGAAATATATTCTAAGAAAATAATCAATGCCAAGTGAGGTGGCTCATGCCTGTAATCCCAGCACTTTGGGAGGCCGAGGCGGGAGGATCACCTGAGGTCAGGAGTTCGAGACCGGCCTGGCCAAAATGGTGAAACCCCATCTCTACTACACATACCAAAATTAGCCAGGCATGGCAGTGCACTACTCGGGAGGCTGAGGCAGGAGAATCGCTTGAACCCAGGAAGCAGAGGTTGCAGTGAGCTGAGATTGCGCCACTGAACTCCAGTCTGGGTGGCAGAGTGAGACCCTGAAGGAAGGAAGGAAGGAAGGAAGGAAGGAAGGAAGGAAGGAAGGAAGGAAATAATCAGAGAGGTAGACCATGACATTCAAACAAATGTTGCTAAAATAACCAAAAATTGAAAAGTACAAATGTTAACGATAGGGGTCTGATTTAATTAATTACAATATACTTTCATTAAAATGGTGCTTAAAAAACCTACATGGAAAAGTATAATAGTTAAGTAGAAAAAAAGATATAAAAATGTATATAAAATATAGGCTGGGCTTCATGGCTCACACCTGTAATCCCAGCACTTTAGCTGGCCAAGGCAGGCAGATCACTCAAGGTCAGGAGTTTGAGACCAGCCTGGCCAACATGTTGAAACTCCTCTCTACTAAAAGTACAAAAAGTAGTTGGGCATGGCGGCCCACGCCTGTAGTCCCAGCTACTTGGAAGGCTGAGGAAGGAGGATCACTTGAACCTGGGAGGCGGAGGTTGCAGTGAGCCGAGATCGCGCCACCGCACTCCAGTCTGGGCATTACGGCGAGACCCTGTCTCGAAAAAACAAAAAGGAGCATATAACATATAATACCAATTATGAAATAGATGTATGTGTGCATGCCTTTCATATACAAAATGACAGAGAAACTGGTGGTCATCTCTTAATTATAGAATTAGGGAAAACCTTTCATTTCTTTTGTATCTTCTAATTTTTCTAAAATGGAGTTTTCATCATCAGAAACAATGTTGTTTTCTGACAAAATGACTACATAGTTTTCCTTTAAAATACAGTAGTCCCTGGTTTCACTTTCTGCGGTTTCAGTTAACCACAATAAGATATTTTGAGAAAGAGATGACATTCACATAACTTTTATCACAGCATATTGTAATAGCTATTCTACTATTAGACATTTTTATCTCTTACTGTGCCTAATTTATAAGTATTATAGATATATATATAGAAATAAAACAGCATATATAGGGTTTGGCACCATCCATGGTTTCAGGCATCTACTTTTGGTCTTGCAGCATATCCCCCAAAAGTAAGGGAGACAACTGTATATTAAAATTTAAAGATAGCATCACAGACAGGAATCACAACTTTTAGTTACATAAAGTTTGACAATTCATTCATATAACCTTTAAGAAAACCTATTCTAAATAGGCCCAACAAGCCGAAATCTCAAAGAAAAACCAGAGGCTGTTAGTAATTCTTCAGTGCCAGAGAACCCTGTGGTCTCTGTTTGAAATGCCTATTCTCAGGCTGCAGACCCAGAGATTTTTATTTCAATGGGCTGAGGTGGGGTCAGGAAATCAATATTTTTGCCTGGGCCTGTCACTCACGCCTGTAATCCCAGCACTTTGGGAGGCCAAAGCAAATGGATCACTTGGGGTCAGGAGTTCCAGACCAGCCTGGCCAACATGGTGAAACCCCATCTCTATTAAAAATACAAAAATTAGCCAGGAGTGGTGGGCCTGTAGTCCCAGCTACTCAGGAGGCTGAGGCAGAAGAATTGCTTGAACCTGGGAGGCATAGGTTGCAGTGAGTCAAGATTGTACCACTGCACTACAGCCTGGGCGACAGAGCTAGACTCTGTTTCAAAAAAAAAAAAAAAAAAAAATTCGGTATTTTTAACAGGAGCCTAGATAACTCTGAGACATGCAGCCAGGTTTGAGAGACCACTGCTGTTCACTGATGGTTTAAAACAAAGAACAGAAAACCATCACTGACTTGTTTTGGATGTTTCCACTGAATAAAAGATCTTCAAAGAGATGATTAGTTCCCAAATCATGTGCATGCATCTCTGGGAAAGGCACGCATCAGTATTAGCTCAGCTTAAAGTAGATACTGAATACTTATTATATCAAAAAGTATATAAACTATAACCACAGAGCTGATTTTATTGCCCTCTCTATCCATTTCCTCTTAGATTACGCAAACAGTTCAATTCAGGTCAGTACTTCTTCACAGCGGATGTTTTTAATCTAATCAAAGATCTAGGTACTCGAAAGTTTTTGCAATTTCATGGGGTTTACAGTTTCCATAAAGAAGAAACCTGCTCTAGAAGACAAAACAACAAAAACTTCCGAACTATATCCAATCAATTCCGAACTATATCCAATCCATTATCTCCTCCCGCAAGAGAGACCTTCCAGCACTCCCCGCCTGAGTCTCGGGAACTGCCCTCCGCGCCCTCTTCTGAATTCAATTTCTCAATCCGGACCCTGAATCCTATTCACCCTGATCTGAGACTCCTTGATTTTCTTGCATTTTCAAGGTATTCTTTTCCTTTCTTTAAATATTAATTTTAAAAAAACCACATAACTATCCTCCACACTCAAATTACCATTTTCTTATTCCTCCTTTTCATAACCAAACGGCTGGTGAGGTCTACCAGTGCCCTCACCACCTCCACGTCCCCATCCCTCATCCACTACGGAACACTTTGCAACAGGGTGCACGCCCACCCTCTGTTGATAACTGCTCTCCTAAGGCTACCAACCCATACGCCTCTTCTGGGTCCAGAGCCCTCTGGACTTCCCTTTCTCAAATAAAGAGATAACAGCCCTTATCTAAGGGAAGACAGAACATAAGGGATACAGATCAACAGACACTGGATGGCAGTCTCCGAAGTCCTTTATAACCCAGGTGACCAGCGCCTTCGGAGAAAGGTCAAAGGTCGCCGGCCCTTCGCAGGCCTGGTGCTGGGGTCAGCTGATCAGTTTCCCCGTAAAAACGCTGGAGAAAGAGGGTTTCCAGGAAGAAGGGGCTTTTTCAGGTTGATGCACCTGGCGGAGAGGTGCTGGGGGTGACCCCGGAATCGTGATCCGGGGCGTGGAGGTGAGCCCTGGATCTTTTCCTACCTGGCAGCCCCTCGCCTGGCTCCCCGGGCCCACGGCAGAGGCGGCGCCGCGGCGGGACGCCAGCACCTGAGCCGGCGCCTCCCGCCAGGCTCGGCCTCCGCAGGCCACCGGACCGGCCCATCGCTTCGGCTGAGGCGGGGCTGCCCCACGGAGGCCGCCGCGCCATCTCCAGGGCCGCCCCGCCCCAGCCCCGGGACCGACCCCGGCCGCCGCCCGGCTACCCTCGCACGGAGCCCGTGTCCAGGGAACTGCACATCCCGGGCACCGGCGGAGCCAGGGCCGCGTGTACTCACCACAGAGACGGCCGCGGCGGGCGAGCTCTGCCCGGGGAAAGTGGAGGCCGCGGAAAGCTGCTCCGGGACCGCCTCCGCTGCCCAGGAGGCGGCTCCTGAGTGCGAGCTCCGCCTCCCGCGAGGCCCGGGCCCGAGGGGCGGGTCCGCCGGGCTCTGCACGCGCCTGGCGCTTCAGCCCTGCCCAATCGACCCCACCCGGCGCTGGACGGGGCACCGGGAGGGAAACGGAGGGTTGACGCCTCGGCCTCTCGGTGGCTTTAACACTCTGTGCCAATAGTGTACTAGGTGCTGGGCGTTTCCTAAATTCCATCCCCTTAAGTACTCACAGAGCAGTAGGAAAGAGATCGGGACCCTTCCATTTTACAGAGCAGGAAACTGGGGCTTTAGAGGCTAATAAACGTGCTTTACATTACCATGAAAGATTTCAGCCCTCTCAACTGCAATAATAATAGTAGTAGTAGTAAAAATAATATTTTTCCCATGTTGCAGGACTATTGAGAATATTAAAGAAATAAAATTTTTTAAATCCTTATTTCTTCGAAGATATTATTACAGAAATCCAAGACAGAATTACATTTATACTAAAGATTTGAGTGAAAAATTATGGTAGGCTCTCTTTAGGCAGTCGGGATAGCTAGATTCTCCAGGACAGCCTCCCACTGCACTCACGGGAAAGTAGTACGTTTTCCAAGAACCACCCATCCACTCCACCCCAAAAGGAACAAACCATAGCTAGAACCAGTGCTCGGCTCACCAAGCTTCATAGCAAGAATTCTGAGGCTATACTGAGGCCACGTGGACCCAATGTAGGCCCTTGGAAGCGGGAAAAGAGGGCCACCTAGTGGCAGTTAAGTATAAGTCAGTGAAATAGGTCAGCGCTACTCTTGAACAAGGTTCAGTGTGAACTTACTTTTTTGTTTGTGTCCGCTTTATAACATGCTGTAAGGGTGTATAACCACATTTAGTGAAAAATGACATTACTGGATTTAATTCAGTGACATTATACAAGCAGTTACTTGTATCCACATAGATAATCCCCAGGTCTTGAGTATGAGATGCCTAGAAGCATAATGTACCTGTCACAAGAATCACTGAGCTTTTCTATATTTGGTAGCTGGTAGGTTATTAATTGGAAAAATTAGGTTATTGCCTTCAGTAAGCGTAGGAAAGCAAGTAGCAAGTGATATCTACAAAATCAAAGATAGCTTTCCACTCTACTTTTGAGTTTTAGGGTGGCTTTCACTGGAACACAGAGAGGCATTGGCATTAATAAAATTGTTTCCTAGGGTGTTTTGTTTGGTTTCATTTTTTGCATCAGCCCAGAAACCCAACAGTTGTTCTGATTTTTCTTGCTAGAGCATGAGCCTTAGCTAAAGCCATCTGTAAATTATGGTCCCATTGATCTCCCAGCAGGAAATAGGGAAAATAGAAAAAAAGGATAAGATATTCATGACAGCAGAGAAGTGTTGATCCATGATCTTGAGAAAGCTGTCCATGTCTAGGATGCCATCTGCTTCTGGGGAGAAACTTCCCTGGTTAGCTTTACCTTAAGATCTCCAATTTGTTCATAGTTCCAAGAGTTTGAAGGGGCCCTATTGAGTTGCAAGGTATGGACCCAGGACTCGAGGCCCTGAAGTCTTATTACAGGTGGTGAGAGAAGAACCTGATATAATCTCTTCTAATGGGGTACAAGAGCATTTTTCCTCAGATGGGATGTTATTTCCAGAAGACTCAATCTCTGAGTTCTAGATTGTGAAAGTTGATTGTACTCAGTCAGTGAATCTCAAAAGACTTTTTTCACCAAAGTAGTGAAAATACACTTCAGTATAATGGATTAAAGCTTTGCAGTATTTAGTTATAGCAAAGCTGATAAGAACAAGAGATATGTGAGATTCTATTATTAAGGACATAGGACTTCCTAGAAATAGTTTTTTATCTACTCCATGATGAGTAATAAAGTACAGAGTTTTTTATAATGGAAGACTTAAGGACTCAGGAAGAACCAGGTGGCCATATGGGACCTCCGTGAGTCAACACTTAATAAATTTACATCCTTTTAAATATGTGTTGGTTTGTTTGTTTGTTCCAAGATGGCAGATAAGAGGTAGTGCTAGTATGCCTCTCCCACTTGGAAGGATAGAACAGTGTGTGGCAATTAAGACTGTGAACTTTTATTCTAAGAACCACTGCAGGAAGTTACCAGGAAACAGAAAGAATTCGTAGATCCTATGAAAGAAGCAGCACACCCGGCAAACTCTATGAAACAGGCAAAAAACTGAAAAGGGAGAGCCTGCCTCTGAACACACATTCCCACTGGGGAATCTGAAAATCCAAATCATAGAAGGCTTTAACCTTACTTAGAGCTGGAATGGACTTAGGGAGCAGCACAAAATACAAAAGTAGAAGCAGCAGCAGGAAGAGCCTTGGAGGCACCCTTAGTCTCCAGCTTGAGCCCAGGAAAGCCATCCCTGATTTTATGTGACAGGGGCCCTCAGGGATGGCAGCCAGCGAACTTAGGAAGGAATCACAGGGTGAAAGAAGCTACCAACTGAATTTTGTGATAATTTCAAGTGGGCATGAACACCCTTGAATGGAATCTGGGATGGGGGCATAAATGGAACCTACTGCAGACACGAGGGCAGAAGCTGGACACCCAGCATTGCGAGCAGATGGGGAGGGGTGGGACCAGAAACATGCTTGCTTTCTCAGCAGCGAAGCTCATGGCCCAGGGCAGGTCTGAGTTCTGCACACCAGCTGCCTGGATCTAAACTCAGTGCTGTTAGTGGGGCATCATGAGCACAAGACTGGCCTCACCAACTCTGTGGGAGCTGGGTGAGGACTTTCACAATGAGCTAATCCCCACTCCCCTTGCACACTCTACTGCACAGCAGAGACAGCCATACTCCCCTCTAGAACATAACCCTATTGGCCTGAGAACCACCCCTCCCATCCCCCACAGGGGCTGTGGCAGGCCTTGCCCAGGGAGAATCTGAACTCAGACCTGCCTAACGCTGCCCCTACCTGATGGTATTTCTCTACCTGCCCTGTAGCTTAACACAAAAGACACAAACTCTTGAGAGCTTTATGGGCCTACCCCTTGCCTAGGAAACCAGAATACTTCCCCTAGAGAACTTAGGGCAAATTCAAATGTCACTACTACTGCCACAGCTGGTGCTCTCTTGCAAGTGCCACCTCCTGGCTGGGAGCCAACCAACTCAACCCATTACAACAACTCTTGACAGAATAACACTGCTTCCAAGAAGGAGAAAACAGCTAATACCACTCCCTGCAACACTCTGGCTAACCAGAGGTCCTGAGTCTGTCCACATGACAGCTTCACTACTAGCATAACCAGCATTCAAGAAAGCCAACACACTGAGCCTATCTACAACTAAGAAATCTCACAGAGTCTACATCACTCCCCTGCCACCTCCATCAGAACAGGGCTTGGTATCCATGCTGGGAAACCTGAAGACAGATCACATCACAAGACTTTGCAGACATTCCCCAGCACCAGCCCAGAGCCTAGCTGGGTGGCTAGACCCAGAAGAGGAAAAACAATCACTTCAGTCTGACTCTCAGAAAGCCCCATTCCTAGGGGAAGGGGAAGAGCACCACATCAAGGGATCACCCCGTGGGACAAAAGAATCTGAACAGCAGGCCATGAGTTCCAGATCTTTCTGCTGGTGGGAAGTTTCTCACAGCAGAGATACAATTGCAGTGCTGGGTACAGCAGGGAAAGTTTGTACCTATACCCCAACAGGCAGGTGGCCTCTGTGATTACGAAGGGCCTTGGAGAAGGGATCCTTGTTCCCTCTGGCACTCCACTGCAGACACAGCTGAAGCTTCCCCCACAGGAATGCAGGATGGAGGCAGCTATAGACAGCCTTGCTGGAACAATCCACAGTGAGCACAGCCCCACAGAAGAAGCATCTCCCATCCCCCCACCCCCCTCCAGATTCAAGCCTGCACAAGAGGCAGGGTCACAATTCCTCCCTACTTGAAACATCAACATTCCTATAGATGAAAAGAGATACCTGACCGATGTGAATAGCTGAAACACTGGGACAGAGTGAGACTTTGAGGTAAATAGCTTTCTTGCTGTCTTGAGAGGTGAGCTGAGGTAGTTCCTACTCCTCACCCTGATAAAGCCTCAGGACATCGAATTGAGAGCTCCCCCAGCCATCTTCATCAAGGCTAGGGCCTGAGCCCACCATTGGGATTATATCTATTCACCTGCCTTAGCTATAGCTAGTGCCTACCCAAGAATCTCTCCCCTGTTGGCCTGAAGCCTGAATCATCAACTCAGTAAATAAAATACTGGGGAAAAATTAAACAAATAATATGGATCACAAGAGAATGAGATAAGCTTCAAGAGATCCCTGCCATTCCAACTTCATAGGTGACTTTGAACTTGCCCATGCACAAAGTACATAACTACTACAACCGGCATCAGGAGAATCAATGCACAAAGACTCTCTATAACCAAGGAATTCATACAGAGTCTTCACCCCTACAATCACCAAGAATCAAATTAGGATGAAATAAATGTTAAAGTCTAATCCTTAAAAGGGAAAAAAGAAATTTTTAAAAATCCAATCAAAAATAAATTCAAGAACAATTTGAAGAAATAGTCTACCAAAAGGAACCAGAAAAGTATTTCTGATACTATGACAAAACGGTATTCTATAACACCTTCAAAAATCATCCTAGCTCCCCAACAATAGATCCAAAACAAAACAAAACTCTGAACTGCTGATAAAGAATTCTGAGGGTTGATTATTAAGCCACTCAAGGAGAAGCCAGAGAAAGATGAAAACTAACTTAAAGAAATTTTAAAAACAGTAGAAGATATAGATGAAAAATTGTACAGAGAAACAGATATTATAAACAAAAAAGCAATCACAACTCCTAGAAATGAAAGACACAGTTAGGGAAATACAAAATACAGGGGAAAGTTTCAACAATAGACTAGAACAAGTAGAAGAAAGAACTTCACAGCTCAAAGACAAGACTTTTGTTTCCCAGCTGTACTAGTTTACACTCCCACCAGTAGTGTAAAAGTGTTCCATTTTCGGCACTGGCCAGTCTCACAGCTTTTAAGATTCTTTTCTTTGTCTTGACTTAGAAAACCTGATGACTGTGTACCTTGGCGACAGTCTATTTGCAATGAATTTCCCAGGAGTTCTTTGAGCTTCTTGTATTTGAATGTCTAGATCTCTAGCAAGGCCACTGAAGTTTTTTTTCAATTATCCCCTCAAATAAGTTTTCCAAACTTTCAGATTTCTCTTCCTCCTCAGGAATACCAATTGTTCTTAGACTTGGCCATTTAATATAATCCCATATTTCTCGGAGGCTTTGTTCATTTAAAAAAATTCTTTATTTTTGTCTGATTGGGTTAATTCAAAAATTTATTCGAATTGCATATTGTATTAGTCCATTCTCATGCCGTTAATAAAGACATACTCAACACTGGGTGATTTAATAAAGGAAAGAAGGTTAATTGACTCACAGTTCAGCATGGCTTGGAAGGTCTCAGGAAACTTACAATCATGGCAGAAAGGGAAGCAAACATACCCTTCTTCACATGGCAGCTGCAAGGAGAAAAGCCAAGCAAAAGGGGGAAAAGACGCTTATAAAACCATCAGCTCTCATAAGAACTCACTCACTATCACCAGAACAGCATGAGGGTAATGCCCACATGATTAAATCACTTCCTACTGGGTCCCTCCCATGACACATGGGGAATTATGAGAACTACAATTCAAACCTATAAAACCAACTCCCATCCCACTGCCCTCCACTGACTCTCTTTTTAGACTCAGCCCACCTGCACCCAGGTGAATAAACAGCCATGTTGCTCACACAAAGCCTGTTTGGGGGGGGTCTCTTCATTAAGAGCGTGTGTTTTAACATTACCTAAGAGACTTTATAATATGCCTATTAAAACAAAGCTAGCCATCATCAAGTTATTTCCCTATTAGTACATGTATATAGGCAGTTCTCACAAAGGCAAGAACCTAAAAGTTAAATATGTGATTTTTTTATTTGCTTGTTTTGCTGCTGTGCTTGATATACATGGAGTAATGGACACTGTATTTCCATTTGGACATTTGTTCTTAGGTTGAACTCGCAGTTCTATACTCGTAAACATTTGGGTTAGTTCCTATACTTCTAAGAGTTTTAGGAATACTTAATTTATGTATTATTATTATTATTTTTTTGAGACAGAGTTTCGCTCTTGTTACCCAGGCTGGAGTGCAATGGCGCGATCTCGGCTCACCGCAACCTCCGCCTCCTGGATTCAGGCAATTCTCCTGCCTCAGCCTCCTGAGTAGCTGGGATTACAGGCACGCGCCACTGTGCCCAGCTAATTTTTTGTATTTTTAGTAGAGACGGGGTTTCACCATGTTGACCAGGATGGTCTTGATCTCTTGACCTCATGATCCACCCGCCTCGGCCTCCCAAAGTGCTGGGATTACAGGCGTGAGCCACCTCGCCTGGCCCTAGTGCTTATTATTATTTAAGCAAATTAAATTATAATTAATTTAATAATATTGTTTATCAAACCAATTTAATAATAAATGTGATAAATTTATGAAATTTAATAACTTTAATAATAAATGAATTGTAGCAATACTAGCTGGAGGTAGAAAAATATCACAAATACATACATATAAAGACTTATATAAACATACAGGCAGAAGCAGATCTGACAGGTTTTTTTCTGAAATTATAGCCATGTGTCAGGCACAGCAATACAAAACTCACTAGTTCATAAAACAATATTTAGATCACAAAAAATTATGTTTCCAGCCAATGGAGCAAGATTACCCACATCAATGGCTAAAGCTTTTTACTAATATTTTTGAGAGGAAAAAAACTTTGAACATTTTTTATTCAGCAATTTCCAGATATTTCCTTTTTTTTCTATTTTTTTTTTCTTTTATTTTTAATTAAGACAGAGTCTTGCACTGTTGCCCAGACTGTAGTGCATTGGCACGATCTCGGCTCACTGCAACCTTTGCCTCCGGAGTTCATGCAATTCTCCTGCCTCAGCCTCTCAAGTAGCTGAGATTACAGGCACATGCCACCACACCCGGATAATTTTTTGTATTTTTAGTAGAGACAGGGTTTCAGTATATTGGCCAAACTGGTCTTGAACTCCTGACCTAGTGATCCACCCGCCTTAGCCTCCCAAGTTGCTGAGATTACAGGTGTGAGCCACTGCACCTAGCTCATTTTTCTTCTTCTTTTGCTTTTTCTTCTTCCCTAGAGTCATCTCCCTAAATCTGCGTTTTCAAAGGGAGGGTTCTCATGTAAGATGAGGTAGAAAATTGACGTCTCAAAGGCATAATGCTTCAGGCTGAAAACCATCATTTTCCAAAACAAAGAAAGGTGAAAAGTACCTTAAACAAAGGCAAGGCTTGTTACGTACATTTAAACCAGATTCCTTCCCTGTTATAAGAGTTTCCCATGATTCAGTCCTCTTTCTCCTTGTGCAGAAAGGGAGACAAACTTAAAAGCTGAAATTTCTTTTATGGATGTAAATTTATCTTATAAAAGAATCTCGAAAGAGCCAGCTGAATGCCAGAAATGAGTATTTTGGAGACCAGTTCAGTTAGATAGGCAGCTTCCCAACCCAGCTTCTGTTTTTTAACTAGATCATTGAGTCAGATTGGTTCATTTTTTTCTCTCTCTCTGTAAGATTCAATGACAGATCAGTCAGTTTTTGTGTTTTCTATATTTATTTTTGTTTCGTTTTTCAGAAAATACTTTGGGGATGAATTCTAAGAGATCGTTTGCTATCTTCCTAGTCTCATTTGTTCATCTCTAAAAGAAACAGGAGTTGAATCTTTGATATCTTCCTTGGGTACCTCTCATTTGGCCTCAGCCCTCCATTTATGAGTTTCTCCAGGTCCCCATGTCATGTGTATAAATTAGTAAAGATCAAGGGGTCCTGGATGGGATGTTCCAATGAGACTTATAAATTTCTTAGCAAATTTGTGGGAATTTTCCTTTGGGACAGAGAGATATTTCAATATTGTTCAGAACTCAAGATTTTAAAAAACAGGTAAAAGTGGTTAAAGCAGTAAACATGGTTGATCTGAGGGCCTAACTTTATAAAGTATTTTTCCAGTTTTCTTTTTTCCTTTAGGATGAGAAGCTGAGTGAAAAGTTTTGAAGATTCAGAGTATGCTGAAGAAAATAAAGAGAAACGTAGAGAGAAATCCAATCAGAGTTAAGTCAGTCAATATACAATTCTAAATTATTTTAGACAAGGTTCACTCATGTTAAGAACAATTTCTCTTCAAAGGGTTTCAGTTTTTAGTTCTTTGTTCTATTCTATAATCTTACCTATTCATCTATCAGCCCTCTTTATCTCTGCTGTGACCAAACACGCCCAAGCATTTCTCATCACCTATGTAACCGCCCTTTCCTATCAAAAGCTCACCCTTGCCCCTTGATGTTGTCAACAGTAGCCAATCATAATTAACCTAGACTATGTAGTTGACCCCAGCCCACAGTGGGAGGACACAAGAACAAAGTCCACGTTAAGGAATAAAAACTATTGCTCCTTTGTTCGAGGCGCTCTCCCTTGCCTCAGCCTTGCATGCAGGAGACGCCCTCCTATAGAAGTAAATTGCCTTGCTGAGAAAACTTTTGCCTGAGTGTTAGTTCTACTTTGTGGTACCAAGCACTTTTATCTCCAACAATCATTTCTCTAGAAAATCACAGGTTTCAAAATGGAGACGCCCCAGACTCCTTAGATTCAGATGAACCCATTATTGCCAGTCTACTTGTAACCTTACCTATCAGAGGCCTTTTACTGAAGCCCAGTCCAGTTTCTATTTAATCCAATCTGATACCAAATCCAGTCCAACTTGTGAACCCAGTCTGGATTTAAGATGCTCAAATAAACTCAAGGGTTGCAACACAAGTTATGGAGCTCATATTCAAACGGGACTTACTGATGACAACCTCCAACATGCAGTGAGAAACAATTAGCACAAGGGGTTTAGGAATACCTGCAACTGTTTGCTCATTGCTCCCAAAGGTCATCATCAGAAGCACACCTTTGGATCGCACAACACCAGATCTGTTCAAATGAAAACTTCTGACAAACTAAATTTAACAGTTTGAGAAAAGAACAATTTATGAATCAGGCAGCACTCAGGACCAGAAAAAGTTCAAAGAACTCCACTCTGCAAGGGGGACAGTGAGTATTTATAGACAGAACAGAGAAGTAAAGTTCAGAAATAGCTTGATTGGTTACAACTAGACACTTGCCTTCTTTGGAATGGTCTGAACAGTTGGCAGCCTGTAATTGTCTGCAGCTCAGCTGCCTGTGATTGGCTGAGACCCAGCTATCTTATATGAAAAATGTGCTTCTAAGTTAGGTTTCAGTTTGTTTACATACTAAATTAGGTTGCAGTTTGTTATGCAAGGACTCAAAATATGTTTTTGTTTTTGTTGTTGGAGTCATTTTCTTTTTTAGAACAAGCCTTCTCTTTTCATTTTCCAAAAAAATTCAAAATATAAAGACAGCCTCAAGGCAAAATTTAACTTAACAGACAACAGCTATTGGATTGTGTAGTCGACCCCAGCCCTGACGCAGAATACAGAAGAGCTTTTTTTTTTTAAATTAAAAAAAATAATTCCCTGGAGATCACTTACCAATTGCAAAGGGAAATGGGGACCTTTCGTTTGGAGAAAACTAGAAGATACCACCTTAACCAAGCATTAAAGTTAATTCCACCAATAATAGAAATTGACATGACATCACATATGAGATGATACTTTGAGGACATAACATTATTTTATTGTATACCTACCAAAAATGTATACCTGTAATAAGAAAACAGACAAGCTCAAATTAAGGAACATTCTATGAAACAACTAGCCTATAAACTTCAAAAATGTCAGTGTCATGAAAGATATGGAAACATGAGGAACAGTTTCAGATTACAGGAGACTAAGGAGATTTGACATCCAAATTTGTTATCTGGTCTTGGATTTGGAAAAAAAGTTACTATAAAGTACATTATCGAGGATCAGAAATAACTGCATACAGTGTGGGAGATTTAAAACAGCCTCAAATTATGTAACAGTCCTCACACTGAGGAATGGAGACATATTTCCCTTCCCTTTAAATCTTGGCTGGTGGTCTGTGACTGTTTTGACAACGTATAGTGAAAGACGAAGCAGAATCGGTCTTGTAAAGGCTGGGCTCAGAACCAGCATAGCTTCACTTCCACTCTACTCCATTTGTCAAAGTAGTCACAGACCAGCCAAGATTTAAAAGGAAGGGAAATATGCTCCCATTCCTAAGTGAAAGGAATGCAAAAAATTGGAGGCTATTTTTGATCTACCATACTGTACATATTCATTTCCAGTTTTCTCAATAATATATTTTATAGCAACTTTATTTTCAATTCAGGACCACACATAAAGAAGTCTCTTTAGTCTCTATTATGGGCTGAATTCTGAATTGTGTCCCTCATCCACAATTCCCCAGCCCCCACAATTCATGCTGAAGCTCTAACTAATACCTAGTACCTCAGAATGTGACTATACTTTAAGACACGGTCTTTATAAAGGTAATTCAGTTAAAATCATGTCATAAATATGGGCCTTAATCCAGCATGACTGGTGTCTTTACAAGAAGAGGAGATTAGGACATAGATAACACAGAGGGATGACCACATGGCCGTGTGAGGACATCAGGAAGAGGACGGCTACCTGCAAGTGGAGGAAAGAGGACAGAAGAAATCAAATCTCTTGATGCCTTCAACTTGGACTTCCAGCTTCCAAAATTGTCGGAAAATAAATATCTGTTGTTTAAGCCATCCAGTCTGTGGTATTTTGTTATGCCAGCACTAGCACACAGATACAGCCTCCTTTAATCTGAAACAGTTTGTCATTTTCCTTGTCTTTAATGACACTGACATCTTTAAAGCATGCAGGCCCGGTGTTTCATAGAATGCTTCCTAATTTTGACTCATCTGATTGTTTCTCATGATTAAATACTAATTATGTATTTTGAGCAAGAATATGATAAAGGTAATGTTATGTCCTCAGAGCATGACCTTGTGTGGGATGCCAATTTGTATTATTAGTGACCTCTAGAGGCACTCATGCTTGGAACCCCGAGCCACAGGTTGGAAGTTTCGCTATCCTGAAGCTGCCAGGCTGTGGAAAGCCCAAACTAGCCAGCTGGAGAAGCCATGTAGAAAAAATAAATAAATGAATGTCCAGCCACCTCACAGCTATTCCAGCCCCCAGCCACTCAGAGTCACTACAGCTGAGGTTGCAGACATCATATAGCAGAGATGAGCCCTCCACAGTGTGCCATATCTGAATTCCCCTGACCCAGAATCATGAGATACAAGAATAGTAAGTTGTTTTAATCCTCAGCTTTGAGATCATCTGATACACAGCAATAGACAATCAAAGTAGATCATATATTAGATAATATTCTAACGATGTCAGATGTCCTGAAATTCATCACTACATTGTGGTTATATAGCAAAATTACTTTGTTCTTAAGAGTTATGTAATGATGAAATATCATAATGTCTGCAATTTACTTTCAAATGATTTAGCTAATGTATGTGACAGAGAGAAAGAGAGAGATGGGGAGGAGAGGATAGAGAGAGAACACATAAACATAGAAAAAATGTTAACAATTTGTGAATCTAGAGAAAATGCATACAAGTGTTCCTTGATAACTTTTACAACATTTCAAAGTCTTGAAATTTTTCAAAATAAGCTGAAATGAGAAAGAGAGAAAATATCAAATATCAAAGAGAAAAAGCAATGATTAGACTTCCCCTTCTGGCCATGATGAAGTCACAGGAAACAGATTTACTATTTCACCTGAAGAAACAAACAAACAAACAAAAAACATATAAAACAGTGTTCAAAACATTTGATATCAGGCAACAAAGAACACTGATTTCTGAGAGACATGAAACGAACAAGCTGAGTCCTACAGTTGCTTCATCTTATTACCTCAAGGGAGCTTCCAAACTGTGACAGAGAGAGGGCAAACTGAGCTAGAGCCTAGCAGACTTCCTGAATTGAGGAGACAAACCCTGGAGTCCAGGAGACCCAGGCAGCTGCAGTTCATAGGACAGAATACCAGACATAAGACAGATGCACACAGACAGAATCCTGGAGATCTGCAGGGAGTCTCCCCCAAATATGCATGATCAATGCATGCATGTAAGGAAAACACCCCACGCCAGGAAAAATACATCTGTAAAGATTAGTGAGAACAGTTCCTGTCATTCACACTGGCCTGAGAATAATGTGTTTCCAGGAACCAGACAGGAAAAACTCATAATTCACAAGGCATTGGGTGGAGAACTAAGGACAGTCTTGCCTCAGTAATGGGGAAGAATAAGCCCTACACTGAGCAATGGTCCAGTCCTGCCTAACATATTTTCACAACAAGACTCAAAAGAATCAGACCTTATCCAAGTAATTTAAGTGTCTCGTAGAACAAAGCTCAAGAAGATTTATATAGTTGCAACAGTATCTAGCACACAAAATGAAATTCACAATATCTGGCAATCAAAGATTACCAGGCAAACAGAAGCAAGAAAACACAACCAATAGCGAGGAAAATAATCAATTGAAAGCAACCCAGAACTGACATAGACGTTAGAATTAACAGAAGACAGTAAGACAGTTATTTTCATTGTATTTCATATATTCAAAAAGTTAAAGACACTGAAGGTATAAAGAAAAACACAAATTGAACTTCTAGAGATGAAAAGATCCATGAAAATAATAACATACATGCCAGAAGAGAAGAAATGAAAATATACTATTGTAAGATTCCTATACTATATGGGAAGGCTTTATACAATGTGAGTTTAATATAACTTTAAGGTAGACTGTGATAGATAAACATGTACAGGCGTATCTAGAGATACTGCAGATTCAGTTCCAGACCACTGCTATAAAGCAAGTATTGCAGCAAAGCATGTCACACAAATTTTTTTGTTTCTCAGTACATATAAAAAGTTATGTTTGCACTATACTGTAGTCTGTTAAGTGTGCAATAGCATTATGTCTAATGAAACAATGCACATACCTTAATTTTAAAATACTTTATTGCTAAAAATGCTAGTGGAGTGAGCTGAGCACATGCTGTAGGGAAAATGGTGCCAATAAACTTGCTTGGTACAGATTTGCCACAAACATTAAATTTGTATTAAAAAAAGAAGAAGAAAGAAAAAAACACAACACAAACAATATTGCGTATTGCAATATTGCATGGGAGCAGTGGTTCATGCTCATAATCCCAGCACTTTCGGAGGCCAAGGCAGGCAGATCACCTGAGATCAGGAGTTTGAGACCAGCCTGGCCAACATGGAGAAATCTCATCTCTATTAAAAATACAAAATATAGCTGGGCCTGGTGGTGGGCTCCTGTAATCCAGGCTACTCAGGAGGCTGAGGCAGGAGAATCACTTGAACCTGAGAGGCAGAGGTTGCAGAGCCAAGATTGTGCCACTGCACTCCAGCCTGGGCAACAAGAGTGAAACTCCGTCTCAAAAAAAAAAAAAAAAATGTGCATTGCATTCCATAATATACCTATTATATATACCCACAAAATTTAAAAATTAAAATAAATAAAAATAAAATAAGATAATGTACATTGCCTCTGACCCAACAATTCTTCTGTAGATATTTTTTCTACAGATATTCAAACACACATGTCTAAGGATATTGATGAAGAATGAATTTGTCATAGTGAAATCAGAAATTGACTAACGGACATCAGTAGGGCCCAGTTAAACAAATTATGGCATATCCACATAATGAAACACTATCACATTTACAAAAAGAAAAATCAGCAAGATAGATGATGTAGATATAAATATGTATATAGATATGAAAGAATTTTCAAGGTGTATTGCTAAGTAAAAAATACGCATACACAAACAAAACAAAAAAAATTCACATGATATACTACCACATGTGGGAAAAGAAAATAATATGCTTGTGTGCTTGCAAATGCATAAAATGTCTTCAAAAGACTACACAAAACTAATAAGAGAAGTTGCTTCTGGAAAGAAGAACTGAATGGCTAAGGGACAGGGATGAAAGGGAGACTAACTTTTTGGTGTACATCCATCAGTTACTTTTTAATTATGTGTTGTGCATATTTATAACTTCTTCACAAGTAAATTGAATTTAAAAATAATATAAAATTGGAAATTCTTAGCAACGTAATTAGAAAAGCATATGTCAAGAGAAAAGAAATGCAAATTCCAAACTCTAAGTGAAACAAAATAACTTTTTTTTTTTTTTTTTTTGAGCCGGAGTTTCGCTCTTGTTACCCAGGCTGGAGTGCAATGGCGCGATCTCGGCTCACCGCAACCTCCGCCTCCTGGGTTCAGGCAATTCTCCTGCTTCAGCCTCCTGAGTAGCTGGGATTACAGGCACGCGCCATCATGCCCAGCTAATTTTTTGTATTTTTAGTAGAGACGGGGTTTCACCATGTTGACCAGGATGGTCTCGATCTCTTGACCTCGTGATCCACCCGCCTCGGCCTCCCAAAGTGCTGGGATTACAGGCTTGAGACACCGCGCCCGGCCAAAACTAAATAACTTTTTTAAAATGTAGCATAATGTATCATAAAATATAAAGCAAACTCTAATGAGCTATGATTTGACCAAGTTATGCAGTGTAAGAAAGAAGAATCCACTTGGCCTTGAGGCATGTTTTTGTTGTTGTTGGGGTTTTTTGAGACAGGGTCTTGCTTTGTTGCCCAGGCTGGAGTGTAGTGGCAATCATAGCTCACAGCAACTTTGAACTTCAAACTCCTGAACACAAGCAATCCTCCTATCTCAGCCTCCCGAAATGCTGGGATCACAGGGTGTGAGCCACTGCACCCAGCCTTGATGCTTGTTTTATTCTCTTTTGTATAACCCAGGTTTAGAGATACTGGATTAGTTTCTCATCTTCTGAGTCAATCACTCAGTATTCTGTAGCAAATAATATTTGTACAAGCATAAACTATCAGTCATAAACTAAGTTATTGATTTCAACTGCAAGAGTCAATCAACACGTAAAATGCAGAAAAATTAATTGTATTTACAGGACAAAATGCAAATGCTATAAACCCTAACATTATAAATGTAAAGGTAGGAAAGAGAGAAACGGGGAGGTGAATAGAAAAACTGGAGTGGAAGGGAGTGGAAAGGGAGGCAAGCGTGGGGATGGTGCTTTTCTCATACTCTCTTGCAGCAAATCAAGAGTTACCACCTACACTGATTGATCAAGAAATCAAAGTTTAAGCATAGTACAGGCCATCCTCGACTTACAGTGGTTCACCTTACTACCTTTTGACCTTATAATGATGCTAAAGCAACATGCATTCAGTAGAAACTGTACTTCAAATTTTGAATTTTATTGTTCTGGGCTAGTGATATGTAGTGGGATGCTCTTATATGAGATATTCAACACTTCATTATAAATATGCTTTGTGTTAGATGATTTTGCCCAACTGTAGGCTCATGTCAGTGTTCTGAGCATATTTAAGGTAGGTTAGGCTAAGCTATGGTGTTTGGTATATTAAATGTATTTTCAACTTGTGACAGTTTTATCTGGATGCAACCCTGTCATAAGTCAAAGAGCGTCTGTATTTAAATGTACAATGACAACCAAAAGGAGAATTAAAAAAATGTAATTAGCAAAACAAATGAAGAAGGAAGCAAATGAAGAGGTCATCTAAATGAGATGTATTTCTCATCATTCATAGCATGGCGTTAACAGATAGTAAATAAGTAGATAAATCAGAAACAGTGGTATAAACATAGAAGGTATCATTATAGTGTTAACCACCAAAAGAATTAAAAACAAGTGGAGATCTGGCAAGATGGCCAAATAGGAACAGCTCTGGTCTGCAACTCCCAGTGACACCAACGCAGAAGGCAGGTGATTGCATTCCTAACTGAGGTACCCAGTTCATCTTTTTAGGACTGGTTAGGCAATAGGTGCAGCCCATGAAGGGTGAGCAGAAGCAGGGTGGTGCATCACGTCACCCAGGAAGTGCAAGGAGCTGGGGGCCTCTCTCCCCCAGCCAAGGGAAGCCATGAAGGACTGTGCTGTCCAGCTCCGATACTACACTTTTCCCACAGTTTTTGCAATCCACAGACCAGGAGATTCCCTCATGTGCCTACACCACCAGGGCCCTGGGTTTCAAGCACGAAACCGGGCAGCTGCTTGGGCAGACGTTGAGCTAGCTGCAGGAATTGTAGCACCTGGAAACCCAGCAAGACAGAACTGTTCACTCATTTGGAAAGGGGACTGAAGCCAGAGAGCCAAGTGGTCTTGCTCAGCAGATCCCACTCCCATGAAGCCCAGCAAGCTGAGAACCACTGGCTTGAAATTCTTGCTGCCAGCACAGCAGTCTGAAGTCAACCTGGGACGATCAAGCTTGGTGGGGAGAGGGGCGGCCACCATTACTGAGGCTTGAGTAGGCAGTTTTCCCCGACAGGGCTAAGGAGGCTGGAAAGCTCACACAGGGTGGAACTCACCATTATCCAGCAAAGCAGCTGTGGCCAGACTACCTCTCTAGATGACACCTCACTGCGCAGGGCATCTCTGAAGGAAAGGCAGCAGCCCCAGTCAGGGGCTTAGAGATAAAACTTCCATCTCGCTGGGACAGAGCACCTAGGGGAAGCGGCAGCTGTGGGCACAGCTTTAGCAGATTTAATCATTCCTGCCTGCTGGATCTTAAGAGAGCAGCTGATCTTGAGAAGAGGGATTCTCCCAGCACAGCACACCAGCTCTGCTAAGGGACAGACTGCCCCCTCAAGTGGTTCCCTGAACCCCATGCCTCCTGACTGGGAGACACCTCCCAGCAGGCATCGACAGACACCTCATACAGGAGAGCTCTGACTGGCATCTGGCGGGTGCTCCTCTGGGACGAAGCTTCCAGAGGAAGGAACAGGCAGCAATCTTTGCTGTTCTGCAGCCTCCACTGGTGATACTCAGGGAAACAGGGTCTGGAGTGGACACCCAGCAAACTGCAGCAGACCTGCAGAAGAGAGGCCTGACTGTTAGAAGAAAAACTAACAAACAGAAAGCAATAACATCAACATCAACAAAAAGGACCCCCACACAAAAACCCCACCCAAAGGTCATCAGTCTCAAAGATCAAAGGTAGATAAATTCACAAAGATGAGAAAAAAAACAAAAAAACAGCACAAAAATGCTGAAAATCTCAAAACCCAGAATGCCTCTTCTCTTCCAAATGATCATAACTCCTCTCCAGCAAGAGCACAAAACTGGACGGAGAATGAGTTTGATGAATAGACAGAAATAGGCTTCAGAATGTGGGTAATAGCAAACTCCTCTGCACTAAAGGAGCATGGTCTAACCCAACGCAAGGAAGCTAGGAATCTTGATAAAAGGTTAGATGAACTGCTAACTAGAATAACTAGTTTAGAGAAGAACATAAATGATCTGATGGAGCTGAAAAACACAGCACGAGAACTTCGGGAAGCACACACAAGTATCAATAGCCAAATCAATCAAGTGGAAGAACGGATATCAGAGATTAAAGATCAACTTAATGAAATAAGGCATGAAGAAAAGATTAGAGAAAAAAGAATGAAAAGGAACAAACAAAGCCTCCAAGAAATATAGGACTATGTGAAAACACCAAACCTATGACTGATCAGTGTACCTGAAAGTGACAGGGAGATGGAATCAAGATGGAAAACACACTTCAGGATATTATCCAGGAGAATTTCCTCAACCTAGCAAGACAGGCCAACATTCAAATTCAGGAAATACAGAGAACAGCACTAAGATACTCCTTGAGAAGAGCAACCCCAAGACACAAAATCATCAGATTCTCCAAGGTTGAAAGAAAGGAAAAAATGTTAAGAGCAGCCAGAGAGAAAGGTCAGGTTACCCACAAAGGAAAGTCCATCAGACGTCAACAGTGGATCTCTCTGCAGAAACCCCACAAGCCAGAAGAGAGTGGGGGCCAATATTCGACATTCTTAAAGAAAAGAATTTTTAACCTAAAATTTCATATTTAGCCAAACTAAGCTTTGTAAGTGCAGGAGAATTAAAACCTTTACAGATAAGTAAATGCTGAGGGATTCTGTCACCACCAGACCTGCCTTACAAGAGCTCCTGAAGGAAGCACTAAATATGGAAAGAAAAAATCTGTACCAGCCACTGCTAACACACCAAAATGTAAAGACCAATGACACTATGAAGAAACTGCATCATCTAATGTGCAAAATAACCAGCTAGCATCATGATGACAGGATCAAATTCACACATAACAATATTAACCTTAAATGTACATGGACTAAATGTCCCAATTAAAAGACACAGACTGGCAAATTGGATAAAGAGTCAAGACCCATTGGTGTGCTGTATTCAGGAGACCCATCTCACGTGCAAAGACACACATAGGCTCAAAATAAAGGGATGGCAATCCCTTTATTTTTTTTCAAGTATTTGCTTTTTTTCCAAGCAAATGGAAAGCAAAAAAAGCAGGGGTTACAAGCCTAGAGTCTGATAAAACAGACTTTAAACCAACAAGGGTCAAAAAAGATGAAGAAGGGCATTACATAATGGTAAAGGGATAAATGCAACAAGAAGAGCTAACTATCCTAAATATATATGCACCCAATACGGGAGCACCCAGATTCATAAAACAATTTTCTTAGAGACCTACAAAGAGACTTAGACTCCCATGCAGTAATAGTGAGAGTCTTTAAAACCCCACTGTCAATATTAGACAGATCAATGAGACAGAAAATTAGCAAGGATATTCAGAACTTGAACTCAGCTCTGGACCAAGGAGACCTAATAGACATCTACAGAACTCTCCACTCCAAATCAACAGAATAAACATTCTTCTCAGCACCACATAGCACTTATTCTAAAATTGACTGCATAATTGGAAGTAAAACACTCCTCAACAAATGCAAAAAAACAGAAATCATAACAAATAGTCTCTTAGACCACAATACAATCAAATTAGAACTCAGGATTAAGAAACTCACTCAAAACTGCACAATTACGTGGACACTGAACAACCTGCTCCTGAATGGCTACTGGTTAAATGAAACAAAATTAAGGCAGAAGTAAAGAAGTTCTTTGAAACCAAGGAGAACAAAGAAACAACATACCAGAATATCTGGGACACAGCTAAAGCTGTGATAAGAGGGAAATTTATAGCACTAAATGCCCACAGGAGAAAGCAGGAAAAATCTAAAATTGACACCCTAATATCACAAATAAGAGAACTAGAGAACCAAGAGCAAACAAATTCAAAAGCCAGCAGAAGACAAGCAATAACTAAGATCAGAGCAGAACTGAAAGAGAAAGAGGCATGAAAAATCCTTCTAAAAATCAATAATCCAGGAGCTGGTTTTTTTGAAAAGCTTAACAAAATAGATAGACCACTAAGTAGGCTTTTAAAGAAGAAAAGAGAGAAGAATAAAATAGACACAATAAAGAATGGTAAAGGTGATATCATCGCTGATCCCACAGAAATGCAAACTACCATCAGAGAATACTATAAACACCTATATGCAGATAAACTATAAAATCTAGAAGAAATGGATAAATTCCTGCCTGGACACATATACCCTCCCAAGACTAAACCAGGGATAAGTTGAATCCCTGGATAGACCAATAACAACTTCTGAAATTGAGGCAATAATAACAGCCTACCAACTAAAAAAAAAAAAAAAGCTGTGGACCAGACAGACTCCCAGCCGAATTCTACCAGAGATAACAAAGAAGAGCTGGTATCATTCCTTCTGAAACGATTTTAAACAATAGAAAAAGAGGGATTCCTCCCTAACTCATTTTATGAAGCCAGCATCATCCTGATACCAAAACCTGGCAGAAACACAACAAAAAAAGGAAAATTTCAGGCCAATATCCATGATGGACATTGATGCAAAAATCCTCAATAAAATACTAGCAAACCAAATCCAGCAGCACATCAAAAAGCTTATCCACCACAATCAAGCTGTCTTCATCCCTGGAATGCAAGACTGTTTCAACACACACAAATCAATAAATGTAATCCATCCACATAAACAGAACCAATGACAAAAACCACAGGATTATCTCAGCAGATGCAGAAAAGGCCTTCAATAAAATCCAACACCCCTTCATGCTAAAAACTCTCAATAAACTAGTTATTGATGGAACATATCTCAAAATAATAAGAACTATTAATGACAAACCCACACCCAATGCCATATTCATTGGGCAAAAGCTGGAAGCATTTCCTTTGAAAACCGGCACAAGACAAGAATGCCCTCTTTCACCACTCCTATTCAACATAGTATTGGAAGTTTTGGGCAGAGCAATCAGGCAAGAGAAAGAAATAAAGAGTATTCAAATAGGAAGAGAAGAACTCAAGTTGTCTCTGTTTGCAGATGACATGATTGTATATTTAGAAAACCCATTGCCTCAGCCTAAAAAATCTTTAAGCTGATAAGCAACTTCAGCAAAGTCTCAGGATATAAAATCAACATGCAAAAATCACAAACATTCCTATATACCAATGATAGATAAACAGAGACCCAAATTGTGAGTGAACTCCCATTCACAATTGCTGAAAAGGGAATAAAATACCTAGGAATACAACTTACAAGGGATGTGAAGGACCTCTTCAAGAAGAACTACAAACCACTGCTCAAGGAAATAAGAGAGGACACAAACAAATGGAAAAACATTCCATGCTCATGGATAGGAAGACTCAATATCATGAAAATGACCATACTACACAAAGTAATTTACAGATTCAATGCTATTTCCATCATGCTACCATTGATTTCTTCACATAATTAGAAAAAACTACTTTAAATTTCATATTAAACCAAAAAAGAGCCCATATAGCCAAGACAATCCTAAGCAAAAAGAAAAAAGCTGGAGGCATCACACTACCTGACTTCAAATTATACTACAAAGCTACAGTAATCAAAACAGCATGGTACTGATACTAAATCAGATATATAGACAAATGGAACAGAATAGAGGCTTCAGAAATAACACCACACATCTACAACCACCTGATCTTCAACAAACCTGACAAAAACAAGCAATGGGGAAAGGATTCCCTATTTAATAAATGGTGTTGGGAAAATTGGCTAGCCATATGCAGAAAACAGAAACTGTACTCCTTCCTTATGACTTATACAAAAATTAACTCGAGATGGATTAAAGACTTAAACATAAAACCCAAAACTATGAAAATCCTAGAAGAAAATCTAGGCAATATCATTCAGGACATAGGCATGGGCAAAGACTTAATAACTAAAACTCCAAAAGCAATGGCAACAAAAGCCAAAATTGACAAATGAAATCTAATCAAACTAAAGAGCTTCTGCACGGAAAAAGAAACTATTACCAGAGAGAACAGGCAACCTACAGAATGGGAGAAAATTTTTGCAAGCTACCCATCTGACATATGTCTAATATCCAGAATCTACAAGGAACTTAAACAAATTTACAAGAAGAAAACAAACAACCCCATCAAAAAGTGGTCAAAGGATATGAACAGACACGTCTCAAAAGAAGACATTGATGCAACCAACAAACGTGAAAAAAGCTCATCATCACTGGTCATTAGAGAAGTGCAAATCAAAACCACAATGAGATACCATCTCACACCAGTTAGAATGGCGATTATTAAAAAGTCAGGAAAAGACAGATGCTAGCAAGACTGTGAAGAAATGGGAACACTTTTACACTGTTGGTGGGAGTGTAAATTAGTTCAACCGTTGTGGAAGACAGTGTGGCAATTCCTCAAGGATCTAGAACCAGAAATACCATTTGACCCAGCCAGCCCATTACTGGGCATATATCCAAAGGATTATAAATAATTCTACTATAAAGACACATGCACGTGGACATTTATTGCAGCACTGTTTACAATAGGAAAGGCTTGGAACCAACTCAAATGCCCATCAATGATAGACTGGGTAAAGAAAATGTGGCACATATACACCATGGAATACTATGCAGCCATAAAAAATAATGAGCTCATGTCCTTTGCAGGGACATGGATGAAGCTGGAAACCATCATTCTCAGCAAACTATCACAAGAACAGAAAACCAAACGCCACATGTTCTCACTCATAAGTGGGAGTTGAGCAAGGAGAACATACGGACACAGGGAGGAGAATATCACACACCAGGGCCTGTCAAGGGGTGGGGGACAAGGGGAGGAAGAGCATTAGAAATATGTAATGCATGCAGGGCTTAAAACCTAGATGACTGGATGATAGGTGTAGCAAACCAACATGGCACATGTATCCCTGTGTAACACACCTGCACATTCAGCACATGTACCTCAGAACTTAAAGTAAAATTTAAAAAAATAAAAATAAAAATTCTTAATGGAAAAAAAAGAATTATAAGCAAGCTCTTGAAGGAAGTTACCTTTGGGTAGTGAGACATGGGGTGAAAGGGCGGTTTGGCAAATGAAGCAGGAAATGTTTTTCTTTTTCCATTTAATGCCATTCTGTACTTTTGAATTTTTTAACCAAGTACATGTATTGCTGTTAAAATAGACATTCTTTATACTATTTCATCGTTTTGGTTTTGTTTAATTTTAGGTTTAAGGCACATGAGGAAAGTATAATGTATCTATTTTTAAAGTTTTATGGTCTGAACATTTATGTTTTCCAGATAAATCTAAGCTACTTCATAGCCTGTCTCTGCATGGTACTGTTTTCCAAAGAAACACTAACCCATATCCAAAAATAACAGAAAGGCAATTTAAATCTTTACTTCAGTGCCGTGGAAGCATCAAAGGGGGATTCCATTTATAATACATAACAAAACCTCTTAAAATCTTCTTGTCCTGACCTTCTCTCAATATCTCATACCATATGGTAGCTGCTCCTAAATCTCTCTCCTCCCTCTCTTTAAACTTCTACAGAATGCATCCCACACTGTCTCTAGTTTCCTCTGCTCCCCACTTCTCTCCCTTCTCTTTCTGGGCCTATTGTCTTCTAAGTCTCGGTCCTTCCAAATATAAATCAAGCTGTCCCTAATGTTCATTTTGTCCCTTATCACAAGGATCCTTCTTCTTAGTCTGAGGAAACTAGCATTATTGTTGGTTTGTTTGTCTGTCTGTCTGTTGGAGACAGAGTCTCGCTCTGTCACCCAGGCTGGATTGCAGTGGTGCATTCTCAGTTCACTGCAACCTCCACCTCCCCGGTTCAAGCAATTCTCGTGCCTCAGCCTCCTGAGTAGCTGGGACTGCAGGTATGTGCCACCACTCCTGGCTAAGTTTTTGTATTTTAATAGAGATGGGATTTCACCATGTTGCCCAGGCTGGTCTCAAACTTCTGAGCTCAGGTGATCTGCCCACCTCAGCCTCCAAATTGCTAGGATTACAGGTATCAGCCACCATGCTGGGCTGGCATCATTGTATTATTACTTCTAATGGAAAACCAAATTCTTATTTCCAAACAATCTACTACAATCAAAGATTTGAGACATAACCTGCTGGAATATAGTTGTAAAACTACAAGTTTCTGTCGTCTAAGCATCTCAGAGATAGGAACTGTGTTTTATTCATATTTGCATTCACTGAGCCTACAAAGTGCTTTACATACCAAGTGCACATGAAACTATTAATTGGGAACTATAACTTTTATGAGAGAGGTCGTAGGGCGAAGAGGAAGGAAGATAATTTTTACTGAGTGTCTGCTGTGGAGCAGTCACTGTGTCTTTCTAGTGGTGAAATATCTATCTTCTCTTCTGGATCAGTAATTGTCACAGGGGAGCAGTAAAGGCAGACATGAAGTTTGAAGAGACTCTCCATGTGATGCTGGTATTCCCACATCATAAAACATTCTCATACTGCCCAAATGCAAACTAAGTTGCTTTTACAAATGGAGATGTGTCCAAAGTACCATCCTGACCTTTAAGTGCTGGGGACGAGGAAGAAAGATTAGGAACTACTGGTGGAAACTGACTGTGAGTGTGTGTGAGTGTGGAGGGGGGGCGGCGTGGTGTGCATGTGTATTTAAAACACGCACATATTCAAAAATGCCCACTAGATGGCAAACCCACATCTCAAATGTTAACCATTGCTGGAATATCCCTTCTGGGAGGCTAGGGCACTTTATATTCAAGCCAATTCCTAAAAGGCCAAGATTTTGTATACAGTTTAAGGAGCATGCCAATTAGCTTTGTGATGATGGTCTTACAAATAATTTCTAGGAATAGAGTCTAAACTTATAACTCCAACATTCCCAGAACCTAGTATAATTTATTTTCCATGCAAAATACAGTATTAATGCAGGTAAATTAAATTTCCTTACTAGACCATCTGATTTCATATCTAGACTTCATAATTATGTGGGAGTATAAAGCAAGTGATGGGAATAGGATGTGACCCTAAGTAGTCCCACTCTGGAAGTTAGCCATTTTACCCAGGATGCAGTTCAACCTTCCACTAACGTGAGAGAGATGACATCAAGGAAGAATGCAGAGCTTGCTGCCCTCCTTTCCAACCTCGCACATTACTGCCAGATTTAGCTGAGCCTGCACTGCTCAAAATTCTCCAGTGACTCCCCACTAAAGGATCGACTCTAGGCTCAATGGTGTTGCATACACAATCCCACCTTAGGGACAAGCTAGGTATGTCACCAATCTCTCTCACACCCAACCTCATTGATTTGGTTTCCAGTCCCTGCACAAGTCCTGATCTCACACACCTCTGTGACTCTAGAAATGCTATTTTTGCTGTCCTGAAACCCTCTCCCCTATTATCAGCCCAAGCAACTACTCACTCTTCAAGTCTACACAAGAGTCACTTTCTCTAAGAGGCCCTCTGACTCTGCCAGGCAGTCGGGTACTCTGACTTCAATGTGCTCATCATACCATTTGTAGCACAGTGCACCTCTCTCCTGCCATAAAAATGAGGCTCCATGAGGGCCTGGATGGTGTCTTTCCAACTTTGTGTCCTTGGTGCCGATTCCAGGGCCTAGCATACAGACAATGCTTAGTAAATTGTTAACTGGCTGGCCAAATAAATGTATAAATGTTGTGTGTAAATAGACTTTGCATATTCCCTTAAAAATTTCAGTGCTCAGGTCCCTGAATGTATCAGGGAGATAGCTCTTCACAGAATCCCTTGTAGAGGTATAGGAGGGGCTGGAGGATCTGGGATCCGGAGCCAGAGAGGCCGGCTCAGGGAGGCTACAGGCTGTTACAGTGGCTCCACAGAGCTTCCTGTCTCTGGTGCTCCAAAAACAGTCTTTCAAAACATGAAAGCATGTGGAAAGGAGCCCCCCAACCTCCCACCTCCCAGCATCCTCTATAGTCAGATGAATCCCTGACTGTTTCCATAACTATCCTCCTTGACCTCCATTGGAGCTCTTTGCTGAAACCCGTATTTGTATAAAATTGCTTATTCTTAGTGCCAACTAGAGATATAGGTATTTACTCGGGGCTCCACCAAGAGAGACTTCTGAGGCTTAACTGTTAACAATCTGATCATTGTTACCAATCTGCACAGATTCCAGTGCAGGACTGGGGGCTAATTCTGTTCCTTAATTATGCTGCCTGTATTCATCTGCTAGGGCTGCCAGTGTCACAAACCAGGTGGTTTAAACAATAGAAATTTATTGTCTCACAGTTCTGGAGGCTAGATGTCTGAGATCAAAGTGCCAGCAGAGTTGGTTCCCTTTGAGGGCTGTGAGAGAGAATCTGTTCCATGTCTCTTTCCTAGCTTCTGGTGGCTTGCTAGCAATGTCTGACACTCCTTGGCTTGAAGCATCACTCCAATCTCTGCCTTCATCTTCACATCTTCACATGGCATTCTCCCTGTTTAAGTAGACAGGGAGGATGTCCAAATTTCCCCTTTTATAATGACACCTGTCATACTGGATTAGTGACTCACCCTACTCCAGTTTGACTGCATATTAACTATTAGTTGTCCCCATCCTATTTCCAAATAAGGACATATTCTGAGATACTAAGGGTTAGGACTTTAACATTTGAAATTGGGGCACACAGTTAGCCATGTTTTCTAAAGCAGAAATCAGAACACATCTTCTGGTATATGGTTTGACTATAAGGCAGAATGTTTAAAATCAAGACTGAGTAATGTAGGTGTATAGGGGAATCCTTTTCAAGAGTAAATCTAGGTAGGTTCATATTATACAAAATTTTTTAAAACATCCAGGTGAATACCCAGTTGAAAAAGTACTGCTAAATACCTGGCCAGGTGTAATGGCTCATGCCTGTAATTCCAGCACTTTGTGAGGCCAGGGTGAGTGGATCACTTGAGGTCAGGAGTTGGAGGCCAGCCTGGCCAATATGGTGAAAACCCATCTCTACTAAAAAGACAAAAATTAGCTGGGTGTGGTGGCACACCCCTGTAGTCCCAGCTACTCTGAAGGCTGAGGCCCAAGAATCACTTGAACCTGGGAGGTGGAGGCTGCAGTGAGTCAAGATCGCACCACTACACTCCAGCCCGGGGGACAGAGGGAAACCCTGTCTCAAAAAAAAAAAATTAAAAAGTAAGAAAAAGTTCTGCTAGATACGTAGAATTAGAACAGAAACCTGTGGTTACTTTAAATAATCAAGCTCCATGAAATCAAATTAATGTGAGATATACAGATATACAAATAGATATAGTTATATACATACCTATGTACATACACATGCATTGTACTTTGAAAAGGCACATAAGTAAATGAGATCTGTGTGTGTTTGACTAGCTTCTTTTAAGATCAAAATAGAGATTAAAATACTTGTGCATTGAGGGTTGAAAAAAGAAAAATGTTCCCTGAAATAAATGTTAAGATTCAAGTGTGATTTTTATTACAAAGTGAGACCCCTTGTCCCTCACTTCTGCCCCGTACAAGATTGGGAACACATATTCAAAAGGTAGAATAAAAAACAACAGGACTATATTATCCAACTTAACAAATGTTCGCAATTTTAGGGAAGCAATTATATATCGACGGTAATTTGTATCTGTGATCTATTATAACTCTTGTCTCCGAACTAATTCTGCATACTGTATTCCCAAGATGGGAATCAAAGCAGGTCCTGGGATACCAGAGACATCAGAGACGTAAGAAAAGCATGAGCCACAATCAAAACCATTTTCCAAGTAGCCCACAAAAAGCAATGTACCCCTCCATGTTAGAAAACTGTTTTACAAGAAGCAGTCTTGCCCTTTCTGAAAAATGTTCCAGGTTCTAAGCACTTACGTATAAAGTAAATCATCTCAAACTATGTTGGAACTGGGAATGGTAAAAATAAATTAAGAAAATAAAATAAACTTAAAGTCTTTTTTTTTTTTTTTATTGCACTTTAGGTTCTGGAGTACATGTGAAGAACATGCAGGATTGTTGCATAGGTACATACATGGCAATGTGGTTTGCTGCCTCCATCCCTGTCACCTGTATCTGGCATTTTTCCCCATGTTATCCCTCCCCAACTCCCTACCCACTGCTGTCCCTCCCCTAGTCCCCACCAACAGACCCCAGTGTGTGATGCTCCCCTCCCTGTGTCCATGTGTTCGCATTGTTCAACACTTGCCTATGAGTGAGAACATACAGTGTTTGATTTTCTCTTCTTGTGTCAGTTTGCTGAGAATGATGGTTTCCAGATTCATCCATGTCCCTACGAAGGACGCAAACTCATCGTTTTTTGTGGCTGCATAGTATTCCATGGTGTATATGTGCCACATTTTCCTTGTCCAGTCTATTGTCGATGGGCATTTGGGTCAGTTCCAGGTCTTTGCTATTGTAAACAGTGCCACAGTGAACACATGTGTGCATGTGTCTTTATAATAGAACGATTTATAATCCTTTGGATATATACCCAGTAATGGGATTGCTGGGTCAAATGGAATTTCTATTTCTAGGTCCTTAAGGAATCGCCACACTGTCTTCCACAATGTTTGAACTGATTTACACTCCAACAGTGTAAAAGTGTTCCTGTTTCTCCACATCCTTTCCAGCATCTGTTGTTTCCAGATTTTTTTAATGATCACTATTCTAACTGGCATGAGATGGTATCTCAATGTGGTTTTGATTTGCATTTATCTAATGACCAGTGATGATGAGTATTTTTTCATGTTTGTTGGCCTCATATATGTCTTCTTTTAAAAAGTGTCTGTTCATATCCTTTGCCCACTTTTGAATGGGTTTGTTTGTTTTTTTTTCTTGTAAATCTGTTTAGTTATTTGTAGATTCTGGATATTAGCCCTTTGTCAGATGGGTAGCTTGCAAAAATTTTTTCCCATTCTGTTGGTTGCCAGTTCACTCTAATGATTGTTTCTTTTGCTGTACAGAAGCTCTGGAGTTTAATTAGGTACCATTTGTCTATTTTGGCTTTTGTTGCCAATGCTTTTGGTGTTTTACTCATGAAGTCCTTGCCTATGCCTATGTCCTGAATGGTTTTGCCTATGTTTTCTTCTAGGGTTTTTATGGTGTGAGGTCTTATGTTTAAGTCTTTAATCCATCTGGAGTTAATTTTAGTGTAAGGTGTCAGGAAGGGGTCCCGTTTCTGCTTTCTGCACATGGCTAGCCAGTTTTCCCAACATCATTTATTAAACAGGGAATCCTTTCCCCATCGCTTGCTTTTGTTGGGTTTGTCAAAGATCAGATGGTTGTAGTTGTGTGGCGTTGCCTCCCAGGCCTCTGTTCTGTTCCATTGGTCTATATCTCTGTTTTGGTACCAGTACCATGCTGTTTTGATTACTGTAACCTTGTAAGTATAGTTTGAAGTCAGGTAGCATGATGCCTCCCACTTTGTTCTTTTTGCTTAGAATTGACTTGGCTATGCGGGCTCTCTTTTGGTTCCATATGAAGTTTAAGGTGGTTTTTTCCAGTTCTGTGAAGAGGGTAATAGGTAGCTTGATGGGGATAGTGTTGAATCTATAAATTACTTTGGGCAATATGGCCATTTTCACAATATTGGTTCTTCCTCATCATAAGCATGAAATGTTTTTCCATCTGTTTAAACTTAAAGTCTTATAAATGTGTTTAACATGGGACAAGGGACCAGGATAAGGAAATAGGAAAAAGACATGAAAAAATTGGATAATGGGCTGGATGCAGTGGCTCACGCCTATAATCCCAGAACTTTGGGAGGCTGCGGCGGGTGGATCATGAGGTCAGGAGATTGAGACCAAATCAACATGGTAAAACCCATCTCTACTAAAAATTAGCTGGCATGGCAGCCTGCACCTGTAGTCCCAGCTAGTCAGGAGGGTGAGGCAGGAGAATTGCTTGAACCCAGACAGCAGAGGTTGCAGTGAGCTGACATCATGCCACTGCACTCCAGCCTGGGCAACAGAGCAAGACTATGTCTCAAAAAAAGAAAAAGAAATTGGATAATGATGGAGGAAATGGAAGAATTGCTCAGTGAAAAGACAAGAAAAATCACCCTCATTTATGTATCAAGCTTCTACCTCCATATAGGCAAAGTGCTAGGCATTTTCATTATCTTCTTTAATCCTCCCAACAGCCTTACAAGGTAGATATCATCACTCCAATTTAACAGATGAGAAAACTGTGGCTCAGAGGGGTTAAGTCATGTGTCCAACCACTGAGCAAATCAGTGGCAGAGTCAGGCATGGAGCCCAGGTCGGCCTGAGTGTGCCCAGAGCTGGGGAGGAGCCTCTGGGGACCTGAATGTTTACAAGAACCTTTACAGCACCTCCATCTCACAGACAGGACTGAGTAGGAAAACCAGGCCTGTAGGGGAGGGCTCAAATGGGAGGGGAGGAGAGTACAGAGGCAGCTTACTAGGCATCAAGGCCTAACAACAACTGTGTATTGGGGAAAACAATTTTGTTCAAGAGGGCTATTTATAGGGATGTTTTTCCTCAGTACTCCCTTCCCCCATCTCCTCCCTTTTGTGTTAAGAGGCGCCTGGCAGATTGGTAAAGGGTTACAGGCAGTGGACAGGAAACTTTGGAACACAATGAACGGGGCGGGGACAGATCCCCACCCACCTAAGAAAATCGCTGGCTCCAATATTCAGAGACCCTGGGAGGAGACAGACTGAGCTCAGAGTTCTGCTCCTTCCCTGGTTGTCTTTCTCAAAGCCAGAAAGAGGCAACCTGCCCAAAGGGGTGCAGAACAGAGCAAGAGGGGGAGCAGGGCAGAATGAGTCAACAAAACATAACAAGATAATTAAAGATAAGTCAAATAAGTGATTCATTCTCTTTCCTGAGGTCTGCTGTATTCTGTGAGAAATGAAGGTTTTCCTACCCAAAGACCCTGTCCAGTGTGGGAACTCCAAAAATACAGTACAAAAGGCAAGAGAAATCATCCCAAACCCAGCTGCTGAAAGGGACCCCAGAACCCACTGTAAGGTCCTTGGGACACACCCTGTCAGGCTTCTGGGGGCTGCTGCTGACAGGAACAGCCCCCTGCATCCTTCCCTCTGGGCCACTGGACACAAATCTCAACCCAAATGAATTCAAATTCAGACTTAAAGCCTAATGCTAGACCCTGTGAAAATTCTGACATTGGTATAATAATAATTCCACTCACGGCACTTGTCTCTTTCTGTGGCCTTGTGAAGTCTCTCATCCGCATGTGACTCTAGGAAGGAAGTGTCCTGCTGCTGTTTGGCAGTGGCTAATGCCCACGGTGGAGTGGGACAAGGGGGTCTTGTACTGCCTGGTTTGTTCATTTCTGAAACACTGAAGGTTGGTTTAATGCTACAACTACGCATATGGGCCAAATGTCATTATGGTTTTTTAAACAGTATAGAACACAAAAGATTTCCAAACCTTTATTTTTTAATACTATTCACTACAAAGAAATTAGAGTATAAGTACAATATTGGTGAGGAAAAACTTATTTCTCAAATTATTCCAAATAATGTATGCAGATGTCTCATCTAATCTTGTCTTAACTTCTTTTTTTTTTTTATTGGAGACGGAGTTTCGTCCTTGTTACCCAGGCTGAAGTGCAATGGTGCGATCTCGGCTCACCGCAACCTCCGCCTCCTGGGTTCAGGCAATTCTCCTGCCTCAGCCTCCTGAGTAGCTGGGATTACAGGCATGTGCCACCATGCCCAGCTAATTTTTTGTATTTTCATTAGAGACGGGGTTTCACCGTGTTGACCAGGATGGTCTCGATCTCTTGACCTCGTGATCCACCCGCCTCGGCCTCCCAAAGTGCTGAGGTTACAGGCGTGAGCCACCGCGCCCGGCCTTCTAGTCTTAACTTCTTAGCTTCTCCTCAGTCTTGCATTTTATGCTATCAAAGGACATTTCCTCCTGAAATTTCTGATATGACCCTTGATGTGTAGAGAAGTATGTATTAATCTCCAAGTAAACAGTTTTTACTCTTATCAGTTCCCAGTCTTATAAACCTGGAGAGGTTTTGGACTCTACTCTGTCCTGCATCTAGTCTTTCAAATAAATGTCTGAGATTTTGAGTTAGCAGTTAGGGGCACTGATCAATGCATGGTTACTATAAAAAATAAGACTTCATTCCTCAAGGACCTAGAAATAGAAATTCCATTTGACCCAGCAATCCCATTACCGGGTATATATCCAAAGGATTATAAATCATTCTACTATAAGGACACATGCACATGAATGTTCATTGCAGCACAGTTTACAATAGCAAAGACCTGGAACCAACCCAAATGCCCATCGATGATAGACTGGACAGGCACATATACACCATGGAATATTATGCAGCCATCAAAAACGATGAGTTCATGTCCTTTGTAGGGACATGGATGAACCTGGAAACCATCATTCTCAGCAAACTGACACAAGAACAGAAAATCAAACACTGCATGTTCTCACTCATAGGCGGGTGTTGAACAATGAGAACACATGGACACAGGGAGGGGAGCACTACACACTGGGGTCTGTTGGGGGGAAATAGGGGAGGGACAGCGGGGGGTGGGGAGTTGGGGAGAGAGAGCGTGGGGAGAAATGCCAGATATAGGTGAAGGGGAGGAAGGCAGCAAATCACACTGCCACGTGTGTACCTATGCAACAATCTTGCATGTTCTTCACATGTACCCCAAAACCTAAAATGCAATTTTAAAAAATTACTAAAAAAATAAAAAAATAAGACTTCATTTGTCATCTAGCCATTTTCTTTCTTGCTATTCCCTTTACATCGTCCTTTCTACCCCCAAATTGGTCATTGATGGTAAAGTAACTGAATTACATTCTCAGTTGGGGAAGTGAGGATATAAAGCAGTCTCCCAATGTTTTGTTTGCCCTAATGCAGCTTTGCAACTCTGGGAACTATAATATTCAATGTAGGGGGAGGAGAGAGACAGAGAGAAAGAAATTATGTATAATAATGACAGATTTGTTCAGCTTTTAGGCTGGGAGTGAGGTCATTTAAAGCCCTTCTCTTTCTCCACTTTTATCATAGCACCTGCTTGATCCTGGAAGCCCTTTTAGAAGGAAAACTGGCTTTTATAATTACACAGATGGTGGAACAATGGGAAGTCAGATGGTCAGGATAGAAAACTGATTCTGATTCTCATTTCTCCTCTCCCATCAAGTTAACTTTTCCTTCATTCAGTACTTTTTGATTAGGGATTGGTACTGTGGACCTCTCTGCTCCAGTCCGCTAAGATTGCTTAATTTGGAAACTTAGAAGCAACAATTGGCAGCAAAACCTAACTCTGGAAACTGATGCCCAGGGAAATGCACTAATGGAACTTGGGATACAGAACATTTTAGAAGACCTTTTGCTCTGGTCAAGTACATCCTTTACTGGCTTCATAACCCCATTGGTGGCTGGACTAAGGGGGTACATAAGTCCTCTCTCATAGGAAAGCATCATCTAACAACTGATCTCAACACTAGATACCACATAAGCACTGATATGATTAGACTCTCTGTCCCCATCCAATTTCATGTCAAATTGTAATCCTCATGTTTCAAGGGCGGGACCTGCTGGGAGGTGATAAAATCATGGGGGTAGATTTCCCCCATGATGTTTTCATGATAGTAAGTGAGTTCTCATGGGAGTTAATGATTTAAATGTGTGGCACTTTGCTACTCACTTTCTCTCTCCTGCTCCACCATGGGAAGATGTGCTTTGCTTCTCTTTCACCTACCATGATTGTAAGTTTCCTGAAGCCTCCCAGTTATGCTTTCTGTTAAGCTGGTAGAATGTGAGTCAGTTAAACCTCTTCTTCATAAATTACCCAGTCTCAGGTAGTTCTTTATTGCAGTGTGAAAATGGACTAATACAGAAAATTGGTACCAGAAGGGTGGGGTTCTGCTATAATGATACTTGAAAATGTGAAAGCAACTTTGGAACTGGGTAACAGATAGAAGTTGGAAAAGTTTGGAGGGCTCAGAAGAAGAAAGGAATATGTGGGAGAGTTTGGAAATTCCTAGAGACTTGTTGATTGGTTTTGACCAAAATGCTGATAGTGACATGGACAATGAAGTCCAGACTGAGATGGTCTCAGATGGAGATGAGGAATTTATTGGGAGTAAAGGTTACTCTTGCTATGCTTTAGCAAATAGACTGGTGGCATTTTCCCCCTGCCATAGAGATCTGTGAAACTTTGAACTTGAGAGAGATTATTTAGGGCATCTGGCAGAAGAAATTTCTAAACAACAAATAATTCAAGATTTTGCCTGGCTGCTCCTAACAGAATACAGACATATGCATTCACAAAGAGATGGTCTGAGATTGGAACTTATGTTTAAAAGGGAAGCAGAGCATAAAAGTTTGGAAAATGTGCAGCCTGACCATGTGGTAGAAAATAAAAGCCTATTTTCTGGGGATAAATTCAAGCCAATTGCAGAAATTTGCAGAAATAAGGAGAAACCAAAAGTTAATAGCCAAGACAATGGAGAATGTCTCCAGGGCCTGTCAGAGATCTTCACAGCAGCCCTACCCATCATAAGCCTGGAGGCCTATGGGGTTCCACTGCTCTGTGCAGCCTTGGGACATGGCACCCTAGTCCCAGTTGCTCTAGCCCCAGTTGTGCCTAAAAGGGGCCAAGGTACAGCACAGGTCATTGCTTCAGGGGTGCAAGCCCCAAGCCTTGGTGGCTTCCATGTGGTGTTGGGCCTGCAGGTGCACAGAAGGCAAGAATTGAGGTTTGGAAACTTCCACCTAGATTTCAGAGGATGTATGGAAATGCCTGGATGTCAGGTAGAAGTATGCTGCAGGGGTGGAGCCCTCATGGAGAACCTCTACTCGGATAGTGTGGAGGGAAAATGTGGGGTAGGAACTCCCACACAGAGTCCCCACTGAGGCACTGCCTAGTGCAGCTGTGAAAAGAGAGCCACTGTCCTCCAGACCCCAGAATGGTAGATCCATGAACAGCTTGCATTGTTCACCTGGAAAAGCCACAGGCACTCAATGCCAGGATGTGAGAGCAGCTATGGAATCTGTACCCAGCAAAGCCACAGGGATGGAACTGCCCAAGACCTTCGGAGCCCACCCCTTGTGTCAGTGTGGCCTGGGTGTGTGACATAAAGTCAAAGTAGACTATCTGGAGGCTATAAGATTAATGACTGCCCTGCTACGTTTCAGACGTGCATGAGCCTTGTAGTCCCTTTGTTTGAACCAAATTTCTCCTTTTTGGAATTGGAGCATTTACCCAATGCCTGTACGCACATTGTATCTTGGAAGTAACAAACTTGCTTTTGATTTTATAGGGTCATAGGCAGAAGAGACTTGCCTTGTCTCAGATGAGACTTTGGACTTGAACTTTTGAGTTAATGCTGGAATGAGTTAAGACTTTGGGGGACTGTTGGAAAATGATTTATTTTGCAGTGTGAGAAGGACATGAGATTTGGAAGTGGCCAGGGGCAGAATGATATGGCTTGGCTCTATGTCCCCGCCCAAATCTCATGACAAACTGTAATCCCCATGTGTCAGAGGAGGGACTTGGTGGGAGGTGATTGGATCATGCAGTCAGATTTCCCCCATGCTCTTCTCATGATTAAGTGAGTTCTTGTGAGATCTGATGGTTTAAAAGGAAGATGTGACTTGCTGTCCCTTCACCTTCTGCCATGATTGTAAGTTTCTGAGGCCTCCCAATTATGCTTCCTGTTAAGCCTGCAGAATTGTGAGTCAATTAACCCTCTTTCTTCATAAATCACTAAGTCTCAGGTAGTTCTTTATAGTAGTGTGAAAATGGACTAATACAAGCACCTTTAAAATAAGAGGCGACTGAGTGGGTTTATGGCCATTTCTATGTCTTCTTTTGAGAAATGTCTGTTCAGATCATTTGCTCATTTTTTAATTGGGATTTTCTTTTCTGTTGAGACATTTGAGTTCCTTGTATATTCTGGATATTAATTCTCTGTCAGATGAGTAATTTCTAAATATTTTCTTCCATTCTATAGATTGTCTTTTCACTCTGTTGAATGTTTTATTTCCAGTACAGAAGCTTTTTAGTTTGCTGTGATTTTATTTATTTTTTTCTTATGTTGGCTGGGATTTTGAGATCTTATTAAAATATTTTCCCAGACAAATGTCCTGAAGCAACTCCCCTAGGTTTTCTTCACGTAGTTTTATTGTTTCAGGTCTTATATTTAGGTCTTTGATACAGTTTGAATTGATTTTTATACTTAATTTATATATATGAAACTAGGTGAGGATCTAGTTTCATTCTTTTGCATGTAGATATCCAGTTTTCCCAGCACAATTTATTAAAGAGACTTTTCTTTCCTTATAAGTGTTCTTGACATCTTTGTCAAAAATTAGTTGGCTATAAATATATGGATTAGTTTCTGGGATTTTGACTTTGTTCCATTCGTCTATGTGTCTGTTTTTATTCCAGTGTCATGATGTTATACTGTTAAAAAAAAATCTGTACTACTACAGCCTTATAGTATATTTTGAGATATAATAGTGTGATACCTCCGGCTTTGTTTCTTTTGCTGAGAATTGCTTTGGCTGTTTGGGGTCTTTATGGTTCTTTAAAAATGTCAGGTTTTTTTTATATTTTTATAGAGAATGTCATTGTTATTTTGATAGGGATTGCATTGAATATGTAGATTTAACAATGTTAATTTATCTAATCAGGGAGCATGAGATGTTTTTCCATTTGTACCATCTTCAATTTCCTTCATCAGTGTTTTGTAGTTTTCCTTGTAGAGGTCTTTTCCCTCCTTGGTTAAATTGATTTTCAGATTTCTTATTGTAGCTATTGAAAATGGGATTGCTTTCTTGATTTCTTTTTCAACTGCATTGTTGTTTGTGTATGGAAACACTACTGATTTTTGTATGTTAATTTTGTACTCTGTAACTTTACTGAACTTATCAGTTCTCAGTTTTTTGATAGTATCTTTAGGACATTCTATATGTAAAATCATCATCTGCAAGTGGGGACACTCTGACTTCTTTCTTCCCAATTTGGATGCCCTTTATTTCTCTCTCGCCTAATTGCTCTAGCTAGGACTTCCAGTACTATTTTGAATGAGTGATGAAAATGGGCATCCTTGTCTTGTTCTAGTTCTTAGGGGAAAGGTTTTCTGCTTTCTTTTGTTTGGTAAGATGTTAGCTGTAGGTTTGTCACATATGGCCTTTATTATGTTGAGATACTTTTCTTCTATACTTAATGTACTGGGAGTAAATTATCATGGAGGGCTGTTGAATTTTATCAAAAGTTTTTCTGAATATATGGAGATGATCATGTAGTTTTCGTGCTTCACTTAACTGATGTGATGTATGGCATTTATTTATTTGTATGTGTTAAACTGTTCTTACATCCTTGAGATAAATCCCACTTGATCATGGTGTAGTATCTTTTGGATGTGCTGTTGGATTTGTTTTGCTAGTATTTTTTGAGGATTTGTGTGACTATGTTCATCAGAGATATTGCCCTGTAGTTTTCTTTTTTTTTATTGTGTCCTTATCTGGTTTTGATATCAGGGTCATGCTATACACACAGAATGAGTTAGGAAGAATTCCTTCTGCTTCAGTTTTTTTTTAATTGCTTGAGGATAACTGGCATTAGTATTTCTTTAAAGATTCAGTAGAATTCAGGGGTGAAGGGATCCTGTTCTGGACTTCTCCTTGCTGGGAGTTTTTTAAATTACGAATTCAATATCATTTAAATTACTAATTCAATATCATTACATGTTACTAGTCTGCTCAGATTTTCTATTTCTTCTTTATTAAATCTCCATACAGCTGGGGTTGTGGCATTCAGCCACCCATGTGGGATTGGTACAATGAAGATGGAGCCCCAGTGCTAGGGAGGTGCGGTGGCTACTGGCCACCAGAGCAGGGCACACTCCACAGGTAGCTCTGGTCTCAAGATGGTACCATGCTGCAGCAGCTTGGCTCACAGAGGGTGGGTGGGAACAAAGAGTACACACCCTTTGCTCTTAATCAGAGCCACATAGCGGTGTGAATTTCTACCAGCTCTCCCAATTGGGCTCAGGACTTGTGAGGACTGCAGAATTCTCCCGTTGTAATGACTGTAGGCTGGGCATGGTGGCTCATTCCTATAATCCTAGCACTGTGGGAGGCTGAGGCAGGCCGATTGCCTGAGTCCAGGAGTTTGAGACCAGCCTTTGGCAAGATGGCAAAACCCCGTCTGTACAAAACATTAGTCAGGCATGGTGGTGCACATCTATAGTCCCGGCTTGAGCCAAGGAGGCAAAGGTTGCAACGAGCTGAAATCACACCACTGCACTCCAGCTTGGGTGACAGAGCAAGACTCTGTCTAAAAAAAAAAAAGTAGGTGTTTGCAATCGTAATAGGGGCTGATAGGGATCATCTGTTTCCTTTTTCCTTGCAATAGGAAGTCCCTCCTGTCTCTCAGCTGATCTGATTTGAGCAAAAGAGATGGGGATGCAAAGGCTTATTGCCTCCACGCTGCCTTCCTGGACTTCCAATCACCACAGGTCCATCTCCACTTTCCCACTTCACTCCAGCACTCTCCTTTTAATACTCCAGTAAAATCCTAGCTGTTTATGTGTTGCCTTGATCCTTTCTTGTCAGGGGGATGAATGCCAGGCATCTCTAGTCAGTTATCTTGCTTTTCTACAGTATTTATTTACAGGAGAGAAGGTTGATGCCATCCTTGGTGATGAAGGAAACAGATAGCACATGTTGATAGGCACCAGTCCTCAACAAGTGCAGATAAGAGGGATCATAAGCAGCAACAGAATTCTGAGGTATCTCCATGTGAGCACAGAGCTTTTCTAGTAAATTGCACCATGACACTCTGCTAAAGGCATAATTTATATTATTACCAAATAGCTTCTCAGTTAGTCTTTCCGTTAACATTCCTACACTATCTCCATACAAACTTGCTTCTTAGGTAATAGCCAAATAGAAAGAAGATTTGGAAACCAAATCAGATTTTCTTCAATAGATCCAGAAAAGAGTCTGCTTAGAATAAGCAAGGAGAAAGAGAAACAAATGGGAAGAGGAAGAGATATGTATAGGAAGAAAGAAAAATTGGAGAAAAAAAAAACACCTAAAACAAGCACTAGATTCAACTTTGGCATCTATCACAGGACATACTCAACATTAAGAGGGGGCAGGAAACAAATGGAGAGGGGGACAGATTTCCAGCTCCCTGAATCAGGTTGTCACCATGTGACTTCATTATCTTGCTTGATAAATTGTGAATTCATCCCATCATTTGGTGTAGATAATTATCATCAAGACAACCTTGAAATGTACATCACGTGTACATTTCAAATAAGGTTTGTTTAATCAGCACAGGAACAATGAACACCTTGCTAGGTACTCAGTATTACCTCCACCTTGAACACTTACAAACTTGAACCTAATTTAACAAGAAGTGGGATCAAAAGGTCCATCAGGCCATTCTAGGTTGAAAATCCTATGAAGCCAGAGGCATTTGGGGAAATTCTAAGTAAAGCATAGAAGAATCTCAGGGCTATGTTAAGGTCATTAACTGGCCTCACTGGTTCACCTAGACAGCCTGTTTTTCAACAAACTACATCTGCTGGGTTTGATGGTGATTATGGGGATTCCATACATAGCTAAAGTTATACTGTGAAGTGTTTTGAGAATTACTTGTAAATTGTTTGCATACTTAACTGATAGCCTTCATTATGAGAAAGACCTTATTTAATAAAGTTGCATGTAATTTAAAAATTAATTCAGATTTGAATAAAGTCTACCGATTAATATTGTATCAATATAAAATTTCTAATTTTGATAATTATACTCACATTATATAAGATATATTAATATTTGGGGAAGTTGGGTGAAGAGTATAGGGGAAGTCCTTGACTATTTTTTGTAAATTTTTTATAAACTGGAATTACTTGAAAATGAAACATTAAAATAAAATTTTTAAATATTTAAAAACGTAATTCACAGGGCTTGGCAATTTCTCCATTATTTGCACCCAGAAAAGGGGCTCCTTCAGTCTCCCTCTTTTGCTGACAACATGATGAAATCCACCATAAGTCAGATGAAATAATAAATGCGAAAGTCTTTGCTGAAGTAAACTGCTAAGGAAATGTTAACAGTGATCATTATAGTCACATATGGAGCTGCTTCTCTATAAATAAAGGGAGGAACAAGTCATTATACTAAATTCCCCACCAGATAGTCTCCAAGCAGTTTACAAAACGCTTGGAAATTGCTGCCCTGGAAGTAGGACTCGGGGAGCTATTGAAAGGTTTTCAGCAAGGCAGGCAAGCATATAACTATAGCAATCCTTCGGATAGAGGAAGTGGAGGAGAGTGGACTCAACAAATCCCACTAGGAGTTACTTTAATAATTGAGGAGTCGATGGTTGTCACTGAGTGGGCCTGGAAAGGAATAAACCAAGCTGAGAGGCATGTTCAAGAACTCCCGTCTGGGCGGGACTAGCTTGGAGGTTGGGGTGGAAGAAGAATGAGTCAGTGGTTACTTGAAGATGTCTCGCCAAGATGACTGGGGCAAATGCTTCTCAGTGTCACTGAGAGATGGAAAATGAAAAAAAAAAAAATAATAAGGAAACACAATTCGTAGAGGTTGGGCCAAAAACTCAAGCGGCTCCAGAAGCCAGGCAGGTGCGAAAGGGGGAAGACAGGCCATGGGGGCGGTAAAAAACTGCAAGACTCGTCTCTCTAAAGAGGGTGCCTCCAAGGGGCCTGCCACAACTCCGCATCAGCAGTCCTTGCCATATGGCAATGCACTTGTGATGTAAGCAGATCTCCCATTTCTTCAAGAGAAGCCAGAAATTCAGATCTTATGTGAAATCTCTTATCTTTTTAATGCTGGCTACAAATTTTAAAACATTTTAAAGCCTGGTGTCTGCCAGCCAAGCACATCTATGGGCCAGATCTGGCAGGTTGGCTATCAAGTTCTGACCTCTGACATAGAGAAAATGTCAAGGATCAAAGTTCATAAACTGTTAAGGTGATACATAGAGAGACAGTGACTGCAAAGGGATTCAGTACCTAAAATGCTACAGATGCAGCTTTGCCAGCAATCTGAGCCCTGAATGCCCGTACCCTTCAAGCTTGTATATGGATTTGAATTTATACAGGAAGTTTCATCTAATCCTCAAATGGTTAAATCACAAGAATTTGAGTGCTTACTGTATGCTGAGTACACAGAAGTCAAGGAATTTAGAATCTAACTGGAGAAGGAAAAACATGCCCTCCTGAAACAACTTGAAACAAATTATGAAACAACCTGGGAGACTGCTTTCTTCACATTTAAAGTGTCAGAGGCACCTTAAATCCTGGTTTGTCGCCCACCCTCCCCCCCATCACTTTCATTTAGCACCAGAAATCTGACTTCCTGGGCAGTGGTTACAAAGCTGCAGCCTCTCTTTGCCCAGGGGTATCTTTACCCCAGTGTGGGAGGGGAGTGAACCGGGGTTGGGGTGCACGGACGCGGCGGAGGAGGGAGGGATGGGAGTGGCCGGCCTGAAGCCACACTGCCTGTCAGGTTTCTCCGCCGCCGTCCCGTCGACGGGCGGGCACCGAAATAGAAAGTGTCAAAGATACGATGACAACGAGGATAAAACCAGGGCAGAGCGTTCCAAAAGTCCCATCCAGCACGGTCCCCGCAGAACGCCAGCGCACCTCCTCCCACCGCTTCAAAGAGCCGGCTCGGCGGGGCAGGAAGCGGCGTCTGCGGCTGCGGGTCCTGCGAGGAGCGCGCGATTTCCTCCCGGGCTGCCCAGTTATCTCTGGAGCCGCTGAACGGCTCTCGGGAGAACGCGTTCTCTCCCCCACCCCGTGCTCCTCAACCCACCCACCTACTTCCTCCGGCTCCACACACTCACAAGCGCGGAGCTGCCAAAAATTTCCACCCTCCGCCCCCCTCCCTAGCTAACTTCCTTCCAGCGTTTCCTGAGCTGGATGATCCTAGGATTTGTAAGACAGGAAAAAAAGGAAGCCGTGAGGGCGGGCAGGAGGGACAGGATACTTGTTTTTCGCTCTACCAAAGCTGTCTGAAGGCGAGACCGCGGGCCCCGGGCGCAGGACCCGCCGCAGACCCCGAGCCATCTCCGCGCCGCGTCCTCTCCAGGGCTCTCGGGAAGGCGGGGAGAGAGCGCGCCCTCCCTCCGAGGCGCGGGAGAAACGCCCGAAGACACCGCAGGAGGCTGCGAAAGTCCCTGGGACTCCCAGTGAGGAAGTGACACTCCCAGGCTAGCCGGCTCGCGGCTGCCAGTCTGCACGGCCTCGGCACGGCGGCCCCGGAGCGGCGCGGGGTGGATCTCAGGCTCTGCCGGCCCGCGCCCCGCGGGGTCCATGCGCAGGGCCCCCCGCCCGGCTCCTTCCGTCCTGTCCTCCGATGCGGCCCCGCAGAGCCACGGGGCAGCCGGTGATCTAGCCCGGGAGCCAGTCTTACAGCGGTGCCAAGCAGAGGGGCGGCGGAGACGGAGGGGCAGCCTCTTTGGGACTAACTCATGAAGAACAAGGGTGCCAAGCAGAAGCTGAAACGAAAGGGAGCCGCCAGCGCGTTTGGCTGTGACCTGACGGAGTATCTGGAAAGCTCGGGACAGGATGGTAATGTGCCTTGCTTGGCCTTTCCCCGCCTTCTTTTTGTTTGAGGGAGAGATGGACTGTCTTGGGTTGTGTTAGAATCGGTTCACAAGTTAATGTATTCCAGGCCTGTGCGCTCATTGTACTTTTTTTTTTTTTTTTAAGAACGTAAGCGATTCTTAAGGTGCACAGGGCTGCCGTCCCGACGCGCAGAGGCAGCTGTGTCAATCCTTCCGTTGTTTCACATAAGCCGTTAATGGGTGGTACTGCCTCAAGTTTACCCGGCCACCTCTGGGGATGGGGGTGGAAGCTGCAGAAGTCCAGATCCTAAACTTTGTGTGTTGGAAGGAAGGGAGGAGGGGTGGACATGTGGGATGTTGATCAGTGGGCTTCCCTGGGTACATAATCATGACCGCCTTTGCTGTCCCTCTTGGGCTCTCCAATTTCGTCTGCTCACATCTTTTTTTATTCTTGTGTTAGAAGGCAGTTGGGGGTGGGGGGTGGGGGAGGATCCTGGCTGAAGGAGTGGTTGCACAAACATTTCTGAATTTCTGAGCTGATGCCAAATATATAGTACCTCCACCCCCATTCCACAACCCCCGCCCCCCCCCCGCCAAGACCTTTTCCCTCCTCTTGGCTTTCAGATTAACATTTGGTGTGTTAGACAAGAAGAGTGTTGTAAAAAGGTCAGAGGGCCTTGATTTTTAAATAGTTTAGGGTAAGTAGAGAAAAGGAAAACTTCTCTGTTTTCAAGGTCAGATTGGGGGGAAAAATGTGGGGAGGGGGGAATCCATTGGAGACAATTTAAACATTTGTTAGGGAAAGGGGAAAGAAAACACTATCTAGATTTCAATAACAGCGTTTGAGCTTAGAAGTGTTTAATCATAGGAAAGTTGGAAAATTGAGCATTAAATGACTCCTTTTGTAAGGTTGACTGGTTTTGCACTTACCCATGACAAAAAGGCCTTGTCTTTAGAAGCTTCAGTGAGAGAGAAAGTAGCCTACTATATGGGCCATGTGTTTATACATAGATAGATATAACAAAGGGGAAAACATAAGGGCTGTGTAACTGTGCAGAATTATTCTGCCCCCAGGAAAGTAATCTCAAAAACTATTTGATTTGTCCATATCAAATATGCATTTCAAAAACAGTGCAATGCTTTTGTTTCACATCCGTTTTTTTGGGAGACTCAGCACCACCTAGTAATTTGCAGTGGTGTGATATTCCTGTGGTATTCTAGAGTTCAGTCTGCTGTGTCATTAGGACAAATGGCTTAGTATTTTAGAGCCTGGAGAACCATTTCAAAACTGACTCTTTTGAAATTGATACATAACTGAATGATTCATTGAATCCTCACCAACCATCTGGAGAGGTAGATTTGAGATAAAAATCACTTGGTTTGAGTTTTTTTGGATGTGAGGGAACTCTAAGTATGCCTCTTAATCACCATTGTCAGAAGTTTACAATGAAATGTTTTCCTTCACCTGTTGTTGTAGGGGCCTTCAAGTTAACCTCCGGTATACTAGGAATGCTCCTGGGATGCCACCTTTCACCATGTGGGTGTTATTCTGGCCCCTCCCTCAAAGCTATGAGAGTTGCATAGGGGCGCTTGCCAGCCCTGTTCATTCTTACAAACTAATAGATCACAGAATCAGCCAGAACCCCAGGGCTATGTGAAGATACCTCAAAGGCAGCCTTAGGCAGCTGTTCTTTCACCTGCTTTATATTTTGGGCTTCTGAATATGTTTCATGTAGACCAAAAAAAAAGAAAGAAAGAAGAGACTACTGCTTAAAAGAATGGCGAACCAGTACCCAGTGCTCCCCACCCTGGGGAGGAGGAAAGGAAGCCCAGAGGGGTAAATTGGCCTGCCTAAGGTCATACAGCTGATCGTGAGGGATCAGAGGGCCCCCCTGGCCTGTTAGGTTCCTCTGCCCTCACTGGCTTCTATGTCTAAGCCAACATTCTCTTCTAATGATATTTTCCTCCTAAATTGAAAGCAGACAGCCCTGCTACAGGATCAGCACACTTTCAAGTTTGAGATGAGAGTTCAGCTTTGAAAGGAAAGCCAACTGACCCACTTAATGATCCACACACCGTTATTGTGCTACACGGAAATTACACATGCATAATAAGCTGCTTATGTAAATAAGAGTAATTAGAATTTATTTTTTCCCACAGCTAAAACTAGTTGGATAGTTTTTTTTTTTTCCCTGTGTTTGCTATAGTGTAGCATCAATGAACAAAGTCAGTGCTAATAGTTTTCTCTAAAGTAATGTTGCTTCTTTGTGGACTTTCTGAAACATGTATTGGTTCATAGACAAGGCGTGGACTCTGCTTCTGGGAGGAAAAGCTGAGCTGGGCACTGGCCCATTGCCCACCACCTTGGAAGATCAGCCCAGAATGCTGAGGGTGACAAGTCAGTGTGGTAACTGGGAGCCAGGGGGCGGGAGAAATCTCCCTGGACTGACATCATGGTTACTGAACTTCAAAGGTCAAGAGTGGTGCAGTGGACCTGCACTGAGACAGGAAAAATAGATTCAGATCTGGGAGTACCAGGGGAGAAGGGAAGACCAGAGATGTAGGGAGACAGAGAGCCCCTGTCCTTGGACAGGGAAGGAAAGCCCTGAGCTGGAGTGGAGGAGAAAGTGGGTGATGATGAGCTATGCTCAGGCCATCTAAACATAGGGAAGCTACATGCCTGAGTGGGAACTCTGGGCAGACAAGGGCTGAAGACAGAATGATGTCGTATGCTTCTGTAATTTGCTGAGCCTCAGCCCTGCTACTTTGAGTTGGACAAATGTGATAAGGCCGGGTGTGTGGTTTACAAATAGGTGTTCAGCTTAGGGCAAACATTGTTCAGGGCCAGTTGTCAACTTTAATCTTTGGGAAGCTGATGAAAAACAGAAACCACTTCCTTAGAATCACACACACACACACACGCACACACATGCACATATACACCGTGTATACAGTTTTTGCAGGTATCTTCATAGATGCCAATTTCAGACCCTGCTCTGATCACCCCTCGCTAGTTACACAGTGGGGCCTGATATGCAGGGCCGATTTTCCCCCTTCTTTGACCACTTTTCTCTAGCCTGGTAAGAAGGGAGCACTAGGAATGTACACGCTCAGCCTGGTAAGAACACTCAAGAATGGCATGAAGTGGCTCCTGGCAGACTTGGCCAGAGCCTCTTTCACTTCCCCTCCAACACAGTGGCTGCTGCCCCCAGCCCCTAGCTCTCCCCTGGGAACCAGCTAACTTTCTCTTCCTGTCTGGAATAGATGGAGATCATCCCTTCCTTACTGCTGCTGCTGCTGAAAATAGTATAGCTTTTTTCTTTTCTTGACCACTGAATAAGAAGGCCCTTGCTTGCAGCTGTATAAGGGAAACCGCATCACGTTGCTCCCTGTGGTTGGGAGGTTGTGGGTGAAGCTCTGCGAGGTGATAGTGTGCCCGTGGTTGTTTCGTACCTCTGCTTTATACGCCAAGTGTTCTGGGTCTTCTAGTAGAGCTTGGAGATGGTTGGGGCCAGGAGCTAATAGACAAGAGAGTGTTATAGGGAAAATCATCTTCTTTCTCTGGGTTGGCTTGACTTTAATGGCTGAGGATTTTCTTGCTCCTCTGAGCAATCTTTGTTCATTGTACCCGCTCCCTGGTAAAAAGTGATATCGAGCTTCCAAGATGAAAACAAGAAGAAGGAGCAAGAGTTGTGCCAAAAAGGGCTGGGCCACATGCAGCCTCTTCACTGCACAAACTGGGTCCAATTCATGCCCTTTAAGAAGTTTCTCATTCAAAACGTAGTAGAGGCCACCGTTGTCAGGGACATTTTGAAGCGAGCGTCTTCACCACCGATGTACTTCCCAAGCTGTATTATGGAAGCTACATTACTGTGTGAGTTGTGCCGTTCACAGCAAGGTAGTCAGGAATCCATCTCGTGAAGCCTGTAAGGACCAAACATCCCCATCTCGATTTACACGTGCAGGTGCTGCCCTATAGCCTCCACCAAAGCCCATGTAAGGAGCTGAGTCCCTAAGGGCTGAAGAAAAACTGTCCTCTGGAGAAAAATAAAATGGAAGCTGTACTTAAAAAATTAAAACGTGATATTGCTTGCTCTGGCCCCATGGCTCTCGATAATAAAACACATTAGAATTACCTGAGAGCTTTAAGAAAAAAATGCTGATGCTCAGACCCCTCTCAGAACGATGAAATCAGAATCTCTCCTAGAAGATGTGGATACGTAGGCAGCATTGTAATCCGTGCTCAGATTACAGACTGTTTTCACCTGGATAGGCAGCCTTAGCCATTCAGAATGCACCTTCTGAATGTTTGATAAGAACTGTCAGCCTTTTTATTCCTAAAAAGTTTTTCCTAGTTCTTACCACACTGAAAAAATATACATTAACATATATATGACATATCTTTTATACATAATGTATATGTTTGATTTGAGGCATGACTGAGGGAGGGTTCATAACAAATCAATGCCCATTACAAATATGATTTTAAGCATGATGAGAGTAAGCCCGGGTATGTCAAATAACAAGGATAAGGCAACGGGAACTTTTAGATGTGGCTCTTCTACGTTTCTGAGGCTAAATAATTCTCTCACTTTGTTTATCTATTTGACAAATATTTATGAAGGCACTGTGGTAGGTACTGTGGAAAAAAAAAGATGGGCTGCAAGCTCAAGAAAGTTATAGTTAAAGGGATGTGAACGAACTTTCAGATCAATTAAGCTTTGAAGTTAGCCGTCATAGCTGAAGAAAATTCGAAAGCTTTGATCTCCAATTAAATAGACAAGATACTCAAACATCAACAGCAGCAAAGCCTTAGCAAAGAAGGTAAATATTTTCTGTTCAAAATAAGATTTAACCTTGAATGGAGAACGAAGGCGGGGTTTTCTCTTTGTCTTAGTTGCTTCCTTCTCAGTAGCTTGCCTGGCACATCATGATCACACCTTCCCTGATTAATTCTTCATCCTTTGGGTCTCAGCTTTGGAAGATTCTGGAAACCTTCTTCGATCCTCCCAAAGCATGTGCCCCTGCTGGGGAATAACCCCATTCAGAGTTTTGGAACCTTACTGCCTGGGATAGAATTCCAACTTTACTTGTTCCCAGCTGAGTGACCCTAGAGCCAGTTACTTACCCTCCCTGGATCTCAGTGTCCCCACTCATGAAATGACGATAATAGGATTGATATGAAAATAAATGAGTTAATATGGGTGAAGCACTTAGCAGAGGGCAAGCACATGGTACACCATAAGTGTAGCTATTATCATGGCACGCTGAGTTTACCCTAGCATCCCCACCTGCCATCCAGGAGTTGTGTGGATGCAGCTCCAATTAAATGAGTAAATGATACGATTAGATGGGGCTAATCCATCACCGAAATAAACAGGAAGCAGGTCGCTTGCCCTACTGAGTGGAGAAGCCAATTTATGCAGGGATTTCTCAGAGTCACTGTGGGGTGGATCATCAGTATACACTCAGGTCACCCTAAAACTAAAGGGCCCTCAAGAGACCCGAGAAAGACAGCCAGAGCCGGGTGCAGTGACTCACACCTGTAATACCAGCACTTTGGGAGGCTGAGGTGAGTGGATCACTTGAGGTCAGGAGATTGAGACAGCCTGATCAACATGAAGAAACCCTGTTTCTACTAAAAATACAAAAAAACTAGCCAAGAGTGGTGTAGGGCACCTGTAATCCCAGCTAGTTGGAAAGCCGAGGCAGGAGAAATCGCTTGAACACAGGAGGTGGAGGTTGCAATGAGCCAAGATCGCACCATTGTACTCCAACCTGGGTGACAAAAAAAGAAAGAAAGACAGCCACTGCTGAGTCCAGCAGAACTGAAGCAGAAGTCAGGTCCTGGATGAGGAGCTTGTGGAGCGAGAACAGAAACTTTGTGGGCTTGAGTATAGAGGGACATCCCCGCATTTGGGCTCCCAGAGTGAAACAGGAAGAACAGGAAAAGGAGAATTCGGCTTTAAACGTGGCGCAAACTGACTGGCTAACTTGAGGCTGAACTGTAACTTACTCTGTGTAGTCTGGAGATGACAACCCACACACAGAACAGAAACAGCCACTTCCACATGCCTCCCTTCTGCCCACTCTTTAGACCTCTGCCAAGAGCCCCTGGGCCACAGGGACAGCCTCACCCTTCCTCCTCCCCTGTCCACCCCCACTGGTTGCCACCCAGATGCCTTCCAGCTTCAGGAGGCCTAGGCATTGGGGCTGCTAAGGAAGCCCACTCCCTTGTTGCCCCAGCCCTACCCTGGAGCTAAGAACCATCCATGGGGTGAGGGAGAGCTGAAGGCCTACTCTTGGTGCTGGGACAGAGGGAAACATGTTGAAACTAGGAACACATTTTCCCATAGCTGATGCTGTGAGCGGTGGACAAACTCTCCAGTGCCATTAGAGCTGTTGTTTTTGATGCATTCGTTTTATCCTCCTCCCCGCTTAACCTGTTAGGCATTTGTGGGCTAGCCTGGAAACCTTTTCTGTAGGGTGGGAGCACGTGTGAGGGGAAACACACTCCAAATTCCAGAAGTTGATTGATCAAAACAGTTCTGAAGCACTTGCTGAGGACTGTTTCTTACCAGGAATCACCTTACTGCAGAGAATTTCCTGGGCTTTTGTGGCTGTGAGTGAGGCTCTGCAGTAGTGCGTGGGGAAAGGGGATGGGGCTCTAAGTTCCAGGACTCTGGGCATAAGAACTGTCACTGCCCTGCCACCTCCCTTGCCATTAGCTAAGTCTAGCTAAAGATGCTGGAACAAAGTAGCGATAGACTCTTCTAGTTGGAGCTACCCATTGCTCATTTCCTCCAGAACAGACCACACTCACGCCAAGCCGCCTTTCCCACCCTGGCTTCTGGGTCTCAGGACTCCACTTCCTTCTACTGGTTCCTTCAGACCAGTCTTGAGGCCCAGGAACATGGAGTTAGCGTTCTTCGCATTCAGTGCTTGCTGTGGATTTAAGCCAATGTGACATTTTCCCACCTATCCCCAAGTTTCAAGTTATTTTTTCTTTTTTGCCTATGGGTACATGTCCCACCCAATTTCCTGAGCTGTTTTCCCCTATGCCCAACACAAACGCTACTCTTTTTTTTTCTTTTTTTTTTTTGAGACGGAGTTTCGCTCTCGTTACCCAGGCTGGAGTGCAATGGCACGATCTCGGCTCACCGCAACCTCCGCCTCCTGAGTTCAGGCAATTCTCCTGCCTCAGCCTCCCGAGTAGCTGGGATTATAGGCACGCACCACTGTGCCCAGCTAATTTTTTGTATTTAATCCCAGCACTTTGGGAGGCCGAGGTGGGTGGATCACGAGGTCAAGAGATCGAGACAAATGCTACTCTTGAGTTGAACTGATCTTCATATTTCTCCCGCAAGGGGCTGAATTCAAGTACTGATTGAGTGAGTGCCACAGCCTGCTAGAACTTCAGGAGTCTGGATAGCAGTCCTTGTCCCTCTTGTCTCTGCCTCAGTATTCAATTTCAACTAAGGCTTCAAAGTTAAAACCCCTGAAAACAAACAGGCTGACTGTAATTCAGAGGAGAATAAGTATTGGTACTAGACTGTTTTTCTAAGAGCAGATTTTGATAGAGAAAGATGAAAACATCAGCCTGCTGGATGGCTGAAGGAAAAAGGAGGAAGAGGAGGTCTCTTAGAGGAAGAGAAAGGATTTAGACATGAAGGCTGAGCCCCAAATCAGGCCTCGTTGTTATTTTCATTGGTAGTAAGAGCTACTTAGCTGTGTTGATTGCTTACTCTCTGCCAGTCACTTTACACATGCAAAGTAATATTTCAGTATCTTTAAGAATTAGGCATTTTAATCCATATTTTACAAAAGAGAAAAGTGAGTGATTTAACCAAGTGATGCCGAGATGATAGAGATGGGAAAGGCAGAATTGAAATAAAAATCTGTTTGACTCCTGAGACCATGGTTTCAGGCATGAATCACATCTCCTGGGATAGCATATTTTATAATTTGGCATTAACAGTTTTGCCCCAACCTATGAAAGATGATTTTTCTCCCTTTGTTTTTTCCCCAGCCTAAACCATGATGAGTCATAATAACAATGGCCATTTGAAAGCACTTTACCCTCTGCAAGGTGCGTGTCACACACAAATATCTAAACCTACAAGCTTTGAAGCCCAGCCAGACCCCGTCTTTTCCTCCCAGGTCCCTTGCCCACTGCAGCCACATCTTCTTCACTTCTTGGAATGCTGACTGCCTTAGGGTCAGGGTACCCAATTTATTATGCATTCTACCTGTTGTTTTGTTCTCTAACACTTTGTGTATGCAAATCGGTCATGAGTTCCCCTGAAGGCAGATCTGGTAGCTCACTGTGGCTCTCTCAGGGTGAGCCCCACGTGGGACTCGCAGCAGTTGACTCATTGACCCTAGTTCCTCCTTCAGAAAACTAGTGTGCATGCCCTTCTAGGAAGCTCAGGACAAGGGACACCACTGATGTGCTGGATTATCAGGAATCTAATGGCTTAATGGTCCTCAGGGGTTCACAGCTACTGCCAAATAGAAACTGACTCAGGCTTTGCACAGAACTCCCCAGAAACACTGCCTTTTCTTAGTGCCTCACCAGTCATTCCTTGGTATGAACCACATTCTTGGCGAGGCCCCAGAACCAACTGAGTTTCTGGGATCGAGTCTCAGGCACTCTTTGTTCTTGTTTAAGCTTGGTTGATGCATACCAGGCCCTGGTACCACGCCCGTGGCCTGATGCTGGCCCAGAATGCCTTGCAGGCCCCCTTCCCACCACCCCTGGAAGGGGGTGTTTCCTCCCCCAAAAGAAAACATATACCAGCTCTCACTGTTACGAACAGTAGAAAACAGCTTGACATAGAAGCTAGGATTCTGACAAGCCGTAAATAAATCTATAGCTGTGTGAAGGCAGTTGAGCTAATTTGCGTGATTATACATATTTCTTTCCCAAGCTCTTTTCATGTGTTTGTTTGTTTGTTTGTTGTTTTTTGAGATGGAGTCTCACACTGTAGTTCACACTGGAGTGCAATGGCGCAATCTCGGCTCACTGCAACCTCCACCTCCCAGGTTCAAGCAGTTCTCCTGCCTCAGCCTCCCAAGTAGCTGGGATTGCAGGCGCCCGCCACTGTGGCCAGCTAATTTTTTGTATTTTTGGTAGAGACGGGGTTTCACTATGTTAACCAGGCTGGTCTCGAACTCCTGACCTCGTGATTTGCCTGCCTCAGCCTCCCAAAGTGCTGGGATTGCAGGCATGAGCCACTGCACCTGGCCTCTTTTCATGTTTTTAGTAAGAACCTATCTGGAATGGGACTTTCAATTCAATGCAACAAGTATGTAATGGAATTCTAAGGTGCCAGACACACTGTTGGGTTTACAGGGATGCTCTCAAGTTGCTCTTGACCTAAAGTATTCAAAGAGGGAAAACAACTAAAAGAAGTACAAAGAAGAATGGAATGAGGGCTGTAGAAGATGCGGAAGCAGGGGACATGTACATGTGAGGCAGCTGAGAGAGAAAGAACCATCAGACAGAGTGGGGGGTTTTCACCAGGGGAAAAATCAATAATACTATAAAACAAATATCATCTGACTGAGTTATGACAGTGCTATGGGAGGATAGGTGGTTGGTCTCTAGGAGCAGGAAACCATAGGGTTTTGCCCGACACTTAGTAAAGTAAAACACTTAGGTTCCACTTGGAATTGGTCACACCTTTCTGCACCCTGGGGAAGAAGAGGCCTAAAATCTGGGAAAGGTAGTTGAGGGTACTTAGAGTGGTGAGGCTGAGACTGGCTGGGGTGACAGAAGCCTGCCTTCAGCTGCAGGGGAGTGAACCCAGCCTCAGGAGAGGGCAAACCAGCTGATAATAACAAGAGTGGCCTTTGATTTGGCTTATCATGGCTTTGTCTGTTCCCTGCCCAAGCACAGAAGAATGGGGAATTCTATTAAAATTAGCTGGGCGTGGTGGTGGGCGCCTGTAATCCCAGCTACTTGGGAGGCTGAGGCAAAAGAATTGCTTGAACCCCAGAGGCAGAGGTTGCAGTGAGCCGAGATCGCGCCACTGCACTCCAGTCTAGATGACAGAGTGAGACTTTGTCTCAAAAAAAAAAGATAAAACTTTTTAAAATGTGTGGAAAGTTCTGTTTTGTCCATGTTTTATAAATGAGGACCAACTCAGAGAGGTTAAGTAACTTGCTTCATGTCACCCAGTCAGGAAGCAGGAGAAGCAAGACTCCAGTTGTGTCTGTCCAACATTAAATTCTCCTTCCATGGCTTTGTCTGCTCTCGACCTAACCAGACACAGCTATGCTAGCAGTAAAACAGGTCTGATATGCAGAGCTCCATTTTGCCATGCATTGCCAAGGTGATAAGTTCAGTAGGATTTAGTTAGACTTAATAAAACTTCTGCAATTGAGTTCCCATCCCCAGTTTTTCAAAGTAAAACACTTAGGTTCCAAATACCAGGATTCTAAACAGAGAGCATGCCCTGTTACCATAAGTAGCCCCTTCCACCACTTCTTTCCCATCTGTTTCCTGCATGCTGAGTATTATTGGGAAACAATGATGTCAATTCTTCCATATAAATCTACACCTCCCTGCCGGCCCCTCCCCTACAATGCATATTTTTGTTCCTCTTTCTGGCTTTTGTCTTGCTGTTCTGTTAAGGACTCACGCTTTTGGCGACAATTGTTGGCTTTCTTTTTAATAAGTTTTAGCTATTTAAGCTTTATCATGGCCTTCAAAGTGCATATGCTTTTGGGGGCCTATGTTTGTTAAATCCTTTGTTTGGCTAATAGCTAGATTATGAGCTTGTGCTAATGGAGAAGAGCCATTTTGCTTTCTGGAAAAGCAAAGCCAAATGTAGGTCTCTGAATCAAGATCAGAGCTGAGGACAGAAACACAATGCTTGGGTTGGGGGCCCTCTGGGGCTGCAGTAAAGCTGTAGCTGACCTGGGCACAGAGCCTATAGCTAAAGTCCAAGAGAATATCCCCTCCAAGTAATCTGTAAAGGGTCTGTTTTCCCGCTTCCTAAACCCGACTTCCAAATGGAGCATGGTTTCCTCAGTTCTCCTTTCTTTAGTCCTCTAAAGACAATTGAGTTTCAGATAGAAAGGAGGGGTAGTTCCCTGCTTACAGTATGAGTTTTGAATTCCGAGTCCAAGAATTCTGGACCTCTCCTGTTAATCCTTGGGCAGCGTTTCTCAAACTTGGCATGAGACTAAATATGTAGTTCTTTTAAATTTTAATTTTAAAATTAAATATTAGTCAAATTTAGTATACTGCTAGAGATACTCTTTAAATCCCATTTTGGACTCCTTGAGACAAAACGGATATCTAATAAAAGTTTTCCAACAGGGCTGGGCACAGTGGCTCAGGCTTTTAATCCCAGCACTTTGGGAGGCAAGGTGGGCGGATCACTTAAGGTCAGGAATTCGAGACCAGCCTGGCCAACATAGTGAAACCCCATTTCTACTGAAAAAAAAAAAATACAAAAATTAGCCAGTGTGGTGGCGTGCACCTGTAATCCCAGCTACATGGGAGACTGAGGCAGGAGAATTGCTTGAACCTGGGAGGCGGAGGTTGCAGTTGAGCCCAGATCTAGCCATTGCACTCCAGCCTGGGCAACAGTGCGAGACTCCATCTCAAAAAAAAAAAAGATTTTCAAATGGGTATTTGCATAGGTTATGCAGTGTCCGGGTCCATGGAGAGCATGTGATTCTACCGAATGGGTTCCATAGTTTATAGGGCAGCAAGCTGTAAAGTGCTGCTGCAAGTCAGGATTCCGAGGTCCCGTTCCTCAAGGATTTTACTTCTGTTGGTCTGGGGTGGGAAATCTGCATTTTAAAGATGAGCTCCAGGTGAGCTCATATCCTTGGCCTGCTGATCTCACTTTGAGAAACACTGACTTAGCACATAGAAAGAAGCAGCTAAGTGAAATGACATGATTTTTATTTTCTTCATTATACTTTTATATTGCCCAACATTTCAACAGTGAAAATACATTTTTATCTCTTAAATCAGAAAGAAAAGAATTATAAAATTATTGTAGGAATAGTGTGTCTTGAGTCAATGGCTTTTTAATAAACACCCTTTGTTTCAATCCTTATTTTTAGGGGAAAAAAAAAAAAAGAAAACGAAGTCTTAGGTTCTTTTTCCTGCCTTAATAGATACAGTATAGTGAAGCCAATTAATTTTTCCTCTGAGAAGCAGTGTAGGAGGGTGGTTGAGCATATGGTTTATTTGCTGATAGACTACCATGGTTCAAATTCCAGCTCTACCACATGCTAGGTTTGTGACCATGAACAAGCTTACCAAACCTCTCTGTGCCTCAGTTTCCTCATCTGTAAAGTGGAGATTAGGATGATAATGGTACCTACCACATAGAGTCAATATGAGCATTAAAGGAACTAGCATACTGTTTGGAATTTAGCAAACCTTCCATACATGTTAACCACAGTCATCATTCCCCTGATGATTGGAAATCTTATCCTGTTTCAACTTCATTACTAAAAGTGTGGTTCCTGGGTTATGCTACAGATGTGGAAGTTGAAAAAGCTGAGAACAAATGTTCCAAGGCCCCCATCTCTCCCTAGGGGCTTCTTTCTTTAAGAAATTCTCTTATATACACACAATTATTTATTTCTCTTTGTTCTATGCATAAAAAATGCTAGTTTTAAGATTCTAGTCTGTTGATAAATATATCTGGGGTGGGAATGTGGCAAACTTTCTAAGTTTTATATGTTTTTAGAAATTAGGAAAAGAAAATAATCTAAAAATAATTCCTCTTTCCTTATAAAGGTTATGGTAAAAGGCTATAATCGCAGTGACAGCCATCCAGCCTGCTAGTTTCCATCCATATTTCAGGAGCGTTATACATCTGGCAATCAAGCCTGTTTCCATCGTTGATGGAACAATGTAAGTCCTGGGTTTTTGCTGGGCCATGTGACATCTCACATATGCCTATTTATTTGCCCCAAAACTGCATTTTGGAAGTTGACAGAATGAGGGAAATCTGGCTTGAGAGTGAATCCAAGTATGAATTAACTGCAAAAAAAAAAATTTTTTTAATGCTCCATCTTAGGCTATAGGAACAGCAGCCCCAAGGGATCCATCCCGCACTCTTCAGGACTGGAATCACACATGGAGTGTTGTCTTTATTCTGGAGCTGCATTTTAACCTGGAAGCTTGTACACAGAATTATATTTAGGAAGGTGATCAGAAGAGTAAAGGATTGTAAAATGCTACAGATGACAAATGAAATTGCTGAAAATGTTTATTACACACAAGTAAAAGCTGCTTCCTTTGCAGACATGACCATGCTGCCCTCTCTAGGTTGTTGGGTCTGTTGTCCCTTGTCTTAGTTTCCTATTGCTCCCACAACAAATTACCACAAACTTAAAGGCTTAAAACAATACAAATCTATTATCCTACAGTTTTTGTCAGTTAGAAGTCCAACACAGCTGTCACTGAAGTCAATGTGCAAGGTGTATTTCTGGAGGCTCTAGGGAAGAATCCATTTCCTTGCCTTTTCCAGCTTCCAGAAACCACCCACATTCCTTGGCTCCTGGCATCTTCCTCCATCCATCTTCAAAGCTAGCCATATCACATCTCTTCTACCATTTGTCCAAAGTCATGTCTCTCTCTTCCCACAGCTGGGAAGGCTTCTCTACTTTTAAGGACTCATGTGATCAGATGAAGCCTACTTGTATAATCCAGGATACTATCCCCATCTCAAGGTCCTTAACCTAGTCACATCTGTAAAGTCCCTTTGTATAGAAGGTAACATATTCACAGGTCCCAGGGATTATGGCATGGACTTCTTTAAAGGGCATTATACTGCTTACCGCTCTCCAGAAAGGTAAGCAGTATATAAATACAAAACAAAAAAAAACCCTCCTCAATCTTAGGGTGTAGGAACAACAGCAGAGCATACAGATCAAAGGATCCATCCTACACTCTTCCGGACTGGAGTCACACACGGAGCATTGTCTTTATTCTGGAGCTGCATTTTAACATGGAAGCTTGTACTGGGCAAATTTGGCAAATTGTCCATACCTAATAACCTTTGAAATCTTCCCCAATTCCTAAATGTGGTCATTATATGATTTAAAAAATCATTATATGACTTTTTAAAAAAAAAGTTATACAGGGTCTTGCTTTGTCACCCAGGCTGGAGTGCAGTGGTGCAGTCTTGGTTCACTGCAGTCTTGATTTCCTGGACTCAAGTGATCCTCCTGCCTCATCCCCTCAAGAAGCTGGGATTACAGGCACACACCCCCATACCCAGGTAATTTTTGTATTTTCTGTAAAGACAAGATTTCACCATGTTGCTGAGGCTGGTCTCAAACTCCTGGACCCAAGCATTCCACCTACCTACCTTGGCCATCGTGCCCGGCCAATTATATTATTTTAATCCAGGTTGGTACACTGTTAGTAATACTCCCTAAATTCCATTTCCAACTCCTTGAAACAAAATAGACAAACAGAAAGCCCTATATGTCATGGTTTGTGAAGAATATGTCATTCTACTAAATGAGTCTCTAGTTGTAGACTGCAAGTGTAAAGTGCTTCTGGCCTGGCAGTAATATGTGTTCAGCCCTGTTGACTGCTGAGGGAGCCACAGAAGTGCTGGAATCACAGCTCCCATCAATAGAGAACTTGCCTCTTGCCAGGCCCTGTACAAATGTTAACTCATGTGTCTCTGAAAACAGCCCTAGAAGGCAAGGATTATTAATGTCTCTATTTTTCAGAGAAGAAAATAGATGTTGGGTGCACTGGCTCATACCAGTATTCCCAGCACTTTGGGAGGTTAAGGCAGGAGAGTTGCTTGAACTCATGAGTTCAAGATGAGCCTGGATAATATGGCAAAACTCTGTCTCTACAAAAAAATACACAAAAAATACAAAAATTAGCCAGGCATGGTGGTGCGAGGCTGTGGTCCCAGCTACTCGAGAGGCTGAGGTGGGAGGATTGCTTGAGCCCAGGAGGTCAAAGCTGCAGTGAGCTGTGATAGTGCCACTGCACTCCAGCCTGGGTGACAGAGAGAGACTCTGTCTCAAAAAAAAAAAACCATCCCCCCCACCACCACCATGGAAAAGTTGTCTTCCACGAAACCAGTCCTTGGTGCCAAAAAGGTTGGGAACCACTGTCTTAGACAACCATCATTTAGCAAGAGCACTTTGAGTTAGGGAATGCTGTTGTAAATGCTCACATGCCTGAGAAGATTTTTTAAATCTCAGGTCTCAAAAAAGAAAACAAAATAAAACAGAATCTCAGAGAAGTGAGGTGATGTGCCCAAAACTACATAGCTGTTACTTGGCAATGCTAGGCTTCAATCTAAGTCCTCTCTCAGTCCGTTACACTACGTGGTTCCTTTCTAACTATCCTCCCGTCAAACTGACCGGCATTCACAGGAGAAGCAGCTAGAGAACAATAGATCACATCCGGTAATTGCATGCCTCGGCCACACAGGGAGCCCAGGCTTAGTCTTTCAGGGGTCAAAAGAGAAAACCAGTTAGGGACTTGGCCTGGAAGAGCTTCCAGGAGAGCAGCCAGAGATGACACAAGAACATTCTGTGGTCACCCAGTGGTGTGCAAGAAAGGAGATCCAGAATCCAGGACACATTCTTAACCAAGTGATTCACCCTCCAGGGAGTTCTTACCTTGGTAATATGGCTTAGACTGTGGGCCCCCAAATCTCAGGCTGCAAACAGGTATGGTCCCTGGTCCTTTAGGAACCAGGCTGCACAGTAGGAGGTGAGCGGCAGGCAAGGGAGCATTACTGCCTGAGCTCCGCTTCCCATCAGATCAGCGGCATTTCTCAAAGGAGCGCAAACTCTATTGTGAACTGTGCACAAGGGATTTCAGTTGCAGGCTCCTTATAAGAATCTAACTAATGCCTGATGATCTGAGGTAGAAACGTTTTATCCCAAAACCATCCCCCCTGCCCCACCACCACCATGGAAAAGTTGTCTTCCACGAAACCAGTCCCTGGTGCCAAAAAGGTTGGAGACCACTGGCTTAGACAGCCACCTTTTAGCGAGAGCATTTTGAGTTAGGGAATGCTGTTGTAAATGCTCACATGTCTGGGAAGATTAAAAGCACCATCAACTATTTTTTCAATCTCAGCGGGAATTCGTCTAATCAACTTCCTTTTTCCCAACTCTAAATTGGATTAACTGAAGAAGTAGGCTTTTTTAAAGGGGAAAAGACAACTTTGAAGGATAGACATGCAGATGAAGTGGGTGGGCTGGTGGGGTGCTAACCTCCAATGAGGTGGAAAGTGGTCAATGAAGAGCACAGAAGTGATAGCCTATATGCCCCTCTGTCGGCCTCCAGCTCCCCATCACTCCTGTCCATTTCAGTGACAGTAGATCCCCAGTCGACCAGTTGTCTCCCTTCCTGGTGTTTCTGCCCTAGAGTAGACCTTTGTTACCTCCCACCTCCAACTGCTGTCATAGTTGCCTAAGTTGTCTCCTCCCTTGAGTAAAAAGAAAATGAGCTCCTTGAAGACTGGCACCCAGCCTCCGTTCATCTGTGTGTTAGGTGTCTGCAGGGCCGGTTTATTTCTAGAGGCTCTAAGGGACAGTCCTGCCATTTCCAGCTTGTAGAGGCCTTCCTTATTCCTTGACTCATGTCACCTTTGCTCCTCTGCCTCCATCCTCGAGTTGTCTTCCTCTGTCTGATCTCCTGCCTCTCTCTTATGAAGGCCCCGTGATTACATTAGGGCCACTCAGACAATCCAAAATAATCTCCCCATCTCAAGATCTTTAATTTGATAGCATCTGCAAAATCCCTTTTGCCATAAAAGGCAACAATCACAGATTCTAGGAATAAGGATGTGGACCTCTTTGCTGGGACATTACTCAACAAACCACAATTTGTTTTCCCACTGCACATGGTTGGCTTAGTAGATAGCATTCATTTAAGTGAAAAGAATAGAGTGGTGATTATGGGAGTGGAGGAAGAGTTGGACATCAAATGCCACCATCTGCTAAGCACTTACCAGGCATTGGGTCCACTGGGAGACTGGGAGGAACAGGTATTATCTGTCCTGGGGAGGGGATGTGGGAGAGAGGGTCACAGTCCCATGCGGGAGGTGGACATATCCTCAACTGATTCTCACACACACCACAGTAGGAAGTAGATGACATCAATTCTGACTCAGAGGAGTGGGATTTTAAAAGATGAGTGGAATCTGAGTAGTTTCTGCCTGAAGGGAAGATATTCCAGACAGAGGTAACAACATAAATCAAGGTAGAGCAGTAAAAATGGTATGCCAGGATCAACATTCTCAAAAGGGAACAAAGGTGACACTACCTATCTGCCTGAACTATGTTTACAGGAACAAATGGCTAGTTGAGTGACCATTCTAAATCTTCCAGGGAAAAGACAGTGGTGAAGAAAATGTGACCGCTTAAATTCCAGACTGATAAATGAAGGGGAATCTCATAAGAGCCACATTTAAAACCAGCTTGTCCTTTTTGTTATTTTTGTTGTGGCTGTTGAGAAAAAAACTGGCCCTCCATCAGGGAATAAACTTATTTCAAGAGGAGAGAAAATGAGGTACCTGGGGCAACTGTAAACCAGAGTTTCAAAGTTTGACCCATTTATTTATAATTTTAGGAAATTTCATCTCACTCTGTCCCAGGGATGATAACAAGAAGGATGTTTAATGTTCCAAATCCAAGTTTTATTTGAGGAGAAAAACTTTGTAATGTTCCTTCTCACCAGCTTCCTGGTCACACTTCTATATTCCATCCCATCTCTTTTCCTTCCAGCCTTCTCTTCGTCTTTGTCATTCCTCCAGTTTGAGAAATTGCAGAGCAGATATCAGATCGTCCATCCTTGTCAACTCTACTCCAAGGTAGCTTCAAGCTCAGCCCTCTATGCTCCCATTCCACTAAGATGGCTGTTCTCACCTCAGAGCGGCGTCCTCTCCCACCTCCCCACCCCCGACCTCCACATCTCCCAGGAGACCTGGGAGTCCCTTGGAGGTGGGTCTTCCAGTCCAGTGCCCACATTTTACCTACAAGATTCCAGAACTCCAAGAGCAGAGAATACTGGGTTGGGGCAAAAGTAATTGCAGTTTTTGCCATACGTTGGTGCAAAAGTAATTGCAGTTTTTGCCATGATGGCAAAATAATTCAACCTTTGCTTCTGCAGCTGGTAGGTGCTCAAACCATTTTTGTCGTGAGTGCCTGAAAAGCTGAGCCCAGAAGGGAGTGAGACTGGGCTGGTGGTCAGCCACAGCCTGAGGCCGTTCCTAGCCTTGTGTTCCCTCAAGACAGAAATCATCTCCAGTACCTCTCACAGAGCAGCTCCTCTGGCAACACTTTGCCATGACTCCCTTGACTCCTGAGTGGGATGTCAGGCATCATGGAAAACAATGCAGGATGTGATTTAATAAGGAGTAAACACCTGCCACAGGTACACGCTGTCGTCTTCTCTTGTAATTTTAGGGAATTTATAAAATAATAAAATAATAATCAAAAAAATAAAATAGCAAAAGTAATTGTTTAAAAAGAAAACCAACAATGTGATTTATAAAGTCCCTTCCCACAGCCTTGCAGCCCCGTGTGTCATTATCAGTCTAGGGAGATTCATCTAGTGCGGTATGGTAGAGCTTTCCCCAAAGATGGAAACTTGCTATATCTGTGCTGCCCAGCATGCAGCCACTAGCAACATGTGTCTGTTGAGCACTTGAATGTGACTGGTGCTACCCAGGAACTGAAATTTTAATTTTAATTAATTTAAATGTCCATAGCCACATGTGGCTAGTGGCAGTTACCCTGGATAGCACAGAGACCTTTCTCTGTGTGTTTACTAAAAATTCACATGGAGATTAATATTCTTTGTTCTTTTCCCTCAAAAATAAAGTTATATCATACACATATTCTGAAATATGCCATTTTCAAGTGAGAGCTATCTATTTTGCAATTATAACTTGACTTCTTTCTTTTTAATCACTGGATGGGATTCTACTGAATGGATGGTTTCTAAAGTGTTAATTATTTTTAAAATAAGATATGACATTCTTGTGGTTTAAAATGTAAAAGACTCTAAAGAGTATAGCAAAAAATTTCCCTTCCATCCCTGACCCCAGCTTCTCTGTTCCTCTCCCCAGAAGCAACTAGTGTTAATTTTCTTGGAAATCCTTCCAAAGATATTTTGTGTATATACAAGCAAATATACATACTTTTTATTTTAAAAATCATAATTTATTTTACCATTTCTCTGTGTATGGCGCTTTCTCTTTTTACGAGTTCCTGTAAGACTTCTCTTATTATCTAAATATTGATCACTTATCTATTGAATATATGAGCCATGTATCATTTTCATTGATAATTTCTATTATCTATAACTTGTTAAGTATCAATAATGGCTCCTCTTTGCTGAAGGAATGAGGGTAGAATTTGCTAGCCCACATACTTCTAATTTTAGTTTAAACTTGTTTTCCAGTATTCGTGAGGGATTTTGTCTGGTCAATTGATATTCTGTCAGCTGGGCAGCTGGAGTTTAGGCCCTAGGGTAAAGCTGAGGCTGAGAGCAGGGAAGATTTAGAAGCTGTCTGGCCCACAAACTGCCATATCCATGCATCTTGGTCACAGCAGTTATCCAGGCCAACCTGCCACAGATCATAGAGACCCAGGAAGAGTGGCAAAAGCAGGTGAAACAGAGGTGGCAGCCTAAACTGAAAGTGTATCCTGAAGTTGAGTATCTACATTTTTCCAGATACTGTACCCAGAGTATATCTTAAGGTAAGATCAGAAAACATTTATACTCATAGGTTCTTATAGTGGGCAAAAGGAGAATGTCTTGACAAGAGCTTGTCAGCAGTGGCACTCACTAAATCCATCAATGGCTTTCCAATGGGTGCAAGACAAACACCAACTCCATCAACACCAACAAGGTTTACCACCTTCACACGCAGACACCTGCTTCCTCTGCAGCCCTGATGGACACGTCTCCCAACCAGAGCATTATCCCTGGTCACACTGTGTTTCTCACGGTTCCTCAAAAGTGCCGTGCTGCTCTTGCCTCCAAGTTTTTGTACATGCTTCTTCCTCTGTGTGGAACACTCTCCCCAGCTCTCTTTTTAGCCTCACCTTGGGCCTTGCCAACTCCAACCCATCTTTTGGACCTCGGCTCAGATGTCTCATCCTCCAGGATGCCTTTCCTGGTCCTCCAGAGAAACAGGTGTCCTTGGTGTGTGTTCTCATTTTATCCTGTACTTCACCAATGCTGCTCTTATCATCCTCGCCCCCACCCCATCCTTGCCTCATCCTAGACTCTGGATGATCCTGGGTCTTCTCTGTGAGAGTCAGGAAGTGTATCTTCTGGCGTTTATCATTTTATTGCCAGTGCCTAGCGTAATGCTTGTAAATATGTGTTGACTGAGTGGCTGGGTCTAGAGAAGGGCAATGCCTGGTGGTGAGGTCGGGGTGGAGGAGTGTGTTCTGTATGAGTATTTTGCGCAAAGGTGTCTCTGTCCATCCAATGTGGAGACTGTGGAGGTGGAGAAGGGACCCACTGGTGGAGGTCAGAGTTGTCTTGTTTCTGCAGATAATCTTCTGATCTTAGGCAAATCATCATATTCTCTGCTTCTCTATTTCTTCATCCAAAAGAGGGGTGAGAATTAGGTGAGATAATATAAGCAAAAGGACTTTTAAAATAGAATATGAATACTATGATTATCCTGAGGTTTAGGCACTTGTGTTCAGGAAGAGCTAATGGCCCCAGAGCCTGTATTTACTGATAAGCTGTGAACATCCCTCACTGCCATATTGGAAGGAAATTGGGAGAGCTATTTTCCTGACATAACCCTCCCCCCACCCTTGTGTCTCCCCCCAGCCCTGACAGCTTCAGCCATCTGCTACCAGCAGAAGTCCTTCAGGGCCTCCTATTACATTATCCAGGTGCATAGCTGGGGATCCCCATGGGACCCCCTTTCATGCAATGCCAAGGTAAACACAGAGATAAATGAACTTGGAGCTAACAAGTCATTTTAGAGGTGAGAGGATCTTAGAAAATCTCTATCCAAACTTGTTATTTAACACGCAGAGAACCTGAGGCCCTGGGTGAGTAAGTTGCCTGAAAAGTTGCAGCTGACTCATCACATTTCTGGCTGCCTGTTTGTGTTGGTTATAAATCACAGGCCAGTGTGCTTCTCAGGACCAGCCAGCATCGAGGACCTCTGAAAGGGTGGGAGGAGGATAAGTTGATGGTACCTTTAGAAGAGATGACTTCCAAAGGTAAGACTACCTCACAGCTTATGAAAAATATCATTTATTATACAACTAGTTACAAGGATGACATGTATTTAACAGCATAGAAAGATGTTCAAGAACATATTAAGTTTAAAAGTTTACAAAACAGCATGTACACTGTAATTCCATTTGAATATATATATAAGAAAAAGTCTGGAGGAAAACACTCAAAAACATTAGCAAGAGCTTTCTTTGGATGGATGCTTTTCTCTTCTGTGTATACTGCTGTTACTGTGTTGTCCGAATTGCTTTTTGTAACAATGAACATGTTTATACTTTGAAAAGCAAACAAGGTTATTTTCATTTTATAAAACATATATATTCCCTAAATTATTTCAACTTTCTTTTACTTTGATTTCATTTTTATCAAACAAATTTTATTATCTGCAACGTGCTCTTCTCAGTGAGGCCCCCAACTATAAGAAGGCCAAACCCAATTTTGAACTTCAATAAAAAATAATTCAATTGTCATTTGACATTACAAAGTCATCCCCTCTGAACTTAGCTGCAGAGCACAGATCACCTTCTAGTGAACTTGCCAAATTCAGGTTATGATTCTGCCAAGGAAAAGACAAGACCCGGCCTGTGATGATTCTGCAAAGGCCCAGCTTCCCGCCGGCCACCCGCTGAGGCCTCGCTAAGACATCAGCCTGACCCACAGTCCTTATGGGCACTGCTTGGGACTTGGGGTAAAGCAGCCTTACAAAGCTTTGGTGGTGCATGCTCAACTCTCTGATGTGGAGAGATAAAGAGCTTTGGTTTGGTGCAAAAGGGTGGCTAGCTGCTGCTGTGGATGCTGGCCAGCAGCTGACAATAGTAAGAGGCTTGCACAATACAAACAGAATGTGAAACAAATTTTATTCGGTTTGTAAAAGTGAGGTCCAAGTTAATAGAAGGACAGAGAACTTGCCAAAATGTCGGGGTGGGGAAGAAAGAGAGTAACTAACCCTTAGCACATCACAGAGTACTCTTACAAATCACCTCATTTGTTCTTCAAAATACTATGTTGTGAGGCAGGTAATTATTACACGAGCTGTATAATGAGGGCACTGATGTTCCTCAAGGACACTATGCTGGTAACACCAAATCTGTGGCCTTTACTACTACCTCCCTGGGATGCAAGATCTATGTACACAGCATGTGTGTTTAAAGCTCTGGATGGGAATCAGAGCTATGTATTAGCCATGTGACCTTATAGCATTATCTTCATCTTCCTGAGCCTCAGCTTCCTCATCTGTAAAATGGGATCGTAATACCTGTCTAGCTTGCCTTGTGGAGTGGGGATCTAACAAGATAATGGATGCAAAAGTAGTTTGCTTTGAAAATAGTGGGTTGTTGAAGGAATATAAAGTATGATCAATCTCCCAGTGCAGTACTGAGGGATACAGGTTGAGAATAACCTTCTCTAAACAGAACTGTTGTTTTAGGACTGGATAAACTTGATACAGCCCAGAAAAATCCAACAACCCCTGCTATTTCCCTAAGAAGCCCAACCTATTTTCACACCCCTGTCCTATGTAGGGTACACTCAGCTCTGAAGATAGGTAATCAGGTTGCTGGAGTGAGCTTGAGTTGGGGGCTCTTGGTGAAATAGTTGCTGTGGGGCCCATACTTTCATCTTAAGAAATTGTGTTTGCCTGCTTATTTTAAAGGATGGTTAAGTACAAAAACCTCAAGTCTGTGCTATGCTCGAGAGGCCTGGAGGGAAAGCTCTAGGGTTCCCCATCCTGCTTTAGCCAGAGAACTCTGCTTCTTTAGTGCTGTTTTATGCTGTGGGGTGAAATTTATCTAAACAAAGCACTTCATGCTTAAAAAAAATAAGTTGAAAACCACTGCTGCTTGAATCTGCAAATCAGCAAAACTGCTTTTGCGCTTCAGGTCACCCACCCAGCCAACCATTTATCCCCCGTGTCCCGCCTGTCTTTTCTCTGCCTGACCTCACTAATACCTGCTTTCTGTGATCAGGCTTACTCCAGAACCTTTCCTCTGGGCAGTCCAGGTTTTTGGTTTTGCATAAGATATTTTGTAAATAGCCTGCAGAATACATATGCAAATTCATGTGTATTTTTGTTTGATAAAAAATGCTCAGCACTAATACATAATGTGATGTTTTATGTTTTGTATGGTATGTCACGTTTTCATTTTCAATAGAAATAGTAAAGAAATAAGGCAGAATTGAAGTGCTGGTATTAATTCCACTTAATACCAGCATTTCTATGAATAGTTCTCAGCCTTCCTGCCACTATGGGTATAAATATTTCTCATTTGAATGCTAGCAACACAGAATAATTCCTACCACTACAGATATATCCCAATTATTGTAGGAGGAAAGGGAAGAAAGAAATGAGAGGGGAAAAAGAAAGGAAGGAGGATAGGAAGAATGGAATTAGAAGCTGGTAAAGTACAAGGTAATTTAGAATTTTTGAAGTAGTTGACTAAGTGGAAGTACTACTGTGACATGGGGTAAGATTCTTCTCTCAGCCTCAGTTTGCTTATCTGGAAGCTGAGGAATATGGAGATAAAAATATTTGCTTTGCTAGACCTAAAAGAGATGTTGTGATGACCAGTTGAATTAGTGAATAGGAAAGGGACTTTTAGTTAAAGAGGGAATTGCTGTTCTTTCAGTTGAAGAGTCTTGTCAATTTTTTCACTGTATTTGAACAGATGATCTGAATGATTAAGATCTTTCCCTCGCTCTGTTTAATTTTGGAGCACCACCCAGGGCGATATAGTGAGAGTTGGTCCTACGAAAATTTTTTTACATTAGCTGGGCGTGGTGGCTCATGCCTGTAGTCCCCAGCTACTCAGGAGGCTGAGATGGGAGAACTGCTTGAGCCCAAGAGGTCGAAGCTGCAGTGAGCTATGATCACACCCCTGCACCCCAGCCTGGGTGAAAGAGCAAGACCCTGTCTCAATAAACAAATACATCCAGCAGTTTCAAAGTTTTCAAATGCTAGGTCTAATGGTTTTTCACTGGGTGACTTTCAGAATCTATACAAGTTATCTCCATTTGAACTCTTGAATGTGTAATATTTCAAAGATTGCATTATTGTCAGAGGGGTTGTGCTCTGATTTTTTTAAAAACATCATCTAATAATATGAGTTTTGCCTTAAATGTAATTTTTCTACCCAGTAGATGCAGGTCAGCTTAATTTTTCTTAAACCTCACCTTAGTTAGCAAATTAAGGAGATATTTTACTTCCTGAATAATTTCATTCTGTTTCATGCAGCCTAAAGAAGGAACAGTTTTCTCTTTTCTTGGCTGGGGTATAAATTCACAATAATATATTTACTTGTTTTACATGGATTTTCTCTCTAAGACAGCTAGAACTTTTTTAGTCTTGCATATTTCTAATTTAATACTGTAGAATCAGTCTTTCACTTAAGATTATTTTGAGTTAAACATTTAAATCTCTAAAAATTCAAAATCTAGGCTCTGCTAATACAGAAAGCAGTAATAATTCAATACACAAATATTCCTAGGAAAAAAACTGAGATGGTGAAAACAAGCTAACCACATTCCAATATTAGATGGACCTCCATATCTTGGTCCAACAACCTGCCCTTTTTTTTTACATACAGGTCAGATTGCTCCAAAAAAAAAACAAAAAAAAAAAAACGCCTGTTCAAAATAAGTAACGCTACTGGTCTGGTCTATCCTGGGACTCATTGTTAAAAATTCTTCCCTTCTGCTGCCTTCTTTTGGGCAATACCAAACAAACATTAACAACTGTGGAACAGATGTTCTAACTAGTGAGGATTCCAAAGCTCGGCTCAAACACATTTTCAACCAGAACAAGACACCAACCACAGAGATTAATCTTCTGGTATGGGTGTTATGAGATAAAAGCACCTTCTGGATTTCATCATATATTTTTAAAAACGAATCTCTAGAGTTGTTTTTCTTTTTTCTTTAAGGATGGGTCAGAACATTTTTCTGTTTGTGAGCCCAAGTGTCATACAAATACTTACACTGGTGTTTTGATTTTGGGCAAAGCAAAGAGAATTGCCTTCTGTTCTGCTGTAATACTTTTTAAAAAGATAATTTCTCTACCTCCCTCTTTTATTTTTGTGGAAAATATTAAGAAACCACTGTACATTATAGCATAAAACGTCTTAACAAGATAACATTTCACTGCATTCCGTAAGTTGCAGGATATCAAGCAAGACAGTTCCTACCTTCCATCTAGGCGCCAACACAAAGCCATATCCAACCCAAATATTTGTGCTCATTTCATTTAACCAAGTATCTGTAGATAACCTAACATTTTCCTAGTACTGAAGTATCATATCTCCTGGCTCTAGCAGTCTTTAATTTTAAAAGTCTAAAAAGAACTGTAAGTAGTTCCCCCTCCTTCCCTATAATCTATTCCAGTGATTGGAAAACAGGGTGATGAGGTTGGTGAGATGGGTGAGTTGTTAGAGGAAGGTCGTGAATCCACAAATGTCCAGGGTCTGGCCTCAACCTGGTGGGATCTTCAATTTAATTCCCAGTAAAATGTGCAGAGCTTTAAATAGGTGAAGGAGGGACAATGATAAAAATCCCACACTTGGTGAGATCAGCAAGGGATCTCCCCTGGCAGGGGAAAGAATCCAGGGAGGGGAACTGGAATGACCCAAGATTTCCTTAAGCCTAGACACAGAATTCTCTGTGTATGGCTTGGTAAACTCTACATCTACCACCCAGAGAGTACTAGATTTCAATCCCAGAGCAAAAGCTTTGCCTTCTATCATAACACAGGTCCTGGCCACAGTTTATGCTACATTCCTTGTTCAAGGTATGGTATGTAGTGTTACTTGAAGGATCTTGCTGTATTCTCCATTCTACCAGATTCTCCCACAAGACTGAAGAGTTCTCAAACTAGGGAAACTTGGTTTTATTAGTGTCTATTCTCTGCTGCTACGTAAAGGTCTTCAGGGATACAGGGCACTTAGACATGAGGCTTTTCTGATAGTCTTCCCTTCCCTCCATATAGAAGAGGAATAGGCCCCAAATAAGGGGCTACTTGATTGTTAGGCATTTTCCAACCTAAAATAAGCATAATCATCCTATTGCTAAGGTAAGATAATAATACTGGTATCAACAACCTTGGGCCAAATGTGAAGATGTAAAATTCATTTTGCACACCTATTCTTCAGGATTAGAAAATACTATCCTGATAAATACAGCATACTCATTGTAAACAAAACTTCTCATGATGCTGTAACCTTACCCATTACTCCCTTACTTCCTATCTTAAGTAATGTTTATGAATGTATTCTTCCCTTTGCCATTAAAAGTTCCATTGCTTCTGCCCATGAATCAGCATGTCCTCGCCAATCAGGAATCAGCAGCAATCTCATCATTCCTTTTTGTGTATTCTAAAACTCAGATGTTGTCTCTCCTCTGGCCCACTGTGGCATGCCCTTGCCTTTCATTAATATCTTGGACATTGATATGATTTGTCTGTGTCCCCACCCAAATCTCATCTTGAATTCCCACGTGTTGTTGGAGGGACCCGGCAGGAGGTAATTGAATCATGAGGGCAGGCCTTTCTCTGGCTGTTCTTGTGATAGTTAGTAAGTCTTGTGAGACCTGATGGTTTTAAAAAAAACAGAAGTCTCCCTGCATAAGCTCTCTCTTCTCTTGTGTGCCTTTCACCTTCCACCATGGTTGTGAGGCCTCCCCAGCCATGTGGAACTGTAAGTCCATTAAACCTGTTTATTTTGTAAATTGCCCAGTCTCTGGTATGTCTTTATCAGCAGTGTGAAAACAAACTAATACAGACATATCAACATTGACCCGTCCTTTTTAATTTTTATATACCCTTTTTTAAATTGCAGAAAATCATTCAACTAATGGAAAAATCGCTCAAGTACATCTTATCATCTTTCACCCAGGCCCAGTGATTTCCTATTCAGCAGCGATTTCATATATGTGTTTTATATATATAATTACATACTCTATACGTAAAATTTTGAAATCTGTGTTTTAATATTTTAATTAATACATGCTTATCTTCATTGTAGAGAAACTGGAAAATAATGTTTTAGAAAGAAAAAAATACTTGTATGTAATTCTATCACCCAAAGATGTAACATTTTGGTAGATTTCCTTCCAGTGTTTTTTTTCTATGTACATTTTCATATTGTGATTACAACCTGTGTGTATGTGTATATAGATATATGATTTTGTATCTTGCTTTCTAATAACCAAGGTCTTTATTCAAGTTATAAAACCCTATATATAACATTTTAAGGCTCTGTAGTTTCTGTTTGTTTATTTTGAGACAGAGGCTCACTCTGTTGCCCAGGCTGGAGTGCAGTGGCACGATCTTGGCTCATTGAATCCTCTGCCTCCTGGGTTCAAGTGATTCTCCTGCTTCAGCCACCTGAGTAGCTGGGACTACAGGCGCGTGCCACCACATCCAGCTAATTTTTTTTTTTTTTTTTTTTTTTTTTTGTATTTTTAGTGGAGACGGGTTTGCCAGGCTGGTCTCAAACTCCTGACCTCAGGTGATCTGCCCACCTCAGCCTCCCAAAGTGCTGGGATTACAGGTGTGAGCAGCCATGCCCAGCCTGTAGTAGTTTATCATACAAATATACCAGTTTATTCCCTGCCTCCATTACTGGACATTTATATTTACGGTTGTTATAATTTTATGAACAAGCCAACAGTCAATATTGTGAGGCATATGGATCTTTTGTTATGCAATAATATTTCTTTGGAATAAACTCCCATAAGTAGAATTGCCAGATTAAAAGATGTGTTATTAGTCAGGACTCTCTTGGTTGTGAGTGAGGGAACTCAGACTGACATAAGAAAAAAAAGCGGGGGAGTAGTGGTTACTGATTCATAGAAGCAAACTTTGGCAAAGACAAGAGGGGAGCTGGCTTTAGGAAGCTGGGACCAGAGGCTGGAATTTTAACCTTCTGACTTTCTCCTTGTCTCTTGAATGGGGTAGTAGTATTAATCTTAGAGATAAATGAAAATAGACGTAACGCAATTAAAGTGCCTAACCCACAGTGACAATTGCTGCTCTGTTTTTAGAACCGGGATTTTGTTCGTGGACTTGCCTTGCTTGGTGGTTGAACTCTGCAGCCCCTTCCTCCTGGGGGCAGCTTCTCTCGATAGCGGCTGTGTTCCCCTTGGTTTGTCGTGGATGTCTCCCTGGTGCCATCCTTGCAAGCTTGCGGCCAGCACCTCCACCCATGCATGCCCCAGCCTTGCTCCCACTCCCCACCGCTCTGCCCGGCCACCTCCCACCCCAGCCTCCCACCGTGGTGTGGAGAGGCCAGCGCCGAATACAAAAGGAATGTCTGACGAGAGCCGGCTAGTCCAGGAGGGACGGCAGGGAAGCGGAGGTGGGGGTGCTGCTCTGGCGGACCCCTCACTTCCCTTGGTTCCCCTCGAGCGCCCCCCTAGGTGGGGCCCGGCCGCCCAGGTCCTGCTCCTCCTCCCGCGCCGGTTGCAGGGTGCCGGGTCAGACCCTATGGGGAGCTCCGCCAGGGGGAGAGGGAAAGGGGCTCTCGCCAAAGTCGGCCCGACTGCGGGGTTCCCGGGTGCCCTCAGCTGGGCTCCTTCCACGCCCTCGTTCCCCAGAACTCCCGTTTCAACCCTGCCAGGAATGGGACTCCCTCCTGCCCCGCCCCGGGGTCCTGGCGCCTGCCAGGCGCTTCAGCTTCAGCAACGTCAAGGCCACGTTCCCTCCGCTCCCGCTGGAAAGGCGGTGGCGCTGACTCTGCTCGGTGCGTCGCGGCTTCCTCCCGCTGTTCTGCCAGGCAGTTTCGCATCCCCTTTCGGCGCTGGGGACCTACACTCTGCGGCGGCGGGAAAGCCCGCTCCCCCGGCTGCTTCCCGGAACGCCCTCGGTGACGGCTGAGTCACCCGGCGCCCGCCCACGCGGCCACCGAGCCCAGGAGCGGGGAAACCCCAGGGACAGCCGCGGGCCCCAGGGACAGCCGCGGGCCCCGGGGGCAGCCGTGGATCGCGGCCGCCTAGCGCCTTGGCCCGGATGTGCTTCTCTTGCCCCAGGGCTGTGCCCACACCCCGCCGGGCCAGACCCCAGGGATAGGGAAAGGAAGTCCGACCCTGAGAGCCAAGACATTGGGCTTTGCTTTTTTTTTTTTTTTTTTCTTCCAAACCACATCCAGGAAAAGGAGAAACCTGTCTCATGACAGGAAAGGAAGAAAGAGGAGGGAGGATGATCCGAACTGAAGGACATTGTTTCAGTTGCCTCCCCTGACATACTGTCACTTGAGAGAGGGAGGCCGAAGAGGAGCCACTGGTGGCTGGAGCAAACCCTGGCCTCGTGACCTGGGCTGGGGCTGAGCCCTGGGCCCACCAGCTGTTTGGCCTTGGGCAAGTCCTCGGAGCCTTAGGTTCTCTGCAAAAAGGAGACGATGTTTAATAGAAAATGTTTCTATAACTTCTGTGGCTCACTTTTTGAAAAGCGAGGGAGGGATTTTTATCCTTCACCTCTCGCATCTCAGCCGCAGTGCTGGTTCACAAATAGGCTGTTAACGCGATTTCCACATTTCCTGGCCTCTCCCTTTCCCTTTCCCCCTGGGAATAGGGAGGTGGGCCCCCAAGGAGACAGAGAGGGTACACTCGTGGATGAAAAAGAAAAGTCAGGCCGGGCGCGGTGGCTCACGCCTATAATCCCAGCACTTTGGGAGGCTGAGGCGGGTGGATCACGAGGTCAAGAAATCAAGACCATCCTGGTCAACATGGTAAAACCCCATCTCTACTAAAAATACAAAAATTAGCTGGGCATGGTAGTGCGCGCCTGTCATCCCAGCTACTCGGGAGACTGAGGCAGGAGAATTGCTTGAACCCAGGAGGCGGAGGTTGCAGTGAGCCGAGATCGCGCCATTGCACTCCAGCCTGGGTAACAAGAGCGAAACTCCCTCTCAAAAAAAGTCAGTACAAGGACCCTTTGCCGCCGAGATTTCTTTTTCCAGGTATCCTAGGTGGGCTCTTATCATCCCTGCTCGATTCTGAAGGGGTGACGTTTCTGTCGAGCCCAACATCCTGGGACTCTGTTATCCTTATCTGTGTGTAATCCTAGGCAAGATTATTACAGTAGCGCTTTCCTCGCTACTTTTCTTCTTGGTGGAATATGCCCCCACCCCATCTTCAGGATACTAAAGGTTCTCAACTCACTTCAAACCCTCCTAGCCCTCTAGAACGGTGGCTTGCAACTGCCGACACATAGGAAATGTAGGGCCATGTATAGAACAAATTTATCTGGATGTATTAATCACAATTTTAAGGTTACACTTGTCCTTTCTGGAACAGGACAATTATTTTTTCTAAGAATATATGCTTCATAGTTATAGTTATTTTGAATTGTCCATTCTATTAAGAAATGTGGTAATTGTTGGTTGATGTCCTCTCTCAGAAAAATAAAAAGTTAGCAGTCCTAGGTGGATCCCCCCAAATCTTTTAAACTTGATCTTTGAAATCCAAAAAACTTGGGTGCCATTGCTGTATTCCATATGTGGTTTACATCACGGTCCCTTGTTCCTCCCAAGGAGATTTGTAGCCATTAAAAGGAAGAAAGAAAGAAAGAAACAAACAAACAAACAAAAACCCTGCCAGAATGAGAACCTTAAAAAATGTTTAAGGATAGACACGGAAAAAGCAATATTTGGACAGAGAAGCCTTTCTCTACTCTCAAGCGCTAGCACTTAGTGTAGATGAAGGCAGCACAGTTGTGTCTATTCTAAATGGCATTTAGTATTGTATCTATTTTAACTGGCATTTAGTATTGTATCTGTTCTAACTGGTATTTAGTATTGAGGGTGACCTTTAATGGAGTACTCCTTTTAGTAAAACAGAGAACCTATTTTGAATAAGCCAGGGTCTCTTGGTCTTTCAGTTTGCAGATCAGCGGAATGGCTAAAGGAAGGTGCTATACTTTCCTTAAAAGGTAAAAATATGAGGCCTGGCGTGGTGGCTCACGCCTGTAATCCCAGCACTTTGGGAGGCTGAGGTGGGTGGATCACGAGGTCAGAAGTTCAAGACCAGCATGGCCAACATGGTGAAACCCCATCCCTACTAAAAATACAAAAATTAGCTGGGCATGGTGGCACATGCCTGTAATCCAGCTACTCAGGAGGCTGAGGCAGGAGAATAGCTTGAACCAGGACCCAAAAGGGGGAGGCTGCAGTGAGCTGAGATTATGCCACTGCACTCCAGCTTAGGCTATAGGGCGAGACCCTGTCTCAAAAAAAAAAAAAAGGTAAAAATGTGGTCATTTGAGTAAGCAATGAGTAAGCAACAAGTAGTACTCCTCATGTCAATAGTGGCATAGTATGGACTATATGATGCCGTCTTAAATTAGACCTCATTGGTTAATATTTATTGAACACTCTCAGTGTGTTTGGTGCTAATTAAAATATCTTCAAGTCACAGAATCACTGCCTTTCAGTAACTAGTGATGCAGCAAGCTGTAACTGTTGAATTATACTACCTATATCAACACAGATACTACACATGCATTTTCATCTTTTTTGGATGCTAAGATAAAATTTTGCTTAGAATTCTTGCTCAGGTGTGTGGGAAGTAGGGGAGAGGAAGATTTTTTAAATTTGAAATGGGTATCCTAAAACAGGAAACCATCCCAGCTGTCATGCACATTAATATTTGAAAAACTCTTTCACATATCATCTCTGTTGACCTTCCCAAGACCCTGTGACTCCAGAGGCTGATTTCAGAGGTGCTGTTGTTCCCCCTTTACAGAGAAGGTATTTTAGTGGCTTGCCCAAGGTGGCTTACCTAAGGCCATGCTTCTGGGTGGGAGTCTGCCTGGAGTCTGCCTCCTCCCACTCTCCCTGCTGCAGTCCTGTATTCTGGGAAGGGCTCTATGGGCCAGTCCCAGAGCCTTTGAACCAGGGGAGAAAGGGTGGAGGGGAAGCTGGCTTCTAGTTCTTTGTGTCTAAGAATCCACCTCATTGGGAGAAAAAATGACTTAGCCTGAAGGCAGGCTGTTTGACAACTAGGGCAAAACAGCAGAGAAGAAACTGAGGGAAATGAGAGAGGAGCTACCAGTAATTGTTAAACTTTGCTTAATATTGGAATCACCTGGGAAGTTTCTAAAAATTTTTTTTGATGCCTAGCTGTTACCCATACTGATTAAATCAGAATCTCTGAAGGTGGAACTAGGCATTGGTATTTTTAAAAGCTTCCCAGGGCCAGGTGCAGTGGCTCACGCCTGTAATCCCAGCACTTTGGGAGGCCAAGGAGAACCTGAGGTCAGGAGTTCTAGACCAGCCTGGCCAACTTAGTAAAACCCTGTCTCTACTAAAATACAAAACATTAGCTGGGCATGGTGGCATGCCTGTAATCCCAGCTACTCAGGAGCCTGAGGCAGGAGAATCTCTTGAAACTGAGAGGCAGAGGTTGCAGTGAGCCGAGATCGTGCCATTGCACTCCAGCCTAGACAACAAGAGTGAAACTCTCTCTTAAAAATAAAAATTAAAAAATGAAAGCTTCCCAGGGTTTTAGACTGTGTAGCCACGTTTGAAGACAAGTAGCCTGCAGCTATTCTCAGATTTTAGTTTGCATTTTCAATTACCTGTGGATCTTGTTAAAATTAGGGTTCTGGTACAGTCGGCTGAGGATGTGACATGCTACTGTATAGATCCAGGAAACAGAAACACTGGGTGCTGGGTGGTCAGGAAGAGCTTCGTGAAGGAGAACAAGTCTGGGTGGGCTTTGGACATTGCATAAGATCTAATATTGAAGAAGTATGGGAAGAACATTCCCGTCTAGGAACTGAGACAGAGGCCTAGAGGTGGAAACATCCAAGGTGTGTTTCAGGGGATCGTGCTGTCGAGTACAACTGAAGGGGAGAAGTTTTACAGGGATCTGACCTTCCAGATTTGGCACTTGGCAGTTAACTAGCTATTGTTTTGGGTGCATATGTTTTCTTCCTTGTTCAAGATCCTGGTGTTTAGAAACCTGTGTTTTAGTGCTTTTTGCCAACATGATGCTAAGCATTCAGCAGATATTTAGAACATGACTGAAATCTTGCATTTGTATCTGCTATTCTCTTTATGTTCTGACAGATATTTACCCTGATCACTTACTCATTTCCTTTGTGGCTTAAACTTCAATGTCTGCCAGGCGTGGTGGCTCACGCCTGTAATCCCAGCACTTTAGGAAGGCCAAGGCAGATGGATCGGGTGAGCTCACGAGTTCAAGACCAGCCTGGGCAGCATGGTGAAACCCCGTCTCTACAGAAAATACACAAAAAATTAGCCAGGCATGGTGGTGCATGAACACTTATTTAAGTCTCAGTTACTCAGGAGGCTGAGGTGGGAAGATGGTTTGAGTCCAGGACGCGGAGGTTGCAATGAGGTGAGATGGCGCCACCACACTCCAGCCTGGGCTATAGAGCCAGACCTTGTCTCAAAAACAGAAATAAAACCAAAAAGCCACCACAACAAAAAACCTCACTGTCACTTTCTCAGTGGAGTTCCCTTTATTTAAATATAATTTAAAGGGAGGGGCTTGACCCCTTCATTTACATTGCAGCATCGGCCTGGCGAGGTCGCTCACACCTATGTGTAATCCCAGCACTCCGGGAGTCTGAGGTGGGCAGATCACCTGAGGTCAGGAGTTTGAGACAAGCCTGGCCAACATGGTGAAACCCCTACTAAAAAATACAAAAATTAGTTGGGGATGGTGGCACGTGCCTGTAATCCCAGGTACTCCAGAAGCTAGGCTTAAGAATCGCTTGAACCTGGAAGGTGGAGGTTGCAGTGAGTCAAGATAGCCCTACTATACTCCAGCCTTGGTGACAGAGTGAGACTCTGTCTCAAATTAATTAATTAATTTAATTAATTACAACATCCTCTTTCTCTTCCCCCACCTCTCCCACTGTTTCAGTCTTCCCCTTAGTGTTTGTCACCAGTTCATGTATATTTTTTCTTGTATATATTTCCGTCTTTATCTTATTTACTCTCTGTCCCCTCCATTAAAAAGCAGGGCCACAAGAGTAGAGAATTTTGTTTGTGTTTGTTCACTGTGGTTTCCCCAGTGCCTAGAACAGTATTGGATACTCCACAATTATTTGTTGAATAAATAAACAATGCATATTGAATTGAACATATATTACTTTTGGTGTTACCAGCACAAGTAAATTCAACATTCAAGGGCAGGAGAAACCAAAATAATCCATCTTGCTACTGTTTCAATTTAGGAGAGGCACTTATAGCACTATTTGGCCATTAGGTAGAAAAATTTTGAATAACATGTTCCTGAAAATAAATTGCCTTCCCAAGGACCAGAGAGTTGCTTTTAGATGTCCCATATTAGAAATCCAGGAAAAAAAAATGTTTGATTTTAAAAATCAGATTAAAAAAATTAGTTTTAAGAAAATCTCATAAAGCCATAATTGATTAGATTAGCCTGATACTGAACTATTTTAAAATATAATTATGGCTCAAGTGAAGGAAAAGAGTGAAGGAAAGGCCAACAAGTACAGCAGATTAGGTGCAAATGAGACATCAGGAGGGAGGAACCTGAATCTAAGAAGGCAGTTCTGATGATAATTAACTGGTGGGTTGTGGAATTTAGGGTTGGAAGGGACTGTAAAGGTTGGAGAGTCCTGATGCTTGACTCTCTTGTCTCTGCATGGACATGTCCAGTGATGGGAAACTCCTACCTCACAAAGCAGACAATTCCATCTGTGAACAGTTCCAAATACTGGAGAGCCCTTCTTTCTGTTGAGCAGTTAGCAACATCCTTACACTGGGTTTAGAGCTACCTGTTAGCTGCTATACTGGGGAATTTCATTCTTCTTCTGGACATTATTTCAAACTTTGAAGGTATCTATACATCCCATTTCCTCCCTGCCCACCCTAACCCCCATATATTACCAGAAACTCCAACTTTTTCTTTTTTCTCACTCTTTTTTTTTTTTTGAGACAGAGTCTTGCTGTGTTGCCCAGGCTGGAGTACAGTGGCGTAATCGACTCACTGCAACCTCCACCTCCTAGGTTCAAGCAATTCTCCTGCCTCAGCCTCTGGAATAGCTGGATCTATAGGCATGTGCCACCATGCGTGGCTAATTTTTTGTGTTTTTACTAGAGCTGGGGTTTCACCATGTTGGCCAGGCTGGTCTTGAACTTCTGACCCTAGGCGATCCACCCACTTTGGTCTACCCTTCCAAAGTGCTGGGATAACAGGCATGAGCCACCACACCCAGGATCCAAATTTTCTTAAAGACAAGTAATTTTAGCTCCTCACTTTTTCTGCATAGGTTTAGGGTCCACTCATCTGGTTCACACTCCTCTGAAACTCCAGTTTACCTATGCCCCTAATAAACTGTGTCCCCAAGAATGGGATGTAATGTTCCAGGTGTGGACTAATGAGTACAGAGAGTAGCATTCTCCTCCCGCTTTCTAGACACTGTGCTTTTTTTTTTTTTTTTTTTTTTTGAGATGGAGTCTTGCTCTTGTTGCCCAGGCTGAAGTGCCATGGTGTAATCTTGGCTCACCACAACCTCCGCCTCCCAGGTTCAAGCAATTCTCCTGCCTCAGCCTCCTGAGTAGCTGGGGTTACAGGCATGCACCACCATGCCCAGCTAATTTTGTATTTTTAGTAGAGACTGAGGTTTCTCTATGTTGGTCAGGCTGGTCTCGAACTCCTGACCTCAGGTGATCCGCCCACCTCAGCCTCCTAAAGTGCTAGAATTACAGGCATGAGCCACCACGCTCAGCTGATACTGTGCTTCTAGTGCAGCCTTAGACACAGTAATGTCTTTATCAGCCACATCACACTTTGGACATAGTGTGCTTCCTGTCTGGCAGAGGCAGGAGGACAATGAGTTGTGTTTTCAGAAATGAAAAAGTGATACTCAAAATGGAAAGCACATTATATGACATTAAATATAAAATATTTATAAGATATTTTTAAATTGAATAAATAAAATATTTTAAAGACATTTAAAAATTAAATTTGCTTACTGTTTTCTTATATTATTCGAAAGATACAGGCTTTGGGATCAGACAGGCCTAGGAATGAAAACTATCTTGACACTTTCTAGTTATGCAGCCTCAACCTCTCTGTACTACTGTGTTTTCATTTATTAGAGGAGATAATACCCAGTTTCCAGGATTGTTGAGGAGAGGAAATGAAATCGTGTAAGTATGCGGTATATGATAAATGCTTTAAATAATGCCTAGAAAAGTGATAATCATTATTATGATTCTAAAAGGTAACTATTAGACAATTAAATCACCTATGTTAGAACTTCATGACATAATCATATAGCCATCTCATGTACCTTGGAAGGGACCTAAAAGTTGTATGGCAAGGCAGTCTGTCTGAGAATATAAGTGATTCCAGTGCACAGTCCCCAAAGGCTGTCCAGAACTAGAGACTTGAAGGGTTCCTGCCATTTTGCTGCCTTCTAGATCGTGGTGGCCAATGGTCACCAAGCTCACCTTTCTTCACTGTTTATTCTCTTGAGCCACATGTCAATATAGCCTGCATCAAGTTACCTAGAATTGCCCAGCGGTGCCATTTCGTGACTAGATCTACACACACATGCCACAGAAACACCACAGACTCCTAGAAGTTTTCTGTGAAACCTTTGTGGCCTTTGTGAGTGTGAGCAACTAGAAAGGAAACATTCAGGAGGTACTGAAGGAGAACTAGAAAATATAGAACGCTTATTGCAATGGATCGATACCTGGCTGGGATCCTTTCTTTGCGAGCCTGCAAAGTTCTGAGAAGAGAAGTTCTCTTTCTAGTTTTCTCCCCTCCTCCTTTGCAGGGCCCAAAATCCAACTATCCATAACCTCTTTCCACAGTCTCCAGTTATAAACAAAGGCCTCTCACAGGGCCTTCCCACCCCCAGCCTGCTGTATCCAGGGTTACAGTGGGGAACTTTGAAACAGGACTTGGCTCTCAAACAGAAGATGCCCTGCGTGCCCGCTCACAGAGCTTGCGCTCATTCCACAGTGCCCAGTGAAAGGACAGACTGTTCTGTGACTGAACCATGAACGTATTGAGAGGAGTCTGTCCACAGTGTCCCCACCAAAGTGTTATCCAAGCCTCATTGTGTGAGTCCTCATTGGTGCTGAGAAACCCGGTAAATAAAGACCCTGTCTGGGTAAACAAACAAAGATGCGGAAGAAGTCAAACTGGGGAAGAGAATGAGGCTGTCTCTGCAGAGTGACTTTCCACTATCATCAGTGATTCCATTAGCCAGTTGCTTCATAAAACCAACTAGTGTGGTAGATATTTCCATTCAATCATTTGATTGTTTGAACTGATCTAATCACCCCAGTTAGTGTTGTGGTGAGAGCCTTCAGGAAAAGAGCAAATGAAGCTCAAAGGCAAGAGCTGCATTGGGGAGAATGTAGGCAGTGGGGTTTATATATTTTCCCACGTGCCTCTTCATATCTTTAGCGGATCAATTCAGCTATCCTAGAGAACCCAGAGCAGCCCAAGCTGCAGAGGATGGCATGGCTAAATCTACTCTTAGAAAACAGGGTGATGCCATCGGCTCAGCGTGCAGGCATCATAGGAAAAACCAGCCATCTTGTGTTCCATACCAATGGCATGATTATCCTGTGACCCGATGGTCTGTGTTGCAATGGCCAGGAATTCAGGCCAGGAATTCAGGGTGTGCATTCCTCTACTGGGATAAGAACCATGACTCCTGGCTCTCAGTGGCTTTGTTTGTTTTTAGGGTTGTTTTGTGGTTGTTTACAGCGCTACCTAGTAAACTCTAGTCTTAGAACCATAAACCTGGATTTATTATTATATTAGAGCTAATTTTCTGGTGAGCCTTAAACAAGTCACCTCCCCTTGGAATTGCAGCTTCCTCATCTATAAAGTGAGGAAAATGGAAATTGTCTCCAAGTGTCTGTCAGCCTTCTATGGTTCTGTGGGGAGGGCCCTTGCCCTTCTTATCTCTTTATCATTTACCCACACCACTTAGGAGAAACTATGACTAAATGGGCTCTGAAATGCTTTTAAATAGACTGATGGGTACGCACATTATGCATAGGAACAGACCTGTTCTCTATATGTGTGATATATTTATAAAGTGTGTGCCTTTGAAAGCATTAAAAATAATCTCAGCTGTCAAACCCTTGCCTCGCCAGGGTGCTTTCAAGCTGCTCTCCTTATCAATGGCTCCTTCAGATCCACCACGCTGCACATTCTTCAGGAGGTGGCATGGCGAGTGGTGGGAGTGAGGTTGTTTATATTTTTCAGATTAAAATGTCATTGGGTGCTCCTCTGAAACTGCTGACATGGTTCAAATGTCCACTTCTGATGGTCTGCCCTTGGTCAAATGAGTTTCCAGGGGTGCTTGGCTAAGACGATAGGGTCAACAAATCTGCCCCAGGGTCCCCATGCTAAATAATTAAACATTGTTTCAGCCCTCAGTCACATTTCTGTAGCACTCCATGATTGAGATGAGATAACTAATGTAGTTTACGTGGTTGTGTTTGGGGAAAAAAAGCGATCAAAGTTGGCCCTTTAATTATTTTTCTTCTGTGTGTATGTATAGTATATGTTCTGAACAATTTGAGAGAAAAGAATAAAAATGGCAGAGGTTAAGTGAAGCCATATTAGTTACTTTTATACTTTAAATTTTGGACAAAGCAGGAAAAAATAAGACTCTGACTCCATGTTGGATTTTTAAAAAAAGTGAGGGAAGAAGGTGTACATATAGTACCTGAGAACTCACATAATATTCATGAGTTGTAAACTAGCATGAAAATCATCAAAAACATTCTGAATCTAATGACAAAAAGAAAACAGCTCCAAGAGCCCTAAATTCACTATTTCCTCTGGCTTTTAATGTATTCAGGTATAATCACCTCTTCAACCATTTTAAGGGACTTGAGATTGATAAAATATGATTTAATAAAGACCAAACAATTTTAGCAGGATTATGAAAACCAGGGCTCTATTAAAGTTTGACTCAGAAGAAACCTCATAGGCCAGCTAATCCCAGCCCAACCCAGTACAGGAATCCTGGACTCAAGAGTCGCCCAGCTTCTGCTCAGCTCCTGCAGTGCCTGGCTGCATGGACCGCCTCACTATATGGCCCATTCCCTTAGGTGACCACGGGATTGAGAGTCCTTTCTACTACTGAGCTGAACAGCACCTCTCTCATTTCTGTCTTTGGGTCCTGTTTTGCTTTCTAAGTCACAAAGAATATATTTCCACCTATTTCTGCTTGAAGCCCTTTATTTATTTTAAAAGTTATTACTTTGCCTTTAGATTTCTCTTTTCCAGGTTAAATCTCCCAACTCCTTCAACTATTCTCCAAATGAGCTAGTGTTTAGGTCCTCTGGATTCTCTTCATCTTCCTCTGGATTCCTTGTTTTTTTTTTGGAGACAGAGTTTTGCTCTTGTCAAATCTCAGCTCACTGCAACCTCTGCCTCCTGGGTTCAAGCAATTCTCCTGCCTCAGCCTCCCAGGTAGCTGGGACTACAGGCACGTGCCACCATGCCCAGCTAATTTTTGTATTTTTAGTAGAGATGGGATTTCACCATGTTGGCCAGGCTGGTCTTGAACTCCTGACCGCAGGTGATCCGCCCACCTTGGCCTCTCAAAATGCTGGGATTACATAGGCAAGAGCCACCACTCCTGGTTGGATTCCCTGTATTTTAAGATGTGCTTCTACAACCTGTAGCCAGTCCTCCAGATGTAGTCTCACTGAAACAGAGTGCGCAGGGATCTCTCTCTCTCTCTCTCTCTCTCTCTCTCTCTCTCTCTCTCTCTTTCTCTCTCTCTCTCTCTCACACACACACACACACACACACACACACGCATGCATGACCTCCAGACCTGTAGTGGTACTCATGCAGCCTGGCTGAGTGAGCCCTTTTTTGGCAGCTTTGCCCCGCTGCTCACTCACGTTGACAAATAGCAGGCAATTGTCATGGTCTTTGTCCCTGACTTCCTGGCAGTGCTAAGCAGAGGTCAAGGTACTTTCTCAGTGATAATGAGACCTTCCATTTACTAGTCTCTCCTCTGTGCCAAGTACTATACTTGAAATATGGCAGATGTTATTTAATTCAACCTATTAGGTAGTTACTGCTATCTTCATTTTCCAGTTGAGAGCACCAAGGCTCGGTGAGGCTAAATAACTTGCCGAAAGTCATATAGAAGAGTAAGCGCCAACTTGGATAGGAGCCCAGGCTCATCCGGTTCCAGAGCCCATGTGTCTTCTATCGCACTGTGCTGCTCTCATCAGAGCTGCTGTTTGTTCCATATGCTGGAAATACTGGACCCAAACCGCCCAACCCAGCATTCTGGTTTGAACCAGGCATGTTTGTTGGAAAGAAATACTGCTCTTCCTTCTTCAAAAAAGGACTCTTAATTTTCATTAATATTGATTTTCCACTATGAACCTGTCATCCGTGTATGTATCCTAACTTTTTGAGAAGATATTTATGTTTTCTAACTGTTGTGCATTTCTGGAAGGAGCCAAGGTTAGCAGCTCCTACTAGCATATTACCCACTGTGTAAAGCAGCATTTCTTTAGTGTTTGAAGTTGTTCTGATTTTGCTGTAGTACTAGAATTTGTTCATTACGTTTACTCCAGCTGTATTCTTTTTAAGAATATGTCGTCTTTTCTGAGCTTTTTTCTTAATACATGTGATAAATGTTTATTTTAGAAACTCCTACTTTATTTTATCAGAGAGAAGTCTGGCTTAGATTTGTGTGGCACTCCACAGTCTTTATAATGCTCGCCTCCCCACACTTTTCCTTCTCAACGATTATTACCTCCATTGACAGGTGAACTCAGGGAGGTGTAGTGAATTACCTAAAAATTCAGTCAGGAAGAGGCAGAAGCAGGATAGAACCTAGTTCCTGACTCTCACCGTTTTATTCCTTTCTTTTTACCATGCTGCCTTTTGATTCTTAGGGCTTTCAATTATTACACCTCATTTATGAGAAGTGTTTTATGACTGCTACTTTGTGAGAAGTTAAGTACTGAAGTGAAATTGAAATAAGCTGCCAATTCTGCTCATTAAATGTGGTGGGAGGTTTAAATGACACTGCCTGCTTTATGTTTGATCTTTATTATCACCAGCAGTCTCACAGTCACTGATCAACCCTGGCCCATGTGCACAGCATCATGTAGGATACAACCCAGATGTGCCATAGACAGTGCCTCAAGTCTTTTAAAGACGGAGAAGAGTGGAAGTAGGCTCCCGAGGTGGGGACTGATGCCCAGGGACTCCCTTCCCCCAGGCACAGTGAGACCTCTCGCCCTTCCAGCACCCTTACTGGTGTCCCTGACACCTCATATCCCAGATCCTCTTCATCTCCTGTTTGGCTTGCCATCTTGGCCCCCACTCCAGCCTCCACCCTGCCCTTTTGGCCTGGCTCCTTGGCAGGGTTCCTGTCAGACCAGACACTTGCGTGACTGCTGGTGCCTTTGGCTGGGCTCCCTCATCCCTGAAGGCTTTCTTCCTGGCTTCAGACCCCCACCGGGAACCCAGATACTGCTTCTGGAAGCGTCCAAACAGTAGCTCTCAGCTCCCTCGTGAGATGCTCTTGACAAAGGCCAAATTTCCGTGATTAGGGAGCTCCAGCCTTGGGGCTTTGTGGTCCCCTCGAAGTCACACCTCCCGGGCCCATCTTCAGGTAGAGTGACCCATATAACTTATGATGCAGATTGGGGCACCTTAACAACAACGGGCCACATTTATTGCAGGCTGACTCTGCACCAAGCACTGCACTAAGCACTTTACAAGCATGCATTATTCATTCAATTCTTACAGTAATCATATATGTGTCATGTTGCCCTTATTTTACAAAGGAAGAAACTGAGGTCCAGAGAACTTAAGTAATTTGCTTGAGATTACATCGTTAAGTGGTAGGCCGTAGTCTGATTTTAAAGCCTTTGCTCTTCTTTTTTATCCTTTTTTTTGTTTTTGAGACTGAGTGTTGCTCTTGTTGCCCAGGCTGGAGTGCAATGGTACCATCTTGGCTCACCGCAACCTCTGCCTCCTGGGTTCAAGTGATTCTCCTGCCTCAGCCTCCCAAGTAGCTGGGGTTATAGGCATGCACCACCACGTCCAAGCCTTTGCTTTTCAATCCTCCTTTTGGGTCCTGACCAGTAAGATAAAGGAATCAATAGAAATTAAATCTTCAGTGGGGAGACGATGGAGATAGTCTCCAAATTAAAAATGAGTTATGCTTTAGAAGAACATTTGTGTGTTGATTGCTTGGAATTTGAAATTCATTTTCCCATTAAAAAAAAAAGATCTAAAATGGTGGTTAGGCTCCAATCCCAGCCAACAAAAGTCTATGCAGACTATAATTTCACTGTGGCCTACTCCTCTAGATAATACTGAACTGGCGTGGGAAGCAGAAGCCATAGATTTCTGTCATAGCTCTTTCACTTACTGGCTGTGTGACTTGAGACAAATTATTTAATCTCTCTGAGCCTCAGTCTTATCATCAAAATTGAGATAATATCTAGCTTCTAAAAAGTGCAAGAATCACAGGAAATAATATACATAGTCTTTTAAAAAATAGCATTTATCAGACTGTAGGAACTGACCACCATTTATGACATTGCCAGGACGAAAACCAAGTTTTGGAGAATCTTAACCCCAGTCCTCAAAGTGGAGACATAAATTCTTGTGGGACCAGTGGGGTAGCGGGAGGGTGAATGACCAGGCCAGGGCAGACCAGGGACCTCTGTGGAAATGTGTTCTCCTTGGGGAAGCCAGTGGCACTGTGAGAAACATAAGAGGACAGTGGTATCAGGGAGGAGAACACAGGCTTCCACAGGGATCTGGGGCCCAGTTAGGTGAAGAGGAGTACGTGGCAGCCACGCTGCAGTGGGGGTCTGCACTCTGAGGAGCAGGGCATTGGTCTGTGGCTGGAGGGTGAGATAGCCTCAGGGGCAGTGTCTCCACAGCTGTCAGGAGCTGTTCTTGGGGTTAGAAAGAGCAGCAGACATTTGTACGTAGGGATTGTCCATGAATCATGAAGGCATCCACTCTGCAAATGGGCATCAAGAGCTGCCTGAATGCACAAGAACTCTAGATCCTGGGTTAATTGAGTTTTAAAACTGCTTCTGGCCCGGTGCAGTGGCTCATGCCTGTAATCCTAGCACTTTGGGAGGCCAAGGTGGAGGGATCACTTAGGGTCAGGAGTTCGAGACCAGCGTGGCCAACATGGTGAAACCCCATCTCTACTAAAAATACAAAAAAAATAGGCAGGTGTGGTGGTGGGTGCCTATAATCCCAGCTACTCAGGAGGCTGAGGCAGGAGAATCACTTGACCCTGGGAGGCGAAGGTAGCAGCGAGCCAAGATCACGCCATTGCACTCCAGCCTGGGCAACAAGAGTGAAACTGTCTCAAAAAAAAAAAAAAAAAAAAAAAAACTGGTTCTGAGTAAGAAGTCTGCAGTAGATTCATTTGACTATATAAAAGGTTTTATTTCATTTGAAATGGCTCTTGACTTCCTAAAATAGTTATCACCTTATTTTTTAAATTCTTAAAATTTCTTATAAGTCCCATATTAGACTTTTCTCTACACATAAGCAATTTACAGCCGTCAGTCGCTAGATGGGCCATAGTGTTGATCTATACTGACCATGTCAGCAGGGATGTGCTAGGATGCAGCAGCAGGAGAGGGACACCTGCATGCCCAAAATAAGGGGATGCGTCATCAGCATAAAATTTAAAAATGACAATAAAACAAATTAAGAGTGGGTCTTAATCACCAAGAACTGGTAATTCTAATATTGACAATGATAAAATATTCCTCCCCACAAACAGTCTAAGTTCTAAACAATTGCTGCATTTACTGCTGTTTTTCTAAATTTTATTGAGATGTAATTAACATACCACACAACTCATCTATTTAAAGTATGCAAGTTGTTTTTAGTATAATCACAGAACTGAACAACAATGACCACAATCAATCTTATAACATTTTCATCACCCTAAAAAGAAACCTCATACCCATTAAGAGCCACTTCTCATTCCCCCACCTTCCCACCTATTCCCCTAGCCCTAAGAAACCACAAATCTACTTTCTATCTTTATAGATTTGTCTGTGCTGGACACTTCATATGAATGGACTCATACAATATCTGCCTTTTGTTTCTGGCTTCTTAACAGTGTTTTCAAGGGCCATCCATGTTAAAGCATGTGGTGGTATTTAAGTCCTTTTTATTGCCTAATAATATTCTATTCTATGGATATACCACAGTTTATCTATTCATCAGTTGATGGCCATTTGTGTTGCTTCCACTTTTTGGCTGTTGTGAATAATGGTGCTATGAACATTTGGGTACAAACTTGTATGCAGATGTATGTTTTTATTCATTTAAGGTCTATACATGTCTAGGGCTGGAATTACAGGATCATAGGGTAACACTGTGACACTGTATTGACATTTTGAGGGACTATGAGTTTTAATAATATCTATGCAAATATATTTGGTATACTAGTACGCTTTTATTATCCTTTAATAAACATGGATTAGTAGATTTTCATTCCTTGTCTTTTAATAAATATTTTTTCAATATGGATTTTACTTGGAGAACTCCTACTTATAGTGATATCCATGACCAGGTAACACAAGGGTGTTACAAGGATGTTACTCTTGAGTCCCAAGCCATGTTCACGTAACACATGGACTCAATTAAATGTTCATTTAACAATTAGGTCATACTGATTTAAGTAGTTTGACCTTGTTTCAGGTGCAGTGTGTATTTCTAGCTCCTGCGGTACTGCGTATTCCTGCATTCAGTAGATGTGAAATAAACAAAAATAGCACAGTAAATACAGAGAGAATCAGAACTTAAGTCATTATATGACCACTTGAGGTTTTTTTGTTTTGTTTTGTTTTTCACTTGAGGTTTTTGTGTCTTAAACTTGAAACAGTGACATAGGGTGCAAACTTCAAAATATGATATTTTTGTTTTGTAAGTACAAATTTTAGTTCATACATGAAATACTTTACTGAATTTGAATATCTTTAAAGTAGAATTCTATTTTTTATTGAAGCTCAGAATTCAAAGCTAAAAATAGAATTTTATTCAAGTTAAGCTTGAAAAGAATTGTAGTTTTATTTTAAAACTAAAAAAATCAGAAAATACCAGGGATTGCTGTTATTGCATTATACACTTATTACTGAGCATAAATCCATTCCGTAGAGTAGCATTAAAAATCACTTGTTCCAGATGTCAGATATGCTAGGCCCACCACTGTGTATGAACTTGTACAAAATGACCAAGTTACTTAGGACATATTTCTTGCATTGAGTAAGCTTAAATTGACAGAAGAAAATGGAAACAGATTGGCAATGTGGAAGGAATTCCTGACTAAGTTATATGTTTAGGGACCAGTTCAGAGTTATGAATTATTGGGTATATCAAGACTGAATGAGAAGTGGAAATTTGGGGAATTTGTATAAGAAGGTAAACCTGGGCCTGCATCTGGAGTAGGAAGCAATTTGAGATTCTCAAACAAGACAGCAACTTTGGTGGGGGAGAGCTTGAGTTTCATCATTTTGGCAGCAACACACAGCATGAGTGGGAACAACAGAAGACCCCAGTGAAAGGCGAGTTATAAGGTTGGTATGGAATTTCAGGCGTTAGCTAATGACATTCTCCTTGGGGATAGCAGTTACAGGAATGGAGAAGGAACAAATCAAAGAGGTCTTATAAACAACATTGTAAAGATGTCTATTTTCCCCTAAGTTGACCATAAGTTTAATGGAATTCTTATCTAAATCCCAGCAAGGTTTTTTTTTTTTTGTAGATATCAATAAGCTTATTCTAGAATGTATATGGAAAGGCCCCAAAACAGCTAGAACAATCTTGAAAAAGAAAGATGAAGTGGGAGGAATCACTCTACACAGTATTAAGGCCTGGTATGTAACTATAGTATAAAGGTGGTGTCCTATTAGCAGATGGACACATAGATCAATGTAACAGAATAGAGAACACCCCCCCTCCAGAATCCCCTACCGACCCCGCACAAGTACAGCCAACCAACTTATAACAAAGTTGCAGAAGCGATGCAATGGATGAAGAAGAGCATTTCCAAAAAAATAGTGCTGAAGCAACCAGATATTCCTGGACCAAAAAAGAAAATGAACCTTAATGTAGACTTTATACCTTATATAAAAGTTAGCTCAAAAGAGATCACAGACTTAAATATAAAATGCAAAACTATAAAACTCTTAGGAAAAAAAGTTAGAAAAATCCTTAGAATATGAGGCCAGGCAAAGAGTTCTTACACTTGACGCCAAAAGCATAACCCACAATGGGAAAAATTGATAAACTGGACCTTATCAACGTTATAAACGCACTCTGAAAAAGACTTTGTTAAGAAGTGAAGCAGTAAGATAGCAAGAGGAAGAAAATATGTGCACACTGCACATCCAACAAAGGACTAGTATATGGAATGTATTAAAAAACCTCAGCAGTAAAAAACAACCCAATTAGAAAATATACAAGAGACAAAGGCAGACATTGTATCAAAAAAGATATACAAATGGTAAGCATACAAAAAGATGTTCATCATCATTAGCCACTAGGGAAAGGCAAATTAAAACTACAGTGAGATACAGGTCATGTGGTCATTTCTGATTTGGCTGGACCACACATTTATGGCACATATGAAGGGTCTAGTGTCTAGAAATTAATAATTTATCCAGTAAAAGAGCTTAGCTGATGCCAATGGCTCTCTTAAAGTGACTTGTTCCCTTCTCGTTTTGTCATATAAATGAAGTGTTCTAATTGTATTCCCAAATCTGAAGATCCACAAAGGTCTCCAGAGGTAGCTCTCCAAAATGTCACATGTAAGTCTAGCAAGATTTAGTGACCAATTACATATAGGAGTTACTCAAGTGTTCATGAAAATTAGCACCCTTTGACCTTATCAGCAGTCACAGCAGCTATGTGGGGCAAAGCCTGGGCCACTTGCCAGCTGTGTGATGTGACAAGACACGTATTTCTTTGAGATTCAATTTCCTCCTCTTAAAATGAGAATGGCAGTTCTTCCCTTACAAGGTCCTGTGAGGATTAGGTCAAATACCATACGTATGAGGTACCCAGCCTAGTGCTCAGTGTGGTTGTGGGTGCCGTTTCCATACCCAAGCCAATGCTGTAGTCTCCAGGAAGGATTTAAGTGAGTCTTTCTGGAGTGCTTTAATTTTGTTGACCATGTGGCTGAGAATGTCTGAAAAAAAATCCCAAATTTATTATTCTGTCTTGCTCTTACATATGCTAATGCTTGTCTGAATACATATGTTGTTTTTTTCAAAACACAAGATCACTTTAGCTATACCCGACTTCTTCCCATGGTCACTCAGCTGGCCAAGGAGCTGAGCAAATGTCTGCATGAGCTTTCCTTCAGTGTGTGCATTAGCATGGGAAATATCATGGGATTTTTTTTCTCTCACCTAGCAGAGCCTATACAGAGAAGGTACCCATAAACATTTGCTGAATGAAAAAAATGAATGAGTCTTGATGCTATAGAGGAAGATGAAGTTGGGAGTGAGGAGTCCACATATATTCTCTTAGCCAGGAAGATATTTGGGGACAAGGACAGGCAGGGCACATAATTTAGATGTTAGATGGTCATAAAGGGGTGGGGAGGAGAGGGTGCATCCAACTGTGGAAGCCTGGAAAAGCTGCAGTAAGGAAATGACATTCATGGTTGTCTTAAGCTGGTGTTGCTGTTGCTGATGAATGATAATAGCAAACTGGTATGTAACACTTTTTACATCAGGCACTGTTCTAAGTGCTTTCCACACGTTAACTCGTTTAATCTGCTCAGCAACTCTGTGGGAGAGTTACTATTATTCCCCTAATTTGACAGATGGGGAAGCTAAGGCACCAAGAGGGTAAGAAAGTTGCTCAAGGTCACACAGATAGTAAGAAGAAAATCTCCCCCAAATTAGCATTACGAACTCTTGAAATATGGTTCTAGGGAAGCCAAGGGAGTTCCATCTGCTGTGAGAACAGTATGACTCCTGTCTTAACGTATACCTATAAACGTGGGTAGTTGGACTTCACAGGGCTACTATACTCATGTTGCACACTTTGAATGGTCGTAGTAACTTGCAGTGAAAAATCCATCACTGATGTTATGTAACAACCAAAAATCTGTGTGTAAGACATTCCTGCTACCTCTCAGGGGTCTCCCAGACATCCTCTCACTTTTCTTTCTTTTTTTTTTTTAATATGGAATGCTTCATGCATTTTCATGTCATCCTTTCCCAGGGGCCATGCTAATCTTCTCTGTATGGTTCCAATTTTAGTATATGTGCTGCCCAAGTGAGCACGCCTCTCACTTTCTGACATGAGACCTACAAGTTCTGGGCACTCCTAGAATGTTGATCAAAATCATAGCAGACCACAGGTCACAGCTTGCACCTAAGCTGGTCCTCACCACTTTTTTGTTAAGATCATGGTTGTTTTACTTTTTCATATTCATGGCCACATTCCTCAATTAGAGTCCCTCTCTGTTTCACAACCTGCTTCCTGTGGCTCTGTGTGTGTGTGTTTGTATAACAGAATGTGTGCTATGGCTGTATGAGCTTTGAAAGAGCAGTTGTAACCTAGGCCTCTCAATGCTTTTTTGTTAATGAGCCCTGCATCCTCATCCAGCTCTAGCAATGCTTTGCTAAAAACAGACTGAGGTCATTCATGTGTAAATGGAGACACACCAAGAAAAAAATTAATACCAAATGTACATCAAGATCAAAAGAAAAAATAAATTTCTCAATGGAATACTCAGCTATGCAGAGACCATTGGTTACTGCTGCTTCACATAAAATTGAAAGTCAGAGCATGTTTCAGTAAGGTTCTTAAAAAGGCTGGGACCAACCAGAGGCTGTGATTTGAGAATCCCACAAGGATGACTGCCCCTAAAACTGGCTGAATCCTGAATTACACAGGGAATATGTCCCCACCAAAAACTGTAATAGATGCCAAAAAAGAATAACTAAGAGTCTCAAGGCCTGTGGAACTCAGGGCCTACAACCAAAACATTTTCATTTAAAGACAAATACACACAATGTTATAGTGAAATTAGCATCCATAAACTATTTGATCACAAATTATAATTTGATGAATTTTTCAAAATCAAAAATATGTAAACATGTCAGAACAAATCATTCTCCTGATTATCATTGACAGGCGAGTCTACAAAAATAAATGTAGACCTTAGGTCCAACACATTCATTTGTACATTCGATCATGCATTCATCCAGGGAGTATCTATTGAGCACCTAGTAGGTGCCAGGGTGAACTCTGAAAAAAAAGAGCAGTATAGGAGGCTGGTTAAGAGTGGGGTTGGGAGTCAGAAAGACCAGGCTTAAATACTTGCTCCCCCACTTACAAACTGAATGACTGTTCAGCAAGGGAGCAAACCTCCCTCAGCTCCTGATTTCTCAACTGTAAAGTGAGGACTATCTACTTGCCTTGCAAGGTTGGATTGGATGAAGTAATATATGTGACAAACTTATCCCAGTGTCTGGCCCACACAGTAAATGTTCTGAGGAAAAGGGAGGAGCCAGGGGAGTGGTACTCTAACAATTTATACTTCCTGAACCCAGAGATACCCTGGCATCTTCCCCCTCACTTTTCTAGAAGAGTGCTCCAAAGATACATCCCCCTGCCCCAGCCCATTCACATATGCATACTGTCAAAAATGTGGCTGGGGCTGGGTGCAGTGGCTCATACCGGACACGGTGGCTCGCACCTATAATCCCAGCACTTTGGGAGGCCAAGGTGGATGGATCACCTGAGGTCAGGAGTTCGAGACCAGCCTGGCCAACATGGTGAAACTCTGTCTCTACCAAAAATACAAAAAATTAGCTGGACGTGGTGGCAGGCACCTGTAATCCCAGCTACTCGGGAGGCTGAGGCAGGAGCATCGCTTGAACCTGGGAGGTAGAGGTTGCAATGAGCGGAGATCGTGCCACTGCACTCCAACCTGGGTGACAAGAGTGAAAGTCCATCTCAAACAAAAACAAAAATATGTGGCTGGCTAGTAGCCAAGGAGAAGGGCCACTAGGAGGTTCATGCAGAGGCAGGCTCAGAAGACAGGGATGCTGATGGGAAGGGGAAACCTGATGAGGATATCAAGACTGGCTTCATCCTTGCTCTCCCTTTTCTCCCTGAGGCCAGGTAGGAAACAGCTTCCCCGTATCTCTTTAGGGCGGGGAGCTCAGGGACACTCCTGGACATCTAGAAGCCTCTAACCCAATGGGCAGTCTAGCTCCCTGACACACGGACGCCTGCTGCTGCCCACCCTTTCTCAGTTCCTCCTCCTGGTGAAAGAAGCTAAATCATGAGAGGTGTCCCACGAGGAGGCCTAAGGTTGGCCCTGGAGGGCAAATAGGAGTCAGGGGAAGATTTGTGGTTGTGGCAGTGTGAGTGTGATACTGAAAGGGAGCGCTGCTGCTGGCCGGGGCCCACAAAGGGTGGGAAAGGAACTCAGAGACAGAGTTGTCACATTCTGCAGGTAAGAATACCAGACCCTGGACTAAATTTGAATTTCAGATAAACAACAAATCATGTTTTAATCTATGTCCCATGCAATACTGGGGGTATACTGATACAAAACGTTATTCTTTATTTATCTGAAATTCAAATTTAACTGGATGTTCTGTATTTTATCTGTCAACTCTAATCAGAAAGGGAAGGAGGAGAACATCCTCCATTTTCCCTGTGTTTCCATCTGAAACCAGATAGAACACAGTACCTCAACAGTCCGCCCGTTCTGCAAGTCACCCTCATAGGCTGAAGCCTGTAGCCCAGTCTCTTTGGGGAGATACTGAGTCAGAGTCCCCACTGTGCAGAGCATGGTACTGGGTGTTAGGAATACAGAGGTGTACAACAGCCCCTGACTTAAGGACCCACTCACTAATGGGGGACCAAAACCCAATGGGACAGTAATCACAATTAAAATAACAATAGCAATTATTAATATTTATTGAGAGCTTATTGGGCCACTGTTCCAAGCACTTCGTAGATTATTTTATTTATGTTTTTGTTTGTTTTGTTTTGTTTTTGAGACAGGGTCTCACTCCGTTGCCCAGGCTGGAGTACAGTGGCTTGATCATGGCTCACGGCAGCCTTGACCTCCCTCCATCTCAGGTGATCCTCCCATCTCAGCTTCCTAAGCAGCTGAAATCACAGGATGCACCATCAACTGGGCTAATTTTTACTACCCTATGAAGTAGATTGTGTTATTAACTTCAGTTTTCAAATAAGGAAACTGAACCTTGCAAAGAAGGTCACCAACCATAGTGTTTTTTACCCGAATTGAGATGTGTTTTGTTTATTTTTATTTCTAAGAGAAATTTCACTGCTAGTAGGTTTTTTAAAAAAATTTTTTTAGAGATGCATTTTTAAGTGAAAGGGAGCACAATCCATAACTACACAGAGCAGCAGGTGTCCTCTGGAGCTGCCCCAGCATACTGGGATTATGGCATTCTACTCATAGGAGGCATGCGTGGTAGAAAGTGGCAGTGGGAGGCTTCGAACCCAGGCAGAATGGCTCCAGAACTCATGCCCTTAACCAGGGACAGTAAGAAAGGAGGCTGATCCACAGGCACTTCCTCTCATTGGACGCCAAGCTTCTGGGGATGGGGCCTCCTGTTTTGCTTCCCACTGTGTCCTTGGAATCTGGCACCCAGCACCCAGCACCCAGTAACCAAGCATAGAGTGGGTGCTAAAAAGCACTTGATGAGCAAATGAAGCTGCGAAGGCTTTATGGAGATGGTAGGATATGAACAGAGCTTGAATAATGGAGAGGACCTAGGCAGGGACCCCTTTCTCTTCCTGGCTCTGTCCCTCTTCCCAGGTTCTTGAGGCAGGATCAGTGAGAAGCCCATTCAGTGAGCTCTGCATGGGACTGCAAACCAAATCACTGGGACATAAAAAGGTGACACCTATTCTCGAAACTAAGTCATGAAGGGCTCTGTTAGCCCTGACCCGACTCTTTCACATGGTGCTTACTCAGGTACTCACTGCCTGCCCTCTCTAGTCCACATCCTATATAGATTTAGAATCTGTCACATTGCCTGCGTCCTGACCAATTAACTGCCCTGTACTGGGTCCCGTAGCACCAGCAGTACTCTGTCTTCCCGGTAAGCTGACCCCCAGGGAAGTCTCCCCGACTTCCATCTCCTTAACCAGCTCAGGACTGCTTTCCTCTGTTCCCACTAGAGGCCCTAGCCGGAGGCCACCCACTCCCAGCGGCTCTGACTGCACCCCCAGAGCCTGCTACTTCCATCCCTTCAGTGAATTTAAGCCTACAACAATCCACCGCAAGCCTACACCCTCTTTAAACAGGAATCATGAGATCTTTAAAACAATAAACAAACCCCTTCTTGCTGAGGATCAGCTACTCACCATTTAAGAAGAGAAAGCAAATTTATAGAAGGGGAGAGACAGCCTCTGACAGCTGGCTCTCCTCTCTCTTTAGAAATATATCATTAAACCCAGTGACTCCAGCCTGACAGCTGTAGGATGAACAAGGAAGGGCTCTGTGTGACATTTTTGTTCTGCTGACAATTTGACTGCATGTAATGAACTAACTAGACTGTAAACTGAGGTGATGGGTAGTGTCTTATAAGTGTAAGTTACTTCTTTGAATCCCAAAGTCTAGTGCAGTTTTACTTATGGGAATACAATAAACATAATTAATTTGAGCTGACTGCTAAGGGTGTGTCTAAGCTTAAATAGCCTAAATTACTTCTGACACAAAAGTGCTAGTTAGTCTGTGGCAGAAAGCAGCCCAAGTACTTAAGCCCTAATCCTGAAAATCAGAGCAAAAGGAAATGTCAATCACTTTACAAATCATTCTGGTTCCCTTGTCTCAGTTTCTTTGCAACTCTAGGGCTTTGTTGCTGTCAAGCTGGGTGACCTTGGATAGGTCCCTAAACTTCCTGGGTTCTTAATTTCCTAGTGCTGAATCAGGCAGGTTCAATAAGGTGATCTTACGTTCTCTTCCAACTCTGACATTCCAGGATTCTCGCTGACCAAAAAGTGGAGAGCAGAGATAGGGTATGGAGTGGATGCTTGGGGAAGGAGAAAATAAACATAGATCTGGGAAGAGACAAAAAGCACTGGAGACTACAGTATACTTTGTCATCCCTTCAAAGGCTCACTCTGCCCTCACCAAGATGGTGTCATTTATCACATCCTACAGGGTGTCCAGCTAATGCCCATGCACCTGGGCCCAGCCTTTTCTTCCACTCATTCCTCCACGTATGTGCTCTGCTTTGTTCCTGGCACTGCTTAAGGCACAGGGAAATTACTGGACTGTAAACTGAGGCCAAAGGTAGTGTCTTATAGGTTGAGTAAGACAGACAAAGCTCTGCATACCGTTTACAGAGCCATCCTAGGAAGGACTTCTCTGGGCTGCGTTCTGAAGAACGCAGGAGAGAAGCATTTCCTGAGGACAATTTCTATCCTGGATAGAGAATGCAAAGGCAGAAGGTGTGTTCTGAAAAGAATTGTGGGGAATTTATGTGACTAGAGAGGGTAGCATTGGGGGAGGAGTCACGAAGAACTTAGCATTCCTTGCTATAGACAAATAAACAATAAGATCTGTGTTTTCAAAAGCTCATTGGAGCAGGTGGCAGGCAGCTGGATTGAAGAGACTCCTGGAGTCCTGATAACACTGGGCTCTCCCTCCTCCCTGGCTTCTTCAACTGCCCCATGAGCCTCTCCCAAATTTAACAAACTATTTAAAGAGGATCTCTCTCAGAGTTTCTCCAAGTGTAGTCCTGAGAATTTGCCGGGGAATCTCCTGGATTGTGCACTCTTCTTAAGCTCCTGGAAGGCCCTTTTGCCCACAGATGTATGAGAACGTCCAGGAGAATGGTTTCTGGGCAGGCTTCCCTGCTTCCATCTCCACTATTGAGAATGGTCATCTATTCAAGCCCTGAGTCTTGTGGTAAATTTTCTGTTCACAGATGTGTAATCATAAAGCATGAACACCGAAAAGATTTCAGTGCTAATAGAAGGGGATGAGATTTGGTGGGTTTTCTTTCTTTTGCTCATCTTTATTTTTAACTTGCACTACTTGTAGAATAAGAAAAATGTTAACTAAAATAAATATAGTGAGCACTCAGTATTTGAAGCACTGAACAAGCTCATGGAAGAAATGAGTTGCCCGAAAAGGGTTACATACTGCAGGGAAGTGCTGTTGTTTTCAGCAGGAAAGAGAGGCCGGGTAACAACAGGAAGCGCTGGGAGGCCTCAGTACCAAGGCTTCCAAGCAAAGCGGTTCTGGAAACAATGGCTGCCTGTGGCTCGGGAATATTGGGCAGGAAATGAAAGGATGCTGGGGTGGGGGCTGGAGCACAGCGAGGAACTGATAAGCGTTACCTCGCTGTTCTTCACATAGTCGTAGCTGGCCCAAGATGGAAGTCATTTTTAATAAATGCTCCCCATCTCCCATCAGTAAAATTGATTTAGAAAAATACAAAAATGAGAAGCACCCATAGTGCCATAGGTCTGGAAACCGTTAGGAAGCTCTACAGCCCGGGAAGCCAGAGGGATTTCTCACTTTTAGGGCATGGTAACATCAGTGCGGAGAGGACCTTCAGATGAACTAGGCGTCATTTAGAGCTAAGTCCCTGGAGGACTCCAGCCTCCATAAAAATAAAAATAGCCCTGGGGTTAACGGGAGTCCAGCCATACCAAAGGAGATGTGTATAAACCTCCTGAGATTGAAGTTTGTATTTTATTTAACAGAAATTTCCCTTCATAGGGGTGGGGCGAACTGAGGAATCATTAACAGTACAAATGAGAAACAAAAACAAACAAACAAAAAATTACCCTAATGTTTTGTCCTGAAAGACCTAGATGTAAACCAGAGTTGGTAGGAGTCAGGACCTGAACACTGGCAGATAGAAATCGAATCTGCCTTCTTAATTTCTAGCCCAGCCTCTCCTCCCAGAGTCATCCAAGAAGCTGACAGATCCTGGAAGGAGGTTAGACCTGGAAGACACATGAAGATCCAGAAATCATCTGGATCCAGAACTTGCTTCTAGAACAGGCGAAAGTCTGAGGCTGGGAGTGGCTGATTTGCTGGAGGACATACGACTGGTTCGTGTGGCTGTTAACCAATGGGTACCCCAGCACCTGCTGCCTGGAAGATACCTAGGGGAATTCAAAGAAGAGGAGAGTTACTCTCCTCAAAGGTCAAGAATCTCATACCTGTAGATTAGGACGAGAACTCATGTTTCTTAACTCGTTGTCTAAGTCCTTCTCTCTCATCAAGCTGCGCTTAGTTGTGAAGTCTGTCTCTACCTTCTGCTACTTTCTGGCCTTCCCCATTCTTGGTCTGTGACTTGGTTTCCCTAGTGTGGAGGTTATGCTTATAAAATGTACTGGAACGTGCATGAATTTTGGATTCAAACAGACTTGTAACTGCATCCCAGTTTGCCACTAGCTGTTTGAGTTTGGACAAGTCGTCTAACCATACAGAATCTTAGCTTCCCATCTGAAAATAGGAGTAGTATGCCTACATCTCAGAGTTTTAAGAATTAAATGAAATAATGATGGTTGATTCATCCCTATAACCATCCAGGAGGTATGCAAGAAAAAAAAAAAAAAAGAGGTGGCCTGGACACACACAGATAGAAAAAAATTTACCTTGTCCTTATTCTTAAGATGACCAGTGTTAGTGAAGGATGCAGTTCAAAAAACTAGTTTGCTTCTCTCTCTCTTTTTTTTTTTTTTTTTTTTTTTGAGACGGAGTTTCACTTTTGTTACCCAGGCTGGAGTGCAATGGCGCGATCTCGGCTCACTGTAACCTCCACTGTAACCTCCGCCTCCTGGGTTTAGGCAATTCTCCTGCCTCAGCCTCCGGAGTAGCTGGGATTACAGGCACGCGCCACTATGCCCAGCTAATTTTTTTTTTGTATTTTTAGTAGAGGTGGGGTTTCACCATGTTGACCAGGATGGTCTCGATCTCTTGACCTCGTGATCCACCTGCCTTGGCCTCCCAAAGTGCTGGGATTACAGGCTTGAGCCACCGCGCCCAGCCTGCTTCTCTCTCATTAATCTACTCAGTTCACGACTTTCTCCCTTGGAGCTCACTCTTAGCCATATGTGGCCTTCTCTGTATCCATTACCACTTAAGAGTCTCTACCAGTGGCTCCCCACAAGTGGCAAGAAAGCTGCTCATCTAGTAAATAAAATGTTGATCAGGTGATTCCACTGATGTGCGCTTTATGCAGTTACATTGAGGATTTAAATGATTTTAAATGAGTTGTTGTTACTGGCAATGTGCTAGGGGTTGACTGAGATCTTTCTGTCCTCCATTAGCAGCCCCATGGAATAAGTGATGTCTGCCCCTACAAATATCCTAATAAAAAGCTTTCTTTACAGACAGACAGTAGAAAGGATGAACCACATAAGTCTTTATATACAAAGTATTTGTGTACAAAGCCCAGCAGCCTCATCAATGGTACAGAACCCTTCTGTATACAGTTTCTGTGTACAAGATGAACAGGGCCAGCTCTAAGATCAAGGTCACATGGGGATGCCTTGCAGGTTTGTTTTCTATGTTCATAGCATTTGAACCTTTTTCTCTACTCAGCACCACCCTTCCTCACAGCCACACCACCCCCACCCCAAACACACACACCCAGAGGCACCCCGTGGGAGTCCCTCCTAGGCTCTCCCCACTGGCTCATTCGCCACTGATGACATGTGGGCCCAGACACTTTCACCACCCTCAACCTGCCTTTCATGTTGAGTCAGATAGGCTCCTACATTTCCTAAAGAAATTTCAGGCAACAGCTAGAAAAGAATGAGTCCTCTCGCTTCCCCTTTCATTGACAAACCATGAGAGATCGTCTCTTGTGACCCTAAAGGGACTCCTTATTTTTTTCTTTTTCTGGCAAGTCTTTTCTTCTATATTACCTTCCATCTTGTTCTCTCTCTCTCTCTCTCTCTCTCTCTCTCTCTCTCTCTCTCTCTCTCTCTCTCACACACACACACACACACACACACACACACACACGCCTATTTCCTTGAAGGGAAGAACTTCAGGGTTGGCCCTGATGAGGAAGCTGAAGGTCTAGTCCCAAAGCTGTCTGTATTGGACATTATTCTCCAGGCAATAGGGAGCTATTGAATGTTTGGGTGTAGGGGAGCTTTACCATCAAGGTAGTGTCTTAGAAAGATTTATCTGGAAGTAGAGATAGAATACAATCTTCCCAGGCAGTCAGTAAAAATGCCCCCAAGTTCCCTGATGCTTCTCTTCCACCGGACTGGTCTAGTCAGCATTCCTGGAATTCACCACATTATTCAGTGCCTTTCACCTTGTTTATACTATTCGCTGTTTCCTGCCCCAAAAGAAATACTATATGCTAGGCACTTAAATGAGCATTCTGCATGTATTGTAATGTATGTTGCGTCCATCATATTACATCATATGCTAGCACCTCGCGTCATATCATATCATCTCAGATCATCCCTCTGCACCAGTGTCAGAGTTCTTACTGCAGCACCTTAACTTGTCTTTCTTTCTTTTTTTTTTTTTGAAAGAAAGAAAGAAAAAGAATAAAGAAGAGGAGGAAAAAGGAAGAGAAAGAGAGAGAGAGAATGGGAGTATTGCTTTCTTGCCCAGGCTAGAATGCAGTTTGGTAATGGGTATTGAAAACCTCTTTTATACCAATAATTATACTTGATGTAAACAGGAAGGAATAAGGGAAGAAAATAACAAACGAGCAGCCAACCAATATTTCATTTAAACCTATGAAATGCTATGCAATTACTGAGAAGTGATTTACTTCCAATTATGTAGTCACTTATGGAATAGGTGTGAGGTGGTAATGTATGTTTTATGTATTTGAAGTGGAGAGTTCTATAAATGTTTATTAAGTTTACTTGTTCCGGGTCTGAGTTCAAGTCCTGGATGTCCTTGTTAATTTTCTGTCCCGTTGATCTATAAAATCGTTAGCTCTTCTTGTTACATTGATCCTTTTGCCATTATGTAATGTCCTTCTTTGCCTCTTTTGCTCTTTGTTACTTTAAAGTCTACTTTATCAGAGGCAAGAATTGCATCTCCTGCTTTTTATTTGTTTATTTTTACTCTCTGATTGGTTGATAAATCTTCCTCCTTCTCTTTGTTTTGAGTCTTTGTGTATCGTCGCATGTGAGATGGGTCTGGATGCAGCATAGCAATGGGTTTTGGCTTTTTATCCAATTAGAATATATATAACTTTAATACTAGCATTTGATGCTAGCTGGCTGTTTTGCCCATTAGTTAGTGTAAATTTTTCATTGTGTTAATGTTCTTTTCTTTTTGATATATTTTTGGAAAGGCTGATATTGGTTGTTCCTTTATATGTATAGTGCTTCTTTCAGAAGCTCTTGTAAAGCAGGCCTGGTGGTGGTGAACTCTCTAAGTACTTGTTTGTTCACAAAGGATTTAATTTTTCCTTCGATTATAAAGCTTAGTTTGGCTGGATAGGAAATTCTGGGTTGAAAGTTCTTTTCTTTAAGGATGTTAAATATTGGTCCCCACTCTTTTCTGGCTTGTAGGGTTTCTGCTGAGAGATCTGCTGTAAGTCTGATAGGTTTCCCTTTATGGATAACCTGACCTTTCTCTCTGGCTGCTCTTAGTATTTTCTCCTTCATTTCAACCCTAATAAATCTGGCAATTATGTGCCTTGGGGTTGGTCTTCTTGAAGAATATCTTTGTGGTGTTCTCTGTATTACCTGGAGTTGAATATTACCCAGCCTTGCCAGGTTGGGAAAATTTTCCTGAATGATATCCTGAAGAGTATTTTCCAACTTGGATTCATTCTCTTCATCACATTCAGGTACACCTATCAAACGTAAATTAGGTCTTTTCACATAGTCCCATATTTCCTGAAGACTTTGCTCATTCCTTTTCATCCTTTTTTCTCCAATCTTGTCTTCTCGTTTCATTTCACTGAGCTGGTTCTCGACTTCTGATGTCCTTTCTTCTACTTGATCAATTCAACTGTTTAAACTTGTGCGTGCTTCGCGAAGTTCTCGTGTTGTGTTTTTCAGCTCCATCAATTCACTTATATTCCTCTCCAAATGGTCCATTCTCGTTAACATTTCATCAAACCTTTTTTCAAGGTTCTTAGTTTCTTTGCATTGGGTTAGAACAAATTCTTTTAATTCACAGAAGTTTCTTATCACCCACGTTTTGAAGACTGCTTCTGTTATTGGAACACACTCGTAATCTATTAAGCCTTGTTCCGTTACTGATGAGGAATTGCGATCCCCTGTAGAGGGAGAGGCATTCTGATTTTGAGTATTCTCTGCCTTTTTACGCTGATTTCTTCCCTTCATTATATATTTATCCGTCTGTTGTCTTTGTAATTACCAACTTTCTAACTAGGTCTCTGAGCAGGTGTCCAACTTGTTGATTCCCAGCGCCGAAATCTGAGCAATCCACTGCGCCGGCCAAAATAGCAGTGTTAAGATTGATGGTGCTTTTCTGCCCGGGAATCTCCGGACTCTGCACCAAAAACTGGCACGCTGAGGTGCCAGGAAAACCACCGCGCCGGCCACAAGAGTCGCCCTGGTGACACATGGGGCTCCTCTGCTGGGAATCTCCTGGTCCGTGAGCAACTAATATTCGTCTGAAAGTGTGGTGTCCTTTCGTTCTCTACGCTTTCACTGGGAGCTAGGAGCCCAAGCTGCTAGTGATCAGCCGTCTTGGATCTCTCTCGACTTGTCTTTCTTTATCCACTTGGCTCACAATGCTGTGAGCCCCTGGGTGTGAGGGTCCTGTCTCAGCACTCCCTGATATCATCCTTCTCACAGTTGGCACTTTATAAATGCACACAACTTCCTGTTCCTGTTCACCATCTAAAAGCTCTGCCTGACTTCCCCACCAGGTGTAATCTGTTTAAAAGAACTTCCGTTACATTTTTTTGTGCCTGTCTAGGGCCCTTAACATATTTTGCTTGGTATTTTCATACTGGCCGAGTAACTTAATACCACTGAGCTTCAGTTTCTTCATTTACAAAACAGAGATAAATACCTCCCTCATAAGGTGACTGTGAGGATTGCACAGGGTACAAATAATGGATGAGAAGTGTATAGCTCAGGGACCAGCACATACTAGGTTCACAGTAATTACCCATTCCTTTCTTGGCTTCTTGAGGGCAAAAATCTTATTACCTTTTGTTCCTCTAGATGGGCCCTCAGTGCATCTGCTTTGGTAGGAGAATCGCTGTCATTGGGAAAGAGATAGCATTAGCAGCGGAGACCTAAGGGCCTGGCAGGGATGAGAGTCACAGAGTGGACCAGAGGAGGACCCGGACACCTCTGCAGGAAAGTGCTGGCTTGGCTCAGCATCTGAGAGCCTGAAAATGAGGAAGGTAGGGACCCCCAGTCAGGGGACTGGGCTCCAGGCTGCCTCGCTTAGCAGGATAGCAGAGCTAGTCCTCAGCCATGCCAGACCAGCAGGTTGGGCAAATACTTCCACTTCACAAGTGGTAATAACCTCGACAGGGTCACTGGAAAGGACTTTAGCAAACATTTTAGAACTTGGCTCACTGATTTCAGAAGCCCCTCCGGCTTCCTAAATGAAACTTGTTTTTCAAAATCCCATTTCTTTCTTAAAAAAAAAAATATATATTTTTGGGCCAGGCGCAGTGACTCATGCCTATAATCCCAGCACTTTGGGAGGCCGAAGTGGGCGGATCACTAGGTCAGGTGTTTGAGACCAGCCTGAGCAACATTGTGAAACACTTTCTCTACTAAAAATATAAAACTTAGCGGGGTGTGGTGGTGCATGCTTCTAATCCCAGCAACTCTGGAGGCTGAGGCAGGAGAATTGCTTGAACCCAGGAGGCAGAGGTTGCAGTGAGCCAAGATTGCACCACTGCACTCCAGCCTGTGCAACAGAGTGAGACTCCATCTCAAAAACAACAACAATAACAACAACAAACTTTTACTATATCCCCTCCACAGAAAATTTAGAAAAGCAAAATTAAAAATAGAGAAAAGCAAAAATCATTTATTTTCTACCACTTAGCAAAAACTATTAACATCTCAATGTGTGCCTTTTTTTTTTTGAGATGGAGTTTTGCTCTTGTCGCTCAGGCTAGGGTGCAATGGCACAATCTCAACTCACTGCAACCTCTGCCTCGCAGGATCAAGCGATTGTCTTGCCTCAGCCTCTTGAGTAGCTGGGATTACAGGCACCTGCCACCATGCCCAGCTAATTTTTATTTTTTTATTTTTTTATTTAGTAGAAACAGAGTTTTACCATGTTGATCAGGCTAGTCTCGAACTCCTGACCTCAGGTGATCCACCTGCCAGTGTGTGTCATTTTTTATCACTTAATATATTGGGGAAGAGGTGGTTTAAAAGAGACATTCTATACTCTGTATTTATATATCATTTTAATTTATCAACTTTTTTTGCTATTTTTTTCAAAAAAAAAAACCATGAAAATAGATAAACTGGACAAGGAAAATGTGGCACATATACACCATGGAATACTATGCAGCCATAAAAAACGATGAGTTCATGTCCTTTGTAGGGATATGGATGAATCTGGAAACCATCATTCTTAGCAAACTGACACAAGAACAGAAAATCAAACACCACATGTTCTCACTTATAGGCGAGTGTTGAACAATGAGAACACGTGGACACAGGGTGGGGAGCATCATACACTGAGGTCTGGTAGGGGGGCTGGGGAGGGACAGCAGGGGGTAGGGAGTTGGGGAGGGATAACATGGGGAGAAATGCCAGATATAGGTGATGAGGATGAAGGCAGCAAACCACATTGCCATGTACGTACCTATGCGGCAATCCAGCATGTTCTTCACATGTACCCCAGAACCTAAAATGCAATTTAAAAAAAAACAAATATATATGTATATATATATGTATATGTATATAAAGCTGTTATATGTAGAGAAAAAAAAAAAGAAACAAGCAACACCTCACACCCAGTGCTAGATACAGAGAAGGCTAAAAGTAAATATTTGCAGGATCAGATATATTCTGACAATTTTTTCAGAAAAGGTAATATATTCCTATTGTTCAAAATTCAAAGTAGAAAAGAATGCAGTGAGAAGTCTCTCTTACTCAGAGGCCTAGCTCCAGCTTCCAGTTTCTTTTCCTGTAGACAACTAAAGTTACTGCTTTCTTATGTACCCTTCCATAGATATTTAATGCATATATAAACAGATGTGTATATTTAGTCTTTCATTCTCTCTTTTAAAAAAAAAAGTGTGTGGTGGGGGAAGGGCTGGCATGGTGGCTCATGCCTGTAATCCCAGCACTTTGGGAGGCCATGGTGGGTGGATCACCTAAGGTCAGGAGTTTGAGACCAGCCTGGCCAACATGGTAAAACCCCGTCTCTACTAAAAAATACAAAGATTAGCCAGGTGTGGTGGCATGTACCTGTAATCCCGGCCACTCAGGAGGCTAAGGCAGGAGAATCACTTGAACCTGAGAGGCAGAGGTTGCAGTGAGCCGAGATTATGCCACTGCACTCCAGCCTGGGTGACAGAGCGAGACTCTGTCTCAAAAAAAAAAAAGAAAAAAAAAACCAGATGCTAGCATACCATTATTCTGGTCTGCTAACTATATATCTTGTTCTTTTTGCCTAGCAATATATCTTAGAGACCACTCTATGTCTGTACATAAAAGTTTTCTAATTCTTTTTAATGACCACATAGTATTCCACTGTGTGAATCTTCCATTATATGTTAGCAACCTGCTATTGATGACAATCTTGTGGAATTACAAGAACTGCTGCAATTAATAGTCTTGTACGTATCTTATATATCACATGTACAAGAATATCTGTGGAACAAATTTCTAGAAGAAGAACGACTGGGTCAAAGGGTATGTGTACTTATATTCTAACAGATATTGTCAAATTGCCCTCCAGAGGTTGTATCAATCTTCCCTGCCAGTCCCCACTCATGAGAGTGCCTGTTTTCCCATAGCCTTGCCAACACTGTGTGTTAACAAACTTAGGTAGCTTTGCCCATCTGAGAAGTGAAAAATGATATATCAGTGCAGTTTTAATTTGCAGTGGAATTGAATTTAGATAATTCTAGAAAGTGCCACAAGGGGAGGAGGCACAGGAGAGATTAGAACACGGAGGAAGGAGAACCTAGTTCTGCCTGAGGAAGGCTTTGTAGAGAAGTTGGGGCTTGAGCAGAATCCCAAAAGATAAGCAGGAAGAGCTTCTCAGTGGAGAAGAGGCAATGGGCTCAGGCGAGGGAACATCCGGTGCAAAGCTGGAAGGTGTGAAGGTGCGGAGCATATTCAGGAAGTGGCAGGCTGTCCAGCAGCATTCCTGTGTGGGGCTGAGAGGGAGAGAGAACTCGGCACTCACTGATGAGGCTGGCAGTGGGGAGTGTGGCCAGATTGTGAGAAACCTCCTAGGCCTCCCTCTACAGCTTGGACTCTATTCTGTCAGTGATAGGGAACACGGGGAAGTGTTTACACAGGACAGTGACACAATCAAATCTCGGTTTTTAAAAGATAAAATATATTCCCTGTCTGTACGAACTAAAGAGAAAGCAGAACTAAAGCCCATCCTCCCTGAAACGAATTTGAAAGTGAAATAATAATAAAACAATTGCTTTGAATCCTGTAGGAAAAATGAGAGGTACAGTATAAACCTCTCTTTTTTTTTTTTCTGACTCTTTTTTCCCTCTTTTCCTCCTGGAAGAAGGTTATACTCGAGTTCTTTGTAGAGTTAAATGTATACAGTTTCTAATTAGCGGTTCCCAAAGTGTGGTTTCAGAACTATTCTGAGCCAGATAATGGTCCAGTTTCTCAAAGGATAATGCTCCTTTGGATTTATATGATCTCATCTATAACAATAAGAAACAGTTGCATTACTTATAACATCACTCTTTATGCATGTCAATAATGACAAACTGTTATTCCAGTAACCAACAATGAAAGATGTAGACACTATAAATCAGAAATAAAAAGCTTTTCTCCTGATACAAAAAGCTCAAGCAACAAAAGAAAAAATACATAAATTGGACTTCACTGAGATGACCCAGGAACAATAGTTTAAATAATTCTGAGACTTTGAGACTGAACAGTAGTCTCTGCAACCCTACCCTTGAGGGCTACTTTTAGACCCTTGCTATCCTGAGTGTGAGCTGCAGATTGGCAGTACCTGCATGACCTGCAATTTGTTAGAAAGGCAAATTCTCAACACTCCTACCACCTACCTCCCTACTGAATAGCAATATGCATATTAGTGAAATCCCCAGGTAATTTTAGGGACATTAAGGTATATGAGAAGCCCTGGTCTAGACTAGTAGTTCTTAAGCTTTCCTTTTTTTTTTTTGAGACTGAGTCAGAATCTAGCTTTGTCGCACAGGCTGAAGTGCAGCGGCGCAATCCTGGCTCACTGCAACCTCTGCCTTTCAGGTTCAAGTGATTCGCCTGCCTCAGTCTCCCAACTAGCTGGGATTATAGGCACCTGCCACCACACATGGCTAATTTTTGTATTTTTAGTAGAGATGGGGTTTCACTATGTTGGTCAGGCTGGTCTCGAACTCCTGACTTCAAGTGATCCACCCACCTCAGTCTCCCAAAGTGCTGGGATTACAGGCATGAGCCCCTGCCCCTGGTGGTTCTTCAACTTTTGAGTACATCAGAATCATCTAGAGGATGCTGGGCTACAGGACCTGATCCAGGGACCACAGTCTGAGAACCGCAGCTCTAATGTCTAGAGCTGAATGATTACACAGAGGTTGAGTCCTTTCCCATTACCGAGTAACAATGATGGAGAATTCCTGTATCTTCCAACTCAGCCCAAGATGAGAAATCCAGGAAAGCTAACATTCCACAGTGATTGGGATTATGACCTCTTTTCTTGGATTGTTTTAATATTGCCTCCCACTTAAACAGAGCCATGGACGAGAGGTTCTAAGGCCTCTGTACCAAAGCCAGAATAAACTTATGACAAAGGCTCTGTCTCAGAATATGTTTTACGCACCTTTAAGACAAATGGAGCCTGAAGTGCTGCAGCTGAGAGCTACGGTACTGGAAGGCCCCCATCTGAAAACGGACTGGAACAGGTTGGTTACCCAGCACTGTCCCTTTTGCGGAGTGTTCTTTATCAAGGTCCTTAGAGTCCAAGGCTTTTGTGCTTGAATCCTCCTGTGAGTGTTCCGAGTTCTTAAATCCACTTGTGCCCTGCACAGCACAATAGCCATACACTGTGGTACAGACTCGAAATGCAGAACACCCTGAGGGCCAGGCATCGCTCCCAGATTGCTAACTCAGAAGCCATACACTGTTGGATCCTACTGCCTTTGTGCTGTAAAGATACACCCACATGCAAAGAAAAGACATCCCATGGAAGCAAAATTACTCTCAAATAAAAAAATTTGCCAAAGAAAGACACAACAGCCGTTCTAAGAAGTAGCGATGAGGCTGGGCGTGGTGGCTCACACCTGTAATCCCAGCACTTTAGGAGACCAAGGCAAGTGGATCACCTGAGATCGAGAGTTCGAGACCAGCCTGGCCAACATGATGAAACACTGTCTCTACTAAAAATACAAAAATTAGCCAGGCGTGGTGGCAGGCACCTGTAATCCCAGGTACTTGGGAGGCTAAGGCAGGAGAATCCATTGAACGTGGGAGGCTAAAGTTGCAGTGAGCAGAGATCACACCATTGCACTCCAGCCTGGGCAACTCTGTCTGAAAAAAAAAAAGAAAAGAAAGAAGAAGGAAGTAGAGATGAGTTTTGACCTGTATGAGGTTGGTCATCTACCCCAACTGCCCATTGAATAGGAGGAGGCAAGCTCTGTTTTCACCAAGAAAATCAAATTATATGTTTGTATTATAGATAAGTTACAAGTAGAAATAATATTGGTCATTGTGGAATGCTTCTTATATGCCAGCGTCTGTGCTAAGTATTTGTAAATATTATCTCAGTCCCAGCTACAAGATTAATATCAGTATTATCCTCATTTTACGCACACGGAAACTGAGAAACAGAATCCTTGTATATTTTGCCCAAGATTGTTTGGTATCCAAATCTGCACCCTCAACCATAGACTGTATGGTGTCAGGTTACCGAACAGTTAGGTTTCGTGGAAAAGAGCCAACCATCATTGTTCCCAAAAGGGATTTTGAGAGAGAGACGGAGAGGGACTTCAGGTATCACTAGAACTATTTCTATTTATCTATTTGCATGAGCATGGGAAACAAAATCTCACCAAGCGCCCTATTTTATAAAACAGATCAAATCATAGCTCTCTGGTTGAAGACAGGCAGAGGCTCTGGACCCCTGCACACTCCCACAGCACCGCCCATCACACCCTTCTCCCACGCTGTGCTCACTCCTAGGAAGTGGTTCCACCTCTGTGGTCTCTGGCCTCAATATTTCCAATTCCAAGTCCATTCCCTGAGGGGCAAACCATGGATGTGTGTTGGAGAGGAATGCTCTGGGAATGCATAGCCTTTGAGATGCAGCAGAATACTTTAAGTTCACGATACTTAAAGTATTCTGCTGCCTCTCAACAGCTATGCATTCCATTACTTGAAGGGCACAAGGGAAAGGAATGCTTAGAGTATGTCATAATAGATAATTCAGGTAGAATGTTGAGTCTGAATGCCTTATGTCTGCCTACCTAAAGATCCAGTCTAGCTTAGAATTGTGTGTAGACAGGAGTATATGTAATAAGCATTAATGAATTCGCACTGGTCTCATCTACAGCATTAATAGATTGAGTATGTGTGGGAAATATGAGCATAACCCAAGCGTTAAGTCATAGAGGTCCCACATCACTGTGGGAGCCTCCAGGAGCCACCAGAGACTTTAGAGCCTTCAGTGGGTTGTTGGGTGGGTTGGGTTGTTCATCACAAATGACCATTCACGGCACTCTCACAGTGGGGGACCTCAAGTGCATCTGTCCAGGGACCAAAGTGGCAAGTGATTTGCTGCTCTCTCTGTACCATCCCGAAGGCCTGTGTCTGCCCCTCTGGGACACTGAGCTGGCTGTTCTCTCAATCAGCCACCAGGAGAGAACAGCACAGCCAGACCTTCTACCAGGGCACTGAGCCTCTGGAGAGGCAGGAACTCAGGAGGTCCTGTCAGTCCCTTTTATGTTGTCCATTAAATCAATGACTGGTTTTGATCCATGCGAGTGGGGAGGGGAGTTCTCACCTTTAAAAAAAACATATATACACACACACACACACTTTATCACTTTGACCTTTAAATCAACTTCAACATTCTGGCAGATTTTCTCCCAGTCTTTTTTCCTTCAAATTTTTTTAAATATAACTGAATTTACAATGTATATTCAATTTATGTCTTCTAAAAAATCTTTTAAAAAAATCTAATTGTATTGTAAGCATTTTCTAGTGCATCAGTTTTTTTTTATAAGTAACAAGTAATCATGAGACTTCAGTAAATTTGCCTCTGCCTTGACTTCATGTTTAGAATAAAGCAGTGGCTCTCTAATTATTGCATGCATCAGAGTCACCTAGAGGGTTTGTTAAAAAGCACAGATTGCTGGGCCCCACCCCAAAATTTCTGAGTTAATAGGTCTGGCTGAAGATTTGAATTTCTAACTTTCCCGGAGATGCTGGTGCTGCTGGTCAGAAGACCATACTTGGAGAACCAATGAAATGCAGAGACCAAGTTGTGGAATGTCCAAGCTCACCGAATATTTTCTAAATTATTTAAAAAAACAATTCTTGGCAGGGTGTGGTGGTTCATGCCTGTAATCCCAGCACTTGGGAGGCCAAGGCGGGTGGATCACCTAAGGTCAGGAGTTGGAGATGAGCCTGGCCAACATGGCAAAACCCAGTCTCTACTAAAAATACAAAAATTTGCTGGGCGTGGTGGCAGGTGCCTATAATCCCAACTACTTGGGAGGATGAGGTGGAAGAATTCCTTGAACCCAGGAAGCGGAGTTTGCAGTGAGCCGGGATCACACCACTGCATTCCAGCCTGGGCAACAGAGTGAGAGTCTGTCTCAAAAAAACAAAAACAAAACAGAACAAAACAAAAAAAAAAAAATTCTTTAGCAAAGCCCTATGATTTTTTTTTTAATATGAAAGGAACATCACCTACCACTTACAAGTAAGCATTGCCACTTGTAAGTCATATGAGTTCCATACTTATATCTCTTTGAAGTTTCCTGGACTTTTAAAATGATATCTTTAAAGGACAGGTAGACTTACATCTAATACTTAATTTTTTTTCTTTTCCTTTACATAGTACCATATGTTTTGAAGAGCTGTGCAGAATTTATAGAGACTCACGGCATCGTGGATGGAATCTATCGGCTTTCAGGAGTCACCTCAAACATACAACGACTAAGGTAATCTAAAAGAATAGCCCCAGAAGAATTCTCCCGTGATTCTTCCTGTGTCCATGCCTCTGTCCACCAGTGTCCAGAGTGTTAAAAACCCAAAGGAACTGAGGGAAGTGTAGCAGCACCAAAGATCAGATGCAGTGGTTTTCAGATGCCTGACTGTTGTTAATCTAATCAGGAAACTCTCCAGCCTGATGTAATTCTTTCCAACAAAAGCTCCTAGGGCTTTCAATCCGTTTCTTTGCCTTGCACCAGATATATTCTTCTTAGGTGAATTTGATTTAACTCAAATGATTTAAATTACAAGTTAAGGAAAGCATGATTTATTATCATTCCCTTGCCTGCCCAAATCTTGGTTAGATTAGGTTCCTGTTGCTTAGTGTTCAGAACCCTGAGATCCATGTCAGTTTTTCTGCTGGCACACCCTCAACATTTGAGGTTTTGTCTGGTTGAGAAATCAGAAGCCTGTATGATTGTGCATGTCTCTAATTGACGCTGGGATTTTAAAAATTACTAATGGGTGAACTATTTCCAATTCTATGGATTTATCCTAACATTTGGAAAAAATTTCTATCACATTCAATAAAGAGAGCAAAACTTTTTATACAAAACACAGTTATGTATGTGTTTTATATACATACAGAAAGTATAGAAAAGATAGAGTGTATATATATATTTATATAATTTTATATGATTTAAACAATAGATTTACATATTTTGCATATTGTTCCTTAACACCAAAAGGAACATAATTTAATGTTATTTTAATAATAACATTTTATTATTACCTATATTTATTGTATGTTCTTTAGTTATAAATGTAGACTTTTAAAACTAATAAAAACATTATTACAAGGTTAATATGTAAAATTTAATAAGTTGTGCAGGTAATTCAGTTTGCATATTTTTTCTCCTGCTTGGTTTCTACCCCTTTCCCCCAGATTTGGATTATAATTAAATTATACCAAAGAACTAGAACATCCTTTTTTTTTCCTACTGAAGTGATAGCTGTTGAAAAAAATTGTTTTTTTGCAACCATAGATTTTTATGAATTTATGTGTTTACATAATTTCACTAATTTACTAGTGCTCCATTTATTAGAGTTTCAATGGCAAATACTTCTTGATGGTTTGAAATATACTACACAGTAGGTAGCATCCTGGAAGGACACTTGGGTGGTAACTAATTATTTTTTATTTCAGTGCTGACCTTATCCTTGACAAGAGAAATCTTTGGCTAAATAAATAAGTAAGCTCTAGATTGCTCTTGTTCTACTCTCTTTAAAGCATTCTGTTTTTAAAAGAGAACTATGCCAAGAGAACATAGTATGGCATAGTTCTCTTATAAAACAGCATGGGCTGGGCGCAGTGGCTCATGCCTGTAATCCCAACACTTTGGGAGGCCAAGGCGGGTGGATCACTTGTGGTCAGGAGTTCGAGACTAGCCTGGCCAACATGGTGAAACCCCGTCTCTACTAAAAACACAAAAAGCAGCTGGGCATGGTGGTGAGCACCTGTAATCCCAGCTACTCAGGAGGCTGAGGCAGAAGAATCACTTGAACCTGGGAGGCAGAGCTTGCAGTGAGCTGAGATTGTGCCACTGCACTCTAACCTGGGCAAAAAGAGCAAAACTCCGTTAAAAAAAAAAATAGCATAGTTCTCTTTTCAAAGCCCCACTCAGTTTCTTTTAGGTTCTGAAAGCATCAGGGATTTCCCTACCCTTCATTAAAGGGGTAAGCCTAGAAAACAGGAGAATGGGCAGTGAGCTGTTTCAGAAACGCTGATTCTGAGAGTCCTGTTGACTTTATCACCAGTTGGTTGACTAAGTGAATACTCTCAAAAAGCTTAACTTCTCTTCTATAGTAAAGCTCATATTGTCATTTTAAAACAGATTTTAACTTGTAAGTATTAATATATATATTATTTGAGGTAGTATATTCACGTAACCTTTTTAGGAAATGTTTTCTAAATGTTTTTCAGGCCTGAAATCGGATGATGTTCCAAGACATCCCACTATAGATTGTTTAAGAAGATAGTTATAAATTCATCTGTCCTGTAGGAGTCACCATCAGGCAGCCTAGAAGGTTCTATTGAGCACCAAAAAGACAGTCGATTAAAGTTCTCAACCTTTGGGTTTGAATCTCCAGCTAAAACAAGTTTGTTGACATGGATATACAGAGATGAGTGACAACAACCTGACCTACCCTAGTTTCGGTCTCTCCTGTAAGAAAGGGAAATTCATTTTGAACAATGTTTTGGAAAAACAAATCTCAATAGGACTTTCTGACAGATTGTTTTGATATTTCCCCAATGTTGATAACCAAGACTGCAGACATTGCGCCATGGGAAATCCATTTATAAATGAGCATTATGTCTTTCTAATCACAGCATATTTTGCAAGGAAGATCCAAACCTGAAATGGAAGTCTTCCTGTGACTTCCTCATGCCTGGAGTAGAAGATCTTTTTAAATTAAGATCGAAAATATAGTCAGAATCAGCAGTTTAGGGTCTTTTTACCCCTAAGCAGCCAAGCAGCTGCTGACATGGAACACACACTCCCTGGGATTGTTATGTCTCCGTCTGTGTTGTTTCAGGCAAGAGTTTGGCTCAGATCAATGTCCAGATCTGACAAGGGAAGTGTACCTCCAGGACATCCACTGTGTGGGCTCGCTCTGCAAGCTCTACTTTAGGGAGCTGCCCAACCCCCTCCTGACTTATGAGCTCTATGAGAAATTCACGGTGAGTGTTTGGATTTCCATTATGGTTACTGGGTGGGATGCATGGATGGGCCAAGAAGAGTTTCAGCACTAAAATAACAATAATAACACTCACCAGATGGTTGACATTATCTTAGCATGGTGAAGGAAGTAGGATAATATGGTAAGGAAAATAGGGTAGTGGAACTGTTTGCTAAATTTTTCTTTCTTGAATTTTCAGAATCATGTTGTTTGTTTTAAGAGCTGGGCTGAATTATCTCCATGTTTATTCAACTGAATGTGCCTTATTGTATAAGGAGGAAACTGAGAACCCCAGAAGTAAAGTGGCTGGCCCAAGGTCACACAGCAGAGGCAGGACAGGAACCTGAAACTCCTCGTGCTACACCCACTGCTAGCTTTTTTATCAGACCATTCCCTCTGTGGTTCTTTTGTGGGTTGAGGAAAGAGGTGGGTGGGTAGAGAGGGAAGAGGGAACAAACAAATGTCAAGAGTGGTCAGAAAGCTGGAAAGAGAAAAGAATGTGAGGAAAACAGCCAAGAGGGAGAGCAGGATGGGTCAGTGAGTTGGGTTGGTGGAGAGGATGGATGGGCATTGGTGAAACACCTAAGCAGCAGCTTAGTCACCAAATAGGTCACCCATAGGAAAGTAGAAAGAATAATAAATGCTTAAAGAATGTCTGTAGAGATAGCATGAAAACAGGACTTGAACATTTGGCTGCATGGGAGAAGGTATAGAGCAGGCAGAGGGCTGGGTTTAACCAAGTTTGGGGTTCAACTGGCAAAGAGGGATGAGGGAGAGGATAGTGTATGCTGGGGGCATTGAAATAATTGAACATGGAATTTAGCGTAGATGGGAAAGGAAGTAAGGGCACAAGGTAGATAAGCAGCAATGTGAAAGTAGATCATCCCAGTGAAGTCAGTGGAGTGTTGAAGTATGGTAGTCAGAGAGGGATGGTTGAAAGTGAAATTAGGCAAGGTTACAATTTTGGGTAAAGACCAGATCTAGTCACTAATAGTGGGAGGGAACATTTCTCATGGCTCCTGTAATAAATTTATTTTGAGTATATGAAAGATTCTTCAATTTGAAATGATACAGGAATAAATGAATGCTATTTCTTAACAATGGACTTGAGCTATAAAATTTTGTTTAGGAGTTTCCAGTGGTACAGGGAAATACTCAAATGACAATTGAAGAAAAACTAAATGCATGACTGTGTATTAAGAAAGGATTTAAAGGAAGGATGTTCAAAAGACTAAGTTATTCTTTTCAGTGATGGGATTACAGATAGTTTTTCCTGCTTCTTTAACTTTCATAATTTTACCCACTAAAAATATATTAGTTTTTAGCAAAAACAACAACAACAAAACAAAACAAAAAATCTTCTGGTTATATATACTTAAAGAATTAAAAAAAGGAAAAAACAAAATTAAAAATGGGGAGAGGGAAATGAAGACAAAAAAAGAAAAACAAACAAAAACTAGTCCAAAGCACATAAAAAAAAACCTGGGCATAAATGTTGACCACTAGCGAAGCCAACATGTACCAGCTGGTATAGAGTTGTCATTGGTTGAGCCCAGGAGGCAGAGATTGCAGTGAGCTGAGATCTTGCCATTGTACTCCAGCCTGGGCGACAAAGTGAGTTGTCATTGGTTAGGGGACCCCTCTCGGTCAGATCTAAGGCAGAAGGTAAAGTAGCCTCCAATCTACGTGGCTAAGTTGTAAATAATTTCCGCCCCTACCCATGGGACCACAGAAGAGTCTTTCCTAGGAACCAAGAGGAAAGGTGTGAGCTTCACGTGGGTCTGTCAGATTATAATCACTTTCACCATACGTAAGCATTTTGTCACTTTAAGAGTAAGCCTATTTAATAAAAGGCATTATGAAAAATGAAGGAAAGTAGAAAGGAACCATTGGTCTGTCCCTTAAAGACCAAAGACAATTACAGTTAACATACTGTGGGTATTTCCTTCCATCTTTATTCTTTTCATAGTGTTTTTGTTGTGGTTTGTGTTTTGTTTTCCAAAATCAAAATAAAATTTTATTGCAAAAATTAAAGCAATACAGAAAAGTATAAAGGAGAAAGTATAAATCACAAATCACTTGAAATTCCACACCCTAGGCATATTTGCTATTAACAGATCTAACAAATATTAACTATATCTGTAGTAACAGACGTTAACAGATCTTACCACACACACACAAACACAGACACACACACACACACTCTCACTCCTCAGCACTACATATAGGTGTTTGGGATGCTTTTAATTCAACAGTGTGACCCTCTTTGTGTGTTAAGAAATATATGAAGACACTATGTTTACAGCACATTCTCTCATACGTGCCTTGATTTCTGAAACCAAGCTCCTACTGATGGACATTTAGGTTTTTCGTTCCTCAACATGTTGCTTTTATAAACATTATAATACACATTTTTCACATATATTTTTACACTACTTTTGTTTGTTTATATCCTTAGGGAAGAATCATTGAAGTAAATTTGCTGAGTAAAAGTTCTTGTTTAAAATTTTGTCACATATTGCCAGTCTGCCTCCAGAAAGACAAGGAATGCTCTTTTCCCTGCAGACTTCCCAACCCTGGGTATTTCCAGTTGGCTAAATTATTTGTCAGTCTGAATCAACTAAAATAATACTTTATTGTTGCTTTAATTTGTGTGTAAGACTTTATTGTTTCCAATATAGTCACAATCCTCTTATCAGTACAATATTATCATCTTTGAATATGACAGAATAGAATATCATTGTGATGAACTGAATGAGTTTAATTTCTTTTAACTAATATCTCACTCTATTATAGTTGGGGATAGATATGAATTCTTCATCTAGGAACTTTAGAAATACAGTTCCTCCTTAGCTCTTATCTACAGGCTTAGAATGAAACCTTATTTCTCTCTCCCCTCCTGTTCTCTGATATTGCTAATCATTCTGTTTTCTCACAGCAACTGAAAAATACCAAGGCAACTTGTCAACCTGCCATCGGATTTGAAGGAAATCTGACATTGTATTGAAACAGTTTATTGACACTAAAAAACGGGCGTTTTGTTATGACAACTAATTCTATATACATAGGACCTAGTGAAGTTAACTATGTTGGAGAATGTATCATTTAATAGATTTTTTGATCACAGATAATATAAGCAAACCTTTGTATGGAAATAGCTCTTTTACATTGTCACACATTCTCCCTACAGTTTACTTAAACCTACTTATACAGCTAAAGTAGAATAATACGTTTGTTTGTTTGTTTTTATTTTGAGACGGAGTCTCGCTCTGTCACCAGACTGGAGTGCAGTGGCACGATCTTAGCTCACTATAACCTCTACCTCCTGAGTTCAAGTGATTCTCCTGCTTCAGCTTCCTGAGTAGCTGGGATCACAGGCGCACGCCAACACACCCAGCTAATTTTTGTATTTTTAGTAAAGATGGGGTTTCATCATGTTGGTCAGGATGGTCTCGATCTCTTGACCTCATGATCTGCCTGCCTTAGCCCCACAAAGTGCTGGGATTACAGGTGTGAGCCACCGCGCCCAGCCCAAAATAATACTTTTTTAAAATTTTTATTTTAGGTTCGGGGTACATGTTCAGGTTTGTTATATAGGTAAACTTGTGTCACAGGTTTGTATAATTATTTTGTCACCCAGGCACTAAGCCTAGTCCCAATCAAGTACTCCCCAATATTTGTTCTTTTCTTTTTGTCCATGTGTTCTCATCATTTAGCTCCCACTTACAAGTGAGAACATGCAGTATTTGGTTTTCTGTTCCTGCATTAGTTTGGTAAGGATATTGGCCCTCAGTTTCATCCATGTTCCTGCAAAGGACATGATCTCATTCTTTTTTATGGCTCTATAGTATTGCATGGTGTGTATGTACCATATTTTCTTTATCCAATCTGCTATTGTTGGGCATTTAGGTTGATTCCATGTCTTTGCTATTGCGAATAGTGCTTCAATGAACATAAGTGTGCATGTATCTTATGGTAGAAAGATGTATGTTCCTTTGGATATATACGCAGTAGAGGGATCACTGGGGTGAGTGATAGTTCTGTTTTTAGCTCTTTGGGGAATTGCCTCACTGCCTTCCACACCAGTTGCATTGATTTACACTGCCAACAGTGTGTAAGTGTTCTCATGTCTCCAGACCTCACCAGTATCTGTTATTTTTGACTTTTTAATAATGGTCATAGAAGAATATCTTAATGGAATGATGAATTAGAAAAAATATTAATGGGCTAATAATGATAATAGATGTCATTAATTGAGTACTTACTATACGATAAACTCATTATAAATATTATTTCATTTAATTCTGAAAATAACCCTTTGAGATAGGTTTTATTGTTTCTTATATAGATCATTAAAATGAGGCTCAGAGTGACTCTTGCCTGGGGTGGTACAGCTAGTAGGTGGAGGTAAAGATTTAGTTCTGTCTCATAACTCCCAAACTACTTAAAAATAGAGTTAATGACACTTAATGAAGGCTTCAGTATTAAATAACTTAATGTGAAATAAAGTAATGAAGGAAAAATGCCATAAACAGTGGCAGGAAAATTGGCTAACTATTGGGAAAGGAGGAAATCAAGTTGTGTCTTTACCATTTAGCAGATTTCAGGGTGGTAAAGGGTTTCCTAGCCATAAAAGCAAAGAAAAAAGTCACAAAAAAACAGACTTTAAAACTGAACTACATATAAACTATTTTTCTTTATAAAAATATATTAACAAAATTAAAAGGCAAACAACTAAATATAATAACTATTTACAATAAAGATGACAGGTGATTAATGTTCTTTAATTATATGGAACACCTAACCTATCAATAAAAAGAAGTAAAACACATAATACCTCACTAAACAAATAAGCAAAGGCTCTCGATAGATAATTTATAAAAAAAGAAATTGAATTCTTTAAAAAGTATCAATGTATTAGAATAATATAGTTGCACATTAAATAATTTTTAATGTTACCATTTCATACTAGCAAGCCTATGGTGAGACTGGCTTTTTTATAGTTTTCTGTTGGAAGTGTAAATTGGTTGGACATCCCCAAAAGTCACATGAAATTACTATCAAGGGTACTAAAATGCTCATATTCCTTAATCCAGTAACTCTATTTCTAGGACTCCACTCTAGAGTAATAATCAGATGTGCACACAAATAATTGATGTACAAGTATGTCCATTGCAATATTATATACAATATCAACATTTTGGAGAGTACATGTGTAACAATAGGAGATGATTTAAATAAATGATAAACCTATCATTGTGAAAACTGTCTAGCTATGAAAAGTCACAGTTTTGCAAAGTGTTTACTGGTCATATGATATGGTTTGGAGGCTTGTCCCCTCTAAATCTCGCGTTGAAATGTAATCCCTAATGTTGGAGGTAGGATCCTGGTGGGAAGTGACTGAATCATGGGGGTTGATTCCTCATGAATGGCATGAATGGCTTAGCATCATCCCCTTGGTGATGAATGAGTTCTCTCCTAGTTCCTGTGAGATCTGGTTAGAGTTTAGGACCTCTCACTTTGCTCTCTCATGCTCACTGTCTCGCATGTAACATCACCTGTTCTTTCTTCGCTTTCCACCATGACTGTTAGCTTCCTGTAGCCCTCACCAGAAGCAGATGCTGGAACCATGTTTGTACAGCCTGTAGAACCATGAACCAATTCAACCTCTTTTCTATATAAATCACCCAGTCTTAGGTATGAGATATGGTTTTGTTCTGTCCCCACACAAATCTCATCTCGAATTGTAATCTCCACGTGTCGACGGAGAGACGTGGGAGTGACGGATCATGGGGGTGGTTTTCCCCATGTTGTTCTCATGATAGTGAACGAGTTCTCACAAGATCCGATGGTTCAAGTGTGTGGCAGTTCCCCCTTAGCTCGCTCGCTCTCTCTGTCCTGCTCTGACGTGGTAAGGCATGTTGCTTCCCCTTCACCTTCTGCCGTGATTATGTTTCCTGAGGCCTCCTAGCCATGCTTTCTGTTAAGCCTGTGGAACTGTGAGTCAATTAAACCTCTTTTATTCAGAAAGTACCCAGTCTCAGGTAGTTCTTATGGCAATGTGAAAAAGGACTAATACAGTATTCCTTTATAGTGACACAAAACCAGAAAAACATGCCATAATATAACGTTAAATGGGGGAAAAAAGTAATATCTGCAACTAAATAGGAAATTAAGCCAGTGTTCACGTTTGGTGCTTGGAGGCCTGATCAAACTGCTTTTTTGTTTTCTTTACCTGTAAGTAGATTAGTAGCAATTATTTCTGGATGATGTGATAAAAGGGGATTTTTTTATTTTCTGCAGATTTCCTACTTTAATTTTGAGTGCATTTATTAGTTTCCTGTTGCTGCTATAACCAGTTTCCATAAACTAGATGACTTAAATAGCAGAAACCTATTCTCCCACAGCTGTGGAGGCCAGCAGTCTGAAATTAGCTTCACTGGGCTGAAGTCAAGGTTTCAGCAGGGCATGCTCTCTCCAGAGGCTCTAGAGGAAAATCTGTTCCTTGCCCCTCCCATCTTCTGATGGCTGCTGATGTTCCTTGGCTTGTTGGTGCATCCTCCCGTCTCTGCCTCCAGGGCCACATTGCCTTTTCTTCTGTCTATGTCAAATCTCCCTCTGCCCCCTCCTATACAGATAACTATGACTGCATTTAGGACGCACCCAGATAATCGAGGATAATCTCCCCACTCAACATCCTCAATTTAACCCATCTACAAAGACTCTTTTCCAAATAAGGTAACACAGGTTCCAGGAATTAGGATTTGATATCTTTGAGAACAATTATTCAACATACTGCATTACATTTCATTTTTATCAGAAAAGAACACCAACATTTATTTTAGGAAACATTTAGTTTTGTTCAGATTGATCCAGCTAACATTATTACACCACAAATAGGAAAAAGTTGCTGACTTGAGATTTTTAGAAGGCCATTTAGAGAGGTGTTAAATTATGTATTTGCCTTTTTCTTTTTTAATTAAACTTTTCACCTGTCAGAATGTATATTTAATTTATACTGAAATAGTACCTTTTTAAATTTTTCAAAATTTATTTATTTTAGAGATGCACTCTTGCTCTGTCCCCTAGTCTGGAGTGCAGTGGTATAATCATAACTCACTGTAACCTCAAACTCTGGGGGTCCAGCAACCCTCCTACTTCAGCCTCCAGAGTAGTTAGGGCTACAGGCATGTGCCATCAAGCCCTGGCCAAAATAATGTTTTTATGTGTTAGTCTCCCTGGGTTAAATCGTAAGCTTCTCAATGACGGGAACTGTGTTTATTTTATTCATTGTCGTACTTACCTGCTCACTGCTGGAAATTTTTGTAACTGTTACTTAGGAAATATTTTCCTACAGGTTTGTTGACTAGCAACTATATTTGAAATGTCACTTAGGGTTGGGCTGAGTGGCTTACCCCGTAATCCCAACACTTTGAGAGGCCGAGGCAGGCAGATCACTTGAGGTCAGGAGTTAGAGATCAGCCTGGCCAACATGGTGAAAACCTCATCTCTACTAAAAATACAAAAATTATGCAGGCATGGTGACATGCACCAGTAATCCCAGCTTCTCGTGATACTAAGGCAGAATTGCTTCAACCTGGAAGGTGGAGGTTGCAGTGAGTCGGGATTGCGCCACTGCACTCCAGCCTGGGCGACAGAATGATACTGTCTCAAAAAAAAAGCAATATCGCTTAAGGCAGACAACTGACACCTTGTAACAGGCAAAGGCAGGCTGGTTGTGAGCTCAAGATGGCTGCAAAAGGGGACAGTAGCCAATTGTCTTGGTTTGCCAGGGACTCTCCCTGTTTCAACACCAAAAATCTCATGTTCCAGGAAAACTCTCAGTCTTGGGCAAACCAGGATATTGTTCATCCTGCCAGGAGCCCAGAGTGAAAAGGAGCTGCCTCTGCAATGCTGGTATTCATCATGATGGGGAATGATCATAGGATGGCAGTGTTCTGGAAGGGTAGTCCAAATATGGCTGTTTAGCATTTTCAAGCACAAAGCAAAATATTGACTCATTCATTTACTCCTTCCATTCAACAGTATTTATTGGGCATCTACTATGTACACTTGGTAGGCACAGTTCTAAGTGCAGAGATTTAATGGTGAACAGAGCAGAGAAAATCCTTGGGCTTGTGAAACTTACATTTTAATGGAAGGGACAGATGATACACAAATGTAAGACATAGATCCATAATAAGAACTATTGATAAGTACTATGAAGAAAAATAATGCAGGGCACAGAAGAGAGAATGATGGGGACTCCTGTTTAAGATAGGATAATCACAGGACTCTTTCTGAGGTGACATTTGAACAGAGGCAAGGATAAAGTGAAGGAACGAATTGTGCAGGTGTCTGAGAAAACAGGGGACCAAGAAGAAACCACAGGCCTTGGGGACAGTGGGGACACACTGAGCTTGCTTAGGGGACATGTGGAGCCCAGTGTGGCCTGCATGGAGCAAGGCAGGTGATGGGAGACGGAGCAGGGGAATTTGCAGATGGACCAGCTCACTTAGGAGTTCTTGCTTCCCCAGGTGTAACAAAGACATAGGTGTAACGGCTATCCTGAAGGACACACAGTGCTTCCTCTGGAGTCTGTAGTTGGAAGGAAGGTTAATTTTCCTTGTACCTGCCCTTGAATACTTTCCTTTTTTAAAAAAAATTATGTGCATGAATTACTTTTTAAAAATCTAGTAAATAGCTTAAAATACCTTAAAATAATAAACATGGTTTGATAATTTTTAAGTAATAAATGAAAAGTTAAAGTTGCAGCTGGGGGTGCTGTTGGAAGGGAGAGCCTCAGACGGTTTGTGTCGGGCCACCCTGGTGACAGGCCTGCCCGGGCAGCAGGACTTGAGCTCAGGGACTGTGGTGGCTTTGAGTAAACAGAAACCCAGAGTGAGGGTCCTACCGCAGAGGACAAGAGCCCAGCCTCTGCCAGCGTCCTCCAAGGGCAGGAAGCTGGCCTTATTGATACTGATTTAGAGAGAACAAATAGTCACAGATTCATCCTAGATCTTCTAAGATTTAACCATTAGCCATCTGGGCCAGCTAATGCTGAGTGAGATTGTCTTATAGGCAAAAAATTAGAGTAGGTAAAATTCCCACTCCCATTCCCCAGTTGCCCAGCTATGGATTCTGTGGTCCTAATGGGAGAACGTAGAGAACCTAAAAATAAGTTTGCAGCAGCCAGGCCCCTCCAGAAGGAAAACATGGATTTAGAAAGCTTCTTGAGAGGTTTGGAGTACGATGGGGAGAGGTTGAAAATAATGAAATAAACGCCAATCCCAAATGGGACCTGCAGGCATCTGGGGATGAGCCTGCCCCGCCTCTTGGAGAACAAAGATGACTAACAGCTTCCTAAAATATTAAAGGAATTTTCCATGAGGGTTGTTAAATTGACCTACACCTTTATTCCTCAGACACATTTTTTAAAGCAGGGTGGGGTTAGTGGTACAATGTTTGTGAAGCATGATTCTGGCTTTGCAGAGAGATGAAGAGAAGCTCCCCACCCCTCCCTGTGTGTGTATAGTAGAACGTGGGAGAGTCCACAGAGCATTCCCGCAGCCCTTCACTCCCCCGGAGCTTATCTCCCTCGGCTCCTTGTGAGGTTCTCACTGCCTTGCAGAGCCACTGTCCTCTCCACAATCCTGTTTTCCAAATGGCAGCCCCAGGGTAGAAAAGGGAGGTGTCAGGATTCTTACTGGAGGCCCTATTCTTGCCCCTACCCTACACCCTACAAATCTCACAAAGCGAGGATTGTGGCAGCGATCTTGCTCAGGCTGGGCCTGTTCTCAGGTTGGCAAACCCACCAGAAGATTGGGACACCTGTGACTGTAATCCTCCCAGTCCCACGTTTCTCCTCACTTCTGCTTCAAATGCAAGACCTCAAGATTTCCACACAGAGAAGTTGGATTGCCTTAAAACATGGTGGGCTTCTGTATATTTGTTTTACTTCAATTAAATAAAAGAGGTAAAAGAGAAAAAACTTGGTGGGCAAAGCCCTGGCCTGATGTCTCACACCTACTGTGCGCCAGGCACTGTTCCGGACGCAGGGATTCATCACATCCCTGCACTCACAGAGCTTATGTTCTAGCAAGGGAGACAGAAAATAAGCAATAACTCCCATAAATAAGTTCATTCTTGTAGTATTGTAATGGCAGGGAGTCCTGTGGGGAGAAAGTGGGAGGGATTGGGAGGCCCAGGCTGGAGCAAGACCTCAGCGGTCTCCTCTGGGTTAAAACAGATCATACTTAGCTGGTGTGTCCTAGGAACTGAAGATGCTGGTAAAGTTAATTCCCTTCCACTTTTCTGTGCCTAAAAATTCTCATTACCAAGAGTATGAAATTCAGTATTTATATGCAATAAGCACACAGCAGCTAAAAACTGAATAGAGGTGAACAACATAAGAAAACCATCACCACAGTTAAGATCTTATTTGGGGTTATATGGCAAGGGGCAATATTTATCAAATTAATTAAGATGTTCCATGATTGTACCTTTCATTATGTATAAATGTAAAGCAAGTTTCTAGCACTGGGAGGAAATACAAGACTGAGTATGAGTAAGTGATGTATGCCTGTGAATTCAAGATTTTTTTTTTTTTTTTTTTTTTTTTTTTTGCGACGGAGTCTTGCTCTGTCGCCAGGCTGGAGTGCAGTGGCATGATCTCAGCTTACTGCAACCTCTGCCTCCGTGATGCAAGCAATTCTCCTGCCTCAGCCTCCCAAGAAGCTGGGATTGCAGACACACACCACCATACCTGGCTAATTTTTTGTATTTTAGTAGAGATGGGATTTTACTATGTTGGCCAGGATGGTCTCAATCTCCTAACCTTGTGATCTGCCTGCCTTGGCATCCCAAAGTGCTGAGATTACAGGCATGAGCGACTGTGCCTGGCCAAATTCAAGATCTTAGAGCCCCTTTTAAAGTATATTTTGATCTAGGTGGGTTACCTAGGTGTGTGCATATGAAAAAACTCATGGAGCTATAGCTTAAGATCTGCACATTTTTAATATACATTAATTATATCTCAGTGAAAAAAGAAAGCAAGCTGTGGTTACCATGGACCATAGACTCAGGCACTGCTCAGATGGTGGCAGTTCATGAGCACTCACACTACAGCGGGAGGGGCCATGAGCAGGACAGATTCTCAGAACAGGGGCACGGGGAAGAGACCAGGGGAATCTGCCCAGTGGTGCCTGCATCCTACAGCAACCCCCAGCAGGCGAGAGACGGATGTGGGCCAGCCTGTAATCACACTGCCTTTATTGCTATTCCTGCCTCTCCTTGAAGGCACCTGGGCTGATGGGGGAACAAAATCCCCACACAGCAAGTAACTGGAGAGCAAGTCTGGGCAAGGCCACCAGCTTTCAGGGACAATGCTCTTATCCCTGCCGAGCAAGGTACCTCTTCCCCGCTTCCTGGCTTCTAGAACAGGCAGCAGCCAAGTCTTTAAGGTCATGGAGTAGTCACGGGCTAGGTGGGGAGTAGCTGTTTGCACCCACAAAGACAGCTGGCTGAGTGGACATGGTACTGCCCTGTCATCTCCATCTCATTCTGTCTCTGTCTCTTTTATTTATTTATTTACTTGGATGTTATTTATTCATTCATTTATTCTTTTAGAGACGGGTGGCACTATGTCACTAGGCTGGATCCAAACTCTTGTGCCCAAGCAATCCTCCCACCTTAGCCTCCTGAGTAGCTAGGATAACAGGCATGCACCACCGTGCTGGGCCTGTCTCTATCTCTTTATCTCTCTGTGTGAATCTCTGTGGCTCTCTGCCCCTGAGACACACCCGAGATTCTGCATGTTCTTACAAGACACCTAGCAACCATCTCAGGATGCCCAGAGTCCCAGGCAGCCCACCGCCCCCTGTGCACACACGGTGAGACCCTGCACATCCAGAACTAACAGAAACTGTAGTGGGTTGCTTGTTTTCATAGTAAAGCATGCTTCTTGGAAGGGTGATCTCTAGGCATGGTTGTGAGGCTGGAGTACGCGGGTTTGAATGATCCCAGCACATGCAGATGGCTGTCCTGCTCTCAAGCGCTCACTGGCTGTTTTGTGTTCTTCTCTACAGGAGGCAGTGTCGCATTGCCCGGAAGAAGGCCAACTGGCCCGAATCCAAAATGTTATCCAGGAGCTTCCCCCATCCCACTATAGGTGAGAATCGTTAGGAAAAGAAACGTGTGGTCTCTCAATGCAATGTAACACCAAATAGGCTGGCATCATGAAAAGGAGCCAATGTAGTGGACAGTAGCCAGTTTAGGCTTTCTCGAGGGCATTTTGAAGTTGGTGAACAGGTCACTATTATCGAAGTGAGTTAGTGCCTGACCAGGGCCATTGGCAGCAAGGAGCAGCCTGTCTCCAAGTCACCTGCAGAACACCCCTCAGAATCCCTCAGGAAGTCATTCCATTGATGCATACAAGTCATTCCAATGATGCATACTAGCCTCTTGGTGGCATTCTTGGTTCGTACCCAGATTTGTAGCATAACCAACTCTATGGCAACCAAGATAGCTTTTCAGCAGGGGTTGGCCATGGGCTCTTGAGCACTGGCTGATTGATCTGTTTGCTCATCAGTACCATCCCCTACATCATCCCATCCTTTCATTTCATTCTCACAGTTTAGCCCGTAATTTTGCCACCTTTCCCAGTGTTCCTGATGCCTGCCCATCTTTTACAAAGGGGCAGATTTTGATGTGGTATAAGAAAGACCTTCGTAGCAATAATAAATCTTGTTTATCCATGAAATTAGCTCCCTAACAAGTACCAAGATCCCTGTAGCTGGAAGAATTTTTATGAAAACGAGCCTAGATAAGAGCCTATTTCAAAACTGCATGGAGGCCGTCCTGCCCTTCTGGAAAGGAGGAACAAATGGCCACTAAGAGCCTCCAGGCTCTGAGGTGCTGTGACTCCCTGGTTCTGTCTCTGGCTAGTGCTCCACAGTCCTCTGCTTACATCTGAAAAGATGGACCCCCTTCCCCACCCTGGGCCAGTGTGCCTAGGCCCAAGAAAATTACTTCCATCAATCTTGACATCTTCCCAATATTCCTTCAAAATTCATAAGATAGAAATATGTAGAGTCTCTTAAATCCAAACTTAGAAATTATCTCCACATGTTGGGCTTCGCACAGTCACTGAAGTTTCTTTGTCAAAAAACAAACCATTCTAGGACCTTGGAATACCTGATTCGACACCTGGCCCACATTGCCTCCTTCAGCAGCAAGACCAACATGCACGCCCGGAACCTGGCCCTGGTGTGGGCGCCAAACCTCCTCAGGTAACCACTGCACCCTCCCCGTGTCACCACCCTAGGGGGCTCAGAGCAGCCCCTGACTGAAATGAAGATGGGATTCTTCAGAATTGAAGCCCCTTTAAGGCAAATCTGTGGCTGAGTGGTCATTATAGCACATATGAATGAAAGGTGATTTAGGTGATAATAGCCTAAGCTTTCTCCCTGCTAACTTGGAAACTCTGAGTTCCAAAGACATTGTTGGCTATAGCTACCATATGGCGGAAGTTAGGGGTCTGTATGTTACAATTTCTTGAAAACGCCTTTCTTGTCTTAGGGGCTCACTGGCTTGTTTTGGTGGAGTCACAGCTGGCTGCAACCTGAATCAGCTGCTTCATATGATTTCATAAATGATCACATTTCAGTTAGGGGGAATGGAAAGCATATATGCAGAAAACAAAAGTCAATCTCTGTATGTTTACAGGGTAGTGTTTATAGTATTGCAATGTAGAGTGCCTGGTAACTGTTTCAAATTTGTTCAGTTTATTAGGCTTCACAGCCTTTGGAGAGTTCCTTTCATTGGCTTAGTTAAAATATTCTATAAACTGTATCAATTTAGGTGCAAAAGGCCAACTGGCTCCCCTTGCTGCTTCAGGTTGTCAGGCAAACTCACTCACTGAATGTGCTTCTTCCACACTGTAGGTCTAAAGAAATCGAAGCCACTGGTTGCAATGGAGATGCAGCCTTCCTTGCAGTCCGGGTCCAGCAGGTGGTGATTGAGTTCATACTGAATCATGTCGATCAAATCTTTAACAACGGTGCACGTGGGTCTCTGGAGAATGATGGTAAGGACTCCTCCTAGCATACACACCACCAGCCTCTTCTTCTTTCTTGCAACTAGTAGAGGGACTCAACAGTAAGTGAGGATGGGCTCAGTTCTAGCCCTGAGCGTTGGCTGTGTGTATGCTGACTGCTGTGTCTCAGTATCTGAGGACCATGCGTATGTACATCTGAATGTGTGAAGTGAAGCTATAGTGTATTTGCATGTGGCTTTAGCATGTTTCTAATCAGTTACATACATGGCCTATCCTGTGAATGTGGTATGGCAAAATAGAGCTGGAATAATGTTCTACTAGTTTTAGTGAGTTCTTAAACTCTGAGTTATTCTCTAAAAGAGGTACTGCTGGCATTCTCCTTGACTATTAGATTTCATCTTTACTTCCAGTGTATTTCACAAGACCTTTATACTTTCACCTTCAAGTCTTAGAGGAACAAGTTAAGAGGCAGCGTGTTCATGCTCACATGTATATTTAGAATGCATTCTCTTCTCAAGAATTTCTTGAGTGCTGACTTCATTCTGCACTGCATAGTCAGTAGGCATACAAAAATGAGTGTGTTTGTGGGTATCTTGTAATGAACATAATGAGCCCTAGGAGTGGATTAAACTCCCGTGAACCCAGTTGGTAAAAAACAAAAATCTAGCTGACCAGTTAGCCTGGTGTATGACAGTGATTTTTCCAACATTAGAGTGTAAATCAGAGTTACCTGATGAGCTTGTTAAACCAGTGTTTCTGGACTTCATCCCCAGAATTTCTAGTTTAATATGTTTGGAGTAGGGCTGATAATTTGCATTTCTAACAAGTTTCCAGGTGATGCTGATGCTGCTCTTCAGGTCCACACCTGGAGAATCACTGGTGTATAATAACCATATCTGCAAAATATTTTTTAGCTGATCAAAGAACTCCTTTCCAGTTCATCTAGTATTTTGGAAGAACCAGTTATCAGAATAATCTGTTGCAATTAGTATCAAATTTTGATCCCTACCCTGTCCTCTGTGTAGTTTATGACCATTTAAAAAATTATTTTTATTGAGATAAAATTTACACAACATAAAATTCATTACTTTAGCCATGTTAATGTGTAAAATTCAGTCATTTTTAGTATATTCACAGAATTGTACAACCATTATCACTGTCTAATACCAAAATAATTTCATCAGTCCAAAAAGAAACCTGTCTTGATCTGTTTTGTGCTGCTATAACAGAATTCCATAGACTGGGTAATTTGCAATGAAAAGGAATTGATTTCTCATGGTTCCAGAGGCTGGGAAGTCCAGAAGCAAGGGGCTAGCATCTGGTGAAGGCCTTATCCTCTTGCTGAATCCTCCTATGGTGGAAGACAGAAAGTCAAGAGAGTGTGAGGGAGGGGGCTGAACTTGCTTTTATAACAAACCCACTACTACAAAAATGAACCCATTCCTGCTATAATGACGTTAATCCATTTAGAAGGGCAGATCCCTCATGACCTAATCACCTCATAAAGGTCCCACCTCACAACAGTGTTGCATTGCGGATCAAGTTCCCAGCACATGAACTCTGGGGGACACATTTAAACCGTAACAAACCCCATACTCATTAAGCAATCACTCTACATATTCCCCTCCCCAAAGGCCCTGGCAACCACTAATCTACTTTCTGTTTGTATCGATTTGCCTATTCTGTACATTTCATATAAATGGAATCATGCAATATATGGTGTTTTGTGACTTTTTTTTTTTTTTTTTTTGGGACGGAGTCCCACTCTGTTGCCCAGGCTGGAGTGCAGTGGCATGATCCCAGCTCGCTGCAACCTCTGCCTCCCAGGTTCAAGCCATTCTCCTGCCTCAGCCTCCTGAGTAGCTGGGATTACAGGTGCCCACCAGCACACTTGGCTAATTTTTTTTTTTTTTTTTTTTTTTGCATTTATAGTAGAGAAGGGATTTCACCATGTTGGCCAGGCTGGTCTCAAACTCCTGACTTCAAGTGATCTGCCTGCCTTGGCCTCCCAAAGCGCTAGGATTACAGGTGTGAGCCACACACCTGGCCAACTGTTCGTTTTTTGTTTTGTTTTGATTTCATTTGTTTGCTTAGCATATGTTTTCAAGGTTTGCTCATGTTGTTGTATATATCAGTACTTCATTCCTTCTTATGGCTGAATAATGTTCTATTGTATAGATATACCACATTTTTATCCATTCCTTAGTTTGTGTTATTTCTACTTTGTGTGATTATGTATAATGCTGCTGTGAACTGTCACATACAAGTTTGAACATATGTTTTCAAGTCTCTTTATTATATATGTAGGAGTAGCTGGCCTTTCTTATTTCAACTCTCCAGTTATAGATTTTTTTTCTTTTAAACTATATGAAAACCTTTTTGCAAGTGAAAGAGAAGTAATATGCATGCATTTATTCATTCACCTTTTTGAGCCCACAAAAAATTTATTGGGGACTTACTCTACAGCAGGCACTGTTGTAGGTATTCACATGCAGCATTTCATTGATTTATTACAGCAAACATCATGAAGTTATCAACCTTATTTTACACATGAAGAACCAGGGAACCAGAATAGCGTAGTAACTTCCCAGAGCCATCTAGTGAGTAACTCACTGCATGTGGACTGCTGAACCCAAATCTTTTAGCCTATGCTGTTTCTTTAACTCTATTCCGCCTGTATGAGGAAAATAAAAGGACAATAGATTAAATAAATCATTGTGGAGAACTAGGGCTTTTGGGAAATGTTCTTCTGGACAGCAAATCTCATCCATGACTGTTAATGTTAAGGTTGTTCCTAATTCCAACCTGAAAATGCCTTTTCTCTTTATGGCTATTGCCTTCGCCATCTTTTTGTCCTGCATATTAAAATCTAGTTTGCTCTTTAGCCTTTAACTCTTGATTGCCTCCAGTGCTTATTATTCACATATATTTCATTTAAAGGTTCTTATTATAAATTCTTACTGACTTTGGTAAAGTGCCATACTTAATATTTACACAAAATGGAATAAGCCCTATTCTCTGGAATTTTAGATTTGGACAGAGTACTGCTTCAAACTGAAAATGTTTTAGAAGTTGTCTTAGTCTGTTTGGGCTGCTATAAAAAAAAATCCATGAACTGGTTAGCTTATAAGCAATCAACTTATTTCTCACACTTCTGGAGACTGGGAAGTTCAAGATCCAGATGCCGGTAGATTCAGCATCTGGTGAGGGCCCATTACTCATAGTTAGCACCTTCTCACTGTGTCTTCACATGGGGAAAGGTGAAACAAGCTCCCTTGGGCCTTTTTTATAAGATCACTAATCCCATTCATTAGGGCTCCACCCTCATGACCTAATCACCTCCTAAAAGCCTCACCTCTTAATTCTATTGCTTTAAGGATTCTGTTTTAACGTATGAATTTTGGGGGAATACAAACGTTCACAGCATAGCAGAAGGCATTGGATCCAGGGCTTTTATTTGAAGTGACTTGGGGGTATAATTTTGGGACAAAGTGATCCTAGTTTCTAAAGAAGTGATCTTTGAACTGAGATGGGGAGCCAGGCATCTGAGGATCTATGAGCAAATGTTCCAGAGACGGAGAACAGAGGATGTAAAAGCTCTTAGGCAGAAAGCCCGAAGTGTTGCAGAACATTGGCCAGTGTGGCTGGAACCAGTGTGACCTTCAAAGCGGGGTGCCCCACTCTTTGGGCACTAAAGTAATTTTTTAGTCTTTGGGTACCAAAGACTAAAGTAATGAGATATGGGTTTTGGGAGAAACTATTCCAATTTCTTTTTTCCATTTATTTTTGTCTTATACTTTATAATTTCTATTATTTTATATATATTTGCTATTACACATGACACGAATACAGTGGCATAGATGTATAATTTACAAATATATATAAAGGGAGTATGCATTTTAAAATGTTTACTATATTTTTGTAGACTACTGGGCCAGTGGGCAAACAGGAAAGGGGAAGCAGATGAAAAATCTTTTTAGGTCATGCTAAGAGGTGGGTTTGTTCTCAGTGCCCTGGGAAAGCATTGGAGGGTTTTGGGCAGGCCAGTGCTGTGTGGAAGAGAGGCTGAGAGGCTGGAAGCAGGGAGACTACTTAAGAAACTATGGCAAAAGCAGATGGGAAATCATGGCAGCCTGACTGGCATCATAGCAGTGGGAAGGAGGAAAATGGCTGAGTTCCAGATGGATTTTGGAGGTAGAATTACAAGCTTTGCTTATAGGCCGTATATGGAGGGAGAGGTGCATTAAGGAAAGGAATAAATAAAAAATAATAACTCCAGGCTTTAGCTTAGGCACTGGATGGTCCATGGTGCCATCTACTGACATGGAGAAGGTGAGAGGAGGTACCAGAGTAGAGCAGAGGAGCACAGATTGCAAGCTCTGTTAGGAAATGTAAAGTTAGAGATGCCTAAGCAGAGGCCAGACGCCGTGGCTCACGCCTGTAATTCCAACACTTTGGGAAGCTGAGGCAGACAAGTCACTTGAGGTCAGGGGTGTGAGACCAGCCTGGCCAACATGGTAAAACCTCATCACTATTTTTTTAAAAATACAAAAAATTAGCTGTATGTGGTGGTTGTACCTGTAATTCCAGCTGCTCGGGAGGCTGAGGCAGGAGAATTGCTTGAACCCAGAAGTCAGAGGTTGCAGTGAGCCAAAATTGCACCACTGCAGTCCAGCCTGGATGACAGAGCAAGACTCCGTTTCAAAATAAAAAACAAAAAACAAAAACTTGACTAACAACAACAACAACAACAAACATCTAAGCAGAGACGAGGAGCAGGCCTTTGTCTGGGAGCGTGGAGCTGAGGGGAGAGCTGGGCACTAACCTTGGTCTTCTGACCTGCAGTTTATGTTCTTCCCCTCGTTGCAGTTGCTCCAAGAGTGAGTTAATGTATGTATTTATTTTTATGTATTTTTAAGCAAATACATAATCAGAAATAATCTAGAATCTGTGAGAGTCTTTGACAAAATATTCAAAGTAGATTAAATTTAATTTTTTTTTTTTTTTTTGAGTCAGAGTCTCGCTCTGTCACCCAGGCTAGTGTGCAGTGGCATGATCTCGGCTCACTGCAACTTCTGCCTCCCTGGTTCAAGAGATTTCCCTGCCTCAGCCTCCTGAGTAGCTGGGATTACAGGCACCCACCACCACACCTGGTTAATTTTTGTATTTTTAGTAGAGATGGGGGTTTCACTATGTTGGTCAGGCTGGTCTCGAACTCCTGACCTCGTGATCCACCCACCTCAGCCTCCCAAAGTGCAGGATTACAGGTGTGAGCCACCACACCCGGCCAAATTTAAATATCATTAACCCTCTTTGGATTGAGTAAAAAGACTGTGTGAAAATCAGAAAGTTTACTGAAAAGTTTTCAGGATCCCAGGCTATATTTAATAGTAATCCTACTGAATGAAGACCATCCTAATCCTCCCCAGAAACACCCCACTATCACATATCAGTTGTCTCCATTTTCCCTGAGGCCCTTTTTCAATGGTTTTACTTCTTCCCACCCACAGAGGGTCATGCTCTGCAAAGAGAAATATGCCATCAATCTGCTTTCTGAAAATACAGTGCGTTCTCCACCAAAAGTGATTTCAGTTGGTCTAAGTTATCCTTGAGTCTGTTTACTACTTTAGAAGTCCTAGGAAACTGACAAGGTCACCAAAAACAAATAGATGCAAACTTAGACTATTTTTTAACTTAGATCAGTTGCACAACCTCAGCACTATTGATATTTAGTGCTGGATAATTCTAAATTGTGAGGCACTGCTCTGTGCATTGCAGGACGTTTAACAGCATCCCTGGCCTCTGCCTACTAGATATCAGTAGCACTCCCATACACATTGATGACCATCAAAACTATCTCCAGACATTGCCAGATGTCCCTGGGTAGGGAGGGGAGTGGTGCACAAAATCACCTCAAGGTGAGAGCCACTGACTTGGAGAAAATAGATAATCCTGTGTATCAGTGATTGTCATCATCACTTCCATTCCTAAAAATAAATGCCAGAGAATAGGAAAGGATCAGCTACATACACTAGAAGACAGCTGAGTAGTGAGTAAAAAAAACACAGTGAATAGTATAGGCTGTAAAATACTTCCTGTGGTGGGGCTATAAGCCTGGGTGATCTGGGGAAAGTAGAGGTTCTAACTCGAAATGGCCTTGGAGCATGTGCTCTCCAGCTGCGGGGAGGAGAGGCAGCCTCCTGCCCTACTCTGGAAGAGTTATGCTACATCTGTGGCTGGACAGACACTCCCATCTGGCCGAAGCACTAGGCAGAGTTTTCAGGAGTAAAGACTCATTGTTGTCACTCTGGCTCACAGTATGTGTTCAATAAATGTTTGTCATAGGCATGAATGAATGAATGAGTGGTCCCTCTCTGAAAAGTATGGTAGGCACAGCTACCTCCTATAGCCCCTGTTTGTCCTCTGGCAGGTCTGGCCAGGAGCATCATCAGTTTCCTGGGGCCTCAGCTCCAGGCCCCACCATGCCCAAGAGAAGGCAGGGTGGCACTCAGCCCCCTGTCATGGGATCAGGAATGGAGGGACTCCGGATGGGGAGTCTGGATGGATGTGGTGGGTAGGCCTCCTCTAAGACTGAGGTCTTCCTTTACAGAAAACCGGCCCATCATGAAAAGCCTGACCTTGCCAGCCCTCTCCTTGCCCATGAAGCTAGTGAGCCTGGAGGAAGCTCAGGCCCGCAGCCTGGCCACTAACCATCCTGCTCGCAAAGAAAGGAGGGAGAACAGCCTGCCTGAGATTGTCCCTCCCATGGGCACCCTCTTCCACACCGTTCTTGAATTACCTGACAACAAGTAAGTGGCACTATTTTAAATTCTAGATGTGTGGTTGAACAGGAAAGAGGAAGAGAGGTATACAACAATCTCAGGACCAAGATGGCAGTGTGGGTTGGAGGGACTGTCTAGGTTGGGGTTTAAGGAAACATTCTAGAATAGAAGGGAGCTATCTCTACAACTCCCACTCACCAGTGGTTGATGCCTTTATGCATGCACTGCCCCAAAGTTAACAAGGCCCCCGATCTCCCTTTGATCAGGAATCCTGTTGGGAGAGTGTTATAGGGGTCACATCATGACTCACAATGGAAATTCCTGCCTTTTTAGTGTAGACAAATCAGGCTTGGTGTTTACAAAAGGAATTTTACTAAAAACAAAAATGTGATCCCCTCCTCTGACCCTCCATCCCCACATGACAATACAAAAGGCATAGGGGTTGAGTGTTCTGATGGAGGACACCTTGACAAATGGTGTCACTCTAGGCTGATAGCTCTGGGTGAGCAGCACTTGGGAACATGCAAACCTGACCTCCTTGTAGAGGCTGTCAGAGCCCTCCCTCATCTCTAAAACAAATCAAGCATTGTTTTTATTGATAGAATATTTTCTTTCCTTATTTTTCTCTGTCACTTCCTCTGTTGCCACCTGGGTCTTTACCCACCCACTCACTCACACCCCATGGTAGAAAGAAGCAGGGATTGAACAGGAGCCCTAAATTCTAGGCAGATTGTAGGTGGAGGGGCTGAAAGGCAACCTTTCCATTGAAGGTGTCATCCCCACTGTTTGGTTAGTGAAAAGAGGTATGAAAACAGGCACCTCTTGTGCAGGCTGCCACCTTGCACTACTAGGAGATGCCAGTCACACTGCATGCTATAGGAGTGGCACATTTGGAACTCATCTGGTGAGAAACCCTTCTGTGTCCTGGAGAATGTGGACTGTGTTTTCTTGAGACTGAGCCCCACTGCTTTTTTTCCTAAATCCCTGGAAAATACATCTCATTTCCTCCTGATCCTCCAGGGATCAGGAAGAAGAATACCTTGGAAAGACCATCAAATGCATTTTCTCTGTGCTTTCAACCACACCTGGAGTGCACCATAGCCAAAGGTATGCCACCCTGTAAAATACTACCCAAGGATAAAAACTTGACAAAATCCAGGCCAAGTCCAGAGAAAACCACCACACACTGCAAAGCTATCTCAGATGGATCATAAAAGCATCCTGGGGCCAGGTACTATAACTCACGTCTGTAATCCCAGCACTTTGGGAGGCTAAGGTGGGAGCATTGTGTGAACCCAGGAATTCGAGACCAGCCTGGGCAAAATAGTAAGACCCGGGCTTTACAAAAAATAAAAATATTAGCTGGGTGTGGTGGCATGTGCCTATAGTCCCAGCTACTCGGGAGGCCGAGGCAGAAGGGTTGCTTGAGCCCAGGAGGTCAAGACTACAGTGAGCGTTGTTTGCACCATTGCACTCCAGCCTGGGTGGCAGAGCAAGACCCTGTTTCAAAAACAACAACAACAACAAATCACAGTGGGCTTGAGATCTGGACGTTCCATGAGGGTCTTGCAGAGAATAGGTCCTTTGTGGGACCCACAAGTTGCAGGTTTTCATCCTGAAGCTTTATACATTCCAATGGCTGGGCAGAGCCACAGCAGGGCAAGGCCTCCATGGTGACCCCTGGGGTGCCAGACTCTCTCCACCTAGCGTAGTGCTCCCCTTTCTCCATCTCACCAAAGCAGTCTGGTGTGAAGCTAAGCCAGAGGCACACCAATTACCCTCTGCATTTCTCTGCAGTAATAATTGACTACACCCAGCAGGATGCTACTCTCCTCAGCCTCACCAGGCTAGACTCTTTTCCAGGTTGGCTTTCTCTTCCAACCCTTTTCAGTCCATGAAAGTCTTCCCTAGCCTTCTCTTTGCCTGTGGATGTCCCAGCAGTGTGGCTACAGTGCAGGAACCTAACAGGACCAAGGTCCGTATGGTCTTTAGCGCTTACTCCTGTATAAAAACTGGCCATGTGCGGTGGCTTAGTCCTGTAATCCCAGCACTTGGGAGGCTGAAGCGGGAAGATGGCTTGAGGCCAAGTGCTCAAGACCAGCCTGGGCAAGATAGTGTGACCCCCCATCTCTACAAATGAATAAATGAATGAAATGAATGAATGGTGTCTTTGAAATTCTAGAACAAAAGTGCTTATCAGAATTCCTAGAATTGTGTCTTTGCTTGTGACCTCTGAGATTTCCACCTATCCTTGCCTCTGTTTGGCCCTACCTCTGCCTTTAATAACACACTTTTACCTCTTGTTGTGGGAAATACAGTTTGCTGTGACTCATGAAATTCTTGCTTGGTCACCTAACCAAGCAAGGCCACTAACCATCTCTAGACAGGGTGAGAATCTAGCTTACCTTGAATTTTAGAGGGAAATTTCCTGAAATATCAGAGCCATTCATAACTAAGGACATAATTGGAATATCTGCTCTCTATTTAAAAGCCCCCTTGAAATGACTAGTTAACAAACTAACCCCTTATGTCTTGTTTTTCTTAGGCGAAAGCTCTCCAGTAAATCCAAGAAGTGGAAATCAATATTTAACCTGGGGCGTTCTGGATCGGACTCCAAATCAAAGCTGAGTAGAAATGGGAGTGTATTTGTGAGAGGACAGAGGCTCTCGGGTAAGAATCAACAGCAATTGTTTTATGATACAAGTATTAGTTTCCTAGCTCTGCTTATTAAGTCTTTGGTTTGATTATATCAAGCACACTAGCTCTGAAAAAGAAACTTAAAAATTAACTGGGGAAAGAGGAGTCTTTTTTAAAAAAGTTTTAGACTTATCAAAAAAAAAAAGGCAAAAATAGTACACAGAGAACCTGTATACCTTTCATGCATCTTCTCCCAATGTTAACATCTCGTGTAACTATAATATAGTTATCAAAGCCAAAAATTAATGTCGATGCAATACTACTAATGCATTTGCAGATCTTATTCATATTTGGCCAACTGTCCCACTATTGTTCTTTTTCTTGTCTAGGATCCAATCCAGGATCCCATATTGCATTTGGTTGTCATGTCTCCTTAACCTCTGCCAATCTAGGACAATTCCTTTGTCTTTTTGACTGTGATAATTTGGAAGAGTACTGGCCATTTATTTAGTATAACTTAACTCAAGGAGAGTTTGTCCAGTGTTTTCTCATGCCTAGACTGAGGTTAGGAATTTTTGCAGAAATCCTACAGAAGTGATACTGTGCCCAACTCAGTGTGGTACATGATGTCAATGTCATTGCATGCGAGGAGAACTGTAATCCCTTGGTTAAAGTGCTCTTTGTTATGAGTTTTCAGATCCCTTAATGGTTCTTGGATGTAACAGTTATTCCTGTGGTGTTTGCCAGATGATGATTTTCTATTAATTGGAATTCTGCTGTAAAGATCTGTCCCTTCTCCCCTAGCATCATGATTTTTAAAGTAGGATGCTGCCCCTTGGGACTTATTTCTGAGTAGTGAATAGAAATTGATACAGGAAGGAACTGAGGGAGCCAAATATAGTGGGGAATTTAACCAATGCAGCTGAATATGATGTCAGGAAACAGAAACCCAAAGAAAATTTTCATAATGATCTTTAGTGTTATAGATTGAAAGTATGATAAAATGGAGGCAATAGGTATGAAACCAAGGTGTAAAAGATAAATACACAAATGCGGTCAACAAACTTTAATTGGATCCTGGTTAAAAAAAGAGAGAGCGAGAGAAAGAGCTGACGGAGCACAATGGCACACGCCTATAATCCCAACACTTTGGGAGGCTAAGGTGGGCGGATCACTTGAGCCCAGGAGTTCAAGACCAGCCTGAGGAACATGGCGAAACCCCAGCTCTAGAAAACAAAAACAAAAAAAGCTATAAAAGACAATTTGGGGAACAAAGAGGGAAAATGTGGATATAGATTGGCTATGAAATCATAAATTTTCATAGTGTGCTAATGGTTCTTAAGAGACATATGCTAAAATTAAAATATTTAAGGATGAAGCAGCAAAATATTGATACTTTCAAATAACTCAGCAAATTATAGGTAGATAGATAAATATCAATACAAAAATAGATAATGCAAATATATGGCAAAGTGTCAATAATTATCAAAACTAGGTGGTAGGTTTCTAAATGTTAAAATGTTTAATAGAGATTTGGGGGAAACATTAATTCCTATAGGAAAACTGTGAGATAATATTTTTAAGGACTTCCCTCAAGCCTGGTGATAATCACATGCCAAGAATCAGAAAGTCCAGATGTTAGAAATCTTCATGCTTGCCTGTTAGAGTAAGGAGGGGTGTCACAGTAGAGCAGTTACAATGATTTAGGCTGTAAATAATGGCGAATCAATTCAATCAACTTATGCAATGAGGGGATTTACTGGCTTCTGCAGTTGAACACCCAAATACAGGGAAGGCTTCAGGGGTGGTTTAATACAGGGGCTCTGTCTCCATTTACCTGTGTTTTCCCCAGATATGTCCTCCCCTTTGGGTCAGCTTCACTCCTGGACTGGCTTCCTTTGCTGTGGCAAAGTGACTGTAGTAGTTCCAGGCTTTTCCACTGACTCTTCCACTAGGGCCAGAGGGAGAAAGAACATTTCTGGTAGCTTGTTCCTAAGAGCAGGGACCCTTCTTTTCAGAAGGCCCCATCAAAATTCCCTTGTCTCAGTATCCTTCACTGAGCCACACAGTTCAGTCCCTGTTGTCAAGGATGTGCCTTATGCTGAGTGGCTTCGGCCTGGGTTCCTGAGCCAACCCCTGGCATGAGGAATGGCACTCACACCCAAGAAGTGCAAGAGCTCTGTGCAAAGGGCACAAGGGAAATGGATTCTGGGTATGCATCCATAATTACCTCATGGCAAAACTCAGCTTGCACAAAATGGAAAGATAGCCTGAATGAAGAGGACAGGTTGCCACAAGTATGGCAAGACAGATATAAATCAGAAAATAGGATTCTTAAAGGAGAAACTGGGAAGAAGAATACCTAACTAGAAACTCTTAATCTATAAAAAGAGATTTGCTTAAGCACATCAAAGAGAGAATTTCAGTTGCAGAATCAGTGGTATAGCCATGAAAGAGGTTCACCAGTAAGGAAAAGCCAAAAAACAAAACAAAACAAAAGAACAAAAAGGAAACAAGTGGTTTCCTTTGATCTTGATTTAGGGAGATTTCTACGCCCATGTGGTTTTCAAAAAGAACAAGTCCCAGGCACTGGATCAAATGGTGGTAAATTCACAGAACATGCAAGGTGTCCCTGGCCAGGGCTTCTCACACAGCTGGACCTCAGAATCGCCCACAGGGTGATCACACCACAGCAGTTTTGCCTCAGGAGGTCTGTGGTGAAGCCTGAGTATTGGTAATTTTCTGAAAGCCCCCCAGGTGATTCTGATATGCAGCCAGGGTTGAAAGTCACTGGCTTATGATCTTATGAACTAATCAGATCTTCACTAACTGATACAAGGGTGAAATTCAAGAATTGTCAGTGTCAATATAAGTGGCTCCCTGTGGCCTTAACTATTGTCTGAAGTGGTTTCTTTTTATCTGAAGAATATCGCTGGCAACTCTAGAAAATAAAGATAAATAGGCTTTATGGTCATAACTTTAGTGGTATCTGTGATTAAAGTTAGGCCACTGAACCCTGTAACAACTGTAATCCACCATTGTGGCCTCTATAAGTGACACGTGAGCTCGCTGTTGAAATATGCATGTGAAGAGGGGAGCCAGTAAATTAACATATGTAAATAATATGCTTTAAAATCTCATAACTAAAGACACTTAGGACTTCATGATTAAAACACAAAAAGCATTGGGAACAAAAGCCAAAATAGACAAATGGTACCTAATTAAACTCCAGAGCTTCTGTACAGCAAAAGAAACAATCATTAGAGTGAACTGGCAACCAACAGAATGGGAAAAAATTTCTGCAATCTACCCATCTGACAAAGGGCTAATATCCAGAATCTACCAAGAACTAAAACAGATTTACAAGAAAAAAACAAACAAACCCATCCAAAAGTGGGCAAAGGATATGAACAGACACTTTTCAAAAGAAGACATATATGAGGCCAACAAACATATGAAAAAATGCTCATCATCACTGATTATTAGAGAAATGCAAATCAAAACCACATTGAAATACCACCTCATGCCAGTTAGAATGGTGATCATTAAAAAATCTGGAGACAGATGCTGGAGAGGATGTGGAGAAATAGGAACACTTTTACACTGTTGGTGGGAGTGTAAACTAGTTCAACCATTGTGGAAGACAGTGTGGTGCTTCCTCAAGGACCTAGAAATAGAAATTCCATTTGACCCAGCAATCCCATTAGTGGGTATATACCCAAAGGATTATAAATCATTCTGTTATAAAGACACATGCACACGTATGTTCATAGCAGCACTGTTTACATAGCAAAGACCTGGAACCAACCCAAATGCCCATCGATGATAGACTGGACAAGGAAAATGTGGCACATATACATCATGGAATACTATGCAGCCATAAAAAATGATGAGTTTGTGTCCTTTGTAGGGACATGGATGAATCTGGAAACCATCATTCTCAGCAAACAGATACAGAACAGAAAATCAGATACTGCATATGCTCACTCAATGAGAACACATGGACACAGGGAGGGGAGCATCACACACTGGGGTCTGTTGGGGGAGCTAAGGGAGGGACAGAGGGGGAGGGACAGCGGGGAGGGGTAACAGGGACAAATGCCAGATGTGGGTGACGGGAGGATGGAGGCAACAAACCACATTGCCATGTGTGTACCTATGCAATAATCCTGCGTGATCTGCACATGTATCCCAGAACCTAAAGTACAATAAAAAAAAAAAGTTTTAATAAAACAAATAAAAAGTTAATTCACCATGAATAGTATTGGGATTTTGGGGGGTAGGGAGGAGCAGGTGAAGGGGTGTTTAACCATATCTAGAAAATGAAACAGAGATAAGAAAGTGTAGAAAAAATGAACTATTGACTGAATTAAGATGCATAAACTTTAGAGCCTCCCACATATGGACATTTTAATTAATTCAATTTAAGCTTTTTGTACATTATTAAAGAGAAAGAAGAGTTCAGGGCACCCTCCAAAATGAACTCTGAGCAGAGAAATCTCAAAGCCACATGGCCATAGCACATCCAGGCTCACCTTCGAGTAACATAGCGAAGAAAGGGGACTTAAGAACACAACGGCTACCAGAAAACTGGGGGCTGTGCCTCTGTGAAGCCAGGCCAAGGTCCCAGACAGAAAAATGTAATCTAAATATAGTCATAAGCCACAGGGGCCTGAGCTCTTAGTTACTATCCAGAAAGGGGGCCAAGGAATGCTTGGGGACTGTCCCCCAAGCCACAGCTCTGATGTGCTACTGTGCTCAGCAAGGCCACAAGGAACTACATCATGAGAAAGAGGCTTCAACACCAAAGGTGGACACTGATGGACCTACAGACAGAGCTGCTGCCTGGCCTATGTGAGACAGTCGGGGCGCCTGGTCACTGCCTGTGAAGGTCGACACGTGGAAACCAGAGAAATACCAGAAATACAGCTCCTGGAAAACAAAGGCAATGCGTGTCCTAGAATATACAAAGTGATGCTGACCAGGTAGTTTCAGGACAGTAAATCAATTTATAGATTTGTGGAAAGAGCAGATCGTCAAAGGATAAGAATTCTGGGGCACATTGGAAGTGAGGAGGTGAAAAGCGATCTCTGCCTTTGCCAAGGATTTTTGTGGAGATGGCTGGGCATCCCACAGCGGGCCCCAGAAAGAGAGAAGCCCCAAGATGGGAGACCAAAGGGGGCTAATTCAGAACCTCCCTGCAGGAGCGGGTTTGGATCAAGGAGGAAGAACAGGCGATCTTTAAATGAGAGACAAAAACAGTCTTGAGTTACGGCTCAATTTTGGTTAAGGCAACTCTAACTGCTTCTCCTAGAACCTTCTCCTGTCTTCCCGTTTGTTGCTGAGCCCTGATCCATCCTGAAGAGCAGCAACAAGAATAAACAATTGTTCCTTTTTCATGAGTACTTACTCTATTGCAGATTAGTACAATCTAATTACTTTATAGTCATTACCCATTTAATCCTCACAACAGCTTTTTTTTTTTTCTCATTTTATACATGATAAAACTAAAGTTTAGAAAAGTTTAGCTGTCACTTTGGGAGGCCAAGGCAGGAGGACTGCTTGAGTCTAGGAGTTTGAGACCAGCCTGGGCAACATAGTGAGACCCTGTTTCTAAAAAAAAAAACCTTTTTTTAATTAGCCGGATTTGTTGGTGAGTTCCTGTAGTCCTAGCTACTCCAGAGGCTAGGACAGGAAGATTGCTGGAGCACAGGAGGTTGAGGCTGCAGTGAGCTTATGATCACTCTACCACACTGCAGCCTGGGCAACAGAATGAGAACCTGTCTAAAAAAAAAACAGTGTAGCTGCTTGTCTGGGGTCACACAGCCCAAAAGTGGCAGAGCTGGAATTCAAACCCAGATGTTTCTGAATTCAGAGTACTAGTCCTGAGCCTCCTGCTTCCCCTCCTGGCAAGCTCTACCTAGAAGGAACTACCCTTAAGCCAATTGTGTTCCCTGAAAAGAGACAGTGTTTGTGAATGCATCTACTTAATACTATGCCTGGAATAAGTTTTTAGTCATTTAAACCACACCCTTCCAAAAATCTGCTAAGGTGGCTTACAAAGATACATGGCGCACACCCAGTCACAGAGTAGGTGTGCAAAAAAGGTTTTGGTGGGATCTGTTCCAGGTTGAGGCTAGTGGGTGAGATCACTGGGGAGCACCCAGGCTGCAGGCCTCAAGGAACAGAGCTGCACCCAGCAGAAACCTAACTCCAGTTCCCTTGAGCCCTCTCACCTGCTGTACCAAATTTGCAGGAACCGAGATATAGTCTCAGCTCTCTGCTCTCTGGCCTGCTGAATACAAAGAGTTGCCTGGAGCCCCATGGATTCTACCCCTGGATTCATCCTTGAATACTTTTTGTACAATAAAATTGGGTTCAAGACTCATTTGCTATGAGCTTTTTCACAAAATTTCAATTTACCTTTATTATAAAATATTAATAATAAAACTTTATAAACGCCCTGATTTTATTAGCTCTGTCCCATTAAGAAAGTAGGCACATCTAGGGTTGGGGAGAGGAATGTTTCGAAGAAGATCAATTATACTTGAAAAACTTTCCTAAAGAATTTTGTCTTGTATACTTACAGACTGACCTATTTTTCCAAATGCTTTCTCTCAATATGTGTTCATCAAGGATATTTTTTCTTTTGTCTTTAGTGGAAAAGGCTACTATCCGACCAGCTAAAAGCATGGACTCACTGTGTTCAGTGCCTGTGGAAGGTAAGATTTTTACAAGTAGTTTCTGAGTTGAAGATTACAATTAGGAGGCTGGAGCTTACTTGCCGTTACAAGCTGCCATGCCCGCTTCTCTGTAGTCATGATCACACACGATTATCCAGTTCCAAATCCCTCCCTGACCCTTCCCAAACTCAAGGGGTTCACATAGCCCCATAACCTCCCCTACCTCACTCCAGGGCTAGGCGTAAAGAGCCATCCTCTGCCTATCCTTCCTCTAGACACAGCTGGAGTCCCTGGCTACTTCTCATTCAAACCTGAACCAGGTAAAAGGTCAAGACAGAAGAGGCTTCCCCTTTGTGCAGAAGAAAAGAGCCAAGCATTGATTTATGCCCTATGGTTTTATCTCTAGAGGCCCATGTATCTTGAATTTGGCTGTTTCCATATGCATTCGCTTCCTAGTTTTTGTGTCAAGTCATGATTTTGAATTGGTAGGTTCATTATGTATTCATTCATTCATTCATTCATTCAATATCACTAAACATTAATTAGGCACCAGCTATGTATCAACCCTGTGCAAACCACAGTATCCTTTGTTGGAATAGATGTGTATGTAGTTGCACATGACGTAGCACTCATCACCAAAATAACACATAACATTTGTTCTCATAGATCTATCCTTCAGGTCTGACTTGCCTGTATCTTTTCCTTCTATTTCTGTTAAGTAACCGACAAATACCATTACAAGTTACCAGGCAAAGGACTTGTCTGGCAACAGACTGTTAAAACTCCCCTATACTTATCCCATGACCCCAGTCCCATTAATACAAGATATTTTTTTCTTTCAAAAATGGGTCAAACCAAAACAATACAGGAAATCTTTAGAACAACATTTTAAAAATAATTCTAAACCTTGGCCAGGCTTGGTGGCTCACACCTATAATCCCAGCCCTTTGGGAGGCTGAGGCAGGTGGATCACTTGAGGCCAGAAGTTCGGGACCAGCCTGGCCAACATGGTTAAACCCTGTCTCTACAAAAAAAATACAAGAAATTAGCCAGGTGTGGTGGTACGTGCCTATAATCCTAGCTACTCAGGAGGCCGAGGCACAAAAATGGCTTGAACCCAGAAGGCAGAGGCTGAGGCATGAGAATTGCTTGAACCCAGGAGGCAGAGGGTACAGTGAGCCAAGATTGCACCACTGCTCTTCAGCCTGTCTCAAAAAATAACAATTAATAATAGCAATAATTCTAAACCTGTATAATACTCAGTGAGATCTTCTTAAGTTAATTTGATGCTTTCAGCATTTTCTTACTTTTATATTCATCCATTTGATTTGGTTTGGAAACTTCTTGGGCAGTTCTTACCCAGTTTTGCAGGAGTTAATATTTCCAAATATAGGTCATTATATACGTGACATATGAGTATTGGACAGATCATCTGACTGCTGAGTCTCTTGTGTCCTTGTGTATTAAAGGAGATCATTACACTTCCTTACAGGGTGGTCATAAGAATTTTAAGCATAGAGTTATGCAAGATGCCCAGTATAGTGCTTAGTACCAAGTTAGAAATTATTTTCTAGATCCCTGGCAACTCACATACCATCTCCAAGCTTATTTACTTCCCACATAGACTTTTCTCTTCTTTGCTTTCATTTCTAAGTCAGTCAAGAACTTGGGCTGGGTGTAGTGGCACATGCCTGTAAATCCCAGCACTTTGGGAGGCCAAGGCGGATGGATCACCTGAGATCAGGAGTTTGAGACCAGCCTGGCCAACATGGTGAAATCCCTGTCTACCAAACATACAAAAATTAGCCAGGCGTGGTGGCAGATGCCTGTAATCCCAGTTACTTGGGAGGCTGAGGCAGGCGAATCACTTGAACCTGGGAGGTGGAGGTTGCAGTGAGTGGAGATCATGCCACTGCACTCCAGCCTGGGCAACAGAGCCAGACTCCATCTCAGGAAAAAGGAAAAAAAAAAAAAAAACTCGCTCCTCACAACTGTGCCTTCTAATATTTAGTTAATTTACATTTCTAGTTTCTCATCCTCTGAATCAACAGGAAGAAGCCTGAGAAATGTGGGAAAGGTCTAGTTGATAACAGCATTTGTGTCCTTGCTGGGAAATCAAACCCCCCTGTCTGGGTCCATCTGCCAGAGAAAACTTAAAACAATAAGTTTTTAAAGTTCTAAAATAAGACAAGATTCTGTTTATTATTCCTTTTTGTCATCTTCATTTTTAGTGAATACCATCTTACTGCCTCTCATCTGTCTCCTTTTTTTTTTCATGATCTACATTGAGTGCCTGGTAGATGATGGCTCTGTTGAGCAACTTTAGCAGCAATCTTTCTTTGAAAACTGCTCTACCTGCAAATTTTAAAAGTGATCTGTATGGCATGACAGCAAATGGTCCTATGAGAGCATCATGCTAAAATTCTGTGCATATGAGGAACTGCTTTCTCTTTCGTCATCCAGTTGTTACCTGTCTTTTCCTGGGCGGTTATGCCCCTGTTAGAATGCTGTGCCTCTCTAGTATTCAAATGTGATGCGCCTGCCCTTACTGGAAGGCCTGCCATTGCATATGTGCCCAGGCTGCTGACCATGCACTTGTTCCTTTTTACTAGGAAAAGAAGCCAAGGGAAATTTCAATCGAACAGTTACCACCGGTGGATTTTTCATTCCAGCAACAAAAATGCACTCCACCGGCACCGGCAGCTCATGTGACCTCAGCAATCAGGAGGGCGAATGGGGCCAGGAGGGGATGCCTCCGGGGGCTGAGGGTGGCTTCGATGTGAGCACCGATCGCGGCCATCTCCAGGGCGCTCAGACCCGGCCCCTACCAGAACAGCTGAAGGTTTTCCGGCCTGTTGAGGATCCCGAGGGCGAGCAAACAGCCCCAAAGATGCTGGGTATGTTCTACACTTCGAACGACAGCCCCAGCAAATCCGTCTTTACCAGCAGCCTCTTCCAGATGGAGCCCTCGCCGCGTCACCAGCGCAAAGCGCTGAACATCTCTGAGCCCTTTGCGGTGTCCGTGCCGCTCCGCGTGTCCGCCGTCATCAGCACCAACAGCACGCCGTGCAGAACACCCCCGAAGGAGCTGCAGTCTCTTTCCAGCCTAGAAGAGTTTTCTTTTCATGGGTCAGAGAGCGGAGGCTGGCCAGAAGACGAGAAGCCACTGGGAGCTGAGACTTCTACAGGTAAAGTAGGGGAGAGAGGGTCTCTTTCCATTGCAAGGGAGAAAAACCACACTTAAATTCGCTTCAAGTTTGCAAAGCAATATGGTGAGGTGGTTAAGTTTGTGGGCTCTAGATCCAGACTGGGTACACATCCAGGCTCTGCCATTTCACTGTGTGATCTTCAGTAGGTTAACGTAACCACTCTGTGCCTCAGTTTCTTAATCTGTAAAGTGGGAATAATTATGTTAATAATACCTTTTTCATAAGTTTGTTGTAAATGTTAAATTATTTAATGCATATGAAACTCTCAGAACAGTGTTTACATATAATAAATGTTACCTGTCATTTTATTGACTTATAGAGTGAGAAGGCAGGAGAAAAACCTAAAATGGAATGCAGAGCTGCAGAGCTAGAACTGGGGATTCAATCCTTCCAGTCTCCTTCTCTCTCCATCCACCCATCCTCGTTTCTACTTTACATTTGCAAACAACATGGCTAGCAACCGTAGCAACGAGAAAGAGCATCCCTCTCCCAATTTCCTTATATCAAATGCAGGAAGGATGCTGATTGGACCTGTCTAAGTCATATGCCCAGCCCTGGACCAATCACTGTTGTCCTGTCCAATTCTGAGATTGGCCAGACTTGAGTCTCTAGGTGTGTCTGGAGTGAGGAGGGGTTCTTTGATCAACAAGCAAACCTGAGCCGCATAAAGTGGAAGTATTGAGAACCCCGAAGGAGAGGATGGCTGACAGTCAAACCAACAAATGTTTATTAATTATGATTTAGGAATGTTTATTTTCAATTAATACTAGACATTTTCAGCACCCATTAGGTTGTCAGGCACTCTCCTAAGTGTCCTGCAAATATTATCTCATTTCTCCCCTCTATCCTATGATATAAGTAGTCACTGTTATCCCCATTTCCTTAAAGAGGAATAGGTTATTGCCCAATCACTCATACCAAGGAAGTGGAAGAACCAGGATTTTAATTCAGACATTTAAAAAATCCATGCTTGTAACACTCTACCACACTCCCTCCTGTGTTCAGTATGGGCTATGGAGTTACAAAGATTGTTAAGACATGATCCCTTCCCCACAGTGAGCTCACAAACTAAGAAGGGAAATTGAAATTCTGCACTGAAGTTCAGCACAAGGTCAGCCTGTGGAAGCAGCATAGGAGCCTCCTCAGGATTTTTGGAATTAGGGAGGGCTTAGATACCCAAAGCACCATGCAAGAGGTGTTCATAACAGATGGCAAGGGCATGAAGCAGAGGCAGTTCTCTCAGGAGGATTCCAAGAAGATTTAGAAGAGGTGACATTTGGACTGAGCCTTCATAAATGGGTAGTGTGTCTCCATACAGAAAAGATGAGAAAGGGCATTCTGGGCTTAGAGGCAGCTGCATGTTGTGGGATGTATGTAGGTTTTGGAACCCAACTGAGCTGATTCGGATGCTAGCTTTACTGCTTTTTGCCAGTTTGGCAGTGAGAGGTTTCGGAGCCTGTTTTTCATCTGCAAATCAGAGGAGGCTCCTATCCCAAAGGCTGTAATGAAGTCTGAATGGGAAAATGTCCATGAAATACCTGTCCATGGGCCGGGCGCGGTGGCTCACGCCTGTAATCCCAGCACTTTGGGAGGCCGAGGTGGGTGGATCACGAGGTCAAGAGATCGAGACCATCCTGGTCAACATGGTGAAAGCCCGTCTCTACTAAAAATACAAAAAAGTAGCTGGGCATGGTGGCGCGTGCCTGTAATCCCAGCTACTCAGGAGGCTGAGGCAGGAGAATTGCCTGAACCCAGGAGGCAGAGGTTGCGGTGAGCCGAGATTGCGCCATTGCACTCCAGCCTGGGTAACAAGAGCGAAACTCCGTCTCAAAAAAAAAAAAAAAAAAAAAAAAAACCTGTCCATGGTCTGACTCACAGAAGATGTTAGTCCTTTTCCTTGCGGGATGAGTGCACAGATGAGCAAATCTCAGGGGCATCAAGTCATATCTTGTCTGGAAAATGGTGTCATGGGCTGGTGTGGGTGCAGCAGGATGAGGGAAAGGGGAGAAAGTAAAGGCTTTGAGGAAAACAGTGTTTCCAAAGGCTTTTGTGAGATTTGTTATCCTCTCTAAAAGAGTGGGTCCCTGGACCCCAATAGGTCTTTAAGAGACAGTCTGTTATCCTTGCATAGGTTAAATACTATGTATGCCATTTTATATCAGGGACTTGAGCACACATGGATTTTGGTATTGGAGGGAGGTCCTGGAACCAATCGCCCCATGGATCACCAAGGAGTGACCTACAGTTTTAACTTGCGAATTCTGTAAATATTTTACATATTCAAAGATAAAATTGAATTTCAAGAAATAAGCCTACAAAGTGATGGGCAAAAGGAAATACCACTGTTGTGAATTCTGAAGCATTTTTAGTTCAGACATCAGGATGCTGTCACTAGATCTGAGTCGCTGGGCTGGCCTGTGGTGAGATACCTCAGAGTTAAGATACCAGTGTAACCAATGGCAATGAGTGGTTTAGTCTTAACCAATCTTAACCAACAGACTTTTCTGAGCTTGTGCCATATGCCAGACACTGTGCTATATGCTTTGCCTCCATTGTTTACTTTATCCTCACATTGGCCCGAAAGCAAGTATTATGATGCCTTTGTACCAAGATTACAAGATTCATTTAGAAATTAGCATTTGAACCCAGGTTTCTTTCTTCTTTTTTGAGACAGAGTTTCACTCTTGTTGCCCAGGCTGGAGTGCAGTGGCACGATCTCAGCTCATGCCAACCTCCACCTCCCGGGTTCAAGTGATTCTCCTGCCTCAGCCTCCTGAGTAGCTGGGATTACAGGCATGTGCCACCATGCCTGAGTAATTTTGTATTTTTTTTTTAGTAGAGATGGGGTTTCTCCACGTTGGTCAGGCTGATCTCAAACTCCTGACCTCAGGTGATCTGCCCGCTTCAGCCGCCCAAACTGCTGGGATTACAGGTGTGAGCTACCATGCCTGGTCAAACCCAGGTTCCTTAATACCATTGTAAATGGTAATTTTATTGAGGGCCTGCTATGTGCTGAGCACAGTCCTGGGTACTTGCTTAGTCTTTAATCCACAGTGTGGAAACAGCTTTATGCAATGAAACAGGGCCTTCCTTCATGCAGAGCAACAGAGGCCAAACTTGAGATCTGCCTGCCTCTTCCTGATATCATAGATGTTTAAGAGCAGAGCTTAATTACTTTGGATAGATCCAAATTGACAGGAGATAACACCTTGGAAGAGTTACACAAGAAACTGTTAATCATAATTAAAAGACATCTTTGCAGCAAGATATGAATAATAGAGTTTTGTGATGTTAATAGACTTCTCAGAGTCTGTTTATTTGAGAAGTGAGAGACTGGGCTAGAGCATGGGTTCTCAACTTCAGCACTACTGACATTTTAGACTGGATAGGTCTTTGTTGTGGGACAGGTTCTGTACACTGGAGGATATTTAGCAGCATCCTTGTGTAGGGTCCACTGCCACATTGGGTGCCAGATATAGGGTCCGGCCCTACAGGATTCTGTGAGCCCATCCCAGCTGGTGCGGAGATGAGAAATTGTAGAAATAAAAGACACAAGACACAGAGATAGAGAAAAGACAGTTTGGGCCCAGGGGTCCCCTGCTACTCAAATTGCGGAGACCAGCAGTGGCCCCCAATGCCAAGACGCTCTCACTTTCATTAAGTTACAAATCTGGGGGCAGGGTAGGTAGGGCGTGGCAGTGATAGAGTCAAGTACATCACGTGTCATTCAGGGCCTCGGGAATTTCTGGCACCCAAAGTAAGGTAAAGAGCATAATGCATCAGCACTTTTTCCATACTTATCAAGAAAGAACAAAAACATTAAGATTTATATTACTATTACTGATTATCTTTTCAAAAAAAAAAAGGAACCAGGTGCAGAAGCAGAACATGAGAGTAGACATGGAACGTGACCACTGACGCACAGCATCACATAGAGACAGTTAAGCACCTGGATGTCTGCGGGCCTACCTCACAGCTGTCAGGCCTTACCACAAGAGCTTGGAGAAGTGGAATTTTCTCCAAACTTCCCCAAGAAGGAGATGTCTCGGCCGTTTTGGACATCTCCTTCCCTAGCTGGCTAAACAGCGGGCACTTAAGCGCTGGCGCTGCCACACAGCCAAGGCACCCTCCAGCAGCCCTTATGCGGGCATGACAGAAGGCTTAAAGCATCTTGCCTTAGTGTCATTCATTTCACAATGTCACCCCAGGTTCACACTTCTGACCTGAGAGCCATTAGTAAAAGAATTAGGATAACCTGTGAATAATAACTAATATGGTTATATTTCTAGTTACTTTCTTCTTCATTATTTATATGGAAATAGGCTGAGACCTTTTGCTCCTGCCTCAGGACTTATGGGATCTCCTCCCTACATCCTTGGCTTCTATCCACTAGACGCCAGTTGCATTTACCCCTCCCCAATGTTGTGACAAACAAAAAATGTCTCCAGACATTGCCAAATATCCACTGAAAGAATAAAAAAGTAGGAGCAAGATAGACCCTGGTTGAGAACCACCGGATAGGTGATCTTCGAGGTCCCTTCCTTATCTGACAATCTATAACTCTGGGAACTGAGACCAGGATATTGCTAGGAGAAAAGAGTAAATGCAAGGAGCAGTGAGCTGGGGGATTTCACTCCATCCTTCTGAAGCAGGGCCAGGAGACAGGACAGTGACTGTGTTGGGAACAGTCTCTCTTGAAGTGAAGTCTCCTTTAACCGATAACTCCATCTTCACTGCAGCTTCTGTACCTAAGAAGGCAGCTCTTGAAGATGCCAAGCCAGTACCTGAAGCACCTGGGACAGTGGAATGCAGCAAAGGACTGTCCGAGGAGCTAGGCAGTCACCTAGAGGAGAAGAAAACCCCAGAAAGCTCCTTCGGCTGTCAACATTCAAGTGAATTAGAGAAGAGGCCAAATCCAGAGAAGGTGGTGGAGGAGGGACAAGAGGCTGACCAGGTGGGGTCCAGCACCCTGCAGGAGAGCCCTGGGGCCAGAGCCGAAGCTGTGATTCTCCATGAGATGGTAAGGTGCACTCTCTGCCTGCTCCAACCAGGTGGAGTTCTTTTTTCCCAAGGGCTCTTGGTACAATTTAAAGTAGATTGAAAAAAATTTTTTTTTGAAAAATCAGTTTCTGCCAAAGGGACTTTAAGAGACAAACTTATAATGAAGGTGTGAGATTTGTTTTGCAGTAGACTTTACAGAAGTCCTGCAGTGATGGGGAAACGTCCTGCTCAGATTCCCTAGGATAGACTGAACTCTAAATATTTCTGACCTGAGGTCACCATAAGCCAGTAACATGTCCTTGAAATGCAATGACATTCAATCCCAGAAGCAGCACGAGACCTGCTTGTCATACCCCAGTCCCAAATATGATCATCCACAGAGTTCAGCCTTCTTCCAAACATCCTGGATGGGCAGTTGTCTATACTTATTTCCAAAACCAGAACTATTTCTTCCTGTGGCCTCTGGAGAAGTTAAAATGCAATGCTGGAGCGGACTACACCTTGTCTACTTTTTACAGGTGGAATTTTCCAAGAAGGTTTTTATGGGATGTTCTTCCATAGAAGGTGTGAGGAGGTTTTCCAGGGATACCCAAAGAGGAGTCCTGCATTTGGGAGGCAGCTCTGTGATCAGAGGAGGGTCCCAGAAAGGAGGGTGCCTTTGAACTTGCTTCCAGAGTCTTGGTTTTCAGGACGCACACAAAAGAACCATGTGCTGAGAGTTAGGGCAGAGTGGGGTGCCATGGCGTCATCAGAATCGCTCAGTCTCTATAAGATGTGTTTCCATTTGTAGAAGGGGAAAGATGTAGAGATTCATATGGCAATTGATTGAATTCTTACGGGGAAGACTCTGTAAGAATGAATGGCATTGCTTTGAGAAGCAGGTCAGTTAGTGCTGGAAAGAGAACCAAGTGGATTCAAGGGAACAAGTAAAGGCATCAATTCATTCATTCATTCAAAACATGTATTTAACGTGAACTTTTTGCCAGGCACTGGCATCACTGTAGTGATGCCAGCCTTCTAGTGAACCTGAAGCTAAATGAAACCAGGGTTTTTGTTTGTTTTATAAGCAACAGTGCACAGAAATTAAGTACTTATAGACAGAACTGGATTTCAATCCTGATGTGCTGCTATATGACTTAGGTAAATTGTTTAATCTATTTGAACCTAGACCTCTCATCTATAAAATGGAAGTAATTATAGTAGTGTTTATCTCCTAGAGTGGTTGGGAAAATTACACAAGATACAGTTAAAGTAAGTGCTGGTGCATGGTGAGCACTCACACAGCTACAGGTATTATTGGTGCTGCATCCTTTATTTGCTGAGCTGGCACAGGCTGGCACTGCCAGTCCCTTCCCTCTCACTGGAAACACTGATGTCAGCACCCAGAGTACTTGGTTCTAAGACAATCAGTTTATTGATGTTTTTCAGGATGAAGATGATCTGGCCAATGCCCTGATCTGGCCCGAGATTCAACAGGAGTTGAAAATCATTGAATCTGAGGAGGAGCTCTCATCGTTGCCACCACCTGCTCTGAAGACCAGCCCAGTTCAGCCTATTCTTGAGTCGAGCCTGGGGCCCTTTGCTCCTCCAGAGCCTCCTGGGAGCTTACCTTGTGGCGCTTTCTCTGCTTCAGGCTCCGCCCCTCTGGAGGTGTGGACTAGGGATCCAGCCAATCAGAGCACACAGGGGGCTTCCACAGCAGCCAATAGAGAGAAACTGGAGCTTGAGCAGGGCGTGCATCCAAACCTCGCCAGCCTGGCTCCTCTGGAAATATTTCCGTTTGAGACCGCGTCTCCTCAAGCAACAGGAAAAGTGGGAGGCCCAGGAAATCTGTCTCCTTCAGTCCCACCTGCTGCTCCCCCTCCAAGTCCTCTGGAGGAGGCACCTCCAGTCCTGCTTTCAAAGGGCAGCCCAGAGAGAGAAGACTCATCCAGGAAATTGGGGACATATCCCTACATAGACCAGCGGGAGTCCCAAGACAGCCCTGGGATCTCTAGCCCCTGTCAGGGAAAGGAGGCCACCCCAAGACAAAATGACAAGCAAAATTCAAAGAATGCTGCTTCTGAGGGGAAAAGATGTGGTTTTCCAAGCCCAACCAGGGAGGCTGAGATCACCTCACAAGGAGAGGAGGATGTAGCCCATTCAGTACAGGAGCCTTCAGACTGTGACGAAGATGACACTGTGACAGACATTGCCCAGCATGGCCTGGAGATGGTGGAGCCCTGGGAGGAGCCCCAGTGGGTGACCAGTCCGCTTCACTCCCCCACCCTGAAAGACGTGCACGAGACCCAAATACAGGGCCTTCAGGGTCACCGATTGGAGAAGAGGCTTTCCCACAGGCCCAGCCTTCGTCAGAGCCATTCTCTAGATAGCAAACCCCCGGTTAAAAGCCAGTGGACTCTCGAGGTTCCCTCCTCCAGCAGCTGTGCTAATCTTGAAACAGACAGGAATTCTGACCCTCTGCAGCCCCAGACACCCAGGAGAGAGATTACTGGATGGGATGAGAATGCCCTGAGGCCCTTCAGAGAGTTCTCTGGCCTCAAAGGGGCAGAGGCTCTTCCCAACCAGAAGGGACCAAGTGGTATGCAAACCAAGCCAGCAGAAACCAGCCCTATCAGCCTACCAGAGGGAAAGGAGCTGGGGACACACCTGGGGCACAGCAGTCCACATATTAGGCAGGGTGGTGTTCCTGGGCCAGAGAGCAGCAAGGAGAGTTCACCCAGTATACAGGACAGCCCTTCCCCTGGAGAGCATCCCACAAAGTTACAGCTGAAGAGCACAGAGTGTGGGCCCCCAAAAGGGAAAAACAGGCCTTCTTCCCTCAACTTGGACCCTGCTATTCCCATTGCTGACCTCTTCTGGTTTGAGAATGCAGCCTCATTTAGTTCACCTGGAATGCAGGTCTCTGAGCCAGGAGACCCAAAGGTCACATGGATGACCTCATCTTACTGTAAAGCAGACCCCTGGAGGGTTTACTCCCAGGACTCCCAGGACCCCCAGGACCTGGACATTGTGGCCCATGTGCTGACAGGCCGCCGTAACTCAGCTCCTGTGAGTGTGTCAGCTGTGAGAACCTCCTTCATGGTCAAAATGTGCCAAGCCAGGGCGGTCCCAGTCATCCCACCCAAGATTCAGTACACCCAGATCCCACAGCCCCTGCCCTCTCAGAGCTCAGAGGAGAGTGGGGCTCCACCTCTGGAAAGGACCCAAGAGGAACCCAGCTCAACCAGTGGGACCACTCAGAAACCTGCCAAAGATGATTCTCCCTCCTCCCTGGAAAGCCCAAAGGAAGAAAAACCAAAGCAAGATCGCGGTGCCATTAAGTCCTCACCAGTGGAAGCCACTGCACCCTGCCTGTGTGAGGGACCCACCCTTTCTCTAGAACCAGGCTCGCCTAACCTGCTCTCGATGCAGGACGCAACAGTGCAATGCAGAAAGCGTACTTCAGAGACAGAGCCATCTGGGGACAACCTTCTTTCTTCAAAACTGGAGCGACCATCTGGGGGATCTAAGCCTTTCCACAGGTCAAGGCCAGGAAGACCTCAGAGCCTAATCTTATTCAGTCCTCCTTTCCCTGTTATGGACCACCTGCCCCCCTCATCCACAGTGACAGATTCCAAAGTCCTGCTGTCCCCTATCAGAAGTCCCACTCAGACAGTTTCCCCTGACCTTCTTTGTGGAGAGCTGGCAGAAAACACATGGGTCACACCAGAAGGGGTTACACTTAGGAATAAAATGACCATCCCTAAGAATGGCCAGAGACTAGAGACCTCAACCAGCTGTTTTTACCAGCCCCAGCGGAGATCGGTGATTCTGGATGGAAGAAGTGGGAGACAAATAGAATGATTTCAGTTCACCTGCTGGTGTCTGAAAAAAATTGTAATTCATCTGAAAGTTACTACAGGGCCAGCTTGCCATATTCCAGGCATAGGTTATCAAGCTTGGGCTTATTCTCTTTCTTCAGCCTTTTGACCACTTATTAATTAGTCCATTTGCCAGAAGAGTGGTCAAAGGAAAAAGAAGAGATGAAATTTAGTTAAGTCTATGCGAGCAAGTGAGACAAGGTTAGGTAAGGGAAGAGGATGGAATGCTTGCCTCCAGTGAACTTTGGAGCTTGAATGTGAGTCGAATTGCTCCCCTATTGCTATTATCTATTACTCTTGAGAGCTGGCTGTCCTTTGAAAGAAAGAAATAATGTTCTTTGAAAGAAAGGAAAATATCTTGCTGTGTCAAACCTCAAAATGTTGCTATTGAGGTTGGAAGGCCTCCTCTTCATGCTTTTTAATGCTCTTTAAAACGTGTTCTTTTAGGCCAGTTTTCTAATAAGCTTTGTAAAGTGTACTATCCAAAATAGAAGCAGATCTGGAAATGCAAACTAACGTGCACTTAGATATCTAAGTGGGTGAGCTTACCCACTCTTACCCATGCTCTTTCTCTGGAATCCCTGGAGACCTGTCCAAGATGATTTCCATATACCAGCATAGAAAATCAGAATCAAGAGCAAACCATGAGAATGGCACAATTCAAGAAGACTTTCTGGCTCTGGCTTTTAATAATTTGGGACTCCAACTGCCACTCTACTGGACTGTGATTTATAAATCTAGTAGCTACACAGGGATAGAGGCTGAGCTGAGGATTACCATAATGAAATGTGCTAAATCTTCATTTAGGAGTGTAATCATGGAGTGAAGACATCTGCATTCTTTACAGTATCAGAGTTCAAGAACAGGATGTCATCATAGATAAAAGCTTCACACAAAGGCAGACTTACACTCCAAATTTAATGTCTTTGAATTGGTGGGGCACTAGCAGAAAATACTTCTAGCTCAGCTTCACTCTTCTTCCACACTAGGCTGGGCCCAGCAGTACAGGAGAGGATGAAGGGAGGAGCTCCAGAGGGCGAGGGAAGAGCCCTAGTAGGGTGGCCATCACAATCACTCACTGAGAGCTGCCCTTCTTAAAAATGTATTTTATTTTAGCCAATGGGTTGCTTCCTTTCTGTTTTTCTCTCCACTGCTCAAGAACAGATTTAAGGCCAGGTGCAGTGGCTCACATCTGTAATCCCAACACTTTGGGAGGCTGAGATGGGTGGACTGCTTGAGCCCAGTTCAAGACCAGCTTGGGCAATACAGCAAGACTCCAGCTCTTAAAAAATAGAAGCTTGAGGAGCCCCTCTCCCTTCCATAATTCCCCTCATCCACTGCCACTCCAGGCACTCACTCAAACTTGCTCTTCAGCTCTGTATACAAGCAGAAGCAATAAACCAATCTGATTTTCTTTTCAATTATTTAGAACTTTCAATGGTTCTTTTCTTTCCAGCTGGCAAGAAAGAGGAGAACTAATATACCTGCTGGCATGTTTTTGGTGCTCCCTAAAAAAGGACTTCACAGGGCATCTCTTCTCAGGTTCAAGCCTGGCTGAATTCTGTCCAGAAGCTCAGTTATTGCAGGAATTTCTCTAAGGGCTAGTAGTACCTCTGGGTAGGCGTCACAACCAAAGTTGGTTCTGGGCATAGTGGGGGCTAAGATGAAGTTACCTCCTCCAATGAGAAATTGGGAGCTGATACCCTGCAACAGATACATATTCGTCTCTCTCTCTTCCTCCCTCCCTGATAAGCCATACAAACAGTTTTGAAATCTTATTCTGTACCTTTCAAGCCAGTGTCTTTGGCGAGAGTCAGTCCTGCCTTCTGAGAGCACTGAGTGAGCAATGCCTTTCATCATTGTTTTGGCCTTCTCTTGGGTGAGCAAGACATTGGCCCAACAGCCAATGAGATGTGAACCTGTAAGTCCTAGAATATAGTATTGTTCCCCTAGGCCAGCAAAGTGAAGAAATATAGTGGTGACAGATGAGAAAGGCCAGGTTCCAGATATCTGAAATGTACCTTCCTACCTTATCAGAAAATATGGCAGACAGGTTTGATGTGGGTCTCAGTGCTCCTGCAGTGTCCACGCTTTGCTAAGGACCATGTTCTAGTTAGAATGCAAGGGAGGGAAAGAGCCGCACTTCGCTTCACTATCAGAACTCTGAGCCAAATAATGAAATATGTAAACTATTTTATGATTATTTTAAATGTTTGTAACATTTATAAGATATATTTTTATTTGGGGATAGACTGAGAAGCCACCATTTACATATTAACAAGTGACTTCAGTTCTGAGGGTTGAAGTGCCTATGTGGATTTATAAAGTGGTTGCATGATCTTTTAGACTCTGACATTTATAGCATCACCTTCAGGAACACAATTCTGTGGATGTCATCATGAGACACACTGACAGCTGTGGAGATAGTCCCTACTGTCAGCTTTCCTTGTCAGTCAAGTCCAGAAGGCCTTAGCAGCTGACTCACCTTCTCAGTGTCCCACTGCCCAAGGGCGGACCTCCGCTTTGACTTGTGCCCAGCCTGCTAGCCATCACAAAGGCATTCATAAACTTCCTGTGGTCTGGGCTATCCTGGCGCTGATGAAATTCCATTCTAAAGAAAGAAAACTCATATTTTGCCCTAAATTGTTCCCCCAAATGCCCTGGGATTACCTATTTCACCACCCACTTGAGTCTCTGAAAAATGAATCCCCTGAGAATGGCTAGATGGGAATCGGAGAGTCTGATTTCATTCAGGAGAGGGACAGAACAGGAGCTGCTGTTTTTAGGAGGATTTACCTGGTGCCCTAGAAAGGGCCGTGGAATCAAATTCTCAGAGGGCTTCTTCAAATCAGCTCTCATCCTCAAAATGGCGGGGGTCAGGGGGCATGGATGTTAAATGATGAATTTGAAGTGAAATGCATGCATGTACCAGTGTTTTCTTTCAGCATTAGTGGTTGCTTAAGAAAATAATAACCTGTATTTTCTATTACACTTGTAATATGAAGAGACCTGACCAAGAACTCCATTAAGACACCTAACCTAATTTAAACCCTAAAATTCAAAATATTGTCCAAATCAAATTTTTAGTCTCTGGGAACATTAAAAATGTAAATATCATCATCCTCAACAAATATGTATTGAGAGCTTAGTAATAGTGCACTGGGTGCCTTCGCATTCCCAAATCATTCAAGGATCTAATGAAAAAGGGAGAGGGATGGCAGCAAATGAAACAGCCCATAAACAACCAGAAGCAAAGGTGAGAACAATTAAGTTGCCAAACAAAACCAGAAGGGGAAAAAGTGTGGCAAGCAGCATCTTTTAATAGGATCATTGATGGTAATCAAGTGACCTACTGACTTCAAATAATCAAATTAAACATAAAAATCCAATAGAACAGCCCAATGAGACACTCAAGTGTTGAGAACTTTGCTTTGACGTAGAAAATTAGAGAGTGGCAACTAGGTATAATAAGTAGTTCTGAGGTTTTGTGTGGTCATAATTGGTTTGGTGAAGTATTAGATTTCTGCAAATGAGCCAGGTAAGATCAGTATTCCATACTGCTTGAAAAGGGGATTTTAGAGACTTCTGTCATCACAAAGCAGGTTAACTCCTAATTAATGATGAAGCAGTAGGCCCAAGATAAACTGTTCAAGATTAATTGTTCTTTCAGTGTTTGGCATATGATAATCACATTTGGATAAAATTTGGTGGGACAGTCATTTGTCTACACAGACCTTGCGTTCCTGCATGAAGAGATACTGGGGAGCATACGATTATTTTTCCAGTATTGGAGTGAGAGATGTTTGCAGTAGGTCCAGTTCCCACTAGGATTTATTTGGGCCATATTCTGTCATGGCCAGTCCTATCTGATGACGACATGAATCTTGGGGTTAAGCATTGCTAAGATTATGATTTTAGACATGTCCAACAGGAAGGCCAGCTCAAAATGTGGCATGACAAAGAATATGTGCTCTATTACCAAAACCTTTCCTAGCGAAAGTGGACCAGAAGAGGGAGCAAGCATCTTTCCAAGCCTGGAGAGGAGGGGGTGATGGTGGAAGGGTGATTGAAATCAGTGCCAGTATAGATAGCATAAAATTGGGGGCCACTACAGATTGGCTGGCTAATGTGTGGATCATTTAGTAGTCTTGAGGTACATTAATAATGCAGAGATTACTTTTCTGTAAGGGTAAGGAGGACGTAGTTAAATGTAAGAAGCGTACAAGGTCCATAGCCATGTGTTCTACTGGATAAATCGCAATGCTTTGCAATAACTTAATGCCATAGTACTTTCTGGCTTATAATTCTGCAAAGTAAAGCACTTTTTTAAAGGAGTCTATTGGAAAACTACATGATTTCAGCTGTGTTTTAAGCGCTATGAATATGTTTCCAAAGATGTAATCAAAATGTAATTCTATTGATTAAAAATATAAATATTAAAACTATCCATAGAGTCATTTAAGTGTAATTAAAAAAGATTGTTATGCTTTAAAAACATACTCTAATAAATGATATAAAATATAATGCTTATGATGGAACTATGAACTAGAGAAGGACATGGGCTCCCCAAAGTCAATAATCAGAAAAATAGACTATATGCACCAGGCTCATTGTTTTGGCTTGTTCTGTTTGATGTCATTTTTTGTTACTTCAATGTTTCATCTCACAGAAAAGTCCCTGATGATTTGTTTCAGTACATTTTTCTTGTTTTTGCTATTTTACATACTAATAATTGTCAGATGTTTGCAACTTCAGCCTCTTACTGTTGCAGTCATAGTCATGTCACTCAAGAAACCCAGTGTAGTAAGTCCAGGGTATCGTAATGAAAAATGAGAAGAAAAAAAGCTCCTTGCTTCTCAAAACTCCACGGCTTATGGAGTAACATCGGTCCACCCGCACAGATGTGAACTCAATTTTCCCTATTACTTGAATCAATCAAAGGGGACTCTTCTTTTATTTGAGTGATTATGTTAATGATGCTCTGGGGGAAAGGCAAACATTTGATATCCTGGCATATATCCTGTTATATATATAACCAACAAGATAGGGAAGGGGAGGTAAACAATCATAGAACCTAGGTCCACAACCTAGTGATATTTGCAGTGAAATATTTCCAGTGATATTTCCCCTTTCATTGTCAAGGGGACGAAAACACTACCATTTTTGCAACAGCTTTCTATTTCGAACCTTACTGTCCTCAGGCCGGCTCCTGCTATCCTTCACTACTGCCCTAAAATGCCTTTTTCTCCTATGTACTCACGGATCCCCACATTCTTTGGTTTCACTACTGAACCTCCCTCAACCCCACTCCAACACAGTTTCCCCTCACTTCCAATCTTTCCCACTGTTCTCTGGAGTCACTCTCTCCTTATAAACTCCCCTGCAGCCCCAGTCTCTTCACTAAATATTGTTACCGCTTCCTGGACTTCAAGAAAACTCACGTGAGAACACTTCTTTCCCTGCACAAAAGGCTGCACGTGCACATGCTCCCATATTACACAGACTTGAGCAAAGGATCAGAGGATATTCTCCCAGGTCCTCACTTCTGCACCATTGCTTCTTCCCATCCCATATAAAAATCCCTCATTACCAAAATGTATGGATCCAACTATTTTAACTTTTTTATCATTTGTGTCCATGGTATAGTTAATCTCCCAGATTGCCCAGTCTTGGGTATCAAGCAACCTGTTTCCTTCTACCTCATGTCCCACCATCATCCTGGATGACTTCAGTGTTCTAGAGGAAAGCCTGCCCTCCCACCCAATCCCCTTGCCGTAATTACTTACAGCTTTTTACCTCAACTCAGTTTTGAACATTTGCTTCTATGGTTACACATCAGGCTATTTCACAATACAGAATTTTGTGATCCTATATTCTTTTTCCTTTTTCAGAACTTTCTCTAGCCTTACTACTTTATTCCTTGTCTTTGTGTAAGATTACCATATCTGCCCCACCCCCTCCAGTCTACTCTGATAGACAGCACTCCCACCACTCTTCATACTTCTTTCCCTAGCCTTTCCAGACCTAAGGCACATCATCCCCATTCTCACCAGGACCATTAACTCCCTTAACTACTAGTCCTTCAGCCACACCTGCTTGGCAAACCTCCAACCTAGAACCTGGACCCTCATCACACATTTGTGCCCTTTAACTGTGTCTGTGGGTTAGATCAGAGAAAACAATAAATCCATGATATGAGAGCTTGTAGATATTTGTGGTCCACAGCAGCCTCATTTCCAAAACCTATGGTGACTATTCCACTATTCTTGACTCTCTCCTAGACAACTCTTTCTTTCCCACAAACAAGTAACTGTTCTTGCTTCATGAGTTTATAATATCAGACATCTTTTTTTAAGCTCCCACTATTATTTCTCCTTACCCATATATGTGTGTACCTAACCTCCTTCTAGTTCAGAGGAAGTGTTACCCCTCTTCCCAAGAGCGCCAAGGCTTCTGTGTTCCCATTCTCCTATCATCCACTATTCTTCCCTATGTATTCAGCCTTGCCCTCTTTGATCTTCAATCTGTCAGCATATAAATATGCCAAAGTTTCTTCTATCTTAAAAGTCTTCCTCAATTCTATTTCCTTAACCACCCTGTGTCTAGGTTCTTGGAAGAGTAATCAGTGTCATCAATGCTCAGTTTCTTCTGTTTCATTACAATTCACTATTCTGGACCAACTGCAGCGTGACCTCAGCCCACATAGCTCTCTAAAATTTCTCTTGCTAATGTCACCAGTAGTCTAATATCCAAATCCAACATTCACTTCTCAGTCTCTAGACTTCCCTGTTATATGTGATCCTATTGATCATTCCTCTTTTGAAACTTTTTCTACTTTGCCTTCTTCCATGACCATTTTCTTAGCTACATTCACTTAAAAGTTTCCTCTTCCTGGCTGGGTGTGGTGGCTTATGTCTGCAATCCCAGCACTTTGGGAGGCCACGACAAAAGAATTTGAGTCCAGAAGTTCAAGACCAGCCTGGGCAACACAGGAAGACCCCGTCTCTACAAAAAAATACAAAAATTATCCAGGTATGGTAGTGCATGCCTGTAGTCCCAGCTATTCGGGAGGCTGAGGTAGGAGAATCACCTGAGCTTGGGTGACAGAGCAAGACTCTGTCTCCCCGAAAAAAGTTTCCTTAAAAGCTGTTATTCACCAGAATTCTGTCCTTCTTTCCCTTTTCACATCGTATGCTTTCCCTGAACTATCTTATTTATGTCCATACCTGCTTCTACCACCCTCACACCGGTGACCCCCTCACCACTATTTTCTCTTGCATGGAAATTGAAAATAAATATTGTATACTTTTATTGGGGGTACATGCTGATATTACAATTTATAAATATAATTGAAATAAATTGAGCTGGTTAAAATTTTTGTGGTGAGAACATTTGGAATTCTCAGCACTTCTGAAATGTGTAATACTCTATTAACTGTATTCACCATGCTGTGCGATAGAACTAAAAAGAAGACCATATTCCTTCTTAGATGTTGTATAATTTGACCATTGCCTCCCCAGCCTCTGTAATTACCATTTGACTGTCTGCTTCTATGAGTTTAATGGCTTTAGATTCCATATATGTGAGAACATGCAGTATATGTTTTTCTATGCCAGGCTTATTTCACTTAGCATAATGTTCTTCAGTTCCATCCATGTTGTCACAAATGACAGTATTTCTTTTTTAAAGAGTGAGTAGTATTCCATTATGTATACATACCACATTTTCATTATCCTTTCATCTGTTCGTGGACACTTAGGTTGATACCACAACTTGGCTATTGTGAATAGTGCTGCAATGAATATGTGAGTACAGACATCTCTTCAACAAACTGATTTCAAATATTTTGGATAAATACCCAGAAGAGAGATTCCTAGATCATATGGCAATTCTATTTTTAACCTTTTGTGGAACCTCCATACAGTTTCCCATATGGCTATATTAATTTACATTCCCATCAACAGTATTCAAGGGTTCCCTTTTCGCCACACCCTTGCTAAAACTTATCTTTTGTCTTTTTTAAACAGACATTCTGAAAACTGCAGTGATATCTTGTAGTTTTAAGTTGCACATCCCTATTAACAATATTGAGCAATTTTTAATATGCCTGTTGGCCATTTGCACGTCTACCTTGAAAAATACCTATTTTGATCCCTTGCTTATTTTTTCATTCAGTTTTTGTTTTCTTACAATTGAGTTAAGCTCCTTATATATTTTGGAGATTAACTCTGTATGGGGTGTATAGCTTGCAAAAAATTTCTCTGAAACTATAGGTTGTCTCTGCACATTGTTAATTGTTTCCTTTGTAGTGCAGAATCTTTTTAGTTTGAGGTAATTCCATTTGTCTGTTTTTGCTTTTGGGATCAAATCCAAAAATTCATCACACAGATCAATGTCATGGAGTTTTCCTCCTTTTTGTCTAGTAGTTTTATAGTTTCAGGTCCTACAGTCACATCTTTTCATCTCTTTTGGTTGATTTTTGTATATGGTGTGAAGTAAGAGTTGAATTTCATTCTTCTGCATGTGGATATCCAGTTTTTCCAATACCACCTATTACAGAGACTATTCTTTTCCCACTGGGTATTCTTGGAACCTTTGTACTTTGGGCAATATGGCCATTTTCACGATAGTGATTCTTCCTAACCATGAACATGGAATGTTTCTCCATCTGTTTGTGTCCTCTCTTATTTCACTGAGCAGTGATTTGTAGTTCTCCTTGAAGAGGTCCTTTACGTTCTTTGTTAGCTGTATTCCTAGGTATTTTATTCTCCTTGTAGCAATTGTGAATGGCAGTTCGTTCTTGATTTGGCTCTCTTTAAGCCTGTTATTGGTGTACAGGAATGTTTGTGATTTTTGCACATTGATTTTTTTGTATCCTGAGACTTTGCTGAAGTTGCTTATCAGTTTCAGGAGATTTTGGGCTGAGACAACGGGGTCTTCTAGATATACAATCATGTTGTCTGCAAATAGAGATAATTTGACTTCCTCATTTCCTATTTGAATACCGTTTATTTCTTTTTCTTGCCTGATTGCTCTGGCTAGAACTTCCAATACTATATTGAATAGGAGTGGTGAGAGAGGGCATCCTTGTCTAGTGCCAGATTTCAAAGGGAATGCTTCCAGTTTTTGCCCATTCAGTATGATATTGGCTGTTGGTTTGTTGTAAATAGCTTTTATTATTTTGAGATACGTTCCGTCAATACCTAGTTTACTGAGGATTTTCAGCATAAAGGGCTGTTGAATTTTGTCAAAGAAGGCCTTCTCTGCATCAATTGAGATAATCATGTGGTTTTGACTTTGGTTCTGTTTATGTGGTGAATTACATTTATAGACTTGTGTATGTTGAACCAGCCTTGCATCCCCAGGATGAATCCAACTTGATCATGGTGGATAAGCTTTTTGATGTGCTGCTGCAATTGGTTTGCCAGTATTTTATTGAAGATTTTTGCATCTATGTTCATCATGGATATTGGCCTGAAGTTTTCTTTTCTTGCTGAGTTTCTGCCAGGTTTTGGTATCAGGATGATGTTGGTCTCATAAAATGATTTGGGAAGGATTCCCTCTATTTGGATTATTTGGAATAGTTTCAGAAGGAATGGTACCAGCTCCTCTTTGTATGTCTGGTAGAATTCGGCTGTGACCCATCTGGACCTGGGCTTTTTTTGGGTGGTAGGCTCTTAATTACTGCCTCAACTTCAGACCTTGTTATTGGTCTACTCAGGGTTTCAGCTTCTTCCTGGTTTAGGCTTGGGAGGATGCAAGTGTCCAGGAATTTATCCATTTCTTCCAGGTTTACTAGTTCATGTGCATAGAGCTGTTTGTAATAATCTATGATGATGGTTTGTATTTCTGTGGAATCTGTGGTAATATCCCCTTTATCATTTTTTATTGCATCTATTTGATTATTCTCTCTTTTCTATTAATCTGGCTAGTGGTCTATTTTGTTGATCTTTTCAAAAAACCAGCTCTGGATTTATTGATTTTTTGAAGGGTTTTTTGTGTCTCTATCTCCTTCAGTTCTGCTCTGATCTTAGTTATTTCTTGTCTTCTGCTAGGTTTTGAGTTTTTTTGATCTTGCTCCTCTAGCTCTTTCAATTTTGATGATAGGGTGTTGATTTTAGATCTTTCCTTGCTTCTCATGTGGGCATTTATTGCTATTTATTTTCCTCTAGACACTGCTTTAAATGTGTCCCAGAGATTCTGGTATGTTGTGTCTTCATTCTCGTTGGTTTCAAAGAACATCTTTATTTCTGCCTTCATTTCACTGTTTATCCAGTCAACATTCAAGAGCCAATTGTTCAGTTTCCATGAAGCTGTGTAGTTCTGAGTTAGTTTCTGAATTCTGAGTTCCCACTTGATTGCACTGTGGTCTGAAAGACTGTTTGTTACAATTTCCATTCTTTTGCATTTGCTGAGGAGTGATTTACTTCCAATTATGTGGTCAATTTTAGAGTAGGTGTGATGTGGTGCTGAGAAGAATGTATATTCTGTGGATTTGGGGTGGAGAGTTATGTAAATGTCTATTAGGTTGGCTTGGTCCAGGTCTGAGTTCAAGTCCTGGATATCCTTGTTAATTTTCTGTCTGGTTGATCTGTGTAACATTGACAATGGGGAGTTAAAGTCTCCCGCTATTATTGTATGGGAGTCTAAGTCTCTTTGTAAGTCATTAAGAACTTACCTTATGTATCTGGGTGCTCCTGTATTGGGTGCATATATATTTAGGATCGTTAGCTCTTCTTGTTGCATTGATCCTTTTACCATTATGTAATGTCCTTCTTTGTCTCTTTTGATCTTTGTTGGTTTAAAGTCTATTTTATCAGAGATGAGAATTGCAACTCCTGCTTTTTTTTGCTCTCCATTTACTTGGTAAATCTTCCTCCATCCCTTTATTTTGAGCCTTTGTGTATCCTTGCATGTCAGATGGGTTTCCTGGATACAGCACACTGATGGGTTTTGGCTTTTTATCCAATTTGCCAGTCTATGTCTTTTGACTGGGGCATTTAGCCCATTTACATTTAGGGTTAATATTGTTATGTGTGAATTTGATCCTGCCATTTTGATGCTAGCTGGCTGTTTTGCCCATTAGTTGATGCAGTTTCTTCATTGTGTTGATGCTCTTTACCATTTGGTATGTTTTTGGATTGGCTGGTACTAGTTGTTCTTTTCTACGTTTAGTGCCTCTTTCAGGAGCTCTTGTAAAGCAGGCCTGGAGGTGACGAAATCTCTGAGTACTTGCTTGTTCGCAAAGGATTTTATTTTTCCTTCACTTATGAAGCTTAGTTTGGCTGGATATGAAATTCTGGGTTGAAAGTTCTTTTCTTTAAGGATGTTGAATATTGACCCCCACTCTCTTCTGGCTTGTAGGGTTTCTGCTGAGAGATCTGCTGTGAGTCTGATGGGCTTCCCTTTGTGGGTAACCCAACATTTCTCTCTGGCTGCCCTTAGCATTTTCTCCTTCATTTCAACCCTGGTGAATCTGACGATTATGTGCCTTGGGGTTGCTCTTCTTGAGGAATATCTTTGTGGTGGTCTCTGTATTTCCTGGACTTGAATATTGGCCTGCCTTGCTAGGTTGGGGAAGTTTTCCTGGATAATACCCTGAAGAGTATTTTCCAGCTTGGATTCATTCTCTCCGTCACATTCAGGTACACCTATCAAATGTAGATTAGGTCTTTTCACATAGTCCCATATTTCTTGGAGACTGTTCATTCCTTTTTACCCTTTTTTCTCTAATCTTGCCTTCTTGTTTTATTTCATTGAGTTGATCTTTGACTTCTGATATCCTTTCTTCTGCTTGGTCAATTTGGCTGTTCAAACTTGTGTATGCTTCACAAAGTTCTAGTGTTGTTTTTCAGCTCCATCAATTCACTTATATTCCTAAGTTGTTTTTTCTCATTAGCATTTCGTCAAATCTTTTTTCAAGGTACTTAGTTTCTTTGCATTGGGTTAGGACATGTTCTTTTAGCTCACAGAAGTTTCTTATTACCCACCTTCTGAAGCCTGATTCTTTAAATTCATCACACTCATTGTCCATCCAGCCTTGTTCCCTTGCTGGTGAGGAGTTGTGATCCCTTGTAGGAGGAGAGGCGTTCTGGTTTCAGGTGTTTTCATCCTTTTTGTGCTGGTTTCTTCCCATCTTTGTGTATTTATCCACCTGTCGTCTTTGTAGTTGTTGACTTTCAGATTGGGTCTCTGAGTGGATGTCCAGGTTGTTGATCAAGTTATTTCTTTCTGTTTCTTAGTTCTCCTTCTACCAGTTAGGCCCCTCTGCTGTAAGACTGCTGAGGTCCACTCCAGGCCCTGCTTGCCTGGGGGTCACCTGCAGCGGCTGCAGAACACTAAGGGTTGCTGCCAATTTCTTCTTCTGCTTTGTCCCTGAAGGATACCCACCTAATGTCAGCCTGAGCTCTCCTTTATGAAGTGACTCTTTGGATATATGGGGGTCAGGGAGCTGCTTGAGGAGACAATCTGTCCTTTATAGGATCTCTAGTGCTGAGCTGTGAGCTCTGTTGTTCATTCAGAGCTGCTGGGCACATACGTTTAAGTCTGCTGCAGCAGAACTCATAAATCCCTTTTTTAATTTTTCCCAGATGCTCTGTCCCGGGGAGTTAGGGCTTTATTTATGAGTTTTTGTTGTGCTGCTGGCTTTTTTCAGGGCTGCCCTGCCCAAAGAGGAGGCAGCCTAGTCACAGTCTTCCTGCAGAGGCTTTGCTGAGCTGCTGTGGGCTCCGCCCAGCTGCTGTGTAAACTTCCCTCAAGTCCTGTTTATACGGATATAGTTAGAACTGCCTCGGCAATGGCAGCCCACCTCTATAATGGTGGATTCTCTCTGGAATGGTGGGCTGCCTCAGCAATGGCAAACTGCCTCCGTAGTGGTGGACTGCCTCGGTAATGGCAGACGCCCCTCCCCCACAGAGCTGGCCCATCCCGGGTTCAGCTGTTCTTGCTGTGAAACTCTCAATCCAGAGCGTTTCACATTGTTGTTGTTGTTTTTTGTAGGGGTGGGACCAGCCGAGCCTGATCACCTGGCTCCCTGCCTCAGAACCTTTTATTTTTTAGTTAACAGTCAACTGTCTCCCAAGTGTTCCAGTCACCTGTTGAAAAGGCGCTGGGATGTGTGATTTCCCGTGTGGCAACCCACTGCGCTGGCTGAAACAGCCACGCTGAGATTCATGGCGCTTTTTTGCCTGGGACTCTCCTGGTCTGGCTCCCTGTTTCAGTCCCCTTTTAAATCAGATGAATGGGCGACTCTGCCTTCCCGGAGCTCCAATCGCCAGCTAAAACAGTGCCCAGACTTGTGTATGTTGTCCGGAGAACGGCCGTGCCGGGGTGCTGGCAAAACAGCCACGCCGGCCAAAACAGTCATGCCAGCCAAAACAGCCGTGCAGGCCGAAACAGCCACACTGGCAACCCGTGGGACTCCTCCACCTGGGAATCTCCTGGTCTGTGGGCAATAAAAATCTGTCTGGAAATGCAACGTCCACTCACCCTCCGTGCTTTCACTGGGAGCTGAAATCCTGAGCTGCTCCTAATCGGCCATCTTGGATCTGTCCCTAGCAGGTATAAATTTCACTTGATCATGGCGATAATCCTTTTAATGTGTTGTTGAATTCAGTTTGCTAGTATTTTGTTTATGATTTTTGCTTCTATGTTCATCAAGGATATTGGCCTGTAATTTTCTTGTAATTTCCTTGTCTGGCTTTGGTATTATGGTAATGCTGCCCTCATAAAGAGTTTGGAAGTACTCCCTCCTCTTCCAATTTTTTTGGAAGAGTTTGAGCAAGATTGGTATTAATTCTTTAAATGTTTGGTGTAATTAAGCTGTGAACCCATCAGGTTTTTGGCTTTTCTTTGATGACAGACTTCTTATTACTGATTCAATCTCCTTACTTGTTACTGGTCTGTTCTGATTTTTCTATTTCTTCATTATTTAGTCTTGGTAAGTTATATGCATCTAATAATTTATCCATTTCTTGTAGATTTTCCAATTTGTTGGGATTTGTTTATAGTTGTCTTTCATGATCCTTTGTATTTCTGGGGTATCAGCTGTAATGTCCTCTTTTGTGATTTGATCTTTTTTTCTTAGTCTAGCTAAAAGTTTGTCAATTTTATCTTTTAAAAAAAGCAGCTTTTTGTTTCATTGATCTTTTGTATTGCCTTTCTCTTATTTATTTCTGCTATGATCATTATTATTTCCTTCTTTCTGCTAACTTTGGGCTTAATTTTTTCTTTTTCTAGTTCTTTGAGGTATAATCTTAGGTTGTTTATTTGATAACTTCCTTTTTGATGTAGGCCTTTATTGCTATAAACTTTATTCTTAGAACTGCTTTTGCTGCATCCCATAAGTTTTAATATGTTGTGTTTCCATTTTTGTCTCAAGATCCTTTAAAATTTTCCCTTTAATTTCTTCATTGACCCATTGGTTGTTTAGGAGAATGTTTAATTTCCAAGTATTTGTGAATTCTCCAAAATTCCTCTTGGTATTCTTTTCTAGTTTCATACCATTGTGATTCAAAAAGATATTTAATATAATTTCAGTCTTCTTAAATTTGCTGAGGCTTGTTTTGTGCCCTAACATGTGATCTATTCTGGTGATTGCTCTGTGCATTTGGGAGTGTGTATTCTGTTGCTGTTGGAATGTTCTGTACATGTCTGTTAGGTCTGTTTGGTTCAGTGTTGCTCAAGTCTAATGCTTCCTTATTAATTTTGTTTGGATTATCTGTCCATTGTTGAAATAGGATCCTGAAGACCCCTACTATTCTTGTGTTACAATCTATCTCTGCCTTCATATCCTTTAATATTTGTGTTATATATTTAGGTACTTCAATATTGAGTGTATATAAATTTACAATTGTTATGTCTTCTTGATGAATTGGCCCTTTATCATTATGTGATGTCCTTTTTTTTTTTTTTTTCCCAGAGTTTTTGACTTAAAGTCTATGTTGTCAGATATAAGTATAGCCACCCAGTCTTTTTTGGTTTCCATTTGTGTGTAGTATTCTTTTCCATCCCTTCACCTTCAGTCTGTGTCTAAAAAGAGGTGAGTCTCTTGTAGGCAGCATATAGTTAGGTCTCATTTTCTCCATTCAGTCACTCTATGTCTTTTTATTGGAGAAATAAATCCATTTACAATCAATGTGATTGTTGCTAGGCAAGGACTTATTACTGTCATTCTGTTAGTTGTTTTCTGATTGTTTTGTACATACTTCATTTCTTTCCTTCTCTCTTGCTGTATTCCTTTGTGGTTTGTGTTCTTAGTAGTATGCTTTGAATCCTTTCTATTTTTGTTTTGTGCTTCTACAAAGATTTTTGCTTTGTGGTTAGCATTAGGCTTACATGGAACATCTTATAACCACCTACTTCAAGCTTATAATAACTTTGCATATAACTCTATACTTTTATACCAACATTACAATCCAATAGTTTTCTGAATATGGCTCTGTTTTATTTATATGATTGAATTTTGTGCTTGTTTCATGTTATTAATTAGTAAATTTTTTTGTCAGTTTAAAGAATTCCCTTTAGCAATTCCTACAAGGCCAGTCTAGTGAGGATGAATTCCTTTAGCTTCTGTTAGGGAAAACAAACTTTTTTTTTTTTTTAACTTCTCCCTCATTTACGAAAGAGAGCTTTGCTGGCTAAAGTATTGCTGATTGGCATTTTGTTTTGTTTTGTTCTCTTCAGCACTTTGAATCTATCATCCTACTCTCTCCTGGCCTGCAGGGTTTCTGCTGAGAACCCTGCTGATGGTTATATGGCACTCCTTTTTATGTGATATGTTTCCTGCCTCTTCATGCTCTCAAAATTTTTTGTCTTTGATTTTTGATAGTTTATTATGTGTTGTGGTTTACTCCTCCTTGGGTTGAATTTGACTGGAGACCTTTGCAGTTCCTGTACTTTGATGTCAGCATCTACCACAGATTAAGAACGTTTTCAACCATTATTTCTTTAAATGTGCTTTTCAGCCGCTTTTCTTTCTTCTCCTTCTCCAACCACTATTATGTGAAGGTTTGGACCCTTGATGGTGTTCTATAATCTGTAGGCTTTATTTTTTTTAGAAATTCTTTTGCTTTTTTGCTCCTGACTACATAATTTCAAATGTTCTGTCTCTCAGCATACTGACTCTTTCTTCTGCTTGACTCAGCTCTTGAAGGTTTCTGTTGAATTTTTCAGTCTCTTGAATTTCTGTCCTATTCTTGTTTCTATTTATCAACTTTCTTTTTAGTGTACTGCTTTCAAATTTCATTAAATGTTCTACCTATACACTCATAGTTCACTTAACTTCTTTAGAGATATTATTCTGAATTATTTGTCCAGTTAATTCATAAATCTCCATTTCTTTGTGGCCTATTATTGGAGCTTTATTAGTTTCTTTTGGAAGTATCATGATTCCTCCATGTGTTCTTGTATTGTCCTTGCATTTGAGGAGACAGCCCCCTCTTCTGGCCTTTACAGGTGTTCTTGGGCAAGGATAGGCCTTCACTGTTTAGCCTAACCTATGATTCTGGAAGGGTCAGCTGATACAACCCCAGGCAGGCAGAGCTTCTTGTGAGTTAGTTCTCTAGCTGACTAGGCCACTGCCTTTGCTCTGTTGAGTGGAGTTGCTGGGTAAGTATTGCAATGACCTCTGGTCAGACTAGCCATAAGATGTATTGCCTGGCTGGTAATTCTGATATTTGGGACCTGCAATTGGGCAGGGCTGTAGACTGGGCTACAAGGTTAGGCAGTGTCACTACTCATAACGTGTGTGACCAGAGGCTGTACTCCTTAGAAATGCACAATTAAGGGTTGCTTCCCTGTCAGGATGAAGCCATGGAGTGAATTTGTGACTGAGTTAAATGGCTATTTGATCTCTGGAATTAAGCAGATCTAGCCACTTTGCTTCTCTCAGATGTGTGGAGGTGGAAATCTCCTTGCCTGGGCAGGGTCACTGAAAGTGCTTTTTGGCTCGGTGGAGCTGTTGCTTGACTTCTAAGGTCAAGGTGGTCTAGCCCCTTCAGCTCTCCAAAATAAAGAAAAGGCAGGCATCTCCCTTCCTTGGCAGGATTGTTGGGAGTTGGCTCTGAAGCTAGGCAGGAAGCTAGGGACTCAGGCTAGATTGTACTTCCTACTGTGTGTGCGGGTTTTTTGTTTGTTTGTTTTTTAAGATGGAGTCTCATTCTGTTGCCCAGGCTGGAGTGCAGTGGCTCAATCTTGGCACACTGCAACCTCCGCCTCCTGGGTTCAAGTGATTCTCAAGTGTCAGCCTCCCAAGTAGCTGGGATTACAGGCATGAGTCACCATGCCCAGCTAATTTTTATATTTTTAGTAGACTGGGTTTCACCATGTTGGCCAGGCTGGTCTCAAACTCCTGACCCCAAGTGATCCACCCACCTCAGCCTCCCAAAGTGCTGTGATTACAGACATGAGCCACTGCACCCAGCCCCAACTGTGCTGTCAAAGGAGACCAGCTCAGCCTTGCAGGTGGGCTGAGGTTGGCTGATATCTTTGATCAGGCACCTCAACCAGTGGGAACACAAAGGTACCACCAATATCTGCATGTTGGTCACTATCACCTGTGCTTCTTTTCTGTTTCCACCTGACTCCAGGCAGTCTAGCCATACTGTTTCCCCTAGAACATCCCATGAGATGAGACCAGAGCGGGCTTCCTAGGAAGCATCTTAGAATGCTAGGGAAGCTGGATCTGGTTTCCTTTCTTCCCCGTATAAACAGTTGGCCTAGAGAATTCTCCATCTGGCATTATGTCAACTTGGGGGAAGGGAGGGAGCAATATAGTCAAAGTGAGACTGTTCTTACCCTTTGAATTCGGATTTCATTCAGCCTTATGGGCCACACTATCAGACTAGTTTCTAAGTGTTGGGGTTTTCAAAAAGATGTTCTAGTTTGTGGAGTTGCTAGTTGAACTTTCTATGAAAGCAAGTGAAGCCTGAGACTTCCTACTTTGCCATCTTGCTTTTTTTCCCACTCTCTTGCATGGACTTTTTTTTGAGACAGTCTTGCTCTGTCACCCAGGCTGGAGTGCAGTGGCAAGATCTCAGCCCACTGCAACTTCAGCCTCCCAGGTTCAAGCAATTCTGCCTCAGCCTCCTGACTAGCTGGGATTACAGACGTGCACCACCATGCCCAGCTACTTTTTATTTTCAGTAGAGACGGCATTTCCCCATGTTGGTCAGGCTGGTCTCAAACTCTTGACCTCAGGTGATCTGCCCACCTCAGCCTCCCAAAGTGCTGGGATAACAGGTGTGAGCCACTGCGCCTGGCCTTGCATGGGCTTTTTAAACAGTTGGCTAACTAATCTCCTTTTAGTCCCGTCGACATTGCCCCATCTCCAAACCTATTCTACATACTGCTGCCAAAGTTGTCTGAGATAGGATAGTGGTTATCAAACTTCAGCATTCCTAAACATCACCTGGACAGCTTGTTAAAACAGACTGCTGGGCTCCATGTAGAGTTTCTTACTCAGTAGGTGTGGAGCGTGGCTTGAAAATGTCCATTTCTAATAAGTTTCCAGTTAAGTGATGCTGATGCTGCTGACCTAGAGATTACTTTGGGAACTAGAACCCGTTGGATCCTAAGTTATTCTCAGCTTAAAATCTTTCATTAGCTGTCTTCTGTCTACAAAAGTTCCAAGACATCTGTGCTTATTTACTTGCAGTACTTATTAAAAGTGTGCTTTATTGGGCTTCACATTCAAGATTCTTAATAGATCTGATATTACGTATCTCATACATATTTCTATTACTGAATACCTTTGTGTGACAATTGGTTTACTTGTCTGTCTTCTATTAGTTTATGAACTTGAACATCACTGTCTCTGGCACCCAGGAGTGTTTGGCATATAATTGCCCAGTACATAGAAATATGATGCCTGGCAAGCTCAGTTAATAGAAAAAAAAAAAAAAAAAAAAAAAAGAAATGAAATGGCAGAAGAGGTGGCAGTGGTGGTGACTGATAGGGACAGGAGAAGGAAAGAAAGATTGGGAATATAAACATGGAATCAGAGTAAATAGAATATTGAGGAAAACCTGTCATGCTTATTCCTGTGAACTACCCTCCTCTACTCCTTATTTCCCCACCTTAGTCAAGTATCTTCTTTCCTTTTCCAGTATCACAAGTTCACCCAGCTGAACTTCTGCTATACCATGCTTTCCACAATCATTTTAAATTCCCAACAAAGAATTACAAAAAAAGGTCATTCATTAATGGTTATGCATTTTTTACTATCACTGAGCAAATAGAGGTATCCCTTCTCTTACACGAACTATAATAGGATATCCAGGTAACTAGTTATTTTTCTCTCTTCCATGGATGTGGCCCCTACAAAAATAAAACAAAAAACAGCTGGAATATGTAGGAACATAGTGAACTAAATGGTCTTATGCCCCTTATGCTGCCATATCTGGAGGTTAGGGTAGGAGGGACTTTGCAATTCCATTAGCCAAAATTAATTTTTATTCATTTCTTATATCCACTCATTTATTTAGGCAAAATAGCATCTGGTCCTGTGCTATTCCCTTAGGATAGGACCAAGACAGGTCAAGCCAGAAGGGGCATGTCAGTTTATAAGACTGGTCTGTTATCTCTAATCAAGATTATCTGGGTTACTACTATTCCAAGCTAGAGCCAAGCTGGGGCCATTTAGATAGGGAAACCTCCGTGGCCATGCCACCCATTTTCCTTTAAGCTGCCGAGTAATCTCATCAAAATGTTTGCTGCCAAGAGAAGCGTATTTTCAAGGTCCAAAGGAAAGAATAGAGAGATGGCATATTCTCTACCCTTCCCACCCCTCCCTCAAGAACCACTATATTTACACTGAACTACTTTAAAAAGCAACTAACCTAACATACTTACTTTCTTGCTATTCTTCCAATATACCAACTTGTCCCCACCTCAAGGCACTGCCCTTGCTGCTACTGTAACATAGAATTTTCCCCAAAGCTATTTATATGATTCAGTCTTGCTTTTTCTTTGCTCAAAATCATCTCCTCAAAGATGCCTTCTAGCAGTGCCATTCTTACTACTATTTCCTTGTCCTGATTTCCCTTTACTGCACTTATCACTACTACCAGGAAATGTTATATTATACATAAATTTATTTGCTGTATTTTCTGCACCACCTAACTCCCCTACTCGCATGCATATTGTAAGCTCTGTGCAGGTAGGACATTTGCCTTTCTCATTCACTGCCATATCCCCAGTGCCTAATATAGTGCCTGGTGGTTAATATAGATTTGTTGAATGGTTGAGCAGACTCAGACTGACTGCCAAATAATGTAACCTAAAAAAAAAAAAGTATACACATCAAAATATTTAAGGAAACAATTACTAATTTAAACATAAAACTGGTATTGTGTACCTTGGTTTCATACACACTCCTCAAAATGCTTCCTTTGGTGAAAACCTTTTGGGAACTCTTCTGCAAGAATTGTTTTCAGAGCCAGCTTGTGAACTACATGATTGGTCTTTTTACTTCATCTTTTTGTTTTACCAGAAGTGTCACGCTGTAACAAACCGAACTCAGGACAGAAAACATAAGACAATATATTTTAGATTCTCTAAGAAAATGTCTCAGTAGTTTAGATGACAAGTGACATCAATGGGCTAAGTATATCACCTTCCATAACTTAAAGGGCTAATACCCATAAACATGAAAGTTCTGGAGTACGAAATTTAAAACACAAATTTTGGATATAAATTATCTGAATACAAAGCAGTAGGTAATTCTCGTATTTCACTTCCCCTCTAACTCCAAACATAATGCCATTGTAGGTGGGTTGCTGCTAGACTACATCCAAGATTGTTCAGCTGGGGACTTGCCCATTTTCCCAGTTACGTGGAATTTTCAACCTCCTCATACTCTATCCCACATGGCATTTGCACTTAGCTTCTCCTACTGATCCAGCCATACATCATCTCCTTCATGAATGTGGGCAGTCTAAAGACTTTCTGTCTTGCAAAGTATTATTTCAAATAACTAAAAGGAAAATCTTTGGATGCAGAAGTGGAAAAACAGGAAAAGTGGCAGCAAAACCCTGAGCCTCAGGAATAGTAGCTTATTCAAAAGTATATTTACATGTCACAGGGTAAAACAGATCAGCTGAGTCCCTATCTTAGAAAGGAAGCCTACTGCTTCCACCTAGTAGGCAACAAAGAGAACCCCACCTAGGACTTTAACCCACTCTTTTCCCAATGTATTCCAATACTATTAGGTGAATTAAAAGAGAATGGATGCTGGTAGGCAACTCCATTGATCTCCCTTCCTCTTTTTTTTTTTTTTTTTTTTTTTTTTGAGACAGAGTCTCACATGGTCGCCCAGGCTGGAATGCAATGGTGTGATTTTGGCTCATTACAGCCTCCCAAGTTCAAGCGATTCTCCTGCCTCAGCCTACCCGAGTAGTTAGGATAACAGACGCCTGCCACTATGCCCAGCTAATTTTTTTTTTTTTTTTTTTTTTTTTTTGGTATTTTTAGTAGAGACGGGGTTTCCCCATGTTAGCCAGGCTGGTCTTGAACTCCTAATCTCATGATCCATGAGGATCCCAAAGTGCAGGGATTACAGGTGTGAGCCACCGCACCCGGCCGATCTCCCTTTCTTTAGCAGTAATTACTGGCCAGCTGAGGGTTAAAGATAATGAGGAATGAAAGGAAAGCAGACATACCAAAGGTACTGTGTCAAGTAATACATGAGATGTGTTCATAAACAAATGAGTTATTCCAGAGCCATACAAACAAATCAATCTCTTTACTGGACAGGCATACCTCTCATATGTATATTATTCAAATATACTAACACATGAAAGATCACATTACCTTGTTTACGGATACATTTAATATCCCTTACCCTTCCCGACTTTCAAAACATAATAGTATACAAAATATAAAATATCTTAAATATTTATAAAAATCACAAGAAAAAAATAGAACGTATGAAAATATTTTTATCTGAGGTCTCTCTCATTGTTGAGAGGCAGCTTAATTTGCCTTGAGTTCATAACTGTTGAGTGGGTAGGAGTATGCCCTGCCTAATACTATTCTGTCCCGGAGAAGTTTAAATAAAACATAGTAGTTGCAGAAAAGGATGAGAGCCATGGAAAGTGTGTGGTTCCACTTCTCTGACCGCAGCAAGGAATAAAGCTGGTAGAAGACGACACTGCCCTCAATAAGGATAAGCAGATTTAACAGCCTTAATGGTCGATGAAATAAGAACTGTAAGGAAGTTAAAAAGCAAAACGTTATTTCATAGAAAAGTAATGGCTATAGTTATTCTTGCATTTATTTTTCTAAAATAATTTAATATTTACAGATTCCCATATATAATAACAAATAGATCTGTTTAATATCAATCAGGCTATTTCTTGCTGTAAAGATCAAAACCTGTTTCTTTTTGCTCAAGAAATAATGAAATAAATTTTATTTCAATGCCCCTGAAACATGAAAAGAGTTTATGCCCAAAAGAAAACTACTTATATTTTTCTTAGATTGTATCTTAGTTATATATTTTATTTAGGATAACACAAAAGTGTATTTATCTAAGACAGAGGTTAAAGGACCAAATAGGAAATATTTTAGGCTTTATAGGTCAAGAGGCAAAATTAAGGACATTATGTAGGTACTTATGTAGCCATTTAGAAATGTAAACAACCATTTACATTCTAAATGTAAACAACTTAGTTTACAACCATTCTTGGCTTGTAAACTAAGACATAAATACCAACACTAGACAAATTTTGGGAAAAGAGAGGTTACAAGTTGAATATCAATACAACACTTTCTTAATTTTTCCTTAAAGTGTTTACCCACCATGGTCACTAACTGAAATCCTCTACACCATATACCTGTGCTGTTTAATTACTTATTTTTTTTCTGGATACCGAGAATTAGGGTGCACAAAGACAGGATAAGGAGGAAGGAAGGAAAAATGAGTGAGAATCAGACTAAAAATAGGGCTTACTACTGTATTTACTCCCACTAAATTCTCCACTTTAAAAGGCCAAATTTTCTAATACAAAGTTATTATGAATACAGATACAGGCCACAAGTTGCAAAGGAACATTAACAATTCAGCTTAACCAATCAAATCCTAAATTTAGATGAAGATAAGGGTGTAGTAACAGCAGTAATCAGATCTAAAAGAACTAATTTAGATGGAATTTAGATCTCAGAGCTTACACTTCAGAACAAAGCCGAATTATCATGACAGCTTTAAAAAGTTTCCAGGTTCAAGAAAAAGAAAATGTTTAACCTGGAGTTTGACAGCTATAAGTAATAGGCACATTTTAAATGACTGTTCTGAAACTTCAGTGTGCCTAAGAATCATATCCAAATCCACAAATGCTGCAAATTCCTGAGATCATCCAGAGATTCTGGTTCAGAAGTCTGATATAGGGGCCCTGAATCACTTTTTTAAAATAGTGATTTTTAAAAATAGGCTAGGTGATAGGTGATTTCTATGTAGGCGGCCCATGGGTCACTTCGAGAAGCACTGATTTAACTATCTATCCTGTCCTGCAAAATCAGTAATAAATCAACTTGCCTAATCTTTTTTCTGTGGATTCCACCTGATTTTTCCGCTGCCCAAAACTAGCAAGGAAAATACTTAATTTTCAAGCAGAAAATTCTAATGAACTATTTGGCTTTCATAGGTCTCAAGGAGACAGCAAGGACCAACAGAAGTCATTAATGGCCTAGAGAATTCAGCTGGCTGAATTAAATATTCTGTATAGAAATCAAATGCTCATGTACTTTGACTTGAGTCCATTCCTCTACCTAAAGGCAATTCCATTGACGTCAAAGAGGAGATGCTTGTTGTTCTCTCATTCAAGCGCCCTTCACTTTCCCCATGTTCTTCCCAATCTGCCCCATCCTGAATTCCCCTACCATGGTAACTACAAGCATCATGCCCTGGTGCAAGTTTCCAATATTTAATTGAAGTGTCCCTCAGTAACAAACACCTGCATAACCAGAAAGTCCATGTACCTTCCTTCATCTGGGAAGGACAGAGGAAGAAAGAGATGCAAGTATCTTAAAAAAGATCTCCAATTTTTGGGCTGGGCATGGTGACTCACACCTGTAATCCCAGCACTGTGGGAGGCCAAGGCGGGTGGATCACCTGAGGTCAGGAGTTTGAGACCAGCCTGGCCAACATGGCGAAATCCCATCTCTACTAAAAATACAAAAATTAGCTGGGTATGGTGGCACGTACTTGTAATCCCAACTACTAGTGGGGGCTGAACCAGGAGGATCACTTGAACCTGAGAGGTGGAGGCTGCAGTGAGCCAAGATCGTGCCACTGCACTCCAGCCTAGGCAACAGAGTGAGACTACATCTCCCAAGAAAAGATCTCCAATTCTTGTTTAGAATATGATCCCCCTTCAAAAAGCAATGCACTGCACTTTGGGCATTTTTACTATAAACAGTCCCCTGTAAGTACCCACATTTCCCCACTCCCATTGGTCAGCTGGCCTTTCTTTTATAAGTACATACTTTTGCCTTATACAATTTTCTGGAAGGCTGAAAGACCAAATAGATCATAACCAAAGGCATGAGTTCAATGGTACAGAAGCTCAGTTTTGCTTTTTCCTTTTTTAAGCTTCTTCCTTTTCATGGCATTTGTCTGACTTTCAAAGAGGAAACTAAGGCCTTTTAAAGAGACAGTATGTATATATGGCAAATACCTAAAAAAATGAAACCACCACACTATTAAGACTCGTGGATATCACAAATATCACCTGTGGATACACAAATACAATATATCTTAAGAATACCACTAAACCAAACTCTTACAAAATAAAAACGGTAAGATGAAAAAGGAGTCTTAGATAATTGCCTACTTGTTTCGAGTAATACTAGATTTAACAAATACCAATGTAACTAGAGAAACCAGCTAAGCTATTGAAACTGGAATAATTGTATATGACCTTCAAACTGCCCTTCAGAATACATTTCCAAAGTACAGGGACCACTGTTATGCTAGCAGCAATAATAACCATGTAATAATTTCCTAGTATGTGCTACACTCTATGCTATGTGCTTCCACATGGAGTGGCTTGCTAACACTTACCCCAAGCTTATGTTTGAAAATAAATAAGCGGTACTTGCATAAAAGCGGGCATGGGATACATCTGAAGGCACTGCCACGTTGTAAGGCCCCATGGCTCTATATAAACATCTGCTGTGCCGCACCAGCACCCCTTGAGGCCATATTGTATTTTCTGACCAACTAAGGGAGAAAGAAATGCAATGTTAGCAAATTAGCAATTACAGATAAGATAGTATCTGGTAGGGCCAGCTATGTTTTTATGGAAGGAATTAAATACCCAGGGCTTCATCTGCCTGAATTCTGAAAATACATTAATTCCATGGTCAAACTGGAGTGGTTTTGGAAAGGATTTGTTACTTTAATTTCATTGCTATATAGTACACAGAGGTTGCAAAAAAAAATACAGTTAACTCAATGTCAAAGGACTTAAGAGGCTTAAGAAGAATGAGCAGACATAAATGTGTAAGCTAGAAAACAGTGTGTAAGCAGGTGGACTGTCATCTCCATCCCAAGTGAGCAGAGTCTACTGGTAGAAATGCTAGAGGGAACAAACAAGAAAAGAAAGCTGATGGTAATAAGAGTAGTGGAGAAATTAGCACACTGTCAAACTAGAATAACATTTACTGCAGAATTACATCCCAAAAAACTACAGAAAATCAGTTTGCTTATCACGCAATTCAAATACCTCACAACTGTAAGAAGGTATACGGTAGAACATAGAGACACACCACACACACAGGCTTTTCACTGCTTTCTTGGTTTATTTTTATATAGGTTCCTCTGGGGGAAAAGAAATTACAGAAGAAGCAGCTTCATTCTTTCCAGCATAATGGAGTTTGGGTGGGGATAGGGATCTTCAGGTTAAGCTTTAAAAAAAAAAAAATCTAAGTTAATTCATCTCTTCCTGATTTTGGAAAGGTTAGTTTCCAAAGATAAGAACTGGGAGGCAGTTTAGATATGTTATTTAAAAAAAAAAAAAAAAAAAAAAAAATTTCTAGCACCCTGAAGCTTTCCAGTTCAGAAAATGTTCCACCGGCCTTGCTCACACTTACCAGCATTAAAGTGATGATACACCTCATGGCCATGTGCCATCAGTAGCCTGAAGATGTACAGTACTAGTACTGTGGTTTGTGTTTTCAATTTTTATTGAAATCTGTCCTTTGCCCACAGTCGGGTTTCTTTTCAGCCTGGCCCAATCTCTTTCAGTTCCTGGGCTTGAAGGCCTGTGCTAATCTGTATCAGACATCAAGGCAGATAATTGAAGGGAGAACTCTCAGTGGGAGAGGGAAAGGGAAAGTCACCTCAATCTATCCCACTTAACTAGGGAAAAATTTCTAGGAGATGAAATTTGTGAAATGTTCAAATTATAAAAGGGGGAAGATGAAGATGGTTTGGGTCTGAAAGAAAAGTATGATGAAGGACTCAGAAGTGACAGAATAAAACAGTCCTAATATTAGCCATTTTTGATCATAGGGGCAATGTGGAGTAATGACATAAAGGGACACAATGAGAAAAATTATTCCAAAGAACTCACAATCAGGCATACTCAGATACAGGAGAAGCAGGCGAATATTCAGTAGAGAGTTTAGAGGGAAAACAGTAAAAAAGTACAGTCAAGGAAAATTACTAGAACAAAACTGCATGTATTAGAAAGAAAAAACGAAAGAAGCAAATTCCAGGTGTGAGATGAGTAGCCAGCAACTACTCAGCTGTGGCAATAAAGATGAGAAGACAAATCTTAAAGACTTCTAAAAAGAAATAAAATATATGACTCTCTGAATTTGGGCAAATGGCTAAGGCTGAAAGAGAACTCCAAGTACACTGCTTGGGAGACAAATTACACACTGTAAAGGGCAGCTGAAAGGTAGAACGCATTTAAGGAGGAGCTGGGGGTGGTGGTGGAAATGAGTTAATGTCCCTTGTGTTCAGTTTAGCATGATGATAAGCATCCATGTAAGACAAAAATTAAAAATTAAATGTTCAAAGCCAAGAACAAGAATGACATACAAAGCAAATAAACATGGTCAGCAGCATGTAGAAAGTGTTACATGGTTTTACCCTCTAGTTTACTCACATGTGCTGTGGAGCATTACTGTAGGACCCATGTTCCAGCTTCTGCCACTTGCCCAGGTGAGCAGCTGATTTATGTAGCAAATCACAGTATTTGGATGGCAACAGTTGCGTGGTGAGCATGACAAAAGCATTGATCCACACCATAATGAGGTGCTCGCATGACCAGCGCATGTCATAGTACTGGGTACTCTGGAAGAGATCAGATGAAAGAAAAATGATCCATGCACTGGTAAAAAGAGGCAGGGATGGGTGCGTGTACATACGCCCTGCAGACAAATGCCACACTGAGTCACACATGCTCTGGTGGTCCTGCTGTCCGTGCAGAAAGTTCAAGAGCAGAGTCCTTCACAATCCTTCAACCTGACTTTCTGGCTGTATGAGTTAGGGCTGGGAGGGAGAGGCAATTATATATATATATTTTGTTGTTGTTGTTGAGACGGAGTTTCGCTCTTGTTGCCCAGGCTGCAGTGCAATGGCGTGATCTCGGCTCATCGCAACCTCCGCCCCTCCTGGGTTCAGGCAATTCTCCTGCCTCAGCCTCCGGAGTAGCTGGGATTACAGGCATGCGCCACCATGCCCAGCTAATTTTTTGTATTTTTAGTAGAGACGGGGTTTCACCATGTTGACCAAGATGGTCTCGATCTCTTGACCTCGTGATCCACCTGCCTCGGCCTCCCAAAGTGCTGGGATTACAGGCGTGAGCCACCACGCCTGGCCCGAGGCAATTATATTTTAAGTGTCTCCTTTCTAGAAGAACTGAGTGTTCTCTGAAGGACCATTCCAGCTGCAGAAGTACTTCTGAATGGGTGAAGAAAGGGCACTAAAATGTCCCAAAAGATTTTGGGCCCAAGTGATATCCAGACCATTTTTTCTTTTCTACTGAAGTAAACTGAAGTTTAGATAAATGTTAAATTCAAGGAGACTCCTGATAACCATGTTAAGATCAAACACAGTAGGCTGAGTTTTACTGAAACCTTGGTCCTCTCAAGCTACTACATACTGATTCTATTATAAGTAAATTTTTATTCTCCCCAGAAACTAAAAATAAGAAAAGAAAAAAAGAGGGAACCACCACGGGTGCATCACATATATGGAAATACCTATCCGCCAACCAGGAGCGGTATTAGTGCACTCCAGATGCAGCCGAACTCCACCATCCAGGCTGCCAAAGGGGAGACAGAGAAAAGGGGGATTAAACAAGAAATACCCAGTTTATGTAATTCACACACAAATCCCGGGAGCACATAAAAGTAAGATAACCACTTACCTTCACAAAACACAGGGGGAGAAATGCAACATAGTAGGCACTGAAGAGGGAGTTAAAGAGAACCTCCTTGATTCTGTGGTTGAAATCTGCTTTCAGACATTCTACTTCATTGCGAATGAGGTCTGGAGATAAGGGGCAACTGTGGGTGGGGATGGGTGTGGCATTATTAAACTGTTCTTTTAGAGACTCCAGCAACAAGGAGAGAAAGTCTTTGGATTTGGCCAAGCCTCCCACCGTCGAGGCACTTTCCTCGACTGCCTGGTGCTGAACCACATAGTTATAGTCTGTGAGAAGAAGATGAGCTCTACTATCTTGATGAAAACAGCAAAGAGGAACATAAACACCAAACCTGTAAAACAAAGTATGAAAATGAGACCAGATACCACCTAAAATCACATCTTACAACTTATGTCAATGTAACTTACAACTTATGTCAATAAAATAGTCAGGACCCACAAGAGTAAACATAACTCAAGAAGGACTTTGCTGATGGTAAATTCGTTATCTGGGAAGCTCTTCAATTTCTTTCCATAAAAGCAGTGCACTTTCATTGTAGAATATTAAAAACCTACAGAAAATTCACAATGGCAAAACATACATTACCTAGCAATAATCATTTTTATAACTGGATGCACATATTTCCAATACAAAGTTTGTAAACTTTATATATAGTAATACATGCTTTTTTCCTTTCATGTTTGGCCTCATACAGTACAAAGTGTTTTGTATCCTGCTGTTTTAACTTTGTGTGCGGGAATGTGTGTATACTGAGTATTTTCCCTGTATATTATTTTCTCATGTCTAAATAATTTTCTTCAGCAATTTATTTTATTTTTTTTTTTGAGACAGAGTCTCGCTCTGCCACCCAGGCTGGAGTACAATGGTGCAGTCTCAGCCCATGGCAACCTCCACCACCCGCGTTCAAGCTATTCTCCTGCCTCAGCCTCCTAAGTAGCTAGGATTACAGGTGCCTGCCACTGCACCTGGCTAATTTTTTTTGTATTTTTAGTAGAGATAGGGTTTCACCATGTTGGCCAGGCTGGTCTTGAACTCTCACCTTGTGATCTGCCCGCCTCAGCCTCCCAAAGTGCTAGGATTACAGGCGTGAGCCACCATGCCCGGTCTTCTATAGCAATTTTTAAAGATACTATAGCATTCTCATATAGATGTACCATAATTTACCTATTTCTCTCTTGTTGGAAACTTAGGCTGTTTCTTATTTTCCACTACTATAAATAACGATGTGATAAGGATTTTCCTAACACACGTGTGTGTGTTTGGTCATTTTAGTACAGCTTGTCCTTCACCTCAAATGTCCCCTTCTCAGTAGGGAATCCTCCTGCCTCCCTACTGTATCACTCATCCCATTCCCACAGGTGACCCTAGTTCTCCTTTCCTGTTTATTTTTCTCCACAGATCTTACCATGTTTATTCAATTTTTAACTTTGGGGTAGTTTTGTTTGTTTTCTTTCTTAGTCAATCTTCCCTTCACTACAATTTAAGCTCCATGAACCAGAGATTCAATGTGCTTAATTCACTGCTATAACTTTGGTACCTCAGAGAGTGGCTGAAACATACTTTAAGTATGCAATAAATGTTTCATTAATTAATAAAAAAAATTCTAGACGTACCAATGAATTTCCAGAAGTAAAATTACTTGGTTAAATAAGTGAGTATTTTTGAGACTAGTGATAACTTCTTATAGTATTCCAGCTGTCCCAGATATGTGGCTGAACCCAGCTGAGTCAGGCAAGGCTCCTGACTTCTAACCCCAACACATGCACAATAAATACACATTGTGGTATGCTTCTATGGTTTTGTGGTTGTTACAGCATTATTGTGGCAATAGATAACTGATATAGTGTAGAATAAAAGAAACTGGAGGCCAGGCGCAGTGGCTCACGCCTGTAATCCCAGCACTTTAGGAGGCCGAGGTGGGTGGATCACTTGAGGTCGGGAGTTCTAGACCAGCCTGACCAACATGGAGAAACCCTGTCTCTACTAAAAATACAAAACATTAGCTGGGCACACTGACACACGCCTGTAATCCCAGCTACTTGGGAGGCTGAGGTAGGAGAATCGCTTGAACCCAGGAGGCTGAGGTTGCGGTGAGCCGAGATTGTGCCATTGACTCCAGCTTGGGCAACAAGAGCAAAACTCCATCGCAAAAAAAGAAAGAAAGAGAGAAACAAACAAGAAAGGTAATATCAAAGGCTTACACCATGGAGGGCTTTGTAAGGTAAAGAAAATAATTCATTACTTTGGGAGGCCAAGGCGGGCAGATCATGAGGTCAGGACATCAAGACCATCCTGGCCAACATGGTGAAACCCCATCTCTACTAAAATATAAAAAATTAGCCAGGCATGGTGGCGTACACCTGTAGTCCCAGCTACTCAGGAGGCTAAGGCATGGGAATTGCTTGAACACAGGAGGCAGAGGTTGCACTGAGCCAAGATTGTGCCACTGCATTCCAGCCTGGTGACAGAGTTAGACTCCATCTCAAAAAAAAAAAAAGGGAAATAATTCATTAAGGATAATAACATGATTAAATTTCCCATAGTGAAAATCATTCTAGCTACAATAAAAATGAAATGGAGGAGAAGAATGGATTATCAGAAGACCAGATGAAGGTTTATAATGTAATAGTAGAAACTATGGAGAGCAATGGACCAATTCAAGATATACTTAGAAACCACAACTGTTAGACTTTAGACTAATTTATCCTAATGAGAAGCTATTTGAGAAGTTAGGGGAAAAAAGACAGAAAAGGGCTTCTTTCTTATTTTAACCTATGAATAAACAGGAAATTAAATATGTAGCTATTGTCATAATCCAGTATTTTAAATTTCTCACACTTAATTTTTAAATTGAAGTTTAGATAAAAGGTAGATTATACAACTTCTTAAAAGTAAAGAAGGCAAATACAAGCAGACCTCATTTTATTGCATTTCACTTCATTGTGCTTCCCAGATACAGTATTTAATATAAATGGAAGGTTTGTGGCACCCTGCATCAAGCATATCTGGGGGTTTTCCAATGTGCTCACTTTTGTATTTCTGTCATATTTTAGTAATTCTCCCAATATTTCAAGCTTTTTCATTACTATTACATCTGCTATGTGATCTGTGATCTTTGATATTACTACTGTAATTGCTTTGGGACACTACGCACTGCACCCATATGAGACAGCCAACTTAATGGATAAATGTGTGTTCTCACTGCTCCACCAATGAGACATTCCCCCATCTCTCTCCCTCACATCAGGCCTCCCTATTCCCTAAAACACAAAAATACTGAAATTAGGCCAACTAATAATCCTACATGGACTTCAAGTGTTCAAGTGAAAGGACAGTCACACGTCTCTCACGTTAAATCGAAAGCTAGGTATCATTAAGCTTAGTGAGAAAGCATGTCAAAAGCCCAAACAGGCTGAAAGCTAGGCCTCTTATGGTAGCTAGCCAGATTGTAAATGCAAAGAAAAAGTTCTTGAAGGAAATTAAAACTGCTACTCCAGTGAACATACAAATGGTAAGAAAGCCAAACAGCCTCACTGCTGATATGGAGAAAGTTTGCTGATATGGTCTGACGGATCAAAACAGCCACAACATTGCCCTAAACCAAAGCCTAATCCAGAGCAAAGCCCAAACTCTTTTCGAGTCTATGAAGCTTGAGAGGTGAGAAAGCTACAGAAGGAAAGTCTGAAGGTAGCAATGGTTAGTTCATGAGGTTTAAGGAAAGAAGCTGTCCCATGATATATAAAAGCACAAGGTGAAACAGCAAGTGTGAATGTAACAACTATAGCAAGTTATCTAGAAGACCTAGCTAAGATCACTGATGAATGTGGCTAAACTAAACAACAGACTTTTCAATGGTGACAAAACAGCCTTACACTGTATTGGAAGAAGATGCCATCTAGACTTCCATACCTAGAGAGGAGAAGTCAATGCTTGGCTTCAAAGTTTCCAAAGGATAAGCTGACTCTCTTGTTAGGATCTAACGCAGCTGGTGACTTTAAGTGGCAGCCAATGCTTATTTACCATTCTAAAAATCCTACCACCCTTAACAATTATGCTAAATCTACTCTGTCAGTGCTCTAGAAATAGAACAACATAATTTGGATGACAGCACATCTATTTACAGCATGATTTACTGAATAAGCTCACTGTTGAGACCTACTGCTCAGAAAAATACATTCCCTTAAAAATATTACTTAAGACAAGGCTCGGTGGCTCACGTATGTAATCTCAGCACTTTGGGAGACCAAGGCAGGTGGATCACTCCTAAGGTCAGGAGTTTGAGACCAGCCTGGCCAACATAGTGAAACCTCATCTCTTCTAAAAATACAAAAAAATTAGCCGGGCGTGGTGGTACGTACCTGTAGTCCCAGCTACCTGGGAGGCTGAGGAAGGACAATCACTTGAACCTGGGAGGCAGAGGTTGCAGTGAGCCAAGACCACGCCACTGCAGTCCAGCCTAGGTGACAGATCGAGACTCAGTCTCAAAAAAAAAAAAAAAATTACTTACTGTTCACTGACAATGCACCTAGTCACCAAAGGCTCCAATGGAGATGTATCGGAAGATTATTGTTTTCATGCCTGTTAACATAGTGTCCATTCTGCAGCCATGGATCAAAAAGTAATTCTGATTTTCAAGTCTTAATATTTTTGTAAGGCTATTTCTGCATTAGATAGAGTCCTCCAATGGAGGAGGGCAAAGTAAACTGAAAACCATCTGGAAAGACTTCACCATGCTAATGCCATTGAGAACATTTGTGGTTTATGAGAGGAGGTCAAAATATTAACAAGAACAAATCTAGAAGAAATTGGTTCCGGCCGGGCACGGTGGCTCAAGCCTGTAATCCCAGCACTTTGGGAGGCCGAGGCGGGTGGATCACGAGGTCAAGAGATTGAGACCATCCTGGTCAACATGGTGAAACCCCGTCTCTACTAAAAATACAAAAAATTAGCTGGGCATGGTGGCGCGTGCCTGTAATCCCAGCTACTCAGGAGGCTGAGGTAGGAGAATTGCCTGAACCCAGGAGGCGGAGGTTGCGGTGAGCCGCGATAGCGCCATTGCACTCCAGCCTGGGTAACAAGAGCGAAACTCCGTCTCAAAAAAAAAAAAAAAAAAAAAAAAAAAAAGAAATTGGTTCTTACCCTCATGGATGACTTTGAGGGGTTCAAGATGTCAATGGAGAAAGTAACTGCAAATGTGGTTAAAAAAAAAAAGTAAGAAAACTAGAATTAGAAGTGGACCCTGGACCAGGTGCAGTGGCTCACGCCCATAATCCCAGCACTTGGGAAGCCAAAGAGACTAGATCACCTGAGTCTAGGAGTTCAACATCAGCCAAGGCAACAGGGCAAAACCCCACCTCTACAAAAAAAAAAATACAAAAATTAGCCAGGTATAATGGCATGATCACAGCTCACTGCAACATATGCTTCCTGGGCTCAAGTGATCCTCACGATCAAATTTAAACAGATGAGGAGTTGCTTTTTATGGGTAAGGAAGTCTTTGTTGAGATAAAATCTACTTCTGGTAAAGATGCTGTAAACACTGTTGAAATGACAACAAAGAATTTAGAATATTATATAAACTTAGTTGTTACAGCAGCAGCAAGGTTTAAGACAATTGCCTCCAATGTTGAAAGAAGTTTCACTGTGGGTAAAATATCATCTATCAAACACATCACATACTACAGAGAAATGTTTCATGAAGGGAAGTATGTGGCAAACTTCGCTGTTGTGTTATTTTAAGAAAGTGACAAAGCTATCCCAACCTTCAGCAACCACCACCCTGATCAGTCAGCAACCATCAACACTGAGGCAAGACTCTCTACCAGCAATAAGTTTACAACTCACTAAAGGCTCAAATGCTTATCAGCATTTTTTAGCAATCAAGTATTTTTTAATTAAGATATGTACTTTTAAAAGACATAATGCTACTGCACACTTAACAGACTATAGATAGTATAAGGCTGGCAATGACTCACGTCTATAATTCCAGCACTTTGGGAGGCCAAGGCAAGAGGATCACTTGAGCCCAGGAGTTAAAGACCAGCCTGGGCAACAAAACAAGACCCGATCTCTACAAAAAAAAATTTAAAAATTAGCCAGGCATGCTGGCACATGCCTATAGTCCCAGTATCCTAGAATTGCTTGAGCCCAGGAGGGCAAGGCTGCAGTGAGCCATGATTGTGCCACTGCACGCCAGCCTGGGAGACAGAGCAAGACCCTGTGTCAAAAATAAAATAAAACAGACTACAGTATAGTGTACATAGAACTTTCACATGCACTAAGAAATCGAAAAATTGACATGACTTGCTTTATTGCTATATTTACTTTATTGCAGCAGTCTGGAACAAAACTCACATTACCTCTGAGGTACACCTGTATGTTTAAAACTAAAATGTATTGGCCGGGCGCGGTGGCTCAAGCCTGTAATCCCAGCACTTTGGGAGGCCGAGGCGGGTGGATCACGAGGTCAAGAGATCGAGACCATCTTGGTCAACATGGTGAAACCCCGTCTCTACTAATACAAAAAATTAGCTGGGCACGGTGGCGCGTGCCTGTAATCCCAGCTACTCAGGAGGCTGAGGCAGGAGAATTGCCTGAACCCAGGAGGCGGAGATTGCGGTGAGCCGAGATCGCGCCATTGCGCTCCAGCCTGGGTATCAAGAGCGAAACTCCGTCTCAAAAAAAAAAAAAAAAAAAACTAAAATGTATTTCAATTACATAATTATTTCATTGTTTTATGGGGTGTGGAGAATCTCTAAGAATAAGTGAGTTTCTTTATACACCTAAATTGAAACAGAAAAGTTTGCTAGCCAACTTGACGATGGGAATTCTCTTAAACTTGGCCAAAATGTTCTTCAATATATCCATAATTAGCCTTTCAAATCAGATATGGTTAATCTTCTAACTTATTCAACCAGTAAGAAGAATGACTAAAAATTTGTTTTTCAAATAGCTGAAATATTAATCTATAAATATAGAAACAATTTATGTAAAATATATTCCTTATATGAAATCTGAGTCATGAAAAATGTTTGTAACAGATAATTCATTTTGTAGAAAACAAGGGTAATATTAATGAATTCAGTTGCGGTTGATGAGTGCTTTAAATAACTGTTTAAACAATGTAATCAGACCTACCATAATATGACCAATAGACTCTTCCTGCCATCCTAATAGCACAATCTCCGATTATGGCTTGATTTTATACTTTGTAATTACACACATAAATTCACACTAATATTTCAGCATCATAAATAATACAAAGCAATAATTCTCTAACTTGAGCACGCATCAGAATCACCTCAAGGGCTTGTTAAAATACAACTTGCTAGGTCCTACTTTCCAGTTTCTATTTCAGTAGGTTTGAGGTAGATTCTGAGAATTTCTCTTTCTAAAAAATTTAAAGGTAATACTGATGCTGCTGTTCTAGAAACTACATTTTGAGAACTACTGATATAGTAGTGATTAAGACAAGGACTCTGGAATTAAAAAAAAAACTTATTCCTCAGCCTAGGCAACATGGTGAAATCCTGTTTCTACCAAAAAAAAAAAAAAAAATACAAACATTAGCCAGGCATGGTGGTGTGCACCTGTAGTTGCAGCTACTTTGGAGGCTGAGGTGAGAATCGCTTGAGCCTGAGAGGTCGAGGCTGCAGTGAGCTGAGATCGCACCACTGCACTCCAGCCTGGGTGACAGAGCAATACCCTGACTCAAAAAAAAAAAAAAAAAAAAAAAAAAAAAAAGTCTCTAGACAATGGTGGAGTTTGATGGAAAAGTGGCATGAAAGAATCTTGTGGAGTATGCCTAACACTCTAAGTCTTGATAGTGGTTTAAGTTACACAGGTGTGTACACATTTATCAAAACTCCATATACATAAGATTTGGGAATTTTATTTATATGAATTTAATCTCAAAAAAAAAAAGCTGTAAACAAATATCGAGTTCTAGTTAATGATACACATACGCTGAAGTATTTAGGGGAAAGCAAACTGAGGTCTGAAATTTAACACTGAAATGCATCAAAAGTAAGACCGATGAATAGGAGGATGGATAGATGAACAGATACGTATTACACAATTATAGTAAAACATTAATAGGCAGAATCATCTAAGTGAGGGTTACACTGGTGATAGCTATAAAATTCTTTCAACCTTGTTGAATGTTTAAAAGTTTTTGTAATAAAATGTTGGTTCCAAACCTAATAATACATATACATGTCTACAGCACTTGAATATAGCATAAAGTAGACCCTCTTACCTGCAGGAAGACATTCCAACACCCCCAGTGGATGCCTAAAACCGTGGATAGTATCAAACCCTACATACACTATGGTTTTTCCTATACTATATATACATACATATAATGAAGTTTTAACTTATAAATTAGGTACAATAAGAGATTAATAGCAAAATAAAACAACTATAACAATATACTGTTTACAATTTCATGGATAGAAGATTCATTCTTACAGTAAATTTTAGCAACCTCGGTATGATTTTTTTTCTTTCCTTATTAAGTCAAGAACTTTCCCTTTTCACTTAAAGGAAGCACTTTACAGTGCTTCCTTTAGTATATATGAATTGTGAGCATAACTACACTTTGGGGCCATATTAAGTAAAATAAAGGTCACTTGAACACAAGCCCTGTGATACCATGCCAGTCCATCTAATAACCACGTCCACTACTAAGCAACTAATTGGCAGGAAGCATGCATGGCATGGACATAGTGGATAAAGAGATGATTCACACCCTGGTAAGACAAAGTGGGATGGCCAGAGATTTCACCATACTACTCAGAACAGCACACAATTTAAAACATAATTTGTCACATATTTCTGGAATTCTCTATTTAATGTTTCTGGACCTTGGGGTAACTGAAACTTCAGAAATCAAAACCATGGATAAGGGAGAACTACTTATTGTACTTCTGTTACAGGAACCCAAAGATCAAAGTAATATGACCAACCAAGGGTAAGACTGGTTTTCAAACCAGTTCATTCATCTAAAATTAACCACCATTTGCCCCAATACAGACAGTAAAAGGGGTCTTTACTTGGTGAAGAGAGATAATTAAAATATTCTCCATTGGTAAGATAGCCCTATATTCCAGGTTTCCCAGGATAGTCCTGGTTTATGCCTGTTGTCCCAACGGTACTCCGGTTTAGAAAGCAAATTATATGTTCACCATACTTGTGGATTTTCCAACTTTCTAAATGCTTCATTTATATTTGAAGGATTTCATTTTTCACTCTTTTATAGTATCATTTACATGACCAACAACTTCTAAAGATTTACTAATAATATGGTAAAACTGGAGTACTCACGGGTAGCCAAGAAAAAGGAGATTGAGGACTGAATGGCTTCGAAAGAGATTGACGAGGGTCCAACAAAGTACCCATCCACACAAAGTGAGCAGTACCAAGCGAGCTGATATCAGAAGCATGTAGTGAATCATTGATGCTGCACCTGCCTTAGTAGCCTGAAAGTTTGGAAGCACCAAAAGGAACACTTTGTACATGATCTTCAAAAGCAATGGGACTCAAGTAAGAACTTAATAGGTTGCATGGAAGCTAAAATGTGTCTTTAAAAAATGAAATAAAAGAAAAACTGCCCCATCCCACCTTATCTTCCTAATAACTGAAAATTCAGACTTCTCCAGGCACAGTTAATTGTTTCCTTCTTGCTGTTTCCTGATAGTGCCATCGACAGACTTCTTTTAAGGTCTTATTATGTCATCTAATTTGTTTACATTAGAGCTTCTCAAATTATATTCAATGGACCATATTCAGAATCACCTGGGCTACTAATTGAACATGTAAACTCCTAACAACTTCCCCCTCCAGAGGTAAGGAATAAAATCTTGAGTCAAGCCACTTGTATTTTAACAACTTAACCAGCGATTTTTTATGTATATAAACACAGCCTGGCACTAATTTATCTGTCTTTCTTCCCACTAGACTATAATGACCTCAACAGCAGTAACAATATTTCTATTTTTCTTTGAATCCTCACCTCTAATCTGCTTGGTGAATTAATATCTAATAAATTAATGAAGTTTCAAAAAAAAAATCAGATCTTCTTTAACAGATCCCTATATAAATAAGTTTCTTTTTTAACTTTTGCAAACATGGAAATAAGCATAATCACTTTCACTTCTTTTTATCACGGCTATTCAAATATGCTTCTTCAATTGCAAATCTTTAAAACTGACTAAATATAGTAAGCACGTGTCAAAACATACTCTACAATGCCATTTTCTTTCTAAATAAACTAGGGAGAAGAGAATGAGCAAAATGTAGGGGAAAATGGAGTATCCCCATAACCTCCAAGAGAGCAGTGTTGGAACCCAGAAAGGAGAAAAAAATTATCTAGAGTCAACAGCACATGATAGGGGATAAGGAGTTTTTCAGGTCCCTCCTATATATCCGTTTCTTAGTTTACAGATCATATTACAGAGTACATGTAACATATATGCAATATACTGTATACTATATATATAGTATATATATACATAATATAGTTACTTTAAAATGCAAAGAAGCAGTTAAATAAATGCCATAATGAACTGCTTAACCTCAAACTGTGAAGACAGCTCAAGCTATTCTCAGCCATAGCCTGCCACATAGTTTCACCTCACTCCCCTGACACATACCCTCATGCCGATGTACCTCACATATCAAAGCTTAGCAAAGTTATTTAAGCTACTGGAGTTATTCCATTACTTCCTTCTCAAAAGTTCAGGGTTAGAAATAAAAAAGACTGCTTCCGCCCAATGTCATCAGAGCACAGAGCTTGGATTCGTTCATTAATTTTTCCTCATTCCAGAGCCCAAGGTGCTAATCACTGAGCTATATGTGACAGACCCTTTACCAGGTCCTAGGGGCACAGTGATAACCAAGACAAACAAATCCTGTGTATATGAAGCTGCCTAACCAAGAAAAACAAACATTAAGCTTACACTTAATCAGTTTTATAATTGTAATGAGTGCTACAGAAAGAGTAGGCTGCTATGCAAAGCAAGTAACAGGAGACAGGAGATCCTATTCTAGAGATAGATTGTGTTAGTAAATGATATTTAAGCTGAAGTCTAAAGGATAAGCAAGTGTTAGCTAGGTAAGGAGCAGAAAAATATTCATAACACTATGTCAATTTTTAAGTACAGGATATGAAACTATACAAATAATTCTCAAATAGAAATCCTATTACTAAAAATATAAAAATTAGCTGGACATGGTGGTGGGCGCCCATAATCTCAGATACTCAGGAGGCTGAGGCAGAAGAATCACTTGAACCTGGGAAGCAGAGGTTGCATGCGCTGAGATGGCACCACTGTGCTCCAACCTGGGCGACTGAGACTCCATCTCCAAAAAAAAAAAAAAGAACTGCAAGCCTATTCCAACTAAGGCTATGCAAAAGCTGCTATACTACTTTTAGCAATTTAAGTTATAACCTTTGCAGCAACAAGGTAAAAACTCCAATTTTGAAGGGTTACGTACTAGGCATACTAATTGGACATATACAAGTAGCATTTCTAAGTAACTAAATGGATGAAACAAAATTATTTCCTACTTATTTTAACAGATGAAAACACAAAATTCCATTGAGATCCTCTAAAGAAAGAACATGCTTCCACAATATACCAAAAAGTGAGTTTCTATTTTCATCCTCTAAATAAAAACTCTGAAAGAAAAGATTATAAACAGACTTTCCTACTATGAAAAACAAGCAATTCTACTACTAGTAAACTTCATTTGGTTAACTTCAAATGGTTCTCAGAATATGACTTAATATCTCCAATTACTCAGCCTCCAGCAATAAGGTTCGTGAAAATCAGAGCTTACACACACAGACTTTCTAAGTATGTTTTGGAAAAAAGAAGCTGACTCTCAATTATCCGTGATTATAGTAACTATTCATTTAAAATGTCACACTGAATTGGCCAGGTGCAGTGGCTCACGCCTGTAATCCCAGCACCTTGGGAGGCCGAGGTGGGAGGATTACCTGAGGTCAGGAGTTGTAGACCAGCCTGGCCTACGTGGTGAAACCCCATCTCTACTAAAAATACAAAAAATTAGTGAGGCGTGGTGGCACGTGCCTGTAGTCCTAGCTACACGAGATACAAAAAAATACAAAAAATTAGTGAGGCATGGTGGCACATGCCTGTAGTCCTAGCTACTCGAGAGGCTGCACACGTGCCTGTAGTCCTAGCTACACGAGAATCGCTTGACCCCAGGAGGCGGAAGTTGCAGTGAGCCGAGATCATGCCACTGCACTCCAGCCCGGGCGACAGAGTGAGACTCTGTTTCCAAAAAAAAAAAAAAAAAAATTCATACTGAATTATAAATTCCAAGATTAAAATTATTAGCCACTTCAACTAAATTAACATTTTTCGTTTTTGTAATCATTTATTGGGCACAAGATAACAATATTTTAAGAAAGCACATTTCCCTCTCTCATTGAGATTTACAAATATATGAAAAATGATATCGATGGCCAGCTCTGTCAATAACTTTTAATTTTAAACAGATCATTTAATGTTTTAATTCTTTCTCATTCTGCTTTAGATTCTAATCTTCAGATTCATCCTATATAAATTCTGACACTGCTTTTTTAAAATTCTAAGTTTTAAGAAACTCAAATATTTCTTGCCAACAAACTTCTCAAATGGTATATATAAACAGTATCAAGTAAATATCTGGAACTGAATGTTTTCGATGCAACTGTATGTGTACAGATAACTCTTCATATTAATAGTTACCTGACATTCATCCTATTTTTACTGAAACTATTTAAATTTTTTTAATTGTACTGACAAACTCAGAAGCTGAAAATAAGCTCTCCGACCCTACAAATGAATTTTCTAACAGTTATTAACACTTGAATTTTAAATATATTGCAGGGAAACTTTTTTTAAAGTACTGGCAGAACTCACATGGGAATAAAGTAATTTATTGTTTTATTAAATTGGGATATGTCAAGTTTTCAACCTGCACTCATTCTAGTAACTAACTCCAGCTACATGTGATAGAATATAGTGAATGAACTGTTACCTCTGAGATGAGAGCCCATACAAGCCTCCTTGCAAGCATCACTGTGATGAATGCTGCCAGATGATAATCAATGAGATGAAAATTCTACAACAGAAACAAATAACTACATCAGAAAGAAATACAATGTGTATCCAGCTGGCCCTACTACAAGAATAGAGGTTTATCACTCAAAAGATCTTCCTTAGGTCACCATACTCTTATAGACTGTGGGAATATAAGAGATCTTGAAGAGACTACCTACCTTCTACTTCTCCTTTCATGACAAATTGCTTTAACTTTTTAAACACTATTTTAAAGTATCTGGAGTGTATTCCTCTCCCTTTTCAAAAGTATTACTGTATTAAAACAAAAAGATTGCAGATTTAACAAGTTATAACCTACAGAATGATGGCAAAAATAATTTATATAAAATGACTTATTTGTAATGTATCAAATTTAATAGATCAGTTGGGATTCACAGTCTTCAGAAGTTACTGTTGTTGGTATCTTATGCAAGCTTATGTTAATCTAATTGGGCATCTACTAAACTCTCTAGTAGTTGGTACATCAATTATACTCATTTATTATTTCTCTCTTGTTTGATTTAGAAGTATGCCTTATGTTTGGTCTTTTCTATAAAATAATAGCATTACCCAGATGCTTTCTACAGTTCCTTCTAGTTCTAAGTCTGTATATATAACATGAAAAGTCTTTAGTAACAATATCCCAGGAACCACCAAAATCAGGAAGTATTTTGATTTTGATGGTCAAAAGGTCTGTAGGTTTCCACAATGCCTTCCAGAATGAAAAGTTAAATTTCTCAACTAATTAGTTTAATAAATCTATATCTAGCATCCACAATGTGCCAGGTACTCTCCTTAACACTAAAGATACAGTGTGGAAGATGACAGCCAAGGTTCCTGCTCTCCCAGATCTTACTTTCTACTATGGTGTGAGAGGGAAAGGAAATGGTAGAGATTACTATTCATTCCTTCTGCAACACCATAAAATTTAACTAGACACTGACTCCTAGCCAACTAAAGGTTCATTTTCCAGCCTCCCTCGCAAAAACTACTTCTAGCCAAGGGATGAGTGAAAAAGTAACATGCACAACTTCTAAGGCATACTCTTCTTTTTTTTTTTTTTTTTTTGAGACTGAGTTTCGCTCTTGTTACCCAGGTTGGAGTGCAATGGCGCGATCTCGGCTCACCACAACCTCCATCTCCTGGGTTCAGGCAATTCTCCTGCCTCAGCCTCCTGAGTAGCTGGGATTACAGGCATGCGCCACCACGCCCAGCTAATTTTTTGTATCTTTAGTAGAGACGGGGTTTCACCATGTTGACCAGGATGGTCTTGATCTCTTGACCTCGTGATCCACCCGCCTCGGCCTCCCAAAGTGCTGGGATTACAGGCATGAGCCACCGCGCCCGGCCCAGCCATACTCTTCTAAGAGGAGCTGTCCCCCTCTCTTTTTTCCTTCTCCTTCCTGCTGGTTAGATATTATGATTGGAGTTGGAGCAACTGCCTTGGACCATGGTTTGGAAGAAGCACACTGGGGATGGAAGAGCAATAAATACAGAGTTGCCACACTGATGTTATATCACCCACCTAAACTTTTATTAAATAGGGAAATAAGTTTCCATTTTGTTTTAGCCACCCTGTTATGGCAGCTAAGCCCTTGTCTTCAATAAATTTGTTTGGAGAAGCAGTGCAAGTAAAAACAATAAACAAGCTTCCAAACAAAAGCATTTTAAATAGTTATAACTGCTTGTAAGAAATAAAACAGTAATAAATAATGATTAAGAAGGAGGTGCAGAGCCTATTTAAATTGGTGGTTAGGGAGGGTATCTCTGAGAGGATGATATTTGGGCTGACAGCTGAATGACAAAAAGGCACCTAGCATCACAAGCTAGGGGCAAAGGACCCCAGACAGAAGAAAAAGCAATCACAAAGGCCCTAAGACAGGGAGATATATGCCTAGTGTGTCTAAAAAGCAGCAAGAAAGCTGGAATGAGATAATTATTGTAGTGGGGCAAGATCAGTTAAGAAGCTCTTACTTTTAATTCAGGTGAAAAATTATAACAGACTGAACAGTGTGAGTAGCAATGGAGATTAATGAAGTGGCCAAATTTAGTATACATTTTAGAGACAGAGCAGCCAGAATGTCAAGAGTGGCTTGCCACTCCTTAGATTGTTTCCTATTCTCCCTATTATGGATTCTAACAGTATTTATCCCCTCCTAGTTTTGGGACTCCTCCCTGCTTACCGTACTCTTCCAAAATAATGCATGCAGATTCACTTGACCCCTTGCTGGTATCTGGGCCTTATTAATGTATCACCGGTCCAAATAAGACATTTTTTAAAATATTGGCCGGGCACGGTGACTCACACCTGTAATCCCAGCACTTTGGGAGGCTGAGGCAGGCGGATCACGAGGTCAGGAGTTTGAGACCATCCTGGCCAACATGGTGAAACCCCATGTCTACTAAAAATACAAAAATTAGCTGGACGTGGTGGCGTGTGCCTGTAATCCCAGCTACCTGGGAGGCTGAGGTTCAAGAATCACTTGAACCAGGGAGTCGGAGGTTGCAGTGAGACAAAATCACGCCACAGCACTCTAGCCTGGTGACAGAGCAAGGACTCCGTCTCAAAAAAAAAAAAAAAAAAAAATATTTAAGTGCCTAATACATCTTTTTGTTAAGCAAATTATGTTATAATCAAATCAATGAAAATTGGTAATGTGCTTATGATTAACTCTTTGTAACCCAGAACATTTGATTAATCAGAGCCCTCTGTTCCTGACTATTCTGAATAATTTACTACTTCTGGCTTTTATGTTTCTTAGGATTAAGACTCATTCAGTTAATTGGTTGACAGCTAGAATGATACTTCACATATTCAAGTGTCCACAGTTTCTTTTTGATATTAAGATTCTGAAATGGAAAAATAAAAACCTAATATATAAATCTGACAAAATTATTATGAGTGTCTGACCCAGACACTCATAATAAAGAAAACTTAAAAGACAGACCACATATTTGGGACACAAGTCCTTGCTAGAGCCTCCTGGTCAGGTAACCATCTTCCACACTTCAGTACCTTCAGTGACGGGAAAAAACTTGGTCTCTGGCAGTCCATTCTATCTTTGAACAACTCACTGATACAGGCTCCGTTCAGATTCATGGGCTAAACTCTTCTAAATTTTCACGTTACTCTTGCCTTTACAACTCAATTTTAAGCTTTGCATTAGCAAAGATCATGTGCATCAGATAAGAAAGCCAATTTACTCTAAAACCTCCATTAAGTGTGCATTCCTCTACTACAGAGGCTGGAAAGCTAAAAATGACATTTCCAGACTTTCTTGCAACTAAGATTCTAGATATGATCTAGGTTCTATCAACCATAGGCATCACATAAAACTTGAATTAGAAGTGAGTGAAGTTAGGGGGAAAGGTAGCAAAAGCCATCCATTTTTGGTGGTATGGGTCAAAGCAAAGGAAGCATTAATTCTGGAGTCAGTGGCTATAGCAGCAGGTTCCTGATCCCTCTGTTTCAAGACAGTATTTGTAGGTGACTTTCTAGAGAACTGTAGTCAGACATGTTAGACTGGGCAAAGAACTCTTCAATGATCTTGAAAATTCAACAAATGAGAAGTTTCCAGGGGAATGTCAAACTAAGTAGAAATTTTATAATGAACTATCTAAGAAGCACTTACAGAACAAATACAGGATAAAAACAGGAAATAAAGCACAGTAGATTGGTCTGGACTTGGGCACTCACTTTGCCACCATGTGATTTTTGAACCAGTTGATAGGTCTTACATTCCTCATTTATAAAATGGGAGTCATATAATGGTACCTACCCATTTTTATAAAGAGTAAATGAGATAATATTTGTAAAGAATCTACTAAATATTTTAATATGTGTTTGCTATTGACACTGTTAAGATAGTATTTATTTATAGAGCTATATAACTGGAAAAGGTCTTAAAGAACATCTAATCCAACTTCTTTTCAAAACACCATGGCCAAAAAGGATGAATGAAGTACAGTTACTACATTCAATAAGCTCATAATTCAGTTAAGAAAAAAAAGAATATCAAAAAAATTTAAATTTGGCAGTAAATCATTGCAATTTTTCAATACAGAAATTAACATTCTTACCACTGATATTAAGTAGACAGAAAGTCAATAGAGCAAGAAAATTTTTAATAGTTAATTCCAGGAACAACCAAATGATAAAAATATTTAAGATAAAAGTTTTTATTTTCTTTCCACACTATCTTAAGGATTTTAGCCCACATTTCCTTTCTATGTTCACCAAGCTAGGGAGGCTTTCTAATCTTTTATTAGTCCCCAATACATATATAACCTACTTAAGACAACAGTCTTCTTTCACCTAGAGCATATCTCTATCACCCAACCAAATATGCCATTGCCAACAATCTATCTGTCAAGTAATCTGACTAGCCTTAACAATACACATACTTATATTTTTATTTTATTTTATTTTATTTTTTGAGACAGGGTCTCATTCTGTCACCCAAGCTGGAGTACAGTGGCCACAATCTTTGCTCACTACAGTCTCAATGTCCCGGGCTCAGGCAATGCTCCCACTTCAACTTCCCGAGAACCTAGGATCGCAGGTATGGACTACCACGCCCAGCTAATTTTATTTTTTGTAGAGACAAGGTCTCACTATGATGCCTAGGCTGGTCTCAAACTCCTGGGCTCAAGCTATCCTCCTGCCTTGCCCTCCCAAAGTGCTGGGATTATAGGCATAAACCACCATGACTGGGCCTCACCAATATTTTTTATATACCCATCTATGGTGAACCTTCTTTGCATCAATACTATCATGATACTCTTAGTAGCTGGAAAGAGAAGAAAAGTACAATATATTTTTATGTACTTCAGCAAAGACAGCCAATTTTGCATCTCAATTTCATTTGGGTGACAGAACCCAATTTTATTTAGGTTCATGATGTACCCAGCTAAAGGACTATATTTAGCTTCTCTTATAGTTAGGAGTGGGCATGCGTGGAAATGATGTCAGCCTGGCCAATCAGAAACTCTCTTTTATATTTCTCTACGCTCTTTCCCCTTCTAGCTGACAGACTGGTCACAGCCACCTTGGAGGTCACATGTCGGAAGACAGTAGAATCTCTATCAGCCTAGGTCCCCTGATTGACCACATGGACGAACTCTTGGCAACCAGGACAACTGCTTCAGAGTTTATTTGTAATAAATGCTACCATTATCCTAATACAGCCATTAAAAGGGTAGCGTTGTTAGAATGTAATCACACTGACACCTTATACTTACAAATTTAAAATGGTATTGAGAAAGCTAAATACCAAAACCTTTCTGTGATGTTATTATGACAAATTTTTTAAATGTTTTCTGCATTTTCATTTATATTTTAACTTCCTCTGGTAGTACTTATATTTTAACAATCTTATCATGAAATTTTATTTCTGAAAGTAATCTGTGGTCTAGCAGAAAAACATTTTATTAAATGAAAAATTATTAAGAAAAATAATTCCTACAGAAAGGCTTTCCAGATAGTTTCTTGGTTAAATAACATGAAGAACTTAAAGGCTGAACAAGACTTACCAGTGATGTACAAGAAGCAGGATGATTGTAAGGATACCACCACACTGTTTTATAAATGTTGATATATTGAATGAAAAGAGCAACCAATAGGTAGATGAAAAAAAGGAATTCAAAGAGCAGGCTCCCATCCACCGGCAAGTCAGGAATTTGGCAATGACGAACAGGACCTGGGGTGATTAAGGCTGTGATAGGCGGGACTGGAAGGCCAATAGCACTACCATTCCTGAAAGAGAAAACTACAGTTAACTCAAACGGTGATAACCTCCACTGCCACAAAACAAAAGGCTCCTGCTGTCTCCTCCATCTACCCCTTAACTGTAGGCATTCCCCCCAAGACTCCATCCTAAGATCCTCTTCTTTTCTCCCTCTACACAGTCTGCCAGTGATCTAAGATGTAGCTATGGCTTCCATTATTTCCTACATGAAGAAGACTATAATTTCTCTCTGTAGAGCTCACTGCTAAATTATAGACCCATTATTCAACTCCCTACTGGACACCTCTGTGTTCTTCCCTCTCATAGTTCTGACCTTAGTTCATGGCCCACCCAGTTAGCTGCTCATATCAGAAACCTGGGAGTCATATTAAAACTTTTCTTGGCCGGGCGCGGTGACTCACACCTGTAATCCCAGCATTTTGGGAGGCCAAGGTGGGCGGATCACCTGAGGTCAGGAGTTCAAGAATAGCCTGGCCAACATGGCAAAACCTCGTCTCTACTAAAAATACAAAAATTAGCTGGGCGTGGTGGTAGACACTTGTAATCCCAGCCACTTGTGAGGCTGAGGCAGGAGAATCACTTGAACCTGGGAGGCAAAGGCTGCAGTGAGCAGAGATCATGCCACTGCACTCCACCCTGGGTGACAGAGCAAGGCTCTGTCCCCCCAAAAAAACCTTTTCTTCTGCCTCTCCATATCCAGTCACGCTCTAAATCTCCTAGACTCCACTTTATAAAACTTTGTCCAAACTGTACCTTTGTCTTTAAACTCATTTGCCTTAGTTCAAGCATTCACTATTTTCACCCAAACTACTGCAGTAATCCTCCTATACTCAATTCCACTTTCACTAAACCCTCCAACCTGTCTTCGGGGATCTTTCTAAAGTAAAACTCTGATAGTCTTATTCTTACCTAAAAGCCTTTAACTGCTCTCTACTACCAGTGGGATAATATCCAAAAATTTTTAGTAGCCCTATGAGACCCCTCAGCTTAACAGACTAGCTTCACCTCTTATCACTCCTTCACATGCACCCTATATGATAGTCACACTATTTGCTTTCTGGAACATACATGCTATTCTTTTGCATATGTTATTCCCTTTACATGTAATAATCACCTTCCATAATCACCTTAACTTCTCACATGCATATATAGTGACAAAATTCTTCAAGACTTTTTTTTACTCACTCTTCAAGATTTTTAAGCTACTCAAACACATTCTCTGTGAAGCTTATTCTCAATCAAAACTGATTCATCTCTCCTCTGTGCCACCATAATACCTAACTATGCCTTTATTACTGCATTTTTCATACTGTTACATAATATTTTACATACATCTACATTATGTCTTGCCTACCAGACTATAATCTTAAGAACAGAGACTATACTTTTCTTAGTTCACTGCAATATGTACCTTTAGGTTGAGAAGGAAGTAGACCAATACAGTTACGAAAAAGAGAGAGAGAGAGATCTCTTAAAACAAAAAAAAAGACACATTTTAATCCCTATCTTCTTATTGTTCTTTCTTCCATGCTCTTTTATAGATCAGAAGGCTACCTAAAGGTATAAGATGGAAGTAGGATAAAAGTTTCCTTTGTTTATATTCCTGGGAATACTTAGAGATCTAAGGGTCTACTATTTTTTACAGACCAAAGAAACGAAGCTTGGCTTACATACTTCCAAAGAAGATTTGAGAGAAGGAACAATATTAGCATTACCATTCTACTATAAAATTTCCAAATAGAGAAACTGGTATGTAGTACAGTACTTTAAGTGACTCATGGGAATATGAACTCTGCTCATTCTGAACGGTTAAGAATACTATGGAAGAAAACTCAGAAGACCCAGAAGGGAAGAACAGGAACTGGGGGAAGAGGGTATGGAAAAAATTATAAGTTTCTTCTTCGCATCCTCAGAGCATACTCCAAGAGAGCAAGCCTACCAAGTAATAGATTGTGAACCACCAGTAGGTCTCAGACATACCTGCTCAATCATAAAGTCTTTGAGGTGGGCCACAGCACTGTAATGTGCCTCCAGGAGGCACCATTCCACACAATACAACATGAAAGGCAGCCTCGGAAGTTTACAAGTTGGTAGACTTGAATGAAGATAATTACAACAAGCAGCCAATCTACTCCCTCACTCTAGTTGATTTAGGAAATTAAAAATTCTTATGAGCAGTTGCAAGGTTACGAGCCTCTACTCTAGAACAAAATAAAAATTATTATTTCCTTTCAGTCAAAAATACACTAAGGGGGAACACATGCTAAATTACTTGTTATGACTTTAGGGCTGAAAAGGTACTTATAGAATTTTTCCCAAGTGAAGCAGGCAAATGTGTTTTTACCATTAACAAAGTCAATAAAATGCTAGGTCTCAAGAAAGATATTCAAAACAAAGTATAAAAGACCTACACTTGTCATACTCTATACAGCCTTGACTATTAAACGTCAAGCCAGAAAACAAAGAGACAAAGGTCAAATAAAATGAGATCTGGCCAAGCATAGTGGCTCACACCTATAATCCCAGTACTTTGGGAGACCAAGGCAGGTGGACCACGAGGGCAGGAGTTCGAGACCAGCCTAGCCAACATGGTGAAACCCCTTCTCTACTAAAAATACAAAAATTACCTGGGTGTGGTGGCACGTGCCTGTAATCCCAGCTACTCAGAAGGCTGAGGCAGGAGAATGATTTGAACCCGGGAGGCAGAGGTTGCAGTAAGCAGAGATCGCGCCACTGCACTCTAGCCTGACGACAGTGTGAGACTTCGTCTCAAAAAACCACAGACAAACAAACAAACAAACAAACAAAAACGAGATCTGGAGCATCAGTAGGAAAAAGGTACTCCTATATAAAAAGAATCTATGAGATTATGTCTTCTCCATCTGATCTATAAAGTTGAAAACATAAGAAGAGATATGATTGTTTTTAAAACCGAAAAAAAAAAACTGAAAGAGCTTCAGTCAATATATCTCAAAAAATCAGTCACAGAGGTATTATTTAGGAAAAATTAAAGTATTATTCCTCTAATAGGCTATACAAATAGATTTAAGAATCTATTCAGAACCCATATAATTTCTTTAGCAATGAGCTGTGACAACAAATGTGAAGTGCTATTCACCCAGGAAAGCTCATTAAAGCCCAAGGCTTTTATTGGGGGAGGGCCACAGAGGCACCTTCTTCCTAGCAGTACCAAAATTCCAGACTCCCAAAAGGAAAGCAGGTGTTCAGCATAGCTACTCTTAGGAAGGCCTGCTTACAAGGCTTACATCTGGGAACCTTGACTAGTAAACAATTCCCTACAGTGATATGAACTTTCCCTAAATAACAAGAATGGCTCACTGTGCCTAAACTGTATAAACAATGTGGTTTATACTGAACACCTGTGCTTTGTCCTTGCATGTAAAGTTTTCGTCTGGGAAAGGGTTAACACAGCAGGCCTGAGACTGACTCTTATGAAGCCAGCAAGCAGCAGAATTTAGGGAAGCAAATGGATAAAGGAAGAAAGATTAAAAGGCATAAAGAGGAATAGAAGAGACAGGGAAAGCAGTGGTCATTTGGACATGTTCAGGAGACATTATTAACACAGTATATGCAAGGAATAAACAAAGAAAAAAACACTCAGTTCTTCTCAAATAAGATTCTCCCTCAATCAGAAGCTCTCTAAGAAATTCAGAAATACCCAATATATCTTCCTTTTTCAAAAGGATAATAATCTAAATACACTGTTGCAAGAACAAATCCCCGCTGCCCAAAGGTGGAAAGCAGGATAAGGAACTACAATTTCTTTTTTTTTTTGAGACAGAGTTTTGCTGAATGCAATGGCACAATCTCAGCTCAACGCAATCTCTGCCTTCTGGGTTCAAGCGATTCTCCTGCCTCAGCCTCCCGAATAGTTGGGATTACAGGCATGCGCCACCACGCCCAGCTAATTTTGTATTTTTAATAGAGATGGGGTTTCTCCATGTTGATCAGGCTGGTCCCGAACTCCTGACCTCAGGTGATCCACCCACCTCGGCCTCCCAAAGTGCTGGGATTACAGGCATGAGTAACCATGCCTGGCCTAGGAACTACAATTTCAATCTTGATTGTGTTACCAAACTACAGCTTTGACATTCTAGAGTTTAACTTTACCAATTAGACCACAAACACCTACCAAACAGGGGCAATGCTCTCTGCTCCAGCTGACCTATGTCTATCTTGCAGAATCAAATGTATCATCCAAAAGTATACAATACTTAAGCAATTACCTATTTCCCTCCAATACTCTACAGCACTCCAGAAGTGAGTTCTCCTCATCTGGACACTCTCTCTATTTGTATATATCCTTCCTAAAACTATATTAGAAACTATACACTAGTTCTTTAATCTTACGTTTTTATACCTCTTCCCAAGGTCTTTTTTTTTTTTTCCTGTGATGGAGTCTTGCTCTTGTTGCCCAGGCTGGAGTGCAGCGGTGTGATCTCAGCTCACTGCAACCTCCACCTCCTGGGTTCAAATGATTCTCCTGCCTCAGCCTCCCCAGTAGTTGGGATTACAGGCGCCTACCACCTCGCCCAGCTAATTTCCATATTTTTTTAGTAGAGACGGGGTTTCACCATCTTGGCCAGGCTGGTCTTGAACTCCTGACCTTGTGATCCACTCGCCTCAGTCTCCCAAAGTGCTGGGATTACAGGTGTGAGCCACTGAGCCCAGCCTCCCCCAGGTCTTTTGCTTTCTTTTCCCAAAATAATTTCTCTAGGTAAACATGTCACAAAATAATCACTCAATAATAATCTTGGTGACTTTTCAAACCATGAGCAATTATTTCTTTCATTTTACAATGTTGGAAAATACTTTTTTCTACCCATCCCTTCCTCCCCCCAGTTAATTGCTAAACATATGTTAAAGGAGGACAGAAAGTTAGATTAAGGCAACCATGGTTGGAACCTTGAATACCAAGATAGAAGAGCTATAGTGAAGGCAGTTAAGAGCAGAGGTATTTTCCAAATGTTCCTACTTCTTCTCAGTATACTACCTACAGACTCCAAGTGCAAGCAGAAGCATCTACAAATGACATTTTCATTGGCTTTCAGTTCTTTTTAATAGGCGAACACTTTATTTTCCTTCCCACAAGATATTTTACATAGTATCTTAGTATTTAAAACACATAGGAAAAAGAGTTAGTCTGATTAAGAGAAGACTAGGAAAACTCAAGCCTAGACTGTTAGGCTTGCATGACCCATTTTCCCTTCTAATCCCTTCTAAAGCAACGCATGAGACACCAAAGAGGGACTGCATGGGACAGTTTGAGAACATAATTATCTAGAGGAATCCTCAAAGTCAAAGAGAATGAACAAAGAACTGCTGGAGTTAATATGGAGGCAAAGCTAGAATTTTTAAGCTAGGTAGAATCCTAGTTAGGGACAGCTAGGATTTTCTACCACAGTTTGAAAGTACTGAATCAGTAAGTTGATAGTATGTATTAATAAAATTAAGGCATGTACCTCAAATAGCAAACAACTTTTATCTCAATACCTATATTAGATAGTACTTTATTCAAAAGCATTTTTGCATTTTCTCATTTTTTTATTTTTTATTTTAAAATATATAAAATACTTATTATTTGTAGAAATTTTGGGAAATTCCGTAAAGTTTTTTAAAGTTACTGCAATTTACTACTTCATTTATTTTCAACATCCTGTTATGATGCAAATAGTATCACCACTTTTAAAATAAGGAAATCCAATGAATGGCAGAGTGAAAAATAATGTAGAACAAACCAGTCACTCTGTATACCTACATAAACAAAACTTGGATTAAAAATTAGTATGAAAATCAGAGACTGAACAAATCCCTTCAAACTGGAATTTCAGGAAAAGGTCCACTGAAATGGTGAGATCAGAACTAATTTTAAAGATTGGGTGGAAGAGGGATTGGATAGTCAGGAAAAAAAGGGTGAAGGTCAGGCCTAGAAAACAAAAGTGCATAAATACCATTAGACAGCCCTGAAAACACAGGAGTAGTACTGATTGCTAGCTCTGAAAGTTAAAATCCAGGCAAGAGAAAAGCTCTTTTCAGGGAGGAAGGAGAAATTAGCTGGCAGAAATTATCTCGGGCAAATACTCGATTAGATAAAAGCATCTCTTTGCAATGCTACATTATCAAACTTCCTGATGATATGAGTTACCCTAATAAACAGCTACCATTTATTAATACCAATTTTTTGACAATTTTAAACCCATGATGGAATCTGACTTCTAATTTTAGCTGGGAGTTTTAATTTGCCCTCTTAAAAAAAAAACCTTAGGCCGGGCGCGGTGGCTCAAGCCTGTAATCCCAGCACTTTGGGAGGCCGAGGCGGGTGGATCACGAGGTCAAGAGATCAAGACCATCCTGGTCAACATGGTGAAACCCCGTCTCTACTAATACAAAAAATTAGCTGGGCACAGTGGCGCGTGCCTGTAATCCCAGCTACTCAGGAGGCTGAGGCAGGAGAATTGCCTGAACCCAGGAAGCGGAGATTGCGGTGAGCCGAGATCGCGCCATTGCGCTCCAGCCTGGGTATCAAGAGCGAAACTCCGTCTCAAAAAAAAAAAAAAAAAAAAAAAAAAAAAAAAAAAAAAAACCTTATACGTAGATAAACCATCACTTTTGCCTTCTATTTTCCTTCACTTCTCCCTTCTTCTAATAGAGCCTAACTAGAATTTAGATGATCAGCCAAAAGAAAGAATGGGACTGCTTTCACTTTGTGGGCCCCATATCACATCTTTTTACCTCCAAAGTATTTTGCAATACTGAATTTTCAGTCTTCAAGGGCAGGATTTCTACCTCAGTGTTAAGAATAAATCTCAATAAGTAAATATCTGAGTGGCATGATGACTTTTATATCAGTCTTACTGATCATAGGACATTACAAATTATACATAGCCTTATTTTTTCTTTACCTGTTTCTCAAGCCTGTTCCACTGCCACAGCCCCCACCAACCAAAGTCTGCAAAGAAGGTAAAGCTGAACGGCTTAGCTGTTGCCGACTAGGGCCCCTCCTTCCACCGGGCATGTCCAGGAACCAGTCTGCTTCCAGTGCCACCTGTAGTTGCAACCCAGGTTAATGGCTGTCAACCAGTTTCAACTCTGAACAACAACAAAAACATTTAAATATCAGTAGACTATTTTTAAAGTAGGCAACAAAAAGAAGAGAAAAACTGAGTGAGCAGGCCTTACAAAAGCAGATTTCAAACGAATGTTCCCAATGTCTACTACCTACATTATTCGAATTAAAGGACTTTTCAGACTCTAACGGGTCAAAAGCCTAAGTTCTGATTTCAGCTCTGTTCAGCTTAGGCAAATCATAATTTGTGTCTTTTGTCAACTAATTTGTATCATATGTAAGATATTATAATCAGAAGTTTACAAGAAACATGACAACTTATACTTTTCCAGCTCAATGTTTCACACTTAGACTACTTGAAATATAGAAGAATCGACACTTTACAAAACGTTAGGTTTTGTTATCAAGGGATTTGGGTTGTGAGCTCAGATGGTCACATATTATCTGACCTTATCTCAATCAGTTAACTTCTGAGTTTGTTTCTTCACTGGGGGGAAAAAAAGTGTCCACTGATCTGTAGAGATTGTTAGGACTGAGGAAGAGGAATGAAAGGGTACCATTAGGTTTTTTAACTGTTTAAAAGTAAAACTGTTCAAGTGGTATCTCTATATGTTAGGGTGAAAATATTGAAAGGAACTCTTTAAGTGGATGCCCGCTCCAAAAAGCTTATGTAAAATCATATAGAAATTACTGAATCTGCAAGATTAAGAGACAAGTAAAAGATCCTCCCTTTGGAGAAAAAAAAAAAGCTGTTTTCATCATTCTACGGCAAAAATCATGATTCTACCAATATAGATACCACGTTTCCTAAACAATACAACTAAAACCCCAAGGATGACACTGGAAAAACCCTGGTTTTCAAATGTTCCCTATTCCTAAAAGCCTTCGGCTGTAAACTAACCCCAAGTGAAACAAAGTACTGAAACTGCTGGATGCAGGGGCTGCTGGTCCTTGCTCCGTTAAGAGCAAATGGAAAGAAAAGTAAAGGGCAAAAAACTGGGACGGAAGAGGTGAGAGTATGGGGTGGGGAGGACGGCAGGAGACCACCAATTTCAACAGACTGGTCCCTAAGAGAATTCGGCAGAGAACTCGACAAAGCAGTCTCCGCCGCACACCCAAGAGGGCCAAGGCAGGTCCAGGACAGCCGGATCTTGGGGCAGCTCAGTAATACTCACGCATGGAAGAGTCCCAGCCGGTGGGGCGGGATCCCTAGGAAGCGGCGACAACTTTACAGACTGGACCCCAGGTAATGGAACTCCCTCCCCGCGTTGAAACGCTCCAAACCAGCTGTTTGCACGCAGGCAGCCCCCGCCTAGAGAGTCAAGAAAAGCTGTCCAGGCTTCCGGTTGCCAGACTCAGACCCTGACTCCGAGGCAGTTCCAGAGCCAGAGCTAAAGCTACAGCCAGAGCCTGGTCCCGTCAGCACCCATCCCCAGCCTCCATTACAGCAGAGCTGAGCAGACGTGGCAGCGCACGGCGATGACGTCAGCTCCGCGACCGCGGACCGCCCCGCCGCGAGTGGGCCCCCGGAACTAGCCGGCACTCCAACCCCTCCCGTTTGCACCTGCGCAGTGGGACTCGCCTGCTCCTCTTGACTCGCGGTCTCGCCCCTTCCGGCCAGTACTGCCAACGCATTTCCTCCCCGGTCTCAGTCGGCTCGTAGCTACGAGGTGCAGGCAGCATGTTAGTGACCCTTCTTGATGTCTCTGAAACTCCATGTAATAAATTATCACCCCTATTTTACAGATGAGTGGAGACTGGGAGGTGTCACCTAGGGTCACGTCATTGCTAAGTGAAGGAGCCCAAGTCGTGAAGTCATGCTTCAGCATCCGACCATGCGCTTATTGTTTAAGTAAAGGACTAGACAGAGGCTGTGGTTACAAAGTGAATACCACAAAAGCTCAGAGTCTAGTGGAAGAGAGAAGACATCGGGAAAATACAGTAATTACCATTTGTTACAATAAATGCAACACTAAAACTATATCCAAGGTCCAGAGATAGCATGCAAGACTAATGAATTCTGTGGGATGGTGGTGGTGTCAATACCAAGAAAAGCTTTGCAGAGAGCTTGGGGTTTCAGCCAAGATTCCACAAATGCTTAGGGGCTTTATGGGAGAATGGCTGTCCTCCTGGAGGGGAAGTGGCAGATAAAACCGTAAAGATGTGAGCAACGTCATGATGAGTTCAGGAATTGCCAATAGTTTGATATTAGAAGAGTTAGAGTGTCTCGCCGGGCGCGGTCGCTCGTGCCTGTAATTCCAGCACTTTGGGAGGCTGAGGTGGGCGGATCATGAGATCAGGAGTTTGAGACCAGCCTGACCAACAAGGTGAAATCCCATCTCTACTAAAAATTCAAAAATTAGCCAGATGCGGTGGCAGGCACCTGCAATCCCAGCTACTCCGGAGACTGAGGCAGAATTGCTTGAACCCAGGAGGCGGAGAGGTTGTAGTGAGCAGAGATCACGCCACTGCACTCCAGCCTGGGTGACAGAGCAAGACTCCATCTCAGAAAAAAAAAAAAAAAAGACATAGAAGGGTAAGAGTGTCAAAAGGAGCATTTGTGTGATCTTTGGCTCCAGAGATTTTAAACTCCTTAATTGAAAGTTATTTGTATTGAATTGCGTGATTAAATAGCTTTTATTAAGAATTCTGTTGTATCAGGCACTGGACTAGTAGCTTTACACATTTCATTTAAATCTCACATTTTGATAGCTTCTACCATGGTTCCTATTTTACAGAGGAAACTGAAGTTAAGAGAAATTAAGTAACTTGTTGAAAATATCCTAGCTGGCAGGGAGGGTGGCTCATGACTGTAATTCCAACACTTTGGGAGGCAAAGTGAGAGAATCACTTGAGCTCAAGAGTCTGAGACCAGCCTGAGCAATATAGTGGGACCTTGTCTCTACAAAAAAATTTAAAAAATCAACCGGGTATGGTGGCTCATGCCTGTAGTCCCAGCTACTTGGGAGGCTAAGGTGGGAGGATCACTTGAGTCCTGGAGGTCAAGTTTACAGTGAGCCGAAAGTGTGCCACTGCACACCAGCCTGGGCAACAGAGAGAGACCCTGTCTCAAAAAAAAAAGAAAGAAAGAAAAGAAAAGAAAATAGCCTGGCTAGCTGGGTGCAGTGCCTTACGCCTGTAATCCCAGCACTTTGGGAGGCTGAGGCGGGTGGATCACTTGAGGTCAGGAGTTCAAGACCAGCCTGGCCAACATGGTGAAACCCCATCTCTATTAAAAATACAAAAATTAGTCAGCCAGTAGTGACATGCACCTGTAATCCCAGCTACTCGAGAGGCTCAGGCAGGAGAATCACTTGAGCCTGGAAGGCCGAGCTTGCAGTGAGCTGAGATTGCACCACTGCACTCCAGCCTTGGCAACAGAGCAAGAACCTGTCTCCAAAAAAAAAATTTAAAAAATAGCCTGGCAAATAAGTGCCAGAACCAGAATTTTGAGCCATAATGACTGATATCAAAACCAGTACAGTTAGTAATATTCCCAAATATTCCTAACGTACCACAGAGCTGTCACTTAGGTATACACACAAGTCTCCAACTTAGGGTGGTTTGACTCACAATTTTTTGATTCTATGATGGTGCAAAACCAACACCCATTCAGTAGAAAGTGTTCTTCCAGTACTCATACAACCATTCTAGGTTTGTTTTTGTTTTTGTTTTTTTCATTTTTAAGTATAGTCATGTGTCCTATAATGATGTTTCAGTCAATGAAAGACCACATATATGATGGTGAGCCCATGAGAGTATACTAGAACTGAAAAATTCTTATTGCCTAGTGATGTAGCTATCTTTATGTTGTAGTGCAATGTATCCTGGTGTACACAAACCTGTACTACCAGTTGTATACAAGCATAGCACATATGATTATGTATAGCATATCATACAAAATAATGATAATAAATTACTGTGTTACTGGTTTACGTATTTACTATACATACATGTATTGTTATTTTAGAGTGTACTCCTTCTGCTTATTTAAAAAAAATGAAAGTTAACTGTAAAACAACCTCTGGCAGGTATTTCAGAAGGTATTCCAGAAGAAGGCATTGTTATCATAGAAGATGATAGCTCCATGTATGTTAGTTACCACCCTGAGATCTTCCAGAGGGACAAGATGTGGAGGTAAAAGATAGTGATATTGATGATCCTGACCCTGTGTAGGCCTGACCCAAACACACACATGTATGTTTGCCTATTAGTTTTCAACAAAATAGTTTAAAAAGTAAAAAATGAAATAAAACATTTTAGAAATAGAAAAAACGCTTATAAAATAAAGATAGAAAGAAAGAAAATAGGCTGAGTGCAGTGGCTCACACCTATAATCCCAGCACTTTGGGATGCCAGGAGATTGACAGCAGCCTGGCCAACATGGAGAAACCCTGTCTCTACTGAAAATACAAAATTTAGACAGGTGTGGTGATGTACACCTGTAATCCCAGCTACTCAGGAGGCTGAGGCACGAGAATTGCTTAAACCTGGGAGGTGGAGATTGCAGTTAGCTGAGATCGCACCACTGCACTCCAGACTGCTTAACAGAATGGTACTGTCAAAAAGAAAGAGGAAGAAAGAGAGAAAGAGAGGAGAGAGGAGAGAGAGAGAGAGAAAGGAAGGAAGGAAATATTTTTCTGTATGGCTGTACAATGTGCTTGTGTTTTAAACTAAATGTTATTACTTAAAGTCAAAAAGTCGAAAAAAATTAAGAATTTTATACAGTAAAAAAGTTACAGTAAGCTAATTTATTGCTGAAGAGAGAAAATATATTTATAAGGCCGGGCGCGGTGGCTCAAGCCTGTAATCCCAGCACTTTGGGAGGCCGAGGCGGGTGGATCACTAGGTCAAGAGATCGAGACCATCCTGGTCAACATGGTGAAACCCCGTCTCTACTAATACAAAAAATTAGCTGGGCACAGTGGCGCGTGCCTGTAATCCCAGCTACTCAGGAGGCTGAGGCAGGAGAATTGCCTGAACCCGGGAGGCGGAGGTTGCGGTGAGCCGAGATCGCGCCATTGCACTCCAGCCTGGGTAACGAGAGCGAAACTCCGTCTCAAAAAAAAAAAAAAAAAAGAAAAGAAAATATATTTATAAGTTTAGTATAGTCTAATTGTACAGTTTTTATAAAATCTACAGTAGTGTAATGTCCTAGGTGTTCACATTTACTCACCACTCATTCACTGACTCATCCAGAGCAACTTTTAGTGCTGCAAGCTCCATTCATGATAAGTGCCCTGTACAGGTGTATCATTTTTACTCTGTTGCTATACCTCTATGTTTAGATCCACCAATACTTACCATTATGTTATAATTGCCTGTAATATCCAGTACAGTAATATGCTGAATAGGTTTGTAGCCTAGGATCAATAGGCTATTCCAAATATCCTCAGTATGCAGTAGGCTATACTACCTAGGTTTGTGTAAGTAACTCTATGATGTTCACACAACAACAAAATTGCCTGACAGATTTCTCAAAACATATTCCCATTGTTAAACAATGCACGATTGTACTGCACACCTTCCTGGAAGTAGAGCAAATTTTGACTAAAGTTTGATTTGGATTCCAGAAGAGGCCGAGGTGCGCAGATCACCTGAGGTCAGGAGTTTAAGACCAACCTGGCCAACATGGTGAAATCCTGTCTCTACTAAAAATACAAATATTAGCCAGATGTGGTGGTACATGCCTGTAATCCCAGCTACTCAGGAGGCTGAGTCTCAGCTACTCGGGAGGCTGAGACTGGAGAATCACTTGAACCTGGGAGGCAGAGGTTGCAGTGAGCCAAGATTGTGCCATTGCATTCCAGCCTGGGTGACAGAGTGAGACTCTGTCCTCTGTCTCAAACAAACAAACAAAAAAATCAATTGGCTTTTTTTAGTGATTCATGAATCAGGCACTATCCCATCTATGAAACAGAAAGGTATTCTAATGAGCTGAACATAAGGGGTTGGCCTTATAGGCAGAAATAGGCTGAAGAAAGCAGAAATAAGAAACAAAAATCAGATTGGTCATTTTGAAGTTACTTTCCTTAAAAAGTATCAGAGGGGACTTCTTTATCATGCCAGCTCAGGTATATGGGCTCCTTCTGACTGGTTGCTGCGAATCTCCTATTTGTTGGGAAACTGGCCCCTTTTAAAGTTGTTTAATTTCGTGGCACCTAGGACAAGTGCCTCCATTCTGGTTTTTTCTACTCTCTTGAGGCCTAATGACAGAGTTCAGTCCCGAACAAGGACCTCCTGTAAACTTTATTCAACACCATTGATTCATTTTTCCTACGTCTAAGTCACCCCAACTGTTACAAATTCCTATTACAAAGAGACCCATGCTATGCTAATTGCAACCTCTGGGGTCTAACTGTGCTGTACACACACACACACACACACACACACACACACAGACACACACACACGCTCAAAGAATCTATGCCACTTGATAAGAGACAATTTGACATCAAGAGAATAACTGTCTAGCCTAAGCTCTATGCCGAGCCTTGGTTGTGCCACTAACTGTGAAACATATCCTCTCTGACCTTCAGTTTTCTGGCTGCAGACCTATTTTCGCAGGGGTGCCAGAGAGGAAGGATAGGGAGCTGATGCATTCGTTTATTTTCCCCACCTTCCAAGCGCAGACTTCTCAGGGAAACTCCGCAAGGCTGGGGGCTGGAGGAGGGGTGGGGGAGCAGCGTGGCCATCTTTGTGCGGGGCGACCTGCCGCCCACGTGCTGCGGCTCCCGGGCCATCTTTGTGCGGGGCCGCGCTTCCGCTGGCGCCGCAGCGGGGAATCTGCAGTAGGTCCGCCGGCGATGGAGTGGTGGGCGAGCTCGCCGCTTTGGCTCTGGCTGCTGTTCCTCCTGCCCCCAGCGCAGGGCCGCCAGAAGGAGTCAGGTGGGCCCCGGGCAGGGCTGACCCTCCCCTTGGCCTCAGGGGCTGGCCAGGGTCCCGAGGCGCTTCCCCGCGCGACTGGCACACGGGATGATGCTTGGAGCTTGGAGCTGGACAGAAGGCACCGGGGCGCCTTGCGGCGGAGAGTGAGGTTCCGGGGTCTCTGCCCCGCCCTGAACCCTGGAGAGTAACCCATCCCCCGGAATTCAGAATGACAAGGAGGAGAGGGAATTCCCCGTTCACTCGCAGGAAGTGTCGCCTGTGCTTGGCTACTCTGGACCTGCCTGAAACACTGGGCGGTCGGGGATGGGGGCGAATGTCGTGCGTGCACCCATGTGTGTATATGCGTTGCCAGAAGAGAAGAGGGGTTTAATTTCTGTAGCTTTTAACTGATCTCTTTGTGGAGTTCAATTTGATTAGTAGATAGTGAGAGTCCGCGTCACTATCCATAGCATTCTAAGGGTTGGGTATTAAGCTTGGGAATTTTCCAGTTTCTTAGACACCTGATACCCGGCTAGAGGAACAGACTTGACGTGAGCGCGGGAGTTACACACACAAAAATTCCTCCCTGGCGTTTTCTTTCCACCAGTAGGGATGGGAAGGGGATTTCTGAAAGCTTCAGTCTTCTGTCGCTTCTGCCTGTGTGCTGTTAGCAAATAAGAACGCTCAGGAGAATTTTTTAAACTCTCATTTACTTCACTTTTTGAAGGTTCAAAATGGAAAGTATTTATTGACCAAATTAACAGGTCTTTGGAGGATTATGAACCATGTTCAAGTCAAAACTGCAGCTGCTACCATGGGTGAGTTCTTTTCTTTGATGTGTCTTTGAGCGTTTAGTTGCTGTCATAGGAAGTATTCTAACATCTTTGAGAGATTTGGATGCAGAGGTCAGAAAGGCAAGGATGTTTTTGTATTTCTACGGAGAAGAAAAATGCTCTGGGATGGGAGAGGCTCAAGTGGTCTCAGCCTAACCACTGACTTGCTGTGGGATTCAGTGCATGTGTATCTGTTTTTCCCACTGGGCTGCAAGCTTCCTGAGGTTAGGGTCTGTGTCTTATTTGCTGTGTCTCCCTGGTACTGGCCCTCAGTAAGTGCTTGATAAATATTGTTGAAGAAATAAACCCATCTATCGTTGAATATAGTCCTAAATTTCCTAATGGTTATCTTTAGGGAGTGCACATCAGGCTGGGCATGGTGGCTCATGCCTGTAATTCCAGCACTTTGAAAGGCTAAGGCAGGTGGATCACCTGAGGTCAAGAGTTTGAGACTAGCCTGGCCAATATGGTGAAACCCATCTCTACTAAAAATACAAAAATTAGCTGGGCATGGTTGTATGCACCTGTAATCCCAGCTACTCAAGAGGCTGAGGCAGAAGAAGTGCTTGAACCTGGGAGGCAGAGGTTACAGTAAGCTGAGATCGCACCACTGCACTCCAGCCTGGGCAACAGAGTGAGACTCCATCTCAGAAATAAATAAATAAATAAATAAATAAATAAATAAATAAGAGAATGCACATCAGGGCCGGGATGTGGTATGGTAGAAAAATAACTCTGAAAGCAGACTTGGGTGTTAGTGCTGGTACTCCCACTGGTTACCCCTATGCCAAGCCACTTCACTACTCTGGGTCTCAGATTCTTCATCAGCTAAATAACAGGGTCTTTTAAGCTCCTCATTATGTTATTTTGACTCCTCAAAAAATCCCCTGGATGCTTATGATACTTGTTGAAAACTTACTGTGCACTCAACTTAAAAAAGAATACAAAATAGTGTAATAGTGCTGTCAGGCTACCAGAGTAAGGGGGTGTAGGGGAGAGTGCAGACCAGACAGACCAGAACAAGAGAGTCAGTGCTAGACTGTAAGGCATAAACTTCACTTCCTGTGGGATTGGGAGAAGGAGATGCCAGTAGGACTGAAGTGACTAGAAGGACACAGGTGTGGTATGAGTAGCGAAAGAAGAATACAGAACTGGCAAGGGAGGGGCAATCTAGATGGAGGGAGAAAGAAGAGACATTGACCCACTTTTTACTTTTTGTTGCTTTATTGTCTTTGATGTTTCAGATTACCTACAGGGCTTCTAGGGAAGAGCTGCTCATTCTCACCCTCAATTGTTTCCTTCTGCTTACTGTGTTCTCTAATATGAAACCTAAATGCACTTAGGAAGTAGGTGGAATGGTTCCTGCTTTCCTTGATGACTCCCTTTCTTTCCCAGTGTCATTGAAGAAGATCTAACTCCTTTCCGAGGAGGTATCTCCAGGAAGATGATGGCAGAGGTGGTCAGACGGAAACTAGGGACCCACTATCAGATCATTAAGAACAGACTATACCGGGAAAATGACTGCATGTTCCCCTCAAGGTAAGAGTTATGAGGTAGATATATCTTCTGACTTTATTACATAGAGGCTTACTTGATACCCTTTTATAGAGGAGCCAGTTCAGGGAACTAACAAGCAAATCCCTCCTCACATTTCAGGGGGACTGCAAAATAGTGACGAGCTCTTCTCCTTGCCTGGGGATTTTTCCTGTGAGCTCCTCTCAAAGCCTGTCTCCTCTGTGAGGCTTGGCTCATCACTGGTTGTACTGTTGGTGGCTCTGCCTCTTCTGCTCCTTCCCTGGGATATAGTGGCTGCAGGACACAGTCTGATGAGGCTTAGCAGGCCTAGAAGGAGGGAGCTGGGCTGAAGGAGGAGAAAGAATTGGTTGAATGTCTGTCATGGGCCAGTATAGTTCTAGATGCTGAATATTCAAGGAGAGGTGGTAGAGTCAAGAGGAGTAACTAGATGGGATGTGGTGGCTCACACCTGTGATCCCAGCACTTTGTGGTGGATTGCTTGAGCCCAGGACTTTGAGACCATCCTGGATTATGGCAAAACCCTGTCTCTACAAAAAATAGAAAAATTAGCAAGGTGTGGTGGTACACACCTATCATCCCAGCTACTTGGGAGACTGAGGCAGGAGGATTGCCTGAGCCCAAGAGACAGAGACTGTATGTAGTGAGCCAAGATCGCACCACTGCACTCCAGCCTAGACGACAGAGTGAGATCCTGTCTTAAAAAGGGGAAAAAAATAAAAGAGGAGTAACTAGTGCTGCAGTTTATACTAGCCAGGACTTCAGGTGTGAGAGCTGAGGTACCATGTCAGTGGGCTGAAGGCAGGGTGGTAGGCAGAGACGGTCATGGGCTGAGCGTGGAGGTTGGGTTTAGGCATCATTGCACACATAAAAAGATAAACCTTATTTCTGGATTTTTTTTAACTCAAATCTTTATAAAATTATAAGATACAAAACTCAGAGGGCATAATATTCGCCTAATCTAAGACCATCTTTCTAAACAACCCCTATTCTGTCATTAAAAGTAAAATAAATGTGCAGAGTTGGAAAAGAAATGCATCAATTTGTACATAAAGATTTATAGTATTTGTATTTAATAAAAATTTTGATATAATTTAATATTTTCTTTATAAATATATAAACAAGAAAACAGTCTGGGCACGGTGGCTTGTGCCACCATCCCAGCACTTTGGGAAGTCAAGGCAGGCAGATCACTTAAGCTCAGGAGTTCAAGACCAGCCTGGACAACATGGTGAAACCTCATCTCTACAAAAAATACAAACATTAACTGAGTGTGGTGGCATGTGTCTGTAGTCCCAGCTACTTGGGAGGCTGAAGTGAGTGGATCACCTGAGCACAGGAGGTTGAGGCTGCAGTGAGCCCAAGCCATGATTATGCCACTGTGCTCCAGCCTGGGTGACAGAGTGAGACTTGTCTCAAAGAAATTAAAAAAAAAAAAAGAACAACAAAAAAGAAAGATTATTTAATATCCCACAACCCTGAGGAAATCACTTACCCTGTGGCTATCAGATATCGGGGAAATAAGGTTGTAGTAGAAAAAATGATTAAGGTATTTTAAACAGACATTTGTTTCATTATTTGGGACTCAATAATAGAGACTTTAAATATAAATTTTGAGTCTAGGGGAATTTTTAATTTCCAAAAATGAGAAATAAAATAAGAGTATAAACATGTTGGACTTTGAAAGCTTACCCAATGTTTAATAGTTTGCTGAACAATTGGCATATGAAATTGAATACTTTCAAAGTTTCTGAAAGGCACAATTCTCTTCTTCCCGAGCTCAGAGCATTTTGATCAGAATTGTGAGCTTAAAAATGTTCTGAAGGGAGCACAGGACCTTTCATTAGCAATAAAGTAATATGTATTTCCATTGACACTGAAAATTCCCTATCCTAGCTACACATATAACTAAGGAAAACAGAGAGGGACAAAATACAAATAGAATACAGCATTCGAAAACACAGTCCTTAATGAAATGCACACAGTTGTATGGTATCTCAAAGATTTCCACCTAGCTAGAAATATATTTCTAGGTCTAGATACTTTTAATTCATCCAGTTTCAGAAACCTGTGTGACACTTTAAAAATTCAGCTTCAAATAAAATATAAATTCCATATTTCAAGGAGGAGCAGAGGAACCAAAGTTTTAATTAATGATAGAGACAAGTCATTTCAAAGATGACAAGTAATGGTATTTTTTAAATAACAGTTTTAGTGTGGTTAACATAAATTACATATAAAGTATATAATGTAAATGTTCTCACAACAAAAAATAGTATGTGAGGATATGTGAATTAGCTTGATATACTCATTCCACAGTGCAAACAGATCAAAACATTACATTATATCCTGTAAATATATACAATTATTATTTATCAATTAAAAATAAAAAATACAGTGTACACTGATAAGTCCTCATATATGTTTATACCAAGATAATGACCTTTCCATCTCAACCAAAAGGTTCCTTGTGCCTCTTTGCATTCACTCTCTCCTGTGTCTCCCTGTCTGCCTTCCCTCTCCACGTCCCACCTTCAGGCAGCCGCTAACTGCTTTCTCAAATTATAGATTATTTTCTAGAGTTTTCTATAAATGGAATCATGAGACAGTACTATTTTAAAAGTTAAATGTGGCCGGGCATTGTGGCTCACACCTGTAATCCCAGCACTTTGGGAGGTAAAGAAGGGTGGATCACCTGAGGTCAGGAGTTTGAGACCAGCCTGACCAACATGATGAAACCCTGTCTCTACTAAAAAGACACAAAAAAATTAGCCAGGCATGGTGGCAGGCACCTGTAATCCCAGCTACTTGGGAGGCTGAGGCAGGAGAATCACTTGAAACCGGGAGGCGGAGGTTACAGTGAGCTGAGATCACGCCATTACACTCCATCCTGGGCAACAAGAAAGAATAATTTCCATCTCAAAAAAAATGAATAAATAAAATAATATTAAAAGCCAAATGTGAAAGAAATGAGTGTTTTAGCTGTAATGTTTAAATTGTACTTCAACTTTGAAAAAGACTTTTTAACTAGTTTTTTTTTCTTTTAGTGTCAAAGAGTATTACATGCACTTTGAATATGTAAAATATCCAAATATTTTACCATCTATTTGATGGTAATATCTGTTTTATCAATTAATATCTATTTTACCATGTGTTAAAATATTTGGATAACTCCAAAAGACATTCAGTGAAAAGGAAGTTTCTCTTCCACCTCCGACCCTCAGACCTCTAGTTCCTGAGACTTTCAAAAGACAATTCGAATTATGTGTCTTGTATATTCTTCTAGAAATAGTCTATCCATATATAAGCATCTAGACTCATCAACAAACTAGAACATGCTCTATCTTCTGTTCTGCACTTAGATTTCTTTTCCATTTAACAGTAGATTTTGAGATGGTTCCATACAAGTCCATAGAGAATGCCTCACTCTTTTGTGGCTGCATAATAGTTTATTATATGGATTTCTTCATTCAGCCCTCTGTTAGTGGACATTTAGATAATCCCTCACCACATCATTTTGCTTTTTGGATAATGCAAGCAATACTGCAGTGAACATCCTTGTTACCATCAACACTCATGTAAATATATATGTAGGCTAAATTCTTAGAAGTATAATAACTAGGCCAATTAATGTCATTTTTAAATCTTGATAAACAGGCTGGGTGTGGTGGCTCATGCCTGTAATGCCAGCACTTTGGGAGGCCAAGGTGGGTAGATCACCTGAGGTCAGGAGTTTGAGACCATCCTGGCCAACATGGTGAAACCTCATCTCTACTAAAAATACAAAAATTAGCTGGGTATGGTGGCGCGTGTGGGGAAGGTTGCAATGAGCCGTGATCATGCCATTGCACTCCAGCCTGGGCCACAGAGTGAGACTCTGTCTCAAAAAAAAAAAACAAATTGATAAACAGACGGGGCACATTGGCTGTCACCTGTAATCCCAGCACTTTGGGAGACTGAGGTGGGAGGATCACTTGAGCCCAAGAGTTCAAGATCAACATAGCAAGACTCTGTCTTTACATACACACACACACACACACACACACACACACACGCTAGGTGTGATGGCACACAGTTGTAGTCCCAGCTATTCAGGAGGCCGAGGTGAGAAGACTGCTTGAGCCTAGGAGTTTGAGACTACAGTGAGCCATGATCATGCCACTGCACACTCTGGCCTGTGTGGCAGAGCAAGAGAGACCCTGACTCAAAAATGAAAAGGAGAAATCTTGGTAAAGAGAAGCAAATTGTCCTACAAAGAGGCCAACCACTTCCACAATCCTTATATCACGTGCTGTGAATAGATCTCACACCCTCACCAACACTGTGCACTATCAGACTTTTTGATCTTTGCCAATCTGATTGGTAAAATTGGTATCTAGTATCATTGATATTTCTTTTTTTTTTTTTTTGAGATGGAGTCTTGCTCTGTCACCATGCTGGAGTGCAGTGGTGCGATTTTGGCTCACTGCAACATCTGCCTCCCGGGTTCAAGCGATTCTCCTGCCTCAGCCTCCTGAGTAGCTGGTACTACAGGTGTGCACCACCACACCCAGCTAATTTTTGTATTTTTTTTTTTTTTTGAGACGGAGTTTCGCTCTTGTTACCCAGGCTGGAGTGCAATGGCGCAATCTCGGCTCACTGCAACCTCCGTCTCCTGGGTTCAGGCAATTCTCCTGCCTCAGCATCCTGAGTAGCTGGGATTACAGGCACGCACCACCATGCCCAGCTAATTTTTTGTATTTTTAGTAGAGACGGGGTTTCACCATGTTGACCAGGATGGTCTCGATATCCTTACCTCGTGATCTGCCCACCTTGGCCTCCCAAAGTGCCAAGATAATATTTCTTTATTAATAATACAGTTGAACATCTTTTCCTATGTTTGTGAACCGTTGATAATTTTTGCAGTTATATCTCTATATATAAAACCATTTTTTTTTTTTTTTTTTTTTTGCTAGGGCATCTCACTACATTGCCTACTATATCACTATGTTACTATGTTGCTGGTCTAGAACTTTTGGGCTCAAAGAACCCTCCTGCCTAAGCTTCCCAAGTAGTAAAACATTATTTTAAATCAGTCATTTCTATGCTGCCAGAAAATTTTGATCAAGCCTTTGAATGCTGCCCCTAGCATAGTGCTGGTCAGGACCTCAAAGGATGAGGCAGAAACAAGCTAAACTGTCAGTGTATCTTCTTTTTCTTTCAAGAAAGCCTCTGAGGATTTCTAGGGAATCTAGTCAGAAAGCTATGTTACAGTATTTACGATTATGTATATAACAGTTTTTCTGGCTTGCAGAACTGATTTTGATAGTGTTCTTTATTCAGGTTGAAGGTAATGAAAGGTTTTCTATTTGTTCTCATAAACTAGGAGACTGAATTATAATGGAAATAAAAATGGTGTCTTTGTGAGAAGCAAAGCCAAAGGAACACAGTTAGAAAATTTGCTATTTCAGCTGCTACAAGAGTTTGTATCTTGTCTGCTAATTAAACTATATCATATAAGGGAAATTAAAAAAAGGAACTGGAATGAATAAAGTGGTAGAAGTAGCAATAGTATTCCCTTCAAAACTATGATGATTTATTTGGAAAATTTTATTAAGTATTGTAAGCTGGAGCAGCTTAACTAGGAGTGAACTTGCACAATATAAAAAATCAGAATAGCCCCTCTAAAAGCATTGCTTTCAGAAGACTTTGCAATAGGCTGATGATTTGGAACACTGCCTTGTCTTACTTTAAAATGTGAATGGTACCTCACCTTGTCCTAGAGCCTGCAGTCACTGCTCTGCTGAATTTATGGTATCTCTGATTGACAGGTGTAGTGGTGTTGAGCACTTTATTTTGGAAGTGATCAGGCGTCTCCCTGACATGGAGATGGTGATCAATGTACGAGATTATCCTCAGGTTCCTAAATGGATGGAACCTGCCATCCCAGTCTTCTCCTTCAGTAAGGTAAGTACAGGGAGAGCCACAAGGGGGAATGGAGGGTGGTCCTCTAGGATATGAGCATGAAATCATTGTCCTGTGATATAGTTTGATGGGTAATGGTAAGGATGAGGACTGAGGTCCAGAAATGGGTCTGTGTCTCTGTCAGCATCACAGTGATTGAGCAAAAGAGGAGATGGAGTTGAGAACCGGTAAGTCATATAAGATTGGTTGAGTATCTTTAAGACTAGGGATGGAGGCTAGGGTGTGAGAGGCCTGAGAAACCTACAGGAATTAGAGGTGGGACTCAAAGAGCCTATAGAGCATAGAAGGAAAGGGTCCAAGAAAACTTGGAGTTAGAGAATACCTTCATTCAAAAAATGTTTTTTGAGCTACTACTGTGTATATAGTCAGCCATAGTGCTGGGTATCATCTGTTCCATCTGTCACCATATTCCAGGGGCCCAGCATGGCTAAAAGTGAACGTAAAGGTGCTCGATAACTCCACACAGGTTGTGTGCAAACATTGCATAGGAAGGATAGGCCTGAGATAGCCTAGAGGCTATGCAAGGGGGTGATCTTCTAAACTCATCGTGGAAGACTGAAGTAGCTAGGACACACCTGTGGGCTTGGGGAATTGGGGGCAAGGAATATCTTGTCAGTGCCTCAGGTTCATGTAAATGTTGTATTGGCAGGGATGGGCATTGGTTCCCCAGAAACAAGGAAAGCATTCAGGGGCGGGGTGGAGAGGCTGGAAGAGAGTGAATGGAAGATTCTATGGGGTAAGAGTAAATTGAGGAAAACCCTATGGAATTTGGGAAAATGAACACTATCTCTGATTTGGTTTATCCAAAGCACAGGGACCTTTCAGCCCCACTTCTTCTTTATAACAGTTTACTTTCTCCCTAGACTTGTTTTATTTCCTGTTGCAAGTGGGCAGAGGCCACATTTGTGCTGCATTTCCCGTGGTCTAGCCTCATTCTCAAAAGTGCTTGGTTCCATTGTTTGTTGTGAAACTCACCCAGAAACACAGATAGAGGCTTCCATGTAAGTCAATAGGGACTTCGTGTTTGGTATCTATCTATTGTTTCTGTGGATAATAGAGTATGACCATAGGTCTACTAACTTTCTGTTCGTCTTTACTTCTCGCCTGTTTTTTAAATCAGTGACTTCTAATTTCCAAGGGAGGGTTTTACTCTGTCAACTTTATAGTTAATTGTGCAGCTTCTGTTGAATAGCTGTCATGTTTAAGGTGCTTGATGAATCATATCATTTTTTACATATTTGAGAGAAAGTAAACAGCATATTGCACATGTATTTCCAGTGGAAGAAACAGTAGAGTTACAGGTTTATCAGTGGCCAAATTTTTAACAGAAGTAACTATAAAAAGGAACAAATGGTTTCAAACTTCTTTTTTTTTTGAGACAGAGTCTCTCTCTATCACCCAGGCTGGAGTGCAGTGGCACAATCTCAGCTCACTGCAATGTCCGTCCCCTGGGTTCAAGCAATTCTGTGCCTCAGCCTCCCGAGTAGCTGGGACTACGGCGCCTGCCACTATGCCCAGCTAATTTCTTTTGTGTATTTTTTAGTAGAAACAGGGTTTCATCATGTCGGTCAGGCTGGTCTCATCAGGTGATCCGCCCACCTCGGCCTCCCAAAGTGCTGGGATTATAGGCAATGAGCCACTGTGCCAGGCCTCAAACTTCTTTCAAAAGATATGTGATAACATCCCTTCCTCTCATTCTGCTCATCCATACTTCTGACCCTGATCAATGAATAACCAACCAATGTGAGCCCACAGGATGAGATAACACTAGCTAATATTTATCAAGTACATACAATGTGCCAGATACTGTTCTGAGATTTATCAACTAATTTAATATTCAAAATAAGCCTTTTAGGTAGATTGTATTATTGATATTATTGTTTCCCCCATTGCAATGATAAGGAAGCTGAGGTATAGAACCATTAAGTAACCATTAAGTAACTTGCTAGAGCTGTAAAGAGGTGGAGTCAGCAATGATCTGCCTCTAGAGCCCACAGTCTTAACCATTGCACTGTATTTCTTGGCTCTTACTCTCAAAAAAAAAAACACCCCACTGGGAAATAACCAGAAACTGGTAAGACAGTGTAAACTCTAAGTGTAAGAGTTAAAAAATGAGAGAGCTCTGTGATTATTCAGAGTTGGGAATATTGTTTCCTTAAATTGAAAACCTTAACAGTATACATCTTCTAGAAAAACAGAATGTGGGGAAACCGAAAAAGTTGACCTTTAATTTGTGATTCTAAATTCTAGACTTCAGTGAGCCCATGACTTTTAATCCATGATCACTTTTGCCTTTTAATGTCTACAGGCTAGACTTTGCAGAATAGGGAAAATATATCTTTGGCAATATGACACTAAACCAAGGCTGTCCAGATCCTGTGGCATGATTGCAGTTGCCTCTTTTCACTCTGTTCCAAGACTGACTTAGAACGACCTGTCTGTTTTTGTTGAAGACATCAGAGTACCATGATATCATGTATCCTGCTTGGACATTTTGGGAAGGGGGACCTGCTGTTTGGCCAATTTATCCTACAGGCCTTGGACGGTGGGACCTCTTCAGAGAAGATCTGGTAAGGTAGGTCCTTTAAAGAGATTTTATTTTTCCTCTTTCTGGGTTTTCTTGAAATAAGCCATAGAATATAATTATTTACTTTTGAATGACTAATTTTTAAGTTAAAAATTAAAGACAGCAAACTGTAGCATAAACAATTTGGTATGTGTCTAAAAATATTTACATATCCATAGAAAAGGACAGAATAATCTATCCTAAATTATCAGCAATGCCTCTCTGGGAGGGATTATCAGAGACTTGTTTTCTATTTTAAATTTTTCTATATTTAAGATTCTTTAAATAAAAGTGAATTACTTTCATAATAAGAAAAAAATGAATGACTGTGTCATAGGGGAGGATAGAAAATTATTTGGAAGAACATAAACATACTTGGCAATTGAGAGCTAAGTACTTTAGGCAGGGCTGAAGGAGCATAAATGTCCCATAAGCATCAAGTACAAGCTTATTCCAGATTCTCTCTGATTCATGACTGAGACATGCCTTGGCCTGTTGACTCCATCCTGCTATCATTTCAGAATTTAGATTGTGTAGCTCATCCAAGCTATAGGTATTTCTTACCTAGCTACATTTTACATGATGATTCAAACAACTTTGGTGCTCAATTAAAGAACTTCCAGAAACACAGTCATTATAGGTCTTCCCTCAGGTATAAGGAAAGCAAATAATTCAACCTTGTTCCCATAAATACCCATCACATCTACTAAGTGTGGCTGAAAATTCAAAGAGGTAAGGGAATGTTCCCTTCCTGAAGAAACATACAGGGCTGCAGTCCTCAGTGGCAGGTAGAGCCCTTTGTTAGAAAACAAACTTCTCCAGTGGGTATAATTTGGAAAATTTTTAAAATAACAACTTACTCTCAGATTTTACAGAACTGGAACTGGAAATTGTCTTTGTCCAGCCCTTTATTTCGGGGATAAGGGAATGAAGGCCCAGAAAGGTTTAGTGACCTGGTCAAGGTCAGAAGCAAATCCAGGCCTGAAGTTCCGGTTTTCAAGTGCATTATCCAGCTTACTTTACCACTTAATATTCCTTGTGTTTTCCTGACATTGAGACTGTCACTTCTTGTTCATTTTGGGGTTTTGAACATAATTTTCAGAGAGCGGGGAGAAAGGGTGCGGTTTTTGTTTGTTGGTTGTTTTTTGAAATTTTTTGTGGAGATAAGGTCTTGCTATGTTTCCTAGGCTGATCTCAAACTCCTGGGCTCAAGTGATCCTCCCGCCTTGGCCTCCCAAAGTGCCAGGATTACAGGCATGAGCCACCACACTCAGCTGAAAAAAAGGTTTTAAATTTTTTTTCCCTAAGTTATTCTTGGCCTTAGTTTTCTAATCCTTTTTTTTGAATTTCCCTCAGGTGCTTGTAAATACCCTTTTCACATGCTTCTTTTTGTAGCTCTTTTCCCACCTGCCATGCAGCTGCCTTGTTTTTAAAATATTCAAAAACATTTTTACTGACTATGAAACCTATATATGCTCATAAAATTTTACAATTATATATAACTTAGGCAACTTTCCCCCCAACTTATTGGTATATATAAGTAATCTTTCCATGTCAGTACATATGAAACAGTCACATGAATTTATTTATTTATATAATATTTATTTGTTTAAGAGGCAGGATCTCACTATGTTGCCCAGGCCGGACTCAAACTCCTGGGGTCAGGTGTTATCCAGTTACTCCACTGTGTAGTTATTTATAACATTTCCCCCTTGTAAACTAGTAAGCAATTTTTAGGCAGATAGAATGTTTTAAGGTCTAATCTTATATGAATACTTTTTTCTTTTGATACCTTCCCATTTTATTCAATTGTATTTATTCATGGTTATAGAATTGCAAATTTTTTTTGGAATCCTCCATTTAGAATCTCTAGTGATGTTCATTTGTTACCTTGAAAATTTAATAATCTGCTTGTTTATCTGTGTTGATGTTTGCCTGCCACTTTTCATTCTATTTTTCTAATATTTTGGGAGTTTGTGCCCACTGACTTATATTTCACTCTGTAGGAAAATTCATTGTTCTCTACAGATTTAAAGATTTCATTTGCTGCTGTCAGAGAGGGTTTAAAAAAGAGGGCTGGGGTAGCACCAGGCTTGGTGGCCACTGTTAGCACTTGCCTGGAGAAACAAGTCCTAGCCTAGGTCTTTTGAGGGATGATGGGTAGGTTAGGATAATGGAAGAGAGAGAAAACAGTGATACACAATTTGGGTCTGTGTATATTAAACACAACTTTCCCAGGGACCAAGGAAATAGAAGTAACTTTGAGTATAAATTGATACATTTTTTGTTAGGTAGTTTGACAATATGTATCAACATTGGAAATGTATACTGTGTATCCTTTGACCCAGCTGTTTCACATCTAGAATGTAAGGAATTAATTAGACAAGTGTGCAAAGATGTGTGTACAAGGATGTTTACTACCATGTTGTTTCTTAGAGCAGAAAGTTGGACAATACCTAAAAGCCAATCAATAAAGGATGAAGTAAATCATAATGTGACTATAAAATGGAATTTTTGCAGTGAGTCTTTGCCAGAGATTATAAAATGGAATATCGTGCATGAATGGAAAGGCAGTGTAGGGTTAAAAAACTCTGGGTTCAAATCCTGGCTCTTATCAGCTGCATAACTCTGGGCAAATTGCCTAACCTCTGAAGGACCTCATTCGTAAAACAGGGATGATAAAACCTACCTCTTAAAGAGTGAGAATGATTTGATATATATAAAGCACTTAGAACAATGTCTGTAACATAGTAAAGTGCTATATGGACGTTGGCTGTTATTATTATTTATATTTCCTATTAAGAATGTTACCTAATGGTATGTATGGTATGACCTCTGTTACGTGGAGCAAAGTTTCTCAGTGCTGCTGATATTTGGGGCTGGATAATTCTTTGTCATGGGAACTGTCTACTGTAGGATTGTTTAGCAGCATCTCTGATCTTTACCCACTAAATGCCAGTAGCAGTCCCCTAGTAGTAACAATGTCTACAGACATGGCCAAATAGCCCCTGCGTGGGAGGGAGAGGCAAAATTACCCCCAGTTGAAAGCTATTAATATGAAGAAATGATTGCAAGGAAATTCTTGGCTAAAATGTTATATTGTTACCTGTGGACAGGGAGATTCCAGATGATTTTTTACTTTTATCTTTATGCTTTTTTATGAGAACTTCGCACGAGGAGCATGGAACATTTTCCACTAAAAATACAACAACAAAAATCCAGTGCTATAGTGTTTCTGTTTGGGGAGGAAGAAGTATGGGGGAAAATGAAATCGTTCTGGCCTTAGACTGTAGAATCAGGTAAAGGTGATCCAGCCAGAAAGGGCCAGAGGATGAGCCAGGTTGGCTGAGGGTAGAGGTCTGAGGGCCTGGAAAATACTGAGCAGCATTCTCAGTTGAGTGAAAATGAGCAGTGTGACATTATATGTGTCTGAAAAGGACCTATGCCTAGAAAGTTTATATCCTAAGTTTCACCATTACTGTAATACAGCCCACCAATCCCTCATTAACTTCAGTTCAGCCTTCCCCTCCTTTTGCAGAGGAAGATGCTGGGCAGACTTCTGTGCAGGGAGGGTTTATACAAAGAAAGTTAAGAATGATGCATCTGTGAGCTAGCACTTTCAGCAAGGAAGGCTGGTCATAGTAATGTGTACTGAAGCCTGAGTTTCAAGGACTTCATCTTTATACACCACTTTGTCCAGCTTTAAGAATACCAGGGTGCTTTCCAAATATCAGACTATATCTGATGACACTTCCCACCTATGGAAAACATAAAATCAGAGAGTGATTTCCCTTTCGTTTAATTTCTGATGCCTTTTTTTTTTCAGTTCTGTTCACATAGTTAATTTCATCAATAGCACCCTACTTAAAGTATAGAGGAAATCCACATTTGCCAAATTATAAATAGACCTAATCGTGACCTTTAGGGTTTGGGGGCTTTTCTTTCAATGTTGTTAACTTGTTAATGGGGAGTAGATTGTAGATATAACTGGGTAGCACCTCCAGAGCAATGAAATGATAGCAAAAGGAAACAAAGTGTCTTTTAGGGATTTTTCTTTTGAGTAGCTTTGATCAGACTTATTTAGAAATATAAAGCTCAGAAATAATCTCCAGAAATGGTTAAAGCGCATTCTTATATAGTTGAAAAAGATATATTGAAACTAATTAAATTCTGTATTCTTAGGTCAGCAGCACAATGGCCATGGAAAAAGAAAAACTCTACAGCATATTTCCGAGGATCGAGGTGAGTTATTTTTTGACATTTTACAAAGATATTCTTCCAAGTAATGTAGAATGTAAGTAACCGTGAGGGTATGACAAACTCTGTAGTTCAAAGGGAAAGCTAAGATAACCAAGAAAGAAATGTGGAATCCCAATTTTAGATTTGAGAATAATTCAAATTATTTGACCAAATTGCCATTGATTGAGTTGATCTTCAAAGAAGTAAAGTTCATCCATTTCAGTCCTCTAACAGATATTTTACATAGTGTCACAAGTGTGTCTGGCATTGATTGTGTGATGTCAAACAGAACAGATGGGTGTCTTACAGTCCCTAGGAGTAGCTTATGATCAGTTTCTGGGAGTAGCTTATGATCATGCCACGGTCACTCTGTTGGTTAATGCAGAGCAGTACTCATCACATCTCTTGACTGCCTTTTTTATCAGACCATGCAGCTGCCATATAGTCGTTAGGAGCACAGACTGAGACTGCTGAAAATGAAGACGAGAGCAGGGAGGAAAGAGAAGAGAAACATGGCAAAGGTAGTGGGAGGCCCCTGTGTTGTTCAGCTCCATATTCCCAGTGCCAAGAACAGTTCCTGGCATGTAGATATGCAATAAATATCTGTGGAACAGATGAATAGAAAAGACTGCAAAGGGAGAAGGGTTTTGTAGTTTTAGCAAGTGAGTCGTTACCAGAGATTATACTCTCTCTTCATCCTCCTCTTCATTTGGCAGATAGACTTTAGGATGTAAATGGATTAACCAGCCACTATGTCCTGTTTCTTACTAACTTCTCTGATTCTTAAATCTTGAGGTCACAGATTAACTTGAGGATCATGTCTGGACTTCAAGAGTTTTAGGAAATTATGTGGGGATACATACATTTTTCTGGAAAGGAGAGGGGGTTGGTTCATAGTTCTGAACAGATTATCAAGGAAGCCATGGTGTCTCACATGTCAAGACCCTCTGCTACTTGGAAAATCGCTAGAAATTTTTCCACATATAGTCATCAGGTTTTTAAGCCCTTTAGTTTTTGTGCATTTTTTAAAAATTAAATATTATATTGGACGGTACAGAACATACATAAAAGTCATGTAGCTGTTTTAGTGAGTGTGACTACCTAGTCTCACAGTTATGAGCACCAGTGATTATAGAAGCTACATGAACTTTCCTAAAAGGAAAATCATTCCCTGGGATTTGACTATAGTGACCCGAACAACATACCCTTTAAGACCAAATGCAAGCAAAGAAGAGCCAAGCACTCTCCAACCCTAAAGGTAGAGAGGGGACTAGCTCTGAATGACCTAGATGCTGCAGTACTCAGTATCCCCTTCCTCTGCTGTCTCGGCACCAGTGAATTGTCCATTTGTGCAGAGGCATTCCATAGGGTCCTAGTTTCGCTCATCTTTTAAGGATTGGGAACAGTATTCTAATATAGGCCACACAGTTTTATGTCACGTGTTTCTTTTATAGGACAAGTCCAGAACGAGATCCTCTCATTCTTCTGTCTCGGAAAAATCCGAAACTTGTTGATGCAGAATACACCAAAAACCAGGCCTGGAAATCTATGAAAGTAATCACCAGTCATCTGACTAGAACTACAGCAGTGAACATTTTCACTCAAAGAACATTGCCACCTGAGTAGAATTTGAGATTAGGTTTCCTCTCAGTGGTGAGGTGAATGTAGAGAAAGTTCCAGCATTAGCATATATGTAAATTCTCCTTTTTCAAACTTACATTGCTTTTCTGGCCATATTATGACTAGTATATTACACTACTTTGAAGGTTTAAACCAGGGGTCACAAACTTTTCCCAGAAAGGGCCACATAGTAAATATTGTAGGTTTTGCAGGTCGTATGGTCTCTGTTGTAGTTGCTAACAGCAGTATGAAAGCAGCCATAGGCAGTTTGTAAATGAATGAGCCTGGCAGTGTTCTTAAAAAAACTTTATTTATGGGCAGTAAAATTTGAATTTCATGTAATTTTAAGTTGTCATAAAATATTTTTCTTTTGCCTTTTTTTAACCATTTGCAGTGTAAAAATTTCTTGGTTGGTGACAAAAACAAGAAGTGGGTCAGATTTGGCCTGTGGGTTGTAGTTTGCCAACCCCTGGTTTAAATCAATGGTCTCAACCCTGGCTGTGCAATACAACCAGAATGAATGAGGATCTCTGGGGATGGTGTCCAGGAATCTTCATTTCTTTAAAATTTTTCAAGTGATTCTAAGGTGAAGCCAGACATGGGACCCATGGTTTACAGTCCACTCTCTCCTCTTAACTCTATGGCTTTTTGCCTTAATCAAAGAAATTAAAGTCCTAAATTTCCTCATATTAAATTTCCATATACTATATGAGGATGCTATGAGAAAAAGCTTTAGACTTCCTGGGAGAAAACTAAGCAAATCTGAGGTGCATGTATTATTTCATACAGTTTTAATCAGACAGAAGCAAGTGAGCTTAAGAAACTGTTATAAATAATAAAAATATGAAAAATGTATTCATTCAGAACACAGGTTGTTAGCATCTACTGTGGGAGGCTACAGAAGCAAACAAAACTTGTTCCCTCATCAAGGAGTCTACCATCTGCTAAGGTGGATGGATTGTACATGGGGATCAAACTCAGATGTCCCCAGGGGCCAGCAGGCGATGTCAAGGGGTGAACAAGAGAGAGTACTAACAGTTCCAAATGTTAATAAGAGCCCAGTTTGCCAGATCTTCCTTTTTATTCTCCAAGAAAGTTTGGAAATCTGGATTTTTGCAAGAAGTATCCTACCACCTATAAATGTTGGCAATTTTGACTTTTTAAAAAATACTTTGTATGCCCAGCAAAATTTGAGCATGGGCTATATACATCCCTAAGGCCATCAGCCAGCACTTGGGACCTTCTCTGCATATATAAGTTACACAAAGGGAAGTGTGCTGCAGGCTGTGATGTCTGAATTCAAAGGAGAGCAACATGGCTTTAGGTGAACTTAAACTCTAAAATCAGACCAGGCCCTGGATAAAACCCTGGCTCATCTATTTAGAGCCACATTTTGAGCCTTGGCTTCTGCATTTATATAATGGAAATAATAATGTCTCCTGTGTATATTGATTATCAAGCTTAAATGAGGTAATGCTGATGAAATGTTTAACAATGCTTGCTGCGCAATGATCACCAATAAATGCTGTTGCTGCTAATACTAATAATGTCCTTTCCAATTAAAGGATACCTTAGGAAAGCCTGCTGCTAAGGATGTCCATCTTGTGGATCACTGCAAATACAAGTAAGATTTCCAGGACTCCTGACTCTCTTTGTTTCCATATTGCTTTTGAAATAGCTTCACTTTGGGTGAGAAGTTTAATATAAAGGCCCAGCTGCGGTGTAAGAAATTTGCACTAATTCATTTCACTGGCTTTTCCTGAGGGCCTATGTGCACTGACCCGAGTTCTGCAGGGACTGTAGAGAAGAATGGAACATGGTTCCTGCTTCCAGACAGCTGAGTGCTAGTAATCACAGTAATGGAATTACCTCTCCATATGTCCCACCCACCCAATAGTTGAAGTTAGAATAAATATTTCTCTAATTAATAAATATTAGAATTATTATCCCGGTATGGTGGCATGCTCCTGTAGTCTTAGCTACTCGGAAGGCTGAGGTAGGAGGATCCTTTGAGCCCAAGAGTTCAAAACCAGCCTGGGCTACATAGTGAGATCCTGTCTCTAAGAGAAATAAAATAAAATTCTGGGACTAAGAATTAGATGAACAGGTAAAACCAGGTCTAGAGGAGGACAGTGGTGGTGGGGGTGACTCAGAGATAAGAGTGCCAGTGACACACAGAGTAGCAACCACATGATAAAAGCAACTCTGCTTGGAGACAGGAGCATGCACAAGAAATGCTGAGAAGACAGCTTCCCCCGACCCCCATGGGCATTTCTTTGAAAATTGATTAGGTTTTCATCATTCTCCTCTGCGTATCAGAGGTTCCCAACCCCTGAGCCATGGTACTGGTCTGTTAGGCACCAGGCAAGCGAGCATTACTGCCTGAGCTCTGCCTTCTGTCAGATCAGCCTTGGCATTAGATTCTCATAGGAGCACAAACCATATTGTGAACTGCGCATGCAAGGGATCTAGGTTGCGTGCGCCTTATGAGAATCTAACTAATGCTTGATGATCTGAGGTGCAACAGTTTCATCCAAAACCATCTCCCCACACTGCTCATCCATGGAAAAAATGTCTCCCATGAAACTGGTTGGGGACCACTACTCTATACTTCAAGAGAAGAAGGTGATGTCCAGGAAGCAGTGGAGACCTTTGACCAGATGGAGTACACTAGAGGAAAAATAAGGCTTTGGGAGGCTATGACTAGCTAGAGACATTAGGCCTAGAAAGGCTTGTGAAATTTTTTTCACTCTTAATATTTTATGTTTACCATTGAACATTTATTTTCTCAAATATGTTCCCATCTACAACAAGCTGTCATTTTCTTCTGAGCCCTGTATCCACTCTACCTAGCACCCAGCTCCTGACCCTATCTAGATCTGTCTAGAGAAAATATCCCCTATTTTTCCTCACTCTGACATTCCCAGAGCAATCTGTAGTCCTAGCCCTGGTAAAGCAAGGAATTGATAGAAACCCGTTAGGAACATACTAATGTGTCCTTGAAAACTCAAAATGGAAAGAGAATGGAGAGGAATCATAAAAGGAAAGAAGGGGAGGAGAGAATAAGCATAAAAGGTCGTATTTGTGGCAGCAGACATACAGTATCAAATGTATTTTGTTCTTTTTTCCCCAGGTATCTGTTTAATTTTCGGGGTGTAGCTGCAAGTTTCCGGTTTAAACATCTCTTCCTGTGTGGTTCACTTGTTTTCCATGTTGGTGATGAGTGGCTAGAGTTCTTCTATCCACAACTGAAGCCATGGGTTCACTATATCCCAGTCAAAACAGATCTCTCCAATGTCCAGTAAGCAGTTATCCCCCAATGAAGACTTTCTAAAGACCCTTGCAATCTGCTTTAAAAAATTCAGTAACTATGTAAATACCTTAAAACCAGTCATGTAAGACATTTAGTCCTATGATTTTTTTTCCATTGAAAGCTTTTTTTCCCCCTTGGTTTGCACATATAGTATGGCATTATTATCCAAGTAGGCTATAAGTGGAATTTAATTTGAAAAAGTGCTTTAATACTGGTTTCAAATGAAACATTCAGACAAAATGAAGTGAAAAACCTCTAATCTCTCGAAGACTAAAGATAGGGATATTCAATCTTATTATATTGTCAAAAGGATTTTCAGATACAGCATGAGAATTGACTCAAGTGAAGCTTAGGCAAATTTCCTGTCATGATGGGAGGAGCTAGAAAGAGGTAGAGAGAAGGGCCAGAAATGTGAACCCACTTCACTCTTCTGGTGCCCAGAGCAAGAATTTGGAGACAAGGATGGAAATTATATTTCACTGTTTATATATACATATATAGTGAAATATATATATAGAGAGAGTAACTTCTGTATTTTCTCAAATATGCCCCAAATCTACAATAGGCTGCCTTTAATCAGTACGTGAGCTTTTTTTGTTATTATTTTGTTCTTGAGAGGACCCTGATATCTTTGCTTTAAAGAAATAACCCACCATCCACATATCTAAAATTATCCATAGACCTCAATCTATATGGTCTTTCTGACTTCATGCTAATGAAGTTAGTCTATATTTCAGATTCTAATAATTCTTTTCATTTTAGAGAGCTGTTACAATTTGTAAAAGCAAATGATGATGTAGCTCAAGAGATTGCTGAAAGGTGAGTTCTGTTCATTTTCCCTTTTCCACTTCATCATCCCCATTATGCCCTAGCTAAAGTTATCTGAATATTGTTACCATGGTGATATCTGTATTTCATCCTCATTATATGGAGATAATTCAGAACTAAAGCTGTCCTAGGGGAAAACATATACACATGCCTACATATGTCAAGCTTTATAGGGGTAGACTGAAACCTTTGAGGTAAACATGTACTTTTTATGAACATTGGCTGTTTGTATGCTTCTTTTAAAGAAAAAAGATGTTAAGTTCTATTGCTACATGCATGTATGTGGATATGATTGCCAGAGGGTTGGTTCTTGAGGCTCAAATGAATTAATTTATATAAAGTACTCTGAATAGTGCTTGGCACAAGGTAAGCACTCAAATGTAGACTGTTATTATTATTAAATTTTGTGCTTTAACATCTTCTTGTTAAATCTTGTCTCTAGGGGAAGCCAGTTTATTAGGAACCACTTGCAGATGGATGACATCACCTGTTACTGGGAGAACCTCTTGTCTGAATACTCTAAATTCTTGTCTTACAATGTAACAAGAAGGAAAGGTTATGATCAGATTATTCCCAAAATGTTGAAAACTGAACTATAGTAGTCATCATAGGACCACAGTCCTCTCTGTGGCAACAGATCTCAGATATCCTACGGTGAGAAGCTTACCATAAGCTGGGCACCCATACCTTGAATACCTGTTACCAAGCCAAATACCTGGTTTTCCTTATCATGCTGCACTCAGAGCAATTCTTGAGAAAGATTTAAAATGTGTCTAATACACTGATATGAAGCAGTTCAACTTTTTGGATGAATAAGGACCAGAAATCATGAGATGTGGATTTTGAACGCAACTCTACCTTTCATTTTCTTAAGACCAATCACTGCTTGTGCCTCAGGTCATCCATGTGTGTGTGTCCATCACTGTGAAATTGACTGTGTCCATATGATGATGCCCTTTGTCCCATTATTTGGAGCAGAAAATTCGTCATTTGGAAGTAGTACAACTCATTGCTGAAATTGTGAAATTATTCTAGGCATGATTCTCTGTCGCTTTATTTTAATGTAGGAAAAACCCTATGGGGTTTATGAAAAATACTTGGGGATCATTCTCTGAACCATCTAAGGAAGCGGTAGCCATGCCATGCAATGATGTATTAGTTCTCTTTTGTAAAAGCATAAACTCTGTTACTCAGGAGGTTTCTATAATGCCACAGAAAGAGGCCAATTGCATGAGTAATTATTGCAATTGGATTTCAGGTTCCCTTTTTGTGCCTTCATGCCCTACTTCTTAATGTCTCTCTAAAGAAAAAAAAGGACAAAAGCCTCTTAATAAATTTTGGAAGTATTCCTCATTCTTTAATAGAACTATATATAGAGCAGCAGCTCTTCCTCACCCTTTGCACACCTTTAATATTTTTCCTTCTTAAATTGGCCACAGCAGGGGTCATTCACACTCTGTCTTGCAGGAACCACAAGGAGTCTTCGTATGTAAACGTGCCATTCAGTTGGTAGTTTAGAGCGTTCAACTTCAAATATAAAGATGTTTGTTGTAGTACAAATCCATGTTGGAGTGACTCCTTTTTCTTTTTTTTTTTTTTTTTTTTTGAGACGGAGTTTCGCTCTTGTTGCCCAGGCTGGAGTGCAATGGCGCGATCTCGGCTCACCGCAACCTCCGCCTCCTAGGTTCAGGCAATTCTCCTGCCTCAGCCTCCTGAGTAGCTGGGATTACAGGCACGCGCCACCATGCCCAGCTAATTTTTTGTATTTTTAGTAGAGATGGGGTTTCACCATGTTGACCAGGATGGTCTCGATCTCTTGACCTCGTGATCCACCCGCCTCGGCCTCCCTAAGTGCTGGGATTACAGGCGTGAGCCACCGCCCGTAATTCATTTTTTTAAAAAGACATTTTGGGTAGTAGTTTAAACTCTCTAACATAGTAAAAAATGAAGAAAAATGTTGAGATTAAAACTCTGGAGTCTGATGACTTAGAACTATCCTTGACTCTTAGACCCAACCTTTCCACAGAGAAATCACTTCTCTTCCTTTGCCTCTTAAGAACTATTTGGTTTGGGTAGTAGTTTAAACTCTCTAACATAGTAAAAAATGAAGAAAAATGTTGAGATTAAAACTCTGGAGTCTGATGACTTAGAACTATCCTTGACTCTTAGACCCAACCTTTCCACAGAGAAATCACTTCTCTTCCTTTGCCTCTTAAGAACTATTTGGTATTAACTAGTTTCAGAATTAGTAAATGTGCGATTCGGTCACATAAAATCAGACATTCCATTTCTCAGCAATGTATTTGGCTTTTTAAACTTCTTTCCACAAAATTTTAAGTCTAATGACCTTTTTAGAGAAGTTGAACATCCCTGGTAAGATCATTTCACGGAATAAGTAGATGTTTAAAGTTGGATTTTTTTTTTCCGAGTTTTAGCAATGCAAAGGGACCATGTCCTTAGGTGCTATGAGTCTAGCAATAGGCAGTCCAGATTTCTGAGCTGTACTATGGTTTTGCCAGATCACTATGAGGTCCTACTAGGTGTAATCATTCTGTGTTTTAATTTCCTCTCATTAAAATAGAAACAAAATTTGCTATCTTTTAGATTAGGAGCTGAAGATTCATTTCCCTGGGAATGTTTCCCATTTAGCTTCAAGTTGCAGCTCAAACATCACCTTCTTTCTGACTCCTTTCATTCATTCCTCAAGGCAGTTAGGGGTTACCATAGTACTTCGCTTATGCCTGTATTATATGCCATCACTGTAATTGCTTGACTGTTTCTCCTACTGTTCCGTGAGCTTATTAACACGTGAGAATCTAGTTTTACTCATCTTGATGTCTCCATGATCCAGCACAGTGCCTCACATAAAGTAGATCCCAAAGAACTGTTGGGTGGGTGGACAGATGGAGGAATGGAGACAGTTGGCTTAACGAGATCCTATATACCGATTGTTATTGGCTCCAAAGGACAATTAGATAAGACTGTAAGAACTGGATCCATGTAAATCCTCACCTGTCCTTTGAAGAACCAATAAGGGCATCTTTGTCTTTAAATATAACAAATGTTATTCAGATTTTGTACTTGTCTGTTTACCTCAGTGTAGATGATATGAGGATGGTGTGTAACTATGTAAAATGTTTGTTTTTGAAAATAATTCGTTTCCCCACAACTTTTGAAGGTTTTATTTGTTGTCATTATTATACTAATTCAGTCCCAAACTTACCCTTTCCTTTTGAGAGGGCTAATGGCCATGCTTTTCATCAAGAAAAGAATAGTTTATTTGAATGAAACAGTATACTTGGATAACTGTTAAATAAAGAAAAAATGCTTTTTCTTTATTTATTTTGGGAGTGTTATCTATGTGCTGTCAGTGACTCACCTTATTCTAGTATATCCAGTCAGATTTTCCTAGTTGTCAAGAACAGAAACTGCCTCTAGCTAGTTTAAGCAAAGTAACTTACTAGAAGGATATGAGAGCATCTTGTGGAATCGAAACAAATTTCATAGTGGTTAGAAGGACAGAAGCAAGGGCACCTCCAGGAATCTCAGCAATCATTTTGACCATTTCCAGGGTGCTGCTATAATGTAGTTCCATTGCCTATTAGGCTCTGTCTCAGCCCAAAATTCCCAAGAGCAAAAAATTTAATGGGCTCATTTGAGTCACCTCCAAGAGCTTCCTACACTTAACCTGTACACTGACTACAAACAAGAGTATAAACAGGCCAGACACCATGGCTTACACCTGTAATCACAGCTCTTTAGGAGGCCGAGACAGAAGGATCACTTGCGCCCAGGAGTTCAAGAACAGCCTGGGCAATATGGTGAGACCTTGGCTCTACAGAAAAAAAAAAAAAAAAGAGGCAGGAGGATAGCTTGAGCTCAGGATGTTGAGGCTGCAATGAGCCATGATCACGCCACTGCACTCCCACCTGGGCAATGGGAGTGAGACCCTGTTTCAAAAAAAAGTAAGCACAGATACACAAAAGTCTATCTTTACATGCATCTAAAGATGCCCTCTCTTAGGATAATCTTACTGCATCCAGAGGTAAGGTGCTGTGGATGGAACAGAGAGTTACAAGTCACTCATTTAATACTTAGCAGATACTTCTTAAGCATCTACTATGCACAGAGACAAGGAAAGTTTACAAGAGGCTCCCTAACAAGGGGCTGTGTTGTTGAGATGATAAACAATATGAGAGGTATCACACATACGTGGAAGGTGATTAAGGCAACAGGAGTGCCGATTATTCATGAAGACAATGTGGATCTGGAGTTTAGAGAAAAGAAGAAACTTCCAACTGGAGCAGATGGGAAACTTTGTGGAGGTAAAAATTAATTTACACCACAAAGGATGAGTAAATGAAATGGTCTTTGGAGTCCTCAAAATTCATTCTCTCTACCTGTGGGAAATGTATGTAATGTAACAAAATGTAAAATACGTAGCAAGGGCAGTACTTGGTGAACCTGGCAGGAAAGGGAACCTGCTAACCCCTGGGGAAAAAATTCACTATGAGGGAAGAAACTATTGGGTTCTATAAACAGAATTCAGCGACAAGGGCTAAAGGTAGAAGAATGGTGTTCCAAGCAGTATGGTGATTGCACTGAAATCCTTCCCTACTGGCAAACACAAGTCCTGGGGATAAGCCAACCATGTGTGAAACAGTCCATTAAACCCCGTAACACCTTCTGCCTTAGACCAAGCTTGTCCAACCCATGGCTTACGAGCTGCAGGTGGCCAAGGAAAGCGTTGAATGTGGCCCAACACAAATTTGCAAACATTCTTAAAACATGAGATGTATGCATGAACTTTTTTTTTTAGCTCATTAGTTACATTTAGTTTTATGTGTGGCCCAAGATAATTTCCATTTTCCAATGTGGCCTAGGGAAGACAAAAGATTGGACACTCTTGGATTAGACTGTGTTGATCTGAGAACCTTCAAAAAGAACAGACTACAGGGCTGGGCACAGTGCCTCACACCTGTAATCCCAGCACATTGGAAGGCTTAGGCAGCCAGATCACGTGAGGCCAGGAGTTTAAGATCAGCCTGGCCAACACGGTGAAATACCATCTGTACTAAAAATATAAAAATTAGCTGGGGGTGGTGGCACATGCCTATAATCCCAGCTACTAGGGAGGCTGAGACACAAGAATTGCTTTAACTTAGGAGGCAGAGGTTGTGGTGAGCCAAGATCATGCCACTGCCCTCCAGCCTGGGCAAAAGAGCTAAGACTGTATCCAAAAAAAAGAAAAGAAAAAGAAAGTAGACTACAGAGGAGGGTGAGTATTTCCCTCATGGTAAAAGAAGGTAAGCCCTAAGGGATTGGGAAAGTAGGAAATGTGGGAGGGCTCAGATGGAAGACCAGCAACAGTGTGAGCAGCAGCCAAAGGACTGGGGACTTTTTTTAAGGTATTAGGTAGCAAAAGGAACTTTACAAATTAGTCTTCAGTTACCCAAAGGAGAAACAAGTTACGGAGTTTAAAATTTGCCTGTTAATATAACCTCATCTACAGGTTAATAAATCCTGGGGCATTTGAGCTGTATATAAAGGATTTCATCAGTATCTTCCCAACACCTACCCAAACTCTCCTACCCATTTCAAGTCCTCCCTCATCCCAGAATAATTCTGGGGTCATCTTAAGCATTTAGCTCTTTCTACATATAGGTTAGAAACAGACTGTACAGGCATTTTCTTGGGCTTTCAGGTCTTGGTACCTTATCTTGGTGCCCACCTCTACCTAACATGGGATAAGCAGCAACCCAGAGCCAGAAGTCAGGGGATCTGAATTATTCATTCAACAAATACCTACTGAGCACCTACTACGGTTCTAGGTCCTGGAGGTACAAAGATGAATATATTTGGTCTCTGACCTCAAGGATAGTTTATTGAGACAGATTAACAAATAGGAAATTATGATGCAGTGTAGTGAGTGCTACGATGGATGCCGAATCAAATCTTGTCTCCCAGAGTAGTTTTCATGGAGCTGTCACTAATTCAGCTGATCACTCTAGTCACTTCTTGGGGGCTTATGTGTAGAATTTCCAGCTATCAAACTCCATAAGTCTACTTACTGTACACTACCACACTACTACTACTACAGTGTGGCAATTATGATTTACAACTAGAAAGGAATAAAGGAGGTGACGGGATTGGCAGTGAGTAAGGGAGTATGCTTCTTAACGTAATGAAATTACACAAATATTGAGAATATTTAAAATGCATTCATTTTAATAAAAACTATACTTCAAAGCGTATGTTAGCAGAGGTAGTGACGGGAAATTATTGCTGGACTATCAAACACTTGACAGAAATTCCAGAAATTTTCCTGCCTTCTGAGAAGCACTAAACACATATGAACTAAAGGGAGTGAAATCTACCTTATGAAGATCTGCCAAAAAGCTGATTCTTCAAAAAGGTGTTCTCGAAACCTTGGTGTAACTGGCACCAAGACCCATTTTCAATGGCTCGTTTTTTTAGGAAACAGAACTGACAAGGTACAAACGGACCCCGCCCAACCTGGAAGCCTTCTCGAATGTTGGCAGAGTAGGTTGGACTTGTTTTTGCACAAATCGCCTTTCCCTCTTTCCATACTCCACTTGCACTTGAATATTGCACTTTCTTCCTCATTTAAGCGGGATTCCTGGCATTTTTAATACGCTAAATTACTTTAACCTGTTACCACCTAGAGCTGAACGTAACCAGCCGCAGACTCCGGTTGCATGACCCAGGAGCCACTGAGACACGCAGCAAAGGCCTGCCAGGATCACGCTGAGCTTCACCTCTAGCGGCCAACTCACTTCCGGGGGTGGACTCAGCACAGCAGTGGCCCGACCTGCCCTCAACCGGAAGTGTTTGGGGCTCCGGCTTTGCCGTCGCCGTGCCCTCTGGCCTTTGCCCCCGGTCGGGCGGGACTTCCTCTCTCTTGTTTACAAGGACTCCAAAGTCAGGCCCAGGAGTGAAGTCGTGTGTGTCGAGCTCTCTGGCCGAGGATTAGCCTTGTCCAAATGCACGGGTTCTCACCTTGTACAGTTACGCTCTCCCACGGCAAATCTGGGAGGACTTGAAGTCCTGAGCGCCCAAGTGTGTCTGTCTGTAGATCGAGAGATGGCCATGGAGGTGCCGCCACAGTGTCTGTCTGTAGGTCGAGAGAAGGCCATGGAGGTGCCGCCACCGGCATCGCGGAGCTTCCTCTGTAGAGCACTGGGTCCTTTCCCCCGAGTCTTTGCTGCCGATCCTGTGACTGCCGATTCGGAGGCCATTGCGGAGCGTCAGTGGCCGCCTGCCTTCGTCCCAGAGCCCTATTACCCGGAATCCGGATGGGACCGCCTCCGGGAGCTGTTTCTCAAAGAGTAAAAGTGCCTAGGGTCTGAGGTGGGGTGGGGGACTGTGAAAGCGATGTCCTGAAGCCTTGGCAGCCTAGGTCAGCCTTAGGACACCAAGGATGGTGTGCTTCATTTTAAAATTATATTTGGGGTTCTGATCATTGTAACCCAAGCTTATGTCTTTTTTTTTTTTTCTTTTTCTTTTTTAGACAGGATCTTGCTCTGTCGCCCAGGTTGGAGTGCTGTGGTGCGATCTCGGCTCACTGCAACCTTTGCCTCTCGGACTTAAGTGAAGCTCCCACCTCAGCCTCCTGAGTAACCGGGACTAGTGGCGCGGGCCACCATGCCCGGCTAACTTTTTTAAATATATTTTTTGTAGACTGGGTTTGTGCTATGTTGGCCAGGCTGGTTTTGAACTCTTGGACTTAGGTGATCCTCCAGCCTTGGCCTCCCAAAGTGCTGGGATAACAGGCGTGAGCCACCGAGCCGGCCCAAATTTGTACCTTTTTTATTTTTGATTTTTTTGAGATTGAGTCTCTATCACCCAGGCTGGAGTGCAGTGGCTCGATCTCAGCTCACTGCAGCCTCCATCTCCGGGTTCAAGCGATTCTCCTGCCTCAGCCTCCCTAGTAGCTGGGATTACAAGTGCCCACCACCACGCCCTGCTAAATTTTGTGTTTTTAGTAAAGACAGCCTTCACCACATTCGCCATGCTGGTCTCGAACTCCTGACCTCAAATAATCTACCTGCTTCTGCCTCCCAAAGTGCTGGGATTACAGGCGTGAGCCATCGCGGCTGGACTGCGTCCGGCCTAGAAGGACAATTATTTTATAATAACTTAATACTTCATACAGCTATTTGTTAGATCAGTTTCAGGATGACATATTGGAAGCTCCATTAGCAGTTCTAGCTTCTTATGCACTTGAGAGTAATAAATTGAATTAAATTGTAGCTTTTCCTTGTTACTTTAGATTGGCATGTGCCACCCACTGCCTAGTGAATTTTTCCAGTGCGTCTTTTAAAAAGCATTTGTTGGCCAGGCGCGGTGGCTCACGCCTATAATCCCAGCACTTTGGGAGGCCGAGACGGGTGGATCACGAGGTCAAGAGATCGAGACCATCCTGGTCAACATGGTGAAACCCCGTCTCTGCTAAAAATACAAAAATTAGCTGGGCATGGTGGCACACGCCTGTAGTCCCAGCTACTCGGGAGACTGAGGCAGGAGAATTGCTTGAACCCAGGAGACGGAGGTTGCGGTGAGCCGAGATCGTGCCATTGCACTCCAGCCTGGGTAACAAGAGCGAAACTCCGTCTCAAAAAAAAAAAAAAAAAAAAAAGCATTTGTTTATTTGTTTGTTTATTTTTAGAGCCAGGATCTTTGCTGTGTTGCTATGCTAGACCTGAACTCTTGGGCTCAAGTCATACATAAGCTTCCTAAGTAGCTGTGACTACAGGCATGTGACACTGTGCCCAGCCCAATGCTTTTATTAATACACCCCTATCAGAATATTTCATGAAATTATTTAGTAAAATAGAGTTTAGATTTTTTGCCTTACATCCACGTTTTTATTCTTTCATACATTGCCCTAAAATGTCACCAGTTGGTGTGATTTCTAAAAGTTAGCTTAAAATTTAAACAGGGAAATATTGGTCTCTCTATCCAACTCACAAATTTTTCCTGTTTATAGGGGTAATGTATAGGTGTAATAGTCATCAAATAAAAACACCTTTAAAAAAACTTTTTATTGGAGTAGGAAATGCATTTGAAAAAATGTACATAAGTATACTGATGAATGAATTTTCACAAACTGAACATAGCTATACCCAACACTCAGAAACAAATGGCAACTATTATAACATCCCAGAAGCTCCCCTTGTGCCTTTTCCAGTCATTGTCTTTTCAGGAGTTGCCACTATCTTAACAGCATAGCTTAGTTTTGCCTGAGACTTACATTCCTTTTAATATAACTGAACTGTTTAATTCATCTGTGGATTCTGCCTATGATGAAAAATGTAGTGTTAGCATTTGGGATAATTCTGATTATCGAGTTTTTGGAGAGCAATGTCCATAAATTAATTCCAAACAACATTGTCTTTTTGATGTTGTAGTGAACAGCAGAAACTTTCAAAAGAACTTGCTGATATCTGTAAGGCAGCAGTGACAGCAGGCATCATTGGCATGGTGTATGGAGGAGTACCAGCTTTTGTTAATGCTAAACAACGATACATTGAGCAGAGCCAGGCAGAAGTTTATCATAACCAGTTTGATGCCGTGGTATGTATTGGTGGTCTAAAGGAATTTGGGGCACACTGACTTAGCAATTCACTTTACACTTAATCATTCAATTAGGTTGTGGGGATGGAGGGTTGTTTTAAGATGTCAGAGTAAAGAAATAAAGTCTATACTTAGTAACAGTGGAAGTACTAATGCTAAAGTGCCTGCATGTGGATTGAGAGACTACTTTCTTATCTTCAGAACAGGCTTGTTTGGCATCACCACCGTGGCTTTTCTTTCTGAATTACATTTCTTCCAATCCCCTGCTAAATCATCAAGGCTGAACTGTAACATGTTTACCTCATTCATAAAGCCTCCATGAGTATACTAGCTCACACTAAAGCAATATTTAACATTTATAACTTTACAGTTTATGGAGTGCTAACTTATTTGTTACATCATTAGATCTGTACATCAGTTCTTCTGTGACAATATTAAAGCTCAGAGAATTTTTTTTTCTAAATGGAGTCTTGCTCTGTCGTCCAGGTTGGAGTGCAGTGGCACCATCTTGGCTCACTGCAATTTCCGCCTCCTGGGTTTAAGCAATTCTCCTGCCTCAGCCTCCCGAGTAGCTGGGACTAGCGTGTGTCACCACGCCCAGCTAATTTTTTGTATTTTTAGTAGAGATGGGGTTTCACTGTTAGCCAGGATGGTCTTTATCTCCTGACCTTGTGATCCGCCTGTCTCAGCCTTTCAAAGTGCTGAGATTACAGGCATGAGCCACCGCACCCGGCTCAAGCTCAGAGAATTTTTAACTTTTTCTTTATTCTTTTTTTTTTCCTCCCTTTTAATTCAGTTAGGATGAAAATGGGTGAAAATTTTTAACTTTTTCTTTTGAAATTATGGCAGGCTTGAAAATTGCAAAAATAGTACAAAGATTTCCTATATACCTTTCATCCAGATTCTCCACTGTTAACATTTTACCATGTTTGTTTTATCATTCTCCCTCTGTATAATATGTACTAATTTTTTCTGAACTACTTGACAGTAGGTTATAGACATAATGAATACTTCAGTGTATATTTCATAAAAACAAGAACATTCTCTTATACAAACACTATTATAATATTAAGATCAGGAAATTAACACTGATATAGTACTATTATCTTATTTAAAGACCTGTAAATTTTGCTAGTTATCCCACAATATCATTTATTTTAAAAATAAATTTTAAAAAAATTTTTTTCAGAAGTTAGGCTTGAGTTCTTATTAAAAAATTAATTTTAAAAATTTTTTGGTCTGGTCCAGAATCTGTTGAATTTGCTTGTCATGCAGCTTTGGTCTCATTTAATCTGGAAGAGTTTCTCTGTTTTTTTTTTGTTGTTGTTGTTGTTTGTTTATTTTTCATGGCCTTGGCTATGGGTAATTTATTTTGTAGAATATCCCTCAATTTGGGTTTGTTTGATTGTTTCTCATGATTGCATTCGGGCTATGTTTTTTGACAGGAATACCCTAGAACTGATATTAAATCAGAAGCATGTGATATCTTTGTTCCTTTACTGGTGATGTTTACTTTAGTTACTTGGTTAAGATGGCCTCTGCCAATTATACCCTATAAAATTACTGTTTTTCCTTTGTAATTTATAAGTATTTTGAGTACTTGTTAGTTCCTTTGAGACTATGTAAATATCTTTCTTTTCATCAAATTTATTTTCATCAAATGCTATTTTGGCATTTATAGTTTTTAAATTTTTTTTAAAAAGTTATTTATTCATTTATTTTTTGACACAGAATCTCTGTTACCCAGGATGGAGTGCAGTAGCACAATATTGACTCACTGCAACCTCCATTTCCCAGGCTTACACAATTCTCCTGCCTCAGCGCCCTAAGTAGCTGGGACTATAGGCATGTGCCACCATGCCCAGCTAATTTTTTTGCTTTTGTAGAGACAGGGTTTTGGCCATGTTGCCCAGTCTGGTCTCAAACTCCTGAAGCAGCATGCCCTCCTTGGCCTCCCAAAGTGTTGGTATTATAGGTGTAAGCCACTGTGCCCAGCCATATATATATATATATATATATACACACACACACACACACACACACACACAGAGATTTATCCTTCACATACAGAGATTTATCCATTGTTAACAATTCACCGCACTTGCCTTATCTTCTTGCTACTACGTGTACCCTCCCTCTTCTCTGTGTATATGTGTACACACATGGGAAAACACATTACACAATTTGAACGTAAGTTTTTTTTTTATCCTTTCAGTTCAGGGTTGCATGTGCAGGATTTGCAGGTTTGTTACTTAGGTAAATGTGTGTCATGGAGGTTTGCTATATAGATTCTTTGATCACCCAAGTATTAAGCCTAGTATCTATCTATCTATCTATCTATCTATATAGATAGGTTTTTTTTTTTTTTTTGAGGCAGGGTCTTGCTGTTTTACCCAGGCTGGAGTGCAGTGGCACGATCAAAGCTCACTGCAACCTCAAACTTCTGGACTTAAGCTTTCCTCCCACCTCAGCCTTCTGAGTAGCTAGGACTGCAAATGCACACCACCATGCCCAGCTAACTTTAAATTTTTTTTTTTTTGTAGAGACAGTATCTCGCTGTGTTGCCCAGGCTGGTCTTGAACTTGTGGGCTCCAGCAATCCTCCCTCGTTGCCTCCCAAAGTGCTGAGATTACAGGTGTAAGCCACCATACCCAGGAAGTTTTAGCATTTAATGATTCTTGCCTGAAACAGATATGACTATGTTGACCAAATGGGCATTTTCTAAAGTCTATCATTCTTTCTACATTTATTGCTTAGTATTATGCTCTAAGGAAGTGTTTTCCCTTCCCCCTCTATTTACTTATTTATTTCTCTCTTTATAATTTATTTTTATCATTAGGGACTCATGGATTCTTATTTTATATTGTAGATTTATAATTCGTTACAGGTCGAGCATCACAAATCTGAAATCCTGAATGCTCAGATTCAAAACTTTTTGAGCATCAATGTGTCATTCAAAGGAGTTGCTCATTGGAGCATTTCAGATTTCAGTTTTTTGGATTTGGGATGCTCAACCAGTAAGTGTTAAATGCAGATATTCCCAAATCTGAAAAAATCCTAAATCTAAAACACTTCTGGTCTCAAATATCAGATAAGGGATACTCAACCATTTTCCATCTCCTGATAGGGTACACATGGAACTTTTACTTAAGCCTCAATACTTAAATAATAATATTTCTAGAGATTTTCTAGTATTTCTGTCTGTTTAGGTGTACCTGACTAATCCATAGCTAAAATTCCTCTACCACAGTTCTAGAATAAGGAAAATATGATGGTGTCTTGGAACCTCACGGTTTTTTTAATTAACTTTAGCAATGTGCACATCGTGCTGCCACACGAGGCTTCATTCGGTATGGCTGGCGCTGGGGTTGGAGAACTGCAGTGTTTGTGACTATATTCAAGTAAGTTCACTCTGAATTGTGAGAAGGTAGATTTTCTTGATATTGTTTTAGAAGTGTGTCTTATGAGCGGGTGGGATTATGAAAACTGAATACCCACATGAAAGTGATTCATAATATCTTTTTTTCAAGAACTTTTGTTTATATAAAAGACTGGTGTAGTTATGGTTTTACATCCATGTCTGGAACACATTGAAGGGGCCTAGGCTAGGACCAGAGATTGATACAATAGGCTTTTCTAAATCTATTAAGTCCACAAAAATAACACTAAAAAAGATAAATGGGATATGGTTTAAATATTATATTTTCCTTCTCGCTTTTTCCTAGCACAGTGAACGCTGGTCTGAATGTATACCGAAATAAAAATGCCGTAAGCCATTTTGTAATTGCAGGAGGTAAGACATTTTTGTTTATATTTTTCAATCTTCTCAAATATAGCTTAGAAAATAGATGAAGACTTACAAATCAGAACTACTGAATTTTTTAGTTGGCTTCCCATCACATCTCATCAACATTCATGCAAAATGTGTTTATAGACAGTGTTGTGCTTCACCTTTGGTATACTCAATGAGCAAAATAGCAAGGCCCTTTCTTTCTCTGGATTTTAGTGTCTAATATGTATGTGATAAAACAGGTTGCTGTGATAGAAAGTAACAACACAGTGAAACAACAGGATCTCATATGGACAGGGTAGTCAGAGAAGGCCTTTCTGAGGCAGTGACATTTGAGCTGTTACCCAAAGAATAGGAAGGAACAAGCCTTGCAAGGAAGAGGGGACATCAAGGGGGAGGGCTCTAAGGTAATACATTTCCTCAAAAGCAGGTTAATAACCTGGTGAGTGTGAGGGGAAGAGTAGCTTGAGATGAGATTGGTGAGGACTATAGGGGACTAGATATTTTATGGTAAGAACTTGGATTTTATTTTAAAGCTCTCTGCCTCTAGTATATACATCTTCTTTTAAATGAGCATTAAAAATAGAAGGTACAATGGTGATTACCAGGGACTGGATATGGTGTTGGGAAGATGTTGGTCAAAGGATACAAAATTTCATTTAGACAGGAGGAATAAGTTCAAGAGTTCCATGTAAAACATGGTAACTGTGGTTAATAACAGTGTATTGTATACTTCAAAATTGCTTTTAAAAAGTAGATTTTGGCAGGGCACGGTGGCTCAAACCCATAATCCCAGCACTTTGGGAGGCCAAGATGGGTGGATCACCTGAGGTCAGGAGTTTGAGACCAGCCTGGCCAACATGGTCAAACCCCGTCTCTACTAAAAATACAAAAAACAGTCAGATGTGGTGGTGGGTACCTTTAGTCCCAGCCACTCAGGAGACTGAGGCAGGAGAATTGCTTGAACCCAGGAGGCAGAGGTTGCAGTGAGCTGAGATCGTGCCATTGCACTCCAACCTGGGTGACAAGAAGAAAATCCATCTCAAAAAAAGTAGATTTTAAGTATTCTCACCTCAAAAAATGGTACATGAAGTGATGTATATGTTAATTATCTTGATTTTGCCATTCCACAATATATGCATATTTCAAAACAGATTGTACACCAATTGTATACCTTATGTGTATAATTTTTACTTGTCAGATTTAAAAGATAATTTTAAAATGAGCATTCATTTCAGAAAGGTAAATTAAATTCACCACCATATATACTCAAATCACTCATTAAATCATGTACATTCTCTTTTTTTTTTTTTTTTGAGACAGAGTTTCACTCTTGTTGCCTAGGCTGGAGTGCAATGGCGCTAACTCGGCTCACTGCAACCTCCACGTCCCGCATTCAAGCGATTCTCCTGCCTCAGCCTCCCAAGTAGCTGGGATTATAGGCATGCACCACTATGCTCGGCTAATTTTTTATATTTTTAGTGGAGACAGGGTTTCTCCATGTTGGTCAGGCTGGTCTTGAACTCCCGACCTCAAGTGATCTGCCCGCCTCAGCCTCCCAAAGTGCTAAGATTACAGGTGTGAGCCACTGCGCCTGGCCTAAATCATGTACATTCTCTTACATACAAAAACACATACGTATTCTGAACATAACCGTTTTTAAATGTTTTATTTGGAAATAAGCTTACAAAAGGTTACAAAATAAAAATAATACAAAGAACAGTCTTTATCCTTCACACAAAAAGATTTATCCATTGTTAACTATTCACCGCACTTGCTTTATCTTCTTGCTACTATGTGTACTCTCTTCTCTGTATATGTGTGTACACATATGGGAAAACATACACAATTTGAACTTACATTTTTTTTAACCTTTAAGTCCAAGGGTACATGTGCAGTATATGCAGGTTTGTTACTTAGGTGAATGCATGTCATGGAGGTTTGCTATACAGATTCTTTGATCACCCAAGTATTAAGCCTAGTATCAGTTGTTTTTTCTGATCCTCAAACAACATTTTAATGAAAACTTTTTAAAATACAAAACTAGAAATAGGCATTAGTAGCATTGGATCAGCCAGAATGTTTTATTTGTAAATTTGCAAGCATTTTTACATGGGTCTTGTCTTCCCCCTTTTACTTCCTTACTTGCTCCTGCTGTTACATTCTCTGTCATCTACTCTTAAATGTCAAAACTAGGTGGAGCACCGTGGCTCATGCCTGTAATCCCAGCACTTTGGGAGGCCCAGGTGGGCGGGTTGGTTGAGTATAGGAGTTTGAGAACAGCCTGGACAACAAACATGGCAAGACCCTGTCTCTACAAAAAATACAAAAATTAACTGGGCATGGTGATTCATGCCTGTAGTCTCAGCTACTCAGGAGGCCGAGGTGGGAGGCTGGCTTGAGCCCAGGAGGTTGAGGCTACACTGAGCTGTGATTGTGCCACCTCTTTCCAGCCTGGGCAACAGAATAAGACCCTGTCTCACACACACAAAAAAAAGTCAAAACCAGTAACCAAGGAATGATACGGTTTTGCTCTTTTTTCTCTTTCCACTTCTACTCCTAGTAATTGTACTCATTAAATATATGTGGAATCTTTCACCTCTTTTTTCCCACTGCTACTATCATATCTTGTTTCTAATCTTGATGTGCTCTCCCTCTAACCTAGTTACATTTTTAAAATATGAATATGATTTTGCCACTTTTCTGTTTAAAATTCTTCCATAGTTTCCCATCACTTTAATGTTGATTCTTGATCTGGCCTCCATGCACCACTCTTTTGCTTTCACTTTATGATCTCCTTGGATTTCCCAGCATCTTCTTGCCTTTTGTGAATCAGTCCCTCTTCTTGAATACACTTTATCACTATCACAATTAGTTTGTTCAGCTCCTACTTAACCTTACCTTTCAAAGACTAGATCATTTGTCAGCCCCAGCTTCCCTAGAAAGTTCTTCCTAGCCATTTTCCTATGTTTAGTTCTATTTAGGTGTCTTTGCCCTCTGTTCACATACTTTACTATTTTTTTCTTTGTCTTTGATTTTTTGCAGTTTGAAAATGATATGCTCAGGTGTAATGTTGAGGAGCATTTGCTGTGCTTGGTGTTTTCTGAACTTTTGGATTTGCAGTTTGTTGTCTGACTTAATTTAGGATAAATTCTCAGTTATTGTTTCAAAGATTTCTTTAGCTTTCACTTCTGGTATTCTAATATACTTATGTTTACCTTTTGTAATTGTCTCACAGTTTTTGGATGTTTTGTTCTATGTTTGTTTGTTCATTTTTGGTGGGGTAGGTCCCCATCTTTTTTCTCTTTGTCTTTTGGTTTTGGAAGTGTCTGTTGATACGTCTTCAAGCTCAGGGATTCTTTACTCAGCTGTGTCCAGTCTACTATTCTTCGATTCTGTTACAATGGGTTTTTTAATTTGTCTTATTGCTATCATTTTCTTTTGATTCTTAGTATTTCCATCTCTCTGCTTATATTGCCCATCTGTTCTTGAGTACTGTCTATCCATTAGAGCCCTTAGCATATTAGTCATAGTTGCTTTAAACTCTTCGTGTGATAAGTCCAGTATCCCCACCATATCTGAGTGTGGTTTTGGTGCTTCCTCTGTTGGTCTTACTTGCTTGGTCTCTTCCAACTGCTTTTTCCTTTTAATATGCCTTGTAATGTTTTTCTTGATAGCTAGACATGATGTACCTGGGAAAAAAAACTGTAGTAAATAGGTCTTTAGTAATTTGGTATTAAGATGTGGGAAAGAGAAAATGTTTTACAGTCCTATGATTAGGTTCTTAGTCTTTTAGTGAGCCTTTGCCTCTGAAATGTTAACTTCACGAGTGCTTTTTAGTTTTTTTCTCTCCTTTGGTGGAACAGGATACTACAGTGGGTTGGAATGCGTATTTCCCTTCTTCCACATGGGAGACTAGAGCAGGTTGCATTTGGATATTCCCCAAGTTGGTTAATCTCTGACAAAACCCCAATAGGTTGGGCTGTGCAAAACCATTTATCTTGAGGGCAGGCCTTGGTAAGAATAACAGAATGTTCTGGCATATTTCCATATGGTTACTTTTCTCCTCCCCCTGCCAGAAGCCCGAGGGATTTTTCTCAGATCTTTGCTGGGAGAACTTGGTACAGCTCCTGGAGTGTAGGAACCCTCTATGACTGGGCCCCCTACAGTTTTTAGGTCTTAGACTGTTTTACACTGAGCTTCCAGCAATTTACCATTTTCCTACTCTGGTACTGGTTTCCATGGAGGTTTCTTCTGCTCATGGGTTTCTGCTCTAATAAAGTGTGACTCTCTGTATTTATCTGTCTGTCTCTCCTATTTAGAGGGCAGTATTTTACCTATGATCTCCCTTTGATGGATTTAAGAAGAGTTGTCAGTTTTTCATTTTGTTTAGCTTTTTACTTGTTGTTAGGAATAAGCGATAAATTCTAAACTTCTCACTGCCATACCAGAAACTGGAAATCTCCCTTTCCCTTTTTGCCCCACATCTTGGCAAGCTGATAAGAAAGCCCAAGTGCTACCTTGATTGACACTAACAGGAAGTTTCAGTCATGCAGGCTCAGGCCTTCATGAGGGAACTCTCACTCTAGCCCCACCTTCTAACCAACGTAAAACCACAAGCCAGTCACTCACCCTTCAGGCTCTCAAGCCATTCTGGGACATGCTTGGGATCCTGCCTTGTTCTCCCTCAAAGCCTCATGTGTATAATAATCCTTTTGGCATCCTTTTAGTACATCTCGGTAGTTTGGCATCTCAATATCTGATTCAGATTTTGGGAGGGGGGTTTATTGTCTCTGGAGGGTAAGCCACAACATCTTGCATGTAGAAAATCCAAATGAATTGGCTGGGCATGGTGGCTCACACCTGTACTCCCAGCACTTTGGGAGGCCAAGATGGGTGGATCACCTGAGGTCAGGAGTTCGAGACCAGCCTGGCCAACATGGAGAAACCCTGTCTTTACTAAAAAATACAAAATTAGCCGGGTGTGGTGGCAGATGCCTGTAATCCCATCTATTCGGGAGGCTGAGGCAGGAGAATTGCTTGAACCCAGGAGGTGGAGGTTGCGGTGAGCCAAGATATCACCACTGCACTCCAGCCTGGGCAACAAGAGCAAGACTCCATCTCAAAAAAAAAAAAGCCAGGCGCGATGGCTCACCCCTGTAATCCTAGCACTTTGGGAGGTCAAGGTGGGCAGATCACAAGATCAAGAGATCGAGACCATCCTAGCCAACATGGTGAAACCCCTTCTCTACTAAAAATACAAAAAAAATTAGCTGGGTGTGGTGGTCCGTGCCTGTAGTCCCAGTTACTCAGGAGGCTGAAGCAGGGGAATTGCTTGAAACTGGAAAATAGAAGTTGCAGTGAGCTGGGACTGTGCCACTGCACTCCAGCCTGGCGATAAAGCAAGACTCCGTCTCAAAAAAAAAAAAAAAGAAAATCCAAATGAATTAAGAAAACCATTGGAAGGCCAGGAGCAGTGACTCGTGCCTGTAATCCCAGCACTTTGGGAGGCCAAGGTGGGTGGATCTCTTGAGGTCAGGAGTTCGAGACCAGCCTGGCTAACATGATGAAACCCCATCTCTACTAAAAATACAAAAATTAGCTGGGTGTAGTGGTAACGTCTGTAATCCCAGCTACTTGGAAGCCTGAGACAGGAGAATCACTTGAACCCATGAGACAGAGGTTGCAGTGAGCTGAGATCACGCCACTATACTCCAGCCTGGGCCACAGAGTGAGACTCCATCACAAAAAAAAAAAAAAAAAAAGGTTAAGCATAATTTACTGTGCAACTCAGCAGTTCCGTATCATCCATTCAGTTGGATATTTTCATCAGTAAAAAGAAACTGTTACATGCTACAAACATGCTACAGACTTCAAAAACATTGTTAAGTGAAAGAAGCTAGACACAAAAAACTTCATAATATATAATTCTATTCATATGAAATGTCCAGAATAAGCAAATCTGTAGAGTTAGAAAGTACATTAGTGATTACCTGAGGTGAGACTGGGAACCAAGAGTAACCACAAATGGGCATGGGGGATCTTTCTGTAATGATGGAATCATTTTAAAATTGAATTTTAGTGATGGTTGCATAACTAAATTTTTTTACTAAAAATTACTGAATTTTACATTTAAGTGAATTTTGGGTTATGTAAATTATACCTCAGTAAAACTGTTAAAAATACATTAATACAGAAGGGGAAAAAGACAGTGCTTTTAGATAGGAGGAAGCAACATTGTCTGTGTTTGTAGATAATATTTTAAAAGATGACTTGAAAATTTGTTGTTAGTCATTAAAGTATAAATAATAGAAATGGGGGATTAGTTGATAGTTAACAGTATTGTTCTACTTTATAAATTGAAAGCAATTCAAATCAAAATTACAGACTTTTTTTAAAAAACTTGATACAATGTCTAAATTATATCTAAAATGCTGATTATATGAGCATAGCAAAGATATTTCAGAGAAAAATAATGAGGGGCCTTGCAAGTGTAAACTTAAAATGTGTATGAAGTTTCAATAAAAAGGACAGTGAGGTATTGGTACATCTGTGGAATGGACTTCAAAGATCAGGAACAAAACCAAGCACACACAAATAAGTAAAGGTGATATTTCAGATTTTTGGGAAAAGAATAGACCATTCATGGGCTGGAACAATTATCAACTATTTGGAAAGAAATTATAACTATTCAGTACAACAATATTGTTAACATTTATTATGGTGCTTACGTAAAACATACACAAAAGATCAGGGAAAATATATATGTACATATGTCTCTGATTTCTGGGTGGGAATCTAAATAAATGTGTACATATACACAATTGACCTTTGAACAACACTGAAAACAGCTTTGAACACAACAATGCTGACTTCTGCCCTGTGCAGTTGAAAAATCCACGTATAACTTTTGACTCCCCGAAAACCTAACTGCTAATAGCCTACTGTTCTCCAGAAGCCTTAACAATAACATAAACAGTTGATTAACACATAGATTGGTATCTACATATATTTCATGCACTTAACGACATACATTTTTCTTAATTTTTTTGATATTTCTAGACTAGACTGTGAGTTTTTTCAAATTACTGCACATCTCCAAAACATTTTTCAATATATTTATTGAAAAAAAAAATCTTGTGGCTGTGCATGGTGGCTCATGCCTGTAATTTCAGCACTTTGGGAAGCCAAGGTGGACAGATCACTTGAGGTCAAGAGTTTAAGACCAGCCTGGCCAACATGGTAAAACCCTGTCTACTAAAAAATACAAAAAATTAGCCAAGTGTAGTGGCGCGCACCTGTAGTCCCAGCTACTTGGGAGACTGAGGTGGGAGAATAGCTTGAACCTGGGAGGCGGAGGTTGCAGTGAGGCAAGATCATGCCATTGCACTCCAGCCTGGGCAACACAGTGAGACTGTCTTAAAAAAAGAAAAAAAAATCATGTATAAGTAAATCCGCACAGTTCAAACTCATGTTTATCAACTCTATATATTTTTAAGTATAAGAATTAGGAAATATATAGGAAACACAGTTTTGGCCACATGAAAGTTTTAAACTTACCTATGTCATAAATACTATAGAAGACATTAAATGTAAACAACTCCAAAATAATATTGTGTGCAAGTAATGAATAAAAGCCCTAATACCTCAAAAAGAAAGGATAGCTCAATTGAAGCTTGGACAAAGGACATGAATTTGTAATTCACAGAGGTACCACAAATAACTTGTAAACCTAAGGAAAAACAACTGCTTTTTTCTACTAGTCAGAGAAACGCAACTTAAAATTACATACCACTTCTGTCCTATCAAATTGGAAAAAATAAACTAAGAGAATGCAAAAGACTAGATTACTTGCATACTTTTATTTGGAAAATAAGTTTATGCATCCTTTTTGAATAGCAGTTTAGTAATTTAAGTCAAAAGCCTTAAAAACATTTATACTGTTTGACCCAGAAATTTCATTTCTGTGAGTTCATTCTAAGGAAACAAATGTATAAAAAGATGATTTGTGGAGGGATTATCATCACACCTTTATTTAAGGTATCTATAAACAGAAAACCTACGTATTAGACAAAAATTTGTGGTACCTCCATGCAGTGGAACAATGTGGAAGAAAACTTAGTGATGCAGAATTTAATAATATGTTTTGTGAAATTTTTAGTATGTACAACATGGCCCGTTTTTTGTTTTTTGTTTTTTTAAATTTTGATTGGAGGATTAGAAAAAAGGACTAACTCATTACTCTAGGTAATGAGATCAAAGATGATTTTGGTTCTTGTTTTGAAATTTAAAAAAATGAATATATAGTACTTAAAAATGTAAATCTCAAATGTTATTCCTTTTGTTTTTTGAGACAGAATCTTATTCTTTCGCTGAGGCTAGAGTGCAGGAGTATATCTGCTCACTGCAGCCTCCACCTCCGGGGTTCAAACAATTCTTTGCCTCAGCCTCCTGAGTAGCTGGGATTATAGGCCTACACCACCACACTCAGCTAATTTTTGTATTTTTAGTAGAGACAGGGTTTCGCCATGTTGGCAAGGCTGGTTTAGAACTCCTGACCTCAAGTGATCTGCCCATCTTAGCCTCCAAAAGTGTTGGGATTACAGGTGTAAGCCAGTGTGCCTGGCCTCAAATGTTATTCTTTAAAAAGTGTTACCACCTTAGATGGCATTAGTTGCATTGTGCATAGTGAAAGGAAAATGAATGAGCATGATTGATGCACAGTCCCAGCAGAAAGGAAAGAAGTCTCTCTGTGCTCTGGTCACCAGCATTGTAGGCCAAATGCTGCTTGCTTGTCGCCGTGCCTAAGTAGTGCTATATAGCAGTACAGAGAGTGAATCTAGGGAAAGGCATAAACTGGAGGGGCTAGTGAAGGTGTTTTTGCTTTTTTAAATTTTCCTTGAAGAAAGAAGAGAGAAAGAGAAGGGGGAAAACATTTTCAAATTTTTAAGGAGAGATGGGCAAAAATGAAGCAGAATGATTGGATCCATAGAACAGATTGGAGATTTATTTTTGTAGAAGGGATGTTTCTTCCTTTGAATCTGCAGAGTAGATGGGAAGCTACCTGTGTTGGCATTTTAGATTCAGGAAATATCGGCTGTAATAATATTTTAACATTGGGTTCAGAAAGCTCACTTAGGGATTTGTGCCCTTTTTATAGAATGAAAATTTTAAAATAGGATTCTAGTATTTAAAGATGATTTAATATTGCCTTTCTTCTTTTTAAATAGCTGTCACGGGAAGTCTTTTTAGAATAAACTTAGGCCTGCGTGGCCTGGTGGCTGGTGGTATACTTGGAGCCTTGCTGGGGTAAGCATTAACATGGTTTGATTTTAAATTGGCACAACTTTCATTAATGCCTTGCCTATTAAAAAGTCTCACTTATTTTCAAAGAAAATTTAGTCTTTAGAATTGATAAAAGATCTCTAGTCTTGTATTGGCAGTAGCTTTGACTGTCCAGTTCTAATTCTACCCCAATAGTTTATCTTGTTTACAGTTTTTATTTATAGTTTATTTTACTTAAAAGTTACCACATTTTACTTAAAAGTTATCACAATAAATAACAATGATTCAATACACCTGTCTAAGATAGGGCCCTTATTCAAAATTCCTTTTTACCGGGTAAAACTGTTTAAATATTGCTAATACCTGAAACTGTAGTTTGAACAGAGGTATTTATGGGAGCAGGGAAAAACTAACAAATAGTTAACAAGCATCCCCTTCCTTAACAAGCCCTCCTTCCCTCCCTCCCTCCCTCCCTCTCTTCCTCCCTTCCTTCCTTTTGTATTTTTAGTAGAGACAGGGTTTTACCATGTTGGCCAGGCTGGTCTTGAACTCCTGACCTCATGATCCATCCACCTCGACCTCCCAAAGTGCTGGGATTACAGGCGTGCGCCACCACACCCAGTCAACAAGCATATTCTATAAAAATTTTTGGTGAGATTTAGTTTGTTTCGCTTAATACATTTTTTTAAAAATGTTATTCCCCAACTTTTTACTTTGAAGAATTTCAAACCTACAGAAAAATTGAATCGATTAGTACATTGAAACCCCATGTACCCTTCACATAGATTCACCAATTGTTAGCACCTTGCCGATGTTTTCCATATCTCTGTGTATGTGTGGGATGTGAATATATTTCTTTTTCTTTCCTTTTGCTTCTTGGCTAAACCGATTGAGAACTTGTGACATTTTACTCCCATATATATCAGCATGTATTTTCCAGGATGAAGAATACTCTTCCATGAAATCATAATACAGTTGTCACAGTAAACTTAGTGCATAGTGAAAGGAAAATGAATGAGCAACTATCTAAGTTAGGGTCTATATTCAAAAATCCTCAATTATCATACTAATACCCACAATGTTTCTCCATTTTGTTTGATTATCCCATCATGATTAGATTTATGTTTAATGTGTTTTTGTCAGGAATACAACATAGGTGAAGTTGTAGCCTCAGCATATCACATCAGGAGATAATTCTGTTACCCATTATAAGTAATATTAACTTGAATTACTTGATATATTGGTTTTCTACTGCTGTGTAACAGATTACCACAAACTGAGCATGTATCGCATATAAAACAACACCCTTGTAGTTCCGTAGATCAGAAGTCTGGCTAGGTTTCTCTGCCCAAGGTTTTACAAGGCCAAAGTCAAGGTCTTGGCCGGGCTGGGCTCTTACCTGGAGGCTCTGGGGAAGAATCTATTTCCAAGCTCATGTTCTTGACAGAATTTAGTTCCTTGTGGCCGGGCACAGTGGCTCACACTTATAATCCCAGGACTTTGAGAGACCGAAGCGAATGGATCACTTGAGGTCAGGAGTTCAAGACCAGCCTGGCCAACATGGTGAAACCCTGTCTCTACTAAAAATACAAAAATTAGCCAGGCATGGTAGCAGGAGCCTGTGATCCCAGATACTTGGGAGGCTGAGACAGGAGAATTGCTTGAACCCAGGAGACAGAGGTTGCAGTGAGCCAGGATCATACCACCACACTCCAGCCTGGGTGACAGAGCAAGACTCCATTTCAAAAAAAAGAATTTAGTTCCTTGTTCCTGGAGGTCTGAGGTTCCTGTTTTCTTGCTGCCTGTCAGCCAGACTATTCTCTATTCCTGGAGGCCACCCACATTCCTTGTCCCAAGGCCCCTTCATGTTTAAACTAGCTACAGCACATTGACAGCTTCAAATACTTGAATCTTCAGCTTCCACTCTGCCACCAGCCAGGGAAAATGCTGCTTTTAAGTGTTCACTCAGATCTCTGTCTCCTTTTTCATTACCTCAGATTCAACTAATTAGCAACCTTAATTACACTTCTAAAATCAGTTTTTCCATGTAAGATAATATAATCATGGGCATAATACCATATTCATAGTTGAGGGATTAGGCAGGAAATTTGGGGGGACCACTTTAGAATTCTGCCTACCACACTTGGTTCTGGTGTTATCTGTTCGGTGTCTCCGTTGCAAAGATATCTTTTTCCTAATGTGATTAATTAGTAATCTGGAGGAGGGTGAAACTGTGAATATTCCGCTCTCCAGCTGTCTTTTCATCATGTGTTTTTAGTTATACATTGACAATCCGTGCTGTAATCGGTTGGTTACTAGAAAGGTGGTGGTAAAATGTTTATGAGCTAGTTCTGTCGGTCCTTCTGTTTTTATTAGTTGCTGTCTAACTAGAAGAGTTCTCCCTTCCTCCCTCACCTGTTCACCCCTTTGTCTACTTCCTTTTAAGGAGAAAATGATGCTATAGATTTAATGACTTCTTAAAAATTTTAAATAAAATTAGCGTGCCATAATCTACTGTTGCCATTACTTTTGTTGTAGTGTTAATATACCAGTTTGGTTTGAAGGGAAAAGTTGTAGAAGTTAGCAACAAAAATATTTTTTATTGCGGTTATAAACAAATAGCATAACATTCACCATCTTAACCATTTTTTAAGTGTATAGTTCAATAACACTAAGTATATTCACATTGTGCATGAGATCTCTAGAACATTTTCATCTTGCGAAATGCAACTATATCCATTAAAAACTAATTTCCCCTCCCCACACCCCCCAGCCCTCAGCATATTTTTACTTTGTTTCTATGATTTTGACTACTTTAGATATTTCATATGAGGAATCATACAGTATTTATCTTTTTGTGACTAGCTTATTTTGCTTAGCATAGTAATATCCTTGAGGTTTATTTATGTTGCAGCATGTGACAGGATTGCCACTTTTTTTTTTTGAGACCGAGTCTTGCTGTGTCACCAGGCTAGAGTGTAGTGGTGCTATCTCAGCTCACTACAACCTCTGTCTCCTGAATTCAAGTGATTCTCCAGCCTCAGCCTCCTAAGTAGCTGGGATTACCCACCACCACACCCAGCTAATTTTTGTATTTTTTAATAGAGACGGGGTTTCTCCAAGTTGGCCAGGCTGGTCTCGAACTCCTGACCTCAGGTGATCTGACTGCCTTGGCCTCCCAAAGTGCTGGGATTACAGGCATGAGCCACTACACCTGGCCTGCCCTCTTTTTTAAGGCTGCATAATATTCCATTGTATGTGTATATCACATTAACCATCTGTCAGTGGACATTTAGGTTGCTTCCACTTAGCAAAAATAGTTTTTAACATGAGGTTAAATTATAGCTGGAGGAAATTTAAGGTATGTGAAGGTCAAATACTCCTAATCTGAGAACACAAGAACCGAACTCTTTATCACTATAATAATTATTATCTAAATCAGTTTCTCAATGGGTTGCTATTGGCATTGTGGGTGAGACAGTTATGCCAGACTCTTGAACTTTAGGATATTTTGGTGGTCCCATCCCCAAAAGCCAGTATAGCATCCCTTTCTCAACCAAAAATGCCCTCTACATTTCCTGTCTCCTAGAGAAGCTGGGGCCATTCTGAACTAGAAATTTCATTTCATCTTTGGTGTGGGGCTACTTATTAGAACTTGTCATAAATATATATTTTTTCCCTCTTTGTTTTGATTTATTTCTCATTTCTCATAGAAACAGCCAGTTTCTAGATCTGTTGTTTTACTATATATCAGCTAATTTTAGAAGGTTGTAGTGATTGTTTTTCTCTGTTGTTCAGACCAGGGAAGAGATTACCTCAATTTTTTTTTTAATTTGACAAGGACACTTTAATTCTCAAATGTTCCTATGACTGATAGTGAACAAGTGGCTCTGGTGTTGGTTGCACCTTAGCAGAGAATCTCACAAGTTGCAAGGTCTAATGACTCTTTTTTCCTAAGTTTTTCCTCTCCTTTCTTCTCAGCACCCCTGTAGGAAGCCTAATGATGATAGTTCAGAAGTACCATGGTGAGACTGTTCAGGAGAGAAAACAGAAGGACCGAAAGGCACTCCATGATCTAAAACTGGAAGAGTGGTAAGGAACATGTTAAGCCCAGGGAATCTTGGCTATCTTATCCCCAGGCCTCATATAGTAGCGCTCTGTTAAACTCATGTACTCTAAACTGCTACTCAATTCAAAGAAGAGTTTATTTTTACTGAATACAACTCATACTATACATTGTATTTTAATCTATTTAAAGAGAATGGAAAAATGAAAGACATTAATTTTAGTTTTAATTGATTGAAGATCTTTCTTTATATATGTTCTTTTTAAGTTAAAATGTTGTAAATCTTATTTGCTTGCATGTTTTTTCTTTTCCTATGTTCTTGACTGCATAGGAAGTTACCTAAAGAGAATATTCATCAAGGAGTGAGGTTTACTTGGCTTATTTAAAAAGTACATCCTTTGCTGGGTAGGGTGGCTCTCTCCTGTAATCCCAGCACTTTGGGAGGCCAAGACAGGTGGATCACCTGAGATCAGGAGTTCGAGACCAGCCTGGCCAACATGGTGAAACCCCATCTCTACTAAAAATAAAAAAGTTAGCTGGGTGTGGTGGCACACACCTGTAGTCCCAGCTACTTGGGGAGGCTGAGGCAGGAGAATCACTTGAACCCCGAAAGCAGAGGTTTCAGCGAGCTGTGATTGTGCCACTGCACTCCAGGCTGGGCCACAGAGCAAGACTCCATCTCACAAAAGAAACAAGTGACATTCTTTTTTATATATACATACATAAGTAACACACAGCATGTTAAGTCTCCACAAAGATTATTTTTCTTGCTGTAGACACAGATTAGGTGGACAGTGGCTGTTCATGCACTGAATGCCACTGAGGAGCATGAAAACTTTTACCTGTTGCATCTAGTCATTTCCTGGGATACAATTTGTGGGGTAGGGCAATCAGACTGATAGCAACTTTGCACAGATTCTATATGTAAGATCAATATAACAGGCTGCCATCTAGTGCTCCTGGGTACAAATGATTCTCACTAGCTCAGCTTCCTGGGTACCTAAGACAGCATTGGCTGCTGCTGCTGTTGCTGTTTGGTATTATAATTGGATAAATGAGAAATCATTATTTTCTAGTGTTTTTAGTTGAAACCTCACATTTCTGCTAACCACACACACATGGAAATTCTTAAGAGCTGTAGGTCCATTATCCAAGGACTTAGGTGCTATATGAGAAAAAAGCATTGATTTTTGATTTCAGGGTTGCAATGAAACCTTGAAAATTGGGCCTAAAATCGAGCTAAACTATCAGTTCGTTCTGTGATCTTAGATATTTTCCTTAACTTCAAGCCCTCAGGTTTTTTTTTTAATCTGTTCTAAGGAACAGAATTATACCACCTTGTTCAGTGTTTGTTTTATTCCTTCCTTTTTGTAGTAAAAGGTAGGTGGGACATGCAGTTATCTAGGTTCTAGGGTACACTTAAAATTCTGAATGCTGATAAAATTTGACATTATAGAAAATTAAAAGGATGAAAGCATTCCCTAGGTGTCAGACTTCTTTTTTATTTTTTGAAAAGGAAGCTTTGAGAAAGAGGTTAGAACAGTAAGGAATGTATATTGGTTATTTGACATTGATACAGGATGTTATGGAAGAATTAGCATTTGGAAAAATATGAACACAAAACTATTTCAATTTAAAAAGTAGGGGTGGGTGCAGTGCTCACACCTGTAATCCCAGCACTTTGGGAGGCCAAGATAAGCAGATCACTTGAGGTCAGGAGTTTGAGACCAGCTGACCAACATGGTGAAACCCTGTCTCTACTAAGAATACAAAAATTAGCCAGGTCTGGTGGCATGCACCTGTAATCCCAGCTACTCAGGTGACAGGCAGGAGAATTGCTTGAACCCAGGAGGCACAAGTTGCAGTGAGCTGAGATTGTGCCACTGAACTCCAGTCTGGGCCACAGAGCAAGACTCTATCTCAAAAACAAACAAACAAACAAATAAATAATAAATAATTTTTAAAAAGTGAATGAAAAATTAAAAACTGCAGAAGTTTGTCAGTGATTTAGAGATCAGTGATTTTTGAGATAGTAAAGCTTAAGAATGGCTGGCAGAGGCCATTCTAAGGTCATTCACCTGGAGTTTCCACCACGGGCAACCCTGCCAATTCTAGTGGGTGAGCTGCCATGTGCACCCCCTGAAGACTGACTGACCTGGTGCCACCATTTACCTCCCCCATCAGGTTAACAGCAGATTTGCCAACAGAAACCTTACAGGTCAGGAGAGAATGAGATGATACATTCAGAGTGCTAAAAGAAAAAAACAAACTCCCACCAAGAGTATTATACTTAGCAATGCTATTCTTCCAAAATGAAGGAGAAATAGTCTTCCCAAGACAGGCAAACACTGAGGGAATTTATCACCATTAGACTGTCTTATAAGAAATGCTTAAAGAGCTCCTACATCGGAATGCAAAAGTACGGTAGCTATGATTATGGAAATACATGAAAGAATAAAACTCACTTGTAGAGCGGATACACAAATAAGAATGAGAAAGGAATCAAACCTTATAATTACAAAAATCCATCAACCATGAAAATAAATAGTAGGGGAAGAAAGAAACAAAGGTTATACAAAACAACCAGGAGACAATTAACAAAATGACAGGAGTAAATCCACACCTGTCAATAACAGCATCGAATGTAAACACTTTAAATTACACAGTTAAAGATTTAGACTGGCTGAATGAATTTAAAAAAAAATTTACAGACTCAACTATATATTCTGACTACAAGAAACTCACTTCACCTGTAAAGGTACAGATAGACTGAAAGTAAAGGGGTAGAAAAGGATGTTCATGCAAATGGAAATCATAAATGAGGAGGAATAGCTATACTAATGCCAGATAAAATTGGCTTTAAATAAAAAAATATAAAAAGAGACAAGGTCATTATATAGTGGTAAAGAGATCAATTCAGCAATAGGAAATAACAACTATAAATATATATACACCCAATACCAGAGCATCCATATATATATAAACAAATAATATTAGAGCTAAAGGGAGAGATAAACCCTAATATAATAGCTGGGGACTTCAACACCATACTCCCAGCACTGGACAGATCATCTAGACAAAATCAACAAAGAAACATCAGACTTAAACTGTACCATAGATCAAATGGATCTAACAAACATTTACAGAACATCACATCTAACAGCTGCAAAATACACATTTTTCTTTTTCTTTTCCTTTTTTTTTTTTTTTTTTGAGATGTAGTCTTGCTCTGTTGCTTGAGTACAGTGGTGTGATCTCGGCTTACTGCAACCTCCGTCTTGCAGGCTCTAGCAATTCTCCTGCCTCAGTCTCCCGAGTAGCTGGGACTACAGGTGCACACCACCACACTTGGCTAATTTTTGTATTTTTATTAGAGACAAGGTTTCACCATGTTGACCAGGATGATCTCGATCTCTTGACAATCTCTTGATCTCTTGATCCACCCACCTTGGCTTCTCAAAGTGCTGGGATTACAGGCATGAGCCACTGCGCCTGGCCATTTTTCTTATCTTGGAATGTACAGGTATCAAAATTTTTAAAGCTCAGAATAATGTCAAGTATTTTTTCAGACCACAGCAGAATAAAACTAGAAATCAGTAACAGGAAGGACTTTGAAAACTGTGCAAATACACAGAAATTAAATAACATGCTCCAGAACAACCAATGGGTCAATGAAGAAATTAAGAAGGAAATTTAAAAATTTCTTGAAACAAATGAAAATTGAAACACAACATACCAAAATATATGAGATACAGCAAAAGCAGCACTAAGAGGGAAGTTTACAGCAATAAATGCCTCCATCAATAAGTAGAAATATTTCAAATAAGCAACCTAATACTGCACCTCAAAGAACTTGAGAAACAAGAACAAACCAAACCTAAAATCAGTAGAAGGAAATAAATAAAAAGATCAGAGCAGAGCTGAATAAAATAGGGACTTAAAAAAAAATACAAAAGAGCAACTAATGAAAAGTTGGCTTCTTGAAAATAAACAAAATCAACAAACTGCTAGTTAGAAAAAAGACCCAAATGAGTAAGGTAAAAAACAAAAAAGGAGACACTACAACTGATAACCATGGACATAGTCAGTATCGTTACAGAGTACTATGAAACAACTGTATGCCAAGAAATTGGAAAAGCTACAGGAAATGGATACATTCTTGAGCCCATATAATCTATCAAGATTGAGCCAAGAAGTAATAGAAAACCTGAACAGACCAATAACGAGTAACAAAATTGAACTGGTGATAAAAAGTCTCTCAACAAAGTAAAGTCCAGGACCACATGGCTCCATTGCTAAATTCTGCCAAATAGTTAATGGAGAATTAAGACCAATTATCAAACTATTCCTACATAATGAAGATGAGAGAATTCTTCCAAACTCATTCTACAAGGCCATCATTACCCTGATACCAAAACCAGACAAGGGCACATTAAATAAATAAATAAATAAATGACCTACAGGCCAATATATTCTACAAAACAGTTCTTAACAAAATACTAGCAAACCAAATCCAAGAGTACATCAAAAAGATTATACATCATGAACATGTGTGACTTATCCTAGGGATGCAAGGATGGTACAACATACACAAATCAATAAATGTGGTATATCATATGATCACAAAGAAGGACAAAAGCCATATGATCATCTCAATAAATGCAGAAAAAGCATTTGGTAAAATTCAACACCACTTCATGATAAACACTTTCAGAAAGTTAGGGATAGAAGGACTATTTCTCAGTACAATAAAGGCCATATATGACAAACTCATAGCTAATATACTGAACAGGGAAAAGTTGAAAGCTTTTCCTTCAAAGAACTGGATTGAAATAGGAATGCCCACTCTTACCAGTCTTATTCAACATAGTATTAGAAATCCTAGCCAGAGCAGTTGGGCAATAAAAAGAAATAAAGGGCATTGGAGGCCAGGCACGGTGGCTCACACTTGTAATCCCAGCGCTCTGGATGGCCAAGGCGGTCAGATCACTTTAGGTCAGGAGTTTGAGACCAGCCTGGCCAACCTGGTGAAACCCCAAATCTACTAAAAATACAAAAATTAGCTGGGTGTGGTGGTGCACACCTGTAATCCCAACTACTTGGGAGGCTGAGGTAGGAGGATTGTTTGAGCCTGGGAGGGAGGTTGCAATGAGCCAAGATGGTGCCATTGCACTCCAGCCTGGGTGACAGAATGAGACAAAAGAAAATTAGCCAGGCACAGTAGTACATACCTATAGCCCCAGCTACTTGGTAGGCTGAGGCTGGAGGATTCCCTAGAGTCCAGGAATTCGAGGCAGCAGTGAGCTATGATTGTGTCGCTGCACTCCAGCCTGGGCAACAAAGTGAGACCCTGTCTTTTTCTCTTTTTTTTTGAGACTGAGTTTCACTCTTACTGCCTAGGCTGCAGTGCAATGGTGCAGTCTTGGCTCACTGCAACCTCCACCACCTGAGTTCAAGCAATTCTCCTGCCTCAGCCTCCTGAGTAGCTGGGATTACAGGCACACGCCACCATGCCCAGCTAATTTTTGTATTTTTAGTAGATTTGGGGTTTCACCAGGTTGGCCAGGCTGGTCTCAAACTCTAGACCTCACGTGATCCACCCACCTTGGCCTCCCAAAGTGCTGGGATTACAGGCATGAGCCACCGTGCCCGGCCGTGACCCTGTCTCTTTTTAAAAAAAAAGACGGGGAGTAGCTTGTGGGGAAACTTGTATTTCTCAAAAAGTGCATACAAGTGGCTAACAAGTTTATGAAAAAGTATTCAACATAAATGCAAAATTGGGGTGATGTTTATCCCAATTAGAATGTCTCTTTTAAAAAAGGTAAAATAAGTTTTGGCAAGGATGCAGAAAGAAAAGGGAACTCACATACTTTTGATAGGAATGCAAATTAATACAGCCATTATAGAAACAGTATGGCAGTTCCTCAGAAAACTAAAAACAGAACTACTGTATGATCCAGCAGTCTCCCTAGTGGGTGTTTATCCAAAGGAAAAGAAACCAAAATATCAAAGAGTTATCTGCACCCTCACCCTTATTGCAGCACTATTCCTAATAGCCAAGGTATGGAGTCAATGTCAGTGTCCATCAGCAGATGAATGGATAAAGGAAATGTGGTATATATGTACCATAGAATACTATTCAGCCATAAAAAAGAATGAGATCCTGTCATTTGTGGGAACATGGATGAGCCTGGAGGGCATTGTTATGTAAAATAAGTCATCTACAGAAAGATAAATACTGCATGTTCTCTCACTCATGTGGAACTAAAAAAATGGGCTCATAGAAGTAAAGAGTAGAATTATGGTTATTGGAAGTTGGGGAGGGAAAAGGGAGGAGTCTAAGGAGAGGGAATTTAAGGGATTGATTAATGGACCCAAAATTACAACTAGAACAGAGGCCTAAGTTCTAGTGTCTGTGGCACTGTAGGATGACGATAATTAATAATAATTTATTGTGCATTTTCAAGTAGCTAGAAAAGAGGATGTTAGAATGGTTCCAACACCAAGAAATGATCAATGTTTGAGGTGACACATGACATATATGCTAATTACCCTGATTTGATTATTACACATTTTGTATATATGAAAATATTACTTTGTGCTCCATAAATATGTACAATTATTAGTATCGATTTTTAAAAGAATGGATAAAAACAAATCATAGTAAGGAAAGAATACTTTGGCAGAATGAAAGTGTCAAAATCGTATGGCATATGTGTGTGTTTATGTGTGTGTGCGTGTGATATTTCTAAGGAGAGTTAATTCAGCAAATGTTTAAGTGTCTTGTATGTGCCTACTTCTTTGCTTGAAAATAATACAGGAAAATCAAACAAATTGAGAGTAAAAAAAAATTGCCTTAATGAGCAGAAAATGTAGACAACTGACTATAGAGATATATAACAAATGACCAAATCTGTTTGTGAAGAGTTGAGAAGAAACTTTAGGTAACCCCAATAATCACTGAAGAAAGACACTAATAGTTGATTTTAGAAACAGAACTGATCTATTATTTGGAAATTAGATTTTAACTCTTCATAAATATAAATCTCTAATGTTGTCCTATCTGACTTTTCTCTACCTAGAATTACCATTGTTATATCCTTTGTCCAGTTCCTACAAGATCTGGTCACAGAGTTTAAGAGTTGCAGGGTATTTACATTCCCCCAGCCCTGGGAGAAAGAGGACAGCAAGACTTCAAGCCTTCACACCTTAGCACAAAGTGTGTCAGTTCCCACACATCACTCCTATAAGAACTCTAGGACCCAGCATACTAGGAATATTTTATGGATCAGAGCTGTCACCACAACAGTATCCATTATAGTAATGTAGAAGTCATAATTGGCTTGTGAGGTTAGGTGAAAGAATGACGTTACTGTATTTGAACTGCAGGGAGCAGTGTTTGCTCCTAAGTTGTTATACCAAAGCAGAGAAAAAGACAAGCTGTCCTTTTTGTTTTAAATTCATAAGAACTAAAGAAATGGAGCAATATTTGATTTATCCTTTTTATTTGATTACAGGAAAGCCAGATTACAAATTACTGCACGCCTCCCTGAGCAAATTGAAAGTAGCATACAGAAAAATCAACCTGAGGATGATGCTAAGAGAATTGAAGCACTGCTAAACCTTCCTAGAAACCCTTCAATAATAGATGAACAAGACAAGGACTGAAAGGACTCTGAACTTAAAACTCAGTGGAGAATTGACGGGAGCTATGCTGCCATGTCTGTTGAATGCCAACAGACAGGCCACTCTTTGGTCAGCCTGACAAATGTAAGTACTGGTACCTGTGGTGGCAGTGGCTTGTTCTTGTGTTTTTCTTTTTTAACTAAGAATGGGGCTGTTGTACTCTCACTATACTTATCCTTAAATTTAAATACATATTTATGTCTGTTGATCTATCAGTATATACATATATGAATATATCCACCCACCTAGATTGTATAGCAGTAAATAAAACATTTCCCAAGAGATTAAAGTTGAATTTTACAGTTCGTATATTTATTCATGTAGTCTTTTAAAAAGGTATTCTAGAAGGAGGAGAGGAAAAAAACAGGTAAGGCAAATGGTCTGTGAAACCCTTGGGTCCTGGAGCAGTGTGAGGCTAAATGTGTAGTAGTGTTTGGTTTAATCTTAATAAAAATCAGAGATGATTTCTTTGCAACTTGAAATAAAATACAATTTCAACAAAAAGTAGATCAGCATTATTAAAAAAACAGTTCAACATTGTTTCTTCCCTTAGTATTGCTGACAAAGTATCTGCTGTAGAATACAGGAATTACTTAGATTAGAGACATACCTAACAACTGTTAGTAAATGAAAAGGAAAAGAATTACTGAATTAAGTATATTGACAGGAAGCAACTGTTAGTATCTTTTGTTGGTGTTAGACCTCTCTGCCATACACTGAGAATATAGTTGTTACATAGGAGCAAGGTTTGTGAAACAGCATAGTGAGGTAGCTAAAGTCATGGGCTGGCTCTAAAGGCTTTGAATCCCGGCCATGTGGCTTAGCTGCCATGAGAAGTGCATTTAAGAAACTTTGTCATCTTTTGCTATCCAACTCCAGACTTGTAGATGATAATGTGACTGTCCCAGCTTAAGTTGCATCCACTCCTGGTCTAGTGTATTGTAGAAGGCAGTTTTAGAGAAAGGAGCCATGAGTAACAGAAACAGCAATTGGGTATGTGTTAAAACACGCGCTTTGAATGAAGAGATCCCCCATACAGGCTTTTTGTGAGCAACATGGCTGTTTATTTCCCTGGATGCAGGTGGGCTGAGGCTGAAAAGGACGTCAGTGAAGGGCGGTGAGATAGGAGTTGGTTTTATAGGTTGGGGCAAATCTTTTGGGGAGGGGGCAGGGGTATTACACAGGTGAGGGGTTGGGGGTGGGGGACGATCAGCTGAGGCAGACAGGACTTCGGACTTTCTGGGTCCAGGCTTCCACATGGAGGCCTGACAGTATGTCTTTCCACTTCTCCGCTGATGTCAGAAAGACCCAGAAATACCGAGGAAAAGCCATCTTAGGGATCTAAGGAGGCTCTGTGAAAAGTTACCACCTTCAACATTAGAAAATAGCTTACTGCTTAGTGCATACACAGTAAATAAAGAACTCATTTTAAATGATAACTTTCTCATAAATATTTTACAAATGAGGTCAAACTAGCATAAAGCCATTTAAAGAGATTATCAGTCCAATATGAACCAATTGACTGTAAGTCTTTGGACCATCCCTTTCCTCCTTGACTACTGCTTTGAGGTACATAAATCATTCATGTTAAATATCAGAGAAGATTAGCTTTGGATAGTTGTGCTTTCTTTGTACCTCATGGGGGAGTGAGAGAGCAACAATAGAGAACACAATGAAAAATGGAATACTGGCTAAACACCAGTAATATTTCCATTATCCTAAAGATGTTCATGCCATACTACCTCTACATGATACTGGACTTTTGTAAACCACACCATGAAGTCAGATCAAGTCTCTGAAGTCGACCTGATACTGGACAAATTCTACTTCCAGCAGCATTTTGCCTGACATGTATATGTATACACCAGTTAACAGGCCAGAATCAAACTGATGAAAGGAAAGAGCACCAGAGTTAGGAAATCTGGGTTCTGGCTCTGGCCTTTATAATTGTGGTCGTCCTGGGCCTCAGTGCCTTTGTCATTAATGACACTGGTATTCTCTAAAGTCCCTTCCAGAACTCAAGAATTCCACATTTCAAAACCCCTTAATCAAGGTCACCAGAGCTACTTCTTTGCCCACCGTATTCCTCTAGACACTTCCTGCAAAGCAACTGAAGTGAAGAAGCACCTAAGAATAGATACATAAAGGTCAAGGTGGGGTAATCCTGTCCCTCTGAAGAAGTTCCCAGAAGAGGTCAATTGCAAGTGAAGGTGGGACCTGAGAAAACAAATAAATGATTACATCAAACCCTATATTGGCAAAGGAGGAAAACATCTTAAATTTATATACATATATATTTAATATATATTGGTGCTTGCTAAACATTTGCCTAATCAATATTTCATGTGATAAAAATTGCCAGAGTAGTTTTAAGTTGTCTCATAATTTAGCTCTCTCCTCATATTCTTCAGCTATCAAGATTACTGTGTCCAAGTTGGGAATATCTTTGATCTTGAGATTAAAAATATATACATAATATATATTTATATATTTAATATATGTATATAATATTTTATGTATACTATATAACATTTTTATATTTAATATGTTTATATAAATATAAATATATATAAATAGTTATATATCTTACATATAAATATATTATATATTTAATCTCAAGATCAAAGATATTCCCAACTTGGACACAGTAATCTTGATAGCTGAAGAATATGAAGAGAGGGCTAAATTATGAGAGAATTTAGAACTGCTCTGGCAATTTTTATCACATGAAAGATTGATTAGGCAAATGTTTAGTAAGCACCATCAAGACACTCTTCTATGTGTGGGGCAAACAAAGATGTATCAGGCATGGTTGCTTTTCTCAATAAGCCCACATACAGTCCGGTAGAGGACAGAAGGAAGATGTGGTACATGAAAATCAACCCATGGTGGTGGTATGAGATGTGCTATAGAGGTGAAACTGCTTGAGCTGGACAAGATGGTCACAGAAGGCCTTGTGTAGAAGACTGGGTACATGGCTTTATTTTGAAGTATCACTAGACTGAGCAGAAGACTTTTTAGATAGAAAGTCAGGAAAATTGTAGATAATGACAACTGAGCCAGAGCAACATCTTGGAGAGGACCTTCTGAGGAGTGAGCAGGCATTCAGTGGAAATGAGAAAACAGGATAGGAAGTTGGGAGACTGCCTTGGGGGAATATATGTATAGGCTGCCAGGTTGTAGTGAACAGAGCCTGTGAACTTGATGTCCAGTTTGAACCTTGGTTTTGTTCCAGATCTGTATGGCCTTACCTTAAGCAAATCACTCAACCTCTGGGAGCCTCTGGTTTCTCTCCCATAAAATGGAAATTGATCTTGCTCATAGCGATTTTTATAAGACAAAATGAAATAGTGCTTTTGCAAAACAACCTGTTGTATAAGTCCCAGGTGTTATTGTTTCTTTTTCTTTCTATTTCCCCCTCCTGCCCAGGACAATTCTTGCTTTCCTTTATTTTTAGAGAGAATTTTGTAGACTAATTTCTTACGCTGGTGTTACTCCAACCTTCACAAGTCAAAGTTGAACTGTTGAGGGAGGCTTATAACTACCCTGAACCTGATAGTCAGTGTCTTGGATTCTAATGTCCCATATAAGTTTCTCTTGCATGAAAATTCCTGGGGATTTGTGACTCACTAAAGCTAATGCTGTGTTAGGCTCTCTTAACAGGACGAACATTCCAAACCCCAGATAGTAATTATCCCATTGTATGTAGAGTCAGTAATACCAAATCTAAAGTCTTGGGTTCTGTTTACCCCATTCATGTAAGACACTGGAAACTATACCATGTGAGGAACAATTGACAGAACTCAGGGAATTTAGACTGAAGAGATCAGCTGGAATGTGGAAAGTTAAAAAGTTTTGAAGCTTTTCCTGTAGGCACTGGGTTCTCTTCTGAGTTTCTGAGTTGGAAAATGACATGACAGAGTAGTTCTTTATGAAATTTGGCTCCATGATTGGTCAGTAGGATGAGTCTGTTAGTTACCATGTTAATACAAAGTGGCCCTAACCCATATGCATCAATACTGAGAAATATAGGGGAAAAGGAATGATCAGATTAAGAAATTAGCCCAGACAAGATGAACTCAAATTAGTGTTTTATAGATAATGAAAAGCATTGAATTGGCTAACAAGAGGGGGGAATATTTCAAGATGGCAGAATGGAAACCTGGCAAAAGAAGAGGTTGCATTAAGCAAATTGCATATGGTAAAAAAGGAGAGGGATGCTAGGTATCTTGTATCTGTTTAGTGTAACCTGAAAGGTTTTTGAGAAAGTGAGGTAGTAGGTAAAACAGCTTAAATTTAGTACTAAGAGGAAGAGAAGAGTGCCTCATGATCTCCACAATCCATGTATCCCAGAAGAGATGACGGAGGCTACCTTCAGATGTTTTTTTCAACCTCTTGCTTCTGCGGATCCTGTTACGTAGGGCGTACACTTTCCCCTCTCAATCTCTCATTCCTCCTTCTCTCTCTGCATCTTGGGGCAAAGCCTTGGAGACAAGAACAAACAATAAAAATGATAAGTGATTTTCCCTTGAATTGTGCACATATATTAATATTCAGCAGTGCTTCACACTGGCTTAGAACTGGAGCAGTGGTTCTTACACCAGGGGTGATACAATGTTACCTCTTCACCTCTCTACCAAGGGAACATTTGGCAATGCTTGGGGATATTTTTGGTTGTCACAGCTGGGGCAAGGAGTGCTACTGGCATGTAATGAGTAGAGGCTAAGGAAGCTGCTAAATATCCTACAATGCACAGAACAGCACTCCAAAACAAAGAATTATCTTGCCCAAAATGCCAGTAATGTTAAGGATGAAAAACTCTGAATTAAAGGGGTAAGACTGGATAATTGGTATTAGAAACATCCTTGAGCCTACCTTTTTATCCTACCCTTGGGAAAAGTTGTTAACAGCACAGACCCTCTAAGGAATTCACTGAGCTTTGGCATTTGTGTGTGTGTGTGTGTGTGTGTGTGTGTGTGCGCGCGCGTGCATGTGTGTACACACTGTAAAACCTGGGAAAATCAGCATATGTTGATCTTCCAATTTTATTTGATCAGAGTACATGCTTTCTACTCAAAGAAGAGTAGATATTTCTTCATAGTGATGATGGCCATATCTTAGACCATAGAACTAGCAGCTCCTCTTCATTTAATCACAGAGATTGAGGGCAGCATATGCCTAACACCCAAAGTGTCAATTTATAGGGTAAAATATCTTAGAAATGTTTTCTTTCATCAACCACTCCTGATCTTTCATCCAAAAATGTATTCTGATGAACTGAAAATTTGTTTTTGTGAGATGGAGTCTCGCTCTGTCCCCCAGGCTGGAGTGCAGTGGTGCAATCTTGGCTCACTGCAACCTCTGCCTCCTGGTTTCAAGCAATTCTCCTGCCTCAGCCTCCTGAGTAGCTGGGACTACAGGCACATGCCACCATGCCCAGCTAATTTTTGTAGTTTTAGTAGAGATGGGTTTTCACCATGTTGGCCAGGTTGGTCTTGAACTCCTGACCTTAAGTAATCCACCTGCCTTGGCCTCCCAAAGTGCTGGGGTTACAGGCGTGAGCCCCCGTGCCCAACCTAAGAACTGAGAATTGGGAAGATCACTTGTAGCCATGTAGTTTCTCAACTGTATTAGTGCATCCTGCCCTCCAAGAAAATGATTCTTGGCCCCAAAATTTGTCAATTTGCCTTCTCTCTAACGCCAAATCAAAATTAGAATAACAGTAGGATGGTGGCCATGCAAGTTGGAATTCACTAAGGAGTTCGTAACAACTTACCAGCCAAATCAACTAGCCTTTAAAAAAAAAAACACACAAACAATGGAATATCATTTAGCCTCAGAACGTTTTCAAATAGCAAACCTCAGTCTCCAAAAATATATAAAGTTAGGGAAAAAATAAACAGACTAAACTAGAATGTGTCTTGAGGGCAGTGACTTCTTGTCTTTGTAATTCCGGTGCCTAGTAGAGTGCCACACACATAGGAGGTGTCCGGAAAATGTCCAGTGAATGAACAGAACTTGCTAAAACAAGTAAAGGAGATACTAATGTTTCCATAGACTTGCTATAAACATGAGAAAAGAATAGGCTAAAACCTCAGAGAGATGCTGAACCATACTAATAAGAGTTTGGTCTTCCAGAATTGAAATCAGGATGATAGTGTGATAGTACTTACAGTAGGTCAGGCAGCAAAGCACAAAAATTCCGTTTACTGATATTAGCGTAATGGCCCAGGATGGGAGCGAGGTATCAGGAAAATGCTCTTGCTTGGCTATGGAGGGAAAAGAATAATGTCAGCTGTAATGTGTTTCCTACTGCGTGATATTCATTCTGTGCCTTTTCTACTGATGCAACTGTGGAGTATTCTTTGCCTGGTAAGCTCTCCAGTATGCAGCTGCTAGCATTTTTCTTGCATAATTCTTCTATCAGGCACATACTTGTAGGCAACTAATATTCAGATGTCAGATATATTAAAACTGAAAAAGACACTTAGAATGTCTGCATTTACTGAATTAAGTAGACATAAGGAAGACTCTAAGAAAGTCTTTTAAAAACCATCTTGTCATATTCCACTTTTTTAGCTGATTATAACTATGTATTACTACTAATTGGTTGATGTTGTGTTCTAGGTATATTTTATTTTTCTGTCTCTAGCTCTGTCATGCCTTCTCCCTTTGTCTTAGCATATTCTCTCTCCACACATACACACACACCCTTACCTCACAGTAGCTGCCCTAAAGCTATAGGAGCCACTTTGCGTTCACTTTCAGATACAGGTTTTTCACCCTCTAGCCTAGAGCTACTGGAAATACAGAACAAGTCTGGCAAAAAACTAAGTGTGGATATGGCTTGGTATTAGGTGGGATGATCCTAGAAGAGAGCTCTGAAGGTTATCAGCTGTAGTTTCAGTCCCACAGAGAGCACAAGAAGTACCCGAGGAAGGATGAGGGTGGGGAGGAGAAAGGTGTTGGTGGATATGGTGCTGCTGGTTCATCCCTCCAGATTAGGAGCAGCAGCTACACTATTTATTCTTCAGCTGCTTTGAGGAATAGTTAGCAGCAACATCTGGAAAAGGGGCAGGGACACAAATTATAGCAGCTCATCTTCTAATTTCTCTGAAATGGCTTACAAATAAATGAATATTTACTAACTTACTGTTTTTACTTTTCTGATTACCAAACCTAGTGGTGAGTTTTATTTATTTTTTGGGTTTTTTCTTTTTTATATGGAGTCTCACTCTGTTGCCTAGGCCAGGCTGGAGTGCGGTGGTGCAATCTCAGCTCACTACAACATCTGCCTCCTGAGTTCAAGCAGTTCTCCTGCCTCAGCCTCCCAAGTAGCTGGGATTATAGGGGCATGTCACCACGCCCGGCTAATTTTTGTGTTTTTAGTAGAGATGGGATTTCCCCATGTTGGTCAGGCTGGTCTTGAACTCCTGACCCAGGTGATCCACCTACCTCGGCCTCCCAAAGTGCTGGGATTACAGGCATGAGCCACTATGCCTGGTCTAGTTTTATTCTTTTGCTTATTGGACTTCTCATCAGCATTTGGCTAGTTGGACTCTTCTCCTTGGACTTCTATGTTACCATATCCTTCTGTTTCTGTTTGTTGCATTCAGTTTTCTCTGAAGGCTTTTCTTCCAAGGCTTTTCTTCCTTTTTCTGTCCTCTAATTATTGTTGTTCCCATGGTTCTGTTTGTGGTCCCATTTGGCCCTCACTGGCCCCAGGCTTCCTGGGTGATATCCTCCACACCCGAGACTTGAAATGCCATTTGAGGCCAGGCACGGTGGCTCACACCTGTAATTCTGGCACTTTGGGAGGCCAAGGTGGGTGGATCACCTGAGGTCAGGAGTTCAAGACCAGCCTGGCCAACATGGTGAAACTCCGTCTCTACGAAAAATACAAAAAATTATCAGGGCGTGGTGTTGTGTGCCTATAGTCCCAGCTACTCGGGAGGCTGAAGCAGAAGAATTGCTTAAACCAGGGAGGTAGAGATTACAATGAGCTGAGATCACGCCACTGCACTCTAGCCTGGGTGACAGAGTGAGACTCTATCTCAAAAAAAGGAAAAGAAAAAAAAAAAAGAAATGTCATCTGATTTCTAAATTTGTATATTGGATGGATGCCAGCATCTCCACCTGATTAAAGCTGAATTTACTACACGTTTTCCAAATCATATCTACCATCTGTATCTCCCATTTCAGTTAGTAAAAATACCAGTTAGTTACCCAAGTAAGACTGTGGTATTTTCTTTGTGCTCATTTCCCAGTAGGCTCCCATGTATTTTCTGTTCTATATTCAGAATATCTCTGGAACTTACTGCTTTTTCCCAAATCTCTTGCAGCAACTGCGTTAGTTGAGATTTTTCTCATCTCCCACTTAGTAGCCTACAAACTGGTCTCTTTGCTTCAGGTTTCCTAGGCTCTACTAACTACTGCACGTTGCTATCACAGTAACCATTCTAAAACACATATTTTATCATAGTGTACCTACCACTTAAAGACTAGGGAGAATTGGTTTTTCTTTTTTCTTTTAAAACACCAGATTGCATAGAGACATCAAGTGATTACCAGAGCTGACCTCTACAGACTAGAATGACACAAAAAATAACAAAGAAGCCAATGCTGTTATCCCAGGAGTCTAGAAGTTTCACAGGCTTCAGCTGATTCCTGGCTTCCACTCCACACCCATCCACAAGTCTCATTCAATCTAGAGGGAGTATGTGTGTGAGGGAATGAGGGAGATCTCAGTAGTATCAAGCCAGCTCTGTCGTGATACCTGCTAGGAACCTGGTAACAGAGGCAGATCCAGAATCCGAGGTGCACAGCTGTGTGAAGGCATCTGCACATGTAGCTTATTAGATACCATGAGTACAACTCTCCTAGATTTATCCCCTTCCAGTTTATCAAGGGAAAACAATTTGGTAGGACTACACTAAAAAGAATCATATGTCCAATCTGCTTAATTAATAACACTTGGGCTTTTTTTTTTTTTTAGATCAGTTATTTACTGATGTGGTTTGGCTGTGTCCCCACCCAAATGTCATCTTGAATTATAACTCCCACAATTCCCACATGTCATGGGAGGAACCCAGTGGGAGGTGACTGAATTATGGGGGCGGGTCTTTCCTGTGCTGCGCTCATGATAGTCAATGAGTATCCTGAGATCTGATAGTTTTATAAACAGGAGTTTCCCTATACAAGCTCTCTTTTTGTCTGCTGCCATCCATATAAGACGTGACTTGCTCCTCCTTGCCTTCTGCCATGATTGTGAGGCCTCCTCAGTCGCGTGATACTATGAGTCTAAACCTCTTTTGTAAGTTGCCCAGTCTCAGGTATGTCTTTATCAGCAGCATGAAAACAGGCTGATACATTTACACATCAATGCTGTACTCATATTGACCTATAACATTTCTATGAACTTAATGTATATCTGTTTGTGCAGTCAGCCCTTGACATCCCATAAATGCATTAGTTGCTTTTGACTCTTATTCTAAATAATCCCCACACAGTCCAATTAATGACATTTGAGATATTTATACCCTAAAGCTCTCCAATCACAAAGACAAAAACACTTAAGTTGGCAACCTATAGCACATGGGCCAAACCTGTCCTGCCACCTGTTTTTAAAAATGAAATTTTGTGGCTGGGCATGGTGGCTCACATCTGTAATCCCAGCACTTTGGGAGGCCAAGGCAAGTGGATCACCTGAGTTCAGAAGTTCGAGACCAGCCTGGCCAATGTGGTGAAACCTCATCTCTACCGAAAAAATACAAAAATTAGCTGGGCGTGATCGCAGGCACCTGTCATCCCAGCTACTTGGGAGGCTGAGGCAGGAGAATCATTTGAACCCAGGAGGTGGAGGTTGGAGTGAACCGAGACTGCGCCATTGCACTCCAGCCTGGGCAACAAGAGTGAAAGTCTGTCTCAAAAACAAAGAAATAAATTTTGTTGGAACACAGCCATGTCATTCATTTATGTCTTATCTGTGGCTGTTTTTGTGCTACAACCAGCAGAGATGAATTGTTGCAGCAGAGACTGTATGACTACAAAGCTTAAAATATTTACTGTCTGGCTCTATTCAGAAAAATTTTGCCAATCCCTGTCCACATATATCCATATTCCAATATAAATAATGTCAGCCAGGTGCAGTCACTCACACCTGTAATCCAGCACTTTGGGAGGCTGAGGCGGGTGGATAACAAGGTCAGGAGTTCAAGGCCAGCCTGACCAACATAGTGAAACCCCGTTTCTATTAAAAACACAAAAAAATTAGCCAGGCATGGTGGCACCCACCTATAATGCCAGCTACTCAGGAGGCTGAGTCAGGAGACTTGTTTGAACCCAGGAGGCAGAGGTTGCAGCGAGCTGAGATTGCACCACTGCACTCCAGCCTGGGCAACAGAGTGAGACTCCATCTCAAAAAAAGAAAAAAGAAAAGTCCAAATCAAAATATAATTCAAGCTAGTATTACTGATTTAATAATCAGTACTCTGTACTGCTTTCTACCTTCAATCAGAATAATGTAAAATTGGTTAAATAATACCATAACAAGAAAGTAAAAATAGAGACTTAAACTATCTTTGTGATTCAAGCCTCATTGTTATAAAATTTTTACCATACATAAAAGATGACTGAGACTGGTAAATTTGGAGTATCAATAAAGTCATGTCAGAGTTTGGTTTATATTTGAACTAATTTTTCAAGGAAATGTTATCTCATTGAGGAAAATAAAGAATCTGCTGTCAGACCAAAAGCTCTAGAGTAAATCATATACTAGCATGAATTGCTAGACCATCTAAAATAAATTCTCAAATTCTCAACTACAAGTTAAGTCATGAAGAAGACATGCTATTATATATTGTGCTATATACTTATATGCAACTGTATATCAAACTCAGTGTATTGTTTCTTACTATACAGTCACAAAACCTGTCCTTGAAAATGGGGCTAGGGGTAGGGAGAGAGACCTGTGGTCCTCTGTATGATCAGCCATACGATTTAAACAAGTATTAATATTTCAAACATCTGAGTTCACCTGTAAGCCATCTTAAGCCATCATAGACTTATGATGCATATATTCATATAAACCCAACTTTTTCATTGTATATTTTCAAATGGCTTCACCTCTTGAGGAAAGGGAATTCTCTAAGTTTACTACCAGTAGGCTAAAATATTTGCCCCAAAATGACCTCGTTTCAGGCATTGCCTTCAAGAGAAGACAGACTTGGTTCAGAAACCAGTAGTACTTAAAAAGCACATTAACCCACACAAAAAATAATTGTTTGGCACCATGGAACCATGTGGGTAGCATGCCCTAAAAGAAAGTACCAAATCCCTAAGGGCAATTTCAAAGGGCACATTTTAATGCTTTCAATCGCAATATTGTTATAATAAATTTTTAAGATGAATGCTTGATGGATAGTGGTTATTAGGATATATAAATTTTAGAATATTTATTAAAAGAAAATAAAATTAGTAACATCATCATACCTTGCACAGTGACTTTATTTTTTAAGTTAATTTTAAATTTATTTTAAATTGTTTTATTTATTCCTTTTAGAGACAGTGTCTCACTCTGTTGCCCAGGCTGGAGTGTGGGGTATGATCATGGCTCACTGCAGCTTTAAACACCTGGGCTCAAGTGAGCCACCCACCTCAGCCTCCTGAGTACCTGGGACTACACGTGTGTGCCACCAAGCCTGGCTAATTTTTTAATTTTTTTGTAGAGACAGGGTCTCATCATGCTTCCCAGGCTGGTCTTGAACTCCTGGGCTCAAGTGATCCTCCCACTTCAGCCTCCCAAAGTGCTGGGATTACAGGCATGAGCCACTGTGGCCAGCCTCACAGTGACTTTAATAAGTCATAATAACACATGTTATTTGTGTATCTAAAAATACTATAAAATAGTATCAAAGTAAATATGACAATTCTAAAATGTGTCTGGCTGAGTTACAGTAATATGCCACATAAAAATGGCATATTACTAAAAACACAAAAAAATTATCCAGGTGTGGTGGCACACGCCTGTAATGCCAGCTACTCAGGAGGCTGAGTCAGGAGAATTGTTTGAACCCAGGAGGCAGAGGTTTCAGTGAGCTGAGATTGCACCACTGCACTCCAGCCTGGGTGACAGAGTGCATGTATGATGGTATCCCATAAAATTATAATATCGTATTTTTACTGTACCTTTTCTATGTTTACATATGGTTAGATGCACAAATACTTACTGTGTTACAACTGCCTGTGTATTCAGTGCAGTAACATGCTGTACAGGCGTGTAGCCTCAGAGCACTAGGCTGTACCATGTAGCCTAGGTGTGCAGTTGGCTATACCATCTAGGTTTAAGTACGTACACTCCAATGTTCCGACAGTGACAGAATTGCCTAATGATGCATTTCTGAAAATGTATCCCCATCATTAACTGACACATGACTATATTGTCTTTTTAGATTCTCTATAGTAGAAACTCCCTGGAACAATGTCACTTACGTGTTCTCCAGTTGAAGGTCTGATTCACTTTTAAATGTCCATACTTAATGAGACACATGAAGCTGTGGTTGGTTGTCATATTGAAATCCAGTTTGCTGCTAATAGTATAGAGCTCAGTTTCAGGATCTTGGGAAACTGATGTGTTGATGACATTTAATTCTTCTCCATTTTCCAACCAGGAGAGGTGAGGCTCTGGAAAACCTCCAGAGGTTGAGCAAATTAGCCTTCTAATGTCAGAAGAAGTTGGGATTTCAAAGTCAGTTATACTAGGTGCAGGGAAGTCAGCTAAAGAAAGAACAAGAATATATAATTACATATAGTTACAAAACTATGTGTGTAGAGGTTTATTTTTAAATAATTTTCTAGCTTTAATAGGAATGATAAAGGCCGGGCGCAGTGGCTCACACCTGTAATCCTAACACTTTGGGAAGCCAAAGCAGGTGGATCACCTGAGGTCAGGAGTTCAAGACCAGCCAAGTCAACATGGCAAGTCTCTACTAAAAATACAAAAATTAACCAGGTGTAGTGGCAGGCGCCTGTAATCCCAGCTAGTCAGGAGGCTGAGGCAGGAGAATCGCTTGAACTCGGGGATTGGAGGTTGCAGTAAGCATTGGAGGTTGCAGTAAGCATTGGAGGTTGCAGTAAGCTGAGATCGCACCACTTCACTCCAGCCTGGGCAAAAGAGCAAGACTCCATCTCAAAAAAACAAAACAAATAAGAATGATAAAATGAGATATAATTTGCAACTTCCCATTAATCATTAATAGTTATATATAATCCAAACACTAACTTTGATTTAAATTAGTTATATCAATTCTTTACCACTTTTGATGGAGATAGGAGGGCACTTATTAGAGAAAGGAGAAGTAGTTTTGTGTGAATAAACGTTGCCAGAGTACTTGCAGTTGTTAAGAGATGAAGAGGAAAGTAATAGACATTTACTGAGCTCTTATTTGTTAGTTCTGGACCTTATCTCATTTTTACTTCATAGAAATCTAGAGAGGTAAGTTGTAGATCAAAAAAAGGCCAAAGATCAATAATTTCACATGATTTAACCTAGTATTATTTCCATTTTATAAGTATTCAAACAGGTTTAGAGAAATTATAACCAACTAGTAATGGCAGAATTCAAATCTGTCTGACACCAGAGCCTGTCTTTTCTTGTCCTTGCCTTTCTTTCTTTCCTTTCCTTTTCTTCTCTTTTCTTCCTGATTACTTGAGGTACACAAGTGGCTTTCTTCTATGTTAGCTATTTATTTATTAAACTATAGTGAACATCTGTAAACCCATCCTCCAACTTGACACACAAAACACTGGCAGTAACTTAGGTGAATCTGCTGGTATGGTGTCACCTATCCTGTCCCTCTCCTTCCCTTACCTAAGATTATCACTGACCTAAATTTGTGGTTAGCATTTCTGTGCTTTTTAAAAGGTTGTCTTTTACATAAGGGGCCTGCAGCTTTGCTCTTGAGAATGGTTTCTCTTGTCTTCCTTTCTGGCCTTATCCTTCGAACATTGTCCTCTCCTCTCTGACTACCTAAACTCAATACAAAAATAGAGAAGGCTTTGCCTAACACAGAACTTTCATTTGGAAAGGGTCTAGATGGGGAGAGAGAGAACATAAATCTGGTCAGGGAGAGGAGATCTTGAAGAAAGGAAAATGCTGCCTAATTGGCAAGCCTGGGACCTGCCTTTTGAAGAGACATTGTGTGCATCTGAGTGGGGGGCAGGCATTAAACCATAGTCATGAGCTTTTGCTTCTGCTGATTCTCACCAACACCACCACCCCCCAAAAAAAACACCCAGGACCAGTATTTTTAACTTTGTATATTTATTTCTGGATGGGTTTTCCCCTCTCTTTATTCTGTTCTGAGACCATGGACAAAGCTCTTTATTTTAGGTGAGAAGAAAAACTGTGAACCACATTAGTGATATTTTCATTTGAAAATGTAATTGAAATTTATTTGAATAAATTAAATTTATTTGAATTCATTTCAATTTTTTATTATTATGATAGCAGATGTGCTATTTATTTATTTAATATGTATAAGGAAGCCTAAAAAATAGAAAGCTGTATAGATTAAGTTTAGTTGTTAATTGGTTTGAGAGCCTTCCATGTGTAATTTATGACTTCTCTGTGTTTGTATATTTGTCTGAATTAATTTCCTGGGATGAAGCTATGCTAGTTTTCAAACAGGAGATGCCTTTCAGAAATTTGTATATTTTGCAGTTGCCAGACCAATATAATACCTGGTTGAAATTAAAAAAAAAAAAAAAAAAAGTAGTCTTTTACTCAGAAAAGCCTATGTCCCAACTACAACCTTCAGCCTATAACCTCATCCACTACACTTTATTGATTTCCTTACTATTCGGATATGCCTTCAAGGGACAGGAAGGTCTTCCTAACATTCCTCCAAGACACTTGAGGCACTTTTTCGTTTATATATTTGTTCCCCATAAGACAGTAAAGTACAAAGTACAGGAAAATAAATAGAGAACATAGGAGAAAGATCCCCTAACGGCTTCCTGATATATTCTTACATATAAAGAGTTTAACTTCTTAGCATGAATGTGGGGATTCAGTCTTCCCATAGAGTTACCTTTCTTTGCAGAATTCTGAGTCCCGCAGAGATGTCATGTAGTATGTGGTCATCAAGAGCAGGTTTTAAAACCAGTTCTGCCTTGTGACGCTGGATCAATAACTTACCCACTTTTAGTCTTAGTTTGCTCATCTATAAGATAGGGATACTAATACCCGGGGTTGTAAGAACTAAATGGCATCATTCATAGAAATCACTTTTTCTTTTTTTCATTTTTGTACTTTTAGTAGAGATAGAGTTTCGCTATGTTGGCCAGGCTGGTCTTGAACTCATGGCCTCAAGTGATCCGCCTGCCTGGGCCTCCCAAAGTGCTGGGATTATAGGCATGAGCCACCGCACCTGGTCTGGGTTTTTCTATTTTTTTTTTTTTTTTAAAGACAAGGTCTTGCTCTGTCACCCAGGTTGGAGTGCAATGACATGATCCCAGCTCACTGCAATCTCAACCTTCCAGGCTCAAGCCATCCTCCCACCTCAGCCTCCCAAGTAGCTGAGACTACAGGCATGTACCACCACACCTGGCACCTGGCTAATTTTTTAATTTTTTGTAGAGACAGGGTCTCACTATGTTGCCCAAACTGATCTTGAACTCCTGGCTCAAATGATCCTCCCACTTTGGCCTCCCAAATTTTGGGGATTACAGGCCTAAGCCACCATGCCCAGCCCTGTTACATTTTCAGCATGCTTTTACAGGCATATATTGCTGGGTCAAGTGCAGTTAGTAGAAAGGCTACATCAAATCAAAGATGCCCCTTGGTGATTGGGAGGCTCTTTAGGTCATTACAGTGCCCCAGGATGGTTGTTATGAACTTGGATTGTCAAAGAACAAGAAATGCAAGTTAACAGATATTATCAGGACATCTTGAGAAACCAGTTACGATTTATCGTACAACTAGAGTCTTAATCCCAAGAAATGAAGTGAGATTACATCTTTCTTTGGTACAGTTTTCACCTAAATCAATAGCCATGTGTCTTTGAGGACATTAAGAATCTGCTGGCCTAGAGTAAAGTCTGAAAATCCCACCAACCTTTGACCGATAGCATCACTTCAGCTAGGTGTTCCCGCTTGAAAGCATCTTTTTCATACTTCAGAACAACACACTCGTATGTGCCCTCATCAGATGGGCGCAGAGCCAGGATCACAATGGATAGGTTATTAGTGATATCAAAGATGGTCCGGTTCTTGTACTTGGGCCATATATTCATGTCCCCAGACATCATAGTCAGCACCATTTTCTTCTCCTTTTGCCAGTAGATGCGAGTCTGTGCTAGCTCTTCAACAGAAACATTGTGACCACAGGACAGTGTTGCCACTTCTTTCACTCCCTTGGTCACCTGGATAATACCTATGGAGAGGCAAACAGAACAAGATTGTATGTTTATTAAACATAGATTCCCGCATGGTCAGGAATCCAAAGTTCGCAGTAACAGAACTTAGGATGTTGTGTCTAGTGACTAAGCATCAATCCAGTTTCATTTTTTTGGGTCCTCAATGCTTTTTTTCTCTTCTTTTTTTTTAAATTGTGGTAAAAAACACATAACAGGTCGGCACGGTGGCTCATGCCTATAATCCCAGCACTTTAGGACCAAGGCGGGTGGTGCACTTGAGGTCAGGAGTTTGAGACCAGCCTGGCCAACATAGTGAAACCCTAGCTCTACTAAAAATGCAAAAATTTAGCTGAGCATGCTGGCCAGCACCTGTAATCCCAGCTACTAGGGAGGCTGAGGCAGGAAATCGCTTGAACCTGGGACGTGGAGTTTGCAGTGAGCCAAAATCACACCATTGCACTCCAGCCTGGGCAACAGGAGTGAAATTCTGTCTGAAAACAAACATAGCATAAAATTTATCATCTTACTAATTTTTAAGTGTACAGTTCAGTGGTGTTAAGTATATTCACATTGTTGTGAAACAGATCTCTATAAATTTACATTTTGCAAATCTGAAACTCTATGCCCATTAAACAACTCCCCTTTCCCCCTCTCCCCTCAGCCTCTGGCAATTGCCATTCTGTTTGTATAAATATGGCTACTTTAGATACCTCATAGAAATTGAATTATATAGTAACAGTCTGTTTATGACTGGCTTATTTCACTTAGCATGCTGCACTCAAGGTTCATTCATGTTGTAGCAAATAACAGGATTTCCTTCCTTTGTAAGGAATGGTAATGATATGATCATAATGATAATGAATAATATTACACACACACACACACATTTCGTTTGCTCATTCATTTGTCGATGGACATTTGGCTTGCTTCCCACCTCCTGGCTACTGTGAATAATGTTGCTATGAACATGGGTGTGCATATGTCTCTTCAAGACCCTGCTTTCAATTCTTATGCATATATGGAATTTTGGGGTCATATGGTAGTTCTATTTTTAATTTTTTGAGGAAGCTAAATAGTGTTTTCTATAGCAGTTGTACCTCCAATGCATAAAAAGCAAATTTGGTTTCAAAAACAGAGAAGACAAATCACTAAAAGCGAACCCATGGACCAATCATTATAACATAACCTATCTCCTTCCTTTTTCTAGAGGATTTTCCAATGGCATGAAGAATTTCGGAGCATATGAGCCTTCTTCCAGAGAGGCAATTTCTAGTCCTATTATTTCTTCTTTTTTTTTTTTTTTTTTTTTTGAGACAGTCTTACTCTCTCTCCCAGGCTGGAGTGCAATCATACAATCTTGGCTCACTGCAACCTCCACCTCCTGGGTTCAAACAATTTTCCTGCCTCAGCCTCCTGAGTAGCTGGAATTACAGGTGCCTGCCACTGCATGCAGCTAATTTTTGTATTTTTTTTTTTTCAGTTGAGACAGGGTTTTGCCATGTTGGCCAGGCTGGTCTTGAACTCCTGACCTCAGGTGATCCCAAAGTGCTGAGATTACAGGCATAAGCCACCACACCCAGCCCTATTACTTCTTATTTGCTCTACCTAATGCAGTACCATGCCCAAGAGAAGTCAGTCCTGACCAAGGTACTGGGCATAGTGGTGGTGGAGGAGGGCAAGGTGCTGCTGCCCACCTCTGTATAGATGGCCTATATTGAATTACTCTTCATACTATCTCCTTTTCTTGCTTCTTCTGTGGTGGCTCTATGGAGGGGACAGGGGCTATTTCATTTAATCTAACAACCCCATGAGATATGTATTATTTCCCCCATTTTGCAGCTAAGGCAGCTGAGAGATTGAAAGGTTCAGGAAGCCTAGGAGGGCAGGTCGGCATAAGATTCCAAGGGCCTATGATTCTGCAGTCATGAGGAAGAATGAGGGAGGGAGTGGGGTCAATTAAGAAGAAAAAAGAGGGCCATACTTTAAATAGGTAGGGAAATATAATCAATCTTCATTATTCATGAATGCCCACTTACAGAAGGCCTCCTTCCTGGCTGTGTTCCCTAGTCACTTGCTTAGGTAATTTTCAGCCACTACTGCCTTGAGAAATATGGAAGAATTTCAATATAAAGACCTAGTCTCTGATGCTCACTGCCTTTTCCCTTGTGTTTTTCCCACAGCCCTTCTCCCCACAATCATGTGGTACAACAACACACACACACACACAGATATGCACGTGTACACACGTTCATTTAAACTACAGAACTGCATTTAACCATGGGAGAATTGAAGGATAAATTTTATCCAGATTGAGTGAGCTAAAGACTCAGACCTTCATCTGTATTAAGGTGACAGATGAAGGTTTTATTCCTGTGCTAATTCCTGGACTTCACAGGCTTAGCACAGGAATAAAACCTTCATCTGTCACCTTAATACACATCCTGATTCCTCCTCTTTTCACTTGAGTGACTTACAAATTGAAACTCTCGGGACTCCCTAAGACCTTAAAGGCAGTCATGACTGAGTACTCCCTGCTAACATCCCTGCCTAGAGGCTGCTGGTTGTTGGTGTAGAAAGAACACGGCCTTTTTGTATTCAATAAAATCCAAGGTAGTTGTGTGACCTTAAGCAACTTACTTAACTTCTCTGAACCCCAATCTTCACATTGCTTATTATGAGGATTAAATGAGATAATTTATGGCAAGTACATACTCTGATTCAGTGCCTAGACACACACCAAATATGAATCCCGTTCTTTCTCCAAGGGGGTGGGGAATTTACTAACTTCTAAGGCTTTTAATTTCATCTTGGGACAATTTGATTGAGGAACTTTTTCTTTACTTTATGTTGAAGTCTGTTTTCCTCTAGCTTCTACATGCATTACAAAACACATCTCATTCTTCTTACATAACAGGACTTGCAGATATCTGAGGATAGTTATGGCCTCTCTCAGATAGTTCTGTGGGTTCCCATCTGCCCCTGTTCCTTACTGATGTACTGAAAGTGAGTACCCTCACTTTCCTCACTACACAGTTTGGTTTGTGTATATATTTTTTTCAGACAGCAAAGTTCACTAAATCTAACATTCCAGACATCCACTGTGTGATTGGCTCAAAGTAGAACTGGGTTGTCACCTGCTTTACTTAAATCTATGTTTGCAGCCTAAAGTTGAATTCAGTATGTTAGCAGCCACATTACACCTTTGATATACCTACTGATATACCGACAAGCAAACTGCCTTATGTTTCCACCCACATAGACCACTGAGTGCTGCTTCCACATCCAGTCCAGTCCAACACCCCACCAAATGGGTAAAGCTCTTCCAGTGACGTTACCTATCAAGAGTTATCCAGAATCTTCCCTGCATCTCCATATGATGACACATGTTTTGTTTGTTTTTTTTTTGAGACAGCGTCTCACTCTTTTGCCCAGGCTGGAGTGAAGTGGTGCAATCTTGGCTCACTGTAACCTCCACTGTGCCCACCTCCCAGGTTCAAGCGATTCTTCTGCCTCAGCTTCTCCAGTAGCTGGAATTACAGGCGTCCACTACCATGCCCGGCTAATTTTTGTATTTTTAGTAGAGACGGGATTTCACCATGTTCACCAGACTGGTCTCAAACTCCTGACCTCAGATGATCCACCCACCTCAGCCTCCCAAAGTGCTGAGATTACAAGTGTGAGCCGCCACGCCTGGCATGACAACACAGCTTGAGCATTCAGAAATATGGAAAGGCATTTGCTTATCTTATGTATATAGCCAGATGCCTATGGGCCAGGAGTTGGGGACACTGGATCCCCAGTGAGGGAGAAAGTCCACTGGTCCCCTGAGAAGACCTGGATATAAATACCAACCAAAGGTTAAACAATGTACTCAGCCCCAGGGGATGTGAAAGTCATAGTAAGGAGTGTGAGATCTGGAAGGGACTTCCATGATCATTCATTCTGGTGGCCTTATCTTACAGATGAGGAAACTGAGCTGAGGAAAGGAAACTGCCCAGTTTTACACATGTTTTTCTTTCTGGCCCAGGCTTTTAGGGCCATTCTTCTTGTTATGAATCTCTTCAGTTTTAGGCCCCAGTTCCAGTAAGCCAACACTGTCCCCCATCCCAACCCAGCCCTGCCACTGAGCCCTTTTGCTTTAAGAAACAGAGTCCCTTTCTTTCCAGGCCTGATTGATTCCCGTGGCTTCCAGCTGAAATGACTCCCATGCTTATACCTTTGGACTATTTCTACCATCTTCAGGTACCCTAAATGGATCCTACATCCTGCCTTTATCTCTTTGGCTATTTGCAGTCCATGCCATACAGTTACCCTCCAGCCTGGATTTGCTAAAAGTGTTTTTATTTTAAATATTTTGTTCATTTCTCCATCCGTATAACTGAGAAATGTCAGCACGTTAATATCTGAACTAATCTCTGTGTCATCAATAGCACCAACATTCCTTAGCAGACTATATTTTCTGATTTTTGGTTGAGATGGCATAGTCACTCTTCCGATGCTGTTGTAGGACCTAAAAGCAGCATCCCGCTAAGGCCGCAGTGCCCCCTGCCCAGTGCTGTCGTGCTGTGCCTTCTGGGCCCTGTATCCCCCAGAGCCACACAGATCCCCTTAGAGAGACCCATGTCTAGGGACAGCATTTCCAACCCCTCCCTCTTCTTAGATAGCAAGATCATGGGGCACTAGTACTTTTCCATCTCACCAACCATTCTCAGGCCTCTGTCAGACTGGATGCGGCCCCACCACAGCACCACAGAAGAGAGTTTTGTGATGGTGGGTATTTGCATAGCAAAGTGAGATAATGCAGAATGGTCCAGGCACCCCTTTGGCAATTGTGTGGAATGATGCTAGTCCCTGCTTTAGGGAATATAGCTGAAAGAGTGGAAGAAACAAAAAGATATACTTGAAGGGAGCATATTTCGAAGTGAAGCTGTATTAGCGAAAGATCAAGTGACAACCCAGACACTCTTAGTGTTGCAAGGAAAGCAAAATGAGACGTAGAAGGAATGTGGGCTGTCTATTTCCGTTGACTTGGATTCTAGTTCCAGCTCAGCCACTTGCTGTTTCATCTGTTTCCTCTTCTCTAAATAGGTATGATATCCACCCCTTGGAATCATTGGAAAATTCAATTCAATTAAATGATATAAATAAAAAGTCACAAGGACACAGCAGGTCTTTGGTAACAGTTTCCGTTTTTCTCTCTCCTCCTACTGCCAGCTCCTACCTTCTGTTTCCTTTCATTTCACTCGGGTTATGTCAGATATATAGGACTCTGGTCTTGCTATGGGCTCAACAAACAGCGACTCACTTATCTGGGGCCCCAGATAGGATCTTTCCCCACCAAACCATTTGTTCCCACCCAAAAAGAATCCAGTATTTCTCACTGATTTAGATATGTGGTGATGTTAGCAAAAACGAAAGCATAACTGAAAGAGAAATTATCTAATTTTGACGATGGCTCCTAAGGAATTTTGTCCAGCCTTCTGAGGACAAGTGTGGGTGTCTCTTGAAACGTCATAGCACATCATCAATGGGCTGCTCCACGTTCCTGTCTGAAATCTGCTTCTTACCAGACACTGGTGCTGAGGAAGAACCAGACTAAAAAGAGGAACCCAAAATCTTCCCAACAATTTGGGAATTCACACAGGACCCAGCTTTCGGGGTTTCACCACAGAAAAGAGTTGAAATGTCTCTTAACAATTTTGTATCCTTCTGTGACTCTGGCAGGGAGAGTCAGGACCCAGAAATGTCAGTATTACTGCCTCAAACCTGGTTGAACTTTTGAGCTTGCTTTGCCATTTTCGAATAGGCATTGTAACATCTACCCAACCCAGTGGGTGTGAGAATTCAAAATGAGATGCTGCTCTTAAAAGTCCTCCACAGTACCTGGGACGTTAGAGGGAGCCAGTGTCTTCCCCAGAGACCACATAACCCAGGTCCTACTTTGCTCCCATCTACTCTTATGGCCCCTTGTTGGAGAGGCCTTCCCTAATCTCCTTCAACAGCACCATCTTCCCCGGCCCCCTCCATCCTGCTACTCTTTAGTCTCTTTACCTGATTTATTTCTCTTCAGGCTTGTCTCCAGCTGATACATATTTTTTCAACTGTGATGTATATTTGCACGTATATATGATACATAATTACATATGGAGCCATGGAGTGGAGGCTTTGTCCATTTTGTCACTGTTATATCTGCAGTGTCTAGAACAGGGCCTGGCCCATAGTAGGTGCTTAGTAAATACTTGCTGAATACATGTCTAGCATGAGGAGATGAGGTCTGGCTCCAACCACTGTGTATTAGAATCATAACCTTGATTAAGCTGGGTAACCTCTCTGGGCTTCAGGTCCTATTTCTATAAAACAGGCATAATACTATTGCTATGATTTGAATGTGTCTCCTAAAGTTTGTGTGTTGGAAATTTAATCCTGGGTGCAACAGTGTGGAGAAGTGGAACTGTTAAAAGGTGATTAGGTCATGGAGTCTCTGCATCATGAATGGATTAATGCCATTTTCTTGGGAGTGGGTTCACTACAGCAGGAGTGGCTTCCTTATAAAGGATAGCTTTGGCCTCCATCCCACTCTGTGTCTCATGAGTGCTCTCCTGCCTTTCTACCCTCTGCCATGGGATGATGCAGCAAGAAGGTCCTCATCAGATGTCAGCCTCTTGACCTTGGACTTCCCAGCCTCCAGAACAGTAAGAAATAAATCTCTAAATTACCCAATCTCAGGTATTCTGTTATAGTAGCACAAAACAGACCAACACAACTATCTTCCCTGCTTCACATAATTATGTTAGATATCACAGGATACCAAATGTAAAGTGCTTTCTTAACTACAAAATGTGCTACAGATTTTTTTTTTTTTTTTTTTTTTTGAGACAGAGTTTCGCTCTTGTTACCCAGGCTGGAGTGCAATGGCGCGATCTCGGCTCACCACAACCTCCGCCTCCTGGGTTCAGGCAATTCTCCTCCCTCAGCCTCCTGAGTAGCTGGGATTACAGGCACGCGCCACCAGGCCCAGCTAATTTTTTGTATTTTTAGTAGAGACGGGGTTTCACCATGTTGACCAGGATGGTCTGATCTCTTGACCTCGTGATCCACCCGCCTCAGCCTCCCAAAGTGCTGGGATTACAGGCGTGAGCCACCGCGCCTGGCCTGTGCTACAGATTTTTAATGGGGCTGTTCTTTCTCATGTAAAACAGCCTGCTTTGCTGAACCACACCTGGGATAGGACCAGCATCACCAAGGTAACTGACTGACTCTTGAACTGAGTTCAGTGCCCATAGCTGGCATGGGGGGCCCATTCTGCACCTCTATCCAGCAGCAGTCAAGAAGGGGCAGAGGCTGTGAAAGGAGGCAGAGTGAAGGCAGAAATGGACAGCAATGCTGCTTGCCTTCTGGCGAATGTGCGGAAACTGTCCAGCTGTAGGGCACACTGGGGACACTCAACAGTGCCGGCCTCAGCCTCTGCCTCTCCCAGCCCCTTTGCCACCCTCTTGCTCTGACCACTTAAACTCTGGACTGCTAGCCACCCAGGAGAGGAAGCTATTTGCCAACAAGTATGCACTAGTTTTAGACAAATAATGTACCTCTCAAGAACTCAATCTAGGCCAGGCGCCTGTATTCCCACTACTTTGGGAGGCCAGCCCAAGGCAGGTGGATTGCTTGAGCCAGGAGTTCGAGACCAGCCTGGGCAACATAGCAAAAACCCCATCTCTGCAAAAGAAAAAAAAATAGATCTTAATCTACAACAGAATATTATTTCAGAATATTATTTGGCCATAAAAGCAAATGGAGTACCAAAACTATACAACACGGATGAAACTTAAAGACATAATGCTCAGTGAAAGAAGATAGACACAAAACGTCACATGTTGTAAGAAATGTCCAGAATATTCTTTCTTACTTGGATTCTGGAAAAAAAAAAGAAGAGAAAAGAAATGTCTAGAACAGGCAAATTTTCATAGATACAGAGAGTAGGTTGTGGTTACGAGGAGAAGGGGTAGAGGGGAATGAGGAGTATCTGCAAATAGGCACAGAGTTTCTTTCTGGGATGATGGAAATGTTCTGGAATTCAATAGTGATGGTGGTTTCACAACATTGCAAATATACTAAAACCCACTGAATTGTACACTTTGTTTCTTTCTTTCTTCATTTATTTGTGGCAGAGTCTCAATGTGTTGTCCAGGCTGGAGTGTAGTCACACAATCTTGGCTCACAGCAACCTCCACCTCCCAGGTTCAAAAGATTCTCCTGCCTTAGTCTCCTGAGTAGCTGAGATTTAAGGTACAGGCCACCTTGCCTAGTTAATTTTTGTATTTTAGGTAGAGATGGAGTTTTGCCATGTTGACCAGGCTGGTTTCAAACTCCTGCCCTCAGGTGATCCACCCACCTTGATCTCCCAAAGTGCTGAGATTACAGGCGTGAGCCACCGCAGCTAGCTGAATTGCATACTTTAAAACATTGAATTTTATGTCATTGCAAATAAAACACGAAGGGAAAAAAAGAACACATTCTAGGAAGACCCGAGTCTTCCCCACCCTCTCCATGGCTGGAGGCTGGATGGATGCGGTAGCCAGGCTGGAGTGCCCCTCCCAGGGAGTTAGAGAGGCTGCCCTGGCAGGGGTCTGAGGGCTGCATCACCACTGCTGGTGGAGAAGGGAGAGAAACAGTTGACACATCTTAAAACTCACCAAATGACATGACATACATGACCTCCCTGGAAGCACAAGTGTGCTTTTTAAATAAACATTTTCCGCTGGGTGCGGTGGCTCACGCCTGTAATCCCAGCACTTTGGGAGGCCAAAGCGGGTGGATCACCTGAGGTCAGGAGTTCCAGACCAGCCTGGCCAAGATGGTGAAACCTCATCTCTACTAAAATATACAAAATTTAGCTGGGTTTGGTGGTGCACACCTGTAATCCCAGCTACTCAGGAGGCTGAGGCAGGAGAATCGCTTGAACCTGGGAGTGGAGGTTGCAGTGAGTGAGATCGCGCCACTACACTCCAGCCTGGCGACAGAACGAGACTCCGTCTCAAAAAAAAAAAGAGAGAAAAATATAAACATTTTCCTTGACTATAAAATAAACATTCTAAGAAATAATGGATGATGCATAATACGGAAAAGCATGAAAGTCACCTATTATCTCGCCACCTGATTTTACCGTTCCTGGTTTATGCACACCTGTCCAACAGGAGTGACCATTTGGACCATTCTAAATGTTTGATTAGGTGAACTAGCACCTACAGGGCTGGTGTGAGCTCTGGGCTGGGTGCTAGCCACACAAAGGAGACAGGCAGAGCTGCGTCTGGCAGCCACAAGCTTGAGACCTGTGTCCCCTGATGTTCACGCTGCTCCTGACTATTCCCCCTATTTAGACCCCGCTTGTGTACTCTGTACCATCTGATCCTTACTTTTTCTCTTTCTAAATAGTATTTATATCCTTAAAATGCCCAGCAACTTGAAGAACGTTGTCAGGGTAATGATGGCAACAATCACTGCTCATGGGACCCCTGGGCCAGCAGCATAGCGGAGTGTGTTGCGGGGAGAGGAGGATGTGTTCTGTGAATGGTGGCACTTTGGAGTATTCTCTTTTCTCCTAGCTCTGAGTTCTCAGACTATAAACTTATAGGCAATGCTTTTCCTGCATCTCTTGCCTCCTCCTTAGACCTGAGCCTCCCTTAAAGGACTCCGGCTCTGAAGGAAAAGCTGCCCATATTGGCCCCTCTAAGATTAGCGCTGTTAGAGCCTCTGCCTTACTGCCACCGGTTGCTGCAGTACAAAGTCAGGTGTTTCTGCCCCCACAGACAGTGCCTGCCAACCTAGAGGGAAAGAGGACCCTGGCTGGTTCCACCCTGTGTATGAAAGAGGGGTCCCTTCCCTTGGCCATCAGTGGCTGGGCAGGGGGAGACGGAGAGCACCTCTGCCAGGGTGTGGCTTCCTGACCCAAGGCAGGAGAGGGGGGCCTACTGTGGCAAATCCCTGCCCTGAACAATGCCCTCTATAATCCTGCTCCACTGTATTCACTCAATCTCACCTCTCAGAGACCATGCACAACTCACACCTATGCTCCTGTTGGGCAGTCCTCACTAATTTTACATGCTACACACTCTCCAATCCATTGACTTCCCTCTGACTCAATTCTTTTCATCAAAGACATCATCAGGTATGGTCAGTTACTGAAAAAACCTCCGGGTAGGTTTTGCACAGTCACTGCGGCTGCCCTACAAGCCACTCTTTGTTCTTCAATAACCCTTTTTGTTGTTATATTTAGAGATTTACTACTGAAACTCAAAGCGTGTGGTGGAGCTGCATCAGCATCACCTAGGTGCTTCTTAGAAATGCAGAATCTCAGGCACCATCCCAGACCCACCTAAGCAGAAACAGCATTTAAAAAACTATATAGACTTTATTTTTTAGAGCAGTTTTAGATTCATAGAAAAACAGTGTAAAGTACAGAGGATTTCCATATACCCCCTCCCAATATATTCACAGCTTCCCCCACCATCTACATCCTGCGCCAGAGCAGTACACTTGCTACAACCGATGAACCTACAATAACACATCATCACCGCCCCAGATACAGAGTTCACACTAAGGTTTGCTCCGATATTGCATATTCTATGGGTTGGGACAAATTCATAACTTATATCTGTCATTACAGTATTTGCAAAATAGATTCACTTCTCTAAAAAAAATTCCCTGTGCTAGAAACTGCAATTTAGCAAAACCCCCAGGTGATTGGTATGTGTAATTAAAATGTGAACAGAGCTGGGGTAGACTACACCACTCCCCTTTGTAAAGCCCTTCCAGCTTCCTGAATAACATGCGGATTCATGACCGTAGCTCACAAGCACTGTGGGGCCTGGTTCTTGCTCTTGGGCCATTCCCTCCTCTCCTCCTCTTCTAGTTCACTGTCCCTCCTTGTTGGCAGGGGAAGACAGCACTTCCTCTGGCAGTGCCTGTGCCCTGCCTTCAAAGCACTTAGCTTTGTTTGCTGGCCACACCTTCACACATTCGAGTGATTATTGGATGACTTTTCCTCTTCCCAGTTATCATTTTTCAAATGATATTGCAAATTTCACAAACACAAGAGCCATGGCCATTTTCCTCACAACTTGTCCCCAGGACCAAGAATGGTCTCTTGCATGCATGGGATGCTCATGTTTGTTGAATTAATAAATGATTAAACAAAATAGTGAACAGCTGTTGCCCTGACCAGAATTCTTTCTCCATCACCCATCTGCCTCTGTAAAGCCTACCTTCCTTGCTGCAGGCCAGCCTGGTACCCCATTTCCCAGATCTTGGGCTCTTAGCCCCAATCAGGAAAAGCAATGCATTGCTCTTTGCTTGTTTTACATGGGTTAGCTTTACCTTTCCCCAACTAACATAGGCAAACCTCTTTGAGGGCAGGAATCCTAGCCTCAACTTTTATGGCCCACCTGACGCACAGTAGGTGGTTCATTGACTCAGTCACAGCAGCAGTAAAACCAGGATGTAGCTGGAGAACAAGGTGCTTTCCTAAACATCTTTCTTTAGCTCAAAGATCTCCTTCCATGTACCTCTGACTCTAATTTTCCTGGTACAAGTTCTAAAGTCTAGGTTTTAATTTTTATTTTATGTCTTCTTTTGCTTTTTTATTGTTCTTTCTCTTTCTCGCTCTCTTCCTCCCTGCCCCCTAATTTCCGGGAAACCTGTACATATTTCCTTCTAAATATTTTAAACTCCTTTGTACTCCCCAGAAGACTAGTTTGGGAGTGCTCCCCCAACTTCCCAGAAGGAAATTGTAACTGTTGGAAATGTAATATAACTGTGAAATATATACAAAATCTGAGGTGTAAATTGTGAAATGCAAGCCATGGTTCTCTTCGTTCTAAAACAATGTAAAATAGCTCTGGACAGAAAATTTTTAATGACCACCATTGCAGTCAAGTAATCTGTGTGTCCCCAGCTCCTCTTCCCTTCCCTCTACCTCTCTCTCATACCTCTGATGTTTTAGGCAGTACTTTAAGTGAGGAGTTTTTAAGGCCAGGAACCTTAATAGTTGGGTCTTTGCAGACTGGCAAACCATGCTGGAGCCCAAGCTGCTTCTTTATTTTTGGGAAGCCAGTAGGTATGCTGCTCACTAAAAAGTAGATCTTTTGGTTTCTGACTTAAAAAAAAAGTCAGTACCATCCGGCCGGTAGAGACAAGCCTCACCCTTCTTGACAGTCCCAAAAGTCCAGCACTCTTAAGATCACCTGAGCAGGAACAAAAGCCTCTAGAAGTCAAATTATTATTTGCAGGACATATACGTAATACCTATGTAGCAGAATAAAAATAACTAAAAATATAATTTTGTGCTAAATCTGATACCACTTAAAGTCAAATGCCAATGTTGAAAAAAGATCTCAAAATCCAAAGCAGAACAAATAAGATTAATGTATTAAGAGGAATTTAAGATTAAGAAGATTAATGTCATTAAGAGGAATTGTCCTCAACTACTCTCCTGCCTCCAAATTGGAAAGATCACCATTGTTCAATTTTAGAGGCAGAATACTTCGCTGATTTCTATCATGAAAACATACTTTGGGACTGGACTCTGAGGCCAGTACTGGCACATCACAAAATGTAAATGAGCATCTCTTATTCATGGAAGAGACCATTCTGAATCTCTGGCTGTATGATTTTGTTAAAAATAATACAGTCTCTCTCACCCTTCCTTGAAGGTCTGGGTTCTTGAGTTAACTTGGTTTCTAACTTGCTGTGTGAGGATAGACAGGTCCTTTAGCCTCTTTGGAACACAGTTTTCTCATCTTTAAAATGTACTGAAAACACCCTGAAGGTTCCTTCCAGCTTATAGGGTAATAGAAGGGAGCGGCTCAGAGAACCCCACCTCCTTTCTCTTAACCCTGTAGTAACTGACTCAGTTAAGTTCCTGAAAGTTGCTTACCTGAACAGATGTGAAAAAGACCAAACAGCACCAAGAGAGGAAAGAACATGAGGTATAGACCCCTGGATGGTGGCATTCCCTGCCTCCGTGTGTGGCCCATGGCTTCAGATGCTTGGGGTCAAAAGTGAAAGCCAACAATTTGAAGCCAAGTGAGACCAGGGCACTCTCCAGGTACAAAACAGACAGGGCTGATGACAATCCAATTGCCACACGTAGAGGATTCTCCAGTGAGAAAACACACTGACGAGAGTTTGGATAGTGTTTCCGGGCTTCAAAGTTTGTGGATATAGTTTCACAACCTGAAAAAGGAACAAATAAAAGTCATCCAGGAAGGAAGATGTGCCTACTGTCAGTTGTAAAACTCCCTAGTTGCCTGTTAAAATTAGTTGGAGATCTTAACCTAAGCAACCTCTAAAGCACGGTGTGACCCTGAGAAAACGCATGTTGAAACTCTGTGGTAGAACTCTACCTTGTACTGGTTCCAAGAATCAACCACAGCCCTTCCATGAAAGGGTTTTCTACTTAATGGATGTGGTTAAGACTTTGTTAGAAACACAGAGAACTGTAAGGACCCTCCATATCTGTTAGCCAACCTACAAAAGTTCAAATCCTCTTCTGAACATACCATGTAGCCCAGAGCAGGCAGTAAGGGTGTATTTTGTCCAAGGTAGAACCTAAGTTATGAAACAACTTCTTTTTTGACATATTAACATAGGAAAAAAAGTATCTCAATTCTTTAAACCCTCTGTTCAAATAATATATCATAAAGGGGTACGAGATTTCAATCAATAGAAAAGTCCTGCTAGCAGCCTGAAGAGATGACAGTGGAGCACAGTGTTCATTTTCATTTCTCTGCAACCATTACTCAAATTATGTACTCCAGGGCCAGCCATGGTGGCTCACATCTGTAATCCTAACACTTTGGGAGGCTGAGGTGGGCAAGGCACAGAGCGACAGAGTGAGACGCTGTCTCAAAAAGAAAACAATGTACTCTCATGTGAGGCGGCTAGTGATTAATTTTCCATTAATAGATCAAAACTGAGAAATGAAAATGAACACTGTGCTCCACTGTCATCTCTTCAGGCTGCTAGCAGGACTCAGCCCAGTGCTGCTCAGAGAATGCATGAGTGTCCTCTTTGGGGACCACCCTGGAGCTAGTGTTCCAGCCACGCCATATTGTCTTATTAGCCATCATCCATTTTAGGCAGGATTAGTTAAAAGAGACTTATTCGCCAGAATTTTTTTTTTCTTGAGATAGAGCCTTGCTCTGTTGCCCAGGCTGGAGTGCCGTGGCGTGACCACATCTCACCACAGCCTCAACCTCCCGAGCTCAAGCAATTTTCCCACTTTCACTAGAATTTCACTGGTTTGAGAAATTCAAATATGGCCCACAAAAATAATATTTGCTACCATCTGGGCCACAGTTCTGACTACGATGCTCCAAATGTGTCAGGAAGCCACAGCCTCCTGTGGGAATGAGACCCTGAGTGTTCCTTTGAGGGCAAGCATGGATCCAGGAGGTGGTAGTGGTGGTATGTTTGTTTAAAAAGCAGTCAGGTTGCTGGTAACTAGTTCTATCAGCTAGTTATCCCATAGTAAAATAACAGTGAATGTACTTACTTGCTGAAGAAAAATTCACTTTTTCTTTAAATCCTTTGATTCCTGGAAGAGGCTCTCTTCTGAGATGTTCTCTTCTCACGTCTATAAAACAATGACAAGTCACTCCGTTGTGCTTTGGATGATCGGTCAGAGAGATGACATTTCCCCCTTCTCACTTCCTGTTACTTGACAGAGGATTTGAGTTTGCCCAGAAGTACTTCGTCAGTGCCATGAGTTGGGGAGGGTGTTTGAGGAAGCTCCCTCTGCTACTGTCTTCTAACGGGTACTTTTTGTTTTTGTTTTTGTTTTTTAACATTTTATTTTTATTTTTATTTTTATTTATTTATTTTTTTGAGATGGAGTTTCGCTCTTGTTACCCAGGCTGGAGTGCAATGGCGCGATCTCGGCTCACCGCAACCTCCGCCTCCTGGGTTCAGGCAATTCTCCTGCCTCAGCCTCCTGAGTAGCTGGGATTACAGGCACGCGCCACCATGCCCAGCTAATTTTTTGTATTTTTAGTAGAGACGGGGTTTCACCATGTTGACCAGGATGGTCTCGATATCCTGACCTCGTGATCCACCCGCCTCGGCCTCCCAAAGTGCTGGGATTACAGGCGTGAGCCACCACGCCTTGCCCTTTTATTTTTATTTTTATTGCATTTTAGGTTTTGGGGGACATGTGAAGAACATGCAAGACTGCTGCATAGGTACACACATGGCAGTGTGATTTGCTGCCTTCCTCCCCTTCACCTATATCTGGCATTTCTCCCCATGCTCTCTCTCCCCAACTCCCCACCCCCCACTGTCCCTCCCCTATTTCCCCCCAACAGACCCCAGTGTGTGATGCTCCCCTCCCTGTGTCCATGTGTTCTCATTGTTCAACACCCGCCTATGAGTGAGAACATGTGGTGTTTGATTTTCTGTTCTTGTGTCAGTTTGCTGAGAATGATGGTTTCCAGGTTCATCCATGTCCCTACAAAGGACATGAACTCATCGTTTTTGGTGGCTGCATAATATTCCATGGTGTATATGTGCCACATTTTCCCTGTCCAGTCTATCATCGATGGACATTTGGGTTGGTTCCAGGTCTTTGCTATTGTCAACTGTGCTGCGATACTTTTTAGAGGGTGTGGCTAAGGCAAACTACACAGCGGCCTCCCTCACCACCAATGCACGAACTAACAAACATAAAACACCAAGAGTACCAAGCCTAGTGGAAGAGAAGAAAGGTGCCCGAGAAGAGGGAGGGGCAGCCCGCTAGCCTTGCTTGGTGATGGGAGGCAAGCTTCATGGGCTGGCTGTTTCTGTGCTGGCCTCAAGTTTTGTTTTAGCACCCAGAGTTACTCCTGAGTCCCTGCAGAAATGAGCTGTCGACCTCATATGTAGGGGACACTTCTGGGAGAGTGCTCAGCTCATAAGACCACCCTCAACTGTACTCCCAGCTCTGCATCCCGCCATCTTCAGAGTGGGCTCCTGGCAGCCACACTGGACAGTGAACTCCGGTCACCCCAGCCACAGTTGAGTGCACCTCAGGAGGGGTGAGGAAGATTTAGTCCCATTTCCAGCTAGCTTGCCACCCACCCCTGTGCACCCCTTTGTTGTAGGATTCTGGAGCTCCTGTGGGTGAGCAGCTGACCCATCCTGGACCAGTCTACCTGTTTGCACAAGTGGAACCTGACAATACCTTGCATGGGCCTGCAGGATCCACAGTCTGATTCTGGCCCCACCCAGGGATTCTCTGATGTCTTGGCATTCTTTGGAAGTTCTACACTCAAGCATGTGCAATCCAGAAATGCAGGGAAGTCGATCCCCATGGAGCTGCTCTTGACCAAAGGAGGTTGGAAGCTGGTGGATAGCTGCTTCCTCCTTTGCCTCCCAGGTGAAGAGTTCTGAGAGACATTGAATGAGGCTCCCTAGAAAGTCCCCATGGGATCAAGTACCAGTGGCCCCTAACAGTGGTCACCTCTGTGAGGCTTCCTTGTACTGGCTGTGCCTCCTTCCTGGGCCTGCATTGCTGGACCCATGTTTCCAAATAAATCACTTCACTCAAACCTTTATCTGTAGCTTGGCTTTCTGGAGAATGCAGGCTAAGACAACAGGGATATTCGGTGTGGTGGAGATACGATAGTTTTTCTTCAAAATTAAACATGCAGAATGGTGAGTCCATTTAGAGAGAAAAGAGAAAATGACAGTAGACACAGTATATGAATATGGCAAACATTATGAACAGGGTATAGAAGTGTCTGAATATTGACTTAAGGCTATTAGAAAACAAATTTTCCTTGCAAAAATTACAATTTGAGCTGCTAGCCCTCCTGTATTTTTCAGTGTTATTGAAGACAGAGATCCCTTTAAATAAAAAGCTGACTGGGAAGGATGAAAGCAGAGGCTTCTGGGTGTCCATAGGGTTGGGAGAGTGAAAATCATCCTAAAGGAAGAGAAGGAAGGAATAAAGGCTTTCTACTTCATGATTGTGCTTAGCCTCTGATCAGCCTGTGGTCTGGCAAACACAGGCCTTCTCTAGAGGGAATATATCCTAAGGCTCAGCTAGTGCTGCCTCTAAAATTTGCTAGCAGCATCTGAGACAGATCTTATGCATGAGTGAATGACAGCTTGTACAATGCACTCTGATAAGTCCACTTCTAAAGCATCACTACTACTGCACCCAACAATGCATACACTTCCTGCCACAGGATGCATTCATTTGGGCGAGGCAGGCTCTTCAAACTAAGGTACTTGCATCCAGAGCATAACTGGGAATTTTCACAGGGTATGTGGGCACTAATAGTTTTAAGATAATCAATTTTCAGGTTTTCAGTTTCATTATGTATTCTTTCATAAAATCTAATTAACCTGCAATGAGAATGATCTGAGCCTTCACCTCATGTAAAAAGAAAGGCTTACCTCTCATGCAACCTGACTCTTATGGTGATGCAACATTCTAGAAAGTTAAAAAAAACTTCAGAATGTCAAATAAAGGGGCCGTTTGAAATATTGATGTTTTAATCAATGTGGCTTCCTTAAATTGAGACAATATAAGCCCAAGATAGGGCCTTGTGTCCCTCCAAAGTCTTGTATATATTACTATTAAGTAGAAACATGGCGTTAGAAATAGGTGTATCCCTGGGTGAGTGGCTCACACCTGTAATCCCAGCACTTTGGGAGGCCAGGCTAGGTGGATCACCCAAGGTCAAGAGTTCAAGACCAGCCTGGCCAACATGGCAAAACCTCGTCTCTACTAAAAATACAAAAATTAGCCGGGAGAGGTGGCCAGAGCCTTTAATCCCAGTCAATCAGGAGGCTGAAGCATGAGAATCGCTTGAACCTGGGAGGCGGAGGATGCGGTGAGCCAAGATCAGGCCATTGCACTCCAGCCTAGACGACAGAGCAAGACTCTGTCTCAAAAAAAAGAAAAGAAAAAAGAAATAGATGTATTGTAGTGGGGTGGCAGGAGTGATGGAAGCTTTTATTTAATAAACTTGCTTCTTCTACTTCCTATGTGTCATCAGTGATGCCATCCTTCCCACGCCAGCCAGAAAGACAGATAAGCGTGTAGGTGAGAAATACTGACTGCAGCAGCGGCTTCCTTCATCTTAGCAACAAGTTTGTGTCAGGGCTTAGTGGATACTTCCCTGTTTACCTTAGATTTGGAATACTCAGGCTTTGGAAATCATGCAGGCAGGACTTGCTATGAAAGGACTCCACTGCACTGTCACCCTCTGTTTTGGCAGAAGGGGCCTGGTGAGCACCCTCCTTCACCTGTGTCTTGTTCTGATCGCAGATGCACATTTTGAATAATTGCAGGGAATATGGATGAGACAATTTCTGCCTTACCTTTGGTAGATCAACATTACATTTTCAAGTAAAGGAAACTTAGATTAGAGGTAAGTTCCTGCTTTCTATTTTCTTGAACGTTTATTCAGATCTTAGAAGAAATGTTTTCACTGATTTTTGTCACTTCTACTTGATACATTATTACAATGCACTGGAAGTGATATTTTTTCCAAGTATTTAAAGTAATACAGAGTTACAGATTCAACCTAAAATGAGCAAAGAAATACAGTTTTAGAAACTTCTTTCTTTTTTTTTTTTGAGACAGAGTCTGGGTTCTAACGATTCTTCTGCCTCAGCCTCCTGGTAGCTTGGATTACAGGAGTGTGCCACCATGCCCAGCTAATTTTTGTATTTTGTTTTTCTGTTTGTTGTTCTTTGTTTTGAGATGGCGTCTCACTCTGTCACCCGGGCTGGAGTGTAGAACCCTCCTGGGTTCTAACGATTCTTCTGCCTCAGCCTCCTGGTAGCTTGGATTACAGGAGTGTGCCACCATGCCCAGCTAATTTTTGTATTTTGTTTTTCTGTTTGTTGTTCTTTGTTTTGAGATGGTGTCTCACTCTGTCACCCGGGCTGGAGTGTAGTGGCATAATCTCGGCTCACTGCAACCTCCACCTCTGGGGTTCAAGCGATTCTTCTGCCTCAGCCTCCTGAGTAGCTGGAATTACTATGCCACCGTGCCCAGCTAAATTTTGTATTTTTAGTAGAGACGGGGTTTCATCATGTTGGTCAGGTTGATCTCGAACTCATGACCTCGTAATCTGCCTGCCTTGGCCTCCTAAAGTGCTGGGATTACAGGTGTGATCCACCGCACCTGCAACCAGGCTAATTTTGTATTTTTAGCAGAGATGGTGTTTCACCATGTTGGCCAGGCTGGTCTTGAACTCCTGACCTCATGTTCCACCTGCCTCGGCCTCCCAAAGTGTTGGGACTACAGGCGTGAGCCACCGAGCCCAGCTGAGTTTTAGAAATTTCATGAGGGAGTATATGAATAAAAATTTTGACAGTTACGGACACCCTCAAATTTTAAGAATCCCAGTGAAATCCTAACCAGCTTTGGAGAAACACACGTTAAACAACTTTGCCATTAGCATCTTGATGTCACTTAATCAAAGAGTCTGGAAGACAGGAACATCAGGCAGGCATTTTACAGCATTTCCCGCATTCTGATTGTAAAATTCAGAAGGCTTTTCTTTCAGGATTATGCACTAATGGAACAGTTTAATCCCTAGGAACATGACATGTGGACCACAGATTTCTAAAGTAAATTTCTGGACACTGGAGGTGGTGGATGAAGAAGGGCAAAGGAAGCCAAGCCCAAGTACCTATATTGCTGGAAAATAAAACAAAACAAAAGCAAGTGAAAGATTTAAAAGGAGGCTGGGCGCAGTGGCTCCTGCCTGTAATCCCAGCACTTTGGGGGTCCAAGGCAGGCGGATCACTTGAGGCCAGGAGTTCAAGGCCAGCCTTTCCAACGTGGTGAAACTCCGTCTCTACAAAATAATACGAAAAAATTAGCTGGGCGTGGTGGTACACACCTGTAATCCCATCTACTCCAAAGGTGGAGACATGAGAATTGCTTAAACTTGGGAAGCGGAGGTTGCAGTGAGCTGAGATCACACCACTGCACTCCAGCCTGGGTGACAGAACAAGACTCTATCTCAAAAAAAAAAAAAAAAAAAAAAAAAAGAAAGACTTTAAATGAGTTTGTTCTGAGTTCTGAGGAGCAGGCCCAGGGTTGGAAAATAATAGAGCAGGAATTACTGCACCTCCAGTAAATTCTTCATTGCCACTTACTTTTTAATCCATCCTTGGTTTTACTGTAATAAAGGTGAAAGGAATTCTTTTAAAATTTTTCATATGAAGGGTGGTGGAAAAAAAAATTTTTGAAGTAAAACTAAAAATTTTTTATGTGAAAAATTAAAAGGATAAATTTATGAAAGTTTATTTTTATAATTCTAGGGTGAGCAAGACACAAAACTTGGAAGCCACGAAGAAAGAAAAGATACACAGATTTGAGTTCATAAAAATTAAAAATATCTGTACAACGACAGACACCATAAATGAAATGAAAAGACAAAAACAGACTGTAGAGGACCCGACAGAAAGAGATGACAAGAGGGAGATGCAGCTTTATCACTCAGGGAGCACACGTGGTGCAGGATCTGATGCGACACTGTAGGGGAAGCCTGGCCCTTTGCTTTACCCCTGAGCAGGATGATCTCTGTGGAAACGAAGTTTCCATCTTTCCACTCTTGACCTCAGAGCTGCTTCACCTCTAATGCTGAGAAAGCTGGCCTGAGCTCAACCTTCCTACTCTACCTTCCAGCATCCGCAGGGAGGGCTGGGCTGGCCTGAGAATTCCTGTAAGTGCTGCTATTTGCATGTGCCTACTCAGGGCGCACTGTGCTGGGACAGCCTGGCTGCTGGGAAAATCCCTTTCCCCCAGTGGGCTCATTGTTGCCGAGGAAACAAACCTGTTACTGCATAGACAAAAATTTTCAGGGGAGTTTTTTTATGTTCTAACATGACCCTTCTGTGGAATTTAGAAGTTCATTTTGAGATGCGGCTGCAGTCTCGGCAGTGAGGTCCTAGGTCTGTACCACTCATTTGGCACCAATCCAATCCCTTCCTGCCCCCACCCCCTGGAATTTATTTAGTTTCTATGTGCTGATCACTGGAGAAGCAAAATGGCTTGACCAGGAGAGATAAGGACAACGTAGACCGATCCTAAGAAAAAGAAACAATAGCAGAAAAAGAGCAGGGCAGCTAGCCGAATTTAAGTCTGCAGTGTGGCGAAAATGCCAACAAAATATTGTGAGATATGAGTGGCAATATGACATACCATGGCCAGGAGTTACGTTTGTGGATTCTTTCTACATGAACCCAGATCCTTATTGAAATAGTACATCCAGTTTCAAACTATATGTAGAAAATGGAGAGGATCCAGCGGAAAGTAACGAACAATAACAATGCTAAACCAGGCTGCTCAGAGCACAGAGGACTGGGGAGCCGAGATGTTTTAGACTGGCCAAGTTATTTTGAGGCATCTGGTAATGATCCTCCCTGGCTTTGAGGTGTGCCTGTTTCTTTGTTTTGAGCTAGTCATGGACATAAACGCCCTCTACTTCTGTAAGTGACCAAACTGGAGAAAATAATCTAAATATAAATAGCAGAAATTTTGATTGTGTTTAAGGAAGAATTTTTTGTGTGTTGAAACTGGAAAAGGCGACTTTCAAAGAAGGTTGCAAAGTTTTATTGCCTGATGCTTTGAGACAAACCCTGTGCTGGGAAAACAGAGGCTTCTCCACTTGAGAGTAAGGGACTATGGTAGAATCCCGACCGGTCCACCATTCTAGGATCTGGGGCATTAAATGTCACTACCCCGGCTGCCGCTCCCCTGCCCTGCCACACTGTCCACCAGAACCACTACTGAATTTACAGACGTCACCCTCTTCAGTTTTCTATTTCATTTTCTCTGTCCCCTAAGAAATAGTCAGAAACCAAGGACCAGGCAATAGGAGAAGCCAGAGATAATCTGTGCTTTCAAAGTGGGTCACCGTGGCTTGAATGATTAGAATTGAAGGGTCATGGAAACAGTCTGTTCCTCCTCCCTCCCTCCTCCCCCGCTCTACCCCCTACTTCTTCCTTTTTGTGTATTTTTCTGAAAAGTGAATCAGACAGTTGCCATTTGTTTTATATTACGTCGGTTTACAACGTAAAAGGTCATGGTTTCCAGGTTTCGGAAAAGGAATTTGATTCTGTTCCTAAAATTAAAGAGAAATTGCAAGGCTTGAATGTAAAGGGGAAGTTCCCCTTCACTAACTCTTTCTAGAAGGGTCAGCATTTAAAACTTAACCTGCAGTCAGGTGCTGTGGCTCATGCCTGTAATCCTAGCACTTTGGAAGGCCAAGGAGAGTTGATCGCTTGAGGTCAGGTGTTCTAGCCTGGCCTGGCCAACATGGTGGAACCCTGTCTCTACTATACAAAAATTAGCTAGGTATGGTGGCGGGCACCTGTAATCCCAGCTCTTCAGGAGGCTGAGGCATGAGAATCACTTGAACCTGGGAGGTGGAGGTTGCAGTGAGCTGAGATCGCACCATTGTGCTCCAGCCTGGGTGACAGAGCGAGACTTTGTCTCAAAACAAAAACAAAAACAAAAAACCCAAAACGAAAAATTTCACCTTGCGTGGATATTTAGCTATTATTTGAATACTAGAAAGAATTTGACCACTTGAAGGCTCTGCAGAAGGGCCTGATTTATACAAGCACCACATAATGAAGAACAGGATTTTATGGAGTGAAGATCCTTAATAGCACTCTCAGGTTGAATCTCTCCTGAGCCTTGAACTGATTTCTCCAGTGGCTGCTAGTACAAGTTGAGTGACTCCTCCAGTGGCCCCAGACACAACTAGGAAATGTGCCTAAACTGGCTGCCATTTTGAAACCTTTTGGTGTGCTTTGTTTAGATGCCCCACCCTAAATTTCAGGAGTTCCCTCCAGAGAGTAATTTTAGGAATGAATGCCAGAGACCAAGGGATGAGGGACTGTTACCTCATCAGAGGGAGAAGGAGCTAGCTGGAGAAACAAGAGCAACGAAATGTCCCCTGACTAGATTTTACTTTACCCCTTGCCTCAAGGATTCTTCTAGAAATAGAAATGAGAGTAGATTCATGTATGTTTGCCCAGGTTGACCCCAGTGGAGGGATAGTGGGGTAGAGACTGCATGAAGGAAAGAAAACTTCAGTAAGGCTCCCAAACTTTTGGTTTAAGGAGCAGTCACTTTTTATTTCCTGGAAGCTGTATTTTCACCTACTGAGAGTTTAGCAGGCAGTGAAGTCCCCTTAGCATGGGACCGTGGGCAGGAGCATTGATGTTTCATTGCAAACCCTGGAAGCGGAACTTGGGACTTAGCTGGCCACTGAGCTTCTCTTCCTGTGGGAAATCCCAGCAAAACCAGGAGAAAGGGAACAATAGACGTCATCTGCTAGGAAATGCACCAAAGAAGATTTAAAAACTACTGGTGGATCTCCAGAGCAAAGGCTGGGAAGTCCTGACCTACAAGAGCAGCCTACTGCATTGTGGGGAGGAGCGACTGACAGCCACATGGATTTGTGGATTTCCCTCGGGTCTCTTTCTGCTCCGAAGGGAAGGGTAGAAGCTACTCCTAGGTTTTTAAAACACCAGTTTGTATCCTCTTATCTCTTTTGCTCCTCTCCAGTCTCCCATCTCCACTTCTTGCTATATTTGATTACTGCCTAGTTGTTAGAGTTACAGTGCATATCTTAGATTTTTCTTTATTTTTTTTTTTTTTTTTTTTTTGAGACGGAGTTTCGCTCTTGATACCCAGGCTGGAGCGCAATGGCGCGATCTCGGCTCACCGCAATCTCCGCCTCCTGGGTTCAGGCAATTCTCCTGCCTCAGCCTCCTGAGTAGCTGGGATTACAGGCACGCGCCACCGTGCCCAGCTAATTTTTTGTATTAGTAGAGACGGGGTTTCACCATGTTGACCAGGATGGTCTTGATCTCTTGACCTCGTGATCCACCCGCCTCGGCCTCCCAAAGTGCTGGGATTACAGGCTTGAGCCACCGCGCCCGGCCCTTAGATTTTTCTTTAAATACAACTTTTAGACTGTCATCACGAAGAGGCTTGGCTGGGTGCGGTGGCTCACGCCTGTAATCCTAGCACTTTGGGAGGCCAAGGCAGGCGGATCACGAGGTCAGGAGATGGAGACTATCCTGGCTAACATAATAAAACTCCATCTTTACTAAAAACACAAAAAAATTAGTTGGTTGTGGTGGCAGGTATCTGTAGTCCCAGCTACTCAGGAGGCTGAGGCAGGAGAATTGCTTAAACCCAGGAGGCAGAGGTTGCAGTGAGCCAAGATGGCACCATTGCACTCCAGCCTGGCGACAGAGCAAGACTCCATTTCAAAAAAAAAAAAAGAGGCTTAAGCCTCTTTGGTGACGGGATATAGAATATTTATTTATTTATTTAGAGACAAGGTCTCACTCTGTCACCAAGCTGCTGTGCAGTTGTGTGACCCTAGCTCATTGTAACCTTGAACTCTCAGGCGCAAGCAGTCCTCCTGCCCCAGCCTCCCCAGTAGCTGGGACTACAGGTGTGCACCACCACACTTGGATAATTTTATTTATTTATTTTTTTTGTGAAGACATGGTCTCACTTTATTGCACAGGCTGGTCTTGAACTCCTGGGCTCAAGTGATCTTCCCTATGTCTGCCTCCCAACATACTGGGTTTGTAGGCATGAGCCACTGAGCCCAGCAAATATTTAAAAAAAAAAAAAAAACAGGCTCAGGAGTTTCTTTCTTTTTTTTTTTCTCACTGCAATCTCTGCATCCCAGGTTCAAGCAACTATCTTGCCTCAGTCTCCTGAGTAGCTAGGATTATAGGTGTGTACCACCACACCCGGCTAATTTTTGTATTTTTAGTAGAGATGGGGTTTCGCCATGTTGGCCAGAGTGGTCTCGAACTCCTGACCTCATGATCTGCCCATCTTGGCCTACCAAAGTGCTAGGATTACAGGTATGAGCCACCACACCCAGCCAAGGTTCATATATTAATGAAATAGATGTTTAATCTATCATGTCATTTCAATTTTTTTCTAAGTGTGACAGTAGAGGGAATGGAAGAACTCCTGGCTGGGAGTTCAGAGGGCATGGACTCCAGACCCACTTCTCTCCATGTGTGAAACTTAAATTGAGTGACTCCTCCAGTGGCCCCAGACACAACTAGGAAATGTACCTAAACTGGCTGCCATTTTGAAACCTTTAGTTTATATAACTATAAACTCAACAGTCTTCACTGGCCTCTGCTTCCTCCCTAGAGTTATTGTCGGCTGGGCATGGTGGTTCACGGGCATGGTGGCAGGTGCCTGTAATCCCAGCTACTCAGGAGGCTGAGGCAGGAGAATTGCTTGAACCTGGGAGCAGGAGGTTGTGGTGAGCCAGGATCATGCCACTGCACTCCAGCCTGGGTGACAAAGCCAGACTCCGTCTCAAAAAAAAAAAAAAAGAAAACTATTGTCAACTGAAGATTTATTTTGCATAAAGGGCTACAGATGGCAGGTGGTCATTTTCAGTTTGAGAAGTGTAGCCTTCCAGCCAGAAGCCAAAAAGAGGCACTTTGAGGGAAAGGCAAAGGGAATAGGAATATATGCTGAGCAGGGTGGCCAAATACACATATTTATTTATTTGTTTATTGAGACAGGGTCTCACTCTGTCACCCAGGCTGGAATGCAGTGGCACAATCTCAGCTCACTGCAACCTCCACCTCCCAAGTTCAAACTATTCTTGTGCTTCAGCCTCCCAAGTAGCTGGGATTACAGAAATACACATATTTAATAAGCGATAGGAGGAGTTATGATTATTTATGAAAGGATAAACATGTGCATGTGCAATAGAGTTTCACACCCCTTCAAGGGTCCCTTGCACACACACACACACACACAAAAATGGCAGCATTAGCATGATCTGAGGGTGGAGTTCTCAGCCCTCTGATGTTAAAAGGTGAAGCAGAGGACACAAAACCCCTCACTCACATCCTCTGTAGATTGGCCAGAACCAATCTGTGATTGGTGGTCTCTTATCAGGACAAAATGATAGTTAGTTGTGTCAAAACTGCAAAAGGAAGGGGCAGCAGCCATGTGGTTGGTTGGAATCAGGGGTGGACTCTGAGCATGTTTTCCTTGATGAGCTGATCTTCTGGATGCCGGCTCTAAACACCCTGACTGAGCTGATAGCATTAACTCTCCCAGAGTTGCCAATCATGTACCTTGAACATTCTCCCTTTCCATATTTCCACGTGCCATTATACTCTACAGCATCTCCTCTCCTCATGTGATTTTTGCCCTACCTCTGTAGCTGCAAGAAGCACCAAGCATGTGCTTGGCTGGCACATTTTATTTATTTATTTTTATTTATTCTTTTGAGTCGGAGTTTTGCTCTTGTCACCCAGGCTGGAGTGCAGTGGTGTGATTTTGGCTCACTGCTACCTCTGCCTCCTGGATTCAAGCAATTCTCCTGCCTCAGCCTCCCAAGTAGCTGGGATTACAGGTGGCCACCACTACACCCAGCTAATTTTTGTATTTTTAGTAGAGATGGGGCTTCACTATGTTGGCCAGGCTGGTCTTCAACTCCTGACCTCAGTTGATCTGCCCGCCTTAGCCTCCCAAGGTGCTGGGATTACAGGTGTGAGCCACCACGCCCGGCTGGCTGGCACATTTCAGATGCCATATTAGTCAAGGTTCTTCTGAGAAACAGAACCAATAGGATGGGGACACACACACACACGCGCGCGCGCGCACACACACACGCAGAGAGAGAGAGAGTTTATTTTAAGGAATTGGCTTATGGAATTGTGGAGGCTGGCAGGTTCGAAATCTGCAGGGCCAGCAGGCTGAAGACCCAGGGAAGAGTAGCAACTTGAATCTAAAGGCTGTCTGCTGACAGAATTGCCTCTTCCTTAGCGGAGGTGAGTCTTTTTTCTATTAAGGCCTTCAACTGATTGGAATGAGCTCACCCACATTAGGGAGAGTAATCTCCTTTACTCAAAGTCTACTGATTTAGATGGGAATTTCATCTTAAAATATACCTGCACAGAAACATCTAGAACAATGTTTGACCAAATATCTGGGTACTGTGGCCTAGCCAAGTTGACAAAATTAACCATCACAGATGCTCACTAAATCTTCTGGAATTGAACTGATGACGCGGGATATGTGAGCAGCTACTTTTGGTTTCCTATTTCTCCTGTACTAGCTTTCTTTTTCCCCCATTTAAATTCATTTTAACAAATATATATAGAGGTCTTATCCTGTGGTATGTTTTTCTTTAAACTTTTCTGCTATTTTGTGTCTGCTAGTAAGTCCAAGAGGCCCTGCCTATTAACCATTTCCTAGTTAACAGGAAACTCCCTTTTCTTTCCATTTTTTCTTCCTCTCATTATTTTAACTAGGGAGTCATGTATGTATAATCACATATTCAGGCCCAAAAAGTGGCAAAGAGTTAATTCCTGTTTTTTGATTCTGTGCTCCTGTTTGCCTTCTGTTGAAGGAGTTTTAGTCACAGTGTGGTAGGAGAGGAACTAACCACGAGGGTCTTTTTTGTATCAAACTAAAAGGGAGTTTATTCTAAAAGCATGACCTTATCTGAATATTTGGAATCAATTACGGTCATAATACTATTGCAAATGAGAGAGACATGCTTATAATGTGAAACTAACTAGTTTTATTTAAAGGATATAAATTTGCATATACAAAATGATTCAATTTCTGTTCAAAAAACATGCACATAAAATAAAGGAAGACACATCATAGGCATCTTCATTACTCGCTGATACACAATCAATTGCTATGTTGAGGCTCTTGTTGAGAAACAAACTTGTAGGAGTCGGATCTGATCTCTAAGATACTTCAGACACTTCATCTATAAGGTAGGAACAATGGCGCTGTTCTTAACAGATTTGTCACTTACAAGAATGATCTTTATACATTCTTCAGACGTTGAACACCTGCTGTGTAAGTATATGCTAGGCCCTAGCAGCCCCTGCTCTTCTAGAACACCCAAGTCATCTCATTTTTAGGCTTCTAACATATATTTTAAATTACAAAAAAATGGTGTTTATATGTTTTCTTAAATCACTTTATTGAGATATGACTGACATACAAAAAGCTGTACATATTTAGAGCATACAACTTGATGAGTTTGAAGATAAGTACAGTAACTTTTTTTTATGATAAAAGTAATGTGTAATTGTCAAAATGTTGGGAAACCTACTAGGAATTTCTCCTAAAAGAAATACCCACACACATTTACAAATATAAATGTTTCTGGATATTCTGCATAAAAGTCTTCCCACTGGCAGAAAATTGGAAATATCCTCAATATCCATCTACAGAGGAGTATTCGTTTCCTTCCCCTAAATTGTGACATAACTATTTATGGAAAAACTACGGAGCTGCTTAAAACCATGAGGTAGACATAGACATGCTCACATGGGAAGAGCTTAGAGACACTTAACTGAAAAAAATAAAATAAAATTTTAGGCTGGGTGCGGTGGCTCATGCTTGTATTCTCAGCATATTGTGAGGCCAAGGTGGGTGGATCACCTGAGGTCAGAAGTTCAAGACCAGCCTGGTCAAGATAGCAAAACCCTGTCTCTGTTAAAAATACAAAAATTAGCCAGGCTTGGTGGTGCAGGCCTGCAGTCCCAGCTACTTAGGAAGCTGGGGCAGGATAATCACTTGAACCCTGGAGGCCGAGATTGCACCACTGCACTCCAGAGTGGGTAGAGAGCAAGACTCCATCTCAAAACAAACAAGCAAGCAAACAAAAAATTAAAAAGATTTAAAAAGATGAATATATATAGCCTTATTTATGTTTGTGAAAAAAGCTCTGTGTGTGTACATATGCAAATGCACATGTATGTGTGTAAAATGGCTAGGAGGATATACATCAATTGTTAATGATTACAGTTATCTCTGAGGAGGGGGATGGGAGAGTTGTCAGGGAATAGGAAGAGAGGTAAAGGGAAACCTAATTTTTACAGTAAGAATTTTTATATATTATGTGCATAATAAAATGTTAGAAAACATAGACAAAATAGAAATCATTCACAGTTCATAATTCAGGTTCCAAAATTCCATTTTTGGAAAGGCAGATTTGAGGACTGTTGTTCTCCAGTCTCCTGGCTGGGCTGCCTTGTGAATAACCCTTTCTCTAGTGCAAAACTCGTGGGCCTAGTGATTGGTATATTGTGTGAAGGCAAATGAGCCTGGTTCCCTAACAGGAGCTGAACTGTCTCTTCCTGCATGCAGCTAGCAATAAAGATTCCTCTACAAGAGGTATGCTCTCCATGCCAGGGCAAGAAAATAGCCTTTATCACCAGAGATTTGGAACTGGAGATGGCATTGGAATGGAATAAACATTCTTGCAAAGTAACCCTTATCTTCCACCTGTTTTATATCCCACCCCCCATATATCTCCTATGTGTTTCCCTAGAAATTTTTACCGCCCTAGCCAGATTTTCTTTGTCCTGTCATTTCTTCTTAAATTTATCACTTTTTCTAAAAAGTATACAAGCATCTTGCTTTGGCCATTTTCTCTGGACTTCACTCTCTTAACATCCCCATGTACATGTAAAATTAATAATGTGTATACTTTTCTCTTGTTAATCTGCCTAGTGTCAATTTGGCTTCTAGATCCAGCTGATTAGCCCACTAAGAGCTGAAGAGTGTGTGTGTGTTGGGGGAGTGCGGGGTGGGAGGTGATCTCTGCCTCCCTTACTGGTGAACTTGATTTTTGTAAACACTCAAAAGTCACTTAGGCTAGAGTTGGCGATGGAGATTGAGATTCACTGGGAAGGCCACAAGAGAACGTTTTGAAGTAATGGAAATATTCCATATCTTGATCATGGTGTAAGGATACTTCATTATATACGAATTATAGATCAATTTTTTATAAAGCTCTCAGATCAAGGTTAGTCATTACATACAGCAAGGCAACAGACATAACAAATTTAAAGTTTTGGAGAAGTATACAGAATACCTGCATATGGTGATTCTGATTTGCTTCAAAAGTGACATGATAGATGTATTTAGACAAAAATACTCTTCGTTTTTCTTTGCTTTTATTTACGATCAGGATAAAAGAATTCTGTGCTGCTGCCAAATAAATGACGAGCTAAAATTAACTAACTGAATCCTTAACCATTCTAAGAGGCAGATATTATTATCCCACTTTATGCGTGAGGGCCCTGAACTCTGGCAAGGGCGGCACACTCAGTATCCTCTTCCAAGCCTCTGGGCACACCCCGGTCCACCACAGCCCTGCAAAGCCGGACCTGAGCACGGGCGAAGGCATCAGCCGAGGCCACACGGGAGGCACTGACCACAGCCAGGTGACAGCCGGCTTTCCGGTGCCGCCACATTCCGGAACCTTCAGAGACTTTGGAGCGGAAGACGAAAGCCCCATCCGCTCCTGCTTGGGTGCAGAAGGGCGGGGCGGTGCCAGGAAGCCGCCTGGGGGCTCCGAGATTTGCTTAAACCCGGCGGCCAAGCTCAGGTACGGGGTCGCTCGCCCCCCACACCAAGGACCTGGGTACAGTCCCGGAACCGGCGACCCGGCACCACCCTTGCCCGCGCCCCGCCCACCAGCAGCAGCCAGGCCTCTTCCCACGCCCCGGGAGCCCGCGCCGCGCCCTTCGCCAGCGCGTTCCTCTCCCGGCTACGAGCAGGTACGCGCGCCCCCAGCCCTCGCCCGCGCGCTCCCCTCGCCGCTGCGCCAGGTACGCGCGCCCCCTCCGCGCTCGCCTCCGCGCCTCCCACCCCGCCCCACGCTCCCCTTCCCGGCCTCGGGCGCGCTCCGAGTGTGACGGAGCCGTGAGGATTCCCAATTTTGCAAATTGTGGGCGCGTGTCAACAGCCCCGTTTCTCCCCAAAGCTGGGCACGGCCCGGAAGCGGCTGATCAGATCTTAATTCTGAATGTATAGTTCGGGTGCGAGAATGTGACCCGTGAAAGTTCAGGGGAGTCAAGGAATTAATAGCGTTCCGAAAGCAAACGTTAAAGGGAATTTACAACCGAAAAAGATGCTGGTCTTCTTCCCCCAGCCCCGCTTGTAACTCACCAGAAACACACAATAGGGTGGAGCCAGAAGGAATTACAGAAAGGACGATGAGGACGTTGAGAGGGAAGGTGTGGAGGGTCAAAGTTCGTCCTCAGAGGCCAAGGAGCAGAGCTAGTGTCTGAAAATCACAGGACAGGACGGGACTTCCGGGAGCCTGCACTTCCCCACTTTACAGTGGGCAAACCGCAGTCCCGCGTGTCTGTTCTCCCACGGCTCTGTCTCAGCAGAGTCAGGTCTAGCAGCCCAGACCCTCAGTGCCTAGGCTTCACTGTAAATAATAAACTATGTTAATAACACAAATATCCTTTGTGAGCTCAGAAACTCAGCATTACAAGTAACCGGGTACTGGAACACATCGGTCTTCGCCGTTTACTCCTTCTCCAGGGGCTTGCCAGCTTGCATTCCATGACCAACAGCAGTGCAGCTGCAGAAGGACTTCTGGAAGCCCCATGACTGGAACTAGACCCTGAGTAAATAGGGTTTAGATAAGTGGAGCGGAGGGAAAAGTTTCACCTGAGGGGAGAATGAACTAGTCTGCCAGCCCCTTATAAAAGTACTGGCCTGGAAGGGATGGAGGGCTTTGACCTGAAAGCCACAGGGAATAGGGAATCCTGGGGATTTGGCTGAAAGAGGGGGGCTCTTAGGAAATGCACCAACAGGGAAGCCAGCACTTTACCAGGGATTTTACTCATGGTGGGTATATTATTAATCGAGATTATGATTCTCTAGAAACTGATCATTTCCAAGAGAAATAAAATTTAAACACTGCTGTTGAAAGAAAGGTTGTGGGGAGAAAATGTTCTAGTTCTAAAACAGAACACCCATTTTTCCTGGTTGTATATGAATAATACAACATGCTTACTATGTGCCAAGCACTCTAAGAGCTTTGCTTTTTTTTTAGACAGTCTTGCTCTGTTGCCCAGGCTGGAGTGCAGTGGCGTGATCTCGGCTCACTGCAACCTCCGCCTTCTGGTTTCAAGCAATTCTCCTGTCTCAACCTCCTGAGTAGCTGGGACTACAGGCATGCACTACCACATCTGGCTAATTTTTGTATTTTTAGTAGAGATGGGGTTTCACCATGTTGGCCAGGCTGATCTCAAACGCCTGACCTCAGGTGATCCATCCACCTCAGCCTCCCAAAGTGCTGGGATTACAGGCATGAGTCACTGCGCCCACCCAACTTTATGAAATTTAATTAATTTATTTATTTGTAACAACAAATCCAGGAGGTTGTTACTTTTTAAAATCAGTGCCATTTTACAAATATGGAGGCTGAGGTACCTAGAGGTTGCACAAGGTAAGAAGATCCGGGCTGAGGCTCAGTGGTGTGATACCAAGCATCCTGGCCTGGCTGGAATTGGAAGATTTGGGTTCTAGTACCTCCACTCCTCTTGTTGCGTGAATTTAGCTTATCTGAGCCTTCATTTTCTCGTCTGTGAAATGCATACTGTAATCCCTCCTATGCTATTGTAGTACTAGGGAGACAATGAATGTGCAGGCGCTTTGTGAACTACGCATTATGATACCAATAGGAAGTATAGAGCCTTGCATTTCTAAGGTCAAATCCCAGCTAAAAAGAGAAAATGATGAGCTGGGTTTGACTTGCAGAATTTAGTGGGCTTGCCACTCACCAAGAGACAAGAGATACAGTTGTAGTTACAGTGATAGACTTTGGAGTCAGATGGACCTATGTTGGGAACTCAGCCCTGCCACTTATTAGCTCTGTGACCTGAGACAAGTTACTGAACATTTCTAAAACTGCATTATCTCCATGATCCTCCATTTGCTCGTACGTAAAATGGGCTTTACATTCCTTATAGAGCAGTGATGAGGATTACGTGAGATGCCATTGATACAATGCCTTGCAAGTAGGGAGTGCTCAATAAAGCATAGATGGAACCATTGTTTTTTCTGGTTTTTCTTCCTCCTTATCCTATTTCCTTTGTCTTAATTTCCCAGCAAGCACACCCTCTCCAGAGCCCAGCAAGCGTGAGGGACTGATGGAGAAGTATGTGGCTGCTATGGTGTTGAGTGCAGCTGGAGATGCCCTGGGGTTCTACAATGGAAAGTGGGAGTTCCTCCGGGATGGGGAGAAGATACACCGGCAGTTGGCCCAGCTGGGTGGCTTGGATGCCCTAGATGTGGGAAGGTGGAGAGTCAGTGATGACACAGTGATGCACTTGGCCACGGCAGAAGCTCTTGTGGAAGCTGGGAAAGCCCCTAATTTGACTCGACTGTATTACCTCCTTGCTAAGCATTACCAAGACTGCATGGAAGACATGGATGGCCGGGCACCAGGTGAGCTCAACTGGTGGGAGGTGCAAAGAGGGCAAAGAATAAAACAGGCCCAAGGAAATCATTAAGAATGTTGATGGAGATTTAAATAACAAAGAGACAATAGTGTTTGTCAATGTGATAAAAATAGAAACCACAGCCACGGTGGTGGCTCATTCTAGCAATTTGGGAGACCAAGATGAGAGAATCTCTTGAGCCCAGGAGTTTTTTAAAAAATAGATATGTATCTCTGTGTTGGGAAAGGTCTTAAAGAACATGTACAAAGATGTTATTAATTAGATCTGAATGATGAGAGTATTTATAGTTTTTTAAATTTTTACTTATTTGTATTTCTAAGTTTTCTGTGATGAATAAGTAAAAAGAAAAATGTATATTTTTTCTTTGTAAAGAAAATGCAGCTGGGCACCGTGGCTCTTGCCTGTAATCCTAGCACTTTGGGAGGCTGAGGCGGGCGGATCACCTGAGGTCAGGAGTTCAAGACTAGTCTGACCAACAAGGTGAAGCCCCATCTCTACTAAAAACACAAAAATTAGCTGGGTGTGATGGTGCACGCCTGTAATCCCAGCTACCCAGGAGGCTGAGGCAGGAGAATCGCTTGAACCGCAGAGGCTGAAGTTGCAGTGAGCCCATATCGTGCCATTGAATTCCAACCTGGGTGACAGAGTGAGACTCCATCTCAAGGAAAAAAAAAAATGCAAAGGGTTTTGTAGAGACTTCTGGTCACAGATTTGCCCACAAGTGGTTCTTGCCCACTTTGGCAACTTGTTACAGCCACTTGGGTCACCGGGTGATTTTCCCTGGCCCAGCTGACCCACCTCTCCTATTCGAGGCTGCCAGGGCCGCCATAACAAAATTCCATCGCCTGAGTATCTAAAACAATGGAAATTTAGCTCTCACAGCTCTGGAAGCTAGAAGTCCAAGTGAAGGTACTGACAGGTTTGCTTTCTTCTGAGGCCTCTCCTTGGCTTACAGACGGCCACCTCCTTGCTGTGTCCTCACGTGGTCTTTCCTCTGTGTGCATGCATTCCTGGTGTTTCTGTGTGTCCACATTCCTCTTCATATAAGGATACCAGGCAGATTGGATGAGGGCCTTCCCTAAAGACCACATTTTAGTTTTATCACCTCTTTAAAGGCCCTATCTCCAAATCGAGGTACTTAGAGCTACAGCATTTGAATTGTGGGGACACAGTTCAGCACATAACAGTTCCTGATGAAAGCTTCCCACCACCCTACCTAGGGGCCCCTGTCACCCCAAGGATTGGCTTTGGATGCCAATCTCTGGTTATTCTTTCTTGGCATCTGATAGCTCTTCAGTTTAGCAAGTGGAAAGCTTTTTTTGTCCACCTGTGTCATCCATGAACATTGTTGTGAATACACTGACCAGTAAAGGAACAGCAGAGCCACACACTCCATTGTATGTCGCTGCCATCACTTGGCTCGCATGCGTATTCACAGGTCCCCAGTAGGGCAGGTCGGTGACATAAGCCTGCTTACATCACTGTCACGAGGGGACAGCTGTGGCCCAGAGGTTCAGTGACTCACCAATGGCACATTGTTCCCCTGAATCCACTGCTCCTCATCTGAGCACAGGGCTTCACTTTAGAATTTTTGGCCTTTTCACCCCTTTTTGATATTCAAGAACTCCAATTGTGAGGTTCTTCTTGGACTCTGTAAGGGATTGGGCTTTGGAGTCTGATGGATTTTACCCAGCCACTAACTAATTATGTGATTTTGAGGAAGTTTCTTAAGCTCTGAGCTTAAAAGTCTTATTTACTTAAAAAAGAGAATGATATGCTTACTTCTTAAATTTGTTGTGATGTCTCAGTGGTAACTGGTAAAAATTCCCAGGGTTCCTATATGAGTCTGCTGCTTTTATTAGCATTATCATGCCAAGGGTTACATATAAAGAAAGATACATTGTTGGGTGGGGTTTGGAGTTTTAGGGCATTCATCATATTTTTTGGCTTTTCCTTTCCATTAAAAAAAAAATACTTGGAGACAGAGTTTAGTTCTTTATTCCCACTGGGGCCTTTGCTTTGGTTATGCTAACCCGCATCCCCTATACGACATTTCCGCAGGTAATGCCTCGGTGCACAACGCCCTGCAGCTGAAGCCCGAAAAGCCCAATGGCTGGAGGATTCCCTTCAACAGCCATGAGGGCGGCTGTGGGGCTGCCATGCGGGCCATGTGCATCGGTCTCAGGTTCCCACACCCCAGCCAGCTGGACACACTGATCCAAGTGAGCATTGAGAGCGGTCGGATGACCCACCACCACCCAACAGGCTACCTGGGGGCCCTTGTGTCTGCTCTTTTTACAGCCTACGCTGTGAATGGCAGACCACCCTTGCAGTGGGGAAAAGGACTGATGGAGCTACTACCAGAAGCTAAAAAGTACATTGTCCAATCAGGCTACTTTGTAGAGGAAAATCTTCAACACTGGTGAGTCTGTAGGTGCATGCCCTGCTCGAACATGCTTGAATCTGTGTGTGCACATCAACCTGCACATATATGTCTTGGATTCAGAGATCACAGCAACCCTCATTGTTCTCACCGCCCAGCCCCCTTTCTACCTGCCTGCGAAGGATTTCAAGTTCCCTTCCGGTAATGATCGCCCAAGGTAGCAAAGCGGACACCTCAATGAACAGGGCAGCTGCGGTGCTTCCTCTTACACAGGGATCCTGCAGTTTTTGTAGCTTTCCTATGCTGCCATGAATTTTCATGCCTATTTTCTACTTTCCTGGAATTTGCTTTTTCAGTGTTGTCTTGGTGCACAAATATTTTGTGTATTCTTGTTAAAATGCCAGAGATAGGTTTTTTCACTAACTAACTAATAAGTAATAAGGCCACATCTTCCCCTTCTTCTGGATTCACTTCACATTCTCTTTCTTAGAATAAAAAGAGGCTTTCAGCTTCACATTCTCTTTCTTAGAATAAAAAGAGGCTTTCTGTTGAAGTCACTCAGAGTTGTGATGTCCTGAAGTTCCCCCTTGAAAGGTGACACATGACATTACTCTCAACTACACAGGAAAAATAAACCTTTATTTCTTACCCTTTAACTTGATATCTATCTTCTTTATTTAGCAACAGGATCAATGCCTTGTTTATGTAGAACCTTTTGAAAAATGTGTTGAATGAGTGGTACTTATATAGAGATAATTTTGATGTTTAAAGAGTTTATGATACTAGTGCAAGAAGCTGAAATTATGTTGGAATTTTCTCTGTTCACACATCCATCTGGTGCTTTTCGTATGACTTTTCACTTTATTTTTTCAATTGACTCTAAATTTTTTTTTCCTTTCTACAGGTCCTACTTCCAAACCAGCTGGGAAAATTACCTAAAACTTCGAGGGATTTTGGATGGAGAATCAGCCCCTACCTTTCCGGAGCCCTTTGGGGTGAAGGAGAGGGATCAGTTCTACACCTCTGTGAGCTACTCTGGCTGGGGCGGCAGCAGTGGGCATGATGCCCCCATGATTGCCTACGATGCTCTCCTTGCTGCAGGAGACTCCTGGAAGGAGCTTGCCCACCGAGCCTTTTTCCATGGTGGAGACAGTGATTCTACAGCTGCCATTGTTGGCTGCTGGTGGGGAGTTCTGAATGGTTTTAAAGGAGTGAGTCCCTCCAACTATGAGGAACTAGAATACAGAAACCGGCTGGAAGAGACAGCTAGGGCTTTATATTCTCTTGGATCAAAGGAAGACACTGTAACTTCCCTTTAGGGAGATGTGATGTTTGTTTCTGATGGATTCTTCTTTTGTATATTTTCTTTTCTGCTATTTCTTTTCACTTTTTCCAAAGTCAAGAGTCTTAACCTTGTACTCCGGGAATTTTGAGATAACAAGTCCCTTGGGCACCTTGAGCTCAGTGTTTTCAGGCTCATCCTGTTCTTCTAGAATCTATCCCTCTTCTTACACCGAAGAGTCTAGCTCAGTTGATGGGGTCAACGTCTCCCGAGTAAAAAATCTCATAACTAGTTATTTGAGTCTTCATTTTCATCATCTACTTATTCTAAAAGTTTTTTCTGTTTGTCTCAAATTAGGTTCACACAAAGCAGACTCTGAGACAAACATCTGAATGTAAGCAGTTTATTTGGGAGATGATTCCAGGAAATACTGGTAGGAGAATGCGGAAGTGAGACCAGGAAGGGAAGGGAACTAGTACAAGGTCTGCTAATGAGCAGGTTTGCACTGTGGGCAGTTGGCACTCTGCCCTCTGAGTCCTCTGCCTAAAGCAGTCCTCAGAGTTGCCCCATTTGAAGGGCAAGCAAACCTGGGGTATTTATTCACTGACCTGCATCTGCCACTGGTTGAGGACCACTGCCAGGGATCCTAACTACCTGGTACTTCTTGGCTTGCCCTTTGTACAAGCCAAACCTGAATGTCTTCAGGAAAGACTGAAGAGATACTTGCAGGGGCAAGCTGTAAGGGGCATGGGAACAGTGAGGGATATATGTGGGGTCCTAACAATATCTGCCAGACTGGTCTACCTCCTAAATATACTCTAAATCTATCACCTCTATGACCTTCTTGCACTGAGGATTTTTCAGCTGGATTTCTGCAATCCAAGCTGCTCAAGTCTGGGGAGATGCTGCTCTGAGCTGCTTCTCCAGACTCTCCTCATCATGGCAGTTAACACGTTACCAATTTTATTACGGTCTATTTGCTTGTTTGTATTTTTTCTAGACAGAACCTAGCACAGTGCTTGGGCAGGCAATAGGCATTAATCAGTATCTATTGAGTGTTATGAAATAGGCTCCTATCTGGTGCTTCCCTCATTACCCTCCAGAGTTATCTTTATGAATTACAAACTGACCATGCTAAACTAATCATGGTCTAATTATGTTCCAATGAATACATTACCCTTTCTTTATTTCTTGATGGTCTTCCCTCTCCTTGTCTACCTGATAAATTCTTACTTGTCTTTCAAGACCCAACTCAGATGATAGAGCTTCCTGGGTGAAACCTGCTTTGATCGTTCAGACACTTGGCCATCTTCTCCTCACTCACTGTCTGTCCTGGCCTCGTCACCACACCAATCCTGTTGTATGGTGCTGTGTGTCTTCTGAGTCAATCCTAGGCGTATGCTGCCCAGCAGACATCCACCTGAGAAATGAGATGCCATCGTCACATTCCTTTGGTCACCCTCAGTCCAGCCAGTAGGCTTGCTCTCATTTGGCTTGTTCTCAAGGGTGGGGGAAGGAACAGAGTCTTTTCCTTCTCCTTTTGAGAAAACCACAGAACATGTTTTTTCCTTTGCGAAATCCCTGGTTTTCAGCTGGGAGCGGTGGGGAAATGAGGTCTGAGGATAGCAGTCCTGCCACCTCCTAGTTCATCCCACAGGAATGTTTTTCCAAGTCTTTCCAGTCTCTTTAGAACATGGTGGAGGAGGGATGTGTGTGTTGCAGGGGGTGGGGGGTAGGAGATGCAGGGAGTATCTTAGCATTTGTTGTTTTCTAGTGCAGGGCTTTAGTTACAATTGTAGACAACAGGAAAAGGCTTTTTAGAGATCCTATTAGATTTGCTTCACCAAATATCAGTCTTGATCACAGGCACATTTCAAAAAGAGGTTTGACTTTCAGACTTCTTTTTCTCAAATCTCAAAACCTCCACCCCAAACTTCACACTCAGCTGCTAACCTTACTTCCTTGTGTGTGTGTGTGTGTGTGTGTGAGTGTGTGTGTGTGTCAGAGAAAGGGACAGAGAAGGGAGGATGAGAACGAACGGGGTAAAGAGATAAACTTTATGCATAACATTAGGATAAATCAATAAAGATGGTCACATTGTATGAATTTGCCATGCTTATCAAGTTAACATATGTGTATTGAACAACCGAAAAGGTCATATGTGACATTTCAGATGATACTTTTTGGACCTGCTGTGCGATGGTGCTTCATTTGCTTTCTTTGTTAGCCAAGATTTCTAGATGTTGTCTAAAAGTATTGGCAGTAGCTGTTTTTGTTTTGTTTTGCTTTAAGATCTATAAAATTAGCATTGGCCTCATTCACCCTTCTCTAAGATTCTCCAACCACCTCATTCTTCTTTCTGTACCTCTCTGGAGCAAATAAACTTGCATCTTTTTATTCTTTTATTTATTTATTTTGAGACGAGTTTTTGCTCTTGTTGCATAGGCTGGAGTGCAATAACGTGATCTCAGCTCACCGCAACCTCTGCCTCCCGGGTTCAAGTAGCTGGGATTACAGGCATGCGCCACCATGCCCAGCTACTTTTGTATTATTATTATTTTTTTTAGTAGAGATGGGGTTCCTCCATGTTGGTCAGAGTGATCTCAAACTCCTGACCTCAGGTGATCCACCCGCCTCAGCCTCCCAAAGTGCTGGGATTACAGGCGTGAGCCACTGTGCCCAGCTCTTGAGTCTTTTTAAAACAGCCACTGAGCTAGTAGGACATTGAGGGGAAGGAATGGGGACTGACTTCACAATCCAACCAGCCTCCTGGGCCAGCTCCTCAACAATGGCGCCTGGGGTCAGGCTGAGGACCCACAGGTCTTTTAGATAGGGACTGGGGAGCAGCCTACCATCATTTATTTTACTTTTTGGGCTTGGGGTTGGGAAGAGTGACACCTAGGGAGTAAGTGAAGCTCTTTCCTTTTGGAGAAGGATTAAGAAGAGAGGAAGAGAGTATTGCTGTGTGTCAGATGGTTCACAATAACCCATTAATAGATGAAGAAATTGGGCTCGGAGAGGTTGCCATCTATCCAAAGTCGCACAGGATGAGATAGAGCTGGGGTTTAAAACCAGGTCTATTTGTCCTACAAAGGATGGAAAAGAAACAAACCAACGTGCTTTTCCCAGTTTCACACAGCACTCACACTTTTACGCCCAAAGGCGTGGGAGTTGTTACCCCACACACCAAGTGAGTTTCTAACAGACACCAAGTGGGTGTCCTCTAATTCAATTCTGATGCTATCTTCTGGATGATAGCATCAGGTTCCACAACTTAAGGCATAAGACTACCTCCCCCTCCCCACCCCCACCACCACTGCTTCAGATGCCGACCACAAGTTCCAGGTTGTGACCTGTGCTTCTGACCAACCAGCTGTAAATCAGGCTTCCCACAAAACCCTCAGGTTTGATTAATTTGGTGGAGTGGCTCACAGAACGCAGGAAAACACTTCGTTTACTGATTTATTATAAAGGATATTACAAAGACCACAAATATCTAGCCAGGTGGAAGAGATGCATAGGGCACAGCATGGGGGAAGGGGTGTGGAGCTTCAATGACCTCGCCAGGTGCACCACCCTTTAGGAAGCTCCATGGGTTCAGCTCTCCAAACACAGTCCTTTTAGGGTTTTTTTTGTTTGTTTGTTTGTTTTTGATGGAGTCTCGCTCTGTCACCAGTCTGGAGTGCCATGGAGCGATCTCAGCTCACTGCAACTTCCACCACCCGGGATCAAGCAATTCTCCTGCCTCAATCTCTTGACTTCGTGATCCATCCGCCTTGGCCTCCCAAAGTACTGGGATTACAGGCGTGAGCCACTACACCTGGTCCTTTTAGGTTTTTATAGAGGCTTATTATGTTGGCATGATTGACTAAATTATTGGCCATTCTGAATCAACTCAGCCTTTAGGCCCCTATCCCTCCCTGCAGGTCATGAGGTGGGTGGGAATGAAAGTTGCAACCCTCTAATTACATGATTGATTGATTCCTCTGGCAACAAGCTCCCATCCAGAGGCTATCCAGGAGTCCACCAAAAAGTCACCTTATTAGAACAAAAGATGCTCCTCTCACCCAGGAAATATCAAAGGATTTAGGAGTTCTGTGTCAGGAAGCAGGGTCAAAGACCAGATATCTGAACAAAAGATTAGCACCCCTATCTACAAGGTTTTAGGAGCTCTGCATCAGAAACTCAGGGTTACAGACCAAATACACATTTCTTACTATATCATCATACCACAGTCTTTAAAGCTAATTTTCTTTGTACATCCTCTACTACACTCTACTCGTTAGCTGTTTAAGTATTAGAAAATCATTTCTTAGAATCAAAATGGTGTAATATGGTAACAGTATAAGCCTGTGCTCTCTTCACCTTCCTACAACTAAGTGGTGATGTCAAGAGAAAAGCTAGATGTGGGTTTGAGATCCACACTTGGAGCAGGGGTAGGGAAGAGACAGAGTGAGTCCAGGAAAAATTATGAAGTGGGCCGAGAATCTTCACTCTCCTCTCAGGCTCTTTTCCCTTCTCAGGCAGGTCCTCAACCTCTGCACTCATTCTGCTCCTTGACAACCGTAGTGACTCCACCCAATGCTTTGGACATGATCTAGACATAAATGCTCGCACTGTGTTTGGTGACATCTGTCCTCACTTGCCAAGGTCCTTCACCTTTGTGGGCCTTGAGGTCGTCGTCTGTACCAGCTGGTGATCTCAGGCAAGTGAACCCTCTCAGGGTATTTGAGCTTGGAGTCCGTGGACTCTCAATACTAATACCCAAAGAACAGGAGTCTAAAATGGAGTTGTCTGACTTGGAGATAAGAGCGAAGACAGAATCCTTTGGTCTCCCAATCTAAAGAGCTGTGGATAGAAACATGTATTTACTAATAGAGAACCATGCTTCAAAGCAGTGTTTCCCATCATTTTGGTTGGTATATGGACAGCCCTTCTCCCCATTGTCAATGCCAGCAGGTGGAAGTAACACAGTCCATCTGTTGGCCCACTTCAGGGGCTGGCTGTGGCTTCTTACTCTATCTTCCTTCTAAAAGACACTGTCCTTTGGAGACTACTCTAGTGGAGGTGACATTCTGGGGTGAGGCAGACTCTCTAGTGTCCCTTATTCCACCAGCCCTGAATCCAGGAGACCTAGAAGGAGAGTGCTCTGAAGGCGTGAATTTTTTTCCCTGTTGCAGGAACATGGTAATTGCTATATAATTAGGACTAAGAAAAGGCCTGCTCCACGATCTTTTCCAGAGAGCTGCCATTGAAACCCGGCTCTGCCACCAGATCCCTCCAAGCCTCAGGTTGCTCAGGACTAATATAAGTTGAGGCTAATAATGCCCACCTCGAGGAGTATGTGAGGGTGAGAGTAGGTAGCCTAAATTCAGTGGAACGGATAAGGACCTGTTGCTGGTAGTAGTTTTTCAAATTCAAATCCATGCTCTGCCACTTTGAGTAGCCTTGGGCGAGTTATTCCATCTTGCACTGCCTGTTTCTCCACGTGGAAAATGGGGTTAATGATAGTATCTATCTTGTGGGATTGTGGTACAATTTGCCCAGCATAGTATCTAGCATATAATAAGTAGTTAAACAAAAAAATGGGAAAAGATATGTTAACATATACATCTATATATTACTGATAACTTTTTAAAAGTGTATCTAGTGTCTTCTTTTTACCAATCTGTCATGAAATGAGAGGCCCAGGGAAATTCTCAGATAACCACCTCCAGCCAGTGTTCTCTCTCATTTGGGAAACTTTGGACACAACCCAGGGGCTTATGGGGTTTTCCTTCCCTTCAATCTTCTCACAATACCCCCTTGCCATAATGCACACCCAAAGATAAACCCTTAAGGTTCACAATTTTACTTTGACGTTAGGAGATCTCAGGGAATAAACACTAAACCATAGAATTTTAGTATCAAAGTGTCAATTTAAAGCTACAAATAATTTTCAGCATTTGCAGGCTTGGCGTCACCTGGGGGGTTCACAGCTTCTCTGTTCTGGCAAAACCACAAGTGACCTTTTGTCTGGGCTAATGTAAAGCTGGTTTCTACTTATTCTTTCTGGAAAAATGGAGACAGAATATAGATGTTTTTAAACGAAATATAAAATAATGTGTTTTGGTGCATTAGTGGCATGAAATGTTCTCTTTCTCCATAAGGTTTTAGACTGTCCTGTGTGAAAAGCAGGTTCACTGTGCTTTATCTGAGTTTGGGGAGACAGAGCACCTGTGCATGCAATAAGTTACAGGAATCCAGCTTATTACTTACAGCTAGGCAGCAGACAACAGAAGCCTGAAATTCACGTGAGCCAGTCCCCCAAGGCTTAGGAAAGCTGCCTGGGGCACGTGGAGCCTCATCTGCACATGCCCACCTGCACCAGAGCTGAGGACTCCAGGAAGGCAGCTCACCCTGGGTTTTATACGCAAGGGAAACAAGAATCACTGGGCTAAAGCATTGAAGGACATCTTGTTTTGGGGGTGTGGGGTAGTGGAGGGACTAGAACAGATCCCAGGATGTTAGATTCCCAGCACATTCTAGTTATTCTTGAGAGCTACAAGCCAACTGGGTCCAGCCCAAGACCTCGCAAACTGTCCTGCACTACACTTGTATTTCATGACTTGTTCTGACAAGGGGTGTGCGTGTGTGTGTGCGTGCGTGTACCCATGTCCACATGCAGGACATATAGGACAGCAGGAGTGGAGAGACTCCATAATCATGCTCTTCACCTCAAATTGGAGAGGAATCTGGCAAAAGATTGCACTTTTTGAAAATCAGATAAGATAAGGGCTTGAGCCATTTGGGGTTGAGCACTAAAATTTCATGACACATTCTATCTGATAGAATTCCATGCAACCTTAAAAGAAGAATGAGCTCCAAAGTATTTTGTTTAGTATGAAACTCAAGGTTCAAAAGAGTTTGTGTAAGACTGGGCATGGTGGCTCACACCTGTAATCTGAGCACTTTGGGAGGCAAAAGTGGGAAGATGACTTAAGCCCAGGAGTTCAAGACCAGCATGGGGAACATGGCAAAACCCTGTCTCTACAAAGTAAGAAAGAAAGAAAAAAGAGAGAAAGAGAGAAAGAGAGGAAGGAAAGAAGGAAGGAAGGAAGGAAGGAAGGAAGGAAGGAAGGATTAGGTGGCATGCTGCTATGTACCTATACGAGCTACTTGGGAGGCCAAGGTGGGAGAATCACTTGAGTCCAGGAAAGCAAGGCTGCTGTGAGCCACGACTGCACCACTGCACTTCAGCTTGGGTAACAGAGAGACACTGTCTCAAAAAAAAAAAAAAAATTTGGTCAAAAGAAGGGTGTAAAAATCTAAGAAGCATGATATAGAATATCTTTAGGAGGATATGCAGGAAAATGATGACAATGCCTGATTTCTGTAGGATCTGGGAAACTTGGAGGAAGAGAATGGAGATTTTTTGAACCATATTTTTGTATATTTTTTTAAAGCATGTATATGTAGAGCCATTACAAAAAAAAAACATGTTAGGCCAGGTATGGTGGCTCACACCTCTAATCTCAGTACTTTGAGGTTGAGATAGGAGGATTGCTTGAGACCAGAAGTTTGAGATCAGCCTGCGGAATACAGCAAGACCCCCACCTCTACAAAAAATTTTTAAAAAATTAGCCAGACCTGGTGGCAGGTGCCTGTACTCCAAGTTACTTGAGAGGCTGATGTGGGAGGATCACTTGAAGCCAGGAAGTCGAGGCTGCAGTGATCCATGATTATGCCACTACACTCCAGCCTGGGTAATAGAGCAAGACCCTGTCTCAATTAATTAATTAATTAATTTAATTAGCTGGGTTTGGTAGTGTGCACCTGTATTCTTAGCTACACAGGAGGCTGAGGCAGGAGGATTGCTTAAGCCCAAGAGGTCGAGGCTGTGGTGAGCCATTATCGTACCACCGCATTTCAGAATTTTGAACATTGATTCCCTGGTCACTTGCTCTGTGTGTACCCAGATCCTAGGTAAATAAAACCATTTGACTCCCCTTTAACATGGATGAGTAGGACCCCTCTCGAAAGAGGGGTGGAGACTGACCAGCACACCCTACCAGTTGAACAGTGCCTTCCCGTAGCAAGTATTTATTGAGCATCAGCTGTGTTAGGTACTAGGATATCTCAGTGAGCAAAACAGGCCAGGACTCTGCCTTTCTGAGGCTGACATTCTCCTTGGGGGAGACAGACAGTATACACTGAATATGAATTGTGGCTCTCTCAGTGTCTCCAGACAGAAGGGTCTCATCCTCACCTTCTAAAATATGTAAGTAATCTCAGTTTTCAGAATGACAAGGTTTAGTCCAATAAAACTCTTGCATATCTTGTTTCACCTTGGCCCTCTCAAGCAGCGTCCCTAGGCCCCTGGCCTCTCTGAGTTTCAGTTTCTTCACTGGTGAAGTGGACATGGCTATTGTAAGTATTAACAGAAGACTAGCAGTTCTAGGATGGATGCAATCACCTGAGGAGCCTGCTGGCACTGCAGTGTCCTGGGCCCAGTTCCAGTGATTCTCATTCTGTGTGTCTAGGGTGGGCCCAGCAATCTGTCCCAAATCAACTGGGTGATTCTGAGGCAGGTGGTTCTGGAAGGGACCACTCTGACCCCACTTGGAGAGCACTGTACTAGATGTTGGATGTGAAAGAAAGGGAAAGTGCTCTCTCAATGACAGCTATATTCGTGCCATGCATAAGGGCACCCTGGATTAACTATCTCTGGCCTCTGTGTGGGTGGCCAGGAAAATGGCCCTCAGGTCTCCTGCTGTAGGGAATATGATTGATTGATGGCTCCAGCTGCTGCCTTCTGAATTTACCTCTGACCCCAGCTAATGACTGAGCAGGATGTGGCTGCTAATGCAGGCTCATTCCTACAAAACACAGATCTGCTGTCACAAAAGACTTTTGCTTGAGGAGTCCCCATTGGTCTGATCAGAATATTCTAGAAACTGTGCTGCAGCTCAAGACTCTTTCTATGTAATCCTCCTTTTCCTGCCTGTTCTTTTTCACAGGTGTCAGATGTGCACCGCAATCTAAAGGCTCTTCCGGCCTTCTCCAGTACGCCTCATTCTTTACAGGTGTTAGCTCAATAAATCTCTTGCACATTTTGTCTTATATTGGTATCTTCTTCTCCAAGGACCTGAACTCATATGATTGGCTTGGTCTCTAACATCAAGACAGCCTTCAGTAGTGACCTCTGCTGTACCCTTATTGCCGCACTCCTTCCTGATTGAAGCAGCACTTGCGCAGTGTGGTAATATGCACAAGGGGAAGTAAGGGCTAGCCCCTCCACAATAATTGTATCCTGTGTGCAGCCATGATGCCATGGTCCCAGTGCCTCTCAGGAGTTGTTGCTGTAGAGTATTGTTCAGAGCATTGATTCTGGGGCTGGCTCATCCTGCTTTAAATCCCAGCTCTTTATGACCTCAGGCAAATTACTTAACTTCTCTGTGCCTTATCAGCTGTGTACTTAACTACTATCACAGAGAAGTAATTTGTACTTATCTGTGCTTTTTAAATGTATCTGTGCTTATAAATTATCACAGTTAAGTAATTTGTACTTAATACTTAACCTCATAATACTTAAGTACAAATTACTTAACTTCTCTGTGATAATACCTCAGAGAGTTACTGTTCGGAAAAGATGATCCTGGCCCTGTGGGTGGGCTGTCTGCCTCACAACAATGTGTTATGATTTAGGGAATGGCAGGCAAGGGCCCTGCCCTCTGCCCCTGCCCCCTGCCCACAGAGCCTAGAAATAGCCCTGTGTGGTTTCTGCCACTCCTTCAGGTGGAGAGGCCACACGGTGCTGGAACCACCCTGGTTCCAGGCCTGGCTCTGCCACTTCCACTGACAGGATCTCTATAGGTCATTTTCTTTTTCTAACACGCAGTTTCTTTGTGAATTCAGGAAGTTGAACATCTCCCAAAGTTGAACTTGACTTCTAGCCCCAAGATTCTACAAACAAATAGTACTCTCCAGAGGCAAACTTCATCTTCTTCCTTTCTGCCCATGAAATGGACACTTATTTTATATTATATTATCTCAGTCCTGTGCTAGGCACTGGGGATTCAAAAATGAAAAGAGAAAGCCTTTGCTCTCAAGTCACTCAGAATCTTCTAGGGAGACACACATGTCCACAGATAATTACAACACAATGAAGGGTTTTTGGCCACCCAGAGATAAAGGACTTCTGCCTTGGTTATTACTGACATCCTATCTTGGGAAGTGGGAGAGGTGCAGGAAATACTTTCCTGATCACGTTCGGCTCAAAGAGGAAGGACAGTGTGTTTCAATGTGTTCTGGTTAAAGAAAAAAGTTTGCTTATTTTCATTGAGAAGAAGAAACTGAAAACTCTGGCATTTAAATAAATAGGAAGAATTTATTTTTCCTCTTCAGGTCATGAAGCTAGTTAATGATTAGTGAAACCCACGTGGGTGTTTCCTGAGAGGCTGGGTTATGTGATCTCTTTGGTTTTAGGGAATTACTCCATACCAGCCCTGAGATCTCCAGCTCAGCGATGCCCCCAGGTCCCTGGAAGAGCTGCTTTTGGGTCGGGGGCCTCCTTTTGTGGCTCAGCGTTGAAAGTTCAGGTAAGTCAGGGCTCAGGCCTTGGGAGGAACTTATTTCAGTCCATGATCATATTTCTCCAATTACTTATGGAATATCAACTTTTGGAAGGTCCCCTAAAAACCTTTCACCTCTTCTGAGGTGCATTTTTAAAAGAGTAGGGAAAATAACCCTCTTATCATAATCGGAATGATGGTAAACAGAACATTTTCTCAGGTCACAAAACCTGAACTTTCCCTGGTTATCTGACTCATTTTTCTAAAACCCACATAAAGACTCTTTCACCTTGCACAAGCCAGGACCAACTGTAAGAAAATGAAATTTGGTTAATTCTAAAATATTCATTTTCATCCCATAAATATCCACCATTCCAAGATATATTTAATTTTAAAATTCAGGTTTTCCAAACTAATAACGATTTTGCCATTGAGATTGTTAGATGTCCTTTATATTCCAGTAGCCTAACTCAAGTCGTTCATCATCCCAGCTGGGTGATGAAAACTAGTCCTGCTAACCTCAGATGTCCCTTAGAATAGCTTCCCTCAGATGCCAATTTGCATTTTAGCTTTCCCCTGGTAAAGAACTGGCCCACTGCCCACCTCCCCACCCCTTGCCTAACACAGCAAATTAACCTGCTTGGACTTGGGCGGCAGTGAGGTTCTCAGAAAACTCCTTCTCGCTCTGGTGGTGACCTCACCCTTAGAAAAATCCCCTCCCCCTGGCTCCCAACAGCAGGCTGCTTTTCTGTCTTCTCCGTTGGACATTTAATTCTCATTCCCTGGCTCTAGAACATGTCATTGCTTCTTCCTGGAGTTGCTCACATCACCTTTGGACTAATTTCTGTTCTTTGCATCTTCCACGGGGGCTTCTGTATTCCTGTCTCCCTTGCACTTGTCCTTTTTCTGCTCAGCACCCCTCCCTGCTCCAAAATTCCATCTGGGTGACCGTATGCTCTGCTTGCACTCATGGGTGGTATTTTTCAAAGGTGCTGCTGAGATGTGCTTTCTCCTACCTCAATTATTTTTTCCTAAAAGGTGAGGATTTGAGGCCTCTGTCTCTTTCAGCTTACTTAGTGCTGTGCTCTATATACAGCAGATGCCCAGTGAATGTTGCTGCATTGCTGCTTAGAGGAGGCAATGGGTTGAGCTGATGAGGAATAGGCTCTGTCTGGGTCAGGCTAACCCGGACTGGAATCCTGGCTCTGTTTTTCAGTAGCTATGTGACCTTGAGAAAGTGGCTTTCTTTACCTGTAGCTGGAAATGATCCTTGCCATACAGGAATACTGTAAGGACTGATTAAGACCATCTGTGCACAGGGTCTGACTTTTGCAGTTGCTTATTCCCTTGTGATTTTATGATTAGCAAATGGTTGTCTAGGCTGATGGAAGTGGAGGGAACAGGCCTGTCATGAGCCACTTGGAGAGAAGGTGGGAGGTGTCACCTGAGAGAGCTGTGGGTCCCGTTCTGAGAATTGGGCTTGGCAGTTCCACTTGGTCCCTGCTCAGGAGCCCCAGGACTCCTAAGGGGTTGGAAGGCATTTGCTGGTGGTCCTGATTTGAGGGTTGAGGAGTGGGAGTAGCAATTGGCATCAAACTCTTGTTGGAAGCTCATCTCGGTAAGCCTGGGACTTCGGTCACACAGATAAGAGGAGCTCAGAAATTCTGAACCAGGTGGCAGGGTTAGGGTCGGGGCAGAAGCTGATTGGGTTCCAGCCACATATGTGGGAAACATTCTAGATGCCCTGGGCAGGAAGTGGGCTTATAATACCACATTAGCGGGGCCTGGGGGTTTCCTTGCCTGGTCCTCTTGCCTTCGTCTCCAGTGTCTTTCTTTCCACACTTACCCAGTGAGGAATTCTCTATTTCCCATTTGCTTCTCGTTCTTTCCCACCTTAACTGTTTCACTGTCAACAGCGACAATATTAACTTAATGTTCCTTATTCTTACTTTTAGCCGTGGTATCTCAGAAATTGAGTTGATGGATAGGCAGAGATAGAAGAGAGAGAGAGAGAGAGAGAGAGTGTGTGTGTGTGTGTGTGTGTGTGTCTGTGTGTCTGTGTGTCTGAGAGAGATAGAAATATGCCACAGAAAAAAGGAAAAAGAACGTAATTATCTTCAGACAGCCTAGAGGAAGTAGGTGGAAAGAAAGAAGATGGTGGATGCACAGAGTTCAAGGAAAGGAAGAGCTCAAACAATAGGGAGGGAGGAGGTTCAGGAGGTACCCAGGTGCCTGCTGTCACACAAGGACAGTAGCTGACCCACATGGGCCTCTTGGAAGTTCAGCCTCCGCTCACTTTCCTGGCCAGGTGCCTGCACAATCTTTCATGGCAACCCCAGTCACACCCAGCCTTTCCCTGGACTGTGGAGGGTGAGATTGTTGGGCTCTTTGATCAACCTGGTCCCTCTAACATCAGGATCTCCATCCCTCACTCTCAGTCTTTCCCCCGGGTTCACATTAATGCAGTGTCTCACACACACTGGTTTGGCCATTCCCAGCTGGAGTGTGCTCTCTATGACGGTGGGGACTATATCTTTGTTCTTACTCTATTTCCTCTGTAGCCCTAGCTGTCACATAGTAAGGTCTCCAGAATCTTGATTAAATACATCCTCACTGAAACTAGGTTGGTAGTGAGCACTGTAAAGTGAATCACAATGTATTTATCTATTTCTCTCCATTAAAGTACAGCTAGATTGTTTGCAGATTCTTCTTACTACATACAGGGCTGCAACGTGAAAAATTTAAGATTGATTTCTATAAATGGAATCCCTGGGTCCCAAGGCAACTGCCTCTCCAGCTTTACCTGGTGTAGCCAAGTCGCACTCCAAGGTGGTTGATCCACTTTATATCCTCACCAGATGTATGTGATCCCAGTTCCCTTCTGTTTAATATTTAGTGTTATCACATTATTTAATTATTGCCAATCTCATGCAAATGAAATACTGCCTTTTTGTCATTTTAATTTGCCCTTTAGTGCTTATTAGTAAAGTTGAACTCATGTATTATGATTTCCTCTTCTATGATATCTGCTCCTATGGTTTGTCCACGCTTCCACCGTCTTTCTCATTTTTTCTTGTTGGTTTGTGTCACATTTTTATGTTATTGACACAAATCCTTTGTTTATTATATGCATTGCAAAAAAACCTATAGCTTGCTTTTTAATCGTATTTTTTGCTGGTGTTTTTATACCAAGGCTTGTGTATTTAACAGAATATAATTTATCAATGATTTAGTTTGTGATTTGTGCTTCTGATGTCTTGTTTAAGGAATCTTCCTGTAAAGAAAATCTCTCATATTTTCTTCTAAAATTTATGGACTAGCTCAGTCAATCTAAGATCATCAGGGGCAGTTTTTTTGATCATGATGTATATTTTAATACAATGTTGAATTTGATTTGCCAACATTTAGTTTTGCATATATTTATATTTACTATTTTGTATATATATTCATAAAAGAAATTTGTCTCTACTATTTCTCTTTCTTGTATTGCTCTTGTCTGGTTTTGATACTAGGTTATTATAACCTCATGAAATAAGTTTCTATTCTATAAAATAGTTTATATCTGTACTTTAAAGGTTTGGTAGAGTTCTCAAATAAAATCATTTGGCTCTAGTGTATTTTATGGTCAGAAAAAACTTTTGGTTGCCAATTCAATTTTTTGATGCTATTATGTTTATTTGGGTTTTCTAGTTCTTCTTGAGTTAGTTTCAGTAAATTATATTTTTCTGGAAAACTATCCATTTGTTTTACGTTTTCCAATGTATTTAATTGGGAGTTTTAAAGATTTTCGGGGTGAGGGCTAGAGACCCACTATGTTGCCCAGGTTGGTCTCAAACTCCTGGGCTCAAGTGACCCTCCCGCCTTGGCCTTCCAAAGTGCTGGGATTTCAGGCGTGAGCCACTGTGCCCAGCCAAGAATATATTTAAATCCTTGACGTTCTACAGTTATCCTATGGTCTGGCTAAGATAGATTTATTAATTTTTTATCTTGCTCATTATGCTGAGGATAATTTTTGATCGGAGAACTCATACTCTTTTTTAGCTATGGAAAATTCTTAGTAATTATTTTTTCAAAATACTGCTTTTTCTCTCAATCTCCTTTTTTTTGAGACCAGCTACAAGAAAAATATTGGAGCCTCTCCATCTATTATCTATATTTTTTAACTGCACTATCATATTTAAAAAATTTATTTTACTTCCAGGCTAGATTATAGTATTGATTTCTTTTTCATTTCCATGACCATTTTTTAATTTCCCATTTTCTTTTTCTTTCTTTCTTTTTTTTTTTTTTTTTTGAGATGGAGTTTCGCTCTTGTTACCCAGGCTGGAGTACAATGGTGCGATCTCGGCTCACCGCAATCTCCGCCTCCTGGGTTCAGGCAATTCTCCTGCCTCAGCCTCCTGAGTAGCTGGGACTACAGGCACGCACCACCATGCCCAGCTAAATTTTTGTATTTTTAGTAGAGACGGGGTTTCACCATGTTGACCAGGATGGTCTCGATCTCTTGACCTCGTGATCCACCCGCCTCGGCCTCCCAAAGTGCTGGGATTACAGGCGTGAGCCACCGCGCCCGGCCTAATTTCCCATTTTCTAATTACCTTTTTCCTATACATCTTGTTTAAACATTTATGCCTGTTTTTATTTTATAATTTCTTGCACAGTATTTTTATGCTTGTGTGTTCTTAGCATACTTACCTTAAAATCTATATAAAAGGTGTTTTAAAGCTTATTTCACCTGGAGTGAGTTTGGGATCCATTTATTAGTTTTATTGACTATCTTTGTAAACATACAATTTCTTTATATATTTAAGCATTTTGTTTGCAGGCTTATTTCTAAGAAAGTTTTTATTGAAGTACAACATATATACAGAAGAGTTCACAAATGATTGCTACATGGATTAACGCATTTCAGAGTGAATTCACCTGTGTAACCATCATCGGATCAAGAAATGAAACGTTACTGGGGGTCCTAGAACGCAACCACCATCCCTCTTAGGCATTACTGCCCCTTCTTGGCTTCTAACATATTACATTAAGCGTTTCATTTTAATTTTCAATGAGAAGTTTAATTTTGGTCCCCCTCCTCCTCTACCCACAGCCAGCTCGAGTTTCCCTCCTCTCCCCACCTCCCCATCTTTAGTCCTCCAGTCATGAAGCAGTCAGGTGGGGGGCCCCAGCTCCTGTTCCTGAGGCCTTGTCTTTCTATCCTGCCTCCTTAAATAAAGCTGTAGCCCCAAGCAGGAAGTAATGGGCTGGGTTTCGTTCGTTTTACTTTTGTTTTTAGCTTCCTCTCCTCAGTGAGCCTGGTGCTGGCCCTTCATATCTGGCATGCGGCACTTCTGAGGTCGACCGCTCTCAGGTTACCTATCTGAATTCGTACAACCACTGCCTTCCCCTAGCGTTGGTTCCCAGCACTATTTTGCATTTCTGTTCTCTTTCCCGTTCACGGGGATGTTATTTTTACATTTGAGATTGTCAGTATCTTTCTGTCTCTCTCCTTTGATATTCATCCGCCACTGTCCTTTGGTTGGAGTGCTGGCTGGGTAGAGGCAGTATCCGAATATGATTCTCTGTTTTATCAGCTTCAAACATTGACAATTTTCTTCTCTCCCTTTTCAAACTTTGTAACTTTTATCCCATTATAGTGTCTTGTTTCAGTGGTTAGGACTAGGACCTCCAGCAAGCACCATATTTCATAGAAGCGGTGACAGCAGACATTTCTTATCTGTTCCCAGTACTAGATGGACTACTTTTAATGTTTCCCAGTAAATCTGATCCTTACTATAGGCTTTTAGTAGATATCCTTTCTTATGTTAGAGAGTGTTGAATTTTGTCAAGTGTTCTTTCTTTCTGCTCATCTGTTGATTTTATTTTAGGCAGTAGAGTGAACAAAATGGATTTTAAAAATCTCTGCTTTGTTCAAAAGTACATGCTAATGTGGACTAACTACCAAAAGACAGTAAGTATAATAAGTTGGTAAATTCCATAGTAGATTAGAAGGTGATGATTGCTATACAAATAAATAGACCGGAGTAAGAAAGATTGAGAGAAATGAGGTGAGGAACATAAGCAGGTTACAACCGAAATAGGGTGCTGAGTAGAGAAGAGAGCACTTGACAAGCAAAGATTTAAAGGAGGGGAAGGAACTGCCATGTAGATGTGTGGGGGAAATGCATTCCAGGCAAAAGGAACAGCTAGCTGGGCAAAGACCCTCAGGCAAGAAGCAATCTAGAGTGAGGCAGGGCAAGGACAACTGGCTGAGTGATTGCAGCATGAGGCAGAGGACTCTTGGAGTGGGGCGGATTAGCTCAGCTACGGATTACAGCCCATTGTTAGGGTTTCAGGTTTCAATCTGAGTGAAAGGCTTGGGGATTTTTGCACAAAGATGTAACATGACTGACTTAAAAAAAATCATGACTGCTATGTTGCAAATAGACTGAAGGGGCCAAGAGAGAGGGCAAGAAACGCAGTTGCAGGCGATGGCAGTGTCTGTGAGAGATGACGGTGGCTTGGACCAAGGTGGGGAGAAGGGTTAGATTCTGAATATTTTCTTCTGATGGTCAAGCCAACAGAACTTACCAATTGTATGTGGAATGTGAGAGAGAGGAAAGAGTCAAAGATACCCCAGGCAAGTCTGCAAAGCCTGAGAAACTGTAATGACTACGTTGCTACCAATGTTGCTGATATTTCCTTATTTTCTATTTCTTCAACTATTACCTTTATGTTTTTTTCCCTATATTTTATTTGAAATTACTGTGGTATTCTTTTCTGAGTTAAAATATTAACTTACCTAATCTAAATCTTTCCCTTTCCCCCCTAACATTTGCATGTAAGGTTAGACATTGCTCCCAGTTAAAAGGTAAACTTAGGGACATTAAAATTTTAAAGAGTTTAGTTGAACAAACGGTGATTCATGGATTGGGCAGCTTCACACAGCAAGTGGCTCAGGGCTCCACCAAAGTGGGGTGAGGAAGAAATTTTATAAGGTGCATATGGAGCAAGGCAAAGAAGTATTTGATTGACTAAAGTGGAGCAGTACCTTAAGGTCCCTTGTCAGAGGTTAGTTGGGAGCTTCTGAGTGGTAAAGCTTAAGCCTCAGTCTCCTAGGATACAACTCTTCACTGTGAGTTGCGATTTGGTTACTTTCTGTAGCAACTCAAGCACTAGAGCTGCCTCAGTCTAATGGCTTGCCAAGTCATTATTTTAACAACCCAAGTGCTGTTTTAGCCACTCTTTGCAAGTTTTGGCATGTGCTGGTTTTGTTGTCATTTAGTTTTTAATATTCTGTAGTTTCTATTGTGATTATTCTTTAACCCATACATTGCTTAAAACTTTAAAAGGGTGTTTTTCTGTTGGTGGGAGTGTAAATTAGTATAGCCATTATGGAGAATAGTATGGAGGTTCCTCAGAAAACTGAAGATGGAACTTCCATATGATCCAGAAATTTCACTACTGGGTGTATATCCAAAAGTAAGGAGAGGAAATTAGTATATCAAAGAAATATCTTCACTCTCATGTTTATTTCAGCACTGTTCACAATAGCCAGGATATAAAACCAACCTAAGAGCCCATCAACAGATGGATGAATAATAATAATAAAAAGATGTGGTATATACACACAAAAAAATACTATTCAGCCTTTAAAAAGAAGGAAATCCTGTCATTTGCAGCAACATGAGTGGAACTGGAGGCCATTATGTGAAGTGAAATAAGCCAGCACAGAAAGACAAATATCACTTTTTCACACATATGGAGGAGCTAAAAAAGTGAATTCATAATGATAGAGAGTAGATTCGTGGTTCCCAGAGGCTGAGAAGGAGAGAGGAGTTGGGAATAAAGGGAAAAAAGAATATATATGTATTTATTACCACTGAACTGTATGCTTAAAAAAGTAAAGATGATTTTATATATATATATATGTATATTTTACCTCAATATAAAAATTTTTTAAATCTTGAACAAGCTTCAGCAATATATGTCCATGAGAAATCGTGCCCAGGAGCTTCTCTTTGTGTGGGCTGGTAAAAATACCACAGGCACATGGGATTGGGCTTATCCTATTGGAAAAAACGGAGGGGGTGTTTTTACATCTCCAAATGTATTTTAAAATAATTTTTGTTATTGATTTCTAGTTTTATTACATTTTGTTTAGATGATATTGATTCTTTGATGATTATTTGGGCTTGCTTTGTGACATCATATGCTCCGTTAAAAGGACTCAAACCCTCTGATGGATGCAGGCTGCCCTATATGATCAATACAGCAAATTTACTCATTAACGTGGTTCATGTCTCATGCTGAAGCACAGTCCTTTCATCTTTTCTTTAAAGAGTCAAACGCTGGGGGAGGCTATAAAATGGTGGAATCAGGCATTAGCCCTCTCATTTGCTGTGGCTGCAGGCTCAAGAGCTTAGGGCCCGCACTCTCAGCGTGGGCTTCATCCCAGGAGCCTCCAAACCTGCCTGCTTGGTCTGGCTCTGCGAGGAGACTAGGGATAAAGTCTGGGGCTCAGAAGCAGTGATGATCCAGAAGGCCTCGTGGCTTGAGATATTCTCCACAGGTGGGGTTCCCACAATTCACTCATAGCACCATATCCTAGAGCATCCCAGATCCACACTCCTGTCATATAGGGGCTCCCAGTTACCTCTGATGGCAGATAACCACTCCAGAAACCTAAAGTTATTGTCTTCCTCGACAAAGGGGCCCACACAAACTAAAATCAGTAATCTGACCTCTCCTCTGAACCTCTGATTCTATGAATCACTTTGTCTGGTGTCAGCAATGCTAGGACCATGATGGGCTTGTGTTCTGTGGGTCATTGTGCACCCTGCTGCTCCTGCCAGTCTCCCTGTGGGATGCGTGGGAGTCAGGGACCACACCTCTGCATCACAGAAGTGGGGGTGGGGGTGGGATGCTGGGTACTGAAAATAGGCCGGCCAGATTTTCAGCTCCCTGGGAAGCAGGAGTTTCATGTTGCATTTTTCATGTTGCCAGTTTTTTTTTTTTTTTTTTTTTTTTTTTTAGGCAGAGTCTTGCTCTGTCACCCAGGCTAGAGCGCAGTGGCATGATCTCAGCTTACTGCAACCTCCACCTCCTGGGTTCAAGCAATTCCCCTGCCTCAGCCTCCCGAGTAGCTGGGATTATAGGCACCCACCACCACGCCTGGCTAATTTTTGTATATTTAGTAGAAACGGGGTTTCACCATGTTGGCTGGGCTGGTCTTAAACTCCTAACCTCATGATCCACCCGCCTTGGCCTCCCAAAGTGCTGAGATTACACGTGTGAGCCACCACGCCCAGCCTCTGTTCAGTATTTTTCAAAGGCCTGCAGTTACATTGGCCAGAGAATTTCTAGTGTAAAGGTATCTACTGTAAGGTGCTGTGAAGTAGCTGAGACTTGTTAATGCTCTTCTCTACCATCTGTCTAGGCCCTGGCTGGGCACTGGAAGGCTATGGCAGGGCTCTCGACTGCTCATAAGGACAAGAAGTGATTAGGTCGGGCTAGGGAGTTGGAAATCCTTCTGGAATGGAGTGTTCAGAGTAGAGGCTAGTCCCCTGGGCAATTGTTCATTTGGCTGCCAGGGGTTCTATTTAAAATTCTCTACCAGTTTGCTAGGGCTGCCATAAGCAGTGCCATGGACTGGGTGGCTTGAACAATGGAAACGTATTGCCTCACAGTTCTGGAGCCTGGAAGTCTGAGATCAAGAGGCTGGCAGTGTTGGTTCCTTCAGGGCGAGGAGCAAAGGATCTGTTCCAAGCCCCTGTCCTTGGCTTGTAGATGGCCACTGTCTCCCTGGGTCTTTAAACATCTTTCCTCTGTCCGTGTCCAAATTTCCTCTTTATATAAAGACTACAGTCATATTGATTTAGGCCCACTCCGCTGGCCTCCTTTTAACTTAATTACCTTTGTAAAGACCCTATCTCCAAACACAGTCACATTCTGAAGTATTAGGGGTTAAGATTTCAACATATCCATTCTGGGAGATGAGACTCAGTTTAGCCCTTAAAAACAGCCATTTCACCATGGCCTTTAATCTCATCTAGTTGAGCAATATTCCTTCTCTGCTATTTTGTCCTTAGGCATGAAAAATATTCACAGAGCTTCATTACAGAAGTGATGCAGGCTGTAATAAATGAGTGATTATTGCACTAGCGGCTGCATAATAAACCCCATGCCTGCAGGCCCCTGTTTCTTGCTTCCTTCCAAGCTTGTCTTTCTTCCTTCTAAGAGCAGATGACCTTACCTTGGATGTTTCTTGTTTTGTTTTGTGTTTCTCTAGGGGATGCACCTCCTACCCCACAGACAACGTGTGCTGACTTCCAGAATGCCAACCTTTTTGAAGGCACCGTCCTCAAAGTCCAGTTTCTCCTCTTTGTCCCTTCGGATCCTAGCTGTGGGAAGCTAGTAGAAGGAAGCAGTGACCTCCAAAACTCTGGGTTCAATGCCACTCTGGGAACCAAACTAATTATCCATGGATTCAGGTGGGAGTTAACCAACCAACAGGATCTCTCAGCTAAGAATGATCAAGTAACCATAATACCATAAGAAGTTAGTGGGGAGCAAGAGGAAGAATGAATTTACTTATGGTCACATGTTCCATCCCCATGTCCTGCTGTCTTCGGTGGGGTCTCCTGTCAACATGCACACATGCTGTTCATTCTTATTGGTCATATACGTTACTCCTTCACCCAGTCTTGTCTACACACTCATAAGCAGTATGTGTCTGTGACTCTGGACAAATCTCCATACAGAGCCTTGGTTTCCATATCCAAATTAAAGGGGAGGTTGTAGGAATGATGTCAGTGGTCATTTTTTCCCTGAAGCGTGGGTTGCAGGTCATGATTCATCGCAGACAATGACATCATGGGCTTCTCACAGTCTCTGGGGACTAACAGCATGGTGTTTTTACCCAGGGCTGTATTTCCCCTTCTTCACTTCTTCCCTGGTTTTATGACCTAAGACACTTCCAGTTATGGGTGCTACTTCCATCATATCCAGAGGTTATAGGTGTGATGGAGCTATGCACTTCTCTTCTTCAATTTCTCTGATACCCCCCAGTCCACATATAGTCATTGAGTCTCAATTCAATCACCATCCTTTCTTTGAACATCTTTTCCCCAAAGCCCATCAATAGGGCCAGAAACAGAGAAAGGTTTCTGGGAGGAAAGATGGAGAGAATACGGTAAGATAACAGCACCATGGAGCACGTAGAGTTGGGGGCATCCAATGAAAAGGTAGACACAAAGGCAGTGCACAGAGGACCACCATTTCTTGATCTCTGGCCTGTCTCCACCTCTCTGATCCCTGGATTCCAGGGACTCAGCCACATATTTCCTTAGGCATCTCTCCTTGCTCTTGTGCCAAAGCCTTTCCTCTAGCAAATCTTACATTTGACCACTTTCCAGGGCTGAGTATGTACCTCCAACCCAGGGATAGCTAATAGAGGTGGAAAGCTCATCAGGCGAGTCACTCTGTCTGCTCCTAAGTCCTGCAACCCCGTTCCCCGGCACACACCCAGTCCACGCTCCTCTATCCACATGAGCATACTCTCTTGGCTTCTATATCGGGAGCCATCAAAAATCGTATTTCCTGATCCCAATCTGTTGGGAAAGATTTCTAAACATTTTTCTATCATTTTCCTTTTCCTAGAAAAGTCCCATTATACTGTAAGTTCTAGAAGGATAGCGACTACATCTTTTTGTCTTTACTTTTTGGAAAGCACCTAGCATACTGCCTGGCCCCTGGGTACTCAATAAATGTTTGTTAAATAGATCAATGAGTAAATGAGAGAAAAAAAAAGGAAGAAGGAAGGAAAAAGAAAGAAAGAGAAAGAAAGAAAGGAAAAGAAGAAAAACTCCACAAAGAAGGAGCCTATATGCAATGTATACAGTTTCTGTGGCTTATGCATTGTGCAAAAGTGCCTGACAAAAGTCTGGTGGGGCTAAAATCCAACCTGAGTTATGAACCCTGGCATGAGGCTGCATCTACCTGGAACAAAAGGCACCATTTTATAATTTTCAGAAAGGTTGCATATGTGCTGGCAGAAGGGTTGGCAACTTTGGAACTGTGTCCTCCCTATGCTCAAAGTGCTATGTAATAAAATCCTCATATACCCCCTTCTCTAATTTTGACTTCTTTTCTGGGTTTGCGATTAACAGAGGTTTCCATGACAATAAATATGTACTTGACAGGTAATTTTTTCACACTTTTTTGGCCCCCTGTCTAGGGTCTTAGGAACAAAGCCTTCCTGGATCGATAAATTCATTAGAACCCTTCTGCGTGCCACGAATGCTAATGTGATTGCTGTGGACTGGATCTATGGATCTACAGGGATCTACTTCTCAGCTGTGAAAAACGTGTTTAACTTGAGCCTCGAGATCTCCCTTTTCCTCGATAAACTCCTGGTAGGTGCAGAAGAGCTCAGGGTGAGTTTGGGCTGCGTATGAGGAGAGAGGGTCAGAAAAACCAAATCACTGCCTGAGGAGGCTTAGGGTGGAAGCAGAGTCACTTGGCGGCTTGGTGGTCTTGGGTTCAAATCTTGACTTTGCCACTCACAGTGCTAACCTTGGGCAGGTTGAATTGAATGTTCTGAGGTTTATTGAATATGCTGAGACTTCCACTGCTGTAAAATGTGTCATGGCACATTAGACAGCAAATGCAGATGGCCTGGCACTTAGTTGTCCCTCAAGAGAGAATGGCCATGGTTGTTACTCACATACTTTGGGCACCAAAAGGAGAGTAAAGAGGTTATCAGGGTGGGGAGCCCAGGAAGAGAAAAAGTGATTAATGATGAGAGTGCTGTCCTTTTTCCCTCCAAAGTAAGTGCGATGGGTGTGTCATGACCAGGGCCTTGGCTTCTGAAGCTTGTGGGGAAAGCCTTCCCCGTGAAGCCAGCAGACCCTGTGGCCCACCGGGAACTCACTGTCCCTTCTCTTCTAGGTGCTGGGTGTGTCGAAATCCTCAATCCACATCATTGGTGTTAGCCTGGGGGCCCACGTTGGTGGCAAAGTGGGACAGCTCTTCAGAGGCCAGCTGGGACAGATCACAGGTAACATTCCTCCCTGCCCGTCCTCCAGGCTTTAGAAATAGAGAAGGCTTGCCCTGAAAATGTCTCTTTTGAGGCCAGCAGAGGGGTGTATGGAGCCTTTGCTCTTATAATCAAGTCACCTATTAACACTAAAATTTATTTATTTTGGGCCGAGCGCGGTGGCTCACGCCTGTAATCCCAGCACTTTGGGAGGCCGAGGCGGGTGGATCACGAGGTCAAGAGATCGAGACCATCCCGGTCAACATGGTGAAACCACGTCTCTACTAATACAAAAAATTAGCTGGGCATGGTGGCGCGTGCCTGTAATCCCAGCTACTCAGGAGGCTGAGGCAGGAGAATTGCCTGAACCCAGGAGGCGGAGGTTGCGGTGAGCCGAGATCGCGCCATTGCACTCCAGCCTGGGTAACAAGAGCGAAACTCCGTCTCAAAAAAAAAAAAAAAAAAAAAAAAAATTTATTTATTTTGATTCTTTTGCATAAAATGGTGTTGTGTTATTATTGCATGATCTCTAACATCAATATGAGAGGCCATGTATTTTTTTTTTACTTTTTATTTTTTAATTTAAAAAATGTATTTTAGATTCAGGTGTTACGTGTGCAGGTTTATTACATGTGTATAGCATGTGATGCTGAGGTCTGGGCTTCTGATGATCTCATCGCCCAAGCAGCAAACAGTACTCGATAGGTAATTTTTCAGCCCTTTCCCCTTGTTCTTCTTCCCCCTTTTGGAATCCCCGGTGTCGATTTTTCCCATCTTTGTGTCCATGTGCGCCCTGTGTTTAGCTCCCACTTGTAAGTGAGAACATGTGGTGTTTGGTTTTCTGTTTCTACATTAATTGGCTTAGGAAAATGGCCTCCAGCTACATCCACGTTGCTGCAAAGGATATAATTTCATTCTTTTTTATAACTGTGTAGAATTCCACAGGGAATATGTACCACATTTTCTTTATCCAGTCCACCATTGGTGGGCACCTGGGTTGATTCCATGTCTTTGCTATTGTGAATAGCGTGGCAATGAATATACTAGTGCAGGTATTCTTTTGGTAGAAGAATTTCTTTTCCCTTGGGTATATTTCTAGTAATGGGATTGCTGGGTCAAATGGCAATTTTATTTTAGTTATTTGAGGAATCTTCAGAATGCTTTCCACCCACCAACACTGTATAAGTATTCCCTTTTCTCTGCAACCTTGCTAAAATCTGTTTTTGTTTTTTGTTTTTACTTTTTAAAAATAGCAATTCTGACTGGTGTGAGATGGTACATATCATGATACGATGATCAGTGATGTTGAGCATTTTTTCATGTTTGTTGCCCACTCATATGTCTTCTTTTAAGAAGTCTCTTTTCATGTCCTTTGCCCTCATTGTAATGAGGTTATTTGTTTTTTTCTTGTCGATTTGTTCAATTCCTTATAGATTCTGGATATTAGTCTTTTGTCGGATGCATAGTTTGTGAATATTTTCCCCCATTCTGTAGGTTGTCTATTTCCTCCATTGGTTGTTTCTTTTGCTGTGCAGAAGGTCTTGAGTGTAATTGTCTCATTTGTCAATTTTTGTTTTTGTTGTATTTGCTTTTGAGGACTTGGTCATAAATGCTTTGCCTAGGCCAATATTCAGGAGAATGTTTCCCAGATTTTCTTCTAGGATTTTTTATAGTTTGAGGTCTATTAAAGTATTTAATCCTTCTTGAGTAATTTTTGTATATGGTGAGATGTAGGGGCCCAGTTTCATTCTCCAGCATATGGTCAGCCAGTTTTCCCAGCAACATTTATTGAATAGGGTACTTTTTCCTCAGTGTTAATTTTTGTCAACTTTGTCAAATGTCTGATGGCTGCAGCTGTGCTGCTTTATTTCAGGGGTCTCTATTCTGTTCCACTGGCCTATGTATCTATTTTTGTAGCAGCACCATACTGTTTGATTACTGTAGGCTTATAGTATAGTTTGAAGTTGGGTAGTGTGGTACCTCCAGCTTTGTTATTTTTGCTTAGGATTTCCTTGACTATTTGGGCCCCTTATTGTGCCATATGAATTTTAAAGTAAATTTTTATAATTCTGTGAAAATGACATTGGTAATTTGGTAGGGATAGCATTGAATCTGTAGATTGCTTTGGGCAAAATGAACATTTTAATAATATTTATTCTTCCAACCCTGCATAGAATACAGGATACTTTTGCAAATACTATGCAAAAAGCATAGAATCCTTTTCCATTTGTTTGTGTCATATATTATTTCTTTTTTTTTTTTTTTTTTTTTTGAGCTGAGGCTGGAGTGCAATGGCACAATCTCAGCTCATGGTAACTTCTGCCTCCCGGGTCAAGTGATTCTCCTGCCTCAGCCTCCCGAGTAGCTGTGATTATAGGCAAGTGCCACCATACCTGGCTAATTTTGTATTTTTAGTAGAGATAGGGTTTCTCCATGTTGTTCAGGCTGGTCTCAAACTCCTGACCTCAGGTGATCCACCTGCCTCCACCTCCTAAAGTGCTGGAATTACAGGTGTGAGCCACCACGTCCAGCAGCCTATGATTTCTTTTAGCAGGATTTAGAGTTTTCCTTTTACAGATCTTTCACTTTTTTGGTTAGGTGTGTTCCTAGGTGTTTTATTTTTGTGTGTGATTATCAAAAATGAGATTGCATTCTTGATTTGGCTCTCAGCTTGAACGTTATTGGTGCATAGAAATGCAGCTGACTTTTGTACATTGATTTTGTGTCCTGAGACTTTGCTGGAGTTGTTTATTAGGTCTAGGAGTCTTTTAGTCAAATCTTTAGCGTTCTTCTCTAGAGTCATATCATTGATGAAGAGAGACAATGTGTCTTCCTCTTTTTCTATTTAGATGACTTTTATTTCTTTCTCTTGCCTGATTTCTCTGGCAAGGACTTCCCCTTTTATTTCTTTCTGAGCCTCACTTCCTACATCTGTAAAATGGTTGTAACAGTCCACATCTCCTTGGCCCCTTGTGGAAATCATCTTCAGACAGTTTCGTTATTTTCGTCATATACATGTAAAAGTGTGGAACACTTTGTGCCTCCAGAGCCACTCTCAGTTAATATAGGACTAGAGCTGTGTGGCAAAAAACCCCCCGTTTCCTGGCCTTTGGGAGGGACAATTCTGAGTCTTGTTTTACAGTATCATAGAGGGGCCCCAATGGGGTGGGAGTCAGTAGCCCATACTCATGAATATTTTCCCTTATTCTCTGACTTGTTTTCCCACTCCCTCACCATGCTTTCTGAGACTTTCTCCCAAATCTACCTTGAACTTTTGTGGCAGGCTCTGCTTGTTGTAGGGGGAAGGGAAGGGATCCAAAGTAAGACATGGGAATAGTAGTATTCACAGTAATCACTGTGTTGTGGTGAGGACTAGAGTGTGTAAAACTGCACAGCATAAGGAAGGCCCGGTACATCGTAACTGCTCAAAGAAATTGTAGCTGTTGTTATTATTACAGGAAGGTTAATATTACTTTCATTAACTCTTATCAAACAATTGGTGTTATCAAGCTCATTTTAGAGCCACAGAAACTGGGTCATTGAGGGATTCCCCCTAGAGAGACAAGAGAGAGGGGGGTTTCCTGAGGAAGATGGTCCTCAGCTAATTCTCCCAACCCTTGGGTCTTTTCAGGGAGGCTCTACTATCTGCACTGGAAGGGGTGGGTGTATGGTGGGTCCATGAGTGTTTCTGCAGCCGAGAGGAAAGGGGTCCTTCACATAAGTCTCTTCTCACAGGTCTGGACCCCGCTGGACCTGAGTACACCAGGGCCAGTGTGGAGGAGCGCTTGGATGCCGGAGACGCCCTCTTCGTGGAAGCCATCCACACGGACACTGACAGTGAGCTGGGGTGACCTTCCTGGGGCGAGGGAATGAGCTCAAGGCAGGGCCTAGGAGGCTGGCATCTAGTTTCATGGCCCTGGGCAGAGATGCCCTGCTCCTCTCTGAGCTTCTGTTGCACAGTGAGGAGTTTTATCATAATGTTAAACCTCCAGGTCAATGGCAGTAAGTAAATAATACAAATCAACTTCTTCCAATAGTTCCAATAGTGACAGATGCTAGGAAGGAGAAAGTCGAGTCTTCAGTAGCTGTGTCTGAGCCAGTCTGAGGGCTCAAGTCTGCCATAGTGGAGAGTCCAGGAGTTGGTCACAGGGGCAGAATGAGGGCAGAGGATGCTCTCTTACCTCAGCTCTGGAGCCACGTCCGATTTCCACTCAGTCAGGAGAGCACAAAGATATGTTTTGGGGGAGACTGTGGAAATGTGACCCCAAACAAGTTTACCTGAACTATTACTCAAAGGAACCGAAACTACTCAAAGAAGAAATTTACCAAGTTTATAACATTTACTCAGTTACGAAAACTTGTTTCACAGGATTTTTTTTTGATTCGCTTAGGCAAATATGAGCATCTTACCAACTGAATCTCTTTGGTTCCTTTTAGCATGAAAAACCCCTTTAGAAAACTGTTTGGGAGGCTGGGGTGAGTGGATCACCTGAGGTCAAGAGTTCCAGACACCTTGGTCAACATGGTGAAACCCCGTCTCTACTAAAAAAAAAAATACAAAAATTAGCCAGGCATGGTGGCATGCATCTGGAATCCCAGCTACTCAGGAGGCTGATGCGGGAGAATCACTTGAACCCGGGAGATGGAGGTTGCAGTGAGCCGAGATCGCGCCACTGCACTCCAGCCTGGGTGACAAGAGCGAAGCTCTGTTCCAAAAAGAAAAAAAGAAAATTGTTTGAGGGCTCATCCTGTGAAGTTTCACAGCACTTAGAAGTGATGTGGGCAGAGGATGTGGGCTCCCGAGGTCAGAATTTGAGCTCTGCTGCCAGCCGACCCTGCTGTGGGACCTGGAGAATATGCCCTGAAGTAAGGACTTTAACAGAGTTCTGCCTCCTTTCAGAGTTGGGTATTCGGATTCCCGTCGGACACGTGGACTACTTCGTCAATGGAGGCCAAGACCAACCTGGCTGTCCTACCTTCCTTCACGCAGGTCAGAAAGCCAGTGAAAGTTGGTGTTTGGCAACTCCCGAGATTGGAATTCACCAACAGCCTTTGTGCTGAGTCAGCCGGAGTGGACCACAGATGGTCTGCTTGGCTGTCCTTTGCTATGTCTCATAATGCCTTCCTCAGTGTGTATTCAAGGATGGATATCTTCAGAGCCCAGGCATTTGAGGGGAGGGTGTGGCATAAGGCACAGTCCACACTAACTGCATCCTCTACAGAGCCTTGCTGTGCCCGAAGCAAGCCATCGTGCCCAAAGCTAGTGAGCAGAAGGATCAATTCACTGCACAGTCATTTCACCACACTTACCAACTCTACCAGTTCTCTAAAATTGTTTTCAAGATGATCTTTTTTTCCTCAATCACGGGAGAAAGGACTGTACATTCAATGACTATACATTTCCTCTCTTTAAATGTAGCCTTCTGGAATGTTCTTTTTCATATATTTATTGGTATGTTCTTAGCATTACTTTAATACTAAATTTGTCAAAAGCTAAGACTAATAATTATTTGATTTTCTTATATCTTATGAATATAGTCAGTATATCAGCATTTCATATAAAAATTTTAAATGCTGATTTCTGTTTATTGTGTCTTTTCCTGCTTTACCAAATTTCTATTTAGTCTTTTCCTGCTTTACCAAATTTCTAACATTTTAAAGATTCCTTTGACAATCTTATTAAATAACTACTAATCTATTTTACCAAATTTACTAGTTTCCAAAAACATGCTTCATTTTGCAATTTATAAATTTCTCAGCAATTCTATATAAAATAGGATTGTTTGGTTTCAATGGCTTTTGAAGATGTGGTGGCATTTCTGTTGACCACTTTTCGTTTTTTCTTCATAACACAATTTGAGAAGCATTCAGTTTGTCCCTGCCCCAGCTCCCTGTTGCAACTAGAAGGAGCTTGGCCATAGAGAGTGTCCCAATCACGGACAGTGGTGGAGGAGGAAGGTCAAAATACATCTCGGCCTTGGTTGCAGGTCTCAGCAATGGGGTCTCAAGGTGCAGGGAGAGTTTGAAGACTCCAGGACCCTGGAGTTGTAGCTCACCACATGCTTCTTAGGTTCAGTCAATTTACCCAATGTTGGTTGCTGCAAACTTAAATAGTAAACAACAATGAAACCAAGTTTTGGTAAATTGGGATATTTGGCAAATTCTGCATATCAGTCATTTGGCCCTGTGAGCCTCAGCACATCGGCTGTAGACAGTGACCATCAAGTGCTGCTGATGCCTTTGACTGTCTCACTGCTGGGTTGAGTATAATGAGGTTGTAAAAAATTGGTTGTATGGTTGGTGATGAAGAAGGTAAAAATATGCACAAATATCCATTTTGAGAAGTGGGGCAGCGTCCATCATCAACTCTGTATATATTCCCATTTTATGAAGGAGAATCTGCATGATCATGTAACAATACATCTCAAGGCCAGGCATGGTGGCTCACACCTGTAATCACAGCACTCTGGGAGGCTGAGGCAGGTGGATGACCTGAGGTCAGGAGTTTGAAACCAGCCTGGTTAACACGGCAAAACCCTGTTTCTACCAAAAATACAAAAATCAGCCAGGTATGGTGGTGCATACCTGTAATCCCAGTTTCTCAGGAGGCTGAGGCAGGAAAATCACTTGAACCTAGGAGGCAGAGGTTACAGTGAGCTGAGATCTCACCATTGCACTCCTGCCTGCGTGACAGGGTCCATCTCAAAAAAAAAAAAAAAAAAAAAAAAGAGCACATCTCAAATCAAGCAGTTTTCTTGATGAATCATGCTGACGTATCTCAGGAAAAGAAAAATGAAAAAGTAGAATATAGTAACCATGTATGTTAATAATTTTAAAAAGTGATTTGAGGAAACTCCCAAGCGTGTGTTTATGATTTGCTGTAGTATAAAATGCAAGAGTTTCAGTAAGCAGCATAGGGGGAGATTCCGTTTGTCTTTACGGGAACCTTGGTTGTGTGTTTTCTTTTCTCTGTTCAGGTTATCACTATCTACTCTGTGACCACATGAGGGCTGTGGACCTCTACATCAGCGTCCTGGAGAATTCCTGTCCACTGATGGCCTTTCCCTGTGCCAGCTACAAGGCCTTCCTTGCCGGACACTGTCTGGATTGCTTTAACCCTTTTCTGCTTTCCTGCCCAAGGATAGGTAAAATCCTACCCCTTTGACTTCCTTTGACAATGTGGGAAAAATTCAAGCCCTGCTAGTTGTCCCCTCCTAATGTCCTGATCTCCTATGGTCAAGAATTCTATCCAACTGAGGAAAGGAAAATTAAGCGATGAGGTGCTCAGCCTGTTCTTACTTGGAGGTGGGTGGTTGGTCCTCGTGCCCCACTCCTCACCCTCTATAGTGTTCCCTATGGCCATCCTTGCTCCACACCCACCCTTTCCACATTCAGGACCCCCACTCTCAGACCGGATGCTGTCTATACATCTTTTTCACTTCTGGTCATTCTTCAGTTCTTCATAGACCCTCCATCTCTGTGTGGTGGGGAATCCCTAAGAGTGGAACACAAGATCCACATTAGAGGTCTGAAATTCTGGTGGCGTCATGGCAGCTGGGGGGATGCCTAGTTGCTGAGGGGCTTGGACACCTTCCTGGATGATCCAGGCCAGTCTGGGGAAAGGATGCCAGGAAGACTGCAGGATCTATCCTCTACTTCATTTGTGCAGACCACTGCCATGAATATGCTGTGGTTATCCAGGATGAAGAGCTCCAGGAAAAAATCCTGGGTGGTAGAAATGGTTTCTCTCCCTTCCACGCTCTCTTACTTCCCACTACCCCTGTCTGCCACTCGACAGCAGCAGCCTGTCACTGCTTATATGAATGAAATGGGTACCAGCTTGACAAAATAGTAAAGTGGGGCATTTCCAATGGTAGAACAAGCCAACATTATTTCCTACTCATTGTGCATATGTCAGTTTCCCCCAGATGCCATGGACCCACAGACGTAACAATGGCCTCACACTGTCATGGACCCGCAGGTGTAACAATGGCCTCACACTGTCTGCCCAGCCTCATCTCTCACTACACTTTCTCTTGCACTAAACTCCCAATGGTGCTAACTCCTTGTACTTCCAAGTGTACCTCAGGCTTCCTCACCTGTGTGCCTTTGTCCTAACCATACTCTCTTCTCAGAATGCCCTCTCCCCACCTGCCATCCACTAGTCTTTACGTCAAACACTTCCTGCTTCACTGTGTTCCCACTGCATGGGATGTAAGTGTCATGAAAACAACTGCTATAGGAGATTGGTTTTGCAAGTTAGAGATATAGTTACAGATTTCTTTCTTTCTTTTTCTTTCTTTTTTTTTTGACAGAGTCTCGCTGTCACCAGGCTGGAGTGCAGTGGTGCAATCTCAGCTCACTGCAACCTCCGCCTCCCAGATTCAAGCGATTCTCCTGCCTCAGCCTCCCGAGTAGCTGGGACTACAGGCACGCACCACCACGCCCAGCTAATTTTTTGTGTTTTTAGTAGAGACGGGGTTTCACCATGTTGGTCAGGATGGTCTTAATCGCTTGATCTCATGATCCACCTGCCTCGGCCTCCCAAAGTACTGGGATTATAGACATGGGCCACGGCCCCCGACCCTTCAGATTTCTTATAATTACCTGCGAATAATGAGTCAGATGATCTGAAAAATGTACTCTGTTTATGTGTGTGTTTACCGCCCACTAGACTGAGTTGCTGGTATCCCAGGACTCACCCCAGAATACAGCACATAGTGAGTGTACAATGTAGATGTCTATGGAATAAATGAGTGTGTGAATTAATAAACATGTGGCTGGGGGCTTGGGACCCTAAGATAGCCTTCTCAGGACTCTGCTATCTTTGCTTCTTTATTTCCAGGACTGGTGAAACAAGGTGGTGTCAAGATAGAGCCGCTTCCCAAGGAAGTGAAAGTCTACCTCCTGACCACTTCTAGTGCTCCGTACTGCAGTGAGTAGCGGGAAATGCATGAGCTTAGCTCTGCCAGGGTGCTGCCCAAGGAGTCCAGGGCTCCAGCTTGGGCTGTGCCCAGCCCAGTGTGGTAGGCTGGGTGGGAGTGAACAACAGGGGCAAAGGTATCACTGGAGGTGGGGCAACAGTCCCTGGTCTGAACCAAAACTTTCAGAGTGAGTCCAACTGGTTGCTCTTCAGATGAGGACTTGGGGGCTTCTTCCCGTTATCTACTGATCCTATTTCCTCCTACCTCGAAATTTATCCTCCAGTGGGCCTTCTCTCTAGAGTGGCATTTAAAGGGTTGTCCTGTAGCCATCTCCTTTCTGCACTCCCATTTCTCACTCCTTGGTACCCACTCTATGTGTTTCTCACCCTGGCAGCCTCCAAGGTCCCTGGGGAATACTGAACCTTTCCCTCTGCTGTCCTTCCCCTTCACAGATGCATTCCAGCTTCTCACTGTCTTTCCTAACCACGGCATTTCTTTGAAGTGAAGATGCCGGTGATTGTAACAATGTTAAACGTGAATGAAAAATGTGTCTTAGAATCCATGAAATGCATTACAAACTGAACCATCATCCTTCCCTATGCTATGTGCATCTTAACAAGGGTGACTATACTTCCTGGTTTATGCCGGATGTCCTGGGGTCCTGTCTGCTTTATCAGGTGTACAGGATGAAGTATGCTAGTTTAGATGATAAATTATATGCCACCCAATTTTAACTGATTTTCTGATCAGCTTGTGTCGGGTCAGTGGAGGGATCTTTGTGACAATATCTTCCTGGTACTAGAAGGCCTGGTACCTGGTACCATGTGTGATATGGAGCCGAGAGCTCAGACTCTGTGCTCACCCAGACCTGGATTCGAATCTCAGCTTCTCCACTTACCAGCTGTATGATCAGGAGGAAGTTATTTAACCTCTCTGAACTCTATATCCTCATGTGGAAATGGGAACCATAACAGTACCTACTTCAAAGAAGCAACTGTGAGTATAAAATAAAATAGCACACAGGAGATCACTAGCACAGGGACTGGAACCCAGTCAGTAATAATTTCCTTCCCTTAGTCAATTAGAGAATTTGGGAGAAGAATAGTTAGGGTGTTTCTACCTTCATGCCAGAGAAAATTTATGGCTAGCTTTTAGGAACAAAGTGGGCTACAGAATCAACAGTGGGCTTTTCACATCCATATCAGCTCATTCGACAACCCAACTGGGAGAGGCAGGTGCAAGGAAAGGGAAGCTCTGATAGACCAAGTGGCATGCCCAAGGCTCCGCAGCTGGGTGAAAATGTCAGAACTCAACTCCAGGTCTTCCGATTCCAAAATCTATACTCCTTCTTTGCCGCCACCATGGTTCCACCTTCTGAGAACCTGCTGTCTGCAGGCCATATTTCTCTGCTTTCCTTCTGTCGGCGCCACCCCATCACAGAGTCAGCATGCGGGAGGAGGTTTTGTCTGGTGGTTGAGGTGGTGCTGCCAAGACCAGACATCCTGACTTTGAATTCCAGCTGCTGGAATAGGTCCACTCCTGGTTAAGGTCCACTCCCCATCACCAAAGGAGCCTGGGAGACTAAAGTGATCGCAAAATGCCACCAGGTGCACCTACCCCTTAATAAAGAAAGGACAGTGTGTTAGGGAAACTGTAACCTGAACTGGGCAGGTTCACAGCAACCTGAGCTGGTGCCTCTGTGTCTGCACAGCTAAGAATACACCTAACAGGAACGTGTGGGGAATGCCTGGAGGTTAAAAGCAGGTTAAGGTCCCTGCCAAGAGGATTCACAGAGCCATACTTTTTCTGACTGTTTCATATTTGCTCTGAGCCCACCTCCCCACGCTTCCAGAAGCATAGCCCTGGTTGTTCCAGCACCACATAGGGGCACAGAAACAGGCCTGCCTGCCTGCGGGCTCTGCCCTGAGCTGTCACTTCTAGGGATGGAAGCTGGGTCCTCCCTGGACAGATATGGGTATGTTCAGGAGGGGGTAGGGGCCAGCAGCTCTCCAGCCACTCTCAGGACATCATAGCCCTGGGCGCCCATGCCTAGCACCCTCTGCCTGCTTTGACTTCAGCAATGCTGACCTGTGCCGAGCATGCACCAGCATGGGCAGAGGATCTTCTACCAAATAATATTTTTTAAACAATATTTTCCCTCATAGAACAGTTTTTCACACAGTGTACCTTCTCTCTATTACTTCACTCCGTCCTTACCATGTCCTGTGTGATAATGTTGGGGACTACTGCTTGCAGATGAGGGAACTGGGGCACGGAGAGGTTCAGTGTCTCAGGCTAGACAGCATGGCTTGTAAGCAGCAGGCTTGGGCCTTGGATCCAGGACTCCTGACCAGCCACCCAGGACTCTGTGTTGTACGATATGAGACATGCTCCTGTGCAGATTTGATTTCACTACCAATTCCCACCCACCCAACATTAGGCCTGGCTCCCTTGGGGGCTCCAGGGTAACTTAGCAAAGGAAGAAGCAGACCAGGAGCAGTGGCTCACATCTGTAATCCCAGCACTTTGGGAGGCCAAGGTGGGAGGATCTCTTGAGGACAGGAGTTTGAAACCAGCCTGGGCAACATAGTGAGACCCTGTCTCTACAAAAATTGTTTACAATTAGCCAGGCATGATGGTGCTCACCTGTAGTTCTCACTACTAGGGAGGCTGAGGTGAGAAAATTGGTTGAGCCCAGGAGTTTAAGGTACATGAGCTGATTGTGCCATTGTCTTCCTGCCTGGGCAACAGAGCAAGAACCTGTTTTTTTGTTTTTGTTTTTTTCATTCATGAGATATTTATTAAAATAACACGTTTAGGGAAAAAAATCAATACAATGTATACATCATTACTGAAAACTGTATACCATCACACAAAAAAGGATTTTATTTTGGGAAACTGTTTTCTAATTTACGGCAAGTTTTACTTTCAGAAATAAAACCACAGAACAACACAATCTAATTTAGTCTCAAAGGCTGGCATGCTGAGCAAGGAACGTTCTTACTCTTCGTAGGAGCTCCTTCTTTACACTGTCAGGTACCAGGGCTCTGCCTTTTGGAGTGATTTCAGCCACCAGGTCATCAACAGTAATGTGTTCTGGCCCTTTTTCTTTAATTACCTCTTTACAGTGTGACCTCAACTGACCCTTCCAGCCACATTCAATTAATTTAGCTCTTGGCAACTCTTTGAGGCATTCTCTTTCTCCAGTTTCTAACAACTTTTGGTTAATTGCTGCTCTCATCTGCGCTTCTTGGTTCATCTTGCTAACCACCATCACCACAGGCAAGGGCCGTCCCTTCCCAGTGACAAAATGACCCTTGCGCAGATGACCGTTACCTACCACAGAATCTTAGAAAACTTTCTTAATGATGCCTGCTAGCAAAGAAAGAAGTATTAATAATATAACATAGGGAACTCAGCCCTGATAATTAAATTCCAAAAGCTTATGTAAGTTAGCTATTTTTTCCACATTGCAAATATCATCCATTCCAGTTCAGCTCTTGCCCATCCCCATAACAATTGATATCCCATAGTAACAACTGAGAAGGAGAGACAGAGGGGTGTGGTGTCCGATGTCCTCCTCCGTGGAGGGGAAGCATGCAAGGCTCTTTTCTTCTCGTGGGTTCTTGGCATCTTGGCACCTTTTGGTGAGCCCTGTTACTAGCCCCAGGGAGTCCAGACGGGCCATAGCACTCCTCCAACTTAGTACTCAGTTCACCTGCATCAAGGTTATGTTCCCCTCCCCAAAATTAGCCCAAAAAATATGACAAATGAAGAAGTACAGGTAGAGGAGAGGCGAAGTGCAATGGCACCATCTCAGTTCACTGCAACCTCCAACTTCCGGGTTCAGGTGATTTCCTGCCTCAGCCTCTGAAGTAGCTGGGATTACAGGTGCCCGTCACCATGCCCGCCTAATTTTTATGTTTTTAGTAGAGATGGGGTTTCACCATGTTGGCCAGGCTGGTCTCAAACTCCTGACTTCAGGTGATCCGCCCACCTCCCAAAGTGCTAGAAGTACAGGCATGAGTCCCAAAGTGCTGGGATCACTGCGCCCAGCCTTATGAGTTAATTCTTTGTGTCTTAGTCTCTTTGTGCTACTATGACACAGTACCTGAGACTGGGTAACTTACAAAACTCGGAAATCTATTTTCCCACAGTTCTGGAGGCTGGGAAGTCCCAGATGAAGGCGCTGGCATTCCATGTCCATTAGGGTTGCACTCTGCTTCCAAGAAGGTGCTTTGCTGTTGCGTTCTCCAGAGGGGACAGACACTGTGTTCACACGCAGTTCACACACAGCAGAAAGTAAAAAAGGGCCTGCCTAGTTCCCTTGAGCCCTTCTATAAGGCACTATTTCGTTCATGATGGTAGAGGCTTCACGACTTAATCCCTTCCCCCAAAGGCCCCACCTCTCAATACTGCTGCACAGAGCATTCAGTTTAAACATGAATCTGGAGACGAGACAAACCTTCAAAGGATAGCTGCATATGACAGATGCTTTTTGGCTAAGATCACCCCACCATGAAAATGTCACCAAACAAGGGGAGTGAAACATTAGTATTACAAAATAACAAAAACTAACATTACTGAAGGCTTCCTAGGCACAGGCACTGTCCTGAGGGCTTCATACCTATTAACCCGTTTATTTCAGACCTCTAGGGTGTCTATTTCTATTGTCCCCAGTTTACACTTGGGAAAACTGAGGATCTGAGATTATAAATAATTGCTCCTGGGCACACAGCTAGTAAGAGACAGAGCCAAGATTCCCAACCTCACTGCTGCTCTCTGTGCCTTCTGCCCTTGGGCCCAGTCTCTGCTGTGCTTCGGTTTCCTAGCGCATCACAGCCTGGTGGAGTTTCACATGAAGGAACTGAGAAACAAGGACACCAACATCGAGGTTACCTTCCTTAGCAGTAACGTCACCTCCTCGGTTATGATCACCATGTACGTAAGTGTCCCACCTGGCTGACCCCTCCCCTTAGGAGTCGATTACCTTTTCATTTGACACACATGGACATCTCAGGTCAGGTACTGTGTGATTGCTGATGCATGAGTCCAGCCAGCTGGGCTGGGGGCAGCACCTACTGTAGATCCAGCCGCAGGCACGTGCTGGGAGCTGCTCAGTAGTAGGTCCAAGTATAGCAAATTCAGATGAGAGCAGGCAGGGCAGGCAGCAGGAATGGCATGTCCCAGCAGGTGGAGAGGACATAGGAATCAGGTCCCTGAGAGGAAACAGTGCTCGGGAATCCAGGCAGTATGAGTATCAGGGATGTCAGTAGGTAGGAGGGCCTCAGTCACTAGCCCAGGGAGGGCCAGCCAGAGCCTGGAGAGCACCCAGTCCTGGGAAAGGGGAGCAGTTCTAGGTCAGTTACCAGAAGAGAATCTGAGACACAGGGTCAGTCAGCAAATGAGTGCAAGCTGAAGGCCAGACTAGTGGCCAGGAGGGCTTAATGCTGGGTGATTCCTGGAACTGGGGCTGATCATTCCCTTCCCAAAAAAAGACTTGGGTTTAGGAACTGGTGGGACCACGCTTGAAGTGAGAGGGCAAAGAACCCCAACTGTAGGGAGCCACAGCCTGCAGGGGATAGGAAGTCAGCAGCCATGGTGCATGCTTCTTTAAAAAGCATCTGGTTACTTATTTACAAGCTAGCAGGAGGCACTGTCAGATAATGTCACTGTCTCAGTCAGGGTCCAGTCAGGAAACCAGAGATGGTCCAAGAGAAGGAATTTAGCAGAGCACACTCATTACAAGTGTGTTGGGTGAGCCGGAAAACTACAGGAGAGAGGAGAAAGCAATGCAGAGATTACTCACAACAGGAGCAATGAGCCACTACCGCCCTAGGGCTAGAGGGACAGAGCAGGGATGATGCTGGAAAAGTTGGGTCCACAGGGTAGGCTGCTTGGCAGGAGCTGAACCCATGGGAACTGCAGTCCTTCTGGAATCCCTGCCCAAAGCAGCCACCCACCTGAGCTTGCTTCCACTGGATTAGACCTCGCTGGAACCTGCTGGTGGGGGAAACTGCAGGGGAATAGATCAATCCAGAGCAAACAGAGAAATGACCAGTGCACAGACACGTAAATGTGTGAGAATGCCCTAAGAGTGACAGCATAGAAAACGGAGCCTGACAGAGGCTAAGGATATGATGAGCAGAAATTCCAAGGCTTTCCAGGAACTACCCAGGCCAGGTTTAGGGAGAATGGGACACCTTTGGTGTGTCTGGATCACAGATTTGGGGTTGTGGGGATGGTGTGAGGCTGGAGAGGCAAGTCGGGACCAGACTCTGCCAGGCCTTGAAGGACAGGTTTTTATTCTGAGAGTAGTTTGGAGGGCCACTGGGAGTTTTAAACAGGACAGTGATGAGATCAGATGTGAGTTTGGAGATATTTCTCAGGCTGGGATGTCGGACATGAACTCTGTTAGGAGGCGCTACAAGTTTCTGCTGGAAGGAGCGCACTTCTTCGCTCTCAAATCCCTGGCCACTAGCTGGGGTTCCTCCCGACTCACCCAAGGTCACTCAGCTAGGTACAGCCATTGGGATTGCAACACAGGCCTGCAGGTGCCCACGGGGCCTGGCAGATTTGTGACTGGCTATCAATTAGCCGAGTACCTTTCATTAGATCAGCTCAAGGTTGTGCTACTTCTAGAAAGGTGTTTTCCTAATCTTCTAGCCCATTGGTAGGTCCCGCAACACTGGCAAGAGTCACGGAAATGACCCACAACCCTGGCTGCATGTTAGAATCACCTGGAGAGCTTTAAAAAATAGACACCAGCTGGGCACGGTGGCGCATGCCTGTAATCCCAGCACTTTGGGAAGCTGAGGCGAGCGGATTACTTGAGGTCAGGAGTTCGAGACCAGCCTGACCAACGCGGAGAAACCCCGTCTCTACTAATAATACAAAAACTAGCTGAGCATAGTGTCAGGCACCTGTAATCCCAGCTACTCAGAAGGCTGAGACACGAGAATCGCTTGAACCTGGGAGGCGGAGGTTGCGGTGAGCTGAGACTGCGCCATTGCACTCCAGCCTAGGCAACAAGAGAGAAACTCCGTCCAAAACTAAACTAAACTAAACTAAACTGACTCCAAACACCCCCCCCCCCACACACACACACACAACCCCAGGGCTGTGCAGTGCCACCCTGCTGGGCTCCCTCCCTGATCCCCAACTCAACACCCTCAGGCTCTGCTGGCTGGGCTGTGCCTTGTACCCAGCATGAAGACTTTCCTCACTGAAAATCTCATGATTTTTTGCTTTTGTCTTGGGTACTTAGTACCTAGAGGGTACCACAGCCCTTTGGAAAGCACCCTGCTAGGCTGATCATTTCATGCTCACCCCTCATCTTTGTCTCATTCCAAGGTGGTGCCTGAATCTTTAAACAGATGGGGAATCTGAGAGGCAAAGCCGAGAGGGAGGATTAAGAGATAACTGGATGCCGTTTTCACTCTGAGCCTCCTAGGCTGAAATCAGTATGAACCAAACCCTGTGGTTCAAGTTCATAGCAGCATGTAGGAAAGCTGGGACTTACACCTGGTTGCTGTGTGACTCCACAGCCACCTTTCCACGTTAGGTAACTCGTCCAAAGCCGTGCAGCTGGAAAGACCAAACCTGGGTTCCACGCAGCTCTGTCTGCGCTTCATGATCTGTTTTCTTGTTGCTGTTTCCACCCACACATTCAAACCTAAGCCTAAAACAAAGTAGCTCTTACACAAATTCTTTGAAAAGAAATGTCCTAAAAGAGGTTTCTACTTCTGGGTAATTGGATCTGAAAGTGAAGGTCTCCTCCAGCTGGGAATCCAAGAATGAGGAACAGTTTTTCCAGATACGAAAATCCAAGAGCGACTATTTTGCTGCAGTGTCCACCTGTTCACTCTAAAAAATCAACAACTACTTTCTTGGTCATACTCAAAGCTGTAGGTGTGGGGCAGAGGGGCTGGTGAGGGTGACACAAAGGACTGTGGTAAGGAACCAACCCCCTGGTGCCTGACAGCCAACCCGTGCCACCAGCAGAGCCCCAGCAGAGCCAAAGCAGAAGTACAGGCAGTCAGTGCTGCCGTCATTTACTTTCCTTTTCCTCATTTCTTGCAGCCCTAAGCAGCAATGGCAGGGGAAAGGAATCATAGCCCATGCCACCCCACAGTGCCGGATAAACCAAGTGAAATTCAAGTTGCGGTCTTCCAGTCGAGTTTGGAAAAAAGACTGGACTACCGTTGTTGGGAAGTTCTGCACCGCTCCTTTGCCTGTCCATGACAGGTAAGCCCCAGCATCCACCTCCGCCCCAGACACACACACACATCAAGGACCAATCCTGGCCATAGACGGGCTGCCCGCTGAGGTTCAATCCCGTGATGGTGATTATCATCTTAGAAGCAGAGATGATAGAGTTTTCCAGAACCCAGGGTTTTCCAGAACCTCCTGTGGGACCATCTTGGGTTGGGGAAACTCCACCGTATTTATTCTACATATTTGGTTTCTATGTAAGATTTTATTAGAACAAAGTTTTCTTGTTGCATATTTTCTCCTCCGTGTCCTCCACTCCAAACGTGTCATGGGTCACATTCATGGGTGTGGATCCAGAATTCACATCCCCTCTCCCTTCCTCTAAAGGCATTTATGTCATCAGCCTTACCACCCCTGGGCACTTGGACCACAGGAACTGGCTTTTAATTGTAGGTGGTTGCAGACTTCTTTCAGCAGACATCATGGGAACTCAAAAGCCACACAATGCCAAGCCCTGTCTCCTGACCAACCAAGAACCTGCTCTCTTATTGCTCTTCTCTTACAGTAAAAAGACGGTCTGCTTACCTGAACCAGTGGACTTACAAGCAAGTGTGACTGTTTCTCATAATCTGAAGATAGCCTGTGTATAGTTTAACCTGGGCAAGACACATGTCCCTGCATTTTTTCTCTTAGGGAGGTGTGATGAGGGATGTGTGCGTGCAGCTTATGGTAGACTATTACTACTAAGGAGAAAGGCAAAGCCCTTTCTTATTTTCCCCATAATTAGCTATCCCGGAGGGGAGGAAGAACTCGTTTGACAGAACTTGGTTTCCATTGCTCATCTTCTGTACATACCCATTTGAGCTTTCCTATGCATACTTAACTGCAGTTGCTCCGTCTGCTTGGGCATCTGTACTTAGGATTCAATAGAAACATTTATAGAATAAAGAATTTTTAAAAAATAAAACTTCATGGAGTACCTGAAACATTTAATTATTTTACTTGAATGGAATTCTGTTACCTACAAAAAGTTGCGATTTATACTCTGTGGGATTGGAGAAAACAGTATTGCATTATCTCTATTAAAATAGCAACTGAAAGAAGTATTTGGAACAAGAGAGGGGATGAAGTGTGGGGAGGAAGACTGCACCGTTTACCAACCCTGACCATTACCTCCTCTGGCTATCTGGAAGGTTTGAGAGATCAGAGAGATCTTGGGGAATACAGGTAGATTTCTTCTGGATTAGTGTTTCCCTAACTTTGATCTTTGTAAATAAACTTATATCAGCCACATCCCAGCAAAAAACAGATTGTGTGCTCAGTCTGGGTTATTTGAGAAGAATTTAACAAAAGGGCTATTTGCAATAGTATTTCGTGGGGAAACTACAGGGATAATGCAGTTCCCTGAAGCTAGTGGCAGTAGAAGCTGCTACTACCCTAGCCCTGAAGAGGTCAGAGAAGGAGGGGAAGCACCAGTGGCTGCAGACCTGCAGTGGAGGGACACAGCCAGCCAGCAGCAACTCCGCAGGGAGGGAGCAGGAGCACAGATTCTCTGACTCCACTCTTCCTCCTCCCCCACTTTCCTGCTAGTGCTCCCCATTAAGGACCCCCAACAGAAGCCAGAGGGCAAATAACACATTGACATGGCATCAACAGGCCCAGGGCATAGAGCAGGACAGAGAAGGGTGTAGAGAGGATGGGAAGCGGGTGGAGAACTAATAGATATGGCACAAGCCTTCACCGTCTTCACAAATCCAGGTTCCCCCTGGATTCTTTTATTCTTTAAATTCACATTTTAAAAAAACATAAATAAATGTGCTTTAAAAGGAAACCACTGACTTGCTGATTCACTCTCCACAATAAAGACTGGGAGAAGGATGTAAGCAACAGGCCAAGTCAGCCAGGGCACCAGGAGACAGAGCTTCAGCCTTCGTCCAGGCCTTGGAAATGCAACCAAAAGGACAGGTGAGGCTCACAAAGATGCTTAACTGTCTGCATGATCGCAGTCATGTCTAAAGAATGCACACGTTCCCTACTAGGTAGGCTTGCAGTTTTCTATTTTCCCTTAAGCCAAAAACGCTTCTTTCCTTTACTCCCTCTCTTTACTCCACCAAGGTTCCTCCCTAGCTGTATTACCTAGCTCTCATCCTGAGCTGTATCACGCTGCGCTTCCAATTGCCTTCCTGGGAGACACTGCTTAGCAAATACTTCTTCCTTAGTTTTCCCTACTGCTCGTTGCTTGTTTTTCCAAATGCGTATTACATTTCTGTGATGAAAATCATATTGTGGGCCAGGCACGGTGGCTCATGCCTGTAATACCAGCCCTTCGGGAGGCCAAGGCACTTGAGGTCAGGAGTTGAAGATCAGTCTGGCCAACGTGGTGAAACCCTGTCTCTACTAAAAATACAAAAAAAAAAAAAACTAGCTGGAAATTAGCCAGGTGTGGTGGCACACACCTGTAATCCCAGCTACTCGGGAGACTGAGGCAGGAGAATCCCTTGAACCCAGGAGGCAGAGGTTGCATTGAGCTGAGATTGTGCCACTGCACTTCAGCCTGGGAGACAGAATGAGATTCAGTCTCAAAAAAAAAAATTATACTTTGTGATGCTGATGTTAACTAGTGTTAAACTGACCCAATCTGTTTTTCAGTGGCCTCACACTTTCCGTTCTGCTTTTGACCATAGCCCTGTGTTTCTTTGCTAATATTGTCTTATTTTTAAACACTGTTAGACTCTCTCACATGTTATTTTGCTCCCAGTCAGAAACTTTGGATTATTACCTTACATGGAAAAACCAGTTTCTCTATTCATAAATTAATCCTAGAAACAAATACAATGAGACCATTGTAATGTTTAGCATTCCAACTAGATACTATGGTCTGATGCAGGCTCAAAGCCCTGGGCCTGTTTTTTCCTGTTTTTTTTTTTTTCCTTTCATATTAAGGAGGCAACATTTTTTCTTTATTAAAGAGGAAAAATGTACAAGTATGTGAGAGTTGTTAAAAACGTATCAACACTGAGTGGAGGCTTTTTTAATGTGTAATCGGTGGCTGGAAAGAATATAAAACACGTGTAACTGTCTATGAGATGGAATGTTGTTTAATGCTGGGTCCCTGTGGTACCTAAAATCATCCAGGTCCACACTTTGGGAAACACAGTTTTAAGTAGCGGGGGATGTCTGTGGGGTTATGAAAAAGGGAGCGCTAACACGGAACTCTGCTCAATGGCAGAGCAAAAGCAGAGCTTGGGTCTCCCTTCCACGCCCACTTTGCTCACTCTGCTGCAGTCTTTTCATGAACAGAGAATATTACAGAACTAATTCAGTTCAACAGGCGGATTCACCACCAAATGCAAGATACACTGCCGAAAGACACAGAGTCATGTGACCTTGGAATAGCCATGCAACAAAAACATCCAACATCGCACAGCTTTTTACTATGTTCCGGGCACTGTTCTGAGTGTTTCATATGTATTAACATATTTTATCCTCTCAGCGAGCCTATGAAATACATGCTATTATTATCCCACTTTACAGATAAAGCAACCAAGAGGCTGAAGAACTTTCAAGACCACAGGTCTAGTAAGTAAAGGAGCCATTATTCAAATGCCAGCTCCAGCCCCAGAGCCAGGTGATTCTTCACCACTCTAGCCAGACTCAGAAACACAACCGAGAAGTCCTGCCTATCGGTCCACAATGCAGCCCTGTGGGACTGGCTATGTAATTTGCAGGATCCAATGCAAAACAAAAATACAGGCTCCTATTCAAAAAGTTGAGAATTTCAAGATGGTGACAGCAGAGCACGAAACCAAGTGTGGGGCCTGCATGGTGCCGTGTCCGGTGTACAGGTCGCGTGCCCAGTGCAGCTCACTGTGAAACAGACAAACTTCAGTTGACTAAGGAAGAAGGTTGTAAGCGATGAAAAAAAGGTTATAAGGGTGCTAGCGTTTCTTATAGAAAATATTCAGACCTGGCCAGGTGCTGCGGCTCATGCCTGTAATCCCAACAGCTTGGGAGGCCAAGTCAGGCAGATCACCTGAGGTCAGGAGTTTGAGACCAGCTTGGTCAACATAGTGAAATCCTGTCTCTATTAAAAATACAAAAAATTAGCTGGGTGTGGTGGCGGGTGCCTGTAATCCCAGTTACTTGGGAGTCTGAGGCAGGAGAATCCCTTGAACTTGGAAGGCGGAGGTTGCGGTGAGCCAAGACTATGCCATTGCACTCTAGCCTGGGCAACAAGAGTGAAACTTTGTCTCAAAAAAAAAAAAAGAAAGAAAGAAAAGAAAAGATTCAGACCCCAGGGGACATTCCTCTATTAACCATCACTAAATTTCCAGATGAATGATGTTTAAGGTTCCTCTGCCCTTTCTACACTAGATGTTGTGGGAGCTTGGTTCTCACTGACACAGCTTGGTGACAGGTAGGAGAGAGCCCATCTTCAGCAGCATTTTGGAATGCTGTACTCAACGTCTGGAGCACAAGATGCCAGGGAGAGAATGGGATGGGTTGATGAGGGAGAAAATGACTTCCCATCCTCTTTCAAGGTCTGATGATCCACACTTTGAGAACAGACGTAGGAAAGACCTTCCACTCCTCTCACAGCTGGTGTCCTACAGCTGTGAGATTTTCTAGTGACTGCAGAGTGGTTAACAGCAAAGGGGACAGGTGTACTCACTCTCAATAGCAGGGCTGGCTGCATCAACGGAAGGAGAAAGAGGTGAAGCAGAAGGACAGGGGAGAGGAGAGAAGAGATGGAAGCATGGATGGAGGTGACTGCAGTCAGATAAACAGTTTGGCACACAACCCCAGTGCTCCATAAAGTCCTGTGCAGACTCTGTGAGTTCACAATAGTTTCCCTTGTCAGCAGCTCACAAATCAATATTTGCCTTGATTACAAATATTCTCGTGAAAAATCAAGCCCTTGGCCATCAGGGACTTTGTCTCGTCTGTTGTTGTACTCCAAGTACCTAGCATACAGTAGCTTCGCAAATATTTGTCAGAAAATGAATAAATAAGTGGTCCTGGAAAGTATTTTCACAACTAAGGCTTAATCATTGGCATAATTCACTAGTGACGCCATCTCAGCATTGGCTTTTCTTTCGTTTTTCAGTAATTTAGTGTCTTCACTTGTTGCAGATGTATTCAGATTTTCTTTTTCTCTTGAGTCAATTTCAGTAACTTGTACCTTTCTTGGAATTGTCCATTTTATTTAAGTTATCTAGTTTGTTGGCGCACAATTGTTTGTGATATTCTTTTAGAATTCTTTTCATTTCTATAAGGTCAGTAATTATGTCTCCTCTCTTATTCCTGATTTTAATAATTTTAGTCTTCTCTCTTTTTTTTCTTGGTAAGTCTAGCTAAAGATTTGACAATTTCATTGATCTTTTCAAAGAACCAACTTTGGTTTTCTATTCTCTAGTGTGATAGTTGCTACTCTAATCTTTATTGTCTTTCTCGACCAAATATGATTCCACATCATTTTTAAAAACAGCAAAAGCCACAAATCTGCCTTGACTCTTGATATTGCCTCTGCTCTGCCAGTCTTCCTTGAGGCAGCAGATCTTTCATCACCTACTGCCCAAAAAGGATAGAGTCATAGGGTCACAGACAATTCTTGGAAAAAATTACATTAACATATCAAAATGATATTCGGCTGCATATGTATAACTTATCTTCACTCTTGGATCACAAAGATCTATTTCAGAGACAAATTCGGAGTGGAATTTTCCTTAACATTATCCTCAACAGAATCTGAAGTATAGAATATACTCATTTTCTCACTCAGATCCTGAGACCTCAGTGGTTGTTTACCAGATATCCTCCCTTGGAATTCCTAAAGGAACACCATTGTCTTAAAAATCATATTCCTCAGGCCGGGCGCGGTGGCTCAAACCTGTAATCCCAGCACTTTGGGAGGCCGAGGCGGGTGGATCACGAGGTCAAGAGATCGAGACCATCCTGGTCAACATGGTGAAACCCCGTCTCTACTAATACAAAAAATTAGCTGGGCACGGTGGCGCGTGCCTGTAATCCCAGCTACTCAGGAGGCTGAGGCAGGAGAATTGCCTGAACCCAGGAGGCGGAGGTTGCGGTGAGCCGAGATCGTGCCATTGCACTCCAGCCTGGGTATCAAGAGCGAAACTCTGTCTCAAAAAAAAAAAAAAAAAAAAAAAAAAAAATCATATTCCTCAGGTCAGAAGGCTAGAGTGCTCTGGTACATTCCTCAACCCCTGGGCGAGTGAACGTTACCACCTGCGCTCCATCTCCTGTCAGATCAGCTGTGGCGTTAGATTCTAGGAGTGTGAACCCTATTGTGATCTGTGCATGCAAGGGATCCAGGTTGTGTGCTCCTTATGAGAATCTAATACCTGATGATCTGAGGTAAAACAGTTTCATCCTGAAACCATCCCCCTCACCACCTCTCCCATACTGCACTGGTCCGTGGAAAAATTATCTTCCACAAAACCATCCCTGGTGCCAAAAACATTGGAGACCACTGCTCTGGTAGATGCCTAGTCATTTTGAGGTGTCTCTCTCTTTTTTTTTTTTTTAGGTAGACAGAAAGTAGGATTTATTGTTGGGCATTAGGAGGGACAGCATAGTGGAAGCCCTCATGAGTGCAGAGCCCACCACTTGTACAGAGAGCCACCACTGGGGATGTACTTGACCCTGCAGCCATCTGGAATGAGCCATTTCTCAGCCACCATGTCTTAAAATTCATCCGCATCGAACTTGGTAATGCCCCACTTCAAGATGTGGATCTTCTGGTGGAACTCGACCTTGGCCTTGCGTAGGGCCTCAGTCACATGATCCTTGTTCTGCAGCTTGGTGTGGACGGACATGACAACTCGGTCAATGTGAACCCTGGCCACAGTGCCCTGGGGCTTTCCAAAGGCACCTTACGTGCCTATTTGGAGTCTGCCAACCCCAGCACAAGACAACATCTTGTTGATGTGGATGACGGGGAAGGGGTGGAGCTGCGCTCAGATATGAAAGCTGTCTTTGCCACAACTTTTTATCATGTACTTATTGGCACAAATTTGGGCAGCCCCCAGGGCTTCAGAGGAGAGCACTTCATATTCATCTGACACCATGTGGCCACAGAGAGGAAACTCATCCACTTTTACCTTTTTCACCCCAGGTCAAAGATGCGAATCTTAGCATCAGGAATACCTCGGAAGAAGCGAGGCTTTGAGTCATTCTTACAATACTGGTAACACCAGGTCGGGCAGCAGCCCTTGGTGACACCAGGATCTTCAGTAGCACACCAGAGGAAAAGAGCTTGGAGTGTCTTTTGAGCTTAAGAGTCATCCCTTTCTCTAAGAACTGACCCCCATCTAGAAGATGGGCAGCCCAAATTGTACTGCATGACCCTGTCCTCAGACCCAGCTGAATGGACCAGAAGTAGACACCTGACTTATTCTGGACAAGATAGATTTCCTTCCTGAAAGTCTGAAATTATACTAAGAGGCAGTTGTGCTTCTCTGCTGGTGGTTGGAACTGTTCCATATGAACTCAGGAGCTGAGGACGAACATATTCCACCAAGAGAACAGAGAAACGGGGAAGACTGCTCTGTTAGAGAACAGAAACATTTTGTAGTTCTCCTAAGAGAAACAGAAATAGAAGATGGTGACTCGGTCCCTGATGGCTTTCTGTTTTCCCTGATGGCTTTCTGATCTAGTCCCATATTAAAATGTCCTGACATTCCTGACCTTGAATTCCATAAGGCCCCACTGTATCCTTATGATAAGTTCTCCTTTGCTTCATCATCATTATCAACATCATCAACATTATCAACAAAAAAGATAACACTTCCCGAGCATTTAGTGTGTGCCAGGTAAACTTTCAATTACCTTGCACAAATTATCTTATTTAATCCTCCCAATAAATCCATGTATTACTTCATTTTACATATGAGGAAACAGGGACAAGGAAATTAAGTAACCTGCCCAGTACAGTTAGCAATGGATAAAATCAGGATTCACACCAAGGCCGTCTGACTTCAGAATCTGAGCTCTAATCACCATGTTATACAGTTTAGCCTGATCACGTCAGTTTCTAGCACTTGCAACCAAGATGTATTCGATAAATAGGGCTCCTCAATCTGGCCCTACTCTGCCTAACTAAAATTATCTGCCATTTTCCCCTGTGTGCTGAAGCCAGTCTAAAACATACTGTGGTCAATGTCACCTCCATGCCTTTGCTCCTGCTCCTTCCCATCCCCTCAGCTTTTATATTCTATCCATAATTCAGGGTCCACTTCCAGTTCTATCTCCTACAGGGGACCTGGTCACCCATATGTCCTATCAGTCAGTATCTATGCTGCCTTGCAATGGTGGTTAATAGCTTATTGCATGTATGTCAGGCTTCTATGATGAGATTGTAAAGTCTTTAAAAGCAGGGGCTATGTTTTCTTTTTCTCTGTGTGCCCAAAACACTGTAATTCATTGTAAGCATGCAATAAAACTCCTTGAATTGAATTAAAGACAGTAATCTTAGTGGCATGGACAAAGGCAGGGAGAGAAGGTCAGGTACAGAGAGGTTTAACTTTAAAGGAGGGCTTAATGTCTTTTCATAAGTGTCAAAAATGGCCTTCATGTACTCATCTTGTTTTAAAATTTTATGTATCAATATTACACTTTAAAAGCTCTAAATCTGTAGGAAAAAGAATATTGTGTTGAAACATAAATCTTCTGTAATTGCTGAATTCTCACCCAGCCCTTGATCTCTTTGCTGAGTGGTCCCAAGTTTGACACTCTGAAAGTGACATACACTGCTCCCCATGGCCTCAAACACATCTCTGATCTCACACCTGGGCATACCCCAATCCCTGGGATGACCATCACAACTCCCCACTGCCTCACCATCTCAGAGGAGGTAGGTTTCTTCTCCTTAAGAAAAACGTGGGGGTGATGAGAGTATCCCAGTGCCTGAGTCCTCCTATGCCTTAGGAAGGCCTTGGAATCCTCTCTGATCCTTAACATTCACCATTATCTATTGAAACAACTGTTTGCATTACGTGTCTACTCAGTGAGCTGACAATAGTCTAAATTCAATCCATCCAAAAGCAAATCAACATCTTCCCCAAAGTTGTTCCTCCTTTTTTTTTTAAGGTAATAGCTACCACTATGATCCAATCATTCAGGCTTGAAGCCTGAGTCATCTTTGACTCAGAACATCACAGTGCTAAAAAAATTTTTTAAGCCATTTGCCTCCTTCCCCCCAATATATGATTTATACTTAGACTCTGTCTCTCAATTTCTTAAAATGTGTCTGAGATCTGTCCCTTCCTGTCTATTCGCCCTCATAAGGCTCCGGTTTTTGGCACCAACCCCTGAACTACTCTCTTTTCCTGCTGGTTTGAATAGGGAGAGAAGCAAAAGAAAACTGGAAAGTGTAACTAGAAGTCTCTAAAATCCCAACCGTTAACCTTACCCTTGCCAAAAGGGACACATGAATTGTCCTACTGGCAGCTAACAGCCGAGTTTAACCAACATTTAAGAATTGCCAACTAAATGTCATACATGTGGCCCTGTGTGAGGTGCTGGGCCACAGTGGTAAGACTTCCATAGCCCTCAAGTGCCTAGCCAGGGATGAGAGCTGAGGAGGGTGGTACCAGAGGACGCTGCAAATGTCCTGAAGGGGACTGGTCAATGCTGAGAGCGAGGTGAAGGCCAGGAGAGTGTGGGTAGGCAGAGGACATGTGTACTGGGTTTGAGGGATGATAGGATTTCAGGCCTGAGGGCTGAGGGGTGGAGGGCAACTCCAGGCTATTAAGCAAAGGCTCAGTTTACAGGCTGAACTAATCCGATTCGTGTGCTGTGTCCTGGGCTCCCCCATGGCAGTCACACAATCATGTGGCAGTTGGTGATCATGTGTTAGATAAGGACACTTACAGGAAGGGTGATATCAGAGAAGTGAACCAGCATTCTGAATGTGACATACACTGCTCCCCACAGTCTCATAATTCCCAGGTAAATTTCTGAGCAGAAGCCACGTATCAGTGCATGAATTCAATGACAGTGATCAGAAGTGAAACTGCTGAGAGAATCGTTTTCACTTCTACCTTAAGGTTTGTGTGGGTGTGTACAGGAAACCAGGGTATCGAGAATAGAAAGCGAAGAGGCGCCGAACTTTGGAGATGAACTCAATTTCCCTCTCCAGGCAATTCTTCTTTCCAGGGTCTCTCACTGGTTTTTGCCTCTGCTTTCATTGCCATCACCTGGTCCTGGGCCTGGGCATCTCAGACCCACGGACCACTTCAGTGGCCTCAACTGGACTCTTGGCTTTGTTCTCTCAAGCCCCCCAGAACATGAATATTTATGAAACAGCTACACTCTGCCACGTGCCCATATGCAAGCACTGCTTTGAATGCACTATTTCCCTGCTGGCTTCACTTTGTCTTTTGACTAGAGCTCAGATTCCATAGGTGGTCACCAAGAGTCTTTTCTTCCACCTGGACTGCTTCTGCCTTTCCAAACTTGTCTTGCAAGGCACAGCTCAAAGGCAACTTCTCCATGAAACCTTCCTGATCTCAGCACATCTGAGATCTAGGAAGTAACATTTGCTGAACTTCTGGAGCACAGGTAGTGGTTTCAACCATTCATGTCACGCTTTCCACAGCTGACTGGCAGAGTGTTTATCTGTGTAGGTGTCAGGTGTCCAGTTTCACTTTCAACGATGTATGAGCCACAAGACATCTATTTACACAAAAGACTGAGGAATCTTCTGGGAAAAGATTAATCGTCAGAGGAGTCAGGCCCAGGGAGCTTGACTCAGTAAGGCCTTGGTGAGGAAGGGAGGGAGCCTATCATTCATATGTCTCCTTTCTAGATCTAGAGCTCTTTGAGGGCAGAGAATAAGAATGAGTCACGTGAAGTACGTAGCCTCCAGTATGGGGTTTGACAGCAGTGGATATTCAGTAAGTATTCATGAGATAAAAGAACATTTGCTGTCCTCTTCTTAGAGAAAATATGACTGCCTATCAGACTTTATTGCTGAACATATTAAGTTATAACCTACAGATTTTCTTTATACATGTGTAGACCTCTAGTGTGGAGTTAATGTAAGAGGTCCACAAATCCATGTCATGTCAAGCATTCCTGCAGACTAACTAAATAAAATGCTTTATACATATATGTAATGCTATTTTTCAAATACATAAAAAGACTATTGTGGTTAATTTTTAAAACCTATATACTTATCTAAAAATCTTATTGTAATACAAATGTTTTATGCCTTACATACACCATTAGATAATAAAATCACAACTTCTACAATGTAAAGTCTGATTCTTTGGCGGGGAAAAGGGATTAAAAGAGGTCCTCATCTTGAGAAACCACTGTTATATGCAATAGGTGTGTAATGACAGCCCTGCCTTGGTGATCCTCCAGGTTGGGGAGTGGCACCACATCCAGGTAATGTTGAATCTCAATTTACAGTATACAGTGTACTTTTTTCTTTTTTTGAGATGGAGTCTTGCTCTGTCACCCAGGCTGGAATGCAATGGCATGATCTCAACTCACTGCAACCTCTGCCTCGCAGGTCATTCAAGCAATTCTCCTGCCTCAGCCTCTCAAGTAGCTGGGATTATAGGCGCCCGCCACAGCACCCAGCTAAATTTTGTGTTTTTCTGGTAGAGATGAGTTTCATCATGTTGGTCAGGCTCGTCTCGAATTCCTGACCTCAAGTGATCCACCCCCCTAGGATTACATACACCATTAGATATTAAAAGCACAATGTTTGTTGTGCCACCACGCCTGGCCCAATGTACTTTTTGTTTGTTTATTGCTCAGTTACTCTCCACAGTGGTCCTTTAGGGTTGACAAGAAAGCTATTGAATCTCTCAAGATTGACAAAAACCTTCTATTGTGAAATGTACATGGAAAAGACAGAATAAATATGCAATATAATTTTAGAGAAATGAGAAAAGAACGTAAGAGCTACATGGCACACAATGAAAAGTTCTACCAAGCTTAAAAGAAGAAGAAAGAGAAAATAGGGTCCTTGAAAGTCCAAGCAGGGCAATAGGATAGAACGATGGTGAGGTGAGGTAGGTATCTTTGCTGGGCCTAAGAACCCACTTGAGCTGAGAACTGAATGAGCAGAAGCAGCCAGCCAAGAGAAGGTATGAAAGAGCATTCTAGATGAAAGAACAACTGCAAAGGCTCTAATATAGAAAGGAGCTAGGAATGCCTGACAAACAGCAAAAAAACTAGCATGGCTGGAGCACCACGAATGTGAATAAGAACAGAATGAAATGCAGTGGGAGGAACAGGCAGGTGAGACCTTGTGGTCATAAGTGGCTAGAGGAGTAGTACTCATCACATATTCCATTTGATTTCCCACACTTTCCAGCCCCTTTAATCCACAAAGCCCAAGTTGATTGTTAGGTGGGTCCATGTGACTATTACTCGTCAGTGGACTATGAGCAGAAGTGACTTGCATCACTTCTGGGCCATAGCAAGAAGAGCTAGCAAAGGACTATCAAGTCCTGTTCCTTCAGTGTGGATAGTTAAAAATTAACCATCAGGCTCTGTCTTCTGTTCCTTCCATCAGATGACAGAACCCGATGGTCAGTTGGCTGAATCACTGAGTTGCATATGAAGAACAGTTGCCATTATGAGGCACAGAGACTCTTAATAGACTTTGAGTAAGAGAGAAATAAAACTTTACGGTTTTAAGTAATAATAAGTCAATCTTGACTAATATCACATAGGTAAGAAGTCTGGATTTTATTCTAAGTGGGATAGGAAATCATTTCAAATTTTGAGCTACAGAGTGATAAGATCTTGTACATGTTTAAATGACCTCTTTACTGTGTGTAAGTTACAAGAACTGGAGGAGTCAAGAGACCAGTTATAAGTCCATTTAAGTTAATTTAGAATGAAGTAGCGGTGGCTTGAAATTAGTAGTGGCAGTACAGATGGTGAGTTGAATTCAGAATATACAGGCATGCACAATATAATGACATTTTGCTAAACAATGGACCAAGTATGATGGTCCCATAAGATTATAATGGAGCTGAAGAACAAAGTTTGAAGACTACCAGATATCAAAACTTATTATAAAGCTAAAATAATTACAACCAGATAGCACTGCCAAAGGACAGAAAAATAGAACAAGCAAACAATAGAAAACTCAGAATTAGACTTATATCTACAGGAACATTTGATTTGTCACAAAGGATAAGCTGAACACTAGTAGGGGTAGGATAATCATTTCAATAAGGAGTGATCAGTCAATTGGATATCCACATGGAAAATAATGAATCTTGGCCCTTAGTCATATATACAAAAACTAAATCCAGGTTGACTGTAGGTCTAACTTTGAAATGTAAAACAATAAGAAATCTAGAAGGTAAGTGGGAGAATATCTTTAGGAGAGGAAAAGATTTCTTAAACATGACACAGAAAGCATGAATAAGAAATGGAAAGATTGATAAACTACATTGAACTTAAAAACTATTTTCATCAAAATATACCATTTAGAGAAAAACAAATTCACAAAACTAGAAGAATATAAACATATATCTCTATATAAATATATATACACATATATATAATCTCTCATATATAAATATATAGAATCTTAATAAGTAACAAAAGGACTTTTAACCTGATTATTTGAATAATTCCTTTATGTCAATAACAAAAAGCATACTGGCCGGGCACAGTGGCTCATGCCTGTAATCCCAGCATTTTGGGAGGCTGAGGTAGGTGGATCACTTGAGGCCAGAAGTTCAAGATCAGCCTGGCCAATATAGTGAAACACCATCTCTACTAAAAATACAAAAATTAGCTGGGTGTGGTGGTGTGCACCTGTAATCCCAGCTACTCGGGTAGCTGAGGCATAAGAATCACTTGAACATAGAAGGCAGAGGTTGCAGTGAGCCAACATTGCACCCCTGCCTTCCAGCCTTGGCAATAGAGTCAGACCCTGTGTAAAAAAAAAAAAGAAAAGAAAAGAAAGAATATACAAATAAGAAATGGACAAGAAACAAGAATAGATACTTCACAATAGAAGATATTCATATGGCCAAAAAAAAAAAAAAAAAAAAAAGAAGAAGAAGAAAAGAAAGAAAGGGTACTCAACCCATCAGGAAAATAAAAATGCTGCTAAACATGCCCAAATAACTAAAATAATAATAATAAAAAAAGACAATGCCAACTATTGCTGAGAATGAGAAGCAACTAGAACTCTCACAGAGTGCTAGTGGAAATGTAAATTGGTATAATCACTTAGAAAAATTGGTGTACTTACATACCCAGTGCCTGAGTAATTCCATTCCTAGGTATACATCCAAGAAATGTGTACATACGTATATCAAAACACATGGACAAGAATGTTCATAGCAGCACTATTTGTAATCGTCCCAAGCTGGAAACTATCCAAATGCCCATCAGTTGTAAATTGGATAAATAAATTGTGGTATATTCATACAACAGAGCACACAACAACAAAAAGGAAACAACTATTGAGAGGGAGAGATGCCCAAGAATTCCCAGCTGTTCCAGCCCTCAGCTATTTGAGTCTTCCCAGACAGGTGAGTGAACCAGCCTGAGCCACTATCTGACTGAAACCACATGAGAAACCCTGACTGCCTAGCTGAGCCTAGTCAGGTCCCACGTTCATGAGCACAACAAATTAATGGGACTATTTTAAGTCACTATTTTAGGGATCAATATTATACAGAGATAACTGAAATATATGTTGAAGTATTTAGGGAAAAAGAAAAGTAGAATATGTTAAATTTATAAACCAACTTTAAGATGTTTAAGAAAAACTAATTAACTAAGTTTGTAAAAGTCCCTCTAAAAACTATTGTTTAATACTAGGTTCATCAATAGAAAAAGAGATTTGTAAGTTGAATGTCAAAGCCTAAGGGAAAGCTAGGTTTTTAAAATTCCACTTCCATAAATTTGAATCTTAATTGAAAAATAAAAAATAACCACCAGTGAAAAGTTGGATCTTTGACTCCACTGATCCTTTCAGACAATGCAAAGAAACAACACAGGAAAAGGAGTTGAGTGATTTATTGAGTGCTTACTTGATGCCACGCCATGTCCTAGGTGCTTACCTAAATCAACTCATTGGATCCTCACAACAACAAGGTGAGGTGGGTTTCATAACCCCCACTGTTTCGGATGAGGCTCACAGTGGCTATGTAAATGCCCAAGATTCTGCAGCTGGTAAAGGATGGATTCTGTGCATCTGCACTTCCAATGCCTGCTCCTGGAGGAAGGCTTGTGAAGGTGAATTTCTCAAAGTCACCGAGGGCCCTTGCTGTAGCAACAGTGTGGGCACCTTCTGTGTCCTCTCTCACCTTGCCCGTGAGCCTTCCAGTGGGTGGGGAATGAGGCATGCCTATCAGTGACCATTCTGTGAACACAGAGAGAGCTGTGCTGGCCACAGAGAAGAAGGTAGTTCAATGATCCTTAAAGTTCAGGCGTGTGGGTTGGAGCCAAAGGGGCCTGTCCCCTGGATATAACTTGAGAGCAGCTCTGAAGAGGAATTCTAGAAGCTGTGGAAAGAAAAAGAGGGAGGATTTTGGCACTGTGTCCAGACAGTTTGCCTAACTTCAAAGGGTTCTTTTCAGGTTTTTCTTTTCCTCTACCAATTCCCAATGTTTTAGCTGTACCCACTGCCTGACACGATAGGGGCAGTTGCACCTTTGAATCATTTCATACTAGAATATTAGGGCAAGTCAGCTTGGAAGGTATCTAGCCCCACCCTCTCCTCCCGTGGAGACCAAGAGATCAACTTTTGTTGCTTCCTATGAACATTCTTTAGAACTCTACTTCTTACCTAACCCTATCTAATTGAAGAAACCCAAAAACCTGTATTGAATGGTGGTAAGTTTCATAAGACTCCTGACTTCCATTTTTACAGAAAGAGGGGTAGGAAAATGAAGCCTGTAAGACAGAAGTGGAAGCATAACTCGGCTGCTGTGATTCAGAGGGCAGCTGGGGAACTGCTGCCTCTAACTTATCTGACTGACAACAGCACCTGTGGCAGGTAGAGGCGGCACAACCCTCTAGAGACCCGTGCTTTGGCCATGCCACTTTCAAGAGCAAGTTTTCTGTGCCAAGACTCTTTCCAGTAGTTCTGTGAGAAAAGCACCGTTTGCTAGCACTGACAGCTACCAAGCACCTTACAGCTGCTTCTGAGGGGAAGAGCCTGATGACAGTGTGACTCTAATCTGCCTCCTCCCGAACAGATGAAGGAGAGAAGACTGAGGTGTGACTTAGTTATTCAGGGGCTAAGGAGCTAGCACATGCTTTCTTTAGGCCTCCACTAAGCTGTTCCTTCTGTTGTCAGGGCATTCTGCCAGCTGCCACCTTCCCTGAAAAGCCAAATGGGGAAATAAGAGGGAAAATCATCTATCTCTGATAAAAGAAAGAGAAAGAGAGAGACTGATAAACAATTGCATATACAATAGAATTTTAAAATACGCTATACACTTAACTAATGCTTCACAGCCTAAAAACTGCCTTTATGTATTTTATCTCAATCACCCCTCACCACAACCCGGTAAGGTAGACAGAGCCATCCTGGTCCTGTCCTGCAGATGAGGAACCTGCTTTTGATGGCAGGTAAGTGGCCAGACTAGAGTTCAGATCTTAGAACCACAGAATCCTATTAGAAGTTACCCTAACAGCAATACTCCAAGGCATCCTTTTCCGAGCCTGAATCATCTTATAAAATCTCTGAGGTTTCTTCTGGCCCTGCCTGAACTCTCCCAGTGATGAGTAACTCTCACTATCCCATGAGCAATCCAGTATTAATAATAAGCTAAAATCCTTCTTATAACTTTCTTTTTTTTTTTTTTTTTTTTTATATATTTGAGACAGAGTTTCGCTCTTGTTACCCAGGCTGGAGTGCAATGGTGAGATCTCAGCTCACCGCAACCTCCGCCTCCTGGGTTCAGGCAATTCTCCTGCCTCAGCCTCCTGAGTAGCTGGGATTACAGGCACGCGCCACTATGCCCAGCTAATTTTTTGTATTTTTAGTAGAGACGGGGTTTCACCATGTTGACTAGGATGGTCTCGATCTCTTGACCTCGTGATCCACCCGCCTCGGCCTCCCAAAGTGCTAGGATTACAGGCGTGAGCCACTGCGCCTGGCAATAACTTTCATCCTATTCAATTCAATTTCTGCCCACAAGAACTACACCAAATTAAGTCAAATTCTAATTCACGTTCTTTTTAAAATTTGAGGGTATTACACTTGCCCTTTTCTTGCAGATTAAATATTTCCAATTCTTTCAACTATGTATCACATGATACCTAGAACCCTGCCTGAAATACACACTAAATAGTAAGTGGCCCTTGGTACTGTGTCCTGGTCCTCCTGTCGAGGGGCTCCTTCCCTTACCTCAAGTGTCCTCCGTTTTGTAATCTGTTCATCATTTGTTTATTTAACTAATAGGGAGAAAAGAAACAGTATAGTTTTTACTTTCCAAACCGCAGAGTTTTCAGGACAATTGAAACAAAACAAAAATCGTCCAAATGTCAGACAGTTTTCAATTTAGTCTGTGATCATGGATTCATTATTTCTCTCAACAGACTACCTTGGAGCTGCATTTCTAGAAGAAAAGCCCCTCATTTACTGAGCATCTCCTGTAAGAAAGACACAGAATGGACCCCTGTGGAGAGTGGCCATAGAATTAAACAGAAAAATTCTAGTGAAGGCAGGGATAATTTGGGGTCTGGCTGGAAGGCCCTGCATGAATACGTTATCCTGCAGCACAGTTTTTGCCTGTTAAGAGAAGCAGTACCCATTTTTTGGTCAATTTTGGGTATCACCAGACTGAAAAATATACGTCTCTTCAAAAAGGAGCTCCAGGGGAAACTCTATTTTTAGTTGGTCTTAACTTGGATTAGTATGAGAGACAAGCACTGGTGTGACTGTGATGAGGCCACATCACTCCTAATGATGCAGAATTCAGTCAGCTTCATGCCTGTTATGTAAGTGCTGTGCTGGGATGAATAGCAATGAGCTTAAAATTCTGATAACTAATGAGCCAGGAAATCGGTAGTGAAGGGTACTCTACTTTATGAAAGAAACAATGGTGAATTGCTCCCAATCATAAGGGAATATGCTTATTCATTAGAATGATAGTCTTATAACAAGTTTGATGGTAAATAAGTCAGACCAAACATCTAAAACACAATTCCTGAAAAAGAACTGAGGTTAAATTATCCTATTATCGCAGACTACATTGAAAACTGTCAGAAGTTTGGCTAATTTGATCCTGTTTTCAAGTTGTTCTGAAAACCTCTATGGCCTGAAATGTAAACAACATAATTTTCCTTTCTCTCTATTGCTTAAACAAAGAAACATGAAAAACCTAATCTCTCCATATTGCAAATTCCAGTATTTTAGAAAGTGGGCTTCATCAGCAGTTTTCTCATCTTGAGTTTTAGAAAAGGTCGAATTTGAAAAGAGGTATTTCATATGATACTATGTATTCAGGGTTGAGGGCCTGGGGACTGAGCGGTGATCTCCTCTCTCATAAAGTATCTGCACTGTAATCACATGGTAGGTGATAGATTCTTCACAGGCACAGAATGGAGGGAACTTCTAGTAAGCAAGATCCACCACCACAAGGGAGGGGGAGAGTCCCGAGGTGCCAGAGAAATCATAGTGAAATATCACAGAGAGTTCTTGCTGAAAGACACTCAGACGTCCTGGGGCTTATGTACACTGAACTACAGACTGATTGCTTCCTGGGCAACATGGGGAGACCTTGTCTCTATTTAAAAAAAAAAAAATTAAACATTATCCAGACACAGTGACATGTGGCTGTAATCCCCATTATTTGGGAGGCTGAAGTGGGAGGATCACTTGAGCTTTTGACGGTAGAGACTGCAGTGAGCCAACATTGTGCCACCGCACTCCATCCTGGGTGACAGAGTGAGACCGTGTCTCAAGAAAGAAAAGGGGGCGGGGAAAGAACAGCAAACAGAGGCAATCAAGGACCGAGAAGAAATCGGAGAAGAAAGAAGAGAAAAATAGAACCAAGAAAAGAGAAGAAAACCAGGAAGAACAACATGAGAAAACAGCTGCTGTGAGCTGAAGAGAGTGTATAGGTGGACAGGCAAGTTGGACAGAGGAATCCATAGGGCATAAGGAGCATGCGTGGATGCAGGATGAACGAGTAGGAAGGTGAACAGTTGCATAAATGGAAAGGAGTGATCAGAATGGCCAATGCAAACTTGGAGGAATTCAACAAAGTGATCTGGGATGTTAGACTATCCTTGGAATTACCTCAGAATCAGCTGAACTATGGTTCTAAGGACACTGGTAACACTGGGGGTTGTAAATTCCATATCTACAAAACCAAATCTCTAACCTTTCATCAGCCCCCTCTGTTGCCTCTTTCATCATTTAAATAACCTGTTTTTCAGAATATACAAACATTCACTCATTCATTCATGTACTCTGGAGGCCTTCCTTACTGGGCTAGTTTCTCAGGTAATTTATTGGTGCTTTCTAAAGAATGGTGGGTCTCTTAGGGGCCCCCTCACTTAGAAGTACCCTCTAAATTGGGAACAATGGGATTTTCCTCAGGAAATTCAGGCCTACATCATGGTTGGATGGAGTTCCAGGGAAAATGTCACAGCATTGTGAGGGCGGCAGGGGGAACATGAGAGCAATTTCCCAGAACCACTGAGCACAGCCTTTCTTGTAGACTCTCTGGGGAGGGAAATTCTGTGAGGAAAATCCTGTACACACTGTTAGGCCCTCCAGGATTTATGCACATCCTACCTCCCTTAGATGTGGGTGACTGGGGAAAGCCAGGCTGCCATATTACTATCTGATCACAGTAACATTTACTCCCAGCAGTATCTAGTACTCTGTCTGTGTGATCAACAAACACATTCTCCACTGGATGAGAGGAAAGCAAGATGAGGACGTTTTCCTCCCAGAGCTATTAGCCCATAATCACAAGCCTCTTTAAACTATGCAATTTTAACAGAGATACCTGCCCAGTCTAGGCTAAATAACAACTGCTTTCCAGGACTGACTCTACGCCAGGAAGACAAGGAATAGGAATTAGAACCCTGGCACATTCTTTTTCTTTTAAAATGCATGCCACAAATAAAAGCCCTTTTAGCCCCAGCTGTGGCCTCAGCTATTAGAACAAACTTGCAAAAAAACTTAGCAATCTACCTTCCCGCTCAACATATCAACTAGCCCACTTTCCAAAATGCAACCACGGTTAATAATGAATGAGTTTTTAAAATCACTTCATGCTGTGCATGCACCCAGAGTAAGTTGCTGTCTGCAAAGTTGGGTTAATGCCACATTCTATGAGTCCTCTAACAGGAGATGTTCCATGAGCAATTTTTTGTTTTTTTCCTAACAAGCTGAGTTAAGGCCAGCCGTTGACAGGAATGTGCGGCAGCTGCCTTCTGAGTACTTACATAGGATCCTGAGCCGGTGGCTGTGCCCATGTTAGTTCTCCCTTCACCTCATGTACTCCCCATCACTCCTATAATCCATAAATGATTCTGATCCTGACACCTCCTCAAAATCCTCCAGCACCAGACTGGTGGAGTCCTCACCCAGGATGCCGCTGTCGGGCCTGGACATCCTGGCCCGGGAAGGAGGTGCAGGAAGGTTGGTGGCAGCTGGAGGGGGAGAACAAGGGGGTGTCTGCTGGAGAGATGTGGGGGTGGCCTGAGGAGGGGACACAGATGGCTCACAGACTTCTTCATCACCCTTCTCAGACTCTGGTCCTGCATCTGCAGCAGTGGGACCCAGGACATGGTAGAGGCTGGGAAGGCGGATGTCAAAGCGCAGCCCAAACTTAGCAAAGAGCTTGTCATTGAGAGTGTAGAGCTTCTCCGAGATGTCGTAGCCCAGCAGAGCCGAGAAGAGGCAGGAGATGTATCGCTCTTTGGTCAGAAGAAGGTGGAGACTTTTCCTGGGCCAGGAAATGTAGCTACATGAGGTCTCGGCAGTCAGAGTGACCTGAGAGGGGTCAGAAGCAGATAGTAAAGGTTTAAACTAGAAAATTTGTCCGTGCTGAGCACAGAATCATACAGTCGCTTGGCAAACAGCTGTACTTTTACTGTAGAAGCTGTATGGGAGTACCCCTCCATAGCCTTGCCTTGAGGAGGTCCAGTGGATGACTTTCACTTGTGTGCACTGATATGGGGTTTCCTGTGTTAGGAGCCCTGGGGTCAGCCATTCACTCACTCACCCATCACATCCTGGAGCCTCAGTTTCCACACTGAGTTTCCTCAACTCTAATTCTGTGGTTCTGTGGCTAATACCACTAAGGACTTCAGAAGGTTCTGAGTCTTGTGGTTTGGAGATAGAGAAAGAAGGGGCCTTCTGGTGCTCTGAGTGGTTGAAATGCTGATGACTATTCATTTTAAGAATGAGGAAGAATAAGATATTGGGATAGGGATACAAAACGAGTTGGAAAGTTCAGTTTGAGAAAAAGCTTCTGATAAGGTATGCCAAGCTACATCATGTGGATGAAGCACTGGCCTGGGATTCAGGTCCACAAAATCGCTCTTAACTTGGCCACTTCAAGTAACCAAAAGAATCTGATGAATGACATCAGAAAAAGGGCACAGAGGAGACAAACTGTAAAGGGGAGAAAATCAAAGTGGACCCCATTCTCCATCTGATTATTATCCATCTAGGCATTTCTGAGCACTCACTATGTGCCCATGATGCAAAGCTAAATTATGCTTGCATGGGAAATAAGCAGTAACATGTGTCTGGCCTGCAGTAGGTACTTGATAAATCCTGTTGCAATAATGATGAGTGGTAAAGCTGGGGTTAAAATAGAAACATGCTTAGGACAGTACAGGAAAAGGGTGCAGAATCACACAATTTTTAATAATCTAATTGACCCTGATACTTTGGGCTGGCAGAGTTCATGATATATTTTTGTGGATGGAGACAGTGGAAATGACAATGATGATAATGTTAGCAGCTAACATTTGTCAAGAGGTGACTCTGCCAGGCATTGTGTTAAGTACTTTATATGAATTGTCAAATTGAAGGTAGGGTAGCTTTCCGAAGATTCTTTATTAGAGATTTTATATAATCCTTTTCCTTCCTGCATTGCCTGCCGGATCTCCCACTACCCTCCTCTTCCCTTCCTTCCTTTCTGCTATGCCGCTCCTCCAGTTCCTTTATTCATTTCCTCCTCTCAACTTTTCCCCACTAATTGTTAACACTGCAATCAGGCCCTAAACTACATTATGGAGGCCAGTAGCTGGTTTCACGTTTCAGCTTTACCTCTATCAGTTGTGTGATGTCAAATAAATTACTTAATCTCTCTTGACTCATAAGAAATAAAATAATACAACCTGTCCATTACTAAGAGTTCAGCAAGTAGTTGTCACAATCTGCCATAGCCTGTACCTTAGATGTACTTATGAATAATTCCCAAACAAGAAATCAGAGTACCCAGCATGAAGCAGGTGTGTTTGAGCAAGAGCTAAGCTGAATGTCAATAATGTCCTTAAAGCCAAACCCAAAGACTACGGGCATTCTCATAAATATGCTGTAACTTCTTCCATCTCAGAATAAAACAAAATTTTACAAATAAAAATTCTATTTCTTGACCTCACTTCCCTGGCTAGCTATCACTCCACTAATTTGCTTCCCTTTTTAGCAAAACTCATTAAAAAAAAAACAAAAACAAAAACGTGTTTATACTTACTATCTCCAATTCCTCCCTTCTCACTCTCTTAAACCAATAAGGCTTTGTCCTTAGTTTATAAACACTGCTCCTGTTAAGGTCACCAATGACCTCTAAGCTGCTGAGTCTGATGGTCAGTTTTCATGGCATCCAACCCCATCCATTTCCCCCTCCTCTTTGATACACTTTCTTCACTTAGTTGCCAGGATGCCATATACTCATGATCTAATCTCACGATTGTTCCTTTTCAAGTTCCTTTGCTGCTTCCTCCTTTTCTCTCCAACTTCCTGCCACTAAAGTATCCCAGGGCTCTGCTCTTGAACCATTCCCTCTTCCATCCACACTCACTCCCTTGGTGATCTCATGCAACCCAATGGCTTTAAATATCATCTGTATATAACCAACTCCCAAATTTATGCCACAGGCCCAGATCTCATTCCTGAATTCCAGACTTAAATATCCAATTGCCTATGCAGCATCTCCATTCAAATTTCCACAGATGATGCAAACCTAACATCAAACACTGACCTTCCTAGTCCCCCCAAAGCAACTCTGCCTGCAGCTTTCTTTATCTCAGTCGATAGCAGCACCATCCGTCCAGTTGCTTAGGTCAAAAGCCTTAGTCTTCCTTGATCCTCTTTCTCTCACATACTATATCCAACCCTTTAGAAAATCCTTTTGGCTGTATCAAGACAATATATGCTGTGGCCTTACGTGATCTTGGTGCCTCATCACCTCTACAACTTTCTCTCCTGCCATTCCCTCCCTTTCCTCTTTTGTTTCCCCCGCTAGAATGTAAATTGAATGAGGAGAGGGACCTTCATCTGTTCTGTTGGCTGATATCTTTCAAGTCCTTTTAACAGTGCCTGGTATATAGTAAGTTTTCAATAAATATTACTGAAGTGAATAAATGAATCAAGAGAAGATGACCAATCTTATATGTTGCAAAACAACCTAATGTCACTTTCTTTTTTTTCTTTTTTTTTTTTTTTTTTTTCCCCGAGATGGAGTCTTGCTCTGTTACCCAGGCTGGAGTGCAGTGGTGTGATCTCAGCTCGCTGCAACCTCTGTCTCCCAGATTCAAGCAATTCTCCTGCCTCAGCCTCCCAAGTAGCTGGGATTATAGGTACCTGCTACCACATCTGGCAAAGTTTTGTATTTTTAGTAGAGATGGGCTTTCACCATGTTGGCTAGGCTGGTCTCAAACCCCTGACCTCATGACCCACCTGCCTTGGCCTCCCAAAGTGTTGGGATTACAGGTGTGAGCCACCGCACTGGCCCCTAATGTCACTTTCTCATGTCCTGTATAAAATCCTTCCCCAAAGGTCCTCCTAAAATCTGCTTCTTGATTGGTTCTATAACTGTTGTAAAGTTTTGACAACTATTTAGCTTTTTCTTTAATACCCACCTCAGATGTTGGTTGAATGAAATAAATGAGATAACATGTAAATAGGACTTGGGTCCAGTAAGATAGGATGCAATTTAGAAAAACAGTGAAGATTTCTGTGTAATCCCTTCTGTGCTGTGTTCTTGATGACTAATGAGTGTCACAGTGCTGAACACACAACGAATTCTGATTTAATTGAATGGTTGAGAGGTCTGGTGGAAGGCTGATTGATTTGTACTAAGTACCATGTGAATTATAATTTAGGCTGTCACTGTGGATTGTTCTCTCAGTCAACAAAGACTATGTAATTGCAAATGGCAAGGACAGGATGAACTCTAACTTAGGGTAACACTTGACATTTGCAAAGTGGAAATGGGACTTTACACAGCCAACAGCAAATGTGTGGCTCTCATTGCTCCCAAAGGGATGCACACTAAAAATATAAATGGGAGAAATATGACCATTCCTACATTCCAGGCTGAGAGGCCATGTGGGGTTACAGCCCTGCCTCTTGAGCGTAATTTAGGGGAGGACACCCAGCTTACCCACCACCTGTTCCTCCATGTCAGTGTCAGAAAGAGCCCTGGTCCAGCTGGCTCAGGACCTGACTCAGCCCTCCTGGAGGTTCTCATGTGCCTGAGGGAGTTCCTGAAGGAGGTTTCTGGGCTAGTTAGAGAGGGTGTGTGGAGGGAGGTCAGGGAAGGAACATGATGGAAGGGGATCTGTGGCTGGTGGCCCTGGCAATGGGATCAAGACTGCCTCTCAGGCTCCATTATCACAGAGCCAAGTGTCAGGGTGGGGGCGGAAGCAGGCCCTGCCAGGTGGCAATGCCTGGTGTGTGTCTGTTCCGGGGCTGGCTCATATGTTGGCTTGAGGGACTCCCTGATAAAAGTAGTAGGCGACACATGGAACCCAGTGTTTCCAGTTCCAGCAAACTATCCAGGCAGAGGAGTCCTTAAAAGGGCAAGTGAGTGTGTGCATGCGTGTGTGCATGAGTGTGTGTGTGTGTGTGTGTAAACTCTACTCTTCTGGTGACCCTCCCATTTTAATAAAGAACAGAAATGGTAGATCCAGGCAACCTGGCTTTGCCACTTTCTAGCTGAAGACGCTGGGCAAATTACTTGATGCTTTTGGGCCTTAGTTTCCTCAGTTGTTAAATGGGGTAATAATCATATTCAACCCATAGAGTTGTGAGAATCAATGAGGTAATATGACATGTAGTGCCTGCCACATGCTAGCCATTCAATAAGTGAGAGCTACAAAGGAAGTGACCAAAGTCTGAGGGATTGGCAAAGATAAGAGTAGGGGCCAGGCAGCCAGGCACCCGCGTTGGAGCATATATGTGAATGCCCCATGGAGTCCTCTGGGACACCAGCTTCCTAGTGGCAAACCAGTCCAGCAATTCTTTACTGAACAGCTACTGTGCTCCAGGTACTTTTCTTTAGAGTCTGGGGACAGACAGGGAAAAGCCTTGATTTTTACTTCAAAGAGTTCACTACGTAGAAGACAGAAAGGAGACCAGATTGTTAGAACAGAGAGCAAGATGTGCACCAGTTAGCATAAGTAACAGGACCAAAACAGGCACACAGGAGCACTAGGCTGTGGGGTGGAAACTGGTGAGGTCAATCTGGACAGGCTTCACAGAGGAAGTGAGGTGTCATGGTCTCATCTAGAAGGGGAAATGCGTTTCAGGTAGAGGGGAGAGTAGAGGACAAGGATACAGTTGCAAAACAATGTGGTGTGTTTAGGGAAGTACTAGTGGTTCAGCATGGCTGGTACGAGCAAAAAATATGAAGGAGGGAGGGCTGGAAATGTGGCTGGAGATCACTAAAAGGTTTGTTACCTGTAAGGAATGTGGGTTTTTATCTTGTGGCACTAGGGTCTTCCAGAGACTTCATGCATACAAGTAACATGGTCTACCCAGGAGCCAGCATTTGGCTCCCCTCCCTCACCTGTGGCTAGGAGCCCAGGCACTCTTTCCACAGAGGAAGAGTGCCCCCACCTGTAGCTTCACGCTGGAAGGACAGACGTGAGAGGGGAAACATGGAGGCACGGATATTGCTGGGCTGCAGTGGGACACGGTGATGCAGTGCTGCCACGGGGCTCCCTGTTACCTGGAACACCCCCTCCTCAGAAGGCTGTAGTGATTCCCACTCAGGAGAGTCCATGAACTGATATGGAAAGATGTAGTGCAGAAACTGCCCATCCTGGCTCACACGAACCCTGGCAAATGAAGAGAAGAGGTCATGTGGGAAAAGAAAAATGGCTTCCGAAGTTGCCTATGCTGAAGTTATGTGTCATTGATTAGTATGAATCTTCATTTAGAAACACTTTGCCAAAATCATGGTAAAACCCAAAGCTAGACTAGCTTAGTTACTGCATGCAAGCAGTTCAGAGAAGGAACACATTGAGACTTCCTGAACCCTCATTTTCCTCCTCCTCCTCCTTACTGGTGGTTCTCAATTTCAGGCTGCAGAGTAGAAGCCCCAGGGAAGCTTTTAAAAAACAACCTAGGCACCAGGTGCGGTGGCTCACGCCTGTAATCCCAGCACTTTGGGAGGCTGAGGCAGGCGGATCACGAGGTCAGGAGATCAAGACCATCCTGGCCAACATGGTGAAACCCTGTCAGTACTAAAAATACAAAAATTAGCTGGGCATGGTGGCACATGCCTGTAGTTCCAGTTACTTGGGAGGTTGAGGCAGGAGAATTGCTGGAACTCAGGAGGTGAAGGTTGCAGTGAGCCAAGATTGTGCCACTGCACTCCAACCTGGCGACAGAGGGAGACTCCACCTTAAAAAAACAAAAAGCACCTAGGCTTGGGCCTTATCCCAGAGCAGTTAAACAAGAATCCCTCTACGTAGGATCTGGATGCTATTAGTATTTATATCTCCCCAGTGTTTCTAATGTGTAGCCAGGATGGAAACTACTGCTCAAGAACTCTGCTGCTGGCTAGGCGTGGTAGCTCACGCCTGTAATCCCAGCACTTTGGGAGGCTGAGGTGGATGGATTACCTGAGGTCAGGAGTTCTAGACAAGCCTGGCCAACATGGTGAAACCCCACCTCTACTAAAAATTTAAAAATTAGCTGGGCATGGTGGTGGGTGCCTGTAATCCCAGTGCCTCAGGAGGCTGAGGCAGGAGAATCACTTGAACCCCGGAGACAGAGGTTGTAGTGAGCCAAGATCACAGCACTTCATTCCAGTCTGGGTGAGAGAGGGAAACTCTGTCTCAAAAACAAACAAACAAAAACAAAAAACAAAAACAAAAACAAAAAAAACTCTGCTGCCTATTTAAGTTTACAACATTTACGTTAATTAAAATTAAATAAATTTAAAGATTCAGTTCTTCACCTAATTACATTATAGGTGCTCAATAGCCACATATGGCCTGTGGCTACAATGTTGTACAACATAGATCTAGAATGTTTCTGTCATCACAGAAAGTTCTGTTGGTTGCTGCTGCTCCACAGATTCTCCTTTCTCCCTTCCCAGTAGCTACATGATGATCCATGCTTACATTTAATCACTTTGTAGACTTTAAAGGAAGTGGAAGTCTACTATAGGCCAGACTCTGCTAGATGCTTTACAAGTGTTCTCTTATATAATCTTCACAATACCTCAAGGTAGATTATTCTTTTCTGTATTTTATAGCTAAGGAAACTGGTGCTCAGGAGGGTTGAGTGGCAAGCTTAGGGTTACATAGCGATCAAGTGGCAGAACTAAAATTCTATGTTCTTAGCACAACGCCCTGTTGCCACCCTATTACCAGAGCTTCGGGTAGGTAGTGAACTCCCCCAGCATGACACCTTCCCTGACCTCTCTAACCATAGGTGACAATAACAGCTTGTTTCTTTAGACAATGAGATCCCACACACTCTATCCAGTTGATGGTCCCAGGGTGAACACCTAACTCAAGCTAAGCCAATCAAATTCCTTCTCTGGGAATTTGGAAATGGAATTGACTGTAAATCATGCCTTGGATGGGGACAATTATCGGGCATTAACAAAACTAACACACTCCTCCTTGAGGAAACTTAAAAAAAATGTTTTCATCACATAACTCAGACTTTGAAAAAGCATAGGTCCCAATTGGCTATAGAGAAAAGAAACTTGAAATCACATAAAATGTCCTAGTAGTAGGACATGTCCTTGTTTCTAGTACTACCTGAGGCTCAGGTGCATGTCTTTCCTTGAGTTTCATGAGAAATCCTTTTATCTTTTTAAATGAAGACCTTACCCTCCCCCCTTCAGCTAGCTAGAGCGGGTTTCTGTGGCTTTAGTCAGAAATCCTAATTAATATATTTGCTTTAATTTTATGAATATTCTTATCCCATACTACCAATAGGTTAAACAGCTCTTGACTTGCCCATGACCACAGGCTTGGTTTCACAACTTAAGGAGTTAGGAGTCTCTCTATTGCTGCTTGCTGCCTCTGTACCCTTGTGGCTATACCTAGCCTAGTGCTTTGCCCCTGCAGGGTAGGGGGACTGCATTCCATGAGAACTTGTTAGAACTGATGGCCTATCATTGATGATGCCTGGGGACAGGGAGTGTATTTCAGATGTGATATCACATCTGGAAAAAATTAGAATCCAACATGGGCTTTATCCTCCCCTGTCCCCCAACCCCTGCCCAGAAAACTCAGAGTTCTATCTTTAAACTTTCTTCTAAAGTGAGTTATATCAGGCAATGGGGTGCCTCTATTAGGCAAAGGGGGAAGATGAAAAAGATCTCCAAGGTACACCTTGTCCATTTGGGGTAGGTACCCTTCCATTATTTCTGGAGGTTTATTGGCTTAACAAATATTCATTGAGCATCTCCCATGTTCCTGGAGATCTGGGAATCCAGAGATGGGTATAATCTGGTCTTTGTTTTTGAGAATTTTGTAATTTAGTGGAAGTCACAGCCACATAAATAACTAGCTGCAAGTCAGTGTGATAGGTGCTATTGTGGAAAAGTAACAGAAGAGGGAAAGAGATTGATTCTCTTTGGGCAGCAGACTTCTTGAAGGAAATGACATTTGAGCTGAATTTTGAGGGATGCAAAAGGTATTGAGAAGCAGATAAAGACGGGATGAACAAAGATCTGGGAAATCTAGTGTGGCAGTCTGTTCTCCAGTATCTACTTTCTTCTCTTCCTTAATGGTACTAGATTGTAACTGGACACGGGACTGCAGAGCAAAAATCAACATTTCCTTACTTCCCTGGCTGCTAACCATTGCCATGTGATAAGTCCTAGGCAATGGGATACCAGCACTCCTGAGCCTTGCTTTTAATGAAGGAAGTGGAAGTCCACTATATGCCAGGCTCTGTTAGACACTTTACAAGTGTTCTCTTACATAATCTTTGTACCTATTATCTGACAGCCTAAAGCTGGAAGACAGGAGGGGACATAGGTCTCAAAACCAAGCTAAGGCTGGAGTTGGCCCATAGCTTCTGATGATACGAACACACTTGCCCCTACAAGGTCAGGTAATATATATAGAACCTGGCAGAACTTCCCTGAGTAAAAATGAAATGCCATGTTCTCTCATATCGGGGTCTTCACATATTTTGTCTCTAACTGGACCTCTTCTCCTCAGGTCTCAGCCTAAACATTCATTCTTCCAGGAAGTCTTCTCTGACCTCCCCAGAAAAGTTAGATCCATCAGTTACATGCTCCTCTTGCATTTTGCACTTCTCTGTGGAAACACTCACGACATCAATCATTACCACAAACATTAACTACAGACTTTCTTGATAGACTGTAAGCTACGTGAGTGTAGGACAATATTTTTCATATTTAACACTGCATCCCTAATCCCTCACGCTCTGAATAAATATGTATGGAAGGGGGAAAAAAAGGAAAGAATGAAGGCAAAAAGGAAGGATGAACAAATGAACAAAGGCAACCAAGGAACAAATGCACTTGTGTCACCATAAAAGGGGATCAAAACCTCACTGAAAAGCTCCCCTAGGAAAGGAAGACAGCAGAAGAGAATGGCGCTGCTGCAGCAAACGTCAGATCCTTAGGCAAGGATGCTGGCCACCCAGGCAAGTCACCAAGGAGTGACAACCGTAGAGTATAAATAACGTCTAATGAGTCTTTGTGGCTCGCCAAAGCCATTTAAATTGGAATGCTGTGCCCTTTATCATTTGTCTCTTCTTCCTTCTTGATCAACTGGATGATGAATGATTTTCTCCTATATGAATAGCTTAGATAGTTGCCTACTCAGGGGGTTGTGTATATGGAAGTTTGTGTTTTGAATTTTATATGAGAGAAACTGTCTAACAGTAAGCAGTGCTTAACAGGGTGACAGACTTTGAGGAAGTCACTTTTCCTCTCTGAGTTTTGAAAGATTGGTTTCTTTTATTAAAATAAAGACTTCTGAGGTGTGAGCAAAGGACTCTAGAGAGGTGTGCATGTGAGATGGGGAAGTCTGCACGAGAGTCCCCACTTCCTGGCACAAAGTTCTTGTCTGCTGCTTTGAGGTGTTTGCTCCCTCACTGTAACCAGCCCAAGATTCAGCGATTCTCCTTTAAAACTAGAGCCCAGTCATAGACTAGAAGCCTTTTCCCCTATGTCCAGCTTAGCAAAGCCAAGACAGGGTGACATTGAAAGATAACAAAACCCTTACTCCAAACCTTGAAAGGCAAGAAAAAAAAATCAAAATTGTCCAATTTCTAACTCAGCCTTTTGATGCTAAGCATACCTGGAAAAGATAAACTGAGGGGCAAGCCCCCCTCCCCTTCACAGGAAAGTGTTCTTATAGAAGTCCACAGTATTCTATCCTACCTGAACTCTACAGTAACTGTACACGCTTCCAGCAAATGAGCACCCCTCACTGGAGGGAGCACTTCCGCTAGTCTTTATTTCCTCCTTTGAACAGATGTGCTACAAGGGGCAAATAACATCATGGGTCTCACGAATGAGCAAGCTCTCTAAATTGTAAATTGTCTTTAAGCATGGAACGATAGGTGGCAAACATTTTTGCAGTAGTTACACGTATTTGTATTTACACCTATATTTGTTTACAAACAATCGCATTGGTTTACACTTTCAGTTCACCCATAAATGAAATGAAATGTCTCCCCACAAATGTCTCCCCTCATAGCTCACTCAACCCAGGACCTCTGAGTTCAAACAAAATCAAAACATATATACATGATACCCCGGGTTCTATAAACGAATACATAAACGTGTATTATTACTATTAGCGGCAGTGGTAGTACCATTAGCATCATTGTCAAACTTTGTCCCCATTGTGTGGTTGGCAGTATTATCTGGATTTGATTTGTTTTTTTCTTGGAATTGAAGCTTTCTGATTCCCATCTTGCCTTTTCTACCACATTCTCCTGGTCTCAAGAAAGCTGGTGGAGTGGGGGTTGTGGGGCTTAAGGGCCACTAGGGTAGTATCCAAAAATCTACAAATGCCTACCAAGTGTGCAGCACAGAGCCCCATGATATTTTCTCAGAAGATATCAATGACCAACATTCACATCCAGGTTGAGTTGGCAGACACTGATCCTCACTAAGACTATTTCTGCCCATATCTGACTGTCAACCTTCTCCAAAAGAGGCAGTGCTTCTACAAAAGCCTTAATGAGATAGATGCGAGCATCACTTCTCTTCTCCCTTTCTTGGGCCCTCAGATTTACAGTACTATACTCGGCTTCTTGGTCTGCAAGAACCTCAATAGAACAACTGGAAATGGAAAGGTGGGCAAGGGGTATTCACTCTCCCTACCTGGCTGCATACAGGTATCCCAAACACAAGTTGGGCTGTTTCCTTGATGTCTTGGCAGGGAACAGGGTTTATGAGAACTACTCCCCTACCCTGACCTCCCATTTCTGGCATTGTTCCCTGAACATAGTTGGTGGTTAGCAAATGTTGAATTTGAATAAGGAACAGATTAACCTTACTGAAATGTTAGTTTTCCAAAGCTTACAGAGATATTGCTGCAGCTTAGGCCTCACACGCTGATATGTGTGTGGTGGTGGTAGAGGGGTTATTACGGCCCAGGCTCAAAACACACTCACTGCAAACCTTCCAGCAGCAAGTGCACATGCAATCATGCTGGGCAACCAAGAAGGTGCCTCATGAACTGGTTTCTTCTTGGAAAATACCAAGAAAGAGGAAGCAACTCCACTCTTAGAATAATCTATTTTGGTTTGTTTGACTTGTCACATCCTTCCCTCAATGGAAAGGGACATGAAATGGAAAGGGCCACACTAGGAAGTGATAAGTGTGGGCTGGGGAAAGAAATTCTGAGCAATGCAGAGTAGCTTACCGGCCAGAGAGCAGCAGGGACAGGCGGCTGATGGGTGTCTCACCCTCCACGGCATAGGTCTGTTCAGTGGCCAGAGTTAAGACCTGCTCCTCGCAGCAATGAACAATCTCCTTGTATGTCTGTAGGGGCACCTGCAGGGGCAGGTACAGCGCCTTGTAGAGGAGGTCGAACTCCTCAGGGAGGGTGTCCTCGCGCAGGCGGTATACCAGGTGTGTCAGCTGGAGCAGGCAGACCAAGGCCAGCAGGAAGCTCCAAAGAACAATGTCCAGGCCACAGGCACTGAACCAGCCCCACAGCACGCAGCACAGGTAGCCTGCACTCAGGAAGCCAAAAAGATAGAAGCATCCATACACCCCACTGCCCCCCATGAAGCCCAGAAGTAAGAGGCAGTTGGCTAGGTGGTAGACAGCCCCTTCCACATCCTGCTTCCAGCTAATGCACGCTGAACCCTGCAAGAGAAGCTGGCCCACTGTGCTGCTGTTGGCGCTCATCTTTGAGGCCTCTCAAAGCCTCACTGGGCTCTAATACTGTCCTCACATAGGAAATTCAGAAAATGAATGAATCCCAGGGGTCTTCTCACCTCCGGCTTCTCATCACCAACTCCACCTTTCCGGGAAGGAATGCTTCCAGTGGCTTTGGGAATGAATGATGGAACACAGCACACTTCATGGAGAATTCAAAAACTCGCTCTCTCACTCTCCCTTTCTCTCTCCCTCAGCAGCGCTCTGGCTCTCCCTGCAGAGCTCTGGCAAGCTTTCTTGGTTCTGTGTTTCTTAGGGCGGTCTTCAAATTTGGTTCTTAGCAGAGAAACCTAAATAGTCGCAAGGGATAGTAGGACTATAGGACTGAAAAGCCCAGCAGCGTGGGATGAAGCGGCCACATCCTGCTCTCTGTTTTTCCCAAGCAGAATGCAGAGCGCCAGCATGGGAGGCACACTTGTGTTCCATTTGGAATGTGTTCTCTCTTGGCACCGGAAGAAAGGGTGACCCCAGACGGATACCATGTTTGGAATTGGAATCCAAGAGGTACTGGCAGTGAGAAAAAACAGGCCAGGCACAGGCAGCCTGGCAGAGCACTTAACATACCTCTCAGAGGACGAGATAAGACCTCAGGGTGAGAGAGGCAGACAGAGAGAGAAAGGAAAAGTGAGCACAGAATTCACCTTAATGCCTCAGGCAGGTCCCGAGGTCCCTGTGGGGACAGCCAGACAGCACTCCTGAGTGAGGAGGACACATCAGAGAAGGAAAGTATGGGACTATTATCAGAAAAAATCCTAACAGTGAAAACTGGAAAACCCCTGAAGGCCTTTATTAAGTCACACTGCAAATATCATTAGGTATTTATTTGACATCCACTTAACAAAAGTAGCTATGTAAAGCAGCTTTTTGAGTTCCAAGCTGATGTTTCCCTACATATATCTGGATCTGGTAGTTGTAAACAAGTAATCATACATTGCCCAGATCATCGTCCCACCCACTCCAGTGTTTCCAAATTATAATTCCCACCTATTAAACATCCATGAAGTGCCAAACTTAGATTAGGCATTTTATATACTTATAAGTTAGTTGTCACAACAACCTTTCAAAATAAATATTATTCTCCTTCTAGATCTGGAAGAAACTGAGGCTCAGAGAGGTAACAAGTTCCCATGGATAGTAAGTGGCAGAGCCAGGATTTGAACCCAATTCTATCAAATTAGAACCAAATTCTATCTTAATACTCTGTCCCAAGGGGTTTGCCAGTAAGTGAAAGTAAAGGACTAGATCTGTGACTCTCAACTCCACACTTCTATGAAGTCTGACAATTTTCAAGGAACTTCTGGTTGAACCTAGGAATCTACTATGAGCTGCCAAGAGATAAAGCTGGAGTATGCAAACATTAAGCTAAGAAATGTTGGCTGGGAATAGTGGCTCACAACTGTAATCCCAGCACTTTGGGAGGCCAAGGTGGGTGGATCACTTGAGGTCAGGAGTTTGGGACCAGCCTGGCCAACATGGCAAAACCCTGTCTCGACTAAAAATATGAAAATTAGCTGAGCGTGGCGGCAGGCACCTGTAGTCCCAGCTACTCAGAAGGCTGAGAATCGCTTGAACCCGGGAGGTAGAGGCTGTGGTGAGCTAAAATTGCACCATTGCACTCCAGCCTGGGTGACAGAGCAAGATTCTGTCTTAAAAAAAAAAAACAAGAGAGAAAGAAAAAAAAGAAATTTGACTCTATGGCTTCCAAATGACTCCTTGATTCCCCTTCCCTGCTGCTGGGTTAGCACTTACTACCATTACTCCTATTGCCCCTGAAGTACAGCCAGGGTGCTCAGTAACCTCCAGAACTAATCAAGGACTCAATCCATAAGAACTTTTACACTGCTGCTATAACTTGAGGAAAATTTATGAGAAATTAGAAATTGTGAAATATGGTGAGGAGGAGATGTTTTCACTCAACAATTATTTATTGAGTGCCTACCATGAGCTAAGAACTTGGGGATCAAAGATCCTCAAGAGAAACTTTCACCCTGTTAGGGTAAAGAGACCTCAAAAACAAAGGCAATTCAGTATGTGAAGCACAATAACCAAGTTAAGTTTGAAGGATGGTGGCAGCCTAGAAGGAAGGGTGGCCTCAGGAAGAAAAGATGCAAAGAAGAGCTGGCTTCTAATTTGAGGTTTAGGGGTTGAATTCACCAGGTAGGTAGAGGGAGAACAGGATTTCTAGTGGTGAGAACAGCAGAAGCATGGGCACCGAGGTATGAAAATGCATGGCATGTTGAAGAAAGCCAGTTTTGTTAACCTAATTAAAGTCGCATCGGACCAACAAATGTACACCCTATCTCCTCCTTTTTAAAGTTAAGAGGGAAAAAAAATCAGTAAAGCGCTAGAGTGTCTGGAGAAGAAATGCCATTGAGGCTACTCCATGGACATGATTTGGACTCAATGTCACTTGAACAGTGGAGTTTGGGGATTTCCATATACTGCTTTTATGTCACTTGCCTGCCTCCCAACCAATCCCCCTATTTTAACAAGCAGCAGCTGCTCATTCTTCCACCACAGACATGCAACCCCTGAGCTTCCAGAGTAGCTGTCCCTGCCAGCTGTAAGCAGGGAAGTCAGAAGCACAGAAATGGAGAAGTAACCAAGGCTCTGCCCAAGATAGAATTTCAAAGCAGCTCATCTTTCTTAGGAGACCTGCCAAATAGGTTGGCCCTGACCCGTTAAAGAGACAGGCAGACCCATTAACTCTATGGTTCACTTGTCCTGCTGCCCAGACTGCACTCAGCCTGCTTTCCTGTCAATCCACATATGTGCTATCTCAGCAGGGGGTACTAACATTTATCAAGCAGCTATTGTTTCCTCATGTTATCTTACTATGCCTATTTTTAAAAAAAAGTAGAAGAAACAGGCTCAGAGAGGCCAAGGAACTTGCCCAAGGTCACAAAGCTAGTCAGTATGTGAATAAAGATTAAAGCCTAGGTCAGTGTGTCTCTGAATTGTATACTCTCTACAATGTATTAATAGCATCCTATCAGGTACTTTTGGGAGTTTATATGTCTGCATACAAGCTCATCTATTCCTGCTGGAAATTTGAGTATGATGTTAGGGTGGCATACGTCAGAGAATCATGGGTGCAAAAACCCCACACGTGGCCTGCAGTAATAGTGACCTGTGATCAGAATACAACAATGAAAAGTTGTGTCTTATTTGTTTTCAAGTCCAGATTTGATGGAAAAGGAAGGAAAAATGTACTGTCTGTCGAAATGGTAAGTTCTTATAAGGAAATACACAAATATGAAGGCAGAAGCACAATAAAAAAGAAATCTGGGAAAGAAAAAAGGAAAGAACCACAAGTTTTCTCATTGTTGAGTTGATTCAATTCAATAGGCATTTATTCAGGACAAACTATGTGTTCCAAGAACAGGGGATATAAAGATGAATAAGACAATTATCACTTCGATAAACTTTCAGTCTATTCTGGGATACTGACCCAGAAACTGCAATCCAGTAAAATAAGTGTACCTAGGATTCAAAGAAAAAACACTGATGAGAGAGCAAATAATTCAGTCTATAGGGACTTTTACTATACTGCTATAACCTAACTAAAATCCATGAGTTTGGGGCATGATGGCTCATGTCTGTAATCCTCGTACTTTGGGAGGCTGAGGTGGGAAGATCACTTGTGCCCAGGAGTTTGAGACCAGCCCAGGCACTATAGGGATACCCTTGTCTCTTAAAAAAATATTTTTTTCATGAGAAAACATCACAGGGAAGGTGACTTTTAAGCTGGTCTAAAAAGATGAGTAGGTGTTCCCCAGCTAGAGGAGGGCATTCCAGGAAGAAAGAACAGATTATAAAGTCAATCCCAGAAGTAAAACAAAATACGTGGCATATTCTGATACAGAGAACACCTTGTTGTAGGTGAATCAAAAGGAGCACCAGACAAGAGGCAGGTGAGTCAGGCTGGGGACAGCTTATGAAGTCAGCGGAGTCAACAGTGCCTCTCAAGTGTGGTCATGAACTCAGCCTGGTCTTCAAACTGTTTGTTACTGGTCCATGCTGGAATAAGGACAGAAACTGTGAGGGTTTAGACATTTTCATAGCAATTTCACAGAGAAACTATGGCCTTTGAACTAACAAAAATTCTGGGTTTGTATATTTTTAAATCTGTATGGGTTTTTTATTTCATTTTCCTAGCGTAGGTCTGTGATGAATTGAGGGGAAAAAGCTAGTTCTTCACCACATAGTTTGAGAAACACTGAGCTTGAGGTTAACGCTTTCCTAATAAAGCTACTAAAATGAACAGAAGCATAATTTTATGCTCTGGACACAAAGTGTCAAGTTGATCTTAAGCAGACACTATTGGTTGTCTTCCATAGCTATTTCCCCTTTTGCTTTAGTTTATGCAACTCTAATTTTGCTTGTGCAATATGTTAAGGAAGGTGGGTTCCTCCCCAAGTTGCCATAGCCTGAACTAAGATTGGTTGAAGCCAAGCACAGTATCTATTCCCCTTGTTAGTGACTGGCACAAGAGTAGGCATGTGACCAATGAGATGGAAGAGAAAGTAAGTAGGGGAGCTTCTGGGAAAAAGGATATTCCCTGATAGACAGCAAGCCTACCTTTCATCCAGGCTTGAATAGTTGTGTGATGACGTAATACTTGAAGTTACCATAGTCATGAGATATGATAGGCCTAAGGATGAGAAGGATAAAGAGCAGAAAAATAGAACAAGCCTAGGTTGGTTTATTTTTTTAAGACAGGGCCTTGCTCTGTCAGCCAGGCTGGAATGCAGTGGCGCAATCACGGCTCACTGCAGCCTCAGTCTCCTGGGCTCAACACCTCAGCCTCCCAAGTAACTGAAACTACAGACATGTAACTGTAGAGACAGGTTCTCACTGTGTCTCTACATTTTCTGTAGACAGGTTCTCACTGTGTTGCCCAGGCCAGTCTTGAACTCCAAGACTCAAGCAATCTTCTAGCCTCAGTCTCCCAAAGTGCTGGGATTACAGGCATGAGCCACCACACCCAGCCAAGGCTAAATTCTTGAAAGCACCACTGAGCCACTGTCTTAAACCTGGAGGTTTTAATCTCCAAACTTCCTAACAGGGAGACAAATTACTCTTCTGTATCTGTTGTGTCAGTATAGTTGGGTATTCTAGTGCTTGCAGTTGAAAGCATACTAATTCAGATCTCCCTAAGGACAACTCTTCAGAGAACAGTTCTCTGAACATCTGTTAATTGTCTTATTCTATAAAAACTGAACATCGGAATTATTATGCTCTACCAATAATTTTCTCTCTAAATTTTGAGTCAACTATGAGAAGAATTCCTCCTATAAACTCAATTTGACTGTTTAGGGTGACCTGTTAGGTGAACAAGATTAGTGGAAAACCGTCTATTCAATATCCATATACCTCTTCCTCAACTGTGACAGAATCTGTTTTGTCCAGATATCTAACCTACACACGGATCTAAGGAGAGTGGGGCAGGGCAGGGGGGTGGGGGTGGGGAGAGATCTTGTGTAAGCCAATCAGCATAAGGTATTCTGTTGATAACTATTACTGGTCCATAAAAATACATATAACCTTATTTGATTCAATCAGACCTTAAAAAAAGGGACTAAGAGTCTATGCCCAGGGAATGATTTCTCTCTTCTGCTGGACTTGAACAAGAAAGCACATGACCGGCTTCATCAGTCCTGGACGAGAAAGCTCTGAGATGAAAATAACTTGAGTCTTGGATGAAATCAGTGACCCTGTGATATCACCACATCTAGAGCTGACTCAAACTGGACTTCCAGCTATGTGAGTTTTCCTTATGAGGATTTTCTATTACTTGCTATCAAAAGCACCATAATAGACACAGATGGAATATCTAGCAGTTTTTAAGAGCTAAAGAAATAAATACTAGGCATAATCACAGATGTACCCTGTTTAGAAAACCATCTTGGAATATTCATCATACCACTGAGTATTCAATTTATATTTTTATGGTGTATATACTTATATCCACTAGACTGTAAGCTCTTTGAGGGAAGAGTCTATAACTTACTACTAATCTCCGACTACTCTGTATAGTTGGTATATAGTATGCCCTCAGTAAGTGATAAATCAAACCACCTCTCATCTTAAACAAAGGGTCTGATTCACACATGAATTATCAACAGTAGGGCTGTTCCCTGTAAATAACAGCCCTTCACTAAGTATGCATTAAATGAATTTATAACTACAAACACATGATGTTTATACTGGATAACTAGTACACCAAAGAACACTGGGCTTCAACTCTAATGACCTAGACTCACATCACAGGTTACCAGCTATTGGATCAGGGTGACTTCCTTAACCTCTCTGAGCACCTATACTTACCAGTAAAATAAGGATCATGGTTTTTTCCATCACATCAGAGGTCACATCAGACCTGTGAAAGACACAGTAATCCAAAGATAGGCCTTGCTTAAGGATATGATCCTGTTTTCATCAATCTTCAAGTCTAACATTTCAAGGTTAGACAAAGGGGGGACTAGAGAGAATAGTGTGAATATATCCATGTTGAGTTTAGTCATTATTGTGAAGAGCAAGCGCTTAGCAAAGAGGTGTAGTAGAATGTGGTTGTTACCCACTATGAGACCCAAGTTCTTCATTTTTCAAGTTACTATGGTAACATCTCTTACCATTATTACCGAAATGCTGCACATCATCTTTGGGAAGGCTTAAGCACTAGGAAAGGGTGGGCAGAGGGTCTTGTGAGACATACTTTTAACTGCTGCAGAGGTCAAAAAGGGTGCTTTTAGTTCCTTTACAAATCAGGCAAACATACCAAACTGGCAAGTTTTAAAAAATTGTGTTGCTCAGAGATTACGGAAATCAGTGCTCTCAGATACTAAGGTGCAAATGGATATATTTTTTCTAGAAATCATTTGAGGGCAGTCCTCACCCAAAGCCTTGAAAACATGCATGGTCTCTGGCCCAACCTTAGCTGAGTGATTAGTAAAGGATGCTTGTAAAGACTCTTCCTAAGGAGACTTCTATTGTACTATTATTACAGAGTAGCCAAAAGAAAAAAGTAAAAGGTGTGTATACACACACACACGGGGGATGAGGGGGAGAGAGAGAGAGAGAAAGAGGGAGGGAGGGAAAGAGGGAGGTATGAGAATGTCATCGAAGAGAGGTCCTATTGTAGACTGGTGGGATTTCAGGTGATTTCTTCCTTATTATGTTTCCATTAAACCAACCAACAAAATAAAACAAACAAAAACTCAGAATTTAGGTTATCTGACATATATCCTGTTCCAGACTGAGACCAAATTCCTAGAATGGCATCTGACATACAGAAGGCACTCTATATAAAGTATTTGTTTAATGAATAAATGTACAAATGTGCAAAAAAAAAAATAGGGTATTGGTTAAATTATGGTAAGTCACAGAATGAATTTACATATAGTCAATACAAATGACACTGTAGACAGACCTATACTCATTGATGGTAAAATACATTAGGAGAAAAACATGATAATGTTATAACCTCATTAAAAATATGTAGCATAATTTTTATTTAAAAAAATGTGTAAATGTATAGGAAAAGTCTGGACTAGTATATATTAGAAATTAACAATGGGTGATAAGGTTGTTGATTTTTTGTTTTCTTTTTTGTAATTCCAGTACATATTCAAGCAGAGTTTGGATAACCACCTGCCAAAGATCTGTACTGGGTGGGAAGTTAGTTCATACCTGTCTTAATTGTCCAAGATTCTATTCTTCACCTAGATTATCTCTGTAAACCATAAAGTGCTTACTAAAAGTATTATATCCAAATAAATATTCAGTGCTAACTACTGTGCCAAAGGTTTTATATACATAATTTTTAATTAGTACTTACAATCTTGGAAGTTAGGTATTACTTCTATACCTGTTTTTGTTTTTGTTTTTGTTTTCAGCTGAGAAAAGCAGACCCAAAGAAGCTACGCCTTGCTTGAGGTCACACAGCCAGCTGTTGAACCTAAGTCTGTCATACATCAAAGCCATGCTCTTAATGAATTAGGAAAGAATATTAAGGAATCCTCTGATTCAGCTCCTTATTTTATAAAGGAGGAACTTTTCCTGTCAGACAATGACACATGAACTTTACACATCCTCTTAGTTATGTTCTCAATATCTTTTGTTCTTGAGATTTTTAGACTTCAAATGTACTTAGAAGCAGAATATGACCAATTACTACATTACCCATAACCAGCTAAGAGGATGACAAGGTTGCTATACTAAGGAAATCACACTCTGTTCAACTCCAGACATCACCATGGCATAGCATTGAGCTGTTTGATTAATGACTTTTAGTACCAATTCAGCTTCTTGTCTAAGCCAGCTTCTAAATAATGAGACAACTGTCTACCCTGTAGGCACTACACTTAAGATCCTAGTCTATTCTAAAATGTAACTAGCCATGTACAGATTCATAATGCCAAACAGTTGAGATCTTCCAAGCCAAATAACCCTAATTTGGTCCAAAATTTAAACTAACTTTTCCAAAAGACAGCTAGTAAGGAATAACAATAATGGTTTAAACATTAAGACTAAAGGCTTGTTGAGTTCTTGCTTTTAAGAAAGTTAAAAAAAAAAAGTGTTGAATGAGATGATATGGCTACCATACTGATTCTGATTTGGTAAAGGGTTATTCATTTTTACTTCTATGCACCTAATTTTGGAGATTTCTTTTTTTTTTTTTTCTTTTGAGATGGAGTTTCGCTCTTGTTAGCCAGGCTGGAGTGCAATGGTGCGATCTTGGCTCACTGCAACCTCCGCCTCCTGGGTTCAAGCAATTCTCCTGCCTCAGCCTCCTGAGTAGCTGGGACTACAGGCACGCGCCACCATGCCCAGCTAATTTTTTAAATATTTTTAGTAGAGACGGGGTTTCACTTTGTTGACCAGGATGGTTTCGATCTTTTGACCTCGTGATCCACCCGCCTTGGCCTCTCAAAGTGCTGGGATCATAGGCGTGAGCCACCATGCCCGGCTAATTTTGGAGATTTCATTGGCTGAGATCAGTATCTGCTTTCTCCTGACAACAGATACCGAGTTCCCAGAATGACATAGTAATAAGAACATAAGAACCTTATGTTACAAGATTTGTTGGATATATATCGTTTACGGGGTGGGGGGAAGCCACTTGAGCAAATGAGGAACACAAAATAGAAACACAACTTAAGATCTTTCACTAGTAATATTTTACTTTCTTTTTAAAATAAATTATAAATACTTTTTCCACATATCAAAGTTCATCAAAGAACTCCCAAAATTAATCTTCTTCATTCTTCAGGAATTATTTATTCACACACCAGACCACCTACAGAAAAAGATTCATTTTAGAAAGTCAGATTTCAAACATCATGCAGATCTATGGAGTTAGGGAATTAAGACCACTAGAAATGAATGCCTCACATAAGTAATTAACTAATTGCCCTAATTATTCCAAATCAGTCATAAAATTCAAAATCAACATTTTAAAATTCTAGGTTTGCCGAACTAAAAACATCACTGAGACTATTCAATTCACGATATTGTTTACTCTTTAGAAATTTTTGAAGTAAAAACACACTCTCTTTGTGTGTGTATATGTGTATGTGTATATAAAATACAGGTGTGTGTGTGAGATACATATATTTCTCAAAAATATCTTCCAGAAAAGTCTAAAGCAGTTATTTTTACAGATATTTAAGAGACAAGACTTGCAAACCCCTCTTTGCTGATTCAAGTATGCCTGGCGAAGATCCACAAAGTAGAAGGCAGAAGGTCAGCTCAGTATACAAGGCACTTCCTGTGGAAAGTTACTTAATCCCAAAGGCAAAATAAGGGCAACTCTTTTAAAAATCAGTTGGAAAAATCTAAAAGGGAAAGTAGCAGAGATACGGTTGCTGATCTAGTCAGGCTTCTCACACTGCTCCCAGTGCCTATCCCAGAAGATTGAGAACAATGCTAGGCACGTAATTAAATTGGGGTAGCTAACTCTTCAAGTCTAATGCAAATACCTCCCTCATTTAGCTGGTCACTCCATTTGGTTTAGATAAAGAGAAACCACATCAACATACAAACTTCTAAACTCTCTCTTTCCTAAAAGGCTCAAAGGAAGAATACACTTTCAGAAAAGTTTAGATGGAAAAGATAACCAACAATGAAGCTATTCAACCTTTCAATGATAGCAGTCCGTAGCGCTGTTAACCACTTTTGCTACTGACTACATATCAAAAGGGGCTAGCTATGTGGTGGAAGACCCTGGATGTAAACCTGTTTGGTTATATCTCTGGATGTAATGTCCTTGACCGGAGGGATAATCTTTCTCCTCTAGGCATTTTCCAGGGTCTTTTTTTATTGAATTAATAAATGTTTGAATGGCAGAAATTACTCTTTCTGGATTATCTTGAGATCATATTTTCATACATAATCAGTTGTGTGTGTGTAAAATTCAGCACATTTTTAAGCATATAACTGTTAAGTTGTTAAACTTAACATTGAGTGTCACCACTACTCAGTACTAGTCCTTTAATTTCTTTCAATGACTTCAGTCTCCAAAATGGGTTCTTCAGGCTTCTTCGACTCCCAAAGGCAGAAAGACAGTAACCATCTATTTCCTCTTTATATTTCTAATGAGGTTCTAGGTTCTACTTTCTCTTTTCAGCAAAAGAAGCAGTCATAAAATAGAAAAAAATTGTCTAGAATCACCACCATACCTATTTTTTCTTGAGTTTTCAAGTCTCTGCCTTTGCTACTACTAAATTTTCAGATAATTTACACCTAGCATTATTCCTGCTATTCATCTTCAAACTTAGGCCAGTGGTTATTAGAGAGGAGCCCACTTGAAAATCGTCTAGGAGTTTCTCAGTCAATAGGTGCAGACCAAGACCCAAGTCGTGAATTTTGGAAAACCTTCTTCAGCTAATTCTGAGATGCACCTCTGGGTAAGAATCACTGGATGAATATAGCCTAGTTTCATATTAAGTATAAAAAAATGTGTAATAGACTTTATTCCCCATTTACTGCACTTGAGGTACAATTAAGATCTACTTAGGAATAACATTAAAATCTACAAAGGTTTTTTAATTAAGGAACTTTCATGATCATTACCAGAAAGATCTAAGTTCACAAAATATTTTCCTTTAAAGCTATTCTCAAAAAAACATGATCTAACAGTCTAAGAAATACCAACTGAGGTTATCATATAGCAATGCAGACAGCTGTATTGGATTTCACCCTCCAGCCAATGGCCTGTTTACTGGGTTATATGCAACTGTACATTTCAGTAACAGGTCTTTCTAATTAGCATTCATAATGAGGTTTTAAGATTGAAGATCAAGATTATGTGCAATCCTAAAAATGAATATGTTGGCACTAAACTCTCATTAAGTACAGGTGAAGTGTAAAGTGCCTATGATTTGGAGAATATAAAAGATCTGAACTCTAATTTAATTCCACCACTATCCATTAACTTGAGCAAGTCTTTTTTGACTTCACTGTGCCTCCACTTTGCCATGGAGGTTGGGGAAACAGGACACCTGGGACCAATGAAGATCCGAACACCCAGTCCTGTTCCAAAAACATTATTACACTGAAAATGGAAAACATGGCAGTTTGAATTCTTAGAAAGGTCCTATATGGATTCAGATTATTATTCTTGTAACTAGGATTCAAAAACACATAATCAAGTCATATACTTAACAGACCTCAACTGAACTATTGTTTTGGTTTTTACAGATGATTTATTTTACATTTAATCATCACAACAACTCTATGAAGTAGTTTGGGCATGTATTATTACCTCCATTTTATGGATGAGGAAACCAACGTACAGAAAGTTAAGGACCTGCTCAAGACCACACAATCAGTTAAACAGTAGATTTTCTAAGTCTAAAGCTTTTGCATTTTCTTTTACACACAAGTGAAGTACAGACATCATTCTTACTCTGCCCCAATAACATAAAGAAAACTATGATATCATATGGTACTTTTGAATATATGCCACTTATAACAATTGTACCACCTTTGTGGTTCAGATGAAGTCCAAGATAAGCTTTTGACATTCCTGAAATTAGCACTTCTTTCTTTTTTTTAATTATCCCTTTTTATCAAAGCAGGTTCAGCACAAGCCTATAGCTTACACAACTAACTAGGGAGTTAGATTATGAACAAGGAAACCATGTACAAATTTTGAGGTTGCATCTTTAAAAATAGTTAATAAAGTACACTTATACTTTTTAAGAATACACTCCCCTTCAAATTTACTTATTTTCCAAAATGGTTCATTATGGGATTTCTTTAACCATCTAGTCTAAAAGCTACTTAAGTACATCATATACACAACAGAAGATATACCATACTATATATAGAATCACAAAATGTATTATGGTTCTCTTTTTATAAATAATAAGTGAAATTCAGAGGATTAATGTCTTGATGAAGCTAAATGTAGCTGAAGTGAAAAACATGCTAAACTAAACATCAGGAGAATAAAAATAAAGCCCTCAGGACTTTCAGCCTAGACTGTTTTCCATTACACAGTAACTTCTTATCAGCTTGTGACAAGTTCCTTATCCCTCCTTTTTTATAGCTCAATGAGGAAGACCAGCCATATGCGAAATTCCAAAGAGGCAGGAAAGAGGTGCAAGGGAAAGAAGCCAAGGTCTCCAGTACTAATACACTGGCATGTGGCTTTGGCATTATCTCTCAGCTATTATTAAGTTAAAAGTGGTAGTGTGGTGTGGAAGTTAGGGTAGAGGCAAAAAGCAGAGTCAGCCTAGAAACTGAGGCTCCAGTTCTGCTACTGCTCAACCCACCTTGGGGGTCATTTCATAACCATAAGCCTTAATTTCCTCATTTATTCATTCACTTAATTAACAACCCTCCTCTGGGCACCTATTATGAGCCAGGCACTGTTATAGGTGGTGGGGATATGACAATAAATGAAATAGAAAATTCTTACTTTCTCAGAGCTTACATTCTAGCTGCCATGAAGCAACACAGATGATTAAAAATATAATAATATCTAGGTGGCAGTGTATAGAACAGAGTAGCCACTAGCTACATGTGGCTATTAAAATTTTTAAAAACCAAAAACTCAGTACCCCAGTCTCACCAGCCTCAGTCTCACCAGCCACAATTCAAGTGCTCAGCAGCCACATATGGCTAGTGGCTACCAGACTGGCACGTGCAGATACAGAACATTTCCATCTTCACAGAAAGTTCTGTTGGGACAGCACCATGAGAGAGTGATGGGGAACGGATGCTAATTTATATGGGGTGTTGACGGAAAGCCTCTCTAAAAAGGAGACTTTTGAAGCGACCTGAGCAAAGAGTGTGTGTGGGTGTAATGTAAGCTAAGTTGACAACTGAAGAAACTGAAGAAAGAGCTTCCAAACAAAAGGATATCATTTATTTGTGGAATTGTTGGACACATATCACTTAAGGTCCCTTTCAGCACTTAAATTTGGATTCAGACTTCCAAGTTCTTTTAAAAAATGGCCTGAAGCTTTAGTTTTATTAGAACAAAGCATGGCACAAAAGAAATAACTACAATTCCATTTTCATTTTTCAGAAAGCAATACTTCCATGGGAAACCTACTCGCTATTTAAAAGGCACAGTGGCTCATGCCTTCAATCCCAGTACTTTGGGAGACCAAGGCAGGAGGATTGCTTGAGTCCAGGAGGTTGAGACCAGCCTGGGCAACATGGTGAAACCCCATCTCTAAAACACAATACAAAAAATTAGCCACGAATGGTGGCCCACATCTGTAGTCCCAGCTACTCAGGAGGCTGAGGAGGTGGGAGGATCACCTGAGCCCGGGAGGTTGAGGCTGCAGTGAGCTGTGATTGTGCCTCGTCACCCCAGCCTGGATAACAGAGTGAGACCTTGTCTCAAAACAAACAAACAAACAAAACAAAAAACACGAAGCATTTACTGATGTCCCACAATATTAGAAACAAGACAGTATTTTTCTTTAAGTTCCTTCAGTCAATTTTCCTAAAGCTGTAAGACCTAAAGGCTTTTGTCAAACACTTTCTTGAAAGCTAAATTCTTCCCAATCTGCTAAATGCCTCCCAATTTACTGACACAATTTACTCCCTTCAAACTGAAAAATCATGTTTTTTTTTAAATTGATACTTAAGCATTTTATATTAACCAGGTGAACTACCTTTCAAATAGAATACAGCCTGACTGCTGCTAAATCTGTAAAGCAATACACAAATTTGAAGCAAGAAGCTTACCGTTTCATATTTTAAATCCTAGGGCTCTCATGCATTCCTTGTGGGCCTCAATTAGATGTCCACAGTGTTCTTCTCCTTTCTCGATGATACTATAAAACAAAATGTACTTGTTATCTAAAGAGACATTAAGCATATTATTAAGTATGTATGATAGTGATAGGGAGTGAGACAAAACATGTGTATAATGGAATGTAGCTGGAGTTAAAACAAATGCTATTACATCAAACAGCTTTGTTTTTATTTGATCTTATGATATTTCCATGCCTATGAAGGCATTCCACAGATAAGTAATTTTGGGGGGGAAATCCGATAAGAAATAATCACGCATATCAAATATTGCCTCTAGTCAACATCCACAGAATAACATTGCTTTATAAAGAAATAAACTGACTGAATAAAGTATTTATGCTAAATGAAGGGCAGAGAGAACAGCTCAATTTTTTTGATTACCACAAAGAAATTAACTTTCTGATTCTGCCCTACATTCAAATACTACAAAATAAATCTACTTCTAATGACAAGACATCCAAAAACATAAACATCAAAAAGCTCTGGTAACCAGGAGACCAAGATGAGACCCCTCATGATGATCAAAGAACATTTTACTTGTAAAATTCACAAAGTAAAGACTAGGACTACACAACTTTATTTCTAGGGCCTGAAAATGTGATTTAGCAAATAATCAAATTAAGCCAAATTCAATAACAAGTAAAAACTGACTCCTGGCTATGGACATCTGGGAAGAACCCACGTTGTCTGAGGCAATTGAGGCAAAAGAAATTTAAAGAAGGGAATAGGTTGTCCTTCCATGGAAACTCTCTACCCATCCTTCAATAGCTCAAGAGCTGCCTGCAAATGGGAGATTGAGATAGTGAGCTCCTTATGAAGATAATAGCCAGCATTCATTGTTCATTTATTGCTATATATACTGTGCTAGGCACTTGGGATGGCTTATATCATTAACCCTTACAATAATACTGGAGAGGGTTTCTTTTACTAGAGCCATTTTATAGACACGAGGCTCAAGGTCACCAAGTTAGTGGATCAAGATTCAAATCCTGACTGTGGATCCCAGGCTCTTAATCATACTGCCATACTATTCAAGGTTCAGTAGCACTTACTGTTACCACTGGAACAATTTGTTCAGACTGCAGTCTTTCAATTCTCCCTTCACAGTATTATTTACAAAGTACTGAGGATTAATAAAAGCACTGAGCTCCTACACTCTTATTATCTCATTATAGGACTTATTTCTTTCTTCTATCTACTACTTTGGAAGACAAAAGGGGCTAGAGGAAGAGATGCACATTCAGGTTATGAGACGACGTACTCTAATGAGGTTAAAAATTGAGCTGTTCTCTGTGCCCTTCATTTAGAATAAATATATTATTCAGCCAGTTTATTTCTTTATAGAGCAATGTTATTCCTTGGAAATTTACCATAATGAGATATAAAACGAGAACAAACCTTTTGTGGATTGCCAATCTAGATAACTATTCTCAGTACTATGTCCCCTGCGCCGTAGACTGGTTGATTTTCAACTTTTAGTTGCCTTAAAAGGGCTTAAGGAGAACTCTTCAGAACTGTAACGAATGTACCCTGTGTCCTACTGTCTCTAAATTTTGGGAGAAAGCCTTAGAAATTACCAGAAAACCTTTACTGTTTGGTCTTAACAAATCTTCTATCATAGCCCTCACCACGTGGCACGTAAGTCATTGGTGTTATGTCTCCATTAATTAAGCTCCTTTGTATCAGGATCCATCTTTATCCACAGACACTTTCGGACCTAACGCAGTGCTTAACCCGTAACAGATACTCAAAAAACATTTGTAGGAAGGAAAGAATGGTTGAAACTAGCCGTTCTCCTCTCTCTTCATCGTTTCCAGGAACTAAGCTATGGGATAAGTCAACACAAAGCCGACCACGAAAACCTACAGGGCCCAGTAGCTATCTCCAGAGCTCCGCAATGAAAGGAGGGATGAGGAGGGTGGACGGAAGAGGGCAGAGGGCAGAGGGCGTAGGGCAGAGGCACAGAAAGGCACAGGCCGCGGGCCCGGGGCTCGTCGGCTGTGCCCTCCCCGCTGCGCACTGACCACGCATCGCGCGCCTTCTTGGTCTCCGGGCAGGCGCAGCAGGGCTTCAGCGGCTTCTTCTCCTGAGACTCAGGCGGGGCAGGGTTTGAGTCGACCAGACCCGGCATCTTTCGCGCCAAAAGCAGCTACGAGCGCAGATAGCCAAATCTACGCCAGCCTCTGTTAAAGCCGATTAGTCGCAGGCACTTCCGGCAGTCGCTCTAAAAACGACAGGAAGTCCTGCCTCTCTCTGACAGGTGGGGATTTACAAAGAGCGCTTGCGCAGAAGAGACAAAATTAGGGCCTTAACGCGATGGTGCCTCTTCGGCGCATGCGCAAGAAGGCCCGCTGAAAGGTCACCTGGACTGTAGTATTTACACTCTGGAACTCTAGGTCACAGAGTATTTGTTAAATCAACTTGGGGACGGCTCATGAAAAATGAAAGCAGCAAGACAACAAAGAGATCTCGTAACACCCCCTCCTCCCCTCCCAATATCGAAACGGAAGCCCAAGATGGTGAAATGATTTATTCAAGCCTAACAGGAGAAACCACAAGTGAAAGCCAGTTCCCTTGAAGAACAGACTAGTTTTTCCTTTTTCATGCTGGGGTATTATCTGCCTTCTTCCTGATCCCCACACACTGCAGGTCTTTCCTGTCTTTTATTGACCTATTTTTAAATGAATAGCAAAGACATTAGAACCACCCAATCCACAACTGTTGGGAGAATTTAAAAGATCCTCTAACCCCCTATACACCTCTTATGCATATGAAATCCTCAGCACCCCTCCAACTGATTTGAGTTCCATATGAATTATTCAGTCATATTCGTTAATATACTAATGAATAAAATTGAAAAATATCTTTTCATAGCATTTCCTCAGGTACATAGGTAAACCGGTGCCCATCTTATTTGCAACAAAATAAATATTATCATTTGATTTTTTTCCTGCAGAGAATTGTTGGAAACAGGCAATAAACTTTTTTTTTTTTTTGAGACAGGGTCTTGCTCTGTCGCTCAGGCTAGAGGCTAGAGAGCAGTGGCACCATCTTGGCCCACTGCAACCTCCACCTCCTGCGTTCCAGCTATTCTGCCTCAGCCTCCCGGGTAGCTGAGATTACAAGGTGCGCGCCACCCGCCCGGTTCATTTTTGCATTTTTTAGTAGAGACGGGGTTTTGCCATGTTGGCCAGGCTGGTTTCGAACTCCTGACCTCAATAGATCCGCCCAGCTCCGCCTCCCAAAGTACTGGGATTACAGGCATGAGCCACCGCGCCCAGCCAATAAACTCATTTTTTACAGCAGGACTTGGAGGCATTGTTCAATAGCTACCTGGTGATGGGTATTTTTAGGTACATAAACATTCAGTATCACCTCATCAAAGTTTGTTTCTATATTATAGATATTTAGTTCAGGGAATCTACAGGTGTGTCTGTGAACTGGCGCTTTATAGGAGTAATTCCTATATGTGTATTTTTCAAGTTATTAAGACCATCCCCATTTTGTCATCTGAAAACTTTCAATAAGCATAATTTTTATTTCTTTCTGGATTGATATGTTTAATAATACAACATATTACCCTCATGTTCTAAATTCACCCTCATCCATTATTATCAATTCTTTCAACTAGGTGCTAACTCACATTTTTCAGAATCTTGCTAATCAAACAGTGCTTCCTGAATGAGCAATATCAACATCACTTGTAAACTTTATTACAATAAAATGTGGTTCAACAAATCAATGGGGAAAAGAAAATAGGCTAACCACCTGGAGAAAATTAAACACTACCTTAAAAGGAAGAGCTCCAGATGCATTAAAGACCTACACAGGAAAGGTTGAAATATGAAATTAATAGCAAATCGTGGAGAAGAATATTTTAATACTGAGGGATGAGGAATAACTTATGTTACAACATTTCAAAAGTAAAAATTGTACATTAAAAAATTGAAGAAATTAATTACACCAAAATAAAGGCTTGGGGTTTTACGTACAATAATATAAAGTTAACAAATAAATGACAAAATTGGGAGAAAATATTTGAAATCTAAATATTTTAAAATATTTTTTCTTTCTTTCTTTTCTTTTTTTTTTTTGAGATGCAGTTTTCGCTCTTCTTGCCCAGGCTGGAGTACAATGGTGCAATCTCGGCTCACCACAACCTCCACTTCCTGTGTTAAAGTGATTCTCCTGCCTCAGCCTCCCGAGTAGCTGGGATTACAAGCATGTGCCACCATGCCTCGCTAATTTTGTGTTTTTAGTAGTGATGGGGTTTCTCCATGTTGGTCTGGCTGGTCTCGAACTCCCACCCTCAAGTGATCCACCCACCTCGGCCTCCCAAAGTGCTGGGATTACAGGTGTGAGCCTCCCCACACCGCCTAAAATATTTTAAAAGTTAAAAAAACTGGTGTGTTCACTTAGAATGTGTATTCAGTTGAAACAATGTAATCTTCAGCCACAGTATCTTCCATATATGTAGGGCTGTTCAATTTGTGAACCAATATTTAATTCTCATGGCAGTCGAAATTATTATCTACATTTATAGATGGGAAAAAATTGAAGTTCAGAGGTGCATATGATTTGTTCAAGCCTGCATAACTTGAAAGTGGTAGTCCTGAGCCTCATCATCTTCTCCCTGTATTCTGTCTACTATCCTACTTAATTTATCTAAATGCAAAAGAAGGCCGGATGCAGTGGCTCACACCTATAATGCCAGCACTTTGAGAGTCTGAGGTGGGCAGATCACTTGAGGTCAGAAGTTTGAGACCAGCCTGGCCAACACGGTGAAAACCCGTCTCTACTAAAAATACAAAAATTTGCCAGGAGCAGTAGTGCACACCTGTAACTCCAGCTACTTGGGAAGATGAGGCATGAGAATCACCTGAACCCAGGAGGTAGAGATTGCAGTGAGCCAAGATCATGCCACTGCACTCCAGCCTGTGTGATGTAGGGAGACTCTGTCTCAACAAATTAATTAATTAATGCAAAGCAAATATTTCTTATTTTAAAAGTAATCATTGATCTGTATTCAGTTGTGCTGTTGCATTTTTATGTATAGGAAATGAACAAGGAGGAAAAGGAAGATAAATATCTAACAGAGTCTAGGGGGTTAAGAGAATTGAGATAAACAGTAGAAACAGATTACAGACCAAAAGACTAAAACAGCTTTCTGCAATTGAGAAGATTTTTTTTACCCACTGTTCCTCCCTGCTTCAGGGAAGAAAGGGTACCAGCTGTGATAAGGCTGTTTGGGACTTCCTCAGGTTAGCTAATACCGGTAGGCCTCAGGCAAAGAAGTTGAGTAGCAGCCCTTTCTGCACCACGCTTCTTTAACCTGCTGTGTTCCAGACGTTCACAAACCTTTTCCTTACTGAATGCTGTAACACTTACACTCTTTCAACAACGGCTTCTTCAGGATAAAATATTCTCCTGACTTTGAAAAAAGAAAGGCCAAAGTCCTTTTCAAAGTGAAATATTTAGTAATTTATATCTAGCTCCTAAACTGTCCTCTTATATTTCAGAATGGTACAGCTAACCCACATATGTGGGGTACTTTTCCTTCTACCTTTTAATTTATATGAAATAAGGCGGTTTGCGCTGGCTCATACCTGTAATCCCAGCTCTTTGGGAGGCTGAAGCGGGCAGATCACTTGAGGTCAGGAGTTTGAAACTAGCCTGACCAACATGGTAAAACTCTGTTTCTACTAAAAATGCAAAAATTAGCCTGACGTGGTGGCAGGCGCTGGTAATCCTAGCTACTTGGGAGGCTGAGGCAGGAGAATCCCTTGAACTAGTGAGCCAAGATGGCACCACTGCACTCCAGTCTGGGCAACAGAGTGAGACTTTGTCTCAATAATAATAATAATAATTTTATATAAAGTAAGCTTAAGGCCAACTTTTGATTTTTATGTTATCACTATGCTTTGCTTTTCTTCTTTTTCTTTATCATTTTTTATTTTCCTACCCAGCCTAAATGCTTTTATACTTGTGGGATGGCCTGTTTTGATATTAAAGGAAAAATAGGCACATATAACATATGAAATGTATCATTTCCTATTCTACCCCAACAAAAATCTTAATAACCCACTTCCTCCAAGAAAAATTTTAGAGAGCTGTAATTAGAGTTTAAACTGACAGTAGGTGGCTGATGAATACAAATAATAAAAGATAAAATTCACCCATCTGTTTTACAAAGGCAACTTTGAGATTAGTTTGATTCGTACATTTTATATCAAGCTCTTTCTCAATTCTGATTTTAACCAGAATTGGAACTCTTTTAAACCCTTAACTCTTTGCTATTACTATAATTGCTAAATTAGTAGGTATTAAGACTTGAAATGGTGACTGTAGTGGACTTTTTCATAGCACAGTGAATATGTTTGTTGTGTGTTATTGAATGGGAACATTAGCTACCAGTGATACCAAACAGCAATTCTGTGGATGCATGACAGCCCTGGTAATGCCAGAAGCAGCAACTAAGAAAATGCTTTCTAAAATCTTTCTATGAGAAAGGTATTTTTAGCCATTTTTCAGGCCTAACTAATCCTAGCTGTGGCAGCTTTACCAAGTAAGGTTGAGTAGTTGTAGGCAGAGAAGGAGTGACACCATATGTTGAGAGATAAGAATTACAAGACTTAAATTCTCATTGGCCTAACAATATGTCTACTTTGTATAAACTTACAAAAGTTAGATAAATTCTGTATTTATATCTGCCCCTGCAAAGAAAAAAAATGCTTTCCAATTTCCACAGGTAAATATGTACTGTACAACATTCTCTATATCTGCGATTTTATTCCAATTGCCTGCCACAGTTTTATGACTGTTGGTTGTATTAGTCCATTCTTATGCTGCTTTAAAGAAATTCCCAAGACTGGATAATTTATAAAGGAAATTATAAATTTATTTATAAATTAAAATTAATTTATAAACTGAGTTTAATTGACTCACAGTTCTGCATTGCTGGGGAGGCTTCAGGAGACTTACAATCACGGCAGAAGGCAAAGGAGAAGCAGGCACCTTCTTCACAGGGCAGCAGGACAGAGTGTGTGCCAACATGGAAAATGCCAGACACTTATAAAACCATCAGATCTTGTGAGACCCACTCACTATCACAAGAACAGCATGGGAGAAACTGCCCCCATGATCCAATTATCTCCACCTGGTTCCACCCTTGACACATGGGGATTACAATTCAAGATGAGATTTTGGGTGAGGACACAGCCAAACCATATTATTGGTAGAAGCTTCCAAGCTGCTAGGTCACAGATGAAGGACAATTTATTACTTATGGCAGTAGCAGCAGCAGAATATCAGCATTTTTGTGCCAGTTCCCTGAGCTGCAAATCCCACAGGGTGATGTGAAGAAAGCCAGATGATATCCATATATGCATTGGGTTGAATTACAGGAAGGAACAGTGAACTTAGGAAACCCAAATCTTTAGCTATGGGCAGTAAAAATGTCTGCCTTTTGCTCCCAAAGTAGACACTATCTTTGTCTTCCAAGGTTGTTTCCGACATGAGGGAACAAGAGCAAACAGTGCCTCTCCTTGAAAGACATGCAGAAACATGTGCGCCCGTGGAGAATTATCTCCCAACATGACTAGTACTTTATTTTAATTAAATTTTATGAACTAACACCTCTGTCCAATATCAGAGGTTTTTTTAAATACAAATAAACTAAATGACACAACTTAATTTCACAAAGGTTGTGTATTAGTTATTTATTGCTATTACTATGGACTGAATGTGTCCTGCCATAATTTATATACTGAAACCCTAATCCCCAATGTGATGATATTTGAAGATGGAGTCTTTGGGAGATAAGTAGGTTTAGATGATGTCATGAAGATGGAGCCCCCATGGTGGTATTAGTACCCTCATAAGAAGAGGAAGAGACCAGAGCCCTTTTGTTGTACCCATGTGAGGACAGAACAAGAAGGCAGCCCTCTGCAAGTCAGAAGTAAAGCCAGGATCCCTGCCAGAACTGAAGTGACTGGTACCTTGATCTTAGACTTCTCAGCTTCCAAAACTGTGAAAAATAAATGTTATTTAAGCCATCCAGTCTATGGTATTTTGTTATTGCAACCCAAGGAGACTAAGACAGCTGTGTAACAATATTACCACATACCTGATGGAAATACATATTTATTATCTCACAGTTTCTGTAGGCCAAGGGCATTACTTAAGTGACTTCTTTGATTAGGGTCTTATAAGATTTGAATCAAGCTTTCAGGCAAGACTGTGGTCTCATCTGTGGTTTTACTGGGAAAGAATATGCTTCCAATCTTATGTTGTTGACAGAATTCAGTTTCTTGCTGTTGTAGGACTAAAGGCTTTGGTTTCTTGCTGGCTATCAGTTGGAGGCTACCCTCAGCTCCTAGAGGCCTCTTGTAGTTCCTTGCCACACAGGATTCCCCAACATGGTCACTTACTTCTTTGAAGCCAGCAATGGAGAGAGAGCCACCCAGAAATATGGGCATTACAGTCTTATATAAGAGAATCATGTAATTACATCTATCCTGTCACGTTTGGCATATTCCATTGGTTAAAATACTCAAAAAGAAGGGATCACATGAGAACATGAACACCAGGAGGTCAGGATCCAGGGGGCCACCTTAAGAATCTGTCTACCACAGGTTGATTATCTAAAGTGAAAACTGATTATACAAATGGAGTCATTCCTGTTATACCCAACTAAAATTTAGAGATAGAGGACCATAGGGGTGAAAAAACACTCAGGTCTCAAAAGCCTGCTCCAGAAACTATCCCACAGGCCCAATCCAATGGAACAGCTGCTAACAATTTTAAGACTAGTTTGACAACAAATGGCTGCCATCAAAGCTTGTTTTACCTGGTAACTTTTGCCACCCAGCAATCAGAGCTCACAAGCTCCTGCAAAATGCCACAAGCACCAATGAACTTTCTTTCATAACAACTTATATAACCTTTCTCCTTTCCCAATGAAACCCCAACCATTTCCTTTTTTCCGAATATATTGGAGACCACCTCAGTTTGTGTGTTTGTCCCAGATTATAGTCCTATATCTTTGTTTATTCCAAAATAAACTCTTTTTGCTTGGAGATTAGTCTCTATATATTTATCTGTTATTGACATTACATGCTGTCAGAAGTGAGATGCAAAGCATATTCACTTTGGAAAGATAATGGCCCCTGGAACTATGGTGTGCTCACAGTCAGACCCCTTGAGCCCCCTACTTCTGCTAGTGATCTTTTTTCACCCCAGTGAGTCTTTCTTGGGTTATACATCTTTTTTTTGTTTGTTTGTTTTTCCTCTAGATTTGAGTTATTCAGCTTTATTTGGGATTTCTTTATGAAGGGCCTTTCCTCTCCTATTTATAAGAGATTTGAAGAAGGCTTTGTCATTCTTCCCAATGAGTATGTACTTTACTCTTTGGTTCATTTTGTGTGCTTGGTTTTTATTTTGGCTTTTGTGTGTTTGGCTCTGCACTGACTCACTTGGATACATTTATTTACAAATGGACTTCCCAAATTCAAAGATATACCAAAATAGCCTCCCCACTGGGGACTCTAGCTTGTTACATGCTTAAGTAGTACTATGGTCCATCTTCCTATTCTTTCTTACCTTGATGGACCAATTACAATAAAGAAAATTTGGAATTACAATGGCCATCTTAGGGTTCTCTTGAACTCCCTAAACTTGTTTTTCTTGAAACTAAATTAGAAGGCCATGGCTACAAAATTAAATTGCCTGAAAGGGACATATACTTTAATTGGTATCTTGAAACATCTAAGTGTATCCAAGCCTTAAAAATCACCCAACTCCAAAATGTCATCTCTAAGTTAACTGAGACAACTGAGATAAACAACTAAAAGGAAGATTTTAAAAGGCCTTCGAAACTCAGAATCTTTCTGTTCCCCTGGCACTACCACCTCTCTCTTCTCTCTACCCTTCCCTTTCTGAACACCCCACTCAATCCTGACACTTCCTCCGCTACTACCCTCCCAGGTTCTGATCCCCATCCTCAACCTGTAAAAACTCATCCCTTTAAGGTTAGATTCACTAACAATCCTGAGGTTCCTTAGATTGCCTATGTCCTTGGACTAGAATTTCCAAAAGTTGCCCAGGACCCTCTTTGCTTTGCTGATGAATTTAACACTACAATTGAAGCTTACAAGCCCAGCTTCTCTGATCTTTATCAACTTGTCCACATGCTTGTGGGAGAAGGCCAGGCTAATCACTGGATGAGAAAAGGCCAACTGTGGCTGGATGTCACACCTGTAATCTCAGCATTTTGGGAAGCCCAGGCGAGCAGATTGCCTGAAACCTCAACCATTTCCTTTTTGGGGTTTCCTTTTTTTCCCCTAAACTTATTTTTCTTAGAACTAAATTTGAAGGCGATGGCTACAAAATTAAATTGCCTGAAAACTCCTGAGGTCAGGAGTTTGAGACCAGCCTAGCCAACATGGCGAAACCCCATCTCTACTAAAAACACAAAAATTAGCTGGGCTGGTGGCGTGCATCTATAATCCCAGCTACTTAGGAGCCTGAGGCAGAGAATCACTTGAACCCTGGAGGCAGAGGTTTCAGTGAGCCAAGATCACACCACTGCACTCCAGCCTGGGTGATAAAGTGCAACGCTGCCAAAAAAAGAAAGAAAGAAAAATGACAATTGCACACACCCTGTATTAGTCTGTTTTCATGCTGCTGATAAAGACATACCTGAGACTGGGCAATTTACAAAAGAAAGAGGTTGAATTGGGTTTACAGTTCCACGTGGCTGAGGAAGCCTCACAATCATGGCAAAAGGCAAGGAGGAGCAAGTCCCATCTTTCATGGATGGCAGCAGGCAAAGAGAGAATGAGGAAGACACAAAAGCGGAAACCCCTGATAAAACCATCGGATCTTGTGAGACTTATTCACTACCACGAGAGCAGTATGGGAGAAACTGCTCCCATGATTCAATGATCTCTCACCAGCTTCCTCTCATGGGAATTATAGGAGTTCAATTCAAGATGAGATTAGGGTAAGGACACAAAGCAAACCATATCACACGCCTAACAGAATTTAGAAAGACCCATCCTCTTCTCCCTAGAAACTGGCTTATAATATTGGGAGCAGGCATGACAACTTGCAGAAAGTTTACATAGGGCCATACCCAAAGCATTCCCTAATGCCATTGATTGGAATAAAATTCAAGCATGTATCCAAGAATCAAATGAACCAGTTCATAGCTATTATAACAGACTCCAGATTGTATTTAAAGAGAATTTTGGCCTTCCCATGGCCATTGACTCTATCAGAATTGCCATTAACCTTATGTTTGTTAATGGTCTCTCCTAACAATTTGCTCAGTTAGTAACAAGAGCTTTCATGGAATGAGAATACATGCCAATCCTTTACCTTGTTAATTTGGCAAATCAATTAGATAGCACCCTAGAAGAAACCAATAAAAAGAAGACTACTAAAATCCCAAACCTCCAATTACAACAGATGAAAGGTCCCAGAGAAAACATTTAGGGCTCTGAATGGCACTACTACTCTAATTCATGAAACTCCCCTCCTGGCATCTGTCATTATGGTGAACAACCTGGCCACAGGAAGAAAAACTCTTATAAACTTAACCAATCTAAATAGTCTTCATTTAGCCCTTTGACTCCTACCTCTTAAAGAAAGGGATCCAAAAATATACAGGAACTTTTTCCAATTCTTCCCCTTAACCTCCTTGGCAATGAGGTCCTACCCGTTCTCATCGACACAGAAGCAACCCTATCAGTGCTCAATCCCACCAACCTAAGCCAGGCCCTACCTTGGAGTAATACAATTATTCAGACGGTAGGAGTTCCTAATAAACCACTGATGGCATTTCTAGCCCAGTCCATTGCTTTTTGCCCTGGGCTTTTACAAGATACCTATCCTTTTTTACTAGTAGAATCTGTTCCAGATTGGGAACAGATGAGATTAAAAAAAAAAAAAAAAAAAAAAAAAAGTCACGCTGGCATCTCTTTATCCCCAAACAGAGGCATAATTTTGGAGTCTGATAAGCCCAATAGCCTGTCGAACTCTACCAATAATCTCCCACTCATTTGTTATGTTTTCCCATGCACTAAAGAACTCTCCATCGAGTCTCAGAGTTCCCTATTGGAACAGAAAACTGTCTCTTTATCAGCCACATCATCAACAGATGTTGGGAGAATTCCTAATGCACCCTCAATCAAAATCCAAATTGATCCAACCAAGCCCTTGCCAAGTATTAAACAATATTCCTTAACCAAACTGCCTTAGATCCATTATTGAAGAATACAAAACTCAAGTCGTAATAATTCCTTGTACCAGCCCCTAACACTACCACCCTCCCAGTAAGAAAATCTAATGGTTGAGGATGGAGAGTTGTTCCGGATCTCCACGCCGCAAATAATATTGTTATACCCTGTCACCTCATGGTCCCAAATAAACATATTTCTGTTCCCAAATCCACATACTGCTAACTTCTATACCTACTGACAGTGAATTTTTTGCTGTTATTGACCTCTGTAGTGTCTTCTTCAGCATCCCTGTTAATCAAACTAGTCAATATCTGTTTGCCTTTACCCAGGAAGAACAACAATATACTTGGAGTGTTATGCCTCAAGACTATATGGAAAGCCCTTCCTACTTTTCTCAAATTCTGAAAGCTAATTTACAAAATATGGCTTTTCTTCAAGGCTTACCTTTACTAAAACATGAAGATAATTTACTTCTTTGTTTTCTCTCACATAGGTAGCCTGTGAGATACACAGTGTGCATCTTTTAAAACTTCTGGCCACAAAAAATCATAAGGTTTTTAAGAAAAAATATAACTATAATTAAGACCAAAGCTAAATATCTAGGTCATCTGACTTCTGGAACAGGACTACATTTGGGCCCTGAACAGATCCAAGGTATCCTGCAGTTCCCCAAATCCAAAACTAAATGGTAACTCAGAGAGTTTCTTAGACTTGCTGGATACTGCAGTAACTGGATACTTAATTGCTCAACCCCTGTACACCCTACTCAAGATCTCTAAACCTGATCCCATTGTTTGAGAAGAATCTAAAAATATTGCATTTACTAAATTAAAGGAAGAATTACTAAACCCCCCTACCCTCAGACATCCCAATTATCTAATCCTTATTTTCCTTTTTGTTTATGAAAAAAAGGAAATTCTTTGGGTGTCCTAACTAAAAAAAAATTGAGAATAACACTGCCCCTATTAGATAGTACAGCCAATAACTAGATAATGCTCCTGTTTTGGAACTATTCCACCTACTGCTCTACTAGTTAAATCTACAGAATATGTAATCATGAGATCTCCTTTGACCACTTTTGTTCCTCATTCTGTTAAAGCTCTTAAATTCCCATCATACCCAATATCTTTCTACCAGTTGTCTTAGCTCTTACGAACTTCACTTACTAGCTGCTCCTCATGTAACTTTCTCTAACAATTTTAATCCTGCATCTCATTTACTGCTTCTTTCTGAGGAAACTGCCCCATGACATTTGCCCCTGACTATCTTTTGGCTTTCCAAAAAGATTTGCAAAAGAGTCCATTAGACAATGCTTAACTGTCATGGTTTACAAATGGATCATATTTAAAGGATGACACTGGCAAAGAGTGTGCAGAATATGCAATTATTACCTCTTTTGAAGTATCTGAAGCTAGCTTTTTACCTGTGGTTACTTCTGTGAAACAGGCTGAGCTTTTGCCCTTACTTGGGCTTGCCTCCTTGCTAAAGGGAAATCTACTAACCTATATTTACAGGCAGTAGGTATGCTTTTGAGGTTGCTCATGATTTGGGGGTGTTATGGAAATAATAGGTTTTTTCACTTTCACAGATGGCCAAATTACAAATGGATCCTACATACAAGACTTACTGGATGTTATCTAGCTACCAGCTGCTTTGGCTATTATCAAATTTTCTAGATATTCAAATCTACATTTTTATGGAAGTGAGAGTAAACCACTTTGCTAATAATGCAGCAAAGAATGCTGCTATTAAAGGATCATTTGATCAAATATCTGTTATGGCCCCAGTAAATGAACTTTCAACAAACAATTTAAGAATAATTACCAAAGAGGCCAGGCACAGTGGCTCATGCCTATAATCCCAGCACTTTGGGAGGCCGAGGCAGGTGGATTGGTTGAGCCCAGGAGTTTGAGATCAGCCTGGGCAATATGGCAAAACCCCATTTCTACAAAAAAACACACTGAAAAATTATCTGGGCATGGTGGTGCACATCTGTAGTCCCAAGTACTCAAGAGGCCGAGGTGGGAGGATCAACTGAGCCCAGGAAGGTAGAAGCTGCAGTGAGCCATAATCAAGCCACTGAACTCCAGCCTGGGTGACAGAATGAGACCCAGAAAGGAAAGAAAAAAAAAAAGAACAATTACCAAAGATGCACAGAATTGGGCATCAGAAGGCAAAAAACAAAATTGAAGTCAAAAAACAAAACAGAACTGGGCACGGTGGCTCACACCTGCAATTCCAGCATTTTGGGAGGCCAAGGTGGGTAGATCACCTGAGGTCAGGAGTTCAAGACTACCTAGACAATATGGCAAAACTCCGTCTCTACCAAAAATACAAAAAAATTAGCCAGGTGTGGTGGCATGCACCTGTAATCCTGGCTACTCATGAAGCTGAGGCACAAGAATCGCTTGAACCTGGGAGGCAGAGGTTGCAGCGAGCTGAGATCTCGCCACTGCACTCCATCCTGGGTGACAGAGTGAGACTCCCCCATCTCAAACAAAACAAAACAAAACAGGCTGGGCACGATGGCTCACCCCTATAATCCCAGAACTTTAAGAGGCCGAAGTGGAAGGATTGCTTGAGGCTAGGAGTTTGAGAGCAGCCTTCACAATACAGTAAGAACCTGTCCCTACAAAAATAGAAATAACAAAATTAGCCAGGTGTGGTGGTATGTGCCTGTAGATCCAGCTACTCAGTAAGCTGAGGCAGGAATATCGTTTGAGCCCAGGAGTCTGAGGTTGCAGGGAGACATGATCACACTGCACTCTAGCCTGGGTGGTGGAGTGAGATCCTGTCTCAAAAACAATAACAATGAAACCAAAAAAGGACCATGATCTGGTTTGATGAGCAAAAGGAACTCTGATTTGAACCTGATAACAAACCAGTTCTTCTAGATTCAAGGAAATATCCACTATTAACTACAGTACATAATTTGACTCATTAGGCAACTGACATTAATTTCTTTCATAAAACAATATTGGTGGGGAAATATTTTAAAAGCCACTAAAATACTTTTTTTTTTTTTTTTTTTGGAGACAGAGTTTCGCTCTTGTTACCCAGGCTGGAGTGCAATGGCGCGATCTCGGCTCATCGCAACCTCCGCCTCCTGGGTTCAGGCAATTCTCCTGCCTCAGCCTCCTGAATAGCTGGGATTACAGGCACATGCCACCATGCCCAGCTAATTTTTTGTATTTTTAGTAGAGACGGGGTTTCACCATGTTGACCAGGATGGTCTCGATCTCTTGACCTCGTGATCCACCCGCCTCGGCCTCCCAAAGTGCTAGGATTACAGGCGTGAGCCACCGCGCCTGGCCGTCACTAAAATACTTATTTGACTTTTATGACTTGTCCTACATTTAACCTAGGAAAATCTGTATAGACTGCTCCTGGACATTTAAATTTACCCAATAGGCCATTCAAGGTTTGGCAACTGAAATTTTTCCAACTACCTCCTTCCCATGAGTATACATATATATTGGTTATGATCTGTATGTTTTCCCATTGGGTGGAAGGCTTTCTTTGTAGATAAGCTACTGCTTCAGCTATGGCCAAACTTCTCTTTGAAAAAAATTATCCCTCCCGGCTGGGTGCAGTGGCTCATGCCTGTAATCCCAGCACTTTGAGAGGCTAAGGTGGGCAGATCACGAGGTCAGGAGTTCAAGATCAGCCTGGCCAACATGGCAAAATCCTGTCTTACTAAAAATATAAACATTAACTGGGCATGGTGGCCCACGCCTGTAGTCCCAGCTACTCAGGAGGCTGAGGTGGGAGAATTGCTTGAACCTGGGAGGTGGAGGTTGCAGTGAGCCAAGATCATGCCACTGCATTACAGGCTGGCAACAGAGTGAGACTCTATCTCAAAAAAAAAATTATCCCTCCTTGGGGAACTTCCCTTTAGCTTCACAGTAATCGGGGAACACACTTTACTGGCCACATGGACTTCTTACTATGCTTACCATGTTATAGGACTTATATTGTGCTTAATATCCCCAATCTTCTGGCCTGGTAGAATAAACAAATGGAACCATAAGTTTGCAAAATGTATAGAAAACTTGAACCTCACTTAGTTTAAAGTTCTTCTCTTGGTATTATTATTTGAGAACCACGGCTTTTAGAGCCCACACATTTCCACCTTTTGAAATAATCACAGGTCATCCTATGCATTTAACACCCTGACTTTGACCCTCAATTGTTAAAAGGAGAGATACCATAATACTGTAAGGGAATTATTACAGTAATGGACAAACATTATATTTCGGTAGAAAAATCTTTTCACAGTGTGCTCCTGGAAGACAAAGACCTAAAGCACCAAGACCTAAAGCTACAACCTGGTGATTTTGTCTGTTTTGAAAAGATACCTATATGAAGACCCTCCAACCTCATTGGAAGGTCCCATATCAAGACTTTCTCACCAATCCCTGTATCACCAAACTCAAAGGCATCGACTCACTGATCTACATCTCTCATTTTAAAAGGGCTTCTACTTCTGCCTGCGCCAGTACCCCAGCAGGTAATTTAAAGTTAAAGTTTACCTGAATTGAAGGAGATGACAATTGAATAAACTGCTATTCCCAAGATGTCCAGACCTGGCCAATATACCCTTTTCCTTTTATTATTGGTCTCTTCTTATGTGATTTTATTTTCCTGGAAAAATAATGCTCTAACTTGCATTTTCTAATTTATTTCCAAAATAAGAAACATAACTGATTTGTTGGATTTGCTACCAAAAAAACTTTGATCTCCATGATGCAAGTGAACTCCTGGTCTACCTCATAACAGATTTTACTGATACTCCCCATGTCACTGTTCTAATTATACATCTAATCCTTTTTACAAGGTCAAGATTTTAGACTCACATATTCAGATTTCCTGTTTCACCCTAACGTTACCTAAGATTTACAAGAAAGGCCTTGAAGTTAGATTAGGATTATGCAAACAATATGCTGATAGAATTCAAGAGAAAAGAAATTTGACAGCTTATAAAAATATTTATGACCTTGGTCCTCTAATTGTTGATGACCACCAACAGTGCAATAGTTCAATAATAGAACCCTGGATAATTACTGTTAACACCTCCCTGCAAGTAACTGTTAATGCACAAGATAGTCCATCTACATGGAATTACCTCGTGTGCCACATTGAGATACATTTTCATCTGTGGGGGAGTCTACAGTCAACTCTATTGATGGGCAATATCATGTCTCAATAAACGGAAAATAAAGCACCAATGTGGTCTGGGATATTTCTACATTCAATTTAAACTAACAAAATCTGAACATTGGTTGACACTTACTTTCACCATCATATTAAAAAAGACATTCTACCTAGGGGCATAAACTCAGCAGGACGGGCCTCAGTTGTCAGATCTTTCTTCCTTTGGATTGGGGTTAATACCTTAGAAATAATAGTGAGAAATTTATCCCCAACTATCAGAGCTCCAGCTGACTCCACAGCCAAAGCCACAGCAGCTCAACAAACTTCTTATTTTCTTGCTAAAGTAGTTTTAGATAACCACAATGAGTGGTTATCTCATTATCTATAATCACTCACAGATAACAGGATTGCTCTAGATTGCTTATTAGCTGAACAAGGTGGTATTTGTGCAATTGCTTACACTAGCTGCACATGGAAGTAGAAAACACAATTATGAAAGATAAAGGAACATGCCACCTGGCTCCAGAAAGTTCCACCCAATGCATCTGGACTTTTCAATCTGTTTAGTGACTTATCTTCAAAATAATGTTCATGGTTTAGAGCTATTTTTCAAACTGAATTCATTATACTATTGCTCTTATTCTTGACATTACCAAAGCTAAGTTACATTCTTGTTACCAGTCTAATCTTTGTAAGGCCTGCTTTCCTAACAGGATAATGTTAGTCCAGTGCTTCCAGATGATTGCTAATGCCTGTGTGACTAATAAGATGGAACCTAATTCCAGGTGGACCTACCCTGTAAAGGTCTTTTCTTTTGGCCCCTTTGTTGTCTAAATGTGGCTTGGGCCTCTTCTGCTGACTCCTATTGACTCATATTTTCCCTCTAGTGTGGGATCAGAACAACTAGACAAGCACCTCCCAGCACTGAGGGATGATCAAGCCTATCTTCAAGGACAGTTGACCAGTGATGCTTTCAGAGAAAAACTTTGGTCAAAAAAGGGAAATGGGGCGCAGTGGCTCAGGCCTTTAATCTCAGCACTTTGGGAGGCTGAGGTGGATGCATCATTTGAGGTCAGGAGTTCGAGACCAGCCTGGGGAATATGGTGAAACCCCGTCTCTACTAAAAATATAAAAATTAGCCGGGTCTGGTTGCATGTGCCTGTAACCCCAGCTCCTTCGGAGGCCGAGGCACAAGAATTGCTTGAGCCTGGAAGGCGGAGGTTGCAGCGTGCGGAGATGGTGCCACTGTCCTCCAGACTGGGCAACAGGGCAAGACTATATCTCAAAAAAAAAATAAAGTGGGTGAGGGGAATGTGAAAATTGATTATCTAAATGGAGTCATTTCTGTCATAACTAAAATTTAGAGTGGTGGGCCATAGAGAAAAAATAAATACGAAAACAAAACTCAGGTCTCAAAAACCTGCTCCAGAAACGGTCCAGCAAGCCCAATTCAATGAAACAGCGATTTCAGTTTTACAACTAGTTTTTCAAGGAAACAGCCACCATGACTTTAAAACCAGTTTAACTTAGGAATTGCGGCCACTGACAATCAGAGCTCACCAGCTCCTGCAAAAAAATGTTGCAAGCACCAATGAGCTTTCTTTCATAACAACCCACATAATCTTTCTTCTTTCCCAATAAAACCTCAAGCATTTTTTCGTTCTACCACATATCAGAGACCACCCTGGTCTATGCATGGGTACCAGATTGCAATCCTATTTCTTTGTTTATTCCAGAATAAACCCTTTTTTTGCTTGGAGATTCATCTCTCTATTTGTTATTGATAAAAGATAAAAAGCTAATAAGAGACTGTGTGGAACATACACACAAATGAATAAAAGTTTGTGAACTAGCTAAAATAAATGAGACCAAGCCTGTGTATTTTTGTCTTTAGCTCCTGGTTGGGAAGAATTTCTTCCATTTTACAGCTGCGAGACCATCAGCCAAAATTCAGAACACACTCCAATAAGTTGCAAAACACTAATCAAAATCAAATGCTAGCTGCAGCCTCAAACTCCCGGTCTCAAACTATCCTCCCACCTCAGCCACCTGAGTAGCTAGGACTACAGGTGCGTGACACCACGCCCAGCTAATTTTGTTGTTGCTGCTGCTGTAGAGAGAGGATCTCACTATGTTACCCAGCGCGGTCTCAAACTCCTGGCTTCAAGTGATCCTCTTGCCTCAGCCTCCCAAAGTGCTGGGATTATAGGCATGAGCAACCACACCTGGCCTAAATGCTGAGTATATGTTAAACTAACTAGTAAATTTAAATTTTTACCTAATGAGCCAGATTAAACTGGAAATTTTGTTTTCTAATAACGTTTGTTTTGGTTTTTTTTTCTGATTGAACTGACATGTTTTCCAAAAGTACCAAATGCTGATGTAGTAGCATTTAGAAGCTAAATGTAACTACTACATAATGTAGTAGTAAATGTTACTATATAACATCTATTACATAGTAACTTATAGTATGTAACTGTTAGTTACATAGCAGTTACACTTTGCTACTAAATGTAACTGAATAGCATTTGCCTACCGAATGTATATACTTAAACACATGTTTACTTATATTTAGCTACTAAACGCTATTCAATTACACTTAGTAGTGAAATGTAACTAAATATGTGCTTAAGTATATGAATTACATCTTTAACAGTCATGCCTATTATTTAGCCCTACATTTGCCCTTTGTATTCTTACATATTTTAAGATGAATATCAGATGTAGTTCTAGGTAAATGGGAAACTCATGATGCACAAGGACAGAAATGGAGAAATTGGGAAGACAATTGGACTTATGAAGATGGATAGTATTGTAACATTTATTGGGCACTTGCTGTCTACCAGACTCTGTCCTAAGTCCTTTGTAGGTGTTACCTCCTATAGTTTTCCCTAATATTATTGCTGTTTATTCTCATTTTAGTGATTTGGAAACTGATGCTCACGGACATTAAGTAAATGCTGAAGATCATACAAACTTTTAGAACCAAGATTCAAACCTAGGAAATCCGATTCTAATGTTCATGTAGTTAATCACTCTATCAAAGTTTCTGCAGTATATGAAAGTGTTTTACTCAGGATGTATTGAGTTTGACTAATTGATGTTTGGTCATTTGAAATTGAATATCTTAAAGATTGTTAAGGTATGAAATCGGCAATGAGACAGAAATGAAGGTCATTGATGGCAGACGGTACACAGATGAATAATTCATTCAAATGTATTTTCCTTTAGCACCTGCTTTGTACCAGGTGCTGGTGTAATCAACTCAACGGATTCTCCTTGCCTGCTGCCTAGACAGAGTCAATTTATAAAGATAGGGGAATTGCAGTAGAGAAAGAGTTTAATTCACCCACAGCAGCTGTACAAGACTGGAGTTTTGTTATTACTCAAATCAGTCTCCCCAAATGCTTGGAGGTTAGGGTTTTTACAGAGATAGTGTGGAGGGCAAGGGGGTAGAGTAGGGGCATGGCATGCTAATTGGTTGGGTTGGAGATGAAATCATAGGGAATCGAAGCTGTTCTCATGGGCTGAGTCAGTTCCTAGGTGGGGGCCACAGGACATTTTGGCAGGTCCAGGTGGGACCACTAATTTTCAGAAATGCAAAAGCCTAAAAAGACGCCTCAAAAGGCCAATCTTAGGTTCTACAATAGTGCTGTTATCTTCAAGAGTCATTGGGGATGTTGGAAATCTTATGACCTCGGAAATAATCCTTGGTAATTATTTATAATTCAGGCCCCTCTCATCCTAATTTTGTGGTCTTTCACTCATTTTATAAAAACTGTTTAGTTTTTAGGAGGGGCTATTATCATTTAAACTATAAACTAGGCCAGGCACAGTGGCTCGTGCCTGTAATCCCAGCATTTTGGGACGCCAAGGCAGATGGATCACCTGAGGTCAAGAATCCAAGACAAGCCTGGCCAAGATGGTGAAACCCTGTCTCTACTAAAAATACAAAAATTAGCCGGGCGTGGTGGTGGACGTCTGTAATCCCAGCTACTCAGGAGGCTGAGGCAGAGAACTGCTTGAACCTGGGAGGCAGAGATTGCACTGAGCTGAGATTGCGCCACTGCACTCCAGCCTGGACGACAGAGTGAGACTCTGTCTCAAAAAAAAGAAAAAAGAAAAAAAAAATACAAAGTATTATCTGGGTATTGTGGTGGGCGCCTGTAATCCCAGCTACTCTGAGGCTGAGGCAGGAGAATCGCTTGAATCCGGTAGGCGGAGGTTGCACCACTGCACTCCCGCCTGGGCACCACTGCACTCCCACCTGGGCAACAGAGAGAGACCCCGTCTCAAAACAAAACAAAACAAAACAAAACAAACTATAAACTAAATTTCTCCCAAAGTTACCTTGGCCCATACCCGGAATGAGCAAAGACAGCCAATCTGTGAAACTAGAGACAAGATGGAGTCAGCCATGTCAGATTTTTCTGTCATAATTTTCTTAGTTATAATTTTTTGCAAAGGTGGTTTTACTGGCCTAAGAGATATGAATGAATTCAGGATGAACAGGGCATTTGAGGTCTCTGGTCTCATAGAGCTTAGTGGGACGTGATATGATAAATAAGCGAATCCGTAAAATTTCAGTGCTATTAAAAAAATCAAGATAATAGTGTCTTCAGATGTGTTTATGGAGGCAGCTGGCTATTGACTACCTTAGATAGTTTATCTGATAAAACGAGGAAAAGTCTTTTTTTTTTTTTTTTTCCTGAGACGGAGTTTCGCTCTTGTTACCCAGGCTGGAGTGCAATGGCGCGATCTCGGCTCACCGCAACCTCCGCCTCCTGGGTTCAGGCAATTCTCCTGCCTCAGCCTCCTGAGTAGCTGGGATTACAGGCACGCGCCACCATGCCCAGCTAATTTTTTGTATTAGTAGAGACGGGCTTTCACCATGTTGACCAGGATGGTCTCGATCTCTTGACCTCGTGATCCACCCGCCTTGGCCTCCCAAAGTGCTGGGATTACAGGCTGGAGTCACCGCGCCCGGCCTTCTTTTTTTTTTTTTTTGAGACAGAGTGTCGCTCTTTCCTCCCAGGTCTCCTCCCTTCTCCCTCCTCCCCCGTCTGTGCCCCGCCCCTTACCCATGCGCCTCTGCGGCGGTTACCATAGCGACGTGCACGCAGCAGCCCCGCCTGACGTGCTCGTCCCCGGCTGGCCAAACTAAAGACGCGGCGCCATGAGCCACGCAGTAACCTTCCAGAAGCCCCCGGCCCAGCAGCAGGTGTCTCAAACCCAGTACCGGGAGAGGTCGCGGGCCGGGAGCCACGTCTCCTCGAATCGAGCGTATGATTTTCTGTACGGTAAGGGCCTCCCCCGACCTTCCTCCTCATCTGTCGACTCTTGGGCCAGGTGGGCTCCCAGATGGTGGGACCCGGCCAGGGTTGTGGCGAACGAAAGACCACTCTCTGGACGGAACTCTTGCCCGCGTTGTCAGTGGTCGGGTGAGGGGAGCTCCCAGCCCTCCGGGTGGCTGCGCTCGGGGTGGCGTCGGCGGTGCGGGTGCGTTCCACTTCAGGGGGGCGGTCTTCCTGAATCCCACTCCTGGCGTTTTGGTATCCAGAAAAGTATTCAACGGTTTGTAGACCCCCAGATTCACTCAACGTTCCTGCATAAAATGCCCGACGAAAATGATCTTCTCTCCCACTCTGAACAACTCCAAGTTTGTCGAAGAGAAGTGCCAGTTTATCTCACGTTTGTTTTTAGTTTTTCTTTTTCTTTTTTTTTTTTAAACTTATTCGTCAAACATTATTTATAGGCTAGGTCCGCTGGCTCCTCTTGGGCCAATAAAGCCCCAGTTTATTTTAACAGCTTGGTTGTCCATTTTATGTTCTCTCCAGGCTTCTTGAGTTCCTTAAGTTCCTGTTGTATACGTTTTTGTAGCTTTCTGAACACCTATTCTAGTGCTGGTACGTATACTAGGTGCTTCAACAAATAAATGTTTATTGAATTTGCCGTTGCAAGAATTGTAACCAGCTAAGCATGATTTTTTTTCCAATTTTGCTGTCTGTAATCCCACGTTTTTCACCGTAACCCTGCACTGCTTTCAACAGTGCGGCGTTGCCTCTGGGAATCCCAGGGTCTCTTTTGTGTGGATATCTCTAGGGCACACGTTCCTAGATAGAGGCTGTGTAATGATTGCTGACATATTCTGGCCAGTAGTTTTCTGTATTCACTCTTGGTTTGAAATAAATCAAGTTAGCTCCTGTGAACACATCACCATGCCTTTTTTTCACAGGTAATTTGAGAATGGGGACAAACATCTCCCCAGTTTTATTACGCTACCTGTTTCTTTGATGCCTTAGTGTCTCTTTTGCAGAGGATTTGCTACATGTTTCCATGTCCGTTGTTAAGAACAGAAATTCATTCAGAGTAGATCAAATGAAAGTTTGGATTGTTATAAAACAATCCCACCGCTATTCATGGACAGGAAGTGGGCAGATGAGAACCTGGATGGGGAAGATCAGAACTAAGATGCTTTGTTCTCCTTCATTCTTTCTTTGACCTTATGATCTTTCACCTTGTTAGGGTTTCCATATTTAGCAAATAAAAATGCAAGATGCACAGTTAAACTTGAATTTCAGATAAATAATAATACTTTAGCATAAATTTATGTCCTATGAAATATTTTGGGACATATTTATACTAAAAAAATTAATCATTGCCTATCTGAATTTAAATTTAACTGGACATCCTGTATTTTATCTGGCAACTCTAGCCTTCTTTCTATGTATACTCAAGCCCCAGGTGATGATATTTTGGTCAACAGTGGACTACATATGTGATGGTGATCCCATAAGATTATAATGAATTTGAAAAACTCCTATTACCTAGTGACATTGTAGCTGTCACAACATTGTAGCGCAATGCATTACTTTTTCTACGTTTATATAAACAAATACCATTGTGTTACAATTGTCTACAGTATTCAGTACAGTAACATGCTGTATGGGTTTGCAGCCTAGGAGCAATAGGCTATACCATATAGCCTCAGTGTGGGAGTAGGCTATACCATCTAGATTTGTGTTAAGTACCCTCTGATATTTACACAATGATAAACTCACTTCATGACTCATTTCTAAGAACGTATCCCCATCGTTAAGCAACACATCACTATGCTTTCTTCCTCCATATGACAGAAAGCCTCTTGTGTATGGATTTCTCTTACTAGGACAGGGACTAGTGGCATGCTTCTTGAAGAATTAATCCTAAAGCTCACCACCAATTGTATAGAGTCTTTGTGTGTTGTAGCTGAAAATTTAAGTTAGAAATTGAAGATTGGTTGTTGGCTGGCCAATGAGTTAACTGGCCTTGGGCCAGGTTTCCACCTTGACAGAACTGTAGTGGTATGACCACATTTCCAGGCTTTTTTGCCCTTCCCTACGAAGCCCTGTATGATTGTCCCCTGTTCACTTCTCCAGCCTTTTCTCTACTCTCTTTTCCCTCCTTCATTCTACCTCATTCCTCCTGGTTTCTTTACTACTGTTCCCATCCTAGGGCCTTTGCTGTTCTTCAGATGTATCAGGCATGCCCCCATCCTAAAATGTTCTTCAGATATCCATGTAGCTAACTCCCTCACCTTCAAGTCTCCTTACATGCCACCTTCTCAGTGAAGCCTGCCCTGACCACCCTAGTTAAAATTGCAACCCAATTTCCTTTACCCAATTTCTTCTTTTTTAGAAATAACAACCCTCAAATTCTAATGTGTAATTTGCTAGTTTATTATGTTTGTTGTTTATCGTCTCTCACGAAGTTAAAGATTTTTGTCTTTTTGTTGATGTATTCTAAGCACTTAGATATAGTAGCCAGTCAATAAACGTGCTGAATGAAGGAGCAAAAAGAGCTTGAGCCTCTTGCAGCTTTTCAGCCTTGGTGGGAATATCCAATGTCTGCATTCAGTAAGTCATATTCGTTGGGTAACTAATGAATTATTAGGTTTTAGGAATTGACACACTTTATCCAAATTCAAAAGAGACCTATTTCTAAATCACAATTCCCAGTTTATTAATTTCTGTATGTGATACCATGTTATCTAGACTAGCTGATCAGGGTATTTGCCTCCCCAGGGACAAGTCTACTTGGGAAATCAAGTGTATCTGAAGGCTGCTTGTTAATTTAATGGCAAATAAGTTGATTGTAAAAGATGGTACAGTATAATCAATCATGAATACTCCTTGTCACTTTAAAGATACACCTGATAAACAGATACTTATAACACCAGGGCAGTATTTTGCTGGACTTTGTAAAAATAATAGTCCCATCATCAGCAAACTTATAAACTTAAGGGGTGAATTCTGAAGATTGCTGATCTTTTTTTTAACCATGTTCACCAATTCTGAGATGTCATATGGTTTGCATCTTTCCAGTGCACCAAATATGGGAGATAGTGTATACATGTATTGCTTCTTTCACTTGCAAATTGGCATAATGCATATATACAAGGTCTTTCCTCTTGAAGAATTTTTTGGGCTACCCAGGCTCAGAAGGAGTTTTGTTCATAGGAGAGAAGAAAGTGTGTCTAGGGTATAGTACTTGAAAACATGCTAGGCTTTCTTTTTGCATCCCACTTCCATAAGCTGACTTAGAATACTCAGAAAAGAAAAATATTGACAACTGCCACTTGTAGAAGTGGTAGAGTAACAGGGCCACATGCACAACAGAGCGTGAGCTGCTGCAGTGTCAGGCAATATGTAAACTTTTAAATTTGTTTTTCAATTAAGAGATTACATTAGTTTGCCATTTTTCTCAGCCTAGGGGTAGATGTGTTCTATTTGTTATGCTACTTGATTGTTTATTTTTCAGATCCATTATTTATTGTGTCAAGTGAGAAGGACCACACACAGGCAAATATCCAAGCCACCCTGATTCGCAGCAGACTGGTATGTCTAATTCATCAACCAAGGCTACGTAATGAACCTGAACCATCTAGTTTGCTTAACTGCATTGATCAGATTGACTAATCACCAGATCTTTACTGGATTTTAGGTTCTGCAGAAATTACTTTGCCAAGATCAGTAGGGGGCAAAGCATCTTAATACTTGTGGCTCATTGTGAGGATGAAGTCACTGATAATGAATAGAGAACCCATAAACTAATTTATTTCAATGGGATAAATATAATAATATATGCCCATGTTAAAAGAATTCAACTAGTACAAAAGCATATAAAGTATGAAGTAAATTCTAGCCCTACCCCCACCCCCTCCACATAAACAGCCATTGTCATCTGTTTCTTGGGCATCTATTTACAGATACTCGGTGTATATAGCAATAACCCCTCTTCTTATGCTATACACATTGTTTTGTATCTTTTTATAAAGGGTTTACATTGTAATTAAAATGCTTTAGAAAAGCTGATGGTATAATTTTGTTCTTTACCTCCCTTCCCTAACATTAGAAAAAAGTTCCCAGGTTTAAAACCATGTTCAGTAACCTGATCCATTATCCAAGATATTCTCTATATTGGAGCAAATCAGATCCTGTCCCACCATTTATCAGTCGGGAATGGAAGGGACATGAGGAGAGACACAGAGAAGCCCTCCGGCAGCTCACCAGGCAAGTGTTGGGTGGCTCCAGGGCCTTAAAATAAATGCATTTAAAACATTTATTTTTGTTCATTTACCATGTGTGATTTAAAAAGTTTAGTTGTGATGTTACACCTAGGCCAAAATTTTTTTCTAAACCTCTTTTGGCTGAAACAAGCCTGATTTATATATATAATATATGCATATTGTATATATATGATATATATATTATATATCATATATGTGCATATATTTTATATATGCGCATATATATTATGTATCATATATGCGCATAATAGATATTTTATATATAACATATATTTTATATATTATATATTATATATATTTATATATTATATATTATATATTTTATATATATATTATATATTTTATATATATATTATATATATATAAAATGACAACTTGCCACCATAGGTAGGGATGACTGAGTTTGTTGTTGCTTGCTATCCAACTAAGCAACTGAAAGTACTCTTTTCTGCCAATATCTAAAATATTTTTTGAAGACTTGCAGCCAAAGCACCATCAAGGATAAGTCGAATTCTTTATTCTTTTAATTACTTACAAGTTTACATTTAGTAAATTAAAAATAATAAAGCCTTTTAGCCTGGATGTAGAAAAATTGTCTTTTAATATTTTGTTATTCTCATGTGCTTTTAATTAAAATTGGGCATTTTGGCATGTGGGATTTCATAAATCTACTCTCATCTCAACTCTTGCTCCCTCTGACTAGTTCCTGGTCTCCTGGCTCAGGGCAGGGGGAGAATCATGTATGCTCTGAGTTGTATGACAGTCAAATGCAGGTTATGGAAGACTTCACTCTCAGTTTGGGATACTGTGTGTCGCTCCTACTCTATACAAACAGAAATATTAAATAGAAATTATATGTGGAAATATTTTAGACTTGAATAATGTTTTCTTGCTTCCTTTTAGAACTGACACTTCTTTTCAGATGCCTAGAGAAGTTTATGAAGATCCTGAAGTTACTGGAAAGAATCGCTATAAATACTTTGAAAGGTAGAATATAATTACTAATGAACATTTGAACCCTAATATTATTAGAGAAACTCTTTGTGCTAATAATACCAGCTATCATTTTTCAGTGCATGCAATGTGCCAGACTCTGTTTTAAATGCTTTACGTGCATCTCATCTAATCTTTACAACAGAAATGTAGGATAAGATGTATATGATCCCTGTTTTACCAATAGTGGAACTGAGACCAAGAGAGGATAAATAAATTGCTCAAGGTCATAAAAGCTAGCAAGAGGTAGATCTGGGGTTCAAACTAACCCTGTCTGACTTTAGAGATAGTGATTGCAATTAAGATTATGTATTTGGAAACATTTGAAATGAAGTCATCAAATGAATGAGACACAGTAGAGATATCATGAAGTCACAGTGAAGGGGAAATTGTTATGTTCAAATGGATACATTCGTTCTCTTTTTGTGAATCTTGCCCAAACCAACATGGCCAAAAGAGTCATTTTATTTCATTTGTGATTTATACTCATGTGATAATCATATACTCAAAATAAGATGGGGATTTCCTTGTATATCTTAGTCTTGATACCACATCTGCATAAGCTTCCTTGAGAAAGTAAATTTCTAATCCGCATTATTACTTATGAGCCTCCTCATGGAAATTTTGTGATGCTCACTTTTTTAAGAGAAATGTTAAATCCTTAATTGTAGTATACAGTTAAGTATACAATTCTTAGCTTTTAGGAGGAGGCTTTAGATTAAATCATCGTGAATTTCAGAATTTCTCAAGAGCTTGAGAAATTGCTGGGAACTAATGGCCAGCTGAAGCCCAAGTACAGGGCTTAAAGTGTGGCTTCTTCAAGTGTGGCTTGTTTACTGTCTGAAGAGAAAGTACTGGAGTGTTTATTAAGAAGGCACATTCATTGGCCCTACCCTGTATGTACTGAATCTCATGGGCCAGACCTGGGAATTTGCATTTTAGATATGAACCTCCCCATCCTCCAGTGATTTTGTATATACAAAAGTTTTAGTAACACTAATATATGGGATATTGAAGCTCATTGATTTTTAAGGGACAAATATGAGAGTTGGAAGAAAGCGTAGAGTGTGTTCATTGCAAAAGTCCCACACATTTATGTTTTCCTTTTCCTCCCAGGCCTTTTCTTCCATTTTTTCAGCAGATGCCATTCAGTGTTGTTTATGCTGTATCCAAGTAAGTAACCATTATTTAAAAACTCTTTTTCAGTTTATTGTTTGCTTCCATATTTGCTCTCAGAAGGTAGATCTCTAAATCACTATTTTTCATATTGTGGATCACAAACCAGTGGAAGGTATAAAATCTTCTAGTGGGTCATGAGCAGCGTTACAGAACATGAAACAGAATAGAAAATAACCAAAGCATCAGGTATATGGAGGATAAGTTGGTTTTTGTTTATAACTTTTGTTTCAGAAAAATATATGGGTATGTTTATATGTATATGATGGATTATGATATAAAATGTATTTCTTACTGTTGTTGTCCATTGTGCTTCTATAACAAAATATCAGATTGGGTAATATAAATAAAATAAATTTATTTCTTGAAGTTCTGAAGGCTGGGCAGTCCAAGAGCAAAGTGCTGGCAGCCAGTGTCTTGTGAGGGCCTTCTTGCTGTGTCCTCACATGGCAGAAGAAGCAATGCTATGTCCTCACATGGTGGAAGGTGGAAGGGCAAAAAGGACATATGCTAGTTCTCTCCAGTCCTTTTATAAGGCACTAATCTGTTGATGAGGGTGAAGACCTCATGACTTAATCACTTCCCCCAAAGGCCTCACCTCTTAATACTACCACAGTGGGGATTAAGTTTAAACATGAATTTTGGAGAACACACAGACACACATTCAAACTGTAGCAGTTGTGTGTTAAAAAAAAAAAAAAAAAAAAAGCTGAAAAAGGCCAAGGTGGGTGGATCATGAGCAGGTGTTCAAGACCAGCCTGACCAACATGGTGAAACCCTGTCTCTACTAAAAATACAAAAATAAGCTGGACATGGTGGCATGTGCCTGTAATCCCAGCAATTCAGGAGGCTTAGGCAGGATAATCACTTGAACCCGGGAAGCAGAGGTTGCAGTCAGCTGAGATCACACCACTGCACTCCAACTTGGGTGACAGAGAAAGACTTCGTCTCAAAAAAGAAAGTTGAAAAGTGCTTTAAATATCTTATTTTGCTTCTCTGAAACACTTATTTGATGACATTTCTTCAACATTTTATCAAATAAATCAGTCATATAATATTTTTTGAATGCTGTAATTTTATAACTTAATAACCATCTAATATACACAGGCAATGTGGTATACAGAGATAAATGAAACATGGTTTCTGCCCCACAGATGGAGTGAACCAAGGTAAGAGAGAGGTAAGGGACAAGGGCTGAATCTGAGACAAATGTGTATTTCTCCAGTCTCTAGTTTCAGGATAAGACAACAGATTGGGTAGAGTATTCTTTTAAAAATTTAATTTTTGCTACACTCTTTCCCCTGTTAATATAACTTAATATTTCTATAAGAAGTCCATGGTATTCATGAAATTATCAGGAATAGAAACCTTTTTTAAGGTCTCATATTTCTGAATACAAATTTATTCAGGGCTGGGTTTTCAAGCATGCATTTAAAGACTATAGTTATCTCTAATAATATATATCATCTTATCAATAGGACATGTTATTAAATGTCTGTAATCCTCAAGATAAATGCTAGTTGTGATCCTACTTCACCTTGACTTTTTTTTTTTTTCCCCCCGAGACGGAGTTTCGCTCTTGTTACCCAGGCTGGAGTGCAATGGTGCGATCTCAGCTCACCGCAACCTCCACCTCCTGGGTTCAGGCAATTCTCCTGCCTCAGCCTCCTGAGTAGCTGGGATTACAGGCACGCGCCACCATGCCCAGCTAATTTTTTTGTATTTTTAGTAGAGACGGGGTTTCACCATCACCTTGACTTTTTAAGACTGTGTGGATGCCTTTGGCTCTTTATAGAGATGGAGAACAGATTCCCTTCTCTCCCCAACTTCATAGGGTACCAGTTTATCCAGAAACAGCTGTAGACTTATATTCTATGAAATGTTTTGTATGAGCAAAAGGGAAGCTATGAGCTATGTAGATCCCTAAAGATCCATCTGGTAATTATTTAAAATCAGGCTCACTGGGTCACCTGCTTTGGAGGTCATAATTGCCTCAGCCTAAAAGTTGTTAAACTAATTATGGGGAGTTCAGAGGCCTACAGTGATGAAAACCGTGACTTCCCCCACTCCTCCCTTAATAACCGTGACATAAGGAAGAAAGATTCCATCCAAAAGCTAAACCATGACATTTGATACTGTAGCTACTCTTTATCTCTCTTAAAACTTTTTAAATAATGAATCAGTATTCCTGAGTGAGATCAACTCTGGAATTCCAGTATGTTTTGAGTTTATGAGCAGTGAGCATAATGCCACCTTGTGTTATCAGGGTTAGAATTGTCTTGGGACTGGCTGGCCATCTCCAGCTACACCCTTTTCATGGCTAGCTGTTGGAGTCTTTCCTTTGGATTCTACATAAGCATCTTTGCAAAGAGAATAAAAAGCTAATACTTTTAAAACATTCAATAAAGTTTATAGTAGAACAGGATTTGCTAGGTTTGTGAAGCCCCTCTCTGTACAGTTCTGTTGAGGCTGGGAGAGAAAATCTAGAAGACTGTAGTTAGGGCAGACAGTGCATGCGCCTGGTGCCTGGGCAGTGATGGAGAAGGGGCCTGGATAGAACAAATAAAGCAGCCCTTGCTGCCGTAAGAGTACCAAAGCCAGAGCAGGTGAGCCTGAGGACAAGAGCCAGGACACAGCAGGGGTCAGGCCAACAAGGAGCAGGTGTGGGGCCTTTCTGGGTTTGGGCCCTGTTTGAGGTTGGGGAGGAGGTGGGAAAGGGCTCATTGCTCTTTGTTATTCATATTTTACTTTCCCCTAAAGCCAACTGAAATGGGGAAAAATAGGTTGGAAAAATTAAGAAATTAGTTAAGAAACCATGTATTAAGTTACTGGAAGAGTTCAAAGTAGCTTTCCTCTTTTGCATTCTCTTCTCTGACCCACCTGGAAAGATACAAAGCTGGAAACTTACATCAGAAGAGTTTTTTAGGCCTTATCATAAAGCACATTTGATCAGATGGTTCAAATATGTGATTATTTAATTTGAGAAAAAAATAATTCTCTTGATTCAAGATAATGGTGCACTAATATAATAAAACTTCATGTAACTTAGGATGACATAAAATGGATTTGAATTTATTTCCTCAACTAGAATTTTATAGTAGAATAATTTCTACCGAAAACATAAGCCATATAGTGTCTACATGTTAGAAATTTATAACAACTACTGGAAAGTGATTTCAAAAGCAGTTAACAGTGCAGCATAAAAAACTAAAGTCTGGGCGCGGTGGCTCATGCCTGTAATCCTAGCACTTTGGAAGGCCAAGGCGGGAAGATCACTTGAGGTCAGGAGTTTGAGACCAGCCTGGCCTACATGTGGAGACTCTGTCTCTACTAAAGATACAAAAATCATGGGCACCTGTAATCCCAGCTACTTTGGAGGCTGAGGCAGGACAATCACTTGAGCCTGGGAGGCAGAGGTTGCAGTGAGCCGAGATCATGCCACTGCACTCTAGCCTGGGTGACAGAACGAGACTCCATTTCAAACAAAACAAAACAAAACAAAAATATCCAGAATCTACAAAGAACTTAAATTTACAAGAAAAAAACAACCCCATTAAAAAGTGGGCAAAGGATATGAACAGATACTTCTCAAAAGAAGACATTTTTGTGGCCAACAAACATGAAAAAAAATCTGATCATCACTGGTCATTAGAGAAATGCAAATCAAAACCACATTGAATACCATCTCATACCAGTTAGAATGGTGATCATTTAAAAATGAGGAGACAACAGATGCTGGAGAGGATGTGGAGAAATAGGAACATTTTTACACTGTTGGTGGGAGTGTAAATTATTTCAACCATTGTAGAAGACAGTGTGGTGATTCCTCAAGGATCTAGAACTAGAAATACCATTTGACCCAGCAATCCCATTACTGGGTATATACCCAAAGGATTATAAACCATTCTATTATAAAGACACATGCACACGTATGTTTACTGTGGCACTGTTCACAATAGCAAAGACTTGGAACTAACTCAAGTGCCCATCAATGACAGACTAGATAAAGAATATGTGGCACATATACACCATGGAATACTATGCAGCCATAAAAAAGGATGAGTTCATGTCCTTTGCAGGGGCATGGATGATGCTAGAAACCATCATTCTCAGCAAACTGACACAAAAACAGAAAACCAAACACTGCATTTTCTCACTCATAAGTAGGTGTTGAACAATGAGAATACATGGACACGGGGAGGGGATATCACACACTGGGGCCTGTTGAAGGGTGGGGGAGCTAGGGGAGGGATAGGAGGGCGTGGGGTGATGGGAAGGGATAGCATTAGGAGAAATACCTAACATAGGTGATGGGGTGATGGATGCAGCAAACCACCATGGCACATGTAAACCTATGTAACAAACCTGCACGTTCTGCACACATACCCCAGAACTTAAAGTATAATAATATTTTTAAAATAAACTGTTTAAAGTACTTACTCCATTACAGATTGAACTTCCAAATAGGTGTTTCTTTCTAACTGCTTGAAATGGTTTTTGTTTGTTTGTTTGTTTGTTTGTTCAAAATGGAGTCTCACCTTGTAGCCTAGGCTGGAGTGCAATGGTGTGATCTCAGCTCACTGCAACCTCCTCCACCTGGGTTCAAGCAATTCTCCTGCTTCAGCCTCCTGAGTAGCTGGGATTACAGTAGTGTGCCTCTACACCCGGCTAATTCTTTGTATCTTTAGTAGAGATGGGGTTTCAGTATGTTGGCCAGGCTGGTCTCAAACTCCTGACCTCGGGGTCTCCCCTCCTCAGCCTCCCAAAGTGCTGGGATTACAGGTGTAAGCCACCACACCCGGCCCCCCCCTTTTTTTTTTTTTTTTAAGTATTTTTGATGTATGTATTTGCTGTGCTTGTATATAAGTATTTATCATTGCCTCTGTTTTTCAAAATGGAAATATCTCTCCATTTTTGCCTTCATCTTTATTTATATAATTTAACCAATTTTTCCATCAACTTGAAAAAAAAATGTTGTCTTTTAAGTCAAAGTGGCTATATTGGTTTTACTCTTATTCTAGAGGCAATGCATGTACATGTTAAAAAAGAAGATTCAGAAAAGTATAAAGATGAAAAAATTATCTGTATAATTCTATCTAGAAATAATTATTATTTTGTTATATATATATAGGCATTTTTCTATGCACAAAATACAGTTTTAAAATGTAAAAATGGAATCCTATACGTACCACTTAATACTGTCTTTTTTTCTACATTACAATGGACATTTTTGAATGCTCACAAGTATAGATTACATTATTACTTTGAATAGCTGCATAAGTTCCATTATGGGTGTGCCATTTTTTAAAACAATTCTTGTATTGATGTGATTATTTAAGTTTCTGATTTTTCACTCTTATAAATGAAACTTTATGAACATGTTTGCATATATATCTTTGTACACCTGTCCAGTTATTTTCTAGAGTAAATTCCTAGGAATAAAAATGCTGGATCAAAGGGTATTTTAAGGGTTTGGTATATCTTGAAAATTACTTGTCAGTTAGGTGTACCTATTTGTATTTCCATCAGCAGTTTATAAGAATGCCTATTTCATCACAACATAATCAATGCTAGGTACTTTCAATCTTTTAAATCTTTGCTTATGTGATAAAATAGCATAAAATAGTATCTTGCTGTTTTAATTTACTTTTCTTTGATTACTAGTTATCTTCATTATCTTCTTATGTGTTTGTTAGAAGTTTTACTTTTTGTTTTGTGAATTCTCCTTTACTCATTTTTCCATGGGGTATTTAATTGCCTAATTGAATTACAAGAGCTTTTTATATAGAAGGGCTATTTAAACTTTTTATTATATCATATGTTGCAAAACCTATTTCTTAGTTTGCCATTCACCTTTTAAATTTATTTGTGATATTTTGAGGCATAGAAGTTGAAACTTAACCCTCAATTCTCTTGATCATCTCCTTTTTTAGTTTCTGGCTCTTGAGCCAGGCTTAAAAAGACCTTCACTCAAGGATGATATAAATACTGACTTATGTTTTCTGTTAGTACTTTTATAGTCTCATTTTTACATCAGTTTTTTTAAAGATCTGGAATTAATTTTTGTGCAAGAGACAAGGTAACTTTTCCACATGTTAATAACAAAGTGACCCCACCATTAATTATAGAGTATCATTTATTAAGATAGAGCCTGTCCGCCTGCTTGCTTGCCTGCCTTCATTCCTTCCATCCTTCCTTTTTCTCTTTCTTTCTTTCCACAGAAAGCATCACTTCTCTTTTCTCTGATCCTGTATTTCTAGAGGGAAACAGAGATTGAGTGTCTAACTGAAACAGAGAAGAAAGAAACCGGAGAATGTAGTAATTCTGAATAGGTCCAGAAGTACTGCACAGCATTCTAGAATAGCTCTATGCTACAACCTTGCCCAGTGACACATATATAAATAGGCACTTCTGTGAGTCAACCATGGTACTTAAACCCACTCAGTTTCTTGGCAGAGGTGAGAATAACAAGGCAATTCTCTGAAGATTTGGGGGCATAATCCTGGTTATAATGGATTCATAACTTTGTACCTGTCAACATTTAAAGGAGGAATGGACTGGACGAAGCTCCCAAGATTTATTTCTACTTGATTATATAATATTTTAAGTGATCATAACAGGTTTCAATTTTTAAACTGATTTTTCCCTTTTAGGGCAGAACCATATACTTTTCCTCCTACTTCTACTAAGCAGCTATCAATCCCTTCAAAGTCTACTGTGGGCACTCAGACTGATTATCGGGATGCCGACGTTCAAACAGATCCATACTCTCCAGAATATGTAGTATACCAGGACTCAATCCCTGAGCTCTTGACCCTGGCTACTCTTACTTGGGGTGAGTTGGTAAATCTCCTGACTATTGGCAGATGACACTGCTGATAACCATGCATGCTTTTGAAATGGCCCATGTGCAGGCAATTGTGGCTTACAGTGTTGCTATAGAAAGTGTTTTAGTACAGTAACTTCATAGACTCATTATTTTTCTGATACTTCTGGTCAAATAGAGGTACTATCTTTTTATTGTAAGTAGTTTTATTGTGCTTTATTTGTGAAGCTGAATATTTCAGCTTAATATTGCAGTTTTTTGCTGACTACTCACCTATATCCTTTCATTTCTCTCTTCTAGTGAATCACCTCCTTTTCATTGACCAATCATATTTCTTTACACATAAGCTTTTTTTGAGTGTGTAATACTGAATGCACATTCCAATGTATGTAATATTATCTTAATTTGCCAAAATATCTTAATTTATCAAAGCTCCCTTATAAACTTTATTAGATAATTTAGATGATTTGATACTATCTCTGAAATACTAAATTTCAGCCTCAGAAATTAACTCTTAGAATGTAATAAAATCTCATCTAGGCCCATATTATGTGAACCTATAAAATTAATAAGTGAGAGTACCTTTAGAAATTATTAGAAATTAGCTTATCTGACTCAGTTGTATTAATAGTGGGAAACTGAGAACCAGAGAGGTTAATTAACTCCTCCAAGGACATAGAGATAGCTGGTACACTATAATGATTTTTAAATGAGATTACTTCCCCCCCACCTCCCATTGTAATGGATAGCTGTGACCAAATCTGCACCCTAGGCAAAGAAAATGTTCATATCTGGGCTCTAGTTTTGACTCTTGTTCCCTGGCTCACTTATGAATCCAGATTACACATTCTCAACACCCATTCTTTAAAGCAAAGGCTCTACTTTCAGGCCTAGAAGGCAAATTAAAAATTTGCTGAAACCTTCCCTTTCTGCTCTGAAGGCATAAAAAGTACAGGAAAAAAATTAATAAACATATAGCCACACTTAAAAGCAAGAAAGAAAATATTCATAATGTAGAAATGGAGACTTTTTCCTAAAGAAAGAAGTAGCTGGGGACCTTTGGTGGTGAGCAGGAGCTGTGAATGGCGGGGAACCAGGTCCAAGGCACCTGTCTGAACTGGAGGGGCCAGCGCCTTTCTCCTGCACACAGGTGCTGCTGAAGCCTGCTGCCTGCCCAATGAAGATGATAGCCAGAGGGGAGTCAGGCATTCCTGCCTGTGGCCTTGGACTTTACCTCTTGGTGTGATAGGGACTTGGCAATAAACTGCAGAAGGACAAGAGCCAGGCAGAGGCTCAGAAATGCTTCACTAGGCAAAAAAACCTAATCTGGTACACTGTCATAAGCAGAACTGAGGTTGAAGTGTCAATAAAAGCCTCTATGAGCCAGGCCTACTCCTACCATCTGTGGGGCCCAGGACTCTAAGGGAGGCCCACATACCATGCATATAGATATTTTAAAATTATTAATCAAGCTAATATCTGTTAAGTAAAATACTTTTTTATTTCCACAAACATCTTTATAACAAGTTAAAAGGACAAGTTTAAATTTGAATTCTTAGACTCCTAGGATTCCATGCTGTAATGTGGCAGCAAGGCGAGAGGCTACTGCGGCCTGCCGTTTGCTTTCCCCACCTTGACTCTGCTCTACATCTGAGGGCCTATCATGCATGCCCGTGATTACCCCAGCTCTTCTTCCCAAACTCTCTTCACACATCCTACGAACAGCTGCCATTTGGCCCCACCTTGGGCTTAAGGGTAAACAAACAGCAGCATATATTATGCCTTCAGGAATCTGAATCTTGTGAAGAGGCCCATGGAGACTTTGGAAGCAGGCTTGGGGCCATTTGTACAAGGATTTCCAGGACCTCTAAGCATGGAGATAGCTCCAGGTGGGCATGAGGCCTTGGACTCCTCACCTGGTGGTCATGAGCAGGGCTCTAAAGAATGAGGTTAGGTCGGAGCCCCTCTTGCAGGTCAAGGCTGCTTACTGACCAGAGTCCTTATGAGGGAAACCTGCAGCTGATCTCCACTTGAGAACCCCAAAGCACCCAAGGAACAGAGACACCAGGAGTGACCCACAAAAAATAAAGGAAATGGAAGAATCAATTTCTGAGTAAACAAAATTGAGCAATCTGAAAAGGACTTAGGAAGTGATTTCTATATTCTCAGAAAAATAAGGGGGAAATAGCAACACCAAAACAAGAATGGGAGTCATGAAAAGAACCACCTGGAGTCAAGGGGAGGAAACCTCTAAAGTTTGAAATAAAATGGACTCAATATTAAAATAGACAGAGCTGAAGAGCAAATTAATGAAATGGCAGATTAAATGAACACATATTCCAAAATGCAACATACAGTGGTAGAACAAGATAAAAGAAAAGGAAGAGCTGTAGGGGCTAGGACATGAGTACAGGAAAAATGGTAGAGAAGCAATGCAAGAAAAGATAATGGCTGAGAACTCGCCAGAACTAAAGAAAGATAGCCTTCACACTGAAAAAGTCCACCGAGTACCAACCAGGATGATCCTTTAAAAATTCATACCTACTAACAAAAGAAAAAAAAAGTGAAAAAAACTGTAAGAAAGATAACTCAGATTACCTACAAAGGAAAAAATAAAACTGATATTTTGTAGTATTACCTTTAAGGTTCTGTGGGAAAATGATTGCAAACCTAGAATTCTTTCACCAGCCAAACTATTATTGAGGAGTGAAGGTGAAATAAAGACATTTTCATACATAAGAAGAATATCTATCTCATAGGATATTGTAAGGATTAAGTAAATTTATTTATGTAATGTATTCATACCTACAATCCAGTTTCATTCCTAGCTATACACCAAAAGAGCACAATATTCTACTCAACAGAAATGCGTAAGTATGTTCACCAAAAGACACGTACAAGAAAACTCACAGCAGCATTATTTATAATAATTCCAAACTGAAAACAGCCCAAATGTTCATCAACCATAGAATGGATGAATAAAATACAGTATATTCACATAATGGAATGCTATATAATAATGAGAATGAAGTACAATTACATGTAGTTACAAGGGTGATTGTAGATGTGTGTATAATCGCATATATAATGCTGAACAAAAAAGAAGAGCACCTAAACTGTGATTTCATTTACATAAAACTTAAAACCAATCAAAACTAAATTAATGCATTAGGAATGAGGATGGTAGCTATCCTTGGACAGGTAGAGACTGGGAAGGGAGTGTCATGGGCATTCTAGGGTTCTGGTAATATTCTATTCCTTAATCTGGGTGCTGATTATATGGGATGTTTGTTTTTGTTTATGTATGCTATACATTTATAAAAAGTTTACATAAAAATAAGGGAAAAATAATGACGCAGTGAAAAAGATAACACTGTAAGTACTGAGGGGATAAGATTAAGTGCTTATGATATGCCAAGAACTGTTCCAAGCACTTTACATTTTAAACCTATTCAGTCTTCACATGTAAAAGGAATAATAAAGTTAAAATAAATAGTTGACAGGATAGCTCTTTTAAAAGGCAAAAGAAATAGTCATTAGGGCCATAAGTAATTTTCTAATAAAGATTAATAAATGGCATAGTATTTGGATATAACTTAAACTCATCCTCCCATATATTTAAACCATTTCTAGATTCCTTACAATTCCTAATGCAATGTAAATTCTACATAAATAGTTATTATACTGTATTGTTTAGGGAATAATGACAAGAAAAAAAGTCTGTACATGATCAGAACAGATGCAAAAATATTTTCAACCTGCAGTTGGTCAAATCTACAGATGGTAGAACCCATGGATATGAAGGGCCAGCTATACTAGTAAGGAAACTTACAGGTCAATCTTTCATATGAAGAAATATGCAAAAAATTCCAGATAAGATACTAGCAATCTAATCTTGCTGCATTTTTCTTTTTTTCTTTTTTTTTTTTATTGCATTTTAGGTTTTGGGGTACATGTGAAAAACATGCAAGATTGTTGCATAGGTGCATACGTGGCAGTGTGATTTGCTGCCTTCCTCCCCTTCACCTATATGTGGCATTTCTCCCCGTGCTATCTCTCCCCAACTCCCCACCCCCCGCTGTCCCCCTCCACTCCCCCCCAACAGACCCCGGTGTATAGTGCTCCCCTCCCTGTGTCCATGTGTTCCCATTGTTCAACACCCGTCTATGAGTGAGAACATGCGATGTTTGATTTTGTGTTCTTGTGTCAGTTTGCTGAGAATGATGGTTTCCGAGTTCATCCATGTCCCTACAAAGGACGCGAACTCATTGTTTTTGATGGCTGCATAATATTCCATGGTGTATATATGCCACATTTTTCCTGTCCAGTCTATCATGGATGGGCATTGGGGTTGGTTCCAGGTCTTTGCTATTGTAAACTGTGCTGCAATGAACATTCGTGTGCATGTGTCCTTATAGTAAAACGATTTATAATCCTTTGGATATATACCCAGTAATGGGATTGCTGGCCAAATGGAATTTCTATTTCTAGGTCCTTGAGGAATCGCCACACTGTCTTCCACAATGGTTGAACTAATTTACACTCCCACCAACAGTATAAAAGTGTTCCTATTTCTCCACATCCTCTCCAGCATCTGTTGTCTCCAGATTTTTTAATGATTGCCGTTCTAACTGGCATGAGATGGTATCTCAATGTAGTTTTGATTTGCATTTCTCTAATGACCAGTGATGATGAGCATTTTTTCATATGCTTGTTGGCCTCATGTATGTCTTCTTTTGTCTGTTCATATCCTTTGCCCATTTTTGAATGGGCTTGTTTGTTTTTTTCTTGTAAATCTGTTTTAGTTCGTTGTAAATTCTGGATATCAGCCCTTTGTCAGATGGGTAGGCTGCAAAAATTTTTTCCCATGCTGTTGCTTGCCAATTCACTCTATTGACTGTTTCTTTCGCCGTGCAGAAGCTGCGGAGTTTGATTAGGTCCCATTTGTCTATTTTGGCTTTTGTTGCCAATGCTTTTGGTGTTTTGGTCATGAAGTCCTTGCCTACGCCTATGTCCTGAATGGTTTTGCCTAGGTTTTCTTCTAGGGTTTTTATAGTGTTAGGTCTTATGTTTAAGTCTTTAATCCATCTGGAGTAAATTTTAGTGTAAGGTGTCAGGAAGGGGTCCAGTTTCTACTTTCTGCATATGGCTAGCCAGTTTTCCCAACACCACTTATTGAACAGTGAATCCTTTCCCCATTGCTTGTTTTTATCAGGTTTGTCAAAGATCGGATGATTGTAGATATGTTGTGTTGCCTCCGACGCCTCTGTTCTGTTCCATTGGTCTATATCTCTGTTTTGGTACCAGTACCATGCTGTTTTGATTACTGTAGCCTTGTAGTATAGTTTGATGTCCGGTAGTGTGATGCCTCCCGCTTTGTTTTTCTTGCTTAGAATTGACTTGGCTATGCGGGCTTTCTTTTGGTTCCATATGAAGTTTAAGGTGGTTTTTTCCAGTTCTGTGAAGAAGGTCACTGGTAGCTTGATGGGGATAGTGTTGAATCTGTAAATTACTTTGGGCAGTATGGCCATTTTCACGATATTGATTCTTCCTAACCATGAACATGGAATGTTTCTCCATCTGTTTGTGTCCTCTCTCATTTCGTTGAGCAGTGGTTTGTAGTTCTCCTTGAGGAGGTCCTTTACGTTCCTTGTTAGTTGTATTCCTAGGTATTTTATTCTCTTTATAGCAATTGTGAATGGCAGTTTGTTTTTGATTTGGCTCTCTTTAAGTCTGTTATTGGTGTATAGGAATGCTTGTGATTTTTGCACATTGGTTTTGTATCCTGAGATTTTGCTGAAGTTGCTTATCAGTTTCAGGAGATTTTGGGCTGAGATGATGGGGTCTTCTAGATATACAATCATGTCGTCTGCAAATAGAGACAATTTGACTTCCTCCTTTCCTAATTGAATACCCTTTATTTCTTTTTCTTGCCTGATTGCTCTGGCTAGAACTTCCAGTACTATATTGAATAGGAGTGGTGAGAGAGGGCATCCTTGTCTAGTGCCAGATTTCAAAGGGAATGCTTCCAGTTTTTGCCCATTCAGTATGATATTGGCTGTTGGTTTGTCATAAATAGCTTTTATTATTTTGAGATACATTCCTTCGATACCTAGTTTATTGAGGGTTTTTAGCATAAAGGGCTGTTGAATTTTGTCAAAGGCCTTCTCTGCATCAATTGAGATAATCGTGGTTTTTGTCTTTGGTTCTGTTTATGTGGTGAATTACATTTATAGACTTGCGTATATTGAACCAGCCTTGTATCCCCGGGATGAATCCTACTTGATCATGGTGGATAAGCTTTTTGATGTGCTGTTGTAATCAGCTTGTCAGTATTTTATTGAAGATTTTTGCATCTATGTTCATCATGGATATTGGCCTGTAGTTTTCTTTTCTTGTTGAGTCTCTGCCAGGTTTTGGTAGCAGGATGATGTTGGTCTCATAAAATGATTTGGGAAGGATTCCCTCTTTTTCGATTATTTGGAATAGTTTCAGAAGGAATGGTACCAGTTCCTCTTTGTATGTCTGGTAGAATTCGGCTGTGAACACATCTGGACCTGGGCTTTTTTTGGGTGGTAGGCTCTTAATTGCTGCCTCGACTTCAGATCTTGTTATTGGTCTATTCAGAGTTTCGACTTCTTCCCGGTTTATGCTTGGGAGGAGGCAACTGTCCAGGAATTTATCCATTTCTTCCAGGTTTTCTAGTTTATGTGCATAGAGTTGTTTGTAATAAATCTCTGATGATGGTTTGAATTTCTGTGGGATCTGTGGTGATATCCCCTTTATCATTTTTTATTGCATCTGTTTGGTTCTCTCTTTTCTTTTTTATTAATCTGGCTAGTGGTCTGTCTATTTTGTTGATCTTTTCAAAAAACCAGCTCCTGGATTTATTGATTTTTTGAAGGGTTTTTCGTGTCTCTATCTCCTTCAATTCTGCTCTGATCTTAGCTATTTCTTGTCTTCTGCTTGGTTTTTTAGTTTTTTTGATCTTGCTCCTCTAGCTCTTTCAATTTTGACGATAGGGTGTCAATTTTAGATCTCTCCTTTCTTCTCATGTGGGCACTTATTGCTATGTATTTTCCTCGAGAGACTGCTTTAAATGTGTCCCAGAGATTCTGGTATGTTGTGTCTTCCTTCTCGTTGGTTTCGAAGAACATCTTTATTTCTGCCTTCATTTCATTGTTTATCCAGTCAACATTCAGGAGAAAGTTGTTCAGTTTCCATGAAGCTGTGCGGTCCTGGGTTGGTTTCTGAATTCTGAGTTCTAACTTGATTGCACTGTGGTCTGAGAGACTATTTGTTATGGTTTCCGTTCTTTTGCATTTGCTGAGGAGTGATTTACTTCCAATTATGTGGTCAATTTTAGAGTAGGTGTGATGTGGTGCTGAGAAGAATGTATATTCTGTGGATTTGGGGTGGAGAGTTCTGTAAATGTCTATTAGGTTTGCTTGGTCCGGGTCTGAGTTCAAGTCCTGGATATCCTTGTTAATTTTCTGTCTCGTTGATCTGTTTAATATTGACAATGGTGTGTTGAAGTCTCCCACTATTATTGTGTGGGAGTCTAAGTCTCTTTGTAAGTCATTAAGAACTTACCTTATGTATCTGGGTGCTCCTGTATTAGGTGCATATATATTTAGGATTGTTAGCTCTTCTTGTTGCATTGATCCTTTTACCATTATATAATGTCCTTCTTTGTCTCTTTTGATCTTTGTTGGTTTAAAGTCTATTTTATCAGAGATGAGAATTGCAACTCCTGCTTTTTTTTTGCTCTCCATTTGTTTGGTAAATCTTCCTCCTTCCCTTTATTTTGAGCCGTTGTGTATCCTTGGATGTGAGATGGGTTTCCTGGATACAGCACACTGATGGGTTTTGGCTTTTTATCCAATTTGCCAGTCTGTGTCTTTTGATTGGGGCATTTAGTCCATTTACGTTTAGGGTTAATATTGTTATATGTGAATTTGATCCTGCCATTTTGATGCTAGCCAGCTGTTTTGCCCATTGGTTGATGCAGATTCTTCATTGTGTTGATCCTCTTTACCATTTGGTATGTTTTTGGAGTGGCTGGTACTGGTTGTTCTTTTCTATGTGTAGTGCCTCTTTGAGGAGCTCTTGTAAAGCAGGTCTGGTGGTAATGAAATCTCTGAGTACTTGCTTGTTTGTAAAGGATTTTATTTTTCCTTCACTTATGAAGCTTAGTTTGGCTGGATATGAAATTCTGGGTTGAAAGGTCTTTTCTTTAAGGATGTTGAATATCAGTCCCCACTCTCTTCTGGCTTGTAGGGTTTCTGCTGAGAGATCTGCTGTGATTCTGATGGGCTGCCCTTTGTGGGTAACCCGACCTTTCTCTGGCTGCCCTTAGCATTTTCTCCTTCAATTCAACCCTGGTGAATCTGACGATTATGTGCCTTGGGGTTGCTCTTCTAGAGGAATATCTTTGTGGTGTTCTCTGTATTTCCTGGACTTGAATATTGGCCTGCCTTGCTAGGTTGGGGAAGTTTTCCTGGATAATATCCTGAAGAGTATTTTCCAGCTTGGATGCATTCTCGTCGTCACATTCAGGTACACCTATCAAACGTAGATTAGGTCTTTTCATATAGTCCCATATTTCTTGTTGACTTTGTTCATTCCTTTTTACCCTTTTTTCTCTAATCTTGCCTTCTCGTTTTATTTCATTGAGTTGATCTTCGACCTCTGATATCCTTTCTTCTGCTTGGTCAATTCGGCTGTTGAAACTTGTGCATGCTTCACGAAGTTCTCGTGTTGTGTTTTTCAGCTCCATCAATTCACTCATATTCCTCTCTAAGTTGTCCATTCTCGTTAGCATTTCGTCAAGTCTTTTTTCAAGGTTCTTAGTTTCTTTGCATTGGGTTAGAACATGTTCTTTTAGCTCACGGAAGTTTCTTATTATCCACTTTCTGAAGGCTGATTCTGTCATTTCATCACACTCATTCTCCATCCAGTCTTGTTCCCTTGCTGGTGAGGAGTTGTAATCCCTTGTAGGAGGAGAGGTGTTCTGGTTTCAGGTGTTTTCATCCTTTTTGCGCTGGTTTCTTCCCATCTTTGTGGATTTATCCACCTGTCGACTTTGTAGTTGTTGACTTTCTGATTTTGGTAAGTTTAAGTCTGCAGCAGCAGAACTCATAAACCCCTTTTTTTTCCCCCAGGTGTTCTGTCCCAGGGAGTTAGGGGTTTATGAGTTTCTGCTGTGCTGCTGCCATTTTCTCTGTCCACAAGGAGGCAGCCTAGTCACACTCAGCCTGCAGAGGCTTCGCTGAGCTGCTGTGGGCTCCGCCCAGCTTCCGTGTGAACTTCCCTGCAGTCCTGTTTATATGGGTATAGTTAGAACTGCTTCCGCTATGTTGGCCCGCCTCTGTAGTGACGGACTCTCTCTGTAATGGCGGGTTGCCTTGGCAACGGCAGATTACCTCGGGAACTGCATGCTGCCTCCATAATGGCGGATGCCCCTCCTCCACAGAGCTGGACCATCCCGGGTTCAGTTGTGCTTGCCGTGAAAGTCTTAACCCAGAGCGTTTCCAATTGCTGTTTTTTTGTTTTTGTTTTTGTTTTTGTTTTTGTTTTTGTTGGGGTGGGACCAGCCGGGCCTGGTCACCTGGCTCCCTGCCTCAGAGCCTTTTGTTTTTTAGTTGAACGGTCGGCTCTCTACCAGGTGACCTGGTCGCCTGTTGAATAGGCGCCAGGATCCGTGTGATTTCCCGTGCGGCGACCCACTGCGCCGGCTGAAACTGCGGCTCTGAGATTCGTGGCGCTTTTTTGCCCAGGAATCTCCTGGCCTGGCTCCCTGCTTCAGCTCCCCTTGCTGGCTAAGAGGGGACACATTCTTGTTTACTCTGCACCGGGAGCCGCTGCGTCAACTGAAACCATGGCTCTGAGATTCATGGCGCTTTTATGCTCGGGAATCTCCTGGCCTGGCTCCCTGTTTCAGCTCCCCTTGCTGGCTAAGAGGGGACACAGTTTCGTTTATTCTGCACCGGGAGCCACTGCGCCAGATGAAACCGCGGCTCTGAGATTCGTGGCGCTTTTTTGTCCGGGAATCTCCTGGCCTGGCTCCCCGTTTCAGCTCCCCTTGCTGGCTAAGAGGGGACACAGTCTAGTTTACTCTGCACTGGGAACCCCTGCGCCAGGGTGCAGGTCAAACAGCCGCGCCGGCCAAAACAGCCACGCTGGCAACCCGTGGGGCTCCTCCGCCTGTGAATCTCCTGGTCTGTGGGCAGTAAAAATCCGTCTGGAAATGCGGCATCCACTCACCTTCTGCGCTTTCACTCGGACATGCAATCCTGAGCTCCTCCTAACCGGCCATCTTGGATCTCTCCCCTTGCTGCATTTTTAAAAGAGTAACTTACCATAACCAAATGGAGTTAATCAGAGAAATTCAAATTTGTTGCAATATTAGAAAGCTTTTTATGTAATTTACCATTTTAATGGAAAACATAAGAAAAATGCTTCTCTGGATGCAGAAAAAAGTATTTTATAGCATGCAATGCTCATTTATGATATATGCTCTGAATAAACTGGGAGCAGAAGGAAACTTTAGAGACTTAAGGAGTATCTACCACAGTCTAATAAACATCATACTAAAGTTGAAACTTTAGAAGCTTTACCCTAAAAGAAAAAGACATTGATAATGCTCATTATCACCACTATTGAACAACATAGAGAAGATCCTAGCCCAGAGTTTATCAAGCTTGGCTATGATCCCTCCTCTTAGGAACCTTTGGGAGTACAGGTGGCATTTTTCTATATAATAATGATTAAGAAGTGCTTCTGGCATTTAGCTCATGGGACAGGATATAGCAGATAGGCTGGTGTGGATACTAAACATCCTGTACTGCATGGGGGATTTTCATACAACAGTTATCTGCCCAATATGACAATAGCACCCTGGTTGAGGAACACTGAGTCAGTGCAGCAAGATAAGAGGAAAAATGGAGGCACGGTGATTAGAAAGAAGCAGCAAAACTATCCTTATATGCACACATGTGCTCACTTAGAAAATCAAATTATCAGAACTAAAAAGAGTTCAACAAGAAATCAATGTAGATAAGTTGCTTTCCTATATGAGAGCAATATCCAACTAAAAACATTGTTGAGGCCAGGTGCAGTGGCTCACACCTGTAATCCTAGCACTTTGGGAGGCCGAGGCAGGAGGATTGATTGAGGCCAGGAGTTTGAGATCAGCTTGGACAACATAGTGAGACCCCTATCTCTACAAAAGAAAAATTAGCTGAGTGTGGTGGTACTCACCTGTGGTCCTAGCTACTCAGGAGGCTGAAGCAGGAGGATTGCTGGAGCCCAAGGGTTCAAGGTTATAATGTAAAGTGAACTGTGATCATACCACTGTACTTCTACCTGGGCAACAGAGTGAGACCCTCTCAGAGCAGGAGGGGGAGGGGGAGCGGGAGACGGGGAGGGGGAGGAGGAGGAAAGAAAAGAAAAATTATTTACCTGAGGTTGGAAGTTTGAGACCAGCCTGGCCAACATGGTGAAACCCCGTCTCTGCTAAAAATACAAAGAAATTAGCTGGGCGTGGTGGTGTATGTCCCAGCTACTCATGGGGCTGGAGTGCAGTGTTGTGATCATAGCTCACTGCAGCCTCAAACCTTCTGGTTTAAGTGATCCTCTTACCCTGCCCTCCCAAGTAACTAAGGCCACAGGCCCACACCACCATGCCAGGCTAACTTTTAAAATATATATATTTTTTGTGGAGGTGGGGTTTCACTATGTTGCCCAGGCTGGTCTCCAATTCTTGGATTTAGAAATCCTCCTGTCTCAGCCTCCAAAAGTGCTGGGATTACAGGTGAGCCTCCAAAAGTGCTGGGATTACAGGTGAGCCACCGCACTTGGCTGAAAAAAATTACATGCACGATAGCAATGAATAACCAAGTGCCTAGGAAATCACTTAATAAAAACATATGCAAGGGATTTATGGTGAAAATCATAAATTATTCTTTAAGCATGTAAAAAAAGATTTGATGAAAAGAGAGACAGAACATGTTTATCATGCTTGAATAGATAAGACCTCTCTCCTGAGTAATTTATCCCTTCAAGTATTTCTAATCCAGATCCCCACTCTCAATATAACTATGCCTGGGTAAGTTGGCACTTTTCATCTTCTCTTCCCAGAAATCACACAAAAGTAAGAACAACAATACTCCCACAAACTCTGTTTTCAGTAAAACTAAAAATATATATAATTCATGAACTACTAAATATTTGTAAGGACTGCAAAAAGCAGCTGAGATTGGGCAGATGCAATGTGGGAGGAAGTGAAGCATGCACATGGGAGAGGAACCATCAGGGGATCTCAGAAGGCAGCAGCAAAAATATACTTCTGAGGGTAAATTAAGCAATATCCAGAATTAAAAATGATCATATTTTATGATGTAGCTGCTAGACTTTAGCATTTCTACTTCTAAGAATCCTAGAGAAACTCACATATGGTACAGTGAGACCAGTACAAGGATGTTTGTTGCAACATGATGTACAATCAAAAAATTAAAAGCAATCTAAATGTCATTTTAGAAGATAGCTTAAATTGTAATAAAGCCTGACAGTGGAAGAAGGAAACTAGATCTGTATATATCAGTACAGCTAGGCTTCCAAAACAAAATGGAGTGAAAAAAGCAAGTTGCAGAATGAATAAGCTACAGTACAATACTGTGTATGTAAATGTTAACTAAACATCAGTACTGTGTTCTATATAATTCATTTTCAGTTCCTATTTGTTTTTACTAGAGAGGAAGTATAGTATAGTGCACAAAAATGCAAGGTTCACACTGCCATGTGCACCTTCTGATTTACACCTGCAGCCTTGTGCAAGTTACTTAACCTTGTTAAGTAGCCCTTCAGTCTCTTCATTTGCAAAACAGGCATAATTGTATTTATGTGATAGGGATTTGTTCAGGATTAAATGGATTAGAAAAGTGCTTAGCATAATAAAAGTGTTTAAGTAATGTTAGGTTTTATTATTATTATAATTCATAGACACATAAATTTGTATATAAAATGTTAAGATTGCATGAAAAACCACAATTTATTTTTCTGTTTACTTTGGAAAATGGGAGAAGGGAATGGGGCTCGATGTGGTAGTTAAAAGGAACATCGGCTTTATTTATAATATTTTAATTTCTTTTATTACAAAATGTAAAGTATATATGACAAAAAATGTACTGTTGTTGAGTCTGCATATATATGGTATGATTTTCATAGTTATTTTTTAAATTACTAAAGATAATGCCACACAAGACACACAAAATAATATGTAGATACATATATATGGTATTTTGTATACAGTTTTATTTACTTCTTTATATATCTATAAAAGTAAAAAGATGAACTGGTAGTATTACTCCTCACTAAATGGGTAATTGTGACTGCCTCTGGGAAGGTGATCCGAATGAGGAAGCAGAGTACAGAATTTTAGCCTTCTCTATAATACCCTAGTTTTAAAAACAAGAGACAGTGTAATTATATATTACTTATTTGCTTTTTAAAAGCATAAACATTACAAAAGATATGAAATAAGACAAAAATCTTAGGCATGGCCTCCTGTATGTGGTAGAAAATATGACTTGTTACTTATGTCTTTGGATTTTTATATATAATTATGTGTTTGAATGAAAATAAAACAAAAGTTGGCTTATTGTGATTCGGTGATCAAACAGGAAAATTGTTCCAGCCTCCCTTTCCTTTAGTTGCTTTTACAAGGCCACATTTAGAGGTGCTAGGCACCTAAATGTGCTGGCATCCTCAAAACTTGGTCCAGGGAAGCATATGTAGGTTTAGGTCTCAGCCAGGGTCTTGGAGCTGGTCAGGAGACATATCCAGTGACCCTACCCTCTCGCCTGACCTACTGGTACTGTGTCTTTGAATGCTGAAAGTTGGAGGTGAGAGATAGCCCTAAACTGTACATTCACTGTGGGGGACAAAACTCAAAGATGGCGAATTCTCAGTTAGCAATTAGTGTCTTCATTTTCTATTATTTTTTTTAAAAAGTATCTGGCCAAGTGGCTCATGCCTGTAATTCCAACACTTTGAGAGGCTAAGGTGGGAGGATTGCTTGAACCCAGGAGTTTAAGGCCAGCTTGGGCAACATGATGAAACCTTGTGTCTACAAAAAATAGAAATAAATTAGCAAAGTGTGGTGGCACATGCCAGTAGTCCCAGCTACTTGGGAGGCTGAGGTGGGGGGATCATTTGTGCCTGGGAGGTCAAGGCCACAGTGAACTCCAGCCTGGGTAACAGAGTGACACCTTGACTCAAATATATATATTCATCTTTATCCAACAAATTCCCTATTCCATATTTTTCCCATCTCAGGACTTCGAAATTTCCTTGCATTTCAGAATATAAATTTGTTTATTACAGAGCGTTCCAAGGTGTGATTATTCAGCAGTCGCTTAATATTCTTCAAATACATTCCAGCATCTTACATGCAACTATGTCTTTTGGCTCAATTACTAACAAGAGGCAGTGGGGCACAGATAACACAAGCTGTGAGGCACATCTAGAGGGTGTTCCCTAATGTCATGTTATCCTGTCATAACTGACAGGGAGTAAATATACTGGGGGGGTGCATGGGTGGCCCACTTGTTCCTAAGCTGTGCTGCTTCATTCTGCAGGTCGGGGTCTCCCAGCAGGACAAGCTGAGGTGGAGATGATAGAAAGAGCCCGTGAGAAGCGTGCTTGGGAAGCCACCCTTCCTCCTCTGAGTGACGCCTTCCAGTATGAGAAGAGGAGGAAGATGATGAATGAAATGGAGAGGAAGGAGTGGGCCTTCAGAGAGCAGGAGATTGAAAAGTAGGTTCTCCATCACCTAGACAACTGTTCCTGCACTGGTGGGAGTAATATTAATGCTTTATATCTGTAAAGCATTCTCCCAAATGTATGGGTTGAAAAGCATCCTCAACCTATAGAGATAGGAAATTGGGCTTCCAGTTCTTTCAGGAGCAGTCACATGCTTCTGATGTGGTCCAGAAGCTCTCTATAATTTTCTCTCCAATAACATAAAAATGTAGAATACCCTCTCTGTGTGTGAAGAAGCTCAGCATGGGACCCAGGTTTGAAAAACTCCTGAAGGGTATCTCTGATTCTTCTCCTCCCTTTGCTCTTCAGTATCTATTTTAACTTGTCACAGAATCCCACTAATTTCTGCAAAGCACCTTTCAAACTGTCCCTTCATGTTCATTCCCAGTACCACTATCCCAGTGCCTGGGCTTTCTTCATAGCCCTCCAAACAGCCTTGGCACTAGTCCTAGCTCTTACCTCTCTGCTCCCGACACTGGATTCACAGTCAGGATGCCTTGTGTGCTGGCTAGAGCTGATGGGGGCATTTCCTATTTAAAAGACAAATTATGGAATTATTCCATTAAGACTTGAGTTTCTATAACAATATACATAAATAACAATATGCTGAGGTACTTGTGGTTGGGTTTTCAATCATTTCAACTGATATATTTCCAGTAATGGACTTGTTGCTGATATGTGGAAATGGTAAGAGATGATGAGAACCAAAAAATTACAACTCTCTAGCGAGAACAAAGGAAGTGCATTTGCTGAGGTTGTCCTTTGTGCCAGGCTGTGCTAATGCACTTTATTGCTCAGAGAAATGCTGCCAAAGACCCTTACACACAAGAGAGGGACCCAAAGAGTTAGAGACTCAGCTTGGTGCTAAATTTGGAATATGTTAATTTTTTTGTAACACCTTCAGATTAAGTCTGAATCTAGGCTTTGTGATGTTTTGATAAAAGCTTGCAATTTAATTTAAAAAATAGTGTTTGGAGCAAAGTAGGTATCAAATACCCAATCCTGTTGGCAGAAATTTAAATTTATTATTATATTTTGGAAAGATAGGTGTCTTTTCAAAAGGTATTAAAACTATTAAAAATGTCCAGAGGGCCAGAGTGAAGATGTCACCTGAGAAAGTGAGTACATTTTTTAAACTGAGGGCAATTTTCATACATGTATTTTGAGTCCCTTCTACATGCTAGGCTCTGTGCTGTGAGTTAAGAAAATAGGGATACATAGAAAACTGCTCTTCCTGACAGGGGTCCTTATGGTCCACTGGGGCAGGAGGGCAGGGAAGGTGGGTAAAGATGGGACAAGATCTTAGACCAACCCCTCTCAGGCTGTGCCTATCAGGTGGTGTGCTATTCTGTACACGAAGTGCTCGGGGAATCTAGGTGAGAGAACAGTTACTATTTAAGGTGGGTGATTTGAGAAAGAAAACTGCTGAGAGGAGGTATCTTCTGAGCTGGGTTTTGAAGGGTGACTAAGAAGCCATCAGGCAGTTAGTAATATCAGACAATAATATCAGAAGCTATCAGGTAGAACAATGCCTGAGGGGTGTTGTTCTGAGATCTTTGGCACCATCTCCCTGCCCATCTCCTGCCCCTTCCTGCCCCAGTGAACTCTAAGGAGCTCTGTCAATAATATTAGATTGATGATGATGATATGTTGATGATGATGATTAGTGGACTATAAAAGGAGGTCTGTCAGTATCAGATGATGAGTGAACTATAAGCTCTGTCAATAATATGATGATGATGATGATTGGTGGACTAAAAGGAGTTCTGCCAATGATATCAGATGAATAAGAAGAAGACATCTATAGAGCATGGAACATTTATAGAGGGCTTACTATGTGCCAGATGATGTTCTAAGCATACAGTTCTCAAAGTGTGGTCCACAGACTAGCAGCATCAACATTACCTTGGAGCTTGGTAGAAATGCAGATGATCAGGCCCCATCCCAGGACCTATGAATCAGAGATTGTCAGCAATCTGTGTCAGAAACTGCCCTCCGGATTGTGCTGCTGCACTCTTAAATTTGAGACTACTGTTCGAGCACTGTATATGCATTAACTCACTTAATGCTCACAACAACCTCATGAAGAGGGTACTATTATTATCTCCACTTTGTCATTGAAGAGATTAAGGTCAGTGCTGACATGGAAAATTGAACCTAGCATTTCTAACAGAGAAAGGTGGCTGGGGGTGTGTGGCTTAGTTTTTAAAATGCCTATTTCTCCATACTCATTTGTCACTACACTCTCGCCCCTCAAGCGCATTCACTGGGAGAAACGCTGCCAGTGTGACATCTTGCTCTCCCTCCAGTCCCTGCTGAGGCCCTGCTTTTCCCTTGTCAATCTGGCAAATCTCAATCCTGAGTTAACAGCTCCTCTAGGGAAGACTTTTCCCACCTTCTCCCTCTTTTCTCCCTGCCCTATTCTTTCTTCTCCCACAAAGATTTTTCACTCTTCTAGCCTGGTATGTATCTCCTTGTGCTGGAAGTGTCGGTTCATATGCCCATTCACCAGAACAGTGCTTCTTGAGAGAAGGCATTTTATCTTGTACATCATTGTTCCTGCCTGGCATATGGTGGGCACTTAATAAATATTTGACAAATGAGTAAGTGAATAAATTCAGGTATGAATTTCTAAGTAAGAGTAAAATGTATATTCAAATCTCTGTTTTAGGAAGGAAAACCTTGACAGCTGGGTAGAAAAAAGATTGGAAGGAGGAGAGACTAGCAGCAAGGAGTCCACGTTAGGAATGAGATGACCAAAACATGAGCTAGAGAATACAAGAAGTATTTCTGAGGAGCGATCCTTAGCAGTGGGAAGAAGGTGTAAGAGGGGCAGACGTCTGGGGGAACAAGTGAGTAGGGTTTTTTTTTTTTAATTGTCAAGGACAGTTGGAGATTCAAATAGATGGAAATTCTGGTTCAGAAATACCTAACCTGAGCTGGGCGCAGTGGTTCACGCCTGTAATCCCAGCACTTTGGGAAGCCAAGGTGGGATCACTTGAGGTCAGGAGTTCGAGACAGGCCTGGCCAATGTGGTGAAACTCCATCTACACTAAAAATACAAAAGTTAGCCAGGCATGGTGGCAGGCACCTGTGGTTCCAGCTACCTGGGAGGCTGAGGCACAAAAATCACTTGAACCCATGAGGTGGAGGCTCCAGTGACCTGAGATCAGGCCACTGCACTCCAGCCTGGGCAACAGAGCAAGACTCTGTCTTGAAAGAGAGAGAGGAAGGGAGGGAGGAAGGAAGGAAAGAGGGAGGGAGGGAAGGAAGGGAAGGGAAGGGAGGGAGGGAGGGGGGAAGGGAGAAAGAGAAAGAAAGAAAGGGAAGGAAAGAAGGAAGGAAGAAGGGAGGGGGAGAGAGAGAGAAAAAGAAAGAACAATCTAAGCTGGAGGTACAGATTGCAAAGTTATCTGCATTGCATTGTTGGATGCACATGAGCAAGGTAGCCCAAGGAGAGCAAGTCGAAGATAAGGGGAAAGGAAACAAAAATTTGTTGAGTACCTGTTATATGCCAGACACTGCATTTTCACCTCACTCCTTAGGATAGCATGCCAGAACCGCATTTCCTCCTCACTCCCCCTATTACGTAACCTTCCAGGAATACCACTCGACCTGGCACTGTGCACAAACCTCTTGCTGTTCCTTTAGGCCCATCTGTCTAGAGAGCCCTTCTTTTACCCCATCTGCCTGGCATACCCTTCTTCATCCTTGAGAACGACACCCATGTATATTCCTATTATATAGTGAGTCTCTGTTGAGTTGTCTCCCCCACGCCCCCACTTCATCTGTCATACTTTTACCACAGTGGTCTTTTGACAATACATGAACATGATACCAGCCCACAGAGAAGAACCTGTCTGTGGCAGCCATTTCCTTGCCCTCTGAGATGCCATATGCTTCTTTATGTTTTGTGATTTACTTGAAGACTGCAGGAGATTCGCCTGGAAGTTCTAAAAGAGCTGTTGAGGAAGCGTGATGAGAATCAGAATGAAGTGAATATGAAGCACTTGAATGCCCGGTGGTCTAAACTGCAGGAGGCAAAAGAGGCAAAAATGGCAAAAATTCAGCGCACACATATATCAAGTAATGGTGTAGTATGAACAACGACGTCAGTGGAAAAGTGGGATTTGCTTTGGATCTTTGACCAAACCTGACTTAACTATGTTATAATTCTGTTTTGGTCCTGGGAATCGCATAGGGAAGGGCTGAGAGATGAGTTATTTTTTAAAGGTAGAAGAGTGGAGGAAAATCCCTCACTAAGCAAATCAAGTGACGGTGTCCTAACAGGTAGTCAAGTTATTGAGATAATGGATGTGTGTGTGTCTGTATGTGTGTGTGGTGGGACAGGTGTTGGGTTCCTCAACACCTATGGTCCAGCACCCTGGATAAAGAGCCCTGTTTCTTACCCTTTCTTCATTATTGCTCTTAAAGGAGACATTTCAGACATCCTTTTTTCTAATCACCCCTCTACAAGAAATTTTAATACCACAGATACATATGTTTATGAACTATATGTATATCTGTACTTTATACATGGAAAGAGGAAGTATATAGTTTATTATTTTTATTAGGAATGACTGAATTAAAGATTCAAGTTAAATTTCTGGTTTAAAAATTTAAGGTCAAGAGAGGTAGCTCATGCCTGTAATCCCAGCACTTTGGGAGGCTGAAGTGGGAGGATTGCTTAAATTAGCTAGAAGTTCAAATCCAGTCTGAGCAACATATTGAGACCCCCATCTCTACAAATTTTTTTTCAACATAGCCAGATGTAGTACACATCTGTAGTTGTAGCTACTTGGAGGCTGAGGTGGGAGGATGGCTTGAGTCCAGGAGCTCAAGGCTACAATGAGATATGATCACATCACTGCACTCCAGCCTGGGTGATAGAGACCTTGTCTTGAAATAAATAAATTGTTTCAATTACATGTGCAGACTATTTATATATGTACTCATTCACAATGTAATCACATTTTAAAGAATCATTCAAAACTTATTTTTCCAACAAAAATAAAACAATCACAAAAATAAATTATTGCTTAAAATTATATTTAGTGAACTTAATTTTTTTATTATTATTTTTTTTTAGACAGAGTCTCACTCTGTCGCCAGGCTGGAGTGCAGTGGTGTAATCTCAGCTCACTGCAACTGCCGCCTCCTGGGTTCAAGTGATTCTTCACCTCAGCCTCCCGAGTAGCTGGGACCACAGGCGCGTGCCATGACGCCCAGCTAATTTTTGTATTTTTAGTAGAGACAGGGTTTCACCATGTTGGCCAGGATGGTCTCGATCTCTTGACCTCATGATCCGCCCACCTCAGCGTCCCAAAGTGCTGGGATTACAGGCGTGAGCCACCATGCCCAGCCGAACTTAAATTTTAACTTTTTCTTGATGTGAGAAAAGAGCATTTAACTGCTAGGTATTTATTTAGATATGCTCAACATGTTTTTCAGTACTTGGAATAACTCATGATAGATCTGACTAATTTTTAAAGGTGAATAATAAAATTTAAGTCATTTTTACTTAATTCTAAAACCGAAGTCACACCCAGAAGTGCTGAGGATCAAACATCCCCAAGCAACATCCCCAAGACAGCAGTGGTACACAGGCCCCTCTTGCAGCATGACATCGTGATCTTGTGATAAGATTTATACCCCATTGAAAGTTCACAGTGTAAAGCTGCCAAAAGGGCTTGTGTCTGTGATGGGATTTGAAAGAAAAGGAGCATGGGAGGCAGGGAGCATCACTCTAAAGAGTGATGTAAAGAGTGATCTAAAGAGATGAGTATACTCCTATTGTGCACAGTCAAACCTTTTCTCTCTAACTGCCAAACATTTCGGAAAGCTATAAGCTGGGACATTCTCTGGTTTATTTTGGTGTTAACCAAGATGAACCTGTAGTCTTTTCTTTTGATTATTGTAGGGGAGAATAATTCCCTAGTTCTCTGCTGAACATGTATTTTCCATATGCTTTGAGTTTTACTCATTTAACAAAGTTTTACTGAATACCTCTTCTTGGCCTGGAGCTTGAAATGCAGTTATAAAAGATTTCTGAGGAGTACCGATTGAGGACACTAGCTGATTCTGCTTCTGTCACTCCTGCCTGTCTCATAACAATCTGGGCCACACAGATGGCAGACCTCTGTTTTTAGTGTTACATTCTGGCTGTCATGAGTCATCATGAAATTCATTCATTTCAATAGCTTCTCTGAATAACACTAGAATCAGTTTACTCTTCTGCATTTGTATAATTCAGAACAATATTTTGGAGATAGTCATGGAGGTATGTTTTATTTCAGCAATCAGAAAACTTGTAGGAAACGGAAAGAATATAGAAGGGAAGCTGGAGAGAAGAAATATCATCAAGGACTATTCTGATTATGCATCACAGGTCTATGGACCTCTGTCTCGTCTTGGGTGTTTCCCAGACAACAACTCAGAGGACTTTGTAGTAAAAAACTACTATCTCAACACCTATGAAGGTAAGCAACTTACATAATTAGAAATCCAATATAAGAAGATTATCTCTGAAATATGATCAAATATATAAAATATAGAAATTTAGATTAAAAGCTAAGTAAAAAATACTTGCAATAAATAGTGATTAACAGGTTTAATATTATTAATGTGAGTTCATACAAACAAAAACTACTAAGACACAAATAATGAATGTGCTACAGAACAGTTCAGCAAGGAGTAAATTCAGTTAGCTACTAAATGTTAAAAAATGTTTAATGTCACTAATAAAGTTATTTAACAATGAAATAAAGAAAACTTTTATATTAGGTTTATGAAGCAAACAAGAAATATGTTTAATGAAATCAACCCTTTACAAAGATATGTCAAAAAATAGTGGGCAAGAGGATGGAGAACCAGGGAATAAATTCATGGAAAGGGGTATACCTCTTAGGAAATTCAAAAGAGGCTTATTTAGTTACCTAATTTCACTTGACAAGTTGAAGTATTGCATGGCCAAGATCATGAGTTGCTGGTTACACTGCTGAACTCGTAGCTGTGGCTGGCCATCTCCAGAGCAGAATGTAATAAATTGGTGAACATCTACTTTAGAAGAATGGGACCACATATCATAGAATCATTAATTTTTTGTTGATTATTATTGTGGAATTGCTACTTTTTCGTAGGGTGATATTTTCATTTTAGAATACATTTCTCATTGTACAGTCTAAGTCACTGAGAACATGAGTTAATTATACGGAAATGTGCTATCACATTTCAAGGACACTTCATTCTGTTATATGAGATACACCCTCTCAACAATTCTAATGAAACTGCTTGGCAAACAGCTACAAAAGTTAACAATATACTTTAAAAATAATAAACGTAAGCATTGGATACTAAAAACATGTACTTCTTTCCCATAGGATTAGTCGAACTTGAGTCATGTCTCCCAGATTTTGTGACACAACCCCGAATCAGAGCTCCAAAACCTAAAGTCATTACCACCAAAGCCGGTTTTCTGAAGAGAGCAGCAAGGTTGGACTATGAGTTGGCAGAGATTCATAAGGTATAATCATTATCTGGAGACAGTGACTTCCAGTGTGGCTTTTGCAGATAAATGCTACACTTCAAAAATTGCAGCAGTGTCCAGTGGGTCAAACAGAGCTACATTCTCTGCTCTGCACTTTTCTGAGGTTGCCCATGCTGTGCTGAACCAATGTGTATTTCCCCTCATTTCACACTTCAGGAAACTTCTTGGAGATTATTTTCCCCATTTGCAGACATCATATTACTTTCTGAAAGTGTTTTCAATTTGGATCTCTGTATAAAATTTGACACTCTACTAAGGTACGGCAAGCTTCTAGTATTCAGAATTATTATTGGTGTTAATAGTTGTACTAGGCCCGATTTTCTCCCTTTTGTGTTCACGTGATTAGGACATATGAAGAAAGAGTCATGTTCAACTCCTTTCTCATCAAGTTAAAACTAAAGGAAAATGTGTGATGGTCTTCCCCAAGACCCACAGCAAGTCATCTATCAGCTGGCGTTTACCTTTTGCTGGACTATAGGTGTACAGAATCTATGGTTTATGATGGTGGTCCTCAATCTTCCCTGTGCATCAGAATCTTATGGAGGACTTGTTAAAACACATGCAACTGGACCTCATCCCTAAAGTTTCTGATTCAGTGGGTCTGAAGTGGGGCTGGAGCATTTGCGTTTTTTGTTTCCCAGGAACCACACCATAAACCCACTGGTTTATGATAGACTCTCTTCACTGGTCTATGCATGTTTGTTTGTTCAGTTGATTTTAGTAGTTTACAAAAACTGATGGGAACTCATCCTCAAACAGGTCCTTGATAGTACTTTACATATGTATCGAGGTGGTTCTTTCCTACCTCATCCCCACGCCCCCATCTCCTTTTACCCATCCTAAATGCCATGTTCATCATTCTTTTACTTTCTATTAAGATTTTTTATAAGGTTATGGAAGTTCCCTTCTATTCTTAATTTACTAAAGCAGTTAATCATGTGTTTATGTTGAATTTTATCAAATGTTTATATCTACTGCATAATTTTTATACATGTTATTTTTTAAATTATTATAGTAACATTTGTAATTATTTACAAATATTAATCTATCTTTGCATACCTGAGATGAACCTGCCTTGGTTAAAGCATACAGCTTATTTTTAATACCTTGTTGGATTTGATTTACTCATATGTTGATTATGCTTTTGCTTCTACATTCATGAGTGAAATGGCCTTCTTGTTTTTCTTTCTCAGTTTGACTATCTATGGGGTTGGTATTATAATTATGCAGGTCTCCTGAAATGAACTGGAGAATATTCCTTCCTTTTTCTTTTTTGAGAAGAGTTTAAATAGGATTGGGATGATCTGTTCCTTCAATTTGGTAGAATATGCATATAAAATTATCTGGGACTAATGTTTTCTTCATAGGAAAAATTTTAACCACTACTTCAATTTCTTCACAACTTACAGAACTCTTCTCTTTATACATTACATTTCTCCTAGCTTTTCAATTTTTTTGGCACATAAATGTTGATGGTTTTTTTTTTAATAATCTTTTTTATGTTTGTTTTGTCTTATTCATTATTTATGTCTACTTTTTTCATTTACAATAGTGTTTATTTATGCCTGAACTCTTTTTCTTAATTAATTTCACTGAAGGCTTGCTTATTTCTTAGTATTTGTGTTTTCAGTGAACTTTTGATTTTGTTGATTTTATGTATAATATATGTTTTTTCAATCACATTAGTTTCTACTCCTATATTTATTATATATTTCTACTTTCTTTGGGTTTGTTTCACAGGTCTTTTCTTTTTTTAATTGCATTTTAGGTTTTGGGGTACATGTGAAGAACATGCAAGACTGTTGCATAGGTACACACATGGCAGTGTGATTTGTTGCCTTCCTCCCCATCACCAATATCTGGCATTTCTCCCCATGCTATGGCTCCCCAACTCCCCACCGCCTGCTGTCCCTCCTCTGTTTCCCCCCGACAGACTCCAGTGTGTGATGCTCCCCTCCCTGTGTCCATGTGTTCTCATTGCTCAACACCCACCTATGAGTGAGAACACGCGGTGTTTGGTTTTCTATTCTTGTGTCAGTTTGCTGAGAATGATGGTTTCCAGGTTCATCCATGTCCCTACAAAGGACACGAACTCATCGTTTTTGATGGCTGCATAATATTCCATGGTGTATATGTGCCACATTTTCCCCGTCCAGTCTATCATGGATGGGCATTTGGGTTGGTTCCAGGTCTTTGCTATTGTAAATAGTGCTGCAATGAACATTCGTGTGCATGTGTCCTTATAGTAGAACGATTTATAATCCTTTGGATATATACCCAGTAATGGGATTGCTGGGTCAAATAGAATTTCTATTTCTAGGTCCTTGAGGAATCGCCACACTGTCTTCCACAATGGTTGAACTAATTTACACTCCCACCAACAGTGTAAAAGTGTTCCCATTTCTCCACATCCTCTCTAGCATCTGTTGTCTCCCAATTTTTTTTTAATTTAATTTTTTAAAATAATTTTTTATTTTTTATTTTTTAAAAAGACGGGGTTCGGCTGGTCTTGAGCTCCCGACCTCAGGTGATCCGCCCACCTTGGCCTCCAAAGTGCTTGGATTACAGGCATGACCCACCATGCCTGGCCCGTCTCCCGATTTTTTAATGATCGCCATTCTAACTGGCGTGAGATGGTATCTCAATGTAGTTTTGATTTGCATTTCTCTAATGACCAGTGATGATGAGCATTTTTTCATATGCTTGTTGGCCTCATGTATGTCTTCTTTTGTCTGTTCATATCCTTTGCCCATTTTTGAATGGGCTTGTTTGTTTTTTTCTTGTAAATCTGTTTTAGTTCTTTGTGGATTCTGGATATCAGCCCTTTGTCAGATGGGTAGACTGCAAAAATTTTTTCCCATTCTGTTGGTTCCCGATTCACTCTAATGACATTCTTTTGCCGTGCAGAAGCTGTGGAGTTTGATTAGGTCCCATTTGTCTATTTTGGCTTTTGTTGCCAATGCTTTTGGTGTTTTGGTCATGAAGTCCTTGCCTACACCTATGTCCTAAATGGTTTTGCCTAGGTTTTCTTGTAGGTTTTTTATGGTGTTAGGTCTTATGTTTAAGTCTTTAATCCATCTGAAGTTAATTTTAGTGTAAGGTGTCAGGAAGGAGTCCAGTTTCTGCTTTCTACACGTGGCTAGTCAGTTTTCCCAACACCATTTATTAAACAGGGACTCCTTTCTCCATTGCTTGTTTTTGTCAGATTTGTCAAAGATCAGATGGTTGTAGATGTGTGGTGTTGCCTCTGAGGCCTCTGTTCTGTTCCACTGGTCTATATCTCTGTTTTGATACCAGTACCATGTGGTTTGGTTACTGTAGCCTTGTAGTATAGTTTGAAGTCCGGTAGTGTGATGCCTCCCGCTTTGTTCTTTTTGCTTAGAATTGACTTGGCTATGCGGGCTCTCTTTTGGTTCCATATGAAGTTTAAGGTGGTTTTTTTCCAGTTCTGTGAAGAAGGTCATTGGTAGCTTGATGGAGATAGCGTTGAATCTGTAAATTACTTTGGGCAGTATGGCCATTTTCACGATATTGATTCTTCCTAACCATGAACATGGAATGTTTCTCCATCTGTTTGTGTCCTCTCTTATTTCATTGAGCTGTGGTTTGTAGTTCTTCTTGAAGAGGTCCTTTACGTTCCTTGTTAGTTGTATCCCTAGGTATTTTATTCTCTTTGTAGCAATTGTGAATGGCAGTTCATTCTTGATTTGACTCTCTTTAAGTCTGTTATTGGTGTATAGGAATGCTTGTGATTTTTGCACATTGATTTTGTATCCTGAGACTTTGCTGAAGTTGCTTATCAGTTTCAGGAGAATTTGGGCTGAGACAATGAGGTCTTCTAGATATACAATCATGTTGTCTGCAAATAGAGACAATTTGACTTCCTGCTTTCCTATTTGAATACCCTTCATTTCTTTTTCTTGCCTGATTGCTCTGGTTAGAACTTCTAATACTGTATTGAATAGGAGTAGTGAGAGGGGGCACCTTTGTCTAGTGCCAGATTTAAAAGAGAATGCTTCCAGTTTTTGCCCATTCAGTATGATATTGGCTGTTGGTCTGTCTTAAATAGCTTTTATTGTTTTGAGATACATTCCATCAATACCTAGTTTATTGAGGGTTTTTAGCATAAAGGGCTGTTGAATTTTGTCAAAGGCCTTCTCTGCATCAATTGAGATAATCATGTGGTTTTTGTCTTTGGTTCTGTTTATGTGGTGAATTATGTTTATAGACTTGCGTATGTTGAACCAGCCTTGCATCCCTGGGATGAATCCTACTTGATCATGGTGGATAAGCTTTTTGAAGTGCTGTTGCAATCGGTTTGCCAGTATTTTATTGAAGATTTTTGCATCTGTGTTCATCATGGATATTGGCCTGAAGTTTTATTTTCTTGCTTAGTCTCTGCCAGGTTTTGGTATCAGGATGATGTTCGTCTGATAAAATGATTTGAGAAGGATTCCCTCTTTTTGGATTGTTTGGAATAGTTTCAGAAGGAATGGTACCAGCTCCTCTTTGTATGTCTGATAGAATTCGGCTGTGAACCTATCTGGACCTGGGCTTTTTTTGGGTGGTAGGCTCTTAATTGCTGCCTCAACTTCAGAGCTTGTTATTGGTCTATTCAGGGTTTCAACTTCTTCCTGGTTTAGACTTGGGAGGATGCAAGTGTCCAGGAATTTATCCATTTCTTCCAGGTTTACTAGTTCATGTGCATAGAGTTGTTTGTAATAATCTCTGATGATGGTTTGTATTTCTGTGGAATCTGTGGTGATAACCCCTTTATCGTTTTTTATTGCATCTATTTGATTCTTCTCCCTTTTCTTTTTAATTAATCTGGCTAGTGGTCTGTCTATTTTATTGATCTTTTCAAAAAACCAGCTCCTGGATTTATTGATTTTTTGAAGGGTTTTTTGTGTCTCTATATCCTTCAGTTCTGCTCTGATCTTAGCTATTTCTTGTCTTCTGCTAGGTTTTGAGTTTTTTTGATCTTGCTCCTCTGGCTCTTTCAATTTTGACGATAGGGTGTCAATTTTAGATCTCTCCTTGCTTTTCATGTGGGCACTTATTGCTATATATTTTCCTCGAGAGACTGCTTTAAATGTGTCCCAGAGATTCTGGTATGTGGTATCTTTGTTCTCGTTGGTTTCGAAGAACATCTTCATTTCTTCCTTCATTTCATTGTTTATCCAGTCAACATTCAAGAGAAAGTTGTTCAGTTTCCATGAAGCTGTGCGGTTCTGAGTTGGTTTCTGAATTCTGAGTTCTAACTTGATTGCACTGTGGTCTGAGAGACTGTTTGTTATGGTTTCCGTTCTTTTGCATTTGCTGAAGAGTGATTTACTTCCAATTATGTGGTCAATTTTAGAGTAGGTGTGATGTGGTGCTGAGAAGAATGTATATTCTGTGGATTTGGGGTGGAGAGTTCTGTAAATGTCTATTAGGTTTGCTTGGTCCGGGTCTGAGTTCAAGTCCTGGATATCCTTGTTAATTTTCTGTCTCGTTGATCTGTCTAATATTGACAATGGGGTGTTAAAGTCTCCCACTATTATTGTGTGGGAGTCTAAGTCTCTTTGTAAGTTATTTGTAAGAACTTGCCTTATGTATTGGGTGCTCCTGTATTGAGTGCATATATATTTAAGATCATTAGCTCTTCTTGTTTCATTGATCCTTTTACCATTATGTAATGTCCTTCTTTGTCTCTTTTGATCTTTGTTGGTTTAAAGTCTATTTTATCAGAGATGAGAATTGCAACTCCTGCTTTTTTTTGTTCTCCATTTGCTTGGTAAATCTTCCTCCATCCCTTTATTTTGAGCCTTTGTGTATCCTTGGATGTGAGATGGGTTTCCTGGATACAGCACACCGATGAGTTTTGGCTTTTTTTCCAATTTGCCAGTCTGTGTCTTTTGATTGGGGTGTTTAGCCTATTTACATTTAGGGTTAATATTGTTATGTGTGAATTTGATACTGCCATTTTGATGCTAGCTGGCTGTTATGCCCATTAGCTGATGCAGTTTCTTCATTGTGTTGATGCTCTTTACCATTTGGTATGTTTTTGGAGTGGCTGGTACTGGTTGTTCCTTTCTATGTGTAGTGCCTCTTTGAGGAGCTCTTGTAAAGCAGGCCTGGTGGTGATGAAATCTCTGAGTACTTGCTTGTTTGTAAAGGATTTTATTTTTCCTTCACTTATGAAGCTTAGTTTGGCTGGATATGAAATTCTGGGTTGAAAGTTCTTCTCTTTAAGGATATTGAATATTGGCCCCCACTCTCTTCTGGCTTGTAGGGTTTCTGCTGAGAGATCTGCTGTGAGTCTGATGGGCTTCCCTTTGTGGGTTACCCAACCTTTCTTTCTGGCTGCCTTTAGCATTTTCTCCTTCATTTCAACCCTGGTGAATCTGACGATTATGTGCCTTGGGGTTGCTCTTCTTGAGGAATATCTTTGTGGTGTTCTCTGTATTTTCTGGACTTGTATATTATCCTGCCTTGCTAAGTTGGGGAAGTTTTCCTATATAATATCCTGAAGAGTATTTTCCAGCTTGGATTCATTTTCTCCATCACATTGAGGTACACCTGTCAAATGTAGATTAGGTCTTTTCACATAGTCCCATATTTCTTGGAGACTTTGTTCATTCCTTTTTACCCTTTTTTCTCTAATCTTACCTTCTCGTTTTATTTCATTGAGTTGATCTTCGACCTCTGATATCCTTTCTTCTGCCTGGTCAGTTCGGCTGTTGAAACTTGTGTATGCTTCGCAAAGTTCTCGTGTTGTGTTTTTCAGCTCCATCAATTCACTTATATTCCTCTCTTAGTTGTTTATTCTCGTTAGCATTTTGTCAAATCTTTTTTCAAGGTTCTTAGTTTCTTTGCATTGTGTTAGAACATGTTCTTTTAGCTCAGGGAAGTTTCTTTTTTTTTTTTTTTTTTTGAGATGGAGTTTTGCTCTTGTTACCCAGACTGGAGTGCAATGGCACGATCTCGGCTCACCGCAACCTCCGCCTCCTGGGTTCAGGCAATTCTCCTGCCTCAGCCTCCTGAGTAGCTGGGATTACAGGCATGCGCCACCATGCCCAGCTAATGTTTTGTATTTTTAGTAGAGACGGGGTTTCACCATGTTGACCAGGATGGTCTCGATCTCTTGACCTCGTGATCCACCCGCCTCGGCCTCCCAAAGTGCTGGGATTACAGGCATGAGCCACTGTGCCCGGCCCTCGCTCAGGGAAGTTTCTTATTACCCACTTTTTGAAGCCTGATTCTGTCAATTCATCATACTCATTCTACATTCAGCCTTGTTCCCTTGCTGGTGAGGAGTTGTGATCCCTTGTAGGAGGAGAAGCATTCTGGTTCTGGGTGTTTTCATCCTTTTTGTGCTGGTTTCTTCCCATCTTTGTGGATTTATCCACCTGTCATCTTTGTAGTTGTTGACTTTCAAATTGGGTCTCTGAGTGGATGTCCAGTTTGTTGATGATGAAGTTATTTCTTTCTGTTTCTTAGTCTTCCTTCTAACATTCAGACCTCTCTGCTGTAGGACTGCTGAGGTCCACTCCAGGCCCTGCTTGCCTGGGGATCACCTGCAGCGGCTGCAGAACAGTAAGGGTTGCTGCCAGTTTCTTCTTCTGCTATCTTTGTCCCAGAAGGCTACCCACCAGATGTTAGTCTATGTTCTCCTTTATAAGGTCACTCTTTGGATATATGGGGGTCAGGGAGCTTCTTGAGGAGACAATCTGTCCTTTATAGGAGCTCAGATGCTGAGCTGTGAGCTCTGTTGTTCATTCAGAGCTGACTGGCAGGCACGTTTAAGTCTGCTGCAGCAGAACTCATAACCCCCCCCCCCGCCTTTTTTTTCCCCAGGTGGTCTGTCCTGGGGAGTTAGGGCTTTATTTATGAGTTTCTGTTGTGCTGCTGCCTTATTTCAGGGCTGCCCTGCCCAGCGAGGAGGCAGTCTAGTCACTGCCTGCAGAGGCTTTGCTGAGCTGCTGTGGGCTCTGCTCCATTACCGTGTGAACTTCCCTGCAGTCCCATTTATACGGGTGTAGTTAGAACTGCCTCAGGTATGGCAGCCGACCTCTATAATAGTGGACTCTCTCTGTAATGGTGGGCTGCCTCGGCAATGGCGGGCTGCCTCAGCAATGGCAAACTACCTCCGTAGTGGTGGACTGCCTCAGTAATGACGGACGTCCCTCCCCCACAGAGCTGGACCGTCCTGGGTTCAGCTGTGCTTGCTGTGAAACTCTCAATCCAGAGCATTTCCTATTGCTGTTTTTTCGTGGGGGTGGGACCAGCTGAGCCTGATCACCTGGCTCCCTGCCTCAGAGCCCCCCCCCTTTTTTTTTTTTTAGTTGAACGGTGGACTCTGTCTCACAGGTGTTCCAGTCGCCTGTTGAAAAGGCGCTGGGATCTGAAACAGCTGCACTGAGATTCGGGGTGCTTTTTTGCCTGGTAATCTCCTGGCCTGGCTCCCTGTTTCAGTCCCCTTTTAAATCAGATGAATGGGCGACTCTGTCTCCCAGGAGCTCCAATCACCAGCTAAAACGGCGCCCGGACCCGTGTATTTTGTATGGAGAACCGCCGGCACCAGCAAAACAGCCATGCCGGTGAAAATAGCCGCGCCGGCTAAACCAGCTGCACTGGCGACCCGTGGGGTTCCTCTGCCTGGGAATCTCCTGGTTTGTGGGCAATAAAAATCCATCTGGAAATGCGGCATTCACTCACCCTCCGTGCTTTTGCTGGGAGCTGCAATCCTGAGCTGCTCCTAATCGGCCATCCTGGATCCCTCCCCGCAGGTCTTTTCTTAAATTGCACATTAGCTTATCAGTTTCAGGCATTCATCTGTTTCATATAAGTATTTTAGGTTAAACATTTCCTTCAAAATACTTTTTGTACATTTCATCAGTTTTGATATATAGTGTTTGTCATTCTTAATTTCTAATATTAAATCCATTATGATTTTTGAATCTGTGAGTATTTAATAGTGCTTTTAAAATTTCCAAATATGCAGGAATTTTAACTCATTTTCTCATTGACCTCTAACTCAATTGCCTTGTGATCAGAGATCATAGTAGTCTGCGTGATACTTATCTTTGAAATTTCATGAGGCTTTCTTTGTGGACCACCAATATATGATTATACATGTAAAATAATAAAAGTACACCTTCAAATAATACTGTGCCACTACATGGGTAGAGCAGGCACCTTATAGCAGATTACTCCCAACTCCTTCTTCCCATCCCTGTGATATTCCTGTCATTCATTTCACTGGTTCAAGTGCTATAATTAGCCTACGTTTTTACTCTTATTGCTTTAACTAACAGTTATATTTTAGATCAATTAAAAATAAGAAAAACAAAATATTTTATTTATTCATTCTCTTCTGCTCTTCCTATACTAATATAGATCTAAGTTTTTGATCTATGTAATTTTTCTTCTGCCTGAAGAACTTGTTTTATCATTTCATGCAGGGAAGGTCTGCTGGCCATGAATTCCTTCAGTTTTTATTTGTCCCCTTTATTTGGGGGGTGGTGGGGATGTAATTCACATACAATAAAATCACCCTTTAAAGTATATAATTCAGTAGTTTTTGGCATATTCAGAAGTCTATGCAACCATCACTACTATCTAATTCCAGAACATTTTTTTTTTTAATTCCAGAACATTTTCATCATCCCCAAAATAAACACCATGCCTAATAGTGATCACTCACAATTCCCCCTTCCCCTCAGCCCCTGGCAACCACTATTCTACCTTCTTTTTATGGATTTGCCTATTCTGGACATTTCATATATATGGAATCAGGCAGTATATGGCCTATAGTGTTTTTAAGATTCATCCAGGTTTTAACACATCTCAGTACTTCATTCTTTTTTATGATTCCATAACATTCAATTGTGTGAATATACCACATTTCATTTATCTATTCATGATTTGATGAATATAACCATGTTTAGTCAGTGGTCAACATATTTTCTTCATTTTTTTTTTTTTGAGATGGAGTGTTGCTCTTGTGCCCAGGCTGGAGTGCAATGATGTGATCTCTGCTCACCACAACCTCTGCCTCCTGGGTACAAGCAATTCTCCTGCTCAGCCTCCTGAGTAGCTGATTACAGGCATGTGCCACCACGCCCGGCTAATTTTGTATTTTTAGTAGAGACAGGGTTTCTCCATGTTGATCAGGCTGGTTGGTTAACACATTTTTAGGAATATTGTAGCACCTGTTGGGAGATATACACATTTCTGTTAGTATTTCTCAAACTGACCTAGCATCACCATAGAGAATATTAATATTCTGATTGATATTCGTATCTGTGACCTAGATCTGGTAATAAAGGAAAATATAGAGTACAATGTACATTATTCAGGTGATGGATTTGGTAAAAGCCTAGATTTCACCACTATGCAATATATTCATGTAAAAAACTGCACTTTACCCCTTAAATTTATACAAATTTTTGTGAAAAAAAAAAAAAAGGTAAGAGATGACATTAATTGACATTATTTCAGGCACTGTTGGATAAGAAGAATAAAGTTCTTGAAGCAAAGAAACCCCCTCGCTTCCTTCAAAGAAACACAGTACCTCAACCTCGGCTTCCAACTCCAACCTTGGAAATGACTTCCAGTGTAAGTTTGAAACTTTTTAGTTGAAATGCTAAATTCAATATCATTGTCAGTTTATTCTTAGGATAGTTTAGCTTAAAGCAAGTCTAATTTTGCAGTGTTAGTTCCCCAAGCTCTGACTTAAATGTTGTCTTTATTATTATGTATCAAACATCAAACACATACAAAAACAAATGAAATGAAATGAAATAAATGCAGTCCGTTTTGAAAATAAAAACACAATTAAAAAATCTTTCTATGAAAAATCAGCATCAGAAGGTAATGCTCATGTGTATGAAATAGAAAGAGAAGATTGAATGATGCTCGGTTACCGTAACTATTTTCCCACATGGAGAAATGGCTAATGACTGTTGGAGTTGAAGAGGAACGAAATGCCAGAGATGTCATCAAGACAGGCTTGCTTCTGGGGTGGGAATGACTCAAAGGGCCCTGATTAGGGCCACATCTCACCAGACTCAGTTTTAGCAAGGTAGCAGGGTTGCTTAGGATTTAGAGGACTGACTCAGACAAAACAAACCCACAGGAACCTGTTAGAGATGCCATGATGCAAATGCATTACTTTATGGAGAGAACGGTAACTGCCTGCTAGATCAGGCTGTTCCTCTTGGCTGGTCAGCACATTATCTGCCAGTATAGGACAGTCCTCACAAGAAGCCAAACTATATTCAGAAGGCTGATGTGTTTCTTGGCTGAGGGCAGGAGTTGGTGGGAGACCACACTAACACCTGTTACTACCTCTGATGAGTGGCTCTTGCAGAGGGACCAGAAAGCTCCCACTAGCAGGCTGGGATGTGCACTACTGGATAACATTCTCTTTTCTAGACTTTGTGCAGGCCTTTGGTTGACACATTATCTTTTTTTTTTTTTTTGAGACAGAGTCTCGCTCTGTCACCCAGGCTGGAGTGCAGTGGCATAATCTTGGCTCACGGCAACCTACGCCTCCTGGGTTCAAGCGATTCTCCTGCCTCAGCTTTGTGGGTAGCTGGAACTACAGACGTGTGTCACCACGCCCAGCTAATTTTTGTAGTTTTAGCAGAGACTGAGTTTAGCCTTGTTGGCCAGGCTGGTCTCAAACTCCTGACCTCAGGGATCCGCCTGCCTTGGACTCCCAAAGTGCTAGGATTACAGGCATGAGCCACTGTGCCCAGCCTGACACATTGTCTTTCATGTGTGTTAATACCATCGATTAGACTACTGTTTTCTTTTTAACATTCAAAGACACCTTAATTAGATTCCCAGATCCTGCTTTTTCTGCTTTGGACACATAGTTTTTAAGGTGATTTTTGTAGATGGCTAATCTTGTTTCTTATATTCTGATTTTATCAGCATAGCTAAATTCTCATGAGAATTACCTTACTCTGTCATAGGCTAGGTGTATTTTTGTCTACTGATGATAAAACATGAAAATCTTATTGCAAAATGATGTTATAAGCAATACTTGTTGTTTCAAAAAAGAATTTGCTGGAAAGGAATATAGGTAAATGAGAGTGGCTTTATTTGTAGGGATAGCATGGCAGGGAGTGAATTTTTTGCTTGTAATATGATTTGTTAATGATGAAAAATAATGAATTTTATGGTAAGTAACATTAAAATACTGTATGTTCAATAAGGGCAGGGACCATGTTTTATTTCTCTTTAATCCTTCTGGCATCTAGCACAGTCTCTTTTGCTTGAAATAAGTCTTCAAAAGAATATTTGATGCTTGGACTACTACAGTTCTCAAGCTGCGTGGTTCTCCCTTTGTTCTTTTAGGAAGAAGAAGAAATAGAAATGGCTGTGATCTACCTTCAAAAGTTACTCCGGGGCAGAGTCGTTCAAAACATGGTGTGTAGGTCCAACTGCTGGCCCTGTGTTTCTCTTTTGAGAATAAATTTTTTAGAATGCCTATCTGCTTGGTTCCTTGGAGTGAATTCCCTTTTGCACCCTGCTATCCTATTCAGCTAAACTCTTGAATTGCCTACCCATCCTTCTGGTGACCTGTTTCCTTCTAGTGGCATTGTTTATCCGGGTGGGTGGCACAGTATCAAGGAGAGAGACAGAAGGACCTACAGACTATTTGCCATGGTTGTAATTAAGGCATTATGAAACTCACTTTTCCTTGGAATTGTTAAATCCATACATTTTCTTACCTGAATTTTGGCTATGTAAGCATTACAAACCAGGTAGATTCCCTAATTTTCCACAGAGTTATAATACAAATAATCTCGCTAAGGCTTTACAGTTGGGAAGTTAGTTTTTTTTCCCCCAGACAGCTGTAACTTGTAAGAGATTCAGATATGATGAGTAAGTCAGCTGGATGAACAACTTGTGTTTAGCACTGCTCTTTACTCTCCTTTCAGTATTTCCCCAAGAGAAGCACCACAGTTAAAGTCGGACAGCAGATTGAGTGTTACAAACCAGGAGCAGATTTATTGGAAAAGAAAAAGAAAATTTGGCCACGAAAAATGCTATCTCGAGGTTTATTAGAGAAGGAGCACAGGAAATGAGGGGGGAAGGTTCTGGTTTCTTAATATGACCCTAGCGTTATCATCTTGTCTTTAAGAGCATTCTCAGAAACTGGGCTTAGGTTTCAGCTCACTGAAACCTAAGCCCATTCTCTGCCCGAGAAGCTGAAGGCACAGAAAAGAGGGCTGAACTCTAGCTCTGTGGGACACATCTGCTCTACGGAACCCAAAAGGCAGGGTGGAACCCACGTTCACAAGTGTCTCACAAGTCACTGCGTGAGACTCCTAGTGCTTGGCACAAAGGGATGGTAACTTGCCGGTCTCTGTTTGATTTGATACAGATGTTTGAAGGGAAAGAAAAGCGACTGGAGTTGATCCAGGAGTTACGCACCTGCCATGCACTACAAGAAGATGAAAAGCTGGTGAAAAAAGCCGAGAAGCAAGTGATCCTGGCCTTACAGCAGCAGAGGAACTTGCATGAACACAAGGTTTTCTTTTTTTCTTGTTACTTTCTTGTTAAATTTTCTCCCTTGATTTTTATCATTGAAAAGCAACATTATTATAAAAATTAATGAAATGTTAAAAAAGAAACAGCCCCACAATCCCATCACTCTGTCGGCATTCTTTTTTTTTTTGAGACGGAATTTCGCTCTATCTCCCAGGCTGAAGTGCTATGGCACAGTCTTAACTCACTGCAACCTCTGCCTCCTGGGTTCAAGTGATTCTCCTGCCTCAGTCTCCTGAGCTGGGACAACAGGCATGCACCACCATAGCTGGCTAATTTTCGTATTTTTAGTAGAGATGGGGGTTTCGCCATATTGGCCAGGCTGGTCTCAAACTCCTGACCTCAGGCGATCCACCCGCCTCAGCCTCCCAAAGTGCTGGGATTACAGGCCTGAGCCAGCATGCCCGGCCATTCCTCTGCTATTTCAAAGATGGTTGTTAATGACTTCAAAGTTATTAAAAGACTAAAAAGTTCCAAGGTTTTCTACTTTCATGTTATTCAACATCTTAATTACAAACTTGTGTGAAAGGAAAGATACTGAAAAATTAAGCGGTATCATGAGTGAATTTCTAGGAGATTCCATTTGGTTAACTCCAATATTATCTTTAATAAAAACTTGACATTTCCCTTCATGTCTGGGAAGATGCCCTTTACTTTGTGGATTAGAAGAAAAAACCATTCTCCATGGTCACTAACAGAAATGTCTTGCTAAATCCTCTGGCTCATTTGAGGGCTGTGTTTCATCAGTGGCTGACTAAACAATTGACTCTCTCATGCCTCAGTTTTCCTCATAAGAACCTGAGATAAAGCCAATCAAGAGGTAATATTCCCAATAAAAATTAAATGCATTCTGAAAGTGAATTGACTGCCAAGAGTTGAGTAATCTAGCACCTCTTCTAATAATCACCACTGATAGTGGAATTTGTATCCTTAAAGTTATGTTATTATTTTCAAGGTGTCACTGGTTGAAAACCATTTGGCTGGACTGGAAGGAAGAGCACTGGCACATATGTTTGACTTCCTGTCCAAAGAGCTGGTGAGACTGCAGGAGGAGAGGAGGATCCATGCTTTCGTCATGCTGGCCGAGCGCCAGCGGCGGGTGCGAGAGGCAGAAGAGAGTGGTCGGCGCCAGGTGGAGAAACAGCGTCTGCAGGAGGAGGACCAGATATTTAAGGAGGCAAGTAGGGGTAGCTGGGTGTATGGAGGCTGCCTAGAAGGAGCCAAGTCAAACCAAAGGAAGCTTATGACATAAAATAGCATTTGGCTTGTTTGTTCATTGGGTTCCTACTGTACGTCAGGCACTCTAGAAAGACACTGTGGGAAACTCAGAGGGAAAAACCTAGACACGATACCTTCTCTCCTAAAGCTTAAATAACGTATAATACGCACATGTGCATAGACTAAGAAAATGTAATGAGTTCCATGAAGGAAACAAATAGGGCCCAGAGACACATTTTAGGCCGGTTACTCCACTTGCTGTGTGGATCACAGGCTGGAGGGAGGACAGAGGGGGAACTAGGAGGCCAGGAAGGAGCTGTTGAAGTCATGAAGGCCAGAGCAAGAGATAGGAAGTTGAGTATTACGTCCAGTGTTGGGTGTAAGCGACTGGAAGATGTTGGTATTATTTCCTGAGGTAGGAAAGTTGAGAGAGGAATAAGCTTAGGGGCAGGAAAGGAATCAGGAAATCAATTTATAATCAATTTATATTTAGTTTGGGACATCTAAGCAGAGGTATTGTTTCATATGTGGATCTACAAGATGTAATTTAGAAGAGAGGTTTTGGCTGAAGATGTAAATTCAGGAGTTGGTGACCAGCTTCTAGCTTCCTACCAACTTAACACACTTTTCTTCAAAAAGAGTTACTGAGATTTAGAAATTATTGGCAAATTAGAACTTGCCATCCCCTCCCTAATATCACTAAGGAAGAACCAGCTGGGGATGGGAAGAATAACTAGGGGTGAGAATAAGAAGAAATGGAACAGAGGAGCTACTACACACAAAAGCAGAGAAAGGAAGAAGCTAGTAAAAAGCTTCTTAGGAAGATATCTTCTAAATGGGAATGATCCCAGAAAACATCTGCTCTGTCCAGCAAGGGCAAGAAAGGGTTAAGATAGCCCTTTTAGCCTGATTTAAGAATCACTTATGTAAAAAATGAACCCAGCTGTGGATCCACAGATTCAAATATCATCCATCATTTTAATTCCCAACCTTTCTAATTAAAATATAATGACTATTTTCCATCCTACTTTCCCAACATCCATTCAAACAGATTCTCTTGAAGAGAAATATGCTTGTACATAAAAGACAGAAATGTAATATTTAATGAATTTACAAAAAATAGCATATAGATAGAAACACAGATACAGAGTCATAGACTCTTCTTTAAATACATACACATTTTTGTGGGCACATACATGAGGACATATTTACAAATATCTGGTGCACACAATATTAGCAAGACAGAGAAACACAAATGCACACATTTCCTTACATGTACAAATGTGTCCAAAAATTTACACATTTATAAAGATACATGTAAACACAGGTACATGTATCACTACAGATGGACCACAGTAAACTTTCCATCTCCATATAGATACAACTTGCTTCCTGAATAAGAGGGTAGGCTCTGTGAAAGCACGAACATGGTATATTCCCTTTGTGCCTTGCACAATGCAGCATAGATCCCTGTACATAATAGACATTCAGGAGATATATTTTGGTTGGTTAGTTATTTGGTTGACACTGTATTAAACTGGCCATTGAAACTCTCCCGTAGAGAAGGCATAGGGATTCAAGGTTGATGTTTTACACACAGATGTACAGTATCATATACTCAGAATTGTGCTAAAGCCAGTCAAGAAACAGGTACTGAGTTGTTACTGAGTCTGAGGCATTAGCTCAGATACAAAGATATATTCAGACATAAAACAGAAAAGTGCCCTACCTCTAAGAAGTTGATAATCTGTTGAGGAGACAGCACACATATATAGACAAAACTATGCCACAGTTGATGCTTAATCTTCCTATGTATATACACCTGTAAAACAGGCAAAATGAAACTACTTGGCTTATGAGTTACATACTTAGGGAGTGAAATTATAGAGAAAAGAAAATGTTTACCATGAAATTGGGAAGGTGCTGTGGTAAAGGAGGAAACCATGGTGGCCTTCTGAGATACTGGCAATTACTATAATACATGGGTTCTGACTTTACCCTAATTCATTACACTGGATATTTATGTGCTCTATACTTCTTGTTTTATTTTTCTAATCTCTGAGTTTGCTTCTGATGCATTTTAAAAATATGGATTCTATTTCATGATTTCAAGTAAGCTTTTTTTTTTTTTTAAGCTACTTGCTTTAAAAAGAAGCAGTTAAGGGCTGCTGTGATAGTTCAATAAATTCATTAGAGACCTAGGATCCTTCTAGCTTTCTACTCTTATGTTCTTAGGTCATAGCCAGGTCGTAGCCCTTTTGGCAATTTAAGATGATTGCTGGTGTCCCAGCATTATGTTCTCATGAAATGAGTAATGCAGAGAGGAAAAAAGAAGCCAAGTCTTTCCCTTTAAGAATTCTTTCTTTGGTCAGAACGTGGTCATATGGCCAATCCAGCTCCTATGGGTGCTAAGAAATGTAGTCTTCATTCTAAGCACCTGTTTGCCTAGTTAAAATCCAGAGGTTCTATTATGTAAGGGGAAAGAGAGAAAGGACACTGGGGAATACCTCCTAGTCTGTGCTACAGTTAGGTAGTTTGACCAAGTCATGTTGCTGGTAAGAACAAAGCCAGGATTCAAACCAGCGTTATTGACTGAAGCTCATGATCCTTCAGCAGTGCTGTCTTGCCCCACAAATAAGGTCCATAATTCTGAAATGGGCTAAATGAGTGTGGGCTACCCAGAATGAGTAGGTAGGTGGATGAGAAACAGACTGATGATATGGTAGAGAAAATGAATAATTAGTGAAGGGTCTGTTTACTTAATAAATGAAATATACGTGCTTAAAGTTAACCAATGTTTGTGTATTTTTCTTGTGTTGTTTACAACAACATACAACAATTAGGGTATTATTGTTTTTTGCAGGTAGTTAAAATTCACCATAGTACTATAACCTCCTACCTAGAAGACATAATACTGAATACCGAAGCGAATACTGCAGAAGAACAGGCCAGGGCAGAAATTGAGAAGATGGCTGAGAAAATCAATGACATTGCTTATGAAATGGAAAGCCGGTGTGTATCAAGAGAACAGATTGTAGAATGGAAAGTCCATTTGCTGGTACTCATATATATTTTTTCAAGACCTTATGATTTCACCACCAAGGAGAAACAAATAACTCATACTTCAGGGTTCATTGTTTTATTAACATAACTCTTGAGAAGCCAACATGGTATACCTCTGTATGTATTCTCAGTTATCCTCTGCAATCTGGAGTACTCTACTCACTTTAGGAATACTCGGAAGCATGAAAACAATGTGACTACGTGTGTGCAACATTACTGGGACTTCATCCCAAGGTTTCTGGCTTCAATGTGTAAGCTATATTTCCAACATTCCCTTCCTGGCAGGCAGGGTAACTGAAGGACAGGGTCAAATCCAATTTTTTATGGAGTTAAACAAACTTGCCAGGAATGTGATATTTCAGATCACTTAATCAAGGAAAAGGTGATGGTGGGATTTGAGTGGGGTTGCTTACACAGCAGGAAAACATAAATCAGCAGCTCAAGTAAAGAAACCAAATAAATCATTCAATTTGTTTTTTATTTTTTAGCCGAACCTATCTTCAGTCAGAGGAGATTGTTGCAGAGTTGGTTTATAGTTTTCTGATCCCAGAAGTGCAAAAATACTTTGTCAAGGAAAAAGGTAAGCCAATGTAAATGCTTTACTTTAGGATTTTTTAAAGTTGTGAATTATTTTCAATATTCCAGAGATTTAAAATTAAACAGAGGGATGGGGAAATTTCTGAAGGAGGATCGCTGAGTTTTCTTATTTCAGAGCTTGTCAGGTTCTCTGCATGCTGTCTGATTCTAGAATATAATCAATTCTAGTACAGATGGGATGTAGTTCTAATAAGAGTGACAGTAGCACAATCCAAACCTTCTTTAAAAGGATGTTCCCAAGTTTTCAGAAGAGGTGTATTTATTTTGTTTTCTTTTAAAATATTTATTTATTTACTCACTTATTTTTGAGGTGGAGTCTTGCCCTTGTTGCCCAGGCTGGAGGAAATGGCACAATCTCGGTTCACTGCAACCTCTGCCTCCCAGGTTGAAGCAATTCTCCTGCCTCAGCCTCTCAAGTAGCTGGGATTTTACAAGTGCCCACCACCACGCCCAGATAATTTTTGTATTTTTAGTAGAGACAGGGTTTCAGCATGTTGCCAGTCTGGTCTTAAACTCCTGACCTCATGATCCACCCGTCTCGGCCTCCCAAAGTGCTGAGATTACAGGCATGAGCCTATGCACCTGGCCATTTAAACTTTTTTTTAAAAAAGCATAAAACAAATACTGAGCACATAAAAGATTTTCACATTATAGCAGCCTTTCAGAGGCAGGACACGTGAACCATGAATGTTAAAAAGCAAGGGTGCTAGAAAGGTCTAAATCTACCCTGTTGCTTTGCCTGTACCCCAAATAGCTTGTTTCTGTTGGAACTTCATCCAAGTATAAATACTCTAGTTTATCATTTGTCAAGAGGTGACATATTTTTAAAGATTGATGCTTTTAGTCAGTAGAGAAAGAGAAAATAATGTCTTAAAAAGAAAAATAAGATTCTTCCATAGCTCTGAGACTGTTGATGATAGGCTTGATCCTAGTCAGAGGGGTGCAACCAGGAGAAGACCAATATTTAAGTGAAACAGTAGCTCAGAAGCATTCAAAATTATACAGGGGAATTCCAGACAGGTTTAAGCAGAAAAATGCTTAACATTTCAGTTGCTTAATCAGGGATAAAGAAATGGTGGAGCTCTAACTAATTTGCAGAGGACAAAGAAATACCAGTTTTTCCATTGCATGACTGTAGTGTAATTTTTAAACCAGTACCCCTAAGGATAAGCATTTAGGTTGTTTCCAGTGTGTTTTCCTATTACTAACAGTGCTTCAGTCAATATATTTTACACATATCCTGGCCATGCTTCTGAGAGCAAATTCCTAACAGTATAATTGCTGGGATATAGGGTATGTGTATTTTACATTTTGATAGATAGTACCAAATTTCCCTACAAAAAGATTGTTCTACCAATTTGATATTACCAGATTATTCCCCAAAATGATTGTTGACTCTCATCAATAGTGTATGATAGTGCCTATACAAAAACGTTAATTTTCAGATAAAGTAATATATTTCTGTGTCACATTATGTTACAAAAAGGACCTTATGTTTTCTAGGGACTTAAGAAAATATGCTACTCCTTTCCACTTCTCCTAAGTTCAAAGTGAGGCTAGGCTGCTTCAAAGCCATTCCACCCTTGATTGAAATTCACCCTAGGATTGAAAGAGAGGAAAACAATGGGTTTAATATTTACTAGTTTTTGGCCAGGTGCGGTGGCCGAAGCCAGTAATCCCAGCACTTTGGGAGTCTGGGGCGGGAAGATCACTTGAGCCCAGGAGTTGGGACCAGCTTGGGCAACATAGGGAGACCCAGTCACTACAAAAATATATTTTAAAATTAGCCAGGTGTGGTGGCGTGCACCTGTAGTCCCAACTACTCAGGAGGCTGAAGTGGGAGGATCACTTGAGCGCAGGAGGTCATGGCTGCAGTGAGCTGAGATTGTGCCACTGCATTCCAGCCTGAACAACAGAGTAAGACCCTGTCTCAAAAAAAAAAATTACTAGTTTGTGATCCCTGTCCCCACCTTGGGAGTCTGAGTTGAGGATTTGGAGGAAGACTTGAGCTAAAGGAATCCAGGGGGACTTATGTGTGGGCAAGTTGACTGAGTCCTTAGCCTCTCCCCTTTCTATTTTTGCCAAATCAAAAAAGCCATATGAACAGGGAGCACACTAGGATCTTTTGTTTCTTTTGTCAAATAACAGAACCATATGTATTATATAATCTCTTTACCCAAAATTAAGGTAATATTATATATAGACTGTTTTGAGATATATCACTTTTTAAAAAGCCAGTGGACCAGAAAGACCTTAAAGATACCTGTAGATAGATATAAAATAACAGTAATTGCCAAATTTTAAATGCATGCTAAGTTCCAGGAAGTTCACTAAGCATTTTTAAATGTACACTATCTCAGTTTCTTACAAAAACTATAGGTATATTCTAATTTTTCAATTAATGGAAATTAGCTCTTAGAGACATATGACTTGCAAATTTGAACCATGGTCTCTGTGACTCCAAAGCCCTAGATTTTTCAACCATATTACTGTGAAGTGCTAAGAAAGTGCTGAGTTAATTACCCTAATTAAACTAGCTGATACCCAAATAGCAAAGAACCCACAGTACTTCTTATAGTCTTTTACTAGCTATTTGACTTTAGGTAAATTACCTAATGTTTCTGTATCCATGTTTCTTCTTCTAAGAATGGGGATATTAATAATGCTATCTTTTAAGAGAATTAAATTGACAATTACATGTCAACTGCTTAAAACAGCCCTGGCACAAAGTAAGGAGAAATGCTAACTGCTAACATCATCATCACTAGTCCTTTCCAAGGGCTTAGGTGCTTAGTATGGTCTATGCTAAATCCTGATAGTGAATATTCTTAGAATTTGGAGTTAGGACTACCTTCTAAACCCATGAACTCAGAAACTCATCACCAATCAGTAAGTCCCCCTCCACATTAAGAACTAAGGCTCAAAGAGAAGTATGAGACAAGGTCTTTATTTGTAAGTTATTTACACTCGGTAGCAAACAAAACGTAACTCACATGAAGTGCTTCAGTGCTGAATAGGTTGGTACAAACTGAAGTGTGGTAAGTGGTAAATCTGGGCTGACATAATCAGAGGAGACTTCCTGGAGTATCTTGGACATGAGCTTTCCAGGTTTTGCAGTTCAGGCATTCCAAGTGAGGAAAACTGCTGAGGAGTGGAATGGAGGCAAGCATGGTGGGAAGAAAAGGAGTATGACTGGGCTGAGCCAGAGAGTGGGTACAGAGGGAGCAGAAAGAAATTAAATTTGGGTTGGGTTTACCTTTAGTTTGCAAACTTATTTCTACCGTGACTCTCTTGAAACATTTGGGAATGGTTTCGTCCAGACTTTCAGAGTGAAAATTTTTCTATCACTTTGGAACAGTGAGGAATGCACAGCGGAAACATATCTTTGCAGCCCATCAGCTCATCCACGGGTACATGGAAAGCATGGTTCAAGAGAGATTAATTGAGGGACAGCAAGGTGAGGTCTCAAATGCTGCCATGTTACTTGAGAAAGAAAATGAGAACAACAGTTAAGGTGAGTTTAATTTTCCACTTGGAAAAAAGCAGAGAAAGGAAGAAAGTCAGCATTGTTCAGCTTTGCGCTGTGCTGTAACAATCACAATGTGAAAAGATTGTTGTTTAAGGAATGAAGGACTTCCATTGAAATTGGCACATTTCCTCTAGGTTATGGCATCGCTGCTGTTGAGATTATTAGAAAATTAGAGGGCAGGCATGGTAGCTCATGCCTGTAATCCCAGCACTTCTTTGAGAGGCTGAGGTGGGGTGGATCACCTGAGGTCAGGAATTCAAGACCAGCCTGGCCAATATGGTGAAACCCTGTCTCTACTGAAAATACAAAAATTAGCCGGGCATGGTGACAGGTGCCTTTAATCCCAGCTACTCAGGAAGCTGAGTCAGGAGAATTGCTTGAACCCGGGAGGTGGAGGTTGCAGTGAGCCGAGATTATGCCACTGTACTCCAGCCTGGGTGGCAGAGCGAGACTCCATCTCAAAGGAAAAAAAAGAAAATTAGAGTTGATATTACAGCAATTAGACTCTTGTGATCCAGAAAATATGAGTCTAAATTATTTTTATGGGTTCTTTTAGCATGCGGGTACCCCATCAAATGAAGCTATAGAATGTGTCAGTGTTATATATATAAAAAAACTTGTTCTTATGGAAGTAGACAAGGCATGCCCTAATGCATTGTGCTAGTTGTAAGCATGGCATGAGACAATTCTAGCTCAGACACCTTCTGCAGTGCCAGTGCCCACCACAATCAAGAATATTCAGGTACATGAGGAGACATGACAATCTGAACAAGCAGCAAAAACAACAGATGATAGAAACAGACATAAAAGTATCTAAAATATTGGAATTGTTAGACACAGATTTTATTTTTTATATAAGTTATTGGGGTACAGGTGGTATTTGGTTGCATGAGTAAGTTCTTTAGTGGTGATTTGTGAGATTTTGGTGCACCCTTCACTGGAGCAGTATACACTGTACCATATTTGTAGTCTTTTATCCCTCACTCCCCTCCCATCTTCCCCCCAAGTCCTCACAGTCCATTGTATCATTCTTATGCCTTTGTGATTAGACACAGACTTTAAAATAACTATGTTTACTACTATGGACTTCTATCCTCCAGAACTATAACTATGAGAAAATACGTTTGTTTTTTAAACCATCCAGTCTATGGTGTTTTGTTATGGCAGCCCCAGCTGACTAACACAAATTTTGGTACCAGGAGTTGGGTACTACTGTAACAAATACCTAAACATGTGGGAGTGGCCTTGCCACTAGTTATGGGTAGATGCTGGAAGAGTTTTGGGGTACCTAGTATATCTATGGACATTAAGGGTGATTCTGTTGAGTTATCAGATGGAAATATGGAATATGTTATTAGAAACTAGAGGAAAGGTGACCTTTATTATAAAATGGCAAAGACCTTGACTGAATTGTGTTTTATGGAAGTAGAACTTGCAAGCAATGAAACTGGTTAGCTGAGGATATTTCTAATCAAAGTGTTAAAGGAGCAACTTGGTTCCTCCTGACTGCTTATCATAAAATACAAATGGCAAGAGATGAACAAGAAATTGTTAAGCAAAAAGAAATCAGAATTTGAAGATTTGGAACATTCTTAGCCTATTTGTATTGGAAAAATGAGAAAGCTCTTTCTGATGGGAATGCTAAGGGTGGGTGAACAGATATTTGATAAGTGTGTGGGATTATATAAGCAGAAACTGCAGGATGAAATTAAGGAAGCCTATTGGTTGGACTTCTTGAATTAGACAGGCTGTAATGACAGAACTATTCAGCTGCAAATATGCACTATTCTTCAAGAAGAAGAAAACATTCCACAGGAGATCCAGAGATCATCAGGGTCATTGTCCCAGTTTCAACAGGCCAGGTGGCTTTCACCCTGAGCTTTGGAGGAAGGAACACCCAGTGGGCCCCAGCTCAGCAGAGCTATGGGGTGGAACCCTGGGTCAACAGAGCTACAGAGACAGGACACTTACTTAGAGCCATGGCAATGGGGCACTGTAGAGTCAAAGGGGTAGAGCCATCCTCCAGAGCCATGGGAATGATGCTGCCACCCCGGTGGGCTTATAAAGCAAGACACTAAGCCAAAAAGACAATATTCAACAATTAAGATCCAGTGGAATTTGCCTACCAGGTCATGGACTTGCTTAGGATCCATCACCCATTTTTTCCTTCTGATTCTCCTTTTTGGAATGGAAATACCTCTCCTGTGCCTCTCCCACAGTAGTATTTTGGAAGCACATAGTGTGGCTGGTTTCACAGGCTCATAGCTGGAGAATAATTTTGCCTCAGGGCAAGTCATATCTTGAGTCTCACCCATACTTCATTTAGATAATAAATATTTATGATACTTTGAACTTTAGAGTTGATGTGGGAATTAGTTTTTTGGTATTGTTAGTATAGAATGAACATATTTTGCATGCAAGAAGAACATGAATTCTACCTGGGATAGAATGCTATGGATTAATATGTGTCCCTGAAAATGCATATGTTGAAGCTATAACCCCCTAGTATGGTATTTGGAGACAGGACCTTTAGGAGAGAATTAGGTTTAGATAAGGTAATGAGGGCAGAACCCTCATGATGGGATTATTGCTTTTATGAGAAGAGACACCACAGTGCTTATCTTCTCCTTCCTCTCTCCCTCTGCCTTTTTCCTTCTCTCTCTCTTTCTTTCTCCCTCTCTTTTTCCACCTTCAATGTGAAGACACAGTGAGAAGGTGGCCATCTAGATGCCAGGAAGAGAACTCTCAATCAAAACTAACCATGCTGGCACCTGATCTTGGAGTTAGTTACAACCTCTAGAACTGTGAGAAGAGAAATTTCTGCTATTTAAACTATCCCATCTATGGTATTTTGTTATAATAGCCTGAGCTAACACACTTACTCTGTTCAAAGGGTAAATGCCAGTATTGAAAATTTCAAGAGAACTTCCATAATAAAAACGATATAGCAGATTTGAGGAAAATAGAAATTCCTGAATTTAAAAATACAGTAGCAAAAGTGAGAAACTCAGTGAATCTCTCCTCAGAGATATTTAGAAAGAAGCACAAAAAGATGATAAAAGGATAGAAATTACAGAAGAGAGAGAAGGATAGATTGAGGATAACTTAATGATTTAGAAAAGGAGGAAGAGTGAGTAGGCATGGACCACTAACTGAAAAATTTTGATTACTAAAGGAAGGAATAATTTGTTGATTAGAGGTTATGTGGAACCTGAATTTTCCAAAACAATAAAAGACTTAGTTTTAAAGAAGTCTTCTCAACCCTAAGCAGAATAAATAAAAAGAAACCCATACCTGATGGATCCAAGATGGCCGATTAGGAGCAGCTCAGGATTGCAGCTCCCAGCGAAAGCGCGGAGGGTGAGTGGACGCCGAATTTCCAGACGGATTTTTACTGCCCACAGACCAGGAGATTCCCAGGTAGAGGAGCCCCATGGGTCACCAGTGCAGCTGTTTTGGCTGGCACGGCTGTTTTGGCTAGATGCGGTGGTTCTCTGCAAAAAATACACAGGTCCAGGCACCATTTTAGCTGGCAATTGGAGCTCCTGGGAGACAGAGTCGCCCATTCAACTGATAAAAAAGGGGACTGAAACGGAACCAGGCCAAGAGATTCCCGGGCAAAAAAGCACCACAAATCTCAGCATGGCTGTTTTAGCTGTTGCAGTGGGTCACCGCATGGGAAATCACACAGATCCCGGTGTCTTTTCAACAGGCAACTGGAACACCTGGGAGACACAGTCACCCGTTCAACTTAAAAAAAAAAAAAAAAAAAAAAGGCTCTGAGGCAGGGAGCCAGGTGATCAGGCTTAGCTGGTCCCACCCCCACAAAAAAACAGCAATTGGAAACGCTCTGTATTGAGAGTTTCACAGCAAGCACAGCTGAACCCAGGACGGTCCAGCTCTGTGGGGGAGGGGCGTCCAACATTACCGAGGCAGTCCACTACAGAGGTAGTCCGACATTGCTGAGGCAGCCCACCATTGCCGAGGCAGCCCACCATTACAGAGAGTCTACCATTATAGAGGTGGGCCGCCATTGCTGAGGCAGTTCTAACTATACGCGTATAAACAGGACTGCAGGGAAGTTCACACCGCAGCTGGATGGAGCCCACAGCAGCTCAGCAAAGCTTCTGCAGGCAGACAGTGACTAGCCTGCCTCCTTGCTGGGCAGGGCAGCTCTGAAAAAAAGGCAGCACCACAACAGAAACTCATAAAGCAAGCCCTAACTCCCCAGGACAGACCACCTGGGGAAAAAAAAGGCGGGGCTTTATGAGTTCTGCTGCAGCAGACTTAAACGTGCCTGCCAGTCAGCTCTGAATGAACAACAGAGCTCACAGCTCAGCATCTGAGCTCCTATAAAGGACAGATTGTCTCCTCAAGAAGCTCCCTGACCCCCATATATCCAAAGAGTGACCTTATAAAGGAGAACATAGACTAACATCTGGTGGGTAGCCTTCTGGGACAAAGATAGCAGAAGAAGAAACTGGCAGCAACCCTTACTGTTCTGCAGCCGCTGCAGGTGATCCCCAGGCAAGCAGGGCCTGGAGTGGACCTCAGCAGTCCTACAGCAGAGAGGTCTGAATGTTAGAAGGAAGACTAAGAAACAGAAAGAAATAACTTCATCATCAACAAACTGGACATCCACTCAGAGACCCAATTTGAAAGTCAACAACTACAAAGATGACAGGTGGATAAATCCACAAAGATGGGAAGAAACCAGCACAAAAAGGATGAAAACACCCAGAACCAGAATGCTTCTCCTCCTACAAGGGATCACAACTCCTCACCAGCAAGGGAACAAGGCTGAATGTAGAATGAGTATGATGAATTGACAGAATCAGGCTTCAAAAAGTGGGTAATAAGAAACTTCCCTGAGCGAGGGCCGGGCACAGTGGCTCATGCCTGTAATCCCAGCACTTTGGGAGGCCGAGGCGGGTGGATCACGAGGTCAAGAGATCGAGACCATCCTGGTCAACATGGTGAAACCCCGTCTCTACTAAAAATACAAAACATTAGCTGGGCATGGTGGCGCATGCCTGTAATCCCAGCTACTCAGGAGGCTGAGGCAGGAGAATTGCCTGAACCCAGGAGGCGGAGGTTGCGGTGAGCCGAGATCGTGCCATTGCACTCCAGTCTGGGTAACAAGAGCAAAACTCCATCTCAAAAAAAAAAAAAAAAAAAGAAACTTCCCTGAGCTAAAAGAACATGTTCTAACACAATGCAAAGAAACTAAGAACCTTGAAAAAAGATTTGACAAAATGCTAACGAGAATAAACAACTAAGAGAGGAATATAAGTGAATTGATGGAGCTGAAAAACACAACACGAGAACTTTGCGAAGCATACACAAGTTTCAACAGCCGAACTGACCAGGCAGAAGAAAGGATATCAGAGGTCGAAGATCAACTCAATGAAATAAAACGAGAAGGTAAGATTAGAGAAAAAAGGGTAAAAAGGAATGAACAAAGTCTCCAAGAAATATGGGACTATGTGAAAAGACCTAATCTACATTTGACAGGTGTACCTCAATGTGATGGAGAAAATGAATCCAAGCTGGAAAATACTCTTCAGGATATTATATAGGAAAACTTCCCCAACTTAGCAAGGCAGGATAATATACAAGTCCAGAAAATACAGAGAACACCACAAAGATATTCCTCAAGAAGAGCAACCCCAAGGCACATAATCGTCAGATTCACCAGGGTTGAAATGAAGGAGAAAATGCTAAAGGCAGCCAGAAAGAAAGGTTGGGTAACCCACAAAGGGAAGCCCATCAGACTCACAGCAGATCTCTCAGCAGAAACCCTACAAGCCAGAAGAGAGTGGGGGCCAATATTCAATATCCTTAAAGAGAAGAACTTTCAACCCAGAATTTCATATCCAGCCAAACTAAGCTTCATAAGTGAAGGAAAAATAAAATCCTTTACAAACAAGCAAGTACTCAGAGATTTCATCACCACCAGGCCTGCTTTACAAGAGCTCCTCAAAGAGGCACTACACATAGAAAGGAACAACCAGTACCAGCCACTCCAAAAACATACCAAATGGTAAAGAGCATCAACACAATGAAGAAACTGCATCAGCTAATGGGCATAACAGCCAGCTAGCATCAAAATGGCAGTATCAAATTCACACATAACAATATTAACCCTAAATGTAAATAGGCTAAACACCCCAATCAAAAGACACAGACTGGCAAATTGGAAAAAAAGCCAAAACTCATCGGTGTGCTGTATCCAGGAAACCCATCTCACATCCAAGGATACACAAAGGCTCAAAATAAAGGGATGGAGGAAGATTTACCAAGCAAATGGAGAACAAAAAAAAGCAGGAGTTGCAATTCTCATCTCTGATAAAATAGACTTTAAACCAACAAAGATCAAAAGAGACAAAGAAGGACATTACATAATGGTAAAAGGATCAATGAAACAAGAAGAGCTAATGATCTTAAATATATATGCACTCAATACAGGAGCACCCAATACATAAGGCAAGTTCTTACAAATAACTTACAAAGAGACTTAGACTCCCACACAATAATAGTGGGAGACTTTAACACCCCATTGTCAATATTAGACAGATCAACGAGACAGAAAATTAACAAGGATATCCAGGACTTGAACTCAGACCCGGACCAAGCAAACCTAATAGACATTTACAGAACTCTCCACCCCAAATCCACAGAATATACATTCTTCTCAGCACCACATCACACCTACTCTAAAATTGACCACATAATTGGAAGTAAATCACTCTTCAGCAAATGCAAAAGAACGGAAACCATAACAAACAGTCTCTCAGACCACAGTGCAATCAAGTTAGAACTCAGAATTCAGAAACCAACTCAGAACCGCACAGCTTCATGGAAACTGAACAACTTTCTCTTGAATGTTGACTGGATAAACAATGAAATGAAGGAAGAAATGAAGATGTTCTTCGAAACCAACGAGAACAAAGATACCACATACCAGAATCTCTGGGACACATTTAAAGCAGTCTCTCGAGGAAAATATATAGCAATAAGTGCCCACATGAAAAGCAAGGAGAGATCTAAAATTGACACCCTATCGTCAAAATTGAAAGAGCCAGAGGAGCAAGATCAAAAAAACTCAAAACCTAGCAGAAGACAAGAAATAGCTAAGATCAGAGCAGAACTGAAGGATATAGAGACACAAAAAACCCTTCAAAAAATCAATAAATCCAGGAGCTGGTTTTTTGAAAAGATCAATAAAATAGACAGACCACTAGCCAGATTAATTAAAAAGAAAAGGGAGAAGAATCAAATAGATGCAATAAAAAACGATAAAGGGGTTATCACCACAGATTCCACAGAAATACAAACCATCATCAGAGATTATTACAAACAACTCTATACACATAAACTAGTAAACCCGGAAGAAATGGATAAATTCCTGGACAGTTGCCTCCTCCCAAGCCTAAACCAGGAAGAAGTTGAAACCCTGAATAGACCAATAACAAGCTCTGAAGTTGAGGCAGCAATTAAGAGCCTTCCACCCAAAAAAAGCCCAGGTCCAGATGAGTTCACAGCCGAATTCTACCAGACATACAAAGAGGAGCTGGTACCATTCCTTCTGAATCGATTCCAAATAATCGAAAAAGAGGGAATCCTTCCCAAATCATTTTATGAGACCAACATCATCCTGCTACCAAAACCCGGCAGAGACTCAACAAGAAAAGAAAACTACAGGCCAATATCCATGATGAACATGCAAAAATCTTCAATAAAATACTGGCAAGCCGATTACAACAGCACATCAAAAAGCTTATCCACCATGATCAAGTAGGATTCATCCCAGGGATGCAAGGCTGGTTCAGCATACGCAAGTCTATAAACATAATTCACCACATAAACAGAACCAAAGACAAAAACCACGTGATTATCTCAATTGATGCAGAGAAGGCCTTTGACAAAATTCAACAGCCTTTTATGCTAAAAGCCCTCAATAAACTAGGTATTGACGGAACATATCTCAAAACAATAAAAGCTATTTATGACAAACCAACAGCCAATATCATATTGAATGGGCAAAAACTGGAAGCATTCCCTTTGAAATCTGGCACTAGACAAGGATGCCCTCTCTCACCACTCCTATTCAATATAGTACTGGAAGTTCTAGCCAGAGCAATCAGGCAAGAAAAAGAAATTACGGGTATTTAAATAGGAAAGGAGGAAGTCAAATTGTCTCTATTTGCAGACAACATGATTGTATATCTAGAAGACCCCATTGTCTCAGCCCAAAACCTCCTGAAACTAATAAGCAACTTCAGCAAAATCTCAGGATACAAAATCAATGTGCAAAAATCACAGGCATTTCTATACACCAATAACAGACCTAAAGAGAGCCAAATCAAGAACGAACTGCCACTCACAATTGCTACAAAGAGAATAAAATACCTAGGAATACAACTAACAAGGAACGTAAAGGACCTCTTCAAGGAGAACTACAAACCACTGCTCAACGAAATAAGAGAGGACACAAACAGATGGGGAAACATTCCATGTTCACGGTTAGGAAGAATCAGTATTGTGAAAATGGCCATATTGCCCAAAGTAATCTACAGATTCAACGCTATACCCATCAAGCTACCAATGACCTTCTTCACAGAACTGGAAAAAAACCACCTTAAACTTCATATGGAACCAAAAGAGGGCCTGCATAGCCAAGTCAATTCTAAGCAAAAAGAACAAAGCGGGAGGCATCACACTACCGGACATCAAACTCTACTACAAGGCTACAGTAATCAAAACAGCATGGTACTGGTACCAAAACAGAGATGTAGACCAATGGAACAGAACAGAGGCCTCGGAGGCAACACCACACATCTACAACCATCTGATCTTTGACAAACCTGACAAAAACAAGCAATGGGGAAAGGAGTCTCCGTTTAATAAATGGTGTTGGGAAAACTGGCTAGCCATGTGCAGAAAGCAGAAACTGGACCCCTTTCTGACAGCTTACACTAAAATTAACTCGAGATGGCTTAAAGACAAACATAAGACCTAATACCATAAAAAGCCTACAAGAAAACCTAGGCAAAACCATTCAGAACATAGATATAGGCAAGGACTTCATGACCAAAACACCAGAAGCATTGGCAACAAAAGTCAAAATAGACAAATGGGATGTAATCAAACTCCACAGCTTCTGCACAGCAAAAGAAACAGTCATTAGAGTCAATCGGCAACCAACAGAATGGGAAAAAATTTTTGCAATCTACCCATCTGACAAAGGGCTGATATCCGGAATCAACAAAGAACTAAATCAGATTTACAAGAAAAAAACAAGCCCATTCAAAAGTGGGCGAAGGATATGAACAGATACTTTACAAAAGAAGACATACATGAGGCTAACAAACATGAAAAAATGCTCATCATCACTGGTCATTAGAGAAATGCAAATCAAAACTACATTGAGATACCATCTCACGCCAATTAGAATGGCGATCATTAAAAAATCTGGAGACAACAGATGCTGGAGAGGATATGGAGAAATAGGAACACTTCTACACTGTTGGTGGCAGTGTAAATTAGTTCAACCATTGTGGAAGACAGTGTGGCAATTCCTCAAGGACCTAGAAATAGAAATTCCATTTCACCCAGCAATCCCATTACTGGGTATATATCCAAAGGATTATAAATCATTCTGCTATAAGGACACATGCACACGAATGTTCATTGCAGCACTGTTTACAATAGCAAGGACCTGGTACCAACCCAAATGCCCATCGATGATAGACTGGACAGGGAAAATGTGGCACATATACACCATGGAATACTATGTAGCCATAAAAAACGATGAATTCGTGTCCTTTGTAGGGACATGGTTGAACCTGGAAACCATCATTCTCAGCAAACTGACACAAGAACCGAAAATCAAACACCGCATGTTCTCACTCATAGGTGGGTGTTGAGCAGTGAGAACACATGGACACAGGGAGGGGAGCATCACACACTGGGGTCTGTGGAGGGGGGAAGAGGGGAGGGGACAGCGGGGACTGGGGAGTTGGGGAGAGATAGCATGGGGAGAAATGACAGATATAGTTGATTGGGAGGAAGGCAGCAAATCACACTGCCATGTGTGTACCTATGCAACAGTCTTGCATGTTCTTCACATGTACCCCAAAGTCTAAAATGCAATAAAAATAAAGTAATAGAGCATTGTCATTAAAAAAAAAGGAACCCATTCCTAAATACATCTTAGACTGCTGAAAGCCAAAAAGAAAATGAAAAACCTTTAAAAGCATTAAGAAAAAAAGATGAATTACTTTCAGAAGAGCAATAATTAAGCTGACAGTTGACTTCTCATTAGAAACAATGAAGGCCAAAAAGATGGAATGATATGTCCAATATTTGAAATTGTAAAATAGAGTAGGATTCTATGCAAACATATTGTTCGTGTAAAGATATTCTTCAAGAATAACAATGAAAGCCATTTTCAGACAAATGAAAGTAATAAAATTTGTCCCTAGGTGATCTGCAACACAATAAATTATTAAAGGGTGCTTTTTAAGCAGAAGAAAATTATCACAGTTGGCACGTTGGAAATAAATTTAAGGATAAGTATGTGGATTGGCTTATTGACTGCAGAAAGCAACAATTATAAGAAACAGCAATCATAGGAGCAGAACAGTTATAAAACAAAAGAGTCATATATAAGTCAGAAGAGCGTTAAATGGATTAAATTGTTCTAAGGCAGTTGCATTGTCTAGGAGGAGGATAAAAGTGTAAGTTGACATTGATAAACTCAATGATTTGTGATAACTCAAGGATACATTTTGTAACCTCTTGGGTAACTCCTAAAGGATAGTAAAGAGATAGATTACATCTAAACTAACAGAAGAAAATGGGATTAAATTTTCAAAATACTCAATAGAAAAAGAGGGTATAAAGGAGAAAAAAGGAAACAGAACTAATAGAAAGCACTGAGTAAAATGGTAGGTGTAAGCCAAAATTTATCATTGAGTACATTAAATGTAAGTAGACAAAATATTCCAAATAAAGTCAGAATTTACCAGACTGAATAAAAATCATACTAAATTATATGTTGCTTGCCAAGAAGCCTATACAAACTCTAAATATACAAAATGGTTGTAAGTTAAAAGATTGAAACAGATACCATGAAAACACCACCCATAGAAAAGCAGATATAACAATATTCATATCAAAGAAAACTTTAAGGCAGAAAGTATTAGAGAAAAAGAGGGACATGTCATAAAGTTCTAATTTATTGGGAAGATATAATGTCACAATTTAAATATACTTAATACCATGGCCTCACCCTAAATGTAGCAAAATTTAACACAACTGCCTGGAGAAATAGACAAATCCACAATAATTCTGGGAAATTTTAATCTTTATCAAGAACTAACAAGCAAGCAGAGAGAAAAAAAATTTTAGAAATTGATTTGGCCAGGTGCAGTGCTTATGCCTATAATCCTAGCAATTTGGGAGGCTGAGACAGGTGGATCAGTTCAGCTCAGGAGTTTGCAACCAGCCTGGACAACATGGTGAAATACTGTTTCTACAAAAAAATACAAAAAAAAAAAAATTAGCCAGGCATGGTGGTGTGTGCCTGCAGTCCCAGCTACTCAGGAGGCTCAGGCAGGAGGATTTCTTGAGCCCAGGAGGCAAAGGTTGCAGTGAGCTGAGATCATGCCACTGCACCCTAGCCTGAGTGACAGAGCAAGACCTTTTATTATTATTGTCTCAATAATAATAAAATTAAAACAGAATATTTTAGATACATAATTTTTTAAAACTTGGCCTAATGGACATTTGTAGAATATACACCCAACAACTACAGAATGCATATTCTTGCCAAGGGCAGAGAGACATTACCAGGGGAAAGAGAAACCAGAAGTGCTTTTATAGTCTGTATGGGCTAGCATGATGGATTGGGGTGCAGTGGAGCACCCAGGATAAGGCCAAATTTTCCCATACAAGGTTAGATTTAGGTTTTCGGTAGATAGCCTTTCTCTGGTTGAGAAATGTTTGAATCTATCATGTTATTGACCAGTTATGTCAGTAATAAAATTCACTGAGTTCCATGGACTTACCCATTGCCACTTCGATAATTTTTTGGGGGTTTTTTTTGTGTGTGTGTGTGGGTGGGTTTTTGGTGTGTGTGGTGTTTGGTTGGTTGGTTGGTTTTTGGTCAGAAAGAGAAGATGAATATTCTGACTTGCACCGTCACACTGACATTCAGTAGTTCAGAGTGGTAAAGCTTCAGTGTGATTTTTTTCCAGCTCAGGGCCAAGATTGAGATTTTTCTAGTAAGAAAACCATCCTCAGCCACTATTACAGAACACTGAATGGCTTTGGAAATTGGCTATTGCTGCAGACAGTAGTATTCCATAAGCTTCCATTACCCCTTCCCAATCACAACCCTCTCTTTACCTCCTAAAAGTAAGTAATTACTATTCTGATTTTTATTTTATCTTTACAGTAGTCACTTCTTGTTTTTTGTTATACCTTAACTTTCCAAGTATGCATTCCTAAACACTATAATTCAATGCTGTTGGTTTTGAACTTTAAATAAATAAACTCATACTGTAGATTATTTTTGGATTTGGCTTCTTATGGTACTTAATATATTTGTGAGATTCATCCATGTTGTTATATTTAGTTCGACTTCGTTGTAATTGCTGTAGAGTAAGGAATGTTAAACTATTTCTGAAAAGTTAGTAATACAAAATAATATGAAAGTATAAAACTCATTGGTAAAAGTAAGTACACAGTCAAATTCAGAATATTCTAATACTGTAATGATGGTGTATAAGTCACTTTTGTCTTTAGTATGAAGGTTGAAAGAATGAAGGTTGAAAGACAAAACTATTAAAAATAATACCTACAATAATTTGCTAAGGGATACACAACATAAAAAGATGTAAATTGTGAAACTGAAAACACAGATGTTGAGGAGGGTGGATGAAAACTGTAGAGTTTTTCATGCAATCAAATTTAAATTGTTACCAGTTAACTGTAAGGTGTTTTATATATTCCTCATGGTAAGTACAAAGCAAAAACCTCTATTAAATACACAAAAGGTGAAAAGTAAGAAATCAAAGCATAGCACTAGAGAAAATCACCTAATTACAAAGAAATACAGGAAGAGAGGGAGAAAGGAACAAGGACCTACAAAACAACCATAAAACAATGAAACAAATGATAGTTGTAAGTCTTTATTCAGTAATTACCTTGAATGTAATTAGATTACATTCTCCAATGCAAAGACATAGAGTGGCTGAGTGGATAAAAATAAAGGAGACCTATCTATATCCAGCCTATGAGAAACTCACTTCACAGTTTAAGGACTATGAACAAATGAAAAAAGTGAACGAATGAAAAAAATATACTCAATGCAAATGGAAACCAAAATAGAACGTGTAGCTATACTTATATCAGATAAAATAGGTTTTAAGTAAAAAACTATAAAATGAGACCAAAAAGGTCATTGTATGATGATAAAGGGGTCAATTCATCAAGAGGCTTTAACAAGTATAAATATATGTACACTCAACATTGGTATACTAAATATATAAAGCAAATATTAATAGATATAAAGGGAAAGCTAGACTATAATACAGTAATAGTAGGGACCTCCAATATCCCACTTTCAGCAATGAACAGAACATCTAGACAAAAAAAATCAATAAAGAAACATCAGACTTAACCTATACCAGGCCAGGCATGGTGGCTTAAATCCCAGGACTTTGGGAGGCAGAGGCAGGCAGATCACTTGAGGTCAGGAGTTAGAGACCAGCCTGGCCAACATGGTGAAACCCCATTTCTACTAAAAATACAAAAAATAGCAAGATGTGGTGCCTCATGCCTGTAGTCCCAGCTACTTGGAAGGCTGAGGCAGGAGAATCTCTTGAACCTGGGAGGCAGAGGTTGCAGTGAGCCAAGATGGTGTCACTGTACTCTAGCCTGGCCGACAGAGTAAGACTCTGTCTAAAAAAAAAAAAAAAGACTATACATTCCATCCAGCAGCAGCAGAATACACATTCTTCTCAAATACACACAGAACATTCTCCAGAACTGATGACATGTTAGGCCACTAAACAAACCTAACAAACTTAAGAAGATTGAAATTATAGCCAGTATTTTATTTTTAAACCACAGTGGTATATAAAATAGAAATCAGTAACAGGAAGGATTTCAGAAAATGCACAATTACATGGAAATTAAACAACATGGTCCTGAACAACAAGGAGTCAAAGAAGAAATGAAAAGGGAAATTTAAAAAAATACCTTGAGGCAAATGAAAATGGAAACACAAGACATAGTTATGGGATGCAACAAAAGCAGTTCTAAGAGGAAAATTTATATCAATAAGTGCCTACATTGAAAAAGAAGAAAGATTTAAAGTAAACAACCTAACATTACACCTCAAGGAACTAAAAACAGAACAAACTAAGCCCAAAATTAGTGGAAAGAAAAAAATAATAAAGATTAGACTATCCAGAAATAAATGAAATAGAGACCAGAAAAATAATAGAAAAGATCAACAAAACTGAAAGTTTATATTTTGAAAAGATAAAATTGACAAACCTTTAACTAGACAACTTAAGGACAAAGAGAGAAGACTCAAAATCAGAAATGAAAGAGGAGACATTACAGCTGATGCTACAAAAATGAAAAAGAGACTACTATAAACAATTATACCCCAACAATTTGGACAATCTAGATGAAATGGATAAATGTCTAGATACATGCAGTCTCTCAAGATTGAACCATGAAGAAATAGAAAATCAGAATACAATAATAAGTAAGGAGATTGAATCAGTAATAAAAAGACTCTCATCAAAGAAAATCTGAGGCAGGAACCAACGGCTTCACTGCTGAATACTACCAAACATTTAAATTTCAAACTCCTCCTAAAAAATTGAAGAGGAGGGAATACTTCCAAACTCATTTTACAAGGTTAGCATTACTCTTATTTCAAAACTAGACAAGGATACTACAAGAAAGAAAAATTACAGGCCAATTTTCTTGATTAACATAGATGCAAAAATTCTCAAAAAAAAAAAAAAAAGTAACCAAATTCAACAAATTAAAAGGATCTTTCACCATGATCAAGTGGGATTTATCCTAGAGATGTAAGAATGGCTCAACATACACGAATCTATAAATGTGATATACCATATTAACAGAATGAAGGACAAAAATCATATTATCATATCAATAGATTCAGGAAAAAAACATTAGACAAATTCAGTATCCTTTCATTAAAAAAAAAAAAAAAAACTATTAACAAATTTCTTATAGAACAAATTGTACCTCAACATAATAAAGTCTGTATATGGCAAACCCACAACTAACATCATTCTCAACAGTAAAAGGTTGAAGCCTTTTTCTCTAAGATCAGAAACAGACAAGGATGGCCCACTCTTGATACTTCTATTCAACATAGTACTGGAAGTCTCAGTCAGCACAGTTGGGCAAGAGAAAGAAATAAAAGGCACCCGAATTGGAAAGAAAGAAGTTAAATTTTTTTTCTTTGCAGGTGACATGGCCTTATATATAGAAAACCCTAAAGACTCCAACAAAAAACTAATAGAAATAATTAAGTTACAGGTACAAAGTCAACATATGAAAATCAGTAGCATTTCTATACATGAACAACAAACTATCCAAAAAAGAAATCAAGAAAACAATCCCATTTGTAACAGCTACAAGGAAAAAATAAAATCTTAGGAGTAAATTGAATCAAGGAGACCTGTACATTGAAAACTATCAAACACTGATGAAAGAAATTGAAGAAGACTCAATTAAATGAAAAGATACCCTGTGTTCATGGACTGGAAGAATTAATATTGTTTAAATATCCATGCTACTTAAAGCAATCTACAGATTCAATGCAATATTTATCAAAATTCCAGTGATATTTTTCACAGAAATCGAAAAGGCAATCCTAAAATTTATATAGAACCACAAAAGACTCCAAATAGCCAAAGCAATCTTGAAGCAAAAAGAACACAGCCATCACACTACCTGACTGAAAAATCTACTGCAAAGCTATGCTAATCAAAACAGCATGGTACTACACACATAGACTAATGGAACATAGTAGCCCAGAAAGAATCCCACGGATTTGTAGTCAATTGATTTTTTACAGGTGCCAAGAACACACAATGGGGAAAGAACAGTCTTTTCAATAAATGATGCTGAGAAAATTGAATATCTACATACAGAAGAATGAAATTAGAACATTTTCTCCACCATATTTAAAACCCAACTTAAGATGGATTAAATACTTAATCATAAGACCTGATACTGTAAAACTTCCAGAAGAAAACATAAGGGAAAAGCTCCTGACATTGGTCTGGATGATCTTTAGGATATAACTCAAAAGCACAGGCAATAAAAGTGAAAATAGACAAAAGAGATTACATCAAACTAAAAAGTTTCAGCACAGCAATAAACAACAGAGTGAAGAGACAATCTACTAAGTGGGAGAAAACATTTACAAACCATTCATCTGGTAAGAGGTTGATATTCAAAATATGTGAGGAACTCAATAGCAAGAAAATAACCCAATTAAAAAATGTGCAAAGGACCTAAATAGACATTTCTCAAAATAAGACACATACATATGGCCAACAGATACGTGAAAAAATGCCCAACAGTAATCGTTTGAGAAATGCAAATGAAAGTCACAATGAGATATCACCTCATACTGTTAGAACGGCTGTTATCAAAAAGACAAAACGTAAGTGTTGAGGAGAATGTGAAGAAAAGAAAATCCTTGCACATTGGTGGTAGGAAAGTAAATTAGTACAGCCATTGTGGAAAACATTATGGAGGTGCCTCAAAAAATCAAAAATAGAACTACCATATGATCCAGCAATTCGACAACTGGGTATATATCCAAAGGAAATGAAATCAGTGTGTGAAAGAGATATCTACACTCCCATATTCATTGCAGCATTAATCACAATAGCCAAGATTAGAAATCAACCTAAGTATCCATCAACAGATTAATAGATAATGAAAATATAACATGCACACAATTGAATACTATTCAGCCTTAAAAAAAAAAAAAAAAGGAAGGAAATCCCATCATTTGGAGCAACATATCTGAACCTGGAGAGCATTATGCTAAGTGAAATAAGCCAGGCAGAGAAATACCAGCATAATGCCATGAACCAGGCATAATGCATCCATACACATACACATACACTATCACTTACATGTAGAATAGAAAAAAGTTGAACTCAATAAAGAGTAGAATGTTGGTTGCCAGAAGCTAGTGTGGTGGGAAGATGTTGGTCAAAAATTTAAGTTAGGAAGAATAAGTTCAAGGGATGCATTGTACAACAGTGGTGACTATATTTAATAACAATGTATTATATTTTGAAAATAGCTAAGAGCGATTTTAAGCACCGTTTCCACAAAAAAGGAAAAGAATATGAAGTAGCACATGTTAATTAGCTTGACGAGCCATTCTACAATGTGTGCATATTTTAAACCATCATGCTATGCCTGAAAAATATAATCTTTTGTCAGTTAAAAGTAAATAAATGGGGCCCTGCCAGAGCCACCACTGCCAGCAACATGTTCAAGGTAATTCAGAGGTCCATGGGACCAGCTGGCCTGAGCTTGCTTACCTTCAAAGTCTGTATTGCACAAAAAAAGGACTCGGCTCCCAAAATTTCCGTGAAGGTTGATTAGCTTTCACTCTACTCAGTTCCCGAGGTCAATCGAAGTATGTGGAGGAGTCAAGGAGCCCGCTTGAAGAAAGCATCTCACAGCTCCGACACTACTGCAAGCCATACACAAGCTGGTGTCAGCAAATGTACTCCCAAAATAAGCCCAAGATGCAAAGTTTGGTTCAATGGGGGTTAGACAGCTATGACTATCTCTAAAATGCACTTCCTGGATTTTTTCTGAGACTTGGTGTTATAGTTTTGCTGGCCTTATTGAACTCCTTTTGGCTAGAGGTTCAAAAATAAAAAAGCTAGTGTATCCACCTGGTTTTATGGGATTAGCTGCCTCCCTCTATTATCTACAACAAGCCATTGTGTTTGCCCAGGTCAGTGGGGAGAGACTATGACTGGGGTTTACAGGGATACTAGACCAGACTTCTGTTATCTTGGGTGATATCATCCTACAAGCAAACTAATCTGAAACTCTTTCACCTAGAAATAACATACAAGCCCTAGAACTCCTCGTTCTCATGTTGCTATTTATATACAAAATTAAAACCCAAGTTAAAAAAAATGTTCCACACAAATGTTCCACAGATAACTGCTCTTCAGGACATTCATAAGCAGGCCTGCTCCTGGTATTTGCAAGACCCAGGTCAAGAGGATGAATTGATGCATCATATCATATGAAACTACATAAAATAGTAAATCAGGCTAACATACTGTTAGATAAAATTTATTCTACCCACCTGTATCTTTGAGATGATAACATTGAAAATAAGTAAGCAGCTATGGGCTTTATGTAATTGAAAGATGGCATGAATCAAAGATGATAAATTTAGTTATTGTACATGTCTGACTATTCTGTTTATGGTCCATTAATGTTTGGGTAAGTAATGAAATAAAGACATACATGGTTTTTTAAAAGTTAGAAATACATATGCATGTATACAAACAAACACATATATGTATGTCCATTATGCCTGCAATATACAGAGAATATTTCTGAAAAGGTCAACAAGAAGTTGGTAGGTAGTTGTTGCCAGGCATGGAAACTGGGTACTGGAGGTCACACTGAAGGAAAAGAGACTTAGTTTCCTCATGTTGATATTCTTTTGTATTTTAATTTTTTATGATGTATATATATTATTTTCAATGACAACCCAGTTAATGTACAGATTTTTTTTAAGTGCTAGAGTCTAGAAATTGAGACACTGTGAAGTAAGAAACATCTGCATCCGTAAGGCTTATAAATGGCAGAGCTGGGACATGTGTAGGGCTGTCTGAGTTCAAAGCTAGGGCTCTTTGTCATTGTATCACAGTAATTTTTTGCATGTATTGATCTGATAATGTTTCTAAAAGATGACCTAATCATAAACACTTTTTTTTTTTTTTTTTTTTTTACAGATTGTGATTTTAAAAAAGCAGCAGCAGCAGCAGCTGTATGAGTCATCATAAAGAATTCCAATAGTCTGGACTTCTCCCAAGGTGTGCAGTGCTCATAAGCTTGCCAGTGTGTGATTCATGAGGAAAGAGATTTTCTTTAAACGCTCAATAATTTAAAATGATTTTTAGTAACAATAATTGTCAAATGAAAAAGCTTTATTCTCTTCGGTGTTTCATAGATGCCCTACTTAAAGAGAACATTTTCTTATGTTCCATTTCAATATTTTGTTAACTATGAGGATGTGCTGGCTTGTTGAATCAAACAAAAGGAAATATGGAATATTTTTCCAAACAGTTTTGGTTCACTATTCACAGGACATTGGCATTGTCTACTACAGTTGAAAATGTGCATATTCCATAACTCAGGATTTTATCTCCTAGATATGTATTCCGCAGAAATGCATGAGTATGTGCACCAACAGGCATGACAAGAATAGTGCTATTCACAATAGTCCCAAACCGGAAACCCAAGTGTCTGTCTCCATTGGAACAGAAAACTATACCTTGGTCTGCTTCTACAGTGGCACGTCAACCCACCTTTGGATCTAAGAAGTATGTTCATGCAACAGCCGTAGAGATGGTGCTGTTGAAAGGCAATCTGCCCATCCTGTGTATTGACAAGCATCAGGATTCCACGAGGATTCTTCCTCATTCAAAGACTGGCAAACAGAAAAAGTAAATGAACAAAAACATCAACATGGAGCTCAAGTAAATAATATATAAAGGAAAATGTATACTACTTTGAAAACAATAAAAGCTTATGTTAGAAAATATCTTACTGTAAGAAACAAAAATTTCAGAAACATTTGCTTGGTGTCTTTAATAGGAGTCAAAAAGAAAGGGTCTTTTCAGAAACTGAAGTAGGGAATAATAAGAACAGAGATGGTCAAAAAATAGACAGATGTAGGCTGAAAAGAAAAGAAAGTGGGCTAAGATGGAAAAAAATGTAAAAAGATTTAAAATCCAGCGACAGAATTTACACATTCACTTGGATGCAGTGAAAAGAGCAGAAATATCACAGCAGAGAATAAAATTGGTAATGTTGGTGACACATTTATTAAGTGATCCAACATGAGATGGGAAGGAATGGGCAAAGAGATGAAAATAACAGAAGTTAGCTCTAGATGACCTATCCCACAGCAATAGGAGTTCTTGAAGAAGAAACTAGAACAAATAAAATAGAAACAATCACAGTTTAATAATTAATTTTCTGAGTTAAAAAACAAGCTGACCATGCAAACTTGAAAGGGTTCACCTTGCCCTAGCAAAAGTAGGATTGGGGCAACTGAGGCAACTTTTTTCCCCCTGAGGATCACTGGCAAAAAAAAAATACTGCACCAGTAAGGAAGCATCTAAATTTTGTTTTGTTTTAAAATGCTAACCTAAACTAGGTAAAGGTTATATTATTCACTTTTGAAGTAAAACATCGGGAACACAAAATGAGAAGTGAGTTAGGGTTGGCTGATGGGATAGAAGGTGGGAGGGGAATGCTATACAGCTGGGAACGGCAGACTTTCTGTAAAGGGCCAGATGGTAACTGCATTAGGCTTTGCGGGTCAGATAAGTTGAGAGCTGAGTTGAGTATGCAGTACATTTTAACTGCATACTCAACTCTGCTGTTGCAGGGTAAGAGCAGCACTAGGTGACACATAAATGAACATGACTGTGTTCCAGTAAAACTTTATTTTAGTTAAAATCAATACATTTGAAAAAGGATTTAAAGTCGCTTCTAATAAAGGACATATGTAATAAAACTTAAAATATATATTTTTAAATAATCTTTATCCTTACATAGTCTTCCAAAACTAAGTTTTGTATTTAATTGGACAGTCAAGGAAAATGTAAGTTGTTATACAATTCTCACTGACAATTTCCCCGGAGAGGAAAACTTTTTCCTGGTACTGGCAATCTTTTACTTATAATGGTTTGAGTTAAAATGCTCCAAATTTTCTAACCTTGGCTTTTGAAAAACAAAACACCTATAGTGACAATAAAAACATGCATTTAAAGCCATGTGGTCATGGTGACTGGAGCCATGTCGTGAGTTGGGGCTAGACTAGTACAATCAATAGCAATACAAAATCACAATGAACTGTCTGAGGCAGAAAACTTTTTTTGCATGGATGCATAATCAGATATAGTGAATCATTGTAAAGAGGCAGTGTGTTAGCATGAGGCAAGGTAAAATCCAAAAGGAAGGTGTGCAGTATGGGTAAAGGATCACTTTAGGATGAAAAACTGTTAGCACAAAATTGTTGGGAATTGTAAATTCCTGAAGTACAGAACTCCCAGACAAATTATGTTAACACCCGAGTGTTAGTTCAGGAAGAGTTTCCACTGCTAACTCCCATCCCCCTATTCAATTCTAGGCCATGGTACCCACTTGAGAGTCGAGTTGTATTTATAAATACTTGGAGTGATTTTATGCAGAAAATCATAAATTTATGATTTTCATTTATGCAGTTTGCACAGAGGATTATAGATTGAGTTACTAGGAGAATGGGGACTGCTGGCAAGTCCCTGAGTGACAGTGAATGGCCTTCAACTCTGCTTACCAATTGTGGAACAAAAGCCAGCTAGAACCCTAGCAATATAGTAGTGTTATGGGATCTTTGGGGCATTGCTTTTCTGGCTGGAAACCTCTCTGGCCAGTGGGGCCTTTGCCTGACCTCTTATCCTGTGTCCAGGAAGAATGAGGTATGCAGACACATGGAGGGTGAGCAAGATGAAGAGCAGCCTTACTGAGTGTTAGAACAGCTCAGAGGAGACCCACAGTGGGTAGCTCCTCTTTGTAGGCAGGTCATCCCAATGAGTGTTCAGCTGTAACCAGAGAAGGTAGCTCCTCTCTGCAGCTGGTTATCCAGCCATCTCCTCTGCTCTGGCTGAGTCCAGGGTTTTTTGATCTTCAGAGAGGGGAAATGCATGCTGATTGGTCCATGGGTAGCCATGGGCAAGCCCAGGAAAAAGCAATACACACTCCCCCTCCCGGCAGCAGGACTGGCAGCCTGGACCCCAGGCTTCAGGCCTTCTCAGCATGAAGGTAGGGCTTCACTGGGGCCCTGCCCTCTTCTGCCCAGGAGCCCGTCTGCCTCCCCTGTCATTCATGGCACCCAGACTCTTCCTGCCAAGGGGTGCCTGCAGGCCAGTGGTCAGCTGCCCTCAACACCCTCTCAGCTTCCCTCCCATGCTCTTCAGTGCCCAAAGTGAGGAGGAGGCCAAGGCAGCAGGGGGCTGGCATGTCAGCACTGCCCCAAGCGTGCCCCCACCCCACTGGCCTGTGGCAGTGCCATGGCTTGGCCCCAACCTTGCTCCCAACCTTGCTCCATAGTCAGAGCAGGCACCAGGAGTAGGGAGAAGCCAGGCAGCAGGAGCAGGCACTTCCAAGCCTGTGAGGGCAGGGGGGCATTCGCAGTCCCCCAAGAGTGCAGGGATGCCTGAGTCTGCAGCCACAGTTTGGGCAGCTGCAGCTGTGTCCAGGAGGGCAGGGCTCCTGCCTGCTCCCAGCTCCCCAAAAGCAAAAGGAAGTTCAGATCCGTAGCCACACTTGGGCGGCTGCAGCTCTACTGGGAGGGCAGGGCTCCTGCTACTCTGTGGATTGGGAAATCAGGGTCTACAGCCATGGTTTGGGTGGCTGCAGTGGCACCTGGGGAGCTCTCACCCCAACTTGGAAGGGGCGGGGCTCTTGCTTGTCCCCAGATCCCACCAGCTCCATGGAGGATGCAGCCTCAGCTGCACCTCTCTGCTGCAGCTAGTGTGATGGCAGTGGCAGACTGTCTGGAATGGCCGCTGCCATCAGTAGCATGGAAGTTAAGAGAGCAAGCTTTGGACCCAGACTGTTTGGATTGAAATCACAGTCCAAGTTCAGTGTATCAGGCAAGTTATTTAATCCCACTAAGCCTTAGCTTCCTCAAGTGTAAATGGTATAACCATAGAACATACATCATGAGGTTGATGTTGGGATGTATTGAATTAATTTATATGAAAAGCTTAGAACACCACCCAATGCATGGTCAATGCATGGTAAATACTCAATAAGCACTAATTAGTTAATTTTACTATCACAAAGAGATAAAGGACAAAAAAGTAATAGGTGGAGCGTGTTTCCTGCTTATAAGGAAAACTACCACCACTGTATAGACAATGGCACAGTGGATATCAGTCTCTAACCCATCAGATGAGTTTCTCTGTCTCATCTGGGGAAGAATAAGAGACAGAGAGAATACGGATGTGCTATCATCTGCCCCTCCCCTAACCCCTCCAGCAAGAAAGGGATAGGAATGAGTACCCTATGTTCTGTAGAAACTTGAGATGTTGAGAATAAGGGCTCCCTCCCTACCAGATATCAGAGCAGTAGAAGGAAGTCATAGGTATTGTGCAGAAGAACTTCCCAGACAACTTAGCTGCAATCATTGAAGAAGGCATCTTTTATGATAGGTGTCAAATGTTGAGGAAACTGGAAGCGAGGGCTACAGTGGTTCTTGGCTATGGCTGCATGCTAAAACCACCAAGTACCTAAAAAAGAAATGCGGGCCGGGCGCGGTGGCTCACGCCTGTAATCCCAGCACTTTGGGAGGCTGAGGCGGGTGGATCACGAGGTCAAGAGATCGAGACCATCCTGGTCACCATGGTGAAACCCCGTCTCTACTAAAAATACAAAAAATTAGCTGGGCGTGGTGGCGCGTGCCTGTAATCCCAGCTACTCAGGAGGCTGAGGCAGGAGAATTGCCTGAACCCAGGAGGTGGAGGTTGCGGTGAGCCGAGATCACGCCATTGCACTCCAGCCTGGGTAACAAGAGCGAAACTCCTCGTCTCAAAAAAAAAAAAAAAGAAATGCTTCTTGGGTTTCACTTCAGACCAATTAAGATAGAATCTTTAGAAGTGGAGCCCAAGCAAAGGGAATTTTTTAAAAGTTTCCCAAGTGATTTAATGTACATTCCAAGTTGAGAATAGCGAAGCTTTTCCCAAGGAAATTGTCGCTTTCCAAGCATTTACCATTCAGACTTACTATAGAAGACATGGCTTCAGTCCAGTTTCCAATGATATTTTCTTTGTAAAGCGTAAAGAATTTCAAAGGCAAAAAAAAAAAAAAAAAAAAAAAAAATTTATGTGAGAAAACACTGATACTGGACATAGTCATAATACTTTGTACTTCCCTAATAACACACTTGATAGTGATTTCCTGCGTAATCATCTCACTGGTGTGTGAGGGCGAGGCAGCAGCTGTACCTAGTGAGTTCATTTGCTTTCATTTGCTGTGCTTAGCCAGTCTCTGGCACATATCAATCCCTTCGTAAGTATGTATTGAATGAAATTCTACATACTTAATGTTTGTAAGAGCAAACATTTGTGTGGTTTCAGAGAACATTTATTATGTCTTGGCATATTACGGTATGAAATGAGTTTTAAGAACAAAATTCTAATTTATAGCATTCATTCCTTATAAATGTTTAACTTTTTGTGATTCAACTTGTGAATGTTATCAAGGAACCAAGTAAGTCATAAAGGAAGGAGAGGCCTTCCATATGACATCCTAAAAGGAATTTATCCCATTTATCCTTGTACAAATGACATTCAACAACTTAAGAAACCTCCAACAGAAGTTTCAGAGAAGAAGTAAAAATGTTCTTTGCACTGTTTTTTATTTTTACTAAAAATTAAAGATATTTTGTTAAAACATACTATAAAATCAGCTTTCAATTATGTCAGAATGAAGAGATCAGCAATAGAAAAACCACGCATCTGGACAAAATTGACAAAAGCATCCAGGGAACTAGAAATTTACCAGACACAGGCAGCAAGTGGAAGAGCTCCTAGAGATTCAAGGAGAAACAGCAGAAGGCTAATTCTTTTTCCCCCAACTCCCATCAGCTCAGTCAGCAAGAATGGTAGTTTTCCAGTTTGGAGTTGGCCAAAACCCAGTGGCTTTGCTACCAGAGGAAAAAGATTAAACAATTTTTAAATGTCAAAATTTAGTGTAGAGAAGTAGCATAAAATCTTGTGACTTTGCATATTAAAAGTAGCAAATTCAGTCAGAAATGAATAGGGAAAGGCCACAGCTTTGTTAGCCCAAAGATGTAGTCCTAGTTGGGATGAGCAGCAAACTAACCAGAGTGCTATGGGGGAGAGCCTGGGAGTGTTGAGACAAGTCTTCCACATGTCTCTGGCTGACCGAGAATACAAAAAAAAACTAAGCCAGAAAAAGCGGGGGGGTGGGGGGGGGAAGGAGAAACATAAGACTAAAATCAAGTTGGGACAAATAGATAATAAATCACAAAATGGTACACCTCAACTCAGCTTTAACATGCATTATATATTAGTGTATTAAACACTCCAAATAAAAGGCACAGATTTCAAAATGGTGTTTTGTTTTGTTTTCTCAAAATGGTTTTGAAAAACAGCAAAACCAAGCATATGATTTGCAAGAGATACTTTTAAATATAAAAACAGTAATAATGAAAGTAAATAGATGGAAAATTATATAACAGGAAAATATTTAGCATAAGAAAACTAGAGTGGTTCTATTACTATAGCTGGCAAAAAAAAAAAAAAAAAAAAAAACAAAGCAGGAAGTATTACCAGAGATAAAGTAAGATACCTCATAATGATAAAAAAATGAAAACTAAATAGTCTTATATTTTTATACCCCTAATAACTGAATTCACAAAGCAAAACAAATGAAGTAAACAAATCTCCAAACTTGAAGACTTAACACCTTCTTCTCAATAGTATAGAACAATTAGACAAGAAATCAGTAAAGTTTAGAAGATTTTAACAATACTATATACCTTTACTTAACACTAATCAGAACACTATGCCCAACCACTGCAGAATACATATTCTTTTCAAGTGTACATGGAATGTTTACCAAGATAAGCCATATTTGAGCCACAAAACATCTTTATATATTTCAAAAAATTGATATCTTATAAAGAGTTATCTGACCACAGAAACAACTAACTTAGGAACAAATACAGTTTTAGAAAATCCCCAAACATTTGGAAGTTAAACAACGTATCTCTAAATAATCTTGGATCAAAGAAGAAATCACAAAGGAAATTAGAAAATTCTTTGATGTGAATGATTGAGAAAATACAACTTCAAAATTTATAGGATGTAGCAAAAGCAGTGCTTAGAGAGAAATGTTAGATCTATGTACTCAGATTAGAAAAGAGGCTTAAGAGCAGTTATCTAAGTTCCCACTTAAGGAAGATACAGAAAGAAAGGCAAAGTAAACCTAAAATAAGTAGTAGGAGAGATGTTTTAAGATACAAAAGAGCAGAAATCAATGAAACAGAAAGCTTAAAATGATAGAGAAAATTCACAAGAACAAAATTATCTTCTTTGAAAAGACTGGTTAAAATCACATCATCATGATACTTGCCATCATTACAATTTTAAAGCCTAAAAACTTAACAGGTTTCACACATTTAAGAGCTAACTCATTTAATAATCAAAAGTAAGTATGGGTTTCATTTAATAGTAACATGAGCTAGCTGCAGGGAAGGTTCTCTCAAGGTGGTCCTTTTTCTTCTTTTAATAAAGACAGAACTCTATTAAAGCATATTAGTAAATATCATATTTAAAAGAATTACTACACTGAACTGAGCAGCCACCAAATGCAATGTGGTACCAGTTGATATAAGGGCCTCTGCTCTCAGGGGGCTTATAACCAACTAAGGCAAGAAGTCACAGATACATTCTGCAGTGTAATTTATAGATGAGGTAAAAAAGTGTTCCAAAATTCTAAGACAGACATTGGAATTCTGACCACAACAAGTGTAATATATGGAACCTCAGCGTAATTATAGGATCTGGAACAGCTGGCACTCAATTTAGTGATCCCCCCAGTTTCTGGAACCTGCCATTTCTGGGAAGTTAAAATTTGTGTCAGTGCTTCTACTTGTGATAAAATGAAACCACTTTCAAAGAGAAGGTTCCTATTCCTAGCCTTGTGTGACTTCTACTACCTCCACTCAAAGATGAAGAGGGAGAAGGTTCCTCTAAGACTTCCTCATGGGGATCAGGGTGTCACCTCCATGCTCTTGCCCTGAGTGCCCCTGAGCACACCCCAGAAGGAGGCTAAGAGATTTTTGAGAAAGACCATGTGACTGACTGATAAACACCTATTTTCCTCAGGTTCCACCTGAATTTATATAGTCAGTGCATCACTCTTTTATTTTGTCCTCTCTGTTCCTGTTTTTAAATATAAAAATCCTCTGTAGAGGGGGTAAAATACTAAACGAATTCACATTAACAAATACCTGGCCTCAACATGGTGAAACCCTGTCTCTACTAAAAATACAAAAAATTAGCTGGGCATGGTGGCATGTGCCTGTAATCCCAGCTACTCAGGAGGCTGAGGCAGGAGAATTGCCTGAACCCAGGAGGCGGAAGTTGCGGTGAGCCGAGATCACACCATTGCACTCCAGCCTGGGTAACAAGAGCGAAACTCTGTCTCAAAAAAAAAAAAAAAAAAAATACCTGGCCAAGCATGGTGATTTATGCCTGTAATCTCAGCATTTTGGGAGACGAAGGCAGGCAGACTGCTTGAGTCCCAGCGTTCAAGACCAGCCTGGGCAACATAGTGAGGCCTCGTCTCTACAAACAAACAAACAAATTAGCCAAGCATGGTGGCACACACCTGTAGTCTCAGGAGGCTGAGGTGGGAGGATCACTTGAGCCCAGGAGGTTGAGGCTGCAGTGAGTTATGACCATACCCCTGCACTCCAGCCGGGGTGACAGAGCAAGACCCTGTCTCAAAAAAAAAAAAGAAAAAGAAAAGAAAAAAAACTCTTCAGGCTGTTCAGATCTGCTTTTCTCTGATGAGTAGCTTAGGAGCTGTATATTTCTGGTTGCTACAATAGACAAAGCGTAGAATAGAGGTCAAGGCCTCAAATTTCTCAAGCTGGGCTTAAGAATGAGAGTGTATTTTCTGGTTGTTTTCTTAACTCATTTCACTATAGAGCCATGCCTGATATTAACAGTACAGTTCTAGACTAGAGAGGCCTGGCACTCCTACAGCCTTCTTCTGTCTTCTAGCCGGGACTTCACACCACAGACCCAGAGGAAAAGAGACCCAAATATCCCTGCAGAAACCCAAGAACAGTCCCTTTACCTCAGTGGTTTCATAATCTGTTTTTCATTTCCTGTTTCTGCTGTAAATAATTCACCATATTTTATAACAGAGGGAAGGCCAGGTCCTTGTGAGCCAGGAGGGCTTTGAGAGATGATGAAAGCTATGTATTTTACCATAACCTAAGGATTTCTGGCAAGGTGCCTCACCTGAGCTGGAATCCTGGCTTTTTTCCCTGGACATGGAAATATCGATCAGTGCAGAAAGACCTACTTTTGATCTTGGAAATAAGTGTCCTGGGGTGAGTTCTTAACCCTTTCCAGCCTTCCCACCCTCTTTGGCTGTAGCCATGGCCTTCTGATCTGTATTTCTCAGGGGACCTGCAGGCCCCAGATATAGCCCCATGCTGTCCTCCTACTCCAGAGCACATTATTCAGGCTCCTTTCACTGGAACTGAAATCCAATATTTCACTTACTCATTTTCTTTCCAATATCCTCATGACATTCAATATTTCACTTAGAGTACGTCCTCCCTGCCCAAGGCCCAAGTCAACCTTCTATCCAGTGGATTTATAATCCAGTGCTTCCTAGCCCTAGCAGAATCCCATGTGGATAATCAGAAACATGACTGGAAAAAGGACAGAGTACTATGACTATGGGTCCCAGTCTCCACTGCTGGCAGTAAGCCTCCAGCAGTGAGCTTTGTAAGCATCTTACATTCTGCGCTTGGTTGAAAACAGCAAAGCAGCCATCCACTTGAGAAATGTTAACCCCTAGGAAATACCAGCACTAAGTCTTTCTCATCCCTTGGGAAGTACAAATTGGGTAGAGAAGAAACAGATTAAAAACATACAAAACAAATCATACTTAGATATTCTGGCTTTCCTCACCAGGGCTGGGTTAAAGGTGCACTTCAAAATAATAATAATTTAAGTCAATAAATAAATGGGCCAGGCGTGGTGGCTCACACCTGTAATCCCAGCACTTTGGGAGGCCGAGTTGGGTGGATCAGGAGGTCAGGAGATCAAGACCATCCTTCCCAACACTGTGAAACCCCGTCTCTACTAAAAATACAAAAATTAGCCAGGTGTGGTGGCATGTGCCTGTAGTCCCGGCTAATCAAGAGGCTGAGGCAGGAGAATCGCCCGGGAGGCAGAGGTTGCAGTGAGCCGAGATTGCGCCACTGCACTCCAGCCTGGGCGACAGAGCAAGACTCCATCTCAAAAATAAATAAATAAATGTAAGGAAGCCCAAATGTTCACATGAAGATGACTGTGGTCATTTTTTGGCAATCCCCAGTTCTCTTTTCCACCTGTCTGCTCAATCGTTGTCTCCCTCTCCCTCTCTTGCTGGGGCCCACGTCCCAGCTTTACTGTTGCCAGAAGCTTGTACTTAGTTTGCTGTTTAGGTAGGAGCAGTTACTTCCACAAAGCATCTTTGTAAACAAAGTAAGTAGAAGAAACATATCCTGATATCCACCACATTCGGCTTTTGTTGATTCTGTTCACCTGGGGGCAGCTGCTGCCGAGGAATAAAAACATTGAGGCTGAAGAGTGAGGACCGCTCCCTGCTGGCAGGACCTGGGAGAGGAAAGAGCCCACAGTTGGTCCATCCTCCCCATTCCTGGTCAGCCGTCTGTTCTGAGATCAGAGCGGTGGGGTCACACTCCCAAGAACTGTGCTCAGCCCCTTCAGCTCACACCCTTCACCTCTCTTCCTGAGTGCCTGCCTCCCTCTTACATAACCATGATGGTGATTGACATTGTCATGAATCAATACTTTGCTCACTTTCACATCAAGTAACACTATCCAGGGAGGAGGTTTCAACAAAGGAGGAAGTATTAGGAGATCTAGGTTCCAATTAATGTTGCCTCTAGTGGTAAAGGACAGAGACTCTCAGACTGATGAAATACGCTCAGAATTACTTAGACAAAGGAGATATTTGTGACTCCCTTCCCCTTCTCCTGTGTTTTACAGTGAAGTCAGCTGAGCAAAAAACGTAGGGGAACATAATGAGAGTAAATACGGTAATCTCTTCATGTGCTAGTTCAAGCGCTGGACTTGGGACTTAGGAGTGGCAATGGGGCCACTTAGAGCCCACATCTGACTTTGACTGAAATGTAGGTGAGAGACAAGATTGTCTCATATCCGGGGAAATCATAACCCATGACTAGGACGGGAAGAGGAAGCACTGCCTTTACTTCAGCGGGAGCCTCTGCGTGTGCCTGCAAGCTAAGTGTTCACAGTGAGAAAATCAAGAGAATAAGCCAATACTCCTGCCCTGAACAAGGCAGCGGCTCCTCGGTAAAGCTACTCCTTGATCGATCCTTTGCTCCTGATTGTTCAAAGTGGACCCCAGGGGAGAAGTTAGAGCAAAGAAGTTACCACCGCCAAGCAGGTATGGTTTTTCTTTCTTCCTCTTTTGCTGGGGCTGACTGCCCTTAGCTCCATGCAAAAGATGTGTATGAACACAAATATACCTTCTCTTTGAGGTCAGCATCATAGTGGGTCATGAATCATGTTCGCCTTGCTGCTGTCTCCTCATTTCCAGGTTGGAAAAAAATAAAGCATGAAAACAATCACTTAATGTTGAGCCCCATTACTGATGCTCTCTGGTCCTGCACTAGCCTCCTAGAAAAATCATCACAGGAAGCCTCAACTCTGCATGAGTTACCACAAGTCACACATACAACCGGCTCCCCGTTACAGAGCTAGAGTCCCTGGACCCAGGAAATACCATCCCCCAGGACTGTGGGAACTGGGGACTATGGGAACTGGGAGCAACTCAGTCCTGATTCCTTGTGGACTGCTGGGTTAGTGCTGGCAGCCCCCTGAGGCCAAGGACAGCAGCATGACAGTCGCCAGGCCTCACCACCTCAGGAAGGGGTCCCTCAGAGCCCCTGCCACACCCCTGCACAGCCCTGCAGCTGAGTCGGCTTCAGACCAGTGAGTTTTCTACTTCTACTAGTGAAAAGGCACCTTGTCCCACAGAACCGAGTCTTCCCTGCATGTGCTCAGTGCCACCAAGCCCTTCTCTCCACATTACAGCCCAGCTCGGCTGAGGCTATGGCCAGAGGCACTGCTTTAAGGCTACTCTATATCTAGGACAAGTCGACAGACACCTCTGAGTCCACTGAGTCTTGACTCAATGAATCAGCTATGGCAGGCTGATTCAACTCAATGAATCAACATGGCCTCTAATGAAATGGCCAGAGTTGAAAGGATTCTAAGGGAGGCCTCAGTGGCTTATTTAATTAGTTGGTTAATGGGAAAGATTATTTTCTGTACATTTTTTAAATGTGCATGCTTTAAAAATATTTTAGTTATGTAATAAAAGTCTAAACCTGGGTTGACAAACTATGGCTCACAGGCTAACTGGCCCACCAGCTGTTTTTATAAATGAAGCTTTATTGGAATACAGCCATGCCCATTTGCTATGTATTGTATATGGCTGTTTTTGCCCTACAGCAGCAAAACCGACCAGTCGCAAAAGAGACAGTATGGCCCACAAAGCCTAAAATATTAACTACCTGGCCTTTGACAGAAAAAGTTTGCCAACTTCTAATCTAAAAGTTGTCAACTTGTTTCAAAATTATTCTGGAATAAACCCAAGAAACCACAAAACTGACTAGACTATGTTTTTTAGGTAATAACTTTTAAAATTATAAAGTAATACATGATTTTATGCTCCTTGAAAATGAGAAAGCAGTATAGATAAACCTAAATTAACCTTTGGCCATTCTGTCAATCCTAATCTCTGGTTTCCCCAAAAGCACTTAGTATGATATATTTACTGCCAGACCATTGTGTGTGTGTGTGTGTGTGTGTGTGTGTGTGTGTGTGTGTGTGTGTGTTCATCTATGCATAGATATACTAGTAAACATCTGTTGTCATGTCATTCTGTTTTTCCACTGAACAGTATGACTTGGAGACATTCCATAGCTGTATAGAACTCACTTATTATTTTCACTGCTATGTCCTATTTCACAGTGTATACTTCTTTTATTTAGCCATCTTCTTTTTGATAGATATTTAAGCTTTTCCAATTTTTCAGTCTTACCAATGAACCTCACTGCATTTGTCTGCTTGTACACATGTGCAAGTATTTCACTAGAGGAACTACTGGGGAGTTGAATTGCCACATCACAAGATATATGTGGTTCAATTTTTGACTGCCAAACAGCCCTCCGCGGTGCCGGAACCGATTATAATTTCACCAGCAGGGAAGGGTAGTTACTGTTCCTCCACACTCCAAACAATGCTTGCTGTTTATTCAGTATTTTATTATTTTTTCCATTTGAATAAGTGCAAATGATAACTCATTATTTCAATATTTTAATTTCCCTGATTATTAATGAAGTTGAGCATTCTTTTTATAGGACCCCTCTTGGCTATTGTATTTCTCTTCTTAAATTACCTATTCATATTCTTAGCTTATTTTATGTTGGATTTTTTAAATCCTTTGTGGGAATTTGTTATTTATTATCAATGTAAATTATGTGATGTGCATGTAATATTCTCCCTAAGCCTGTCACTTGTGTTTTAACTTTAAATCATATTTAGCCAATAGAAATTTTTAATATTATTGTTATTATTTTGATGTACTTGAATCTGTCAATTACCCCCTTTATGGATTTTACTGCTATCTAAAAGATTTCTCAACCACCAAGATTATGAAGCTACTTTGGTGCACCTTTCTGTAATACTTTTATTTAAAAAGTAAGGCTTTATTCACCTCGCACTTATTGCAATACACTATTTTGATACTATTTATTGAAAAGTTCATCTTTTCCCTATTTGTTTGAAATGTCACCTCTATCATATACTAAATTCCCACTTACAAACATGTTCATTTCTGGATACTCTGTCCTTTTATATCTATTTCCTATTCCTGAGCCAATTTCCACTATAATGTCTACCTTTTCTACTTGATTTTTCCCCGTGATAAATAGGAAATCTATTTTGTGTTTTGATATTTTTCCTGGTTACCTTACAGAATTCTCTTAATCGTTATTAAAGCTTATTACTTCAGAATTTCTAGATAGACAAACATATCATTTATATATAGTAAGAGTGTTGCTCCTTCCTTTCAAATCTTTACAAACCCTAATTTTTTGTGTTTCATTGGTTTTTCCTGGCCATCCAGCATAATGCTGAGTAGTAGCCATGAAAGAAGATAGTCTCAGAGCTGATACATACAGTTGTGTGGGTTGTATGCTGCACAATTCTAGGGGGTACTGTTTACAAACACTTAGATGTCCTAGGTATTCTTGTCATGTTTCAGAGTTTAATCCATTTTTATTTTGTACTATGAACTCATTTTTCTTGGAACCTTCTCTTTGGGATTCATTGAGATTAAAACTGTTTTCCTATAGAGGATTTATTTTTGCTTTTGCCAGGAGCCTGAGGACAGAACCGTCTGGGACCACCATAAGCTTGTGGTCTATTGGCCACACAAATAAGGTGAATTCTGACCCAAACTTACCTTATTACAGGCCTGTTGTTAAGAATCTCAAAGAAGCCTTTTCCTTTTACTCCACCCAGAGTCAAGGCTGAGAAGGCCTGGGACAGACCTGTCTCCCTCCATAGTTCCTACTGAGGATGTCACCCGTAGGGGATCTTGAGTTTATAATCTCTAATCTGGTTAGGCCCCAGGCTTTGCCTCCTATGCTACCATTAAAATCCAGGCTCCAGGCCTACAGGAGTCCAGAAAACCCCAGGACGATCACTGACTCCCCTTTCTCATGCCTCTGGCTTAGCATAATCTTATAAATTGTGGCCTCTTGAGACTTCCTTTACTTTCCTACCAGTGCAATTCTGCATGAAAAATGATATTCTTAAAAATTTATCTAGTATTTTTAGGTGCTGTATGCCAGGAGGATTTTCTCCTACCACCTTCTCCATCATAGTGCCAGCAATAAAATCTTTATTTTTTATTTTAATAAGATTGATCCTAATGCTTCTCCAATAAGATACATAGTAAAAGTGTTTGGTAACTATTCTGTATCAAGTTAGTGAAGTTCTCTTCTATTCCTCTTGGTTAACCAAGAATTATAAATTATGAATGAGTATTGAGTTTTATTAAATGCTTTTCGGCATTTATTAATTTCCTTATCTTATTTCCATAGCTAATTATATAGCTCATCCCAAGGATAATGGAAGCAGAGATGACCCAATAGCCACTAGGACCCTTGGAATGCAGACCCATGATTTTTCCATTAAAAAGAACAATAAATTCAGGGAATGTGGACATTAATTCAAATTCTTAGTATGGTTGCCACGTTCTGTTCACTGAGCCATCAGTCTCTTGTCCTCACACTTCAGATACTGGTGTCCTGGACACAACCTGGGCAGGTCATGAGGGGTGTGTAGGGGACGCCTCTTGCACGCAGGGGCCTTTTAGATGGCACAACTTGAAGGGGGCTGGGAAAAGTTCCCTGCAACACCTCCTGAACCTCTATGAAACACTGATACAACAAACTGAATATCCAGTTGGAAACTGACATAAAAAGGTATATCCAAATTCCTCATGTCATGTGTGAAATAATTTTCCTGGATCTCTATAAATTTCCAAAGAGTCAAACTATAAAACCATGGGCAATACTGGCACTCCACATGCATCGATAAGACAGAGGCAGTTAACTCAGAGCCCACTGTGTCCTGTTAAACATTGGAAGAGGGTACTGCGTGTACTTATGACCTGGGCTGATGCCAGCTCTCAACCCTGATCCGTGTCTAGTAACCTGCTGAACTCTTGGATCTAAGTCCCAGGAAGCATAAAGGCCAATTTTCATTTATGGTCCCCTGAAGATGGCAACTGGTTTCTCTTATCTGAATTAATAAACTGTGACTGCAGCTATCTGAGTTTTCCTCTGGAGGCCTGCCCCATGCCAGGGTCAATGAGGAGACTTTTGTTTACAATACTTGATTTGTTTCATAAAGAATTTAAAACATATAGCCTCATTTTATCCCCATGAATTTTGTGAAAAAGCAACTTGCATCATGTATCTATTTACATGACAGGAAGAATTAGAATAAGAGAAAAGAAAAGATGTTCTGGATGGGTGTGGTGGTTCATGCCTGTAATGCCAGCACCCTGGGAAGCTGAGGCATGTGGATCTTTTGAGGTCAGTAGTTAGAGACCAGGCTGGCCAACATGGCAAAACCCCGTTTCTACTAAAAATACAAAAATCGGCCAGGCATGGTGTCACACACCTGTAATTCCAGCTACTTGGGAGACAGAGGCACGAGAATTGTTTGAACCCAGAAGGTGGAGGTTGCAGTGAGCAGAGATCGTGCCACTGCACTCCAACCTAGGGGACAGAGTGAGACTGTCACACACACACACACAAAAGTTCTGTCATTAATTGACTTCATGAACACACCCCAGAACCCTAGTTTCCTCATTTGCAAAAGGGATAAGACCTGCCCCGCCCCACCCTCCTTTGTTCAACTTGGGATAAGCCCTGCGCTGCCTTCCTCCCAGGCACCTCGACATGAAGTTGTAATTTTGAAATCATTTTGTAAACAACAAAACTTCGGTAAATGTGAGTAAAATTCACTAAATGTCTTCTATCATGAACAAAGTCAACAGTTTTATAGGCATCACTTGCCTGCATCTTAGAAATTCAGTATTCTTATGTTACATTCCCTTTACCTGCTTTTTTCTCTTAATCCTCTGGCCAGTTCTGCTATTTGTGTGTTTGTGAGAGAGAGAGAGAGTGTGTGTGTGTGTGTGTGTGTGTATCTTAGAGACAGCAAGATTTTACATATATATGTGTGTGTGTATATGTATATACACACATAATTATCATATATGTGTGTATATATATGTATGTATATATATACACACACATAATTAAATATATACATAAAATCCTTCTATCTCCAAGTGTTTCTATCCCAAAGATTATGGTTTTTGTTTTTTTTAACCATTTACCCCCTTTTACTTAGACCCTGTTGCTTCAACTTCAAACTGCCCACTCTTTTCTTCCCATAATCTCAGTGACCTGGTTCCAAAGTTTTTGCTTTGACTCATTTGAAGATTACATGTTTCTGAATGTCCTCCCCACATCCTTTACCAGGGAAGGAACTATCTCATCCTCAAATGTATATTGACTTTTATTTTTAAAATTATTATTATTATATTAAGAGACAGGGTCTTGCCATGTCACCCAGGCTAGAGGGCAGTGGTCTGATCATGGCTCACTGCAGCCTTGAACTCCTGGGCTCAAGCAATCCTCCCGCCTCAGCCTCCCGAATAGCTGGGACTACAGGTGTGTGCCACCATGACCAGACACTTTTAAAAATTATTTTTGGTAGAGACAGGGTCTCACTTTGTTGCCCAGGTTCATCTCAAATTCCTGGCCTCAAGCAAGACTCCTGCCTAAGCCCCCCGAAGTGCTGGGATTACAGATATGAGCCACCATGCCTGCCCATTATACATAAAAATGTATTTATTTATTATTGGTTGATTGAGACAGGGTCTCATTCTCTTGCCCAGGCTGGCATGCAGCGGGACAGTCATGGCTCACTGCAGCTTTGACTTCCTGGGCTCAAGTGTTCTTCCTGCCTCAGCCTCCCAAGTAGCTGGGACTACAGGCACATGCACCACACTTGGCTAATTTTTTATTTTTTTGTAGAGATGGTGTCTCACTATGTTGCCCAGGCTAGTCTCGAACTCCTGGCCTCAAACAATCCTCCCATTGCAGCGTCCCTAAGTGCTGGGATTATAGGCGTGAGCCTGTATATAGACTTCAATTGCAGCGTCCCTAAGTGCTGGGATTATAGGCGTGAGCCTGTATATAGACTTCAAATAACAATTTATAATGTGAATCATTTCACATATCTGTTTGATTATTTCTTTTATTTCCTAGCACCATAAAGGTGTTTTAATTGACAAGATCATCTTCTCCATCCCAGTCTGTTTGTGTACTGCTGCTTTTGTCTGGTTAGTCAGATTTCTCAGGTCCTGCTACTACTGCAAGTGTGGACTGCACACCCACAGCATTAGCATCACCTGGGAGCTTGTGAGATGTTGAAGCTCAGGCCCGCCACAGACCTACTGAATGGAAATTTGCATTTTAACAAGCTCCCCAGGTGATCTGTATGTACATGAAAGCTGGAGGATCACTCTCTTAGATTATAAGCGCAGGCTCCAGGTTACCTTAAACAGGGGCATTTCTGAAGCAGGCATGGGAGAGAAAGCAGGCAAAAATCTCAACTGCCAGGGCCACGACCTCCTAGAGATTAAAATGTAGCTCAGAACTCAGGTTGGGATCAAATGCAGTTTAATTAACATGGTTATCTTTTTATTCCTCATCATAGTGCTTTTAACTACTGTATTAGTCCACATTCACGCTGCACTGATTGATAAAGACATACCTGAGACTGGGTAAATTATAAAGAAAAAGAAGTTCAATGGACTCACAGTTCCACTTGTCTGGGGAAGCCTCACAATCATGGTGGAAGGTGAAAGGCATGTCTTACATGGTGGCAGGCAAGAGAGAGAATGAGAACAAGTGAAAGGGGTTTCCCCTTATAAAACCATCAGATCTCATTAGACGTATTCACTACCCTGAGAACAGTATGGGGGAAACCACCCACATGATTCAATTACCTCCTACCAGGTCCCTCCCAGAACATGTGGCCATTGTGCAAACTACAATTCAAGATGAGATGTGGGTGGGGACACAGCCAAACCGTATCAACTACTGATGTTACTTTGTTTCCTTTCTTTCTGCTGCTTCTCTACCTCACAGCTTCTGCTTCCTCAGGGCCCTTCCTGCTTCATGGCTTCCCTGTCCTGCCTCCTCTCTGAGTGCACTGTGGCTGCCATGCACAGGTCAGGACTGAGGCACCCAAATCAGTCTACTATTCTGGCTTCCCGTTCAAGATTCTTTAAATATTCGATTGACACTTAATTGGTGATTTTTTTTTACTTTGTGGTAAAATATACAGAAGGAGCAGGATTGAAAAATTAATTAATTCTAGTAAAATACAAATAAATTTTACCATCTTAAGCATTTCTAAGAGTATAGCTCGATAACATTAAGTATATTTTCATTGTTATGCAGTGAATCTCCAGAGGTTTTTCATCTTGTAAAATGGAAACTCTACCCATTAAACAACTCCCATTCCCATCACCCCACAGCCCCTGGCAACCACCATTCTGCTTTCTGCTTCCATGAGCTCGACTACTATACCTTTTATTTGACTTTCTGTGACTGGCTTATTTCACTTAGCATAATGTCCTCAAGGTTCATCCATGTTGCAGCATGTGTTGGAATTCCTTTCTTTCAAGGCTGACTCATACTCCACTGTACTATGCCTGGTGTTTTGTTTGTCCACTCAGCAATCGATGAACTTTGGGTTGCGTCTACCTTTTGTCTATTGTGAATAGTGCTGCCGTGAACATCAGTGTACAATTCTTTCTTCAAGACCCTGATTTCAGTCCTTTTTGTATATATGCCCAGAAATGGTTGCTCAGTCATATGATAATTCTATTTTAATTTTCTGAGAAACTGCCATATTGGTTTTTTTTTTTTTTTTTTTTTTTGAGACGGAGTTTCACTCTTGTTACCCAGGCTGGAGTGCAATGGCGCGATCTCGACTCACCACAACCTCCGCCTCCTGGGTTCAGGCAAGTCTCCTGCCTCAGCCTCCTGAGTAGCTGGGATTACAGGCACGTGCCACTATGCCCAGCTAATTTTTTGTATTTTTAGTAGAGACAGGGTTTCACCATGTTGACCAGGATGGTCTGGATCTCTTGACCTCGTGATCCACCTGCCTCGGCCTCCCAAAGTGCTGGGATTACAGGCGTGAGCCACCGCGCCTGGCCCATATTGTTATCTAAAATGGCTATACCATTTTTACATTCCAACCAATCGAGCCCAGGGTTCCAGTGTTCCAATTCGTCTGCAACCTTGCCATCACTTGTTATTTTCTGTTTATGTGGTAGCAGCCATCCTAATGAGTGTATGACGTTTCATTATGGTTTCCATTTGCATTTGCCTTATGATTAATGCTGTTGAGTATTTTTTCATGTACTTGCTGGCAAGTGATGTTCTTTTAAATGTGTACTATGTTCTTTATGGTCAAAATAAGTAATTTATTCTGTGTAATTTTCCAAGCCACACAGCTTCTTGGAAGGCACGTTTAAGTGTTTAGATAATAAAACGGTACATTTCTTCCTTGCAAACAGCCCTGCACCACGTATTATTCCATTTTTGGCTCTGTCCGCCCAACTCCAGTGGGCTGTCCTTAGGGTCGGGTTGGCTGGAGTGGCCCTGTGTGACAGGCCTGTGAGTGTCCCTAAGAACCGTACAGATACTAGTCTGCATTGTCAAGGAGTATTTTAAGTCTCCACCTCAGGGTGATGACTGCTTTGTTAGGAAAGGAGGCAATTTAAAATTTACCTGATTTCTGATTCATTCCAATAATGTTTTGGTGCCTTTGAATATGGCAGCCCCCTAGGCAGCAGTCCATCCAGCAGACCTTATAACCGACATCTATATGTCTGACATCCAGACTTACTAGAAGAAGATCTAAATGGGTCAAGGATTACTTGTCCCTGGGACAGAGCAATTACACCATCCCTCACAGGCCCCAGAAGGCCTATGGACCCTTGGGCACCAGGAGCCCCTCTGAGAGCAGCTTCAGGGTGGGCTTGGCCTCCAGAGTGGCCTCCTCCTGCAAGGTCAGGCTGGATGAACGTTTGTGAGAGTCTCCTGTACAAGGAGAGGTGGGAGACTGTGAACACCATTTATCCCTTTGTGTAATTGCTTCACCAGTGTTGACAACTCATGTGACACACCTGTCTTTCTGATGGAGGAAGGAAGGAAGTAATATCATTTTCTACCAAAAGCATTCTTTGATCATTCCTGTTCCCAAAAAAAAAAAAAAGTTATGCCGGGCACAGTGGCTCACGCCTGTAATCCCAGCACTTTGGGAGGCTGAGGTGGGCAGATCACGAAGTCAGGAGATCAAGACCATCGTGGCTAACACAGTGAAACCCCATCTCTACTAAAAAAAAAAATTAGCCGGGCATGGTGGCATGCACCTGTAGTCCAAGCTACTTGGAGGCTGAGACAGGAGAATCGCTTGAACTCAGGAGGTGGAGGTTGCAGTGAGCCAAGATTGAGCCATTGCACTCTGACCTGGGTGACAAAGTGAGACACCATCTCAAAAAAAAAAAAGTTATCTGATGAGTCTCTTGTCAAAATCAGTGATATGGTTTGGATGTTTTGTCCCTTCCAAATCTCATGTTCAAATATGACCTTCAGGCCAGATGCAGTGACTCACACCTGTTATCCCAGCACTTTGGGAGGCCAAGGCAGGCAGATCACCTGAGGTCAGGAGTTCAAGACCAGCCTGGCCAACATGGTGAAACCCTGTCTCTACTAAAAATACAAAAATTAGATGTGAAGGTCAGAGTGGAAGCATGTGTGAGAGGGTCCAGCAGAAGAAAACATGGCTGCCAAAGTTTGGCCTGGCCTTAGCTGTTGCAGGAGGCATGGTGAACTCTGCCTTATATAATGTGGATGCTAGGCACAGAGCTGTCATCTTTGACCCATTCTGTGGCGTATAAGACATTGTGGTAGGAGAAGGGACTCACTTTCTCATCCCATGGGTACAGAAACCAATTATCTTTGACTGCCATTCTCGACCACGTAATGTGCCAGTCATCACTGGTAGCAAAGATTTACAGAATGTCAACATCACACTGTGCATCCTCTTCAGGCCCATCTCTAGCCAGCTTCCTCACATCTTCACCAGCATCTGAGAGGACTATGATGAGTGTGTGCTGCTGTCCATCAAGACTAAGAGATCCTTAAGTCAGTGGTGGCTTGCTTTGATGCTGGAGAACTAATCACTCCAGGCGGGTGAGTGAGAACTTACAGAGTGAGCAGCCACCTTTAGGCTCATCCTGGACCATGTGTCCTTGACACATCTGACCTTCGGGAAGGAGTTCACAGAAGCCGTGGAAGCCAAACAGGTGGCTCAGCAGGAAGCAGAGAGGGCCAGAACTTGCAGGCCACTGCCAGGATGGCCTGACTGAGCTGTACAAGCTGGAAGCTGCAGAGGCCACCGCGTACCAGCCCTCAGGCTCTCAGAACATCACCTATCTGCCTGCAGGGCAATCTGTACTCCTCCAGCTGCCCCAGTGAGGGCCCACCCTGCCTGCACCTCCACGGGCCAACTGGGCCACAGCACTGATGATTCTTAACACCACCTTTGAAGGCTTCTGCCCCAACCCCAGAAATCACTGTGAAATTTCATGATTGGCTTAAAGTCAAGAAAATAAAGATAAAATCACTTCAGATCTCTAAAAAAAAAAAAAAAAAAAAAAAAAAAAAATTAGCTGGGCTTGGTGGCGCATGCCTGTAATCCCAGCTACTCGGGAAGCTGAGGCAGGAGACTGTAGTAAGCCAAGATCGCAGCACTGCACTCCAGGCTGGGCCACAGAGCAAGACTCCATATCAAAAACAAAAACCAAACAAAAAAAGAAACGTGCCTCCAATGTTGGAGGTAGGCCTAGTGGGAGGTGTTTGGTCATGGAGGTGGATCCCTTATGACTGGCTTGATACCCTCGGTAATGAGTGACTTCTCACTCTTAGTTCATACAAGAGCTGGTTGTTTGAAGAGCCCAACACGTCCTCCTCTCTCTCTTGCTCACTCTTGCTATGTGACATGCCAGCTCCTGCCTCACCGTCCGCCATGCTTGGAAGCTTCCCGAGACCTCACTACAAGCAGATACCAGTGCCATCCTTGTGTAGCCTTCAGAAGCATGAACCAAACAAACCTCTTTTCTTCATAAATTACACAGCCTCAGATTCCTTTATAGCAATACAAAACGGACTAACAATCAGATCTCACTGTTACTCCAGAACCTCACTGCCCATTCATTCTCTTCTAGCCAAAGTCCACTTTTCCCCCTCCACAGTTACCACAAGGAAAATGAGCAGCCTCAATCCTTGCCGCTCAGGCAAGAGTAAAGAGTTACAGTGCAGGCCGGCCGCGGTGGCTCACGTCTGTAATCCCAGCACTTTGGGAGGCCGAGGCTGGTGGATCACCTGAGGTCAGGAGTTTGAGACCAGCCTGGCCAACATAGTGAAACCCCATCTCTACTAAAAACACAAAAATTAGCTGGGCGTTGTGGCGGGTGCCTGTAATCTCAGCTACTCGGGAGGCTGAGGCAAGAGAATTGCTGGAACCCAGGAGGCAAAGGTTGCAGTGAGCCAAAATCACGCCATTGCACTCCAGCCTGGGCAACAAGAGCAAGACTCTGTCTTTAAAAACAAAGAAACAAACCAGAGTTACAGTGCAGCAGAGAGGCAGGACAGGACCACTGGGCCGAGCCATCCCAACTCTGCCCAATCAGTGGAGGTTGCCTTCTGGAGACCGTAGGGGAGGATCAGTTTCCTTGGCACTTCCAGCTTCTAGATGCCACTGCAATCCTTGGCTCACAGCCCGTCCTTTTGTCTTCAAAGCCAGCAACTTAGCATCTGACCCTTTTTCCACATCACATCTTTCTCTGACCAAACCCAGGAAAGTTTTTCTAATTTTAAAATTCATGTGATTAGACTAGGCCTGCCTGGATGATTCAGGATACCATCTCCAGGTCTGTACCCTCATCATATCTGCAAAGACCCTTTTGCCATAAAAGGAAACATATTCACGTGTTCTGGGGATAAGGATGCGGGCATCTTCTATGTACCACAAGGACATAATCAAAAACATAGAGGCAGGCCAGGCAATTAGTTTATTAAAATGTTCCACCATTTTTCTGGATTCTGTGATGTTTGTTACTTGTCCTTTTTAATATTTGTCATTTGTTGTGATTTCTTTTTTCATTATTTGTTACAAATATTCTCTGGTACATAATTTTGTATTTGTAATTTAGTATTTTTTAAAATTATTTTTTAGACAGGGTCTCACTCTGTGACCCAGGCTGGAATGCAGTGGCATGAGCTCACTGCAGCTTTGAACTCCTGGGCTCAAGCAGTCCTCCCACCTCAGTCTCCCGAGTAGCTAGGACTACAGGCGTGCACCAACATGCCCAGCTAAGTTTTTTGTTTATTTTTTTGGGTGTGTGTGGTTTTTGTTTTTTTTTTGAGACGGAGTCTCACTCTGTTGCCCAGACTGGAGTAGTGTGAATATGACTGACTGCAGCCCCTACTTCCTGGGCTCACATAATCTTCTCACCTCAGCCTCCCGAGTAGCTGGGACCACAGGTATGTGCTATCACACTTGACTAATTTTTAAATTTTTTTGTAGAGATGGGGGTCTCATCGTGTCACCCAGGCTGGTCTTGAACTCCTGGGCTCGAGTGATCCTCCCACTTTGGCCTATCGAAGTGCAGAGATTATAGGTGTGAGTGACTCACTCAGCCTTTTTTTTTTTTTTTTTTTTAAAAGAGATAGAGTCTTGCTGTATTGTTCTGGCTGATCTCATACTCCTGCTCGCAATTGATCCTTCTACCTCAGCCTCCCAAAGTGCTGACATTAGAGGCATAAGCCCCCACACCTGGCCTGTATTCTTTTTACTTAAATAGGACTGCCCAGTCCAGGCACCATGGTTCACACCTATAGTCCCAGCACTTTAGGAGGCCAAAGCTGGTGGATCACCCGAGGCCAAGAGTTCAAGATTAGCCTGGTCAACATGGTGAAACCCTGTCTCGACTAAAAATACAATATTAATCAGGTGTAGTGGCTCATGTCTTGTAGTCCCAGCTACTCAGGAGGCTGAGGCAGAATAATTGCTTGAACCTGGGAGACGGAGGTTGCAGTGAGCTGAGGTCGCAGCACTGCACTCAAGCCTGGGCGACAAGATCGAAACTCCATCTCAAAAAAATAAAATAAAATAAAATAAAATAGGGCTGCCCAAATTGTGTAAGCCTCAGAACCCACGTAAGCTAAGAACACCTCTACTCACCCATTGACTAACCTGAACACGAGATGAAATTTTTCTTCCAAATACCACTGGCTGAGGAGTCGGCTCTTGACTGGGGTTGATCAGTGCAGAGGCCAGTATGGGAGCTGGGCAAGTGCAGAAGTGAAGACTAGCTGTGTTCCAGACAGCGAAGCCCCGGTCTGAAACCCTGGAGATCCCTTAGCAGGGCAAAGTTCAATGTAGGCAGACCAGACCGTAAGGGATGCCTCAGTAAGGATAAACTTTGTGTGCCTGCAAGGGGACGGGAAGGTGGCCGGGCAGGAGAAGGAGCTAAAAGGGCTCTGAGGCATTGTACTGTGAACTCCATCAGTCTCCTGCTCTGCTCAGCCAGTCAGCCCTGCCGCCCTTGTTTACGACACAGCATTACAGCGTGTCTACCTCCCCCCGTGACTCTTCCCTAGCCTCTGCTTGGCCAGCAGTCCTCTTCTTATCTCCTACTCGCTTAAGAAACATGCCCATCACCTGAGGTTTCTCGGGGCCTCTCCTTAATCAGCCTTCCTCATCCCTTAATGCTGCCTCCTCCCTCCCGTCACCTGTGCCCGGAAATACTCAAGGCCAGGTTCTATTCTTTTGCTTGAATTTCTTTCACGTTGCTTCTTGACTCTTTCTAAACTACAATTCCCCATTCTCACTGCCTTAGTTTTCCCTCTCTCCGTGTTTCTCAAACTATATCCCACCACGCCCTGAGAAGGGCTTTCTCCCTTTCCAGTATTTTGCTTTTTCTGCTCTAGTGGGATTTTCTCCTTTGCTCTCCATTGCTACCAAACTTCCCAACCTAATAGGCAGCGTCTTGCACCTTCTACTGATCATTTCATTCTTTCTTGCACTTCCCATGTCTGTACCCAATTCCAATTCCTGGACTGTTGGCCCCAGATGTATCTGCAGCCTCAGATACATGAGAACTCACCCATGTTCTCATGCACAGTCTCTAAATATTTGATTCCAAAGGTCTCCTCCCAGCACCTCCCTTTACTGCTTTGCTTCCTCGTGTTTCTCCTGCAGGGGGAGGAACATGCATAATCGTTCAACTCTGTGATGTTTTTTCTAGTTTGTAGTCGTGATCTACCCCGCACCACTGAATCATCTCAAATCATTTAAACACTCACACCAAGTGTGCCTCATCTCACGGCTTAATCCCCTGTTGATCAGAAAACCCCGGGTCCCTGGAACTCAAGCAGGATCTCATTCAGCCTGACACAACCTGAAATTTCTCCCTGACTCCTTTCCCAGCCCCGAGACAGGGGACTTGCAAGAGTCCCTGCATTGAACCTCCTTGTAACCCACTGTCCTCCGCTGGTCAAGGCCCACACAGCAGGCTCTGTCTAGTTCTAATCCTTCAAGGCTGCTTCGCATCCCTTCCTTGCACCATTGTCCAGCCCTGAGCTTTCTCAAGCCTCGTGCTGCTCTCCCCTTTTCCCCTCCCTCCCAACCCTATTCCTTGCCTCTCTACATACTCCTGGGAGACTTGCTCCTTCTGTAGCAGAAACTTCACACACATTTTCTTTCCAGTTCCCCTCCATTGCTATCTCCAGTTGCACTGCTCTTGTCCGTTTCTTTCTCTCCACGTTCAAACTTGGCTTCTCTGGAGGACTTGCGCTCAACTCCTGGGGCTTCCCCTGGGCCGGCATCTGAGTGGCGTCTGCCTTCCTGGTTCCTCCCCACCTCCTCTCCCCTCACTTCTTGCCCTGCCAGATCTGTCTGTGGCAACACGCGCTGCAGCAGTGACTCTCCTCTTCCTCTTCATGCCCAAGGCCGTGTCAGCCTCTCTTATTAGCTTCCATTTTATTGTAGGGACACTAAGCACCAGAGAAGTTAGTGAGTAAAGTGAGTTAATTCAACATCAGTGGCAAGGGCTAGGATCTGGCCTCCTGACTATGATAACAAGACAATGCCCACTACATCTCCAGCTCCGGGGAGCAAAAAACAAAGTCCTCTGACCTCCAGGAGGCTGTGGGCCAGCTGGGTCTGGTTTGGTCACAATCAGTCATGCCCATGTTTATGTGTGTGTCATTCATGGACGACCTCCCTTCCCCCTTTAATAGGGGATTTGGGGCCCCTTAGCAAATGAAGTAATTGCACAAAGACTGTGTGTGTATGTGTGTGTCCCCTTCTCATTCTTATGTGAAGTCCCAAATGCTCCTCCACTGCCCCCAAACAAACACAGGGGATCTTGTACTGAAAATCAGCATTTCACAGAAAGGAAATGGCATCGTGAGAAAGCAGCAGGAACCACCTGCTTATGGGAGAGCTCACTGGGCCAGGCAGGAGGTGTCACAGCGCTCCCACCACACTTCCTTCTTCCAGCTGTTTAGGTGGTGATCTGGGATGTCAGCCTCCAGGCTTTCAGCCATCAGACTCTCACCCTAAAGGGAAAAGGGAAAACTGAGGAAATAAAGACAGTCATACAGGAGAAAATAAAAATAATTCCAACCCCAAATTAATCACTTTCATTCTCTATATATACATATCTACACACACAGATACATGCATACACATCTCTAAAAGATATCACATAAAGGACATTATTATTGTTGTAGTTTTAAACCTTCAATACTGTTTTATACGCACCCACATATTTATCCTTTTTAGTTCTCCACATTCCTTCCCAAAGTTCCATGCTTCCCTCTGAAATCTATTTGCTTTTCCCAGGATAACTTTCTTTGGAATTACTTGTAGTGCAAGTATCTGCTGGCAACCAATTCTTCAGTCTTGGTCTGAAAATGTCTTTATTGTGCCTTTAAAATAGAAGGATAAATTGTTTGTCCTATTATGGGATAGCAATAAAGATATCAACCCATTGTTTTTTCTGTTTTACAATTTCAACTGAAAAGTCAACCATTAATCTTATTTTTATTTCTTTGTAGTTTTTTTTTGTGGGGGGTATTTGTAAGATTAGTTTTCTTGTCATTGATTTCCAGCAATTTTACGATGTGTGGGTGGGTGCTTTATAAAGAAAACTAGGGTGTGGTGGCTCATGCCTCAAATCCCAGCACTTTGGGAGGTCAAGGCAAATGGATCACCTGAGGTCAGGAGTTCGAGACCAACCTGGCCAACATGGTGAAACCCCATCTTTACTAAAAATACAAAAATTAGCCAGGTGTGGTGGCAGGCACGTGTAATCCTAGCTACTCAGGAGGCTGAGGCAGGAGAATTGCTTGAACCTGGGAGGCAGAGGTTGCAATGAGCCAAGATCGCACCACTGCACTCTATTCTAGCCTGGGTGACAGAGCGAGACTTTGTCTCAAAATAATAATAATAATAAAGCCTTCGTGCTTTGGTGTCATATCTAAGAAATCATTCCCTAATCAGAAGGACTTATTCCTATGTTTTCTTCTCAGTTTCATAGTTATAGCTCTTACATTTAGGTCTATGATTTTGTGATCCATTTTGAGTAAATTTTTTTGTATGGCATGAGGTAAGAGCTTTAATTCATCTTGCATGTGAATATCCAATTTTCAAGCACCGTTTTTTAGCAAAGCTGGTGTTTCCTCCATTGAATTGCCTTGCATTTTTACCAGAGATCAGTTGATGATAACAATAAGTAAGAGTTTATTTCTTGAATCTCAATTCTGATCTGTCAGTCTCTGTATCTGTCTTTATACTAATGCCACATTATCTTGGTTATTTTAGTTTTCTTGAAGTTTTGAAATCAAAAAGTGTAAGTCCTCCAACTCGGTTCTTCTCTTTCAACATTATTTTGGCTATTATGAGTCTTTTACTTTTCCATAGATCACAGTTCCCCTTTGAAGCTTTTCTTGCCTCCATTCCCTTGTCTATATTATCTTCCATTTATTTTTCATTAATCATCCCTATGATTAATGGGATCTTGCTATACTAGCCAGGCAGGTCTTGAACTCCTGGGCTCAAGTCCTTCAGTGTGTATGGGACAAGATGCCTCTGGATGTGGTCAGAGTGGCAGCAAGGTTCCTCAGTTCATTCTTCTATAGCTGGAATTGAAGTGGAAAGAAAAGAAGTGAGGGTCTTAGTGAATCACTTCCTGCCCAGGAACAGACAGCTACATTAAAAGAGTCCCGTGGCATGTAGGGACCCTGTCTGGGGTGAACCACCTAGGAAAAAGTTTGCAGGCAATCATGGAAATGAAGAAAGTGTAATAAATGGTTCGCCCACTCAAAAACAAACCTTGTGAAGGATGCAGCATAGCACTGAATTAAGAACACAGGTTTTGGAATCAGACTGACATGGTTTGAGATTCTGGCTCCACCTCCTACCAGCTAAATAATGTCAATGAATCACCCACCTGAAGAGGAGAGGGGCTGTGTGTGCTCAGTGCAACCTGATGGTGCCTTCAGCAAATCAATGCTTTTAGTCATATAGAAAGACTGAATTCATTTATTTATTCACTCATTTATTAAATGAATTATATTCTTTCTGAGAACATAATCCTTAGCTTTAATATTCACCCTGCATACTGAATTTTACAATTAATTATCTTTGCAAAGTCCTCTCTAAAGAAATGTTTTACTTTCACTGAGTAAGGAGATAATCATTTCAACCCTCTCCTGGAGAGATTTCACTGATTACTAAGCACCATGAGAAGCAGGTGCGCTCAGAAGCAAACACAGCTGTATTCAGTTAAAAGTATACCTCTAATTGGTCTCACTAAATTCGAAGGAAAGAGAGATGTGGCTGGCACACACCACACACCCAGTCACTGTCATTTTCCTGTCCAGAGGGCACCATTCTCTAAAGGAACAGTGATGGAAGAGTGGCATGGGAGCAGCACTGTGGCTGCTGGGCTGGCACCCCCATCACCCCAGTTCAGATCTATTTCTAACCCAGTTCCAGGGGTTCTGCTTCCATTATTTCTTGCTGTGTAACAAATCTCCCCTATACTTACTGGATTAAACCCATAACTGTTTCATTTTCTGACATGATTTTCTGTGTTGGCTGGGCTCAGCTGGGGAGTTCTTCTGCACCAAAGGACCTTGGCTGAGGCTGCAGTCATCTGGAGGTGTAACTGGGCTGGGGAGTCCAAGAGGGCTCACCTGCACATCCGCTCCTTGGTGAGGACAGCCAGGAGGTTGGGGTGGCTGGGCCTCTCCGATCGGTGCGATCTCAGGGCTCTCCCTCTTCACATGGCCTCTCCGCATGGTCTCTTTGGGTGGTCACTGAGCAGGGTAGCCAGACTTTGTTACTCGGTGTCTTAGAGTTCTTCAAAGACAAAAGCAGAAGCTACTGGGCTTCTTACAGCTTAGGCCCATAGTTGTCTCTTCCCCACATTCTATTAACTAAGAAATCACACACCATCCTAGACTCATTATGGGAGGGGCTGCACAAGGGTGTGAATCTTGTGGGGCATGGTTCCTTGGGGGCCACCTTGGATAACAGCTGTCATGAGTTCTCTAGCTGGGGCTTCATAAACATATGAGAGATGGAACTACAGAATGTGCCAAAGTCGGCTTGCCTAACACTTGTGCAAAACAAAATGAAAGTTATGCAAATACCATAGAGTGAGATTCTGGCATTAATTCTACTGTCTCCTCATTAAGAAATTGGGGAAAGTGTTAATTAGACATGGTTTAAATGAATGTCTTTTCTCTGGTCCTTTGGTAACATTTATTTTATCTTCTTGGTCCACATCAACTGTTTGGCTTCTCCTGTGATTCATGTAGTCATGCTGTAATTGTCACTTCCATTCTGGGGAAAAGCATTTATATTTATTGCTGAGAAAACGTCATCTCACCGTCTTCAGTTTTCTAAAGTTCATAACTGACGTGCAGAATCTTTGCCAGCTGTCTCCACTGCCCCAGATGCTGCTATCCCTCATGGCTCTTGAATGATGCTGGAAACTTCAAGGAGGTTTAAGTTTCAGAGTGTTCCAATGTACACTCTGAAATACTACTCTACTAATAAAATTTTCTCTGCCTGTGATGCTCTTTGATTTTGGAGCACACTTTGTGTCTATGAACAGTTAGAGGATTTTGTAAAGTCCCTGGGTTTTTGCCATAAGAGTGACTTCCAAGTTATTTGGAATACATAACAGAATATATCTGGTGTGTAGTAGATGATCAACACATGTTTGTTGCAAAATGATAAATGCTGTGATGACTGTTATGAGGAATAAATGAGTGGCATGTTCTGAATGTTTGTGTCCTCCCCAAATTCATATGTTAAAATCCTCATCCCCAATGTGATGGGTTTGGAAAGTGGGGAGTTTGGGTGGTGACTGGGTCATGAGGGTGGAACCCTCATAATTGAGTTAGTGTTCTTATGAATGAGATCCCAGAGGCCAGAAGTGTGGCCCATGCTTGTAATCCCAGCATTTTGGGAGGCTGAGGCAGGCAATCACTTGAGCCCAGAAATTGTAGACAAGCCTGGGCAATATGGGGAAACCCTGTCTCTATTAAAAATGAAAAAAAAAAAGTAGCTGGGTATGGTGGCATGCACATGTAGTCCCAGGAGAGTGAGTTGGAGGATTGCTTGAGCCCAGGAGGTAGAGGCTTCAGTGGGCTGAGATCACGCCACTGTACTCTAGCCTAGGTGGCCGAGTTTTGTTGCTTTTTTTTTTTCTGTCTCAAAGAAAGAGAGAGAGAGAGAGAGAGACACCCTAGAGACCCCAGAGACCCAAAAAGCTAGCTGGCTAGCCCCTTGCACTATACGAGGACACAGGGAGAAGGTGCCATAGATGACAGGAAGCAGGCTGTCATCAGACACTAAATCTCCTAGCGCCTTAATCTTGGACTTCTTAGCCTCCAGAACCATGAGAGATAAATTTCTGTTGTTTATAAGCCACTCAGTTTCTGATATTTTGTTAGGATAACCTGAATGAACTAAGACAATGAGTGACCTTTACAAAGGACCTGAAACACTGATTTTGAATAATCATTAGTTTCCATTTTGGTGTCTGTTCCATTCCTTTTTCTCTAATACAAAATCTGCCCCCAAATACTAATCCTGAACCTAAGATTGCTGCAGCCATCTGCTGAAACCATCTTTCTCAGTGTGCTTTTATTTTTTATTTTATTTATTTTTTTGAGACAGAGTCTCACTGTGTCACCAGGCTGGAGTGCAGTGGCATGATCTCGGCTCACTGCAACCTCTGCCTCCCAAGTTCAAGCAATTCTCATGCCTCAGCCTCCCTAGTAGCTGGGATTACAGGCATGCACCACCACATCCAGCTAATTTTTGTATTTTTGGTAGAGATGGGTTTTCTCCATGTTGACCAGGCTGGTCTCGAATTCCTGGCCTCAAGTGATCTGCCCTCCTCAGCTTCCCAAAGTGCTGGGATTACAGGCATGAGCCACCACATCTCGTCTCTCAGTGTCTTTTAATATATTTACATTTACCTACTGACATATTTGGCAATGGCGCGATTTCAGCTCAATGCAACCTCTGCCTCCCGGGTTCAAGTGATTCTCCTGTCTCAGCCTCCCGAGTAGCTGGGATTATGGGTGCCTGCCACCATGTCCAGTTAACTTCTTGTAGTTTTAGTAGAGACAAGGTTTCACCATGTTGGCCAGGCTGGTCTCAAACTCCTAACCTCAGGTGATCTGCCCACCCCGGCCTCCCAGAGTGCTGGGATTAGAGGCATGAGCCACCGCGCCCAGCCCCCTATTTGGTGTTTAGACCACACATCTTGTGTTTCTATTTGTCTCACCATTTCAGTTTCTTAACTCTCTAATTCTTCTTTTGAATTTTTTTCTCCACTTTTTCCTTTCTTTGGCTTCTGAGTTATGTATTCAATTTTTAGACTTTTAGTGGTAACCCTAGACATTTCATCAAACACACTTTACTAATGACAATCTAAAATTGACCATCTTTTTTCCCTTCAACAATACAGAACCTTAGAAAACTTTCACTGTGTCCATCCATATTTTAGTTGTATTTTGCTTTTTCTAACTCCCAAGATATTGTTATTATTGGTTTATGGAGTCATTGTTTATTCAGATTTTCATAGTAAATTTTTATTCATTTTTCAAATCTGCTTGGTCAATTTCAAGTTCTTTTATTCTTTTTGTCTTCAACCTCTTGTACTGTTTACTTAAACATTTCTGTGTTTGATAATTCAGGGCATCTTCTCACGTCTAATTCTAGTTGTTTTTTTGCTGACTCTTGCTCATCATGCTGTGCCAGTCTTTTCAATCAAGACTTCTGAATTTTTGCTCATATTTCTTTGAAATTATATGTGATTATTTGTGCCTAGGTGGAAAGTGGAAAGTGAGTTCCTCCAAAAAGGAGGATTTCTAGCTGGGCGCAGTGGTTCGCGCCTGTAATCCCAACACTTTGGGAGGCTAAGGCACGCAGATCACTTGAGGTCAGGAGTTTGAGAACAGCCTGACCAACATGGTAAAACCCCGTCTCTAGTAGAAATACAAAAATTAGCTAGGTGTGGGCCGGGCGCGGTGGCTCACGCCTGTAATCCCAGCACTTTGGGAGGCCGAGGCGGGTGGATCACGAGGTCAAGAGATCGAGACCATCCTGGTCAACATGGTGAAACCCCGTCTCTACTAAAAATACAAAAAATTAGCTGGGCACGGTGGCGCGTGCCTGTAATCCCAGCTACTCAGGAGGCTGAGGCAGGAGAATTGCCTGAACCCAGGAGGCGGAGGTTGCGGTGAGCCGAGATCGCACCATTGCACTCCAGCCTGGGTAACAAGAGCGAAACTCCATCTCAAAAAAAAAAAAAAAAAAAGTGGAGCACTTTAAATCTTAAATCAACTTTTTGGCTTGAGGTTGTATACATTTTGTCTGCAAGCCTACATAAGGTCAGGATTATGATTTGAAAAATCAGGGGAGATGTTCCCCCATGCCTGTTCAGTTCAGATTTCCAGTCAATGTATTGTATTCATAGTGTAATGGAGGGTCAGGGTCAGAGACAGATTAATTCCTTATTTACTCTTACAGATGAAACTGTCAGATATCACCTGTAATGATGTTAGAAATTTATGTGTTAGAATTTTACTGAAATTTTGATTTTGGCTTTAGAAAAAACATCATCATCTGTGGTGGTTGCTGCCCTTGGCAATCAGTACCTAAAGAGACTTTGGGGTACAGTAGTAAACAGGACAGTCCCCCACTTCTACTGAACGTCCAAGAAGATTTCAAGTTATGCTCTCAAGGTACAAGTCATAGGGGGAGGACATCCTTGAGTACAGCTCGATGTTTTTCTGTTTTTCTTTCTTTTAGAGATGAGGTCTCACTTCGTCACCCAGGCTAGAGTGCACCAGCATGATCCTAGCTCACTGCAGCCTCAAACCCTCAGGCTCAAGCGATCCTCCCACCTCAACTTCCCAAGTAGCTGGGACTATCGGCTCACGCCATTGATCTTGGCTAGTTTTTTTTATTTTTTGTAGAAAAGATCTCACTTTGTTGCCCAGGCTGGTCTCAAACCCCTGGGCTCAAGCGCTCCTCTTGCCTCAGCCTCGCAAAGCCCCGGGATCACAGACATCAGCCACCATGCTTAGCCGCAGCTCTATTAATAGGCGGCAGTTCTTCAATATCCACTTAGACTCCAGCTCTGCTGGGACCATTGGCCATTTCCAGTGTTGTGATCTTGCCCACCCCGCATCCACTTTCTCCCCATCTGCTTGGCTACTTAGTTGAAAACTCTCTTTCTGCCTAGCCTTTCCAGCTCCCTCTGGGAGCTTGGACCACACCCCACCTGAAGGACTATCCTCCCTTAATGTCCCCAATCCCAGAAATCATCGTGAACCAGTGATCTGTCCCATGAGCTGCTCGCCATTCAGACCTCTGGCCAACTCGTGACCTCCTAACCTCAATCCACTCAGGTGTGGCCTCTGTAATCTGACCCAGACAGCCTGCTCTCTTTCCTTCTCATCTCCTCCTCCCCTCTTACCCTTCTCTCTCCCATGTTCTTATTCAAATGTTCTATCCAGGGCTCTATTTTTGCATACAAAACATCATGATTACAACTCTCTTTATAACAATTCCAGCCCCGACTCCCCCTTTTTTTTCCCCATGAGAGGTCAGCTCTTGAGTCCACAGGCCCAAATGTGGTGATGCATGTAAGGGATAGAGTGTTTCCTCTGAGGCCTCTGCACATCCCTATCCAGGCTTTTCATTCTCTGTGGTTTTCTCACTTCTAGTCCAAGAGGCCCAGAAGCAAACCTGGAGGTGAGACCCAAAGAAAGCTGGAACCATGCTGACTTTGTACGCTGGAGGGACACAGAGTCTGTTCCTGGAAAGCCCACTGTCAAGGCAGATGAGGAAGTTGGGGGTCCCCAAATCTGCCGTGTATGTGGGGACAAGGCCACTGGTTATCACTTCAATGTCATGACATGTGAAGGATGCAAGGGCTTTTTCAGGTAAGTTACCCATCAGCCTTCACCCACCTGCCACCACCGACATGCTGGGTCACATCTAACTGGGGTCTGCCACTAACCCACTGGGTAATGTCTCAGGGCCTCAGCTTGACCTGTCCCTGCCAGGTTCAGAGTGTGCGCTGGTGGCCCTCCCAAAGGCCTTGTAAGAGTCTCAAGGGAGCCATTTATTCCCAGAGGAATCCTTCATCGTCAGTCTTCCTATTCTACCCAGGAAAGGTCTCCTTCCATTAAGATATCCCTGGGCTTCTCCATGTGCTCTTGAATAAAAGAGAAGATGACTCAATAAAAGATAAGGAATTTGAAAATCCCAAATCCAAGTGTTCATATCCACCTTCTGGGGTGGTTGTTATGTAAAGAATGGCATAAAATAAATGAAAACTATAATAAAACAAGGTCACCTAGAAACAGACTAACAGGGAGGACTGAAAACATGGTCTAAAAAGTCCCAGCTCATAGCAAGGCAGGCCTGGACAGAAGAGCTCATGTTGTCCAGCTGAAGAAACGGAGTGAAGCCAGTTCAGCAAGGCTACCCTCAGGACAGGGCTGAGACCATAGCAAGAGAAGCAGACTGAGGGGAAGGGAGGAAGGGGAGGGAAGAAATGTGTGAGGTATTTTGCAGTTTTGCAAACTTAGTTTTGCAAATTATACCTTCCATGTGTGAGGAAGCACTTCCAGTGCGCCCTCCAGAGGGACAGGGTATGCAAGGAGCAGCTCCCACCTCAGGGGCCACATGCAGGACCCTCATGCATTCCCAAGACAGCCAGCCTGACTTGGCCCTTTGCAGAATTCTTCCTGGAAGCTGAACATCTATTTGAATGGAAATGGGCACGTTTCTGGGAGCAATGAACATTTGTGTTGCATGAGTTATAACAGGGGTGAGACACATCAGCAGTGTCAGGCTGGGTTCAGCTGCAAGTCACAGGACACTCATTGCAAATTGGTTTGGCGATAGGGAAAATGCATTACCTCTCTTAACAGGAAGTCTGAAGGCCTCCAGGTTGGTGAGTTCAGCAGCTCAGGTTCTTTCCATTTTTCTCTTCAGCCATCCCACCTGAGAGCTCTGATTGCAATCTGGCTCCCCTGTGGGTGCCGGGGCCCCAGGCAGGAATCATGAGGTTCAGCAGAGGCAAACAAAGGCCCATCTTTGAGAGTAAACAAACCTTTCCCAGGAGGCCCCTCACATTGGCTAGAGCTGGGCCCAGCCTATGCCTGAACTAGTCACTAGCAAAGAGCACCAGATATGTCCCTGAGCTGGGTACATGCCACACGGCTGCGTGGAAGAGGGTGGACGTCTGCACCAGCTCCAGATACTGCTGGCACAGAAGAGGCTGCCCCTGCAATGTCCGTGCATCCTGCCTCGGCGTGCGGGAATCTTCTGCTCTCCCTTCCTTGCTTGGGTACTATTTCTGGGACTCCCAGAAAGAGGCAACATGTTTTAGTGGGCAAGAGCTAAATCCAGTATCAGGCAGACCTGGATTCAAATTTCAGCTTGACGTGTACCCAGAGGGCAGCTGGGGATCCACTGTCTCCAAGTCTCAGTCTCCCTCATCTGTGCCAGGCAGATGAGATTACGAATTTCACAGGGTTTGAGATCTAAATTTGCAAAACTGCAAAATACCTAGCCTAGCATCTGATACATAACATACCTTTAATCAATGTGCGCCCCGGTTTCATCTTTTACTCACTCTGGGTGGACTTCGATGTAGCATCAGGGCTTTCTTCCCCAAGCCAGCTGGGAAGGCAAAAGGCAGGGATGGCGTCTGTGAAGAACATGCCCCTCAGCTGGTCACTGGTCCGAGGTCCGAGGCCTCCAAGCTCAACCCTGCCTGGTCACTGCCGGCTTAGCTCAGCCTTCCAGGCCCACCCTCAGGGACCTCTGCAGCCCTACCTGGCTGTTGTGCTCCTGGGGCAGCCTTCCTCGGTTTCCACTCTGGACCAGAGCCAGAGCCAAGGGCTAATTTGTTTCTTTCCATACAGCTGTGGAAATGGGAAAAATAAAGGAAGGGCCGCACCAACCGTGTCTTTTATGCAGGACTTCTGGGCTGGGAGGAGGAGAATGTTGCACCAGCGCCTCCAAAAGGCATCTGCCTACACCGCCTCTATGCGGGTCGGTGGGTCCCACCTGCACACTCTGCTATTCCAGGCGCTGGACCTCTTTGCCCCTTAGGTCAAAGAGGGGAATCCACTCTGCCATGGGGAAGCTGCTGTCCCGCGGGGTAGAAAAGCTTCCCCATAGTTCACCCCTTCCTCCCTGGCTGCCCAGGCAAGAAGTGGAGCAAGGAAAGGCGGGGGCTTCTCTGGTTTCTTACCCTCCAGGGGTCAGGTTTCCTCAGCTCCCTCTTTTAAGGAGGGGAAATCGAGGAAGAGGCCCAACTCCATGGAAACCTTCTGCTAACAAGGGTGTGAAAGAGGAGGGGACAGGGGTTTCAGGAAGAGGGGAAGGCGCTGGGGATGGCCCTGGACCTGAAGTGTCCCAGAAAGTGGCCCAGGAGCTGCAGGCGCCTGTGAAAAGCACGCGTCCCATTTCCTGCGGTAATGGCCAGAAAAGATCTCCTCCCCGGCTCTGCCCCTTATAGCCGAGTCCTGGACCTCTAGGGACGCCCCCATACACCCTTCCCATAAAACCTGACCCACCTGGGACTCAAAGGTTGGTGTCCCCCTCCCCGAGTCGGTAGGGAGGGAGGTGGTGTGGCCAGGAGCCCCAGACCAAGGGCCCGGGCGCCGGTGCAGATTCCCTTCTGCTCCCCGTTCTCTCACAGGAGGGCCATGAAACGCAACGCCCGGCTGAGGTGCCCATTCCGGAAGGGCGCCTGCGAGATCACCCGGAAGACCCGGCGACAGTGTCAGGCCTGCCGCCTGCGCAAGTGCCTGGAGAGCGGCATGAAGAAGGAGAGTGAGCAGCGGGCGCGCGGGCGGGCCGGGGGTGTGCGCTGCGTGAGTGGAGACGGGAGCCGAGTGTGCGCGTGAGCGCACGTGCACTTGTGAGCTGATGTCGGGGCGCAATGGGCAGCCACCTGGGGGAGCGCTTCCAGCCGGCCCCGTGGAGACGGAGGGAGTCTAGTAATCTCTGCCCCAGGAGATGTGCTGGGCAGCTCTGGCCAGGGCGTGCTCTGTCTCCCCTCAGCTGCTCCTGCATGATTCTTTTTGTCCCCCTGTCCCCCTCATAATTGTTCTGATGGTTTAAAAGGATTCTGAAGCCCATGCTCTTACCAGGGCCCCACAGTGTCCTCACAAACCCCACTGCAGAGAGCAACACAGCAGCTGCACCCCAGTTCTGTCCTCACCCAGGTATTTCTCCAGAGGAGCCCATAGGCCTCTCAAGTCTGGACAGGGGAGAATTGCTTGTCACCATCATTTTCCCTTTTGCCTAATGCCTTCTGCTGCCTTGAAAGCGTTATGTAGTGGCTTCCCAGGGGGCTGGAGGCTGACCAGGGGCACGTGTGCCTGAGCCAGCCTCACTGTCCCTGCAGTGATCATGTCTGACGTGGCTGTGGAGAAGAGGCGGGCCTTGATCAAGAGGAAGAAAAGAGAACGGATCGGGACTCAGCCACCGGAAATACAGGGGCTGACGGAAGAGCAGCGGATGATGATCAGGGAGCTGATGGATGCTCAGATGAAAACCTTTGACACTACCTTCTCCCATTTCAAGAATTTCCGGGTAGGAGGCTGGGGAGCTGTCTCTGCATCTGTGCTAGCTCTTCAAAGCCTCAGTCTTATACCCAGAGTTCTTGTGTGGTCCCTGGGCGAGTAGCATCAGCATACGGATTTGCAGGTCACCCCAGACCTCCAGAATCAGAGGCTCCAGGGAGGGGCAGGAGCCCCGGGTGATTCTGTTGCAGGTTCAGGTTTAAAAATCGCTACTCTCTTCTTTAAAGCAGGTGGGAACTGGATCTGAGCAATACGTGGAGGTAAAGCTAGGCAGTTCCCCAGTGTTGCTGGCATTCAGGGCTTTATGAGGACAGGGTCAGGAACTATTGGGGGTGTGACTTTCATGAACTGGTGTCTCTCGATCCCAGCACATTAACCATATCTATGCTCCAAGCGCCCTCCTTCTCCTTTGGACTGATAGATATCTCAAGTGGCCCTTCCCAGCCCAAAGAACTGGATTAGCTCAGTGACGTTGAATCTGCTCTTCCCATCTGTACTGCCCTAAACTTTCTGAGTCTCCTGAGCCCAACATCTGGAATGCTTGGGACACACCACGGTTGGAGTCCCACTTACCCTCCATTTTGACCCAGCAGGGATGTGTGTGACCATTAATTCATGGATCCCCAAAGCACCTTCATCTGATAGGAGAAGCCAGAGAGAAGAAACAAATGTTGTGTGTGTGTACGTGTGGGGACACGTGCGTGCCTGTGAGCATGAATGCCTGCATTTGTGCATCCTTTCAGGCTGCAACTGAGGCTATGTATGTATGACTGGGATCTGAGCATGTATGAAAACACATGCTTTCTCTCCTCTCTCTGCCTCCTGGCATGTGTCCTAGTTGCCAGAGGTGCTTAGCAGTGGCTGTGAGATGCCAGAGTCTCTACAGGCCCCATCGAGGGAAGAAGCTGCTAAGTGGAGCCAGGTCAGGAAAGATCTGTGCTCTGTGAAGGTCTCTCTGCAGCTGCGAGGGGAGGACGGCAGTGTCTGGAACTACAAACCCCCAGCCGACAATGGCGGGAAAGAGATCTTTTCCCTGCTGCCCCACATGGCTGACATGTCAACCTACATGATCAAAGGCATCATCAACTTTGCCAAAGTCATTTCCTACTTCAGGTAGGACATGGAGGCTGGGTGGTTGGGTGTGGAAAGGAACTGAAAGTGGCCAGGAGGTTCAAAGAGCCTGGGGTAGATTCCTGAATTTGGGGGATATCAGTGGCAGCAGACCCTCCTTTTCCTGTGCCCCGCCCACCGGGGAGTAGAGCCCTCACTGCATCGCTGGTTAGCTTTGTGGCTGTGGGCCTGCCAGCGTCTCTGCCTCTTCACCTGCTCAATGGAAGCTAAAAATGCCTCCCCTGCAGGGCCATTCTGTGGAATGAGAACACATCTGAAGAGCATCCAGCACACAGTGGGCATTCAGATGATCATTCCCTTTCCTACTCTCCCTGAAAGTTTCAGGAACCACGTGTTGGCAGTTTTAGAGCAAAGAAAGAGAGAAATAGACAAGACAAGGCTGTGAAGGCCATGGAGAGGGTGGGTGGTCCTCAGAGCCCAAAGGTCAGGTCTCACCAGAGCTAAATGTGGAGGCAACAACCACGGGGCAGCTGGGGTTAGTGGGAGACATGGGAACTTCCTGAGGTGGAGGGAACCACAGCCCCAGAATATGTCTGCACGCTGTTAGTGTTGGGAATGGTGCCAGGTGTATCTTCTTGGCTAGGCCACCTTGCCTTGCCAAGCCTGGTCAAGCCAGGCTGAAACACCTTCCAGGAGCTCCTGGTTTCTTCAGCAGGTTGAGGGTAGATTGTAGTCTAGGAGCCCAGAGGTTCTTCTCTGGCCCTGTAGGAGTCATGCATGACTTATTTAATGGAGTGATGTCGGCAGCAGGTTTGGAATGGGGTTCAGATGGTGGGAAATTAGCTTAAATGGGGCAGGAGGAGAAGCCTACTTATAAATGTGGACATTGGAAGATCCTTGGTGAAATCCAATGACTGACAATTTAACACCAGGGCTCCCCACTTGCCGTTTCTCATGGCCACCAGTGCTGAGCACAGTGACCTGAGGTGTCACTGACATCGTCATTCCCAGATAGAAACTGAGGTTCCCCAAGGATAAGGAACTTGTACAAGGTCACAGCTTATCAGTGGTGGAGGGTAGATTTGGAAGAACCAAAGCCAGCTTGATGCCACGTCCTAAGCCGGGCAACAGGGAGGCAGAGAAGAATAAGATCAATTACATGGCATTTGTAGCTCAGTGTTATGGATCTAAAAGAAGGATGGGCGCCAGGAGCCCAGGGCCTGAGTTCCCAAGGAGGCCAAGGCCAGAGGTAGTGTTTCCTCAAAACCCAGCATAAGCAGCCTCCCTCTTGGGCTGCCAAGCCTCCTTCTTGTAAGGGGAGGTGGGGGCCCCTCCCAGGTTGGGAGAAAAAGTGATCCCTGCAGGACCAGAGGGGTATCCATGTGACCATAGTCTCAGAGGCCTATTAAGTCACTTCCATGGCTAGGCCTGTGCTCCGGCGCTAGGAGTGGGGCTGCAGGCATCTGGGCTGCAGGAAACAGTAGAAATAAGTGTGTGCATATTAAACCCAACACGGACAAAAGGAAGCAAACATCCCCACTGCTGGAGCTCAGGCCAGAAGGGGAGACTGCACTCTGGAAAGACTTCTAGGAGGGGCAAAGACAGCTTGGTCTGAGGGGCTAGCAGGATTTACTAAAGGGGCAGTCATTCCAAGGGGGGGAAACTGAGGCAGAAAGAAAAAGTCCAGGGACCAGAAGCCAAAGCAAAGTAGGTCAGGGGTTGTGTAGGAGTTGAAGGAGGTGGGGCCAGGCTGTAAGGGACCTAGGTGCCAAGCTCAGTGGGAGGTGGAGTCCCCTGAGGTAGCAGGGGAGAAGAGGACACTTGGGGCAGAGCTGTCTGCTGCTGGGTTGTGAGGGGAGAGATGAGACAACAGCCACAGTCATCCTCAGGGAAAGGAGCATCCTCCCTCTTCCTCTCCCCACCAACTTCTGGATTACGGGACGGCTGCTGGTGCTGGCCTGTGGGCTGCCTCCCAGGGAGCTGTCCTCCCCTCCCCATCCTTGCTGCCAGGGACTTGCCCATTGAGGACCAGATCTCCCTGCTGAAGGGGGCCACTTTTGAGCTGTGCCAACTGAGATTCAACACGGTGTTCAACGCGGAGACTGGGACCTGGGAGTGTGGCCGGCTGTCCTACTGCTTGGAAGACACTGCAGGTGCCTGAGAGAGCCTGCCTGCCCCGGCAGAGGGAGGGCAACACCGCCGTTGTGGGAGGAAGGGAGCTGCACCAGGATATGCAGGTTCTGGGATGGCAGGGCAGGAAGATGGAGGGGTAGAATATAAGAGCTTGGTGGGGGATGACTGGCTCTTGGTCAGCTTGCTGTGAAGCTGCCCTCCATCCTGTTACCACCCACAGGTGGCTTCCAGCAACTTCTACTGGAGCCCATGCTGAAATTCCACTACATGCTGAAGAAGCTGCAGCTGCATGAGGAGGAGTATGTGCTGATGCAGGCCATCTCTCTCTTCTCCCCAGGTGAAGGCTTCCCCCAGGGTGGCTGACATCCCCCCAGCCTCATCTGCCTTCCCCAGGGAAGGTCCCAGTCCACGACCTTGCTTCTTACTCACTGCACAGCCAGGATGGGGGCTCTTGCTGGTTTCTCCTGGGGTCAGTGGGTGATGCCGAGCCCTGGTCTTCCCTCACTTGCCCGCCTGGGGGACTCCAACTCTGGAAGGTGGTTGGTGAGCAATGCCTGACTCTGGGCTGGAGTGAGCTTGTCTTTGCACCACATCTCCCTCCCCTCCCCTCCCCTCCAGACCGCCCAGGTGTGGTGCAGCACCATGTGGTGGACCAGCTGCAGGAGCGATTTGCCATTACCCTGAAGGCCTACATTGAATGCAATCGGCCCCAGCCTGCCCATAGGTGAGCACAGCAGGGGGCAGGGACCCGTGAGGGTGATGTGAGGGAGCCGAGGTTCAGGGACATTGCTCAAGGCTTCACAACCAGAGGGTGGCATCTGAAGGTGGACCCAGGCAGACCAGGTCCAAAGCTCACACTTTTGAGCACTACCTAACCACTTCCCAGGAAAAACACAAGCAAACAAGGGGACGTGGTCCAGAGAGGGGCTTCCACACACCTTCACTGATCCTCAGTAGCTCCTGTCACCTAGTGCCCAGACTGATGCCCACAGGCCCAGAGACAAACTTGGATTGTACTGAGCCCAAGGCCATGAAGGGTTAAGGGCAACACTGAGTATTACAGTGTGAACTTAGGAACTGAAATCCTTATTTGGCCTGCACAGCTTTCTTTTTGGCATGGTGTCCTGGGATGCTGGGAGTGGCCATGTCTTTATTTGCTCAACACTTCTTTGCATGGAGGCAGGAGGCTAAAAGTGCCAGCTTTCTTTTCCATCATGGGAATGCTGAGGCGTATGGTACATCTCAGACACTAGCTTCAAAGCAAGTTTCAGAAAGGGATTCCAGCCTGCAGCCCCTAACCTCCACAATGACTCTGCTCAGTCCTGGCCTCTGGACATTAACGAAGGCAGTGACACCCCCAAACCTCCACACTGGTAGCTGCAATATCTGGATTTTCCCTTGGATGTCTCTGTGTACAAAGACGCAACTGCTGCGGCTGGGTGTTGTGGCTCACACCTATAATCCCAGCACTTTGAGAGCTCAAGACAGGAGGATTGCTTGGGGCCAGGAGTTCAAGACCAGCCTGGGTAACATAGCCAGACCCCAACTCTAGAACAATTTAAAACAATTAGCATAGTGGCATGTGTTCTAGTCCTAGCTACCCAGGAGGCTGAAGCTGGAGGTCTTTTGAGTCCAGGAGTTTGACACTGTAGTGAGCCATGATCATGCCACTATACTCTAGCCTGGGTGACAGAACAAGATCCTGTCTCTTTAAAGAAAAAAATAAAAGACACAACTCCCATGGATGGGGTGGGAGTGGGGACAGTACTGGGAAGGCTGTTCCGCCTTTCTCATCCACAGGCTGAAAGAGAAGCTTACGTAATTCAGCAAAGCCTTGTCTCTTGGCTGACCTGAAATGTCCAGAGATTGTTTGTGCAGCCTCAGAGCAGCCCTGAGGCTTGTGGGTCAGGGAAAGGGTGGGCTGCACCTCCAACCTTTTCTCTGGCTGGCATGCAGGTTCCTGTTCCTGAAGATCATGGCCATGCTCACCGAGCTCCGCAGCATCAATGCCCAGCACACCCAGCGGCTGCTGCGCATCCAGGACATACACCCCTTTGCTACGCCCCTCATGCAGGAGTTGTTCAGCATCACAGACAGCTGAGCGGCTGCCCTTGGGTGTCGCCTCCGAGGGGCAGCCAGACCCAGGGCCCTCTGAGCTGCCACTCCTGGGCCAAGACAGATGGACGCTGCTGAGAGCTGACAATGCCCTGCTGAGCCTGCCTCCCCAGGGAACTCCTGCTATGACAGCTGGCTATCATGCCTCAGAAAGGACATGGATACCCCCACCCCTAGTTCAGTCTGTAGGGAGTGAAGCCATAGACCCTTATGTGGAGAGTGCGCTGGCCTGTAGGTCACGACCGTCAGAGAGGCAAGGCTGCCTTTTCCTTCTAAAAGGCCCTGTGGTCTGGGAGAAATCCCTCAGATCCCACTAAAGTGTCAAGGTGTGGAAGGGATGGCCAGGGCTGGGCCATTTGGGGTCTATGACCACATACCCACGTTTGTTCGCTTCTTGAGTCTTTTCATTGCTACCTCTAATCGTCCTGTCTCCCACTTCCCACTCTTTCCCAATCCCAGACACCTCTTCCGAGCTGCTTGGCGGGCTCCAGGCCTGTGCTCATTGGCAGGTGCATGAGTATCTGTGGGAGTCCTCTAGAGAGAAGAGAAGCCAGAAGACCTGCAAATGTCAAAAGCTTGGCATGACCTCATTCTGGCCACATCATTCTGTATCTCTGCATCCATTTGAACACATTATGAAGCACCAACAATAGGTAGCCTGCTGTGGGGTATACAATGTTGACTCAGATATAGACCCTGAGCTAACAGAGTTTATAGTTAAAAAAAACAAACCGAAACACAAATAACTTGGATCAAAAGGGAAAATGATAAATGACAAAAGCAGCACAAGGAATTTCCCTGTGGATGCTGGGCTGTGATGACAGATATCAGGGACCCAAGTAAGGTTCCCGAGGACATGAGTCTGTGGGCGTAAGGGCACAAGCTTTGGCTGTGGGTGCGGATGTGTGATTTGGTGTAGGCAGGTCTGTTCCCATCTGATGGGGCCTGGGTTTGTTCCTGGGGCTGGAATGCTGGGTATGCTCTGTGACAAGGCTACGCTGACAGTCAAACATACCGGAGAAGAATAATTTGCATGCACCTTATATTTCTATGTACACATCTATTCTCCAAACTAAAGGGTATGAAAGTGCCTGCCTTATTTATAGCCACTTGTGAGTAAATTTTTTTTTTTTGCATTTTCACAAATTATACTTTACGTAAGGCATTCCACACCTAAGAACTCGTTTTGGCAAATGTGGTCCTGGGTTTAATGTCAAATTAAGGCAAGAGAAATTAAATAATGAACTTTTGGCTAGAGAGGTAAACTTTTTTGGCTTTCTTTTCTGGGAAAAATAATGTGGGGGTGGAGAAATAGAAATAAATACATACGTGCATATATATTTTTACTACTTATTTTATTATTGTCCTTTATAAATCTGAAGACCCTGGGGTAAGAACATGAACATGAATTATTTAACTTGGCTCACTCATAAAATGATTGTTTTGTATAAAAGTTTAACATGTGCATACCATAATTAAAAATGTAGGAACTGAATTAATTTTAAATGTTTAATATTTCATTCAAATGAAACTTCACGGTCACTGAATTTTAAAGAACACATAATTACTTAGCTTTTGCCATTTTACAAGGACGCCAAACTTTGAGAACATGGTAAATCATCAGTAATACAGATCAAAACAAGTTAAACGTATTCTGTCATCCCTCTGAATTTACCAGACTTTTCTGCATTAAGTAGATATAGGGAGCACTTATTTTTAGAAAAGATACTGAGGGAAAAAAAGAGCTTATTTTTCCAAACTCAATGAATACAGTCTTGCTCCCAGGAATTTTGCTTAATTATGAACCCATTTATAATTAGAAATACAAATTTCTAATTTGGAAACATAGATCTTATTCCACTCTATTCATAAATCATATGCATCTCCCCTTCCCTATTGAAATGATTTGAGTGCTATTTGTTCAAGAGTCTGAAACTGTTGCTAGCTGTAGGAGAGGGTAAGGTGAAGTTAGGATGGAATAGAGGGCAAATTTCCAACTCCCAGTATTGATTTAAAAACTCCAGGGCAGTTCCCCAAACACTGAATTGATATGTACATGTAATTTATAGATAAATTTAATACTTATAGGTTATAAAAACTAAGTGTATTTCAAGAGTAAAGAGTCAATGTTAGATGCACCAAAGAGCTCACATAGGGTACTTCCTTTCAGTAGTTTTGTGGATCACAAGTTTATGGGACTGGGAGCCAGATTTTAACTTTCCTATTCCAACATTTCCGTGCCTTCTTTACTCCTGTCCCTGAACTTTTGAGTAAGCAGAACCAAGCATCAGTTTCTAGGAATCCTGTGACTTTTTTTTTGGTTCAGTGAGGACAGGATGGAGTCAGTCTCCAAAGCTCAGGGCAAAAGACCTAAGCAAGCTACTGCATACCATCTGCCCCCTCATTAATAAGGGTCACTCAACAGCCTCTCTCTACCTGGCCCAGAACTTTGTCTAATTAAGTCTTGACATGGACAACAGATCTGTGGGAAGGGCCAGAGTGGCCACTCCCTTCTGGAGAAAGAGGATGTGAAGAGAAACATACATATGGTTATCCATCCCTTCCTAATTCCTGACTCCTAACTTGTGGGCCTCATTATGTCATCTTCCACGGCAGCTTGTTTTTTCATGGTAGCTTTCCCTTTATGTCCTTCAGCTCTCCTAAATCTGATGGTGCTGATGAGTGAAATATCCCTATACTTGAGAAATGAGTGACCACCCCAACACTTTTGTTTACTTCCTTTCACGAACTTCTCAGTGACATGGATCTAAAACCTGATCTCTCCTTTCCTCACTACCTTCCTAGAACACATTTCAAAATGACATCCACTGGCTGGGCACGGTGGCTCATGCCTGTTACCCCAGCACTTTGGGAGGCTGAAGTGGGCAGATCACTTGAGGTCAGGAGTTGGAGACCAGCCTGGCCAACGTGGTGAAATCCTGTCTCTACTAAAATCGCAAAAATTAACTCGGTATGGTGGTGCGTGCCTGTAGTCTCAGCTACTAGGGAGGCTGAGGCAGGAGAATCACTTGAACCCGGGAGGTAGACGTTGCAGTGAGCAAGACTCTATCTCAAAAACAAGCGAATAAAAACAAAACAACAACAAAATAATGACATCCACCATCACTGCTCTCCTGAAATATGATCCCGAAGGACTGTCTAGTCTTTTTGTAAAGACTTAGAAACTAAAAGGGCAGTCTTTCCGGATTTTAAATTAAAAGGATCTTGCAGGACACTTAACACGATATTTAACTCAATCCCAGAACCTACACAAGACAGCAGCAAATCCTAAACAAATGCACTTCAGTGCCAGCAGGAGGCCCATTTCACAAGTAACATCTTCTGTTTTGGCTAATCCAATCCTCCCTGCTGCCCATACTCATAAATGTGTTTAACTGTTTTACAAATGTTAGTGGAATTAGCCAACCCCACCACCAAAGTAAATAAGAGAACCACACATTATCGAATATAAATTTGTTTTTATTGAAGCAGCAGTCACATGACCTTAAATCTAGCCTTTAGATTAGGCCTGACAGAGTAAGCCAGCCCTAAAAAAATGATGTTTCATTTTGCACTGAGACATGTTTACATACATCATCCAGTATTGGACATGAGCAGACTCAAACACAACGTATGTTGGTTACCTGGGAGGTACAGCCCCACTGTTCGTGGTGTCCATATATTTTACAGAGACCCCCAAAGACCATTACTAATAGGATGAAAGTTAAAAGAAAATACAGCCACACCAAATCATGAACACAGTAATCAAAGACAGCAGCTTATACACATTTAAAATTTGTCCCTTTCAGACTTGTTTTCTTTCTTTTCTAAGCAGTGTCTGCAAAGCTTCCTCTACATCAAATCCAAAGGTTTCCAAGATGGAAGCTGCACCTTTTGGGGCTACACAATGGAATAAAATCACTGGAAAGAACAAGAAGTGGTATTCGTATCTTCTTTTTCATAACAAAGATTCGTGTTTCCCTAGTTAGAGGAATGGAAATGGTGATGTGACTACATATTGCAGTGGCAAAATAGGTAGGGTGAAGAGAGAGAATTGGGTACTGAAATAAAGACCACACACTTGGGAATTTTAATTTCATTTCCAGGCTAACCTACTTTTTATTTAATGCAAATTACAGTACCAGTTAACTATTTCCAAACCAAGTCACATAGAACAAAATGTATTTACAAGGGAATGGGGAAAGGGAAAAAAAAAAACATTGAGCATACTTTTCACAAAAAAGTTTATATTTAAAATGAAAAAAAAAAATCAGTCACAGAGGCATTCAAGTAGTAATAATGTTATACAGATTTTGCTTTTCCTTTATATCAAGACAGATCTGCACAAGTGTTTGCAATAGTTTGTATACAACCCACAGTCCTTTATATATATATATATATATATATAATAAATTTTGTTTTTTAGGTTTGTTTTTAAGATGGAAGTGGTCACGCTAATTGGTATGTGTACAGGCCCAAGTGATCCATTGGCAACACATTTATAAATGCAAATTTTACAGGCAAGCAGATTTCATACATCTATCTGTATCTGCCTGTAGACAGATATAGTAAGGAAAAAAAACTTAAAAATTAACACAAGGAAGTCTACTCTGTCAAGGTAACCCCTTATGTACTGGTTGTCATTTTGCTTTTATTGCAGAGGCGCAAAACGGAGCAACAAACTTGAATAAAATGGCATAAACCTTGTGAAAATAATCCAAACCCCAGGGATTACTTTCAAAGCCTCTCAAAGGTAGATCTCAGTCTGGGACTCTACTGTGCTTCTAGTCGTCTCTTTTATTTTTAGTGGCTCAGGTTTCTACCAGAAAAGACGGATTTTACTGTAAAGCATACTTTTCCACATAGGGGAGAAAAGTGTTTGGCTCTGTGATTAGATGGTCACTAACACGAACAGTAGGAATTAGATACAATTTTGATTGAAAACAAAGAACCACTCCCACCCCCACCCCTACCCCTGCAAACTCCTGGGGATCTGGCATTGGCCAAACTTCCTTTGGAAGATTCCAAAGTTAAATCCTTTAAAAAGGAAAGGGAAAAACAGATGAAATGCCAGTGTCTTTATATCCACAGGGATAGAGAATATAATAGTCCTCTCAGAAACCTTTGCATTGGTGCAGACAAGATGACTGGTCAGGCATACTCTGTTAAAACATAAACCAAAAATGTGTCTAAAAATTAAGAGGACTTTAACAAAATGACACAGCATGTCATTGGAAAGAAGGTGCAGTCTTCTGCCTTGCTGGAATGAACACACGATGTTTCAAAAATAGTAACCTTTGGTTTGGTAAAGTTTTTTCTTCTATTCAAGACCTCTTTTATGGAGTACTTTGAGGCAAAACACTCTTATTTTTCTTTCAAAGAAGGCCTTCGTGTTGGGCACACGGTAAGAATTAAACTGATTTTTTAAAAAAGAAAATGACATTTCATTAAACAAGTGTAGAGATGGTGGGAGGGAGGAAATGGGCTAGGAGTTCCTTTGTTAAAACAACAGTCCTCTACTGGCACAGGGGCACGCCATGCAGTTAACTGCTAGTAATTGCACTATAGCATTTAGACCACTGATGTATCAAAACCTGATACTATTAAGAAACTTCTATTTATAAAAAACCAATTCTCTCTCACTCTCTCATTTGGGAGGGAAGTAGATAAAAGAGGAGAGAGCATGGAAGGCTCCCAGAATCTGCTGTTTTTAAGACCCATGGTTAGGGCTTGTGGAAGAGACGAGGAAAATCTAATCTATTCGATATCCTCCAGCTCTAGGGCTCCCTGGCGCTACACTAAGTCCCTGAATGGACTAAGTATGAAATGAAACCAGTCACTGCTACTGAGGAGGAAACAGACATTCAGAACCAAAACAAAGGCAGGGCTTGAACAAAATGAGACAATGAATATGGTTTCCTCTTCCCACTCCTGAGTATGGTATCACTGAAACTTAACTTTGGAAGGGGCGAAGATACTGTTATGAGTGAGTTTTTATTTCAAAGGGAAATGGGGCAGACAGGGAAACATGGATAAAGGAAACCAATTAAAATTTAAAAAAGAACAAATTAAAAAAAAAAACACACACATGGAAGCGAAGGCACTCCAAACTATATAGATACACTATACATTGCTAGAGTTATTGTTACAATAATACAGGCCGGTACCTACTGTACAGAGTTAAAACTATATGGCTTTAAAAAGCTCGTCTACATTTTGTCTGATTATTAAACAGAATCACTGCCCTGAACAGTAACTTTTTGCTCATTAATAACAGTTCCTGGGTCCACATATTTACATACAAAACAATAAAACTTAAATTTAAAAACATAGAAAGAAAATATAATGTACAAGCTTGAATTTGGTGAGGAGCTTTTTATTATTATATACAAAAAGATATTCAGAGACCTGGATCTCACTTGTATAAAAGAGTTCTGTGATCCCACCATGATCCTTGAGAAAGAAAAATCACAATCTCAGCCCACACACACATATACACACGCACACATGCGCACACGCACGCACACACACAATGAAATGAGAGAAAAGTGTGACTTTTCTCTCTTCTTTTACCCCAGTTGTGGGGGGCAACCTGTTTCCTAAAATAAGCACAGATTTTTACGGACTCTGGCAAGTGTACCATGTCCAGAGCAGTGTCTGTATTCAAATGCTTGCTGGGCGGTTGGATCTGAATGCAGATCCATTTCTCTATCACAGACCTGCCTTTTCAGATTCTTTATAAATTCTATCTGAAAATGGTCTATCAAAGCCATTACCTTTAAGGAATTATGCTGCCAAATACTTTGATTTCAGATTTTTTAAAAATTTTAATTAGTTTTCAAAGCACTTTATAAAACATAAAATTTAATTTGTTTGATTTGGTTTGACCGAGCATGTTTCCTTTCTCATGAACTCTGATATATCCAGAGGTTTGTGAAACCCCTTTAGTGGCCCAAGACCTCAGCTAAACAGTGAGTGAAAACCAAGATGGCTCACAGTTGTCTTTCTGGGTACTGGTTCACTTCAGCAGGCAGGACAACTCTCTTGGAGAGTGACACACACGGTTAAGGAGCAGGACTGGGTGCTAGGGCCTGTGGGAGGGCTGCCAACAGACTCCACTTCCGAACCCTCTGGAGGATGAGACCCCTAATGTGACCTAAGGTAGCGATGAGGAGGGTTAGGGGAAGTTACACATGACCAAGGGCTCAGCTCTGCAGCCCTACAGTTACCAGCTAACCTTGGAAGGCATGTGGGGAAGAAGCGGGTAGGAGAGAAAGGCAGCCATCACTCAAGTGATCTTTAAATGTAAAGTACAACTGATTGTGCCTTAAAGATTCATAGGTCAAGTAATGGCCCATAAGCACCAAGGTGACTAAAGTTCATTTTAGAGTATATAAGGCCCACATAGATGCCAACCTTAAAAGTATAAAACAAACTACTCATGAAAATCTATTTTCTCATGGCAAACATAATCCTTCAATCCTCCTTGCTTTCCAAGGAATATTGCTTTTTCTTCAAAAAGAGAGACTGACTCTTACACCATTCACTGATACACAAAGAAAACAGACACAAAAACTCTTAACTGGGTGTGGGGGAAACATTCTTCTCATGCTTCAACCAGTCAATTTTGATACTGTAGACAAAAAAAAAAGGCAGTATTGAATATATGTATATATAACATATATACACACATTTATATAATCAGCTTTCCTATAAAGTCAGCAGGTATAAGTGACTGTTTATCATTTTGATGTGTAGTTTTCAAATTCCTACCATCTGACATGCATCAATAAATAAATGTAAAAAGCATGAGGTTAAAAAACAAATTAAATATAGATTCTAGATTTGGATTTAAAATCAGAACTATGTGTAGAATGTGGCTATTTCTGCAAGCTCGATTTTCAATTAAAAAATATGAAAAATAAACCAGTAGGCGACTGTTACAATTCACATTATTTAACCACAATGTCTTCTCAAGTGTATCTTTCCAAGGGAAGTAACTTTAGGAAAAAATCTGGACAAACTTATTCACAGTGGTGAGATGTATCCCTGACCTGTTCCCTTCTTCTGGGCTCATCAGCCTTTGACCTCAGCAACTAGCTCGGCCTGCTCAACACCCCTTCCATCTCCTCCCAGGTCACTAGTTTGAAACTGTGCTAAGATTTGCAAAGAACTTTGGTCAGGCAAACAAAAAGCCACCTGCAGAGCACGCGTGCCTGAGTCTTGCTGCTTCCCCTCTGGCAGCCTCCTGTACAAGCCTCTACATCACTAGCACTGACTGAGAGCAAAACAAAACCTTAACAAATCTACTAAGAATCTTCCCTGTAGAATTCCAAACTTTATTGACCTCCCTGGATTACAAATGATACACATTTTTTTTTTTGTCTGCCACACCTGCCACCAACATGCCAAAGGCAAGTCTATAAACACCCAAAGATATGGATTAATTTTACAAGTGACATTTAAGTCCCCGTTGAGTTATACCTGCTAAGCTCCCAACCAATTTCAAGCTGTGCACTATACCAAAGTCTCGCACTAGACTTTAAAAGAAAACAAAGTTCAAAAAAACAAACCCATCAGCACAGAACAAGGTTTTCTTCTTTTGTGGAAGGGGCATGAGGCAGGAGTCCTGTTTTTAAAGTATACAACAGCAGACTTCTAATAAAAAAAGATTGTCGTGGGAGAGAGATTGTGTGTTCTAGTGCTCCGCTTTCCCCCTCCCCACAACCCCTCCCACCCCCTGGATCTCCCTCAAAGTGAGAATACAATGAAACTGGTTTGTATTTATAGATATTTTACAAGGTTAAATAAGAACAACAATAATAAAAAAAAATTGAACACTAAAATGAACAGGTTTTTTTTTTCTCTTTTTAATATTCTTTCCAAACGTGACCAGTGTTGCTGAGTGACACTCAAGTAACTGGTGGTTTTTCCTGTGCAGCTAGCTGCTTGGGACTGTTCAGGTGGAGTTGGAAGCTGATGCAGAAGCAGCATTATTGGTCTGTCCACGGTCTCCAGTATTAGCATCTGCAAGTCAAAAAGTCCCGAGAGAGAGCATGAGCAATGCTATAACAACAAAAGAGAACAAGTACACTGTTTCAACTGCAGGCTGTGAACTGTATGGCCTTCGAAGCTGTTATATGGAATGTTGTTTTAAATACGGCTGACGCTATGAGATCTGAATTTCTCTTACTGGATTTAAGTTCATGCCTCAGCGTGGTCTTGGTACAGGGAAGACAGTGTCTTTGAGTAAGTTACAGACTCAGGGAGACAGAGACCATTTCAGTCAAAGCTCTTGCTACAGCTGGGATCAGCAGTGTATGAATACTCAGCTGGAGTCTAGCTCACTTGAAAATAAATGAACAGTGCACAGCTGGGAAAATTTGCTAAAAATTCTGAACCATGTTACAATATACCATCTGCTTAAGTGAGTAAATGGGTGGAAGAAATGAAAGTAACTTGGGTCAGTGTTGACAGGCAGAACAGGCCCTCTTCATTATTCATAGAGATGGAAGATGGAAGACAGACAACCAGCAAAAAAAAAAAAAAAAAAGCTACTGCAGTGCCAATTCACTTAGTCAATTCAATAAAGCATCTTGTATCAACAGTTGAACAGATAAAAGAAAATGTGGTATATATACACAATGGAGTAATATTTAGCCATAAGAGAGAATGATGGGAGGCTGAGTGCGAGGACTGCTTGAGTCAGAGAGATTGAAGCTGCAGTAAGCCAAGATCACCTGGGTGACACAGTGAGACCCTGTCTCAAAAAAAAAAGAAAAAGAATGAGATTCTGCCATTTGCAACAACATAGATGGAAGTGGAAGTCATTATGTGAAGTGAAATAAGCCAGACAGAGAAAGACAAACTTTGCATGTTTTCACTTATTTGTGGGAACTTATTGTTTTAAATTTTATTAAAACAACTGACACTTGGAGACACAGAGTAGAAGATGGTTACCAGAGGCTTGGAGGGTAGTGGGGGTGGGGGAAGTGGGGATGGTTAATGGGTACATTAAAAAAAAAAAGAAATAACGAATGAGACCTAGTATTTGCTAGCAAAACAGGGTGACTACAGTCAAAAATAATTTAATTGTACATTTAAAAATAACTAAAAGTACGACTGGATTGTTTGTAAGAAAAAGGATAAAGGCTTGAGGTGATGGATACCCCATTTACCCTGATATGATTATTACATATTGCATGTCTCTATCAAAATATCTCATGTAACCCATAAATATATAACCTACTATGTCCCCACAAAAATTAAAAATTTAAAAAAGTAAAGCATCTTGTAGTAAATCTTGACTTAGAGCTTACTTTGCCCTAGTCTTGTAGAAATACATACAACTCTACAACCACCATTGTCTCTTTCCCACTTTTTAAGGTCTATTATTTCACAGCATCCATTAACATTAAAATGGGTATCTGTGTCCAAATTGGCTAAGCAGTCTGCTGTTTTAGTGACTATCAAGTTGCATCCTTGTCATCTCACTCAATGACTGGGAAGGTACTGCTGGCCACATTTTCTCCTGAAGATTTCATACTAAACCCTGAGCAAGAGAGATGGCTTGACTGGGATGGGCAACTTTGAAAACCCATCTCTCCAGAAGCCACAACGTCATCAAGGTTGGTGACACCAAAAGGCAGAGTCAGAAGTTTTTGTCTCTCTAGAACTGAAGAGATTTACAGCTCTACCATGTGCTATGATGAGTAACCAATGTCATTGTTGAATGCAACATTTCGTCCTTCTACTTTGAATTTCTGATTTAGAGGGAGACATAAAAGACCCAAGGACACATAGGGAACTCTATGTAAGGATTAGCTGTTCAGTTTATCATTTCTAAAGCCACTCTATAAAAATTATACTTCCTAACTTCCTGATTTTCTTGCCCCCAAGATAATCTGCCCTTATATACATTTATTTAAAAAAGCTTTTAGGGAAGGAATGTGAATATCTCTTAATGTGAATGACTATGTTTAATTCATTTAACTTCCTTCAAAATAGCTAAAGCTGCTTCTAAATCTTCTTGTCATGTATACAATTGAAGACATTACGGCATCAGAATCTACACATTAGGTACATATAGCCCATGGCACGGAGTCATATTAATTTATTGGCATGGCAAATGTACAGGTGGTAGGAAAGGGTAAGTGACATAGAACCTACTCTCCAAAGCCAGGTTGACCACCTTTTGTAATAATCACCGAGGAATTATACTAAAACTTCATTCATGACTCCTGACCTTCCTTAGATATGTCTTGTTTAAAGGAAGTTTTACCCTCAATGATCATTCACATTCTGTGTATCAATAATTCCTATCTAGACCACAGATTCCTCCAAGCCTTTCTCAGGTAAAATGTTCATCTTCATGATTCAGGCACAGGCTGCATTAAAAAAAAAAATTTCAGAGAAACCTGGAACACCACAAATCCATGCTTATTGCAGCATGTTACATGCTTTGATGACACTCAGAACATATGCATGAACATTATCAAACAGCATTTCCCTCTCATTTTCAGTATGGGAAAACAACAAGTAGAACTATCTTTCTGATCTTCCCCAGGACTTAACAGAGGGACTGATCATCAGAAATTTATCTATCTGTTTGACCACTACATCAGCACCTATACCAACATGGTGACCAGCTCTGAACATGGCAGCTGTTAACTACACTGGATGACATCAGTCAGGGTTGACTTCAGTTTTACCTCATCTACATGGCCACCAGCCCATTTATGTTAATTTGCTCTTTAGCAAAATCCTATTTGGCAACAATGTGCAGATGTCCTTTCACTGGCTACAGCCTGTCAGCTTGTGACACTGCCAAAACCAGTTTCTTCTTTCTTGGATAAATTCAATGACTGCATGCATGATCACAGTAAAAAGCACAAGCCTTTTAAGTGAGCATAAAACCAGAAATAAATTCACTTTCTGAACAATAAAATCTGATAGACATCTATGATCCTCAGATCTATAATGATCTCATATTTTTCACTTGCATTATTTTCAAATCACTTGATGAGCATAATTTTTTTTTTTGAGACGGAGTCTCGCTTTGTCACCCTGGCTGCAGTGCAGTGGTGTCATCTCGACTCATTGCAACCTCCACCTCCCAGGTTCAAGCAATTCTCTGCCTCAGCCTCCAGAGTAGCTGGGATTACAGGCACATGCCAGCACACCTAGCTAATTTCTGTATTTTTTTTTTTTCTGAGAGGGAGTTTTGCCCTTGTTGCCCAGGCTGGAGTGCAACGGCCTGATCTCGACTCATCGCAACCTCCATCTCCCAGGTTCAAGCGATTCTCCTTCCTCAAGTGATTCTCCTTCCTCAGCCTCCTGAGTAGCTGGGATTACAGGCATGTGCCACCAAGCCCAGTTAATTTTGTATTTTTAGTAGAGATGGGGTTTCTCCATGTTGGTCAGGCTAGTCTTGAACTCCCAACCTGAGGTATTCCGCCCGCCTCGGCTTCCCAAAGTGCTGGGATTACAGGTGTGAGCCACTGCACCTGGCCTAATTTTTGTATTTTTAGTAGAAATGGGGTTTCACCATCTTGGCTAGGCTGGTCTTGAACTCCTGACCTTGTGATCTACCCACCTCGGCCTCCCAAAGTGCTGGAATTACAGGCGTGAGCCACCATGCCTGGCCTGATAAGCATAATTTTAACAGCTAATTATTTTGATTATAAATATCCTTGATACCAAAAGTCACAGTCCTATAGACATTCATCAAAAAAAATTCACCTGTTACAGTGAGCTCCACTTAAAATCAAATCATGCATGTCCTTGCTAAGAAGGAGACTTCTCTTTTTCAGAGGAAGACAAAGTACAGAGAAGGGAAAGTAAAACAAAGAAAGGCAAAGTTCTATAAATTCAATGCTCAATAGTAGGTTCAACAGATCACCCAGCTTACTGACTAAATAAAGTTGTATTTCATAATCTCTACAATCCCATCTTAAAGATGGTTAAACAGCAAATGGATTGATCCCTTGGCCAGGTAAAGTAGAAAGAGCTGACCTCTTGGTGGCTAGGAAGAAACCAGTTCAAGAACAATCAGGAAACAAGACAACACAGATTATTACCTTTTTAGAAGTAAGACACAAATCTTGGTGCATGCTTATTTTGTTTCCACCATCATTCTGTATATTTATTTTACACAATGGAATCTGAATTAATACACTTTCTATTAAAAGTGTTTATTCATTTGAAATTCTGATAAATTGTCATTGGAAAAAGTTTAGTGTAATTTCTGTACCTTTTCTTCTCATTTAAATAGTGACTCCATAAAAACAGCAAAGTTAATTTTACTTCTCCTTACATTCCCTTCCTTTACATATGCACTGGTAAAAGTGAGGCTAAATGGCATTATGGTTTAAAAGAGAGGCTAAGATCATTTTCATTATAAATGATCCGATTGTGGATCATTAACCAACTCCACAGTGTCGTTTTCAACTAATGCTCTTCTGAACTTCACACTGATACACCTTTCTTAAAACTAAACCAACTCTATAAACATTTATTGAGTATGAAGCCTACTTGTACAACTTAATAGCTGTGTGATTTTGGAACACAATATTTAATCTATCTCTCATTTCTTCATTGGTAAAATGGTAGTAATACCATCTACCTATGAAATTAGGCCTATGAAGTACTTAGCAGAGTACCTGGCATACAGCAATTGTTCAACAGATGAGAAGGTAAAAGTGACCTCTAAAAACACATATATTTGGGCCAGGCATGGTGGCTATGCCTGTAATCCCAGCACTTTGGGAGGCGAAGGTGAGTAGATCACTTGAGGCCAGGAGTTCGAGACCAGCCTGGCCAACGCAGTGAAACCCCTGTTTCTACTAAAAATACAAAAAATAAGCCGAGTATGGTGGCGCACGCCTGTTATCCCAGCTACTCAGGAGGCTGAGGCACGAAAATCACCTGAACCCAGGAGTTAGAGGTTGCAATGAGCCCAGATCACGCAACTCTACTCCAGCCTGGGCAACAGAGTGAGATTCTACCTTAAAAACAACAACAACAACAGCAAAAACACAAACCCACAAAAAAATTATACTTTAGGAATTGAGAGTAGTATGTATAATTTTCAAGGGATTCTCATGTCAAGCAGAGCCATGATTAACAATAATGTCTCCAGATACTATTTTAAAAACAACTTATAAAGAATGTTTTTTAGGGAAAAAAAATATCAACATCCATACCCACTAATTTAGCATGACAGTTGACATTTTAAAATATTTCTGTCTAGTCCCTAACCACATGAAAATACACATTTTGGCAACAGTAACCAACAAGGTTCATGAGATTTTAAAATTTTCTCTACATAAATTAGAATGAGTATTTCCATAAATGTCCATAAGCTTCATGAAAATTTTTAAGGCTATATAAAAATGGGGATTCCACAATGTATTAAAACAATTTCCTACTGTTGACCATTCAGGTTACAGTTATAGGCTCTCCTTTTGATATATACTAATATATAATTTATTATATAATTTATTATATATATTATGTGATTTCTCTCTCTGTACATGGTTGCCTTTTTCTTTCCAATAGATTTATCCTGAAGTTAAAATCCCTAAAGTGGAATTACTGAACTAAAATGTCTGAATTCTGACAGCTCTTGTTTTACACTATAATACTTTCCCCAAAGTTTCTGTCAATGCACATGCAGTTGCAGAACACAGCAAAAGGAAAGTTGAAACATCTGCAAAAATAGTTCCTGTTAAGTTAGAGGACAGTGTACCTCAAATGGTAAAGATGCATCATCTTTACCATTTTCCAAGAAGGTAAGAAAGCATTGTGATATTTTGTTGTACCAGTCAAAGTTTGTTGGTGATGACAGAGATCAATTATATATTCCCAGAATAAGCACAATATAATTTTAAGCCACAATCTGGGTATGAAAATGTCTGTTTTCTTTTGCTTTTTCAGAAGCAGCAATATAGAGAATTAGATTTCCACCTATAATGTATTTAAAATTTAGTAAGATTAAATATCTGAAAGCCATTTAACAGCTTTGGCTAACAATAGTAACTGACTAAAATCCAAAGCTTATTTCACCATAATACAGTCAGTGTAATCATAGTTGATGGCATATTTGTCAATCTGCTTTTTTTGCTTTTATCCCACATACTTTAGGATTGACCCTTGTTCCCAGGTCTACACAAATGTCAGAAAACTCCATTCTTGTTTAAGCCGGCTATAAGCAACATAAAAAGTGTCCCAGGCAGTTTACCTAGGAACCTCTATATTCTGACGATCTTGCTCTAGACATAAATACACTTGACAGAATCTGAATTGCAATGATGCTGAGCAACAATAGAAATGGCATTTTAACAGATCAGATGATAATTCAGTTATGCTCCTCTTTTGACTTTGTATTTTAGCGATATAAGATCATTTTTAGATGATTTGGAGGCACATTCTCAGGCTACTGAAAATAGGAAAGTATTATTTTGCTTCTTGTTGATATGGATGCCATAACGAAAAGTGGCTCCACCTCTAAAATATGAATCAGACTTCAAAGTCTTTGAAGTATAGGAACTCTAGAACGATGGGTATAAAGTTATGATTTGACCTGCAAATTTCTGAGCATTGCCCATAAAATACACCTGGTAGTATAGAGGCTAGGACAGTTTGATTTAAACATCCAGGGACTGCATCTGTTTTAACGCCTAGTGATGGGACAGCTCATGAGTGTAAGACGTCTTCTGATGAAATCAGCATATGGATATCTGCTTCTATTGGCAAGGCTGTTCAGTTATCTCCTTCAAGAAGTCAAAATTTGTCGGGCTCAAGAAAATATGTTGGTATAATGTAAGAATCAAAGGCCAAGTCTTCATAGTCTGAGTATTCGTAAGCTTCATTATCATTGGTGACTAACTGCTTTAAGGGTTAAGTAGGGTTTATTAATTTCGTCTGTTATGTATAAGATACATAGGGATGGGAGGGCAATTATAATAAGAATAATGGCGGGTAGCATAGTTCAGATGATTTCAATTTCTTGAGTGTTTATGGTGCTGGTATGGGTTAGTTTTGTTGTAAGTATGAGGGAAATAATGTATAGGACTAGGGAGCTAATTAGGAAAATAATTATGAGGGCATGATCATGAAAAGTAATTAGTTCTTCTATAATAGGGGATGCAGCGTTTTGCAGGCCTAGTTGGGCTGGGTGAGCCATTAAGATTTTGATGTTGTGTGCTCCATTACACTGACCACTGACTGAAATCAGGTATGACAACTAGTTTACTGAGGGGTTCATATTCTAATTAATTCTCTCCCTGGGTATGTTGGGGTATATTACCGTGGTAATGTAGCTTAGGTGGGTGATTAGAAATTCTTTGAAAATTTAAAATTTGAAATATTTCCAGGTTCAGATATTCATTTCTGGAGCTTTATAGCTTAACAGTTTATTGTTTTGCACTCTGGAGCAGATCCTGAAATGCTCTGTGCGGAAAGCTTTGGCTATTTCTGTAGCTTAGCGGTCCCTCACTCTGTGTGGAGAGATACATGTCCATTTATCCAAGAAAGACAAGTCATAGATTCTTTTGTCATAACAGGATGGATGTCAATCCTGCTCTCCACGTGGCTTAAAAAAGCCTGTCTGATGTGTCCTTACTTTGCAATAACAGTAATAAAAATAGCAACAGCAGGCTCCTTTCACCGAGAACCTACTGTATGGGCAGGCAAAGTGCTAATAAGCACTCTGAATACTTTATATCTTACTTCTTACAACTCTATGTAGTGGATATTTATTATTACTGCTTCTGGATAAGGAAACCAAATCTAAGACAAACAGACGACATTATATTTTAAGATCTTACAAAAGAATGTAACTCACACTGACAAATTCTTTAAAATATACATAAATCTTTAACTACAGGCAGTCAGAAGGCCAACCAATCAATCACTTTGTCTAGACCAGCATTTCCTGTGGTATGTTTGGTGACATACTTGAGCCTTCACTACTATGGCCCCGTAGAAAACTGTGAACTATACTGTGGTGTTATGCCTTTGGGTTACTCTCAAGGGAACTTTTTAAAAAGTATCTATATGAAACTCACATTGCTTTTTAGAATAATGCTAAGTTCATTTACTATGTCTCTTTCAGTACCAAATCTGAGGCCCTAAAGGAGAAATGTTTCTTAAACAAGTCGGGTCAGAAACATTGTTTTTTTCTAAACCACGAGTATGCTTTTAACCTAATGAACAATGGGAAATTTTAACAGAATTGTAACACTCCTTTATTTACTTTAGCTCAGACCAATACCTAAATATCCTCTTTGGTAACTATTAAGGTACTCAAGGCATGCATTTCTCGAAACTAATTTTAGCTCTGACCTCAGCTTACTATTCTTCTATTAACTTCCCCATACCCCAATTCAACTTCAGAGTAAACTCTCAGAGTCAAAGTCCAATGTCAGTTTCCATTTTTATGTTGAAGTCTGATTTTTATAGCCATAACAATATACGTGATTTTTTTTTTTTTTTTTTTTTTTTTTTGGTTTGCTGTAACCTGTATCAAAACAACATGAAAATCAGGTTATATATTAGGCTCCTACTAAGCAGACAATTTGCCCAAAAACGTGAGTCACAATCATTAACCAGTTTGGTATCTTACATTAAGAAAGCTACTTTAAACTGCTCAAAACCTACCAATCCCAAATTGTCATTTTTACATACAGCGTAAAGACATTCTAGTAAAACTCTGGAAATGGGCTCAACAAGTAAATGTGTTAGTTCAGGGTTAGGACTTTTTTCATGTTTTGAACAATTAATGTAACCTGGGCCAGTATTAAATTTGTTAATGGCTCAAAGCAGTTCTATCTTGATTCTAAACAGACCATAGTTAATTTAAAAATTTTAAAGCAGATTTCAGTACATTCAATCTGTAAAAATGAGTAAGACACTAATACAACTAATAAAGTTCAAATGACTTTCTCAAGGTAGCGTGTGCTGATAAACTTCAAATAAGAAAAGAAACCTTTCTTTCCAGACTTTTCCTGGAGACGGCAGGACATGAACTAGAATGAAATGTTTTAAATCTTTATTAGCAACATTTTAAAAGATTAAGATTAGACAGACACAATATCATATCAAACAATGGGACATGGATTTTGACCTTACTGTTTAATGATAAGAACTAGTAATGAAAGATTTTATCTTCTGCAGCATAAATGCCCTTAGGCAAAAATGGATCTGATCCAACTCAGTTTCAGTTTAAGACTTTAAAGAAAATGGAGTCAGCTCCTGCCATTAGCTTTTTGGAGAAGGAAAAAAAAAGGTACCAAATTCTGAGCCCCTATCATTTTAAAAAGCATCCAGCCATTATGCTTTGGAAGAACTTTACTTCACTCTTAAGGGTTGGATATTTTCAGAACATCTGCAAGGACACTGATTCTCACTAAATCAGGTCCCACCTGGCTTTGGGCCTAGCAGTACACCCTAGCTCTAACCCGTGAATGGTTTCTTTCTTTTTTTTTTTTTTGTATATAAGAGTCTTGTGACATTCTGATCTAAATCTTGGTTAAACATATTTGCATTGCAGTTTTAGCCTTCTCACAATGATTAAAAAGATTATACCAATTTATATTTTACAATTCTTGAAAATTTGCCTCTCCCGTACGCTATGTAATTTATGTTCGAGAGGATAAAACAAAAGTAAATTATTTTCATTAACAATATATTTATATGTTTTCTGCTATAAACATCTCATTTGATTTGATTTCCTATTGAAATTATATGAAAAGCATAACTTAAAAATTTTTTAAATTTATTTTTATTTTTTAGATAGGGACTCACTATGTTGTCCAGGCTGGTCTTCAACTCCTGGCCTCAAATGATCCTCCCGCTAAGAAGACAGAATTTAACATCATCAGAAGATATTTGTATCTTATATATAATGTACCTGCCGAGTTCTTTTGTTTTATGCTTTTTGGAAATAAAGTAAAAAATTTTATTCACGTTTACTCATTTGGCTGTGCTGTTTTGATTTGCAGAAGGTATTAAATGTTCATACTCATCAAATGAAATGAAAGGTAATCATGTCTTTTTGAAAAACAGTATGTTTTTACAGAAGAGATTTAGAGTGTTCTTACCTGAGGCTGCTGTGGCATTTGTGGGAGTTGAAGCAGCTGCTTGAATCCGAGCATGAGGAGGAATAAGGATAGTAGCCAGAGGTGGATTACTTGACAGTTCTATAGAAGGTTAAGACACAAATGTTAGAGTCCACTCTTAACTTTGTATGCAAAACTATTTCATTGGTAACAGTAAAAATAAGATTCTGCATTAAACTTCCAGTTTAGGCCAGACATGGTAGCTCATGCCTGTAATCCCAGCACTTTGGGAGGCTGAGGCAGGTGAATCACCTGTGGTCAGGAGTTTGAGACCAGCCTGGCCAACATGGAGAAACCCCATCTCTACTAAAATACAGAAATCAGGGGATTAATGCAACAAGAAAAGCTAGATGCACCCAATACAGGAGCACACAGATTCATAAAGCAAGTTTTTAGAGACCTACAAAGAGACTTAGACTCCCACACAATAATAGTGAGAGACTTTAACACCTCACTGTCAATATTAGATCAACAAGACAGAAAATTAACAAGGATATCCAGGACTGGAATTCTGCTCTGGACCAAATGGACCTAATAGACATCTATAGAACTCTCCACCCTAAATCCACAGAATACACATTCTCCTTAGCATCACACAGCACTTATTCTAAAATTGACCACATAATTGAAAGTAAAACACTCCTCAGCAAATGCAAGAGAATGGAAATCATAACGAACAGTCTCTCAGACCACAGTGCAATCAAATTAGAACTCAGGATTAAAAAACTCATTCAAAACTGCACAACTACATGGAAAACTGAACAACCTGCTCCTGAATGACTACTGGGTAAATAACAAAATTAAGGCAGAAATAAATAAGTTCTTTGAAACCAATGAGAACAAAGACACAATGTACCAGAGTCTCTGGGACACAGCTAAAGCAGTGGTTACAGGGAGATTTATAGCACTAAATGCCCAGAGGAGGAAGCAGGAAATACCTAAAATCGACACCCTAACATCACAATTAAAAGAACTAGAGAAGCAAGAGCAAACAAATTCAAAAGCCAGCAGAAGACAAGAAACAACTAAGATCAGAGCATAACTGAAGGAGACAGAGACATGAAAAACCCTTGGAAAAAAAAAAAAAATCAATAAATACAGGAACTGTTTTTTTTTTTTTTTTTTTTTTTTTTTAAAAAGATTAACAAAATAGACCACTAGGCCAGACTAATAAAGAAAAAAAGAGAAGAATCAAATAGACATAATAAAAAATGATAAAGAGGAGATCACCACTGATCCCACAGAAATACAAACTACCATCAGAAAATATTATGAACACCTCTATGCAAATAAACTAGAAAATCTAGAAGAAATTGATAAATTCCTGAATACATACACCCTCCCAAGACTAAACCAGGAAGAAGCCAAATCCCTGAATAGACCAGTAACAAGTTCTGAAATTGAGGCAGTAATTAATAGCCTACCAACCAAAAAAAGCCCAGGACCAGCCTGATTCATGCCAAATTCTACCAGTTGTACAAAGAGGACCTGGTACATTACTTCTGAAACTATTCCAAACAACAGAAAAAGAGGGGCTCCTCCCTAACTCATTTTATGACGCCAGCATCATCCTAATACCAAAACCTGGCAGAGACACAACATAAAAAGAAAATTTCTGGCCAATTTCCATGATGAACATCAATGCGAAAATCCTCAATAAAATTCTGGTAAACAGAATCCAGCAGCATATTAAAAAGCTTATCCACCGCAATAAAGTCGGCTTCATCCCTGGGATGCAAGGCTGCTTCAACATATGCAAACCAATAAATGTAATCCATCACATAAACAGAACCAATGACAAAAACCACATGACTATCTCAACAGATGCAGAAAAAAAGCTGATAAAATTCAACACCCCTTCATGCTAAAAACACTCAATAAACTAGGTATCGATGGCACATATCTCAAAATAATAAGAGCTACTGATGACAAACCCACAGCCAACATCATACTCAATGGGCAAACGCTGGAAGCATTCCCTTTGAAAACTGACACAAGACAAGGATGACCTCTCTCGCCACTCCTATTCAACATAGTATTGGAATTTCTGTCCAGGGCAATCAGGCAAGAGAAAGAAATAAAGGTATTCAAATAGAAAGAGAAGAAGTCAAATTATCTCTCTTTGCAGATGACATGATTGTATATTTAGAAAACCCCATTGTCTCAGCTCAAAACCTCCTTAAGCTGATAAACAACTTCAGTAAAGTCTCAGGATACAAAATCAATGTGCAAAAATCACAAGCGTTCCTATACACTTAGATAGACAAACAGCCAAATCATGAGCAAACTCCCACTCACAACTGCTAAAAAGAGAATAAAATACCTAGGAATACAACTTACAAGGGATGTGAAGGACCTCTTCAAGGAGAACTACATACCACTGCTAAAAGAAATAAGAGAGGACACAAACAAATGGAAAAACATTCCATGCGCATGGATAGGAAGAATCAATATCATGAAAATGGCCATACTGCTGAAAGTAATTTATAGATTCAATGCTATTCCTCTCAAGCTACCATTGACTATCATCACAGAATTAGAAAAAACTACTTTAAATTTATATGGAACCAAAAAAGAGCCCGTATAGCCAAGACAATCCTAAACAAAAAGAAAAAAGCTGGAGGTATCACGCTACCTGACTTCAAACTATACTACAAGGCTACAGTAACCAAAACAGCATGATACTGGTACCAAAACAGATATATAGACCAATGGAAGAGAACAGAGGCCTCAGATATAATACCATGAATCTACAACCATCTGATCTTTGACAAATCTGACAAAAACAAGCAATGGGAAAAGGATTCCCTATTTAATAAATGGTGTTGGGAAAACCTGGCTAGCCATATGCAGAAGACTAAAACTGGCCCCCTTCCTTATACCTTATACAAAAATTAACTCAGGATGGATTAAAGATTTAAACGTAAGACCTGAAACCATAAAAATCCTAGAAGAAAACCTAGGCAATACCATTCAGGACACAGGCATGGGCCAAGAATTCATGACTAAACACCAAAAGCAATAAACAAAAGCCAAATAGACAAATGGGATCTAATTAAACTAAAGAGCCTTTGCACGGCAAAGAAAACTATTATCAGAGTGAACAGGCAACCTACAGAATGGGAGAAAGTTTCTGTCATCTATCCATCTAACAAAGGGATAATATCCAGAATCTACAAGGAACTTAAACAAATTTACAAGAAAAAAACAACCCACAAAAGGATATGAACAGATACTTTTTAAAAGGAGACATTTATGCGGCCAAGAAACATATGAAAAAGAGCTCATCATCACTGGTCATCAGAGAAATGCAAATCAAAACCACGAGATACCATCTCACGCCAGTTAGAATGGCGATCATTAAAAAGTCAGGAGACAGCAGATGCTGGAGAGGATGTGGAGAAACAGGAACGTTTTTACACTGTTGGTGGGAGTGTAAATCAGTTCAACCATTGTGGAAGACAGTGTGGCAATTCCTCAAGGATCTAGAACCAGAAATACCATTTGACCCAGCAATCCCATTACTGGGTATACGCCGAAAGGATTATAAAAATCATTCTACTATAAAGACACATGCATACATATGTTTATTGCAGCACTGTTTACAATAGCAAAGACTTGGAACCAACCCAAATGCCCATCAATGGTAGACTGGATAGACCCAGCAATCCCATTACTGGGTATACGCCGAAAGGATTATAAAAATCATTCTACTATAAAGACACATGCATACATATGTTTATTGCAGCACTGTTTACAATAGCAAAGACTTGGAACCAACCCAAATGCCCATCAATGGTAGACTGGATAGAGAAAATGTGGCACATACACAACATGGAATACTATGCAGCCATAAAAAAGAATGAGTTCATGTCCTTTGCAGGGACAAGGATGAAGCTGGAAACCATCATTCTCAGCAAACTAACACAGGAACAGAAAACCAAATGGTGCATATTCTCACTCACAAATGGGAGTTAAACAATGAGAACACATGGGCACAGGGAGTGGAATCTCTCACACCAGGGCCTGTCAGAGGTCAGGCGGCTAGGGGAGGGATAGCATCAGGAGAAATACCTAATATAGATGATGGGTTGATGGGTGCAGCAAACCACCATGGCACATGTATACCTATGTAACAAACATGCACATTCTGCACATGTATCTCAGAACTTAAATAATAATAATAATAAAAAAAGAAGAATTCAGTTTTTTAAAAAAATACAGAAATTAGCCGGGTGCAGTGGCACACACCTGTGATCCTGGCTACTTGGGAGGCCAAAGCAGGAGAATCGCCTGAACCTGGGAGGTAGAGGTTGCAGGGAGCCAAGACAGTGCCACTGCACTCCAGCCTGGGCATCAAAAGCGAAACTCCATCGCCAAACAAAACAAAACAAAACAAAAACAAACTACCAGTTTAACAGGGGAAAAAAAAACCCTACATGACAAACTTATACCTCAAACTAGCTAAATGAGTTAGTAATCAACTTATAGAAAAAGCCCACAGAACTACTGTGATATGTAACAAAGGCATTATCTGCTAAAATTATGTCTAAGAACTAAAGACATCTTGGGGAAAGGTGGTAGCCAAAGTTTTGGAGTAGGTATATTAATAAGACATATCTGTACCTTTCATTGATTTAAATATATTAGGTTTTCCTGTCCTACTATGGCAATATTTGACTACAGGAAATACTGTACAAACATATTTTTTATGTTTTTAAATGGTGGTGGTGTCATAGCAAAGAAAATATGAATGAGAATGTGTGTCTGTATGTGTATGTATAACTGGATGTACTGACCAACCTACCCAACTGTTTATGAGCCAATGGCAGATAAGATTTATCTAGACACTAATGGAAAAAGGATTTGAGAAACATCTGTTTAATGTATCACTGCTTTTATTAAAACTGAAAATGTCTTTATCCAGTTCTTTTCTTTACTCAGTAAGATTATTTTTGTTACTTTTCACAAGTTTGAAATAGGCTTTTTATCTGCATGGGGGAAGCTGTCTCTGTCAACTGTACTTATTTCTTTGAAGAATCAAGATCTGTAGCAAGTAGTGGTAGTGAGCCTGCACATAAAATCATTTGTTGTTAGTTTTAGATAATGTGACTATTCTCCCAGTTACCTGAATAACCCTGCTTTACGCTTGTTACTTAAGTATTTAGCCTGTAAGTACTAATTGTCACTCTAATATGTGTCACAGTTTGAAGGAACAATCATAACCATAACTAGCTACAGGAGGACATTATCCTCTGAGCTACAGCACAACTTTGGCAATTCACAGATATGGTATGAACTTCAAAAAGTTCAAGAAAAGCTTTTTTTAAAAACTAAGGTAAAATTCATGTTAACATAAACCGTTTGCAATTGTACAGTTCAGCATGATTCAACATTTAATACATTCACAATGTTGTATAACCATGACCTCTAGTTCCAAAACATTTTCATTACCCCAAAGGGAAACCCCAAACCCACAAGCAGTCACTCCACATTAATCCCTTCCTCTAAGCCCCTAGCAAGGGAAACTGTATTTTTAATGCAGCAGTTTTAAAATGTTTTCTGGTGCAAAGCCCCTGCCAGTAGTATTTATTCAAGTCAGTACCTAAATATCCAAATTTTGTACTAAATTAGATACTAAATGATATCAGATTGTGGTAAAGAAAAGCAATAAATTGATCCTAAGATTTATTAAAAATGAATGAAAGGAAAAGCTGAAAACTGAGAGAAGACTATTCACTTTCCTTTCCCCTTAGAGGAGAAAATTTAGTCCAACTCATCAAATAAATAGTCTTCCCTGGGAAAACAGGTGAAGACCATTACCCTAATTATCAGGTTCTATGAGATACTATTTTCTCACAATCAGACTTGGTAGGAACAGAAAGCTCCTATGGCACTTTACTTCGAATCAGTTCAGTTTTAACCCACAATCTTATATGCAGGAAAGCAAAATAATTCCTAGCAATTGCGATGGCTGAAGACTTTATAGCTCCAGGTACAAAAAAGTATTAATACAATATGTGGTTTTTATTCTAAAGAAATTCAGATTTACCATCTCAATTAAAATTATATAAAACAGGCTTCTTGAAAATTCATCCATCCATCAACCCACCCACATACACATCCATCTATCTAACAATACTGAACATGAAATAGTGTGTAAGGTCCCAGGATAGGGAAATGAAAGGATAATTGCCCTTGTCTAATCAACAGAAATTGACAAGAACAACTGAAAAAACAATCTGACAAGAAAGGGAACCACTTAGGACAGGGACACTGTCAAATGAAAACATCTCTATAACCATGTACCCAGTATCTAAAATAAAATCTAAAAAATGAGAAGAGGACTGGAGATTTTAGTAAGACATTTTGACAAAGCTACTGTTAAAAATAATCTTTAAAATAAACTGAGTATCAGTGGTCTGTGGTCCCTCTCTCCTTATTGCCCATGCTGCCCATTTTCTCCCATATATTTACTGTCTCTCACCACATCACCTATCCTTCTGTGTATCTGAATGCCCAGCTGAAGTCCATAACAGTTTTGTGTCTTAGCCTGGACAAGAATATGTAATGTATAGTCAGTTATCCCTTGGTATCCTGGGGGACTGGTTCCAAGAACCTCCTTAGATACCCAAATCCAAAGATGCTCAAGTCCCTTACATAAAATGGTGTACTATTTATAGGTAACCTACACAGAGCCTCTCATATACTTTATTTTTTATTTTATTTTTTGAAACAAAGTCTTGCTCTGTCGCCCCAGTTGCAGTGCAATGATATATAATCCTGGCCTACTGCAACCACCACCTCTTGGGTTCATGCGATTCTCGGGCCTCAGCCTCTTGTATAGTTTAAATCATCTCTAGATTACTTGTAATACCTAATACAATGTAAATACTATGTAAATAGTTTAATACAATTGTTTTAAAATTTATATTATTTTTTATTGTCATACTGTTCTATTTTATTGGATTCCCCCACCCTGAATACTTTCAATCTGTAGTCGGTTGAATACAGGGCTGTTGGAACCTACAGATACAGAAGGTTGACTATACAGACACACAGACGTGATGGGCTTAAAAAAGCAATCCTCAGCCAGGTGCGGTGGCTCACGAGGTCAGAAGTTTGAGACCAGCCTGACCAACATGGTGAAATCCAGTCTCTACTAAAAATACAAAAATTAGCTGGGCGTGGTGGCATGCACCTGTAGTCCCAGCTACTCAGGAGGCTGAGCCAGGAGAATCGCTTGAACCATCTCAGAAGAGGAAAAAAAAAATCCCCCTTTTTCCTTTGGTAGTAGACTGTCATTTGGGTTTTGGATAAGGAGAGAGGTGCAACTAGTGAAAAGTAAGGTGAAAAAAGTGAAGAAATTAAGAAGACAATGAAAATGAGAATATCTGAGGTCTCAGAGGCTTTGCCACACCCAAAGACATGGAGTGTGGGTGAGGGTGGCGTCCAAGATGTGAAGGGGAGTACTTTGTGAACCTTTTTCAAACAAACACCCTAAAAGTTAATAATTCTAAAATGAACAATCACTACCAGTTCTACATCCTTCCAACTTCTATACCCCATTGTTCTTCTTCTCTTTCTTAATTACAGGCAATCCTTAAGATCTATTGCTTTCATCTGTTCACTCTTCTCTACTTCAAAGAGGTTGTTAACTGTTACTTACACCTTTTCCTTGTGAGGAAGTCTCCTTTCACCCTTGCTATAGTCCTATTCTTGCTACTGTTAAGTCCACACTTTTTATGGGGGCAGACTATGAGCACTTCTATGGGGCTGTCTCAACCAGTTCAAAATGGTTTATTTTTCAATCCCAACCATTACTACCTACTTCCAATCACTTTATCTATCCACGGCAATGAGTGATAAGAAAATGGAGTCAGTGAGGGTGAATAAAAACGACAGTGAAAGAATGGAAAAAATGGTGGCATTCTGAGGATAGAAACAGCAAAGCAACAGCACTTCTCAGTATCAGAGTGTATGTGTTCTTGAAGGCAGAGAAGAAGTATAGAAGAGACTGAAATTGAAAAATAAGGTAACATTTATTTACTAAACATGTGTTCCAAGCTTGAAAGTAGGGGAATAATTAAGGGAACAAAAAGGTCCATGATGAAGTGGGATAGCTCTGGAGAAGTGAAAGGGAAATGAAAAATAGAAAGGATAAAAGATTGTTACCGCAGAGACATAGTTAAAAACAAAATGGCAAGAAATTCCAGAAAACTTCAGAAAAAAATGACATGTGATAAAAATTTCTTCAGCCAACTGAAGATGTCATGAAGATTATTCATTAAAAAGCCACATAGCAGTTTACTAGGGAAAACTACAGATGTTTTGATGGTGCATCAATCATTACATGTTCCATAATCAAACATTTTAACGCACAATTTAAACAAATGCAAAATAAGTTTAAAAATAGATTATCAATCAACCAAAAAGTTAACAAAACTCCTTTAACTAAATTTTGCTGCATTGTTGTTTTATACTGCAAACCACAGAAGAAAAATTCTTATGAAAAGACTAAATGAATAAACTCAAATATGCCTGATAAAGCAATCTTTTTCAATGGAAAAAAGAAATCTACATCTAGTTGGTAAAACCTGGTATTTTCCTTAAAAGTTTCTATTCTTCCAAGTGCAAGATCCCAAAATTCATTGATAAGATGGGACAGGTAAGAACTTTCCTAGTTTTCTGAGGGGGCAGGTGGGTGGTGGTGGTAATGTGTTTGTACAAACTGTTGTATGAAAGCTGAGGACAAATTTGAGAGCAGCAATCAATGTGGGAATCAGAGAGAAGAAATCAACCTCTCTATTGACTAGATCTCCTTTTACAGTGATGTAATAAAATACCTAGCAGTCATCAGATAAAAGGGAATTTTCCTCCTTTACTAGCTTTGAAAGAGCTCACCCTGCAGATCCCCAAAAAGGAGTCACTAAAATACGCAGACATTGTTTTTGTTCTACAAGAAGTCTGACTGCCTCATGTGTGTACTATACCTCTTATGTACATATAATAATTTCCAGTGGTTGTCTATATAGTTAAAAGTGCTATTTCTCTCTATTCACAAAAAGGTTTAAATGACTTAATAATGGAGGGCTCCATTACATTTGTGTATTATTTTGAGCAGCAATTCAAATGCTAGGATTCTTTTTTTTTTTTTGAGATGGAGTTTCACTCTGTCACCCAGGCTGGAGTGCAGTGGCATGATCTCGGCTCACTGCAACCTCTGCCTCCTGGGTTCAAGCGATTCTCTTGCCTCAGCCACCTGAGTAGCTGGGATTACAGGCACCCACCATGAAGCCTGGCTAATTTTTCTATTTTTAGTAGAGATGGGGTTTCACCATGTTGGCCAGGCTGGTCTCAAACTCCTCAACTCATGTGATCTGCCCACCCTGGCATCCCAAAGTGCTGGGATTAGAGGCATAAGCCACTGTGCCCAGCCCAGAACTCTATTCTTAATGAAGTGCAATAAATAAGGCATTACTGAGTTTTTCAAATCCTATTTTAAAAATAAACTTATTGGGCATTTAAAAATAATACTGCTAATATTTTGATTCTGGGAGAACCAGTCTAGATTTTTCTATGTTTATTTATTTTGTATCTCAATCCTATTGTGGTCTACATTTTCAGCTTTATCATTTTTTCTTTTCTGGAGTCAATTCATTTTTATAATTAAAATTTTGAAGATGTATATGTCCTTTAATCCAACAATCTCATTTATTTAAATGGGGAAACTCAGGTAGGGATAGTGTGTTGGCCAAGGTCTACAACTATGTTAGAGGGAACTAGGCTTTAGTTCTGACTTACTCTTTGCTCCTGCAATGTTGCATTTCTTTATTGTCTTGGTTATATATCATATACCACCAGTGTTCTGAGCTTCTGGAAATATATTTGTCCAAACTACACGCGGAACTTTCATTCAAGATATTAGTTTTTGATTGTTTGTTCCTATACCACTCTACATTTTCCCAAGTAGAGTATGTCCAAAGCAGCAAGGTGGACCAAATAATCTCAGGGAATACAAATTCTTATAAAAAATGGACAATTTAGAGCCTAAAATCTTGAATACAATCACTCATTATTTGTCATTACTACTGTAGTTACCTGAACTAAATCTTTCGTGCCCCCTTTTAGTCCACTTATAAATTTTCCCAAGCTCTCCCTGTGGCGTGTGTCCACTGGCCTACATAGCATTTCATTGCCCAGAAGAGTATACCTGATTACATAGAAATTTTTCTCTTCCAGATTATTTAGAAAGTACTAAAGAATAATTCTGACATCTATTCTGTTGATGTGTTCTACATATTATCAAGTGTTCCTATTCCATGTATATTAATCATGGCTATTGTAAATAATAAGTCTAAAAACCAACAAGACCCATCTCAGAGTTCATGGTAATTTGAGAATAACCTTGGAAGATACAGGAGTACCTCAGAGATCCTACAAGTTTGGTTCTAGACCATTGCAATAAAGTGAGTCATGCAAATGTTTTGGTTTTCCACTGCATGTAACTGATAAATTTACCCTACACTATAGTCTATTAACTGGGTAATAAGCATTACATCTAAAAAAGTAGCAACACACATATCTTAATTTAAAAATACTTTATTGCTAAAAAAATCCTAATGATCACCTGAGCCTCCTGTGAGTCATCTTTTGTGGGTGGAGGGTCTTATAGCTCGATGTTGATGGCTGCTGATTGACCAGGGTGGTGGTTGCTGAAGGTTAGGATGGCTGTGGCAATTTCTTAAAACACCATGAAGTTTGTCATATTGATTGACTCTTCCTTTCACAAAAGATTTCTCTGTAGCATTTAAGGCTGTTTGATAGCATTTTACCCTGGTAGAACTTTTCTCAAAATTGGAGTCAATCCTCTCAAACCCTGCTGCTGCTTTAAACTAAGATTACAGAATATTCTAAATCCTTTATTGTCATTTCAACATAGCAGCTTCACCAGGAGCAGATTCCTTCTCAAGAAACCACTTTTTTGGCTCATCCACAAGAAGTAACTCCTTATCCATTTATGTTTTATCATAAGACTGCAGCAAATCAGTCACTTTTCAGGCTTCACTTTTAATTCTAGTTCTCTTACTATTTCCACCACATCTGCAGTGACTTCCTCCACTGAAGTCTTGAGACTCTCAAAGTTATCCATGAGGCTTGGGATTAACTACTTCTAAAATCCTGTTAATGTTTGATATCTGGACATCTTTGGCAAATCACAAATGTTCTTAATGACACCTAAAATGGTGACTCCTTTCCAGGTTTTCAGTTTACTTTTCCCGAATCCACAAGAGGAATCACTATCTAATGGCAGTTACAGCCTTATGAAATGCATTTCTTAAATAACAGCACATAAAAGTAAAACTTATTCCTTGATCCACAGGCTGCAGAATGGATGTTGAGTAGGCATGAAAACAATATTCATCTCCTTGTACATCTCCATCAGAGCTCATGGATGACTAGGTACATTGTCAATAAGCAGTCATATTTTGAATCTTTTTTTCCTGAGCAGTAGGTCTCAACAGTGGGCTTCAAATATTCAGTAAACCATGCTGTAAACAGATGTGTTATCATGCAGGCTTTCTTCTTCCATTTATACAGCACAAGCAGCGTAGATTAAGGATAATTCTTAAGGACCCCAGGATTTTTGGAATGGTAAAGAAGCACTGTCTTCCACTTAAAATCACCAGCTGTACCACCCCATAACAAGAGAGTCAACCTATTCTTTGAAGCTTTGACGTCAGGCCACTGACTTTTCCTCTCTAGGAAGATTCTAGATGGCATCTCCTTCAAATAGAAGGCTGTTCTGTCTCCACTGAAAATCTGTTAGTGTAGTTATGTTCATAATGATCTTGGCTAGAGGTCTTCTGGATAAAATGCAGCTTCTACATCAGCACTTGCTGCTTCACCTTGCACTTGTATGGTATGGAGATGGCTTCCTTCCTTAAGCCTCATGAACCAACCTCTGCTAGCTTTTCAAACTCTGTAGCTTCCTCAACCTCTCTCAGCCTTCACAGAATTGAGTAACACTAGGACCTTGCTCTGGATTAGGCTTTGCCTTCAGAAAATGAGGCTGTTTTGATCTCTATTTACTTCCTTATTTGTGTGTTCACTGAAGTAGCACTTTTAATTTCCTTTGACAACTTTTCTTTGCATTCATAACTTGGCTAACTGTTTAGCACAAAGCACCTAGCTTTTGGTCTATCTCAGCTTTTGACAAACTTTCCTCACTAAGCTTATTCTAGCTTTTGATTTAAAGTGAGAGTATGTGTGACTCTGCCTTTCACTTGAACACTCAGAGGCCACTGTAGGGTTATTAAATGGCCTAATTTCAATACTGTTGTGTCTCAGGGAACAGGGAGATCCAAGGAGAGGGAGAGAGATGGGGATTGGCTGATGGGTCAGGCAGTTGGAATACACACATTGATCAATTAAGTTCAATACAAACTCCCAAAACGATCACAATAGTAACATCAAAAAGATTACTGATCACAGATCATCATAATGGATGTAATAACAATGAAAAAGCTCTAAATACTGCAAGAATTACCAAGTGTGGCACAGAGACACAATATAAGCATAGGCTGTTGGAAGAATGGCACCAACAGACTTGACCAACACAGAGTTGACACAAAACTTTTATTTTTTATTTGTAAAAAAAAAAAAAGCACTATCTGTGAAATGCAACAAAGTGAAGCTCAATAAGACAATGTATGCCTATACTTAATCAACCTCAGGTAGTTAAAATACTATATTCACTTCAGATGTGTGTGAGGATAAGGCAAGCCAGAAGAAAATGCCTAGGACACAGGTAGATAAATAGATGAGCTGACCATATTTATGTCTATCGTTATTTTATAACAGGAAAAAGGTTTAAAAATCATTGTTACAAATATGGACTCTACTAATTATCATAAATAATGAATTATAATAGATTTTATAAATAAGTAACCTACTGCTTTCTTTTTTTTTTTTTTTTTTTTGAGACGGAGTTTCGCTCTTGTTACCCAGGCTGGAGTGCAATGGCGCAATCTCGGCTCACTGCAACCTCTGCCTCCCGGGTTCAAGCAATTCTCCTGCCTCAGCCTCCTGAGTAGCTGGGACTACAGGCGTGCGCCACCATGCCCAGCTAATTTTTGTATTTTTAGTACAGACGGGGTTTCACCTTGTTGACCAGGATGGTCTCGATCTCTTGACCTCGTGATCCACCCGCCTCGGCCTCCCAAAGTGCTGGGATTATAGGCGTGAGCCACCGCATCCAGCGGCGAAATCTACTGCTTTCAAATGAAATAAATATAAACCTTTGATGAGCTAGGATTCTAGATCACTTGCTTTTGTTGCCCCGTCTCCAACTCATTTTCAAGTCCATGTTTTCATCAATTCCTATTCTATAACACATTCCTATACTCTTTCAAAAAATATTTTCTAATTTTTTATATCTCAATCTTCCTTTTACTGTTCTTTTCTTTTTTTTTTCCTTTTTCTTTTTTTTTTTAGACAGAGTCTCACTTTGTTGACCAGGCTGGTGGTGTGCAGTGGCACAATCTCAGCTCACTGCAACCTCTGCCTCCCAGGTTCAAGCGATTCTCCTGCCTCAGTCTCCCGAGTAGCTGGGACTACAGGCATGTGCCACCACACCTGGCTAATTTTTGTATTTTTTAGTAGAAACGGGATTTCACCATATTGGACAGGCTGGTCTCAAACTCCTGACCTCATGATCTGCTCGCCTCGGCCTCCTAAAGTGCTGGGATTACAAGCGTGAGACACCATGTCCAGCCTGTTCTTTTCTTTACTTGCTTTCTGGAACACTTCTTCTATCTAATCACCTGCTTTCTTCATGTCCAGATACTCATATCCTCCTCCCCAAAATATTCAGTCTAAGTCTACATATTGCTCACTGGCTGCCTGGCTGCCCCAAATATCCTATTTCAACTCTCAATTAAACAGTTCCCTAGAGTTACAAAATTACCACTTCTTCTGGCCTAGCCAACATGCTGCCACTCATACTTACCTCCCCACAAAGCTACCATTCTCTCAGATAATGCAGCCAAGTGGTAGAGGAATAGAATGTTCACATTAGCTCATACTAAATGGATAATATCTTTACCACCCCATCCTACCCTATACTCGCAGGAGAACAATGTTTTCTAAAATAATTTCAATTGATAAAATTTCATATAAATTAGGTAAAAAATTGAGATTGGGTATGTGGGATAGAGTTAGGAGGAAACTCACCTTTAAACATACAAAGCAATTGATTCCCTAATATATTCCAGTCTTGGAATAGGCAACAAATTAGTTAATAAGAAAATACTGATCCCTATTGGGCTTTCCTGATTCTACTTGCTTCCTAAGGTCTGATTCAGCTATGGCTGAATTTGAAATTCTAATGACAGGAAGAAACAGAAGGAAGGGGGTGTGCTAAAGGTTTATTCCAATTTCCAATATCTGAATGCAGATAATATTGTCAGTTATGGGGTCCTGAAACACTGAAGCTTCAGTGCTGGAAAAATGAGAGAGGTCTGATATTCTCCTAAGTTATAGACTTAGGCAATCAGAAAGATCTCAAAGTTGTCCGTATCATACCTGCTCCTCTCTCTCCTTCCTCTGTCTGAATAAGGAAATACTTCTTGTGATATTAAAGTAATACTAATTATTGTTTATGGCTAACTACTCCTTGGTACAGTAACAAACATCAAATTGCAGTTAGCTTTGTTGTAAGCTTTACCTTAACAAAACACTATATTTTACTCAAGTGTTTAATCTTTATAGTTCTGTACATAGGGCAGGTTTACTTTGCTAATTAAAACAATAGTAGTAACAACCAGAGGGAACATTAGAAATGCCCAATATATACTGGTTGCATAAATTAATAAATATTATGTTTATTTAATGTGGTACATGGCACTCAAACATTCATTGAGCACCTACTGTATGTAGATCTTTATTTTATTTGGGGGAAGTAGTGCTGCAGGCATCACTGACAATTTATTATGAGGAAGGAGGAGGGCTTTATGTTGCCTGTAGAAGAACCTCACTAATACTCCTTACCCTCCATCCGGGCCCCCACAATGTTTCTATCTCTAGATTTCCTTTAGCTATTCAACCAACTGTAAGACTGATTCTCCTTCTTTAACCACTTGGATTACCCAGTTTTATTCTGGTCATCCATTGATTACTACTAACTAGTATGTGCTTTAAAGTTGCATCTGTACAACAGTTACAGCTGCCTTAGAGAACAAGATCACCATTTGGAAACACTGCTCCAAAATCAGAATATAAAGTATCAAACAGAATGACATCAAGGCTGGGCGCAGTGGCTCAAGCCTTTAATCCCAGCACTTTGGGAGGCCGAGGCAGGCGGATCACCTGAGGTCAGCAGTTTAAAATCAGCCTGGCAAACATGGCAAAACCCTGTCTCTACTAAAAATACAAAAATTAGCCAGGCATGGTGGTGGGCACCTGTAATCCCAGCTACTCAGGAGGCTGAGGCACTAGAATCGCTTTAACCCGGGAGGTAGAGTTGCAGTGAGCTGAGATCACGCCACTGCACTCCAGCCTAAGTGACAAAGTGAGACTCCATCTAAAACAAAAACAAAAACAAAAAAACCCCTCTTCCCTGGACATCTGTGTCTTTACATAGAAACACTGTTCAAAAATAGTAACAATGGTGATTTACAAAGACCGGGAGAAAGTACTACTTTGTGATCACAGCCCAGTTTCAGAATGGGTGCTAAGACAGAGCATTTTAACACTTTTTAAAAAGGGGCCATATCTCAAAATGATAGCACTTTGAATAATACAATTAGTATGTTTAAGTACACTCTATGACGCCTGCACAAGGACAAAAATTGCCTAATGATACATTTCTCAGAATATATCTGCATCATTAAACAATGCATGACTGTGTTTATAGGGTCCACTTTTTCACTGATACTCACAGAATCACATAAGCACTCTGATAACCACAGAGACTGCACACTGTGTCTATACACATTACATCCCAATATAAATGAATCTCTTAACCCTCAAAAACATAAATGTTTAAGACACACATCACATTTATATCTAATGTGTTGGGCAAACATAATATTTTAAAATACAAAAATAAAAGTTCATTCTTTTTTCTTTTTTTAAAGAAAGACTTGTAAATATGATATATATGATTAAAGGAAATATATTTCTTTCTTGGTCATAGAAAGCTCTACATCTCCCTTTTTTTTTTCTAGCCTGAGTATGCTTACTTATCAATCAATATATCACTACTTCTTGTGTTTTTTTTGTAATGAATTGTACACTTTTTATGCTCAGTATAAGAAGAAAGTCATGTCATCAGAGGCAGGGTGACTGAATGAATCACTTAGGTCTTAATCAGGAAGAAAAGAAAAATTGAACACAGAAATGGTTAAGAAAAAGTGACTACCCCAAGGTCTCCCAGAAACCACCAATGCACAAAGTTAGTTTTCCTTTCAATACTTTCTCAACAGCAGCAATGGTACCAAGTCTCAGAGGGGATGGAAATTTCATTCCTTGTCTCTATCGTTTGTGTAAGTTCTTAGAAAGGGTTTACAGGACTCTAGTTTTCCTCCTGTTTGGAAGACAACTGAATTTATACAAACATAGTCACCAATTCATTTCCAGGTTTAAAAAATTGATACAAACTCAAGGGAAGCAAGAAATGCTACTATTTTAAGTTTCAGATCCAAACCTAAAGGTTAAATTGTACATCAGTCCAATTAGTGATAAACTTCACTCACTGAATTCTCTGTAACTTCTCATGTGCCAACATTATATTCTGCTAAAAATTAAAGAAGCTATGCCTATTGGAAAACTTTTATGTGCTAGTCTTTTGTTCAAAACCATATAAGCAGTGGACAGCAAATTAGAAAGAATAATCTTTTCACCTCCGTAAGTACTTAATATGTCCATTTTTGTCCTCCACAGATTTTAATTAATGGAATGTCATTTCACACCCAGTGTGTAGCTTTCCTAGAACTGGTGAAAGAACTAAGTATTTGGAGTTACCTTGAGTGGTGAAGTTGAAGAGTGCAGGTGTGTCTCGCCCATTTGGTAGTTTGACATTTGGGTCCCGTAATTCATCAAAAAATGAATGTGCACAAGCTTCCAGTGGTGTCAATCGGGCAGTTGGTGTATACTCCAGCAGACGGCTACACAGTGCAATCGCCTCCGGTGGAGTTCGAGGTCGGAAGACCTGCAGTACAAAAAAAGGGAAAGAATAATTAATGTTTTATGAATCTAGGCAAGTACCCTGTGAGTAATGACTTAATTCCTACCATGTACAGAAACATGGTTGCATTTGGGAAAAGACCTTCTAGAACAGAAAGAGTTAAATGCATATGCTTCACAGTGGTGAACTGCTAATTAAGACTATATGAGAAATGCTTGGAGAAAAAAATCTATATATGCTAATCATAAAGCAATACAATCAGACATGCATACAAAATATGACAGGCACATGGGAAAGGCTGCATTCTGGAGGCAAGCACAACTAGAAAAACATTTTTAAAATTTTAAAGTTTTCACTGCTATGGCAGTAAATAAAAGATTGCCTCTTGAATTTTTTTTTTTAGCAGAGCAACTGTCAATGATGGGCAGCATTTTAAAAAAAAATATGGCAATCAATATCTTAAAAGAAAGAAGAGCTATTTACTCTAGGTCTATAAATGCTACTGATTTGGTATTATCTCCAATAAACAGAACCTATCATTATTTAAAGAAATTCTTAAAAAACTAGAATTTGATAAAATGTCCTATATTTTTTTCTGAAGTAGCTGTTACCATCAATGTGGCCAGATTTCCCCCATTTGAATAAATATTCCAGGGTTTTAATCAAGGAGAGAAAAATATATTATCCATTAAGAATGATTAAGACATGGAAAAAGTCAACTGAAGGCTATATTGAAGGAAAGTTCAATTAAACTACTTAAAGGAGTAGATAGCTTTCTACTCATCTGTGTCTTAAATAAAATAAAACTAATCAATAAAAAACTACAACAATATACTTCATTCTAAATTATGGCCAGCTACAAAATAAAAATAAAAAGGGAAGGAATAGAAATAAACAGATGAGGAACTTTTGAACCAAAGAAAAATGAAACATATATCCCTTGATAGGAAGAACACACAACCAAATAAAAGGTGTGATGATGGAGGTGGACAGACAAGTAGACATGTATAAATGGAGGGAAATGGACCTATAAGTGAGAAAAGTCCATGCATATTGTGACAGGGCATGAAGCAGCTTGGGAGACTAAGATTTTCTAGTAAGAATGGTTCATATAACATCTGATTGTTCACTTATGCTGACAGTTAGTAGAACTAGTTACAACCACAGAGCTCATTAGACTTTCCAGAGACTATTTATAAGTACTGCCTACAGTGAAAAGAGGATTGTATTTTAGTTTATTATTGAAAAAGACATTTTCCATGAAAATTGAGAAATCAGGTAAAGTAGGCTCTTAGGAATTTATTTCAGAACATTAAGGTCTTAGTCAATTTCTTGGTTATGTGAAAAAGAAAACCTTTTTATAAGGTCAAAACCTGCCTTATCTTTATTCTTTTGAATACTCTGACTTGCCTCAGTCAAGGAAACCTTTGAGTTATTGAAATGTTTAGCTCTTCCACGGTTCTTGGTCCCCTCTCTTACTCCCAAAGTCCATAATCAAATACAGAATGTAAAAAGAAAATAATCAGTGGGAAAACCCAGAAAATGTTCATAAAAATATTAAACATTACTGGTATATTTTATCCCTGAGGGCAAGTTTGCTTCTGTTTGATAGTATATGGATTTATTTTGCTAGCTAATCAAAAATGTTTTTGCACCAATATGGCAGCACATAAGTGGAATTAAAAGTAGCACCAAAGGTAGAAATAAATATCTCCCGTTAACATTCAAATGTAGGATAGATGGATGGAGAGTTATTTTCAATAAAAAAATTTCATGTTATATTTCCCAAGATTTTGTGTTAAAGCTATTAATAAACCAGTATTATAAGCTTATTGTCAATATTTTTTAAAGTCACCCATATCTTTTGGTGTTTTACTGGCTACAAGTGATCATCCATATTAGTACTAAAACATTTATTAGCATATATTTGTCAAGGAATCTTAACTCACGAAGTTTAAGAGTTAAAAACTATAAAGAAAATAATACATTCCAAGAGCCTACATTAAAATCAAGATTTAACCTGCCTTTGCAAAAAGTATACACTGTTATTTTAAACCCTTAAGAGATTCTTGATGAGAAAAGCCTTGGTTCAGTACTCTGTGAATAAAGGTTAAGTGGAAAATTACGTGGGGCCAAAACCCAGTATATCTCCCACAGTTCAGATTTCTGACCATAATACAGTGTGAGTTAGCATATAACTTCTAAAAATTATAGGGCAAACTAGAAACTAGCTCATCTGAATTATTTTTGCTTCTAAAGAAAAGGAAACCACCAAGAACTGAAATGTGTCTTTTAATTAAAGAAGCTTCTGCTGTACTCATTGACATTGCTTAACACTCAGACCTTTGGTTTCATGGATCTTCATCAATATTTATTCTTGCAATAGAAATAATAATTTTAAACACCCACAATTCCCAAACTTCAGCCTAGATGTCAATGAATCACCCAAGAGACTGACAATCTAAATATACTATAAGCAAAACCTATGCCATACAGTGAATAAAAACAGAAATCACAGCTACTTACATCGTTTACTATTACATTTCAAGAATGAATGATTGTTTAGCCTTTCAAAAAAGGTTTCCCCCAAGTTTTATAGACCTGCCCTGAAATTTTGGGAAAAAAAAAAATTAAGTACATACCCGCACTCCTGAGGTGAAATGTCCTGTTCCTGATGAATCCTAAAGATGATAATGCAGTGAAATAATCCAAACAGGGGAAGTCAATCCAAAAGAGAATAGTCCAGCAAGGAAAAATATATCCAATGTTATAAGAAATCCATGGTGTGGGGGGACATAGAAAATGTTTATACAGTTATAAACTTTAAACATCAGTCTCCACAGTAGTAAGTCCAAGTTTTAAAAATTATTTCACCACAGTGTATGCAAAAAAAATTTTTTTGATTGTGCAATGGTGAGGCACAGTAAAGAAACATTTTAATTTTTGTTTATTATGTTCCAATGCCAGTGCGTTTATTAAAAAAATACAAAACCAAAAAAAGTTAAAATCAAAATGAAATCTAGAAGTAAAGTTCCCAAAGTAAAGTGGTCTTCTCCGACCTGGATTCATCATCCACAGACATCACTGTGAGGGGGCATATTAGCCTGCTTTTAAAGTTTTAAGTTCCCAATATGCTACTTTTTTCTCTAGTAATATGTTCCAGTTACACAGTATAAACATTTTTTTGCTACATTAGTAGTGATGAGAGGAAAGTAATAAATATATTTAAATTATATTACTACAGATTTCAAGCCAGATACTTTCAATTTGTGTGAGCTAAGAAGGATCAGGCCACCGCGGATTATTCTCCATTTTGGATTGACTTCTCTGCTAAAAGATGTTTCTTTGCTGACATTCTCATTATCTTAGGACTCATCAGGAAATTGACATATCACCTCAGGAGTGCGGGTATTAACTTACTTTTTCTATTGTGGGCTTTGCCCGCTCATACCCTTGCACCCATTACTTAGGAAAAATAAATAGAGAACATTCTTTCCTCTTTGGAAAAACTCTCTGAAAAAAATCAGTCCTATATCTTCAAGCACTATAAATTAAACACAGTTCCATCTGCAAATATGCCCAATTCACCCACCAAAAGCTAAACAAAAATATATACAATTAACAATACAACTAAGGGACAGTCACAGTTACAGGTGACAGGCATAGTAATGTATACCAACACCTAGGCACAACGGAGCCAAATATGCAAGGGAGGTAGTAGGGTCTATTATGTCTAGGTATTGAGAACAAAAAAATGGCAGGACTCACCAGTATCTGTGAATTCCCCTGGCTATTCTAAGAGAATTTAACATTCTTTTAGGATAGTTTCCAGTGGGGGAATTAAATATTTTGCAAAAATAAATAATCCGCGGATTACTTTTAGCCTGCAGACTAAAATTTAGTAAACAGATTATAATCTGGCCCATCAGAATAAATTCTCTCATGAACTAAAACACAACCAGGTGGACAAAAATAGAAAACCAGACTGAAAGAACTGAGAGCACAAACTAAGACTCAACTGGGCCAACTAACAATTAGTACGCAGACTAAATATGGCTGGCGAAGTATGCAGCAAGGCCACAGAGATCCCAAAACACCCTTTAAAAAATAAAACCAAAAGTAAATAAATAAAACAGAACAAAACAAAACAAAGCAAAAAAAAAAAAAAAAAAGAAAAAAAAGAAAAAAGAAGAAGAGGACGGAAAAAAGAAAGAGAAAGGAAAAACTGAAAGGAACCAAAACACTGACATGAACTTTTAAAGTGATTCAAATACTACCTCACCTATGCAGCAACTCATTTTCTTAAATTAAACAAACATCAACTCTCATCACAAATACTAGTCCATAGAAGAAACTAATAGAAAAAATACATTTTTTCAAAAAGAAAGTTTCTGTAGTATTGAACAAATGCAAAGAAGTCCTTAAATGAAGAATTACTCTAAATAAATTTGCATTTGGGTAACTCAAAAACGACAGAGGCAATTTCTGCCCTATATGTCCCTAGAATAGACTTTGGCCTTCAAATTTGAACCGGAGCTAGGTGTTGTGACTGAATCTCAAGCACTTTAAAAACGCCATTTTTAAACAATCACGCACACCATAACAAGACCTCTGGTTAAGATGCATCTCACAGCATCAGCTCTTAGCAACTCTATTGTATTATGTAGCCAATCAAAGCAATGTAAAAATGTCCATTTTAAATGGCTGTTGGCAGTGATAATTAATCTAACAGAACATAGAACAAGAGCCATGGCTGTTCCAAACAGCCATTCCTCACTAGTTTTCATTATAATAAATGCACAACACACATCCTATATTCTGGTCATATACAAAATATATGCATCCAGTTTTAAAAACTGATAAACCATGAATACTCCTAAAGAGCAACCCCAATATTGACTCTCAAGTAATCTACTAATCATCTGAAATTATTTGCAATTTGTAAACCTAAACACAGGATTAACAGTGAGACAATGCCATGGACTGTTGAATAGGTAATTACGTTAATTAACTAAGAAAAGAAATTAAGTCTACTTAAGTGCTCATATATAGTACATAATTCAATAATTACTTAACTAATTAGTCCACACTATTTTTTAAAATATTCTTTGGCGGTCTTTTACCTGCTTTGATATACTGATCTAATTATGTACTGACATACAAAGTAATCCAATTCAAAGTACTATCAAAAATTGAGTACCAGAGGCTACTGAAAACAACTTTCAGAGTCTTCCTGCCAAGTAAAATTGCTACCTATAAAGGCAGAATCTAACAGGGTAGGATACATAAGCTGAATTCTCAAGCCTAGTGCATAGATATTTTCCTAACCTTTTCATTAAGATACCAGTTTAGGTAAAGAAGGTTGAGCATAAGAAACACAATCCTTTCCTTAGCCATGACAGATCTAACAGCCAGTGAATTTCAGTTGTACTAATTAAAAGCCTTACTGAGTATTCCCAAGTTCTACTACAGGTAAGAAAAGTTATACAATAAGTCTTCGTTTAATGTCATTGATAGGTTCTTGAAAACTGTGACTTTAAGTGAAATGTATAATAAAAGCAAATGTTTTCCTTTATCAACGTTGAATGAACCAACATTATTTGAGGACCTATTGTACATCATTTCACTTAAAGTTGCAGTTTCTAAGAACTTACTAACCATCTTAAATGACTGGCTGTATATATGTAGATGTCGGCATTTAACTATGTAATGTAATTTCCCTCCCTCACATCATGCACTGATGAAATAGTACTACATGCCTACACAGCAGTGTAATTTGCTAAATGTCCGCTTATCCAATCTAATCTTTGATTGTTCACAAAACAGTTATTACAGTCAGGCTGGCTCTCGTAAGAATACAGAAATATTTTCTTTTCATTAACCTCTCTCCACCTTGGGAGATATTCACCCAGGCTATAACAATTCCTAACCTTTTCTACACCTAAGCAAATCTTAAACCTTCCCTTGAACATCCCACCTCATCTATTATCTTTGAGGAGGCTTCCATTTTTCCTCCACCATCCTCACTGGAAGTCTGCCTTATAACACCTACAGTCATGTGGAACACCTCTTAACACTTATAGCACAGAATCAACTATATGGTTACATAGTGACTCACATTATTCAATATTTGCTTCAACTGAGCTTTTCAACTTTCAGCTTTTCAAGGACAAAGACTATATTTTACTTCTTTTGCATTCTTTATGGTACCCAGCACAGCACTGGTTACATAGAAGACACAAGATTTACACAACAAATAAGAAATAGAATTTTGCCTTCTTTTCAAATCCACCCCAACCTCATCCTTTGCCTCCCACAAGCAATCTGAAAATTATGTCTTAGTGTTCTTCCTTTTTGACATTATTCCTCTCACATGTGGATTAGCCATCCTAAAAGATGGATTTTAATGTGGTTTCCAGCAAAGAAACAGAAATATACAGCCAGTAGAAATAAGAAAGAAACAGAAATATACGGCCAGTAGAAATAAAAAAGGAAGTCTATTAACATAGGAAAATGGATATTAGAAAAGGAGAAGTGATTATTCTAACAATAATAAGGATGTGGGTAGAAATTTTAGTAGAAAACCTACTGTATGTATTCATGAGACAAGTGAGAATGGTTTAGGTAGAATGTTCAGAGCAGAGTGGAGTTGAATAATAATATAAAAATTGATTTACCATAAGCAATAGAACAAAATAGACAAGTAGCAAACTTAGGAGCCAACAGAAATCCCGAACATGGTTTTATACTTTCTGGAATATATGTGAATGAAAGGAGTAAGGCAGAGAGACCAGAAAAGGTAGATAGAATGGATGTGCAAAAAAACTTTGGCAGCTATTTTTGTTTTGTGCTCTCTAGGCCTCTCTCAAGGCATTTTAAGTAATATAATGAAAAATGGTTAAAATAGGTAGGTTTACCAAATTCTGAAAAATCTATTCAATGGCTCAGGTAAAAAATTTAACATTAGGCCGGGTGTGGTGGCTCACGCCTGTAATCCAAGCACTTTGGAGGCCAAGACGGGTGGATCACCTGAGGTCAGGAGTTCAAGAGCAGTCTGACCAACATGGTGAAACCCCGTCTTAAAAAAAAAAAAAGAAAGAAAGAAAGAAAGAAAAAATGTAACATTATGGACAAAGTCTTAAAAAGAAATAAGTATAGTGGGGCGTTTTTGTTCAGCTGTAAGTATAGAGAATAAGTAACTTGTTCAGTTGAAAATAATTCCTTTGTAAGCTGAAATGACCTGAGAATTCAATTTTCTGCTTACTCTGTTAGCCAGTTAGAAATACTAGTATTGATTCACCATGAAGCATGTTGACAGTGTTTCAGGAAATCAAGTATGCAAGAGTTAATTTTTGTGAATAATGCTTTCTGTGAGACTTACCAAATGACTTATGGTCATACAAAAGCTATAGACACTTAAGTATTAAACTACCATATATGCCAACAACTTGGCAACAAATATTTTGAAGTAATTGATATTCATATTAATATTATTATAAAAAAGAAATTAGGAATTGCTCTTTTATATATATGGTATAATTTGGTAGGTACTATAGGAGTTACATGGTAGGACAGTCATGAAGAACTTAGACAATGAGAAAACATTTCATGGAAGAAGTGAAATTCGAGATCTTAAGAAAGGTTAAGACTTGGTAAGCAGAGAAGAAAAGAAGAACATTCTAAGAGAGTGGGAGGGGGAGTAGAGACAGGGAAGACAGACACTAGCATGAGGCAGAAATGAATGTGGCTTCTCTGGGGAACAACCAGAAGACAACCTGACTAAACCAGAAAATCCAGCATGGCTGCAAGGTCTCTTCAAAGTGAGCTGCAAACTGGACAAACACTCCAATATGTAGCCAATATATTAAGCAGCACTAATGTAACTGTTAAGAGATCAAGGGCCTTGGGATTGTAATCTACTTCTTTCTACTAACCAGTTATATCACTTATGACTTTCATTGCTCTGAAAGAAAAAGACATCTGCATTACCTAACTGACCTCACAGGATTATTTATTACCAGGATACAGGAGAAATGCTTGTCATAAAGACATTTAAACAAAAGGGTAGCAGAATCAGGCACTCGAAAGTGGGCAGGGAGGCATCTCATATACCTATTAAAAATATAACCTTATTAAAAATCCAGAATCAACCTTAACTAGACACTAAACGTTTAAATTCATTGCCTAACAACATGCATTTAAGGATACAGGAAGCTGTAAAACTTGGGAAAGAGACTGGGTTCAAGAACTAGATACCTCAAGGAAGGTTGGGAATAGGATAAATACTAACTACTCTATTTTTCTGGAAAAGAAAGGCAGAAAAGATCAAGAACAGAGTGACTAAATAATCTGCCACCCAAATTGGGACCCTCCTGGGAGTGAAAAGCAAGCAATTAATAATTACAGTGGACAAGTATAAACTGGCACATTGGTTCACCCTTGTTATTATATGTATATAATGCGAAATTTTCCTAAAGGCGATGAAGAATCAGAGAAGAATTTTAAATAGGAGTGACAGTATCACGCGTGTTTTTAAAAAAGCCAAGTTTGACAGAAATGAGGAGGATGGATTAAAATGATGTGAAACTGAAGGATGGAGGTAGGAGGTTGTTTTTAATAATTCTATTATATGATGGTGGCCTAAACTAAGGTCAGGGCAGTGGAGACAGAGAAGACAAATCAGAAAACTACACTGGAGTGCTACATCCTTAACATTTATTCAAAACTAAAGTAATCCTTTATATGTACATTATGGCTGTATTTTCAAAATAATCCTGAAAAAGACACAGCAGATAATCACTATCTTACAAAAGAAAAAGAGCTGAGGCATAAACATGAGAAGCAGTGTTTAAAATAGATTCTCACTCTGTATATAATAGCCCATCATTTAACCACAACTCCACATACTAAATGCAGAATTTAAATTTCCTCTCTTCTTCCAACCAATCTGTCTCTACTTAAATCTCAATATACTTTTGCATTACTTTCTTTTGTTTCCATGTGTTTTTCTTCTTTGCAGTGTACAGTGCACACCAAGGCATAGGTCTTCATCCCTTCAACTTCAATAATAATTCTTCTTTCAAAATATTAGCACCTATTTCCTTTCCTACTTAAACCAAAAGTGTTTTATTAATGAATTATGTTGCACTGGATATTGCTATAATGTAATAGCCAAGGGCAACTTATTGGATTTCTTTAATTCTCAAGACTTCTGCCATACACCATACTGGGATCTTCTCAGTGTTATTTTTCTGCTATTTCTTCTATACACCTGTAGCCCCTTACCACAATGTTTTCACAAAAGACATTTTCTCTTTTGATGTTTATTTCTGTCTCCTTTTTTTTCTTTTTAAGAACACCAGGTCCCAATTTTGGGGTTACAGCTGTACAACAACACTGCAGCACAGGAAACCAGGGTTCACATGTCCACAGCTTCAGGGAATGGGACTAACAGAAGACAGCAATAAAGGTAAAGTGCTTCTTGTTTCCAGACTCCTGTTTACGTGGCCCTCCAAAGGCAAAATGCTCTTCTCTTTGGAGGACATTCTATATAGTTTTTAAATGACTTAACTGGCTGCTTAGCCTAAGAGCCCTTCTCAAATTGCTGTTCGTTATCACAGTGTTAGGGAAAGGAGGCTGAGTTCCCTCTAGGAATTTTAAGTTTTGTATTTTAATTCTTATAATAACCTATTTAAAAAAATAAACACAAGCATACTCTCAATCATCTAGATGACACAGAAGACCAATAAAATTTCTGAAACTGAATTTACTTTTTTGTTTACAATCCCAGAAACACCACTCTAGAATGCACAAATGAGAAACTAACGTAAGTGTACTTATTACATAATGCATGTGCATGAAGTGAAAACCAAATTATGTCAAAAGACACTAGATGAATGAAAGGTTCATAGTCCTTTTAATAAACAAAAAAGATGGGAGAACTGAGTCATTATTCTACATATGGTACAGGAATGGAAACCTAAATAAAAGGCCTTTACATAGACGATTCAAATTTGAAAAGAATTAGTATAAGATAAGGAAACATCAAGAATTCAACTGGGCAACGGAAGGTTTAAAGCACACAAATTTACTACAGCTCTTCTGTTGGCTGCATTTTAATTATAATCAACCATTGCTCACATTCTACTCTAGCTAATACTTGCATTAGAGATATATAATTCAGGGGGAAAATGCAGAATTTGACACACATTAAATACAGTGCCCCTTCCCTTTTACTTATAGGGGATATGTCCCCAAGACCCTCATGTGGATGCCGAAACTGCAGGTAGTACTAAACTCTACATATATTGTTTTTCTCTATACATACATACAAATGATAAAAGCTTACTTTATAAATTAGGCACAATAAGAGGTTAACAACAATAATAATAAAAGAGAATAATTGTAATAAAATTATGTGAATGTAGTATCTCTCTCAAAATATCTTATTGTACTATATCACCTATTTCAGACAGAGGTTATGCACCTATTTCACCCTTGTTATTATATGTATATAATGCGAAATTTTCCTAAAGGCGATGAAGAATCAGAGAAGAATTTTAAATAGGAGTGACAGTATCACGCGTGTTTTTAAAAAAGCCAAGTTTGACAGAAATGAGGAGGATGGATTAAAATGATGTGAAACTGAAGGATGACTGAAACCTTAGATAAAGGAGGATTAGTGGCAGTCTTAATAAAATAATAATAATAATAATAATAAAGGAGGATGGTGAGTGTTAAATAGGATCTCATGAATTCAATTTCAGCATAATATTTGTTAGAAACTCTATATAGAGGATAATATGTAATGAATACTTAGATTACACCAAAAAATTGCTTTCCTTTTCCTCATAAAAACAACATCATTATTAAAGAAAATATGAAAGTTTGAAAAGGTAGAACAAAGAAAATAAAATTGTGCACTTTCTTCTTACCCAAACTACTGTTAGCATTTTGGAATATTTTCCTATATTTATTCAAAAAACAGAATTCTCTTTGTTGTTTTTCCCTTAATATGGCTGAAGTCATAGTATACTACAAATCACTTATTATAAACAATTTAACTTACAGTAACTATAGTGGACTGAAACTGTAATGCAGCTCCTAACTCCAAATAGGCCACCTGAGATTTTCTGGGTTTAGAGCCAGGTGAGAGTCCCTAATTATCTTCTGACTCAGATTTAAATAAGCCTTGAATACAAAGATCAAAGAACATTTTAGAATCTCAGACTATTTAGTGCTTACCATAAACGTTTAAAAAGGGGAGGCAAGATTGTGATCTGTTGGCCAGTTTGTAGTAAAAGCTACAACCTATAATTCTGGCACTAAAATACTATTGAGGTCTTTGATTGTAAATAGGAAATAAATAATTAGTAGCAAGAGAATTTTCTGGAGATAATGAGATTATGAGAATTTGAAGAAAATGTAACTGGAATAGTAAGAGAGAGAGAAAGAAACAAACTTTGATTCTACAGAGTGTAAATTATTTCACCTATAGCCCTAAATTATTTCACCTATAGCCCTAAATTATTTCACCTCTAATTATATCTATAACCAACTAAATGAACTTAACAGTATAAAATGAATTGTTGTATGTACATTTTAAAATATAGAAAGTCTCTTTTTGAAATACATATTAAAAAGTTGATCATTTATAACCCATGACACACACACACACACACACACGTGCGCATGGAATTTTAATCCTGGCTTTGTCACAAGCCATCCATGTAATCTTGGGTAAGTCACTTTGAATCTTTGGTCAGAGTTTTTGAACTTGTAAAATGAGGAAGCTAGAGATTCACTCTACTTATAAACCCTACGGAGAAATTCTATTTTTTTTCTCTGCATACTTAATCTCACAAATCAAACTGAGGTGAAAACACTTTTTAATAAACTCTCTCTTAAGTCATTCCAATTAATTATCAAAGCAAAAAAAAAAAAAAGTTCCCTGATACATCAGCAATTGTGCTCTTTAGAACTGGTTCCATCTAATGTTAAGGTTGGGTTTTTTCAAAGGCTAGTGACATCCAGTTAACATATCAATTGTTTTTAATGTATACTCCCAGCAAGATTATACCTGCTTTTTAATCCTGTTTCCAAAATACCAGTAGGAAAGTAAACAAGAGAAGAAAAACACACAATGCCATCTATAATAAGGTCTATGTTTTAATAGTTTAAAAAGAATAAAGAAAACGTTTGAAATGTATCACACGCTATATATTAAACTATACACCTCTATGTAAATAAACTTCTGAATTTTAGGTTGTCAAAATCTTATATGAGATCCTACTCGTATATTAAATTCTGTACTTGAATGATATAAGTATATTGTCCTTACCTTGCAAATAAAAACCCAGGCTGGAAACTGTCTACAGGAAATCAATGCGAGTGAAACTATAAAAAGTCAATGAAACACTCAAGTACATCTATACAACTATCTTTACATGCAAAACTGCTTGTATTCAATGCAACAATCTGGTCTCAAAATAGTTTAGTTTAAGAACAGTAAGAAACCTGTTTTAGGTAACTATTGGTTAGTATGCTTTAAAAAAAAATCTGACTCACCTTAGTCCAAGGATGTGCCTTAATTTGAGGGAATTTAAATTCTGTGTAGTTTGGGTTCATTTCTCTGATTTGCTCCCTTGTTGGAGTTCCCAGGACCTAGATAAAGAAAGCAAGTTATTGTCATCGTATCCTACACATCTACAAATTTAGTCTCTATGTTTTAAGGCATTGGTTTCACTGAAAAAAAGGACTTCCCAGGTCAAATAAAATATACAACTAATTAAAAAGAGCAGTGCCATGATTTGAACATGTTTCCCCAAAGCTCATGTGTTGAAATCTTAATACCCAATTCAACAGTGCTGAGAGGTAGGATGTTTAACTGATAATTAGGTAATGGCTCTGCCCTTGTGAATGGATTCATGTCATTATAGTGAAGGCAGGCTTGTTATCTCAAGAGTGGGTTGATTAGAAATGTAAGTTTGGCCCCCTCTCACTCTTGCCCTTTCTTGACTTTCTGCCTTCCAACATGAGATGATACAGCATGAAGGCCATCAACAGATGTGAGCCCTTTGACATCAGACTTTCCAGTCTCTAGAAGAGTGAACCAAATAAATTTCTATTGTTTATATATTACCCAGTCTTTGGTATTCTGTTATAGCAGCACAAAACAGACGAAGGCAAACAAACTTTGTGAAAGCCTCTTATCTGTAGCTGACTACAGATTCCACGCTATATTACCATAGACAGATTTCTATTATAATAATAATGTTAAATTTGGGTCATAAAAAAGGATTACCATACTCAAAAATATTCAAGTAAGAATCAAGTATCTTTGTTTTATCTAGAAAAACTATCTATTGCAATAATCACATCTGAGAGTACTTTTTATTCATTTAGTTCAGTATAGCCAAAGGTTATCCAGCTGTCCCTTGACATCCAGACATTCCAGGAGCCACTTGAGGATACCAAAATCCATGGATGTTCAAGTCCCTTATATAAAATGGCATATTATTTGTATATAATCTATTTATATCCTCCTATACACTTAAATCATCTGTAGGTTACCTATATAACACTTAATATCAATCCTAAGTAAATAGTTGTGTTGTTTTAAGTTCTAAATTATTCTTTATGAATGTATTTTTAAATTGTTTTTTTCTGAATATTTTTGATCTGCAGTTGGTTGATTCTGTGGATGCGGAACCTGCAGATATGGACAATCAATTGTATTATCAATATATCAGACAAACCTTATTTTAAAACCATCAATTCATTCAGTCGTTAAATATTTAGTGTCCCTTGTGTGCAAGGAACTATGTTATGACCTTTGGGGGATACAAAGAACAAGAGATTTCCTCCTACCATAAACCCACAGATTTGTGTGTCAAAAAAGTATAATTACAGTACACAACAAAAATATATTGAGTACTTCATTGTGTCTAGAGCTAAACTAGGCAATGAACAAAGGAAAGTATATAAACCTGGCTGTACAAGATTGATGACAGGAAGAAACATTAAATACTAAAAATGAGGACTTTGAAGAGAAACACCATATAGTACTCATCTTTATAATTACAGGACCTTGTATAAGTCAAATTTGTTTAAACAAAATATTAAACCTACAAGAATAATTGCACAGAAGTAGAGGAATGCAATGGCAAGTACTAGATTTGTGGTGGCAACCAGTGAATAATGGGGAAAAATTCCATAACCATCCAGGGCAAAGTGAGAATTTGTTGTTTTTGTTGTTGGTTCTAATTCTCTAGACTCTCCTAAAACTTTCAGAACTTCATTCAAATTTTAAAAAGTTTGTTCTTTAAAAGACACTCTTAAGAAAATGAAAAGGCTAGTCATGAACTGAGGGAAAACATTTGCAAAACATATTCTGCAAAGGACTTGTATTTAGAATATATAAAGAACTCTTATAATTAAAAAATAAGATAAACCAATACAAATCAGCAAAAGGTATGTAGAGACACTTCGCCAGGGATTACACAGAGATGGCAAATAAGCACAAGAAAAGATGCTCAGCATCATTAATCATTAGGGAAATGCTAATTAAAACAAGATACCACTATATCACAATAAGAAGGCTAAATTAAAAAGACTGACTATGTATAACAAATTTTGGCAAGGATGTAGAGCAACTGAAGCTCTCACCACTGCTGGTGGAAATGTAAAATGGTATAGCACCTTGGAAAACTGTTTGGAAGTTTCTTAAAAGTTAAACATAAACATATAATACAACCTATGATTCTCATTCCTAGGTACTTACCTAAGAGAAATGAATGCATATGTTCATACAAAGACTTGTACACAAATATGCATAGCATATTTTTTGCAACTGATAAACAGCAGAAACAAACCAAAATGGCATGAACAGATAAATAAACGGTGCATAGCCATATATTAAAATATTACTCAGTAATTTAAAAAGAACATGAATCAATCTCAAAATAATTATGCTGAGTGAGAAAAGCCAGACCAAAAAGAGTACCTAAAGTATAATCACATTCATATGGAATTCTAGCAAATTTTCTATCTATAGTTGACAGAAGATCTACAGTTTTGAGAAGCAGGATTACAAAGGGACACCAGAAAACTACTGGGATTATGAATGTTCGTTATCTTGGTTCCATGGGTGTATATATATGGCAAAACTTATCAAGTTGAATACTTTAAATAGATGCAGTTTTTATTTTTTAATTTTTAATTTCTGTGGATACACAGAGGGGTATATATCTATGGAATTCATGAGACACTCTGAAGTAGGCATACAATGTATAATAACCACATCAGGGTAAACATGGTACCCATCACCTCAAGCATTTATCCTCTGTGTTATAAACAACCCAATTATACTTTTAAAGGTATTTTTCAACATTTAATTAAATTATTATTGAGTAGAGTCACCCTGCTGCGCTATTAAATAGATCTTACTCATTCTTTCTATTGTGTTGTACCCATTAACCATCCCTACTTCCCCCTCAACTATCCTTCCCAGACTCTGCTAACCATCATTCTACTCCCTGTCTCCATGAGTTCAATTATTTTAATTTTTGGCTCTCACAAATAACTGAGAACTTGTGAAGTTTGTCTTGCTGTGCCTGGCTTAACACAATGATTTCTGATGCCATCTATGTTGTTGCAAATAACAGAATCTCATTCTTTATGAGTGTATGTATCACATTTTCTTTATCCATTCATGAAGTGTCCATGCTGATGAACACTTATGTTGCTTCCAAATCTTGGCTATTGTGAAGAATGCTGCAGTAAACACAGGAGTGCAGATAACCGTTCAATATACTGATTTTCTTTCTTTTGGATATATACCTAGCAGTGGGATTGCTAGATGGTATGGCAGCTCTATTTTTAATTCTTTTTAGGAGCCTCCAAATTATTCTCCATGGAAGCTGTACTAATTTACATCACCACCAACAACATACAAGGATTCTGTTTTCTCCACATCCTCACCAGCATTTGATATTGCCCATCAGTTGGATAAAAACCATTTTATCTGGGGTGAGACGGTATCTCACTGTAGTTTTGATTTGCATTTCTCTGATGATCAATGATATTGAGCACCTCTCATATACCTGTTTGCCATTTGTTTGAATTCTTTTGAGCAGTGTCTATTCAGAACTTTTGTCCATTTCAGAATCAGATTATTAGATTATTTTTCTTATAAAGTTGTTGGAGCTCCTTCTATATTCTGGTTATTAACCTCATCAGTTGGATAATTTGCAAATATCTTGTCCCATTTTGTGAATTGTCTCTTCAGTCTGTTAACTGTTTTCTTTGCTGTGCAGAAGCTTTTTATCTTGATGTGGTCTCTATGTGTAGTTTCTTGTATGTCAATTACACTTGCAATAAAAACTTTCAGAAATTATTTTGACTATTAGAATACATTAAGTTTGGGTAAGACGGAAGGAGATTCTGAGCTACAGAATTATTCATTGATATAAATCAAAAAGGAATCACGTTAAAAATAAACTGATCTTTAACTGTTTATAAAGGTAATTTCTGAGCAAACTCCTTATGTTATTAGAAAGAAAACAAAAAGGTGACTGTAAAAATAATCTAAATTATAACACTTATTCTAACTTCTATTCCTAACACTGTTATGGGGATATGTGTGTGTGTCTGTGTATGTGTACATGTACCTGGTGAGAGGGTGAAGAGTGAAGAATGAGAGAGTAGTACTAATAAGCTTATCGATAATTCTGTCCCCAGAAAATGTAACTGTATTGGATTCTTTTGAGTACTTAAAACAAACAACAACAGCAAATGAGTGTTTATAAATACATACTTTCAGTGACCCTACAACCTACTGATTTCCATTTCAAGTTAAATACCCTAACAGAGAAATTCTTATACCTCTAAAGCAACATTGTTCATAATAATAAAATACTGCCGACAAAAGCAAAAATCCACCAGTAAAATTAACAAATAAATTGTGGCATAGTCATAGAATAGTATACTAACTAGCAGTGGAGAGGACTAAAGCAGAGCTACACATGCCTTTATGAATGAATCTCACAAACACAGTGGTGAGCTTTTACTCCACAATGAATGCGCACAATATGACTGCCTTATATAAAGTTCAAAATCAGACAACACTAAACAATGGTTTAGTTTATGCGGTAATGAATTTACACAGTACAACTGTAAAACTAAATAAAAATATAAGAATACTCATCATTAAAATCAAGTACATATTATCTAGTTTAACAAAGAGGATGTGGAAAAAGGGGATGTGACTGGGATGGGGCAAAAGTAATTCTTCTAGCTCTAATTCTTAATATGAGTTGTAGTTACATAAATCTTTACTATTGTAGTTAAAACAATATATTTGTTTATACTTTTTCATTATATTTCAAAATAACCAAAATGATACTTCAGAAATCCCCACTCTTGAATCACTATTTGTTGTATAGCCATCCTCTATGTATTCAGTACTCTGCTAACATAAGACACATAGAGAGCACTAACTCTCTGTGAGTTGGTAAGAATACCAAAAGAAATGAGAATTATGTGACGTCCACTAGCAAACACATCCATTTCCAGTGTGAACAGAAATCACAAGGACTTCTCTTCTCAACCATTCAGCTAACTTTCCTATAGAGGCTATAGGAGATTATTCAAGAGTTTCTGATACGGTTTGGCTATGTCCCCACCCAAGTATCATTTTGAATTGTAGCTCCCATATTTCCCTTATGTTGTGGGAGGGACCCAATGGGAGATAACTGAATCATGGGGGCAGTTTGACCCATGTTGTTCTCATGATAGTGAATAAATCTCATGAGATCTGATGGTTTTATAAAAGAGTTACCCTGCACAAGACAAGCTCTCATATTTTGACTGCCGCCATCCATGTAAGACATGACTTTGTTCCTCCTTGCCTTCCACCATGATTGTGAGGCCTCCCCAGCCATGTGGAACTGTAAGTCAATTAAATCTTTTTCCTTACTAAATTACCCAGTCTTGGGTATGTCTTTATCAGCAGCGTCAAAACGGACTAATAGAGTTACAATGTATAATGTAAAAGTCAGGATGTTCCTTGAAGTGAAAGTTTTACAATTCTTGTTTTTTTTTTTTTTTTTTACTTATAACCTAAGAATACTCCTAATGGAAGCAAATCTGTGAAATACACAAAACAGTTGAGAAGCATGTGCTTATACACAAGGTATGCTTAACATATAAACTTTTAATTATTTATTTAAGGTACACTGTATGTGTGTACTCACTCTCACATCCTTCTCCCTAAATTCACTATCTCACAGCCAGTTAGATCTAAACATTTTATCTAATATCATGTTAAGAAAAATTTCAAACAAAAAAGATGTGAAAGTTTTACAGTGAACACCAATCCCCTATATCCACTATCTATATTCTCCAACTAACATTTTACTGTATTTGGTTCATCACATATCCAACCCTCTATCCATACATCAATCCACCATTTTTTTCGATACATTTCAAAATAACTTGCAGATATCAGTACACATCAGCACACGAGGTAAGGTTTGATATTCACAACTTTTTATCTAAGTATTTTTTTTTTTTAACATACCTTGAATCCTCCTTTAATATATGCCAGAAAATGCATGTGGAAAAAATTTTATCACGATGGAACATAATCTGCTTTGATGAATAGTGATGACATTTTAAAAGCATATTTTTTCTTCTGCAACTCATTCCTTTATAAAAATTTATACACTTTTACCAACAGTTTTGCTGTTGGTTTGCATTTATTTTACCTGGGTTCCCCACTGCTTAAAAAAAGGTTTCTCAATTATACTTACAATCAGTGGTCAGAATTTTAACTAGCTGTATTCTTTACCTTCAAAATAGAGTTATCAGTGACTTTTAAGAGACTTTAACTACCAACGTATAAACTGAATTATTGTTGATATGGAACCAAAAAAGAGCCCATATAACCAAAGCAATCCTAAGCAAAAAGGGCAAAGCCAGAGGCATCACATTACCTAACTTCCAACTATACTATAAGGCTACATTAACCAAAATAGCATCATATTGCTATGAAAACAGATTCATAGACCAATGGAACAGAACAGAGAACCCAGAAATAAAGCCACATACTTAAAGTCATCTGATCTTTGTCAGAGTTGACAAAAATAAGCAGTGGGGAAAGTATTCCCTATTCAATAAATAGTGCTGGGATTGCTGGCTAATCACATGCTAAAGAATGAAACTGGACCCCTATCTTTCACCATATACAAAAAGTGACTCAAGACAGACTAAAGATTTAAATGTAAGACCTCAAACTATAAAAATCCTACAAGAAAACCTAGGAAACACTATTCTGGACATTGACCTTGAGAAAGAATCTATGACTAAGTCCTCAAAAGCAATTGAAATAAAAACAAAAATTGGTGAGACCTAATTAAAGAGTTTCTGCATAGCAAAACAAACTATCAACAGAATAAACAGACAACTTACAGAATGGGAGAAAATAGTCACAAACTATGCATCTGACAAAGGTCTACTACCCAGAACCTATAAGAAACTTAAATCAACAAGCAAAACACAAAAACAAATAACCTCATTAAAAAAAATGGGCAGAAGACATGAACAGACACTTCTCTAAAGACATACAAGTGGCCAACAGATGAAAAAATGCTTTACATCACTAACCAGAGAAATGTAATTCAAAACCACAATGACACACCAGCTCACATCAGTCATGACGACTACTAAAAAGTAAAAAAGACAACAGATGCTGGTGAGTCTACAGAGAAAAGAGAACACTGGCTATTGGTGGGAATGTAAATTAGTTCGGCCACTGTAGAAAGCAGTTTGGAAATTTCTCAAAGAACTTAGAACTACTGCTAGAATTAGCAATGCCATTACTGGGTATATATCCAAAAGAAAAACCGTTCTATCAGAAAAGATATATGCACTGCATGTTCATCACAGCATTCTCCACAATAGCAAAGACATGGAATCAACCTAGATGCCCATCAACAGTGGACTAGATAAAAGAAAATGTGGTACATATACACCATAGAATACCATGCAGCCATTAAAAAAATTATGTTCTTTGCAGCAACAAGGATACTGCTGGAGGCCATTATCCTAAGCAAATTACTGTAAGAACAGAAAACCAAATACCACATGTTCTCACTTATAAGTGAACAGCGGGTACTCATGGGCATAAAGATGGCAATAATACAAACTGAGGACAACTAGAGAGGGAAAGAAGGCTGCAAAACTAACTATTGGGTACTATGCTCAGTACCTGGGTGACAAGATCATTCATACCTCAAACCTCAGCATCACACAATGTACCTAGGTAACAAACTTGCACATGTACCCCAGAATCTAAAATAAAAGTTGGAAAAAAATATTTTAAACTGTTAATAACAGAGGTCTTCAGCAACAGAAGAATACTATGAAGAAACAGTCATCTAACTGGCTAAATAAGATAAAATTGAGTACAAAAAAATCTAAAATTTATTTTAAAATGCTTTGTAAAATATATTTAGTAGACTGTCATCCAAAGGCTTGCACTGTATTATTGTTTTGTAAAAGGCTATTATAGATTTTTATGTCTAGCCGTAATGAAATAACAAACATTGAAACTGCCCTCCAGGTGTAAACAACTAAAAAACTAGCTGACAAACAAAATTCAACATTTCTAAAGAAGTAGGAAAAAATAAGAAGAGAAAAAAACAAAAGTCGGCCAACAGACACAGATCCAAAAGTGACAGAGATGACAGAATTAGCATATAAGGACTTAAAAAATACAGTTTGTGAAATGAAAACTTCACAGGAGAGGATTAACAGGTTAGACACAGGGAAGAAACTGAATCACTGAATTAAAGATTAAAAAAACACGTACACATGTGACTTGAGTCTGATGGTGGGAAGTAGGGGGTGGGAAGTAGGGCAGATGCAGAAAAACCATTTGAAGAAACGTTACCAAAACTTTCCCAAGTTTGATAAAAACCATGCATTATCCCACAAATACAAAAAGTTCAATGAACCTTAACCAGGATAAATACAAAGAATACTATATAAACTCAAAGTCAGTTGATAAAAGTCACTCACAAAGTGAAAATCTTCAAGAATTCCAGAAACACATTATAGACAGGGTATATACAGGGTATCAACAGCTGACTTCTTATCAGAAACAATGAGAGCCAGAAGAAAATAGAGACCTCTCTAAATATGAAAGAAAAATAAACCCTGAAAACCAAGGGAAACCAATTCTGTGTCAAGTGAAAATATCCTTCAAAATACATTTTTAGGCAAACAAAAGCTAACAGAGTTTGTCACCAGCAGATCTTCATTACAAAAAAGTAGTTTAGGATAAAAAAAAAAACTTCCAAATGGGCATTCTGACCTACACAAAGAAATAAAGAGCACCAAAAATGGTAAATATGTGGTTAACTGTATGACATTTCCCCCTCATTAAAAAATTCCTCTTGAGGAAATTGCTTAAAGCAAAGTAACAACAAATACTGTAACATGTAGAATTAAAAAGTATGAAAACTATAGCACAAAGAACAGGAAGGGAAATGGAAATAATGTCATATGGTCCTTATTTGCTATGCCACCTGGTACATTACTACGTAAAAACAGATTGTCTTTTTTTTTTTTTTTTTGAGATGGAGTCTCACTCTGTCCCCAGGCTGGAGTGCAGTGGCGTGATCTCAGCTCCCAGGTTCAAGCAATTCTCATGCCTCAGCCTCTTGAGTAGCTGAGATTACAGGTGTGTACGACCATGCTTGGCTAATTTTTTTTTTTTGTATTCTTAGTAGAGACAGGGTTTCACCATGTTGGTCAGGCTGGTCTCAAACTCCTGGCCTCGTGATCCACCCACCTCAGCCTCTCAAAGTGCTGGGATTACAGGCGTGACCCACCACGCCTGGCCCTGACTGTAATACATTGATGCATATTTTAAATCCTCGAACAACCTCTAAAAATGACACGAGGAGGTATAGCTTAAAAGCCAACAAGGAAAATGAAAACTACTGATTTAATCCATAGGTGGCAGTAAAAGGGGAAAAACAGAGCAAAGAAAAGATGGGATGAAAAGAAAACAAATACTAAGGTGCAAAACTTAAACTCAACCACAGTGATAATTACACTGAATGTAAATACTCTAAGTACTTCAATTAGAAAGCCAGAAATTGTCAAACTCAATTAAAAAACACCTAACTATACAATGTCTGTAAGAAATGCACTTTAAATGAAAAAACACATAGATAAAAAGCAAAAGAATGCAAAAAGTTATACCATGCAAATACTAATCGTAAGAAAGAGTACCTATATTAATGTAAGAAAATGAAGACTTCAAGATAAGAAAATTAATCAAAAATAAAGAGGGGCCTTTCTCAATGATAAAGTCATTTTAAGACTAAATTTAAAATTATTGAGAATACCAAGCGTTGATGAGAATGTGGAGTACTGGAATTCTCATGTGTTGTTGGTGGGAGTGTAAAACAGTAAAATTACTTTCAAAAATAGTTTGGTAACCATACACTTACTTACCATATGATCAGCAATGTCAGTCCTACTTTTTTATTCAAGAGAGATATAAACATGTCTGCAAAACCACTTGTAAACAAACATTCATAGAAGCTTTACTCGTAATAACCAAAACCCAAAGCAAGTCAAATGTCCATTCACAGGTGAATGGATTAACAAATTGTGGTATACTCATAAAACAGAACACAACTCAGCATAAAAAGGAATAAACAGGTGATACAAGCAACAATACTGATGAATCTCAAAAAACATGTTATTGAGCAAAAAACCCAGATAACAAAAAAAATTATTTCATTTATGAAATTCTAGAATAGGCATCTGTAGTGACCAAAAATAGATCAATGATCATCTGAGACAGAAGATGGGAAACTGATCACAAAGGAGAATGAACAGGGTGACTGACCAGCATACTTTGCCTGGGACCATTTGGCAAACCCCTCAGTCCAGGCAAACTGAGACATCTGGTCATTACAGGCTATAAAAAGAAACATTTTTAGGGTGATAGACATGTTCTACATCTTGTCCAGGGCGGTAGTTATATGGGTATGTTTGTTGAAATTTACTAAACTGTCATTTAAAATGGCTACATCTTATTACAAACATATTGTATTTCTATTAACTTGATTTAAAAAGTAAAAAAAAAGGACCATTTTGTAATGTGTGTTGCCTTTACTATACTAAATGCAAACAGATGTTTAACCTTCTTAAATTGCTATTTATAAGGTTAGTATTAAAAGTATCAGAATCTGTCGAACCCAAAAATCAGAACTATTTTGTCTACAATATGCATATTTTTTAAGAAAGCAAAGATGAGACATAATCAGGAGGCATTTAAAAAACTTTTCAGCTTCTAAAGTTATACACATTTCAAAACGCTGATTTAGAGCCTATCCTCAAGAAGCTCTAGGGCACGGAGACTTGTAAATAAATCAACAACAATCAGGACAGACTAGTATAGCAAAGTAAGTATAGGTAATGTGTGAGGTGAAAGTGCTACACTGCACGGGAAAGAGGAAGAGATTCAGGAAAGGTTCTGGAAGGGGAGTCAAGAGCTGATTTTACTTAAGGAATGTAGTAGGCAAATGAGTAAAAAGTACATTCTATGCACTCTAGGTGTGTAGGTGAAAAACAGCATGCTAATAGAGAATAAGAACTGGATTATAGATAGATGACATCATTAAAGGCTAAGAGGTAAGCAAGTGACAGATATAAAGAACAAAGATTCTGAATGCATGACTATCTGTAACTAACACCACAAACATAAGACATTTTAACAACTATCCTATTTCAACCTCTGAGTATATCTTTAGGTTTTATATTAAGTTTTTATTAGGTTCAGAGTATATTTCTACCTGACTTACTCCAGCTGAATTCTACATTTGGAACTTTTGAAATAGAATAACTGAACAATAATTTTATAGATAAAAAGATGTTTGACAAATTCTCATTTCATACACAAAACAATTCTTAGAGTTCCCTTGAATTTTAAGAGATGGATTTTTTCCCCCAAACTTTTGGACTAAAGACATATATTTTGAGTAATTAATACTTATTCCTGGATTTCCTGGAAAGTGAGTCCTTCTTTGACTTAAAGAAAGTTAAACCACATGGAAATGTTTCATACACGAGGGGGAAATTTAAAAAATTATCACACCAATGGGAAGATAACATATTCTCAGTCATCTATTACTAGCACTCATGACCATTCCATTTGTTGCAAAAAGCGCCAAGATCAGCCTGCCCCACCCCTTTGGGGATGCTGTTCATACCCTTACCATAAAATCAATAACTTAACCTGTTCCTGGTCCCACTTAGTTATAAATTTGTCCAAACACTGAGAAATATCAACACAGAAATTATGAGTTGATAATTACTGTCTTCAAAAAAATAATATGGCCCAAGAAGCACCTGACAAAAAGCACCTGACAAATGCTCTGAAACGCCAGTTATTTCTTCCATAACCTTGTTTATTTTAGAATTCAACACCAGAGGTCGCCAAACTTCAGTAATAGAGGTGCATGTGTAGCCTTTAAGAGTGAAGTAAAAGCCTATTAGAAATGTTACTGCTCTGCTTAAAATCCTGCAATTGCTTCCAACTGCTTACAAGCTAATGTGATCTGGTCACTGTCAACAGCTCCAGTCTTCTCTTTCCTGGTAAACTCATATTCTAACAACCTCACCATTCAGAACCTTTAGTGAAAACTATAAAGAAACACATGAGACCTAGTTTTACTAAATATTTGTCCACTCCTTTCCTCTCCCTATATGGTAAATACTTTTTAATGTTTCAAGATTCAGCTCAATGATTATCTCTCCTATGAAGCCTTTCCAGACAGCACTACTCTAAGTGAAATGTTTCTGCCTTTGTATTCTGCTCAGACATCTGGAATAATACTGAGTTTGCCCTACTGCCCTCAGTTGTTCCTCTCCTGCCATCAGTCTCTGAAGACCCTGAAGGCAAGAACCCTCTATGTTCTAGCCCAGCACCTAGTAAAAACCATTCACTAAATTAACACATGTAGTTAACGTGGTATGTATCTTGAAAGAATTTATGGCTAGGCATATATATATAATGAATTCAATACAGGCTTTAAAAACAAAATTATATAACACAATAACAAAATCGTATAAATGGTTGAATATCTAAACATTTCATTTCTTTTCTGCATAAAAGAACTGCATATGGAATTTGGAGTGTCCAATTGTGTTAGGTTGGCTGCTATATCCTAAACAGGACAGATTTCTCCAATTAGAAAACATGTATTCTACTTCAAAATATCAGTTTAATGACAATGGAATCACTACTATATCATTTTCACTTCCAGAGGACTGATATAAAATGTCATCTCCTCTGGCATTGTCCTACAATTTACAGATTTTACTATTTATTTATTTATTTATTGAGACAGAGTCTTGTTCTGTCAGCCAGGCTGATGTGTAGTGATGTGATCTTGGCTCACTGCAACCTCCACCACCCAGGTTCAAGTGATTCTTGTGCCTCAGCCTCCTGAGTAGCTGGGATTACAAGCATGCGCCACCACACTCGGCTAATTTTTATACTTTTAATAAAGACGAGGCTTCATCATGTTGGACATGCTGGTCTTAAACTCCTGGTATAAAGTGATCTACCCGCCTCAGCCTCCCAAAGTGCTGGGATTACTGGCATGAGCCACCACACCCAGCAGGGTTTTACTTTTTAAATCTACTAGCTGTACGTAGCTAAAATAATAAACTCAGTAATACGGATTTTATTCCAGTTTATACCTCTCCCCTATATGATTACACGCTGATATAAGCAACCATTTTCTTGCAGTGCAATGTTTCTCTCTCAGGGTTTCCTTCCTATTTCCAAAAGGCAAACAGCAAAAAGCTATAGCAGCAGCAATACAAGTCTTAAAATCCCATTAAGAATTTCCGTGATTTTCATCACTTTTCAAAGCAACAAGCTGTCACATTATTTGAGCACAAGTAAACAATTTGGGTAAAGTATTTATTTAGACTAAAGAGAGTGAACATAGGAGGGTCTCCTTGTGCACCTATACTCTATTTCATTCACTCTTTCTTGCCTGTCATTTAACTCAAGTTGATCTGCTCCTCCTCCCTTTTGAGGGGGTAATGGGAATGGAAGGTACAACTGTGAGAAATCCTCTAGAGTCCTTTGAAAAACTATAGTCAGTTTATTGCCTTCCTTAAAATGCAGTGGAAGTGACAGATATTCTTCTACAGATACATATGCTCACTTTTGCCTTAAAAAAAAAGCTTTACTTCATACATTATAAATCCCATCCCTTATACAATTGAGTGATTCTTAGTATTTTTACAGAGGTATGCAATCATCATTGCTAACAAATTTTAGAACATGTTCATTACCTCATAATGAAAGCCTGTATCCATGAGCCATTGTTCCCATTCCTCCTAGCCCCCCACAACCACTAATCTTTTTGTCTCCACAATCTGACTATTCTGGATATTTAATATAAATGGAATGGAATTATATAATATGTGGCCTTTTGTGTGTGACATTTTCTTATCTATTCATCAGTTGCTAGACATTTTAATTGTTCCCTTTTTTGGCTATAAATAACGTTGCTATGAATTTTGCATACACACTTTGTATGGATGTAAGTTTTCAATTATCTAGTGTATATACCTATAAACTGAATTGCTGGGTCATATGATAACTCAATGTTTAATATTCTGAGGAAGTGTCAAACTTGTTGAAAGTTTGCATTCTTTTACAATCACACCAGCAATGCATGAAGGTTCCAGTTTCCTTATATCCTCACCGTTAGTTACTGTCTTTTTATTTTAGTCATTATGGTGAGTGTGATAACATAATTCATTATTGTACTGACTTGCATTTCCTTAATGAATAATGATGTTGAGTATCTTTTTGCATGCTTAATGGCCACCTGTGTATCTTCTTTAGAGAAATGTCTATGCAGATCCTCTGTCCATTTTTCAAGCGGGCTTTCCTTTTATTGTTGAGTTGTAAGAATTCCTTATATACTCTAGATAAAAACCTCTTACCAGACATAATCTGTAAAAATTTTCTCCAATTCTGTCTTTTAACTTTCTTGATGCTGTCCTCTAAAGCACAAATTTTAAAATTTGACAAAGTCAGATTTACCTATATTTTCTTTTGTAATATGTGCTTTTTGTGTTACATGTATGAAAGAAAATACTGACTAATTGAAGTTCACAAAGATTTATAACTGTTTCCTTCTTAGAGTTTTACAGTTTTGGCTCTAACATTTAGGTCTTTGATTCATTCTGAATTCATTTGTTTTTAATTAATTGATGAATTATAATTGTATATAGTTTTGAGGTAAACAGTGATATTATGTGTATACAATACGGAATAACAGAATCAGACGAATTAACATACCCACTACATTAAATATTTATCATTTGTTTCTCCTGTTTAATTATAATTTTGTACCCTTTGACCAACATTTCCTATCCTCTCCACCTTCTGGTAAACACTATTCTTCTCTCTGCTTCTGGAATTCAATTGTTTTAGAATCCACGTATTAGTAAGATCATGTAGTATTTGTCTTTCCATGCCCAACTTATTAAACTTAGCATAATGTTCTCCAGGTTCACCCATGTTATTAAAAATGACAGAATTTCCTACTTTCTTAAGGCTAAGTAGTATTCCACTGTAGTGGAGAGTGTGTATATATATATATATATATGAGAAACACACACACACACACACACACACACACACACACACACACACAGTTTTTTCTTCCATTCATTCACTGATAGGTACTTCTGTTGTTTCCATATCTTGGCCTTTGTAAATGGTACTTGGGAGTACAGATATCTCTTTGATATACTGACTTCAAGTCTTTAGTATATATATACCTAAAAGTGGAACTGCTGGATCATACTGTAATTTTATTTTCAGTTTTTTGAGGAACCTCCATATTGTTTTCCATAATGGCTGTACTAATTTACATTCCCAACAACAGTGTACAAGGATTCCCTTTTCTCCACAAGCTATATAATTTTTTTTTTTTTTTGAGACGGAGTTTCGCTTTTGTTACCCAGGCTGGAGTGCAATGGCACAATCTTGGCTCACCGCAATCTCCGCCTCCTGGGTTCAGGCAATTCTCCTGCCTCAGCCTCCTGAGTAGCTGGGATTACAGGCACGCACCACCATGCCCAGCTAATTTTTTGTATTTTTAGTAGAGACGGGGTTTCACCATGTTGACCAGGATGGTCTCAATCTCTTGACCTCGTGATCCACCCGCCTCAGCCTCCCGAAGTGCTGGGATTACAGTATAATTTTTGTATATGGTGTGAGGTGGGGGTCCAACTTCATTCTTTTGCATATGGATATCCAGTTGTCCAAGCACAATTTATTGAAAAGACTATTCTTTCCTCATTGAATTGTCCTGGAATCCTTGTCAAAAATCAATTGACAATAAATATAAAGGTTTATTTCTAGACTCTCAATTCTACTTAATTGATCTATATGGCTACACTCATGCCAGTAATACACTGTCTTGATTACTGTTGTTATGTTACAAGTTTTGAAAACAAGAAGTGTGGCTGGGCATGGTGGATCATGCCTATAATCCCAGCACTTTGGGAGGCCAAGGTGAGTGGATCACTCACTGAGCCCAGCAATTTGAGACCAGCCTGGGCAACACGGTAAAAACCTATCTATAACAAAGAATATAAAAATTTGCCGGGCATGGGGGTGTGTGCCTGTAGTCCCAGCTACTCAGGAGGCTAAGGTGGGAGGACAGCTTGAGCCAAGAAGGTGGAGGCTACAGTGAGCCATAACCATACCACTACACTCCAGCCTGGGTGACAGAGCGACACCCTGTCTTAAAAAACAGAACAAAACAAAACAAAACTGAGTTCTCCAACTTTATTCTTCTTTTTCAGGACTGTTTTAGTCTTCATTTATTTTTTACTAAATAAAAATTTATACTTGGAAACAAGTCATCTCCCTCCCCACCAAAAAGTTTTGAATATGTAAATTATTGAACATAAAGTGAAAAATTCATTCTTGGTTGAATACATATTCAAGGGAGTCAAAAGACCTTTATTCTAGGTGAATTTCAGCTAAACTGGTATTCTCGAGGAAGGAATATTAGAAAGGGGAGTACCTGAATCTCTTGGATTAAAAAAAAAAAAACACACTTTTTCCAAACTTAAAAATACCCTACTTCTTTAATACATGTAAAAATCTGTATACACATCACCCAGTTTTAGTTTCCCTTGAGAATGACCAACACTATAGTTCTTTGCAGCACCATGAAGCAAGATTTCCTTCATATTTTCTTTATATCTTATACATCAAATAAACAGTATTGCTTTATAAATATGAAATAGCCTTCAGTATACTTTTTACTTTTAAAAACTAGAAATGCCCCTTTCTACAAGGTTGCTAGTTCCTTACACTTTTCCTACTAGTCAACTATTAAGAATCATTGCCGTCAAACATTTTAATCTTTTATTGTAAAAAAAGGAAGCAAGAATTCCTTAGTAAAACATAGGTCCTTAACTCAGGGTCTAGCATACACATGTTGTCAACCTGACAGATTTCTGTCCCTTTTCCATCTTTCACCTGGCCCTTCATATACTTTATAGACTCCAAAGAAAATGTATTAAACTGAGGCCCTGAAATTAGATGAACACAAAAAAGAACTCAAAAGGCAACCTTGCACAAGAATCTGCAGTTGATAACTACAGAGTATTACATCCCAGGAAAAGTAATCACATGGATGGTCTTTTGACTCACGTCCAAAAATACAATTATAAATAAATCAGGTTTGAAGTGATAATGTCATGAAACTTCATTTTTTCTGGAAAAAAGTTTCTTGGTATAAATACAACATCACTGGCAAATTGGTAAATAACTTTACACTGCATATTCTGGGAAAAGTAACGATTTCAAATGGATGCCATTATCTGCAAGTCAAAAGTTAAAACTGAGTTACATTGCCAGGAAGTTACTTTTCCATACCTGGGCACACATTCTTTCAGGATTTAACCAAGTATGAGGAGTACTGTAGACCCAATAACATTTCATATTATTAGTTAAAATTAATGTTTCTTTTGGTCTATGGAAAACATTATACTAATGTAAAAATGCAGTTGAATAGTTATTACATTAGAATAATTCTTTTAATGCCTCCTTTACTCTCACTTATTTTCAAAATGTTGGCATCATATCGTATGTGTAATACCTACTTTCTACAGGTGGTTATTATTAACTGTAGTCATATTTCCTTGTACTATAATAGTGTATAAGATATTTACCCTGGTGTTCTTGGGTGAGCTATGGAAAGGCCAAGAATCACCTAAAGTTGCATACAAATTGTTGGGTATTTATTCATTTTTCTGGGGGGAAGTGTCTACTGCTATTAATGGATTTTCAAAGTAGTCTTTGATTCAAAAACTATTAAGAGCTGCTGCTCTCATCAGTAATAAATTTTAAAAAAATTATGATAATACAAGAACAAACACCTTTTTATGTATTACATACTATGTGTATTACAAGTAAAAACCTGTATTGAAATGTGTAATAGGATGTACATACATGTCCTGGGAGTGAAAAAATTACATCAGTTTAATAAACAGTCTCTGCAATCCATTAACAACACAAAAGCTTGATAGCACAAAAAACATCAAAAGGTAATATTATATGATATTAAACTCCAAATGCAGGTTAGCAAAGATGCATCATGTATCCAACAAAAACTTACAAAAAAAAAAAAAAAGGTATTTTATATCTATTACACTCTGATTTGTTATCTTTGACCTTTGTCTAAAAGACTGTCTGGGCCAGGCGTGGTGGTCCACACCTGTAATCCCACCACTTTGGGAGGCCAAGGTGGGTGGATCAACTGAGGTCAGGTGTTTGAGACCAGCCTGGCCAACATAGTGAAACCCTGTCTTTACTAAAATTACAAAAATTAGGCAGGCATGGTGGCACATGCCTATAGTCCCAGCTACTTGGGTGGCTGAGGCAGGAGAATCACTTGAGGCAGAGATTGCAGTGAGCCAAGATAGCACCACTGAACTCCAGCCTGGGCTGCAAAGGAAGACTCTGTGTCCCCCCACCCCCCCAAAAAAAGATTGACAATAAAAACGTTAAGCCAGGAAACAAGAGTGTATGTAATGAGCACTGAACAAACTATAGTACAGGGATAAGATAATTAAAATCTAAAATATTTGCTAAATGAAGACAGTGAAAATAAGGTTGAACTATACAGAAGCTCCCTGATTCACCAAGGGGTCATATCATGGTAAACCCATACACAGTAAAGATGAAAATATCCTAAGCTGAAAATGCAAACAATATGTCCAATCTACTGAACATCATAGCTCAGCCTAGACTACCCTTAAATGTGCTCAGAACAATTACATTAGCCTACAGTTGGACAAAATAATAAAACACAAAGACTATTTTATGATAACGTATCAAATATCTCATGTAACCTATTAAATACTGTCTTGAAAAACAGAATGGTTATACAGATACTCAAAATACAGTTTCCACTGAATCTGTGCTGCTTTCCCAGTATTGGAAAGTCAAAAAATCATTAAGTCATCCTAAGTCAGGGACTGTCTATAACCGAAAGCAAAGCAAAGGAATCTTGGGGACAATGTGTAATTGAAAGCAAAGCAAAGGAGCTATTATAATGGTTGAAACAAAATTAAACCTAAAGATACCTCAAAATGATTTCATATATTCATTACAGTAAGACTTAGGGGTTGCATCACTAATCTGCTGGTCGACATAAATTTTTACACTATACATATAATAGTAATAAATATGACTCAGTGGGTTCTGTGTTTCAAGTTGACATTAAGGATCATATCATTTTCCCCAAAGGTACAAAATTCCATAAATAAAGGCTACAAACTGAGCTACAGATGAATCAGATAGTTTTTCCACCACCCTACTCCTCCTGCATATGGTAATAGTTTCCACTTAACTGTGAAGGATATGTTCCAAGATCCCCCAGTGGATGCTTGAAAACATAAAATAGTACCAAACTATATACTATGTTTTTCCTATACATACACACCTATGATAAAGTTTAATTTATAAACTAGGCACAGTAAGAGATTAAAAACAACAACAGAACAAGTTAAACTGTATACTGCAATTAAAGTTCTGTGAATGTAGTCTCTCTTTCTCTCAAAATATCTTTTTGTACTACACTTAACCTTCTTCTTGTGATGACGTGAGAGGATAAAATGCCTATATGTTAAGATGAAGTGAGGTGAATTACACAGGCCTTGTGACATCATAGCCCTAGTCTACTAATGACCTTCTCACCAAGCACCAGAAGGAGGATCATCTGCTTGGAATGACCCTGGACCAGTGAGCCATAATAATGTCCACAGCTGGATGTCAGGAGCAAACGATGTAGATGACTGATAGGTAGGTAGTGTATACAGCATGGATATGCTGGACAAAGGGAAGATTCACGTCCCAGGAGGAATGAAGCAGTATAGCATGAGATTTCATCATACTACTCAGAACAGCATCCAATTTAAAACTTATAAATTGTTTATTAATAAAATTTTCCACTTAATGTTTTTGAACTGTGGTTGCTTCTGGGTAACTAAAAGAGTAGAAAATGATACTGCGGATATTGAGAATATCCTGTAGTAACAGTAGTAGCAATAACATAGTAACAGTAATAGTAGTAGTGGTAATGCTTACTTCTTAGGGTTAATATAAGAATTAAGTGTGGTAATGAATGTAAAGTGCTTAACTCAGTGCCTGGCACACAAAGTAAGGTCTCACTGAGTGGCAGCTTTTATGGTAAGCAGTCATTTCCTAATACTGGAAAATGTAGAATTCTGAGGAGTCAGGGATCTACTGATCCTTTTGTCTAAATTATACCATAAACAAGCATCAGTCAAATTAGAAGCCTAGAAAAACAATTATTTAGGCAAATATTTGTAACAAAAATGTAACTCTCAACTTCCATAGAACTGTTTTTGTTTACTAACAAATAAAAACTAAAAATTGAAAGCAACTGCTTTTTCGTAAGTCCTGCAATTGTAAAAAGATACGACCGCTTAAAAAAATCAGCATCACAGAACAGTAAAAAGCAAAAAAATAAAAGTTCTCTCCTTTTCACCTTCCCTTAATTCTATTCTCCATTGTAGAATTTGTAGGTCCTTCTAAACCTTTCTCTACGGACAGGCATCATAATAAATGAAGCCTACCTACTTGGCTCCCATAGCATAATCATAAGATTATTTGAGTCTGTGTTGTTACATAAAGTTTTAAATTTCAAATATTTTCAAATTTCTAATATAAAGCTTCTGTAAGAGTTTACTAGCTTTTTCCTGTTTAAGAGCTATCTACACAGATATCTAAATTGGTTAACTATTGTTAAGAGAAAACTAAACAACAGTGAAGTTGTATTACAAAAGAAATTAAGGGACTTTAACTGCCTTATAAAATAATTTTATTATTGCAAATAAGTTATGTATCAATATGTTTCATGTTACGCTTTTCTAAAGAGATATACCCAAATTCAAAAGGCCAGTTACTAAAACTATAAATGCTATACTGAAATTCTATTATCAAGAGGTAAAGCATTGACTAATTCTGTCTTAAAACTCTTTTATTCAAAAGCAATGGTCAAATTATTACTACAGCATAAGTAAATGTTTATGATATAAATGAAACTATCTTTGTAGGAATTTTAATGTTTAAAAAATTCTACAAATGGTTGGTTTCCTTTAAAATTGTTAGTTTTGTGATAGTTTAATCTAGAAATTAAACTCTGAAGTTCATCTTCCCTTACTTGATATTTATGTTTTAAAGTTTGGAGAGTGGAGGGAAGAAATTATTATTAAAACTTACAGCATTCTCAGGTCCAAAACTTCCTAGATCACTTATATGGAATTTTTTGGGGACACCTGTCATTTATGTAATAAAGTTAATAACCAAACTTTGGAAAGCCAATGTATCATGTAAACTTTTTGAAAGACAATGCTATATCACTTTACCTTAATGTTATTATTTTCATAATCGATTATGTAATTCAAAATACAATCATGCAGTGGAATTTATGTAGTCTTTAAAAATATACTTAGTTGTTAAGTTTTTAAAAGTCAACAAAACTGTAAGACAGTATTTTTATTTTAAAAAAATAAAATATAGTATATGAAAATATTTATAGAAGTATTTTTCATGATGTGCTAGAACAGTGATGATTGGTTTTGTTTTCTATTTGTCTGTGCTTTCTCATTCTTTGCACTAAGCATATAAAATCTAAGAATACGTTGTTATAAAAAAAGTAACTGTCATCAAAAATCATTACCTTCACCAGAATTATACAAGTCTTCACAGGACTTTCTTCTACAAAGTTCCACTGCTATGGCCAACCGCAGAGGTGCCAAAGGACAATGTTATATTAGTGAACATTAGTTTGGCAAAATTCCTGGTACAAGTTTTCCAAAAATGTTTTATTTTTTACCATGTATCTGGAACTATATCAGATATTTCTTGAGGTTATTATGTTAAGGAAGAATTTAAGGGAAAACAAAGCACATCATCTGAGAAGTCCCTAATAGGATTTGTCTTTTTACAAGTGCTGTGAAAATCCAAGCATTTTTGATATGTAGAGGTCAAATGACATAATGAAATGCTGACCTGACAATTTTATGCATGAAATTGACTTCAGAAAATTAAATACTTGTGTTTTTCCTGATTAGAAATGATTTTCCATGACATTCAAATCTGTTCTTACACTTTTAACTTATTCTAAAGATAATGTATTTGAATTTTATTCTAAATATTTTACAAAAACCTATCAGAGAGCAGTGAGGAAGATTAAAAATGTTAGCTAGAATGAGATAAAGTTTGTTTAATTAAACTGTTTTACTTATGCTGTAAATTACTGGCATGGATATCTGAGTCAATAAAATGTAACAAGCAACATACACAACAACCACATTAACTTTTCCTATTAATTCCAAGCTAATTTCAAATTCATGAATTAACAACTGTCTAACAAATTAACTCAATACAAACCTTAATTGAAAATTATTTTGGTGCCATCAGATATTAAAACATAAGAATAAAAAAAGTGCCTGCTCAAAAAGTGTATAAAATAATGAGGAAAGTCTACCACTTAAAAACTTCATAAAGTTTACTATATAATTCAAAGTTATCTATTTTTCCAGGGTTAGCTATCCCAAGATATTCCAGAGAATACTTATGAGGATTTCAAGGGAGAAAATGAAAAGAAAGCAGAAAAGAATAGTTTAACATGAGTTCCCTAGTTATTATAAGCACTAAAGGTGCATGACTATTACCTCAAAAAACATGAGAACTGAACTGGGCATCTATGAGACCACCTTTATGAAAACTTCAAATGTATTCATAAAGCCATGTTTATCAGTGCATGAAAATATTTGTTTCAATTACAAAATGTCTTAAAAACATTTAACTTTGAAAATAAACACACTCTTTTCCAACTCAGATCAGGAAAACTGGAACAGCTACATCAGCATTTCTTAAGAATTTTTATTTCAGTGAGACCTCATATATATTTAACATTTGAGGAACAAATGTTAGCAATAATAGGAGGGATGGAAGGAGGAAGGCAGGCAGGAAAGAGAAGAAAAAAGATTTTATATTGATTGATTGAATGACTGAGACAGAGATTCGATCTGTCGCCCAGGCTAGAGTGCAGTGGTGCAATCTTGGCTCACTGCAACATCTGCCTCCCAGGTTCAAACAATTCTCCTGCCTCAGCCTCTGGAATAGCTAGGACTATAGGCACATGCCACCACATCTGGCTAGTTTTTGTACTTTTAGTAGAGACAGGGTTTCACCATGTTGGTCAGGCTGGTCTCGAATCTCCTGACCTCAAGTGATCTGCCCACCTTGGCCTCCCAAAGTGCTGGGATTTCAGGCATTAGCCACCATGCCCGGCTGTGATATTTATTTATTATTTTATTGATAGACTGATTGATGCAGTCTCGCTCTGTCAAACAGGTGGAGTACAGGGGTGCAATCTTGGCTCACTGCAACATTTGTCTCCCAGGCTGAAGCAATCCTCCCACTTCAGCCTCCCAAGTAGCTGGGGCTACAGGCATGTGCCACTATGCCTGGCTAATTTTTGTATTTTTTGTAGAGACTGGGTTTCGCCATGTTCCCCAGGCTAGTCTCAAACTCCTGGACTCAAGCAATCTGTCCACCTCGGCCTCCCAAAGTCCTGGGATTATAGACGTGAACTACTGCCCCTGGTCAGACCAATAAAATTTGAGGCTACATTAAACACACACACAACACTCCTATGAAGTTTATTAACCTTCGTGCAGTAAGACTTAGAACTGTACTAAACGTACACACACTTGCACAAAATACAAAGCCTGTAAGTCTCCATGCAATGTGTAACTTCCAGTCAATTAATGGATAGTAAACTACTACTGTTAATTCCATCTATCTGGGGCAGCCATTCTTAAGGACGTACAAGAAACCTAGAAACCAGATATCCCCAAATGCCCTGGATGCTTGAAAATACTTTTAATTCTCTTATCTTATATATCAGTATCAAAACATCTTATAAGCAGTGATCTTGGAACTAGTAAGGTGGTAAGTATATTTCTTAATGCAAGATGATGGTACAGCACATAAATAATGAGTGTTTTGTTTCAGAGTTGGCCTGCTACTACATACTGATCATGGGCCATTTTGCAAAAAATAAGAACTTAATAAAAACCAAGTCTGAAATTATCAGTAATAAACTGAGAGTTTCTACCAACATCTATTAAGTAGGCAGCATAAACTAACAATAGCAGAAAAATGGATTACAAGGACTAACAAAAAGTGGTACAAACAAGCTCTAGACTTAAAGGTTTATAAGATATTATGGCAGGCACAAGATAGGGAATTATCACAGATGTTCACTTAGCTTTCTTAGAAATTCTATTTGTATTATGAATGAATGAATTAAAATTAATGACAAATGACCACAAAATTCTAAAACATAATCAGTAAGAGAAATGACACAATTCTAACGAGCTAAACACATGTGACAAATAGAATAGCAAATATGCCAGAGAATTGTAGCATGGTGATGGTGAGCTCAAATACATCAAATAAAAGTTTAGGGACAGGAGAAATGCTGATGTAAGAACAGGGATCAGGAAACTGTAGCCCACTGTCTGTGTAAGGTCCATAAGCTAAGAATTAATATATTTGCAATCAACTTGATGATTAGAAAGTACTAACTTTGAACCTCAATTAAAAGAAAGGTTATAATCCCCCAAAAGAACTCAATTCTTCTGGTTTGTAGAGCTGTATTTACAAACAAAAAACAAAAAAAGAAAACCCTCAATTATTATACCTCTAACTTCATCAATAAAAAATTTTGTAAAAATGTGTTTTCTCTTTTGTTATTGAAGTACCTATATGATAACCTCGATTTTGCTTTTTGGCTCACAAAGCCTAAAATATTTTATCTAGTCCTTTACAGAAAAAGTTGGCCAAGCTCTGTATTCAAGCATTAATTTACATGACAGGGTAGGTGTTTAAAAAACAGAAAGCAAACTATTCAAATTTAGACATGAGTGTAGCATAGAAATAAAAAAGAAAATAGTTCTGTTAACAAGGGTTAAAGGTTAAATCTGAAACTCAGATGGTTACCAAAAAGAAGATGCAAAATTATATGGATAGTAAGGATGATCACTGATCACACGCTGGTCTTTTCAACTATACTTGCACATACTGACATCTAGCAAAACCACTTTTGATTTAAAAAATCCCTTTTTTTATAGAATGAAGTAAAAGGATGTGAAAACAATTTGATTACAGTCCTATATTCAACTGGCAGAAGTTACTGAGGAGTTAGGGCTCAGTATAAGGAAAACTAAATTCAAGCTGTCCAATATAGAATGAGCCGCATCCCTAAGTAGTAACCTGATGCTGGAAGTATTCAAGAAAATACTAGGAAAACATTTGTTAGAAATCTAACTAAAAGGTTCTTTCACTGGATGTTGGATAGGACAATACAACCTCTAAGGAGACTTTTCAATTTAACAATTCTATGAAAAATTTGGGATATCATGAACAAAGCCCCAAAGACAGTAGGTGGTGTTGCTTTGTCCAAACTGAAAGCTTAGAATGAACCAATCTAGTGATATAAATATAGATACTAGGTTTTTTTTTTTTTTTTAAAAGAGGCTTATTTTAAGATCTCAAATATTTAAAACTTAAAAAAAATACATTTAAAATGTCAATTAAAATCTCAGCTCTACTATTCTTAAAAGAAAACACAGATTCCAAGATATTTAAATGTTTGTCGTTAATAAAGGTGTAGATATGCAAAGCTGGATGAAAGCAGAAGCTGTGTCTGAGCAAAACCAGACACAGTTTCTGCTTTTATTCAGCTTTAAATAAAATTTAAAATAAAATGATATTAAACCCATGTTGACCCAATAAATAAAATTATATTAAATCCGTAAGTCAAAATTTTGTTTCTATCAACGATCCAGCCAGACATGTAGGCAATCATTAATTTTATAAGTACTGAATAAATATAAATAGTGACCAAATACAAGTATGTCCTATGTGCTCCACAGCGTATTAGGAGCAGAGAATATACAGTGAGCAAAAGCAGATATAGCTTCTGCTTTTATTCAGCTTACATACATTTTAATGAACTTATAGTCCAATTTTGCTTTTAAGTACTTTAAATAAGAGATATATACCTCTCTTGTATTAGATATACATAATAGCTTTTCTAGGACCATACAAGAGAAGAGTAACTCAAATAAAAACCAAAAGCCTGGAGGGTGTTCTTATACCCACTTTATAGCTGAACTTGCTATGTGACCTTTGGTCACTTCCTCCATTTTTTAAGTTTCTCATCTGTGTGTATGTGTAATATGTATTATTAAAGTAGCACCAAAATTTCTTCTGGTTCAAAAATTCTGATTCAACCTTCTCACCTTGATTATTTCCACCAACTGATCCACACCACTATCCCCTGGAAATATTGGTTGTCCTAGTAACAGCTCAGCCAACACACAGCCAGCAGACCATACATCTAAAGAGAAAAGAAAACAAAACCTTATTAATACTTTATAGATTGAGTTGAAAAATGTTTGTATACATATTCCAATTTTACTTTGATCACAGAGTAAATATCACAAGGAAAAGAATATACAATCCAAAATAGAGAAAACAGTCATAAAACTTCTCTAATGTTCTTTTAAGTAAATGTTAAACTTACCAAGGAGGAAAGAAGGCCAATAGGAATATTCTAATAAAGGTAAAGTCTATTATCATCAAATTTCAGGTATTCAAGTCTTCAAATAACAAGACAGAGGATTACAGTACCAAAGCTATAGCAGGACTATCTACTTACCATACTTAAAAATAAGTCAAAGTGTCACAATCTTTGCATATTAGTAGGTACTTACAAAGGAGCAGCAAGGAAAGGTTCACTCTTTCACAGACACTGGACTTTAAGTCAATGCAAATTCTGAGGAACATTTTTAAGACTTTAAATGGTTGATTTTTATATTCTAGGATGACTGACAGAAAAATGTACTTAAATATATTATCTTTTTTTAATAAAAAGGAATAGCAATGATAGAGGAATATATTTTATTTCATAAATTATAAAAATAATTTACTTTTAAGTCAAAGTGAAAACCTCAATCCCAAGAGAACACTCTAAAAATTAAGTCAATATACTTTTTAAATACTTTAAAATATACATCCTAGTTTACCCAGGATAGTTATGGTTTATATACTGTCCTGGGGCAATTATTAGTAATACCCTCTTTTTCTTTCAAAAGTATTACCAGATTAGAAGATAAATTGTACGGTCACTCTATTTTAAAGCCCACTATTAAGACTTCCTCCAAGAAAAGGCTGCTTTTTAGCTTCCAGATTTCTGAGATTCCTAGGTTTTTAATGTACCAACACTCAAGTGCTTTAGGGAGACAAATATGAATCATTGCTGGGCTTTACCACCTACCGGTAGGGAAGGAGAATAAGGAACAGTAAACGGTATGGAGACAACAAAAATTTAAAATTTCTGATGTGGTGAAATGTACTCTCAAGAGGGACTGAAAAGCACTGCTCCAGTGACTACTTTTTTTGACCTAGAAAAATGACATGGGTATTCACTCAACAAACTCAAGTTGATTTTATCCAGTCCTAAGTTAATAAACAAGACATCTATTCTGCAAATATAGACCAAGAGTCCTATTTAACACATTAATAGGACTCTATCTAAATAGAAACTGCTAAATGAAGCAAATATGAATATCCCTAGGGAATTTTTACTCCAAGACAATAGTAATACTGTTATAGTCAAGTGAAAAGATGTATCTCCTTATTTACGTAAATGCTTATTTTAATCTAAGTTTAAAAATATCCATTTACCTAGTTAGTAAGATGGAAGGCAATATGCACTCAACTTTTTTCCTCTCTAATATGGAATGATTCATCTTAGAACACAAGGTTGAAAAACTTGTAAGGGAATAATTATGCCTTCATAAAAAATAACAGGAAACACTTCCTTAGGCAAGATTTAGCTACAAATATGGAAGACAAAAAGTAAGTATCAAGGAATACTCTTGCCTAGTAGTTACCACAGAGGATTGATACTCAAAAGATTCAGGTAACAACTATACTAGCAGCCTTCAATTCATGTTATATCAGTCAAGTTAGTAAAAACAAGTTATTTATCAATCACTTTCTGGATGACATCAAAATCTCTTCTGCTCTTACTTCATAGGACAAATGGATGAAATTCTCCAAACAGAATAAAACTTCAACTAAATAGAAGTTACCAAAAAATAAAAGTAGTGCTTTGGCACACTGAATTTTAGTTAGTTGGGGTTAAAGCCAGAATAACATTTTGTTTCATACTTAAGTTTATGTTAAAGTGATCTTTCAAGACCATCTAGTTTAACACACTTATTTCATAGATAAGAAAATTAAGGCATGATAGAGGTAAATTCTTGCCCAAGGTAAAACTACTGAACAGTAGAGGTAAGCCTGAAATCATTCTCAATTCCCAGCCAAGACAGCACTCTCCTGAATAACTGTTTCACTGTTACAGAATAACAGATTCTTCAAGGGTCTGTCTGCAAGTTCAGTTCCTTGTTCTAAGGAAGACTTTTGCTCTCATTCTGCCATTTCTCAGTAAGATAATATAATCAGAGACATCAGCTTTCCCTCTGGCTGTATTTAAATATGACAATAATCTAGTCAGAACCAGCTACTCTTTAAAATTACTGTTAAAAACATTTTAAGGCCGGGCGCGGTGGCTCAAGCCTGTAATCCCAGCACTTTGGGAGGCCGAGGCGGGTGGATCACGAGGTCAAGAGATCGAGACCATCCTGGTCAACATGGTGAAACCCCGTCTCTACTAATACAAAAAATTAGCTGGGCACGGTGGCGCGTGCCTGTAATCCCAGCTACTCAGGAGGCTGAGGCAGGAGAATTGCCTGAACCCAGGAGGCGGAGATTGCGGTGAGCCGAGATCGCGCCATTGCGCTCCAGCCTGGGTATCAAGAGCGAAACTCCGTCTCAAAAAAACATTTTAAAATGTAACTATATTAGTATACTTTTTGGGAGGGTCTGTTTAAAAATATTACAATCTTAAGAGGCAAGTATCCTAAGTCTATAATGGGAGGCCAAACCTAGGCTTGTTAGGGTTCAAAAGGCTCCCGTTTATATAACTTCCTTAATGTGTGAGATGATATAGTGACTTTTTGAGATGAACCAAACTGCCTTTATTTTAGGTGTTTCTGGCACAACTCATACCAGTATCGTATATATAATCAGTATCATATATTTGAATAAAATGTAAAGCAGCTGGAAAATCCAATGATTCAGCACTAAAGACAAGGGACTGAAATTTGCTCTTGAGGAGAGTCAAGTTTAAAAATGCCACAAAAATACCACCTTACATTTCTACAGAATTTTCACTAACATTTTATTTAAGCCTCACAGCCACTCAGCAAAGTGGAACAGTCAGTAATCTGCACTTTACTCCAATAGTGACCTGACATGCATACCCAGGTGCATCACAAGCAAAATATTCTTTGTATTATTTCTCATCTCTCCATTCATATATGCCATGTACCACAGCCATAACGAGACTCTGAGAATTATATACACATACATACACAAATAATTATGCTCTCTACCCTCTAGTAAAGCAGATTTCAAAGTGTGGTCTACAGAGGACACTTTGTACTCTTTGTACCTGGGTTCTCTAGATAATTTTAGATGTCCCAGAAGGCAAAATTCTTTTCGTAAGAATATACGTCCACTGGGTTCACATTGGTAACTGAGGGTCCAAAGAAACGGTAGGTAAAACTGCTGGCCTCTTGGCACAAATCAAAATGTGCTTTGGCATTTTGCCATTTGGCAAAATAAAAATGACAATGTGTTTCTGATTAGGGTGTTTGCTTATATCACAGAATTTCTATTTGTATCAAAAAGACCAAAAAAATCTCACAAGGTCTTTTTTCTTTTGTTGTTGCTGTTTTGTTTTGAGAGGAGGGTCTCATTCTGTCACCCAATGGAGTGCAGTGGTGTAATCTCAGCTCACTGCAACCTCTGTCCCCTGGGCTCAAGTCATCCTCCCACTTCAGTCTCCCAAGTAGCTGGGATGACAGATGCACATCACCATGCCTGGCTAATTTTTGGTAGAGACAGGTTTTCGCCATATTGCTCAGGATGGTCTCAAACTCCTAAGTTCAAGTGATCTGCCCACCTCAGTCTCCCAAAGTGCTGGAATTACAGATGTGAGCCACTGCACCAGGCCAGGTCTGTTTTATTGTTTGTTTGTGTGTTTTAGTTTTCTGTTACTGTGGGGATTTTTTTTGGTTTATTATTTGCATGTTTTTGTTTCTGTTTTCAGACCAAGGAATTCTCTTTAGAAATAATATATAAGAGTAAAATAATTTTGCTTTCCACTTGCACACCTAGCTTAAAGTTGCTCCTTGTTTGTTAGCTTCCTATTCATGTCCAGCTGATCATGCTCTCTCTCTGTTCACTCCTGGCTAGTGGGCTAAAATGGAGTAAAAGAGAAGGTCAATGATGATTAAAGCTAATGATCTCTATTCAGTTCCTTCTATCACTAAACATCTTGGGTGAAGACTTCTACAGAATCAGTGGGTTTAGCAAAACTACTAATGATTTAAGCTGATTTTATAGAAATAACAGAGATATCATGAAAGACATGAAAGAAATGTCAGCAATATGGCCATACTATCATGTTCATTATTAGCTTAATGAAATAACATTATTGATAAATTCTCCAACTAGTGTAAGCAGGCTCAGAAGAATTTCAGGAGTATTTTAAATAAGAAAATTTGTAAAAAGTATACTTAGAATTAATTTAAATTGTTAACATAAAAACTATTAGCTTTATAATTCTAATAGTCCAAGGAAGAAAACAGAATAGTAGGTATATGTTCAATTCTAAAATGTAAAATTTGAAAAACCCTATACAGGCATACGTTAGAGATGTTGCAGAATTGGTTTCAAATCATTAAAGTAAGACACAATAAAGTAAGTCTCACAAATTTTCTGGTATCCCAGTGTGTATAAAAGATACATTCACTCTATACTATAAGTATTAACTTGTACAACAGAATTCTATCTAAAAAAATGTACATACATTAATTTAAAAACACTTTATTACTAAAAAAAAAGTGCTAATGATCATCTGAGTCTTCAGTGAGTTGTAATCTTTTTGCTGGTAGAGGGCCTCGCCTTGATGTTGATGGCTGCCGACTGATCAGGGTGGCAGTTGCTGAAGGCTGGGACATGGCTGGAGTAATTTCTTAAAGTAACAATGACGTGTGCCACATCAATTGACTCTTCCCTTCATGTAAGATTTCTCTGTAGTATGAGATGCTCTTTGATAGCATTTTACCCACAGTAGAACTACTTTCAAAACGGGAGTCAGTCCTCTCAACTCCTGTTGCTGCTTTATCAACTACAATTACATAATATTCTAAATCCTTTGTTGTCATTTCAACAATATTCACAGCATCTTAACTGGGAGTAGATTCCACCTTAAGAAACCACTTTCTTTGCTCATCCATAAGAGAAGCAACTTGTTTATGTTTTATCATGAAATTGTAGCAGTTCAGTCATATTTTCAGACTCCATTTCTAATTCCACTTCTCTTGCTATTTCCATAGTATCTGCAGAGACTTCTTTCACTGAAGTCTAGAACACCTCAAGGTCATCCGTGAGGCTTGGAATCAACTTCTTCCAAAATCTTGTTCATATTATTTGGACCCACTCTCACGAATCACAAATGTTCTTAACACCTAGAATGGTGAATCCTTTCCAGAAGATTTATAATTGACTTTGCCCAGATCCATCAGAGTAATCATTATCTATGGCAGCTACAGCCTTACATTTATTTCTCAACCTTTGGGTGACCAGTTGCATTGTCAATAAGCAGTAATATTTTGAAAGGAATATTTCTCTCTGGAGCAGTAGGTCTCAGCAGTAGGCTTCAAATATTTAGTAAACCATGCTATAAACAGATATGCTGTCATTTACTCATTGTTGCTCCATTTATGAAGCACAGGCAAAGTACATTTAGCATTATTCTTAAGGGCCCTAGGATTTTTGGAATGGTAAATGAGCACCAGCTTCCACTTAAAGTCACCAGCTGCATTAGCTCCTAAGAAGAGAGTCAATCTGTCCTTAGAAGCTTTGAAGCCAGGCACTGACAATTCTCTCTACAGGAAGTCTTTCATCTTTAGGAAATCTAGAGATTAAAGTCCTAAATGACATCTTCTTCCAATACAGTATAAAGCTGTTTGGTCTCCATTAAAACTCTGATGTTTAATGTAGCCACCTTCATCAATGATCTTAGTTAGATCTTCTAGATAACTTGCTGCAGCTTCTATATCAGCACTTGCTGCTTGCCTTGCACTTTTATGGCATGGTGTAGCTTTTCCCGTAAACCTCATGAAATAACCTCTGCTACCTTTATACTTTTCTTGGGTAGCTTCCTCACCTCTCTCAGTCTTCACAGAATTGAAGGAAGTGCAGGCCTCACTCAGGGTTAGGCTTTGGCTCAAGTGAATGTTGTGGTTGGTTTGATCTATCCAAACCACTAAAACTTTCTCCGTGACAGCAATAAAGCTGTTTCACTTTCTTATCATTCATCTGTTCACTGGTGTAGCAGTTAATTTCCTTTAAGAACTTTTCCTTTGTGGTCACAACTTGGCTAACTGGCACAAGAGGCATAGGTTTTGGCCTGTCTCAACTTTCCACATACCTTCCTCACTAAGCTTAATCATTTCTAGCTTTTGATTTAAACTGAGAAATGTACTACTCTACCTTTCACTTGAACACTTAGAGGCAAATGCAGAGTTATTAACTGGCCTAATTTCAATATTGTTGTCTCTCAGGAAACAGGGAGGCCTGAGGAGAGAAAGAGAGATGGGGAATGGCCAGCTAGTAGAATAATCATAACATACACAGCACTGATCGATTAAGTTTGCTGTCTTATATTGTGGTTTGTGGCAACCAGAAATAATCACAACAGTAAAATAAAAACCACTGATCACAGATCACCATAGCAGATACAATAATAAAAAAGTTTGGAATGTTGCAATAGTTACCAAAATGTGACACAAACACATGATGACATAAAGACATGAAGTGAGCACATGTTCTTATAAAAATAGTGCAGACAGACTTGCTTGACTCAGGGTTGATACAAACCTTCAATTGGTTTAAAAAAAAAAAAAAAAAAAAAGGCAGTACCTGAAAAGGCAATAAAATGAGGTATGCCTGTACATGTTTGCATCTCAAGCTTTAAGAAAAAAACATTATAGGATATACCCATCTTTCAATGGAAATGAAAAGTACAGATTAGTAATACTAAATTATTAAAATCAAGATGCAATTAATAATTACAAGCATTATATTCAGATTCAGTACTTACCTATACTAGAGGTATAATCAGTGGCTCCAAAGATCAACTCTGGTGCCCTATAGTACCGAGAACAGATATACGAAACATTGGGTTCTCCTCGGACCAGCTGCTTTGCACTAACAGAAAAAAAAAATAAAAATAAAAAGCAGAAATTCTTTAAATTTAAATCTTAAAAGAACCTAGACTGCTACCCTTTCACAGTATCAAATGATTTTCTAAGATTCACATCATTTGAATCATACAATAGATGAAAAAGAAAATGTAAACTGTAACTATCTCTGACAAAAGAAATTTATAATTTTAACACCTTGTTCTGCAAAAAAAGAAAAGCAATTTTTAAAGAGAGTATTGGTCCCCTAAGGAAGAAGGCACCAAAAGCAAAAAAGGATGTGTTGAATTTCTTCTGATCCTCTATTCTCCAAATCCACCTCTAAAATACTAAGAAGCAAGGGCAAAAAAGAGGTACCTCCCCCACCAAAAAGCATGATAATAGATTCTAAGAATGAATACTCCTTACCCAATATATTTCGTTAAAAAGGGCAAGAAATTGGCCACTGTCTTGCATTTTGACTTCTGACTCAGGGTAAATATTTCAAGGCTTTTAGACTAAATCTATTTTTCTACATCTTGGTCAATTTATTAACTGCATAAACATTTATTACCCAAAAAATTATAAACAGACAAGCCCTTCAACTTCAGGGCAGAAATGATTCACAGCCTATGAATTCTAACTCTGCTATAGTAAGTTTAATTGTGTGTTTTCTTATTCTAATTTTCCTACTAAATTACTTTGTAGCAAGTATTTTAAACATCGAAGTATAATAAATTACAACTACTTTCTTTTGAGATGTTGCTCAAGATAATTCAAAGACAGAATAAAATAAACTGTAGAAGCTAGCTATTCTGACATACAGTAATAATAAAGATAAATATAGGGAAAAATGTAACGAAATCAAAACAGTAAAACAGTAAGTGCCAAAAAAACAGGTAAGAAAACACTGAGGTAGAGGTACTGGAAAAGCAGGGTAAAGATAGACAAACGTAGCCACAAGAATTTCAATGACTGGGCTTTCTTTTCTTCCATTTATTTCTAGTCAATGATAACTCTAACCTTAACTTGTTTTTCCTTCACCACCAGTTTTGAAGTTTGTTTTTCAATCCTCTCCCCAAGTACTGACATACAATAACCATTTCATAAATTAATAAATACTAATTTTTTTTTTTACGCTGCATGAAAATTATGACATTTAGTTTTCAGCATAATTGATAGACCATTATATCTTCTACAGGACATTTTAAAATTAATAAGATGGATTCCAATTATGTTCAGAAAACTCACTATAAGACAAAATGTTAGTACCCAAGCTTTGTAGCCTAAAGGTTTTTCACTACTTGATGGAGCTACAAAAATGGAGCCGCCTCTCTTACAGAGGAGGCTGGTTTTAACTCCTTGCCCAATACTGTGATCACATCTAGCTTTGGTCCCTAAATACCCCAACTAGTCCTTTGGCTACTTTTAGGCCCCATTTCAACTAGTAAAAAATAACTAAGAAGACAGTAATAGGCTGGGCTCGGTGGCTCACGCCTGTAATCCCAGCACTTTGGGAGGCCAAGGCAAGGGGATCACTTGAGGTCAGGAGGTGGAGACCAGCCTGGCCAACACAGTGAAACCCAGTCTCTACTAAAAATATATAAAAAAAAAAATTAGCCAGGCATGGTGGTGTATGCCTATAAACCCAGCTACTTGGGAGGCTGAGGCAGAAGAATTGCTTGAACCAGGGAGTTGGAGGTTGCAGTGAGCTGAGATTACGCCACTGCACTCCAGCCTGGTGACAGAGCGAGACTCCCTCTGAGAAAAAAAGAAAAAAGAAAAAAGAAGAAGTAATAGTATTTTGTTCAAATTACCAATCTGATATGTAAACTCCAAAGTGTTTCCCAAACTCTATCTGGCCAAACCAATTTTGTTAAAAACAAAAAAATCAGATGGTTTATAAAAATGAGCTATCAAACAAGTAAAATCCCTCTTCCAAATTTATTAGAATAAAGCTATTTTATGTCCCAAGAGAATGGGCTGTACCAAGTGTTTTGACACTATCATGAGAACAGAAGCTCTTCTAACCCTGGTGTCTCACTGTCTTTTTACAGTTCCTACAAAGTCAGTCACTCTCAATGGGGAAGACTGTTAACAATAAAACATATCTGATTTGGCCAGTTTTTCCTTTGTTTCAAACATCAAATAAGAGTTTTATTATTTTTCACCCTTTTTAAAAATAGTTCAGGGGGCCAGGTGCAGTGGCTTATGCCTGTAATCCCAGGAGTTTGGGAGGCTGAGGCAGGTGGATCACCAGAGGTCAGGTGTTTGAGACCAGCCTGCCAATATGGTAAAACCCCGTCTCTACTAAAATTACAAAAATTAGCAGGGCGTGGTGGCACGTGCCTATAATCCCAGCTACTTGGGAGGATGAGGCAGGAAAATCACTTGAACTCAGGAGGCAGAGGTTGCAGTGAGCCAAGATCAGGCCACTGTACTCCAGACTGGGCAACAGAGTGAAACTCTGTCTCAATAAATAAATAAATAAATAATAATTTTAAAAAATTAAAAAAAAAATAGTTCAGGGAACAGAGTCATGGCCTGCAAAGTGAGTTGGATCCTGTGACAGGTCATCTGAAATTAGGAAACAGTAAAATGAGGATGGTCTGAAAGAGGACACATTGTGAGACTAAGAAAACTTAACTCATGACAGAACAGATTTGCTTATTTTTTTAAGGATCTGTCTCAAGAGAAGCCTGTAGAAAACATATCTTATGTTAATCCCCAAATTTAAACTGTAAGTTGATGCAAAAGTATTATAAAGGGATAGGAACATAGGTATCAACAAGTGTGGGACAATATGTAATTAATATAGCTATGATAAAAGAAAGAATTTGTAACAAGAATGAAAAAATTAAATTGGAGAGAATCCAAATTATGTAGATTTTGTCTTAGGGACCATGAGGAGAGAGATGAGGTGATTACACCAGTGAGAAAGTAGCAGGGTAAATGCCTGAGTTACATGGGAATATAGACTTGACTACATGTTAAAAGGTTAGGTAAGAGAAGAACAAAGTACTGAAAACTGAAAATGCAAAGAATAAAGTTTTATTACAAACTCACAGTGTATTACCAAGAAATGAGTTTTTAAAAGCAGAAAGTTTGCTGGAATTTGCAGGAAAAAAAGGTAGAATAAAAGGTTAAATTATAGAGTAAAATGAAGAAAACAGTGTTAGCAGACCTTTTATCTCATCTCCAAATTGAAGTTAATTGTGAAGTTAAAAAGATACACAGTAATGTATAATATTTTTTAAAAATTTGGTAGTTACTGAAATACAAGTATACATACATAGTATAAATTCAAACAATACTAAAATACAATCAATGGAAAAGTGAGTTTCCCAACTATATTATATTCCCAAAGTTTCCCTTCTCAAGCAATCAAATGTTATGGATTATGCACCATTTCAGAAACAAGCCACACACGTATTTGTAAATAGAGTTACACTCTGTATGTTTTTAAAACATAAAAGGTGGCAAACAATACATAAACTCTTGATCTTGCTTTCTTCATTTAATATTTCCTAGAGATCATTCCCTTTCAGTTCACAGAGAGCTGCCTCATTCTTTTTCATGGTTGCATGTATTACTCTGTATGTATCATAATTTAGCCGTTTTCCTACTAACAGATGTTTATAAACAATACTATAATAAAAATCCCGCTCTCTCTTCTCCCGCTGCCCAAGATACCAAAAGGAAAGAAGGCCAGGGGAAGAATGTGGCTCCAGCTCCTGCTGTCATGAAGAAGCAGGAGGCTAAGAAAAGTGGTAAATCCCCTGTTTGAGAAAAGGCCTAAGAATTTTGGCACTGGACAGGACATCCAGCCCAAAAGAGACCTCACCCGCTTTGTGAAATGGCCCCGCTATATCAGGTTGCAGCGGCAGAGAGCCATGCTCTATAAGCTGCTGAAAGTGCCTCCTGCAATTAACCAGTTCACCCAGGCCCTGGACCGCCAAACAGCTACACAGATGCTTAAGCTGGCCCACAAGTGTAGACCAGAGACAAAGCAAGAGAAGCAGCAGAGGCTGTTAGCCTAGGCCGAGAAGTAAGCTGCTGGCAAAGGGGACGTCCCCACTAAGAGACCACCTGTCCTTCGAGCAGGAGTTAACACCATCACCACCTAGGTGGAAAACAAGAAAGCTCAGCTGGTGATGACTGCACACGACGTGGATTCCATTGAGCTGGTTGTCTTCTTGCTTGCCCTGTGTCATAAAATGTGAGTCCCTTACTGCATTATCAAGGGGATAGCAAGACTGGGATGTCTAGTCCACAGGAAGACCTGCACCACTGTAGCCTTCACACAGGTTAACTTGGAAGACGAAGGCGCTTTGGCTAAGCTGGTGGAAGCTATCAGGATCAATTACAATGACAGATATGATGAGATCCGCCGTCACTGGGGAGGCAATGTCCTGGGTCCCAAGTCTGTGGCTCATATCGCCAAGCTCGAAAAGGCAAAGGCTAAAGAACTTGCCACTAAACTGGGTTAAGTGTACACTGTTGAGTCTTCTGTACATAAAAATAATTAAAACAATACAAATTTTCCTTCCAAAATAAATAAAAATCCCTATATATACACAATATTTTGTAAATGTGTATTTCTTTTTTTTTTTTTTTTTTTTGAGATGGAGTTTCGCTCTTGTTACCCAGGCTGGAGTGCAATGGCGCGATCTCAGCTCACCGCAACCTCCGCCTCCTGGGTTCAGGTAGTTCTCCTGCCTCAGCCTCCTGAGTAGCTGGGATTACAGGCACATGCCACTATGCCCAGCTAATTTTTTGTACTTTTAGTAGAGACGGGATTTCACCATGTTGACCAGGATGGTCTCGATCTCTTGACCTCGTGATCCACCCGCCTCGGCCTCCCAAAGTGCTGGGATTACAGGCATGAGCCACCACGCCCGGCATAAATGTGTATTTCTCATGAAATAATTCCTAAAAGTTAACTTGTTCAATGAAGGAGTATATGCATTTATAATTATGATACACAATAACAAAACTCTCACAGTTGCACTAGTTTATACTTCTTGAGTAAGAATTACAGTAGTTAGGCTGATATTGCAAAAGGAATATATTTAAAAGAGCACAGTAGGGGGAGAAGAGACAGTGGCTTACCTTCCAAAGTCACAGAGTTTTAATACGGCTGTATCAGGATCCAACAAGAGGTTCTGTGGTTTAATATCCCGATGGCAGATTCCAAAGGAATGGATATAGGCTAAACTTCGGAACAGCTGATACATATACAACTGGAATAGAGAATAGAAATTAATTAAATACTTCCTATCTTAAACAAATCAGAATCCTTAAGCAGTCAGTAAAGTAACAGATTATCAGAAGAGAACAGGTGCAATGCTATGGATTACTGGCACTCAAACTTCCTTTCACAAGTTACATGTCATTTCTGTATTAATTAGCTATTTGTATATGAATTAGTTAAAAGTGTCACTAACCATATATACTATTTGCACCATTCTGTATTATGTAAAAATGAAAATTTTACAACATGCTTTATAACTTTTAATTTTACTAACATCTCACATTACAAGCCTGCTAGGATACGCTTTTATTTAAAACACAAATGAAAAGCTCAAAGAGGCATCCTAAATCATGACTAACAAGCAACATTGGGCCAGAAACTGGATCTTCTGATTTTTAAGCTCATACTTCTTTCTAGTATAGCACTGCTCAATGACGTATTTCCAAAGTGTCATCTTCAGAATCATATTTTTCTGAGATGTTAGCCTCCAAGGTGATTGATACAGTGCTAGGAAAACTTATGTGGACTGAGAAAACCTATAATCACTGCTCTAAAGATATGAAGACATTAATAACCCTGTTAGTAGCATCACAATTCTTCCTGTTAATATCCTTCAGGAAAAGTATACTTTAAAATGACATTGAAAAAAAGATGCCTATTGACATCATCTTAAAAAAGGAAGACTTTCTCAATTTTATTACCAAAAAGACACACTGAGAAACTGGGTCACGTGGAAGAAAGAATCAGACTCTTAACTGGAGAAGAGAGAGAGAAACTGCATGGAGAAAGAGTATAATTTAAACCGTCTGGTTATCTCAAGGTCAGTGTTCTGCTTCATTTTTAAAACTTTTCTGGCTGTTTACCTTCTGACCACTACCCCAAAGTTACACCATAGACCGAATTTTTGAAATGATTCAAACCTTCTTAAGATAACAAATGTCTTAGTAAAAAAACAATTTAAAAAAAGTTAGAAGTCTAATGAAGCACTGGCATATGGCACAATGTTTAAAAGCTATTGCTGGCTGGGTGCAGTGGCTCACGCCTGTAATCCCAGCACTTTGGGAGGCCGAGGTGGGTGGATCACGAGGCCAGGAGATCAGGACCATCCATGCCAACATGGTGAAACCCCATCTCTACTAAAAATACAAAAAAATTAGCTGGGCGTGGCGGTGCATGTCTGTAGTCCCAGCTACTCAAGAGGCTGAGGCAAGAGAATTGCTTGAACCCAGGAGACAGAGATAGTGAGCCAAGATCACGCCACTGCACTACAGCCTGGGCGACAGTGCGAGACTCCGTCTCAAAAACAAAGCTACTGTTATGGCTTAGGTTAATTAAAGTTAACATGAAACCTACTTTCCTTCAAAGAAGCACCGTGAAAACTGCAGACAGCTGAATTTTAGTACATCCTTGATGTAAATGTGAAATATAGCTGGAAAAGTTTAAGTCTTAAAATGATGCATGATGCAAACTGTACAGATAAGATCTTTAATAAGGTCAGCACTTTGCCAACAAAGTTAAAATTAAGGCATTTAGGTATGCATATAATTTTTTTTAAACTTCATACTTCTATTATTGTACCATCATTCACAAAATCCATTTCTAAGAACTAAAGATTACTCTGGGTGTTTAATTCATTACCACTAAAAAGATAACGTCCCATAAGAAACTGAGTTCACAGTATAAATTTACTAAAAGAAGAGATTTTACTGTGCCAGGGTAGTAATGTCTAGGTCAGCAAGAATCAGTGAAAACAAGTTTTTGTTTTTGTTTTTTAAAAAAAGCTTAAGAGTTTAAATGAGGTTAATTTTAAGATGCCTTTTTACTGTATTCTTTCATCTGAAAGATCTACTCTATCTTCACTATTTTGAAAAGTTTATATAGAAAAGTCAAGATAAAGTATGAAATATGCAATATTATACATCTGTTCTTTCACTTTGTAAAAGTGTATTTATAAGAAAGCTTTGAGGCTCTCTAGACTAGAAAGATAGCAAAAACAAGAAAAACAACTTATGTGCTGGACACTGTTCTGTTTAATGTGTATTATTTCACTTACTCCTTAGAGTAACATTATGTAACAGGTACTAACATTATTACCATTTTATATATAAAATAGCTGAGGCACAGAGAGATTAAGGAACTTGCTCAATATCACACACACATACAATATTATGTAGTGGTTTGAGTAAATACTTCTCTTTTCATTACTATTTACTTATTTTGCCATATTTTATTTTATTAAACAAAAGTGTAAAAATATAATCATTAAATAGCTTGGTGGAGGCCGGGCGCAGTGGCTAACACTTGTAATCCTAGCGCTTTGGGAGGCCAAGACTGGTGGATTGCCTGAGCTCAAGAGATGAGACCACCCTGGGGGCAACAGAGTGAAACCCTGTCTCTACCAAAATACAAAAAATTAGTGAAGCTTGGTGGTGCATGCCCGTAATGCCAGCTACTTAGAAAGATGAGGCTGGAGAACTGCTTGAACCCAGGAGATAGAGGTTGCAGTGAGCTGAGATTGAGCCACTGCACTCCAGCCTGAGCCACAGAGTGAGATTCTGGCTCAAAAAGAAAAAAAGAGGGAGAGAGACAAAAAAAAGCTTGGCAGCTAAATAAAAGACTAGAATGATTAATTCTTAGGAACTCAAATATAATTAACAAATTTTGAAATATAACAGATTTAACATGTACTAAGTGCCAAACCAAGAAAGCATTTCTGCCTCTTTATTTAATTCTTGCAACCAATCTGTGGGATACACATTATCCCCATTTTTATAGAAGATATTGAGGCTCAATGAACACAATTTTTAAAAAATTTTTCATTTTATTCAAAGTTGGTACAGAATTGTTAACACTTCCATAAAATAATTACTATACTTCAGTTACAGGACAAAATAGCACAGAAAAAAATGTACTTTGCAATTGAACACAATTTGAACACAGAAAGTTATATGTAACTTAAATCCAGTGCCCTCTTCTCTGTGCCATACCTAAATAAAATAATAAAACAGAATACATGTTAAAACAATAACAATTTTGTTTATAATTCAAAAAAACGCACCCAACTCTCTTTGTGTACTCAGATCCTGTCCTTAAACATGTTTCGATTAAAAAAAAAAGTTCACAAAAATGATCTGTCAGTCATCTGTTTTAGAGTTGCATTTTAAAACCCATTTGGTTCTGAAATACATTCATCAGAAAAGCAAAGGTGCTCAAAAAGTTTTTTTTTTTTTTTATATTGTACTTTAAGTTCTGGCATACATGTGCAGAACATGCAGGTTACACAGGTATACAAGTGCCATGGTGGTTGGCTACATCTATCACCCCGCCATCTACATTAGGTATTTCTCCTAATGCTATTCCTCCCCTCCCCCGTCAACCCCTGACAGTCCCCAATATGTGATGTTCCCCTCCCTGTGTCCATGTGTTCTCATTGTTCAACTCCCATTTATGAGTGAGAACATGCAGTGCTTAGTTTTCTGTTCTTGTGTTAGTATGCAGAGAATGATGGTTTCCAGCTTCATCCATGTCCCTGCAAAGGATATGAACTCACCCTGTTTTATGGCTGCATAGCATTCCATAATGTATATGTCCCATATTTTCTTTATCCAGTCTACCATTGATGGGTATTTGGGTTGGTTCCAAGTCTTTGCTATTGCAAAAGGTGCTGCAATAAACATATGTGTGCATATGTCTTTATAATAGAAAGATTTATAATTCTTTGGGTATATAACCAGTAATCGGATTGAAGGGTCAAATGATATTTCTGGTTCTAGATCCTTGAGGAATCACCATACTGACTTCCACTATGGTTGAACTAATTTACTATCCTACCAACAGTGTAAGCGTTCCTATTTCTCCACATCCTCTCCAGCATCTGTTGTCTCCTGACTTTTTAATGATCACCATTCTAACTGGTGTGAGATGGTATCTCAATGCGGTTTTAATTTGCATTTCTCTAACGATCAGTGATGACGAGCTGCTTTTCATGTTTGTTGGCTGCATAAATGTTTCCTTTTGAGAACTGTCTGTTCATATCCTTCACTCACTTTTTGATGAGGTTGTTTGATGTTTTCCAGTAAATTTAAGTTGTTTGTAGATTCTAGATATTCGTCCTTTGTCAGATGGGTAGAATGCAAAAATTTTCTACCATTTCGGAGGTTGCCTGTTCACTCTAATAATAATTTCTTTTGCTGTGCAGAAGCTCTTTAGTTTAATCAGAATCCATTTGTCAATTTTGGCTTTTGTTGTCACTGCTTTGGTGTTTTAATGAAGTCTTTGCCCATGCCTATGTCCTGAATGGTATTGCCTAAGTTTTCTTCAAGGGTTTTTGTGGTTTTAGGTCTTATGTTTAGATCTGTAATCCATCTTGAGTTAATTTTTGTCTAAGATGTAAGGAAGGGGTCCAGTTTCGGCATATGGCTAGCCAGTTTTCACAACACCATTTATTAAACAGGGAATCCTTTCTCTATTGCTTGTTTTTGTGAGGTTTGTCAAAGATCAGATAGTTGTAGGTGTGTGGCATTATATCTGAGGCCTCTGTTCTGTTCCACTGGACTATATATCTGTTTTGGTATCAGTACCATGCTGTTTTGGTTACTGTAGCCTTGTAGTATTGTCTGCAGTCAGGTAGCGTGATGCCTCCAGCTTTTTTTTTTTTTCTTAGAATTGTCTTGGCTATGCGAGCTCCTTTTTTTTGGTTCCATATGAAATTTAAGGTGGTTTTTTCCAATTCTGTGAAGAAAACCAAAGGTAGCTTGATGGGGATAGCATCGAAACTATAGATTACTTTGGGCAGTATGGCCATTTTCACAATATTGATTCTTCCTATCCATGAGCATAGAATGTTCTTCCATTTATTTGTGTCCTCTCTCATTTCTTTGAACAGTGGTTTGTAGTTCTCCTTGAAGAAGTCCTTCACATCCTTTAAGTTGTGTTCCTAGATATTTATTTCTCTTTTTAGCAATTGTGAATGGGTGTTCACTCATGATTTGGCTGTTTGTCTGTTACTGGTGTACAGGAATTCTTGTGATTTTTGCATACTTATTTTGTATCCTGAGACTCTGCTGAAGTTGCTTATCAGCTTAAGGAGATTTTGGGCTGAGATGATGGGGTTTTCTAAATATATATCATGTCGTCTACAAATAGAGACAACCTGACTTTCTCTTTACCTATTTGAATACCCTTTATTTCTTTCTCTTGCCTGATTGCCCTGGCCAGAACTTCCAATACTATGTTGAATAGGAGAGGTGAAAGAGGGAATCCTTGTCCTGTGCTGGTTTTCAAAGGGAATACTTGCAGTTTTTGCCCATTAAGTATGATATTGGCTGTGGGTTTGTCATACATATCTCTTATTTTGAGATACGTTCCATCAATATATAGTTTATTGAGAGTTTTCAGCATGAAGAGTTGTTGAATTTTGTTGAAGGCCTTCTCTGCATCTATTGAGATAATCATGTAGTTTTGTCTTTAGTTCTCTTTATGTGATGAATTATGTTTATTGATTTGTGTATGTTGAACCAGCCTTGCGTCCCAGGGATGAAGCCGACTTGATTGTGATGGATAAGCTTCTTGATGTGCTGTTGGATTTGGTTTGCCAATATTTTTGATTTTCGCATTATAGTTCATCAGCTATAATGGCCTGAAATTTTCTTTTATGGTTGTGTCTCTGCCAGGTTTTGGTATCAGGATGATGTTTGCCTCATAAAATGAGTTAGGGAAGATTCCCTCTTTTTGGATTGTTTGGAATAGTTTCAGAAGGAATGGTACCAGCTCTTCTTTGTACCTCTGGTAGAATTCGGCTGTGAAACCGTCTGGTCCTAGACTTTTTTGGTTGGTACGCTATTGATTGCTGCCTCAATTTCAGACCTGTTATTGGTCTATTTAAGGATTCGACTTCTCCTTGGTTTATTCTTGGGAGAGTGTAAATGTTCAGGAATTTATCCATTTCTTCTAGATTTTCTGGTTTATTTGTGTAGAGGTGTTTACAGTATCCTCTGATGGTAGTTTCGATTTCTATGGGATCAGTGGTGATATCACCTTTATCATTTTTTATTGCAGCTATTTGATTCTTCTCTCTTTTCTTCTTTATTAGTCTGGCTAGTGGTCTTATCTATTTTGTTGATCTTTTCAAAAAACCAGTTCCTGGACTGATTTTTTTTGAAGAGTTTTTCGTGTCTCTCCTTCAGTTCTGCTCTGATCTTAGTTATTTCTTGTCTTCCGCTGGCTTTTGAATTTGTTTGTTCTTGCTTCTCTAGTTCTTTTAATTGTGACATTAGAATGTCAATTTTAAATCTTTCTTGCTTTCTCTGTTGGGCATGCAGTACTATAAATTTCCCTCTACACACTGCTTTAGATGTGTCCCAGAGATTCTTGTAGGTTCTGTCTTCATTCCCATTGGTTTCAAAGAACATCTTTATTTCTGCCTTCATTTTGTTATTTATCCAGTAGTCATTTAGGAGCAGGTTGTTCAGTTTCCAATGTAGTTGTGAGGTTTGAGTGAGTTTCTTACTCCTGAGTTCTAATTTGATTGCCCCATGGTCTGACAGACTGTTTGTTATGATTTTCGTTCTTTTGCACTTACTGAGGAGTGTTTTACTTCTAATTATGTGGTCAATTTTAGAACACATGTGATGTGGTACTGAGAAGAATATATATTCTGTTGATTTAGGGTGGAGAGTTCTGTAGATGTCTATTAGGTCTGCTTGGTCCAGAGCTGAGTTCAAGTCCTGGATATCCTCGTTAATTTTCTGTTTTGTTGATCTGTCTAATATTGACAGTGGGGTGTTAAAAGTCTCCCTCTATTATTGTGTGGGTGTCTAAGTCTCTCCGTAGGTCTCTAAGAACTTGTTTTATGAATCTAGGTGCTCCTGTATTGGGTGCATATATATTTAGGATAGTTAGCTCTTCTTGTTGCACTGATCCCTTTACCATTATGTAATACCCTTGTTTCTCTTGATCTTTGATGGTTTAAAGTCTGTTTTATCAGACTATTATTGCAACCCCTGCTTTTTTCTGCTTTCCATTTGCTTGGTAAATCTTCCTCCATTCCCTTTATTTTGAGCCTATGTGTGTCTCTGCACATGATATGGGTCTCCCAAATATAGCACACAGATGGGTCTTGACTCTTCATCCAATTTGCCAGTCTGTGTCTTTTAATTGAGGCATTTAGCCCATTTACATTTAAGGTTAATACTCTTACGGGTGAATTTGATCCTGCCATTATGATGCTAGCTGGTTATTTTGCCCATTAGTTGATGCAGTTTCTTCCTAGCATTGATGGTCTTTACCATTTGGTACATGGTTGGTGTACTGGTTATTCCTTTGCATGTTTGATGCTTTCTTTAGGAGCTCTTGTATGGCAGGCCTGTTGGTGACAAAATCTCTAGGCATTTGCTTGTCTGTAAAGGATTTTATTTCTCCTTAGCTTATGAAGCTTAGTTGGGCTGGATATGAAATTCTGGGTTGGAAATTCTTTTCTCTAAGAATGCTGAATATTGGCCCCCATTCTCTTCTGGCTTGCAGGGTTTCTGCCAAGAGATCAACTGTGAATCTGATGGTCTTCCTTTGTGGGTAACTGACCTTTCTTGTGGCTGCCCTTAGCACTTCTTTCCTTCATTTCAACCTTGGTGAATCTGACAATTATGTGTCTTGGGGTTGCTCTTCTCAAGCAGTATCTCTGTTGTGTTCTCTGTATTTCCTGAATTTGAATGCTGGCCTGCCATGCTAGGTTGGGGAAGTTCTCCTGGATAATATCCTGAAGAGTGTGTTGAACTTGGTTTCATTCTCCCCTTCACTTTCATGTACACCAATCAAATGTAGATTTGGTCTTTTCACATAATCCCATATTTCTAGTGGCTTTTTTCATTTCTTTTCACTTTTCTCTAATCTTGTCTTCTTGCTTTATTTCAAGAAGACAAGATTAGAGAAAAAAAGTGAAAAAAGATGAAGCTGATCTTCAATCTCTGATTATCTTTTCTTCTGTTTGATGGATTTGGCTACTGAAACTTGTGTATGCTTCACGAAGTTCTCGTGCTATGTTTTCCAGACAAGTTTCAATTTATCAAACTCATTCTCTGTTCAGTTTTGTTCCCTTGCTGGTGAGGAGCTATGATCCCTTAAAAGAGAAGAGGCATTCTGCTTTTTGGAGTTTTCAGCCTTTTTGCACTAGTTTCTTCCTATCTTCGTGGGTTTATCTTCCTTTGGTCTTTGAGGTCAGTGACCTTTGGATGGGGTCACTGAGTGGACATCCTTTTTGTTGATGTTGAAATTATTTCTTTCTGTTTGTTAGTTTTCCTTCTAATAGTCAGGGCCTTTTGCTGCAGGTCAGCTGGAGTTTGCTGGAGGTCCACTCCAGACGCTGCTTGCCTGGCAATCACCAGCAGAGACTGCAGAACAGCAAAGACTGCTGCCTGTTCCTTCTTCTGGTAGCTTCGTCTCAGAGGTTTACCCGCCAGATGCCAGCCAGAGCTCTCCTGTATGAAGTGTCTGTTGGACCCTACTAGGAGGTGTCTCTTAGTCAGGAAACACGGAGGTCAGGGAGCCACTTGAGGAGGGAGTCTGTCCCTTATCAGAGCTAGAACGCTTTGTTGGGAAATCTGTTCCTCTCTTCAGAGCTGCCAGGCAGGGATGTTTAGGTCTGCTGAACTGGTACCCACTACTGCCCCTTTTCCCAAGTGTTCTGTCCCAGGAAGGTGGGGGCTTTATTTATATGTCCCTGATGGGCTACTACCTTTTTTCAGAGATGCTCTGCTCAGTGAGGACATCTACTGAGACAGTGCCTGCAGCTACTGAGGTGTGTTGGGCTCCCCCAGTTCAGATTTCCTGGCAGCTTTGCTTACACTGTGGGGTTGAAACTGTCTACTTGAGCCTCAGCAATGCCAGATGCCCCTCCCTACCACCGAGGTCAGACTGCTGTGCTGGCTGTGAGAATTTCAGGCCAGTGGATCTTAGCTTGCTGGTCTCCGTGAGGATGGGACCTGCCAAGCCAGACCACTTGGCTCCCTGGCTTCAGCCCCCTTTCCAGGGGAGTGAACAGTTCTGTCTCGCTGGCATTCCAGGTGCCAGCCAGACACCTAGGGTATGAAAAAAAAAACTACTGTGGATAGCACGGTTTCTGCCCAACAGCTTCCCGGTTTTGTGCTGGAAACTCAGGGCCCTGGTGATTCTGTAGGTACTAGAGAGAATCTCCTGGTCTGCGGGTTGTGAAGACCATGGGAAAAGCGCAGTATCTGGGCTGGAGTGCAAGAAACAGTCCCTAATGGCTTCCCTTGGCTAGGAGAGGGAGTTCCCCAAAATCTTGCACTTCCTGGGTGAGGCAACGGCCTACCCTGCTTCGGCTTACTCTCCTTGGGTTGCATCCATTGTCCAACCAGTCCCAATGAGATGAACCAGTTACCTCAGATGTAAATGTGGAAATGACCCGCCTTCTGGGTCAATCTTGCTGGGAACTGTGCACCGGAGCCGTTCCTATTTGGCCATCTTGCCCAGGGCTCAAAAAGTTTTTAACCTGTATATTACTCACAGAACATACTCACCTCTCCCAGAAAAAGTAAAAAGCCATTATAAAGAAATGCAGTTGCCATCCTGGTAACATGTATATCAAACAACTCCTTATCAGATGATGAAGTTCATGAATGCAAAAGTTATTTGCATTTACTATTTTTATATCCTTCTCACAATCTAACATTTGTTATATAATAGGATTACAATAAAACTATGTAGAATGACTACGTAAAGGAGATCAACTCGTAACTCATCAATTCCAGACACCGTTTTTATCTTTTCAGACCTTTAAGAGATCTATATACCCAAAGAACAATGCCCAGAGCCAATAGATCTGGCCTCTGAAAGAGCAAGCTGCGGTTACATAAAAAAAAAAAAATCATCCCTTTTTCCACAACGGGGAGAAGGGAGTGCTAAATCTCTCTCTGAATGCCAACTTCAGTATGTACAATGATATTATTTTCTTTTTTAAAATACAGGATGCCAGATATCTAGCTCAAATATTTGCTGGCAAAAATACAAGAAGTGCACATGGTTGTTTACTAAAGAACTCTTTTTAATAGAAAAACCCAAAAAACCTCAACAACAAAAAACAAGGGGAAAACAGTATGTGGATTAATAGGTCACTGGATGAATAAACTAGAATACAGCCACATGATGAAGTAATATGGTAGCCATAAAGAAGGTGATACACATACACACAAGAAAACATGTACTGAACTCTATTTTTAACTGAAAACAAGAGAAAAATGTGTACTTTATGTAACCATTTATATAAAAGAGGTTAAAAATGAATAATTTCATGTTTGCTTATTTTTTTAAATGGTAGGATAAATTAAGAACATTTTTTAAAATACTGGTGAAGGAAAGGAACAGAACAGAGGGAACAGATAAAAGCTAACCTTCTTTGAACATACCTTGTTTTCTTGACCTTGCTTTGAACTATGTATATTTTACATTAATTTTAAAGTAAAATTTATTTAAAAATTTAGAAAACCACAATCTATAATAAAAGTTAACTGAAACAAACAAATGCTTAATGAAGCATAATCACACAGAGAGAAATTATTCAATTTTTTTGATATGGAGCCTCACTCTGCCACCCAGGCTGAAGTGCAGTGGCACAATCTTGTCTTACTGCAACCTCCACCTCCCAGGTTCAAGTGAATCTCCTGCCTCAGCCTCCTGAGTAGCTAGGATTACAGGTATGCTCTAGCATGTCTGGCTAATTTTTGTATTTTTAGTAGAGGTGGGGTTTTGCCATGTTGGCCAGGCTGATCTCAAACTACTGACCTCAGGTGATCTGCATGTGTCAGCCTTCCAAAATGATGGATTACAGGCATGAGCCACCATGCCAGGCCTCAATGTTTCTTTAGAATAGAGAAATCTGACTGTTCATCCCTAATGGGATCTAATGGGTAAAATCAAGTTGTGCTTAGATATTAAATTACTTTCATTTGGTGGTGGTAGTGTTGGAATTGTTATTCTAAGATGGTTATGTAGGGTGCTGGGTAGAATAAGTTATTAATTATACTGCCATCATTGAGAAAATTTTCAATGTAAGAGAAAGGAAATATAAATAAAAGATTATTACAGTTAAGTAAAAATTCATCAATTTTACCTGAAAGCATCAATATGAACTCATGGTGTATTTATTTTTGGAAAAAAAGAAGATGGATTACATCGGAGAAAATTACCCATATATTTCCCAGCTCTATTCACTAAAAAGACTCAGAAACAGTAACCAACCCTGTGACAATTAGCACCTCTAGCATCCAGACTGTAGTCTCTAAATACCATCTCTCACTCAAGAACAAAATCTTCTTGAAGTAAAGGCTGATTCTAAGTCTGGGAAAGAAATGTGTAAGATGAACCTGGAATACTCTGTCATGTTAGAAAGCAAGAAAACTGTCAAATATTATTAAGACACACACAAGATACTTTAAAACAAACAACAAAACCCTCATTGTTACCTATGGAGGATGCTATGGAACTAATTATTATAAATTTTGGTAAATAAAGGAAAGGAATCAAATACATTTCCTGCCTTTCTTATAGAAACTGTATCTAAGGGCACAAATAGGTCACATGGGAAAAATGCCTATGAAAGTATTCCAGCTTATAAATTAAGAAGGAATAATAACAGCAGAATATCAACATTTTGTAAACTTTAATGAATTAACGGATTTAGGCAGTGACCATCAATGGCTACTAACATGAGGAAAAGAAAGATATTATGCTCTTCCTTCAGAAAGCACTCAACACTACAAATGAAGTAGTTTTGACTCTTACCAAAAATACATTTAATTATCAGTTATCTAATCATCAACTTGCAGGAAATACAGAAGAAGAACATACTAACTACACTACAGAAATTCAGCAAAATCCAGACCAAGAAAGTATAGGTCAAATGATCTGGTTTCCTTAGCAACAAAGTTCAAGAGAGAGAAAAAGAGAACCCATGGATTAAAAGAAACATTACAGGCACATCAGCCAATCTTAATATATAAACCTTAATTGAATGCCAATTCAAATAAAATAAACTTAAAAAAATATTATGTTGGCCGGATGCAGTGGCTCATGCCTGTAATCCCAGCACTTTGGGAGGCCGAGGTGGGTGAATAAACTGAGGTTAGGAGTTAGAGACCAGTCTGGCAACATGGTCAAACCCCATTTCTAAAAAAAAAATTTTTTTTTTTTTTTTTGAGACAGAGTCTCACTCTGTAGCCAGGTGCCAAGCTGGAGTGCAGTGGCACAATCTCGGCTCACTGCAACCTCTGCCTCCCAGGTTCAAGCAATTCTCCTGCCTCAGCCTCCCAAGTAGCTGGGACTACAGGCGCACGCCACCACGCCCAGCTAATTTTTGTATTTTTAGTAGAGATGGGGTTTCACCATGTTGGCCAGGATGGTCTCGATCTCTTGACCTCGTGATCCGCCCACCTCGGCCTACCAAAGTGCTGGGATTACAGGCTTGAGCCACCATGCCAGGCAAAAAAATTTTTTTTAATAAAAATAAAAATAAAAAAAATTATGTCACTGGCAAATATAAACTGGGTATTTAACAATAGTAATGAATTATTATTTATTTGCATAGGTATGACGATGGTATTTTAATTACTTTTTACAAACAAGATTGTGGTCAGGAGCAGTGGCTCATGCCTGTAATCCCAGCACTTTGGGAAGTCAAGTGGCTGGATCACTTGAGGTCAGGAGTTAAAGACCAGCCTGGTCAACATGGTGAAACCAGGTCTCCACAAGAAACACAAAAATTAGCCAGGCATGGTGGTATCCGCCTGTAATCCCACCTACTTGGTAGGCTGAGGCAGAAGAATCGCTTGAAACCAGAGGGCGGAGGTTGCAGTGAGCTGAGATTGTGCCACTGCATACTCCAGCCTAGGCAGCAGAGTGAAACTTCTTCTCAAAAATAAATAAATAAATAAGAACATCCATATCTCTACACACACACACATACTCTCTCTCTCTCTGTAATGCTTATATGTGAAAATAAAAAAATCTAGAATTTCCTTCAAAAAAGTAAAGGGAGTGCAGAGTAAAAAGTGGCACAGATAAAATAATTTTGGCTATGAATTGATAACTGTTGATGTTGTCTAATGGGTACATGGAGATTCACTGTTCTATTTTCTCTCCTTTTATATATGCTTGAAATTTCCAATAAATAATAAAAACAAAAGTTCAGAATGAGTAAAGATCCTGAAATATGCAAAATTTCTGTAGACAGATATATGAACAGAAAATCATTTGACATATCTTAAGAAGTAGTGGAAAATATGTACTGCGTAACTAGGGATTAATACAGATGATAAAGAGAGAAGCAAATTTGGAGAGTAGATTCAACAGAGGTATCATTATACTCCTGTTGTTTTTGAGGAGATTCTGCCAATAAAAAAGAATATGACATTTCTAGCCTCTTAACTACTTCATAATACATATATTTTGTCTTGTTTTATAGTTACTTATGTCATTTTTTCTACTTATTAGAGGAATAAAATATTTTACTAGCTTCAGATTATTCTGCAATAATTTACCATTTACTGGCTGAATCAAAGAGGTGGAACAAAAAACTGGTCACTTTTAATCTATTATGAGGAGCTTCTATTACTTCTACTTTATAGCCTCCAAATGTTTTCTCATATGCTAAGCTCATCTTCTGGGCCAAAATGCTGTATTGTGGGCAGGAAAGAAATAAGTACAATTTTACCAACATGAAAGCTAAGCAGAGAATGGATCAGTGAGTTATTTGGAAGGATATAACTAATTTTGGGCCTCAAAACTTGGTTTTCAGCAACCAAATCTAGGTTTCTTCTGCTTCATAAATGTGCCACCTCTCTGCACTAGTAATAAGAGCCACAGAATAGGCAGAACCAGATCATTATAATGTAAACTAAGCAGCTCAAAAATTATTCTAGACTTAGACAGTTCAAAGGAATGTACTGCTGTGCTATTTATCTAGAATAGGACCTGCTATTCTAAAACCTGAATAAAGTACTATGGTAAATTTGTAGTAGAAAACTGTTTCTTCTAGTCTCCTACTATGATCAGTTCAACTACAACCTCAACCAAGTTTTGGTAAGCCCAAATAAAATTATACTGAAATCAGAATTTAATTCTTTGTACTAAATTCATCAGGAATCCTGGACTCCTTGCCAAAGTGATCTAGCTAACAAAAGTCCTTAAAGAACTTCTATTATTATTATTACTATTTTTGAGCTTATGCAAAATCTACCCAAAGAACTTCTATTATTGTTATTAATGCCTACCAAAAATATATTTATCAATTATCTAATCACCAACCTGCAGGAAATACAGATGACAGAGGAACATACTAACTACTCTACAGAAATCCAGCAAAATCCAAACCAAGAAAGTATAGGTCAAATGATCTGGTTTCCATAGCAACAAAGTTCACAAGAGAGAAAAAGAAAACCCATGGATTAAAAGAAACATTAGAGGCACATCAGCCAATAAAAGGTAATTCTTTTATTATTGTGAAGCTTAAATTTTTAACAATTAAGACTTCCAAAACTCTTAACTATAAGACATTTAGAGTCAATGCCATTTTATTTTCTAAAGTCATTTCCATAAAGGGTTAAATTTAAAAACTGTATTTAGATATCTGAACTTCCAAACAACTACTAGTTTTCACAACATCATAGTTAATAAAATAATCTGTTACTAATAATTAACTAAAACTTTAATAAAAATTATGCTAAATACCTAGCTATTCCAGCATGAGTTCTAGCAAATAAACAAGATGGCACTGATATTAGATACCGAAAAGTAAATAATGCCCAGTGCATATTTAAAACCACCAAAAGTTTAAGCTGCAACTACAGATACCAACAAATATATAAATGGCATTTATGAACAAATGAATTTGAACATATTTATATTTTACAATTTTATATGATATATTCCTATTTTGGTCTGTGGCACAATGAAGATATCAGAAATTAAATAAAAATGTACTATGGCTAGCAGAAATAACATCTACAAATGTCTGTGAAAACTATTCATTGCAATTCACCAGAGTATCTTTAATATCTGAGTTATGAAACTTTAAAAGGTCCACACTTCACATTTTAAAACTGTACAAGGATTTAACAAAGTTCCAACAATACCTACACTACAGTGTTTCTCCCTGAGTATTAAATACAATAATATGGTTAAAACATACAAGAGGCTCTCCCTGGTTCATAAAAAATGTTTTCTAAAATAAAAAATTGTTCTGTTTTTACATACCTTGACATAAATCACAGGGAGCGTCTGTTTGGCTCGACTATAGTGTCTGGCAACTCTGTATACTGTTTCCGGAACATAGTCCAGCACCAGATTAAGATAGACCTCATCTTTCTGAAAGAGTTTATTAAAAAAAAAAACAAAAAAACAAAACAGATTAGAAACTGGTCTTTAAATATTCAAATTAGAGTAAATTCTCTATACATTTACTTAGCATTTTTAAAGCATAATGTGTCAATTTTAATTACATAAATTTCTTCAGAATATAACCATAATCATAAAAACAAATCAACCACATCTTTTTACTAATAATCCAATAACTAGTCATTTCAATATTGTTAAGATTCCCAATTAACCTTTAAATGATTACTTTGGTTACCATGATTTTAGAGGCTATCACCTATCATAAAATTTAGTATTTTCTAGGCTGATAATGTCCTCATATCCTATTAAGAAAAGTATCATGGCAGCAGGGAGAATATTAAATTTGAAACTAAGAAACATGGATTTCTAGCCCTAGCTCTGTTAGTTCGTGTGTGCAAGTCACTTGCATCTCTAGGCTTCAGTTTCTCCAACTACAATACGAAAAATCAGACTAGATAGTCCAAAATGTCTCTAACCTCCACACACAAAAAAAGATCTTATAGTTACCTGATAGTATATAATTGATAGAAAAACCACTTGTCTTCCATAATTAACTAAAATTTTAAAAAATAATCTATAAGGCAATATGTTACCAAACTCACAAGCTTATTACAGGTCATATGTTTAAGTATCCATGCTCAGCAGCATAAAGACATGAACCCAAGATCAGTGGAGAAGAAGAAAGGCATTCTAACTAAACACCAAGTAGGAAAGAGGAGTGGGGTACTCCCCTTACCCTGTTAATGTGACCAGTATCAGGTAAACTGAAGCAGAAAACAAAGTTGAGAATCACCATGTTCAAGCAAAGAATTGGTTACTCAGTGGGAAACACTGCAGATGAACAAACTTTCACAATCTCCCAACTTGAAATAATCTTACCTACCAAACTGAAGTCAAGAATTTCAATTTCAGCATTTATTGAGCATTTTCCATATATCAATGGCCACAGCAGAAGATGTAAAAGTATAAAAGAGATGACATCTAAGAGTATAAAAGGAGCATTTCAGGCAAGGAAAGAAAACTATATTCAAAATGTAAGGTCATGTAAGAATATAGCAGAGATCAGGAAATAGTGAAACATCATGCCATTGACTCTACTACCTTCTCACTACACTTCACACACTTATGTTCTCCTCTCTTCCCTCCTTAGCCAGCTTAAATTCCATGATCCATCATTATCCTCTCTCTCTAACACAAGAGTCAACAAACAACAGAAATGGTCTGCTGCCTGTTTTTAAAAATAAACTTTTAATGGAACAGAGCTATGCCCATTCAGTTATATACTGTCTATGGCTGCTTTTGGACTATAGTGACAGAACTGAGTAGTTGTGCAGAGACTAGATAGCCCAGAAAGCCAAAAATATTTAAGAAAAAGCTTGTGGTTTTTCTACAACCCTAGTTGAATTCGGCTTTCTGCCCAGTCATGCCTATGACCAAAGAGCTGAACATGGCTGCAAAGAAACCTCTAATTGTGCTGACTGGTCTCATGTTAACATCATCATCAAAATTCAATTTGTTGGCCAGGTGTGATGGCTTACACCTGTAATCCCAGCATTTTGGAAGGCTGAGGTGGACAGATCACTTAAGCTCATGAGTTTGAGACCAGCCTGGGCAACATGGCAAAAGCCCATCTCTACAAAAAATACAAAAATTAGCCGGGTGTGGTGGTGTGCACCTGTAGTGCCAGTTACTTGGGAGAAGGTGGGAGAATGGCTTGAGCCTGGGAGGCAAAGGTTGCAACAAAGCCAAGATCATGCCATGCATTCCAGTCTGGCTGACAGAGCCATATCTTGTCTCAAAAAAAAAAAAAAAAAAAATCCATTTGTCCAGCAATATACACTTTCCTGGTCCATTCACTTTTCTAGACCACTTAATTTCCCCTTTTCTCCTCTTCAACCTCTAACAGCCCTTCTCTGTCCTTAGCCTCAACACATGACCTTGCTTGCATCACTGCATGCACTCACCCACCAGCATCTATCTCCATATACTCTTACTTTACTTCTGTAACTAGAGACAAGCTAACCCAGCTCCTTCCTAAGGCAAACACTGCTACATGTTAAAACAAAAACTGTCCTGTACTATTTCTCCTACTCAAGGTCATTGCTCCAGAAATTTGTCTCTTTCTACATTAATTATTCCATCATTACAATCAGCACATAAACTTGCTATTATTTCTCCCTCTTTAAAAAAAAAAAAGTATCACTAACCACACTAATTACTACCATATTTTTGCCTCCTCTCCTTAAGCTGACTTTTTCCAATTCCTCTCTCCTCCTATTCTAAAACTTTCTTCAACAGAATTTCACTACCACTATGCCAAAATTATTCCAGATCAACAATATCCTTGTTGCTGAATCCAAAGCCAATTTTCAGTCTTCATCTTACCCTGCTCATCTATTTGACTTGGCACTACTATTTGGAACAGTCGATCATGTTCCTTTCACTGAAGCACCTTCTTCACGTCACAGGACACTGTACTTTTATGGTTTTCATCCTACCCTACAAACAACTCTTCTTTTCTCCATTTCTGCTTCCTCCTATTCTCCTTGATCTCTTAAAAATTGGAAGATCTGGCTGGGCACAGTGGCTCACACCTGTAATCCCAGCACTTTGGGAGGCTGAGGTGGGCGTATCACAAGGTCAAGGGTTTGAGATCAGTCTGGCCAATATGGTGAAACCCTGTCTCTACTAAAGTACAAAAATTAGCTGGGCATGGTGGTGGATGCCTCTGGTCCCAGGTACTCAGGAGGCTGAGGCAGGAGAATCCCTTAAATCCAGGAGGCGGAGGTTGTAGAGAGCCGAGATTGCGCCACTGCACTCCAGCCTAGGTGACAGACCAAGGCTCAGTCTAAAAAAAAAAAATCGGAAGATCCCTGGACTTAGTCCTCAGACCTTTTCTGCTTTTTAAACCCACTCCTCCTTGATAATCTCATCCAGTCTAATGGCTCAATACTACTATACAGTGATTATATATAAATAAATACACATATACTAGACCTCTGTCCTTAACTCTACACTAGTATATCCAACTGTGTATTTGGTATTGCTCAGGCTAAAAACCTTATAATCATCCTTAATCAACTCCCAGCCTCTTCTCTCTTACACTTACACACACACCCCTATACCCTCATGTCCCTATGCCAGAAAATACAAATGGTTCCACCTTTACAAATTTATCCAGATCCAACCACTCATCGTTTTCACCGCTAGAACCCTTGTCTAAGCCACTGTCCTCTCTCACCTGGATTGCTGTAGTATCCTCCTAAATGGTTTACCTACTTCTATCCTTATTCCTTTCCAATTTACTACCAAATAAAATCAAGTTAAGCTAGACTGTATCTCTTCTACTCCACCTCATTGGTCTATAATGTATTACACACCCATCTCATTATTTCTGTCCTCTATTCTTCTACTCCACTGCTCTCCTCACTGCTTACTCTTCTCTAGCTAAGCTAGCCCCTGGCTGTTTCTTGAACACCTATGGTATATTTTCACATTCAGGAATTCTGAACTTCAAGGCTTCTAGTCCTCAACCTAGAATGCTCTCCCCTAAGATATGCTCAAAGCTCATTTGTCTCAACTCCTTCAAAATATTTGGTTAAAGTGGTACCTTCTTAGTTGGCTTTCCTTAATCATTCCATTTAAAATTATAACCCATTCCTCCACCTCCACATCGCCCATCTGCCTTCCCCACTTTATAAATGAAACTTACCACTTTCTAACCACATAGTTTATTTTATATTATCTGCTTACCCTGACTAGACAAGGCTCCATGAGGGCAAAGGCTTTTGTCTGTTTTGTTCACTGCTCTATTTCCATGTAGAATAGTGCCTAACACACAGTAGGTACTCAGTAAATATTCGCTGACTAATAAAGTTCAGGGGCAATGAGCATTTCTTTAAAACTTAGTATTATATATTTTACAATCCATATATATATAAATCATGTTGTACACTGTAAATACATATATTTTGTTTTTCAATTGTATCAATAAAGCTTCAAGAAAAAAATTAGATTACAAACCAACAGGTCTGTTTTAACTCAAACAGTATTATGGAAAATGGATATGGAGAGGAGGAGACTTGTCAAGATGAGAATGAAAGCAGGGTAAGCAGCTGGAAACCTTCTACAAGAGTCAAAGCCTGGATCAGGGAATAAGGCAATAGGGCTATTTTTTAAAGCAGGAGAAAGGTAGGGTAGATATACTGGCTAGATGAACATTAGAGTAATAGAGAATCCAAGAAACAAAGAGATTGGGATTAATTTAACTGTTTTTAAGCTCGGGCAACTAAGTACACGATGAGACAGAGAAATCAAAAAGAGTAGAAAGGTTTGAAGGAAAAATTACTTGAACTTTTACTTAATGAATCTCAGAACACTTTGGGTAGCGATATTACACAGGTGGTTACAAACACAGGTCAAGGCAAAACTCAGGAAGCAAGAATGGAGTACAGCTTGAGATTCAGGCAATAGCTGAAGCCATGAGAATAGACTTGTTCACCTAAGGAGAACATGCAAAGTAGGAGAGTAAGGAAAGGACTGAGTATGGAATCCTGAAAAACACTAAATTTAAGAAGCAGATAAAAGGGGACTCAGCAAACATGAAGAAAAAACTAAGAGGCACAAGAAAGCAAGGAAAGATTAGCATCAAGGACCCAAAGCTGAAATTTCTATACGGGTGAGATGTGAAGCACTTCAATAGCAGATGAGATGAAGATTAAGGGGTTATTCAATCTATATCCAGTATCTTGGTATATCTTGGTTCAGTGATGCTCTTGGAAAAAGAGTTTTCAGATCATACTGTCAGTAGCTTTATTGGGTTCATGAGTGTGCAGGTGGCAGGGAAGGAATAGGAGGCAGTTAATTCAGTTTATTCTCACAAAGTCTCTAGTGATGAAAGGAAAGAACTGGGAGCTGGTAATTCAAGGGGAGACAAAGTCAAAGAAAAATTGTTGCTGGGCTTTTGTTGGCACTTTTTACTGGCTAAAAAGACCCAAATTTATTTGTAAGCTAAGTAGACAAGAGTAGAATAAAGTTATAAAAAAAGGAGGGAAAAGGGATAACTGAGGAAGCAAGATTCTAGAAAATCAGAAGGAAGAAACATGGACAAACTATACAGCATGGTAATTAAGAAGTAAGATTAGCATGAGTCACACAAAACTATATAGAAGTCCCAATTCTGTTACTAGGAGTTATGTGACTATGAGCAAGCTATTTAACCTCTCTAAGCATCAGTTTCCTCATCCGCAATATAGAGCTAATGACAGTATTGATTTTAAAGAACTGTCATAAGATTATAAGAAATAATCCATGTGAAATTGTTTAAACACATTACCTAACACACAATAAAGACTCAAAGTTTAGCTATTTTCATCCTCAAAAAAAGAATACCACTTTTTCTTTAAATTGAAAATAAGTGATTAGGTATTAGGGAAAAGGAAAGAAAATTAAACTAAATGAGTTATGTGTGATGATCCTATTTCTCATAAAGTAAGAGAGAGATAAGATGACATGCAAAACTAGGGGTAGCAAGAGTAATGCTGAAGGCTAAAAGAAAAAAAATACAGAGATCAATATTCAGAGATAACCAGTTTCCACTGTAAATGAGGTCTAATAAAGAACAAATAAATACAATGCTCAATTGGTGTGAAAAGAATTGCTGTATTAAACAAAATTCAAAGAATGGTGAGTCTCAGGTTATTAGAAAGGTCATTAACCAGATGTCAAAGTCATTTTTTTAAACTATTAATAACAAAGTTTCTTGATTTTAATGATCTATTTTACAAAGCTAATTATTACACATTTATGAACAACCTGGAGATGTGTATACCATTGCATTCCATTTTACTTCATTTGCTAAACAAACATACTAACAGTTAAGAATGTAAAGACTGAACCGGGCTGGTGGCTCATGCCTATAATCCCAGCACTTTCGGAGGCCAAGGCAGAATGATCACTTGAGTTCGAGACCAGCCTGGGCAACCCAGAGAGGCACTACTTCTACAAAAAAAAAAAAAGAAAAGAAAAAGAATTAGCCGGGCCTGGCAGTGCACGACCATGGTCAAAGCACTCGGGAGGCCAAGGTGGGAGGATCACTTGAGCCCAAAAATGTCAAGGCTAGTGAGCCATGCAATCCAGCCTGAACAACAGAGTGAGATTCTGTCACACGCTCTCTCTCTCTCTCTCTCTCTCAATCTCTCTCTCACACACACACACATTTATTTATCTTTATATATTTAAACTATATATAAGATTAAAAGATGAATGCCAAGTTCAACAGAGGTTTGTAGTTATACGACTATAAGCTCTTGTCCTTTCCTTGTCCCAATCAATATTTTTATAAATGATTTCCTTTATTAGAGGTTGCAAAAGCAAATGCCATTAACAGCTAAGCAACAAATGTAAAAGTGTGAAGCCAAATTGTGTAATGCAGTAAGGGGCAACAGTTGGTAAATGACACAGTACAAGACTTAACTAACTACAAGCATTCTAATTTAAAACAACAACAACAACAAAAACAGAATGTGCTTGCCAAATAAAACACATCATGGGATAGATTTAGCAGTCAATTTATAATCTCTGATTTCAACACAGCCACCTAAGATTGACACAAACCTAGGAAGAATGGCTTAAAATGAAACACTGAATAAAAATTTAAAGAAATTGGGCTGGAATGATAGAACCCACAATATGAAATTTAACAAAGGCACTATCACTAAAATCAAAGTATCAATGCATTATGTAGAATGACAGAACAGAGAAACTCCAGATCAAACTTGATGGTAATACATCTGAAAATTAAGTAAGTGTAACTGAACAGAACTCAAAAAGAATCAACACTGAGATGCAACCAATGAAAAATATCATGCAGCACTAGGTAAAAAAAGTATTGTGTTCAAATCAATGAAGATAATTCCACTCTACTTTGTCTAGCTCACGCTGCATTGGAAGTAATGATATCCCTTTATTGGCAGCATATTTTATTCATAATATTAAAAAAGCAGAATACATCAAAGGAAGGTTAATGACACTGTGTCTGCTATAGGCTGAACACTCTAATTTACTATACTGTGAGAAATATGAAGGCACCAATAAATCCTCTTGTTAAATTTACAAATGTTCTAATGTAAAATAAATAGCCACAGGGAATAACCCTTAGGGAACAGTGCCCACCTCTAGCAAACACCATATGTACAGAAAACAGCAGTATTTTTACAGTTCCAAAGTATAGTTTTGTGTGAAGGTTCCTGCAAAACATAATTAAGGAGGCTGAAGACACTAATATTTTGAGAAGACTAGGATTCAGCATTTCTAGCATTCATATTTTCTGAAATATCTACGGTTTGCTATTTCCTTAATGTAATCTCTCTCCTTTGGATTATCAGATACATCGCTGGAATACTCACAAATTGTAAACTTTACAAACTAAATAGGCCAGGCATGGTGGCTCACACCGGTAGTCCCAGCACTTTGGGAGGCCAAGGTGGGTGGATTGCTGGAGCCCAGAAGTTAGAGACCAGCCTTGGCAACATGGTAAAACTCCGTCTCTACCAAAAATACAAAAATTAGCTGGGCATAGTGGCATGCACTTGTAGTCCCAGTTACTCTCAGGAGGCTCAGGCATGAGAATTGCTTGAATCTAGGAGGCGGAGGTTGCAGTAGCCGAGACTGCACCACTACACTCCAGCCTGGGTGACAGAGCGAAGACTGTTTCAAAAAAAAAAAAAAAACTAAATAGAACACACAGTATCGCTTGGGAGGCAAATGCTGAAAACACTGACTCCACTAACATAAGAAACTACCAGCCTCAAAAAACTGATACTAGGTATGCAAAAAACTGGCTACAGAGTCAATGCCACAAGTCCTTTGAAAGAAATCTATTATACAAAGTGGATCTTACTTAGAAACTTCCAAAAAGACTCCATAATGTATAATTTAGGCAGTATTTCTCTCGATGGCTCAGTTTTCCAAGTTATTATTTTTATTAATAAACCATTCTCTAATCACTGATAACCACTCCTCTATGAACTCCACCTTAAAACCACACATTGAGTAAGAAATTTAAGTGATAAAACTTTGATGTAACAACAACTCAACAACTGAAATAACTCCATCCTATCTTTGGAAAACATATTAGTATGATGCTCTTATCTCCAGATAACTTCTGAGGTCAAGGAAATAAAATGGCTTGAGGCTACAGTTTTAAATAGAATCATGATGTAATTCTAAAAACCTAATGGAATGCAATGCAATGCAACATATTAGAGATCCCAGAAATAAGATATCAAATGCAGCATCACGGTAATCCAGATTCTCATTAGAATTGGGTTGGGCATTCCAACTGGCAAAAAGTCTTCACAATAGCTATCTTTTCTCTGATGGGTATGCCAGGCTGGCTAGAGAAGAGAATATAGTACTAACAGTAAAAAGTGTGTGGATTAGAAATACCCTTTTGCGTGAGAGGTTGTGGGAAGGAAATGGGAAAAGGTAGGCACTTAACATACAACAATGATTAAGGCAAGTTTCATCCCTATCTCACACCTTATAACAAAATAAACACTAAAATTACCAAAGGGTTTTTTTTTTTTTTTTTTAGAAAAATCATAAATGTGCCAGAAGAAAACATGGGTATTTCTGCAAATCTTGGAAGACAAAAGAACTAAGCCATTGAGAAAAATAATGCCAATTTCATTACACAGAACTGTAAAACATCTATACTGCCTTAAGAAAAAAACTCACACAAACCCAATTTAAAAAATATGACAATTTGGCAAATAAATAAATTTCTGCTACACATGACAAAAGCCTGATTTGTTTTATTTAAACTACAAATAGTACTTGGAAGTCAGTAAGAAAAAACCAGTATTCAAATAGAAAACATGGAAATATGAGCTTGGCGTAGTGGCTCACGCTTGTAAACCCAGCACTTTGGGAGGCTGAGGTGGGTGGATCACCTGAGGTCAGGAGTTCGAGACCAGCTTGGCCAACATGATAAAACCCTGTCTCTACTAAAAATACAAAAATTAGTTGGGCGTGGTGGCAGACGCCTATAATCTTAGCTACTCTAGAGGTTGAGGCAGGAGAACTGCTTGAAACCAGGAGGCAGAGGCTGCTCGAGATTGAGCCATTGCAGTCCCCCCACAAAAAAAAAACAAGGAAGAAAACATAGAACTACGCATGAACAGATGGTCATGTGAACGGCCAACAAAACTGCAGAAAAATGCTCAACTTCACTCATAATTAAAGAAACGTAATAAAGATAAGAATTAGTCACAAATTTTCATCTATCAAACTGGAAAATTCAATCTGAGAAAACTAAGTATTGAAATAGGATCACCATCCAATATGGACTATGACAATTCTTGTTAAAGTCAGTCATGCAATCTTCTGGGCAGGCAGTGGGTTAATAAATTAATTCAGAAGTAAAGACATAGAGCCCCCCAATTAGACTCGGCAATGCCACATTTAGGGATTACATCTATGAGAACAATTCTGTGTACACGCTCGTTCATGCATTAAGATTTGTGAAGAGCAAGGAATTAAAAATGCCCTATCTGCAGGCCATTATCTTATAGTGCCAGGAAACAAAAACATGCTTTAAAATAAAATAAAAAGCCCACATGATAGTATGTTAAAGAAGCACAGGAACTAGCTGACAGAACTCCCAATGGCCAAAGCTGGGACAATTTGACCAATAAAATAAGTATCTGTTAAGTCCACATTGATATAATAAATGACTGACTAGATTAATAATTGAGGGAAAAGAGACAAGTCTCTTATGTAAAATAAATCCAAATAATGTGTGTAGTTACTCCACCATTAAAGAAAAAAAGTATAGGAGCGTAATTCCCACCTTAGGTGTAGTGTCTACATAGTGACTTCCTTCCAAAAAATAAAGTATGGAAAGGGGCAAAAAAAAAAAAAAAAGTAACTTTACAGTCAAGAAAACTAAACACTACATCAGTCAGGTGCTGAAAGTCAGTTAACAGCAGTTATACAGCATGTTGACAGTATGTGTCCTTGATATGATATGATGTGATGAAAATGACACTTTACCTTTCTGTGGTCTTCTTGCCAAAAACCTGTAACCCCAGTTTTAGGTATCCTACAAAATATCTGACCAGAACTCCACAAAACTGTTGAGCATCAAAACTAAGGAAAAGTCTAAGAAACTGCCACAGTGGGCCGGGCGCGGTGGCTCACGCCTGTAATCCCAGCACTTTGGGAGGCCGAGGCGGGTGGATCACGAGGTCAAGAGATCGAGACCATCCTGGTCAACATGGTGAAACCCCGCCTCTACTAAAAATACAAAAAAAATTAGCTGGGCACGGTGGTGCGTGCCTGTAATCCCAGCTACTCGGGAGGCTGAGGCAGGAGAATTGCCTGAACTCAGGAGGCGGAGGTTGCGGTGAGCCGAGATTGCGCCATTGCACTCCAGCCTGGGTAACAAGAGCGAAACTCCGTCTCAAAAAAAAAAAAAAAAAAAAAAAAAAAAAGAAACTGCCACAGTGAAGACGCAAGTAAAATGAGACCACTAATGTCTCATTACATTGCAATGTGGGATCCTCAATGTGGTATTCTTTCATACACTTTGTAAATGTAATGTGGTATCTTAAATGAGATCATAAACAAAAGACATTAGACAAAAACTAAGGAAATCTGATTAAACTATAATAATTAACTAACTGTAACAAATGTAACATATTAATATGTCAACAACAGGGGAAACTGTGCAGGGTCTATGCATACAGATATAAAAAACCCTATTACTGTATCATTGGTAAAGAGGGAACATGCTCCAAAACAATATATATGCTATTATATTTACGTATGATATATGTGATCATACATGCACGTAAGAAATTTGTATCTTACATGTATGTATCTTAAGAGTGGATTAGGGAATTTAGGGATTCAGGTAAAAAAAAGATATTATTTTAATTTATTCTGTATTATTTCAATTTTTTTAAAATATGCATGTAATAACATTTTAGTTTCACTGAAATATTAAAATAACATAAAAAGATAATTGATATTCAAAAGAAATGCCTAGATTATTTTCAAGCAGATGATAATTATCACCTCATTTGCTGTCAGTAACATTTATACTTTATGAGAAGGTTCTTATAATTCAAACTCAAGAGCTTTATTATTAGTTATATATTCGGTCCCTAGAGCATACTCCATTGATGTTAACATCTCATCAGTAAAGTTTCATCCAGATAATCAATAAACCACTTTAATAAGAAATCAAACATAAAACTTTAAGGAAGATAGACCAAGAGAGCTTAGATAGGTAATCACTTTATCTCCCTGAATAAAATTTCCTTCTATCAGTAATTTTCACACAGTAAGGTAAAGAGAGAGGAAAAGAGGGAAGAACTGTATACTGTTAACTTCATCAAGGTACCATTTCTGTAAATTGGGGTTTCACCTAATTAAGAACAACGACAATAAAATTATTTTTATATTGGGAGACTGATCTTGACCTAATCATTTATGAACCCACTTCTACTTTCCTAGCCTGATCTCCCACTACCATCCCCACTACCCTAACTTTATATACCACCAATTTCAAACTACTTGTATCTCCTCTACACACTGTGCTATTACACCACCAAGTCTTTAAAATACTCTGGACTTCTAGGTACACATGGTGTATAGAACACAAGTATATATATAAAACACAAGTGTGTGTGTGTATGTAACAAAAGTATATACATATTATCCTCATTTTATAGATAAGGAGAAAGATTAAGCAATTTGCTTGAGGACACATAGGTAGTACACAGCAGAGTCAGAATCACTATGTACACCTAAACTGATTCTTTATACTATACTGCTTCAAAATTAAGAAGGAACAGTTCTTTGGCCTTTTATTTCTTTCTCTCATCCCTTATTATAACCACATGCATAAATACCTGCTCTTAAAAAAGTTAAAACTGAATTAGAAATGAGTACATACACATTCACGCAAGTTTTAGAAACCTCTAATAAAAGTTCTTTACTGAAAGTAAAATATATACCAAAATTAACAGTAGTGGTATTAGGGAAGGTTAATGGAAGCCAGAGCTAGACTGCCTAGGCTCAAATCTCTTCAAAACATTTCTAAAAAATATTTACATAGCTTGCTAGAATTATATCTCCTTGGCTCTTGGGTGAATGGCTTGATAATTCTGCTTTATCTTTTGGGGGTCAGAGATTTCTCTGAAAACCTAGTAAAACACACAAGCTAGCTCCCTCCAAAAAACGCACAATCTTTATTTTAGGAGAGTCACATACTTCCTGCAGACTAGAAATTTAAAATACTGGTTTAGGCCGGGCGCGGTGGCTCAAGCCTGTAATCCCAGCACTTTGGGAGGCCGAGGGGGGTGGATCACGAGGTCAAGAGATCGAGACCATCCTGGTCAACAAAGTGAAACCCTGTCTCTACTAAAAATACAAAAATTAGCTGGGCGTGGTGGTGCGTGCCTGTAATCCCAGCTACTCAGGAGGCTGAGGCAGGAGAATTGCCTGAACCCAGGAGGCGGAGGTGCGGTGAGCCGAGATCGCGCCATTGCACTCCAGCCTGGGTAACGAGAGCGAAACTCCGTCTCAAAAAAAAAAAAATACTGGTTTAAATTGCTCTGTGGGCAGGTCACTTAACTTCTCTCCAGCTCCTCTTCATAGAACTGTTGTGAGGATTAAATGAGTAAATGTGAGTAATGTGTTTAGATTAATGCCTGGCATAGTTTCATATACCTTTTAGCTATTATTATCATTACTATTACTGCAACTAATACTACTATTAATATTATAATATTTCTTTGTTCTATAATCATTACTAAGATATTTTTAAAGTATTATTTCTAGCACACTGCTTCTGGAGGAATGTACATTCTGTGCTAAACAGTATAGCACACCATACAGACTCTGGAGTCAGATTACTTGGAGCTGACTCCCAACACTGCCATTTAGTAGTTGTATGGTAATTTAATTAACTGCTGTTTCAGTTTCTTCTAAAAAATGGGGACAATAATAGTACCAATTCTTCAATAGGTTGCTATGACGTTTAAGAGTTATAAAATATGCAAATGGCTCAGGACAATGGCTGACATATAGAAAGTGCAATATATATTTGCTATTAATAAACAAATAATATGTAAAATTGTAAATTAATGTTTGTTAAGTGTTAATTATATGCCAGGTGCTATGATAAGCACTTAATAACATTATTACACTTGTTCCTTACAAAACTCCTACTGTGCAGATGGTGAGAGAAAGCTTATAAAAGTTAAGTATCTTGCCCAGAGTCATACTGCTATCAAGTGGCAGAAATGGAATGCAAACCCAAATATTACTAGCTCGTGCTCTTTGCTTTTCAGAATGAATCCTCGGCATATATGTCATCCATATCCTTTCCTCTCCAGAGCTACTGGTAGACGGCATAATTAGGCGCAGTATTCTGCTCGCTGATCCCAGAAGCAGTGGTTCTTGCCTTCTGGGATACAGTGCCACCCCCCCCATTACTATCAATAGAACAAAGGTGGTATGAGAAATAAAATCAACTGTTATCTTTGTTATTTGAACAGTCTCTCACAAAGTAGAAGGCAGAAGTTTTTCTCTTTATTATTCAAGTAATCTATGAACCACAAGGAAAAATATTTTTACATGAAAAGTTACTTACAGAAGTTTTTCTTACAGAAAACTATTAATCGATTGAAATAAAACTCAAGGATCTCATAAAGGCATAACATGGTTTTTATCCTATGACCTTCAGAGTTCTAGCGTTTTACAAAGGTAAGCCATAACTCAGAAAAGGCAAAATCAGCTGATCCCACACCTTGGCTTCAACTAGGCCAACTTTGCTTTTTGTGTGTTCTATTAGAGGTCTTCATAAAATTTCATTGGGGATGTAGAAAGTTTCTACTGCCAAAGTATTTTTTAAAAAAGAAAGACTATTCTAGAGGATGCTTGAAACTCACAAAATTATAACCCCAGAGTTTTAAAACACTTGGTCCCTCTTTCAGACCAAGAGAGACGGACAAAGGTAAGAGAGGAGGTACCACTTATTCTAAACTAAATCAGAGTTAGCTACTACTGCGTAACCTAGAGTTTATGAATTGACTACATGATGCTCTAGTTACTATAGCAAACACTAATAATTCCAACAAGAAAACTAAGCCTAATTAGTTCACATCGCTAATCCCTGTAATCTTCTCATATACAATACACATAAGCAATACGTAATGCTTCTGCTAAAAAAAAGCCTGCCAAATATAGGACTGCCACATTCCAAGATCTATCATCTTCAAGGATTTGCAATTCTAGTTAAACTGGCTACCCCTTTCCCCTGTTACAGGCTAAAAGCTGATTATCCACAATCCCTAAAGAAAGTCTTTAACATGTGAAGGCAGAATACAATAAAAAGAAAGTTACCAAAATAGACATACCATTCAGTCAAACTGTGGTCAGTGAAATGTAAAACATGCCTGTTATTACAGAAATCCTACTTTAATTCTCCCAGAGCTATAGGAATACTTAGAACAGAAATTATGACAAGGCCACAGGGTAGCTTTGCTACAATTCTAAAATTGTGGGAATAGATAAAATATTATATAGTACAACAATGAAATAGTAGATAACCAAAATACCTATACACATTATGAGGCAAGAGAAAAAAGTCTTTATGAGATCATAATTATGCATACACCTATATAAATCATGTACATATGGAATAAGATACACAGAAGTGAAGTCAAAGGTGGTAGTGAATAATTTAGTTGTATTTCTTAACATTTTCCAAAAAGGGGAGTAATAGAGGCCCAGAGAGAACAGACATTAAGTGAAACAATAAAGAAGATTTAAGATAGATGAGAATCCATATAAAGATTTAGAAGTCATCAGAAAGAGAATGGGATGGGTAAAATCCCAATAAAAGAGGGGTATAGAAACCCAGAGAAAGAGGTTGATGGAGACCCACAAAGAGGAAATAACAGAAAGAGAAAGAGAGAGACAGAGAGAAAAAGGGTGTGGGGGAGAAGAGAAGGAAAGAGACAAAGGAAGAAGAGAAGGAAAGAGACAAGAAGGAAAGAGACAAAGAGAGTTACGTAGAGGGAAAAGAAATCCAAAAGAGGGGGTGACATAGACCAGAGAAAGGCACAAAAACCCAGAGACAGAAAGATAGAGACCTGTCTACAGTGAAAGGTTGAGGAATCCAGAAAGGAGAACAAAGACTAAAGAGAAAGGGGGGAAAAAGGGCTAGAGAAAGAGACTGATAGAAAATAGAGAGGGAAAGAAAGTCAAAGATGATTATAGAGAATGAGAGAATTTTTTTTAATTCCCAGATACATTTGAAGTCATCTATTCTAAAACCTAATCAAGTCTTTCACCTCTCTTTTTCATCTTCACAATGTCCTCAACTAATCTCCCTAATTGCCTCCTCAAACTTCCTGTAGGTTCATGTTCTTATCACTGATCTCCTTCCCAAAACATTCCCCATACTATCTGAAACCTCAAAAAGAAATTTTCTAATAACCTCAATCTCTTGCCCTAGAGAAAACCTGGATCTCACCTAAAGGCACTGGTTTCCTTGCAGTTCTCACAAATGAAGACTGCTGTCACCCTCCAACAAAAATTCTAGAGACAGAAGGCAACAAATATTGCCAAACTGCTTGGTTTTTCACTGTCCTGGCCTGAAACAGCACTCCATATCTCCTCCCTCCCTAGCTCCACATGGCTATGCACCCTCTCCATCCTACTTTGTCAATGTCACCTCTCCACCTAGAGCCACCACCACCATCTATGAAGTCACACATGTATCTGTCTCCTAGGCATCTCTACTTGCATGTGTCATAGGTTATCTCACATGATTAATTTATTATTTCCTCCTCCAAAACTCTTCTCATATACAATACACATATGCAATACATAATGCTTCTGCTAAAAAAATGCCTACCAAATACAGGACTGCCACATTCCAAGATCTATCATCTTCAAGGATTTGCAAGAATTTCATAGACATTTAGATTCCTTTCTATACAGCAGTGGATACTCTCAATAACCTATTCCTAGAAAGTCAGAACTTGAAAATAACTAACCTGAGTACTCAACCCTAGATGAGAATCCGTCATACGGGAAGAAATAGTTTACTACTTGGTCTCCTGAATGATCTGTTAGTCCTGCCAGAACAATTCAGAAGTGGAGATCATGAGTGGGGCAAGAAGAAATTATCTTTTTGGTGGCGGGGAAATAACGTGAAGTCTTCAACCTATGTATTTCTGCACATCTTAGAAAAATTTCTTTTTTTTTTTTTGACAAAGAAAGACCATTATTTTCAGCAATATACCACAACTTTTCTTTCCTTCTTCCTTTTTGTTTTTAATGAAGCTACCCCAAAATTAGGAGATGTCTTTTTTTCTTAACTTTGGAAAATTTACAATGCTCAAGAGAAAGTTCTGACATAAAGAAAATACTACGTCCATTTCTTTTTATAATAGAGATTAACTCTTCTGGTTAATCTGTTAATGACTTCTAATTGCTCTTTATCTGTAAGAACATTTAAGATAAACAGGAAGCTGAGAACAGCATACCCTCAGGGGCATACAGATAACAGCCAGTCAGCTGTAACCCCCAATGCAGCATTAAGTCAGGATAAGAGCTGACTGTGACAGGAGCTGTCCACCAAACCAAAACCAAACAAGTAAGCCATCGGGTGCCTTTCATTCAAAGGGTTTGATATTCTTTCTTTTCTGCTCTTCAACTTAAGAGTTAAATGAGTTAACATTTATAAAGCATTAAAACAGTGCCTAGCATATAGGGAATGCTATATATATTAAAGTAAGTAATCAAGAGAAAATGTTTAAGAACTCTGTAAGGAAGATTTTTTCAATTGAATCTATAGTAATCCAGCAGTTCATAGAACAAATAATTCTTACACAGGAGTATCATGATGTACCTAGTAACAACAACAAAAAAAGACGCAAAATTCCATTATAAAGAGGACATAACAGAGGTTCTACAATTTTACTTAGGAAGAGAGAAAAAAGTAAACACATGCCAAAACAGATCAGAATAAAGATAATAATAAGCCATTTGGTAAGGTTTAAAAAAAAAAAGGAGCATGAACCAAGTAACAGGGTTTAGAAATAAAAGAGCTCTCAAATACTCATTAGGGTTTACAATCCCTAGTAAACCAGAGGTATCATGGAAACTAAAAAAAAAAAAAAAAAAAAAACAATTGAAAAGCAAGTGCCAATAAAGGGCCTATTTGCTAACTATAGTCGTTAAAATGTATTAGTTATAGTACACATGTATATACACAAAAATGATACATCTGTAGGCATTTACATCAAAATTCTGGCTTAACACATTGGTATCTTCCTATGTAACAGGTACTGTAATGAAAAAAAAAGATTTTCTAAGAAAATAATTTAAATAAAATTTAACAGAAAATGTTGTCAGGCAATATTTCTTGAAAAAAAAAAAAACAAAAAAACCTTAGTAGAAAATGACTAAAAACTGTTATACTAGAAAACAGTTACATAAAGTAACAAGAACACTGAACTAGAAATCAACTATTATGCATCTAAGAACATTAGATATTATATGCATTAAACCTGAAGTCCAAAATACCAAGTGAAGTTATCTAAAGTCATATTTATTTAGCCAAAAGAATCAAGTGATTTTTTTTTTTTTGAGATGGAGTCTTGCTCTGTCGCGCAGGCTGGAGGGCAGTGGCGCAAATCTTGGCTGACTGCAACCTCTGCCTCCTGTGTTTAAGCAATTCTCCTGTCTCAGCCTCTCGAGTAGCTAGGATTACAGGCGTGTGCCACCATGCCCTGCTAATTTTTCATATTTTCAGTAGAGACAAGGTTTCACTATGTTAGCCAGGATGGTCTTGATCTCCTGACCTCACAATCCAACTGCCTAGGCCTCCGAAAGTGCTGGGATTACAAGCCTGAGCCACCGCGCCTGGCCTATGATTTCTTACCTGCCCTGCCTATGCACTCCAAACCAGTGAAAAGAAATAAAAAATTGCGACAGGCAGAAAAATAAAGACACCAAGGTAAAGCAGAAAAAATTTATTTTCTTTGCTTCCAACTTCATTGATTACTGTTGTCTTCTGAACAGAAAGCAATTAGGGGGAGTTACTAACAGCAGGAAGTCTTCTTTATCCACAAAGTCTCTATCCTTCTTTGAAAACAAATTTTCAAAGAATTCAATGTGATCAGTGATCACCTAAAGTAAGCACTGCAATATTACATCTTTTCCAACTTTTTCACTGCCCAAGGATGGTTCAACTTGCTTCCAAATGTTCAACCAAACAAAGTGAAGTTGATAAAAGGTAAAGAGATAGCGAGAGAACTTTGGTAGGTTTAACCTATTGCTTTACCTCTTATCAACTTCACTTAACAAAATGACTTAATTTTCCTCCCTGCAATAAATAAACTATCAGAGGACTGCATAAGCACTTAAGGAACACAGATGTCTTAAAAAAAAAAAAAGTATACAGATTTTCTTGAGAAGTGAAGACAGATGCTTTAAAAAAGAAGAAAATTCTTAAAAGTGCATTCCCTTTATCTTATTAATGCTTTCCTGATATAACTAATGATATTCAATGACCGTATTTTGGGCTGAATATTGCTAGGGCCTAGTTTTGGAATTTTTCCATTCCATTGCAAAACTGTCTTATGGGGGGATGGGAGGATTCATTTCTAGAAAAATAATGAATTTATCATAATATTCAGTACACACTTATTCAGTACACACTCATTGTGTGTGTACTGAATATTATCACAATATTATCACAATATTCAGCACACACACAATATTCAATACACAATATTCAGTACACAGTATCAAACCTACCTTCTCACCACTGGAGTAGAAGAAATAACGCAATCGGACTATGTTACAGTGATCTAGCTTTCTCATGATCTGGAGTTCTCGGTTCTGAAAAAGAAACAAATAAAAATATATTTTTAAAGGTAACAGCTATTCATCATATTGAACAAGATGCTTCTGAAATAACATTAAGCACTAAAATTAGCAGGCTTTAGATATGCTACTAAAAAGTGTGCTCTGTAGACTGGTTCTGATCTGTAAAATATTTGTTACTAGTCCATGAAATATCTGATATTGCTCTCCAATAAGAAAAACACAGATATGGAGTGTTTAGAATTTTTATAACAATGACAGAATAAATTGGTATCTATGAATATGATAGTAATTAGGACCCATATTTTATATTTTTAAAAATTTCAACTTTCTAGCAATTAATTAGTATTGTATTTCACAAAAATAACAGTCTTCAATGAATTCAAAATTGTAAAAACAGGTACTTTACCACGAATATCTCGAAACAATCTGTTTTCTAAGGTGCAGTGAAAAAAAAACCTCAGCATTAACTCCCTGAAAGGAGCTCAGCTGCTAAATTTTAGAAAAAGTTAAAATAATGTAGAGCGAAACTCAGTCTCAAAAAAAAAAAAAACAAATTATACAGTCCTGATAGATTTGTAGACCATTCAACACTATTTTCCCTTTGGGAAGTTTCAAAGTTATGTTCATTCTTCAAAAAAAAGAAATCACTAAATAATATGATGATTTCTTAGTACCACAGATTTTACAGCAGTAAATCTGTCTAGACTGTACATTAAAGAAGTTATTATAGTCCAACAATATAACTGGCTATCAGAAATCCAGTTAATGAAGGACAAATTATATAACACATAGAAACAACACCAAAAAGCCAGCTTTGTAGCCCAAAAAATTAAGCTTTAGTGAAAGTAATGATTTAGAAGAGCTATAAAACATAAAGTATATACCTAAGAATCTAGAAAGGAATGGTTTTATGATTAGAAAAGAGGCCAAGAAGGATCGGAACCAAAGAGCCAGATAAAGATAGCTATCCTACAGTAGGAAGAGTAGAATGGCCTCTAGTTCCTAGAAAATGAGAACAGAAGTGAATGTTCTTTTAAACTGACCTTTCAGAGCTGGGCTTATGTGTACAATGATATTTAAAATCCTTTTATAAGATATCAATCTTTCATTCCATTACTTGTTAGTAAAAGTAATGGAAACAGAAACTAAGAAAATATAGTACAATTACTTTAATAACTGACAAAAGACTCTTAAGCATTGACTAGTACAGAGAGAGGAACACAGAAAACTATCAACTTCAAAACTGTGTCCATTTCCGTTCCAAATTGAAGCTATTTCTGGAAGTATTTCTATAGTTTTTTGTTTGTTTGATTGTTTTTGAGATAAGAGTTTCGCTCTTGTTGCCCAGGCTGGAATGCAATGGCGCAATCTCAGCTCATTGCAACCTCCGCCTCCTGGTTCAAGCTCTTCTCCTGCCTCAGTCTCCCAAGTAGCTGGGATTACAGGCACCCACCGCCATGCCCAGCTAATTTTTGTGGGATTTTTTGTATTTTTAGTAGAGACAGGGTTTCACCATGTTGGCCAGGCTGGTCTCGAACTCCTGACCTCAGGTAATCCACCCATCTTGGCCTCCCAAAGTGCTGGGATTACAGGCATTAGCCACAGTGCCCAGCGTCTATATTTTGTTAGTTTACATGTAGGTAGTTGGCTTTGAGGAAGAACTGCTAGTGAATCAATCATTCCTCCCATAACATACAGCTATTAGGACTGATTTTTTTCAACATAGCCAACTATGTTAAAATAAGTTATTTTTCCAGACTCATTAACCAAGGTAACAGAGAAGTATTAAGTTCCCAGATAACAGAAGTTGTATAAGATTAGGCATAATACTTTTGATCAAAAAGAATGCATAAGTAAAGCAAGAACAAGGACCTACGTATTCATCTACATTTACTCTTCTGTTCCTATTGTGTTGCTTTAAAACTGTCTTATTTTAGATAAGGAAGTTAAAGAAAATCTCATGAAGCAGGTAAGATATGAACACAAACCTGAATGATATGAAGGTAAGAACCATCTGAAGATCTGAGGAAAGAGCACTGTGGTTATAGGGAACTAAAAATGAAAACCTAGTGGTGGGCTTGGCATACTCAAGAAATAGGCAGAAAGATAATATGGCTGCATCTTTCTGAGTAAGGGGAGAGAAAGGTAGGAGTTATGTTCATAGAGGTAGGCAGGCGCAAGATCATATAAACCTTCATCAAACACGGTAAGAAACTGAATTTCACTCTAAATGTAAAGGGAAGCTAATGAAGGTTTTGACCTCAAGTGATACAATCAGATTTACCTTTCAGAAAAGCACTATCACTCAAACCCAGGAGGTGGAGGTTGCAGTGAGCTGAGATCTCGCCACTGCACTCCAGCCTGGGTGACAGAGAGAGACACTGCCTCAAAAAAAAAAAAAAAAAAAAGACATTCTAAAAATTTAAGAGAATAAATTTGAAGGAAAAGGTAGATCAAGAATTCTGGTTTTTATATATTAAATTTGAAATCCTTAGACATTCACGTGAGGTCAGGGTAGAAGCTAAGGCTGGAAAAATGCATTTGGAAGTCATCTAGATTAAGAAGATTTAAAGCAAGAGTACCTAATAATATCACCTAAGGAAGAAGTTCATACAGAAAAAAAATCACGAAACGAAAAATAGACGACACAGTGGAGTAGTTAATAAAGAAGGAAGAACAAGAAAGAATGTTATTTTAGAAGCCAAGAAAAAATTTTTAGAAAAATGTGTGATCATTTATGTCAAAAGCTACTGAAAGATGCATTAAATGAAGTATAAGGACCTAAATAGTCATCTACATTTACTCTTCTGTTCCTATTGTGTTACTTTAGAAATTTCTGTATTTTAGGTAAGGAAGCCAGAGAAAACCTTATGAAGGAGGTTAAGATATGAACATCAACCTGAATGATATAAAGGTAAGAACCATGTGAAGATCTAGGGAAGAGCACTGTGGTTACAGGGAACTGCAAATGTAAAAACTCAGTTGTGGGCTTGGCATAATGGCTAGATTAAAAAAGGAAAATGACAATTGCTATGACAAATGCCAAGATGTTGGTGACTCTTACAAGAATGGTTTCAGTAGAACAATGGTGAAAAAAACTGAGTAGACTGAATTAAAGGTGGTATAGGGGACACAAGGTCCTAAGGGGTTGGCAAGTTTGAGGAGTGATTTCCAGGTACAGGAGAATGATGAGAGTAGCAAATCCACTCCCCGAAAATACTTATAAAACTGAACTACACTGAAGAAAACAATCACTTAAGGGCTCTGGAAACTGATCAAAGGTTATAACAAATTCAGAAGCATTTATTCTTTAAAAGCTGCTTAGATTTGACAGAACAGTAGAGGAGAGTGGCTTTCTTTGCCAAGGGATGCTACCATCCCTCTACCACCACCCAACTCAGTCAGTGAGGCAGTTTTCCCAGGGCAGCATTGGCAGTGAAAACCAGAGGGCTACAGTCATTTAGGATAAAGAGCAAAAACTCATGCCCAGTGGTACTGGCAATAAAAATAGCAAATTTAAAGGATACAAAGGGGAAAGGTCCAAAGCTCTGCTAAAATGAGAATGTGGTCCCAGTTGGGGAAAATGACAGACTAGAGAGATATCCAGAAATTTAATAAGGGGACTGGAAATGAGAGAGGCACAGAGGACCTAAATTAGCTCCCACACATACCTGTCTGACAGGCTGTGCACATATGAGGGGGAGGGAGACTCAAGAGAGTCCAGAGAAAGTAAAAGCCAAGGCTAATTTGAAAACTGTCAGAATTTTGAATATGTTTCCCAACTCACATATAGAATCATCAAAAAATACTGAAAGTGGCTGGGCACCATGACATTGGTAATCCCAGCACTTTGGGAGGCCAAGGCAGATGGATCACCTGAGGTCAGGAGTTCGAGACCTGCCTGACCAACATGGTGAAACCTCGTCTCTACTAAAAATACAAAAGTAGGAGGGCATGGTGTGCATACCTGTAATCTCAGCTACTCAGGAGGCTGAGGCAGGAGAATCGCTTGAATGCAGGACTCGGAGGTTGCAGTGAGTCGAGATTATGCCACTGCACTCCAGCCTGGGCAACAAGAGTGAAACTCCATCTCAAAAAAAAACAAAAAAAACAAAAAAACAACAACAACAACAACAACAAAACAAACCACAGTGAAAGTTTTAAAAATTCAAGATGTTTAAGCACAATCTCTAAGCAATAACTGGCTGACCATGAGGCTATACAAAGGGCTGATCCTAGGAAATCAGGCTTAAAAAATGAAAATTAGAATTAAAATTTTAATGCAGAATTCTAGGGCTTCTACCTGTTGAGGGGAAAGGTTCTACAGACTACATACAGGTTAGTTATTTAAAAACAAAACAAAAACAACAACATAAAAAACCACCAAACACAAAACAATCACTTTCAGGAGGTTTAAAAAAAAAAAATCAGGCCAGGCGTGGTGACTCTTATCTGTAATCCCAGCTCTTTGGAAGGCTGAGGCTGATCGCTTGAGCCTAGGAGTTCGGCTAGCCTGGGCAACATGGCCGAAAATTCGTCTCTATAAAAAAATACAATTAGCTGGGTGTCATGCCGTGCACCTGTAGTCCCAGCTACTCAGGAAGTTGAAGTTGAGAGGATGGTTTTAGCCCAAGAGGTGGAGGCTGCAGTAAGCTGAGATCATAGCACTGCACTCCAGCCCGGGCAACAGAGGCCAGACCCTGTCTCAAAAAAAAAAAAAAAAAAAATTCAGAACCTAGCGATGCTACAATATATACAGTATGTCCAATTAAAAAAAATTGTGAGATATGCAAACTACAGGAAAAGTTGACCTATACCCAGATTCTTAAAAAAAAGCAGTCAACAGAAATTCTGGGTGGACACAGCTGTTGGATTTAGCAGATAAAGAATACAAAACAGCTATTATAATTTATAATTAAGCTCGAAAAATTAAAAGAAACCATATTTTAAAAATTAAAAAGATATGACAATTTCACAACAAATAGAGAATCTCAATAAAGAAATGTTAACTTATAAAACATGAGAATTAACTGAGTTGAAGCACATCATAACAAAAATGAGATCTGCTATGTGCTCAAGAGAGTATCTGAGATGGCATTTAAAAAATCTGTGAACTCAAAAGAAAGAAATAGAAATTGTCCAACAGAAGGAACAAAGAGGGAAAAACATTGCAGAAAAACAAACAGAGCCTCTCTTCAGAGACCTCTGGGATAAAATCACACATATCAACATATGTGTAAAGGCAGAACTAACCGGAAAAAGAGAAAGGAGAAAATAATGTTAGAAGAAACAATGGCTGAAAATTTCCCAAATTTGATGAAAACCTCCAATCTATCAAACCATGAAGCTCAATGAACCCCAAATATGATAAACACAGGGATCAACATCTAAACGTATCACATTTAAACAGTCTGAAGCCACCAAGAAAAAAACATGAGAGGAGTAATAGAAATGACTCATCACGGGGCCGGGCGCGGTGGCTCACGCCTGTAATCCCAGCACTTTGGGAGGCCGAGGCAGGTGGATCATGAGGTCAAGAGATCGAGACCATCCTGGTCAACATGGTGAAACCCCGTCTCTACTAAAAATACAAAAAATTAGCTGGGCATGGTGGCGCGTGCCTGTAATCCCAGCTACTCAGGAGGCAGAGGCAGGAGAATTGCCTGAACCCAGGAGGCGGAGGTTGCGGTGAGCCAAGATTGCGCCATTGCACGTCAGCCTGGGTAACAAGAGCGAAACTCCGTCTCCAAAAAAAAAAAAAGAAATGACTCATCACATACATGGGAAAAACAATACAATTAATGGCTGACTGATCAGGAAAAGCTGGAAGCTACAACAAAAAACAAAAACACTGTCAACTAAGAATTGGATTTACTGCAAAAGTATTCTTCAAACAAGAAAGGAAGAATAAAGACATCCTCAAACTAAAAAAAAAAAAAAGATGAAGAACATCTTAAAGTTGACTTGTCTTATAAAAAATACTTGAACGAGTACCTTGAGCTAAAAGAAAATGACACCAGTAGCAATACTCAGCCCAAGATATGGTCATTGAGTATCATTAGTTATATCAGGAAAGCATTAATAAGATAAAGGGAATGCACTTTTAAGAATTTTCTTCTTTTTTTAAAGCATCTGTCTTCACTTCTCAAGAAAATCTATATACTCTTTTTTTTTTTTAAGACATCTATGTTCCTTAAGTGCTTATGCAGTCCTCTGAGAGTTTATTTATTGCAGGGAGGAAAATTAAGTCATTTTGATAAGTGAAGTTGATAAGAAGTAAAGAGATAGCAAAAGGACTTTGGTAAGAACAGAATGAGGGTTAAACTTTTGGAAGCAAGTTGAACTATCCCCTTGGCCAGTGAAAAAGTTGGAAAAGAGGTAATATTGCAGTGCTTACTTTAAGTGATCACTATTTCTGATCACAGTGAATTCTGTGAAAGCAAAGGATAACAAAGACTTTGTGCTGGTACCCATAGTTTGGAAAATAACACCAAGTTGGAAAGTAGAAGAAATTACAGAAGCTGGGAAATTATTTTGTTAAAGACAAAGTAACCTGCTCTGAGAACTCTATGAGTAATACAGAAAGATGTTCTTAAAACACTTTTAGTATGTTGGTTAAGCAAGGTTTGTGAGTGTGTATCTGTGACTGTATGGTAACTACAATATATTTGATTTCTATAAACTACTTTGGAAAAGTAACATTTTATATAATATCAACAAACTGTAGTTGTAAAAACAAAACCACCTTTTCATTACAAAAACCATCAACAAATTAGATATAGAAGGAAATTACCTCAACAAAATAAAAGTTATACAATCACTGACTTGACGGTTCAACTGAAAAATTTTCAACTTTACAATGGTGATTTCAGCTGTGTACATTAATGATGAGCACCTACATAGTATTCAATAAATTACCTGAGATATTCAACACTTTAGAAAAGAGGCTACGTGTTATATGATTTTGTCTACCTGTAGCCCAATATATGGGTTCTGAGCACATTTAAGATACGCTAGGCTAAGCTATAATGTTCTACAGATAAAGTGCATTAAATGTATTCTTGACTTAATGACATTTTTAACTTGCAATGAGTTCACCTGTCTCCCAGATTCAAGTGATTCTCCTGCCTCAGCCTCCTGAGTAGCTGGGATTACACATGGGCAGCACCATGCCCTGTTAAATTTTTTTTTGTATTTTTAGTAGAGACATGGATTCACCATGTTGGCCAGGCTGGTCTCTTGAACTCCTGACCTCAAACGATCCTCCAACCTGGGCATTCCAAAGAGCTATTATTAGCAATAACAATTATTGCTCCCAAAGTGCTAGGATTACAGGCATGAGACACTGCGCCTGGCTTGACCTCACATTAATCTGTCAAGAAATCCTGTTGGGTGAACCTTCAAAATTTACCCAGGATCCCAGCAATCGCACTCTTAAGGATATGTTTCAAAGAAATAGAAGTTTATGTCCACACTAAAACCTGCACGTGAATGTTCAAAGCAGCTTTATTTAGACTAGCTCCCAGATGTCACTTACTGTGTGAATAAACAAACTACGGTATATTAATACCATGGAATACTACTCAGCAATAAAAAAGAAACAATTATTGATACATGCAACAACACAATTAAATCCCCAGAAACCTATGCTAAAATAAAATAGAAAAAGAAAGGAAAAAAGCCAACCCAAAAGGTTACAAACTGGATATGATTTCATTTATATAATATTCTTGAAAGAAAAAAAGTTTGGAAATGGTAAACAGATTAGTGGTTATTGCTAGGGATTATACTGGTTGTCAGGAGTAGAGGAATGACAGGGAGAGAAGTCAAGTGGTTATAAAAGGGCAGTAAGAAGATACTTGTGATGTTCTGTATCTTGACTATCATGGTCTATACACAAACCTACACATGTAATTAAAAAAAAGAACTAAACACATACACATACAGCTCGCCAAAGTAGTACAAGAGAATCTGAGGAAATCTGAATAAAATCGATGGATTCTATCAATGCCAATATCCCAATTGTGATAATGTACTATAATTTTGCAAGATATGATCATTTAGGGAAAGTGGGTAAAGAGTGTTACCCATGTGGGATTTCTTTATTTTGTCTTACAATTGCATAGATATCTGAATATCTAGCCCCCCTCATATACTTCAGGTATTTCCTCAAATGCTAGATTCTCACACTATTTAAAATTGCAACCTCAACATTCACTCTCAGCATTCCTCATCCCCACTTCTTTACCTCAATCTTCTCCAGAGTAACAATCTAATATATTCTATTTTGCATACTTATTTATCTATTGTCCATTTCTCCCCACTACAATATAAGCTTTAAAATGACATAGTTTTGTTGTCTGTTTTGTTTATTGTTATATGCTTAGAATCAAGAACAATGCCCAGCCCATATCAACTCAATAGTCAACTGTTGAACACAGATTTACACTGCTGATATAAAATAACACCCCTACTGACAAAAAGAGATACGTCAATACATATCAATACATTTCATTATAAGAAGTGTCACTACCATAATATTCAGTATAACCCAGGAGGTGGAAGTTGCAGTGAGTTGAGATTGAGCCACGGCACTCAGCCTAGGCAACAGAGCAAGACTTTGTCTTCCAAAAAAAAAGAAAAAAAGGAAAAAGGAAAAAGCACTTAACAGAATTCACCACCCTTTCATTACAAAAACCATCAACAAATTAGATATAGAAGGAAATTACCTCAACAAAATAAAAGTTATACAATCACTGACTTGACAGTTCAACTGAAAAATTTTCAACTTTACAATGGTGCTTTCAGCCGTGTACATTAATGATGAGCACCCATACAGTATTCAATAAATTACCTGAGATATTCAACACTTTAGAAAAGAGGCTATGTGTTATATGATTTTGTCTACCTGTAGGCCAACATAAGTGTTCTGAGCACGTTTAAGATATGCTAGGCTAAGCTATAATGTTCTACAGATAAAGTGCATTAAATCTATTTTTGACTTAATGACATTTTTAACTTGCAATGAGTTCATCTGGACGTAACTTAATTTTAAGTCATGGAGCATCTGTAAATGAAAAGCCCATAAATAACATTAAACACAATGGAGAAAAAGAAAACTTTTCCTCTAAGATTACAAACTAGGCAAAGATGCCCACTCTTGCCAACTATTCAACATGGTACTGTATGTAAGTCCTAGCCAGAGAAACTAGGCAAGAAAAAGAAATAAAAGGCATCTAAATTGGGAAAAAAAAAAAAAAGGAAATTATTTAGTTGCATGTGAAATAGGTAGAAAATCCTAGACTATACACACACACACACACACACACACACACACACACCCATTAGAATTAATAAATTCAGTCAAGTTGCAGGACACAAAATCATTTAGAAAATTGGTTGTAATTCTACACACCAGCAGTCCCCAACCTTTTTGGCACAAGGGACCAGTTTCATGGAAGACTATTTTTCCACAGACCGGTGGGGGGCTGGTGGAAAGGTTTCAGGATGACTATTTCACCTCATAAGGAGTGTGAAACCTAGACCCCTCAAATGCACAGTTCACAATAGGGTTCATGTTCCTGTGAGAATCTAATGCTGCTGCTGATCTGACAGGAGGCAGAGCTCAGGCAATAACACTCACTGGCCCGGGGTTCACCTATTGCTGTGCGGCCTGGTTCCTAACAGGCCATGGACCACACCGGTCTGCACCCTGAGGGTTGGGGACCCCTGCTATCCACCAACAACAAACTATCCAAAAAAAGTTTAAGAAAGCAATCACATTTACAATAGCAGCAAACAGAATACTTAGGAATTATCTTAATCAAGGAGGTGAAAAACTTGTACACTAAAAACTATAAAACACTAATGAAAGAAATTAAAGCAGATACAAACAGATGGAAAACATCCTGTGTTCACAGATGAATATTGTTAAAATGTCCATATTATTGAAAGCCATCTATAGATTCAGTGCAACCCCTATCAAAATCCCAAAGACATTTTTTACATAATTTATTTTAATCTTAAAACTTACATGTAATCACAAAAGACTTCAAACATTCAAAGCAATTTTGAGCAAGTACAACAACATTGGAGGCATCACATCCCCTTATTTCAAAATATTTTATAAAACTACAGTAATCAAAACAGTATGATAGAAGCATAAAAACAGATCTATGAATCCTAGCTACTTGGAAGGCTGAGGTGGGAGCCTGGAAGGCAGAGATTGCGGTAAGCTGAAATTATGCCACTGCACTCCAGCCTAGGCAACAGAGTAAGACTCTACCCAGAGTTTTCTCCCTCACAAACATACACACACACATACGCATGCACACACACACAAAAAGAAAAAAACATATGGATTAATGGAATAGAGCAGATAATCCAGAAATACAGTCAGTGGATCTTCAACAAACATGCCAATAATTCACAATGTGGAAAGGACAGTTTTTTCAATAAACAGTATTAGAAAAACTGGATACCCATCTCCAAAAGAATAAAACTGGACCCTTATCTTACACCATACACAAAAATTAACTTAAAATGGATTAAAGATTTAAACCTAAGATCTGAAAACATACAACCCTTTGAAGAAATCATCAGAGAAAACCTTTTTGACACTGGTCTTGTCAGTAATTTCTTGGATAACAAGCAACAAAAGCCAAAAATAGACAAGTGGGACTATATCAAACTAAAAAGCTTCTACACAGTAAAGGAAACAATAAAAAAAAAATGAAACAATCAATAGAGTAAGAAGGCAACCTACGGAATGGAAGAAAATATTCGCAAACCAAATGTCTGACAAGGGGCTAATTAAAAAAAAAAAGTAACAAACTCCTACAATTCAACAGCAAAAAAGGAGATGAATAAAAAATAAGCAAATGATTGGAATAGACAAAGAAGACATACATAAGACCAACAGGCATATGCAAAAAGGGTCAACATTGCTAATCACCAGAGAAATGCAAGTCAAAACCACAATGAGATATCTTGCACCTGTTAGGATGATCATTTAAAAAATTACAGATTACAAGTGTTGGCAAGGTTGTGGAAAAACTGGAACCCTTATACACTGCTGGTGAGGATGTAAAATAGTGCAGCTGTTATGGAAAGCGGTATGGAGGCTCCTTTAAAAATTTAAGACAGTCTTACCATATGATCCAACAATCCCACTTCTGTGTAAACATCCAAAAGAATTGAAATTAGGATCTCAAAAAGATATCTGCATTCCCATATTCATTGCAGCATTATTCACAATAGCCAAGATGTAAAAGCAACCCCAGATGAATCAATAAGAAAAATGTGGTATATACATACAATAGAATAAATATTACAAGTTTTTTAAAAAGAAGGAAATCTTACCACTTGTGACAACACAGATGAACCTGGAAAATATCATGCTAAGCAAAATAAGTTAGTCACAGAAGGAGAGATACCGCATTATTTTTTATAACAAGGAATCGAAGTTATATAAGTAGACAACAGTAGGAGATGGGGGGAGATACGGAGAGTTGTTTTTCAATGGTATAAAGTTACAGTTATACAAGGTAAGTAAGTTACACATATATGCTGTCCAACATAGTGCCTATAATTAACAAGGTGTACTTGTGAAAATTTGCTAAGAGAGTAGATGTCATGTCAAGTGTTCTTGCCTCCCCTCTCAAAAAAATGAAAAACAGTAAGAAAGGGGCATAATGAAACTTTTGGAGGTGACAGATATATGTTTATTATCTTGGCTCTGGTGATGGTAAGATGAATACACACATATGTCCAAATGCATTAAACTGTACACATTAATTATACACAGTTTAAAATATACCAATTATACCTCAATAAAGCTAGCAAAGGCAGGTCTAAAAGCTCATTTTTAACATGGCAAACAAATCAAAAGCCAAATGAAATTAAATTACAGGTTTTTGTAATATTATGTTTTCATTTTTTAGTTTTTTTTTTTTTTTTTTTTGAAGCAGAGTCTCACTCTGTTGCCCAGGCTGGAGTGCAGGGGCATGATCTCAGCTCACTGCAATCTCCACCACCTGGGTTCAAGGGATTCTCCTGCCTCAGCCTCCCGAGTAGCTGGGATTACAGGTGCCCGATACCATGCTCAACTAACTTTGTATATATATATTTTTTTAAGTAGAAACAAGGTTTCACCATGTTCGCCAGACTGGTCTTGAACTCCTGACCTCAAGTGATCCACCCACCTAAGCCTCCCAAAGTGCTGAGATTACAGGTGTGAGCCAACATGTCCGACTTTTTTTTTTTTTAATTTTTATAGAGACAAGGTCTTTATAAAAGACACATGTTAGCCAGGCTAGTCTTGAACTCCTGGGCTCAAGGAATCCTCCCGCCTTAGCCTCCCAAAGTGCTTGGATTACAGGCATCAGCTACCATGCCCAATCTATGCTTTCTTTTTCTGATGACACTGAAAAAGAATACTTATCAAATTGTAACAATCTTATAGAGAGATGAAATAATTTAACATTTTGAATTATTTTTGTACCAATTGTGGTCCAAATTCATTGAAAACACTTTCCATCTACCTTTGTGAAGATTCAGGTCAAAATGCAATGTTTTAATATTCTCTTCAGATGAATTTTCATTTATTAAGTGTTCAAAGGACTGAAAATCTATACCTCATATACAGTGTCTGCCAAAAATTTAAAAAAAAGAAAAAATATATAGAGCCATTACTAAGAGTTGGGTAGTACACGGTTAGTGACTAGATAAACACTCTCCTCAATAAAGCCCTAGACATTGTTTGGTTGTTATCTATCACAGTTACTATGTTTATAAATCATGTGGGTTCTCTCAGATTTCATGTAAGCACAATTTTCAGGGGAATCTAAAGGAAGATACTCCATCATATAAATCATGAACTCCCACAACTGGCACCAAACTAGATGATCTGCTTAATATTTCACATGGACTATAAACTCCTGGATTGCACAGACTGTGTCATATGCCTCTTTGTAACCTACATAACATCTAATGTAGTCTTTTGCACATAGTATCTACAAACTGACTTGACTAGCCTTAGTTCACACTTGATCTTGTAATCCAAAAAGTCAGTGGAGGTTTTTTAACAGAAAGGTGAGGTGAAATAGCTTCTTCAGATAAATCTCAATAGATTATCCCAAGCTAAGAAAGGTAAAGTCTAGTTTGAAGAGAAAGGAACCCTGATACTTGAATATTTCTTCACAGATTAAAAAAGCTATTTATGTGAGTACTCTCACTTGAGTCTAAAAAACCTTACAATGAATATTAAATATTTCATCCCACATCTTACCAAGAAGAAACAAATTTAAAGAGGTGAAATGACTTCTCCAATTTCATAAGGATCTCTCTATTCAGTAAGTTAGGAGGATTAGGAAAATAAGAAACTAGTACTGTAGGAAAGAGGCACAGACAAGTACCTTCAGATGTTATAACCACCAAGCACATTAAGAAACCAAGAAACCGGCTGGCAGTTAACAGCAAAGTCCTTTTGAAATAATTTACAGAAAAACAGAAATTAAACCCCAGAGTTCAGGAATAGCTATTATTTTACCACCATTCTCTAGATAGTTAGATATTTTATCTTAGGGTGATTCTTACAAAATGTAACCCATCCTAATATAAAAATAAACTCAGGGCAGAGTTTAACATTACATACTGAAGAGATGTCAAAATAATGAAGTGCTAGCAAAGAACATACTGCAAAAGAACTTAAGAGGAAAAAAAAATCCAAATATAGAAGCATCAAAAAGAATACTTAGGAATAAATTTAACCAAATGAATGAAAGACTTATATACTCAAAACTCTAAAACCTCATAGAAAGATGTAAATAAAGGAAAAGACAATACATAATCATGGACTGGAAGACTTAATACTGTTAAGATGGCAATATTCCCAAAATTGATCTATAGATCCACTAAATCCTGTTGAAACTGTAACTATCTTTTTTTGTTTGTTTGTTTTTTGAGATGGAGTCTCGCTCAGCCACCCAGGCTGTGCAATGGTGCATTCTCGATTCACTACAACCTCTGCCTCTCAGGTTCAAGAGATTCTCCAGCCTCAGCCTCCCAAGTAGCTGGGACTACAGGCACCCACTACCACGTCTGGCTAATTTGTTTTGTATTTTTAGTAGAAATGGGGTTCCACCATGCTGGCCAGGCTGGTCTCAAACTCCTGACCTCTGGTGATCCGCCCGCCTCAGCCCATCTCTACTAAAAATACAAAAATTAGCCAGGCATGGTGGCGCACACCTGTAATATCAGCTACTTGGGAGGCTGAGGCAGGAGAATCACTTGAACCTGGGAGGTGGAAGTTGCAGTGAGCCAAGATCATGCCATTGAACTCCAGCCTGGATGACAAGCGCAAAACCCCATCTCGAAAAACAAACAAACGAAAAAGAAATGAGCTATCATGACACAGAAAGTTATGCAGGCACCTTAAATTCATATTTCTAAACAAAAAAAGCAAAAATGAAAAGGTTAATATACTGTATGATTCCAAGAAAAGGCAAAACTATGGAAATAGTAAAAAGATCAATGGTTATCAAGTGTTTGGGGGAAGGGAAAAATGAATAGATATAGTTCAGGAAATTTTTAGTGCAGTATTTTGTATGATACTATAATGGTAGATACATATCCCCATACAACTGTCAAAACCCATATACTGTACAACACAAACAGTGAACCATAAGGCAAAATCTGAACTTTAGTTAATAATAATGTATAAATATTGGCTTACTGATTGTAACAAATGTACTACACTAAGGCAAGACATCAGTAATATTGGAAACTTGGGAGATGGAGTTGGAATTAGTGTATACATGGGAATTCTCTGTACTTTCACTCACTTTTCTGTAAAACTAGAACTGTTCAAAAAATAAAAGTCTAATAATGTTTTTAACTAGAAAAATTTTTTTTAAATTTAATGGTCAAAGGATTTCAACAGGCATTTCTCCCCAAGAAGACATGAAAACCACCAATAAGCACATGAAAAGATGCAGAACAGCAGAAAATGCAAATTAAGATGACAATGAGATACCATTTCACACCCACAAGGATGGGTATAATAAAAAACTAGATAATAACAAGTGTGATCAAAGTTGCAAAAAAATTGCAATGCTCATACATTGCTGTGGCATTACAAAATGGTACAGCTGCTTTAGAAAACAGGTTAATATTTCTTCAAAATGTTAATCACTGAGTCACTTTACGGCCCTGTGATTCCATTCCTAGAAATATACTCAAGAGAAATGAAAACCTATTTCCCCATATAAACTTGTACACAAATATTCATAGTAGCATCATTCATAACAGCCAAAAAGTAGAAATAACCTAAATGTTCATCAGTTGATGAACAGATAAACCATGTGTGGAATGTCCATACAAGGGAATATTATTCAGCCATAAAAGAAATGAAGTACTGAGACATGCTACAACAGGAATTAACTTCAAAAATATTATTCTAAGTGAAAGAAGCCAGACACAAAAGACCATACATTCTGTGATTCAATTTTTTGAAACGTCCTGGATGGGGGCAAATCCATTGACAGGTAATAGATTAGTAGTTTCCAGGGCCTGGGGGAAGGAAAGAATACAGAGTGACTGCTAATGGTTACAGAGTTTCCTTTTGAGATGAAAATATTCTGGAATTAAGTGGTGACAGTTGCCTAACTCTGTGACTACACTAAAACCAATGAGTTATACCCTTTAGAAGGGTAAATATACATCACATTAATTGTATCTCAATAAGGTTGTTATAAATAAATACATGAAGTAGCTGACTACTCACAAAAAAAAAAAAAAAAAAAGGAAAGGTTTCAGTAAAACTAGTCAAAAGGGTAACTTTAACTCTTGATATTCAATACTGCTTTTGACCTTACCTCAGATATATGGGAATTTGAAACAGTATAAACATGAAATAATTGTAAACTCAAAAAACAAAAAAGTGAGAAAACATAAAAAGCACATTATGCCTTATATCAAGTTTTATTTCTCTTTCTCTCAAGCCATTTAAGACACTGAAAGCCAGAAAGAAGAAATTCAAGACCACAAATATCATGCCTCCATTTTTTTCTCGGTGCAATAATCAAGGAGGCAATAAAACTACATATAATTTGTAACAGCAAAATCCATACAGCTCTTCCACATCAATCTTTGCAAAGTCCCTGAAAATTCCATTAAATTTTTAAAAATGTATTTTATCTATCACCCTACCTAGGCACCTGGGGAAGTATAAAAGTAGCATAAAACAGTCTGTATCCTTAAGAAACTTTGTATGGCAAACATGAAAACCTGCCTCTCAGGTTTCTCACTGCAAGGAACATTATTAGCAACGGTTCCAGCTGCTGACCTATCAAATCCGTTCTCCTGGCATAGCTTCCCAGCCTCTATAACTGAGAACGGTAGGCATACTTAATGGAGACCTTTTCCCAGGAAAAACTGAGCTTCTCCGACTTGGTAACTTTGGTTTGAGGACTCCCATTGCTATGCTGTTACTTTCTTACAGCTGTACTGGAAATGTAACACTTTTCCTATTCAACTTGTAGCTGTCCTTCCCTTTTCTTCCACCTAGTTTTGGCCACCACTTGAAAAATACAAACTTACATGACCCAAAGAACAGTGCTACACATACCACAAATAAAGATTACTATTTCTTTCAAGTTGTCAGTTTTATCAGCAAATAGATTTTTCAGAAATGACTTAAATGGCTATATAAAATACTAATAATTAGGTGCCTGATAATAGGATTACCATATTGAAGAGGAAGTAAAATAAGGGGAAAAAAATATCACACAAATAGCAGTATGTAGTAACTTAGAACCTTAAGAATAAAAACAAACAGCTTAGTTATAAGGAGTTTTAAAACTTAGAAAATGTCCTCATAATACTCATTTGATTCACACAACACTGAAGAAGTCTGACTGAGAAAAACAAAAAATAAAAGAACAAATACATAAAATAGCTGGAGCAAACAGGCTATATTAGAAAGCAAACTGATCGAATATTATCATATTTATAAGATATATTACATTTAGGTAAAAGGAAAAAACCATAAAACTTTTATGAAAATCAATGTCTAATCATAATAAAAACTGTTCATCTAAGAATAGAAACAAAACAACAAAAACACTCCAGCTCATGAGCAACATTTTAAACTCAGGTTTCTAGGTAAGCTAGAAAATTAGAAAAGCAACATAGCAAAGTACCCTAATAAAGAGCATCAGCACATTAAATGCATCTAGAAGATGCCCCAAGTTCAAAAAAAATGGAGGAGGCAGTGTTCAAATGGTTAAAACAAAATATATTTACATGGAGGAAGACTTCTTCCTCACTACACATACTAAATTAAATGTCTCTATTTAGACCTCCCAGTCCTAAAAAGAAAAAAATTCATTTAAAAGATTTAAGAAACACTGCAGTATGAGCAGTCCATTAAATCTAAAAAAAAGACAATAAAGAGTTACCACTGTTACCATTATTTAACCATTTTTCTCAGGTCCTGCTCAATGAAATTTAAAAAAATAAGAAAAGGAAGAAAAATGCAAACTTATTACTTGTAATTGAAATGGTGCTTATAAAAACAAAGGCAATCAACTGTAATGATAGGAGTTCAGTAAACTGAAATATAAAAGATTACTAACTCAACTTTCTTTAAATATTAGCAGTAAGTAAAGTGAAAATACTACTTTTAAGTCCCATGCATAAGAACAAAAAAAAAATTAGTACTAAATGAATCTAGATAAAATAAGTTTAAAACCTACATAAGTAACTATAAAGTTTTGTATCAAAAACTGGATTAAATGGAGAGAATTATCACATTTCTGGATGGGAAGACTGGATATTATAAATTTACACATTCTGCCCAACTACTCTACAAATTTAAAACAATTTTAATCAAAATGTAAAGTTTGTTTTTGTTTTGTTGGGGTTGCAGGAAAAACATCATAGGCTGATGATATTTGATAGACGGATTTTTTTTTTTTTTTTTTTTTTTTTTTTGAGATGGAGTTTCACTCTTGTTACCCAGGCTGGAGTGCAATGGCGCGATCTTGGCTCACCACAACCTCCACCTCCTGGGTTCAGGCAATTCTCCTGCCTCAGCCTCCCGAGTAGCTGGGACTACAGGCACGCACCACCACGCCCAGCTAATTTTTGTATTTTTAGTACAGACGGGGTTTCACTTTGTTGACCAGGATGGTCTCGATCTCTTGACCTCATGATCCACCCGCCTCGGCCTCCCAAAGTGCTGGGATTATAGGCGTGAGGATACACGGATTTTTTAAGAGATAAAACAAGAAACACTCAAAATATGCTGTTAGTTCTTATCATTAGAGAAGCCAAAATGGACAAGTCAGTGGAAAAGAAAAGGAAACCCAGAAGAAAATCTCATGTATATATGGTAATGTAATACGGTTTTTAAAATGGCATTTGCCCATCAGTGGGAAAAGGATAAAGTTTATAAAAATGATTTCTGAGACAAATGACCTACTACTTGGGGAAAGGTTAACTTATATCACTACTTCACACTATGTCCCAAAATATAACACCAAAAAGATTAAAGAAATATGTGAAAATAAAATTCCTAGTGGAAAAAGCAATGATTTATAAGCAAGATAGAACAGGACCTTTCTCAGCATTATACCAAAGCCCAAATCAACATCTGAAGAGCAAAAGTATCACAAGCAAAGTCAACACAAACTGAAATTATTTTTTCTCTCTTTGAGATGATGATAGATGGTTCATATTCTTGTGGAGGCAGCTTCTAGGATGGCCCTAAATTATACCTGCCTTCTGGTATTCACACTCTTGTTTAATCACCTCACCCTTCCAATATTAGGTTAGAAAAAAATTGTGGTTTCTGTCTTGGGCTTACTATTTTTCCACTGGATCCCTTGCCATGTGGGAAGCTAAATGGTTAAGACCTTGAAAAGCCCAGTGGACAGGCCCATGTGTCAAGGGACCAAAGTCTGCCAACAATCATATGGTATGCTTGGGGACAGATATTTCCTCCTTCAAACAAACCTTCAGATGAAACTGCAGCCCTGGCTGACGCCTGGATTACAGTCTGGTGAGAGGCCCTGGGCCAGAGGTTCCTAGCTAAGCCATGCCTGAAGTTCCAATGCACAGAAGCACTGAGATAATAAAATCTTTGTTGCTTTACACCATTAAGTTTTGTGGGTAATGTGTTATATAACAATATATAACTAACATAATCCTTAACAAACGGGTGTTAACAACTGAGTAAGGAAGACGTATACTCTAAAAGGGGTAAAAAGAGTAATGGCATGTAAAATGATGTTGTAAATTAAAATAATTTTTCAGGGCTAGGCATGGTGATTCAGACCATGATCCCGAATCAACTTAGGCCAGGAACTCGAGACCAACCTGGGCAATGTAGTGAGATGCATCTCTACAAAAAATTTAAAACAAAAAAGAAAGAAAAAAGAAAAATGATTTTCCACCAACAGAATTGAAAAAACATAAAAATACCCCTAATATCTAAAGACTACACAGCAAATGGCCATTACTCATATTCAAATAATGTACATTTAAATGCATGAAATCTGACCAGAAGGCACCCTGTATCAAGATTTAAAGTGCTCTCCTGCCGGGTGCGGTGGCTCACGCCTGTAATCCCAGCACTTTGGGAGGCCGAGGCAGGTGGATCACAAGGTCAAGAGATCGAGACCATCCTGGTCAACATGGTGAAACCCCGTCTCTACTAAAAATACAAAAAATTAGCTAGGCATGGTGGCGCGTGCCTGTAATCCCAGCTACTCAGGAGGCTGAGGCAGGAGAATTGCCTGAACCCAGGAGGCAGAGGTTGAGGTGAGCCGAGATCGCGCCATTGCACTCCAGCCTGGGTAAAAAGAGTGAAACTCCATCTCAAAAAATAAAAATAAAAAAAGTGCCCTCCTACTCTTCAACCCTAGAATTCTACTTTTAAAAACTGTATTCTGATACACTAAATAAATACAATGTTGGTAGGGAAAAACATCTTCAGTAGCTATCAATTGAACAATGGCTAACTGAGGCATATCTACACAATAAAATATAATGCAACCGTTAGAGAATGAAATAAAACTAGTCTTTCTTTCTTGAGAGGGAGAAAAAGGGTGTGGTTTAAATACTTTGATAGAAAAAGGCATGATGCTGTGAGAATCCGATACTACGATATAGAAAGAGGATGAATACTGTGAAAGAAAGACACAAGGGGTAAAGGGGTTTAACACAGTGAGGATAAAATGTAGTAAGGCACTGGAGAATCTGTCTAGATTCGAATTCTTGCCCATTCATCCACCTGCCAACTGTGTGACCCTGGACAAGCTAATTTAAAATCTCTTTGTACTCAGGTTTCCTTATCCAAATAACAACAATATCAATCACACAGTACTAATGGTAAGAATTATGTAAACTCATGTAAAAAAAATACATATAATAAGGATAAGTATTTGCTATCATCATTAACTACTAATCAAAAACGGAATGTGTGGGTATTTAGGAGACAAATATTTTTTAAATGGAGACCCTGTGATAAAAAAATATGGAATTTCCTAGTTTGTGGACAATAAGGGCTCAAGGAATTTAGAACAGCAAGATCTACATGGCTGATTGGAATCATCTGGGAAGTTTCATACAGGAAGAATTTGACCTGAGTTTTCATAAATGCACAGAATTTAGATAGCAGGAGAATGGGAGTAATAGAAAAGCTGAATAAAAGCACAGTGGGCATAGAGAAGAACACATTTCAAGGACAGTGACATAAAAAGTTTGGAAAGTTGAGTATTTGGAGAAAAGGGAAGACTACGGAAGTTTCTGAGTACACGAGTAAACTAGGCAGGTTTTACTTTCTAGACTATGAAGAACCATGGAAGATTTATAAGCAGGAGAAAAACAACATGACCAATGAGAACTTTGGGAGTATTCTAGTCTTAGTATGCAGAAGAGATTAGAAAGGAGAAGACTAAGGTAGTCTTTTTTGTTTGTAAGTGATTAAGCCAAATAACGACAGAATCTGACTAGAATAGTACTAAAGAGAAAGAAAAAGAGCCACAGCAACTAGGGAGTATGAGGTAAAAAGAAAATCAAGTTTAACAATGACTGGATATTAGGGATGAGCAAATGGAACAGTCTGGGTAACAGTGAATGATAAAACCATTAAAAGGAAAAAGCAAATCCAAAGTTCTGGGAACCAGAAGGAAAGATTTCCATTGAGTCTTAAAAGTTAAGTCACGGGACGGGCACAGTGACTCATGCCCCAGCACTTTGGGAGGCTGAGACGGGTGGATCACGGGGTCAGGAGTTGAGACCAGCCTGATCAATATGGTGAAACCCCATCTCTACTAAAAATACAAAAATTAGCTGAGCATGGTGGCACATGCCTGTAATCCTAGCTACTGGATTCTGCCCCAGCTACTTAAGAAGGTGGCTGAGGCAGGAGAATCGCTTGAACCTGGGAGGTGGAGGTTGCAATAAGCTGAGATGGCACCATTGTACTCCAGCCTGGGCAACAGAGTGAGACTCTGTCTCAAAAAATAAAAAATAAATTTCAAAAAGTTTAGTCATGGTTACATAAGATGGCTTGCCAATTTGGGATAACAGTACAACATTCAGCTATCAAGATCCAGTGGGCATTTGACAACATGAGACTAGTATTTGGTGAGAATTGGAAACAAAAACTACTGAATTTTTAAAAACTCTTTAGAATGTTCTAGACATTTACAACAGATGGACACTACAAAGTGTGTTATACCAGAGCAGTGATCACTTCTTATTGTTATAGCCCTTCATGTTTAACATAGGTCTTAGCACATAGGAGGCAATCAGTAAAATGTTGCAGAGGTGGGAGGAGTAGGAAAGTGAGCAATGCTGCATAGTGGCAGAGGCTTAATTACAGCCAGTGTCTTCTGAATCTCTCTGCTATACCACAACATAGAGATGACATCTGAGCTTCCATGCATAGGCTCCCCTAATGAGGTACAAAAAATGAAAATAAATGGCAAGAACTGAACTTTGGGATTGCCAGTGTCTAAAGGCAGAAGGACAAGGGAAAAAAAAGGAAGATACCAAAAAAAATAGTTATGAGAAAAATGGATACTGTTATAATATGGTTTGGATGTTTATCCCTTTCCAAACCTCATGTTGAAATGTAACCACCAATGTTGGAAATGGAACCTGGTAGGAGGTATTGGATCATGGGGGTGAATCCCTCATGAATGGTTTGGCACCATCCCTTTGGTGATGAGTGGGTTCCTGCTTAGTTAGTTCACAGGAGATCTGGTTGTTTAAGAGAATCTGGGAACAGGCATGGTAGTTCATGCCTGTAATCCCAGCACTTTGGGAGGCTGAGACAGGTGAACTGCCTGAGCTCAGGAGCTCGAGACCAGCTTGCACAACATGGCAAAACCCCATTTCTACAAAATAATAACAAGAGTAATAATAATAATAAAAGTCTGGATCTCCCCCTTCACTCTCTGGCTCAGCTCTCGCCATGTGATGCACCCGCTCGTCCTTCATGTTCCGCCCATGATTAGAAGCTTCCTCAGACCATTACTAGAAGCAGATGTCTGTACCACACTTTCTGTACAGCCTGCAGAATTGAGAGCCAATTAAACCTCTTTTCTTTATAAACTACTCAGTATCAGCTATTCCTTTATAGAGACACAAAAACAGACTAACAGAAGTTGCATCATGGATTAAAAATTTTTTTTCAAGAAAAGAAGCACAGTCAACTGTATCAAATGCTTATATGCTACAGGCAGTGTTCCTCTGGTCTACACCAAACAGTAAATGGGTGGGGACAGGTCACTTTTTAAAGTATAAATTAAGAAGAAATTTTAACTTACTTTTCACAGGATTATAAATATACATATCATTCATAATGATTACAAAAGTAATACTGCAATCTTCAGTGAATTTTATCCTACAAAATACATGACTAGAAATAATTAAAGTCACTATAATGTTTGAGCTCAACAAAAATGCACACAATAGAAGAAATCTGAAGCAAAAAGAAGCAACCAAAAAAATAATCACGGTACCTGTATTACGACAGCAACAAAATACATTAAATACTGGAGGTTTTACCTTAAATCTCTTGTCCTGCAATACTTTCTTGATGGCAACCAGTTCTCCCGAATCACAAAGTTTGGCTTGATATACCACACCAAATGATCCATTTCCAATCACTTTAGTGTCTGTATAGCTGACTTCTTGCGGCCTGTCTGGACCCTGCCCAGGAGTTGCCACCACTGTGGTTACCTTGCTGCCATCCTTGTCTCCTAAAGGAAGAAAGAATTTTTTTTTTTAATGACAACTGTAAAGAGTTAAATAGAGAAAACTGCCAAAGTATACAAGGTAAACTACATTATTTTATTTTGTTTTTTGAGGTGGAATCTCACTCTTGTTACTCAAGCTGGAGTGCAGTGGCACAATCTCAGTCACTATAACCTCTGCTTCCCAGATTCAAGCAAGTCTCCTGCCTCAGCTTCCCAAATAGCTGGGATTACAGGCGCCCACCACCATGCCCAACTAATTTTTGTATTTTTAGTAGAGACGGGGTTTTACCATGTTGGCCAGGCTGGTCTCAAACTCCTGACCTCAGGTGATCCGCCCACCCTGGCCTCCCAAAGTGCTGGGATTACAGGCATGAGCCACCATGCCCAGCCAAGGTAAACTATAATCTTTACTACAAATTAATTTTTAGGTTATCACATATAATTACTTCAATTATTTGTTTCAATTATAAGTCATTTTTAAACTCCCATGTATTCAGTCATTCCAGACCACACACAATGCTTAGCTCCATCCCCATGAGGTAGATAGTACTGTTCCCATATTATAGGTAATAGGAAGAATGTTAAATTTGCCCACGGTGAAATAGCAAATGGTGAACCCATGAGAGTTTGACCTTATCCATCCAATTCTAAAAGGCCTTAGTGCTTTCCTCAAGGCCTTATTTTACTTGAAAATAAAATATGTGCAAATAAAAATGTCTAAGTATTCTGACTCTCTTCAGATCATTCTACATTTGGGAAAGTAAGGCTTTGAGTTTTTGCTTCCTTGAATCTTCTTTTTAGCAAAGTAGAAGACCTTTCAGAGAAAGGTCAGATGGAGAAAAGAATGTTAATTTGGGGTTAAAAGATATAAAACTTAAATAATCCAACCCATTCTGAACTGAGACCCATTTACAAGCAGATTACTGGCTCCAGGGTCTCTATTCACTCATAGCCCTCTTCTTTCCTTTTTTGCCTTCTCTCACCCCTAGCAGCAATACAAAAGCTCTCTTCAACTGAGGCACAAGAGCCACCTACCTCCTACTTGACATCGTCCACAGTCACTATCTTGTTCTCTGAATTCTTAAATGATTCTCTGTATTATGCTACTTAGTATCTGATCTAAAAGAGCTTTACATTGTTCTTTTAGTGACTTCAACATGCATGAAAATGACTAATGTTTCTTCTCTCTTTCCTGACAAATCTAAAACCAATTCTCAGTACAATGTAAGTTCTTAGGCTCACTTATTAGACTTGTATTTTTTCCTGTTACTCTTCCATTATAATAATTTTCTTTTTAAAATACTAACTGAATTCATACTAACCTAATAAAAGAAAAGTAACATATTTATGAGTATTTTTCTCTATGAAATATAAATTGCTAGATAAATGAATATCCAAATGTACTGGTAGCATATGTAACCAATATTTATATTCATCTAAATTCATAGAAGTACTAATATACACAAAAGCCAGTGAATGTCTGGACCAATTAACACTTTTGTAAAATGGCATTTATGACAGATTCAAAAGCAATGAGGGATGTCTTCATAAGATAGCCAGGTGAATTACAGGCAGTCTATATTTATCATGGCCAGCCATCTTTAACATTTATGTCTTTAGGTCCAAGGTAAAACATTCAAATTGGCATGATGTAATCACCCCAAATCCAATACCACTCGTGAAAAGAAATAAATCTTGTCAACACCACCATTTTACTTACAGCAGTATCACATATGCTTTAAATGCATACAAACCCCAGCATAAGCCAATACAAAAAAGCAGTTCTCAAAGCTTTCACATGCTCCCATCAAGTCTCACCTTAACAGTAAAATAAATCTTAGGTGCATTTGCTAAAAACCTAGTTCAATCTAATCTGAGTTCTAAATTACCATGCCCCCCCACCAAAAAAAAAATCTATTTAATCTTAACTACAGCTTTTCAAATTGACTATAAACCTTACCATAAGTTATTTTCTTCCTCGTTTGTAAAATAACTTTTCTTTACCTGTATCTTAGCAGTCCTAAAAACAGAATCACAGTCTTCTGAACTTAAACTCTAAATGAAGAGCTCCAGAAACGTATTGAATGCATCCTTATAATCCAATTGTCTCAAGAGAAGATAAAAAGCATAACTTAGGAGGCTGAGGCAGGAGAATTGCCTGAACCCAGGAGGCGGAGGTTGCGGTGAGCCGAGATTGCGCCATTGCACTCCAGCCTGGGTAACAAGAGCGAAACTCCGTCTCAAAAAAAAAAAAAAAAGCATAAGTTATTTCAAACATAGTCTGACTCTTCCCTGTGTTATCCAAGTCAAAACCACAACGTCAAAAAAAAGATTTTAAGGACTCTGAATTAATAATTTCACTGAACAAGTTGCTTGAAAAATCTTACAAGCCTAACTCACAAAACAAAAGCTCATTATTATCTTACAAAGATAAACTAATAGATTTTAAGAATGGTAGCCAAGTGTGGTGGCACATGCCTGTAGTTCCAGCTACTCAAGAGGCTGAAATGGGAGGATCTCTTGAGCCCGGGAGGTGGAGGTTGCAGTGAGCCAAGACCTCGCCACTGCATTCTGGCCGGGGTGACAAAGCAAGACCCTTTCTCAAAAATAAATAAATAAATAAAAGGCCAGCCACAGTAGCTCACACCTGTAAACCCAGCACTTTGGGAGGCCAAGGCAGAGATCAGTTGAGGCCAGCAGTATGAGACCAGCCTGGGCAACATGGCAAAACCCCATCTCTACTAAAAATACAAAAATTAGCCAAGCACAGTGATACATGCCTGTAATCCTGCTACAAGGGAGGCTGAGGCACAAGAATCCCTTGAACCCAGGAGGAGAAGGTTGCAGTGAGCAGAGATCACGCCACCGTATTCTAGCCTGGGCGACACAGCAAGACTGTGTCCAACAACAACAAAAAAGCCTGCCGTATTCCACAATTCTAATTAACTGAAAAACAGAAAACAAAAACTGTCTGGGTACAACTAAAAATTATGTTTTGTTTACTGTATAACCATATTTCAATAAAAGAAACAGGAGCCCCACCTTCGTATTTTCTTGCTCCAGTAAAAGAACTTAAGAAATATAAGCATTTGTTTGCCCAAGATGCCGAGCAAGAAGTACAATGCGCGGTTCCCACCGGCGCAGATCAAGAAGATCATGCAGACGGATGAAGAGATTGGGAAGGTGGCAGCGGCAGTGCCTGTCATCATCTCCCGGGCGCTCGAGCTCTTCCTAGAGTCGCTGTTGAAGAAGGCCTGCCAGGTGATCCAGTCCTGAAATGCCAAGACCATGACCACATCCCACCTGAAGCAGTGCATTGAGCTGGAGCAGCAGTTTGACTTCTTGAAAGACCTGGTGGCATCTGTGCCCGACATGCAGGGAGACAGGGAGGACAACCACATGGATAGGGAAAAGGGCCCCCACAGGGGCTGGAAGCCAGGCAGTGGCAGCCAAAAGAACAGTGGGATGGGAACGAAAAGCAAGGACAAGAAGCTATCTGGGACAGACTCGGAGCAGGAGGATAAATCTGAGGACACAGACACTGACGGAGAAGAGGAGACATCGCAACCCCCACCCCAGGCCAGCCACCCCCCTGCCCACTTTCAGAGCCCCCCGACACCCTTCCTGCCCTTCGCCTCTACTCTGCCTTTGCCCCCAGCACCCTCAGTTCCCTCAGCACCAGACGCAGAGGATAAAGAGGATTACAACTCCTAGCGCCCTCCACCCCCTAGGCAATAGCCCCTTTTAGTTGGTTTTAGTTGCTCTAGGGGGAGGAGGGAAGGTAGAGCTGTTCTTGAATCTATTAAAAAAATTAATAAAAGGGGAAAAAAAAGAAAGAAATATAAGCATTTGTGATGACTTTTCCTACTTGCCTCCACAGGTTCTAAAAAAAGGTCACATAAAAGGTCTCTTTAAAAAAGGCCACATTTCAAGGGTTCAAGAACTAGCTATGAAAAACATCCATCAGGACCCTGGGATTTAGCATTTCTTCACCCTAGCCACTGAGCCTAGAAATGTCTATCCCAACATCGTAATTTGCAAATGGAAAAAAGCACAAATGAGACAATTCTGCTAAAATATTAAAAGCAGAATGGAAAGGTCCTACAGATACTATAGCTGAAAGAGAATCTTAAGGCCTGTTAATTTTAAGCTGAGATTTGCTGTAGACAAGGACCAATTCTCCAATTCTTTCTAACTTTCATACATATAGAGACAAAGTACTTACTATCTTAGCAGTAATTAAAAGATTTACTCTACTCTGTCTAAAACAGAGAAATTGCTAAGAATTATTACAGACTATATTTTCCACTAATATGTACTATCTAGATACTAGGAAAATGGCTCTTCAGTCTTTCTATAGACTTCAAGCAACCTAGAACTTTTATTCATTATCAAGTTCTTCAGACCGTTCTATCAGATATTTGAAATAACAGAGCTGAAAAGAATGGCAGGGCAATATGGGGGATGATTTGGCACGAACATTAGTAGTGCCATGGGTCAGTCAGCAGTTAGCATGCCAAGGAAAAGCATGTTACCATTTAGCATTGTAATTAGCCAACTTGGCAGTAAGATAACAACTGTAACTTTAGGAGGCTGAGGCAGGCAGATCACGAGGTCAGGAGATTGAGACCAACATGATGAAATGCCATCTCTACTAAAAACACAAAAATTGCCTGGTCGTGGTGATGTGTGCCTGTAATTCCCAACTACTCAGGAAGCTGAGGCAGAAGAATCGTTTGAACCAGGGAGTTGGAGGCTGCAGTAAGCGGAGATGGCACTACTGCACTCCAGCCTGGCGACAGAGCGAGACTCTGTCTCAAGAAAAAAAAAAAAGAGAGAGAGAACTGTATAAAATTATACTGTTTACAAAGAACTACCCCACTCATTGTTTCATCTACATTAATACCTATAATAATTTATCATAAAGCTTTAGGTAGCAGAACTCTTCACATGCCTCACATTGCCTTTGCTATATCTTAAAACCTTCCCACTACCCACTAACTTCGTATTCTTTTCTCCATCTTCCCTTAAAAAATAAGATAATGTGTCTAATAACATAATGTAAAAGGATCAGCTCCAGAGGAATAGGAAGTAAGAGAATAAATCAACAGCCTTTTATAGTTTTCTGGCCTCAACCATGTACTCCTTAATATCAACATCTATTCCCAGAGACACTCTGGCAACATTAGGTTTTAAAATTTATACCAAAGCAAAACCACATGAAAAATAAAACTGTACAACAGTTGATTCTGTAACATCCAAACAACTTAATATTTGCTACTACAAATTGGACCATTTCAGACCACAGCACTGCTTCCAAGAGACCAAAATCCTCAAGAAAACCAAGAAATCACAACAAATCTGCTTAAACAAAAAGTAACCACTTTGTAAAACAGTGATTTCAAAACTAAGTACATGATACTAGCAATTATAATAAAATTGGTCTTCAAAAAATGCCACTACCTTGAAGGTATAACAGCACAGCAGCAGGAACTAGTTCAGCTTCAGGCCCTCTCTCCTGTCAGAGGACTTCACTCATACTGTACACATTTCCTACATAATTAAAATGCAGCATTAAATCCCTACTCTTTACCACAATAGATAAATCTTAAATATATAAACCATAATAGACTCCTCATGATGCAATGAAAAGATAGTATACAGTAGAACAATCACTTTCTATTAAAGACTGTTAAATACAGAATAATTTTCTTTTTTAAGAGACAGGGTCTCTGTCATCCAGGCTGGAGTGCAATGGCATAATCATAGCTCACTCACTGTAACACTGAACTCCTGGGCTCAAGCAATCCTCCCACCTCAGATTCCCAAATAACTAGCATCAGAGGCACAAACCACCAGGCCTGGCTAATGTTTTTCATTTTTTAATTTTTTGGAGAGACAGGGTCTCACTTTGTTTCCCAGGTTGGTCTCTTAACTCCTGGCCTCAAGTGATCCTCCTACCTCAGCCTCCCCAAACCGCCGGGATCATATGTGTGAGCCACAGCATCCAGCCCAGATACAATTTTTACAAAAGTCTTGGCAAGTTTAGGCATATCCCAAAATGACACATGCAGCCTAGTTCCCAATCTCTCAAAAACAGGATTGTTCCTGTAAACAACATTTTGTGATTATATTTTTTGAAGTCATCTCAAGTCACTCCTCAGACCAATCCACCCTGAGATGAACAAATGCAACACTGTGACATGGACCACATCCAAGGTATGGAGGGAGTATCCAAAAGGCAAAAATTCACTTCAAGGATGTTTAAATATTTAGTAGGTGTCTGGCACTGACACTCTATTTGAATGATAAATCTCAAAGCTGAACATACTTTTTTCATTTAAAAAAGGTATTTAACTTGCTGTTTCAAGATTAGTTCTCAAAATCCAGTGCTGAGAAAAAGCAACAACTGAGACACTTTGTAACTGAGGAGCTTTTAGAGAATATGTATAAGCTATGCTACCCATACAAACTGGGCAAAGTCTTGCCACAGTCCAGTAAATACTCTGGGGACCTTGCTGTGGAAAGTTAAGTCTGCAATGACTGCCTCTATAAAAATTTTCCTTCGTCTCCACGTAGAAATAACAGAAAGTTAAAAGTCTGCAACAAAAGCCTAGAGAAATCAGCACACCACCCATGAATACACAGGAGACAGAAAGCATTTTCATGACATTTTCTGCCGAACAATAGTATTAGTAGGGAAAACGGCACTGCCTATTATTATTTCACTATCATGCGAAGAAATAACACACAGCTATTTTTAAAGGATGTCTACAACAAGGATACTCTATTGAAAAATATGATTATATAAATTACTCAAAAGAACTTTATCTTCAGGTATGAATAAGACTGTCAGAAGAGAAAACTCTGGCCACTGTAAATTTTTCAGGTTAGGTTGAAATTCAAACAATTCTTTATCCAAAGAAACCAGGTTAAAAAAAAAAAAAAAGAAACTTCTATTAAAACAAAGATGTTAGCCGGGAGCAGTGGCTCATGCCTGTAATCCCAGCACTTTGGGAGGCCAAGGCAGGTAGATCACCTGAGGTCAGGAGTTCAAGACCAGCCTGGCCAAAATGGCAAAACTCCATCTCTACTAAAACTACAAAAAATTAGCAGGGTGTGGTGGTGGGCACCTGTAATCCCAGCTACTTGGGAGGCTGAGACAAGAGAACTGCTTCAATCAGGGAGGCGGAGGTTGCAGTGAGCCAAAATTGCACCTTTGCGCTCCCGCCTGGGTGACAGAGCCAGAGACTCTGTCAAATAAAATAAAAATTTAAAAAATATGTTGGGCCAGACTCAGTGGCTCATGCCTGCAATCCCAGCACTTTGCAGGCCAAGGGAGGAGAACTGCTTGAGCTCAAGAGTTGAAAACCAGATTGGGCACCACAGTGAAACCCTGTCTCTATTTATTTTATAAAAGAATTAAAATTAAATTAAATTAATTTTTTTTTTTTTTTTTTTTTTTTTTTTTTTTGAGACGGAGTTTCGCTCTTGATACCCAGGCTGGAGTGCAATGGCGCGATCTCGGCTCACCGCAACCTCCGCCTCCTGGGTTCAGGCAATTCTCCTGCCTCAGCCTCCTGAGTAGCTGGGATTACAGGCACGTGCCACCGTGCCCAGCTAATTTTTTGTATTAGTAGAGACGGGGTTTCACCATGTCGACCAGGATGGTCTCGATCTCTTGACCTCGTGATCCACCCGCCTCGGCCTCCCAAAGTGCTGGGATTACAGGCTTGAGCCACCGCGCCCGGCCTAAATTAATTTTAAAAAGCAAAAATGTTCCCCCAAATTAAACTGCTAGAAACAAGAAAACAACATAAAAATAATTAGCAAAGGAAATAAAAAGTAGAAAACTGAGCCCCACAGGATAAGAGTCTGAAAATTCAAAAATGAACTTATTCTTGTGATGAAAACAGGGACTTTATTTCATGACGCAGAAGCTTAACCAGAGAGTACAACTGCTTATATATGTTGGAACAAATGCAACTATGAAAAAAGAAAAGAAATATCAACCACGCAGTTGAATCTATCAAAGCAACTCTAATGATCAATAGCAGGAAGAAAATTCCAGGACAATTTTCATGTAACCTTGATGTGATAAAAATCATTCTAACAGGGCCTTTTCCCTTAGATCCCATTCATCTTCACATGATTCTAATCTAAGAGATTAGAAAAAACAAAAGAATTACTAAATTTCCTTTGGGGATAGGAAGAGTAAACAAAAAGAGAGGCAGAGAAAACAAAATGGACAGATGTCACACAGAGGCTGGCTTTTGGAGATGTTTCCTTGTCTATCACTTTTAGAAATGAAAAGGAAAACATATGGTGGTAGAGGATAGAAAAAACAGAAAGACTCCAGAGTCCTTTTCAATCACAGGAAGACATCATGCTACTGAGATTAACGGACATCAATTCTGAAGAATCATAACAGTCCCTTCTTAAAAAAAAAAGAAAAGAAAAGAAAAGTCAGTCAAATTTTGTCCTTCAAGGCATAACGAAAAGAATATGGGTTCTGAAGTCATACAAAGGTTTATATCAAATGTTTAACCTAATTAATATCTATAAAATGGAGATAGCTGTTACTTAGGGTTGTGATGATTGAATAACACAATTTACATAGCTGTTGTTTTTTAAATGCATGCCACATACTGGCTGCTCAATAAATTACAATTTCTTTGAACTCTGAATAATTATTAGCAGTGGGAATAGAAAAGAACGTCATTCTGTTTCGCTATGCTCTTTTACCACACACATGTGCCCTACCACAGTACTATCACAATGTCCTATAATTATTAAAAATCTGAACCCCCTCACTTCACTAAGAGCTCTTAGAAAAGCCAGACACTGGCTGGGTGTGGTGGCTCACACCCGTAATCCCAACACTTTGGGAGGCTGAGGCGGGCAGATCACAAGGTCAGAAGTTCTAGACCAGCCTGGCTAACATGGTGAAACCCCATCTCTACTAAAGATACAAAAATTAGCCAGGTATGGTGGCAACGCGCCTGTAATCCCAGCTACTCAGGAGGCTGAAGCAGGAGAATCACTTGAACCTGGGAGGCAGAGGTTGCAGTGAGCTGAGATCACACCACTGCACTTCAGCCTAGGCGATAGGGTGAGACTCTGTCTCAAAGGAAAAAAGAAAAACCAGACATTTTTGGAATCATTTACATTTCCTGTGTGCACACGGTTAAGCACAATTCAAGTGCTCAGCAAAGATTTGCTATTGCATTTATAAGAATCAATCAAGCAGAATTGTTAGGATTTGCAAACTGACTACTTCATGTTAAATGTAAGTAGTGCTTTTGCTTCTTCCTATGCTTGCCATTGGTCAGATATAAATCCCTGGGGAGAAGGTATATAGAAAAGCCTTTACAAGTAGTAAAACAGAATGGAGGGGTTACTGAAAACATGGTGACAACAAGCAGCCAAAACAAATGACTCAATGTGCCACATGTGTATTTATGTATGGATGGGAAATTTACTCTGTTCCTAACCCTAAGCATACTCCTTGAGAACCATTTACAGTTTGCAAGCACCACTCACGGTGGGCATAAGAATCACCCAGGAGTTTGCTAAAATGAAACCTCTAGAATGTAACCCCTAAAAGGTTAGTAGGTCTAAAGTGGAGCTCCAGAGACTGTATTTTTAATAAGCACCCCAAATGCTTCTTAATGCAGATCCAGCTACCACACTTGAAAAGCCACAACATACCATTTAATTCCTACAAAAAGCCTGTGACATATTCAGAACACTCATTTAACAAACGAGAAAATTCATGGTGTCCAAAAAAATTTTGATAATTTGCTCAAAGTAATCCTTTCAATAACTCATACCCACAGGATTCAGACCTGTCAATTTACTGCAAAAGTCCCGTGCCCTACTACATTACTTTGCTAAGGACCATGTCATAAAGATAAGAGATAGGTGTTTAGGCCCTGAAACCAACTTTTAGTGTTCAGCAAAACCTAAAACTACAAATATCTTACAAAAGGTGCTGAGGCAAGTATCTATTAGCCACTCAAATTTTTTCTTTGAAATATCCATACTTCTTTTAAGCCAATTTTAACTGACTCAGTTTTTTATCCTCTTGATTTTACCTCAAAACAAAATTTTACTTTAAACCAAACAATAAACCTCAAATCGGAAAAATGCTAATTTTCAACAGTCTGAACTTAAATATTATTTTACTTATAAGCCATAAACTGGAATCAAGCATATTTTCATTTTCTCTAACTTCACTGAACTAGAATAAAATCAAACCAACCCGACGTGAATAAATATTTCACTTGGTCTTAAGCCCTCACTTGAAATAATTTCAAGACATATTTTAGAAACAGGTTTATTTTCCATACACATTAAAAAAGGCTTACAGCATGTGCACAAAAAGCTTCAGCTTTTAGGGATTTTAAGTCTTAAACATGATTATCTGCTTGATTCATAAGTTGTCCAAGTTGAAGGGAAAGTAAGGGTAGACAAGACATTTAAATTTTTCTTCAGAAGGAAGGTTATCAGATTATCAAAGAATTAGTACACTATACATGTATGAAAAGAACAAATGGTAAGTATCTGAACTAAAGAAGTAAATGATTACTTTAAAAAATAAATGACCCACTCACTGATCCAGTCAGCGGTCACATTCTAGGAACATCAACCCTCAGCACCCAAAAGCAAGCCCGAAAATAGATCTCTCAAGAAGCTGGTATATTTTACTATAGTCTTTAGTGAGAGTAATACCAGATCAGTGCTCTACATATATTTGTTAATCGATTAGGTCTGTTTTTGGCCTACCACACATCCCTTTGATCCTCAATATTGCATTCTGACAACCCAAATACCCACAATGTAACAGCTTATCCACCCCTGCCCTCTCCTGAAATATGCAAAGATATCTGCACTCCTTAATCCAAACTGCTTTTTCCGTAACACAGCATACAAATTTACACACATTTTTATGTCACTTTAAAGTGGAGATTATTTAAAATTGCTGTTGAAACAGTAAGGGAAGGGAGAAGAAAGCACAGAATTTGTTTTCTCCCAGAAGACTACTGCTTACTCTAAGTCAGTCCTACATATTTTACCAATTACAATTTAATGACTAATATCCAATCCATGAGAGCAACACTTATGGTTATCATACACTGGTGGAGTCCCATTTTATGACTATGTAGATAGCAGTCTGTAAAATATCTGTTCATTTATAAGTGACAAATTCCTACAGGCTGCTGCTATGCTTTAAAAACTAAAAGTAACCTAAATAAATATCTCTACTTCTTCCTCAGAGATGACCTAGGATCCTGCAATGACCATCTCAAAAGAGTGAAGTCAATTCAACAGATTGAGAAAATAATGAAGAAAAACTCATATATTTGACAGTCTTCCCTAGGACTAATCATGATCACCAAACCACTATCACCCATCATCATCACAAACAAATTTGTCAAGCACTTTATAGTTTAAAAGCACATTCAGACCATTATCTCATTTGATACAAGTAACAGTCCTACAAGGGAGGAAGAACTAGTACTAAATCAAGGAGGGAACTGAAACTAAAAAAAAAAGTAAAATTGCTCAAGGTTATACAAGTGACCCCTGAACAATATGGGTTTGAACTGGACAGGTCCACTTATACACAGAATAAAAAGTACAGTATTCGCAGGATGTAAAACCCACATATACAGAGGACCAACTTTCCACATACAGTGGTTCCATTAGGCCAACTGCACGACTTGAGTATGAGAAGATTTTGATGTGCCCAGTGGTCCTAGAACCCATCCCCCACGTATAACAGCAATGACTGTATAGTTATAGTTTATCTATAGTATTAAAAACTATACTGTAGTCTTACAGTACTCACCCAATTCCTAAGTTTAGTATACCTTCCAATACTTGTAAAAGTGGAAGTGAACTGAACAATTTACATTCTAAAATAAATCCATAAAAATAACTCAGTCCAATATCACCACAGATTTTGAGTAAGAGTCTTGACATCTTATAATATAAACTGCAAAAATACCTTTATATATAAAACTGTGTCATTTTGCTGATATACGAAGCTACCCGAGAGAAAAATCATCTAAAATGAGAGCCAGAAATTCCCCTGAGGAAAATCAAATCAGTGAAGAGACAGCAAACATTTAAACACTTGAACAGATTTATCACAATACTAAGTAATAATCTATAGCCTAACAACAGCTGCTATGTTTGTAGGACGAGAAGGAACATTTCCTGATTTTCATTTGGACTGGTTTCTTCTAAATACGAAACATTTTGGAGATTGAAAAAGGAAGCATGGTTTTTTTAATCAACAAACAAACAAACAAAAAAAGAGAATACAAAAACCAAATCCCTCTCATCACACAATAGTTTTAGGCATCTGTTGAATTAGCTCAAGTACAATATTTTACTTTTACTTCTCATAAACTCAAAAAATGTATCTTCTTGATAATAATTTAATACATCAAAAATATTCCAAATGTATATCAAACTACTTAAATATTTTTGTTGAGCTGCTGTACCACATTATGAAAAAAACAATACTGAAACAGTTCATATAAAAATATCAAAGTAGGATTCTACTCCCCATTCCCAGTTCTAAATAGCTTCCAAAGATATCCGAAACCAGTGACCAGCACAAGGATTGCTAACCAAACACACTTTATTAACACCTTTGCTCTCCTCCACTAGAATCATTCATGTTATACTCTCTCCCTATTCCCTTAAACTTGCATTATTTGTATGTCAATGAAATCTACCTCAAGCAATTTATTTTTCAAACACACATCATAGGTTACTCTATCTTCCATTGTTCTTTCATATCTAAGGAACTACTTCTTTTCTACCATTTTCATTCCACTCAGAAGCTAAAATACAACCTTAACCATAGCTGGTAAGCAAAAAGATAAAACTTCTGCTCTATACCAATTTCAAAAGAAAGAAATGCCACCAACCTATCAAGTGCCTGAAAGGACGCAGAAAGGCCTGCCAGACTCCGGCAAGTCTCTATGCGTAATCTTCCTCTGATTAAATCCCTTTATCAATCACACATACAAGAAAATGTTTCAAAACTAATTCTTAAAGGTGTTTGGTTTTGTTTAACTACTATTCTTGCTACATTATTTTCTATTATGTGTCACTGTAAATATGTAGACATTTGAGCTAATTATGGCTTCATTAGGCTTTTGTAGGATAGCCTGAGAACCTATTTGCATTTTACATATTTATAAAACTTACTATGGAAAAATATTTTCTAAGTTCCAAAACAATTTATGAACTTTTAGAACACAATCTGTTTATCAGCTAAAGCTTTTCTATGTAACTAAATAGGAGGAGGAGATAAGACTAAAACATTACCACTTTAACTGTTGTGAAGATAAAGTACCTCCAAACAACTTTATAAGAACCCCTTAAATTAATTAATCTATGGAAAATAAAATAGCAGGTAATAACTAAGAGTTCTGTCATTAATTCCATTTCTACAAGGACCATACATTTTCAAATACTGATTAAATTCTAGTTTACAATTTCATTAGTAATGATGCTATGTTTATAGTTAATATAACAAGGAACATGCCTAAGATAAAAATAATATAGGCATACCTTATTTTATTGCGCTTGGCGGAAATTGTTTTTTATAAACTGAAGGTTTATAGCAAGCCCGTGTTAAGCAAGTCTATCTGTGTCACCTTTCCAATAGCACGTGCTCACTTCATGTCTGTGTCACATTCTATGAAGGTAATTTTTGTAGTACTTCAAACTTTTCACTATTATTAAACCTATTATGGTGATCTGTGATCAGTGAGGGCAAACTTAATCAATTAATATTGTGAGTGCTCTGACTGCTCCACCAACCAGCTGTTTCCTCACCTTTCCCCTTTTCCTCAGGCCTCCTTATTCCAGACACAACAATATTGAAATTAGGCCAATTAATAATCCTACAGTGGCCTCGAAGTATTCAAGTGAGAGGAAGAATCACCTGCCTCTCACTTTAAGTCAAAAGCTAGAAATAATTAAGCTCAGTGAGGAAAATATGTCAAAAGCCCAGACTGGCTGAAAGCTATGCCCCTTGCCCAGATAGGCTGAAAGCTATGCCTCTTGTGCCAAACAGTAAGCCAAGTTGTAAATACAAAGGAAAAGTTCTTTCTTTTATTTTTTTGAGATGGAGTTTCGCTCTTGTTGCCCAGGCTGGAGTGTAATGGCATGATCTCTGCTCACTGCAACCTCCACCTCCCGGGTTCAAGCGATTCTCCTGTCTCAGACTCCCCTGTAGCTGGAATTACAGGAATGCACCACCATGCCCAGCTAATTTTGTACTTTTGGTAGAGACAGGGTTTCTCCACGTTGGTCAGGTAGGTCTCGAACTGCCGACCTCAGGTGACCCACTCTCCTCAGCCTCTCAATGTGCTAGGATTACAGGAACGAGCCACTGCACCTGGCCAAAGGAAAAGTTCTTGAAGGAAATTAAAAGTGCTACTCCAGTGAGATGAATCATAAGAAAGTAAAACGCCTTAATTGCTGACATGGAGAAAGTCTGAGTAGTTTGGATAGAAGACCAAACTATCCACGACATTTCCTTAAGCCAAAGCCTAACCCAGAGCAAGGCCGGAACTCTCTTCAATTCTATGAAGGCTGAGAGAGGTGAGGAAGCTGCCAAGTTTGAAGCTAGCAGAGGAAAGACGCCCTCTCCATACCTTACAGGTACAAGGTAAAGCAGTAAGTGCTGATTCAGAAGCTCCAGCAAGTTATCCAGAAGATTTAACTAAGATCATTGATGAAGACGGCTACAATAAACAACTTCTAGATGCCATTAAGAATATTCAGATTTACAGGAACAGGAACAGGAGTTTGGAAGATGATACCAACTCTCCTAGATGATTTTGAGGAGTTCAAAACTTCAGTGGAGGAAGTCAGTGCAGATGTGGTAGAAATAGCAAGAGAACCAGAATTAGAAACAGTGCCTGAAGATGTGACTGAACTGCTGCAATCATGTGATCAAACTTGAACAGATGAGGAGTTGCTTCTTACGAATGAGCAAAGAAAATGATTTTTTGAGATGGAATGTACTCCTGGTGAAGATGCTGTGACTACTGCCGAAATGAGAACAAAGGATTTAGGATATAATCTCAGTTGATAAAGCAGCAGCAGGGTTTGAGAGGACTGATTCCAATTTTGAAAGAAGTTCTGCTATAGGTAAAATACTATCATGCCTGGGGTGCTGATTACTGTAGTCCCAGCCATTCAGGAGGTAGAAATAAGATGATCACTTGAGCCTAAGAGTTTGAGTCCTGCCTGGACAACACAGTGAGACATCCAACTCTTTTAAAAACATAAACAAATATAATGCTATCACAAACAGCATCTCATGCTATAGAGACATCTTTTGTGAAAGGAAGAGTCAATTAATTCAGCAAACTTCATGGTTGTCTCATTTTAAACTGTCACAGCCACCTTAACCTTCAGCAACCACCACCCTGATCAGTCAATAGCCATTAACACTGAGGCAAACTCTACATCAGCAAAAAGATGACTACTTGATGAAGGCTCAAATGATTACTAGAATTTTTAAACAATAAAGAATGTTTTAATTAAGGTTATTTGTTTAGACATAATGCTATGGCACTTAATAAACTACAGTATAGCACAAACATAACTTTTAAATGCACTAAGAAACAAAAAAAAATTGTGTAACATGCTTTATTGGGGTGGTCTGGAACCAAACCCACAATATTGTCAAGATATGCACATATTAAATAACATTGTCCCAACTGATTACAGTTACTTATAATCAAATCCATATTGGTTTTTACATTTGCCCTATCTTTTTCCCTCTAATAAGTTGCTTAATACCTCACAATCCTCTTCCCACAAAAAGAGAGAAAGAGAGAGAGAGAGAAAGGAGACAGAGAAGAAAGAAAAATAGACTGACTGACCAGCCTTTAGAGAACCCGGCAATGCCATTCAGATAGGGCAAGATCTTGAAGGAGTTTAACAAACTGAAATTAAAAGGACAGTCATACAAGACTGCATATTGTATGATCCTGTTTATGTATGTTCAGAATAAGCAAATCTATAGAAACAAGATAGACTTACTAATCTACCTGGTTGTCTAAAGCAGGCAGTGTGCATGGGGAGAAGGGGAGCGACTGCTAATGGATAATTAGTTTCTTTTAGGGACCAGACGTGGTGGCTTCTGCCTGTAATCCCAGTACTTTGGGAGACCACCGCGGGCGGATCACTAGAGACCAGGAGTTTCAAACCAGCCTGGTCATCTCTACTAAAAACACAAAAATTTAGCTGGGCATGGTGGCAGGCATCCATAATCCTAGCTACTCGGGAGGTTGAGGCATGAGAATCACTTGAACCTGGGAGGCAGAGATTGCAATGAGCCTGGATGACAGAGCAAGACTCTGTCTCCAAAAGATAAGATAATAAGATAAGATGAAATAAATAAAAGTTTCTTTTGGAGATGATGAAAATGTTCTAAAATTAGATTGTGGTGATGATTGCATAACTCTGGAAGTATCATTGAATTTTAGAAATCATTGAATTGCACATTTTAAATGAGTGAACTGTGTGTGTGTGTGTGTGTGTGTGTGTGTGTGTGTGTGTGTGTGTATCTCAATAAAACTGTTTTTAAAACAATAAAATAAAAATACATGCCCCTTCCAAAATAAGGGGGCAGTGAGGTTGAGGCACAGTGAGAAAAAGAAGAATAGAGAGAAGGCCAGGTACCGTATTATGAAGCTTTGTGGGCCACATCAGTACCACTTAGTTTAATTAAACGACTACTCCTTGTCTGATAACCTCAGTACATATGAATCACAACTTAAAGATAGTTATTTTAAAAGATCCAACACCTCCCCTACACTGGCTTTACAGTAAGGTCACATAAATAATTTAACTATTTTAGCTACTAGATATAAAAAAATGAAGTCAGTGAGAAATGAATAGCTTCTAATTAAGCATATTATTTATAAAATCAGACATCTTGCCATGCTATTTTTAGAAAAGAATGATCAGTGTAAACAAAACATCTATGTTGTTTTAATTTAAAATTTCATCATCTAGGTTGAGAAAGTGAAATGAATCAGTATCACTACTCTTTCTGCTCCAGTAATACCACCAAAAAAAAAGATGACTGTTTTTTTTTCCTGAGGATCTATGATACTCCTTAGCATGGTAAAAGCAGACCATGAAAATGCCACAGGCAGCTATGGAGGTGGGTGGCAAGGTAGGGGAGGGAGGATACAAGGAAAAGTCTCTTACACTCCATGTTTTTTACCCAAAAAAGTCCCCTATACATCACTTGTAAGACCATCATCTTCCAGGTTAGTGTACTAAGTTGAGGGAAGAAACAGAAGCCTACAAAAGTAGAGTGCAATCCTGATGTGGTGATGAAATACATCTTTAGAAACGACCGCACTTGACTAGTGGACCTCTCTCCTTACCTCACTACCATATCCCTCAGGCTACAGAAAAGTGGATTAAAAACAGCCACATCCACAGAAGATAAAAAGGTCCAAAATACAATGATAAGAATCAGGGAGAATTCACTGATAGACATTATATATCAAAACAAAAAATCTAGAAAGAACTAGCCAATTTAGTCATGAGAAAGTTGAAAAAACTGACACAACCACATTGCAAGAAAAACATGAAAAAGCCAACTCAGAGCTGTAACTTCTAAGAAGCAAAAAAAAAAAAAAAAAAAAAAAAAATTCTAAATGCTTCTTAAGTCCCATAGAAGAAAGTAAAAGCATGAAATAAAACAAAAGTACAAATATAAGGTGATAAAAGGCAGATTAAAAAGGGAAATTGTTTTGATATTTGTATTTAGTTTATTGTGGCTGCAGTGACAAATTACCACAAACTAGGTGGCTTAAAACAACAAAAATTACTCTTACTGTCCCAGAGAGTAGAAGTCCAAAATTAAGGCGTCAAAAGGGCTGCACTCCCCCTGGAGGCTCTAGCAGAGAATCCATTCCTTGCCTCTTCTTAACTTCTGATAGCTGGCAGTATTACTTGACTGGTGTTCTTGTGTCTTATCATTCCAAACTCTGCCTCTGTGGTCAAATCTCTCCTCCTCTAAGTATCTCTTTTCTTCTGAATATCTCTTACGGTAACAGCTATCACTGGATTTAAGTCCCATTCAGATAACCTACGGTGATCTAATTTCAAGATACTTAATTTAATTGCACTCTGCAAAAACTCTTTTTCCAAATAAGGTAACACTCACAGGTTGCAGAAACTCAACATGGATGTTGTTACAGACTGAATGTTTATGTCCCCCCAAAATTCACAGTTTGAAGCTGTCAGTTCCAATGTGATGGTATTAGGAGGTAGGGCCTTTGGCAGGTAATTATAAGTTTAGATGAGATCATGAGGGTGAAGCCTAAGAAGAAGAGATCAGACGCCAGAGCATCCTCTCTCCATCAAGTGAGGAATACAGTAAGCAGGCAGCCACCTATAAGCAGGAAGAGGGCCCTCATCAAGAATTCCATCAGCCAGCATTTTGATCCTGGTTCCTCTTCCTAGCCTCCAGAACTATGAGAAATATATTTAATACATTTAAATATATGTTTATTTAAATATGACAAATATTTGTTTTGTTTAATTAAGATAACAGCCAAAGTTGACTAAGACAGTTATCTTCTGAAGGGCTGTTTTTTAGCCTACAACATTTCTCAATTTGTTCTTAGCACAACAGAACATCAGAGATCTAATAAATAAACTAGAAACATCAAAGAACAGAAAAAATACAGTGAAAAATTAATGGCAGGGAGGAAAGGAAATCATAATAGTGAATGCAGAGGGAATTAATTAAGAAATTAAACTAATTCTGGAGAAGATGATAAATGTGAAGAACAAAGATGATCCAACATTGAGTAATTATTGTTCCAAAAGTAGATGCCACACATGAATCGAAAATTTCTTTGAAATTTTCCTTGAAACTGAGAGCAGGACAAAAAGGTACAATGTGTGCCAGAAAGAACAGACTCAAAATTATCAAAGTATCATGGTTAAACTCAAGGATAAAAGAGAGTCTACCAGGCATCCAAACAAAAAAATTAGTCACCCAAAAATCAGTCAACCTAAAAGGCAACTTGGGGGACACATGGGGCAAAGGGGCAGGAGATGTTTGTAGAAAAACCAACACACTAAGTTATGAAAAAATAGGCCAAACTTCTACCACTGTTTGGCTTATGACCTTCAGGAAGTCAAGGAATGTCCTTTTTTAGGACTTAGTTTCCTTATCTGTAAACTGAAAGGACTGAATATAAAATTTCGACCTCTTTAAGCTCTGAAACTATGATGGATGGTAGCCAGATTAAGAGGATCCACATTGATTTTCAAACATGAAATCTTGAAGTATATTTTTCCTTAAAAGCAGGACAAAAAATTAGCCAGGCATGGTGGCACATGCCTGTAATCCCAGCTACTTGGGAGGCTGAGATAAAAGAATCAATTGAACTCAGGAAGCAGAGGTTGCAGGGAGCCAAGACCATGCCATTGCACTCCAGCCTGGGTGACAGGGTAAGACTCTGTCTTAAAAAATAAAAAGCAGCAGAAGTGGCCAGGCACAGTGACTCACACCTGTAATCCAAGCATTTTGGGAGGCAGAGGCAGGTGCATCACTTGAGGTCAGGAGTCAAGACCACTGTGACCAACATGGTGAAGCCCCCGTTTCTATTAAAAATACAAAAAAATTAGTGGGCATGGTGGTACGCGTCTGTAATCCCAGCTAGTTGGAAGGCTGAGGCAGGAGAACCACTTGAACCCAGGAGGCGGAGGTCGCAGTGAGCCAAGATCGCGCCACAGTACTCCAACCTGGCAACAGCAAGACTCTGTCTTGGGGGAAAAAAAAAGGCAGCAGGAGCAACAAAAATGAAGCCCTATTCTTTGACCCAGTACTTCCCTTTCTAGGAATATGGCAAAAGAAAGTAAAAAGAAACTGGAACAAAATAATTGATTTACACAGATATTCATTAAACCACTATTTACTACATCAATAAATCAGAGCCAATCCAGATGTCCAATAGTAGAGAATCATTAGTAAACTATGATACACTCACAATGAAGAGAATATTAAGCAGCCATTAAAATTACATTTTCCAAGAATATTTGATGGTTTAAGAAAATATTCATGACACAAGATTACATGAAAAAGCAAAGTGCATAGCTACAAATTGCTATATATTCCGTGATCCCAATTTTGAAAACAAATGCTACACAAACACACAAAAAAGCAAGCAGGAATTTTCTCTGGATAGTGAGAATATAAGCAAATTTTTATTCTTTTTTTGTATCTCTCCGTAATTTCCAAATTATCTACACTGAGTATATAAAATGTTAAGATAAATTTGCTTGAAGTTCTAAAAAGATATTCAAAAATATTCTTTCCAAAGAAGTATTACTGTCACTGGGTTCCAAAAAAAAAATCCAAGTATACTTACAGAACTGTTTGAACTAAAAAATCAGCAACTATATCTTGAATAATTTATGCTTAGTTCTAAAATTGAGTATAATCAGCAAAGAGATGAATTGAGTGCCTCATTCATAGTCAATGTTTATTTTTCAATTAGGCATTGTTACATTCAGTACAGAAAAGAGTTTGACGAGAAAATAACTTGGCTAGAGCACGACTTACTGGGATGTATGTTTAAAAGATTTTGTAAAAGGCTGTATGTTTATCCAGATTCAACTTTTATGAACCACTATGTGACTGTCCATTTAAATAATAAAACAATTAATGAGGTATTGTTACTATTTAATAGATAAGAGAAATGAAGAGGCCAACCTGGAACCTCATCATATCACAATTAGAGCCTGCTGAAGCAGATTTACCTCATGAAAAACTTGTCCCTTACCCAATAAACTATTTGAAACCTTCCAGACTATGCCACTAAGGCCATAGTTCCCTCTAGTCTACAAGAGATTAAAAGGACTAAATCTATCAACACCTCATATCCTTGTTTACTTAAGTCTCCACCAGAAACACTAGCCTTTCTCATTTGCTGTTAACTCTCATCCCCCTACACTCCACACATCCCTCTCATCTGAATCAACTCCTCAACTCTACCTCTTCTGTAATCAGCAAACTCCACTTTCTGGCCTTATGGACAACATAACTCCCCCAAATATGCTACTTTCATAAATCCCACAGAGGTTGATATTATTCAGTTCCTCCACATGTCTCAAAACCATGTCCTTGCAAGCCATGGTGGGGCAGAGGTTGGGAAGATGGTGTGGTGAGGCTGGGCAGAGAGAGGTTTGGGCAGCGACCAGGCGTAGGCTCCGCCAGCAGACGGTCACAGCTAACAGCTCACTGTGGCCCTAGCCCCGCTATGGCTGCTCAGACACACGTTTAACGTCTTTATTCAGCAAAAATGTAGATTCAGAGAAGCACCCAGGAAGGCTAAACCTCGAACATCAGACACAGGCACAAGTGGTGAAGGATACAACACAAGTGCATTGATTCATTTTAGCCGGATGTGGTGGTGCATGTCTGTAATCCCAGCTACTCGGGAGGCTGAGGCAGGAGAATCACTTGAACCCAGGAGGCGGAGGTTGCAGTGAGCCAAGACTGCGCCACAGCACTCCAGCCTGGGTGACAGAACAAGACTCCTGGCGGTGGAGGGGGAGGCGCAGGAGCAACAAAAATAAAGCCCTATTCTTTGATCCAGTACTTTGCTTTCTAGGAAAGAAACAGTCTGTTATCTTTCTCTGTATCCTATAGGGACTCATAAAACCTTTATTTTTTACTGTTGGGTTTACAGGCTGTTTGGATCTATTTGGCAATACGAATCACTGAAATCCAGGGTCCAGAGTTATTTTGATGATATACAAGTTGACTGGTTGGATAGCATAAGACCACAAAAAGGAGACTTCAGAAAGGAGATAAACAAGTGGTGGAATAACCTAAGTGATGGACAGCAGACTGAGACAGGTTATCACAGCTGCAAATGAATGTCTTTGTAATCTGTTTATAGGAGCACCTTCTCTACAGTGGACAATGATCAGATATTTCGCATCTAATCCAGCCTCAGAAGTCCTTTGTTCTCCAATGTTGCTGTCAATATTCAGTCATTTCTCCTTATTTCACATGGCACCAAGTATCTATGTTTTGTGGAGTTCCCCCTCCAACACAGTGAACATTCTGGGTCAAGAGTAGTCCATGGCAGTGTACCTAACTGCAGGTGTTATTTCCAAATGTGTCAATTATGTGTGTAAAGTTGCCACAGGAAGATATGGACCATCACTTGATGCATCTGGCACCATCATGACGGTCCTCGCAGCTGTCTACACTAAGATCCCAGAAGGGAGCCTTGCCATTATTTCCCTTCAGATGTTCATATTCCCAACAAGGAATGCCCTAAAAGCTACTATCGCCATGGATACAGAAGGAATGATCCTGGGATAGAAATTTTTTAATCATGCAGCACATCTTGGGGGAGATCTCTTTGGAATACAGTATGTTACTTTACGTGATAAACTGTTTTGGAAGAACAGGGAGCCTCTAGTGAAAATCTGGCATGAAATGAGAACTAATGGTCCCAAAAAAGGAGGTAGCTCTAAGTAAAACTGGGATTGGACAGTACTGGGGCATCTGGTCCACAACGTCTGAGAGCCATAGGAGTACATCGGCCCTAGAGTGACCACGGCTGTGCTCCCGCTTGGACGACACCAGCATCTGGCCTCCCAGTGTTTTCAGCTGTGTCCCCCAGCCTGTGTCTTTTTGGAAAGTGAACTATGACAAAGTTGTAAAATAAAGGTTTACATCTAGTTGGAAAAAAAAAATCACATCCTCCTTGCTCCCAACTGCCATTTCATTTCTTTCCTCAGTCATCCAAAAAAAACTCTGCTCACTTGAGGTCTTCCTATGCTAGTTCCTTTCCTATCAGCTTCTAAATGTTGGATTCTTCTAGGCTTGGTCCTACGCTCCCTTTCTCTTCTATCTTCTGTCTCTATACTCTCCCCAGATTATTTTATGCATTCCCAGATCTTTACATACATGGTATTTATCCAAATTATTATCATTTGAGAGCTGTTGATTCTCAAATGTATTTCTGTAGACCAGACTACTCTTTCAACCTTTACAGACTCCTGTATTCAACATCCCACTCTGGAGTTACACTTGTGTCTCATTCCCCTGATTAAAACTCCTTAAAAGCTTCAGCATCTTCTACAAGACCCTGTAGGATCTAGTTTCATTCTTATACCATGCCATTCTTCCCTTGCTCACAATCCTTCGGTCACACTAGGCTTCTTTCAATTTATTGAACACACAAAGCATTTTGCCACCTCAAGATTTTTCACGTGATGTTCCCTTTCCTTACAATGTTCTTTTACCACCCCCATCCCTAATCCTTTCCTTTTGATCCTTTATGTCTCAGCTTAAAAATAGCTTCTTCAGAGATGCCTTCTTTAGGACAATCCAATCTAAAGTAGTTTTTACCTGTTATTATTTTCACAGTAACCAGTTCTTTTCCTTCAAAGCACTTAATCACAGTTTGTAAATAAGTAAACACACAAATAATGTCCTGACCATATTAGTCAAACTATATCTTCTGAATAAATAAGAAAATCAGTGAACAAAACACAGCTAACAAATGGAAAATCAAGATCTGCCCAATCTAAATCCAGTGTTCCATACACTATAATAACTGTTCCTAACAGACTCTGTTCAATACATTATAATAGCAGTTCCTAACAAACTCATCTATTATTGTATCAAACATAACGTAACTAGACCTAACAGTCTTATTGTAAAAGGGTATGTTAAAATTCCAAGATATCTTACAATGTAAAAATTACATGGACCAAAGTACTAAGTATTTAATGGTAGGTCTAGAATTTCAAAAAAGTTATAAAATAATTTTTATTTCAACACTTCTTGAAATATGTCTAAAATACATTCTTACCTGAGTAAGAGGCAAACACTAAATAATTTAGCAGATAGCATTTCAAATTCTCCTTAATAAAATAGTTGTGTGGAATGAAACACAGATAAAAATCTCTAGAAAAAGCATTAATTACATTCCTAAATTAGCCCGCCAAAACTCCTTTAATATTGGTTAATAGGTTTTAATACTAATAATACAAACCTGAATCTGCGTCCAGGAAGCAGGGCCATGTAGCGAAAGAAGGTTGAGGATAAGAAAGGAGGGTAAGAATTCATTCAAGTCCTTGTGTAGCCAGGACTCTGCCACTTCCTAAGACTTTTTCCCATGGCCCGCTTCACGTATTCAACAAGGAGGTAGGGGGACAGAGGGTAAAGTAGGAGAAGAGAAGGAGAAAACACTTAAAACAAGCACAGTGTTAGGCATGCGACCTATCGATTTTACTTACTCCCACCAATCCCACAATGCAGTTATCATCATCCTGTGTTTCACAGGGAATAATCTAAGCCTATACTCTTTCCACTACTACTTCTTAAGCAACCAGCCCTAAGTAAGTGTATAATTAGCTATTTAATGCACTGTCCATGAGGAGATAAGACATATCTGCATTTTTCTCTAGTTTTTTATATACAGTTTTTTTATATACAGCTCAAATATTTGTTGGGTAAATGACTGAAATCAGTAAACGAATGAATGAATGAGCAAAGTAACTGAAGTTCTGTGACTTTTCCTAATCATTCCAGACTACAATGATCACTCCTTCCTCCAGATTCACACTTAATGTCTCTACTTGTGTTGTCCAATACACTAGTCGCTACACAAGGCTACTGAACACTTGAAAGTGGCAAGTTTGAATCGAAACGTTCTGAAATACGTAACAGATTATAAGGACTTAGTTTTTCTTAAAGGATGTAAAATATCTCAGTAACAATTCTTATAAGGACTACATATTGAAATGTTAGTATTTTTATATATCGGGGTAAATGAAATATATTAAAACTAATTTCGTCCATTTCTTTCAAGTTTTTAAGAAGTGGCTATTAGAAGCCAAGAGCAGTAGCATGTTCCTACAGTCTCAGCTACTCAGGAGACTGAGGCAGGAAGATTGCTGGAGCCCAAAAGTTCAAGTCCAGCCAGGGCAAAATAGTGAAACCCCTTCTCTAAAAAATAAAAATGTGGCTATTAGAAAAATGTAATTACATATGTGGCTTGCAATATACTTTCTGAACAGCACTGATCTACACCATCCATTTGGTAGCATATATATTTCTACTTTATAACATCTCATGTTAGTTGAATATTCAAATATGTATGTTTCCCTAAAACACAGGGTCCCTTATCCTTGTAATAACTGAATGTACTTTTTTTCTTCTTGGAGACAGAGTCTCACTCTATTGCCCAGCCTGGAGTGCAATGGTGTGATCTCGGCTTGCTGCAACCTCCGCCCCCAGGGTTCTAGCAATTCTCCTACCTCAGCCTCCTGAATAGCTGGGATTACAGGCGCCCACCACCCCACCCAGCTAATTTTTCTGTACTTTTTGTAGAGATGGGGTTTTGCCATGTTAGCCAGGCTGGTCTTGTGATCCACCCGCCTCGGCCTCCCAAAGTGCTAGAATTACAAGCGTGAGCCACCGCACCTGGTCAATAATTGAATGTACTTTTTAAAGTAGCTTCATTAAGTTATAATTCACATAACACATAATTCATCCACCTAAAGTGCACACTCAGCAATTTTTAGTACTTTCACAGGCTTGTGCAACCATCACCCCAATCAAACCCAAAAAGAAACTCTGTACCTCTTAGGTGTCATTCCCCAATCCTTCCATTCTAGCCCTAAGGAAACAGTAATTTGCTTTCTGTCTACAGATTTGCCTATTCTGGACATTTATATAGGTGGAATTGTATAATACATGGTCTTTTGCGATGGGCTTGACTTAGAATGTTTTCCAGGTTCATCTGTGTTGTAGTATGCTTTGGTTCACTTCTTTCGATTCCTCAGTAATATTTCATTTATGGAAATATCATATTTGATGTCTCCATCAACTGATAGATGTTTGGGTTGTTTCTTCTTTTGGCTATTAATAATAATGCTATGAACATGCGTATGTATGAACATATGGGTATATATACCTAGGCATGGAATTGCTACATTATATGGTAACTCTATGTGCATTTGGAGAACTACCAGATTGTTTTCCAAAGCAGCACCATTTTACATTCCCAAAGCAGTGTATGAGGGTTCTGACTTCTTCATATCCTAACAAACATTGGTTATAACCTTACTTTTTTACTGTAGCCATCCTAGTCTGAAGTGGTATCTTGTGGTTTTGATTTTTATTCCCATGATGGCTAATGATATTGAGCATCTTTTCATGCACTGATATGGTTAGGCTCTGTGTCACCATCCAAATCTCATTTCAAATTGTAATCCCTATGTGTGTTGGAGGAGGGGCCTGGTAGGAGGTAACTGAATCATGGGGACAGACTTTCCCCTTACTGTTCTTGTGATAGTGAGTTCTCAAGAGATCCAGTTGTTTGATCTCTCTCTCTCTCTCTCTCTCTCTCTCTCTCTCTCTCCTGCTCTGCCATGGTAAGACGTGCTTGCTTCCCCTCTCACCTTCCACCAAGATTTTAAGTTTGCTGAGGCCTCCCACCCATGCTTCCTATACAGCCTTTGGAACTGTTAGTCAATTAAACCTCTTGTCTTCATAAATTACCCAGGCTAAGGCAGTTCTTCATAGCAGTGTGAAAATGGACTAATACATGCACTTATCGATCATTATTTATATCTTCCTTGTAAAAGTAGATATACATAGTTTCTGTCTATTCAGAACATGTGCCAGATTCTTAATTGGGCTTTTTATTATTGAACTGTAAGAGTTCTTTTTGTATTCTAGATACAAGTCCTTTATCAGACATAATTTGTAAGTATTTTTCCCTTTCTGTGTTTTCTCTTTCTTGATGGTGTTTTGAAGCACAAATGGTTTTATTTTTTATAATGTTCAATGTATTCATTTTTTTATTTTGTTGCTTGTGTGCTTGGTACCATATTTAAGAAGCCATTGCCTATCCCAGATCATGAAAACTTACTCCTATGTTTTCTCTTAGGAGCTGTATAATTTGAGATCTAGTATTTAGGTCTTTAATCAATTTTGAGACAATTTTTGTAGATGGTGTGAGGTAAGAGTTAAACTTCATTCCTTTGCATGGAAATATGCAGCTGTTCCAGACCATTTGTGGGGGAAACAAATTCTTTCATCATTTAATTATCTTGGTATCCTTGTCAAAACCAATTGACCATAAACTTAAGGGCTTATTTTTAGACTAACAATCATACTCTGTGAATCTATATCCAAGCGCCACACTGTCTTGACTGATGTAAATTTTTAGATTGAGAAATGTAAATAAATAAATAAATAAAATCCTTGGTTCACTCAAAAAAATAAAATAAAAATAAAAAAACAAAAGGAGAAATGTGGGTACTCTAACTTTATTCTTTATTTTTCAATTTTTGAGGGGCTATTCAGAAACTGTCATGGGTTGAACTGGGTACCCCAAAAAAGATATGTTAAAGCCCTAACCTCAAGAACCTCAGAATGTGACCTTATTTAGAAATAGGGTCTTCACAAAGGTAATCAAATTAAAATGAGGGCCAGGAGAGATGGCTCACACCTGTAATTCCAACACTTTAAGAGGCTGAGGCAGCCAGATGACCTGAGGTCACGAGTTCGAGACCAGCCTGGCCAACATGGTGAAACCCCGTCTCTACTAAAAATACAAAAATTAGCCGGGCGTGGTGGCAAGTGCCTGTAATCCCAACTACTTGGGAGGTTGAGACAGGAAAATTGCTTGAACCTGGGAGGCAGAGGTACCAGTGAGCCAACATCATGCCACTACACTCTAGCACGGGGGATAAGAGCAAGACTTGATCCTTTAAAAAAAAAAAAAAAAATTAGCTGGTCATGGTGGCGTGCCTGTAATCCCAGCTACTTGAGAGGCTGAGGCAGGAGAATTGCTTGAACCCAGGAGGTAGAGGCTGCAGTGAGCCGAGATTATGCCACTGCACTCCAGCCTGGGCAACAGAGTGAGACTCCATCTTAAAAAAAAAAAAAAAATTTAATGAGGTCATTCTCATGGGCCCTAATCCAGTATGACTGGTGTCCTTACAAAAAGAATTTTGGACACACAGACAAACATACACAGAGAGAAGATAATATGAAGACACAGAGGTAGAGGAAATCTAAGTTACTGTAGTGATCTACAAACCAAGAAATGCCAGGGATTGCTAGCAAACACTAAAAGTGGCAAGTGGGGGGTAATTCCCTAGAGCAGTCAGATCGAGCACAGCCCTGCTGACACCTTGACTTTGGACCTCCAGCTTCTAAACTACGAGAAAAATTTCTGTTGTTTTAAGCCACTTAGTTTTAGTACTTTGTTATTACAACTCTCGGAAACTAATAGAGGATCCCTTGTATTTTCATATGAATTTTAGGATCAGCTTATCAATTTCTGCAAAAGGCAATTGGAATTTTGCCTTCTGCAAAAGGCAACTGGAATTCTGATAAAGCACTGGATCTGTAGATCAAATAGGAGAGCACTATCATTCAAACAATATTAAGTCTTCCAATTCATGAACATAGGACGTCCATCTTTTTTCTAGGTATTCGTTAATTCCTTTCAACAATGTTTAGTAATTTCCAAATTATGCGTTTTATACTTCTGTTAAATTTATTCTTAAGTATTTTGTTCCCTTAGATGGCATTATAAGTGGAACTGTTTCCTTAATTTCAGTTTCAGTTTGCTTATTTCTACTGCACAGAAACGTAGTTGATTTTTAAACATTGATACTATATGAGATTTTATCTTATATAGTATAAAAATTATATAATATATAAAAATAGTATATTTTATATAGTATACTATATAAAATAAAATCCAAATTTCTAAGGATGTTTCTATGTATACCTGCAAAAAGAGACAGCTGTACTTCTTCCTATCACTCTGATGCCTTTTACTTCTTTTCCCGCCTAACTGCTCTGGCTAGAAATTCCAGTACAATGTTAAATAGAAGTGGCAGCAGAGGACATCCTTATGTTGCTCCTAATATTAGGTAGAAGGCATCCAATATTTTACCATTAACCATGATATTAGCTCCGGGTATTTTCATAGATGTTATCGGATGAGGCAAGTTTCCTTCTATTCCGAGTTTATTATTTTTATCATGAATAGAATGTACTTTTTAACACCTCTATAGTCTATACAATGTTAAGCTCACTGGTGCTCTGATGTGCTAAATGACTAAAACTGTTATGAAGTACAACTTACCAAACAAAATCCTGGGTTTTTTTATGGACCAGCCTCGCCAACATGGCAAAACCCTGTCTCTACTAAAAATACAAAAATTAGCTGGGCATTGTGGCAGGCGCCTGAAATCCCAGCTACACGGGAGGCTGAGGCAGGAGAATCACTTGAACTTGGGAGGCGGAGGTTGCGGTGAGTCAAGATCACACTACTGCACTCCAGCCTGGGCCACAGAGACTGTTAGACATAGTGAACCCCAAGTTTTCCTTCAAAGAATCAGTATGTCAATATGTTCAGATCTCTTATTCTTTAATTCTCCATTTTAAAGTTTAACTTCCTTATAGTACCAGCAAACAACCTTTTCCCCAGTTCTAATCAGTAGTTCACATCTGTTCCCAGTCCCCTGCTCTGTCCTGACTCATTCCGGCCACCTTCTCTGGTCACCTGCTTTGATCCCTGGTTACCTGCTCTGAACTGCCTGTAACTGTCCTTCCCGCCAAACTACCCACCCCACCATTCTGGCTCATACCCCTGGCTTCCTTTAAAATATCCAATCGGAATTAGACTAGACTGTACAGTCTAACCCTAGTCAACAAGGGAACGACACAGCAGTTGCAGTGACCTCCATCAGGAATAAGTACCCCTTCCTCTTCCTCGTCCAGGTGTGCAATCACCATTGTTCCATCTGTGAGCCGCATCCTTCTATAGTAAATTGCCTTGCTGAGGGGATTTATATTTGAGTGCTACTTCTTTTGCAGCACTCAAATATAAAATTTTACATATAACAGAGACTCTGTCTCAAAAAAAAAAGGCAAAACTATATCATCTAGCAGTTTTAAGAAAAAAAGGTTGGATATACAAAGATCAAAATAATATTATGCTACAATAAAAGATTTAGAAACAATGTCAGACAAATTTACAAGTTTCCAAACATAGAAATAAAATTAATGTCAACACCTGTTAAATAAAAACCTAAAAGTCAAATTTGCTTTAACTGACAAAACCCAAAGTTTGTGATAACTCAGCAGAACAGCAGTTTCTATCAGTGCATTAAACAATTATCATCCCAATATCCTGTTTTCCAACACACACACACACACACACACAAACACACACACACACACACAGAGACAGAAAAATGCTCAATATAGAGAAGTATAGAAATACTCCTTATATTTCCAAACAAAGAACCACTTTGCTCTCACTCAGGGTATTGCCCTAAACGACCCTTGTTTATCCTCCTGGCCTTCTAGTCATAACTTTAAAAACAAATATGCATTTCTTTATTATATTGTAAATGGTTCCTCTATCCACTCTAGAAGGAAGAATCAAATGGCAAGATAAAATAAAGCAGTAATTTAAAAGTAATAGCTTATTCAACTATCCAAATTGCTTAATTTCTTAAGCAATTAAGAAACTTGAGCTTCTCCATCCAGAAATGGTGACACACTGAAAAACTGAAGACATATTATCCTAAAGAACTCATATTCTTATTGGAGAGATAACTCAAAATCTAAAAAGAAACAATTCTAAATATATAAGCAAGCAGACAGTGTACAATACATTATATGCAAAGGAAGGAAATATATTTTATAAAGTGAACTCCAGACTGGGTGACAGGGAAAGACCCTATCTCAAAAACACAAATAAATAAAAAATAAAAATAAAGCACTATAGCTGCTTTTCACCATCTTACACATCAAACCTTATAGTCTTGAGGTATTTAATGGTATTTATTGGTTTTAGGAAATACCGAGCACATAAGCATGCATTTAGAACTCAATTTTTTACATTTTATGCTCTTTATGATGATTATTCTAAGTCAGTCATTAAACTCCCCTATGTAAATCTGCTTCTGCCAGAGGGCATCAATAACTACAGAAACAGTCCATAGGTTAACACTATTATATTTTCCTGTAATACACTATAAAAAATAAAATAACAGAAACTAATGAGTAAAAAATATATAAAACATCTAAAGAAGTCTTTATTACTAATTACCTTCCATTGCTATAACATATGCAAGATACTGTACTAAACATTTTATATTAAATATTGTTCATTTAACCTAAGAATACATTTATGTACAAGGAAACTGAGGCACAGTTCAGTAACTCATCCAATGTCACAGCAAGTAAATGGCAAATTCAGAATTTATTCCAGAGCCCAGGCTTTTACTCAACATGTTACTTCCTCCTAAGCTATTTTTAAAGGCATAATATGAAGTCAAATTATTAATTATGACAATCTCAGGTTTCTTCTTCAATTTTACTTATCATAATTTACCCTCAAAAGTTTGCCAATGAGGCCAGGCATGGCGGTTCATGCCTGTAATCCCAGTGCTTTGGGAGGCCAAGGTGCATGGGCTGGCTTGAAGCCAGGAGTTCAAGACCAGCCTAGGCAACATGGTGAAACTCTGGTGCCCACCTGTGATACCAGCTACTCGAGAGGCTGAGATGGCAGGACTGATTGAGCCCAGGAGGTCGAGGCTACAGTCAGCTGTGATCAAGCCACTGCATCCAACCTAGGCAAGAGAGTGAGACCCTGTCTCAAAAAAACGTGCATCATTGAAAGAGCACATCAAAAAGGCATGACAGTCTTTTTCTGAAATATGGTACTAGAGTAAGTGAATATCTACATGCAAATAAAGACATCAACTGACACAAAAATTAACTTGAAATGCACAAAAACTCACAAGAGTTAACTAAAAAATTAGCTCAGGGCCGGGCGCGGTGGCTCAAGCCTGTTAATCCCAGCACTTTGGGAAGCCGAAGCGGGTGGATCACGAGGTCAATAGATCGAGACCATCCTGGATAACATGGTGAAACCCCGTCTCTACTAAAAATACAAAAAATTAGCTGGGCACAGTGGCGCGTGCCTGTAATCCCAGCTACTCAGGAGGCTGAGGCAGGAGAACTGCCTGAACCCAGGAGGCGGAGGTTGCGGTGAGCCGAGATCGCGCCATTGCACTCCAGCCTGGGTGACCAGAGTGAAACTCCGTCTCAAAAAAATAAAAAAAAATTAGCTCAAACTGCATCATAGACCTAAAGTAAAATGCAAAACTAAAATTTCTAAAAGATAACAGGAAAAATCTAAGGAAGCTTTGGTTTGATGATGACTTTTTAGATACAACACCGAAAGTACAGCCCACGGGAAAAAAAAAATTGAAAAGCTGGGCTTCATTAAAATTTAAAAACTTCTAGGCCAGGCACGGTGACTCATGGCTGTAATCCCAGCACTTTGTGAGGCTGAGGCGGGTGGATCACGAGGTCAGGAGTTTGAGACCAGCCTGGCCAACATGGTGAAACCCCATCTCTACTAAAAATACAAAAGTTAGCCAGGCACAGTGGTAGGTGCCTGTAATCCCAGCTACTCGGGAAACTGAGGCAAGAGAATCGCTTGAACCTGGGAGGCAGGGGTTGCAGTGAGCCAAGATCATGCCATTGCACTCCAGCACAGGTGACAGCACAAGACTCCATCTCTAAATAAATAAATACTGCTGCTCTGTGAAAGAAAGACACTATGAAACAGAATGAAAAGACAAGCCACAGACTGGGAGAAAATATTTGCAATACACATATCTGATAACGGGCTAGTATCCAAAATATACAAAGAACTCTTAAAACTCAATAATAAAACAACTGAATTAAAAAGTGTGCAAAAAATCTGATACCTCACAAAACAAGACATACAGGTAGCAAATATGCATATGAAAAGATGCTCAACATCATATGTCATTAGGGAATTGCAAATCAAAACAATGACATACCATTATACATCTACTAGAACAGAATAGCTAAAATCCCAAACACTAACACAACCAAAAGCTGGTAAGGATACGGAACAACAGGAACTTCAACTCCTTGCCTGCAGAAATGCAAAATGGTACAGCCATTTTGGAAGACACCTCAGCAGTTTCCTACAAAGCTAAATGTAGTCTAACCATACAAACCAGCAATCAATTTCATAGATATTTACACAAGTGAGTTGAAAACGTATGTCTACACAAAAAAGTGAACACAAATGTTTATAACAGTTTTACTCATATTTGCTCAAAAGTAGAGGCAACCAAGATGTCTTTCAATAGGTAAACAGTTTAAAAAATTGTGGTACATCCATACAATGAGGTATTATTCAGGGACAAAAAGAAATGAGGCATCCAGCCAGAAAAAGACATGAAGGACTATTAAATATATTGCTAAGTGAAAGAACCATGTTTAAAAAGGCTACATATTATATTATTCCAACTACAGGATATTCTGAAAAAGACAAAACTATAGAGACAGTAAAAAGTTCAGTGGTGGCCAGGGGATGGGAAGAGGGGGATGAGAGGGTAGCTAAATAGGTGGATGATGAAATTTTGGGGGCGGTAAAACTATTCTGCATAATACTGTAATCATGAATACATGACATTATGCATTTGTCAACACCCACAAAACTATGCAATAAACAGTGTGGGCCCTAATGGAAATTATGAACAGTAAATTATATACTTTAGTTAATAATTTAATATCAATATTATTTCATCAATTGTAACAAATGTACCATAGGAATGCAAGATGTTAATAACAGGGAAAAATGTACCACACCAATGCAAGATGTTAATAACAGGAGAAATATGGTAGGAGTAAGGGATTATATAGGCACACTCTCTATTTTCTGTTCACTTATTATGTAAACCTAAAACTGCTTTAAGGAACAGTCTATTTCTTTTTTAAAAAAGTAAGAACAAGGCATGACAGCACAATAGTTCTAAGCCACTAGAGTGTGTATCACTTGGAAAGTTTATTCATTATTAAAATTTTATATACTTATTTATTCATTTATTTATTTTGAGACAGAGTCTCACTGTCTGCCCAGGCTGGAGTGCAGTGGTGTGATCTTGGCTCACTGCAACCTCCGCCTCCTGGGTTCAAATGATTCTGATGTCTCAGCCACCTGAGTTAGCTGGGACTACAGGCATGTGCCACTATGCCCGGCTAAGTTTTTTATATTTTTTTTTTTGAGACGGAGTTTCGCTCATTACCCAGGCTGGAGTGCAATGGCGCGATCTCGGCTCACAGCAACCTCTGCCTCCTGGGTTCAGGCAATTCTCCTGCCTCAGCCTCCTGAGCAGCTGGGATTACATGCACGCGCCACCATGCCCAGCTAATTTTTTGTATTAATAGAGACGGGGTTTCACCATGTTGACCAGGATGGTCTCGATCTCTTGACCTCGTGATCCACCCGCCTCGGCCTCCCAAAGTGCTGGGATTACAGGCTTGAGCCACCGCGCTCGGCCAAGTTTTTTGTATTTTTAGTAGAGACTGGGTTTCACCTTGTTGACCAGGCTGTTCTCAAACTCCTACTCACCTCGGCCTCCCAAAGTGCAGGGATTATAGGCGTGAGTCACCACACCCAACCTAAAATTTAATTTTAGACTAGACCATCACATTACTTCTTTGCACTCCAGTTTCCTCAAATGTAAAATGAGAGTTAAATCTGACAGACAGGAACATGAATCAGAACACCAGAGTCACTATCAGCTAAAAATTTAGTTTCTTTTCTACTTGAACCTAAGTCTGAACTAAAATGAATTCTAAAGCACAGATTCCTTTATTTATCTTAAACCTTTTCAAGATAGGCAATTATCATTATCTTCAGCTAACGTGACAGCCAAACTGTCTTATAAATAAATTAATGATTAAATAATATCTTTCGTATCACAATTCTCTCTCCATAAGATCAAGAGAATTTCGCCTTTTGCAACTGTTTTGAGGTAGTCAAAAAGACAGAGAGTGTAAGTTAAGAATGTGAGATAACTACAAGGAATCAGATACTCTCAAGAAGGCAATCCAATAGATAGGCTATCATTATCTCTCTCTGGTAGCAACTTTCTCATATTCCCTAACATTCACATAAGCAAAGATCAACACACATTAAACCCAATGCCAGGAGAAGTCAATTTTCTTATAAGTATCACACTAAATGTCAAAAGCCTCATCCTAGAAAACTAAAATGTATGATCTATCCTCAAGCAACTACTACACAATAGCACCTGTGTACTGTAGAATATGGTACATAACAAATAATCAAGTGTTTTCCAATTAATTTATACAGCAAATAGTTGCTGAACATTAACTATATGTCAGGCACTATGCTGAGCAATGGAACAGAATAATAAGTAAAACCAAGTTTACACTCCAGTAGGGAAGACAAACTAATATATGTCAAATGGTAATAAATACAATCTTTTAAAAATAAAGCAACATAAGTGGTAGGGTATTTATTGACTGGGAGAGGACACACGAAAGCCTTCTGGAATAATGATGACGATATTCTATACTTAACTTGATCTGGGGGTTGTATTCACTAAGCAGTACACTTAAGCTTTATGTAATCTGCTGTGTATGTTACACCTGTAAGTGTTTTTTTTAAGTCTGCTAAAAGCAACACCTGGAATATCAATGTTGCCCAGCTCTAATGATGATTTCCTCTTGACTGCCACAATTGTTAATATACTTTCAAATATATGAACTATGTATCTTCACAGCGAAATAAAATTACAACGTCTAGAACCATTAAAGTCAATCATTTAGTAAGCACCAACAACAGGATACAGACAAGTTAAGGTAAAATAAAACCAAACTGTTACCTCAACTTATAGGAAAAGATAAAAACAGAATGATGCTAAAAAGGAGTCCTACAACTAATTGTGATAAATATAAAATGTGATATAAATGTCTTTTAAAAATAAACCTACCTTTAACCATTTAGTATTTCCTCATTTCCTCCACTGAACCAAAATTTCAGAGTTTCTGTCAGAAGAGAACAAAAGGAATGCAAGAAATGTGCATTCAAATTGTTCCATGACCCTTACAAAGTCTAGCATAGTCACTAAGAACATGAACTCTGGAGCCAGACAGGCTGGGTTAAATACTGGCTCTGCCACTTACTAGCTGTATTACTTTAGCCAAGTTTATTTCTTTCAGTTCCCTGTGCCTCAGGCTCCTCATCTGTTAGGTAGGGATAATAGAATCTTATCTCATAGGTTGTTATGAAGATTAAACGAGTTAATTTATGTATTGTGCTTAGAACAATAGTTGGCACCAAGAAAATGCACTAGATAGGTATTTATTACTGCTGCTACTAGGAATCCTACCAGAATTGGTACCCAGGTACCACAAAAGGCAAATTAACCCAGTTAAGAAAAGGTATAGATGCTAATAACCAGTATCATTGATAACACTCCATTTCTGCACCCATTTATACCCACACTAACAGTACTTTTAGTCTGCCCTACATTAATGCGGCAATTTACCACATTCCATCTAAATTGTTACTTAATCCTTGCACTATATAAAACAGATCATATGCTGCCTAACCAATGACACAAAATATTCAATGAAAGTCAATCACATTCCCAAGTACAGAAAAGGGAAAAATTGCCTATGTATGCCAAGGGGAAAAGTTAGTAGTTAAGGCAAATCGAGTTCCTTTTTAATGGGTTTAGCTACACAGTCTCAATTTGATGAATGTCCGATCCTTCCAAAAGGAATCTTTGTGTCTCTTCACTTTATCTACATGACAATTCAAATCAACAATTTAACCAATATCTGTATCTACTATGAATCTAGCATTTCCCTAGATACAATCAGAGAATGTGAAAATTATTTGAGACATAATTCCTGTTCTGACAAACTAGTTAGGAAGAGTCTAACACAAAAGCAATCCATTTATTCAGTCAACAAACACTTCTTGAAGGAGTATTCAGTGAATGTGGCTCCAGGCCTGGCCTAGGTGGTTTTAAAATTTACAAAGAGAATACTGTCAAACGGATAAAAGCTGCACAGTGTTAAATACAACAAAAGCTGTAGAGGGTATGAAGGAAGCAAGAGAAAGAAAAATCTGGAATGTCAGAAAACTTCCTAGGAATATAACATCTGTGCTAGATTTTGAGACAGATAAGTTGACCAAAAAGAAAAGAGAGAACATTTAAGCCAGAGGCAAAAGCATATGCCAGAGACAAATCAATATGCCTTCTGAACAGAAGATAAACCCAGAAAGGTAGCCAGAGATCTTATACCAGGATAAAGGACTTAAACTTTATTCTGTAAGGAATGAATAGTAAATAAAAGATTCACATTGGGGGATATACGATCAGATTTCTGAATGTTTACCTGGGGTAGGACAGAAGAGTAGACAAGGCTGGAGACAGAAAATCAGTAACAGCCCAAGAATAGGCAAACCTTTTCTGTAAAAGGTCAGACAGTAAACACTTCAGGCTTTGCAGGCCATAGTCTCTATCACAACTACGTAATTCTGCCTTTGTAGCATAAAAACAGCAAGACAATGAATATGTAAACTAATGAGCAAGACAGCTACCTTAATCCATTTTGTAGTGCTATGACAGAATACAGGCGATTGGGTAATTTATAAAGAAGAGGTTTATTCAGCTCACAGTTCTATGAACTAGGAAATTCAAGGGCAGGGCCCTGGCTTCTGGAGAGGGCTTTCATGTTGCATCATAAAATGACAAAGAAGCTCAAAGGGGAAGTGGACAAATGTGAAGAGAAAAAAATCTAGGGGCATCCTGGCTTTCTAACAATCCATTCTCTCAGAACTAACCCATTCCCATGAGAACTAATCTAGCACCACCAGAGCAAGAACTCCACTCACCACCACAAAAAGGCACAAAGCCATTCCTGAGGGATCCACCCCACATTAAACAAAACATCGCCCAGCAGGCCTCATCTCTTAACACTGCCACATTGGTGATCAAAACAAGTTTTAGTGGAGACAGACAAACCATATCTAAACCTCAGCAGTTGCGTTCTAATAAAACTTGATTTACAAAGACAGACAGCTGGCCGTATTTGGCTTTACAGGCTACAGTTTGTGAACCTCTGGTCTAGGCAAAGAATAAGGTCTTAAAGTGAAGGCTCTAATAAATGAAGAGGAATAGATTCCAAAGATATTTAGGGGGTAGACTTGAAGAATGACTACAGGTAGAGAACTAAGCGTAAAGAGGAAACAACTTTGGCTCCTGGGAAGGAAGCCGGGGATGTCTATCGATATTGGTGCCACTGTACCAAGAGGAGAAGGAGGAGGACAATAGAGAGGTTTCATTTTGTTTAGGGAAGGAGAAAGGGTGAGGAGAGAAAATTAGTTCAGTTTTGACATGTTCTTTTTTTTTTTTTTTTTTTTTTTTTGACATGGAGTTTCACTCTTGTTACCCAGGCTGGAGTGCAATGGCGCAATCTCGGCTCACCACAACCTCCACCTCCTGGGTTCAGGCAATTCTCCTGCCTCAGCCTCCTGAGCAGCTGGGATTACAGGCGCGCGCCACCGTGCCCAGCTAATTTTTTGTATTTTTAGTAGAGACGGAGTTTCACCATGTTGACCAGGATGGTCTCGATCTCTTGACCTCGTGATCCACCCGCCTCGGCCTCCCAAAGTGCTGGGATTACAGGCATGAGCCACCGCGCCCGGCCCTGACATGTTCAGTTTAAAGTAGCTGTGGAACCTGTAGTTGGTAATTCCTGCAGGTCTAGGATTCTGAAAAGACCTAGGTTAAAAGACTAGATCTGGTCAAAGAAGTAATATTAATATCTAGTTTTTCATAAACCAGATCACTGGTGGAGAAGGAAGGTAGGAGAGTAAGAACAAACAGCTGAGGTCAAAATATAAACATTTAAATGGGTAGGTAGCTGGAGAAGTAGAGAAGTCCTCTGTAGACAAGACTGAGGAAACAATCCGAGAGACAGAAGAGCAGTTTGAGTGAAGTGTTAAGGGTCACTGCAGCTAAATTAAACCACGGGTTTAATTTAGGATACAATCATTGTGGGAAGAAATTAGTGGGCCAAACACCAGGTCTAACAGGATTTGGGACACTCTCAAAAACAGATGCACAGAGGTTAAAAAAAAGAGAGAGAGCAGGCCGGGCGTGGTGGCTCACACTTGTAATCCTAGCACTTTGGGAGGCCGAGGTAGGTGGATCATGAGGTCAGAAGCTCGAGACCAGCCTGGCCAACACAGTGAAATTCCTGTCTCTACTAAAAATACCAAAAAAAAAAAAAAGAGAGAGAGAGACAGCAATAGCCCCGAACAGGTAAATTCATAGTTACAGAACGCAGATTGGTGGTTACCAAGGGCTTGGAAGAGGAGGGCATGGAGAGTTACAGCTTAATGGGCACAGAGTTTTCTTTTGAGAGATGATAAAAATGTATTGAAACTTGAAAAACGTGACTGCTGGACACTGAATGTACTAAATGCCACTAATCTTTACACTTTAAAATGCTTTTTTTGTTGCTGTTAGGCCTATCAATTTCATTTTTTGTGGTGGTTTAATGATGGAGAAAAATCAGTAGGCAAGCAAGCGAACAGAACACTGGAACATGAAACTAAATAGGCCGGCTTATAAGACACCAGAGACCGAAAGAAAGTCCGAAAATTTTAATCAGATCAAAACAGGCAAAAGGATGGTTTTCTTAACTAGAATGGGGCACAGCTCAACTATTTCATTAGGTAACATAATTTGTACTCTGTAGGGAAGCTGTTAACCCTGAAGGAAATACAGATAAAATAGGTGTTAAAGATAGAGCACAGCCACTCAGTAGAGTAAATTTACTTTATCATGAATAAAGGTATTTTTTTTAAGTACACAATTAATTATAAAAAGCACTATACTAGGTCAGGCGCGCTGGCTCATGCCTGTGATTCCAGCACTTTGGGAGGCTGAGGCGGGTGGATTACCTGAGGTCAGGACTTTGAGACTGGCCTTGGCCAACATGGCAAAACTCCGTCTCTACTAAAAATACAAAAATTAGCCAGGCGTGGTGGCAAGCATCTGTAATCCCAGCTACTCAGGAGGCTGAGGCACCAGAATTGCTTGAACCCAAGAGACCGAGGTCGCAGTGAGCTGAGAACATGCCACTGTACTCCAGCCTGGGCAAGAGTGAAAGAAACTCCGTCTCAAAAGAAAAGATATGAGTAGTTTGGTATGATTGTAGATATGGAGAGACTTGTAAATAGGAAGTACTTTTGAAAAAAGCAATGAAACCTTTAATAATTTGTTAAATCATTCCTGAATTTAACAACAAGGTCTTTTTACTAAACCAGCTATCAATAAAAGTAAAAGCTGTTTTTGTGGCATTTAAAACCAGTGAAAATTCCTGTGTGGGTTTAGCAGCATTAAACTTTAAACACCATTAACACATCCAGAGAAATTCACAGAAAGAAATAGTTTACTATTTTTAAACATACTAAATGTGCCTCTTCTTTATAAAGGGGATCTGTGGGTGTTAGAGAAGTTCAATAAAGAGGGATACCCTAGAAAACACGATTTTCCATCCATTAATGTTTTACTATACAAAAAAGGTGCAAATTTTCAACAGGGCTCAAAAATGTTTAACAGAATAGTACAATTTATTTGACAGAAGGAAGAAAATAATGACTAAATTGATGGTTATCAAATGTCTTAGATAATTTCATCCTCTTGTCTTTTAAGAGTGCAAGTGTCATCAAAAGGTGAATATAGGCTTTCTCAGAACAGGCACAAACCCTAATTTCCTGCCCTCCAAATACTGCCCTGGGTTAAATTACAGGTTACCCAGTAGTTCTGATACCCTAAGCCTGAAAGATTCATGAGCCTCACCAGGTTATGTTAATTTCCTGTCCTAAAATAACTAGTCCACAGCAACCCCTATCCCCACCCCGACAAGTAAAATATCCCATTGGTAATTCTAGGTTATTCTTTATCTGTCATTTTTAAATACATTAACCTTCCCTAAACCACTGTTAACAATGCACAAACCTACCTCAGAAAAAAAATCTACTTGTTTATATATGCTGCAAGTTCCCATTGCCCTCTCAGACACACAAAATCTGCAATATGACTCTACTTAAATATATTTCCTTTTCAAATATAGTAACATCTCTCTAATCAAGAGGACTTCCAGCCGGGCGCAGTGGCTCAAGCCTGTAATCCCAGCACTTTGGGAGGCCGAGGCGGGTGGATCACGAGGTCAAGAGATCGAGACCATTCTGGTCAACATGGCGAAGCCCCGTCTCTACTAAAGATACAAAAAAATTAGCTGGGCATGGTGGCGTGTGCCTGTAATCCCAGCTACTCAGGAGGCTGAGGCAGGAGAATTGCCTGAACCCAGGAGGCGGAGGTTGTGGTGAGCCGAGATCGCGCCATTGCACTCCAGCCTGGGTAACAAGAGCGAAACTCTGTCTCAAAAAAAAAAAAAAAAAAGAGGACTTCCAAAAACATCAAGCTTAGAAAATCAAAATCCTGGAAGCAGGGAGAAAATAATTATTAACAGCTAATGTTTACTGAATAAGTACCTACTTTGTACCAAGCTGTGTTTTTCATGCATTACATCATTTAACCTCAACAGCCATGTGAAATAGGTACAACTATTATCGCCAACTTAAAGATGAAGAAAGTTTTTAGGTAAGTCATTTGTTCAAGGCCAGAGTTTGTTAAGTGTTAGAGCTGGGATTCTAAAGCAGTCTAACTACGGAGCTTTACTATAGAGCTCTGCATTCTAAGTAAAACAGCAGGAGAAAACTACAGGCTGGGAGTGGTGGCTCACACCTGTAATCCCAGCACTTTGGAAGGCCAAGGCAGGTGGATCACGAGGTCAGGAGTTCCAGACCAGCCTGGCCAACATGGTGAAACGTCGTCTCTACTAAAAATACAAATATTAGCCGGACGTGGTGGTGGGCGCCTGCAACCCCAGCTACTCTGGAGGCTGAAGCAGAAGAATCGCTTGAACCCAGGAGGCAGAGGTTGTAGAGAGCCGAGATCACACCACTACACTCCCATCCTAGGTAAGAGTGAGACTCCGTCTCAAAAAGAAGAAAACTATATATATCACAGAGTACACTTTATGGATGTAATTCCCAGATCTTCCTTACAATCTACTGATTAAATTCAGTAATTTCATTCAAAGAACAATTCTAACAATTTGGTAATATGGATTTCCCATTCACAGTTACTCAGCACATTTGTAGTAATAGGGGCTACTATTCCTAGGACCAACCACATTAATGAGTTAGTGGGCAAAACACATGTGCACAGACAAGGAAATTATAAAACTGGCTATTAAAAAGCTACTATATAATTGTATTAAGTGGCCCTTGAATGATTTGGGTGGGCCAAATCTCATCTTGAATTGTAACTGCCACAATTCCTATGTGTTGTGGGAGGGACCCATGTTGAATCACCGGGGCACATCTTCCCCGTGCTGTTCTTGTGATAGTGAATAAGTCTCAAGAGATCTGATAGTTTTATAAGGGGGAAGTTTCCCTGCACAAACTCTCTCTTTGCCTGCTGCCATCCATGCTCCTCCTTGCCTTCCGCCATGATTGTGAGGCCTCTCAGCCATGTGGAACTCTGAGAACATTAAATCTTTTTCCTGAATAAATTACCCAGTCTTGGTTATGTCTTTATCAGCAGCATGAAAACAAATTAATACAGCTCTAAACTGTTGTATTTTAGAACGAGGCTGTTTCTATTAATGTATTCTTTAATAGGACAGTACAATAACTGATATTCATGGTAGCTGAAGTATCATAAAGGTATCAAAAAAGATATTAAGCATTATCTAAAAACTTAGAACAATTTTTACAAAAAGAGCAAACAAAAGGCACGAAAAATATTTCTTTAGAAAGTTCAAGATGGTGGTATTTTGCCTTCTTAGTTCAATCCCTCATTCCCTCCTCTCCCTCTCCTTCCTTAGAATATTAACACTTTCAAATCCCTGCCTGCTCACTTTTAACCTGTACTCTACAACCTCATAGGCAAACTTCTCACACAGTAGTCAATATTCACTATCTTCCACTTTCTCACCTCTAATCCTCAACTTCTCCAGCTTCTATATCTAACTTCCCAGTTTAGTTGCTTTTTCCAGAGTCATCAATGCCTTCTTATACCTAAATCTAATAAACACTTTTCAGATTTTATTCGTCCTTTAGGCAGGATTTAACATTTCAGATTCCCCTCTCCCCTATCCTTCTTCTTTCTTTGAACTAGTCAGTTGCCTTCAACACAATCTGACCCTTCTGTTTTTCTTCTCTGTCTACGTTTAGCTGAATTTACTTTCCTTTACTTGTCCCTCAATTATCAGAGGGTCTCTGACCATCTTCTCTTCTCCTGCTAAAAATTCTCAAAGGATTATCTTAACCTCCATTCACCTACTTAATGGCTACACTGCTCGTCAGCTCACACAAGTCTGACAGCTCTCCAAATGACTTCCACAAATTTCCTCTACCCTGGGCCCCTCAAACTAACATGCCCACAATTGAACTCATCTTGAAAAGCAACAACACAGCATCTTGGAAAGCGTAGTACGTGTAAGGAGTTCTGTTTTGTTGGAAGTAGGGCTTATTTCACATTTTGATAAACACTGGTATCCACCTAGTCTTTCAAGACAAATAGCTGGGAGTAATTCTTGATTCTTCCTCTCTCTCTCTCTTGGACTCAAGATACCTAAAGAAATAATCAACTACTGAAGGAAGATTGTACAACCTTAATCTTTTCAAATCAATTCCCTTTACATCATTCCTCCATCACTTAATAACATCTTGCCTGGGCTCTCCCATAATATTCTTAATTGTTTGTCGCTACAGTACTTATCATAGAACATATGTATTTCTCTACAACCTGCAGAGTTAGAAAAAAATTGTGTCTTGTTCTTTTTATCTAACTGTATTTTGGCACACACACAGTTGTCAATAAAAGTCCAGTGAGTAAAGGGTGCCAAGAAGCTAAGCAACATGTCAAAAAGAATGTAATTTATTAACAATAATGCAGGAATTTATGTATAGTTAACTTCCGACCATTTTTCAATACTGAAATAACCTCCATAACCTATGATGTACTCCATCATAGTATAGCAGTAATAAAATATCAATATCACTTTACATATTCAAAGTGACAAAATACTCTTTTTTGGTTTATGTTTCTATGTACATTTTAAATCACTTTCTGAATCAGGGAGGAAACAATATTTACAGCAAAATGCCACAATTGGTACGAATGAAAAATCTTTAAGATTTTAGGGCGATTTGTTTTGAAACTGGGAGGGGGGGATACATCAAGAAAATAATGGAATATACCAAAATAAAGATACAACATTAAGTAAAGACTGTGAAGACTACTGTTTTCAATGAATAGTTAGCTTCCCAGTAAGAACTGGGAAAAGGCAGATATATCTACTGTTTCACCCTAGTCAGTCAATTATTCACATGAAAATAAATCTTTCAACAAAGGATACTAGCCAACTGGAGAGGTTGGGCAGGAGAGGGGAGAAATTAGAAAATGTATACTAGAATTTATTCTGAATTTAAACTCAGCCATAAAAATACAAAAGGAAAATATGTAAGTGATTATGTGTATCAGTGGCTCTCAAACTGTACTCTTGGGATCTTTGAACCCACTCAGAAGCCCACAAAGCCAAATCCATTTTCATAATAATATCATTTGCCTTTTTAATTCTCATTCTCTCCTGATCATACAATCAACTTTTCCAAAGGCTACATATCGTGTGATATTGCAACACATTAAATGCAGAGGCAAATATAGAATCCAGATATTTTCTATTAAGCAAAAGACTGACAAAAATTAAAAATTTCTTGGTAATTGTTATTCTGGAAAATATACTTTTCATTAAAAATGTTAACATGTAAATGGCTTACTATAACTTAATAAGGTAGTATTTTCTAAATGTCTCTTTTAATTTATAAGGCAAATATCTACAGATGTCACCCCCATAAACAAAAGTCTTTGAGATTCTCAATAGTTTTGTTTTTTGAGTCTCGATCTGTTGCCCAGGCTGGAGTTGCAATAGTGCGGTCTTGGATCACCGCAACCTCCACCTCCCAAGTTCAAGTGATTCTTCTGCTTCAGCCTTCCATGTAGCTGGGATTACAGGCATGCACCACCACAGCTGGCTAATTTTTGTATTTTTAGTAGAGATGGGGTTTTACCATGTTGGCCAGGTTGGTCTCGAACTCCTCACCTCAAGTGATTCCCCCCAACCTTGGCCTCCCAAAGTGCTGGAATTACAGGCATGAGTCACCATGCCTGACCAGAGGTTCTCAATAGTTTTTAAGACTACAAAGGAGTCCTGAGAGCAAGAAGTTTAAAAACTGCCAATTTATAGTTTGAGGAAGAACAAGTTTATCTGAGCATGACTCCAAAGCCAGAAGAGTGACAGATGAATTGACATAAATATCTTAAACTTCTATATATCCAAAAATAAAGATAAGCAAAATTATGAGAAAAAAATAACAATTTGGAGAGAAAATATTTACAGTATGCATGCATTGATGGGTTCACAGCATTCATGTATATAAAGTTCTCTCACATCACTAAAGACAAATACCCCCAAAATGGGAATGAGGACATGAAACACTAATGGGAAAACAGCATAATACAGAAGAGGCCAATACGTAGAAAAATAACCTTCAGTGGCCGGGCACAGTGCCTCATGCCTGTAATCCCAGCACTTTGGGAGACCGAGGCAGGCAGGTTACTTGAGGCCAGGAGCGCAAGACCAGCCTAGGCATCATGATGAAACTCTGTCTTTTCTTAAAAAACACACACACACACACACACAAAATTAGCCAGACGTGGTGGCTCACGCCTGTGGTCCCAGCTCCTTGGGAGGCTGAGGCACAAGAATTGCTTGAACCTAAGAGGCAGAGGCTGTAGTGAGCCAAGATCGCACCACTGCAGTCTAGCCTGGGCAAAAGAGCAAGACTCTGTCTAAAAACCAAAAAAAAAAAGAAAAAGAACCTTCAAACTTATAAGTAATCGAAGCAATGTAAAAATTAAAAGTGGTCAAATCAACAATGTTTTTAAATATGTAGAAAAACAGGTGGCCAGATAAATTCTAGGATTACATGTAAATCCTAGAAACATGACTAGGAACATGAATTGTTTCAGCCCCTCTAGAAGGTAATTCAGCAAAATGGATCAAAAATCTTTAAAGTATACATACTCCTCAATCAACCAACTCTATCCTAATTAAATAAGAACACAGGTAAAGTTTTCTATAACAATATTCACCTATGCATTTCATATAATTGCAAAAATGAAAACTGGAAATAATTAAATGTCTAGCAAGAAGAGGATACTGAATATATTAGAGCATTCCATTGTGTGTATTAGTTCTCATTTATTTGATAATTTTAAATGTTGTGATTTCTGTAGAAAGATACTGATACATATTAAAAGTTCAAGCTAAGCAGTTATAATTTTTGTTGACTCATTTTAGTAAAAGACAGTATAGCTAGGTGCAAAAAACTAGGATATGCCTAGAAATTTTAGATATGCCGTATCACATTTACTCTTCAAAACTCTACGACATAGGCTGACCTCTCTAAACCTCAGTTCTCTCAGCTGCAAAACTGGAATAAGTAACTTACCCCAAAACCACGAAAACACCAAATCATTAACCCGTTAAATGGCAGATCCCAGATTTGACTCCAATTCTCAGAGTTGGAAGCCCAAACTGTATTATATTAAATACCACCTTTACATCAAAGGATTAACAGGGGATCAATCAAAATCTCTCTCTCCCTTTCCCAGCTATCTTTTCTTCTTTCTCTTTTTTCTTTTCCACCAATCTTGTATTTCTCTCTACAATTAACATATTTTTCTTTTTTTTTTTGAGATGGAGTCTCATTCTGTCTCCCAGGCTGGAGTGCAGTTGTGTGGTCCTGGCTCACTGCAACCTCCAACTCCCAGCAATTCTCTGCCTCAGCGTCCCGAGTAGCTGGGATTACAGGTACACACTATCATTTTTTTGTATTTTTAGTAGAGGCAGGGTTTCACCATCAGGCCAGGCTGGTCTTGAACTCCTGACCTCATGATCCACTCACCTCAGTCTCTCAAAGTGCATATTTTACTTATTCAAAAAGGAAAAAGGTACTTTTAAATATTCTGGTTAAAAAGCCAGAGATTCAACTTGGGGGGAACAGTTACAGCATAGCTTTCAAATTTAATACACCTTGTCATTTATCATTATCTACAGAAAAAGAAAAAAAAATTATATAAACTTCCTTTGAGATGTGTCACAAAAAGTTAATGTACTTTTTAATGTTTATATTTTATTTAACTACATAAAAATAATATAAATTATATCATTTCAGTATATAATCAATATAAAACTGATTAATGAGCTTTTCCCCTCCAAACTAAATATTCAAAATCTGTTGTGTATTTTACTCTTACAGCCAGTCTCAATTTGAACTAACCAACCTTCAAGGGTTCAAGAGTCACATGTCACTAGTGGCAATTAGTTGCTAATCTTAAATGATGGAGTAATAGAGTCTCCTGAGAGTAAATATACAGAAATTCTTAAATCTCAAGATGCAGTCATCTTTAGCACGTCTTGCTGTTAATGTACTTTAGTATAAAAAAAAAACTGGTTTGAAATTCACAACTTAAAAAGCTGTAAACCTTAAAAATCACTTAACTTCTCTAAACTCAATTTTCTTATTTGTAAAATACAGGTAATAATGCCTGTCCCTCAGTATTATTATGAGGAGTATGTTAAAAGAATAATGCAGCCGGGAAGGGTGGTTCATGCCTGTAATCCTAGCACTTTGGGAGGCCAAAGCGTGCAGATTATCTGAGTTCAGGAGTTCAAGACCAGCCTGCGCAACACAGCGAAACCCTGTCTCTACTAAAAATACAAAAATTGGCCTGCATGGCAGCGTGCGCCTGTAGTCCCAGCTACTCAGGAGGCTGAGGAAGGAAAATTGCTTGAACCCAGGAGGCAGAGGTTGCAGTGAGCCAAGATCATGCCACTGCATTTCAGCCTGAGCAGCAGAGCAAGACTCTGGCTCCAAAAAAAATAAAAAGAATAATGCATGTCAATAATTAAGATATAATAATAAATGCTAATTCCTTTAAAAAGACATACATACTTACTCAATAGCAAATTGATATTAAAATTATATTCTGATTAAACATATTCTCAATAGTTAACAGCTCATATTCACTTTTAATTTAAATTAAATCAAAACCAAAAATAATAAAACAAATTCCCCTGCCTTTTGGGAAACCCCAAGCCTCAAAAAGCAGCACTCTGGAACATTTTTATCTTCTTCTCTTCATTACTGCCCTATTTGACTTTTGTATCTTTAGGAGTCTAGCAGAATGCTAGCATATGGTTGGCCTTAAGTGCTGGATGAATAAATGTTGAGGCTTTGGAACACCTAACACACACTGTCTCTCTAATAATGAGTCTCATTATCACTCAAGTCTAAAAGCCTTCACACAAAGTTGTGGTGCTAATTAACATTCAACAACAGTTTTGATTCCAAAAAAGCAATCCTACAGCAAGTTTCATCCAATTCACTTTTTCACAACTTCCAAATTCTAAAGGAATATACTTACAAACACAAAGTCCCTGGGGTGAATCTTAAAGTTAGTAAGAGAGCTCTGAAATCTTAGTCCAACTCCCTCATCCAAAAGGCCACGCCAATTAGGCCAGAATCTCACAGCAAGCTAGGTTCTCCTCAATCCCATTCATTTTATTAGCTTCTTTTGACATTCATTTAGCAATATTTAATAAGCACATACCATGTACCAGGGAGCAAAGTTTTGAAATTCCAACCTGCCTATAAATTTAACTCTAGTACTAGACCTACAGTGAAACAGCCATACTATAGAACAGCTATAGAACGCTAACCTTCTTCCTATAAACACTTAGAATAAATTTCACTTTCATCAACCAAATAGAACATCCAATCATTCCACAAATACTGAGTGCCCATTATTCATTTATTCAAAAAAATAATTTAATGAAATCTTGTTATGTGCAAGGCATTACCCTGCACTCTGGAAATATACAATGAACTAGACAAAAACAAAAATCCCCGCATTAATGTTGCTTACATCTTAAAAGCAGAAAGAGAGAGGAGAGAATAGACACAGATAAACAAAATCTATTACACATTATAAGGTGAAAAGTGTTAGAAGGAAAAATATAGCACAGAAGGGAAATGGAAAGTGCAGGGTCAAGGGGAACAGCTGCCAATTTTTTTAAAAAGTTGTAAAAGAAGGCCTAAGAAAAACATTTTAACAAGGTCTTAAAGACAATACTATATTAAACTAACACAGATATTAGACCTAGATAGATGAGATACATTAGCAGCAATCTGGGAATGAATTTTTTTCAATTCTTGAAAATGGCAGGAGCAAGACAGAAAGTCTTGGCAAGGTACAGTGGACTCATCCCTGTAATCCCAACACTTAGGGAGCAGAGGCAGGAGAATCACTTGAGCCCAGGAGGTCAAGAACAACCTGGGCAACATAGGGAGACCCATCTCTACAAAAATGAAAAAATTAGCCAGACACAGTGGCACACACCAGCGATCTCAGCTACTTGGAAGGCTGAGGTAGAAGGATCCCTTGGGGGCCTGGGAGGTCAAGAACACAGAGAGCCCTGATCGTGCCACTTCACTCCAGCCTGGGTGACAGAGCAAGGTCTGCTTCAAAAAAAAAGAAAGAAAGAAAGAAAAAAAGAAAGAAAAGAAAAAGAAAACCTTGGGATAGAAAGATTCAGATGATTTGAAAGAAATCAATGCTTAGAAAGGTGAAACAATAAATACGAGTTACTAAGTTTCAATTGGGAAAAAGAAAATACCTGATTACAACACCCTGAAAATGCAGCAAGTCAGTCAGTTTGTCTATCTGTCCACCTGTTTATTTATGGTAAAGCTTCACTGTCAACAACCACAAATAAACATTTAAAAGACTGTCACTTTTCTGTTGTCAGGCTTCAAACTTTGGATGCTTAAGCTTAACTTTCTACTCTTTCCATTTCTAACATCAAAAAAATCCCATGAAATTGGCAGAAATCAAAGACTGTACAAGGACATTTCAATTTCTATTTTGTGTGCTGACCAAGAGTTGCTCAGAATTCCATTAGTAACAATTTAAATCTCTATTTTAAAGACGCTTGGGGAAAAAAAAAGAAAGAAAGAAAGAAGATGATGATGCTTGGGGAATCTACTGTTTATAAGCATCCAGAAATGAATTATTTTATAAAATCAGAGGGCGTTTTTAAAAAATACATGCTTACTGTAGAAAAATTAGAAAATAAAGACAGCAAAAAAAATTTATTTGAATAACAGGATTTTAATTTACTAAATATTCTAAAGAATATTCTCACAAGTTATCTAGATTTTGTTGCAGTCAATTTCTAAAAATACACTGCACAAACTCCTTTGAGATGTGCTATTTGCACTATTATCAATTTATTTCAATGTAAAATGTTCTACATCATCATCATTTGTAATCTTACTGTGTGAATACCATAGGATTGTTAAGAAGATTAAATAAATGTAATGTGTGGCACAAGAAAACACTATTTAGACACCACTGTTGTTATTAGTTTTAGGATTAAAATTCTTATAAATAGTCATGTATATCTAAGTTTGTGGGCATATCCTTAATTTTTTTTACTTAAAGTCCTAGAAGTAGAATTTCTGAAATGCTTCCAAACTGCCCTCCAGAAAGGATATATTAATTTACTTTATTTTATTTTATTATTTATGTATTTATTTATTTTGAGATGGAGTTTCGCTCTTGCTGCCCAGGCTGGAGTGCAATGGTGCAATCTCAACTCACCACAACCTCCACCTGCTGCATTCAAGCAATTCTCCTGCTTCAGCCTCCCAAGTAGCTGGGATTACAGGCATGTGTCACCACACGCAGCTAATTTTGTATTTTTAGTAGAGATGGGATTTCTCCATGTTGGTCAGGCTGTTCTTGAACTCCTGACCTCAGGTATTCGCCTGCTCCAGCCTTTCAAAGTGCTGGGACTACAGGCGTAAGCCAACGCACCCAGTCATACATGAAGTTATTACCCTTCAGCAAAACACCTCCTGAAATCCCTGTCAGCAACTGTGTATTGTAGTTCTAATTTTTAACAATTTGGGAAACACGAAATATAATTTTATCTCATTTTATTTTTGTTTCTTTAATTATACTAAATTAAACATTCTTTCACATATTGACTGTTTGCATTCCTCTTCATCTGAATTCTTGACAAAATTATTTTAAAGTGAACTACTCCAATATTCATAGTCAAAATAATCACACATAAGACTTGTTTAAAGCATGTTACATGTACCGCCATTCAATACATGTTTGCTTCACAAAAACAAAGTGAGTTATACACTCTCACTCCACCTGCCGTACCTCTCAACTTAGTATCTCCCACTAATATTTAAAGAGAAAACACTAATGCCAAAGTCTAAGATGAAAAAAAGGAGTTCAAATTAAAAGTCTTAAAACTACCTAATTATGCAATTTATAGTATCACCATTAATACATTCATTTAAAAGAACAGATACTTAAGTATTGAAATGAAAACCTATCTATGATATACTGGCAAGTGAAAAAAAGAACTCGGAACAGTTTGAGTGGTGTGATCCAGTTATGATTTATACAGCAAAACATAAAACAAATACAGAGAATGGGAAGAATGAGGAGGTAGTCGCTGTCCTAGGTGCTACAGACCCAGTGATGAACAAGATGGGAAGGTTTTTCCCTGCTTATATGGAACTTAAATTCAACTCTATTGGTTAACAGGTATCCCAACGTTACCTGGATTTACTTTTAGTATTAAATCCTAATCGACTACAACAATAAAAATTTTCTCAATTTCTTTCCAAACATAAGTTAGAGCCTACAGAGAAAGTAAAGAGGAATATACACACTACTTTCTGGACTTTAGAGCAGATAACAATGAGGTAAGATTAGGAAGCACACATACATACACACATACATGCACAAAATATGTATGTAGTATTAATGACACAGAAAAAAATGTTCAAAATCATTTTTCAAAATCTTATAGTCAGGAATCTTTTCTCATTAGCCAAACTTAAAAGCTCAACTGATAATGCTATGTTTAAAAAACTAAGTTGCAGAAAATTCATGATATAATCCCAATTTTGTTTAAAAAGCATTCATATTCCTTGACATGTACAGGTAAAAAATAAAAAGCATTCATAGTATACAAATGCTGTACATGCCTTTAATAAAAAGTCTTGAACTAACTAGTAGTAACTTCTAGAGATAGGAATAGAGGAGAAGTGGGTAGATGGGAATCAGAGAAAGCGTTAAACATTTGATTATGTACATTTCTATACTGTTTTAAGTATCTGTGGCAAAATATCTTTACGATAAAAATGAAAATAAAATATTTTAAAGTTTAAATTCCACAAGAAGAACCAAGTATCCATCCCATCAAAATTTCCCTATGTAATACCCTAATGTCCATTAATATGGAACTGTTTGAATAAAAAAAGTTACAGTGCTAAGCAGATATAAAAAGCAGTACAGAAGAGCTTCATATACTACTACGAGCCATAGCCAGGACTTTGGTTAAATAAAAAAATGCAAGATACAAGACAGTAAGTCTAAGTTTTATCTCAGAAAGGGAAGGAAATGTGAATAAGTATAAGTATACAAGCTAACTGTAGTTTTGGTTTAAAAAATATAAATATTTTTCACAATTATAAAACAAAATGAAATCAAAAAAATCTAAGTTACTCCTGAAAACCAACTACAAAATGAAAAAATGAACCCAACTATGTATCAAATAAGTGGCTTAACCACACAAAATAAAATTTTTTCAAATGATTTTTAAAAAGCAATTTAGGCCAGGAGTAGTGGCTCACGCTTGTAATCAAAGTACTTGTGGGAGGCCGAAGTGGGCAGATAACTTTAGCCCAGGAGTTCAAGACCAGCCTGGCCAACATGGCGAAACCTCACCTCTACCAAAAATATAAAAATTAGCTGGAAGTGGTGGTAGACGTCTGTAATCACAGCTACTTGGGAGGCTGAGGCATGAGAATCACTTGAACCCAGGAGACAGAGGTCGCAGAGCCAATACTGTGCCACTGCATGCCAGCCTGGGCAACAGAGTGAGACTCTGTCTCAAAACAACTAATTAATTAATTAATTAATAAGCAATTTAACTGTACCTCCCTACTATTTATATTAATTGCAGAGAATTATTAACAAGCATTTCGTATGACAACTTTAAAAAATACTAATATATGTATAAATAAAAATAATAAAGCAAATAATTCATTATTCTCAAAATTTCCAGCATAAGAGTATAAAGCTAAAAAAGAGAGAAAATCTTATAATTCTAAATCCTTAATCTTGAAACAAAATCAGATTTGGAAGTATTGGTATGAATCACAGTATGTTTTCTCATTAAATAAAAGTGCCAAAATTTAGCAAAGTTGCAGAATATGAGATCAATACACAAAAATCAGAATTTTTATATACTAACGATAAACAATCTAAAAGAATACTAATAAGCAATTCAATTTAAAGTAGTATCCAAAAAGATAAATTAAAAAAAAAAAACTAGAAATAAATTTAACTGAAGATGTACAAGATTTGAAAACTACAAAACACTGCTAAGCAAGAAAAATAAAGGAAAACCTAAATAAATGAAAAGAAATCCTGCATTCATGAATAGGAAGATGTAACAGTATCAAGATGTCAATACTCAAATTAATCTACAGAGTCAACTCAATCCCTACTAAAATCCCAAAGGCCTTTTCTGTAGAAATGAAAAAAGTGATCTTAAACTATATATGGAATTGCAAGGGACCCTAAATACTTAAAGCAACTCTGAAAAAGAATAAAGTTGGAGGACTTTCTGATTTCAAAACTTACAACAAAACTACAGTAATCAAGACAGTGTGGTACTGGCATAAAGACAGACATATAAATAAATTGAATAAGAACCATCCATCCAAAAATAAACCCATGTATCTATGGTCAACTGATGAGTAACAAGAGTGCCAACACCACACAATGAGGAAAAAAAAATAAGCTCTTCAACAAATGGAGTTTGTACAACTAGACCCTTATCTTACTCCATATACAAAAATTAACTCAAAATGAATCAGAGACCTAAATATATGAAATAAGACTACAAACCCCTTAGAAGAAAACATATAGGTAAATCGTGACTTTAGATTTAGGAATGCTCTTTTTAGATACAATGCCAAAAGCATAAGCAAGAAGAAAAAAAAAAGGAACATTCAACTTCATCTAAATTTAAAACTTTTGTGCATCAAAGGCCACTAAAAAGAGAATGAAAAGAAAATTCGCAGAATGCAGAATTTTGAAGTTATATATCTGACAAGGGTGAAGTATCAAAATATATAAAGAATACTTAAAACTCTACAAGAAGACAAACGATCCAATTTTTAAAAGGAAAAGAACTTACATAAACATTTCTCCAAAGAAGATAGGCACCTAAAAAGATGCTCTACATCAACAGTCATTTAGAAAATGCAAATCAAAACTACCATGAAAGATCAATTCATACCCACTAGGATAGCAATAATAAAAAAAAAAACAGAAATTAGGGTTGAAGAGGATGTAGAGAAATGGGAACCCTACTACACTGCTGGAGGGAATGTGAAATGGTGCAGCCATTATGGAAAACAGTTTGGCAGTTCCTCAGTAAATTAAAACACAGAAATACCATACGACCCTGCAATTTCATTATTAGGTACAGACATATAAGAAATGACAGGTGTTCAAACAAAAACCTGTACACAAATGTTCAGAGCAACCCTATTCACAATAGCCAAAAGCCATAACAATCCAAACATACATCGACTGAATAAACAAAATTTAGTATATGCATACAATGGAATATCATTCAGTCATAAACAGGAATGAAGTTTTGATACATGCTAAAACAGGAATAAACCTAGAAAACATTATTCTAAGTGGAAAAAAGTCAAACACAAAAGGCCATATAAAGTATGATTCCATTTACATCAAGTGTCCAGAGAACAAGCAAATCCACAAAGTTGGAAAGCAAATTAATGCCTGGTCTGGGGCAAGGGTGAAATGGGGAGAGACTACTTAATGAATATAGGGTTTCCCTATGGGATGAGGAAAAGCTCTGGAACTAGATGGTGATAGATGTACAACATGGTGAATGTACTTAATGCTAATGATGGTATACTTTAAAATCATTCAAATAGTCAATTTAATTTTATATATATTTTAACATAATTATTTTAAATATCACACAGACACAACCACACCCTAGCTCTGTCCATTAAAATATCCTAAAAACAACCACCAACCCAGAGCAACAAACACTCAAACTGTGGTCTCTAAATACTATTCCCCACTAAAAAGAATCAGAACCCCTTAGAGTAATGACTGGTTCTAGATACCTAAGGCAGATGATGTACAAGATGAGCCTGGAACATCTTGTCAAACCAGAAAACAGGATTACCAAAGACTACTAAGGTTATATGGAAGGATAAAAGAGCCAACATGACGGGGTTCACATTGGCAAAAAAATGGAACAATCTGACAACAGAAGAGAATAGATTAAAATAAAGAATATATTCAAAACTAGGGGTTCATATAAATACATACTTTAAAAAAAGTAAACAATTCACTGACATTTCTGTCAAATGCTAAAGAAGACTTACGCTGCTTTTTCTCAGGATAATAAAACTGAGATAAAATTCTTCTTTACAGAAAAATTCCAGCTACAAAATAAAAAATGAATGATAGAATATCACTACTGGCCATGTCCAATGAAATAATGATCTAGATTGGGGTCAGCACACTTTCCATAAAGGGCCAGATAGTAAATATTTTAGGTTTTGCAGAACACAGTCTGTCTTAACTCTGCCATTGTATCTGAAAAGCAGCTATAGATAATACTTAAAGGAACAAGTGTGGCTACATCCCAATAAAACTTTATTTACAAAATAAGCAGTGGATCATATTTGGCCTATAAGCTGTAGTTTGCAGAAACCTTGATCTAGACCAGCGGTGTCCAATCTTTCGGCTTCCTTGGGCGACACTGGAAGAAGTATTGTCTTAGGCCACACAAATATACTGACAATATATATATTTATACACTAACAATAGCTGATGAGCAAAAAAAAAAAATTGCAAAAAATTTCATGTTTTAAGAAAGTTTACGAAATTTGTGTTGGGCTACATTCAAAGCCGTTCTGGGACACATGACGGAAACTGGACAAGCTTTTCTAGACAATGATCATCTATGTCTGTTAAAGAGATTGGGTGAAAGGCTGATGGGGAACTGTGTAATACATCAACAATCACCTCAAAAGAACAGATGTGGTAATCAACTGTAAGATCACAAAAAGAGAGGTAACTAGATATCACATGACACCTGATATTATGCAGTAAGAAATACAGATGCTCCTTCACCTACAATGGAGTATATCCAGTAAATCCACTGTCAACTGGAAATATTGTAAGTTGAAAATGCACTTAATACACCTAACCTACCAAACATCATAGCTTAGCCTAGCCTACCTTAAACATGATCCAACACTTAATTTAGCCTATAGCTGGGCAAAATCACCTAACACAAAGCCCTAACATAAAACTTTACAACAAAGTTATTTAAAGAATTTTACATCAAAATTCAAAGTACAGCTTCTATTGAAGGCATATCACTTTTGCAGTATCATAAAGTCAAAAAATCATAAGTTGAACCATCATGAATTGGGGATCATCTGTATTCAGTACCATGCAATAAAGTAATCTGACTAAAAAGTCTAACCAACAGTTTGCAGAAAATACAAGTAATAAAGAAGCTTATTAAATAACCACAGGGATGCAACCAGCAGAATCCTAAATGTGGGAAATTCCAAAGAACAAATTATCTTATTTCCTCAATAAATAAATGACAAGGAAAAGAGTTAAAGAAACAATACCACCAATTGAAAGGAGTGTTAAAAATAGCAACCAAATGCTATGGACCTTGTTTAGTCAGCGTGTTGGCGCACATCTGTAATCCCAGCTACTCAGGAGGCTGAGGCAAAGAATTACTTGAATCTGGGAGGCGGAGGATGCAGCGAGCTGAGATTGTGCCACTGCACTCCAGCCTGGGTGACAGAGCAAGACACTGTCTCAAATAATAATAATAATAATAATAATAATAATAAATTGGAGGTTAATAGTAAGGATATAGATGAAATAATATTGACCATGTAATTACAGAAATTGGAGATGGATATATGGTGGTTTATTAAGCTATTCTATCTAGTTTTATATAATTTAAAACTAACGTAAAAATAAAAAACCCAAAATGGAAAAAAGTATTCACCATCTGTTTGGGAGTACCAGGTTCCCTAAAAAAGTTTAATAAAAATTATCCCATTCTACTGAAATCCAAATTCAGAACCTGCAGAGACCTAAGGGTAACAGGAAAGGAAGGAAAGGGAAAGGAAGACAAGCGGCAGAAAAGAAAAAGGAAGAAACCTGTCACTCATTCTTCCCTTCCTTTACCCTGGTTAATGACAAAGTAGTGAAGGGCTGCCAGCTGCTCCTCTAAAAATGTCCTGGCAAGGACAAAGAGTATTTTTACTTTATGAGACAAGGTCTCCCATGAAAATCACTCTACCTCAAGCTGTAGATACTATCTGATGTTCTTGGCTATCCCAATGACATTGGCTATTTCAAAGCAGGAAATAAAAAGGAGGGAAGAGAAAATTTTTCAGAGTGGGGTAAAAGTTTCTCTCCCCAACTTCCTCAAAATTGAGAAGAATAAAAACTGAAGAAAAAAAAATAAAACATACAGTATTCGCTTAACTCAATTCACAGTTAATAGCCTTAACGGTCCTGAATGGTCTCAAACAGTTATTCAAATTTTTGAAGAGTACCTCAGACCATTTAAGTTAACTCTACTGAATACAGCTGTGGACAACACAGTTGGGGGTGTGAGGTACAATCTTTATATCTCACCGTAATGTGGTTTGTCCATCATATTTAAACATTTTATTAAATACTCAATACCTAACGGTCAATACAAACCAGACTGATACTGCATACAAACTAGACTGAAAACAGTTTTTAGAAAAAAAAAAATGCAGTCTAAAAATACTGACTATACAAACATCACATCTATTTAAAATACACATCTCACATTAAACACAAAACGTTAAAGGCACCTACTAGGCCGGCATTTGGTGATTATAAATACTCATTTAAAAACTGCCAAATCCCTAGAGACAACTGCAACTTTCTTAATATTATATAAAATATATTTAAAATGGAATTTTTATTACTTTAAAAATGCATCTGGTGATGATTTTTCCTTAAATAAATATAGGTGGAAAAAGATTTGGAGACTTTCCTTATAATCATCCCATATATATCAGTTTCAAAAAAAATACAAGAAGATATAGAAAGGTAACAAGTCAACCTAAGCCTTATTACTGTTATTACTGCTAATAATAGCAGCTAAGATTACTATGTGCCAGACACTGTGCTAAGCATCTTACATGTATAATTACCTGCTTCACAATCACTCAGAAAGGTAGTTACTATCACCACGTCCAGATAAGAAAAATGAAGTATAAAAAGTTAATAACTTACCTAAGCTCTACTATACCTGATCAGAGATGAGGATAGAATGGTCCTACAATGTCACACACACACACAAAAGCTATAGAATACCTAAAGATGATAATATATCTCACTCAAAAAGCACTTTAATTTACAGTGGTGTCTGAAATCTTTCACTGTAGAAACACACAGAGTTCATCTATTAATATACAAAGCAAATGATGTGGAACCAGTGTCAAATAGTCAATTTATTATCCTTTTCTTCTTCCCTAAGTAGAGCAGCTTAGTCTTTTCCTTGTATAGATTGCCAAATTGTTGTTCCTAAGGAGTAAAATCCAATAGACAGCAGTTTATTATAATCACACAGTGCCATAGCAGTTCAAAAGGGCAAAAACTTAGGAATCGGAGAGATTAGGGATCCATTTTGAGTTCTGCCCCATTACTAGTTTTGTGTCCTTTACCCACCAGCAGGGACTCAGGCTTCTGATCAGCAAAATGGAGATACCACTTACACCCAGTGGAGCAAATACTCATTAATGTTAGCTTCCTCCCCTTCTCAAATAAAAGCAAGGTCCAGATATACTTAACGCAGACCTTCTAAAGTCTGATCCAAAGAATATCAGTCCTTTGAGGGATTATAAGCAGCATTTCCTAAACTTTGAACACAGACTACTTATTACAACACAACGTCACTTAGAGTAACTACTGTGGGAGACAATGACCAAATGACTTTCACATAGATTAAATAAAAAAACAACTTTACTTCAGATTCTGTGATCACTCTTTTGGTTCCTCAGTGCTCATTTTTATCTACTATCTTAGTTCCCATCTTAATTCCATATAGCTGAGTTGGCAAATAAGTACCTCTGGTTATATGAGTATTCTATATATTAAATGCCATACATCAGGGGTCCCTAACCCTGGGGCCACAGACCAGTAGTGATCTGTGGCTTGTTAGGAACCAGACCGCACAGCAGGAGGTGAGCTGCAATCGAGGGAGCAGGGCTTCACCTGTATTCCCCATTGCTGGTATTACCACCTGAGCTCCACCACCTGTTAGATTAGCAGCAGCATTAGATTTTCATAAGAGTGCGAACCCTATTGTCAACTGCACACGCAAGGGATCTAGGCTGTGCACTCCTTATGAGAATCTAGTGCCCGATAATCTGTCACTGTCTCCCCAGCACCCCTAGATGGGACTGTCTAGTTGCAGGAAAACAAGCTCAGGGCTCCTACTGATTCTATACTATGGTGAGTTGTATAATTATTTCATTATAAAGTGCACAATAAATGTAATGCACTTGAATCATGCCAAAACCATCCACCCTGGTCCGTGGAAAAATTGTCTTCCACGAAACCAGTCCTGGTGGCAAAAAGGTTTGAGACCACTGCTATTACATTAAAACCCAGATAGACTCTTTTAAATGGGGTCTAAAAAATCCAACTATTAATACATGAAAAACAGGACGTATTGCAAAGTTAAAATAACACTGTATTTTTCCATTAGTGTTCCAGTTAAAGAATAGAAGGGAGAGGGAGGGAAAAGTTCACATATCAGTTTCACGTATTAGATATTAAGTCAATGATTACAAATGAAATGTCAGCCTGGTCCCCATCTGCAGACAACAGGCATGGCAGAGGATGAGAGTCAATTATACTACATCTCAATTTTGTATTATCACAGGATTTCATTGTAATCTGACACTTAAAACACTCATCAACTAAGAAAAGTTCAATTCAGAGGCACAGAAAATTTTCTCCAACTCATGAAAATGATAAATCAACCTTTTATAACATTTTAACTATCTTCAGACAGGCATGGTAGTTACACCTATAATCTCAACACTTTGGGAGGCTAAGGCAGGAGGATCACTTGAGGTCAGGAGTTCAAGACCACTTTGGCCAACATGGCAAATACCATGGTAGTTCACCATGGTAGAGAACACCCCATCTTTACCCAAAAAATACAAAAATTGGCCGAGCATTGTGGTGCATGCCTGCAATACCGGCTACCTGAGGGGCTGAGGCAGGAGAATCACTTGAACCTGAGAGGTGGAGGTTGCTGTGAGCCGAGATCACGACACTGCACTTCAGCCTGGGCGACAGAGCAAGACTCAGTATAAAAAAAAAAAAAAAAAAAACTATCTTCTAACACTATAAAAATACTTCTTAAAAAGTAAAACATGACTATCAATTGATGTATTACAATTTGGTCTTATATTTAAGATTCAAAGTTTTCAATTTCTGGCTTATTTTTTAACATTCATCATTTATTAAATGACAACTAAGTACAAAAAATTTTCCAGTACAAGAATAACAGAAAACAAGAACAAAAATTATTGAGACCAATAACCATGGGAGATAAGAACAGAAGCAGGTGAAGTGTAACACTTCTGTTTTTACCTTGAATCAAGCTATGATATGTTAACTGAGCTCAAAATTGGTACCTTCAAGTTACCAGAGGTAGCAAGGCTCCATTTCTGTATATTCACATACTCTTAGGACAGTAATGTAGTTAAGAATAAGAGCTCTAAATTACCTGGGTTGGAATCCAGGCTCTGCCAACTGCTGGCTATGAAACCTTGGTAAGAGTTACTTAACTTCTCTAAGCTTCAGCTTCATCTGTTAAAGATAAGGTACTCCTGGCTGAACTCTGTGGCTCACACCTTTAATCCCTGCACTCTGAGAGTACAGGGCAGAAGAACTGCTTGAGCCCAGCCTAGACAACATAGGGAGACCACCATGTCTACAAAAAATAAAAATTTAAAAATTAGCCTGGCATGGTGGTGCGGGCCTGTAGTCCTAGCTACCTGAAAAGCTGAGGCAAGAGTATCACCTGAGCCAAGGAGGTAGGCTGCAGTGAGCCACGACCACACCACTGTACTTCAGCTCAGGCAATAGAGCAAGACCCCATCTCAAAGAAAAAAAGAAAAGGATAGGAGCTCAGGCTCAAAACTGATTTTGCAACATGGATTTCAACTACATTTTTTACCCATCTCTTACAGCCACTGTTTTATAGCTAGCCTGATCAGTTTTAAAAGCAAGGTATTTGTTCTTAAATTTTTTATTTTAAAAGAAAACTTTACTTCTATATGACTGACAATTACTTTCTCCTCCGTAAATAACACTACAAAAAGTAAAAGTTCCTAAACCTTACCCTAAGAAACCTTAATTCTTCCAATTTCAAGCAATTATCTTATTCCCTTTCCAAATTACAAAGGCCATATAGTGGACCAATTAAGAGAACAGGTTCAAAGTATGACTAGGCATCTTGCTGGCCATGTTAAGCTCTGTATGCCTCAGTTTCCTCATTTATAAATTCCATTTGCCTTAGAAGACTGTGATGAAGATAAAATAAGATACAAACAAGTTGCTTAAAATAGAGAATAGAAAAACCATAGAGAAAAACATTAAAACAAAGAGTTGGAGTTTTTTTGAAAACTAAAATCAACAAACCCTTAGACTACAGAAAAAGAAAGGAGTGTCAAATATACAAAATGAGAAATGAAAGTGGAGACATTACAACAGATGCTTCAGAAATAAAAAGAGGTGGCCAGGTGCAGTGGCTTACATCCCAGTACTTTGGGAGGCCAAGGTAGATAGATCACTTGAGCCCAGGAGTTCAGACCAGGTTGGACAACATGGCAAAACCGGTTTCTACAAAAAATACAAAAGTTAGCTGGCTGTGGTAGCGCATATCTGTAGTCCCACTCAAGAGGCTGAGGTAGGAGGATCACTCGAGCCTGGGAATCGAGACAGCAGTGAGCCTGTATCACGCCACTGCAATGCAGCTTGGGCAACAGAGTGAGGCCCTGTCTCAAAAAAAATAAATAAAATAAAAATAAAGAAAGAAAAGAAATAAGAAGGGTCATGAGAAACTATTATGAACAATTATAAACCAACAAATTTGGTAACTCAGAGGAAATGAATAAATTCCTAGAAAAATACAAGGTCGCCAAAGTTGAATCAGGAAGAAACAGAAAACCTATAGAACCGTAACAAACAAAAGATTGAACCAGTAGTAATCAAAAAACCTCCCAACAAAGAAAAGGTCAGGACCAGACAGCTTCACAGCTTAATTCTACCAAACTTTTCAAGAATATCAATACTACATAACTCTTCCAAATAGTAGAGTTGTAACACATTTGATAAGGCCAACATCACTTTGATACCTAAGCCAGACAAAGACATTATAAGAAAATAAAACTACAGGTCCATATTTCTGATGAACACTGATGATACAAAAATCCTCAATAAAATATTAGCAAGTCAAATTCAACAACATATCAAAAAATTACACATCATGATCAAGTGGGATTTAATACAGGCATGCAAAGATGGTTTAACATACACAAATGAATCAATGTGATACATAATATTAAGAGACTGAAAGACAGAAATGACACAATCATATCAATTGACAGAAAAAGCATTTAACAAAATTAAACTTTCTTGATAAAAACTCTTTTAACAGTTTAAATATAGAAGGGAAGTTCTTCAACATAATAAGGCCATCTATGAAAAACCCATAGCTAACAACATAATCAATGGGAAGAAATTGAGAACTTTTCTTCTAAGACCTGATACAAGGCAAGGATGCCCACTCTGACCACTTCTATTCAACACAGTACTAGAAGTATTGGAAGAACTTGTCTAAATCAAGAGCATTTAGACAAGAAAAACGAAAAAAAAATAAGTTATCCAAATCAGAAAACTATCTCTATTTGCAGATGGCATGATCCCCTATATAGGAAACTCCAAAGACGACACAAAAAACTCTGAGCTCTAATAAATTAATTCAGTAAAGTTGTAGTATATAAAATCAACATGGCATTTGCATACACAAATAATGACCAAGTTGAAAAAGAAATTAAGAAAACCGCCCCATTTATGTTAGTGTCAATGAACAAAATACTTAGAAATACATTTAACCAAAAACTTGAAAGACCTGTACACTGAAAACTACATATACTGATGAAAGAAAATGAAGAGCACACAAATAAATGGAAAGAATTCCATGCTCATGGATCAAAAGAATTAATATTGTTAACATTACCACACTACCCAAAGCAACATACGGATTCAATGCAATTCCTATCAAAATCCCAATGGCATTCTTCACAAGAGAAAAAGCAATCCTAAAATTCACATGGAATCACAAGACTCTGAACAGCCAAGGCAATTCTGAGAAGAAAAAAAAAGTTGGAGGCTTCACGCTTCCTGAGTTAATAAAATTAAGTCACAAAGCAATTTTAATCAATATAGTTTACTACTGGCATAAAAACAGACACACAGACCAGTTTAACAGAACATAGAGCCCAGAAACAAATTCAAACATATACAGTCAACTAATTTTCAACACAGGCACCAAGACAACATAGTTCTTCAACCAATGGTGCTGGGAAAAATGGACTTCCACATGCAAAATAATGAAACTGAATCCTCATCTTACACAAGACACAAAAACCAACTCAAAATGGATAAAAACCTAAACATAAGACTTGAAGCCACAAAATTCCTAGAAGAAAACATAGGGAGAAATCTCCTTGACATGGGCCTTGGCAATTACTTCTTCAAAGACATCAAAACACAGGGAACGAATGCAAAAATAGATGAGACTCCATCAAACTAAAAAGCTTCTGCACAGCAAAAGAAACAACAAAATAAAAAGGCAACCTATGGACTGGGAAAAAGATTACTGGCAAACCATATATGGGATATTCAAAATTTATAAAGAAATTAATTATACAACTCAACAACAAGAAAACATATAACTCAACTTAAAAATGGGCAGAGGATGTGAATAGACATTTCCCCAAAGGTGAAACAGAAAACAGCCAACAAGTATACGAAAGGTGTTCAACATCACTTACCACTGGAAATCAAAACAACAATGAGATACCACATCACACCTGTTAGGATAGCTATTATCAAAAAAATAAGAGATAAATGCTGGTGAAAGTATAGAGAAAAGAGAACCCCTGTACACTGTTGGTAAGAATGCAGATTAGTGCAGCCATTATAGAAACAGTATGGCGGTTTCTACAGAAACTAAGAATAGAACTATCTATCATATGACCCAGTAATTACTCTTCTGGGTTTATACCCAAAATATTATGAAATCATCACTTTGTAAAGATATCTGCATTCCCATGTTCACTACTGCATTATTCACCACAGCCAAGATATGGAAACAACCTAGGTGTTCGTCAATGGACAAATGGTTAAACTTCAGTATGTGTGTGTATATATATACGTGTATGTGTGTGTACACACACATATGGATGGACCTGGGAGAAATCAAGTGAAATAAGCTATACACAGAAAGAAAAATATTTCATGATCTCAATTATATGTAAAAGCTTTCTTTAAAAACAGGTCAAATATATAGAGATAGAGAATTAACTGGTTAGCAGAGTCTGGGCAGGGGAGAAAAAGGGGAGATGTAGGTCAAAGCATAAGAAGTAGCAAATACCTGGCATGAACATGTCAAAAGATCTAATGTACAACATGAAGACTATAGTTAATAATAGCGTATTATATCCAGGCTTTTGTTGAGTAGATTACAGTTGCTTTGGCAGGGGAGGGGGAGTAACTACGTGAGATGGAGATGTTAATTTGTTTTACTATAGTAACCATTTTATTATAATACATATCTTATAACACCATGTTGTATATCTTAAATATATATACTAACATTTTAAATGAATTGCTTACTACAGTACAATAACATAGTAAGTACTAAAATTTCCTTCCTTTACTTGAAGTCTGGAGGGCCTGGGATCAACATCCAGAATCTATTCCCTACTAACTATGGCCCTGGAATAAATCAGTTTAAAAAATATATACATTAACCTCAGATTCTTCACTTATTAAACGGGGCTAATATTGTCACAAAGCATTATGAAAGTTAAATGGAATAACTTGTGTTTATTGTGTGCTTGGCACACAATAAACATTCAAAGGGTAGCTGGATCTGAATTCTAAAATTCAGGCTGTCATCAATGGCATCCAGAGAAACTCAAAATCTGCCATGACCACAAACTTTTTTCTAATTAACTTCTTCCCCCACCCCAACTCCTATGGTCCACAGCAGCATTTCTCACCTCTTTCCTAGACTTTAGAAAGTACATAGGCTTTCTCAGCTATATGTATGAAATTAACAACAAAAAAAAAGATGTGTTTTCTCATTAGATATAATGTGAAAATGCATTTTAAAACAATTTCCTACTCCTAAATTAATACTGAAAGCCAACAAGCTGTACAACTTATATTGATGTCATAACCCATACAGTGCAGCAGACAATGTCCTGTCTCTGGGGATCCTTCTTTTCTAAAAACTCAGGAATTGGCCCACCTACTCCCATTTTAGAAGTCATGACAAATACAACCTTCGTTTCTAACTAAGTTCTCCTTCTCTAATGTAGAGCAGAAATATCATACTGGAATGTCTCATCTATCTTTTTTTTTTTTTTTCCTCCTGAGATAGAGTCTTGCTCTGTTGCCCTGGCTGGAGTGCAGTGGCTCAATCTCAGCTCACCGCAAGCTCCGCCTCCCAGGCAGGTTCAAGCGATTCTCCTGCCTCAGCCTCCCATGTAGCTGGGATTACAGGCGTGTACCACCATAGCCAGCTAATTTTTGTATTTTTAGTAGAGACGAGGTTTCACCGTGTTGTCCAAGCTGGTATGGAACTCCTGATCTCAGAGATCCACCCACCTCAGCCACCTTCTGGGAGGGATTACAGGTGTGAGGCACCATGCCCAGGCCCTCTATCCTTTCAAATGGTATAGCCCTTCTTTAATTTTCTACACTCTGACAGGAAATTATGTGTGCATGCGCATGCACACACACACACACACACTCTGACAGGAAATTACATATATATATACACACACACACACACACACACACTTTTTTCTTTTTGAGACAGTTTCACTCTCTCACCCAGGCTAGAGTGCAGCAGTGCAATACTGGCTCACTGCAACCTCTGCCTCCTGGGTTCAAACAATTCTCCTGCCTCAGTCTCCAGAGTAGCTGGAATTACAGGCACCTGCCACTGCGCCCAGTTAATTTTGTATTTTTAGTAGAGACAGGATTTCACCACATTGGTCAGGCTGGTCTTGAACTCCTGACTTCAAGTGATCCGCCCGTCTCAGCCTTCCAAAGTACTGGGATTACAGGAGGGAGCCACTGCACCCGGCCTATATAAATGTATTTTCTATATTTGCAAAGGTATATGCAAAAAAAAAAAAAAAGAAAGAAAGAAAGAAAAAAACATTTTTTAAAGGGCTCGAAGTCTCTCAGTAAAAGTTACTCCTGATATTCAACTGAATTTAAATTATACCTTATTCTTTAGTAAACCCTTTGGGTTCAAGAAGGGAGTAACAAGCATTTGCTACTTACAGAGAAAATAAATTTCTTCCATGTCTAAGAATTGCACCCTACCACCAGCCAAACATCTCACAATGCACACATTTAATCACAGGAGACACTCTGCTGATATGTGGAAAGCAATTTATTTTTGAAAACCAAATACAGACGGTCATATTCTACCACTATTTAAGAATTTGCATTATGGCCAGGTGAGGTGTCTCACATCTGTAATCTCAGCACTTTGGGAGACCAAGATGGATGGAATGTTTGAGCTCAGGAATTCGAGACCAGCAGAGCAAACCTTGTCTCTACCAAAAATACAAAAATGAGTCAGGCATGGTGGCACACTCCTGTGGACCTAGCTAATGTGGAGGCTGAGGTGGAAGGATTGCTTGAGCCAGGAGGTTGAGGATGCAGTGAGCCAAGATCACACCACTGTACTCCAACCTGGTCAATGGAGCAAGATTCTGTTACCAAAAAAGGGGGTAGGGGCAGGAGGAAGAAGAAAGAAGAAGAAGAAGACACTTTCCTCCGATTAAATTCTGAAAAAGTTGCATTATTTAGCAATAGAACCCCTACTGTTTATTAATATTTCTCACCCTCTCTGGGAAAGTTCTAGAATTGATATACTAATATATCAAACAAATAAACATTATCTTAAAGACCCAAAAAGAGGTCTTGTAAAAATTAGTTTCAGCCAGGTGCAGTGGCTCACACCCATAATCCCAGCACTTTGGGAGGCCGAGGTGGCCGAATTATTTGAGATGAGGAGCTTGAGACCAGCCCGGCCAACATGGTGAAATCCCATCTCTATTAAAAATACAAAAATTAGCTGAGCATGGTGGCAGATGCCTGTAATCCCAGCTACTTGGGAGGCTGAGGCAGGAGAATGCTTGAAACCAGGAGAAGGAGATAGCAGTTAGCTGAGATCGTGCCACTGCACTCTAGCCCGGGCAATACAGTGAGACTCAGTCTCAAAAAAAAAATTACAGTTTCACAACTCCCCCACAATATAATTACATACCTAAGTACATTCATGATGAAAGGACTTTTCATAAATATTGTATGTTTATTCTTTTGCAAAGTAAGCTACTTGGTGAAAAGAAAGGAATTGAATTGTCAGGTTTCACTGTTATAAATCTATCTTCAATCCTTACCCACTCCAAATAAAATAATGTAAGGCTTGAGGGTACTGTAGTAGCTTCACAGGCTCAATATTTCAAAGGTATTATGCTTACCAACCAGTGCAACCTAGCACCCAAGTCCTTTCATTCATTCATCCACCCATCCAAAGATTTCAGAGCCACTCAATGCTAAGCACGTAGTACAACAGAAGTGTCTCTACCACTGTGTCTCTTTCTTTGCCCTACTATCATTCCTTCGCATTAAAAAAAAAAAAAAAAGGGCCAGACACGATAACTCATGCCTGTAATTTCAGCACTTTGGGAGGCCAAGGTGGGCAGTCCATGAGGTAAGGAGAGTGAGACCATGCTTGCCAACATGGTGAAACCCCATTTCCACTAAAAATACAAAAATTAGCTGGGCATTATGGTGCGTGCCTGTAATCCAAGCTACTTGGAGGCTAAGGCAGGAGAATCACTTGAACCCAGGAGGCAGAAGTTGCAGTGAGCAGAGATCACGCCACTGCACTCAAACCTGGCGACAGAGCAAGACTCCGTCTCAAAAAAGTAACAACAAAAAAACCAAATTTAACTTAATTTCTTATATCAAAAGTTAAATGTTTCTAAAAATAACAGCAATAGCTTGGTGACCTGAAAACTATCATACCACTAGTAAACACCACATCACATGGCAAACTGCTTTCAACTAGAATATGTACTAAGCAACCCAATATACAAAGGACTGTGCTCCACACTGCAGGAAATACAAAGATGTGTAAAATATTTTTATGTCATGTTGGAACTTACAATCTCCTATGAAAAAACAAGACAAGTTAACATGAATACAAGGAAGAACATTAGAAGGGCCACAGAGAGTGCTGAAGGAGTTTATATGCAAGTGAATTTCATGCCTTGTGGTAAGCATGAATGACTAAGGAGTTGAATTGGTATTTGAGACTGAAAGCCAGATAGGTCTTTACATATGACAAAGAATATTTGCATCAATAAAATTCCACTGGGGCCAAGGCAATCATGGCAAGAACAACATTTAACAGTAAAAATTTCAATACCCATTTTAACACTTTTACTAAACTAAGAGTGGAATCACTAGAGTGGAACCACTACCCACCCTATAGCAAGCCCCTTTCTAAAGAACATAAAAATTTTCAACTTCTTTTAGTATCATATAAAATTTCAAAACAAACTCAAAACATGATTAAAAACAAAGGCACAAATCAATGAAGTGTTTTTGAACCACACACACCTTTTCCATTACTTAAGAATAACAAAAATAATATAATTCCTGGACAAAATTCTAAATCAGCACTGTCCAATACAATAACCACTAGCAACATGTGGCTAATGAACACTTGAAATATGGCTAGCCCAAATTATTATGTTATTTAAGCGTAAAACACTCACTTGGTTATAAAGATTTAATACCCAAAAAATGAATGTATTTTACATTTTGATATATTATTAGTTTGGATACACTAGGTTAAATAAAATATATTACTAAAATTAATTTCACCTGTGTCTACTTTTCAAAGTGGTTCATAGAAAATTTAAAATTACACATATGATTCACATTTTTGGCTTATACTTCTGAATAGCTCTAGTCCAAACAATTGCTTAATATTAATTTTTTTTCAGATTTCTGTACTTGCCTCATGTTGTTTCATGTTGGCATGGTAATCACTTGATAAAATGATACAAGGTAATCTTCAAATATCTATTTCTCAGTATCTAGATACTGCAAGGGTAAAAGATATCTGCCCATAAAGTATATAGCTTACCTGCCCTTTTGGAGCAAACATGGAAAAAAACAAATAACAACTTTTCCAAATATATTTATCAAACAGTTAATACTTTGGGCATTGTTGTCTGATGTTGTGAGATTGTATCAGACAAGAAGTATTCAATGATACAAAGACATGGGATCCAGGAAACTGGAGAGTCAACCCTGAAGAGCAATGAAAGAAGTCAGAGGATGACAGCTGTACAATGGGGCCTAGAGAATAACCAGGTCAGATCCCAGCAGTTGGACGTGGACTCCAGGAAAAAAAACACTCCAGGAAAAGAAAGGGGGCAGGGGGCAGGTAGGAATCTAGAGAATGTCTGATAAAATGGTACATTTGGGAGGAAGAATTGAGATTATGATTGTTACAAACAGTACCAAAAAAGAAAATAGCAACAATAAAGTCTAAAAAGATTAAAAACAAAGGAAAAAATGTGATTGTAACTCTGAAACAGTTTAATAGCTCCTTAACATGTTAAACAGAGTTACCACATCACCCAGCAATTCCACTACTTAGGTATATATCCCAAAAGATGTGTCCACACAAAAACTTGCACACAAATGTTCACAGCAGCATATTCATACTAGTCAAAAAGCAGAAACAACACAAATGTCCATCAACTAATAAACAAATCATGGGATTTCTATACAATGAAATGTCATTCAGCAATAAAAAGGAAGTATGAACACATACTGTAACATGGGAGAACCTTGAAGACATTATGCTAAGTAAAAGAAATCAGTCATAAATGACCACATATTACATAAATCCATTTATATGAAATGTCCAGAACGGGTAAATCAATAAAGACAGAGAGTAGATTAGTGGCTACCTAGAGCTGGCGAGGGAAGGGAACATAGGGAATGTCTGCTAATGGGTATAAGCTTTCTTTCTGAAATGATAAAAGTGCTCTAAAATTAGATGGTTGGGATGGCTACACAAGTCTGTGAACCCGTGTACTAAAGAAAATGAATGTTATGGTATGTGAATTATATCTCAACAAAGCTGTTCTTTTATTTTTATTTTTTTCAGACGCAGTCTTGCTCGTCACCCAGGCTGGAGTACAGTGGTGCGATCTTGGCTCACTGTAACCTCCGCCTTCCAGGTTCAAGCAAGTCTCTGCCTCAGCCTCCCGAGTAGCTGGGATTGCAGGCGCCCACCATCACGCCTGGCTAATTTTTTTGTATTTTTACTAGAGATGAGGTTTCACCATGTTGGCCAAGCTGGTCTCGAACTCCTGACCTCCTCGTGATCCACCCACCTCGGCCTCCAAAGTGTTAGAATTACAGGCGTGAGCCACCGCACCTGACCAATAAAGCTGTTCTTATAAGGAAATATGATTACTGTATACTATTTGTTTCTACATACAATACTGTTCCATGTCTAGATACCAAGAATTCGAATAATAATTTAAATAAATAATAGTTTAACTAAAAATAGTGATATATTAGTATGTAAGCAAAAGGTCAACAGGCATGACAATAAATGATGTCTACCATAAGACAAAAAATAATATCTAAAATTAATTTTAAGAAATAGATAAAAACCATATAATTAAAAATAAGACAAAAACTACTAGAGGAGACAGCTGTCATAGCCAGTGTTGCTTCTAAGAAGAAAGACTGAAGGACAGAATATTACTTTCCATCGTAAGCCCTTCTGCACTATTTCTTTGAATCATTTAAATATATTCCTTTACAAAAGTAATTTTTTTTAAACAACTAAGGGGTGCTTGATTTAGGAGCAGAATGAAACCGTGCGCTCTTAAAGAGGTAAAAGGCACAGGCTTCATTGACATTGACGCACTCTGCGCCTCTGATCTCTCAAGAGAACAGGTTTTCTCATCTAAGATGTTAGAAAAATGGAAAGATAAAAATATATATATTCTTTGCCTTTTTCTTTACCATGAAATAAACATCTATTTTAAATGTGCTATAAATTGTTCATTGGTTAGGACTATTAACATTTTACCTCTAATTGCCAAGAGAGCATTGTCATCTTGCACTTATTCTCCAACTAACTTACATTCAGATAAATAAATATTTACTAATCTACTAGGTTGAAAAATAGCAATTTTCTAGAGTTGTTTAAATTTGTTTTAATTCTAACACTTCTATTAAAGCTAGTGTTAATTTAGGTGCGTATACACAAACTGAAAGTCTACTGTAGAAATCAGTAATCTGTAAAGATTCAGAATACCTATGAAAGGACATATAAAAAATTGTAATGCCAGTGGTCTCCAGCAAAGAGAACTGGTTGTTGCAGAGCAGGAGAGATGGAAGACTTCACTGAGTATCTTTAAAATTTTGAAGCACATGAGTAAATTCCTTTTTTTTTTTTTTATGTAAAGCAAAATATGTAAACAAAACATGCAATTATCTGGCACACTGCACTCAATAATTACTGCTATTATTTCCACATATTATGAAGATATACAGTACATTGCTCTTCTATATGAATGTAATTATATCTTATTATTAAAAATCTACCAACTCAAAGCTTCCCCCTTTCCTTCAGAATTTAAATAATGTGTAGAAAGTGAAAATTCTAAAATTCCACTAGGACAGCAAATGTCCCTGCAAATACTATCACTCTGATGTCAGACATAATTTCAGTACCTCCAACTCTTCAGGTGTTTACTCTACATACTCAAAATCTAGCATTAGAAATTTACTTGACTCAATAACTTCAACACAAGTCATGAAGGTGGTGTTAATAAATTAAAAAGTATTAATTGATTTTATAAAGTAACAGGAAGTAGGCAGTGTTGTAGTTAAAGAAGACAGGTCAGCCTTCCTTGGAAAAAAATCTAAAACATCCACCCTTTTTAGTTATATTAGCCAATTAAGCCCCTAAGAATTTCTCTTTCCTCCAAAAGAAGAAAAACTACTTTGCCACTATCACCCTTTTTCTTCAGTCCAACAATTAAGATACCCAGCTTTTCAATTCTCATAGGCCATAAATGTATCTAGTAAAGTTCCTCTCTAAATAGCGATTCATAATTCATAAGAAAGCTTACATGACTCCATGCAGTGCCTTCTAAGCAAGCCACAAACAAAAGGTACAAGCTAGCCAAAATCCAAGCAGCAAATCCATACATACCAAGGAAGAAAAAAAGACAGAAACAGTAAGACAACAAATCTTAAATCAGATAAAACTCTGCTGCTGAGTTTATAAATGTAGATGGATAATGGAAGAAAGAGTTGGAAACAATACTCTGGGCTAGCACACTAAAGACTTTAGTACCTTTATCCATATTGCTGAAATCCAACTAGAAGATGGTGAATCAGACAGAGATGACCCAGTTCTCTTCATCACTTCAGTGAATAACCAATTACAGATGTTTGATGTAGTTTATACAGAACCCCAGGTCTCCAGAAGAGACTTTCCTGACTCCTGCCTCTTTAAAAGAGAATTAATATAATTTAACATTCTCAGATGGGCGCAGTGGCTCATGACTGTAATCCCAGCACTTTGGGAGGCTGAGGCAGGAGGATTGCTTGATTCCAGTTCAAGACCAGCCTGGGCAAGAGATGGCAAAACCCCCTCTCTACAAAAACTAGCCAGGCATGTTGGCGTGTGCCTATAGTCCCAGCTACTTCAGAGGTTGAGGTGGGAAGATCACCTGAGCCGGGAGGGCGGAGGCTGCAGTGAGCCAAGATTGCACCACTGCACTCCAGACTAGGCACGGGCAACACAACGAGACTCTGTCTCCCCCACCACACACACAAAAAAAATCATTTTTCTAGGTGAACATTTTGAACAATTATCAGAGTGATTTACCCTGGAGCTGTATAAACCTACACACCCTACATACCCAATCCCAATATGCTTGTTTCCCCGAATCATCCATTTTTTTCAGTAGCATTGCTTAATATCAGTATCTATCCATTCCCTTCTAATTTGTGGTTTCAAAAAAACCAGACAACTCAATGAATTACAACTATATGTTAAATAATAACAAGGAAATGTTAATAAAAGCCTGAAGACTAACATGTGAGCAAAATTTATGCTTCATTTGTCTGCAGGTATTAACTGCTCAGGAGCACTTTTGGTTTACTGTCAACTACCAGCCAATTCTCATAAGCTGAGATTCCAAATAACCCAATTCCACGATGATGGATAGGTGTTACTCTTTGGGGAAAGCGGGGGTATCACAGTTCCAAACATAACAAATTTCCAACATATACTTGACTAACTAGTTGGATAATCAAAAAAATACCTTCATCAAGATGGGTGTCAAATTTAAAAGGAGCAAAACACTTCACAACCCATAGGAAGAGAGACATATTAATAATGGCTAATTTAGAGAATCATATTCTAGTAGTACCTGCAGATACAAATATACCGGATTTATTCATCAAATCAGTACTCTTCCATAGAAACCCATGCTCTGATTGAACATTAAACAACAAAAAAACCATACACTACTAATTTTCTTGTGAAGCATAGGCCCTAGTATTTTCATTTTCAGTATCTTACATTGTATTCCCTATAATCTTAAAAGAATTGAGGATTTTTTCCAAAATAAGTATAAATGTAAATATTATATTTGCTATAACGCATGTCCGGAACTAATTTCAAAGTAGTACTAATGATGAAAGTCTCATAATGTCATTGCTAAATTATCAATGAAAGCATATCCTAAGAGCAAAAGGCACTTTAACTTATCTCTGGAATCTAAGTGTTAAGGTAACAGCGATACACTCGCTATAGCATATACAAAAAATATCAAGGGGTCTGGAATCAGAATACCTGGGTCCTGGCTGAGCAACTTTCTAACCAGGTTACCTAGACAAGTTGCTTCATCTCTCTGAATCTCATTTACCTCATCTATAAAATGGGGATATAGTATTAATTACTTTATAGTGTTGTTGTAATGATTAATCACATTATTCACGGCCACTTTCTACAAAAACAATCTATTTATTTTAATCTTCTTAAGCCAAGGATTGTACCATGATATAATTAATCGTTTAAAAAAAAAATGGCCAGGCATGGTGGCTCATCCCAGCACTTTGGAAGGCCAAGGCAGATGGATCATTTGAGGTCAGGAGTTCGAGACCAGCCTGACCAACATAGCGAAACCCTCTATTAAAAACACAAAAAAATTAGCCGGGCGTGACAGCATGTGCCTGTAGTCCCAGCTACTCAAGAGGCTGAGGCAGGAGAATCACTTGAACCCAGAAGGCAAATGTTGCAATGAGCTGAGATTGGCCACTGCACTCTAGCCTGGGCAACAGAGCGAGACTCCATCTCAAAAAAAAAAAAAAAGAAAGAAAGAAAGAAATGTGTACTTTTTATTACTAAATTGATTTGAAATAACAATCAAGAAATTAACCTCAGACCATGTTATTAAGGGACCAAGGTAAGGATTCGGCTTTGTGCCGTTGTTAACCACGGTACTCTGGAAATAAACAGTTGGTTTGGCAAAACTAGTTTCAAGACAAATACATCATTACCTCAAGTGATCAAACCAAAAATGCTAAGAAAACTATTCAATACCAAAAATATAAGATTTAATCACTTACAAAATTGGAACCTGCACATTGTTTGGAAGTATATCTTTCTTCCCAAAATATAAACAAAAATGGGAAGGGGGATTATAAACTGAGAACCCAAATCAACTGAACTGTGTCTTTTTTTTTTTTGAAATGGAGTCTTGCTCTGTCGCCCAGGCTGGAATACAATAGCACGATCTTGGCTCACTGCAACCTCCGCCTCCCGGATTCAAGCAATTCTCCTCCCTCAGCCTCCTGAGTAGCTGGGACTACAGGTGTAGGCAGCCATGCCAAGCTAATTTTTGTATTTTTAGTAGAGACAAGGTTTCACCATGTTGGCCAAGATGGTCTCAATCTCCTGACCTGTGATCCACCCACCTCATCCTCCCAAAGTGGTGGGACTACAGCATGAGCCACTGAACCCAGCCGAACTAAATTGTGCTTCTAAATTTTATACCACATCAAATGCATTACAGACACAAGTATATATTGGAATCATTTACTAAAAATGTCCATTATGTGCTAAGTCAAAAAAAAAAAAAAAAAAACTAGGAAAAAACTCAACTCAAAATGGAATAAATACTCCTTTTTTAATGTAAGTTCAAAGGTAGAAAACTTCAGGGAAAACAAACTGTTCTTTAACTCTACCCTCAGTTTTTCCCTGTTGTTCTATTCACACAGGTTTTTATATAAATATACATTTTTACATTGCACTCAACAAATTTCAAAAACAATTTGTTTTTTATAACTAAGGATGATTTGTATAACTCAAGATAAAAAGCCAAGAGTGCAACCACTACTTTAATGAAAATGCTCTTCCTCTGAACAATGAAAATGCTGTTATTCTTGAAATCAGGCAAAACCCCTTCCACCACCACCCCATCCCCCCAAAAAAAATCAGCTAGAAAATGATAAGTATTCCAACAAATTTATTTACTCATCATGGTGATTATGTTCTTAGCAGAACAACATCCAGGGAATCCAGTTGGTCCTGTAAGTACCAACACACGCACTCGTCATACCCATGCATGCGTTCTGCCCCTCCATTCTCCATTATAGGGTGGAGCATCACAAGAGGCACCACAATCTTATATCCTATCATCTTCATTCCTGTCTCAAACCTCATGGGTCTTACTTAGAAGTATGGAGCTGTGACAACAGGGTCAATATATGCACGGTTCACAGTCTTCTCTATGCATAAAGTACACATACAAATAGACTTTTCCCACTCTTAGAATCTGCTGCTGGCACAAAATCTCTGACTTTCCCAGTCGTGCTGTTTCTCCAAAATATTATCTCACATCTGCAACTCAAATCTAATATAAGGGATAGACAGTACAGGGTGCAAGTACCAATTTTCAGCTGAACTCTGCCAGTGAAATGAGACGATATCACATCATTTCCTAAATGCAGTTCCCAATCAGCCATAAGGTGATCTGTGAATCTCTCGATTCCTTGAAGTTTTTCCTTTTGCCTGTGACTTATTGTCACTTCACAATTAGCATTCTACAGATGCATGCAACAAGAAAGCATGCAAGTTTTAAATATCTTAAATGTTTTAACAACTCTGGGGAAGTCAGGTTGGGAAATGATGGAAAATAAGGTTCTGGTTTTCAGGCTCACATATGAACTCTTTTCCACATTAACATAAGATTATCAAGAAATGGGCTGTCAAGGCACAGTGGTTCACGCCTGCAATCCCAGCACTTCAGGAGGCCAGCAGGGGTTGGGGGTTGGGGGGTGGATCACCTGAGGTCAGGAGTTTGAGACCAGCCTCACCAACATGTCAAAACCTCGTCTCTACTAAAAACTCAAAAATCAGCACGGCGTGGTGGGGCACCTATAATACCAACGAATTGAAAGGCTTGGAATGCAGGAGAATCGCTTGAACCCGGAAGGCGGAGTTTGCAGTGAGCCGAGATCCCGCCATTGAACTCTAGCCTGGGCGACACAGCTAGACTTTGTCTCAAAAAAAAAAAGAAAGAAACAAATGGGCTAAAAACTCTAATAACCTAATTTTTAGATGTCACAAAGAGATTACACTTCCCAGGGGAATACAGAAATTCTAAGTTGCTACCTACTCTTTGGCTTTAATCACCATACAACCTAATACTGCAGAATAATGTACAGCTACTATTATTCTCTCTTTGCTAATAGAAATTTTTATCTAAAAAATTTTGTATGAGGAAACAAGTGATACTGACTTATTTTCATCTTTCTAAATATTATATTTATGCATTAAACCTAGACAACTAGCTAAATTTTCTCGAACTGTATACCAAAAGGATTTATTACTAATATTTTAACCAAAAGTACCACAGTCCCTTACCTTCCCTATTGAGTTAAATATTATGTGATTCTAAAGAAAAAACTTTACAAACATTTATTTAATTACATGTAAACTTGGAAGTGAACAAAAATGAAACATTCATTTCACTATAGCAAGTAAAACATAGTATTTCAAATATACTGATTTAAATTTGGGATTAATGCCTACACTCAACAAAAAGGGCAAAAAATACTTATTATAAAATCATCTTTTAATTTATTCACAAAGTGAAGGCTCTCAATACATTTTTCTTAGATAAATCTTGCATTTAAAATAATAGTAATAAGCATTATTTATTAAAAAAAAAGTTTTAAGCATATATCAAAGATTAAATTAATGGCTACATAAAATATTTAAAATGTTTCAGTCACAATTTAGTCCAAAAAGCATTTTCATTGTTTTGAAATAAACTATCATGAAACTATTATAACTAAGTTTCAAGTGTGAGGCTCTTGAAGCTATATTAAAAAAAAAAAAAAAAACACAAAAACAAACAAAAAAACTAAGGACTTTGATGAAAAGCTTTTAAATAAAAGCCCTTAGTTTACTGCTCCTGAATATAAATCCAACATTTTTAGGTGTAGAAAAATTAGAAACTGTGCAATTAATAGACCAGGAAGTCAAACATCATTGCCAGTAACTAACTGCTGTCTGCTGAATTTCAAGGGAACCCACCGTATATTAAATTTTAAGAAAGTAAACTCACATACCCTCTCACCTCAGCACTTTCTCAATTTTCCCATTACAATTAACAATATAACTCAGCAGTCAAGTCTTCCAGGCCAGTAACATCAGAATTTATTTTTAACTCTTGACTGCTTCACAAATATTCCCCTTAAGTCCAGTCTGAAGTTCTGCCAGTTTTTCATTCACACTGTCTCACAAACCTTTTCCTTTCACCTGATTTTCACATTTTACTTTATTCTCTCATGATTCAACACATACACTACTGGCTCCCTAAAAAAGGCTCTAGCATCTCTCTACTATAATTCATTAATTCAACAGCAAAAATCACCTTATACCTTGTTCAGCAACCAACATGAATCCAAAGCTCTTTGGAATCTCAACCAAACTTTTACAGAACCTCTCTGCCCTCCATGAGCTAACGTCCTCTTATTTCTCAAATTCCATCTGTTCTTATGTTTTTATTTAGGCCCCTTTAACACAGATTTGCCAATTTGATTATTGCCTCTCATGCATTCAAAACTCACCATCTTTGTGCCTCAGTACACTCCTTCCACCAAGACCTTTCATACTTTTCTATCAGTTCAAGTTACCACCTCCTTTAACATGTCATAAAATATACCTTATCCACAAGAAGTCTTTCCTCTCCTACCCATCAGTCTCAGGTCTTACCCCTTTACTCCTGGTCACTCTAAACAAATGATCCAATTTGTATTTTATAATTTTGCAGTCATTATGCTATTAATTTTTTTTTTCCTAAAGCCTCCTCTACAACTAAATGATAAACTTTTGAGGCCAAGGACTACAACTTCTTATGTCTCTGTTCTGAACAGGGGTCCCTTAGAATGCTAGCTTAAAGACTTAAAATGCTTAAAGACTCCCCTTTCTTTTAAATATCTTTAAAGTCAAAGCTGTCAAAACATATAATTAACACTAAACTCCAACTTTTAAAACATTTTCATCTGTAAATTTTACAAGAGTTACTCCATCCTTAGTTAATATCTGTACTATCAAGAATTCAAGAGTCATTTTAAAGAAAATCCTGGAAAGAAAATGAAACGTCTCAAAACGCAGCATTATAATCTAGCATTATAGATCTCTGAAATAAAGCTACTAAATCAATTACCTGAAATTGATTGGTTTTCAAACTATATTATCAAGATGTAAAACACACAAACACTCCAGTACCACAAGAGGCTCTTAAGTAGCTATTAGAAGACTTGTAACATTATAGCTGAAAATTACCCTGGAATTTTAAAATATTTTTCAAATGATCCCATGAAGTGCTTAGAAAGCAGGACCCTTCCCTGAAAGATGCATAATCAGCTTTCCTCTTTACCTACCCCAGCATTCATTGGCAAGACACCTAAAAAAAAAAAATTTAACTTTCAAAAATAATCTCCAATTCAGCTATTACCTAGACTATCCTGTTTCAGGCTAGTTCCCAAAGCCAACATGAATTGAAACGTTGAGTTCAACTAAAAGTGATCATTTTATGTTGCCTAAGGATATAATCAATTTCACATAACATACATTTTTGTGTGTGTGTGGGTTCTTAAAATCTCAGTTCTTCTAGGCAACAAAATAACTTGTCTTTGCCCTCATCATGCTCCTCTTTTCCACAATAAGGAAACAACATAGTATTTTTGTTAAATTCTGGAAGTATGTTTAAACAAGTTGTCATTAAATACCACATGAACAGCTCCACAAATAGAGATACACTGGAACATGAGATACTTAGTATATACTAAACACCTCAAGAGCATACTTTTCGGCCCAAACCCAGGAAAAGAGTACAATCTATCCACAACCTTGAACACAGCCCAAATATCCCTATTATTTCTAGGACCACAGCCATCTGCAAAAGCCAAAATGGAAAGGACTAAATCCACATTCTTCTAACTAAATCCGGTGTTATCTAAATGAGGTGGTAACTAACGCGAGAGTATTTTAAATCGTCCTTTTTAAGGAACCCCCTGTGCTACAGAACATTTAACAGGTAGTGAATGCTATAGCACTCCAAAATTTAACTTAAATGATAATGAGCCAGTGACAACATTTAACTTAGTATTTGGCACGATGACAAAACAAACAAAACTTGGACCTATTAATATTTCCAAGTTACCTTTTGATTAAATAATTATACGGTGGCAGGTTGGTAATGTCAAAACAGGAGTTTAAGAGATAACACATCAAACCACTTATCCAAATTGAAGACAAACCATATAGAGATGCTACTGCTGCTGGGTATTTATCGGCTCCCACTGGTCCCTTCTAAAGGGAGAAATCAATGCCAGTCTCCAAATGTGAATGGTTACTGAGCAAGTTCATCCACAGATTAAGAATAAATATTATGTATAGTCATACAGACAAGAAAAAAATGTTGGGAGAGTGGGACATTTCACCTTTCTATTAAGTATACCAAACTATGATAACCCCTGAGACCTAAAATACCCTCACTCATTCCAAAAGACATACGTTCTGCAAATGTACATAATAGTTTATGAATCAAATCTTGTCCTCTTTATTCTAAAGGATGAGCAAGTAAACACTGTCATCACTACTATAACGTGGAAGCACTCAAGCGCTTGATGAAACTAACTACCAACAGCAAGAAAAGTATACGAAAAGAACGCAGTTTCAAATCGAATCGTCCAGATAAAAATCATATTCTCTCAATTCAAGGTTAATGAGACCGGGGGAGGGGGGTATGGGAGAAGAAGAGAGGGAGCTGCTTCATCCTTGACTGAAGACAGGTTTTGCCCCTTTTCCATTACCTGACTGTTTGATTGTTATATCAGGAGGTCTATTATTTTCAGATCCTGGTATTCCGAGGTTTCTTATTTTAAGGGCGAGGCGGAAAAGGGGTGTAAAATAAAATCAATACTCACTGCTAACTTTCATGCTGCCAAAAGCTGAAGGCTGCTGCACCGGCTTGCAGCTCTCCGCAAAGGAGGTGGTTCTGGGCCGCCCTGACATGATCACTCTCTTCGCGAATCACCTTTTCCTTCCTTCCTCCTTTTCTTCCTTTTGTCTTTACGTTGGGGTGTTAGGTTAATGATAAATGCAGCATTAAGTTCTCCCACAGAAGAAAAAGAAAAAGACTCGTCCTCTTGGCTTTTCACTCCTTTTGTATACTATTAAAAAAAAACGAGCGATGTATTTTTCCTTCAAGACAGACCTGCACGGATATTTAACATATAGATGATTCAGGGCTGGGGAAAAATACAATTCTTTCCCCTCCTTTTCTTGGGAGGAGAAAAAAGGGGGGGAAATCCTAAAAAAATATATATCACATGAAACGGGGGCAAATACTTGATTGAAAATGAGTACTTCGAATATTATATTTTCCTCGGGGATTTTTTTCCGAGTCAATGAAGAAGGGAAGCGGCGGAAGGATCACGAGTCTCACGCTTGAAGAGAAAGGGGGATGGGAAGGAGGGAGGGAGAGGGAGGGGGTGGCTCGGAGATGCGACGGCAAACGCTGCAGCTCCGGCAGCCGCGGGATCCGGCGGGCTGACGGCGGGGGCCCGGCGAACTGGAGGGCGGCAGAGTCGCGAGTCAGTCAGAGACGGGCGGTGGCGGCGGCTCCTCTCCTCATTGCGCCAGGAGCAGCTGCAGGCGGTGGCTGGATCCAGCGGCCATGGCGGCGGCGGTGGCGGAGGCAGCTCCCTTCAGACCCCAGGCAGCGGCTCCTCGACTGCTCCCCATACGCAAGGGACATGGGAACCTGGCAACCGCTTCCGTCTCTCGGGGCCCCCTCCCCCGTCCGCGGCACCAGCGCGGCCGCCCTCCTGCCCCCCCCGCCCCTCGCCTCTGCTCGGTGCCCGCTCAGGAAGTGTCCGCGCTTTGCCCCCAGCCCAGAGCCCTGTCAGCGGCTGCGGGGCCGGCTCCTCCTTGCTTCCTTCCTTCCTTCCTTTGTCACTCGGCCCGGGCGGCGGCGGCAGCGGCGGCGGCGGCAGCAGCAGCACAAGCCTGCATTCGCCCGGGTCGGGGATTGCTCTGTGTGAGGAGTGCTGTCTGCGCAGCCGCCTTGCACTTCCCCACTCCCCCCTCCCCCCTCCTACTCGTCCTCCACCTCCTTCCTCCCCCACCCAGCCTTACACCGCCCAGCGTCCCGCCGCCCGCGTAACAGGCGTCTGGGAATCGCCGGCCGAGCCCCGCGCTCGCCCGCTTCGGCTGGGAGCCGAAGCCCGAAAAGAGCCAATCGCGGACGTCGTTTGTTTGCGGCTCCTCCCGGATGAAGCCGATCGGCCTGAGAAGCCAATTAGAAAATGTCGATGGGAAACCACGCCCAAAGAGCGGAAAATGCCGAAAGTAGCCGAACGGAAAGGGCTGGCTGGAGGAGACATTCGGCAATGGCAACTGTGGCCAATCAGAATCGCCGGCCTCGTGAAAACGCCTGAAATGTTGAGGATGGTGAAACCCGGAGACGCTGGTGAAACTGCACGGCTGGGCGCCGCCGCCGCTTTGTAATTGGTTGGGAAACTCCGCTGGGAGCGTACCGCCCTCGGTGATTGGTGAAGGAAAGGGGGCTTCCGAGGACAGTCTAACCAGTCAGGACTTCTCCTCCCTCTCCAAGGTGGGGAGAAGAAGAAAGCGAAGGGAGGACGCCTATAAAGCGCCCTCTCATTGGCCTGAAGCTTAGGCGCTGGAGTTGGGGCAAAAGGGAGAGGGAGGGAGCCCGAAACCCGCAGCGGTGGCCAATCGGCTCTCACTGCCGTCAATCGCAAGACCTAGCTGCACTGTGATTGGCCTTCGGCCTTGGTCCCAGGAGCGAGGAGAAGCTCGACTGGGGTAGTGGCTGACGGCCTGATGGCTAGCTGCGGCCGCCTTCAACGACTGTGGAAACCGCACATACAGAGACTGCGGTCCTCCTGCCTAGGAAGTCGGAAAGTACTGCGGTCGGCAGTGCTGGGATCTGAGCGCTCAGCAAGCAGAGGGGTCGAGGGGCTTTCCTCACCCACAGGAGGCTCTCGGCCGGGCGGGGCCCATTCTGCGCACCCAAGGCTCCCCTCTGCCCGGGATCGCGTGTGCCGGGTGTCGGCCTCTTCCCCGAAAGGGGCAGACGGACCAAGGGGCCCTTCCCGGCCTGCTTCAAACTCTCAGACGCTAAAATGGGAGCATAGCTTCCAGAAAGGCGGCGCCTTTGGGCGATCGCGCCCCGCCCAGCCGCGGGGGCCATTGATAGAGAGGCTCGCTGCGCTTGGTGTGTGCGGCTGGGCCGGGCCTCTGGAAACGCCCCTGAGAAATGAGCTCATGCTGGATGCGCGCGCTCCTTGGGCGCAACTGCCCAGCGCTAAACGGGCCCCGAAAGCAGGTGAGGGGAAATACGGTCAGGCCGGATATTCTGAAGCCTCCGAGGAAATGGGGGGCCAGAGCAACCCGTGGTAGCTTTGGATCTTTTGAAACTAGGGCGATCTATAAAATACAGCTTGAGTAGATGTCATACATAAGACCAGTGTCCATTGTTCTACCAGAGAACCAGTTCCTTTGGTCTGCTTGAGAACAGTGAGGTATGGCTACGTCAAGATAGCAAAGAAAGTAGAATATAAAGTTGTCATCGTGATTGTAATCCAGTGGTGCCTACAAAGTCATCTCTTTCTGTTACATGCTGTCTCCAGAAAGCACATGTAAAAGTACCCATATTTGATCAGATTACCTGGCTGATACTTTGAAACACTGATGAAGGACTTGGGACAGAACCAAGTAAGCTTTGATGGAAGACAGGAAAGGTCTAGATAGTGTTTGCAGATTCAAATAGCTACAGAGACCAGACAAGTACAGCAAATGAGTGAGACTGGCCTTTTGTAAGACAATGGTGAATGACAGGGAAAATGGCAAATTGGAATATCCATGCTATAACTAAAAGGAACAGCTGCTCAGCTCTAGCAGATTGTTGCCTTCAGGAACATGGGTCCAGTGTTCTCAGATGTTCTGTTTTTTTTCTCCCAGAAGAAGCCCCAAAATTGGATTTTTGTGTGAAATCTCTGCATCTTTAAATATTGGTAACCAAAATTTCAAACGCTGCAAGCCAACCTAAAAACATCCCTTGGCCCGTGAGGCCAACAGGCAGTTTGTAATCACAAACCTGAGAATAGGCTTTACCACCCAAGAGCAGTAGAGGTTCTTGTCCTTTGCAATTAAAAGAGCATGAGGTCACTGGATGCCATGGGGGAAGGTAAAGAATGTTAAAAGCAAATTCACCTTGGCAAGTTGGTCATCTGAATGGTGCCTCTCCATGCTATTTGTTATGAAAGACCTTTGCCACTGTTCCCTAAAATGCTGTAAGGCAAAGCTTTAAATCCTGCCGAGCTCTTCTATACTTCCCATCCCTACTCCTAGTTATACTAGCTGGAAAGTAAATAACAAATGTTTAGTTTATACAATTTGGAAACATGGCCATTCTCTTGTATATAATAGGTATAAAAATAGTCTTCCTTAAGGATATGATTAGTAGCTTTTCTGTTGCTGCCTTCAAATATTTTCAGCTGATTACTTTCAAAAATCTGGCCAAGAGGAAATTTTATAGGGAAAAAAGTATATTTCAATTTAAAATGAGGACTTGAGGAGGGAGAAGCTTATGAGACAATACAAAACTATTGAAACTAATATTCAGTAGTTTCCCTGAACTTTCAAACTCTCTTACTTTCCTACTTGCTGTCAATGACTTACTGGTTGATAGTAACTAGTAGTTAATATTTATTAGGTGTTCACAGGAAGCCAGGTAGAGCTCTTAAATGCTTCACACAAACTGTCCCAGTTAAATTTATAAAAATTGTATGAAATAAATATATCACCTCTAATTTTAAGATGACAAACCTGAGGCCCAGAAACATTTCCTTACTTACCCAAGAGCCATAAAGCTAAAGAGACAGAACCAGGATTCAGATCTCCTGTTCTTACCTGTTCTCAGCCTCCACTCCATACCTCTCCTGATATGTCTTGCTTTGCTTTATCTTACAGTCTAAACCATATGCCTTGTACTATGGTGTGTACCTGGTTGTGAGTACATCCACTAGTATACAGTTTGGTTTCCTCTGAGGCTCATCAGAATGTCCTTTGTAAAGATCAGTAATTCTAAACCAAAGCAACAATAAGCCAAGAAATTAGAAAAAGATAAATGAAGGAAAGCTAGGGGGTACAGAACAGGTGAGTAGTATAGTGGGAAAAGATGTTGGTGAGTGCTCTACAAGATTATAGATAAGAATGAAAGTGCACAGCCTGGCACAGTGGCTCACACCTGTAATCCCAACACTTTGGGAGGCCAAGGCAGGCGGATCTCCTGAGGTCCAGAGTTCAAGACCAGCCTGACCAACATGAAGAAATCCCACCTCTACTAAAAAAAAAATACAAAATTAGCCAGGTGTGGCAGCACATGCCTGTAATCCCAGCTACTCCTGCAGCTGAGGCAGAATTGCTTGAACCCAGGAGGCAGAGGTTGCAGTGAGCTGAGATTGTGCCATTGCACCTGGGCAACAAGAGTGAAACTCTGTCTCAAAAAAAAAAAAAGCCGGGCATGGTGGCTCATGCCTGTAATCCCAACACTGGGAGGCTGAGGCCAGTGGTCAGGAGATTGAGACCATCCTGGCTAACACGGTGAAACACGTCTTTACTGAAAATACAAAAAATTAGCCCAGTGTGGTGGTACATGCCTGTAGTCCCAGCTACTGAGGAGGCTGAGGCAGGAGAATCGCTTGAACCCCAGAGGTGGAGGTTGCAGTAAGCCAAGATCGCGCAACTGCAGTCCAGCCTGGTCGACAGAGCCAGACTCCATCTCAAAAAAAAGAAAAAAAAAAGTGTACAATGGCTTATAAGGATTTGTATAGCACTTTGCAGATTATGAAGCCCTTCGACGTGCATTATATCATTTGGTCCTCACAACAATCCAGTAAAGTAAGAAGGGAAACTACCGTTCTGTTTTTACAAATGAGGATACTGCATTAGAGTGATTGAGTGATTTGCTTAGCATCACTTAGCTGCATGTTTAACTGAAACTAGAAGAAACTATAGGCAGGTTTAATAATGAAGTAGAGGTCGGACACAGTGGCTCATGCCTGTAATCTAACACTTCGGGAGGCTAAGATGGGAGGATCACTTGAGGCCAGGAGTTCAAAACCAGCCTGGTCAATATAGTGAGACCCCACCTCTATGAAAAATGATAATAAAGTAGCACATAAAATATGAGATGCAGTTTATTTAGATGAACCCAGAGTGAACTATTCCAAACAAGTCCAAGGCAAAACTCTTCAAGTACTTCAATTATTCTGTCCTGGGTGACAGAGTGAGACTGTCTCAAATGTTTTTGAGACAGTCTCACTCTGTCGCCCAGGCTGGAGTGCAGTGGCATGATCTCAGCTCACTGCAACCTCTACCTCCCAGGTTCAAGTGATTCTCCTGCCTTGACCTCCTGAGTAGCTTAGATTACAGGTATGTGCCACCACACCTGGCTAATTTTTGTATTTTTAGTAGACATGGAGTTTCACCATGTTGGCCAGTCTGGACTCGAATTCCTGGCCTCAAGTGATCCACCTGTCTCAATCTCCCAAAGTGCTAGGATTACAAGTGTGAGGCATCGCACCCAGCCATACATATATATTAAACTTAACATATACTAAATGGGCTGGGCTTGGTAGTTCATGCCTATAATCCCAGCACTTTGGGGGACCAACGTGGGCAAATTGCTTGAGCCCAGAAGTTAGGCAGGCATGGTGGTGCATGCTTGTAGGCCCAGCTACTCAGCAGGCTGAGTTGGGAGGATCACCTGAGCCCAGGAAGTCAAGGCTACAGTGAGCCGAGATTGTGCCACTACACTCCAAGCTGGGCAATGGGAGTGAGACCCTGTAAAAAGGGAAAAAAAACCTAAAAACTTAAATCTTATTGGGTACTGATCTTTAAAATGTTATAAGTTATGGTCTCTGTGCTCCAGATACTTGCAGTCAGATATAATGAAATGGAAAAATTGTTTAGTAATGAGGCTTAGGAAAGCCCTCCGATATGATGATCAAAGAGAATAGTAACAGGAAAGGGCCAGGCACAGTGGCTCCTGTAATCTCACTCCTATAATCCTACCACTTTGGGAGGCCAAGACAGGCAGATAATTTGAAGTCAGGAGATCCAGACCAGCTTGGCCAACATGGTGAAACCCCGTCTCTACTAAAAATACAAAAATTAGCTGGGCATGGTGGCGCATGCCTGTGGTCCCAGCTACTCAGGAGGCTGAGGCAGGAGAATCGCTTGAACCTGGGAGTAGGTGGTTCAAGTGGAGGTTGCAGTGAGTGGAGATTGTGCCACTGCACTCCAGCCTAGGCAACAGAGCAAGACCCTGTCTCAAAAAAAAAAAAAAAATTAACAGGAAGGGAAAATAAGCTTATATTTATGGAATGTCTGTTCAATCTTCCCTCAAAATCCCAAGAGATAGGCATTTTTATACTCATTTTTTTCTCTTCATTTATTAAAAAGGACTTTTTTAATAAATGAAGAGAAAAAAATGAGTCTTCGGATAAGTATATTGCTCTAGGTCACATGATTAGTGGATGACAGAGTTGAGATGAGATTTACACCAGAGTCTTTGAGTGCAACCTGTTTATACTAGATCACTTGGCCTTCTATAGTACTGGCCTGGCATGGTGGTTCACACCTGTAATCCAGATATTTTGTCAGGCCAAGGTGGAAGGATCACTTGAGGTCAGGAGTTAGAGGTTACGCTGACCTATGAGCACACCACTGCACGCCGGACTGGGTAACAGAGTAAGACCCTGTCTCTTTAAAAAAAAAAAAAAAAAGCATTAATATCAATGAATTCATTTATTTAAAATTATATACATATTCGTATGTGCACATATAAGTGTCTAGAAATTTTAGCTTTGGATCTTTATTATCTTTATGCTGTATAATAATTATCTTTATTTTGGATCTTTATTGTCTTTATGCTTTCTAATAATTGTCTTTACCCTACCTTTTGTCAATGACTTTTATGTATATTCCACAGGAAAGTAATCTAACAGAAAAGTAAGTAGCAGCAGCTAAATGGGTACTTTCAGAAGGATTTGAGGAGGCAGTTTCAGGGCTGAGCAAAAGAACTAGAAAATCAGAACACTTTTAGAAGCTCTGAAGCAGCAGCAGAAATTTACCCCTTCATAGGCAGCCTTTAATGCCAAAAAGAGATTGGCTGTGACTGACAGTATGCTGTGTAAAGGAATCAGTTTATGTCAAAGCCTGTAAAGTGATCTGTTGACTGTACTAGAAATCATCAGCGGGAGCTTAATTTGGTAATATTATCAAGAGCCATCTTAAAAATTATGCTCTTTGGGCCAGGCATGGTGGCTCACGCCTGTAATCCCAGCACTTTGGGAGGCCAAGGCAGGCAGATCACCTGAGGTCAGGAGTTTGAGACCAGCCTGACTAATATGGTGAAACCCTGTCTCTATTAAAAATACAAAAATTAGCCAGGCATGTTGGGGGCATCTGTAGTCCCAGCTACTTGGGAGGCTGAAACAGGAGAATTGCTTGAACCCAGAGGCAGAGGTTGCAGTGAGCCAAGATCATGCCACATCCAGCCTGGGTAACAGCAAGACTGTCTCAAAAAAATATATATATATGCTCTTTGGTCAATAATAAAAGTTAACTCATCCCAGATACAGTGCTTGGTGTTTGGGGCATGTAACGATCAAAACTCCTTATATGGTAAGTGCAACATTGTTATTACCTCTGTTTTACTGATGAGAAGACAGAGGAACAAGAGAAGTAACTTGCCCAAATTCATACAGCCAGAAAGTACTTTTCAAACCTGTAGCTTACCTCTTGTGCCCTAGCCCTAGGAATTTCTCCTTAGTCATTCAAAAGAAACAAATTGAACTTCACTCAAGTGTGTTTAGTGAGCATTTATCCAGCTACTGTCAACTTTGTAGAACACTGTGGTAGGCCCAAGGAGTACAAGAGTATGAAGATGAATAGAAGCCATCCAGATATGACTGCTATCTTGCCCCAGCCTTGAAAGAGCTCTCTTTCAGTGGAGGAGACACCTAAACAAATAATACCATAAGGTCAGCTGAGCAGCTTTAGAGCAAACAGAGGAAGGGAAGTGTCCCAGAGATTGTTTCCAAGTTATATTTAAACTAGTGGTCTCCAGAGTGCAGCATATGCACCTAGAAGATAGATAGGATGATCTTTTGGGGTGCTAGAACTATTAGAATTTATTTTTATCTTAAAAAGTAAAAAAACAAATTACCTTACCAATGGTATTCATAGACACTGGCACCCTCCTTCATCCCTACAATGAAGGAAGAGGGGTTATGCGATCCACGGTACAAATGTCCTAAGGGAAGGGGATGAATCCACAGCCTCAAAGGGATTGTGAATTTCAGTTGCCCTCCTGCTCTTTTAAATTTTTAGCAATGTATAACACTTTACTTGTACTTAATTAAGTGGATTTCCAAATTATGTTTTTTGGTTTTTAAATAAATTGATCTCCATAGATTATTGAAAATGATTTCTACAAATAAAGTGTAGATAACAGATTTTACTAATGTTTCAAGAGTAAACAAAATGACACAGCTAACATTCTCCTGCACTTAGTAGAAGCTCTTCATCAGTCACATCACTAGATAAAAACAATAATGTACTTACTAAATTTGACAAGAAAAGGGCCTCAAAATTTTGAAATTCTCAAGTATTTTTGAAACATGAAGTTACTGTCCGCTATTGTTAAAGTCAGAGCGTATTCTAAGTTAAAGTATGATTGAGATGCAGCTATGCTAGTATGAAATTTTCACAATTATCGAAACAAAGACTAATGCATTGGGGAAAATGTTAATAATTGTTAGGGGGCCGATAGCAGTTGGAGGGTGAAAACAAAATGGTTTGGGACATAAATAATTAAAATTTATTTTTAAAATACTGCACCTTTAATCCTTTCTTTATTGCTGTGTGTATCTTATAATGTGCATATCATGTTAGCTCAAGATCAAAAGTTTATGGACCAGCTAGGCACTGTGGCTCATGCCTCTAATCCCAGCACTTTGGGAGGCTGAGGTGGGAGATCCCCTGAGGTCAGGAGTTCGAGCCTGGCCAACATGGTGAAACTCTGTCTCTACTAAAAATACAAAAATTAGCTGGGTGTGGTGGCGGGCATCTATAATCCAAGCTACCTGGGGGGCTGAGGCAGGAGAATGACTTGAACCCAGGAGGTGGAAGTTGGAGTGAGCCAAGATTGAGCCATTGCACTCCAGCTGGGGCAACAAGAGCAAAACTCCGTCTCAAAAAAAAAAAAAAAAAGTTTATGGACCACTAGTTTAGACAAAGAATAGTTGTCCAGATGGATAAGGAAGGGAAAAGCAATCCAGGCAGAGAAAAGGTTATGCAATGACTGATATGTTTAACAAGGTATTTGGAGACCTTGAGATAGTTTGAAATTATGTAATGTCTAAGATGTGGGCCAAGAGAAAATAAAGGAAAATACCACAGGATAATAGAGGAGTAAAGTAAATTACGTTATATTAACTCCATATTAGGCAGCCAGTAAAAATCAATACAACTACCAAAAGTAACTCAGAAATATGTTGAGGAAACAATACTAATTGAAAAATACAGAACTTAAGGTTGTATATGTACCATATTTCCAATCTGTAAAATATAAGTACATTTGAATCAAGATTGGAAAGGAAGACAGAAATTAGAATAACTTGTCAATAACGTATTTAATTATAAATGAAAATATTTAAATGTCTTTGTTAGTATTTTTATAATAAATTTCTGTTTGTTTAATTTTATTTATTTTTTTAATCTTGCTGTTGTCCCGGATGGAGTGTAGTAGCACAGTCATAGCTCACTACAGCCTTGAACTCCTGGGTTCAAGCAGTCCTCCCACCTCAACCTCCTAAGTAGCTTGGATTTCAGGTGTAAGCCACTGCACCCCACTTCTGTGTTTGATTTTAAGGGGAATTGGCCTCAAAAATAACGTTTATATTATTTCTTCACTATGATTCACATGTGCCTCAGAAGCCTCTAATTACAATGGAGTTCTTAACAAAAACTTCAAGTTTCTCAGCAAAGTTTTCTAACCAGAGCTTTTAATGATAATCATTTGCCTCATGAGTTAAAATAATAAAACTAGACAATAGTGAGTAAGCACTATATTACTCACTAGACAATAGTGAGTAAGCACTATATTCGAGACACCTTAAGCATCTGATATAAAGCGTATGAGAGGCTCAGTGTCCTTTGGGAGTTTACCCTCTAGGGAAGCAACTACATGAAAAGTTTAATAAATTATAAAAATCTCAATTTGGATTTATAAAAAAGCTTGTGAGGCAGAACATAATTTGTTTTTTATTTATTTTTTTGAGACAGGGTCTCACTTTGTCCTCCAGGCTGGTGTGCTATAACCTCGACCTCCCAGGTTCAAGGGGTCCTGCTGCCTCAGCTCCCTAAGGAGCTGGTACTACAGGGATGCGACACCACACCTAGCTAACTTTTGTATCTTTTGTATAAATGGGGTTTCCCCTTGTTGCCCAGCCTAGTCTCGAACTTTTGGGCTCAAAATCTGCCTGCCATGACTTCTCAAAATGCTAGGATTACTGGCATGAGCCACCATGCCTGGTCCATAATTTGTTAATATGGTTTTTACTACAAAGCTTAAATAAATTGCCTGTGCATTTCTATTTATAATAGGTGAGTAGAGGATACATCAATCTAAAGTGATCTTAAAGGATGAGTAGTAGGATTTGGAGATGAAGAAAGGAGAGGGGAAGTAAATTACTTGCCATCACTTCAATTTCAGCCCATCAGATAAACCCTCTCTTTAGTAAACCTGCATGTGAGTGGAGCTGTAAGAGCAATTAAGGGCAGTGTGACTATGTGCATGTGACTATGTGCATCTGACTTTGGGAAAACCAGTTTGGCTGGAACAAAAAGCTGATTGAGAAGACTAATGGAAGATAAGGTTGAAAGGTAGTTTGGGACAGGTTTGAGGGAGCTTTCAATGTTACAGGGAAAAAAAAAAAAGCTGGATTTTGTCCTATAGACAGTGGAGAGGTATTTTAGCAGATGTAAGATACTACCATTATAGGAAAGCCTCTGAAATAACATACACAGTGGTTTTTCCTGTTGCTGAAAATATGCCCCGAGTAACAAGACGTGGCATAGTTGGTCATGTGTCTTATAACCAGTGTGAGGTGTGCCCAAATGGGAAACTAATGAATGACTACCCAAAAAGAAGAGAGTGTTTGAAACACTGTCCTGTGAAGTAGACTGGTAGTATTAAAAGTTGCATATCAAGGCTTTGACAAATTTTATAAATACTCCTAATTTTGACATCTTAAAGGAGTATACTATATAAAATAAAAGGAAAACCCTTGATGAATCTGTTACAGGAACAGGGTCACAATCCAGACCCCAGGAGTAGGTTCTTGGATCTTGCGCAAGGAAGAATTCAGGGTGACTCCATGGTGCAAATAAAAGCAAGTTTATTAAGAAAGTAAAGGAATAAAAGAATGGCAACTACATAGAGCAGCCCTGAGGGCTGCTGGTTGCCCATTTTTATGGTTGTCTCTTGATATCTAAACAAGGAGTGGATTATTCATGCCTCCCCTTTTTAGTCCATATAGGGTCTAAACTGTCATGGTGCATTTGTAAACTGTCTTGGCGCTGGTGGGACTGTAGCAGTGAGGATTACCAGAGGTCACTATTGTCGCCATTTTGGTTTTGGCCAGCTCCTTTACTGCAGCCTGTTTTATCAGCAGAGTCTTTATGATCTGTATTTTGTGCTGACCTCCTATCACATCCTGCCTTAACTGTCTGGGAATGCAGACCAGTAGGTTTCAGCTTTGTTTTACCCAGCTCCTGTTTAAGATAGAGTTGCTCTGGTTCACGTGCCTCTGACAAATCTTTTTAGTTTCATACTTGTCACATTTTTGCTTCTAAGGATATAATCATGTGGTTTACCATATTATTACTGATTATTTTGAACTACTTTAATTTTATTTATTTTACCTTATTTCCATTCATTTTTTGAAAAGAGCTTTTTTATACAAGAGTGTAAATATTTTCACATTGAATTGAATAAATGAATTGAAAACAGTATGTTCATTGAATACTTTAAGTGTACTTCTTTACAGCAAATTCTAGGAATTCAGCTTTGTTTTATGTGCATTAAAATGTAACAAATATAGGCCTGAGAAATTCTCAGAACAAATATTTTAGGCCCTCAGTAGCTGTAAATCAGAAATGGTCAGATTTCCTTCACATGGAAATGGGACTCACATCTCTCAGAATGGAACAGAAGTCTTTAGGTCTTTAATCTATGTCATGTTGATGGAAAATGTGAAAGCTACAAGAAAATTGGTATTTGGTTTCTTAGATATTGAATATCCTTGGCAGGGGGTGTGGGGAAGTGGAAAAAAATTAAGACCTCCTATGGATCATCCAAGAAGGAATTTCAGAATGCAGAGAGGGCTGGTCTCCCTTAATCAGGCCAAAGTTTTATTTGAATTGTATCAAGACGCTTCATTCCTGTGCCCTGTAGGATGGAATCTTGAAATGGGAGAGAATGTACAAAGCCTCAAGGAATGTGTTTCTCTGTAAATTTAGATCAGATAATAGTATGAAGTGCCAGATATGAAGCCAGAAAGGATTCTTATGAGAGTTTACAGCTCAGTCTTATAAAACCATTAATGTTTTACTATCTCTGCTGCTTTATTTTTTATTTTTATTTTTAGAGATGGAGTCTCACTCTGCTGCCCAGGCTGGAGTGCAATGGTGCGATCATAGCTCACTGCAACCTCAAACACCTGCGTTCAGGTCGACCCTCCTGCCTCAGCCATGCCCCCGCCACTACCCACTTCCCCACCCAGTAGCTGGGGCTACAAGTGCATGCCACCACACCCAGCTAATTTTTAAAATTACTTTGTAGAGACAGGGTCTTGCCATGCTTCCCAGGCTGCTGCTCTTGTTCTTTATTTTTACAACATATGTTGTGTATGCACTAGTAGTGTTTGGTTCTTGAAGATTAATAATTTTTGCTAGTTAGGAACCGTTATTCCCCTAACTAAATCTTGCTACTCTTTTAGGACCAGTTAAAGATTCTTAGGAAAATATCAATTCTGATTTTGTTGGTTTTTTTTTTTTTGCTTGCTTGTTTTTGTTGTTATTATTGTTGTTTAGACAGTTTGTTGCTCTGTCACCCACGCTGGAGTGCTGAGGTGTGATCATGGCTCACTGCAGCCTACCTCCAGGGCTCAAGCAGTCCTCTCACCTCAGTCTCCTAAATAGCTGAGACTTACAGGCACATACTTGACCTGGCTAATTTTTTTTTTTTAAGACAGGGTTCTCCCTGTGTTTTCCAGACTGATCTTGAACTCCTGGCCTCAAGCGATCCTCCCAACTTGGCCCGCACAAAGTGATGGGATTACAGGTGTAAGTCACCACACCCAGTCTGGTTTTTTTCTTTTTGAGGACTCAACATGTCCAAGACAGTTGCGTCCAACCTCCTATCAGTACACTTCTACTTTCTCTAACCACTTCTTGACAATTTGAATAGAGTTTTCATTTTTAGTCTTCTTATCAAAAGTGCTCTAATTGTTCTACTTTTTATCCCGAAGCACTTTAAATATGATTATATTGAATTTCATAAGTTTTGCTGGCCTGCATTGGACAACACATGAAAAGACGCAATATTGAATATCCTAATTCCACCAGGAAATGCTTGTTGTCTACTATGTGCCCAGAATTGTGCCACATATGTGGAAAACATTTGCTTGCAACCAATTGAGAAAACTGCTGTATATGTCTTAAAACCTAACTGGTTTATTCAACTGCATTTTAAAAATATTACTAAGGCCAAAGGGTCTTGGACCCTTTTAGAATTAAAAACAAATCTTTTATACAGCCATGTCAGCTGAACTCTGAGTAGGCAAACTATTCTATGGAGATTAAGCTTTTAATCTGGCATGAGAGGAGTTAAAGTGAAGTACTTCTAAGTACCAGAGAAACCATCTAGTGGAAAAAAACATTCATCAACCGGCAGTTGCCAAATGAGGACACGCACAAGCTTTGCCTTCGTTATCTAACTTTCTTCCAGTATAAATGGAATTACATGGAGGTGTAAGGCATTTCTCTTGATCTCAGTCAATGCTGTGCACATTGTGGAAACTCAGTAAATGTTGGCAAAACGAGTAGTGTGATTGTAATTTTAAAAACGAAACAATTATAACCATCAAAATTACAATTTTATAAAATATCTGCATATGGACAAGCACTCCGAGAAAATACTCCCCCAAAAAAAGTTGTCTTATTAATTTGTTGGTTTTCTGGATTTTTTCTTACATTAATTTTTTTCCTATTATTGGTTCTACAATATAATTTGAGTATCAAAATTTCTTAATTAGATGCATTCAAATATAACAGAGAATCACAGCTTGGGGCAAGTCTCCGTTCACCACCAGGCTTCAAACATGTCGTGGTTTATCTGGCAAATCGGTAGGTTCAGGCTGCCAAGAGGTGATTTACATAAGAGTTTTGGCGGAAAGACTGCCAAGAAGTGTGGATGACAGAGAGGTGGTGGTTGGCCAGGCTGCTTTTCAGTCAATTTGCACAGCTACAATGCACTAGCCAGCGTTCCCGTTGGCCAATGCCCATGCCATGCCAGCTATTAACCCTTGGATTGAGGAAACAACACCTCACCTATCTTGAAGATTCATATTTTAATACAGCCTCATGGAGTCCTCTAGGAAAATACCAAGAGCAGAAATTGGAGTGCACTAAAATTGTTATTATACCACACAATATAATCCAAAGATGAGAGGTTGGGGCTTGTCCCCACTTGTGCAGAAAATGATGGCACAATTTTGGAGTATCGGAGATTACAGAAAAAAGAAGCGTTTTGATTATGTGAGGGCCACAACAGAAATCATGAAGATGTCCATCAGCACGTGGTAATGACCTGGCTTAATGAGGCTGGCTCACTGATGAGTTCCAGAAGTGTTGAAGAAAACTGAGCAGCAGATATCCACGTGGCCATTCTTGAGCCCATGTCAAACACTGTGTACGGGCTCTTGGAAATTATGGGCAGGGCATTTTGCAAGGAGCCGAAGTTCAGCATCAGCAGGCAAAGGCAGGAGCCAATGAAATACAGATTGCAAAACTATTTGTAAATAGTTCATTATTAATTTTTTTAGCTCATATAGAATATGAGAATGAGAGGTACATTTGCTGTTTCCTCACTTGGTGGTCCCCATTTCCACATGGTTCTTATTTGTGTGATCATTTCATGGAAATGAGAGTACTGATAGTTTTTAAAAACACAGTTCAGGGCTTTTTTTTTTTTTTAACAACATAACCCATATATGCAAGTCAAATACAATTCTTCCTCTGTTGTTCAACCAGAGAAACAGTGTTATATTCCAATACTGGAGAAAAACTGGCCTGACTAAATTTATTGATATTAAAGATCTTGTAAAGGGTAATTTTGAAAGTATGTAATTTGCACCTAAAATGCTATTTTAAGAACCTAAACCTTGCTGTCTTCCTTTTTATGCTGCTAATAACAACATACCTGAGACTGAGTAATTTATAAAGGAAAAAGATTTAATGGACTCACAGTTCCACATGGCTGGGGAGGCCTCACAATCATGACCGAGGACAAAGGAAGAGGACATTTACATGGCTGTAGGCAAGAGGGTGTGTGCTGGGGAAATCCTCTTTATAAAACCATTACATCTCATGGGCAGCATGGGAAAAACCTGCTCCCATGATTCAATCACCTCCCCCCCAGGTCTCTCCCACAATGCATGAGAATTCTGTGAGCTACAGTTCAAGTTGAGATTTGGGTGGGGACACAGCCAAACTTGCAGGAAGTGATATGGTTTGGCCGTGTCCCCATCCAAATCTCATTTAGAATTGTAGCTCCCATATTTCCCATGTGTCATGGGAGGGACCCAGTGGGAGGTAATTGAATCATGGGGGCCAGTCTTTTCTTTACTATTCTCATGATAGTGAATATGTCTCACAAGATCTGATGGATTTATCAGGGGTTTCTGCTTTTGTTTCTTCTTCATTTTCTCTTGCTGCTGCCATGTAAGACGTGGCTTTCACCTCCTGCCATGATTCTGAGGCCTCCCCAGCCATGTGGAACTGTAAGTCCAATTAAACCTCTTTATCTTCCCAGTCTCAGGTATGTCTGTATCAGCAGCATTAAAATGGACTAATACATTTGCTTAAGAGGAAACTCTGGGGTTCTACTTTTTATATAGTGCTTAATAGTTTATAATGAACATTATAGTAGTAGTTGTGCATCAAAACCTATAAGGTGGGCAAAACAGGTAATGCTACTCCCATTTTACAGATCACAAAATGGAGGCATGGGCTGGGTACAGTGGGTCATGCCTGTAATTCCAGCACTTTAGGAGACCAAGACAGGCAGATCACTTGAGCCCGAGAGTTTGAGACCAGCCTGGGCAACATAGTAAGACCCTGTCTCTACAAAAATAAAAAGTAGCAAAGTGTGATAATGGACACCTGGATTCCCAGTTACTTCGGAGGCTGCGCAGGAGGATCACTTGAGCCTAGAAGGTCAAGCCTGCAGTGAGCTGTGATTGTGCCACTGCACTCCAGCCTGAGTGACAGAGACCCTGTCCCCCCCGCAAAAAAAAAAAAAAAGGGAAGCACAGAAAACTATAATTAACCTTTACTAGCTCAACTTTACCACATCAATGAAAAAGTATTGAGCAGCCTCAGATACATGACACTCCACTATGTTCTTGGAATAATATTAAAGAAAAGGCATGAATGTACGCTCTGAGTAGGCAAGATATGTCTCTCATAAAATGAAAGTAATTTATAATGTGACTTCCTTTTCTCTCTCATGGTCCTTTTTCTCATTTAACTGTTTATTCCTCTATATGTTGTAGTAATTGTTGTTTAATAATTGTATTGAAATAAATAAATGCCTTGGAAACTGATACTTTTGGAATATAGAAAAATGTTTGTGACATTTGATATATGGATACAAAAATTTTTAAAAGGAAAGGTGTACATATAGAGTCCAAGCAGATTAAAAGTATGATTGTAATTGTAATTTAATTAGTGAGCACTGACTAAATACCTATTATGTGCAAAGTATTGTACTCAATGAGAGTGAATTTTTTTTCAAATGATAGCTTTTATTTTCAAATTAAATTATGTGTGTGCTTAAATGCTACATGCAAGTAACAATTTAGTATGAGGGGCTAGGGTCATTACCATTTTAGAAGAAAACATGTTACAGTTTAAATGATTTCCATATGATTTTTGGGAGCTTAAATTAAGTGAATTGAACACTTTCATAAACTAATAAGGAACAATATCCCTTAAAATGTTAAAAGTGTTTAGGATATAAAATTATAGGTAATTTTAGTTTTTTAAATTCTAACTTTACAATGTTTTTATTTTTGGTATTATTTATCACTGGGTGAAGAGGCCTTATAAGATAGTCTTGACTCAGACCTAAGTTCAGACTCTGTCTCTGCTATTAACCAGTTGAATGATTTCAACTTGGTTACTTTAATTATATTAAGAGTTTTTACATCTGAAAATGGGGATAACTATACCCACTTATATATTACTGTGAAAAATTAAAAATGTGTATTTCGTTATTTGCTAAGGATAAGGCAATGCAGTTATGCCAGGAATATTTTTTGTTGTTGTTGTTCAAGCTTATTTTTTGCTCCTTTTTAAAAAATATATACAAAGCTCTGGGATACATATGCAGAACATGCAGGTTTGTTACCTAGGTAAACATGTGCCATTGTGGTTTGCTGCACCCAACACCCCGTCATCTACATTAGGTATTTATCCTAATCCTATCCCTCCTCTAACCCCCAACCCTCCGACAGGCCCCAGTGTGTGATGTTCCCCTCCCTGTGTCCATGTGTTCTCATTGTTCAACCCCCACTTATAAGTGAGAATATGGTTTTCTCCATTTGGTTTTCTGTTCCTGTGTTAGTTTGCTGAGAATGATGGTTTCCAGCTTCATCCATGTCCCTGCAAGGACATGAATTCATGCTTTTTTAATGGCTGCATAGTATTCCATGGTGTATATGTGCCACATTTTCTTTATCCAGTCTATCATTGGTGGGCATTTGAGTTGGTTCCAAGTCTTTGCTATTGTGAACAGTGGTGCAATAAACATATGTGTGCATGTGTCTTTACAGTAGAATGATTTATAATCCTTTGGGTATATACCAGTAATGTGATTGCTGGGTCAAATGGTATTTCTGGTTCTAGATCCTTGAGGAATCTCCACACTGTCTTCCACAATGGTTGGACTAATTTACACTCCTACCTACAGTAAAAGTGTTCCTATTTCTCCACATCCTCTCCAGCATCTGTTGTTTCCTGACTTTTTAATGATTGCTATTCTAACTGGGATGAGATGGTATCTCATTGTGGTTTTGATTTGCATTTCTCTAATGACCAGTGATGATGAATTTTTCTTCATATGTTTGTTGACTGCATAAATGTCTTCTTTTCAGAAGTATCTGTTCATATCCTTCACCTACTGAAAGCAATGGTTTTTTTTGTTTTGATTTTTTTTGTAAATTTCTTTAAGTTCTTTTTAGATTCTGGATATTAGCCCTTTGTCAGATGGATAGATTGCAAAAATTTTCTCCCATTCTGTAGGTTGCCTGTTCAAGGGTGAATTTTTAAAAAATAATACAAGACATTATCAGCGCCCTGAAGAATTTTTAATCTGGTTTAGATGGAAAAAGATATAGGTTAGGTATTTTGAAGGTCCTCAACAAATATTTGTTGAGTGAATGGATGGATAAATTGTTACTGGCCCAAGGTAGCATATGATGAATACCAAGAAAATGAGGGCATGTGTACATACATAAGAGTTCAGGGCATAGCTGAAGTGAGGAATGAAATAGTCTACTGGCCAGATCCATCCCATATACCCACCCTTGTAGAAAATGTCCCCACAAAAAAGAAGAGTTCCGTTACAAAAAAAATTTCAAAGATGAAGGGCTGCTACAGCACACTGGACAATCGAAAACTGCAGCTACCCCAGGTGACTATAGGCCTCTTTTGTTAACAGATTCCAGTAGGATATTTATATGCCGTCCCCAAAGCAGGAGGAGGGTTCAGACCAGTGCCAAGAAGGAAATCTGGAGCTATATCAGGAGAACAATCCCACATGGGGTTGATCACTAACTTTATAAGGATGGACAAGGCAGATGATAAACAGAACAATAAGATAACAGAATTGAGACTCTCTCACTTTTAAGGACCGTGAAGATGTGGAAATAGTAGAAAGGTCAAAGAAGGGAGACAGTAGACCATTATATCGATTTTTTAAAAGACTGCAAAGAATATTAGATTCATAATTAAGAAGATTTTAGAGGCCTCTACAACTATGTAGAGTCAGAATTATGAAGGTAAATTCACATTGATTGCAGGGCAACTTTGAATAGATAGAATACTTAAGCTAAGGAAATCAGGAGTTAGAAGTAGGTAACAGTACACTCAGAAGGTATGAGGATACTGAATGTTTCTCTTGAAAGCAAAACAGGAATTGTCCTGACACCCCCTGCCCCAGTAATGACTTGAAGGAGTAACTTGAGGCCAGTATGATGATCACTCTGGAAGCCAAGAAGTGGCTGTCTTGTATCTAAATTAAGATTTGCATTACTTGCTAATAGAAGCAGTAGTTTGGAATCTTCCTCACAGAAAAAGTACAAACTCTCGGCGGCTCATGCCTGTATTCACAGCATTTAGGGAGGCTGAGGCCAGCATATCACTTGAGGTCAGGAGTTCGAGACCAGCCTGGCTAACATAGTAAAACCCCATCTCTACTAACAAATAAAAAAATTAGCTGGGCACAGTGGTACATGCCTGTAGTCCCAGCTACTTGAGAGGCTGAGGCAGGAGAATCCCTTGAAACCAGAAGGTGGAGGTTGCAGTGAGTCAAGATCATGCCACTGTACTCCAGCCCAGGCGACAGAGCAAGACAAACCAAACTGAAATAATCCATGCTGATATTTTGTACATTTGCAGGGTTAATGGTAATCTATAGGATTTTGTCAAAGATACAGCAAAACTTATCTCCAAAGGGAATGAGTCAAAAGCTGCAAATTTTAGAGACTGGCTGAAGCCTTACAAACAATCTAATAGATATTTTCCCCTCTGGAAAGTGGCCCAGGACCCAGTGAATCTGGGGACAAACAGTGCTTTTGCCAGGTTCCCATTTAAAAGACTGGACCCTTGCCTTGAACTTCAGTGTTGAAGCTATAACCTATTGGCATCCAAATGATTACTTATGAAAGAAGCTTCATCATTCTCCCTAAAAAAATAACTTGTTCCCTGCCAAAATTAGGATTGCCTTGCTTTAGGAAGAGGATACATACTATGCTGACAGCCAAATGATGATTTGCCAAAAACAAAAAAGCAAGGCTAGGTGCCATGACTCACGCCTGTAATCCCGGCACTTTGGGAAGATGAGGTGGGTGGATCACTTGAGGTCAGGATTTTGAGACTAGTCTGGCCAACTTGATGAAACCCTGTCTTTACTAAAAATACAAAAATTAGCCGGGTGTGGTGGCACATTCCTGTAATCACTGCTACTAGGGAGGCTAAGGCAGGAGAATTGCTTGAACCAGGGAGGTGGAGCTTGCAGTGAGCTGAGATCGCACCATTGCCCTCCAGCCTGGGTGACAGAGAGAGACTGTCTCAAAAAAAAAAAAAAAGAAAGAAAGAAAGAAAGAAGTGAAAGAAACTTGGCAATTGATTGAGTATTTCTGATAAACAGAAGAAGGAAAAGGTGATTCCTGGATTTCTAAAACCTGGAAGAGGTGGACAGTGAGATTATAAGTAGCTGATGTTGGCAACAGTGCAACTCCATCTAAAAAAAAAAAAAATCAAATTCTATCGTGGATGGGAAAAGAGCCTCCTATCACCCAGAAGAGGGAGGGCAGCCTATATTAGACATGGCCTTACAGACGGTTGATGAGGAACTTGCTGAAGGCTATCCTGAAAATAAGATAGTAGGAACTGGGCATTTTGCTACTTAGTGATCTGGAAAATTGGAAACCATCTTGGTCTAGGCAAATCCTTACAAGGGGGACGTTTAAGCCTTAAGTGTTAAGGCAAAGCACTTAAGGTAGCCACACCTATCAAGAGGAATTGTCAGGTCATTTTCAACCTATTTCTTTGCCTATAAGAGCTCTCATGTAACATATGCCTAATCTACCTTCAGATGAAAGGATAGCAGCCCTGTAAAGCACTTGACTGTGGGAGGCACTCTCATCTCCCAAGAGGTTGTGCTGTAATAACTGAGTCAATGTACACTCATGGGGATGTCCAGGAGGCCAGAGATCCACTTGCCATTCATGTGGCTCCAGGAGGTAGATGGCCTTCCATGCTTCGTTACGCATAGCCACTCCCCAAGAGTACCTGCTCTGAGTAGCCATTAGTAAACCATTCCATAAAGAAATGCTAATGTGACCGGGTGGCCTAAAAAGAGTCTGTGGTCTGCTGCTTCTTGGCCCTGGATTAGGACTGTTTCTGTTGCTGGAAAATACTTGATTCTTGAAGGAAATGAGGCAATACCTGTGACAATTATTTGAAAACTCTAAAGGCCTGTACTTGTGTAGGGGATGTGGGTGAGATGACTATTGGTAGACAACAAAAATTTTCCTGAATTTTCCTCTTAGCTTACAATTTCTTATTTAAGTATCTCTTTTCAAGAAGACTGGAGTGGAATCTTTTCCCTTCTGGGTGATAAAAATAATGAGGGGATGTTTGCCTTGACTTTGCTATTACAGTGTATGTGTGATCCCTAAATCCACTCTAGTGCATATTACACACTTGTCAGATTCATCTAATTCTCATACCACTGTCATCACTTCCGCCTGCCCCTCAGATACCTAAACTGATACCTCTGTCTATTGTGGAAAATCTAAGCTTGTCAGTCTTGCATTCAAACTCCTCCTGCAACTACCTGCCCCAGCCTCCATCATCTTTCCAATCTGACCTCTCCCTGCTCCACACTGTAGAAGCAGGTATTGTTGGAGCTGACAGTCATCAAAAAGATGGTGCATATCCAACTCTCACACGTCAAAGTTGGGGAAACTGAGAAGTGAGGTGAATATTCCCAAGACCACACACAGTCCTTCTACTGTGCCCATGACAACATGCTTTCCATTCTGCACACAACTTGTTCCTCTGGTCCTAAGCCATGGGACCAGGTGAGTAGAACTGGTACCCAGAAAACAGTATGGCATGGGATAAATGACAGATGAAGCAGTGTTGAGAATTAAAAACTCCAATGTACTTACTACACACAGTGTTTGCAGCAAGTAAACTTTATGTAGGACTTGCCACCCTCATAGTAGGGAATTCACTAAAGCTGAGAATGAATGTGCAAATGTTTGTTTGCTTTTTTTGTTTTGTTTTACCATAGAAGGGAAATTTGTGACAATCTTTTTCAACCTAAATTGAATAAATGATTCCGGACAAGAAATGATTACCACACGTGTTAGGATTTTGATGGGAAATGGCTCATCAAATTACTATTGTTTGCCAAGTTTTCCCCTCAGAATTGAAGTTAATGAGGTCATTTCAAGGATAATCATGTTGGGGAACCTCGATGCAGTGAGGCTGTTACAACTCGCCCAATTTGAAGCTAGGAAACCACGCCTTCTTTGGAAGATTTATGTGGTAGGAAATGGGGAGTGGTTAGTGATCGAAACCTTACTGATTATCATGAATGGCAAGAAGAGGGAAGCAGTGAAGGAAAAGCCTTGATTATAAGAATATTTTAAATAAATCAAAGGAAGTTTTATAAATATTCAAATATGTAATGTAATTCAAATGAGACTGATCAACTTTCCACATCTGCTTTGGTAAGTAGATAAGGATACTTAAAGTTTGTGCATTCAATATTTGAACATAAATTACTGCTTATAATGTATTTGAGGTTTTTAAAATGTTTTCTTTGGTATTTAAATCACCATAGAACTGAAAAGATAAAGCATTTCATCATTATTTTTCCATTATGACTATACCCAGACTATAGGACTTATTCAGATTATTACAAATTCCAAATAAATGGAACATAACTTAGTAAAGTTTTTTGGTTTGGTTTTGTTTTTTTAGAGACAGTGATATTGCTCAGGCTGGCGTGCAGTGGCTATTCACAGACATGATCTCAATACTGATGAGCTTGGGAGTTTTGGTCTGTTTCTTTACCAACCTGGGCCAGTTTGCCCCTCCTTAGGCAACTTGCTGGTCACCCATCCCCTGAGGTTACCATATTGATACAGAACTTAGTGCAGGCACTGGATCAGCACAGTACATTAAAGCCCAGAATTCCTGGGCTCAAGTGACCCTCCCACCTCAACCTCCCAAGTAGCTGGAACTACAGGTGTGCACCACCCTGCCAGGATGATAAAATTTTAATCTGCCTACAAGTTACTGCATTAGTCTGAGTGTCCAGGTTCAGATTTAGTGCTTTTCACTCCTTACCACTAAAAAACTATCCTATTGCACCAGGACCTGCCCATAACGAAGCCTAAAAGCAGCCTTATGGAACAGACTTTGTCCTCTACTCCACAAAATGGTATTTGTTTTCATATAAAAATGCACACCTCTCCCTCTCCCATACATGTACACACCTAAATCCTCCAGTAACTGACTCCTCAGGAAGACGCTTCATGTCATCCAGTTTCACTCTCCTGGCACGTGGCACAGGTGCATCAAGAGCCCTCTGTAACCCAGGAGGAGAAGCAGTGTGTTAGATATATGTCTAGGAAAGACATGTGTAGAGGTCATGTCATCCAATTTGAGTAGGGAAAAGTGGCTGTGCTTTGTATATGAGCAAATCTCAATGAATGTTTATTGAATTGAATTAGTCAATTATTGAAATGACAAACTTTCTATAATAGAAAAGCCCTACATAAACATAATGTATTAAATGTAAATACTGATTAGGCAGTCCCTTGATATGTAATTCTTTCAAGTCCAAAACTCAGAAAAAGCAGCAACATGTGCTTTTACTATCTCCTCCCTCAGGTAGGCTTCAATTTCTTCTCTTTGTTTATTCTAACCTCTCCAGTTAAACATCATTCCCTTGCTTGAGGTCAAAGTAGCTCTGCATTGTTTCAATTCTTTATTAACATTACACACTTCTAGTCTGGGCACTGTGGCTCATGCCTGTAATCCCAGCACTTCGGGAGGCCTAGGTAGGTGGATCACCTAATGTTGGGAGTTTGAGACCAGCCTGGCCAACATGGTGAAACACCGTCTCTACTAAAAATACAAAAATTAACTGGGCGTGGTGGCAGGCACCTGTAATCCCAGCTACTCCAAAGGCTGCGGCAGGAAAATCGCTTGAACCCAGGGAGGCGGAGGTTGCAGTGAGCCAAGATCGTGCCACTGCACTCCAACCTGGGTGAAAAGAGCAAGACTTTGTCTAAAAAAATATATATATATATACTTCTCAAACAGCAAGATGGTGAGGGCTACCCCTTTGTAATTTTTGCTTCTTGCTCCCAAACGTAGCTTGAAAATCCTTTTTACTTGGCTTTGGCATTTGGGGCACATCTGGATTCATTCTGGGGTTTGTCTTCCTGACACATAGATGCAGAAGTGTACACTGTCCTCTTACTAATACTGGGTTAAATACACATCAGACAGGCCTGAGGTTCCCTGCCTTTGTTATGTCTCCAGCCTTTCACAGATAAAGTCCCAGATAACCTCTACCTGCAGGCCCCAGCCTGCCTGAACCTGAGTCAATCGTCCCTAAGGCCAGAAGAGTATCAGCCTCAGCCCCAGTTGTCCGAAATTAGGCTTGCTGCCTATAGTGTGCCAGCAATAAAAAAGTCTTGGGGCCTATAAGGCTTTGGAGTAACAGCATCTTCAATCTGTGCTGGCCTCAGTCATGCAACTGGGAAACCACAGAATGCAGTGGGGAGAGCAGTAGCTGAGAAGCCTGCCAGGTTAAGTTAGTCTTCCCATTCTCACCCTTAGCCGTATGGCCTTGGACCACCTGTTTTCTCATCTGTCAAGGGAAGGTCTAATTTCCATCCCCTACAGGGGCTCATGGTGTTATCTATATTCAATCTTTCTATTATACTATTTTCAAATTCAGTACACGTAGAGGCTTCCCTCTTAATTTTGTATCTCAAATTATGTTTGCCTGATAGGATGATAGAAAATGTACCTAATATAAGGTCAATCATTGGCCTTCTCTTGTTATTTCTGTTTAAAATGTTTTATTTTTCATACCCTCAAACCATACTTTCAAACCATAAAGCTATGAAGGGCAGCAAAGCCTAAGGTCAATAATAATAATTGCTAATATTTAGTGAGGACTAATTACATGGTAGATACTGTACTCGGCACTTGACATGGATTATTACACTTAATCCTTGAAACAGCCTTATGAGAAAGGTGCTTCGTAAGTAGGCACTACGATTGCCATTGTACAAATGAAGGAACTGAGGCATGAAGATGTTAGGCAACTTGCCTGGGGTCACACGCACCTCGTAAGTAGAAAGGGATACAGCAGAAGTTGGGAAAAAACTTTTTTTCTTTTCTTTCTTTTTCTTTTTGAGACGGAGTTTCGATTTTGTTGCCCAGGCTGGAGTGCAATGGCGTGATCTCAGTTCACCGCAACCTCCACCTCCTGGGTTCAAGCAATTCTCCTGCCTCAGCCTCCCAAATTGCAGGGATTAAGGCATGCGCCACCATGCCCGGCTAATTTTGTATTTTTAGTAGAGATCAAGTTTCTTCACGTTGGTCAGGCTGGTCTCAAACTCCCAACCTCAGGTGATCTGCCTGCCTCGGCCTCCTAAAGTGCCAGGATTACAGGCATGAGCCATGGCACCTGGCTGAAAGTTCTTAATTATACCAATAGACTATTATCTTTCTCACTTCAGCAGTGGTCATGTCTAATTCAGTCTGGATAACAATAAGTAACTTATTGCCTGGTGTGACATTCGTATATCTTCTTGGTGCAAAGCCCTGTGCTAGGAGATTTGCACTATGGGAGATTATAAAATGAGAAGATGTGGTCCCTGCCTGCGAGAAAATCAGAAGCTAGTCAAAATAGACTGAGAAATAATGAATTCCAATACAGGTAAAACACAGTGCGTGCTTTAATAATGCTACAAGCTAAGTGCCACTAGGTCCAGAGGGTGAAGCAGTAGGTGTTGGTGATACATAGGAGGCTTGATTAAAAAGTTTATTTTTCAGCTGAGCCTTTTTGGACAAGTAGGATTTTGAGAGGCGGAGAAGTGAAAGAAAGACATTCCAGGCAAGGGAACCACATGGGCAAATACTCACACTGAGTCACTATTGACTCACTAACCTCAGTGCAGGGTTTGTTCCTGGAATAGCAAGGAGTTTGGAGTTTCTAAGCTTTAGGGTATCTGATAGGAAGTCCTAATTTGGTAAGTGATAGTAGAAAGGCAAAATCATAAAATCTGGGAATTGAATATCCCCAAAGGTCATCTAATTTAGTAACCCACCCAATGCCTAAAGCTCTGCCAAGTCATCGTCAAAACTGGGCTCAAATAGTTCTAACACCACATATGTTATTGTGGCAGCCAATCCCATCACTTTCTCAAGTTATAGTGCCCATTTATTTGTTTATTTGCTTATTGTCTATCATAGTAGAATTTAAGTTCCTCGATGGCAGAGACTGACTTATCTGTCATGTATCCCCAGTGCCTAGCATTGTAGGCATACAATCAATATTTGTTGAATGCATTTCATCTCAGGACAGCTCTCACATCTATAAAGTTACTGGATGATTTCCACAAGACAGTACTTTACATATATGAAGACAACTATAATACTCCTCTTTTATCTTTTTCAAGTTAAATATCTACAGTTAGTCAACAATTCCACATAAAAAATAACTTTAGGCCTTTTCACTCTCCTAATCACTCTCTCAGATAAGCTCCGTTTTGTCTATTTCTTTTAGTGTGTTGTCGCAAGAACAGAAGGCAAGATTCCAACTCTGTGACCCCCGCTCAAGTTAGAGAGGTCCTATCAGCTCTCTTATTCTAGGTGTTACAGTGTGACCCAAGACGGCACTCACTTTGTTGAGGTCCACTTCGTCCAACTGCCTCATGTTTCTCTGATTGTCAGCCAACCACTTCCTTTCCACTCCCTTCACCTGTTGCTGTGTTCTACTACTTGCTCACCTCTCTCCTGTTCTGACTTGTACAGGTAGATTTTGAAAACCAAGCCCAGGACCTTACATTTAGGAGGCTCTTACAGTAATCCAGGACAAAAGATACAAGGTATTGAACTAGAGCAGTGTGGCCAGCAAGGAAGAGCAAAAAGAAAAACATAGATATCTGAGGCATTGTCAATGGGACTTGCAATCTACTGGCTTAGTGACACTGTCTCAATGGATGCCCCTCCCTCCAGACCATGTATGAATTAGGAAGCAATTCCCAGTTTCTCCCTACCTCACTGTCTTTGAAGCAAGCATATGACTCTTCTGAGGTCTTTTATACATTTTTTTTCTCGAGTTGCTGTCTAGAAATTAGGCAAGTTCAAAGGCACCATGACTTTAAAATTTCTAGCCAGGATGACTGAAAGGATGGTAGTTCCATGACTAAGGTGGAAAATTTAGGAGAAGGATCAGACATTAAGGTGATAATAAAGCACTTAGTTTGGGATATGTGGAATTTGAAGACCTGAGGACATCTAGCAAGCAGTTTGAAATTGTTTAGTTCTTTGGCTCTGGAGTGCAAACTGAAATAGAGATCTGTGAGTCATCAACAGAGATGCTTGAAGCTTTCCCCAGAGAATGAGAATTTTGATTATCATTTAAACTGAAAAAAGACAAGACTGAGAAAAAAATTTTTAACAATGACTACATAAAATGAGTATTTGGAGAAGGAATCTCCCAGAAAGAGAGGGGAAGCCTCAGGGTATATGAGGAAAACGATGAGTTTAGTGTCAGATCTGGCAAAGCCAGACATTATTGCAGAAGGAAGAGAAATCAGTTACATCAAACACAGCAGAAATCTAGAGAACAAAACTTCTCATGATGCTACTGAGTTTATCAATGAGGAGGTGGTTTAATAACCTTAGACAAAATAATTCCAGTTTTAGAGCCAGGTTGCAAGCAATTGATAAATAAGGAGTAAATGGTAGCAATGAAGTCAAAGTGGTAAATGTAGGCTGCTATTTTGAAAAGATGTTATGCATTACATGTAAACTAAAAAACCAACAAATCTATATGATATTCATATGATCCACATATTCTAAAATATAACATATGGTTAATTACTATTTCATTGTAATGTTTAACTGACTCTAGAATTAAGCATTTTATAGATCTTATTATTGCACGAGGTGTTCAAAAGAGCTCACTATATAAAAAGAACAATGAAGTACTAGCTACTCAGGAGGCTGAGGCAGGAGGATCACTTGAGCCCAGGAGTTTGAGGCTGTAGTGTGCCATTATTTTGCCTATGAATACCCACGGCACTCTAACCTGGGCAACATAGTAAGACCCAGTCTCTAAAAACATTGTTATGGATTGATTTCCTTGAACCTAAATAGGGCTACATGTATTTTCTTGTGTTTTTTTCTTTTTTGTCCTTGTTCCCATTTAGGTGGGAACTAATTTAGGGGTGTCTAATTATGAAATGCAAATAACTTTCTTTGAGATCAGTTTTCATCTAAGTATGCCTGGATTGGATGGCAGGTCAAGCTTTTTAAACTTTAACCCAGTATAGATTCTGTCAGAAGCACCATTAGGTCTGGCGAATTTCTGGATCTCTTCTGTATTGTCCCCTATCCCTTGGGGTATGAATCTCTAAGAAGCCCTTTCATCTCCAGCCCTGGCCTCTACCTCCCACAGACTCATAGGATGCCAAATATGGAAGTGACTTTAGGGTTCTTCTAGCTCATCTCCCTTAATTTCATAGGTAAATGAACTGAGGCCCGCAGTAGGAAAATTACTTGTTCAGGAAGGACTGTTGCCAAGTGACAGCAGCATGAGCCTTAGGAGTCAAAGCTGGGATTAAACCCTGGATCCATTATTACCTAATTGTATAGCATTAAACTAGGCTCTTCCCCTCCTGAACCTCAGTTTTCCCATTTAAAAATGATCATCACACCTGCTTTATGTAGTTGCTATGTGTATTGAACAAATAAAATGTGAAAGCACCTAGTCAGTGCCTGTCACATGGTAGAAACTCAACAAGTTTATTCCCTCCTTCTTAGCACAAGATTCCATAGCCAATGTGACATCAGCAAAACTCAAAGCAAACCTAGGCCTTCTGACTTCCAGGCCAGAACCCTATTCACACACAGGAATCTTCATATTGAAGTGCCCCCAGATGTATCTGAAGACTTGCCAAGGGGTACAGAGAAATGGATAGTTTTAAGAAAACTGATTTCCAGATCCTCAAGTTCCATATGAACTCCTTCTTAAAATTGATCTGACTATGCACCTGCAGTTGGGGTTTTCATTTTCCTCCTCCTATTTCACAATAGTTCTACTTTACAGAAGAAAAACATTTAAAATCTTACAGATGTGCAACTGGTGAAACTGTAAGATTTAAATGCACATCACCTGAAAGTGTTAAACCTCCAGGCAACAAAGGAACATTGTGACAATTGCTTTCATCAAGATATATAAGCTGCCTTTCAATCAATTTCATTGAGATGCAGTTCCAATTAAATATTACTTAATAGGTTTAATAAGATTATTAAAATTTGTGATAAAGTAGGCTATTTTGCTCTCTTGTGCACTCCTAATAATTGTTTTAGTGGCTCAATGAAAAAAGAAAACCCAAAGAACAACAGCAACAAAAAACCCTTTTCAGCAGGGTGAGGTGGCTCATGCCTGTAATCCCAGCACTACGGAAGGTTGAGGTGGTTGGATCACCTGTGGTTAGGAGTTCGAGACGAGTCTGGCCAACATAGTGAAACCCCATCTCTACTGAAAATACAAAAATTAGCCAGGCGTGATGGCGCACACCTGTAATCCCAGCTACGTGGGAGACTGAGGCACAAGTATTGCTTGAACCTGGGAGGCAGAGGTGGCAGCGAGCCAAGATAGCATCACTGCACTCCAGCCTGGGTGACAGAGAGACTCCAACTGAAAAAGGAAAAAAAAAAACAAAAAAAAAAACTCTTTTCAATTTTTAGAGTTTATGGTCACAGGATTTTTTTAACTTTCAGTTTACACCTGTCTATATATTTTCATTCTTGTTAAAGAATAAGGAGATCAATAAAAGACCTCAAGCATAGAAATATACTATATTAGGTTAAAGTCTATGGAGGAAGTGGGATGGAAACACAAGTTCAAGAAGAAAAAAAAAACCTTATAAAAATTTCAGCAGTGAAAGCTGAGCTTGTTATAAAGTTTTAAAATGGATGAGGTGGATATCAAGATACTCTGGTATTTTAGAGAGCAATGGAAAAACTTAAAAGAGTGATGAAATAGATTTATTTATAATATGCTGGAAATTATATCCTTTCCAATGCTTTAAACTTATGATGAAAAAATTTAAATGTCAACTTAAAAATGCATTAAAAAGAACACAGTTTTTCAAAATTACATGAAAAAAAGGTACTGGTGATACTACCATGGAAAGGTCCACAGCTGCCTCACAGTCTTACCATCATTTTCACCCTTCACTGAGGGAGATCTTTCCCCCTTGGTTCTCAAAAAGTAGACATGTGTGTGCACCATGCATACAACATACCTCCAGAACTTTGTGTCCTCTTCCTCTGGCTCCATGTGCTTGAGCCAACATTTTCTTCCTTTGCCCTTTAGGAGTATCTCTTTTGCTCCAGTCCCTCTATGTTTACTCTTTTTAGCCCCCTTACCACCCGTTTCTCCCACTTCACTCCCTCACACATGCTCATTTCCTTCTGAAGTTGTCACTTTTCCTGCAACATAGTTATTACCCTCTTGCTGAAGTTGCTTTTGCCATTAGAGGATAATCAGCTTCCTCCTTCCTCTAGTTCTCCAACAGAAATTCTAATCGTTAGTACATCAGAATCACCTGGAGGGCTTGTTAAAGCACAGATTACTGGATCCTTCCCCCAGAGTTTCTGATTCAGTATGTCTGGAGTAGGGCTTGGAAATTTGCATTTCCGGCTGAGTGTAGTGGTTTACACCTGTAATCCCAGCACTTTGGGAGGCCGAGGCAGGTGGATCACTTGAAGCCAGGAGTTCAAGACCAGTCTGGCCAACACGGGGAAACCTCGTCTCTACTAAAAATACAAAAATTAGCTGGGCATGGTGGCTCCCACCTGTAGTGCCAGCTAGCAGGAGGCTGAGGCACGAGAATCCCTTGAACCCAGGAGGCATAGGTTGCAGTGAGCCAAGATTGTGCCACTGCACTCCAGCCTGGGTGACAGAGATTCTTGTCTCAAAAAAAATGCATTTCTAACAAGTTCCTAGGTGATGCCATGCTGCTGGTCTGGAGACGTTATTTTGATAACCACTGTGCTAAGCTAACATCTGGTATGCTCTCCAGAGGTCATGTGGCCAAAGGCAGGTACCTGCATTTCTGAGGCTAAATGTGGCATCAAAAGAGGTATCAGGTATGAAGGCAGAAGTATATGTGCTTTATCAAAGAGATTTCTCATACAATCTAAAAATTCTTCAGGATTGGATTGATTTAAAGCAAAATCCCATCTCTATTAAAAATACAAAAAAAAAAAAAAAAAAATTAGCCGGGCGTGGTGACATGCACCTGTAGTCCCAGCTTCTCAGGAGGCTGAGGCAGGAGAATTGCTTGAACTCAGGAGGTGGAGATTTCAGTGAGCCAAGATCACACTACTGCACTCCAGCCTGGGCAACAGAGCAAGACTCCATTTTAAGAGAAATCAGACATATTACATACAGAGGAACAAAGATAAAGATGCAAGAGATTTCTTGTTAGAAACAATACAAATGAAAAGACAGTGCAACATCTTAAAAGTACTGCGAGGGGCCAGGAGTGGTGGTGCATGCCTGTAGTCCCAGCTACTGGGGAGGCTGAGGCAGAAGGATCCCTTGAGTCCAGAAGTTCTGAGCTGTAGTGCGCTATGTTGACTGGGTGTCTGCACTAAATTTGGCATTAATATGGTGACCTCCTGGGAGTGGGGGACTACCAGGCTGCCTAAGGAGGAGCGAACCAGAACCAGGTCAGAAACAGATCGGGTCAAAACTCCTGTGCTGATCAGTGGTGATCATGCCTATGAATAGCCACTGTACTTAAGCCTGGGCAACATAGTGAGATCCTGCCTCTGAAAAAAATAATAAAGTCTTGCAAGGGGGAAAAGCTTGTCAATCAGGAAAAATGTCTTTCAAAATAGCTTTCAAAAATAAAAGTAGGATAATGAATTTTTTCAGACATACAAAAGCTGAAAGTTCAAAAATTTATCATCAGCACACTCGCTATATAAGAACATTTTTTTTTATTTCTGCCTTTCCCATCTAGATGCCTTATTTCACTGGCTAGAACCTACAGTACAATGTTAAATAAAAATGGACATCCTTGTCTTGTTCCTGATTTTAAGAGGAAAAGACATCTTTGTAAGTAGTCCTTTTATCAAACTCTCTTTAGTAATTTTTTCCTTTTTTTTTTTTTTCAATGGGGTCTTGCTCAGTCTGTGGCCCAAACTGGAGTATAGTGGTACAATCACAGCTCACTACAGCCTTGACTTCCTGGGCTCAAGCCATCCTTACACCTTAGCATCTTGAGTAGCTGGGACCACAGGTGTGCACTACTGCACCTGTCTAATTTTTACTTTATTTTTGTAGCAATGGGGTCTCACCCTGTTGCCCAGGCTGGTCTTAAACTCCTGGCCTCAAGCAGTTCTCCCACTTTAGCCTCCCAAAATGCTGGGATTAGAGGCATGAGCCAGTGCACCGGTCTAGTCATCCATTCTGAAGGTACCATCTGTTTCCTAGTAGTATCATATCAATTTTTTTCCGTAAATAGAAGGCAAATAAGAATCAGAGGGTAGAGCCAGGCGCGGTGGCTCATTCCTGTAATCCCAGCACTTTGGGAGGCCAAGGCAGGTGGATCACTTGAAGTCGGGAATTCGAGACCAGTCTGACCAACATGGAGAAACCCTGTCTCTACTAAAAACACAAAATTAGCCAGGCATGGTGGTACATGTCTGTAATCCCAGCTACTTGGGAGGCTAAGGCAGGACAATTGCTTAAATCCAGGAGGCAGAGGTAGCAGTTAGCCGAGGTGGTGCCATTGCACTCCATCCTGGGCAGCAAGAGCAAAATTCTGACTCAAAAAAAAAAAAAAAAAAAATCAGAGAGTAGAAATTATAGAAGACAGAACATGGCTTGGCATTAAAAAACAAAGACAAGGGCCGGGCGCAGTGGCTCATGCCTGTAATCCCAGCACTTTGGGAGGCCAAGGCGGGTGGATCACGAGGTCAAGAGATCGAGACCATCCTGGTCAACATGGTGAAACCCCGCCTCTACTAAAAGTACAAAAAATTAGCTGGGCATGGTGGCGCGTGCCTGTAATCCCAGCTACGCAGGAGGCTGAGGCAGGAGAATTGCCTGAACCCAGGAGGTGGAGGTTGCGGTGAGCCGAGATCGCGCCATTGCACTCCAGTCTGGGTAACAAGAGCGAAATTCCGTCTCAAAAAAAAAAAAACAAAGACAAAACTTTCTTTTCTTTTTTTTTTTTTGAGACAGAGTCTTGCTCAGTCACCCAAACTGGAGTGCAATGGCACAATCTTGGCTCACTGCAACCTCTGCCTCCAGGGCCCAAGCGATGACCCAGCCTCAGCCTCCTTAGTAGCTGGGATTACAGATAACCACCATCATGCCCAGCTAATTTTTGTAATTTTGTAGAGACGGGGTTTCACCACGTTGGCCCGGCTGGTCTCGAACTCCTAACCTCAGGTGATCTGCCCGGGTGTATATTGAAAAGTCAAGCTAATGTTCTTCACATGTACCCCAAAACCTAAAATACAATTAAAAAAAAAATATATATATATATAAAATAAAATTTTTAAAAAAAGTCAATCTATACTTTTACCTATCACTACAACCCCAATTAATCAAGTTCCATACCCAGAGGCAACTAGGGTTACCAGTTTCTGGTGTCACCTTCCAGAAATAGTCTATGAATATACAAGCAGGGGATGGAGTGGGCAGGGTGGAGCATAACTGTAACATAATGAACACACTGTACTGTACCTCACATCTATCTTTTAACAATATATTTTTGAGCTGTTTCTTATTTTTACATAGAACTCTGCTTTTTTTTAAAACAGTAGCATAGTTTTCCTTTGTGAGGAAGTACAATTATTTATTTGACCAGTCTGAAAATGATGAATATTTAGATTATTTCAAGTTTTCTTTTCTGGCTTTCTTTTTTTTCTTTTTCTTTTCTTTTCTTTTTCTTTCTTTCTTTCTTTTTTTTTTTTTTTTTTTTTTTTTGCTGCTTTTAAAAAAGTATGCATCGTAATGATGCTTTTTAATTAGTACACTTATTAAATGTAGCAGCTAGGAAATAACACTTTATACTTATTAAGTTAGCTAAAATAACAAGTTTAAATCCTTTGCTAAAAGGGCTGTGGAAAAATGGGCCCACTGATTGGTTCTGAGGGAGAGAGAGAGAGAGAGAGAGAGAGAGAATTTGTCCAAGTTTTGGCCATTGTTCTGAAACCTAGCTGTTTATCAGAATTTCCTTAGTCTTTACTCGAAATACAGATGCTTAGGTCACATGCCTGAGGATTTTGATTTAGAAGGACTGAATTGGGACCTACATATTAATATATATATCTGGAAATATTCCATGGGAATATCATATATTTTGAAAATACTTCACAGGATTCTGATTTTCAGTTGGTGTTTGGAACCAATCATTGATAGAGAATAGTTAACTAATTTATACACTTATTAAATGTAAATGGTTTATTTTATGAAAAAACATTCATTAGTGTAAAGTGCTTTAACTCAGCTCTCTTTCAGTTCTCTACATCTGGGCGCAGAGTTGAAAGAGCTGCTCTACCCATCCTCACCCCAGGCTCAGATGTGCACATGTTGGAGTCTACCGACATTTGGGACTTAGTTCTTAGAAGAAATGGCCTTTGTAGAATTTGCCTCATGAATTCAGCTCTCTTAAGGGATGACACACATCACTGTCTCTGTTATTACACATTAAAAAATCTTTTATAGATAAAAGCACAAAGACTTCATTGTATTAACACAGCTAACCATTTATATAAATCTCTTGATCCTTATTTATCATTGCAAAAATACAAAATATAGTTTTAATGCCTCTGTACATATTACTTTGGTTCTCTTTCCACTTAGCTTTATTTCCTGTGCACATTTCAATACACAAATATAGAACACAAAGTAATCATTTTAATAGTTATATGCTTACATTGTTGTACCTCATATTTTGCAAAATTCGTCTTCAAATCTGAACATTCGGGTTTTCTCATTTTTCCTTATTATAAATGATGGAGTTATAAATATCATTGATCAAACACCTGTTTTCATTTTGAATTTGTCTCATACATTACCAAAAGAAGAAGCTGTAGAGCAAAGGAGTGAACAATGCTAATGCTTTTGCCTGTAGAGACTTACTGCTTTGCAGAAGGATTCTACTAAGTCACTATGCCCCGAAGAAAGGACCAGTGTGCTTCTTTTCTCATAGCTTCTCCAAGATGTTTTATTCATTTCATTTTAGTTAACCTGATAAAATATTAAGTTATATCTCATACCCTGATGGACTTATTGAGTATATTTGTTAAAAGGCATTGTAGGGATTTAAATCAAAGAGTCTGGTGCCAGAAAACCTACATCCAAATTCTTGCTCTTTCCATATGACTTTCAGTAAGTTCCTTTCTTTCTTTTTTCTTTTTTCTTTTTTTTTTTGCGATGGAGTCTCCCTCTGTCACCCAGGCTGGAGTGCAGTGGCGCAATCTTGGCTCACTGCAACCTCCACCTCCTGGGTTCAAGCAATTCTCCTGCCTCAGCCTCCCCAGTAGCTGGAACTACAGGTGTGTGTCACCACGCCCAGCTAATTTTTTTTTTTTTTTTTTTTTTTTTTTGTATTTTTAGTAGAGACAAGGTTTCACCATGTTGACCAGGCTGGTCTCGAACTCTTGACCTCAGGTGATCCACCCACCTCGGCTTCCCAAAGTGCTGGGATTACAGGTGTGAGCCACCATGCCCTACCAAGTCCCTTGCTTTATTTGTGTCTTAGTAGTCTGTGTCTAAAATGCCAACAATAATGGTAGGCATGTTGTGAAAATTAAATGAGTTACATGCTTAAAACTGTTTCTGGAATGTAGGAAGCACTATAATTACGGGGCATTATGAATGCTCACGAGAACCAGGAGAAATGCTAGACTCCAGAGAGAAAGCTGTGAACACAACAGACACCAGAACAGTTTCTCCACTTACAAGGCCATAGCCTAGCTGGGAATACGGCCAGTTGCAGTAGCATAAGGCAGGTATACAACAAAAAAACATGTTGGGAAAAATGCCTGGCTAGAATATTTAATTTTTGCATTAGAGATGCTCAATGAATATTCTAAATGTTGGATTATGGTCTCTCTCTCTCTCTCTCTCTCTCTCTCTATATATATATATATGTGTGTGTGTGTGTGTGTATATATATATGTGTGTGTGTGTGTGTGTATATATATATATATTTGTTGTTGTTTTGTTTTGTTTTTGTTTTTTTGAGACAGAATCTCACTCTGTTGCCCAGACTGGAGTGCAGTAGCGCCATCTCAGCTCACTGCAACCTCTGCCTCCTGGATTCAAGCAATTCTCCTGCCTCAGCCTCCTGAGTAGCTGGGATTACAGGCGTGCACCACCATGCCTGGCTAATTTTTGTATTTTTAGTAGAGATGGGGTTTCCTCATGTTGGCCATGCTGGTCTCAAACTCCTGACCTCAGGTGATCTGGTCGCTTCGGCCTCCCAAAGTGCTGGAATTATAGGTGTAAGCTACCACACCCAGCCTATATTTCTTACATGAACTATTTAGTCATAGTCATTGTCCACTTGCCCAGAGGTTCTAAGTATCTATTAAATACGTGCATACCGTTTTTTCTTTCTTCTTTGTTAGAGATTGGAGTCTTGCTATGTTACCCAGGCTGGTCTTGAACTCTTGTCCTCAAGCTATCCTACGCACTGGCTTCCCAAAGCTCTGAGATTATAGGTGTGAGCCACTGTGCTGGGCAATGTTTTTAAATGTATTTATTTAAAAATAGAGGCAGGGTCTCACTCTGATGCCCAGGCTGGAGTGCAGTGGTGCGATCTTGGCTCACTGCAACCTCCACCTCCCGGGTTCAAGCGATTCTCATGCCTCAGCTTCCCAAGTGGCTGGGAAGCCTAAAAATATGTTTTAATCTAGAAAACTACAAAGAGAAAAGCAAGAAATTCATTCACATTTTCCCCAGATTGCCTCTGTAAAAATAATTTCCAGATTTTGATTATTTTTCTGCTACTTTTTTTTCTAGACTAGTCAGCATTATAGGATACCCATTGGTATAAGGAGAAATGGCACTTTGACCCAATTCTTGGCACCAGGCTTAGGCACCACCATGCTGGCTAATTTTTGTATTTTTAGTAGAGACAGGGTTTCGACATGTTGGCCAGGCTGGTCTCGAACTCCTGACCTCAAGTAATCCTCCTGCCTTAGCCTCCCAAAGTGTTGCTTTCTCATTGAATGACACATCTTAAATATCTTTTCATGTTGGTACATATAGATCTGCCTCATTATTTTTAACAGCTATATCATTGTTTAAAGTTGGTGTGTACTGTAGTTTGTTTCTCATTAGTAGATGTGAATCATTTCCAATTTTGTGCTATCACAGTTTTGTCATAAAAAACATAACCATCTTTGTGCAACTGTAGTTTTGTTGTAGAATTTGAGTATTGTGCTTTTGTCCATTATATTTATTGGAACTATTTTTCTGTTGCTCACATTTTTTATCTTTTGCATATGATAAAAACTTCAAACTGAAAATAAATCTCTCTCTCTCTCTCTCTCTATTCCTAAATTCCTCATGGTCCTAACATATCATCTCAGAGATAGCTGGTGCATATACAGGCACATGTAACCAAAGCAAAAGTTTCATGGAACATACTTCACCTTACTACATTCAATGTACTTTAATTCATTCCATTTTATTACAGTCTATTCATTTCATTTTATTGGAAAATGTTTGTAAAGTTCCTTTAAATTGATTTTTAAATCACTAGTTCATGGCAAGCCATAGTTTGAAAAGCTGTTTTTCTTTTTTCCCCTACCCTGTGTTGAACCAGTCTATAGAAGCAGGCACCTATTTGAGTTTTCCTGCCTGGCAAGCCAATAACCAACCTATAAGAAGGGAAGACCTCCATTGAACTGCAACTCAATTAAGTAAGGTCTAGCTCTTACCCATCTTTTCCCAAGTGTAGAGACCCGGACACCATACCTGCCAAGAATGAACAGATAGCCTCAAACTAAGCCACTGCTACAGATGGCAACCACCTGACTCTGAATCTGTCTGCCCACCAGATTGATACTAGCTGCATACACACCACATATGCCTAGATAAACAGGGGTATCATTTTAAGACTGTTGGTTAATTTCCATGTTGATACTTAAGGGAGGTTACTCTGTTAGATGGGAACTATTTCCAGGCAATGCTAGCATTAAAATCAGGAAGAGATAGAAGCATAACTTTCAAAGTTCTATTCATTCAAATCCTTGCCCAGCCTGAGTTTGGAGGTACAGGGGAAAAATTGGGAAAGGGCTGCTAGGATCCAGGTCAAGAGTTGGAGCTCTGACAAAATGGACCAGAATTCAGGGAAGAACTCTGGGCAAGCAAGAAGAGGTCAATATAGATGGACAAACATGGTATGTTGGGGTATGCAGTAGCATAGTGGACACTTGTTGCCTAGGCCCACCTGAGACTCATAACAAATGTTAAGACTATGTGTAGGTCCCACCCGCTGATAGGTCAAGAATATCTGCCTTGGTCAAGATCAGCTCAGAAACAGGATAACCCTAAACATGCAGATTAGGGACATATATACCTACAGCTGAGAGTACCAGGGCAGGCAGGAAGTCACAGGAAACAATGAAGAAGGGTCTTAGACTTCTGCGTTAAATCCAGCTGAGAGCCTAACTCCTCTCCTTGGCATCTGACTCAGGACCTGTGAGATCATATTGGGTAAGCCATTAAAATGCAAATTGATAGTATCAGAATTTGAAGAGCAGATCAGGTCAGAAAAGCAGATTTTTCTTAATTAGGAAAAGAAAGAAAGACTTAAAAGAAAAATGTTCTATTCTTGGAAAGGATTTTCTTAAAGGTGGATTTATTAATTCACTCATTCATTCATTCCTCATGTATGACACATTTACTAATAGATGCTTGCTTTTATTCACCGCTGAAGTTAGACGTGCACACTCCTATTTTCTCTTTTTGGATGTAACAGGCAGATAGGCATGTTTTAGCTACTTGCACTACTTAAATATGCAGATTTCTTAGATGACATCATTTGGCTTTAGTGTTTGTGAGCCCCTGATGACCAATAAATAGTGCTCAAGAAGTCAGTTCTGCACAGTAGGTAAGTTCCTTAATTGTGTTTCTCTCTGTTGGGTAGGTGACTCCCCCTGCAGCAGCAAAATGCAGATAGAGATAATGACAGGCTCCTGAAAAAATTAAGTAGATTGTAAAAGCTGAAATACTCAATACCTAAACCCAGTTGTCAGGAGAAGTGAATTTGTCCTTCAAGATTTAAGAAATAGGCCAGGCACAGTGGCTCAAGCCTGTACTTCCAAAATTTTAGGAGGCTGAGGCAGGTGGATCACTTGAGGTCAGGAGTTCATGACCAGCTTGGACAATATGGTGAAATCCCATCTCTACTAAAACTACACACACACACACACACAAAATAGCCGGGAGTGCTGGCAGGCATCTGTAATCCCATCACTTAGGAGGCTGAGGCAGGAGAATCACTTGAACCCAAGAGGCAGAGATTGCAGTGAATCCAGATTGCACCACTGCACTCAGCCAGGGTGACAGAGTGAGACTCTGTCTAAAAAAAAAAGAAGAAGAAGAAACATCTGGCTGCTTCCTCTTACCCACCTGCATTCTGAGGAGATGGCCCAGCCCTCTGCCATTCTGAAAGGGAGGGGCCAGACACCTCTATTGTCTTGGTCACTTCAAACCAGTTCTGATTTCTGATATTTTATTTGCATCTCACTTTTGGCAGCTCTTTCTTTCCTGTGTTGCTCTATCCTATCCTATAGGGAGCCTAAATCTTTTTTTGTGGGTTTTTTTTCCTGATATCTTCCTTCCTTTCCCCACCTTCCCAAATCTCCTATGAGATATTTGAGTACACAGTAGAGTTCACTAAAGACTCAGAGTGAAGTGGAGGTTTATACAGCTATGAGATATTGCTTATTCTGATTTCCTCTCTCCTCTGCCTTTAGTTCCCCAACCCAAACTCAAGGTCCCTCAGCATAGTGGGAAGAGAGATGATGCTATTTAGAATCATTAAAGACCCAGCTAAGGCCAAGTGCGGTGGCTTAGGTCTGTAATCCCAGCACTCTGGGAGGCCGAGGAGGGTGAATCTTCTGAGGTCGGGAGTTTGAGACCAACCTGACCAACATGGAGAAACCCCATCTCTACTAAAAATACAAAATTAGCCAAATGTGGTGGCGCATGCCTGAAGCTGAGGCAGGAGAATCACTTGAACCTGGGAGGCAAAGGTCGCAGTGAGCTGAGATCACATCATTGCACTCCAGCCTGGGCAACAGGAGCAAAACTCCATCTCAGAAAAATAAATAAACCAGGAAAACCAGCTAAAACAAAGAGGCCCCTCATTTTTGGTCCCTGCAATTAGTATCATCCAAAAACTGATAGATATTTTGACCTGTCAATCTTTCTTTTTCTCCTGTACCAATGAGAAAAATTCATACCACTCCCTTAAAGGGGTAAAACAAAACAAAAAACACCATGGTCAGTTGGGTTTAATTTATACTTAAAAATTATTATTCTAATATGGATTCATTAATGTAGATAAGCCATGCTTAGCTATCAATGGATTACATATGATCAAAATTATTACACTATTTAAATATATACATATGTATTTTAGATGAAGTCTCGCTCTATTACCCAGGCTGGAGTGCAGTGGTGTGATCTCAGTTCACTGCAGCCTCCATCTCCCAGGGTTCAAGTGATTCTCATGCCTCAGCCTCCCTAGCAGCTGGGACTACAGGTGTGCACCACCACATCCAACCAATTTTTTGTATTTTTGGTAGAGATGAGGTTTCACCATGTTGGCCAGGCTGGTCTCAAACTCCTGACCTCAAGTAGTCCACCCACCTTGGCCTCCCAAAGTGCTGGGATTATAGCGTGAGCCACCATGCCTGGCCTAAAAATATGTTTTAATATAGAAAACTACGAAGAGAAAAGCAAAAAAATGGTTCGTATTTTCCCCAGATTGCCTCTGTAATTTTTCTGCTACTTTTTTTTTCCTGGACTAGTCAGCATTATAGCATACCCATTGGTATAAGGAGAAATGGCACTTTGACCCAATTCTTGGCCCCAGGCTTAGGGACCAAGGATCTTGACATGAGTCCAGTAGTGGGATCTGAAACATCATGTCATAAATTAGGAGCTGGCTGAGGTTAGGGAACGGAACAATTACAGATAGGAAAGCCCATGAGGAAAGAGTGGAACCAAAGGTGGTCCAAGACTAGATTTCAAGACAACCATAGATATCAGGCCCAAGAAAGGGCAAGTATGAGAAGGAAGATCCAAAAGAAACTCCTAGATTTAGGCAGAATGGGGTGCAGAGCGACCAGGGAAGAGAACCTGAGTGGATGTGTCATAGATCCAGTTGGTGTGGCCCAGGAAGCATTTGCCATTGTGAAGCTCTTCTGGAGCTCTCAGGGTCCTCCTGTGGATGGGCCTATGCTGGTCCTCAAAGCCTGGAGCTTTGCAGGCAGCTGCTGATGCCACATTCAGTCAGGAGCCAGTCACTGTGATCAGTGGAGTGCAGGACCTCATGGCTCTATGAAATGACATTGGTAGACTAAAGCAGGGGCAGGCAAGCCAGGATCATTAAGAGTGCCCAGAATATCAGTCTGTACTCTGAGGTATACAAGGCCTTATATAAGGTTAAAGGTCAGGATGCCAAGAACCGCAGCTGTGTTGTAGACAATATGGGTTGGGTTTTCTGTTACTTGCATCCAAAAGTACTAATTTTGTGTGTGTGTGTGTGTGTGTGTGTGTGTATTTTATTTTATTCAATTGGGTTACTTAGCAAGTCTTGTTCTTTCTTGGTGCTATGCCTATGTTTGCACCATCCTCTCCACCTACAAAACTTCCACCAGCTCTATCTACATCAATTTTACTTCTCTCTAAAAACCAGGCTCATATCCTCTGTACTGTGTGAAGATCTCTTTGGCTCTTAGCTCGTCAAGTCAATCTTTCTAATTGCTATAGCAAAAAGCATTCATGTTCCGGTTTTTAATACTGCTGTTAGGTTATAAAGTGTGTCACCACTTGTCACCACAAAACATTAAAGCAGAAGATTATGAATTTTAAAGTCATTAATTAATTGAAGCATTTTTAAGATTATCTCCCACATGAATGCCACCGTCCCTCACCTGAGTCCGGCTAGGCTTTCTGTATGGGGAGCCACCTCTACAGCAATGGTGACTGCATGTCACCTGGCATCTGCCCAGGAGTGTGTCTTGTTGAATGCGTCTGAGTGCAACACTTTGCCATCCACTCAGCTTGTCCTTTAGATCAGTACCGAGGGCTCCTGTTGGAGTATCAGAGACCACTAAAATATTGAGTCCCCGTGCAGGGATTTAGGGGAGGGGAAGACCCTTGAGAGACTCTAAATCTATGATGTGCCTAGCAGCTTCAGCAGTTACTGGTGGGTGGAGATGTTGGGAAAGGAGTTATAGTTGGGTGTAGAGACATGCTGAAGGCAACACGGAAGCTGCCAGGACAGGTAGTGGTAGAGGGCTGATAGAGAACACTTTGGGAAAACACATGAGACCACTCCATCCCCACCCCTGCTTAGGGACTCCCAGAAATAGTTGGCTGGTATTTGAGAGTGGTCAGATTTCCCAGAGTTGAAGGTGACAGCAGAGTCAGAGAAATGACATTTTTACCATTACTGTGACCCTATTTTATTTCAGACAGGTGTGGCCTAGGACAACATGGGTTATATTCAGATGTGTTTATTTCCCATTTTAAGGCACACAGAAACAGCAGGGAGATTAAAATAGTGTGTTTAGGTTACAGGATTATGAGCAATTTTTGTGGTAACTGTTTAACAACATATATAGTTATTATTAACCAGTTACCACAGAATTAACAAATATTAATAAATATAAAAATGTTATCAAATTGCTACCATAAAATTTTATATATTTAAAAAATATGGGCCAGGCACAGTGGCTTATGTCTCTATTCCCAGCATTTTGGGAGGCCAAGGCAGGTGGATCATTTGAGGTCAGGAGTTTGAGACTAGACTGGCCAACATGATCAAACCCCATCTACTAAAAATACAAAAATTAGCCAGGTGTGGTGGCATGTACCTGTAATCCCAGCTACTCAGGAGGCTGAGACATGAGAATCATTTTAACCCAAGAGGAGAAGTTTGCAGTGAGCCAAGATCGAGCCACTGCACTCCAGCCTGGGTGACAGAGTGAGACTCTGTCTCGAAAAAAAAATATGTAGTGAATATATGTATATATTTATATAAATACATCTTCATATATACGTACAAGGCATAACTTGTTTTATTGTGATTCACTTTATTGCATTTCACATGTTTATTGCATTTTTACAAATTGAAGGTTTGTAGCAACCCTGGGTCAAGCGAGTATATTGGCACGTTTTCCAACTGCATATACTCACTTCATGTCTTGTGTCACATTTTGGTAATTCTCATAATATTTCAAACTATATTATTATACCCATTATGGTAGTCTATGATAAGTGACCTTTGATGTTACTATTGTTACTGTTTTGGGGGGCCATGAACTGTACCCATATAAAATGGTGAACTTAGTTGACGTTGTGTGTGCTCTGACTGTTCCACCAACTGCCCAGTCCCCCATCACTCTACCTCTCCTCCAGCTTCTCTATTCTCTGAGACATGATGATGTTGAAATTGGGTCAATTAATCACCCTACAATGGCCTCTTAAGTGTTCAAGTGAAAGAAAGACATGCATCTCTCACTTTATTTATAATTTATTTATTAATTTAATTTTATTTTTTGAGACAGAGTCTCACTCTGTTGCCCAGGCTAGAGTGCAGTGGTGCAATCTCGGCTCACTGCAACCTCCGCCTCCCAGGTTCAAGTGATTCTCCTGCCTCAGCCTCCTCAGTAGCTGGGATTACAAGTGCACACCACCACAACCCAGCTAATTTTTGTATTTTTAGTAGAGATGGGGTTTCACCATGTTGGTCAGGCTGGTCTTGAACTCCTGACCTCGAGATCTGCCCTCCTTGGCCTCCCAAAGTGCTGGGATTACAGGTGTGAGTCACCACACCCGGCTGCATCTCTCACTTTAAATCAAAAGCTAGAAACGATTAAGCTTAGTGAGGAAGGCATGTCAAAGGCTTAGACAGGCCAAAAATTAGGCCTCTTGCATCAAACAGCCAAGTTGTGAATACAAAGGAAAAGTTCTTCAAGGAAATTAAAAGTGCAACTCTAGGAACACACTAATGATAAGAACGTGAAACAGCCTTATTGCTGATACGGCGAAAGTTTGAGTGGTCTGGATAGAAGATCAAACCAGCCATAACATTCCTTTAAGCCAAAACCTAATCCAGAGGAAGGCCCTAACTCTCTTCAATTCTTTGAAGGCTAAGAGAGGCGATGAAGCTACAGAAGAAAAGTCTGACAATAGCAGAGGCTGTTTCATGAGGTTTTAGGAAAGAAATTCTCTCTATAGCATAAAAGTACAAGGTGAAGCAACATGTGCTGATATAGAAGCTGCAACAAGTTATCCAGAAGATCTAGTAACATAATTGATAAAGATGGCAACACTAAACAACAGATTTTCAATGTAGACTAAACAGCCTTTTATTGGAAGAAGATGCCATCTAGGACCTTCCTAGCTAGACAGAAGTCAATGCCTGGCTTCAGAGCTTCAAAGGACAGGTCAACTCTCTTGTTATGGGTTAATACAGCTGGTGACTTTAAGTGGAAGCCAATGCTTGCTTACCATCCCCCAAATATTAGGGCCCTTAAGAATTATGCTAAATTCACTCTATATGTGCTCTATAAATGTAACAACAAAGCCTGGATGACAGCACATCTGTTTACAGAATGGTTTACTGAATTTTTTTTTTTTGAGACAGAGTCTCGCTCTGTAGCCCAAGCTGGAGTGCAGTGGTGGCATCTCAGTTCACTGCAACCTCCACCTCCCACGTTCTGGTTCAAGCAATTCTTCTGTCTCAGCCTCCTGAGTAGCTGGGATTACAGGCACACACCATCATGCCTAACTAATTTTTGTATTTTTAGTAGAAACAGGGTTTCACTCTGTTGGCCAGGCTGATCTCAAACTCCTGACATCATGATCTGCCCACCTCAGCCTCCCAAAGTGCTGGGATTACAGGTATGAGCCACCGTACCTGGCTGGTTTACTGAATATTTTAATACCACCATTGAGACCTACTGCTCAAGCAAAAGCATTCCTTTCAATATATTACTGTCATCAACAATGCAGCTGGTCACCCAAGAACTCTGAGGAAATGTAAAAGGAGATTAATGGCTGGGTGCAATGGCTCACACCTGTAATCCCAGCATTTAGGGAGGCCGAGGTGGGTAGATCACCTGAGATCAGGAGTTCGAGACCAGCTTGGCCAACATGGTGAAACTCCATCTCTACTAAAAATCCAAAAAATCAGCAAGGTATAGTGGCAGACGCCTGTAATCCTAGCTATTCGGAAGGCTGAGGCAGGAGAATCACTTGAACCCAGGAGGTGGAGGTTGCAGTGAGCTGAGATCGTGCCATTGCACTTCAGCCTGGAGGACAAGAGCCAGACTTCATCTCAAAAAAAAAAAAAGGAGATTAATGTTTTCATGCCTGCTAACAGGCATCTATTCTGTAGCCCATGGATTAAAGAATAAGTTTGATTTTTGGGTCTTATTATTTATAATATATATTTTATAAGGCTGTATCCGCCATGGCTAGTGATTCCTCTGATGGATCTGGGAAAAGTAAATTGAAAACCTCATAGAAAGGATTCACCATTCTAGATGCTATTTAGAACATTTGTGATTCATGAGAAGAGGCCAAAATATCAACATGAACAGGAGTTTGGAAGTAGTTGATTTCAACCCTCATGAATGACTTCAAGGAGTTCAAGACTTCAGTGAAGGAAATCACTGCAGATGCCATGGAACTAGCAAGAGAACAAGAATTAGAAATGGAGCCTGAGAACTAGAACTAGAATGAGAAGTTGCCATCTCATGACCAGACTTGAACGGGTGAGGAATTGCTTCTTACGAATGAACAAAGTAAGTGGTTTCTTGAAATGGAATACTGTAAAGATGCTGTGAACGTAGTTGAAATGATAACAAAGAATTTAAAGTATTACATAATCTTAGATGATAAAGCAGTGGCAGGCTTTGAGTGGATTGACTCCAATTCTGAAAAAAGTTCTGTGGGTAAACTGTTATCAAACAGCATCTCATGCTACAGAGAGATCTTTTGTGAAAGGCAGAGTTGATCAATGCATCAAACTTCATGGTTGTCTTACTTTTAAAAATTGCCTCAGCCATTCCAACCTTTAGCAACCCCCACCCTGAATGGTCAGCAGCTATCAACGCTGAGGCAAGACCCTTCAACAGCAAAAAAAAATTGCAGCTTGCTGAAGGCTCAGATAATCATTAGGATTTTTAAGCAGTAAGATTTTTAAATTAAGGTACAAACATTATTTTTAGACACAATGTTATTGCATACTTAATAGACTACAGTAGAGTATAAATATAACTTTTATATGCATTGGGAAACCAAAAAAATTATGTGACTCATTTTATTGTGATATTTATTTTACTGCAGTGGTCTGGAAGCAAGTCCACAATATCTCTGAGGTATGTCAGTATATATGAATAGTGTGTGCAGTTAAGGCGTGCATTCTTTTTTTTTTTTCTTTTCTTTGAGACAAGGCTTCACTCTGTCAACTAGGCTAGAGTGCAGTGGATCACAGCCCACTACAACCTCAAATTCCTTGACTCAAACAATCTTCCTACCTCAGCCTCCCGAGTAGCTGGTGTACAGGTGCACATCACTGCACCTGGCTAATTTTATTTATTTTTTTAGAGACAGAGTCTTGCTATATTGATCAGTCCGGTCTTTTTTTTTTTTTTTTTTGGCTGAAAATTCAAGATCAATTTTTTGTTTTTTTGTTTTTTTTTTTGGCTGGAAGGTTCAAGATTTTTTTTTTTTTTTTGCAAGGGATTCTCGCTCTTGTTGCCCAGGTTGGAGTGCAACGGAGTGATCTTAGCTCACTGCAACCTCTGCCTCCTAAGTTCAAGCAATTCTCCTGCCTCAGCCTCGTGAGTAGCTGGGATTACAGGTGCCCACCACCACGCCTGGCTAATTTTTGTAGTTTTAGTAGAGACGATGTGGCCAGGCTGGCCTTGAACTCCTGACCTCAGGTGATCCACCTACCTTGGCCTCCCAAAATGCTGGGATTACAGGCATGGGCCACCTCACTAATCAGGCTGGTCTTAAACTTCTGGCTTCAAGCAATCCTCCTGCCTCAGCCTCCCAAAATGCTGGGACTACAGGCATGAGCCACCACACCTAGCCGACATACATTCTTCACATTCTTTTGGAAACAATTTCTGACTGGACACTTCTTGAGTGAATCACAGACTCCATATGAGGCCTGAAGTTTCTTGTAGGAAAAGCCAATGTGCTTGGAGGCAGGAAGAAAAGCTTCTATCAGGACATGAACAGGGAGATGGGAGATGAGAAGTCACTACCTGTGCACCAAGGCAAAGATAAAAGAGAAAACTAAATGATACAAGCTCTCTAGACATCAGGGTCAGCTTAGGGTAAGATCAGCTTGTAGACAGGTCTTCAGTCCAATTCAGTTCCACCCTCATTTCCTTGGAGCTCACTTCAAATCCTTATTAAAATCTATGAAAGCACGCCTCATTTCTTTGCCTTACTTTGTGTTTCTTGGGGCTCTCGTAGCACAAGACCTCATCTTCTGCCTCTGAGTTCTTGAGCCCCAGTTCTGGCTTTACTTTCAAACACTAACTGGGGGATCTTGGACTCCACATTATGCCCTTTTAGGCCTCAGAAGATTCCCTCACATTAAGCTGGCTGTGTGGTGGCCTAACTCCCGGCTGTTAGCTGCTGTATTGTCCTATGGGTGTTCATCTACCAAGGATGAGCTTTGGTGCAGACCCAGGCAATCAGTATAGTCTCATGAATGACATGGGCTCCTTTCCCGGATAGACTGCATTCCTATCATCCCTGAGAACATGCTCTGCTCTGATCCATAACTTATCTGACCTCAGGAAGGCTTGAGAACATTTAAAGAAAGCCAATGAGCTGGGTGTGGTGGCACATGCCTCTAATCCTAGCTACTTGGGAGGCTGAGATGGGGAGGATCACTTGAGGCTAGTAGTTCAAGGCTGCAGTGAGTCATGATTGTGTCACTGCACTCTGGCCAGGGTGAAAGAGCAAGACCTTGTCTCTAAAGAAAGTAGAGTGTGGTTGAGGTCAGGCCCAGGCCATCCTTTCTGGGCCTACTGCCCTGTGGAACATTTCTGGGCTTTACCGTGGTTTAACCTCAGGGGCGTCTTCAGACTTCATGAATAGCATTTAGGTAAGCCCAGGCTGTAGATGGCTCCCAGGTCACATGACTCCCCCACACTCATCCCAAGTGGCTTGCTGATTCTCAGATTCGTCTGACGCATTCACTAAGAAAACTCCACTCAGAGTACTGCGCCTTTACAGACCCTATGAGGAATCCTTCCTTTAGTCTTTACTTGGTCCATACGCTATTCCAGGTGGCTCCAGGGATTCCTGGCCTGGTTAATGTAAAGGAAACTTCTGGTAGCCTGAGAGAAACCCTAGTCCAGGTTTTCACCAGCTGAGAATTAATGGTTAACTCCCAATATCTTGAAGAAGTATCAGAGCTGCTTAATGCCCCAGCATTGCCAAATAACAAGCTTTTTGTTGAACACCTGGAGCCTGCAATTTCATTAATCCCATTGAGATCCTGACTTTTGGGACCAGACCGGACATCCCAGAGTTTGCAAAGACACCACACCCAGCATGAAATACTATGGCCTTAGGGCAGGCTCTAGATCAGTCTTCTCACACTTTAATGTGCATGTGAGTCATCTGGGGATTTTGTAAAAAATGTAGATTCTGATTCAGCGGACCTGGGTGGGGCCTGAGATTCTGCATTTCTAACAGGCTCCCAGGTGATGCTAATACTGCTCACCTGAGGATCATGCTTCAAGTGGCAAGACTCTGAAGGCAGCAGTGTGGATGGAAAACACTCCAGAACTCAGATTCCCTTCTGTGAATGTAGTTTTCCTGCAGTCAGAAGGGAACGTACCTTTGAGACAAATGGAAATAGTCTTAATCCACTTGGCTTTTGACATTACCTTATAAGCAAGCAGAGATAAGGAAACTGATCAGTGCTCAAGAGGAACCCACACACGTAGGTATTTCTGCCCAACTGCACATATACCCCCTCAAATACTTCTCATAGCACCCCATCCCTTACCCACCCACCCAGTCATGCTGACTGATTCAGCCTTTAGGCCCTAGGATAGGGCAGAAGAGAGGGTGTGACATTGCTCAGTAACTAAACAAGGGTTAATGCTGGAGAGCTGGGATTCTTAGAGAAGGTAACAGGGTTCTCTTCTCTTCAGTCTCTACTGGCTGTCCAGGTAGTAGTTGGCAGCTCACTGGTCAGGCACTGTGATAATCATAAATAAATAAGCCAGGCGAGGTGGCTTATGACTATACTCCTAGCACGTTTGGAGGCTGCAATAGGAGAATTGCTTGGGACCAGGAGTTTGAGACCCCCTATTTCTACAAATAATCACAAAATTAGCTAGTTATGGTGGTGTGAGCCTGTAGTCCCAGTTACTCAGGAGGCTGAGGTGAGAGGACAGCTTGAGCCCTGGAGATGGAGGTTGCAGTGAGCCGAGGTTGTGCTGCTGCACCCCAGCCTGGGCGATAAAATGAGTCACATGCACACACCAAAAAAAAAAAAAAAAAAAAAAGGAAAGAAAAAAGAAAGGAAAAGTAAAAATAAACATTTAAAATAAATAAAAGCTTATTCCTGCTCTCCAGACTCTTCTTATCAAGTAAGGGAGACACACGTGTACAAATAACAGAATGATGTGCTCTCTAAAAGGCTTATGACTAATATCTGTATTGAACGTACCTAGCAAGATGGTGGAAAATGAGGTTTGGGAGGCATTCTAGAAAGACTTCTCAGAAGAGTAGGCTGGGAGCTAGGACTTTTTCCAGTGAAGGAGGAGGCATGGAAGGATTTTCTAACCAGCATTTTCCTCAGGGAAAGGCCAGGAAGAGAGAGCAGCTCCAAAGGGGAGCCCCGGTGCCACGATTCTTAGAACACATGACACACCGAAGGTGACTGAAGGAGGAGCACAGGCTCTTGCCAAGTATTAGATACATGACTGGGTAGACGGAGTGCCTACTACAGTATGAAGGTTTTCGCTTTTCACTTTTAATGTCTCTCTGAGTGATTTTATAAGTATTTCTAGTAAAGTTAAAAGTAGATAAAGAGTTGACTGCTGTAATGAAAGGGGTGTTTATGAGCTTCTCAAAGATCTTTGGACCAAAAAAAGATCAAAATCAGACCACAGAGCTGCAGGGCTGGGTCTGGTGCCTGCGGCCAGCTGCAAAAGGGCATAATTGCCATCTAGTGGCACAAATCCACAAGTGTGAGCTCCACTCTTGGCATCTGTAATCTCTTCAGGTAAGAAATTGTTATGGCCTATACAACCTCTTCTGTTCTCTTCTAGTTCCTAGCCCCTTAGTTTGGTTATTGCAGAAGACTGATCCAACTAGGAAAATGTCAAATGAACAGTATTATGTAAGAGATTAATTGATACCAAAATGTAAAGAACCACTCAAACGAATGTGAATGACTGATGTTGCCCTGACGTCTAATTTGAGAGAGGAGAGGGGTTGGTGGAGGGACCAGGAGAGCAGGAAGAGCAGGAATAGGGTGGGGATGGGCTGTCCCTTAGAGAAGGAACAAATACAGGAAGAGGCCCTGCGGGAGCAGCTGCCTTTGATTTTATTTGTTTACCTTCTCCTGGGAAGAAGCAAATAGAAGTTACTCGTGACATTATTTTCAGAGCTATTTTCAGATAGTGTGGCTAGAAAGGGCCGTGGTGCTGTTTTGCTAGCAAGAGTGTTTAGCATGGCTAATTTTGTCACAGAGCGGCTTTGTTCCTAGATGCACCAGCATGTTGAATTAAACATTTTGAAGAAAGGAATCCCCTGTCAGTGCTTCTTCGATGATGTGAGGTAGCTCTTTAGCTACCACGAGGGCCAGAGCATGGTCTTCTGCCAGTGCCTGACAGGGGATCAATTTTCATACTGGGCTCCAATTCTCCAGGGCCCCTTATTATTTGCCAAATTCTTACATTACATAGAGAGAGTCCCAGGGCTCCTTCTAGACTGGGAGAAGCTGTTTTCAGATAAGAAGAGTGACATGTACCAAAGCAGAGCCATTATAGAGCAGGTGAGAACCAGAAACAGAAGGAGGCCAAGATCAATAAAACACAGAGGCAGAATGGGATTTCTGCAATCAAGTATTTTACAGTCAGACAGACACAGTTCTCATCCTGGCTTCTTATGAGCTGTGTGACAATTTAATTTTAATTTTTAGAGACAGGATCTGGTTTTGCCACCCAGGCTGGAGTGCAGTGGCAAGATCATGACTCAGGAAAGCCTGAAACTCCTGGGCTCAAGTGATCCTCCTGCCTCAGCCTCCTGAGCAGTTGGGACTATCAGTGTGCACCACCACGGCTATTTCTTTTTTTTAATTTTTTTTTGTAGAGACAGAGTCTCACTATGTTGCCCAGGCTGATCTTGAGTTCCTGGTGTCAAGTGATCCTCCTGACTCAGCTTCCCAAAGCACTGGAATTACAGCTGTGAGCCACAGTGCCTGGCTCTGTGTGATAATTTAGGCAAGTTAGCTGATCTTTCTGGGCTCAGTGTCTTTGTCAGTAAAATGGACATAAAAAGATGCTGTGGTTTTTTTCTTTTTCCAATGTCTACCTCCAAACCTCCCTTCTGAGTGCACTACTTCCTTCCCTGTACCTCCCACTTCCTGTTGGCACAGTACCTGCCTCCAGTGTTGCTCAGAGATCCCCCTCTTCTAGAAGGAGGAGTTCTCATGGTGGGTAGGTGGTTGGAACAAACCCACAATAAAGATGTATGAAGGCTGAAGCTTCTGAGTGGCCAAGAGATGTTCAATGTTTGGGATACCAGGTGGAGGGCCCCTCCTTTCAGAATCCCCTGGCTTCTCTTTGGAATCCCTTCCTCCCTCTCATGCCAGGGGCCCCTTATCAAAACTGTACAGGGGCCCCTTATCAAACTAGGTGTGGGTGGTTCAGGCCGATGCTGCTCTGAGTCCAAATGAGGGATGCTTTTTCTCTAGACACTAATTATTTTGTTCCCTTTTCCAACGGGGCTTTTTTCACCACCTGAGTGTTAAAACCTCAAAAGATACAGATTAAGCAGCTAGGCCCAAAGGGAAGAATTTTAGAAAAACTGCCAGCTGCTCTTAGCCTGATTCTGGGATTTCTCATATTTGGATTACATACAATCCTCTATTTTAAAAATTGTGGTAAGATACACATATCAAAAAATTTGGCATTTTAAGTTTTTTTTTTTTTTGAGACAAGGTCTCTCTGTTACCCAGGTGGGTACAATCATGCTCACTGCCGCCTCCACCTCGTCAGCTCAGGTGATCCTCCTGCTTCAGCCTCCCGAGTAGCTGGGACCACAATCAGCTAATTTTTTATTTTTGTAGAGACAGGGTCTCCCTATGTCGCCCAGGATGGCCTCGAACTCCTGGGCTCAAGGACCCTACCACCTCAGCCTCTCAAAGTGCTGGGCTTACAGGCATGAGCCACTGTACCTGGCCCTTTTGAAGCATTTTTAAGTGTAAAGTTCAGTGGCAAAAAGTAGATTTACATTGTTGCACAATTGTCACTACTCTCCATCTCCAGAACTTTTTCCATCATCCCATATTGAAATTCCATATCCATTAAACACTAACTCTCCATTCCAGTCTCCCCCTAGTCCCTGGTAACTGCTCTTCTACTTTCTGTCTCTCTGAATTCTAGGTACCTTATATAAATGGAATCATACTTGTCCTTTTGTGTCTTATACAGGCCTCTTTTAAAGGAGAAATATTTTATATTATAGTCGTGCTCTACTGAGTATTCCGATGTTGCATACACACAGGTGTAAAAGTAGATAATAAAATGCTAAGCTTACAGCTCCATTTACAGCTTATGCAATTATAAAATAAAATTACCAAACTAAACCTAAATATCCACAAAATCTTGTATTATTTAGTGTGAAAGATAATGTTTTGCTAAAACAAAACTCCAAAGGTGTTTAATAATAGAAATAGCTTTGGGTCTGGTTTCTACATTTAATTTGTGTTTGCATTTTGGCTCCAACTATTTTAATGCAGAGTATAACTGCATACATATGTTGTAGAAAATGTTACTAGTAACATGAAAGCTTTGTTTGACACTGCAGGATAATCAGGCCACTTAACCATAATATTGCCAGCCAGCAGTTCTTGGGGGCCAATTTTAATGAGGCATTACTTGTTAATAATGTAAAATTATCTTTTCTTGGAGATAAGAGTAGTATTGTGGTATTACTAAAATATGAATTAAAGGGGCATCACTCTGATTCTTGATAGAATTGGGAAGAGAAAAATCCCTTATTATGATTACCTACTTTGCTTGCTGCTGCTAATGAACTGTTGCAAGTTGATATATACAAAGATAAGCTTTAACAATGGAATCTGAATACCAAATCACCAGCAATATCCAGGTTCTCTTGAGTTCAGTGTCCTTATAAAACTATCTTGATTGCTATGAAACAAGCCACCCCAAAGCTGAGTGGCTTAAAACAATATGTGTCTCACAAGTCTATAATTTGGGCAGAGCTTGCTGGGGATAGCTTATCTCTACTCTACTAGACCTTACCTGGCATGGTTCAAAGAGTAGAGGCTGGAATCATCTCATGCAGAAGTCAGTAAACATTTTCTGTCAAGGACCATATAGTAAATGATTTTCAGCCTTGTGGGCAATGTAGTCTCCATTGTTAATACATTTTGCCATTGTAGTGCAAGAGCAGTCATAGACAAGTAAGTAGGCATAGCCCTAGTCCAATAAAACTTTATTTACAAAAACAGGCAATAGGTTAGATTTGGCCCACAGTTCAAAATCTGCCAACCCGATTTAAAAGCTTGCTCACTCACATGCTTGGCAGTTGACACTGGTTGTTGTCTGGGACCTTAACTGGGTCTTCCAGCCAGAACACTTTTTTATCTGGCCTCTCCATGGGGCTTGAGCTTCTGTACAACATAGAGCTAGGTTCTAAGGGCAAGTGTTTAGAGAGAGCCAAGCAGAAGCCCTGTCTTCTTAATAACCAAGCCTGAAGAACCACGAGGCATTACTTCTACCGCATTACTTGTTGAGGCCATCACAAAGGCCCTTCCAGGTTGAAGGGGAAGAAATATAAGACTTCATTTCTTGATGGGATAGTGACAAGATTCTGGAAGAGCATATAGGACCAGGAATATTGCTGTGCTCATCTTTTGAAAAGACAATCTTTCACATTTACCACTTGCCATGTGATGACTCAATTCTCTCACCATTTTCTTACATTCAAAATCATTTCAAAATTGTCACTTACATAGCAGGCCTTGACGTCATTTGAGCTTCATTTGTTGGGAAAACATTCTCAAACACAACCTTAGGCACTGAAATTTCATGGAGCATTCCAAGGCAGTCATACAGATGATTCAGAACAAGCCAAGAAGTATTTTTATATTGTTATTAAAATAAAATCCAAATTTCTCTAGATCCCTGAAAATGTCTACCCCATTTGAGAAACACGGATCTAAGTCTTAGGACAGAGGGGCTAACAACATCCTCCCCGCTCTCACACGATCCAGCCCGACTTTCTGAGCAAAAGTCTCAAGTCCTGTCATCATAAGCAGTGTGCATTTGCTGCAACAGTCCTCTCCTGGCGCTCCCTTGGGAAGCTGTAGTTCAAGGATTTGGTCTTGGCCATCTCTCTGTCTTGCCCTCAGAGACACTACTAAAGGCCCTTAATTGCTCTTAACTATTTTCAGCTGCATTGTGGTTCTTCAGCAGCCTTTTCACAGCAGTGTGAGACAAAGGTCCTCTTCTTTCTTATTATTGTCTAGAATTCTGGTTGATGTGCCTCAATTTGTGGGTCATCTTCCAAAAATCATTGGTAGAGTTTTGCTTGGTGCCTAATCTGGAGGACTGGACAGGCTGCTTGGTGCTCAGTCTAGAAGACTGGACGCCTGATGCCAGCTGCCAGGTGGTAGAAAAGAAAGCATGGGAATCTTTTCCTGCTTAACTATTTAATGCCTTTTTTTTGGAGACTGGGTCTTGCTGTGTTGCTCAGGGTGGTCTCAAACTCTTGGCCTCAAGTGATTGTCATGCCTCTACCTCCCAAGTCGCTGGGATTATAGATGTGAGCCTGCATGCCTGGCTACCTTCTCATTGTTTGTTTGGTTTTTGTTTGTTTGTTTGTTTTTTGAGACAGAGTCTCAAAAAACAGGGTGGAGTGCAGTGGCGTGATCTCTGCTCACTGCAACCTCTGCTTCCTGGGCTCAAGCTATTCTCCCACCTCAGTCTCCTGGGAAGTTAGGACTACAGGCGTGAACCACCATGCCCGGTGATTTTTTTGTATTTTTTGTAGACATAGATTTTTGCCATGTTGCCCAGGCTGATCTGGAATTTCTGAGCTCAAGCAATCCACCCACCTCTCTCTTCCAAAGTGCTGGAATTACAGGTGTGAGTCACCGTGCCCAGCCAAACTTCTCATTCCTAATTAACTAAACAGGTAGATCTCAAGAATACTGCCCACTCTGATAAAGCCTTTGCTGAGATCTTCGTTCAACGTTTTTAGTGATGTAGGATGACATGGGAAGCATGTCAGGTGTCTCTGAATACCTCCTTTAGAGAATTCAGGATAGCTAGATTGAGACACCATATCTGAAGTCTTCAGGGCACAATAACAGCACATGGTGGACCTCAGTTGTCAAAGAATGCATGTAAGCACAGTGGTGACAGCCCACAGCTCTCACATCCAGGGTGGTTTCTCTCAAGGTGGTTGGGTGCTGAGCTGCTCACAGTTGGTCCAGGGACTGAGGGCAGGGGGCCCAGCTGGTGTGGGACTGTGGGTACCTTTACAGAGCGGCTGGAAGGGAAGTGGCAATATATTTTGAGATGAGAAGACCTTAGGTCAAAAGCTATCTTGTGTTTCTGCTGCATTTGGCAACTGAGAGGCTGAGCTGTGAGGTCACCTTTTCTCCAGAACATTTTAAGAGGCTTCCCTCTTTCCTGTTCATTTCCCTCCTGAGAGCCAAACATTCTCTCTCTGATTCACGTAGTTGTTGTAGAGATAATGCAGATGTCAGAAGCAATGGCCATTAATTTGAGAGGAGGAGGGCAATGACTATTCAGAAACAAGTCTCCTCTCATCATGCAAATACCCCTAATTAAGAAATCCAGAGTCAGATTCTGTGTCATGGAAACATAATTTCCATTGACTCAGAGAGTTCCAGGACTTGCTGCAGGCTATGAATCTTTCTTAGTTTCCTGGGTTAAATAACTTTACCCCCTGCCCTGAGTTTTATTGGACAGAGGTGAATTCAATGTGACATGGAAGATGAAGCATCTTCTATGTACTAGGCACTATTTCCAGTGACTCAAGACATAGGAGTGAACAACAGAGTTCCTACCCTTAAGGAGCTTACAACTGAGTAAAGAAATCTTTAAGTGGCAAACCCTGAATGATCTGTGGATCCTGATAGAAAAGTGAAAACTTTGTTTGAACACTGTTATGGGTTGAATTGTGCCCCTCCAAAAATTAGTATGTTGATGTCCTAATCCCCAATACCTCAGAACATGACTTCACTTGGAGGCAGGGTCTTTACAGAAATAATCAGGTTAAAGGGAGGTAATTAGTGTGGGCCTGTATTAGTCCATTGTCACACCGTTATAACGAAATACTCAAAACTGGATAATTTATAAACAAAAGAGGTTTAACTGACTCACAGTTCTGCATGACTGGGGAACCCTCAGGAAACTTACAATCATGGCAGAAAGGGAAACAGGCATGTCTTACATGGCAGCAGGCGCAAGAGAGAGATAGAGAGAGAGTCTTAAGGAGAAACTCTCAAACACTTATAAAACCATCAGATCTCTTAAGAACTCACTCACTATCACAAGAACAGCATAGGGGAAACAGCCCCCATGATCCAATCACCTCCCACCAGGTCCCTACCTCAACACATGGGGATTACGGGGATTACAATTCAAGATGAGATTTGGGTGGGGACACAGAGCCAAACCATATCATCCTGCCCCTGGTCCCTCCCAAATCACATTCTTTTTACATTTCAAAACAAATCATGCCTTCCTAACAGTCCCCCAAAGTCTTAACTCATTCCAGCGTTAACCCAAAAGTTCAAGTCCAAAGTCTCATCAGAGACAATGCAAATCCCTTCTGCCTATGAGCCTTAATCAAAAGGAAGTTAGTTACCTCCTAGATACAATGGGGGTACAGGTATTGAATAAATGCTCCCATTTTCAATGAGAGAAATTGGCTAAAACAAAGGGGCTATAGGCCACATGCAAGTCCAAAACCCAGTGGGGCAGCCATTAAATCTTAAAGCTTCAAAATGATCTCCTTTGACTCCATGTCTCACTTCTGGGATATGCTCATACAAGGAGTGGGCTTCCATGGCCTTGGGCAGCTACTTCACAGGCTAGCTTTGCAGAGTAGAGCCCCCCAGCCTGGCTGCTTTCGTGGCTTGCATTGAGTGCCTGCAGCTTTTCCAGGCACATGGCGCAAACTGTAGGTGGATCTACGATTCTGGGATCTGGAGGACAGTGTCCCTATTCTCACAGTTTCACCAGGCAGTGCCCCAGTGGGGACTCTGTGTGGAGTCTCCAACCCCACATTTCTCTTTCGCACTGCCCTGGCAGAGGTTCTCTATGTGGGCTCTGCCCCTGCAGCAAACTTCTGCCTGAACATCCAGGCATTTCCTCTGAAATCTATGCAGAGGTTCCTAAGCCTCAGTTCTTGACTTCTGTGCACCCATAGGCCAAACAGCATGTGAAAGCCAAGGTTTGGGGCTTGCATCTTCTGAAGCCACAGCCTGAGCTGTACCTTGGCCTTTGTTAGCCACAGCTGGAGCTGGAGTGGCTGGGACTCAGGTTACCAAGTCCCAAGGCTGCACAAAGCAGCAGGGCCCTGGGCCAGGCCCACAAAACCATTTTTTTCCTCCTAGGCTTCTGGGCCTGTGATGAGAGGGCCTGGGGCAAAGTTCTCTGACATGGCCTGGAGACATTTCCCCATTGTCTTGGTAATTAACATTTGCTTCCTTATTATGTATGCAAATTTCTGCAGCTGCTTGAAATTCTCAGAAAATGGGTTTTCTTTTCTATCACATTGTCAGGCTGCAAATTTTCCAAACTTTCATGCTCCGCTTCCCTTTTAAACATAAGTTCCAATTTCAGATCATCTCTGTCAAGTTCAAAGTTCCACAGATCTCTAGCTCAGGAGCAAAATGCCACCAGTCTCTTTGCTAAAGTATAGCAAGAGTGACCTTTGCTCCAGTTCCCAAGAAGTTTCTCATCACCATCTGAGACCACCTCAGCCTGGACTTCACTGTCCACATTGTTATCAGCATTTTGGTAAAGTAATTCAACAAGTCTCTAGGAAGTTCCAAAATTTCCCACGTCTTCCTGCCTTCTTCTGATCCCTCCAAATGGTTCCAACCTCTGCCTGTTACCCAGTTCCAAACTTGCTTCTACATTTTCAGGTTATCTTTATAGCAGTGCCCCACTCCTGGTACCAATTTATTGTATTAGTCTGTTCTCACACTACTATAAGGAAATACCTAAGACTAGGTAATTTATAAACAAAGGAGGTTTAATTGACTCACAGTTCTACATGCTTGAGGAGGCCTCAGGAAACTTATAATCACGGCGGAAGAGGAAACAGGCACATCTTACATAGCAGCAGGTGAGAAAGAGAGAGAGAGAATCTGAAGGAGGAACTCAAACACATATAAAATCATCTATCTCATGAGAACTCACTCACTGTCATGAGAACAGCATAAGGAAAACCACCCCTATGATCCAATCACCTCCCACCAGGTCCCTCCCTCAACACATGAGGATTATGGGGATTAGAATTGGAGATGAGATTTGAGTGGGGACACAGAGCCAAGCCACATCAAAGCCCTAATCCAATGTGACTGGTGTCCTTATAAAAAGAGGAAATTTGAATACAGAGACACACATAGATGGGAGACAATGTAAAAAGACAGGGAAGAGATGGCTATCTACAAGCCAAGAAGAGAGATCTGGAACAAATACTTTCCTCAATTCTTAGAAGGAACCAACCCTGCTGACAGTTTGATCTCAGAATTCTAGCCTCCTGAACTGTAAGACAATACATTTCTGTTGTTCAAGCCACCCAGTCTGTGGTATTTTGTTATGACAGCCCTCACAAACTAATTTAAACATTGAGTAGCTCCCTCTAGCTTTCATACATCTGGTGGGAAAAATCCTGGGTGGGCATAATATTTACCAGAAATTTGATACATTCATACATTCATTTATTTATTCATCCATTGCCCATTTCCTTACCCTGATTTATTAATTTTTAAATTATACATACCACTCTCTGGACGTTATTTTATCTTTTATTTACTTGTTCATTGTTTCACCAATAGCTTCATGAGAGATGCTGAATAAGAATTTATCCTTCCTTGTTTCCTTCTCTCTCTTCCAACCCTCAATATTTAAGCATCTCTTATGTCTATTGTGTGAAACAGCTTTCCACGCTCGTCACTGTTAAAGCATAAAGAGATACAAGGAATGGTTCTTGTCTCCAAGGAGTCTGTGATTTCTGGGAGGAGATAAAGCATGACCATGTGAGCAGCTGTATTCTACCACCAGGTAGCAGGTGAGTGTGGGCTGGCCAGGTGCTGGATTATAACTGCTGCCAAGAGGGAAGGTGCAGGGGACTGAGGGTGTGCAGGAAAAGTCTCCTGGAAAGGAGGAGCCTGCATTTCAGATAAAAGAGGGAAACAGGAGGGAGTATAGAGGAGCAGAATGTTAGTAGTCCATTGCCTTCCCTGATGCCTGGGGGCTATGTTTAGGGAGGAGTGGGGTTGCCTTAGGCCAGAGTTGATCAAGGCCTGGGGATGGAGATGACGGACAGAACCCAGAATCTTCATTCTGGCATCCCAGGAGGTCAAAGCTTAGATGCAAAAACTCTGGCCACACATTAAAATCATCTTGGGAACTTAAAAAATGCTAATGTCAAAAATCCTACCTTGGCCTGGTACATCCCTGGATCTGCAGGCAGGACCTGAGAGAAAAGAAATCCTTTTAGGATGTGGATTGACAGCAGTGGCTCCTGACCGCAAGGCCCAGGCTACCCTGGCCCAGTCATGGGACACCTGCAGTTCTGGAGTGATGAGGGTAATTGCTGGAAATAAGGCATCTGGCTGCATTCCATTGGTATGGCCTCCTTGTCCTGAGAGTAAAAGTGCCTGCTTGTGACATCAGAAGAATGTGTTGACAGATCTGTATCCTGCTTCCAAGTTTTACTATATTTTCTGGTGGGAGCAGCAGGATAATTAAGCTGGTTTCCCTTTTTTTTTTTTTTTTTTTTTTGTCCCCATCAGCTTTCTGCAGCTGTTCATGGATAGAAACCATCCAGAAAGGTGTTTTGTTGTTTGTTTTTTTGAGGATATTGGAGACATTGGGTCCAGAGTTTTAGGGATTGTTATGGTTTGAATGTGACCTCCTGAAAATTCAGGTGATAGAATTAAGAGATGGGGCCTTTAAGAGGTGATTAGGTCATGAGGACTCCTCCCAGCTGAATGGGACTAAGACCCTTATAAAACAGGCTTCATACAGCATTTGTCTGGTTGACCTGTCTGCCTTCCACCATGTGAGGACTCGACGTTCCTCCTCTCTGTAGGATGCAGCCCTCACCAGGAAACTGAACCAGCCAGCACCTTGACCTTGGAGTTCCCAGCCTCTGGAACCATGAGAAATCCTTTTCTGTTCTTTATAAATTACCCAGTCTGTGGTATTCTGTTATAGTGGTAGAAATGGACTGAGACAGGAACCTTCCTCCTTGGGGCTTATTGGCTCAATTTCTTCTAGCTGTATACGAAAGCTCCTGTCACACTGCCTGGCAATAGTGAGCCCTCAGCAAATGTTTGCTTCCTTCATTTCCAATGAGACAGCAGAGATTCTCAGAAATGCTTAATTTCAAATATGTTCTGACAGAAAATTGCCACCAAATTACTTTTTGTCTGTTCAGGACACTCTTGGTAAAAAATAGAAAGATGGGAGCACAGAGAGAGTTGGCCCATCTTCAAAATAAACCTAGAAATGTTGGTTGAGATCTACCAACATTTGATCTACCAACAGTGTAAAATATATCACTGCATTTCCACACTAGCCTCTGCAGTGTCGCGCACTGTGTGGAAATGCAGTGATATATTATACAGGTTACTTGCCCTCTAGCATCTGATAACCTATTTCAACAGGTAAGATGTGAACATGTGAAAACTTAACAATAAAGGATTTATGCAGCAGCCTAAGACAACAGTAGAATTGCTGTCAGGGGGCATATCAGGCGTATATGATTTATCGCCTAATAAATCTGAGGACAGCTGGAACTGGTCAGAAAGAGGAAAGGCTACTTCAGGTTGGGGTAGTTAGAATGAAGGAGAGAGTGGCTGGTGTGAACAAAAGTGTTGAGCCTGACCTCGGCCTAGGTGTGCTCCAGATACAGACAGCAAACTCAGCTGGCAGGAACAAGGAGCATTTTATGTAAATTTAGTAGGAAGGTGAGCTATACCTCACTGGGGTCCCCCTTAAGACAGTTCTGGTGAGACCAGTCTTCCTCCTTTGATTTTCTTTTGACAAGTATTTGCTGGGCATTGACTGTGTGCCAGGGACAGTGCTAGGTGTGGGGGATTTCAAGATAATTATAACAAGTTCTAGGCTCAAAGAGCTCACAGTCTAGTGGGGAAAGTGAGATTGCAAACCCCAAACCAAGGTGAGATTTCATCCTGCAGGAAGTAGGGAGGAATGAAGATTTTTTTACGCTTTTTTTTTTTTTTTTTGTCTTTTTGTTTTTTTTCCTTTTTGTGGAGAACGGGGTCTCACTATATTACCCAGGCAGGTCTCGAACTCCTGGGCTCAAGCTATCCTCCCGCCTCTGCCTCCCTAAGAGCTGGGATTACAGGCGTGAGCCACAGCGCCCGGCATGAAGATTTTTTTTTAGCAAAGTGGGTGTGAATTGAAAAGGGATTCTGGGCCAGGCACGGTGGCTCACGCCTGTAATCCCAGCATCCTGGGAGGCCAAGGCGGGTGGATTACCTGAGGTAAGGAATTCAAGACCAGTCTGGCCAATATGGCAAAAACCCATTTCTACTAAAAATACGAAAATTAGTGGGGCGTGGTGGCGGGCACCTGTAGTTCCAGCTACTAGGGAGGTTGAGGCAGGAGAACTGCTTGAACCCAGGAGGCGGAGGTTGCAGTGAGCCGAGATTGCGCCACCGCACTCCAGCCTGGACGACAGAGTGAGACTCCATCTCCAAAAACAAAAAGAAAGAAAACAAAAGAAATTCGATGGCTCTTCCCTTAGCTCAGCAGATCTGAGAATGACACTGTTTCCATTTGTCACAGCGTCTTCTGGGTCTCTTGCCCAGAATCATCTTTTTGTGCCACTTAAAACCACAATCCTTGAGAAACATTTTTTCAGTTTGCAGGACTGACTGTGGTCTTTTTAAACAGGGGGATCGCTTGTTGTTAGTATCACCTGTATTTGGCATTGAACTTTCTGAAGCTGGAGAGGACCAGGTAGCTTTAGGGAGCTTCCTTCCAGCCTCCAGGACGCTGATGCAATGACTCAGCAATGGAGTTTTGCAATATGCTTACAGAACCAGACAAGCTTGCTTTTCCTAAGGAAACCTTGGTGTCCTAAGAAAACCTCAGGCTGGGTCCCTGCCCTGCCGGGTTGAAATTCCTTCTCTCTTCTGGTAGCATGCCTGTAGCACATGCTCTGTAACCAGCTTTAGGGAGTCCACAAAAGGCTTTGGAATGAAGTCAAATTTCAGTGTAAACTCAGTCTCTGCCTTTAACCAGTTGTGTGATTTTTGGCAAGTAACCTAAGTTCTCCTGGTTAAAGTTTCCTCATCTGTGAAACAGAGATGATAACTACTTTGCTAGGTGGTTATAAATATTAAAAGAGTATTAAGTGAGACAGTAGATATCTTACATGTATTTTTTTTCTATTGCAAAGTGCATAATATTTTTCTTTTTTTGTTTTTTTGAGACAGAGTCTTGCTCTGTTGCCCAGGCTGGAGTGCAGTGGTACGATCTCAGCTCTCTGCAAACTCTGCCTCCTGGGTTCAAGTGATTCTCCTGCCTCAGCCTCCTGAGTAGCTGGGATTACAGGCACAAGCTACCATGCCTGGCTGATTTTTGTATTTTTAGTAGAGACAGGGTTTCACCATGTTGGCCAGGCTGATCTCAAACTCCTGACCTCAGGTGATCTACTCACCTTGGCCTCTCAAAGTACTGGGATTACAGATGTGAGCCACTGCACCTGGTCAAAGTGCATAATATTTCTACTAAGGAAATTAGTGTCTCTTGGCTCCATGTTAAAAAAAATTGGATTTCCTGGCTTTCCAACTACACCTTTCCTTCTGGCCTCACCCTGATATTTGAGTTCTGCAGGTGGATGTGCTCCCTACAGTAAATGCACCTGGCTCAGAAGGGTTCAGGCAGAAAATTCTATCGTCCCAAAAGTGGGTTGAACCAAAAGGCCACCCTTGCTTTTCTAGATCTCTTCCCTCAGGAACAAATTGAAGACCAAAATGAGGAATTTTGGTGTAATGCAAGAAAACATAAAGAGGATTTCTGCATATAAATCTGTGTTTTCCTAAGGCTTTTTTTCTACTTGTTTTTATTCAACAAACATATGAAGCTTGCTATGTGCCAGGCACAGTTCAAACCATTTTAAAAATATTCATTTAGCCCTCGTAACAACCTCATGAGGCAGGTGTATCCCTGGCTGCAGTTGGGGAAACTGAGCCACAAAGAGGTTCTGAACTTACTGAAAGCAACATAGTCATGCAGGTGACTTAAAGTCCAGGCATCGCAGTGGGGATAGAAAATTATTGTACAAAAATGCCCATCTAAAATGCCTTTTTTCCGCAAAGCGTTCAGATGTTATCACAGGGGATTTAAATTTAGATGAAGCAGCAATACTGCCATCCATCACATAAGCTTAAGAGATACCTAAGCCCAACTTCCCACTTGAACTTTTATGAACTGTGCCTCATTGGGGTGCCCCTTAAGACAGTTCTGGCGAGGCCATTCTTCCTTCCTTAATTGATTTTTTTCTTTTTTTTTTTTTTTTTGAGACAGAGTCTTTTCTCTGTCCCCCAGGCTGGAGTGCAATGGTGCGATCTTGGCTCACTGCAACCTCCAACTCCCAGGTTCAAGCAATTCTTTGCCTTAGCCTCCCGAGTAGCTGAGATTACAGGCACGCATCACCATGCCCAGCTAATTTTTGTATTTTTAGTAGAGACGGGGTTTCACCATCTTGACCAGGCTGGTCTTGAACTCCTGACCCTGACCTTGTGATCCACCCACCTTGGCCTCCCAAAGTGCTGGGATTACAGGCACGCACCACCATGCCTGGCCGATTGATTTTTCTTTTGACAAGCATTTGCTGGGCATCGACCATGTGCCAGGCACAGTGCTAGGTGCTGGATTCCAAAATAATTACGAGAAGTTCTAAGCTAAAAGAGTTCATAGTCTAATGGGAAAAGTGGAGAAATGGACAGTCACACATGCTCTAAAGAAAGGACTCTTCAAGGATATCTCTGCCATTATCCTCAGAAGCAAGCCTCACCTCTCAACTTAGAACTGGAATCAGTACATTTATTTACATGAGAGGCAATTACCACAGACTGTCCCCATAGAATGCCTTTTGTTCTTTGGCTTCCCTCTTCACTACATCTCTCTTCTCTCTCTCTATTGTTTGGACTTCTTCTTTCTCCTCCCCCTCCCCTCCTCCTCCCCTCCTCCTTCTTCTTCCTCCTCTTCCTCTTCTTCCTCTCCTTCCTCTCCTCCTCCTTCTTCTTCTTGTTGAGTTGAAGTCTCACCGGGTCACCCAGGCTGGAGTGCAGTGGCACAGTCATGACTCACTGCAGTCTCAACCTCCCAGGCTCAAGTGATCCTCCTGCCTCAGCCTCCTGAGTAGCTGGGACCACAGGCATGAGCCACCACACACAGCTATTTTTTATTTTTCGTAGAGATAGCTTCTTACTATGTTACCCAGGCTAGTCTTCAACTCCTGGCCTCAAGCAATCCTCCCACCATGGCCTCCCAAAGCACTGGGATTACAGGCGTGAGCCATGGTACCCTGCCTGAACTTCTTGTCTACCTTCCCTTTTTCCCTCCTAGCCTTTTGCTTTTAGTCACCCACAGACCTGTCCAGGGCGTCTCCCAGGCACTTATTCTCTGAGCCTAATGTGTCTTGGGAAACCTTGATACAGACCTGGTCAAGTTCACAACAGGTTATTTTGATTTGTGACATTGGCATTTCCTGCCTCCTTGTGACCTAAGTGGTGAACAAAACATCTCAAGATGTTCTCTTATTCAAATGTGGTTTCACTGGGGAATGCTAAGATCAAGAATGTTTCAAGGAGCCAGACATCAGACGGAGTGCCAGCGATGAGGAAGAGCAAACTCTGAGGGCAAAGTGGTAAGCTCTCTCCTGCTTTCAGCCTCCTAAACACCACTGCCTGCATTAAACCCTCCCTCTTGGGAGGCTGAGGCAGGCAGATCACAAGGTCAGGAGTTCGAGATCAGCTTGGCCAACATGGTGAAACCCCTATTTAATGAAAATCCAAAAAATTAGCTGGGCGTGGTGGCAGGCACCTGTAATCCCAGCTACTTGGGAGGCTGAGGCAGGAGAATCACTTGAATCCAGGAGGTGGAGGTTGCAGTGAACCAAGATCATGCCACTGCACTCCAGCCTGGGCAACAGAGCAAGACTCAGTCTCAAAATGAATGAATGAATGCATCTCCCCCGCCCCCGCCCCACTTAACAGAGCCCAGATCATGTTACTGGGAAAAGTGCAGCAGCCAGAGGGAATAGAGAAACTGTTTTGTTTGGAGTTCTGAGAAAGGATATTCAGGAAGGTGATGGTGATAGAAACAAATGGATTGTTCTCCTGCTAATACTGCTTGTTACCCATTAACAAGCCTGCAAAGAAAGTGTCTTTAAGACCAGAACCTTATCAAGAACTTCGTGCTTCTCTTCCATAAACTTCATTGCCCTGTTACCTCACTCCCCAACAAACTTAAAGTACTGTCATTTTCAGATTTCAGTTACTCCTGCGTCTGTAAGTGATGTAGTTTCATGCTCTTAACTCACTGGAAGGCAGTGGAACCAGATGCCTGTTTCTCCTCCTGCTCCTCTGCTCTGGCCCCAAAACAGAAGCTTTGCCTTCCTTTGTTTCACCCATTTATCTACCCAGAAATTCACCCATTGTGCAAAGATCTCTAATGGCTACTCTACAGGAGAACAAAGATGGAGACATGCTCAATGCTTTCAGGAACTTGGAATCTGTGGAGGAGACACATGTAAAGACAATATGATAAACATAGATACAGAAGAGATTTATAGAACTTGCATTGACTTTTCTGTTTTCCTCTTTCAAAGTGATATCATTCTTTAAAAACAGGCCTCTTACATCTGATGCTTTATTTATTTTTTTAAAGACAGTCTCATTGCATTGCCCAGGCTGGAGTACAGTGGTGTGATCTTGGCTCAATGCAACCTCTGCCTCCCAGGTTCAAGTGATTCTCCTGCCTCAACCTCCCAAGTAGCTGGGACTACGGTGCCCGCTACCATGCCTGGCTAATTTTTTTTTTTTTTTTTTGTATTTTTAGTAGAGACGGGGTTTCACTATGTTTTCCAGGCTGGTCTTGAACTCCTGACCTCATGATCTGCCCACCTCAGCCTCCCAAAGTGCTGGGATTACAGGCGTGAGCCACCTTGCCCAGCCAGATGCTTTTATTCTCCTCTATGAACTCTAGGAAGGCCAAGTTGATCCTTTAAGGAAAGAGGGTTTGGGGCAGGCCAGGACAGGGAAAAGACATTGGGATCAGGATGGAGACCTCCAATTCCAAGATTTTCAATCAGCAGAAGACACATGCTGGAGTCAGAATCAGGCCTGACTCCATGCCATGCCTTGGGACCAACAGAGACATGTCCAGTCCAGATGACAGCAACAGAGGCAATGTTTACTTCTCCAGGATTCCTTTGCACAATTTACCGCCCTTTCTTCAAGAGCAGAACAACCAAGAGCATGCCAAAAGTCACGGCACATTCAGCCGTTTAAGAATGTCACCGTTAGATTAGCTGATCCTGGGTAAAAGATTTAGGAAAGGAGGTGGTGAAGGGTAGGGGTGATGCACAGAGTAAATGATACATTTGGAGACAACATTTTGTTGAGCGCAGTTACGGCGTTTGCAAATTGCTTTTGAACAAATGATAAATAAGGAAAATGCAGGGTAGATTCTCCACCTTTTCAATCAGGTCTGGCAAGGGTTACCAAGTCATTCCAGGTCAAATGGGTAACAGAAGCCTCTGTACAGCTGAGTCCAAAATACAGACCCTAAGATATCCTTCCTTATTTAGTTTTTTTTCGAGACAGAGTCTTGCTCTGTCACCCAGGCTGGAATGCAGTGGCATGATCTCGGCTCACTGCAACCTCTGCCTCCCAAGTTCAAGTGATTCTCTTGCTTCAGCCGGCTCACCGCAATCTCTGCCTCCCAGGTTCAAGTGATTCTCTTGCCTCAGACTCCCGAGAAGTTGGGATTACAGGAATAAGCCATCACACCTGGCTAATTTTTGTATTTTTAGTAGAGATGGGTTTTCACCATGTTGGCCAGGCTGAATTTGTTGGCCAAACTCCTGACCTCATGATTTACCTGCCTCGGCCTCCCAAAGTGCTGGGATTATAGGCATGAGCCACCATGTCCAGCCCATCCTTCCTTATTTAATTTGGGGATCAATCAACTTTCTTTGGGGATGATTGGGAAAAGCTGAAGAGAGATTATATGCTCCACCTGAGCCTTGAAAGATGAATAATTCACAGAGTGCACAAAGTGGGGAAAAAAATTCTAAACAGAAGGATGGAGATGTAGAAGGGCTGGGATGGTGGGACTAAGGGTCTAGAAGCGGACAGAGTGAGAAGGCCAGAAGGACTGCCAGATTTAGAGTCCACATTAATGAACGGTGGGTCGCTAGTGGTGGCATGCAGGGAGGAAGGGAGCTGAAGGAGGGGAAGCCCAGCCACAGGACCCCCAGGGACAGGAAGAGTCCAGAGTCTCCGGGGTTTCCCCTGTCCACTGAGGGAGTATTTCTGGGATAAGAGGTTTCCTAGGGACAGCACAGAAGAATCTGTTCAAATGGAAGTTTGGTAGAGAGTACCCTGGGACCCAGGGTAGCCCGGCAGCAGCTCTGATGGCTTCTGTGGTTCCCCTTCTTTAGGTGGTTCAGCCCCTCCCAGCCAGCCCAGGACTGTAATTTCCTAAGAGACTCCTCTTGGGAGTCATTTATCTTTTATTACAGTGCCACTTGGACAGCACACACACAGCACAAGAGGAAAATACAAACCCATGCACAGAATAAATTAGAAAATTCCTATTTAAAAGTAGATGACAAAAGAAGCTGTGCTACCAGGAGGGCCTCATGGTTCAGTGCCTGGAGAGTCCTGGGGTGTCAGCAGCCCCAAGATTCCAGGATAAGTTGATGATACATTTAGAGCCAAATGCCCCCTTCTGAGCATATTTTAATAAGGTCTGAACTCCTTCATGCAAACATGTGCACACTGATAGATGTACACACAGGCCTCGGGGCAGGGGACGACCTGGACATGACAGCCAGCTCAGCAACAAGCACAGCAGACCCAGCTGTGCTCTCCCAGCGGTTCTGGTAGTGGCTGAGTTCCTGGCATTCATTCTTCACCAGCTCACCAGCTCCCCAGCTCCCTTGGGAGGTGCCAGCGTGCCCTGTGGTAGTGGGGTAGTGGAGGCCCATTTCCCAAGGCGAGGACACAGGTCTATTACTCTGGACCGAGGGAGCATATCTCAGCTTTTTTTACATGAGCCTTGCTTTGTTGTCTCATCTGCCAAGCCTCGCCTGCCACTCCCAGAGGAATGAGTGAAGCCATGTGTCCTAGGAAAATCCACCTACTCGAGTCCCAGGAGCTGTGCGTATGTCTCTGTCCAGCAGTGTGATGTTGGCGGAAGTCATCTCATTTCTCTAAGCCTCATAATCCCTGTTTTTAAAAATGAGTGTCTACTTCACAGGGTTATGAAAAGGAATCACAGAAATAGGATATTGCCACGTAGTGTGCCAGACTCAAGTTAAATGTTCAAATCCTGTTTTCTTTCCTGTCTTCTTGTGCCCCATGCCTTCCTTTTTATTTCCCCATTTGGTTTCCAGGTTTATGTGTCTGTTGGTACTCATGTAACCTCAGTGGAACCAAAATCACCTCTTGACCAACAGATTCTCCCACGCCCTGACAGAAATTGCTGGTGTGTGTCCCCCGCCAGTACAAAACTGCACCACTGGGTGAATCAAGAGGATGAGCCACAGGACCGGGGGACAGTGGGTACAGTCAGGAAATCAGGTACATCCAAGCCCAGGAGAGAGATCTGGGTAGCTTGTGGGTACATGGAGCTCTACCTCAGAGAGGAGGGTGAGGTGCCATAATGGTGAAAAGACACAAGAAATAGTGGTGTGGGGGTGGCTCTGAGCTGAGTCTGACCAGAAGCTGGAATCTAGGGAGGTGCTATTCACAACATTCAGCAGAAACAAAATCGCTGCCTTCCAGGAGTAGGAGGCCCAAGGATGTAGGAGATTTATCTTCCTGGTAGGTCTGTCCACCGAAAGGCCAGTTTGATGGGTCACAGTCTACACCTCAGGTTCTGCAGAAATTTCCCATTTCTTCATCTGTCTGTCCATTCAGCCATCTATCTGAATATATTAAGAGTTTTATAGAATGCAGGCTGACCTGGACAGAAAATCCTGTGTTCATGCAGCAACTTTTATCCAAGGAGTCAGTATCTTTTATAGTCACTCAACTGGAGTCTTTTATAGTAAGGCTGCGAGGTAGTAACAGGACAGGCAATGCCCCTCTTTTTATAGATCAAGAAGTGCTCAAAGTAACACAGTGAACCTAGCTGAAACATGGTTTGGGCTGGTCAAATGCAGGGCACTAATCTGTTCCCCGAAGACCAGAAATTGGCTTTCTTCCTGTAGGCCTTGGTACAGCTTCTCCTGGCCTGACCTCTGTGTCTAGACCAGCTCTGTTGCTTTTCACACCAGTGTGGGTTTCAAGTCATCTTTGAAGTTCACAATAGGGCTGGAGCGGGCCCACAGCTTTTCCCAGGAAGCCAGCCCCCTGGTAGGCTCAGAGTCAGTGTCTGATGTGCAACTGTCACTAGAGTCAGAAGAGCTCTGGAAGCAGATTTCACAGTAGGGCCGGTGGCAGCGGCAGAAGAACTCATCTGAGCTGCTGGACTCAGTGTCAAAGCAGCTGTGTCGAGAAGACAGGGAGGGACAGACTGAGGAGACTGGGGGCCACAGCTGCCACTGCTCAGGCAAGTCAGGTGAGGCTTTGGAGAGGCATGGGGCAGCAGGACTTGGTGCCTGGCCAGAACCAGAAGGCTGGGGAAGAAAGGCTGCTTCACTCCCTCTAGCCCCTTCTGGCTCTGTCTGGCTTTGTTTGCTGCCCTCCAGGGTACCTGGAGAATCTGAAAGTAGTGAAGGCTTCCTGGAAGAAGGTCTTTGTACTCTGGAATCAGCAGTTTGTGGGGCCAGGCTGGGGCTGTCCCCATTCTCCACATATAGCCTGCTGTGTACCCCAGAAACAGTTCTGTTTGCCCGGTGCCCCACAGATGAGTGTGCAGAGCCAGGAAAGCGTGAGCGGGCCCGCTGAGCTGCCCGCCTTCTCCTCACCATGTAAGGGCTGAAGCCCGGCTCCTTGGAGAGGGGCATCTTTGGGGGGCTGAAGGCAGCACTGTTCCTCCAGGGTTGCTGGTGACAAGAGGGGAGAGTGGGGAGGGAAGCCTCAGGGCCCAGGCCCAGATCTTGTAAGACCTCCTGAAGTTTCTCCCTGATCACTGAACTGACCCTTAACTGCCGCTCTAGGAGCTCCTCTGCCAGATGCCTCTGTCTCTGGGGATCTGAGCCTCCTCTGCCTGGTAGGAAACTGTGGCTGGGGGCTATGGGGTCTTGGTCTCCTCTTTCTGGACCCAGTCTTTGCTCAGTCCATGGCTTCTGGCTACAACTTGAGTCTAAACGATCAGAAAAGTCTTTCAAGTCAGATATCTTCTCTTCCTTCCCTGGGGAGGGGCTGATGTCTTTCCCAGGCCCCTCAAGTCTTTGTGCATGTGAGGAGGGCCCTGAGGTGCACTGGGAGTCCTGGGCAGCCATGCTGGGATCATTCTGAAAGTCAGAGAGGTGTCCTGAAGGCCCCTGAGTAGCTGCCAGGCTGTGGACCGAGGCTATGGCCTGGACGTCCTTGCTCGGGGAAGAGGCAGGTGGGGCAGCCCCCTCTGGGAGGTCATAGGTGCACTCACCTGACATCAGCCTCACAAGCTTCTCTTTGGCGTTGTTTACTTGTTCCTGCAGGCTTTCAATCACGGCATTTTTCTGTAATATTAAAGCAAAACCATCAACAAAAGATGTCACTGAGGGTTCCATAGTGCCCACCACGGTGGAGAAGGTGTGGCTTTGGAAGAACCTTGGCTTAAATCTCAGTTCTTCCCTCAGGTTCTGAGAAGGTGCCCCCCTCCAGTGAAATGGGTTGGTGCATGTAAAGTGCTTAGCACAATAACTGACATATATGGTGCTCAATAAAGGCCAATTGTGATTTATTGTCATTATCTCGGTCTCCTCCTTACATCCCCACACTGTGAGGCATTGCTTATGAAGAGCAAGGAGGCACAGCCTGAGTGCTTGCTGGCCACTGCAGTGCCCTCTCACCTTTCCCAGAACCAAGAGGGTCAGGTCACTTTGCAGGCACAAGCTGAATAATGCTTAGAATGGTCCCACTTGCGGTTTATCACACTTTTGCAAAAATTTAGATTATGTGAAGCATATCTCCAGGGGATGAACAAATAGGGAAACAAGTATTTTGCTTTACTAAACAGCCTAGAAAATGAGAAGAACAAGGATAAGTGTGGAGATTCCTGAGACAATCAAATAAGATTGGAGCTGAGAGGAGCTAAAGAGAATCTCGGGTTGGTGTTATCACCTCCCTAGGCTGGACCTCTGGTAGTGAGTGGTCAAAGCTACCATGTGGTACTACCAGATGTCAATTTCACCTAAAGCAGGGGTCCTCAACCTCTGGGCCATGCACTGGTACTGGTCCATGGACTGTTAGGAACCAGGCTGCACAGCAGGAGGTGAGCAGTGGGCGAGGAAGCTTTACCACCTGAGCTTCCGTCAGATCAGCTGTGGCATTATATTCTCATAGGAGTGCAAACCCTGTTGTGAACTGTACATGCGAGGGGTTTAGGCTGTACACTCCTTATGAGAAGTGAATGCCTGATGATCTGAGGTGGAACAGTTTCATCCCAAAACCATTCCCCTGCTACCGTCTGTAGAAAAAATGTCTTCCACTGAACTGGTCCTTGTTGCCAAAAATGTTGGGGACCACTGACCTAAAGGAGTGCAAGCATCAGAACTATTGAAGAAGCATTAAAAAAAAATGAAAGGATTGTTGGGCCTAAGCCCTGGCTAGCTTGATTCAGCAGCCCTAGAATGGAGCCCAGGAGATGAAGGAGCCTGGGGCAGTTCTGCTACTGAGCTGCCAACTCACTGCGTGGATGTTAGCTGATAAACAAGCTGTGCAGGAGAGGGCTGGCAGGTGAGAGCTGCAGAGGTGTGCCTGCCCTAACTGCGAGACGGTGGGGCATGAAGTAGGAGTAGGAGTGTTGGTGGTGGGTTACAGGGAGCGACTGCAGCCCAGACATCTTTCTGTGGTGCAGCAGCTGATTCTCTAAGCTCAGACTGTGGGTCCACCTCTGGAAACTTCTGATCCTCAAAGGCAGAGCAGGGATGAGATCTTCAAAGGGAACAGCTGGACTTGGGGCAGATGACATGGGGTTCAGGGCTAAGGCAATAATGTAAGCAAATATTCTAGAAAGTGCTTGTCTGAACACCAAAATGCTGCCTCTTTGTTACTATCATCTTTAGAAGCTGGGGATGAGCAACTGGACCTCCATTTATTATGCCCTAGAAACAAACGGATGTTCCCTGTGTTAGGATAATTAATACAAATTGCCTAGTTATACCAGTCCATAACTGCTAATGAGGACTACTAGTTATGGAGTTTCACTCCATAACTAGTAGTCTCATATGGAGTGAGATGTGGTTTCATCTCAGGTTTACATGGGAGAGTTGCCTAGAAATATTCCTTTAAGGGAGCAGTAGCTTAAGTAAAATGGCCCAATATTCTGACCAGCAACCCTCCAAACAGATCCACTGCTTCCCTTGTAGAAGTGGGAAGGTGATTTTTCTGAGAGTTGGTATTGCCAGTTTCACCCTGGTTGAGTCTACTTCTCTAACTATCAGAAGAAAGACCAGGGCCAGTGAGTGACTGCTGAGTAAGGTGGAAGGGACTTTCAGGTGAGCACATGCGTGCCTGTCCTCTCTCCCTTCCTTCTACCTGCAGAGTGGTAAGGTCTGGGTGTTGCCGGGTGAGTGCAGATGACTCAAGGACTCGCCAGGGGCAGAATGGATGAGTAACAGGAAAACACTCAGGTGTTTGTGATACTGGGCTGCGCCAGGTATCTCTCTGAGGATCTCATGAGGGGACCTCAACTCTTCCTCCTCCACTAGCCTCTCCTCCCGAAGCCCATCATGCACATTCTCATGTTGGCTTCTGAAGGCCTTTATAGCCCCACAGAGCTAGGAAGGAACCATCTGCTGATGGCAACTACTCCTGTGGGTGAAATCTGAGTGCTGCCTTTTTATGCCTTACCCATAAACCCCTTTGAGTATAGAAAGATACTATAAACATGGAGTTGGGAAGAATATTCTTCTCCCAGCAAGCCAAACATCTGAAGCTGGCTGGTGACAGATTTAGAAATGTCAACCTAAACAGAAAATTTCCTTCTTCCAGAAAAAGAAGTGGGACTCTGTTTTTACCATGGCTGCATACTAATTAGAGGTGTGGTGTGAGGCGCTGCCATTATGAGACTGAAATCTGACCTACCTGGCAGCTGCACTTCAATGAGCTTATTAATTATTATTTTTGACACATTGAGGGAAGCAAAACATCCACCTGCCCACCTGCATGTTTCACAGGGTGTAAGCCATAAGGAGACATGGAATCAGCCTCTTGTTTCTATGGTTCAGGGAAGAAAAGTAATAGGTGTGTTTACTTGGCTGCAGAGTGTACAAGGAAGGCACTTCAGCCTTGTGGGTGGTTCAATCTGCTGGCCTTCTCTTAGATAGGGAAGTCAGTCAGTGATAGATGCTGCCCCCTACCCTGGCTATAGGGGCAAGAGGGGAAAGTATGAGAAGATGGGCTGCCCAGACCATCGGAAAGTAAGAGGAAGGCCTTAGTCGGGGAGTGGGGCCTGCACAGGAGGTTACTGCACACCATGAACCAGAATCAAGGGCTGTGCATATGTCAAGGCAGGAGAGATAATCCTGTTTATCTAATGGGCAGTGCTGGAGCTGAGGATGCAGATGCTGGAACCTCTTGATACCTGCCATGGGGCCCTAGGATTGGCTCCTAGTTCTCAAGTCTGTTCTGGAAAAGACATTCCAGGTGTAGCACGCACTGGGGAGGCCAGCTTCTTACCACGTGTGTCTGTGCCCATTGAGGGGCTTCCTCTGCAGACTCAAGGCATCTTTTTGGATATAGCAGATTGAGTCCCTGCATGGGAAATGCGTAGCATGGCAGAAGTACAAACAGCACGTTGCAAATTATCATAAGGCTAAAGAGTCAGTCCACTTGGCTGTTCCAGCATCAGCTGACTGTGAATGAAAACCATCCTGGCTGTTCTAGCCAAGTTTCTGGCCTTCTGTGCAGCCAGGAAAAAAAAATGCTTATTTGAAGACTTCACAGAGTGTTAAAGGCAATATTACTTCCTTGCCAGGTGGAAAAGAAATCTGGCTTTGAAATACTAAATAGTAAAGAAATGGAGAGGTGTTACTTTGATGGACAAAAAAGGTTCAGAACCATAGAGAGGCATGAACAGTGGGTGCCTGGGCATGCTGAATTCCTTCATCTGTTGTGTTCTTTAGGTCCTCATCACACTATTCTCTCATCAGGGACTATTAATACCTAGGCAGCAGTCCTATTACAAAAAAGCCCAGTTTCCTAAATAACACCTACTGAGATAGATTCTAAACTGAAAAAAAATATGGAAAGTAATTCAGTTAGTGTCAAAATACTGACTAATTCCCCTGGGCCCTGTGCCTTCTTCCTGAGTCAATGAAGCCCTCAAGCTTTCTTCAAGCCTGCACCACGCTGCCCAAGTCTGGGAGAGGGGCCAACTCTGGCTCAAATACAGAAGAAAAAAGCCTAGGGGGCTGCCTGGTTCTCCCTTGTCACTACAATCCCATTTGGAAGCCCTTATTTAGTCCCCTAACCCATCTGTAGACATGCCTGGACTTTCTGGGATGATGGGCTGATTAAGATCTGTAGCCAGTACCTGGAAAAGACAGTAAGGACCCATGAGATCTTGGAGATGAAGACACTACTCTATGTAAAAAGAGAAAATGAGGCCAGGCGTGGTGGCTCATGTCTCTAATTCCAGCACTCTGGGAGGCCAGGGCAGGTGGATCATTTGAGGTCGGAAGTTTGAGACGAGCCTAGGCAACATGGTGAAACCGTATCTCTACTAAAAACACAAAAATTAGCCAAGCGTGGTGGTGTGTGCCCATAGTCCCAGCTACTTGGGAGGCTGAGGCATGAAAATTGCTTGAACCTGGGAGGTGGAGGTTTCAGTGAGCTGAGGTGGCACCAGTGAACTCCAGCCTGGGAAACAGAGAGAGAGCTCCTCTCAAAAAAAAAATGAAAATGTATCACACAGAAGCTAGTGTCCACTACATTTCAGGGCCTTTATGATGTTGTCCCCTCTGCTTGGAGAACTTTTCCCTGTACTCTTTGTCTGGCTAATTTGTACTTAACCTTCAGCTCTCAGCAAAATGAGTCTTTTCTGACTGCCCTAAATCAGGTTTTCTTGCCCTTTTTACACATTAGTCTGTCTTACCACTCTGATTTTTCTTTCATAATTCTTATGACAATTTATAATGATATGTTTGCTTAATGAATGAATTTCTATTTCCTCCACTAGGCTGTGAGCTCTGTGAGGGTAGGAACTATGCTTTTGTTCACTGTTCACTGGCACATAGGAGTGACTCATTTATATCTGTCCATTGAATGAATGAAGTAGATGCATGTCACTGGGGAAATGGTGAGGCTTTGCTTGCTGTTAAGGGATGTGGGAGAATGAGAGGAAAAGAGAACATTAGCATTAAGAGTCTCTGGGGCCACCGATGCATGATTGGATCCTTTACAGGGAATCTTCCAGGCAGAGGCGGAGCTTACTTCTGTGAGGAGCCTCTCCATGGAGCTTTTCTCTTCCCTCAGGTGGCAGTTCGCTTCCTCACCATACTGGGTATGGAAGCGTTTGCTGGGAGTGCTGAAATATTTCGCCATGTGTCTGATTGTTTGGTTTTCCTCTTCAAATGCCTTCCATTGCTTCAGCTGTTAGATAAAAGACCACATGTTATTTATTTAATCACACACCCAGAAACACATTCTCTCACTCTTTCTTGTAAACACCAAGGAATGACACTATCATAGATACACACATGCATGAGCTATTCTCTCCTTAAAATGTACTTTGCTCTGGAGGGCTCATAGATGGTAATGACAAAAGGTATAGAGAATGTTAAGATTATATAATTTTAAAAATGCCAAAGGGCCAGGAGCAATGGCTCACTCCTATAATCCCAGCTACTCAGGAGGCTGAAGTGGGAGGATCACTTGAGCTCAAGAGTTTGAGGCTACAGTGAACTATTGTTATGCTACTGTACTGCAGCCTGGGTGGCAGAGTGAGACCCAATCTCCAAAAAACACACAAACAAAACAAAAACAAAAAAAACCCCTAAAAACAAACACAAACAAAAACCTGCAGAGGAAGAATAAGGCAGGTAGATAAAACAGAACAGCCTTAGCCCATCCGCCTACTCATTGCCAAACTGATCAAAGAAGACCAGAGCTGAAGTATCTTCTACCACCACATTCTAAAGCTAGAGTTAGGAGCTATCCTGGGGTTAAGCAATCTGAACACTATATGTTTCAAATGAAACTTTCTAGTTGTAGGCAGCTATTTAATTCTTTTTCATTTGTTCATTAATGGTGTGCTTGCTGCTATTGACAATTCAGTTCCTTTGGGTGGACTTCTAACTCAAGTCAATAATCAAGGCTCAGAGAGCCTTTGAGGCAGGCCCCCTCGCCACAGTGGGATGCTCTAGCTCATCACCTAATTTCTTTGATCAACTAGGAAAGGCTCAGGAGCGTGGCTAAGCTCACATAGCCACTTAGCAGCAGAACCACAGCTGTAAGCAGGACACCATGCCAGGCTGCACGTCCTCACTCAGCTGATGAAGAGAGAGACTTAACGGTGGCAGTGCAGGGAAGGCTCTTCAGGAGAAACTGGTCTTGAGGAACATTCTGCAGAAGCCTGGGCTGCTTTAGTTTAACAGGGATGGAGCTGAACATAGAAACAGGAGCCTCCGCCTGTGTCTGTGGGGCACTCCTGACCTGCCGAATGCCAGTAATATGAGTGACACAGGAAGCCATGGTGCAGAAGGCCTCTGTTTTCTCCTCAGGAATTCTCATAAATAAGTGGCCTAGTGATGGACACTGGGGACCTTGGGACCTTGGTTCTAGAAATGATGCTGTGGTGTCCATGAGTAGCCTCAAGGGGAACCTGGGATCTCTTTACTCATCCATCAAACATATATTAAGCTCTGACCATGTAGTATAAACCAAATTTTGTAAATCTCAGATAGGATTCTGAATCGTGCCATCAACTTTAATACCACTGAAATTGATATTATCACCCAAGTCCTCTTGGGTCCTCTGCTGACTCATCATGAGTCTTTCACGGCATCAGGAGTCTGTGTGACCTGTGCTGGGTCTGGCCTGGTACCCCCTTCTCAGATGCCCTTCTTGAAGACCTCCTCCCCACAAAAGGATGGTCTCAGCTCACCACCCTACTTGGGAGCTACTGGAGCCAACACCACAAGGTCATCTGTGGCCTTGGGTGGATGAATCAGCCCTCCTAGGGTTATTCTCCTCGCACTGACCCTGGCAGTGTGGTGGTGCAGTTTTTCCTTTGTCTCCCCCAGCACCCTCAGCCTGAGGCCTCTCTGCAAGGCTGGCAGAGGAGCAGCTCAGCACCAGCCTAAAGACTCTCCCAGGGCTTTTGGTCTTTCTCTCCTCAAACTGGCCAAGTGGAGCCAAGATACCCCTTGGTTACTCTAGCCCTTCATTCCTTATTTGTGAAGATACTGATCCTTAAGGCTCGACCCTTCAGGGTTTCTGGAATCCAGCTACAAATTTCACAATTCAGGGCCTCTCCTCTGCCTTCCTGCAGAAGGACACACAGATTCTGGTTTTCTGAGCCTCTGGGCTATAGAGGGTGTGGCAGGCTGAACAGGAGCTTCTCAAAGATGTTCCTTCTCATCCTAATCCCTGGAGCCTATGAGTATGTGACCTTATGTGGCAAAAGGCACTTTGCAAATGTGATTAAGGATTTTGAGAGGGGTGATTATTCTGGATTATCCAGGTGGGCCCAATGTAATCATAAGAATCCTTATAGGAGGGAGGGAGGAGAGCCAGAGTCGGAGGAGATGCGACAATGGAAACAGTGGTGAGAGAGATTTGAATCTCTTTTGGCAGATTTAAACACTGCTGGCTCAGAAGGTGGAGAAGGGGACAATGAGCATAAGAATGCAGATGGCCTCTGGAAGCTGAAAAAGACAAGGGAAGAGATTCTCCCTTCGCATCTCCGGGAGGAACACAGACCTGACACCTCAAGTTTAGCCAAATAAGACCTATTTCAGATTTCTGACCTCCAAAATTTTAAGATAATAAATTTGTATTATTTTAAGCCACTGAGCTTGTGGTAATTTGCTATAGCAGCAATAAGAAACTAATACAGTGGGACTGAATGTCAACTCTTTAACAGGGTCCAGCAGGGCCTCAGAAGCTCCCCAGGTGTGCCTCTCCCACCTCTTGTCATTCTTCCCCTGGTTTCCATTTGTGCTTCAAAAATAACAAAGACTGTGGTGCTCCAAACATAACTTTCTCTCTTTCTCTCTCTCTCTCACCTCCCTGCCTCTGGTCATGATATTATTCCATCAGAAATGTCACCTACTTTCCCCCATCTCTTCAATGAACTCTTATGGTTTCTTCAAGACTGAGCTCAAACACCTCATCTTCCTCCCTCCTTTCTTTCTTTCTTTTTTTTTTTGAGACAGGGTCTCACTTTGTTGCCCAGGCTGGAGTGCAGTGGCACCATCACAGCTCACCACAGCTTCAACATCCTGGGCTCAGGTGACCCTCCCACTTCAGCCTCCTGGGTAGCTGGGACCAGAGGCATGGGCCCCCATGCCTGGCTAATTTTTGCTTTTTTTTTTTTTTTTTTTTTTGAGACAGAGTCTCACTCTGTCACCGAGGCTGGAGTTCAGTGGCATGATCTCAGCTCACTGCAACCTCTGCCTCCCTTCAAGTGATTCTCCTGCCTCAACCTCCAAAGTAGCTGGGATTACAGGCACCTACCACCAAACCCACCTAATTTTTGTATTTTTAGTGGAGATGGGGTTTTACCATGTCGACCAGGCTGGTCTCGAACTCCTGGCCTCAAGTGATCTACCTGCTTTGGCCTCCCAAAGTGCTAGGATTACAGGTGTGAGCCACCACATCTGGCCAATTTTTGCATTTTTTGTAGAGACCAGGTTTCACTATGTTGCCCAGGTTGGTCTCGAACTCTTGGGCTCAAGCAATTCACCCACTTCAGCCTTAAAAAGTGCTGGGATTACAGGCATGAGCCACCATGCCCAGCTTCATTTTCTGAGACGGTGCCACTGAGTTCCCAGATGGGCTGGGGAAGGCCTTTCTCAAAGCTCTCAACACATGTATTATAATTCCTTTCATGTCTGCTCCCCACTAGACCTAAAGGCAGGCCCTGTGTTTAAGTGCAGGTTCTCAGCAGTTAATAAATGGCTGGCTGGATGGATGCATGAACAAATGAAGGAAGCTTTCTTTAAAATGCTCATTGGTATAGTAGGGGTGCTGGGACATATATGGATAATTATAAGGCAGATTAGAAAGGCCTACGCATCTTCAGGGAGGAGGAGATGAAATGCTTTGGGGGTTAGAGGAGAGAGAAAATAATGTCCTACCTCAGGACCTGCCTGTCTCTTCGAGCGAGCAGAGTGCTGCGGGATGGGTCATATTCAGGTCAGAAAAGCAGCGGCTAGCTGACTCCTGGTGATGACCTCAGTCCTTGGCATAAACACTCAGGCATTTCCTGAGTGCCTGTGTCAAAGAAGGCTTCTCGGGCCCCCCTTGCCTCCTTAGTAATGTCATCCATTTCATCTGCTCTCTGGCGCTGCCTAGCTGCCCTGGGAACTATCTGTGCCTTTGCTTTCACAAACCCTTCCCATCACAGTCCTGACTAAAAGCTCACTGGCAAGAAGGAATCCCATCTTGCTGCAACCCCTAATTCCTACCCAGATAGCTCCCCTTATGCACTTTCCCAAATTTACTCAGCTGTCCTTCTCTTCTACGAATACACAGTGCAAGTACCAAAGAATCGTTTTTCTATCAAAGACCTCGGAGCCAGAGGGGGAACAGACAGAAACCTAACAGACCTCAGTTCCTTTTATTTTTGAAAAAGAACTTACCTTCTAAACCTAAAATACAATAGACTACAAAAAATATTTTTTAGTTTCACATCACAGTCAGTTAGTTTCAGAGGAGAAAAAAAAAGCACAAGGGAGAAAATGGAAGAGGAAAGACAGAGTAAGAGAAAGGAAGCCTAAGAAAGCTAGGCGGGAAAAAGGCCAGCGCCGTCCATCCACCCAATTCCTGTACCCCATAATCATTCAATTTCCATTCCCAGTTCAACAAATCAAGTGCTTGTTGCTTAGTGAAAACCTGGAAGGCAGATTTCAAGCAGCACTTCACTCTGCATTTTTGTGTGTATATGAGAGTACCCAGATATCACAACTGTCCCAGCTGCTAAGTACTCCAACACCAGGCAAAGTGGAAGTGATGCAGCTGAGGTTAGGATGCAAGGAGGACAGTGGTGAGAGGTGAGGGTGGAGAGAGGAACCATAAGCAGGGTGCCATCATGGAGACTGCCAGTTTATTCAATTTTCTGACCAAGGCCTTGTTTGTTCAGAAAGGCTTTCCTCTGATAGTTCCTTGATAATAACTTCTGCCCCAAATAATTTTGTTTTCTTTCAGAGGCTCCTATCAGCTCTCAATTGCATCCCTAGATGTCTTCCATATTTTCTTTTTCTTTCTTTTTTATGAGACAGAGTTTCGGTCTTGTTGCCCAGGCTGTAATGAAATGGTGGTGTGATCTTGGCTCACAGCAACCTCCACATCCTGGGTTCAGGCAATTCTCCTGCCTCAGTCTCCCTAGTAACTGGGATTACAGGCAGATGCCACGACGTCCAGCTAATTTTTGTATTTTTAGTAGAGATGGGGTTTCACCATGTTAATCAGGCTGGTTTTGAACTCCTGACCTCAGGTGATTCGCCTGTCTCAGCCTCCCAAAGTGCTGTGATTACAGGCATGAGCCACCGTGCCCAGGTGTTTTCCATATTTTCTTATCTAGTCTCTCATTTTTTTTCTTATTTTCTTTTTTTTTTTTTTTTTTTTTTTTTTTTGAGACGGAGTTTCGCTCGTTACCCATGCTGGAGTGCAATGGCGCGATCTCGGCTCACTGCAACCTCCGCCTCCTGGGTTCAGGCAATTCTCCTGCCTCAGCCTACTGAGTAGCTGGGATTACAGGCACGCGCCACCGTGCCCAGCTAATTTTTTGTATTAGTAGAGACGGGGTTTCACCATGTTGACCAGGATGGTCTCGATCTCTTGACCTCGTGATCCACCCGCCTCGGCCTCCCAAAGTGCTGGGATTACAGGCTTGAGCCACCGCGCCCGGCCTTTTTCTTATTTTCTGTTTCCCTAAAGTAATTCACTAATTCAATATTTTGTAGTGTCCAATTCAATATTTTGTAGTGTCAATGCTTCTATTGAGATTTTAGATTTAATACAATATTTTTAATCCTTATTCAATATTTTATTAAAAGTAGGTTTTTTTCATATTGGCTTTAGTTGAAAAGAGACAATATCCTTTGAATTCTATTGACAAGTCTGGTATCTTCTAAACCCTTCTCCTTCAGAGGAAGGCAGATTCTCTAAATCTTGAGACATTTGTAATCCTCTTCTTGTGAACTGCAGACTTCCTTCACAGATCATTTCCTCCAGAATTTATAGTCTTACGTAGAAAGAGCTATATTTTCCTAGTATGATCACTATATTCTCTTGGTCTTTCCCTCAAGGCCACAAAAGGGCTGCCATACCTCCAGGAATCACATACCTTCAAGGCAGGAAGAAGGTAAAAGGGATGATGTTTGCTATGCTTATGATCTTTTTCAGGAAAGCAAAACCTTTCTCAGAAGCTTCCCAGAAAACCTCTAGTATTCAAAACGGTGCCATATAAGCACCCTTATCTATATATAGGAGGCTGGCAAAGGAAGAGTTTAACTGTTTCAGTCTCTATACTGCAGGCAAGTAAGGAAGAAAGACATTGGCAAAGAGGTTACCGATCGACAGTGTTGGCCACAGGGCCTAAGGGGTGGGCTTCCCAAAAGGCCCCTGCCTACTCCCTTCCCCCTGTCTCCCAGGGAGCAACAGTCCTTTCTTCTCAGAGCCCATTTTTGCCTCATCCCAGACACAAGCCTCAGCTCTCAATGGCTTCCTTCATTCCAGTTTTTACAACATTAAGATTTGGCAAAAATTCCTCCAGTTTCTGGCACAAAGGCAATATCCATCCACAGTTTCTAATGCTGTTGATGCAGATTTTTCCACATTTATGTATTCTGTTGAGTACTGTAATGAGGAGAATAGTAACAGGGCTATGCCTGTGTCACATCATCATGCCCCAAAGTGCAGTCTTCCCTCTCAAAAATACATTGTAACCTGCAATCAGGCAACACTTACATTATCAGTTAGCTCCCTCATGAGGAATTAGTTTACAGTCAACTGGAAGCTGCAGTGGGAATCAGGACAGGGTCATAAGGGAGGAGTGGGATGAGGGAGGCCTCAGAGGAAAGAAAAGGAGAACTAGGAGGAAAACAAGAAAGTGCCTAATGCCAAGTTCATTAACCTAGATATATGTGGTCCCCAGGGCATAGCATGAACAATTCCACATCACTTTCCTTTCTGAGTCTAGAATTCCTTCTCTGATTCCTCTGACTCCCTTTTTCTTTGCTCTCTGGCTATTTCTGCTTCTGTCTTCCTCCCTCATTTGATTTTTTTAAATCCCCATAATATGAAACATATTTTTATTTAGTTTCTACTTCTCTTTATTGTAAAAAGCAGAGAAATGTTCTCTATTTTCCTCCAATAAAAAGAAAGAAAAAGCATTTTAAATCATAAAGTTCCAAATGGATTTTTCCCTGTGAGTGCAATCCTCAATTGGAAAAATATAAAGGTTCTTTGCTCCCAGGCTAGTGAAGGGAAGATTAATAACATGATGGAAATGAGGGGAGGGTTGGGAATGAGTGCAGCAGATTGGAGGGTGGGTGGAGAAGTGGGACTGTGAGTGACTACCCCCAAGGGACAGGCACCACAGGTGTGAAGAGTGCAAATGGAGGTTGCCACCACCACTTGGACCACTCTGGCCTGTCCCCCTTGCTGAAGAGGACAATGAGGAAGGACAAAGACAACCAGCTCACTAGGATCCCCTGTCTACTTTCTGACTCTCCAATAAGTGGCATGGAAAGGTATCAGCAGAAAACAAAATGAGCAATTTGTCAGTAAAAAACTCTGGAGTGACTAAGAGGACCAGCCCTGCAAAATCCATACCTGGGGAATGAAGATGAAGCAGTTGATTGTAGTTGTGCAAACAAAGATCCCTCCAGACATGAGTCCAAAGACCAGGTTGGGCCAGGAGTGCAAGTATCTGGTGACTATAAAAAGAAGCCCAGCAGCCAGTACGAGGAGGTTGACCCCTACCATGATGGTTAAGGACTGATTCACAGGAGGGGAGCTGACATGGCCAGTCAGGCCAGCCAGGTAGGCACCATACAGCAGGAGCAGGCCCTGGGAGGTGAAGAGGTGATGGAGGCTCAGAAAAGTGGAACAACAGGTCAAAGAGCAGTAGGTTTGCAACCAGTTTCCTCATCTGTAAAATTAGGATAATAATACCTACCTTAATGACTGCTATGAGGATTTACTAAGATACCACATAGGAAAACCCTCAGGGCAGCCCCTTATACCTACTAGGTACTCAGTAAATGTTATTTTCCTCTCCTTCACTGAGAATTAGTTTACCAGAAGTCAGCAAGTCAGCCATTAAACAGGATTCTTCTGAGATGAGGCATAGAACTGGATCATGTGGGTGGGTTAGGATCCCTACAGAAAGAGCTGTCGGGCACTAGGAGGGCAATGGGCCCAAAGAACCTCGGTAGTGACTGCTGCTACAGCCATTGTCAGTGTTGGCCTGCTCAAAGCTGAGGATGCACATGGAAGCCGAACGTGACCTGTCATCTGCTTGTCAAGTCACGTGCCACAGCCGGGGCAGTGCCCAGAGGAAGGGGCTCTTTTCTCTAATTTGCCCAAAGGCACCATCTGCTTGCCAAGCCTTGCACCTGCAAGACTGCATCTGACTAGAAGGGATGGGACTTTTAAAAATTTACACAAAGGATCTCTACAGGCTAGCAGCGGCTCTGTGCCAGTGAGTGTTTATGGGAGATGAAGGGTAAAAAAAGGGGAAGACAAAGGCAGGCTGGGACTTAGGCAAAACTGTGCAGGCACAGGCAGCAAAAGTTCCATCTATAGTTTCCCCTACAAGGAACCCAGTGCCCTATTCTTTTCTCTTTCCTGTGAATATAAACTTGCCCTCTGAGTTGTCATTTGTACTAAGGAGAAAATAACTCATAGCACCTTAAAATGCTGCCCCACTCCCCCATAGGAGCTGCACTCATACAGAAATCAAAGCTTTAGTCAATAATATATAACATATAGATTCAATATAGGTTCTCCTTTCTGACTATGTGCACAGTGCTATAGTAGGTGTAGGGCAAAAAATAGTGACACAAAGAAGTCATGGTCCTGGCTTTTAAGGCACTCGGTTTGGTAGATGGATTTAAGTTAAGCACGAAAATGGTTTTTTTTTTTTTTGAGATGGAGTTTTGCTCTTGTTGCCCAGGCTGTAGTGCAATGCCATGATTCTGCTCACTGCAAACTCTGCCTCCTGGGTTCAAGCCATTCTCCTGTATCAGCCTCCTGAGTAGCTGGGATTACAGGCATGTGCCACCATGCCTGGCTAATTTTGTATTTTTAGTAGAGATGGGGTTTCACCATGTTGGTCAGGCTGGTCTTGAACTCTGGACTTCAGGTGATCTACCAACCTCGGCTTCCCAAATGCTGGGATTATAGGCGGGAGCCACCGCACCCAGCCTAAAAAGGTTAATGTTGATGACTCAGAACATGAAGATGCTATGGGAGATGAGGTGGGAGTGGGACTGTGGGATTCAGAGGGAGAGCTAATAATAAAAATAAGGTCAGGTATCAGCAGGGCACCTGCTGGTGACCCTGAAATAATACATTGTGTCAACTCCTCCTTCAGGGGTAGCCTTAAAGAAAATATTTTGGAGAATTGGCTGTGCCAGGAGGGAAGGAGTCAACATGGAAGAGATGCCTTCCAGGTTCCCCTAATGCCCGGTGTCCCTTATGGGGCCTGAGGGCCAAATGTGACCACCCTAAGATCTTGAATAACCGGAGGACACAGAAGTCAGGAGACCAGGGGATCCCAACTTTTGGGTGACTGACGCCATCAGGTGGTATTCAGCAGAGTTGGATCACTGCTAATTTAATCAAAGGCAAATGAAATTAATTCTGTGATTTTGAAATGTTCAGATATGATTCCATTAAAAGATTTTAATTCCATTAAAATTCTTGTTAAAGGGGAAATATGTATGAATCAAGTGTCTATATGTTCTTGGCTGCTGTTTGAGTGAGTCATGTCTGATCCTTGCATATCATTGGCCTTAACTGCCGAGAAGTGTGGGGTATGGGGCAGTTGACAGGTTCAGGTCGGGGTTCCTAGAACTTAATGTGGAGACTGGGGTCCTCCTGAGCTTCTCACTGACCAGGGAGTCTATGGGGTCTGGCTCAGTAAATTTCCTAATGTTCCTTCCTTTTTATTCTTTGTCCTATGGAAAGATATTCTAGTGAAATAAAATAGAAATGGGAGTATATAAAAGGCAATGGAGAAAACAAATCAAGTTGAGTCACAAAGTAAGTTGCTATGGGGAAAGTGGTGGCTTTCTGGGCTGGGGAGGACATGCTCTTCTACAGGGACTTGAGGAACCAACAGAGGCAATATATTTTCCAGAAGTGTCCAGGGGGCAGGGGAAGAACAGTAATAATAACATCTAACATTTACTGAGCTCTTGCTATGGGCCAGGAGTGGCTGAAAACCCTTAACGACCATTAACTCTTTAGAAACAGAACAGTTCTGAGGGATATTATCACCACCCCATTTTAAAATGAGTAAACTGAGGCTCAGAGAGGTCAAATGAGACTCAGGGTCAGCTAGGCAGGGGTGGAGTCAGAATTCAAACCCTGATCTGTCACATCTGAAGCTCATTTTTTAACCATTAGCAAAATTCTGGAGATCAAGAGCTGTTCACTTCCTAGAGTCTTTTTTTAAAAAAATATTCCTGTCAAAGTAACATTGGTACATAGTTAAAAATCAATGTTTCCCTTCCCTAGTCCTGCCCACCCCATGACCTGTTCCTCAGAAGCAACAACTTCTAATATTTTCTTAGTGGTGGAGCGGGTAAAGTTTACCCTTTTTAAATTGAGATGGAGTCTCACTCTGTTGCCCAGGCTGGAGTGCAGTGGCGCAATCTCAACTCACTGCAACCTCTGCACCTCTGCCTCCCAGGGTCAAGCAATTCTCCTGCCTCAGCCTCCCCAGTAGCTGGGACTACAGGCACGTGCCACCACACCCAGATAATTTTTGTATTTGTAGTAGAGACAGAGTTTCACCATGTTGGCTAGGCTGTTCTCGAGCTCCTGACCTCAAGTGTTCTGCCCACCTCGGCCTCCCAAAGTGCTGGGATTACAGATGTGAGCCACTGCTTCTAGCTACAGTTTACCCTTAAAGCGCACTTATTTCTACAAAAACTCCTTTTCTTCTGTCAGTAATCAGTCAACCAGACCTCTGTGCCCTGATAGTCAACAGGTAGCCGGCTCTTAGGCAGGACTTGCTTGTTTATGGAATCAGGACTGCCCTGTACCCCTCAGCAGCAGTTCTCTGTCCCTCTAAGCTGAAAACCAGTTGTCCTGTTCTCAGGACTTTCCTCAGGGCTCTGTGCAGGTATCCTCTACCTTCTGGAAATAATATCTTACTTTTGCCCATCTAACAGAGACAAATGAGTCTAATGGTGAGAGATTTGGGGCAGTATGGGAGATAATCTGAGATAGCTGGAACCCCTCAAAGGGTACCGTGAATGCTGCCATCTGTCTCAGAGCCAGCCTTGCTTCCAGCCAGAGCAAGAAAGTCAGGTGGGTGAAAGGCAGCAGGACACCTCTACCCAAATTTAAAGGCACTTAGGAGAACAAATAAAGCTGGGTCAAATGTCTCCTCATAATTCCCCTTGCAGAGAAGCTGAAGGGAAAACTGGTATTGTCAAATCAATTAAAAAACCAGACCAATTAACGGGAGAGACAGTGGTTGAATTCCAGATGATTTGGGGGAGGATTGAATGAGGGAGTCTAAAGAGTTGGGAAAGTCTCCCCAAACAAATAAAAATAGAAAAGTAAAAATGGTCATGGCTTTGAGGTTATGTATCAACAGAGGTCTCCTCTGAGTTCAATATTCTTTGCAGATATCACCTCGTTAATTCCTGTAATTCCCTCTTCATATCCATTTTGTTAGTGACAGAGACCATATCCTAAGGAGATGTGGTTACCAACCTTGCATCCCCAAACGAGAGCAATCCAAACATCAGAATACCGGGAAGCACAGAAGTGGGTGCTGGTTAAAGTGCAGGAAACGTCTCTCCCTGTCACCTAGAAGGGACACAGAGTCAGAACTGAAGGTGTCCACAATTGCTAGAAACACATAGCAGATCTTCGTGAATATTCTGGAGCATGAATTCTTCTACAGCACATGATTTCCCCCTTAACATGTAAAAACTGTAGCATTTAGGTGACTCTACTAGAACCTAAATGAGAGTGACATGTGTTAGAAGAGATGATAAAATTGGACTAACAGCTGTGTGCTTGGTGACAGTAGGGCTTACCCCTCAGTTGTGTGCTTTGCTACCCCAATCGAATTAATGCCTCAACAAAATAATAAACTATTTCATTTTGCACCTGCTTTTTTGTAAATCATTGAATCCTTAAACATTAATCTTGTAATGTCACAATTCCACAATTCTGTATTCCTCAGCCTCTTGTGAGGCTAGAGATATATAATGCTTTATATTTTTTCTTTTCTTTTCTTTTTTTTGGCAGGGTCTCACTCTGTCACCCAGGCTGGAGTGCAGTGGTGCAATTTTGGCTCACTGCAACCTCTGCCTCCCAAGTAGCTGGGATTACAGGCATGTGTCACCATGCCTGGCTAAGTTTTGTATTTTTGGTAGAGATGAGGTTTCATCATGTTGGCCAGGCTGGTCTCAAACTTCTGACCTCAAGTGATCCAGCTGCCTCAGCCTCCCAAAGTGCTGGGATTACAGCTGTGAGCCACTGTGCCCAGCCATACTTCTTAATAATTGAATACTATGTACTGGACATGGTTAAGTCTTTTACCTACATTGTTTCACTTAATCTTTGCCACAACCCTATACAATAGGTAGTAGTAGTATCTCAATTTTACCTATTAGGAAACAGACTTAGTGAGGTTAAATAACTTTCCCAAGGTCACACAGCTGGTGAGCTTGGTAGGGCTGGGATTTGAACCAGGGTTGACTGACTCCAAACCCACCTCAAACTACTACCTCCACCTCTACAATTAGGGGAAAATAACTGCCCATAGCTGGAAGTTCTCATTATTGATAATGTGGAAGTGGCAGTAACTGCCAGGCAGATTCCAGCATGCTGACATCTCATTGGATGCCCACGAAGAGACACGGGCAGGAGGAGCAGTGGGAGTGGCAGCAGACAAGGGCAAGGAGTTCATAGAAGGCACAGCTCCTGACTTTTCCTCCTCTTGGAGTCCTTTATTTTCCTGTTGCAAGGATGACTCCTGTGTATCCACAGAGGTCAGTCCAGTTTGGGGATGAGATTCCCTAGGGATTTGGCCCCTTACCGTCATACTGACACTGAGGATCTGGAGGCACTGGATGGGATCAGTCAGCACCCATGTCATGAGCAGGATCACATCAGCCATCACCAGGGCTGCCACTAACCCCAGCAACTGCAGGTCTTTAATAATCTGCAAAAGAGTCAAGGTCACAACTTTTCCTTGTTGACTAGCTATACGACACAGGGGCTAGAGTATCCCATGCACTCTCAGCTAAATGCTCCAAGGCAAGCCCTCCCAAGGTGCTTCAAATGTAGTTATCAAAAATGAAACAGACACCAAACATTTACAATGACTTCTATGCTTATATCATTATTTCCATTAAACATTTCCATTTGTTTGACTTTTTCATATCCTACCTTTTCCCAGAAAGGTCTCAAGGTGCTTTACAAAATAAATAAACTGTTATTTCTAGATGTCTATATGAGCACATAGATATGGACGTTTTCACACCACACTGTTAATAGCTATTAACTGAAAGGGTGGGATTCAGAGATGCAGGAGGAATCATTAGTATTTTCTTTATATACATATGAAATACAGATTGACTTAAGATCTTGACTTATGATGGGGTTATGTCCTGATAAACCCATTGTAAGTTGAAAATATCGTAAACCAAAAATGCATTTAATACACCTAGCCTACTAAACATTGCAGCTTAACCTAGCCTACCTTTAATGCGCTCAGAACACTTATATTAGCCTACAGCTGGGCAAAATCATCTAAAACAAATCTTAATTTATAAAAAAGTATTGAATGTCTCATGAAATGTATTGACTACTGTCCTGAAAGTGAAAATGGTTGTAAGGGTATTTTAAATATGGTTTTTACTGAATGTGGATTGCTTTCACACCATTGTAAAATAGAAAAACTGTAAGTTGAACTGTATGTCAGGGACCATCCATATTTGACTTAGAATGAAGGGAATGTGTTAGTTACTTTGTGACTACAATAATAAAATTGAGAAAAACATACACTGTGACAGAATTAAAACATAAAAAATCAGGGAAGAGAGAAAATAAAGGGAATTATGATGAAGGTTCAGATGAAGAGTGTATATATAATAGCATTTATTAATTGGGTCAGAAGAAATGTGGATACGAGCTTTTGACAACCAATGAAAAGAAAGAAGCATAACCAGTTACATGATTCAAGGTGTTTATAAAAACAAACCAATTGCCTAATCAAACTGTTCAAAACCAGTGATAAAGGGAAACTACTCAAAGCAAATGGTGAAAAAAGACATATTTTGTGTAGACATAAAAAAAAATGAGACTTCTCATCAGATACAAGGCCAAGTGAGAAGACAATGCAAGAACATCTTGAAAGTACTGGAAGAAGAAAAGAAAATTTCAGTCTAGAATTTTATACTCAGTAATATATCTTTCAGAAACAAAGTTAAAATAAAAACCTTTTCAGATAATCAAAAGCTGAAAGAATTCAGTAGTAGCACAACCACACTGGAATGTCAGATATCCTTCAGGCAAAGGAAAATAATTTGAGATAAAAATGTGGCTCTATACAGGAAATTAAGAGCACTGAAAATGGTAGCTAAACAGAAATATACATGATTAGTTTTCATTACTTAAATATCAGTAAAGAAAATAACAAAATTCAGCATTAAAGAAAATACAAAATTAGCTGGACATGGTGGTACATGCCTGTAATCCCAGCTACTTGGGAGGCTGAGGCAGGAGAATCACTTGAACCTGGGAGTCGGAGGTTGCAGTGAGCTGAGAGAGCCCCATTGCACTCCAGCCTGGGCAATTTATTTTTAAGTCTGGGTCTTAAAAATAAAGAAATAAAAAATATATATATATAATATACATGTATTAAAAATATATATTTTTATCTCAAAAATATATTTTGTATATGTATTATATATAATTATATATGTATTATATATAATTGTGTATTATATATTATACATATTATATGTGTATTATATATTATACATATTATATATGTATTATATATATTATGCATATTATATGTGTATTTTATATATATAATACATACATATATATTTTTTGAGATGGAGTTTCACTCTTGTTGCCCAGGCTGGAGTGCAATGGTACAATCTTGGCTCACTGCAACTTCTGCCTTTCAGGTTCAAGTGATTCTCCTGCCTCAGCCTCCCAAGTAGCTGGGATTACAGGCATGCACCACCACACCCAGAAAATTTTGTATTTTTAGTAGAGATGGGGTTTCTCCACATTGATCAGGCTGGTCTCAAACTCATGACCTCAGGTGATCCACCCGCCTCAGCCTCCCAAAGTGCTGAGATTACAGGCATGAGCCACCACGCCTGGGCAGAAATAAAATATTTTTAAAGATAATTGATTAAATGAAAGAATTGTATGGGGCTTATAACATGTTACAGTAAAGATAGGAATGGGGAGCAAAGGAAGAATACTATTGTAAGGTACTTATAAATGAGTGTCAATTTTGCAATTATATAGAAATTCTTCCTGAAATTGAAAAGAAGAGAATAGTTCTCAACTCATTCTATAAAGCCAACATTATCCTGATACCAAAACTAAAAAAATATATTACAAGAAAACTACAGAGCAGTATGTATTAAAAACATGAATGTACAAATTCTAAACAAAGTTTTATAAAAATAAATCCAACAATATATGAAGAGGATAATGTATCATGACCAAGTGGAGTTTATCCCAGGAATGGAAGGTTGGTTTGACATCCTAAATCATTTAACATATGGGGAGAGAAAGAGAGAAAGAGCAGAAGCATAGAGGATTTTTAGAGCAGTAAAACTACTCTGTGTGATACTATAATGGCAGATACATGTCATTGTACATTTGTCCAGACCCATAGAATGTACCACACCAAAAGTGAACCCTAATATAAAGAACAGACTCTGGGCAATAATGACATATTAATGTAGGTTCATCAATTGTAATAAATATACCACTCTGATGGGGAATATTGATAATGGAAGAGGCTATGCATGTGTGGGGAAAGAGGGTATAAAACCTCTGTACCCTCTGCTTAATTTTTATGTTAACCTAAAACCACTCTAAAAAATAAAGTCTATTGTATAAGGATTTCCAAAAAAAAATTTAACGTAATCCACCATGTGAATAACTCAAAAAAAACAAAAACAAACCATATGATCATCTCAATAGACTCAGTAAAAGCATTTGACGAAACCCAACATCAATTCTTGTTTAAAACTCTTAGCAAAATAAGAATAGAATAGTACTTCTCCAACTGAACAAATGGCATCTGCAATAAAACTACCGCTAATATCATTCTTAGTTTTGAAAGACTGTTTTCCCCATAAGATCAAGAATAACAAGTATATCTGCTCTCACCACTTCTATTCAGATTGTACTATTGTTTCTAGCCAGTGCAATCACGGAAGAGATTGGAAATAAATTATCTTTATTTGCTGATGATATGATCACCTATGTAGAAAATCTAATAGACTTTATAAAAAAGCTGCTAGAACGAACATATAGTTTAGCAAGTTTGCAGCATACAAGCTCAGCATATAAAAATTAATTGTATTTCTGTGGCCGGGCATGGTGGCTCATGCCTGTCAATCCCAGCATATTGGGAGGCTGAGGAGGGTGTATCATCTGAGGTTGGGAGTTTGAGACCAACCTGGTCAACATGGTGAAACCACATCTCTTCTAAAAATACAAAATTTAGCTGGGTATGGTAGCAGGCACCTGTAATCCCAGCTACTTGGGAGGCTAAGGCAGGAGAATCGCTTGAACCCAGGAGGCGGAGGTTGTGGTGAGCTGAGATTGTGCTACTGCACTCCAGCCTGGACAGAGCAAGGCTCTGTCTCAAAAAAAAAAAAAAATTAATTATATTTCTGTATATTAGCAACAAACAACTGGAAAGTAAAATTTAAAAAAATAATAACATAAAATAGCATAAAAATATAAAATACTTAGAAATAAGTTTGATGAAAGATGTGAAAGAACAATATTGAAAAGTATAAAAAATGCTGGGAAAAATTAAGACCTAAATAAATGGGTTCATGGGTCAAAAGACACATTAGTAAGAAGCCAATTCTTCATAATTTGATCTATTAGATTCAACATAATACCCAAATAATTTTTGCAGAAATCAGTAAACTGATTCAAAAATTCATATGGAAATTCAAAGGACCCAGATTAGCCAAAACAACATTGAAAGAGAAGAAGAAAGTTGGAAGACTAATGCTCCCTGATTTCAAGATTTAGTATAAAGCTACAGTAATCAAGGTAATATGGTATTGCTGTCGAGATAAACAAACACATCAGTGAGACAGAATGGAGGGTCCAGGAATAGATCTGCACACCTATGGACAACTGATTTTCAATAAAGGTACAAAGGTAATCCAGTGAAGAAAGGACAATCTTTAAACAAATGGTGCTGGAACAATCAAATGTCTGTATGTAAAAAAATAAAATTCAACCAACACATCATACCATATTCCAAAATTAACTCTAAATGGATCATAGGCCTAAACGTAAAAGCTAAAACTCTAAAATTTCTAGAACACATGAGAAAACCTTTTGGCGCCTTAAGTTAGCCAAAAATTTCTTAAATATAATACCAAAAACATGATCCATGGAGCCAGGCATGGTGGCTCATGCCTGTAATTCCAACGCTTTGGGAGTCTGAGGCTGGTTAACCACTTGAAGCCAGGAGTTTGAGACCAGTCTGGCCAACATGGAAAAGCCCCATCTCTACTAAAAATACAACAAACAAATAAACAAACAAAATCTCCCAAAAAAGAACACATTGGTAAATTGAACTTCATCAGAATTAGAAATGTTTTATTTTTGAAAGACACCGTGAAGTAAATTAAAAGGAACTGGAAGAAAATCTTTGCAAATCTTACATCTGATAAAGGGTTTGTATCCAGAATATAAAAAGAACTCTCAAAACTCTATAATAAGACAACAAAAAATCCAATTTAAAAATGGGTGAAAGATTTTAACAGACAGTTTTCCAAAGAGGATATATAGATGATAAAAAGTATGTGAAGTAATGCTCAATAGTGCATTAGAGAAAGGCAAATTCAAAACCATAATGAGATACTACCACACATACCTATTAGAATGCCTAAAATGAAAAAGACTGATCAAAACAAATATTGGCAAGAATGTGGAGGAAATGGACTCTCATACATTGCTGGTGGAAATGCAGAATAGTATAACCACTTTGAAAAACAGTCTGACAGTTTCTTTAAAAGTTAAATATACACCTCCCCTCTGATCCAACCATCTTACCCTTAGGTTTTCACCCAAGAGAAATAAAAGCTTATGTCTAAACAAAGACTTTGTACATGAATGTTGATAGCAGCTTTATTTATAATCGCCACAAATGGCAAAAACCCAAACATCCATCAACAGATAAGCAAATGTATATCTATGCATTGTAATACTACTCAGCAATAACAAAGAAAGAACTATTGATGCACACAACATAAATAACTGTAATATTCATAAAAACAATTATGTGAGTAAAATAAGCCAAAGAAAAAAGAGTCCACACTGTATGGTTCGATTTATATAAAACTCTGGAAAATGCAAATTCATCTACAGTGACAGAAAGCAAATTAATGATTTCCTGAGGACAGGAACAGGGGATATAAGGATTGGACAGGAGAGGGAGATAACAAAGGGTGTGAGGAAGCTTTTGAAGATGAGGCATATGTTCATTATGCACCATGTGTCTTGGTTGTATATCCATGTCACAATTTATCAAACATATGCTTTAAATATGTGCAGTTCACTGCATGTTAATTATACTTCAATGAAGCTAGTTTTAAAAAAGAAATCAGTGTTCTTGAGTGATAAATGCAGTTTTTGTCCTTTTAGGCAATCTTCTGCATATGTATGGTTGCTCACAGCTGAGTTTTTGGTAAGTATACACCATGATTCAATAACATTTGCTAAAAAAAAAAAAAAAAACCCTATCGTTCCAGAGAAGTAAACACCAATCAAATGACATATTGGGTCTGGGCAGGGCCTACATCCAATGAGGATAATGGTCAGGAATTGAGGTTTTCACAGTCTCATCAGACGATCTGATAAAATGGGGAAATGTGCTCAAGTTGATGACTGATAAACATCAGTCAGTGATCTGGCTGCCTCATAACTTAGGGTTGATTCTATCTGCTCTTCCTTGCTCACTGCTCCAGGCACATCCGTCTCAGTACAGAGAACTGCCTTCTACATAAAAAAAGAACTGGGCTCCAAGGAGAGAAATAACTACTTACTTGCTACCGTTTCTCTGTAATCACTCTTCCTCCCTTCACTTCCAGCTCACACCTGTGCCAAACAACAGTCTCTGGGCATCTTGTTCTGCCTCAAACTAGTGCCAGGTATTGGCCAGCTCACATGTCTCCACAGGGCCTGGGGTACATAGAAACCAGAGCCCATGTTTGAAGACCTATCTTCAGCAGCATTGATCCACAGCCTTTCAGGCCTGGGGCCTTATGAGGTCACATGATTCCAGGGTTTGGAATGAGAAACAAGAACTTTGGATGCCCTGAAAAGGGGCTAGGCTCAATAATCTGCATGAGCTTCTCTAGCTGTTAAGCAACGGTGAAGCTGCCATCTACAGTCAAGCATTGCGTACTTGCTGCCTACTCACCACTCTCTTGTCCGGGACTCTTTGGGTAAACACCTTGTAGAGTCGCCAGCTCTTTCCCAGAATGGGGCCAAACACAAGGGAGGTCCCAACACACAGCATGGACAGTCTTGTCTATAGGTGGAAGGGGACAGAAGAGTCACAAGAGTAACCTTTGTCAGTTCTCAACACGCTCTGATGTATAGGGTCTGGGTCCCACAGAGGGCACGGGCTACAGAGTGAACCTCACCAAGTGTTCTGGCATTGCTCAAAAAGTGCCCACACCAAGGATAAAGGTAACCACCACCCACGGAAGCAGCTGGTTTAGGAAAATCATTAAAACTTTAACATTATAGTCAAAACCAAATTTTAAGACTTCACCTACCTGAATGAGAGTTTCCATTGAGCTCCCCACTAAAACATCTTGAATCCCAAAGAGGTAAGCACTACTGTAAGTCAGACAACTGCCCAGTAAGGTCACAATGTTCAGATTGGGACTGGACATCTTCACAATCCTAGAGAAGATCAGGAAGAAAGACACTTACAGCCATGACCTTTTGCCTTGGGGCCTAAGACCTGCAAGATCAAAGCTTCCTCACCAGCATAATCTCCAGTGCAGCCTCGGAGTGAAGGACCCCTGGGAAGAAACCACTTTACAGCCCTGTGAAAACTTATGATTTCTTTACATTCATTTTCAAAAAGAACTACACTCTAGTACTTATTGCTTGTATAACTCCAAGTCTTTTTAAAGAAGGCTGACTACCTACAAACAGGTGGTACTGGAGAAGAGTTGGGATTTTATTCATGAAGTTTGGTTGCTAGGGGACTGCCATGTGCAGCTTAGTGAATAAATAACCAGCAGATAGGTACCCACAGAGAGTTTGGAGCCCTTAGAAATGAGCTGTAAGGTTAACTACTATTTGGAAAGACGTTTGGGTTTTTTTTTCATATACTATTTACTTTATTTGATACGTAAACCATTTTCCTCTCTCTACTTGACCAAGAAGGAAAGAGGAGGAAGGGATTAGAAACAGGAAATTGGAGAAGGGTCTTTTCTCAAGTATTAATAGTTTTAGATGAGATTAGAGACAAGTTTAAAAGTTAGAGGGAAATGTGAACAATCAGGGCTTCAGACAAATACCCTGGGCACCAACAGAGTTCAGGATGAGATCTGGTTAACCTAAGGGTAACCAGGCTCACACTGGACAGTGACTGATACTAATTAATTACAAGTAATGAGAAGGAAAGGCATTTTAATCTAAACAGTGTACATAAATATTTCTATTAATAGTCATTTGATAATTATACTTTGTTATACTTTTATTTTTAAATCATAACTAAGGAGGAAAGCATTCCTACCTATGTCTCTTGATGACCTGGCAGGCACCTTAAAGGCCAGGGCCAAGGCAAAACTATCCACTTAGTGAAGTCTATTCTAATAACAGGCAAATCACCTAGGAGGCATTAAACAGTTTGGCAGTGCTGGATTTGCAAACGTCATAACCACCACGAGCTCAGCTTAGTTACTTTGTGTCTGGCATTGTGATACATTCATACACATGAGAACACCAAACCACTGTCCCAGGCCCCAGGTACTGTCACCATAGGCCAATGAGTCCAGTCAAGCTTAACCTTGTTTTGGAGGGAAGATATTTTTCTTTTTCTAAAAGTGAGAACAACTTGCACACACACGCTTTCTAAAATGAGAATATTATAAGATCTACCTTCAAAGAGTTGTGAGTATTTAATGAGGCAATATGGCAAACTGCTTGGCACACAGCCTGGCACATAATAGGCATGTTGCCAACATCAGCTGCTTATATTGTAATCTTACTGTCCTCCTCTTCCAGGTTTTAGAAACCTAGGAATCACATTTTCCTTCTTCTGTTTCTTTATCAGAAATACCCAATCAATTGCCAAATTTCCTTCACTTTTCTTTCTTTTTTTTTTTTTTTTTTGAGACAAGAGTCTCGCTCTGTCACCCAGGGTAGAGTGCAGTAGCGCAATCTTGGCTCACCACAACCTCCACCTCCCGGGTTCAAGCGATTCTCCTGCCTTAGCCTCGCGAGTAGCTGGGATTACAAACGCCTGCCACATGCCCAGCTAATTTTTATATTTTTATTAGAGATGGGGTTTTACCATGTTGGCCAGGCTGGTCTTGAACTCCTGACCTCAAGTGATCTGCCCTCCTTGGTCTCCCAAGGTGCTGGGATTACAGATGTGAGCCACTGTGCCTGGCCTCTTTCACTTCTTATTTCAAAGTCTCTGAGTTTTCTCTCACTCTCCATCTTTTTTTTTTTTTTTTTTTTTTTTTTGAGACAGAGTCTCACTCTGTTGCCCAGGTTGTGCCCAGGTTGGAGCATAGTGGCATGATCTTGGCTCACTGCAACCTCCGGTCCCTAGATTCAAGCAATTCTCCTGCTTTAGCTTCCCGAGCAGCTGGAATTACAAGTGCCCACCACCACCCCTGGCTAATTTTTAATTTTTGTATTTTTAGTAGAGAGAGGGTTTTGCCATGATGGCCAGGCTGGTCTCCAACTTCTGACCTCAAGTGATCTGCCTGCCTTAGCCTTCCAAAGTTCACTCTCCATTCTTTATTTTTTTTTGAGACGGAGTCTTGCTCTGTTGTGCAGGATGGAGTGCAGTGGGGCAATCTTGGCTCACTGGAACCTCCACCTCCTAGGTTCAAGCAATTCTCATGCCTCAGTCTCCCTACTAGCTGGGATTACAGGCATGCACCACCACACCTAGCTAATATTTGTATTTTTAGTAGAGATGGGGTTTCAGCACGTTGGCCAGGTTGGTCTTGACCTCCTGACCTCAAGTGATCTGCCCACCTCAGCCTCCCAAAGTGCTGGGATTACAGGCGTGAGCCACTGCACCTGGCCTCTCCATTCTTGACACCATGTTTATCCAGGATATAATCATGTTAAGAGCAATGGAACTGGAGTCGAGTGTGACAGGTGAGAATACCAGCTCTGCCACTCACAGCTAACTGAGCCTGTCTGACCAGGAAACAGGCTCCTATTTCCTCATCTGTAAAATGAAATATTATCTTTTATATCTACCCCACAGGTTATTGCAAAGATGGGATGATGTGTGTGCCAAAACTCTTTGCAAACTTTAAGATGATGCAAAAATATTACTTTTTAGATTTTTGATATAACCTTCAGCTCTCAGTAAACACCGGTTTTTCCCTGTTCTAATACATTCTGTACATTATATTCAGACTTATTAATCTTAACATACCACCTTTATCACTTATCAAAAGAGCTGCATGTATAAAGAACAATCTTCTATGGTTTATCTAAGTCTCCTGTATTCAAATTTAAGATCTAGCCCTATCATACAATCCACTTATTCATTCAGGTCTGCCTCCTCAGCCTCCATGTCTTCAGACTGTGGACTTATGGAGAATGATTTTCCTTAATTTTTTTGTCTCTCCACCAAAAGAAGGGGAATATGTGGTGAATATTAACTACAGAAGTAAGAACAGTGCTAACCAGCACCTTCACAAAGCATTTTTTAAAGAAAAGTACTACATTAGCGAGACCAGTGCTGACACTGATTGAGAGCAGAGAGTACTGCTGACCTGGCACCAGCTGCTTAGTGCAGTCAGAAGCTGGAGCAATGGCACAAGCGGTGGGTGGACTCCTGCGAGACCGTAACTGTGACCATTCCTCCCCATGGCCATTCTTACATTCCTACGCAAGAGTCATGACTATCTGACAGTGACCTCCTCACCAAGCAACTGCCTGGATTTCACAGCCACATGTCTGTTTTGTTTAGATCACTGATGGGTAAGTTTCTGTCATAATTTTTCTCTGGACCCATTTTATTTGAGTACCGCTATAAAATCAGGTTTCCTTGAGTGATACAGTACTGCATGAAATCCTGATTGAGGATTCCTTCCCTTTCTGATTTAGTTAAGAGGAACTCAATTTAGTTATTTTCCACAAAATATACATTGAATAGTTTTCACCTCTCAGACAGTGATGCTAATTCATTATTCAAACAGACATACTATGGACTTATATATCTATAGTGTGAGATTTTTCCTGAGCAATCTTACTGAAAACTTGCCTCGGGGAAGAAAAGATGAATATAAGATGATTTCCCTTTTTTATTTGGCCAAGTTAACACCTGTGAAGTCACTGAAAGGTGAATCATCTCCAATTCAGCAGGTGAATTATGTATGTCTGGGGAATGTCTTTGCCACATTGGTAGGAATTCAACCACCAATGTCATTTCTATTTTTCTATTGAGCTAAAAGATGAAGCCTACGTAGCTGAATATTTTAATCAGCCACAAACACATAATTTCCACAAAGCAAATAAATAGATTCAAATATTGTATACTTAATTATAGAGAGCCAGTACTATCTAGATTACTTGTCTTCCATTTATGAAGAGTAAAAAGCTTGAATTGGGTTACTGTCAGTCAGAAACAAAGTGAAGTTTTTTTTTTTTAAAGGATTATATAGCTATCTCATTATCTCTTCCTCTTTATTTCTTGAGTGGAAATGTAAGACAAGAACTTTCTTGATTTTTCTATTCTCAAGTGAGGTTTCAATACATATAGATAAATATCAAACTACATCTGCAAAACCTGTGTAATTCTGCATTATCATTTCAATAGTCTCTAATGAATCTGGATGCTCAAGTGACAACTACCAGCTCAATGGTATGAGTTGCAAAAACATTATCAAATGTTGATTTATGAACTTGGAAGTTTATTTTATTTGGAGTTACTGAGTCTGAAAACATGGCCAGAAAATGGAGCACAAGGTACTTGTTTGCATGCTGTGACTAACAGAAAACTTTCCTAAGATGTCACAAGACCATGCTTTCTAAAATGCTGTAAGAGTTGGTATAAATGGTATCACTGAGCTTTAACCTATCCAAAGCCAAGTACGAATGTCTTTCCAAAATGCTTTTTAATAAAACAAGGTTTAAATTGTAAAAATTTATCCAATTTCTTTCTAAACTTAATATTTTTGATCCATGCTACAATGGGACTATAAATCTATCTCAAATAAAACTCCAAAGAGTTTTATCATGTTATCTGATATGTTTCAGCAAATTTGACCTTTTGATTTCTTGCTTATTTCTAATGTATACACCAATCTGCACCCAATTAAAATTCTTCACACCTCAAGCTAATATTAGTGTGACCCCTAACTATTTGTATTTAAACTGTCTATCATAACGTCTGGCCCCATTCCTTACTCTTGGGCCTGGGCCACCATCCTAGTAGAACATCCTAGGAGATTTCATTAGCCTTTCAGCCTCCAGGGTTCTCAATTCTTCAATCATAATGACTTCACTTTATTTCTCTTCAGACACCTGTCCCCAGGTTACACTCTGGGTCTTAGGGTCATTCAGAATGGTTCCCCTCAGGAATTCTAAATACCAATATCCCAACACCAATTTAACTACAATCTGTTCAAAATTTAACTCTGAGTCTCTCCCTCAATTGCTCACATTCTTCCCCATTTCAGATAATGGAAACTCCACCTTTCAATTTGCCTGGACCAAAAACCTTGGAGTCATCCTGACTTGCTCACCACCCACATCCAATCTGTCATGAATCCTGTTGACTCTATCCTCGAAATACATCAGAATCTAACTCCTTCTCACCACCTCTGCTGCCACCACCTGATCAAAGTCTTACTTTGCATTTCTTATTTGGATTGTTGCAATAGCCTCCTAACTGGTCTCCCTGCTTCTACCCTGGCACTTCCCTCAAGTCTATCTTCAACATAGCAGCTAGAGTAATCCATTAAAGATAAATAAGATTATGTCACTTCTCTGCTCAAAATCCCACAATGACTCTCCATTTCCCAGAGGAAAAGCCAGTCTTTACCAGAGTCTACAAAGCCTACACATTTGATACCTGTTGTTTCTAGACCTCATTTCTTTTTTCTTTTCTTTTTTTTCAGTGTCCACGTAATATTCTAGTTCTGGGAGTATATCATGAACAATTCTATTGGGAGGAGAAAACAATAAGCAAAATCATAATAATAAACAAGTAAGTTATGTAATATGTTAAAAGGTAATAGGTACTATGGCTGGATGGGGGCAGGGGAAGAGAATAGAGCAGGATAAGGATTCAGAATTCTGAGAATAGTTTATAATTTTAAATAGGGTTGTCATCATAACCCTGGTTAAGAAGGTAACATATGAACAAGCAATCAGGAGAGAAAGAGGAGAGCTATGCAGATACATGTATTGAAATATTCCAGGCAGAGAGAACAGCCATTTCAAAGCCTTGCAGTGTGTAAGTGCCTGGTGTTTCCAAGGAACAGCAGAACAGCACACCCCACTCCAGCTACATGGCCTCCTTGCTGTTCCATTCAACCACAGTACACCCCAGGGTCTATCTGCATCCGTACAATTGTCATGTTATATTACTGCCTTTTAATGTTAGTTCCACTAGACAGTTTCTACTCCTCAAAAGCCAGGCTGTTTCTTATTCTATAACTCACACTATAGCACAGTCTTTGGAAAATGGTTAAGTGTTCCATAACCATCTATTGAATGAATTGATTAATGGATATGGAAACCCCATCTATTTTTCCTTTGTCCTCTTCCCTAATCTTAATTTTCCCTGGGAAAGCACTCCTCTGTTAGGCAGAAGGCTGATGGCTAGGCACGTGTGCCATATGGCTCTTAAAGTGCCAGAGATCTGTGAGAGTCAGGGGAGAGTCAGGAACTGGTTCAATGCCTGCATGTTAGGAGGGGCGCGTTCTGGGTAACTGTAGTGGTTTCAGGGAGATCCCCAGAGTCCCCTGGAATAGCTGGAAATTTTCTGGAATTAGTGAATACAAGGGTCAGAGATTTTGGGGGGCTCTGAGTGCTATGAATACTGTGAACTTCCACAGACACTGGGTTTCCACCACTTAGCAAATCTATACACCCCAAACCCTCTTTAAAAAGCTTTGCATTCTGGATGAGCCCTTCCTTTGCTTCCCCTCTCAGCATAGAGCTGAAAGGAGTCTAAAAATAAATAGAGATAGGATCCTAACAGGATGCCTGTAATACTTTTTTTTTCTCTCATTGTTTCTAGGAAAGTGCAGCACCTCGGAGGAGTGTATATTCACATATGCACATGAATATATATGTTTACTTGTCTCCAATGAGATCGGGCCACTTTAAAAATTCCTTTCCATTGGCTGAATTCTTGCTGGAGAATTCTCCCAGGAAATGCTTTTGTCCAATATATTTCATATGTTGTGTGTTGAGGGTCATACAGGCCCAGAGACACGATGTAGCCCTTGTCAAGCAATTGATGGATGAGATCTCATCTTCATGACCACACAGATTACAGACTCTTAGCAGACATGTGCATCCAAGGTTAACAACATGCATCCCACTCCCAGGCTTCAGAAAATGTGCTGATCTTGGACTGAATTTCTGCTTGCAGATGGGCTAGGAAACATGCCTTTTTACATCCCTGAAGTCAGTAAATTATATTTTTTTACATCCTCGAAGCCAGTAAATTTGTAAATTATGTTTTGTCATGAGCCACACACTCAGCACTGCCTCTTTTTTTTTTCTTTTTTTTTTTTTTTATTGCATTTTAGGTTTGGGGGTACATGTGAAGAACATGCAAGATTGTTGCATAGGTACACACATGGCAGTGTGATTTGCTGCCTTCCTCCCCATCACCTATATCTGGCATTTCTCCCCATGCTATCTCTCCCCAACTCCCCAGCCCCCGCTGTCCCTCCCCTATTCCCCCGCAACAGACCCCAGTGTGTGATGCTCCCCTCCCTGTGTCCATGTGTTCTCATTGTTCAACACCCGCCTATGAGTGAGAACATGCGGTGTTTGATTTTCGGTTCTTGTGTCAGTTTGCTGAGAATGATGGTTTCCAGGTTCATCCATGTCCCTACAAAGGACACAAACTTATTGTTTTTGATGGGTGCATAATATTCCATGGCATATATGTGCCACATTTACCCTGTCCAGTCTATCATCGATGGGCATTTGGGTTGGTTCCAGGTCTTTGCTATTGTAAACAGCAGCACTGCCTCTTGTCCTGGGTGGGCCTGGCCTTTCCAAATCTGCCTGCTTTCCTGCAGTCCTGCTTTGTTTTATATGGCAAGAGTGAGCTCCTTACCCCACATTGTCAGTTCAGGCCCAAAGCTGCTGAAGTTGGAGAGCACTTGGAAGAACAAAGATATTCTGCCCACAGAAGTGCTAGGATTACAGGCATGAACCACTGCTCCTAGCACAGATAAATTTCTTATCCCTGTCCTTGGCTTATTAATAAGCTAGCTATACTTTGCATTTCTGGCTCTCTTTCTTAACTAGGAAGAACAGGCTGACTTGATTTACCCAGAGGTGCAACAGAATTTACATCCAAATCAATCAAGTAATCAAACAAACAGAAATTTAGAGTTAAGTGTGAAAGCAGACTTGCTAAATATCGTGCCCCAAATTCTCCTTTAGCAAATAACCTGTTGTCCCCATGCTTTATGAGTTATCACTTTAATGATCTTCATGTGCCAAATATTAATTCAACAATTCCTAAATACCAACTTGCCAAGGTATTAGGAACCAGAGATAGGAAGTCAAAGGAGGTATAATCTCTACTATCAGCTTATTAGGACACCACCTCCCTGGCTTCTGACCTTTTCATTGCAAAAATGATTTTCTTATTCTTTCTTTTTCTTTAAAACAGAATAATTTTAATTTAATGTTAGAAGTTGTTTTATCAGTGTCTACTAGGCCATTTGACAAAAATCTATGATCCTGAATCTATGTATATTATAGATATTAATATGTGAATATACATATAAATTGACAGTGTACAAATTTCAGCATTCATAGCTCCCTTGGACTATAAACAGGCCTAAGGATCAACTTTTTATTTCTTTCCTTTTTTTTTTTTTAATTTTACTTTAAGTTCTGGGATGCATGTGCAGAACGTGCAGGTGTGTTACATAGATACACATGTGCCATGATGGTTTGCTGCACCTATCAATCCATCATCTAGGTTTTAATCCCTGCATGCATTAGGTATTTGTCCTAATGCTCTCCTTCCCCTTCCCCTCTGCCCCCTGACAGGCCCCGATATTTGATGTTCCCTCTCTGTGTGATGTGTTCTCATTGTTCAACTCCCACTTATGAGTGAGAACATGCAGTGTTTGGTTTTCTGTTCCTGTGTTAGTTTGCTAGAATCCTTTGGGGCTTTCCCCCTCCTCATCACCAACTTATCTTGAACTTATCAGTACGCTTTTTCACCACTGTCCCAAACTTCAGCCATAATAATGAGATAATGGACATTTAGTCTTATATCCAAACTTCCATATTTCAGCTTTTAAAATAGTTACAAGGATGCTTTTAAAGTTGATCCTGGCCAGGAGGTTCAACTTTAAAAGCAGTCTAAATTAAACTTTTCAATTTAATTTAATTTTTGAGACAAAATTTCACTCTCTCACCTAGGCTGGAGTGCAGTGGCGTGATCTTGGCTCACTGCAGCCTCGACCTCCTGGGCTCAAGCGATCCTCCCACCTCAGGTTCCTAAGTAGCTGGGACTACAGGTGCACGCCATCGAACCCAGTTAATTTTTATTTCTTTTGTAGAGACAAGGTCTCATTATGTTTCCCAGGCTGGTCTCGAATTCCTGGACTCAAGCAATCCTCCCACCTTGGCCTCCCAAAGGGTTGGGATTACAGGCGTGAGCCACCGCTCCTGGCCAGGATCAACTTTAAAAGCATCCTTGCAACTATTTTAAAAGCTGAAATATGGAAATTTGGATATAAGACTAAATGCCCATTATCTCATTATTATGGCTGAAGTTTAGGAGCAGTGGTGAAAAAGCATACGGATAAATTCAAGATAAGTTGGTGATGAGGAGGGGGAAAAGTCCCAAAGGATACCCTTACTGGAAAGGAGGTTTGCGTGGCTTTACTTAGGACTATTATGGGCACATTCTGCATTTTTTCGGTTTATTTGCTTTCAAAAAATTAGTTTCTATGATTTTTGCCATATTTCATACAATTATATTTTAAATGTGCTTTTAAATGCCATAAGGAAAACACTAAACACACACAAAAAATCGTCTTTTCACCTAAAACCTCAGACACTAGGGCTACAACCCCGGCATGTGTCGTAATTTATGAGGCAGTGATTTCAACTTCCTTTCTCCGCTTAGCTGCAGGAAAAGGCCTTGAGCAATTCCTGGCAGGAGACTTGTAGCTCTTCCAAAGGGCAGAGCAGATGTCCTGATTTTAAGTAGGGCATGAAGCACAAGCACAATTGGCCATAGGAAACATCCAATCACAATGAGTCACTGCTAAAGCAGAATATTGTGGGCTACCAGGTGACATGTTAATAGATCTCTCTGAGGCAGAAGAGATTGCCTGCCATACTGGAGAAGATTCCTTTCTCTCTTTCCTTCCTTCCTTCCCTTTCTTCCCTTCCTTCTCTTCTTTCTTTTAATGGACTTTCTCGCTCTTATTGCCCTGGCTTGAGTAAGTGGTACGATCTCGGCTCACTGCAACCTCCACCTCCCAGATTCAAGCAATTCTGCCTCAGCCTCCTCAGTAGCTGGGATTACAGACATGCTCCACCATGCCCAGTTAATTTTTGTATTTTTAGTAGAGACAAGGTTTCTCCATATTGGTCAGGCTGGTCTTGAACTCCTGGCCTCAGGTGATCCACCTGCCTCATCCTCCTGAAATGCTTGGATTACAGGCATGAGCCACCACACCTAGCCTCTTTCCTCTCTTTCTTATCTTCGGGTCGGCAGTAGAACTCTGGGCCTTGGTGTTTCTTGGAATCGGAGAGGAATCCTGAACAATGACAGCTGCTGGAATGGTTCCCCACTAAGCCAGAATCTAGGAATTCATGATGCTGGGACTGGGTTTTACTCAGTTTTGTCCCCATCAGCACCTTCTACAAGGCCCCAAGCCTCATAGAAACTTATTAAATGCTTGTTACACTGGATAAATCATTAGAACATAAGGTTCAGTACTTGGAAGAGATGAAAGGAAGGGTGCTGTACAGGAAGGACTTGCTTGCTCCCATCTATCTGCACCCACTGTCTTTCCATGGCAGGACTGGAGTCCTTGAGTTCTGAGAAACACAGTTTGAAAATCAGTGATCTGACCTGACTCCTTCATTTTAAGATGAAGAAATCTACATGCTGCTTTATCACCAGATAGGGAGCATGTAAATTCAGATGTCCTGACTCCTGTTTCCATCACACTGATTATGAACACCCAGGGTCTTCCTGCTCTGGTGTTTAATGTCCTGTGGTAGTGCTGGTAGGCCAAGAATTTTCACCTGCCTCCTCGACTGAGGATCCACAAAGTCCCCATTTATAGCTGGTAGTGTCATCAAGAGGAGACAGAGAGGAAGCCACGAATCCCCTGGGGGGCACAGAGCCTCCAGAGCCTTCTGATGGGTTTTATCTGCCCCTTTAGATTCTGACTGCTGGCTTGGAACTTGGACCTTAGCACAATTTCCATGATGCCTCTGGATTTACCTACCAACTGAACTCCAGACTGAATTCTTGCTACAATCAGCTCTGGGTTCTTGGTTTCTGTCATTGTTTAGTGTCTCCATTGGCTCTGGCAATGACCTGGAAGGGTCTGTGCCAGGCTGTGGCAGGAGTTATATAGTCTGCCATGTAATGTGATGTAAAAAGAACAACTAATAGGCATTGCATACATGTTTAAGCGTCTTTTATGGATTACTACTGAGGTAACTGTAGTGCAAAGAGCCTGGGCTTTGAAATCAGACTGGCTAGGTTTACTATGTTGTTTATAGATGTTGGAGATTTGCCTAACCACTCTGAAGCAGTTTCCTCATCTGAAAATGGGGAAAATAGTATTTATCCTGCATGATATAAAGGTTAGAGATAATGTATTTAAAGTGCAAAGCACATAAAAGACATGTAATAGAAAGTAACAACTATTAATTTTAAATTGTATTTACATGTATAGGGACCGAGTACTGATATAATTTATGAGTTTGATGTACTGAAGGATCCTGAAGAAACTTTCATCAAAAATTACATTATGGTCAGAATCATCTGAGTGTATTATTGTTACTTCTTAGAAAATTGGTAATGGCATAGAATAGTATTAAAAAGTGTAGCCAACACTGATTATCTATGTGCTAGGTGGTTGCTAGGTGCTCTACGTAGACAATCTAATGTAATCAGCATTCTGAGATAAATAGTATCATTACTCCTGTTTTTAAATAGGGAAACAGGGTTTAGCAAAGTTCAATAGAACAACCAAGCCACTGGATTTGAGGCTTGGTTTGATTCCAGAGCCTGAGTTCTTATGCCATTTAATCTTTCACTGTTTGCACACATAACCTTTTGTGACCATTGTTAAGAAGGAACCCTTGTCCCCTTCTCTCTGTTTTCCCTATTGAGAAAGAGGAGGCCTACTGAGGAGAGATTTCTTCCCCTCATTCCCCATGTGGGAAGCTGATGAGAAGGAAGCTTTCATTTTCCTTTACACCTTAGTATTAGCTCCTCCCCAAGCCAGGAGTGACAAGTTTGAGAGGTGTGGCCCATGTTCTACCAAATGTTCTTCAAGTTAGGAATCTCTACTTCCTTGTACCCCTTTTTCCACCTCCACTGGACAGCGAGCTCTCCACTTCCTGGGCCCTGTGTTAGCATGTCAAGCAGTGCTTTTTAATTATCTTTCATCAGAAATCCCTGTGCTTTATTTTCCTCAAAAACTTCATTTTGAAATTATTTAAGACTCACAAGAGGTTGCAAAAACAATACAGAGAGTTCCTGTGTATTCTTTACCCAGCTTTCACCAATAACATCTTACATAACCAGAGTTCATAATCAAAATCAGGAAATTGACAGTGGTGCAATACTATTATAAAAACTACATACCCTATTTAAATTTTGCCAGTGTTTATGTGTATTTTGTGTGTGTGTGTGTGTCTGTGTGTGTAGTTCTATGAAATTTATCACATATATAGATTTCTATGAAATTCACCACGTGATTACCATCATAATCAGGACAGTGAACTGTTCCGTCACACATACACACTTACAAACACAACTCTCTCACGCTATCTTTTATAGTCACACATTTCCCCAACCTAACTCCTAGCAACCACGAATCCATTCTCCATCACTGTAAGTTTGTCTTTTGAGAATGTTGTATAGAACTGGACTCTTACAGTGTAAGCTTCTGAGACTGACACTTGTCATGCAGCATATGCTCTTGAGCTCCATCCAAGTTGTTGCATGTATCAATACTTTGTTTCATGTTTATTGGTAGCTAGTAGTCTATTGTATGGATGTCCCACAGTTTATCCATTCACCTCCTTGAAGGATATTTAAGTTTCCATTTTTTTCCCCCAGCTTTATTAAAGTATAATTGACAAATATTGTATATTTACAGTGTACAACATGGTATTTTGATATCTGTATATATTGTGAAATGATTAAAATTATTGAATCAATTTAATTGACATCCATCACTGCACATACTTATCATTTTTTTGTGGCAAGAACATTTAAGACATACTCTCCTGGAATTCTTCAAGTATACAACACGTTATTACTAACTATAGACACTATGCTGTATAGCTCTCCACAACTTATTCATCCTACCCGGAACTTTGTGCCCTCTGATCTAACATCATCTCCCCATTTCTGTCAACCACATCCACCCCAGTCTGTGGCAATCACCATTCTACTCTCTGGTTCTATGAGTTCAACTTTTTTAGATTCCACATATAAGTGAGATCATGTAGTATTTGTTATTCTATGTCTTGCTTATTTCACCTAGCATAACATCTTTCAGGTTCATCCATGTTTTTGCAAATGACAGGATTTCCTTCTTTAAGACTGAATAGTACTCCAGTGTGTGTGTGTGTATAACATTTTCTTTATCCATTCATTAGTAAATGAACACTTAGGTTGGTTCCATATCTTGGCTATTGGAAATAATGTTGCGGTGAACACGGGAGCACAGATATCTTTTTCATACGCTGATTTCATTTCCTTTAGATATATACCCAGAAGTAGAATTGCTTGATTATATGATAATTCTATTTTTAATTTTTTGAGAAACCTCTATACTGTTTTCCATAATAGTTGTACTAATTTACATTCTCACAAATAGTGTACAGGGTTTCCTTTTCTCCACATCCTCCTCAATACTTGTTGTCTCTAATCTTTTTCATAATAACAGGTATGAAATAATAACTCATGGTTTTAATTTGCATTTCTTGGTGATCAGTGATGTGAGCATTTTTTCATAAACCTGCTGGACATTTGTATGTTTTCTTTTGAGAAGTGTCTATTCAGGTACTTTGTCCACTTTTTATTGGATTATTTTTTTTCTTGCTATTGATTTGAGCTCCTTATATTCTTTGAATATTTACCCCTTACCAGATGGATGGTTTGCAAATATTTTCTCCAATTCTGTAGGTTGTCTCTTTGCTCTGTTTATTGTTTCCATTACTGTGCAAAAATTTTTTAGTTTAATCCTATTTGTCTATTTTTTATTTTGTTGCCTGAGCTTTTGGGGCCATAACAAAAAAATCATTGCCCAGACGAATGGCAGAAGCTCTTCTCCTATGCTTTCTTATGATAGTTTTTATAGTATCAGGTCTTACATTTAAGCTTTTAATCCATTTTTGAGTTGATTTTGGAATTGTTTTCTTGATTTCTTTTTTGATTGTTAATGTTTCTAGTTTTTGATTATTACAAACAAAGCTGCTAAAAACATCTGCATACAGGTTTTTGTGTAAACATAGGTAGTCGCTTCTCTAGGGTAAATATACAGGAGTGCAACTGCTGAATCACACAGTGAGGGAAAAATTTTATAAGAAACTTCTAAAGTGTTTTCCAGAGTAGATATATCAGCAATGTATGAGAAATTCAGCTTCTCTTCATCCTTGCTGACATTTGCTTTATTTGTTCGTTTTTTGTTGTTTTTTAAAAAACTTACTTTAAGCTCAGGGGTACAAGTGTAGGTTTGTTACACAGGTAAATTAGTATCACTGGAGTTTGCTGTACAGATGATTTCATCACATAGGTATTAAGCCTTGTATCCACTGGTTATTACCTTGCTGACATTTGTTATTGTCAGTGTGTATGCTTTTGGTTTGTGTGGTGTATATCAACCTTTATGAGTAAATGTCTTGGACGCCACTTTATTTAGCCCTCTCTATGTACTCTAACTAGACTGAATCCTACAGGGAATTGGGTATATTTTAATATGTTGAATTCTTATCAAGCACCTGTTATGTGCCAGACACTATGGCAGGTGTCAGAACACAAAACATTGTATTTGACTTTGAGGACTCACAACTTAGCAGACCAGATAAATAAGTGAACAAGTAAACATGGTTATTAAATAATACAATAAGTAATACAGGTATGTGTAAAGTGATATGGCCATTAATAAAGAAATTGTTCCCTAGAACAGTGATTCTTAAATTTTAGAATGCATCAGAATCACCTGGTGAACATGTTAAAATTCACATTGCTGGTCCTCATCACACAAAGTTTTGGATTAAATAGAGTCTAAAGTGGGGCCCCAAGAAGTTGCATTCTAACAAGTTACAGGTGATACTGCTGCTGCTGGCCCAGGGCCCGTATTTTGAAGACAGAAATTTGTCTTAAAGGATAGGAGTTTGTCAGGTGAGAAATGAGAAGAGTTGTGAAACAAGGAAGAGCATGAACAAAGACATGGTGATGAATGTACATGGAATGCTCAAGGAATGGCCAGTGTCCTGTATGACCAGAGCACAACTTAATTTAAAGAGGAAAAGTGGAACTTTTATGTTAGGGCCACACTACAAAAGACCTTAAATGCTTACCTAAGGAGTTATGTAGGCAGTAGAAGTCTGGGTTTTAAAACTAGTTTGTGTTTGGGAAAAAAAAAATTCTGGCAAGAGATCAGTAGCTGAGAAAGTGGGCAAGATGAGTTAGGGGACTATTGCAATAGTCCAGATGAAAAACAAATGAAGACTATGGTTGCGCAATGAAGATGGACAATAGGAGACAGATTTGAAAGACATTTCAGAGGTTAAATATCTAAGATCTGGTAACTAGCTGGATGTGTAGGGAGACAAAGGAATTCAGAATGAGAATGGGTGGATGATAGTGCTATTAACCACAACAGGAGTGGCTGGGAGCAGTGGCTCACGCCTATAATCCCAGCACTTTGGGAGGCTGAGGTCGGTGGATCAAGAGATCAAGACCATCCTGGTCAACCTGGTGAAACCCCATCTCTACTAAAAATACAAAAAAAATTAGCTGGGCACAGTAGCACGTGCCTGTAGTCCCAGCTACTTGGGAGGCTGAGGGAGGAGAATTGCTTGAACCCAGGAGGCGGAAGTTGCGGTGAGCTGAGATCATGCCATAGCACTCCAGCCTGGTCAACAATAGTGAAACTCCGTCTCAAAAAAAAACAAAAAAAAACCCTACAACAGGAATTACACAGAGTGATAGAAAGATTGCTGGTAATATATTAATCTGGTTTTGGTTACTGGATCAGAATCAACTGTACAACATCTATATGACTATATCAACTATGAATTAGAAAATGGGATGAGGTGGGGCTAGGATATGTCACAGGAGAGGTTAAAACAAGGTGAAGGATATAGTGTAAGAAGTGGATAGGGCCTGGAACCCAGAGTGTTATCAAAATTAAGTAGATAAGGCTTGTCTGAATGGAGTAGTGTTTACAATTAATTGATCACAACCAATTACAGATTTCTTTGTTCCTTCTCCATTCCCACTGCTTCATTTGACTAGCCTTTAAAAAAAAAAAAAGAAAGAAATACCTAAGTAATTCTGGAGCCAGTGAAGGTCGCTGGTAAGAAGCAGAGAGATAAAACCAGGACATTCACATATGGTAAAAGTTAAGAAAAGAGGTTTCAGAAAGGAGGAACAGAAAAGACAGTTAATGGTGTCATATATCTAAAGGATAAAAAGAATGAAGTCTAAAAAGAGATCTGTTGATTTAATGACTTTGGCAACAAGTCAGATTTAATGACCTTTCAATGGAGTTAGCAGAATGGGTTGAAGAATGAACTGGAGATGAGAAAGTGAAGTGGCTTGGGAAGACTATGCACTTAGGAGGCTTGGTGGTAATAGGAGCAGAAGGACAAGGGCAGTGGCTTTAGGGAGAGGCAAGACAAGAAAAAAAATTCTTCTGGAGGCCTTCAGAAATCTCAAGAGAAACACCAAGAGTTTCCAGTGATTTATCAGTATCTATTCTGCCTACTAGACTTGAAATATGCAAAATACAAAAAACTATTTAATTACCTACTACGGATCCATTCATAGTAGGTAATTTGAATGTGCTGTCACTCTGGTATCTTTCTCAATACATTCAGAGGCATTTAATTAGTTTGGTCTATTGTCTTTGGTACCTGAGCACTCCCTGTACCCCCTTATTCTCAGTAAAAGATCCCACTGTTATTCTAGCCTATTCCTTTTAATAGATTTTAAATAATCCCTTTATGTGTTTTGGATTCTCTTCAAAAGTGTTTCTCAAAGTCTTTTTTTCTGATTTTGTACCTAACCTAATACACTCTGTGGGCTTCTTGCTCTCCTCTGGGGAGCTTTTTACATTCTTTAAGAGATGTCATTTCCCTCCACAATAACTACTGTGACTGTCACATTTATATGTGATTGGATTAAAAAAATTCTCAGATACTCTTTTCCTATGCTTCCAATAAAGTCTCTTAAAATAGCCTCCAATCTTTTTATGCCTTTCAAAAGCCTGCCTTTCCATTTCCTTTTAGCTAATACTCATATTTTTTTCAGCTTCCTTAATGAACATTGAATAATTGACATAAATTATCTGGGCTTAAAGATTTAATTATCATGATCACTCATATTTATTGGCTCTCCCCATGGTTACCTCATAAAACCAGCTCCTGCTCACTAGGCAAGAACCACAGCCAGGAAAATTTTCTCTAGCTATAGGTGGTTTGAAACTTCCTGTTATAGGAAAGTTCATCAATATTTGTTAAAAATCTCACCTCTATTTTTTCACCTGATTAGGCATTTTATAATTCACATTTGAGTCAAGTCTCCCATTTTTAACACCTGGCATAACTTCTAAATTACCAAAGCTTTAACATTTTTACACTGGTATCATCAGCTTAGTCATGTGGTCTATAGCAATGACTCTCAGATATTAGAATCAACTGGAGACTTGTTTTTTTTTTGTTGTTGTTTTTGGAGACTTGTTTTTAAAACTGTTGCCTGGGTCCTACCCCGAGATATTATCATTCAACTAGCCTAGGGTAAAGCCTGAGCCTCAGGATTTTAGCAAACTTTAATGTGAACCAAGTTTGAGAACTATTGATTTAAGAACATTTCTTCTCCTTCTCCTCTTTTTCCTCTTCCTCTTTCTTCTTTCTCCTCCTCCTTCTCTCCTCCTCCTTATTCTTTCTTCTTTTTTCTTCTTTTCTTCTTTTCTCCTTTTTTCTTTTTCTTTTTTTTTTTTCAGGTATGTGGGCTCACTCTGTCATCTAGGCTGGAGAGCGGTGGCACAATCATAGCTCTCTGAAACATCAAACTGGGCTCAGGCAATCCTCCCACCTCAGCCTCCTGAGTAGCTGAGACTATAGGCCAACTGATTTAAGTATATTTCCAAGACAATATATATATTTATTTATTTAGAGACAGAGTCTCACTCTGTCACCCAGGCTGGAGTGCAGTGGCACAATCTAGGCTCACTGAAACCTCCGCTTCCCAGGTTCAAGTGATTCTCCTGCCTCAGCCTCCAGAATAGCTGGGATTATAGGCATGTGTCACCATGCCCAGCTAATTTTTGTATTTTTAGTAGAAATAGGGTTTCACCATGTTGGCCAGGCTGGTCTCAAACTCCTGACCTCAGGTGATCTGCTCACCTCAGCCTCCCAAAATGCTGGATTACAGGCATGAGCCACTGCACCCAGCTCCAAGACAATTGAATTTTTTTAATGCAAAGGAGTCGAATAGACATTTCTCCAGAGAAGATATGCAAATGGGTACTAAGTACATAAAAGCATCATTGGTCATAAGGGAAATATAACTCAAAACCACAATGAGATACCCAGTAGAATAGCTAGAATTTAAAAGGCAGATAATAAAAAAAAGTGTTGGTGATGATGTGGAGAAACTGAAACCCTCACACATTGTTGGTGCGATTGTGAAATGGTATAGTCATTTTGAAAAATAGTTCTACACTTATGTTAAACACAGAGTCACCATATAACCCAGGAACTCCACTACTAGGTATATACTCAAGATAAGTAAAAACATATATTCATGAAAAAGCTGGTACACAAATGTTCACAGCAGCATATGATTCATAAAAGCCTCAAAGTGGAAACAACAGAGACCATCAACTGATGAAGGGATAAACAAAATGTGGACAATCCATATAATGGGGTGTTCAGCCATAAAAAGAAATAAAGTAATGCTTTATGTGACAACACGGGGAAACCTTATAAACATTGTGCTAAGATTATGTTACATGAAAAAAGCCAGACACAAAGGGCCCCATGTTCAATAATTCTAGTTATATGAAATGTCCAGACTAGGCAAATCTTTAGAGATAGAAAGTAGACTAGTGGTTTCCAGGTGTGGGAGGAAGAGAGCAATGAGGACAGACTGCTAACAGGTACAAAGTTTTGTTGGCAGGTGACTAAAATGTTCTGGAATTAGATAGTGATGGTGGTTACCCAACCTTGTGAATATACTAAAAACTATTAAATTGCAAACTTTAAGAAGGAGAACTTCATGGTATGTGAAGAATATCTCAAAAGGAAAACAGAGTAAGTATATTCCTATTGTTATTGTATGTGTCCAAGGAATTCTTATTCATAGTTATTGGAGAAAGACTCCCCTTGCCCATAACATTTCTATTGTTCTATTCTTCATTGTATATCTCATACAAAACTAGGCCACCTCCTTTCTCTTCTTCTGAGAGCTTAAAGTCCAGGGTAGTGCCTCACAAAGTACCAGAATGAAACATTTGGCTTTAGTCACCTTGCTCAAGAAGGATATGAGGAAAACAAATTCCAGTGAGATAACTAGAATGGCAGGGTCTCTACTGAAGACAGACAATTCTGTGGCTTGGAAAGAAGGCTAGTGAAGATGTGATTGAAACCTATCAAATCACAAAGAGATCCCAACTATGGCAAATGAAATCCTAGAAGCCTTGAAAGAGAAGCTACAATTTAAAGATTCAGATATGCAAATTTAGGACATGAGAAGTAAAGCACCAACTTCACAAAACACATAGTAATTTAAGGATGATCATTATCCTCCAGGAAATAGTTACAGGCAATAAAATATAGTTTTAAGAAAATGGTCCCACAATTGATTATACGATCAAAATGAGTTACTACTAATAGGAGTTTTCATTTCTCTTTCTTGGGACATAGGCCTAACTATGAGGTTGACATTCAGAGGATTAATCTGCCTTCTTATACTAAGGTGTTTGGCATTTAGAGACAAAAACATTCACAGAATTGAGGCTCAAATGGTGGCAGAAGAGTTTAGACCAGAAAAGTTTAAATTCATGAGTCTGGGTGGACCCATGGTATTAGGACCCATATGCCAGATATTGGGAACATGAACGTAATAACAAGCAGTGGTGATTTAGGGACAGAACATGCAAGGATGTCTAAAACCAGAAGATCATTCTGAAGAAAAGAAATATAGAAAGAGTCAATGAAAGAGTAAACTGTGAGTTATTCTATCAAGAGGGTCAAGGAGTGCAGAATATTCTCAGAGCTCCTAGAGAGTGAAGGGTGGTACCAGAAAGGCCCAAGCTAGCCAAGATATCTAAGGCCAAGGTCTTGGATTTTGGAGAGGGGATGAGCCACCAGAAAGGAATAAGCCAACTCTGAATAGGCACAGGCTGCTATTTAGTCTCTGCCCTAGGGAGTGCTGACTGATTTGGGGGTGGGGTGGAATGAAAATAAACAGCCCAGGCTCAGGAAGTTCATACTGGATTGTTTGGCAGATTTCCAACATTGAAAGCGCTGTAGCTACTTTGATTTTCACCCAGGCCAGTATCAATATCCCCACGGGTTGGATTTGATAAAGCTGCAGGGATATCTACGTAGTGGGGTTACTTGGGATCTAGAAAGTGTTAGTTACAGTCTGAAGGTTGTAGTGATGCCTACTATAAAATATATTTAGCAGTAAGTAACCCAGACCACTTATTTTCTTGTGCCTAGCGTCCCAAGTATGTCCAAATTCTGGCTGATAGTTGGCAGTTAAAAGGGGAGGGGGTGGGCAGTTGCAAAAAGAAAGATAAAGAAATTAGAAAACAATCGGTTCTTTGCAATCTAGGCTAGAGGGCCATGACACTGTTCCAGTATGAACATTCTCAGCTGGGAAATAATTGTTCTGATGTTACAGAAACAATATTACCTGTTTGTTTTCCTTTTTGCTCTTTCCTCTTTTCCTCCTTTTTTTTTTTAAAGAGCTCAGAGTATATAGGTACAGATGTGTAGAAAAAACCATGTTTCTAAAAAATTATGCTCACAGATAAGTGTCTTTAATTTTCCAGTTTTTCTGTGCTGAGGCATGTTTTCAGCAAACGAAACACACTAATAAATCTATCAGGGGCAGAAAGGCAGTGGGGGACAGCTGCAGCAGCACCATCCAGGAGTGACAATGATTAATTCCTACATCTGCTCAGCCAGATAGAAACAAAGGTCACTGTGCATAGATTAGCATCCTGATCACCACCCCCCCAATACACACACACACACACACACACACACAGAGAGAGAGAGAGAGAGAGAGAGAGAGAGACAGAGAGCGACAGAGAGACACAGAGAGAGAGAGAGAGAATCTTTCACCATTTACAATGGCAAAATTCAAAATGCCTGAAAAATGTTTAGTATCTGACCAAAAGAAACCACAAAATGCAAGCACCTTAGTGGGATGGTGATGGAAGAAGACACAGAATAAGATGAGGCACCGATTACTGTCAGATAACTGTCTAATCTTGTTAGCATCCAAATTGAGTGAAATTTGGATGCTCAGCTACATTTCCAAAAGTAAAGGAAACAGGAAATTTAAGATCAAATCCTGATGCAGTAATTTGATCAAAGTAAGAAAGGCTATTATGGTGAAACAGTAGATACATGTGAATATCTGGTATATCAGTTTGCTTGGGCTGCCATAACAAAACACCACAGGCTGGGTGGCTTAAACAACAGAAATTAATTTTCTCACAGTTCTGGAGGCAAAAAGTCCAGGATCCAGGTTTTGTCAAGGGCTGATTTCTGGCGAGGCCTCTTCCTGGTTTGTAGACAGCTGTCCTTTTGCCATGTCCTCACATAGCCTCTTTGTGCACCCAGGGAGAGCAAACTTCGATGTCTCTTCCTCTTATAGAGACATCAGCCCTATTGAATTAGGGCCCCACTATTATGACCTATTTTTTTTTTTTAACATTTCAGGCAAATTTAATATTCTTCTTTGACAAAATTATAGGTTTAGGATATAGAAAGCAAGGATGCCTTCTTCTCTCCCTTCCTCCTTTCCTTTCTTTCTTCCTTTACGCTCTGTATTGAGAGATAAAAAACTGCCAGGAAATATTCAAAGAATAGTCCCTGCCCCAAGGATCATGTAATCTAGGGACTAAAGCAAACAAATAAGCAATTTCATTAAAATAAGTTGTCTTCGATGTAAATTGAAGTTGTGTATGTGTCCAAAAGAGAGCCCTAATAGCTCCATGTAGGAAGAAGTCTCTCTTGATGCAACTTGAATGATACAGTCATCAACATGCCAAAAAGAATTTCTAAGATCATGTAACTGTAACAGTTGAGTAGGAGAAATGAAATACCACAGGCACTAATCTTGATCCAGAGCAGTTTAAAAGCTTTCCTATGACATTTAGGATGGACCAAACAAAAGGCTCAGTAACACTGTAGCCATCTATGTAGAAAGTTCTTTCAAGGTAGGGGTGACTTCTGCCTCAAAAAACAAAAAACAAACTTTTATTTGAAGTTCATGAGTACATGTGCAGGTTTGCTTTACAGGTAAACTCGTGTCAGAGGGGTTTGTTGTTCAGATTACTTTGTCACCCAGGTTCCAAGTCTAGGACCCAATAGTTATTTTTTCTAATTCTCTCCCTCCTCCCATCTTTCACCCTCAGGTAGTGTGCAGTGTGTTGTTCCCCTCTTTGTGTCTGTGTGTTCTCATCTTTAGTTCTCACTTATAAGTGAGAACACGTGGTATTTGGTTTTCTATTCCTGGGTTAGTTTACTAAGGATAATGGTCTCTAGCTTCATCCATGTTCACACAAAAAATATGACTTCATTTTTTTTATGGCTGCATAATATTCCATGGTGTATATGTACCACATTTTCTTTATCCAGTCTGCCATTGATGGGCAGTTAGGTTGATTCCATGTTTTTGCTATTGTGAATAGTGCTGCAATGAACATTCATGTACCTGTGTTTTATGGTAGATGATTTATATTCCTTTGGGTATACACCCACAAATAGAATTGCTGGGTTGAATGGTAGTTCTGTTTTTAGCTCTTTGAGGAGTCGCCACACTGCTTTCCATAATGGTTGAACTAATTTACACTCCTACCAACAGTGTATAAGTGCTCATTTTTCTCTGCAACATTGCCAGCACGTAATTTTTAGACTTTCTAATAATAGCCATTCTGATTGGTGTGAGATGGTATCTCATTGTGGTTTTGATTTGCATTTCCCTCTCTTTTTTCTTTTTTTCTTTTGTTTTTTGAGACAGTCTGATGACCAGGTTGGAATGCAGTGGCATAATCTCAGCCCACTGCAATCTCTGCCACCCAGGTTCAAGCGATTCTCCTGCCTCAGCCTCCCGAGTAGCTGGGACTACAAGTACCCACCACCACACCTGGCTAATTTTTTTGTGTTTTTTTTTTTTTCAGTAGAGACGGGGGTTTCACCATCTTGGCCAGGCTGGTCTTGAACTCCTGACCGCATGATCCACCCACCTTGACCTCCCAAAGTGCTAGGATTACAGGCATGAGCCACTGCGCCCAGCCAATTTGGATTTCTCTAACGATCAATGATATTGAGCTTTTTTTCATATGCCGGTTGGCTGCATGAATGTTTTCTTTTTAAAAGTGTCTATTCATATTCTTTGCCTACTTTTTAACTTTTAAAATTTTTTTTCTATTGCTGCTGAACAAATTAACTGCCCACTTTTTCATGGGGTTGTTTTTTCTTGTAAATTTGTTTAAGTTCCTTATAGATGCTGGATATTAGACCTTTGTCAGATGAATAGTTTGCAAATATTTTTTCCAAGTCTGGAGGTTGTATAACCTAATTTTACTTTAATTACCTCTCCAAAGACCCTATCTCCAAAAACAGACACGTTGGGGTTTACAGCTTCAACATATGAATTTTGGGGAAACACATTCATTCCATAATGTCTGGTTGCATGTAAAGAAGGTATTTGCAGTCAACTCTTTCTTTTCATGTTCAAGAGTCCACTGAAGACATTGTCACTTCCTATCATAACTCATACAATTGTAGACCCCTGACAGACTGCCTTTAAAAAAAACTAAAATCTTGGGCCAGAAAAAATATTTTTAAGTGTACAAATTAAAAATGTACAGCTGAGTAAATCATCACAAAGAAAACATCAATGTAACTATAACCCAAGTCAAGAAAGAAAACATTACAATACCTCAAAATTCTACCTCATATTATGCTTTTTACTCTTTCCCTTCTCCCTAAAGGTGAACTACTATATTGACTTTTAATACTATAGCTGAGTTATGCCTGTTTTTTAACTTTATAAATGGGAATCATAATGGATGATACTTTGTGGTTGGCTTTTTTATTTGATGCTTGTGAGATTCATACATGTTGCTGGGTATAACTATAGCTGCTGTATAATATCCCACTGCAGGAATATACCACAATTTATTTATTCCTTCTACTTCTGATGAACATTTGGGTGATTACAACAATGCTACTATGAATATTTTTATACGCTTCTTGGTATAAAAATGGACATATTTCCACTGATTAGAATTTAGAAGTGGATTTGCTGGCTCTCAAGGTATATGTGTTGTTAATCTGAAAAGATATACCAATTTCTTTTCTAATGTGGTTGTACCAATTTATACTCTCCCCATGAGTAAATTAGAGTTTCATAGTTTCACATCTTTATCTTATCATTATCTTAAAAAATTTAAAGATAAACATACATACCATTGGTATGTATCTCCTAGTAGTTTTAATTTGCATTTCCCCAGCCACATATAACCATGAGTCACCTTTCTGTCCCTATAGATTTGTCTATTTTGGTCATTTTATATAAATGGAATCATATGCGATCTTTGCGACTAGCTTCTTTCACCTAACATAATGTTTTCAAGTTTCATCCATGTCGTAGCATGAGTCAGTATGTCACTTTAATTGCTGAATAATATTTCATTGTATCGATATAACACATTTCACATATCCATTGAATAGTTGATATATGTTTGGGTTGTTTCCATTTTAGGGATATTATAAACAATGCTGCTATCAACATTCATGTACAAGTTTTTACATGGACATATGTTTTCATTTTCTTGAGTCTATACCTAGGAGCTTAATTGCTGAGTCATATGGTAACCCTATGTTTAACATTTTGGGAAATTGCCAAACTATTTCCAAAGCTGAGGCACTATTTCACATCCCTGGGAGCAGTGTATGAGGGTTCTAATCTCTCCACAGCCTCACAAACACTTGTTAATTTTTATATCACAGCCAACTTAGGGGATGTAAAGTGGTATCTCATTGTGATTTTGATTTCCTTTAGGGGTAATGATGTGTCTATTGGTCATTCAGATATCTTTTTTGAGATATTTCTATTCAAATTCTTTGCCCACTTAAAAATTGGTTTATTTGTCTATTATTGAGTTGTAGGCATTCTTTATATATCTTATCAGACATACAATTTGAAAACATTTTCTTCATTCTGTGTTCTTTTCACTTTCTCGATGGTGTTATCTGAAGCACAAAAAATTTTAATTTTGATGATATTGAATACATTTTTCTTTTGATTTTTGTGTTTTTTGGATAAGCTTTTTGATGTGCTGCTGGATTTGGTTTGCCAGTATTTTATTGAGGATTTTTGTATCAATGTTCATCAGGAATATTGCTCTGAAGTTGTCTTTTTTTATTGTGTCTCTGCCAGGTTTTGTTATCAGAACGATAACTTTATCCACCACGATCAAGTTGGCTTTATCCCTGAGATTCAAGGCTGGTTCAACATATGCAAATAAATAAATGTAATTCATCACATAAACCACATGATTATCTCGATAGACACTGAAGAGGCCTTTGATAAAGTTCAACATCTCTTCATGTTAAAAACTCTCAATAAGCTAGGTACTGAAGGAATATACTTCAAAATAACAAGAGTCATCTATGACAAACCCACAGCCAGTATCATACTAAATGGGCAAAAGCTGGAAGCATTCCCCCTGAAAACCAGCACAAGACAAGGATGCCTTCTCTCACCACTCTTATTCAACATAGTATTGGAAGTTCTGGCCAGGGCAATCAAGCAAGAGAAAGAAATCAAGAAATAAAAGAAGAAGTCAAACTGTCTTTGTTTGCAGATGACATGATTCTATTCTAGAAAACCTCATCATCTCAGCCCAAAAACTTCTTAAGCTGATAAGCAACATCAGCAAAGTCTCAGGATACAAAATCAATGTGCAAAAATTGCTAGCATTTCTATAAACCAACAACAGGCAAGCAGAGAGCCAAATCATGAATGAACTCCTATTCACAATTGCTACAAAAAGAATAAAATACCTAGGAATACAGCTAACAAGGGAAGTGAAGGACCTCTTCAAGGAGAACTACAAACCACTGCTAAAGGAAATCAGAGAGGACACAAACAAATGGAAAAACATTTCATGCTCATAGATAGGTAGAATCAATATTGTGAAAATGGCCACATTGCCCAAAGTAGTTTATAGATTGAATGCTATTCACATTCAATTACGTTGACATTCTTCACAGAATTAGAAAAAACTATTTTAAAATTCATATGGAACCAAAAAAGAGCCGCAATGGCCAAAACAATCCTTAGCAAAAACAGTAAAGCTGGAGGCATCATGCCACCTGACATCAAACTATAGTACAAGGCTGCAGTAACCAAAACATCATGGTATTGGTACAAAAACAGATACATAGACCAATGGAACAGAATAGAGAGCTCAGAAATAAGACCACATATCTACAAACGTCTGATATTCAACAAATCTGACAAAAACAAGCAATGAGAAAAGGACACCCTATTTAATAAATGGTGCTGGGAGAACTGGCTAACCATATGCAGAAAATTGAAACTGGACCCCTTCCTTATACTATATACAAAAATTAACTCAAGATGGATTGAAGACTTAAATGTAAAACCCAAAACTATAAAATTCCTAGAAGAAAATCTAGGCAATACCATTCAGAACATAGGCATGGGCAAAGATTTCATGAAAAAAGTGCCAAAAGCACTTGCAACAAAAACAAAAACTGACAAATGGGACATAATTAAACTAAAGAGCTTCTGCACAGCAAAAGAAACTATCATCAGAGTGAACAGACAACCTGCAGAATGGGAGAAAATTTTTGCAATCTATCCATTTGACAAAGGTCTAATATCCAGAATATACAAGGAACTTCAACAAATTTACAAGGAAAAAAACATTAAAAAGTGGGCAAAGACATGAAGAAGACATACATGCAGACAACAAACATAAAAAAAGCTCAACATCACTGTTTGTAAGAGAAATGCAAATCAAAACCACAATGAGAGGTGGGTGGATCACTTGAGGTCAGGAGCTTGAGACTAGTCTGGCTAACATGACAAATCTTGTCTCTACTAAAAACACAAAAATTAGCCAAGCATGGTGGTGCACACCTGTAATTTCAGCTACTCAGGAGGCTGAGGCATAAGAATTGCTTGAACCTAGGTATCACTTGAACCCAGAAGGCAGAGGTTGCAGTGAGCCTGGGTGACAGAGTAAGACAATATCTCAAAAAATAAAAAAATACATACATACATACATTCTATTCTAGAAAAGCTCATCATCTCAGCCCAAACATCTCACTCCAGCCTGGGTGACAGAGTAAGAATATATCTCAAAACATAAATACATACATACATACATAAATCCCACAATGAGATACCATCTCTTGCCAGTCAGAATGGTGATTATTAAAAAGTCAAGAAACAACAGATGCTGGCTACGTTGCGGAGAAAAAGGAATGCTTGTACACTGTTGGTGGGAATGTAAATTAGTTCAACCATTGTGGAAGTCAATGTGGCAATTTCTCAAAGATCTAGAATCAGAAATACTGTATGACCCAGCAATCTCATTACTGGGTATATACCCAAAGGAATATAAATCATTCTATTATAAAGATACATGCATGTGTAAGTTCATTGCAGCACTATTCACAATAACAAAGACGTGGAATCAACCCAAATGCCCATCAATGATAGACTGGATAAAGAAAATGTGATACATATATACCATGGAATACCGTGCAGTCATAAGAAAGATTAAGATCATGTCCTTTGCAGGGACATGGATGGAGCTGGAAGCCATTATTCTCAGTAAACTAATGCAGGAACAGAAACCAAAAACTGCATGTTCTCACTTATAAGTGAGAGCTGAATGATGAGAACACATAGACACATAGTGGGGGAACAACACACACTGGGGCCTGTCAGGGAAGGTAGGGGGAGGGAGAACATAAGGAAGAATAGCTAATGGATGCTGGGCTTAATACCTAGGTGATGGGTTGATCTGTGCAGCAAACCATCATGGCACATGTTTATCTATGTAACAAACCCACACGTGTACCCCAGAACTTAAAAGTTTAAAAATTTTTTTTAATTTAAAAAAGAAGAGAACTTCTTCAACCTGATAATGTGCATCTACTAAAAAAATCTATATCTAACATCATTTTTAATGGTAAAAGACCAAATGCTTTCCCATTAGGATCAGAAAGAAGACAAGATGTTCACTGTCACTTCTATTCAACATTGGAGCTTTTAGCCAGTGCAATAAGGTATGAAAAATAAATAAAAGTCACCTACTTTTTAACAAAAGTAAGAATGAAAATATTTTTACTCACAGATGACTTATCATTTATGTAGAAAATCCAGTGAAACATTTAAAAAGAAGAAACAGGCCAGGCGTGGTGGCTCACCCACCCAAAGTGTAATCCCACCACTTTGGGAGGCTGAAATGAAAGGATCACTTGAGGCCAGGAGTTAAAGACCAGCCTGAGCAACAGAGTGAGACCTTGTCTCTACAAAAAAATTAAAAATTAGCTGGGCATGGCAGTGCCTACCTTTAGTCCCAGCTATTTAGGGGGCTGAGGTGGGAGGATTGCCTGAGCCCAGGAGTCTGATGCTACAGTGAGCCAAGATCACACCACTGCATTCAAAACTGAGTAACAAAGCCAGACCCTATCCCTAAAACAAAACAAAACAAAACTACTAGAACTAATACATGAGTTTAGCAAGGTTGCAAGATACAATATCAATGTACAAAACTCAACTGTATTTCCATATCCTAACAACAAACAATTGATAAAGTGGAATTAAAAGCAATACCATTTACAACAGCATCAAATAGATGAAATATTTAGGGATAACCTAACACACAATATGAAATATGTGTACACTGAAAACTTTAAAACATTACTAAGAGGATTAAACAAAAATCTAAATAAATGGAGGTATACTGTGTTACTGGGTTGGAAGACTCAATATTGTTCCAATGTCACTTCTTCCCTAGTTGATTTGTAGACTCAATTCAATAACAATCACATTTCCTTTTTCTGTATAAATTGAAAAACTGATTCTAAAATGCATATGAAAATATGAAAGGCCTAGAATAGCCAAAACAACTTTTAAAAAGAATGAAATTGGAAGACTAGGACCACCTGATTTCAAGACATATTACAAAACTAACAGTAATGCAGTTTGGTATTGGGCAAAGATAGACATATTCATCAATAGAACAGAATAGACTCCAGAAATAAACCCACGTGTATATGGTCAACTGATTTTCAGCAAAGGTGCAAAGGCAATTCAGTGGAGAAGGGACAGTCTTTTCAGCAAATAGTGCTGGAACAAGTGGATATCCATATACAAAAATGAACTTTGATCTATCTACATGTTATACCATATTAAGAAATTAACTTAAAATGGATCACAAACCTAATAATAAAACCTAAAACTGTAGAATTTATAAAAGAAAACATATGAGAAAAATTTTGTGACCTTGGAATAAGCAACTATTTCTTAGGTACAATACCAAAAGCATGGTCCATAAAAGAAAACACTGATAAATTAGACATTGTAATCATTAAGAACATCTTCTCTTTCAAAGAGAATCTTAAGAGAATAAGGAAAAAGCCACAGACTGGAATACAATATTTGAAATTGTATATCTGGCTAGGCCCAGTGGCTCATGCCCATAATCTCAGCACTTTGGGAGGCCTAAGTGGGTGGATCTGAGGTCAGGAGTTCGAGACCAGCCTGGCCAACATAATGAAACCCCGTCTCTACTAAAAATAACAAAAAAAATGAGCCCAGCGTGGTGGCAGGTACCTGTAATCCCAACTACTCAGGAGGCTGAGGCAGGAGAATTGTTTGAACCCAGGAGGTGGAGGTTACAGTGAGTCTAGATTGCTCCATTGCACTCCAGCCTGGGCGACAACAGTAAAACTCTATCTAAAAACAAAATAACCTCTAAAAATGCAATACAGTAGTGCTCCCTTAACTGTGGTTTTGCTTTCCAGGGTTTTAGTTACCTGTGGTAGACCATGGCCTGAAAATACTAAGTAGGAAATTCCAGAAATAACCTATTTGTAGGTTTTTAATTGCACACCTTTCTGAGGAGCATGGTGAAATCTCACACTGTTCTACTCTGGCCCACCCAGGACATGAATCCTCCTGTTATCCAACATATCCACACCATATACACTAACTGCCTGTTGGTCTCTTAGTAGCCATCTTGGTATCAGATTGTCTGTCATGGTATCAAAGTGCTTTGTGTGCAAGTAACTTATTTTGCTGTGGCCCCAAAGTTCAAGAGTAGTGATGCTGACATACTGTTGTAATTTCATACAGTTTGGCCCTGTGTCGACCTATCCAAATCTCAACTTGAATTACAATCCTCACACGTCAAGGGAGGGACCTGGTGGGAGGTGATTGGATGATAGGTGCAGTTTCTCTCATGCTGTTCTCACGGTAGTGAGGGAGTTCTCACGAGATCTGGTTGTTTGATAAGTATCCGGCCCTTTTTCCTACATGCTCTCTGTCTCTCCTGCCACCTTATGAAGATGTGTCTTGCTTCTCCTTTGCCTTTTGCCATGATTATAAGTTTCCTGAGGACTTCCCAGCTATCCAGACCTGTGAGTCAATTAAACCTCTTTTTCTTTATAAATTATTCAGTCTTAGTTAGTACCTTTATAGCAGCATAAGAACAGACTAATACATAATTGTTTTATTATTAGTTATGGTTGCCAATCCCTTACTGTGTCTAATTTATAAATTAAACTTTATTATAGGTAAATATGTATAGGGAAAAAAACGGTATATTTAGAGCTCAGTACTATCCATGGTTTCAGGCATCCACTGGGGTTCTTCGAACATATCCCCCTCAGATAAGGGGGACTTTTGTAATAAGAAAACAATTCAGTATTTTAAAATGGGTAAAAGATTTCAACAGATACTTCACCAAAGATATATGGATGACAAATAAGTATATGAAAAGATGTCCAATACCATTAGTCATTAAGGAAATGCAAATTAAAACTACATTAAAATACCAGTACAAACTTATTAGAATGGCTAAAATTAAAAAGACTGAGTAAATTGCATGTTGGCACACACTGCTAATGAGAACATAATTTGATTCAACCACTTTACTATGGAAGACATTCTGGGAGTTTATTTGATTTACTTATTCCATGCCTGGCTAATTTTTTTTATAGAAATAGGGTTTCACTATGTTGCCCAAGTTGGTCTCAAACTCCTGGGCTCAAGCAATCTGCCTGCCTTGGTCTCTCAAAGTGCTAGCATTGGAGGTACGAGCCACCGAGCCTGGTTGTGGCAGTTTCTTTAAAAGTTCAACATACACCTATGATGTGATCTGGCCATTCCACTCTTAGGTTTTTACCCAAGAGAAGTGAAACTGCATGCCCATACAAAGACTTGTACACCAAAGTTCATAGCAGCTTTCTTTGTAATAGCCAAAAACTGGAAATAGCACAAATATCCATTAGCAAGTTAATGGATAAACAAATTGTAGTATATCCATACAATAGAATTCCACTCAACAATTTAAAACATAAATTATTGATACTTGGAAGAACAAAGATGAATCTCAAAATAATTACACTGAGTGAAAGAAGCCAGGCAAAATGACTACATGCTATGTAAATCCCATTCCACAAAACTAGACTAATCTATTGTTAACTAATCTGTAGTGACAGAGAGCAGATCAGTGGTTGCCTGTGGATGAATAGGATTGGTAAAGAGTCAGGAAAGAAGGATTACAAAGGGGAATGTGGAAATTTTTTGGGGTGATGGATATGTTCATACCTTGATTATGGTATTTCACAAGTACATATATATATCAAAACTTATCAAATCATACACTTTAAATATGTATGTTATACACTTTAAATTGTATGTCAGTTATGCCTCAATAAAACTTGTAAAACTATTATATATTCTTATTTTTGTGAGCAGGTTCTTATGGAGAAAAAAAAAGCACCTACCTAGTGTCCATTTTCAAAGGGCCTTGCTAGTTGTGCTAAAACCTATCTGATTACTTTGCTTGATACTAATGATTTCTTCTTTTTTCTTTTTTTTTTAAGTAGAGACAGCTTTTCGCCATGTTGGCCAGGCTGGTCTCAAACTTCTGACCTCATGTGATCCGCCCACTTCAGCCTCCCAAAGTGCTGGGATTACAGGTGTGAGCCAGCCCAGCCAATACTAATGATTGATATGGGAGAATGTTTTCTTTTTCCTAGATTCCTCGTGCAGCTTAATAAGGGCCATAATAACTGTTAGAACAAAGCAAATATTTCAGGCCCAAAGGGAAGCACATCTGGTGCCTCCTCTGAAATGCACCAGGGCATTGTTGTAAGTTCTGCATAAAGCTAAACTTGTTCAATTAAAGAATTATCTTTTATTCTGATACCTTATTTCAATATCACTTGTGATAATGATTATAGATGGTAGTTATTTACATATTGCTACTTCTCATGATTAAAGGTGGCATTTCCACAGCAGTATCTGCGATTTTACTGTCTGTGAAATCAAGATCGTAGAGTAACAAGAATTGTATAGAATATGAGCTTTTACCTTATATGCAAGTTAACAAGTTGGCCTGGTAATGTTTGATGATTATATTAATAATCATCAAATTATGGTAATAATTAGCTAAAGACATGAGACTCTTGGGTCAGAGAAAAAACACTTGATTACTCATGACAAAAGTAGTAATCAGAACTTAATCTTGGACTTTTACTAGTTTCCATGTCCCACATCTCAAGAGGGCAATGAAAGTCCCATAATAGATGTTTGCACACAAACAGTGGGCTACCATTTAAGGAGAGGAATCCTGAGCCTGGTAAATCCATTACTTTTATAGTGAGTTGTAACAAGCCTGCTCTTCCTCTAAGGGAAGATGTTACCTGATCCCTCAAAGGTTGCTCATTGCAAACACAACCCTCAGAAATGGCGTGGATAAAAAGCAGTCAGAGTCTTGCTTCTTGGCATACCTAGCAAGAATGTACATAGCTGCTCAAGGCCCCTGGTAGGTTTCCCTCCAACACTGGGGACTGTGCATGGAGGCACCTGCCACTTCTGCCTGCACCCTGGGCTAGTCTGGCAGTTAAAGACACAGACACTGTTGAATGGCTGAAATATGTGTTCTCATCACAACTTCCTTCCTAGTTAGGGTCCTCATGCAGGCCCTCTGGTCTGCATCTGGCAGATTAGAGTTATAGACTTTCAGGTACCCTGCTGAGTTTGTCTTCTCTGCTTTCAGAAATTCCAACATTCTACATGAGTCATAGTTCTCAGTATATTATTGTTATACCCTCTCAGAATCTCTCTGAATTCCCAGGTTTCACATAGTTTTCCATTATTGTAAAAGGCCTCAAGATTTTCATGCTTTGGAGAAGAGTTACACACATCTTTTCTTTATTCTTGCATTCCTGAAAGCCTTACATTAGCATCCAGGTGAGGTTTATCTATCACTATCAACAGTAAATATTTAGTGAACTAAACACCTACTGTGCTCAAGATACTGTATAAAATATGATTTAAGGGTTCCTAGGAGCTTCAAAATGCATCACCTGGGTTAAAAAACATGAGGAAACCAGAAATTACATTCTAGTGAGGTTTTCCTCAATAGCATTTTAAAAACAATACCTTGCTGCAGGGATAGGAACTGTGCTGCTTTCATATTGATTCTCTTTGTGGTTTGAGTAATTGGAGCTGAAGGGAAGGTGATTGGGAATAAAGGAAAGCAGCACTGATTCTTTTGGCTAAAAGAAAGTTTTCACACTGTCATGCACTATTAGAATTTCTGGGATATATAGTCACTGGTTTGATGGTTATTGGCCAAGAAGGAAGAAGGGGAACTAATCAGGCCTAGAATAATTACCAGCCATACAGCATAATCTGGGGCTAGTGTTTCAGGACCAAGGACTGAACGAGACAGAGTGACCAAGAGCAGATCCTGCAAGGCCCTGTCCAAAAAGGAAGCTAAAGTTCACAGAAAGAAAATATTGTATTGATTATCAATTTCAGAGGATTGGGCATAAAGCCAAAAATAGGAGGTATACCATGAGGTCAAAAGCTATTGCTGGCCAAGCATGATGGCTAATGTCTGTAATCCCATCACTTTGGGAGGCCAAGGTAGCAGATCACTTGAGGTCAGGAGTTCAAGACCAGCCTGGCCAACATGGCAAAACCCTGTCTCTACCAAAAACATGAAAATTAGCTGGGTGTCATGGCATATGCATGTAATCTCAGCTACTTGGGAGGCTGAGGCAGGAGAATCGCTTGAACCTTGGGAGGCAGAGGTTTTAATGAGCCAAGATCATGCCACTGCACTCCAACCTGGGTGACAGAATGAGACCCTGTCTCAAAAAAAAAAAAAAAAAAAAAGCCACCGGTATGTAGGAATGGTGCAGGAGAAAAGTGCAAAGCAGAAATGAGGTGAAAAGATCTAGAATTGGCTGGGCGCAGTGGCTCACGCCTGTAATCCTAGCACTCTGGGAGGCCTAGGCGGGCAGATCATGAGGTCATGAGATCAAGACCATCCTGGCCAACACGGTGAAACCCCGTCTCTACTAAAAATACAAAAAAATTAGCTGGGCGTGGTGGCACATGCCTGTAATCCCAGCTACTCGGGAGGCTAAGGCAGGGAAATTGCTTGAACCCAGGAGGCAGAGATTGCAGTGAGCTGAGATCATGCCACTGCACTATAGCCTGAGCAACAGTGAGAGACTCTGTCTCAAAAACAAAAAAGGATCTAGAACTATGAACAGGAATGAGGTCCTTCTTGGTTACTGGCTGCCAGATGGAATATGAGTTAGTCAGCAGAAGTTAATGAGGTAGGTTAAAGGTTAATGCATAGGAATAGTTTCTGCACAGTCTTCTGATGCTGTCTGTCTATCCCGCAGTCAGGCCTATATCAATATCGGCCCCAGATAAAGTGGTCACACCCTCCATTGTGCACCTACTGTTACAGATAGTCATGGCTGTCATTACCCCATCACAGCTAATGGCACTTACTGGGTTGAGAGAAGCAGGGCTCTGTCTCCCTTACCAGACAATGAGCTCCTTGAGTTTATTCATTTTTGTGTTTCCGTTGTGCCTGGACTGCACACTGTTTCCCAAATGAACAAATTAACTGGCCTAGAATATGGCAGACTATGATGATAAAGGTCAGTTCTTAGAAGATCATTGTTTTCATTCTTTAACTGTTTAAGATAGTGTCAACTCTATGTAAAAATTGTGTCCTAAGTAAGCAGTTACTTTCCACTGTTGTCTTCTCTCCTTCTTGGTGATTGCTCCCTCTAGGAACCCAAAGCATGACATCCAGAGCCCCGGATTCTCATCCCTCCCGGTTGTGGCCCTTCATTCTCAACTATCCTTTCAATCTTAGTATACCATGTAAAGCTGTCTGTTTTTGATGGACTATCGGCCACAGAGTTCTATACTTTTAGAAGGCCTTCTCATAGATTCTGACAAATGTACCTATTGTTTCAATAAATATTTATTGAATTGGCCAGCAATGTTTCAGATACTAACTGCTGAGGTTACATCAAAGAACAAAGTAGGCAAAAATCACTTCCCTCATGGACTTTGCTTTCCTGGAGGGGGAACAGGCAAGACATAAAATAAATTGTAAAATATTTGGGATGTTAGTGATCAGAGAAGAAAAGTAAAACAGGGACAGTGAATGGGGACTGTCAGAGTGGTAGTTGCTATTCAAGATAGTTTGACCAAGGAAGGCCTCGCTGAGGAGGTAACATTTGAGAATAGACTTGAAAGGCATAAGGAAAAAGCCATTAGGTAAAAACCATTCCAGGCAAAAGGAATAAATAATGCAAAAGGCCAGGGATGGGAACATCTGTAGTGTTCAAGGAAAAGCAAAGAGACCAGTGTGGCTGGAGCAGAGTAGATTAGGTAGAGAGTGGGAGTAGATAAGGTCAGCAAGGTAATGGGGGCCATATCATGTGAGGTCGTATAGAACAGTATAATGACTTTGTCTTTTATTCTGTTATGGGGCGCCATTGCAGGAATGGGAGCTGTGAATGACACACCTTGACTTATATCTAACAGGAAATCTAGCTGCTGCATTAATAGACCTTTAAATTTTAAAAGAGATACCTATGGCACTACCTTAAATAAAGTCATGCTCCTTGGAGTGCCTCAATTCATGTACATAAATGGGTAAGAGTGGAATTTAAGAAACCCTGGAAATGTGTTTGTTTCTCCTCTGCTCATGCCTGGTAGGTGAGCACCAACACCATCTCTTCCTAAGCTAGGGCTCCCTAGCAGAGCACTGTGCACGTGGATTCTTCTTATGTTCTGCATTCTTTGCCACAGGGATGCTATAAGTTGGCAAGATGCAGTAAAGTCTGCCTCAAGGGGCAGTGCCTTTCTTTATCTAAAGCCAAGAGAAATTTGGTTCTACAAGCAACAAATGATTACTGCTGATGACACTCTTTGTACGCACTTAAAGAGAGTGTGGACCACAAAATAAAAACTGGAGCAAAAAAGGACTATCAAATATTACTGACTAAAGATCGGAAAAGAGGAAAACACAGTATTTAAACATACAACTCTTGATTGTATGAGAACACAACTTATGTGTATGTAAGTTGTACACTTGATTGTATGTGTAGAGAATTAAAAAGTGTTCATATAAATTATTTAGACTTAAAAAGAGATAAATAATTTCAGGAAGGTGATAGTGGCAGTAGTAGTACAGGTTTTAGATATTCCTGTATCTCCACATAAAAACAGAGCAACTAGGTAAAAGACACAAAACTCACGGGCAACAAAATAAAATCCATTTACAAGAAAATCAGGATGATGCTGGTCTCCTGGAATAAGTTAGAAAGGAGTACCTCCTGGCCGGGCACGGTGGCTCACGCCTGTAATCCCAGCACTTTGGGAGGCCGAGGCGGGTGGATCACGAGGTCATGAGATCGAGACCATCCTGGTCAACATGGTGAAACCCCGTCTCTACTAAAAATACAAAAAATTAGCTGGGCATGGTGGCCTGTGCCTGTAATCCCAGCTACTCAGGAGGCTGAGGCAGGAGAATTGCCTGAACCCAGGAGGCGGAGGTTACGGTGAGCCGAGATCGCGCCATTGCACTCCAGCCTGGGTAACAACAGCGAAACTCCATCTCAAAAAAAAAAAAAGAAAGGAGTACCTCCTTTTCAATTGTTTGGAATAGTTACAGAAGAAATGGTACCAGCTCCTTGTACCTCTGGTAGAATTCAGCTGGAAATTTGTTTGGTCCTGGGCTTTTTTTGGTTGGTAGGCTATTTGTTACTGCTTCAATTTCAGAATTCATTATTGGTCTATTCAGTGATTCAATTTCTTCCTGGTTCAGTCTTGGGAAAGTGTTTGCGCCCAGGAATTGACCCATTTCTTCTAGATTTTCTAGTTTATGTTCATAGAGGTGTTTATAGCATTCTCTGATGGTTGTACTTCTGTGAGATCAGTGGTGATATCACCCTTATCATTTCTCATTGTGCCTATTTGATTCTTCTCTCTTTTCTTCTTTATTAGTTTAGGTAGCAGTCTATTTTATTACTTTTATCAAAAAACCAGCTCCTGAATTTGTTGATTTTTTGAAATATTTTTTGTGTCTCTATCTCCTTCAGTTCCCCTCTGATATTGGTTATTTCTTGTCTTCTGCTAGCTTTGGGATTTGTTTGCTCTTGGTTCTCTAGTTCTTTTAGTTGTGATGTTAGGTTGTTGGTTTGAGATCTTTCTAGCTTTTTGATGTGGATATTTAGTGCTATAAATTTCCTTCAACACAGCTTTAGCTGTGTCCCAGAGATTCTGGTACATTGTCTCTTTGTTCTCATTAGTTTCAAGGAACTTCTTGATTTCTGCCTTAATTTCATTATTTACCCAGGAGTCATTCAGTAGCAGGTTATTCATTTCCATACAGTTGTGTGATTTTGAGTGAATTTCTTAATCTTGAGTTATAATTTGATTTTATTGTGGTCGGAGATATGTTTGTTGTTATTTCAGTTCTTTTGCATTTGCTGAGGAGTGTTTTACTTCTGATTATATGATCAATTTTAGAGTGCCATGTGGGGATGAGAAGACTGTATGTTCTGTTGTTTTTGGGTGGAGAGTTCTGTAGATTTCTATCAGGTCCACTTAATCCACAGCTTTGTTCAGGTCCTGAATATCTTTGCTAATTTTCTGTCTCGATAATCTGTCTAGTATTGTCAGTGGAGTATTAAAGTCTTTCACTATTATTGTGTAAGAGTCTAAGTCTCTTTGTAGGTCTCTAAAAACTTGCTTTATGAATCTGGTTGTTCCTGTATTGGGTACATATATATTTAGGATAGTTAGCTCTTCTTGTTGAATTGAGCCCTTTACCACTATGTACTGCCCCTGCCTTTTTTTATCTTTGTTGGTTTAAAGTCTATTTTGTCAGAAACTAGGACTGCAACCCTTGCTTTTTTCTGTTTTCCATTTGCTTGGTAAATTTTTTTCCATTCTTTTATTTTGAACCTATGTGTGTCTCTGCACTTGAGATAGGTCTCCTGAAGATAGCATCTGGGTCTTTGCTGATGCTGTTGGGTCTTTGCTCTTTAGCCAGCTTGCCATTCTGTGTCTTTTAATTGGGGCATTTAGTCCATTTACATTTAAGGTTAGTATTGTTATGTGTGAATTTGATCCTGTCATCATGATGCTAGCTGTTTATTTTGCCAACTTGTTTATGTGATTGCTTCATAGTGTGACTGGTCTGGGCACTCAAGTGAGTTTTTGTAGTGGCTGGTAACATTTTCCTTTCCATATTTAGTAGTTCCTTCAGAAGAACTTGTAGGGCAGTCCAGGTTGTGACAAATTCCCTCAGCATTTGCTTGCCTGAAAGGGATCTTAGTTTTCCCTCACTTACGAAGCTTAATTTGGCCTGATATCAAATTCTGGGTTGGAAATTCTTTTCTTTAAGAATGTTGAATATTGCCCTCTAGTCTCTTTGGTTTGTAGGATTTCTGCTGAGAGGTCCACTGTTAGTTTGATGGGCTTCGCTTTGTAGATGACCTGGCCTCTCTCTCTGGTTGCCATTAACATATTTTATTTCATTTTGACCTTGGATAATCTAATGATTATGTGTTTTGTGGTTGATCTCCTCGTGGAGTATCTTACTGGGGTTCTCTGCATTTCCTGAATTTGAATGTTGGCCTGTCTCTCTAGGTTGGTAAAGTTCTTCTGGATGACATCCTGAAGTGTGTTTTCCAACTTGGTTCCATTCTCCCCATCTCTTTCAGGTACCCCAATCAGTTGTAGGTCTGGTCTTTTTATATAATCCCATATTTCTTGGAGGTGTTTTTTTTTTCATACTTTTTTCTCTATTCTTGTCTATCTTATTTCAGAAATACAGTCTTCAAGCTCTGAGATTCTTTCTGCTGCTTGTTCCACTTGGCTATTGATATTTGTGATTGCATTGTGAATTTCTTATGGTGTGTTTTTCAGCTCCATTGGGTGTTTTATGTTCCTCTCTAAACTGGCTATTCTGGTTATCAGAATGTTTTATCATGATTCTTAGCTTCTTTGCATTGTGTTAGAACATGCTCCTTTAGCTCAGCAAAGTTTGTTATCACCCATCTTCTGAAGACTACTTCTGTCAATTTGGCCATCTCAGCCTCAGCCCAGTTCTGTGCCCTTGCTGGAGATGTACTGCAATCATTTGGAGGAGAAGAGGCACTCTGGCTTTTTGAGTTTTCAGCATTTTTGCATTGATTCTTTCTCATCTTTGTGGGCTTATCTACCTTCCATCTTGGAGATTGCTGACCTTTGAATGGGGTTTTTGTGGGGTCTTTTTTGTTTATGTTGCTGTTGCTGCTTTCTATTTTTCTTTTAACAGTCAGGCTCCTCTTCTGCAGGGCTGCTGTGGTGTGCTGGGCGTCCACTCCAGACCTTAATCACCTGGGTCCATCCTGCACCTGGGGGTATCACCAGTGAAGGCTGCAGAACAGCAAAGATGGCTGCCTGCTCTTTTCTCTGGGAGCTCTGTCCCAGAGGGGCACCAACCTGATGCCGGCCTGAACACTCCTGTAAGAGATATCTGGGGACTGCTTTGGGAAGTCTCAACCCAGTCAAAAGGAATAGGATCAGGGACCCACTCAAAGAGGCAGTCTGGCTGCCCCTTGGGGGATTGGGTGCACTGTGCTGGGGGGAACTCTTTTTGTGCAGACTGATCAGACTTTTCAGAGCCAGCAGGCAGGAAAGGCTAAGTTGGCTGAACCACAGAGACTGTGGCCACCCCTCCCACAAAGGGCTCTGTCCCAGAGAGATCAGACTTCTGTACATAAAACCCTGGCTGGAGTTGCTGAAATTCTCACAGAGAAGCCCTGCCCAGTGAGGAGGGATGGATCAGGTCCTACATAAAGAAGCAGTCTGGCCACGATCTGTCACAGCAGCTGTGCTGCGCTGTGGGGAGGAAGTTATCTTCTATTCTTAGTTTGTTGAGACTTTATCAGAAATGCATGTTGAAATTTGTCAAATTTTTTTCCATATCTTCTGAGATGATCATATAGTTTTCTTTTTTGATTGGTAAATGTGGTAAGTTATTGATCAATCTTTGGATGTTAAACAAACCTTGTATCCCAGAGATAAACCTCACATTGTCATGATGATGCATTTTCTTTTTAACATTTGGTCATACTCAATTTGTTAAAATTTTGTTTAAAATTTTGAATCTATGTTTATGAGGCATATTAGCCTATAGTTTTCTTTTCTTCTTCTTCTAATGTCTGTTCAATTTTGATATCAGGGTAATGCTGTCCTCATAGAATTAGTTGGGAATTACTTTCTTATTTTCAGTTTTTTAGAAGAGTTTAAGTTGAACTTGTAATATTTCTAAAGCACAGCTTAGCTGGGTGCCTGTGGCTCAGGTTCTTACATAAGAATACAGTCAAGGTGTCACCTGCTTCAAAGTTCACTGATATGGCTGTTAGTAAGCCCCAGGCACTTGCTGGCTACAGGCTGGAAACATCAGTTCCTTGCCAATGTGGGCCTCCTTACAGGGCAGCTCATAACACAACAGCTAGTCTCCCACAGAGTGAGTTTGTGAGATAATGAGAGAGATCCAAGATGGAAGCCACAGCCTTTGTGACCTAATGCTAAAAGTGACATCTCATTAATAAGGAAGTCAATACATTCAGCCCATACTCAAGGAGAGAGGATTTCATAGGAGTGTGACTACAAGGAGGTAGGAAGCACTGAAGAACATCTTAGAGGCTGCCTACCATAGTTGTTTACAACATCACCTTATTATCCCTCATATCTGTAGAAGCTATAGTGATGTCACCTCTCACATTCCTTATTTGGGTAATTGTATCTTTCTCTTTTTTTTTTTTTTCTGATCACTTTGGCTAGAGGTTGATTAGCTTTACTCATCTTCATAGTCAGCTTTTAGTTTTACTGACTTTTTTCCTATTGTTTTTCTGTTTTCTATTTTATTTTCTACTCTGATCTTTATTATTTCCTTTCTTCTACTTACTTTGAGTCTCATTTGTTTTCTTTTCTGTTTGTAAGGTGGAAGCTGAGATCATGGATTTGAGACCTTTATTCTTTTCCAATATGGAATTTAGTGCTCTAAATTTCCCCCTAAGTACTGCTTTAGTGGTATCCAATAAATCTTAGATTGTATTTTCATTTTAATTCTGCTAAATATTTTCTAGTTTTCCTTTTCTTTTTTGACCATAATTTTAAAGTATTCTATTTAGTTTCTAAATATTTCAGGATTTTTCCAGAGATCTTTCTGTTATTGATTTCCATTTTAATTCCATTGTCAGAAAACACATTTTATATGACTTGAAGACTTTAAAAGTTTTTTTTTTTTTTTTTTTTTGAGACAGAGTCTTGCTCTGTCGCCCAGGCTGGAGTGCAATGGCATGATCTCAGCTCACTACAACCTCTGCCACCCGGGTTCTCCTGCCTCAGCCTCCCAAGTAGCTGGGATTACAGGTGCATGCCACCACACCTGTCTAATTTTTGTAGTTTTAGTAGAGATGGGTTTTCACCATGTTGGCCAGATTGGTCTCAAACTACTGACCTCAGATGATCTACCTACCTCAGCGTCTCAAAGTGCTGGGATTACAGGTGTGAGCCACCCTACACCCAGCTTGAATCCTTTTAAATTTAATGAGACTTTTTCTATGGTCCAGAATATGATATATCTTGGTAAATGTTCCATTTGTACTTGAAAAGCATACGTATTCTGCTGTTGTTGGGTGAAAGGTAATATAAATGTCAATTGGGTCAAGCTGGTTGATGGTGTTCAAGCTTTCTTTATCTTTACTGGCTTTTGTTGTAGACTACATTTGAAATTTTTATCAAAAAGTCAATATCTGCAACTGGATTTAAACATTATTGTATTATTTTTATTGTGTTAAAATATTTTTCTTCCTCTTTCTTGTACATATACACACATGAATACACACACACACACACACACACACACACAGTGTCACAAATTTAGAGACCATAGAATTGTAATGAGATAAAGCATCTGATTGTGATGCTGTATCTTTTAACAAGTGTTATTGTTCAGAAAAACACTTTTGAAACTAGGTTATTTTATCTTTTCTTGTCTGACCTTGTAAGCTTCACTTAATTGCAAAATGTGTTTCTATTCACAGTGCCTCTTAATATTTTATTCTTTATGCCAAGTCATGCTCCCAATGCAAACAAAACAGGCAGCAAAATCTTAAATAGAATGAAAGAAATAGAGGAGTTTCTAGAATAATGCTGTTTACAGGTGTTCCTGTTTTAACAGGATATATAGATGCTTGATAAACCTTGTATTCTGCAAAATTATATGTAAAAATAATCGGTTATGGGGAAAATAGGATGGGATCATAACACTCAAAACAGTTAACTTTGTAAAAGGAATATTAATAAAATATTAATTCTTCCAACTAAAACACTACCACCCAGTAAATGTCCACTATTATTTGTACTCAGGATCAAAGTCAACTTCTACAGTCTTAAATCTTAAGACACAGGGGCATTCAACTCTAATAGATAACATTGTCAAAAAAGTAAAAATCTGCTCTGGATCTGTGATTTCTGAAACAATCAACTGAAGTTTTTAAACATAAGACAAATGTCTTCTCCGCTTCTTCATCTATTCCTACAGCCTCATGTTGTAGAGAAGACACAAGTTCTTGAAGCCATTAAGCCAGGCACTACTTGCCCTAAGGGAAGGAACTGCCAAGCTTAAGGCCTCCTTCATTAGCTGTGAGAAAGCTTGCTCCTGAATGTTTAAACTATTGACGCGCTGGGGGAAAAGTAACGTATGAGACAATGATATAATTTTCTTATTATTACCAACTGAGTAATACCAATTGAGTATTACTTTGCATTATAGAAACGTGTTGCAGCTGAAAAGACTATTCCATAGTTCTCTAACCTTGAAATACATGATTTTCCCAGTCATTTTCTTGGCAGCAGCCACCAATGGAATTTAAATCTCTTTCCTTCCAGGATCACTGAATGCATATTTACTGAGCACCTATTATATCCTAGAGTCTGTTCTAAATGCTGGAGACACAGTGGTGAGCACAATAGGACAGGAAAAGTCCATGTGTTCACAGACTTCCATTCTGGTAGTGGGTACCAGCAATCAACAAACAGGTAAATCAATAAATATGGTAATACCAGACTATGCTTGCTATCAGGAAAATAAAACAGGGTGATAGGATATGGAACGAGATGAGGGGGTGACCATGGGTAGAGATGCTACTTTAGATAGGATGATCAGGGTAGGTGTCTCTGAAGAGGTGACATTGGAGCCAAGACCTGTAAGATGAGAAGGAACTAGTCATGGGAAGATCTGAGGAGGACTTCCAGGCAGAGGGAACAGTAGAGGAACAGTAAGTACAAAAGCCTTGAGATGGGAGTAAGCGTAGTGTGCTTGAGGGAAAGAATGAAAAGTGGCTGAGGCAGTCTCTGGGGTATACTCTAGTTGAGTGCCATGTATCACCACCATTCTGCAGTTGACCCAACAACCAAGTCACTGCTGCTTAACGATTCCATGTCCTCCATGCCTAACATGGCAAAACTGCAAACCAAAATGCAACTGACCAATTCTCATCTGAGTGTCAAATCCACAGGCAATGGAGCATGACACACTTCATCACCACACAGGGTAAGGCTGGAGTGTGGCTGGATGAGTTCGGCCGGTTTGAGGAATTTTTAAATTTCTGATTGTGGGTTCCATCCAGAAGTCAGTTGTGGACTAAGGAGAGGGCTAGAGCAGGGTTTCACAGGAGGTCCCCTGGGACAGCTGTGGTAGGATAAGGGTATAGTGTTGGGGTAGGAGAGATGAGATTGAGGAAGGATGAAATTGCATCCAAGGCAAGATGCTGTAAGTACCTTCAGAAAAAAGTCACCTTTTTGCTTCTTTTGCTAATCCTGGGAGCCATACTCACCTTGATGAGCCGGTGACTTTCCAGTCAGCCAGAATTATCTAGCAAATAACTAGGAAGTAGTGCTTCACTGCTTTTGCAGAAACCCTAACTTACCCATACTGGTTCCGCTGTGCTTTTCTCAAGCTTTTGTGTTGCTTTGGAATCCTCTGCATGGTCTTCATTTTAAATATAAATACCTCACCTTCTTGGAAGGACTGTATCTCCATTATAGAGAAGACTCTTCATTCTCTTCTTTGGATACCCTTGCAGTAGTTAGCACAATACTGACCTAGATCTTTCTCCTTCTCAATAGGTGGACTATTTCAGAGGTAACTTCTCATGTGCCTTAGTGCTGTAGTGGGAGACCAGCTAGCAGCTTCTGCTGCCAAAAGATACTAACATTTTGGGTTTCATGATTCAGGCTATGTGCAAAGAGAAACTGGGCTGCTTACCTGTTCTTCCTGCAGCGAATTGTAAAGGCAAGGAAGAAAAGTATCAGCAGAAGTCCACAGCTGAGAAAAGTCCAAACAATACCCAAGAGGACAGGAGATAATGAAGAGATGGTCTTACTGCTGTGGTGGGAAGATGTCTGAGGATAGAAAAATGAGAGGCTGTAAGGAATGAAAGATCTATAGGTAAAAAACAAACTGCCCCATAGTCACCAATGCTGGAAAATATGTATCCTGCATGAGCAGTTTCGCTTCCCCCCCTCCCCTTTGTCATCCTCCTTTCCCTCTGCCTCCTCCTCCCCAGCAGCACCAGTGGTACCCTGTGGCTGCTCACTTACAATTGTTGTCTTGCAGAGATCATGAAGGGGTCTCCGATCCAGCTCCTGGCCAGAAAAGCTGTCACACAATTCAGAGCAGTTTATTTCAGGCTCCATGTCACTACATGCCCCTGTTGGTGTGTGCTTATTCACAGTCTTGGTTACCCACTGGTAATGGATGCAGATCTCTGACTAAAACACAAGAGGAACTCCAGTCTTTTCTTCAGAGGCCCCATTTTGGAGCTGGCTCCAGGCTCAGAATCCGGAGTGAAAACCCATTCAGGTAGAAGCAAAGGGTTATTTCACTAGGCTCCTTCATCAGACATCCTTCAACTGGTCCCCTGCTGCCAGCGCATGCCATGTGAGTCAAGAGTGGACAGCTTAGTAACCATCGGGCTACACAAGGTGATGATTCTAGTTAACCACCAGATGGCAGTCACTGCTCCAAGGAACCTCACTGGTTCCTGAAGAAAGCAATTAAATCTGTTAAATAAATGTGCATGTGCGCGCACACACACATGTAAATGGTTTATTACAGAGGTTTTAAAATAACATCTATTTTAATTAGTTATATTTTATTACACTCTTTATTATATATATTACAAAGGCATTAAATATATTTAAATAAACATTTTAAGCCATTGTAATAAACAATATTTTAAAAACAAAGATAAAACATATCTAACATTTTCTAGGGATAAAGCTCTGCAGTTTCTCTTCAGATTCTTTTTATGGCCCAGTACTGGAAAGACCTTAGCTTAGACTTGTGAGGCACATCTTCCTTTTTTCCATACTGGGAACCCCCCTGCCCTCACAAGATTTTTCTATGCAGCTCATGGCTTAAGTTCTATCCGATCCTGGATGGTGCTGGGCTCAGGTGCCCCATGCTGCCTCCACACATGATCTGTTGGTCACTCTAGCTCTTGTTCTCTCAGTGAGGAACATTCTATATCCAGTCAGCTGGTGTCACAGAAAGGTACCCAAGCTGTCTGCAAGAGTCTTTGTTTGTTTGTATTTAAACTGTGAGATTAACAGGAGTGAGATAGACTACTCAGGCAATAGGGAAAGAAACTGGGGAGCTCTAGGAACTCCTGCAAAGTGAGTGACTGGCCAGAGGACGGTGTTATTTCTCTCAGAAAATCCTTGCAATATGAATAATGTGATCTAAAGAGAAGCTCAGTCTTGTGGAACAAAGACAGAAAGGCAAAAAGGTTCAAATTAGCACCAGTAGAAAAGATAGCCAGATCTCTAATTCTTTAAAGCAATCAATCCCTTAATAGAGAAAATAGATTTGAAATTTTACCAATGGTAATCTAAAAGAGGCTGCCACTTCTGCTTTGTGTTTTTTAAACAGCTTAGCACAGTTTTCTTTGATTGTGGAGGAAAACTGGACTAGGCAAAAATATCAATTACTATTATTTCAATAGCCACTGAACATAAGGCCCATGTTTAAGCCAGAACAACAGTGACAGGTGGAGAGTGCCATCTTTGGAGTCTGTGTGCTTAGGCATGAACAATATAGCACCAGGTGCTGGCCATTCATTGGCCTCTCATATGTTCCTGAATTATTTACCAGGTTTATTATAATGAAATCCCAAGAGAACTAAAAGCTACCATCTCCCATCAAGGCATTTAAATTCTTGCGTAGTCTGGTCAGATTACTGAATGCAAAATTAAGAAGCAAATATAAAAACCTATTTGCATTCTAATTTAGTTGAGATTTTAATTGCTAGAAAGATATTTTTTCTTTTCTTTCTTTTTTTAAAGTTAGACATTTCCTATTGTGCCTTCTAGCATAGAGCCATATTGCAAACCACAGGGAGGACTATTACAACATAATGGAATGGAAAAAAATGTATTTTTCCTATATTGCCCTTTTAATCATAGTGGCAAATAAGTACACTTATATTTGAACAGTTATTCATTCCATGTTTATATATTATTATATCATTTGGAAGAAGTGTGTATGTATATGTATGGGTGTGTATATATAAAACCTCATTTTGTCCTCACTACAGTGTTTTGTGATGTAAACAACACCATTCCTCATTTTCAAATAAGTAAACTAAAGAGCAGAGAAGAGGAAAACCCTGCTCCAAATCTGCAGAGGCAAGAATCCCAGGAGTTTACATTCCAAGGTCAATGTCATCCCGATATATATACTCCACATGGTGCAGACACTCTGGACTAACCTCTTCCAAGAAGATACCAATGGGCCTCTTCGGTTTCTTCAGCTTTAGTTCCCAGAGCTGCATTTCTGTGGGCTTCCTAGAGCATGGCATGCCATAGTGCCTCTATACCAGTAGTTCTCAACTATGCCATTTTGTACCTCAAGGGGCATTTGGCAATTCTGGAGACATTTGTGGTTGTCAAAATAAAGAGAAGGGTGCTATTCAAATCTAGTACATAAATGCCAAGGATGCTGCTAAACATACTATAATTCACAGGATGGTCCGAACAACAAGGAATTATCTGGCCCTAAATGTCAACAGTGCTAAGGTTGAGAAACCCTGATCAACACTATGGATCCCAGATGGGCTGACAAACTTAAACCTAAATTATCTTTGAGGGATTCTGTGAATATGATGAGGTTGTCCACTGAGCCTAAGTCCTGTAGGATGCAACTCTGACTTGGGATAAATTTCTGAGCACATTCTAGAGGTATCCTTGGATAAGCTAAACTCACTGGCGTGGAACTCTAAATGCTAGACCCCTCTTCAGTCCATGGTTATCCAGTGTAGAAACTTTATATATCATGATATTGGGTTCCCACATGGGACAGGCATCAAACTCCAAACTTGGCACACATTCACAGAGATTCACACACAGGGAGCTGATGAAACAATGAAAGCCTCAGTCATTGAAAGGAAAGAGTTGAATGGTTTCAAAAAGTTTTAGTGATTGGGAAATTGGGTGGGGAATTATCAGAGAAGGTAATGGTGAGGCATCTGACCACAAGATATATACAGAATTCAAAGCACAAGAGGAAAGGTCTTCCAGGCCCCTCCAAAAGCTACCTTCCCCCTGTACCCTCTCAATAGTCTCTAAGGAGAGACTGTTTATGTCACAGACAGTAATAGACCCAAGGCCATGCAGGGTAGTGTTTGAAATGTATTTGACAGAGATTATAGAATCCTTACCAGTGATTAGGATCAGAAAAACAGACACTATTCCCAAGTGCAAGATGGTCATTTGCAAGTTCACCCCTCTATACAGGCCCGTATCTTTGTTACAAAATCTCTATTCTTCTACACATTATTTATGACCTTTAAAAAAACACTCACACAAATACTATCTTTTAACAAGTTGTTTCGCAGTTGGTAGAACTTTTGCTTCTGTATGGGAAGAATTAAGTGCTGTGGGAATTGCTTTTTTCTGTTAACAATTTGAACACTACATAAAACACATGAAACAACTATTTTCAGGCATTGTATGACAGATGCCACAAGACTGGGGTATCTTCTTAAGAGATACTACCTGGAGGTCATTTCCAGGTCACAGCACATGGAAGGAAAACCAATCAGAACCTAGAATTCCATCTGAGGTAAGGGGAATGGATTGGAATTTGAAGATGTTGAGGTGGCTAGAATTTGCAGGGCAGAGTAATGAAGAAGAGGGAGATACGGAGAATAAGGAGAGCACTTGGGAAATCTGCAGAGAATCTCCTCAGTCTTTTTCTTTTTCTTTTCTTTTTTTTTTTTTGCGACGGAGTTTCGCTCTTGTTACCCAGGATGGAGTGCAATGGCGCGATCTCGGCTCTCCGCAACCTCCGCCTCCGGGGTTCAAGCAATTCTCCTGCCTCAGCCTCCTGAGTAGCTGGGACTACAGGCGCGCGCCACCATGCCCAGCTAATTTTTGTATTTTTAGTAGAGAGGGTCAACAATTTTTGTTGACCAGGATGGTCTCGATCTCTTGACCTCGTGATCCACCCACCTCGACCTCCCAAAGTGCTGGGATTATAGGCGTGAGCCACTGCGCCCCTCAGTCTTTTTCTAAGTACTGATTTGGATATGAGTAGGAAAAACTACTTGAAGTTGAAGAAAAAAAAAAACACTGATAGGTAATAGCTGAGTAATTCCTGGAGCTCACACAGGGTTGAGACTACCCTGTGTTCCCATCAGCCAGTGTGGAGAGACCCCATAATATGCAGGACATTGGATAGAATCCTCAGAAAAGCCACATCTTAGTAGTAAAAATAAATTAACCCTAGACTAGAGGTTACTCTGGATAGCCCCTAAAGGAAAGTCTCAAATGGATAAAAGTGATCCGTAAAAACTTAACTGCATTCCAGAACACAATTCAATGCTCTTAAAGGAATATAACAAGATCCAGTGCTCAACAATGTAAAATTCAAAATAATTACCAGGCATTCAAAGAAATGAAAAAAATATGGCCTATAACCATAAAGTTTTAAAAAATAGATCAACAATATCAGACAAAGAAATAACAGAAGTGATATTTAACTATCACACAAGAACCTTGAAACAACTGTTATAAATATGCTTTAAGATATAAAGCAAAACATGATCAAAATGAAGAGAGAAGTGAAAGATAAAAAGCAGATCCAAATGGAACTTCTAGAGATAACAATATAATATCTGAAATAAAAATACAATGGATCAGACATTGCAAAAAGAAACTGGTTAACTTAAAAACACAGCAATAGAAATTATCCAAAAATCTGACCTCATTTAAAATTGCTTCACAGCTTCACACTCCCTCTGGCTTTTGTAAATGATTTTCTGATCTTCCTTTTCCTCCATTGTCCTCAACATCTTTTTTTTTGAGACAGAGTCTCTCTCTGTTGCCCAGGCTGGAGTGCAGTGGTGTGATCTTGGCTCATTGCAACCTCTGCCTCCTAGCTTCAAGTGATTCCCCTACCTCAGCATCCCGAGTAGCTGGGATTATAGGCACGTGCCACCATGCCCAGCTAATTTTTGTATTTTTAGTACAGATGGGGTTTCACCATGTTGCCCAGCCTGGTCTCAAACTCCTGACCTCAAATGATCTGCCCATCTCGGCCTCCCAAAGTGCTGGGATTATAGGCATGAGCCACCATGTTCAGCCTGTCTTCAACACCTTTTAATGTATTATTTAATTTATTTATATATTGGTGTCCATTGATTATTGTTTGACTTCCCCCATTAGAACACAAATTCTATAAAAGTAAGGATCTTAATTTTGTATACCAGTGTATTCCAAGTGCATAAAGAGGAAAATGATTAATAAGAATGACATATGGTGGCAGATCAAGATGGCAAAATAGAAGGTTCCACTGATCATTCCTCCTGCAAGGACACCAAATGAACAGCTATCTACACATTGGGGGGGGGGGGGGTGGGAGAAAAACTTCATAAGAACCAGAAATCAGAGTAGAAAGGAAAACTGGACCAAACTCAGCTGTCATGTGCAAATGGAGGGAGCATTTAAAGTAGCTCTAGCTAGAGAGGAATTGCCAGTCCCAGTGGTCTGAACTTGAATGCCTGCAAACCTCACCAGTGAGGGCTACAATGCTCTTTGTCTCCTAGTAAACTTTAAAAGCAGTCTAGGCAATAATGACTGCAACTGTTAGGTGGGTCCTTGTGCTGAACTAGGCCCGGAGACAGAGGACTGGGAGTGCATGGCACCTACTGAGACACCAGCTGGGGCAGCCAAGAGAGTGCTGGCATCACCCCTCTCCTTGCCCCAGGCTACACAGCTTATAGCTCCAAAAGAGACCCCTTCTATCCATTTGAGAATAGGAGAGGGAGAAATAGGAAGAACTTTGTCTTACATCTAGGATAATAGCTCAGCCAGAGCAGGATAGGGCTCTGGTCAGGGTTATGAGGCCCCCATTCCAGGTCCTAGCTACAAGGTGACATTTCTAGACACACCCTGGGCCAGAGAGAACCCAATGCATTGAAGGAAAGGACCCAGCCCTGCCAGCATTTATCACCTGCTAAGTGAAGAGCCCTTGGGCCCTGAATAACCAGCAACAATAATCAAGGACTATGTTGAGGGCCTTGGGTGAGCCTCTGAGACTTGCTGGCTTCAGGTGGGACTCAGTACATTACCAGCTGTGGTGACTGCAGGGCAAAACTCCTTCTGCTTGACAAAGGCAGAAGGAAAAGTAAAAGGGCCTTTGTCTTGCACCTTAGGTACCAGCACAATACCTCTTGGTTAGAACACCAAGAGGGCTTTGGAGACCCTGATTACAGGACTTGATCCTTGGGCAGCATTTCTGGACCTGCCCTGGGTCAGATGGGACCCCACTGCCCTGAAGGGTGAGTCTCAGGGCAGGCAGCATTTACGACAAGTTGACCTTGGGCCTTAAGGGAACATCAGCAGTAGTCTAGCAGTCCTCCTCATGGCCTGGGTTGTCAGTGGCTACAGGATGAGGTTCCTCTGCCTTTGGAAAGGGAAGGGAAGAGTGGGAAGGACTGTGTCTTGTGGTCTGAGGGCCAGCTCAGCCACAATATAATAGAATACCAGGCAGACTTCTAAGGATTTTGACTCTAGTCCTTGCCTCCTGGACCTAGCTGGGACATGGGGGAAGGACAAAGCTTTTCCTCTAAAATCTGAAACACTACAAGGATGTCCACTGCCATCACTGTTATTCAACATACTACTAGAAGTCCTAGATAGAGCAATTAGATAAGGGAAAGATATAAAAAGTATCCAACTGGAAAGGAATAACTCAAATTATCATTGTTTGCAGATGATGTGATCTTATATTTGGAAAAACCTAAAGACTCCACAAGAAAACAATTAGAACTGATAAATTCAGTAAAACTTCAGGGTACAAAATCAACACACATTTACCTAAATAAAAATGAATCATTCTATTATAAAGACACATGCACATGAATATTCACTGCAGCACTAGTCACAATAACAAAGACATAGAATCAACCTAAATGCCCGTCAATGGCAGACTGGATAAAGATTAAAAAATAAAGTTCTTGTGGTACATGAGAACTTCACAATGCAATCACAAGTATCCACAGAATAGACCAAGCAGTGGAAAAAATTTCAGAGCTTGAACACTATCTTTCTGCAGTAAGAAAGGCAGAAAAGAATACAGAAAAAAAAAAAAAAAGAAAAGGAATGAACAAAACCTCAGAGAAATATGAGATTATGTAAAGAGACCAACCCTACAGGTCGACTGGGGTACCTGAAAGAGAGGGGCAGAATGGAACCAAGTTGAAAAACATACATCAGGATAGCATCCCTGAGAACTTCTCCAATCTAGCAAGACAGGCCAAAATTCAAAATCAGGAAATGCAGAGAACCCCAGTAAGATACTCCACAAGAAGATCAATCCCAAGACATATAATCATCAGATTCTCCAAGGCGAAAAGGAAAAAAAAATCCTAAGGGCAGCCAGAGAGAAAGTCCAGGTCACCTATAAAGGAAAGCCCAACAGAAAACAGTGGACCTCTCAGCAGAAACCCTATAAGCCAGAAGGGACTGGAAGCCAATATTCAACATTCTTAAAGAAAAATATTTCCAATCCAGAATTTCATATCTGGCCAAACTAAGTTTTATAATTGAAGGAGAAATAAGACCCTTTTCAGACAAGCAAATGCTGAGAGAACTTGTCACAACCAGGCCTGCCCTGCAAGTGCTCCTGAAGAAAGCACTAAATATGGAAAGGTAAAATTGTTACCAGCTACTATAAAAATATACTGAAGTATACAGAACAGTGACACTATGAAGCAACCACAAAAACAGGTCAGCAAAATAACCAGTTAGCATCATGATGATAGGATCAAATTCGCACATAACAATACTAACTTTAAATATAAATGGGCTAAATGCCCCTGATTAAAAGACACAGAATGGCAAGCTGGATAAACAGCCAAGACCCATCAGTATGCTGTCTTCAAGAGACCCATCTCAAATTCAAAGACACACAGAGGCTCAAAATAAGGGGATAGAGAAAAATTTACCAAGCAAATGGAAAACAGAAAAAAGCAAGGGTTGCAGTCCTAATTTCTGACAAAACAGACTTTAAGCCACAAAGACAAAAAAGACAAAGAAGGGCATTCCATAATGGTAAAGGGTTCAATTTAATAAGCAGAGCTAACTATCCTAAATATGTATGCACCCAACATAGGAGCACCCAGATTTATAAAGCAAGCTCTTAGAGACCTATAAAGAGACTTAGACTTCCACACAATTATAGTGAAAGACTTTGACACTCCACTGAAAATATTAAACAGATCAAGACAAAAAATTAACAAAGATATTCAGGAACTGAACTCAGCTCTGTATCAAGTGAACCTGATATGTACCTACAGAACTCTCCACCCAAAAACAACAGAATATACGTTCTTCTCATTGCCACATGATACTTTTTCAGCAAATGCAAAACAACTGAAACAATAACAGTCTCTCTGACAACAGAGCAATCAAATTATGACTCAAGATTAAGAAATTCTCTCAAAATCACACAACTACATGGAAATTGGACAATCTGCTCCTGAATGACTCCTGGGTAAATAACAAAATTAAGGCAAAAATCAAGAAGTTCCTTGAAACTAATGAGAACAAAGAGACAATATATCAGAATCTCTGGGATGCAGCTAAAGCAGTGTTAAGAGGGAAATTTATAGCACTAAATGCCCACATCAAAAGGCTAGAAACATCTCGAGTTAACAAACTAACATCACAACTAAAAGAATGAAAGAACCAAGAGCAAACAAAGCCCAAAGCTAGAAGAAGACAAGAAATAACCAAGATTAGAGCTGAAATGAAGATATACACACAAAAAATCTTTCAGAAAAATCAATGAATCCAGGAGCTGTTTTTTTTTAAAAAACATTAATAAAATAGGCAACTAAATAGACTAATGAAGAACAAAGGAGAGAAGAATCAAACAACACAATCAGAAATGTTAAGCGGGATATCACCACTGACTCCACAGATATACAAACAACTATCAGTGAATACTATAAACACCTGTATGCACATAAGCTAGAGAATCTAGAAGAAATGGATAAACTCCTGGACACATAGACCCTCTCAAGACTGAACGAAGAAGAAACTGAATCCCTGAATAGACCAATAACAAGTTCTGAAATTGAGGCAGTAACAAATAGCCTACCAACCAAAAAAAAGACCAGGATCAGAGAGATTCACAGCTGAATTCTACCAGTGGTACAAAGTAAAGCTAGTACCATTTCTACTGAAACTATTCCAAAAAACTGAAAAGGAAGGACTTCTCCCTAACTCATTTTTGAGGCCAGTATCATCCTCATACCAAAACCTGGCAGAGATATACCAACAAAAAAGAAAACTTCAGGTCAATATCCTTGATGAACATCGGTGCAAAAATCCTCAAAAAAATACTAGCAAACCAAATCCAGCAGAGCTTATCCACCACGATCAAGTTGGCTTCATCTCTCAGATGAAAGCTTGGTTCAGCATATGCAAATCAATAAATGTGATTCATCACATAAAGAGAATCAAAGACAAAAACCACATGATTATCTCAATAGACACAAAAAAGGCCTTTGATAAAATTCAACATCCCTTCATGTTTAAAACTCTCAATAAGCTAAGTATTGAAGTAACATGCTTCAAAATAATAAGAGCCATCTATGACAAACCCACAGCCAATATAAAACTAAATGGGCAAAAGCTGGAAGTATCCCCCTTCAAAACTAGCACAAGACAAGGATGCCCTCTCTCACTACTTCTATCCAACATAGTATTGGAAGTTCTAGCTGGGGCAGTCAGGCAAGAGAAAGAAAGAAAACATATTCAAATAGGAAGAGAAGAAGTCAATAATCTTTGCAGATGACATGCTCCTACAACTAGAAAACCCCATCATCCAGCCCAAAAGCTTCTTAAGCTGATAAGCAACTTCAGCAAAGTCTCAGGATACAAAATCAATGTGAAAAATTGCTAGCATTCCTATACACCAACAACAGGCAAGCAAAGAGCCAGATCATAAATGAACTCCCATTCATAACTGCTACAAGAATTAAAATACCTAGGAATACAGCTAACAAGGTAAGTGAAGGACCTCTTTAAGGAGAACTACAAACCACTGCTCAAAGAAATCAGAGAAGACACAAACAAATGGAAAAATATTTCATCGTCAATATTGTGAAAATGCATCAATATCGTGAAAATGGCCATATTGCCCGAAGTAATTTATAGATTCAGTGCTATTCCCATTAAACTACCATTGACCCATTGACATTCTTCACAGAATTAGAAAAAAACTATTTTAAAATTCATATGGAACCAAAGAAGAGCCTGAATAGCCAAGGTAATCCTAAGTAAAAAGAATGAAGCTTGAGGCATCAACTTCCCAAATTCAAACTATAGTACAAGGCTACAGTAAGCCAAACAGCATGGTAGTTGTACAAAAGCAGACACATAGACCAATGAAACAAAATAGAGAACTCAGAAATAAGACTGCATACCTACCACCATCTGATTGTTGACAAACTTGACAAAAACAAGCAATGGGGAAAGGATTCCCTATTTAATAAATGGTGCTGGGAAACTGGCTAGTCATGTGCAGAAAATTGACACTGAACCCCTTCCTTACACCATACACAAAAATTAACTGAAGACGAATTAAAGACTTAAAAGTAAAACCCAAAACTATTAAAAAAAACTCTAAAAGAAAGTCTAGGTAAAACCATTCAGGACATAGGCATGGGCAAAGATTTCATGACAAAAATGCCAAAAGTGATTGCAATGAAAGTAAAAATGACAAATGGATTCCAATTAAATTGAAGAGCTTCTGCACAGAAAAAGAAACAATTATTAGAACAAACAGACAACCTAAAGAATAGGAGAAAAATTTCTGCAATCTATCTATCTGACAAGGTCTAATAACCAGAGTCTACAAAAACTTAAACCAATTTACAAGAAAAACAAACAACGTCGTTAACAAGTCGGCAAAGGACATGAACAGATATTTCTCAAAAGAAGACATACATCTGGCCAACAAACATATGAAAAAAAGCTCAACATCACTGATCATTAGAGAAATGCAAATCAAAACTACAATGAGATACTATCTCATGCCAGTCAGAATGGCTATTATTAAAAAGTCAAAAAATAACAGATGCTGTCAATGTTGTGGAGAAAAAGGAACTATTGGTGGAAGTGTGAATTAGTTCAACCATTGTGGAAGACAGTGTGGCAATTCCTCAAAGACCTAGAGGCAGAAATACCATTTGACCCAGCAATCCCATTACTAGATCTATACCCAAAGGAATGTAAATCATTGTTATAAAGATACATGCACATATATGTTCATTGCAACACTATTCACAATAGCAAAGATATGGAATTAACCCAAATGCCCACCAACAGCCACACATAAAATTAAATACCTAGGAATTAAGCTAACTAAAGAAGTGAAAGATCTGTATAATTAAAACTATAAAACACTGATTACAAAAATTAAAGAAGACACCAAAAATGGAAAAATAGTCCATATTCGTGGATTAGAAGAATCAATGTTAAAACGTCCATACTACCCAAAGCAATCTACAGATTCAATGCAATCCCTATCAAAATACCAATGATACCCTTCACAGAAATAGAAAATAATCCTAAAATTTATGTGGAACCACAAAATACCCAGAATAGTTAAAGCTACCTGAGTGAAAAGAACAAAATGAGAAATCACATTACTTGACTTCAATTATACTACAGAGCTATCGTAACTAAAACAGGATGGTACTGACATAACAGCAGACTCATAGACCAATAGAACAGAACAGAGAACCCAGAAACTACAGTGAACTCATTTTTGGTAAAGGTGCCAAGAACATACACTGGGGAAAAGAGGGTCTCTTCAATAAACGGTGCTGGGAAAACTGGATATCCATATGCATAAGAATGAAACTTGACTCCCATCTCTCACCACATACAAAAATCAAATAAAAATAGATTAAAGACTTAAATCTAAGACCTCAAACTATGAAAATACTACAAGAAAACATTGAAGGAAGTTCTCCAGGACATTGATCTGGGCAAACATTTCTTGGGCAATATGCCACAAGCACAGGCAACCAAAGCAGAAATGGAAAAATAGGATCACATCAAGTTACAAAGCTTCTGCACATCGAAGGATATGATCAACAAAGTCAGGAAACAACTTACAGAATGGGAGAAAATATCTGCCAACTACCCATCTGACAAATGATTAATCACCAGAATTTATAAGGAGATCAAACAGCTCCATAGGAAAAAAATTTAATAATCTGATTTTAAAAATGAGCCAAAGAGCTAACAGAAATTTCTCCAACAAGGATAGACAAATGGCAAACAGGCATATGAAAAGATGCTCAACATCATCTATCATAAGAGAAATGCAGATTAAAACTAAAATGAGATATCTTCTCACCCCAGTTAAAATGGTTTATATCCAAAAGACAGGAAATAACAAATGCTGTGAGGATGTGGAGAAAAAGGGACCCTTGTACATTGTTGGTGGGAATGTACGTTAGTGCAACCATTATGGAGAACAGTTTTCAGGTTCCTCAAAAAACTAAAAATGTAGATACTGTATAATCCAGCAATCCCATTGCTTGGTGTATATCCAAAAGAAAGAAAAGCAGTACATTGAACAGATGTCTGCACTCCTATGTTTGTTGCAGCATTGTTTACAATAGCTAAGATTTGGGAACAACCTAAATGTCTATCAACAGATGAATGAATAAAGAAACCGTAAATCTACACAATGGCATGCCACCACGCCCTGTTTTGTTTTTTTTTTTTTAATTTTAGTAGAGACGGGGTTTCGCCATGTTGGTCAGGATGGTCTCTATCACCTAATCTTGTAATCCACCTGCCTCAGCCTCCCAAAGTGCTGGGATTACAGGTGTGAGCCACCACACTCAGCCTATTCTCTGTATTTCAAATCCCCTCCTCTCCTACCTTTCCCACCCCACAGTTAGTGATCTTTCCACAATCTGGAGAACATTTGTGCTCAACATTATAGAACACTATATTCAACCTTTTAGTTCCACATGACTTATAACTTTTCTTCTACTAAACCTTGATGTATCCCTTTGCTATACAGCGTTTATACTTTTCTGGCTGCTTGGTGGAATTTTAGTGAGCCAGACCGGCACTTGGTTTGGGCTTCCCACAGGATCTAGAAAATAGTGTTGTAAACAGTAGGTGTATTGTAAACAGTAGGTAAACAGCAGGGCACACACCAAGACCCCTGGACCAATTCACCCTTCTATCCTAGTGTTATAGGAGTTATTAAGAAATTATTTTAGGTAGAGAGAAGGGGTCCTTGGGAAGTTTTAATTTTTTTTTAAAGCAGCTCCAGAAACGTTTCTTGTCTAGGAGGAAAGCCCCAGCTGTCAGAGCCGGGCCAGCAAGCTTTGATATGCAAATACAAGACATTAGAAACTGGGTCCACCCAAACGCGGTGATTCCCGCCATCTTCTTACCCTTGCCCCAACATGTGCCTGGCAACATGGCCACATCCACGTGTCCCCATGGGTATAAAACATAATGGTGCCCTTCATTTACACATTAAAAGGCTAGGGTGGGAGAGCCCATTTTTTTCACAGGCTGTGAATGACATGCCTGGTCAAACCAATCCCGAGCCCTGTGCAAATCAGACACCGCCTCCTCCAGCCTCCTCATATAAGCAGCCACTTTTCTGACACACGGGGTTTTCTCTTTGTTGGAATCCCCGGCCCTTCTGTTTCTGTATAAGGGAGCTGTTTTCTTCTTCCTTCCTTCCTTCTTTCTTGCCTATTAAACTTTTCCCTTCTTAAAACCACTCCACGTGTATTCATGCCATTTGATCCAAACTGACTGGAGACCAAGAACCCTGGTGTTCTTCCAGTCATCGGGGCTGAATCCCTCCCTAGTACAATACTTAGAGTCTGGCTTTGCTTCACATATCCTAGGATCATTTAGTGTAATAAGCAGCAGTACAACAGACAAAGTCTAGGCTGAATTTTAAGACCAAGTTCCATAATTTTCAATCTGTGATGCCTTAGGTTAGCCACTACTCCAGTTCTTAGCTGCTTGCTCAATTAAACACAGATAATACTATCTACACCTCACAGGTTTTGTTGATGCTTAAATCATAGAATATACAGGATGTATGAAAAGTAACTGATACATACTAGATCTTCAATAAACATTGGCTTCTTTCATTTTCACAATTTAAAAGGGTCATTTGTCAGTTTGGGGCACAAAACACCAAGATTATCTTGTTTCTCTAAATTTCCTAACAGAATCCCAAGTTCTGAATAATTAGTATTACTAACATGAAGAGCAATGAATTTTATACTGTATTTAACATGAGATTTTGTAAGAATAATGAATCTTCAGATCCCTAAAGGCAGAGATCATGTTCATTAATTCAATAAACATTGATGTGATAACTGTTGCCTCATTGTGCCAAGTCCTAGGGATGCAGCAGGCAGCAAGCCAACATAGGCTTACTCTAGCACCTAGCACAGTGCCTGGCACATAGTAGGGGATCAATCCATGTTTGTTGATATCAACCAAGTAATGTTTAGAAAATATCATATAGTGTAGGAGTCCTTGGAATAATCCTCTCATTGTCTAAACTCAGGAGAAGCAGGAGGGTTGACACATGAAGGTAGAGGGAGGGCTGGAACATCCTCCCTGGCTACTGTGGGAGCACTACCTGCTTTTAGAGACCTGCCTTGATGCTTTATTCTGACTCTCAGGCACAAGCTGGTATAACCACATGAACTGAGTCCCTACTGCCTTATATTTGGATCCCAGAGACCTGTTGATATTCTATACTATTCCAGGGGCTGGGGTTTGGGAACTTTTTAAAAAAGCACCATACAAAAACATTCAACTTCCCAGAGTTGCACTGTTACCTAAAAGCACTTAGGTACTATTATGCAAATTATACGTGCATGATTTCCATAAAAACCAGTCACAAATGTCAATTAGTGCTCATTAATATGCAATAAAATTCTCATTTTAAAACTATTAAGAGCCAAGAATGAATTCCACTTGGCTGCCCTCCTTTAATGAGAACTGCTGAGAAGTACCCTGTGCCATTTCTCATCAGCAAAACAGTAAGGTGTCACAACAAATCAAGCTTCAGGCAACAGCAGGATTAGACAGAATAAACACTTGAATGTTTCAGAGACTGGTTTTGGACAGTTCAGGTTTTATGCTGCTACAGCTGAGATCCCTATCCTGTTGGGTACTAAAAATATAGGCTGAGCGAATTCATTAAGTTACTTTGCAAATGAAGCATGGTGATACTGAGCATTCTGTTAAAAGATACTTGTGAGGATGCCACACGGCTGGAAGAGGGTAAGGAAACCTCATTCCTGAGGGCCAGTCTGTTCAAGAGACTGAGTGTTCTATGCCTCAAAGGAGGCTGAGAGCCAAGGGCCTTGGAATTATTGGGTTCATCCCTAAAAAGCCTTCTGGTCAGAATTTTTGTGAGTGAACTCACATGCTGTGTCTCTAAATTTCAATTTCAGCTGGACATTGGATTACTCTTAAACTGTTGATTGGTGTTGCTGTGCAACCCAAGACACTTGTGTGAGGGTGATTTGGGCTTTTTGTTGCTTTATGATTTTTCCATAAAGATGAAAAATAGAAGCTATCAACATTAGACTGATCTTTCTGCAGATACTTGCTTGGCAAACTGTTCTAAACCTGGCTTGGGAGCAAGAGTGGAGAATAGGATTTTCTAAGTATAGTAACCCTGTGGTTATCAAACGTCAGTACACACCAGAATCATCTGGAAAGCTCCTTAGAAAACATTGATTTCTGGTCCCATCTCTAATTTGTAATTCACTAGGTATGACCTGGGGCCTGAGAATTTGTATTTCTAACAAGTTCCTAGATGATGCTGATGTTGATCTGGGAATCATACCATGAGAACCCCAGTCCAGCATAAGAAATATAGGGCTTTCATCAGAGTTTGAACCAGACAAACCCTTAGGATAACTTTTGACATGTTACTCCAGGCTGCTTTGATGACTCATACACACATACATAAATCAAGTCATTTGAATTATTCTCTAGAAATTCGTTTCAGGGAAGTATGATTAAGAAATTAGACACTTAGCATGACACTCGATTCTTTCATTCTGCAAGCCATGATTCTTAACTAGTTTTTGGTCATGAGAGACTGATGAAAGCTATGGACTCCCTCCTGAAAAACCATATGCAAACATGCAATACCTTACATACAATATTGGGGCGGAATCATAGGCCACCCACCAACCTTCCTGCAAAGCTCAGTCACCCCAAATGAAGAGCCTATTTCAAACTAAACTCAGCTGAAGCCAGGGATAAAAGAATGTTTTAGGCTAGGCACGGCAGCATCACACCTGTAATCCCAGCACTTTGGGAGGCCGGGGCAGGTGGATCACCTGAGGTTGGGAGTTCAAGACTAGCATGGCCAACATGGTGAAACCCTGTCTCTACTAAAAATACAAAAATTTAGCCGGTTGTAGTGGTGCATGCTTGTAATCTCAGCTACTAGGGAGGCTGAGGCAGGGGAATCGCTTGAACCGGGAGGCAGAGGTTGCAGTGAGCCAAGATCGTGCCACTGTACCCCAACCTGGGTGACAGAGAGAAACTCCATCTCAAAAAAAAAAAAAAGGATATTTTAATTAAATTATTCTTCATGGTGTTCTTATAAATGTAACTATTTCTGTGGCTACCTACAAATAAAACTTGATGCACTGAAATGATAAAAGGCCATGAAAAACTCTGTCACCAATTAAAACATTTAATAATCACTTTTAATATGTTTATTCTTTATCTAGTTTCACAATTTTTGTGTTTAAATTGGAGTAGTCTATACTTAAAGTAATTACACAAATACGTTAAAAATCTAGGCCGGGTGCTATAATGTTCCCTTATTATCCTTTAACATCTGTAGAATTTGTAGTGACGTTACCTCTCATTCCCGGTATTAGTAAATTTTATCTCTTCTCTTTTTCCTCCTCTTCTTTGTTTTCTAAGAAGTTAATCAATTTTATTAACATTCTTAATGAAATAGCACTTGCTTTCATTGATTTTATCTACTTTTCAAAATCTAGTTTATTGATTTCTGCTCTAATATTTCTTATTTTCTTTCTTCTGGTTATTATGAATTTCATTTGCTCTTTTTCTGTTTTGGTTTCTTAAGATGAAAGCAGAGGACACTGATCTGAGACTTTTCTTCTTATAAGCCTTTTTTTGGGGGTGGCAGGACAGGGTCTCACTTTGTCACCCAGGCTGGAATGTAGTGGCACAATCTCAGCTCACTGCAGCCTCAATCTCCTGGGCTCAAGTGATCCTCCCACCTCAGCCCCCATCAAGTAACTGGGACTATAGGCACGTGCCACCATGCCCAGATAATTTTTTGTATTTTTTTATAGAGACAGAGTTTTGCCATGTTGCCAAGGCTGGTCTTGAACTCCTGATCTCAAGCAATTCATCTCGGCTTCCTGCAGCGTTGGCACTAAAGCGTGAGCCACTGTGCCCCACCTTATAAGCTTTCAATACTATAAAATTCCACCTAAGTATTGCTTTTAATATATGAGTTTTTACTTTCAGCCCCAAACATTTCCTCTTTTCCCTTTTTTATTAAAAATAATTTTTTCATTTGGTTTGCACTAGGATGCAAAAGAAAGAAATCCCTGCGCTTTCTGTCTGTCTTTGTGGCGGCCCAGATTGAATTGGGGAATACATCTGTAGCCTAGAAATGTAGGCTTACATGTTTATGGTAATGTAATTTTTGTTATGTAGTGTTTGAAGAATGGTAATGTAATTTTTGTTTTTACAGTAACAAATTTGGCAATTATTTTGGATCTATCACCTGTCATCATAACTGGCTCCTGCTTGTCAGCCACACACCAGGACTTAAGACAAATGGGACTGATGTCATCTTGAGATCTTCATTTATTTTGACCGTGATTTATTTGGAGTGGAGGCATTGTTTTTTAAGAAAAACATGTCATGTAGGTTCTCTAAAAATAAAATGCATTTAAACTCAAAATAATAATAATAATTTTTTCAGAGATAGGGTCTCACTCTATTACCCACACTGGAGTGCAGTGGCATGATCTTAGCTCACTGCAACCTCAAACTCCTAGGCTAAAGCAATCCTCCTGCTGAGTAGCTGGGATTATGAGTGCACACCACTGTGCCTAGCTAATTTTTTGTTTTTCTATTTTTCATAAAGACAGGATCTCACTCTGTTGCCCAGGCTGATCTCGAACTCTGGGCCTCAAGCAGTCCTCCTGCCTCAGCTCCCCAAAGTGTTAGAATTACAGATGTGAGTCACTGGACTCGGCCCTAATTTTCCTTTTGATTTCTCCTTTGGCTCATGAGTTATTCTGAAGTATGTTATTTAGTTACCAAATATTTGAGAATTTTTGTTACTGAATTCTTAATTCCATTGTGATCAAGAATACATTTTATGACTAAAATCCTTTTAAATCTATGGAGCTTGTTTTATGGTCCAGAATATGGTCCATTTCAAGTGTTTCATGTACACTTGAAAGGAATATGTATTTGATGTAGCTGGGTAGAGTGTCTTATAAAGATCAATGAGGTCAAGTTTGTTGATTGTATTTTTATCTTCTTTCATATACTTATTTTCTATCTTTTTGTTTTATCAATTACTGAGAGAAGGTTAATAAAACTTTGGACTACAATTATGGATTTGTCTATTTCTCCTTGGAACTCTCTAAATTTCTCATTCATGTATTTTGAAGTTCTGTTGTTAGATGCATAAATGTTTAGTACTGTTATATCTTCCTCATTAATGAACTCCTTTATCATTATGAAATGATTTTCTTTATCCCTGGCAATATTCTTTCCTCTGCAATATTACTAATATTGCTATTCCAAATACCACTAAATAGTTTTGAGCTTTGTTCTGGGATGCAGTCAAATTAACTGGAACAATTTGCTCCTTTTGGGTCTTTTAAAAATATTTGTTAGACAGGATCAGTGCAGTGCTCAATCTAGGGCTATTTCCTGCTACTAAGGCATGATCTTTCAAAGTATACTACCCAACCCTCCATGAATTACGAGTTTTCAAGTCTAGCTGGTGGGAATAGGCACTATTCCCAGCCCTGTGTGAGCAATGAGCACAATTTCTTCTAATCCTTTTGGGTAGTTCTTTCTTCATCCCAGGTAGTTTCCTTACATGCATGTGCTGCTCAGTAGTCAGCTTTACACTTGAGATTTACTCTGTGAGGAACTCAGGAGTTCTCTCTGCAGCTATCTGCTCTCCAATACTCTGTGCTACACATTCTAGTTGCCTCGGTCTCCCCAGACGTGAAGTTCTGTCTTCTCAACTCAGGAAATCTGGGTTCTGTTTGCACCATATTCTGGAAACTATATCTTGGTATGCCTGTTTTTGTTTTGTTTTGCTTTGCTAAATACCAGAAATCATGTATGAAAAATATACAGGCTCTGGATCATTCTTTCTTCTCCAAAGAATATGGAGAAGACTTCTGCTAGGGTGCTAAAATAAAGAGATTAATCAGTGACTGAGTTGATTGGGAAATGGACTTCAACATTTTATTATACTAGGTCTATTTCTGGTTTCCTTTAACTGGTCAGGCATAATCCATTTCAGTGGTCCCAACTGAAAGCTTAGGGTGTTTTTCAGGCCCGTCCACATTGGTGGGCTTTACATTCTATAAAATTTTTATCTTCCCAGCGTAATTAATAAGAATGCAAGTAGCACTGATTGGCTTCTCGGCTTTTTAGCACCTTCTTTGTGTTTAGATTTTTGCAAACTGTTGGTCTGTGCTACTTATAAATCAGTGAATGACTTGGAAGGAAAATTGCTTAGACTATTGAGTTGATCTTTCTGTGCCTCTTTTCCATCCATGATCATGGTTTCTCATGTCCTGAATCATTTGGTTTCCCTGAATTCGTGTTTTTTTCCTCCCCAGCCCTATCAGACTGCAGAATAATCTGCCTGGCTTCTCTGATTTTAGCAGTTGCTTATTGTTTGGGATCTCCTCATGTGCTACTTGATAAATGTTAAGTGTCTATAGGGAAAAAGTAGCCTAGAATACGGGACACTCAATGAGTTTCTCTTCTTTCTGAAGTCTTAGCTCTCAAGTACTAGCTGCCTTAGTAGGTCTTCTATGCCTTCAAATAGATTTTTAAAACCCAGCTTTTCTAGATGTCCTGTATAAGAGTAAAAATCTATCGGATAGTCCATTATAGCCAAAATCAGATGCTTAATGTCTTATAATGTTTAACCTTAAAATTTTTTAACTGTCAAGAACTGTTTAAAGACAATCTTTACTCAGATGACAATGCAAACTGTGTAAGATGTAACTATCCTTACTATTAACTGAGACCAACTAAGATACATTAGAGAATCCTTAAGTTATAAAATATAAACCTACTATAGAGTCTAATTTTGCCATTATTACTGGTCAGTGCATATTTGAAAATTAAACATTCATGTAAAGTTTGTATTAACATAAAGGGTAATGCTTATTTTGCAGGCATATACATGAAAAAACTGAAGTTAAAATTTTCTCCTTAGAAATTAATTGCAATAACTTCTATTCTGTTTTTCTTTTAGTTTAGTTTTCAACCTAGGACACAGAAATCCATTCTAAAACTGCTGAGTAAAAATTGCAGCATGTGTTATAGAAGCCAATAGCAAAATATCTGCCAATAGGACTTGATAATTTCTTTCTCTTGCTTAGCTAATGTTTGCATTCTGAACACAGATTCGCATTGGGGTTTCTAATATGTTTTAGAGATCACAGATTTTTATAGTGTCCACTAGCTCACAGGACCACTGGTTACACAATAATCTTCAGCTGAGAATTTTCAAATTTCATTTACTTTCTGCTATGTTATCAGTTTAGTGTTTATATGTATTTCACTTATTTGTACTTACCAGCTTCCTCTAATGCTTCTTTGACATTTTCTCCTCTCCAGCCCTGGTGTGGTGGAGAATCCAACTCCTCTCTAGTCTGGTGGACTAGACTGAAGTTTTACATCCCAGCGAGGGCAAAATTAAAAATGAAAGCCAAGTACTTCAGGGAAGCTTGCTCCTAATACCGGGTTTGTTAAAATCATTTGTTTAAAAATGTTCACATCTGTTGCTTGGCACTGATCCTTAAGCTCCAAGCCCCCTACCTTCTTAACTAATTATCCTCATGTCAAATAATCAGTTACAGTTGATTGACTACATACTCATAGAACTCCCCAAATCCCAAGTCCTCAAAATGAAGACAGAAGACTGGGATGGAAATCGAAGAACCTTTTTCAATCCAACTATTAAAGAAAGGGCATAACAAACAACATACCAGAGATAGCTTTGTTAGAAAATACAGTAACTGAGCCTATTATCTCTGAAAGGACACCCTTCCCAAAAAGCCACCCCTCAGATGCTCCTGCCACGGATAAAGACCATGTATAATTCCACAGCATGGAATAAATGAGCAAGGGGAATTATAAACAGTCTGGCCAACCAAAAGCAAGAGAGACACAATGCAACTGAGATACTGCAGACTCCATTCCCCACTGAGCTGATACAATCCACACTTGGCACAGAGGCATTCTCACTGCAGGCTTTCCTTCCTAAACACACAGGCCCTCATGGCGAAATGTGGTGGGAGAGGGGAAAGAAAGACAAAAGGAGTGAGAGAAACAACTGCTGTAAAGGAGACCTACAGTAAGAATTAAAACTGTGTATTCCCTTTGACCCAAAAATGCCAATTTTGGGAATCTCTCCTATGGAAATAAAACCTAAAGTATAAGAAAAAAATGTAGAATGTGGATTGTGGCATAATTTGTTGTATAAAAAAAGATGGAAGAAAAACATGAATATCTATCAATGGGGAAGTAATAAATGGGAAGAATTATGGAACTTCCCATAATGGAATACTAGGTAGCTATTAAAAATAGTAGATCAATTATATGTGTTAATCTAGAATGATGTACATAATATACACTAAGTAAAATGAAAGAAATAACAGAGCAGTGTATTATATGGTTACATTTTCATATACAATAGAAAATAAGTATACATATTTATGTTTGTTTGAATATAGAAAAGAAGTGATGGGGCTGAGTGCAGTGGCTCATGCCTATAATCCCAGAACTTTGCGGGGCTGAAGTGGGAAGATCACTTGAGCCTAGGAGTTCAAAATCAGCCTGGGCAACACAGTGAGGCCACGGTTCTACAAAAAATGTTTACCATTAGACGAGTATGGTGGCATGTGAATTAGAACTTATACCAGTGGAATTACTGCAACCTCTGACCCCCAGGTTCAAGAGATTCTCCTGCCACAGGCTCCCAAGTAGCTGGTATTATAGGCACCTGCCCCGTACCTGGCTAATATTTATGTTTTTAGTAGAGATGGGATTTCACCATCTTGGCCAGGCTGGTCTTGAACTCCTGACCTCAAGTGATCCAGCCATCTTGGCCTCCCAAAGTGCTGGGACTACAGGGGTAAGCCACTGCACATGGCTATATTTTCTTTATATACTGCTGTCTTACTAGACTTGTTACAATGAGTGTGTATGACTTTTACAACTTAAAAATGCAATAAAGTTAAAATACAAAAAGTATTTACTGAGACTTGTAACTACAAGTAACCCCAGATCCCAGAGTTCAGTGAGGTATGTGGTCCTCTGGCATTTGCTTTGAATTGATCCTAGTGGTTAATGGCAGATAGCAGCTTCTGCTCCTGGAGATAGGGCTCACCTTGTGTCACTCAATAGAAGTCAATTAAAGCCCAGAATCAACAGTGCCTCTAGAAAGGTCAGCGGTTGTGAAACAAAAACTACATCTATTAAAACAAAGCTTCAGTCACAGAGCTTCCCAAGGGGCTGCCTGAACCAGTGAGAAGCCAGCAAACCCGTGGAAGAGAATAACTCACACTTTTGTCTTCGAAAATCCCACTACTCCAACTATTGACAGCCTTTGTTGGCTCCTGTTCCACACTTTAGAGATGAGAAGCACAAAGCTGGCCCAGTTGCTGCAGTAATAAATATTAAACTCTGTGGGAGAGATGCTGCTGCCCAGGTTTGAAGTGTTCTGTATTAGCCTTTGGTGGAAGATACTCTGAGCACCACTGGAAGCCACCTGTCACACACAAAATGGCACCGGCCAAGGCAGTGGTCTTAGAGGTGTGATACTTACCTCAGTATTTGCAATTCAGTTTCATGCCAATCGATACTTCCAAATCTTCGGAGCATGGTAAACACATGATGTTCCACAATAAAGAAAAAATATGCATAAGCTAGCAGTCTGTGAAACATTCACTTTGTAAATTGTTCATCTTCCAACATATTTTTCTTTTCTACAGTCCTCTCTCGCCACCCCATGCCTCTTTCTCTATTTCCCTATTTAACCTCTTTTCTCCTTAATGTTTTTCTGATTATCATAGAAATTCACACTTCTTAAAACAATCATGAAAAATACAGGTAAGTTAAAAAAATACAAGTAATCATTTATAATGTCATCACTAATATTTTAGGATAGTTTACCCTTTTAAGTACTCTGCATTTGTGTATCTTTGCAAGTGCAAATGAATGTCTTCCAAAATACCTACTATTATGAATGAATATATGGAAATGTGAAAGAGGGGTTTGAACAGACATCCTTTCTGGGACCCAAGCTGTTGTGATATGGCCATGTGTTTTTGTATGTCAAGTTTGTATTCATATTCCTCAGATTGTCTGTGACAGCTGCCTTTGTGTCTCCTCCCTTCCTTTCTCCTCACAGCTGCCTTGGAAGTCAGCAATATTTGCATGTAAAGATTCCCATGGGTGCTTATTTGATCATCTTTTATCCCTGTTTCTCACTTGCAGATAACTAGGTACCCACTATCTCTGTGATCTCAGCATGTTACTACTCTCTTCCTTTTCCCTCTTTCCTGCTGTTATGCTTTCCTCTCCCTCTTTCCTCTGATCTTCTGCATTTATCCTAGCAGCATCCAAAAGCAGGCAGCCATCACTGGCTCATGGACAATCACAGAATAATTGAAATGTCTGTTCAGAAAAGGCACTCGGGTAGTGTGATGATCTGGTTTTGTTCTTTTGCTTAGTCTTGCTTTGGCTATTCAGACTTTTTGGCTGCATATGAGTTTTAGAATAGTTTTTTTTCTAATTCTGTGAAGAATGATGTTAGTAGTCTGATAGGAATAGCATTGAATATATACATTGCTTTGGGCAGTATGGTCATTTCAATGATATTGATTTTTCTAATCGATGAGCATGGGATATTTTTCCATTTATTTGTGTTGTTTCTGATTTTTTTCCGCAGTGTATTGTAGTTCTTTTTGTAGAACTCTTTCACCTCTTTGGTTGGCTGTATTCCTAGGTATTTCATTTTCTTTATGGTTGTTGGAAATGGAATCATGTTCTTAATTTGACTCAGACTGGATGTTAGTGGTATTTAGAAATGCTACTGATTTTTATACATTGATTTTTGCATCCTGAAACCTTGCTAAAATTGTTTTTCAGTCCTAGCAGCCTTTTGGAAGAGTTTTCAGGGTTTTCTAAGTATAGAATTATATCATCAGCAAAGGGAGATAGTTCAACTTCTTCTTTTCTTACTTGGATGCCTTTCATTTCTTTGACTTATCAGACTGTGCTGGCTGAGACTTCTAGCACTACCTTGAATAGGAGTGATGAGAGTGGACATCCTTGCCTTGTTCCAGTTCTCAAGGGGAATGGTTCTAGCTTTTGATCATTCAGTATGATGTTGGCTGTAGGTTTATCAGGGATAGCTCTCTTTATTTTGAGGTATGTCCATTTGACGCCTAGTTCATTGAGGGTTTTTATTATGAAGGGATTTTGGATTTTATCAAAAGCTTTTTCTGTGTCTATTGAGATGACACAGATGATCATATGGTTTTTGCTTTTAATTCTGTTTATATGGTGAATCACATTTATTGATTTGTGTATGTTGAACCAATCATACATCCCAGGAGTAATGTCTGCTTGATCATGATGAATTAACTTTTCGATGTTCTGCTGAATTTGGTTTACTAGTATTTTGTTGAGGATTTTTATGTCTATGCTCATCAGGGATATTGTTCTGAACACAGACGCAAAAAATCATATCTCTTCATCATATCTTTGCCAGATTTGGGTATTAGGCTGATGCTGGCTTCATGGAATGAATTAGGAAGGAGTCCCTGCTCCTCTATTTTCTGTAAGTTTCAGTAGGATTGGTACTAGTTCTTCTTTGTATATATCATAGAATTTGGCTGTGAATCCATCTGGTCCAGGATTTTTTATGGTTGGTAGGGTCTTCTTCTTCCTTTTTTTTTTTTTTTTAAATTACTGATTCAATTTTATAGCTTGATGCTGGTCTATTCAGGGCTTCAATCTCTTCCTGTTCAGTCTTGGGAGATTGTTTCCAGGAACTGATCCATTTCTTCTAGATTTTCTAATTTGTGTATATAGAGTTGTTCATAGTTTTCTCCAAGGATCTTTTGTATTTTTGTAGAATCAGTTGTAATGTCATCATTAGTATTTCTAATTATATTTATTTGGCTCTCCCCCCCCCCCCTCTCTGTCTCTCTCTCTCTCTCTCTCTTTCTTTCTCCCTGCTTTGTTAACCTCACTGGCAGTCTATCAATCTTATTTATTTTTTCAAATAACCAATTCTTGGTTTCACTATCTTTCATATGGATTTTTGCATCTCAATTTCATTAAGTTTTTCTTTAATTTTAGTATTTCTTTTCTTCTGCTAGAGTTGGGATTGGTTTGTCCTTTTCTTTTTAGTTCCTTTAAATGCAAAGTTATATTGTTAATGTGATCTTTCTAACTTATTGATGAAGGCATTTATGGATATAAACTCTCCTCTAAACATTGCTTTCACTGCATCCCAGAGGTCTTCGTAAATTGTGTCCCTATTTTCATTAATTTCAAAAAATTTGCTAGAGTAATCAAAACAGCATGGTACTAGTACAAAAACAGATACAGAGACTAATGGAACAGAATTGAAAGTTCAGAAATAAGGCTGCATACCCACAACCATCTGATCTTCAACATGGCTGACAAAAACAAGTAATGGGGAAAGGACTGCCTATTCAATAAATGGTGCTGGGACTGGTAGCCATATGAAGAAGAATGAAACTAGACCCTTACCTTTCACCGTATACAAAAATTAACTAAATATGGATTAAAGATTTAAATGTAAGACCTCAAACTATAAAAATCCTCAAAGAAAACCTAGAAAATACCCTTATCAACATTGACCTTGGCAAAGAATTTATGGCCAAAGCCCCGGAAAGAACTGCAACAACAAAAATTGACAAGTGGGACCTAGTTAAACTAAAAATCTTCTGCACAGCAAAAGAAACCATTAAGAGGGTAAATCACCTGCAGAATTGGGAGAAAATATTCACAAACTATGCATTTGACAAGGGTGTAATATCCAGAATATATAAGAAACTTAAACAAATCAACAAGCAAAAAGCAAATAACTCTATTAAAAAGTGGGTAGAAAACATGAAAAGACACTTCTCAAAAGAAGACATACAAGTCTGGCAAACAAACATGAAAAAACACTCAGTGTCACTAATCATCAGAGAAATGCAAATAAAACCACAATAAGATACCATCTTACACTAGTCAGAATGGCTGTTGTTAAAAAGTCAAAAAACAGCAGATGCTGACAAGGCTGTGGAGAAAAGGGAGCACTTATACACTGTTGGTGGGAATGTAAATGAGCTCAACCATTGTGGAAAGCAGTTTGGAGATTTCTCAAAAAACTTAAATACAGGCCGGGCGCGGTGGCTCACACCTGTAATCCCAGCACTTTGGGAGGCCAAGGTGGGTGGATCACGAGGTCATGAGATCGAGACCATCCTGGTCAACATGGTGAAACCCCACCTCTACTAAAAATACAAAAAATTAGCTGGGCACGGTGGCGCGTACCTGTAATCCCAGCTACTCAGGAGGCTGAGGCAGGAGAATTGCCTGAACCCAGGAGGCGGAGGTTGTGGTGAGCCGAGATCGCGCCATTGCACTCCAGCCTGGGTAACAAGAGCAAAACGCCGTCTCAAAAAAAAAAAAAAGAAAAAAAAAAAAAACAACTTAAATACAGAGCTACATTAGACCCAACAATCCCATTACATGGTGTATATTCAAAGAAATATAAATCATTCTACCATAAATACACATGCATGCATATGTGCATCACAGCACTATTCACAATAGCAAAGATGTGGAATCAACTTAGGTGCTCATCAACAGTGTGCTGGATGAAGAAAATGTGCTACATAAACACCATAGAATAAAATAGAATGAAATCATGTCCTTTGCAGCAATGTGGATGCAATTGGAGGCCTATCCTAAGTGAATTAATGCAGGAACAGAAAACAAAGTATCATATGTTCTCACTTTTAAGTGGGAGCTAAACATCGAGCACACATGGACATAAACACAAGAATGACAGATACTGAAGACTACTAGAGCAGGGAGAGAGCGGGTGTGGGTTGAAAAACTACCTACTGGGTACTATGCTTATGACCTGGGTCAAATTTACCTATGTAACAATCCTACACATGCATCCTCTGAATGTAAAATAAAGGCTGAAACTTTAAAAAAAGAAAAGGCCCTCAATTAAGCATGTACCCTATTTACCTGTTCAGCCGAAAGACTAATTAACACAGCACTTCAGAGATTCCACCTCACACAGAAAATCAGGAATATTTTCATAAGAGCCAAGAAAGGCTTTGTTGGTCTGAAGTCCTGCCAGACCAGTGCCTTTAGGCCCTTACCACACCTTCAATCTAGACCACATGTTTAGGCCCTTGGCATTTCCCTAATTAAGACATCTACTTCTGCCTTCCCTTTCAAGATTTTCCCAATAACTCTTAGAAAATCAAGATGGAGAGCTGGCAGTGCTGACTGATGGTCTGACATTTCAGTGTAGGCAGATGACAACATGAAGACCCAGAACATACTTTCCTGGGTGTTTTCAAAGTCACTGAAACCCCAAGCTACCCATGGCAGCAGAATAGCAATTCCAACCAGCAAAGCCCTGGGCAGAATAGTGAAGGTCCTCCCTTGCCCTTTCCTATCCTTGACCCAAGAAATCCCTTTTCATCATCAGAACTCCAGAGCTTTCTGGCTAATCTTTACATAGAGATTTCTGGCTAATCTCTACATCTCTACAAAGCTCCTCACTGCAGGACAGAAGACTGACTTTCCCAGGGCACTCGTTTCCACAGTTATTTCTTCCCAATGACAACATAAAGTATAGATGACTGACATATTTAACACTCCTCTTTTCTTCACTATTTTTATTATGGGTTAAAAAATAAACATCCTGAGGCATTTTTGAATAGGAATCTGCAACCCAAAGGAAGAAGACACAAGGAAGACCTCAACTGCCCCAGTTACCTCTCTGGTCATAGCCCAATGGCCTGGTCAAAGCAGGCCTGGGCTTTGGGGGAATGATTGGCCAGCCTCATCATTTAGCTCTCAGTTGCCTGGCACCCATGTCTGAGGTATACTGGCCCAAATTTGGGTTCAGGTGATAAGGGAGTACTTAGAACCTTGCAACTACCCCAGCTGAGGCAAAGTGGTCATGAAGGAGACTAGAGGATGCTTGGATTCAGCCTGACTCAGAATATTCTGAGTGTATGTGTGCTGGGGGTAGGAAGGTGGCTGGTGAGGCCTGTTTCTGGTCAGTCCTAGGAGTATACTGAGTGAATCTAACCTCCTCTAGTTTACCTCTCTTAGAGTAGGCTGCATAGAGTCTTTGTACCATACTGAACACAGCAGAATATTGTGGAAGTACCTTGGACATAAACATACCTCAAGACCTTGCCTGGGGTGGATATACTTTCCAAGAACTGCTCAAAATGTAACCCAATCTCTGGTCGAAAGTTATGTGGCCCTCCAGCAAACAGACCAAAGTCCAGACTCCTGTGGCCTTCATAAGCTGCCCTTTGGCTCTCCTGCTTTATCTTTTGCTGCAACCCTGTCCTGACCCGCATTCACCCACCTTCTCTCCTTACTCACACCACACCGGCACTTCGGCCCTCACTCAAATATCTATTTATGCTATTCTGACTCTCTGGAAAGGCGCTTCTACACTGCAGCTGCCAGTCAAAGAGGCACACCTCCTTCAGAACCTGACTCAAAGCCACTTCATCCTTGAAGGGAAATGTTGACTCCACCTGGAATAGCTCTCTGTCTCTACGTGGAAACCCTGCCTAGCTTCCACTCCTACTCTCATTCTCTCATAGCAGGTTGTGATAATTATAGCAGTCAGCACAGTTATCTCATATGAGGCTCGTCCACATGAGTGTCAAAGGAACAGGGCTTTTTACAATGCTGATTCCCCCATTCTTCCACTTGGAATGAAGGCATCCCAACATTCCTCTCATTTTAACAAGTTCTTTTCGCTCTCCTCTCTGGATTGATGCCTTTGTAGGTATTATAATAATAGGCTCCTCTTTACTCAAGCCATTTTTATCAGTACATGTAGTCTTTCTCCTGATACAGATATTATTAATGTCAGTTTTTTTGTGTGCTCATTCTTCTCCATCCCTAGAAAGCAAGGTATCTGTGTGGTAGGGTTCAATAACACAGGGTGTTCTCAGGCCGTATCATCGATCACTGTCTGAGTTCTTCCCAATTATGACATGCATCTCAGAAAAACGCCTTGAGAAGTTTAGATGGAAACCAATGCCCTGTGGAAATACATAAATATTTTATCAGGCTCTGAACAAGACTCTTGCTCATGAATGTTTAAACCCCTCAGTAGCATAATACTCAGAGGCTGATTAGAGTGAACTTGTGCTGGGATGGGGAAGCTGAGAGGAGGAAGGAAATACAACAGCAATGGCAGCAGGCATTCTACAGTGTCTCTTTCAAGGATGTAAAGCACCTAAGAGTGCACTGGAGGGCTCCCTAATTTGTTAGACACTCATTTTTCATTTTCCAAGTGCTGTCCCTCTAAAATGGGAAGCAGGTCAGCTCCCAGCAAAGCTGTCTAGAGAGAGCACTGGCTGGGGTGCACGCAGGCTGCTATATCAGTTACAGCCCCCATAACCTTGCCATATTTCTCTCAGCATTGGTGGCACAAGGAAGATTTTCATATAAAGTATAGAAGACTCAAGATGAGGCAGATCCTTTATAGATTCACAGCAGCTTTATTCAAAATAGTCACAAACTCGCAACAACCAAAGTGTCTATCAACAAGAGAACGGATAAACACATATTCATACAATGAATACTACCTTGGAATAGAAAGAAATGAACTACTGATACACTCAATGGCACAGATGAATCTCATAGACATTGTGTAGGACAAAAAGAAGCCAAATACAAGAATGTATACTAAGTAACTGCACTTCTATGAAGTTCAGGAACTATCAACACTAATCTATGATATTAGAAATCAAAACAAGATTTGCTGCTTCTGTATGGTGGGGGTGACTAGAAAGAGACAAAGGAAAAATTCTGTGACTGAAATATTTTATGTCTTGTTTGGGATGTGGGTTTGTCAAAACTGGCCCAGCTATTAGCATAGGATTCAGCTGAGAAGTGCTGCGTGGATAAAAGAGGCCACTGATCTCCAGGGTCATCATTTACCTATAAAATATTGATTAACTTGAATTATGAATTACCTGAAAGGGCTTCTAGTACTTTACCAAGTGTTCTGCCACCCTTATGGGAGTCAATGCTTTATTTGTGTAATTTAATTACCTAATGAATCCAAGTTTTTAATTGCTCATAATACACCAAACAGGAGCACAACCATAAATAAGACAAAAAATTCCTTGTCTTGATGGAGTTTACATTAGAGTGGGGAATATGCCCAATTAACAAGGAAACAGATATACTATATAGCGTCAGGGAGTGCTAAGTGCCATGAAGAATAAAGCAGGGTCAGAGGACAGGGAGTGACCACAAGTGGTTTTAGATCAGGTGGCCATCATTGCAGAGGGTAATATGAAAAGAAACCAGAAAGAGCTGAGAAAAGAAGCAGTGCCAGTGTCTGAAGGAAGAGTGTTCAGGCAGAGGGAAGAGCAAGGACAATGGCAAGCGAGAGGACAGGCATAGAATGAGGTCACCAGACCAGATCACATGGGGCTGGTAAGCCCTGATGGAGAGTTAAAGGTTATTCACAGTGTGAGGGGAAGCCATTGGAGGGTGTTAAGCAGGGGAGTGATATAATACAACTAACTGACGTTTTAAAAATGGGAAAAAGAAGGCAATTAAGAGGTCTGCTCAAGATTCTTATGGAAAGTCAGAAAAATAAGATCCATATACTTTTCTTAAAATGTTAATATCCTTCACACATCTATATCTGAAGCACCTTCTGATTCAAGCTCTGCCCAGGACCACATCACATATGTCTGAATTCTAAACACTGATTTTTATTAACAAGTTTATGTTTTAAGATAATAAGTTTATAAAATGAGAGATAGATAACATCTCTGTATGTCTAAAATTTTTAATAATAAAGTACTGGAGGCGAAAGATGAGATAGTGATTTGCATCCTTATCAGGCAAAATTCATCAGCAACTAAACAAGAATGTTCTGATTCTCAAGACCTTTCTGCAAAATAAAGGCTCTGATTTTTATTTAAACTAAACGTAGAATATTCCTTTCAACCCCCAAATCCACCTTCACAGCCCAAGTTAGTCCACGTTGCACTGTTTCTGCAGCATGTCAGAGCCTCTGGCTTCTTTCCTGTCTCCCACTTCCCCCAATTAACCTCTGAAACCTACTTGAGAATGGAATAAAATGCAAATTCAGGGAGAAGGATGCAGTTTTCAGAGAGGGCCTCATCCTCCTCCTACCCTGTATGGAAATTCCCTTATGGTTAAACAACAAAAATGGAAATATTAAAACCCTCAACTGGAACAAACACTTAAGCACTTAGTATCCTTTCCAGAGAATCTGTTTCCCTCAGTCATTATTTTTTCACTCTTTTGAGAGCCTTCTAGGCTGGAAGTTGTTTCATCGCAGCCATCCTGGGTCTCTCCTAGATCACATTACTGCCTTCACCAGGCTTAAAGTTCTATATCCCCAGGCTATCATAACTTTGCCTCTGACCAGGTTCAATTCTAGATTTTACTGGGGAATGGGAAGAAGCTAAAAACTAGGAGTGGAAGAGAAGGGGAAATAGAGGGAACATTCCAGAGACAGTAGTGTCCCTGAAGGGGAATTAAGTTGGCAAAATGGGGACCAAAAAGCTACCTCCATTCCTCCCAACAGACCCCTAACTCAAGCAAAGCCTGCTAAAGCACTTTATTCTCCAGACTCAAATTGCCTTAACCTGTGCTTCCTTAGCCATTTAGTCACAGGCCCATTTGCTCCACCTGCACCAATGAAAGAAGCACTGTTTTTGCAAGCCGGGCTGCTACCCACACTGTGAGGACACTGTGCAGAATTCAGCCACTGGTAGAGAAAAGCAAGTTTTTCTTTGCAGGCCTTGCTGCCTAATACAACTATATCAACAATTTTTCCAGCTGTGTAACCCCCATCTGAAAATCTTTCCCTTTTACCTAGGGATGCAAAAAGGTAATGTTGTCCTCCATATCTGGGTTTAAAGAACTACACTAGGGAAGACATTTCATGATAGGCTAGGACATCATTTACCTCTTATTCAAACATGCATGTACCTAGAAAACCAACAAAGGGGTAAGTTATGCCATGCCATGACTTCTCTTCCCAGATTTCTATCCTGAGATGTAAACAAAATTCGATTTTAAAAACTTCAAGGTTTGTATTCTTCACGAGCACATGGATACCTTGAGTTCTACCTAGAGGCCTCTAGTTCTGACAGAGCCAACTTGGAAACAGCTGCTTGCCAGGTACAAGGACGCTGCAGCTCCCAGGTGATTCTCATGCCCAGGAGCAAGGCAGCCCAACAGACGCAGTGTAATAAAATTGTCCCTTTTCAGGACTTTGCCATCCCCATGGGGGAGCCCATCGTGCCCGCCACTCTGCACCCTGAGGGTGAACATACCCTGCATAGCAGATTCAGGGTAAGGAGACTCTGGAAAGTCTACAGGCGGTGGGAAACTGTTCCGGGATCTCTCATTTTCAGCACAACCGGTCGCTTATTCAGCAGAAAAGCCACCGCCCCATCTTTACACCAAATTACAGTACTCTCCTGTTTCTTCCCCTGAAATTGCCACTCGCATCCCTGATGAATGACCCGTGCTCACCTCAAGTTCCTAAGAGAGTTTCTTCACCGGTTCCAAAGAAACAGCCCAGATTCTGGAAAGGAGAGAAAGCCCCTCCCCCTTTCTACTTTCATTTAATAATTAAGTATTTGAAATTCTGAGCATCCTTCAGGTCGCTGTGCTCACCTCATCGGTGTCGGACCGCGGAGAAACGCCAAGCCCGCTGCTGTGTGCAGGACGCCCAAGGTCCCCTGGCGTCTCGAGGGTTTGCAGGGCGGCAAGGGGCGGGCCCGGGCAGAGACAGAGGCCGCGCCGGGAGCCGGGCGTGGAGGCGGCAGGACGGCGGCGACGGCCTCTGCGGTGGTCGCGAGGCGCGGGGCGTCTCTGGCCAAGGCACTGGCTGGGCCGCGCCTGCCCGCCCCTCCCTGGCGCCGCCCGCGTGGCGCGCCCAGATCCAGCTCTCCTGCGAGGGCCGGAAAGGCTCCGGGACCTGCAGACTCCACGCGCCGCGGGGCTCCTCCAGCTCCCGGGATCTTTTTACCTCCTTGGCCGCGGAGTCTCCAGGGACAGCCCCGCCTCCGACCGCCTCCTCGGAGACCTTCCCTCGGTGGGCGCCTTCCCCTCAGCGCCCCTTCCCGGGCCTCCAGCCAGCACCTGCCGGAGGAGCTGGCCCCGGGGCTGAGGAGCTTCAGGCTCGGGTCCCAAACCGGACTCGGTAAGGAGACGAGAAGGATTCTCCGCGAATGCTCATTTTAATTTCTGGAGTGGGATCGGAGTTACCAATTAGTTTTCTTATTTTATACTCTCTGGGGTTGCCAAATTCTTTACGTTGAGTTTTGGCTTATTTTATAATCGGAAAGACAAGTACGTTTCTTTTTCAAAGAATGCTAACAGGAGACCATAAGCAAGATGTTTCCACCCAGCCCACTGTCCTCCGCTTTTAAAAATATGTGTGAGATGTTGTGTTTAAGACACACTCAAGGAGAAACATAGAGGCGAGACCTGGAAAGGGTCCTGGGAATCCAATTAGACTTTTCATATTATATTTAATTTTCATTCACTTAAAAATCTCAGACCTATTAATGTGCATTAGGACATCCCACATTTTTACAAGTGCTTAGAGGAAATCTTTGGTTGTAGAGGAGAAGAGAGAGGCCAGGTCCGCAGACCTGGGACAAGACAGTGGCGCCATTCTTAGCTGCTTTACACACTATAATACCCAAAGACTTCTTTTCACAGGATTCTACTGAGGGGGGAAACAAGAGGAAGAAAGAAAGATAGACAAGGTTTCCTCAAGGCAGTAAGCAAAAAGCTGTTTTCTCAGGAGAATGAATGATGTCTGAGATTTTACCCAGGACTCTCCAGATCTCTCATTCTACACAGCCAGACCCTTTCATTTGGAACGTGCAGAAACTGAGGAGGGCCACGTGTTCCCTCCCTGGGAGCTGTCTAAGTTCAAAAGAGGCGGGTCCATCTTTTTTCCCTAGGAGAGCTGACTGCAGAGTCTAGAACCAAATCTTCAGTTCTGTGATTCTAGATTGAGGATTTGCCTTTCTGATCTCTGTGGGGCTTTTATTTTACCTGGGAATTCCTCCGGGCTCTACACCTGTTATTCTCATCAACCCCCTCTATATTCTGCAAGATATTGAAATCTTTCTCCCAGCTTGGCCCCCAACCTCCAATCCCAGTGTTCTCTTTTGTCAGATTGGAGTATTTCCAACCCCTCAGTTGCCAGACACTGAAGGTTTTCATCTTCGCATCCTCCCACCAGGCCTGCCATGTTTACCTCTGAAATGTTTCTAGAAACTGTGCCCTTGTCTGCATTCTCACACAGCTGCTCTTGATATGCTGCTCTTTATCTGGGCTGAATTGTTTCAATAATTTCCTAACTGATTTTCTTGCTCCTGTCTCTTCCCACTACCAAAACAGACTTAAGAATGTCACTCCCTTGACAAAACAAGCCAACATCCTCTATCCTCTTCCCCACTCCCAAACCTGCAGTAACTTTGCTATGCAGTTGTAATACAGTGTAAACGTTCACAAGGATGGGGAGTGGCCAAGATGGCCTAACAGAAGCAGGTAATGTGTGTGGTTCTCGCTCGTGGAGAGGAACAGAAGGGACGAGTAGATACAACACCTTCAGCTGAAACATTCCGGGTATTCACATTGGGATTAATCAAGGGAACAACTTGACCCACAGAGAACAAAGAAAAGCAAGACAGAACAACAGCCCACCTGGGAACAACAGGGAGTCAGGGGATCCTCCCCCACCCAGGAAGCAGTGAGTGAACCAGCGACCCCAGAAACCATGTTTCTCCCACATATCTTTGCAACCCTTGGGTCAGGAGATCTCCTTTGAATTCACTCCACAAGCACTAGGGCCTTCAGTCTTCAGTCTGGCAGACATGGAGTCTCAGCAGAGCAGCCACTCAGGCATGCGTGGAGACCCTGGTACCTTAGATACTTGGGCCTTCTGGCAAAAGTAGCTGCAGCTCCTGTAAAGTGGGAGTTAAGACTCCTGTACATACCCCTAGAAAAGAGACTGAATCCAGGGGGCAGAGCAGCAACAGCCCACAGGGCCCACTTCCACAGCACCTCACACAAGATAAGACCCACTGGCTTGGAATTGTAGCCAGCTACCAGTAGTGACATAGCATTTTCCTAAGAAGGAGCTCCCAGGGGAGGGGTAGGCCAATATCTTTGCTGTTCAGGAGCCTTAGCTGTTCTAGCCTTCGGGGTTTGGAGAGTCTGAGATGACCCAGGGCGATAGGGATACACCAGCACAACACAGCTGCTCTACCAAAATGTGGTCAGACTGCTGCTTTAATTGGGTGCCCAATCCCATTCCTACTCACTGGGTGTGACCTCCCAACTGGGGCCTCCAGTCACCTCCACCTGAGCTCTTCAGCTGGCAGAGATCTGAATTCCCCCTGGGATGGTGCTCCCAGAGGGAAATGTAGGCTGCTATCTTTGCTGTTTGGGTGACTTAGCTGTTCTAGACTTTGGGCTGTGGAGTGTCTGAGGTGACTGGGAGCTGAAGTGGCCCCCTAGCACAGCACAGCTGCTCTACAGAAACGTGGTCAGACTGCTTTTTTAAGTGGTCCCATCCTGTTCCTCCTCACTGGGTGGGACCTCCCAACCGGGGTCTTTAGCCATTTCCTACAGGTGCCTTTGGGACGGCAACAGATCCATACCTCCCTGGGACAAAGCTCCCAGTGGAAAGGACTGGCTGCCATCTTTGCTGTATCACAACCTTCACTGGTGACACCTCCAGGTTCTGGAAAATCTGAGGTGACTAGGGACTACAGCAGGCCCTAAGCATACCACAACAGCCCTACAGAAAAGTGGTCAGAGTGTTTTGTGGATGCCTGTTCCCATATCTCTTCACCGGGTAGGTCCTCCAGGCCTAGGCCTCCAGCCATCCCCAACCAGAGCTATCCAGCCAGTACCAACTCAGCAACTCCCAGGACAGTGCCTCCAGGAGTAACTGAAAGCCTCTCAGCCACTGATTCTGCTGTGGAACTGCCCTTGCCACCCTCAGACTAAAGAAGGAGCAAAGACCCTAAGTGCCTTATCTATACCAACAAGCTGCAGTAGACACAAGGAAAGGGGGCCAGTCCATACCCCATGGGTTTCACATACCCCTCACCAGACAGGGAACCCCTGGCTTGGGCCCAAAGCACAAACCCTCCATCTTGTGCTGATTGCACTGAGCAATTGCTAATCTTCATTTCTCTGGGTAGAGCCCCCAGAGAAATGACACTTGTGGCAAATGACATTTGGCCACAATCACTACTAAGATCTCTTTCTCTGCTACCTCTAGGCTGAGGAAGAAACATAAACACTGAGATTGCTCCAGAGATGCAGTGGGCAGTCCAGGAGTGCTAAGTCATGAACTCTAGCCAGCACTCAGTGGAGAGAGGAACCCACACTTTCAGAGCACTGACAGGGAACACAGCTGCAACTGTGAAGAAACATACTGGAGCAGGAGTTTACCAACTGACCAGTAAGTCTAAGTGTCACCTGCAGGATCACACCCCAAAGCTTCGACATCAACAATACCTCACTAACATACCCACCTCTAAAACCAGAGACAAGAAGTCAGCTTCAATAAAGACCCTACACAAAGCCTCAGCACAGTGAAAACATCCAGAAAAGAAGTCTATTGACTGTACTCAATCTACATTGCAGTTAAATGAACATCCACATGCAGAGATGAAAAGAACTCAATGCAAGAACTCTGGTTACTCAAATGGCCAGAATATTATACATCCTCCAAACAATCACACCAATTCTCCAGCAAGAGTTCTTAACCAGGCTGAACTGGCTGGAATAACAGAAATAGAATTCAGAATATGGATAGGAACAAAGAGATCATCAAGATTCAGGAGGATGGCAAAATCCAATCCAAGGAAGATAAGAATCACAATAAAATAATACAGGTGCTGAAGGATGAAGTAGCAGCTATGAAAAAGAACCTAATGAGTCTGACAGAGCTGAATAACACAATACAAGAATTTCACAATATGGGCCAGGTGCAGTGGTTCACACCTGTAATCCCAGCACTTTGGGAGGCCGAGGCAGGTGGATCACCTGAGGTCAGGAGATCGAGACTAGGCTGGCCAATATGGTGTAACCCCATCTCTACTAAAAATACAAAAATTAGCCAGGTGTGGTGGCAGGTGCCTGTAATCCTAGCTACTCGGGAGGCTGAGACATGAGAATTGGTTGAACCCGGGAGGCAGAGGTTGCAGTGAGCCATTGCACTCTAGCCTGGGCAACAGAGCAAGATTCCATCTCTTTTTTTTTTTTTTTTTTTTTTTGAGACGGAGTCTTGGTCTGTTGCTAGGCTGGAGTGCAGTGGTGCAATCTCGGCTGACTACAACCTCCCTTTCCTGGGTTCAAGCGATTCTTCCGCCTCAGCCTCCCGAGTAGCTGGGACCACAGGCGCGTGCCACCATGCCCGGCTAATTTTTGTATTTTTAGTAGAGATGGGGTTTCACCATGTTGGCCAGGATGGTCTCGATCGCTTGACCTCATGATCTGCTCACCTCAGCCTCCCAAAGTGCTGGGATTACAGGCGTGAGCCACTGCGCCCGGCTGATTCCATCTCAAAAAATAAAAATAAAAAAAAAAGGCCAGTTGCAGTGGCTTATGCCTGTAATACCAATGCTTTGGGAGGCAGAGGCAGGTGGATCACCTGAGGTCAGGAGTTTGAGACCAGCCTGGGCAACATGGTGAGATCTTGTCTCTACTAAAAATACAAAAATTAGCTGCATGTGGTGGTGCACACCTGTAATCCAGCTACTTGGGAGGCTGAGGCAGGAGAATCGCTTGAACCCAGGAGGTGGAGGTTGCAATGGGCTGAGATTGCACCATTGCACTCCAGCCTGGGTGGTAGAGTGAGACTCCATCTCAAAACAACAACAACTACAATAACAATAAGAATTTCACAATTCAATTACAAATATTAACAGCAGAATAAACCAAGCTGAGGAAAGAATCTCAGAACTTGAAGACTGGGTCTTTGAAATAAGACAGACAAAAATAAAAAAAAAAAGAATAAAAATGAATGAGCAAACCTCTGAGATATATGGGATTATGTAGAGTCCAAATCTATGAATCATTGGCTTGCTTGAAAGGGAGGGGGAGAAAGCAAACAACTTGGAAAATATATTTCAGGATATCATTTATGAAAACTTCCCCAACCTTGCTAGAGAGGTCAACAGTCAAATTTGGGAAATATAGAGAACTCTTGCAAGATTCTACACAAGAAGATCATCCCCCAAGACACATAATCATCAGATTTTCTAAGGCTGAAATGAAAGAAAGAATGTTAAAGGCAGCTAGAGAGAAAGGGCAGTTTACCTACAAAGGGATCCAAATCAGGCTAACAGTGCGCCTCTCAGCTGAAGCCCTATAAGCCAGAAGAAATTGGGGTCTCTATTCAACAATCTTCTTTTTTTTTTTTTTTTTTTTGACGTGGAGTATCACTCTGTCACCCAGGCTGGAGTGCAGTGGTGCAGTCCTGGCTCACTGCAACCTCTGCCTCCCAGATTCAAGTGATACACCTGCCTCAGCCTCCAAATAGCTGGGGGTTATAGGCGCCCACCACCATGCCCAGCTAATTTTTTTATTTTTAGTAGAGATAGAGTTTTGCCATGTTTGCCAGGTTGGGATACTTAACATTCTTAAAGAAAAGACTTCTATCAAAAATTTCACATCCAGCCTAACTGAGCTTCCTAAGTGAAGGAGAAATAAGATACTTTTTAGATAAGCAAATGTTGAGGGACTTCATTGCCACTAGACCTGCCTTACAAGAGATCTTGAAAGGAGTACTAAATATAGAAAGGAAAAATTGCTATCAGCTTATACAAAAACACACTTAAACACACAGACCAGGTCACTGTAAAGCAACCACACACACAAGCCAACATAGTAACCAGCTAACAGCACAATGACAGGATCAAATCCACACATAACAGTACTAACATTAAATGTAAATGGGCTAAATGTCCCACTTAAAGGATACAGAGTGGCAAGCTGGATAAAAAAGCAAGACCCAATTGTCTGCTGTCTTCAGGAGATCATCTCACATGTAATGACACTCATGGGCTCCTAATAAACGGATGGAGAAAAATCTACCAAGCAAATGAAAAACAGAAATAAGCAGGGGATGCAATCCTAATTTCAGAAAAAAACAGATTTCAAACCAACAAAGATTTAAAAAGACAAGGAAGGGCATTCCATTATGGTAAAGGGTTTAATTCAACAAGAAAACTTAACTATCCTGAATATATATGCACCCAACACAGGAGCATCCAGATTCATAAAGCATGTTCTTAAAGACCTACAAAGAGATACCCTGGCACACAATAATAGTGGGAGACTTCAACACTGCACTGGCAGTATTAGACAGATCATTGAGGCAGAAAATTAACAAAGATATTCAGGACCTAAACTCAGCATTGGAGCAAATGGATCTAATAGACCTTTTCAGAAGTCTCCACCCCAAAACAACAGAATATACATTCTTCTCATTGCCACATGGCACATACTCTAAAATTGACCACATAATTGGACATAAAACAGCCCTCAACATATATAAAAGAACCAAAATCATATCAAACACAGTGTAATAAAAACAGAAGTTAACACAATGAAAATTGCTCAAAACCATACAATCACATAAAAATTAAACAAGATGCTCCTGAATGACTTTTGGGTAAATAATTAAATTAAGGCAGAAATCAAGATGTTCTTTGAAAATAATGAAAACAAAGATACAACATACCAGAACCTCTGGGACACAGCTAAGGCAGTATTAAGCAGGAAATTCATAGTACCCACATCAAAAAGTTAGAAAGATATCAAATTAACAACCTAACATCACAATGGAAAAAATTAGGGAAGCAAGAACAAATCAGCACCAAAGCTAGCAGAAAACAAGAAATAACAAAAATCAGGCAGGGTTTGGTAGCTCACGCCTGTAATCCTAGTACTTTTGGAATCCGAGATGGGTGGATCATTTGAGGTCAGGAGTTTGAGACCATTCCTACAGAAACTATTCCAAAAAAGTGAGGAGGAGGGGCTTCTCCCCAACTCATTCTATGAGGCCAGCATCATCTGGCTACCAAAATTTGTCAGAGATACAACAAAAAAAGAAAACTTGAGGCCAATATCCCTGAGGAACACTGATGCGAAAATCCTCAATAAAATACTAGCAAACTGAATCTAGCAGCACATCAAAAAACTAATCCACCATGACCAAGTCAGCTTCATCCAAAGGATGCAAGATTGTTTCAACATAAGAAAATCAATAAATGTGATTCATCACATAAACAGAACTAAGGGCAAAAACTATGTGATCATCTCAATAGATGCAGAAAAGGCTTTCAATAAAATTCAACATCTCTTCATGTTAAAAACTCTCAACAAATTAGGTATTGAAGGAACATACCACAAAATACTAAAAGCCATCTGTGACAAACCCACAGCCAACATCATACTTAAGGGCAAAAGCTGGAAGCATTCCCCTTGAAAAGCAACACAAAACAAGAATGCCCTCTCTCACCACTCCTATTCAACACAATATTAGAAGTCCTAGCTAAGAGTAGTCAGACAAGAAAAAGAAATAAAGGACATCCAAATAGGAGGAGAGTAAGTCAAACTATCTGCAGATAACGTGATTCCATATCTAGAAAACCCTATTGTCTTGGCCCCAAAGCTCCTTCAGCTGAAAAAGAACTTCAGCAAAGTTACAGGATGTAAAATCAATATACAAAAATCACTAGCATTCCTATATACCAACAACAACCAGACTGAGAGTCAAATCAGAAAGGCGGTCCCATTCACAATCACCACACACACACAAATAGAATACCTAGGAATATAGCTAACCAGAGAGGTGAAAGATCTCTACAGTGAGAATTATAAAACACTGCTCAAGAAATCAGAGATGACCCAAATGAACAGAAAAACATTCCATGCTCATGGATAGGAAGAATCAGTGTCATTAAAATGGCTATAATGCCCAAAGCAACTTACAGATTCAATGCTATCCCTATTAAAACTACCAATGACATTTTTCATAGAACAATCAAAAATTATTTTAAAATTTGTATGGAACCAAAAAAAGAGCCTAAATAGCCAAAGCAATCCTAAGCAAAAAGAACAAACCTGAAGGAATCATACTACCCAACTTCAAACTATACTGCAAGGCTACAATGAACAAAACAACATGGTACTGGTACAAAACTGGCCACTTAGACCAATGGACAAAACAGAGACCCCAGAAATAAGGCTGACCATCTGATCTTTTACAAAGCTACCAAAACCAGCAATGGGGGAATGACTCCCTATTTATTAAATGGTGCTGTGATAACTGACTAGCCATATGCAGAAGACTGAAGCTGAACCTCTTCCTTAAACCATATACAAAAATCAACTCAAGATGGGTTAAAGACTTAAATGTAAACCCCAGAACTATAAAAGTACTAGAAGACAACCTAGACAATATCATCCTGAACCCAGGGATGGACAAAGGTATTGTAACAAAGACATCAAAAGCAACTGCAACTAAAGCAAAAATTGACATGGGATCTAATTAAACTTAAGAGCTTCTGCACAGTAAAAGAAGCTAATATCAGAGTGAACAACCTATAGACTGGGAGAAAATGTTTGCAATCTATCCATCTGACAAAGGTCTAATATCCAGAATCTACATGGAACTTAAACAAATTTACAAGAAAAATACAAACAACTCCATTAAAAAGTGGGCACAGGACATGAACAGACACTTCTCAAAAGAAGACATTTATGCAGCCAACAAATGTGAAAAAAAGTTCAACATCACTGATAGTTAGAGAAATTCCAATCAAAACCACAATGAGATACCATCTCACACCAGTCAGAATGGCAGTTATTAAAAGTCAAGAAAAAGATGCTGGTGAAGCTGTGGAGAAATAGGAACACATTTTCACTGTTGGTGGAAATGTAAATTAGTTCAACCATTGTGAAAAACAGTATGGAGATTCCTCAAAGAGCTAAAAGCAAAACTACCATTCAACCCAGCAACCCCATTACTGGGTATATACCCAGAGGAATATAAAGCATTCTGCCATAAAGACACATGTATGCAAATGTTCATTGCAGCACTATTCACAATAGCAAAGACATAGAATCAACCTAAATGTCCACCAATGACAGACTGGATAAAGAAAATGTGGTACATATACACTATGAAATATTATGCAGCCATAAGAAAGAAGGAGATATGTCTTTTGCAGGAACATGATGAAACTGGGGACTATCATCCTTGGCAAACTAACACAGGAACAGAAATCCAAATACCACATGTTCTCACTTACAAGTGGGAGCTAAATGATAAGAATTTATGAACACAAAGAAGGAAACAACAAACACTGGAGTTTACTTCAGTGGGGAGGATGGGAGGAGGGAGAGAAGCAGAAAAGATAACTTATTGGATACTGAGCTTAATACCTGGATGATGTACAACAACCCCCCATGACATGTTTATCTGTGTAACAAACTTTCATGTGTACCCCCAAACCTAAAATAAAAATTCAAAATATAAATTTAAAAAAATTTTTTTAATAAAAAAAAGAAAACCTTTCACAATTGGGAATCAGCTTACCTTTCCAATTTCCTGTCCATTCAACACCTGTGTTCCAGTTGTACCAAGCTGGGCCAATTCGCAATCTTTGGATACACCCCATGTTTTTAACGCCTCTGATGATTTTGCTTACTCTGTTCCCTTGTCCTGGATTTCTCTTTATCTCCATCTTTACCTGTTAAATTATCCCGAGCTTCCAAGATCCAGCTCCAATACCTTCTCCTATAATGATATTCTTCAAGATCTTTCCACTCTGATCTGTGGGATCAATTCGTGTTCCCTTCCCAGCCCTGCACCTGTTTCAGCCCTCACTAAGTACAGATACATGTTACAGCCGACTGTGTCCTCCTTTCTCCTGACAGGGCGTGCAAGGCAGGATGTGTTTCTGTTTAATCTTCAGCCCCCAAGGCAATTGGCCACATATACATTTTAAATTAAATAACTTCCCATATACCAGCAATCATCAAGTAGAATCTGAAATTAAAAAAAAAAAAATTAAATAACATCCTTTGATTGTATATAAACCTTGTACTTATTGTGAAAATGCAAATACATAAATATATAAGAAAAGGAATAAACCTCCACATCCTGCATTAATCATGGGTAATCTTTCAGTAATCATATTTTCATGCATCTCTTTATGCATATGTCCATGCATAGATGCACAGATGGAATCATTTTATGCATGCTTGGATTTCTTTTGGACACCCTCTTTTCTAGTCTTTTCTTACCTGACTCTCCCCATCATTGCTTCTCCCCATTCCCAGCTATTTAACAGGTTAAGCAATGTATAGCTTTTCTTAATTTTTCCATGCTAATATATCTATATCTATATCAGTTTTTTGTTCTTGTTTATTTTACAAAATGAATTATCATAGTATATATGCTTCTCTGCTTCTTGCTTTTTTCATTAAAAATAAGTAATAATTGGCCAGGCATAGTGGCTTATGCTTGTAATCCCAGCACTCTGGGAGGGCAGGTGGATCACGAAGCCAGGAGTTTGAGACCAGCCTGACCAACACAGTGAAACCCTGTCTCTACTAAAAATACAAAAATTAGCTGGGCTTGGTGGTGGGCACCTGTAATCCCAGCTACTCAGAAGGCTGAGGCAGGAGAATTGCTTGAACCCAGGAGGCAGAGGTTACAGTGAGCCAAGACCTCACTACTGCACTCCAGCCTGGGCCACAAACCTAGACTCCATCTCAAAAAAAAAAAAAAAAAAAAAAAAAATGCAATTCAACCGGTATAAGTTCTAATTCATTCTTTTATTTTAGAGCTTGTGCAATGTTCCATGGTATGGATGTACTAAAATTTATTCAAGAGATCCCCTAGCTATAACATTCAACTTCTTTTTTTTAAAAAAATAGCTTTTGCCATCAATGTTTCAATAAGTGTCCTTACATGTATATCCAGATTCCCTGGTACTTTAATTTCTAAGGGACTAATGACCAGATATCAGACTGGACTATTTAAAATGTTAATAGATTGCCATATAAAAGGCTGTAACAGGCTGAGTGCAGTGCCTCATGCCTGTAATCTCAGCACTTTGGGAAGCCAAGATGGGTAGATCACCTGAGGTCTTGAGTTCAAGACCAACCTGGGCAACATGGTGAAACCCTGTTTCTACTAAAAATACAAAAAATTAGCCAGGTGTGGTGGCAGGCACCTGTAATCCCAGCTACTTGGGAGGCTGAGGCAAGAGAATCGCTTGAACTCGGGAGGCAGAGGTTGCAGTGAACCGAGATTGCGCCACTGCACTCCAGCCTGGACAACAGAGCGAGACTCTGTCTCAAAATAATAAATAAATAAAAGGCTGTAACAACGTGCTCTGCATAATTTTAGCCATTCTGATGAGTGAATATAGTTTGTTGTTCCTTTAATTTGTATTTTACTGAAGTTGCTCATGTTTTGTCTTTTTCCCCCTAAGAATTTTTTGTTCTGTAAATTGCTTATTCACATACTTAGCTCAGTTTTCTTTTGAGCTACTGGTCTTTTTCTTCTAACCTGCAGGAATTTCTTGTATATTATAGATAGCAACTCTTTAATATATTGTTATATATTGCAAGTACTTTCCCCACTATGCTTGTAATTTTTCAAGCCATTACAACTTATGTAAGTTGACATGAAGCTAATGTAACATTTATTTTGTAACTAGAATCAATATAGCACTTAGGAAATGAAAACAGACTTTGCACTTTCAAGCTTTCTAGGGAAACCATTCTTCTATTTCAGTGTTTCACAACTTATTCTAGAATATGACACACCGTCCTATGCCCTAATTTCATGCTTAGTTAATATTAGTTCATGTTGCCCCATCCACAAACATAGTTGTGTTTATATTATAGTACAACTTTTTTGTATATTATTATCTAGCATGATCACGTTAAATAAACCATTTTTGGTTAAACAAAATTCTGGTTAACAAATATGTGATGACCACTAAATGTGGTTACCATTTAGTGGCATCTTGTATTTTTTTCTGCCCCAAATTCACTCCTTTGGAAAATGCCTGCTTCCCATTGTCACTCCCATGCAATTCTAGTGGTCTGCCAATCTTGAAACCCACTCTCCTGACCACAATAGTGGGCACAGCCTGCACTAAAACACATAGACCTCCTGTCCCAGAAATTTGAATCTTGAATTTTAGGATACCAGTGTCTTGAAATGATTTAATTTAATTTCAGCCACTAAAATCCCCAGATCAACCCTGCTTGTCTTAATGTACATAGTTATTTTCTTAGTGGATGATGGTGATGGTTGCATAACAATGTAAATGTACTTAATGCCACAGAACTACAGACTTTAAAATGGTCAAAATGGTAATATATATATTTACCACAATTTACCAAAAAAAAGGACATCATAAAGAGGCCTTTGGAAAGACTGTAGCCCGTCTCCATGGGCTTACACTTAACGGTCATTGCAGAAGTACAGCCATGCCACTGACATTCTCTACTTCTCTCTAACCTCTGTTTCTCATCTGGAAAATAGGAATAACAAAGCAGCATGGCTCTGGTGCTGTGGAGCTTTCTTGAAATCTAAAATTATGTTAGGCCACCATAGGGCATAAAGTGTAAAAGGAAATAAGTTTGTCTTTTAGTTGTTTTTTTTTTTTTCTTTTAAGATGGAGTCTCCCTCTGTCGCCCAGGCTGGCACTGCACCCTCCATCTCCCGGATTCAAGTGATTCTCCAGCCTCAGCCTCCAGAGTAGTTGGAACTACAGGCACGTGCTACTGTGTTCAGCTAATTTTTGTATTTTTAGTAGAGATGAGATTTCACCATGTTGACCAGGCTGTTCTTAAACTCTTGACCTCAGGTGATCCACCCACCTCAGCAAATTGGATAAAAAGCCAAAACCCATCGGTATACTGCATCCAGACCCATCTCACATGCAAGGATACACAAAGACTCAAAACAAAGGGATGGAGGAAGATTTACCAATCAAATGGAGAGCAAAAAAAAAAAAAGCAGGAGTCGCAATTCTCGTCTCTGATAAAATAGACTTTAAAGCAACAAAGACCAAAAGAGACAAAGAAGAACATTACATAATGGTAAAAGGATCAATGCAACAAGAAGAGCTAACGATCCTAATATATATGCACTCAATACAGGAGCACCCAGATACATAAGGCAAGTTCTTAATGATTTACAAAGAGACTTAGACCCCCTTGACCCAGCAATTCCATGAAATACTATGAAATACTAACACAAAGAATCAAGTGACACAATCTTGATTGTGTCATTTCAGTGAAAAAAAATAAGAATATTTTTAATATTAATTAAAAAAACACAATAATAGTGGGAGACTTTAACACCAAATTGTCAATATTAGACAGATCAACGAGATAGAAAATTAACAAGGATATCCAGGACTTGAACTCAGACCTGGAACAAGTAAACTTAATAAACATTTACAGAACTCTCCACCCCCAAATCCACAAAACATACATTCTTCTCAGTATCACATCATACCTATTCTAAAAGTGACCACATAATTGGAAGTAAATCACTCCTCAGCAATTGCATAGCATTTCACAGGTTTAAATGAAATATTGGTTGGCTGCTTGTTTGTTATTTTCCTCCCTTATTCCTGCCTGTCTCCATTGTTAAGCACAATTATTGGCATAAAAGAGGTTTTTAATACCTATTTTTAGACTGCATTCTAGCCTGGGCAATAGAGCTAGATTCCCATTCTCTCTACCTCTTTCTTTCTCATTCTTCTTTTCTTTCTTTCTCTCCTTTTCTTTCTTCTTTTCTTTCTTTCTTTTTTCTTTAAAAAAAAAAAAAGATAATTCTAGAATATGTCTGCCTAAGCACATAACAAATCCTTCCTCTCAAGTTCCAGGAGAGGTACTTTGTGGGTAACTTTTTCTCCACAAAGTAACTTTTTCTCCACAAACTTCCCAAGCAACTAGAAGAGTGTATGCTCTAAAGGCACTCAGTCAAGGGTAACATTTTTGGGGGGCCTTTGATTAAAAACATTACCTTTACGGTGAGATTCTGAGGTGTTAAGATTCACACACACAAAAAAGAAAGAAATGTAAAATTTAGGATGTACTTCAGAATCCTTCTATATATCTTCACTTAAGAATATATCAAAACATTTTCCACATTTGCTCATAGAGACCTATGTCATTCTTTCCAACAGTTGTTGTAGTTCACTATAGGAATCTGCCATTATTTGTTTTGGCAATCTCCATTGATAAAATTTGTGTAGCTTCTATTTTTTTTCACTGAAATGACACAATCGAGATTGTGTCACTTGATTCTTTGTGTTAGTATTTCATAGTATTTCGTGGAATTGCTGGGTCAAGGGGTATTGTTTAACCTATTAAGATATTATGAACATTTTCAAGATCATTAAATATTTAATTTAGCTACCTAGTTTTATAATCTATAAATATATTAAAATTTATTTTCCCAATCCCCTAACACTAGAAATTGAGTTATTTCTAAATTTTTCACTATTAGAAACAACCTTGCAATAAACATTACTATCGCTAAATTTTTGCATGCATGCTTAAAATTTTATCCTTAAGATGAATTCCTAGATATAGAATTGCCCCTTCAAGGAGTATGTATATTAAAAATAATAACTTTTATTGTTTTTTTCTTATTACAGCAATATTACATGGTTGGGTAGTCCTAGATTAGAAAATATAGATAGGCAAGTAAATGAAACATGTATTACTTTACCACCCAGAGGTAACCACTGGTAATATTGTGAAGGTAATCATTGATAACTACATTGCTTGCATACTTTTTTTTAACATGAATGCAGGCCGGGTGCGGTGGCTCATGCCTGTAATCCCAGCACTTTGGGAGGTCGAGGTGGGCAGATCACGAGGTCAAGAGGTCGAGACCATCCTGGCCAACATGGTGAAACCCCATCTCTACTAAAAATACAAAAATTAGCCGGGTGTGGTGGCACGTGCCTGTGGTCCCAGCTACTCGGGAGGCTGAGGCAGAAGAATTGCTTGAACCCAGGAGGCGGAGGTTGCAGTGAGCCAAGATTGCGACACTGCACTCCAGCCTGGCGTCACAGCAAGACTCCGTCTCAAAAAAAAAAAACAAAAAAAAAACATGAATGCAAATACAAAGCACATGTCACTTTAAATTACCTGTGATCAATTTCTTGTTATGTCCATTATAATTTAAAATATCTACATAGTATTATATCTTATAAATGTACCAAAATTTATCTGTACAACCCTTATTGCTGAGCATTTAGGTTGTTAATGTACATACTTTGAAAACTTTTCAGGTGAGTGCTGTACACATGGAGGGAATTGTCTCACTGTTGAGCCCAGAACAAAAGGCTCCTGCCTCTTTATAGACCTGAGAGCCAGTGGGAGAGAGAGAGAGGGAAGGTTTAGGAGTAGAAAGGTACTGAATCAAAGTGGAAAAAGTGCCTCAGCAAGGCCCCCAGTAAGAAGGCAGGTGAATGAATGCACCAGGGCCAGGATTGTGAATATGCATCTTAGCATGGCTGGTTGGGTGGGGAGAAGACAGGCTGAGTTCTTGACTGCAACTCCCTTCAGAAAATTACAATGCACTGACAGTGCAAGTGTAGTATGGGGAGGCAGCTTCTCCTCAATCAGGCCTGCCAGGCAAAGCCCAGTAATTGCTTATGATCAGGCCTGAAAGATAACACATCTGGATTTTGACCTGGAGCTGGACTCCTTAATAAATAATAACAAGTTGCCAAGACTTGTTCAGTATCCCTCCCTACCAGAGTACACAACAGTGCCAGTAGAAATGGAAATATGTCGGGGACCCAAGAAGAAAGACTAAAATGATTTCTTTTGTGATGTGTAAACTGACAACTGAGGGCAGGTCAAAGAGTTCCAACATGACTGGGCAACTGAATGAGCCTCAGAGAATCCTAAGCAGCCTGAGCCAAGTCTGATGCAATTGAGTCCCGTTTTTTCAGGAGATGAGACTGAGTCATTGCCATTCATCTCCTCTGAGGCCTCTACTTCTGGAGTGAATCCAAGCACATATTGTACAAATGCTTGATTCTGCTCCATGACCTCAGAAAATTATGATAAATTTCCTGAATCTTTATTTTTTCTTAAGAAATTATCTATTTTAGTTTGTTTTCCTTGAGTTTCCTTTAATGCCTTTTGATATTTGCAGTTTGCACTATTTCAGTCTGTTATCCACTGTGTATACTGCTTTTATTAAATTTTCCTGCTTCAATATTTAAATATTTGGTAATTTAAGCACTCTCTGGGTTGCCTCAGTTACACTTTTTATGATTTCATAAACTGTCATCACATTTCCTTTCCATCTTTATTGTTTTGGCTTCATCTTTTCTTTTTTAACCCATAAGATAGATGATTCTCAAGCCGTTTGACTATATGTGGACTTTCCTAAGTTCTATTAATTATTACTGGCCAGATGTTGTGGCTCATGCTTGTAATCCCAACACTTTGGGAGGCCAGGGTGGGCAGATTACCTGAGCTCAGGAGTTTGAGACCAGCCTGGGCAACATGGCAAAACCCCATCTCTGCAAAAAATACAAAAAAACAATTGGGTGTGGTGGCGCATGCCTGTAGTCCCAGCTACTTGGGGAGCTAAGGCAGGAGGATCACTTGAGCCTGGGAGGTCATAGCTGCAGAGAGCCAAGATTGCACCACTGCACTCCAGGCTGGGTGACAAAGCGAGGCACCATCTCTAAAATAAAATAAAATAAAATAATTATTATTACTACTACTATTACTGTTATTATTATTTTAATCATCTATCATAGGGAAGCACTGTTTTAGGTTCTCAGAGAGGGACAAAAAGTTGAATAACTTACAGCCCTTGATGAAACTATTATCTTCCCTTGGGCTGTAGAAGTAGCCTATTGGGCCAAGTCTATAGAACAGAGATATAGAAGAACATTCCAGTTGGACAGTACATTTGCTAATTCACAGGGTTGCTCAACTCTTTAGTAATGAGCATGAATGGAAATTAATTTTCTTAACCCTTTGTGTCAGAGAACTAGAGGCCAGGCGTGGTGGCTCACACCTGTAATCCTAGCACTTTGGGAGGCCAAGGTGGGTGGATCACCTGAGGTCAGGAGTTCAAGACCAGCCTGGCCATCATGGTGAAACCCCATCTTTAAAAAAAAAAAAAACTAGACTCTCCCCAAAGGGAGGAGTTACTGGACCTCACCATCCCAGCTTCTGCCTAAAGATTCTCCCTCCCTTCAAGTTCTAACACCAACTACCAGAGTTAGGCCAAACCGCCCTCACTTTAGACAGTAGCTGCAAATTCAAGGGTCTCCAGGTCCCCTTACCTCTGACCAGCTGGCTACAAATAATTCAGGAAAGCACTATACTTACAATTATAGTTGTAATTATAGGGAAACTAATGTCTTAAGGGATTAATTAGGTTAGAAAAAGACACACTTTATAATTTGATTTTGGAAAATATAGCAGATATAAAAGGTTTAAAACACTTGATATTACAAAATAGGATCACAGATCATTGTAAAGTCATTTATTTAACCAAAGTAATAATTCAAGAATTTCAAAAAAAACCAAAAACCTTCATTCTTTGAGAGAGGAGACTTAATTTTCTAAATAAGAAGCCCTAATAAAAATAACATGAAGCCAATTACATTTGTTTTTCAAAATTTTGTAAACAATCTATAAAATTTAACACTGATTATAAAATATAATTTCCATAAACTTTTTATAACTTTTATAACCGTTATTAAGAAGTTGGTTAATGCTTCAAGAAAACCTTGTTAATCTGACACAGGGGTCCATATACTGATTTTGCTTCAGTGTGCCTTTGACATTAAGAATTAATTTATAGAGAAACTGAACTTTTTTTATCTTTCAAAATTGGCCCTTACAATCTTACATGCCCACCTCTGCTGTGATAGTCCCTGGGCCTTGAAGTGTTAAATAGCTTTAATCTCTTGCCCTGCATCTCAGAAATGCAGTTTATTTTGATTGGCATCTTCTGTGGGGCCTGAAGATGAGGCTTTAATTGCTGTCAGTGTTTAAGATTCAGCATGACTTGGTGACCTTTCTTGACCCAGCAGTTAAAGCCCTGTAACTCAATGTTACAAGGACGTTAAAAGCACATACAGGAAGATACATGGATATAATAACCTTAATTAAAAAAAAAATTTATCTCAGCTTTTTTTTCCCCTAAGCAAACCAAAACTTAATAATAATGATAACTTGATTATATAAAAGTTTTTAGTTTTTTTTTAAAATATGTAAATCCTCTTATTGTTCATGACATGGTCAGAATTTCTGATTTGTTCTGAACACCCCTCCTTTTTAAACAACCAGTTATTTTATTTTAGGACTAAATTTACCATACCAGATTCTTTGTTATATAAAATTATTTCTCTTTAAGGTTTTTTACCTCAAAAAACAAACAAACAAACAAACAAAACACCACGGCTGGGCATGGTGGCTCACGCCTGTAATCCCAGCACTTTGGGAGACTGAGGCAGGCGAATCATGAGGTCAGGAGTTCGAGACCAGCCTGACTAACATGCTGAAACCCTATCTCTACTAAAAATACAAAATTAGCCGGGTGTGGTGGCACATGCCTGTAATTCCAGCTACTCAGGAGGCTGAGGCAGGAGAATCCCTTGAACCTGGGAGGCGAAGGTTACAGTGAGCCAAGATTGTGCCACTGCACTCCAGCCTGGGCAACGGAGCAAGACTCTCTCAAAAACAAAACAAAAACAAAAACAAAATCCTCTTTATATTTATAACTTTTGTTATATGTAAATTTTGTAGTTGCAAAAGAAGTAGCACTTGAATATAAATTTAATTTTTCTTAGCAAGGCAACTTTACTTTCTGCAGAAAGGGTGTTCCCGTTAGTCATCTTGCCATGAGAAGACACTGAACAAAGGAGGCAGGGCCATTTATATCTAATGCATCTGCCCTACTGCTGTGTCCTGATTCTATTGGCTGGAACTGGACTTCAGTCTAGGCTGCACTCAGTTGGCTAACAACTTAAAACTTTTCTAAAGAGGTAAAGGCATGGGAGAATAAAGGAAAAGCGGAAGTAACTTGAGGAATACTTAGAGAAGCAATAACATCATCAAATAAGGAAGGGGAATAAGCTATGACCTAAGTCTTGCCTGGGCTTGTCCAGGCATGTCAGGGCAATTATCTAGGCTAAAGTGTAAGAACTAAGAACACAGGATACATTTATTTCTTTATTATGACTAACAGCTACTTTAAGATCACCAGCAAAAGCTTTCAAGTAAATTAACCTTTGAAGGAACTATTATTTATTTGTAATAAACTAAGAGGAAAGCTTTGAAAAGGAACCTTTTATTTATTCTTATTTCCTATAACTTTCTTTACATCTTTTAAAATTCCTGGTTCCTTTCACCTTGTTTTATACATAACCTTTAATAAGCTTTGAATTAGACAAAACTTGCTAACCTTTTTTTTTTTTTTAAAAAAGACACACTTTTTTTTCTTTAGCAAAAATGTTTTCCTACTCTATATATATTTATTGGAAAATACCCAAATAATGAAATACCTATTCTTTAATCTAAGTTTATATTCTAAATTATGACTAGTTTGTCTATAAGAATTTTATCCCATTACATTTACCTAATTGTTTTGTTTACCTAGATTATTTATGAAAACTGTGATTGTCATGATTTAAAGTTATTAAACCACTATTCCAAAATTTTAACTGAGACAGTGAAAAAAGATTTGACCTAACTGACTCCATATTACTCTTAACCTCCAAGTTCTTCTTCTTTGTTGCTGGACATAGGCCGAACTAATTTTGGGAAGAACTTAGTTTATAGTTTAGCTTTGAAACAAAGATAACAGCCCTTTCCCAAAACAAACCTCCCTTATTGTCTGTGAACCAGACTGCCTAAAACCACAGGATTAGAAGCTATGGTAATCTTACTAAATTCAAGATGCAGCTATTTTCATTGAACCCTTATCAATGTCTTATTTATTAAAAGTTATGCAAGTGAAGATCATTCTGTTTTGGTCTGGGTTTATAGTTTTGTAAACTTTATGCCAAATTTTGACACCTTATAGTATTTGGGAGGGATAAGTATGAAATTGCTTGATTAATAAATGCAAACAAAAATGTATGCTGGGCAGTTCTTAAGACATTTCTAATACTACACTATGAATATTTTTAAATCTAGCTTATTTATTAAAGATTTTATTTGTTACATAAACTTGAAAAAGCATTTGATTAGTCTTTTTTTCAGTATCTAATTTAAGCACTTTTATTTTTCAAGGCAGTTAATTAGAGCTCTTTTGTATTTTTAGTAGTGGAACATTTTGTACACAACACATAAATATATATAAAGACATATTAGGCATGCCAATGAAAGTACATTTTATACGTTTATAAAGACGCCCCCCCTCCCTTTTTTTCCTATCTTAGACTTTCAGATTCTTGGTAACCTGTTTCACAACCCTAGGCAGCTGTCAGTTAAATAGCCTTACATTGGCACATTAAAGGAAACAACACAGGTGAAAATCAAACAGCAAAATTTACATCATAAAGTACAAACAGAAAAAGTCTGGTGGTGCTAGCGGGAGACACTTTTATTTTTCTTTGAGTCAAGCTAAACATAAAATTAAACTACATTCTTCCTTAAAAACCCAAGAGTAGCCTCTGTTGCAATAAATATTTTAGAAAAAAACAAAACAAAACAAAACAGGTGAAAACAATTCAGTTAACTGAGGAAAAAAGCTTTTGCTCAAACAAAAAGACAAGGTCTTAGGACAGAAAAATGAACAAAAAGACCCCAAAACATGAAGGCCACACACACACACTCTCACACACACACACACACACACACACACACATCTCAGATGTTAGTCTTTTAATTAAGCTGGCTTTTAACCATTGAGCTCCTTTAAAAAAGTTTCTTTTAGGCCGGGCGCAGTGGCTCAAGCCTGTAATCCCAGCACTTTGGGAGGCCGAAGCGGGTGGATCACGACGTCAAGAGATCAAGACCATCCTGGTCAACATGGTGAAACCCCGTCTCTACTAAAAATACAAAAAATTAGCTGGGCATAGTGGCGCGTGCCTGTAATCCCAGCTACTCGGGAGGCTGAGGCAGGAGAATTGTCTGAACCCAGGAGACGGAGGTTGCAGTGAGCCGAGATCGTGCCATTGCACTCCAGCCTGGGTAACAAGAGCGAAACTCCGTCTCAAAAAAAAAAAAAAAGTTTTTTTTTAAACCTCATTACCATATTTCAGCTAGGACAAAATGCTGCTAGACTAACAATGATCACACAAATTATACAATTTCTGAGGGCTCTAAGTGTAAGCAGAAATTATCACCAGCTGGTTGTTAAATGCTAACTATAGTCATTTAAAAGGGATTTGCAAGACAGAATCCCAAGCCAGTTTTTTACCTAGTGATGGGTCTCAGGCTGTAGGCTGCTCTCTACCATCCTAGACACAGACAAAAAGACAAAACAAAACAACAACAACAACACAACCCTGATCTTCTCTGTTGGAAGTGAGCTCAAACTCCATAAAAGAGTTACCTGCTATCCATCGTCAGAGAAGTAGGAAAACTTGCCTTCCTGCTGGAAGCAAGTAAAACTCAAAAAAAAAAAAAGGAGTTCTACAGCAAAATAAACTTTAGATCCCCACCAAATTTGGAGAAATCAGGGATTCTCTGGAGGGGATACTCTCAGACCTCAGCAAATTGTCCTATCGGTTTGAGCCATAAAGTTAGTGTCAGGTCTACATATGCAAGCCTGGAGCCTAGAGCCTGAAAGTCTGAAGTCCTGCTTGCCTGGGCTGATGTCTCCCACCCCCTGCCTGTGTTTGCCATTGTCCCTCATCGCCCAGCCGAGCTTCCCCCAGACAAGCCCCTCACCCAACCCTGCCATCTTAACTGTTCTTATAATAATGTAAATACCTCTTACCCAACCCTGCCATCTTTAACTGTTCTTATGATAATGTAACTACCTCTCACTCAACCCTGCCATTGTAACTGAACTTACATGTATGTAACAGTAAGGCCTCTCTGTTCCGGATTAGCCTTTGCATGCTGTCCGGTGTTTGGATCCCACTGGGGGTCAGTCCCTGGTAACTGGACCCTGACGTACTCTTGAGGGTTCTGGTAATCTGCTGGAACATGCTCCTTCAACCATTTGGAATTGGCTTGGAGTACTGATGAAAGGCGGAGGCCTTTCATCTGTGTTAAAATGATACATAAGCAGCTGGTGGCAATCAGCCCAAGTGGGGTTATCAGTTTGGACAATAGTTTGCAATAGGTCAACGAGAGCTTGTGAATTCTCCGTATAAGATGGGGTGTTACTTTTCCAGTTGATAAGATCAGCTGAGGTGAACTAGAGGTACGTAAAAACACGCCTTTCCATCACAGGGCCATCCTTATCCACTCCTGTATACTTCTGCTCTCTTAAAGGCATCTGCACCCCTGCCTTGGGTCACAGGCTGGCTGCTATACGAGGAGTTCCTCCTGGGAAGTGGATGGCTATGGGAGGAGTCTCTCCACATGCTCTCTTGTCTACCCTGGGTGGTTTAGGGGTGTGCAATTCTGGCGGGGGTGCCGAGGTTTCAGGCCCAGGGGCGAGGAGTCCCTCCTCCAGACCAGGGGGCGGGGGTATCATTGGCAAAAGCTCTTCTGCTGCTGGATCTGCCAGGACCTTAGGAGTCTGTGTCCCCCAGCAGGTGGAACGGAGTTTTTTCCTAGCTGCCTGTCTCTTTGCCATCAGTACAGTTGCTGCCTGTCCTCTCAGCCACTGTGGGGGGTTTAGAACTAGCTGCAGCCACGAATCTATGTACAGAAATTGATCAGGGTCTCCTGGCTTGCATATAACCTTATGCCATACTTTGGAGACAAGAGACATGTCTAGGCCCTCAGAGGGCCAATCCACCCCAAATACTGGCCAGTCTACCTCAGATAGGGTCCTCAGCTTTCCTGGTGTCATAGTTACTCCATAATCCCCACTAAATCGCTTATTGAAGTTTTTCAGCATAGTCCCCAGAGGAGTAGGCTTACTATGAGTGTGGCCCACGTTTTTGCACAGAAAAACAGTATTCACAGGAAGTAAAGAGAGTTTGACTTCAACCTCAGTTTCTCCTGCCATGCACGATGCGACACACTCTTTCTTTCACTTTCACTTCAGGCCAGTAGAATCGTCTCCCTTTCGGGGAGTGTTTCAGAGAGTTCGTTAATCCCCTCAATACCTAGATTGCGAGGGCACCTCCTTCTTGCCGTATGTGGATCGTTCCTAATCTCCCTGCCCCCACAATTTGCCAGGAGCTTAGGGCTCTCTCTAATGGACCTGCCACTCCATTTCACGGCTGGTGAGTCCAATTGGACCACTCCAATCACTCACACAATCATACACCTCCCCATTTCCCCCACCCTGTATGACGAGACACATTCTCTTTTCCACTTTGGCTTCAGGCCAGTAGGATTGTCTCCCTTTCAGGGAGTGTTTCAGACACTGCTTGGCATCAGAGAGTTTGTTAATCCCCTCACAATACCTAGATTTTGAGAGCACCTCCTTCTAGCCGTATGCGGATCACCCCTAATCCAGCCAGCCCCACAATATGCCCGGAGCTTGTGGCCCTCTCTAACGGACCTGCCGTTCCCACATTTCATGGCTGGTGAGTCCAACTGGACTCCTCCAATTACTCACACAATCACACTCCTCCCTCCACCCAAATTGAAACCAAAAACAAGACTTCCAAGGTTAGTTAGAGAGAGAGAGGGCCGAGTTCAGGAATGCCAAATCTGCCACATGTGGGCGATCAGGCCACATTTCCATCTAAAGGAGGTGGGCAAGTTTCCCAGGATTGATCCTACTGTGTTTCTGTCATCTGGACACTCCAGGTACCCATTCCTTCTTGGTGTTCAGCCACTGGGTGGATCCACACTGCAGGGGCTTTCCTGCTTTGCTTTGGTGAGGCTTTCCACTGGGGCCAATACCTGCCTGGGAGCACTCTTAGAAATTGTGATCTGGCACCCCCGCAGGGCAAGGCAAAACTGCCTGAAAGGCTGTCTCAACTGTCCGCCAAACAAAACTAACTTCCCAGTCAGGGAACCAAAGAATGAAGCAGGAGGGATCACAAACAAACCTCTCGAACACGGAACTGGGAAGGAAGTGGTGTTTTATTCGGCTGGGAGCTGTGGCGGCATAGATGCCTACCAACTCCCCAATAAAGAAAATCCTTGCCCTTTTAAAGTCTTACAGCTCTAGAAATTACATGTTAAAGGGTCTTGATCCATGAAGTAGGCATGGGGTACATGACTTAGGTGGGGGTCTGATCATGTTCCAGAAAGATTCCTCCATACCATATCCATGATCTATAGATGGGATTGTTCAGCCAGGCTTCAAAATAGCTGCCCAGAGGAAACCCTTTCCAACATCTTTTTCCTCCCTATGGGCGAAAGACTAATCTGCTTAGATGGCCAAAGACTGAAGATAATTGGTCTAGTTTCTCTACTGGGCAGCACTAAGATATTTAAGAATTGACCTGTGCTCCTTTGGATCTGTCTGCCCAAAGTAGTATGTTCTGTTCTGGCCAGTCGTATAGAATACTATCCAAGGGTAGACTCAGTCCTCGCAGGGGAAGCCTGTGATTTTGGTCAGTTACATTCAATTTAATTAAGGGGAAGAATATAAAAAGCTCAATTCTGACTTGATAAAAGTGGTGTTTTGTTCCGTATCTCAGGTCAATGTCAATTTCTTAGTTGATTTTAAACAGTGGAAAGGGGAAGGCTTTCATAAGCCAAATGAACATGCTTCACCAAATGTAGTTCTGCCTCACAGTGTCATGATGATTAAATAAGATAGGTTCTTGAATGTGCTTTAAAGAGGTACCCAGATGTTTATTCTTAAAGTCATCACCAGATCTAAAATTCGGAATACATTGAGATATAGCGCAGACTGCATCACTTCAATGCTAGTAGGCCTGTTATTGTGGACTACCAGTAGTACCAGTACTGTTACTGATTTCCTGTTATGGCATAGTAAACAAAGGAAGCAGCATCCTATAGCAAAAACAAGTCCTTTTTTTTTTTTGAGACGGAGTCCCACTCTGTCGCCCAGGCTGAAATGCAGTGGCATGATCTCAGTCCACTGCAATTTCCGCCTCCTGGGTTCAAGCAATTCTCCTGCCTCAGCCTCCTGAGTAGCTGGGATTACAGGCGCACATCACCAGGCCTGGCTAATTTTTTTGTATTTTTAGTAGAGTTGGGGTTCCACCATTTTAGCCAGCCAGGTCTCAAACTCCTGACCTTGTAATCCGCCCACCTCAGCCTCCCAAAGTGGTGGGATTACAGGCCTGAGCCACCGTGGCTGGCCAGAAACAAGTCTTGAAGTGAAAATTTGAAAGCCTGGATTCAAGATTCAGCCATATAGATTCTAGAAAAAGTTTCTCTTGGTTTGAATTTTTTTCATCTTCCCAACAAGTGAGTCAATTTTGGACTTCTAAAGTTTCTTCTAGCTCTAACATTCTATGGGATGCTGACAGATTGTTCATGAAGCTGGAAGTGACTGGTATGATGGATGGAACATGCCCATCATACATATCCCCAGAAATGTTCTGGCTTTCTATTTGGTATCTACAAAGAATTAGACAAGTCATTGAAGAATAAAATGTTCTTGTGGCACTAGTTCTAAGGAGACTGGGTTGTTTAGAGAACAGTTTTACCTTTAAGAAAGGAAAGAGAGGTGGGGTGTGGTGGCTCACGCCTATAACCCCAGCACTTTTGGAGGCGAGGTAGGTAGATCACCTGAGGTTGGGAGTTCAAGACCAGCCTGACCAACATGGAGAAACCCCGTCTCTACTAAAAATACAAAATTAGCCGGGTGTGGTGGTGCATGCCTGTAATCCCAGCTACTCAGGAGGCTGAGGCAGGAGAATTGCTTGAACTTGGGAGGCAGAAATTGCGGTGAGCTGAGATCACACCATTGCATTCCAGCCTGGGCACCAAGAGTGAAACTCCATCTCAAAAATAATAATAATAAAGAAAGGAGAGAGGTCAATTACACTCTTATGTGTTTTCTCTTCTCCCTCAAATTTCTTGAGTCTCCCTTTGCCAATAAACCATCTATATTAGTCCATTTTCATACTGTATGAAGAAATACCCGAGACTGGGTAATTTATAGAGAAAGAGGTTTAATGGACTTACAGTTCCACCTGGCTGGGGAGGCATCACAATCATGGTGGACGGCAAAGGAGGGGCAAAGGCACATCTTAAATAGTAGTAGGCCTGTGCAGGGCAACTGCCCTTTATACAACCATCACATCTCGTGAGACTTATTCACTATCACAAGAACAGCAAGGAAAAACCTGCCCCATGATTCAATTACCTCCCACTGGGTTCCTCCCACGACACGTGGGGATTACGGGAGCTACAATTCAAGATGAGATTTGGGTGGGGACACAGCCAACCATATCACCGTCCTCTATATCAACCAGGGAAGTGCTGGCCTTCTTCCATCTTAGCACATTTGAAACATCAGCTGTTTTGCAAAGTACATGTCCTTCCTATCCACTCTGTTTACCCCAACACAACCACAATATTCTTCCATATCCTGGAATTTAGAAAAATGTCAGGTGTTCCAATATCACCAAAATAATCGCACTATAAACTACTGATATGAAGTGCTATAATGTCAACATGCTCAGTTAGAACTATATTACTCTGGGTTAAGACTGTGTATTCAATATTTATTGGATTGAATACTGTCCTTTACTAGAACTATTGAGAAAGGCTAACATTAGGTAGAAGTCTAGTAGCACTCTGTCAATTCAAGAAATAACTGACCTTAGCAAGATAATCTCACCAATTTCTTATTAGAGCATGCATCCATAAGTCTATTGAGACTGTGGAAGCAAAAGAAAGACTAGCAGACAAGTCTAATTAATCTTTTATCCACTGCATCTAGCACAGAGAGTAAATATTGGTACATACTTACATTCAGTGATGTAACCGGTAATCAGGCAAATATCAACATTATAGAGACTTTAATATAGAATTGGATTCCAACAAAAGTTTTAGTAAAATAAGGCACAATGTTTGATATGGCAAAATTTATATGGAGGATTAGTTAATATACGTATGTCCTGGGGGAGGGGGAAGAAGATGGTAGAATTGAAGTAGCCTAAATATTCTTTTTAGAGCACTTAGCATTACAAGGCAATATATAAATTTGATACTAATACAATAAATGATAACTTATCCTAAGAATAAAAATTGTTGAATCATGTTGCTGAATTACTTTTACCAGTTTTAGCTATCTATAGATATAGATATTCCTAATTCGCAAGATTTGAAATACAGAAAATTAAGAAATCACATCATAAAAAGTAATTTGACCGAAGTAAAAGTATGTTTTCAGTATCCTTCGTTAATTCTTTGAAGTCCCAAACTTTATGAAAATTTACAATATTGGTTATTTAAAACTTTTCTCCCATTATGTTTTTGTTTCCGATGAATACAAAGTGGGCTCAGAAATGCAAAAAACCTCAACTGTAGGCACACAGTCCTTACATGATTGTTGTAAAGTGACTGTTTAGGTTAATACTCTTTCTCAATATCACAACAATGTTAACAATTTAAGTTAGTGAAAGGATTCTCTTAAACATAGGTTGTAGACATAATTAGCCAATTTAGTCATGTTTTTGCAAGACTGCAACAGTAACGTCAATCTTATCACCGTATCTTCCGATGGCTGGAACTTACAATAAAAGTCTTATCCAATTTAGTCACAGGCAAAGGAACAAAGTACATTCTGGTGAATGCAGATGTTCTTTCCACCATAGCTTTGTGGTATGACAGTATATAAACAACCTTCATTAAACTAATACACTTTAATATTTACTGGGTTGAATACTGTCCTTTGCAAGAACTACTGAGAAAGACTAATGTTAGGTAAAAGTCTAGTAGCACCCAAATCAATATTACCCAGTGAGTGTTCAATAATATGCAAAGTTCATTAATGAACAGTTTTTTTTTAAGTCAATTCTTAGTAAATACAGACCACGAAGAGATAGAAAAAGAATGGGAGATATTTATATACAAAAATATTCAAACGTGTCTCCCTTTCAACCTATATTACAAAGAAAACCAAGGGCAAAATATGCAAAGCCTTACAATATCTTTATATGATGATAGAAATATGAAGTTGGTTAGAAATTGCTGTCATTCTTTGGTGGCACCAGATAAATTTTTAAAATAATATATAAGAGAACATACCTTTTCAGTGATTTTATTTCAGGGGACCCTGATCTTTATGGTCTTGAACATCCTGGGACAGAATGCATGATAGAGGTTCCCTCCCCAGAAGCCCTAGACACAGATATATTAGGCCATTTTATGAGAAGAAATTTTTCAGGATCACAGTCTTTCTCCCTCAAGCTAAATGAAAAAGGTAACAAGGCTGTCCCAAACAACCTATTAAATAATATAGCTCTCCAAACTTCGGGTCTAGAGGATTTAAGGCACATACTTCCTGACCACAAGTGAAATCGCTGATACCTTTAAAAAGATATGACTATGAAAATACAAAATTGCACGCAATTTTTTTTTTTTGAGATGGAGTCTTGCTCTGTTGCCCAGGCTAGAGTGCAATGGCATGATCTTGGCTCACTGCAATCTCCACCTCCCAGGTTCAAGCGACTCTCCTGCCTCAGCCTCCTGAGTAGCTGGGACTACAGGCATGAGCCACCAAGCACGGCTAATTTTTGTATTGTTAGTAGAGATGTGATTTTACCATGTTGGCCAGACTGATATTGAACTCCTGACCTCAGGTGATCTGCCTGCCTTGTAAGTGCCAGGATTACAGGTGTGAACCACTGTGCCTGGCCCAAAATTGTACACTATTAAATTAATGTTATACAGGCCATAGTACTTAATATGGAAACAGGGACATTCAATACAGAAGGAATCAAAACTATGCATTATAGGTCACATTGAGTAAAAAATCTACACAATAGCTTTTACTATTGTTAAGTACCTGGCACAACTTAAAAGCTCACTCTTTTGGACTAAACGGGGAATAATATTTATAATGACATAATAAAAGCTCTACTTTTGGATGAGAAAAGAATCATTTAGGTAAAAATTAAATGTTTCTAACTAAATGCAGCTTAACTAACCTTTATATATACATAACTGATAGTTTTGTCTACCAAGCGTCTTATGAAAATTTAGGAATAATCACTAACTACTTTTTACATAAATAGCTACTGCTAAAATGCTTTAAAAGATCAAATTTTATTTGTACTATTTGTTTAGTGTTTTTTCTTTTTTACATAGTGAGAAGGTAAACATTAACCAAGGGTACCTGCTGTACCACAAATTCCAGGTTAATGAGGTATGACTTTCTCCCTTTGGGAAGAGCAAAGTTGGCTGTAAGAAGATCTTATTACTTGATGGCCCTTAATTATGGAGGGATATGGACAATTTCCAATACACTGGACAAATTTTGTGATAAAGGCTTTTGGATGGTAGTCAGTAGGCCACTTAATAATTTAATTTTAAAATAGTTCACTATTACTTTAAAGGGCTTTCTTGGCCTAGGACTGTCCCTAGGTGTTTGGTTATTTCTCTTCTAGCCCAGTGGTTTCTAAAGATTTCTTTAACACTCTAGCAATCAGCCTCTTCCTTCTCTATTTTTGTTTAAATCAGTTACAGAATCTGGTAGAACTGGTGTTCAGTATTATAATGCATTATTGTGGACTAATTTTTACTTTTACATAAGCACAAAAGTTCCTGAAATTTGAGGTACAATTTACAATGCAAGTCTTTTTTTTTTTTTTTTTTTTAAAGACAGAGTCTCACTCTCTCGCTCAGGTTGGTGTACATTGGCGTGATCTCAGATCACTGCAACCTCTGTCTCCCAGGTTCAAGTGATTCTCCTGTCTTAGCCTCTGGAGTTAGCTGGTACTACAGGCACGTGTCACCACACACAGCTAATTTTTTTTATTTTTAGTAAAGATGGGGTTTCACCATGGTGGCCAGGCTAGTCTCTAATTCCTGACTGCATACAATCCACCCACTTCAGCCTCCCAAAGTGCTGGGATTATAGGCGTGTGCCACCGCACCCCAGCCAAGTCTTTACTTTTAAATGTGGTAACTTGAAGCTCTAAATATCAAGAATTTTTGAACAAGAGACAATTCATGACACATTCATTAGTAAAATATGACCAGTTGCCTTTGGATTTACCTCCACTACTCAAATACTAGAATACTGAGGACCCTGGTCAGCTGGTCCTTAATGTCAGCCAATCCCTGGCACCCTGGAATCAATATCATACACTAATCTTCCGATTTCCCAGAATCTCAGCACTCTCACCAGCTCAGTTTGGTGATGCTGAACGAATGGATTCAAGGAATAGACTACTACTAATGCACAATGTACTAATTTCAATTTCAAATACTAGCACTGAATGATGCCATTCTAAATATATTAATGTTATGCTTAAGTAGTTTTATCCATAGTTTTGGTCATTAAAATTGTCCAAGTAGAGCAATATCAGGAAAAATTATAAAAATTAGACTTCGCTGATTCTGTCTTTTAAAACCCCCCAATTAAAGTTTATTTACTGTAATTAAACACAAATATATGAGTTAGGAACTAAAGAGACAGACTGTTATTTTAAATACATAGTTAGCTATACGACTTGGGAGCTGACAACATGTAGTTAGCTATATGAATTGGGAGCTGATTATCTGGTTTCTAGATTATCAAGTCCCTTATATCTGACTTCAGATTAATTTCTCTAATCCGGAAAAAAGAAAAGATAGGAAAAAGAAACAGGGAAAATCTTAGAAATCATTAGTTCCTCTTACAAAAGGTTAGGTCAAAGATTTTAAGAAAGATAAAACTGACAGCTATAATACAGACTTCACTAAAAATTACCAAAGACAGTTGCACACTGATCACAGATTTTTCAACTACACATAGAACCGTAACATTTTGTTGAAATAATACTGTAGTATACATCTATATTCTTACATGCAAAGGCCAGAAACTGTGTCTGGTTGGACCTATTTACATCTGTAAAAGATGAAGCAGTAGACCTTCTTTCTAGAAAGCTGGAAAGGGTATGTAAGGTTATATATTTGCATACCTACCCATTTATTTTACGAAGACTAACTCTTAGAAGACTACGCAAGCAGTTACTTAGGTCAAGCTAGTAATTGATTAGGAAGTAAGCACACGTATTGATGCCAGAAAAAGTTGATCCTATCAATTTGAGTACTTTACTATGAATACATTATTTTCTATGAAAATATCTTACGTATCTTAGCTAAGTCACTTATTTACAAAACATTTTATATTTGTCACTTAGGCACAGCCTAAGTCATTTTTACCTTTCATAACTGTACAGTCTGCAGCTTGCTGTGGCTCTCATGGAGAAGTAAGCAAAGACTATATCTTTACTTTATGATATAATCACCTATATATCACTCTTCTAGGCAGTAGGAACATGTAAGATTACTTCTATAGACACAGCAAATTTCTGAATCAAAAGGAATACAAAATCTTACTACATTATAACAAGGTCAAGGTAAAGGGATTTGTTCTATAGCAGCGTTTCACATTCTGCAGTTCATGAAACTCTCATGTTTCATGAATTAACATAAAAATAAACATATAAACCCTGAATTATACTAGTTTCTTCTAAAATACAAAACATATATGAAAAAACTCTAATACATGTATATGTTACTATACAACAATTTGTTTTAAGAAATGGTGTGCCAGGAACGCCAGAAATCAGAAAAGGTTATCACCTGATGTTCTAATGCCTATCTGACATGTATATTTAACATTTCTTACTGTATTTTTAACATTTACCAACAAATCATGTTATTATTAGTTATCTAATGATTACCAGTAAGCATTTACATTTTATCAACTTGTAGTTGCACTATTATTCAATTTGTATTGCATATTAAACTAGTTAATAAAAATTTGGTAATTTCTAATAGCAATTAATTTGTGAAACTATTTTCCTGCTATATATTAAGGATACATTTAACATTTTTTTCTATTTTATTAATACTTTATTTTCTAAAATGCTTCCATGGTTAAAGTAGTTCTGGAAACTGTTCTATTATGTATAAAGACAATGACTCCTTTCCCCATTTTTATTTGGCTTGTTGTGAAGTTTTTCTAGTTGTATTAGTTTTTCTTTAAAAAGCAGAGAAAGATGGTCCAATACGTGCCATGGGCAAGAGTCATATTTTTCTCCACCCATTTAATGCAAGATATAAAGAAGCTTTCCCAGTTTATATCTCTTACAGAATTTTCTGTCAAAAATTCTTACTCCGTCTTATAATAAACAGATTGATTAAGATTGTGGCCTACCGTTAGGTGTAGAAGTAATGTGCTTCTAAGGGATGACTACACATTTAAACAAAAAAATGTTAAGAGGGCCATGAGATCAGATATTAGATATACAGTTATTTAACTAGTTCTGTTAAAGAATATTTTAAGGTGTTCTGTATAGTATGCCAGGTTATAGGTTGCTCGGCATTATTTCTTGAATACATTTTTATATCCATGCTGGATTAAGGCACTGTAACAGTCATTGCTGGATTACCTAAAGTTAACAGCAATCATATAGAACAAAGGAAAAGAACTAAGAAGTTTTAATATCCCACTTAAATGTTATATGCCTTACTTTACCACTTAGTTTGTCAGAAAGGTTTAGGTCCTATGTAAACATCTGTGAGCTTCTCTGAATAGTTCTGTAATCTAGACATCCAGGCAATAAAAAAAGGGAGGGTTAATCCTGTTTACGGTATATAATATATATATGGTATATATAGTATATATGGTATATAGTGTTCTACCTGTTAAACACAAGGGCAACTCTGATAATTACAACTTTGATAATTTCTCACTTTCTCCATCTCAACTGCCACAAGTTATACTACTCATGGCTTATTGTAGAACTGCTCTTCAGAAGGTGCCATTCAACTTTGTGATTCATGCAAAACTTGAGTGAAAACTGCAAACCATCAGCCAAATGTGGAACTATCATTCACAATAAATTATATTAAAAGAATCTAAACATGGGACTAGACTCATTCCTGCTGAATGGGTAGATGAAACACAAAATGTTTTACATCATCCCAGACTCTTTCATGAACACTTAAGATACAGATAAGGTTTCTAGTGAGATTCAAGCTCTATTTTCTTTTCTAACCATCTTTGCTCAGTTTTTAAGTATTTCATACTACTGTGCACTCTTGTTCAACCAAGAAGAACTTTCTGCATTCTGCGTGCAGCAACACTAGCTTCATCTTCTGAGTCAGATTCACTCTGGGATGTGGAGCTGTGAGAGGCAGAACTGCAAGGGGAAGAGCATTCTGGCGAACACAAGTAGTGCATCAGTGGAAGGCGATACTTCCCACAGAAGTCCACAAATTTAATTTGTCTGACACAGCAGTCAAAGTAGACTCCTAGAAAGAAGAAGGAATACAAAGTAATCATTACAAAGCAAGAAACCAATTTTTCAGCCCTTTCTCCAGTATTCTGGAGAAATGTCATATGCCATCTTCTGTTATGAATCTTAAGCAGAAGTAGTACTTGTTTGTATAGCTGTCTATAAGCCTACTGGAAGGTCTTAAAGGTAGAACTCAGCTGCAAAGAGGTAACCAGGAAATTTATCTTAAAGGGAGCAGGTACAGAAAGGACACTGTGTACCTAGCTTCTTTTCTCTGGGAGACTTGGGGCAGTGGCTGATGGAGATTTTAGGATACCTGAGGTGTCCTTTTTCTATTACCCAAGCCACCCCCTTGGTACTACTCTACAGTCAGGAGACTAAAACAAAACAAAATAAAAATAAAACTCCTTTAGTAATTATCTTAAAGAATAAGTACACAAAAATTTAAAGGGGATGACTTTTGGTAACTCTGTTCTTACGTACTGGGAAGGCAAAATTGAAAGAAATAAAATGCCATTTTACATTTCCAAAGGCTGTATCTACAGGCCTCAAATCTGATAATCTCACTTGATTCTCACACAATTATACATTGTCAGGTAAACTGAAAGTACAATCTGGCCCTTTTGATTCCTCACAGTTAGTGCTCCTCAACTATGACCCTTCAGTTAAGTAAAAACAGAGCTAGCGCTAAGAGGAAAGCAGATGTTGCTGTACCTCTGGATTCTAGTTGATCCTTAAAATGATACTGCAAATCTCTAACACACAAAGACTGTCACAATGGTTGCAGTATAACCAGAACATCTAGAACTTTGGTCCCATCGCTTCTCTGGAGAGGAATCTTAACCTCTATACTCTGCCTAAGTTTCTTCTGGCACCAAATATCGTGTGTTTATCACAAAAGGGACCAAAATTAAAAGATGTGGTCCAAGCAAATAAAAAACAATAAATTCTACTTCTATTTTTTTCCTGATACCTCAATTAACCATGTAGTTTTTGATGTTGTAGTTAAGTATAAAAAAGGGGAAATTTGTGATATATTACTTTGAACAATTTAGGAAAGCAGATACATTCAATAAGTTGGTCAATCACAGACCGATGATAAATCCTCCCAAATGTGTAGTTTCTTGAAAACAGATGAAAGAAATAAAATAAAGCAAAGCATTATGGGAGTTACTATGAGCTAAAGCAGTATAACACTATCTTGTGATTTGTAAGATTTCAGATTATACAAAGAGAAAAATATCTGCGAGTAAGTTATAGTTTAATAACTAATGAATTTGAGTAGAAAAGTATCTACTGGTTCATTTCATAGATTATCTCAAATTTTAAACTGATAATTTTTTTTTTTTAAGAGACAGGGTTTCACTCTGTCATCCAGGCTGGAGAGCAGTGACATGATCACAGCTCACGGGAACCTTGAACTCCTGGACCCAAGCCATCCTCTTACCTCAGCCTCCTGAGTAGCTGGGACTATAGGCACATGCCACTATGCCCAACTAATGTTTTTATTTTTTGTAGAGAGGGGGTCTTGCTGTGTTGCCTAGGCTGGTCTCAAACTCATGGGCTTAAGAGATCTTCCTGCCTCAGACTCCCGAAGTGCTGGAATTACAGACAGGAGTGAGCCACCACGATTGATCAGCCTGAAGCTGGTAACTTTTAAAGCATTTTTGTTTGTAAGATAAGTGGCAGTATACTAAAGAAGTCATTAAGAAAATATTTAGGAGAGAAAAGAGAATTCCTGTAGAGGTCCCATTTCCAGAAAAATATGAATTCAAAGAAAAGATTTAGACTCTCAGGGCCTGAGGGTCTGGTATGAATGCTGCCCTATGTGTTTTCCTCTGTCAACTATGAAAGCTAATTTAGGAATGGAGAATCACAGAGAAAAGCATAAGCACTTTGAACTTGGCAAAATGCTGCAATCTCTACTTCTAAGAGTGGGTGGCCAGAAATGACCCAGAGCATTATCTTTTTTAAACTCAGTGTCTTTTTAATCTTTTAACAATCTTGGAAGAATTTAATAATTTTCTCCCTTTTAACCTCGTATTAGCTTCAAGACAAGATGGGACTGCCAGAAAAAGTCTCACCTGGTTTTGATCATCATTATGCAGCATTTCCTCAGTACCTACTGGATTTTTTAAAAAGTAGTCTTTTATGAGGGCGCCAAAGTAAAAATAACCTATCAGTCACCAATTCTCATCCACACACCCTGGAACTTCAGGCCCTTTACAACCTGGCCTCAATGTAGCTTTTCACTGGTCTCTCATTACTCCTCTAACCTTACATTTAGGCCAAATTACTACTCATCCAACATTCTGCCCCATATTGTTCTGTCTCCACTTTGTACTCTCCATCTGAAAAATTTCCTATCTAGAATCTTATCCTATCAAAATCTAATTCATACCTCAAGAATGAGCTCATTGTTTCCAGATCTAATTAAATATACTTTCCCCCTCCTTTGATTTCCAGAAGCATTTTGAATTCCTTGGGATACTTACCTGACTCTGCCTTATATCATTTGCATAATTCTCTCCAAATGCTCTAAACTCAAGACATTTTGAACCACGGACTTAAAAGAATATAAAGTTTTGGGTACATTCTGAAACTGGCACACATTCAGCCCATTCTCATACATAGTGAATCACACCCTGTTAAATCTGACACAAGGAATGGTGAGGTGTCCATTTTAGAAACACTTTTTAAACAATTAGAACTGTTTATACTTCCTTGTGTTTCCTCTCATTTTACCATTTTGATTTATTATCTTATGATAAGACAGGATGAGACTTTCTGAATATGTTCCTTACGTATGAATCCTAAAATATTATGAAAGGATTTTTTTTTAAAAAATCCAGAGTGAAATGTCTTACTTTCTCATAAATGAGTGAAAGGATAAAGGGAACAGAAACAGAGACTGCTTTTCTCTGAAAGAAGACTTAATTAATTTAAAAAATAGTTAAATGAGTGGGAAACATGAATACTGAATTGACTTACCTCCACACTTTGGGTTTGGGCAATTGCTGGCTGAACCCAAATATCTAAGAAGATTCCCAGGAAGATCATAGGGAGTGTAGGAAATATTTCGTATCTTAATGGTCCGTGCAGCTAATTCCAGGAGAGTTGGAGGATCATAGGTTAAATCTCTAACAAAACGAACAACCAATGGATTTCCTCGTAAACTCAACTCTTCCAAATGAATAAGGTTGAGGATCTCTCGAGGCAGATATGTCAGCAAGTTATTGTGAAGACTTAGGGAACGAAGTGAATGCAACCTAGAATAAATGCAGTATAAAAATCAATGGCAGTGAACAACATAACGATCAAAAATATTGAGTATATGTGTGTATATAGAACTTGATTTCCCCTTAAGAATGAACAATTAAGATTAGGGTCAGTTTAAGTAAAATAAAAAGGTGCTAAAACTAGATCAAAGTGCAGATTTGTAGATGTCATGGAGGACTTTTGCCCCTGGAATCTTGGAGCATTTATAATACTTAGAGAGTGTTCTGATGTGCTAACTGCCATAAAAGCTCGATTTGAAGATTTGGGGGTGGGCAGTGGGCATGCTTTTTCATTTAGATATCTAATAAAATGAAAGATTCCAAATGCAATAGAAATTAAGATCCTTCACATTATAAAGCCTAATTAGGATAGAAATGTTTCATATCAAATATAAATTCACTAAAAGTACCATAAAACCTAGGGAAATATATGCTAAATTAATACTCAATTCTTTGATTACAGAAAATAGACTGTATTTTTGAGGAATAAACCAGAGTATTTAAAAGTAAAATTAAAAACAACCCAGCTCACAGCAAACCTCAGAACTATAATTATCATGTATCATTTACTTTGAGAATATCTAATTCTTTTCTACATGTAAAACATGTGAGAGAATGCAGGACAATAATTACTAAGCATGGATGTCTGTTTATATTCAAATGCCTGGAACTACTCACTGTGAAAGCTGAGGAGGTACACTTTGGATTTTGTTGTCACATAATACCAAGTAATTCAGAGAAGGTAGATTTGCTAATTCTGGTGGGATTTCTTTAATGAAATTTCCTCCAAGATATAAACACTCTAACCTGCAAAAACAAAGAAAACCAAAAAGTAAATAAATAAAAGTTGAAAAAGATATACTACTGTTTCTACTACAATAAACACGTTTCACCTACTCATTCAGCAAAGGTTTTACTTAAGATTCGTTATGTGCTATCCAGTCTCTAGATAAATAATGCAATTTTCAGGGAGCTTATATTATAGCTAAGCAGACAAGACAGATCAATGTTAGATAATATTAAAATAAAACACAAAACAAGGCCAAAAACAGGCATTACAATACCAAAATAAGAGGGACAAACCATAAATGATATTAGAAGTTGAATGAAAAGGAAGCTAAAAGTTTTAAAAGGCCACAGTAGTTCTGAATGGAAAAGGCTTCCCCAAAGGGTTGTGACTGCAGCTGGGCTATGGATTTAGTTCATTTAGATGAGAAGAAAGAGTACACTTCAGGTTGGAGGAGAGGGCTTATAAGGCACAATGAGTACACCTTTTAATGGAAGAGAATTCATCTTGAAGAATCAAAGATAGGGTTGTAGAGACCAGATTATAACAACCCTGAATTCCATGGTAGTATGCTTAGATTTGATGCACTGACAGGCAATGGGAAAACCACTAACTTGTTTTTGAATACACTGTAAAACTAGGAAGTCTCTACATTTCTTCTTTGCTCTTATTACAGCAAATATTTTCTTTAGAAGCTGTGTCAATTGTCCACTACTATAAAATCCAAGTTCCAGGTAATTATACTGTTTTCTAACAATAGGTTAACATTTTAGACAGGACATGTATTGCACCAAAATAGAAAAAAAAGAGTACTCTTTAGTGATTACTGTTGAAAGGCTTCCTGTAAAAGATTTTTGCAAGGGTAGCAGGATCAGTTCTTACAATATATATATAAATAAATAAAATGTATACAAACACATACAGACTTTCCCCCAATACTGAATTACTTTTATCTTCCTGTTAAATCTGCTAACTCAGTAGAACTATTGTTTTTTCAAAACACCTTTAAATGTGGGAGAAAACAGTCTACTAAAGTGTTACTCAAACTTCCATGGTAAGAATTCCCTATGATAGTTTTAAGGCTATGAAGTCCAGGGTCCATCCAGATGCACAAAATCAGTCTTCCTCTTGGATTGCCTGTGAAGTGGCAGATTTTAAAGTATAAGATGTAATTTTAACAGATAAAGCCAAGTTACCTTGTAGAGCCATGGTTATTTACAAATCCATAATTAGCATTTAAGAGCACTCCTTAACCTTCAACTTTGCGAACACCTAATATTATCACCACCATTTATTTATTTACTATTTGATGGCATAAAATATGGTACCATTCTGTTTTTTTTTTTTAATCTGCAAATCTCTAGGTCACTATTAGTGAAGTTTAGCATCCTTTTATGGTCTTAGACATTTGTATATCTTCAGAGAATTACCTGTTCATATCATTTACCTATTTTTCTCATGAATCATGCAGCTTTATCTCATTAATTTGTTGGGAGCTCTGCTGTTGTTAAATATATATATTCTGCATAACTTTGTTCCTTTGTGGCCTTGAGCATGGTCTATTTTCGTTCATGTATTATATGTACAAAAAGAACATATAGCTATTATGACTGAGCTCGTTAACTGAGCACTTTTTTTTTTAAATAGTTTCTTTGATTAATTTGCCTTCTTGCCTTGGTGGTTTGTCTCCTACTGTGAACATGATTTTCCTTCTTTCCTTCAGAGTTCTGTCAATCTTTGCTCTCTTTCCCATTAACATATAGAAGTTATATTGCAGATACATTCAAACTAATGACTGCTAAGAACTTGCTAAAGTGTGCCTTAATTTATATGAAGCATATCTATTTGTTCTTTTTCTTTCTTTTTTTTTCTTTTTGAGACAGAGTCTGTCATCCAGGCAGGAGTGCACTGCCGTGATCTCGGCTCACTGCAACCTCCGCCTCCCAAGTTCAAGTGATTCTCCTGCCTCAGCTTCCCAAGTAGCTGGGATTACAGGTGCCCACCATCATGCCCAGCTAATTTTTGTATTTTTGGTAGAGATGGGGTTTTACCATGTTGGCCAGGCTGGTCTGGAACTCCTGACCTTAGGTGACCTGCCCGCCTTGGTCTCCCAAAGTGTTGGGATTACAGGCATGAGCAACTGTGCCCGGCCTCTATTTGTTCTTTTAAATCTATTTTGCCCTGAAATCTATGTCTTCTGATTATCAATACTGCTTACCAGTTTTATTTTTGTTGGTATTTATTTCATTCAACCTCAGCTCTACAAGTTATCAGTATAGAAATTTGGATCAGTTGGCCGGGCGCGGTGGCTCACGCCTGTAATCCCAGCACTTTGGGAGGCCGAGGCGGGTGGATCACGAGGTCAAGAGATCGAGACCATCTTGGTCAACACGGTGAAACCCCGTCTCTACTAAAAATACAAAAAATTAGCTGGGCACGGTGGCACGTGTCTGTAATCCCAGCTACTCAGGAGGCTGAGGCAGAAGAATTGCCTGAACCCAGGAGGTGGAGGTTGCAGTGAGCCGAGATCGCGCCACTGCACTCCAGCCTGGGTAACAAGAGCGAAACTCCGTCTCAAAAAAAAAAAAAAAATTTGGACCAGTTAATCTTGCATTTTTTTCCTTTTAAAAATGGAATATTATCTATCAACATAAAATACCTAGTTAACAAATATGAACTAATACCCACAATGTGCCAGGCACCATTCTAGGGAATAGAGTGTAAGGCACTATTCTAGGGAATAGAGTGTAAGTAAGTTCAGTTCTTAACCTGAATAAGTTTACGTTTTAGTGAGAGAGACAGACAATAAATCAGTAACATGTCTATTATGGCCGATAGTTTTAAGTGTCACAAAAAAGGGGGAGCAATTGGATAGTGATGGAAGTGACACTCTAGAGACGGTGGTAAGTTTCTCTTAGGAGATGACATCTGAACAGAGATCTAAATGAAATAACAGTACAAACCCCAGCAATGGAAAAGTGACTGGTGTGTTGTACAACAGCAACACAGCCAGTGTGTGTAGATGAGTAGCTCAGAGTGACTGAGGTGGAACTGTGGTCATCAAAGAGATCAGAGAGGTAGCCTGGGAAGGCCACATCACAGAATGCCCTTTGGGCCTCTATAAGAGAGTTTTGAAAAAAGAGTTCTGAACAAAGGCTAGTCTTTTAACTTGACTTACTCTTTAGAAGGATCATTTTGGCTACTGAGTGGCAAACAACTGGAGAAGTGGTTAGGGGAGTGCTGTAGGCAGGAGTAGAAGGAGGAAAAGCAGATTGGAGCCTAGTCCAGTACTTCAAATGAGAAATGACAGATTTGCCTGGTACATCATTTTCTATCCCTTTAAACTTATTGATGTATTTTTATTTTAAGTGTAACTCTTTATAAATGGAGCATAACTTGATGATTGATATGTTCAGACTTACGTTTTCTATTTTCACGGTGTATCTCCATATATTTTTTTCCTTCAGTTCTGTTTCTTATTGTGCTCCTCAAGTTTCTTTTTGTCCTATTCCCTCTAATTCTATTATTTTGAACTGTACATGCTATTTCTATTTTGCTAGGAGTTACCCCCTTCAATTTGCTTTGTATTCTCACTCACTCTCAAACACATACCCATGCTCTCTTCTGTCCTTCTCTTCCGTCATCTTCTAGAATTAGTTCTACATTGATTTTCTACCAATTTATTTTATTTCCAATTGGTAATTAATTCAGATTTATCAATATGTTTTATCAATTTTCTTTATCATTGTTTTTGGAGGCCTGTTATTTCTTTTAAGGTTCATTTTTCTTGGAGCACATCCTTTAGAAGTTCTTTCGGCAAGAACTCATGGTTGTTAATCTTTGAGTCCTTTGCCTCTGGTGTTTTAATTTTTTCCCCTCACTCTTGAGTAATGGTTTAGCTGGGCATAAAATTCTAGGTTGACCGTTACTTTTCCTTGCCACTACGAAGATGCTCCTCCATTATCTTATTACAGCCAATATTAGTATTGTTCCTTTGTAGGTAATCTGTTGTTTTTTTCTTTTCTCAATAGGAGTAAAGATTTTTTCTTATTCATCTTCAATGTTCTAAAGTTTTACTATGACATGTTAAGATATCAGTTTAGAGAGCTCCCCTTCTTTAATTGTGGGAAATTTCAGCCACTATTACTTTATACATTGTCTTTGTTTCGGTGTCTTTCTAGAATTGTTCTTAGCAGTTTTAACTTCAGGATCTATCCTCTATGGCTTAGTATTTCTTTCATACTTTTTATTTCTTTATCTCTTCGAGCTGAATTCCAGGAAAATAACTCAGTAAAATCTTTCAGCTTATGGATTCATTCTTCAGCTGACGTCTGTCCACCATTCAGATCAGTTAGTTAGTTCATAATTATATTTTTTCATTTCTAGAAGTCCCAATTGGGGTTTTCATAACTGTCAGTTTAAAAAGTCCCTATTCTTGCTTAACTGATGAAGTTCCTTCCTTTACCTCTCTGAAATTAGGGAATGTACTTAAAATCCTTTACAGATTGCCTTATTACAGATATTTTCTCAAATGTAATCCCATTCTTCTGTCTTTCATAGTATCAGTCTTCCTTGATGTGTGGTTATTCAAAATGCCAACTTGAATCTAACATTTTGTCTTTTTAAAAACTACATTAGGCCAGGTACAGTGGCTCATGCCTATAATCCCAGCACTTTGGGAAGCCAAGGCAGGCAGATGACTTGCAGTCAGGAGTTAGAGACTAGCCTGGCTAACTGGTGAAACCCTGTCTCTACTTAAAAAAAAAAAAAAAAAAAAAATTAGCCAGGCAAGGTGGTGGGCACCTATAATCTCAGCTACTCGGGAGGCTGAGGTAGGAGAATCAGTTGAACCAGAGAGGTGGAGGTTGCAGTAAGCCAAGGTCGCATCACTGCACTCCAGGCTGGGTGACAAAGTCAGACTGTGTCTCAAAAAAACATATATATATATATATATATATGTTAATGACACTTTTAAAAAAAGTATTTCTGATTGTGTAAAGCTTTTCAAAATTCCATTTCCCTCTTTAGACTTAAAATGTTTAGAAAAAGTAAGCCAATAGCTTTAAATTTATGTTATTTTCTTTCTCTTTCAAAGGTTATCTTGCAGCAAAAATCAACTGTCTGGTTACAACGTTGAATTCTCCTACTGCAAGTGCTTAAGCACTGGTGAAAAAGTTCCTAGGCAGGGTTTTAAAAATTCTACCAAGTATGACATAAGTTACTGCCCAGTTACTCAGAAATCCCTATTTTTCAATGATGACAGCTACTTGAATAGAATAGAAGAGAACAGAATAGAATATTTGGAGTTCAAATAACGGGAACTACTAGGTTCCTGGAAAAGAAACTATTTCAATGAGAATACTGTCAGGGAAAAAAAAATGAGCAAATTTGGAAGTCCTTTTTACAAAGGATTTGATAGCTAAATAATGACTTGCAATATAGTCTAGTGAGGGAGAAAAGAAAATAAAGTGAAGTAAAGGAAGAGTGAATCTGAGGGCAAGTGTAAATACTGTCCTTTCCATTTGCTTAGGTTAGTGTTATGGATTGAATGCCTGTGCCCTCCCAAAATTCATGTTGAAATCCTAACTCCTTAATGTTAGGGTATTAAGAAGTGTGTGTGGGGGGTGTTTGGGTGGTTATCAGGATTAGATAAGGTCAAGAGGGTACAGCCTTCATGAATGGGATTAATGCCCTTATAAGAGTCCTAAAGGAACTTGCTTCCTCTCTCCATCATGTTGATGGAGCAGGGAGGCACAGCTGGGGCTGGTGGGACCCCTGCCCCTTCTGTGTTGGAACCAGAGCTCCCCAGGTGCAGCTATGGTGGCCAAACCTGCAGCTGCAGACCCAGGCCTCCCTGCTACAGCCACCCAAACTGCAGCTGTGGATTGGAGCCTCCCTGTGCTGTTGGGGGACGGTTGGGAGCAGGCAGGATCTGCCTTTCTGCGAGCAGCTGCAGTCATCCTCCCAGGCGCAGTAGCTGGGTATCTCTGCTGCCTGCACCTCTAGGGGCCCCAGGAAGGACCCCCCCCAATCGCTGCAGGCTCCCGGGTGTCTTCTCCCGCTGCCTGGCCTCTCTCCAGCCCCTGCTCCCCTGCTCTCCCCAGATTGGTGGGGGTGGGGAGGGAGCCATGAATGGCAGTGGGAAGCAGATTGATTCCTGGGCAGAAGTGGGCAGGTCCCCAGTAAGCCCCACCTTTGGGCCAAGGAGGGTCTGAAGGTTGGGGTCCAGGCTGCCGGTCCACTGGACGGAAGTGGGGACTCCTAGTGCCTCTTCCTACCTGCCCATGGTCACCCATGGACCAATCAGCAAATACTTCCTCCCAACTCCTAGTGCCTCTTCCTACCTGCCCATGGTCACCCATGGACCAATCAGCAAATACTTCCTCCCCTCTGAGGTCCATAAAAGCCCTGGGCTCAGCCAGAACAGGGCAGAGGAGGAAGAGGACAGAGAGAAGTGGGGATGAGGTGACCAGCTCACCAACTGCAGAAACAAGTACCCTCTCAGCTGAGAGCTGCAGAGATGACCTGACAGTGGAGAGGAGCCACCCTCTCTGCTGAGAGCTTCAGACACTTGTAGAGACGTCTGAATGACTTGTCTACAGAGAGGAGCCACCCTCTCCAGGGGCTCCTCTCTGCTGCGAGCTGAACATTTAAAGGGATGACCTGCCTACAGAGAGGAGCTACTCATTCCTCTGAGCTGTTCTAACACTAAATAAAACTCTTCTTCTTCTTCAGCCTTCACTTGTCTGCGTACCTCATTCTTCCAGGATGCAGGACGAAAACTTGGGCAAAAGTGCCGTGGCCACAGAGGTTTCCAGCCAAAAAAATCAACACTGCAGAGATCCCATAACAACGTGAGGCCACAGTGAGAAGATTGCAGTCTACGAATCAGGAAGAAAGCCCTCACCAGATATCAAAGCTGCCAGCACCTTGATGTTGGAATTCCCAGCCTCCAGAACTGTGATACATAAATTTGTGTTGTTTATAAGTCACTCAGTTTATGGTTTGTTATAGTAGCCTGAACTTACTAAGACAGACAGGAACCAAGAAAAACTAGTCTCTAGTGGTCATTTCCTACTCACTGTCTTCTTTCAATGCATTGGAAGTGGACAGGGAAGGCAGACAGAAAGGATGCCAACCATTAGTCATTACCTTGACTTTGGCAGAAAAGGATCTGATGTTCTAAAATATAACTAAGGCCATGATTCTGCAATTACATAAATTCTCTTTTGCAACTGATGGATAACACTAATCAAATTACATAACTATCATATTACATTTACAGTTTTAGGCTTATTTCTTACTTTCCAACTTAAATAATTTCCAAATTTCTAGGGACTTGATACCTTTCAAAGATTTGTGGGGATTACACTTCTAAAACACACTCTACTGTTTCCAAACACTTTTCTGTAAGAAGAAAGGAAACTATTGCTGAATTTGTAGCAAAACTGTAGGGTTTAAGTTCTTGTGGTTGTCAACATTGCACCTCTGTTCAGTACTTGATGAATATAGAAAATAGGAAAAGTATTCACTAAATTTATGAAACAAAGTCTTCCTTTTCTGTTTATCATTAATATATTGACCTTAAATCTGTCTCTTGAAAAATGAATCACCTTTCCAATCCTTAGGGATACTGAAGTAAATGCCTTTTCTCTATTAAGTGCCAATGACCCACTGAAAAAATAGGCTAGCACAGGTAAAAGTAGAAATGCTTTCTGCTTCTCCAATCAAATAAAAATGACACTGAATATCACAAAAATACACATTAAGCTGGGCACGGTGGCTCATGTCTGTAATCCCAGCACTTTGGGAAGCCAAGGCAGGTGGACCACTTAAGGTCAGGAGTTCGAGACCAGCCTGGCCAACATGCTGAAACCCTATCTCTATTAAAAATACAAAAAAATTAGCCAGTGTTGTGGCAGGTGCCTGTAATCACAGCTTCATGGGAGGCTGAGGCAGAATAATTGCTTGAACCTAGGAGGCAGAGGCTACAGTGAACTGAGATCATGCCACTGCACTCCAGCCTGGTGGACAGGGTGAGATTCTGACTCAAAAACAAACAAATAAACCAAAAAAAAAACCCCCAAAACACACAAACAAAAATATACATTAATCCTATCTTATATGATTGGTTACAGTGAGATGAAATTAAAGATAGGGATGTACAAAGAGAAAACAGAAAGGAAAAGAAACAGAAAGATAAGAACATCTTCAGATAAAGTAGTTTTCTTGAAGTAGCATCTTTGTATTAAATGATTTTCAAATACTATCACTTACCACAGGATTTTAACGTACCTATATGTTCAAAAGTAGACATACAAATAGATGCATTGCCTCTTGATATTTGCCCCAAATTAAGGCAATAAAAAAAGTCAAAGGGAAGATGTTGAAAGCCAGTGAGTGACAAACTCAATATGTGACTCTAAATGTGGAAAAGTGTTTTCATTTAAACTTTACTGCATTCTATTTATCATCTGGTTGAATCATCTCTATCTCTTTCCTAAGATATCAACCTATTGTACACTAACTTCAAAACATTCCAGAGCATTAACTTTTAGCTTTTGTTTTGTCATACCCTCATATCTTAATCTTTCAAAACCACATCAAACAGATAGTGAGGGAGGCAACATGAACAGAAAAAGGAAGGCATTACTTAAGAAGAAAACACTGTAGGGAAGAATGAAACTGAGTTGTGTTCAAACCTACTCTCCAAATAATTAGCATCCTGGATTTGCCAAACAACCCTGACACCTTTGTTTACTTAAATAAAGTCTAGTGGCCATTGAGTGATAAGCTATTAAGCTCTTCCTCAATGAATGTTTAAGCTAACTGAGAAGAATAAAGAGTAAGATTCAGAAAAATAAATAGGTCGGAATATGAATTACACCTGCTTTTTCAGCATTATATAACAAATCTGTCCATATACTATAGCCAAACAATTATATTTATTTGCTGAAGAATAACAACATTTTGATGAAAGTATCTAAATCTACAACCATATGGTTCACATTGATAGTCTAATTTACTCCAGGGTTATGAAGTTAATCATAAAAATTAATAAGATTTTCAGCATCTACTTATTTGTTATACTTTGAAAGCGATCCTTCAGAAAATGTTAAAAAAAAAAAAAAAAAAAAGCATTTTGCCACTAGGGGAAAGAATCAACAGGGTATAGAAAATATAGATACGCTGCTAAGTCTGGAGAGGTCACTGACACCAATTAAGCCATGAGTATTCATTTGTTATTCCTTTTTGAAATGATGCTGAGTGGAAGGAGTCAGGGAGTTTTCATGGATTATATAGTCTGGACTATTTTTAAAATTGCTCTTAACATAGGACACATATCTTCTTAATGTGCCAAAATACTAGATCTGGTTTAAAAAGCAGCATGGCATAGTATGTAATATAAATCAGGGTAACCAATGAAATCTAGAGAATCCACATATTTCCTAAGAGAAGATGGTGTTCTTGGACAGGTACTTTAAGGTTTAAGTGACTAAACTTCCACATCTACATTTTTGAAGCTTTAATGCATCATATTAGTAGTGAATAGTTAGCAGTGTTTGAAGGCTGTAACTCTCACTTGTCACTATCTGGCCTCAAGCAAGTCACTTATAATAAATCTCAGTTTCCAGGCCAGGCGCGGTGGCTCACGCCTATAATCCCAGCACTTTGGGAGGCCGAGACTGGTGGATCATGACGTCAAGAGATTGAGACCATCCTGGTCAACATGGTGAAACCCCGTCTCTACTAAAAATACAAAAAAAATTAGCTGGGCATGGTGGCGCGTGCCTGTAATCCCAGCTACTCAGGAGGCTGAGGCAGGAGAATTGCTTGAACCCAGGAGACGGAAGTTGTGGTGAGCTGAGATCGCACCATTGCACTCCAGCCTGGGTAACAAGAGCGAAACACCGTCTCAAAATCAAGCAATCAATCTCAGTTTCCTCATCTGTAAATAGAAGAGGGTGAAGTGGGTCATTGCCAAGGCTGTTTCTAGTTCAGAGTATATTTCTACACAACTTGTTTAGCCTACACTCATCAGAGTTTACATTTGGAGTTTACATTTTTCAGTTGCGCGCTTTATTTCTCTTTACTGCTAAGAATCAATAAGAACACATTATTGGCGTCAAAGACACAATGAACAATAAACACAGATAGCACAGTTGTTAGCCCAGAAAATTGGGTCAGAAAATTAAGTCAACTAGGTGAATGACTTCGACAAATCCTCCTGATAACAAATCCAACAGTAAGAAGTCCAAAGATTCCAGGCCAGGCACAGTGGCTCACCCTGTAATCCCAACACTTTGGGAGGCCGAGGTGGGTGGATCACTTGTGGTCAGAAGTTTGAGACCAGCCTGGCCAACATGGTAAACCCCTGTCTCTACTAAAAATACAAAAAAAAGTTAGCTGGGCATGGTGGTGCGTGCCTGTAATCCCAGCTACTCAGGAGGCTGAGGCAGGAGAATTGCCTGAACCCAGGAGGCGGACATTGTGGTGAGCTGAGATCGTGCCATTGCACTCCAGCCAGCCTGGGTAACAAGAGCAAAACTCCGTCTCAAAAAAAAAAAAAAAAAAAAAATTACCTGGCATGATGGCACACACCTGTAGTCGCAGATACTTGGGAGGTGGAGGCAAGGGAATCACCTAAACCCAGAAGGTGGAGGCTGCAGTGAGCCAAGATCATGCCACTGGACTCCAGCCTGGGCAAGTTAAACTCTGTCTCAAAAAAAAAAAAAAAAAAAAAAAAAAACAACCACAATACCCCACCCCCCACAAAGATTCAGATTCAGGTTCTAGTACTCTGCCACTGTTGAAAATTCAAGGGTTTGGAGTCATAAATCACAGAGGTCAAATACAGTTCCAATACTTACTAGTCTTGTAATCTTGTGACTTAATTTCTCTGAGCCTCAGTTTCTGCCTCTGAAAAATGGGAGTACATCACCTCATGGGATCATTGTGAGAATTAAAAAGCATATTTAGCACCTATGACAGGATCTACTGCATTGAAAGTATTCAATAAAATCAGATGGATTTTTGCCTACTTTCCTCCCCATGTGATGGAAATAACACTTTCCCTGGGTTCCTGTTAGTATATTAAGAAAATTCCAAGGCTGGACTTATGTAACATTAAAATTAGAAGGAACCAAGGGCTGTCAATTTTACCTCTAAATCTTTCTCCAACCTTTCCATTTCTTATCATTTCTCCTAGTATAAGCTATCATCATCTCTCATCCTACTACAATGACCTCCTTCAAACCAGCCCTCAAAATCTGTCTCTTCACCCTCTCCTCACTCCATTCTTGCACAGCAACAAGACACATGCTTAAAACTCTCTCATGTGCACTTAGAATAAAATACAAATTTTATCATAGCCTTCAAGACCTGATATGGGCTGATCTGCCCAAATCTGTATTTGCCACTTTCCCTCTTGCTCAATTCCCAGTACTTGCTCACTTATGTGCTGTTGTATTTGCGATCAGGAGGATTTGCTCTCTCCGCTTTCAGAATTTTAGTACTCTCCTTGCCTCTGGGCTTTCCCATGTGCCTCTGACATTTTGCCTCAAGGCATTCTGTAGGTCTTCATAGAACTCATAATCACTGTAATTAAATAATGAGGTTCATAGTTAGTTGTTTTATGTCTGTCTCCTCTGCTAGTATGTTAGCTCCATAAAGACAGTTCACCACTGTATCCCCAATATTTGAAACAGTGCCTGACACAGGACAGGTATTCAACAAGTATCTATTGAAGAGTAAATGAAGAGACATTTTGCCCAAATGCTTCATTTTGTAGATTAGAAAGCTACAGTTAGGACATAAGTGACTTGCCTAAGGCTGTGGCACCAAGAGTTCTTTTTTCCCAGGCCAATATTCTTTCCCTACACTTAGCTCTGAGGTCCCTTTTTTTTTTCCCAGTTAAGCTTTATTTTATTTATTTATTTTTCTCCATCCCACCCCCACCCCCCATCACCTATATCTGGCATTTCTCCCCATGTTATCCCTCCCCAACTCCCTACCCCCTGCTGTCCCTCCCCTATTCCCCCCCAAACGGACCCCAGTGTGTGATTCTCCCCTCCCTGTGTCCATGTGTTCTTGTTGTTCAACACTTGCCTATGAGTGAGAACATGCGGTGTTTTTCTGTTCTTGTGTCAGTCTGCTGAGAATGATGGTTTTCAGATTCATCCATGTCCCTACAAAGGACATGAACTCATCGTTTTTTTATGGCTGCATAATATTCCATGGTGTATATGTGCCACATTTTCCTTGTCCAGTCTATCATCGATGGGCATTTGTGTTGGTTCCAGGTCTTTGCTATTGTAAACTGTCCCGCAATGAACATACGTGTGCATGTGTCTTTATAATATAACGATTTATAATCCTTGGGATATATACCCAGTAATGGGATTGCTGGGTCAAATGGAATTTCTATTTCTAGTTCCTTGAGGTCCCTTCTACCTTTAACGCTGTTATCTCTGAAAATATCTTACAGATGGAAGATACTGCTTTTTCGTTTTGTACAATACATTTGGTTCTATTTTCCACTCCCCCACCGGGCACTTTTATTATTCTGTTTCTCTGCTTCCTCCTAAAGTTAAATTTAACATACATTTACTGAATAATCTAGCAGGTGAAGCAGATAATTCCTGTAAACAAGGAATTATATCCAATAAGGTAAACGTAATGGCAGGAAGAATGAAGTACAGAGAAAGTACAGTATAGGCAATATTTAACTGTTGTGCAGGGAGTAGAAAAAGAAGGAATCACAGAGATGATAACTTCAGATAGCTTTTGAAGGATGATAGGAGTTTGCCAGGTGAGGAAACATGCCAGGCAAAGGAAACAGCACACGCACAGAGGCACTGCATCCGTTCAACATATACTGAGTGCCTACCAGCAACTCCAAGCTGCTTTCTCTACGTGGGAAAATGCATGGGTCACTGAACACCACAAACAGTAGTTGGTATTGCCCCAGAGAAGAAGCTGCAAATGTAGTGGAAAGCAAGGGTCAGATCAGAGCACCTTGTATGCCATGCTCAAAGGCATGTACTTTGGTCTATAGAGAGTGAAAATCACGGAAGGCTTTTGAGCAAAGAAGTGACAAACTCTGATTTACATCTGTTTTGAGTTTCCACTCAGTTCGGACCACGCCCCAGATTCAATAAGGAAGACAGAAAAAAGTGCCTCGAGAATCTGCATAGGCCAAACACAACATACCAAACACTGTCACACGCGATCATACTAGAAATTTACAACAACTTGCTGAGATAGCCGGGTAGAACTCACTACCACAGTTAAAAAGAAAGCTGGGAAATAGTCACGTGACCAACGGGCAGCGCCCAGGCCCGGCGCCCCAAGGCTCCCAGACACCACCCCAGGCCTCCGCATCCTCCGGCGCACACGCGCTCACCTCTGCAAGTTCTCGATCTCAGCCGGGATGCTCTGCAGCTGGTTGCCGCCCAGGCTCAGGGTCTGAAGCGCGCGCAGCTCTAGGAGCGAAGCAGGCACCTCCTGGAAACAGTTGCCGCTGAGATTGAGCACCTGGAGGCTGCGGCAGAGCGGCGACTGGGCCAGGCCCTTGGGCAGCGCACTGGGCCCGCCGAGCCGGTTGTTCTTGGCCAGGAGCGTGCGCAGGCCGCGCAGAGCGAGCAGTTCCGGCCCGAGCACGGTCAACGCGTTGCCGCTCACGTCTAACAGCTGGAGGTGCGGGAAGCCGTTGCCCAGCGCCCGCGGCAGCGATACGAGACCGTTGTGAGGCAGCAGCAGCCGCAGCAGCGCCTCCCGCGCGCCGCGCCTCTCCTCGCCCCGCGCCTCCAGCTCAGACTCCAGCGTCTCGGGGGACACGCTGAGGCGGGACCAGTTCAGCTCGGCCTCCCCGGCCGTGACCACCGCCGCTCCGGCCTCCTCCATCCTGACCACCGCAAGGCGCGTGGCGCTGGATTCTCCAGGCGCCGCGCGCGGCCCACAGGCCGGGACCTCCGCGGCGCCCCGGAACCTGAACCAAGGGGCTGAGTCGGAAGTGGCGCGGGCGGGCGGGCGCGCGCTAACTCTGTGCGCTTCGGCCTAGTCACGCGAGGCCCTAGGGTGCGCGCGCCGCTCCGGAGATGGCTCCGCCTCACGAGGGGCACGGCGCAGCGGGGTTGGAGCGACGCGTGGACTGCGCAGAGCTGAGGCAGAGACCCAGACGCTGCCAAATTGTTATCTGAGCCCGGCCGGGTTTCGGCGGCCGCGCTTTGTAGTCGCTGGAGCCTGGTGACCTGTTCCAGGGCTCCAAGACCGCCTCGGTAAACAGCCCAAGGACTGTTCGGTTATCTGGCCTTGAGGCTTCGCGCGTCACGTGCGCCGCCCACTTGTTTTCAAGTTTAAAAGTGGGGCCCCCTGTCTCCAGGTCTCTGAGCACACAGGAATTTAGTAGTGATACTCCGTGACAGAAAACCCCAGGAATTTAAAGTCCAAGGATTAACAAAGCCGACTTCGAAATGTGAACGCAGCTGGACTAGACATCAGAACCCCCGGATCTTTTATGGGTTTTCTGCTGTTAAATAGCCTAGGTCAGGGATTTGATTTCAGTTGCCTCATGCATAAAATATGGGTAATACCTGCGCTACTTGTCTCACAGGATGGTTATCTTTTTCTTTTTTAAAGTGTAAATATATATCAAGGACGTTTTGCCCGTTGTAATTATAGAAGCACATACGTGGTTTTTGGTCTAAGTTGTGTCTAGGAGTGAATTTGGGAGTCATGGAGGCGGTTCCATGATTTGAGATAGCTCAAATTAATGGATTAGTTTAAAAATCAGCGTTGAGGGCCGGGCGCGGTGGCTCAAGCCTGTAATCCCAGCACTTTGGGCGGCCGAAGCGGGTGGATCATGAGGTCAAGAGATCGAGACCATCCTGGTCAACATGGTGAAACCCCGTCTCTACTAAAAATACAAAAAATTAGCTGGGCATGGTGGCGCGTGCCTGTAATCCCAGCTACTCAGGAGGCTGAGGCAGGAGAATTGCCTGAACCCAGGCGGTGGAGGTTGCGGTGAGCCGAGATCGCGCCATTGCACTCCAGCCTGGGTAACAAGAGCAAAACTCCGTCTCAAAAAAAAAAAAAAAAAAAAAAAAAAATCAGTGTTGAGTTTGTACTGCAGGTCAAAACAACAGGTTGGGAAAATCCTAATCTGGTACTAATTTAGTAATTCTAATTAACATATTTTTTATCCTTGTCCCAAGCTCAATCTTTTCTGAAATTACATTTTATGACTTTGAAAAGTCGTATAACCGAAATGAGAAAAAATGCTTAGCCGTTTTTTCCCACAAAGATTATGCATAAGAAAGTTACGTGGTTGTGTATAATCAATGACATTAAATTGCTTTCCTCCTTAAAAAAAGAGGAAAGTCTTTTTTTTCTTGCCAGTCATTTGTATGAGAAACCATGCCTCTTACTCTGCAGTTAAACTTTAATTTCTGATTGAGTTGTAGTCAGAAGGATGCACTTTGTATGTTTAACCCAATGATGGAATGTTTTTTAAAACTGATGAGTCATCTGTTTTGAAAGAGTCCTTTTAAGAACAGACTTTATTTGGGTCAAACCAGCATTCTGACAGTAGTCCTAATATGTGAAAATTGCAAATATTTAAAATAATAATTTATTTTGCTTTAAAATCTTTATCTGGGATTTTAAAAAGTGATAGGAATGTAATATAAAATGGGAAAAATAAATGACTCAAACATAATTCAGAAATAAGAGTTGGCCAGGTGCCGTGGCTCAGTAATCCCAGTACTTTGGCCCAGGCAGCAGATTACTGAGGTCAGGAATTCCAGACCAGCCTGGCCAACATGGGGAAACCCCATCTCTACAAAAAATACAAAAATTAGCTGGGCATAGTGTCGCTTGCCTGTGGTCCCAACTCCTCCACAGGCTACTGGGAGGATTGCTTCAGCCTAAGAGGTAGAGATTACGGAGGGCCATGATTGTGCCACTGCCCTGCGCTTTTTATTCTTATTTTTTTGCTCAAGAAAAATAAGAGGTAAGATTACAAGTCAGTGGAAATAAAGGGAAAAAAGTAACCTCAATAATAGCAAACGAGGCTTCCTAGTAGAAAGTTTGGAAAAAATACTTAGGATGGGAACTATATGTAGAATAAAGAAAAGGAAGTAGAAAAAAAGTGGTGTAGGTAAAGAAATGGGTAACCTGACAAATTTTGAAAACCTGCTTGCAAAGCTGTACTAAGAGCTATTATTTTAATTTCATAAAGTCTCCAACTACTTGGTTGTTACATTTAGGATAAATGTAATCAGACAATCGAGCAGCTAAGATAACTGAGAAACTGCTTTCTAAAAGTTGAAAATTGTGTTTCTGGCTTTTTGAAGCTATTAGCAAGGAAACTGTAAATTTCAGTGTAAAATGCGTATCTCATGTCCAAGTAGAGTAGGTTCCTACTTATATAGAATGGCTATCTTTATTCATTTTTGGATTCTCCTTCACACCACCACCATCCCCATTGCCTAGCATGATTTCTTGCAAATAATTTGGATTGTCAGAATTGGATATATCTCTTAGTTAGTGGACTTATTTTTTGAATAATTAGATTAAATTGTAAAGTCCTTGAAAAGAATGATCTCATTTATTATTATATACCCATCCCCTAACAGTACCTGGTCCATAGTAGTTTCAGATACTTTAAGTCTTTTGAAACACTGAATATATTTGTAAATATTATATTTTAGTTGAAAAGGAACTTTTATTTATCAAACACCTACTTTTATCACAAACCTTAAAAAATGTAATTCTACTTATTGCCACATTTATAAAAGAATGTTTATCCTCATTTTAGGAAGGAGGGAACTCAAAAAAATGATAGTAAAGTCTGCTATCACACAGAGTGAAAGGCTAATTAGAAATTCAGCCTTAGGGCTATGTGACTCCAAAGTCCATGTTCTTTCCATTACACTACACTGCTCTCTTGAGCTTAGTGTTATTTTTAATGATTTAAAGCAATAAGATCTTGCAAATAGTGTCAGTATTACAAGTGGCATTTATCCATTGATGGTACTTTGTAATATTGTGATTGTTGGAATTATATGGCACCTGTCTTAAGGATTGGGGGTTTTGTGGGCTTCATACACAAAACTGGAGCAGAGCACTTAGATGAGAGGCAGCTGAACCAAACAAAATTTGGGGTGCCATCCTTGTATCATATGACTGTGCTCCAGAAGCTCTGTTGATTAGAGCCATAGTGGATGGCTGACCAAGGTAAGCCCATCAACAGACTGCCTGGTGGCCTATCTTATAAGGCACTGCCCAAACAGAAGCAGAGATGTTTTTTTTTCCCTCACTCTTCCAGGAATTTAATCCAAAGAACCCAGAGGGAAATTGCAGTTGGTGGCAGATCAGAAAGAAATCACAGTTGGATCAGGAAGAGGCAGACATGGGGAGTGTTGCTAATTTTTTGTCAATTGTGGAACATAAGTGTAAAAATTCATAAAATACTGCTGCTGAAATCTAGGACTGCCTTATATCCAGAGTCACACACCACGTGCAGCTTCACTGAGGCCAGCCTTGTTAACAGTTGGATTAATGTGAGCATCTCCTTACTGCTCATTATAATAACCCTTCTCTATCTTAGCTAACATGAATGTATCTCTTTTCACTATGGCCAAATGGGTTTAAATGAAGCAGCATCCCCCAATCTACAGTGGGATTGGGCAGTGCCTTATAAGTGATATGCCACCAGGCAGTCTGGTTGATGGGCTTACCTTGAAACCATCCAGTCAGCCTGCAGAATACCAAAAACCTTCTGGAAGGTGGGAAGAGCTATGGTGGCTTGTGGGCCCCCACATTGATGAGGTTCATCTGTGGCTAGCTGAAAGAGATGCCTGAGAGGGAAGTGGGGGCACTGGAGAAGGTAAAGGACAGAGGAGACAACAGAATATATTACCTAAGGAAAGGAACATGGGTTACAGGGAACTGGGAAAGTACATAGCCTGTTTGTCCACTTATCAGAACTTCACCATTATGTCATGCTTGGTCAAATTGAATACATTTCAGGATGAGTCTCTTGATTAGAATAGTTTTGAAAAAACAGGGCCGGGCGCGGCGGCTCAAGCCTGTAATCCCAGCACTTTGGGAGGCCGAGGCGGGTGGATCACGAGGTCAAGAGATCGAGACCATCCTGGTCAACATGGTGAAACCCCGTCTCTACTAATACAAAAAATTAGCTGGGCACGGTGGCGCGTGCCTGTAATCCCAGCTACTCAGGAGGCTGAGGCAGGAGAATTGCCTGAACCCAGGAGGCGGAGGTTGCGGTGAGCCGAGATCGCGCCATTGCACTCCAGCCTGGGTATCAAGAGCGAAAAACTCCGACTCAAAAAAAAAAAAAAAAAAAAAAAAAAAAAAAAGAATAGTTTTGAAAAAACAAAGGAGATCAAATGAATTGTCCTCCTCCTTCAGCTACCCTGTCTAGGCTTCCTGAAGGCAAGAACCTTATCTGTTTACCATGGTATCCCCTTGAGACATTGTAGGCAGTAAATAGTGAGTGAATGAAATAAATGCATGAATAGCTTTTGACATACCTGACTTAGATAGGTCCTATTGACTTACTGACTGCAGACAAACCAAGAAATAATCCAAGTGGAGGATCCTTTCATAAGCCATTCTAGTTAGGAAGCAGTATATTGATACAGTTAAAAGAGTGGGCTTTGGTTTTTATCAGATACAGGTTTCCAAACCCACCTCTGGAAATCAGATTTCTTTTGCTTAATCTTGATTTTGTTACTTAATTTCTGTAAGACTTGATTTCACCATCTGTATTATGAAGTATGTTATCTGTTTCATAGGGTCATTGGAAGGTATAATTCTAAAGTGCTTAGCATAGTATCTAGCACAAAGTCAATATTCTGTAAGTAGTGGCAATTACTATTATTAGCTGTAATAGTAGTTATTGTTATAACTATTACTCTCTGCCACTTGTTAGATCATGATCAGGGTAGAAAAACAAAGTTGGGAACAGTTTTTACCCATGATTTCACAATTTTTTACATAAATCATAGTCCTCTGCTCTGAGCCGTTCCATGTCTTAGGGATTAGGATTTGAGAGGTTGATCTGAACTTGCTTGCCCAAGATTTATGCTTATTGTATTTTTTGTCTTCAAGGTATATCAGGACCTCATGCCTCCTGAAGTCACTCCTACCTCTATTCCAGTCACCTCTGATTCAGACAATCCTTTCTAATGCACTGCTTTCATGATTTCAGTCCATCTCTTTTTCCTCCTGCCTTTACCCCATGTTTCCTCATTGCTTATAAGATGAAGGCCAGTTGCTTAGCCTAGCATGCAAGGTGTTGATTTATTTCCACTGCTAAATTCCTCTCAGTTTGGTTTATCCATATTGGTCTAGGATGGTTTAAAGTTCTGCCATCTTCCTGCAAATTGTAGTCCAAATCTCAAAAAACCAGTTACTCTATGTTTAGGGCAGCATTGAAGGTAGAGGTTGCTGTAGTCTTTCAATCCATCCTGAGGAGGAATTGGCTTCTGTATTTGCAGGGGCCAAGAGTAAGTCTTCAGCCAATTTTGTTACATAAGGTCTAGCGGTTTAGTTTTCAGCAGTTCCTTCCTCTGCCACAGTTTGCTATTGCTGTAGAATTGATAGATTAAAATGCCTCCCTAAATATGTCTCCAGTCTTCTTTATTGAAATTTAGGCCTTTTTATGTTGAAGATTCAAATAATGACATGACATCTTTAAATATATTTGGAGTCTTTGATGAAGCATTTGTTAGAGCTACAAAATCATCTTCATGGCTACTCCTATTGAGTTCACTCTACTTAGGGGTTTATCTTAGACCTGGTGCTGTGTTTTCCTTATTGATTGTTATGGGAGTTGGAGTGACTATCTTCTAAATTTTATCCACTTGCTCAGTCTATGTTGGTTCCATATTGGCTTGACCTTTCCATTGATAGCTAGTCATAACTATAACTATAAATGAGCTAAAATAATTTTAGTCCCCAATTAATTCATTCACAAATAGACATTGAGTACCTACTGTGTGTAAGAAACTGTACTATCAAGGTATACAAACAAGTAAGAATAATAGGTCATGTTTATTGGTTATTTTATAAGTGCCAGGCACTGCCCTAAGGTCTCTGTGGTCATTATTTTTATTTAATCCTCACATTCATTCTGTAAGGTATGTATTATTATCATTCTACGGACAAGAAAACTGAGATGTGAGGAAATTAACTAACTTGCCAAGTCACATATTTATGGTGTGCTGGATAACAACATAGTAGAATGTGATTTTGTCCAAATACAATCACTGCCTTTAAGAGATTTACTGTATGGTAACAGAGATTAAGCACGAATATATAAGAAAATCCAATTTAAAAAGGGCAAAAGATCTGAGCAGACATTTCTCCAAAAAAGATATAAAAATCACTGATAAGCACATGAAAAGATTATCAACATCATTAGCCATCAGGAAAATACAAATTAAAATCACAGTGAAATATCTGTTCATATCCTTCGCCCATTTTTGAATGGGCTTGTTTGTTTTTTTCTTGTAGATCTGTTTTAGTTCATTGTAAATTCTGGATATCAGCCCTTTGTCAGACGGGTAGGCTGCAAAAATTTTTTCCCATTCTGTTGGTTGCCGATTCACTCTATTGACTGTTTCTTTCGCCGTGCAGAAGCTGTGGAGTTTGATTAGGTCCCATTTGTCTATTTTGGCTTTTGTTGCCAATGCTTTTGGTGTTTTGGTCATGAAGTCCACATGAGGCCAACAAACATATGAAAAAATGCTCATCATCACTGGTCATTAGAGAAATGCAAATCAAAACTACATTGAGATACCATCTCACGCCAGTTAGAATGGCCATCATTAAAAAATCTGGAGACAACAGATGCTGGAGAGGATGTGGAGAAATAGGAACACTTTTACACTGTTGGTGGGAGTGTAAATTAGTTCAACCATTGTGGAAGACAGTGTAGCGATTCCTCAAGGATCTAGAAATAGAAATTCCATTTGACCCAGCAATCCCATTACTGGGCATATATCCAAAGGATTATAAATCGTTCTACTATAAGGACACATGCACACGAATGTTCATTGCAGCACAGTTTACAATAGCAAAGATCTGGAACCAACCCAAATGCCCATCGATGATGGACTGGACAGGAAAAATGTGGCACATATACACCATGGAATATTATGCAGCCATCAAAAACGATGAGTTCGTGTCCTTTGTAGGGACATGGATGAACCTGGAAACCATCATTCTCAGCAAACTGACACAAGAACACAAAATCAAACATCGCATGTTCTCACTCATAGATGGGTGTTGAACAATGAGAACACATGGACACAGGGAGGGGAGCACTATACACTGGGTTCTGTTGCGGGGGAGTGGGGGGGACAGCGGGGGGTGGGGAGTTGGGGGGAGATAGTATGGGGAGAAATGCCACATATAGGTGAAGGGGAGGAAGGCAGCAAATCACACTGCCACGTGTGCACCTATGCAACAATCTTGCATGTTTTTCACATGTACCCCAAAACCTAAAATGCAATTAAAAAAATAAATAAAATCACAGTGAGATACTACTCATACCCACTAAGATAGCTAAAATAAAAAAGACAGATAGCTAATAAGTGATGGTGCAGATGTAGAGAAATTAGAACCCTCACAGACCAATACTGGGGATGAAAAAGTGGTGTAGTCACTTTGGAAAACAGTCTGGCTGTTCTTCAGAAGGTTAAAAAAATGGTTACCATATGACCCAGCAGTTTTACTCCTAGGTATATATCCAAGAGAAATGAAAACATATGTTGTCACAAAAACTTATACATGAATGTTCATAACAGCATTTTTCATCATAGCCAAAAAATAGAATCAAACCAAATCTCTACTAATGAAGGATAAATAAAATGTGGTATTTACATACAATGGAACACTATTCAGCAACAAAAAGGAATGAAGTGCTGATACATGTTACAACATGGATGAATCTTGGAAACGTTATTCTGGCACATAAGTGAAAGAAACCAGTCATAAAAGAATACCTACTGTATGATTCTATTTATATAAAATCCTCTAAAACAGGCAAATCTGTAGAGACAGAAAGTAGATTAGTAGTAGCCAAGAGCTAGAGGGAAGGGAGAATGGGGAGTGGCTGATAATGAGTGCAGCGTTTCTTTTTGGCAGGATGAAATTGTCCTAAAATTCATTGTGGTGATGGTTGTACAAGAATATACTACTAAAAAACCATTGAACTATACACTTTAAGTGGTTAAATTGTATGGTATGAAAATATATGAAATATATATCAATAACGTTATTTTAAAAAACATGAACCCAAAGTAACTAAAATATAAAGTAGCGTTTGGTAACTCATACGGAAACATAACCAAAAGCTATTCAAGTTCAGAGGAAAAAGACCATTTAGGCTACCACTATTAGGGTAGCCTTCAGAGGATAATGGGATTTGGATAGAGCTGGGATGAGGTGTACATAATTGAAGGAAAGAAGAAAGGTATTTCTTATAAAGCATAGCCAAAAGAAGGAGAAAATTACAGCATATATTTGGGAAATGGTGAGGGGTCTGGTTTGGCTGGCATGCTTGGTGGTTAGATACACTTTAGATATAAAATTATGGGAGAAAATATTTAAAATTTTAACTTTGCCCCCCCAAATCTAAGGTGTACTATTAAGATACAGTACAGAGGCAGAGTAGTAGACTTTGAAATGATAGGTTTGTCTAGGCCTTGGAGAAAGAGGTATGAAATACTAGGTAGGAAATCACCTCTGATTCTGCCCTCACTGGAAGCTCCAGATCCCATTTCCTTATTAGCTCATGTTTCCTTATTAGCCTTGCAGTCTTTTCCTGTGATGTGACTTTCACATGAGAAAACTGCAAGGCTTTGGAGTCTGTGGATTGTGGCACCTGTAGAAATAGTCTTATGTCTGAGTACAAAGTATTCCTCATGGTTTCTCAATACTGTGCTAGCATCAAGATATTCCTCCTCTGCTTCAGGATGAAAGGCAAATGTAAGTCAAGCCTCAGCCCCCATAGCATGAATTCGAGAAGTAACACAAATTGGTCATAATTATTTCATTCCATCATATTCGTTGTTTTCTTGAGCACCTACTATGTAAAAAAATAATTATAATGGATGCTCTTGGGGCTAAACAAAAACAAAAATTCCTCAACAGGTTGTGTTAATTGATATAGCTTTATTTTGAAACTGCATAGATGTTTCCTTCACTTAGCCACTACAAGTGATTAGACTGAGAGGTTCTGGAAACTCAAAGCCAGGAACTAACTGCTTCATTCATAGTCTGATGGGATGAGGAACTCAGGGAGACACTGCCTCTGGCATCCATTCCCAGCAACAGGCCTCCTATCCCTGTCTTCATCTTACTTACTCTGCTGTAATAAGTCTATTTACCAAGGGAAGTGTTCCTTCAAATTCTTGCTATCGTTTACCTGGAATGTTTGTGTCCCCTCAAAATTCATATGTTAAAACAATCCCCAAAGCAATGGTATTAAGAGGTGAGGCTCTTGAGAGATGATTAGATCATGAAAGGTTAACCCTTATGAATGGGATAAGTGCCCTTATAATAGGCACCTAAGGGAGTTTGTTTACCCTTTCCACCATATGGGGATGCATCAAGAAGGTGCCATCTTTGAAGCAGAGAACAAGCCCTCATCAGACACTGAATCTTCTGATCTTCTGACACCTTGATCTTAGGCTTCCCAGCCTCCAGAACTGTGGGCAATACATTTCTGTTGTCTATAATTACCTAGTCTGAGGTATTCTGTTATAGCAACCTGAAGGGACTAAGACATTCTTACTTCTCATCACCTCTTACCCGAGACCCACTATCCATGATCCTTTCAAAGAAACTTGTTCTACCAGTCCCTGAGTAAACTTTCCATCCAAGCTGCAGTTCCAGGAGAAACTCTTCAGTCCTTTTTAAGGCTCCTGAAATTCAGATCCACTCTTAGGAAGTAAATGGGTCATGTTTCACAACTTTATTTGGCCTTAATTGGGGGAAAGAAAACCAATAAAACTACCACTTTAATTTCTTTATTCATCAATAGTATCTGAAAAGAAAGAATCAGGAGTTACAAAAACAAGTTAAATGCAATATGGAAGCCTACTAAATACAAATACAAGTTCACAAACACATATGCAACAGAAACTTGTTTAGATTGTTTCTTGAAGTTTGACTATTTAAAACATAGGTGTAAAGGAAAGACATTCAGACGGGTCCACATAGGCTTGTTAGCAGGCAGAGAAGCTCTGGTTTCCAAAAACAGTGATAGAGTCCAGAGTCACAGCATGTGGGAAGGTTTCCATGGACACTGGATCTTAACAGATGCTATAGTGTTTACAAAACTACACACACAGAGAAAGCCCAAGGAAGTCTGCAGCATAAGCCCTATGCTTTTAGAGGGCTAAAGGAACTGAACCTGATTTAATCCTGTTTGCTCCATGCAAAGCTTTATGCAAGACTCCCCAAACTAGGCTATTTAGCAGCTTTCCATGAATGGTCCTCAGATCATGTGTTTCTATGGCAAAGACAACAGCTGCCCTATTTACACAGAAGCAGCAGAACTCAAGAGGAATGTGGATTTGCTCTTGGGAGTACAATGTTGGTTGCAGGGTAGAGTAGTCTTGGATGGTAACCACTGTTCTATCTGTGACTAGTGAAGAGACACTGGTTTCTTGCTTTTAACAAATTGGTACTCTTGCCCTCTCCCATGGTGTCCAAGGACTGGCAAAACTTTTGATTAAGGCATGCTGCTGTGAGTTCTCCAAGGCACTCGTACAGGGAGCTGTAATTCAGACTGCACAAGTGGGGTTTGAAGAGAGTTTTTAAATAGGATGATACATAAAAGTTTGAAATGCTGAACAAGGTGGAATTTTCTTTCAAATGAGAACAAGGAAAACAATTTAGAAGGAATTCTATTTTTGGCACAGCGTTGACTGTGCATTACAACCTAAATAATTTCCTTCTGATGGTCTTTAATCTGCTTTCTGCAAATGAGATCTTATGTCAAGGCTTTAATCTTTGGTATTCCAAACGCATCTTAAACAGGGTAGTGAGTAGGGTTAATAATCACAGAAGTTGAAAGACACAGGAATAAGTGTAAATGACTGACCTCCCCAAGTCACAGTTTTAAGGTTAAATCTCCATTTTTTTCCCCCTGTTGAATTAGAAACTTTCTTTATCCTCATCTCTAAAGAGAATGCTTTCTATTTCTAGCCAGAGGTTAAACAGGAAATGCAATTATGAAGACAGAGTGAGGTGGTTCTCTTTCCCGCTCTCTTCCTGCTTTACCCATGAGGACTCTGTATCACAGCACAACCTGTAGGGTCATCAGGCTGAGATCAAATTTGGTCATCTTGTTTTTGGCCATCTGACATTTCTTGTTCTAACAACAAGGTTTCATTTATTCTACAGAAAAGAAGGAAAAATCACAGGTACCTAGCTCTCCTCTGGACCAATGATCAGAATCACAGAATTTATAATTTATCAAATCAAAAGTGCATTCTTACCAGCTCACTGAGGAAACTGAGGTCCAGAAAAAGGAGGAGACAGGGCCAACTCACTCTCCTAGTTAGTAGTAGGCCAATGAGCACATTGGTGGGCTGGAATATCCTAAGCCCTGCTTGGCTGCACTTGTCTCCATCCTTTGGAATACGGATTTGCCTGAACTTCTCAGAATAAATAAAAACAAATTAATCTTCGGATCTTGAAAGTTTTTTACGAAGATGCTTCTTCCCCTGGCTTTGGTCTGAGGCACCCCCTAAACCGCTGGCAGATAGTAGACTGTTGGAAGCTAGGGGGGCCAACTACGGGCTACATCTAGGATGTGGCAGGCTGGGGGCATCTGGGTTATTTGAGCCCCTGCACCAGGAAGAACCCCAAACTCCTTCCACCTATGAAGTGGTTGGACTACTGAAATATAATTGTAAAAGCTTAATACCTAGTCAAGAAAATAAAATATTAAAAAACAATAATATAATGATAATAATTGAAGAATAAAGTCAACGTGCGGAAAAAAAAAGTGTTACAGAGAAATAGCACCTTTGGTAAAAAGTGTTTTAAAAATTTGGTTAGGTCACTAAGGGGCTTGAAGTATACAAGTATCTGCATCATTTGGGCATACCGTCCCACACACTACATCCAAGTCTGAGGGACACTGGGTAACCAGCAGGGTGGCTATGTATCTAGAGGCAGTTACTGGGACCAAGAGATGCATGGATGTTGGAAGTCTGTCATGCTGATGGCAATAGAAAGAGGCTGGAAGCAGACAGCGTTCCTCTCTGGAGCTTCCCAAACCTCTCCTCCAGGGACACCTTGCTAAGTCCTCTCTGGCATTGCATGCACTCCCTGCAGCCTGCTGACAGCTGCCATAAACTCAAAAGGGGTTCAGATCTGGGTCTGCTCCTCTCTCAGTTGTGATGCAGTTTCCTTACTAGCCTCCAGCCCCAGAGCACCGTTTACAGTTTCTCTTAAAGCACTCCTAGAAATGAAGGCTATGGCCCTTCCCCTCATAGCCAGCCACCTTCATATCCGTTATTGCAAAACAAATAAACAAAATGAAACTCATTGCTATATAAGCAAATACTGGTGATTTGGCGACTGTGGCAGACACTTGTGTATACTGGACTCAGCGCTGAAGTGGAAGAGAAGGTGCTGGGCTCCAGACACTGTCCTGTGCCTCCTCATTAGATTTCTTTGGTGCTCACTCTCTTGGTCTTTTCAGCCGTTTCCTTTGAGATGCAAGAGAAAATAGGTGTCATGGAAATATTAAACAACTGTTGGCATTTATCGTTCCTCCAGACTATATAGCATTGACATTTACAAGCTTATGCTGAATTTTAGTTGTTTACTTGTCTGGCTCCTTTGTAGACTATGAACAACTTGAGAACAAGAACCACAGCCTATTCATGACATGGTCATGCAGGGGCTGTTTATGGAATTAAGTTGACTCCACTTGGACTCCTATGAAACAAGTAGATCAGACATTATGGTTCCCATTTTAAGGATGAAGAAAAGGATGTTAAATGGAAATGCTACAAGGTGTTCTGAATCCAACAAGTCCAAAGAGGTGTTAAGTACAACAGGTTCTGGAGGCAGACTGCCTGAGCTTCAACAATGGCTGTGCTACTTTTTGGGTGACCTTGGGCATATTATGAAATCTGTGTCTCAATTTCTTCAACTGCAGAACCACAATAATAAAGTACCATCTCTTACAACAGTGCCTGGCATATTTCTCCAAAGAAGATATACAAATGGCCAATAAGGACTTGATGCTCAACATCATTAGTCACGTGGGAAATGCAAATCACAATGAGATTCCACTTCACACCCACTAGGACAGCTAAAATAAAAACAATAACAAAACTGTTGGTGAGTAGGTGAAGAAACTGAAACTCCATGGTACAGATGTACAATGGTGCAGTAGCTTTGGAAACCAGTCTGGCCATTTCTCAAAAGTTTAAACATGGAGTTACCATATGACCCACCAATTCCACTCCTAGGTAAATACCAAGAGAATGGACAACATATATCCACACAAAAACTTGTGTGCACAAATGTTCATAACAGCTTTATTTATCAGAGTCCCCAAATTGAAACAACCTAAATATCCATTAACTGATGAATGGATAACACAACATGTGGTATATCCGTATGATGGAATGTTATTCAGCCATAAATAGGAAAGAAGTATTGATTCATGCTGTAAGAATGAACCTTGAAAACATTATGCTACGTGAAAGACAGAAAAGGCTATACTGTTGTATGATACCACTGTAATATGTCCAGAACAGGCAAATCTATAGTCAGAAAGTAGATTAGTGGTTGCAAAGGGCTGGAGGAAGAAGAGAATGGATGGTGACTTCTAACAGGTATGGGATTTCTTTCTGGGATAATGAAAATGTTCTAGAATTAAGATCGTAGTGAGATAATTGACAATCTTAGGAATATACACTTTAAAGGGGTGAATTTATGGTATGTGAATCATATCTCAACTAAATAAATACATTTTTTAAAACCTGAAACCAGTGCCTGGTATCTAGCAGATACTGCTGGTGTTCCAGCCATAGCCCCTGTGTTTGGGTGGACACTGGCGTGACTTCCTACCTACTGCCAGCATCTGTGTCTCTGCCTGAGGGCTTTCTCTAGCTGCTGGAACCCATTCTGTCCACACACTGATAGGTCACAAATGCCAGGGAATTAATGTTTCCCAGTAGCAGCCCTCAGCCAATGGCTGATGGGAGTTCTTGTAGAAACAGCCCAGCTTCATCCTCACTCAGGCACTGTTACGCCATTCCCAGAGACCCCCAACAGAATTAAGTGCCACTTATTCACAGTGATAACAGGCCTGAATACCCACTCTTCATTGCTTCCTTCCCTTCCTGGACTCGTTTCCCAAATCTTCCTCTGGTGCTTCCTGTGATTGCCTCCCAAATAAACTGTGTGTGCTTGTATCCTTGCCTCGGCATCTGCTCTGAGAGGACTCACATCAAACACAGACACTTAAACATATCAGTTATTATAATTCACTTCCTACTGTCTGATAACTCCTCTATCCTAGATGAAAGTAATTCCTATTTTTTTAAATTTTCTCTTTGATGGGATTGAACTCATTTTGAGACTCAAGACTGGTGAACTTTGAAAAAGCAAAAGGCTAGAAGCTTTTGCTTCTGCTTAAACAACTGACGTGAGATTTCTATACTATCAGTGACAATGATGACAAAATGCACATCGAGAATGATCAGTAAATATGAGCAATTACTATTAACAGTAATAGTTCTGTTTACTCATGTGCAATATTTCACATCAATAGTTTAGCAGTTCTTGTGACCATTATATTCCTTAAAAACTTCTATGTCAGAGAGAAGGCTAGTACTACTACATTTGGTCTACAGACAGGTAATGGAAGGTGCAATATCCTCTGTGAACACTACATGATAAGCCAGTAGAAGGATGGGCCCAGGAGCCCAACAGTTCCATATGTCAGAGGATCACTATTCTGCTAAGAACCCTTCCTCCGCCGGGCATGGTGGCTCACGCCTGTAATCCCAGCACTTTGGGAGGCCGAGGAGGGTGGATCACGAGGTCAAGAGATCGAGACCATCCTGGTCAACATGGTGAAACCCCATCTCTACTAAAAATACAAAAAATTAGCTGGGCCTGGTGGCGCGTGCCTGTAATCCCAGTTACTCAGGAGGCTGAGGCAGGAGAATTGCCTGAACCCAGGAGGCGGAAGTTGTGGTGAGCCGAGATCGCACCATTGCACTCCAGCCTGGGTAACAAGAGCGAAACTCCGTCTCAAAAAAAAAAGAACCCTTCCTCCAAGGAAGCCTTTAACTTAATAACATAGAACCTGAACAAAATTCTTATTTATTATCTTCTTTAGTCTCTGGGAAGGAGTCTCTGTCAACTCTAGTCTATTTTCTAGTCAGACTGACGTTTAACATAAATCCTTTCTGCTGTGGCCCAAATCCACTGCTTTCATGCTCACTGAGTGCTGACTAAATACCAGGCCCTGTGAGAGCTGCCAGGGAACAATGGTGAGCAAGTTACAGAGCCTGCTTTCAAGAGCTCACAGTCTTTGGGTCTGGACACTGTTCATGACAAGATACACACTTACTTAAACCATGCTCATTTGCAAATCACTTCCACCTCATTTGCAAATCACCACCTGCCTGATTTTGCCTTATGCAGCCACTCACCAAGTTGTAACCTATACCTGTTGAGATCTACTGGGCCCTGTTTTATCAGGGAAGTGTCTGTATCTGTTTTATAGTACAGGTGATGGGGTATCACTCAGGATCTACTGTATTGAACAGAGTGTGTCTCCTTGGTCTCATGGGGCACTGGGCAGTGTTTGAGTGGTATAGGGTCTGGTGGCAACAGCAATGCCTGAACCAGCATGGAGGCCGCCACTCACCTGATGCTTTTGGAGTTCCTGGATGTATCTGGCCATCTCCTCCTCTGTCTGGGTCTGGGCCCCCTTTTGATTCTTTCCTGCAAGAAGAACCAAAGCTCAGAGTAGTGGCAGCTGTTGTAAGCCAGTGAGGAATCCCATCAAGATCTACCTAGAGGCTCTCAATTCATCTCCCATTTAACCTGTGGAAGGAGAGGTGAATTAAACACATTTTCTGGGTATGAAGGCATGAAGGAGCCTTGTTCAACTGGTACCTCGAATGTAACACCCTGTACCAAAGCAATCTACCCACACTCCTCTCTGGTCTTTATTCCTTTAACTGCTTAGCACATCCCTGCCAGAGGCTGGCCCTGCAAAAATATATGGTGAAAACCTGGTCTTGATACAGGAGATTCCTCTGAGACAGCAACTCTCAGACGTTCACATACCTTCAGATTGTCCTGGAGAACATTTGAAAAGATAACTATCTATGTTCCACCTTCAGAGATTCTGATTTAATTGATCTGAGGTGGGACCTGGACACCAATATTTTTTTTACAAGTCTTTCTGGTTGGTGCTAATGTGCAGCCAGGGTTGACAATCATTCTTCTAGCAATGTTTCCCAAACTCGCACAGTGATAAAAACAAAAACTACACAGGTTCCCAAGCTGCTCTTTTGCAAATGCTGATTCACTAGGTTTGGAATGGAATCTCTATGCTTATCAAGTATAATGTTGACCATTAGGAAACACTGCTAGGACCTATCTTCCAAACATTGCTATCAACTTTCCCCTTGCAGCAGTTTCCCTTGGCTCTGGCTCCACCTGGCTTCACATCTTGATGACCCTCCTTGCTTGTCCCATTCTGATTTGTGATCTAAGCGCAGACTACTAACTCTGGTACTAACCTGAAAATGCCCTGGAATGCCGGCTACACAAACTCCTCCCAGATCCATGACCTACACATCAGGCTTCTGGGGTACCACCATGGTCAGGCCCCTGGGGCACCACCATCTGGAATGCTCCATGTTGTACCCACATAGAGTTCTGGACTTGGCCATCCAGAGAGGGAGGATGAGCAGCCCATAGCTGTGTGACTGTGGAAATGGGCAATGTCCCATGGAGCTGTTCATTTGAATTTTGTCTGATGCATGTGATAGAGATTATTATCCAGATGACCATGCTTATTCTTATTCTGTAAGCCAGCTGCCCACTAACTGCCTGCACTTTAGAAATGGAGGGCTACCTTTACAAAGCCAGAATAGCAGTAGTTAGAAGCAGAGAGGAACTGAAGGGAGTTTTGGGAAAACAAGTATAGGATGCTTCATGGTTGAGGCAGGCTAGGCCACTGACCATTTTCAGAAGTTCCTTGTTGGCTTCAGAAGTAACTTGGTCTTGACTTCTAGGAACTTGTAGAAATTTCTAGTCTCTAAAGAGCCTCTTCCTGTTATTTCACCTGTCCCTGGAGTTACACTGGTTTCCTGTCTTTCCACACTGAAAACAGACTTGGTCCTGGGCAGTGGTAGACCAGAGATCCCTTAGATAGTACTGGGCTCCATTCATACTGTTGGTGTTCTCTAGGATCCTTGTCTGGAAGAGCCTCTTCCTGGGTCTCTGACCTCTGTTTTCTGGTTACCATTTAACCTGATCTTCCTGAACATCATTCTAGGCTCCAGCCAGCTCTTCCTTGACTCAGTTAACTTCTTAAAATATTCTTTTTTTTTTTAAAGACAGGGTCTTGCTCTGTCATCCAGGTGGGAGTGCAGTGGCGCAACTGTGGCTCACTGCAGCCTCAACCTCGCAGGCTCAGGTGATCCTCTCATTTAGCCCCCCAAGTAGCTGGGACTACAGGCATGTGCCATCATGCCTGGCTAATTTTCACATTTTTGTAGAGACATGGTCTCGCTATGTTGGCAAGGCTGGTCTTGAACTCCTGGGCTCAAGCGATCTTCCCACTTTGGCCTCCCAAAGTGTTGGGATTATAGCCATGAGCCACTGCACCTGGCCAATATAACTTTAGGTTCACCCTAGCTGGTATAACTTTTGGGCCTGGTTCCAACTGGTCTTTCTTCCCTAAGGCAACTCTCCCTTTCAGACTGGCTTCAACACCCTTCTTATGTCTTGCCTCCACTCTGAATGTCCCTGATTCTGTGCTAGGGCTCAGCTTTGATTTAAGAGTCCCTCTTGATCTTTGGCATCATTGTAGCCCAGGACCCAGATGGGACCCTAGTGGTTCCAACATACCCTGTAGCCTCACACTGCCCCCCAAACTCTCAGATGGAACAGGCCTGGTCTCCCCAGGCCACCCTGCACACATCTCAACTAGCTCAACTTTCTCTCTCTCTTTTTAAAAAAGATTACCCATTTCTGTTAGTTGAAAGAGGGTCTACAAACATTTTTTCCTTTTCTGCCTGGGTATGGCAAGGAGAAGTCATTTTGTCTTTCAACCACCAGAGTTTTTTACTAAGTATTTCCTAAGGTGTTAAAAGGATCAAGCAGGTTAATAGGTAAAGTGCTTAGAAGAGAGCCTGGCACGTGGTTCTTGCCGTGTAAGTATCTGATTTCATTGTTACTATTCCAGTCTCACATTATCATTTACTTTTGCCCTGGGTCTTGGTCCTCTCTTATTCCTAGCCTCTGGAGTGATTTTCAAACTGAATCCTTATGGGATAAGTGCTCTGCCCTCAAAGCTATCTACTGGGGCTCCAACTTTACAGGTATGGGTCTGCCAGTTGCTCCTTGGGTTCCTTGCTCCCAGCCACCCTCTTCTCCATCATCCCCACCCCAGCTTCTTATGCAGATTTCATGAAGCTCTCTCCTTGCTGTTTTTTCTTTCTGCCTGAAGCACAGCTCACCATCACAGGTCATGGCTGTACAGACCCAGTTTCCACAGGCACAGACACAGCGGTTACAGTCCACCTCGGTTTCAGCTCCATCTGCATACATTTCATCCTCCAGGGCACACTCTGTTGGGCCAGAAATATGGGGCAACAGTTTTTAGTTGTGAGGCTGGAACAGGGCATCTTTGCCACAGTCTGTGCATCTTACCCTTTTTCCCTGACAAGACATGCCTGTCCCTCAGAAGCACCATATCTGAGCAAATTCCACCATCAACCTAAAGAATTTGGGGTCCTGACTTCACCATGGGGATGATGGGCTGGAACCCAGTCTGGAATCATGGAAGGGGATTTTCTCAGCTAGCTCTGGAGAGTTCCACCAATCCTCTCTATCTTGGCTCCCACAGAATGCCTCCATTCCCTACAGCTCTCTATTTCTTTTCTTTTTTTTTTTGTCTGAGACGGAGTTTTGCTCTTGTTACCCAGGCTGGAGTGCAATGGCGCGATCTCGGCTCACCGCAACCTCCGCCTCCTGGGTTCAGGCAATTCTCCTGCCTCAGCCTCCTGAGTAGCTGGGATTACAGGCACGCGCCACCATGCCCAGCTAATTTTTTGTATTTTTAGTAGAGACGGGGTTTCACCATATTGACCAGGATGGTCTCGATCTCTTGACCTCGTGATCCACCCGCCTCGGCCTCCCAAAGTGCTGGGATTACAGGCGTGAGCCACCGCGCCCGGCTACAGCTCTCTATTTCTTAGGTTAGGCATACTCTTCTCAGGAGGGTTGAAAGATGGGTTGAGACACTTGAGAAATTCTTGGAAGCTGAGTTTCCAATCAGCATTTTCATCAGACAGTTCAATGAGAGCATCAACACAGAGTCCTCTGAAACAAAACACAGGAGAAATGTGTTAGCAAGACCTCAGCTTTGCTCAGAAGAAAGGAAGTACACATCAGGACTACATACATCCAGGGCCTCCACAAGAGGCCAAGAAGATGACTGCTAACTGAAACAGCCTCTCTCTACACTGACCCAACACAACTATCCATCCTGACAAATGCAGCCATCTAACCTTTAGTTTGTTATACTGAATGTCAGATCACTCAGGCTGTTCAAATGTCCCCTTAAGATGACTAAAGTTTCATGAATGGTTTTGTCTGCTTTGATTGACAAATGTTTCCACTGCCTGCATACCTTCCACTAGCAATTGCCTTTCCCCATGGTATACAAGCCAAGTCAACCAAACTAGGAAAATCAAAACAGAAGAGATATGACAGATGACATGAAAGGAATATGAGATTTGAAAGAATATGAAGTTCAAGCAAGAATCACCAATATCATCATTCTAGAAAGAGATTTTCAGAAAAGCTTTTAGAACTCTGTTCTATCACTTCTTCCTTGGGCTGGATTTGAGCCCTGGCTCAATCACTTACTACTCAAATGGACTTTAGCTAGTTATTCAACTTTTCTGAGCCTGTCTTCCCATCCATGAAAGGAGGACGAGAAGCCCTCCTTCACTGGAATATCATGAGGAACACACATTGAAATTGTGAAATATTATCTAATTTCAGATTATCAAAATATGAAGGATTTACAGAACCTATACTTTAAGGTCACAGACTATTATTAAAGAAGAATCCTTTTACAAACTGTGCCTTGTACTTCTTTTGAAGAAAAGAGATGCTTTTCCTATTTTTAATTCTTACCAATGTCCTAAAACTACATCAAAAGTTTCTTAGTGATTAGTTTTTATTAATATTTATTCTAGAATAATACCAGAAAAGTAGAGGGGCATACATTTGTAAGAGTTAGGGCAACTGACATGAAATAGCACTAATTATCTTAAAAATCAGAACAAAGCTGTTTTAGACCTACTGTTAAATACTACACTAACGTAATTCCTTCAGAAAATTAGTCAGCAAAATATAACCCACAACATTTGGAAACAACTTGTGCTGATGTGCCCTTGGCAATTTATTTTAAAATTATATTCTTCTATTCCTTGCAAGTTCTCACCAAAAACAGTAACTATTTGATTAGATATCAGTGGTACTCAATATACTAGTTCATACTGTTCATAGAATAGCACAGGACACAATTCCCATTTTGCTTTTTACATGACATTCTCTCACTGGTAGCTCTTCTGCAGGTGGGAAAGGGTTTAAGTCCCCTCTCCTAGACAGTCTTCCCTCGTGGATCATTCTCTGACCCCTCTCTCCTCTCACCTAAGCAGTTTGTTGTTCTCCTGGTCTGGATACGTGGTGATATTGATGGCAGTTTCATTCTGTTCCACAAACTTCAGGAATTCGCTAGAGTCCAGGCGAGAGTCACCATTATCAAAGTTCTAGAATGGGCATGAACACATCATTCAGGAATGTTTTGTAGAAATCCTGTTCCATCATTGCTCCACTCAACTGATCTGTCTCTGATTCATCTTTTTCTTGATACATTCCAACCCTGTCCCGGCCTTAGAAGGCCACGGCAACACACGCTCAAATCCCTGGGACACACGGAGAAGGTACCCGTGCCCAACACGAGAGAGGAAAAGTGCCTGGGCAGAGGAGGCAATCTGAACAGAGGCCTTTGGGGTCCCTAAACCTGCTGTGTGGCCCCATCTCTGACACTGCCCTGCAGACACTTTTTACTATACCTTTGGTTTCAGACCAACCTCCACATCATGTTTTCAAACCCTGATGAACATGTAACGAGTTTAAAGTTATAAGCTGTGAATCAGAATCCCTGTAGCAGGGCCCAGAATGTGTTTCTAATCAGCTGCTCAGGAACAGCAATGCAGATAACCCTCTGAGCTCACTTTGGAATTATAGGATCATTTCTTGTCGCTGGACTCCAGCCTCCCTGTCCTGTTCTCAGTGCTTAACTTTCACATTGGTGCCCATAACCAATCACATCAGTGAGAACTCAGGTAAAGGCCTCACAGCAATAAGCTACAGACAGGGGTCATCACACAAAGTTCCTGCTCCTCTGCCCTGTGGGCCCCACTGCAGACATGTGCACAGGTCCTCAGATCACCCAGCTCAGGCTGTCCTCATGACCCAGCTGGCATCCCACGAGCACAAAGTGAGGGGTGTGGTGAGCTCACACACTGTTCTCTATGGCGAGATGCTAAACTGAGACCTCAGCCATCTGGGACCATTCAAGACACTCAGGCCCTAGCTGTAGGAGGAAGGTGTCAGTATCAAGACTGATCAAATTCCAAGTTGCATAATGCTGCTCTCCTAACAAGTTTCAATAGCATCTTCCCCCCTCCCTCCTAAGTCCTTTCCCTAGGCTGTCTCATGTTGCTGTCCTGGCAAAGGATCAGCTTCCCCATGTTCCAAGATGGCTTTCCCAGATGGTACAAGGGATTCTGGAAGAAATCTCTCTCCAGATATCTAGACAGAGGGGAAAGATATAGTTAATAACTCTCCTCTCCTGACTGTCATGTGTCACACGTGTTCCACTCTAATGTATAGTGTGTATAATGAAGGTGTGCATGAAACAACTATTAGGCCCTTGCTTAGTATATACTTATCATTCTTGTCCTAATTCCCAGGAAGAGGTTTCTGATGTCCTTTATTCACTACACATTTTCTCTGAGGTAATTTCCCTAAGAGTTTGCCTTGTGAGATCTTGATTAATTAATGAAAAATAATTAAATAGGCTTGGATGGGGGGGCGGGCACTGTTAGTAGCACAGGACTTTCTTGAGTTCAAATGTTACATGTGCTGGGCAGATGGGAGCAACCCTCAAAGACCCCAGTGTCATCAGGGCCTGATGATGGAATGAGTGTAGAGAGGGGAATGGTCTAGCACTGGCTGCAGACCTGGTGCCATGGGGCCCCAAGTGGGCACCATGAACCTGGCAACCACAGCCCAGGCAGCTCTCAAAAGGCAGTGCTGTGTATATACACTTCGAATTCAGTAGGACTAGAATCAGGCCTGCAGCTGGGGGAAGGTCCAGCCCATGTGCATTCTCATCTCATAAGTGCCCAGTTGGGCCTCCCCAGGCTGGAGCTATATATAGAATCCACAGGAACACAGAATTCTGGTGTCTGTCCCAGAAATAGCCTGGAACACCTGGGGGTTCTGTCTGTGAGGTCCTAATCATGGACCATGAACCAACCTAATTCACTCAGCCTCTTTTCAGCCAGTCAGTAACAAAGACATAGTATCTCTTTATGCCTGTTTCCCAGTTCTATACAGGTTGAGTATCAAAATGCTTGGGACCCGAAGTTTTCAGATTTTAGAAAGTCTACATATGGATAATGAGATACCTTGGGGATGGGATACAAATGTAAACATGAAATTCATTCCTGTTTCCCCTATATCTTACACATATAGCCTGAAAGTAATTTTATACAATAGTTTAAATAATTTTGTGCAAGAAACAAAGTTTTGACTATGTTTTGATTGCCACCCATCATATGAATTCAGGTATGAAATTTTCCACTTACGGCATCACTCAAAAAGTTTCAGATTTCAAATTTTTGGATTAGGAATGCTCAACCTACATTTGAGATAACAACACTTTTCTTCTATCTAACTATAGGGTTGTGGGAAGGCAGAAAAGATGTATGTCATGAGATCTGTGCTTGGGGCTCATCAGTGTAAGTTTGGAGACCGTTCAGAGGAGATGGGCTGAGCCATGCACCTGCTTGAGCACAGCAGCTGGGACTGTGTGGGCTGTGATGTCAGGGTAAAGGAGATAAGAAGGCTGGCTCAAGTGTCAGTCCTGCCCGTCAGGAGCCACAGGGATTGAGATCCTACCCAGATGAATTTAGGAATGGATTAGATTCCAAATTCCAAGAGTATGGAAGGCTCTTTCTACCTGGGTTTTTCTTCATTCTGTTACGCTTTGACAGAAATAGTGACTAAATCACTGGTTAAGGTGAAAGTCAGATTTTGGCCTTATTCAAATTCTAATGCAATTTGATTTTTGACTAATTTTGATGTAGGAAATGCCAGCTAGGCTGGGGAACAATTCATTGATTCAGAACAGTCTCTTTGAGATGTCATCTCTCACCAACAGGCAGCTGCTGACCTAGGAGGAGGCAGTCTCCTTTTGAAGATAGCAGCACATAAGACTCTGATAATCATCAAAAAGTAGAAAATGAAACCTATTTTCTCCTGGAAGACACTGCCAGAGTGTCTGGGAAGAGGGCGTTTTGTGTCTGTCAGCCATAATCAAGCTTTCTTAGATGCTTGGGTGTGAGAATGCCCTAAAGAAGAGCTACTTTCTCTCTTTTTTTTTTTGTTTGTTTGTTTTTATAGAGATGGGGTGTCACCATGTTGGCCAGGCTGGTCTCAAACTCCTGACCTGAAGTGATCCACCCATCTCGGCCTCCCAAAGTGCTGGGATTACAGGTGTGAGCCACCATGCCCAGCCTAGAAGAGCTACTTTCTCAAGGGGCCTTACAGCTTTCAGAAGGGAGCCTGCAAAAGTGAATTATTGCTGGAGGAGTTGGAGATGTGTTGAGGGGAACGTAGCCTAGGTTCTTGGGAACCAAATCTAACAGCAGGTGTCAGTGATGCCTGAGGCAGAGTGCCATCGAAGGACCACTAAAAGATGGTTACAAGGTCCCAGGTGGCCCCTAGGTAGGCGTGTCCTAGGCCCCACACCTCCCACGCTGTAATCGCAGGGCAAAGTCGCTACTGCTCACAACAGGCCCTGCACTCACTCAGCTTTTGAACAATCACTTTCTTTACATTACTTTCTGTTCCTGTCCAACTCTCTTGGCTAAGTACTATGATGTGTTTTTCTGTAGAAGAGGAACCATTCTTGCCCCAAAGGGCTCTGTAACGTGGGAATGGTTGTGACAGAGGACAGAGCAAGAAAGACTATGCGTCTTCATCTGGGTATGATCTCAAAAACCTGGAATCTAGAGATTTAATATCTGCCATAGAGGAAAGAAAACTCTAATGCCCTTAATTGCTTCTTCTCTCAAGCTCTGTGAAAGATCTGCATGCCATAATAGCCTGAGCCATTGTTAAATATTATATCCTCCTTCATTTCCCTTTGTGAAAATAGCATCTCTTCTGTTCCCAAGTGGAACACTCTGTCTCTTCAACTAATGATTGGGAACAGCAATATCTAAGTTCAGGAAGAATCTCTGGACCCACGAAATGCCAGTCCATTGATTCTTTTCAGATGAAGAATCTCTCCAGGCCATGGGCAATCATGTTAATGACTTAGGATAAATGTCAAACTAGGCAGGAAAGAGGCTGAAGTGGTCTGGGTCTGAGTGCCATCAGAAGGTATTTTGTATTAACAGTCAGCATCAAGGTGTCATAGGGAGTAGGGGACAGAGCTTGGCCCTAACTGATAGATTCTCCAAGACCTTTGTGGCTTAACTGCCTAAAGGCAGCAGTACATGTGTGTTAGATCCTAAAGACTCCACTGCTTACTCCCACTGATCAAGTTGGTTAGAAGGCAACTTTCACAGATTCATGAATGATCTATAATGAGGAAACTAGGGGAGCCTATGCAGGTTTACATTTCCTATGGTCTGGGAAGATGTGACCGGACAATGGGAGGAGGAAGCTTCCCTTTCTGTGGGCCTGAATAGTCTTCCTCCCACCTCTGGATTACCTTAAAATACTTGTCTAGGATTTCACTGTAGTTGCTGCCTTTAGAGAACCAGCCATCTGGAATGATCTCAGCTTCCAGCCACTGGATGATGCGACGTCGGAGCTCATCACGGTTGGACTGATAGCAGACAACTGCAGGAAGGTGGAGTATGTCAGCTGAGCAGTCAGGGGAGGACCCCAATGACCTATGGCACCCACTGTGTGGGAGGCTCGGTGCCCAGGGTTCTGCAATGTCATCTGGGCACCCCAGGGAGACAGGATTAGCACATCCAGGGTACACAACTAGAAAATGCCTAGCCCAGGATTCAGGCTCCCATCTCTCAAATATTTGTAAAGATTGAGACTATTGAAACAGAGAGGTTTCACAGTTTATGTGAGAAATAACTAGAGTAGAAAAATAGAGGACACTTTCATAAAGGGAAATCAATCAATAAAGCAGCTCTCTTGACTCAAAGATGAGCTGAAATAATACATGAATAAATGAGAACATTATAGTTTTTTATGCCACTAGATTTCTGATTCTCTCCAGTTTCTCCCTTTCTCACCAACTAGGTCCATCCAAACTTTCCCCCACCTAAAACTGTATATCACCTGCATCATCCTTTACTATGAACCACAGAATGTGAAGCCCAGTGAGGGCCATGTTGAAGCCTGCTCTGGACAGCTGCTGTCCACTGGAAATAACAGGGGGTGCTGAGAGTCAGGTGGATGGGGAAGCAGAGGAGAGAAAGCTTTGGCAGTAGAGAATTCCTGGAAGACAACATATATTGTGGTGAAAAGGGCACTGGGCCAGGAGAATGAAAATCCGGGAGTTCTTCCTCAGTCTGCCAATTCCTAGCTGTGTGATTTAGGAAACTCAGCCTCTTTGAGCCTCAATGTCCTCATCTATAAGGTAATTACAGTAAGATCTACCTCACAAAGGCTATTATTGTGAGAATCTAAGGAAAGTATATGTGAAAAAGCTCAGTAATTATAAATCATGATAAAATTTTAGTGATCACTAACAGAAAACCACAAAAGTCTTACTGGCATTTCCAATTATCCCCTTTCCAAAAGAGTTGTGCCTTCTATTTGCTAGTCCCATGACATGAGCATGTCTTACAGGATGTTGAAAAAAGAACTCAGTGGCTTTCCTGTTCATGCAGTTCAATTACTACTCAGGAAAAATGGGAAAACACAGTCAACATTCTGACCCAACCAGCTGCTTCAACTGGCAAGCACACACACACACAAATGTAGCTTTGCAGCTTTTCTGAGCTGTGTTGAGGAGTGGCCAGTTCTGGGAACACAAGTTCTGATGTATAGAAGATCTTATGAGCTTGGCAGGGATTGTGGAACACAAAATTCCGAACATGAAAAGAATGTCCTCCCTGAGATGCAAACAGTAGAAAAAATGGGCACTCACCTGGGCTGGCAGATGGTCTTACGGACTTCTTCTCTGCAAGACCAAAAAAAAAGGAAATGTGTAATGCAAAGTGGAGAAAAATTTTTTTTCTGTATTTCTAGGATGACAACTGCTCCACATATAGAAGACTACTTGTAACCTTTTCATCATTTTGTCTTGACTCCTTTCCTTTCCTTCTTCTAGGGCCCAGGTATGGGGATCTTCTGTTTCCTGTTTTGTCTGGTCATTTAGGGCCACTGAATTACCCTGCTGGCCTCACACTGGCCTGTGGCACTGAGGGGGGACGGTCACTGGGATTTTGAGAATTCATATGGAGAATCATTCTGAACAGGGAATGGAGTGGAGACAATTACCTGGGAAACAGCTTCTTGTTTCTTCAAGGAAGGTCAAGGCTGAAAGGGGCTGGTATCTAATTAGCAACAAGTGTGGGACTTCTTCCATCTTATTCTAATGACAATGGTTTCAGTGCAAAATAGGGGAAACAATACTACTAGGGTTGAGAGGTGCCCAAATTAAAAAGCATGGGGGAAGTGAAACTTAACCTACTTTCCAAAAAGGTACATAATTGATTTAAGGAACTTCCTTATTATTACTGATTACTGATGGGGTCCTCCTTATCTACTATCCAGCTGCAGACAGTGCTGAAAACTTCCCTGGGGATCTGATACAGCAAACTCTAGGCAGTGGCCTGGGCCGTCCAGGGCAAATCCAGCAGGCTCATGAGTGGCAAGACGATGCATCTCCAACCATCTGGGTGGTTTCTTTTTTTTTTTTTTTTTTTTTTTTTGAGACAGAATCTTGCTCTGTCACCAGGCTGGAGTGCAGTGACACAATCTCGGCTCACTGCAACCTCCGCCTCCTGGGTTCATGCAATTCTTCTGCCTCAGTCTCCCGAGTAGCTGGGACTACAGGCGCGTGCCACCACACCCAGCTGATTTTTGTATTTTTAGTAGAGATGGGGTTTCATCATGGCCAGGATGGTCTCGATCTCTCGACCTCGTGATCCGCCCACCTTGGCCTCCCAAAGTGCTGGGATTACAGGTGTGAGCCACCACGCCTGGCCCATCTGGGTGGTTTCTACAGCTTTGAGAGGCTGCGGTCATGACAGAAAGGTCATGTGGACAGCCAGGCCACACTGCTCTGTTCCTTGGCTCCCCATGGCTGAAGCTACTTTGCAGTGGTGAGAGCACACCTTACCTTTGCAGTGTCCATCATAATCAACCTGGATTTTGGATCCAGTAAGGCAGGCGTCTCGATGCAGTTCACAGTGGTTGAGGTAGGTCTTGCCATTACTGCCACACACAGGCCTCTTGTGAGGTTTGCATTGCTGAAACATACCCAAAGGAGAATGTGCAGTTATGGATACACACAGATACACACACACACACACACACACACACACACACACACAGCCATTTTGTAAGGGGACTCTCCACCAGCAGAAATGGTGCCTCTACACCACCAGGGCACAGGGAGTCACAGTTCTGGCCATCAGTGACCCTACCCAACTTGACCCTGTCTCAGTTGCTATGGCCCTTCATCCCTATCCTGGTCCACGGTCATCTCTTCTATTCAGTGAAGAAAGAGACACACTAAGGTTTGAATGTTTGTGATCCCTCCAAAATTCATGTTTATACTTAATCCCCAATGCAAAAGTATTAAGCGGTGAGACCTTTAGGAGGTGATTAATTAGGTCATGAGGGCTCCTCCCTTGTGGATGAGGTTAAGAAGTGAATAAAACAGTCTTCCTACAGCATTTGACCCTTTTGGCCTTCTGCCTTCTGCCATGTTAAGATGCCACATTCAAGGTGCCATCTTGGAAGTAGAGACCAGGCCCTCACCAGACATCAAATCTGCTTGCACCTCAATCTTGGACTTCCCAGCCTCCACAACTGTGAGAATTAAATTCATATTATTTATTAATTACCCGATCTCAGATATTTTGTTGTAGCAGCATGAACAAACAAAGACACCCCACTAACCACATCAAATTAGCTGAAAGGGCATTTTATTAAAAGTCAGGAATTTGAATTATCTGTCACTTTCGGAAAAGTCATTTAATGTTTCAGAAGATCTAAGCTCCCTTAATATTCCAAAATTCAATGACAAAACAGCCAGAGCTGAAAGCTGGGAGTGTGGAGAGACTGATAGGCAGGCATACACACACACACACACACGCACACGCACATGCACACGCACATGCACACGCACACGCACAGACACTCCAATTTATCCATAGTCTAACTATAAGGATCTCTTGTTTTGTATACTATTTGGGGGCCACTTTGGTTTCCTCCTAATCTCAAGCCTTTGTTATGAAGGTAGAAGTAGGGTTGCCTGGGTCTTTGTGAAGTACCACAGATAATCATTAAGGACAGGGAAATGGAACAAAGTTCATTTGGCAATTAGTTTATGCTTTGGCTGCTGAAGGTACCCAAATCATAGGCAAGCTCAGTTTCATTGGACTTTTATGGTTTTTAAAAGGGAGAAGCGGGAAGCAAGTTTAGCTCAGATCCAATAAAGAAGAACTGAAACAAGAAAGAGCAGATGGTAAAAAGAAGCACGGAGCATGGGAAGTGGATGGCAGCCCAACCTCTCCAATTTTAGTTGAGGATACCAAAAATAAGCATTTCATTGAACCAATATTTATTATGGAGTGCTCACTATGGGCTGGGCAATGGGCAAAACCAAATGTGGGCTCTGTCTTCACAGCATCTGCTGGGAATTAGTTTCCTCAAAGTCGTACTAGATGTGGGTTAGCTGAGACCAGACCTCAGGTTTCCAGATCCTAAGTCCAGGCTTATGCCACCATACTGTGGCCTGATTCACTGCTAGTGAGGACCTCCCAGGGCTAATGGATCCCCAGCAGAATCTGGTTTTCAGGTTTCCAAGTTAGAAAACTTCCTTTCTGGGGCAACAAATTAGGATCCTTAACCTGGGGACTAAATTGGCTGTATTTAATTTGCAGATATATGGTTTATATCTGCAAACCCCTAACACGGTTTCCAGGTTATGGGTTGGTCTGACAGAAAAGAGAAAATAAAGGCATATGTCCAGGGTATTTATGTTCACTTTAGTGGCAGAACTTGTCAGAATCCAGCCTATAAAAGAAGTATTTATCAAAGGCTCTCTTTGTTTTTTAAACATTTTTTTTAAAACCCTGCATCTCATCTAGTGTTTTTAAAAATTTGCGTATCTTCTAACCTAGCAAGCCCTGGTGTCAATCAATGCTACAGGAATAAAGGCAGTAGCATGTAAGGGTATTTGCATAAGGATGTTATTGGTTATAGTGGTAAACTACTCACAGAACCAACTGAATGTCCATCTATGGGAAAATGATTGAATAAATCTAGTTATTTTATATTACTAAATATTATGCTGCTACAGTGAGTTAAATGAATTAAAACTGTATGTGCTGATCTAGAGTGTTGTCCATGATGAATTAATGAGTAAACAAGATAAACTGTATATATCTATATTATAATGCCATTTTTGCATAAAATAGAGTGAACCATTACGTCTACAGGAGCATACAAACCCTCATGCTTATAGTAACATAGAAAATAAAAACTGGTTTTTATTTTAGAAAATAACACTGGTTACTTCAGACTAATGGGATTGAAGGATTATGGGGGAAGATGATAATTTTATGTCTGTGTAAATGTCTGTACAATTTCACTTATATAAAGCAATTCTATTTTTAATTTAAAAAATCTTATAAAGCTAAATATTTTTTAAAAAAATAAAAAGTATCCATGCATTAAAAATCAGGAATCTAGAATAAAAATTCCACATTTTTCAGAGGGATGAGGTATGCTTTTAAAAAGAGAATGAAATCACTGGCATTGCCTGCTGACGGGCGGCTCTGCAAGGTAGCCATGCTGGCCTTGGCCACTGTCCTCTGGCTCCTGACATCAGGACTTACCTCGATGCAGAGACAGGTGGGTTCTCCTTTCTCTGTGACTGCACATTCCCGGCCAGCTCCACAAAACACATTGGCACAGATCTTGGATTTGCTCCTCAGTTCTTCCTAAAACACACAATCATAAAGGAAACCATGTGACTGAGATGAACTCATCACGGGATGAGCCGGTAGTGAGATTATCTTTCAGGCTTGGGCTTTGCTCTGGAGTCATGGCTCATGGTCTTAAACAGCTAGATGCTGGGCCTTTTTTATTTTTATTTTTCTTGCAAACTACACAAAGAGAAGATGCTGGGTCTTAAACAGCTAGATGCTGCCTTCAACAGCTAGTGCCCTACTCCCAGGCACTGCTTCAGCCCACGATCAGGTACCTCTGAGTCTCTGTTTCTCAAAGAGCAAGAGCTCTTTCCTTGCATGCTTCCTTTCTTCTAAAAATGCTTATTGAGCACCTATGCCAACACTATGCTAAGGGATGGAGATACCAAGGACACACCTTGTCCTCAGGAAGCTCCATGACGCTGAGAGGAAACTCACAAAGAGACATTTGGAAAGCAACACAGGAAGTGCAAGAACAGAGGCACCAGGGAGCTGGAAGGGAGGAGAACGGTGAGAATCAAATGATACTTTCTGAAGACACTAAGCCTTAACTGATTCTTAAAAAACGAGAGGAGTAAGTCAGGCAGAAATGGATATCTTCCAGAGAACTATGAATATCTGAAGGACCCAAACTTGACTGAGTGGTGTTCAAAGCACTATCATCTCAAAGTGCAAAAGAAGGATGGCTAAACCATCAGAAATGTGGATTTGCTATTTTTGCTATGGACCTATTCAGCCCCTGCCCAAGTCTGCCACTGACTTCAAGATTAAGAGGGCTAAACTGCCTAACAGAATTATCCTCAAATTATTTGCTAGTCAGACATTCCTGTTCAGACATGCGCAGCATAACTGACAAGGCAGGGAATAGTCTCAGTGTATGCCACCTGAGAATGTGAGGGTATTGATAGGCATTGATCTGTTGATGACTCATCCCTTCCCTCCCATTCACTAGTGGCAGAAAGCCAGCTCCATCTCATTCACCACTCAGCACAGTAGGTGATGGTTACATGAAGGAGAATGTGATTTTCCCAGCTTCTCACCCTGACTGGCTGAGCAGGCAAAATCACGAAAGATCTCCAGGCCCAAGGCCACTGGGCCAGCACTGGCTGTGACAAAACCAACAAAGACTACGGAGGCACGATGCGGTGATGGGGTCATGGGGCTGGCCGTGTAAGGCAGGGATGGAACCCAACAATTCGCCCTCCAGGCCATGTCTACCACATTATGCATAGAACTCATACCCACAAGTCTTGTAACAGTACAATTCTTATAGTTGGTGAATGTTTTATATCCAAGATTAGGGCAAAAAAAAAAAAAAAAAAAAAAAGCAAAAACAAAGTAGAGGTTTCGAGCTGAGGCGCCGTATCCAATACAGCTGATCGACTGCCACCCAGAGGCTGCTCTGCAAACTCCAGGTTATTATTTTCTGTCCCAAGCCAGCTTGCCGGTCATGCAGGGCTCCCATTGGTCTAGGAGCCGTTCCCATGCTTACATTTCATTGGTTCACATGCTGTTGCTAAACCAGTTCTTTTTTGAATGTTGCTAAGGCGAATTCAAGAAAGCTAGCAAGCGAGGAAGAAAGAGGAAGTAATTCCCAGAAGGCTGTGGGGACTGGAGAGCTGTCGTTTCCTAAACAGGGAGTGGAGATAAAATTCAAGGATATTCTCCAGGCAGGGCCCTCTTGTGGAAACTGCCTCGGGAATGTAAGGCAACACTAAAAAGGAAGAGGAAAATGTTTTTGCTGACGAGTTGTAAAAAACCTCAGATATGATTACCTTCTCTCCCAAGAAACGACACTCTACCCAAGGAATACAGACAAACATGCACCCCCTGTGGGTGTGTGCCACGAGTTATGGACACACAAATGCATAAAAAAGCAGGCTCAGACACATGCCTGCACTCAAAGACACCCGCACACAGCTCCACAGGCAAACACCCACAAACTTCCACTCACTAGTCTATGTCCTTAACTAGTGATTTTCATTCTTTAAGCCTCACATGTCCTTGTCTATTAACCAGCCCTACCCTGCGGAAATTCAGTGAGATACATTTGGAAGTACGAACTGTAAAACAAGCTGCCTATGAAACGTGTTATTCACGGGAATGCCTTATAGAGCTGCTTGCAGAAAAGCCTGAGGCATTTATGGAATCTTCTTTTATATTGTTGTTTTTTGTTAAGTATTAAAAATAGGCTGAATTCAACCAAGTCATTTTTCAGGAATAGTTCTCAAAAATCCATTTGGAGAAACAGATACCTTTTGAGTTATAACAACTAATATTTGAATAGTACAATTAAAATTTACAAAATGTTTTCATATCCATGATTTCATCTTACAGGGAAACCCTGAAAGAATAGGTATATTACTATTAACCCTATTCTATAGATAAGGAAATTGAAGATCAGAAAGGTCAAATAAGTTGCCCAAGGTCCCAAAGCTAGAAATGAGAGGAGCCAAGATTCCAACCCATATCTTCAACCACTGATAACTAAACTCCCATTTATAAATAGCCAGCATCCTGCCAAGTTATTTTTATTATATGTGATTTAAGCTCTTCGATAATTCCCTAAGTTAGACATCATTACTAGCCCCATTTCACTGGTGAGAAAGCTGAGCCTTAACTAGAAAGTGGTAGAGCTAGAATTTTGCCCAACCAAAGGGAAAGCAGTTTATATTTATTTTCATATCCAGATAACATAACTTAAGGAAATTATCATGGGGATGTGAATTGCATAATTAGCAAGTGTTAGGAGAATGTGCGTAAGAGTGCATCAGAGATTTAGATTTAAATTACCCACATCCACTTCTATTCCTTACTTGCTGGTCATGGGCCAGGTGCTCTCTTTAAACCTCAGCTTCCTCATATGAAAAGTTGTAGTACTGATTCTTACAGGGCTGTTGTGAAGATTAAAGGGGACGGACTGCATGCAGCACAGTGCCTGCCACACCAACTGAAAGTGGCTATTATTACAGTGGGCAATTTATTTTCAGACAACTTTCCCACTGAGATGCTGTCACTACCACCTTGGGTTGTCATGTTCCCGTTTTTCCCTGTCCTCCCTTGCACTGCAGTGATAATATAGAACAGAAGGACTGACTGAATGGAAAAAACAAAAGGCCCATTTGAGGAACACACAGAGGGGGAGCCACTAGTTACACAATCATTCCCTCTTTGCAGGTGACATGTCTGTCAATAGGTGGCAATCTCTCTCTTTGTCTCGCACAGCCCCATGCCGCAATGCAGAAGCAGAAGCGCAGTGTTGGCTCCTGCAGCTCCACCCAGCTCTGTCCTCCCAGTAATAAGTGGTGCGGGAGGTGGGAGAATAAGGCGGGTGCCCCACAAACACGGGTAGGGGGATCTATCAACACGGGGGAGGTCTCATCTGCAGCCTCATAACCCTCCCCAGTGATCTTCATTCACAGGCATGCTTTAATGCAGAAATCAACAATGAGGAAAATTTTCTCCAGCGAGACAGCCTTTGTGCCATTGAAAGCCCTTCTCCAAGTCGTATCTTCTCTGGGAGTGGGAGTGTCAGGTGCCTCCCTGAGGTGCCTAGAAAGTTCCTTAGGGTGGTGGGTGGTCTCACCCATCTGCTGAGGGGCTGATTCTGAGTGGGGAAAAAAGAACACCTTGAGAGGGTTTGAACATGCTCATGGGTTGGAGCAATGGTGGAGAGGGTTGTGGTAAGGAAGAGGGAGATGAAGCAAGATGGCAGGTGGTAGTGGGGAGAGGGGTGGCTCTCGATGGCTGATCCAAGGGGCTGTCCACAGAGACTATGGGCAGTGAGAACCTTAGAAGGTTTGGGATTGGGCAGGTAACATGATGGATATGCTTTGGAATGTTTATTTGTGTTGGGTCCTTTCTGAAATCCTGATTCAAAGTGCAGGGCAGCCTGGATGGTGAGAGGATAGAAGCAGGAAACCTGGCCAGGTTTAAGATTGTAATCTAGTCGGGGATGACAAGGGCCTAGGCCTCAAGGCCAATGTTAATTTTAGCACCTTCAGCAGAGTGAGGCACTGCTGATATCTCTGTCCTCACAACCTTTGTGGAGGTCTCTGTATTTTTAGTCCCATGTAACAGATGCAGAGGCACTGGAGAGTCAGAAAAGCTCTGTGATGCATGGAGACCTGAGAGCTGAGGAGGCCTGATAACTGGTGAGAGCTGAGTCAGGAGCAGAACGAAGGTCAGTCTGACTCTAGAGCCTCAAGGTTCCCTTTTGGGGTACAATCAAGGCAGGGAGCTTTGGGGAGAGGGGACAGTTCCAAGGGCTGGTACAGGGTGAGGTCATGAGGTACAATGCAGTTCGTGAAAATAAAACAGAACTGTTTGCTCTGCGACTGTAACAATATTAGGAATGAGGTCCCAAAGCAGTATGAGGATTTCATGCACGTGTAGATAACCACATTGGCACAGCAATGTTCTCTAGGAATATGAGGTTACAGACAGGTTCAATACTACAAAAGTATGAATCTGTAAGTCTAAATGTACCTGTCAGAATGTAATTGATTTGAGTGGGGGTAGAGGGTATGTTTTGGAAGTGTGGACACTCAGATACACAAATCAACAAAATATCTGCCTGCAATGGAAAAACATTTTATTTCTAGCTTTATCCTTCTGCATCATCTCCCTGACTGGTCTCCATGTTGTTTTCATTTCATGTGTTGCAAGCTGAGCTCTGGAGATTCGGTCTCATGGTGAGTTTTCACATTGCAAACTCCCCTTTGTAGAAGATGGACTGGGAACATTCCTGGCTTTTTACTAGGTAGAAAGCGTCTGAGCAACGGTCAGCCATTGAATGCTAATAATGATACTTCATGCTTGTACAGCAATTTTGGTTAATCTGTAATTTTTACTATCATTTTTGATTCCCAAAATCTTTTAAGATAGGCAGGCAGGGGTTACCTCTGATGCCCTTCCAGATTTAAGATCCTATGGTGAAAATAAAACTGAGGCTCACAGCTACATGTGACTGGTCCAAGTTTTCACAGCCAGAGCTGAGGCTTGGCCCTAGGTCTGCAGACTTTAATCCCAGCCTCTTTCCACTAAACACTCTACCTCTTTACAAATCAAAGCCAGGAAAGGTGTTGTCCTGAATCCAAGGTCTTAAAAAATGGAAATTAATTTTGTGATCAAGAAAGATCCTTTGCAAGTAAATGGAGAAGCAAGTTATCTGCAAAACCACCAATGGAGGTGATCATGTATCTGAGTCTCTGGGCCAACCAGAATTAAGTCTGAACACAAAATACACTTTGAATGTTTAAAAAAAGTCTTCTGAAGTAAAAAAATTTCTGGAAAAACAGTGTGCTTTGGCAGGGAAGGAAGCTTACACGCAAAGCCATAAAACCGTCAGCTTAATATACCATCATTTCACTAACATGAAGTGGGTCGGCTCTGTCCCCTCCATTCTTTTTCTCCTAACAACTCTTTTAAAAAAGAACAGCTTTACTTATGCCAAGGTGGAATTTTGGCTTCACTTGCCACTATTCTGTGACAGAGTGGCTTTGTTGACGTGAGAAAGGCTCTCTTTGCTTTGCCAGAATTAGTCATGGAAACTTCACAGGAACACCAGGGCCCCTCAGATATACACACAGTACCATGGAGCTGGGGACAAAGGAATTCACAGAACTGGGGAGAGCAGGGGGAGGTCTGCAGTGGGGCATACTGGGTGAGATGCTGGTTGCCCAGGCAGCTCTTCTGGAACCCAGTATCACAGGCCTGAGAAAAGCAGAGAGAAAGAGCAAAACCACTTCAGGACCTTGAAATTGGCTGGAGTATCTCCTGACCTTGTTCAAGTCTCTCTGATTTTTTTTTTTTCTGAAAAGAAATGTGTTGGTGCATCCTGCATATGCTATGGAAAGAGGAGGAGGGAGTGGTGATTTCTAGCAGTGGTTCTGATGTGCGTGGCAGGAGGCACTGCATTTGTGCCGTCTGAACTTTAAATGTCCCTTCCTTATATGTGCTCACAATCAGTCCCTCATCTCAAGGTTAATGCACCAGAGCTAGACCCAGGTTTTGGGGGGCCTGAAGCTTAAATGGTTTGGGGAGGGCTCTATAAGAAAAAGAATATACAATTGTAAATGCAAATTGGGTACAGGGCCTTGGAAGGGCCCTTGCAAATCAAAGTTCTGAAATCAAAGTTTAATTAGCTTCATGGTAATCCAACTCTCCATTTACCCTATTATTTTCTTCATAAACAAGATCTTTTCAATAATGGCTTTTGAGCCCTTAGTCTATTAGACAGAGCCCCATTCAATATTTGATGCATGTATGGCTTATCTCACGTAGACTCTAAGAGCCTTGCACACATCAGCTTCCCATGGATCCACCATAGTGTATTGCCTGAGAAAATTCTTAACAAATGGTTTGTATATTAAATGTCATTTGTAGGTACAAAGTTTCAGTTATGCAAGATGAGTAATTTTTGGAGATCTAATGTACAGCACATGGCAATGACAGTTAATAGTACTGTTTGTATACTTTTAATTTGCTAAGAGGATATATCATAAGTTAAATCTTCTCAACATGCACACACACAAAATGGTAGAGGTAGTGAATATGTTAATTAGCTTGATTATGGTGATCATTTCACAATATATATGAATATTAAAACATTTGTATACCTAAAATATATGCAATTTTTATATGTCAGTGATATCTCAATAAACAAAAATTATTTTTAAATGTCATTTGCAGTCTGTTCAGGTTAGTGCAGCAGCCAACAGTGTCACTTTGGATGTTTTTGGGTCAGTATGGCTGGGCTCCATGACACCCAAATAAGAGATGTATCACCCCACGAGGATTAGCTTTAAGATTAAAAAAAAATCTATTATGATGCTGTCAATCAAGAATTTTTTTTTCTTGTAAGATGGAGTCTCTCTCTGGTGCCAAGGCTGGAGTGTAGTGGTGTAATCTTGGCTCACTGCAATCTCCATCTCCTGGATTCAGGTGATTCTCCTGCCTCAGCCTCCAGAGTAGCTGGGATTACAGGTGCATGCCACCATGCCTGGCTAATTTTTGTATTTTTTAGTAGAGATGGGGTTTCACCATGTTGGCCCCAAAAATGGCAAAACAAAAAAGAGAACGGTCTGTGATGAGCAAGATGCAAGCTCCATGGCATAAACCCAAAAGACAGGCCGGAATGGTGGCTCACACCTGTCATCCCGGCACTATGGGAGGCCAAGGTGGGAGGATTACTTCAGCTCAGGAGTTCCAGACCAGCCTGGGCAACATGGCAAAACCCCATCTCTGAAAAAAAAGTAAGAAAATTAGTTGGGTGTGGTGGCATGTGTGTATAGTCCCAGCTACTCAGGAGGCTGAGGTAGGAAGATTCTTTGAGATCAGGATTTTGAGGCTGCAGTGAGCTAGGATCATGCCTCTGTACTCCAGCCTAGGTGGCAGAGTGAGACGCTTCCTCTAAAACAACAACAGCAAAAAAAAACAAAAAGGAGCAGAGAATGTGGCTGCCCCCACTACAGGAGTGTCTAACCTAGTTGGGGTGATGAAACAAGAATACAGGCCAATGCAGTCCTAAGTAATGGGGCGGCCAACTCCAGGAGATGGGACTTCATAGAATAGATGGGACTTGAGCCGAGCTCTTAAGAAAGGTAGGATCTGGATGGAAAATCTGTATGTTTTTGAGCAGGAAGAGTGTTAAGAAGAACAGTTTAACAGTGGCACATGGCAAGAAATGGGTGAGGCAGAATTGGGGGCAGAAGGAAATCAGCTAGAAAAGGCCTAAGGTGATGAGAGTTTCATCTACGATAGTGGTGGCATGGTTACAGAAGGAAGAGATCCAAGAGGAATCTCTACAGAATAACGAGGTCTGGCCACATTCTGAATAGAGAGAGGAAAGAGAGAGTCTGGGGGGCTGCCAGATCTTTGGGTTCGAGGGCCTGGAGGGTTGGTGGTGTGTCTGTGTCAGAGATTAAGCCTGGGAAGGATGTCCCGTGAGGGTGGGGTGGGCAATGAGGAGTCAGTTATGGACATGTGTCTCAAGGGACAGGGAAACATCCCACCGGCAGTTGCCAATATTGGCTAAAGATGCATATCTGGGCATCATCTGTGTAGGGGTGAGAAATGGAGGCAGAGGAACAAATAAGCTTAGGAGGAAAGGGTGAGAGTGGAAGGCTGAGGGTGATTAGGGTGAGGAGGGAAAAGGGGGAGCACAGAGAGCAGAAGAACAGCCCACAAGGGGTCTCTGTACAAATTAGAAAAGGCACCTTCCTCTCCAGGGAGATGCAGCACCCAGCCAGGGTACGGGGCTTGGCTAGCAAAGTGCAGCTTGGATTTCAGCCCCCGTCACTTCCTCATGCAGTCGACAGCCTGCACAACAGTATGAGAACTCTGACAGCAAAACAGCCAAGAGAGTAGAGTTGGAACATTCAGAGAACTGGGAGGAAAACCAGGAAGCCTAGAGAGCTCCCAGAAATGGATGATGAATGCCATCATTTGGCAAATGTTTGGATAAAACAGCCAAAAAAAAAAAAAAAAAGCTTTTAAACTTCTGTTGACACCTGAATTAGTAACCCGGAGGGTAGACCAGGCAGAGGCAGTGATGTCCTGTGTAAGAAGAATTAACGCAGGAGGACTGAGGTGGGTCCTGGACACACCTCTGCCTCTAACATATGGTGTGACATGGGGCAAGGTGCTTGACCTGTGCCTCAGTCTCCTCAGCTATAAACTGCAGGGGTTATAGATGATGCGTAAATCCCTTAAATTGTAAGAGTTCTATTAATTAGAAAGCTCAGGAATTTACCACTTCAGATGTTCCTGTATACCAAACTTCACTCTCCCAAGGAAGCTAACCTAGATGCCCAAACTAAAGAAACTGGTTATGTATACAGCCACTTGAGGGTGTTTCAGGGTTTTTACTGGGTTTTGAAGGGGGGATTAAAGTTGCCTCTCATAGTCAAAGGATTCTCATAAACAATGCCTTTTCATTCCCTCCCAGATCATGGCAGAGGGAATCAGGGAAGCAGTAATGGGACTCCAATTGAGTGGCCTAATTTTGTTCCTAGTGAACTGGCTGGAACTCTCTACTCCCCTAGAATGCTATTAATAAAGTTTTTATTCTACTTGCATTTTCCTTGCAAGGAAAAAAGAGAAGAAAAGAAAGGAGAGAAAGGCTAAAGGAAATTCACATGAGATTCACAATTCTTCATCCTGCCAAGAACCTGTCACTGAAGTATGTCTGGGGTTGCCAGGGCTCACATTTAGTCAGCATTCATGCTCTAATTATTTCCACATGTAGTTCAAGGAAAATGGTTGATCAAAAGTTAAAAAAAAAAAAATTCCACACACCTAAATCCCAGTACCTTCAACTAAAAAAAGGGAGAAAGCTCTAGGGCAGCTGTGGGAAAATTCCCAAGACAGGCAGTTTTAGAAGCATCCCCTGCAGTGCCTGCCACATCTGGGCCAACATCCCTGCACATTCCCATCCCTCCATCCCGAGCAACCTCACCCTCTACCGCCTCCAGCTTCCCAAGCCCTGAATCCATTAGGATTCACATTCTTTGGAGTTCTAAGTGGAATGTAGGATTTATTCCCTGATATTGTGGAAGAAAGATGAGACGGGTATCGCCTAAGAGGTATCTAGTTCTCCTCTCCACCCATTTTGCCTTGGGTGCCACTGAATTTAAGTCGTCCCTGGGTGGTTCCTGATACCACATACCTGCTGGGAATGGAATTCCCTGTGGCAGAGGGCTTGTATGCTTCCCTGAGCTGGAACAGTCCCCACCATCCCTTCTGTGGCTGCTTTCCATTATCCCAATTTGCACACAATTCCCCCGAAACCTGCAAGCTAAGCCACTGTTCTCCAAGGTGGTCCACATGCCCTGGCACTGAGTTGGATGCCTGACAATGTGATCTACTGCCTTCTACCTGAGCATGTTTAACGAAGTCTTTAGCACACGGCACAGGGTGTTTTTCCTCTCTCCTGGGTGACTTCATTGTTTATGTAGCTAGCCTCAAGATCCTTGGGCTCCTCGCCTCAAGCAACCCTCCACTTCTTAGGGACTCTGGCTACTGATGGCTTTGGGAAGTGTCTGTGAGCAGACCAGGTAGCCACAGTGGACTAAAATAAAACAAAGGGTCCAGGGCTCCCAAGGTTCTATATTTTGAAATGAGAACTCATTAGCCTTTGAAAATGTCAGCATGATGAGGAATTGCTAGATGCTTCTTTAACCTTCAGATGGGCAGAGAATGTCCCACAAGACCAGCTAAAAAAATAATGTCACCATCTGGGAAGTTTGATTTGTCTGACTTGCCCAAATTCTTCCTGTCCTTCAAGGCTTGGCCCAAGTTACTTTCGATTGGTATGAACCCCCCTTCCTTCTCTGAACTTTGATTCCTCTTTGTATGAACTCATTTTGTTCACTAAAAAAAAAAAAAAAAAAAGAACTGATTGTGTGGATTTTGTCTTTCTGGTTGACCTAGAGGCTCCTAGAGGACAAAGATTATGTTTGTCAGTCCTTTTGTAGGACCTAGCCTAGTACCTTATGCCACTTGATTACCTTTGTTGAAAGCAAAAAAGGGAGGACTGAACCACACTGCCTGGGAGACTTGGGATAGGGACAGAGAGGAACGTGCCTGTGCCAACTCCTTTTCTGAGGCTGCTCCCTCCCAGGACTGGTCTTTTTTGAGGAAATAGCCTAAAGACCCTGCCCTCCTCCACCAGGCCATAACTATTCAGTCTGGAATTTCACTAGAGATTGTCTTAGGCCCACAGAAAGACACTGAAGTGTGTGTGTGTGCACATGCGTGTGCATGCACCTGTGTGTTAAGGAGGTAGACAGAGAGCAACGAGGGACTAAAATGGCTTTCGGTCATTTCCTCTGTCCACAGTAAACATACACCCTAACTGAGACATGCTGAGAGAATCAGAACTTAGTGAAGAGGAAGATAAGTTAATGGGAACGTGGGGTACCTCAGAGCAAAGCAAAATTGGGTGAGACTTCTGAGTATAGGGTAGGGGCAGACAAAGAGCTGTCTGATACCTTGGGGGCCTAAACTAGGCAGAGTAGAGATGGAGAGAAGCGAGTGAGAAGAAGGCAGGAGAAACTGTGGAAATGGGCTTATTACCCAAGGCCGTTGCGTTGTGTCAACTCTTCTCAGGAACCCTGCCCCTACATTGTCCTCTGAGGTAGAGGGAGGCAGGCTGGTCAACCTTCCTATACCAGGAAAAAAGCTTCTTGCCTTGCTCTACCCCTCCTCCACTCCCAGAATGTTCTGGGGATCTCTAACCACTGGCTCATCCACTAGGCCCACCTTGCAGTGGGCCATTATACACTGAAACATGAGCTGCCAGGGGATGGCAAGGCCTTAGCTATGCCCAGGTGGTTTATTTCCCCTTGGATTGGGCACATTAAAAGGCACTGTGATGCCCAACCAAGAGGTAAGACCATCTGACAGACTGGTGGAGGCTGGGGAGACAGTAGGCATGTCAGGGTTGACTGGAACAAAATGGAACTGGGAGACCCAGCATAGCAGAGCAGCACAAGCCTCCACTTTAAAAACAGGGACAGGCCAGGTGCAGTGGCTCACACCTGTAATCCCATCACTTTGGGAGGTCTACGCAGGTGGATCACTTGATGCCAGAAGTTTGAGACCAGCCTGGCCAACATGGTGAAACGCCCCTCTCCATTAAAAATACAAAAATTAGCTGCGTGTGGTGTAATTCCAGCTACTTGGGAGGCTAAGGCATGAGAATTGCCTGAACTGGGAAGGCAGAGGCTGTAATGAGCCTAGATCTCACCACTGCACTCCAGCCTGGGTGACAGAGTGAGACTCTGTCTACAAAAATCAAAAAACAAAACATGGACAAAGTCCTGGGAATCTCTGGGGGTAGTGTGGCTGCAAAGCAGTTAAGGTTTCAGCATCCTGGCAATTACTCTCTAGTCCAAGGATGCAGACAGGGTTAAAACCCAGCAAGAGACTCCAAGCTAAATGAAGTCTCCATATGTGTGGCTCAGTAGGGTTCTAGGAGAAGCAGACAGATGTAATTAGAAGTTCTCAGACATTGTGTTGCCACAGCAACTGCTGGCCAGGAGAAAAGTCGGGGAAACCTGGAGTCCGAGGAATACAGTCTTCCAAAGAAATGCCAGCGGTGTTCATCATGCTTGGGCTTCACGGCTGGCTCCTCCAGCTTGCCCACCCCCAAGCCCTTGAAGACCCTCTCTCTCAAATTCCTCCTCAACCCCATTCCCACCCCTGGAGCAGTTCCAAATGCAAATCAATGGCTCCCTTCAGAGCGCATCCAAAGAAGGAATGAGAATTCTCAGAGGAGAGTTTGTGCTGAAGAGACAGTTCTTCTGGCAATCTCTGGTCCCTGGTGCTTTCTGGAGCAGAGTAAGGATCAGTCCAGGAGGCTGCAAGTTTAATGTATGCATCACTCTGGAGCACCTGTGAGTGTGGCCTTCAGCCATATATTTTATCATCCAAATGGGGACATTTGAGAGTTAAAGGAAACCTTTTAAATAGACACACTTGGACAACAGGCCTAAATTGTGTCACATGGTCACCTTAATTACTAGGCTGCCTATGGGATGGGAAAAATTGTGGTTTTTATTTTAGAGAGCGAGGATGCTAACCTGGTATCTCTGGGTCCCCAGAAACCCAGTCACAAATTTTGGGACTGAATTTTCAAGGGGGCATATACTTTTCAATACTCAAAAGACCCAAACCCAATAACCTAGGAAAGACAAACCCTAATTCACTACTCTTGGCATGAATTGCCTTTTGCGGCCTTAATCTCCCTTGTTTCAACAGCCACAGGAGGATTTTCAGGGGATTCTGCTGCTAGGAAGCTGGGGAGCCTCAGCAGATGGGACCATCTTTGCTTCTAAGTCTAGATAATTATAAATCCTTCCAACTACTCCTCTAAAGAGACAATCATTCATTTCACATGTTGTCACCAAAGGCAGAATTATTCCCTATTCACTGTTCACAGCAATAAAGTGGTCAGTGGAGTGGCATCATTCTACAGCAGTGAGACCTAATAAATCTGCCCCTGAAGGGGAGTGGTTTCCAGGAGTGCATTCTTCCACATTCTTTAATGTCTGAACGGAAAACGGTGGCACAGGAATCCCGTAGTCATGAAATCAGGGAAAGGTCAGGCTCTCCTGGGGCACCAGCAGAAATGACGGTTTTAGGCATAAGATAGCCAGCCTAGATATTACGAGCATGTGGTTCAGCCACAGGCTCAGTTACAAAATTGTAGGATATTTAAAGGGTAAGGCCCACCCAGAGTGTTTCTCCTAGAATTTTCTCAGAGACTCCGGGAATCACAGCCATCTGGTAGGAGTTCCTGACAGTTACTGACTCAGGCTGGTGGTGGCCCTCTTCTCAACCCTGGTTTAAGGCTGGGAGTCACTGGGCCAACATGCCTAATTTATTGCACCTATTACTCAGACAGGTCCTGAAAAGTAGAGCACAAATTTCTGAGCTGAATTTGGAACTTTTCCAAGATTTCTGGGGCAGTCAGGAGGGGCTCCTAACCTGTAAGCATCCATTTTAACACCATTGTTCTCTGCTAGGCTTGTGTGTCAGGAAGTTCTGGCACCCCCTGCAGGTCCCCTAGATTTTAATAGTCCAGTTTAGAGGAACGTATCTGTGGAACAAATTAAGAACTACATAAAGTCACTTCATTTGAAAAGAAAACCAATAATCCAAACACAAATTAATCTTCATTTCCTTATCATTATCCAAAATGGAAATAGATGAAATATATTTCCAAACATGTAAGCACTATACAGGACAATCAAACAAAAAAATACCAAACATCATGCCAAGTGCTGAGGGCTCAAGGGAGAGAAAAGCACAATCCATGTCTCTAAAGAGCCTGTAGTTTAGATGAGGAGCTAGGGGAATGAATACATGCAATTTTAAATAACAGAACACCACAATTTAATAAGAGATTAACTCAAGACAATGTGTGGTTAAGTGCAATGCATGATAAAGTGACAACTGTCTAGAGCAGTGCTGTCCAACAGAAACAGAATACCCATCTCATATAGAATTTAAAATTTTCTAGTAGGTACATTTTTTTTTATAAGAAATCTCAATCTGTTGCTCACGTTGGAGTACAGTGGCAAGATGTCAGTTCACTGCAACCTCCACCTCCTGGGTTCAAGCAATTCTCCTTCCTCAGTCTCCCAAGCAGCTGGGATTACAGGCACCTGTCACCATGCCCGGATAATTTTGTGTTTTTAATAGACGGGGTTTCATCATGTTGGCCAGGCTGGTCTTGAACTCCTGACCTCAAGTGATCCACCACCTCAGTCTCCCAAAGTGCTGGGATTACAGGCATGAGCCACTCTACCTGGCCTCTAGTAGGTACATTTTTTAAAAATCAAAAGAAAGTAAGTGAAATTAAGTGTAATCATTTATTTTAAGAAAATATATCCAAAATATTACCATCTCAACATGTAATCAACAATATGGAAATATTTTACACTTTTTTCAAACTAAATCTTTGGAATCTGGTATGTCTGTTACAGTTACAGTACATCTAAACTGGACTAGCCACATTTCAGGTGCTCAATAGCCACTGCAGCTACTAGCTATCAGCACTGAACAGCACAGTTCTAAACAGTTATGGCTGGGTGCGGTGGCTCACGTCTATTATCCCAGCACTTTGGGAGGTCAAGGCGAGACGATTCTTTGAGGCCAGGAGTTTGAGACCAGCCTGAGCAATATAGCAAGATCCTGTCTCTTATGAAAAAAAAAAAAAAAAAAAGGAAATAAAAATGGTTCTGAGTTCTGGCTTTATTACATCAGAGGAGGAGAGTTTGGGGAGAAAGAGTAAGACCTTCTTCAACTTAGAATTCTTTTGAAGTGGTGTATAACTGAAGTCAATAGATATTATCTGAACATACAGGCAAGGCAGCATGTCAGGCTGCATCTGGGACTAGGATACTGAAGTAATGAGTACCTCGTCCTTCAAGAATGGGCAGGTGTCATGGGCACTTAGGCCTAATTCTGGCTCTATTTTCAATGCCTGTGGACAAGCCACTTCACCCTTCTGGTCTCCTCTATTAAGAAATGTAAAATGTTTGCCACTTTTTCTCTGTAAGATTTTCTATGGCTTAGCTCAGAAACAATGACAAAAGGGCTAATTAAGCTGTACATATTTGGAGGCTTTTCTTAGCTAAATATGCTTTTTGGGGGGCATACAAATCCAGGGACAAATCTGGCAATGAGATAGATGCATCTTTCAATACCTTTTTAAAAAATTTTTCTTGGCTTGACTGCTGTACTCTCTTGCTGCCAGCTTTCAATATTATACATACACACACACACACACACACACACACACACACGCACCAATTTCAGTGCCTTGAGATTAAAGTCAATGAAAACATGCACATTCTATTCTTCTTGAGACATTCCTGCCTTGCATTCTTTCCTTGAAGCTGTTGGGAAGTCACAGCTGGGGGGAAGGAGCTGTAAAACCTACTTATCCTGGCCAATAAGGCCTTGGCTGACAGGAGACCCACCAATGAGGGACTGCCAGGTATCCTGTTCCACTGCAACAAATCCCCCCCTATTTTTTCAGAAATTAAAACCCTCCGAGACCCTCAAGCTGTACACAATGCACAAAGACCTCCTTTTTTGTTCATTCTGCTTTCCCCCAAGGACTGCATTAGAAACTCTATACAAAAACATATTAGCTTAGTTGCTATGGATAGACTATCATTTGCGGTAAAAACACTTCCAAGTATCATGTAACAATATTGTTCTCACAGCTCTGGTACCCTTCATTTTTCACTGTGTAAACACTGGAGAAATGCCACATATTTAACTGTTTGGGGTTACCCCAAGGAACCCCCAACTCCACTGAAAAATGAAGCAGTATGCTGTGGTAAGTCCAAGAACTCTGACTTAAGGAGTTAAGGCCACGGGTAAGTGGAGGTGGTTGGCTCCCTGGGACTTCACCTATTGTTGTTCACTGTGTTACTGGTGGAACTTTCCCCAGAATGAGAGACTTTGCCTCTGAAATCTGAATGTGTAAATCCAGTGACAATGAATGCCTTTTTCTTTGTTTTATCGACACTGGAAACATCACAGTTGCCATTCAAATGAAATCAGAGAGAGTAAGTGCAGGAAGGATCCTGAAAAGTAAAGGTTACAACAAAAGGTGAGGTCAAAAGACAAAGGTGACTACTGGCTTTGGGCAAAGAATTACCAATAGAATTTAATGCTTTATTTTATATTCCTTGGGACATCAGTTTCCTCTGGGAATGGTGCCAAGTTATATTAAAATTGCTGATCATGGAAGGAAACAATAAAAATATTTACTATTCAGCTAGCCTCCGCTTAAAGTCCAACTTCACCTGGGACTGAGAGAATTAGAATTCAGGTTTCTGATTAAGCAAGCCCAGCACTACTATCATGTCCAAGATTAAGCAAACTGTTGATGGGCAAGTGCTGTCAGCCATCTTCCAGGATGCACAATATTCTTGCAGAATATGGCACAGAGATGACTATGATTAAGATACAAAGATTGTAGGTACCTCCTCATATTACACATTAGACATTTGGCCTTATTAATCCATTTAGCTAGTGGATTCATTCAACAAATATTTACTAAGCATCTACTACTATACACTAAGCACAATTGGTTCTAGGTATTAGAGATCCACTGGAGAATGAGAGAGACAAAGTCTCTGTTCTAAAGGGGTATATGCTGTAGAGGGAGGAAGGTGAATAAACAAACAAAAATAACAAGTTCATTTCAGCTTGTGATGAGTAAGTTTAGAGGAGAATAGAGTATGTATGACAGAACTCTGGAAGAGAGGGCACCAGGGAATGCTTTCTTGGGCTGGGACCAGAAGGATGAGAGCATTTCAGATAGAGAGAAGACAAGTGCAAAGGTTCTGAAGCAGGGTGGAATTCGTTACATTCCTGGAGCAGAGAAAAGGCCAGTGTAGCCACAACACTGGGTCCAAAAGGCAGAGCAGCAAGAGGTAAGCTGGGAAAAGCTGGCAAGGGGTAGAGCATGTAGGGTCTTAAAGGTACTGATAAGAAGTCTGTATTTTATTCTTGATGCAATTGATGCCACTGGGGAGTTTTGCTCAGGGAGTGACATGATCAGATATGTGTTTTACAAAGATTACTCAGGCTGTCCCATACAGAAACAGCAAGGTTGCAGGAGAAAGGAGAGAACAGCTAGGTGCTATGTAATAGTCCAGGGACAATAATGATGGCAGCTTGGCTAGGGTAGTGGCGGTGGGCACAGAGGCCTGTCAATGGAGAAGTGATACACTCTGACAATACAGAAGAAAGGATAGACTGGGTATGAACAGGGAAAGTGAAAAATCAAAGAGAAAATTCCTGGGTATATAAGTGGATATCCAAAACCAAGGCAGTTCTAGGTAGGTGTGCACATGGCCATGCTGATGGTTCAGTCTGGAGTCACTGCCAAGAGGATCTTCTCTGAGACAGGCTCTGGGTCCAGACAAGTCCCATATCTTTCTGAGGTATGAGTTCAGCAAGGCCACTAAGATCTGGGGTCACGTGTAAATAGATGCTGTTCATGGAAGTCTGTCCATGGAACACTAGCCTTGAAATATTTATGGGCTTTTTTCAAATGGTATCTGTGGTAAAATGTTTGGGAAACATTACTTATTATACTTTCTTCCTAGAGTCATAAACGCACGTGAATTTTGTAAAACTCTGGGAAGTCCTCTAACTAAGAAATCATTTAACCTAGCACATATGTGAACTTCACTCACTACACACTTTGGGTCTAGGCTCTTCATGTCTCTCCCTACAGTGTTACTGTTCCTTGGAATTCAAGGCAAAACAACAAGGAGAACAATAGCAACTACTATTTATTGAGCACTTACCTTGTGGGAGGCATTTTAAAACATCATCTTCCTTGCCACACACTATGTACAGGTGCTATTTTAATTTACAGCTTTATATTATCATTTGTGAGTTTTGTTTCCAGATCATACATTCACTTAGAAAAAACAGTGGGCCAGGCACAGTGACTCATGCCTGTAATCCCAGCACTTTGGGAGGTCGAGGCAGGGGGCTCACATGAGGTCAGTAGTTCAAGATCAGTCTGGCCAACATAGCAAAACCCCGTCTCTACTAAAAATACAAAAAGTAGCCGAGTGTAGTGGCAAGCACCTGTAAGCTACTTGGGAGGCTAAGGCACAAGAATTGCTTGAACTCGGGAGGCAGAGGTTGCAGTGAGTCGAGATCATACCACTGCACTCCAGCCTGGGTGACAGAGTGAGACTCTGTTTCAAAACAAAAACAAACAAAAAACAGTCATATATCTGTTCTGATCATATATATCTGCAGTATTCACTCAGTATTTTCCCATGAAGCACTTAAAGAACAGAAATTCTTAACTCAATCACCTCATCTGTATTTGCTTGACCCAGTAAAATTAACAGTCAGAGTTTCCCACGCGCATCACTGCCTCCTTTCTCCCAGTCTTCCTCATCACTATTTTCCTTCTTCCTATTTGTTCCACCCACTTCTAGGACAAAAACCATTTGGGGACAGTTCATCACATGCTTTGAACACTCTTAGGCTTCAAATTCCTAACTTTTGTGTTTCTCTCAGAGACTGTCATGACTTCCTGAATATCACTACTGTCACATCTGAGCCCACAGACTGGCAGTCTAGAGCCTCAGCTATCTGAGCCCCAAATACATGCATACACTTCAGCATTGGCGAAAAGAAGCCTTTTTCCTGGAGTTAAACAACAAATCACTAGAGAATGAGGAAGTCTTTACATTCCAGGCCACTGTTACATGAGTAATTACCATCACTACATGACAATGCCATTTACACTGGGCAAAATAATGATAGCATTACCTGGAAAATAACCCAATCAACCAACGGAAACAGTCACTGGGGAGGAACTCAGCTTGCTCTCTAAGCCACATACCAATTCAACGGAGCAACTTGAGCAGGAAATGAAGAGACCTCTATTTGATCAAATGTATATGAGGAATTTGGAGGAAAAATGCAATTACCTAAGCTATAAAATGACCAGTATAGTGGAGTTAGTCATCCTCAAGCGCTAGTTGTTTTTACAGGATTTCATATCCCTATCACAGTTTCCTTATTTTTGTCAAAAAAGAGAGTACCTAAAATAGGAGATGTAATAAACAAAAACAACCCCAGCGTGGCTTCTGATTATCTAGGTTATATTATATATGTTCTTTTGTAGAAAATTAAAAAACATAAAGACTCTTCTCCAATAGTATCTCTAAGAGGAAGTGGTTAACTTTGTAACTATCCCTTAAAACAATATGGTCCACAAGTAGTTTGGGAAGTTTTATTAAGAAGTAAGTCTGCAGTGAGTACTGAAATTATTATACCCAACATTTAACAAAGACTTGAATGTCTGGCCTCTACTCCAAATACTTCCCAGTTCCATTCTCCCCCCGAGTTCCATCTCCCAAGAAAGGAGAGTGAGAAACCCAAAGTGGACTCACACCTGAAGTGTGTTCCTACTGGGAACTGGGGTTTTCTTTGATCATTATCAAGCCCTTGGTGCCACACAGAAAATTACCCTCTGTGGAACAGGATGCAGACACCAATTAATGCATAAAGTGAACGTCTTTCTCCTTAAAACTAAATAGCCAAACCAGAAAATCTGCCTCTCTGCATGTGGCTGTCAGCAAGACCAAGGCCACACAGGGTAAGAAAGGAAAGAAAACAAAATGTCAAGGAGGGAAAACCAGAAGAGGAGGAACAAAGCACAAACAGACACATTCCTGAAAGACTGTTGGGACTCTAGGGAGAAGCCAGGTGAACTTCTTGCTTCTGACGTAGGGCCCATTCTGTCCTTGCAGCATCATAATTACAGCACATAGTGCAGAACCAAAGATGGTGGTGCTCTGGGAGAAGTGAAGCCAAGTGCTCTGAGTATTTGTGAATGACTGGCATGCATACATCTAACTCCATCCCAAAGCAAGTTTTTGTGAGCTGGGCTGGGCCACCAAGAAGCCATGCTTGGCCCTCCTGGTAGAAACCCTGACAGTAAATGGAATTCAGGTATGTTTGAGTCTTCGCTCAGGGTGAGCATCTGTATTTCCGTTTCAATAGTGTTTAGCCTCTCTGATAGAAATTCCACATGTAACAATTGCATGCTACAGTTTAGATGAGCCAGGTATCTGTATGAAAGTGATCAGAAAGTTTTCAGACCATCTTTTGAGTTCTCGTCCATTTTCTTTTTCTCTGTCACAAATATTATGCCATAAACTACAAACTACCCTCTCAATAGCTAAAAATACATGTAATTAGCCCAACCTTTACAGAAGCTAATAGGATATGTTGGCAGTGGGATTAGGGAGGGAAAACATATCTCTTAATTTTGGAACGTGGTAGGGAATGAGTGAATGAATGACACGCATTTATTAAATTCATTAACAGGCAAACTTCACACCATAAATATAAGCACTGGTCTATGTGCCTAGGCTTAGAAGGAAATTAGGCAGTATAACAGAGATCAAACACTAAACTAAATTAAAACAAAACAGTCAAATTCCAAAGGAATTTTTGTGAGAAGTCTCAGTCTTTAAGCTATAGGGAGATGGCCATGTTCTCCACGTGGTGAAATTTAAGTCAGTGTATATCTGTGTGTATGTGTATTCTGTATGTACACAGACACACATCCATGCATGCACACACACATCCATGCACGCACACAGACACACACACAAGCACATATAGTCTACCTTGGGGCACAGCCAATTTTAATTTAATTCTAATCTGTACTGTACCCTTACTAGAAAAGCCACCTCCAATACTGAGCTGGCTGGCTCCCCAGTCAGGATCAATAGCACAATTTAGCACACTGGGACTGGCTAGAGGGATTCAGGAACTGGAGTACAGACAAGGTACCAAGCATTTCAGCGGGACTAAAACATCTGCATTGGCCTCTGCTTCCTTACTGTGTTCACCCTAACAAGTCACTTGATTTAACTGTTGGGACAAGGCCAAAGACCAGTGCTCATGGGCTGTAGCAAGAGCCCTGAACTGATCAGAGATCAGGGTCAGGGGAACAGGGCAGGAAATTTATTAATACTTGTCCAGGAGCCCCTGGATCCTGATCATGGGCCAGGCAACATGATGAGAAGGTAAGAAGCTTTCCAGAAAACAAAATTAGGGTCCATGCAATAGTTTCAGACAACTTTCTATAAGCCATTTGCAATACTAGATCATTATTTTTAAAAGAAAATGTGAGCATTTACAGAAGTGAGAAGGAAGTTTTGTTTGCTTTTGTTTTTCAAACGAGTTCAATAAATCTCAAACTGCACACTTTGAATTAGGGGTTGTCTTCTCTCTTTTTCCCCCAAAGATTTCTTGATCGACTGCAAGGAGACCCAGCATTCTTCATTTCTTCCTCAGTGTTGTTGAACAGTTGGCTTCTGAAATGGAAAATCAAGTGGTTCCTTTCTGTAGAGTAAATAGCATTTGGGATTCCTGGGCATCAAGACTGCTCAGGTGCCACATGCTGTATTGTTTATATTCCACTCAGTACATGCAAGAGGAAATAAGGGACACGAAATGCCTCCTGTTATTATTCACTCTGTTTTCTGATTCTTGAGCCAGCCTCTCTTTCAAACTGTTCTACACTAGGCTGTAAATCAAGGTAAGAGCTAATCAAATAACCCAATTTCATTAATTAGAATATTCTGATAATCCAGCTTAGAATATCTGCCTCCTTTTATATGAATAGGATTTCAAAGCTGCATTTTAGAGCCCACCTACTCTAATCCCCATATTTGGCAGTCAGGTGGCTTGCATAAGTCCACATGGTATGAGACTCATTACCTAGCGTGCCACTGTCTGTCCTGAGTTATTCGTCCCAGCCCATCTCTGGACAGTAAATGAAGGTTTGTTTGAAGCCAGCTCACACCAGGGATGTCTGTAAACTCAGTCACAGCTTCAGCCAGCACTGCTGCTATCTTCACTCTGAACCTTTCATGGCAGCTGAATCCTGATAGGCTCATAAATTCACTCACCTGTTTCCTACGTGTGCAGCTCATTGCTAGTCTCCTGAGACAGTTTAAGGCTAAGAAAACTGGGGAAACGAGTGAGGACAGGCAACCAAAGTCAGAGCTGCAGAACTGTGTGGATTGTGCTAAAAAGGCACAGAGCCAAGCAGACAGTGTCTAGACTTTAACTGGCCTCTCCCAGCAGAGAGGCGTGCGGGGAGGAGGGGAGAGCAAGGCCGGAAAGCCTGCTCGGTTTTTGTTCAGCTAATGCAAACATATGACACAACCTCTGACAGGCTCCAGGCTGGAGGTTCACTCTGTCTAAGACATTTCTTCCCAGGGGCAGGAATTCAGCTAGAGGCTGAGGAAATTCTGCTAATCTAGCAATCAGAAGGAAGCTGGGAATACTTGTCTTAATTCCTGGGGAATCACAGTTCTCAAACTAGATTCAGGTGGGCAATAGCCCAAAGTAGCACACTGTGGGTACAAAAAAACAGATTTTTAAGATTTCCTGGTTTATCATCTCTGCTTATCTATGAGGAAAAACCCACAAAAACACAGAACTGGCTTTTGATGGAGGCCTATTAAAAAAATTTTGCAAGAGTCTGAATGAAATCAATTTATAAAATGTACAAATCTAGAAATGACCACCAAAATCTAATAAACATCATATGACTCAGAGATAACGTTGGATTTGGGGAGCTTTGCACATCAGTTAGAATAAAAGGTGCCCCTTCCTGTGGGTGGGCAGAAAAGCCCTGTGCCACACACAGGTACATGACACACTTGTGCAGTGAACAGTCTGTACAACCCTACCCAGCAACTCAGCTGGCGTTTCAGAGCTGTCTTGCCATTTGGCCTTATTTAATGCAGAACAGTTGTGAATACATCTGAAGAACAAAGAAATTACCTTAAAACATCTCCCAAGGTTGAGTGTGGTGGCTCACAACTGTAGTGCCAACACTTTGGGAGGTTAAGGAGGGAGGATCACCTAAGCCCAGGAGTTAGAGACCAGCATGGGCAACAAGGTGAAACCTTGTCTCCACTAAAAACACAAAAATTAGCTGGACTTGATGGCACATGCCTGTAGTCCCAGCTACTCTGGAGGCTGAGGCGAAAGGATGGCTTGAACCCAGGATGTAGAGGCTGCAGTAAGCTGAGATTGTGTCACTGCACTCCAGTCTGGGCAACAGAGCAAGATCCTGTGTTAAACAAACAAAACCCCAAAACTCCTAAGTCACTGACTATTATCCTGCAAATGCTCCATTGTAAAAACTACACTCCTGTGCGACTCAGAAGTAACTGGACCTGAATCCAAATGGAGATCATGCCTGCCATGTCTATGTGGCCAGAAGGACCAGGCCTGAAGTGTCCTTCCAGGCACATAAGCCATACAACAACTGATATAACCTGGAAAGTTAAATGATTGGGCCTCTACAATGCTGAGTGCGTGTAACCTAGCAGAAGTGTCTGTGGTTTGTTTTCAAAGTTTCACAAGTAAGACACAGTGACCATCAGTCATTTTTGAGAGCTCAGCTAGAGGGTCACTTCCTCCCGGAAGCACTCCTGAACCCTTCATGCTGGGTTAGGTTCTCAGCTCTGTCCTACACTCACATTGCCTCACTTTGAGCCTGTGTTCCTGTCTGCCTCCCCACCAGGCTACAAGCTCTTTGGGCACAAGGTCTCTTATCCACCAGCACTAACTCAGTGCCTGACAGAGAATAGATCTACAATATCTTTTGCTTTCCTCTTTTGAGTTGACTTTGAAAAATTTTACTTTGTCCCAGATGAATGATGCAAAATAGGATATTGAGATTTTGCGCAGTTTTATCTCTGCATCTAATGCGAACATGGTGGTTAGTGAATTGTTTGGCCACTCCTATTGCAGCCCAGGCACTTTGGGATGACCTCTCTGTAATGGTGAGAGAAGAAAAATAGAGGAGAAAGATGAAGCGAAGAGCAAAAAGCAACACAAGGAGCACTACAGAGAGCTGGCTCCAGGGCCAGGAAGGGGTGGGCACGTGAGGCTGGCATCAGTCTGGCTGCAGACACAGCAGCCCCTCCCTAGTGGGACTCCAGGTCTGTGTGCAAAATACCAGAAGCTGTGGTTTGGGCTCCCCAGGGACAAATTCCAGATTGCTTCAGGAATACTTCTACCCTGTCTTTGAGAGTAATTGGTACTTATTTTTGAAATAATGAAAGCAAAGGATCCTGTTTCTTTGCACTATCACATTTTCCACACCAAAAATTTGGAATTTATTGCCTGGTAACAGGCCATGCTATGAAGATCACAGCAAAATGGAAATGACCACCCAAAATATCTGTTGGCCACCTCCATACATACCTCATTTTTTGCCTTTTCTTTCTGCTTTCTTTCCAGTTATTTTTGTTCACTTACTCTGCCTTTAGGGAGAACCTATGCTGGCTTACCCATCCTACTGCCTATGCACAGTAGATGCTCCATGAGTACTTAAATCTCTTCCTGGAGGAGTGACACAGCCGTGGCTTCACAGAAGAAACACTACACAGAAGTTAAAGGACAAGATTAGCTCAGTGGAAGCAAGGGTTCTGATATAAATTCTGGGCCTTAAAGCATCCACTGAAGGAAATATCCTAGTTTTCTCTTTTAAAAAGGTGATACTTAAATCTTTGGAGAGAGAAAAACAAGCAAGGAGACTTCTGCATGCCATGAAAACACATATACATGTGTGTGAATATGTGCTCAAACACACACACACATCCTTCATGGCTTCTGGAGTTCTTCCCATAGAGATGCCATGAGGATGACAGTACCAGCTAGCACCGCACAGTGTGCCAAAACACTCTTAACTGCTTTACATGTAAAACCGTATTTAATTCTCACAACTAACCTATGGGGTAGATACTCTGGATTAAGCCCATTTTAGAGATGATGAAACAGGCTCAGAGAGGTTTTAAGTAGCTTTCCCAAGATCACATGGCTAGTAAGGGCAGTGCTAGGACTTAATCTAGCTACCAGGTCTGAGCACTAAGCCATTATGTTATACTTCCTCTCAAGGATAAATCAGTAATCAGAGTAACAACCTGAGCCAGCACAAAGGCTGTACAAATAAAGATGATGCCTAGTGGATGTTTATTTGTGTACTGAGAATTTCTCATTTAAATCATTACAGAGTCAAAAACATTCTTCGTCAGTGCCTCATAAGGACTAGTAAGTGATCCTTCATCTCTTGCAGGTATTTGTCTTTAGTGCTGACTATGTACCATGAGTAAAGGAGACCTTTTTCATTATCTAACTGAGTAGACGGAGAGACAGGAATGATTCCCATTTTACAGGTAAGAAAAGTGACTTCAGGGCGGTTAAGTAACTTGCACAAGGTCTCACAGCTAGACAAGTCCAGAATTCAAACTCAGTCCACTGCCCCAAAGCCCTCGCTTCTTAACTGAAGCCGCAAGTGAGACATTAGGTGACTTTAAAGAGGTGCCCCGAAAAGGGTAGAGCAGGACTTCTAAGTCAGACTCTTTCACTGTTCTACAATGTTGCACTTAATAACAAAACGGTTTTGTTACAGAGTCTATGGAAAGACAGACTTAGGCCTCATCGTGGCTCATGCCTCTAATCCCAGCACTTTGGGAGGCTGAGGTAGGTGGATCACTTGAGGATGGGAGTTTGAGACCAGCCTGGCCAATATAGTGAAACCCCAGCTCTACTAAAAATATTATCATGGTGGCAGGCACCTGTAATCCCAGCTACTCTGGAGGCTGAGGCAGGAGAATCACTTGAACCCGGGAGGTAGAGATTGCAGTGAACCAAGATCACACCACTGCACTCCAGCCTGGGCGACAGAGCAAGACTCCGTCTCAAAAAAAAAAAGAAAAAAAAAAGACAGACTTGGAGACACTCAGAAATGAGAACAAGAAAAGACAAGGAAAATGGAAGAGACAAACAGCAGAGCCCCCAATGGATGCAAGGTAAGATAAAGTTCCACATAAAAAGCTGCCATCTACTGGACATGCTGATTAGGAGGGCAAGGTGGACAGGCTGAAAATGGCCCCAGCTGCTCAAGTGGAGTCTTTCAAATTCTGAGAAGGCAGGGGCCATCTATCCCACTGCCATGTTTCAGGATTTTCTGAAATAGTGGCAAGAAGTGAGGAAGAGGAATTTCTGCTAAAGCTTTACATCTGACCCCTAACGGCCAGATCCATTTGAGCTGTACAGCAGCGAGAGCGGTAGCAGCTCCTAAGAGTTCCTAAGAGTAGCATATGTGCAAACTGACTAGCATAATGCCTGGCACTTCTGCAGATCAATAAATTATACTTACTAACTGTTACTGAAGTATAAGAGGAACGACTGGGGAAAAGACAAATTTGCCTTAGACAAAAGATTTTAAATTTTGAAACAACAAAAAGTATAGCAAAAGAGACATTTTCCTTACATCAACTCAAGCCAATACCCATCTCACTCTCACATACACACACACACACACACACACACACACACACACACAAATCTGGGCCTATACCATGTGATAGCTTTTGTCATGTATCACATGACTTGTTTGGCAGCAGGCTGGTTGGTCACAAATAGTGTCCAGGATTATCCAAGGGACATATTGGGGGTCATACATTCAGACTTAATCCTGAGAATAGTTTATTGGTGATGGCTTCCAAATGAGCATCTCAAGTCTGTGAAGAGATTAAATGGAAATCCTCTAACCAAAGCAGGAAATAAAGATTTATGGGATTTATTTTGTACTCCAACTACCGAAAGAACATTCTATTAGCAAGTTATTGCCAGGCTGCAGCTAATGCAAAAACTGTTATCTATGACAGCAGCAGCTCTTAGAACTTTAGCAAGAGCAACTGTTTACTTCACCAGAATAGCCATGAAAATTCTCATTATATTTTTGTTGATGAGGCCAACGTTAGAAGGTTTACCTTACTTTAAGGTGTTCGGATTCATCCAAAGAGCTGAGAAGCTTGGGCCAGAATCTGGTAAGTGTTGTTTGCCTGACATTTCAACCATTTGCTAACCCAGTTCTATCACCTATTACCTCATGTTGTTTTGTCAGTTTCACACAGTCCCAAACTCTGCCTTCTAATCATCTTAATTTGGGTTAAAGATGTATCAGTGTTTGTCAAATTGGGTTGATTTTTCCAGCAGGGATGGCAAATAGTTTTCATCTCATATAGACTCTGATTGCTAGTGACTACCTAGAACATTGCTAAGTAGGATTTTCAAACCTTCTCCAAGTTCAGGAGGAAAGAATTCTACAATTGATTAGAAATGTCTGTTATGCGTGAGGGAGAGGGTAGTGGTGATATGTCTGCCAAGTCTGTGCCATCCCTGAAGGACATTTATCTCATAGTGTTGGGAGGTCCTTGTTTTCATTGTCTACAGGGTCTACAGGCACATCTCATACACCTGGTGATTGATTTTGATAATTGTTCTGAAAGAAGGGATTGAAAGCAATTGTGGTTAGCATAGAACTGTTGAGGTTTAGGGGTTCAGGGGCGCCCTCAGCTCCCCTGAAAGGACATTTCTCCAAGGTTCTTGGTCTCCTGCTCTCTCTTGGATATGTCCCTTGGATAAGAATGAGAGAGGGAAACAGATGCACTTGCAAAGTAAATACTGGACCCCAAACAGTGTTGCAGAGAAGTGATTTTATTTAGGTAGAGAAAGGGGAAAAAAAGGAGAAGAGAGAGAACTTCCACACGAGAGAGAGAGTGTGTGTGGAAGGGGATCCAAACATGGAATCTGAAGGGGTGTGGAAGAAGAGGACTTTTAACCTGGGAGGACCCCTACCTTCTCCAAGAACCCCCGGCCAATGAAAAGAGTTCCTTAGAACTTCCGCTGGAGTGATCAACTTTTGATTCTTCCCACACCCGTGAAAATTAAAACAGAGACTGTTAAATCTCCCAAATGGAGAGAGATGAGGGGCGGGGCATGGCACTGGGAAGTTCTTGCCCTTAAACCTACACCTCCCTGTAGACCCGGAAAGAGAACACATTCCTTCAGAATCTCACTCCACCCCCCCAACTGTTTTCTCCTTAAGTCCTGCCCCTTGGATATTTCATCCAGTGCCTTGACATCATGATGATCCTTGTGATCCCCTCCTTTTTTCAAGAGGGATTTTCTCTTCTCCAAATATATGCTATTTTATTTCATCTAAAAAGTTAATGTGTTATTTTCTGATAAAGTATGAAAATAAACTATGCTCATTAGAAGTTTAGAGAATACAGAAAAGACTAGAGCAAAGATTAAAATGACCCATAAATCCACTAACTACAGATAATTTCTAACACATTTGTCATATTTTTCTATAAATTTTTATAGTTGTGAGGATAAAGCTGGGGGGTGGTATCTGCTTTTCAAATTAAATTATAATCATTTGCCAGAGCTTCAACATGTTTTTGTAAATGCTTTTAGTGGGACATATAGCTGTTCCATCATTTACTTAACCCTTCTCCTATGGTTGACTATTTAGTCAGTTTTAAGTTTTTTGCTGTCATAAACAACATGACTGACATCTTATATAGAATCCCTTTAAAAGTAGTAATGACCAGGGCAAAGTGGTCAAACAGAATGACTTGAGTTTCTTTGCTGAATTTAATGTAGATTACAGTGAGTCCTGGAATATCTATCCATCCATCCACAAAACAGTCCAGAAAGCTCCCCAAAGCTGATCTAAAGTTTACTAAAATGGATTCATGTCAACAAAGGCTGTATTTCACTGTTTGCTGCACATCCTTGTAGCTAACAAGGAAAGCCATTTTCTGTTGTAACTACTGTTAATAACAAGTTAAAATGCTTAAAACAACATCCAAATAGCCTCATATAGAGAGGGTTAATTTACCTTTCATTAATTATTGAAGGTTTGCTGTTGTTAAAACACAGATTAAAAACTTGCCAAATGTTACTTGGAGTAGACACCAAGAGAACAGACAGATTAAAAGATAGGTGTCTTTGGGCACAGAGTCATGAAATATACCCTAGATCATCCCTATTCCTCATTTTCTTCAGGGTAAGTTTTTCTGTACGTAACTTTATGGTAACACACAGGTTCATAGCTTCCTTTCTGTACCAACTCCCTCAGTCTTATTGGGAGGTGCTTACATGGGCCAGATGTAAAAGTTCATGAAGCTATACATGGAAGATTTCTGCAGTTTCCTAGTATAAAATGATTTTACAAAGGGAGACCCTACATTAATGTAAATTTTAAAAACCAGCAATAATAAGTATAAAGCTACTCACTGCTATGTAATTATAATAATATAAACTGTACCTGCCACAATTTAAAGCACCTGGGCCCACCACTAGATTGTAAATAACATGAAGGCAGACACCATGCCTTGTGCTTCACTGTGACTCTGACCTGAGTGCCAGGTGTGCTCTGCTGCAGCAGGGAACATGACTCGATCAGCACCTGAAAGGAAAGCCATGCCATTCATGGCACACTCTCAGAGAAAGTGCCCCTTGCCAAAATTGCAGGAGTCAGAATAGAGCATCTTAGACAAAAATTAATGCCCTCTGAGGACATTAATCATCTGGCTGACAAAATGAACCTATCTAACTATACTATTTCCCCCTACTAACTGGTATCATTAAGCTAATATAATTTATGTCTGTTAGAAACATTCTGCGGGATGTCCAGTTATTTGAAGGACTAAGACAAAGAATCCATGACATTTTCAATTCTCATATGTGATCACTGGTATTAACAGTTTATTCTTTACTTCCTGTTCTTGTGGCAGCATGTGTTGCTCTGCCTCACTGACTTTGAAGACTTTCTTTTCATCTTTGGGGCATTCCCTCTGGGGTCATTACATCCACCTCAGCCCACGAGTGGATCTTCACCTCACGGTTCCTCTCCAACTTGCTCCTGTGAGCCTGGGGATGGAGTCCTGCTTTCCATCACTCAAACCAGAGACTTCCAAGGGAACTGTAATGTGTCTACCTTCCAAAGCCATTTGTAATGGCCAGAGCCTCATATGCTGGGGGCTTGCCCTTCTGGTCTGGCTAGTCGGCAGAGTCCCTGCTATGTTTTCACACCCCAATTTCCAGCAATGGTCTTTAGAATTGCATCAAGTAGCTTATTTGCCAAAGGATAAACAATCAAGAGATGATTTTAGCGATCTCTTTAGCTTGGTTAATATACAAGCTGCAGCTCCAAGAAGATGCAGTCAGAGATATGGGTTAGACGCAAGGCTTACTTGAGTCTACCATGAGAACAATTCTGAAGAATAAAGAGGAGCTCCCAAACAAAACCCTTAGTGGTTAACTGTGTGTTGATAATAGGGTACAAATGAGGTTAAGAAATGTGGCCTCAGAGGGACAAAGCCCTCATAATTTTCTAGGATTGCATGTCTAGAGCTAAGTGACATACATCTGTTTATAGAATTATTTTCTCTTAGGTAATGCTCTCAAAGTTCATGGGTCAAGTATGGATCCTTTAGTGGAATGAGTATTCTGAACTACAAATCAGTAAACTGTACATGTGACTTATCATAATGAATTTCTAGACCTGGAATGCTGGGAATCGTCGTGACAGCAGAAACATCCACGAAGGGAGATTTGAGGTATGCTTAGGTATTTGCCAGGGCTGTCTTCCTAAAGCAGGCAGTTGGGCCACAGGGTTCTCTCCAGCTTGCCATGTTAGAGTGATAGATATTCACTGACTCAGCTTAAAAAGCACACACAGCAACACCCGTGTTCTCAACATTTTCCCAGGCTGTATACCATGCACCTACCATCGACACTTCTCAATGAACTGTAGCAATTCCCTATGGGAGGGGGATGGAAGAAGGTGCATAAGCAGGCTTACACAGCCCCTTCCCCAGAGAATCTAGAAAAGGGGTATCTGTGTAATTGTTAGTGGAAGCACTCCCTCTGCTGCTGTCCTCTTTGCCTAGTCCCTCCACATGTTAATCTACACACATCTAGAGACATATGCTAAAGCCAGCACCCTCTTTCAAGCAGACTACAGAGTGCATGCATGGATGTGTGTGCTCAGGTAGATGGAGCAGAATCTGGAGGGAGGCTGGGTGAAGGTATATGCTACAGATATAGTAGTAAGAGAGTGAGCAGGTAAGAAAGAGAGTAAACAATCAAAAAGCAACCCTGAGGTGCCAAGGAAGCAGGAGACCATGGAACACATTCAAAACAGTATGACACTTTCTTAATGAGTTTGTTTGTATAAATACAAGGTCTTGCTCTGTTGCTCAGGCTGGACTGCAGTGGCACCATCACGGCTCATTGCAGCCTCAACCTCCTTGGCTCAAGTGATTTTCCTGCTTCATCCTCCTGAGTAGCTGGGACCAGAGACATGTGCTACCATGCCCAGCTAATTTTCTTCTTCTTCTTCTTCTTTTTTTTAAAAAAAGATTTGGTGCCACCATGTTGTCCAAGCTGGTCTCAAATTCCTGGGCTCAAGCAGTCCTCCCGTCTTGGCCTCCCAAAGTGCTGGGATTACAGGCATATGGCACTGAGCCTAGGCTCCTTAATGAATTTTGTTATTATTTTTGTTAATCTAACCAAATGGGATTTACATAGACTGGCATTAATACTGATAACAACCACCTTTTCCCAAGCTGTGAGCACCTCTGATTCTGGAATTTTACTATAGAGGCTTTGGTTTCTTCAAATATCAACATGATTTGTAAAGCGCTTAATTTTTTTAAAAAATGCTGAATTAAATATTTATGTTGCAGAAAAGCAGAAAGCACCAAGAACCCTCAATTTACTTTCTAAATTTCATTTGTAAAAAGTTCAACAATATTTGTACAATTTTAGCTGATTTAAAGTTTACTAAAATAGATTCATGTCAGTAACGACTGTAAATACCAGGATATGACCATTTTTTGCAGACTGTCCTTAGAGTTAACAAGGAAAAAAATTTAAACGGCAAGCACCATTAACCTAAGATAAAATGCTTTCAAAAAAATCCAAATTACAATTCCCACAGGGAAAGGGTTAATTTACCTTTTCATCAGTAGTTAAAGGTATATTATTATTAAATGGATTAAAAACTTGCCAAGTGTTACTTGGCCAGGCACCAAGAGGTTGGAATAATTAAAAGATAATAATCCTTAATAACCTGGAGCCATGAAACAACCTAGCTCATACCTACCCCTCACTCTTTTCATTGTAACCATTTTTAGAAACTAACCTAGCTCATACCTACCCCTCACTTTTCATTGTAACCATTTTTAAAAATTAACCTAGCTCATACATACCCCTCACTCTTTTCATTGTAACCATTTCCAGGAAGTAACCTGGCTCATACCTACACTTCACTGTTTTCTTTGTAACCATTTCCACACACTGAGTTCACAGCCTCAGTGAACTTTCAGTTTCTCCACCAAGGCACTCTGTTTTCACGCCTCAGTACTTCTCTATATTGCCTTCTTCCCTGTAGATTTTGCCTGGGAATTCTGTGAGAGCACTGGATGCTCTTCTACCTCCAGCAGGAAATTGCTGCCTGGGGACCTTCCTACCAGGGCTAAGTTTTCCCTGTGAGGAAGGGGTTCGGGAGGGGGGTGTGTTGTGCAGGCGGCCTAGAATAGATCCCAGACCTTGGGCCACACAGCCTGGTGAGTGAACCAACAGCCTCCTCACACCTCATATTTGCATTCCAGTTCACTGAGTGATTTCACACACTGGCTGGCGATTCTTAAGCCTGCTGGAAAACCAACCAGGGATTCACCTCATCCATCACTGGTCTGCAGCTGCCTTTTGAGGGCCACAGCAGGGGATGGAGGAATGTTTCTTAACCAGCCAGCGAAGGGGGATACTCTCTCAAACGCAAACCCTGGAAAACCAAATGGATGAGAAGCAGACCTGGAGTTCAAGATGGGCTCCAAAGGTAGAAAGAGGTGGGTTCCGATCCTGCTTCAGAGATAACTAGTTGTATGACTCTGGGCAAGTTACCTAACCTTAAACCTGTTTCCTCCTCTGTAAAATGGGGATAATACAACCTACATTACAGTGTTTGGGAGCTTTAAAAGAAGTAACTGCAGGTAATGTACACAGCCCAATATCTGGTATACAAAAACGTACTTGGTAAATGTTAAACCATTGTGCTTGGGAGTGGTGTAGGCTAGTAGTCAAGAGTCTTGGGTCTGGAGCCAGACTGCTTGGGTTCAAATCCCACCCCCAGGATTTAATAGCTGAGGGCATTGGGTAACCTTCCTTGACTCAATTTATCTGTCATTAAAATGGAATTTTATTACAACATAGCAGATATCTAATAAATATTAGCTACTTTTATTTCATTGGGAATAAAAACAGTTGATTGAGTTTCCACTTTAATCAACAATGTAGTAGTGAATTAAATGATAATTCAGTACAATGCATTTTTTTTTAATTGTGAAGACCTTGTATGCATTTATAATTTTTTTGGGCAGAATCAAGCTGCGATGCTAAGGGTGTGGTTAAACTGTAAAATGAAGGAAAAAATTCAAAGGGGAAGCATAAACCACCCACCAGGGAGCTATTTCTTTTGTAATGTGCATTCCATTTCTCCTCCCTCATGCTTTTTAATTCCTTCCATATTTCCTGCCATAATTATCAAATGTTTAGTTTCTGACCTCACTTTTCCGGAGACTAGAGCCCGGGGAATTTAGAATTGTTTATTTTCTGTCCATAAACCTTTGAGTTAATGAAGGGGCTTCTGAGCAAAGAGTTTGTTGGTTTGTCTGTAGTGTCGCGGGAAGGTCGCTGGAGTTGAAAAAATTAGTACAAAAAAACAAGCGCTGAAATGCTTTAAGTGGAAACTCGAGCCCCCAAAGAGCAGAGCAATGGATCTTCTCTTGCGCAACGTTACAGAGAACATTTCGGGAAAGGCCGTTACATGGCCCAGATGATAACACAAAACCCGAGAACACTTTACAAAGAAGAAAATACATTTCAGGAAATTATGAAAAAGAGAAAACAGAAAATGAAGTTTGTCCCAAAAGAAGAATCCCGAGATTCCTCTCCCCCCGCCCCCAGGAGACAGACTTGGGAGGGAAAAGTTCCCAACTATTCTCAGTCTCCTCTGAAGTGAAGGAAGGAATGGAGGCGCCTTTTTGAACTCGCTTTTGCTCGGGTCGCCGCCTCGTCCCGGCCGGCCCAGCCCGCCCCTCTGCTCCTCCCGGCTCTCCCTCCATGTTAGCCGCGGCGGGGCTCCCGCTTACGGCCCGAACTACTTTTCCTGCTTTCGAGAGATTTAACTTTCGTGAGTAGCATTTCTTCCGGCAGCGCTCCCCCAGCTCCACCCCAGCCCACCCCAGGACGGAAACTCCCCGCGCCGCCCCGGGAGAGCATCCCCAGGCACGCAGACCGGAGCGGCCCCGGGGCCCGAGTTCGGACTCCTCGGCCCCTCGCCTACCTCGGCGCGGACCCAGGCTACCGCCACCAGCGCGAGCGCGAGCCAGCGTTTCCACATCTGCGGAAGAGAGAAGAGAGCGAGACTGAAGGCGCCGGGCCCCGCGCCGACCCGGGAAACTTGCTCGGGTCCCTCCGCCCGAGCACCCCCGGCCGCCCGCAGAGTCCGGCCTCCGCGCCGCGCGCCCTGAGCTCACCGTGGTCCGGTCCCGGTCTCCGGAGGGCGCGAAGCAGGACGACCGCGGCGAGCTCTAAGCGGAGGTGGGAGCGCCGCCGAACGCCAGCCTCGGAGGATGTCCGACCTGGGCTCGCCGCCCCTTAAGACCTCTCCTTCCCCGCCTGCCTGCCCCCCAGCTCCTCCCCATTCTCCTCCCCCTTCTGCTGCGGCGGCCCCCGCGGCTCCGGCTCCCCCTCCTCCCGCCCCCTGCTCCGGGGAGCCCGCGGGGGTCCTGGCGCCGCCGAACCCCTCTCTCTGCACCGCCCGGCGCCCCTTCGGCCCCCTGGAAGTGGAGCGGAGGCAGCGGGAGCGTCCCAGGGGTCCCTGCCACAAAGGCGAAGGCGGGGGGAGGGGAGGGGGAGGGAAGGGTAGGGGAGGGGAGGGTAACCCCACTCCGGGAGGGGCTGCTGCGGTGGCCAGGTGGGCGGCGCCGGGCAGAGCTGGGCCGGGCCGGGACTGGAACCTGGAGGGAAAGACGTCCCGCGGCCTGGGAAGCGGAGCCGCCCCCACCCCCATGGCTGAACTGGCAGGCCCAGGGATGTTAAGGAGACCCGGCAGCCCGGGATCAAGGGTGTCACAGCAGCCAGGCACCGGGAAGTGGGCGCAGGGGCGGGAAGACCGGCCGGGGTGGGGAAGGCTGCTGTGGGCACTACAGTGCATGTCCTGGGAGAGGTGGCAGCCACCTTCCTCTTCTGGGACGATCCTCAGTCCAGCATTTGCCACCAGCCTCATCTCCTCCTTCACTCCGGTTGGAAGCGGTGTCCCCCACCTCTCCTCTGCCCACTCACCCATCACCTGTGTCCTTCCTCCCTGTCATCCCAAGTAGGCTCTACGTTCAGGCTTGTGGTCTTCACCAGCTTCTTCCCAGCGGCCTTCGAAAGCGTGTTACCTCTTTGACAGGGTTAACTCCCTAATATGCTCCTAATTAAGGCGTCTTTCCTGCCATAACTGGTGCAGAGAACAGAGCCACTTGGCACTTCAGATTTCACATGCCCAAGGCTAAGCCTCACTCCCCCCAGCTTCAAGGCCTGTTCATCTACCTCTTTCAGGGTGGTTGCCTTCAAACCCATCTCCTTTTCCCAGACCTGGCTTGTGCCCATAGCCTGGCAGTTTACCCACTGAGATCTCATATGCATCCCCTCGCCTCTGTTCACATGTTCACCTTCCTAGGCCAGACCTTCATGCTCCCTCACTCGAAAATTCTGAAAACCTCCTTTCATTGTCCTCTGGCTCCAGGCTCTCCCCTGTAGTCTCCACTGCAATCCATTGTCATATTCCTTCACTAGCTTATTTTAGACATTGTCTTCCTCGTGTTCACATTCTTCCTCTACTCAGAAAGTTTCAGCACTCTTCTTGCCACATCAAATCCAGACTCTGCCTTTCTTATAAGCCATCCATTACTGGGCCCATCCTGTCCACCTAACTTCTCTTCAACTACATCAGCATACTTCCTCTGCTTTTAGCAGGCAGGTCTTCTCATTGTCCCCTGAACTTGTCATATGCACTCTGCTGTCAAGGTTTGTTGAGTGCCCTCTGTTGTAGTTTTAGAGGACTTCAAGATAATACCCATGGTCAGAATCCATTGAGATAGCAGCAGGAGTCAGACTTATGGGGAGCAAAATGTCAGCTTTGTCTCTGCTAAAGGCTGGAATGGCAGCCATGGCTTTAGATCTGCAGGGGCAGTGGGCCCAGAATTGAACATATCCACTCAGTCACAAGCAGAGCTGGAAAACCTGCCTGTGTAAAATCTAAACTGACTGCATGGAAAAAGCAGAAAACATGTGCCTACTGGGTTATGCCTGCTCCCCAAACTTGAGGGAGTAAAGTGACACATGGCCAGTTCTTTTAAACTCACCAGTTAGACAACTTACTCCTGCTTCCCTATTATGGTAATAAGATTAGGGAATAGATGTTCCACCACCAGATACTCTGTCCTGGTCACTGTGCTAAGATTGACGGGAACTATGATGGACAAAGTTTTGCTTCTGCCCTCGGGTAACTCACAATACATTGCATCCCTTGCAGATGCACTGGACTCCCTCAGAATCTGGCATGATCTTTCCTCCCTTCCTCCTGTCTACTGAAATGCTTGGGTTTGTTTGTTTGTTTTGTTTTCAGGACCCAAGTCAAGTTTCATTGCTTCCTTAATATCTTTTCTGACAACAGCTTGGCATAGTAGAACACACAGGAAGTTTGAGGTCAAACCAATCTGGCTTTCCATCCTATCACTGCCATTTACTAGCTGTGTAGCCTGACTTTCATCAAATAATAACGTAAGCCCTCTGAACCTAGGTTTCTGCGTCTGACAAATGGCAGTGATGATACCTTGCAGGGAGTTGTGAAATTTAAGCAGATACATATAAAAAAATGCCTGGCAGGTAGTAGACCTCTATATATGATAGCCATTATTATCTCATTGATCTGTTTCGCATCTAAATTGTAGTTGGTACTATACACCAGGTACTGTGAGAGCCATTCAACATCTCTTATTTTATTTATCACAATAAATGGAAAGGAAGCCAGGCATGGTGACTCACGCCTTGTAATCCCAGCACTTTGCGAGGCCAACATGATGAAACCCTGTCTCTACTGAAACTATGAACATCAGCCAGGCATAGTGGTGGGTGCCTGTAGTGTCAGCTACTTGGGAGGCTGAGGCACGAGAATTGCTTGAACCTGGGAGGCAGAGGTTGCAGTGAGCCAAGATCATGCCACTGCACTCCAGCCTGAGCAACAGAGCGAAACTCCATCTCAATAAATAAATAAGTAAGTAAATAAATAATATGGTAAATGGAATGGTCTTTTTAAATTGCTTCCATTTTCCAAATAGAACTGAAGCTCAGGAAGACTCAGATACTTTCCCAAGTTTATACTGTTGGCTACATAGCCTTTAAAACTTGGCATTATATTGCAGACTGCTATACAACGTTTAACACTTGTTCTCATAGTTGTTCTTGATTCTCCAACTAGATGTTAAGTTGCTTAGAGCATAAACAATGTTCTTCATATCTTTATTCTCTCTACATTTGGAGCACAATTAATGGATTTGAGTATATCAAAATTGTGGATAACACCCCCCATGGGCACCGAGGAAGGAGAACTGTGCAGACCCCAGGCACCGTTAGTGCCTAAAGCATAACTCACTGCTTACTATATTTAGCTTATATATATAATCATACTTAGTTCCATATAATCTTTCTATATAATTATATATGTATTGTAGTTGGAGCTGTACTGACACATTTAGTGCTGATTTGTATAATCCTTCCATATAACCATATAGTAGTTTGTAGTAGGAGGAATGCCTAGAGCAGTCACCGAACAGAAGCAGTACATGGGAAAACAGCCAGACCAGGACAAGAACCAAAGACCCAGGCGGTCGCGTCCCTGCCTAAAAGGGCATACGCTATATGGCAGGCTTGGAGGAAGAGCCTCTCCTCCTGATAAAGGAGTTGTAGTACCTTGCATCCAGTTCTTGTGGAAAGTAGGCCTCAGGCTTGAGATCCTGCAAATAACTAAGAGAGAAGAACCCCTCTGGCATGACCAGTAACGGTGGCTGTACACCCTCTCAGTCTTTTCTCACTTCTGTGCTAGCTCAAATCATCCTCCCATAAATATCTTAAGAGAAGAGCACAAGTATGTCAGCTCCCACTGCATTGGCTTACAGTATCCTTCTATTAGAAATCCTTTGAAGTCTCCAGCCCCCAGATAAGAAGTGTTGCGCACAATACCTGTTGCACACAGCCCAGCTTCTTGCCTCAGTGACCTAATGGGAGTGGACCCCTTTTCTGTACACAACCCTCTACTACTGCGCACGGTACAGCTACCTACTGCGCACAGCCCACCTCTCTGCCCAGGTGACATAACGGGGTGGCCCCCTCGCTTGTGACTCACATAATTATGTATGCCCTATCATTAAGCCTATAAATGATAACCTCACTTAACGACCCTTCTCCCTGCCTGTACCTAATAAATACAGATGCTTCTGCGTGTTCGGCCTCTCACCTGTCTCCGCTCATAGGTGGTGTGGCCCCCAAGTCCAGATGCTCTTCACCAGTTCTTTAGTGTCCTGTCTCTTTAATTCTTGGATCCTGCACTTCAGCACAGCATAAGGGACATCCCATGACCCTGTGGGGCCAACAGCCCTACACAAAATGAAATGAAAGATTCCTATTCAATCAAAGGCACCATAGACAAAATGATAGAAGGAGATATAAATATTTACAACTGACAGGTAACTCATAACACACACACAAACACACACATACACACACACACACACACACACCCTGCAAATCAAGAAGAAAAAGGAAACCCAATTAAAAAAAGCAGTGGGGAATAGGTATGAACAGGCATTTCCCAACAGGGGAACCCCAAGTGGACAATAAAAATAGAAAAGATACTCAACATACTACTATTATTTAAATTGTACAACAACCCTTTGAAATCAGTATTATTTTATTACCTCTAATTTACAGATGAAGAAACAGACACAGAGTTTAAGTAGTTTGTCCAAAGTTACATAGTAAATTATAAATGTCACTTTACACCCATCATAGTGGCAAAAATTAGACAGTTGGACGATGTCAATGTTAGCTTGTGACTAGTGCAATCTTTGTGGTGTACTGTAGTAATTAAAAACAAGGGTTTATGAGACAGACTGCCTTGGTACAAAATTGCCTTGGTAGTAAATCTTGGCTTTACTACTTATTATATAACCTTGGGCAAGTTACTTAATATCTCTGCATCTCAGTTGCCTCATCTGTAAAATCGTGATAATTGTACTGATTTCATAGAGTTATTGTGCAGATCAAATATATGAATATGTAAAGTATTTAGTGCCTGGTACACAGTAAGCATATAATTAAGGTGCACTACTATGAAAATAATTCATTAGAGAGATCTTACAGGTACTGATGATAAAACTGCTATGGCGTATGGTTTACAATAAATAAAGCAAAAGACAAAAACAAGTAAAAATCACAAAACAAACTGCATGAGAGGTTTGACAGTTTATATTTGCGAGGGATTTTTTTGGTCAGGTGACAGAGAAGCCAACTTAAATATCGTTTATGCAATTAAATGGACTTTATTGACCCCTATAGATGTGAAGTCCATGGATAGGACTGGATTTAGATAAGCCTTCACCCAGGAGCCCAAATAAGGTCACCAGTGGTCCCATTTCTTGCCTTCTCTTGCCCTACCTTCAGTAGTCTCATTTCATCCTTGGATTCCACAGTGTGGCTCCTGGAAGCTCCAGTCTATGCTGTCAGGGTGGTAAACTAGCTGCAGTGCTGGCCAGTTCATCCTGAGGAAGTGCTGCCCTGCTGACACCTTGATTTCAGGCTTCTGGACTCCGGAACTGTGAGAAAATGAATTTCTGTTGTTTAAATTACCAGGGTTGTGGCAGCACTAACAAACTAATGCAGAACTCAATGCTATAAGATTGTCTCTCACTCTCTCGCTCTCTCTCTCACACACACACACACACACACACACACACAGACATACACACCAGACTCTCAGCTTATTCTGCTATTTTAGTTTTTCCATGTGGCTGATAAGATAGCTGGTGCAAGCCCTAAAAGCCATCCTCTCAGCTTTGGCAGCCTACCCTGAAGAGAATCCATCCTCCTGGTTCATAGATCCAACCCAGGGGAAGGTTCTGGTTGGCCTTGCTTGTGTCATGTGCCCACCCCTTGGACGAAGCACATTGTCAAGTGGGCAGTCCTGTGGCTGGCTGTGTTTGGGTCATGATACCATCCCTATATCAGGCTGCACACTCTTACTGACAGCTTCACAAACCATATGGCGTGGAGGAAGAGGTTTCTCTAGAGAAGAGACCCTGGACAGACTAAAACAACCACTGTCCAGATTCCTGGCTCTTTCCCAGCTTGGGACATCATGAAGACATGTAGGATTGTGGACAGAAGAACCACAGACTTGTTCCTCAGCACAGGGCATTGGATATTCCAGATGGGAGTAAATAACTGCTTTTAGAATTTATGAGGAGATTGGAAAAGCTACTTGTTTGATCAAAATGATGGGCCCACCCTCCTGTAAGCTCCAGTCAGAGTAAGCTTGGTGGGCCAGATGAGGGGATAGCCTCAGGGGGACCATGAAGTATAGCCAGTGGCATCAGGTTATGGATGGGGTTGAGCATGCCTCAGGGGACCCCTGGAGATGGGGATTTTCATGGCCAGAGGCTGGAAGCTGAAGCAAGCCTTTGTCACATTCTCTAACCACTTCTTTTTCTTCTCTTTCCTTCCTTGTAGTCTGTTTCCTTCCTACACCTTCTTTCTCTCTTCTCTCCCACTCCCACCGTTGGGAGGAGAAGCAGGATGCTAAAGCATCGCCATAAGCTTTACATGAAGCAGTTCATGCTTCCCCCTTCCCCAGAAAAGAAAAATGCCTTCCCTTGCGTAGTTTTGGTGGACCATTCTATTATCAGTATAATCACTGACATTTATCATAAAACCTCACGGATTGAAATTCTCTCAGGGTCTGGACTACTCCCCAGGAGTAAATCAGGCACTTCTGAGCAATGGCAGGGCTTCTTTCAGACCCTTAGGTATTGTTTTTAATGTGCCAGCAAAACCTAAAAATGTAAGAGAATAAATGCAGCTGCTCAAAGGAGCTGACTTGCATAGAAAGGTCATGCCATGGAAGAATTTGGCTCATTAAGAATGTGTGAGTGTGGCAGAAAATGCTTTTTAACCAGCTTTTTGTGGTAAATAGCAGTGCTGCAACTAACCAGCTGAATACCACTCAGAGCAAGTCTATCAGATGGCAGCCTCCTCCAGCTGGCTCTGCCCCCTTGATGTCTTCTCTTTGCCCTCATTAAATTTTTAGTCTTTTATGGCTACTTCCAAAGAAAGCTGACTCTTTCAAGTTCCCGACTTAAATAGCTGTAACGAATGTATAGCTATAATTGAAGGCGGAGAGGGGCAATGTACTGTCTCTACAGGGGAGAACTTGTAAATTCATTTTTTAAAATGTGAGGAGATAGGCTACTCTGTTACAAATGAGAATCTGTGGATCTGATTGGCTGTGTTCAGGTCCCCAAGACCCAGTTTCAATGGTTCACTAGGGGGACTCACAGGACTCAGCATATAGTTGTGCTCATGGCTATGATTTATTATAGTGAAAAGATATAAAGTAAAATCAGCAAAGGGAAAAGGCATGTAGGGCAAAGACCAGCAGAAACTGGGCGCATAGTTCAAGAGTCCTCTCCCAGTGAAGTTGCACAAGATGCACTGAATTTCTCCTTCAACAAATTGGGACACCACGTGTCAAGTGTTGTTCTCCAGGGAAGCTCATAAACGAGTCATCGTCCAAGGCTTTTTGTGAGGCTGGTCACGTAGGCACCTTCTTTTTATCATGTGCCAGAATTTCAGACTCCTTGAAGGAAAGCAAGTGTTCAGCATAAACCATACTCTTCGCACAAGCAGTTCTGAGAATGGTGGGGACTCTCCTTAAGTCCAAGTTTCCTGATGCCAGCCATGGACAAGCCTTGCAGTCAGCACTTTCAAAGCACAGTAGTCTCAGCCCTGCCATGTTAACTCTTTTCTGCACATGGTGATAGTGAAACTTTTCAATTCTTGGTAACAGTGAAACTTTTCAATTTACTAGCGGCCATTGCATTTCCTGCACTGAGAAAACTCTGAAGTTATAAAACAGAACTTACTACATATAAATTAAAAGACAGACTATGCAGGCTGAAATTTCTGTCATGCCCCCAGCTCTCTTCTGAATGGTTCTCATATACTATGTGCTTATCTTGCTATCCTGGCCATAAATGATGGAGCAAGGGATTTTCCCTTGAGTCAAAATCTAATAGGTATAAGTAGGACATGATTGAGACCAAGAGTCCCAGAAACTGGCTAATAAGGGAGCCTCATAGTGGGATAGTGACAAGCTGATTCAGTCCACTGTCTTTGGAAGAATAAATACCCGATGGAGAAAATGAAAGTGGGTGACTAGAATCAGACTGAGTGAGGACAATGTGAAGCTATTCTTCTAGGTCTCTGTGAAGTGTGCTGTGCTCCTCAATCTTGGAAATCTATGGTTAGGACAGATGATCGCCTCCCTGTGATCTTGCTCACTGCAAACGCCCCCTCCTGGGTTCAAGTGATTCTCAGATGGATTCAAGTGGCTTACATTCTCATGTGTCCTTGCACTGAACACATTTTCTGTCCTAATATGGGCATGACTTTTCCAAGCAGCCTGAACCAGCCTAGTGACGTAGAGGTAAATATTCTCTTTTCAAAAGGATGCCACAACTAAAATGAGAATAGTTCTACTAGAGGGCATCCAAGGAAATGTGAGTGTAGTTTAGATCAGTTACAGGAAGGGGTAACTTATACTGCAAAAAGGAAGTTTTGGAACACTCTCAAAGTAGAAAACAAAAGTAGAAAACTTTTTTTAAGTAAGCTTAAAAAAAGCTTTAAAAATTATCTATGTTGTTGAATCATAAGGAGTTACTGGTAAAAGCTGAATATGTTTGGACTACTTCCTCTCCTATGAGGTGTAGGTCAGGAAAGAGAGTGATGTTCCCCTTCCCCTATATAACTCTGTTATCCTTGTCACATGCAACCTCTTGATGAGGCTGCCAGCAGAGGCTATAAAGTTGAAAATACCCCTTGAAGACTTGAGCCTCCAAACTCCAAACTGAACTCAAACTGGGCTAATGAATCCTGATGGGCTCATAAAGAGCCAATATTTGACCCTGACCTCTAACTCAGGTGCTGAGGCAGGAGTATGGTGTATTTATCAATTTGTGGATTAAATGTATCTCAAGAGTTAATGTTCTGTGACCCCACGAGGATGAGAGTAATTAAAAGTGCATTTGGTGGACCCTGCTTAGCCCAGGATATTGTGGTGAGAGGTCCCTCACAGTGTACTGTTGGCATGTGGGAGCTCGCTGCCTGCCTTCTGACCAAGCACTTATGGAAACTCCTGCTGACATGTTGGCTGAGGCAGGAATGTAATTGGAAAAGATGGTTTCATTTTAGCACAATCACCTCCAGGAAAGGATAACCTTTCTTTATCTGGCATGTGGCCTTCTGGTTGAACTTAGAGTATTTGGGGACTGTTCAGAGACAGTGCTAACCCGCAGAGGAATACTCATTCTGTGTTGATTGTTCCCTAGGGAGCTTCCTGTAGTAAAAGTGATAAACGTTATTCCAGACTATCTGGTTATAGCATTGGAGCCATGTTCATTCTTTGTTACTAAAAATGGGCTCAAGTTTCTTTTCCTAGAGGGGCAGGGGAAGATGAGTAGCTCCCTTAAGCACTCAGGGCATGGTTATGCTTTTGGATACAGGATGGTGGTTAACACTATAGCTTAAGGAGTAGAAGAGACCTGCCACTTACTAGCTGGTTGGTTGCCTAAGCTCTTTGCTCCTTAGTTACTACTTCTATAAAATGTCAAGAATAATATTGCACAGGGTTTTTGTGAGGATGGAATGTATGAAAGTACTTAGCACAGAGCCTAGCATGGAGGTAGCGCTCAATTACTATTAACTATTTAACGATTTTATTTATTCATAGGTACTGAAAATCTTCTGTATGATTATTTTATTCCTGAACTTTCCAAGATCACAGTTCCATTACTGGAAGTGATCAGCAGTAGAAAGTTGTAAAGTCATTTAGCAGGAATAGATTTGGGCTGTTTGAAAATGTTGTAGATGTTCAGGATTTGTAGATTTTGATATTGCAGTTTCAGTTATTTATAGACAACCTCAAGGATTCATGACACAGCATATTTTATCTGAAACCTTAATCTGAAAAAGATAAAAAATAATCAGGATGCAGTAGAATCACTGTGAATATCTGCCCAGCCATGTCCTTCTCTGAGAACTGACCCTACTCAGAGAGATGAACCCAGAGCTGGGATTGTGCCTTCTGACCTCTCCACCACAGCTGACTGGACCAGGCCTAGACACCCAACTGAGGGAGAGCCAAGGTGGTGATCGAATCAATCTGATTTTCTCTCCTGGATTGTTTTTGCTTTTAGGAGTTACCGGAAGAAGAAATTGGCAATAACATCTCATGATTCTGCAATTTATTTTCAAATGGTTCAGGGAAAAAGTGTATCTGTCTGTATACATTATACAGAGAGAGAGAGAGAGAGAGAGAGGGAGAGAGAGAGAGAGAAAGTAGAAATCATAGAGGGCTAAAAATTGGTAAATCTAACTAAGGGTTACACAGTGTTCATTGTACCATTCTTTCCATTTTTCTTTGGTTTAAAATGTTAAAAGCAGAAAACAGCTTTTAATGGAAAATAAAGTGTCTCTTTAAAAAGATTTTTTTTAAACAAATTCTTGAATTAGAAATGTACTCCAGAGCCTATAACCATCCCTCCTGAGCTTTGAGCGGAGAAATAGCACTTAAGTCTTGAGTGGCAGGGACCAGGCACACACAGAAGAAGAAACTGGATTTCAGAGAGACACAGAGCAGAGGAGCAGAAACAAGCAGTGGGAGAGCCTGAGAATCTTGGGGAAGGGTGAGTGGAGACTTGATACTTGAGTTACTGGTTCTGGCTTCAGAGGCCTGGTGCTAGTGCTAGGCCTAGTTCTTCTTTCTGCCTCCAAGTTCCATGAGATATCCTGATATCCTTCCAATAAATTGTTTTTTTTTTTTTTTTAAATTGCTGACAATAGCTTGAGTGTTCTGGACCTTATGAATAGCAATGGGTGCGCTGAGGCACGTGTGAGACTCACTGTGGCTGAGTACCTTAGATGAGAGTGTGCCTCGAAGATTGCCAGTGTCTACATCTCGATGGAACGAGTGTGCCATGGAGTATAGATGTTAACTGAAAGAATCACTCTCAATTGGACTTTATAGCCTTTAAAGGGATAAATATTCTGTATAGTAGGAACACAAATTCCAAATTCCTCAGGCCATACACTCAGATGTGCAGGGAAAAAAAAACTTTTTTCCTTTTCTGGGACTAAATTTAAGTCCCATCTGCAGCCTCCCTTCTCCCTGGTAGCAGAATCTGGGTTTGTTCACTGAATTCAATGTTTTCCTTCTTTTCCCCTAGGAGAATGTGGGAAGGATAGGCATCATCATGGGTGCACCCCTGGCATCTACAAAGATGTCCCCTTCGCTCTCTGGTCCTGGTCGCCCTCACTGTGTGGCTTCTCCTGGCCTACCTGCTCCCTGGTTCCTGACCTGTTGCCTGGGTACACAGGGACTCTCAGAGGCAGCTTCTGGCCTCTCTGCCCACACCCAGATCATTCTGGTGTCCACAGGGGTGGAGTCTTACCTCTCCCTGGGCTCAGATTTCCCAAACATGATTCTGAGAGTTCTTCTGTCCACCTTCCTCCCAGGGCTGAGTTTATGGGGGGATGGACATAGGGCCTTCTGCAAGTCATCAGTGTGACTTTCTCTCCCTTCCCTCTCATGCAGCCCTGGAAGGGGGGACTGCATTGTAGACCCCGTGGAATTCTTCTCAGTTATTGTTTCTGGTACAGTTTCATTAAAAACTTGTTTCTTTGTTTTTTGACAGCTTCACTCTGTTGCCCATTGTGGAGTGCAGTGGCACGATCTTGGCTCACTGCAATCTCCGTCTCCCAGAGCAATTCTTCTCCTCAGCCTCTTGAGTAGCTGAGACTACAGGCTGCACCACCACATCTGGATAATTCTTGTATTTTTAGTAGAGAAAATGTTGGCCAGGCTGGTCTCCAACTCCTGGCCTCAAGTGATCAGCTCGCCTCAGCCTCCCAAAATGCTGCGATTACAGGTGTGAGCAATTGCACCCGGCCAAAACTTAGTTTTTTATTTTTATTAGAATACTTGTATAGAAATAGCATATTTTATTGTTTTCTTTACTTTCAGAATATTAATAACTAGAATGAACCAGAGAGACTTTCTATATTGCCCCTTTAGAAACACAGGATTCATAACTTACTGCTGTATTGTATAATTTTATGCCACGAGTCTTGTGGAATTAGCTTTTGAAAACAAAAAGTGAAGTTTTTGGATTTCAAAATGCTTTTCTCTTTCAAAGTCTATTTTAGAACCCCAAATCAAAGGGCTGACTCCTTTGATATCCGTATTTTGTCATAAAAATCATACTCTGAGGTAATGATGATTTAGGTCTAGGTCAAACGGAGACTGGTCAAGGGATGCAATGAGTTGTGGGAGATAGTGGTGTCCACAGGGAGAACATGTTGACTTACATTATCCCACTCTGTATAACAATGTGGTGTATGAATCTGGGGAGTTAAATATGTCCCAGAGTTTTGTTCCTCTATGGAGAGGTAAGAGAGAGGTAACCTTTCTCTTGCCAAGGTTCTACAAGATGACATCTCATGTACCTGAAACTTGGGTCGCCTGGGTCACCCTAAACAATTCAAATGCTGCTGGGGGTAGAAGGTGGCAAGCAAAGTCTCCAAGTCACTAAAAGAGGTTTCTTGGAAGCTGTGCAACGGAGATCACTCATGGGTAAGCCTCTTAAACCTTCAAACAAAGCCTATTGGTTTACCTATGTTATCAAGTTTCTGGGGTGCAGTGAGGTTGGTAAATGACAGAAGGAGCTGGTTATATATAGCAAACAGTAAGAAAAGCTCCTGATTAGCATGATAGCAGTGGAGGAGTCAGAAGGACAATGAAAATCAACCACAAACATTTTAAAAATTAATGCTGTCAAGAGACATTAGTGTAAATATAATGTCTTAAATTTCTCATTTGTTCTTGTACCTAATACATAATTAATCATAGTGTTTTAAGTCTCAGTGGGAATTTGAAGGACTCTAATCCAATTATAAAATATGGCATTCATAATTTAACAGTATGGCATAATAATAATAGCGTGGCAGGGTGCGGTGGCTCACGCCTGTAATCCCAGCACTTTGGGAGGCTGAGGCGGGTGGATCACAAAGTCAAGAGACTGAGACCATCCTGGCCAATACAGTGAAACCCTGTCTCTACTAAAAATACAAAAAAAATTAGCCGGGCGTGGTGGCATACACCTGTGCTCCCAGCTACTCGGGAGGCTGAGGCAGAAGAATTGCTTGAACCCAGGAGGCGGAGGTTGCAGTGAGCTGAGGTTGTGCCACTGCACTCTAGCCTGGTCACAGAGCAAGACTCCATCTCAAAAAAAAAAAAAAAAAAAATAATAATAATAATAGTGTGACATTATTTTATACCCTGAGTCTTTTGGGACATTAGCTTCTGATAACTAAATCCACCCTTTTGGATCTCAATGCTCCCATATTTTTGCATAGATTATAATGGACTTAGTTGTATACATCCCACATCATACTTTCCTCACTCCCCAGTACCTCAGAGTATGACTGTATTTGGAGATGGGCCCTTTAAAGAGGTGATTAAGTCAAAACAAGGCCATTAGGGTGCCCTAGTCCAGTTTAAACTTGTGTCTTATTTGTAAGAGGAAATTTGGACACATAGAAAGACACCAGGAATGTGTGTCCATAGAGAACAGGCTATGTGAGGACACAGTGGGAAGGCAGCTGTTTGCAAGCAGAGGACAGAGGCCTCAGAAGAAACCATATCTACTGACACCTTCATCTTGGACTTCCAGCCTCCAGAACTCTAAGAGAGCAAATTTCTATTGTTTAAGCCACACAACCTGTGATATTTTGTTATGGTAGCCCTAGCACATGAATACAAGCTCATATGTTGAAGCCCAAATGCTAAGAAATGGCTTCTTTGTTATGTGCATTCTGCAGTAAAAACCTACTTGAGGCTGTGTAATTTAGTCCTAGAGCAGAAATGTGGCTTTTCCAAGGTCTTTAGGAAGACACGGAATTGAACCCAGTGCTCCTCACCCTGGGCAGGCAGCTTGATGCAGCAGAAAGAACATGAGGCTTTAGGTTCAAATCTAAGCCTTGCTGTGCAGAAGATGGGCTGCAGTTTGTAAATGGCTTAACTTCTGTGAGCCTCAGTTTGCTCATTTATAAAATGCAGACGAGCTATGGAAATGACATGAGATGACATTCAGGTTATCTATGTAAAATACCTAGCTCAGGCCTGGCACATGCCAGAGAGATAACAAATACAGTTCTATTATTGTTTCTGCTACATTGTGTCATAACCTTAAGCCATCAATAAAAGGTTAAATTGTGTTTGGTACCCTCTGTCACAGATGGCAGGGGAGTATGTTATCTTTTAAACAGATTTTTAGCTTTATATGATAAGAGTCAAATAGCTTGGTGGTTATAAGGATGAGCATTAGGTATTCAGAATGCTTGATTATCCAGAACTATACCTCAAAGATTGTCAGTAGTTGAGGTTATAGTGTCAACATTTTGTGTCTTCTGAACTGTTTTCAATTTCTGGTCTCCTTTTTCAGTTTTTCACTCCAAGAACTCCAGTTCTCTCATAGATGCCCCATGGCAGTGAAGCTCCTCTCAATGACTTTCTTTTTTACTATATATATTTTTCCTGTATTTTCCAAAATGTTCATGATTAATACTGAATGTGTATTACTCTTAAACCAAGAAAAGCTGGCCAGGTATGGTGGCTCACACCTGTAATCCCAGCACTTTGGGAGGCTGAGGTGGGTGGATCACAAGGTCAGCAGTTCCAAACCAGCCTGGCCAATAGGGTGAAACCCTGTCTCTACTAAAATTACAAAAATTAGCTGGGCATGGTGGTGGGTCCTATAGTCCCAGCTACTTGGGAGGCTGAAGCAGGAGGATTGCTTGAACCTGGGAGGTGGAGGTTGTGGTGAGCCAAGATTGCGCCACTGCACTTCAGCCTGGGTGACAGAGCAAGACCCATCTCAAAAAAAAAGACAAAAACCAAAAAAACAAGAAAAGCCATCATATAATCTACTAAGTTGGCCATCTGATCATTGTTGACCTTAATGGAATGTGTTTGAGTGACAGTGATATAGATGGCAGACTGCATGGGTGGAGGAGTGACTGGAAAGTGGCAGAGTGAAGCTATGTGTGGATGAGAATTTGAAAAGAGAGCTGGGTCTTTTGAAGCCTTTTTTAGGATGAGAGATGTGAGTGTATTTATAGGTGGGGAGGAGGTAGCTCCTGGAGAGGGCGAGATTAAAAATAAAGACAAGGGAGCAAGGCCTGGGAAGAATCACAAGGGATGAGATTTGAGGCCCATATATGGGAAAGTTACCCCAGGACAGGAGGACTGAAAGCTCTGCCTTTGGGACAGGCAAGAAGGAAGAAAGTTAGGGCCATGATAGATACATTTAGAGGAAGAGGGGAGAGAAGTTAAGGAGTTGCTGTCTGGCAACATATTTTCTTTGGAAAAAATGATCTCAACTGCTGAGATTGAGGGGAACAACTGAAGAAAGGGCTTAAGGAAAGAACGTGGAGCTGTCAACACGAAGAATGAAAAAGAGCATTAAATAGGGACCAGTGAAATCATTGCTGGTCAGGGATGAGGGTCAAGGTGGAGAGAAAATGGGTATATAGAGAGAGCTGTGGGTTAATAAAGGTTTTTGAAGTGGAGAGTAGTGTCATAACAAACGGATTTTAGGAAATTTAAAAAAGTGATGGTATACCAGATAGTAGCAGTCAGCTTTCTCACATTCTAGGGTGATTGGTAGTGGCTTGGAGGAGAGATGTCCAGCAGGGACCTTTTGAAGGAAGACCATCTGTACCTTTATAAGAAGGGAGATGCCTGGAAGGCTGCAAGAGCTTCACGGGACTGCTTTGCTTTTTGTTGTTGCCAGTGTTGCCTAGGAAGTTTCTTCACCTTGGTGATAACAACTAGTTCTGGCTTCCATTTTTAACATACTTGTGAGCCAACCTCATAGTGTTCCCTTGGAGATACCAGTACCAGCCAGCTGTCCCCCTCTCCTCAGAGACCTGAGTTTCAGCTTCGTAGGTCCCTCCTCTGAGTTCAGAGGCACCAGCAGTGACAAGGAACCCCCAGCCTGGCTTTAGCTCAGCAGGGCCTCTCTTCTAACCTTCTAAATCCAGATCACTCTGCCTCTTCCCTTAGTTCCCCTAGCCCTAGGAATGGTGGCTGCTTCTTGCAATTACATGTATTCACACTTTACCTGTATAGTCTTCCAGTACTGGTTTAACCAGTTTCTTAAGTTAAATTCTCACTGAAAAAATAACTGGTGTGGCTTTTGTTTTGTTTTGAGACAGGGTCTTGCTCTGTTGCCCTGAGGCTGGAGTGAAGTGGTTGATCTCGGCTCACTGAAACCTCTGCCTTCTGGGCTCAAGCAATCCTCTCACTTCTGCCTTCCATGTAGCTGGGACTACAGGTTGCACCACCATGCCTGAATAATTTTTGTATTTCTTGTAGAAACAAGGTTTTACCATGTTGCCCAGCCTGGTCTTGAACTCCTGGGCTCAAGCAATCCTCCACACCTCACCCCTGTCTCAGCCTCCCAAAGTGCTGGGATTACAAGTGCAAGTCACTGTGCCTGGCCTGTTTTCTTGATTAAACCCTTATTATTAGAGTCACTTGGTTTTCTAGGGCTGCTGGACCAAGTACTAGGTTACTTAAACAGTAGAAAATTATTGTGTAGCAGCTAGAAGCCTGAAATCATCAGAGGCATTGGAACCAGAGTGACTCCATCTTGAATAAGGGATGAGTAAAAAGAAGATAAGACCTGCTGGGCTGCATTCCCAGGAGGTTACACATTTTCACAGGATGAGATGGAAGGTCGGTAGGACTGATTTCACAAAATGTATGTCACAAAGGCACCACTGATAAAACAGGATATGGTAAAGAAACCAGCCAAAGCCCACTAAAACCAAGATGGCGACAGAAGTGACCTCTGGCTGTCCTCACTGCTCATTATATTATAATTATAATGCATTATTAAGCTAAAAGACGCTCTCACTAGCGCCATGACAGTTTACAAAAGCCGTGGTAATGTCTGGAAATTACCCTATATGGCCTAAAAAGGGGAGGAGTCCTCAGCTCCAAGAACTCCCCGCCCCTTTCCTGGAAAACTCATGAATAATCTACCCCTTGTTTAGCATATAATCAAGAAATAACCATAAGTGTATTCTGTCAAGCAGCCCATGCTGCTGCTTTGCCTATGGAGTACCCACCCTTTATTACTTTACTTTCTTAATAAACTTGCTTTCTCTTTACTGTGTTGGCTCACCCTTGAATTCTTTCCTGCACAAATCTAAGAACCCATGTGGCCTCCCAGGTCGAACTCCAATTTTGGGGTCCACCCTGTGATAAAAATCACAGTACAGGCAGGGTTAGTTCCTTCTGAGGACTGCGAGGGAGGAATGTGTTTCAGGCCTCCATCCTTGGCTTATAAATGGCTGTCTCCTCCTTGCATCTTCATCTTCCATGTCTACCTGTCTCCAAATTTCCCCTTTCCATAAGGACACCAGTCATATTGGATTAAGTGCTCACCCGAAAAACCTCATTTCAACTAGATCACCTCTGTAAAGACCCTATATCCAAATAAGATTACAGTTTGAGGTGCTGGGGCTTAGGACTTTAACATATCAATATTGGGGAATGAGTGGACACAATTCAATCCATAACAGCCACCTTTAGCACACAATAAATAGAAATTAAGAGAAAATTGTGTTTAAGTTAACCACTTCTTGGTTGATATACTTGGGCAAGTAGCTTAATCTCTCAAAGCCTCCATTTTAATCCTTTGCAAAATGGATATGATAATTCCTACTTCAAAGATTAGATAATATATATATTTTTAATTCCAAATTCTTCTCTTCTCCTTTTTTACTTTCCAGGAAAAGATAGAACAGGTTGCTCCTGCTCTTCTCCAGCTCACTCTATAATTCTTACTCTATTTACATGAAAAAAAAAGTTTGTTTGCTCATAACTCACTTTGAGACTTGACTGACAAGGACTGTACTGATCTCTGGAAATCCATACTTCCACTCCCTCTCTGCAACTTCTCATTCTAACCCAAGTGCTATTACCAGGACTTCCTCCCTGCCTGCCTTTGCTCTGTAACTCATTTCTCCCTTCCCTTTGGCACAATCTAGGTGTGGGCTCTGTTAGAAACACCTCTTTCCTAAGCAAATCCTGGCCAAATTTCTCACTGCTAACTGCACTCCTGCCTCTCAGGGGAGAGTGCTTTTCCATACACTACGTTGTTTAGAAAGCCTTGTTCTTGGAAGCTGTGAGTTGCTTAAAATGTAGTGATTTACCTGTGAACAGCACAACTAAATATAGTCATGCAATATGCAGTATTTGGAAATAGAAGGGCATTGTTTAAACAAGATTTTGAATAATTTCCCCCTTAGGAATACAGTAAATGGTCTCAGCAAAACCTGAATTTTTTTTTTTTTTAAAGAAATGGGACATTTTCTCAAATTTTAATGTGAATAGGAATTACCTGGGCATCTTGTTAAATGCAGATTCTGATTTAAAAGTTCTGGGGTACAGCATAAGATTGGTCTGCAAGTCTAAAATTTTCCCAGGTGATGCTGATATGTCTGCCCATCAACCACACTTTGAATAGCAGAGCTTCAGAGATCATAGGGCAGAGGTTCTCAATCTTGGCTACACATTAGAATCATCTGGAGTTCCTCTAACAAATATCAATGCCTGGTTTCCAACAGCCAGAGGTTCTGATTTAATTAATCTGTGATCTAAGTGTTACACTCAGGTTAGTGTCGGTTTTAAAGCATCCCAGGTGATTCTAATGTGCAGCCCAGGTGGAGAATCATTGCTCTAGTCTATTGCTTTTTAACTTTAATATGTATAGAATAGCCTTGGGATCTTGTTAAAATGCATACCCTGATTCAATAGCTCTGGGCTGGAGCCCAAGATTCTGCATTTTAAAAATGCTTCTAGGTCATGCTCAGGCTGCTGGTTAATGGACCACATTTTGAGTAGGAATGGTCTAATTCAGTATTTCCCAACCTTGACACTATTATATTTGGGGCCAAATAAATCTTTGTTGTAGAAGGGCTGCTCTGTGCATGCCCTGACCTCAACCCACTAGATGCTAGTAGTACCTTCCTACTGCCACCACCACATGGGATAACCAAATATGTCTCCAGACATTGTCAGATATGCCCAGGTGAGGAGTGAAAAATCACCACTATCACCACCAACATCACCTGCTGTGTTGGCTTGATTCATCCTTCTCATTTTACTGGAAATAGGTTCAAAAAGTCCAGTGTTACAATGTCTCCATCTTCTAAAGATCTCAGAACTTCTACGTATTTGAAAGCTGACAGTTGACAAAGCTGACAGCTGCCTTAACAGGGTGTGGTAGATAGAATAATGCACCCCCCACCATCCTCAGAGAGCTATCCATATCTATGTTCTAATTTCCCAAACCTGTGAATGTGTTACTTTACATGGCAAAAGATGCTTTGCAGATATGACTAAGTAAAGGACCTTGAGATGGGAAAATTATTCTGGATTATCCAGACTGGCCCAAGGGTCCTCATAAGAGGGAGACCGGAATGTCTGAATTAGAAGAGAGTGACAAAGCCGAGGTCAGAGAGAACTAGTGATTAGAAGATGCCATACTGTTAGCTTTGAAGATGGTGGAAGAGGCCACACACCAAAGAATGCAGGCAGCTTCTAGAAGCTGGAAAGGTCAGGGAATGGATCCCCCCCAGAGCCTCCAGAAGAAATACAGCCCTGATGGCACATTAGTTACAGCCCAGTGAAACCCATTTCTGTAAGAGAACTGTAAGAGAATAAATTTGTATGTTGTTTTAAGTCAATAAGTATGTGGTAAATTGCCATAGCAGCAATAAACTTATACACAGAGGAACGTGATAAGCAGGTAAACGGTCATATGTTGTGGGGAAGCAGAAGTAAGGTTGTACTTGGGTAGAATAGAATAGAGGGGATGGGAAGGTGATTAAGGCAACTGAACAGATCCTGAGTTGAAAGGGAGAACTGATAATGTTGTTCCAAGTTGAGAGTAATGAGTGGACAATTCCATCTGTGGGGGCCAAGGCAGGGCTAGTGGGTGAGATGGGCAAGATTGGAAGATTATGGGGGACAGCACTGGCTGCATGTGTGAGGCTAGAGAGCATCAGTGTACTGCTTCTGTGTTGCGGTCCAACATGCTTGGACAGGGCTTTGTGGCCCTTGGTGTTTGCTGCCTCTTAGAATAATGAGAGGAGTGTAAAACTCCTGCTGCTCAGGCTGCACCTGTACCAATGATGTCAGAATCTCTGAAAACATAGTCATTTTTAAAACTGTGTGTGATTCTAATGTGAAGACACATTTGAGAATCAGTGCTTAAGAAGATGAACAGTGAGGGACAGACCAATAAATTCACTGAGCTAGAATTAACTTGTTTCTGAAACAATGGTCCATTGGTACTTTTGAAGTGGCTACTTTCTTTCAGGGAGTGATGAAGGTGGGAAACCTGGTTCCACCTGATGTCTTGTAGCTGCAGGTGCTGGAGTGAGGATTAGCACCAGGTTGTATGTGATGGGGTCCAACCACAAGGCAGGGGGCCCTCAGCAGCAAGGCAGAGCAATGGGGAAGATAAACTGGGAATCTTGGAGGCCAGGGCTGAGAATGAGGCTACTTATCTAAATCTTGTCATTCAGAAAAAAGTGAGGAATTCTCACATGTGTTGGACTGAGGTCAACATCAAGGAAGAAGGGGAAGGTCTCCAGGAAACCATGAACCACCATATCCTTGTATTTCAGGGTATATCTTAGATATACCTCTTCTAGGAAGCCTTTTCTAACCCCCAAGCCTGAGTTAGATCCTCCCTTTTGAAGCCTTTTCAAACAGCCTGAACGCTATTCACGAGATGCCAGTAGCACTCCCCAATTTGTGACAACCAAAAGTGTATCCAGACTTTGTCAGGTGTTTCCTAGGGACAAGATTGCTCCTGGCTGAGAACCACTGGTCTAGAGTAATAAGAAGCATTGGAGGAGTCGCCTGTGAACATGTGCACATCAGACACGGTCAGCTCTGTAGAGTCAAGTGAGGGTTTCTTCTTGTTGCCTCATGACCTTACCTTCCTTTCATCCTCTTTCTCTGACCCAGATACTTGCTTGGGGTTGGAAGTAACAATGTGACTTCTACAGAAGTGGTGATTGTGTCTATGCTGCTTAGTTTTTAAAAAAAAATTTTTAAAGTAATATTCTCAGTCCTGTAGAACTGGGACTTTTTCCATGGGTTATTTCATTCAGGAAGAATGCCTACTTCCTGAGTGGGAGCCCCTCCTTGAGGTGCTCCACAGCTTCTGTAATCTCTTGAGGACCTGGGGAGCAGCAGGGACCCTTCAGAGAGGGTTGGTTTGCTTAGGGGGTGGGGTGGTTCTGAGGAATTATCTTGTAGCTGGCACAGGTGCCAAATAAGAGACTTCTTTGGAATCTCCACACATTAGCCCTTTTCTTTTGCGCTTGGAAAATATGTGCTGAGCTAACCACACAACAATAGCTCTAGACAGGTCAATGATTGATGTTTCTCAAGACAGATTTAATCATCTAAATACTGCACATAATTTGAAGTCTCAAAATGAATTCCCTCTGCTTCCTAATCTAGAGGAGCCTGAGAAATAAAGCCACAACAGGAACTTGGAGTGAGTGAATGTATGTCATCACATAACAATGCTGGGAGAATATTTGAAAACCTTCCCTTCAGGGTTCAAGTCAGATGCAGGAAAGGTTGGTTTCCCTCCCTATATCCCTTCCTGAATCTCCCAGAATATATGCCATGCCTGGAAAAACCTTCTTGAGTTCATTGTGAACAAGAAAGGCAGCTCACCTAAGAAAACATTGCCTCTTCTGTGTTTAGGGTACTAAGCATCTCACTTTTCACTATGCCTCATGATGAAATACTCATTATAACATGAAAGGGACCACAGTTTGAAAGCAGAAAACAAGGAAGGGGCCGGTGGTCCATACTGGAAGGTGATGAAGGGGGGTAAATGTGCACTCGATTCTGCCATCATTGAGCATTTATGGGGCTTCCACCATGTTTCAGGCTCTGGGCTAAGCACAGCAGGTGTAGGTAAAAAAGATAAAGTTTGGAACTACTAGTTAGTGGAAGGAGGCAAAAAAGTGAATAGATGACTGCCAGCCAGAATGAGAAGCTTAATGACAAGTAAGGGGTGCTGTGGGTACATATAGGGGCACCCTAAGTGAGATGGGGTTAGGGAACGTGTCCCAAAGGAGGTGTCTTATAAGTAGATGAAAGCTATCCAGGTGAAGGACCTGGGTGATGGGATGGGTAGGAATGGGAATTTCTGGCTGAGGGCAATTTAGAAGCTCAGAGGGAAGAGAGAAGCCATGAACAGGAAGCAATTGAGTCTGGCTGGAGTAGACAAGGTCAAGTGGGATGTGCATGGTGGAATCCATGTAAGGAAGGTGGCTGTTTTGTTTCATGAAGACCAGGAGGCAGCTTGAGATCAGGTCTGGGGACACAGATATCCCCACCACTGAAGCCCACCTTAGCCTCTGCAATAACCAAACCTTGGGATCAGGATCAGATAGAAGCTAAGACACCTAGAGTGAGGTTTTGTGTCTTGGCAGGTGGTGGAGTTGAATTTCCTGAACTCTCTGTGTGGACATAGATGTGTTTAGTCACACCGTGTCTTGAAGGCTGACCTGAACTTACCTCAAGCAGACGTTCTGAGGAAATAGTTAGGTGGGGTTGGCAGGATAACTCATTTTATTAAAAAAAGGAGGGGTGAGGGGGCTTCTTCCTATCAAAACAGGGGAAGGAATGAATAAACTATTGATGCTAATTAGAGATAGGCAATGACAAAGCTGGAGTTTCTGTCAACTATCAGTGGATAGTGCTAGCCTAAATGTGCAGACTCAGGATGCCCCTCCTTGATGCCAGGTGTCACCAGCTCTTCTCCAGCGTGCCTGAGCCCATGATCTCACCAGGCTTCTGAAGAGATTCCCGCTCAGCACTCTAAGGTCAGGCTGGGCCACCTTCCCGAGGTGCACCTGCTTCTGCACAGCTGGGTCTCATACAGGCCTGCTCTGCACTCCCCAGGATCCCCCTTGTCACCTGCTGCACAGGACTCCTAACAGAATTCCATCAAATTTCAGAGCCACAGGGAGCTGGCAGAGCATATTATTCAACTTCTTCATTTAACAGCCGAGGAAACACAATCTACAGCTGAGAGTGTTGGTAGACGCCATTGTCTGCTCTGGGGGGCTGAGTCACAGAGGAAGCCAGGCAGCAACAAGAGAGGCCACAAAGCAGAGAGATGCTCTGAAAGGAGCAGAGAAGAGCGACTGTGAAAGACGATCCCCAGGTTGCCTGGATCCATTTGTTTTTTGTTTTGTTTGTTTGTTTTTTGATACAAGGTCTCACTCTGTCACCCAGGCTGGAGTGCAGTGGCTCAAGTCATCCTCCTGCCTCAGCCTCCGGAGTAGCTGGGACTACATGTGCATGCCATCATACCCGGCTCATTTTATTTTTTGTAGAGACAGGGTCTCACTATGTTGCCCAGGCTGGTCTCAAACTCTTGGGCTCAAGTGATCCTCCCACCTCAGCCTCCCAAAGTGCTGGGATGGCAGTGGATCCATTTGTTCTTGAGGTCCAGCTAAGGCCTTGACCTCAGGCTCCATCAGACTCCCCTGTACACTAATTACAAATTATCTTTTTTGCTTATGGTAGCCAAAATCAGCATTTACCTGTATATCAGTTACTTAACAGATACAATGAATCAGAATGCAGGCCCGTGTAAAGATACCTGTAAGAGAAAGGGTGCCTCTCAAACTGAAACTATGAGCATTGGTGTATTAATTTCCTTGGCTGCTGTAAAAAATGACCACAAATGTAGTGGTTAAAACAATGGAAGTTTACTCTTTCACAGTTCTGGAGGCCAGAAGTCTGCAATCAGTATCACCAGGCCCTAATCAGGGTGTCAGCAGGGCCCTGCTCACTCCAGATCATTCTCCTTTCAAAGGCTCGAGGGGACAATTCGTTCCTTGCCCCTTCCAGCCTCTGGAGGCTGCTGCCATCCCTTTGCTTGTGACTGTATTACTATAATCTCTGTCTCTGTGGTCATGCTGCCTTCTCATCTTCTGTCTGTACATCAGATTTTCTTCCCCTTCTCTTAGAGGGACACTTGTGTTGCATTTAGACCACATGGATAATCCAGGATAATCTTCCCATCTAACTCAAGGTCTTTGATGTAATCACACTGCAAAGACCTTTTTTTTTTTTTTTTGGTCAAACAAGGTAACATTCACAGGTTCTAGGATAAGGATGTAGATAAATTTTGAGGAGCCATTATTCAGCCTACCACTATTGGGATATTTAAAAAACAAAGTTCCAGTTAAAAAGTGGATTAGCAATCCCAGCACTTTGGGAGGCCGAGGCGGGTGGATCACGAGGTCAAGAGATCGAGACCATCCTGGTCAACATGGTGAAACCCCGTCTCTACTAAAAATACAAAAAATTAGCTGGGCACAGTGGCGCGTGCCTGTAATCCCAGCTACTCAGGAGGCTGAGGCAGGAGAATTGCCTGAACCCAGGAGGCGGAGGTTGCAGTGAGCCAAGATCACGCCATTGCACTCCAGTCTGGGTAACAAGAGCGAAACTCTGTCTCAAAAAAAAAAAAAAAAAGTGGATTAGCAACCAATAAGTGGGTCAAATCGAAGGCATCCAGACCTAAAGAACACAAGGATTTGGCTCTCAAAGTTAGTAGATCCCCTTGGAAGATGTGGGTGCATTAGATTATCATGGTCCACCAGCCACGATCACTTAGCTAGCATTTCTTGTTCTGATTTCAAGAAAATTTCTGATGATTTGGCTGCTTATATAGATTCACTTACAGTGACAGAATACGGTGATCTATACATCAAAGCATCTAGTTTATTAGATCATTTTCTTTCTTCTTTTTTTTTTTTGAGATGGGGTCTTGCTTTGTCGCCAGGCTGGAGTGCAATAGCGTGATCTTGGCTCACTGCAACCTCCACCTCCTGGGTTCAAGCGATTCTTCTGCCTTAGCCTCCCGAGTAGCTGGGATTACAGGCATCTGCCACCACGCCCAGCTAATTTTTTTATTTTTAGTATAGACAGGGTTTCACCGAATTGGCCAGGCTGGTCTATATCTCCTGACCTCATGATCTGCCCACCTCAGCCTCCCAAAGTGCTGGGATTACAGGTGTGAGCTACTGCACCCAGCTGATCATTTTATTTCTTAATAAAATTTAAAAATCTAAATTCTGGTTTTTTGTTCATTCATTTCTACAAGTTTGGGTAACACATATTAGGGTCTGAGGTGAGGACTGTCTATCCTACAAGTTCAGAAATATAATTTCCCAGCACTCAAATAGTGAATCCATTCACTGTTGAAGGGGGAAGTCAAACTGAGTTTTATTCTCTTGGTCACGATTCCAAATTCCTAGTGAAGGTGTCTAATGGGCCAAACTCAAACCAATTTCCCACTACGGAACAATCAATTGTGGCTAGGGAATGATAGGGAATGAGGCCCCCTTGAATGTACTGCTTTTATTTAAGATTTATTTGGGGGGGATGAGTCTGTTTCCTTAAAAGTTGGAGAATATGGCAAGCAAATCTGCAGTCTGTGTAGTAATTGAACTTTCAGAAGGCATTCTACTTCCAAGTATCACTCGTACCATCTGCTAAATCTTTATAATCATGTATTTGTATGTATGTTTAGGATTCATAAAACTCTAACTTAAAAAATATAGTTTCTCCTCCTTTCAACGTATTCTTCTTGGTTCTACATAATTAATCTTTATAAAGTAACTTTGATTTACAATCTATGATGACTATAACTTATATACCATCTCTATGTTTTCAGTCCTATATATGTATCTCCAGTATTTTATTATTTAATATTTTTCTTTAAATCAATTCACTCTATTATAGAGTATATTAATTTAAAAAATAAACTCTCTATCATAAATGCAAAACCGGTATCACGTTTCTTTTTTTCTTTTGAGATGGGGTCTTGCTCTGTCACCCAGGCTGGAGTGCAGTGGCCCGATCTTGGCTCACTGCAACCCTGGCCTCCTGGTTTCAAGCAATTCTCCTGCCTCAGCCTCCTGAGCAGCTGGGATTACAGACGCGTGCCACCATGCCCACCTATTTTTTGTGTTTTTAGTAGAGATGGGGTTTCACTATGTTGGCCAGGCTGGTCTCAAACTCCTGACCTCAAATGATCCACACAGTTTTGGGATTACAGGCGTAAGCCACCATGAGTGGCCCACTTTTTAAAAATAGAAGGTAATCACACAAATAAATATAGCAGGATGTTAGAATGAGGTTTTCAACCACATTTTTGAGTGAGGCTTCAATACAATAGGTATATTACCAAATTTCATATGAGACAGGCTCCTCACCTGTGAATTTACAAAGGAATTTGTGCAGAACTTGTTCTGTGATTTTTAAATCTCTTAGCTCAATCAAAGATATTTAAAGTAAGTCAGAATGTGAAGACAGAGGAGGATTTGTGGAAGACCTTTTAGGAGGGACGTGGTGCTATGCTAGAGACCCAAGGGAGGGGTATTGCCTTCTCCTCAAACATACTGCAATAATAAAAACAAAAAAAGCAAAAGAAACCTAGTGCAAGAAGCTTCCTTGGAAGTACAAGGAGAGCTATGGAAGGTGCTCTCTGCACTTAGGGGATATAGGGCAATGGCACCTGACTCCCACCCAAGAAAATGTAGAAGTGGCTATGTTAGTCTTGGCCTGCTGTCCTAATTGAGTGACCTGAAGGAATTCTTGCTTTCTTCTAGCAAGAAGAAGCCAGAGGAGAATGCTGGTTTTTTTAGAGGACATGAAAAAAGTTCTTAGTGACCTGCTGTCCTAATTGAGTGACCTGAAGGAATTCTTGCTTTCTTCTAGCAAGAAGAAGCCAGAGGAGAATGCTGGTTTTTTTAGAGGACGTGAAAAAAGTTCTTAGTGACCTCTTGGACTAGACATTATTAGGTACCCTGCACCATGGAATGATGGAAATCTCCATGAAAGTGCCCAGGCAGGGGGTCAGGTTTGACTTTCTGCTTGGCCCAGAGAGCTCTTAGCCACTAGCCAGCATGTACTGTTCTTTGACCTTTACCTCTCCTCCTTCCAGCCTGCCCCTTTCTGTCTCTGAAAGAAGTAAAACTTGCTAACAAGTGAAGTAGGAAGTAAGTGGAGAGAGCAGACACCAACGACACTCCCTTTCTGGAAAACAGGCAGCTGTCAAGTAGAAGCCTTGCCAAGGGAACAGGGAGGAAATTGAAGGGTTGACTAATATCTAGGACTTGATATTTAAACTACCAAATTAAGACTGAGTTTGCACATAAAAGTCTCTAAGATTGTCTTTTATCTAAGTGTTAAAAAAAAAAAAAAGATACCAGGCTTGCTGGGATATTTTCCAGTGGTAGAAAGAAAGCTTTCCCCACTGGATAAAGTTTAGAGATAACACAGGAAACAGAAAACCAAGTTGGATTTCGACTGTGTCACAGTCACACTTGTTCAATGTACTGCTTCTATAAATATCATGAAAACAAAAAAGTTATACTTTCAAAATGTAAAATTTTAAAAACCATGACAATCAAGTAATAAATATAATTTACTTTAAAGATGCATACAAAAAATGGCTGCATGATTTAAACGTGTGAAGGACTCCTTGATCTAGGCTTAAGATTGGCCAGTTGGGTGACTGATGTTGGCTTTAAACCTTGATGGTTCCTTAGTTCAGAGTGAGTGGTGCCCCTGCTTGGTGATGTGACACAGATGGGATACCTTGGCAGTCCACCCCCATTTGGATGCAATCTTAACATGGGAATGGTAGCCCCCCTAGACTACCAGGGGTGAGATGATGGGAGCAGTCATTCTTACCATCCCTACTTCTAAAAAGTCATGCTAAAATGTTCAGTACATGAACATCTGAAACATTCATGACAGAGTCTGTTAATTTACATGGTCTATGTAACCATGTTTCTACCTACTGTGCACAATGTATTTTTTCTGTAATACACATTAAAATAAATAATTATTGAGTTAAAAAAAGGTTCAGCAATATGTGTCCTGACATCATCCTGCATAGTATACTCTCCCAGAATCCTCTGACCTTGTTTTACCTGGCAGATGCTGTCAGTCGCTGAGCTCAGCCCACTGCCTCTTTGGAGGATAAAGCCTCACTTTATGGTTTTCCATTTCTGTCATGTTCTCTGGGTTTCAATCCTCTGAACAGCTTCAAATCCACTCTTTCTTCAGGATTTCTCTATATCTCCTTCCAGGTTTGTTTTTTTTTGTTGTTGTTGTTGTTGAGACAGTGTCTCCCTCTGTTGCTCCACCTCCCAGGTTTAAGCAATTCTCATGCCTCAGCTTCCTGAGTAGCTGGGACCACAGGTGCCTGCCACTACGCCTGGCTAATTTCTGTGTTTTAATAGAGACAGGGCTTCACAATGTTGGCCACGCTGGTCTTGAACTCCTGACCTCAGGTGATCCACCCACATCGGTCTCCCAAAGTGCTGGGGTTACAGGTGCGAGCCACTGCACCTGGCCTCCTTTCAGTTTTATCAATTTTTGCTTCACATAGTTTGCAGCTCTGTTGTTTGGTACAAGCACATTTAGGATTTCTATATGTTATTGGTAGATTGACTCTTTTATTACATAGTTTCCTTCTTTGTCTCTGGTAATTTTCTTTGTTCAGAATCTACTTTATTAATATTGTTAATATTAAGTCTATGTGATTAATATAACCATTTTTGCTTTCCTTTGATTAATGTTTGCATGATATATCTTTTTCCATCCTTTTACTTTCAACCTACCTATATCATTATATTTAAAGCAAGTGTTTTGCACAGAGCATATAGTTGGGTCATGTTTTTAAAACCAATCTACCAATCTCTTTTAGTTAATGAATTTAGACCATTTGCATTTAATGTAATTGTTCATCTGTTAGGGTCTAATTCTTTATTTTTATTTACTTATTGATAATGAACATAAGCTTTACTACATCAAATAATAAATATATGTAAATATGCAAAGTGTTAGTTGTTTTTAAATATGTTTTGATGAACCTACAGGAAACACAGAACTAAAATCTACAAACAATCTTAATACAAAAATAGTCAAGTTTAGTTGGTTACTCTTTCTTCTGTATTTATAACTTGTGCATCTTTAATTTCCAAGTATTGATAGTGATGCAATGCTTAAGTAAAAAAGAAGGTATAGAGAATGTATACTGTATGGCAAACCAGGGACTGGCTACTAAGTAAAGAGTGCTATCAGTATTCATCAAAAATACAATTCTTATAGGTGTATTACTTTATGGAATGGAACAAAAAACAACTTGGATTGCATGAATGTATTTGAAAGAGAAGATTAAAGTGCAACACTGGTATCTTGGAGGTAAGCAACAGTTTGCTGTAAGATAGAAAACTTTTATGTGCGTCTTTTAAATCAATGCTTTAAAACTCTGAGTACCTCTAACTTAAAATGCAAATCCTAAACAACTCCAAAATCTTTTCTAGTTTCAAAGCCTACTGAACTAGGGGAAAGAAACCAGGAGGAAAAACCAAATGGCTACCATTTTGAAAACATGTTTCATCTGAACAGGGGAGATGAACTGTAACTTCCTAGCTTGTAAAAAGATGGAATACCTCGCAAAGCTAAGAAGGTGGTTAGAATCTGGCATTCCATTCTGTTCCAGCCAAACACTCCCAAACTAGTCCTTTAGCACGAATGATAACTTGTTTTGGTCTCTTCATTGTGCTCTTGCTCCCTGTGTAGGTGGGTCTGATCACTCCCACAGCCCTTGGATGATAGCCAGCAGTTTCGCACATTTGCTTTGTGGGCACTAGACTGTTTCCAGTTCCCTGGGTATAGCCTAGGGATGGTGGCCCATAGTCACTCAGCAACTGGTGGTACAGTAAGAATGATACCCTGTGGGCATAAGGTGACATAGAAGGTGACAAACCCTCAGCTGAGTTGAGGGAGGTGGTGGGCATTTTCAAGGTCAAGTTTAGTTTGTATGACATTCTTTCACCTCCATTCCCAGTAGATTTAAAAATATATATGCACAGAATGGTGCTGAAAACTGTGGATGTCTTCCAGAAGCCCACAGAATTTTGGGTTTGGGGTTAGAAGCTGAAAACCCTGGAAATGATCAAGAGTGATATGTTCCCTGTTGTGTACACAGCAGATCAGGACACTTTGGCTCGTGGCTTCCTAATCATCCATCTGTCCTCCAGAAAAGACACAATAGGACAGTCAGACAGACACACAGATGTACACGTGCACACATGTGCACACACACACTCTAACATATTTGAACAAGGCTAATAGAAAATTGAAATGAAATGGATTGAATATAGGAAAGGGTATATAAAGAATTTATTAGAAGGAATAGTGTGGGACAGTTAGCATTTATTGATCACCCACTATGTGTCAGACATTCCATTATCTCATTTAATTATTTTCTTCTTATTTTTCATGGACAAATAAAAATTATATACATTTATGGTATAAAACATGGTATTTTGAAGAATGTACATTGTGAAAGGGCTAAATAAAGCTAATTAACATACATGTTACCTCACATACTTATCTTTTAATTGTGGTAAGAACACTTAAAATCTACTCTGTTAGCAATTTTCAAGTATACAATACATTAGTCTTAAATTTAGTCACCATGTTGTAAAATAGATCTCAAATCATTTAATTTTTCAAGTTGGTATTATTACTCTCCTTTTACAAGTAAGTAAACTGAGGCTCAGGGAGATTAAATAGTTTGTCTAATGTCACATCTAATAACTGGCAGAGCCCAAATTCAAACCTTAATTTGTCACATTTGAAAACCTTTCACTTTGCTGTCTATCTCTCATGCAATAAGGTGGAGCTTAGGGGAATTAGCATTAGGAAATTAGGTAACAGAGATGGTTGGTTAAGTTCATGAGGTAGCCACAGAGGATGGATATGCTGGATTTCACTGTCTTCCTCAACCCCTCCTATTCTCATAGTTGTGATATGCACTGCCTCAGAGTTGCAGCCTTCTTTCTTCCCAGGATGAACTTTAAAAATTTTTTTAATTAACAGAAAATACTTTTAATAACCAAATAATTTTAGGGTACAATGTGATATTTTGATCTATGTATTGTATACATTTGAGAAAGATTAATCAAGCTAATTAATATATCTACCTCACCAACTTATTTTTCTTGGGAGATTAATAGTGAAGAGACAATAAAAGAATAGTTAAAACTATTCTTTTAGCAATTTTGAAATGTATTATACATTATTAACTGTGGTCACCTACCATACAGTACAATAGGTCACTAAAACTTCTCTCTCCATTCTAACTGAAACTTGGTAGTTTTTGGTGATTCACATTTGTCTATTTCCTTATCCCTCCTCCTGCCCCAGCCTCTGATAACCACCTTCTACTCTTTGTTTCTATGAAATTGACTTTTTTCGATTTTGCATGTAAGTGAAATCACAATATTTTGGTTTTCTGTGCCTGGCTCATTTCACTTAATATAAATTTCTCCAGTTCCATCCATGTTGCTGTGAATAACAGAATTTCCTTCTTTTTGAAGGTTGTATAGTATTCCATTGTGTATATATGCCACCATTGCTGTATCTATTCATCCTTTGATGGACACTTAGTTTGAATCCATATGTTGGCTATTGTGAATAATGCTGAAAAGAATATGGTGGTGCAGGTATCTCCTAGATATACTAATTTCAATTTCTTTGGATATATACCCAGAAACAGTATCACTGGATCGTAGGGTCGTTCTATTTTTAGGTTTTTATTTGTTTGTTTGTTTTTGAGATGGACTTTCACTCTTGTCACACAGGCTGGAATGCAATGGTGCGATCTCGGCTCACTGCAACCTCTGCCTTCTGGGTTCAAGTGACTCTCCAGCCTCAGCCTCCTGAGTAGCTGAAATTACAGAAGCCTACCACCATGCCCTGATAATTTTGGTATTTTTAGCAGAGACGGGGTTTCATCATGTTGGCCAGGCTGGTCTCAAACTCCTGACCTCAGGTGACCTGCCCACCTCAGGCTCCCAAAGTGCCAGAATTACAGGCATGAGCCACCACGTTCAGCCTTATTTTTAGTTGTTTTTTTTTTTTTGCGGCACCTCCATAATATTTTCCAAAATGGCTGTACTAATTTACATTCCCAACAACAGTATACAGGGTTCCCTTTTCTTCACATCCTCACCAACCCTTATAATCATTCAGCTTTTTGATAATAGTCATTTTAACGGGTGTGAGGTTATATCTCATTGTGGTTTTGATTTGCATTTCCCTGATAGTTAGATATGCTTGAACATTTTTTTTTCATATGTCTGTTGGCCACTTGTATCTTTCTTTGAAAAATGTCTGTTCAGATTTTTTGCCCATTTTAAAATCAAGTTATGTGTTTTCTTGTTATTGAGTTATTTGAGTTCCTTATATATTTTTGGATATTAACCCCCTATCAGATGTATGGTTTGCAAATATTTTCTCCCAGTCCATGGGTTGTCTCTTCACTTAATTGTTGCCTTTGCTGTGCAGAAGCTTTTTAGTTTGATGCAATCCCATTTGTCTATTTTCACTTTTGTTGCCTGTGCTTTTGGAAGGATAAACTTTTATTTCAAGGTAAAATACTGAACTCAGTTCTGCTCTCATCTTAGATCTGAAGGGAGTTGGCCAGATCTCCTCCTCTTGAGGGTACATGACTAAGAGAGATGGGAGGGGGCCCACAGCACAGAGACCCGTTGCCAAGAACATCTCAGGGTGGAGAGACCTTTGGAACATTTTTTTCCACTCTGCATCAGACAGAGTAAAACTGATTAGCACTTAATTGGTTTCAGCTGTTCTTAAACATGTTGCATAGAAAACTTCAATGTACTTTGCTAAATTCAATATTACTTATGGTTAACAGATTGAAAGCCAAAACATCCTTGAAGAAAACACCAGAAATCAGTGCTTTAGATCACACTGAGTTGTTTGCTATTGGTCACCCACTTGGAATGTTCTGGGAATGCTAACTACTTTGGATTGGATATATTCAGAAAAGAAATAAATCTGTGTCTGGTAAGACTGTTGGGTAGATAGCTGCCTAGGAATCAAGACATCTATGTTGCAGTTCCAGCTCTCCCTGCACAGCCATGTAATTTTGGGAAAACCTCTTCACCTCTCTGAATTATATTCAGGTTTCTAACATAGAAAATGAGGAGATGAGCTCAGTGATCTCCAAAGTTGCTTTCATCTCTTACATGTGTAATTGATTTGCATCATTCTGATGCTCCACTACAATTCTGGAAAAATGATGGTACAATCATCTCTCCTTTAGCAGTGTGCAGAATAATAGCAACAGCAATTGTGTCTTGGAACCCAATGAGGAAGAGGTTTCAAATAAAATACACTGGTTAAGGCTTAAACAATAAGGCATTTTAGTCTCAAAAGGCCAGAGGATAAAGTCTGGGAAAATCTGACTACTTCACTGTGTGTTCTTGGGCAAGGATACTTCAGTCTCTACCCTTCATATCTCCATCTACAAAATGCAAATAAGGACATCTCCTGTTAATGCAAAAAACTGTTAAGAGGTTCGGTCAAAAGTTAAGTGCAAATCATGTGTATCAGACACTGACGGCTACAGATGGGCTGCAGCTTCAGTAACTGCTCTTTTTCAATCCTCCTTCCTGCTCTTCCCTGCATTCTCTTAAATTGTTCATTCTGCCATTATTTCTCCTGCCTTGCTTCTTCTCTCTTGCTGAATCTTCCTGTGTGTTTCCTTTACCAAAACTCATGAATGACCAAGGTGGCAGCTAGAACAGTGAAAAGCTCCAGAGAATTTCTGCTCTGTGGCCCAGGAGGCCACAGAGAGGAAGTCATCTGAAGCCCTGCTGACTACCCACTTGCCTTTCTAGGGTCCCCAACAGCTGTTGGTCCCTTACTACCAGACCTCAAATTAGCATTCAACGGGCTAATTTGCAGGCCTAACCCCAAGGCTTGGGGAATTCCTGACCCTTTTCCAGCAGCCCTGGGAGCTTCCTCAATGATCCCCAGGTTATTGCTGAATGTGGACTTACTTATGCTTGAGCAGAGAGAAACATCAGGCACTTCCATGGAATGCCTTCCTCATCCCCCAAAAGCTAAAGACTTTCCTGGGCTTCCATGAATGTTAATGTCAAGATAGCTCAGACTGTTCGACCCATAGCTAGTGCTGCTGAAACCATGGTCACAGGGTTCCATAAAATCACAAGGCCAAAGCTGGCTAAAGGGAATGCCAGAGCCCTGCCACGAATGGTAATATTGAAAGAAGAGCTGTTGGCTTTCGCTGCGATGGTTCTCCGGGAGTTAATGCTTTTCATAGATGAAGTAGATTTATGTTAGCAATGCAAAAAGTTATGATATTGAGGGCAAGACCGGATATTGGAAGTGGCAGCCGGTCTGTAAACTTCATGAGGGGTATTGTATCAATGTGGAACTCTTTCCCAGAGCCAAATTATGTACTGGCAATCTGAAGTGAGGGAGAGAGTTGTCTTGGTCATTGACTCGGTATCTGGGACTGCCAGGCTTACTAGATTGGAGAATAGGTGAACAGTGTTCTCTTCTTCTAAAAATGGCATATGTGCACCTGAGAGGGAAATAAAGGCTTATAGGCAGCCAGGTCTTCCTAGTCCTTCCTGGTGCCTCTTTACCATACTCAGGGTAAGACTTGCCTGCAAATCAGTGATTCTAGGAAGCAGCACAGCATTTCTCAAGTTTCCTTCTCAGTAAGTAGTGGGACATTTGATCTCTCTGAACGACCCTAGAGAGCCTACTGAGTGCAGCAAAGTCCACAGTGCCACACTGCTGTGTACTGACTACTCCTTAGAATCTGGTTCTCTTGTGATTTTAATTAAAAGCCTACTGAATCTTTCCCTGGCAACTTGGGAATGATACACTATTTCAGGCATCATTCCTGTTGAGTTTACCCATGGTTAGAAATGTAAGGGAGTCCATGGAATAGAAATGAGAGAAGAATTAAGGTTCTTCATAAACTCTAAATGCTAGTGTTGTTTATTATCATTGTTGGTATCTAAAATGCCATAGACCCTCCTCCAGTGGTTCTATTTCCTATGCATTGAGTCAGGGATCAGGGCTCTGTCAGCTGGTGACTTACATGTTTATATTCCCCCAGGAGAAGCCCAACCCCATCCTTCTAGACTCATTAGGTCCTAATTCTGCTCTTTCTTCCCTTAGTCATAGCAACGCCCATACACACTGCCCAGTAAATTCCCCTAATTTCCCAGCTCTGAGACATCTTGAGTTGCAAATGGATGATGGAAGGTCACATAATTTTTGTTTTATTATAAAGTGGAAAAGTGAGGCAGCATTTATTCTTGCAGTCACTCTGTGCTCCTCAAATGTTGCTCTGGCTCAGGTGTGGGAGAGGAGGGTGTGGTTGGAATTGTGCCTCAAGTCCCACCAAGCTCTTAGGGGAGCCTCTGTTTCTTCTCTGCCCTCCTCTTCCAGCCCTTCTAAAGGCTTTTCTTTCTTTCTCTGACATCCTGTTAGTATGAACTCACGTTAGCTATTTAATGAGCCAGGCAGCGTTATCCAATTTTTATAAATTGAATGATAGAGGTTTATGAAAAAACAAGCCATGATTATGAAAAGTGCCAGGAATATTAAGTTCTGCACTGCTGCTTTTGAATTGGCCTTTATTAAAAACTGATTATACTTCTTCTGGGGTCAGTGCTGCTAAAAATATTAAAAATAGACTTGGAAATTTGGTACTTTCATTATGCCTATTTTCCCCAGTTATTTGTTTTCAGCCAGATAATCTGATACATCTTAAGATACATTGCATTTGCCATAGGCTGTAAACTTTATTTTCAGCTGCTGCATCCTGGAAACCCATGATATTCAGAACATTGTTATTTACATTGAGAAAAAAAGATTTTCTTTTAATCAATCAGGTTTACTTTAGCAGTAATTCAGTCAGCTGGAACAAATCTGCATTTTCCCGATATTTTTAGTGGTGGCAAAATTATGAGAACTACTCTATCCCATAATTACACATTCAGATATTGTACTGTCAAAAAACACCAATTAAGAAAAAAACAATGAAATGAAACAGATAAATCTGAGAAACCTCTCTTCTTCCCCTGCCACTCACCTTGCCCCTTTTCTGGCTATTTGAGCAATAGCAGTTTCACTATTGTCCAGGAGAGTTTAAATTTTACTTCTTGTTAGGGTGACTATTATGAACTCCTCCCTAACTGAAGATTTTGTGTTCTGAAGTCATTGTATTCTTAGGCTGTGGTCCAAAGTGACTTCATTTTCTGGCTGCTGGGATTTAAGAGAGACTTAATGTAAGGACTGCAGTTTTGTGAGCCTGATTCATATTAAATAGGACTGAACCATGTGTTAAGATCTCCAACAAATTTCTCCAAAATTTGAATTAAGTATTGCAGAGCTCTACTTGGTCAACGATGAGGTTAATTAAAATGTACATTACAGATCTGATAAATGTAATGAATTGGCATTGGGCAGGTACAGGAACAGCTACTAAAACTCCAAAAATAACAGTTCTTGGAGAACAGTTCTCAATCTCAAATAACAAATCAAAATTAATTTTAGCTGCATGAAGAAGTTGACATGAGAACCATTTCAGATTTTTTAAAAATGGGTTTGAATGGAATGGCAAAAGCAATTCTAGAGTTTCAAAAAGGAAATGAAGAGTTTATTAACTGAGAGCCTGTCCATTCAGAATGAACGCAGCCATCTTAGCAACTAACACCAAGCCATCCAGTAACTGACACCCCTGTGAACCAGAAAAGTCAGCACTCCTGGAGAGCCTGCGCTATAAGAAAATTGTCACTTAAAAGTTATCACTCAAGGTAGTTACTCCTGCCTTCAGGATGAAAATAAAAATGTTTCAGAAGTCATTTAAAAAAGGATCCAAGATGTACAAAAAAGATTTTTTGTGAAAGGAGTTCAGTGCAACATTACTTATCAGAGTGAGAAATCAGAAACAGCCAAAGAGACAGAAAGTAGAGGACTGGTTAAAAAAATTATGATACATTCACAGAATTGAATACTATGCAATTATAAAATAATGTTATGCTGCAGTCATATTAAAGTTCATAAGAAAATTTTATAATAATATATTATTATATTAAGTTAATTATTATATAAAAAGAGAAAAAAACAGGCTGTAACATAGTAGACTCCAAAATTTAATATCCCTAAGGCAGGGCCAAAATATCTGATTTTTTTTCTTCTCTACCCTTCCTATATTTCCTTACTAATCAAAGAAAGAGCAATAAATGTCATAAAAAGACACTTCATTTGCAAGTCTGCTGAGAGATAGCATATTATTTAATTTCTTATTTTTGACTAGAACTTAAATTACTTGGTGTTTCAGAAATGCATCTACTTCTTACATTTCTCATCAATTAAAAAATTCTGTCACTTAGTATCATATTTGGAAGCCTTGTGCTTTCCACTTAGGCAATATTTTGGGAAAATTAAATTTGATTGTTCCAAAGTCATAAAAAATGACTTTAATTTTGTTTCAGTGAAGTATCTTCAAAATTTGTTAGATGGTGTTAATAAGCTGTTAAATTGGTCAAGAGGCCACAAGGCCTGCAATAAAACAGCTGTTTATTACTGCAAAAAATCTTCGTGGACAAACTCCAACCTCAAAGCAACATGAAAACACCAGAAACTGAAAAGAAGACACAAGTGCTGAGTCAGGGTGCTCCCTCATGCAAACACAGATCAAACTACTTGACTGAAGATGCAGAATAGAGGATTCCACTAGTAATACTGTGTGCTAGGGAAAGATCAGGCCTTAGGTCAATACATTATTGTGTAGGAGGAGCCCTGTCCACTGCAACTTCACAGCACAAATGAGAATGACTCTTGGTTAGATGAGAAATTCCGTAAGCTCTCTTATGCAAGAAAGTCAGGAAACAGTGTTATTGTACTAGCTGCCCCTGATTTGAGACATGTGTGTTGAGGGAAACCGCATTTGAAAAACTAGAAAATCTCAGTGATCTCACTTCATCTCTCTTTCTATTACACATACACACACATGCAGGCACACGCGCACTCTCCCAGGAGTGCTGACTTTCTGGTTCACAAGGGTGTCAGTTACTGGATGGCTTGGTGTTAGTTGCTAAGATGGCTGTGTTCATTCTTAATGCACACACACAACAGGGGAGAGACATTTTAAGATCATAGATTATAATGGCAATAGCTACATTCTCAGTGTTCTCTCCTGTCGCATGTCTCTTTTTCATTTTGTGTTTTGGTTCATTTGTTTTTTTTTTTTTTAAAGATCAGATTTATTTGGAGAAAACAAAAAACAACAACCCAAAGGATGAGATTTTTACATCTCAAGACATCACCCAGGTAATAAGTCTACAGATAATAAATCATTTTCATAGAAGATATTTTTGTACAAATTTTACATGTATTCACAAGTGGGACATTAATCCCCATTCTATTTTAACAGGGGTGCAAGGTAGAGGAGAGGGAAGAACAGTTTTGGATACAACTATTCGGAAGGAGAGTAGACAAGAGGAGGGCAAACCCTAGCTTTTCATATCTACAGTCAATTAAAAAAAAAAAAACTTTTCAATCTTCAGTATCTTCCCACTTCTTAGCTACTAGCCAATCCACCCCAATTATTTAAATTCACTTGGTACACACTTTTGTCCATTGGGTAAATTATATTCACTATGCCCACTGCTGTAGAACGCATAAACCAACAGCTGTGCATGGCTGAACAGGGCCTAATCTAGGACTGATGGGAGAAGTGCTTGCAAAGCAAGATCCAGGTGTCATTTCTCTGCTAATACCATCTACCAAGTTGATCCCTAGAAAAATGCAAATAAAAGCAGGCAAGCTTAGCTACTGTGTTGCAAGAGAAACCAGGACCTTGTTAAATAGTTCTCTCTGTTACCATTTATTCTCTCAAGGGAGGCTTAAAAAAGAAAAGAAAAGAAAAACAACACATTGGTTTGGCCACCTCATAAATGCAACAAGCATTGGTGTGGCATTTCAGTGGAGAAGGAAACTTAGGAGGGAAAAAACCCATCAAGGTTGTAAGAAAGGCACCCAATTTAACTGTCACTGTCCCTATTTATCCACCTTTATTCACCACCCAAGACCATCCATTATTCTAGAGCACTTTGATCTATAAACGGGGTCAAAGCATCAGGAGCAGGCAAGGAGTGAGAACCAAAGAAACTGATTTGCTTGAGAAAAGCGATTCTTCCTTTCACAGCTTTCCATGGTTGAGAGAGAAAATGCCCAAGAGATCATCTATGTGACTTAGAGACTGCTTTTTGGAAGGTTAAGAGTAGCAAGAAGAACTTAAGATGATGATAAGAATCCAAATTTTTAAAGTTTCAAGGTTTCAACAGAATGTGGATCTATTCGAACTTTCAAAAACGTCCTGTCATGTCACATATTTCTTCCCATGACCTGGAGCTCCTCCTTTTCCCAGGCATTCATATTTCTTACCTCCTCCCCATCCCCTACACAAATTTGATTGCATGAAGGATATTGGGGCAGCATTCCTTTCTAATTCTGGTCCTAGTTGCCTAGGTTGCATGCTATAGGGAAGGAGGCAGCTGTAACTCTAGGCCACAGGGGTGTGGCTGGCTGCTCTTGTAGATGCTTGGTACACATACCATGGAATTAAGGAGTCCCAGAGTAGGGATGGGAGAGAAAAGGTTAACAACGTGAGCAGGATCAGCTGGATATAACAGTCTAAGTTGAAAGCTTTTTTTCCCTTTAGCACTTTAAAGACTGCTTTCTTCGTTGCTTTGTAGCATTTAGTGTTGCTGCTGACAAGTCTCATAGTGTTATTCTTTTTGATAATCTGTTTTCTTCCTGGCACATGTAAGAGTTCCTTTTATTCTTTATGTTCTAAGTCTCATTACAATGTTCCTAGGTGGGAATTTATTTTTATTTATTCTTCTGGTATTAAGAGAGAACTTTCAATCTGAGATTTAGGTCTTTTAAACTGGATAATTCTTAGAACAAAAGCTTTTATGTTAAGTACCTTATATTACTTCTCTGTCATTCTTTTCATTCTCTTTTTCTGGCCTCATATGCATGGAACCACTCCTTCATGTATTTTAACTCTTTGTCTTTCTGTGTTGAATTTAGTATGAACTCCTCCCTATGATCTTCCCAGTCACAAGAACTTCCCCTACTGGGTCTAGAGTTCAGTCCATCTATTAAGTATTTTTAAAAATATCAAGGGCTATATTTCTACTCAAAGAGTTCTATTTGGTTATTTTTGCATATTTATCTGTTCTTGCTTCATTTATGCTTATTTTAGTTCCGTGATGGCTAATTCTTTTTATAACTGTTATTCTCTTATGGGTCTCTTAAAGCTTCCTTGTTTTAACCAATTTGTCACATTGTTCATTAAAATTAATTTCCTTCTGGAGTGAATTCATGTTCATATTTTATTGACTGTATTTTTTCAGGATAAGATTTCATGAATTTTGCAATTTTGATTTACAGGCTTACTTGAAAGTGTTTTTTATTGTTGTTTTCAGTCTACTTTTTGTCTCTCCTCGCTCCCTGTGTCTGCTTCTTTAAATCCAGTGGTTTTGTGGGTGTCTTTTTACTGGCTTTCTGGAATTCCATGTCAGAACCAGGTGCTATAAGTGCAGCTCAGGGGTCTAGGTCATGACAATGTCATAGATATCTCAGGTCCAGTCACCAAGCCAGCATGTAGCTTGGATCTTTTTCTGGTTTCAAGACTGCATCTGTATCCTCTCACCTCTGTGGGCCCACGGATTCCCTAAGTCATAGCTCAGTCTAAGAGCAATGATTCAAACTCAAGTCCCTTGTCTCAGGTGGAGTAGTAGACTTCCTGTCACCCAGCCACTGCCACCTGATTCTGGACCTGGAGCCAGCAGGCCCATGGCTTCAGTCCAACTCACTCTTTTGTATTTTGTTGTTTGTTCTCATCATGGAAATCGTCAGCTTTTTTTTTTTTTTTTTTTGTCTTGAACTCTGCAATATCATCATTGTTTTCTTTTTTTTCTAGTTTATGCATCTTTGCCATGTGTTTGGGGAAGAACAGCAATGCCAAAGTGTGAACCTCTAGTCCCAGCTTATTAGAAGCCTACAGCTGTTTTTAAAGAATCTACCTTGTCATGCTTTCCCTTTTCTGTGACACACAAGTGACCATTAATTGGTACACAGGTCATGGGTTGTCGTCCTTAAAAACTGATTGGGAATTTTGTCTTTAGCAAGGTTAGCATGATTGGCTGATGACAAAAAATAATAGGAGCCAGGCACAATGGTTCACACCTATAGTCTCAGCACTTTGGGAGGCTGAGGCAGGAGGATTGCTTAAGGCCAGGAATTTGAGAGCAGCCTGGTCAACATAGTAAGACCCATCTCTATATTAAAAAATAGAAGTAATAATAATAGGTCATGGTTTTCCCTGTCAAGGGTCAAACTGTTCATACTGAACAAGAGCTCTCTGAATTGAATTGCAAATTCTGTGGTTCCTCAAGACTTACCTACAGAAAAATCTAAGTATATTCTCTCAAAACTTTTAAAAAGATATGTATTCATAGGATTTTAGAGCTCAAAGGAATATCAAAGGTTATATATTATCGGCCCTTCATTTCTGGATCTGCAAGAAGAAACAGAAATTAAAGGTCTTGCTGCTAGCTTTTCTTTCTTTTTTCATGAGACTCCTGAGTAGCTGAGATTACCAGTGCATGCCACAATGCCTGGCTAATTTTTGTGTTTTAGTACAGACAGGGCTTTGTCATATTGGCCAGGCTGGTCTCGAACTCCTGGCCTCAAGTGATCCACCTGCCTTGGTCTCCCAAAGTGCTGGGATTGCAGGTGTGAGCCACTGTGCCCAGCCCAAAATATCTTAAAAATAAATAAATAAATAAAGTACTCCTGCTGGTTCTGAAGCAAACCACAGATAGATGGTAAGGAAAAAGTGTTACAGTTGGTAGCTAGTCAGACATGAGCAGAGCAGGAGAGGGTTCCCCCTGGTTCTCCACCCCACTACACCCCACTTCCGCCACACACACACACCAGGAATGTCAGGCAACAGGTGAGGGCCAGACAGTTGTTAACTCTCTCTAAAATAATAATTGGTCACAGCCAGTGCCAGGGAAAGGCAGCCCTTATACATAGAAAAAACATGAAACTGTTGATCAGTAGCTTCCCAATAAGATCTCAGGAGTTGGGTGAATGAGCTCAAGCATGAGCATTAAGAAGCAAAATGGTGGAGTTTAACTGGTATATGACCTTTCTCCAGAAATGCAAGATTGGTAAGGAAAGAATGTCCCAAGTAAGCATGCCTACAACGGCAGTAAACACACTGCGCCCATTCCCCTCCCAGATGCTAGCAGGCCATTGTGCATGTGGACAGCCCATCGTAAGGGAAGAATCAGGGGAAAAGGGATGAAGGACCCCGGAAGTATGCCAACTTATAAAACCCCAGTCAAAGTCAAATCATGCACTTGTCTTGCAAGTCACCTACCTGGCCCTCTTCAAGTATATTTCTCGTCCTTTGGCTTCTGCTCTAAAGCTTTTAATAAACTTTTACTCCTGCACTAAAACTTGCCTTGTTCTCTCCTGCCTTTTGTCCCTCAGTTGAATTCTTTCTTCTGAGGAGGCAAGAATTGAGGTTGCTGCAGACTCTACATATTTGCCCTGGTAACTTGGATACCCACAACCAGTGACATATTTTGGTGCTGTGGGACTCCTCAGATAACTTCCACCACTAGCATACTTTGATGCTGCATGACTCAGTTATGTTCCCTAGGGGTAAGACACCTCTCGGCCACTCCTTCTTCAGCTGGAGGCATTCAATCCCTGTACATGGTCTTCTCCTTTTCTCTCTCCTGCTTACTAACCCCCAGAACAAGTCCTTCAGCCATAAATGACTCTGCTCCTCCTGGCTGATTTCTCAGTTCACTCTGATTGGTGGCTCTCAGGGGTGGGAAGGTCCTTGGCATCTACACTGAGTAGATCTGAGGCACAAATGGCCCTCCTGGACAGGAAGTTTGTGAGAATGGTAGGGCTGAAGCCTAAAACTGTGCAATGTCTGGGGTTTCTTCTGCTTTTTGAACTAAAATTGGCTGTTCCTCAAGAACCTGCACTGCCTATTCTCCTGTTTTCTCTGTGTGTGTTCTAAAAAGGACTTATGCACCCTCTGGACCCTCTGCCTCGAGGGCAAGTCTGTCTCTGCTCTTACTTTGCATGCCACGTGACTTCTTAAACACATATTCCCACAGCTCTTACTGCATTTCAGAGGCAGCAAAGACATGGGTTCCCTTGTGGATATCTCCTGAGATTTATACTTGTTCTTGTTCTTACCCTACCAGCTTGGATGACCTTCAGCTCTTCCCCTGTCTGCTGGCACATTGTCGGGACAGACAGTAATTGGAACTCTGGCTCTGCCAGCTCCTCATGACGTACTATATGCTTTTCCTTCCTGTTACACCCCAGGGCTGGGTTTCCTGGTGACTTTTGAAGCAGTTTGTCTGTCTGCATGGGGTCTTACCCTGGCCCTTTAAGGACCCCACCTATTTGCTTTTCTTGAGTTAGCATCCTTTTGAGAGGAGGAAAATTCTTTCTTTACCATTTGTGGCAAAGGAAGAATTTCCCCTCCTTTGCCAGTTTTTAGCCCAAGTCCTCTGGAGGTTGCTACTTTACATCAAGAGGGCAAATAAATGTTGCCCTCTTGAATCCAAGGGCTGCTATTTTTGCAAGCAGATGAAGGCTTTCCGTGAGTATTCCTCTCGCTTCCTCCCACTTCTTCCTGTAGTCTTCATTTCTCTAATTACTTCCACACCCTTCTCAACATGAATTAGAACCCTGAGGGTCATATTCAAAAGGAGTGCAGAGGAAAGTCTAGCCCCTTTGTGGCAGTTAGCTAAAAAAACAGCCTTCTTGTGTACTTAATATGGGAAATGGCAATTTGAGAAGAGGTCATCATTTTTATTGCTAGAATGCTCCCAGCAAGAGTCACTATAAAGTCATGGAGACAAGGATATAGCCTGGCCCCAGGCTGCAGGTGCAAAAGACAAAAGTACCCATAGGACAGAGATGAAGGGTGCTTCCAGGCTAACAGGTTATCATTAAACAGAGATGAAAGGTTAGGAGTATGCAGTAAGACTGGTCATTCGGGAACTTTAAGGATGAACAGACAGCCCACTGTTCACTCCAATATCTCCTTTGTTCTCAAGTGGGTAATTGTGATGAGATGGGACCAAGAGTACACAGTAAGACCAGTTCATTCCAGAACCCAAAGGATGATGGGGGATGCCCCATTCAGGATAATAGGAATATAGAAGGAATGTCCTCTTTTTTCTTTTTCCTTTTTTTCCTCCTCCATTCTCTTTTTGCAGATGGGTAATCACATCCCATATCCCAGAACATGCCCCTTGATGCATCCCACAAATCTAGGAAAAGTTTGGTTCTCCCAAATGTTAAGACAAAAAACTAGTTTTCCTTTGTAATACTGTTTGGCTTAAAAATAAACTGGGAGGAAATTACAAAAGTCAGCTTTGGAACCTGGTGCCCCTGTGCAGGAGGGCCTCAGATTAGCCTCCTCAGTCTTTTGTAACTGAGAGTAGAATAAGAATGACAGGGCGAAGAAAAAGGAGAAATGTAGGGACAAGAGGCAGGCTCAACTGTTGGCCGCTTTACAAGTTCTCCAACCTACTCTGGGTTGCCCTAAGGACACTCATACAGGACAAAGCCAAGGGCAACTCTGGAGGCAGCAAGTAAGACTATGAATTTCCCTTTTGCTTTCCAGGGCTGCCTAGTCTGTGCTAATCTCCTTCTCCAAGGAACTCCCCTCCAAATCCTATTGGGTAGTGGGGCCAATGGCACCCCCTCCCTCTAAAAGAAGAGATTCACACCCCTTTGAGCAAAAATATACTTTCCAAATGGGTGCCTGCATAATATTTACCCGACCTCTGAATTCATCTTTCTCTCTAATAGCTGTATTTCTTCTGGGAAAACTACCTAAATCTTTAACCAGCAACTTCAACCTGGATGGTTTTACCTCAGAAATAGCCCACCACTATTTGGGCAAGCCCTAGCAAAAACACAACTGAGCAATTTCTTGATGGGGTGATAACTTCTACAGTATATAAATAACCTCGTTTGCTTCCCCTTCACAAAATTTGCACCGCAACATTCAGAACAAATCTTAACTTTCTAACAGAAGGAAAATAACTTTTGTCTAATTCAAAGGTTATAAAGGTAAAGAGGTATTTTTGGTAAGGAAAATGATAAAGAAAAGAGATTTTATATGAGAAAGGATCTTGTATGGTAAATTATTGTCCTAAAGTAAAATGACTGGTTGTTTAAAAAGAGGGATGTTTAGGACAAGTCAATCTAAGCATGTCATAGATAGTCTGTGTAAATTGTGAAAAGATTCATGAAAGGGATTTTATAAAAGAAATGTTCTACAATTTTAAAGGTTATTAGACCTACTAAATACTTCATAAACTGCCACTATGACTCTTAACTGTGCAAATTGTCTATTTTAAAGCTACGTATGGCCTGGAAACTTACAGAGTTAGCCATTACCCCAGCTATGCTGGAAAGAGTCAGACCTTATCTGCACTTGTGTCTAGTGAATTGCTTCCTTACCAGATTTTTCACCAAAAGTAAAAGTTGTGAAGAGTTAGCAGCATAACATGTTCTTGAGACTACTGAAAAAGCAGTCTTACATGTAAGCTATGCAAGGAAAATAGAATTTGCTTTTGTTAAAAAATTATAAGAAGGTATGGAAATGTAAATTTTGCCTAGTTTGGAGGGTTAAAGAATTGTTTTATGTTAGATAGGATAAAGCTGAAGGTTTGACCAAGTTGTGAAAGGTTTGTGAAAAATTATTCCTATAAAAGAAATTCTGTGTGTGAACATTAGCTAAAATTAAAGGACTATTCAGTTTATTCATAAATCAAAGCATAACAGAGTGTGATTAAAGCATTAATCTACTTTTTATTAAAATGTTATTGGTACATGTACTGAAATTATGTGAAACTCCTATAATTCTAATGTAACAGAGTATAAATTATCAGTAATAATTATAATTGTTATGTTAAATTGTTGTGTGCCACAGGGGTAACAAATTTCTTTGTCAATTGTGTCTTTGAGTGTGGCTACCTTAAGACTTTTTTTTTCATTTACAGACAATTGTTGTCTTGTTTTAGCGCTCTTTAAAACGTGGTTTTATAATCAGCTATAGAACTCTTACAGGTGCTCTAAATGCAGGCTTCTGATAACTTTGGAGATGGTGACATTAGAATAAAGAAAAAACTTTCAGGACTCATTGGAGAGCTAAAATGTTCATCAATAATATCAAGCAGAAGAAAAGTTAACTGCATGGACTAAACTAATTAAAGATTGAAATAGTCCTTTTAGGGTTTTTTGCTCAAAATGTTGCTAATCCCTTGTTTTTCAAAACCAATAAAACTTCTCTTTTGAGCTGTTTATAGCTTTAACAATTGAGTACTCCTGTAAACAAACTGAAGTGCATGTATTTCTCTCTACCTGCTTTCTTCAAAATTTGGAAACTACTTGTGAGTATTCTTAACTTATGGCAGCATAGTTATTTGCATAAATGCTATAATAATCTGTTTTCTTTTGCAACAGAACACAAGTGGTGAAGCTGGTTATTTTACCAAGGCTTTCACTGGAATGATATGCATTCCTTTAAGGAATCAAATTTGATTTACAGAGCCAATAAAAGCACCTTGGGAAAACTGGCTTCATACCTTGTCTACACAGTCCCTGTACAGGGTTCCCAACCTGTGGTCTGTAAAGAAGGTCACTTTCTAACAGGTCCAGGAGCCCCAGGTTATCGTGGGACCTCAAGAGGAGAGGAATTTACCCAACTATACAGGTATTTGATGGTACAAAACTGTGGCTGGACTTAAGCCTTAAAAATAAAGTCTTGGACTTCTGCCAAGATGGCCAAATAGGAACAGCTCTGGAGCACAGTTCCTGGCGAGAGCATTGCACAAGGCGAATGATCTCTGCATTTCCAACCAAGGTACCAGGTTCATCTCAAGGGGACTGGTTGGACAGTGGGTGTAGCCCAAGGAAGACAAACTGAGGCAGGGTGGGGTGTTGCCTCACCTGGGAAGTGCAAAAGACTTGAGGACTCCCCCTCCTACCCAAGGGAGGCCATCGGGGACTTCTGCAGACACTCCAGCACTCCAGCACAGATACTGTGCTTTTTCCACATTCTTTACAGCCCACAAACCAGGAGATTCCCACACAGTATCCAGCACAAAACTGGGCAGCTATTTTAGCTAGCACCATGGGTTTCCAGCAAAAAACTGGGCAGTCGTTTTAGCTGGCACCTGGAAGCCCTGTGAGACAGAACTGCCCATTTCCCTGAAAAAAAGGGAGCAGAAGACAGGGAGCCAAGTGATCTGGCTCAGCAGGTCCCACCCTCAAAAAGACCAACAAACTGAAACCCACTGGCTTGAGATTTTTGCAGTCAGCACAGTAGTTTGAGCTTGACCTGGAACTGTTGAGCTTGGTGGGGGGAGGGGCATCCACCATTACCAAGGCAGTCTGCCATTACCAAGGCAGTTCTAACCTTGCCTGTATAAACAAAATCACAAGGAAGTTTATACAACAGCTGGGCAGAGCCCATAGCAGCTTAGCAAGGCCTCTGCAGGCAGACTGTGACTAGACTCCCTCCTTGCTGGGCAGGGCATCTCTGAAAAAAGGGAGCAGTGCAGGAGGGACTTATAAATAAAGCCCCACCTTCCCAGGACAGAACATCTAAGAAAAAGGGCAGTTGTGAATTCCACTTCAGCAGACTTATACATCCCTGCCTAGCAGCTCTGGAGGGAGAAATGGAGCTCCCAGCATAGCATTTGAGCTCTGATAAGGGACAAACTGTCTCTTCAAGAGGCTTCCTGACCCCTGTATATCCAAAGAGACACCTCATAAAGGAGAGCTCTGGCTGACATCTGGCAGGTATCCTTCTGGGACGAAGCTACCAGAGGAAGGAAGAGGCAGCAATCCTTACTGTTCTGCAGCCCCCATGGGTGATTCCCAGGCAAGCAGGGTCTGGAGTGGACATCCAGAAGTCCTGCACCAGAGGGGCCTGACTGTTAGAAGGAAAACTAAAAACAGAAAGAAACAGCTTCAACATCAACAGAAAGGATGTCCACTCAGAGACCCCATCTGAAAGTCACCAACTTCAAAGACCAAAGGTAGATAAATCCATGAAGATTGGAAGAAATCAGCGCAAAAAGGCTGAAATCATGAAAAACCATAAAGCCTCTTCTCTTCTAATGGATCATAACTCCTTACCAGCAAGGGAACAAAATTGGATGGAGAATGAGTTTGACAAATTGACAGAAGCAGGCTTCAGAAGGTGGGTAATAACAAACTTCTCTGAGCTAAAGAAGCATGTTCTAACCCAACGCAAAGAAACTAAGAACCTTGAAAAAAGGTTAGACAAAACACTAACTAGAATAACCAGCTTAGAGAAGAACATAAATGACTTGATGGAACTGAAAAACACAGCATGAAAACTTCATGAAGCATACACAAGTTTCAATAGCCGAATAGATCAAGCAGAAGAAAGGTTATCAGAGATTGAAGATCAACTCAATAAAATAAAACAAGGCAAGATTAGAGAAAAAAGAGTGAAAAGAAATGAACAAAGCCTCCAAGAAATATGGGATTATGTGAAAAGACCTAATCTATGTTTGATTGGTGTACCTGAATGTGATGGGGAGAATGAAACCAAGCTGGAAAATACTCTTCAGGATATTATCCAGGAGAACTTCCCCAATCTAGTAAAGCAGGCCAACATTCAAGTGCAGGAAATATAGAGAACACCACAAAGATATTCCTCAAGATGAGCAACCCCAAGGCACATAACCATCAGATTCACCAGGGTTGAAATGAAGGAAAAATGCTAAGGGCAGCCAGAGAGAAAGGTTGGGTTACCAATAAAGGGAAGCTCATCAGATTCACAGCAGATCTCTCAGCAGAAACCCTAAAGCCAGAAGAGAGTGGGGACCAATATTCAACATTCTTAAAGAAAAGGACTTTCAACCCAGAATTTTATATCTAGCCAAACTAAGCTTCATAAGTGAAGGAGAAATAAAATCCTTTATGGACAAGCAATTGCTGAGAGATTTCTTCACCACCAGGCCTACCTTACAAGAGCTCCTGAAGGAAGCACTAAACATGGAAAGGAGCAACCAGTACCAGCCACTGCAAAAATGTACCAAATGATAAAGACCATCAACACAATGAAGAAACTGCATTAACTAATGGGCAAAACAACCAGCTAGTATCAAAATGACAGGATCAAATTCACACATAACAATATTAACCTTAAATATAAATGGGCTAAATGCCCCAAACAAAAGACAGAGACTGGCAAATTGGATAAAGAGTCAAGACCCATCAGTGTGCTGTATTCAGGAGAACCATCTCACATGCAAAGACACACATAGACTCAAAATAAAGGGATGGAGGAAGATTTATTAAGCAAATGGAGAGAGAGAAAAAAAGCAGGGATTGCAATCCTAGTCTTTGATAAAATGGACTTTAAACCAACAAAGATCAAAAAAGACAAAGAAGGGCATTACATAATGGTAAATGGATCAATGCAACAAGAAGAGCTAACTATTCTAAATATATATGCACCCAATACAGGAGCACCCAGATACATAAAACAAGTTCATAGAGACCTACAAAACAGGCTTAGACTCCCACACAATAATAGTGGGAGACTTTAACACTCCATTGTCAATATTAGACAGATCAATGAGACAGAAAATTAATAAGGATATCCAGGACTTGAACTCATATCTGGACCAAGTGTATCTAATAGACATTTACAGAACTTTCCACCCCAAACCCACAGAATATACATTCTTCTCAGCACCACATTACACTTACTCTAAAATCGACCACATAATTGAAAGTAAATCACTCCCCAGCAAATGTAAAATAATGGAAATCATAACAACCAGTCTCTCAGACCACAGTGCAATCAAATTAGAACTCAGGATTAAGAAACTCACTTGAAACCATACAACTACATGGAAACTGAACAACCTGCTCCTGAATGATTACTGGATAAATAATGAAATGAAGGCAGAAATAAAGATGTTCTTTGAAAACAATGAGAATGAAGACACAATGTACCAGAATCTCTGGGACACATTTAAAGCAATGTCTAGAAAGAAATTTATAGCAATAGATGACCACATGAGAAGTGAAGAAAGACCTATAATTGACATCCTATCACCACAATTAAACGAACTAGAGAAGCAAGATCAAACAAATTCAACAGCTAGCAGAAGACAAGAAATGACTAAGATCAGAGCAGAACTGAAGGAGATAGAGACACAAAAACCCTTCAAAAAATCAAGAAATCCAGGAGCTGGTTTTTTGGAAAAAAATCAACAAAATAGATAGATTGCTAGCCAGACTAATAAAACAGAAAAGAGAGAAGAATCAAATACCTGCAATAAAAAATGTTAAAGGGGATATCACCACCGATTCCATAGAAATACAAACCACCATCAGAGATTACTACAAACACCTCTATGCATATAAACCAGTAAATCCAGAAGAAATGGATAAATTCCTGGACACTTACACCCTGCCCCAAGACTAAACCAGGAAGAAGCTGAATCCCTGAATAGACCAATAACAAGGTCTGAAGTTGAGGCAGCAATTAATAGCCTATCAACCAAAAAAAGTCCAGGACCAGATGGGTTTCCAGTCCAATTCTACCAGACATACAAAAAGAAGCTGGTACCATTCCTTCTGAAACTATTCCAAACAATACAAAAAGAGGGAATCCTCCCTAACTCATTTGATGAGGCCAAAATCATCCTGATACCAAAACCTAGCAGAGACACAACCAACAAAGAAAACTTCAGGCTAATATCCATTATGAACATTGATGCAAAAATCTTCAATAAAATACTGGCAAACCGAATCCAACAGCACATCAAAAAGCTTATCCATCATGATCAAGTCAGCTTCATTCCAGGGATGCCAAGGCTGGTTCAACATACACAAATCTATAAACATAATCCATCACATAAACAGAACCAAAGACAAAAACCACATGATTATCTCAATAGATGTAGAGAAGGCCTTTGACAAAATTCAACAGCCCTTCATGCTAAAAACTCTCAATAAACTATATATTGATGAAACGTATCTCAAAATAATAAAAGATATTTATGACAAACCCACAGCCAATATCATATTGAATGCACAAAAACTGGAAGCATTCCCTTTGAAAACTGGCACTAGACAAGGGTGCCCTCTCTCACCTCTCCTATTCAACAAAATACTGGAAGTTCTAGCCAGAGCAATCAGGCAAGAAAAAGACATAAAAGGTATTCAATTAGGAAAAGAGGAAGTCAAATTGTCTCTATTTGCAGACAACATGATTGTATATCTAGAAGACCCCATCATATCAGCCCAAAATCTCCTTAAGATGGTAAGCAACTTTAGCAAATTCTCAGGATACAAAATAAATGTGCAAAAATCACAAGCATTCTTATACACCAACAACAGATAGAGAGCCAAATCATGAGCAAACTCCCATTCACAATTGCTACAAAGAGAATAAAACACCTAGGAAGACAACTAACAAGGAATGTGAAAGAATTCTTCAAGGAGAACTACAAACCACTGCTAAAGGAAATAAGAGAGGACACCAACAGATGGAAAAACATTCCATCCTCATGGTTAGGAAGAATCAATATAGTGAAAATGGCCATACTGCCCAAAGTAATTTATAGACGCAATGCTATCCCCATCAAGCTACCATTGACCTTCTTCACAGAACAGGAAAAAATCACTTTAAACTTAATATGTAACCAAAAAAGAGCCTGTATAACTAAGAAAATCCTAAGAAAAAAGAGCAAAGCTGGAGACATCACACTACCTGACTTCAAACTATACTACAAGACTAAAGTAATCAAAACAGCATGGTACTGGTACCAAAACAGAGACATAGATCAATGGAACAGAACAGAGCCCTCAGAAGTAACGCCACACATCTACAACCATCTGACTTTTGACAAACCTGACAAAAACAAGCAATGGGGAAAGGATTCCCTGTTTAACAAATGGTGTTGGGAAAACTGGCTAGCCATGTGCAGAAGGCTGAAACTAGACCCTTTCCTTACACCTTATACAAAAATTAACTCCAGATGGATTAAAGATTTAAACATAAGAACAAACACCATGAAAACCCTAGAAGAAAACCCATACCATTCAGGACACAGGCATAGGTAAGGACTTCATGACTAAAACACCAAAAGCAATGGCAACAAAAGTCAAAATAGACAAATGGGACCTAATTAAACTTAAGAACTTCTGCACAGCAAAAGAAACAATTATTAGAGTGAACCAGTAACCAACAGAATGGGAAAAAATTTTTGCAAGCTACCCATCTGACAAAGGGCTAACATCCAGAATCTACAAAGAACTAAAACAAATTTACAAGAAAAAAACAAACAACCCCATCAAAAAGTGGCTGAAGGATATGAATAGATCCTTTTCAAAAGAAGACAAGTATGCAGCCAACAGACATATGAAAAAATGCTCATCATCACTGGTCATTAGAGAAATGCAAATCAAAACGACAATGAGATACCATCTCATGCCAGTTAGAATGGTGATCATTAAAAAATCTAGAGACAACAGATGCTGGAGAGGATGTGGAGAATAGGAACGCTTTTACACTATTGGTGGGAGTGTAAATTAGTTCAACCACTGTGGAAGACAGTGTGGTGATTTCTCAAGGATCTAGAAATAAAAATACCATTTGACCCAGCAATCCCATTATTGGATATATATCCAAAGGATTATAAATCGTTCTATTATAAAGACACATGCACAAGTATGTTTACTGCAGCACCGTTTACAATAGCAAAGACTTGGAACCAACCCAAATGCCCATCAATGATATACTGGATAAAGAATATGTGGCACATATACACCATGGAATACTATTCAGCCATAAAAATGGATGAGTTCATGTTCTTTGCAGGGACATGGGTGAAGCTGGAAACCATCATTCTTGGCAAACTGACACATGAACAGAAAACCAAACACCGCATATTCTCACTCATAAGTGGCTGTTGAACAATGAGAACACATGGACACAGGGAGGGGAACATCACATACTGGAGCCTGTTGGGGGTTTGGGGTTAGAGGAGGGATAGCAGGGGGAGGAGGGACTGGGGAGGGATAACATTAGGAGAAATATCTAACGTAGGTGATGGGGGAAGGATGCAGCAAACCACCATTGCATGTGCATACCTATTTAACAATCCTGCATGATCTGCACATGTACCCTAGAACTAAAAGTATTAAAATAAATAAATAAAAACAAAAATAAACAAAAAAAGAATGATAAATTAAATCACTTTGATCTAGCAATTTAACTTTTCTAATTCTATACTGACAATCAGAAATTTTGATAAATTTGAATGTATAAAATATCACATACAAATTAAAATAAACTATTCCAACTGATCATGGTTAAATAAACTATGTACATTCATATAAAAAATAAATAAAGTCTCATCTGTGAATCCTTATGGAATGAAGTTCCATCAAATCCAATTTAAAAAGGAGGCTATATGGCAAATAATTATTCTTGCTGTACCGTATGCAAATAATCAGGCCAAGTATAATAAGATTAAAGTTTATTTTGCAAACAAATCAGTTTATCATGATTTGTTTTTTATAAAAATGAGGACTGGAGAGAGAAAAGGTGTGTTTCCAAAATTATGATACACCTGTTATTTTAATATTAATATATTTTAGTCTCATCAGTTATTTTTAAGTTTTTGTCTGCATATTAGACTAATCCCGCTTATTCCTGTGAACCAACTCATGATCTCTGGCTGCAGCTCACAAGAAACAAAATGGATGGGTAATGTAAAAATCTGGATCAATATTCTAATTCTGGGTATATATTGGAATCTGTTTCAGCCTCATGTACCCAAGTCTTAGTAGGCATGACTATAGCCATCAGTTACCTGGGTGTGTAGGCAGCCTCAGGATTTTTTTTGGAGCTGTCCTCACTCCATTATTTTAACATTCTTCTAATTCTTTTTTTTTTTTTTTAATTGAGAGGGAGTTTTGCTCTTGTTACCCAGGCTGGAGTGCAATGGCGCGATCTCGGCTCACTGCAACCTCCGCCTCCTGGGTTCAGGCAATTCTCCTGCCTCAGCCTCCTGAGTAGCTGGGATTACAGGCATGCGCCACCATGCCCAGCTAATTTTTTGTATTTTTAGTAGAGGCGGGGTTTCACCATGTTGACCAGGATGGTCTCGATCTCTTGACCTCGTGATCCACCCGCCTCGGCCTCCCAAAGTGCTGGGATTACAGGCGTGAGCCACCGCGCGCGGCCCACATTCTTCTAATTCTAATAATCTGATTTGTCTCCTCGAGCCTTCAGGCCATTAAGATCCAGATGAACATCAGTGAGGGATAATGTCCTCTCAATATTCAAGGGTAACCCTTCTACAGGACCCCTAGACTGCCCATCAGTGAGACACAACAGAGGCAAAATTCTGCTCCTATCTTCCTTGGACCTGGCTGGATACCACTTTCCCCAATTCATGACGACAGCCTCCTGCCCTGACAACTAGCAAGAGGCCAAGACTCAGAGACCCACTACCACCACCCCCTCTGTCAGCAGGAAGCAGTTATAGAAGACTCACCTTCATCCATTTTCTCCAAAGAATTGGGGTCTTGGACTCTTGAGGGGGGAAATGTTACAGCTGGTAGCCAGTCAGACATGAGCAGAGCAGGAGAGGGCTCCCCCCACATACCCACTAGGAATGTCAGGCAACTATCAGGTGAGGATCAGGTGGTTGTTAACTTTCTGTCTAAAATAATAACTGGTTGCAGCCAGTGCCAGAGAAAGGCAGTCTTCCTATAGATAGAAAAAACCTGAAACTGGAGATCAGCAGTGTCCTGATAAGATCTCAGGAGTTGGGTGAGTGAGCTCAAGCATGCCATAATGGAGTGTAACTGGTATGTAACCTTCCTCTAGGAATGCTAGATTGGTAAGGGAAGTATGTTCCAAGTGAGCGTGCGTATAACTCTAGTAAACACATTGTGCATGTTCCTTTCCCAAGTGCCAGCAGGGCACCGTGCATGTGGGCAGCTCACCCCAAGAGAAGAATTAAGGGAGAAGGAAGACAAAACCCCAGAAGTATGGCAACATATAAAACCCCAAGTCAAAGGTCAAACCATGCACCGTGCAAGACAAGTGCGCACTGTCTTGCAAGTTGTCCACTTGGCCCTCTTCCAAATGTACTTCTTTCCTTTCATTTCAGTTGTGAAGCTTTTTAATACACTTTTACTTCTCTAAGACTTTCCTCAGTCTCTCCTTCTGCCTTATGCCCCTTAGGTGAATTCTTTCTTCTGAGGAGGCAAAAAGTGAGGCAGACCCGTATAGTTTTACTGCCAATAACTCAGCTACCTGCCACTGGTAACAAAAGGATTAATAGAAATTCATAGAAATGATATCATAGAAATGATTCATAAGAAATGAAACAGGACATGATAGACACTGGTCCCACCTTTGCACATATTCCAATTGACATATTGCCTCCTCAATACCACATCTCTGAGAGGGTGAAAATTAATTGCCTAAGTGGATTTTTTTTTTAACACAGAAGAAGACTGTATGTGCCTGAATTCTTACAAAACTCTATAAAGGGCTTTCGTGCTTAAATAGCTTTTTCCTCTGGTACCTTTTGATTGATGGATAATTTTCTCACATTCTAACAGATGTCTCAGCCATTTCTGCCACCTGTAGTATAAAATCTTCTGCACGTAACATTTTTACTAACATAATATGGTAATGAATCAATAGAAATTTTACTGTACTCTGCTTTAAAGAAAAGTCATCTCAAGGAAACAAGGTCAGCTCTTCCAGGGATGCTGTCTGGAAGCACTCAGAATGTCAGTGTCTGACATACTGCCACAGGCTTCCTACAACAGCCTCTAACAGAATTCTGCTGTCCCAAACCCCTGGTAATAGAATTGTTTACCTTTACACCAAGAAGGATGGGAAAGCACCAAAATCTGCATGTGTTGTGTTCCCAGGCCAACTTTGAGGGGTTTGTGCTATGAGACCTAAAGTTCTTATAAGATTGGCCAAAAACATGTCAGCAGGGCCTAAGGTGGTCCCACGTGTGCCAAATGTGCCCATGACAAGTTGCAAGATGCCTTCCTTATTGAGAAAGAGAAAATTGTTGTGAAGATGTTGAAGGCACAAGCAGAGTAAGAAAGCTAAATTTAAAAATGAAGCTTTTTTGAGTTACAAAAAAAATCGAAAGGCAACAACAACAACAAGGTCAAAATGAGGCAACTGAGTGAAAAAGAAAAACTGGGGGCTGAGCACAGAGGTTCATGCCTGTAATCCCAGCACTTGGGAGGCTGAGGTGGGAGGATCACTTGAGCCCAGGAGTTTGAGACCAGTCTGGGAAACATAGCGCAACCCCATCTCTACTAAAAAAAAATTACCTGGGTGTGGTGATCCACAGATACTCAGGAAGCTGAGGTGGGAAGATAGTTTGAGCCTGGGAGGTTGAGGCTACAGTGAGCTATGGTCATGCCACTGCACTCCAGTCTGGGCAACAGAGTGAAACCCCGTCTCTAAAAAACTAAAACTAAAAATCAACTGGCAGTACAGGTTCAACTCCCTCATATCTACTCTTGGAACCATATATGTAATTACTGATCTTCAGAATAATGCATGGGAACTGCATTATCATCAGTCTTAAAAAATTGTTTGATTAAGTTTAAAATTTACTAAATGTCTTTTATGAGCCCAGATCTCCTCTAAGTTTTATAGGGAATGAAGAAACATGATACATGGTTCCTGTCCTCAAGCAGCTTACAGTATAATGGAAACAACATGGAAAATTATTTAAATCATATTAAATGCTAAGTTGAGGACATTCAATGGAGAGAAGTTCAGATAAGTCTGTATGATATATATTTCAGTGTTTCTAATTGGTCAACCAGCTTGGATGAGTGAATCTTGGTGGATGACCCAGTGGGTGACTGTGAACACATCTCTCTTCCAAGTTTTCTCTTAATATGGCCTGAAATTGTGTTTTATTTTCAGCATCTACATTATAAACTACTTCTAAAACTGTTTCACAATAATGATTCTCAGTTTTTTTAAATATCCTGCATTTGTGCCATTCATTTTCTGAACCTATAAACAAAACTTATATTTATCCCTATTTAATTATTTCAGTTATTTGAGGCTCATTGATCCAATTCATTAAAATAATTTAGACCCTGGTCGTATCATTCAATTTATTAGCTTTCCCTCCAAACTTTAGTTACCTGATTCAACTTGGATATATCTTAATTATATACTTGGATCTTGGATTATATATATATAACAATAACAATCTATATATATATATAATATAACTATATATATATATATATATAACAATCCTATCTTGGATTATATATATATAACAAAAATATCTTAATTATATACTTGGATCTCCAAAAGTAGTGTTGAATAAGGCAGAAACATGAAAGCTACAAACTACTTTAAGGAACTTCCTCTGTGAGTGACAAAAATCTACTAGTAAACATTTGAATGCAATTATAAATTATTAATTTTAGTGCACCGTGAAGTTTTTGAAACATTGTCGTATATATTATCTCATTTTATGATCTAAGTCTCTGGGCAGTGATTACTCCCTTTCTTGCAGGTGGGGCCACTGAAAGCTCAGGGCAGTGAGGTGACTTACTAACAAGTGCAGAGCTAGGACAAGAATTCATGTCTTCAGATTAGTGCCTTGATACCCTTTCTTTCTTTAAAATATTATATATATTTATATGTATTTCTTCTTCTTTGAAACAGAGTCTTGCTCTGTGTTCAGGCTAGAGTGCAGTGGCACAATCATAGCTCACTGCAGCCTTACCTTCTGGGCTCAAGAAATCCTCTCATCTCAGCCTCCTGAGTAGCTGAGATCATAGGGGTGCACTGCCATGCCTGGCTAATTTTTAAATTTTTTTGTAGAGACAGGGTCTCCCTATGTTGCCCAGGCTGGTCTCAAACTCCTGAACCCAAGTGATCCTCCTGCCTTGTCCTCAAAGTGCTGGGATTACAGGCATGAACTACCATGTCCAGCCAAAATATTATATTTTTTCAAAGGAATATTTTTGTTTATTTTTAATTTTAAGGATCACATGTTAAACACGTTAACATTGTATAAACTAAGATGCTATAGATAGTGAACATCCCCTTTGGTCCTTCTTCCAACCCTCTCCAAAGGTACTCACCTAACTCAATCTGGAGTGTATTCTTCAAGATCTTTCCCCATATACTTCTTCATTTCTGGAAATAGTTCATTCTGTGGGATATTGTATTTGTTTGTCTAAACTTGCCTTTTTCACTTTATAAGATATTTTAGAGCTCTTTCCATGTCCCCATTTGCATCTATTATTTATCTTTTTGTCTGATGTACAATGTTCCATTACAGGGATGTATATAATTTAACTTTTCCCTGTTGATAGACATTAAAAATGTTTTCAGTTTTGGCCGTGCTCGGTGGCTTATGCCTGTAATCCCAGCACTTTGGGAGGCCGAGGCAGGCAAATCACCTGAGGTCGGAAGTTGAAGACCAGCGTGGCCAACATGGTGGAACCCCGTCTCTACTAAAACTACAAAAAATTAGCTGGGCATGGTGGCACATGCCTGTAATCCCAGCTACTTGGGAGGCTGAGGCAGGAGAATTGCTTGAACCCAGGAGGCAGAGGTTGCGGTGAGCTGAGATCTCGCCATTGCACTCCAGCCTGGGTAACAAGAGTGAAACTCCGTCTCAGGAAAAAAAAAAAAAAAAAAGGATGTTTTCAATTTTATTACTAAAAAATGTACATGAATCACTGGGCTCTCGTGTGAAGATTTCTCTAGGCTGGATGCCTGGAAGTAGAATTGCCACTTGAAAAGTATGCATATTTGAAATCTTGGTAACAAATGCCAACGTCATCTTCTAGAAAGGTTATATCAATGTATATTCCCATCAGTACATATGAGGGTGGTATTTTCTCACACTTTCAGTAATACTGATTAGTGCTAATTGTTATAGTTTTTATTAATCCAAATTTCTCCAATCACTAATGAGTCTGAGTATCTCATATTTCCTTTTCTGTTAATTGCTTATTCTTATAATGGCCTCTCTATTATGACTTATATTGTCTTCATATGGATCTCCAAAAGTAGTGTTGAATAAGGCAGAAACATGAAAGCTACAAACTACTTTAAGGAACTTCCTCTGTGAGTGACAAAAATCTACTAGTAAACATTTGAATGCAATTGTTTGATCAGCAGTGGATTCCCCCAACCAGTTTACAAACCAAGTAACATCCCTCCATTATGTTCAAATGAATATTATGAGCATCTTTGCAAAGCATTGTGCTGCAAAAAAGATTAATCATGCCTAGTATTCCCATAGTCTACCTTTTAGCTCTTCCAGAAAATAGTATGAAGGCAGTTTAGCTTGTTTTAATGATTAGCTTACAAATGTTTCTTAATATGCATTCTAGAGTATTGCTGAAAGTAATGCTAAGCTCATACTATAGATGCCATAATCCATTTTCCTCCTCCTTTTAAAAAACTGTAGTTTTACCTCACTTAGATTTCTGGCACCTGGCTGATTTTCTATTTTCCAGAGATAAGGGGCAGTGGTTCTGAGACCTATAATCTTTCATTCAGTCTGCAAAGCCTATATTCCAGGTCCTCTCTGACTGTCTCCTCATTTGGGTTGTGCTTCAATTCCCTCTCTGTGATATCGGTTCTACCCTTCTCAGTTTGAAGATTAGGTTCCTTGCTGGAGAAGAAAGAAGCAATTGAGTGCCTCTGCCTTTTCTCTGTTAACACTTAACAGGTTCTTCTCTCTGCAGTCAGCTTATCCTTTCCTTTATCTGCTAGCTTCAAACTGTGTATGTTTTTAAAGGCCTTTCTGTGGTCCTCCTCACTTAGCACTGCTCAGCCTCTTCTGGAGTTTTCCTTCATCACTTTATTCCAGGGTTCGTATCACCCATTGTCTTATTCTCCTTAGTTTGTGTCCTTTCTCTCATTTTTTGGTACATGCCATTTCAAAACAGACTTATGAGAGAACACCACGTTGGGTTATATTGGTTTCCGCAGTATAAAGTTTTATTTTTCAGAGCTCATAACTTTAAAAATGTATTCCTTTCTATTGCCTCTAACCTTGGGGTTATAATTACGTTTCTGTGAACTTTTTGAAGTTTGCTTTCCAAAAGCGTCAATTACATGTCTACTATAACCAGAGGTTCTTTCTTTATTTTTATATTACAGAATCTGGGATGGCATAATTCCTTTCTTTCATCTTCAGAAAGGCAAAGACTGGATTTTGTTTCATTTATTTGATGAAGTAAAGATTTCTATCATATAAACATCACCAACGAATCCTTCCCTGCTGGTCAGAATTGAGTGTAGAGTAGAAGTTCTTGTCATTCCTTCTTGTACCTTTTGAAAGATGAAATTATCAGGAAAGCAAGTCAAGAATGTGTTAAATTCTAAGCTTGTTGTGGAGATTTAGAACAGATGTCTAAGTAGTCAAGTGCCCCATCAATATTACACCTTGTCCCTGTGACAGTTTTATCATTTGATTTAGGAAAGCGTCCTCCAACTCTTCCATTTAGCCTGACATTCTTAGCATGTTCTCACTCTCACAAATAACACTACTCTCTTCCCTTCATTTAATTCTCTCCAAGTACCGTATGCTGTACATGTGGATTCCATATATTTGCAATTTTGACACGTGGGAGTACTGTATATCCATGTTTATCAGACTTGTTTATATTGAAAAACATGCACCATTTCACCACTGAAACCAGTTCCATTTCCTCAAGTGTCACTAACATTTAGGACATCATGTTTATATGAGTGGTAGATTCTATGATGCACCCCTCATTTGCCTTCAGGAATAAAGGCATTACTTCAGCGACTGGGAGTGCCACTGAAGCTGGTCTTCAACTGTCAGTCCCTTTGGGGACAGCCTCAGCTGAAGAAAGTGGCCTCATCCCCCACAGCTATGCCCCTTTCAGGGTAGCCGGCATCCATTGACTGGTCTCTCATGCTCAATTCAGAACAGCACTGAGGGTGGTCACATCTTCAGAATTCCTCAGCATGGTTGGCTGACACAGTCCATTGAGATTGCATTGGAGCTCTACTTCTCTCTCTGCTCAATCTTGCTTCTTCTCTTCCACAGGCATTAGTTCCAAGACCATTTTCTAATAAACTCCCTACATGCCATCTCCATCCCAGGATCTGCTTCCTGGGAAACCCAACTAGGGACAATTTGCTTGTTTTAAAGTTTCAGGTATATTATATTATCTTATACATTGCAATATCAATAACTGAGCCCTCAGTATTATTCCCAATCTAGTCTTCTGCTATTTTCTTAGAATCACTGACAATTACTGAGCTTCTCTTCCTCCCTCTATGAATCTTCTTTCCACGCCATCTATGTTAACTTCTATTTATATGATTTATAAGTTTCTTCTCACCCTTTCTCTCCTTTTCCTCCAAACTTTATGCAAAGCCCTTTGTCTAGTAAGCTTTGTTTCTGAAACATTTTTTCTAATTTTCCCAACATGCATTTCTTGCCTTGTTTGTCAGGAATCTGTTATTTTGATATTGTAAATCAGAGTTGAGAAGAAAAAACACTGGCATCATCTTCTGAGGCACCTTTTCACTTCCAGCAGTCTTAATCCTCCAAAGGCACAATTTTTGACTAGAGGAGCCCAGATGGTGCTGGTACGTTAAGGCCTCTGCCTGTGACCCTGAGAGTCTCCTGCAGCAAGGATTCCTAGGGGAGGGCACAGTGGGCTCACATTCTTGGAGGAGTTCTCAAGGGCCAATGAGTGCTGTGTGTTAGTTTGGCTCTCTGAGAGCATGATGGGACAGAGTCAAGAGTTCAAGAGTTAAAATGAAGGGGGAGAAAGCAGGCTAGGGCAGGGAAAGATTTCAGACAGCAATGTGAAACTGAGAGTGATGAAAGGAAAATGAGAAGGAAGCAGAACTGGTCAGGGAGAACTTGAGACCATGATGCAGATCTAATAAAGTCTTGGCCAAGCCAGTGAGGAGATTTAGAGCAAAGTCTGCCTATTAGAGGTGTCCAGCAATGAACAGAAATAACCAGGCCTACCATCCCTGCTGTATTCGGCCATTGACTAGGGGCTGCTTGGGAAAAGCATGGCTTAGGCTTGAAAGTTGAGGTAGGTCCTGGCAGCTGAATGTTTAGTCCTTTCTTGAGGGGTCAAGTGGGGCACCTCCGTCTGTGGCTGCCACAGTCCTCCTGTGTGCCATGTGGGTCTCCTTTCCTGTACAGGTTCAGGGACCAGCTCTTCTAGGATTCCATTGGGCCCATCTCCCTCAGGGAAAACATAGAAGGGGAAGGTTAGTGGGATGAACTATATCCCCCATCACTCACAAAACCATGCAGAATGAGATTTCTTATTGCTAGTAGGGCAGGAGGGATAAGGCCCAGCAGCTCATCTTGTCACCTGCTTTATTGAATCATGGTCTATAGCAACTATGTCAGTTGGGTCCTCCAGGAAGCAGATGCTGAGACACAGTAGGGAGTGTGAGAGGTTTATAAGGGGTGGGGATGTATGGGTAGGAATAACGCCTGTGAAAGACAAGAAAAGGAAGCAGGACAGAGTGGGGAAAGCTTTAGACCATGATGCAGACATGACATCTGTGAAAAGACAGGGAAAGAAAGCAGAATTGTGAAGGAAGACCATCAAACTGCAACGCAGATCTGACAGTGTTGGTCAACCCGGGGAGAATTCTAGATCAAAAATGGTCTGTTAGAAGAGTACTACATCGGGTAGAAATGGCCAGGCCCAAGCCCCCACCATGCTCAGCTCCTTACTGGGGGCTGCCTCGGAAGAGCATGGCCTTAGCATTGCAGCTGTAGGCTGTCAGTTAACTGGACCTTTGCAGCTGAGCAGCAAGCTCTGTCTTGAACGGAAACTTCTATGCTGCCACATCTTGCTTGAGCATGCCGACTCAGATTCGTTGGCATTGGGGAACCAGGTTTCATTCCCTGTCATGGCACAGTCTCATATCCTTGCCTGACCATGGTTTACAAGGTGATCTATCATCAGGGGTCTAGTTTGAGGTGGAGGGAGGAAGCCTGTGTCTATAAAATAAAGCATTTCATCCTATGGGGATGTCATCTGTCTCTCTAGGATGCTAGGAGAACACGTGCTTCTCAGCAGCCGGTGGAGCAGGATGTGCTGCTGCTGTTTCTGTGTTCCTGGATCTACCTCCATCCTGAAAGTTCCACGGTTTCTGAGATAGCTGAAACAGGTATCCACTTCTAAAGTGGCAGGGCATTCAGCATGGAAGGCTTCAAGGCAAGGGTGGGCCACATGTAGGCCAGAGGGAGCCCAGCTCGTTCTCAGGCATGCAGCGACCTCATTGTCTCTGAGTAGACAGTAGGTTGGATGGGGTTAAATATTTCATCCTCTGAGTAGAGGGGCCCAAGCAAAATCTCATTTACTCCAAGGTCCAAGTGAATGGGACAGATTTAAATGTCTGGAGAATAAGCCATGCTTGTGATTTAATTTGTTTCCATTAGTGGTATTCTCTGTGTTTATCTTCCCATTGGTTATGACCCGAGTTTGGAGCTCAGCCTTTTCAGAACAATCTAGCCTCATAGAGGCTGTGCTCTAGTTTTCAAGGGAAGGACATCTATGTTTTAATCAGAGCCTTTAGAAAGGAAGTGCTCAGTACTAAAGGGGCAAACCGTAAAGACAAGTGACTCTCACTAGCATGTTCTCTTTGGTCAACCTTGAGGATGGTACATTTTTTGCAGGGGTGTTCATCAAACCTTAGCATTCTTTTTTTTTAAGAGGGTGACCACTTTGCATATACACAATAAATATTTGGTTGGAAACTCAAGCAAAAAGAGAAACAGCACCCATCCTCAAGTCCTATAGCATCTTCCCCAGAGAGTATGCTTTCTAGGTCTTAATTCCTCCCTCATAAAGAAATAATTTTATAGTAATGTCTGACACTTAAGTAGTGATTGCTATTCAGGGACCATTCTGAGCATGTTATAATTATGTATTAACCCATTTGATTTTTTCTTTTTTTTTCTTTCTCTGAGATGGAGTCTTGCTCTGTTACCCAGCCTGGAGTGCAGTGGTGCTATCTTGGCTAACTGCAACCTCCACCTCCCAGGGTTCAGGTGATTCTCCTGCCTCAGCTTCTTGAATAGCTGGGATTACAGGTGCCCACCACTATGCCTAATTTTTTTTTGTGTGTGTATTTTTAGCAGAGATGGGTTTCACCATGTTGGCCAGGCTGGTCAACATGCTCCTGACCAGGCTGGTCTTGAACTCCTGACTCTTGAATGCCTGCCTCGGTCTCTTAAAGTTCTGGGATTACAGGTGTGAGCCACTGTGCCTACCCATTTGATTTTCACAATAAACTCCATGACATAGGTGCTGTTATTTCCCCCATTTTTCAGAGGGTGAAACTGAGGATTAGAGAGGTGCAGTGACTTTTCCAAGGTCACAATAAGCAGCAGGCAATAAAGCGTGTGTACACCTAGAAACTCCTAGACTACACTGCCCTTTAAAATATTCAGCAAGGGCTGAGGCAGGTGAATCATGAGGTCAGGAGATCATGACCATCCTGGCCAACAAGGTGAAACCCTGCCTCTACTAAAATACAAGAAACTAGCCAGGTGTGGTGGCATGTACCTGTAGTCCCAGCTACTTGGGAGGCTGAGGCAAGGGAATTGCTTGAACCTGGGAGGCAGAGGTCGTAGGGAGCCAAGATCATGCCACTGCACTCCAGTCTGGTGACAGAGCAAGACTCTGTCTCAAAAAAAAAAAGAAAAAAAAAAAAAATCAGCAAGCCTCCTTATGGTGCCTCAAGAAATGTTACAGAAAGATTTGAAAATCGGTGGTTATTTAAAAAAATTTAAGCCAAAGAAGAGTCCTTTTTTAGATGGGATCTCCCACTTACGTCTCCCCTTTGAAAGCAACATTGTCGCCATATGCCAGGCCTCTGTACTAGGGGCCTGATTCACTTCACTGTTGACTCTGGGGCTTCTGAGAAGGCTCTTTTAAGTCTGCAGGTTGGTCTCACTCTCTGCTCCTTCTTTCTAAGCACCCTTGGCCTGTTAGCAAAGCAATTAACACCTGGAAAGATTACCTCCCCAGCAGCATTCTACAATAATTAGTTGATCTCTTCCCACCTATTTGCCAAGACTATTCAGTTAGCTTCTTGGTTTAGGAACCTATGAGAAGTCTTTCAAATTCACTTTGGTCTTTTCTAAGTTATTATTTTTTACCCTTAGGAAACAAGCAAAGCAATGAATGCTTAGTAATAAATTAAGGCAGAACATAATCCATTTTAGAAAGATTTTTCTACTGAAAGATTTTTTTTCCAGTTAACCTTCTATCTCCCATTACTTAGGAAATGAAATTAAAAAGCATGTCCAATTCCCTGGGCAAGTTGGTTAATTAATCAGTATTTCAATGTAAAACAAAGTTAATATTTACAGCCATTAATTTGACTTTTCTCCAGAGAATGTATTCATTTGATTAATATTTTTTCCTTGTAACTCTCTCACCTACCTTGTGAATCTCTCCAATCTAATATTTCCTTGGTTGAGAATAGTTTGAGAATTGTGCCTGCACTATAAAAAAATGTTCATGAAATTGGTCGATGGGATAAATATCACAGAGCTATTCATGAGACCTGGGACTCCACATCATTTTTCTTATCACCTAAAGCACAGCAGCTTGACATCTGTGAGGCTCTGGTTTGTGTTCCAGCACCAGCTGGACAATATTGATTGGCCATAAGGTTGTGTAATGTGTATTACTTGCCAGCTTTTAGAATTAACTGAGCCCAGTGTCATGTCCTTTCACCAGGTTTCTGGATGTCATATGTATAAGATTCATCAAAGCCTGTGGAGCATTTTCTAGGTTCCAGTGAAGCGAGGGCCATATTTCTCAAATTAGGGCCCATGGCCACTGACATCAGATCACCTTAGGGACAGTGTTAAAATTGAAATGCCTCAGTCCCTGGCAGAACTACTGCATGAGAGTATTCAGATCGGGCCCACGTATGGGTGTTTTTAAAATTCTTAAGCACATTGAAGTTTAAGGACCATAAGCTAGCCAAAGTAAATAGTGCAAGTTAAGAATCAGCTGAAGGTACCATTTTTTCACAGATATTCACAAGCTGGTTCTAAAATTTATATGGAAAGACAAAGGAATTAGAATAGTCAAAGGAATTCTGAAAAAAAATAACAAGGTTAGAGGATTCATATCACCTGGTTTCAAGACTTATTAAAAAGCTATAGTAATCAAGACTGTGTGGTATTGGCAAATATAGGCACAGAGATCAGGGGAACAGAATAGAGAATCCAGAAATAGACTCACAAGTGTGGTCAACTGAGTTTTGATAAAGTGCAAATTCAATTCAAAGGAGAAGGGACAGTCTTTGTAACAAATGGTGTGGGAATAATTGGATGGTCATATGCATAAGAGTGAACCACAAACTATATCCCAAGCTTTATATAAAAATTAACTCAAAATGGGTCATGTAACTAAATATAAATGTAAAACTATAAAACTTTTAGAAGAAAACAGGAGAAAATCTTTGTGAACTTGAGCTGGACAAAGAGTTCGCAGAACAGCAAAAGTATAATCCCTAAAAGAAAAAAAAATGGATAAATGGGGACTTGATTAAAACTTAGTTTTATCTTGCATAGACATTACTAAGAGAATGAATGATAAGTTACAGATTGGGAGAAAATATTTGCCCATCACATATATGACAAAGGCCTTTTATTCAAAAAAAATATGTAAAGAACTCTCAAAAACCTAACAGTAAGAAAACAAATCAATAAAAAATGAGCAAAGGTTTGAACAGATACTTTGTCAAAGAAGGTAATACATGATGGCAAATAAATACATGGAAAGATGCTCAACATCATTATTAGGAGAATACAAATTAAAAACATAATGAGACAACACTGTACATGTATTAGGATGACTAAAACAATACAAAGCAAAACAAAACAGAATGAAACAAACTGATAATTCCAAGAGCTTATGGGGATGATGTGGAGTAACTGAAATTCATATTGCTGATAAAAAGATCAGATGGTACAGTCATATTGTATTCTTAGAAAATGGCAGTTTTTTTAAACATACACTTAGAGTATCACCCAGCAATTCCACCTGTAGGTGTCTATCCAATACAACTGAAAATTTACATTCACACAAAATCCTGCATGTGAATGTTTATAAAAGCTTTACTCATAAATGCCCCAGACTGGCAACAATCTGAACATCTTTCAACTGGTGAATGCATAAGCAGACTATATCCATTCAATGGGACACTATTCAGCAATAAAGAATGAACTATTTTATATGCACCAAAATAAATGACTCTCAAATGCATTTTTCTAAGTGAAACAAGCCAGTGGCTACATACTACAGAATTCCTATTACATGACATTAAGGAAAGAACTGATCGGTGGTTTCCAGGAACTCAGGGAAAGGGGAGGTTTTGTTTTGTTTTGTTTTTCCCACAAAGGGCAGCATGTATGCAGGGAAGCATGGAGCTGTTTCAAGTCTTAACTGTGATTTGATTACATCACTATGTATTTGTCATGACTCAGAACTATATGCCAAAAAACTTTTGTGATCATAAATAAAAATTTTTTAAATAATCAGCTGAGGCATATCTGACTCAAAATTGCCAACAGAGCAAAATCAATATGCATTGTCTATTATGAGCAGAACCTGGACTGGTGTTGGAAGGAAAACACCTCACAGTAAGCTCCTCCTCCCCATAGACACCAATCCACTGGCACACAGATAACTGCTATTGAGCCAGTGAGGGATATGAGCTCAGAAAAGGAGCAAAAAGGGTCTAAGTGAAGAAGGCTGGATTCTTATTAGGAGGATTCTCAGTTTGGAAAACTGTAAGGCTGAGTCATAATAAAAAATAGAGCAGATTATAAACTGACAAAAATAAGATAGGAGAAAGTTATGAGCATGAAAAAATATAGTTATTGATCTGGAAGGGTAAGGCAATAGAAGCAAACTCTAAGTGTAATGAGATTGAATCAATGGATATGATGCTATTTTTTAAAAAGGCAAATCAACTCATTCAGTACTGATTTCTCTTAAGGAAGGGAAATGAACGGATAAAGGGTATGAAGTTGTGTTGACTTTAGATTCTGTTAGCAATTTCTTTATGCCTTTCCTACTCCCCATACAACAGTTCTGTACTCTGAGAGCTACTGTTGCAAGAAAAGCCAAGTCTTCCCTAAGTGGATATGAAGGCTAATATGCAGAGAAATCACTGTTCTTCCTGGGTGTGAAGGAGTCATTTAGTAGTTAGATCCTAAAGAGGAGGTTGGTATCAAATTAAAACTCTCTACTTAGAGCATCATGTGTCTAGAATAGTGGTTCTCAAAGCATGGACCCTGAACCAGCTGCAAAGCACCATTTGGATGCTTGATAGAATTGCAGATTCTGAGGTTTTACTCCAGACCTGCTGAATCAGAAACTCTGGGCTTGAGCCCAGCAAATCCTCCAGGGGATTCTGATGAACTTTTGAGAGTTTGTGAAGATGTCAAAAGTGAATCTCATGCTTAACTATTGCAACCTGCTGAAGCTGATAAAGGAATATCAACTTTTAGTGACCCACCCGCCCTCACAGAGACCATCACTGGACCTAACTGAAGACTCTCCCAACAGTTGAAAAATGGGTTTTGTTTTAACCAGTCATGTAAAACTTACGGTCTGGGTCTGTCCTCTTCAGAGCATTAGTTTTCAGGACTTAATTAGCATAACCACCTTGAATATCCCCATTTCTACAGCATTTACATAATTCTGACTTTCCCCCTCAGCAAACTAGTTAGTAATTTTTTTTTTATTTGAGACGGAGTCTTGCTTTGTTGCCAAGGCTGGAGTGCAGTGGTGCAATCTCGGCTTACTGCAAATCATCTGCCTCCAGGTTCAAGCGATTCTCCTGCCTCAGCCTCCTAAGTAGCTGGGATTACAGGCACGTGCCACCATGCCCAGCTAATTTTTGTATTTTTATTAGAGATGGGGTTTCACCATGTTGGTCAGGCTGGTCTCAAACTCCTGACCTTGTGATCTGCCTGCCTTGACCTCCAAAATGCTGGGATTACAGGTGTGAGCCACTGTACCTGGCCTTTTTTTTTTTTTTTTTTTAAACTAATGACAGGGTTTTGCTCCCCAGGCTGAAATGCTATGTTGTGATCACTGCTCACTGCAACCTCCAACTCCTGGGCTCAATTGATCCTCCCAAATAGCGAGGATCTAATTGATCCAAACAGTGCTACTACAAGTGTACCGTAACTGTATGTCACATTGAAGCTGGGTGATTTGAGATGTGGCAGGGTACAGGGCCCTCAGAGGAGGGAGTGGTCAGCAAAACCCAGAGGAAAGCTTCTGTGTGGAAAGGATAGGATGAAGGGAGCTAAGACTTTTGGTCAGTGGAGCAAGAGAAAGCTGGGAAAGCTGGGAAGGAGAATATAAACACCCTGGGCTCACTTTTTTTTTTTTAATGGGATGGAGTCTCACTCTGTCATTCAGGCTGGAGTGCAGTGGCAAAATCTCTGCTCACTACAACTTCCACCTCCTGGGTTCAAGTGATTCTCCTGCCTCACCCTCCCAAGTAACTGGGACTACAGGCATGCACCACCACTACCAGCTACTTTTTGTATCTTTAGTAGAGATTGGGGTTTCACCATGTTGGCCAGGCTTGTCTTGAACTCCTGACCTCATGTGATATACACTCACCTCAGCCTCCCAAAGTGCTGGGATTACAGGCATGAGCCACTGCACCCGGCCAGGGAATAGATTTTCGATTGGGTTGGCCTCACGCTTTTCCCTCCTTCCTTTTCCTTCTGCCAGGAGTCCCCATTGGCCAACAGAAAACAACTGGAAACCTGAAGTCAAGTTGAGCCAGCCTCTATAAGCACAAAGATGGAGAAGGCTACTCTCTGCCAGAGGGAACCTTAGTTTAATTAGGTCCCAACTATTTTTGTTTTTGTTGTATTTGCTTTTGGGTTCTTGGTCACAAACTCTTTGCCTAAGCCAATGTCTAGAAGAATTTTTCCAATGTTATCTTCTAGAGTTTTTACGGTTTCAAGTCTTAAAGTCTTTGATTCAACTTGGGTTGAATTTTGCATAATGTGAGAAATGAGAATGCAGTTTGGCTAGCCAATTATCCCAGCACCATTTGTTGAATAGGGTGTCCTTTTCCCACTTTATTTTTTTGTTTGCTTTATCAAAGATCAGTTGGCTGTTAAGTGTTTGGCTTTATTTCTGGGTCCTCTATTCTGTTCTCTTGGTCTATGATGTGCCTGTTTTCATACCAGAACAATACTATTTTGGTAACTATAGCCTTGTAATACAGTTTGAAGTCAGGTAATGCGATGCCTCCAGATTTGTTATTTTTGCTTAGTCTTGTTTTTGTTATGTGGGCAGCCTCCAGCTGCATCCATGTTTCTGCAAAGGACATGAGTTAGTTCTTTTTTATGGCTGTGTAGTATTTCATAGTCTATATGTACCACATTTTATTTATCCAATCCACTGTTGATGGGCACCTAGGCTGATTCCTCGTCTTTGCTATTGTGAATAGTGCTGCAATGAACATATGAGTTCAAGTGTTCTTCTGGTAGAATGATTTATTTTCCTTTGGGTATATACCAGGTAATGGGGTTGCTAGGTCAAATCGTAGTTCTAAGTTGTTTGAAAAATCTCCAAACTGCTTTCCACAGTAGCTCAACTAAGTTTCATTCCCATCAACTGTGTATGTGTTTCCTTTTCTCCACAACTTCACTAGCATGTTATTTTTTGACTTTTTAATAATAGACATTCTGAATGGTGTGAGATCGTATCTCATTGTGATTTTAATTTGCTTTCCTCTGACGATCAGTGATGATGAACATTTTTTCATATGTTTGTTGGCTGCATGTATGTCTTTTGAAAAGTGGCTGTTCATATCATTTGCCCATTTTTAATTGGATTGTTTTCTGTTTGTTGATTTAAGTGCCTTGTAGATTTTGGATATTAGACCTTTGTCAGGTAAATAATTTGTAAATATTTTCTCCCATTCTCTAGTTGTCTGTTTACTCTTGATAATTTCTTTTGCTGTGCAGAAGCTTTTTAGTTTAATTCTATCCCAATTGTCAATTGTTGTTATTATTGCAATTGCTTTTGGGAATTTAGCTATAAATTTTTTTTTGCCAAAGCCGATGTCAAAAGGACTGTTTCCTAGGTTTCTTCTAGGATTTTTATAGTTTGAGATCTTACATTTGAATCTTTAGTCCATCTTGAGTTAATTTTTATACTTTAGTCCATCTTGAGTTAATTTTTGTTAAAGGTAGGGATCCAGTTTTATTATTTTGCATACAGCTAGCCAGTTGTCCTAGCACTATTTATTGAACAAGAGTATCCTTTCCCCATTGTTTGTCTTTGTTGACTTTGTCAAGATCAAATGGTTGTAGTTGTGCAGCTTTATGTTTGGGTTCTCTATTCTGTTCCATTGGTCTGTGTCTGTTTTTGTACAAGTACCATGCTGCTCTAGTCACTGCAGCCTTCCAGTATAGTTTGAAGGTAATTATTATTATTTTGAGATGGAGTCTTGCTTTGTCACCCAGGCTGGAGTGCACTGGTGCAATCTCAGTCCACTGCAACTTCCACCTCCCAGGTTCAAGCAATTCTCATGCCTCAGCCTCCTGAGTAGCTGGGATTACAGGTACCACCACCACTCTCAGCTAATTTTTGTATTTTTAGTAGAGACTGTATTTCACCATGTTGGTCAGGGCTGGTCTTGCACTCCTCACCTCAGGTGATCCACCTGCCCCAACCTCCCAAAGTGCAGGAATTAGAGGCATCAGCTATTGTGCCCGACCTGAAGGTAATTCTTAATAAACTTATTCGATTAAACAGCTTATCACTCCATCTCTAACTAGTCTATAAAAGTAGAATTCACTTTACATTGAAAAACAAAAAATCCAGGCCAGGTGCAGTGGCTCACACCTGTAATCCTAGCATTTTGGGAAGCCAAGGTGGAAGGATTGCTTGAGCACAGGAGCTTGAGACCAACCTGGGCAACATAGGGAGACCCCCATTTCTACAAAAAAAATTAAAAAGAAAATTATCCAGGCAGGATGGTGCGGCTGTGGTCTCAGCTATTCAGGAAGCTGAGATGGGAGCATCATTTGAGCCTGGGAGGTGGAAGCTACAGTGAGCTGTGATGGTGCCACTGCACTCCAGCCTGGAGAAAAAATAAACAACTACACATGATCTCCTCCAAAGCCTGCATTATCTCCTCCAGATCATAATGAGGTACTGTCATAATTTGCATGGTCTCCAACTTGATCTATACTGGGACATTGCCTCCCAGGGTGGGTGGATAGGTGCTGGTGGGGAGCCGAAGTGAGGCAGGAACCTGCTTTACCAAACTGAGATAAGAATCAGGAAAACTATCCCAGCTGTAGATGCTGATACAGAGCAGGAAAGGAGTTTAAGACTGTCTCAGCCCTCATTTCTGACTTTAATTTTGGCAGGACATGGAAGTAGCAGTGGGAAGCCTCTGTCTCCATGAATTTGGAGCTAAGGAAAACATAAGGTCACCTTCTGAGTTGAACTAGTAAAATTCACATACAATGGATGTGATTAGTCACTTTTTGGAGTAAAGCTAGAGAATATCTGAAATGGTTGGACCTCTCAAGACTTCAATCAAGGTAAATGATTTGGGTGTAATCGGAAGGCAGGTCCAGAATATGAACATCATTTAGTAGAAGGCATTTAACCAATTGTGTTGTAGACTTCCTGGAGGAAGGCTATGTGAAGGTAGGTGTTGGTGTGCGGGGAGGTTGGACAGAAAGGGAGGTGGTCAGCTTGGGCTATGGAAATCCTCAGGAATCATAACTAGGCAGTGTCCAACCAAGCATGATGTAGAGAGACCCTGCCCTTTGTGCCCTCATGGTTGTTGGAGAAGTTGCTCTGCTGGGGGACAGTAGTCTCTCCTCAGCACTCTCAGTGCCTTTTGCACAGCACCTAGGTTGAATCCTGGTCTTTGTTATTATGAATAATGCTGCAATGAACATAATGAGTGCAAATCCCTTGTTCACCTGTTGTTGGCTTTCCAGACATTCTCATCCTAGGACAGGCTGCCCTGGATGGTGAATATAAGCTTTTCAGTCCCTGGGAAGAAATGTTTCCCATTGTGAGTTTATCAGTTGGTCATAAGGTTAGACTCATGGATTTGATTTACTTGAGTGACCTCAGATTCTGAAAACTTCTGAGATCTTGGTGAGGGTAGATGGTGGAATTTGGAAAGTGCTCAGTTCCTCAAGGGGATACTCCCCATGAGACCTCGTGGTTGGCAGCATAGCCTTCTCTCAGAACATGCTAATCTCATCATCAGTCCCTTTCTGCCTTCAACAGACACTATCTACTTAGGTCAATGACTGTCAACCCTATCAGACTCAAAAGCCTATTTTTAAATGAATGTTTTATTATGTTCTCTATACTATTCTGAAAAGAAATTCACAAGTAGGCCAAGCCAGGAGAATCACTTGAGTCCAAGAGTTTGAGGCTGCAGGGAGCTATGATCTGCCACTGCAAGATCCAGCCTGGCTGACAGAGTGAGACTCTATCTTTAAGAAATTCATAAGTAATACAACCTCCTACTCATATATTTTTAAAGTCATTATTAAAATACGAAAACTGGTAAAGAGAAATAATTTGTAATAAAATTGTATGTTTTAGCAAATTCTAATGTTGGGGATGACTAACTGGAAGACCTAATGAAGTAGTTGCTTTGAGATCAGAGTGAAGGTGGCAGAGACAAATGTAGATAGAGATAGGTGTGCTGGCAACTCAAATACCAAGAGTGATGTTGCTGTCAGTGAAGTGTTTTTCTGAAATTGTGACTACTGTTGGTAGATTTCCAAACCAAAGTATAGTGTTTTTTGCTTTAAAAATGCAGAGAGGGCCAGGTGCAGTGGCTCACGCCTGTAATCTCAACACTTTGGGAGGCTGAGGTGGGCGGATCACTTGAGGTGAGGAGTTTGAGACCAACCTGGGCAACATAGTGAAACCTCACTTCCACTAAAAATACAAAAAATTAGCCGGGCGTGGTGGCTCACACCTGTAATCCCAGCACTTGAGGAAGCCGAGGTGGGTGGATCACTTGAGGTCAGACATTTGAGACCAGCCTGGGCAACATGGTGAAACCCCATCTCTACTAAAAATACAAAAGTTAGCCAGGCATGTGGCATGTGCCTGTAGTCCTAGCTACTCTGGAGGCTGAGGTATGAGAATCGCTTGAATCCGGGAGGTGGAGGTTGCACTGAGCCAGAATTGCACCACTGCACTCCAGCCTGGGTGACAGAGCAAGACTCTGTCTCAAAAAAAAAAAAAAAAAAGCAGTGAGAGCATGTATGGAAAATTTCGTGTACATTAAAACTTTGCAAAGGTAATCTATGTTTCTAAGTAAAATGGAATTCCGTTTCACACCCAGATAATTACAAACAGGTTTTTCACACAAATGTTCAGTGTGACCTTTGAAGGTTTTACAGGGCACAGAACATTTCTTCGTTGTTGTGCCTGTGCTGCACATGACTAGATAGCTAGCATCCTTGGTTTGCTCTCAGCAAATGCCACCAGTACTACTCGAATAATTATGACAGTCAAAAATGCCCCTTCAAGTGTCTGATACATCCCCTAGGTGGTAGTACCACTGTTGTTGAGAGACACTGAATTAAGTGAGCAGGAATTGATACGAGGGTGCAATAATGCAAATGTGCTGTTTCCCACAGCACAATCATTCCATGGCCTGGCATGACAGAAAATCCTTGGTAGCTGAAAGAAGGCAAAGGCTGCATGAAAATAGGGCCAAGTGCTAGGTCTAGAGGGGGAAGCAGAGTTCCAGGGATGACAATGTCAGAACTTTGGAGGGGAAACCAGGGTAACAGTTCACCTCCGGGACTTTGGCCAGCATATGGATGGGGCCAACATAGAAAGAACTGAGGCTCTGGACCAGAAGGATACCCAGGTTTGTCCTTGGTGCCTGAGATCCCAGATCTGGCTGAAAATGAAGGATTAGGGGTCAATGCAGGAGTCTGGAAGCATTGGCTTTGTTCCTAAAATTTGAGTCTGGGGATATGACTTATTTCCAAATTCCTTATGCACAGCCCCACTCAGAGATGACTCAATGTCTTGAATGAAATTAGGTCTTCTCAAGTAGTGCAGCAGAGAAGAAAGCTGAGGCAGGAGACACAACAGTCTCCATTTATCAGTGCCAATCATGTGATTGAAAAGGGGCTGTCTATACCACACCATCTGATTTTCTTATATCAGAGTATTCTTTGTCCTCATTTTAACCCAAACAAATCAACTCATTATTCAAACAAAAACAAGTGTTCAAGAGAACAAGAGTTAAATGGTGTTAGCAGCCATGCCTCACTCCACCCCTACACCAACTGTTGGTTTCTTCCAGATGGACACAAAACAGCTGCTTGGAACTCAGATTTGGAGTTCATTTTCCACAAGTAGGGTCATGAAGGTGTGGCCATCAATTAAGGCAACGCTTATACTGAATACCACAATTTACAAGGGTAAGTAGATAATTATGCTGAAAGCCCAGGCTGAGTCCAGGCACCACAATCCACGCTTTGTAACACAGAAGCCGAAAAACACTTCCATAAACCTGATATACCCCGAAGACCATCTGAACAGGATGAAGCCTCATCTCCTATGCTTCTGATCCCAAAGCCATATCCAAGACAACTATCTAATCTCTGCTCAGAATTCAAACTACTTAATGTTTTTATTCCATTGAGTAGGCTCCTTTGTGGATACATTTCCTGAAAAACAACAAAAAAGTTCTTATCTCAATTATGAGGTCCTATTACTTCATCTCTCCCACATTCATTATAGTAGATGGTCATGAGACGAACAAGTTTAGCTTTATAGTCCTTAATGAAATGTATTAGCAAAATTGAGAACACAAAAAAAGAGATAGAGAAGAACTCTGTACATGAAGAAAGATTTTCCATTTTAGCATATAAAAAGAGGGAAGGAACTAAAGAAGAAATTAGCTGCAATCACAGAACAGTCAAGGAGATAGCTGACTTGTCCTCCCTCCCACCCTCATAAGCTTTGATTTAATCACGCTTAATATATTGCAGAATTATACTCTTGAAGTCCTGAGTCATTTTGCTGGCCTCTCTGACATCTGTCCCTCCACTCTTTCCTATTCTTTGCAGGGGTCTCCTATCTCCCTCTGGACAGCTTTCTCCAAGCCTGGCTCTGCCCCTACCCCTTGAGCACATGCCTGGGTAGATTTGAGAGCCACTTACCTTTTGGGTTTTGCCCTCAGTGACACAGAGCAAGGATTTGATCCCCTGGTAGTTTAAGATCTGAGACACCACTACAAGTTCCTCTGAACAAAGCATTCTGTGAAAAGGAAGGGAATCTACATATATGCGCCAATATATTTATCTGTGCTTTTCTTCTATGTAAAGGTAGTCTATGGATTTTCTTCCTGTGTGTATATGATTTTAATCAAGATCTACTTCCCTGCCCAGAAACCCTTAATGGTTTCCTATTGCCCCCAAAAAATCAAGTTCAAGTTTGTCAGCATAGCATTCTAGATCCTCTGTGATTTGCCCCCTCACATGCATTTCCAACAAATCAACTCCTCTAGCCAGAGTGAGAGTCTGTATAATTCAGTGCTGAACATGTAGCGTCTGTCTCCAAGTCCAGCACAGCCATTTGTGAGCTGTGTCCTCAGGTGAGTTGCTTAAACCTGTCTATGGCTCAGTTTCCTCAATCGTAAAGATGGAAATAATAATAGTAGTAATTTGAGTTGTGTGTGAACCAAGAGAACTGATAAATGTTGTGGGTTGAGAACAGGGCCCGATCATAATGTACCAGCTATCTACTATTATGATTACTACTATTCACTACTCTCAACACACTTGCACTTTTCTATCTTTGAACATTTTTTCACTGTTACCAATTTTTGAAATGCTCTCCCCTTCTCTCTACCCCTCTAAATTCTTCCCATCCTTTAAAGTCCTGATCAATTTTTTGTTGTTGTTGTTTGTTTTTTTGAGACAGAGTCTTTCACTGTTGCCCAGGCTGGAGTGCAATGGCGTGATCTCGGCTCACTGCAACCTCCGCCTCCTGGGTTCAGGCGATTCTCCTGCCTCAGCCTCCCGAGTAGCTGGTAGTACAGGTGCACACCACCACACCTGGCTAATTTTTTGTATTTTTAGTAGAGACAGGGTTTCACCATGTTGGCCAGACTGGTCTCAAACTCCTGACCTCATGATCTGCCCACCTTGGCCTCCCAAAGTGCTAGGATTACAGGCATGAACCACCTCGCCCGGCACCTGATCAAATTTTTCTTGCACTAACTTCCCTGAACTGTTAAATTTACAGTGTTCTTTTCTGTTTATTGTTCTTATTATCTATTCCACAAATTTTGCAAATAATCATTTGTTGCATCATGGAACTTTTTGTATTGCCATCTTGTATATTAACTTTAAATGTAATTTTGCCTTGTTCCCTCCAATTGGCCTGTAAATTCTTGGAAGCAAGGACTCAGGCCTGTCTTTGTATACCTGGTACATTGACTTTCCAATAGTATCTCAATAAATATCTGTTTATTTGACTTATTTGATTCACAGGTTGAATGCAACTTTGCCAGATGCCTTTGAAAGTGGTTAGCTAAAGGGAGAGTAAAGGAGTTAGAACCCTGTTATTTGCTTGTAGAATGTTTATAATGTTTCTGTGTAAGATGTTCCATTTCCATCTTGGAAGCCCTAGAACTGTGATTGGTGGAAATCCATTAGGATGAGATCAGATGCTGTTTTTGGCCAGAGAGGGATTTGGCAGCCAGATAGGCTCGCAGAAGAGCAATTTAACCAGATGCAGCATGGCAGAGACAGAGTCCCCAGGGCTGGCTATAACATAAAGAGGTCTCCTGAAGAGCAGCTGCTTTCACAAAGAAGTTTTGGAAATTCAGACTTTCCTTCCTTGCTGCTTGATTTTCCCCTGGGTGGAAACCTTTGGCATCCGAAAGGGCCAGGGCCAGGTAAGACAGGAGGAAGAGCTAGTGTGTTACTGGGTCAAAGACTTTGGGTTCTAGTCCAAATTTTTTCAACAACTTCCTGGGTGGCGTTGGACCTTATGTCATCTTCTTAATCTTCAGTTCCCTCATCTATCATGAAGGTGTTGGATCAATACATAATCTCTACAGTCCTTGCTGACTGTCATACTTTATCACTCATAGTGGAGACATTAGTAGCTCTATGCAGGAGACAGAGACCTCCTTTGCCTGAAATTAATATTCTTCTGGTTGGTTAGATACAATCAGAACGCTGGCCAGTGGAGCTCAATTGAGTCAGTCCCCCAGGACGTGGAATGGTCTCATTTTATGGGGAGTGACCCTCCTTACAATAACTTGGAATCCTTTACCTTTTCCATAACATCTGGGAAAGTAAGGACTTGGGATATAGGATAATGAAGAGAGGCCAGGGTAATAATGGGGCAAAGGACATAAACTGGAGTCATATCTGATGATTTGGTCAATTGTCCTTGTCTCTACATTATCATTGAGTGCTCTCTTTCTGTAGTCTCTGACTGAAGTCACAGTCATTAATGACGGTAGAAGTCCAGGGAGAGGAAGCAAGATTGCACTGAGGCTTGGTGCCAAGTTTGTACAAGTCATCAGAGACCCCATCCAGGCCTTGGGCTTGCCCTTATGAGTGCATTCTCCAGGCCTGCCCCTACCTCCCCCTGCCAGAAGGTGCTCCTCCCCCCAGTACCCCCCAATATGTCCTTAGCAGCCTTCCTCAGGTGCTCCTGGCTACTCTCTGCTGTCAACTTAAACCCATAGTAGCCCCTCCCACTAACTTTTCTCTACTCCCCCAGCTAAGACAGCAGGTCTGCCTTTTTAAACTGAGATCAGGCTTCTGGGTGTGAGATCCTTGAGGCCATGGCCTCCTGTCTCTTGGTGCCTGTGAGCTTATCTTGGGCCTGGAAAATCATGCTGAGGAGGAAGATATTTTTGCTGCTGCTGCTGCTGCTGCTGCTGCTACCATAGGAAACGGTGCTGTGTTTCAGGAGCTGGGGAATAGTGTGGCAAGCAGATGACGCTGTACGGCAGAACACTGATGACCTTCTGGAAGACATCCAGAGATAAGTTGGGAACAGTTTGTGCAGAAAAGGGAGAGTCCTAGTAGCCAATCCAAATATTGCAGATGGAATTCTTGTGAGCAAGGGCTTTCTACAAAACCATTTGCCAAGACGGCCCACATGTTTGCAAGGCAAATATCTAGGTGCAAGCTTACAAAATACAACAGGCAGCTCAATGGCAGGCCGGGCATGTTGGTGGGAGGTGGACAAGTGAGGACTTTCATCTGTCCATTTCTTTCCAGCTGCTGCAGGGGGCCTCTAATGCTGTATGAGTTCTTTGGCTTTCCAATCTATTTAATAGAAGAGGAGCTGGGAAGTTAGCTCATCCAGGTCATGCCTCTGTCTCCACACTGGATGTTACTTGCAGCATGTGACTATAAGAAAGTTCTGTTCCTTCAATAAATGCCTCCAGAGAAAAGTGCCCACCCATTCTCTGTGACCCATTCTAGTGTTTAATCATTGTGAAATCTCAAACAATAGGCTTCACATTGACCTTAAGATGTCTCCTTGGTTGTTTACTGTTAACCTCCCTATTTCCTATTGGTTACAGGTGGGGAATAGCCACTGACCAAGGTTTCTACTTGAAAGGATGCTTTTAAATACCTGACCATAACAGGCCCCCTTAACCTACACTTATTTAGACTTAATAATTTTAGAAACATTTTACACACATATTTACTTGATCACAATCTTTTCCAACTATTCTATAATCTCTGCTACTGACCACAGCTGTCCTCCCTGCACAGAGCTCCCCTCTACTTTCTAAGCATCCCATCTCTTCCCAACCTAAGAAATTTTTCCATTTTCAATGTACCAACATTTGAGCAGCTGTATAAGCACAAAATATTTAATTTGGGAACAGTGTCTGTGGGAAGGAATGCTTTGTTAGTTTCCAAAGTAATGCAAAGCTTAATTTTAGAAAGTAATTTAACCTTTTTTTTTGGTTCTGGAAGTCACAGAGATTATGGATTGCACTGCAGAGGCAGCCTCCCTGATGATGCTAGCACTTTGCAGCACTGGGTTTTTCTGCAGCAGTTTCATTTTTATTCTCATTCAGAGACACAGTGAGTCCGTTCAATAGAAACATTTACCCCCTGAAGTCAGGATCTGTGTCTCGTACAGCCTGTCTGTATGGCCAGGGCCTGACAAGGACAAGTGAGTGGGAAGTATTCTTAAATGTTGAATTACATTGCATTGCCTGTCTGCCCCCTACTCCCTACCTTGGTCTTAAACTTGGTCCAGTCAGGTTCTGGAACTAGGAAATAACAGCTATAAAGTTTTGGGCAGGACAGAGACAGGCAGGATCAGATCATACCACTGCTACCTTCCATGGCTCCAGGAGAAAGTTAAGGTGACAAGATTGAAGAGTATCATGTCCTACCAGATCTAATGTTAGTCTCCTCCTCTCAGGGACACACATGACTAGGATCTGAAACACAATAGGAACACCAGTAGAGCAGGATAGATTTGGAGGCAGGGACCACGAAATGCAGAAATTAGGAGGATATATCATCACCACCACCACCACTACCACCACCACCATAGTAGCAGTATTTAGGGCTGAAACTGAGGTAGGCTCTTGATAAACAGCCCCAGAGCCCTCTGTGGGCTCCAGGCAAAGGAGCCTTCTATCATTTGCTGGGGTGCCTTTTAACTGTCATGGCACGCTCTGGTACCTTAACACCCTGATCGGTGACATTTCCCAATTCCCCAGAAAGAAAATTTAAACTCTGTTCTCCAAGGATTGATACACACACACACGCAGTCTCTTTCTTGACTGTGTTGTAAGTAAAAGTCAATTTGGAGAGGAAGACAATGATGAGGACCCCAAGAGAAAGTCACTGTGAGTAAAGATACTCTGGCAGAGTGGACCAGAGTCAACCAGAGCACCTGAATCTTGGAGGACAAGAGGTTCTAGGCAGAGTGTGAGGCTGAGTCTCTCTAGTTCTCATCTGAACCCCAAATCCTAGGAGTTCCAGTATGTTCTTGAAATGAGGGGGATGGTCTTAATTACAAAGCAAAAATCAAAACAAAACAAAAACATACAAACAGAGGACAATCATTTTGAAGTTGGCATCTTCTCTAAAAGACCTGGAAGACCTTGTCCTGCTGGTCAGGGAGGAGCTGACCATTGGAGGTCAGTGGTTTCGGGGAGGTGGGCAATGGCTGTGGCAGCCAAGGGGGAGGAGACAGCGGTAGGGTGGCATGGCAGCCCACTCCAAGAACAGAAATGGGGAGAAGGAAAGACAGGACTGCACAGCCTAACGTGGCAGTTATCCACTTTTGCAGTAAAACATATTTTAAATATTTTTCAAAGTGTTAGCTTCTGCCAGATCTTGAAATCTTTCAGAGCTCAGCCTGTGGGTGGGTTCAGCTCCATGTATTTTTCATTAACATGTACTAGTGGGCCTGGGATAGTACAGAAAGACAGGAAAGAACCATGCCAGAAACACAGATACCAAGAAAACCAGGCTGACAAAAAGATACACAGAGATACCGGGAGAGCTTGAGAAAAGCCATTTTCTAGGTGTAGAGGAACACAGAGTTCTAGAAAGCATTTGATCGAGAGATTCAGGAAAGCCTATTAAGACGGTGTTCTGCGAAACGCTACTGGCGTCCCCCAGGATGGAGTTCAGGCGGTCCTGGATTAAGCCTCCCCGAACTAAGAACTGAAGAGAAACCACAAAGCTACATTGTTTTGTTTGTCTCTCGGTTGGGCTCCAGTCAACCTGCGCGCTGAGGTTCTGACACACTGCCTGAGCGCCCCCTGTTGGCCGCTCTGCAGAACTTCACCGTCTGAGCCAAGGTGAAATCGAATTACGTAATTTCTCGAGCTTTGCCCACCCTATTTTTAAATTTTCATTTATTTTTTATATACTTTTGTATTTTTCAAGTTCCTGGCTTCTCTGAAGCCTAATGTATAATGCCAGCGCTTGAATGCTTTGACTCCCAAGGTCCTAAGGCCCAGTGAGGGCAGTTCTGAGAGACCAGCCTAATGAGAGTGCACGCAGGGGCTTGGTGGAACATTTATGAAACACGTGCCACATACAAAGCGCTGCGGAAAGGTCCAAAGGGATCTCATTTGGCTTTTCGTCTTCTTGCCTCAAAAGGGAGGCTAGAATTAAACTGGCCTTCTGGGGTGGAGTGAGAGCCCTTCCCCGCCCAATTTTGACCCACCGTAGCAGCCTTCCAAAATAAACCCCGAGAAGAGCCTCTCAGGGCACCAGCGATGGCGTGCCTCCCTCTTTCCTTTTCTTCTCTCTCTCTCTATTCATTTTCTCTTTCGTCTCTGCTTGGAGAGGAGAAATTACAATGTGCAAAGCCCCTGGGGCTAGAGGGAGAAAAATACACATCTCCCCAAATGCCAAGCCTGTATTACTGCTAAGAATAGCCTTTATCCTAATCTGGGAGGAAGCACAGAAGACCTGGTTCCTGTTTCTCTCTCCCTCTCTCCTCCCTCGTTTCGCCCTGTGTCCCTCTCCCCTCCCTCCTATCTCCTTCACTTCTCCATCCCCCTCACATCCGATGAAGGTTGATTATAAAGAGGGCAGTGAGCCTGTCTTTCCTAAAGTGACTGAGACTTGAGTCACAAAGGCTAGAGAGAAGATGTGGGAGGAGAGAATAAGAGTCCAGAGGACCAGGGTGGGAGGGAGGGAGAAGGCTAGAGCAGCATGGGTTGAAGGGGAACAGGAAGAACAGGACACAGGAATCTGCAGCCAGCTGATTGACAGGGGTGGTGGGACCCTCAAGGAGTGTCCCTGGGGTAAACAGTGGTGCAGCTGTGGCTTTAGGCATGCTCCCCCACCCCATTCTGGCAGGACATAGGCATCACCTTGAGGGAGGGAGCCAGGTTTCCAGACCTCTGGCTAGTATATGGGCTCACAGTAAGCAACTCTCATCTCCTCAGAGATTACAAATCCAAATTATGTCTCTAAAAATCAGGTTCTTTCAGGCCAGGAATGGTGGCTCATGCCTGTAATCCCAGCACTGTGGGAGGCCAAGACGGGCAGATCGCTTAAGTCCAGGAGTTTGAGACCAGTCCTGGGCAACATGCAAAAACCCCATCTCTACAAAAAATACAAAAATTAGCCAGGCGTGGTGGTGACTCGCGTCTGTGGTCCCAGCTACTCAGGAGGCTGAGGTGGGAGGATTGCTTGAGCCTGGGAGGAGGAGGTTGCAGTGAGCTGAGATCGTGCCACTGCACTCCAGCCTGGGCAACAGAGTGAGACCTTAAAGGTCAGAGGCACAGGGTGAGAACATCAGAAAGGATCTTCTTTCCTTTGTTTTTTTTTTTTTTTTTTTTTTTTTTTGAGACGGAGTTTCGCTCTTGTTACCCAGGCTGGAGTGCAATGGCGCGATCTCGGCTCACCGCAACATCTGCCTCCCTGGTTCAGGCAATTCTCCTGCCTCAGCCTCCCGAGTAGCTGGGATTACAGGCATGTGCCACCATGCCCAGCTAATTTTTTGTATTTTTAGTAGAGACGGGCTTTCACCATGTTGACCAGGATGGTCTCGATCTCTTAACCTCGTGATCCAACCGCCTCGGCCTCCCAAAGTGCTGGGATTACAGGCGTGAGCCACCGCTCCCGGCCCTCTTTCCTTTGTTAATGAAGAATTAAACAGATGTTATGGTTAACTGCCTTGCAGAAGTGACCCTCAGGGAAATGGGGTCACTTCTGCTTTGGTTTCCTCATTACCTGCTGGGCCCCTCCCCATTGTTTCTTTCTCTTGTCCACCTTCCCTCCCAGCTTCCCCCCTTTCCTATTTTCAAGATTGCGGCTTTTGCCCACACCATCCGTGATGTTCCTCCTCACCCCCACCACCCTGGCTCTGGCTTCCTCCCCCATTCACCTTTCCTGTTGCTCCTGGATCTTTTCTGGTCAGAGTGTTGTTGTGGAAGGAAGGGGAAGAGGGCTTGGGGACCCAAATGTCTGATGCTTTGCGGATTTCTAACAGGACTAAGAGCTTTCCCATAGAGCCTGAGGAGAGTCAGGCTCTAGGTCTTTCTTGACTCAATCAATCTGCAAAGCACCTCTGAAAAATTACCAGACAGCTGACAGCCCATAAGTTGTATTATCTCTATCTTGAATAGCCCTCGCCCACTTCTACCATAGAAAGGTATTTTAGTAACTCATGAGTCAATAGGAGCAGAGGGCCCTGGCAGGCACTGCATAAATACATATTACGGTTATTTATCACAAATGAAAGTGGCTCATAAATAACTGAAACTGGCCCAGTTCTGCTTCTGTTGAATAAAAGGAAAAATCCCACAAACATCAAAGGATAAAAAATAAAAGGGAAATGCTCTGCAGAAGATGGCATTACTTTGTGTTCTATAGCTGAATAAATTGTAGCAGTTTCTAAAATGCTCCTGGAGAATAAAGGATTTTAGAAGAGACCTGCTCTGCGCCCCTGAGTTATGGGTCTGGGCTGCCCATGACCAGCAGAGGGCAGACTTCCTTTATAAACGGAAGACTGCAGAGTTGTGGGGAAATGGTAATTGATGGTTCAAGGTTGTAAACTGCTTATTCGATGCTGTAAATACCCACTTTGGGCCTATGCATACCCCTAGAGATCATAGCCCAATATTCTTGATAGGTTACAAGAGACTAGATTTCAAGGAACCAGCTCTTTGTAATAAATATTTCTTTGTAAGATTAAAATCTGGGCAGGAGGCTTGTTTTGCACAAACCTCCCTCTGGGTGCCACAGACTGCTATTTAATGTGCAGTCACTGAAGTGACTTGTCCCTGTCTTGGTCCTGACATAGCCAGTCACAGCTGCATATTTGATACAAAGTATCTAGCTTTTCCAAGTTAGATACAAAGCCCAAAAACTCCCCCTATGTTTGCGCTTTGTATCTAACTTGGAAAAGCAGGTGCTGTGTCATGAACTTGGTGAAAAATTTCCTACTGTTGGTCATTCCCCTTTGTTTAATGAATACAGAGAAATCTACTCTCTGGGAAACAGAGATAGGAATGAAGATTATTGGAAATATTTCCTTAATATTTGGGTCAGCATAGCAAATTGACTCCTAGGCATGTATCCAAGATAACTGAAAACACATGTCCACACAAAAACCTGTACACAAATATTTCTAGCATTATTAATCATAGCCAAAATGTGGAAAGAACGCAAGCATCCATTGACTGATGAATGGCTAAACAAAACATGGTTTATCCATATAATGGAATATTATTCAGTCATGAAAATGAATCAAGTATTGATACATTACAACATGACAAACTTTGAAAATTTTATGCTGATTGAAAGAAGCCAGTCATTAAAGACCCATATTGTATTATTCTAATTACACGAAATGTCCAGAATAGGCAAATTCATAAAAATAAAAAAAACCAGATCAATGATTTATTGGGGCGGGGGAAGGGAGAAATGGGACTGACTCCTAATGAGTAATTTTTGGGATGATGAAAATGGTCTGAAATTAGATAATGGTGATGGTTGGACATCTCCATGACTATACTGAAACCCACTGAATTATACACTTTTAAAAGGTAAATTTTAAGTATGTGAATTATATCTCAATAAAACTGTTATTAAAAAAGATTTGGGGCTGGGTGCAGTGGACCATGCCTGTCATCCCAGCACTTTGGGAGGTAGGGGTAGGATGATCACTTGAGCCCAGGAGTTCAAGAACATAGCAAGACTCCATCCGTATTGAAAAAAAAAAAAAAAAAGAAAAAAAAAAAGATTCAGGGAGAGCCAGCCCTGCCCCGATTTAAAAAAATACTTTGGATGAGAGCAGAGTAGGTTTAGTGCAGGTTAAAGACAGAGGCAGCCAAATTCAATATAGAAAGCAAAGAGAATTATCCACAAAGCTGAACTGACCTTGCATCTTCTCCAGCTGACCCATCTGTAAAGAGTTTACATCTCTGATCATGCTGGCCTTGGTAATATGGGTGCTGGTTCACTCAAGGCAAGAAAACCACATTTGATGTCATGGTGACAGAAAGTACAGAGGGAAATAAGAGAGAATCACATTCTTCAAACCACAGTAACAAGAAAGGCTTACTAAACTCTCAGGAGGTGGCAAGCAAGGAAGGTGATAATAGTGAAGTCACCAGCTCAGCTGCCAGGCAACTTCATGTTCACACTTGAGTTCCAAGTATATGACCAGTGACACCCAAGAGGCCGGAAGCCTGTGCTCTGTTCTTGCATCTTGCAGAGGCTGGGCCCATGATAGCCCTTAGTAAATACTCAGAAAAGGGGGAGAAAATAAGAAATAGATGAGCACACAACTCCAAAGGCCAAGGGAAGTGCCCTGAATGACCAAAGCCAGGGCTAGGTGCAGCCTTGGTCAGCACATTGGAGAGGAACTACCCTTGAATTAGAAAGATAAGGAGAGATGCCTGCTCTTTATCTGAGCCATCCACTCACCCATCACTGGACCTGCCTGGCTGAGTTTAAGCAGGGCGATGTCTCAGGCACACCCGCACACACCCTTCTGCTATGGCATGCTTGGTATGCCTCATTTCTTGCCTTCCTCCAATTCCTGAGCAGAAACTGTAATACATTAATATCATTGTGTGAGATAGAGCCAAACTGTTTTGTTTAGAAATAAAACATCCTAGAAGATGCACTATGAAGATACTCTGCATAAGAGTAGGCCTTTTAAAATTTGTTTTTATTGATTTAAAAACCAAACCAAACATACCTTCTGTTCTGTAATTGCTCTTGGTGATCAGGGAGAGCAACGATACTAGGGTGTGATCAAATGTTTTCCAGTCCTGTGTTTTTCTCCAAGTCTCGTCCTCTGGGTGAATGTTACGCATTTTAGGGAACCAGGGAATATGCCTAACTATGTCTTACAAAATTAGCTTAATTATAGATTCAGCCAAGAGATGGGAACTCAGTAACTAATTATGTAAGCCAAAGCTCATAACACTCTTTATATAGTAAATAAGAGGTTAAAAACAACTGGCTAGATACCAGCTGTTTTAAATAAATTATATGAATTCAGCAGTGGAAAGAACTGGATTTGGGAGTTGGGCAGATCTGGGCTTACAACCTGGTTACTTCCTTCATTGATGCCTTTAGTAAATGTGTATTGATCACCTACCCTGTACGAGGCACTCTTTTAGACACTGACAATCAAAGCACAAATGAGAAAGACAGTCTGTATCCTCAGAGATCTTACAGTCTCACAGCTGCACTAAATACCTGGTATCTTTAAAAGGTTACTAAACCTGCTGGGCATGGTGGCTCACGCCAGTAAGCCCAGCACTTTGGAAGGCCGAGGTGGGCGGATCACCTGAGATCAAGAGTTCAAGACCAGTCTGGCCAACATGGTGAAACCCCGTCTCTACTAAAAATACAAAAATTAGCTGGATGTGGTGGTGGGCGCCTATAATCCCAGATACTTGGGAGGCTGAGGCTGGAGAATCGCTTGAGCCCAGGAGGCAAAGGTTGCAGTGAGCTGAGATTGCGCCACTGCACTCCAGCTTGGGCAACAGAGACTCTGTCTCAAAAAAGAAAAAAAAAGGTTACTAAACTTTTCTGTGTTTAAAACTGTAAAATGAACAAACAAAACAAAACAAATTTGAAGGTTGTTGTGAGGATTAAATTGAATACCATAAACGAAATGCTTTGAATATTGCATTAAAATAGTATTGCTTCCCTTCTCCTTATATATACACCCCCTTGGTATCATTTTATCATTTGCTACCATTGACTACTACCTTTAATTGAACATTCCTAGCTTAAAGGGAGACCAAATGGGTCAGGGATATGAAATGGAAACCCCAAAGCAACTCTATTAGGGAACAGTATGTGTTGTAGTTGAGAACATGGGGGTTGACATCAGAGGACCCCAGATAGAAACCAACCCTGTTACTTGCTGATTTGGGGCAAGTTATTTAACCTCTCTGAGCCTCAGTTTCCTCCTCTGTGAAGGCTGATAACCTTATTCTCCAGGAGCTGTCAGGGAGGTTTAGTGAGATGCTATACGTAAAACAACTGGCTTATTGTCTGGTGCTTGGCAAAGATTGTTACTCTTATTTGTTTGTCTTGCTTTCAGAATATCAATTTTTAGGGTGGGCACTGGTCTTAAATAGCATTACGGCCAATTCCTCATGTTACAGATGAGGAAACTGAGGTTCAAAGCAGGTTGGCCAAATCATACAGTTAGTTGGTGTCAGAACTGAAATCTCTGATTCCCGCCCCAGTTTTCTTTGTCTCTACTTCATGTTCAGGATGGATTTGACTAGAATATTGGTTTTAAGGAACATTAAGCTCACACGTGTAGGATGTGGTAGGAAGCTGTCTTCCTTTCCTAATCTTCAGTTTCTTCTTGTACAGTAATGGAGTTGTCTAAATGACTCTACTCAAGCTTCTGAGACACAATGTCTTTCTGAAGAATAGCCAGAAAACACAGGGAGCCATGGACAACTTCACCTGCCCTTGCTAAGTTCACGCTCTTGATCTTTCAAAGATTAGGTGCACACAGATGGAATATTCTTGCCCATGCATCCCTTACAAGGCCACCATGCCTGACCTTCCAGGTGGCTGCTCTTTCAATAGAAGTGATTTTCAAACTGCAGATCATAACTTATTAGTGAGTCTTGAAATAAATTTAGTGAGTCAGTATTTCAAAAATGGAAATGGAAGTGATTTTAAAATATCAAAGTATGCCACAAGTTATAATAACAAGTATTACTTTGTGAAATCTTTGTTATATGTGTCATATGTGTGTGTGAATTTAGGTACTGTGATGTCACAATTTTAAAAGCATTTTTTACTGTGTGCTGTAGTCCAAAAAGATTGAAAACTACTGCTTTAAGACATGATTTGTGTTGCCTGCAATTAAAAAAAATTCTCACTTTTAAATTGCACATTAGTCATTCACTCAACAATTGTTTACTGAGTGCCTACCAAATGCCCGGCACTGTTCTGGGCACTGAGAATATAGTAATGAACAAAAGAAACAAAAATTCCTGCACTCATGGAATTTACCTGCTGGTGGGAGAAACACAAGCAATACATATGTAAGGGACAAAATGTAGGAAACATAACAGAAAGGCAGGAAGGAAGGAAGGAAGGAAAGAAGGAAGGCAGGCAGGAAGGTAGGAAGGAAGGAAGGAGGGAGGGAGGAAAGCAGGGAGGGAGGCAGGGAGGCAGGGGAGGGAAGGAGGAAAAAAAGAAAGAAAGAAAAGAGAAAGAAGCAAGCAGATAATTAATTCAGGACATTCATAACGATTTAACCCAGAAAAAACACTGTTGGCATTTTGCTGTATGTCCTTACAGATTTTTCAGCATACACACATGCCATTTATCTCGCCATTTAGAGGACTTCAAGGTAACAGGCCTCAGGTAAATGTGCAGGATGCTGCTGACCAAAGTCCTGTCCTCTGAAGCATGAAAGGAGAGGCTCTGCTTTCCTTTCCACCTGCTTTCTTCCTCCCTCTCCTTCTTTCTCTTCTGTATTAATTACACTACCAGGCCCTCAGCCCTGGACACAGAGACTTCTGCTGCATGTTAAATAGGCACAGCACCAACTGACCTGCTCACTGGGAAGTTCTGTGTCAGAGTTCTGTTGCATACTGACCTTTAAAAGCCTTAATGATTTAATCATTTTATAGATTGAAAACATTGAGGTCCAGAGAAATTGTGACTTGTCTGAGTTCCCACAAATGGTAAATGGAGTCAAGATCTGGAATGCCTTGTGCTCCACCGCCTGAGAGCTCTGGTTTGGCCTCTCCATCTGCTGTGCATTTCACATTCCTTCCTTATTGTGTCAATATAGCTGTTGTTTAGTTTTTGTTTTCCAAAAGCTACAAACCGATTAGACTCATTCTGGCGTTAACTGACCATTAATTTAGTAAATCTCCTTGGATTTTGTGACTGCTGTGCTATAAGCCTTAAAAATAAATGTAATAAGAAGCTGCCCTTGGGTCCAGCAGAGAAGAAGATAGAATTGGATCCCTTTCAAACCCAGTGTCTACACTCAGATGCCTCTGGCTTTCTCATTTACTTTAATAAGCTATTTCATGAGGTAACTTTATCTTGACAGATACTTTTTTTTTTGAAGGAGAGATGATTTTTAGCAGAGAGCAAGAAACTTAAAATCAAGAGGTTTGTGCTCTCGTCCCAATTCTGCTGAGTAACCTTAGAGCAGTCACTCCCCTTCTGTGAGCCTAAGACTGGATGAGGGGCTTTTAAGCTGTGGTCAGTGGGGACTCAGGACTTTCAGAACATATTTCTGGGCTACCACCAGACACCTAAAGTGAAGGCTCAGAGGCTGCTGTCCCAGAACCACACTGCCCCCTTGTCTCCCTCCCTCCCTTACTCAGAGCAGCTCCCCTTTTATTTTTTTTAAAGGGGAGAGTCTGCATAAAATTTTATTTAAAAGTTCTGCTGTGGTTAGTATATAACAAGCACCAGAACAGCTAGATGATCTGAAAAGTCCTTTCCAGCTCTAGCATTCTGGAGTTTCTGAGTTCAAAGATCAGCTCTTGCTTTTCTTTTTTAGCTACCTCTTTGCTCCATGGACATGCCAACTGATCACCTCTAAATGATAAATATTCTCTCTGCTGCCCCAAGCTGACTGCTAACTATGTATTATGCTGGCTATAAAGATCCTGGAAATGAGCTTGTGTGCTAATCCTCCCCTAATAATGTTGTCACCGGCAGGGAAGAACATTTGTAGCAGTGCTTATTTGCTGACCAGGGATTTGATTTTTTTTTTAAGCTTGCATTTGCTTTAACTACTTAGGAAAAACAGTTCCAGAACCATCCCCAGCCCTGACCAGCACAGCAGCATCCTCATTCATATGCTGCTGCTTTGTCTGGCTAAAGGCATTCTGCAACACCATTCCTAACCGCTCCCCACTGTGGTAAGCAGCTATTCGGATTGGGTCCCACATCTGCTCCTGCACATTTTGTTTTTCAGGCTGTCTGTCTTACTGCATGCTCCCAAAGTTGCCTCTGAAAGCCAGTGATCTTTGCCTGCCACTGCAGTCCAGCCAGGCCTGAGCCAGGCAGTACCTGCCCAGCCCTACCGATAGCACCACAGCCCTTTCTGGTGCTGATTTATTTTACACACACTGTGCCTGCTCTGCCCAGAGTACAGCAAGACCAATTTTTCCTTTACAAATAAGTGATTTGAACTTTCATCAAAAATACACTGGTGATAAAAGCAGACAAAGATAAATCAGCATTTTCTACTCACTACGTGTCAGTAAAGTCCAAGAATTTGCTGCTAGATGTGTAAATCAGGATATAGGATGGGAAAAGCAAATGCTGATCGCACTCTGAGCATTCCTTACCTCACTTCATCCTTATAATAACCCTCCTAGGTAGATATTCTCATCTCCATTTGTTAGAGGAAGAAACAGGCTGGAGGAGGTAGAAGAACTTGTCTAGACACACAGTTAGGAAGTAGCAGATGCAGGAATTGAACTTGTTGTATCTGGCACCAAATGCCCTGTTCTTTCCACGACATCATGCTGCCTTCTTGATGAGCATGCTGACTCATTTGGGAAGTTATGTAAGCTTGTAAATCACATTGAGATTCCCAGATAATGTGACTGCATAAAGAAGAACAAAGTGCTGCCACGAGTGGCTTTGGTGCAGTGACAGAAGCACCAGGGGAGGCTCTGCACTGTGGAGGAGTCAGTAAAGCTGTTGAGAGGAGAGGGGCTGCACCAGTGGGCCCCAAACCACAGGTGATCACTGATCTCTTCCCTTCCCAACCTGTTCTGTAAACAAACAGGTTTTAATTATAAATATATGAATAAAGCTATCTAACCGTTTAATTCACAGACAGTTACTGAAAACTCAAGCTTTGACCACCTGCACAAAGTATACCAAAGGTGCCCAGGGTCAGATGGTTTGGCACCACTCCAGTCACCTCCATCAGGCAAAATAAGCAAGGTAGGTCTTTAGCATCATCCACATATGCTTTTATTGACTAGAGGAGTGTCATAATCAGATTTGCATTTTGGAAAGTTATCCCAGGCCTCTGTCGGGAGAGGGAGAAGGAAGGCAATGCTGCCAGTACCCCACCCATATCCCCTTAGTATGCACCTCACACCCCCAAGGCCTGTGACCCTTTGTGCTCTGGCTTGGCAGCATGCACAGCCCATACACAGTGCAGGAGTGCAGGCCAGACGTGCTGGGAGTTGATGTCCCTGAGATCAGCCCTCAAACAATAATGAATGGGAGAGTTGATGCGTAAACACCCCAGCTTCCTTGCCTGTTTGTTGGGATAACTCTAATTCATATTCTACCCTGTATCTCAGAGTTTCTCAGTGGGGTAGAGCTCCAGTGGAGTTTCTCAGTGGCATGGAGCTCTGCAGTGCTTAATAACACGTACTTTATTGGCTTCTTTCACTTCCTTGTCTTGCTCCCCAAATCAGCTCCCAGGGTTTCCTGAGATCACCTCTCAAATGATCTATTTATAGTAGAATCCATGTTTCAGGTTTCATTTCCAGAGGACCTCAAATAAAGACCATTCAGAAGCCGGTGTGGTGTCTCATGCCTATAATCGCAACACTTTGGAAGGCTAGGGTAGGTGGGTCACTTGAGGCCAGGAGTTGAAAACCAACCTGATCAACATGAAAAAAAAACCCATCTCTAAAAGAAAAAAAAAACACCATTCAGTACCTCAGTGCAGAGATGGATAATGTGCACTACACAAAGGGAACAAAAGTGGGAATGGAGAAGAGGGTGTTGCTATGAGAAATATTCCCTCTGAGATTTAGAACTTCAAAATAAGAAACTCCTATATTCAATAGTAATAAAAAACTAACCTAATTTTAAAAATAGGCTAAGGACTTGAATAGACATTTCTCCAAAGAAGACATACAAATAGCCAACAGGCATATGAAAATGTTCAACATCGCTAATCATCAGAGAAATGCAAATCAAAACCACAATGTGATACCACCTCATACCTGCTAGGATGGCCATTTTATATATATATATAGTAAGTGCTGGTGAGGACGTGGAGGAAATTGGAACCCTCATACACTGTTGGTAGGAATGCAAAATGGTGCAACCACTATGGAAAACAGTATGAAATTTCCTAAGAAAATTAAAAATAGAACTACCATATGATCCAGCAATCCCACTTCTGGATATTTATCCAAAAGAATTGAAATTAGGGTCTCAAAATGATATTAGTATACACATGTTCATTGCAGCACTACTCACAATAGCCAAGATGTGAAAACAACTTAAATGTCCATCAACAGATGAATGGATAAAAAGATAATGTGGTACATACATATAGTGGAATACTACTCAGCCTTAAAAAGGAAATTCGGTAGTGTGCAACAATATAGATGAACCTTGAGGACATTACATTAAGTGAAACAAGCCAGTCACCAACAGGCAAATATTGTATGACTCCACTTATATGAAATATCTAAGATGAAGTATCTATGATTTAAATTAATAGAATCATAGGACGGTGGTAGCCAGGGCTGGGAGGAAGAGGAAATGGGGAATCACTAACAATGAGTGTTGTGTTTCAGTCAAGCAAAATAAATAAGCTCTGGAGAGCTGTTGTACAACCTTGTACCTATAGTCAATGATAATGTATTGTACACTTAAAATTTTGTTAAGAAGGTAGATCTCGTATTAAATGTTATCATGATTTAAAAAAAAAAAACTGGTTAAATGGAGGGGTAAGAGAGAAAGGAGGGAGAGAAAAGATTCTATAAGAACTCTGGGTCTTTGGCTTAAGCTTCTGGGTGGATACTGATGCCTTAAACTAACTAGGGAATACATTTCAGGGGTAAGAAAGTAAATCCAATTTCGGATATGTAGGAGAAAGTGACATCTGGCTCTGTGATGTCATTTGCAAAAATGAAAGTGCCCCCTTTGCCAAAAGCATCTTCCCAAACCTCTTACCATAGAGCTTGAAATTCTATATTACTCACTCCTTTGGCTTGCTTTTTCCAGAACGCTATTTTCAAAATGCTCCTGAGATTATTGATACTTTTGTTACGTGTGATAATAGCATTGTGGTTATGTAGAAAAAAATCTCCTTAACTGTTAGAAATACATGCCAAAGTATTTAATGGATAAAATAAAACACTGTCAGGGACTTCTTTCAAATAATCCAACAAAAAGAAAAATGAAGGATATATACAGGGGAATAGATAAGACAACATGGACAAAACATTTAAAATGATAAGAGCTTGGGAATGAATACAGAGGGTCCATTATACCATTTCCTTTACTTTCGTGTGTAGGAAGTTTCCATAACAAAAAAATAGAAGTTACCCTGGTATTTTTAAAATGCTCTTGGCAGGATATCTTATCCAATTGTCTTTAACACCTGTGAAAGAACAACCACAAAAGTGTGTTTTGAAATTTTGGTTGGGTTTTATATATTTAGAATATTTAGAAGAAAAGGAGGCTGGTTCTTTCAAAAAATAGACTTGTGAGGAGCTGGATTTTAAAACAGAGAAGAAAACAAGATTCAGATGTAGAATTTCATATGTTCTTGCCAACCACATGATTCCTTCCACCATTTTCCAGAGCATAAGAAGGCATCTCATGACCCTCCATCATGCCTTACCATGATGGTCCCCATCAGAGGCTTTATGTGCATGCTCTCATTTTATCTCCAAAACACTGTCTAGACATCCATTTCCAAGATGAAGGAACTGAGGCTGGAGAGGTCAAGTTTTCTGCCTATAAGCCATAGAGTGATCAATTCCAGGGACATTGGGAGAAGGGCCCAGGTTTGACATTCCATGTATCTGACTCCAAAGTCTGGTATATTCCACAGTCTTCAGTCTAGTTTGCTGTGGTTGGCTTTAGGTCACCATGCCATTCCAAGAAGTGGTCATTCACAAACTGGCTCCCACTGAATTGATTTTCTGGAAATCAGCCTGTTTCTGCTGAGGACAAGCTTAAATCAAAAGATAGGAGACCTCAGGAGGTTAAATTCATAAGCCAATATTTTTAATTAGCCATCCTTGGTATATTTAATGAGTCACAAGAGTTAGATTCTGTAAATAATAGTATTTCAGAGGCCAGATCCATGCCGCATTTTTAGAAAGCCAGAGTCAACCCAGGCAAAAACTTCAATGATATCTTTTACCTGGAGAGAGAACATCTCTCTACGACTATTAAACCAAAAGCTATACTACACTCACCCACAATAGCTACTGAGTTCCTTGGCAGGGGCTAGTGGTTTCTTTTAGCTGATTCTGAAACTGAAATATTGAATATCTATCATTTAGAAACATGAAATCCAGCAGTTTCCTTAAAGAGACTTTAACCAATATGGAAAAAATATAAAAAGTTTCCTTATAACCTAACTAGCATTAGGGCCTGCCATGCACCCTGAGTCCTGGGCCAGTTTCTTCAGGGGACACGTGGAGCAAGAAACAGAAATTGTTCTGAAGGAGAGGAAGAAAAAAACAAGTACAAAATTGCCGGTAATACCAAGTAGAATAAAAGAAATAAGATGCAAATTTAGTGAAGAGAAAAATCACCTCTACTTTGGGGCCATATGGGAAGATTTCCAGAGAATGAGGCATTTGAATCAGACCTTGATAGGCATAAGATTTCGGTCAGCCACAGGCAGCAGGGAGGGTATAAGATGACATTGATGGAGGGAATAACATTATCAAGCAAAAGAAGATATGAAGAAAAAAACACTTTCCAATCCAAATTTCTAAAAATGCAAGTGGCCCTATGAATGGAGGACATGGGAGTCATGGCCTGGCCTATGCCTGGGCTTTGTTTTGCTGGGTATGAACTTGGAGCTCGGTGAACTTTGAGAGGCAGGTGGAGGAGAAAGCTGCTTGGCTGGCGGGGCTCCCAGAGCAGACTTTGGGAGTGGAGAAGAAGAGGAGTGAGAGCTCTTACTGCTACAGAGATAAGAACTTGGTAGGAAGCAATAAGAGATATTAAGAAGACATCATTTGGGCATTTTGCTTTGTGGTATAACTCCCCTCCTCTGTATCTACATAAATCGTTGATCAAAATCTACATTACTAGACAATGTGTTAGACTTGAATTTTGAGAGCGTGTGTGTGTATGTGTGTGCTGGGGGTGGTGTATGCATGTATGGGTTGAGGCGTGGTGGGTATGGAGTACATTCTGGAGGTGAGAGTGGGATGAAAGAGGTAGCAAGAGGGGTGTAGGCACATTTGGTTAACAGACTTACTCAGAGGTGAAGAGAGGCAACTAGTCACTCATTCATTCACCACTACTATGTTGTACCAAACACTGCACTAGTGTCGAGATGCAGGGGATCCAAGTCTGATGTGGTCCTGGTCTTCAAAGAGCCTACATTCTTGTTGGGGTGGGGGCAGAGATGATCTAAATAATTTTAAAAATGCATAATTAGGATTGCAGTTAATGCTATTAAGGAGAAGCCTATATTGCTATGAAAGTTCATAGAGGGTTTTGACCTTGTTGGTTAGTTAAGGGACTATAGAATTGAGTTCTGAAGGACAAATAGGAATGTAGAGTGTAGTGTTTAAGGTAGAGCAAAGAGTAAGTGCAAAGGCCCTGTGGAAAGAAGGAACTCAAGACAGGCCAGCATGTCTGAAGAATAGACAGTGATGAGGAGCATGGAGTCTAGCATCACTGAAGAGACAGGAAGCAGACCACCACTGGGTGTTGTAAGTCAGTAAGGGTTTAATTAGAGGTGATAGGATCGTTTATATTTAAGAAGGTCACTCTGGCTGCTGTATGGAAAAGGAATGGGAGTATGACAAGAGTAGATGTACACAAGAAAATCAACTAAGAGGCTGCTGCTCTCCCCAGGCAAAAGACGATGGTAGGGCTACATTTTATCACAAATAAGAAAGCATGACATAGCCTCAGATAAGAAGATTAACCTTCTTTTATATTAAATTGAAAACGTGCAAGAAAATGTCACCTTACACTTTGTAGGAAACTTATTGTTCCTTTCAAGTACAAATATGTGCTTATGTAAGTGACTTTAGCAATAAGAACAGATATATGCTAACACTAGGATGAAGAGACTGTCTCTGAAGAAGTGGAATGCAAAATGTAATATTCATAAGCTTTTGGATATGTCTATATGACAGATGTGTTTCTAAGTGTACTGTATATTTTAAGCAGAATTTTTTTTTCCTGGCTGGTTTGTATACAGCACACTGAATGGATAGAGGGAGCAAAGCATTATGTATGAGTTACTTTGTCTTTACATACAAACAATTCACAGATGCATTCCTACTAAAATGCTTCCGTTTCACCTTCAATTCATCTTGTATACTCTAATTTTGTTCAAGGAGAAATGAACAAATCACAATGGCATTGGGAGACTATAATACACCTCTATAGATCAAATAGACAAAATGAATAAAGATACGAGAGATTCAAACCACACAATTAACAAGCTTGATTTAACCTTGCACTCAGTAAATATGGAATATATATTCTTTTTTTTTTTTTTAAAGACAGCGTTTCACCATGTTGGTCAGGCTGGTCTTGAACTCCCGACCTCAGGTGATCCGCCCGCCTTGGCTTCCAAAGTGCTTGGATTACAGGCGTGAGCCACCACATCTGGCTGGAATATATATTCTTTTTAAGCTCACATGGAACTATTATATAAACTGAATATGTATGATTACAAGGTAAGTTCATTTTCTAATAACAGAATATGTATAATTTTTACATTTTTCTAGATATATGTTACATTTCCATAAAATGGCTTGTTTTTATATGTACCTATGCAACAATCTTGCATGTTCTTCACAGGTACCCCCAAACCTAAAATGCAATAAAATATATATTAAAAAAAAAAAAAAGCCAAACCAAACCAGAGCAAACAAAAAGAGAGACTCATCAAATTTCAAAGTAATATCGTACAAGTTTCTCTGACAATAATACAATTAAATTAAAAATTAACAATAAAAAGTTAAAGCATTTTTTGGAAAGCAAAAAATGCATTTCTAAAGAATTTGTGACTTAAGAAAAAAATCATACAGGAAGCTATCAAATACTCAGAACTCTATACCAATGAAAATAATAATAAAAACTTGTGGAGACATAACTAAATGAAATGTACAGAATAATATGCATGTATTATAAAACAGAAACATAAAAATGAATGAGATAAGCATTCCATTTAAAAATCTAGAAGAAAGACGTTAGAGTAAATGCAAGAAAAGTAGAAGGGAGGGAAAAGTATTGATTAGAAATGATTAACTAAATAAAAATGGAATCCCAATCAAAGTCCCAGCAATTTATTTTGTGGATATCAATGATCTGACTCTAAGATTTATATGGAGCAGTAAAAGACCCAGAATAGCTAACACATTGTAGTAGAGGTCCAAGCAAATGCAATAAATAAATACTGGGCCGAAGACCTTAAGAGATACCTCACCAAAGAAGACACACAGATGACAAATAAGCACATGAAAAGATGCATTGTGTTATGTACCATCAGGAAAATGCAAATTGAAACAACAATGAGCCACCCCTATATATCTGTTAGAATGATCAAAATAAGAACACTGACAACATCAAATGCTGGAGAGAATGTGAAGCAACAGGAATGTTCACTAATCAGTTGTGGGAATGCAAAATGGTACAGCCACTTTGGAAGACAGTTTGGTGCTTTCTTATAAAACGAAACATACTCTTACCATACAATTCACCAGTTATGCTCCTTGGTATTTACCTAAAGGAGCTGAAAGCTTATGTCCACACTAACACCTGCATGTGGATGTTTATAGTAGCTTTATTCATAATTATCAAAGCTTAGAAGCAACCAAAATGTCCTTCAGTAGGTGAATGGATGAATAAATTGTGGTACATGAAGACAATGGAATGTTACTCAGCCCTAAAAAGAAATGAGATCTCAAGCCCATGAAAAGATATGAAGGAACCTTAAATGCATATTACTAAGTGAAAGAAGACAATCTGAAAAACCTAGATACTATAGGATTCCAACTATTGGCCTTCTAGAAAATGCAAAATTATGGAAAGAGAAAAAGATCAGTGGTTGCCAGGGGTTGGTGAGAAGGTGAGGGGAGGGTTGAATATGCAGAGCACAGAGAATTTTGAGGGCAGGGAAAATATGCTGTTTAATACCATAACATTGGATACATGTCATTATAGGTTTGTCCAATACATAGAATGTGCAACACCAAGAGTGAACCACAATGTAAACTATGGACTTTGCAATGATGTCAATGTTGGTTCATCAATTGTACTACTCTGGTGGAGGATGTTGATAATGGGGGAGGCTATCTATGTGGGGGCACAAGTGGTAAGTATACGGACAATCTCTGTATCTTCCTCTTAATTTTGCTGTGAACCTAAAACTGCTCTAAAAAATAAAATCTTTTTAAAAAATGGGTTCTATTAAAAGACAAAGTAGATAGCCCTCTGGTAGAGTGGATGAAAGAAAAAGCAATAACATTAAAAGTAAAAGGGGGAACATAATTATAAAGACAGTGGAGATTTAAAAAATATCATAGAATGAGACTAGAAACTCTATGGCAGTACATTTAAAATAAGATAGTTGAGAAAATACAAGTTATCAAAATTAACTCAAGAAGAAAGAGAAAAACTGAACAAACCAACAACCATTACAGAAGTTAAGATGGTAGCCAAAAATCTCCCCTGAAAAAAACATGGAAGACCCAGACAGTTATACAATAATTCACCAAGCCTTCATCAAATAGATAGTCCCTATCTTATACAAACTGTTTTGGAGAGTTAAAAAAAAAAAGAGAGAGAAATCTATCCAACTCATTTCATGTAAATATACTACCTCCATTAAAAAGAAGGAAGTATAGCCAATGTATACATGTAAATATAATAACAAAACTTGACAAGAACAAAATAAGCTAAAAAAAACCCTTAGAGTCAATTCACCTATGAACATAAATGACAAAATTCAAAGTAAAATGCTAACAAATATAATTCATCAGCATATTAAGAAGCATACAACCTGGCCATGACATAGGTTAATTCCAGAATGCAAAACAGCACATCAGAACAACTTACCAAGGCTATCTGCCTTTTTAATAAACTAATAGAGAAAAAACAGATAATAGATTTAAAAAATATTGAAATAGCATTTGATCAATTATACACTCATTCATGATTTTAAAAAAACAAAAAACTTTTGGCAAGGAATATAAGGGAATTTTCTTAACCCAATAAACGTTTCTGTCAAAACTTATAGCAAATATCACATATGATGGTAAAATATCAGATTATTTTCAATTAGAGTTGGGAACAAGATAGGAGACCCCCTGTTTCCACTATTATGCAACATTGTAGTAGAGGTCCAAGCAAAGCAATAGGAGAGAGAGAGAGAAAATAAGTTTAAGACTTGGAAAATAAAAGGCAAGACTGCTATTTGCATGAGATATGACTGACTACATAGAAGAATTCTAAAGACTGTAAAGAAAAGCTAATAGGAAATAAAAATTTCAACAAGGTTACTGGTTCTAAGTATACAGAAGTCAATAATATTCCTATATCTCAGCAATAACCAATTAGAAAATGTAATAGGAAAAATAAACAACAGCAGCAATAAATATCTATAATGTAGCAGCAGTTACTGTTTTAGAGAGGCAAGAGTTCGTTATGGAGAAAGTTACAAAACATGATTGAAGGGTATAAAAGGAGACCCGACTAATGAATGCGGATGGGAAGATACAATATTTACAAGGATGTCTATTCTCCCCAAATCAAGCTATAAATTTAGTGTAATTCCAATAAAAATCTCAATGGATTTTTTTTCATGGGACTTGATAACTTAATTCTAAAATTCATCTGAAAGAGAAAAAGGAACAAACGTAGTTTAGACAATTTTAAACTACAATAAAACAGAGGGATTTGCCCCATGAAATAAGACATTACAAGGCTATAGTAAAAACCTATAGATAGCAACATATGTTTGTCATGGACAGGCCTTGTAGTCTCAAAGTTCCTGCTGGATACATTACTACTTAGGAAGAAAGTAGTCCTAGGTGGGCCTTTTCTAATATGATAAGCTTCTGTGACTTACATGTACCTATTGGGTGAAAACGGTTGTATACTTATTCATGACTGATCAGGACAGTGCCCAAGTTATCAGAACTACAGAAGAGTTGGATACAATGAAAGCCAATCTCCCATACGGTGCTTTGGGGCAATCTAGATTAAAGTGTAAACTGACCCAGTAATGTCTTCTTTTGGAGGAAGAGTAAGTGCTAGATAAACAAATAGAAAGTGGGTTACTTGAGCTCAGGTAGGATCCTTAAAACCCTAAAATATTGTTCTTATTCTCCCTTAGGGCAGCTGTTCATTTCAATATTGGGAGGCAAGGTCCCAGGGTGGCTATATAACCGAAGAGATGACTGTCCTTGCTACCCCATGTTCCTGGATCTCCTTGCCAATTAAATTAATTCACATAGCACTCTGTGTCTCTTCCTTGCAACCTTAACAAGACTAACAGGAAGATCCAGGTTTGATGGGACCTCATTTGTACATAATTTGGAGGAGGCTTCTTTAAGAAAAATTACACAAAATTACAAATACAATAAGATATAAATGAGAAAAATCATAAGAAATTACAAATTTAAAACAAACATCACAAAATGAAAAATATAGAAGAAATAAAATATTTGTGTTAATTTTCTGATATACCTCTATATTTTTTCCTATATATTTTGGCTGCATACACTTTGTTTACCTCTTCAGATAAGATTTTTGTAATATTGTGTTCTATAGAGGAAAAAGCAAGATAATACAGTGGTTTTTTGATTTACCTTTCTTACAGTTTCTATATCCACCGGTTCATCTTCTGTTCCTGGAAACCCTGCCCTATTCACATAACTCAACCAACCCTTTTCATTTGCACTCCTTCACTTCACCACATTATCCCCCTTCTTCCAGCCAAACACAGGTATATATACTTCATCCTTGTAACCTATGACCTGACAAATTCTGTTAGGAGATTTCTTGGAGAAGTAAAAGTCTTCAAAACAGGAAACATTCATTGATGAAATGACAACTTGTGAAATTGTTCCCCACCTAAATTGTGCAATCTTTTTAACCTTAGTGCCTACACCCACTTCTGTCAAAGTCCTGGTCATTCATTTGGAAATATCCAGCCCTCAAATACAACTGAAATCTATTGTAAAGTAGAAGTGCAAATCTTGCAAAAGATGTAGAGTTTCATGATCTTGAAAGCGATGCTAGTAAACTGCTAGATCCACGTGTAAAGTCATTAATAAAGGAGGACCTCACAGAGTTGGACCAGATAACAAACGAAAAAGAGAAAATCGATGAGAACAATGTTGACATCAAACTTCAAAAGGAAATAATCTGATTTCAAAGGATTAAGAGAGGACCTTGGGAAAACTAGATAACGCCTCCAAAACTTTTGCAAATATGACCCTGCTGCAAAAATCAAATGCACAGTGATGGATAATGAGCCATTTAAAAATTTATGTTCCTCCTCCAAAACAACATTTGAGTTATCAGAATTAGCACATACTTGCAATTGTAACCTAATGTGTTAAATATAAGATAAATTCATTTTCATAATTTGTGGTTAAATTTTTTTCCATATAAAGTTCAAGTCTTTTTCTTTCACTCTTTCACTATGGCATCTACGTCTCTATCTTTAATGGATTCACTCTAAGAGGGCCTTTTCTGGTACCAATTATCTTTGGAAAAGAAAGACCTGTCGTATTCATCTCTGTTTTACAAACATGTAATATATTTTAATACCACCGCCCCCCACTGGAAACAGTAAAAAATACAGACTCTTGGGTTCCTCTGCCATAACAATTTTGAATCTCCACGTGGAGAACGTGAACTAGGAGCTAAAAAGAAATTCCACATTTTAATTTACCAATTATTTTTACTTCGACTTTTTTTTTTTGAGGTGCGGTCTCACTATGTTGCCTAGGCTGGACTTAAACTCCTGGGATTAAGGGATCTTCCGGCCCCAGTCTCTCCTGTAGCTGGGACTACAGGTATATGCTACCACATCCGGCTAACCTCCCTATTTTTAACACTCATCATAAGCAATCCTCGTGATAATCAGGCAAGTGTAGTGATAACCACTTTAACTCATCCAAAGCTTTCTCTCTTTACAGTAACCTTAAGAAATCTTTAACCTTGTCAGCTGGTTTTGAGGTAGGAGGCGGGACTCCGGCACCGCACCAAACTGAGCACTAGCCTAAACAGGGAGGAGGTGGAAGCCGCTTTCCATCAGATACGCCCACCAGTGTGTCAGTTCATCACTGCCATGGCAACACCCAGGAGTTACCGCCCCTTTCCAGGGCAATGACCCGATGAGCCAAAAGTTACTCCCCCTCTCCTAGAAATGACTGCATAAACTGCCTCTTAATCCACATGTTATTAAAAGTGGGAATAAATGTGACTCAAAGCTGGCCTGAGCTGGTGCTTTCGGCCTCTGGGGTAGCCTGCTCTACAGGAGCAGTCACGGCTGTGACACCACCAGAGCTGTAACACGGCCTCTTCAATAAAGTTGTTTTCTTCTGCCTCCGGGTTGCCCTTGAATTCTTTCCTGGGCAAAAGACTCTGGATGCCTAAGCCCCACTTTGGGGCTTGCCTACCCTGCATCAGTTTGTACTCACTGGACTCATTTCTTTATCCTTTTATTTTTTTACGTGCTCTCCTTCCTAGATCAGTGTCTTATCTATACAGGTTTTTGAAACTTCATGTAGTCTCTAGAATTTTATAACCTGCTCCTGCTTCATATTGTCTTATTTTCTTAACATTTCAAAGCGCCTCTGAACACGTCAGAACTTTTTTTTTCTCCTTTAAAATTGAGTCTGAATAACTCATCTTGTGTTCATTTTTTTCTGCATTCCCTCAGCCTGCATTCTCATGAGTCCATTTTGCTCTAGATTCATCTGGACATTAGACTACTTTGCAAATATTATCATTTCTGCCTCTTCTTTCTGTACTGCCTGATTGTCAGCTCCTGGGAGACAAACACCCATCTTCCATTTTGTCTGTATTTCCCCCACTGAGCCTAAAAGATTGACTTAACACTGATTAGTGTGCTGTGTGCTTCATGCAGTGGGTGCTTAATAAATATTTTAAAACAGTATTAAAATGTTGAATATATTTGACAGCAGTGCTGCTCCTCACCATTTCAAATGCCAACATTTTCTAGGTCCCTTTTCTGCCTAGCAACCATTTCCCAACATACCTACATGCCCCCAGACGTTTCAGGAAAGCTGGGGCTCTTTTTTGATCCATCTTTCTTTGCCCCAGTTATGGAAATATTGTTTACATTTTTCCCCTGAGGAGTATCTTATTGGTACTCAAAGACCCTACCGTGAAACCTGAAGTTGCTTTTTCTCCTTGGTAATTGGGGGAGAGGGAAGGACAGCAGGGATAGAGAAGGTTTTATTTCCTGTTACTTCAGTTTTCACCCCAGATCGTCGTTTACAATAAGATACAATGCCCCTATGAGTATTTTCATACCCCTGTAAGGATGTTTTTCATTCTTTGCATCTGAAGAGCGCTAAGGATTTTAGGCAAGAGGTTTCAGTATTTTAACTAAGATATTGTTTTCTCGTGAGCTTTATTCAACATCTCATTTTCTTCCTGATCTTCTATAGTCAGTCAGGCTACATTTCTCTAATAACATCATTTTTCCTATTAATTATTATTTCGTACCTGTGAAAAATAAGCTTACACTTAATGTATGAATCTAGCATGGTAATGTACAGAAAAGCTTATTCTCTTCTTCTTGGGTAGGGAATTCTGTTTTGCAAAGCACTTTGCCATCTATTTGTTAGCTTATTTAATCCTCACAACAACTTTGCTAGGTGGACAGAGCAAGAGTCATTATCTCCAGGATAAGGAAAAGGAAACTCAGAGACGTTAAGTGACTTATCCAAGGTGATATAGCACGGATAGACGCACACTGAAAACCCGGACTTCTGACTCCACAGTCAGTCCCACACAGCTCAACTTTACATAATAGGCCCTGGTTATGTCAGTAGAGAGAAGGCTGCTAGGAAGAAGCAGCAGGGTGACAGATGGGTAGGTGGGGAGCGGCGGTGGGGCGGGGAGCACTGCACGAAGAGCACTCACCGCAGGTGCAAATCACTGTGCGAGCGCCAGCATTTTCAGGAAGGTAGGAGAAAGAGGCGGAGCTCTTTGTTAACGCCGTCCTCTAACTCTGTAATCGCGCAGGCGCACTTCCCGAAGCTGAAGGTCAAAGGGACTCCGAATCGCGCAGGCGCAGTTGTGCTTTGGGTCGCCAAGATGTCGTTCCCAAAGTATAAACCGTCGCGCCTGGCCACACTGCCCCAGACCCTCGACCCAGCCGAATATGACATATCTCTGGAAACCCGGCAGGCACAAGTCGAGCGGTTGGCCATTAGAGCCCGGCTGAAACGAGAGTACCTGCTTCAGTACAACGACCCCAACCGCCGAGGACTCGTCGTGAGTGGGGGTTGTGGGGGGGCCTTCCCGGCTAGAATAGGTCCCGAGTCCTGGGAGGGACCGAGAGAGACCACGCAGCGGGGCGGCCACCGCTTTCGATCAGTATCTCAGACGCAGATCCTCTTCCAGGCACAGAGAACAGGCCAACTCACTACCCTTTGACCTTTGTCAGAGGTTGGTCCTTCAGAGAACCGGCTCTGGACTCAGACCTGGCTGGGTTTGAATCCTGGTTTGATCACTTCCCGCCTGCATGACTTTGAGAAAGTTATTCACTCTGCTTATCCTCGATTTTCTGTCTGCAAAAGGGGCGTAATATAGTGCTTATTCTTTGTCAGGCTGTGAAGATTAGATGAGATAGAGCATGTGACTGGCCTAACGCAGTGCCTCATTCGTAAGGCATGTTCAGAAAATGTTTATATATATAAAATATTAAAGAGCTGGTGTTTACCTTTCGTTTCACAGCTCATTGGGATACTGCTCTCTTCTGATGGGAATACAGTGATTCCTTCAACCTATATCTTTTAAAGACCCTGCAGCTTTTTGAAGTTCTAGGCTTTGGAGTCAGACCCCAAGGCACTACTCATTGGCTAACTCTATTACCTTGGGCAACTTTAACTCCTCTGAATTATAGTTTCTTGATTTCATATAGAAAAGATGTGCATTCTTCATAGAATTATGAGGTTAAATAAGGTAGTTAGTCAGTTTAACATTCTCAGCACATAATATATGCCCAGTAAACTGGGAGTTAACAGGTGTGCTTTCATTAGTTTTCTATACAGGAGCTGTCTGAGTAGGTTAAATACGATGTTAACAAAACAAGACTTTTCCCACACGTTGCATTGGTGTTTGGAATTTTTGGAAGTTATGAGGATTGAATGAAAGGTACAGTGTGCCAGGCACTGTGCTAAACTCTTTTTGAGTATTATTTTATTTACATATCACAACTATTTGGATAATTAAGCTCTACCACAGTCCCCATTTTACAGATGAGAAGACGACATGGGAAGGACAAATAGGTCATACAGAGATGCCCCCTTAGCAGGTGATAGAGCAAAATTGTAACCCCGGTTTGTATAACCCACAGCATCTGCTTTTACCTAGTTGCCTGTACTGTCTCCAGCCAGAACCTTGTTAACTTGGGAAGAGGGTGCAGACACATTTATTATAAACTCACATGATTGGGTTTGATGTGTTAGGTAGTATGATGTATTAAAAAAGAATAAGGTCTCAGTCAGACAGACCTGAATGTGAAACCTAGATCTTCTATTTTTCCATCTCTATGCCTCACGGTAGTTTCATTTTCTCATGTGTAAATAAAGGTAATACTACCTGTCTCTTTGGTTTTGTTGATTAAATGAGTGGGCGACACCATCATTTATCAATCAGTACATGTAAATTCTCTTGCCTATTTTTTTTTCTTGAGACAGGATCTTACTCTGTCACAGAGGCTGGAGTGCAGTGGTGTGATCTCAGCTCACTGCAACCTCCGCCTCCTGGGCTCAAGTGTCCTCCTACCTCAGCCTCCCAAGCTCCTGGGACCACAGATGTGCACCACCATGTCCGGTTAATTTTTTGTATTTTTTATAGAGATGGAGTTTCATCATGTTGCCCAGGCTAGTCTTGAACTCTGAGCTCAAGTGATCCTCCTGTCTCTGCCTCTAAAGTGCTGGAATTACAGACTGGAGCCACTGCACCTGGCTGTCTTGGCTAATCTTTAAGAATAATTGATTGACTCAGTAGATAATTACTCAGGGTCTATTATGGCCCTATTTTATACACTGAGGTAACAATGGAGATCAAAACAGGCAAAAATTCCTGTCCTTGCAGAAAGAACTTTCTAGTTGGGGAGACAAGAAACAAGTTAAAAAATTAAAATCATTTAACATGTTAGGTAGTGGTAACTGATAAGAAAAAAAATAAAGCAGGGGAGATTCAGAGTGTGTGTATGTAGTAGGGTAGGTGAGCACCTACAATTTTAGACAGGCCCAGGGAAAGCCTCTCACAGTGGCATCTGAAAGAAATGGTGTGAGGGAGCTAGCTCTCTGGGAAAGCAGTGTACTAGTCAAAGGGAAAGACAAGTGCAAGGGCTGTTAGGCAAGAGAGCATCAGGTTAGTTGGAAAAATACTAGAAAGACCATCGTGGCTAATGCGGAGAAAGGTGAGGGCAGAGTGGGACGAGATCACGCCAGGCCTTGTACGTCATTGTAAGGACTTTTACTGACTAGGGAGTTTCATGATCTGGACTTAACAAGTTCTCTCTGGCTGCTTAGTTGAGAATTGACTATGGGGGAAAGGACAGGATCAGGGAGAGTAGGAGGCTTTTGTAGTAATCCATCTCTTAGTTGATAGTGGCTACCAGGGTGATGGCAGAAGGTGGTGAGAAATGATAGATTCTGGGTATATTTTGAAAGTAGAGCCAACCAGGTTTGCTGATAGATTGGATGTGGTGTATGAAAGAGAGTCAAGGATGACTCTGAGGTTTTTGACCAAGCGATTTTAAGAATGAAGTTGCCTTTTACTAAGAAACAGGAATGTGATGAGAGGAGCAGGTATGAAGGTGGCGTAGACTATCGGGAAATCAGTTTGGGATATGTGACATTTTAGATGCCTGTTAGACCGTATGTCAGAGTTGAGCAAGTGGTTGGATATTAAGTCTGGAGTTCAGGGTAGAGGTATAGGGCTGGAGGTAAAATTTTGGGAATCATCAGCTGCTAGATAGATATTTAAAGTCATCTGACTAGACAGCATCATCTAGAGAGTAAATGTAGATAGGAAAGGCCAGCAAGACCAAGGTCCAATTTTAAGAGATTGGGAAGATGAGGAAAAGAGCAAAGAGATGAAGAGAGAATGGCCGTAGAGTTAGCAGGAAATCCAAGCAGGTGTGGGCCTCGAAGTCAAGTGAAGAAATGATTTCCAGGAGTTTTCACCGTTTCAGATGCTGCCAAGAGTCCACTGGACTTTTAGTGATATCAAAGGAGGAAAACTCTCTCCCATGGTGTGTCTTTTGGAACCTCTCGTAATAACATTACTGGGCTTAATGAACTATGGTCATGGGGCAATTGGTATTTTTATGAAATGAAATGTCTGTTTCTGGAAGAAAGATCTGGCAGATATATTAAGCACAGAGAGGTGACTAGCAGATTGAGACGTCTGCCATTGGATAGTCATTCAAACACATTGATAGCAGAAAGGATGTAAGAATAGATGCATGAATCCTTTTAGGTATTGAACTTTAACATTCCCTTGGACCTACATCTTGTGTCTTTACCCTCTTTATTCTGATTGGCAATATAGGCAGTAATAATAATGCTACAGAACACTTGCATGTGCTTTCACTTTAATGTGGTATGATAATGTCAATAGTTTCTAGAACAGCCGAAGATATTTTGGGACTTTGAATCTAGTAGTGAGTGCTTATACCCTTTCAGTCTGATTGAAAGGAACGGGAACATTTCCATCATAAGACTTTTTTGTTTTTTTAGTTCTGAGCTGCAGCTGATTATCTCAGGGTAAAATAGGTATAATTTAGTTTAGTTTGAAATATGATGGTGGAAGACCTAGTTAAATTATTTTAGTCCTGCAAATCATAACTTCTTGATGTTGGTTAGGACCTTGAATATTCATGTCATATATTAAAGTCTTAAAGCTGATTTTATTTGCTTATTTTTATCTGTAGTTAATTGGAGAGACTAATTTTGTAAGAATCACTTGGGGATTTAGCTAATTAAATTTGATTATGTGTTTGTGGGTAGATTTGCTGTTCATGGATAATTATTCTAGTATAAATATATTAAAATGGACAATTATTTTCTTTTTTATTTGTTCTTTTTTTTTCCTTTTTATTGTTGTAGACAATTATTTTCTTAACCAAGACCAGTCTGATTATTATTTTAACAATTTTGAGCTTTCTACAAAACTTTTAATAGCGTGAAATGTCTGAATTAATGCTTTTAAAATATCAGTCAAGTCAGCTTAAAAAACTTAAACAGTTAGGGAGGCCGAGGCGGGTGGATCACGAGGTCAAGAGATCGAGACCATCCTGGTCAACATGGTGAAACCCCGTCTCTACTAAAAATACAAAAAATTAGCTGGGCATGGTGGCACGTGCCTATAATCCCAGCTACTCGGGAGGCTGAGGCAGGAGAATTGCCTGAACCCAGGAGGTGGAGGTTGCAATGAGCCGAGATCGCGCCATTGCACTCCAGCCTGGGCAACAAGAGTGAAACTCCGTCTCAAAAAAAAACTTAAACAGTTCAGCTAGTCTACCCCTTGAGCTTATTTTTGCCTTGAGACTATTTTGGGGATAGCATTAGAAAGGGTCCTGGAAACAAAATACAAAGCATGATAGAGCATATGAAATCTGTTTTTCTTCATTGGGAATACTGCATGGTCCATTCACATGAGACAATGAAGCTAAAAACAGTCCAGAGAAGAGTAGATAAAAATGATAAAGAAGAAAAAGTGGCTTATCTGACAGTTTAAAGATTAGGATTCTTAAATAAACAGAAAGCTGGGCTGGGTGCGGTGGCTCACGCCTGTAATCCCAGCACTTTGGGAGGCCGAGGCGGGTGGATCACGAGGTCAGGATATCGAGACCATCCTGGTCAACATGGTGAAACCCCGTCTCTACTAAAAATACAAAAAATTAGCTGGGCATGGTGGCGCGTGCCTGTAATCCCAGCTACTGAGGAGGCTGAGGCAGGAGAATTGCCTGAACCCAGGAGGCGGAGGTTGCGGTGAGCCGAGATCGCGCCATTGCACTCCAGCCTGGGTAACAAGAGCGAAACCCCGTTTCAAAAAAAAAAAAAAAAACCAGAAAGGTAATTGGTGATATGAGTCTTCTACATTCTGAAGGATTTGAACAAGATCATTAGAATTCAAAAAACACTAGACATGAAAGGTCTTTCCTGAAGCTGTTTAGGAATATTCATGGCACATCCTTAACTGTTACAGAGAACGAAAGGCATCTGTGCTCCTTCACAGAAGTCCTGGTGAATTTGTTTCTCAACTGATCCTTCTTAAGTTCTGTAACTTTTTGTTTTCATTAATTTTAGGTAAATCCTGCCTTGGTTCGTTGGGCCTATGCAAGAGCAAACGTCTATCCTAATTGCAGAGCCACTCCTAAAAACTCACTCCTGGGAGCTGTGGTTGGATTTGGGCCCCTCATCTTGTGGTATTATATTCTCAAAACTGACAGGGTAAGTATTCAGACCAGATGTTTATTATTTGAGTGATAGGTTCCCTCGCTAGGGGCCAGCTGCAGTTCTTTCTCATGAAGATTGCCACCAATGCCCCTCCCACCTTGGGACTGTATGCTGCTTTCCCTTCCTCTCTTATCTTTTTTCCAGCGAGAGTTAAAACAGAAAGTTTTCAGTTATCTTTGTCTATTTTTTTAGTTCATTTGTTTTTTAAAAAGATGATATTTATTGGGTTAAGTATTAGCAGAATACATAAATCATTTAGTGCATTTCATGTTAGTGTGAATTCTATTAATGTTGGTCACATTTTGCAAATTAATGTTAAAACGTATTAATACTCGGGACAGAGAAGCACAAGCTGCCTGTGTGCAGAATAGCTGTCATCAGAGGCCTGGGTGTATGATTGTAGAGAAAGCCAAGCTGATCTTTGGCACCAAACCATTCTACTTCTGGTACTAAACCCCAGGCTGCAGCTCCCAGGCTTGTGATATGCCATCTAGACTGGAGCCCACTCGTCTAGCTTTGTCTTTAACTGGCTGATCTGCTTTCCCATTAGAGGTCATGTATTTTGATTATCTGGTAAATAATCTACTTAACAGAAAGATACTCCACACTTTCTCAGAAAGTGTTTGTATTTTGCTTTCAATGTATGCTTTTTAGTGGGATAATATATTTCTAATGACTAAAATGTGAGTAAGATGTTTTTGAATAGGAGCATTTTTTTTTTTACTGCCTCTTCAGTTATTCAGATTACTATTTCCTCACACACTCCCTGGGCTTTAGGCAATGGGGATTGCAATTAAGTTTGGAGTGTTTCATCCTGTTTTTCAGTTGTACCATGGATTGTGCCAGAATGCAGTTTTTCTTTTCCTTTTTATTTACTTACTTATTTGTATCTAATGTATCCAACTGGCCAAATGTATTGTTTTTAATGTACTTTTTTTCTGTCTATACAGGATAAGAAAGAAAAACTTATCCAGGAAGGAAAATTGGATCGAACATTTAGTCTCTCATATTAAGTCTGGCAATGGTGACTACATGTATTACCTCAAATAAATCATCTATTAATCATTAAGAGTAGTTTATCTTTCTTAGTATTATCTTAATTGAATGTTAAAAACTTAAAACACTAACAACAGAGAAGCAAAAGGAGCCAGTGCTGGGAATCCACAAAGGATTGGTTTGGGAACCCCCTGTGGTAACCTAACTCCTCAGATGCTCAAGCCCCTTATGTAAAATGGCTTAGTATTTGCATATAACTTATGCACATCTTCCTTGAAATAATCTCTACTTATAATACCTAACACAATGTAAATTCTATGAAAATAGTAGTTATACTATCATGTTTATTATTTTTTTTTTTTGAGACGGAGTTTCGCTCTTGTTACCCAGGCTGGAGTGCAACGGTGCGATCTCGACTCACTGCAACCTCCGCCTCCTGGGTTCAGGCAATTCTCCTGCCTCAGCCTCCTGAGTAGCTGAGATTACAGGCACGCGCCACCATGCCCAGCTAATTTTTTGTATTTTTAGTAGAGACGGGGTTTCACCATGTTGACCAGGATGGTCTCAATCTCTTGACCTTGTGATCCACCCGCCTCGGCCTCCCAAAGTGCTGGGATTACAGGCTTGAGCCACCACGCCTGGCAACTATCATGTTTATTTCTATAATTTTTTATTGTTATATTGACTTTATTTATTTAATTTCAATCATCTATTATTGGTTGAATTCACAGATGTGGAACCCTCGGATATTGACAGCCAACTGTATATCCTTCTAAAACTTTTTTTTTCACTATGCTTATATATCTTTTTTTTTTTTCCCCAACAAAATGAGATCCACTGTGCATAATAATTTGTAAATTTTTGGCTCAATGCTTTGCCATGAATATCTTTCCATGCAATGACTTTTCTGCAACATTTTAAATAACCGCTAGTTTTCCATGTGTCTGTCACAATTTACTTAATCAATCTCATAGTTGGACGTTTCATTTTCCAATTTTATTGTTATTTTATTTTTGAGACAGAGTCTTGCTGTGTCACCCAGGCTGGAGTGCAGTGGTGCAATCTTGGCTCACTGCAACCTTCACCTCCTGGGTTCTAGTGATTCTCCTGCCTCAGCCTCCCAAGTAGCTGTGATTACAGGCACGCGACCACCATGCCCAGCTAATTTTTGTATTTTTAGTAGAGAAGGGGTTTCACCATGTTGATCAGGCTGGTCTTGAATTCCTGATCTCAGGTGATCCACCCACCTCTGCCTCCAAAAGTGCTGAGATTACAGGTGTGAGCCACTGTGCCCAGCTCATTTTCCAGTTTTTTTGCTGTTATGATTAATGTAATGAACACTCTTGCTAGCAAATTTTTGTGTGTGTCCCTAACTTTTCTCATAGGATAAATTTCTGGGAGTGAAATTTCTGAGTCAGTAAGTATTCTAATGTTTTGTGTTTGGTATAAACATAAAAGGTTTTATAATTTTATATTCCTGGGCAGTGAATGCAATGCCTGATCCCTGTACCTTGAACACAGTCTCAGAAGCCAAACTCTTTGCTTTTCTATCTTTGCTCTGCCACTTAATGGTGAAGTGACCTGGAAAGTGTTTACATTCTTTGTGCCTCTGTTTCCTTATCTTTATAATGGATGTACTAATAACACGTAGTATTGTTTAATGATTTATTACAAATAAAGTATTTAGGACAGTGGTATATAGTCTTAGTGTTTACTATTATTATTTTTAAACCTGATGGATAAAAAGTATTTTAAATTTGCAATTTATTATTAAAATTAAAGGTTTTTTTGCCAGGCGCGGTGGCTCATGCCTGTAATCCCAGCACTTTGGGAGGCCGAGGCGGGTGGATCATGAGGTCAAGAGATCGAGACCATCCTGGTCAACATGGTGAAACCCCGTCTCTACTAAAAATACAAAAAATTAGCTGGGCATGGTGGTGCGTGCCTGTAATCTCAGCTACTCAGGAGGCTGAGGCAGGAGAATTGCCTGAACCCAGGAGGTGGAGGTTGCGGTGAGCCGAGATCGCGCCATTGCACTCCAGCCTGGGTAACGAGCGAAACTCTGTCTCAAAATAAATAAATAAATAAATAAATAAATAAAGTTAAAGGTTTTTTTAAAAATATATATTCTAGTTATTTATTTTTTTACTTCTTTGTTCAAATCCACTGCCTGTTTTTTTGTTTTTGCTTTTTTTGAGACAGGGTCTCACTTTGTTACCTAGACTGGAATGCCGTGCCACGATCATGGCTCACTGCAGCCTTGACCTCCTGGGCTCAGGACATCCTCCTGCCACAGCCTCCCAAGCAGCTGGGACTAGAGGCATGTGCTACCACACCCTGCTGATTTTTGTATTTTTTTGTAGAGACAGGTTTTTGCCATGTTGCCCAGACTGGCCTAGAAGTCTTGGATTCAGGTTTTCTGTCCACCTTGGCCTCTTAAAGTGCTGGGATTACAGGCATGAGCTGCTGTGCCTGGCCTGTATTTCTGTCTCTCTCTCTCTCTTTCTCATTAAAAATAGAGAGGAGGACTCACTATATTGCCCAGGTTAGTCTTGAACTCCTGAGCTCAAGTGATCCGTTCACTTTAGCCACCACAAATGGCTCTGTTTTTCTGATATGTCTTTTTTCTTAAAGATTTTAAGGCTTAAACAGGATATATTAGACATTAATTCTTGATCATACCAGGCTTCTTTCATCAGGAGTTATTTTTGAACTCCTCGGTATCAGGAAAAATATTTACAATACATTCTTGGTACCTAAATGTTGAAAGAAGGCAGTACCCAAAGGAATTTTTACTTAGTAGGATTTTTTTAAAAACATGTTGTAACATTAGGAATTATTGAGCAGTGTGTTCTCGTGAGTTTAATCAGTTTCAATAGTTTTTTTTTATCAGTCAGGAACAATGAAATGTCTGAAATCACACCAGGAAGTGGTCTGGTACGGACAATTGCCACCTTGTCTGAACACCACATGCTACCATCTGTCTGATCAATGCACTAGCCCTGGGCATTGGGCACAGGAGCTCACTCTGGTACTATTGAGCATCCAAAACATGATATGTGCAATGAGGAAGGTCACCAGGAACCAGATCATAAAGCCCTTATCACATAAAGAGTTTAGACTTTAGCCTGATGGCAGTGAGAGTTACTGAAGGGATTAAGCAGGACAAATCTGATTGGATTTTCATCCCTGGAAGATCGTTCTGGTTCCTGGATGGAGGATGATTGCAGGGCAAGAGAGGCTGCAGGAGGACCATAATCATGTTGATTTTCAATCAGACATAATTTTCAGTTTTTGAGACAGCCCTCAATGCAGAACAAAGAAGCCCCTGCCAATACCAAGATGACTCATTTGGATGTAAACTTGTTGAAAGCTTTATGAAAGTGGAAATATATTCTCTCTGTTAGTACCACTCTATGCACATACATGAGGAGTCAGTTTTAATGATTCCTTACCCTTTTATAACATCCTTTCCCTGTCCCTGGAACAATGTTGCTTCCCTAACAGGTTGGTTCTAAGTTATTTGAGAAATCTCCAGACTGCTTTCCACAATGGTTGAACTAATTTACGTTTCTTCTACCAGTATATGTGTTCCCTTTTCTCTGCATCCTCACCAGCATCTGTTATTTTTTGATACACTGCCACTTTCTACCTTTGTGTGAACAAATAGAATTTTATTGTGTTTCTATTCCTCATTTAGAGGACCCACTTATACCTATAAGTATGGCTAATACTTCCAGTAGTTTCCCCTATGGCTGCATTGTTTACTGCCATTTTGGTGGTTAAGATAGAGACTCCTTACTCTGCAGATACTCACTGTGGCCTGGAGAGACACAGTGCCACATCAGCTATTTGGAGGACCTTCATTTTGAGTTACCAAGAAAGTGCAGAGTGCATCAATCTCATTGCCAAGCTTCAGGATTCAAAGGATTAAAGGAAGCTCAGTTCCTGACATCTGACCTCTGAATTTCCTGGAGCTGGATGGCTGGTGGAATACCTGAGGTTTCTGAAGCAAACCTGGCACTAGAGTTCACTTGTCCCCTTAATCACAAGGAGTATCACCTTACCAGTTTTGAGTTATTTACTTCTATCATCAACTGTATTTAAATAATTCACCTCTTATTTAATAATTAGGCTCTGAGGAATCTTGGCACTGGAGGAAGGAGGAAACTGTCTGAGGTTGCTCCATAAATCAGTATAGGAGGGACTCAGGGGCTGATTTCTGGTATGAAATTGTTGAGGGTAGGAGAAGGTGGTAGGAGACTTCCGAAGCTTTGCGTATTTAAGCACTTAAAAAAAAAAAAAAAAACTTATGTTAGACTGGGCGTGGTGGCTCGCCTGTAATCCCAGCACTTTGGGAGGCCAAGGTGGGTGGATAACGAGGTCAGGAGTTCGAGACCAGCCTGACCAAATGGTGAAACCTTGTCTCTAAGAAAAATACAAAAATTAGCCGGGCATGGTGGCACCCACTTCCTAGCTACTTGAGAGGCTGAGGCAGGAGAATTGCTTGAACCAAGGAGGCAGAGGTTGCAGTGAGCCGAGATGGCACCGTTGCACTCCAGCCTGGGTGACAGAGTGAGACTCCATCTCAAACAACAACAACAACAACTTACATTTTATGTTTCATATCCATTAAAACACAAAGTTTTCTTTTTATTTTTATTGCCAACGCCCCAAAACAAAGTTTTCTAAGGAGGGTTTTATTAATATTTTATAGAAAATGGAGAAAGTGTCCAAGAGTATTATTATTTTATAGGGGATGGCTTGGGTGGAGGGGAGATGGAGATGGAACTGGCCAACTTTCCTGAAGCCATCTATTACAAGCTGGGCAGGCAGGTTCCCCTCCAAAATCGTGTGGTGCAGAAGGGGTGGCCCAGAAGTGATTTGGTCCTTTCAGGACATTTTTGCAGGCTGCAAGGAGGATGAGCTGCTGTTGGTCTGCAGATACTGGGGATAGTTGGTTTTCTGGAGATGCTGGGGTAGAGGAGTCTATGTCCTATTGAATTCTTGTAGATGTGCAGGCCTCCTCTGTGTTGATCAAACACTTACTGAGCCCCTATCATTTGCTGAGCATTGAGGATACTAATATGAAGAAGATACACCTCCTTAGAGGAACTTATAGTGGACAAAGACAGTTACAGCAGCCAGCACACACTGACTTGTGTTCCAGGCACTATGCTAAACTAAGGGCTTTACACACTTCTCAAAATACCTCAGAACAACCCTTTCAGGTAGGTCCTAATAGCTCCTTTATGCAGATGAGATTTAGAAGGATTAAATACTTTGCCTGAGTCCACCGAGCTAATACGCTGGGACTTAAATCTGAGCAGCCTGACTCCAGAGAACATATCTTCAATCATGTTTTGAAAGGGATAAAGACTGATGCATTGGGAAGCCAGGTACTGAGAAAGAACACCTGATCTAGCCTGGAGGGTTTAAGAGATGATACCTTAGAGAGCAAGGATTACTGTTTGTGTCAGAGGTGTTCAAACTGAAGCAACTCCATCTTGAATAGGGGCTGGGTAAAATAAGTCTGAGACCTACTCGGCTACATTCCCAGGAGGTTAGGCATTCTAAGTCACAGGATGAGAGAGGAGGTCAGCACAAGATACACGTCATAAAGACCTTGCTGATAAAACAGTTTGCGGTAAAGAAGCTGGCCAAATCCTACCAAAACCAAGATGGCGATGAAAGTGACCTTTGGTCATCTTGGCTGCTCATTATATGCTAATTTTAATGTATTCACCTGCTAAAAGACATTCCCATCAGAGCCATGACAGTTTACAGGTGCCATGAAAACATAAGGAAACTACCTTACATAGTCAAAAAAGGGAGGAACCCTCAGTTCTGGGAATTGCCTACCCCTTTTTTGGAAAATTCATGAATAATCAACCCCTTGTTTAGCATATAATCAAGCTGGGACTACAGGTGCCCACCACCACTTCCAGCTAATTTTTACATTTTTAGTAGAGACAGGGTTTCATCATATTGGCCAGGCTGGTATCGAACTCCTGACCTTGTGATCTGCCTGCCTCGGCCTCCCAAAGTGCTGGGATTACAGGCGTGAGCCACCACGCCCGGCTGCCTTAGGTTTTTTATTAAACTTCCCTCTGCTGCTCCCTTTGATACAGCTCGAATGAGTGGAGGAACACCACCAGGGCTCTTGTGTTGCAATCGAATTGGGAAAAAAACCACAAGGACACATGTGGAGTGGTTTTAAAGAGTGGAGAGTTTTATAGGCAAAAAAGAACTGGGAAGGCAGAAGGAAGAAGCTCCCTGTTACAGAGACAGCCGGAGAGGGGCTCCAAAGCCAAACGAGGAGACCCCAAGTGCCATGGATACCAGCCAGTTTTATGAGTAGCCTGGAGGAGGCAGTGACTGATTTGCATTGGGCTCAGGGGATTGGTTTGATCAGGCATGTCATTCACATAGTCTGCGGAAAAAGCTGGTCTTCCCACCCTAGCCTTTTAATATGCAAATATGGTCGCTGTGATGTTCTACATTCCTGGGGACGTGGGGGGCAGCCATATTGCCAAGCACATGTATGAACAAGGGCAAGAGGACAACGGTGGGAATCGCCATATTGGGTGGACCTAGTTTCTAATGGCCTACATTTGCATGTCAAAGGTTGCCAGCCCAGCTCTAAGAGCTAGGGCTTTATAAGAAAGGTTTCTGTGACACTTTGGGCTGGATAAAAAAGAAAGGTTTCTGGAGATGCTTTAAAAAATGAAAACTTCCGGCCGGGCGTGGTGGCTCACGCCTGTAATCCAGCACTTTGGGAGGCTGAGGTGGATAGACCATGAGGTCAGGAGTTCAAGACCAGCCTGGCCAACATAGCGAAACCCCATCTCTACTAAAAAAAAAAAAAAAAAAAAAAAAAAAAATAGAAAAAAGAAAAACAAAAAATTCCGAAGGACCCTTTTTCTTCTCTATCTGCCTAAAATAATTTCTTAATAACTCCTACAACACCTTGACTCTTCCTGTGCCCCACCTGAGCACAGAAACCCTGATATGGCTGGGCCTGGTAAGACATGCCTGTAGTCCTAGCTGCTTGGGAGGCTGAGGCAGGAGGATTGTTTGAGTCCAGGAATTTCAGGCTAGCCTGCGCTACATAGTGAGACTCCCTGTTCCTGAACTTGAGCTTATTATAGGAGATAGTGCCCCTTCCCACATTGCCCTGAAGGGTAATCCCTCACTCCATACCTCATCTCATCCCATTATATGTTACTCAAATGTTGGGAGCCTTAGGGATTTTTCACCTCTTTTCTGTACACCTTAAGAAACCCTGATATGGCTGGGCCTGGTGGGATATGCCTGTAGTCCTAGCTGCTTGAGAGGCTGAGGCAGGAGGATTGTTTGAGCCCAGGAATTTGAGGCTAGCCTATGCAACCAGTCCCTGATTTGGACCAGGATCTGAGGTTGGAAACATAGGGTGTGTTGGATACTGATTTGAAATTCCTAAAACAGTGGTCCTCAGCCTTGCCTGTGCATTGGAATCAACTGAGGCATTAAAAAAAAAAAAATTCTCGGCCTGGTGTGGTGGCTTATGCCTGTAATCCCAGCACTTTGGGAGGCCAAGGCAGGTGGATCATCTGAGGTCAGGAGTTTGAGATCAGCCTGGCTAACATGGTGAAATCCCGTTTCTACTAAAAAAAATAATAATAATAATAAAAAAATTAGCTGGGTGTGGTGGCATGTTCCTGTAATCCTAGTTACTCCGGAGGCTGAGGCAGGAGAATTGCTTGAACCTGGGAGGCAGAGGTTGCAGTGAGCCAAAATCATGCCGTTGCACTCCAGCTTGGGCAACAAGAGTGAAACTCTGTCTCAAAACAATAACAACAACAACAACAACAACAACAACAACATTCTCATATTTGGGTCTCATCCCTATTGTTTCTATTTAGTTGATCTAAGGCATGCCCTGGGCACTGAGAGTTGTGGGGTTGTTAAAACATCCAATGCACAGCGGAACTTGAGAACCACTGTTTCTAGAGCAGGGTTTCTGAACCTCAGCACTATGGGCATTCAGTACCGTGTAGTTCTTTGTTGTGGGAGATCGTCCTGTGCATTGCAGAATGTTTATCAGCATCTCTAGACTTTACTGACTAGATGCCAGGAGCACCCTCCCCAGTTGTGACAATGAAAAATGTCTCTAGACTTTGCCAGATGTCTTGGGTGGGAGGGACAAAATTGCCTCTGTTGAGCACCACTGTTTCTAAGCCACTGGTAGTAGTCTGGGCTATGAAAGACATCTCTCAGAAAGAAAGAGAGAAGGTGGCTGTTATTGCACCCTTTTCTAACAACAACAACAACAACAACAAAATGTATAAAGATGCCAAGGGGATCTGGCAGAAAATTCTCCTGTAATTGGAAGAAGCCTAATCAGGGTGCTTTCTGTTCTTTAAGGTTTTCTATTTCTAAGCAACAAGATGGCATATTTCTTGGGGAGCATGGTAGAGGAAGGCATCTTAGAGAACAGGGAATTAAGAAAATGATACAGGAAACTTTCTAGCTGATCTGAGGCACAACAAAAGGAAATAAAATCTTTTTTTTATAATTAGTATGAACAATCTGGCTTGGATGAAATCTTGCCTCCAGCTAAGGAGTTGCAGCCAGCAGTGAAGCGGCAAAGTAAAAGGGCTTGGGTGCTAAGTGGATGTCAACCAGGAATGTTGCATTAGCCCTAGGAAGGCTTTGCCACCAAATTGAGAGTAGAGTGAACTGAATTGGGTAAGAGTTGATACATGTGTATAAGAATAGTGTTAGAATGAACTCATATGGGTAATGCTGGGGTTTGTGAATGAAATATTTTAGTGGTTGTTTTAGTTACTGGTTGAAAGTGCAGGAAGCACCCTAGGAGAGTGGGGAAGTGAGAGGGAAGGGAAGGATGTGAATAATGATGTGTTATTAAGAAGTTGCCATGGGGCCGGGCGCGGTGGCTCGCGCCTGTAATCCCAGCACTTTGGGAGGCTGAGGTAGGTGGATCACGAGGTCAACAGATCGAGACCATCCTGGTCAACATGGTGAAACCCCGTCTCTACTAAAAATATAAAAAATTAGCTGGGCATGGTGGCATGTGCCTGTAATCTCAGCTACTCAGGAGGCTGAGGCAGGAGAATTGCCTGAACCTGGGAGGCGGAGGTTGCGGTGAGCCAAGATCACGCCATTGCACGCCAGCCTAGGTAACAAGAGCTAAACTCTGTCTCAAAAAAAAAAAAAAAAAAAAGAAGTTGCCATGTGAGCACTTGGAGTGCAATCCCTTTGGGAGCTGCAGAGGGCCAGGGCAGAACACAAACCTCAGAGGTAGGAGGTGACAGAGCTGCTGTATTAAATCCACTAATTCCTATTTGTCATGGGTTAAAGGTTACATCCAAGGTCATTCATTCCTCAGCACTTTGGCTGAGTTCTGGTTTTGGCCTCAGGCAGAGTTGCAGGTGCTGGCAATTGAAAGCAGGCCATTGGCACCGAATGGTGATTGCTGGTGGGATGTAGATGGACCATTGGCAGCTGGGTGTGGTGGCTCATGCCTGTAATCCCAGCACTTTGGGAGGCTGAGGTCAGGAGTTTGAGACCAGCCTGACCAATATGGTGACACCTCATCTTAAAAAAAAAAAAATTAAAAATACAAAAAAAAAAAAGACAGACCATTGGCAGCCTCTGCGACAGTGGTCAGTTTTTAAACTTATTTTAAAGTATTGACTTATTTACTAGTTTAATTTTTTTTTTGAGACAGAGTCTCACTCTGTTGCCAGGCGCCAGGCTGGAGTGCAGTGGCATGATCTCAGCTCACTGCAACCTCCACCTCCCGGGTTCAAACAATTCTCCTGCCTCAGCTTCCTGAATAGCTAGGACTACAGGCACACACCACCTTGCCCAGCTAATTTTTGTATTTTTAGTAGAGATAGGGTTTCACCATGTTGGCCAGGATGGTCTTGATCTCTTGACCTCGTGATCCACCCACCTTGGCCTCCCAAAGTGCTGGGATTACAGGTGTGAGCCACCGCACCTGGCCATTAATGTTTAATTTTTAATAGACTTCTTTATATTAAAGAATATCAGGGCCAGGCCTGGTGGCTCACACCTGTAATCCCAGAATTTAGGGAGCCTGAGGTGGGAAGATAGAGTGAGTCTGAGTTCAAGACCAGCCAGGAAAACATGGCAAGACCTCGTCTCTACAAAAAATTAGCTGGGTGTAGTGGTGTGTGCCTGTAGTCTAAGTTACTTGGGAGGCTGAGGGTGGGAGGATTGCTTGAGCCCAGGAGGTTGAGGCTGCAGTGAGCTGTGATTGTGCCACTGCACTCCAGCCTGGGTGACAGAGTGAGAACCTGCCTTAAAAAAAAAAAGGAAAAAAAGAAAAAAAAGACATATCCACCTCTGTCACCCTTAAAGATATCTTCACCTTAGCTTCTGAGACCATGAAATACCATTGCCAGAAATCTAGCAGTCATCCCAGCCCTGTCCTCAACTCTTCTTTAACTCACTCTTTACATCCAATTCACCAAGTCATTTCAGGTCTACTCCAAAACATTCTGGAATTTATCCACTTCTGTCTCTGCTGCTACCTCATTAGCTCAGGACAAGGTTTATTTTTGCTCGGACTATTGCAATAGCTTCCTCTTGGGCTCTCCACATTCACTCCTCTTTCAGGTACTTGAACCCATGAGACTTTTTCTTAAAATTCTTCTCCTCCTCTCACCTCTCCTCACCCCCACTCTTCCAATGACTTGCTCCTTCCTATCCTTTAGGTCTGGTTAAAGTCACATCTTCACCGAAGACCTTCCTTCCTCTATGAAGAAAGATCCCTCCCAGCTCATACCACTTGTTATTCCGTATCAATCCCTGTTTGATTTCTTCTCAGCATGTTTCAAAGTTTGTAATAATTTTGTTTATTTTGTTATCTCCCACTCTTTATCTTTTTTTGAGACAGAGTCTTGCTCTGTCACCCAGGCTGGAATGGTGCAATCTTGGCTCACTGCAACCTCTGCTGCCCAGGTTCAAGTGTTTCTCATGCCTCAGACCCCAAGTAGCTGGGATTACGGGCATGTGCCATCATGCCGGGCTAATTTTTGTGTTTTTATTTTATTATTTTTTACATTTTTAATTTTTTTTTTTTTTTTTTTTTCAGGATGGTCTTGATCTCTTGACCTCGTGATCTGCCTGCCTCGGCCTCCCAAAGTGCTGGGATTACAGGCGTGAGCCACTGCACCCAGCCTAATTTTTGTATTTTTAATAGAGATGGGGTTTTGCCATATTGGCCAGGTTGGTCTTGAACTCCTGGCCTCAAGCAATTTGCCTGCCTTGGTCTCTCAAAGTGCTGGGATTATAGGCGTGGGCCACTGCACCTGACCTCCCTCTATTTATTTTATTGCTATCTTGCCAGAGGGAAGTCATGTCTTCTCCCTCTACAATGTAACCTTGGTAAGGCCAGGAACATGCCTTTCTCCTTGACCACTATATCTCTAGTAGGATTGCCAAATTTAGCAAATAAAAATACAGGATGCCCACTTAAATTTGAATTTCAGGTAATCCATGAATAATTTTTTAGCATAAGAATGTCCAAGTATTGCATAGGACATACTTATATTAAAAACTGTTTGTGGTTTGTCTGAAATTTAAATTTAACTGGGCCTCTCATTTTATCTGGCAATTCTAGTCCTTAGGCCCTGACACATAGCTGACTCTCACTACATATTACTGAATGAAAATTTGGTAGCAGCATATCAAAACTGCTACTATGGCAACAAAGCTGGGGAAATGTGCTAAAAGTACAAAGCTGAAGTAGTGACAAACATCATTTTCTATCATATTTCTGTTCAGATTTGCCTGTCTTGTCACACCAGGAGAACCTAATCAACTCACATCCAAAGTCTTGGGCAGCCCTGTATTCTGGGAGGGATGCTGACCATAGGAAGGGAACTGGTAGGTATAGCTTTTCACGCAATGGACATTTTTGTCATGGCCTTATACTCAGGCCTTGATTTTCTTTGGCCCTTATCTCTCCAGGCTGTGAGCTTCTTAAGGAGAGAGGTTGCTTCTTTTTATTCAACCCTTCATCCCCAGCATCTTCCTCTGTAGCTGGTAATAAGGACTCAACATGTGGTTACCGAATGGATTGATAGATGAGTGAAGAGTAGGGTAACTAACTGTCCTGGTTTGACCAGGACTGAGGGGATTCCTGGGATGTGGGTCTTTCAGTGAAGACACTGATGTAGTTCTGCACAAATTGGGACAGGCAGTCACCCTAAGAAAATGAGTGATTCTCACTTCTTGGTGGCTGGTATTCTTCTCCAGTATCATCATATTGGCTGCTATGTGACTACCAAGATTAGACAGCCTACTGGACTGGCTCCTCATCTATTGAAAGCTGGTTGGAGAGCTCATGATCTCCTAAATTTCCCCATGTCTGGATTGGCTCCTAAGAGCTTTGCCATACCTTCAGTCTCAGCTCATGGTCTGAATGCTTGGCCTTTTGGCCTGGTCTTGTGGTATCGAGCATATGTCTGGACTTGTGTTCCTAGAATGAAGGCCTTCGGGCCAACCATAGGGGAAGGGGCCCTGAGCCTTGGTTCAATCTTACCAAGACTTACCTGACCTGCCAGGTTTGCTCACAAGTAGTGATTATGACCAATCACTACTTCCACAGAGCACCAGCAAGTTTATTGAGTAATTAAGGTAACAGCCATAGAACTTAGCAAATACGTCTCCTCAAAAGTTCTGAGTTACTTGACTGTGAAAAGTGAGTTTTCATTTTAACCAACCCCCTCCCCCAATACTACCAGAAAGCATAAGATTCTCAAGAAAGCCTCACAGATCTACTCTTAATTATGGTAGCAATGTTCCAATCTCAATTAGGTCCTGCTGGGTTCCTGGAGTTGGGAGTGAAATGGCTCTTGAGTGGCTCCCAGCACTTGTGATAGTTCTCATCCAAACACCTGGAGGCCTTGAGTCCCCACTTGGTGACTGCCAGACTTAGAGATGATTCAAACATAAATGCCTGGAGGAAGTGAGGTGGGATGAGAAAAAAGGAAGTCAGATAGATAATAAACACATTTGATTAGATGTCAAGGGAAGGTATGGGTAGGTAAAAATCTTCCAATAATAAATCAAAGATTTGTGTGCTAGCATGGTGAGGAGAGCGGGCTCAAGCCCCGAGTTGTGGCTCTGGTCCTACCATTTGTAGGCTGGTGAGACCTAGTGCAAGACTCTTAACTTCTCAGGATCTCAAGTTTTATTCTGTAAAATAAAATTCAGCCCTTAAGATTCACATTGTCTTCATGGTATTATGGAACTAAGTCTGCTAGATCCAAGCGCAGACATGGGAGAATCCTGGGAATATCCATCTTTTCAGGGCCTTTCCTTACTGTGGCTATGTCCTTGTGAGGAAAGGCATACTCCCCATTTTGCAGAGGAGGAATTAAGGCTGAGAGCTAGGGAATGACTTGCTTAAGGCAACAAGTCATGGCAGACCTGGGATTTGAGCCTGTCTTTTCAGGACGCTGACCAAGAGATGGACTGGGAAAAGGTAAAAAAGGGGGAGTGGGGAGGAGAGGGAGGCAAAGGAAATGGTAGGAATGGCTGTAGCACTTTTTCTTAGAAGTGTCTGAATGGTGGATATTACACTGTCAGGAGGTTTTTGTTCACAACAGAAAGAATATGCAAATACTCTGTGCATCTTAGACATTCCAGCTTCATAAATGGCTGATTTTTCTTACCCACTGTGGCTTTAAAAACAAAACAAAACCCAAAAACCAAACCCTATAATTCTTATATGCTCTCACATTTGGAAATTTTTAAAATACAGACAGGCAAAAGGAAAATAATAGAATTATCTTGTGCTACAACCCAAAGCACCCAGATTAATGTCTGGGATCTAGTATACATTAACTTATTTTTGCCTAAAACAATGTGAATGTGAGTATCCCTGCCGGACTTCCTATGACAGCCTTGATGGGAAGACTGCATGAGATCATATGGAAGTGCTATGCAAGTTACACAGCACTATTCAAGATGCAGAAAAGACTTTCAATAAAATTCAGTATTATCTTCATGCTAAAAACTCTCAATAAACTAGGCATTGAAAAAACACACCTCAAAATAAGAGCCATCTATGACAAACCCACAGCCAACATCATACTGAATGGGAAAAAGCTGAAAGCATTCCCTTTGAAAACCAGTATAAGACAAGGACACTCTCACATACCACTCCTATTCAACACAGTCTTAGAAGTCCTGGCAAAGAGCAATCAGGCAAGAGAAAGAAATAAAGGGCATCAAAATAAGAAGAGAGAAAGTCAACCTATCCCTGTTGCAGAAGACCTGATTCTATATCTAGAAAACTCCATAGTCTCAGCCCAAAATCTCCTTCAACTGATAAACAACTTGAGCAAAGTTTCAGGATACAAAATCAGTGTACAAAAATCACTAGCATTCCTATACATCAACAACAGTCAAGCTGAGAGCCAAATCAGGAATGCAATCCCATTCACAACTGCCACAAAAAGAATAAAATACCTAGGAATACTCCTAACCAGAGAGGTGAAAGGTCTCTACAATGAGAATTACAAAACACTGCTCAAAGATATCAGAGATGACACAAATGGAAAACATTCCATGCTCATGGATAAGAAGAATCAATATCATTAAGACGACCATACTGTCCAAAGCAATGTAAAGATTTGATGCTATTCCTATCAAAATAGCAATGACATTCCTCACAGAACTACAAAAGACTATTTTAAATTTCATATAGAACTAAAAAGGAGCCTAAATACCCAAGGCAATCCTAAGCAAAAAGGACAAAGCAGGAGGCATCATGCCACCCAACTTCAAAGTATACTACAGAGTTACAGTAACCAAAACAGCATAGTAATGGTACAAAAGCAGGCACATAGACCAATGGAACAGAATAGAGAGCCCAGAAATAAGGCTGCACACCTATATCCTCTGATTTTCAATAAAGCTGACAAAAAAAAAAAAAAAAAAAAAGCAATGGAAAAAGGACTCTCTATTCAATAAATGGTGCTGGGATAACTGGCTAGCCATATGCATAAGATTGAAACTGGACCCCTTCCATATACCATATACAAAAATCAACTCCTGATGGATTAAATACTTAAATGCAAAACCCAAAACTATAAAAACTCTGGAAGACAACCTAGGCAATACCATTCAGGACATAGGCATGGGCAAAGATTTCATGACAAAAACATCAAAAGCAATTGCAACAAAAGCAAAAATTGACAAATGGGATCTAATGAAACTTAAGAGATTTGCACGTAAAAGAAACTACAAACAGAATAAGAGAAAATGTTTGCAAATGATACAGCTGACAAATGTCTAATATCCAGCATCTATAAGGAACTTAAACAAATTTTACAAGAAAAAACAACCCCATTAAAAAGTGGGCAAAGAACATGAACAGATGCTTTTCAAAGGAGGACATACATGCAGTCAACAAGAAAATGAAGAAAAGCTCAATATCACTTATCATTAGAGAAATGCAAATCAAAACCACATGAGATACCATCTCACACCAGTCTGAATGAATATTATTAAAGCCAAAAAATAACAGATTCTGCCAAGGTTGCAGAGAAAAGGGAACATTTATATACTGTTGGTGGGAATGTAAATTAGTTCAACCACTGTAGATAGCAGTGTGGTGAGTCCTCAAAGAGCTAAAAACAGAACTACCATGCTACCCAGCAATCCATTTCTGGGTATTTACCCAAAGGAATGTAAATCATTCTACCATAAGGACACATGCATGGAAATGTTTATTGCAGCACTATTCTCAATAGCAAAGACATAAAATCAACTTAAATGCTCATCAATGACAGACTAAATAAAGAAAATGTGGCATATATATATGTATATACACCATGGAATACTATGCAGCCATAAAAAAGAACAAAATAAAATGTGTTTCTCAGGAACATGATGGAGCTGCAGGCCATTATCCTTAGCAAACTAAGAGGAACAGAAGACCAAATACTTCATGTTCTCACTTCTAAGTGGGAGCTAAATGATGAGAACTCATGGACTCAAAGAGGGGAACAACAGACACTGGTGCCTACTTAAGAATAGAGGGTGGGAGGAGGGAGAGAATCAGAAAAAATAACTATTGGGTACTACTTAGTACCTGAGCGACAAAATAATCTGTACAATAAACCCTGTGACATGAGTTTACCTATGTAACAAATCTGTACATGTACTCCTGAACCTCAAATAAAAGTTAAAAATAAATACATGTACAAATAAAAGAAAAAAATTAATTAAGACCTAGCATTTGATAGTGTAACACGGTGACTATAGTCAATAAAAATTTAATCACACATTTAAAATTAACTGAAAGAGTGTAACTGGATTGTTTGTAACACACAGGATAAATGCTTGAGGTAACAGATACCCCAGTTATCCTGATGTGATTATTACACATCACATGCTTATATCATAATATCTCATGTACCCCATAAATATACATACCTACTATGTATCCATAAAAATAATAAATAGTAAGTAAGAAAAATTTTTAAAAAGCACTATTCAGATATAAGGATCATTATGGCCATTCCTATTGTCTCTTTGCTGACTGCTTCTTAAAAGCCTCCCTCTTTGGCTAGAGTAATAAAAGCCCCACCCAGCTGACTTTGAAGATGGTATTGTATCAAGTTAATCACTCCAAACAAGAATAAGAATAAGACATATAGATAGACCTAGATCTGAATTATATAATGGGAAATGGTGAGGAAGACTGAAAGTTAGGTCTAGGTAAAGTGTCGGACCCTCCGCCATCAGGTATTCTGGCTCCCTGATACCCAGGGTCTCCCATCCTAATAGGAGAGCTCTTTCTCACTAGTACTCCAGGTCGTGGATATTATTTAAAGCACTGCTCCTCATAGAAACAGCCCTGTTCTATGCCTCACTGTTGTAAAACACAGCTCCCTCATAACATTGACCACCCAAAGCCAAGTTGGGGCACCAAAGGTTATTGTGTGGCAACTCTGGAATAGCCTCCAGGAATGTACCTCCAGGAGACTTCAGAGGTTATAGCTTAACTGAGACTGCCAAACTGCATCTCGTTCAGATGTAGGGTTTCCATAGAGGTCCTTGAAAGGGGAAATAAAGCAAATGGAACTCTGTACATCCTCCTTTTGCAGAGCAGCTTTACCAACTCTGGCTCCACGGTTGGGACTGAAAGCAAACTGCACTGGACAGATGGACAGATAATGCTCACTGCCTAGAGTAGTTTGCAAGCATGAAGTAAGCAGGTCTGTGCTACAGATTTTAAACCAGGTAGCATTGAAGGCATTTATTTTAAAAAGTAAAGCAAATTTGCATGTGATTTAGCATAAAATTACTCCCTGCGCTCCATAAACACTACTTCAAAGAATGCAAAAATAAAATAAAATCAAGCACTGAGGCCAACTGCAATTGTGTTCAGCCTCAGTGTTTACAGCCTGATACAGGAGGAATACAAAACAGGTTTTAAATCCCGTCAGTTGCATCCATGCCAAAACAGAGCAAAGGAAAATGAAAAAAACAGCTGAGAATTCCTTCTCACAAGCCCTGACTATAGTGAAGCAAGGGCTTTTGACCCTCTTTGGCTTGAAACATGTGCTGAAGGTGACATCCTGCCTCTGCTACTATTGTGGCCCTGGAGGATTACTTCAAAAAGCAGAAAACTCTGAGACATAGCATATGCTCAGGGCTGCATATGGATACAGGAAGAGGGTTCACATAGTATTAATAATATTCCCTTATATTTGAATCATGTTGGACAGTCTCTTAGGTTAACTCATAGCCATCTGTTGGTTTCAATACTATAACCATTTTACAGATAGGAAAAATGAAGCACAGAGAAGTTAAGTGACTTGTTCAATATCACACAGGAACTAAGAGATGGGACTTAAACCCAGAACCCAGGTCTGACTCAAATCTAAAGATCTTTCTACACCACCACACCAGAAGTCTAGTATATACACAAGGATGTGTGTATATACACATGTAAACATACTTAGGCAGTCATGTAATTCTCCCCTTTTTGACTCTTCCTCTGTGACTTTGGATAAATAAAAAAGGCCACCCCTTTCAGCAAGGGTGGGGAGTTCAGAGGCTGCTGGAATCTGGCAGTTAACATACTTACCATGGTGCCATCGGCAATCCTCTCAGGTGCCAGCTTGACCTTGCTGGCCTTCTCAAAGCAGTCAGCATCAGGTCCATGTGGGGTCATTGTGCTGTGCAGACTGCCTCCCCCTGGCAGGAACCCACCTTGCTTTGCCTCATAGTGACCTCGGATGAGTCCCATGAACTCACTCATGCAGTTCCCTGGGAAGGTTGAAGCAGTATTATTTTTATTGTCCAAGGCAAGACAGTAAAACACCAAGACCCCTTACACATTATTTCTGCAGAATTCCAAGAACACAGGAGGAACTAATAAATTTTATAGGATCTATAAAGAATATAGATTGACAGATGAACAATCACAAAACATTCATAACTGGCATTCTTGGCAGGCACAGCTCTACTCCATGGGCATGTGGATTATGAGAGGTCTTGAGTTCCACTGTCTGACAGGAATCAGGCTAGATCTAAAGAAAATCAGGGCCCAAAAGATATAATAATAATTAAAATGCCAGTCATAATAGAGAGTGAATGTACTCTATCATCTAGCTTGCAAGCCCTGTATCAAAGTTATCTTATCTCCCAGATCAGAACCCTTTCCCAAATAGCTCCACTGTAGGACATGGCAACACCACATTTCTAGTTTCCGATCTAGAAAGCTTAAGTGGTGTGTGTGTGTGTGTTGATGGATGATGATATAATGAAAAGAACCCCAGACTTAAAGTCCATTATCAAATGATAATCCGTGTGAAAGAATCTTGGTATGTGTATAAAACAGGCAATCAGGGCCGGCGCGGTGGCTCACGCCTATAATCCTAACACTTTTGAGGCGGGTGGATCACGAGGTCAAGAGATCGAGACTATCCTGGTCAACAAGGTGAAACCCCGTCTGTACTAAAAAATACAAAAATTAGCTGGGCATGGTGGCACACGCCTGTAGTCCCAGCTACTTGGGAGGCTGAGGCAGGAGAAATGCTAGAACCCAGGAGGCGGAGGTTGCGGTGAGCCGAGATCGCGCCATTGCACTCCAGCCTGGGTAACAAGAGAGAAACTCCGTCTCAAAAACAAACAAACAAAAACAAACAAACAAACAAACAAAACAGGGAATCAATGCTATTTATTATAACAAATATTATCTTCTATAGCTAAATCTGATATCCTCTTGTCTTTCTGTTCTTCAAAATGTCTTTTGGATTTGTTTTTATTTTTTCTATTTCCATTGATACCCTATTCATAGAGTCCTAAATCTTAAAATTGGAAGGGATCCTTACTTCTACTCAATGTAGAAGAAATTTCTTTATCTTTCCTGACTGATTACCTCCTGGGCTCTGCCTGGATGTGAATGGAAGCTGTCTACTCTACAAAGCGTATCATATTATTGAAGAGCTCTGAGTGTTAGAAAGTTCTTATATTAAATGGAAATTTGCTTTTATATAAGTTAAATTCATTGGTCCTAGTTGTGCTTTCTAGAGTTACACAAAATTTGACTAAAATCACCATGCTTCTACTCTTCCAATCTTATGCTTCTATTGAAATAAAGCTCTTTATTAGAGTAGCAATACAATAGAGCAGGAATTAAAGAAATATAACACCTCAGCAAATATAAGTGCCTTTTCATCTCCAACCACACATCTACTCACTCTTTCATTCAACTATCTTTTTCCCACTTCATCCATCTGCCCATCCATCCAGCCAGCATATATAATTAGACACTGTGCTGCATACCGTGAGACAGAGATGAATAAGAAATAGCCTAGAAAGCTACTTAAAAAAGAAATCATTAACAACAAAAGAACCTTTAAAGCTACTCATAGTCTGTCCTGTGAGAGTACTGAGAATGCAAACCAAGGACAGAGCAGAGAGATGTGGCAGTGACAACCCTTACAAAATCAAACACTGGACACGATACATGCCTGCCCTTCTGGCTTACATGTGAAGTATAACCAAGTCCCAAATACTTTTGTAATTGACTAAGCAGCCACACTCACCCTGCTCAGAACAGAAAGCTACTGCAGGCCCCTACAAAGTGAGTAAGAGTGTGTGAGTTCCTGCTGAGAGGTGAGACCCAGGTCATGCTCTACTTGTTTCTCTATGAAGTGAAAATACAGAAAAAGAAGTAAATGTAAGCATAAAGTGTCGGTTTTAAAAACAGTTCTGTTCATGACTTAAATTTGGTGTCACACTCCTTGCTCTAGTATGTGTCCTCAGGGTCACCTTCATTGCTTAATTTTAAGAAGACAGCAAAATAGAATTCAGCTTTGATCTGAATATGAATTTAGAGAGAAATGAGCTTGGTGATGACATTTCTATATCATTTTCTATATTTCAAAGGACAGTGGGAGGATAGACCTTGCCTTTCTGATTAAAGCTGAATCTATTTGACTAATAGATTAAGATGACATTAAGATGACTGGAGGCAATATTTCTCCAAAAATAATTCTCCATTTTCTCTTATAATAAAGTCACATCAAAGTAGCAAAGATTTTGAGTATTGCCAAAGCAATATTTTTAATATCTCTGGAAAAATAATTTCTAACCTGGAGTTTGATGGTTTTTCCAACTAACTCAGAGTACCCAAACCTTTACAAGATCTACCCTGGGGCCAAATTTACTTTGAGAGTCATTAAAAAACTACAGGAGGCATCTCTCAAGGCTATTTGTTTCAGGAAGTCTGAACCACAAATAAAAATGAAGGAGTGGTTTGAGAGCCTATAGCATAGTAGCAAACTTGTCTAAATCAGATGACTCTATTATCCCTCTACCTAGGGACGGGGACAAGCCCTAGGCCAGTATTTCTCAACAAGCACTCTGTAAACCTCCTTCATTATAATCCCCTTACTTGCCAATGAAAAATGCAGATTCTGGCCGGGCATGGTGGCTCACACGTGTAATCCCAGCACTTTGGGAAGTCAAGGCAGGTGGATTGCTAGAGTTTAGGAATTTGAGACCAGCCTGCGCATCATGGTGAGACCCCGTCTGTACTAAAAATCCAAAAAAAAAAAAAAAGCCCGGTGTGGTGGTACACACCTGTGGTCCAAGCTACTCAGGAGACTGAGAGGGGAGGATCACTTGAGCCTCGAGGGTGGAGGTTACAGTGAGCTGAGATTGTGCCACCTGCACTCCAGCCTGGGTGACAGAGTGAGATCTCATCTCAAAAAAAGGCAGATTCTAAGGTTCCACCTGAAAGCTAATAAGCTCTTTGGAGGTAAACTCTGAGAATAAACTTCTAAGAAAAGGCTAAGTGTATATCACCGAATATTCTCAAAGTGAGGCCCCTAGAACACTAGCATCAGCATCACTTGGGAACTTGTTAAAAATGTGAATTCTTAGGCCCTATCCTGGACCTACTGAAGCAGAAATTCTGAGGATGGGGCCCAGTAATCTGTTTTAACAAGCCTTCCAGCTGACTCTGATACATGGTAAAATGTGAGAACCACTACAGGTACACAGAGTAACCTCAATAAAAGAACAAGACTGAAACGGTGAATTATTAAGGAGTAGCATGTGAAGTACAGACTATAAGCCAGGGCAATTTTCTCTCCTTGACAACAGGATCTCTAAGCCACTAACTTCCAGGAGGAGAAAAGTTAGAGTCTTTAGTAGGGTTGACATTTTTTTAGAAAGGACTTATGATGCTATTTACAAAATAGCTAGTGTCTTTGCAGTGGTAACTGATTATTTTCTTTTCTCTACCATGATGGCGTCATCTGAAAAAGGGGATGCTGGCATTTGACCATGGAGTGGCCTTCTTCCATCCTGAGAGCCTTCATTCCTGATGTTATAAAATAGCTTAATTGGCCATTCAGTGTACTGTTGTATTCTGTTTAGCCCTGGCACCTGGGACCTGGTATATAGAGAGAGGGACCTCATATAAACAGAAGGCCCTGGGGTTTACTAAAGAAGAGAATTTGTTTTCTAGAAAGTTCCAGGTGGAATGCCTCTTACAGTCTACCCAGAACTCTATGTACAAAAAATGCACACTCTAGGAAGTAGAATTGCATACTGACCTTTGGTTGGATTTTCAGCTAGCTATTGCACACTTAAAATGTCAACCTCATTAAGTACAGCCATGAAGTACTTATTTATTTTTGTTGATGCATTCACTTATTAAAAAAATATTTATCAGAAGCATACTATGTATCGAGACTATGCTAGCCAATCAGTGTTTGCTCTGGCATCAGACAGCCTGCAATTAAATCCTGACTCTACACTTGCTGTGAGTCCTTGAGAGAGTTACTTAATCCCTCTTGTGTCAGTTTAATCTCCTGAGAAAAGGCGGGACAATAATACTACCTGTCTCTTACAACTGTTATAAAAATATGAGTTAGTCTTAAGAACTTATAACAGGGCCATAGATATTGGCCAATAATTATTAGGTACTACTACTAATAATATTAATAAAATAAAAATAGTAGATTTGTTAGGTCTTGTACTAGGCAACAAATGCTCTGCAGAAACTCTTTCCAGAATAGAGTGCATTCCCTAATATAGGCTGCAGTCTGCTTTGCCCTGCCAAAATAATTGGAGAAGTCACATTTCTCTCTCTCTCTCTCTCTCTCTTTTTCTTTCTCTGGTTGTCTGAACCATACTTAGGTGATAAACTTTCCCAAAACAACAGACTAACTAACAATCTCCCCAGCATTCACCATCCCCAAAAGGAAACATCCAAAATGTGAGGAAACTTGTTTAGAAGCCTTTCTAACAAGGCTTCTAATTTTTACCAGCCTTTCTGCCTCTTATGGGACAGAGAAACTGGGAACTAGGCTCAGAGTCAAGCATCACTATTGATATAGTTTGAATGTATGTTCCCTCCAAGTCTCATGTTGAAATGTAATCCCCAATATTGGAGGTGGGGCTTGGTGGGAGGTGTTTGGTTAATGGAGGCAGATCCCTCATAAATGGCTTGGTGCCACCATGACGGTTATGAGTGAGTTCTTACTCTATGAGTTCACATGAGGTTTGGCTGTTCAAAAGAGGCTGGGACTTCCTCCTTTCTCTCTTGCTTGCTCTCATCATGTGATATGCCAGCTCCCACCTTGCTTGCCACCATGATTGTGTTTCCTGAGGCCTCATTAAAAGCAGATGCCAGCATCATGCTGCTTGCACAGGCTGCATAACCGTGAGACAAATGAACCTCTTTTCATTACAAATTATGTAGCCTCAGGTATTCCTTTATAGCAACGAAGAATGGACTGACACAACTACCATCTCTTAAAGAGATTAAAGCTTGGGGATCAGCACTAGGCCCTGTGAAGCAGGATCCTGAATTCAAGCCAGGGGAGGTGTCCAGAAACAACCTAGGCATTATTCCCAATGTGTAGTGCTGACTGCTTTGTTGTCTCTTTGGCTTGCAAATGTGGCTCGGTAAAAGAGAGACTTACTATGGTAATAAGGAGGCCTGAAGGTCTTATCAGCAACCCCCCATCGAGGTGGGAAGATGACAAAATCAGCGATGGCCACTCCAGGGCGGACAGACTTAGCAGTCAACACTGTGAAAATGGATGGGTCCTGTGAACACACAAGGAGAGACTGAATGCACAATGCAAGAGTGGCGACTGGACAATGACACACATTTCATGCACACTTGAAGGTGTTTGCAAGTGATAGTCTAATTTCTTTTCATTTATTTACTTTTATTCAACTTTAATTTCAACTTTTATTTTAGATACAGGGGTACATGTGCAGGCTTGTTACACGGGTATATTGTATGATGCTGAGGTTTGGGGTAGGGATCTGATATATGGTTTGGCTGTGTCCTCACCCAAATCTCATCCTGAATTATAGTTGCCATAATCCCCACATGTTGTGAGAAGGACCGGGTGGAAGGTAATTGAATCATGGGGGCGGGCTTTTCCCATGCTGTTTTCGTGATAGTGAACAAGTCTCACAAGATCTGATGGTTTTATAAAGGGCAGTTCCCCTACATATGCTCTCTTGATTGCTGCCATGTAAGACATGCCTTTGCTCCTCCTTCACCTTCCACCATGATTGTGAGGTCTCCCCAGCCATATGAAACTGTGAATCCATTAAACCCCTTTTTCTTTATAAATTACCCAGTCTTGGGTATTTCTTCATAGCAGTATGAAAACGGACTAATACAGGATCCCATCACCCAGGTAGTAAGCATAGTAGCCAATAGGTAGCTTTTCCACCCTCCTGCTTCTAATAGTCTCCAGTGTCTGTTTTTGCCATGTTTATGTCTATGGTGCTCAATGTTTAGCTCCCACTTATAAGTAAGAACACGCAGTATTTAGTTTTCTAATCCTGCATTAATTTGCTTAGGGTTATGTTTTCCAGATGCATCCATGTTACTGCAAAGGGACAGCCTAGTTTCCAATCAAACAACAGAAGTCTGGGCTTGCCATCAAGGTGCAGTAATCACTCATGACTTTTTCCTCTTGCTGTGCTTGAAGCAAAATGAATTAACACCAGCTAAAAGGATTCTGAGCTGCTTTTTCACCCTGCTGAGCCTATATTACATGCAACCTACTACCCTGTGGGTCTGAGAACCAATGGTGCCTCAGACCCCCAGGGTAATAGGCTGCTTCTCAACCTCAGGTCAGGGTGACTAGAGTGAGATGTGCAGCAGAAGGGATGCTCAGAGCAAGGTGGAAATAGAAATGAAACAAAATCCAAGTTTTGGTGTAGATGTGCTTCTCTTTGGGAGAACACAAAGATTCCAGATTGTATCCATTGGCAGAAAAGTCTGAGAAGTGGTTCACTGCTTTCTTTGTTTGACTTTCTAGTCTAAAATATATCATTTACAACACTAGTCTTCATAGTGGTAGTGTAGAGATGGGACAGGCTGAGGGACAAGATTATGCTTTTTAAAAATTCTTCAGAATTCTTTAGTAAAAGGATTGAGATTCAATTTAATTGAAATCAACAATCATGTTCCCTTTCAGAGGGCATGCAAGAGTCTAGGGATTCAAAGATCATGGGGATTGATTCCCTGCTTATTTAGCATTAATTGGGGGAAGTGGGTGGGCAGCTAATTCTCCCTGAAAGGATCAAGGAAGGCTTCAAAGAGGAGGTGACATTTGAGGTAGGTCTTCAAGAATGAACAGAAAGAAAGAAAAAGAGAGAAAGAGGAAGGAAGGAAAGAAGGAGCACATGTACTCTTGAACATAAAAGTTTAAAAAAGAGAGAGAGGGAGAGAGAGAGAGAAACCTGCACATGTACCCTTGAACCTAAAATAAAAGTTAAAAAAAAAAAGAAAGAAAGAAAGGGGGAGTGGTGGAAGAAAGGAAGAAAGGGAGGAAGGACTAAAGAAGTGGGAAGGGAGGGAAATGACATTTTAATCACAGAAAACACATCAAAATGCACAGAGATTTTGTTAAGAGGAGAGAAGGCTAAAACCCCAATGCATTGACAGAAGGGAGAGGGGCAAGAGGTGGTTCTGGAAAATGAGTTCAGGGACAGATGGTGAACAGCATCAAACACCACGCTTCAGAGCTCAGACTTAATCCTAAGCCACGGGAAGCCTGCAAAGGTTTTCTAATGAATGCAGTGGTGGCATGATCAGAAGTGAATTTTGGAAAAATAACTATAGCAGCAGTACAGAGAAGACTGCACCTGTGTAAATTCAAATAAAAATAAACTCAACCCTTAATGCTGTGAGAGTTAACATTTCTTCATCTGTCATGGGAAATGGTCTGAAACTATTAAAGCAAAGGCAGTGAGGCGCTAATAAAGCTTTATCAGTGTCTCAGGATCCTTTTTCATGCTGTTTGTTTGGGACCTGATGTCTCACTTTTCTTTTCCCCTTTGCTTTTATTAAGAGTTGCTGCTGTTCAGAGAGATAGTTTGGTTCCCCCAAAGATAAACTGAACTGGCTCAGGATAATCTTTTGGCCTCTTGAGTCTCTGACTTCTGCTCTAATTATCCTTCCAGTCTGTGGGTTAAGTTAATCACTTATGAAGTGGGCTGCAGAATGAACTGCCCCCCGGGATCTCAGAACCAGCACTTTATTAAGTATGAAGGGTCTTGGGGGCCTGCACTGTAGACCAGGGACCTATCTGTGGTCCCCTAACTGACTGAAAAATATGACCAAGTGCATGCTCTAGAACTTCTTTGGTTTAAATTCAAGCACTGAATGTTATGAGTCACTTTAGAAGTGGGCTGTCCGCCCTAACACTGCCAAACACAGCCAGAAATGGAGGCACCGGAGTGAGCAGTCAGAGATCATAGAGGAGGCTCTGAAGTTGTGAGGTCAGAGACTTCTCCAAATTCATGAAGTTTCTTTCTCCTCATTTCACCACCAACATTAACACTTGGTTGTTTTGGGGGATACATTTTCTACAAAGAAACTAAGTATTTACCCACTTAGTTTGGCAAACAGAAGCCAGAGTATTATGAACGCCCTGTAGAGAATGAAGCTGTGTTCACAGGGGAACGTTGAGTATCTGGCTTGGCTCCCCTACTAGCTCTGTTATTTACTCCTTCACCAAAGGACAAATGACAATCTCCAGGGCTTACAACAGTGACATTGGAAATGTCAGATCTGTAATTGTCAGGGGTCTACTGTGGACCCCTCCCACCCAAGGGTTGTCTCATCCCAGGGCCCCTACAGGGTTCATACTTACTGCATGGTCAAAGGCCACCGAGTTGATAACCATGAAATTCTTCAGGTTGTATTTGTAGGGTGTATAATTCCCATGCCAGGCCACAACATTGAATGGGGAGACATCCTAATCACAAAAAGCAGGAAAGGATGATTTTACCATCTAATGCTTTTGTAGCTGTGATCCCACAATATGTACTGGGTATATCTCTCTCTTCTTTTGATTTGATTTTGTTCTTGATTTAATTTTACTGTCCTTTGGGAGAAGTATAACCCTGAATCATTTTGTGGTTGCTCCACATGCCCTCCACTTAGCCACTAATCCTTTCTGGTTCATAAGCTGCAGCTGCCTTCTGATCACACACGCAGCAGAAGCACAGCACATTCTCCAAGTATTGCCTTTTAAACAATTTTTAACCTAACTGTGAGGATCTGTGGATGTCAGCAATTCTCAAACAATCTGGGCTACCTTCTGTTTCCTGGAGCAGAGAGTACCTGCTGTGATGTTTCTCCAGGTAATTTCAGCCTAGAGGAGCTTGCAATAGACACAGTGAGTGCCTGGGTTGGTGAGTCCAGGAGAAGGGAGAAGGCCTCTAAGAGTTCCAACTCCAAGGACTTGAGACTTCAGAGCAATCCTAACATAATACTTCTTGGTCTTGTCCTGGGGTAGAAGTGTTCTGCTATAGGAAGATGGTCCCTTTTGTATCTATGGGTCTGAATACTCTAAAGATTTTAATGGAGGTGCAACTTATAGAGACATGGTTAGGGTTAACTGGAATGACTAGAAATGTTGAAGTATCTGAGCATAGCAATAGTGGGAAGACACTGCCATTCCTAGGCATGTGGAATAAGGAGGAAAATATTGTTACAGAACTTCAGCAAGAGCTAGAATTATAAAAAAGGGGGATACCCAGTGGTGTGCTGGTACATATTTAACAACTAGCACTCTGAAGAAAAATGTAAAGCATTGACATAGAGTTTACTGATTTCTAAGGTGTATATAGTCTCACCATGATCATTTTCTAGCTACCAATGTGACATTGCTGAATACAGAATTGGACAGAAGTGTGCAAATCAGCTTTTGCAAGTCACTATGAATCAGCTCCAGTATATCACTAGAGCTACCCAACAGGAGCTGAGGTCATATGGGGGATGCAGCTACTGCCAGAAACACATTCCTAAACAGGGAGGAAGCAGGGGAAGAAATATCACAATTGTCTTTCCTCTTGCCTTCCAATTTTCTGTGGGTTGAACCCAGCAGAAGCCAGCTGGTCAGGGAGCCCAGGTGATACAGTCAACCTTCTAGGACATAGATCATGGCAAAGAGGGAGAATGGATCAATGGGGACTCACACAGAGAATAACTAGCACAGGGTCCATTTGGAAAGTGCAAACCTTTCTGGAGGAGCTGCTGGCTGCTTCTAGAATTATGGTCCTCTAACAATTATATATAAACAATGATTTGGGGAACATGCTTAAAATGAATGTAGATTTCCATCCCTATCTCCAGAGGTTATCATTTTTGCAAGGCAAGAGTAGTATCTAAGGATCTGCATTTTAAACAAGCCTCTTTGAGGGTTTCTGATGCAAATAGCCCATGAATTTTGAGAGATCCTGACCCAGAGAATGTAAGAATGACAATGTGTCTGTGTCTGCTTCGAGGTTTAATTTCTAAGTGCCAAACTGGTTGACCTCTGCCGGTTGGCATTATCTCTAGATGCTGCCTAAGAAGAATAACATACCTTGGAAAATATAAGGAATAAGTCAAACAGACAAAATGAAGAAAACAGATAATGCTAAACAGAAGAGATCTTTGGGTTCTTCTTCTTATATGATTATTTTATTCTAATATTATTCAGCATATTTAGTAATATGTTATAGAGTCCATATGACATTGTTATTATTATTATTTATTAATGTCTGTGCCTTTGCTTGGTGTCCTGAATTTGCCAGCCTGGTAGTATAAACCAAACCAAGCTAATTAACTGAATTCTACTTGTTTTTTAGAATGGCCTGTATTTGAAATAGGGTGCTATTGGAGAATATAAATCTTGGCTGATCTGTTTGTTAACTCATTTCCTTATGCTGCCCATATATTATGTTTTCCATACTGTTTATAGAGACCTGCATATTGCTAAGATTTTCATTGCTTGGTGAGTAGAAAGGGCACAACCTTTGGAGTCAGACAGATATGGGTTCAAATGCTGGTTCTGCCACTTACTGTGAAATTGGTAAGCTATTTATCATTACTGGCCTTTTTCATGACTATGAAAGTATCATCGACTATAAGAACTATTTGTCTTATTTGTAGTGCCTTAGTGGTGTAACAATGAAAGGATATATGTAAAGTTTCTAACATTCGCCTTGGCAATCAGTAAGCGCTCAATCACTATGCATTTCCTCCCCTGCCTGCCAACCCTCTTACTTTACCTGTTTGGCAGCAAACAGCTTGCCCTGGTATTTATTAATGACAGTGTAACCAGCTGGTACTTGGCGATCCTCATACCAGGCAACGGGTATCAAGAAATCACGAGGATTGGCCAAGCCATTGGCCCCTAGAATACAGTAACCCAAAAGTCTTTCAGAAACTTCCAAAACATAGGAAAGATGCCCTGCGTTGCATGAAGAGAAAGGCTTTCTTTCATGTCAGGAGCTACTCTACAAATTGCTTTCATTGCCCAAAGATTCACTGGATTTCCAATTTGGTACCTTTTAGGAAGACTCAAGGAATCTGGTCAGAAAAAACATTCACAAAAACCAGCATTACCTTCTAAGATTGTGGAGTGACTATGGTTAACAAAACCATCTTATATGCATTATCTTATCATTACAGGTGAGGGGAAGGGAAGAGAGAAAGAGACAGGAAAAGAGGAAAAGGGAAGATCTGACAGAACTTCAGAACTTTTTCTTTTCAAGGAACTCTTGAATACTCTAGAACTCATTGACAGTCCTTAATCTCAGATAGGAAGGATTACAGGCTGTTGCCTTAGGCCTGCCTCTGCTCCTTAGACAGAACTCAGATTCCAAGTCTGTAAAACTGCTCTCCAGCTTGAAAAACCTGTCTGCCACTCAGGAAGAAGAAGTATTTAGGACTTGCCTGTTTACCTTTGCTTAGCAGTGAGTGTCTCCTCCAGAGAAAGAAAATAAATCAAAAGACCAAACATGAAAAACGTAAGTGCAAAAACAATTTTAACTCTGAGAGGAGCAAGCTGAGGAGTGTTTTATCATTTCCAGCTCCTGGGGTTAAAAAAAATAAGCCCCTGGCTGGTTAGTAAATTATAGATATTTTCCAGAGGATACATGTTCCATGGAACCTGAAGGCTATGCTGACTGTATAGCAGCAGGAAGCCAGAGCAGAGTGGGAAGAGTGGGCGGTGAACAGGATGACAGACGGCCCACCATGGCTCCAGCTGCCTCTTGCTGCCTCCCACCTTCCTCTGCATATTTGGATTCCTCAGGGGAGTTGACCAGAAGGCACACACTGGCCTGTCCCTGTTTGCTCTAAAAAGCCGTTGACAAGGAAGAGAAGAACTGGGAGGTGTGACCAAAGAGGAAACCAGAGGCCAATTTTCCCAGCCACTCCTTTTGCTCCAAGAGACAGTTTGAGATTAACCCCTTCTAACATTTTCACTTCCTCAAGCTTGCCAGAAGAATGGGGGCTGGGGAGGCCTTGGTTCCCTTTTGAATATTTTAATCTGCCTCCTGGGGTATGGTTTCTAGATCCTTCATAGCACTGAGTGATATACTTTTTTTGACAGCTAAGTGTGTGGATTTGGTGGGGTATACACAGAGGTTCATAGACTATGTGTCACCCAGTCCATCCCTCCTTTCCATAGGAATACAGCAGAGGCCATTTTTATGGCCTTCTCACTTTATTGTCTATAAACAACCCATTGACTGAGCAAAAAGATCTTCCTCCTAATCACAAAGCTTATTCCCACTTGTATGCTTCTGCAAAGCTGTTCCCTCTCCTCTTTACTCTCCTCAACTTTTCGTAAAGAATTAGTCAAATTCTCATCTCTTTTGTGGAGCTGTTTCTGGTGACCCTGGCCCACAGTAACCCAAACTTCTACAGTTTTTCCTGTACACACTGTGTGTGCAACCAGAAATCTACTACATGCTGTCTTTATCTCCAATGTTTATATACTATTCTAGAGAGATTTATAATGGATTGGTTTGGGTTGCTTTCTGTTTTGCATGTATTTTATGGAAAGATGCTTGGTCTAGAGAAGAATTTATCTAGAGAGAAAAGTGGAAATTTGAGTGAGATAGTGAAGAGGGAAGGATGTTTAACTTTCATGCAATTATCTGTGTCCTACATCTCAAGTGAGGCTTAGAGGCTTGTAATGAAGATTTACCAATTGGTCCAAGGTCAGGTAACTCAAAGTGGACACCGTAGACCTCCAAGATGTAGCCCCTGGTCTCCTCAAACACATCTATGCTGAACCGCATTCCTCTCTGGAATGGAAAGTAGACACTGGTGTGCCCTCTGAAATCACAGCTGTAGTTATAAAGAAGCTGCCCAGAGCCATAGCCGGTCCCACATGCAAAAATAAAGCTCTGGTTTGTTGAGCTGACTGAGAGGTGACCAGAGCAAAGATGAGTTAAAAAGCAAAACTTAATTCCTAATCACATATGTGACCCAAGCCAATTCTAGTCTACCCTCTCATTGGGTCCAGAGATAACGATAAGCCTGATTTAGTCACATTAAAAAAAAAAAAGTCAACCTTCACTGTCTCTATTGCCATTAGTGGGAATAGGGCCTTATCCAGAGTGTATGTAAATATTTAGTAAAGTGCAGTGACAAGTGGTCTGTGCTTTAGAATTATGTGCTATATTAAAACAAAGCAGGCACCCAAGCTTGCTTACTCTTCAGCACATGGAACCTTCTGCATAACTCAAGCTCCCTCCTCGTTGCCCAGACATGACAGAGAAATTTTAGAGTTGGAAATAGCAGCAGCTGAAACATCTGACTGCTCCCAAATTAGTGAGAGGCAGGGAAGAGAGGGGACACATCACCAACCTGAATGACGCAGATCTCATTGGGCTGTACAAGCATCTTGCCAAACTCGGTGTAAATGAGAAGGTTCCCTTTCTGGGGAACTGACAAAAAAAGACAGGGCAGTGGTGAGCAATTCTTTTGGTGTCATAACCATTTCACGAACAGGAAAGGCTTAAGGGCTGCGTTTGCTTTTTCATTCCAAATGAAAAGAGCTTTACTGAGTCTCTTGGGCGAAAAGATATATTCTGACAAGTTAGATTAGCTATTTTCCTATCTAGAAGAATGTGAATAAAACAATGACTCTGCTTTTGTGGTCACCAGGCAAGGAACTTGTATACGCACAATTTTGTGACATGGCCAAAAAATGGTAGCAGAAATAGGATGGAAAGTCACCCATTTCTGTTAGTTTCAGTGAAAGGCTGACATTTGCTTGTGTAACATATATACCAAAATGTTGACTCCAAAATATTGATACTAAAAAAACCATCAAATATAATAGATAGACCAGAACAATCTCTGATAGACTTTACATTTTAGATGGTCTCATGAAAATTTGAACTTAAACTGCAGTTACTGATGATAAATGGGCTTTTACTGAGCGAGTTCAAAGGCAAATACAGTTATCTTAATAAGTTAATCCCATTAGTATTAGTCTTCCTTTCTTTTCAGCTGCCCAGGTCTCCCACATCAGAAAGGTCCAGAAGAGATGGTCAAAGACAGACAGACAAAGAAATAGAAGAGGGGCTCTGAGGTACACTAGAAATCTTTTCCAGACCACTTGTGGCCTCTAGACCTCAGTCTCTGGATTGCACTAAATGAAATAAGACAGACTGGAGAATGAAGGAAAGTAATGTGCATAAAATTAGAAAGCAGCTTGTGGCCAGGGGTCAGTTAACAGTGAGCGGGTCTGAAGTCTTAAGAACTCACCAATCAAGAAGTCCCCATCTGAATTGTAAAAGCATCTGAAACATATAGAGTAATTGCTGTGATTTTCAGTTTTAACATTATCTAGATAAATTAATTCATAACACAGATTATTGTTTAGTACCTACTCTGTACCAAGCTCAGAGCTGGGTATAAAATGGGGAGCAAAATGACTCAAGCTCTGCCCTTGTGGAACCTGGAGTCTAGTGGGGAGTCAGAGAGCAATCAAACAATTACAGAACAAAATCATTGCAGCAATCAAATAACTGCAGAACAAAATCATCATTGTAATGGCCCTGTTCAAGGGAATGAAAGAATAAGGACTTGGTTAGTTTGAAGAATGAGCAAAGGCTTCTTCAAAGAAGGGACACATTTGACCAGAGATCTGAAGGCGTTATCTAGGTGAGGTTTGGAGAAAGGAAAGAATGTTCCAGGCAGAAGGAACAGCAAGTGCAAGTGCTCAGAAGGAGAAGAGCATGTGGCAGGTTGAAGGAAGTGAATGAAGGCCAGTGCGGCTCAAATGGAGACAGGGGAGTTGGCCTGATATGAAATTTGACCCAAAGAGAGGCCTCCAGAGCATTGTCATAAGGGTGTGATCTTGCCCCTGATTCATGGCTCAGGAGTTAAATGTCTTACACCACAGGTCGCTAGCCAGAAAATGTGGAGTTGAGCTTTGGACACAAACGGTCCAGTTCCAGAGGTAGTGTATAATAAGGGAAGAATGCCATTTGCATGCTTGTTTTGCAAAGCCAGTTTATAAGCTCCTCTACTTAGGAATTTTAAGCTTACACAGAACTATTAGCTGAATCCAAAGTTTGTTAGCTTGATCTGCCACTAACGGGTGGTCCTAATGGAAACTCACACAGAGTGACCTGGGATTCAAGAACAGCCCTGAAGAACCTTAGAAATTAAGGATATTCAAGAGCATATGTTCTTAGGGTCTCCTGAGGGTTGGGTCATGGGTTACTGGTCACTCATATTTGGCCCAGAATAAATAAACTCAAATATTTTACATATTAATAGTTTGACTCTTTTTGTCAACAATAATTTGGCACCTGGACACAAAGGGTCTCAGAGAATACTCAGAACCCTGAAGGAATTGCCTGAACTCAGAGCTAAGGTACCAGCAGGGGCTCATCGAAAGCCCCTTCAACTTTGGGCTTCTCCTCTGATGGAACTGTTAAGTCCCTCTGAGCCCTATTTTGTTGATGGTCCTTGATTTATTCTGAGTTTTTTTCTTTTTCCTCCTAGGAAGTTCTTGTTTAGGTTCCTAATTCTAGTTCACGGATGCATTCTAAAGGATTGTCTCCATTGTCTTTTTCTAAAGACAAGAAGAATGACCCCCTTTTGGGTACCCTTTTGGTTTCCAGTTTGAAAGTGCATTCTAAACAGTCTTCTCCATTGTTTTTTTCTCCCAAAATTTAGCTCAATTGGCTTGTCTGCACATTTGCGTGAGAAATTGAACTGTCACTTTTACAGAGAAAGGGCATTTTGTTCCTCCCAGCTAAAAGTCACCTTGGGTGTCTAGGGGCTGAGTTGCAGTGTGTGGGGGATTAATCCCCTGTGATGTGCAGTGGCCCTACAGGGAACCGCCCTACAAAAAAATAGTTTAAAAAGGTTTGTCCTGGAAATGCATATAAGAGCTGATCACTTGGCATTTTGAGGCCTCTCCGAGGTGCTAGATCTCTGGAGAAAGAAACTGAGACACATAAGAGGGTGGAAATGACTCCGTGGTGAAACACTGTGGAGTCCTGCCCACAATCAGTACACCGATCCACCACCCAAACAACTCCCAGGCCACAGTTCAGTTCCTTCTTTTAAGAAAAAAAGTGTGGGAAACAATCTAAGAACGGAGGAAAGACACGGAGAAAGATGCCTCTACTTGCAAGCGTTTGTGTAAAATGGAAAAGTTCAAGGGCATGCCAGGGTTTCTAGTACTCCAGCTGGTTACATATTACAGTCTGTTGTACACATTTTAAACTGATGGGAAAATTACATCATTCAGAGCCCAAAGGTCGACCTGCAACTACAGAGTTCCTAAGTTCTCTATTTCTCTGTTTTCTTTTCTTTCTCCTTTAAATGTGCTGTTATTTTTCTACTGAGACAAAAAACTACTGTTTGATCTAATGTACACCCTACATGTATTGATTGATGTCTTATGTCTCCCTAAAATGTATAAAACCAAGCTGCAGCCCAACCACCTTGGGCACATGTTCTCAGGATCATATTTGGCTGAGGTCACTCATATTTGGCTCAGAAAAATCCTTGAAGTATTAAAAAACAACAACAAAACAATATTTGGACTCAAAGTCAAATGCCTTTCAATCTACTCCTACATTCCAGGGCTCCCTCCTCCCTTTTCTGTTTACATTGCTATGTGATGTTCTTGTTTATATCATGGGTACCAGTCAAGATAAATGCCTTTTGGCTCATTTATTATCATTGTCAATAAATATATATCAATATTGCCTTGAGGAAAAACCAAATAACAAAAACAACTATGTATGTGCATATGTGACTTCACAAGAGCGAGATCTGGAGTTTACCTTCTGGCCGACAGCCCTTAAGGGATGGGTATATCCTAGTCTAGAACCTAGCCACTTACCTGTTCTCCATGGAGGTATTACAGAGGAAAATGTGGATAGCAATCCCATTGTTAGACTTTATGTCTCCAGCTCCACACAAGGTGTGCAGGCCCTGGGAGAGAGCCACAGGAGAGGGAAAGGTTAATGTGAACAGTGCCCAAGAGACAGCCCTTCCACTGGTCCCTGATGGTCATGAAGAACATTTCTACTAGGGTCTTCCCTTCGGGACCAGTGGGACATTTGGAATCCAGGCAGCCTCTGAGGAGCCTGAATTTACTGATTCATGTTTGGTAGTTTGTGGTTTACCCTAGTCTCCAGGCATGGCCTAAATCTGGGTTGTCTTAGTGGCTATATCAGAAGAACTTACAGAGCATCAGTTCATTACTTGGTATTTTATCAGTTTGATGGTTGACATCAACTGGAAGAAGAGAGTCTGTTGGAGGTACTATCAGGCATCTACGTGGCTCAGGGAGGAAGGCTGCAGCATCAGGGACCAGTTAAGGCCCCTCAAGTACACTCCACTATGGGCAGCCCTCTGCTTATGAATAGGGTTGACCTAATCTCTCTGGAACAGGGCAGAGGACTGCATTCTGACAGACTGCAATTCTCTCTTCTGTGTGACCAGATGATCCACAGTGCAAGAAACCTTAACACATGGGCCTTCTCAAAACAGCCCTCAGCCCCAAACCTGCAGATGTAGAGCACAAAGGAGGGAGCTCTGCTCCTCCAGATATCCACAGTTCACACAAGAAAGGGGATGGGGCTATTGTTTTGTATTTTAAATCAATTTGTAAGTTTAGGGTATATTTAAGTTAGTCTACACAAGGTTTGGAGTACTTAATAAAGATGAGAACTTCAAGATGATTCCAACAATTTGTCCTATGGTTGGGCACTTGGACTGTCCCTAAGAAAGCCATGAGCTGAAGGTGGTCTGTGGAAACCTCCACTGGTTTCTTTGAGCCCCACTTCCTTAGAGCTCCTTTCTCCTCTCTCCCAGATACTCCTTACTCTGGAGTTATTCCAGTACTCCTAGCACCTATAACTACCGAACAGAGCTTCCAATCAGCATTGCACTAACTAGAGTTGCCTTGCTGAGCTGATGCCATTCTAGCCCAATCTACTTCAGGAAGATAATGAACTTGGATGGGAAATATTTTCTATTTATTTTTGCTAATCTCTGAGTGAAATTTATCATTTCCTTAAACTAATATGAATGTAGGCAACAAACCATAGCAGGATAAGAGGTGCCTGTAACTTTATCAATGATAAAAATAATGGATATCACATTATAGTTGTTATAGATACCTCAAAGTATATTTATGCTGATACCATAATTATTATATGTTTTCCATAGATATTATGATTTAGCACATTAACAAGAAAGCATATATATGACTACAAATCAAATTTGTTTTTAATGGTATTTTTGTCATTATATTTCAATATCATTAGTTTCTTTGTAATTTTATATAATTTATTTCATACATTTATAAACAAAGACATCATCAGACTATCAAAACAGGCAAAAAGGTTCAAAGCCCCTGTTCTAGCCAAAAGAAAGGAGCTTAAGTAGAAAAATGTTCAATTGCCATTGGCCTTTCTGAGATATAAATAGTTAATGAGTACCTTTTGGTGTCAGGGGCCATATGGTTTCTGTAAGTAAGACATCCCTCCGCCAGCCCCCAAAGCATATGCAGATGGTTTTGTCTCTGCTGCCTCCTGATAGGGCTGCTTCTGCTTGGAATTCAGCCTGCATATGGTTGGCTCACTCACCACAGAAGAGAGGAGAGCAGTAGGAAGTGCATAGATAGGACTGACTTACACTCACAAAGTCCACTTTCTTTTGAGATGCTTTTGGAATCTCAAATGGTTTCCATCTAAGCTGGAAAAAAATACACATACAGAAAAATTACTTCACAAAGGGAAACCATAGACCTTCTAAATAAATAGCATCAATTACACAGAAGAGAAAGGAAAGCTGCTCCCTCTGTGAGGCTCTACTTGTGATTTTGTTATTTTAAAATGATTATCCATCATTTTCTTAAAGGGACTCTGTTAGTGTGTATGTTATTTGTGCATGCACACGTGTGTGTGTGTGCTTAAAACTATATGAATATAGACTGCTTTTGTTCCTTAGCACTTTAAATTATAAAAATAAAAGAAAACCATTGCTTCCTCTTTTGGAAGCTATTTGTTTCTTTTAACATTTTGCTCAGGCACATCAGTGAGTTCTGACTGATGCTGCTTTTTATGCTATTTATAATCAGCTCCCTTTCCTGGCATGCCAGTCTCTCTGTGTGGGCTCCTGACACTGCAGGGGAAGGTTCTACTTCTACTTCAAGCCCTTAGAGTTTTAAATTTTTTTTTTTTTTTAAGAGAAATAAAGAGCACCCAGCTGAGATTGGATTTGGTAAATGCCGTACCAGGTTCAGTTGCTTCATGAAACCCCATGTTTATCCCTAGGCTGCCTGAGAGTTCAGTTTAAATCACAACAATCTTTAATTTAATAATGAAGTGATCAAAGGAAGTAGGGAGGAAAATCAGCAGGTTTAGGCCCTTCTTGAAGTGTCAGTCCAGTATTTGTTAATCAACTTGGCAGCAGGCCTGACCTAGCCAGGCTGGCAGCTGATAAGCCCAGCTGCCACATCTCATGGAGTGACCTGCACCCTGAGGACCAGCTCCATTGGCTGCAGCACCTGGTCAAGGTGGGCTTGGCAGGGCCTCCATCAGGTCATAGGGCTCAGCTCATTCTGTATTTCAGGAAGGCAGCCAGATGGGAAAGGAAGCAGCAAGTGGAAAAGGCAGCCCTGGGATTATTCTGTCTCTTTGACATACACCGTCAGGCAGCAGCCTTCATTTCTTCAAAGTAAAGCAGGATGATCACATTCTAAGATGCTTAAAAGGGATGTAAAATGTTGATTTGGGAAACAGTGCTGCAATCATGCTTCAGAAAGAAATAAATGCTTTAGGATGAATTCCATTAAGGGTGGTATCTCTTGGGGGTGTAATGGGGGACCTGAGAGCAAGAATCTAGGAAATAGTTTCTCAACCTTGGCACTACTGACATTTTGAACCAAATAATTCGTTGCTGTTGGGAGGTGTTTGGTGCATTGCACAATGCTTAGCATCATCCATGGCCTTCCCCCCACTAGGTTCCAGTGGCATTCCACCAAGTTGTGACAACCAAAAATGTCTCCAGACATTGCCAAACATCACTTGGGGGGAGATTTTCCCCCAGGTGAGAACAAGTGACCTAGGAGGATATTTCCCTAACATCAGGAAGTGCCACAGCTAAGCACTGCTGGATTTTTTAGGGGAAGTTCTGTTCTACCACTAACCATTACCTGCTGCTTCATTCTATAATAACAGAGCAGAGTTTTTATACCCAGGAAGATTGCCAGGAAGACAATACTACCTAGAATTTTAGTTTCAGAAAGAAAATCCAGGAAGAGTCATCTTTCTGGATTTCCCAGTAGAAGGGATTTAAGTATCAGATCAATGGTTGTCTGGGTAACCTTTTAGCTCTATCCAGACATTCTCAATCCTGGCCACCCATGAGAATCACATGGAGAACCTTTGAGAAAAAGACCAAATTAAATCAGAATCTGTGAAGGTGGGGCCCAGACATTGGTATTTTATAAAAGTTCTTCTAATGTGCAACTAGGGTTTAAGAATCAGCACACCCAACCCAGAGGTTCTGTGATTCTTGTATTGATGAACCAAACATCATACTCAGAAAAGTCTACCCAGTCAACCAACCAACTTATTAGTCAACTAAAGTCTGCCATCTTGGGCCATATGTGGTAGTGACAATGCCAGTTGCTAAATAGCAAGAACGATTAATTAGTACAAGTCTAAGGATTTACAAATCTAAGGAAAAGGTGATCAAGAAAAAAGAAAAGAAAGAAGAAAGAGAAAGAAGGTAAAGAGAGAGCAAGAGAGAAATCCCAGTAGCAGCGGATTTGCTGCCTGGTTTGTTGGACTGGGTTTGTGCATCTGCCTGATATTAAAATACCTGTTGTAAGGCCAGGCGTGGTGGCTCACGCCTGTAATCCCAGCACTTTGAGAGGCCAAGGCAGATGGATTATGAGGTCAGGAGTTCAAGACCAGCCTGGTAAACATAGTGAAACCCCATGTTTACTAAAAATACGAAAATTAGCTGGGTGTGGTGGAGCATGCCTGTAATCCCAGCTACTCAGGAAGCTGAGGCAGGAGAATCCTTTGAATCTGGGAGATGGAGGTTCCAGTGAGCCAAGACCTCACCACTGCACTCCAGCATGGGTGACAGAGTGAGACTCGACTGTGTCTCAAAAAACAAAAACAAAATCCCTGTTGTAAGTATAAATAAAGTCCTGGCCCTCAGAGAAGGCGTTTGTCTTCTGTGAGTGGGAAAGACTGAGCCAGAGAGATTGATGGGTTGACTAGGTCAATTAGTCATTTTTCAAGGTCTTCAGTAGCACATCAGTCCTCAAGTCATGAGAAGAGAGAGCCGGGGATGGTGGATGAAAATGCAACTACATTTCATATTGAAGGGAGCATATCTTCAATATGGCTCACAATCTGGAAGAAGCAATGACCTTGATGAACCTTCTCTAATCCAAAAATTATCCCCACCAAATGACAGAGATGGTACAGAGAGGGGAGTCATTTATCTGTTGGCCCTGATGGCAGAAGATTATACAGAGTCTATATTCAGATTGTACTGGGCCTGTATCATGAAGGATAATAAAATCCCCAAGATGGTTCTGACAAACTCAGTACTCACAAGAGAAAGCCAGCTTTGGATTCTCGGGCAAAAGATTTTGGTTAGAAGCTCCGATGTGATATTTTGGTAAATGTGAGGAGGGAGATCTGGGGAGAAGATTAATAGGAAGAGTCCATAGAGTGCATGGTAGAAATATCTATTAAAGCTAGCTGCAGCTTCAATGTATGGTGTGGAGCAGTAACTCTCTGATCCAAGGCCAGACCAAAAGGACAGTGCACTGGAGACTTGGGTTTTGCTACTTTCTCTGTTCTCATGTACTCTGTGATCTTCAGGAAAGCCATTTTCTCTCTCCAAATTGTGTTTTTTTCTTACATACAACAACGGGGTGCTGGTGAGAACTAAAATTCTATAATTCTCTCCAGAGAAGAACCTCTGAAAGAAGTAAAGGATGCTTGCTGACTGATTTAGTTCTTGCTATGGGCTAAGTTGTGTCCTCTTCCAAATTTGTGTGTTGAAGCCCTAATCTCCAATGTGGCTATGTTTGGAGATGGGTTTTAAGGTTAAAAGAGATCATAAATGTGGGGCCCTAATCTGATAGGATGGATGGCTTTATAAGAAGAAGAAGATATCTCTCTCTCTGCATGCACTCAGAGGATAGGCTATGTGAGGACATACTAAGAAGGACTGTCTTTAAACCAAAGAGGAGCCTTACCAGATATCAACCCGGCTTATACATTGGACTGGGACTCCCAGTCTTCAGAACTGTAAGAACATTTCTGTTGTTTAAACTACCCTGTCTGTAGTATTTTGTTATAGCAGCTCGATCAGACTAATATAGTCCTACAGCTTTTTTAAACAGTTTATTTTATTTATACTATATACTATTATTAGTTTCTTCTATATAGAATTTACTTATTAAACATTTCAAAAACAATAAAATCAATTGTAATGCCCAGTGCAATGGCTTGCTTATAGTAGGCATTAATATTTGTTGAATAACTGAATGGATAAATAAATCTAGGCACTGAGAACATTGCTAAAAACAAGACTAAAGCAAATTTGTGAGGTCTTTTTTTGGGGTCGGGGACTGAGTCTCAATTTGTCACCCAGGCTGGACTATAGTGGTGCAATCTTGGCTCACTGCATCAAATGATTCTTCTGCCTCAGCCTCCCAAGTAGCTTGGACTACAGGCAGATGCCACCACATACTGGCTAATTTTTGTATTTTTAGTAGAGATGGGGTTTTGCCATGTTGGCCAGGCTGGTCTTAAACTCCTGACCTCAGGTGATTCACCCACCTCGGCCTCCCAAAGTGTTGGGATTACAGGCATGAGCCATCAATCCTGGCCTGTGAGATCTTTTGGAAGCCAAAATAACATTCAGGCAATAGCTATAAAATCAAATATTTCTAAAAGTCCAAAGATTATTTCTAAAATGTCAGTTTTTTATACATGTGTAAAATCATCACTTCCATATATTTTCTTTTTTTACTTGTTTTCCAATTCTGCTTCTTCTGTAGATCACTTTTATATTTTTTCTGACCTTCTGTTCAGTTATCCTATCAACTGTTGAGAGAGGGGTGTTGAAGTCTCCAACTAAAATTGTGGATTTATCTATTTTTCCTTTTAGTTCTATTATTGCTTCATGTATTTTACAACTGTATTCTGTGAGTTCTACAGGAAGATAAACTTACTTGCTAGAAATGAGGTGGTCAAAAATAATTTGAAAGCATCTTTAAGGGTGTCCAAAGTTAGAATTAAAGATTAAAACTACCAAAGGAGGAAGACAGAATTGGTGGCAACATTTGATGATCAGGATTCAAAATTCATGCTCAGAGATGAAAAGGAAATATTAGATAATTGGCCTAAGTATTTCCAGTTAGAATACTGGGAATTGAGCTAGATGATCCAAGTATCCCTTTCAAAGTGGAGATTCTTTAATTTACTGAGATTCTCTCTATAATTCCCATAGACTCAATTAAATTGGATGACTTGGTTACTCTCAACAACACTGGCTGAGAATAGCTAGACATATCATTAGAAGTCAGTACCACCTATCCAAGAATTTTGAAGTAACTTCTAGGTGAAATAGTCTTCATAATGTGCATATTAGTCTGTCTTCACATTGCTATAAAGAAATACCCTGATGCTGGGTGATTTATAAAGAAAAGAGGTTTAACTGGCTCACAGTTCTTCAGACTATATAGGAAGCATGATGCTGGCATTTGCTCAGCTTCTGAGGAGGCCTCAGGAAATGCATAATCATGACAAAAGGTGAAGCAGGAGCAGGCATGGCTTACATTGCAGGAGCAGGAGAGAAACAGAGAGAGAGAGAAAAAGAGAGAGAGAGAGAAAGAGAGAGAGAGAGAGAGAGAGAGAGAGAAAGGGGTGGGAGGTGCCACAAACTTAATTGATTAGATCTCATGAGAACTCACTCACTATCATGAGAATGGTACCAAGGGGGATGGTGCTAAACCACTCATGAGAAACTGCCCTCAAGATCCAATCACCTCCTGCCAGGCCACACCTCCAGCATTAGGGATTACAATTAGATATGAAATTTGAGTGGGGACACAGATCCAAACCATGTTATTCTGCCCCTGGCTCCTCCTAAACCTCATGGTCTTCTCACATTTCAAAATATAACCATGCCTTCCCAACAGTCCCCAAAAATCTTAACTCATTATAGCAAAACTCAAATGTCCAAAGTTCAGTGCATACAGAGAACTCATCCCAAGGGAAGAATCAGGGAAGAAGGAATGCAACCCCTGAGAAGCATACCAATGTATAAAACCCCCAAGTCAAAGATCAAACCACGCACTTTATTTCTCAAGTCACCTGCTTTGCCCTCTTCCAAGTGGACTTTATTCTCTTCTTGCTCTAAACTTTTGAATAAACTTTTACCAACTTCAAAATATGCTATAACACTACAGTAATCAAAACAGCATAGACCAATGGAACAGAACAGAGGCCTCAGAGGCAATGCCACACATGTGCAACCATCTGATCTTTGACAAACCTGAAAAAACAAGCAACGGGGAAAGGATTCCCTGTTTAATAAATGGTGTTGGGAAAACTGGCTAACCATGTGCAGAAAGCAGAAACTGGACCCCTTCTTGACACCTTACACTAAAATTAACTCCAGATGGATTAAAGATTTAAAAATAAGACCTACCACCATAAAAACCCTAGGAGAAAACCTAGGCAAAACCATTCAGGACATAGGCATAGGCAAGGACTTCATGACTAAAACACCAAAAGCATTGGCAACAAAAGCCAAAATAGACAAATGGGATCTAATTAAACTCCAGAGCTTCTTACAGCAAAATAAACAATCATTAGAGTGAACCAGCAACCAACAGAATGGGAAACAATTTTTGCAATCTACCCATATGATATAGGGTTAATAATATCCAGAATCTACAAAGAACTAAAACAGATTTACAAGAAAAAGACAAACCAGTTCAAAAGTGGGCAAAGGATATGAACAGACACTTTTCAAAAGAAGACATATATGAGGCCAACAAACATATGAAAAAATGCTCATCATCACTGGTCATTAGAGAAATGTAAATCAAAACCACATTGAGATACCATCTCATGCCAGTTAGAATGGTGATCACTAAAAAATCTGGAGACAACAGATGCTGGAGAGGATGTGGAGAAATAGGAACACTTTCACACCGTTAGTGGGAGTGTAAACTAGTTCAACCATGTGGAAGACAGTGTGGTGATGCCTCAAGGATCTAGAAATAGAAATTCCACTTGACTCAGCAATTCCATTACTGCGTATATACCCAAAGGATTATAAATTCTTCTATTATAAAGACACAGGCATACATATGTTCACTGTGGCACTGTTTACAATAGCAAAGACCTGGAACCAACCCAAATGCCCATCCATGATAGACTGGACAAGGAAAATGTGGCACATATACACCATGGAATACTAGGCAGCCATAAAAAAAATCATGAATTTGTATCCTTTGTAGGGACATGGATGAATCTGGAAACCATCATTCTGAGCAAACTGACACAAGAACAGAAAATCAAACACTGCATGTTCTCACTCACAGGTGGGTGTTGAACAATGAGAACACACGGACACAGGGAGGGAAGCATCACACACTGGGGTCTGTTGTGGGGGTTAGGGGAGGAATAGTGGAGGGTGGGGAGGTTGGGGAGAGAGAACATGGGGAGAAATGCCAGATATAAGTAATGGGGGGATGGAGGCAGCAAACCACCTTGCCATATATGTACCTATGCAACAATCCTGCATGATCTGCACATGTACCCCAGAACCTAAAGTACAATTAAAAAAAAATTTTTTTTTTAATGTTCAAAGTTCAAAGTCTCATCTGAGACAAGGTAAGTCTCTTCCACCTATGAGCCTGTAAAATAATAAATAAGTTAGTTACTTCCAAGATACAATGGGGGTATAGGCGTTTGATAAATACTCCCATTCCAAAAGGGAGAAGTTGGCCAAAACAAAGGGTCTACAGGCCCCATGCATGTCTGAAACACAGCAGGGAAGTAATATTTTAAAGCTCCAAAACAATCTCCTTTGACCCCATGTCCCACATCCAGGGTACACTGGTGTGACAGGTGGGCTCCCAACGCCTTGGGCAGCCCTGCTTCTGTGGCTTTGCAGGGTTCAGCCCCTGCAGCTGCTCTCAGTGTCTGCCATTGAGTGCCTGTGGCTTTTCCAGGTGCACAGTGCAATCTGTGGATGGATCTACCTTTCTGGGCTCTAGAGGATGGTAGCCCTCTTCTCACAGCTCCACTAGCAGTGCCCCAGTGGGGACTCTGTGTGGGAGCTCCAACTTCACACTTCCCCCTCCCACACTGCCCTAGTAGATGTTCTCTGTGAGCACTCTGCCCAGCCGCTGGCTTCTGCCTAGACATCCAGGTTTTTCTATACATCCTCTAAAATCTAGGTGGGGGCTCCCAAGCCTCAACTCTTGTATCCTGTGCACCTACAGCCTTAACACCACATGGAAGCCACCAAGGCTTATGACTTGCACCTTTTGAAGCTATACCTGGGTCCCTTTGAGCCATAGCTGGAGCTAGAGCAGCTGGGATGCAGGGAACAGTGTCCCAAAGCTGTGCAGGACAGTGAGGCCCTGGGCCTGGCCCACAAAACCATTCTTCCCTCCTAGGACTCTGGGTCTGTGATGCGAGGAACTGCCCCAAAGGTCTGCAAAATGCCTTCAAGGCCTTTCCCATGTTGTCTTGGCTATCAGCACCTGACTCCTTTTTATATATGCAAATTTCTGCAGCCTGCTTGAATTCTTCTCCTGAAAATGGGCTTTTCTTTTCTACCACATGGCCAGGCTGCAAAATTTCCAAACTTTTACACTCTACTTCCTTTTAGACACGAGTTAAAATTTAAATATAAGGTTAAATGTAAACTTATTTTAAAATGTAAGTTCCAACTTCAGGTCATTTATTTGCTTGTTCATGTGAGAATAGGCTGTTATAATCAGTCTAGTCACATCTTGAATGTTTTGCTGCTTAGAAATTTATTCTACCAGACACTTTAAATCATCATTCTCAAGTTCAGAGTTCCACAGATCCCTAGGGCAGGAGCACAATGCAGCCAAGTTCTTTGCTAAGGCATAGCAAAAGTGACCTTTGCTCTCGTTCCCAGTAAGTTTCTTGTTTTCATCTAAGATCTCTTCAGCCTGGATTTTATTGTTCATATCACTGTTGGCATTTTTGTCACAACAATTTAACAAGTCTCTAGGAAGTTCCAAACTATCCCTCATTTTCCTGTCTTCTTCTGAGCCCTCCACACTCTTTCAACCTCTGCCCCCCAGTTCCAAAGTTGCTTCCACATTTTCAGGTATCCTTATAGCAATGTCCTGCTCCTTGGTACCAATTTTCTGTGCGTGTTTGTTTTTGCACTGCTATAAAGAAAGACCTGAGATTGAGTAATTTATAAAGAAAAGAGGTTTCATTGGCTCATGGTTCTGCAAGGTGTACAGGAAAAATAGCAGCTTCTGCTTCTGGAGAGGCTCAGGAAGCTTTCAATAATGGCAGAAGGCAAAGGGGGAATGAGGCATCTCATATGAGGGAAGCAGGAACAAGAGAGAGCAGGGGAGATGGTTGCATGATGGGGGTGGATTTCTCAGGAATGGCTTAGCACTACCCTCTTGGTGCTATTCTCATGACAGTGAGTTCTCATGAGATCTGGTCATTTAAAAGTGTGTAGCACCTCCCTTGCTCCTGCTCTCTTGCTCCTGCTCCTGCCATGTGAGATGCCTTGCTCCCCCTTTGCCTTCCACCATGATTGGAAGCATCCTGAGGCCTCCCCTGAAGCAGAAGCCCCTATGCTTCCTGTACAGCCTGTAAAACTCTGAGCCAATAAACCTCCTTTCTTTAAGTTACTCCGTCTCAGGAATTTCTTTATAGCAGTGTGAGAATTGATTAATACAATGTATAAACAGTTGTTTGCAGAGAGATCCAGGGTAATTTGTGGTGGTGAGTTTCAGTCCACACTAAGAAATTTAGGGGGGATTAAAATAAAACAGTGGCTCACTTGAATTCTTCAGAAACTCTGGAAATTTGAGGAAAAAAAGGTAGCATGAAGTATGTGGAGATAAATCATGCTTTGGTTGATCCATTGGAGTTCTTTGAGGTAATAGGCAAGAATACAGGTAAGGCGGATCCAAGTCACTGTAATTTAGATTTCTAAAAGTCTTTCAGGCCAAGAGTGGTGGCTCACGCCTGTAATCCCAGCACTTTGGGAGGCCAACGTGGGCAGATTACCTGAGGTCAGGAGTTCGAGACCAGCCTGGCCAACATGGTGAAACTGTATCTCTACCAAAAAAAGAAAAAAAATTAGCTGGGTGTTGTGACGGGCACCTGTAATCCCAGCTGCTCAGGAGGTTGAGGCAGGAAAATCGCTTGAACCCAAAAGGAGGAGGTTGCAGTGAGTTGAGATCACACCACTGTACTCCAACCTGGGTGACAGAGCAAGACTCTATCTTAAAAAAAAAAAAAAGGCTTTCATGAGGCTACAAATGAAGATGAGCCATCAAGGATAGAAACATGGATTCTCATTTGACCTTGTCCTTGAATGTAAACAATTACCTAGCACCTAGCACAGAGTATGGAACATAATAATGACTCAATTAAAAAAATGTCGGATGACATTTAATTCTCACAACAACTCTCTGAGGTGCCCTATGATTATTATTATCTCTATTTTAGAAGTGAGAAAACTGGTGGTTTAGAGCAGTTAAATTTCCTCTACTAAGAACTGATGCCAACATTTTCTCAGCCACTCATACTAACTTACACCCTGAGCCCTTTGATCTTATCCTGTCTTGACCGGTTTCCCAAATATCCTGATCTCCTGGGGTCCTAAACCCAAGCTTTGCCTCCTTTTAATGGTCTTGTACTTGGTCTTCCAAACTGACCCTTATTTACTGTTCCTCCAGTGCTGAGTCACCCTGGCCTCAGTCTGACTCCTGGGACACTAACTCTGCTTAGGTCCTTCAGGGTCAATGTTCTTGTCTAACCTCCTTATATTAATTCTTTAAAACAATATTTATTGAACCTCTCTGTGTGCCAGATTTTATGCTAGGTGCTGGAGGTGAACATGACATTGTCTCTTCCCTCAGGGAATCCATTACAGAAGATCCTGGAAGCATGAAAAACTCGTGATAGAAAAACAAGGAAGTGGATCAGTGCAAATAACTTTGGAAGAGAAATGTAAATAGAAGGTTCCCTCAGGAATAAGTTCTGGCACAGGGCCTATTTAACATTCTTATATATGGAAAATAAGAGATATAAGCAATGAAATCATCTGGTTTGCAGACAGCTGCAATATCTTTGCAAGGAGTGAAATGTAAGTTGATGGAGATGTACTGTAAAAAGAGCCAGGAAGCTGTCCGAAAGGGCTGAGCAGGGGAATGTGCACTGCAATGTTGGCACATACCACTGAATGCATTTAGAGAAATGCAATCTAGTTTATTTATAGAATGATAGGATCTGAACTATCAGGCAGTAAGTTCAACAAATACTTGTGATTCTACCACTTGGAAGAAGGCATGGACTGGATGCTGCAGATTAGATGAGGATGATAGTGACATAGACCCTACTCTTAAATACTCTCAGAAATATCGAAAGGGTATAATGAAGAAAGTATTATTTAAAATGAATCATAAATCATGAGTGGGATTTAGATAGGTGGATATTTGTGAAGGAAGAAAAGGAAATTCCAGGTAGATAAAACAGCTTGCACCACTAAGGCAGGAGAACTTAGGGAGCTGTCCTGGAATGGTGATGGTTCTAGTGTGGCTGATAGGTAGGGGACATGGAAGAAAGTGGAGAGTTTGAAAGGCTGTGACAGTGAATCAAGCTCTTGATCTCTTATCTTGGAAGCCTGCACTGGATTTAAAAGTGTATAGCACCTCCCTCCTCTCTCTCTTGCTCCTGCTCCTGCCATGTGAGATGCCTTGCTCACCCTTTGCCTTCTACCATGATTGGAAGCATCCTGAGACCTCCCCAGAAGCAGAAGCCACTATGCTTCCTTTACAGCCTGTAGAACTCTCAGCCAATAAACTTCTAGTTTATTTATTGGTTGGCCAGTGGAGGGGAGGGGTGATGGTGAGATTTAAAGATTTTGAGATGATAATTTAGCAAGCTGATTCTGGCAGCACGGTGTGGGATAGGGAGGGGAAGACATAGGAATCAGGTAGAAGGCCATTATACTAGTCTAGGTTAGAAGAAATGAGGTCTGAACCAGGTGGAGGTAGGAAAAGGGAAAAAGGAACCAGAGAGATCCTGAAAGCACACTTTACAGCAGCATTTCATAAAGTGTGGTCCAGCACCAACCTGCATGGGAATCATCTGAGGAACTCCTGTGTACCACCTCAGACTACTGAACTAGGATCTCTGGGGAGCAAGGCTGAGGAATCTACATTTTAAACAAGTCCCCTGGAAACTCTTTTGTATACTCAGGCATCACCATTCTATGGACTTGGCACCTGATTCAGTGTAGTGAGCTAGGAAAATCCTCTGTTATGCAAGGAGTTCCTCCTGTTAGTTTGTCCCACTTGGTTATTTCTTATCAACAACTATCCCTTCATCTCTAAGGCAAAAACAATCCAAAAGAATGGGAATCCTTAATTGATATTTGGAGGGAAAAAGAAGCAGAAGGAGAGAATTATGGGTTAGATTGTGTTCTTCCTCCAAATTCATATGTTGAAGTTCCAACACCCTGTATTTCAGAATGTGACTGTATTTGCAAATGGAGTCCTTACAGGGATAATTAAATTAAAATGAGGTCACTAGAGTGGACCCTAATCTGATGTGACTGCTGTCCTTATGAGAAGAGTAAATTTGGCTACAGACACTTACAGAGGGAAGATGATGTAAGGAACCAAGGAGAAGATACAAGCCAACGAGAGAGGCCTTAGATGAAAGCAACCATGCTGATACCTCGATCTTGGAATCCAGAACTGTTAGAAAATAAACCTCTTTTGCTTAAGTCACCCAGTATCTTTTTGTTATGATAGCCCTAGCAGATGAATACAAAGGGGAAGGGGAAGGTGCGGGTGATGAGAAGGAGAAGAAAAGAGGAAGGTAAGAAAGACAGACAGTAAGGAAGAGGAGGAGAGGAGAGAGAGTAAGTACTTCGCCTTCTCCCAGGAGGGAGATGGTGACAAGGGGGATGTGAGAGTTGTATTAGTCTATTTTCATGCTGCTGATAAAGACATACCTGAGATGGAGCAATTTATATAGGAAAGAGGTTTAATTGGACTTACAGTTCCATGTGGCTGGGGAAGCCTCACAATCATGGTGGAAGGCAAGGAGGAGAAAGTCACATCTTACATGGATGGCAGCAGGCAAAGAAAGAGCTTTGAAAGGCTATGACAGTGAAACAAGCTCTTGATCTCTTATCTTGGAAGCCTGTACTGGATTTAAAAGTGTATAACATCTCCCTCGTCTCTCTCTTGCTCCTCTCATGTAGGGAGATAACCTCCCACCGGGTCCCTCCTGTAACACTTGGGAATCCAAGATGGGATTTGGGTGGGGACACAGTCAAACTGTATGAAGAGTCTAGTTCAGGACCTTGAAGAACACTTATTTTGCAGGTTTAGGAATCATGCAGTATCATGGAACTCAGGGAAAAAAGGAGATTCAGGAAGAAAAGAAGGAGGTCAGTTGTTCCAGGCTGGGATATTGAGGAGAGAAGGATTATATTTAGCTGTGGATTTACTACATAATAGTAAAAATGGAAAAAATTCAAATATATCACAATAGAGGAATTGTTTTATAAACATTTGTTGAATTATAATATAACATCAAAAATTATGCTCAAGAAGTTTAAAAAGACATGAAAAAAGGCACAAAATATGATATGTAAATAAAAACAATTCAAAGTAAATATATATATAACTGATTGTTTTTTAAAAAGCATTATTATAAGTGTATTCACTGCCTCTTCCTCTTCTCTTCCCTGATCTCTACAGAAAATGCAGATTTGCTTATTCTCATTAGAGTCCCTTGAACTCCAGTATTGCTATGGAGGTCACTGTTATGTGTGTGTCTCCCAGCCAAAGGGGGTAGAAGATCTATAGTGCAGGTGTCATTTTCTAGAGGCAGAATGTAGGCAGAGGAAGAGAGAAGCCAACAATCAATGATGACGAGGCATGAAGAGCTTGGAGAAGGTGAGAGGTCACGTGAGAGAAGACAGATGTGAGAGGGTTGGAGTCTGGAAAAAACTGGGGAAAGGCAATTTTAAAAAGTATTGCTGTGGGTCATATATTGGATACTCATTAATGTTTTCAGGAAAAGCAAGTAAAGATTAACACTTTTTTCTTTTTCTTTTTTCTTTTTTTTTTGAGATAGGGTCTTGCACTGTTGCCCAGGTTGGAGTGCAGTGGCATGACCAGGTCTCACTGCAGCCCTGATCTCCTGGGCTCAAGCAGTCCTCCCACCTCAGCCTCCTGAGTACCTGGGACTACAGGTGCTTGCCACCATGCTTGGCTAAGTTTTTCACTTTTTTGTAGATCTAGGGTCTTGCTATGTTGCCAAGGCTGGTCTCAGACTCCTGGACTCAAGTGAACCTCTCATATTGGCCTCTCAAATTGCTGGGATTACAGGCATGAGCCACTGTGCCTGGCCAGATATTATCTTAAATTACTTTTGGTTACTGGCTAGACGGGACCCTAGGAATTATTTATTTACATATATGTACAAAAAGAAAAGACTTGAAAGAACCAAAAACATTAGAAGTTGTTAACTCTGTGTTAGTGGAATTACTGGGCACTGACACTTTCATGTAAGTTTTAAATAAAAATATGTATTAATTAGAGAGCGATGCACTATTGTGTAAAGAGGGTATACATGTTTTCAATAGAGTTGTCTGGGCAGGCTGAATTGCATAGGGTTAAAGAGTGAATGGGGGTGATAAAGTGGGTTTCGATTATTTTCTCAAGAAGTCTGGCTGTGAATAGGAGAGACTTGGGCAAGAGAGGTAGGAAAATCCAAGACATTTGTGGAGGGAAGGGGATTTCAGGATAGCAACATCTGGAAAGTTTGACAAATTAGCCAGCAAATATCCTGTAAGGGTGTATTGTTTTGAAAGATTTTTTTTATAATTTGCATGTACTGGAGGCAGAAGGAATTTTATGATATAATCTTTAAATAGCTTTGAGGTATTTCTTATTTGGTCCAAATTATACTGGTTAAGAACCAAGAGGTAATTCTCTCAGCTGGGTCTTAACTGGGTCAAGAAACTGATTTTCAAACAATCAAGAGGTTAGAGATGCAATAATAATAAAAACATAAATTTTAAAGGCCCATTAAAGAGAAATGCTTATTCAGGAATTCTAGCTGAAATCTGTAAAATCATGGTTAAATTGGATGTAGATTAGTTCATTAAATTCTGAGACTTCAGAAATTAGAGACAGATATATAAAATTAGGTATATGTCTTAAGTGAGATATTAATGAATTGAATTTATGTCCTCAGGCTGAATTTAAATACACTCAAAAAGAGGTTGCATTAATTCTTGGATAACGAATTAAATATACACTAAACAAAATGAAGGCTTTAGGGGGAGCAGTCCCCAGTCTTCCTGAGATGGTATCAAGGATGAGAGTGATAATAGCATATTGCATGATGCTGTCTTTGGGACTGAACCTTACACTGGAGGAAACGTCAGGCGGTTCTCAGGTCTTCAAATTCCCAGAGATGACTAAAATGTGGATAGCTGGTGAAGCTGATGAAATATTGGATTTGGTCTGTGACAGGTGAAGACATACCTATCACATAGGCTTCAGCTAGGAAGGACTGTAGAAGAGATACCTAAATATAATTTTCTCAGCCTTTCTTGATGAGAGTCTGGAGTACATATTTGGAGGAGGTTATGAGGGAGAAAGTGATGAATGCTGCAAAATGCTGTGGTTAATTAATGAAGTATAAAATTGGAAAGAGATATTAACCTGTAAAGAAGGTGTAAATGAAAAGACAAAAGGGTAGATTTTGCGAGAACAGCCAGGGTTTATCAGGGCAAGAGAAGTAGTTGGTGGGTGACAGAGGTCACAGGTCAGACAGATGATAAACTGCTACCTGGATGGAGCTCGTGTTCATAGAGGCACTGTTGAGTTCTGAGGTACATCTCTCCCAGTGTGTGTGAACATAAGGTCTCAAAGGAGCAGGGAAGATATTGGAGAAGGAATTCATTTGGTGACTACCATATAGACAGTGTTCAGGAAATTCAAAACAGGAGAAAGGCAACAAGTTCAAGAATAAAAGCAAAGCCACTCTAACTGTGGGAAACATGGGAAAGGGGAGGGGAACAAATATGAGCTGAGGAAGGATCTACTAGAAAACCAGCAGAAACTTCTGATACAGCTTTCTTTTTTTTTTTTGAGACAGAGTTTTGCTCTTGCTGCCCAGACTGGAGTGCAATTGCATGATCTCGGCTCACCGGAACCTTCACCTCCCAGGTTCAAGAGATTCTCCTGCCTCAGCCTCCTGTATATCTGGGATTGCAGGCATGTGCCACCATGCCCTGCTAATTTGTATTTTTAGTGAGAGGAGGTTTCTCCATGTTGGTCAGGCTGGTCTGGAACTCCAGACCTCAGGTGATCCACCTGCCTCAGCCTTCCAAAGTGCTGGGATTACTGGTGTGGGCCACCACACCCACCCTGATAGAGCTATTTTGATGCCTCTGTATTAACTCAAGCTTTTTAATCCAGTTGCTTCAAACTTCCTGGTCAAAAATATATATCAACTATTTATGAACTAATTAATTAACACATACAACTTATATACTTGACAGTCACCTATGATGGGAGACTTCCAGTAATATTTTATTAATTTCTACATTATTTTTGAGTTTTTATAAGTACATGTTACTCATATAACCAGACAAAGCTAAGCTGGGTGCAGTGGTTCATGCCTGTAATTTCAGCACTTTGGGAGGCTGAAGCAGGTGGATCACTTGAGCAGGAGTTCAAGACCAGCCTGAGTAACATAGTGAAATGCTGTCTCTACAAAAATACAAAAATTAGCTGGCATGGTGGTGCACACCTGTGCTCCCAGCTACTTGGGAGGCTGAGGTAGGAGGATCATCTGAATCCGGGAAGTCAAGGCTGCAGTGAGCTGTGATCATGCCACTGTACTCCAGCCTGAGCAACAGAGTAAGACTGTCAAAAAATAAAAAAAAAGACAAAGCTGGAAAAATTCTATTAGAACAAGGTTATCTTCCAAGGATATGCCACCCAAACTCCAAAATAATTCCTATGGAAGAGTATATTCATATTAAATAAAATGTAGCAATGATAGTCAAGGAAATAATAATATAGAATAAAAGTATATTACTGGGCATATTACACATCATGCTCAAAGTAGAGTCACATCACACATTTTCCTTAAAGGTTAGGCTTAAAACCTAACCCCCCACACCAAATAAAACTATACAAAAGAAGTATGGCTCCACTGTTGCCCACACAACTACAAACAAATCTGTGAAGATTTATTAAGGTTGAGAGGCTTAGACAATTGTTGATATGAGCAGGCAGGAGGCCTAGCTTACCCTGTTAACCACTAGTGATTCAATTGCTATCTTGAAGCAAAATAATAATAAATAACTACGTATTATTATAAATAAACAATAATTAAAATTCCCCAAATCTGCCTATAGACTTTTCTTGTAATTCCTCATTTAGTTAACTTCATATACATAATTACTATACCCATATTACCTGAACCCAGAAGAGACTCAAGAATGAGGTAAAGTCAGGGTCCCCAGGTTGGTTGTGCAAGCTGTGCCCTGCACAAGGGCCTTGTCTGACTGAAGGGGAAAAGGACAGGAGCTGAATGCCTAGCATGTGTCCCTGTGTGTGGCAGACTGAGTCTGAGGGGTTGGGGGTTAGAATAGGGGCTGCATTTTGAAATTTGCTTAAAGGCAATATATAGGCCAGCTGGGGACCAGGGAGGATGTCTACTTTATGCATTAAACTTCATACAAGTTTAAGAGTCAATTATTTAGACAAAATATCTTAGTTTCAAAATGGCTATGAGGTAGATAACATTTGAAATACTAATTCCATTTTTCTACCCTGAAAGGCTCCCTCCCTTCCTGTCCCTAGTAGAAAGGTGTGGTAGCATTCAAGCAGATGCTTATTTCTTTGAGATTTCCATAATTAAGACAAGAGAGAGAACTGCGCAGGAAACCAAAGGTGTCTCTAAATTATTTTGACTTTTGTTTTTATAAAAAGTCTAAGCACTTAGGGGAGGGAGATTTGCAGGTATAGACAAAATGTCTTGGTAAACAAAGGGGAAACAGGAGATTTCCTTGGGCTGTGGAAAGTGGGGGTGGAAAGGGGAAACAGGAGATTTCCTTGGGCTGTGGAAAGTGGGGGTGGGGAGAGAGGGAGGGGGAAGGAGACAGAGAGAGAAAGAGGGAGGGAAAGCAGGCAGAAGAAGACTTCAGAATAAAAAATACTATAAAATGAAGAAATAAATTTACCTGAATAATGTAAATTCAGGTAAATATAAACAGCTGTATCAGAATCATAGTTCTTGCCTATCTCATCCCAGGCATTGTACAAAGCAGGTTCACACCTATTCTCTTACAATCTTCACAATAGCACCACAAGGCAGATGTTATCACCCCATTTTACAGTTGAAACATCATAGCTTAAGACACAGTTAGTAAGTAGAGGGGCAGGGATGCAAACCTAGGTCTGTTTTTCTTCCTGCTCTATATACCTGTTATCAAAACTCAGGGACAAAGGCAATACACTGGAGTTCTCAGAAGGTTAAAAAACTGAGAGCTCAGTTCATTATAGCATTGGGTCTATCTCATTGCTATAGTAGTGGTTCTGTCTCATTCTATCTTATATACTTTGCAAGCAGAGTGTATAATACTGATAACCAGAGAAAAAGCCCACTATTCCTAGACTAAAAGGAGGAAACGCCTAAAAAAAGAATGGAAGCCCTAGGTCTAAAGAGAATGTGAGAGTGATCTGTGACCACAATAGACTTACATCATTCATCTCAGACAGCAAGACTCTCACCCCATGCCAGATTTCAAAGGCCTCTCTTCAAAGATGTCAGTATTGAATGTGTTTTCTATATTTCATGGTAAGTTTAGATTAACAGAAAAAAACTTAAGAGCATGTAGACATTTTGACCAACATATATAATTTCTACTCCTCCAACTCACCTGAGCAGTTCTACTAAGTCTGAACTACTCCTGTGTCCATTAGGCTAGAAAGATACAAACTGAAGCACGTGCACATACATGCGTGCGTGTACACACACACACACACACACACACACACACTGTTAATCAAGTTTATCCTAAAGCTGCCTCCTTACATATTTTAAGTTCTGCCTAAAGGTTTCTCCATACATAATGAACCATAACCAAATTGGATGTGTAACCTACTCTTGTGCCAATCATTGTGAACAATAGTTAAAACTTAGTTCAAGTAAGTAACATGCCAAGCTGCAACCAATGTGGCTATTTCTGTACCTCATTTCTGTTTTCCATACATCATTTTCCTTCTTCTGTCCATAAATCGTCTTCTACTAGTGTCCGTGCTGGAATCTCTCAGAACCTATCCTGACTCACATAAAACAATTCATGAATTGTCCTTTGCCTAATTAAACTCTGTTAAATTAGATTTGTCTAAGGTTTTTCTTTTAACAATATGCATATACATAATCAATCACTCAGTTCCAAAATTCCCACCTGATATGGTTTGGCTGTGTCCCCACCCAAATCTCATCTTGAATTATAGTTCCCATAATCCTTGTGTGTTGTGGGAGGGACCTCCCTGGTAGGAGGTAACTGAATCATGGGGATGGTTACCCTTATGCTGTTCTCATGATAGTGAGTTCTCACAGGATATGATGGTTTTATAAGGGGATTTTCCCATTTTTGCTTAACACTTCTTTCTCCTGCTGTCATGTGAAGAAGGACGTGTTTGCTTCCTCTTCTGCCATAATTGTAAGTTTCTTGAGGCCTCCCAGCCATGCAGAACTGTGAGTCAATTAAAAATATTTCCTTTATAAATTACCTAGTCTTAGGTATTTCTTTATAGCAGTATGAGAATGGACTAATATAGCACCCAAGTTTGAGCAGAAAGTAGACACACTTTAGCATTTATTAAAATAATACTAAAAAAAGCTATCTAAGTTTTTCAAATACCATGGTATTCTATTTAGGTATTTCTATTCCAGGCTTTGGGTATATGATATGCTTCAATTCACAGGACCAGGTTACCTGGTTAGGATCAGGATCAACTTCATCCCAGTTGTGAGTGACATGGCCTTCATCAATGGATTCAAAGGGCTTGTGAGAAACTGAAGGTAGAATCCTATACAGCCAGCTAGAGGAAGAAATATACAAGATACACAAGTCTTAGAGTAGTGTTCTGAGTGATACACAGAACGGCTGAGGCAGTACCATCAGGAAGACACTCAAGTCAACAATGACCTGTGGGCTCTAATGTGTGAAGCAGTGAAGCAGTATCACAGCATTACTTTTTAATGGCCATCTGCTGTCCACACCCCTGGCCTCTTCTCACATTTTCACTGACCCCATCATGCTTCAAATGGACTCTGGTTCATGGTTATTCCCATGCTGTCAAAAAAGGAAGAATTGTCTTTTCTAACAACTATAAAGGAAGGGGGAATACCTTGAGGGATACCTGTATAGGAAAATCCATAGAAAAACATTAGCTTATGGATATCATAGGATACTAGTCCTTGCTCTGGAAGGCAAAAACAATGAGTTCTATGTCACTTGAGAGAATATTGATGGTATCTTTGTTATTTTTGAAATAATAAATCAATTTTCTTCTTTAAAATTATGAAAGTAACACATGCCAATGGTAAAAATAATTCAAGTAATTTAAAAAGTCCTGAAAGGTAAAGGGCTCCTTTTCCTCCAATTTCTTCAGGGCTATTCCTCAGAGGCATCAGAGCTTAATGATTTTTTTATATGTATTTTTTCAGATACATCCAATACATTTCTAAGCAAAATTGCCAGATCATTTTAATGCTTTATTACCATAATAATAATAATATGTGAGAGTGCCTGGTCACACACATCTTCACAAATCTGGAATATTATTAATAATTTTAGTGTTTTAGGTGGAAAATAGTATCTCATTTTATTTTGTATTTCCTTTATTATGAGTTAGGAAATACAAAATATTTCCCAAAAAAAAACCAGTCTATTCATTTATTGGCTCTTTGTAGTTTTTCTATGAATTACTTGTAAAAGTCGCTTATCATTTTCTATTGAGTTTATTTGTCTTTTTGATATTAATTTGTAAGAGAAAAAAAGATGCTGGAGAGGCTGTGGAGAGATAGGAATGCTTTTACACTGTTGGTGGGAATGTAAATTAGTTCAACGATTATGGAAGGCAGTGTGGTGATTCCTCAAAGACTTACAATGAGAAATAGCATTTGATCCAGCAATCCCATTACTGGGTATATACCCAAAGGAATATAAATCATTCTATTATGAAGATATATGCACACATATGTTTATTGCAGCATTATTCACAATAGCTAAGACATGGAATCAACCCAAATGCCCATCGATGATACACTGGATAAAAAAAATGTGGTGCATATACACCATGGAATACTATGCAGCCATAAAAAAATGATATCATGTCCTTTGCAGGGACATGGATGGAACTAGAAGCCATAAGCAGGAACAGAAAACCAAATACCACATGTTCTCACTCATAAGTGGGAGCTGAACAACGAACACATGGACACAGGGAGGGCAATAACACATACTAGGGCCTGTTGGGGGGTGGGAGTTGGGGGAGGGAGAGCATCAGGAAAAAATGGCTAATGTATGCTGGACTTAATACTTAGGTGATGGGTTGATAGGTGCAGCAAACCACCATGGCACATGTTTACCTATGTAACAAACCTGCACATCCTGCACATATACCCTGGAACTTAAAAATAAATTAACACTTCTGTACTCCAAAATTAGAAGAGTGTGTTTTCATGTTTTACTGTGGTACATTTATGGCTCTATTTGTTTTTCTTTCTGTTCTTTTTAAAGCATGTCCTCTCTACCAGGACCATATCTCAGGCTTCAAGAGGGGAAGAAGACTCTGATAAAGGAATTCTAAAGGACACCAGGATGAGAACCTTCTAGAAGTTGGAAAGGACATTGAAACTCACTAAGAGGAAGCTAAGTCCTTTCAGAGGCTAATACCCTGACAAAATACAGATGGACAATGGAAGACCAGACCTGAATCAACAGGCTTTGGCCCTTTTGAGCCCAAGGACAGTCTATCTCAGTGGGTTGACTTGGCCTAGCCCAACGCTGAGCCATCTGGGGAAAAAAGGGCTAGATCTGTTTAGCTTCCATTTGATTCCTCCATTTCTTGATGACATGACCTCAGGCCTTGTTCTTACTAAGCCTCTCCAGCTCCCAGTATATGAAGTTCAGAGCATATGTGTATGTCTTGGAACCAGCTGTGTGATCCTGGGAGAGTTACTAAACTTCCTGGACCTTATGTTCTTCATCCTTGTCTTCTAAGATTGTTGTGAGAACTCAAAGAGTTTGTGAACCGAAAACACCTGGCATACAATAGATGTTCGCTTATTAGATGCTTGTTAAATTGCCTTTCTTCTCTTAATTGTCCGAATTTTATCACAGTCCAGATTTTCCACATTCTCTGACTCCTGCCTTTTCAAGACTCAAGGGATCAATCAGCTAGCTAATCTGATAAAAATTAATCCTAGGTAGGCAGGCAGGCAGGCAGGCAGGCAGGCAGGCAGGCAGGCAGGCAGGTAGGTGGGTAGATTCACAAAACATATAATAGTTTTGTGGTGGCCCTGCATGCTGTGGTTCAAATGAGTAGTAACTAGGAATTTCAGGCTGACCTACTTACGGATAGGACTGGTCCCATCTTCCCACCGGAGATTTTGAGTAGGAAGCATTTCCACAAAATTTTTGTGGGTATCTTTGAAGAGTTTTCCTAAATAGATGGGTGAGCCATACCTGGTGTCCCTTATTTTTTAGCCGAGTTTATAACACTCCCTAGGCAGCACTACATTGCCCTGAACAGAGATTTAATTCTGATTCAGGGAACAGTGCCAGCTTCTTAATGAAATGCCAACAGCTCCTTTTCAGCCTCCTGGAACAGAGCTCAGCTCCTGCTGGCTGAAGATATTGATGAATAATGGGGACAGGCAGCAGAATCCGGAGACCAGGTGGCCTGTTAGGGAATGGGCCATAAAGTCAAGAACATAGTCATAGAGGTCAGGTTGTCATAAATTAGAATGGACAGAATTGTCTGTGTGCTTACTTTACCCCGTCTATTTGGGCTGAGAGAGAGAGAGAGAGAGAGAGAGAGAGAGAGAGAGGATTATATAGCAATGGAATTATCCCGATTTTTGACATGTTTAGAAAACTTTCTCTATTTCTTTCTCTTTCCACGCACATATCAATTGAGAGAAAAGCACTGTTATACTGACATTGTAACATAGCACCTGCCATATATCATGTGCAGTTCTCTTGACAGCCTCCTCAAGATACCCTGGAAATGAGGCAGAAACTCTGCCATGATGGCAATACTTAATGATAATTATTATGACAATAACTAGCATTAACTGAGCACTAACCATGTGCCTTGCAATGTGCACTTTATACACATCCTTTCTTTTAATCCTCACCACAGCTATGAAATAGGCACTACTATTATCTTTGTTTTATGAATGAAGAACTAGAGGATCCAAAAAGGCAGATGATTTGTCCAAGATTTGAAAAACAGGAGCCAGGATTTATACTCAGGGGGCCTGCCTCCAGGGTGGCCATGATTAACTGTGCAATCTTTATCATTTGTGTGGTCCACTATAGTTTTGTAGTTACTATCTCATTTGCTTCTCAGCAGGACTCAGGCTGCCCTGCTAAGCAGTACAAGACCACATGCTCTTCTCCCCAAATCTCTAATATCAGCAGCATTCCTCTTCACAAATGCCTTAGCCTAAACTTTCTATAATTAGATACTATTTATTTAAATCACAACACTTACTGCCTCTTAAAACTACAACACATACTGCATCCAACCTGCCTGATATGAGTTAATCAAGGGATCATGTTCATTGACCTGGATGTAGGATTAGAGCAAACATGGAACATGGCATACTATGTTAATGAATATGCTGGTTTCTAGCAAAGGCAAATTCTAGAGTAAAAACCTTATTAATTCAAACCACAATGGGCCATAATACATGACTTCTCAACTATCCAAGCTTGATTACCCACACCTCTAGTTAGCTGAGAAAGATATTGCTCTGAATCTTCTAGAATTATGACTCAGTCATTATAAAACAAACCAAAACAGGAAAACCCAAACCAAAACTCAACAGGATGGTCTTTAGAAGGCCAAACTACTAGGAATATTTCATTCCGAGTATAGGAGATCATTTGTAAATGGAACTGGACATGTGTATTTTCCAGGCTCTGCACAGCTTTCCTTCACCTTCTTCCACCAGTCACTTGGTGCTAGCTAGCAGGAAGTCTATTCTCTCCTGACTAGGACCTAGACCAAAGCCTATAAGAAGCAGAATCTTGAGCAGCTCTAGGAGGCTGTGGCCCAGGGGAAGGAGGCAGCCCAAAGTCCCTGTCATAGTTCCCACAGTCTGCAGGTCAGAATTCATCTAATCTTTGTACCTTCTCTTATTGGTGCTCCGTGGACAAGTGAAAGCCGATCCTGAGAGCTGCTCAGCATATAGATTGTAGGGGCAGACCTGAGGATTATTCTGAAACAAAAGATGCAATAAACAATATTACTCTCATCTGAAAAACATCAGACCTTCCCACCAACCAACTCCATAGGGGGATGGGGATGCTCTGGGCCACTGCACATGATCATCTCCAACCCAATATGGTTCTTGTAACAACTTTTGATGTGACTTGCCCCCTTGATTATGAAAGTAATATATACTTATTGTAGAAAATTTATAAACTATATCACCCATTATCTCACAACCAGAAATAACCCAGTGTTAACATGTTCATATTTTTTCTTGCATTCTTATCCTCCAAAATTGTGACACTATGATACCTGTAATCCTGTAATAATCAGGCATTTTTTCTTTTTCTTTTAAAGAAAACATTATACCATGAGGACTTTTATGCCATGATTCAGCCTTCAAAAGTTTTGAAAATATTTGTTTGCTGTGTTGTTGCTATTCTAGTCAGCACTAGTATGAACATCTTTGTGCATACATATTAAAACACCTTGTTATTTTCTCGTAATTGTCACATCTTATGGTGTTCAAGGGGAATATGAGGAATTCCCTTTAACCCTAGATTTTGGGGATCCTACTGGAAACCCTACAGTTAAGTTTACTAGTTTGGGTTGGCTGCTGTGCCACCAATCCAATTTTAATCTTTGTATTGTCATTGCGCTGTATCTACATTGCCCCTATGACTTGGGAAAACCCTAGACAGTTCACAGGCTAGATTAGAAGAGCCACAGTGGGTGGAGGCACTTTGGCCTGAAAGCTAGTCATCCAGGAATAGGATTCAGAGCTCTTCTAAGCACTTTATTTGCTTGTACCTGTCCTTCTGGCAAGGAACCTGGGCAGCGAGGGTCCTCTGAAGCACACTCATTCCCAAATCCAGAAAGGTACTGTATGTGACAAAGACACAAATGCCACCATTAGTAGGATTTAAAGAACACTGGCAGTCTACAAAGGTTAGAATTTCTATATGGACATACGTGTGTATATGATGTTCTACATATAATATCTTTACTGTGTCTTGACATATGACTCAGGAAAGAGAATATGCTTTCTGTAAATATTAGACTTCTAATTAATCAGAAGAGTGCTAGATATTCCAATTAATCAGAAGAGTGCTTCTCCACCCTTAGCTGTACTTAGCTGATTTATGCATCTACACTGAACCTCCCTAAACTTGAGACTCCATTTCCCCTTCAAACTCTGGAATTAAAAAAAAAAAAAACCATCTAGGAAGAGATGTGTGGATCCAATCCTGACAGCAAAACCCTCTCCAAACTAGTCTGGCTGCAGAGAGAAGCCTCTGCTATCTGCCTCATCTATGGAACACATCTATATTTGTATGAATGCATGAAAGTAAAGTTTAAAGATATGGGTGGCCTTTAGGAGATATGCAAGCGCAGAATCGTTTCATGACACAATGGAACCTACTAGGATTGCCATCTCTTCACTTTACACCCAGAGAGAAAAAAAAGTCAAGGGTTTCTCAACAAGGTAAGTCATGGGGAGCCCCTGAAACTTACTCTTGCAACACTCAACACACTTGTGAGTTCTTGCGCACTGTCTGGCTCTTTGTTAGCCTATAAGCTGCATGAAGGCTGGGACTATGGCAGTCTTGGCTCATAGAAGGTACTCAGTGGAAATCTGTTGATTGATTTTTTTCACCTAAAGCCAATTCTAATGTAAGTATATGTGTGCTGCTGTAAATAGGGTTAGAACTCTCTTTGCTCTAACTTAAATACCATTGATTTTAGCCCAGGATAATGAAAGTGCAGTCTTGCTCAGCAAATAAAATGCCACCATCTGAACACATCTCCTTAAGAGATATAAGAAGGATGGAAGTGGGTGAAGGGTAGGCCCTCCGGAGTTCTCAGCAGCATGGAAATATAACATGCCTGGATGTGTGTGATGATTAGGTCAACAATGGTCTATATTTGGAAGAAATATCAGACGTGAAAGTTATGACCTAGAAAGCAATGGAAGTGAAATTATTCTTTTTGCCTTCAGATACAATATTTTGTATATTCGAAAATCTGTCATCACAAAGAAATACTAAGGTATATACCAATTCGTTAAAAGCAGCAGCATGCAGTTAGGATGATATCTTTGGGGAAATGGCAGAGACCATCCAGCATTCTGATGCTCTGCTGCATCTAATTTTCTCCTTCTAAAATGAACCCCATGCTCACCATCAACGGGATTGAATTTGAGTTGCTGAGAATTGGTAATAACCCCAAATTATCTTCAATTCTGTGAAATGGAATTTGAGACCAGCCTGTGATGGAAGCCACAGTGCCTTCACTTTGTTCAACTGCCACATTATTTCTCTCTGCAAGAGAGGAAGGAAGGCTGGAGTACAGCTGAACTTTCTGGCAGGTACCCGTGGATTTACACATTAACCTTCCCCATTCTTTGTAACTGCTGGCCTCAGAAGAGAGTTCAGGGTTATGCGTCTGGAACAAGAGTTAGTATATATGTTTCTGAAGTATTTGATTCAGACTGTGCTTTAAAAAATAGAAAAGAAAGTAGGAAGAACAGCTGGTGGTTTGGAAGGGAGCCACCAAGTACTGCGAGGTGCGAATTCTGAATCTGTTTCTCAATCTTAGCTGCAGTGCATTGGCTAAGGAGGAAGGTGAAAACTGCCGAGTCATTATCAAAATCAATTGTTTTTTCTAATTCCCCTGAGAGAAAAATTACAGATGAGTTTCTTACAGCTTTAAAATGCCATGTCCCTCACTGCCAAAGACATCTGAATTAAGGACGTAGTAATGGCAGCTGCTTTCTTCAGACTGAGCTCAAGGACAGAATCTGAACTCTGCTTTTATCAGCTGCGAAAATCCAAGCATTCATTTCCAGCTGGTTCAGTGCCGATGCAAAAGTATATTGTGTACAAAAATAAAATTAAAAAGCTAACATTAAGCATGTTTTCTACAGTTTGGATTTCTGAATAATTTAATCCAACAGAAATTTTTTTTTTTTTCAGGAGAATCATATGCATACTTTCTAAATGCAAGAATAAATTCCTGAGCTCATGTGACTTCAGTACCATCAGTTCTTTGGCAGCTTACGAGTATACAGCTTTTTAATTCTCACCTGGTCCCCAGGATACGGTTTACTTGTCAGAGTAGTTTTATGAGGTGCTTTCTCCTCACTCTGATTCTAGGTAACACCTGATGAGATGAACAGATGGTGCACCTCACTTCCTCTTTCTGGGTATGAAGGAAAGAGAGAGAAGTCAGGGTAGAGGTACTGCTACATTTGTGTGTGTGTGTGTGTGTGTGTGTGTTTGTGGAAAAGGAGTCTAATATTTCTAGTTAACCTTGATGGGAACGTAGAATACAGATTGTGAAGGGAACTTGCATATTATTGCTGTAGGCTGAATAATGGCTCTGAAAGATATGTATAGCTTAATCCCTGAAACCTGTATTACCTTTTCTAGCCAAACAGACTTTTGCAGATGTGATGAAGAATCTTGGAATGGGGAGATATCCTAATTATTTGGGTGTATCCTAAATGTAATCACAAGTATCATTATAAGAGGGAGGCAAAGGGAGATTTGACTTCTAAGAGGGGAAAAGGTGATGCGATTACAGAAGCAGAGATACATTTTTTGAAGATAGAAGAGGCTACAAACCAAGGAATGTGGGTAGCCTCTAGAAGAAGAAACAGAATCCATGGAAAAGGCAGGGAAACACAATCTCGCATAGTCTTCAGAAGAAATTGTTCCTCTCTGCAAGAGAGGAAGGCAGGCTTGAGTACAGCTGAGCTTTCTGGCAGGCACCGGTAGATTTACTCATTAACCTTCCCCATTCTTTGTAACTGCTGGCCTCAGAAGAGAGTTCAGGGTTATGTGTTTGGAACAAGAGTTAGTATATATATATATATCTGAAATTGGTTTCACTAGGCTAAAGTCAAGGTGTCAGCCACACCTTTTGTGTTATTTTAAGCCAATAAATTTGGAGTAATTTTTTATAACAGCAACAGGAAATCAGTTATGTAGAACAGTAGGTCCCATTTCTGGCTAATCATTAGAATCACTCCAGAACCTTGTTACAAAGAGACCCAGAGCCAGTGAATCAAGGATTTGGTGATGGGGCCAAAGCCTACAAGTTAAGCAAGCTCTTCATTTTAGAAATGAGGAAACCAAGGTTGGGAGAAGCGAAGCAACTTACTCAAAAACATAGGATATTACGTTTTAAATTTAATTTTATTATTTTATCTTTTGAATTTTCTTCCCCCAGCTTTACTTTTGTGTAAATGTGATTTCATTTATGGCTTTGTGTTGACATATTCATTAAAATGGAGAAATAAAAAATGAGAAACAGTTTTAAAAATTATATAATGTTTATTGATTAGAATGAATATGATGCAATCTGGTTTTCTGTGCTCAGATTCCTGACCTCTGGAGTTAACCTTTCCTTGTAAAAGATTAGACAGCAGGCTGGGAAGAATGCCTTTGAAACTGAGAGCAAAGACTTGCATGCAATTTACATTGATGTCCTGGTGCTGTGCATAATAAGTTGCTTAAACATTACAGCAGGATAGGATTTTAGATATAATTTATTTATAAATGGTAAAGATGTTTCCAACCCCCATTGAACTTCCTCATAGAATGTTCATCAGAAAACAAAGTTTCTATCTACTCTTTCTTCCAAGACTTCAACTCCTACCATTGACATCATGACACTCATCTATTCCCCTAGCCCTGCCCACTCCCCTGAAATCCAGATCCATATATCCAACCACCACCTGGGTATCTCAATTTGGCTGTCCCTCCAACAACTCAAATTTGGCTGACACAGTTTTGGATTCTAGAACATGTAGGCATTCTGTCTGTGCTGTGCCTTTGCACTCACTCTTCCCTTCAGACCCTATCCTTCTTCACTTGGCCAGTTCCAGCTTCTCTCTTAAGATTCAGTTTAGGTATAGGCTCCTTTAGGAAGTTTCTTTGGACTTTACCTATCCCAGACTCAGTTCCTCTACTACATTAATCTGTAGTATCATGCACTAGCACAAAATATTTGCTTAATTAAAGAATGAGAGTTAACGATCAGTCAGGCATAAAGATAAAAAACCAAAGGTTATTCCAGCGTTGAGTGTTTTCAGGATTCCTATCAATTAGGAAGGTGTTTGATTCTTCAAACTCAGAAACACCTCCCTTTAACTGATGGATTCTTCAAACTCAGCATCAGTTAGAGTGCATTAGGGCACTTCTCAAACCCTGCATTCTGGGAAGAAGTCTGGTGGGGGGAGGTCTGGCCCACCTGCCCTAAGCCAAGGTTCTGGGCAGTGCTATTCAGTCACACATGCATGTGTTGGGCATTGATGCAAGGCTGGGCTGGGCATTAGGCATGGTTTTGGACATTAGGGACATATTCTCTTTCCTTGCCTTAAGATACCAGTTTAGTAGGGGCCATTAAGACCCCTTTTTGAGCCTGGACTTTGCATTCAAACATAACCTGGTTGCAATCCAGTCATCTATTGGCAGTGACCCTGGGCAAATCATAGTCTCTCCAAGCTTTACTTTTCTAAATGATTAATAGAAATAAGAACCTCTCTCTATACCCCAGATTTATTTTAAAGATTATGAGTTAATTCATCGTTAAAATGCCTAGCATCTAACAGCACACAACCCACACACACTTTTCAATTGTGTATTACTAAAAAGAAGGAATGATTTACTAGAGGACATGCTAGGGCTTCTACTGGCCAACAGCTGATTCAGACCTCAATTAACTGAATAGATTAAGCATATCTAATTGGTTGCCAGAAGTGGTCCAAGAAGCTGCAGCAATGGGAATGTGTCAGAGCAGGGGGTGGGAAAGAGACATAGTGAGAAACGTGCGTGTCTGTAGTGGAGGGGAGCTCTTAGGATATCTACAGGTTTCCAAGACAATGATTGAAATAAAGACAAAAGATGACCAGTAAGATCTTCATTTCTTTCCTTTATCACCTTTCCCTTGTTCCCCAGCCCCAGTTGTGCCCACAGACACCACAGGAAGCCTCTGAACACAGGGATTTGAACTAGGACCTCTCCAAGTTCTTTTCAACTCTGATACCCTGGAATTCTCAGAAGCTTCCATAAATTTTGGCCGAAGAAGCCACAGCAAATTTGCCAGATGATCTCTTACCTTTAACTTCCATAAATTTTGGCTGAAGAAGCTGCAGGAAACTTGCCAGACGGTTTCTTACCTTTAATTCGGCCATTTTCTCTCTGCTCTATGAGTGATGATTTCACGAAACACAGGCCCAGAGGATATAAAGCCGCAATGCTTCTTTCTCCTTCAAACCACTCTTTGGATATTCTGGTTTCCACTGATTCACTGTGCTTCACTGGTCAGCGGGTCACTCAAACTAGCTGGGAGAATTGCCTAACTCATACATAGGGACAAAGTCCAACAAGCTTATTACTTAACTGCTTACACAAATGCTTTGGTTTTTAAACAGTTTGTTCCTAAGTGTTTGCAGAGGCCGGGCACCTCTTCATCTGAGGTAGATATTAACCATTATTTGTTCAAGTTAAAAGGAGGCTTATTTCAAAAGGCAGAGAATTTGAAGCTATCAGGGAAAGGAACTGTGGCAGACGGTGCCTTCTCTGTGTGTTGGAGGGTTCTCTGCTGAGTTCTGACTCAGGCTAGAAAGGAACAGGCAGTGCTGAGTCTGGAGGGCAGTGAGAAAACCCCCAGACATTTACCAGCTCCAGATATTTACACTGGGGTAAGATGTTTATACACAGCCACCTGAAGACAAGCACCAGGACCAGAGCCACTCAGTTCTCTGCAGGTGCCTCTCAGGAATGAGCTCAGGTTCTTGGGTTAAGTATTAGGCATAGTTTTAGACATTAGGGACATATTGTCTTTCCTTGCCTTAAGATACCAGTTTAGTAGGGGCCATTAAGACCCCTTTTTGAGCCTGGACTTTGCATTCAAACATATCCTGGTTGTAATCTAGTCATCTACTGGCAGAGCCTGAAACATTTCACTTAGAGCAAACTGAGATGTTTCCTATTGCTCTTTTTAATTTCTTAAAGTACATTTAGTTCTCTTATAAACTCTTTAAGAGTTTTGTTTCCTAATGATTTTATACTTCTAAAACAGACCAAGGGATTACTCTCCAGCCACCTCCTCTATGACTCCCTCGTTCTTCATCTTGGCTGCTCTCCTTGGTCATTGGCAGGTAAAGGGGAAAGGGGAAAACATATTGAGTGCCTGCTTTTGTCAGATTTTTCCATATCTAACTTCACAAAAACAATCTTGTAAACTAGGCATTATCACAACTCAAATGCCAACAGACAAGGGAGGAAGTATAAATGAATAAAATAGGCTAGCTGATTTTTCAAGATAAGATGAATTAGAATGAGAGAGAGAGAGACAGATATATATATAGAGAGAAACTACCCTGTGACAGATGGCAAAAAATGCCCAAATTCCTCCTACCTTTGTATATGTACCCCTTTGAATGTGACTTTGCTGTTCCTCCCATCAAGAGGTAGGGTCTTTTTCTTTGGCCAATAGCAAACACGACACAGAGTTTGAAAAGTGCTTGTGCCTTAAGACAGATCCAATTCTTACAGCCAGAGACACTGTGCAAAGTAGCTGGGCTGGCCTCCAGAGATAAAGGCAAGAGCCCTGCAAGCCCCACAGTGACTGCCAGACATGTGAATGAGGCAATCAGGCTGCCAGGTGACTACAGACACATGTGTGATCCCAGGCAAGACCAGCAGAAGAACCACCAGTTAAATCTGTGCCAAACTGCTGAGCCACAGAATTGAGAACAAATAGAATGGTATATTTTACACTACTAAAATTTGGGATGGTTTGTTAAGCAGTGATAAATAACTGATATAATCATGCAGATCGAAAAACGTGCAGATTTGAAGTGGCTACAGGCTGCCAGTTTCAGACCCTCTGCTTTAGATAAATGGGTTTAAACAACCTCCAGGGGTCCCCAGGCTCCAGCATACTGCAGTAGCAGAATGACTGCCTGCATATGAGGTGCTAGCACAGAGTGGGCCAGACCAAAGGGGACATGTTGACAGAAAACAAGTGACAGGCTGGTAGCCAACCTTGTGGACTGACGCCCGCGGACTGATAGGAAATCTCAGCATATATCAGCACAGACAGATAACATTGTGGTATGATGTAAACTACTCTGGAATTCATATGCTAACCTGGGAGGAAGGTAGGTGGAGACCCCAGCTTTACTGAGGCTAAGTTTTCACTATTCCTATAACAAGCACACTCAAAAAGTGAATTCGAGGATAAGATCTCTTGTGTATCTGAGTTTATGAGTACCTTGGGTCTTCAATCTTTATAGATCCTGGAAGTTAGCAGTTGGTGGTTAGATAAAGAAATAAATGGGAGCTAATAAAAGACAAAGGAAAATCTTTACTGCCTTATTTTTCAACAAACTTTCTATGTTATTTCCATTAAACCAGCTTTGAAGGTAGATTTAAGAGATGTTTTGATTCTTTCCTAAGGTGTGAGACTTCTGAAGGGGTAAGGAAGTATTAACAGTTCCTTGACTGAATGAAAATTACTTTGAGGGGCCTGAAAATATTTAAAATGGAATACATCTATTCCTTCTAAAAGGAAAGAATATACACACGGGATATTAACATACTATTTTATTATTTATTTATTTATTTTTTGAGACAGATTCTTGCTCTGTCACCCAGGCTGGAGTGCAGTGGCACAAAAATGGCTCACTGAAGCTTCAACCTCCTCGGCTCAAGCGATCCTCCCACCTCAGCCTCCTGAGTAGCTGGGACTACAGGCACACACCACCAAACCTGGCTACCTTATACCTTAAAAAATTTTTAGTAGGGATGAGGTCTTGCCATGTTGCCCAGGCTGATCTTGAACTCCTAGGCTCAAGCAATCTTCCCATCTTAGCCTCCCTAAGTGCTAGGATTACAGACATGAGCCACTGCACCTAACTTAATGTTATTTTTTAGAGTCAGAGTCTTGCTGTGTTACTCAAGCTGGAGTGCAGGGGCAACATCGCAGCTCACTGTAGCCTTGAACTCCTGGGCATAAGCCATCCTCTGGCCTCAGCCTCTCAAAGTATTGGAATTACAGGCATGAGCCACCATGTCCTGCTGGGATATGAGAATAAATAACACACAGCTACAGATAGTTCTGGTTCTATGTCTAATGGCTTTCCATTTTAATTAATGTAATTATACATTCATTTATTTAACAGTTTTTGAAAACCGTCACAACATAGTATAAATGCTCTGACAGAGAATAGCCCAGGGTTCTAGGGGACACAAAGCCTGGATGAGCAGAGCCAAGGAGGGCTTCCCAGAGGAGACAAGGTCTGAGCCAAGTCACATAAAGTAAGAGTTGGACAGAAAGGGCAGTGAGCAGAGAGAACAAGGTGTGCAAAGAGAAAAACAGAAGTGCAGTTTATGCAATAAACTGTGTTTAGGGCAATGCAACTGAAATTGGAGTGGAGGGATCCAGTCAGGGAAAGCTTCTAGGGAAGCAGGAGAAATAGAAGGTATCTTCTGGACAGGGTGATCAGCATTCAAAGACACGCAGTGGAAGGAGTAGGCTGTGTGTAGGGGTAAGTCAAATACATACAGGAGCAGAGAAAGGTCACAATATCAAAGCTGTGAGAGACAAAAAGCAAAAGTTGATAAAAAACCAGGCAGAGGAGGATGGATTTAATGAACCAATATGGGGAATGTGTGAGGCAGAGAACCTGAAAAGCAGCAGAAATATGAAACTTTAGGTGTCTGCCCCTCCCAGATTCTAGTGCAACATAGGAGGTTTATTCTCTGCTCCAGAAGAAAAGACACTAGCAAGTGGAAGGGTGGGTAGGACCAAAACTAAGTATAATTGGCAGTGATAAAACCTCCAGCTTCCTTCTCCCACTACATTTCCAGAATGTTATCAGCAAGTGTTCCCTCCAGATAGGAGACTGGAGGTTACATCTCTAAGACAGTGGCCTGTAAATACAATATATTTAGGAAAAAATATATATATAATCTTTCTGGAAATGCTTATTTTAATGAGGTAGATATCCCCTCTTTATTTCAAATATCCATGAATATACAATTCTTGTTTCTAATTCTTATTTCTAAAATGAGACAATACTTTAGTACCATCTCATCAGTATCATTTCATTCTATTTTTTGGTTTTATAGAAATAAGTGGAGAAATTTGTTCACATAAATAAGTAGATATAAATGGAAGGAAATTTGTTATAATCTCACTTCTTTGGAATTAAGTCTCAAAAATCACAGTGATCTATCAATATTTTATCATAGATTAAGATATTTTATACAAAATGTTTAAAAATTATTTAAAAAAAATAATCCATCCATCAACAACTCAGTTAGGTTCTTCTTTCTTTAATTGCATTGAAAGCAAATAATTGGAAACCTGAACAAAAGGCTTCATTACTCAGCTACTGGAATCATTCATTTTTTTTTTTTTTAATTAAAATACTGAGTTTTATTTCACATGTATATTTTTGTCTCCCCACCATTTCCATGTCTGACCACCACTACTATGTCCTATCATAACATTCCATACATACTTAAAACCAAGCAAAGGGTGGAGTTCCATCTTTTAAAACTACAGGCATTTTGGACAACACATTCTTGGCAATGGTATCTGGACAACATTTATCAAACACGGTAGGGAAAATTCTCACTCTGCATTATAAAAAGGACAGCCAGATATCAACTGTTACAGAAATGAAATAAGACGGAAAATTTTTAACAAATTGTTTAAACTATTTTCTTAAAGAGACTTCCTCCACTGCCAGAGATCTTGAATAGCCTCCTGGTCAGTCATCCGGAAGCAATTCTTCACATAATTGATGAACTTGGCTTCCACTTTGGGAAGAGAACCACCTTTTTCTATACTTGCTTGCATTTTTGCTTTAATGTCTTCTACAGAACTAGGTCCTTTTGGTGTTTTAGGAGTTTTTTCCTGTTTTTTGAAGGATTCTTGTTCTTTTGATCTTGGTGTTGATGGTTTTGAGTCTTTTCCATTCTGATTTGACTTTTGTGCATTTTTGGCTGGAGTATCGCGTATAGATTTCTTCACTGGCACTTTTTCTTCAGTTCCCTCATCATCGAAATCATCATCATCATCATCATCATCATCATCTTCATCATCATCATCTTCATCAGTAGCAAGTTTTACTTTTTTCTGTGGAACCTTGCTACCACCTCCAGGGGCAGACCGCTTTCCAGACATACTTAAGAGTTTCACATCCTCCTCCTCCTCATCTTCTGACTCTGCATCTTCCTCCACAGCTACTAAGTGCTGTCCACTGATATGCACTGGCCCTGAACCACACTTCAATCGTAAGACCACTGGTGGTGTTATTTCAAAGCCCCCAAGGGAAACCGTTGGCTGTACAGACATTTTCAAAGTTGCCAGTGTTACTTTAATTGGACTGCCTTCGTAATTCATTGCCTCTGCTTCAACAATGTGCAACTCATCCTTTGCACCAGCTCCTAAACTGACCGTTCTTAAAGATAACTGGTGCTCATTTTCATCATTATCCACCTTAAAGTGATAATCTTTGTCGGCCTTTAATTCACAACCGAAAAGATAGTTCTGGGGCCTCAGGGGGCTCATGTCCATGTCCATGGAATCTTCCATCGGGTGGCGACACGCACTTAGGTGGAAGAGAAGGCGGACGGAGATAAACGACCACTGCTCAAAAGAACAGCCGCGCAGGACGGACTCACGCCAGGGACTGGAATCATTCATTTTAATTAAATATTATGCTTTCACTTAGAGGCTGTATTAGTCCCTTCTCATACTGCTATGAAGAAATACACGAGACTGGGTAATTTATAAAGAAAAGAGGTTTGACTCACAGTTCTGCATGGCTGGGAAGGCCTCTGGAAACTTACACTGATGGCAGGAGGGGAAGCAAACATGTCCTTCAGGTGGCAGGAGAGAGAATGAGTGCCCAGTGAAGGGGGAATCCCTCATAAAACCATCAGATCTTGTGAGGACTCACTATCAAGAGAACAGGATGGGAGCAACTGCCCCCATGATTCAATTATCTCCACCAGATCCCTCCCACAACACGTGGGGATAATGGGAACTACAATTCAAGATGATAGTTGGGTGGGGATACAGCCAAAACATATCAGAGATGCTTTGTCTCATTTACTCAGAAAGAACTAGGAAATAAAAATAATTTTATATACTTTTGCCATATAATTTTTTGACAAAATGCTTTTTGATATTTTGACAGACCAGACAGAAATTCTGCCATAAAAGATGCCACAAACTTGTGTATTTTTTACTAAAGCTCTCTTTGCTTTGCTTTCAGAAACCCTGTATTAAACAAATAATAATTATGGGGAATGGAACAGTGAAGTCCTTAAATAAAACAAACATTTAGAATTGTCCTTTTGTTGGCATCCTGAAGACATTTACATCCTGGGGTGATATACTAGAGTGCTATTATACCACTAGTGAGATGCTGCTCTTCCTTAGTGGGAAAGGGTGACTGTGAAAACAGAGGTGAGAAATAAGAGCTAGCACTGAGCTGCCTTCACAAACAGATCAATTTAAACAAAGATTTACACAGGGCAATTGGAGATCTGGAAAATGATTCCCTTAAAACTATCTGTGCTCATATACCTCTTAGAGGGGATGCCTGTACCCATTCCAATTTGCAGACCACTGACCCACCCCAAGAAAGTGGAAAACATTACATCCAGAAAGCTTGGAATTGCTACATGGTAATGTGAAGCAGGGGGTGACAGGCCTACGGAATAATCACTACAAAATGGAGTTAGGCATCAGAGGACTCCAGGACAGATGTCTCTGAGAAAAAGATGGAACGGAGAGATTACCTGATATACTTGATGGTACTGAGCAAGGTTTTACATCTTGGTTGGAATTTGGGGGTTCCATTCTTCATCATTGGTTATTGATGACCTTGGTAAAGCTTAATGCAGCTGAGAAAACATGGTACTAGAGACGGGGGTGTAAGATGGCAAGGCACTGATTAGAAATAAAGCTATCTGGATTAAAAACAGAACCTGGAAGGAAAACAGTGGCAGTAATAAAAATGATGGCAGTACATGAAAGACAAATATTTCCTGTTTTGCCAACAGAAGACATGACAATCATCTCATGTTTAACTCAGTATGTGTAGCTTTGAGTAGGAAGGAGTGGCTCAGTTCATTAAGGTGAGATTAGGTTGAGGCAGCCAAAGATGAGCTTTGATGAATTCTGCTATAATGGCACTCCTAAAGTACAGAGTTCACAATCTATATTCTCTACTTTTTGATTAGTTTGTCTTTCTTAAAGGCTAGATCCTGACTTATCTGCACGAGAATAACCTGGTTTGTCTGTTAAAAATACAAAATCCTGGCTTTATCCTATACATATAGAAAGGGAAGAGAGAGGAAATCCTGGAATCTGCATTTTAAGCAAGGACTTCAAGGGATTCTCATACACTTTTGAGTTTGAAAGCCCTCCATTTAAGTCCTTAATGGGGGTGCAGATTAATTGTAACTGGATGCCCAATCCCTTTACTACTCTATAGAGCAGCCCCAGCTGACTCCAGCAACAGATATTTTGCATAGGCAAACATACTGTGAAATATTTAAGACACAGGGTTGGATTTCCTGGAACCCTTCCTCTCTCACCACAGTGATTTAGCTCAGTCTTGGGACTGTGGATAAATGAATTTCTGATTTCCTTCTCCTCCTTTCACCAAAACAGAATCCTCCTTTGAATTTTAACCGATATTAAACCAATACAGACACCCTGTTAGACCTTTAAACTTCTTAAAATAGGATGTTACCTATGCTTTAAAAATTTCAATTAAGCCACCATCTAGTAACCCATACAAGGTCCTACCTATGGTGGGTGTTACTGTACACTATTGAAATGAGGACTCAGAAACTTTGATTAGGGAGCAATTAGGAGCTCTTCACCTCAGTCTGATGGCCCTGCATATCAGTTCCATGAAGTCCATTTTCAGAATGGACAGAAAAACAAGTGTCAGGGCATCTGTATTATACCATGAATACCTCAAGTTTGGGAAATTCTAAGAACCCAAGCTAAAGCTAATATGAATCAATTCTTTCGAGAATAGCTTTCCTTAGAGCACTGAAGGGGAGAATAGCTTTCTTTCTTCACCCATCCCTAGGTTCACGACTGAGGCACCTACAACAAAAGACAGATTAATGAGAAAAGCACACACATTTATTTAAGTTTTATGTGACAGGAATCTTCAGAAATGAAGATGCAAAGAAACAGGAAAACCTGTGTATTTTTATGTGCAGTCTCATGCAGAAGTATAATCAGAGGACAAAAGGATATAATCTAACAATAATAAACTGTAGAGAACTCAGCAAGTCCTGTTTGTTCAGATTCTCCTTGGTGTCTCTGTATCTGTGAGGATAAAGGGTACCTCTGGAATAAAGGTTTTATGATCTACTTCAGGGGAAGGTCACTTAGGTTTTATGGCCTGCTTCAGAGGGGAAGGTGTGAGAAACCTTGCTACTGCAGTTTTCTTAGATATCAGGGTGCAATATTTTGGGGTTGTATGCCCTGAATCCCATCAATATTAAGGGGGAGAGACCAGCTTAAATCTTTAGTTGGATTCCAACTAAGTCTTACCCACCCAAGGGGCAGAGGAGTGGTCATATATATGCCTTCACATCTGGTCAGCTCCACATTGAGTCAGAAAATTGGTTAGAGATCTAAATCACAACAGAAAAAAAAATCTTTATTGCTACCAACTTGTCCCATCAAGAGAGTAAGATATACATATGTAAAGAGATAGAGTCATTCTGTCATCCAGGCTGCTGGAAGGCAGTGGTGCAATCATGAATCCCTGCAGCCTCAAACTCCTAGGTTCAAGTGATCCTCCCGCCTCGGTCTCCTAAAGTGCTGGGATTAAAGGTGTGAGCCATGGCACCTGGCCAATTATACTTTTTTAAAAAATATTTTGACATGTATACTTATTATCTAAAAGCATTTTTCATGAGTAGTTCTCAAGAAGTCCTAGCAAAAAGTATGCTTCAAAAACATTCTTTTTTGAAGAACTCTAGCTAATAATATTCATTTGGGTGAAAAGTCTTATTATGCTGCTGCTAATAACTGAAACAAATTTACCTTAGATTATTAAAAACTACTTTTTCTTAGAAAACTATAATTCAAGGAATCAGGCTTGGCTGCAGAAATGGAGTTGAGGAATACTGTTAATTTTTCCAGTTTGACCCTGGAACCATCAACAATGGTTTACTTTTTTGTTATTTATTTATTTTAGATGGATTCTTGCTTTGTCACCCAGGTTGGAGTGCAATGGCATGATCTCAACTCATTGCAACCTCCACCTCCCGGGTTCAAGTGATTCTCCTGCCTCAGCCTCCCAAGTAGCTGAGATTACAGACGTGTGCCATCAGGCCTGGCTAATTTTTGTATTTTTAATAGAAATGGGGTTTCCCCATGTTGGCCAGGCTGGTCTCGAACTCCTCACCTCAAGTGATCCATCCACCTTGGCCTCCCAAAGTGTTGGGATTACAGGCATGAGCCACTGTGCTAGGCCTATTTTTATTTTTTATAAGATAGAAAATAAAAAGTTCAGGATAATAATTGTTTTTTTTAATTGAAAGAAAGAGGAAGAAAGTAGAGGGAAGGAAGGGGTTTTGATTTATTTTTTAAAGGAGAAATGCAAAGAGCTTTAGTTGGTTTAAGTCTCTGTGAAACATTTGGTTTCTACTTCCCAACTATACAGCCTATACCACAACATACTGTGACCAATTCTACACACAGATCATGATTTGCATAGTTCTTCTTTGTGTCAAAAAGAAACCAGGGGTAGGTCCTTTCAAAGAGGAGTAAAGAAAGGCTGGAGAATAGTCTCGCTGATGAAAGCTGATTTAAAAATCCTTTTCCAAATTCCCAAGACTGCCTTTCTAAAAGGACTCTCTAACATTCTTATTTTAATATCCTCTTGCAGCATACCTTGATTTCCAAGGTACTTCTGAAACCTAATTAAAATGGAATAGAAAGTGAATTCAGTGTTTTCCACCTAATTTTAAAATAAGAAACAAAAACTGTGTATTTATTATTATTATTTAAAAGTATGGAGCAAAATCAGGAGTACAGGGACCAGCACCAGAGCCAGTGAGAGAATATGGGTGATAAAGTGCTGAACAAATTGTTTTTAGAAATCAAGTTCATATGCTAAGGAAGAACTGGGGCAGAGAAGATTAAGCAAGCAAAAAGATGGGTTAAAAAAAGTAATGATGAACTATTATGGACACACACACACACACCCCCGACCCTCAAAACGCTTTGAAGTGATTATGAAATCCAAGAATCCTAGTTCATAATTCATGTAAATGTGTTGCTGTGGAACTTATTTTTACTTCTCTCCATAAATAAAATTGTTGACACAAGAATAATATTCTTAGTTTTCTGACTATAGCTAAGGGACATTTCAGGAGTTGACCTTTCCTGAAAATAAAAAAAAATGGAGAGGAGGCTGTAAATGTCTCTCACTGCCCTTGTGCAGGTCTTAGATTTTACCCTACCTATTTCCAAACAAAACAGCAAGAGACTACAGACAGCAGCAACCTAAAGCGCAAGGGAGCTGTCAATTTTTCACATCATTTTACCAGAATTCTTTTTTTTCTGGTATTGCTGTTCTCTATGTATTATTAATCTGTATTTATATTTAACTCTAGCTATTAGTCCGCCTCTTCTAGCCACTGAGCCATTTGCAAAGGAGAGAAGAGGGAGACAGGGTTGCTATTATTAGACATTTCTGTGTGTGATGAGGGTAGAGACAATTAAGTAACACCATTTTGCATCTTTGAAAATGACAGAGATTGTTTGGGGTGGACAACTCAGGGCTGGTTAACAATACCTTTCCCCTCAAGAAGGTAAAACAATAGAGATACATTTTTCAAGTACTTAAGCCTTCAGCAGTGAGTGTGGGAAAATTACAGACCCATAAAAACCCTCCAGTTCTAGGCAAGAGTAGATTTTCTTTGCAGTACACTGTCATTGCTCATTTACTGCATCATTTTGACAACATCTCATATTTCCACAAGGCTTTTACATAATCTATAAACAGGGACAGAAAGGTGAAGAATACAGAGAACAGGAACAAAGTTTGGACCTCCCATGTTGTCACTACCTTTCATTTTTCCATTAAAGGGTGAGGCTGAAGGGTAGCATTTTAAGATGACTTCGTTAAAAGGCTGTGATGGTAATAATTGACACAGCAAGAGGAAAGCTGTGAAAGACTGCCACTGCTTGCTCACTTTTCCAAGGACGAGTATAACTCAGTCATAATGAAGGCTCTTTAATGTTCCTGCCCCAAACCTTTTCCGATCAGGAAAGCCTGGAATCTGTAGGCAAGAAAGATAATTATATTAAGTCTCAAGAAATAAAAGTTCAAATACTAATAGTAATTTTTTCCTTCTTTTCCATTTCTGTATGTCAGCCTGTTTTTCCTTTAAAAAAGAAAACAGCTTTCTGAGGTTTTGCTCAGAAAACCACAGATTAAATAATAAAAAGAAAGTTTACCAAAATGGAAAACATTTGCCAACAAATTGGTGACAGTGTCATCTAAATCATAAAGAACGAAGATAAATCTCATAATACCTACTAGACTTTTATATAAATTATTTGTACTGTGACAGACTCTGAACATATAATCTTGGAGTCCCAAGGAAATTCTTTTTTTTTCTATTTTATAACGTAATCTTATTCCTAGATTATTCTTGTTTCCTAGACCCTTATTTTCCCTTTGCTCGTTTTTCTCCTTTTCAATTAAACAGGATAGAAGGAAATCAGTTGCTTGTGCCTACAAAGGGCTTTCTGCAACTTTTAAAAACCACTTCTGAACTTAAATTTGGAAATCATCTATCTAAATTTAAGAATCCATTTTATCAAGAAAAAATAGATACCAACCTGATTACCTTCTCTTAAAAAGTATCTCTTCTCTATGACCTGTGAAAAACAAAGATTTTAAGGGCTTAGCACATATACCTGGAAAAAGTGGCTAACTGCAACGACCACTAATGGTACTAAAAGGAATATATGCAAAATAAGAATCTTTTCCATAGCAGTAGATATGTAGTAGAGTGAGCTAAAAATCCGGTGTTAGTGAGATCAGAATTGTAGGAGAATTTCCATAAAAGCCTGCCTCATTCCAAAAAGCATTAATGATAGATCAAAAAATAAATGAATAACAAAAACTAAATAATGATAGAATGACATCCATGCAATTTTTAGAGTATGGCAGCAAATCTGACTCTAAGTTTCCTAGCAGTCAGTCCCAAAATGTACTAACAAAATCCATAAGATAAAAAAAGCACTTGCCTGCTACAATAGTCTTGCGTATTTCTTAAAGAGGAGACTGCTTAACGCAGCAAACCACCACATCCTTATAGCAAGTGGTGACAAATTCTGTATGTCCTCAATATAGACAGAGGACACAACATCAAAAGCAGTCTAATGACTGTTGTATTGTCTACTTTTTTTTTAACTAACTGCACCTTTACTTCAGTAGTTTCATAATTGTCTGCATTTGATAAGTAGAAAAAACAAGTTCAAGCAGTAGATGCATTTGCACAAATCCATCACCATTTTTGAAAAGAAATCCTCACAATATATGTTCAAATGTAATGAGTTTAAGAGCACTATGTTTTCATTGATTTTTCCCCCAAACTGCTGTAAACACTGAAGAGCACCATGTTTCCATATGATGAAAAATATTTTCAAGAATAATAAATTCTGTTCTAACACTTGAGAAACTGCAATGGCTACAGAAGTATTATAAATGGTCTCTGATTTAGGATGGCTTGAGCACAATTTTTTGACTTTATGGTGGTGTGAAAGCAAGATGCATTCAGTAGAAACTGTACCTTCAGTGCCCATACAATGGGCACTTTTCACTGTCAGTATAGTATTCAATAAATTACATGAGCCATTCACAACTTTTTAATAAAATAGGCTTGTGTTAGATGATTCTGCCCAACTATAAGCTAACATAAGTGTTCTAAACATGTTTGAGGAAGGCTAGGCTAAACTGTGATGCTTGGTAAGTTAGGTATAATACATGTGTTTTTGACTAACAATGTTTCCAATTTACAACGGGTTTACTGAGATATAACCCTATCGTAAGTTGAGGACTATCTGTATTTTCTTTACACAGACTTGCTGTGATAAGAAAAGTTAACCAGGTAATAATACAGATCAGCTGGAGATGAACTTCAAGGCATTCAAATCTGAAATTATGCAGCTAAGAATTCCTCTGAATGAGAACAGAGCATGTTCTTTCAAGGCCAATGCCAGCTTGCTCTCTCTGGTATGACAGCCATTCATCCAGATTCTTGCTGTATTGGAGACTATGGCTGTATTATGTTTAGCCACAAGATACCCAGGGCAAAGTTGCATTCACTTACCCCAGAGGTAGAAAAGTTGGTTCATTATTAGTGTACATCTTAAAACAATCCCACAAAAACCAAGAAGGAGACTGATTCCCTTTCCTCTCTCTATGGCAGGACAGGAAAATCTGATCATTCTGGAGTGCAAGGAATTACTACTAGTTGAAAGAGGCTGGAGAAGGAGTTAATTTCCTTTTGGAGAAGAAATCTTTATGCTAAATTCTGGAAGAACTGATATATAGAAAACTAGATGAAATTTGGTTGTCTGCTCCTTTGGTTTCAGGCAACCAACTCAGTCTGGAGGTCTGGCCAACCTCCTAACCCACATACCTTTTGTTGTGATTTAGACAATAAAAAGAGAAATTAACTTTTTGGTTTTGGTCATAATTCTTTACCCCTGACTTGCAATGTTTACTTCTGATTTTTTAAAAAAATACAGCCTTGCCTGACAACTTGGATTATACCAGTTAATAACCAGTTTCTCTAGGATATAATTTAGTATATCTTATTTTTTAATTTTAGAACTAATAAGTTATTTTTAAATTTAAACAACATACTGTGGGATCTTTTGGATCTGTAAGATGTTGCTCTTAGGGGACAGGATTTTGTATTGATGGGGCTATGGATCTAAACCAAATGGAAGTTCTTACATTTTAAGTTTGAAAACAATGTGGAGAGAAAATCTGGCTCCTTGCAGTGCTGCACAACATTTTTCATGTCATGGCACACATAGAAAATGCTAGTATTTGTACAGCACACTGGGGAAAATGGAAGAGGCTGCCAATCACCCAACCTCCCACCCTGAGGGCTCTGGCTGCTCTGAGAACTGAGAAAAATCAGTATATAGGCACATCTGTATCCTATTTGCCACATACCAGTTAAGAAGTTTTGCAGTGAAGCAAGATTTTCCTAGTGGCCTAATATTAACCAAGGAGGGGGCTGGGGCTTATCTAATGATGACAGAGGCCAAATATTAAATCCCAAATTATCTAAAGCTGGGGCTTATCTAACGCTGAACAAAAGGGTCAAATATTAAATCCCTAAATACTTAAAAGAAAAAAAAGTGATTCATTAAGAAGAGCGATAGGAAGATGATTTTCTTAGGCAATGACACTTAAAAAGAAATATAATACAGGAATTAAACTTTTTCAATAATATATGCAGAAGGACATCCTATTTTACTTTACTATGCAATTTCAATATTGAGCAAACAACTTAAACTTGGTCAATACTCTGTGCAATGCAGGTGTATGGCCTTGTGAAGGAAAGAAAACAGTGCTCTAATTTACCAGTATGCTGAGTCATTCCACATTTTCCTTCCAGTTGAGGACAATAAAACGATGCTAGCAGAGAGTCAATAATTGGAATGCAATAGTGTTCTGAGAGGGGAACACTAGGAAATCAAGAAGACAACATTACCTTAAAAGGTAACAGTAATATTTATGTGGGGAATATTAACAGGTGAGAGAGCAAAAAGAACTCAGGGCTTTAGGCAGTATCTCCTCAGTTCAGTGCCTTTGTGGGAGTGGGAGGGTGAATAAGTGAAAAAAAGAGCGAGAAAATGGGTAAATAGAAATTCTTTTAAGGAGAGGAATTAGGTATCTTTTAAAAACCCCCATTTAAATCCAGTAGCTTTTACCCTTTACTTAGAGAACACTGGTGATGGAACAAATACGTCAGCAAACCTTGGGCAATTATACAAACAGATAAGAGAGATCAAAACAAGTATTATTCAGGCAGTAAAGTTTTGGACAAAAAAATAAAGGGTCATAGGATTCTCCAAAAAGAATTTAAACTCTCATAATATAGAAATTAAGTTTAAAAATAACTGAATTGAAGCCATTACCTTATCAAAAAACCTACTGAGCTTGACAGCATTGGAAGAACCTGCAGCTAAGTACCGTGGATTTGTGCAATCCTAGAAGATAAAACATAAAATCCACAATTGAAAGTTAGGAAACCCAAGCTCTTTGCTGTTTATAACCTGTCCTGTTGCATATTTTTATAGGCACAATACTCTCATAAAATATTCAAATAATTTTCAAATTATGATGTACAAAGCGAGGAAAGTACTAAAGGAAAATAAGGCCACCTAATCTTTGTCGTTTAAGCAATTTTAGAGTATACCAAATCAAAGTATTCATCATCAAATCATTCACAGAGGAGGACAAGATTACTAATATTTTACTAATAACAAAACCAAGGTACGAATGGGAGTGACCTACCTAATTTACCCTGAAAACCAGAGAGAGAGCCCTTAAAAACAGCGTTTCACTTTTAGTACTAGTTATTCACCAGTACTCAACTAATTTAGTACTATGCAGTTCCTATGAATAGAAGAAAGTATGAAAATAAGGATTTAGAGGCACAAAGAACAAACCCAACAATTGCCAAGGATTTCTCACTCTTTGGATGCAAGGTAATACATCTTTTGGTAGGCCACAAAGATATATTATTTTTGGTAATAAACATCTACTACTATTGTTTGAAAATAAAGATATATTACTACTCTTTGATGGAATTTTTTTTCTTTTTCTTTTTTATTCATTCCAGGCAGTGGCCAACAAGATGGAATTTTTTATAGGAAAAAAAAAATGGGGCCAGAAGGGACAAAATGATCTGGAACATTAATCATTACAACAACTTTGCAAAGACCTTAAAAGGCCTACGATCCACTGGAATTCCAGTATAGCTTTTTTTTTGTTTGTTTGTCACCATTGACTTGCCACCTTGAGAGACAGAGTATTTTGATTTTTACCTAAAATGTCACTTAAGACCAAATTATAAGGGCTATCATGTAAGCTCCTTTGCAAGCATGAAATTTTGTCTTTTAGTTACAGACCCTCTGTGCCCCTACAAATTACTGAAACTACTGTTGTTACATTTATTCTGTTTTATGCAAGCCCACATGATTCCTTTCTAATGAAGCCTCCTATTTTACTCATATGCAACATTTCAAGGCTCACATTTTAAATTTTGGCCGAAAATTATAATACATTCTCCAAAATCACAAAAAAGAGAGACTACAACAAAGTTGTCAAAGATCACAGAGTACTAGAAATCAGGGGTCTTCAAAGCCAGCAAGCTCTGAATCTGAATATCCATCCCAACATTTCTAGTCTGTGTAACATTGGTTAGGTTACTAAACCTTGAAATTTGGGCTTACTGACTTGTGGAATGGAATAACAATATTTTATCCCATGGGATTTTTGTAAAAAATTAAATAATGCACACCTGGACATAGCAGGTACTAAAATATTAGTTGTCTTCTCTTTTCAACCTAAGGAAATGCTAGCAGATTCAATTTTCAGGTACAACAAGCACTTACCATAATAAAGATAATTCCATATATGTATTATGTAGACTGAAACATCATTGCACAAACTATGGTATTTAAAGTAGTGTTTGAACACATTTCTACAGCAGTTGGGGCATATGAGAGACAAACCTTAGACCTGTGGTAGAAATGTTTTACAAAATAGATATTGATTGGCTAGTCATCAGAATGTCAAAAGTTTGAGATGATTCTAAATAAAGCTAAAGTACTAAATACAAAAACTAAATCAAATAGCAAACAAAAAAACACCCCCCAAACCTTAATTCTATGGTTCCATAATTTCAGGTTGACCAGCCCAGAAAACCACTATGATTTTTAGGATGAAAAATTTAGAACTGAAAGAGCCATCTGCCATTTATCATGGCTGAGGGAAAAACCTGAAAATTAATAGCTCCAAATAGCTTGTCTGAGCTTGAGAAAGGACTATTCATTACGGAAGATACTTCAATATGATCACTTCAAAATAAATACGTAACAGAAAATTTTTTATGGGGTACAATAAGCCTAACAGGATTTTAGAAAATAAGTACTCATTCACCTATTTATAATTTAAACAATTCACATTTATTCAGGCAGTTATTAACTTTGATTCCACCTTTGATGCATACATACATTTGTTAAATCTTTTCTACAGTTTTAAGTAAATTCATACAGTAACTGATGTTAGCACTAATATTGTTACATTAGTTTTTATTTGAGGCTTTCTTTATATTTACTTGCGGAATCTTTTTGATTGCTATTTCTTTTTGAAACTCTTGTATTCAATTTTCCTCTCATTTTTTCTTCCCTGCATTCTCTGACCCTTTCCTATTGTCATTTGTGCTGTGTTCTTGAAGCTGTACACTAATAAAGGCCAAAAACATGTTATATTTGAACTCTTTGGACACCGTGTGTGCTAAAGTCCCACTACCTGAGTACATTTACATCTGACTTATAGTTAAAAGATGGACTTGCCTTTGTAAGGCAAGTAGGAATACACACACACACACACACACACACACGTGCGTGCATGATTATCACAGAAACCCACCAGCCCTAGAAACAGAAACATTCTGAAATATATTAAAAGTAAGCACTGGAACAAATTTAGGTGTTTTTATTGGTAAATTTCCCTTTGGAAATAATGTTCAATGTAATCTCTGCACTTTTCAACAAGAACATTATATATCTATATAGCGAGAATCCTTTGGAATATCATGGTTCAGTGCTGACTACCTGGGGTATGCACATCAAATATTCCATTGTGGCAGCTGAGAAAAATAAGGGGCTCTCCACTGCAAAGCAGAATGTAAAAAACAATGAATGGCAGGCAGAAGCTGGGGGTAGAGGTGGGGTTGAACCAAGCAGTGTCCACAAACATTGATTCACAGAATAAGGGCATCAGAATCACCTGAGTTATTTGTTAAAACTACAGAGTCCTGGTCTTCCTGCCAGGCTTTATGAATAAAAAGCTCCAGCTGTGGGGCAGTTATTCAAAAATTTCCATAGGTACTATTGGTAATATACATACAATCAGATTTGGGTAACTGTTGGTCTAGATGATTTCTAAGTTTTTTCAGCCCCCAAATTCTCAAGGTGAGTTGAAGGATTAATTAAGTGGAAAAGAGGCTTAACCATAGAGCATAGGCTCTGAATCTGAATACCCTATTTGACCTGAGTAACCTTGGTCTAATTATCTCCCTTTCTTGTCTTCATCTTTAAAAGGAGGATAGTAATAGTACCTATCTTATAGGGTTGATTGTGAAGATGATGCATGTGAGATAATGAATGTAAATACCTAAAACAGTTTTCAACCTGTAAGTGCTTAATAAATGTTGGCCATTAGTACTATTACACCACCACCACTGTATTTCTGGAACACCAGTGCACAGTTGCAAAAATCCTATTTGTGAACAATGACATAACCATGACTGAAGTTGCTGGCCAGGATTCTTTTCTGGGATCCTAACGGAATTACATGACAAACATTTTGTAGCTTTTTTAAGCACTCAGTTCTAATTGAGCTAGCTATCTCATCAAGGGACTCAATTCTCTATATATGCATAAGTGTACAGTAATTAGTTCTTATGAAGCACTCCTAGTTTAAGGTTTGTAATTTTCTCATATCTGTCAGGTTGCCCTTTAAGGTAAAATTCGTAGTTTAAGAAGCTAAGAGGCTTTGTAAAAGCAAGAATAATCAACTCATAGTGTCATTTCAATCAATTTATTTTAATTTTGGTGTGATTTTAAAAAACTTTCTCAAGAAAAAGCCCATTGGGCCAGGTGCAGTGGCTCACACCTGTAATCCCAGCACTTTCAGAGGCTGAGATGGGCAAATCACTTGCGGTCAGGAGTTCGAGACTAGCCTGCGCAACATGGAGAAACCCCATCTCTACTAAAAATATAAAAAAATTAGCTGGACATGGTGGTACACACCTGTAATCCCAGCTACTCAGGTGGCTGAGGCACGAGAATTGCATGAACCCAGGAGGTGGAGGTTAGAGTGAGCTGAGATTATGCCACTGCACTCCAGTCTAGGTGACAGAGGGAGACTCTGTCTCAAAAAAAAAAAGTCCATGATTTAAATTATTCACAGAATAAAGTTTGAACATTCCAACAGGTCAACGTAAAAGGCTGAAGTGACTGTGCACATCTCTCAGTCTAGATACATTGATTCCAATCTTGACTACATTTTGGACTAGAATCCAAATAGTCTGATTTCAAGTATAAAGTTTCTTTCACTAGAATATATGATTTGAATATGTCTTTAGTTTGGTCTTTACCTGATAATAATACAAGCATGCATTAGTCAAAATACACACCAAATTAATCTCTTCTGCATTGAAATCCTCAGCCAGGAAAGCAGTCCTAGTTAAAACTTCATGGCGCTTTGTTTCATGAATCTGGTCCAGTTTAGTCCCTATTACCAACAGCGGTATTTGGTTATCAGCAAACTGTTCTCGATCATAATCCCTGTGATAAATAACAATGAAGAGGTGAATAGAATTTACCTTTCTGATGTAAATGTGTAATATTTAAATGGAACTAATTTAAACTATTTTACTGAAAATTAACTGATTTCTGCTCTCTTTACCTATAAAACTACTTTCCTTCCAACTTCTTCCAACTACTTGTTTTTTCATCAACTCATCCTCCTCTTCTATCAGATTCCAGCTATTCATCTAATTTCTCAAAATTTGGTCCCATGTTTTTATTAAGTATTGAATAATACTGAATAATTGAACAAGTATACTATAGTTAGTGGACTTGACTTTCCACATAGCTCTGTCTTCTAAGGCTAACATAACAACTCAGGAATGTTTCATAGTAGAAGCAGAGAGTGGATTTAAGTCTTAGTGTAGAGAAAACCCAAAAGCCTAGCATGGCACTTAAGCCTTGAGCTAGAAGACAAAATGGCAATCTTCTTGGGTACCTTTTGGGGTATGCATTAACTCTATATCTACAATACACATTTCTGTCTGAATAGTAGAGAAATAAGAAGCATAAGAAAATCAAAATAAAGAAGCTGAAGCCTAGAATAAATCAAATAGAGGTGATACTATAGCCTGGGAAAGATGGGTTAAACACATGGAAATGGAAGGAAACAGCTGAAATGCAAAATGAATAGTAAAAGGAAAGAACTTAGTACCAAGTAGTTGTTTTTCCTGAAATGAGAGCCATGGGAGATAGAGGACAGACAATAAGAATCACTTAGGGTTAGTAGTTTTGGATCACTGGCTATTACAATTGTTATTTTTTAAAAAATTTATTTATCCAAAGAACAGAGTGGTGATGTAAATGATACTTCTCATTACTGAAAAAAACGTAGGGCTCATTGCTGTTGAATTAATTTAAATTCTACTCATATATTAGAAATAAAACAGATTTGGATTTCTGACACATTAGAAGCTCAACTTACAATAGTCAGCAAAATCTGGCTGCGTACAATTTATGACAGTAAATCAATATTGCATGATCCAGTTACTACAATCCAGTTGAGTATAGCTTTTTTTTCTTCCTGTAAAAAACTTTTCTTTCTTTTTCCTTTCTTTCTCTTAGAGAAATTCTAAATTTGGGTAGAGGGGAAAGTTATTAAATATTTATGCCCTTCACAATAATCTTACAGAGCCTCAGCAAACTGTTCAGCCTCAGAACACAACTGTTTTAACTATATAACCTCTCATCTCACAAATATATTACTATTCTATTTATTGCATCAAAGTCAGTAATAGCATGATCAAGACCTTTGATTATTCATAACAACAGCAACCCTAATTAGAGAGACATGGTTCAAAGCTGCAATTTGCTTTGTTAGGGAATAAAGTTTTAAGAGTATCTTTCCTTTAGGACTGTTTCCTCCTGTCTCACATAGAAATTTTTGCATATCTTCTAGCAAATATCATCTTTGATGTACATACATTTCTCACATAGTCTTGCACTATTCCTTGCACATTGATGGATTTAAAGCATATGAATATAGTTTGGTCTCTTATTTCTCTTTAGCTTTCCTTTTATCTTTTTCATAAAATGTTGTATCCAATTTAAAATTTAACCTTGAAATCTTTTTTGGCAAGCTTTTGAAGAACTTTATCATGGATGGATAAGGCTGATAACTCCTTACCATCACAAAGAGACACACAGCCAGGTATCACATTACATCCATAATACTGGGTGGAAAAATAAAGACCAAAAAAGTTTGCATCTTTCAGACCACTATATTTAATTACCACTTTAGAGAATATTTAGAATTCAGAAACAGAGTTTAAAAGACAATACAGGGAGACAATCAGTAAATCTAGAATATAGGAAACTGTACAAGACAAATAAGCCATCTTCTTCTACAAATAAACTGCTAGGAAGTTGAGAAAAAAAACAACCAAGAAGGGAGAACCTAAAATGAAAAGACACTTAAGAAATCAAATACAACCAGTGTACTTTATTTAGATACTGTTTTGAAAAAAATCAACTGTAACATTTATGAGACAATTGGGGAAATTAAAATAATATTTGGTTACTAAAGAATTATTAAATTTTTAGCTGTGATAATTATATGTTGTCATGTTTAAAAAAGCCCTTATGCTTTAAACTATACATGGATGAAATGATACGATGTTTTAACATTTGGTTCAAAATAATCCAGTTGAGAGTGGGAGAAGATAGGAAGTGGGCAGAGGTATGGATGAAACAGGACTGGCCATATGTTGATAATTGTTCAAACTAGGCAACAGGTATATGGGAGTTCATTTTCCATTCTTTGTATTTATATATGTTTAAAATTTTCCATAATTAAGTTAAAAAATGTTTTATTGTGGTAAAAACCACATAATATAAAATTTACCTAAATATTTAAAATATGGCTAAAAACTCAAACTGATATAAAAGATAAGATGCTAAGCAGTCTTGCTCCTACCACTATACCCAACCACCCATTTCCCTGGCCCCCTATAGGTTACCATTTTTAATAGCTTCTTATTTATCTTTTCACTGATTCCTTATCCAAATACAAATACATATTCTTATTTCTTTCCTTTCTTACACAGTAGGAGGTATACGATGTATACTCCCTGAACCTTGATTTGTTAAACCTAATACTGTACCCTCTGTAGATCTTTCTATTTTAGTTCCTAGAGATCTTCCTGATTTTTTATTTTCTTGCTCTGTCACCCAGGCTTGAGTGTAGTGGCGCAATCTTGGCTCACTGCAGCCTCTGCCTCCTGGGTTCAAGCAATTCTTCTGCCTCAGCCTCTCAAGTAGCTAGGACTATAGGCACATGTACCACCACACTCAACTAATTTTTGTATTTTTAGTACAGACAGGGTTTCACCACGTTGGCCAGGATGGTCTCGATCTCTTGACCTCATGATCCCCCCGGCTCAGGCTGATTCTTTTTTAAATGTTGAATACTACTTCAGTATGTGGATATGCCATTATTTATTCAATGAATTTTTTGTTGCTTGGACACTAGGGTTGTTTCCAAATCTTTTGATGCTACAAAATAATGCACCAACGAAGCACACCAATGTATTAAGGTTGTTTGATACATTGCAGGTTTATCTATAGCATCAAAATGAAGCTGTAGTGTCAAAAATGCAAATGGATATAGAATTTTTACTGAATTCCCTCACACAAATGCAGATTTCTTTCTGATATGAATACACTGTCTCTTAATCCTAAATTTAAGGATAAGTTTCTTAAGTAAAAATCTTAGTAGAAAATAGAGAACAAGCTAGGTTAATGAAGACATCAGTGATGAAAGGAATTGAGATAGGAAACAAGAAATATCAACTAGGCTTTGAAATGTGAGTTTTAAATTAGTTGTGGTTATTCTTTATCAGGTCTTACAGGAATCTACAAATAATTACTCAAACTTATACTACATTTAGGTTTCACATAACAATTAGACTTCTACACAGGAAACAAAGTCTTTGAAAGACTTGCTTTAATCAAAAAATAGAAAATGGTGTTCTGTTCTAGGTAAGACGGAATAAGCAAACTCTATCCTGTCTTTCCCAGTGAATGCAACTGTAAAACCTGGACAGGATGAATTAAGTGGCTATTTGAGGACTCTGAAAAATTAATAGTAGTGAATATATTGAGGAAGAAGACCACAATGTAAAGAACCATTGAATTAGCAATGAGATTATGATATTTTTCCCTTCCATAGAATGCAACTCAGCTTAAAACACAAAAGCTTCAACAGAAAACTCCAGAAGAAGGCCTATAGTTCTGGCTCATGAAACAAGAAAGGGGGCTCCTGAATACTTGGAGACAGTGTAGAAATACAATATTTTTCCTTCTGTCATAAGCCAGCCTCTGAGCAATTCCATGATGGTTGTGGCAAAGTCTGTAACACAAGCAGAATGCTCAAAAACAGTGGTCCCCAACCTTTTTGGTACCAGGGACCGGTTTTATGGAAGACTATTTTTCCACAGATAGGTGTTTGGGGGATGGTTTCAGGATGAAGCTGTTCCACCTCAGATCACCAGGCATTAGATTTTCATAAGGAGCATGCAACCTAGATCCCTCACATGTACAGTTCACAACAAAATTCATACTCCTATGAGAATCTAATGCCGCTGCTGATCTGACAGGAGGTGGATCTCAGATGGTAACGCCCACTCACCTGCCACTCACCTCCCACTGTGTGGCCTGGTTCCTACTAGGCCATGGACCAGGAGTTGGGGACCCCTGCTTATGAACACAGAGGAAGGAAAATATTTCTCTCTGATTGATAGAACTGCATCCCAAGACGGTGGGGCAAACTCTCATTGCTTTTATTCTTTGTCCTTCTACCACTTGGCCCTGGATGTAGGTGCAGTTGTGCAAGTGTATGACAGAATTTGGACAGGAGACCTAAAAAGGGAGCCCTAGCAAATCACAAAGTATGGGAGAGACTACAGAGAGGGTGAAGTTTCAGAAAGCAACCCCATGAAGTAGTTCATACATGCTTGAGCTCATTGTCAAAGCTGTTCATGAACGGATTTGATCCTACTTAGCATACCAAAGACACTGAAAACCGAAACAACAGAGATAACAACACCTATGTCACATACTGGGTGTTGCACAAATATAAAATAAGCGCAATTATATAAAGTATGCTCTTAGATCATAATAAAATTAAGCTAGAAATCAACAGCAAAGGATGACCAGACAGCCTCTAAATATTTGGAAACCAACCAACACATTTCTAAATAGCTCATAGGAAAATCTCAAGGAATATCAGAAAATATTTTGAACTAAATGAAAATAAAAGTAAATATTTGCAGGATGAAGCTAATGCAGTGTTTAGAGGGAAACTTACAGCATTAAAAATGCTTGTATTAGCAAAAATGCAAGGTATCCAGCCAGTAATCTAAGAAACTATAAAGAGAGAACAAAATAAACCAAAAGCAAGTAGAAGGAAGGAAATAAGGTAAGAGCAGAAATCAATTAAACTGTATACAGAAAAACAACAGAGAAAAATCAATGAAACCAAAATCTGCTTCTTTGGAAAAAAAATCAACACAATTGCTAAACTTCTACAATTCTGACAAGAAAAAGAGAAGACATAAAATACCAAAATAGAACGAAGAAGATCATATTACTATAAACTGTGCAACTACCAAAGGGACAATAAATACTATAAACAACTCTATTGATATAAATTCAAAAATTTAATGAAATAGACGAATTCCTTGAAAATCACAAGCTACCAAAACTCACCCAAGATGAAAGAGGTAACTTGAATAATCCTAATTACTAAAGAAGTTGACTTTGTGGTTAAAAATCTTTCAAATAAGCAATCTCCAGGCCTAGGTGGTCTCTTGGTAAATCCTACCAAACCTTCAAAGAAGAAATAACATCAAATATACACAATTTCTTCCAAATAATAGAAGAGGAAGGAATACTTCCAATTCATTCTATGAGGCCAACATTATCCTCACACCAAAACCAGTCAAAGACATTATAAGAACAGAAGACAAGACACCAATGACCAAGGAATGAAAGGCTGGTTCAATATTTGAAAAATAGTGAATGTAATCCACCACACTAATGGTTGAAAGAAGAAGTCAAATGTCCCTATCGATTGATGCAGAAAAGGTTTTTGACAGAATTCTGTTCTGTCTGTTTGACAGAAATCTGTTCATGATATTAATAAAACTATCAGCAAATTAGGGATAGAAAGAAATTTTCTCAACCTGATAAATGATGTCAACAAAAAAAAACTAAAGCTGACATCATACTTAATTGTGAAATGACTGCTTCCTCCCTAAGACTGGGAGTAAGACATAGATATTCACTCTTATCACTCCTATTTATTATCCTTTTGGAAGTTGCTGCCAATGCAATAAGGCAAGAAATAAGACAACAAGCATACAGATAGAATAGGAAGAAATAAATCTGTCTATGTAGAGCATCCCAAGGATTTTACTGAAAAACTCTGGTCATAGGATACAGGTCAGCACTCAAAATCAATTCTATTTTTTTTTATACTAGCAATGGACAATTTGAAACTGAAGTTTAAATATACCATTTATGGCCAAGTATGCTGGCTCACACCTATAACCCCAGCACTTTGGGAGGCCAAGGTGGGTGGATCACCTGAGGTCAGGAGGAGTTCGAGATCAGCCTGGCCAAGATGGTGAAACGCCATCTCTATCAAAAATACAAAAATCAGCCAGGCATAAGACACATGGCCTGTGATCCCAGCTACTTGGGAGGCTGAGGCATGATAATTGTTTGAACCTGGGAGACACAGGTTGCAGTGAACTGAGATCATGCCACTGCACTCCAGCCTGGGCAGCAGAGCAAGACCCAGTCTCAAAACACACAACAAAATTTATACTACCTTCAAAAATATTAAATATTTTGGTATAAATCTAATAAAACACGTACAGGATTTGTGTGCTAAAAACTACAAAATGCTGATAAGAGAAATAAAAGAAGATCTAAATAAATGGGGAGGTATATTGTGTTCATGAACTGGAAGATGCAAAAGAATAAAGATATTAATTCTCTCCAATGTGATCAATAGGTTTAATGCAATTCTAATTAAGATCCAACAAAAATTTTTGTCAATATAGGCAAGCTGATTTTCAAAATTTATGTAGAAAGATACACTAGAATAGCTACACAATTATGAAAAAGAATAAAGTAGAAGAAATCATATTGCTCAATTTTAAGACTATAATCAAGATAGTGTAGTACTGGTGAAGGGAGAGACACATAGATCAATGGAACAGAACTACAGTCCAGAAATAGACTCATACTAATATGGCCAAATGATTTTTGGCAAAGGAGCAAAAGCAATTCAATGGAGAAAGGATATCTTTTCAACAAATGGTGTTGGAACAATTAGACATTCATATGCAAACATTAACCTCAACTAAAACCTCACAACTTGTATAAAACTAACTTAAAACAGATCATAGATCTAAATGTAAACCTATAAAACTTAAAATGTTTTATATAAATGTTTTACTATAAAAATGTAAAGCCATAAAATCTGTAGAGGAAAACGTAAGAGAAAATCTGCATCATCTAGGATTAGACAAAGAGTTCTTAGGATATCTAAAGCACAATTCATAGAAGAAAAAAAGAGAAATCAGAATTTATCAAAATGAAAACTATTGCTTTGTGAAAGATACTGTTAAAATAAAAGATAATCTATAGACTGAAAGAGAAATCTTTGCAAATCAAACATCTTACAAAGTGCTATTCTGGAGAGTACATTCCTGTGATTGCTATAACCTTTCAAACCAATTGTGAAATAATTCTGGGCTTACCCATTTGTCACCAAGACTCCAGTTGGCACCGAATCCCTGTTGAGAGCTTCCAATGACCAACGATACAAGTTTTGGGAGGACTTCTTATTTGTTAAGTCGTGTACTAAAATAATGCCTAAAATAATCAGAGAAAAATAAGTTAATCCATTAACAATTTCTCTTCATTTCACAATTGGCCAAATGAAGCTTGGTAAACAGAAGCATGGTTGCTTAATGAATCTAGCACTTTAGTATGACTAACAACTCAGACACAATTATTTTAAAATTTCCTCTACAAATATTTATAAATAATTAGCCACAAACCTTTCTCTGTCAGTTTTATAACTCTTTATTTTACCAGGGCTGACAAAATGCCATTAAACTTTTAGCAGATCTTTTCTTCACTCAACACTTCCTAAGTGCCTACTCCATGCCTGTTCCTACTTGTAGAACCACTACATTAATTAAAAGAATCAAAACTACTTCAAGTATATACAAAATCACATTCATTCAAAAAGTTTTTTTGTTTCTTCACTGTACATAGTACTGCCATACATACCAGTACATACATATAGTATTTATACTTACTAAAAACAATATTAAATAATGAAAATCTATTAAAATACTATTGATTTAAAATAAATGCTATTCTTTAGCTGACAAAACAGTGTTCTGTAGATCACCTGAGGCTAATCAACTCAAATGTCTAATTTTCTAGTTCTCTGAATAATGATTAGTTAGGTAAGCTTACTACCTCTAAGAGATAGAGCAAAAGAAATATGTCACTAGAAGAGAGTGGGTGGAGATATTAAAAAGTAAAGAAGTATGGCTAGCAGAAAATACATGCATGAGATTGAGACAAATAACAAAATGTAATGAGGCTTAGAAATACAATTAAAGAGAATCAATTAAAATCCTAGATAGAAAGGTATATCAGGGAATTAATTATTACAGTAAGATACAGACAAATGAGGAAAAACTTTGATGCCCACTAGAATTTAGGGTATCATCTTATGGTCAAAACACTATAGGTTACAAACTCCCAGCTCTTTTCTATATTACCCAGATTGTGAATAGGACATGAAACTGATGATTCCTCCATCTTCAAGAGGTGGTATGTGTCAATTTGAAAAAGAAAAACAGAATAGGTAGAATTAGCTGGCTTCTACAGTTTTTACAGCCATCTGTGTAACTAAAGGGCTTGTACAAGCTATAGTTGACTTGTTCCAGCCAGCTTAGATAAACCTGTATCTCTTCTGATGTCTGAAACTATTAATAGAGATCTGACACTTGCCCTAATATCCAATTGTACCCACTCATCCTTCCTCAATGAGGGATTTTAATCAGCATCAATGGCATAGATTTAAAAAAAGAAATAAAGAACTGCCATTAAAGACTACAGCTAATATTTATTCAGTACTTATGTGCTAAATATTGTGCTTTACATGTGTTATGTAATTTAATTTTCAGAACAGTCCTATGAGGTAAGAATTATTATTTTTATACACAAGAGAAAACGGAAGTTCAGAGAGGTTGAGCAACTTGCTCTTGGTCACATGGTAAATCAGAATTTGTACTCAGGTAATCTGAGAGTAAAGACTGCAGAATAAAATCTCATTTTAGGGCAAAAAAGTGGCATATATTTTCTCCCTTCCCTTTTCCCCACATTATAAATATTGCAAAACACATGGGTAAGAATTTTGGACTGGGGAGTGAAAGAATTACAAAGGCCTAAGATGACTATTAGATGGACAGGGAAGACTTTATTGAGGATCTCTAGGTAAGACTTTTGAGCTTTCAAGGGCATTGGAGTACCCATTTTTCCTATTCCTCTCCTTTTATTTGGGCTGAGAGTTCTTGCTTTGTAGAACAAGTGCTAGAAGAGCCAAGGTGGGGCCCAGATGAAAGGAGTCAGGGTGATAGCTAATGATAATATAGTTTAATCTTAAGGGAGAGAAGAAAAGACACTCTGTTATTTCCTTCTGAGATTACTAGCCTAGGTTACCAGAGAGGGAAGAATGTAGGGTATTAAGGGAAGAAAGTTATTGCTAAGAATATGAACTATGCATTTGGATAGAATGATCCTTATGTTCATTTTCTTAGGAAACTATGATTGGTTGATGGAATAAAGAACTTTGAGTGGTTCTACTAGGAGGAATGTTCCAGAGTTAGGGTGAAAGAACATAGAAACAGGTTTTTCAAAAAACAGGGACTTTTTTTTAACCTTTAAAAAATGGAAATATATCTCAGTCTTATCTGCAAAATCAACACAGGATATATGCAATTCTTTCAATAATATTAAAGGAGACAAATCACTAAGGAATAGTAAGTATAGAAGAGGTAAACAAATATTGATTAGATGGATTTTTCAGCACTTACAAGTTTACAACTCTGAATTCCATAGCTTCTAGGATTTGAATAGTATTTATCTGTATTATTTATTTATAATTTTAATCATACCTGTCTCAAAAATACCTAAACATCAAAGGTGTTATATATTCAAACTTCTCTGTGCCAGATCAGACAGATATGTTACTTTGACAAGTCATTTTACTGATACAAGTTGATTACTCTAGTATAACTCTAAACTAGGTTTCACTTCCTTCTCTTTCTTTAAGAGGTCACCTCACACTATACTAGTCTTATTATTGTTTTTCTTATTTATATGTATTCTATTAATATATGCCATTATAATACATACATTTTTGCATGATGGTGACATATATTAGGTAATGTTATAACTGTATTTTGTCTCATTTATGAATGCTCTGTTTCTTCATTAAGACTGACTTTTCAGATAGAATTCTGAGCTACATGGGATATGGGTCTGAACTGACACATCTTATTCTGTATTCTATAGTATGTATCCAATGAAAAGAACCTTCTCTACTTCTTTTTGTAGAATCTACAACATCTTATGATATGGGAAGACATCAAACGAGGAATATAAGGAATGAACATACTGAATGAATGCAATGCTTACCTAATATTGACAATCTAAGCACAGCATAAATGAGGTCTATTAATGGCTATGCATTTACCAGGAGGGAAATGCCAAATCCTTTGGTATATTAATCAAACAGAAGTTGAAATTATGTTTCACAGTAAAAAAAGATTTTAAAAATAAATTTTAAAGAAGACTAAGAAACTCTATTGGCAACTCAGAGGTATAAGCAGTTTAGTCTCTTGACACAGAGTAGGTACTCTACGAATGGAAATTATGTCCTATATTACACATCTCCATCTGGAAGTCTGCTCCAGGTATCTGAGTATCTATAACTGGATAAAATTTTTACACCCATAAAGACCCCATTAAGCAGCTCTTCATAACTAGGTGAGAAAGAGCCTTAGGGTATATTGTTATATTTTGAGATATACCTATACTGCCTACTTGGTATATTGTGAGAAAGAGCCTTAGGGCTGAGTGTATAGTAGAATATATCATTTGCTAGGAAGAATGATGACAAGGAAAACCTAGCCGACTCCCTCCCCAAGTGGAAAACCATTTGGGGCATTCCAAAGTGGCAGGACAATGTATAAATATCATACATCGTCCTGCCACTTTGGAAGAAAGGAGAAAACCTTTTAGTTTGTCTGTAGTCAGTGGTAAGCGGGTAACAGCTGCCTACTTGGTATATTGTTGAGTTACGAGAAAATATAGAACACCTGTTTCTTAATAATAATCACCTGTTAAGAGAGAATAAATAAGTGGATCAGGATCCGCTTGGGGCCTTCAGCTTGGAATGCTGTCAGCACCTGAGGCTCTCAGTTCAGAAGGCTGCTGGCTCCCCAGATAGACCCACTTTGCTGTTCTATCTGGGTGTCTGCCTCTCATTTCCTTCAGCGCCGCCTGGGTGACAGTCTTTTCAGCTGAGCTGGTACTCAGTAAACTCTGTGATACCTGGCTTAAGACTACGGGACTCCTACGATCCTACTGTACTTACTCAACTCACTGGACAGATAGCACTCCCAGACGACAACACTTTGAAAGTTCCATGTTTTATGTCAAGTACCAAAAACATGATTTTATTTCTCAATTATTTAGTTTATGACAATAATATAAATAGAAACACTTAGACAAAGCAGATGTTTAACGTTCTGAGTTACATGGTTACAATGTAGAAACACAAACTGGAATGTGCTATACAGATTTAAATCAAGGGTTGTGAGCATATTACATCTTTCTCAAATTAAGACAAGTCTGGCATGCTATGACATTCCATGTCAGATGATCTATACTCTTAGACCATTAATATATAATAGAAATTTAAAAATGCTTTACCATTTACAGAGTTGTAGAATACTGCTCTTGTGCTCTTCACGCTGCTGGCACTGCCCACAGAGCCTCCAACATCCCATAATTCTATGTAGTAGGTCTTCTCTTCTGGGGTTCCTTCTTTGTAATCATGAACCTAACAAATCAATCAATTAAAATAATTATTATAGCAACTAAACTAGTTAGCACCCTCATTCCATTTTAAAACATTTCAGCATCTTACTCTTTCTGATCACTACCATTTTTTAAGCTTCCTCTCTTTAATTCTTTAATAATACTGACTCCAGAGGACCTTACAGTTAATTGATCTTAACATCTTTCACAGCTCTCTGTTCCACTTCCAAAGCCTCACCTACTTCCTAACTAAGCATAAATTCCATGATCCATCATTAAAGTCACTCCTTTGCCCCTCTCTCACACTGTACTCATCTGACAAAATTCTACTCTTGGTTATATCCTTACCCTCTTCCATGTCTACAACTCAGCAACTGAATGTGGAGCTTGGAAAAATATGCATTCAAGATGGATGGATACTTTCTAAATTTAAGTGTACCTTTGGATCTGTCCTTTAATCAGTTCCACAGTTAATTTACCATTTTCCTCTTCCAGATAACTACTTTATACTTTTTCCTCTTTTTAAACTTCCAATATCTCTTCCCCATCCTCAATTACAACTTTGCTTCCTAATGCAGAAGCTATTAGAAAAGAAGTTCTACAACCTGTTCTTCCTGTATCTACTCACTTCCCTCCATCTGTGCCCACATAATCTGCTTTCCTTCTTGCTGTTTTCTTAGGCTGCCTGTGTCCCTAAGGCTAAATCCTCCTTCTGTGCATGAGATCCCATCCCTACTTTCTTGCTCAAAGATGTAATTCCACCAGTTCTCCCCTCTTTCCATTATATCATCAAATTTTCCTTCTCAGCTGGATAATTCTCACCATACAATTCAATTCTCAACATACAAACATGCCAAAAATTTTCGCATCTAAAAAACCCTTCTCTTGACTTCAAGTCCTCTTCCAGTTACCAAGTCACTTTCCTTTTCCTTTTAACAGCAAAAGTCCTCCAAAGAGTTTTCTATTCTTAGTGGTAATTCTTTTCTTCACATTCTCTGTTGAACTCATTTCTATCACTAAACTATTCCTTGTTAAGGTCACCAATGACCTCCACATTGCTAATTCCGATGGTCAATGAACAGTTTTCATTTTACTCCCCTATTTGATGCAACTAATCACTTCTTGTGCCTTGCAATATTTTCTTCACCTGGCTTCCAGGATATCACATTCTTCTAGTTTTTTTCCTATCTCATTGGCTACTGCTTTTCAGCTTCCATTTGGGTTCTCCTTATCTCTCTGATTCTAAATGCTAAAGTGTTTCAAGATTTAGTTCTTCAATCTCTTTTCTTCTCTATCAATACTTGCTCTTGTGGCAATTTCACTAAAATGCAATTTTCTTCTTCCAGTTACTTGGGCCAAAAACTTAAGACTGATCCTTGACTCCTTTCATATTGCATTTGTCAACAAGTTCTGTTATTTTAACTTTAAAAATATGTCAAAAATCTGTTCCTTTCTCCCTACCTCCACTATTACTACCCAGGTCAAAGCCTCTATCTCCCTGCCTGAATTGATGTAATGGTCTCCTAACTGATCTCCCTACTAGAGGCATCCCCCAACCTCCCTGTTTGTTTTTCATACAGTAGCTAGAGTATCCTTTTAAAATGCAAATTATATCATATGCCCTTTTGCTCAAAACCCTCCAATGACTTTCTCACTCACAGTTATCTCCAAAGTCTCTCTTTTTCTCATGTCTAGGCTCTAGAAGCATTTATTGCCTGTACTGTATAACTATTCAGAAACAAATTATGATAGATGGCAAGTAGATTAAAGTATGCTGGTTCATGAATATAGATCAGCATCTTCCAAAAATTAAAAAACATTTTTTAAGAAATATACATGCCAATCTTACTGAATCAGGACCCTTGGGATCAAATACTAGGTATGTGTATTTTGAACAATTCTCCAAATGATTCTGCTGTAACCCCCTCATTAAGAACTGCTGCTTTTATGGAATGGGACTATTCTGGTATCAGGAGGACTAGATTCTACTCCCTGATTGCCACTGATCATCCCTGGTATCTTGAAGCCTCAGTTTCTTTGCCTATAAAATGAAAGAGTTGTAATATGTGATTTCTAAAGTATCTATTGGCTTTTACATAATAATTTAAAAACAAGGTAGCTCAGTAGTTAAAATAAATGCCTGTCACAAAAAGCACTAAAACTCACATACTATTTTCTACTTAATGCTTTATACTTTTACTTATTCACAATTTTTTGTCCAAAGCCAAGTAAAAATTTAAATAAATATGCTACTCTATAAACAGCCACATTGACATTAACAAGATGATTATCAGACTGACATCAAAGATAATATGATGGAAAATGAGAATAGCATAGTCACAGTAGTTGGGGACCATTTGGGATAACAGAAATTAATTCTGTATACTACAATAGAAGGCATCACTATTTTGTTATATGGCAAAAATATATGTGATCATGCCAAATCAACAATAAAAGCAGAAACATGTTTTAGCAAGATTTCTAAGCAAAACAATGAGAAAAAACAGTATGAGGTCTTTTAAGGAGTAAGTTATCTGTTACAAAAAGCTCAGGCACTTCAGTGAAGTTTTCCTGATCCTACCTCTTTCTTCTGGGCCCAAATCAACCAGAGCAGGTTCGGTACTCCTCCTATTTGCTTCCATAGCATCCTACACACCTCTATCATTTCATTAAGCACACTGCCTTATTTATCTATTGATATCTTTTCTTCTAGACGCTGAGTGTAAGGGCCAGGACCATCTATTATTCATCCTTTAGCCCTAGAAAACAGCATAATATGTAGCATATATTAGATGCTTGGACATGTTTGTTAAATAAATGAATAAATTTAGAGTAACTCATCCTCCAGGTTTTTTATTATATTCAGTTTATTATTTACTAAATTCCAGTGTTTCTCCAGTACAGTTCTGAGAGCAAACTAAATCAAAACCAGTAAGAAATTTGTTAAAAAAAAAAAATACAGATTCCTGGACTATCCTTGAAACTTGTGGGATGGGGCTCAAAGTCTGTATTTTTTTGTTTGTTTCCTCGGTGATTCTAATACATGATTAAGTTTGGCAACCACTGAGGTGCACCATTTTTTTCTCTAAATTATTTCAAATGTCTAATGTTGCCTTTTCAAAAAGACTATAACTCCTCTGAGAACAGCCACCATCCAACATAAATTTCTAGGGAGCATACCCTCTTAGCCTTGCATTGTATCAAGCCTGTTAGCCAGACCCAACAGGCTAAACGAACTCCCAATCCAGACTGACTCACTCATCTACACTCTTCTCTATCACAAATTACCTTTCCTAGTCAAATCTTTTCCTGTTTCCTTTTAAAATCAGAAGAGTAGGTGTCCTCCTTCCTTTCCAACTTAATTAATACTGGCTAAGTTTAACCCAATTTACATGGAATGAATCCCAAAAACTTTAAATCAGTACCTTATAGATTGTAGTTATGATGTTACATCTTTCACATGTGTGAGTAATCACCAAGGGAAAGCTTGACATTATAACAAGTATTGCTCTTGACGCAGTAAGTAGTACTTTGGTGCTATACTGAGAGCCCAACATGATGGGAGGTAATGCCAAACTATAAGAAATGTGTTTGGCTGGGCGTGGTGGCTCAAGCCTGTAATCCCAGCACTTTGGGAGGCCGAGGTGGGCAGATCACAAGGTCAAGAGATCGAGACCATCCTGGCCAACATGGTGAAACCCTGTCTCTACTAAAAATACAAAAATTAGTTGGGCGTGGTGGCGTGCACCTGTAGTCCCAGCTGCTCGGGAGACTGAGGCAGGAGAATTGCTCGAACCTGGGAGGCGGAGGTTGCAGTGAGCCGAGATTGTGCCACTGCACTCCAGCCTGGTGCCTGGTGAGAGAGTGAGACTCTGTCTCAAAAAAAAAAAAGAAATGTGTTTTATATTTAAATCAGGTCAACAAGGATGTGATACTTGAAGTCATTATAGACCTTACAGCTATACAATAAAGGACTTTCTTAACAGGAAGCAACAGTACAGCTGATCATCAAATGGAAAAAGGAACAATACTCAATGTTGCTGCCACTTTGGGCCTTCTCATTTATTCAGCTTTTGACTTTTTCTTGAAAACCAAATCAAGACCTATGTACATAAGGTTTTATTTCATTTGAAGAGTTCACTGTTTGTAATTTTTAAAAAGCAAAAACACATTTAGAAAAAAAAATGATACACATCAAGAAAGAACAGAGGATACTGTAGATACTAGTAAGTTTGGTTTAGTATTTGTACCTGCAGAATCATTAAAGAGAGGAAGGAAGGTAGGAGGTCTTAGGAGGGAGTTGGAAACAAAGAGAGAAGGGTGAAAAAGAGTAACTAGCAGAATACACCATGGGAGCAGAAATTAACTTCTCTCATTCACTGCTATACTTTCAGTTCCTTGCACAGTATCTGATACCAAGGAGGTTTGTAACATATGTATTGAAGGAACAAATGAATGAATGAATAGTGTTAAGGTTACCGCTAACTGTCTCTTCCCTTCCAGTTACTGGTCTTTTGCCTTAAGTCAAGCTTATTTTTTTCTATTAAAAAAAAGCCCTTCACTTTCCCTTCCATTCTGTACCCATTTGAAAAAGTGACTTAAACCTCTATCTCTATTTCCTCTCTGCCAGTCATATCATTTGGTTTCTGCCACAGATATTCCATTGCACTTTTAAAGGTCAGCACAGACTTTATCATCACCATATCCAGTATTGTTTTTCCTCTCGCAGTCCTGATAACTCTACTGTTTCATACTCAAAATCAATCTCTACTTCAGGAAATTCTCATCTCTCTTTGCTCTTGTAGTTCATTTTGGATATCCTCCTATTTCTGTTATCAGTCTTTCTCTGACTCTTCTTTTCCCATCAACTCTCTCAATATACCCCAAGGTCCACCCCACCTATTTCTAAATTTTCTCTTTTAGAAATTGCATCAGCTGTAGTGATTCAGGATTATTTCTATAAAGAGGATTCCAACTCAGAATTGTCTTTTGAGTGTCAGCAACTCATTTCCAGGACAGTTCCAGCTGGCTAGCTCACAGATACCTCCTTTCACCAGGTCCGGAACTGAACTTACTATTGTTTCTTTCTATAATATAGTCCTCTTCTTAGAGACAGTCCATCTAGCCACTTACTGAAGCCACCCATTCAATCATTAGTGCCTAGGATAATTTTACATTTACTTTCTTGAACTACTGTAACACTTATTTTCTATATCCGTGCTGTCCCATGGAATTTTCTACAGCCATAGAAACGTCCAATACAGGCCAGGTGTGGTGGCTCACGCCTGTAAACCTAACACATTGGGAGGCTGAGGCAGGCAGATCACTTGAGGTCATGAATTCGAGACCAGCCTGGCCAAAATGGCGAAACCCTATCTCTACTAAAAATATAAAAATTAGCTAGGCATGGTGGCGTGTGCCTGTAGTCCCAGCTACTTGAGAGGCTGAGGCACAAGAATCTCTTGAGTCTGGGAGGCAGAGGTTGCAGCGAGCCAAGATTGTGCCACTGCACTCCAGTCTTGGCAACAGAACAAGACTCTGTCTCAAAAAAACACAGAAATGTCCAATACAGTAACCATTAGCAATGTGACTACTTAGCAATTAAAATGTGGCTTGTTTAACTGAGGAGCAAAATTTTTAATTTAATTTAAATTTAAATTGCCACAAGAGGCTAGTGGCTACTATATTGAACAGTGTCAGAATTTTTTTTTTCTTAATACTGTTCTGGAATAAGAGGCAGTACAGAGTAGTGATTAGGTGTTGAGAAATGTTAAGTTTAAGAACACTTACGTGGAGAAATGTTAAGTTTATGAATATTGATGAATACTGAGTGTATGATAGAATATACTGTTTGTTAGGAAGAACGATGGCAAGGAAAACCTACCCAGCCCCCACCTTCCCCAACCCAAGTAGAAAACTACTTGGGGCATTCCAAAGTGGCAAGACAATGAATAAATATCATACACCAGTTAAAACAATTCTTTGAGATATCTGACCCTGGCTCCCTCTGAAGAATATCTTTTAGCTTGCTTGTAATCAGTGGTAAGCAGGCAACAGCTGCCTACTTGGCATATTTTTGTTATGAGAAAATACAGAACACCTGTTTGTTTATAATAATCACCTGTTCAGAGAGAATAATTAAGTGGATCAAAATCTGCTTGGGGCCTTCAGCCGGGAATGCTGTCAGCCCCTAAAGCTCTCAGGCTGCTGGCCCCCCGGGATAGACCCACTTTGCTGTTCTCTCTGGGTGTCTGCCTCTCATTTCCTTCAGCGCCGCCTAACGGCGGGGTCTCTCTGGCAGAGCTGGTACTCGGCAATTAGCAGCACACGTTCTTGAAGCACATTGTCTGGGTTTGAATCCCAATTCCGAAAGTTAATAACAATATGATCATTGACAAGCCATGTAGTACCTCTGTGCTTTAACTGCTTCTATGTAAAATGAATAGGGGCACTAATGGTACCTGCCTCAAAGGGTTGTTGTAAGAATTAAATGAATTAGTATGTAAATGGATGCCTACGCAAAGTAAGCAATAAAAAGTGTCCTACCTTATATGCTTAGTGAGGACAGAGACTATTCCTTTCTCTCCAGAGCCTGTACATTGTCATGCTGTCCAAAGAGGAATTCAATAAATATTAATTATATGCAATGTGTAAATTAGAGAGTTAAAATCTCATTAAAGTGAACTAGAAATGACAAATCAATTTCCTTATTTACAATTTGTGAAAAGATTAAATTTGTTGTATTGTTTTCATAATTAAGAGTAATTAGGCAATTATATTACTCCCATTAGACTTGGGACAACGAAGTTAAAGACAGGAATTAATAAAGAATACAACCAAATAAAACTTTTCTTCCTTTTCTCTTCAGTTCAGCTATGAACACTTCTGTACTAAATACTAATTCCAAAATGTTATTAATTACTGAGTATATACATTAAACTCATTAACTTTATCTGAACTTAAGATTAAACGATTACATGATCACCACTATTATCTCTATTTTTAGTTGGCTCTTAATAGATGTGTAGTAAAAAAGGCAACTGTTTCTAAGAGTTTTGAAAAGTGTGTATTCATGAATCTATACTACTTCTGGAGATTCCTTCTCACAGGTTTCACTAACACAAAACTGTAACTGCAATATAAAAGCTGCTATCGGTAACAGTGTTCTCCCAAGTTATTTAGGTAAAGGCTTTTTTAGTTATTCTTTTTGTAGAAAAGAACTATTCACTTTATTCTAACAACAGTCAAAATGATTTACATGTCTATGACAACTTTCCTTTAAAAACACCTTTTGCTTATCTTGTCACTCAAGCAATGCATTCTTCTCAAAAATAGAAGACATGGCCAGGCGAGGTGGCTCACTCCTATGACCCCAGCATGTTGGGAGACCAAGGTGGGTGAATCACCTGAGGTCAGGAGTTCAAGGCCAGCCTGGTCAACATGCTAAAACCCTGTCTCTACTAAAAATACAAAAAAATTAGCCAGGCTTGGTGGCCGCCACCTGTAATCCCAGCTACTCAGGAGGCTGAGGCAAGAGAATTGCTTGAACCTGGAAGGTGGAGGTTGCAGTGAGCTGAGATCACGCCATTGTACTCTGGCCTGGGCAACAAGAACAAAACTCCATCTCAAAAACAAAAAACAAAAGAAAGACAGAAATCAACTGGCTTAAGATACAGTAAAGCAAGTCACTTTCAGCCAATGTCCCATTCTTCCACAATAATATAATTCAGATCAGACTGTCTTTAAAGGAATCAATTAGAGCCACACTCTTACCAGTAACCCCAGTCACATAATTATATGACATTTGTGTTTTGTTTTTTTTGAGACGGCGTTTCACTCTGTCGCCCAGGTTGGAGTACAGTGGCACGATCTCAGCTCACTGCAGCCTCTGCCTCCCAGGTTCAAGTGATTCTCCTGCCTCGGCCTCCTGAGTAGTTGGGACTACAGGTGCCTGCCACCACACCTGGCTAATTTTTGCATTTGTTTTAGTAGAGACGGGGTTTTGCATGTTGGCCAGGCTAGTCTCCAACTCCTGGCCTCAAGTAATCTGCCTGCCTCAGCCTCCCAAAGTGCTGGGATTACAGGCATATTTGTCTTTGACTGCTGTAGTTTTTAGCCCAGTCTCCTTTTGGGCAGTTTTATGCCTTCCCCAGTGTTCCTTGGAACTATGCAGAGTTCAAAAATCTGTAGTCTACCACAAGCTAACTGCAAGAGAATTCCAACTTCACTTTCTCCCAAAGCAGAAGTTTCTTTCTTTTGTTGTCTTTTTCTTTTTTTGAGATGGAGTTTCACTCTTGTTGCCCAGGCTGGAGTGCAATGGTTTGATCTCGGCTCACTATAACCTCCACCTTCCAGGTTCAAGTGATTCTCCTGCCTTAGCCTCCCGAGTAGCTGGGGATTACAGGTGTGTGCTACCACGCCTGGCTAATTTTTGTATTTTTAGTAGAGATGGGGTTTCACCATGTTGACCAGGCTGGTCTCAAACTCCTGACCTTAGGTGATCCACCTACTGTGGCCTACCAACAGGCTGTGGTTATAGGCATGAGACACAGCACCCAGCCCCAAAGCAGAAGTTTCTAAAGGGAATTACTGATGTTACTTCTAAAACTTGGTCAGTGTCTTGAACCTCATGTTGGCCTGCTCTCTGGGACTTTGCACAAAAGCATTCCTTGCAGACAAAATCAAGTCTCCACTCTCACATACAAGGGACTGCTGAGATAAAGTTTCTTATGGAAACTTTGCCATCAGCTACACTCAAGACATTTATATCCCAGTTATTCTCTGTTACCATACACACTGAGTCCTTAAATAGTCTCTTATATTATTATTCCCAAACTGCTTTTGCTTCCTCTACCCATTATTAAACTCCTAATTGTTTCCTTCTCCAAATATTTCCACTTTTCCCCTGGAATCTTACTCCATGGTTACAAAATTCCGTTACACCCTATCATCAACCTCATTCTATTAACAAATCTCTGCCTCTACCTTGAAAACACAACTTCTCCTTAAGTCCTCTCAGATAGATGCTGTTTACTTTTCAATATTCTAATTACTTTGGAGTTCAGAAAATAGAAAATGCCTTGCTTATTCTCCAAGCTACTTCTAGTACATTATTCCTCTACCCTTATATTAAAAATCTGTCTTCTTTAGATGCTCTGAACCATCAGCTATACTCCCCCACTCCTTGTCTTATTTTTAATATGTACTAGCTTCCTATCAGCATCTGATTCTTAGTCTTGTTCCTCTGCTCTGTAACTCCTGTCATTAAATACTTCTATAACCATTTGGCAATTTGATTCCACACATTACCCAGTATTTCTCAAGGCATTATTAACCTACAACAGAATCATCTCAGATGCTTCTTAAAATGCAGATTCTTGGGTACCATTCATAACTCTGAGTCAGAATATCTGGGGGCAAGGCCCAAGAATCAAATAAAAAGACTAAGACTGTCAGACTGGTCATCAAAACAAAATTTAGCTATATCCTGCTTACAAGAGACACCCTGTAAATATAAGGACATAGGAAGTATGAAAGTTGAAATATGTAAATAAGATAAACCATACAAACACTAAGTAAAAATAAATTGGTTTTAACTATTTTAATATCAGACAAGATAATCTTCAAGGCACAATGTATTACCAGATATAGGGAGGGACATACTAAAATAAAATGTTATATCCTTCAGGAAGTTCAAACAATCTTAAATTAGTATTCATCTCGTAATACAATCTCCAAGTATATAAATGAAAAATGGCCAGAATTAAAAGGAGAAATAGACAAATTCACTCTTACAGCTAGAGATTATAATATTTATTTCTTAGCAATTGATGAAAAAACAAAAACAGGCAAAAAACCCCCCACCCAATAGAGAAAATTTTAAAAAATGATTAACACATGTTTAGAACACTGTACCCAACAATTACATAATACACATTGTTTTCAAGTGCATATGAAATTTTTATCAAAACTGACCATAAAACTGGGCATGGAGCAAATCTCAACAAATTTCAAAGGAAGAAATCATACAGTATATGTTCTCTAAGCATAATGAAAGGTAACTGAAATCAATCATTAAAAGACAATAAACATTGTCAAATGTTTGCAAATTAAGAAGCATATTCTAAACAACCTATGAGTCAAAGAAGAAATTGCAATGGAAACTAGACAATAGTTTGAACTGAATAATAATGAACAAAATTTTAGAAATGCAGTTAATGCTATGCTTAGACAGAAATTTTAGAGCCTTAGAGCTCTAAAAGGAAGTCTGAAAAAAAATTAAGCAATTACTCATTTCAGCAAGTTAGAAAAAAGACAGTAAATTAAACCCAAAGAAAGTATGGTCATAAGATAAGAGCAGAAACTAACAAAGCACAAAATAAACATACAATAGAGAAAATCAACAAGGCAGAAACTGGTCTTTGATAGACCTCTGGTAAGACTGATCAAGAAAATAAGAGAAAGTGCACAAATTATCCTACCAGAAATGAAAAAGGAAATATTGTTCAATGATCTTATTGAAAAACAGTAAAAATACAGAAAAAAAAATTTTAGTGTCAATTTATATGAAATGAACAAATTATTTCAAAAATATAAACTACCAAAATTGACACAAAAAGGAATACAGTTATTTTATTATTTTATTTAATGTTACTTAAAAACTTCCCATGAAGAAAAACTTAGGTCCAGATGGTTTCACCTGTGAATTCTTTCAAATATCTAAGAAAAAAATAAAACCAACCTTAAATAAAATCTTTCAGAGAACAGATACAGAGATTAATACTTCCCAATTTATTTTATGAGGCTAGCATAAGCACGATAGAAAACCCACAAGGAGATTAACAAGAAAATAAAATGATAGGTCATTTTTTCCTATGAATTTACATGCAAATGTCTGAGAAAAATATTAGCAAACTAAATCTAGTGATATATGAAAAGAGCAGCACAAGACCAAGTTAGTTATTACAGGATTGCAAGGTTGGTTTAACATCTAAAAAATTAATCAACATAATTTACCACAGTAACAGAGTAAGTCAGGAAAATCATGATTATCATGAAAAGACAACTGGTAAAATTCAATAACCATTCATGATACAAACTCTCATTGTAATAGGAATAGAAGGACATTTCTTTAATTTAATCAAATATGCCTATTTAAAAAATCCTCCAGCGAACCAGGCATGGTGGCTCATGCCTGTAATCCCAGCACTTTGGGAGGCTGAGGTGGGAGGATCACCTGAGGTCAGGAGTTTGAGACCAGCCTGACCAATATGGTGAAACCCTGTCTTAAAAAAAAAAAAAAAAAAAGAAAAAGAAAAAATCCTCCAGCAAACACTTTGCTAAATAGTGTTATACTGAACATCTACCATGAGATTGGGAATGAAACAAAAATGATTGCTGGTGCCACTTCTATTCAACACTGTATTGGAGTTTTAGCTAATTCAATAAGACAAGGGGGAAAGAAAACCAAGACAAAAGGTGAACAACATGAAAAGAATGGGCACTGGGTAGGGATAGAAAAAAGAAGTAAGGCAGGAGGAAGGCAAGGGCAGAAAATTGGACTAAAGTTCAATTACAACCTCACATTGTAAAGCACTAGACTGTAATTTCCCATTATTAAGCTTCTCTGATCCTTCCTACAAACCTGTAGACTCAATAAAGCAGATGTTACTGACCTCTATTTTCCAGATGATATAATTATGCCTCAAGAAGGTAAAACGATTAAGGTCACTCAGAAGCGAAGGGCAACTGACTCAGGACGTGAGGGTTTAAATCTAAGTTTCTTTTCAGTATGTCATGCTCTTTCACAGAATGGGAGCTAGAAAAATCCAAAAGGAAAATTTGTCTAGAACTTGCTATTGGGTCTCCCAAACCTAAATAAAGTTGCCACTGAATTTAGGAACATGTTGGCTAAAATGACACAAAATAGGTCCGCTTCTACTTCAAACTTACAGAAACACTATAGAAATACTCTGAGGCAGAGAGAAAGAGAAGAGAGGAGAGACAGAGAAGACTAGCTCAAGAGAAAGTTAAGAGAAAGAAAGGAATATCCCCAAATGCTAGAAATGAACAAAAAACTTAAAATCAGAGTGAGAAGTGGGAACTGACATAGATTCAGATATAGCTTCAGGGGCTGGTGCCTGGAGTATTAATGCCCATCCAGGAATAGCAGACCTGTTTTCCAGCTTTAATGGCAAAAGTATATGTGGGTGAGTGATAAAGACTAGACTGTAGTTGCCTTTGTGAAATCTGGACCTTTGATGAGCTGCCCAGTCAGTGAAAAGAGAGAGTTGGAAAAATACTATCCACAGGCTCAGGGAAATGGCAAAAACTTACTGTCAGGAACCTTAGACAGAAAGTAGAGAGAAGATAAATGGTCCACGAAAAATGGAAACTACAGGTCTGTGCTACAATCAGATGCTGGGGAATTTACATTATCTAGAGAGCATGGAAACTCTGAGCTAAGAAACTGAAATCCTTAGGGTCCTGGCAATAACAGAAATGAAAAGGGACTGTATAAAGATACTTTCACAATACAGCATACGAGACTTCCATGGGGAGAGGAAAAAAATCCTGTTGGAGATGTGATCATTTTAAAGAATTACAAGCCATACGAGGAGATACAGCAAGGAGCATAGCTACCTCTCCTCCAGAAAAAATAAAATAATCCAAAAGAAACCATGAAGTAAATGTTAGAAATAATTAAAATAAAAAGCAGACACCATGATGAAGAATCAGGACATTTTGGAAAATTTTTACGTTTTAAAAAGAACTAAAAGGAATATCTAGAAATTAAAAATTATAGGTATTTGGAATGAAAAACTGAGTAGATATATTAAAAAGCAGATTAGACATAGTTGAAGAGATTCTTAGTTAACTGGAAGGCAGATATGAGTATATCATCCAGAAGGCAGCAAGGAGAAATATTAAAAGTTATGAAGAACAAAAATCTAATAGAAAGTCAAGAGGAAGGGATAGAGGAAATGAGGGAAGACAGATAATGGCTTAAAATTCTGAAAAATAAAGACATGAGAACCATGACTACTTCTGAATAGAATGAATAAAAACAAACCTATACCTAGACATAGGTTAGCAAAACTACAAAATATCAAAGATTTAAAAAAGATATATTTTAAAAGCAACCAAAGAAGAAATTATCTTAACAATGAGTAAGAGTCTGATGGAAGATTTCTAATCAGCAGCAATGTAAATGAGAACTATGGAACAGTAGTTTCAAAGAACAGAAGGAAAATAGCTATCAATCTAGCCAACTACCATTCCTTCCCTATATGTTTCTTAACTCAAAGGAGAGAGGTGTGCCAGCAGATGAGAGACTTGTCAGAACTAGCTGGCATTAGCAAAGACCAACTGTATCTAGGAAGATATTTAATTTAATGAAAACTATACCAGATTCCCAAACACAAGATGGAACAAATGACTCAGACATGTAGCTGCAGGAGCTTTTGCCTTTACATTATACTTCTAGTTAAAAGTTGGCAGTCTTAATAGCACAAGCTTAGGCAGAATTATTTAAGGAGGATGCTATGTGAACTCTAGATATATGGCATAAGTGATTAGATAGGTGGCATCAGACAACCTGTTCAAATCTTGACTCTACCTTAGTTTCTGCATCTACACATCTCAGTTTTAAAAACATGAAATAAGAAGAGACATGCAAAGCAACTGGCATAGTACCTGGCACATAGTATGAATCTGATAAATCCCAGCTATTATTATTAATCTTGACCATAGTACTGTAATTTGATTATGTAGTTTGAAGCATTTATCTTTATTATGATTACTGAAAAACCAAAATATAAAAGACACATACTCTGACATCCACTGAGCAGCCCACAGTCCACGATGGATTTCCCAGCACTTGATTTTGGCATAGAAGATGGACTAATGAAGATTTCCCAACACCTGTAAGAGATACAGGAACTCTAGTCATGTAAGAGACAATGCTGAAATCTGTTTTGGAAAGACTAAGACTAAGACTACACAAGAATAATGTTAAGTAAAGCATAGTTGTTAGAATGCCATACAACAATATAAGCTTCACTGAATAAAGCGAAGATGGTAGAGGGCAGTGGTTCTCTCAAATTTGGCATCAGAATCACCTGGAGGGTGGGTTAAAACATGGAATGCTGGGCTCCACCCCTAGACTTTCTGATTTAGCAGGTCTGTCTTGGGGTCCAAGATTTCTAACAAGTTTCCAAGTGATACTGATATTGTTCCAGGGGCCTCACTTTGAGAACCATTGGTTTAGGACAATTTCATATTAATAATTCCTTTCCTTTTGAATGATTTAATCAATTTAGCCTATTTTGGAATTATAGAATCTTAACAGATCTTAGAAGTAATCCCTCTGTCCTGCACACCAATGCTGAGGCCCCATCCATGGCAACCTGTTAGAGGGTCTCCCAGACTGTGCTTGAATACTCTCAGTGAGAGAGAGTCACCATTTCACAGTTCTAAATTTAGACACTCCAGTACTGCCATATAGTGATTTCTAAAAAGCAGCCAACCGCTTAGCCCAGACTTACCTTTTGGTAAAAAGGACAATTCTACTGCCTTTTCCACATTATGACACTTTAAGTCACCATTTAATCTCTTTTAGATTTCTTGGGCTCAGGGAAATCGAGTTATTAATGCTAAGGGTAGCATTCAGAGATTTGTATGAAGAGGAAACAGACTGAGCTCTTCCTCTACATCCATGTGTGGAGTCACTCACTCATTCATTTAATAGCATTTTGGGGGTTCCATTATGATAAGCATGGTTGGTGAATCTTTACAAATCACTAGCTTTATCAAAAATGTAGATCATCTCTTCAATCATATTGTGTATGAATCTATTGTTTATGTTTATTTTTTATTATAAAAAGTTATATTTACAATCTAGAAAGTATACACAAATCAGGGCCAGGCATGGTGGCTCACATCTGTACTCTCAGTGTTTTGGGAGGCTGAGGCAGGAGGATCACTTGAGAGCAGGAGTTTGCAACCAGCCTGGGCAATGTGGCAAGACCCCATCTCTACAAAAAATAAATTAAAAAAAAATTAGCCAGGACTGGTGCCCTGGCCTGCATCTGTAGTCCTAGCTACTCAACAGGCTGAGACAAGATGATCCCTTGAGCTCAGGAGCTGGAGGTTGCAGTGAGCTATGATTGCACTACTGTACTCTAGCCTGGGTGACAGTGAGACCCCATCTCTTTAAAAAAAAAAAATCACCTTAAGACTACTGTCAACATGTAGGTTTATTTAATTCCACAAGAACAGTTTTTCTATAAGCAGGTGGTTATTGTGTTTATATACAGGATACTAAAAAACACAATAAAACAACATAGGCCTTTGCTTCCATAGCTTGCTTTGTCTGGAATATCTTACCCATTCTCTCCCTTCCCTCCCCTCTCCCATTGGCCTGGTGAATTAATCTTTGAAGACTCAGCAACATTCTATAAAGTATTTTCTGACCCCACACAGGTAGAACTAAGCATAGCATCCACCATCCTCTGGGCCTCCACTGTATCCTGTACATTTTCCTACAGAGCACTTAAAATACATTGTATTACATGTGTTTGTTTATAGGTTTTATTCACTCTATTTAAGTTCCTTGAGGGTTCTTACGCATCTTTTTTATCTTCAGTACTTAGATCAGACCCTTAATTAGTATTTATTGACTAAAAATTTCCATATTATTCCAGAATATTCATAAACATTTAAAATATCTCCATAGTACTTCAGAGAATAGGCATAAAAATTTACTTAACCATTCTTCCATTATTAAGTATATAGGATGTTTTGTAATTTTTGATATGCTACTGAAAAGTTATTTCTGTTTAAACCTTTAAAATTAAAATTATGTCCTTAGTATACCTTCCCAGAAGTAAACTCAATACTTCAAAGGAAACATTGAAAGTTCTTGATATGTATTGACAAATAACTTTCATGGGGGTTACACTGGCACCAGTCATACACTTGAGCCTGAAGGTCATGCTGCACCTCAACAATATCATGTAGTTGGCTTTTCATCTTTGTTAAAGATGAAACCCTAAACAGTAAGAACAGTTGAAGCGCTAGGGAATAATGACTAACTTCATTTCTTTATTTTGGGAGATTCTGATTCTATGTTTTCACCTTTAGAACTAAATTTAATCAAAAGAATGCACTTGATTTGCTTCGGCGGGGGGGAAGGCCCAATATAAATCAATGTCATCTCCAAATATAGATGTTTGATAATATATTAAACTAGTCCCTAATCTCTGAAAGGAAGAGAAAACCATATGGTAGTGAGACTTTTAGGGTTCCTTACCAAATTACCAAGTATCTCTACAGGATACAAAACAAATCTCCAAACGCTTTTTCTTCTTTGAGACAGGGTCTCACTCTATCACCCAGGCTAGAGTGAAGTGGCACGATCCTAGGTCACTGCAGGCTCAAATCCCTGGGCTCAAGCGATCCTCTCACCTCAGCCTCCCAAGTAGCTGGAACTACAGGCATGTACCACCATGCCCGGCTAACTTCCTGTATTGTTTTTGGTAGAGACAGGGTCTTGCCATGTTGCCCAGGCTGGTCTCGAACTCCTGAGCTCAAGTAATCCACCCACCTGAACCTCCCAAAGTGCAGGCATTATAGGCAAGACCCACCTTGCCCGGCTAAGTCATTTCTTTATGTATTTGTGAAACTCTCAAAATTTTATGAGGAAAACGGCCTTTATTCAAAAATAAACTTTCAGGTTTGAACCAAAGGCTAAGGAAGTGTAAAAAGCATATTCTAAGCTGTCAGATTGTGTACTTTTAAATTACCTTTTAAAAAGATAAAAAGACAGTAACTAACTTTGTACATAAAGCTTAACATTAGCAAATGTGTGACAACATCAATCACTTTCCTGGCTGTCATAGCTGTGTCTTCTGCTTTACAACTAAACCATAAGGGGAAAGGGGGCACTGGGGAAGCTTACTAATTGCCTGGTTACTTTTCCACATTTAATGTAGCAGCTAATCCTACCCCTGTTATATAATGCATTAATTCCACAGTTATAACCCCAGAACCTAGTACAGTGCCTGTTGGAAAGAAAATAAATTGACTAGTTGCAGCAGTTTGTAATATGAAGGGATTGTTAGATACAATAGAAAATGGAATTATAGAGGACAGAAAACACCCACTTCACACATCATGAAGAAGTCTGTTAGTTCTGGATTCCAGTCTTAAATTCTACTTGGTAATACTCTTGCTGAGTCCCTTTAGGCCACCATTACTTTTTTTATCTGTAAAACTGAGTGATTTTATTAAATTAACTTCGGCACCACTTCAAGCTACCTGACAAAGAAATGAAGTTGACATAAATTGTGATTATGTTCATAGAGTTTCAAAAGGCAACTTTCTTAGGGGAATATTAAATAATTCTCTCTGTAAAATATTTCATAATGTAAATAATATTCAGGGCAATGTGAAAACATCCTTAATATATCTTTGCTTGCCACAATTTTATTTAGTTTCTGTAAGGGTAGTTTTTAGGCCTCTCCACCTCCAAGCATCTAGCACAATGTCTTTGCTCACAACACATGGTCTTAGGCCAACTCCAGAACAGCACATCCACAAAATGCAAAGTTAGCATTTATTGAAGTTCCTACGGAGAGTTGAATTATGGAGGAAAAGATAAGGGCAGTGAGGTGAGAGCTGGAATTGCGGACGTCAGCGTCAGCGTCAGCTGTAGTTCTCAAATGTTCCAGGTGTCAAAAGAATTTTTTTTGCAGCCATTAAGATTAAAAAATAAAAAAGAGAGTCCCTTAGTAACCAGTAAATGGTTACTTTTGGACTCATAAAAAAAAAATAAAATAAAAAAATAAAAATAAAAAAGAAAGAAAAAAGAATTTTAATGCTAGGATTAAACTGGGCTCAGCATTAAATCCTTGCTGCTTCAGAATAAAACCCTTACTTTAATTTCTCTAGTAATAGGTTTTCAATAAAGACCAAACGAGAACAAGGAAATAAAAAGCTCAGTTAACAATCAAACAGGACCATTACCCAGTATTTCACTGCATAATTACAGCTTAGCGTCTAAGTACGTGGACTCTGCGTTCAAAAGGATTCTGTAATTTACATTTCTCTGCCTCACTACTCTCATCTGTAAAATGGGATAATAGGACTGACCTCAGAATTAAATGAGTTAGCGTATGCCAAGCGCTTGCCAGTGCACGTTTCTCAATGAACGTTTGACTTCCTTAATGAACAAAATCTCTTGAAGGCACGGTCCTACTAACTTCTGGAGCCTTAACACAGAACCCGATGCAATACACAATGCCTGCCTTTTTTTTTTTTTTTTTTTTCAAATGAAAGAATTGACAATACACTCTAGGCTGGTGTCGCCTGGGAAACTGATGTGGAAAGCCGCGAAGGCAGAAGGCCCGGGCTCCGCGACCCCCTCCCGCGCGCCGCCGCCGCCTCGTCGTCACACGGAGCAAAGTCCTCTGGGAAGTGTAGTCTTCAGGCCTTGGAAGGGACTTCAGACCCGGGCCGCAGAGTCAGGAAGTTGAGGGAAGAAAATTAAGGGGAGGGTTATTGGATAAGTCAAAAGTGACTGGAGCCCCAGACATGAGTTTAACCGCTCACCTGAGTCTCCCAACACCAGTACCTTCACTCGATCCAGGGAGGCCATCTTGCCGCTGCCTTCTCTGGGTTAACGCCTGTTCCGGGATTGTAAGCCAATCAGAACTGGGCATGGAGGACAGAACCTTCAATTTCATTGGTCGCTTGGAGAGTGACTCGCCAGATAGAAGGCTTCACTGAGCTGATTGGCTGGTGTGGTAAAAGGTATCGGGGTGTTTTCCAAAGCTGGTCGCAGGTAAAATGCGTTTTCTTTGTCGCATAAGGGCGTGGCTCATTTAAGCCGGTAGTTGAAGCTCTGAGGGCAGCTGTAGTGGGAGTGTTCGAGGATTCGCTTTGGTAAACCTTGTTCCCTGTTCCTTGTTCGGAGTTCCCTGGCCGGGCATTGCATTTTGTGATTTCTCCTTCCTTTCGCACCCTCTTAACTATCCTCCCCTAATGAGTTACCCTCTTGCCTTGGTCCTTTAAAGAACAATTAACCCCGGAGCGGCCCGTGTGCGACCTCGGGTAGGGCGGGCTTGGCTGCCCGGAGTGTGGCCCTGGACCCAACTGGGAGAGTCTGAGGGAGTTTGGGGTCTTGGCGTCTCGCAGTCTTGCACTGGGGAGGCGTGCACATCACCGAACGCGTCTCATGGAGGGCAGTTGGATCCTAAGGTTCCGCGGTAATCTGCTGCTATGTGTGTGAAGGCGTGCAAAATGCCATGAAATATAGTAACAGAAAACCTCAGTTAGATGTGTAGAATCAAAGTTGTTCTAGAACTGGAGTAGTGGTATACTGAAGTAATCTAACTGTACTCTCCGCATCCCCTCTTTTCTCGTTTTGTTCTCCACTCTGCAGTCAGAACAGTCTTTTAGCATCGGGAATTTGATCCACTCACCTCCCGCTTAAAACTATTTTAAATTTAAGAAGAGAGTGTCCAATAAATAGCCTGTCCGATTCTGCCGTGGAAGCAAGAGTGTGGAGGAAGTGAAGTGGGGGGAAGCTGGCAAAATGAGCCATGTTGGAACAACACGTGCCTAGGAGACATATGGAAAGTTTTATGGAAGGACTTGTCTGGCTCTGCTAGAGGCTGGAAATTAATTGAACAAGATAAAGTCTGGTCTTAGGTATAGAGACGGAGAAAGTACAAGAAGGGGAAAGAGCCATGGAACATGTGAAAGGTGATGCTTGTATGCTGCTATGGGGAGTCTGAGAAGGCCTGCCTTTAGGAGGAAATGTTTTTTGAGACTTTAAGGATGATTAAGAGAAGGGGGTTTGGGCTTAGCTGTAGGGGCAGAAGGAACAGCATGTGCAAAGGCCTGGGAAGTAGGGAAAGCACATGTGGCTTATGGAATTGAGAATATGCTAGTGTGGCTGGATATGAGGCTGACAGGGTAGACAGAGGGCAGAGGGTGCATTCTTTTCAACTTTGTTTCTCTAGCTCCGTGCCTGGTGCACAGTAGTCCTTAAATGTTTATATGATTAAAATACACGAGGGTCTGGACTGGGGTAGGGACGTGAGGCTGGGAGATGACTCATGGACTATGAAGATCAAAGGAAGAAACAAAGGTCCTGGATGGTCCCACACTCACAAGTCTCCAGAGATCAGCCAAACTCCTTCCCTAATAATGCCAGCTGCTATTCGGCTTCAGCTTATTGCTTCCATGTGGGAACATGGGTTTTCTTTTTCCTCAGATATTTCAATTTTTCAAGAGGAGCTGGAAATTGAAATGTATGTGAACTCTTACAATATTTTAATGTTGACAGCTAATTCAGAAAATTTTTGAAACATTCTTTGGGTGAAACAATGCGTGGGGGGCTGCCAGTTTGAGAACTCTTACCTAAGACATCCAGAGATTGAGTAAGGAGATTCAGCGTGAGTGGGAGGTGGTGGAGGAGAGAAAGCAGTGGTCAGGAAGGAGGATTTTAGAATGCGGAGATTTTGAACAAGGTGGCACAGCTTGATTTCATTCCTGAGCTCTAGTTTTCATTTGTTCTGCTACCTGCTGGGTATATTCAGAGGAATATCCTATGGTATTTCCTCAGAGACACTTCTAAAAGTGATTTCCTCATTTCTTCCAAATCTGCTCCTCGTCAGGTGTCACCTATTACTCATGTCAGTACTTTTCCCTTCCTAGGTATGCTGGCTCAAAACAGAGCTATTTAAGATTTTTCCTACTCTCGTACTCTGTATGCAGTATATTTTGTTGAGTCCTTTTGATTTTTTTTCTGTAATAACTCATTCATTCTGTTCTCTTCTTGCAATTTTTTGCCTTCTTCCTTAGTTTAGGTTTTCTTACTATACCCCCAATACTTCCACAGTGCCTCCACCTTCACTCACTTGAGTCCATTCCTCATGCTGCTATAGGAGCCACTTTTCTAAATAGGGGATTTATTACAAATGCCAATAACTTCATTGAACTCTTATGCCAGCCCTGATGGTAGAACACTTTGCATTAATTATCTTACTGAGTTCATACATTAACTGTAGGAACAGGGCACCGTTAATCACTCTTTTTTTTTTTTTTGAGGGTCATGCCCTGTCACCTAGGCTGGAGTGCAGTGGCAAAATTATGGGTCACTGCAGCCTTGACCTCCTGGCTCAATTGATCTACCTCAGCTGGTACTACAGGTGCATGACATCATACCCGTCTAAGTTTTTAAATTTTTGTAGACATGGTGTCTTACTATGTTGCCTAGACTGGTCTTGAACTCTGGGCTCAAACAGTCCTCCCACCTTGGCCTCCCAAGGTGTGCAGTTACAGGCATTAGCCACTGCACCTGACCTACTTACTTTTTATATATGAAGAAACTGAGTCTGAGAATTTTCTGGGGTCGGAGGGGGGAGGCTAAGAAATACTGGAACTGGGATTTAAACCCTAAAACTATTGGATTGTAAAATCCTTAACTCACTCCCTTTAGTCCTCACGGCTTCCTAGGGTGTTTTAGGCAAAGGAAACAGGCTGAGCATTAAGTGGCACAGGGACCTCTCCATGCAGGATGGGCATTGGCAGGATTTATAGTAGGCACTTTCGCATAGTAGAGTCACCTAAAGAGCTTTAAGAAATTGTGTGTTGCCTAATCTGGCCCCTCCAGACCACCTGAGGCAAAATCTTTAGGAATAGGGCCCAGGGTCAGTATTCTTAAAATGTTCCCTAGATGATTGTGCCTTACAACCAGGCTTGAAAATTTAATCTGGGGCATGGTGTGTATGGGGCAGGTAAGGAGAATACAATAGTAGGAAATAATCCTGTAAACAGGTTATGTTGACATTTTTCTGTCATTCTTCATTGAATGTTTCTGAAGCCATATGTTGTGTTCTGACAACTATTGAAGATGTAAAACAATAAAAAAACAAAACTGGGTTCAAGTACAATGTATAGATCAAACTGAAAAGGAGAGAAAGTGTGTCCAGTAGTATGCTGTGATACTACTTTGGTGTTGAGCCCAGGCACTTGCCAGGCATCCTTAAGCCCTGGGGTAACAGGAAGTGCTCTATGTTCACAGATTTGGATCTAGGTGCTACTTTGCTGTATCTTATTGAATATAGTCATACCTGAGTATTCATAACCTAAAGTACATATTTTCTTTTGACTATTACTTTTCCTATATTGCAAGAAGGGCCTTATATTGTCCTCCCAAAATATGTGCATAGATTAGTTATAGATTGGTGTGTAGAGTTTCCTTGTAGTATGGTACCGTGGATATAAAAATATTTCTTATAAAAAGGATATTAAATCTCTTAGGGTTGATAACCACTGATTTCAAATAAAAGGATCAGTTGAAACTAGTGTTAACAACAGAATATGATTCCCCATTGAAATAGTTCAATGGGGTGTCTCTGTTAAAAAATTATGCTGTGGAGCCTGGCCAAGATGGTGAAACCCTGTCTCTACTCAAAATTCCAAAATTAGGTGGGTGTGGTGTTGCATGCCTGTAGTCCCAGCTACTCAGGAGGCTGTGGCAGGAGGATCACTTGAACCCATGAGGCAGAGGTTGCAGTGAGCCAAGCTTGCGCCACTGCACTCCAGCCTAGGTCAGAGAGCGAGACCCTGTCTCAAAAAAAAAAAAAAAAACATTATCCTGTGGGCTGGCTGTCGTGGCTCACACCTGTAATCCCAGCACTTTAGGAAGCCCCCAAGATGGATGGATCCCTTGAGCCCAGAAGTTCAAGACCAGCCTGGGCAAAACAGTGAAACCCTGTCTCTACAGAAAATACAAAAATTAGTCAGTCATGGTGGTATGTACCCCAGCCTACTGGGGAAGCTGAGATGGGAGGATTGCTTGAGCCCAGGAGGTTGAGACTGCATTGAGCTGAGTCACACCACTGAACTCTAGCTTGGGCAACATAGCGAGACCCTGTCTCTATTAAAAGAAAGAAAAAAAATTCCCTGTGGACTAGCGAAATTTAACTTGATTTAATCTGTGTGGATAGCCTAGCCATTTTTAGTTTGGAACATATTAAGTTGATATGGAAGCTATCCTTCCTAAGCACTTTAATTACATTCTTGTTAATGACAACAACTCCATCGAGGTAGTTGATACCATCCTTATTTCTCAGAGAGTAAAGTGTGGCTTGAAATTGTTTAAGGGATTTGCTCAGGACTACACAGTTACCGAAACACAGGCTGTCTACTCTGAAATTCAAAGCCCAGGTTCTTTTAGTAAACCACATGCCAATATGGGCTTTGAGAAGACAGCTTTCTGGGCCATGACATGGAAATGAGATACACTTAGTTTCAGCTTTGTCAAGGGATCCAGTATTTTAAGAATATTTTGGGCTATTCTCCCTCACTCATTGTCTATCTTTTTAAGGACTGCGTGGTCCTGACTTGATTATCACATTTAATTTTTCAAGGTTGGTAAAACTGTCTGGACCTAAGTATTTTTTTTTTTTTCAGTTTTGCAACAGTTAATGATTTTGTCAAGCATCCCAGGTGGTGATTACTTATGTGTTTATTGGTTTGTTGTGATTTTATTGTGAAAGCCTGACTATGTAAAACATCCTAGAATCTTGGTAGAAAAATTTTACTCAAGAAAGGAAACACTTTTAGGAAATGCTAACTGCTAGGTTTCTCAAGGTTTCCAGAATTCCCAAAGAATAGTGAGTGTTTCATGTAGTTTTTTTGTGTTTCTTTTCTGAAATAAAATAGACTTGACATATATCATTTGATAAATAATAAGTTACTTTTTAATCAAACACACTGTAGATCATAACACACTTGTAGTATGGTACTGTGGGTCTCAAAATAAAACGTAGCCATTTTAGAAATATGTAAAGCTTTTTGGGTGTAATCTTTTGTGTACTCTAGAGAAAAATCTTGTTCTGCTCTGTTAAATGCTTAGGTATTAGAAATCTTTTTAAACTCTTTGAGTACTTCTCTGGCACTCCAAGAATGGTGGTAGCTATAAGCTACCAGTAACATGTTGATTATTCTAGATTTAAAAGGATTACCACGTCCTTATGCCTGACTAATTTTCTCTTTTTTTCTGAATTCAGTATTGCCAAAGATGGCAGACCCAGATGTCCTCACTGAAGTTCCAGCAGCACTGAAGAGGTTAGCCAAGTACGTGATCCGGGGATTTTATGGCATTGAGCATGCCTTGGCCTTGGACATCTTGATCAGGAACCCCTGTGTGAAAGAGGAGGATATGCTGGAGCTGCTGAAGTTTGATCGGAAGCAACTTCGATCAGTTTTGAATAATTTAAAGGGAGACAAGTTTATCAAATGCAGAATGAGAGTAGAGACTGCTGCAGACGGGAAAACCACTCGTCATAACTACTACTTTATCAATTATCGTACTCTTGTTAATGTGGTAAAATATAAATTGGACCACATGAGAAGGAGGATTGAGACCGATGAGAGAGATTCTACCAACCGGGCTTCCTTCAAATGTCCTGTCTGTAGTAGTACTTTCACAGACTTAGAAGCTAATCAGCTCTTTGATCCTATGACAGGTGAGGTTTGTCCAGTTTGTGAATCTTTGAGTAAAATAAAATGTGTACTACCCTTTTTCTTAAATTGACTCATCTAATTTTTAAACCATCATATGCATTATAAAAGTGAATGGATCAGTGTAAGTCACATCATACAGTCTTACTGTCCTGTTTGGCTGTCACACTACTTTGAGAAGCCTTTGCAAAGCCTTTCTCCCTCACAAGGGAGTGTACTCATCCATGGGGTTTTCTCACTCATGGCCCTCCTGCCTCTGCCCACCTCCCCTTATTCACAACTGCAGCCTAATCTGAAGGGTTGATTTCTCTACCTCTTTGAGGCTATTCTAATTTTATTTGTGACCTCTAGACAGTTGCAATTCAGTGTATTTAAATTCTTTGTTAGTGGAAGAAGAAAGTGTTATCAGGAGTATATAGCAAAGGTGTCTAATCTGGATTTGGGGAAGGCCTGTGGAAGAAGTTAACAGCCAAGACTTAAAAGATAGTAAGTTAGCCTGATGGAATAAGAGGGAATTCTTTCCAAGATAAGACATTTAGTGTCCTTTAGCTACACATTATTGGAAGAAAATTGTCAACAGGATATGTAATTGGCCTGATTTGGTTGAATAGTTTTAGGATTTTTCTTTTTTTTTTTTTTGTTTTTTTTTTTTTTTTTTTTAGAGAGAGAGAGAATAGGAAGGAGAAAAAAGGAAGAGAAAGAGAGAGAGAGAATGGGGAGGAGGGAGAAGGAAAAGAAAGAGGGAGAGAGAATGGGAGTATTGCTTTCTTGCCCAGGCTAGAATGCAATTTAGTAATAGGTATTGAAAACCTCTTTTATACTGATAATTATACTTAATGATGTAGTCAGGAAGGAATAAGGGAAGAAGATAACAAACAAACAGCCAACCAATATTTAATTTAAACCTATGAAATGCTATGCGATTACTGAGGAGTGATTTACTTCCAATTATATAGTCACCTTTGGAATAGGTGTGAGGTGGTAATGTATGTTTTGTGTATTTGAAGTGGAGAGTACTATAAATATTTATTAAGTTTACTTGTTCCGGGTCTGAGTTCAAGTTCTGAATATCCTTGTTAATTTTCTATCTCGTTGATCTATAGAATCGTTAGCTCTTCTTGTTGCATTGATCCTTTTGCCATTATGTAATGTCATTCCTCGCCTCTTTTGATCTTTGTTGCTTTAAAGTCTACTTTATCAGAGGTGAGAATTGCATCTCCTGCTTTTTGTTTATTAGTTTATTTTTACTCTCTGTTCAATTGGTAAATCTTCCTCCTTCTCTCTGAGTCTTTGTGTATTGTTTCATGTAAGATGGGCCCGGATGCAGCATACCGATGGGTTTTGGCTTTTTATCCAATTAAAATATATGTAAGTTTAATACCAGCATTTGATGCTAGCTGGCTGTTTTGCCCATTAGTTGATGTGAATTTTTTATTGTGTTAAAGTTCTTTGCTTTTTGATATATTTTTGGAAAGGCTGATATTGGTTGTTCCTTTATATGTATAGTGCTTCTTTCAGAAGCTCTTGTAAAGCAGGCCTGGTGGTGGTGAACTCTCTAAGTACTTGTTTGTTCGCAAAAGATTTAATTTTTCCTTCGCACATAAAGCTTAGTTTGGCTGGATAGGAAATTCTGGGTTGAAAGTTCTTTTCTTTAAGGATGTTAAATATTGGTCCCCACTCTTTTCTGGCTTGTAGGGTTTCTGCTGAGAGATCTGCTGTAAGTCTGATAGGTTTCCCTTTATGGGTAACCTGAACTTTCTCTCTAGCTGCCCTTAGTATTTTCTCCTTCATTTCAACCCTAATAAATCTGGCAATTATGTGCCTTGGGGTTGGTCTTCTTGAAGAATATCTTTGTGGTGTTCTCTGTATTACCTGGAGTTGAATATTACCCTGCCTTGCCAGGTTGGGAAAATTTTCCTGAATGATATCCTGAAGAGTATTTTCCAACTTGGATTCATTCTCTTCATCACATTCAGGTACACCTATCAAACGTAAATTAGGTCTTTTCACATAGTCCCATATTTCCTGGAGACTTTGCTCATTCCTTTTCATCCTTTTTTCTGCATTCTTGTCTTCTCGTTTCATTTCACTGAGCTGGTCCTCGACTTCTGATATCCTTCCTTCCGCTTGATCAATTCGACTGTTTAAACTTGTGCATGCTTCGCGAAGTTCTCGTGTTGTGTTTTTCAGCTCCATCAATTCACTTATATTCTTCTCTAAATTGTCCATTCTCATTAACATTTCGTCAAACCTTTTTTCAAGGTTCTTAGTTTCTTTGCATTGGGTTAGAATAAGTTCTTTTAATTCACAGAAGTTTCTTATCACCCACGTTTGGAAACCTGCTTCTGTTATTGGAACACCCGTGTAATCTATTAAGCCTTGTTCCGTTACTGATGAGGAATTGCAATCCCCTGTAGAGGGAGAGGCATTCTGATTTTGAGTATTCTCTACCTTTTTACGCTGGTTTCTTCCCTTCATTATATATTTGTCCGTCTGTCGTCTTTATAATTACCGACTTTCTAACTGGGTCTCTGACGTCCAACTTGTTGATTCCCTGCGCCGAAATCTGAGCAATCCACTGAGCCGGCCAAAACAGCGGTGTTAAGATTGATGGTGCTTTTCTGCCCGGGGATATCCGGACTCTGCACCAAGAACTGGCGTGCTAAGGCACCAGCAAAACCGCCACGCCGGCCACAAGAGTCGCCCTGGCGACCCGTGGAGCTCCTCCACTGGGAATCTCGTGGTCCGTGAGCAACTAATATTCGTCTGAAAGTGTGGCGTCCTCTCGTTCTTTGCGCTTTCACTGGGAGGTACGTGCCCGAGCTGCTAATCATCAGCCATCTTGGATCTCTCTCAGGATTTTTCTTAACACAATTTAGAAAACATGCATTTTCTGAAAATACAGTATGTCTAGCATAAATTCAAACTTTAAAGTTTTGAGTTATATAGTTATTTTATCTTGTTATTTGTGTTTACACAATAAAAGAAGACTGTGGTTTTACTAAATACCCAATGGATCAATTTTTCATTATTTTCTATAGGTAAAAATCTATAGAAGGACTCAATGCTATTAAATTAGATTAAGTCCCTTTGTTATGGTTGAATTCAGGAGTATAGGCTACCTTTTAGTTCATAGATATGCCTTTTTAAAAACTTCATCTGAAAGTTTAAACTTTCACCCATGAAACATTTTGTTGTACAATATTACTGATTTCTGTGTATGTTTTATTTTCTAATTTTTATGTTATATATGGTACATTTTAAATAATTTAAAATTTTTTAAGATTGACAAAAGACAATCTATATGACCTTTTTTTTTCTTATTTTACTGTGAGGCAATGATTTTGGATGAAAACTAAAGAATTTGCAATTATATTGAACATTTAATTTGTCTGAGCCAAGCCTTTTACCTCGAAAGGACTCCACAAGGAGAGATCTTGATTATAAGAAAATCTTAACCATCCTGGGTATAAGAATTGCTTGAGTGTGCTATAGAGGAAGGTTGTAGAATATATCTGGAGCTCTTCAAAGTAGACTAGAAAAGTCTCATTATTCTTGGCATTTACTCTAACAGATTTCTTAAGGGAGCTCTGGGTTTGGTTTTGTGATTCTCTGCAGATGTTGGTTTTAACAGTGGTCCTGTCTTCATCACTCTTGACCATAGTGGATGGTGTTATCCAGTTCCTCAGAGTAATCTAAAATAATGTGCTTCTACTACATTTATTTGTCATTTGAGTCATATTTAATTTAATGAAACTTTCTAAAAGGAGATGATTCCACTACTGTGTCAGTATTTAGGAGATTGATCATGATACTCACTAAATTTTATCTACAGTCTGAATGAAACTAGTTGACTCAATAGATGGCCTGTGGAAGAGATAGCCTAACATTCCAGTATAGTCAAGATGACTTGAATCAAGGAGATAGGGTAGAGGGCATGAAAATATTTTATGAAATAAAGCTAAAGCTGAAACAATTGTATTGTGGATAGTCTGAACAAAGACTGTATTTTTAATGTGAGGACTGTGGTCAGCATGAAGATGAAAAGAAGGGGTGCCTGAGAGCAAGAATAAGTCACTTAATCTTGATATCACTCAGGGGAGGGTGCCCTGATAAGCCAACACTAATGCTTGACTTAATTGGCAGTTATGTCTTACAGTGAAGCCTGAGGTATCAAGATTAAAAATTTGTAATCATTATGGACCCTCATTCTGAGAACATACTTGCCTTTTTATTGTAATTTGGCTTTTTATTTAGATGTTCCTTTAAAGAGAAAATGTGCTGATTAAGTGATACTAGGCCCCAGTTGCTTGCCAGTTCTGATGTTTTAGATTTTGCCATTTTTTTTTTTTTAAGCTATTAATACCTAACACCCTTCTTTGGTCTATGTATTCCTTTTAGAAATCTTTGTGTTTTTCTCTGTTATTATTCTGTTTTGCTCCGTTATTCATCTCTCTCCTCTCCTCCACTCCCACCCCATTATGAAAAAGATGAGCAATAAAAATTTGGTGTGTGCAGTAAGGGAGGAGGGAACTTTTTCTGCTGTAATATTAATGCTTTGTCTAAATTGGTAGATTGCAGTTTTCTTTCTAAACCCAGTCCTGTACAAACCTATCCAGTTTCCTGGTTGCTAGAAGAGATTGATAATATTTCTGATCAAGTGATGGAAGTATTTAATGACCTTCTACCTGCATTTCTTTTCAGTAGTTCTTAGATTGAATTGTGGTGTACATGAGAAATTAGGGGATATTCAGGATTGAAGGATTTGAATATTGGATTTGAAGCCTGCTAGACTTTACTGTTTCTCTGACAAACAGTGCTTACCTCAAGTGTATGGGCAGCTTTCTGCCACAGGACAAAGGGTAGTAACTCCTAGATGAGCTCCTGAGGACCACCTGCAAGTTCTGGACCCAGGAAACAGCCCAGCAAGGATTGTTTACTATTGTTAATTCACACATTAAGCCATAGATCTTCCTACTTCAGTTTATCACTTTTCCATACTCCATCTCTACTTTTCCTAAAGATTGTAAATTTTCTCCATACTTTCCATTTAAATTTGCTTTTGGTATTTCTGGGTTGAACTCTCTTCAGATGTATAGATACATTATTTATTAAAATGAAATAACCTAGCCTTTGCACACTAGTCCCTCAGAAGCTTAATCATTAAGGTAAAACCAGCTGTTTTAAGTTTCTGAATTATGGGGGGTGGATTATGTAATCAAAACATGACATGAACTCCCTCAATCAGCAAAATAACATCTTGTGTTTCATAAACCCATGTTTTAGATTTAGCAGGCTTTCTGACCATTTAAATAGACTTAAGTATTTCTATTTTAGCAGTCTCAACCATGGGTGATTTAGTTAATGGCACTTCTAAGTTAAGTTTGGCAGCATGCTTCTGATGGGGAGAGGGGGATCTTATTTCATTTTAGATGTTAAGGTTAGATGATTTGGAAATAGCTTTATATTTTTCATTTTTAGCTTAAAAATTATGCAACCATAATGCCAGAGACAAATTTGAAGACAAAAAAAAAAATCACCCACAAAGCCACGAGCCTTTTACATATTACCTATAGTTACAATCATATCCTAGAATAGTTTGTGATCTCTTGGTTCTTTAATATACCAAACTCTCCTGTTTCTATCTAGTGTTCAAAATATGTTTTAATAGGTGTAATTTTTCCCTATTTTCCTTCCCCCCACTCTTGGGCACTTTGGTGGTACCTATTTTTTGCTGGTATAGATAAGATGCTTTGAATACCTTTGTATATATAGCATGTTATTCGTGTTCACATTTTTCCTTATAATTCTTGGCAGTGGGAATATTGGGCAAAAGAAAATAGTTTTACAGCTTCTCTAAAAAATATGGCATTGTAGTTTTACTGTGGGTAGGTGAAGTAGAATTATTAGATGTTTGAATTGGAAATAATTTGAATTTACCTAGAGACCTAGGAGTCACATTTTAAATTTTGAGATAATTTAAATTTTTTAAAAAAGGAATCTTATAAATGTATACTTAATAAAATATTAGAAATTTAGAGATTATCTAGTTTAGCTCATCAACTAATATGTGTGTGGGTGCATATGCACATGCCTATGTTACACTCTTAGATTTGGAGGATCTTATAATGTAATAATGAATAAATCTAGAGGTATATACATTGCTAGACTGTTTTAGATTTACTATTAAGGGAGAATATGACACCTCCCACAGAGATTCACCTTGTTTTGTTTGGCTCTATGGAAGGAGACTTAGTAACAGATTTTAGGATTAGTATAAAGAAGTCTTCTATAAATAACTCTTAAAAACAGCCAACAATTGAATAGATCTCCTTTAGTGATGAGTTCTGAGTCATTTGGAATATTCAAGTAAACTTGGTATCTACTTGAGATAGTCATATGTAAGTTTGGGGTTAAATCATGTAAGTCCCTTCTTGGCTTGTGACTACAGATAAAGCTTTTTGATTTAGACAGATCTGTTTCCTGATGGCCTCATTTACTGAGATTCCTTTTCTATTCCCTTACCCTAACGTTTAAAACTATTAGGATTCTGTATTTGTGAAACTCAATTAGGCAGGCTACTTTTTCCTGTCTTCATCTCTTTCTACTTCGGATAGGAGATAGCTTTAAAATGTTTTTTAATTAAAAAAATTTTTTTGTGGCTAAATGGGTGTATATGTTCATGGGGTACATAAGATGTTTCGATACACTCATAAAACGTGTAATAATCTCATCATTGCAAATGAGGTATCCATCCCCTCAAGCATTTTTCCTTTGTGTTACAAACAATCCAATCATACTCTTTTAGTTATTTTTAAATATATAATTATTATTGACTATAGTCACTGTTGTGCTCTCAAATAGTAGGTCTTACTCATTTTTTCTAACTAATTTTTTGTATCAATTAGCCATCCCCCATCCCTACTACTCTTTCCAGCCTCTGGTAACCATCTTTTTACTTTCTATGTCCATGAATTCAATTGTTTTAATTTTTAGATCCCACAAATAAGTGAGAAAGTACAACGTTTGTCCTTCTATGCCTGGCTTATTTTACTTAATATAATGATCTCAAATTCCATCCATATTGCAAATGACTGAATCTCATTCTTTTTTATGGCTGAATAGTACTCCATTGTGAATGTGTACCACAGTTTCTTTATCTAGTCATCTGTTGATGTACACTTAGGTTGCTTCCAAATCTTAGCTACTGTGAACAGTGCTGCCACGAACAGTGCTGCCGCAGACATGGGAGTACAGTTATCTCTTCGATATACTGATTTCCTTTCTTGTGGGTATATACTCAGTAGTGAGATTGCTGGATCATATGGTAGCTTTATTTTTAGTTTTTTTTGTGGAACCTCCAAACTGTTCTCCATACTGGTTGTACTAATTTACATTCCCACCAACAGTGTATGACAGTTCCCTTTCCTCCACATCTTTGCCAGCATTTGTTATTGCCAGGACACGAGGTATCTTATAAGCAGTGTTTTCAATTCCTGAAGTGTTAAAAACACAAACACAAGAAGAAATCTTTCCAAGATTGTTTTGCTCAGTTGCTGAGTCCTCAGTCTTTGGAATCTTACCCAGCATAGGTTAATTAGACAATTATGCTACAAAGCTCAAAGGTATGGATTGGGGAGCGGAAGGAGCAAGCGGGGGGTGATTATTAGAATAAGTTAAAATATATATATAAATGAGTTATGGAAAAATAGGAACAAGAACCGTCCCTCTTTTACCCTTCCCCCGCAAAACCTTTAAGTCTGATTTTTAAAAATTTTGCTGCTTTTGATTTTGAGGATTTGAGAACTTTTTTTTAAAAAAAAAAAATCTTTTGGGTGGGCATGGAGTCTCACGCCTTTAATCCCAGCACTTTGGGAGGCTGAGGTGGGCAGATCACCTGAGGTCAGGAGTTCGAGACCAGTCTGGCCAACATAGCGAAACCCCGTCTCTACTAAAAATACAAAAATTAGCTGGGCGTGGTGGAGCGCACCTGTAATCCTAGCTACTTGGAAGGCTGAGGCAGGAGAATCCCTTGAACCCAGGAGGCAGAGGTTGCAGTGAGCTGAGATTATATCACTGCACTCCAGCCTGAGCGACAGAGTGAAACTTTGTCTCAAAAAACAAAAGAGGCAAACTAAATCTTTTCTTTTTTTGTATTTTGATGGCCGTGACATAAGAGCTAATTTATTTGCTTATTTATGAAGAGTTGCTTTTTAGTTTCGATGCTTTGGGTTTTGAAACGATATTCTATTTGTTACTGTCTTTAAGATAGTTGAGATGAATTTGATTCTGCATGCTGAGATGAATTTGATTTAGGCCTAATATAGAGAATTTATTGCAATCTTTGATATTCATCCATGTACCATACTTCAGTTTGTTGTTTTCTGCCCTCCTTCTCCCACATTGTACTTTTTTTCCCCTTCATATTAAGTTCCAGAATCAAGGAATGATGCATGATTAGACCAAATCCAGGTAAATTCCCATTCAAGGAAGGACAAGCCAATTCATTGGTTAAATTGAATTTTGGGGGGTGAAGTTGTATTGTGTAAATCATTGATACATTTGATTCTGAATTTCAAAAACATTATAATCTGCTTTTTTTTCTTTTGCATGCACGTGAATGAGTGTTTTGCAGTGATATGTGTTCTGTTGTGAATTTTTAAAAGATGATTTTTCAAATTTCTTTTTATTATAGGTAAAATAATTAAGTGTATAACTGTGTTCCTGTCATGTGTGCTACTGTTTTCTAATAGCAACTCCTTTTTCTATATATTTTCCCTTGCCTAAAGTGAAGAAATTTGCTTTATGAAAATAGTTTAGAAATGAGACTAAAAGGTGACTTTTTGAGACTTCAGAATTACATTTTAATAGATATTCCACCTGAACATTATGAGTTATAAAAATTGCAATAAAGGACTTGATAATGCTTTCACAAAAGCCCCGGAATGACTATATTGCCTCTGCCTGTTGATTAAGAGAGAGTTGACTGTTTTTAGAGAAATCAATATGGCATTCATTTTCTTTCTTATATATATACAGATGTAATATATGGCTGGGAGCAGTAGCTCAACATCTGTAATCCCAGCACATTGGGAGCCTAGGTGGGCAGATTACTTGAGGTCAGGAGTTCAAGACCACCCTGGCCAACATGGTGAAACCCCTTCTTTACTAAATATACAAAAAGCCAGGCATGTTGTATATTTAGTAAAGAAGGGGTTTCACCATGTTGGTGAAATAGCTGGAATAGTAGTTCCAGCTATTCCAGAGGCTAAGGCACAAGGATTGCTTGAACCTGGGAGGCAGAGGTAGCAGTGAGCTAAGATAGTGCTACTATGCTCCAGCCTGGGTGACAGAGTGAAACTCTGTCTCAAAAAAATAAAATAAGTAATACACAAATGAAAACTCGGTAAAGACAAATAGTAGAGAGGTATGTAAACTAAAATGGCAAACTAGTTTATCCTCTTTGTGACTTTTCCACTCAACCCACTTCCACTATTTTCTCTGTCATAACAACTATGAAGTTTTTGCTTATCCTTTCAGTCCTTTTACCTTGTATCCCTAACACCATCCACTAGAAGCACTTTAGAAATCTAACAATGCAAAGTTATTCTTAAATACTTTGTTAAAACAGCTTATGGTTAGTAATGCTTGGTCAACTTCTCATAATATTGTATGGTTTTATTTAGAACACATTATGTTGGGTCCTTTTGCGTAATCAGTGTGTTCAGTGTTCCTGTCATTTCCAGAATTTTTGGCTTTTCTTTTAAGCAGTGGCTGTAAGACAGTAAAATAACAGGATGTTAAGATTCCAGAGCCCTGGCTTTTAGTCTTAGCCATGTTAGTAACTGTTACCTTGGGCAAATCCTGTAACCATTCATGGACTTCTTTTAGCATGTGTAAAATGGTAAGTTCATCCTATTCTATACCATATATGGCTTCTCTCAACTCTAATATTAAACTTACTCTTTGATTTGGAACATATTTGACATTCTAAAACTATAGAGAAGCTTGGGAGTTTTATCACTGGTTTTAGAGGATTATGTTAGTCACTTTGTGTTAATTTAGAAGCCTTGGTTAGGAATTGGAACCCCCTAGTTATAGTATTCATATAGAAAATATGCTCTGTTTAATTATACCATCTTCAGAAATGCACAGGCATGATGGAGAATAATACTTAAAATTTTAAGAGTCTTATTTTCCTAAGCTCCATAGTTCACTACCTTCCATATATATATATATATATATTTTTTTTTTTTTCTATTGATTATTGTTTTTTAGATAGTTGGGATGAGATGAGTTTGATTCTTGATTTGGGCCTAATTTAGAGAATTTATTGCAAGCTTTAATATTCATCCATGTTCCATCCTTCAGTTTATTATTTTCCGCCCTCCTTCCCCCATATTGTGCCTTTTTTCCCCTTTATGATGAGTTCCAGAATGGAGGAATGATGCATGATTAGACCAAATCCAGATAAATTCCCTTTTAAGGAAGGACAAGCCAGTTTCATTGATTAAATTGAATTTTGGGGGGTGGTTTTATGTATTTCATAAAGTATTGAGTGGGAGTGGAAAACAATGTCCAAATATGCTTCCTAAGCTATGTGGTGGTTGGATGTTTACAGTGCGCTAAAATTAATCATGTATGTTAGTGTTATGTTTTGAAATTTTATAGTTTCCTCCTTATCTCACTAAAATCCTAGGAGTTCTGTTTCTAGCTACTTAGTTTTAACATGGAACTGTGAAGTGTCTTTTGTTGTTTTCTTTCTCCTGGAAGCTTTTTGAGTGAAGGGGAGTGAAAAACTTAGATTCAAAGTTTTTTCATTAGATTGTCCAGAAAAATTATGCAGGCCATTATCTCTTGCTTAGAGTTTGCAAAGCTTGCTTAGGTAGTTTCCTTGCTTTCACTCTTGCTACCCATATAGACTATTTGTCATAGCAGCTAGTGATCCTTGCACCATATCAGGGCATGTCACTCTTCTGTAAAAATCCTCCAGAGGCTTCTTCCTTCCCTCAGAAAAGTCAGAATCCTCAACAGAATTTATAAAGTCTTTTATCTGCTTCCTCCTGATTTCCCCTTTTGGAGACTATTTCTACCCCTCTTCCCATGTTCACAGCAGCCACCTTATTTGTGCTTTGTGTGCACTAGGCATGCCTTTACTTTATTTGCCTTTTTGCATGCTATTTTCTCTTGTCCAAACATTTGCATGACTTGCTCCCATCTTTAAGTCTCTGCTCATACATTGCTATATCAGAGAGGCCTGCCCTGAGTTTCCTATATAATAGAGCAACACCCCTTTCCCTTTGCTTTCTTTCTTCTCTGCTTTTTTCCCCCCATAATGCTTATATACTACTGATGTGATCTTTTTTGTGTGTCTTGACTACCCCCAACTAGAATGTGAGTGCCATGAAAGTAACTCAGAAGATGATTGGCTGGACTTAGGAAGGCTGAATGTCAGAAGCCCCTGGGATATCAAACCCACTGTTCTGGGGTGAGGGCTCTGCAGCAATAGACATTTGATCCTCTGTTCCTTGGCCAACCTTGAGGGCATGGCCTGCAACATGAGTCCCACTTCAGCACTGCAGCACCCTTTGCCATATCAAAGCATTTGAGCTTATTTTCATTTTTTAAAAATTTGTGGGAAAAATGGCTGAATAATATTTCAGTTGCAAATAATACTTTTGACAAATATTTGTCAGTAAATTGTGGGCATTACCTGATGGCTTATTCATTGTATATACCAGACTGAAGAGAGAAAAATAATGATGCTAAGTAATGACTAATTGAGGATTTGACTAATAATGTCTTCTGCCCGTAATATCATATATCTATGTCCTCTTCGTCAATTATAAATTTCCAAAGCACTTTCTTGTCAAACTCAAGAGAATAAACAAGTTTTTGGTGCAGGTTTTTTTTTCGTTTGCTTTTATTTTAATCAATTTATTTACATGTTTATTCTCTTGACTGCATACTCATATTAACATATTTGTTAAAATGAGTAATATGTTGGAAGCAGTTAAGTTGAAGGCCTTCTCTAGCATAATATATACCACTTAAATTTTATTCGGTCTTTAGCAAAGGAAAAATGTCAAGTTTCAGATTTCACTGAACATTACTGGGTTTTTTAAATCGTTGTTACCAATCCCTTCCCCTCTCCTTCCCCACCCCCAATTCATATTTGCTTTTACTTTTTTTATTTTGGAGAAAGTCAAAATGGTGTAGAACTCTTTCCCTTTTCCCTCCCTCTTCCGCCACTGTCCCCCTCATCCCCACAATTAGGTCTTCATTTCTTTTCTCATTTGGAGTGATAACTTACCTTCCATAGAAGGATCCTGAGTCATAAAATTGGGACATTCCCATTCTACTGAATAGATGACCCTAAAATTAAGCTTTGAAATATCTATTTATAAAAGAGATTTTTCTTCCCACTTTCAATGCCTGTTAGTTATCTGCAATTGGATATATTTTTATCTGTTTGGCAAACCAGATAGGTTAAGACTCAGCCAAGTAAATGCCAGGTATGTGACGGACACTTAGGTTTGTTAAATAAATTATTTGTTACAAATCTTTTCTACTTCTATTCAGTATTTCTTAAAAGTAGAGCTAATGTATACACATGGGAAAAGTTTGCTAAATTGTAGCTGGCAGGGCTGATAGGAGGTTGGAAGAGGGATGTATAATTCAAGATGGTATAGTGAATTTAGTCTTTTGAGACAGAAAGATTTGTATTTTAATCCAAGTTTAGTGATTTTTATTGTCAAGCTATGACCTGGTAAACTTAACATCTCTCAAATGTTCATTTCCTTGTATATCAGATTTGGATAGAATTATTGCACAGACTTGCTTCTGATGAATATAGGAATATTTGTAACATAGCTTTCTTAGTTCTTTTTATGGTTTCTGAGTATAGTTGATCAAACAAATGTGTTGTCATTGAACTCCTTTTTTCATTCTAACCCCATAATTTGTCGAGCTTTGCCTAAAGAATCTTTGTAGCCTTAATTTTCTCTCTGTTGCCACATTCTTAGATCTAGCTCATATGTTCTCCCTTGCATGCCTTGGATTCACCATTTCTGGTTTTTGCCTTCTTGATCTTATATATGAAAAGGGAAAGACTGTACAGGGCTCTGAGTTTAAATTCCAGTTTCTTCTCTCATTCTTAAATAGTATAGTCTATGTATACTACTTAGTGTAGAATGTCTAGTTACAAGAAAAGTTGGGACATTTATCATATTGCTTAATAGCAGCTGTCTATCAGGTGTAGGCATCAGAATTCCTTGTGGAACTTAAATATTCTCAATCCTGGGCCCCACTCCAGACCTCTTGGATTGGCATGTCTGGCATGGAGCCTGAGTATAAATTCCACTGGGGATTTTTATGCAGACACTCAGTTAAGAACTGCCTTATTGGAAGGCCATCTCAAGCCTCTCAGGCAGATCAATATATGTAAATATTAGTTTTCATGACTTCATGGTCTTTTCTAACACCCTTTTATGGCTTTCCTATTACTAAAGAATAAAGTCAAAACGAAGCTTATCATTCAAGACCCACTTATGGTCACCCCAGTTTATCTTGTTAATACTATTTTTACCATTCTTTTTGATAACTATTTTCCTGTCAGACTGAAATTGCAATCTGGCATCATTTTTCAACCACACTACTTCTCTTATGATGATGTAGAATTTCCTGTTTGCTTACCCCTTTATCTTCTTCAAAAGAAACAACCTTTTATCTTCTAAACTCTATCTCAAAAAGGTTTACCTTCTTGATAAACTTTTCCTAGTGCCCTCTGTTAGAAATCGCATTCCTTCTTTGAACTCCAAAACATTTATATACTTTATTTTTTACACTGATCCCTGATTGTTTTATCTCCAGACATCTTTATTCCCTACTAAAGCTTCTTGATGACCAGTTCTGTTTGTGTATTCCACCACCACTCTGTCAGTATCATGGGTGCTTACTTGGTACATAGTAAGTGCTGGGTTTCCATCTCCTCTTGCCCCTTGTCACTTGCCCCTTCTGATTTCAGGATAGCTGGTTGCATTTTTATAATGCATAGTGAAATGTATTAAAAAATGCTGCTGGTATATTAATTAAACTGGTCTTAAGTCATTTTCCATAAAATGTAAAATTTTTTGCTTTTCTTGGATTTTTTAGGGTCCCAGAAGAAAAATAAGAAATTCTACATTTGGCTTTGACAGACTTCTCATGTACAGCTAATGTTTTTGTGATAATCATAGGACTCAGAGATGTCAGGCTAGCTTTTCCTTTTGTAATGTTTGCTAGATATAGTAATTATTGGGAAACTATTCTTTATGGATCTCTCACATGTTATGCATGTTTTGCAAGCAGAGATACAGACTGACTGTGTTTTTTCTGGACTATCTTTTTCAAGGATTTTATATAGTAAGCAACCTTAGAAGACCGATAGTATTTCTTTTCAGAGCAAAGAGCAGGTTTGCTTATGGTCTGGTATAAAAATAGTGTCTCCTTCCAGAGTATGCTAACATAGAGTTTAGTGTAGTAAGGATAAGTTTAGTATAGTAAGGACCCTCCAGTACAAAGAATGGGTATGCTTATACCCATTATAAAATATTTGAGTTATTTTTAAACTCAGGCTTTTTTTCCTGTAACGCAACCCATTGCATGTATAGTTGTTACCTGGCCCTTCTGTGGCACCCCATGGGAACTGGGGCATAGGGAACTGGCTTAAATGCTGACACTGGCTGCTGCTACTACCTTGAATAGTAAAGTTCTTTGTCTCTGACCTAGGGGTCTTGTATCTTCTGCCAGCATCCATGAAACTGGCAGAATAACTTGTTTGTTAGCTTACAAGTAGGGTAAAATCTCAGACCCTTCACAGTTCTTAGTAATAATTTTAAAGCTACTCTTCTCATACCTGAAAAATCAGCCCTTCGGTAAGTAACTCTTGTTAAATTTGGATGAGATTAGAATTCAGGTGCCTTATGACTATATTCTTTATTTTCTCCCTATTCTTTTTCATGAAAATTAATTATTCAAGTTAAAGGATTGTCATTCTGAGATTGTCCTGCTGTGAAATAATGCTATTAATAGTGTTCTCTATCTTTCTCTCTTTTCCCCCTAAATAACAGCACTGCTGTTTTCTGAGGACGAGCATGTTGATTTGTTTACTTAAAGCTGAAGTTTGGAATACATATTGTCTTAAAATGGGAAATGGGGTATTAGGGAGAACATTTCTTTTAATTTGCATATAACATCACTTTAATGATAAACTAGCTAAATAATAAAACATGTTGGGTAATGCTAATGCTACGGGAAAAGAAAATGAAACAGAATAAGATTGTTTGGGTGGACAGAACAGTATTGAAATTTTAGATAATGTTGGCTAGGGAAGGCCTTACCTGGTGGCTTCTGAGTAAAGAACTGAAGTAAGTTCAGAGATGAGCCATGTGACTTTCTGGAGGGAAGGCATCTGGGTAGAGGGAAGAGAAGTGCAAAGGCCCTCCAGCAAAGTATGCCTGATGGGAAGCATTGAGGAGGCTGGTTTGTGATGCTTTGAAAACAGGTAATGAGAGGGTTGGAGTATTGACCTTTGTCTTAGCTGTGTTTCTGTACTTTACCCCAGAGCATTTGCTTTTATGTTTATATATTAAGCACCTTTCCATTTGAGAAATGAGATTCCTTTCTTTAAAAACATATTTGAAAACTACTGAACTAGGTAACTTGTCTTCCAAACTATTCTTAGTTCTCATTGACAGTCTCTGTAAGTGCCTATTTTTCAACAGTCAATTTAAGTGCCAGTCCCACATTGGTGTGTTTTTTAATTCAGCAGGTATTTGAGAGCTATATTCAACCCTACTTTATGTGGTTTATTTTTAAGCCCCCACATGATTATATTCTTTGAATATATATTCTGTTGAAGAGAAGAGGCTGAGACAGTTTGGAACAGTTAGAGAAATAATATAATATAGGATTCTACTTAAAACCTCTCTAGCCAAGGTCACTTCTTACCCTTTATTACCAAATATAAAAGCTAGTTTTCAACTCTTGTTGGCCTTGAAATATTAGGACCATACCTTTTCCTTGAAACACCATCCTATCACTCTGGTTGCACCATTTCTGTTTCTCAAGGATTCCTCGTTCCTTGAGTTTATGCCTTAACTGCCTCCTCTTCTCACTCTCCTTAATCTCTTCAGATATTCTCATCTATATGACTTCGGTTACCACCTATAGATTGTTGATTCTTATATCTAAATTTGTAGTCTAAACCCTTCTTTTGAGCTGAGGTGTTAGCAGCTGTAATAAGTTGGCTTTTTTACATATTCATTTTGATATTTAAAGCAATATGGTATCTTTTACATAAAAAAAAAAAAGAAAAAAGAACTTGTTCTTCCTCTCTTTACTTTGGTAAATAGTATTCTTGTCCAGTTGATTAAGTTAGAATCTTTTATGTTGGTGACTACTAGTCAAAGACTATCAGGTACACATCTGTAGTAAACAAAATTAGGTTTATTGATGTCTGCAGCAAGGGAAGCCGCATACCATGGGGAACCATGAAATGTCAGTAAGATGATGTTGGACAGACTTAGAGAATGTGGGCTCTTGTTGGGTAATTTTTGGGGAGAATTCAGGGAAGTGATAAAAGTTTCCTCTGGATTAGATGCTGTGAAGAAGTGGGGAATAAAGCTATGATTAGATATCTTAATAAATCTGATCTAGGAGGTGACAAGAACAGTGTGAGGCTAAAACTAATTGGTAAAGAAGCAGCGATCACTTGTGCAAGATGGGATTTTTTTGTGGTTTGCATGGAGTCCTTGCTTTTGTCTGTTCTCAGATACAATTCTACGGTGGCTTGGATTTACCTCACTTCCATCATAGTCACAGAGGACCTTTTTCAACGTTGGTGATCTTTGAGATCCTGTTTGACAGAAAAATGCCACAGTCTAGCTGTGAGTGCTGAGCCACCTCCTAGCTGTGAAGGGCTGCTTTTCTCTCTCTGTCTAACTTATTTGGGATAGATGTAGATTGGGTGGCATTTAGACAATAGGAAGATGTATTTTAGGGTATTTGAACAAATAATTTACATGCTATTGGCTATGTGTGAGGGGCAGTAATGAAACTTATTCTACTGGTAATATATCAGTAGGATCTAGGGTTATGTTGAAGCAGAGATGCTTCGGTTGTTTATTCTTTATGTCAATCTTACATGGGGCCTTTTAAAGCTAAATGTTTGAGTACTTACTATTTGCCAGACACTAAGTACTTACATCATCTCTTTTAATCTTTCAAGTAAGTTGAGTCAGAAAGGAAGGATACATATTCCTGTCTTTGGGAATAAGAACCAAACTGGAAATCCAGCTATGGCTAATGGTGTAGACTGTAAGTAATGTTTCAGAGTGTGAGTTTTAGCATAATCGTTTGGATTGATTAGATATAAATGGTTAATAAATTTTTAAAAATAGCCTATGACAATGTACAGGATGACCATAAACTCTTGGTTTTAGGTATTTATTTGGCTTTCCTCATAATGTAGGCCCAAAAGTATAATGTGCAAAAAAAAGAAAAAAAAAAAAAGCTTCTGGTGAAGGGTACGTGTTGTGGTGGTAAGCTGTAAAGAATTTGGCTTTAAGTTAAAATAAATACGTTAGAAATACTGTGATTAAAAACTATGCTGAAGTTAAGGATGAAATTACTATGAAATACATCAAAAATGGTGAATAGATATGTGATGAATTGTAAAACGCTAATTGTAGAATCTAAATGATGGGCACATGGCTGTTAACTATGAAATTCTTTCAATCTTTCTGTATATTTGAAAGTTTTAATAATAAGATATTGCGGGAGGGTGGAGGTATAAACTGACTGCTAAAGGCTTCTCCCTTACTTGAGGCTTTTGTTTTCTCTGTAGGAACTTTCCGCTGTACTTTTTGCCATACAGAGGTAGAAGAGGATGAGTCAGCAATGCCCAAAAAAGATGCACGCACACTTTTGGCAAGGTTTAATGAACAAATTGAGCCCATTTATGCATTGCTTCGGGAGACAGAGGATGTGAACTTGGCTTATGAAATACTTGAGCCAGAACCCACAGAAATCCCAGCCCTGAAACAGAGGTGAGTGTAGGCCCTGTGCTCTTACTAAGAATACTTTTCAACCCGTTCTTGTTTTAACTACCTGTACCTTTGAGAGCAAGAGTGGGTAATTTACTAGGAGACTCAAGACTGTAATGTTACATAGGTTCTCAGTTCTGCCATGTTTGTTGTGTGCCTGTGATGAAATTCATTTGTTCTAAATGCAGAACACTGTGGACTTTAGGCAAAAATCTTTATACATAGGTTTGACTTCAAGTACTCATTCTGCTTGGGCCTGCAGCAACTCAGCCAATAGTTAGCTAATCCTAAATTAATTGTGCCGCTTGGGGATATTTGAATTTTCCTAGCCAGCTTCTGAAGGCTGAAGTTCTTTAAGGAATTCAGCATTTTCTTTTTTGTTTTTGAAGCTTTTTAACCACCTTTTTTTTCTTGTAATAGCAACTTCCTTGAAAGTAAAGTATAGCTGGTGTTATCTATGGGTTAATACTTCTAACAGTGGCTCCCTGTTTTTATCAGTGTTCCCTAATGTTTGAATTGCAGAGGTAGCCTTAGTTTTGCCATGCCAGAAAAAGTGGTTTATATTCTTTCTTGAAAAGCATAAATGAAAATTGGGGTCAAGGAGTGCGGTCCTACTCTACCCTTTTTTTTTTCTTTCCCTCTTCCCAGAATCAAGTAAGGGATATCTTTATTTAGATATCCTTTACTCCACCCACTCCCTTCCAAAGAGCTCAACAATCAGGTTGTACTTGTATAGTTTTTAGGAGCATTCTTAGTATTTTATTTCCTGTGGTACCAATGTTACAAAATAACCAGTCCTGAGTAAATTGGGCTGCTTTTGGATGGTTAAAAGCAATCCAATTTTACAGAAAATTTTGTATCTGTAAGAGTTATAAATTTTCTAATCCAGTACCATGTGTCAGTTAGGATGACTTTGCCTGTGATAACAGAATATGCAACTCTATTTGGAATTAGAATTCAGTGTAGAAGTAGATTGAACAATAGGAAAATTTGTCCTGCATGACCAGAAGTCCTGAGGTTGTCCAGTTCAAAATTGGTTAATTTCACAGCTCAATTATGTCTTCAGGGATCTAGATTTGTTCCATCTTTACGCTCTGCTTAACTCAGCCTGTTGGTTGTCCTCTTGGGACAATGAAGGGAGCTAGCCTAAGATGGCCATGTATTTCTTTTTTTTTTTTTTTTTTTGAGATGGAGTTTCGCTCTTGTTACCCAGGCTGGAGTGCAATGGTGCAATCTCGGCTCACCGCAACCTCCGCCTCCTGGGTTCAGGCAATCCTCCTGCCTCAGCCTCCTGAGTAGCTGGGATTACAGGCACGTGCCACCATGCCCAGCTAATTTTTTGTATTTTTAGTAGAGATGGGGTTTCACCATGTTGACCAGGATGGTCTCGATCTCTTGATCTCGTGATCCACCTGTCTCGGCCTCCCAAAGTGCTGGGATTACAGGCGTGAGCCACCGCTCCCGGCCGGCCATGTATTTCTAGGTATCACATAGAGATAAAAATGTCCAAATGCATAAAAGGAGACTGTCCCTTCCTTGTGTCCTATTTTAAAACTGAAGAAAGGTTTCCCAGAGGGCCCCCTGGGATACTATACTATCTATCCCCCCATGTCTCACTGGCTACAATTGCTTTATATGCATATTTCTAAGCCAGCAGCTGGCAAAAGAAGTGAGCTCATGTGACTGGTACTTAGATTAGTTACCTTCTAGGACTGGGGAAGCTTCCAGAGCTCTTTGGAGCAAATTGCCATTGGTATTTGAATAAAACCAGTAAGCAAAGAAAGAAAGGAGCCACAGTTGATAAGAAACTAATAGCATCCATATCACAGATAGCCTTAAGTTTTAGTACTGGGTATTTATTTCTTTTTGTATAAGAAAAGGAATTCCTTTTTTGAAAAAGGAATTCATCTTTTTAAGATATCTTTTTCAGTCATTTTAAATTAGCTCTAACATACAAGCTTATGAGGGAAATTGATTTTATAAAAATACAAAATTTTCTAAGCTTAGGGGTTATTTTGTGTTGAAGTATGCATCAATGTACTATCTGATTGCTTCCTACACAGTATAATACTATCTGAATTATTCTGATGTTTCCTCTCCTTCCTGTAGTTATTTGTTCTGTTTATCAAGATGCTTCCCCACTACAGTAGCATTCAGTCACCAACACCACTGGCTTCCTGCCTCTAATGTTCTCCACCTACCACAATCCACCTCCCCTTCCAGGATCTTTATTTAGATACCCCCACTCACTGCAGGCCTGAGATGAGTCTTAGTGGTACAGCGACACCAGAGACCCAACAGCAGCTCTCTGTATCAAGTCACCTTCTTCTCATCAGGAATGATGGTGACTCCAGGGATGAAGAAGAACCAGGAAGTCGAGGAAATAAACCGATCAGGAAAAAGGATGCCTAACAATCTGGTTGTTAAGAAAGAAGGGAGGAAATGGAGGCAGACGAGAAAGACAGGATAGAGTTCCTAGAGCTGCCAGCCAGACCAAAAAAAATCATTAGGTTAGAAGATGTTGCCCAGATTACGATATCCCCACCAAAGCATTTGACAAGTTCCACTGCCTGGATATAACATGCCAGAGGTGGTATTGATTTGGTTTTTCTATACTATAGGAGTATGAAGTTTTAAAATGGCCCATCCTGCCCCAGGGACATAATAGTCCATCCTGTCTCAGTACAAGAGAATAAGCGTCAATAGAGTGGTATGGGAACTCAGAGAGAATAGCTTTCCTTAAAAAAAAAAAATGGCACTATTGTTAGTTTGATTACAATCTGTAATCAGTTAAATTCTAGCTTGTCCCTAGCTTAGAAACCAGAGGCTACCTATGCAGAACTGTCAGCAGGCCTAACCCAAGAGTTGATGGACAATTCTGTCCTTTTAGCAAGTCAACCTATTGATGATATATTAAAAGTCTGCCTATCTTTGTAAAGTGGAATTCCTTGCCAGTAACCTTCCCTTTTTCATCATCTCTTAACACTCACCTTAAAGATCTTTAACAATTTAGTTTTTAAATAATATTCCCCTCTCATATCTGAGTAAGAGTTATATCTTTTAAAAGTTCTAAAATTTCTTAAATATTGTAAAAAGATTCAAACATGAATTGTCATTTTTGTCATCTTTAATTAAAATTGTTCCAAATTTTGAAATTTGTTTGACTTGTGGTCAAATGTCTGCTGCCTCAAACTGGAATAAAACCCAACTTGAATTTATGATGGAATACTGAAAACAAAAGACTTTTTAAAAGTACTCTTGTGTTAACATTTAATTGTCCTGCTCTTTCTCTCTAGCTTTCTTGTTTTTCTCAAAGTACTTCTCATACCTTCATGAGATAGTCTTCATAGTCAATGCTAAAGATAGAGAATAGAGAAAAACTCTGTGTTCAGGATTATATATAAAGAGAAACAGTAACCTCAGAGTGAGTGAGTCATTTAAATATGGATCAAGGAAAGATAAGGATTTGGCTGGCCAGATCAGAGAAATAAGTCTATTCTGTCTCTCCCAACTGGGGTTAGCTAACTCAGGGAGACACATTTTGGGGTGGCAGATATATAGAGTAGGCTCAGCACATCAAGATGGGGATGTTGGCTGAGGATAGAAGAGGCATTGAAAGGAGTCAGAGAGGCAAATGGGTGCGGGAGGAGAGGCCAGAATGTAGAGTAAGCACAGAAACATGAAGAATCAGATCAAACCAAGAGAGAAGAGAAAGAAAATGATGCTGAAGGAGACAAAAGTTCAAAAAGCCAATCTATACAAAGTAAGCAGCATCAGATTACAGTGAAGGCAGCCACACAGCCTTTAAAAGACAGAACAGATAAGAATGACTAAGGACAGTTAATGGTTAAATTGAGATGAACAAGAAATGATACACAAAGTAACATCAATGAATGCAGAAAGAAATAGCATTTAGAGAGAAACCAGTTATTTAAAATTGTAGCATAAGACTTCAGAATATAGCAAAAGAAAAAAATAATAGTAGATGAATTGGGTATATTTACAGAGAGATGCCTCATAGGCCTACACTTAGAGTGGAGAGCAAGTAACTCATAGAAAGTAGGAGCAGTGAGGAGGCAAAATAAGTGTTTGAGGCATGGAACAGGTAGTAGAACAAAGCACTGGGAAGAAAAAGGCTGTGGGAGAAAGTGGTTTACAAAGTAGCCCTGGCACAGAGGTGGAATAATGAAAGAATGCAAAGGCAGTACCTGGAAGGCATGGATTAAATGACTAGATCAGTGTGGATTGGACAACTGGAGATAGCATTTTATTGTTGCACAAGTAGCAGTGGCCCTATAGATATCCAGAGGCAGGACAGGATAGGTGGGATGAGTGAGCCCAAGGTTACCTCCAGAGGATGGTCAGAAACACAGTATTATTAGGGAGAGATGTGATGCATTAATCAGATACAGGGACGCAGACCTCAGCTAAGTATGAGTCAGGAAACCCCAGTAGATAAGTAGGCCCAGAAGGACGTGAAGAGTAAAGGGAGTAAGCAGAGATAAAATGACAAAAGTGAAGGGAAAATAATGAATGGCTTAGGAGGAAAGATTAATGAAGTATTGATTAGATTCAGAATGAGTCGGGGCTCCACACAGGAGTTAATTCAGGATCCATGAAAAAGAGTGAGCAAAATGGAGGAAAAACAAAGAAGAAACGTGACGCCAGGTCAGTCATAGACACTAAAAGAAACACCCAAAATGTTTGGAGTGAGCAGGCAGTTTAAGAAACATGAAGATGGTTACAGATAAAAAGGTACCTGTCTGAACAGAGAGGGAGGTGGAGAAGCATAACGTAGAAGTTGAAGTGGAAAGCATCAGTAGCAGGCAGAGAAAGAAAAGGCATGAGCTCAGACACAGAGAATGAGGCATATTCAAAAGAATCTGGAACAGATTGAGAGTGAAACAGGCAGGTAAAACGTGGAACCATCAGAAAGACTGAAAACTTGGCTTAACACAGAGAGGCAGGGCAACATAAGTGACTAGAGGAAGATAAGGAAATTATCAAACTTGGAACAGGCTAACAGAGACGGAGAAGATCATAGGTAGTAGAGGTAAAAAGCAAAACAAAATAGACAGGTCATAGTCACTGCAGAGTAGAATCAGTGGTTGGTGATGGATACAATATACCAGCATAGATGTGGAGATAGTAGGATACAACCCCATAGAAAAGAAGCTAGTCTGTGCAGAGGGTTATGCCTTACTCCATGAATGGCAGGAGAAGAACATTGGTTGAGGTCAGACTTTGTAGGATAGTTTTCTAGCTTTTTCCATGATCATCACACAAAAGAAAGGAAAAAGCACACAGAACCACTTTGAATTATTCTGGGTTGAGCTGAGATAACATTTAAAAAAATACAGTGTTTTGTTTTTGTTTTTTAAACAAAATACTGGGAGAGATTTTTGCCAGACTAGTGGCTTTAAGTATATGATGTCACCATATCACTTTCTCCTCCTCCAAATACTAATAGATTTATTGAAACATCTTAAATCTACAAAACCTCAGTCATTTATATACACTAGAGGATCCAGTGTTTGAGGAACTTAAATATAAGTATGATGTATTTTTCTAACACACTAACTTTTACCCTGAGGTATAGAAGCTCTTTCTCCGAATTGTTAAAGCTTGTGTGTATGACTGCTACATAGCATTTATGTGTAGTACTGTAGTAATTGCCTCCCCAGCTGCCCTTCTTTTCCAACACCGAGACATTAATTTTTCTTCTTCCTATCCTCCTCTGTTCTTTTCATATAGCAAGGAACATGCAGCAACTACTGCTGTAGCTGCTAGCCTGGCAGGTGGGCACCACCGGGAAGCATGGACCACCAAAGGTCCTTCCTATGAGGACTTATACACTCAGAATGTTGTCATTAACATGGATGACCAAGAAGATCTTCATCGAGCCTCACTGGAAGGGAAATCTGCCAAAGAGAGGCCCATTTGGTTGAGAGAGAGCACTGTCCAAGGGGCGTATAGTTCTGAAGATATGAAAGAAGGTAAGGGTAGAAGTCAGTAAAATGGATATGTCTTAGGTTCAGTAGAACATAAACTTGGCTTAGTGGGAAACTGCCTGGGCAATTCTGGATCTGTTCTACAGAACAATTAATTGCATTATAGTAAGAAGTAAGAAATTGAGCAATAAGATAAAAACCAACTAGTATACTTGCATTGCTCTTCAACTTAGTGAAAATAACAAATAGCCTTTTAAATTTTCATTTTTAGATTTGAAAAATTGTCATCTCTTTAATTTCTTGGAAAAATTTTATTTATTGTGTTCAAGGTAGCTACATTCACCTCTCCTTTAATCTTATATTGCCCTGACTTACATGCATTTAATTTTTCTGAATTGGGAGCCAAAACTGTATACTACCCAAAAGTTATGCTACCTGAAATATATACAAAGAGACCACATGAATAAAGGATTGAGCATTGTCACAGTCCAAGATGGTTAGCAGAACTTTGTTCTAGAGGATTTTGGAAATCTCTGAGCCATAAGGGGTTAAGAATTGCATACTAATCTTTAGAAGTTAAAGAACTGCAAGATTTTACTTTTTAAGTTTTAGTCAGAATTACTGGATTCAAGACTTTGAGTGATGATGGTTTAGGCGTATGTAGAAAATGGGAGGCGAAAATGGATGATGATGACTCAAGCTGGAAAGTAGAGAGAAAGGGTGTCTCTATTTCTGGTTAGATTTTTATCAGCATAACAATCTATGTGCTGCTACTCCCAAGTTATATATCATTACAAACATACCACCTGAGTTTGGTGTTATGTTAGTGCCAAAGAATAATCAGTAACTGAAAACCACTTGTTTTTTGGCCTTTCTCCAGCCTCTTTTCCCTTCACAATTCACATTTAGTACACGTATATACTAGAAATTGTGAAGGTAATGTGAAGTTGGGTAGTGATGGTAAAGCAGTTAATACCTCTACTGTGATTCTCTTTGATATATTAATTTTGATAAGGAAAATTTTTCCTTGGCAACCCATACTTTACCCTACCTCTTCCTCACTGATTAGCCTGCCATGTTGAGTTTTTTTGATGGAGTCTCGCTCTGTCAAGTAGGTTGGAGTGCAGTGGTGCGATCTTAGTTACACCTCTGCTTCCCATGTTCAAGCGATTTTCTTGCCTCAGCCTCCTGAGTAGCTGGAATTACAGGCGTGAGCCACCATGGCCAGCTAATTTTTGTATTTTTAGTAGAGATAGGGTTTTGCCATATTGGCCAGGCTAGTCTCAAACTCCTGACCTCAAGTGATCCACCTGCCTTGGCCTCCCAAAGTGCGAGGATTACAGGCATGAACCACTGTGCCCAGCCTGTTGTGTTATTTGGATTCAAGTTGTTTTAGATTATACAGTAGTTAGGCTATACTATTATTTAATAAATTTGTTTTCTCCAACTTGGCTTCTTGCCTGTTCTTAAAGTAACCTTCTTTTCTTTGAACTTAGAAAGAAAACTGAATAAAATAGAACTATTATTAACCAACATTATATATTAAGCTCAAAAGTTTAACATTCTAGTTTACAATTCCTAGAGTGATAGAATATGAATCGTATGGGCCTTAAATAAGTTATCTGATCTACTTAAGTTTTATAAACATTTATTTCTACATAAAATAGGATAGTTATGTTACCATGTCTAAATTTGTCTTTGTTAAGTTTCTTAATAGTAGAGCAGACTATTGAATGTATGAAGTAGACCAGTGAATGTATGAAGTGAGTCTTATTTATCCTACACTTGATTTTTCCTCAAACTTCAAGTCATGTTGCTATCTTTTCACAATTTTATAGACTTCAATCATGTCCTCATTACTATACTGAATACAGTTCTAATTACTTTTTATTCTGCTTTCTTGAAACAGTTCTCTTTCCTACTGCTGCCACTTCTTACAGTTTTTGTTTATTTTATCTTTTTCTAGACCATCTTTGATTGTAATATACTTTACTGGAGACCGAGAGACCAAAATGATACATGTAGTTCATTCATGGATTCATCATTGATTTGAGTTTTATTTCCAATATCTTTCTAGTTTTTACCTGAGATTTTGTTTGTTGTTTTAGTTCTGGAAGCATGTTAAGACCAAAAACTTCAGAAACATGTAGAGGTAATTTTTAGGACCTTCTCTGCCTTGAATCCAAAAGCTTGGATCATATCTTTCAGTATATTTTAGATTATTTTTCTGTAGGCTGATTTTCTTGCACTTGCTGAAATAGAAATAGATCTGCTACTTTTCTGCCCACGTCTACAACCTTCAGCTCTTCCTATATTTTTTTGCTGCAACTTGGCCTTTCAGTACCCACAATTGCTTAGCATCAATTCTGTGAATATAGTTTCCCAGTATACATCTTCTTTGTAATTTGTAACTCCATTGAAAAAGACTGTTCCTGAAACTACTGTTTCTACTTTACCATCCAGAAATCTGCTTATTTATCCTTTTTTGTTTTCTGCCTTCATCTGTAACACAACAATTCTTTTTTTCTCCAAACCTCTCAAGACCCTTGTCAGAAATCTGTTATGTGTGACTTAATTTAGTTTACAAAACTAATTTTCTTTTTCCCTAGTTTTATATTTACTTTAAACATTAATCAAAATACTGTGTTGATATCGTTAAACTATTTGGAACATTCTTTTAGAAGCAATTACTGCCTTAAAGGCAAGCATGCATTCCTTTTTTTTATTTCTGTTGTAATGCTGCATTGGCAGTAAGCTCTAGGGAAGAGGTTCAGCCTTTGACAGTGTTTTGAAGTAGTTAAGTTTGATTTTAACTCTCATTTTGACAGTTGTGTTATCAAAAGCCTCTTTTCTCTGACCTAAACTTTTAACTCGTCTGTTCCTGTTTCCCTTTCTCTCTCTTATCTGCTCAATATCTCATTTTAGGAATTCTTTGCTTTCTAAAATGCCCAGTGTTTTAGCTAATTCATTCTAATGTGTTAATGAGAAGATGCTTTCACTTTATCCATAGTTAGAATTGACCACTTCTGAGCCTTCTCTTGATGATGATAATGATGATGATAGATAATACTATTCTAAGTGCCAGGCCCATTCTAGACACTTCACAGACATTCAGTTAATCCCCACAGCAACCTAGTGAAGTAAATACTACTTTCCCCCTTTTCTGTACTTGAGAAAATTGAAACAGAGAGATGAAATAACTTGGCTAAAATCATACAGCTAAGTAGTGTTAGGATTTGAATCAGGGAGTCAGATTCCAAACAATACTTTTAATCTTTTTATATGTTTTAAATGGCAGTATGTTTGGTAGTACTATCAGAATATAGAATGCAGATGGTTTTCTTAAATACTTCATCTGCAATACATCAGGTAAGATATGTATGCAAAATGATAGGAGGTGTGTGGTGAGAGAAGCTTCATTTCTAAAATTAGATTCCTTTTTTTATAAAGAGTTTGTAGTGCGCTTAGTTTGTTTCATAAAAATAAAACTCACATTTATTCACTCATTTGTCAAATATTTACTCAGTGCTTAACAGAGTGGCAGATACCTTCTAGGTAAATGGAATATACCCTTGAATAAACAAGATAAATATCTGTTGTGGTAGAACCTACATCCTTGGAAAGGAGGTGACAAAGACAATAGATATAAGTTATTTATTATGTTAGGAAATAAGTTGTGTGGAGGAAAAATAGAGCATTGGGAACGTAGGGATGGGATACATTTAAAAGGTGACATTTGAATAAAGACATGAAAGATGAAGGGAGTTAGCTGTGTGGGTACCTAAAGGAAAAATATTCCAGGCAGAGGGAACAGGCAGTGCAAAGGCCTTGAGGTAGGAGTGTGTCTGATATGTACAAGGAATACCATGGTGGCTACTGTGGGTAGACCAGAATGAGCATGGGGAAGAAGAGGTAAGAGGTAGATGGTCAGGAAGGAGACCAAATGATATGGGACCCTATAGGCCATTGCAGAGCCTTTGGCTTTTTACCTTGAGTAAAATGAAGAGCCATGTTTTGATTTTCTCTTATGCCAGCTACTGTAGTTGGTTCTTCATAGACATTATATGTTTTTATCCAGAGCCTTAGAAAGTAGATGCTTTTATCACCTCATTTTATAGAAAAAGGTATTGAAGTTTAGAGATTAAATAACTTGCCCAAGATGCTTGTGTATAGAACCAGGATTTATATCTACACTATAATACTCTTAAAACCGATATACTTAAGCATTGTACTACTTAAGCTCCAGTTTGTAAGAAATATTTTGAATATTTTATGGACAGCAGCTCAAAAATGGAACCAGTGAAGTCTGTTATTTTATTGCATTATTTAAATATATGTTAAAATACTATGTGTTAGTTATAAAGAAATGCCATTTATATTTAAGGATATTGACTTTCTGAGTTTTCCTCCCTAGGGGGCATAGATATGGATGCATTTCAGGAGCGTGAGGAAGGCCGTGCAGGGCCTGATGATAATGAAGAAGTCATGCGAGCACTGCTCATTCATGAGAAAAAGACTTCCTCTGCCATGGCTGGTTCAGTGGGGGCAGCCGCTCCAGTAACCACTGCCAATGGCAGTGACTCAGAAAGTGAGACCAGTGAGTCAGATGATGATTCTCCACCCCGTCCAGCAACTGTGGCTGCGCATCAACGAGAAGAGGATGAAGAGGAGGATGACGAGTTTGAAGAAGTAGCAGATGACCCCACTGTCATGGTGGCTGGCCGTCCGTTCTCCTACAGTGAAGTGAGTCAACGGCCAGAGCTAGTGGCTCAGATGACACCAGAAGAAAAGGAAGCGTATATAGCAATGGGACAGCGTATGTTTGAGGACCTCTTTGAGTGAGCTTTCCCTACTTTCTCCTTTCTGTAATGCTCAGTTCAAAAGAAATGTCTCATCTTTGAAGAAAAGTATTTAAGTGGCTTTCTGCCCCTTTTGATATAAACAACTGTTGATCCTTGTGCAAAGAATGATGTGAGAGAGTTTGACTTTAATGCCAGAAACTTTCCCAGCAATGTAGAGTGGTAGGAAACCTACCCTTCCCTGCTGTCACTACAGTATTAATATTTTACTGTATTTTCTTATCTACCTTTTTTCTTGCCTTATTAAGACATAATTTTCTCCCTTCTGAAATGAGTGAGGGAAGTTCATAAGTAAATCCTTCCCATCCTTCTGTTTACTACAATAGGTTAAAATAATTCACTGATTACACATCCATTTTATCTGTTCTAGCCAGGCATTCCAAACAATTTCTTATACTGCTGCCGACCAAAGCAGCTTGCCAACAAGCAAATCATTGATTGGGGGAAAAATCCTAAAACTTCCTCAGAATTTGAGCATTTCCTCAAAATTGAGATGGGTTAATATGTAAAGGGAGTTGAAAGTATGTGTGGAAGAAGGATAGATATACTTGAGTCTCGTGATTAATGTCTAAACCAGAATTTGTGTCTGTAGAACTGACCAGACTGGTGGATTTTATTGTATTGGTTAATGTCTTTTGGTTTGGATTTGGGATGATAGAAAACAGAAAGTATAATTGGTAAACCCTTAGTAAGAAATTAGAAAAAACATGGACATTGGATAAGAACTCTGTGTAAAGGGTTGAAGAGTAACAAGCATTGGGAACTGTGCCTTAGAACTGTGTGTTTGTCTGATTTAGAAATCCTTTATATAAAGCTGAGACTGGTCCTGGTTTTGTTCCCTTTGTGTACAGACCTTTTGTCAGTGCTATAAATTGTTTAATGAGGCCATTCTAGCAGAAATCAGCATAGAATAATTGATTATTATTCTCTCTCTCTGTCACTCTCCCTCTTTCTGAACATCATTGAAGGTTGTCTGTCTTTTCATTCTTGTCAGATATGGTATTTTAGAGTGCATCCGGTATATCATCGAGCATTGTAACCTCAAGCAACAGTTCACTTTGGGTTTTGATATGTAGCATGGTGTTGTTCCCTAAGGCAGAACTTTAAAAATAAAGAACTTTGACACAAGGGTCTATAACAATTGTATTTTTTAAAATATTTTTCCTTGCATTGTAATTTTAAAGTATTTATCATTTTATAGTACACATATAAAGTTAAGATAGCATTTTAGAGTATCTGAGCCTTGTACGGAGTGATGTTTCATTTACCTGGGTTGTATTAATGACTGAATGTTGACAATAAACCTCTTTTATGCTGACTAAAATTTGTTAATTTTAAGCTCTGTAACATCTTGGAGCATAATTAAAATGAATACTCTTCCCATTAAAAAAATGTTAAAAGACTTTTAGTCATATTTCAAATAATAGATGCATCATATGGGATCTAAACCTTTTCTGCAGTAAGATGCCTTTGTACCTTGTATACGTAAAGTATTCAGCCTTTACACTTGATCTTAGCCAAAAGACCAAGAAGCAAAGCTATTGCATTTAAATATTATTTTTTAAACTTTTATAGTTCTAGAAGTTAATTTAAATAAAATGGTAATCATGTTAATTTTTTAAATGTAGTTAATTTTTTAAACTTTGTTTGTGTTTGTGTATATGTAGAATTTGTGATATGGAAAAATGTCACAGGTGAATATGGAGGAAAGAATAAAGGTATTCATTGTAGCAGTATTTGAAATAGAATAGGAAGATAGATATACTCAATGTATATTTAGTCCTAAATACTCAGGAAGTGGAGGCAGGAGGATTGATTGAGCCAGGAGTTCAAGGCTAGCCTGGGCAACATAATGAGATTTCATCCTTTCCCCAAAAAGAATGTATTGAGAGGAAAAGATATCCATAATGTGTTAAATTTAAGATTCAGTATTTCTAGGGAAGTGTGTTTGTATTTTGCACGTGTGTGTGTGTGTGTAGAAAGTTGCTAACATATAGTGAACTATATGCCAGAATAAGTGCTTTGTGTATGTTAACTCATTTAATCTTTTGTACTAAATCTGTGAGGTAGGTATACATATATAAATTAGGGATAAGAATTACAGTGATCTTATGTTATTATGAAAAAGATATTTTCATTTTGAAAAAGAATCATACATTTAATGTATTAAAGAAATAGCAGAGTGTCAAAAGCAAGGTCTTTTTAGGTTGATGCTAGGATTTTTAGGTGATGTTTAAAAAAAAAATCCAGGCTGGGCGCAGTGGTTCATACCTGTAATCCTGGCACTTTGGGAAGCCAACACGGCAGATCACAAGATCAGGAGTTCAAGACCAGCTTGACCAACATGGTGAAACCCTGTCTCTACTAAAAATACAAAAATTAGCTGGCATGGTGGTGTGCGCCTGTAGGCCCAGCTACTCGGGAGGCTGAGGCAGGAGAACTCAGGAGGCTGAGGCAGGAGAATCAACTTGAATCCAGGAGGCAGAGGTTTCAGTGAGCCAAGATTGCACTCCAGCCTGTATGACAGAGCAAGACTGTCTTAAAAAAAAAAAAAAATCCAGAGTTATCATTTCCTTGGATAAACATTTATAAATTTATACTCAGAATCAATGGGAAGATATAATTTAATAGGTAACTTCCCCCTTCCAGTGACATCTAATAAGACTCAATAGAATTTATATTACTTTATTAATAGGTTTGTGTCTTGAGTGGCACAACAATCTGGCAAGGAGAGCCAGTCAGTGACAGAAGGATCAAAAATGGGAGCCCTGCCGATTAGCCTCTGAGGCTCTAGTGAGGGCAGGCTCACACCCAAGTTTGGTAGATACATGTAGTCACTGTGTCTTGACCCCAGGACAGCTAGAGTCATCACCACACACAGCCTGTAAGCGATGGTGAAGAAACTTGGTTTCTCTGAATGTGGTTGACTATATTCGTGTATCTCAAGTGTCAGCTGAACAAGTGTCCCAACTTTCCCACTGTCCTTTAAGATTTAAATAGAACTCTTTTCCTAACATAATGGACTACTTCTTCTAGTATCATTTCTTTTGGGAGATGACAATTCTTTTTCGAGGGTGGTAGGGGATGGGGGATTGTAGGCAGGGAGCTTGTATCCTCTGACTCCGCCTTTCTGCTTCCCTGGCTTTTCCATCTCTCCTCTACACCGCCTGTTCTCGACTCCCCATAGTAACATCAACACAAGTTTGTGTAGCAGATCCTCCCTGAAGTTTTTACAGTAGGGAGCAAAGGGAGAGGGGCAATGAGAGAGGGATTTTTGTTTGTTTTTGTGTTCCTTTCATTTTTAGTTGATACATAATAATTGTATATATTTGTGGGATGCAGAGTGATTATTTCTTCCAACTTTTAGGCTCAGGGGTATATGACATGCAGGTTTCTTATATGGTTAAATTGCATGTTATGGGGTTTGGTGTACAGATTATTTTGCCACCCAGGTAATAAGCGTTGTATCCGATAGGTAGTTTTTCAGTCCTCACCCTCCTCCCACCCTCCATGCTCAACAATGCCTTGGGGTCTATTGTTCCCTTCTTGGTGTCCACATGTACTCATTGTTTAGTTCCCACTTATAAGTGAGAATATGGGGTGTTTGATCTTCTGTTGCATTAATTCGTGTGGGATAATGGCCTCCAGCTCCATCCATGTGCTGCAAAAGACAGGATCTCATTCTTTTTTATGGCTGTGTAGTGTTCTATGGTTTATATGAACCACATTTTCTTTATCCTGTCCACCAGTGATGGGCATGTGTTCTTATGGTAGAATGACTTATATTTTCTTGGGTATATATCCAGTAATGGGATTGCTGGGTTAAATGGTAGCTCTATTGGGTGTTTTTTTTTTTTTTTTTTGAGACAAAGTCTCACTCTTGCCTAGGCTGGAGTGCAGTGGCATGATCTCAGCTCACTCTGCCTCGGGTTAAAGCAATTCTCATGCCTCAGCCTCCTGAGTAGCTGGGATTACAAGCATGTGCCACCACACCCGCTAATTTCTGTATATTTAGTAGAGACAGGGTTTCACCTTGTTGGCCTGGCTGGTCTCCGACCTCAGGTGATCCTCCCACCTCAGCCTCCCAAAGTGTGCTGGGATTACAGGTGTGAGCCACCATGCCTGGCCCAATAGCTCTGTGTTAAGCTCTTTGAGACATCTCCAGACTGCTTTCCACAGTGGCTGAACTAGTTTACATTCCCACCAGCAGTGTTTAAACTCCCTTTCTCTGCAACCTTGCCAGCATCTGCTATTTTTTGACTTTTTAGTAATAGCCATTCTGACTAGTGTGAGATATTGTCTCATAGTGGTTTTGATTTGCATTTCTCTAAAGATTAGTGATACTGAACATTTTTTTCATATGCTTGTTGGCCACATGTATGTCTTCTTTTAAGAAATGTCTTTATTTTTTTTTTTGCCCATACTTTAAAGGGATTTGTTCGGTTTTTACTTGTTGACTTAAGTTTTTTATAGATTCTGGATAGTAGACCTTTGTTGAATGCATAGTTTGCAAATATTTTCTTCTGTTCTGTAGGTTGTTTACTCTGTTGATAGTTTCTTTTGCCGTGTAGAAGAAGCTCTTAAGTTTAATTAGGTCCCATTTGTCAGTTTTTGTTTTTATTGCAACTGTTTTTGGCATCTTCATTATAAAATTTGTGCTAGGGCCTATGTCCAGAATGGTATTTCCTAGGTTTTCTTCTAGGGTTTTTGTAGTTTTAGGATTTACATTAAAGTCTTTCATTCATCTTCAGTTGATTATTGTATATGATGAAAGGAAGGGGTCCAGTTTCAGTCTTCTGCATATGGCCAGCCAGTTATCCTAGCACCATTATATTCGATAGGGAGTCCTTTCCCCATTTCTTGTTTTTGTTGAATTTGTCGAAGACTGGATGGTTGTAGGTGTGTGGCTTTATTTCTGGGTTCCCTATTTTCTGTTCCATTCGTCTATGTGTCTGTTTTTGTACCAGTACCATTCTATTTTGGTTACTTAGTGTTGCAGTATAGTTTAAAGTCGGGTAGTGTGATACCTCTGGCTTTGTTCTTTTAGCTTAGGATTGCTTTGGCTATTTGGGCTCTTTTTTGGTCTTCTCATATGCTGTAGTAATTCAGACCAGGTGAAGGATATTTTAATTAAGGGATTAACATAGGTGGCAGGTTTAGGATTGAGGTTTTAGCAAATCACAGCAAAAACATGAGCTGATTTGGTTTCTCCATCCTCATCTTGCCAAGTTACTTCATTTTTAGCCATCTGAATGAGTGAGGGAGAAATAATTGATTCATTTCATAACTTGTTGGTATTATCTGAGACAACTGGACACTGAATGGAAACAAGATTGGGAAGAACAGTTCATTTTCTTTTCTGCCAGTTGGCTTGATGGTTAGATTTCCAGCCAGGACCACAATTGAAAGACTCTCATATGTACTTTCTTATTCTCTTTATTCTTGAGTTTAAAAGTAGACAATAACAATCAAAAAACAAATATGGAAATCTTTAGAATTTAGAAATTGATATAATTTCACCTTTGGTTTGTTTTCAATAAAGCTACTTTATGTATGTCATCTCTAGCAGAGCTGAGCTACTATCACTTTATTTTTTTTAATATCTAAAAATGAGGAAGATTTTTAGAAAAGAACCGGCACTATGGTACATTTACTGTCAGTTCTGTTGGCTCTTTCTGCTACAAAAGAAGCAAAATAAACAGTGAAAAAGATACGTACAGGTACTTTTAAAACATCTAATGCCAGAATGGTTGGAAAGGGGAAAGAGTTATGAAATTTTACTTTTTCCTTTGAAGAGCTAAAGTAATGAACCTATTTTGGCATGCCCTCAGGGCAGGAACAAGTACCTTAGCTTCTCTTCAGAAAGAGCTTTATGACCTTCTGAGTATCAGAGATAGTCTTTCCCATGCTAGTTGCAAAGCAGGTAGGCCTAGTACACAATCCAGTTTCAGTAGTCAACCCGTTTCCCATAATGCAGAAGTGCATAATGGCCTACCTAATGTAAATAAGTCTAAGAAATTAGTCTGGAAAGAAGGCTGGTGCTAGATCTGAAAATGCCTTGAATCATTGAGGCATACAGGATGATTGTACAGTTTTTTGTTGTTGTTAATGTTTTAATTATTTAAACATTCATTCAATAAGAAATAAATATAGTAAACAACGAAAACTCCCCAGCCCACTGTTATCTTATTATACTGAGGTAATCATTGTTGATAGTTTAATCTGTATCCTCCCAGACCTTTCCTAGGCCTTTAGACCACACATACAGATAAACTACAGTGCTTTTTACACAAATGGAATCATATCATACACATTGCCATTTGATTTTGAAATATTTTGGAGAGCTTTCCATTCAGCATATTTAGATCTTCATTTTTAAAAATAAAATAGAATTTTATAGTTGTATAATGGATTATGTAAAATTCCTTTATTGATGGGCATTTAGGTAGTGTCCAGTTTTTCACTATTACAGTGCTTTAATCAATTACTCATTTTCATTCTCTTTGAGTATTTCTATAGAACAGAATCATAAAAAAGAAACATAGGGCATGTCTGTTTTAAACTCTGATATATACTGCTAAATTGCTCTTCAAAAAGATTGCTGGATAATTTTAAGCAGAGGAGTAATTTGTAGTATTGATACTGGATTGGAGTTTAAACCTAGAGGCTATTAAGGCCATTTCAATAGTCTTGGTAAGTAATTTGATCAAAAGACCTGATCAAGTCAGTGGGGATGAGAAAGTAGAGACAAATTTAAGAAACTTTGGTGACTGGATAGGGCAGTGTCTTGGATGATTCTCAGGTGTCTAGCTGGTTAGTGATTCCATTAACACCATTACAAATATAGGAGGAGAAACAGGTTTCCTCCTGTTCCAGACTCAGTAAATGTCACCACCATTTTACGTACAAGCTTAAGCCAAAAGTCTTAATAGTTGACTATCTTTTTTTTTTATCCTACATCAAACTTATCAGCAAGTCCTGTTAGACTCAAAATATAATTTAATTTTGAAAGTAGAGGTGACAGGACTTGCTAATAAATTGAAACTATAATCTAAATCTGACTTCATTACTTCCACCACCTCCACCCTACTCTCAGCCACATGAACTCTCACCTTGACTACTACAGCAACCTCCCAACTGGTCTCCCTGCCTCAATGCTTATCCCCCTCACACACACACATGCATTTTAACTATTTCACACACACAAAGGGATCTTTTAAATGTAAATTAGATATCTCACACCCCTTAAAACCCTTCATTGATTTTTCTTAGAATAATATCTAAACTTACTCTATTCAATAGGCCTTACATGGTCTGGCCCCTGACTACCTACATCTGCTAGTCTACTCTCTAACCATATTGACATTCTCTGTGTTTCTCAAATATGCCAGCCTTTTTCCTGCCTTAGATCTTTGCCCTTGAGGTATACCTCACTCTTGTCTCTGTTATTTCATTCTCAGCTTCAAAGCCACCTCACAGAAGTCAGTCTTCTCCTTTCTCTAAAGGAATCTCTTCCATTCACTGTCATATTTTGTTTTATTTTCTACATAGAAAAATTATTTGAAATGAACTTATTTCTTATTTGATTGTTTATGTCCATCAACCCCTCCCCCAAGACTGTAAACTCCTTGGGGGCATAGAGAATTAATTCTGGCACGTAGTAGGCTCTCAATAAACACTGAATGGATAGATGGACATAATTGGCACTAGGAGAACATAGCCTTTTCTCCACCAGCGCTCATCATTTTATTCCTGCCTGAATGGCAAGTCAGTTAATTATGTTCTTACTCAGTTAATTATGTTCACTTGTGGAACATGACACCTAAGGCTGTGTCTCCAGAACCATCAGTAGGGGATGTTGGGATATAGCTTCTAGGGCATAGCCAATGAGATGTTTAGAGGCTTCAATTCTAGTAGCCATAGCTTTAATGTTTATGGAAAAGGGAATTAAGTGAGTACTTTGTCTAGGGCAAAACAGCCACGCCCGCGAAAACAGCTGCGCCGGCCAAAACAGCCCCGCCGGCCAAAACAGCCGCGCTGGCGACCCCTGGGGCTCTTCGGCCTGGGAATCTCCTGGTCTGTGGGCAATAAAAATCCGTCTGGAAGTACGGCGTCCACTCACGCTCCATTCGCTGGCTTGCAGTCCTGAGCTGCTCCTAATCAGCCATCTTGGATCCGTCTGCCCATATACAAGTTTTTTTTATGTGAATGCTGTGTCCATCCTCCTGTCCTCCCCAACCCTCTACCTGAAAGGTAGGTTTTGTTTTGTTTGTAGGCTTTTTGTTCTTGGGAACAGATGGATTTTGTTTCTGGTTTATTTTTTCCCATTGGGAAGGTGGGTTGGGATGGTTGGGGTAGTATGGTTGGTTTGTTGCTTTTTTCCTGAAGTAGGATAGAATGGAAGGAAACTGCAGTAATGGTGATAAGGAACTGAGAAATTTTTAATTACTGAGACCAGTGGTGTAATGTTGACAAAGCTACTGACCTCTGGGTAACTGAGGAACCTGAGCACGCTATGAAGCTATGCCAGAGATGGAGGAGCTAAGAGCCAGTCCTAAATCAGAGGAGAGTTGGAAGTCCAATGTGTTGCTCTAGATGCATGTATTCATAGATACTGTATGTTAAATTACTCATATGTTTATTTTCTATCCTCCTCTGCTGCACTAGAATGTACGCTCCATGAAAGCAGAAGCTATTTCTTGCTCCCTGTAGTATTCTGGCTCAATGCCTGGCACATAGTCATTAATACCTATTTGTTGAATGAATAAACAATTAAGTGGCAGCTTCTTTAGGCCATGAGTAAACTATGGACCTTATATAAAGGGCTGCTATTTTCCATTTCTGTTATTATTTCTATGCCTAATATCTGTGATGCTATTTTGTATTAATTTTTTTTGTCCAGAACTTCCTGTTTGGAATGTTTATGCATGGTGAGTGCTGATCAAAGGGCATTTTCCCAGCACCTGGTAAAACCACTTAACCAAAAATAAATCTAGCAAATACATCTAGCCCAAGACTTGCACATTAATTTATTCGCTTGTCTATCTTAAGATCATTCTTTAAAGAGGACATTTGTAGAGAACAAAGATTGTGCTGTTTTTAAATCTAGGAGTTTTATTTTGTTCATTAAAAAATGGTGGTTTTGTGGTTGCCTTCATGATATTCAAGACCCAGATTACTTTTATCTTTCTGCTCAGTCTGCTTTGGCAAATGCTTGTTGCTTCATACTGGCTGATCCACCTTCATCTTCAGGTAGAAAAAAAGGAGGGTATGGGGGTATAAATGCGTAAGCCAGCTGAGTTGGTATTCCCCCACTTTTTTTGTGTGTGTGGTGAAATTTAAAATTAACCATTTTAAAGTGAACGATTCAGTGGCATTTAGTATATTCACAGTATTGTGTATCCCCCACCTCTATTCAGTTGCAAAACACTTTTATCACCCCAAAAGAAAACCCCATATCTGTAAAGCAGTTACTCTTCATTCTCCCTTACCCCCAGCCCTTGGCAACCACCAGTCTTCTTTCAGTCTCTGTGGATTTACTTATTCTGAGTATTCCAAATAAATGGGATCATATAATATGTGACCTTTTATGTCTGGCTTTTTCACTTAACATGTTTTTGAGGTTTTTACATGTTGTGACATGTATCAGTATTTTGTTCCTTTTTATGGCTGAGTAGTATCCCATTATATGTATATACCACAATTTGTTTATCCATTCAGCTATTGCTGGATTTAGGTTGTTGTCGTATTTTGGCGATAGTGGGTAGCACTGCTATGAACATTTGTGTACAAGTATTTGTTTGAGTACCTGTTTTCAATTTTGGGGAGTAGGTACCTAGGAATTGCTGGATCATATGTTCTATGTTTCTGTGCTATTTCTTTTTAAAGTAATGCTTCCTGTACTATGTGCAATAATTACTGTCATCCACCGGGAGTAGTACAAGATGTCTCTTGTGGATGTGGGAGAAAACCAGAACTCTAGGGTCTGTGACCAGAGAAGACTTCCTGGCAATAACTACAGAGGAGAGATTAATAGGAAATATGCATATGAGGTAAGAATTCAGGAATCCCAGAACCCCCTCACCCCCACCCCGCCACTCTGGGAAGGAATTAGGTTCTCTAAGTCACCCTTTACATTTTTTCCTGGGATTCAATCTCTGAGTCATACGATGGATTCATCCTAGCTTCCAATGCCTTAATCTAGAACTGTGATCTGTATGCTCCAATTTTCTGTCATAGTCAAGCCTTCAAGTACAGGATCAGAAGTGGGCTAATAGCTTCATTTGGTTAAGCATGAGGTGAGGCCCTTCTGTTTGAACATGCTTGGAACTGTACCAATATCAGGGGTGGTAGTGATGGCAGTTGTTAGCATCCAGAGGATGGATCCAGAATGAAATTGCCTCTCACAGTATTTGCACAGTATAGAATCAGCTTTAATCAGCCCTATTCTACCAGCTTCAAAAATTGGAGGCTGGCAGCTTTTCATTTCAGGGTAGTGACCTACCTGGGAGGTCTAAAGAATGATTCTGACAATATTCCAGTAGAATCTTTTCCTGCTGCTATGTGCCTGTGTGCAGGTATTATGTGTATGTAGGAGGGTGGAAAAAAGGCAAGACAGGGTGGGCCTTTATGTTTAGTATGTGGGTGGGGAGGACCTACCATGTGGTGTATGTCAGTCACATTTCACATCTGTGACAGGCTGTAACTTCTAGTAAATTTAGTAATAATTTTTTTGCTGCTTTTGTCACTGAGAATCATTAAGCTATAAAATTATCACAACGTTATGGGCATCTGTGTCCATGTTTCCAGCATCATTTAGGCATCTGGCTGCTTCCTACTGATGTAGCCTTCTCACCCCTCTCACCTCCTCCCCTGCGCCTACCAACAGTTGGGAACAAAACACTCGCCAAGCAGAGAAAGAACGTGACAGTGGCTGCTTTTCTCTCCTAAGCTACTATTTCTCAAAAAGCATTTGGGGCCGCTTTGGGAATTCTTAACTATGTCCTCGCTGCCCTCCCCTTATTTGACTCACAGATGTCTTCCAGCATCTGTCTCTCCACACCACCTCCCCATTCTCCAAAGTGCACTTGGTAAATCCCTTTCTAAACTTGCCTTTCTCCAGAGTGATACTCTCCCTACGCCTTGGATCCTCCTTTGATTTTCTTCCCTCCTCTGTCCTGCATCCTCTTCTCTGCAATCATCACTTCTGGAACAAGCCTCTTAAACCTACTTCCTATGGTGAACATGAGTGGTTTTCATTTGCTGCCCCACAGTTTTTATTCCTTCCCAACTCTCCATCCATGTGATTCAGCAGAGATTGAAACCCATCATAGTGACTGGATATAGGCTCCAGGACAGACAATCAGGCTACCTAAGGGTTTTGTTGAAATGAAAAAAAGAAAAAGGCACTCTTTTTTTTCTATAAGAATTACTAAGGCAGAGACTAGAGGGGGAGAGAGACAGATTTCCAATCATGATACCTGAGCTCCTAAATTCTGCCACACTTGTAGCTATTCTTACCCTTACAATGATTTCCTGTTATGTGAATCAATACATTTTATTTTATTCTTGGGCCAATTTGAGTTGGGTTTCTATCTCTTGCAATTAAAAGAACTGACCAAGACAATGCCTGTCAGCCGACTGTTATCTCCATTCTGTAGTTCCCTCCGGGCCCTATTCAATTGGAGATAGCATCTTGCCTATATCCTTAACCTTCTCAACTCCTGCCACTGACTCACTTCAGTTTTAAAATTCCATACATTCACTAGGGTTTTTTAGTCTATCAAGAGGCTTTCCTGTGTAATTCAATCTTTACGTAAAGCTTTGAGGAAGATAGAGGAGGCATATTTATCCCTTTTCTTCTGTTGAGGAAACAAGTTGAAAGAAGTGTATGATGATTTACCCATTTCAAGCTATTTGTAGTCACTGCTGGGACTCAAACCTGATCTTGACTGCAGATCTAGAGTTTCTCTTCTTTTCTTTTCCTTTCCTTTCTTTTCCTTCTCTCTCTCTTTCTTTCTTTTTTGTTTTTTTGAGATAGAGTCTCACTATGTTGGCCAAGTTGGCCTTGAACTCCTGGCCTTAAGCAATCCTCCCACTTCAGCCTCCCAAAATGCAAGGATTGCAGGCATGAGCCATTGGACCTGGCCCTAGAGTTGTTTCTTTTATGAATTGTGTTGCCTCCCCTGGGTAGAAACATGGCTCTAATGTAAACTGACACTGTCTTCTCCCATGGAAACCTTTTTAACACCTGTAAGGCCCTGTGGGAGACAGAGGCCTTTGTTTCACTATCTCTTTCAGATTGCTGTCCTCCATTTTTCATTATTTGGTAACATTTCATCTGTCTGTACCACCTACCACAAGTCTTTGTTTCTGTTATAGGTTCCCTCTCAAGGACTTATCCTAGTTTAAAAATACGACTTTTGCCCAAATTTGATTTGGGTCCTACTGCCCATTGGAGAACCCCTTGACTTCTTCAATCCTTAACTTCAACAACCCAAGACCTCAAATCAACAACCCAAAGCCTGTCAAATCATTCATCATTTCTACTCTTCCTGATCTGCTTCTTATGATCCCACTCCTAGGCTGGGAAATACAGCAGCAAAGAGACTAACGCATGCACTATTGGGCTTGCTGCCTATTTTGATCTGGGCCCTTTCTGCTGTGCAGATCTCTGGGTGGCTACATTCTTATAGTGGTTGCTTCTCAACCTTTGCCAATCTGTCCATGATCTTGCTTTCTCTATTTGATGTCTGAAACCAGTTTGCCTTCATAGAACTTATATAATAAACATTATTGTTTGCCTCCTTAGCATCCATTGCTTTCTTCCTTATAATACCTGATTTTTACTAAGGGATCCCCTTACCAAGGAAGTACGTGTTTTCAGAGAAGCTAACCCTATAGTCATTACCACAGTTGGTCCTAATTGAGCCAAGAGTAATTACAGTAGTAATTGGGGATGTTCATAAATATTCTGGTTCTCCTAGGTACATAGTAGAATTGTATTTCCCAGCTTGTTGAAGTTAGGAGTGACCATATGACTTGCTTTGGCCAGTAAAATGTGAATAGAAATGATATATGTCACTTCTAGGCAGATGCTTTTAAAAGCCAGTGTATGATTCACCAGACCCCCTTCCTCTGCTGCAGTGATTGATAAAGCCTGTATCAAGGTGAAGCCTCCATTAGCCCTGGTCCTAGGGTGACTATAATGGTAGAGCGCCCCCTGCTGAGCCACACTGCCATGTAGTGAGAACAATAAAATTTTAGCTGTGTTAAATGAGATTTGAGGGTTGACTGCCACTGCAGTTTAAGTCCTAAACGAAATACTAATCACATCCTCTAACCTGTACTGGGGTCAGGAACCTAGACTAAGCCAAGGAATAGGTTGAGAAAAAGCTTGTGACTTGGTTGGTCCACTGAGATGAGAAGGGAGATTTGCCGGGGCTTTGATGAAAGAAGTAAATTGCTTTTAAGAGATCCTCCAGAAGAGATGAATCCTCTCTCTCTGGATGTTGTGTGTAAACGTAAAGCTTGGAATTATTGTAGTCATCTTGCTACTTGCCAGAGGATAAAGCCAATTCAGGGGGAGGGCAGTACCAAAAGAATCACAGAGAAATGAAGCCAAAGCCCTCATTGAATCATAACCAATTATTACCCTACCTCTGGACTTTTTCATTTAGGAAAACCAACAAATTTCCTTTACTGTTTAAGTCTTTTGAGTTTTTTGTTATCTACCTCCAAAAGCATCTTAACAGTTGCAACTCCCTTTCTAGGTTTGTATTTCCACTTCTACTCTTTCATCCAGTCTAAAAGAAATAAACTAATAATGGCATTTGTTTAGAGAAGACTTACTATGTATCTGGCACTATGCTAACTGCTTTTCAGTAGGAGATTATCATTCCATTTCAGCGCAGCAAAATGTGTGAGCTCCTTGAGAGCAAGATATATATATATATATTTTTAAATTTGTAGTTTTTGTAGAGATGAGGTGTCGATAGGGCTGATCTGGAACTCTTTGCCTCAAGCGGTCCTCCCACCTTGGCCTCCCAAGGTGTTGGGATTATAGGCATGAGCCACCATGCTACCGACTTGTAAGAAGCCACCATTCTTACCCACTTGTAAGAATCTTTTCTTATTTTACATGTTTGTTTTCACTACAATTATGATATAGTACAAAGTTTGTACTGAACAAATATTAACTGAACAAATATCAGTTGACCTTTATCCTTAAAGGTCTTACAGTATTGTTGTATATTCAAGTGTTAGAAACCTGGAAGATTGAAGACCAATACCAGACAGTATATGCTGTTGCTAAATTGAAGATCCAAAGGGCATGGTACTAACAGTAAAGGCTATGAAAGAAAGACATTGCTATTATCATGATTGCCTGAAGGGTGGGAGCAAAAACTTTTTGGAAAAGGTCAAATTTGATCAAAAAAGAAGGATCAGAATTGAATAGTACAGCAGATTGTGGGAGTGGATATCACCTAAAATCAGGGCCGTAACAGAAGCAATAAATAGCGTGGTATCAAGAAGGAACTTGGTGCATTGAAGAGCATGCAGTATATCCAATTGAAGTGCTCAAATATTACACCTTTTATTTCATTTTTCTAATCACAAGAGATAATAGCCATTTGCCTTTGAATTGCTTGAGGTAGGCTTGATATAAAAGAGGTATTGTGGCCAGCACCCTGACTATATGCTCAAACCCCTTGCACACATTGTAAATTTGCAAATGCATCCATCCATGCACTATTTCTCCCCAGAGAGAGTAGAAGCTTCCAAGGGCTTGTGTGCCAAGCATTCTGCTTCTTTCCTGGCTCTCTTAACTCAATGCTAGAAGCACACTGGTGCACAGTAGGTCCTCAGTTAACTACTTACCAAATTGATTCAAATTATTTGGTTTGGGAAAGAAATTATGTGCCTAGTGAACCTGGTTTCTCAGCACTTTGACACTTCATCAAACCTCTGTCAGATCAGATTCTCAATAGGATATCTTAAATACATGCTATTAAAATACCTAAATAGAAGTTCCATCTGTTTGAATAGACTGAGCCTGATGAATCAGCTAGAGAGGTGGGAGGCTGATCTAGCCAGACATGAACCCATCGGGTGGGGAACAGGCAGCTAGCTCTCCCTCACTTTGCTACCCTGGTAGTGCTCGCAGTAGAACGTACAGATTTATAAAGAGAAAACATGCTCAACCAGTTAGCAAAATGCAAAGAGTGGAGCAAGCTGTAGAGCAGTGTTTGTGGGCTTCTTAACAAGGTCCAGCTGGAGCCCCTCATCCCAGCTGTAGGCCATGCTGAAACCCTTGTTAGGCAGGAGAAAGAGAAGACCAGAGACCTGCCCTTTTCACAAATCCTGGGCCACTGGTGTCTAGATTTTGTTTTCATACCATTGTAAAAAATATCTTAAAAAGACACACACACAAAAACAGGACTTATTTTGGGAACTGTCACCAATGAAGTCACAAAGGACTTAAAGACATAAAATATAGAGATGGAAAAATGTTGAGGAAGCTGCATCCTTTTATATTTCCCCAGCAAAATCTTGCACAAGCATCCATCCTTAATGGGATGTCATCAAGCTCAAATTTTCAAATTCTGGTCTTGCGGCCAGAATTCTGGTCACAGTCAACTTCTCCCCTTTCCCATTTTCACTTAAATACCCTGGTTGTGGGCTGCATTTTTTGATGCTGTGATTAAAGAAGGAAAATTATTTTGGGGTCACTCTTCACCACACTGAAATACATATTTCACAATGTTATTTTCTAAGCTTTGCTCTGATTGGTAGCACTTAGCACACAAGGCCTTGCACACAATAGGTGCTCAGTAAATAATTTGTTTGATTAAATTGAATCAGACTTCATTTCTCTTAACTAAGAAAAAAGTTGAGTGTGCTTTCTTATTACCACCACTGGTCTGATTTTTCTTCTGCCTTGCTGTCAACTTGCCCTTCCATATCTGTATCCTTAACCCAGCCCCTGACACAAACACTTGTGAAGACAGTCCCACACTATCCCATTCAGGTGTTTCTATTGCTCCTTTATGGTTCTGCTTATGGTATTTCCTTTATTAAATGAGAGGAGAAGTGAAAAGAATAATGTCTAAGAGTCAAAAAACCTGTATTCTTGTCCTACTTGTGTCAGTTACTTTGGATCTTAGGTAAGTGACTATGTGCTCAGATTCCTCATCTCTGAAATAATAATATATATATGCCTGACCTACCTCCCGGGATTGTTGTATCAAATGAGCTAATGTATGTGAAAATCCTTTGAGAACAGGGAAGGCTTTTTAAAGAACTGCTCTTATAAGAACCTCACCCCATTCATGCACCCAGTAAAGCACAGCAGCATCAAGAAGGTCTTCCATAGTGTGTTTCCCCGGGAAATGGGCCCCTTCTCACTTCCTTTCTCCAGGAGAGGCTAACTGGCTGACTTCCTGGGAAACATTTACTCTGATGAGAAACTGAGGTCCAGGGTCGGGCCCTCAGCTTTGCAGCATCAGAAACTAGATCTTGGCAGCCTCTGAGTTGATCAGACTCAGAGATGCTGACTCATCCTAATCCACATGAGACTGATATATAACCAGAATGCCAGTTTATTAATTTACAGTGGGAAACATTTGGCCTGAAATGCCCCTTTTCTCCCTATAGACCAGCTGCATGAGAAGAGAGATCACCTGAAAGTTGCTCAATGAACAAGGAACTTTGACAAAGGGAGTTACATTATTCAAATATTGGATAACAGAGGGCTCTACTCAACTGGAGCGTCTGTCTCAACAGGAATCTGTTCCAGATGATCTAGATGTTTCAGGCACCGTGGTGGAAGCCCCCATTCCTGAACCATGCACACAAGAGCCAGAGTGTACCACGTGTGCCCTTTTCCCCACATTCCCTCTGTTGACCAACACATTGCTCTTTATATATATTAATCCTTTCGAGACTTCTTGCAGTGCAACTGTGGTTCCCAGCCTGACCAGGGTGAAGCTGGTTGCCACAAAAGCACCTGGGGTACATATAAAGAAATATGGGCTTTTATAGCTCTATTGGAAATTCTAATAATTAGGTCTGTGGAGGGGTTTAGGAATATGAATGTTTACAGGCATCCCAAGTGACTCTGATATCAGCCAGGTTGAGGAACCACTGATATAAAAGTATTATTTGGCTAAAAATCTATTCTATCACTTTAAGATGACTTTGCATGTTCTGATCAGATCCATTGCAGACTGATTGTATAGATTAACTCTCAGAGCAAAACATTACTTCCTAGTTCTCAAAGGCCAATCACTCTTGTATCCTTGAGCTTGCTTCCTTCCTTCTTTCCTTCCCTCTTTCCTTTTTTTTCTTCTTTCCCCATTCCCTTTCTCCCTTACATAAATATTTATAAATATGTAATGCATAAAGAAGCTTACCAAGAGGCAGTTGTAACAGTTGACACTCCAAGAGCCAAAACCAAAAGCTGCTTTTAGGTGATAATAGACTTGGAGGATTAGGATATATAAGCCTGGTGCACAGACAGCTGTAAGGCCAGCCAGTAATACCAAGGCCTGACATTGAACAATCTTGAGATAATTTCTCTGTGGTAAGCAACCCCAGGCCTTGGCATACTTCTGAGTTGATGTCCTGTAGGAAACAATGTTATGCTTCCAAGTGACCTTGAGGGAAACTCCAAGAACCATGTTCCCATCCCACTCATGGCTAAGCAGACAACTGTCTTTCCTCTTAAATATGGTTCCCATGTCGCCAGCACCTGGTGGCGCCTTGCTTCCAGCAGAGCACCAAAATCAGGACAGCAAAGTGAGAATCAATTCTAAGGAGGGATACCAATGTATGATGGGCATCTCTTTAAACCAGGCTCTGTGTTCCCATGCTATATATCCTATGCACCACAAAAATCACTGAAAACAGGTTTTGATATCTCCTTTTTCCAGATGAAGAAATAGAGGCTCAAAGGGATTAAGTAACTTGCTAAATAAAGGTCATGCAAGCAGCAAGTGGTGGAATTGGGATTTGAATCCAAGCTCACTCCGTTCCAAATTCTATGTTCTTTCCACAATCCCATGCTGCTTAGTAAATAGGGAGGTTGGAAGTGAGAGTTTTGAACATAAGCCTCATTTCCTATGTGTACATATTTATAGATAATTCTTATAATTTCTCTATACAAAATGACATATATATATAAATACATATTTTTCAAATATTTCATAACAACAGCTATCACATTCCTACATATAAAATATACTAGCATCTAAATCTGCATTTGGTTAATCCTGATTCTTTTCTCAGCTGGAAAAAGGTGGCTATAACTGGGGATAGTATTGAGTGTCAGGATACCTAGTTTACAGTCCTGGCTCTGCCTTTCACTCACTGTATACCTTGGGAAATTCCTTTTTCCTTTCTGAGCCTCATTTTCATCATCTGTCAAAGGAAGGGTTGGATTAGATCTTTTACATGCTAGGATTCTAAAACTCTGGTAACATTGTTACCATGTTTCTTAATTGTTTTCGATCAAAGCACAGAAATTGAACAGTAGAAAAAGAAAGCTGAACACATATATTAGAAGGTTATTTATTAATAGCCTTCTAATTTTAGAAGGCTATTTAATAATAACTAATATTTATTGAGCACTGTTTATATGCCAAGGACTGTACTAACTAGTTTGTATTACTTATTTTGATTACTTCTTATCACATCAACTCTATTCTTATTTATCTATCTCTTAGGAATAGAGAGGTAAGTAATTTGCCCAAGATCACATGGCTGGTAAGTGGATAAGCCAATACTGAAATTCAGGCCCAAGTCTAGGGCCAGCTCCCAAATATAGTCCTAGCCTCCACTCTTGCTTCATTTATTTTATTTTTTGAGATGGAGTTTCGCTCTTGTTACCCAGGCTGGAGGGCAATGGCGCAATCTCAGCTCACCGCAACCTCCGCCTCCTGGGTTCAGGCAATTCTCCTGCCTCAGCCTCCTGAGTAGCTGGGATTACAGGCACGTGCCACCATGCCCAGCTAATTTTTTGTTATTTTAGTAGAGACGAGATTTCACCATCTTGATCAGAATGGTCTTAATATCTTGACCTCGTGATCCACCTGCCTCGGCCTCCCAAAGTGCTGGGATTACAGGCGTGAGCCACCGCACCAGGCCACTCTTGCGTTATAGCTCTCACTCTGATGACTGTGTAGGACATTTATTAAAGTTGCTTTTGAGATGATCTGATCTTGGGACATGAAGAAAAAGGAGAACACATATCAGCCCATGTAAGAGAATTTCCTAGAGACGATCGTTATGATTATCTCCCTTAAGAAAGGGAGCTGTAAAAGTTATATAGAATATGTTCAGGTTCAGAGAGTCAACTGCATCAGAGAAAACATTATACAGGTCAGCAGGCCCTGGACATAAACTTACTTCTATTCCTTAATATTATTAGTTAGCTTTGTTTTCCTAACACCAAGGTCATAAAAGTTAGGTCCCAGTTTCTCTGCCTGGGTCTAAGTAGGAGGAAATAAATCAAGAAGGAGAAGAACTTTTCTGGCTCTTACTGATCCTGTGTAGGTAAACACAAGTGGGAGGAAGTAATGGTTGCTGGCGGGTAGATCAAGAACCATCAAAAGGCTGAGTTCTGCACAGACTGGGGCTGCTGTATTTGATATCCACCCTATTCAAATGGTGCCTTGATATCCACCTATTGCCTCTGATCTCACTGACAGGGAAGATGGGTGGCAAGGCTGAGCCACGGTCTAGGATGAACTATAATCACATCATGAACCATTTCAATCCTCAAAGGATAGTATATGGACAAAACTACAAGAATGTCCAATCTTGGGACCAGGGATGGAATAGAGAGAGAGTTACCAGTAGTGTCACTACTTCTTTCTGTTTTCTTCCTTGCTCACTACCCACATTAAGTAGGACTCCTTTTCTTCTTTGTGTGCTTTGTATTACATGTCATGCAGGTGGGTTGGAGAGAAGTGAAAAAGGCTGTCTATAAATTGCTGTAGCTAATTTAGAAGTCATTTTGCATCGTGTACCCAAGCCTACACTTTCAATAATGTCAGAAAAGTTTGCTTTCCTTTTGCAATGCATCGATAGGTTAAATGGCATTTTTACTAAACCTACAGGTGACACAAAGCTGGAAAGTATACTTATAGCTACAGAGCTAAATCAGAATTCAAAATTGTCTAGACAGTCTGGAGTTTCTTGTCTAACTCAATAAGATGGAATATATCAGAAATAATTGTGGAATTCTATATTTAGGGTAAAAAGATAACCATCGTATAAGTTCAGTATGGAGATGATTACCCAAACAGTGCTTGTTCATATGAAAGGGCTGGGGACTTTAATCATCTACAAGTTGAATATTTTCCAACATTATGATGTGTCTGATGGAAAAAAAAAACCCAATCTTTGACTGCATGAAGGGAAGTGAAGGAGAGATTATAGGAAACCCGGGTCCTACTGCAGTGGGCTGTGGTCAGACCACACTGAAGTACTGGGTTCTGTGGTAGGTACCACAATGCTTGGGGGATTTTGACCAACTAGAAGAAAAGTAATGGGGTTGTAAGGGTCAGGAAATCAGGAGTAGTTGACAGAAATTATCACATTTAGCCTGTAGAAGAAAAAAAAGTCAAAGGAATACCATATCCTTGTCGGTAAATATTTAAAAGGCTCTTGTGTGACAGGCAGAATAAATTTGTTCTACCCTGTCAAGATGTAGAGCTGGATTAAAGAACAGCAGTTAAAGAAGGCAGATTTCAGTACAACATAAGCAAGAGCTTGTCACTACCTAAGCCATTGTCCTAGAGAGAGAGAGCTCGTAGCATCTAGAGGTATCATAGCTATGGCTACCTTGAAGGAGACCTTTACACTGGGCAGAGGTGAAGTGAGAAGACACCACTGTCTCTGGCCAGGACTGGATTCATTGCTCTCATTTCACCTGATATTTCGTATATATTCTGGGCCTCAACTTGGAAGTCATCAATTTTGCCTGAAGAATCGGGCCTGAGGATTCATAGCCCATGACTTTCTGAGCAGGGACTACCACTTTGGAACACCTGAGCTTATAATACAGCCCCTTGCTTAGGAATTCTCTGTACAGTGAAAATCACTCTCTTGTACTTACCCATTTGTCTAATAACAGAAGGGCTCACTTTGCTTCTTGAACATATATTAGGCACTTTTTTTTTAATTTAATTTTTTTTTTTTTTTTTTTTTTTTTTTGTGAGACAGTTTCACTCACTCTGTCAGCCTGGCTGGAATGCAGTGAGTGGTGTGATATCAGTTCACTGCAACCTTTGTCTCCCAGGTTCAAATGATTCTCCTGCCTCAGCCTCTGGAGTAGCTGGGATTACAGGCATGCATCACTACAACCAGCTAATTTTTGTATTTTCAGTAAAGACAAGGTTTCAACATGTTAGACAGACTGATCTCAAACTCCTGACCTCAAGCAATCCGCTCGCCTTGGCCTCCCAAAGTGCTGGGATTACAGGCATGAGCTGCCATGCCTGGCCACATATTTCTGCTATAGAAATATTTTATTACTCCATAGACTGTATTTTTATTTCTTTGAGTTTCATTTGTTAATTTCTAGATACTTTTTCTGCTTTTAAACATGATGAACAGAACTTTGATAATATAATAATTTTAATGATACTTAGAATTATTACATGAAAAGAAATGAAAGTTTCTCCTCTGAGGCTTGGCTGTGCTGTCAACAATAATGCCAGGAGACTTCACCCTATAAGGTACATCTATTCAGCCCCCAAAGAGAGTCGCTGTTATGCCCCAACCCATCTTTATCCTATTAGGAAAGGCAGGTAGTCTCATTCTTAAAATCCATGATCCAGGTGCTTAGGAGAAATACAATCTAAATTTCTTTTCAGGAGATGTAAGAGATTGGAAAACTGGTCCTTTGGTTTTTCACACACTACTCGACACAACACTTCTGACACTGGATGTGTGGATTTATTTCCCCATACACCAAATAATTTTCCATTAGACATCGGAGGGTGTCTTATAATTCAGTTCTGACACGTCTCCCTAGAGTTAGAGTCAGATCTCACAGGTCAAGGCTCAGTCTCTTAAGACTGCCTCTCACTTCAGATGCCAATGGCAAGTCCCAGGTTACAGCCTGTACTTCTGACTGACTGGCTATAAATTGGATACTCATGACCCCTCTCCTCAGGTTTTATCAATTTGCTAAAGTGGCTCACAGAATTCAGGAAAACGTGTTTACCCATTCACTGTAAAGGGTTTTATAAAGAATACAGAACAGTCAGACGGAGAGATGCCTAGAGCAAGGCAAGTGGGAAGGGGTGCAGGGCTTCCATGTCTGCTCTCAGCAGACCACCCTCCAGGCACCTTTATGTGGTCGGCTCTCCAGAGGCTCCCTGAACCCACTTCTCTTGGGTTTTTTGGAGGTTCCATTACATAGGCATGATTGATGATATCACTGGCCATTGGTGATTAACTCAACTGTTAGCCCGTCTCCCCTCCTGGGAAGTTGAATGGTGGAACTTAAAGTTCCAATCCTCTAATCACAGGATTGGTTTCCCTGGAAAACCAATGGAGATGGGGTTTTGCCATGCTGCCCAGACTGGTCTCGAACTCCTGAGCTCAAGCAATCCTGCCCGCCCCCACAACTGGCTTCCCAAAGTGCTGGGATTATAGGCATGAGCCACTGTGCTCAGCCATCTTCTCATTTTTATAACAGTCGAATTCCCTAAAATAAATCCATGATTAAGTTTCTAGTTTCAACATCTTACAACCAAATAAATGTAGTAGTTAAGAGTTCTGACTTTAATGTCAGATAGACCAGGGCTCATATACAGAGCACCAACTGAGAAGTTACTTAATTTCCTTAGTTTCCTTATATGTAAATTCACAGATCTGTAAAAAGGATTAAGTGAGATATATATGTATGTGCTTAGCACAGTACCTGGCCCAGAGTCAGTGCTCAGGAAATGTTAGAGCTCATTAATATGTATTATAATCAAATAAAATATGAGAAGACTGAAAATAGAAAGAAGAAAAAAATCACCCGTAGTTCCAACACCTGAACTGATTTTGAACTATTTTCATTTTGTCTTTTATCTGTGTGTAAGTGAAAGAAATGTTATATATGATTCTGAGAGGCAGTGCTGGTAGCTAGAATGCCCTTTGTTTGCCAAGTCATCATAGGTGGTGAGGATAGAATCTGGAGGTGGAAGCTGGGGTGTGTGAGTGCAGAACTGCTCTGCATAATGATGGGAAAAGGCAAATGAGATTCCCTAAGGAAGAAATAGTTTAATCCCTGGATTAGATCTTTTAAGCACTCCCTAAAGACAGAGAAGGAAGCCATTAAGTGTTCTGAGTCTTAGAACTGCCCCTGTCAGACTAGATCACTTTTGTGATATCTCGTATGCCAGTTTCCAATTTGCTGAAGGTATTGAGTCCCTGAGAGCTGAGCCTGAGACACATGTGCCAAGAGTCCTTTATCAATCCTTCTATCTCCTCCAGGTCATTCTTTTCTAACCCATTCCTCCTAGGGCAGCCATAGTGGTCTCTTCCATGCTTCCCTGTCTCAGGTCAGGCTCTTTTGAAAGTGGGCATACTCATGAGCCATCTTAAATCACATTAGTCAGTAGTGCTGCTAATGCCTTATTAGTAGGGAATCTGGACCAGAAACATTGCTTTCCTATGGGCTTGGGTAAAAGCCACTAGAACCCAAGGAGACAATACTTGTCCAAACTGGTTTATAACCAAAAGCTAATGTTACTGAGTGATGGTCCAGGGAAAAAAATTATTTACTACTAAAATCTAGGAGCCAATATTTTAATATGATAGTTTACTTTTATTTCTATTCACAGGTTGAATATTTTAGAGTGGTTTGAAGGTTATCACTTCTCTATGATGTTCTCTATCAGTCTCTATTTGATAAGCGATTTGAGATTATTAATTTAGTTTATGAACCTATGGAAGAAGAATGTGAATGGAAACCAGATGAAGACGATGAGATTTTGGAGGAGTTGAAAGAAAAGGTCAAGATTGAAGATATGAAAAAGGATGAAAAAAAAGAAGACCCCAAAGGAATTCCTGAATTTTGGTTAACTGTTTTTAAGAATGTTGACTTGCTCAGTGATATGGTTCAGGAACATGATGAATCTATTCTGAAGCACTTGAAAGATATTAAAATGAAGTTCTCAGATGCTGGCCAGCCTATGAGTTTTGTCTTAGAATTCCACTTTGAGCCTGGTGAATATTTTACAAATGAAGTGCTGACAAAGACATATAGGATGAGGTCAGAACCAGATAATTCTGATCCCTTTTCTATTGATGGACCAGAAATTATGGGCTGTACAGGGTGCCAGATAGATTGAAAAAAAGGAAAGAATGTCACTTTGAAAACCATTATGAAGAAGCAGAAACACAAGGGATGTGGGGCAGTTTGTACTGTGACTAAAACAGTTTCCAGTGACTCTTTCTTTAGTTTTTCTGCCCCTCCTGAAGTTCCTGATAATGGAGATCTGGATGCTGCTGCTGAAGCTATTCTTGCTATAGACTTTGAAATTGGTCACTTTTTATGTGAGCATATAATCCCAAGATCAGTGTTATACTTTACTGGAGAAGCTACTGAAGATGATGATGATGATTACGATGAAGAAGTGGATAAGGAAGGGGATGAAGAAGGAGATGAGGAAAATGATCCAGACAATGACCCAAAGAAAGATCAAAACCCAGCAGAGAGCAAGCAACAGTGAAGCAAAATGGATGTGGCCTTGAGGATAACCTGCACTGTGATAGCCTAAACACAACTCTTATTTACTTACAGCCTTATGTTTTTGTATTTTCTTGGTAGACTAGGTAATTTTTTCAAGGGCAGAAAACTGATATTTTAAAGACCAATTTGTTCTACCCAGCATTTTAACTAGTTTTTCTGCCAGATATGTTGAATGCACAAGTTCTGTCATTCATGTTCATTCACTACTACATAATTTGGTTCTTCTGGAATATTTTTATGTAGCTCTTGGAGTACATCTATACATCTATGAATTAACAACCGTTAAAGGAAACACTTTTTTTTCATAATTTTTTCCTTGAAGAACAAAGTATATTTTTAGCTGGTTATTGAATAGGGTTAAGTCTGCTTGGATTAGCTGTGCCTTTCATTACTTTGTTACAGAAATGCAATGACTTCTACTAGGATAATTTATTATTTAAAAAAAATGTCAAGACAACCATATGGTTAAGAATTTCCAGTATGACCACACCCAATAACTGTATTAGATTGTTAATGAATTATTGTGTTATAGGTGACATAGTTAACTGAAAGTTACCTGATTCAGTATAGCTACTGGTATCACAGTGAGGTGAATAAAACAGGATTTTCAGAAGTTAGCCTGAATTTAACTGTACTTTTAAATTTAACCTATATTAAATATCTTTTATTTGTGGTAGGGTCTACCTTCTGCTTCCCTGGAAAGGATGAATTTACATCATCTGACAAGCCTATTTTCATTATTTGTTGTTTGTTTGCTTGCTTTTGCAGCCTAAAATAAAAATTTCAAATACAATTTTAGTTCTTGCAAGATAATGTCTTAATTTTGTACCAATTCAGGTAGAAGCAGAGGCTTAGCTTGAATTAAGGGTTATACTCAGTTTTTACCACCTTATTGAAGAAAATGATACCAGCTTTATTTAATAAGCAAATGTAAAAAAAAAAAAAAAGGAGAAGGAGAAGAAGAAAGAAGAAGGAGAAGGAGAAGGAGAAAGAGAAGAAGATCTTAAGTGATTTGATACTTTTTTTTTAATTGAAGTTCATTTCTTTGGGTTAGAGCTAGAGAGAAGGCTTGAAGCTTCTGTGGTTTCTTCTAATTCTTATTGCTTAAAGTATGAGTATATCACTTACCCATGATTCTGTTTACTATGTATTAAAATGGGTAGTACTATTTACTTAACTACCTCATGGATGTGTTAAGGCATATTGAGTTAAATCTTATAAAATGCTTCTCAATCCCATTAAAAACTCAAAATTTTAGGCCTATTTGTAATGCCAGTGTAACACTCAGCATTTCATTCATACTACGCTTTGATAACTAAACTGGAAAACGAAGGTTAAGTACCTCTACTCTGGATCTGGGCAGGCAACATTCTTTTAGGTCTTTGTATGGCTCCCATTTTTACAGAAATGGATGGATTTCACAAGGCCCAAGAATTTTTTTCAGATATTTTTGATGACTGTATTTTAGTAAACACTATAGGAAGAGCACTATATAGTATTGTAGTCATGAGACTAAAGTGGAAATCAGACTATTTTTGACAAAAGATGTCATTAAATTTCAGACTGTAGAGCCACGTTTACAATGCCTCAGGCTAATTGTAATTTTGGGGTTGAACTTTTTTTGATGACAGTGAGGGTGGACTGGATTGTCATTAGAGGAAGGTCTAGATTTCCTACTCTTAATAAAATTACATTGAATTCATTTTTAGAGGTGATGAAAACTTCCTTTTTCAGAAGTTAATGTTAAGGTCTTGGAATGTGAACACATTGTTTGTAGTGCTATCCATTCCTGTCCTGAGATTTTAACTTACTACTGGAAATCCTTAACCAATTATAATACCTTTTTTCTCTTTATTTTCAAAATTATTTCCTTTGCTTTGATTAGACCCTCTGTGCTTTCTTTTTCTTTTTTTTTGGTAACCATAATTCATCTAAATGCAGCTTTTTCTGAACTTTACAGATAGAATCCCATTTTTAATGAACTGAAGTAGCAAAATCATCTTTTTCATTATTTCAGGAAATAGCTATTGCCAAAGTGAAGGTGTAGATAATACTTTGTCTTGTTATATAATGGGGATGTAGTTTGCAGAAGAATTTTCTTTATAAAATTGAAGTTTCAAGAGATGTCAGTATTTATGCCAGTTTTCTAGTTCCAGAATGATTCCATTCCATTCTAGAAATTTGAAGTATGTAACTTGAAATCCTTAATTAAATTTTAATTTAATTTTATAAAACAAAAAAAGAAAGTTACCACTTCTCCATTAAGTAAATCTGAACCCTAAAGACTGAAGATCCTGTATGTTGCCAGAGTTATAACTCAATTAGAAAGATAAAGAGGTAAAAAGAATGAAATGGAATAGGCCCTCTCTATTTCTATCGCTAACCTTTGGGAAAATTTTTTTTATAGAAACAGAAGCTTCTTCATTAGCCATCTATGGAAAGATTTTAGGCTGAGTCCAATTCACAGTGATTACCCTTTACTAGAACCATGGGGGAACTAGTCACTTGGTTTGATAGAGATTGTTAGGAAGGAGGGGAATAAATCTGGAAATCTTAGATAAAAATCATTTGAGAAGATGTTAGTGAATGTCCTACAAATAAATACCACATGTAAATGTTCTATTAAGCATTTGGTAGAAAGCTGGCCAAGATGATCCTTAGCAGGTGCACAAACTAAATTGGGGTGGGGATGGGAGTGAGGACAGGTAAGATTTGGAAGCAGCAACAGTTTCACAGGCAAAGCTAGGACCTTTTGGGGAATTCAGCTGGAAACAGTGGCAGTGTAGAGGAAAAGAGCTCAGCACTATGATTCCAGAGTGTCAAGCCCAGAGAGTCCAATAGCTGAGGTTCTGGCTTTGCCAAGTTACCAACATGGAAGGTAGGGGTGCATAGAGATGACTGGGGAATCCCAGGTAACAAAAGATTCAGGCTCAGAGGAGCCATTATGGAATTCAAGGGAAGATTTCCTTGTACATATTTCAGGATTATTTGGCTCCTATATTAACTAGTACTTTTTACCTTCAAGTAAAACACAATCTAATAAAAAGTGTGGCTTAAGTAAAATGGAAATGTGCTTTTCTCTCAAGCAATGGAAAATTGAGCAGTTGTTAGTCTAGAGCTCATATAGAAGCAACCAGAATGTCAGCGAATCCCACCTTTATTCTTTCAGATGTCAGCATCCTTAGCATCTAGTTTCCATCTTCAGTATTGCTTCATGGTCACAGTTAGTTACTGCAGCTCCAACCGTCACATCCACCGTACAGGATGGAGGAAGGAGGAAGAGGGGAAAGCAGACATATGCTTATCAACTGAGTCAGCCAGTACCCTTTAAAGTGCATTCTCTGCAGTACTCCACCCTGTGATTTCTGCTTACATCCTTTCACCAAATCTGTTTGATATGACCAATCCTAACTAAAAGAATAGCTGTGGAAATAGGTTCTTCAGCTTAGCATTAAGTTGCCTTCAATAAAATTGGAGTTCTCTTAGAAAGATAAAAGGGAGTTATGGACATTAAATTTGCAATTAGAAATCTCTTCCACAACCTCCTAACCAAAGGATGGCTGAAAAATTATTTCCAACTCCCAATTATGTGTTGGGTGAGGCTCTAGATGTACTGATATTCTTGGGATGCTTTTTCATTGATTCGAGGGAAGGACAAGGCAGTTTATAGACAGCTTATTCCAACACTGGGTTTGAACTAAGTTGAATTAAGGAAAAATAATGATAATAAAAAGGGGATGCCTACAGGAACAGTCTGAAGGAAGTGAACGAATATGCTTTGGCTCTGTGTCCCCACCCAAATCTCATAGTGTAGCTTCCATGTGTTGTGGGAGGGACCTGGCAGGAGATAATTGAATCCTGGGGGTGAGTCTTTCCTGTGCTTTTCTTATGATAGGAATAAGTCTCATGAGATCTGATGGTTTTAAAAATGGGAATTTCCCTGCACAAGCTCTCTCTTTGCCTGATGTCATCCACGTAAGACGTGACTTGCTTCTCCTTGCCTTTCACCATGATTGTGAGGCCACCCTAGCCACATGGAACTGTAAGACCATTAAACCTCTTTCCTTTGTAAATTGCCCAGTCTTGGGTATGTCTTTATCAGCAGTATGAAAGCAGACTAATACATGAATCATAATGGTTACAGTGTTGGGTGAGGCGATGGGATCATAACTTTTCTAGTTTTCTGTTATGCATTTGTATTATTTCAAATATTCTTGTACTCTTTTGATTTCCTATTGAATTCTTTTTTCCTATTTTAAGACTCTGGAGAAGGAAGGCATTTGGGCCAGCCTACTTAAAGTGAGACATATGCCCAATGTGCAAATTAGGCCAAAAGGCCACAAAATGTGTTTAGGAAACAAACCAGGGCATGAGAGATTGCACTTGTATAAACATATTGTGTGTGTGTAATATTGATCTCCATGTCACGAAGGAGCCATAATGAGCTGGCAAAATCTCCTGGGAAGGAAAATTAGAGGATGAGAAAGTTACTCCATGAAAGTTAGTGAAGAGTTGGTGGCACATTTGGAGGCCTGCAGTAGAAGGACCTGGGGTCTAGGCCTTTTCCCACTCTTCCCCTTAACCAGCTGTATGATCCTGGGGAAAGTAACCTATTTAGTCTTGGATTTTTAACCTATAAAATGGGAAAATAGAACAAGATGATAATTAAAATCCTTTGATATCAAAATAGTTTTATTTTCCATAATTGTTAACCTAAAAGATAAAATGATAAAATATTTCTGGAGGTGAGGGTAAGGGGGAATGAAAGTAGACAAGTAGCCTAGCATGTGAAGAGGTTTCACCAAGAGTAAAACACTTAGAATAACGTGAAAGTAAGAAAACCATCTGGAAGCAATTTTGGGTGCATAGTAGCTATATGGAACCTCTTTGGATTGGAGATTTACCCAATTTATGAATCGAACTCTGTTGTTGAATTGAATATCCTGATTGCAATTCTAGCACCAGGAGGGGATTCCTTATGTGCATCTGGTTGTAGCCACCCAGTTAAAATTCCCACAAAAAGGAATTAATTTTTTAACTATCTAAGTCAATGAAATGGACTAAATCCCATTAGGAAGATTTCTAACATAATTATTTTTAAATAGCATTATTTCCACAATTCTTTTAACCTTGCCATATAGCTTTCCCTAATGTTCGTTTTTCCAATCCCAGGTCCTTTTATTTTTAAACCTCTACAGGTCTTTCCCTGTTTAAATTTAGGAACATCCCCTGATCAATTTATCTTACTTTTCTAATTGCTTTTTAATTGAATTATATGTACTTTTAATTGGAAAATTCAGTGTGTGTGTGTGTGTCTGTGTATGGGTACACATTGTACATGCAAGAGAGTGCTATGGTTCTTCTCATTTTTCTGGAAAATATAATATAACATACTGCTCTAATGAGATTATTTTTTCAAATGCAAATGATGCCCTGAATTCTGCAGAAGAAATGGAGTTTCTCTCCCTGCACTATCAGACAAATTACAATTATTTTGTTACAACAGCTCTTCCTTGAGCAAAACCTTGCTCATTCTTCCTGCCTCCAGCAACTTGAAGATAAGGAGGTAAGTTTGTTTCCTGGGTTGGTGGGTAAGCCAATGAGCAGAATGTTAAGGAAGAGGAAGAAGAGTAGTGGAGATTTAGCCCAAATTTAGCGGAAATTCAGGCTCCTTTCCTTCAACTGTGACCTCAATGCATCCTCTACTCTTTGATCTCCCTAAGCCTCAGCCTTCACATTTCTTTGATACATTCAGGATTCTAAAACTTCTGGTCCAAGTTCCCGCTTTCATTTTCAGTAAATGGCACTGTCATCATTCCTCATGAGTCTGCTCTTTCAAAGTCTTCCTTCACTAACATAGAGAGAGAAAACTCTTCCCATCCTTCTTCTCTTATTTTATCCTGTTGATCCAGAGAAATAGGGACCTCTTCGTCTAAAGTTAATTATTGCAATTTATATTCCTCCAAAATCCTGGGAGAACTCATCTCTGGATAAACCTGAATGAGTTGGACTATCTAACCCTTCCATCAAGGCCAGACTAAAAACAAAACAAACAAACAAAAACTCGGAAACAAAAAGCAGTCTAGGTCTTTACTAAAGTTTCTTAAGGAGATGGGGAAGGAATATACAAAACTTCCTTGAAATATATTGTTGACTTTCCTTTCTAAATCCCACTTCCTTGCCTGTATCTCCTCTCTCTAATTCCCACTACCTAATCTTTCCTTCTGGAAGTTAAATTCATTACCTGAAGCCATTTGTCTGCTATCAGCTTTTCTAGCGACCCTCCCTCCTCCTCATCACATGGCAAAACTAAGGCTCAATAATTAGCTGCTCAAGAAAATTTTCTTTTTCTTTAGAGCTTAGGGGACTGGGTGATACACATTATTCAACATTATGAAACAAGGATAAGAATTATACTTCATAGAGTTGTTGTGAGAATTAAATGAGATAATATATGCCAAGTTTTTAGAATCGTGATTGGTACTAGGTAATAACTCAATACATTTTAGTTCCTATCATTTTTAGCTATTTTTCCCAACACATAACAATTATGTTTTCTTCTCTAACAGTTTTTATTTTGCATTCATTTCTGTTCTCTATCGGAACAACCTACATTTTTGGATCATTTCCAACTACTATTTTTTTTTAAATGTTAAGCTTCTTAAAAAGATAAGTTATCCTTTATGCCTATTACCTCAAGTCTCTGATTTCTAAGAGTTCAAAAGAAGTTAAAAGAACATGAAAAGAACATAAAGACTCATTCCAATACAAACTATAGCTTTAGAGTTCTCTGTTATTACCAAAGAATGATGAAATGAAGGGAATATCAGGCTATGTGGAGTGGGCCAGAAAGACTTTAGCAGAGTTTAGAGCAAGAGGAAAATAATTGTTGGCAGAGAGTGGGGAAAGGCTTTCAGATGGGCAAGAACTGTGGTTTGGAGCAAAAATGTAAAATGTGTTCAGAGAACAGGAAGAGTTTTAAAATGAAGCATAATGTCTGAAATAGAGCAATGAAATGAAATGTAAAGTTATTGAACAGTACTGTTTATGATAAAGAAGTAATTGGTAGAGAGCTTAAAGTGAATGCAAAAGTGTCTAGATTTCATGCAGGGAGTAAGAGTAAGATTATGTAATTCAGGCTTATAATAATAATAATTATTATTATTATTTTGAGACAGGGTCTCACTTTGTCACCCAGCTTGGAGTGCAGTGGCATGATCTCAGCTCATTGTAGCCTCGACCTCCCAGGTTCAAGTGATTCTTCTGCCTCACCCAAGTAACTGGGACTATAGGCGCATGCCACTAAGCCAGGCTATTTTTTGTTGTTGTTGTTGTTGTTGTATTTTTTGTAGAGACGGGGTTTTGTCATGTTGCCCAGGTTGGTCTTGAAATCCTGAGCTGAAGTGATCTACCCACTTCAGCCACTCGAAGTGCTAGGATTACAGGTGTGAACCACTGCACCCATCTAGGCTTATAATTATTAATAATGACTATGTCGGTCTTATTTTTAGAGGGCTTACTACTAAGTGCAAAACACTGTGTAAGAACCTCCTGAGTGGTTTTCCTGCATTTCCTCGTTTTGTTAATTCTTTCCTCATCATAGCAGCCACAGCAATTTTTTTAAAATGCAAATCTGATCATGTTACTGACTCCTCCACATTTTTCTTAAAATCTTTCACCAGCTTCCCTTTGCTCTTAAGACAAAGATCAAAATCCTAACATATCCTATCAGGCCCTACTGCATCTGGCTCCAGCCTCTTCAGCTTCAAGTCTTATTCTCTTTTTGTCTCTTAAAACAAGCACTGGCATCTCCTGGCTTGGTGCTTCACACATGTTCTTTCTTAATCCTGGACAGCTCCTGCCTACACCTCTGGGTCTGGTTTACACTGCCTCGTCCTCCACATCTCCAAAAAACTTTGTCAGGGAAGTCAGGTGTGCCTGATTTCAAAAATCTTTCTCTGAACCTGTACTTAATTTTCTTCCTGAGCATATGAATAAGAGATTCAAAATGGCTCATCAGCTAGGACCCCTGGGTTTTTGCTAGGTTGTTTCTTTTATCAAATATTGGTGAGCTTGTTCATTTCAGTATTTCTAATAGTGCCTGGCACATAAAAGTGCTTGCTCATCGTGTAGTGAACTGGACGATAAGTGGAGGACAGGAATGATGCTTGAAGTAGATGATTCTTGCTGGTCTCTACAGACTCTACTGCTTCTAAAGACACACTGATATCCAGGACAGCTGGAGCACAGCTTTATTTGATAACAACTCCTCTCCTCCATATCTAAGGCTATATGGCAGGGCTCTCTGTAAAGAATGTCCATTTGTGCTGCAAAAAGAAATCAGTGAACCTGAGAACCAATCATTTTCCTCTTGCTTTCAGAGTTATAATACACTTGATGCAGCTAGGAATGAATTATTGCAGCAGAGCCGAGAAGGAAACTTAAAGAAAGATTTAGCTTATTTATTTTGTAAAAGGAAGAAACTGAGGTCCAGAGATATAAAGCAAACTAAAATAGAACTGGAACGAGATCTCATGTCTCTCTTTTACTGACTTCCAGCCTATGGAAGAAATTAAGTATCTTCATTTTATTTCCTAGCAGTAAGGCTAAATAAACTTTGCCTCAGAGAGAGTCACGCAGCCACCTTTTGCTGGGATATGACCCAGGGAAAGAGATATGGGCTGTGGCATGATTAGAAGATTCTAGAATAGCAGTACTGTGCAAAGATCAGTATTTCCTAGACAAGCACAACTTCTGACAATAAGATATACTCACTGGAAAGAGAAATGTAATTGCTTGACTACAGAGTTACCTAATCTAGTTTGGATCTTATTGTTGGAAAGTCTGATCAAATTTGAGTTCTCCTGCATGACTTTCTCAAATCTTTAGTGGTTCTAGCCTAAAGCAATCACTGCTCTCTTCCAAGGAGCTCTTACCACTGCTCTAACACTGAGTCTGTTTCTTTGTGGATATTTGTACCTTCCTGGTGTTATTTTTATCTTATAAATTTAAAAGGAGGTAAAAATAGGCATATGTCCTACCAGAGGTCATACCACTTCAATATTAGGACCAGTCTCTCTTCATTTACAAGGGTCAAAGCAATTTTCAGGCTAGGAGAGATGGACCAGGCAGCCCCAGTTCTCTCCTGGCTGCTGGTCCTCTGTACTTCCTGTCAGCCTGCCAGGAGCTGGTGCTGCAGCTCTGTCTTGGTGCCCATCATACTCCTGGTTGGCTAGGAGGCCCTGCTGGGTTTGGAGAGGGTCAAGGCACAAGGCCAGGCAAGATGAGAGGCCACAGAGAAGATGTGAAGAAAAAAAAAATCCTGGCAAAATGCATCAAAACAGTACTGAAAGCAAACCCTGGCTGTGGACTGAGGATTGGCAAGAGAGTGAAGTAGCCCTGTTCAAGGTCAGAGCAGTGCAGACATTCTCAGGCTGGAAGCTGAAATCAATTTTTCTTCCTTTTCAGTCTGGTAGCTGCACTTGGTGGGTACCTCAGAAGCTAGAACACTAAGAATCAGCCCTGGCAACAGTAGCACTAGGAAAAGGCAAAAGGGCTCGCAGACAAAGGACTGGGGCCAAAAGGGGCACATTCGTTGATCCTTGTCGTTAGGCCCCTTGCTAACACGGCAGAGCTGGTCCATGGCCTATGAAAGGCATCATGGGAGTATCAATTCTTGTGGGTTCCTATTTTTATCATAATTAGTTTTTTATGCAATTTAAAAAAAAATAATTCTTTAAAATAATCATTATGTCCTCGTAGCTAAGGCCATGTTTTGATGAGAGTAGGAAAAAGAAGAGACTCTTCCTCTGTTATGAGGCTTAAAATTCAGAGCAGGGAAGCTGCTGCATTTCTGATCAGTTAATTCTTGCCAAGACAGGTCCAAAGATTTTGGATCAATGGAGGACAGAGGAAGGTAGGTGGGGAATGTAGGGAAATCAAGCTCCATTTCTCTCTCTTCTGCCTCACTGTTCTGTGGAGTGAATGAGGGTGAAGTTTATTTAAGGATGAAAAAGGAAGGGAAAACACTGTCCAGTGAACAAAAATATCACGGAACAAGAATTTTTAGAGATAGAAGAAAAACAATATTTTGAAAATTTAAATGTGAAAGATAGATTCTCACACATATATAGCTTATATAGATCTGTAAATGAACAAGTAAACTGAGAAGGGAAAGAGGAGGAGAGAACACGTTGTCCAGAACAAGGTCGGCTGTAGGCAGATCTGACAGCCTCCGTAATGGGGAAGGCAGAGGAGATGTGGTGGAACCTAACAGTCTTCCCTTTGCACATTTCTGGTCAACCAACATTTGTTGAGCACCTATTAGGTGCCAGGTATTGTACTGGACCCTGGACTTTTCGAAGATAATAAGTTATATCATTATAACATTTGAGAGAAGAAGGTAGATCTGTTCATAGACAACCTCAAAACATGGCATAATGTGACAGATTCAGTAGAGGTAGAAGCTGTATGCTACAGGATGACAGAAGAGGCTGAGGTTGATTCTCTCTAGTAGATCACAGAATCCTTCAAGGAGGAGGGGTCATTTGATCTAAAAATTGAAAGATGATTTTCTTTTCTTTTTCTTTGCTCTATACATTGATGTTTTATTTGAATAGGTAAAGTCATTAAGAGCATTAAATCTCTTCACTTTGCACTAAAACAACAGCAGCAACAGTATGTATGATGACTTCTTGGGGCTATTATCATTCTGTATCAGAGTTCAGGTTCAGATTTGATTGTTCCAATAGCTGTACAAAGGGTCTTTTAAAAAAATGTTTACTTTTAAGTTCTGGGATACATGTGCAGAACGTGCAGGTTTGTTACATAGGTATACATGTGCCATGGTGGTTTGCTGCACCTATTAATTAGTCATCTAGGTTTTAAGCCCCACATGCGTTAACTATTTGTGGTAATGCTTTCCCTCCCCTTGCCCTTGACCCCCTGACTGGCCCTGTGTGTGATGTTCCCCTCCCTGTGTCCCTGTGTTCTCACTGTTCAACTCCCATTTATGAGTGAGAACATGCGGTGTTTGCTTTTCTGTTCCCGTGTGAGTTTGTGCCAAGGGTCTTATTGAAACAAGAGAATGCAGAGTCCAGAGAAAACCTGACAAACTACAATAAGAAATAGGAACTTCTCCAGGGAAAATGACAACTCATTATTTTAAAAAAGCAACATTGCCCTTTCCCCAATAATATGCAGCTACTGCATACTTGTGATTATAGAACAGATCATATTTATAATCCACTGTTATAGTAAAATCCACAATTTCAGTATATGTGAAATTGCTTAAGACCATAGGAAGTATTAAAGTCAGATACTGGATCACCTCATTCAGGCGTTTTAATCAGAGGTCAGCAAACTTTCTGTAAAGGCCCAGATAGCAAATATTTCAGCTTTGCAGGCCACATGATCTTCGTTGCAACTATTTGACTCCGCCATTATAGCATGAAAGCAGTCGTCGGCAATATATAAATGAATGAAAGTGACTGTGGTTTCTAATAAAGCTTTATTTATAAAAAACAGCTGGATTTGATCCTAGAGCCATAGTGTTTCAATCCCTGCTTTTACTCGTCACTTTAAAGTGACTCTTCCCCATCCCTGCTATGCTCTCACTTCTGCCACATGAAGGGCAGTGGGTGGAGGTATCAATTAAGAGCATAGCTCTCCTTTCCCACCCCACATTAGTATTTTCCCATCAATAGGTAATTTCCTTTTTGTATTTAAGAATCAAAACATTCTATCCCGGCTTGGTGCTGTGGCTCATGCCTGTAATCCCAGCACTCAGGGAGGCTGAGGTGGGCTGATCACTTGAGGTCAGGAGTTGGACACCAGCCTGGCCAACATGGTGAAAACCTGCCTCTACTAAAAATACAACAATTAGCTGGGCATAGTGGTGCATGCCTGTAATCCCAGCTACTTGGGAGGCTGAGGCAACAGAATCACTTGAACCTGGGAGGCAAAGGTTGCAGTGAGCCGAGATCACGCCACTGCACTCCAGCCTGGACGACAGAGCGAGACTCCGTCTCAAAAACAAAACAAAAATTACTATCCATACTTTTTTACATAAATTTATACCTCCATTTTTTTTCTGTCAATCCAGGCATATCTCAATCATCACATGGATTAATCTTTCCTTATCCTTAGCAACAACTGTGGCTAAGCTGCTCTGGAAACAGAATTTCCAGAGCTCCATTCTGAAATGTCACACAGATTGCTAGTTGTTTACCTTAATATCTATTCTTCTCTTTCCATAGTTATATAACTCCCAATATTTATCTAGGCACACTGCCACCCAGAATATAGACATTTCCCACTCTCTTTGCAGCTAAGATTAAGTTCTAGCTAATGTGACATAAGCAGAAAGATTGTGCAGCACCTTCCAGGAAACAGTTTGAAAATGCAGTTGCTGAGTGCCTTCTCCCCTTCTTCTTTATCTCTTTCTCCATTATGCTACCTGAAAAAGGGAGGTGATGACTGAGCTCTAGCTGCCATCTTGGACCATGAATAAGGACTTTGTCATAAGGATGTCAAAACAGAGAGCTGGAGGAAGCATTAATACTAAGGACTGTGGCTTCTCATACTAGCCCTGGACTACCTTACTTTTATCTGATAAAAAAATAAACTTCTCTGTTTAAGTCACTGTTATTTACAGTCATACTTATTCCTAATGAATACATTTAGTTGCTTTAAATTTTTTTTTTTTTGAGAAGAGTCTGGCTCTGTCACCCAGGCTGGAGTGCAGTGGTGTGATCTTGGCTCACTGCAACCTCTGCCTCCCAGGTTCAAGCAATTCTCCTGCCTCAGCTTCCTGAGTAGCTGGGACCACAGGCATATGCCATCACACCTGGCTAATTTTTGTATTTTTAGTAGAGATGGGGTTTCGCCATGTTGGCCAGGCTGGTCTTGAACTCCTGACCTCATGAGCCACACGCCTCAGCCTCCCAAAGGGCTGAGATTATAGGCGTGAGCCAATGTGTCTGGCCCTTTATAATTTTAAATAAGAATTTTTTTAAACAAAGGCTGAGATGAGCTTCATTGTAGTTCTTAATGATTATTTTAGATAAAATCATTGTATATTTATGTTTATTAAATGTGGCAGAATAGAGTACAAGAGTTGTCTATCTGAATTTATTAGACATTTGTGCTATAGCTTTAAAATGTTTCTTGCTTCTGTTGTGTTTTGTTTTGTTTTGTTTTGTTTTTTGAGACAGAGTCTTGCTCCGTTGCCAGGCTCCAGGCTGGAGTGCAGTGGCGTGATCTCGGCTCACTGCAACCTCCGCCTCCCGGGTTCAAGCAATACTCTTGCCTCAGCCTCCCAAGTAGCTGGGACTACAGGCACACTCCACCACGCCCAGCTAATTTTTGTATTTTTAGTAGAGGCGGGGTTTCACCATGTTGGCCAGGATGGTCTCAATCTCTTGACCTCGTGATCTGCCCGCCTTGGCCTCCCAAAGTACTGGGATTACAGGTGTGAGCCACTGCGCCCGGCCTGTTTATTACTTCTTATGAATTCAAATAACAAATAGAGGCAACTGAGAAACATTTACTATGTTAAGTAAGCCTGGGATGTACAGCCTGCCTGCTTCTCTTAGCAACAATTGTTGAAGCAACAGGGCAAAGGTTGTGCTATAAAACCAGGTTAACGCGACACCATCAGGTTGCTGAACAGAGCAGTACCTCTCAGAAGAGCTGAAGGTGGGCAGGCAACATAAATACATCTGTAATTCATTCATTGCCTACTTACACTCTAGGCTTGCAATCATCTACAGCAATACCCCATCCATACCCGACAACCACCAGTCAAGCTTGAACTGTATGACTGGCTTCTCGTGAGTTATAGGCTATGTGACAGCACCGGGAGATTCCTTAGGTAACAGTTTACATTCTTGATTCTTTGGAGAGGAACTTGTCTGTTGGTCACCAATCACACTGCCTGAGTTTTCACACTGCTATAGGAGTTCCCTATAAGGGGAGGCCCTACAGAACAATCCTTTCTTGCTCATTACCCCAATACTGGGCAGCACAATTTATCTTTTTTTCTTTACACTCAGCATGGGCATTCCATGCCACGTTGATTTGTAAGACACAAGGCAGATGCAAAAAGGGTTGCCTACAAGGCTGCACGATGGCCCTGTTTCTCTAGCTGCTGCTAGCTGGGCAACCTGGAAACAAAGATTGTTCTTTTCTTGTTGCACTTTACCTTAGAAATAAAAAGTAACAAACCACAATTCTTTACTTTGATTACTCAGAAATGCTCTAAGGCCATGGCCACAAGTTTCCTGTTGCTTCAACAATTGTTGCTAAGACTTGTCTTTCAAGGGCCCAAGATATCCAACCCCTGGTTTGTCTTTTCAGCCTTAGCTCCACATACTCTACACTTCTCTATTCTCATACTAGAATGAGATGCTACTGCCCTTCATCCTGCTAACAGGCCACACCCAGTGCCACATTTTAATTGGACCTATATGTGACACCCTATTCCTGGTATCAGTTTTAGGTTTAGTTAAGTTTCTTTGGTTGCAAGGAACAAAGACAAATGGGGTGAGAGGGTAGCTATTCTAAGGATAAACTTGGACTATAATTGAGCCTGAAAATCTGGTGAGAGCCAAATTATTCTTGAATGTAGCTGCTTTTTTGGATTTTCTCAGAGACATACAGCTTCTCTAAATAATATTGTCTCTGCTACTTTCTTGTTCCTCCTGATTGCTTTCTCTTCGTTCATTCACAAATATTTATCGATGTGCAGGGTACTGCTCTATGTACCAAGAATGAAGTGTTGAATAAAATAGACAAAATTATGGAGTTCAGACTTTAATAGGAAGAGACAGGCAACAAACAGATGATAAATATATAATGTTAAGCATCAATAAATGCTATGGAGAAAAATAAAGCAGGGAAAGAAAATAGGGAATAGCAGGATGCTATTTTAGATAGGATAGTCAGAGAAAGTCTCTCCAAGAAGGTAAAATTTGAGCACAGACCTGAATGAATTGAGAGAGGAAGCCACAGGGTACGGGTGATCCTGGTAGAGGAAGCAGCAAGTGCAAAGACCCTATGCTTGTTGTGTCAGGATCAACACCAAAATCAGTTGGGGATGGAATGCTGAGAGCACAGGGAAAATTCATGGATAATAGAGTCAGAAAGGTATCCAGGGATCTGATTAAGTAAGGGCTTGTAGGGTATGGTAAGAACAGTCACATGTTAAATTTGAATTATTTATTAGCATGAGGTAGGATTGCAAAATTAAAAGCATGTGATCTGGGATCAGATTTGCTTAAGTCAATCTCTTGGTTCTGCCAGTTTCTAGCTGTGAGATATTTTGCATCAGTTTCTTCTTCTGTGATGTGAGTGTATTAATAGCTCCTGTCGCATAGGGTTGTTGAAAGTATTAAATGAGTTATTTACAAGTAAAAGCTTGTAGAATAGTGGTTAGAAAGCTATGCCTTGTGGATCATTCCTGCTCATTATTTGTTTTTTATGGCCCATGTGCTAATATATTTTTTTTTTACATTTGTAAATGGTTTAAAAATAAAAAGCTATTTCTTATTTATTAAATTTTTTTTTTATCAGGCAGCCTCCCAAGCCAAAATAGGCTCAGAGACTCCCAAAAGACTATTTCTTGACACATGAAAATTGAAATTTCAATGTCCAAAAGTAAAAGATTATTTTTTATACACAGACATGCTAATTCACTTACATGTTGTCTGTATATGTTTTCATACTATAACAGCAGAGTTGAGTGGTTGTAATTAAAGCTATCAGGCCTACAAAGCCTCAGATATTTACTATCTAGCCATTTTTAGAAAAAGTTTGTTGACCTCTGATATAGAACATTGACAGGTATGAAAACACTCGGTACCTGTCATTTGTAAGCTTTAGTAGATAGTTCAGTTACTGCTCAGTCTCTACTCTTTTCTAAAGGTACATTTCACACAGTCCACACTGGCCTGAATTTTGTGTCATTGCTTTGCATTGTGCTCACCATGGCTTCCCAATCACAGCATGATCTGGCTTCTATCTCCCTCTCTGATCTCATCTTTCTCTCTTGCTGACTCTGCTCTAGTTGCCCTGGCTGTCAGTTCTGGGAATCTGCTGAGAATTTCCTTCTTCGGGGTCTTTGCAATTGCTTCTCCTTAAATTTGGAACATTCTTTCCCCGACTATATACAAATCTGAACCTTTATCATTCTTTAGCTCTCAGTTTAAATATCCCACCTCAGATAGCCCTTCCCAAACCTCTTTATATAGAGTGTCCCTTCCCCTTGCTATTCCTTATCCAAATATTTTGTTTACTTTTTTCATAGCAATAATAATCGTCTATCCTTCTTTCATTTGTTGAGTTGTTTCACTGATTTTTGTCCTCTTTCCAACTAGAATGTTAGTTCCTTGAAGACAGGAACTTTATGTTTTTAACTCTTTGTTTTAATACAGTAGTGCAGTCCATAAGTATTTTGGATGAATGAATAATATTTTTGCTTCAACTTTCATGGCAAAGTATACTAATTCTCTTATTTGTTTTTCTCCTATTGTCATGCCAAGAAAAATGATTTATCTTGTCTTTTTCCTCAAGGGTATGCCATAGGTCACTGGCTGGGCTATTGTTTGGCAGACTTTGGTCAGATAACCTTCCGTTGTTGAACTATGGTCAGGAATTGGGAATGAGGTGGCATCACAAAAGACAAATTGCCTCCTTTCTCTTATGGACAGATAAGAGAACGTCGGGTGCAATCAGGAAAGAGCTTTGTACTTTCCCTTTACTGCCTGTACTCTGCAGTTACATCTTCCTCTGCTCTCAGATGAAATCTTGGGTAGACCTCATAGCTTATATGCTTACGATTAGACAATAAAATATGTCTCCTCTGGTCACTTGATTTCCTAAAACAGCCTTAGTTCAATAATTAATATATCTAGTCCACTGTAATAGTAAAACTTTTGAAATTCATTCAAAGTTACATCTTCTCCTTTTCCCCAACTTGGACCTGCTTCAACTGGAAGCTTGCTGTGCATGTGGGCGGATGGGAGCACACGGGAATGTTTCCTTTCCTTCTGCCCCACTCACTAGGCTCTCTCTGGCTCCTTTAATACTGAAGTACAGGAAGGCAGCAGAGGTGCGGGATAGCAAAAGTCTGACTAGCACCACTTTATTGGTCTTAATTTCCTCTGGCTATGACAGAGATGCAAGCAAAGTGCTTAGTGGCACTGTTGTGACCTCCTCAAACCTTCCCCTGGTGGATCACTCAACCATAACCTCCTCCCCTGGCTGCACCTTCTGTACCCATCGATACTTCTGAGCCTTTTTCTGCTGAAGATTGTCTTATCCCTCTCTGAAAATCCTCCTAGGCACTCTCCTAACCAGTTCCAGGCTAGCCACCTTTCTTCTGTGTTTCTAGCAACTGATCCATGGCACAGAAGTACTTTAGCCCTATTGTTAGCAGGGATCTAGTTCCCTATCAGCTGCAGTGCTCTGTCCTGCTAGCTCAGGTTACTTCAGGCAACCTTTAACCCTCTAGATGTCTGGATGACTGATCTGGAGACACCTACTGAATTCTCTGATGCTGTCCTTGACACTCCTGTCACTGGGCTTGGGGTACTATGTGGGGGCTCTATGTTGGGGCAATGCGGGCACAATGGAAAAGGAAAATGACGACACAGTTCCACAATTCACTCTAGAATAAACCTTTTCTTTAACTGCTAAAAACTTTCTCAGGATGATCAACCTTATTTTTATAGGCAGGGGTTGGGTGAACAACTAATGGTTGTAAAGCTGTAAGCCCTGCTCTGAGGAGCTTCACCTCACTTTGGAATAGGGGAGTGGTTGCCATTCATTATCTTAAGGTTCTCAGTCAAACAGAGACAGAATCTCCCCCACTTTTTTGAGACAGGGTCTCATTCTGTTGCCCAGGCTGGGGTTCAGTGGTGAGATCATGGCTCACTGCAGCCTCAACTTCCCAGACTCAGGTGATCTTCCCACCTCAGCCTCCCAAGTAGCTGGGAGTAGAAGCACATGGCACCATGTCCAATTAATTTATTTTTATTTTTAGTAGAGACAAAGCCTCACTATGTTGCCCATGCTGGGCTTGAACTGCAGGTTCAAGTTACCCTTCTGCCTCAGCTTCCCAAAGTGCTGGGATTACAGGCATGAGCCATCGAGCCTGACTCTTTTTAAACATTCTATTATATGTCTGGTACACTCTGAAACATTACATGTCTCATACATAAAACACACATTTTAAATTGTGTAACAGTTTTTATTAATTCTATAGAATGCATCATACACTCTTCAGTTCTGGAGTGTTTACAAAGGCCCATGGCCAAAAGGTTTTAACTTCATTTATGAACTAACTTATATTGGGTCTGTATCAAAGACATGAGAAAAAAAAAAAAAAAAGGAAATTTTTGTAATAGGTTCAGGTGTTCTGAGTGGGGTGGTATAGTTTTATATTGCATGGCAGATTCTACTTCTATCCCTTGAGGCATCATTTTTGCAACACAGCTTATAAAGGCAGCAGAAGGTAGTTCTGCGTTTATTACTTATGTGTTGGTGGAGTGAGAAAGAACAATTTCTAATTTCTGCCAGTAAAATTCTTTTCTGTTCCTGTCTGTTGAGCTTGTTCTGGCAGTATTCATATTCTCCCTCCCCTTTCTCCTCCTAGCCTTAACAGAGATACATTTGTGCTCATGCTGGATTGATGTAGGAAAAGTGAAAAAACTCTTCTTTTTTAAGAACCATTAATTTCTCATTGAATTCACAAATTAGGATTGAGTAGCCTACATGTCGAATTGTCTTCTCTGCTATAAAGTAGAGAAAGCTTATGAAGACAAATGAAGAGTTAAATGCCTTGTGGCCTTTTATCAACAGCCTGTGCCGCTTTAGCCCTCACTAATTATTTTCTCTCTAGTCTTTTATTCATTGACCACTCTTTTCTATGCTTGTCATTTTTTGACTGTAGGTGATATGCTCCTGGATCAGAGGAGATGCCTGATATATGTTAATAAATGAATGACTGTTTTTCTAGTAGTAACTGCCTATACAAGTTATACAAGTTTCCATGGGTACTATAACATTCCGTGGGCCTCATGTGAGGACTGCTTGATCAGACAGTTGTCCAGATATATGGATTTGAGATCAAGTGGTCATAAAACTGGAGGGATAATCATAAAGGGGAGGTCTCTTTTCCAATTGATGCTAATTGTCTATACACTCAACCTAAGCAAAAATAGTTTGACCCACACTTTGTGCTCCCAAGGGTGACCTTAACTGGCTAGGAGAAGAGTAATGGTAGACTCTTACATACTCTGGCTTAAAAAAATAAAATTAAAAAGAGTATGGGTCATGTTTTACACCGCTCCCAGTTAATGCTTGAATGAATCATTGATATAGCTCTTAGGAACTCCACCCACCAACAAAGCTGTTAATATTTCATTTTTTTCTACAACTGATAAGGAGTTTTGTGGAAGTTGATCTTTGGGAGCCCTGGGGCCTCCTCATACGGAGACCTGGCTCCCTTACATTAGAGACCACGGTCTCCAGTCAGAAAGAGGAGCTGTGGTAGTTCACCGTGCATGGCTCACTCTCCTTTACAAGTTCCTTCTCTGCCTTATCTTTTTAAGCTGCATGTACTTAATTATAGTAAAAACTGCCATTTATTGATCTTTTACTATATGCAAGCCACTGTGCTAAGTACTTTACATACATTATCACATGTAATCTTCCAATGTTCCATCTTAAATCCTGAATTATGCTCTTTCTTTCTTCTATTCACTGGGAGGAGCTCATCTGTTCCAACGGCTTCAGCTATCACCATCATACTTAATCTCAAAATCTGGATATGTCTACGTCCCTAGGTCCACATCACCGAAAGCTCAGTCGGTGTTTTACCATGGATGATTTGCCATCATTAGTCTCGAATTCAACATCTCAGAAACTCTTCCCAGTCTCCTTTTCTGCCTTATTTCTCTGTGTATTAAATTGTCATACTTGCCATCAGCCAGATTTAAATCTTGCAGCTATTTTGATTAATATATAGATATCTATATATGATATAGATACATATCTCTCTAAATATATACCTATATATATATGATGTATATGCATATAGATATACAGAGAAAGAAGCAGAGAGAGAGAGAGAGAGAGAGAGAGAGAGAAAACAAGTCCTAATTAGAGAGAAAGAGAGAGAGAGAACAAGAGTCCTGATGATTTTTCTTTCCTCTGTCCCTTCATTGCAATGCTACTTCAGGCCTCCTCACCTCACATATGAATTACTTCAACTGACTGTGACACCTCCATTCTAGACACTGCTTGCAGATTGACCTTAAGGAAAAAAAGATGCATTTCACCACTACCTTTGCCTGCTCTTCTACACACCCTTTGAGGTGTTGCCATTGAGGCCATTTGAGTCAAATCCACATCCTTATTTTGGCTGTACTTATTTAACTATATCCCTGCCATCTCTCTCTCTCTCTTCTTTCTCTCTCTCTTCTTTCTTTCTCTCTCTCTTTCTTTCCTTTTTTAAGGTAGTCTCTGTCCTAATCAAGCCCAGAGTCATCCATCACCTTCACCTGGAGGTCTCTGTTCATAAGTTTCCCTTCACCTACTGTTTTCTCCCTCTCAGTATTTTGGATGAAAAATCCATTCAGAGTTGAATGATTTTCTTAAGGTCAAACTGCAAGCAGTTGACCTGGATTTAAACCTATTCTAATTCTCAAGACTGTTCTTGCTTTCCTCAGTGACAATTGCTTGTTTCAGAATCAGATTAACATAGGATGAAATTCATAGAGGGAAACTCAAACTGCATTTGTGTAGGGTCTGCCTAATAATAAAATACTACCAGCTCAGCCCAGCATCAGGTTCTGAAGACTGTCTCCCTTGTGCTGGACCCCAGCCATGGCAAATGAAGACATTTCAACACCTCCAGCCAAATTAATCTGCAAAATATGGCTCAATTTTTAATAGCTTTCCATCTGTGGTGGTCCCTTAAAGAAAACTTCAAATTCAAAGAAAATGATAGTAAGATGCCTACTGTTTATTTCAGTCACTGATATTCTCTATTAAACTTTAAATTAAATCATAGGAGCATTGCCCCTAGTTGTCCTAGGTTTGTACTTTAATCTGCACCTAAAGTTCCAGCATCAGTTTTTTAATGATTCTAAAAAAGGATCAGATAGCATATGCTCAAGCTGAGAAAGATAATAGGATGCCAATAGTATGTTTCTGTAAACTTTTGATTGTGATTTTCTAGGCTAATTGTACTTCTCTGGCTAGTTTTGCTTTTAAATAAGGACATGCCCTTTAGTTCAAATGAATATCAAAGATTATTAGAGTCTGATCTGAAGTATTTCTTAAGGGTATGTGATCTGGCTGGTAACTTGCTGAATAACCAACAAATGTCTTTTCTCCATCTCAGTTTCCTTATGAGGAAAAGGAAGGCAACAATGGTCTCTTTCCATTCTCCCAGGGGTATCAAAGGACTAAGGATGTTGGTGAACATTATTAAAAGAGAGGTTATATTTAATTACATATAAAGCTCATAAATATAATCACATCATGGCAATAGCTGAGTTTTATTACAGGTCCATGCAATTTTTGTTACTCATTAGTCAGCCTCATTGTTTGTCATCACCATATTGATTTCAGTCCGAAAAGCCAGATTCTCAGAAACAAACATTAAATTTGATTCAAGCTGACAACATTCATGGCCTTGAAAATCTTTAGGGTAGAATTAGGAACTAGACAGTTGTCAAAACTTGCCTCTGAAATCCTACACTTTTCTAAGATTTTAGTGTTTTGGTTTCAGAAGCCGGTTGCTAATAGTGGCAGAAGATACATCAACCGGACTCCAAACAAACTCTCCAAGCCATGTTGAAAAGCTAATTATCTGTGATGATCACAGTAACTTCTTTCCACTGCCTTCCCAGTAAAAGAAAACCACACATTATACCACAAACTGATACTACTGACAACTCATTCTTTTATTAATTCAGCACCTATTGTGTATAAAACATTCTTTCTAATTATGAAGGGTGGGGAGGAAGTTTCAATGATGAATAAGACATAATCTCTACCCCAAAGGAACTTATAATGCAACACAAATATGCAACATTATCAATATCATAATTTCTATTTCATATCCAATAATGGAATCATTTTTCTACCTTTTTATACATGCAATAGTGTAAAAAGCTTCAGATGAGTGGTTCAAAAGCTTAGGTCTTTGGACTCTTTGGCTCTGCTATTGATCAGCTTGTTTGACTTTGATAAGTCACTTTACTTATCTGGTTTCCAGTGCTTTTAATCTGTAAAATTCTGAGCTTTAAAATTCTACTCACTCCTCCAACATTCATCAACTATTGTTACAGTACCTACTACATGCAAGGCAATGGTCTAGTTACTTAGGATGCCTTAGTTACCAAAACAAACACATACGCCTGCCCTCCTCCTCCCTCACATTCTATAGGGAAGGAAGACAAACAATGAATGGTAAACACAATAATAAGTAAAATAATATGTTAGAAGGTTAAAGTACTATGGAATAAGGTGCACAATGTAAGAGGGAATCAGAAGTGTGGGATGGGGCTCAGAATTTGACATATTTTTTAACTGTAGTTGGGAGTAAAAGTACATCCTGGCTGGAGTCATGCAGAGTCTTATAATCTCATAAACCCCAGATATGTTTCAAGGGAAATCAGCAATCAAGCATGACAGGCCCTTGACCTAGTTTTTGCTGAAATCCCTCCTGAGACCACTGAACCTGATAAATTATTGGAGTAACAAACTAAAGATTAATGGTGCCTTCTGGTTCAGATGGTTTGCAAAGCTGATGTAAGGCATTTGTAATCCTCTTAGTCTGTCCCTTGAAATATTATTTTTCTGACCTTAAATATTTTCTGTAGCTCCTGTATATAACTGAAAGAATAACCACCTGTTGATTTTTGTTTTTGTTTTAGTATAGTTAAAAAAGCAGATGTGAGGTCAAAAGGTGAATGGGAAGAAGGGCAGCCTGGTATGATCAAGGAATGGAACTCTGCATGATTTTAGAAAGTTAAATGTAAGGTTAAAGCTTCCTGACAATAGCACCAAAGATAACTAAGAATTTTCTGTCATGGTTGTAAGAAGGGAAAACAGAAGCATAGTGAAGGCTTTTATGCAACATTGTCAGCCCCTATTCACAGAAGAAAGTATTCTTATACCATTTAACTTTATTAAATCTAGTTAAAACAATTAAGCCTCAGGTAAAAGAATAACACATATATGCACATGGGTAAGTATAACTAGAAAAAGAGAAAAAGAGGAAAGTCATTGTTTGTGTGGACAGCAAAAAACACCGAGGTTCTCCCCCTGGAGTGTGAAATCATTAGAACTTCAAAAGTGCTTGGCAGGACTAAAAGTCAAAGATGCTCAGACCAAATGACTCGGCAATTCTATTTCCAGGTATATACTCGACAGAAAGGCACATGTATATTTTCACCAAAAAGAACTTATTTGAATGTGTATAGAAGCACAATTCAAATAACAGCCTCAACTTAGAAACTACCCAAATGTCGAATAACAATAGAAAAGAAAAATAAACTGTGGTATATTCACATTATAAAATACTATCCTGCCATGGAGAATTAAGTATAAAGTTGTACATGCCAATGTGAAACAAATGCAAAATTGTACCATTATGCAAAAGAAAACAGACACAAAGAATACATACAAAATGATTCAAGTTATATAAAACATAAATACAGGCAAATCTATGCTGTCAGAAATAAGAATTGTAGTTACCCTTGAAGAGGAAAGTAGGGACTAGAAGGGGCCATTGGGATTTAGGGCTTCTGAAATGCTGGCAGTATTCTTCTTTATCTGGGTATTGGTTAAATGGCTGCATTCTGTTTTTGAAAATTCATCAAGTTGAATGCTTATATTATATGTACTTTTTTGTAGGTATATATTATATATTAATTTTTTAAAAAGCTTCTTTGGGACTAAGGATCCCCAATCATCAAATGAATACTCTCTTTTTGCCCTATTTTTTTTCTTTTTTGGTCAGTATCTTGAAAATTTAAAAGGGGAACAGAAGTAGTGATTTAAAATGGTTAAACCCAAATTAAAAGAGAACAAAGAAAGTTAAAAAAAGGAAAAGTAAGGAATGCAAGAAAGACATAAAGAAAAAGGAAGGAAGAAAGGAGGGAAGGAAGGAAGGAAGGAGGGAAGGAAGGAAGGAAGGAAGGAGAGAGAGAAAGGTCCCATCAGTTGATGTCAGCCCTTATCACTCTCTTCTGCTCATAGCTACTAGACCTTCTCTGCAGAATAGCCATTTTCCCTTAGCCTAACCCTCACAGAATAGCCAAGTTTTACACAGTCTGGGTGCTTTGTCAGAAAGACATGGCTGAAGGAGGAAGGAGAAAGAAAAAAAAGGGGGAGGAAAGGATAAAAAGAAGGAAAGGAAGCCTCCATTTTCAGAGGGGCATTTTATAAATCACTACTTGCAAACTGTTTTGAAAATGTTTCACATTTTCTTGTCACTTAACTTTCAATAACTATTTTGGGAAATAAACTCAATAAAAAACATTAGGTTATAATATTTAAATAAAAACATTTAAACAAGATGCATGTGTTGCATTTATTCTTTAATATAAACAAAAATACTAAACTTACTTATTCTTTCAATACTATGACCAAATTTTATCTTTTGTCTATTTCAAACAGTATTTATCTAAGTGAATTGGCTTTTGTTCTTAGAAAAGGTTGATGGTCTTTCTGCAGGAAATAAGACTAAAAATTACTTTCTGACAAGAATCTCTTGAGTGGTTGAAACCTTACCTGGCTTGGTCAGTGAATTAAGCCACAGAATAAAAAGAAAAGAGTCAAACATTTCAGTCCCAGATATCATTAATGTACAGCATGATTTGTGATGGCTTTTACTTGTTTCTGGAATGTCTGCAAAATTACTTCTAAATGAAAAAGGTCAATTGACTTTTATCCACACAATGCCAAACCTTCAGAAACATCTTGATCCATTTTCCATCCAGCAATGAAGCATTAACGTTCGCATTGTTATTGTTTTCCACTAAGCTGGAAAACAAACTCTCAGAAGTCAAAAGAAGCCCCATGGCCTCCAGTCCTAAGTGGAAGAAACGCCAATGATCACCTGGTGCCAATTCCTCATATTTATAGATGGGGAGGCAGAGCCCACTCAAGATTATACCGATGGTTGGTGACTGGAGCGTAGGCCAATACATTTTTGTTAACCTGGGTAATATGTGATGTATGTCATCTATTACTTTTTTTTTTTTTTTTTTTTTTTGAGACGGAGTTTCGCTGTTGTTACCCAGGCTGGAGTGCAACGGTGCGATCTCGGCTCACTGCAACCTCCACCTCCTGGGTTCAAGCAATTCTCCTGCCTCAGCCTCCCGAGTAGCTGGGATTACAGGCACGCGACACCATGCCCAGCTAATTTTTAAATATTTTTAGTAGAGACGGGGTTTCACCTTGTTGACCAGGATGGTCTCGATCTCTTGACCTCGTGATCCACCTGCCTCGGCCTCCCAAAGTGCTGGGATTATAGGCGTGAGCCACCGCGCCCGGCTATCTATTACTTTTAAGACTGGTTTCAGGTCAGTTTCATGGCACAGAAGAGACTTAAGCTATTTTTAGTTTTTAAACTCTAGCTATTAAATAATGATTATAGAACCGGGAGTGCAAATTATAGAATAAATGCCCCCCATAGCCTCTTCTTTAAAAAATATTCCTACAATAATATTTTCTCTATTCCTCATCTTTTCTTCCATTAAAGATTTCCTTTTTCCTGTCTGTTCCCAATGTTGCCTAGTCTTTCATTATCTGTTTTTATTCACTTAACTCACTCTTTTTATTTCTAGGTTCAGTTGGAGGATGATTTTAAATTAATTATATAACAAAAATGTTCACTTACAGACCTTTCAGTGGTTTAAATAATCAAGTTTAAGAATATTGAAGTAAGAATAAAATTTTCTTACATAAAATTTTACCCAAATTCTCTTTCTTTTTGAAAAATATTTTGGTATAGAACATTTTTCTGAATTCTTGAAAATAAATTATCTCCACCTTAATCTTGAACAATTGTGAAATTTAAAGTACATTTAGTAGTAAATATTTTGTTATGTAAAGTCTTTAAAATAAAAAGTGTTTATTTTTCTCCTTTGGAAAAACTAAGACTTAAAAAGAGTTGTCCTAGACACTAGAGTATCATGAGATGAGGATATAATATTTTAGTTTACACAGTATTTAGAAACAAATTAAATTGCTTGATTCTTATAAAAACATGAGAAGTAGGCATGAGAAACACTATTATTAAATTTCACAGATGAGGAAACTGAGACTAAAAGAGATGAAGAGATACTTGCACAGTCACATAGCAATTTAGCAGCAAGAAACAACTTGAAACTAGATTTTTGTATGTTTTTTAATGCTCTATTGGAGCTTCTGCCCCTTTTCTCTCTGACTCTCCCATCAAGTGCTCTGCTCATTCCACATGGTACTTCTAAGCTGGACTATTCAGAGAATAAATGCAGGAAGACATATTGGATTAAGAATTCTGGCTGTGTAAGCCTTCACCCTCCTACCCAAATGAAAAATTTCTGGCAAAGCCATCTGTTTAGTCAAGCATTTGCCTGATGGCTGTGGGAGGATCGACAACTGTACCACCATGGATTCAGTCCCCAGAGAGTAAATATTGAAACATGTGTTTGTTTCTGTACATGTGCCTCAGGGCTCAGTGATGGGCACATTTTAAAGATCTAAATAATAATAGTCACAATGATGCTGCCAGCCCTAGTGTTATTGCAGTACCTGAGCATCACTTGAAGGAGAGCTGTGGCCATTTTGCTGATTGTACAACTTCCCTCCCATTTATGTAATGTCTCTAAGCCAAATCCCTGCTATCCCCATACACGTGTCTTGGTTCTCTCTTTCCTACTCTCCCAGTCATATTTTCTCTTTTGAAGGAGCCCACCTTGTATTCCCACGGGTTCTTAATAGTGGATTTCTTTCAAGGAGATGCCCAAGTTTCTATTTTTTTTTTTTCCTCTATATGGTGGGATACCTGACTCCATGTATCAGTAAGAAGCAAATAACACAGTTTTCAAAGATTTCTTGAGTAGGGTATGCATCAGATGTTGTAGGAATATGCAAAACAAATAGAAACCTGTACCTGCCCTCAACAACCATTACCATTTGTCTGGAAGATAAAGAACGAGATCACCTAAAAAAAAGCAACCTTTGGCCAGGCGTGGTGGCTCATGCCTGTAATCCCAGCACTTTGGAAGGCGGATCACAAGGTCAGGAGATTGAGACCATCCTGACCAACAAGGTGAAACCCCGTCTCTACTAAAATACCAAAAAAAAAAAATTAGCTGGGCATGGTGGTGCACACCTGTAGTCCCAGCTACTTGAGAGGCTGAGGCAGGGGAATCGCTGGACACTGGAATCCAGGAGGTGGAGGTTGTAGCGAGCCAAGATCACACCATTGCATTCCAGCCTGCCCACAGAGTGAGACTTAATTTAAAAAAAAAAAAAAAAAAAAAAAAAAGCAAAAGCAACCTTTAAATAGGCGCCCAAAATTATATATGACGGTGCATACAGGAGAGTCAAGAGAATTCTGAATAAAGGAATCAAGTGGCATTTACACAGGGGTGGCTTTTAGGAAGAAGAGAAAATGGTGTAAAGCGGTGATTTAGGTAGGCTTAGACCCAATAATCTTTATCAGCACTCATTCCGAAACTACCCTAAATAAACCACTTAATATAGTACACTAGTTACTTTAGTTCACATAATCCCTGCTTTAGATGATATGGTGAAGGGGTTAAGATGGTTGACCAAAGTCACATGGCCTAATAAGTGGCACTTCTGTCTGACTCTGCAGCTCATGTTCTTTCCCTTTTCCATAATTTAAAGTAGTTTAGGTTGACTATGCTAGGAAATTTAGGTTTTTTTAACAGGTTTAATTTTTCAATGACATTTTATTTTTGTGAGTAATATAGTATATAAAAATATGACAAATTTAGTAGTCTCCCATCCACCTTTCCCTCCCCATCTTCAGGTATTGCTCCTCAGAGGCAACCATGTCCATTTTTCTTAGTTTTTTTTCATTGTATTGCAGTCTTCATATTTCAAAATGATATGTTTATACTATTTATTGCTTTATCATTTTTAACATTATCTATTGATATCTTATTTTTGTAGATAAAGGTTTGTGTTTTATATAGCTCCACCTCTTTCTCTACTGCATCTTTTCAACAGTTATATAATTTTTAAGCTAAATTAATATTCAATGCTTATGTTAAAATGATAATATGGACCCAGCACTTTGGGAGGCCGAGGCGGGTGGATCATGAGGTCAAGAGATCGAGACCATCCTGGTCAACATGGTGAAACCCCGTCTCTACTAACACAAAAAATTAGCTGGGCATGGTGGCGCGTGCCTGTAATCCCAGCTACTTAGGAGGCTGAGGCAGGAGAATTGCCTGAACCCAGGAGGCGGAGGTTGTGGTGAGCCGAGATCGTGCCATTGCACTCCAGCCTGGGTAACGAGCGAAACTCAGTCTCAAAACAAAACAAAAAAAAAAAGATAATATAGATACTGTTTACTGCCCCACTAGGTAATATACCTTACTATGTTTGTTTCCTGTACAACTTTTTGCTTTTTTGGAGTGAAAAATTGCCTCCATTTTTAACAATTTTGTTTCTTATACACCTATTACTAATTTTTTCTAAATGCTCTATAGATTTTTAAAACACTTCACAGTGCTATTTCCATATGGTTAAATGTATCAGATAATTTATCAGTTCCTTTTTTTTTGTTTTTTGGTCTTTGAGAACTCTCTCTCTCTCGCTCGCTCGCTCGCTCTCTGCCCTATCTTCTGCCTCAATCTGGACAAATTGCTCTGCTGTCATCCTTCACTACCCTCCTTTGCTGGAGTTCCTGTTTCCCGAATTCTGTATCTTTCTACTACTCAATTGCTTTTAGTGGAGCACATCCTCCAGTAGTCCTTGAATGCCTGAAAAGCCTTTATTCTTATAAATGATTGATAATTTGACTATGTATAGAATTTAAGGTTAAATTTCCTCTTAGATTTTTGAAAGCATTTCTCCATTATCTTGCAGCCTTAAGTGTTGCTATTGAAAAGTCCAATGACTTTCAGTCCTTTCCTTTGTGATTTGTTTCACTCTTTATTTTCTACAAGTAATGGGTGCCTGGGTCTTTCTTTTATCCTTTCCCTTCTGTTATCCATCTCTTTGGTGTTTATTCTGTATTTAAGAGCTTTCCACATCTTGGTCTTCCAAGCCTTCTATTGCATTTTTATTATCAAGTTTTTATTTACCAAAAGTTCTTTGTGTCTAATTATTTTTCCCTTCCCATTTTTGCTTCATGGATGTAATCACTTCTCTATTTAAAACACCTCCCCACAGATATTAAGTTATGAGTATTTTGTTATTGGAAGCATTTTTTTTCTTCTCCTTGCATTTTCACTGTTTGTTCTATGCCTTTCCTTGTTTTGGTCTATTTTTCTTATTGAAGGTGTTCGTCAACTATCTGGTAGTCCTTATGTGCCCATTTATATTTAAGAGTGAGAAACTACAAAGCTGGAAGCTCTGGACGTGAAGGCAGGATGATAGAGCAGTCAAATCACTTTTTTGTTGAGGACTTATAAATACCAGTGTTGAGTAGTTATGTTTTCTCAGGAGTCATTCAGTTTCTCCAGAGAAAAATCTCCCATCTATTATCTGGGGACAACAAGCTGGCCTTTGTGAGAGAGAGCTTATGGAGGAAGCAGACTAGAGGGAAACAGTCTTCCTCTTGAACATATAGGCTTTCATTTATTTTTCCTATATTTAGCTCCAAGCCTCACCCCTGCTCTTGTGATTCTAGTATCCTCAAACTTAGAGTCTCCCTGGTCCATTTCCAGTCTCATGCAAGAATAAAGAAAAAGACCTGGGGTTGTACCCCACTGATAACTAATTTCAATCAAGTCCTGTTTTCAACTTTGCTCTTGCATCTGCCTCCAGGAATGCCTGTCCTTCCAAATCCTGAGTCTATTGGAGATTCTATGGAAGAAATCACTCAAATCCTCATTCATATCACACTTTGCAAAGCATTTCTGTTGCTTTCTTCTTTCTGCTAAGACAACCTTTATTCCTTCATCCACTGAACTTCTTTTCTTGTTCTCTTTAACCTAATGAGTTAAAAAATCAACAAAATTACTTTCCCTTAATGTTAGTGATTTTCTGAAATATGGAAGATATGAGTATGCCTAATCTGCCATGTTTAGTATTGTCACAGTTTGTGTTCACTGGAAGCAGATGCTGAGACAGTTTGGGGTTCAAGGTTAGAGATCAGTGTTGTGAAAGGCAGCGGGAGGAAGCAGGATTGAGCAGAGGAAGCAGTGAAAACATGATGCAGGTCGGTCAAAGCCTCAGTCAACCCAGCAGGGAGCTCTGGAGTGAGCAGTGCTAGTCAGAATTGTCCTTCATTCAGCAGAAATTGCTGGGCTTTTGTCCCCTGCCTCACTGGGATGTGGGCTGCCTTGGGAATGGTGTAGCTTTGGCCAAGGCAGCTCCCTGGAGCTGTGACTGACTCTGAAGGAGCTGACAGCTATAGGCTATCTGCTGACTGCACTCCTCACAGCTGGGCAGCAAGTCCTTCCTTGAAGGGGAATTCAGGTAGCCATGACTACCAAAAACAGGAAACCCACCAATAGGTTTAAAAAAAAAGAGCTTTATTAAGACATAACCCACGTAACATACAATTCACCCATTTAAAGTATACAGTTCAATGACTTAGTATATTCAGAGTTGTACATCCATCACCACTATTCACTTAGAACATCTTCATTACTAATAAGAAAAACTCTACTCCCCTTAGCGGTCACCTCTCAGTCCCCTCATCACCCTCAGTGCTGGGCAGCTACTAATTTACTTTCTGTGCCTATTCTGGACACTTTATATACACAGAATCATACAACATGTAGTCATTTGTGACTGGCTTTTTTCACATAGCATAATGTTTTCAAAGTTCATCATTGTTGAAGCATATATGAGTTCTTCATTTCTTTTTATTGCTAAATAATATTCCACCGTATAAATATTATTTATCCACTTATAAGTTAATAGGCATTTGAGTTATTTCCATGTTTTGATTATTATAAATAATGCTGCTATAAATACTCAAGTGCAAGTTTTTGTGTGGATGTGTTTTTTGTATGGATGTATATTTATTTCCCTTGATATGAATTCCTAGAAGTGGAATCGGATCATATGGTAGCTCTGTTTAACTGTCTGAAGGCCTGCCAGACTGTTTTCCAAACAGCTACCCCATTTTACATTCCCATCAGTATTTTACAAAAGTTCCAGTTTCTTCACATCATTGCCAATACTTGTTATTATCTTTTTTTTTTGATTATAGTCATTCTATTGGTGTGAAGTGATATCTTGTGGTTTTGATTTACATTTTCATGATGGCTAATAATGTTGAACATCTTTTCATGTGCTTGTTAATCATTTGTATAACTTTTTGGAGAAATATCTATTAAAATCCTTTGTTCATTTAAAAATTGCATTATTTGTCCCTTTATCATTAAGTTGTAATCATTCTTTTTAGGTTATAGATTCAAGTTCCTTATCAGACACACAATTTGCAAATATTTTTCTCCCATTCTGTGGGTTGTCTTTTCACTTCATTAATGGTGTCCATTGAAGCACAGAAGTTCTAAATTTTTGATGATGCTCAGTTTATCTATTTTTTCTTTTATCATTTATGCCTCTGGTGTCATATCTAAGAAATTTTTCCATAATCTAAGGTTATGAAGGTTTATACCCATGTTTTCTTCAAAGAATTTTATAGTTTAAACTTTTAAATTTAGGTCTTTTCTACTCTAACCATTCCAAGTTACAACAAAAGAATCTCAGCAAAATATTTCATATTGAGACTTTAGCAGCAGCAGCAATGTGACAGAGTAATAGGGCTAGAGGGGACCAAACAATAAGAGCCTCCCTTCTGTCCTATTCTTCCCAGAATAGAGAGAATCCAGAAGAATGTGAACTACATGTGTCTAGTTCCATTTTCCTGAGCTCACATCTTTCTTTCTTTTCTCTTTTAAAAACTTATCATCATTACTTTTATTCCTTATATGGCCAGCAATGTATCCACCTTCACATCTTCTGAATATGGAGAGCTGGGTGATGAAATCACATTGACCTCCTGTTGCTGAGGTCAAGCAACAAACTAATGGGCCAGTTTATGAGCATATTGTGTGTGCTCTGTGAGTTTGTTGTAGATTACTAGATTGTTTTTGTCTCTTCCTTTTTTTCCCAATTATATTTTAAGTTCTGGGATACATGTCCAGAATGTGCAGGTTTGTTACATAGGTATACGTGGGCCATGGTGGTTTGCTGCACCCATCAACCCATCATCTACAATAGGTATTTCTCCTAAGGCTATCCTTCCCCTAGTCCCCCAGCCCCCAACAGGCTCCAGTGTATGATGTTCCCCTCCCTGTGTCCATGTGTTCTCATTTTTCTACTCTCACTTATGAGTGAGAACATGTGGTGGGTTTGATTTTCTGTTCCTGTGTTAGTTTGCTGAGAATGATGGCTTCCAACTTCATCCATGTCCCTGCAAAAAATACGAACTCATCCTTTTTATGGCTACATAGTATTCCATGGTGTATATGTGCCACATTTTCTTTACCCCTATCATTGATGGGCATTTGGGTTGGTTCCAAGTCTGCTATTGTGAACAGTGCTGTAATAAACACACATGTGCATATGTCTTTATAGTAGAATAATTTATAATCCTTTGGGTATATGGCTAGTAATGAAATCGCTGGGTCAAATGGTATTTCTGGTTCTGGATCCTTGATGAATCTCCACATTGTCTTCCACAATGGTTGAACTAATTGTCACTCCCACCAATAGTGTAAAAGTGTTCCTATTTCTCCACATCCTCTCCAGCATCTGTTGTTTCCTGACTTTTTAATGATTATCATTCTAACTGTCCTGAGATGATATCTCATTGTGGTTTTGATTTGCATTTCTCTAGTGACCAGCGATGTTGAGCTTTTTTTCATATGTTTGTTGGCTGCATAAATGTCTTCTTTTGAGAAGTATCTGTTCATATCCTTTGCCCACTTTTTGATGAGGTTTTTTTTCTTGTAAATTTATGTAAGTTCCCTGTAGATTCTGGATGTTAGCCCTTTGTCAGATAGATAGATTGCAAAATTTTTCTCCCATTCTGTAGGTTGCCTTTTATTCTGATGATAGATTGTTTTGCTGAGCAGAAGCTCTTTAGTTTAATTAGATCTCATTTGTCAATTTTGACTTTCGTTGCCATTGCTTTTGGTGTTTTAGTCATGAAGTCTTTGCCCATGCCTATGTCCTGAATGGTATTGCCTAGGTTTTCTTCTAGGGTTTTTATGGTTTTTAGGACTTACATTTAAGTCTTTAATCCATCTTGAGTTAATTTTTGTATAAGGTATAAAGAAGGGGTCCAGTTTCAGTTTTCTGCATATGTCTTGCAAGTTTTCCCAACTCCATTTATTAAATAGGAAATCCTTTCCCCATTGCTTGTTTTTGTCAGGTTTGTCAAAATCAGATAGTTGTGGACATGTGGCATTATTTCTGAGGCCTCTGTTCTGTTCCATTGGTCTATATATCTGTATTGGTACCAGTACCATGCTGTTTTGGTTACTGTAGCCTTGTAGTATAGTTTGAAGTCAGGTAGCATGATGCCTCCAGCTTTGTTCTTTTTTCTTAGGATTTTCTTAGTTATACAGGCTCTTTTTTGGTTCCATATGAAATTTAAAGTAGTTTTTTCTAATTCTGTGAAGAAAGTCTATGGTAGCTTGATGGGGATAACATTGAATTTATAAAATATTTTGGGCAGTATGGCCATTTTCACGATATTGATTCTTCTTATCCATGTCCATGGAATATTTTTTCATTTATTTGTGTTCTCTCTTATTTTCTTGAGCAGTGGTTTGGAGTTCTCCTTGAAGAGGTCCTTCACATCCCTTTTAAGTTGTATCCCTAGGTATTTTATTTTCTTTGTAGCAATGGTGAATGGGAGTTCACTCATGATTTGGCTGTTTGTCTATTATTGGTGTATAAGAATGCTTGTGATTTTTGCACATTGATTTTGTATCCTGAGATTTTGCTGAAGTTGCTTATCAGCTTAAAGAGATTTTGGGCTGAGATGGTGGGGTTTTCTAAGTATACAATCATGTCATCTGCAAACATAGACAATTTGACTTCCTCTCTTCCAATTTGAATATCCTTTATTTCTTTCTCTTGCCTAATTGCCCTGGTCAGAACTTTCAATACTTTGTTGAATAGGAGTGGCGAGAGAGTGCATCCTTGTCTTGTGCTGGTTTTCAAAGGGAATGCTTCCAGCTTTTGCCTATTCAGTATGATATTGGCTGTGGGTTTGTCATGAGTAGCTCTTATTATTTTGAGATACGTTCCATCAATACCTAGTTTATTGAGCATTTTTAGCATGAAGGTCTGTTGAATTTTGTCAAAGGCCTTCTCTGCATCTGTTGAGATAATAATGTGTTTTTGCCTTTGGTTCTGTTTATGTGATGGATTACGTTTATTGATTTGTATATGTTGAACCAGCCTTGCATCCCAGGGATAAAGCTGACTTAATCATGGTGAATAAGCTTTTTGATGTGCTATTGGATTCAGTTTGCCAGTATTTTATTGAGGATTTTTGCATTGATGTTCATCAGGGATATTGGCCTTAAATTTCCTTTTTCTAGTTGTGTCTCTGCCAGGTTTTGGTATCAAGATGATGCTGGCCTCATAAAATGAATTAGGGAGGAGTTCCTCTTTTTCTATTGTTTTGAATAGCTTCAGAAGGAATGGTACCAGCTCCTCTTTGTACGTCTGGTAGAATTTGGCTGTGAATCCGTCTAGTTCTGTGCATTTTTTTTTTTGGTTGGTAGGCTATTAATTACTGTCTCAATTTCAGAACTTGTTATTGGTCTATTCAGGGATTCAACTTCTTCCTGCTTTAGTCTTGGGAGTGTGTATGTGTCCAGGAATTTATCCATTCTTCTAGATTTTCTAGTTTATTTGCATAGAGGGCTCACATCTTTCAATAAGCCCATTCCACCTGGGGTAGAGAAAGAGGGCTGGGTAAGTTCCTCTCAAACTTCCCCCTTCTGGAGCATGTTTTTTTGTCTCTCAGCCCTAACTTAAATGAGCATTTATTGGCAGGAATTTTGTTCACAATGTATTACTAAATGACGATTATTTCAAAGCAATATGAATGAGGGGGAGTATATACCCAGCTCAATGTGTTGGCAGTGCTTAACTCTCATAAGTAGTATTAGGAGTATTTTTTGTTTGTTTGTTTTTGGTTTTGGGTTTTTTTTTTTTTTTTTTTTTTGAGATGGAATTTCGCTCTTGTTGCCCAGGCTGGAGGGCAATGGCGCAGTCTTGGCTCACTGCAACCTCCACCTCCCGGGTTCAAGCGATTCTCCTACCTCAGCCTCCCAAGTAGCTGGGATAACAGGCACATGCCACTATGCCCAGCTAATTTTTTGTATTTTTAGTTGGAACAGGGTTTCACCATGTTGGCTAGGCTGGTCTCGAACTTCTGACCTCAGGTGTTCCACCTGCCTCAGCCTCCCAAAGTGCTGGGATTATAGGCATGAGCCAACTTGTGGGGCCAGGTGTGTTTTTAATCTTGTCTTTCTTTATCTGTACTTTCTAACATTTATAATTCAAATAATTTTTAAAAATGACTTTTGTAGCAAGAAAAAAAAGTAAATTTAGGTCCTTAATTCATTTTGAGGTATTTTTGGATGTAGTATGAGGTAGGGGTCCAAAGGAGGATATTCATATGTCCCAACCACCATAAGAAGAAAACCTATTGAACAAATATATTCTGTATGCAGCGTTATATTGGACACTATAGGATACAGAGCCACTGTTTTCTTCATGGTTTTTATTTTCCAGTCCTTATTCACTGGAATACTTACCTGTAAAATTTTATTTATTTTATGCTATTATTAAAGTGTTGAATAGGATAATGGTCATGCACAGAGTATTTAAAATATACCTCTTAAGAATTCTTCCATGGTTGATATGCTGTCCATTATACAGTTCATTTTGAGTAGGTTTGTTTAAGCACCTATGAATTCATGAAAAATGGACTGAGTACCTAGTATTTGCCAGGCATTGACTTAGGTGCCATAGATATAAAGAAATATAAAACATGTTTTTTTTTTTTTTCTGTCATTGAACTCACAGTCTAGTGGGAGAGAGGGACACATTCTTAAGAAACGTCAACTATCTAAACCATCATCCTAGCTCACACCAAATCATCCTGTCCATGACATTCTAAGATATTTACTGAAAGCATAATTTGTTTTTGGAATTCCTTCTATTTAGTACATCTCTAATCTTATTAAGAAAAATGATATTTTTCTTTTTTAGGATCCCATTCTGGCTTCTGATGTTTACCACTTCACTTTCTGTGTGCTTACAAACCATGTAAATAAATCTGTTTTCAGACCTTTGGCAAGATGCAATTTTATACTTATTTGTCCACAGTTCCTAGTCATAGAGGGCTACTCTGTCTTCACCCTACCAGTTTTGATGGTTGGGCAAAAATTATCCACTTCCAATCTTTGACGTCCTTTACTATCTTCTGTGATCACTGAATGTTTACCTATAATGTAAAAATTGACAGGGAAATTGAATTTCCTGACTAATTTAAAGTTAGGAAAAATTTTCAGTCTTACATAGGAAACATTTTCATAGTAGTCTTCTTTTCCATCACAGTAATCACTTAATAGTGGACCACGTAGGGCAGGGAGATATACTCCAAAATTAAAAGCTATGATTAAGAAGTTACACTATACAAGGTATAAAAACAACAATTTTCTTATAAAAGATAAGGTGACTTTATAATTTAATGAAATGAAAAAACATATAAGGGACAGTATAAAGACTTTACAATTATGTAATTTTTAAAGTATAGCATATATTTTAAGTTCTAAGGTTACTAGTAAAGATAGCAAAACTTACCTGAATCTCAAATATCCTTATCTTAAAGTAAATATACTTTGGTCTGAGGCATGGTGCAGATTTACAGATGTCTTTCTTACCTTCCTTTTCAAATTCCAGCCTCCTCTTGGCTACACAGATTCTGGGGGTCCGATTATATCTTATTTCCTATGAACTAGCCTAATTGGCCTTGCTTCCTCTCAGAGCAAATTCCTTTTTTATTTCTAGTTTAAAACTCCCAGAGTTCATTGAGTCCTCACATTTAACTAGGATTTCTCATTTGAGGGATGTGCCTTATTCACAGAATGGCAAAGTATTTGATGTGTTCCCTTTTTGAGCTCAACTTATTTATTCTCACAACCCTGGGTAATTTGAAGATATGAAATTACCAGAGAATGTAACGTTTCCTCAAAGTTTAAGGATTTTATAGAATGAGTGAATCTTTCTGTAAATGAGTGAATCACCTATGATTGCAGATAATGCACACAGCAGAAGTTTGCAAGATTGTACCGATTCATTATTACTTGACATTCTTTAAAATTACTTAAAAAATTATATCCATGATGTTTAATTTTTTGTCCATTTTCTCCTTCTAAAAATGCAGAGCCATAGAAAACATTAAGCGATCCCAGCCTCCTATTAACAGAGATTTTAATATAATAAGAAAATTCCAGAAATGGGAAATGCTTTTATAAAAAACAAGTGATTATAATCCAAATCCACCAATGCTTCTAACTCATGATTAGAAGAAAAATATTTTAAGTCTTTCCCCTTATTTTTGTATGTAGTCAAATAATTATGTAAGTGTTATTTACTGGAAATTCACTGTTTATACTGCACCATAATGAGAGGAGCACTCTATCTAAAATCATTATAAATTATTGTTGGCAGGAAGAACAGCCAGAGTAAGTGATTAAAAAAGAGAATAAGGCAAGGGTCTGGTGGAGATAGGGTGCAGAGCTGCAGCTGCTACCTCAGCGTGAGAACAGAGACCTGTTATGCACACAGGAGGAACACATGGTCTGCTTCCATCCTTGCAGAGCCCTTATTTCCGCTGAGTTCTCTGCTGACTCTAGTTCTCAGTCCAGAAGGAACTGGCACAATGTTTACTACCTGGAGGGATCAGAAATAAAGACCAAATCCCCCATGGTGCATTTGAACAAGTAAGCTTAGAAAGCCACAGAAGGGGAGACAGATTGCTAGTAGCAAAGGGTGGGGGCGTGGCTTCTATAGTATTGTCCCAAGGGAATTCTATCTATGGGTAACCAGGAAGAAGGAAGAGTAAGATCTCTGCCATACAAATATCTCATTGCTGGGTAGAAACTGGTTAAGACAATGGCCCTGTGTTTGTATACCATTTAGAGGACTGCTTAGGAAAAATGAGCACACAGAAGCAACCATTCCTTTGTTTGGCAATTTCCTTTATTTGGCATGGTGAGCCTTCATTTTTCATATAAAATGCACTGCCACCTGGACACAAAACTCCTTGGAAACTCCCCTGTGTGCACTTTCTGGTACATGCCAGGTTCAGGGCAGTGACTTGAGATCACAGAACTTTAGAATTAAAAAGCCAGAAGGGGCCTTAGAGGTCATCCAGTCAGCTCTGTATGCCCAACAGATTCTGGGTGAATCATGAGTTTTCATCAAGTTGGGCATCTGCCTGTGAATTTGGATGATGTCACTTCAACGCTGACAAATGAGCAGCCTGTCTAGAGCCAACACTTGTGTGGGATGCTTCATCCACAGGTGTTAGCTGGTTAATTTGATGATAAATTCGTTCTTTCTGACTCAGTGGACTGCAGCACCAGCAGTTTTGCCTGGTCTGGGCTTCATTACCTGTCACTGTCACTGTGATTACTGGGTCTCTGAGTTCTTCCTTTCCCCACTACACTGCTGCTAACTTTTTGGTAGACTAGCTAATTGGCTTACTCTTCTCTCCTCTGCCCAGTCCCCTCTAGCCCACTGCCTTCTCACAATCTCTCTTTTCAAATCAGGGAAAAAGAGAAGTAGAGATCAGGTCTCATGTCTCAGGATGAGGGTTGATGGTCCATCTTCTACCTACCTGAGGTTCTTCCCTTTTCTTCTGATTTCAGGATCTCTTCATTTCTCTCATCCTCTTCCTGAGCAGCATATTGGGAGGATTAGGCAATGGAAAGAATGTATTTAGCCTAATTTCAGTCTACAGGTCAGGGACTGGGATCAATCCATGCACAAAGAGGACCCTGCAGAGATTTAGCTCCAAAGAATACTCTGAAGTTAGGTAAAGATGCCATTGTCTGCATCCTTAAGTTAAGGTGACCTCCTAGCTATAAAAGCAATGAACCAGAAGGTCGGGGAGCAGGCTGCAGGCCATTCTCTTAAACCCACTTGGCCAAAACCTGTCTCCTAACCTGAGGCCATGTGCCTGAGAAAGATAAAGGAATAAGGAATGTTGACAGAAACCAGATAGACTATGTGACTGAGATAAATCAAGACATGGAAAGACAAATTTCACATTGGAGATGAAAACAAGCAGTATCTGTTTCCTCCATCTCTGAACCAACAAGTAATTCTAATCTTGTTAGAAAAGCTTGAAAATTTTGATAGTTAAATGTCTATAATAAGGAGGAAAATAGCCATATATTCTGAATCAGTGATTTTCAACTTTGGCTTCACATTGAAATCATCTGGGGAGCTTTAAAAAGTACTGATGCCTTTGACCCACTCTCAGAAATTTTGATTTAATTGGTCTGGAGTGCTGGCAAGGTACTGGAATCTTTCAAATTAGCGTATGTAAATCTAATCTAGCAGTCAAGACTGAGAACCACTGTTCTAAAAGGAAGTGATCATATGCAACAGGGTAACTTTCCAGAGATTAAATTTTTTTCTTTTCTTTGAAGAGAGAGGCACCATAAAAGCACCATGGAATCACCTTAGGCATCTCCTTGAGAAGAGAAATTACTGTGGAATCTGAAGGTGGTTTCTTTCAGACAGGCAGATGGATAGGAGTTCTTAGAGTCTGAACACAACAGTTGCTGTCTAGAGTAAGGGGGAGATAATTAGATGCTTTGCATTTTGACAGTTCAAAAGCAAAGGCTACGTAATCCTTACAGAGAAAAAAGGGATAGCAGTTGAGGGTCCCCTAATGTTCTGGCAGGTATCTATAAACGACTCTTATCTTTGGTTTTCTGCCTTGTGCATGAAATTTCCCTGTTCCTCTTACCAAGTTTCTAGTTCAGAAATCAACTACCCTCCCTGAAGTTTTTCCTGGCCACCTCAGGTAAAATTAATCTATTTTGCATTCCTAGAGTGCTGCACACATATTTCTATTCCCACACTTGTCACCTTATATTATAGTTACTTGTTTACATGCTTGTCTTCCTTCATAGCTAGATTGTGAATTCCTAAAATCAGAAACTTCACTTTTCATCTTTATGTAATAAATGTCAAGACATAAATGAAATATGATAGGTGCATAACAAATATTTATGGAATTAATCAGGTTCTTAGAGAGTCCAGAATTCTATTTCACTTACAATGTAATTGAGATAAATATGAAAGTAATGAATGGTAGAAAGCAATAATATAGAATTTTTTTTTGTCTTTAAAGTACTATGAAATTCATTTAAACACAGAATAAATAAGAACATAAAATGCATAAGGCAGAAATTTCCTGGGCCGGGCGTGGTGGCTCACGCCTGTAATCCCAGCACTTTGGGAGGCTGAGGCGGGTGGATCATGAAGTCAAGAGATCGAGACCATCCTGGTCAACATGGTGAAACCCTGTCTCTACTAAATACAAAAAATTAGCTGGACATGGTGGCGCGTGCCTGTAATCCCAGCTACTCAGGAGGCTGAGGCAGGAGAATTGCCTGAACCCAGGAGGCGGAGGTTGCAGTGAGCCAGATCGCATCATTGCACTCCAGCCTGGGTAACAAGAGCGAAACTCCATCTCAAAAAAAAAAAAATAAAAAATAAAAAAAAAAAAAGAAATTTCCTAACATGTCATCAGTGTGTGGAAGGATACAAGAGTGGCTGGAAGTGAGGGTGGGGAGACTCACTGGAGCTCACTGTGGGAAGCCATGTGTGCTATGGGAGGCATTTGGACCTTGAGAGGGTCCTCTAAGCAGGAAATGGCAAAATTAGATTTGTCATTGGTTTAGAAAAAGATCGATCTTGGCTTTCTGGTGGATTTACCATAGCATGGTAAAGTGGGGGAGACCAAGGAGGAGTTTACTGTCTAGGTGAGTGATTGGAAAATGTATCTTCTATTCCTCTTCCAAATAATAGACTTACCAATTGTTTTAGGCTGAATTGTGTTTTTCCCAAAATTCACATGTTGAAGTCCTAACCCCTAGTACCTCAGAATGTGACCATGTTTCAAAATATTTAAAGAGGTAATTAAATTAAATTAAATTAAATTAAAATTAGAGTGAGCCCTAATGCAGTATGATCGATTTCCTTCTAAGGAAAGGACATTAGGACTTACACACACACACACACACACACACACACACACACACGGAAGACCATGTGAAGATATGGGGAGAACACAGCCATCTGCAAGTTGTGAGAAAGGTCACAAGAAGCCAACCCTGAAACACACCTTGATCTTGATTTCTGGCTCCCAGAATTGTGAGAAAATACATGTCTGTATTGTTGTATTCGTTTGTTAGAGATGCCATAGCAAACTAATACGTCAAGGAACCCTTAGGACATAATTTATTGTTAAGTTGTGTGCTGCACTTATGTATTATTTTTCACTACCTTAAGCCCTAGGGCTTGAAGCAGTTTATGGGGCAGAGAACAGACATTTTAGCACACAGTCTTCTACTAAACTTTAAAATAAGGATATCCTAGAAGTGCACCCTGGAAACCTAGGGTTTGAGCAAATAATATGAAACCTCAAATAAAAATAATTTTAACCTATTTTAGAGTGTCTTTAATTAATATATTAAAAATTGGTATTTATCATTTTCTCCCCCCATCCCCATTCAACCCATAATATGCACTCATATACATTTAACCATATAACCTATTGAGAGAATCTACAATATAGCCCTAGTGGCTCTGTTGGTAGCAAATAACCCTGTCTTACTTTGGTTGGCTACAGTGACCACAGGAGTGTCATTTGACTCAAAGAGAACTAATATACAGACTGAGCTGACTGAGCAGACTTTCTCTCTCTCTAATTTGAACCAAGAAAGCTAGAAACTGAGGATATCAGTAGCTGAATAGTGTTTGTGGTGGACACAGAATGACTGTTGCTGGAGTTTCCTGACTTCCTTGTTTTTCTGAGGCCTCTGTATGGTTATCATAAGCCCCTCCGCACCCTTTACTTGATCCATGTTAGATAGATTTCCCTTCCCTGCAACCAAATGTGCCATAATTCAAAGGATAAAATTAATTCTAAGGCTGAGATTAAGCTTTAGAGACTAAAACCTTGAATAACCACATCATATATATCACCCTGAATGCCATATATCCCTTTATTCTCTAGAACAAGAGACAAAACTTATACCACAAAGAGGGGGAGGAAAAACTGAGGTGGTAAAGTAGCTGCTTCCATGATTCATGTAAACTTTATTTTTAATCTCCTTAATTTTCATTTAAATGTGAATGAGTATACATGTATGTATATATACATATGACAAATATACTGGAAAAGCTGATAGTTTTACTTGGGAAAAGAAAAAAGGCAGAGGATATGGAATTGAAGCATGAAGTTCCATAATACACACAGAAAGCAATTTAAAATCTACCCCTATAATACTGAAATATGCAGATGAAACATGAACACTGTCTGACTTTTTAAAAGAAACTCTAAATAGATGCCTACATTTTCCATTTTCTTCAGCCATTTTAAGTATTATGAACAGCCAATTGAAAGGTCTTATCTAAACCCATGTATTATTTTGAATAAGGAAAATTTTAGTAGCTTTCTGAATTGCAGTTGAATTCCTATATGTGAGCATTTAAATCATTCCTAATTCTCTGAAAACACTTGGTGAGGTGATTTTGAAGTGTGAGTTATTTTTCTCTCCTCTCTGACTCAGTTTTGCAAAGCAAACATTGCTTTTTATGGGCACTGTCATAGATTCAGGCTAATGGCCCAGCTTCCTTTTCCTCATTAGAGGATGTACAAGGTTTGGGGAGGCTTTCTGGATTCAGTGAAACTACATTTCAAGGCAGGGCTCTGCATTCAATATTAGATCTGAGAATGGGATTCTATGTGGAGGAGGGATGGGCCTCTAGAGACAGGCCTGGGTACTTTCCTCTTACTGACCAAGACTGGCTGCCCTGCAGATGGCCGTCTAATGGCTTTTATTAGCAGGAGAGAGAAGCCAGGCAAAGGGTATCTGGCTTTCCCTTTGTAGCATCTGTGACACAGAAAATAATTAAAAATCAAATATTAAGTGATCAATCTAGAGTCAGAAACATGGAGGCCAGGCTGACTCAGAGGACAGAGGAAACAAAGCAATAAGGTGAAGTACTAATCATATATGGACAAGACAGGATGGTCTGGTGTTTACATGCACAGGTACTGAGTCAGCCTACTGGGGCTCAAACTCCAGCCTGCTGTTTGTTTATGAGTTTCTTGACCTCCCCAAGTCCTAATTTCCCCATCTAGATACACAGTGGTAATAATAGTACCTACCTCATAATGTTGTTAATTGAATATGATAATATATGTAAAATGATTTGCATTCCATCTCATGTGTGACAAAGGTTTTATGTTATTAATATAGAACTTGCCAACCTAGAGGAGAGACATGCAATGGAGGAGGGCAGGGCCAGGGGCCGTAACACAGAGGGGAGATGGGGTGGTATAGGCTGCATCTCATACCACCTTGTTCTCTACCTGCATCTGGCACAGAGATAACCCATGTTCCTCTGGCTGGGCAGCTGCACCAACATATAATAAAATAAGAGATTTGGAGAACTCTTCAGAAAGCAAGGAACAGCTGTGCCTTTCTCCTCCGTTTAGCTTATTTTTGTTCCCCATGAAGGCCACTCTAGCTACTGAGATTAAAAACAACATCCTTCTCTCCCTCAAAAAAAAAAAACAAAAACAAAATAACAAAACAAAAAAAACCCTTTCTCCAGTGAACCAAGAGATTTAAGTAGCAGCTCCAGTGACAGAATATCTGGCTGTCTGGCTCCTGTGTGCTGGCGCCTCTCCATCCCCGCCCATCCCCATCCTAGTTTTGGCTTTCCTAGTCAGACTTCTCTGCATAGCAGCAGAGGGTGTGCTCAGCAGCTCTGTCCAATGACTGATGGACCTGCAGCAGCCCCCGTGGAGGAGGCCAGGCAGTGATTCAGACTTTAGAGCACATTTGGAGGGTATTGCTTCTCAGCTGCCAGTAACCGCATTAGACTTGCACTTGGTTAGTGATGGGCACTTTGTGGTCACCTTTCTAATTAATAAGTTATCTTTCCTACCTGACCCTCTTTCCAACTACCCTCTATTTTTACCCCTCTCCCCTTATATCGATTTCCTTAATTATCCTTGTGAATAACTACATATTTCAATGTCTTTGGATATAAATTCCTCTCTCTAATCTGATGGACACATGAAACTTAATTGTGATTCCCTTTGGGAAAGTTCCATTTAATAACAGACAAGGCTACTACTACTCCATGGAAGCCCCTATCAGCCCAAAGCCTGTCTAGTGGGGAAAGAGGGCCTCAGCTGGCCTATACATCCCATAGACGTTTCATACAGCTCTCAGGTTCCCAGACTCAGGGACCCCCTCAGTATGATCACATGTACTATCTGACTATTCTTTGAAGAGCCTGGAACTTGGAGCCTTCAGGGACAGGTCTGGTGCCTAGCCTTTTGTGCTATGATTATGTACAGACATATTGGGTTTTTCAAAAATGGTGGTTTGGAATGCACACAGACATGTAGTTGGTTGTGACTGAGTTATTTATAACATAAGGACTAGACTAGAGCACTAGAGCTCAACAAAGGTTTTGCAGAGATTGTTGTAGTGAAAGTAAGTGAGTGTGGAGAAGCAAGTTGGCAGGCTCTGAACACCCCACCCCTATTCAACAGGGAAAATTCTGCTTGATGAGTTTTGCATATTTGGTTCTTTGCTGGATATCTTCTATTTGCTTGTTTAAATCCATTTTCTGTCCTTTTCATTTTGCCTTTTGTCTCAGGAGGCTGACTTCTGTTAGTAGGACTTCCTTGACCTTTAGCTTTCTATTGGGTTCAGCCAATGGAAGAAGCAGCAGGAGATTGGAGGGCAGAAGGAGAGAGAAGCAGGGGTATTTCTTTTCCAGTGTCTTTCTTTTCTAGGTTGTGGTTGGCAATGGCTTCATTCCTCTACCAAAGCCCACATCTCTTATTTGGTGGCCTTCTCCCACAGCCTAAGCTCTTGCCAGGTCCTGATCATCACTCTGCCCTCTTTCTTGCAACTTCAGGCCTAGGGGTGGCAATACCATTTCTGGCCCTGAGATACTCTCACCTTCCCTTGTAGTTCTCCCTTTATCCCACCCGGACCTTTGTGAATAGTCCCTTCATTAAACCCTATTCACTTGTGCCCTTTCTAAGTCTTCCTTCAATTTGAATTTGTCATGCTAGGACTATGACTGATTCAGTTTTCTACCGTAAGGTTTTGTTTAGTAAAACATTTTACTGCTAAATGAAATTTATGAAAACATGGCACTGGACAATCAGGAGCATTGTGAGAACAAATGTCCTATTCTTTGTGACTGTAAATTGCCCAAGATGACTGAAGCAATGTCTTCAAAAAATCATTAAATTCATGATCTTTACTATATAGTTTAAAGTTTGTATTCAGGAAAATATTTAATTCAGCACTAAATTTGCTAACTAAAATGACTCTGGAATCAGACAGGCTCGGAGCCTGACTCTAGCACTTACCAGCTGTTTAATCTTGAGTAAGCTATTTAACCTCCCCAAGCCTCAGTTTTCTCATCTGTAAGATAGAAGTAATAAATTCTCTATGTCATGGAATTGTTAAGAGAATTAAATGAGATAATGCATATAGAGTGCTTAATGCTGAACTTGATACTTAGCTTGATGCCTAATAAACTTTAATTTTTGCTATTATTATTTGTAATAATAATATGGTGAAGAATATATCAAACCATCAAAAGTGAGTGATTTGAAGAAAGAGTAGTTTGAAATCTAAAGGTCTGGGTGGGGAAGCAACAAGTGCTTCACTTAGACAAAGACCAGACCTGGTTCTGCTTGCCTCTTGCAAGCATCTAAATCAGCCTTCCTGTCCAAAGATCTGTGGTGAAACAACATGCATTCTGGGCCAGCAGAGATTCACTGTCAACAACAGTAAATTAAGCTAGGCATATAAAAGGCAGAGAAAGCTGAAGTCACCTGTGAAAGTTGAAGAGAACCTCCTTCAAATCTTGGTTCAAATGTTCTGCTCTCAATGAGACCTACCCCAGACCTACTAAAAACTGACTCACTCCCAATCCTTAGAGCTCCTGATCTCCCATGTCCTACTCTATTTGTTTTCTTCACTCCATTGCACCCATCACCTCCTAGCATACCATACAAGTGGTTTATTTATTTATTACATTTCCTGCATACTGTCTCTCTCTTCCAGCTAGAATATAAGCTCCATAATAGCAGGACATTTTTGGCATGTACACAGATGTTTTCCAACTCAGTACTCAATAAATATTTGTTGAACGTTGTTGAGTCATCTCTGCATTGTATTGTGTGTGAAATTTGGATACCCAAGGATGCCAAGTGATAACCACTGGGTGATTATTTGATTGTATTCAATGATGTTTACATCAGTTTTACAAGTTAGTCATCATTTATGACTGGTCCCACACTCAAATTATGTCTGCTTAAAAGTCTGGCACAAAGTAGGCACTCAATAGGTGTTAGTCCCCCTCATGTTGTGTAACTGTGTGTTGTATTTAACTTTTTTTAAAAAATGAGTTTTCATGTACAGGTATCTGTGTGTGTGGGTATACTGCAAAGCACATCTGTGCTTGTGCGCAGTGTTAAAAGCTCTCAACTATCCGTTTGCAGCTTATCAGAGAGAAGACATTAATTGCTTCTTTAGTATTCCCTTTCCACTTTGAGTCCCCCTCATTTCCTTCCTTCCTCAGTTTCCCTAAGTTTTAGTCATTTAGTTTGTTTTCCATACTGAATGGCTGATAGCATAGAAACAAGCAAAGTCCAGCCAAAAAAAAAACATTCAATTTAGGTCCTGTTTGTATCATTTTTTCCCTATTAGAAAGCCTCAGATTCCCGTCCAAATTATCTTCTAAGGTAATCAGGAGCCCTTTCACTTGCTTTCCTCTGATTGAAGGTGGGACAGAAAATTGACTTGCTAGTTCATAGCAATAAGTTTAAAGGTATAGTCCAAAAAGCTGAAATTAAGTCCAAAACAAATGATTTATGATGGAGGATACAGGATATTGAGTGGAAGTATTTTGGAAGGGGAAACCAGAGTTTTTCAGAATTAATGAGAAGAAAGCTTTTAAATGATACTTGTAACATGAACTGTTAAGGGTTCTCATCTGCTCTGGATGCTATTACCTGTTTCCTGAAGACCTGTGGAGATAAGACATTATCATAAGGGATAACAAATGGATTCTATCTCATGAGTCAACTGAGTTTGGTCATGGTAGTAGTTGACAGGAACAGTGTTTCTCAGAGTGTGGACCCCAACCAGCAACATCAGCATCACTTGGGTGGGAACTTGTCAGAAATGCAAATTCTTGGTCTTTGCTCCAGACTTTCTACATCAGGAACTCTGAGGTAATCTCAATCTTAAGTCTTTCAGGTGATTCTGATGCACACCAAGGTTTGAGAATAACTGGGTTGCAGGACTGTGTGGAGAATTCTAATCTGGGCTCTGTGCAGAAAAAAATAAACACAATAATTCATTAATGATGTTTGCCATGAACATGGGAGGGAGGGGTGACAGCAAGTTCTCTATGTATTTGTGATCTCACTTCTGGCAGAATTGATAAATATCATGCAAACAAATGAGCTAAACAAGAGAGTAGTTACCCAAAAGTTCTAAAGAACTGAAAGAACTATATGTCAAAGTAAATAACAAATGTGGATGAAAGGTGCCAGTGGTCTGTCAGAGAGGCACATAACTCCTTGTCCATACTCAGTGCTTTGAGGGAGACTCTAGAAAATGAGTTTCGCGTTAAATTTGGCAAGACGTAGTGGTAATAAACATCATATTTATTGCGACATGGAAAAAAAATAACTCACAAGTATCCAGAACTTCTTTTCTCTTGATCCATAAGGAGAATTATATGTTTGACAGCTGAGTTTTACGGGTCTATCTTGTGCAGAATCAGTGTGAGAGGTGAAGAAGATAATTGAAAGGAATCCAGATAGAAGGGCTTGCTCTAGAGGGGTAAGAGAAGAGAGTTATTGGAAAAAATAAAGTAATAGGCCAAAAAGGCGAAAGAAATGGGGATAAGAGCCAGGGTGGGCTGGTTTGGGGAAGATATTTATTTTGAGTTTTGAAGTTGGTTTGGAGATAGAATTAAAGAGGATGAAAGGTAAACAGAGAGAGAGAGAGAAAGAAAATTTTAAGAACTTTTTCTACGTATTAGGCTAAAATTCCATTAATCATTATGATTTTGGTTTGCCAAACTGTTGTTTCTTTCAGAGTGATGCCATGCTAAAACTAAGCTTTATTTAGATCACTTGTATAATTTTTGTTTGTTTATCTTCTGTCTTCCTCTAAAAATACTTTATTTAAAGTGACATACAGAGAACAGTAATGCTAATAGCTTGTGTTTTGTTTAAAATTTTGTAATTATAAAGCCATTTTGATACATTATTTTTCTGTAGAATATTATAGTGATACAGACAGAGGTGACATTATCATCCCCATTTTTCAGACGAGGACACTGGAAATCTATGCAGTTTCTGCCTTGCTTTCAGTGAAATAACTAGTAAATGATGAATTTTGGATTCAAACTTGGATGTTCTAACACGAAGTGCACATTCTTTTTATTACCTCAGATGGTGTTGAGTTGTATAACTAAACAAGTCTCCTGTTGCTGAAGGTAAATTACTTTAAACTTTAAATTTACGCAGTATCTCATAAGCTGTGGTTATATATTTAGTCACATCTTGGCAGATAAAGAATTAGGATCTCATCTGAAAGGTGAGATTATTACAGAAATAAATTACCTGGGAAAAGGAAAGTTTTTCATATTAGAAATTGGATCAGTAATAGGTTGCAAGCAAAAGTCACCTAGTCTTGCTTAGTCTAGCTACAGATGATTAAAAGGAACTCTTGGTAGAGATTATTAAGAGGGGACTTTGCGGCTATGTACATGTCTCAGACAGCAGGCATATGCAGGACAGAGAGCAAGGGTATCAAGAACCTGTGCTTGGAAAATGATTGTTTTTCCTTTTGTATGCTTTTATTCCCTTTCTCCTCTTCCTTTCCTATAGCAGAGTTGTGTTGAAAGTTCTATCCTGCCCAAGCAATGCCAAAGGAAACCAAGGAAAGGGGTTTTCTTCCAGTTTGGGTTGGAGCTTTATTGTAGCCCCCAAAGGATTCAGAATGGCAGCTCAATGGAAAGGTGAACCCCAAGGACACAGAGTTGGGGTGGGGTGATCAGTTGTCTCCTCCTACCTAGAGATCCCCTTCCTTGAAATGTTGGAAAAATGTAGTCTTTTATTTTTGTTTTTTTATTTTTTATTTCCCTTCTAAGAGAGAATCTCTGAAAACAAGATTGCCAAGAGTGTTCACATGATTTGTAGGAGAGATGAGTCAGGATGAAGGGGTAGTAGGAAGGAAAAATTAAATAATTATTTTCTAAATACAGAATTTAAACATATATACTAAAAATAAATTTGTTTAGAATACTAATAAAATGTTCAGAATGAAGTTTTTCTCCATTGCTCTCTAGCTTTTGCACTTCCCAAACTCAAAAGAGTGTTTCCTTATGTAACATCCTGCACAATGTCAGTTGAGAAGCAACACAGTATACTTCTCAAATACAAAAGTAAAAATCAGAATACCCATCCATTTTCCCAAGCTGAGAAGATGAAAGAATGAAGAGATTTCTTTGCTTACAGAGTTCAAATATAAAAGTCAGGAAGTTTTCCTATTCTGCTGATTAAGACTTGAAGCTTGGGCGTAAATAGTGGTTGCAGCAGAAATCTGCCCCTTAGAGACTGGAATCGAGAAGCATATTGCCCTAATACTTAAAACACGAGAGGGGAGAGAGAGAGAGAGAGAGAGAGAGAGAGAGAGAGAGAGAGAGAGAGAAAGAAAGAAAACAGAAAAATTAAATCTAAAAATAAAAAAAAGGCAATTAGAATATGGGTTTCCACAAAGGAATTGAAAGATAATTGACAGGCAAGGGCTTAAATATATATGAGTGAGAACACCAGACCATATTTCAACAACATTAACATATCTTCCTAGCTTATATAAAATGCCATTGAAGTTTTACTTATGTGGTGTTATTGCATAATCACCTGCTTGACCTTGGCAGTAAAGTGAAGCTTGTAGGACTAGAAATTTGTTTACATTTAACTCATCTGTAAGTTGGTATTTATATGCAAACTAGCCAATTGTCTCTATTTTTCTTTGTTTCTCCTATAGCAGAATGGTGAAACCAATTTCTTGCATGTATAATTCTAAGAAATTTAATGCTAATGAGGAAAAAGAGACTCATATACTGTCCAAAATGTACAATTCCAGTGCTACTGGGATAACCAAGTGCATTTTTATATGTAAGAAGTTCAATGCAGTTTATTTTTTAAAGAAATCTTTCATAGTTTTAAGAGAGAAAGAACCACACAGAAGAAAGACAAGTTGCTTTTCTCACCCTTCTCTCACCAGATGTTCTCCTGTTGCTGCTTCCACAAAGTGAACAGAGAGAGGTAGCCAATTAACTTCCTTGAGTAATCAAATATTTAAAACAAATGAATACACAAAAACCTTTCAGTGGCCTTCATTTGTAGGCAAGGTAACAACAAGAAATCAGTCAATAAATTGACCAAGCACTTGTAAGAAGAATGTATTTGTCACAGGGCTGTGCTGCTCACTGACAGTGCACCTGACTGGCTTCTTAACCTGGGCAGTTTCTTTGTCCCAAATCCAGGCTCTGCTTCCTTCTTGAGTCTTGGAATAAGTCCTACCCAATTTGTTAATTTGAGATCAAGTCTGATTTGTTGCTGGCCCCTCTCTAACCCTGGTGTCCCATCTGTTCCTGGTTGGGTTTATTTCCTATCTCCTAATTACACCATTGACTGAGCTTTCTGCCAATTTCTACAGCTCTCATGTTATTCTCTGAAGCTTGTGTATTAGTTTACCAAGGCTGCTATAACACAGTACCACAAACTGGATAGCTTGAACAACAGAAATTTATTGTCTCACAGTTCTGAAAGCTAGAAGTCTAAGATGGAAGTGTCACCAGGGTTGGTTCCTTCTGAGGGCTATGAGAGAGAATCTGTTCTATAACTTCCCCCTAGTTTCTGGTGGTTTGCTGGCAATCTTTAGCATTCTTTGATTTGTAGAGGTATCACCTTGATCTCTGCCTTCAGGCACATATGATGTTCTCTCTGGCATTCTTTTTATAGGATATTAGTCGTGTTGGATTAGGGGCACACTGTACTTCATTATGATCTCATCTTAACTGATTACATGTGCAGGGATGCTATTCCTAAATAAGGTCACATCTGAGAAACTGGAGCTTAGGACTTCAATGTATCAATTTTGGGAATACACAATTCAACTCATTCAACCCATAACATCTTATTAAGTCTTGTCCTAATTTCCAAATGCTGCCCTGATTGATTTCTGCCAATGGCATACACATGATTTGTCTTTGATTGCTTATTTCACCACACAGCCACTTTAGATTTGATTTGAACTTCACCTGACCGTACTCATGATCTTCCTGCCCTCTTTTTAGGACACTAATATCCTAGATCTATATTGACCCTGAGATTTACATCTCATTGTGTCTAGCTCTGTGTGGTGGGCAGAATAATGGTTCCCCAAAGATATCCAAGTCCTAATTCCCAGAACTTATGAATATGTGAGGTTCCATGGCAAAGAGGAATCAAAGTTGCAGATGGAATCAAGTTTGCTAATCAACTGCCTTTAAAATAGGGAGATTATTCTGGATTATCCAATTGGGCCCAATGTAATCACAGTTTTAAAAAGTGAAATAGGAGGTAAAAGAAGACAGAGAAAGATATGTGCCAATAGAAGCAGGGTTAAAAAGATGCTTTGTTGCTGGCTTTGAAGATGGAAGAAGGGGGCTGCAAACCAAAGAAAGTAGGTGGCCTCAATAGATGGAAAAGACAGGAAGATGGATTATTTTCTATAGCTTCCAGAAAGCTACACAGCCATGCTGACACGTTGATTTTGGTCCAGTGAGACCCATGTTGGACTCCTGAACTACAGAATTATAAAAAAATTTGAATTGATTTAAGCCACTAAGTTTGTCTTAATTTGTTAAGGCAGCAATAGAAATCTAAAACATCTTAGAATAAAAAATTCCTGGGCATGCCCTCATATTTAGATGCCAACTTTAGCTTACCCTAAAAGTCCTTCCTGTTCTCCTATGAACACTAAGAGTTCTCACCACTACTTCAAACCTTAGAATTAGCATGTATTTGATGCAACATGGTGTGATAGAATTTGCATGGACGTTAGAATCAGATTTGACAGCAAATTCTGGTTCAGTCAGTTTCTAGCTATATGACCTTAGATAAATTATTAAATCTTTCTAAGCTTCAGCTACCTTTCTTTTATCTACAAAATGGAGATAATAAGACATACTTTTTACTGTGAGGATTAATGATAAAGTCTGTAAATGCACCTAACACAACACATTGTACATGTTAGGTGTTCAGTAAGTAGTAGCTATTCTTAAGGCATTTTAAATTCTTAAACCCACCATTTAATTTTTCCAGCACATGTTATTTTTAAAGCAAGTCTATTTTACTTTTATTTATTTATTTTTTTTTGAGACAAGGTCTGGCTCTGTTGCCTAGACTGGAGTGCTGTGGCATAATTTGGGCTCACTGAATCCTCTACTTCCTGAGCTCAAGCGATCCTCCCACCTCAGCCTCCCAAGTAGCTGGGACTACAGGCATATGACCATGTTTACAGGCACATGACCACATCCGGGAATTTTTTAAAATTTTTTTATAGAGATGAGGTTTTGCCATGTTGCCCAGGCTGGTCTTGAATTCTTGGGCTGAAGTGATCGCTGACCTCAGCCTTCCAAAGTGCTCAGATTACATGTATGAGCCACTGCACCTGGCCAAGTCTCATTTTAGATTCAAAATATAAACAAGTAATGGGATCTTGAAAGGAAGAATCAGTGAGGTATTGTGTCTTATAGTACTTATTGGTAAATGAATAAATATTCAGGAATAAGAAAACAAAACTGACAAAAACATGTCCAATTATTTTTTGTGGGAGACACCCTGAAACAGAAGAGGACAGCATTCAGCAGACTGAGTTAATTGTGAAATATGTGCTATCCTGCAATAGGCAGAGAATGGGAAGATATTTTCTCTGCTGAATAATAATGATGTAAGTAACTTGAAAGCATTCTGGGAGATCATATACCTGTATCCTTTTGCCTTCAAAGGAATTTACATCCCATGGCCTAAATCTGCTTCATCATGTCATCATGAAGTTGAATGCCATAAAAGATATTTAGGAAAATGGAAGTCATAAAATATCTAAAATTTACTTATAACAAAGAGTAGTTAATTTAAAAACTATTTTTAAAAATTTTCTTCTATTTAAAAAAGAACCAAGGGGAAAAAAGAATAAGTAACACTGAAACATTGCAGTAAAACTTGATAGAGTGAAGTAAAAATTTCCTTTGAGAGTTCAAAATAATTCTTCAAGAAATAGCAATAATTATGGAGGATCTTGCTGCACTCAGAAAAACTGGGGCAATCCCCCCTAAAACAGTATCTTCTGAGCTTAAGTGCAGAGTTGTAAACTTCATAATATTTTAAAACCATGACATTGGCAATCATTGCATCTAGCTCACATAGTGCAGTTTTAGCTAATATTTGTCAACTAAATGACTAGAATAAACTCACCTCAAAATACATTTTGAATCTCAAGAACTAGGGAACATAAGTAAAATACTCTTATTAAGAAATAGTTGCCATTAGTTAATTCTTGTTGCTGCAACTTTCTTAAATCTGAAATCTAAAAAGGAGAAATATATAAAGTTAGCTGTGTGATCACATCTTACAGGACTAGAAAACAAGTGGTATTATAGTTGGAGGGACAGGTGAGGTGCAACGGATAATCCAGTTGCAGAGAGCAAAAGAGGTGGCTAGAGGTGAAGTCAGAACAGTAGGTATAAGGTAGAGGCTCTCCAGAGGGTGAGGGAAGCTCTAGGATGGGACAGAAGTGCAGCACCTGGAAGAAATACATACTTCCCTCCTGGGGAGGAGCCAGAAGCCAGGTTCAGACAGATTGAAGGTCAGACTGTGGCATCAGAATACATGTGGTGCGCAAGGAAGCGAATAGGATTCATGAGGAAGAAGGTACTAGCTATCTCTAAGGGAGAGAGAAATGAAGAAATAGAACCAGGAATAACAAGACATCACTCAGGATCACTGATCAGAAACACAGTAGGGAATGCACCATAGAGTTTTAGAATCCAGCAGGCAGTTACTCCTAATGATGAACTTGTGGGCATGGCCTAATTTCTATAACATCCTCTGTCCACTATTTTCAATTTGTGAAATGGTCAGGCCTGGCCAGGTGGACAACAGTGTGAGTCTTGGCAAGCAACATCCTTGTGATTTGATATTACAAAACAGAATGTCCTAAGGTAGTGGGTCCCAGGAGACAGTCTGGGGATCTGCCAAACAAATAATTCCAGAAATATGATGGCGAGGCCTTTGCAAACCAAAGCCATTGGTGCCTCTTGCTTCTTGTCTGATGAAGAGATGTCTTTAGCTAGTGACAAAATTAAACACTCACTTCAGAGCAATACATAAGCTGATTTGTGATAGGACAGATAAACTTGTTTTAATTTGGGAAATACTATAATTTTTAAAAATATGTGAAATGAGACAAATGAGATATCAGATGTTCAGAGTCAATTGAGAACTTTCTAATTTATCTCAGTTACTGACTTATATAATGATGTCTGGCAAATGGCCTTGGACAAGGAGTTCAAGTCCTAAACTGCATTTATAATTCCAAGTGGAATATATTGGTGATATCTTGATCTTTGGGTTGGGAACACCCTAACCACATTTCAAAGATTGATAAATGGGTAGTTATATGAAGTAAGAGTGTTTGCTCTAGCTTACCTAGATGAACAAGTAAATAGACCTAGCTACAATACAGAAAAACCCCCAAAATATTGCAGGTTAATGCTCCATGCAACCCACATCTAATCAGGAATCATATTATTTTAATTATGCCTCCTAAATATCTCCCAAACTAATAGTAGTTTTTTTTCCTGAACTTACTGTGACATTGACCTAGTTCAAGCCCCTTCACCTGTACTATTAAAGCAGCTTCTTAATTGGCTTCCAGTCTTGCTCTCCCTTATTTCTTCCAATTTCTTTTCTATACACAGTGATTACTGCTTTTCTAAATATCTAACCTGATAATTTCATTGCCATGATTCAAACATTTAATGGCACCCAATTTTTTAAATAAATCCAACATTCATTAAAATGGTCTATGAAGATGTTCATAATCTGCTTCTCACTTACTTTTCCAATTTGAATTCCATATTCCAGCCCCACTGAACAAATTTCAGCTCTCAAGTATCATGCCCTCTCATCTCTGAGTCTTCCACTTTATGTTTTCTCTGCCTGTAACCTCCCTCATTGCCTCTTTCCTACTTCTTTATTTTAAATTTCATGGCTAATTTCTACTTACCTCTCAGGTTTGGGGAGGCAAACTACTTGTGCTCACCACTATTCATCTTTCCTTTTTCATCCTTGGCATGTGGCTAGACTACATTTCCTAGCCTCCCTTGCAGTTATGTGTGATCATATGACTAAATAAAACATGAGTGGAAGTGATATGCCTGCCACAAGCCCATATAAAAAAAACAAACCTGCCACAAGCCCATAAAAAAAACAACCTGCCACAAGCAAACCAAACCTTCCTCAACCTCTCCATCCACCCATCTGTCTGGAAAGGACTCAGAGGACTTTGAGGAGGACAGAGTCCTAAGACAAAGGTGTCTGGGCCTTTCATTTGACTGTAACATGGGCAAGAAATAAATCATTAGTGTGTTGAGCTGTAGGAACTTGGGGTTGTTTCAGCAGCTGGCATTACTATCCTTAAGTGACTCAAGATTTTTGTTGACTTATAATTTTGGAAAACCCTCTCTGGTTGAAAATATCTGTCTTCTCTACTATAAGTTTGGTAAGGGCAGACACCATTATCTTATTCAGTATTTTATCTTCTGTTCTTATTACAATGTCTGTATACAATGTGTGAACACCCCAAAATGTCTGTTGAATGTTAAATCAATGGGCTTTACATTGAAACTTAGAAAACTCACATTTCAGGTTCCAGAGATTAAACATACAGGATTAAATTTAGAAAGTACATTTAATTCCTTTATATGACAGAGCAGAAACTAAGAAAACTGGGAAATCTTACATCTAAACAAGCAAATAACTTGAAAGACCAAATCAGCATTTTGGGACAAGAAAGTTAGTACAAAGTGAGGTTTACATTTTGATACTCTAGCTGGTCTGCTGCTTGATTTTACTTAAAAGAGATAAGTATATCTGTCATGTGGAGTGTCAAGAAGCTTTTGAAAAGCTGAAATAGGCTCTAATTTTTCTTATCAATTTTCAGAACTCTAGGCAATTCAAACCTGTTCAGAGTGTTGGTTGACATGTCCAGTAATGGTGGGTGCGCTTTGTTACAAGACCACAGAAGGCAATAGTTGTTTACTTATAATAAAAATGTTGCCAAGAGCAAGAAACTTGTCGTCGCTATAGCATTAATATAAAACAATTTGTAGTTATTGAATAAAACGGATCTCTATCTTCGGCCAAGATATTTTGTGTGTGATCACCATTTTCTCTCCTAATTAGGGTATGATGGACTTCAGAGTGATCCATAGAAATCATCCTGGAAATAGAAGAATGAATGAATTTTCAGAAAGAAAGTGGGAGGGAGAGAGAAAGAGAGACAGAGACAGAGAAATCACATACTAGAATATTCTCTACGTGAATAAAGAGCCTAAGATTTTCATACTTCATGGATCTTCCTCAACTAGAAAAAGTCTGGTGCTGATTTTCACTAAAATTAATTATGGCATGGATAGGAGAGGACAAGGAGAAAGCAGTATTCATAATTTACTATAATGATACATTTATTTTATTTATAAGAAATTATTGGATTTTCTACCTTCCCTGTTTGCTAAAGGATTGCAAAAAAATATAGTTTCAGATTGGATATTTAAGGCAAACAAAATTAGGTATCTGCTCTAAATCTGTTATTTGTTTCTTTCTTGCTACAGAAGCCTGATGACTGGTATGCCAATTATGACACTTTTCCTTTCCTATTGTCTTTGCAGCTTGGGGTAGCCACATGATCCAGTTCTATACAATGAGATCTAAGATGAAATCTGCCAATAAAATTTCTGTTTTTTTTTTTTTAATAAAAGGAAACATATGCTGTTGGCACTGTTCTTCCCCACTTCTAGCCCCCTTCTATTCTTACTTTGAATGCAGATATGGAGTTTATAGCTTCAGAGGCCATTTTGTTACTATGAGACAATAAGTATGAAGATAAAATCCAACATGCTTTGGATGATAAGGCTGAAAAATAGAATGAGTTTAGGCCCCTGGCATTGTTGAGAAAATTAACTAATACCAGCAGATACAAACATTTACCTCTAGGCTCTATGTAATATGAGAAAAATAAACCACTATATATTTAAGCCTTCATTAGTCAGATTTTCAAAATCCTTCAAACACTTGGCCAATACATAGAGACAGAAGACTAGAGAACATATTGAAACATATTTAAAACTCACACCAGATTCCAATGCATACATTTCTCTTGCTGATTGGCCAAAATAGTCTAGGATATAAGCCTTATGCACATTTGGATATTCAGTTTAATGGCAGAACTGTGAGGATGGGAACAATGAGTGAAAACCATTTAGTCAAAAAGTGCTGTTGCCAGTTACTTAAAAACAAAGCTGGTGCAAATTTTTATAAAAAGTTTTATAGGCTGTAAATCAAAGAAAATACTGAGGTGAATCTTCATCATTTTAGAGGTTTATTTTGCCAAAGTTAAGAGGTTATTTTGCTCAGGAAAAAAGAACACACACCAAAAAATACAAAATTAGCTGGGTATGGTGGCACACACCTGTAATCCCAGCTACTTGGGAGGCTGAGGCCAGAGAATTGTTTGAACCCAGGAGGCGGAGGTATCAGTGAGCCGAGGTCGCACCATTGTACTCCAGCCTGGGCAACAAGAGCAAAACTACATCTCAAAAACAAACAAATAAACAAAGCAAAACAAAACAAGAAACAATCTGTTATTTGTGCTTTTTCCACAGAGGATCTGGGAACTTCAATATTTAGGGGAAAGAGCGGGCAGTAGGAAAAAGAGGAAGAAAAATAAAAAGAGGGGAGGGTAGGTAAAAGGGGCAGCCATTGCATTCTCTTGAGTCTTCAATTAGTGTTCACTGAATCCACATCTTATATGTGAAAGGAGCAGGTAGAGAAATAGGCAATTATGTTGTGCTCATGTTGTGCTCAGTGACTCTGTATTTTTACATATGATAAAATAAAATCGAGTTGAGGAAGCAGTCAGATATGTATTTGTCTCAGGTGAACGGAGGGATGACTTTCAGTTTTCTCTTTTGTCTTGTAGCTGTGACAATAAGCTGTTCATTTACATTGTCAGGGTGAAATTTGACAGATTTGTTTTAGGGTAAAGATCTCGGGGCCCACAGGGAACTTTCTTGTGAGCAAATTGTGAGGACAGTATGTAGCCTTTTATCTTTGTAGCTATCTATTTAGGAACAAAATGAGAGACAGGTTTACATAACCCAGTTCCCAGCTTGACTTTTCCCTTTGGCTTAGAGAATTTGGAATCCTGAGATTTTATTTTCCTTTCATAGGCAAAAACATGTTTATAAGAACATAGATACTGTATCAGATGGGACTGACAGACTGAGATATTATTCTTCCATGTAAGACTTTTTTTGTAGTTACTCAGGATTAAGAACAGGATTGGTCATCAAGTCTGGGTCATAGCTGTCGAGGAAGAGTTAAAAGCTGTAAAATATTTGGTTTAAAATATTTGAAGAGATTTCTTCTGAGCAAAATATGAGTGACCATGATTTGTGATACAGCTGTTAGGAGATCCACCAAGGTGGTCAGACTATAGCCTGGTTTTATACATTTTCGTGTATAAATTAATACATGTAAGATGTACATTGGTTTGGTCTGGAAAGGCGGGACAACTCAAAGTGGGGGCTTCCAAGTCATACATAGATGCAAAGATTTTCTGATTGGCAGTTGGCTGAAAGGTTAAGTTATTGTCCAAGGACCTAGAATTAATAGATGGAAATGTTTGGATTAAGAAGCGGTATTATTGGTTTTGTAGAGGAAGCCTCCAGGTAGCAGGCTTCAGAGGGAATACATTGTAAATGTTTCTTATCATAGCTGATTCTCTCTTGAATCAGGAAAAAGGCCTGGGAAAAAAAGGGGATTCTCTTCAGAATGTAGATTTTTCCCACAAGAGACAGCTTTGCAGGACTATTTCAAGATATGGCAAAGGAACATAATTTGGGGTAAAACACTTCAATTTCTTTTAGTGCCTGCTATCTGTTATGTGATGCTATACTAGAATCAGTCTAGAATTTGGTATCTTGTTGCTGCAAAGTCCACTTTGTCAGTCTTAAGATCTATTTTAATGTTAATGCTAGTCAGCTGTACCAGAATTCCTAAAGAGAGGAGGAAATAATGAGGCATGTCCAACTCCCCTTCCCATTATGGTCTGAACTAGTTTTTTGGGTTAACTTTGAAATGCCCTTGGCCAAGGGGAGGGTCTATCAGTCGACCAAAGAGCTTAGAATTTTATTTTATTTTATTTTTGTTTACATGGCTAAACCCATAGCCCAAGACAGGTGCACAGGCTTGACTGTGGGATTGGAAAAGATAGGTGACTGGTGAATAATTGTCCGGAAAGTTTTGGTAAAGTCATGGCTATGTATCCCCATCAACCTATTATGAGGATTAGAGATATTTTATTAATTCTTAATTTTGCAGGGTTAGAATCTTGGAACCATCTCATCAAATATCACTCAGCACTGGAGTTTGGCTACCTGAACCGTTGAGTTGGACCAGGGGATATGAAGAAAGAGCAAATTATTGGAATCAGAAAAAATGGGTTTAAGGTCAGTACTCTGATAATAGCTCATTGACGTTGGGAAAAATTACTCTGATCTTCAGTTTTCTCAGCTGCACAATGTATATAATAATACTTATCTGTTCTTTCTAAGGTTGTTATGAGGCAGAGATAACAAAGTGTGTGTAAGGTCTTTTTGTATACTGTTAAATGTTACATGCATGTTAGTTGTTATGATGATGACGATGATAATATGCCTAGTGTGGAGCCTGGTATTTTTCAGGAATTACTAATCTGTCTTAATTACTTCCTTCTAGAAATCACAGCAAATGCCTGGGCAATGTCATTCTATAAACATCCCTGGTTGAGTTTAGGGAGCAAACAGAAATTTAGGGTCCAATTGCTGGAGTCATCTCTGTGCTATTAGCTAGCACATTTCTGATAACTCTTCAACCTTCATGCCAACCTGAAATGTGCTTTTCAACTCAGACTCCTGTCATTTTCTGTCAGAGGCTGAGAGATTTTTAGCACAGGAAGAAAAGCCTGAGTCCTTTCCTTCTTGGCCTTGAATAGAAAATATAACTGTTTGTCAGGAAAAAGAAATTCACATGTCTGACAAAGAACTAACATTTTTTTCTTTTAAAATGTATTTATGAAATAGTTCAGATATATAACTTTTTAAAACAATTTATAATGAACATTGACATTTCTACCCACCTTAAGAAATAAAATACCAACAAAATAAGACTTTGGGTACCCCTCTGAGATTGTATCACAAATAAGCAGTATCTTGAATTTTGTTGTTTGTCATACAATACATTTCTCTGTATTTTTGCCGTTAACCAACATCAATTCCTTATAAGAGCATATCTTTAGCTAGGCATGGTGACACACACCTGTAGTCCCTGCTACTTGGGAGGCTGAGGTGGGAGTTCACTTGAGTCCAGGAGTTAGAGGTTACAGTGAACTATGATCATGCCACTGGACTCCAGCCTAGGTGACAAGGTGAGACCCTGTCTCTGTAAAAAGAATTTTTTAAAACTTTTTTTTAAAATGAGCAGAATCTTCCCAGACTTATCACAGTTCAATATATTAATATTCTTATTCCTTCTTCATCTCCTGTTTTAAAGGTTATAGCATTTCTTTTTAAAATTGTAAGTTTCTCACTAACATACATGTTTTTGACATCTCAAGAATTGAGTTTGGTGAAATATATATATTTTGGTAAAAAATAAAGCACCAATGCTTATTATCTTTATACATTGCAGAATGTCTCCCCCGCTCCCCCCTCTTCCTAAACCTCTTCTCCCTTCTTTATTTGCATTGGCATGTGGACTTCTTGTTCCCACCAAATGAGTCAGTGAGATAGAACGGATGTCAGTGTCTCCTGAAAAAAAAAGATGCCATACTGTCTTGTAGAGTCACAAAAAGCATTAGTTTGAGCCAACGCTGAAAAAAATTGGGAGAGCTCACATAAAAGTCTGGATTTCTGGCTTCTTTAGAAAAATAGAAAACAGTGATAACACACTGCCAACATTCCTACATAGCAATAATCCACTTGAACCAAAAAGCAGCTGCCTCTTTTAAATGGGGCACCCTCCATTTTATCATGTTCCTATCATTCCTTTTTTCTCCCTAAGAACAATGTCAGTTGCCATTTATTATCATACTTGATCTGCTGATGTTCCTTGTGGTAGAGGTAAAAGATTTTTCCTTACCCATATCAATATTCTCAAAAGTATGAAAATAAAAACAAATCAATCAGAAGGGCCAAACCCATTCTGAAGCCACCCTCCTTAAATCACAACTTTAAGAGAAGCTCCCCCACTTTATTTTTAATCAGTTAGGTTGTTGCTTCTAAGAGTCTCTTCTGTAGGAATTTACTTCAGTTACCTCCACCCCAAACCCTCATGGCCAACTTCCAATCTCCTCTAGATTCATATGTAATTTTAACCTAGACTTAAGACAAAAAGTGTGGAATATGAGACAAGAGAAACATAGGAAGAGGATAAATGTTACAAGACTCTTAACATAAAAGACTCCAAACATTCAAAGACATCCCAGCTTTGAATTTAGGAATGAAGCACTAAATCAACAAACAGTGGATAGGAGTATTTGAAAACAATTTCACAAAAGGAGATCCACTCTAAATACAATTTAAAAAGTGTTGCTGGTAAGGTTAAGGTGTTTTCTTTCCTAACATCTCATCAAATTTAAGCCAATCTAAAATATGATGATAGAGAATAAACTCTAACCTTGGAAATTACATTTAGGCTGTAATGACTGAAGCACTTGGTAGACCAATAGCAAATATTAGAAATGAAGAGAGGCAAAGTAAAGAAATTGTAAGTATTTAACTAGCAGCATCCAAGGGAAAAAGACACTGTGTGTCTGGCCTCTAGAGAAAACACAGGAATTCCAGCCACTAGCAAGGTGTTCTCTGGACAGAGTAGGTATAAATCATTTGGCTTCTGTATAAATTATTCAAGTACCTTCTCTCTCACTTTAAGTTAAGAAGAATCTTATAATTATTATTTTGGGAAAAGTTATGTCTTAGCTAATAGACATGAAAACAAGTAATCCTTGATGTGTGAATAGCTATCTGATTTAAAAGTAGCTGGTATCATTGTAGTATTTTCTCCATATTACTCGTAACCTTGTCCCACCTTCCACTCTTCCTGTAGCTCATACTCCTGCTATTTTTTCTACTATTGTAGGTCACATGAAAAGTGAGGGGTAGAGGTAAAAAATAAAATGTTATGGGTGTCTAGAAATATTAACTCTGGCCATGGGTGACTACTCCGACAGCAGTCCCCCTCTTCTACTTCTTTTTCTTTAGACCCCTTGGCCACCTCTCTCATGGAAGGGGGAGGGTCAAGGGAAAGCTGGTGAAACAAGATAAATTCTTGTATCTTTAGGTAGAATCCTGAATGTCTTTTCCTATAGAAATACTATTATAAATTGTGGTTAAATTTAGTTTAAGTAGTACTGAGTGTACCATACTCAAGCATGCTTTTTGCTAGATCAATCCTTTTGAATTAGCCTAGAACTCCAAAAATGATTGAAAAATGATTCCACAGTCATAAACATATATGTACAAGTGAAAGTTTGGAAGCAACCTGTTTCTGAATTTGAGAAATACCTTTGCTCTCTCACTATTTTAAACTATTGCCCATTATTAATTTATAATCACCCTGGCTTTGTTATCTTTGAATTTAGGGTAGGAAAAATTAATGCTGAATTAAGATTGACAGTCCTAAATTGCAATACTGAGATTCATTCATTCACTAATATCTACCATATATTAGTAGGTACTGTACTAGGTTTTGGGATACAGAATGATTAAACAGATGTATTCCCTGCCGTCATGAAATCTGCAGTCTATATTAGGGAAGACAAATACTAAGCAGTTATCCATACCAATAATTAACCATGACTCTGTTGAGTCCCACAAAGGGACAGTCCTGGGGGCAAAAAAAGTGAAGTAAGAGAACCTGACCCTTGTGGGAGTTAGGGAAGACTAAGGAAGGCTTTGGGACCTGAAAGATGAATACGAGTTAGCCACTTAAACAAGTGGAGAATTAGTATCCCAGTTAAAGGGGCCAGTATCTTCAAAAAACCTGGGGTGAGAAGAAGCTTGGGGCAATGGAAGAAATAAAAGGAGGCTAGTTGTGTCTAGAGCATATTAGCATGAGCAAAGGCTGGACTGGCAGAGGGCCAAATAAAGCAGGATGTTTTAGGTCATGTTACAGTATAGGTCATGTTTCAATAGGAAGCCGTTGGAATATTTCATTTATTATGATTATAATTATAATTATACATATATTATATATATATAATTATGCTTATAATTATAATTTTAAAGACAGCATCTTGCTATGCTGCCCAGGCTGCACTTGAACTCTTGGGCTCAAGTGATCCTCTTGCCTCAGACTTCCTGAGAGCTAGGACCATAGATGTGCACCACTGCACCTGGCTCTGGAGTATTTCAATCAGAATGACGTGATTAGATTAAGGTTTAGATCCAGTCTCTAGGTTCTATTGACCCCACATAGATGTAGTTACGCCCTCAAATTAGCCTGCAGCAAATAGCTGCCTCAGTCCACTATATTGCAATCAGCAGCATTCTATATAATGCATTTCTAAGTTCCTTCTTGAAGGAATTCCTTAAAACATAGGATCATTTTGTCCCACATTGCCTCCTAGAATAATTAACTCTTCGATCTATGGAATGAATATAGTTACTAATGTTTTCTTTATTTCATCTTTAATCTTTTAAAATCTAAATAATTTGTGTCTACTAGCCTCTAAGCTCCTGTTCAGAAGTTTGACACGAGTTAAGAATCTATGTCAACTCTCGGGCCACTAGGAATTCATTTAGGGAACTAAAGTGGCAATTTTTTAGCAAACTGGCATGGAAGCCCATTTTCAGATAATATCTTTGTACTGTATTTTTTTCCTGCATTTAGGCCATTCTGAAAGTGGCAGTTACTCATGGCCTGAGAGAATAAATGCAGTGTTCAGATTGCTGAATTTGTGCCCGTGAAAGATTGCACTGTAAGAATTTTATTATAAAATGCTTTATATTATAAGCACATCTAGTGACTCTTTGGCATCAGTCTCCTTTTAAAAAATTAAATAAACAAAAGTAACTAAATATAATTTAAACCTACCCCCAGACTCTTGCTATTGTGTTTTTCTTGCATATGCAGAGCTCTCTGATTATCCAGAGAGCTCAGCCTGCAGAAGCAGTGTGTGTGGGGGCTGGGTGGACAGAACAAGATTTTGGCCCTCCATTGCAAACTGCTGCCTTTTCAAATGATGCACACATGCTTGGTCCATCTGTCATCAAAGACTCTGCAGAGTAGTCAGTAAAACTTTCTATTCCATGTTTGAAGCTGCATTGCCAAATATTGGTAACTCATTTTATTTATAACTGATTCTCCAAAGTAGGAAAAACAGGTGGTACTCATGAAGAACTCAATAGTAGCCAAATTTCAAAGGTCAGATGCTGCAAGTGTGGAATGAGAGGAAGCATTCTGTATGCATACACTTACGGTAAAAATGTTTGCCTGTGGCTCCTTTCCCCAACTATAATACTAGTGCTAAAGGCTGCCTGGGACCTCTTTCTAGAGCCTTGCCCCCAAATCCCAGCCAAATCATTATTCTCCAGGAAGTTCCCCAGGCTGCAGACTTTTAAAAATACCCTCATGGGGACTCCTCTTTAACTCATTTTATGAGGCCAGCATCATCCTGATACCAAAACCTGGCAGAGATACAATAAAAAAAACCTCAGGCCAATGTCCCTGATGAACATCAATGCAAAAATCCTCAATAAAATACTGGAAAACTGAACCCAGCAGCACATCAAAAAGTTTATCTGTCATGATCAAGTCACCTTCATCCCTGGGATGTAAGACTGGCTCAGTATATGCAAATCAATAAACTTAATTTGTGACATAAACAGAACTAAACACAAAAACCATATGATTATCTCTATAGACACAGAAAAGGCCTTTGATAAAATTCAACATTTCTTCATGTTAAAAATTCTCAGTATGCTAGGTATTGATGGAACATAACTCAAAATAGTAAGAGAGATTTAATACAAACCTACAGCCAATATTATACTGAATGGGCAAAAGCTGGAGGCATTCCCCTTGAAAAGCAGCACAAGACATGGATGCCCTCTCTCACCACTCCTATTAAACATAGTATTGGGAGTTCTAGAGAGGGCAGTCAGGCAAGAGAAAGAAATAAAGCGTATTTAAATAGGAAGAGAGGAAGTCAAACTGTCTCTGTTTACAGATGACATGATCCTATATCTAGAAAACCCCAAGTATTAGCCCCAAAACTTCTTAAGCTGATAGCCACTTCAGCAAAGTCTCAGGGTACAAAATTAATGTGCAAAAATCACAAGCATTCCTATACACTAACAACAGACAAGCAGAGAGCTTGCTACAAAGAGAATAAAATACCTAGAAATACAACTAACAAGAGAAGTGAAGGACTTCTTTGAGGAGAATTACAAACCACTGCTCAAGGAAGTCAGAGAGGACACAAGCAAAAGGAAAAACATTCCATGCTCATGGATATGAAGAATCAATATTGTGAAAATGGCCATATTGCCCAAAGTAATTTATAGATTCAATGCTATTTCCATTAAAATGCTATTGACATTCTTCATGGAATTAGAAAGAACTACTTTAAAATTCATATGAAGCCAAAAAAGAGCCTGTATAGCCATGACAATTGTAAGCAAAAGGAACAAAGCGGAGGCATCACATTACCCGACTTCAAACTGTTATAATACAAGGCTGCAGTAACAACACGGTACTGCTACAAAAACAGACACATAAACCAATGGAACAGAATAGAGAACTCAGAAATAAGACTGCACAGCTACAACCATCCGAACTTTGACAAACCTGACAAAAACAAGCAATGGGGAAAGGATTCCTTATTTAATAAATGGTGCCAGGAGAACTGGTTAATCATATGCAGAAACTGAAACTGGACCCCTTCTTTGTACCTCATACAAAAATTAACTCTAGATGAATTAAAGACTTAAATGTAAAACTCCAAAGTATAAAAACTCTGGAAGAAAACCTAGGCAATATCACTCAGGACATAGGTACGGGAAAAAGATTTCATGACGAAAATGTCAAAAGCAATTGCAACAAAAGCAAAAATTGACAAATAGGATCTGATTAAAACTAAAGAGCTTCTGCACAGCAGAAGAAACTATTACAGAGTGAATAAACAACCAACAGAATGGGAGAAAATTTTTGCAATCTATTCATCTGACAAAGGCCTAATATCCAGAATCTACAAGGAATTTAAACAAATTTACAAGAAAAAACAAAGAACCCCATTTAAAAATGGGCAAAGGACATGAACAGACACTTCTTAAAAGAAGACATACATGTGGCCAATAAACATGAAAAAACACTCAACATCATTGATCATTAAAAGCTCAAAATCACTAATCATTAGAGAAATGCAAATCAAAACCACAATGAGATATCATCTCATGCCAGTCAGAATGGTGATTATTAAAAAGTCAAGAAACAACAGATGTTGATGAGGCTGTGGAAAAATAGGAATACTTTTATACTGTTGGTCAGAATGTAAATTAGTTCAACAGTTGTGGAAGATTGTGTGTGACAATTCTTCAAAGACCTAGAACCAGAAATACCATTTGACCCAACAATTACATTACCACATTATACATGGGTATATATCCAAAGGAATATAAATCATTCTATTATAAAGATACACACACATGTATGTTCATTGCAGCACTATTCACAATAGCAAAGACATGGAAACCCAAATTCCCACCAATTATAGACTTGGGTAAAGAAAATATGGTTCATATACACTACGGAATGAGATCGTGTCCTTTTCAGGGACGTGGCTGGAGCTGGAAGCCATTATCTTCAGCAAACTAATGCAGGAATAGAAAACCAAACTCTGCATGTTCTCACTTATAAGTGAGAGATGAACAATGAGAACACGTGGACACAGGGAGGGGAACAACACACACTGGGGCCTGTTGCTGGGGGGAAGCAGGGGGAGGGAAAGCATCAAGAAAAAGAGCTAATGCATGCTGAGCTTAATACTTAGGCAATGGGTTGATAGGTACAGCAAACCACCATGCATATGTTTACCTATGTAATAAACCTGCATATCCTGCACATGTATTCTGGAACTTAAAATGAAGTAATAAAAAATTCCCTCATGGTCCTTCATTTCCTTCCCACATGGTTTTGCTCTGAAAAATTATGTCCATCTAATCTCACAAATTGATCCATTAATTGTTTTGGTGATGATTATTTGGTGTTAAACCCCTCCTGGAGATGACTACAGAAAATAATGGCTATAATGCCAAAAGATTTTAGCTACGTGGCATGTCAGTAGGCAAGACAATATTGTAGACAGGAAGGATCTTTCTCTTGTTAGTCGCTTATACTGTGATCATGAGAACAGCAACAAACTTCTGAGGAATTCAGAATAGAAGAAATGCTGGGAGACAGCTTAATAAAGTCCAGATTTTCAAAAGGGAAAGAAGGATGCATTTTGGCTGTCCAGTATCCTTCTTTTTTCTTTTTAAAACACTAATGTCTTCTGTTGGGAAATTACCTCTTTCTCCATTGGAGTGGAATATTAGGATGCCTTGATGTCTCCTTGCCAGGGGATGGGCATGTGACTCAATATAGCCAATCAATTCACACACCTTAAGTGACTATTAAAATTATTGAATTTTTGTGGACTTTATTTATCCTGATAAGGCACTATAAACAGGTCATTTATTTATTCTTGTTATTGAGACACCTAAAACTACCTTGGTTCTTGATCCTTCTGAACCTGGTTGTTTAGTCTTCTCTTTTCAGTTCTTCCAATGAATTCTTTTTTATTGCTAAGTTAGCTAGAATTCATTTCTGTTGTTTGCAAACAAAGAACACTAATTGCACAAATATTCATTCTAAACTGGTAAATGTGACATTTATCCTATAAGATTCTAGAGAGATCATCTACCAAATCTAATTCTTCTACCATGGATGTGGTGGGACTCCTATTCTTAGTCCCTTTTGAAGTTAAGTATGCTTGTGTGATTTTCTTTGGCCAATTAAAGGTGATTTGGAGTGATATGTAGCATTTCTGGGTGGAAACTTCGAAAACCAGTGTACAGTTTGCCACTGTTCTGGTGATCAGGAAAGTTTGTGTCCAAATGAAGTCTCTATTAGCATGGGTATCTGAGTAACTATGATAAAAAGAGCTTCTTTGCTGCCCTATGTTAGGACTGTAGTATAAAGTAGTTATAAACTTTTGCCATGTTAATCTATTGAGATTTGGCCAGGTGGATAGCTTGGGGAGTTGTTATTCTGACTAACATAAGAGTGACTTTAGAGGATGTAGAAAAATGGGTAGTTATTTCTGGTTGCCAGCTAGCATGGAGTCCTAAAGGATAAGACATGTTAGATATTTTACTCTCAGTTTTTTTGGTTTTTTTTTTTTTTGAGACAGAGTTTCACTCTTGTCACCCAGACTGGAGTGCAGTGGCGCAATCTTGGCTCACTGCAACCTCCGCTTCCCGGATTCAAGTGATTCTCCTGCCTCAGGCTCCTGAGTAGCTGGGATTACAGGTGCTTGCCACGACGCTCAGCTAATTTTTGTATTTTTAGTAGAGACAGGGTTTCACCATGTTGGCCAAGCTGATCTTGAACTCCTGACTTCAGGTGATCCACCTGCCTCTGCCTCCCAAAGTGCTGGGATTACAGGCATCAGCCACCGTACCTGGCCTACTCTCACTTTTAAAAATCAGAGTTGTTAGATCAGAAATGTAAGAGAAATGGAAAAGGCTGAATTTCTCCGAACTTAAATAATATGTAAACCCTATTAAGGAGAAAGAAGATAGAATCTGTCTAAATTATTTTTAGTTTAATGATAGTTAAATAAATAAAACTATAAAGCAAGATCATCAAATATAAATGCTAAAAAGCTACAAAACTAATATTAAAATTCATCCCATTAATTTCATGTTACAGTTGATATTTTAGAAAAAATAAAATTGCTGTTTAGTAATGTGAACATGGTACTGACTTCCATAGGTTTGGTCTTCCAATTCTGTCACATGCCATTTGATGATTCAGGTCACCCACGGTTTTTTCTTTATTTGAAACACTGCAAAATCATCATTTATAGAGGATACAGTGATGTCATTTAGCCTGCTTTTGATGTGTATGCATTGTTTAAATAAGAAGCCATCCCTTTCTTTTTTTTTTTTTTAACTAAAAGCAATTAAAGTAGTACTTTTTGGTGTCAATGTGAGAATAAATGCAGACTCAGGCACAAAAGTAGTATGCCAATCCTCAGTTATAAGAGGATCATTCAAATTATAGTGAATACATTTGTATTAATTTTACAATGATCATTATTAAAATGAAATGATAACATTAGCATAATTCTCATAAGGGACTTGAGAATCTGAGAATATGTGGATTACCAAGAGCTGCATGTGATAGTCTGAGAAACATTGACTTGTTATGAAATATCAACATTTCGGCAAGACATGACATCTTTCACAACACTGGACATCATTTTGAATGGACAAGATAATAATTATTGAGCCACAGCAATAATTCATGGAATGTTTATTAATGGGTCAGTATCAATCCAGAGAGAGGTTTCTAGTGGCATAGCTCAGAGCTCTATCCCAAACTTGCTTTATTTTGTAACTTAACTGAAGTCACATAAGTGTAGAATGTGTTAAACAAATATATTAATGACAAGTTGGAGATGAAAACAAAAATTGCATACAGAAGAAATATGCAAAACAACCTCTAACCCATCTCCCTTCCAAGATTTGATTCCTATATCCTCAAGCTGTCTATTCCACCAACGAGCTCTCCCTTTTGTAGTCATGTAGATCGCTCCTCCTCATTTCTGTCTCTTTCACCCATAATACAGCTGTCTTTATTATCGGTAAGTTCTTCATACAGATGGATAATCCTTCCAATTGCCTGACCTTTTGGTTTCTTTACCTCCTTCCTCTCTTCCAATGTCATTGTCTTCCACCTTCCCTCAGCTACTCTACAGGTCATATCTTAAGTTTTGTGATTGTGAAAAACTGAAATCTCTGCATAATCTCAATTTCAAGTTTTCTATTCTGACTTCCACCTCCTCTAACCTTTCTAGTTCATTTCTTTCAGTATCTATATCCAACAATCCTTTGAACCCACCAAGACGAAAAACTATCTATTCTACTATGTAATCACTCATGTCTTCAGTCCCTTTGCAGAATTCAGCTTGAATTCTATGATCAATCAGTATACTAACTCCTATACTTATACCCTTACTTTCTTTCCACTCGCCACTCTCTCACTCTACTGCTCTCACTTGTCTTCAATCAAGACTAAATACAGTTTTATGCCATTATATATCTGTACTTGTTTAGTCAATGTAACTAGAGGAAAAACACAGAACAATGTTGACTTGTTTCCCTTTGTATTCGTGATCATTAATCTTAAGTGAACTCTTAATGCTGCCTAGCAATTATACATATGCCTACTCTCTGTTAGATTCAGATAATTATTTCATTCCTCTTCTTTCTCTTTAAATTTTCAACACTTCTTCCTTCATAAGCTTCACTTTTAGCTTATGACCTTGCCTCTACTTTGCCTGATAAAATAGAAGCAATATTTAAGAACTTGCAGCAACCACTACCACCTTTTCTACCTTTCCTAATATACTTGTGACCATATACTTTTGCTTTCTCCTCTGTTATTATGGATAAGTTCTATGTAATTCTTTTTTTTTTTTTTTTTTGAGACAGAGTCTCACTCTTGTCCCTCAGGCTGGAGTGCAGTGGCACAATCTTGGCTCACTGCAACTTTTGCTTCCCGGGTTCAAATGATTCTCCTGCTTCAGTCTCCCAAGTAGCTGGGACTATAGGTGTGTGCCACCACACCTGGCTAATTTTTTGTATTTTTAGTAGAGATGGGGTTTCACCATAATGACCAGGCTGGTCTTGAACTCCTGACCTCAGGTGATCTGCCTGCCTTGGCTTCCCAAAGTGCTGGGATTACAGGCATGAGCCACCGCACCCAGCCAGTTCTATGTACTTCTAAACAAGGCCAGGCCCTCAATTTTCTAGATCTTTTCCCTTCTCTCCCACTCAGGGATGTCCTCCAACTATTCTTAATTTCATGCATCACCGATTTCCCAAGGAAACATCCTGTTTTTATTCTTTTAATGTAAAATTAAATAAACAAATTAGCCTTCTCTTGAACTCACTTCCTTGCCAGCTTACATGCCATTTCCCTTTACAACGAAACCCTAAGAAAAAGTATTTATACACTTAATCTCCAATTTCTCTCTTCCTCTTCTTTCTGCATTGCATTCTAAATAAGCTTTTACCCTTGCCACTCCACCACAACCACTCCTGTCAATATGATCCATGACCTCATGTCCTTATATTATTAGATTTTCAGCAGCATTTGACAAACTTGAACACTCCCGCCTTTTCACTTGGCATGGACAACACACTATCAGTTTTTCAACTGCCTCATTCACTGTTCCTTTTTATTCTTTCTTCTTGGTTATTACTCACTTCTTTACATTGGAATGCCTTAGGTTTTAGTCATTGCACCTCTTCTCTTTTCTATCCATACCCATTCCCTTGCGGATTTTTTTTTTTTTTTTTTTTTTTTTGATGGAGTCTCACTCTGTCATCCAGGCTGGCGAGCAGTGGCGCAATCTTGGCTCACTGCTACCTTCACCTCCTGGGTTCAGGTGATTCTTCTGCCTCAGCCTCCCGAGTAGCTGGGACTACAGGCATGTGCTACCATGGCTGGCTAATTTTTTTTTTATTTTTAGTAGAGACGGGGTTTCACCATCTTGGCCAGGCTGGTCTCAAACTCCTAACCTCGTGATACACCCGCCTCAGGCTCCCAAAGTGCTGGTTCAGTACCATAATTTTTGTTTGTTTGTTTAGAGATGGAGTCTCACTCTGTTGCCCAGAACTAGAATGCAGGACTACTGTGTCTGGCTCTTTAAATACAATCTAAATATTGGTAATTCACAGCTATAAATTTATCTCTTTATAAATTTATACCTCAGGTCTCTACCCTGAATGCCTGACTTAAATATCCAACTGCCAATGAAATAACCAAAATATTAACAGATCTAAAACCAAGTCCTGATCTGCCCTTTAAAACTTTCTCCCCTCTAAGTCTTCCCTGATCAGTTAATGGCAACTCCATTTTTTTTTTAATTGTTCAGGCTTGAAACTATAAACTTCCAGCAGTTGTGTACCAGCTTGCACCAACTGATTATTACTTATTTAATGGTTCTTCATATCAGTACTTTGTTTCTGGTTATTGATCAATTACCTATCCCATTCTTTCAAGTAAGAGACTTTCTATTTTATGGTATCTAAGACCAAGAAGATAATCTCTACATTTCTGGGAACTATAATTTAAGAGGGCTACAGGCATCTGGATGATGTGAGGAAAAATCACCAAGATATTGAGAGAAAGTAAAGCCAAGTTGATGAGGAATAGTTGAAAAATTGAGAATAGAGAAGAAAGAAAATGAAGGCGAAGTTATATCTGTTGTTAAATATTTTTAGAGTCCTTCATGTGTAGGGATGATGACCACAATTTGAACTATCTATCCTAGTTCAGTTAAGCCATTAGGAATGTGACAATGCTTTCTTCTGGGAATGGATGGACTTGATAGCCACTAAAAGAACATAATACTGCAAGGCTTAGGCCATTTAGTTCCCAAGATTCTCTGTCTCTGTGTGTGTGTGTGTGTGTGTGTGTGTGTGTAACAAAAAAGGAAAGGAATAATATCTTGAGATGATTTACAGTTTTAATACATTGCTATATGTCCATGATTGTTACTTTGCAATATCTTTACTAGAGTATAGAGGAAACCCTTTATTTAGTGTCCCGAACCAAAAAGTTAAGTTGGATGTTGTCATACCTCACATGAGAAAGAGATGGTCAACTATCTCATTGGTAGAGAAGTAGTGACTAGATCATGTCCAAAGAACCAGACTCTAGATGAAAATATTTCTGTCGAATCCTCTTAAGAGAGGGGCTTCTTTTCTGCATATATATATATATATATATGTTTAAGAAAAGAGATCTTTCTCCCAGGGCTGAAAAACAAATTGGAATTATATGTCATGTCTGTCATATGTAGTTCTGAACCTTTCACCTATGGTTTATAAACGATAACCTATTATTTAATTTTTGACTTGGCAAGGAGAAGAGGTTCATTCGCTGAGATTCACCTACAAATTCCCCCAAAAACTTCTTTTGAGATGAATAGGTCAAAGTTGCAGAATGACAGATTTTGACTTCCTATAAAAATGACTTATCATTTCCAGGATGTGTGCCTCTAGAGCAATAGCTCTCAATCTTGGCTGCAGTTGGAATCACTTGAGAAGGTTAAAAAATTCTGATTTCTGGGTCCCATCCTCAGAGATTCTAATTTAGTTGATCTGGGCTGTAGCTTCAGCATGGTGATTTAAAAAAGTTCCCACAGGTGTCCCATTGTGCAGCCAAGGTTGAAAACCTCTTCTCTAGAGATATTTTAGTTTTTCTTTCTACTGCTCAGGATAGATGAGGGAAGATGGGGTGCTTCATGTAAATGTTGGAGGACCACTCAGAGCAAATGTTGCTGAAATAATCTAAGCATTAAACAGTTTATTGGAGTAAGTAGCCTTTTTTTTTTCAACCTTGAGATTCTATCATCTTGTGTCTAGCCATCACAGTGCACACATATGGAATCTAAGAAATGTATACAAGGATACAAATTCTGCTGAGTTACACAAATTGGGATGATTTGCTAGTATAGCTGTATTCCTAGTTGCTGCCTCTTTGGGTGAGTGAACTATTCTTTTATTCTGACTGCTTTTCAAAGCACATGACATAGTTTTATTAGACTACATTATGCACAGCATCATTGAGTCAAATAAAAGTTATTAGCCTGCTGGAAGAAGCTTCTTAACCAGCTGTGAGGGCTCATTAATATACATTATGATGTTAATAGTGCACATGAATGCATGTTGAGTAGGTGGTAGAGGACAGAAATCTAAACCAAATTAAAAACATGAGAGAGACTGCAGCACATGGGAAAAAAATGCTCATTGCCACTAGTCTCAATTATTTTTCTTTTTTTCAAGGTCAAGTTGGCAATTTTTCACAACTCCTACCCACAAATGCCCTTCCCAATTGATTGACTCTTACAGCTAGAAGCTCTTCTTACACCCAGGAGGCAAGCTTGCTTTTTTATGCTATTAGAAAAAAATCTAAATGCCAAAGTGAAAAGAATACTGAGCTTCTGTTTATTTTTATCTGAAAATCAAAACATCATGCAAACTCTAAAGCAGTTAATTTTTATCTTAATCCAGGATTTTAAAAAATGAGCTCAAATGACTAAAAAAAAATTCTGAGAAAAATTGTTAATTATTTTAAACAAACATAAATAAAGCCTTATGATAACACTGCTAGGTAGGAATCTCCTAATTCTTCCCACTCAATAAAGCATGCTATCTGGTGTGACAAAAGAAAGAAAATCTTTTGTTCATCATTCCTATTATGAAAGAATACCTAATGCTCTCTTATTACTGTGTAGGACTTTTTCTCATGGGTTTTTTTTTTTCCCCCTAAAATTTAACCATAGCTTGAAGAATCAGGGTAAACTATCGTAATTTTATACATAGAGAAGGTGAAAGGTCTCTAGGGATTCTTAATTGTCATATTGATAAACAAAGTGTATTCATCTGTTTTTACACTGCTGATGAAGACACACCAAGACTGAGTAATTTACAAAAGAAACAGGTTTAATTGGACTTACAGTTCCACATGGCTGGGAAGGCCTCACAATCACGGCAGAAGGCCAGGAGGCAAAGAAAGAGCTTGTATAGGGAAACTCCCATTTTTAAAACCATCAGATCTCATGAGACTCATTCACTATCATGAGAACAGTGCAGGAAAAACCCGCCCCCATTTTTCAATCATCTCCCACCAGGTCCCTCCCAAAACACATGAAAATTGTGTGAGTTACAATTCAAGATGAGATTTGGGTGGGGACACAGCCAAACCATATAAAGAGAGATGTACATGAAGTTTGATAGAAGTAGGAGAGTGTGATTAAATGGGAGAAGGCAGGAATAAAGTGAGAGGTAGGGGCTGTTAGTAGGGTAGGAAGATAACATTTCCAAGACCATCATTTAATTCTAAATATTATATAATTTATCAACTTCCTTTCAAAGTTCCAATCTACAAATATTCCCCTTTTTAGTGGCCTAATCTATGAGATACAGAGAGTAAATGTACTCTTTTCCTCCAAAGCCCAACAATATCTAAAAAGAGGTATAGGATGTAGAATTGACAGAACACAGGAGTTAGTCACAGATTGGCCATCACCAAGTGAGGGAAAAGAAGGCATCAAGAATAATTTCTGTGTTTCTGGTATGAGCAATCTAGTTGATTGAAGTACCACGCACTGAAATGGGGAACAGGAGTAGTTCAGTTTAGACATATTTTTTGAGATTTCTAAAAGACATTGCAATAGAGCTATCAAGTAAAAAATTGACTGTGGATTTTCAGAAAAAAGATCTGGGCTCTAGTTATTAATTCGTAGGTGGTTAGCATATAGAGGGTATTTAGAACCATGGGACTAGAAAAAACATAGGTTGTAGAAATTAGAATGTAGAGTGTGAAAAAAGAATATCTAGAAGAAAGACTTGAGGCAGTCCAGCTCCTTTTGTGCAGAGGGGGAGGGTCCAGAAAGGAGTGGCCAGAAAATTAGGACAAGTAGGAGAGTGAGCCATAGAAGCCAAAAGAAGTGAGTATTTGAAAAGGAGAGAGTCAGCTGTGTTGAGAGCCTTTGAGAAATCAAATAGGAAGGAAGTTGAAGTGTACATTGTTTGAAACCTGTTGACCACTGGTAACCTTAGCAAACACAGTTGCATTATAGTGGTGAGAATAGGTCAGATTAGTATGGATTATATAGGGGAAATGAAGAAGTTTAAACAACTTTGAGATATTTATTTGTCTATAAAGGGGGAGTAGAGAGATACAGGTAGCTGAATGGAAATATGGGAGTCAAGATAAGTTGTCTGTTTTGTTTTAAGATAGATGATATTATACCATGTTTAAATGCCAAGGGAAGGATTAAAAAGGAAATGGTTGAAGATGTGGGAGAGAGAAAGAGCTACTAAATGGGGTGAGGTTCCCGAGAAACCTGGAGGGGTAGATCCAGAGCTTATGGTTTGGGACAGAAGGAGAAATCTCTCAATTGTCAAAGGGGCGGGGTGGGGATGGGTAATTAGAGAAGGCAAGGATGAGTGTTGTCTAGAAGATTTGGTGATAAGATGATGAGGACATTCACAGTGAGTGGCTTCTTTTCTCTATTCAGGGCAAAGTCATCAGTCGGAGTTGCAGTGGGAAAGGAGAAATCGGAGGATTGAGAAACGTAGAAAGATAATGAAATAGTTGTAGCAGGTAATGACTTTGTTTCACTGGTTATCTTAGTTTATGTTTGAATCTTTAGTGGTTTTTTCCCTAGTTCTAACACTCTGCCTCAAAATGTTATAACATCTCTCTAATTCATTCATATCCCCTCCAGCCCCTCTCTTTTTTCCTGTTTATTTTCTCCCTTTTTTTCTTTACTACCAATCTTCTTAAAATAGTAATTTGGGTTAATTACCAATTCTTGCTCATATTTTATTTGTTCCCTAAAACCTTAGAACTTAAGGATCCTAAAAGGTTGGGAAAATGAAGATGACCCAGTGAAGAAGATAAAAGGGACCTCAAAGAAGTCAGAAGGAAATCAGCATAGAGTCATGTCAACGAAGCTAAGTGTAGAATAAGGTTCCGAAAGAGCTAAAAATCAATCTCAATTCACTCACATTTTCTTCACTGAGGGATAATTTGTTATTCCTTCAACACAATCACAGGGCTCTGTTTTTACAATTCACATCAATGCTCTTATTACAGTGGTATATTATTAGTTGTTTATATGTCTGCTGTCCCCATATACTCTATTATTATTAGTTCTTCAAGTTAGTATTACTCTCTTTTTCATTTCTTTTTTCTTTATTATTTTTGTCCCCTGTAACATCTAGCATTGTACCTAGTGCAAAATAGGTATACAATACGTATTTGTTGTATAAGTGAAGTATTTTATCTAACTTGTGGCTTAATTACATCTTCCAACTCAAGCCTGAAATCTAGCTTGAAGCATGAATATTATATACTAGTGTTCACTCATTCAGCAAATCTTTACAAAATACCTACCACGTGCCAAGTCACCATTGTTAATATAAGTGCTGGGGATATAACCATAGACAAAAGATACAAAAAATCAATTTTTATATGCCATTTTGCAAACCATGAAACTGACCCTTCTGTCTACTCCTGTTATTTTTCCTCTTTTCTATTCCTGTCCTATGAAAGAGTAAGGACTTCAGGAAGCCTGATATGCAATAAATGGAATAAGGTTCCTTCCTCATCATCTTGTTTGTGGCCCATACTCCATGAAACACATGTTTTTGTAGCTCCTAACCTTAAAACTTTCTTTCTTTCTTTCTTTTTTTTTTTGAGACTGAGTTTCGCTCTTGTTACCCAGGCTGGAGTGCAATGGCGCGATCTCAGCTCACCGCAACCTCCGCCTCCTGGGTTCAGGCAATTCTCCTGCCTCAGCCTCCTGAGTAGCTGGGATTACAGGCACGCACCACCATGCCCAGCTAATTTTTTGTATTTTTAGTAGAGACGGGGTTTCACCATGTTGACCAGGATGGTCTCGATCTCTTGACCTCGTGATCCACCCACCTCGGCCTCCCAAAGTGCTGGGATTACAGGCGTGAGCCAAAAACTTTCAACTATCTTCCTTTCTTAGACTGTGGAAATCTCCCTAAGAGTTGATCAATTATAAATATGCTAACCGTATTTTAAATTTATAAATTAGGGCACATATTCTTACAAAAAGCTTATTTTTTCCCATTTGTAAACTAATTTACATGACCATAGTGTGGTATAAAATTTAAATCACATTTAATTATATATATATTAAATACTTTTAAAAAGTATACAATTACATAAAGGGAAATTAAAAATTCAGCCAAGACAGATATTAGTTAAAATAATATTTGCATTGTCACTTTCATCATCTTCTGTTGAAATGATGGCACACTACTCTTCTCATACTTGTTTGAAGAACTCAGCTTGCTTAATAATTGTTTGTTCTTTACATTTTCCCCCCGCAGAATTTCTTGGCAAGTCTCTGAGTACTTCATGTGGATTACTAGAAAAGATTTTACAATGTCAATGGTTATTTCAATCTCCAAAAATTATTAATGAAGAAACAAATAATAAAGAACAAATAAGCAAACAACAGCTTTCCTCAACTCTGGAGTTTAAATAGAAAGAGACTAAGCTAATGTATTTTCTTTCCATTTGTGGAAGAATAATGTTTTCATGTCAAAAATCTTTAAATATATTCAGCAACCATTGATCTACAGATACATTTGTCTCATTTTGCTATCAAGTTCTTGTAAAGCTATAACTTAAGGCAACAGTGTCACCTTAATAGATAATATGACTGAATTAATTACCTATGTTCCAAGATTTATCATTCTGTGTCTTCCTAGCTGAATCCAGCCAGCTTATAGTTTCCTAGATTTCCTTTCTGGATGAGATTTCCTTTCTAGATGACTAGGTAATTATCAACCTACAAATACCCAAGTATGTACTACCCAAGGTCCAAATCATAACAAACAGTATTTTATAATTTTCATGTTACATTATTTTACTTTGCATAGTAAAATTAACATTTTTTTCTTCCAATTCTTTTATAATCATTAATATTCATATGAGACTTTTGGTGCTGAAAAGTAATAGTAGCAAACATTTATGGAGGTTGTGCTATGTGCCAGGCAATGTTGAGTGCCAGCATGAATTCTCTCACTTAATCTTTACAACAATCTCATGAGGTTGATACTTTTTTTTTTTTTTTGAAACGGAGTTTCGCTCTTGTTACCCAGGCTGGAGTGCAATGGCGCGATCTCGGCTCACCGCAACCTCCGCCTCCTGGGTTCAGGCAATTCTCCTGCCTCAGCCTCCTGTGTAGCTGGGATTACAGGCACTCGCCACCGTGCCCAGCTAATTTTTTGTATTAGTAGAGACGGGGTTTCACCATGTTGACCAGGATGGTTTCGATCTCTTGACCTCGTGATCCACCCGCCTCGGCCTCCCAAAGTGCTGGGATTACAGGCTTGAGCCACCGCGTCCGGCCGGTTGATACTTTTATACTCCTTTGGTAGATAAGAAAATCGAAGCACAGAGAAGTTAAGTAACTTGCCCAATATCACACCAAAAATGTGGCAGCCTCAGATCTGTCTGAAACCAGAGTTTTTGCTCTTAAAAATAAACTATCATGTATCCTTCTCCCTTCTAGGTTTTGCCGTTCAAATTTAAAAACAGCCTTATGGAAAACAGTGAGTGTTATTTGTTGAGAAACTGGATGTTTTTTGATGGTTTAAGAAAACAGTAATACAGATTTTTTTAAAATTTAAAATCTTAATATATTTAGAAGTACAAAATATTTTAAATAGAAACTGTTCCAGAAAATTCAAGATATTTGGTCTCAATAATTAAAGAACATTAGACACAGACATACTTAAAAACTATGCAAAACAAAGTAATATTTGCATTAAATAAAGAAGGATTATAGTTAAAGACAATAGAGAAGAGGGAATAATGGGGAGGAAGGAATGAGATTGAGACATAAAATTTGTTTTTCTAACTGTGAAGAGCTAGAGGGAGAAAAACCCATAAATCACTGTGGCTGTTACTGAAAAAATACTTGTAAAGTTCCTCAGCTTGGCAAAGGTTAAGAGAACAATAATGTTTTGTCAGCTTGAGCTAGCCAAGGAGCTGATTAGAACAGAAAGCTTATCCTTCATAGCCAGAGAGGACTATGGGGTTTTCTTGTTTTAGAGTCTGCAGTCAGACAGGCATGAAGTCACGCATCCTTTTCTTACCCTCATGACTCTGTTTTTGAACTTCTGCTTATGGTAAAGCAAAGTCATGCTGGTATCCTGGCTTATTGTCTGAAACTCCAGTGTGCCAGTTTTAGCAGAGGTAATAATTAATATGGCCATTTACAAAATTATAACATAATAACCCTTTGTTAGCCATTATGAAAAATTAATTCAGTAATGGCATTATTAAATTTGTTATTGCCATCACAAAATAAATACAGATCCTTACTTAAACTGGTACAATCTTCATGAGTCACAATGAATTAAAGTTTCAGGAAAGAAGAGAGGCTTGGTCTACAAAGAATTGTTTCCTCTTGTCTCCATATTCCAAACCCAAGAAAAGCTTTCAACCCTTTGTAGTTTTTATCATCTAGATCAGGATCAAAGACTCTACAGTCTATCCTAACTTTAGTTTGAATAACAAATTCCAAAGGTTCACATTTCTACTTTTTTTGTCTATCACTTCAAAAACCCAAACTGGTTTTTTGAAGTCTTTAGTATTATTTTAAGATAAAATTCTCCGTCTGTAGATGTATCTATATTTCTTTATCTACCCTTTCAGCTCTCCCTGTTCTTATTTCCCCCTCAAATAACAATAACATACAAAATTGTAATTTTTATTTGTTGATACAATTAGATGGAAGTTTGTGTCATCACTTTTAAAATTTAGAAGTCAAACTTAGAGATTACTAAGTTTCTTTCTAGCCTTAAAATTATATTAAAAATTTTGTGGTTCCTCTCTCCAAACTGAAATCACAAGCAGTCACATGATTTACTTTGTCACGTTTTTCTGTTCTGTTTAGTTGATTATGCTTACCAGTTATTATCATTTTTAAATCTCTCTGAATTTTGTCAACATCTAAATGAAAAAAATCAATGTAGATTGTACGGGATTTCACTTTACAAAACTTCCTTGTAATGTGAGCTCTCCACAGAGACCTAACCTCTTAATGAGGGTATAAATTTGCACAACCTTTTAATAATAAAACTTAGAATTACTTATGAAGACATATTATTTTGGCATAGTAATATCCCCTAAAATATTAAAACTTTACCAAAGATTTAGTATGAAGTTATTTTCCTCATTATTATTTATAGTAGTATAAAGTTAGATATAAATAAAATACTCAAGAATATGGAAATGATTAAATAAATTGTGGAATATTCATATGATTGAATATAATATTGGCATTCAAAAATGATGTGTCGGAGGAAGAATATTCATGAATGGGGAATGCTTACAACAAAATGTGTAGTTAAAAAACCAAGAAATCAAAATAGTATATACTGGACACTTCCAATTTGTTTTAAAATGTCCTAAAAAGGACTAGAAATAGATGTCTAGATTTTCTAAAGTTTCTCTAATACATGCACCTTACTTTTATAATCAGATATAAATGCACACAGATATAAATAGAAATATATTAATAAAAATATGATCTCCAGGAATCTCTAACTGGTCGAGGGACACTTTTGAGGATTCCTTTTTTTGTCTACTCTGGGCTACAGTTCATCTTTGTTGGCCAGTACCTACATGGGTATCATTTTAATTACCTTTTCAATAAGTCTGTGCAGTGTTTAGGAAGAGATTGCAGTGAATCTTGACTAAACAAATCACATGAAGACAAAATTTTGAGTTGGAAAGGACCTTAAAAGTCACCTAGTCCAAATCCTCTTTCTCTTCTTCAATTTCAACTATAGTCCCTCCACAGATGCAAAGGAATTTCATATTAATAGTAATGGCAAAATAAATTCAAATCTAAAGTCAATTCTTATAAACTATTTTACTAAAGTACAAAATAAGAAAATGATGACAATATTATTTATTAGTGGTCTGCATTCTGCAAGTCATTTTTGTATATATAATTTCACTTGTTTCTTATACTACTCTATATTTATTCCCATACAAAAGGCTAAATTGAAGCTTAGAGGCTAAAAGTGCTTGTTAGTGCCACAGTTAGTAAACTTATGCCTGTCCCAACACTAAATCTTTTTTCTTACCACATCACAATGTGATCGATGAATATGTGAAAAGTATTTTATAATATGCATAAAGAGTTGATTTTAAGTACATATTTAACAGCAAATATTTGAGTTTTGCCCTAGAAGGGCAAAACTATTAACTATTCTGTTATTTATTGTATGCTGAGCCATATTTTGTGTTTTGGTTCTATCTTAATGACCCCTGACTGTTTATCTGAAACCCATGATAGCTATGATGTTATCTAATTAACCCTGTGGTTTTCCCTTTGTGGGCTTGGACTTGGAATAAGGGTTTTAATGCTGATTGTAATTTACTGCCATATAATAGAAAGCTGACAATTATTAACCAGTACTCCTCTTGAAGGATGTATAATAGGGTCAAAAAAGAGTTAGATGAAGACTTAGGAAGGCAAAGTAATTCCCAATGCTCTGGAAAAATTTTCCAGAAAGGATATAGATGGAACCTGTTTAGTCAGCTATATTCTCCTACTGAAATTCTAACTTTTAAACTGGCAAATAATAAGGATACTGCTATAACTTGATTGAGGAGTCAGAAGTGGATGACAAATTAGGTTGCTCAGTCCAGGACCTAGAAGCTCAGAGCAAGCAGACTGGAAATGTCCACACTTGTAAATGTCCAAACTTGTTAATGTAAACAATTGCCAGCTCCGCCTCATGGTAAGTTTTATGTCATCATTCTCCCTCTATCCAAATTCTCCTTCCAACTGTTCTGATATTCACTCAGACCACAGCCTTTTTCAGCAAATTAATACTGCCTTCTACATCTAATTGGTTATTGATAACTGATTTTCTTCGATTTTGATGGGGTACTGCCCTGCAACTCTGTTAATGTATTTCAAATTATACTGAGATTTTTTTTGTGAGATAAGGTCCTCCCATTAGCTTGCCATTCCCAAAGACTTCTGTTTCTAGTACTCAGTGCCCACCAACTCTCAAATGTCTTTTTAGTTCTAATAGCCAAACTCCTGATCAGATATTTTCCATTTTTTTCCTATTCTGTTTTTTCCTAATATTTGAATTTGTCATAATTAACTTTTCTAATATGAAACATCTATATAAAAGGATTTCTTTGGGTCCTCAACAGAAAACTACTAGCATGAGGAAAGAACTTTGGAAAAAGATTGATATTACTCCAAATTCTTGTTTCAAAACCTACAAGATGTATTATATTGGGCTTGTTACTTAACCTTGCTTTTTGCTTCAGTTTTTTTTACCTGTAAAATGGAGTTATCTATAGTGATCACACACTGTTGTTGTGAGGATTAAATGAGAAAATAAATGAAAAATTTTAAATACAATTCCAGCTCATAGTAGATGGTCTCCTCAAAGAATGTTGAATTTCATGAACATACTGTCACGGGCTAAATTATGTCCTCCCAAAATTCATATGTCAAAGCCCTAACCTTCAATACCTCAGAATGGAAGCATATTTGGAGATAGGATATTTAAAGAGGTGATTAAGCTACAATGAGGCCATTAAGGTAGACTCTGACACAGTCTGACTGGTAGCCTTATAAGAAGTCGAAATTTAGGCATGTGGAGAATGTGCCTAATGTTCACCAGGGATGTGAGCCCAAAGAGAGAAGACCATGAAAGGCCACAGAGGTGGCCATCTGCAAGCCATTGAGAGAAGCCTCAGAAGAAACCAAACCTGCTGACACCCTGATCTTGGATTTCTAGCCTCCCAAACTGTTCCTGTTGTTTAAGACATCCAGTCTATGGTATTTTGTTATGGCAGTCCTGGAAGACTAATACACATATATTCACCATTTTAGGTGGAGAATTGATCCTCCACCGTTTTTTAATTCTAGTTTCTATTTAATCTTCTAACCAGTATTAAATAATAAAGCACTGATTAAAAGCATGATCTTAGAAGTTAGACAGCTTTGAATTTGAAGACTATAGTATCCACCTAAGTTACCTTGGGTAAATTTGTTAAATATTTCTGAACCCCAAATTTCCTCATTCATAAACTGGGGAGACAATACCTATCTTATAGAGTTATAATAAGGATCAAATTAAAAGAGATGTATGTAAAGTTCATAGTACAATGTTTGACATATAGGTGCTAAATAACTGGTAGAATTATTATCTTTGTATACAATGGATTATTCACATATGGTTTTGTCAATTTAGCTTAGTTTTCTCTAAGCCTAGCCAGTTAAATATTATTCTCTGTGTGAAGTGCCACACATGTACATACTTTCTACAATTATTTATTTTGTGAGTGTGGAAAGGTAGCCTCTCTTAGCTTCATTGTTGGTTTGAGCCCCAAATCACAAACACTTAAAGTGAGTTGTAATATATTTTCAACATATATCCTAAAAATCCTTCCGATTTATTAGATTTATTTAAATGCTTTGATGACTTTGCTCCAAGGATCAAGTTGAAAGTATTTTTCTTTTTGCAGTTCTTCATGCTTGTTATTTTAGGAAGAAATCAAACCTTATTCAAAAACTCTACCTTAGCCATTCCCCTCCACAAGGCAGTCTTCCAGTTTGCAGTAAATGAGAGAGGGTCCTCATTATTATTACCTGATCCGACTCTATAGTTTCTTGTATTGTTTATAAAATATATGCTGTGGTGGTCTGGTCTCATTGCTGTTACCAGATGGTTTATAAAATAATATCTTATTGATTTTTAATTAATCCAGGATGACATTTACCTTCATAGACATTTCATTATCCTTCTATCACCTAGTAAGATTTTTAGGCTACAATCGTTTCTGCTGTCCCCTCACACATACAATATACTCTGCCTCTTGCTTATTTCTATCCTTTGCTCACAGTTTGTGAATTGGCATCACAATATCCTCTGTCCACAGGCTCTCTGAGACTGCAATTATGTTATGACTTTTACTTGCTGCCATTCATGCAAATTAATATTCACTGGGCACTTACTATGTAGAAGATATTATGCTATTCACTGTGGAGGAACACAGATATTTGAAATAGTCTCAAATAGTCCACAGTCTAAGCATCCTAATGATCATATGTTATTTTAGGTTTCCAAAATTTATTTGGAAACATTCAAACATTTTGACTTGGCTTTTCTCCCACTTCCTATACCTATTTATTGTCCCATCTGAAGAGATATCTACTTTGTCATCTCTTTTTAATTCAGGCAGTCCATTGAATTCTCTCCAGGGTCCTCAAGAAGGATCTCCATCAATCTTTTGTGTACTTTTTTCCTCAGCTCTCCCCCAATTTTTAGAATAAAAACCATCATTTAGTTTGTGATAATCAGTTTAAGAGGTTTTGTTTACAAACATTACATCTCACTTTGCTGAATTGCTGAATTGGGGCTATTTTCCTTCTTCACTCCCATCAAAATATCAAACCACTACTTGCTATAGGTTTGTTTTCATTTATTAGACAATTAGGGAGTTGCAGATAGACTTGTTGCTGAAGGGAAGAAGGGCATCTAAATCCATTATTCTCGACAATACCTATGGGTCCACAAAGAGTTAGACCAAACTCCCCCCATTCCCCTTTCAGCAGTCCATCACCTTAACTACTAGACCACTTTATTACAACTCTCCTTGCCTCTGTTTTTAAAAAGAAAAGCCAGACATAAAACAAGGAAAGCAAACTTTTTAGCTTTAACTGGCATCCATACTTTGAGATGAGCAATGGGCCAGGAGGAAGAGAAGAAAAAAGGTGAAAAAGAGTAAAAAGATACCTGTTGTTAGGAACCCAACATAGAATTTGGAATCCTATCATGATCTAGTTTGCATCAGACATAGCATTTGTTTCCACCATTATTTTTACCCCTTTCAAACATTATGTAATTGGATACCAACTTATATATCTTTAATAAAAAACATTAATAAACCAACTCTTCAAAACCCTTAGTGATTATTTTAAGTGAAATATTGTGTCTGGTGCTAAATAATCTGGGAGAAATATACAATTCCATGGTTACCTTCAAGAAGGTTACTGTCTAGCTGTGGCAATGAGAGACTACCAGCAGTATAGGGAGTCCCAAAAGGAATGAAATAATCATTCAGGATAGCAAGATTCAACATTGAGCTGAGGATCTGAAAAACTGAGTTCTATTTCATCTTATCATCCTTCAAGTCTCATGCTTCCTCCTTCCCACTCTCTCTCTTGATTGAGAGAAAAGAGAGAGCGAGAAGAGGAGAGGTGAAAAAGAAAAAGAAGAAAAGAAAAACGAGGTCATTCTAGGTTTGTAAGATGTAAGACAATATCTGGACAATATTAAGACATCTGTGGCGATGCCCAAATTGAAGTCTCAGTTAGCTGTGGCCCGCCGAACTGCCCTTCATTTTGCAAAAACGTTGGGGTCCAAATTTTCCCCAGTTCAATACCAGGTCAGGGCTCAGAACCAAATCTATCCTGATACATTTTTTTTTTCCTGCAGTGAATAATGCAACTTTCAAAATGATTATTGTGACTCACAAAAAGAACTTAAATATATTCTTCATAGTTTGCAAACTGAGAAATGTTTCTTTGAAGAAATTAAATAAATATTTTTGTATATGTGAGGATGAGGGGGAAGGAGTAATTCTACTTATTAGAACAATCGATTCCTTAGGCTCTAGAAGGCTATATATTCTGAAAGTATTGAAATACAATTCTCTCTGGCAGATACGAACAATTAAGTCATTATTAGGTAGCAGCAGGGGTTAATCACAGAGACAGGTTTAAGTGCAGGTAGCAGGGGAGTGACGGGAGCCAGATAGATGCACCTGAAGAGCGGGAAGAGGCTCGCGAAAGTGAAAAGCTGCAAAACACTTGCCCAGTTCACCATACTGTCCAGAGCCATACCTAAGATAAGCAACCCTCCCCGCAGCCTCAGACTCCAGGCGCCCAAATTCGCACGAGGCATTCTATTGTCTCACACCTGCGTCCTTCAACAGGTAAAGCCAATTACAGCCCCCAGAGCACGACCCCCAGCATACTGGTCAATACAGCTGTCAATCAAATACCTCACCTACTTTTCTAAATTCTCCCCTCCCACTGTCATTGGCTTTACCTTCGGCCTATCCACAGATTTCTTCCGCCCTAGAGACCACGGAACTTGCCCTATCGAATCTAGGATTGGCGCCGAAGCTACTCCCGCCTTTTGACGTCCCTGGGCACTCCGCCCGCTTCACCGCCGGGCTTGGCTGGGGAAGAAGCGGGGCGGGGCGAGCGAAAGGCCGGCCAGGGGGCGGGGCCTGCCTCCCACGGCGGGAAGGCGGAGCCTGCGCTAAAGCCTGCCTGGTCGGGTAGGACCTCGGAGAGCGCCAGGCGCCGAGAACAGAGGGATTGGAGAAGTGGCCCGAGCCCGGCCGGACCCACGCCTGTGAGCCCGCCTCCCTCTGCGCCCTAGGCTTCCCGGGCTGGCAGGCGGCGACTGGCGTCTGAAGAAGGTGCCTAAGTCCTGGGTCAGATAGTCATCCCTGTGGGACTCAGCCGCCGTACGGCTGTGGCTCCCTCACACCTGTGTGTGTGTGAGAGCGAGGAGAGAGAGAAGGAGAACGAGCGCACCTGCGCGCGAATGCCGGTGTGAGGGTGTTTGTGTGTGTTCTGGCTGGGCGCGCGAATGCTCGGTGTGAGGTGTTTGTTCGCGCGCCCGCGGGCCAGAGCCCGGCACCTCAGCGTTCGGGCCGGGGGAGGGACAGCGGGAGCGGCGGCTCTGAGCGCCCAGCAGGCTGAGGCGGGACTCGGGCCGCAGTAGTCGCAGCCAACGGTTCACTTCCCTCGAGAGCGGCCGTCGTGCCGCGGGGGGAGCGGACGGCCGGCGGGCTAGCAGGCGGTAGAGCGCGGTGGCGGCTGCGGGCAGAGGTGGAAGGAGGGGAGCAGGAGATGGGGAGAAGGGGGAAAGAGGACACAGGGAGGGAGGTGAGGGGGAGGCAGAGGGACAAGTGGAAGCAGACGGCGTCGCCGTTCGCCCCTCCCCCCCGCAGCTGTTGCTGTGGGTCACTCGCAGATGTTTTGGGGTCCGGGCTGCTGGGGGATGGGGAATAGAAAAAGTCCCCTCCCACCCCCCACCTCCCCCCGCCTCTCCTATTGACAAAAAAGGAAGCGTTGAAGATGATGGGAGAAGAGCCCGGAAGGTGGTGGCAGAGTAAATACCGGCTCCCCCAACATCGTTTTTCTGAAAATAAAATATTTTGAGCTGAACGTTTCGAAGAAGGAAAGCCCGCCCTTAAGAGAGAAACGGAGTCTTGGTCTGTTGGGCTCTGGTTTGATTGTATAATAATGATGATATAATGCTAATGACGATGATGACACTGCCTTTTATTTTTACCTCAGTGCTGATAAAGCGTAGCTACAGCTGGGGATACAGTCCTTGAAAATCTGATGTATGAGGAGGGAATACTGTTGCTTTTGGAGTTGTGTTATATTTATCCTCTTTAAAAGGATATGCTTTTTAGAATTAAAATTTGACAAAACGAAGCCTCTTTTTTCAGGTCGGTTATAACCAAGGCTAATAAAATGGGTACTGACTTGACTAATGAAAAGAGGAAGGCTTTACCAAGGTCTAATTCCGTATGTTAAGTCACCCTTTCCTTTTTCCTTTGAATTTCTCAACAGTGTGTAAAATGAAGAAGTTTAATTTCCGAAAAGTTTTGGATGGCTTAACTGCCTCCTCCCCTGGCAGTGGTAGCAGCAGTGGCAGTAACAGTGGTGGTGGGGCTGGAAGTGGTTCCGTACATCCTGCAGGGACTGCAGGGGTTCTCAGAGAGGAAATTCAGGAAACCCTGACTTCGGAGTATTTCCAGATTTGCAAGGTAAGTTTTGAATTGGCTTAAAGCCTATCATTTCTTTATTATACTGTTATGAGGAAACAACGGGGGAAAACACACCAGGGACTGGAAACTGTTGAGATGCCAGCATCAGAGTCTGGTGCAGCAAGCTCTGTGGGTAGATCAGTTTGAATTAATAGATATTTCAGGCATCAACTTAAAAAGCAATGATAGTTTAAGGGGGAAATTAGCACACACAAAAAGTAGAATTTACAAGACAATGTTAAGACCCAATAGTGGACAAAATTTTTAATATTTATGTATTACATTAACTGAAGAAGAAAATAGTCATTTGGTTTTCTGTGTTGTCAGAGAAAATAATTGTTATTTCACTGTTCAGTATGAAATGAATAAAGCTACTAACATATTGCTAGAATTAAGTAGATAATAGGAAAATATGTCTGTTTTAAGGGGGCCAATGACATTGCTTTAAAATTCTGAATAAAAACACCTCCACATTCTTGAACTCTTCATAAATAAATAGACAAATGCACAGGCTTGTAAGAACTTGTTATATTTGTAAGAACTAAAAAATAGCCTGTGTTCTGGTTTAGTGAGAAAACATTTTATGTAATTATACTTTGATATTGAACTTCTAATGAATATGCAAAAGACAGTTTCTGATAGGTAGAGATGAGAATTTATAAAACAAGCATTAGGTTAATGTATAGAGATATTGTTATTGTTATAGTTGTTATATTTTATGACATAAAGTGATTTATAATTTTATTGCCCTTTTTTGAGTTGTCTTGAAATGTGCCTATTATATGCAACAAAAGCTACTAAGTTATTTGTGTAATATAAATAAATATACTTTTGTAAATGTGTTTGGCTACATAAAAAGAAATAGAAAACTTGCAAAATTACAGAAATTAACAATGTTTAAAATTCTTTCACAAAAGTTTTGTTGAAATTATTAAAATTATTTTTGTGGTAAACAAGTGATATATGTTTACCACAAGAGATAAATTTCGATCACTGCCTCAGTCTATATTCCTAGCAGGGTCATTATACAAACATTAAATCTACAGTTATTAGTTTACATAAAAGGAAGTTTATTTAGAGTTAAGTTAGATAAACAGATTTAATTCTAAACTACTTTGTGAAATTTGCGTACAGTAATGTTTTTTTTTCTTCAATAGAAATAACAGATATTCTGTTAGATTAGGGAAGGGCTCAATAGTGGTTATGAGACAATTGTAAAAGAGTCTTGGAGGTCAAATTTGAACTGTTAGGCAGGGGAATTATGCCCTAATTCTCTAATCTTCATTGTATTTGTAATTTTTGTGATCAGATTCTGAAATATTTTTCCAAATTCTCTCAATTCATGTATATGATAGTGATATAGGAGAATTTTACTATAGGTAAAATTGGTATAGAAAAGATAGACTTCTGAAGCAGAATGGCATTGGGCTGCTGAGGTTATAAAGCTTGTAGAGAGGTTTTAAATAAAAAACTTCAAGGAAATGGGTGAATGCAAGAGAGTAAGGAATACATAGTTACCTTCCTATTTATTCAGGCAAGAGATAGTCATAGGAAGTGGCAGAAGTTAAATACATACAACTTTAAAAATATGGCGTGATAGGAAGACCATTGACCTAGGAATCAGAAAATTTGGGTTTTATTTAAAATTCTGCTAGTTAACAGCCATATAATCTTGGGCAAACCATTTATCTCCCTTGAGCCTTGATTTCTGCATCTGTAGTATGGGAATAAGCATATCTGCTCTCCCTAACTAAAAGAGGGTTATTGGGAAGATCAGACAAGACAAGGTGAAGGCAATGCATAAATGGAAAGGATGATAAATGATATATTAATATTATTGTTAAAGTTTCTAAAATCATCTGTTTATAGTGGAATGAATGTAACTTGTGGGTTGTAATAATATTAGCTTATGATTTTCAAATAAATTATAAGATAGATAGCTATATAAGTTGTCCACTAATAGTATTGAGGTCTTATTAAATGTGGAAAATACTATAGCATCTTTGGATAGGGATATAGTTAATTTTTAAAAGTAGTTATATGACTGTATTATACTTACCTGGCCTATAATAAAATATATAAAAATGAACTAAGAAAATCAAAAAATTAGAACCATTGCTGAAATGGGGACTTTATTTAGGTTCATAGACTTACTGATTAAATGTGCAAAAAACATTCTATTCTGAGTACTAAGGAGTTGTCATGTTCTGGGTGCTTCTACCTTTTCAATATGGGCAAGACTAAAGTATAAATCTAGAGTTGGCTGTTTGAAAGCCACCCTCCTCTCTACTATTTGATTAGTCATCACATCCCATCTATTCTATTTCCTTAGTATTTCTGAAATGTATGATCTTTTCTCCATCCCTAGTACTTGTTCATTTCATCATATTGTCTTGCTTGGTCTCTTGAAATCACTTTCTAACTGATCTCTTTACTTCTTGTTTTACCTTATTATACTTCTTTTTTTTTTTTTTTTTTTACAATAATGGCTATTTCTGAAATATAATGGCTATTTCTGAAATATAATGTTAATTATGTCATTTCCTTGCCAAAAATTCTATGTTGATTTTCCTAGAGCAATGATGCTCTTACAATGAAAGTCTTATTTGAAACCACAGTAAATAACATCTATTAAAACAAATAAATGTGGCACCTTATGGGCACACATTTGTTTTAGAAATTATAAGAAGAAATTATACAGCCAATCAAAAAAACATTGTTTTTTATATTTTGTTTTTGTTGTGTATATCATCCATAGAAAGGTAGTAGGACATTTGCTAGCCTTAAAAACGTGAAAGTATAAAGCTATACCCTTCTAATAAACAACATATCTATAAGAAGTTCAAAGCCATAGAAATAGCAGAAGAAACTTTGATGCAAGATCAGAAAAAAAAAAAGTTAATGCATTGGGTTACTGCAATCTAAGTTCAGAATGTATATGCATTTGAATGCCTGCATTGTCCAGTTATTTGTGAAATACATGAACTGCCTTTCCTGAACTTGAATTCTGTGAAATACAACTTGAAACTATTGCTCTATACAGTAAATTTCAGATCACTTACCTTGATGTGTATAGGGTTTCCTTCAAAAGGGATTCCTGTTTACCTTTCCATTCTCATTTCCTTGATTCCTTAAGTATACTGCATTCCCTAAAAAGCACTGTATTTTCTTATATCTCAATGCCTTCTCTCATTCTATTGTTTCTGACTAGAACACCTTTTCTACCTTCATATAATTGGAAAATTCCCAGCTGCCCTTTACCTAATAGTTCAAACATCACCTCTATGAGAGTAGCTCTGACCACTGTGGCCTCAACTATCCACCAGGGTTCTTTTTTTTTTTTAAACCTCTTCTATGTTTTTCTGTAGCATCTGGCATACACCTATAGTGTGAATTTAGCACCTTCTTGTGATTAAAAAAGTGAAAATCTGTCACTGCCATTATACTATGAACTCTTTGAGAGGCAAATAAATGTGTTTTTTTGTTTCCTTCTCATTGGTAAGGTGTCCGTTATCTAGCTGGCCAGTAATTCTCAACTCTGGTGTTTAAAATAGAGATTTCCAACATCGCTTCAGTCTTAGAGAATCAAAATCTCTAGGCATGAGTCCTAGGCACTTGCATTTTTTTTTTTGAAAGGCCCCACAGGAGATTCCAGTGCACAGCCATTAGTGAGAACCATTGTAGTGGGCACTTGATACACTTTTTAAATGAATAAAGATGCATATACATGATTGGTTGATTAATTGAAAAAGATATTAAAGCAGAAAGCAGTTACTACTTATTTATGGCTTAAACATTTTATTTCAACTTAAAACATCTAACTATTCAATTTACAAATCATTTGATAAATGACTAAGTTTTTCTGTTGAATATTGGTTCTGTGATTATAGTTCTGTGTGGACTTCTCTTCCATAAACCTTTCCAAATTCATATGTACAACTTTTAGTTTTGGTTTATTTAAAGCAGAGTAAGACCTTACATGCTTTTGAAGGAAACCAAGTGTCAAGTCCTTCTAGATTATATATACAGTGATATGTATAAAACAAGGGTTTATTTTTTTCACATGTGTATCATCTGTGTATAGAACAGTGCCTGGCCCATTGAAGGCAGTCAAATATTTGTTGAGCAAATTAATGAATAAATTAGAACAAGGAAGCTATAAAGAATGGTGTGTTAAAAACAAACTAGACATTATTTTGAACAGCTTCTTGGAGTTGCTTTTATGAAATAAATTTTATATAAAGAGATAGAGAGCATCTAGTGAAAGAGTGATACTACTTTAGGAACATGGTATATGCTTTTCAAAGAGATATAGAAAAGAAGATTGTAAGAGATTCAATTAAATTTATTTCAGTTTTTATTGAGGAAGATATTAGGAGTATTATTATTTCTAAATGATATTTTTTGGGACCAGCTCAGAAATTTTAGATTGACAGTGACAAACACATGGGATATTCTAGACCTCATTAATAAAATAGACAAAAATAAGTATATTACCAAAAACAAATAAGTGTATTACCAGACCAGATGACATAATCCCTAAATTTCTGAATAAACTCTTAAATTAGTCAACTCACTATTCATAAACATTTATAACTATTTTTTAAATGGTCATGATGTCAGAGACAACATGTAGGTAACTAGTATAACTTTTGCAGGGAAATGGACTTATAATAATGATCCTCATACCTGATGTAGTATCAGATCATACCGGGTAAATAGGAATAGACTGGAAATACAAGCATGGACTATAGAGAGTTGGGCTTTCCAGGACCCTAGCAAGCTGAAAGGAGATTAAATGCCAAGATATCCTTGAATACTATCTTTTCCTCAAGATTTCCATTGTCCACATTCTCCTAATTTCATTCCATTTTATTTGAGTGGTTTTGCAACTGAGATCGGCACAAAATCATGATCACAGTTCCACAGTTATGAAGTTTTCATCCATAAAAAGAATAACAGATTCTCTGAGATATGTGGATTTGTTTCATTTCTATACTTATAAACTAGTAAAATAAAAGGTAGTACAGTTGGATTACTGATTATGGATTTAGCTTCTGACAATGACTTCATGCTCCTGTCACCAAGAAGCACAGTAGAGGCACCTTTAAGAATGGTAATGGAGACAAACAACGAAGAATTAAGCTACTGAGATGCTAACAAGCTACTGAGGTGCTAACAAGCATAAGAACCAGAAAGAATTAAATATTTTTTTCTTTTAAGAACCAGAAACCAAAGCCAGATTGTTCAGTACTCCAGGCTGTCTTCTTCATCTATCCTGAGAGCATAAGGGTATAGGGGCAGGTTTGAGTAAAGGATTACAGATGAGTAGAAAGTATGTTTATAAGTTTTTAAAGTTACCTAGAGGGCAATCACATTTTCTCATGAAAAGTCCTTTGGTGCTAGTATTTGTCAGCAAATTGGATTGTTGGTCTTGTGTAGTATGGTGGTTCTTATGTTCTTAAATAGTGTGGTCATACTTCATGTATTTCTGATATAGAGCTAATTGAAAATTGTAACATAATTTCCAAGTATGTTTATCTGTAGGATCATTATCAGTGAGTAAACCAAATTTCTGTTTCTTAAAGTTTAGTGCATTTCAGTAGATCTTTTTCTGCCCTCACTTGAAAATGTGCCTGTGAAAAATCTTAGGATTAAGTTTTATATTTACTTTTAACAATAGGATGATTGTATTGATTTCCTATATTACAGTTCTGTAAAGCTGTTTATAATATTGGTTAAATAGCAACAACTTTGACTATATTCATTAAAGGTCTCAAGTAGAAGCCCTACTTTAAACTTTCAAATCGAGTTTGTTTTTCTCAGAGAAAATGGAAGTGTTTGTTCCTATTTAAATATCAAAATGATGATCTTTATAAAAAAGCTTTTGTTTATAGTGACAGTTATTTTCATTTTTAGTTATAAAAGGATAACTTTTCTTAATTCTTTTTAATATTTGAAAGACTAATCTTTTAATGTGCACAATATACTAGTGTTTTTATTTAAAAATATAGATTAAGTATTTTGAATAATATTTCCTAATTTTCTTTCTTTTTTCTTTTCTTTTTTTTTTTGAGACGGAGTTTCGCTCTTGTTACCCAGGCTGGAGTGCAATGGCGCGATCTCGACTCACCGCAACCTTCGCCTCCTGGGTTCAAGCAATTCTCCTGCCTCAGCCTCCCGAATAGCTGGGACTACAGGCGCACGCCACCGTGCCCAGCTAATTTTTGTATTTTTAGTAGAGACGGGGTTTCACCATGTTGACCAGGATGGTCTCGATCTCTTGACCTCGTGATCCACCCTCCTCGGTCTCCCAAAGTGCTGGGATTATAGGCGTCAGCCACAGCGCCTGGCCAATATTTCATAATTTTCTAAATAATACTAAAATTTATGAGGACTAGTAAAAAATCATTGATTAAGTTTTATACAGCCAAAATTAGAAATAATATTTAAAGGATTTAGAGAAGGTAGTTGTAAAAACTAGAATATAAGCCCTCCAAAAAGTATATAATAGGTCCACCATGATACCTAGAGAGAGGCTTCACCATTATAGTCCTGAAGAAATGCAGCAAGAAGGTATTTTGGCATGTTTATTGTTGAAAAGATATTTTATTTATTATACACTTTTAAAAACAAGACATAAACTGTTCTCAGCTAAATGACTGTGGTAAGAATGAAATAATGCTTTCTGGGATTGATTTGTCAGCAAAATCACCTATGATATATTCTGGATTTATCTAACATATTAAAAAGAAGAATATGATTTTTGTTTCATTAGAAGCCCAAAATTACCAGTTACTATTGATGGTGTATAGAATTATTTTGAGTATAATGACATATAATGATGCTGTATAATCAGTATAATGAATTTGAAATTGAAAATACAGTATTTAGTGTTTTAGTTTCAGTTAAATGTTTTATAATTGGATTACATGTATTCAATAAATACCTCTTTGAATTGATAATAGCCATAAAATCAACATCTTATTTGGATATGTGAATTTTATTATAAATAAAACTGATCATTTTGTAATGGTGGTTTTACATGCCAATTTAATACCTGGATTTAGAAAGTAAAGATTGAAATTGAGAGAAAATTATTATACTTCTTTTATCTTTCTTTTATTTTTACTTTGCCAAAATGAACACAATAAAATTATACTCTCCAGAAAACTAATTGGATTGGTTAATGTTCAGTTTAATTTGTTCCTATAAATTGACTAAAAACCTGTCTATAAATCTGTAAACTGTAAAAGTTTGAATATTATGCATAGTATAATAAATTTTGAAATTAGATTGAATCTGGGGGAAATGCTTACAGTTGGTAAACATCCATGTAGATGGAAAATGTAAAACTAGCTAAAGAGACAAAAAAGAACTGAGCAGATGATATGAGGAAAACTCAGGAGTAGAGGCAGGTAATCTGAAGCATTTTTTACAAAGAATATTAAGAGAGAAATTCAGGCATGTCCCAGCTCTGTGGAGTGGTAAAAGATAATAAAAACAAAACCAACTTCAAAACAACAAACAAACAACACAAAATTGTCAGAGACAAATGGATTAGGCCAAGAGGAAATTGATTAGGTTAAACATATTTTCATTAAGGTGATGGATAGAATTAAGATCAACACTATAATAAAGGATATAATTGGTAGCATCAGTACTAAGAGTAGATGTAGGGGAGATATGTGAGGAGTTGATTTTATAGAAAAGAAAAGTGGTGAAAAAATAGCAGAGACAGTATATTTTAATATCATTTTGGTACACTGTAAGGGTGGTGATATAATTAAGCCACAGAAAAGCAATTGAAGCTACCAGAAAGGAAATGGTAGGGTGGGGAATAGAGGCAAAATTTGCCTTTTAAAATAGCAAGGGGCAGGCATGGTAGCACATGCCTGTAGTCCCAGTTACTGGGGAAGCTGAGGGGGAGGCAGGAGTTGGAGGCTTTAGTGCACTGTGATAGTGAATAGCCACTAGTAGTCTTCCAATCTGGGCAACATACCAAGACCCCTGTCTCTAAAATAAATAAATAAATAAGTAAATAAAATAAAACAGTAGGTATCTAATTTAGAATTTTTCTCCTTACCTGATAATAACACATATTTTGTTTGAATTCTAAGTAAAATCTGTGCTTTGTCCTTTCACGTAAATAAAAACGTGATTCTTCTGGAAGATTATATGACTTTTGTATTGCTGCTTCAGTTAACAAAAATTTATTGGCTTTAAACAACACAAATTTACCATCTTATTGTTATGGAGGTCAGAAGTATGAAATGGATGCCACTGGGCTAAAATTAATGTGTTCACAGAACTGCATTCCTTTTGGAGGCTGTAGGGGAGATTTGTTTTCTTGAGTCTTGCAGCTTTTAGAGGCTGATCACAATTCCTTGACTGATGGCCCCCTCCCATCTTCAAAACCAGCCCCCTTCCATTTTCAAAGCCAGTTGATCTTTCCCACACCTCACCACTCTGACACTGACTTTCCTGCTTCCCTTTTTTACATTTAAGGATCCTTATGATTACATTGGGCCCACCAGGATAATCCAGGTTAATCTCCCCATTATGAGATTAGTTGATTAGCAATCTTCATTCCATCTGCAACCTTAATTCCCCTCTGCCATATAACCTAACATATTCACAAGTTCTTTGGGGGCTGTTATTCTCTCTACTTAGATGTTCACCTGTTTTTGTGTTTTATTTTATGGAAAATTTTAAACACACAAGAACAGTGAGAATAGTATTGAACCCCTGGCTTCAACAATGATCATCCTTGGCAAATCTTGCTTATTTATATTCTCTTATTTACTACTCTTACATTTCATTATTTTAAAGCAAATCTCAGACATTGTACACTTCCATCTGTAAAAAACTTTACAGAGCAGATAAACAATTCCCCTCACCCTGTGCTTACACTATAATTGTAAAGCCCATTATCATAGCAGAAAACAATTAACATTTCTTTATATAATATGTAGTTAATGTTTAAATTCCCTCAGTTGTCCCATATTGTCTTTTTGTAGTTGATTTGTTTAGATTGGGATCCAAGCAAGCTCCATATTGCATTTTTACTTGAAGTTATCTTAATTCAATCTGTGTAAAGTCACAGGGTTTTTGATAAGATTAGCTATCTTGTGCTTTTGTGTATATTAATGAAAAAAAAATCTCTTTGCCCTGATTTCTTTATGAACTAGAAGGCTTTATGTGAGGAAGTAGGTGGGTTGTTCACTGTACCACAAGATGACAAATAGAGAACTTTTAAATGTTTTCTACACATGGTAACATTCTTTAAGGAATGGGAAAAAGTATATTTTTAGGACATCCTAAGAGTTTTGTACTATTTTGTGATGCTACTATAGTGTAGGGTTTGCTGAGAATGTTAGAAAAAAGTGTCATAAAAGACATAGTATGTGTCAAAGTGAATAAAAGTGGGATGGATTCTTTAAGTTGTACTCAATATTACTGATTTTTATCCATGAAATAAATTATTTGAGGGATAGGATGAGATTCAATTTTGTATAGCTCTTAAGTGAAAGAATAGAACATTTGATAAGGATTCACTCTACAGTTACTTAGAATTGTCTAGCAAAAAGCTGAAAGTGAATTGAACAAAGTCTGTTTTATTAGTAACTTAGATTTCTTCTAAGTTATAATGTTTCCAACACGTGGGCTAATAGTCTGAATATACTTGAAGAACTGAGTTGGAAAGTGATAAGAAGAGGATTAGAATACAGATGTGAAACACATTTTGATTTATTGAGTTCCATTTATAAATAATCTATACACTACATTTATTGATTACTTACATAATTCAAAAAGTACCTTATTCTGATTCTCTGCCATCCTATGGTAGTTTATTGTTGGATCTTTCTTTGCTTTTTCCAGTTCCATCTTAACCAAAACTTTTTTGTTGTTTCAGGTGATACTGAATATTCTTGTGCTCTGTCATAGCTCCCCACTAACTATTTGGTGAATTCAGTTACTTATTATTTAAACATTTATTGAAATCGTATTTTATATATAATTCTAAACTAGACTTTTTAATTGGGCAACCTTTTTTTTTTTTAGGAATGACTTTGCAAGACAAGCACACTATGAACCAGTTATATTTTTATTTGATAAACAGAATAGTTTGCATCATGTGAACTTTAATTCATGTTTTTTAACTTTATGAAACTCCCTTCTATTTTTTCAATGGCTCAGGATTTTTGCTCCCTGTTCCTTCTTTTCTTTTTTCCTTGTATTTCTACTATTTTTAAATTATTTTATGATGTGTTTGATATTTTTCTTTGCCTTAGCTTATGTTAATTTCCATTTATATCTTCTTGGCTAAAAGCTGATTTATTCTAAAATAAAAGAACCTGGAAAATGTCTAAAATAATATTTTTTGGTACAATTTCATTTCCCTAACAAGTCTAATACTTATTGAGACTATTAACATACCAAAATAACTCTTTAAGTTTCCTAAGTTTCTCTTTTATTCACCAATTTTTTTTTGAAAGAATTGAAAAGTATTTAATCTGGGTCAGCTCAGTATATTTATCAAATAATTATCTTTAAATCATGCTTCTTTATTCTCTGCTAACAGACTCTAATTTCTTAAAAATTTTTTTTTGAAAAATGATTTGGGTACTTTTTTGCTTTTAAAAATTTAATACTTTTAAATTGATACAAATAGATGTACATATCTTGGGGGTACATATGGTAATTTAATACGCATATAGTTTGTAAACATCAAATCAGTGTAATTGGGATATCCATCACCTTAAATATTTGTCTTTGCCTTATGCTAAAAACATTAGCATTATTCTCTTTTAGCTATTTTGAAATGTAGAATAGATCATTGTAAACTATAGTCACCTTACTGATCTATTAAACACAATATTATTTCTTCTATCAAAATATATATTTGTACCCATTAATCAACTTCTCTTCATTTTCTCACCCTCCTTCCAGGAGGTAACCAATATACTCTCTGTCTTCATGAGATGTACTTTTTAGCTTTTACATGAGTGAGAACATGTGATAGTTGTTTTTCTGTGCTTGATTTATTTCACTTAACTTAGGACTTCCTGTTACATTCATGTTGCTGCAAGTGACAAGATTTCATTCTTTTTTATGGGTGAATAATATTCCCTTGTGTGTATATATACTGCATTTTCTTCATCCATTCATTCATTGATGGGCACTTGGGTTGATTTTATATTTTGGCTGTTGTGAGTAGTGCTGCAATAAACATAAGAGTGCCAGTATCTCTTTGATATACTGATTTCCTTTCTTTTGGACATATATCCAGTAGTGGAATTGCTGGATCATATGGTTGTTCTATTTTTAGTTTTTTGAGGAACCTCCATGCAGTTTTCCATACTGGCTGTACTAACTTACATTCCTACCAACATATGTGAGTTCCCCTGTCTTGCCAGCATTCATTATTCCCTGTCTTTTTTTATAAAAGCCTTTTTAACTGGAGTGAGATGATATCTTATTGTAGTTTTGATTTGCATTTCCCTGATGATTAGTGATGTTGAGCATTTTTCATATACTTGTTGGCCATTTGTATGTCTTCTTTGAGAAATGTCTATTCAGATCTTTTGTCCATTTAAAACTCAGATTATTTATTTTTGCTATTGAGTTGTTTGAGTTCATTATATATTCTGGTTATTCATCCCTTCTGAGATGAACAGATTGCAAATATTTTCTCCCATTCTGTGGGTTGTCTCTTTACCTTGTTGATGGTTTCCTTTGCTATACAGAAGATTTTTAGCTTGATGCAATCCCATTTTCTATTTTTGCTTTCATTGTGTACACTTTTGAGGTCTTACAAAAAAATCATTGCCCAGACTTATGTCTTGGAACATTTCTCCAGCATTTTCTTCTAGTAAATTCATAATTTTAGTTCTTAATTCACATCTTTAATCAATTTTGATTTGGTTTCTGTATATAGTGAGAGAAAGGGTCCAGTTTCATCATTTTGCATATAGGTAGCCAGTTTTCCCAGCACCATTTTTGGAAGAAACTCTCCCCACTGAATGTTCTTGGTAACTTTATCAAAAATTAGTTGGCTGTAAATATGTGGATTTATACCTGGGTTTTCTGTTGTATCCCACTGGTCTATGTATCTTTGTTTCTGCCAGTACCATGCTGATTTGGTTACTTTAGGTCTATAGCATATTTTGAAGTCAAGTAGTGTGATGCCTCTAGCTTTGCTCTTTTTGCTCAGGGTTTCTTTGGCTATTCAGGATATTTTGTGGTTTCATATAAATTTTAAAATTGTTTTTTTTGTTTCTATGAAGGATGTTATTAGTATTTTGATAGAGATCACACTGAATCTGTAAATTGCTTTGGGTAGAATTGTCATTTTAACAATATTAATTTTTTCAATTCATGAGCATGAATTCTTTCCACTTGTTTGTATCCTCTTCAATTCCTTTGTTAGTGTTTTATAGTTTTCATTGTAGAGATCTTTCACTTCTTTGAATTTATTCATAGGTATTCATAGGTATTTTATATTCTTTGTAGCTATTCTAAATGGGATTGCTTTTTTATTTCCTTGTTCAGATTGTTCACTGTTGGTGTGATCTAAATGTGTATATAAATGCTTCTGATATTTGGATGTTGATTTTGTATCCTACAACTTTACTGAATTTGCTTGTCAGTTATAACAGTTTTTTGGTGGCATCTTTAGGTTTTTGTAAGTGTAAGATCATGTCATCTGTGAACAGGGCTAATTTGACTTCCTTTTTCTAAGTTGGATATCCCTTTATTTTTTTTTTCTCTTGCCTAATTGCTATGGTCAGGACTTTCAGCATTAGGTTGACTAAAAATGGTGGAGGTGGGCATCCTTGTCTTGTTCCAGATTTTAGAGGAAAGGCTTTCAAATGTTCCCTGTTCAGTATGATGTTACTTTTGGGTTTGTCATACGTAGCCCTTATTATTTTGAGGTATGTTCTTTTCTATCCAGTTTGCTGAGGGTCTTTCTCATAAAAGGATATTGAATTTTATCAAACTTTTTTTTCAGCATCTATTAAAATGATTGTATGCTTTTTGTTCTTGGTTGTCTTAGTGTGATGTATCACATTTATTGTCTTGCATTTGTTGAGGATTGTCACATCGGTGTTAATCAGGGATACTGGCCTGTAGTTTTCTTTTTTTGTTGTGTCTTTGTCTGGTTTTGGTAATGCTGGCCTCATAGGATAAGTTTGGAAGTATTCCCTCTTCATTTTTTTGAAGAGTTTGAGTAGAATTGCTGTTAGTTCTTCTTTAAAATGTTAGGTAGAATTCATCAATTAAACCATCAGGCTTTTCTTTGGTGGGAGACTTTTTATAACTGCTTCAATCTTATTCTGCATCATTGGTATGTTGAGGTTTTCTCTTTCTTCCTGGTTCAATTTTGGTAGGTTGTATGTGTCCAGAATATATAAACAAATTAGAAAACTTAGAAGAAAGGGATAAATTCAATTTTGGTAGATTGAATTTATCCCTTTCTTCTAAGTTTTCTAATTTGTTTTTATAGTTATTCATAGTGGTGTCTAATAATTCCTTACATTCCTGTGGTCTCAATTATCATGTCTCTAATTTTTTTGTTTCTGATGGTATTTATTTGGATATTCTTTGTTTTTCTTAGTCTAGCTAAGGGTTTGTCTATTTTATTTACATTTTAAAAAACAAGCCCTTCATTTTGTTGATCTTCTGTAGTGTTTATTTTTTATTCCCAACTTCATTTGTTTCTTTTCTGATCTTTATTGTTTCTTTTTGTATGAATTTTGAGTTCGAATTGTTCTTGTTTTTCTAGTTCCTTGAGGTATATCTTAGGTTGTTTATTTAAAGTCTTTCTGTTTTTTTGATCTAGGTGTTTAATGCCATATACTTCTCTCTTAGTACTGCTTTTGCTGTATCTTATAGATTTCAGTGTATTTGCATTTTCATTTGTTTCAAGAAATTTTTAAATTTCCTTTTTAATTTTTTCATTGACCCATTAGTCATTCGGGAGCATGTTGTTTAATTTCCCGGTGTTTGTGTAGTTTCTGAGTATTCTCTTGTTATTGATTTTCAGTTTTATTCCATCGTGGTCAGAAAAGATATGTAATATGATTTCTACTTTTTTGAATTTGTTCTAACTTGTTTTATGGCCTAAGATATGGTCTATTTTAGAGAATGTTCCATGTTCTGATTTTTTAAAAAATGTGTATTCTGCAGCAGTTGGGTGAAATATTTTGCAAATGCCAATTAAGCCCATTTGGTCTAGTGTGTAGTTTATCAGTGATATTTGTTGACTTTCTGGCTGGGTGATCTGTCCATTACTGAGAGAGGAAGTTTTGTTTTGTTTTGTTTTAACTGAATGTTTAATACATTTGTAGAAATAGAAGGATTAGAATTTTATAATTACATTAGACATTTACGTAAAAGATCTTTCATCTTTCAAAGAAGTTTCTCGTATGTCCCTATCTTTTCTGTCTTTCTCAAAGCAGTAGTTATTACTATTCTCATGGCCAAGCTTATTTCATTGTGTTAAACAGTAATTATATCTGTATGTTTCACAACATTATCATCTTCAGAAACTCTACCCTTCATTTCACCACGCGTTCTCACTACATTGTTTCACAGTATAATTGTATTCCACTTAAATTAGAAAATCCCAAAGAAATTAGAGCAAAACAGTCAAATTCATGTGAATAAATGCTAGAGAACCAAAGATTTTAAAGTTCTGATTTAGTAACAGTTACTAAATCTACAAGCATAAGACTTCTATTTATTCATACTATTAAAACAGCAATAATAGAAATGAAAGCTACATTAATGAAAAAGGAACTCAGGAATGAGAACAGTAATACAATATTTAAATATAGATGCTATGTATTTTATGATTAGTGTCAGGTAAATAAACTATCTATCTTAAATTCTGGTCTCAGAGAAAAATATCAGAGACAATTACAAAGAATGTGCTCCATATTATTAGGTCCATCTTTTAAACCAATGAGATCCTTTGGAAAAATGGCTTTAGTCTTTCTTTTTGTCAGAGATTCCATTGGTCCTTTTGTTGGTAATCTATTTTTTTATTTTATTTTATTTTATTTTATTTTTTTTATTGCATTTTAGGTTTTGGGGTACATGTGAAAAACATGCAAGGTTGTTGCATAGGTGCATATGTGGCAGTATGATTTGCTGCCTCCCTCCCCTTCACCTATATCTGGCATTTCTCCCCATGCTATCCCTGCCCAACTCCCCACCCCTCCGCTATCCCCCCTCCCCCTCAACAGACCCCAGTGTATAGTGCTCCCCTCCCTGTGTCCATGTGTTCTCCTTGTTCAACACCCGCCTATGAGTGAGAACATGTGGTGTTTGATTTTGCGTTCTTGTGTCAGTTTGCTGAGAATGATGTTTTCCAGGTTCATCCATGTCCCTACGAAGGATGTGAACTCCTCGTTTTTAATGGCTGCATAATATTCCATGGTGTATATGTGCCACATTTTTCCTGTCCAGTCTGTCATCGATGGGCATTTGGGCTGGTTCCAGGTCTTTGCTATTGTAAACTGTGCTGCAATGAACATTCGTGTGCATGTGTCCTTATAGTAGAACGATTTATAATCCTTTGGATATATGCCCAGTAATGGGATTGCTGGGTCAAATTGAATTTCTATTTCTAGGTCCTTGAGGAATCGCCACACTGTTTTCCACAGTGGTTGAACTAATTTACACTCCCACCAACAGTGTAAAAGTGTTCCTATTTCTCCACATCCTCTCCAGCATTGGTTTTCTCCAGATTTTTTAATGATCGCCATTCTAACTGGCGTGAGATGGTATCTCAATGTAGTTTTGATTTGCATTTCTCTAATGACCAGTGATGATGAGCATTTTTTCATATGTTTATTGGCCTCATGTATGTCTTCTTTTGTAAAGTATCTGTTCATATCCTTCACCCATTTTTGAATGGGCTTGTTTGTTTTTTTCTTGTAAATCTTTTTTAGTTCATTGTAAATTCTGGATATCAGCCCTTTGTCAGACGGGTAGGCTGCAAAAATTTTTTCCCATTCTGTTGGTTGCCGATTCACTCTATTGACTGTTTCTTTTGCCATGCAAAAGCTTTGGAGTTTGATCAGGTCCCATTTGTGTATTTTGGCTTTTGTTGCCAATGCTTTTGGTGTTTTGGTCATAAAGTCCTTGCCTACGCCTATGTCCTGAATGGTTTTGCCTAGGTTTCCTTCTAGTGTTTTTATGGTGTTACGTCTTATGTTTAAGTCTTTAATCCATCTGGAGTTAATTTTAGTGTAAGGTGTCAGGAAGGGGTCCAGTTTCTGCTTTCTGCATATGGCTAGCCAGTTTTCCCAACACCACTTATTGAACAGGGAATCCTTTCCCCATTGCTTGTTTTTTTCAGGTTTGTCAAAGATCAGGTGGTTGTAGATATGTTGGGTCGCCTCCGATGCCTCTGTTCTGTTCCACTGGTCTATATCTCTGTTTTGGTACCAGTACCATGCTGTTTTGATTACTGTAGCCTTGTAGTAGAGTTTGATGTCCGGTAGTGTGATGCCTCCCGCTTTGTTCTTTTTGCTTAGAATTGACTTGGCTATGCGGGCTCTCTTTTGGTTCCATATGAAGTTTAAGGTGGTTTTTTCCAGTTCTGTGAAAAAGGTCATTGGTAGCTTGATGGGGATAGCGTTGAATCTGTAAATTACTTTGGGCAGTATGGCCATTTTCATGATATTGATTCTTCCTAACCATGAACATGGAATGTTTCTCCATCTGTTTCTTTCCTCTCTTATTTCGTTGAGCAGTGATTTGTAGTTCTCCTTGAAGAGGTCCTTTACGTTCCTTGTTAGTTGTATTCCTAGGTATTTTATTCTCTTTGTAGCAATTGTGAATGGCAGTTCGTTCTTGATTTGGCTCTCTTTAAGTCTGTTATTGGTGTATAGGAATGCCTGTGATTTTTGCACATTGATTTCGTATCCTGAGACTTTGCTGAAGTTGCTTATCAGTTTCAGGAGATTTTGGGCTGAGGTGATAGGGTCTTCTAGATATACAATCATGTTGTCTGCAAATAGAGACAATTTGACTTCCTCCTTTCCTAATCGAATACCCTTTATTTCTTTTTCTTGCCTGATTGCTCTGGCTAGAACTTCCAGTACTATATTGAATAGGAGTGGTGAGAGAGGGCATCCTTGTCTAGTGCCAGATTTCAAAGGGAATGCTTCCAGTTTTTGCCCATTCAGTATGATATTGGCTGTTGGTTTGTCATAAATAGCTTTTATTATTTTGAGATACGTCCCGTCGATACCTAGTTTATTGAGAGTTTTTAGCATAAAGGGCTGTTGAATTTTGTCGAAGGCCTTCTCTGCATCAATTGAGATAATCATGTGGTTTTTGTCTTTGGTTCTGTTTATGTGGTGAATTACATTTATAGACTTGCGTATATTGAACCAGCCTTGCATCCCCGGGATGAATGCTACTTGATCATGGTGGATAAGCTTTTTGATGTGCTGTTGCAATCAGCTTGCCAGTATTTTATTGAAGATTTTTGCATCTATGTTCATCATGGATATTGGCCTGTAGTTTTCTTTTCTTGTTGAGTCTCTGCCGGGTTTTGGTATTAGGATGATGTTGGTCTCATAAAATGATTTGGGAAGGATTCCCTCTTTTTGGATTATTTGGAATAGTTTCAGTAGGAATGGTACCAGTTCCTCTTTGTATGTCTGGTAGAATTCGGCTGTGAAACCATCTGGGCCTGGGCTTTTTTTGGGTAGTAGGCTCTTAATTGCTGCCTCGACTTCAGACCTTGTTATTGGTCTATTCAGGGTTTCGACTTCTTCCTGGTTTAGGCATGGGAGGAGGCTACTGTCCAGGAATTTATCAATTTCTTCCAGGTTTTCTAATTTATGTGCATAGAGTTGTTTGTAATAATCTCTGATGATGGTTTGAATTTCTGTGGCATCTGTGGTGATATCCCCTTTATCATTTTTTATTGCATCTATTTGGTTATTCTCTCTTTTCTTTTTTATTAGTTTGGCTAGTGGTCTGTCTATTTTGTTGATCTTTTCAAAAAACCAGCTCCTGGATTTATTGATTTTTTGTAGGGTTTTTCGTGTCTCTATCTTCTTCAATTCTGCTTTGATCTTAGTTATTTCTTGTCTTCTGCTAGGTTTTGAGTTTTTTTGATCTTGTTCCTCTAGCTCTTTCAATTTTGATGATAGGGTGTCAATTTTAGTTCTCTCCTTTCTTCTCATGTGGGCACTTATTGCTATATATTTTCCTCTAGAGACTGCTTTAAATGTGTCCCAGAGATTCTGGTATGTGGTGTCTTCGTTCTCATTGGTTTCGAAGAACATCTTTATTTCTGCCTTCATTTCATTGTTTATCCAGTCAACATTCAGGAGAAAGTTGTTCAATTTCCATGGAGCTGTGTGGTTCTGGGTTGGCTTCTGAATTCTGAGTTCTAACTTGATTGCACTGTGGTCTGAGAGACTGTTTGTTATGGTCCGTTCTTTTGCATTTGCTGAGGAGTGATTTACTTCCAATTATGTGGTCAATTTTAGAGTAGGTGTGATGTGGTGCTGAGAAGAATGTATATTCTGTGGATTTGGGGTGGAGAGTTCTGTAAATGTCTATTAGGTTTGCTTGTTCCAGGTCTGAGTTCAAGTCCTGGATATCCTTATTAATTTTCTGTCTCGTTGATCTGTCTAATATTGACAATGGTGTGTTGAAGTCTCCCACTATTAATGTGTGGGAGTCTAAGTCTCTTTGTAAGTCTTTAAGAACTTGCCTTATGTATCTGGGTGCTCCTGTATTAGGTGCATATATATTTAGGATCGTTAGCTCTTCTTGTTGCATTGATCCTTTTATCATTATGTAATGTCCTTCTTTGTCTCTTTTGATCTTTGTTGCTTTAAAGTCTATTTTATCAGAGATGAGAATTGCAACTCCTGCTTTTTTTTGCTCTCCATTTGCTTGGTAAATCTTCCTCCATCCCTTTATTTTGAGCCTTTATGTATCCTTGCATGTGAGGTGGGTTTCCTGGATACAGCACACTGATGGGTTTTGGCTTTTTATCCAATTTGCCAGTCTGTGTCTTTTGATTGGGACATTTAGTCCATTTACATTTAGGGTTAATATTGTTATGTGTGAGTTTGCTCCTGTCATTTTGATGCTAGCTGGCTGTTTTGCCCATTGGTTGATGCAGATTCTTCATTGTGTTGCTGCTCTTTACCATTTCGTGCGTTTTTGGAGTGGCTGGTGCTGGTTGTTTTTTTCTATGTGTAGTGTCTCCTTCAGGAGCTCTTGTAAAGCTGGTCTGGTGGTGATGAAATCTGTGAGTACTTGCTTGTTCATAAAGGATTTTATTTTTCCTTCACTTATGAAGCTTAGTTTGGCTGGATATGAAATTCTGGGTTGAAAGTTCTTTTCTTTAAGGTTGTTGAATATCGGCCCCCACTCTCTTCTGGCCTGTAGTGTTTCTGCTGAGAGATCTGCTGTGAGTCTGATGGGTTTCCCTTTGTGGGTAACCCGACCTTTCTCTCTGGCTGCCCTTAGTATTTTCTCCTTCATTTCAACCCTGGTGAATCTGATGATTATGTGCCTTGGGGTTGCTCTTCTAGAGGAATATCTTTGTGGTGTTCTCTGTATTTCCTGGGCTTGAATATTGGCCTGCCTTGCTAGGTTGGGGAAGTTTTCCTGGATAATATCCTGAAGAGTATTTTCCAGCTTGGATGCATTCTCTTTGTCACATTCAGGTACACCTATCAAACGTAGATTAGGTCTTTTCACGTAGTCCCATATTTCTTGTTGACTCTGTTCATTCCTTTTTACCTTGTTTTCTCCAATCTTCCCTTCTCGTTTTATTTCATTGAGTTGATCTTCGACTTCTGATATCCTTTCTTCTGCTTGGTCAATTCTGCTGTTGAAACTTGTGCATGCTTCATGAAGTTCTCGTGTTGTGTTTTTCAGCTCCATCAATTCACTCATATTCCTCTCTAAGTTGTCCATTCTCGTTAGCATTTCATCAAGTCTTTTTTCAAGGTTCTTAGTTTCTTTGCATTGGGTTAGAACATGTTCTTTTAGCTCACAGAAGTTTCTTATTATCCATTTTCTGAAAGCTGATTCTGTCATTTCGTCACACTCCCTCTCCATCCAGTCTTGTTCCCGTGCTGGTGAGGAGTTATGCTGCCTTGTAGGAGGAGAGGTGTTCTGGTTTTGGGTGTTTTCATCCTTTTTGCACTGGTTTCTTCCCATCTTTGTGGATTTATCCACCTATTGACTTTGTAGTTGCTGTCTTTCTGATTTTGGTAATTTTAAGTCTGCAGCAGCTGAACTCATAAACCCCCTTTTCTTCCCCCCAGGTGTTCTGGCCCAGGGGTTTAGCGCTTTATGCTTTTCAGTTGTGTTGCTACCATTTTCCCTGCCCACAAGGTGGCAGTCTAGTCACACTCAGCCTGCAGAGGCTTCGCTGAGCTGTTTTGGGCTCCGCCCAGCTTCCGTGTGAGCTTCCCTGCAGTCCTGTGGGTGTAGTTAGAGCTGCTTCCGCTATGCTGGCCTGCCCCTGTAGTGACGGAGTCTCTGTAGTGGTGGGTTTTCTTGGTTGCGGAAAATTGCCCCGGGAACTGCAGGGTGTTTCCCGATGGAGGACGCCCCTCCCCCACAGAGCTGGACCGTCCCGGGTTTAGCCGTGTTTCCAGAGGGGCCCTCTTTGCCCGGTAATCTCTTGGCTTGCCTCCTTGCCACTGCTCCCCTTGCTGGCCCAGAGGGGACACAGTCTCGTTCACTTTGCTCAAGGAGCCGCTGCTCCCCGCCCCCTGTGCAGGCCGAGCAGCTGCTCTGGTCCAACCAGTGGCGCTGGGAACCCGTGGAGCTTCTCCACCTGTGAATATCCTGGTCTGTGGGCAGTTAAAATCCGCTGCCCTGTGTGCCACTGCCTCAGCCGAAGCAGCGGCTCTGAGATTCGTGGCACTCCCTTGCCCGGGGTCTCCTGGCTTGGCTCCCTGCTTCAGCTCCCCTTGCTGGCTCAGAGGGAACTCTGTCTCTCTTGCTCTGCATAAGAAGCCATTGCCCCCCCGCCCCAGGGTGTAGGCTGAGCGGCCACACCACTCAAACCAGCAGTGCTGGTGACCCGTGGGGCTTCTCCTCCTGTGAATCTCCTGGTCTGTGGGCAGTAAAAATCCGTCTGGAAATGCGGCGTCCACTCACCCTCTGCGCCTTCTCTCGGAGCTGCAATCCCGACTTCCTCCTAAGCGGCCATCTTCGGTAATCTATTTTTTTCCATCCTTACAGTCTACCTCATCTTTATTTTAAATTTTTGGTATTCCTGTATAGTTTTATAGGCTATATATAACTAATAAAAGGAGAAATAAGAAATAAAAAAAAACAAACAAAGTATATGTATGGTTCTAGAAACTTTTCGTATTTGTAGAACAGAATTGAAATGATGATACAAGGAATGCATACCATTGCCTGGGCTTCACCTCCTAAACTACAACCATGAAGGCCTAATGACAATGTCCACATTTCTGGAGTAAGGGATGAGCAGCAGCCTAGAGTGGGTTGTTGAAGAACCCAACTATTAGTGTATTACAGTCTACCTCTCTGTCTCGATCTTATTAATGTTTGCTTTATATGCTTGGGAACTCTGTTATATCCTCTTGCTGAATTGACTCCTTTATTATTATATAGTGACCTTCTTTGTTTTTATAGTCTTTGATTTGTAGTCTATTTATCTGATCTACATCTAGCTATTCCTGCTGTGTTTTTGGTTTCCAGTGGATGGAATATCTTTTTCCACCCCTTCAGTTTCAGTCTATGTGGGTTTATTGTAAGCAGTATATAGTTGTGTCTTGTGTCTTTATTCATTTAGCCACCCTATGACTTTTACATGGATAATTGAGTCCAGTTGCATTCAAGATAATTATTGGTGAGTAAGGATATACTACTGCTATTCTGTTGCTTGTTTTCTGGTTCTTTTGTAACTCTTTTCTTCGATTCTTCCTTTCTTACTGTCTTCCTTTGTGATTAAGTGATTTTCTCTAGTAATATGTCTCAATTTGTTGCTTTTTATTTTTAGTGAAGCTATTATAGGTTTTTGCATTGTTATTGACTTGAGGCTTACAGAGAACATCTTATAGATATAACAAGTATATTTTAAAGAGATGACAACTCATATTAGATCACACAAAGAATAGGACAAATGAAGAAAAGTGGGGAAAAAATTCTGTATTTTAACTCCATCTTGCCACTTTTTGAATTTTGTTGTCTCCATTTATGTATCTTTAATTGCTTATCTCTTAACAGATTGCTGTAGGTATTATTGTCTTTGATAGATTTGTCTTTTAGGTTTCATATTAGAATTATGGGTGGATTGCACACTACAGTTCCAGTATTACAATATTCTGGGTTTGTCTGTGTACTTAATTTTACCAGTGGGTTTTATACCTTCAAATGTTTTGTTCTTGTAAGTTATTACTTTTTAAAATTTTAGATGGAAAAACTCCCTTTAGCATTTATTGTAAGATGGGTCTGGTGGTGTTGGATTCTCTGAGCCTCTGTTTGTCTGGGAAAGACTTTATCTCTTCTTCATAGTTGAAGGACATGTTTGCTGGGTATAGTATTCTTGGATGACAGTTTTTTTTTTTTTTTTTTTTTCTTTCACCACTCCCTGCTGGGCTGGATAGTTTCCATTCAGAAGTCTGAATGGATTAAACATCCTTTTAATATTATTTGTGTATTTTCTCTTGCTGCTTTCAGGATCCTCTCTTTGTCTTTGGCTATTGAGAGCTTGATCATTTATGCCTTGGTGTAGTCTTATTTGAGTTGAATCTGTTTGGTATTCTCTACATTCCTGTATTTGGATATTTATCTTTTTAGTTTCAGAAATTTTCTCAATTACTATTTCTTTGAATATGCTTTCTACCCCTTGCCCTTGCTCAAGTTCATCTTGACTATCAATAATTCTTAGATTTGGTCTTTTGAGGTAATTTTCTATATTTTGTAAGCAATCTTCTTTCTCTTTCATTTTTCTCTTCTGCGTATTTTCAAAAGGCCTGTCTTTGAGCTCATCTATTCCTTCCCCTGCTTCATACATTCTGTCATTGAGGACCTCTAGTGAATTTTTTAGTTCAGCAAATATATTTCTCAGTTCCAAAATTGCTGCTTGATTTTTAAGAATAATTTCAATCTTTTTGTTAAATTTCTCTGATAAGTTTCTGCTTGCCTTGCCTTTCTTTCTCTTCCCCTTCCTCTTTCTTTTTCTTTTTCTTTCTTTCCTCTGAGATGGAGTCTTGCTCTGTTGCCCAGGCTAGAGTGCAGTGGTGTGATCTTGACTCACTGCAACCTCTGCCTCCAGGATTCAAGCAATTCTCCTGCCTCAGCCTTCTGAGTAGCTGTGACTATAGGTATGTGCCACCACACCTTGCTAATTTTTTGTATTTTTAGTAGAGATGGAGTTTCACTGTGTTAGCCAGAATGGTCTCAATCTCCTGACCTTGTGATCTGCCTGCCTTGGCCTCCTAAAGTGCTGGGATTACAAGCATGAGCCACCAAGCCTGGCCGATTTCTCTGATAAATTTCTGAATTACTTTTCTGTGTTGTGTGGGAAGGCGGGCTAGGGGTTCATGCCCAGCAGACCTGAAGGATGAACTTCCTATAGCATGGTACTGCTGAACAGCCTCTAATTTGGTGTCTCCTTTGGCTGAGTTACAGAGCAGAATTTCCAAGGCTAGGGGTGGTAGTCCCACTTCCCCCCTTTGTTTCTCTTTGTCTTCAGGGATATTTCTTACTTCAGGTACCTGTGATGCTTTCCATGGATTGGTGTAGAGACAGGGCAATTGCTAGGGAACCCAAAATGATGGGAAAGCTGGTTGTCTATCTTGATCTGACCTTTTCCAGAGTAGAAATCATGAGTTGGGGGAAATTTTCTTAGCGCTTGGTGCCAGGAAGATTGGTGGGAGTGGCATCACAGATATGGAAATCTTTTTCTCTTACTGTCTGCTTGGAGTTTTTTCACTTCTCTGTGGCCCTGCAAACTGACTTATTCTTATATTTGAGTTCTGAGATATTTATAGTAATAATCTTAGTGAGGTATATTTGTTTTGGTTTTCTGCTTGGGCAGTGAAACTATCTTGCTTCTATCTAAGAAAAGATCAGGGAGGGAAGTATGTGAGGTATAGTTTACACATAAAAATTACATTTTAAGTACTCATTTCAATGAATTTTGATAATTATATACATCTGTGTAACCATCAGTCAAAACAAGATATAGAATGTCTTAAATTCTCTAAAATTTTTTTCCTGACACTTTCCAGTCAATTCCCACCCTTACCCCTTTCCAGAGGCAATTAAATTCTGACTTCTATCACCATAGCTTATGCTTACATGTTCTTAGAGTTCATATAAATAGAATCATATGGTATGCAAAGTGTGTGTATGTTTTTGTCTTTTACACAACATAATGTGTTTTTTAAGATTTGTTCAAGTTGTTGAATATGTCAGTGATTTGTTCTTTTTTTATTGCTCAGTAGTAGGTAGAGAGAGAAACACTTTAAAAGTATCCATACTTCAGACACACAGATGCAGGCAATAATTATTGATTTTTTGGGGGTGCATTTCATTTTAGTTTTTTTTTTTCTTTTTTTCTTTTTTACTAGGCAAAGAACTTTATTAACCTTGGTTTCAAACTTGATTCCTAGGCTTCTTTGGCTTAATTAGCTGCAAAGAATGAATTGTGTATAAGCAAAAAACTGAAAAGAGCTGCAGTGTCCCAGGGGCTTGGACTTAAAAACATTAGAGATCTAGATTTTATCAGATCCATAAACAAAAATTTCTTAAAAAGCAGTTATAATATAAAATAGCAGCTCCCAGTAACTTCTTCAAGTTTTATCTTCAGAAGTTGACTCAATTCAGTTTGCCTCATTCTTGGAAGCCTCATGAAAATTCTCCACAAGATCTGGAACTTCATCATCCTCCTCCTCTCCAGTAGCAAGTGGTGCTTTTCCATCCACAGATTGTTTGGGCAGAGCTTCAGCCAGTCTCCTTAATAGTCAGGCTGTCTGCCCCAAGCTGGTTTAAGATGCTGGGTAGCATTTCTGTCAGCTGCTTTGTCTCAGCATGGCCTGTGATGGTGAAAGTGTTCGCTGCCAGAGATGTCTGAACTTTAGGGTTGTTAAAGTGGATCACTGTTCCTTGGTTTGTAGACATATTCACCTCTTCAATGCCAGAGATATTGTTTACCCCTAACTTCTTTAAGGAGAACTGAAGTTTTTTATCATCTGCTGTGGCTGTTCTATGAACCACCTTCTTCTTTCTGCGAGCAGTTCCTTTCCCACCAGTGTGCACTTGTGCCTGCAGTTTGGCGAGTTTTTCCTGGTTCATGATTGTTTCTTTCATCTTGTTGGAGCGGATAAGGGGTCGCACGGGGGACTAGGGTTGGTGCTCAGGGGGTCTCGGGTGGACCAGCTGAGATTAGGTGCACACACGTGGGGACTTGAGATGGCAGCTCCATTTTAGTATTTTTTATGTTTAGTTTTTTGTTATGTTGAAATTAACAAAGACCACCCAAATGAGAACATAGGCTATTCAGATTTTGTTCTGGCAAAGGAATCAACCACCATCCTTTATATTTGGCAGAGACTCAAAGGCAGGCAGAAGAGTGGGAGAGCTTTGTAGTGAAAAAAGAGTAGGCTTTAAGTATGTTCTTATTGTAAGTTGTTGGCATGGGAAGCTGGAGGCAGGCTGTATACAACGGAGACATTTCTATGTGATTGGTTTGAGAAGCATATTTGGCTTTCTCTAGTCAATATTGAGTTGGAAGTTTTGTGAATGAGGGAGCTGCAAAAATTAGGGAATCTGGCAGTCATTGGCCATTTCCTGTTTATTCTGGGCTGATGAGTGCAGATATTGTGGTTTGACTTCCCAGACTGGTTGCTGCAGAGGTTGTAGGTTAGAATTCTGTTATCATATATGGTTGTATATAATTATAAATTATATTGTATAGTCAGTCTTTTGGTTATATTTTGTTATGTTTTACAGATTTATATAGAATTTTACATCCTAATTTTTTTTCACTTAACATTAGAATATAAGCACTTTTCAGTTGTTACGGATTTTTTTCTTTATATAAATTTAATGGCTGTGTAACAATCTAGTAGATGCGTTCTTCGTTTATTATTGGAAATGTAGTTTTTATTCAGTGTAAGGGCTCTTGGGTTCTTGCCGAGTTTAAAATGAAGAAACTGAGGCAAGCACAAGAAGATCCAATGCTAATTTATTCAGCTCCCAGGCGAGGTTCTGCGGTCTGACCAGAGGGGCCGGAGAAGTCACACGGACTCCTCTCAGATGTGGGGTTTTATAGGGAGCAGGGCAAGCTTGCTATTGGCAGGTACTGCTATTGGGTAGATTTACAAGACTCGATTGCTATTGGGTAGCTAAGACTCGAATGCTATTGGGTGGATTTACAAGACTTCTTTTGCATTTTGGAGGGGTTCTTTAAGGGAGGGCTAGGTGCTGTGGGGGGGGGGTGGGTGTGTCTGAGCTCCCGGAGAGGAAGGGGGTGTGTGTCCGTGCTCCCAGCGAGGCGACTGGCCTTACATTCAGTTTTTCTCTTCTTACAGCAATGCTATTATGAATATCTGTGAGCATTAAGCCTTCAGCATATTTAGTATTATTTCCCGAGATGAGACTGCTAGTTGTAAAATAGTTAGGTTATAGGTCTTTATTTATCTTGTTTAATTAATTTCCAAAATGATTCACCTAGTAATCTGTAACTGTCAGTTCAGTGGTATTCTTATTAGCTTTCAAAATATAGAAATATTTTTATTAACTTAGTAAGTGAAAAATATAATTTTGTATTTAATTTATATTTTATCATTACTAGTGAGCTTGATTATTTTCCAATATACTTATTAACCAGTTGAGTTTTTTCTTTTTATGAATTGTCTTTTCATATCCACTTTTTTCCTATTTATTGTTTCCTAGTAATTTATATTACCTTGTATAAATCTTTACATATTAAATTAATCTTTTGTCTGTTATAGTTTTGTAAAATTTTCCCTAGTTCATTATTTGTATTCATATAGCTCTAATTTATGTAATTCATATTTTTTCTTTTGTCAGATCTATTGACTTATCCTTAGTGATTTATTTTTATCCTCTACAATCCAGAGTTTTGATTGAATTTTCATTTCTATTTTCATTTACATTTTAGTGTTTTGATATATCACATTTTGACATTTTTATTTTAGCCAAATTTGGTTTAGTATATAGAATGACTCCAAAATGATGTTTCCTCCAAACAGCCCATGAGTTGCACCACATCATTTGTTAACTGTTGCTTCCCTCTTGCACTGAATGTGGTACTCCTTTGTCATATATTAACTTGAAATGTACTAGGATTTATAACTGGGATAACTATATTTTTCTATCTTTCTACCTGTTCTTGTTGTAATCCCATGCTGATTTCATTTTTCAGTCTAAAGACTGACCAACATACTCCATAGACTGGCCTTTTTGGAATATTTAAAAGGAAATACAATGTGTGTCCATCAGCAAAGACTGCATACCTATAGTTAAACAAATATATATATATATATATATATATATATATATATATATATATATATGTATTTTAGAATAGGGAGACTACCCTAGGGAGGGCTTGTTACAGAATTCGAACTTGTATTAGGTGATTTTAGACAAAATTCAAAGAAATATGAATTGATATTGTCAGAAACTGGAGATAATTCTATCCTTTGTTATCCTAAGAAGTTTTATCTAGATGGTAGGAAGAATGGCATGAGGCTACGTAATAGGTAAAGAAGAAGCAGTTGCATATGTTAGCTGGATAAGGGGAACATTTAATTATTAGTATGGTTCGTACAATATTCTTACAGTTATCACTACCCAGACATGATTCCACAGTGGTTTTATTTTTGTCTTGCTTTTCCAGTCTTAGAGTGGCTTTGTTTGATGTTGATTTTCTGTGAAATTATTCATGTACTAAAGGAGAACACCATGGCCTAGCCCTTAGTGCCAGGTAAACTGCAGTTTATAGCTGTTAGAGGTTTCTTATTTTTTCTTTTGTTAAAAAATCAATTTATTACTTTTAAAGTAGTTTTTGTAGCTAAAGATGCTAGAATATGTTGCTAAGCAGGTATGTTTCAATAACTAGATAAGAAAAAATTTTCTTCTTATTAGGCAACAATTTGTATTGGTTGATTTATATTATATAATTGTTGGAAAACAACTATTGTAACAGTGTAATTATATACTGTCACATGTCACTTAATGATAGGCATAGGTTCTGAGAAATGCATTGGTAGACAATTTGGTCATTGTGTAAATGTCACAGAGTGTACTTACACAAACCTATATGGCATAGCCTACTATACACTTAGCTATATAGTATAGCCTATTGCTTCTAGGTTATAAACCTATACAGCATGTTGCTGTACTTAATACTGTAGCAGTTATAACAAAATGGTAAGTATTTGTGTATTTAAGTATATCTCAACATAGAAAAGGTACAGTAAAAAGTATGGTATTATAATTTTACAGTTCCACCCATAATATGTAGCTCATTGTTGGCTATAATGTCATTATGCAGCACATGACAGTATGAATTGAAATAGTGTTCTTGGAAACAACTCTTCTAAGTATATAAGTATCTTCTACTCTTTTTATTTACGTGATTTCTCTATTTACATTTTCTTTTCCTCTCTACTTTGAGAAAGTAATACAGATTTTATTTCCTCCATATAATAGTCTAGCAGGCAGCCATTTTTAATTCTAGCAGATAAATAGAAGATTTGAAGTAACTTTTATTTTTCTGAGAGTAGTTCAACCCCCTGAATCACTTCAGTATTTTTGTGTAGCTAGGTGCATCCACAAAATTCAAGTTACTGTAGAAATAAAGTGAATTTTAAAAAATAAAACTGTTTATAGAAGCTATTATAGAAATAAAACTAATTCCGAAAATCCTACAGGAATCTCTGTTGTGTATGAATTAGGCTAAGTGAGATAAGCTGCCTATAATATTCTGATTTTTTACCTGAACTGTGCAACATTAGCTAAAGCAGTCATTTTAACTGACTCAGAAGATAAAAATCTGGCTAACATCACTGCAAACATTTTATACCATTGGAGTAGTCTCACTGCTGTTTTTTGCAACCCTTCCCTTTTAGTCATTTTCTCATACTGGCAAACATAAATTGTTTGACAAAAGAAAATTATTTGAGGTAAAATAATATCTTTAACAAATATGTGTTTTGAGGAGAGCATTGTATTAATATTTGGTAATAGGATAGTCAGATTCTTGAGTTAATAATACTCAGAAACTTACTGGGTCAGGTGGAGATTTAGATAAGGAATTACATAGGGCATAGTCACAGAAGGCAATTTGTCTAAAAATTGTAATTACTTGCTTTAATGTGATTAAGTATAGGCAGAGATTAATATTCAAGATGAAAATTCCAGATGCTAGAACAGTAGAGGAAAGAGTGATATGGGAGGAACTATGATACTGGACCAGAATTTAAATACTCAGCTTGATCCTGAAGAACTAGGATTACAGATCATTTAGGAACCAGTAGCAAAACTACTTCAATGCCAAGTCTACTGACCAAAGTTTTTGTTAAAAAAATTCCTTTATCTAGCAGGTGGATTACTTTTTTTTTTTTAATTGCATTTTAGGTTTTGGGGTACATGTGAAAAACATGCAAGATTGTTGCATAGGTGCATACGTGGCAGTGTGATTTGCTGCCTTCCTCCCCTTCACCTATATCTGGCATTTCTCCCCATGCTATCTCTCCCCAACTCCCAACCCCCCGCTGTCCCCTGCCACTCCCCCCCAACAGACCCCAGTGTATAGTGCTCCCCTCCCTGTGTCCATGTGTTCCCATTGTTCAATACCCGTCTGTGAGTGAGAACATGCGATGTTTGATTTTGTGTTCTTGTGTCAGTTTGCTGAGAATGATGGTTTCTAGGTTCATCCATGTCCCTACAAATGATGCAAACTCATCGTTTTTGATGGCTGCATAATATTCAATGATGTATATGTGCCACATTTTTCCTGTCCAGTCTATCATCGATGGGCAATTGGGTTGGTTCCAGTTCTTTGCTATTGTAAACTGTGCTGCAATGAACATTTGTGTGCATGTGTCCTTATAGTAGAACGATTTATAATCCTTTGAATATATACCCAGTAATGGGATTGCTGGTCAAATGGAATTTCTATTTCTAGGTCCTTGAGGAATCGCCACACTGTTTTCCACAATGGTTGAACTAATTTACACTCCCACTAACAGTGTAAGTGTATCTATTACTTCACATCCTCTCCAGCATCTGTTGTCTCCAGATTTTTTAATGATCGCCATTCGAACTGGTGTGAGATGGTATCTCAATGTAGTTTTGATTTGCATTTCTCCAATGACCAGTGATGATGAGCATTTTTTCAAATGCTTGTTGGCCTCATGTATGTCTTCTTTTGTAAACTATCTGTTCATATCCTTCGCCTACTTTTGAATGGGCTGGTTTGTTTTTTTCTTGTAAATCTGTTTTAGTTCGTTGTAAATTCTGGATATCAGCCCTTTGTCAGATGGGTAGGCTGCAAAATTTTTTTCCCATTCTGTTGGTTGCCGATTCACTCTATTGACTGTTTCTTTCGCTGTGCAGAAGCTGTGGAGTTTGATCAGGTCCCATTTGTCTATGTTGGCTTTTGTTGCCAATGCTTTTGGTGTTTTGGTCATGAAGTCCTTGCCTACGCCTATGTCCTGAATGGTTTTGCCTAGATTTTCTTCTAGGGTTTTTATGGTGTTAGGTGTTATGTTTAAGTCTTTAATCCATCTGGAGTTAATTTTAGTGTAAGGTGTCAGGAAGGGGTCCAGTTTCTGCTTTCTGCACATGGCTAGCCAGTTTTCCCAACACCATTTGTTAAAGAGGGAATCATTTCCCCATTGCTTGTTTTTGTCAGGTTTGTCAAAGATTGGATGATTGTAGATATGTTGTGTTGCCTCCGAGGCCTCTGTTCTGTTCCATTGATCTATATCTCTGTTTTGATACTAGTACCATGCTGTTTTGATTACTGTAGCCTTGTAGTAAGTCTACAAGGCTACAAGGCTATAGTTTGAAGTCCAGTTGTGTGATGCCTCCCACTTTGTTCTTTTTGCTTAGAATTGACTTGGCTATGCGGGCTCTCTTTTGGTTCCATATGAAGTTTAAGGTGGTTTTTTCCAGTTCTGTGAAGAAGATCATTGGTAGCTTGGTGGGGATAGCATTGATTCTGTTAATTACTTTAGGCAGTATGGCCATTTTCACAATATTGATTCTTCCTAACCATGAACATGGAATGTTTCTCCATCTGTTTGTGTCCTCTCTTATTTCATTGAGCAATGGTTTGTAGTTCTCCTTGAAGAGGTCCTTTACATTCCTTGTTAGTTGTATTCCTAGGTATTTTATTCTCTTTGTAGCAATTGTGAATGGCAGTTCGTTCTTGATTTGGCTCTCTTTAAGTCTGTTATTGGTGTATAGGAATGCTTGTGATTTTTGCACATTGATTTCGTATCCTGAGACTTTGCTGAAGTTGCTTATCAGTTTCAGGAGATTTTGGGCTGAGACGATGGGGTCTTCTAGATATACAATCATGTTGTCTGCAAATAGAGACAATTTGACTTCCTCCTTTCCTATTTGAATACCCTTTATTTCTTTTTCTTGCCGGATTGCTCTGGCTAGAACTTCCAGTACTATATTGAATAGGAGTGGTGAGAGAGGGCATCCTTGTCTAGTGCCCGATTTCAAAGGGAATGCTTGCAGTTTTTGTCCATTCAGTATATTGGCTTTTGGTTTGTTGTAAATAGCTTTTATTGTTTTAAGATATGTTCCATCAATACCTAGTTTATTGAGGGTTTTTAGCATAAAGGGCTGTTGAATTTTGTCGAAGGCCTTCTCTGCATCAATTGAGATAATCATGTGGTTTTTGTCTTACGTTCTGTTTATGTGGTGAATTACATTTATAGACTTGCATATGTTGAACCAGGCTTGCATCCCCGGGATGAATCCTACTTGATCATGGTGGATAAGCTTTTTGATGTGCTGTTGCAATCGGCTTGCCAGTATTTTATTGAAGATTTTTGCATGCAAGTTCATCATGGATATTGGCCTGTAGTTTTCTTTTCTTGTTAAGTCTCTGCCAGGTTTTGGTATCAGGATGATGTTGGTCTCATAAAAAGATTTGGGAAGTATTCCCTCTTTTTGGATTATTTGGAATAGTTTCAGAAGGAATGGTACCAGCTCCTCTTTGTATGTCTGGTAGAATTTGGCTGTGAACCCATCGGGACCTGGGCTATTTTTTGGGTGGTAGGCTCTTGATTGCTGCCTCGACTTCAGACCTTGTTATTGGTCTATTCAGAGTTTTGACTTCTTCCTGGTTTAGGCTTGGGAGGAGGCAAGTGTCCAGGAATTTATCCATTTCTTCCAGGTTTTCTAGTTTATGTGCATAGAGTTGTTTGTAATAATCTCTTATGATGGCTTGAATTTCTGTGGAATCTGTGGTGATATACGCTTTATCGTTTTTTATTGCATCTATTTGGTTATTCTCTCTTTTGTTTTTTGTTAATCTGGCTAGTGGTCTGTATATTTTGTTGATCTTTTCAAAAAACCAGCTCCTGGATTTATTGATTGTTTGAAGGGTTTTTTGTGGGTCTGTCTCCTTCAGTTCTGCTCTGATCTTAGTTATTTCTTGTCTTCTGCTAGGTTTTGAGTTTTTTTGATCTTGCTCCTCTGGCTCTTTCAATTTGGACGACAGGGTGTCAATTTTAGATCTCTCCTTGCTTCTCATATGGGCACTTATTGCTATATATTTTCCTCTAGAGACTGCTTTAAATGTGTCCCAGAGATTCTGGTATGTGGTGTCTTCAATCTCGTTGGTTTCGAAGAACATCTTTATTTCTGCCTTCATTTCATTGTTTATCCAGTCAACTTTCAAGAGAAAGTTGTTCAGTTTCCATGAAGCTGTGCGGTTCTGGGTTGGTTTCTGAATTCTGAGTTCTAACTTGATTGCACTGTGGTCTGAGAGACTGTTATGGTTTCCGTTCTTTTACATTTGCTGACACGTGATTTACTTCCGATTGTGTGGTCAATTTTAGAGTAGGTGTGATGTGGTGCTGAGAAGAATGTATATTCTGTGGATTTGGGGTGGAGAGTTCTGTAAATGTCTATTAGGTTTGCTTGGTCCAGGTCTAAGTTCAAGTCCTGGATATCCTTCTTAATTTTCTGTCTGGTTGATCTGTCTAATATTGACCATGGGGTGTTAATGTCTCCCACTATTATTGTGTGGGAGTCTAAGTCTCTTTGTAAGTCATTAAGAACTTGTCTTATGTATCTGGGTGCTCCTGTATTAGGTGCATATATATTTAGGATCATTAGCTCTTCTTGTTGCATTGATCCCTTTACCATTATGTAATGTCCTTCTTTGTCTCTTTTGATCTTTGTTGCTTTAAAGTCTATTTTATCAGAGATGAGAATTGCAACTCCTGCTTTTTTTTGCTCTCCATTTGCTTGGTAAATCTTCCTCCATCCCTTTATTTTGAACTTTTGTGTATCCTTGCATGTGAGATGGGTTTCCTGGATACAGCACACTGATGGGTTTTGGCTTTTTATCCAATTTGCCAGTCTGTGTCATTTGATTGGAGCATTTAGTCCATTTACATTTAGGGTTAATATTGTTATGTGAATTTGATACTGCCATTTTGATGCTAGCTGGCTGTTTTGCCCATTAGTTGATGCAGATTCTTCATTGTGTTGATGCTCTTTGCCATTTGGTATGTTTTTGGAGTGGCTGGTACTGGTTGTTCTTTTCTATGTGTAGTGCCTCTTTCAGGAGCTCTTGTAAAGCAGGTCTGGTGGTGATGAAATCTCTGAATACTTGCTTGTTCACAAAGGATTTTATTTTTCCTTCACTTATGAAGCTTAATTTGGCTGGATATGAAATTCTGGGTTGAAAATTCTTTTCTTTAAGGTTGTTGAATATCGGCCCCCACTCTCTTCTGGCTTGTAGGGTTTCTGCTGAGAGATCTGCTGTGAGTCTGATGGGCTTCCCTTTGTGGGTAACCCGACCTTTCTCTCTTGCTGTCCTTAGCATTTTCTCCTTCATTTCAACCCTGGTAAATCTGATGATTATGTGCCTTGGGGTTGCTCTTCTTGAGGAATATCTTTGCGGTGTTCTCTGTATTTCCTGTACTTGAATATTGGCCTGCCTTGCTAGGTTGGGGAAGTTTTCCTGGATAATATCCTGAAGAGTATTTTCCAGCTTGGATTCATTCTCTTCATCACATTCAGGTACACCTATGAAACGTAGATTAGGTATTTTCACATAGTTCCATATTTCTTGTTGACTTTTTTCATTCCTTTTTACCCTGTTTTCTCTAATCTTGCCTTCTCGTTTTATTTCATTGAGTTGATCTTTGACCTCTGATATCCTTTCTTCTGCTTGGTCAATTCTGCTGTTGAAACTTGTGCATGCTTTGCAAAGTTCTTGTGTTGTGTTCTTCAGCTCCATCAATTATATTCCTCTCTACGTTGTCCATTCTCGTTAGCATCTTGTCAAGTCTTTTTTCAAGGTTCTTAGTTTCTTTGCGTTGTGTTAGAACATGTTCTTTTAGCTCACGGAAGTATCTTATTATCCACTTCCTGAAGGCTGATTCTGTCATTTCATCACACTCATTCTCCATCCAGTCTTGTTCCCTTGCTGCTGAGGAGTTGTGATCCTTTGTAGGAGGAGAGGTGTTCTGGTTTCGGGTGTTTTCATTCTTTTTGTACTGGTTTCTTCCCATCTTTGTGGATTTATCCACCTTTCGGCTTTGTAGTTGTTGACCTTCTGATTGGGTCTCTGAGTGGGCGTTCTGTTTGTTGTTGGTGAAGTTATTTCTGTTTCTTAGTTTTCCTTTTAACTGTCTGGTCTCTCTGCTGTTGGACTGCTGAGGTCCACTCCAGGCCCTGCTTGCCTGGGGATCACTTGCAGCAGCTGCCAAACAGTAAAGGTTGCTACCAGTTTCTTCTTCTGCTTTGTCCCAGAAGGATACCTGCCAAATGTCAGTCTGAGTGCTCCTTTATGAGGTGACTCTTTGGATATACGGGGGTCAGGTTGCTGCTTGAGGAAACAGTCTGTCCTTTATGTGAGCTGTGAGCTCCGTTGTTCATTCAGAGCTTCTGGGCAGGTAAGTTTAAGTCTGCAGCAGCAGAATTCATAAACCCCTCTTTTTTTCCAGGTATTCTGTCACGGGGAGTCAGGACTTTATTTATGAGTTTCCGCTGTGCTGGTGCCTTTTTCTTTTTTCTTCAGGGCTGCCCTGACTGACAAAGAGGCAGCCTAGTCACTCTCTGCCTGCAGCAGCTTCGCTTAGCTGCTGTCAGCTCTGCCCAGCTGCCGTGTGAACTTCCCTGCAGTCCTGTTTATATGGGTGTAGTTAGAACAGCCTCGGCAATGGTGGCCCACCTCTGTAATGACGGACTCTCTCTGTAATGGCGGGTTGCCTTGGCAATGGCAGGCTGCCTCAGCAGTATCCGACTGCCTCCATAGTGGTGGAGTGCCTAGGTAATGGTGGACGCCACTCCCCCACTGAGCTGGACCTTCTCGGGTTCAGCTGTGCTTGCTGTGAAACTCTCAACCCAGAGCATTTCCAATTGCTGTTTTTTCGTTTTTTTTTTTTTTTTTTGTGGGGATGGGACCAGCTGAGCCTGATCACCTGGCTCCCTGCCTCAGAGCCTTTTATTTTTTAGTTGAATGGTCGGCTCTCTCCCAGGTGTCCTGATCGCCTATTGAAAAGGCACAGGGATCTGTGTGATTTCCCGTGTGGCAACCCGCTGCACCAGCTGAAACCACGGCTCTGAGATTCGTGGTGCTTTTTTGCCCAGGAATCTCCTGGCCTGGCTCCTTGTTTCAGCTCCCCTTGCTGCCTAAGTGGGGACAGAGTCCTGTTTACTCTGTAATGGGAACTGCCTCGCTGGGGCGTAGGCAAAACAGCCACGCCGGCCAGAACAGCCTCGCTGGTGACCCGTGGGGCTCCTCCGCCTGGGAAATCTCCTGGTCTGTGGACAATAAAAATCCATCTGGAAATGTTGTGTCCACTCACCCTCTGTGCTTTCACTGGGATCTGCAATCCTGAGCTGCTCTTAACCGGCCATCTTGGATCTTCCTCCTTTAAAATATTTTAAATATGCCTTCATTACTATGGAAAGTTCAGACAACATCTCAGAGTACAGAGATAATTTTATATTGATTCAAACATTATTCTAGATAAGGAATTTATTTTAATATTTATAAAATACTTTATAATTATTTACCTTTCTTAAAATATGACATAATAGTTTTTGAAGGAAATACTGCTTATATGCACAAATCATATCAATGAACTGAAAAACACTGACTATTAATATTTAATCATAGCACTAGGCTCAGTGATGGGGCAAACTGAAGGCATGACTCCTGTTTATAAAGGAGTTTAGAACTTATTTGAGGAGACCAAAGTGTCATAATCATTCTTCAGTAATTTTGAATAAAAATGAAGTATCTGTTCAAAAAAGGAAAAATTGAATGTTTCCACAGTGAGCTGAATATTTTTCAAGGAGAATTTAGTACATATGTGCTCCCATAAGCATTTAAACATGAGAATTTAAAACACCTAAGCTGTGGTGTTAGCTTAGTATTTTAACAAATATTTTATGTAGCCAGTAAGGCTTTGACTTGGAATTTGAAAAGATAAATAGGTAAATATTTTATTTGTGAAAAATGCTACAGTTAGGACCTCATTTGTTTGATCACTCTGTATAAATAATTTTTTTACTATTAGGTTTTTGAAGATACTTTGAAAAGAGATTTTATTAGCAGCTCCAATGAAAGCAAAATATTAAAATGGTTCTTGAGATATATAAACAAATAATTATTTCTTGAATACTAAATTCTGATGGGGTTTTATTGTCACAGCTACGATAGAAATTGATAACATAAGCTCTGTATTTCTAATAGAATTGTAACAATTGCATTGTAATTTCTGTAGGATTCAATAAACATTGAAATATATAAATATAGTCTTGCTATTAATGAAGATTATGAAAACAGGTTAATCTAAGTTCCAAGCTAGTGAAAAGTATTTTGACTTTCTAACCACTTTATATAATAGAAAATTATTCAGTGTTACTGAATACAACCTTTGTTTTTAGACTTTTAACAAATTTAACAGACTTCAGATTTACAACTAGAAATATAAATAAGAATTTCCTCCCATTTTTTGGATAATTGCTTATTTCTAGTATAAATAGTAGCTACTGATTTTTTTGTTTTAATCTTCTACCTAGCTAATTTACCACATTCTTTTATTTCCAAAAAAATTTTAGTAATTTGTTTCTTATTTTCTTGTATTTGTATGGATGATTTCAATTTATTATCTTACTGAAGTAGCTTGAATTTATAAAACAAAGTTGAATAATAATGGGAATAGTGAATATACATGTATTATTCCTGATTTTAATGGAAATGACTATAGCTTTTTGTTGTTTAGCATATGTTTTGTTATTTTCATTATGCCATTTTCTTCTAAGCCTATTTTATATAACATTTTTACTTGGATTGACTGCTGAACTTCATTAGATGCCTTTCCAGAACCTATTGACATAATCATGGTTTTATCCTTTAATTTGTTGATTAATGAATAATGTCATTACATATCCTTATTCAACTTCTTGTTGAAATCTAACAGATATATATTTTAAGTTTTATTTATTTTCCCTTCCAGGAAAGAGAAAAAGTACAAATAATTTTCTGGCTTTTTAAATAAAGCTAATTCATATTTATATGTTTCTAAAAATGCTATGCCAATTAAAAATTATTATCAGGGGAAAAAATTAAGTAAAACAAACATTCAGAATTACAGACTCCTTAGAGACTAAAGATTACATTCACAAGAGGAAGCAGCAGTCTGTGAAGTTCAGCTGTTTTGTAAGACTCCTTTTTAGAAACAACATTTGCAAAGACATTTATATGATGAAAAATATAATTTGCTTTTCTGTATCTGTATCTTGCCAAGGTTTATTTTGTAAGCAGTTAGAAGTTCTCACGATTTGAAGGCTGGGGCCTGGAAAACTCAAAATCTAAATTAATGAAAGGTAAAATAAGATAGTAACTAATAGAGTATGAGGTATATATATTTAATATCTATACTTAACACTTGTGGAATGAAATGTATTTGGCCATAGTTTATCATTGTTTGAATACATCACTGATTTTGATTTATTAGTATCTTATTTAGTCTTTTGCACCTATGTTTGTAGGTTTTCATTTGCTTTATAATGCTTAAAACAATATGAAATTATATAGACTATAAAATTTGATGAATTTCCTGTGAAATTACTACTATATTTGAAAACAGCATTTTAATCGTTTGTGGCCTTTTGCAGCAGCCCATCCATCTTTTCTGCCTTGAACACAGGAAACGATTTGCTTTTTTGTTTTTTTTTAAAAATTTCGAATTGTTAGTATCGTATATAGTGTACTTCTCTCTCTGTCTCTTCTCTCTCTGAATATATGTATCTGATGTTTAAATTTTGAAAGATAAGGGCAATTGGGGAGGAGTTTGGGAATGAATTAGTGACAAGCACATAAAAACTAAGAAAATGAAGAAAATTAAAAAAAATTAGCCTCAGGGAACAAAAAAAATTTGTGTGGCAAAGTAAAAGAGTAGTAATTGATAAGAGTCTGAACAGTTAGGATTTTTTTTTAATTGTATTTTAGGTTTTGGGGTACATGTGAAGAACATGCAAGATTGTTGCATAGGTACACACGTGGCAGTGTGATTTGCTGCCTTCCTTCCCTTCACCTATATCTGGCATTTCTCCCCATGCTATCTCTCCCCAACTCCCTACCCCGCACTGTCCCCTCCGTTTCCCCCCAACAGACCCCAGTGTGTAGTGCTACCCTCCCTGTGTTCATGCGTTCTCATTGTTCAACACTCACCGATGAGTGAGACTATGTGGTGTTTGATTTTGTGTTCTTGTGTCGGTTTGCTGAGAATGATGGTCTCCAGGTTCATCCATGTCCCTACAAAGGACACAAACTCATCGTTTTTGATGGTTGCATAATATTCCATGGTGTATATGTGCCACATTTTCCCTGTTCAGTCTATCATCGATGGGCATTTGGGTTGGTTCTAGGTCTTTGTTACTGTAAACTGTGCTGCAATGAACATTCGTGTGCATGTGTCCTTATAGTAGAACAATTTGTAATCCTTTGGATATATACCCAGTAATGGGATTGCTGGGTCAAATGGAATTTCTATTTCTAGGTCCTTTAGGATTCACCACACTGTCTTCCACAATGGTTGAACTAATTTACACTCCCACCAACAGTGTAAAAGTGTTCCTATTTCTCCACATCCTCTCCAGCATCTGTTCTCTCCAGATTTTTTTAATGATCGCCATTTGAACTGGTGTGAGATGGTCTCTATGTAGTTTTGATTTGCATTTCTCTAATGACCAGTGATGATGAGCATTTTTTCATATGCTTGTTGGCCTCATGTATGTCTTCTTTTGTAAAATGTCTGTTCATATCTTTTGCCCACTTTTGAATGGGCTTGTTTGTCTTTTTCTTGTAAATCTGCTTTAGTTTGTTGTAAATTCTGGATATCAGCCCTTTGTCAGATGGGTAAACTGCAAAATTTTTTTCCCATTCTGTTGGTTGCCGATTCACTCTAATGACTGTTTCTTTTGCCGTGTAGAAGCTGTGGAGTTTGATCAGGTCTCATTTGTCTATTTTGGCTTTTGTTGTCGAGGCTTTTGGTGTTTTGGTCATGAAGTCCTTGCCTATGCCTACGTCCTGAATGGTTTTGCCTAGATTTTCTTCTAGGGTTTTTATGGTGTTAGGTGTTATGCTTAAGTCATTAATCCATTTGGAGTTAATTTTAGTGTAAGGTATCAGGAAGGGGTCCAGGTTCTGCCTTCTGCACATGGCTAGCCTATTTTCCCAACACCATATATTAAAGAGGGAATCATTTCCCCATTGCTTGTTTTCGTCAGTTTTATCAAAGATCGTATGGTTGTAGATATGTTGTGTTGCCTTCGAGGCCTCTGTTCTGTTCCATTGATCTATATCTCTGTTTTGATACCAGTACCATGCTGTTTTGATTACTGTAGCCTTGTAGTATAGTCTGAAGTCCAGTTGTGTGATGCCTCCCACTTTGTTCTTTTTGATTAGAATTGACTTGGCTATGCGGGCTCTCTTTTGGTTCCATATGAAGTTTAAGGTGTTTTTTTGAGTTCTGTGAGGAAGGTCATTGGTAGCTTGATGGGGATAGCGTTGATTCTGTAAATTACTTTGGGCAGTTTGGCCATTTTCACGATATTGATTCTTCCTAACCATGAGCATGGAATGTTTCTCCATCTGTTTGCGTGCTCTCTTATTTCATTGAGCAGTGGTTTGTAGTTCTCCTTGAAGAGGTCCTTTACATTCCTTGTTAGTTGTATTCCTAGGTATTTTATTCTCTTTGTAGCAATTGTGAATGGCAGTTCATTCTTGATTTGGCTCTCTTTAAGTCTGTTATTGGTGTATAGGAATGCTTGTGATTTTTGCACATCGATTTTGTATCCTGAGACTTTGCTGAAGTTGCTTATCAGTTTCAGGAGATTTTGGGCTGAGATGATGGGGTCTTTTAGATATACAATCATGTCGTCTGCAAATAGAGAGAATTTGACTTCCTGCTTTCCTAATTGAATACCCTTTATTTCTTTTTCTTGCCTGATTGCTCTGGCTAGAACTTCCAGTACTATATCGAATAGGAGTGGTGAGAGAGGGCATCTTTGTCTAGTGCCAGATTTCAAAGGGAATGCTTCCAGTTTTTGCCCATTCAATATGATATTGGCTGTTGGTTTGTCATAAATAGCTATTATTTTGAGATATGTTCCGTCGATACCTAGTTTATTGAGAGTTTTTAGCATAAAGGGCTGTTGAATTTTGTCAAAGGCCTTCTCTGTGTCGATTGAAATAATCAAGTGGTTTTTGTCTTTGATTCCGTATGTGTGTTGAATTACGTTTATAGACTTGTGTACGTTGAACCAGCCTTGCATCCCCGGGATGAATCCTACTTGATCATGGTGGATAAGCTTTTTGATGTGCTGTTGCAATCGGCTTGCCAGTATTTTATTGAAGATTTTTGCATCTGTGTTCACCATGGATATTGGCCTGAAGTTTTCTTTTCTTGTTGAGTCTCTGCCGGGTTTTGTTATCAGGATGATGTTGGTCTCATAAAATGATTTGGGAAGGACTCCCTCTTTTTGGATTATTTGGAATAGTTTCAGGAGGAATGGTACCAGCTCCTCTTTGTTTGTCTGGGAGAATTCGGCTGTGAACCCATCAGGACCTGGGCTCTTTTTCGATGGTAGGCTCTTAATTGCTGCCTCAACTTCAGACCTTGTTATTGGTCTATTCAGGGTTTCAACTTCTTCCTGGTTTAGGCTTGGGAGGAGGCAAGTGTCCAGGAATTTATCCATATCTTCCAGGTTTTCTAGTTTATGTGCATAGAGTTGTTTGTAATAATCTCTGATGATGGTTTGAATTTCTGTGGAATCTGTGGTGATATCCCCTTTATCGTTTTTTATTACATCTATTTGGTTATTCTCTGTTTTCTTTTTTATTAGTCTGGCTAATGGTCTATTTTGTTGATCTTTTCAAAAAACCAGCTCCTGGATTTATTGATTTTTTTGAAGGGTTTTTTGTTTCTCTATCTCCTTCAGTTCTGCTCTGATCTTAGTTATTTCTTGTCTTCTGCTAGGTTTTGAGTTTTTTCGATCTTGCTCCTCTAGCTCTTTCAATTTTGATGATAGGGTGTCAATTTTAGATCTCTCCTTTCTTCTGATGTGGGCACTTATTGCTATATATTTTCCTCTAGAGACTGCTTTAAATGTGTCCCAGAGATTCTGGTATGTTGTGTCTTCGTTCTTGTTGGTTTTGAAGAACATGTTTATTTCTGCCTTCATTTCATTGTTTATCCAGTCAACATTCAAGAGAAAGTCGTTCAGGTTCCATGACGCTGCGCAGTTCTGAGTTAGTTTCTGAATTCTGAGTTCTAACTTGATTGTACTGTGGTCTGAAAGACTGTTTGTTATGGTTTCCGTTCTTTTGCATTTGCTGAGGAGTGATTTACATCCAATTGTGTGGTCGGTTTTAGAGTAGGTGTGATGTGGTGCTGAGAAGAATGTATATTCTGTGGATTTGGGGTAGAGAGTTCTGTAAATGTCTATTAGATTTGGTTGGTCCAGGTCTAAGTTCAAATCCTGGATATCTGTGTTAATTGTTTGTCTCATTGGTCTGTCTAATATTGACAATGGGGTGTTGAAGTCTCCCACTATTATTGTGTGGGAGTCTACGTCTCTGTAAGTCATTAAGAACTTGCCTTATGTATCTGGGTGCTCCTGTATTAGGTGCAAATGTATTTAGGATCATTAGCTCTTCTTGTTGCATTGATCCTTTTACCATTATGTAATGTCCTTCTTTGTCGCTTTTGATCTTTGTTGCTTTAAAGTCTATTTTATCAGAGATGAGAATTGCAACTCCTGCTTTTTTTTTGCTCTCCATTTGCTTGGTAAATCTTCCTCCATCCCTTTATTTTGAGCCTTTGTGTATCCTTGCATGTGAGAGGTTTCCTGGATACAGCACACTGATGGGTTTTGGCTTTTTATCCTGTTTATCAGTCTGTGTCTTTTCATTGGGGCATTTAGTCCATTTACATTTAGGGTTAGTATTGTTATGTGTGAATTTGATACTGCCATTATGATGCTAGCTGGCTGTTTTGCCCATCAGTTGATGCAGATTCTTCATTGTGTTGATGCTGTTTACCATTTAGTATGTTTTTGGAGTGCCTGGTGCTGATTTTTCCTTTCTTTGTGTAGTGCCTCTGTCAGTAGCTCTTGGAAGGCAGGCCTGGTGGTCATGAAATCTCTGAGTACTTGCTTGTTCACAAAGGATTTTATTTTTCCTTCACTTATGAAGCTTAGTTTGGCTGGGTATGATATTCTGGGTTGAAAGTTCTTTTCTTTAAGGATGTTGACTATTGGCCCCCACTGTCTTCTGGCCTGTAAGGTTTCTGCTGAGATATCTGCTGTGAATCTGATGGGCTTCCCTTTGTGGGTAACCCGACCTTTCTCTCTGGCTGCCCTTAGCATTTTCTCCTTCATTTCAACCCTGGTGAATCTGATGATTATGTGCCTTGGGGTTGCTCTTCTTGAGGAATATCTTTGTGGTGTTCTTTGTATTTCCTGTACTTGAATATTGGCCTGTCTTGCTTGGTTGGGGAAGTTTTCCTGGATAATATCCTGAAGAGTATTTTCCAGCTTGGATTCATTCTCTTCATCACATTCAGGTACACCTATCAAATGTAGATTAGGTCTTTTCACATAGTCCCATATTTTTTGGAGACTTTTTTATTCCTCTTTATCCTTTTTTCTCTAATCTTGCCTTCTCGTTTTATTTCATTGAGTTGATCTTTGATCTCTGATATCCTTTCTTCTGCTTGGTCAATTTGAGTGTTGAAACTTGTGCATGCTTCACGAAGTTCTCGTGTTGTGTTTTTCAGCTCCATCAATTCATTTATATTCCTCTTTAAGTTGTACATTCTCATTAGCATTTCGTCAAATCTTTTTTCAAGGTTCTTGGTTTCTTTGCATTGGGTTAGAACATGTTCTATTAGCTCACGGAGGTTTCTTATTACCCACCTTCTGAAGCCTAATTCTGTCATTTCATCATACTCGTTCTCCATCTAGCCTTGTTCCCTTGCTGCTGAGGAGTTGTGATCCTTTGTAGGAGGAGAGGTGTTCTGGTTTTTGGTGTTTTCATCCTTTTTGCACTGGTTTCTTCCCATCTTTGTGGATTTATCCACCTGTCGTCTTTGTAGTTGCTGACTTTCAGATTGGGTGTCTGAGTGGACGTCTAGTTTGCTGATGATGAAGTTATTTCTGTTGCTTAGTTTTCCTTCTAACCATCTGGCCCCTCTGCTATAGGACTGCTGAGGTTCACTCCAGGCCCTGCTTGCCTGGGGTCACCTGCAGCAGCTGCAGAACAGTAAGGGTTGCTACCAGTTCCTTCTTCTGCTATCTTTGTCCCAGAGGGATACCCGCCAAATGTCAGTCTGATCTCTTCTTTATGACATGACTCTTTGGATATACGAGAGTCAGGGAGCTGCTTGAGCAGACAGTCTGTCCTTTATAGTAGCTCAAATGCTCAGCTGTGAGCTCTGTTGTTCATTCAGAGCTGCTGGGCAGGTATGATTAAGTCTGCTGCAGCTGAACTCATACACCCTTTTTTTTCCCCCAGGCATTCTGTCCCGGGGAGTTAGGGCTTTATTTAGGAATTTCTGTTATGCTGCTGCCTTTTTTACAGGGCTGCCCTGCCCAGCAAGGAGGCAGGCTAATCACTACCTGCAGAGGCTTTGCTGAGCTGATGTGGGCTCTGCCAAACTGCCATGTGAACTTCCCTGCAGTCCTGTTTATATGGGTGTAGTTAGAACTGCCTTGGCAACGGTGGCCTGCCTCTGTAATGGTGGACTCTCTCTGTAATGGTGGGTTGCCTCGGCCATGGTGGGCTGCCTCAGCAAAGGCAGACTCCATAGTGATGGAGTACCTCGGTAATGGTGGACGACCCTCCTCTACAGAGGTGGACTGTCCCAGGTTCAGCTGTGCTTGCTGTGAAGCTCTCAACCCATAGCATTACCAATTGCTGTTTTTTTTGTGTGTGTGTGTGGGCGGGGGGTGGGACCAGCCGAGCCTGATCATCTGCCTCCCTGCCTCAGAGCCTTTTTTTTTCTTTTAGTTGAAAGGTCGACTCTCTCGCCTGCTGAAAAGGTGCTGGGATCTGTGTGCTTTCCATTGTGGTGATCCACTGAGCTGGCTGAAACAGCGGTGCTGAGATTCGTGGTGCTTTTTTTTTTTTTCCCCAGGAATCTTCTGGCCTGGCTCCCTGTTTCAGTCCCCTTTTTTAATCAGATGAATGAGCGACTGTGGCTTCTGGGACCTCCACTCGCCAGATCCAGACCAGTGTGTTTTGTATGGCGAACCACCATACCAGGGTGCTGGCAAAACAGCCGGCCAGCCAAAACAGCTGCGTGGGCCAAAACAGCCACTCTGGAAACCCATGGGGCTCCTTTTCCTGGGATCCTCCTGGTCTGTGGGCAATAAAAATCCATCTGGAAATGCGGCGTCCACTCACCCTCTGCACTTTCACTGGGAGCTGCAATCCTGAGCTGCTCCTAAGTGGCCATCTTGGATTTCCCCTTAACAGTTAGGATTTTTTTGGAGGATGGGGATATGGGAAGTATGCTTGTATGTGTAATGGATATAGGTGAGAAAGAGAGGCTCCTTTTTTTTTTTTTTTGAAAAGGTAAGTAGCAATGTAAAAACATTATTTTGAGACACATTAGATAAAAATACCAAAGTAAAGAGCAAAAGAGATTGAAAAGTGGTTGCATCTGGGAAGTAGGAAATGGGAGAAGGAGGGAGACATATGACTTTCAATTATCCTAATGTCCTATAGAATTATATGACTTGTTAAACTATGTGCATGATAGAATATGATAAAAATAAAACTAACATGAGAAAAGAAAAAAGTTAGATATAAAATTTCAAAAAATTAATGTTAATGAAAAACTATCCCATTTCTATTATATATACATCTAAATATCTTATAAAATGGGAGTGAATTAGTGCTTTATTCTTTTAAAATTTTGATATCAACTACCTTTTGGATCTTTGAATGTGATAGTTTTCTTATTATTTCAAGAGATTTGTAAGTCTTACTGAGAAACTAGTACCATACCTCAATTGCCAATTACCAGTGGCAGTTTACATGAGCAGGTAGTTTGTCACACTTGTGCATATAGAACAATCTTACTTTTTTTTTAAAATCACAGTATGATGGAGTTTCGTAGAAATTTGTCATTTCTATCACTATTATGCCACTATATGGCATTATATACGTTATAGACCTTTTACTTAGTCTTTTCTTTCATCCAAGAGAGCAGGAAATTATTCAGCAATACTTTCAGTGACCTAAGATGACATCAGATTTAGATAAGAACTGTGAACATACACACATAATCTTAAAAAACTCCAGGTTTAAATGATTTGGTTGTTATTGAAAACAAGCATCATTGAAATTCAGGGATCTTTCTCAACAATGAGTTGCTCCATAGTTCCGGTAGTAATTGGCTTTTGCTAAACAAAGTGGCAGAATACGTTGTGTCCATCTGAATGTTCCTTGCTACAGATATTTTCTCTCAAATTTTATCGATTCATGACTTACTGCATAAATTTTGAGACAGTTTATATCCAATTTCTGAATTCAAGATCTGGAATGATATGCCCACTCCACATTTTACCCAGAGTGTGACATTTGTAGACAAAACCGGACAAGTAACTTAATATCAGAAAAGGCATATCAAAAATTATGTTATCCTAACTATTTACTAGCAAATCTCCTACCTAGAAGAACTTTTATGTAAAGTAAATGTATTGCATAATTGGAATATTCTATTTCCTGTTACATATTGGTATTTTTTTTCTATACATGGTAGTTTCCAATGGTAACATTAATATCATTAGGTGCAACCTGGTGCAATGCTTCTAGACGTTCTGTGTTCAAATATCGAAATGATAGCTTTGGAATATCAGTATTATTTGGATTTGATATATATATGCAATGTCAACCAAAAAAAAAAAAAAAAAAACCAGATGAAAATAATGCCCAAATATGTTGAATTTATTTGGGAATTAGAAATGAAGTTTTTAACCTGAGATGCATAGCTATGCCAAGCCAGGTATGCATCTGAAGAGGCAAGAGTAAAGGGAAGCTGGTATTGGCAAAAGGAGAAGTTCACATAAGCTGCTTGGAAATAGAGTTCATTGGTTTTGGAGACTCATAGCCAGAGCTGGCATCAGTTCATTGGTGGAAAGCTATTACTGGGCAAGTGTTCTTTCAAGAGGATCTTATATGAATTATAGCAGTACTGAAAAAATAATTTCTTTTGGCGTTGTTTTAGCAAGTCCTTAAGGCAGTCTTTATCTCAGACATGCAAGCGTGAACCCTTCATGCTTTTCCAGCTCTGGTTAGTTTGGGTCTATAAAAAGCAATTTCATTCTGGTATCTGCAACGTTCACAGCATGGACCATTAATATGTTAGCTTGCTAGAAGCTGTTAGAATCAAAAGCCATATTTTTTTTTCATTTTTTAGGATGATCATTAATACTGGGAAGCATTCCTCATAAATCAACTTGGTGATCTAATATTTACTTCTTTTTAAAAATGAATGATTGGATGCAAGGTAGACTACTGTAATGAGCCATAATAATTGCGTCTTAAACAATATAGAAATTTATTTTTCTTTTATGAATCTGTCCAGTCAAAAGCAACCTTGAACTAATTCAATGACTGTATGGTGTCAACAGTCCAACAAGATCTTTCTATCTCGCTCTGCCATCCTCAAAGTATGGCTTCCATCTCATATTCTAAGATGGCTGCTCTAACTCCTCCTGTTGTATTCTATTTTACAACCAGTCAGAAGGTGAGAAAAATAGAGTATTTGCCATTACCATTAAGAATATATTACATATCATTTCTTTTGTTTTCCTTTGTTCAGAATCTAGTCTAGCCTGCAACGGAGGCTGGTAAAGATAATCTTTAACTGGATTGTTATCTGCCTAATTAAAACTTCTATTAATATAGAGGAAAGAAAAAAATCAGACATTGGGGAACAATAGGCAGTCCCTGTCACAAGTGGTTTTAGGCTATTTTACAATATTATGATAGTATTAAGCCTGGACAACTAGGCCTACTATAAATTCTGCTTTGCCAAAGTACTGCTGTCAGTTCTATCCTGGTCCTTTTGTGTTCCCAATCATACCAAGAAAACTAAAACTAAAAGTACACTAAAATATTCAGATTTTCTTGGTAGCTGGTTTCTGGTTAGATTCAGCTAATTGGAGGCACTTAACACAAGATTAATAAGTAGAGAGAAGACAAAAGTCATTTTGTTTCTGGTAGTGCCTCTTGCAGTATCAGCGCGGAGTACAAGTTAATGTATTTCATCCTCTGAAGTGGTAGCAACTTCCTTAACTCAGGGTGTATGACCAGCCCTTCCACATATTTATAACCAATTCTTTCTATTACATATTTATTTACTTCAAATATCTAGATAGATTTGTGTAACTATTGATACAGTTGGCCACTTCACTTCATTTGTATAATATTTTGAAGGGAGAATGGAACAAAAGAAAACAAGCAAAGCAACGTAGCATTAAGAAATAGCTAGATATTTAAGAATTTCATTTATTTATTTTTTATTTTATTTTTTATTGCATTTTAGGTTTTGGGGTACATGTGAAAAACATGCAAGGTTGTTGCATAGGTACACACGTGGCAGTGTGATTTGCTGCTTTCCTCCCCTTCACCTATATCTGGCATTTCTCCCCATGCTATCTCTCCCCAACTCCCAACCCCCCACTGTCCCCCCACTCCCCCCAAACAGACCCCAGTGTATAGTGCTCCCCTCCCTGTGTCCATGTGTTCCCATTGTTCAATACCCGTCTATGAGTGAGAACATGCGATGTTTGATTTTGTGTTCTTGTGTCAGTTTGCTGAGAATGATGGTTTCCAGGTTTATCCATGTCCCTACAAAGGACATGAACTCATCGTTTTTGATGGCTGCATAATATTCCATGGTGTATATATGCCACATTTTTCCTGTCCAGTCTATCATCGATGGGCATTTGTGTTGGTTCCAGGTCGTTGCTATTGTAAACTGTGCTGCAATGAACATTTGTGTGCATGTGTCCTTATAGTAGAACGATTTATAATCCTTTGGATATATACCCAGTAATGGGATTGCTGGGTCAAATGGAATTTTTATTTCTAGGTCCTTGAGGAATTGCCACACTGTCTTCCACAATGGTTGAACTAATTTACACTCCCACCAACAGTGTAAAAGTGTTCCTATTTCTCCACGTCCTCTCCAGCATCTGTTGTCTCCAGATTTTTTAATGATCGCCATTCAAACTGGCGTGAGATGGTATCTCAATGTGGTTTTGATTTGCATTTCTCTAATGACCAGTGATGGTGAGCATTTTTTCATGTGCTTGTTGGCCTCATGTATGTCTTCTTTTGTGAAGTATCTGTTCATATCCTTTGCCCATTTTTGAATGGGCTTGTTTTTTTCTTGTAAATCTGTTTTAGCTCATTGTAAATTCTGGATATCAGCCCTTTGTCAGATGGGTAGGCTGCAAAAACTTTTTCCCATTCTCTTGGTTGCCGATTCACTCTATTGACTGTTTCTTTTGCCGTGCAGAAGCTGTGGAGTTTGATTAGGTCCCATTTGTCTATTTTGGCTTTTGTTGCCAATGCTTTTGGTGTTTTGGTCATAAAGTCCTTGTCGACGACTATGTCCTGAATGGTTTTGCCTAGGTTTCCTTCTAGGATTTTTATGGTGTTAGGTCTTATGTTTAAGTCTTTATTCCATCTGGAGTCAATTTTAGTGTAAGGTGTCAGGAAGGGGTCGAGTTTCTGCTTTCTGCATATGGCTAGCCAGTTTTCCTAACACCACTTATTGAACAGGGAATCCTTTCCCCATTGCTTGTTTTTATGAGGTTTGTCAAAGATTGGATGGTTGTAGATATGTTGTGTTGCCTCCGGTGCCTCTGTTCTGTTCCATTGTTCTATATCTCTGTTTTGGTACCAGTACCATGCTGTTTTGGTTACTGTAGCCTTTAATGTCCGGTAGTGTGATGCCTCCTGCTTTGTTCTTTTTGCTTAGAATTGACTTGGCTACGTGGGCTCTCTTTTGGTTCCATATGGTTTAAGGTGGTTTTTTCGAGTTCTGTGAAGAAGGTCATTGGTAGCTTGATGGGGATAGCGTTGAATCTGTAAATTACTTTGGGCAGTATGGCCATTTTCACGATATTGATTCTTCCTAACCATGAACATGGAATGTTTCTCCATCTGTTTGTGTCCTCTCTTATTTCATTGAGCAGTGGTTTGTAGTTCTCCTTGAAGAGGTCCTTTACGTTCCTTGTTAATTGTATTCCTAGGTATTTTATTCTCTTTGTAGCAATTGTGAATGGCAATTCGTTCTTGATTTGGCTCTCTTTAAGTCTGTTATTGGTGTATAGGAATGCTTGTGACTTTAGCACATTGATTTTGTATCCTGAGACTTTGCTGAAGTTGTTTATCAGTTTCAGGAGATTTTGGGCTGAGATGATGGGGTCTTCCACATACACAATCATGTCATCTGCAAATAGAGAGAATTTGACTTCCTCCTTTCCTAATTGAATACCCTTTATTTCTTTTTCTTGCCTGATTGCTCTGGCTAGAACTTCCAGTACTATATTGAATAGGAGTGGTGAGAGAGGGCATCCTTGTCTAGTGCCCGATTTCAAAGGGAATGCTTCCAGTTTTTGCCCATTCAATATGATATTGGCTGTTGGTTGTCGTAAATAGCTTTTATTATTTTGAGATGCGTCCCGTCGATACCTAGTTTATTGAGAGTTTTTAGCATAAAGGGCTGTTGAATTTTGTCGAAGGCCTTCTCTGCATCAATTGAGATAATCATGTGGTTTTTGTCTTTGGTTCTGTTTATGTGGTGAATTACATTTATAGACTTGTGTATATTGAACCAGCCTTGCATCCCCGGGATGAATGCTACTTGATCATGGTGGATTAGCTTTTTAATATGCTGTTGTAATCGGCTTGCCAGTATTTTATTGAAGATTTTTGCATCTATGTTCATCATGGATATTGGCCTGTAGTTTTCTTTTCTTGTTGAGTCTCTGCCGGGTTTTGGTATTAGGATGATGTTGGTCTCATAAAATGATTTGGGAAGGATTCCCTCTTTTTGGATTATTTGGAATAGTTTCAGAAGGAATGGTACCAGTTCCTCTTTGTATGTCTGGTAGAATTCGGCTGTGAACCCATCTGGACCTGGGCTTTTTTTGGGTGGTAGGCTCTTAATTGCTGCCTCGACTTCAGACCTTGTTATTGGTCTATTCAGGGTTTCGACTTCTTCCTGGTTTAGGCTTGGGAGGAGGCAAGTGTCCAGGAATTTATCCATTTCTCCCAGGTTTTCTAGTTTATGTGCATAGAGTTGTTTGTAATAATCTCTGATGATGGTTTGAATTTCTGTGGAATCTGTGGTGATATACGCTTTATCATTTTTTATTGCATCTATTTGGTTATTCTCTCTTTTCTTTTTTATTAATCTGGCTAGTGGTCTGTGTATTTTGTTGATCTTTTCAAAAAACCAGCTTCTGGATTTATGGATTTTTTGTAGGGTTGTTCGTGTCTCTATCTCCTTCAATTCTGCTTTGATCTTAGTTATTTCTTGTCTTCTGCTAGGTTTTGTGTTTTTTTGATCTTGCTCCTCTAGCTCTTTCAATTTTGATGATAGGGTGTCAATTTTAGATCTCTCCTTTCTGCTGATGTGGGCACTTGTTACTGTATATTTTCCTCTAGAGACTGCTTTAAATGTGTCCCAGAGATTCTGGTATGTGGTGTCTTCATTCTCGTTGGTTTTGAAAGACATCTTTATTTCTGCCTTCATTTCTTTGTTATCCAGTCAACATTCAGGAGAAAGTTGTTCATTTTCCATGAAGCTGTGCGGTTCTGGGTTGGTTTCTGAATTCTGAGTTCTAACTTGATTGCACTGTGGTCTGAGAGACTGTTTGTTATAGTTTCCATTCTTTTGCATTTGCCGAGGAGTGATTTACTTTGAATTATGTGGTGAATTTTAGAGTAGGTTTGATGTGGTGCTGAGAAGAATGTATATTCTGTGGATTTGGGGTGGAGAGTTCTGTAAATATCTATTCGGTTTGCTTGTTCCAGGTCTGAGAACTTCATTTATTTTTTAATGTTGGTGACCAGCTTTGCTACTATTATCTTCACTGAGCATAAACTATAATATTTCAAGAACATTTTTTGACTATGTGTAAAACTGAGAAGTTTTTTTAGCTTAACAAAGTTGTCTTCAGACTCTGTTCTACGTTTTTTTATCCTTTTCTTTTACTGCATCTATATCATTCCAGTTGATGTCCTTGATTCCTTTGAAATAAACTAGGTACCCCACTGACTTCAACTTTTTATTGAATTGCATTCTTTGTCTCATAATAAGATTTGGTGTTCTTGAAGAGAACAACATTCTTTTATTTCAAATTGAAATATAACCCACCCACCATATAATTCACCTATTTAAACTATGCATTTCAGTGGTGTTTAATAAATTCACAGAGTTGTGCAGTAACCACCACGATCAATTTTAGAACATTTCCATCAGTCCAGAAAGGAACACTGTATGCATTAACAGTCAATTTCTATTACCCTGAACTCCCATCCCTAGGCAACCACTAATATAAATTCTGTTTCTGTAGATTTTCCTGTTCTATACACTTCATATAAATGGAATCATATTGTATGTGACTAGCTTCTTCAGTTAGCATAACATTTTCAAGGTTCATCTTTGTTGTAGCACATATCAGTACTTCATTTTTTAAAATCGATGAATAGTATTCTATTGTATGGATATACCACATTTTATTTATTTATTCATCAGTCGATGGACATTTGAGTTATTTGTTTCTGGCTACAATGAATAATGCTGCTATGAACATTACAAGAGCTTTGTTTATATTTATGTTTTCATTTCTCTTGGGTTTATGCCTAGAAGCAGAATTGCTGAGTCATATGGTAACTCTATATTTCATATATTGAGGAACTACCAATCTATTTTCCAAAGAGCCTGCATGATTTTACATTTCTAACAGCCATGTATTAGGGCTTCAATTTTTTAAAATCTTTATCAACTTATGTTAGTGTATCTGTTTTTGATTATAGTCATCCTAGCGGGTGCGCAGTTGTATCTTGTTGATATGATTTACAGTTCTCTAATGGCTAATGATGTTGAGGATCTTTCTGTGTTTATTGACCATTTATTTATATATATTATTTATTATATAATAAATGTCTGTTAAGATCATTTTCCCATTTTAAATTTAAGTTGTCTTTTTTATTTAATTTTAGGAGTTCTTTATATGTTCTGGATATAAGTTCTGTTTCAGATATTTGATTTGCAAATATTTTTCCTATTCTATGGGTTATTTCACATTTTTATTTCAATAGTTTTTGGGGAACAGGTGGTTTTTAGTTACATGGGTAAGTTCTTTAGTGCTAATTTCTGAGACTTTTGGTGCCCATCACCTGAGCAGTATACACTGTACCCAATGTGTAGTCTTTATCTCTCACCCCACTCCCACACTTGCTCCTGAGCTCCTGAAATCCATTATATCATTCTTATGCCTTTGCGTCCTCATAGGTTAGCTCTTACTCATATGTGAGAGCATATGATATTTGGTTTTTCATTCCTGAGTTACTTCACTTAGGATAATGGTTTCCTAAGTGAAATGGTTTCCAGGTTACTATGCATGCCATTATTTCATTCATTTTTATGGCTAAGTAGTATTTTATGGTGTATATATACCACATTCTCTTTATTAACTCATTGCTTAATGGGCATTTATGCTGGCTCCATATTTTTCTGTGATTGCAAATTGTGCAGCTATAAGCATGCATGTGCATGTGTCTTTTTCATATAATAACTTCTTTTCTTCTGAGTAGATACCCAATGGTGGGATTGCTGGATCAAATGGTAGTTCTACTTTTAGTTCTTTAAGAAATATCTATACTGTTTTCCATAGGGGTTGTACTAGTTTATATTTCCACCAGCAGTGTAAAAGTGTTGACTTTTCACCACGTTCATGCCAACATCTATTATTTTTTGATTTTTAAGTTATGGCCATTCTTACAGGAGAAGGTAGTATCTCATTGTGGTTTGAATTTGCATTTTCTTGATCATTAGTGATGTTGAACATCTTTTCATGTTCATTGGCCATTTGTCTATCTCCTTTTGAGAATTGTCTCTACATGTCCTTTGCCCGCTTTTGGATAGGATTACTTGTTTTTTTTGCTGATTTGTTTGAGTTTCTTGTAGATTCTGAATATTAGTCCTCTGTCAGATGCATAGTTTGTGAATATTTTATCTCATTCTTTGGGTTGTCTGTTTACTCTGCTGATTATTTCTTTTGTTGTGCAGAAGCTTTTAAATTTAATTAGGTCCCATTTACTTATTTTTGTTTTTGTTTTATATGCTTTTGGGTTTTTGATCATGAACTCTTTGCCTAAACCAATGTCTAGAAGGGTTTTTCTAATATTATCTTCTGGGATTTTTATGCTTTCAGATCTTATTTTTAAGTCTTTGATCCATCTTGAGTTGATTTTTGTATAAAGTGAGAGATGAAGATCCAGTTTCATTTTTCTACATGTGGATGCCAATTATCCCAGTACCATTTGTTAAATAGGATGTCCTTTCCCTACCTTAAATTTTTGTTTGCTTTCTTGAGGGTCAAATACTTTGTCAAATTATTCATCTTTATTTCTGGGTTCTCTATTCTTTTCCATTTGTCTACATGCCTATTTTAATGCCAGTACCATGCTGTTTTGGTCACTATAGTCTTGTATAGTTTGAAGTCAGATAATGTGATGCCTCCTTTTTTAACTTTCTTTGATGGTGTTCTTTATAGTGCATAAGTTTTTACTTTGGATAAAGTTCAATATGTCTATTTTTTGTTTTGTTGCTAGTGTTTTTGGTGTTATATTTGAGAAACCATTGTCTACCTTTCCACAGTGTAGACATACATCAAAACATCATGTTTTAATCATAAACATTAATAATTTTTGTCAATTAAAGTAATTTTAAAAACATTGTCTAATCTAAAGTCACTGAGATTTAAACATATTTCTCTCTTCATAGAGTTTTATAGCTTTGGCTTTCATATTTAAATGTATGATCCATTTTGAGTTAATTTTTGTATATATTATAAGTAAGGGATTTAACTTGATTCTTTTGCATATGGATATAGAGTTGCTACCATTTTCTGAAAGGACTAGTTTTCCCCAACAAATTGTCTTGGCACTCTTTTCAAACATAATGGACTGAAAATGTGAGGATCTATTTCTGGAATTTCATTTCTGTTCCATTAATCTATGTCTATCCTTATGCCAGTACCTTATTTTTTTTTTGATTACTGTAGGTTTGTATAAGTTTTGAAATAGAAAAATATAAGTTATCTAACTCTTCTCTTTCAAGATTGTTTTGTTATTATGAGTCTTTTGGATATCTATATAAATTTTAGGATTAGTTTGTCACTTTTTGCAAAAACCCAGCTAGGATTTTGACAGAGATTGCATTGATTTTTAATATCAATTTGGAGAGTATTGCCATGTTAACAATGTTAAGTCTTTTAATCTATAGATATCTGGGATGACTTTTATTTAGGTCTTCTTTAATTTTTTAAAATAATATTTTGTAGTTTTCAGAGTACAAGTTTTACACTCCTGTTCATTTTATTCCTATATATTTTATTCCTTTGGATTCTATTTATTGTAAATAGGGTTCTTTATTTTATTTTGGATAGTTTATTGTTATTATGTAGAAATACAATTTACTTTTTATATTTTAAAAATTTCACTTTCATTCTAAGTCCTCATAAAGCATTTATTATAGTGTAATGGTGAAGCACTGGATTTATAATTCTGATTTTGCCACATGACGAATCAAGAAGTTTATCTTCATAAAAACACTTTGAAGCAGTGACTTCAACTTCAGTGTTTCTATAGATCTGATAACAATTAATGTCACGTTTTCTCTTTTTGCATTGATCATGCAACGATATAAAGTACCCTATGCCCTTATCAATAAGCAGTATCCTTGGTCAATGAATGAAGGTGTGAACAATTTTTAAAATTCTTTCCATATAGTTTCTTTTTTACTCTGTCACCCAAGCTGGAGTACAGTACTGTGATCATGGCTTACTGGAGCCTCGACCTCCCATGCTGAAGTGATCCACCCATCCCAGCCTCCCGAGTAGCTGGGACTACAGGCATGCACCACCATGCCCAGCCATATATATATAATTTTTTTTTTTGCTAGAGACAAGGTCTCACTTTAATGCCCAGGATGCTCCTGGGGTCAACTGATCCTCCTACTTCTACCTCCCAAAGAGCTGGGATTACAGGTGTAAGCCACTGCACACAGCCCATTTTCCATATAGTTTCAAAGCAATTATCAGGCATGGTTCTAACAAGAAATGGATTTAACAGACATGCTTGAAATGGATTCACTTAAAGAGCAGTTGAACAAATATGGTGTGAAATAAAAACTTGGAGTGGGGAAAAGTACTCATTATAAATCAGCAGCAGTGGAAATCTATACAGTAATTGGTTGCCAGTAGCTCCAATTATTTTGAAAGGTCTCACAGTTGACCTTTCTTTCTTTCTCTTTCTCTCTTTCTTTCTTTCTTTCCTTTCTTTTCTTTCTGAGATGGGGTCTTGTTCTGTTGTCCAGGGTGGAGTGCAGCAGCATGATCATGGCTCACTGCAGCTTCAACCTCCTAGGCTCAAGTTATCCTTCTGCTTAGCCTCCTGAGTAGCTGGGACCACAGGTGTACACCAGCATGCCTGGTGAATTTTTCAATTTTTTGTAGAGAACAGGTCTTGTAATATTGCCCAGGCTGGTTTTGAACTCCTGGACTCAAGCAATACTCCTGCTTTGGCCTCCCAAAGTGCTGATATTACAGACATGAGCCACTGTGCCTAGCCAACAATTGACTTTTTTATATTAATTTTGTAACCGTAGCTTGCAGAGCTCCTTTATTAGTTCTAATAATTTTTCAGTGTATTTCTTAGGATTGTATTTATACAAAATTGTGTTCTCTGCAGATAGTTTTAGTTCTTCCTTTCCAATCTGCATGTGTCTTATTTCTTTTTTTTTTCTGTTGAATTGCTCTGGATGGGTTAGAACCTTCAGTGCAATATGGAATAGAGGTGGCTAAAGTGGACATACTTGTTTGGTTCCTAACCTTAGAAGGAAATCACTGATTCTTTCACTAATTAGTATGATGTTATCAGTAGGTCTTTTTATATATGACATTTATTAGATGTATAAGGCAGGAACAGAAAGAAAGTTTAAAGGATTATATTGTGAACACTCACTCATATGTATATTCTTACCACTAATATTTGACAGTTATCATTTTGCTATATTCACTTATCATGTATCTATCCATCCATCTGCACACTCATCTATCTATATTATTTTGTGGATGCATTTTCAAGTTGCAGATGTCAGTATACTTTACCCTTTAACACTGCAGTACACATAACATTAAATAGATTTTAATATTGTTTATAGTAATTTCTTAACATTTTTAAGTATAATTTACATGCAGAGAATCCCAAATCTATTGTACCATTTTATGAGTTTTAAATAATGTATATGCTTATGTAATCCAAACTGCTGTGAAAATACAGAATATTTTACTCAAACATCTTTACTCAAACAAGTTTCTTCATAATCCTTCCCAATTAATAACTCCTCAAGACAACTACTATTCTGATTTTATAAACATTTTTGTGTATGGCTTCTTAGCATAGTGCTTTTGAGAATTATCTGTGTTGTTGCATCTGTCAGTAGTTTTATCTTTTAATTGTTGAGTAATATTCTATTGTATGATTATATAACATCACAGTTTGTTTTTTGATTCTCTTGTTGATGGATACCTGGGCTATTTCCAGATTTTTACTGTTTTGAATATAGCTACTAGGGTCTTACTTATACGAGTCATTTTATGAACATATGCTTTTAATTTTTCTGAGTATATACATAGTAGTGAAATTGCTAGATTGTAAGACAGATGTATGGTTAGTTTTTTTTTTTTTTTTTTTTTTGAGATGGAGTTTCTTGTTGCCCAGGCTGGAGTGCAATGGTGCAATCTCAGCTCACTGCAACCTCTGCCTCCTGGGTCCCAGTGATTATCCTGCTTCAGCCTCCTGCGTAGCTGGGATTACAGGCTCATGCCACCACGCCTGGCTAATTTTGTACTTTTAGTTGAGATGGGTTTCTCCGTGTTGGTCAGGCTGGTCTCAAACTCCTGGCTTCAGGTGATCTGCCTGCCTTGGCCTCCCAAAGTGCTGGGATTACAGGCGTGAGCCACTGTGCCTGGACATATGTTTAGTTTTATAAGAAACTGCGAGACATTTTGAGAAAGTGTTTGTATCATTTTACATTCCCATCAACAATGTATGAGTTAATGTTACTCTATATCCGTGTTAATATTTGGTAGTACATTTTTCCATTTAAACTAATTTTAGACATTCTGGTGGCTGTATAATGGTATCTTATGATTTTAATTTTAATTTTATTTCCCTGAAGACTAATTTGTATTATTTGCTCTCTTTCAGACAGTTCGGCATGGTTTTCCTCATCAACCCACAGCATTAGCCTTTGATCCAGTTCAGAAAATCTTGGCTATTGGGACGAGAACAGGTGCTATACGAATGTATCCTTAATTTTTGGTTCATTATTTGCTACATTAATGCCAATTACATTTCTTTAAATATTCAGGTAAGAGAAATATTTATGACCAAGTAAAGTTCATTTTTTTAAAGAAATGAGTAACTAATTGTGAAAAATCTACATTTTCAAATTTATTGTCATATTTTTAATGTCTTTGAGATCAGTATTGATGTCTCTTCTTTAACTCCTGTTATTGGTAATTTGTATCTTGTCTTTTTTCCTTATCTGTTTGCCTGGAAGTTTATCAATTATATTGATTCTCACAAAGAATCAACTTTTGGTTGCATTCCTCTTTTTTATTGTGTTTCTATATTCGATTTCATTGAATTCTGCTTCAATCATTTAAATTTCTTTGCTTTTGCTCATCTTAGGTTTGACTTGATCTTCTTTCTTTAGTTTTTAGGTGGAAACAGGTAATTAATTTGAGAACTTTCTCCTTTTCTAATATGTGCCCATAGTACTATAAATTTCCTCCTGAATTTTACTTTAGTGTCATCCTATTTTTTAAAATTAAACTTTTTATTTTGAGATAATTGTAGATGAACATGTAGTTATAAGAAATAATACAGAGATATCCATATTTTTCCACCTACTTTGCTCCAATTGTAATATCTTATAAAACTATAGTGTAATATTACAACCAAGATATTGACATTATACTATAAAGATATAAAACATTCCTATCACCACCAGGATTCTTCAGATTGCTCTTTTATAGTCACAATTTGTCCCTCCAACACCATCCCTGACCCCTAACAATCACTAATTTGTTTTTCATTTCAATAATTTTGCCACTTAAAAAATGTTACATAAATGGAATAATAGAGTTTATAATCTTTGGTGATTGGCCATTTTCACTCAGTATAGCTCTCTGAGGATTCATTCATGTTGTTGCATATATCAGTAGTTCATTTTTTAAAATATTGAGTTGGATAATATTCCATAATATAAATGGACCACAGTGTAGTCATTCACCTATTCAAGGAAATTTTGACTTGTTTCTGGTTTTTGGCTATTCTTACTAAACATCTATGATCATCTGTGTACATATTTTTGTGTGAACCTAAGTTTTTATTTCTCTGGTATAAATGCCCAGGACTACAACTGAAGAGTCATGTGGTAATTAAATAATTTAGTTTTAATTATTTTAGTGTACCATTTGGTGTTATGAAATAAATTTTTATTATTATGCATCCATCATCACCATCCTTTTCTGTAACTCTTTCACCTTGTAAAACTGAAGCTCTACACCTATTAAATGATAACTCTCCATATCCCTCTTCCTCTAGTCCCTGGAAACCACCATTCTGCTTCCTGTTTCTGTAATTTTCACTCCTCTAGGTAACTTACATAAGGGAAAGCATACAATATTTTTCTTTTTTGTGATTGGCTTATTTTATTCAGCATAATGTCCTTAACATTTATGTATGTTGTAGCATATGTGAGAACTTCCTTCCTTTTTAAGACTGAATAATATTTCATTGTATGTATATACCACATTTTTATATCTGTTCATTAATTGATGGACACTTGGGTTTTTTCCATGTTTTAGCTATTATGAATAATATTGCTATGAACATGTGTGTACACATATCTCTTTGAGACCTTGCTTCTAGTTCTTTGGGGGATATATCCAGAAGAATAATTGCTGGATCATATGATAATTGTATTTTTAATTTTTTGAGGAACTGTCATTCTGTTTCCCATAGCAGCTCTACTACTTTACATTTTCACCTATAGTAATTGCCTTTTGATGTAAAAATTTTTAATTTTAATGAAATTAAAGTTGGCTATTTTTTGTGGCACATATACACCATGGAATATTATGCAACCATCAAAAACGATGAGTTCACGTCCTTTGTAGGGACATGGATGAACCTGGAAACCATCATTCTCAGCAAACCAACACAAGAACATAAAATCAAACGCTGCATGTTCTCACTCATAGGCGGGTGTTGAACAGTGAGAGCACATGGACACAGGGAGGGGAGCACTACACACTGGAGTCTGTTGGGGGGAAGTAGGGGAGGGACAGCAGGGGGTGGGGAGTTGGGGAGAGATAGCATGGGGAGAAATGCCACATATAGGTGAAGGGGAGGAAGGCAGCAAATCGCCCTGCACATATGCACCTATGGAACAATCTTTCATGTTCTTCACATGTACCCCAAAACCTAAAATGCAATAAAAAAAAAAGTTGGCTATTTTTTTCTTTTGTTGCCAGAAATCTTCACCAAATGGAATGAATCTTTTACCCTGTTTTCTTCTAAGAGTTTTATAGTTTTAGGTTTTACATTTAGGTCTTTCATCCATTTTGCATTAATTTTTGTATATGATAAAAGGGTCTAATCTCACTATTTGGCATGTGGATATCCCATTTTCCCAGTGCCATTTGTTTACAAGACTTTTCTCCATTGAATGGTCCTGGCACTCTTGTTAAAAATTATTTGATCATACATGTTAGGGTTTGTTTGTGGGCTATTTTATTTTACTGATCTATAGGTCTGTTTTTATGCTACTACTACACTGTTTTTATTTACTGTAACTTTGTAAATTGGAAACCAGATTGTGTGAAATTTCAAATTAGATGATTTTTCAGTATTCATTAAAATAATCAGGTAGTTTTTGCTCTTGATTATGTTACTGTGATATATCATGTTTATTGATTTGCATATGTTGAACCATTCATGAATTCCTGATATGAATCCCACCTGATCATGATAAATGATTTTTTAAAAATATGTTATCTTGTAGAAATTGATTTGTGAGTGTTTTATTGAGGATTTTCGCATCTAGATTTATCAGAGATACTGGCTTTTAGTGTTCTTTTTTGTTTTGTCTTTGTTGATTTTGGTATTAGGATAATGCTGGACTAATAGAATGAATTTGAAAGTATTCCTTGCTTTTCAATTTTTTTTTTTTAAAGCGTTTGAGTAGAGTTGGTATTAGTTCTTTAAATGTTTGGTAGAATTCAGTTATGATACTATCAGGTCCTGGGTTCTTCTTTGGTAAAATATATGTATATACTTTAATTACTGTTTAAATCTTCTTACTCATTATTGGTCTGTTCAGGGTTTCTATTTCTTCATATTTCAACCTTGGTAAGTTGTATATGTCTAGAAATTTGTCCATTTCTTTGAAGTTTTTAAATTTGTTGGTGTATAGTTCCTAATAGTTTCTAATGAGGCTTTGTATTTCTGTGGTATAAGATATAACATCCTTTTTAGTCTTTGATTTTATTTAGATTTTCTCTCTTTTGTTCTTATTCTAGCTAAAGGTTTTCAATTTTATTTACTTTTTCAAAAAATCAAATTTCATTTTGTTGATATTTGGCATTTTTTTAGTATCAATTTTGTATCTTTATACTCTAATCTTTTTATTTCTTTCCTTCTACTAATTTTGGGTTTGAATTGTTCTTGCTTTTCTTGTTATATTGTTCATTTGAAGTCATTCCAATTTTTATGATCATGACTTTTTATTGCTATAAAAACGTTTTTCTTAGAGCTTCTTTTGCTGTATTTCATATGTTTTAGTATGTGGTGTTTCCATTTTAATTTGTCTCAAGAAAATTTTCAATTTTCTTTTAAATTTCTTCAATAATCCGTTTATTATTTAAGAATAATGTTGCTTAATTATGAATTTGTACAGTTTCTGATGTTTCTTCTGTGGTTTATTTCTAGTTTTATCCCATTATGGTCAGAAAAGTTATTAATATGATTTTGACTTCTAAAATTGTATTAAGACTTGTTTTGTGACTTAACATATGGTCTGTCCCAGAGAATGTTGCATGTGCTGTTGAGAAAAATGTGTATTCTGCAGCTATTCGATGGAATGTTCTATAAATGCCTGTTTGGTCCATTTGGTCTAGAGCGCAGTTTAACTCTGACGTTTCTTAGTTGATTTTCTGTTCAGATGATCTGTCTATTGCTGAAAGTGGAGTGCCAAAATTTTCTACTGCTATTGTGTCACAGTCAATTTCTCTCTTTAGGTCTGTTAATATTTGCATTATATATTTGGTTGCTCTGGTGTTGAGTGCATATATATTTACAATTGTAATATCCTGTTGTTGTATTAACCCCTTTATCATCATATAATGTCCTTTTGTATTTTTTTTTTTTTTTTTTTTGCCATTCTTGACTAAAGCTTATTTTATCTGATATAAGTATAGCTACTCCTGCTCTCTGTTGGCTTCCATTTGCATGCAATATCTTATTCATCCCTTCACTTTCAGTTTGTGCATGTCTGTACAGGTAAATTGAATTTCTTGTAGACAGCCTATAGTTGGGTCTTTTAAAAATCCATTCAGCCACTCTTTCTTTATTTTTATTTTTAAAAAAAATTTCAATAGCTTTGGGGGTACAGTTTGTTTCTGGTTACATAGATAGCTTCTTTAGTGGTGATTCTGATATTTTAGTACACCTGTTACCTGAGCATTATATACTATACCCAATATATAGTCTTTTATCCCTCCCCACTTTGAGTCTCCAAATACCATTATCTCAATGTTATGCCTTTGCATCCTCATAGCTGAGCTCTCACCTAAAACATAAGACATTTGATTTTTCATTCTTGAGTTACTTCAGTTAGAATAATGGCCTTCAGCTCCATCTAAATTTCTGCAAAAGACACGTCATTCTTTTTTTAATGGCTGAGTAGTATTCTATGGTGTATATATACCACTTTTTCTGTATCTACTTGTTGGTTGATGGACACTTAGGTTGGTTCCATATCTTTGTAATTGTGAATTGTGCCACTATAAACATGTGTACATGTGTCTTTTTCATATAATGACTTATTATTATTTTTGGGTAGATACTCAGTAGTGGGATTGCTGGATCAAATGGTAGTTTTACTTGTAGTTTTTAAGGAACATCTATACTGTTTTCCATAATGGTTGTTCTAATTTACATTCGTATCAGCAGTATAAAAGTGTTCCCTTTTTACCACATCCATGCCAACATCTATTTTTTTAAACTTTTAAATTATGGCCATGCTTGCAGGAGTAAGGATGCAGGTGTAATTTCATCGTGGTTTCAATTTGCATCTTCCTCCTACTTAGTGATGTTGAGTTTTTTTTTTTTTTTTTATGTTTGTTGGTTGCTTGTATATCTTTTTTTGAGAATTATCTATTCATGTCCTTTGCTCACTTTTTGATGGGATTATTTGTTTTCTTCTTGTTGATTTGTTTGAGTTCCTTGCAGATTCTGGATACTAGTTCTCTGTTGGATGCATAGTTTGTCGAGATTTTTTTTTTCACTCTGTGGGCTGTCTGCTGATTATTTCTTTTGCTGTATAGAAGCTACTTAGTTTAATTAGGTCCCATTTATTTATTTTTGGTTTCATTGCATTTGTTTTTGGGGTCTTAGTCATGAATTCTTGCCTAAGTCAGTGTCCAGAAGAGTTTTTCCAATGTTATCTTCTAGAATTTTTATGGCTTCAGGTCTTATATTTAAGTCTTTTATCTATCTTGAGTTGATTTTTGTGTAGAGTTAGAGATGGGGATCCAGTTTCAGTTTTCTACATATGACTTGCCCATTCTTTCAGTTGAAGACTTTTGTCCATTTATTTTCAAGATTATTTTCTGTTGACATTTTATTACTTGTTTTCTGTTTGTTTTGTAGATACTTTCTTTATGTTTTCTTCTTTTACCGTTTTCCTTTGTGATTAAGATAATTTCTCTGGTAGTATGTTTTGACTTTGTGCTACCTATTTTTAGTCTATTTAAGTTTTCACATTACGGTTACCATGAGGCTTACAAAAAGACAGGTTATTTAAAACTGATTATGACTTAACTTTGATTGCAAAGATAAGTATTATAACAAAACCAAAGTCTACCCTTTAACCCCCCAATAGTTTGATTTATTGGTGTTTCAGTTTACATATTTTATATTATCTGTTTCTTCACCAATTATTGTAGCAATTATTGATTTTAACAGATTTGTCTTTTAGCCTTAATACTTATGATGTAAATGGCTTACGTATCCACATTACAGTTTTAGAGTATTTTGAGTTAGTCTGTCTTTTTTTCTTTTAGCAGTGAGTTTAACACCTTCAAATGTTTTCTTATTATACACTAATGCTCACTTATTTTAGATTAAATAGATTTTAGTATTTCTTGTAAGACAGGTCATCTTTTGATTAATTCTCTCAGCTTTTGTTTGTTTGGGAGTCTTTGAATGTGTTTAAATGATACCTTTGCTGGGTACAGTATTCTTGGATGGCAGACTTTTCCTTTTATTTCAATATCACATCCCATTATTTTCTGGACTGCAGGATTTCTGCTGAGAAATCTGTTGTAGTCTGTATTCAGGATGCTGTTCAATGTGATGTTTCTTTTCTTTTGTTGCTTTGAGTATCCTTTCTTTACATTTCACTGGTTATGATAGGCCTTGGAAATTTCTCCTTTGGGTTGGGTGTGATTAGTAGCCTCTGAACTTCCTGTACCTGGATGGTGTCTTCTTTCTCTAGATTTTGGAACTTTTTTATCCATTATTATTATTTTTTACATATGCTTTCCAGACCTTTTCCTTCTTGTCCTCTTCTAAACACTGGCCTGCTGTTTCTTTCCATTCTAGGGGGAATTTATATTGAGAAGTAGAACTAAAACAATTCACTGGAACTAACTAATTGATGTTTCATTGTTGCTTGGTATGGGGAAGACTTACAGTAAGCAGAACTTAAATGCTTCTCTGGAATTAAAATCCTTCCCTGTTGTTTCCTGGACTGAGGAACACTTATAGTGAGCACCAGAATTTAGACATCGCCCTGGAACTGTATTGTTGCCCTGCCATTGTTTCCCAGTCTGGGGAAGACTTAAGCAGAAGCTAGGACTTAATTCTGACATTTTAGTTATGTCTCTGTAAGAAGAAGGTTCCAGATTGAGCACCTGGGCTTTGGGGAAAATCTGGTTAGAAATTTAGGCCTTCCTGCAGATTGTGTTCTCTGCAGCCTTATGGTATATCAGTCAGTTGCTTTTACAGTTTTATTTATTTTTAATTTTTTTTTGTAAAGTTAGGAGATACAAATGCTATTTTGTTACATGGATATATTGGGTAGTGGAGAAATTGGGGATTTTTTACCCATCACCCAAATAGTATACATTGCACTCAGTAGGTACTGTTTTATCCTTTAGCCCCCACTCCTTAACTCCATCCCACCTTTTGGAGCCTCCAATGTCTGTTATTCAACTCTGTATGTCTATGTGTACTCACTGTTTAGCTTCTGCTAAACATATAGTTAGTGAGAGCATGTGGTTTTTGACTTTCTATTTTATTCTATTTCTGAGTCATTTCACATCTTAGGATAATGGCCTCAAGTTCCATCCATGTTGCTGCAAAATACACAGGTTTATTCTTTTTATGTCTGAATAGTATTCCATGGCACATATATACATGCATACACACACACATACATATATACACATATATATAAGTACCATGGAATACTACATATATACACACATATGTGTATATATACATATCTCATTTTATATATGTATACATGTGTGTATATGTATGTGCCATGGAATACTAGTATAATATACTACTACAATAATACTATCATATATACACACACATGCACACATACACACATACCTATATGTATATTACTTTTTAAAAATCAACCCTTCATATGATTCATTGGTGAACACTTAGGTTGATTCCATGTCTTTGCTATTGTGGCTAGTGCTGTGACAAACAAGTCAGGCAATGTGATGTCTCCAGCTTTATTCTTTTTGCTTAGAATTTATTTGGCAATTAGGACTCTTTTTTGGTTTATACGAATATTACAATTACTCTTCTTCTGTGGAGAATGATGTTTGCATTGGTAATTTGATAGGAACTGCATTGAATATGTACATTGATTTGGGCAGTATGGTCATTTTAATGACATGGATTCTTCCAATCTATGAGCATGGATGTTTTTCCAGTTTTTGGTGTCATCTATAATATTTTTCATTGGTGTTTTGTAGTTCTCTTTGTAGAGATCTTTCACCTCCTTGGTTAAATGTATTTCTAGATATAAATTTTTCTAGCCATTGGAAATCTGATTGAGTTCTTGATTTGCTTCTCAGCTTGATCACTATTGGTATATATAAACGGTTTTGATTTTTATACATTGATTTTTTTTATCCTGAAACTTCACTGAATTTTTCTATCAAATCTAGGAGTGTTTTGGAGGATTATTTAGGGTTTTGTAGATATAAGAATTTATTATCAGTGAAAAGATATAATTTGACTTCCTTCTTTCAATTTGCTTACCTTTTATTTCTTTCTCTTTTTTGATTGCTGTAGCTGGGACTTCCAGTACTATGTTGAATACGAGTGCTGGAAGCTGGCATTCTTGTATTTTTCAGTTGTTAGGGGGACTTCTTTCACCTCACCTCATTGAGTATGATGTTGGCTGTGAATTTGTTGTATATAGCTTTGATAATTTTGAGATTTGTTCCTTGTATGCTTATTTTGTGGAGAATTGTTATCATGAAGGGGTCCTGGATATTATCTAATGCCTTTTCTTCATCTATTGAGTTTATTGTATAGTTTTTATGTTTTTGATTTGGTTTATGTGGTGAATCACATTTATTGATTTGCATATGTTCAATCACCCTTGCAGTTCTGGAATAAAACTCACTCGACTGTGGTGTATTATCTTCTTAATGTGCTGTTGGATTTGGTTTGCTAGTATTTTGTTGAAAATTTTTGCAACTCTGTTCATCAGAGATATTGATCTATAGTTTTCCTTTTTGCTGTGTGTCCTTGCCTGGCTTTGGTATCAAAGTGATACTGGCTTCCTAGAATGAATTAAGTAGTATTCCTTTCTCAACATTTTGGAACAGTTTCGGTAGGACTAATGTAAGTTCTTTATTATCCATCTGGTATAATTCAGCTGTGAATATTTCTGGTATTAGGGTTTATTTTCACAGGAGATTCTTTAATTACTTATTCAATTTACTAGTCATTATTGGTATTTTCTGGATTTTTGTTTCATCCTAGTTCAATCTCAGGAGGTTATATGTTTTCAGGAATTTATCCTCTTCCTTTAGGTTTTTAGTTGGAGAGTGTAGAGGTGTTCATAATAGTCTGTTTTTTTTTTTTTTTTTTTTTTTTTGCGCATTTCTGTAATATCAGTTGTAATGTCAGCTTGCTTACTTGAATCTTCTCTCTTTTATTTTTGGTTAATCTAGCTGGCAGTCTATCATTTAAAAAATATTTTCAGAATACTAACTTTTCATTTATTTGTTTCTTTGTATTCTTGATTTGTTTCAGTTTCATTTAGTTCTGCTCTGATCTTTGTTACTTCTTTTCTTCTGCTAGCTTTGGCTTTGTTCTTGTTTTTCTAATTCCTTAAGGTGTGACAGTAAGTTGTCAATTGGAGATCTTATCATCTTTTTGAGGTAGATATTTAACATTATAAACTTCCCTTTTAGCACTGCTTTTGCTGTATCCTGTATGTTTTAGTATGTTGTATTTCTGTCTTCATTTGTTTCAAAACAATTTTAAATTCCAAGGTTAATTTCATTATTGATGCAACAATCATTCAGGAGTAGGTTATAGTTTTCATAGTTTCTGTTGGTGTTGATTTCTAGTTTTAATTCCACTATAGTCTGAAAAAATACTTAATTTCAATTTAAAAATTTTATTGACACTTGTTTTGTGACCTGGCCTATGGTATATTTTGGGGGATGTTTCATGTGCAGAACAGAAAAATATATATTCTGTGGTTGTTGGGTAGAATGTTTTAAAATTTCTGTTTGTTCTAGTCTAGAGACCAATTTAAGTACAAAACTTCTTTGTTGATTTTTCTGCCTCAATGATCTGTCTAATACTGTCAGTGGGGTATTGAAATCCCCCACTATTTTTGTTTGCTATCTATCTCTTAGATCTGGTGGTATTTGTTTTATGAATATGGATGCTCTGGTTTTGGGTGCATATGTATTTAGAATTGTTATATTTTATTGTTGAATTTATCACTTTATTATTTTATAATGTCCTTTTTTAAAACCATTGTTGATTTTATGTCTATTTTATCTAGTGAAGTATAACTATTACTGCTCATTTTTTTGTTTCCATTTGCATAAAATATTTTTTTTCCAATTTTTGATGTTGAGTCTTTAAATGTCTTTATCAGTTAGGTGAGTTTCTTGTAAGAAGCTATGGTTGGATCTTTTTTAAAAAAAAATATTCTGGGAGATCCAAGATGGCCGATTAGGAGGAACTCGCGATTGCAGCTCTGAGAGAAAGTGCAGAGGGTGAGTGGACGCCGCATTTCCAGACGGATTTTTACTACCCACAGACCAGGAGATTCACAGGGGGAAGAGCACCACAGGTCGCCAGCGCTGCTGGCTTGAGCGGCACGGCTGCTAGGCCTGCACCCTGAGGCAGGGAGAAGCGGCTCCTTCTGCAGAGTGAGTGCAACCAAGTCCCCTGTAAGCCAGCAAGGGGAGCTGAAATAGGGAGTCAAGCCAGGAGATTCCCCGGGCAAAAACGTGCCATGAATCTCAGAGCCGCCACTTCAACTGATGCAACGGCTCACAGGGCAGCAGATTTTTACTGCCCACAGACCAGGAGATTCACAGGCGGAAGAGCCCCACGGGTCGCCAGCGCGGCTGGTTTGACTGGTGCAGCCACTTGGCCTGCACCCTGAGGCAGGGGGCAGTGGCTCCTTCTGCAGAGTGAGTGAAACTGAGTCCCCTGTAAGCCAGCAAGGGGAGCTGAAACAGGGAGTCAAGCCAGGAGATTCCTGGGCAAAGAAAGTGCCACAGGAAACACAACTGAACCCGGGTCGGTCCAGCTCTGTGGGGGAGGGGCGTCCTCCATTAGGACACACCCTGCAGTTCCCAGGGCAATTTGCCGTAACCAAGGTAACCCGCCACTACAGAGACTCCGTCACTACAGGGGCGGGCCAACATAGCGGAAGCAGTTCTAACTACACCCATATAAACAGGACTGCAGGGAAGTTCACAAGGAAGCTGGGCGGAGCCCACAACAGCTCAGTGAAGCCTCTGCAGGCTGAGTGCGACTAGGCTGCCACCTTGTGGGCAGGGAAAGCAACAACAAGACAGCGGAAAATCATAAAGCACTAAATTCCTGGGACAGAACACCGGGAGGGAAGAAAAAGGGGGTTTGTGAGTTCTGCTGCTGCAGACTTAAAATTACCAAAATCAGAAAGACAGCAACTACAAAGTCGATAGGCGGATAAATCCACAAAGATGGGAAGAAACCAGTGCAAAAAGGATGAAAACACCCAAAATCAGAACACTTCTCCTCCTACAACGGAGCAGAACTCCCCAGCAGCAAGGGAACAAGACTGAATGGAGAATGAGTGTGATGAAATGACAGAATCAGCTTTCAGAAAGTGGATAATAAGAAACTTTCGTGAGCTAAAAGAACATGTTCTAACCCAATGCAAATAAACTAAGAACCTTGAAAAAAGACTTGACGAAATGCTAACAAGAATGGACAACTTAGAGAGGAATATGAGTGAATTGATGGAGCTGAAAAACAAAACACGAGAACTTCGCGAAGCATGCACAAGTTTCAACAGCAGAATTGACCAAGCAGAAGAAAGGATGTCAGAGGTCGAAGATCAACTCAATGAAATAAAACGAGAAGGCAAGATTAGAGAAAACAGGGTAAAAAGGAATGAACAAAGCCAACAAGAAATATGGGACTATGTGAAAAGACCTAATCTACGTTTGATAGGGGTACCTGAATGTGACGAAGAGAATTCATCCAAACTGGAAAATACTCTCCAGGAAAACTTCCCCAACCCAGCAAGGCAGGCCAATATTCAAGTCCAGGAAATACAGAGAACACCACAAAGATATTCCCCTAGAAGAGCAACACTGAGGCCCATAATCATCAGATTCACCAGGGTTGAAATGAAGGAGAAAATACTAAGGGCAGCCAGAGAGAAAGGTTGGGTTACCCACAAAGGGAAGCCCATCAGACTCACAGCAGATCTCTCAGCAGAAACACTACAGGCCAGAAGAGAGTGGGGGCCGATATTCAACATCCTTAAAGAAAAGAACTTTCAACCCAGAATTTCATATCCAGCCAAATTAAGCTTCATAAGTGAAGGAAAAATAAAATCCTTTGTGAACAAGCAAGAACTCAGAGATTTCATCACCACCAGACTAGCTTTACAAGAGCTCCTGAAGGAGGCACTACACATAGAAAAGAACAACCAGAACCAGCCACTCCAAAAACACACGAAATGGTAAATAGCATCAACACAATGAAGAATCTGCATCAACCAATGGGCAAAACAGCCAGCTAGCATGAAAATGACAGGATCAAATTCACACATAACAATATTAACCCTAAATGTAAATGGACTAAATGCCCCAATCAAAAGACACAGAGCGGCATAAATTGGATAAAAAGCCAAAACCCATCAGTGTGCTGTATCCAGGAAACCCACCTCACATGCAAGGATACACAAAGACTCAAAATAAAGGGATGGAGGAAGATTTACCAAGCAAATGGAGAGCAAAAAAAAGCAGGAGTTGCAATTCTCATCTCTGATAAAATAGACTTTAAAGCAACAAAGATCAAAAGAGACAAAGAAGGACATTACATAATGGTAAAGGGATCAATGCAACAAGAAAAGCTAACGATCCTAAATATATATGCACCTAATACAGGAGCACCCAAATACATAAGGAAAGTTCTTAAAGAATTACAAAGAGACCTAGACTCCCACGCAATAATAGTGGGAGACTTCAACACCCCATAGTCAATATTAGATCAACAAGACAGAAAATTAACAAGGATATCCAGGACTTGAACTCGGACCTGGAACAAGCAAACCTAATAGACATTTCCAGAACTCTCCACCCCAAATCCACAGAATACATTCTTCTCAGCACCACATCACACCTACTCTAAAATTGACCACATAATTGGAAGTAAATCACTCCTCAGCAAATGCAAAAGAACAGAAACCATAACAAACAGTCTCTCAGACCACAGTGCAATCAAGTTAGAACTCAGAATTCAGAAGCCAACCCAGAACCACACAGCTTCATGGAAAATGAACAACTTTCTCCTGAATGTTGACTGGATAAACACTGAAATGAAGGCAGAAATCAAGATGTTCTTCGAAACCAACAAGAACGAAGACACCACATACCAGAATCTCTGGGACACATTTAAAACAGTCTCTAAAGGAAAATATATAGCAATAAGTGCCCAAATGAGAAGAAAGGAGAGATCTAAAATTGACACCCTATCATCAAAATTGAAAGAGCTAGAGGAGCAAGATCAAAAAAACTCAAAACCTAGCAGAAGACAAGAAATAACTAAGATCAAAGCAGAATTGAAGGAGATAGAGACACGAAAACCCCTACAAAAAATCAATAAATCCAGGAGCTGGTGTTTTGAAAAGATCAACAAAATAGACAGACCACTAGCCAAACTAATAAAAAAGAAAAGAGAGAATAACCAAATAGATGCAATAAAAAATGATAAAGGGGATATCACCACAGATTCCACAGAAATTCAAACCATCATCAGAGATTATTACAAACAACTCTATGCACATAAACTAGAAAACCGGGAAGAAATGAACAAATTCCTGGACACTTGCCTCCTCCCAAGCCTAATCCAAGAAGAAGTCAAAACCCTGAATAGACCAATAACAAGGTCTGAAGTCGAGGCAGCAATTAAGAGCCTACCACCCAAAAAAAGCCCAGGTCCAGATGGGTTCACAGCTGAATTCTACCAGACATACAAAGAGGAACTGGTACCATTCCTTCTGAAACTATTCCAAATAATCCAAAAAGAGGGAATCCTTTCCAAATCATTTTATGAGACCAACATCATCCTAATACCAAAACCCGGCAGAGACTCAACAAGAAAAGAAAACCACAGGCCAATATCCATGATGAACATAGATGCAAAAATCTTCAATAAAATGCTGGCAAGCTGATTGCAACAGCACATCAAAAAGCTTATCCACCATGATCAAGTAGCATTCATCCTGGGGATGCAAGGCTGGTTCAATATACGCAAGTCTATAAATGTAATTCACCACATAAACAGAACCAAAGACAAAAACCACATGATTATCTCAATTGATGCAGAGAAGGCCTTCGACAAAATTCAACAGCCCTTTATGCTAAAAACTCTCAATAAACTAGGTATCGACGGGACGTATCTCAAAATAATAAAAGCTATTTATGACAAACCAACAACCAATATCATACTGAATGGGCAAAAACTGGAAGCATTCCCTTTGAAATCTGGCACTAGACAAGGATGCCCTTTCTCACCACTCCTATTCAATATAGTACTGGAAGTTCTAGCCAGAGCAATCAGGCAAGAAAAGGAAATAAAGGGTATTCAATTAGGAAAGGAGAAAGTCAAATTGTCTCTATTTGCAGACAACATGATTGTATATCTAGCAGACCCCATCGTCTCAGCCCAAAATCTCCTGAAACTAATAAGCAGCTTCAGCAAAGTCTCACGATACAAAATCAATGTGCAAAAATCACAAGCATTCCTAAACACCAATAACAGACTTAAAGAGAGCCAAATCAAGAACGAACTGCCATTCACAATTGCTACAAAGAGAATAAAATACCTAGGAATACAACTAACAAGGAACGTAAAGGACCTCTTCAAGGAGAACTACAAACCATTGCTCAACGAAATAAGAGAGGACACAAACAGATGGAGAAACATTCCATGTTCATGGTTAGGAAGAATCAATATCGTGAAAATGGCCATACTGCCCAAAGTAATTTACGGATTCAATGCTATCCCCATCAAGCTACCAATGACCTTCTTCACAGAACTGCAAAAAACCACCTTAAACTTCATATGGAACCAAAATAGAGCCCGCATAGCCAAGTCAATTCTAAGCAAAAAGAACAAAGCAGGAGGCATCACACTACTGGACATCAAACTATACTACAAGGCTACAGTAATCAAAACAGCATGGTACTGGTACCAAAACAGAGATATAGACCAATGGAACAGAACAGAGGTGTCGGAGGCAACACAACATATCTACAACCACCCGATCTTCGACAAACCCGACAAAAACAAGCAATGGGGAAAGGAATCCCTGTTCAATAAGTGGTGTTGGGAAAACTGGCTAACCATATACAGAAAGCAGAAACTCGACCCCTTCCTGACACCTTACACTAAAATTGACTCCAGATGGATTAAAGACTTAAACATAAGACCTAACACCATAAAAATCCTAGAAGGAAACTTAGGCAAAACCATTCAGTACATAGGCGTAGGCAAGTGCTTTATGACCAAAACACCAAAAGCATTGGCAACAAAAGCCAAAATACACAAATGGGACCTGATCAAACTCCACAGCTTCTGCACGGCGAAAGAAACAGTCAATAGAGTGAATCGGCAACCAACAGAATGGGAAAAAATTTTTGCAGCCTACCCATCTGACAAAGGGCTGATATCCAGAATTTACAACGAGCTAAAACAGATTTACAAGAAAAAAACAAACAAGCTCATTCAAAAATGGGCGAAGGATATGATCAGGTACTTTACAAAAGAAGACATACATGAGGCCAACAAGCATATGAAAAAATGCTCATCATCACTGGTCATTAGGGAAATGCAAATCAAAACTACATTGAGATACCATCTCATGCCAGTTAGAATGGTGATCATTAAAAAATTTGGAGACAGATGCTGGAGAGGATGTGGAGAAATAGGAACACTTTTACACTGTTGGTGGGAGTGTAAATTAGTTCAACCATTGTGGAAGACAGTGTGGCGATTCCTCAAGGACCTAGAAATGGAAATTCCATTTGACCAGCAATCCCATTACTGGGTATATATCCAAAGGATTATAAATCGTTCTACTATAAGGACACATGCACACGAATGTTCATTGCAGCACAGTTTACAATAGCAAAGACCTGGAACCAACCCAAATGCCCATTGATGATAGACTGGACAGGAAAAATGTGGCACATATACATCATGGAATGTTATGCAGCCATCAAAAACGATGAGTTTGTGTCCTTTGTAGGGACATGGATGAACCTGGAAACCATCATTCTCAGCAAACTGACGTAAGAACACAAAATCAAACACCACATGTTCTCACTCATAGGTGGGTGTTGAACAATGAGAACACATGGACACAGGGAGGGGAGCACTATACACTGGGTTCTGTTTGGGGGAGTGGGGGGGACGGGGGGGGCGGGGAGTTGGGGAGGGATAGCATGGGGAGAAATGCCAGATATAGGTGCAGGGGAGGAAGGCAGCAAATCACACTGCCACGTATGCACCTATGCAACAACCTTGCATGACTTTCACATGTACCCCAAAACCTAAAATGCAATAAAAAAAAAAATTCTGCCAATCTATATCTTTCACGTGATGCATTTAGTTCATTGACATTCAAGAGTTGATATTGATATGTGAGGTTTTTGTTCCTGTCATAATGTTAATTGTTACTTAGATGGTTTGCAACCTTGATTGTGTAATATTTGTATAAGTCCACAAGTTTTATGCATTCATGTGTTTTTATGATGGCATTGCCCATTCATTTCCACATTTTGAACTCCGTTGAAAATTTCTTGTATAGCTGGTCTATGAATTCCCTTAGCCTTTGCTTGTCTAGGAAAGATTTTATTTCATTTTTATTAGTGAAGCTTAATTTAGAAGGCTACAAAATTCTTTGCTGGATGTTTTCTTTTTTCTTTAAGGAGACTGAAAATAGGACCCCAATATTTTCTTGTTTGTAAGGTTTCTGCTGAGAAGTCCACTGTCAGTCTGATGGTATTTCCCTTACAGCTGATTAGCCACTTTCGTATCACTTTTAGGACTTTCTTTTTCGTTTAGACTGTGGATTGTCTGATGACTATATGCTGTGGTGAAGTTTTTCTTAAAATGTATCTCCCAGAAGTTACCTGACCTTCTATGGGTGTCTAAATCTCTAGCAAAACCAGGGAAGTTTTCCTGAATTATTCCCTCAAATGTTTCTTTATACTTTTTACTTCTTCTTCTTCTGGAATAATGTTAACTTGTAGATTAGGATGCTTAAATAATCCAATGTTTCTCAAAGTCCTTGCCAATTTTTATTTATTACGAATACGTTTTGTCTGACTGGGTTAATTAAATAGCTCTGTTTTCTAGCTCTGAAGTTGTTTTTGTTTGTTCTAGCCTGTTAGGGATTTGAACTCTATTTTTGTGGTTCTTTTAATGAATTTTTAGTTCTAGAAGCTCTTTTTAAAATATAATCATCCTCCTTAGTAAATTTCTAATTCATATTCTGAGTTGTTCTTCTGACTACTTTGAATTGGTTTCCAACTGTCTTTTAGATCTTATCGAGCTTCCTTACCATCCATATTTTGAATTCTTTATCTTTGAATTTTCATTTTGAATAGGATCCATTGCTAGAGAGTTGATATGATCCTTTGCAGGTGGTATAACACTTTGGTTTTTTTTTTTTTTTTTCATACTGCCAGAGTTCTTATGCTGGTTCCCTCTCATCTGAAGAAGCTGTCACTTCTTATCTTTGAGTTTAGTTTTGTTTTGATGGGACGTCATTTTTTCCCCTTGAAGGTATGATTGTCACATATGTTACGTATGATTGTTTGGCTTCAATTCTAGGTGCTTTCAGGTGTCAAGAACTGTATGAGTTCCTTGTTTATAGATAATCTTTGTGCAGTGGCTTTCTCAAGTGCCAGTTTTAGTAGCGATGTCCTGGATATTTTTGCAGGCTAACGCAGGAACAGGATTATATTGGTCTCAGGAAGCTTATCTCATTCCTCAACACTGTGCACTTCCATCAGCAGGTTTTGTATTGTGTTGTGCAGTTCAACCCCCAGGCTAGTAGGTGGCAACTATGCGTAAGAGTGTCTGTGACAGAAGGAGATGGGTACGGGCTTAATGTTTGTTTAGTGAGGTGCTCTCTGTTGTTTTAGGTGGTGATCTGGTCTGTGGAATCCCTGGTTTCCAGGAGCTTCCTGCTGAGCTTCCGTAGGTGGGTGGACAAAGCTGGGTGGAACTGGACAGCCAAGCTCACTCAGGAATACCCTATTGACAAGAGCAGACATGAACACTGACATGAGTGGCAGGGGAGCTCTGGTGAAATGTGTTGAATTCTCTGAAGGAGGAGAGTTGGCTGCACCAGCTTCACATCCTAGGCAGGTGGGAATGCAATCCATTTCCCTATTATACCCCTGTCCCAGGGCTCATGACTGTCAGTTTAGTCAGACACTATTGTCTACCTTCAGGTCACAGTGTAGCTGAGGGCTGCAGAAAATTCCTGTCCTATGGCTTTCTGTGGAAGTGGCTTTGGAGCAGAACCTCTTAGCTACAAACAGACAGTGTTGTGGTTTGCCTGCCCTCCAATGCAGGAACACTCCTACTTTGTGTATAGATGGGGAGTGGCTCCATTTTTTGTCATGTGCAAGTGCATGCCAGCTGTGATGTCAGCTGGTTGGGCTGGCCTGGCTTAGACTCTGAGGGGACTGATTAGGTGTCAGTTGTGGTGGACTGGGCTAGGCGGTCCCCCAACTTCCAGGCCCCTAGATGGCTCCTTGGATGGTATGCATGAGTCCTGGTTGGACTGGACTGGTGGATTTGTCCTTATGTCCCTAGGGTTCAGGTGCTGCCTTTGCTAGGAAGGAGTGGGCTGGTCCTAGGCCACCAGCAGAATGGTCAGGCAGGCTGACTGTGCTTTCTCTTTTCTGCCACCAAGGGGAGCTGGACCTTTCTCTGCCTTGAGCAGTGGAGGCAGGCAGCTGTGATACACATGTCTTGCTCAAACCTCCACCTGGCAGCAGTGGCAGTGGTACCTGTCTTTGAGGCACATGAAAGTGCCTGGCCTGCCTGCTTCCTTCTGGCTTGAGGGTGGCAGAGGCAGCAGTGATAGCAAGAACCTAAGGGAAGAACACAGGCTTCTGGGGTCTGGGCTCTCAGAGTGGTGCTGGCTTCAGTGGAAATGTTCAGATGGGAATAGGATGGCCGCACTGTGGATCTGCCATGGTATGTGTGTAGCGGGGCAGTCCTCTCTCAGTGGGATCAGAAAAGTCAAGCATTTATAGGGAACTTAGTTTGTGTACTCCTCTGTCCCACAGCAGTGGTGGTTGTATCTGTCCTTGAGGCCTTGTGAAGGTGCTTAACTGCCCTGCTTTTTCTCTGGCCTGGTGGCCTGGGCAGTGATACTGATGGTAGACTCAGGGTAACACAAAGGCCTCTGGGGGTTAGGCTCTCAAACTGGCACCAGGCTATAGCTGCTCAGGGCTCAAAAGCCTGTGGAACTTTACATGAGTGCAAGAATGTCTTTGTGTAATTTCTAAGCAGTTCCCTGTTATTCTGGAGGCCCGAGAGGACGGAGGGATTCTTCTGTAGATAGAATTGTAAAAGTCTATTATGGGAATGTGGAACCCTAGGGGTCTCTCAGTCACCTTTTCTCCACATTAGGGAGCTTCTACCAGCTTCACATCTCTCCCAGCCCAGTAGGCTGCTTGGATTCATTCTTATTTGCATTCTGTGATTCTTGTCACTTCTCTGTTGAATTCTAGTGTTCTCTCTTAGACAGTCCATTCGAAGTGTGTATATTTACTTGATATTTTGATATTTCTTCATGGAAGAGCCACCTACTAGCTGCATCTGGTGAGACATTTTGAACCCTCCTTTCAGTCAGTCTCTTAATTGTGGCATCCCTGGTGATCAGAGTGCAGAATAGCTGCTGAGTTTCATACGCCAGTTGCTATGATCCTGTTCTTTGTTTCCTAGTTTGCCCTAGATGATTCAGCCATTCCACTCTCAGTGGTTCCCATGGGATGGGAACTGGAGTAGGCTTCCTGTTAAGACTCTTAGACTTGTGAAGAGTTTGAAGTTTCACCTCCTATTTTCCTCTCTCACCTTAGAAATTACAGGTCTAGAGAAATTCTCTTGAGTGACATTAAGCCAGCTTGGGGGATAGGCTGATGGAGCCTAAAATGACTGTTTCTTTTACCAGTCATGGCTTCTCTTGATTTTGTGGACCTGAGTATTTTCTCCACTTCTCCAAACCCCGAGTTCTAATGAACTCAGGATATTATTCTCATTTTTGAATAACTCCTTGTATTTTTGTGTTGGGAAGTGATGCCAGGGCATCTTCTATTCTGCTATCTTGCTGATACCCTGAGATCTCCTGCAAACAGAGATAACTTACTTTGTTCTTTCCAACTTGTATGCCCTTTTCCTTTCCATTTCCCTTCCGTTCCCCTTCCCCTTCCCCTTCCCTTTCCCTTTCTGTTTATATGTTTTGCCCATTTTATATTTTGATTATTTCTTATTTAAATGTTGTGCTTCAAGAGTTTTTACATATTCTACAGACTAGTTCTTTGTTGGGTATGCTTTCTTTCATTCTTAACTTGTATTTACCCTCTTGACAGAGTTCCTCACAGAGTTCAGTTTATCAGTTTTTGAAAAAATAGCTTGTGCTCTTTGTTTCACCTGTTAGAATTATTTGCTTTGCTCTGAATATTGATTTTTTCCTTTTTTAAAAAATAAAATTTACAGTTTTATATTTTATATTTCAATATGAGTTTTATTTTGAATTAATATTTTATTTGTATTGTCTTAATCTGATTTTGTTATCTGGGTAACACTATCTTCATACAGTGAATTAGGAAGTATTCCTTTTGTTTGCTTTCTGGAAGTTATTGTGAAAAAGTGATGTGAATTCTTTGTTAGATGTTTGGTAGAATTCTCTAGTGAAACCACCTATGTCTGGAACTAATTTCATGAGAGATTTGATATTCCAAATTTAATTTATTTAGTAATTATAGGACTATTTTGGTTGTTGCCTTTATCTTTGTTTAGTTTTTGTTGTTTGTAGTCAGTCTTACCTAACGGTTTTTCAGATATATTGATTTTATTGTTGCATTTGATTTTCTTTTTTGTTTTTTTTTTTGTTGCTATTATTTTTTCCTTTCTCATGTTTTAGTTTATTTTGCTGTTTTTTTTTTTTCTAGTTTCTTGAAGTAGGAACTTAGATCATTGATTTGGTACTCTGTCTTTTATAAGGTTTCACTAAGTGTTATTAATCTCTTTGCACTGCTTCAACTGTTTTAATATAGGTGTTTTTTCCATTTAGTTATATTTATTTTTCAAAATTTCCTTTGAGACTTCTCTTTGAATCGTGAGTTACTCAGAAGTGTTCTAATTAGCTTGCAAGTGTTTGGAAATTTTCTTGTTGTTTTGTTATTGATTGCTAGTTTCATTCCATTGTGTCAAGAAAAAAACACTCTGCTTGACCTCGTCTTAAATTGTAAAGTTTTGATATTTGTCTTATAGCCTAGGGTATGGTTTGTCTTAGTGAATGCTCTGTGGACTCTGGAGAAACATGTATGCTGTTCTTTTTTTGGATGAAATGTTCTGTATTTGCCAAATAATATTGTTGGTTGATTGTGTTGTTGAGTTCTATATCCTTGCTAATTTTCTTCAAAATTTTTTTTTAGAGATGAAAGGGGTACAGGTGCAGTTTTGTTACATGAGTATATTATGTAGTGGTGTAGTCTAGACTTTTAGTGTAACCTCATTAATGGTGTCTGTTGTACCCACAAGGTCATTTCTCATCCCTCTCCCTGTTCCCACTCTTGTACGTTTCTGAGTGTTCATAGTAAATTCTTTCACTATCTATGTCTGTGTTTACACATTATTTAGTTCCTACTTATAAGTAGGAACATGTGACATTTGACTTTCTATTTCTGAGATATTTCACTTAAAATAGTGGCCTCCAGTTCCATCCATGTTGCTGCAAAAGACATGATTTTTTTAAATGGATGAATAATATTACATGAAATATACATACATCACACTTTATTTCTCTTAGTATCCATCAATAGACAGTTAAATTGATTCTGTATCTCTGCTGTTGTGACTAGTGCTTTGCTAAATGTATAAGTGCAGTTATCTTGTTGATATAATGATTTCTTTTTTCTTGGGTAAGTACACAATAGTGGGATTGCCGAATCAACTGTTTTATGTTTTCCATAGAAGTTACACAAATTTTGTGTTTTCCATAGAAATTTTCCCACCAGCAATGTATAAGTCTTCCCTTTTCTGTGCATCATCATCAACATCTGCTATTTTCTGACCTTTAAATAGTGGCCATTCTGACTGGTGTAGGATAGTATCTCACTCTGGTTTTAATTTGTATTATTCTGATGATTTGTGATGTTCAGTATTTTTTCATATGTTTATTGGTGATTTATATGTCTTTCTTTTAAAAATGTCTGCTCATGTCGTTTGCCCACTCTTTAATGGGTTTACTTTTGTTGTTGTTGTTGAGTTGTTTGAATTCCTTGTAGATTCTGTATGTTAGTCCCTTATCGGATACATAGTTTGCAAATATTTCTCCCATTCTGTCTGGTAGTTCTATAATATCCTGAGAGGGGAGTAAATTAGGGACCGAAACTCTAATTTTCTGTTTCTATAATTCTCTTTCCAGTTCTACTAGTTTTTGTTTTATGTATTTTGAGGCTGTGTGGTTTGGTTTGTACTCATTTAGGATTGTTATGTCTCACTGGTGAATTGATCCTTTTGTCATTATGGAATGTTTTTATTTGTCTCAAGTATTTTTTCTCTAAAATTTACTCTAATATCAATATAGTGACTACTGCTTTTTAATAAAATTAATATTTATATATTTATTTTTATCTTCTTGCTTTAAATCAACCTATGTCATTGTATTTGAAATGATTTATCGTAGAAAATTTTTTTTGGATCACTAAAGAAAATCTATGTCAACCTGCATCTTAAAAAATATATATATTTTATTGCATTTTAGGTTTTGGGGTACAAGTGAAGAACTTGCAAGATTGTTGCATAGGTACATACATGGCAATGTGGTTTGCTGCCTTCCTCCCCATCACTTATATCTGGCATTTCTCCCCATGTTATCCCTCCTCAACTTCCCATCACCCTGCTGTCCCTCCTCAAGTTCCCCCCCCAAGCAGACCCCAGTGTGTGATGCTCCCCTCCCTGTGTCCATGTGTTCTCATTGTTCAACACCCGCTTATGAATGAGAACATGCAGTGTTTCATTTTCTGTTCTTGTGTCAGTTTGCTGAGAATGCTGGTTTCCAGGTTCATTCATGTCCCTACAAAGGAGACAACTCATAATTTTTAATGGCTGCATAGTATTCCATGGTGTATATGTGCCACATTTTCCCTGTCCAGTCTATCATCGATGGGCATTTGGGTTGGTTCCAAGTCTTTGCTATCGTAAACAGTGCTGCAGTGACCATTCGTGTGCATGTGTCCTTATAAAAGAATGCTTTATAATCCTTTGGGTATATACCCAGTAATGGGATTGCTGGGTCAAATGGAATTTCTATTTCTAGGTCCTTGAGGAATCGCCACACTGTCTTCCATAATGGTTGAACTAATTTACACTCCCACCAACAGTGTAAAAGTATTCCTATTTCTCCACATCCTCTCCAGCATCTGTTGTCTCCAGATTTTTTAATGATCACCATTCTAACTGGTGTGAGATGGTATCTCAATGTAGTTTTGATTTACATTTCTCTAATGACCAGTGATGATGAGTATTTTTTCACATGTTTTTTGGCCTCATATATGTCTTCTTTTGAAAAGTGTCTGTTCATATCCTTCGCCCACTTTTGAATGGACTTGTTTTTTTCTTGTAAATCTGTCTTTGTTCTTTTTAGGTTCTGGATATTAGCCCTTTGTTAGATGGGTAGATTGCAAAATTTTTTTCCCATTCTATTAGTTGCTGATTCACTCTAATGACTGTTTATTTTCCTGGGCAGAAGCTCTGGAGTTTGATTAGGTCCCATTTGTCTATTTTGGCTTTTGTTGCCAATGCTTTTGATGTTTTGGTCATGAAGTCCTTGCCTATGCCTATGTCCTGAATAGTTTTGTCTGGGTTTTCTTCTAGGGTTTTTATGGTGTTAGGTCTTATGTTTAAGTCTTTAATCCATCTGGAGTTAATTTTAGTGTAAAGTGTCAGGAAGGGGTTCAGTTGTTGCTTTCTGCACACAGCTAGCCAGTTTTCCCAACACCATTTATTAAACAGGGAATCCTTTCCCCATTGCTTGTTTTTGTCAGGTTTGTCAAAGATGAAATGGTTGTAGATGTGTGGTGTTGCTTCCAAGGCCTCTGTTCTGTTCCATTGGTCTGTATCTCTGTTTTGGTACCAGTACCATGCTGTTCTGATTACTGTAGCCTTGTAGTATAGTTTGAAGTCAGGTAGCACGATGCCTCCCGCTTTGTTCTTTTTGCTTAGAATTGATTTGGCTATGTGGGCTCTCTTTTGGTTCCATATGAAGTTTAAGGTGCGTTTTTCCGTATCTGTGAAGAAGGTCATTGGTAGCCTGATGGGGATAGCGTTGAATCTGTAAATTTCTTTGGGCAGTATGGCCATTTTCATGATACTAATTCTTCCTAACCATGAACATGGAATGTTTCTCCTTCTGTTTTTGCCCTTTCTTATTTTGTTGAGCAGTGCTTTGTAGTTCTCCTTGAAGAGGTCCTTTATATCCTTTGTTAGTTGTATTCCTAGGTATTTTATTCTCTTTGTAGCAATTGTGAATGGCAGTTCGTTCTTGATTTGGCTCTCTTTAAGTCTGTTATTGGTGTATAGGAATGCTTGTGATTTTTGCACATTGATTTTGTATCCTGAGACTTTGCTGAAGTTGCTTATCAGTTTCAGGAGATTTTGGGCTGAGACAGTGGGGTCTTCCAAATATACAATCATGTCTGCAAATAGAGACAATTTGACTTCCTCCTTTCCTAATTGAATACCCTTTATTTCTTTTTCTTGCTTGATTGCTCTGGCTAGAACTTCCAATACTATATTGAATAGGAGTGGTGAGAGAGGGCATCCTTGTCTAGTGCCAAATTTCAAATGGAATGCTTTCAGTTTTTGCCCATTCAGTATGATATCAGCTGTGGGCTTGTTGTAAACATCTTTTCTTATTTTGAGATATGTTCCATCAATACCCTAGTTTATTGAGAGTTTTTTGCATGAAGCTTTGTTGAATTTTGTCAAAGGACTTCTCTGAATCTATTGAGATGTGGTTTTCGCCTTTGGTTCTGTTTACGTGGTGAATTACATTTATAGACTTCCGTATATTGAACCAGCCTTGCATCCCCGGGATGAAGCCTACTTGATCATGGTGGATAAGCTTTTTGATGTGCTGTTGCAATCGGTTTGCCAGTGTTTTACTGAATATTTTTGCATCTGTGTTCATCATGCATATTGGGCTAAAGTTTTCTTTTCTTGTTTAGTCTCTGCGGGGTTTTGGTATCAGGATGATGTTGGTCTCATAAAATGACTTGGGAAGGACTCCGTCTTTTTGGATTGTTTGGAATAGTTTTAGAAGGAATGGTACCAGCTCCTCTTTGTATGTCTGGTGGAATTCACTTGTGAACCCATCTGGACCTGGGCTTTTATTTAGTTCGTAGGATATTAATTGCTGCCTCAACATCAGCCCTTGTTATTGGTATATTCAGCGTTTTGACTTTTTCCTGGTTTAGGCTTGGGAGGAGGCAAGTGTCCAGGAATTTATCCATTTCTTCCAGGTTTACTAGTTTATGTGCATAGAGTTGTTTGTAATAATCTCTGATGATGGTTTGTATTTCTGAGGAATCTATGGTGATATCCCCTTTATTGATTTTTATTGCATCTATTTGATTTTTCTCTCTTTTCTTTTTTATTCATCTGACTAGTGGTCTGTCTATTTTGTTGATCTTTTTGAAAACCAGCTCCTGGATTTATTGATTTTTTGAAGGCTTTTTGTGTCTCTATCTCCTTCAGTTCTGCTCTGATCTTAGTTATTTCTTGTCTTCTGCTAGGTTTTGAGTTTTTTCGATCTTGCTCCTCTAGCTCTTTCAATTTTGACAATAGGGTGCCAATTTTAGATCTTTCCTTTCTTCTCATGTGGGCATTTATTACTATGGATTTTCTTCTAGACACTGCTTTAAATGTGTCCCAAAGATTCTGGTGTATCGTGTCTTTGTTCTCATTGGTTTTGAAGAACATCTTTATTTCTGCCTTCATTTCATTGTTTATCCAGTCAACATTCAAGAACACTTTTTTCAGTTTCTTTGAAGCTGTGTGGTTCTGAGTTAGTTTCTGAATTCTGAGTTCTAAGTTGATTGCACTGTGGTCTAAGAGACTGTTTGTTATGATTTCCATTCTTTTGCATTTGCTGAGGAGCAATTTACTTCCGATTATGTGAGCAATTTTAGAGAAGGTGTGATGTGCTGCTGAGAAAAACGTATATTTTTTGGATTTGTAGTGGAGAGTTCTGTAAATGTCTTTTAGGTTTGCTTGGTGCAGGTCTGAGTTCAAATCCTGGATATCCTTGTTAATTTTCTTTCTCATTGTTCTGTCTAATATTGACAGTGGAGTGTTAAAGTCTCCCACTATTATTGTGTGGGAGTCTTAGTCTCTTTATAAGTCATTAAGAACTTGCTTTACGTATCTGGGTGCTCCTGTATTGGGTGCTTATATATTTAGGATCGTTATCTCTTCTTGTTGCATTGATCCTTTTACCATTATGTAATATCCTTCTTTGTCTCTTTTGATCTTTGTTGATTTAAAGTCTATTATATCAGAAACTAGGATCGCAACTCCTGCTTTTTTTTTGCTCCCCATTTTCTTGGTAAATCTTCCTCCATCCCTTTATTTTGAGCCTTTGTGTATCCTTGCATGTGAGATGGGCTTCCTGGATACAGCACACTGATGGGTTTTGGCTTTTTATCCAATTTGCTAGTCTGTGTCTTTTGAGTGGTGCGTTTAGCCCATTTACATTTAAGGTTAATATTGTTATGTTCAGTTTAATGCTGCCATTTTGATGTTAGCTAGTTGTTTTGCCTGTTAGTTGATGCAGTTTCTTCATTGTGTTGATGCTCTTTACCATTTGGTATGTTTTTGGAGTGGCTGGTACTGGTTGTTCCGTTCTATGTTAAGTGCTTCTTTCAGGAGCTCTTGTAAAGCGGACCTGGTGGTGATGAAATCTCTGAGTAATTGTTTGTTCATAAAGGATTTTATTTCTCCTTCACTTATGAAGCTTACTTTGGCTGGATATGAAATTCTGGGTTGGAAGTTCTTTTCTTTAAGGATGTCAAATATTGGCCCCCACTCTCTTCTGGCCTGTAGGGTTTCTGCTGAGAGATCTGCTGTGAGTCTCATAAGCTTCCCTTTGTGGGTAACCCGATCTTTCTCTCTGGCTGCCTTTAGCATTTTCTCCTTCATTTCAATCCTGGTGAATCTGATGATTATGTGCCTTGGGGTTGCTCTTCTTGAGAAATATCTTTGTGGTGTTTTCTGTATTTCCTGGACTTGAATATTGGCCTGCCTTGCTAGATTGGGGAAGTTTTCCTGGATAATAACGTGAAATGTATTTTCCAGCTTGGATTCATTCTTTCCATCAAATTCAGGTACAGCTATCAGACGTAGATTAGGTCTTTTCACATAGTCCCATATTTCCTGGAGACTTTGTTCATTTCTTTTTACCCTTTTTTCTCTCATCTTGCCTTCTCATTTTATTTGATTGAGTTGATCTTCAACCTCTGATATCTTTTCTTCTGCTTGGTTGATTCAGCTATTGAAACTTGTGTATGCTTTGTGAAGTTCTCGTGTTGTGTTTTTCAGCTCCATCAGTTCATTTATATTCCTCTCTAAGCTGTTTATTCTCGTTAGCATTTCGTCAAACCTTTTTTCAGAATTCTTAGTTTCTTTGCATAGGGTTAAAACATGTTCTTTTAGCTAAGAGAAATTTCTTATTGCCCACCTTCTGAAGCCTGTTTCTGTCAATTGATCAGACTCATTCTCCATCCAGCGTTGTTCCCTTACTGGTGAGCAGTTGTGATCCCTTGGAGGAAGAGAGGTGTTCTGATTTTGGGTGTTTTCATCCTTTTTGCTCTGGTTTCTTCCCATCTCTGTGGATTTATTTACCTTTGGTCTTTGTAGTTGCTGACTTTCAGATGGGGTCTCTGAGTGGACATCCAATTTGTTGATAATGAAGTTATTTCTTTCTGTTTTTTAGTTTTCCTTCTATCAGACAGGACCCTCTGCTGTAGGGCTACTGGAGGTCCACTCCAGGCCCTGCTTGCCTGGGGATCACCTGCAGCAGCTGCAGAACAGTAAGGGTTGCTGCCAGTTGGTCCCAGAAGGATACCTTCCAGAAATCAGTCTGAGCTCTCCTTTACGAGGTGACTCTTTGGATATATGGGGGTCAGGGATCTGCTTGAGGAGATAGTCTGTCTTTTATAGGAGCTCAAGTGCTGAGCTGTGAGCTACGTTGTTGCATTCAGAGCTGCTGGGCAGGTACATTTAAGTCTGCTGCAGCAGAACTCCTAACAGCCTCTTTTTTCCCAGGTGCTCTGTCCCAGGAAGGGAGGGCTATATTTATAAGTTTCTGTCATGTTGATGCCTTTTTTCAGGGCTGCCCTGCCCAGGGAGGAGGCAGCCTAGTCACAGTCTGCCAGCAGAGGGTTTGCTGAGCTGCTGTGGGCTCCACCCAGCTGCCATGTGTACTTCCCTGTAGTCCTGCTTATAGGGGTATAGTTAGAACTGCCTCAGCAATGGTGACTCACCTCTGTAGTGGCAGACTGTCTCTGTAATGGCAGACTGCCTCCGCAATGGCAGGCAGCCTCAACAATGATGTTCTACCTTGGCTATGGTGGACTACCTCAGTAGTGGTGGACTGCCTCAGTAATGGCTGACACCCCTCCCCCACAGAGCTGGACCATCCTGGGTTCAGCTGTGCTTGCTGTGAAACTCTCAGGAGCATTTCAGGTTGCTGGTTTTTGTGGAGTTGGGACCGGCTGAGCCTGATCACCTGGCTCCCTGCCTTAGACCCCTTTTTTTTTTCAGTTGAATGGGCAACTCTGTCTCCCAGGCATTCCGGTCACCAGTTCAAATGGTGCCCGGATTTGTGTAATTTCTTGTCCCAGGACCTGCTGCGCTGGCTGAAAGAGCCGCTGGAGACTCGTGGCGCTTTTTCACCTGGGAATCTCCTGGTCTGGCTTTCTGTTTCTGTCCCATTTTTTCAGTTGAATGGATGACTCTGTCTCCCAGGCATTCGGCACTGGATCTGTGTGATTTCCCTTGTGGTGACCCACTATGCTGGCTGAAACAGTCATGCTGGAGATTCGTGGTGCTTTTTCACCTGGGAATCTCCTGGCCTGGCTCTCTATTTCAGTCCCCTTTTTATCAGTTGAACAAGTGACTCTGTCTCCCAGGCATTCCAGTCACCTGTTGAAAAGGTGCCCGGATCTGTGTGATTTCCCGTGCAGTGACCCACTGCGTCAGCTGAAACAGCCATGCTGGAGATTGATGGTGCTTTTTCACCTGGGAATCTCCTGGCCTGGCTCCCCATTTCAGTTCCCTTTTTATCAGTTGAATGGGTGACTCTGTCTCCCTGGCACTCAAGTTGCCAGCTAAAACAGTGCACAGACCCATGTGAGTATTTTGTGCGGAGACCCTCCGCGTCAGCCATAACAGCCGCACTGGCGACCCATGGGGCTCCTCTGCCTGGGAATCTCCTAGTCTGTGGGCAATAAAAATCCTTCTGGAAATGTGGCATCCACTCACCCTCCACGCTCTCTCTGGGAGCTGTAATCCAGAGCTGCTCCTAATCGGCCATCTTGGATTCCCTCCCTTATCCACCACATTTTTTTTTATCCATTCATCCTTTGACAGACAGTTTGTTCCCATATCATGGCAATTATGAGTAATGCTTTAATGAGCTTTCAAGTTCAGGTATATCTGTGACATACTGATTTTATTTCCGTTTTCATATATTCCCAGAAGAGGGATTACTGGATAACATAGTATTTTTAATTCTTTGAGGATCCTTTTTACTGTTTTCCAAAATGGCTGTACCAATTTATGTTTTTTACTAATAGTGTACAAGTATTTCTTTTTCTTCACATTCTCATCAACACTTATCTTTCTTCTTTTTGATTATACCCATTCTTATAGATGTGAGGTAGGATCTCATTGTGGTTTTGATTTGTACTTTCCTGAGGATTAGTAATGTTAAGTGCCTTTTCATATACCTGTTGTCTATTTGTGTGTCTTCTTTCAAAAATGTCTATTGAGGTCATTTGTCCATTTTTAAATTTGAGTAGTTTATTTGTTATTGAACTATATGAGTTTCTTTTACATATTCCATGTCAGATATATGGTTTGCAAATATGTTCTGCCAATCTTCAATGGCCTTTAATTTTGTTGATTGTTTTCCTTGCAGAAACTTAGTTTAATATAGTCCCATTTGTTTATTATTTTTTTGTTGCCTTTGCTTTTGTATCATATTCCAAAAAATCACTGCCAAGATCAGTATCAAAGTATTCTTACCTATGTTTTCTTTAAAGAGTTTTATTTTTTTAAGTCTTATGTTTAAGTATTTAATCTATTTTCAGTTGATTTTTGTACATGGTATAAAGTGAGGATTCAGTGATTTGTATGTGTATATTGAGCTTCCCTAACATTTTTCAAGAGATTGTCCTTTCTCCATTGTGTATTTTTGTCATCTTTGTTAAAAATTAGTTGTTTGTCCTCCATTATATGCTTATTTTAAATTGCATGACTGTATCAAAACATCTTATGTACCCCATAAACATACAGCTACTATGTACCCACAAAAATAAAATTAGCTGATTTTATAGGCATGGGTTCGTTTTGGGGCTCTGTATTCTGTTCCATTTGTCTTTCTGTTTTTATGTCAGTACCATAGAGTTTTGATTGTTGTAGCCTTGTATATTTTGACATTAATAAGCATGTTCTCTCCAACTTTGTTATTTTTTTAAAATTAAGGTTACTTTGGCTGTTTGGGTTTTTTTGTAATTCCACATGAATTTTAGAATTTTAGAAATATATTTGTGAAAAATGTCACTTGATTTTTGCTATTGACAGCATTGAATCTCTAGATTGGCATAGTATGGGCATTTTAACAGTATTGATTCTTCCAATTCATCAACATAGGCTATCTTTTTATTTATTTTTGTCTTCTTCAGTTTCATCAGCATCTTACAGTTTTCATTGTAAAAGTCTTACACTTCTGTGGTTAAATTTATTCCTAAATTTTTATTGATTTTTATGCTTTGTAAATGTGATTTTTTTTTTTTTAAATCTTTTTTCGATAGTTTGTTTTTTAGTATATGGAAACAGTAGTGATTTTTGTGTGTTGAGTTTTGTATTGCGGAACTTTATTGAATTTGTTTATTAGGTCTCAGTTTTTTAAAAAATAAGTCTTCAGCCTTTTTTTTTTAAAAAAACTATAGCATAATGTCATATGCAAACAGAAATAATTTCAATCTTTTTCTTTCTAGTTTGGATTCTTAAATTTATTTTTCTTATCTAATTGCTCTGGTTAGGACTTCTTGTATTATGCTTAATAGAAGTTTTGAAAATGGACATTCTTAACTTTACTGGAGAAAAGGATTTCAGTTATTTTGCCGTAGAATATGATATTAGTGCTGGGATTTTTATAAATGGCTTTTATTATGATGACTTTTTTCTATACCTATTTTGTTTAGAGTTTTCACTGTCAATGGATGAGGAACTTTATTGATTTTTTTTTCTGTATCTGTTGAGATCATTTTATTGTTTATCTTTTATTATTCTGTGAATGTGGTTTATCACATTGATTGATTTGTGTGTGTTTAATCAATCTTGCATCTGAGATATAAATTCCATTTTGTCATTGTGTATGGTCCTCTTTTTTTTTTTATTTTATTTTATTTCATTTTAGGTTTTGGGGTACATGTGAATAACATGCAAGGTTGTTGCATAGGTGCACACGTGGCAGTATGATTTGCTGCCTCCCTCCCCTTCACCTATATCTGGCATTTCTCCCCATGCTATCCCTCCCCAACTCCCCACCCCCCCGCTATCCCCCCTCCCCCCCAACAGACCCCCGTGTATAGTGCTCCCCTCCCTGTGTCCATGTGTTCTCCGTGTTCAACACCCGCCTATGAGTGAGAACATGTGGTGTTTGATTTTGTGTTCTTGTGTCAGTTTGCTGAGAATGATGGTTTCCAGGTTCATCCATGTCCCTACGAACGATATGAACTCCTCCTTTTTAACGGCTGCATAATATTCCATGGTGTATATGTGCCACATTTTTCCTGTCCAGTCTATCATCGATGGGCATTTGGGCTGGTTCCAGGTCTTTGCTATTGTAAACTGTGCTGCAATGAACATTCGTGTGCATGTGTCCTTATAGTAGAACGATTTATAATCCTTTGGATATATGCCCAGTAATGGGATTGCTGGGTCAAATGGAATTTCTATTTCTAGGTCCTTGAGGAATCGCCACACTGTTTTCCACAGTGGTTGAACTAATTTACACTCCCACCAACAGTGTAAAAGTGTTCCTATTTCTCCACATCCTCTCCAGCATCTGTTTTCTCCAGATTTTTTAATGATCGCCATTCTAACTGGCGTGAGATGGTATCTCAATGTAGTTTTGATTTGCATTTCTCTAATGACCAGTGATGATGAGCATTTTTTCATATGTTTGTTGGCCTCATGTATGTCTTCTTTTGTAAAGCATCTGTTCATATCTTTCGCCCATTTTTGAATGGGCTTGTTTGTTTTTTTCTTGTAAATCTTTTTTAGTTCATTGTAAATTCTGGATATCAGCCCTTTGTCAGACGGGTAGGCTGCAAAAATTTTTTCCCATTCTGTTGGTTGCTGATTCACTCTATTGACTGTTTCTTTTGCCGTGCAAAAGCTGTGGAGTTTGATTAGGTCCCATTTGTCTATTTTGGCTTTTGTTGCCAATGCTTTTGGTGTTTTGGTCATAAAGTCCTTGCCTACGCCTATGTCCTGAATGGTTTTGCCTAGGTTTCCTTCTAGTGTTTTTATGGTGTTAGGCCTTATGTTTAAGTCTTTAATCCATCTGGAGTCAATTTTAGTGTAAGGTGTCAGGAAGGGGTCCAGTTTCTGCTTTCTGCATATGGCTAGCCAGTTTTCCCAACACCACTTATTGAACAGGGAATCCTTTCCCCATTGATTGTTTTTATCAGGTTTGTCAAAGATCAGGTGGTTGTAGATATGTTGTGTCGCCTCCGACGCCTCTGTTCTGTTCTATTGGTCTATATCTCTGTTTTGGTACCAGTACCATGCTGTTTTGATTACTGTAGCCTTGTAGTAGAGTTTGATGTCTGGTAGTGTGATGCCTCCCGCTTTGTTCTTTTTGCTTAGAATTGACCTGGCTATGCGGGCTCTCTTTTGGTTCCATATGAAGTTTAAGGTGGTTTTTTCCAGTTCTGTGAGGAAGGTCATTGGTAGCTTGATGGGGATAGTGTTGAATCTGTAAATTACTTTGGGCAGTATGGCCATTTTCACGATATTGATTCTTCCTAACCATGAACATGGAATGTTTCTCCATCTGTTTCTTTCCTCTCTTATTTCGTTGAGCAGTGATTTGTAGTTCTTCTTGAAGAGGTCCTTTATGTTCCTTGTTAGTTGTATTCCTAGGTATTTTATTCTCTTTGTAGCAATTGTGAATGGCAGTTCGTTCTTGATTTGGCTCTCTTTAAGTCTGTTATTGGTGTATAGGAATGCTTGTGATTTTTGCACATTGATTTTGTATCCTGAGACTTTGCTGAAGTTGCTTATCAGTTTCAGGAGATTTTGGGCTGAGGTGATAGGGTCTTGTAGATATACAATCATGTTGTCTGCAAATAGAGACAATTTGACTTCCTCCTTTCCTAATCGAATACCCTTTATTTCTTTTTCTTGCCTGATTGCTCTGGCTAGAACTTCCAGTACTATATTGAATAGGAGTGGTGAGAGAGGGCATCCTTGTCTAGTGCCCGATTTCAAAGGGAATGCTTCCAGTTTTTGCCCATTCAGTATGATATTGGCTGTCGGTTTGTCATAAATAGCTTTTATTATTTTGAGATATGTTCCGTCGATACCTAGTTTATTGAGAGTTTTTAGCATAAAGGGCTGTTGAATTTTGTCGAAGGCCTTCTCTGCATCAATTGAGATAATCATGTGGTTTTTGTTTTTGGTTCTGTTTATGTGGTGAATTACATTTATAGACTTGCGTATATTGAACCAGCCTTGCATCCCTGGGATGAATCCTACATGATCATGGTGGATAAGCTTTTTGATGTGCTGTTGCAATCAGCTTGCCAGTATTTTATTGAAGATTTTTGCATCTATGTTCATCATGGATATTGGCCTGTAGTTTTCTTTTCTTGTTGAGTCTCTGCCGGGTTTTGGTATTAGGATGATGTTGGTGTCATAAAATGATTTGGGAAGGATTCCCTCTTTTTGGATTATTTGGAATAGTTTCAGTAGGAATGGTATCAGTTCCTCTTTGTATGTCTGGTAGAATTCGGCTGTGAAACCATCTGGGCCTGGGCTTTTTTTGGGTGGTAGGCTCTTAATTGCTGCCTTGACTTCAGACCTTGTCTATTCAGGGTTTCGACTTCTTCCTGGTTTAGGCTTGGGAGGAGGCTACTGTTCAGGAATTTATCAATTTCTTCCAGGTTTTCTAATTTATGTGCATAGAGTTGTTTGTAATAATCTCTGATGATGGTTTGAATTTCTGTGGCATCTGTGGTGATATCCCCTTTATCATTTTTTATTGCATCTATTTGGTTATTCTCTCTTTTCTTTTTTATTAGTTTGGCTAGTGGTCTGTCTATTTTGTTGATCTTTTCAAAAAACCACCTCCTGGATTTATTGATTTTTTGTTGGGTTTTTCGTCTCTCTATCTCCTTCATTTCTGCTTTGATCTTAGTTATTTCTTGTCTTCTGCTATGTTTTGAGTTTTTTTGATCTTGTTCCTCTAACTCTTTCAATTTTGATGATAGGGTGTCAATTTTATTTCTCTCCTTTCTTCTCATGTGGGCACTTATTGCTATATATTTTCCTCTAGAGACTGCTTTAAATGTGTCCCAGAGATTCTGGTATGTGGTGTCTTCATTCTCGTTGGTTTCGAAGAACATCTTTATTTCTGCCTTCATTTCATTGTTTATCCAGTCAACATTCAGGAGAAAGTTGTTGAATTTCCATGAGGATGTGTGGTTCTGGGTTGGCTTCTGAATTCTGAGTTCTAACTTGATTGCACTGTGGTCTGAGAGACTGTTTGTTATGGTTTCCGTTCTTTTGCATTTGCTGAGGAGCGATTTACTTCAAATTATGTGGTCAATTTTAGAGTAGGTGTGATGTGGTGCTGAGAAGAATGTATATTCTGTGGATTTGGGGTGGAGAGTTCTGTAAATGTCTATTAGGTTTGCTTGTTCCAGGTCTGAGTTCAAGTCCTGGATATCCTTATTAATTTTCTGTCTCGTTGATCTGTCTAGTATTGACAATGGTGTGTTGAAGTCTCCCACTATTAATGTGTGGGAGTCTATGTCTCTTTGTAAGTCTTTAAGAACTTGCCTTATGTATCTGGGTGCTCCTGTATTAGGTGCATATATATTTAGGATCGTTAGCTCTTCTTGTTGTATTGATCCTTTTACCATTATGTAATGTCCTTCTTTGTCTCTTTTGATCTTTGTTGCTTTAAAGTCTATTTTATCAGAGATGAGAATTGCAACTCCTGCTTTTTTTTGCTCTCCATTTGCTTGGTAAATCTTCCTCCATCCCTTTATTTTGAGCCTTTGTGTATCCTTGCATGTGAGATGGGTTTCCTGGATACAGCACACTGATGGGTTTTGGCTTTTTATCCAATTTGCCAGTCTGTGTCTTTTGATTGGGGCATTTAGTCCATTTACATTTAGGGTTAATATTGTTATGTGTGAGTTTGCTCCTGTCATTTTGATGCTAGCTGGCTGTTTCGCCCATTGGTTGATGCAGATTCTTCATTGTGTTGCTGCTCTTTACCATTTCATGCGTTTTTGGAGTGGCTGGTGCTGGTTGTTTTTTTCTATGTGTAGTGTCTCCTTCAGGAGCTCTTGTAAAGCTGGTCTGGTGGTGATGAAATCTGTGAGTACTTGCTTGTCCACAAAGGATTTTATTTTTCCTTCACTTATGAAGCTTAGTTTGGCTGGATATGAAATTCTGGGTTGAAAGTTCTTTTCTTTTTTTTTTTTTTTTTTAATTGCATTTTAGGTTTTGGGGTACATGTGAAAAACATGCAAAGTTGTTGCATAGGTGCATTCATGGCAGTGTGATTTGCTGCCTGCCTCCCCCTCACCCATATCTGGCATTTCTACCCATGCTATCCCTCCCCAACTCCCCCCCCCCGCTGTCCCCCCCACTCCCCCACAACATACCCCCGTGTATAGTGCTCCCCTCCCTGTGTCCATGTGTTCTCCTTGTTCAACATCCTCCTATGAGTGAGAACATGTGGTGTTTAGTTTTGTGTTCTTGTGTCAGTTTGCTGAGAATGATGTTTTCCAGGTTCATCCATGTCCCTACAAAGGACGCGAACTCCTCATTTTTAATGGCTGCATAATATTCCATGGTGTATATGTGCCACATTTTTCCTGTCCAGTCTATCATCGATGGGCATTTGGGCTGGTTCCAGGTCTTTGCTATTGTAAACTGTGCTGCAATGAACATTCGTGTGCATGTGTCCTTATAGTAGAACGATTTATAATCCTTTGGATATATGCCCAGTAATGGGATTGCTGGGTCAAATGGAATTTCTATTTCTAGGTCCTTGAGGAATCGCCACACTGTCTTCCACAGTGGTTGAACTAATTTACACTCCCACCAACAGTGTAAAAGTGTTCCTATTTCTCCACATCCTCTCCAGCATCTATTTTCTCCAGATTTTTTAATGATGGCCATTCTAACTGGCGTGAGATGGTATCTCAATGTAGTTTTGATTTGCATTTCTCTAATGACCAGTGATGTTGAGCATTTTTTCATATTTTGGTGGCCTCTTGTATGTCTTCTTTTGTAAAGTATCTGTTCATATCCTTCGCCCATTTTTGAATGGGCTTGTTTGTTTTTTTCTTGTAAATCTTTTTTAGTTCATTGTAAATTCTGGATATCAGCCCTTTGTCAGATGGGTAGGCTGCAAAAATCTTTTCCCATTCTGTTGGTTGCCGATTCACTCTATTGACTGTTTCTTTTGCCGTGCAGAAGCTGTGGAGTTTGATTAGGTCCCATTTGTGTATTTTGGCTTTTGTTGCCAATGCTTTTGGTGTTTTGGTCATAAAGTCCTTGCCTACGCCTATGTCCTGAATGGTTTTGCCTAGGTTTCCTTCTAGTGTTTTTATGGTGTTAGGCCTTATGTTTAAGTCTTTAATCCATCTGGAGTCAATTTTAGTGTAAGGTGTCAGGAAGGGGTCCAGTTTCTGCTTTCTGCATATGGTTAGCCAGTTTTCCCAACACCACTTATTGAACAGGAAATCCTTTCCCCATTGCTTGTTTTTATCAGGTTTGTCAAAGATCGGGTGGTTGTAGATATGTCGTGTCGCCTCCGACGCCTCTGTTCTGTTCCATTGGTCTATATCTCTGTTTTGGTACCAGTACCATGCTGTTTTGATTACCGTAGCCTTGTAGTAGAATTTGAAGTCCGGTAGTGTGATGCCTCCTGCTTTGTTCTTTTTGCTTTGAATTGACTTGGCTATGCGGGCTCTCTTTTGGTTCCATATGAAGTTTAAGGTGGTTTTTTCCAGTTCTGTGAAGAAGGTCATTGGTAGCTTGATGGGGATAGCGTTGAATCTGTAAATTACTTTGGGCAGTATGGCCATTTTCACGATATTAATTCTTCCTAACCATGAACATGGAATGTTTCTCCATCTGTTTCTTTCCTCTCTTATTTCGTTGAGCAGTGGTTTGTAGTTCTCCTTGAAGAGGTCCTTTACGTTCCTTGTTAGTTGTATTCCTAGGTATTTTATTCTCTTTGTAGCAATTGTGAATGGCAGTTCGTTCTTGATTTGGCTCTCTTTATGTCTATTATTGGTGTATAGGAATGCTTGTGATTTTTGCACATTGATTTTGTATCCTGAGACTTTGCTGAAGTTGCTTATCAGTTTCAGGAGATTTTGGGCTGAGATGATAGGGTCTTCTAGATATACAATCATGTTGTCTGCAAATAGAGACAATTTGACTTCCTCCTTTCCTAATTGAATACCCTTTATTTCTTTTTCTTGCCTGATTGCTCTGGCTAGAACTTCCAGTACTATATTGAACAGGAGTGGTGAGAGAGGGCATCCTTGTCTAGTGCCCGATTTCAAAGGGAATGCTTCCAGTTTTTGCCCATTCAGTATGATATTGGCTGTTGTTTTGTCATAAATAGCTTTTATTATTTTGAGGTACGTTCCGTCGATACCTAGTTTATTGAGAGTTTTTAGCATAAAGGGCTGTTGAATTTTGTCGAAGGCCTTCTCTGCATCTATTGAGATAATCATGTGGTTTTTGTGTTTGGTTCTGTTTATGTGGTGAATTACATTTATAGACTTGCGTATATTGAACCAGCCTTGCATCCCCGGGATGAATCGTACTTGATCATGGTGGATAAGCTTTTTGATGTGGTGTTGCAATCAGCTTGCCAGCATTTTATTGAAGATTTTTGCATCTATGTTCATCATGGATATTGGCCTGTAGTTTTCTTTTCTTGTTGAGTCTCTGCCGGGTTTTGGTATCAGGATGATGTTGGTCTCATAAAATGATTCAGGAAGGATTCCTTCTTTTTGGATTATTTGAAATAGTTTCAGTAGGAATGGTACCAGTTCCTCTTTGTATGTCTGGTAGAATTCGGCTGTGAAACCATCTGGGCCTGGGCTTTTTTTGGGTGGTAGGCTCTTAATTGCTGCCTCGACTTCAGACCTTGTTATTGGTCTATTCAGGGTTTCGACTTCTTCCTGGTTTAGGCATGGGAGGAGGCTACTGTCCAGGAATTTATCCATTTCTTCCAGGTTTTCTAGTTTATGTGCATAGAGTTTTTTTTAATAATCTCTGATGATGGTTTGAATTTCTGTGGCATCTGTGATGATATCCCCTTTATCATTTTTTACTGCATCTATTTGGTTATTCTCTCTTTTCTTTTTTATTAGTTTGGCTAGTGGTCTGTCTATTTTGTTGATCTTTTTAAAAAACCAGCTCCTGGATTTATTGATTTTTTGAAGGGTTTTTCGTGTCTCTATCTCCTTCAATTCTGCTTTGATCTTAGTTATTTCTTGTCTTCTGCTAGGTTTTGAGTTTTTTTGATCTTGCTCCTCTAGCTCTTTCAATTTTGACGATAGAGTGTCAATTTTAGATCTCTCCTTTCTTCTCATGTGGGCACCTATTGCTATATATTTTCCTCTAGAGACTGCTTTAAATGTGTCCCAGAGATTCTGGTATGTGGTGTCTTCGTTCTCGTTGGTTTCGAAGAACATCTTCATTTCTGCCTTCATTTCAGTGTTTTTCCAGTCAACATTCAGGAGAAAGTTGTTCAATTTCCATGAGGCTGTGCGGTTCTGGGTTGGCTTCTGAATTCTGAGTTCTAACTTGATTGCACTGTGGTCTGAGAGACTGTTTGTTATGGTTTCCGTTCTTTTGCATTTGCTGAGGAGTGATTTACTTCAAATTATGTGGTCAATTTTAGAGTAGGTGTGATGTGGTGCTGAGAAGAATGTATATTCTGTGGATTTGGAGTAGAGAGTTCTGTAAATGTCTATTAGGTTTGCTTGGTCCAGGTCTGAGTTCAAGTCCTGGATATCCTTGTTAATTTTCTGTCTCGTTGATCTGTCTAATATTGACAATGGGGTGTTGAAGTCTCCCAGTATTATTGTGTGGGAGTCTATGTCTCTTTGTAAGTCTTTAAGAACTTGCCTTATGTATCTGGGTGCTCCTGTATTAGGTGCATATATATTTAGGATCGTTAGCTCTTCTTGTTGCATTGATCCTTTTACCATTATGTAATGTCCTTCTTTGTCTCTTTTGATCTTTGTTGCTTTAAAGTCTATTTTATCAGAGATGAGAATTGCAACTCCTGCTTTTTTTTGTTCTCCATTTGCTTGGTAAATATTCCTTCATCCCTTTATTTTGAGCCTTTGTGTATCCTTGCTTGTGAGGTGGGTTTCCTGGATACAGCACAGTGATGGGTTTTGGCTTTTTATCCGATTTGCCAATCTGTGTCTTTTGATTGGGGCATTTAGTCCGTTTACATTTAGGGTTAATATTGTTATGTGTGAATTTGATCCTGTCATTTTGATGCTAGCTGGCTTTTTTGCCCATTGGTTGATGCAGATTCTTCATTGTGTTGATGCTCTTTACCATTTCGTGAATTTTTGGAATGGCTGGTACTGGTTGTTTTTTTCTATGTGTAGTGCCTCCTTCAGGAGCTGTTGTAAAGCTGGTCTGGTGGTGATGAAATCTCTGAGTGCTTGCTTGTTCTCAAAGGATTTTATTTTTCCTTCACTTATGAAGCTTAGTTTGGCTGGATATGAAATTCTGGGTTGAAAGTTCTTTTCTTTAAGGATGTTGAATATCGGCCCCCACTCCCTTCTGGCCTGTAGGGTTTCTGCTGAGAGATCTGCTGTAAGTCTGATGGGCTTCCCTTTGTGGGTAACCCGACCTTTCTCTCTGGCTGCCCTTAGTATTTTCTCCTTCATTTCAACCCTGACGAATCTGACGATTATGTGCCTTGGGGTTGCTCTTCTAGAGGAGTATCTTTGTGGTGTTCTCTGTATTTCCTGGACTTGCATATTGGCCTGCCTTGCTAGGTTGGGGAAGTTTTCCTGGATAATATCCTGAAGAGTATTTTCCAGCTTGGATGCATTCTCTTCGTCACATTCAGGTACACCTATCAAACGTAGATTAGGTCTTTTCACCTAGTCCCATATTTCTTGTTGACTCTGTTCATTCCTTTTTACCCTGTTTTCTCTAATCTTGCCTTCTCGTTTTATTTCATTGAGTTGATCTTCGACCTCTGATATCCTTTCTTCTGCTTGGTCAATTCGGCTGTTGAAACTTGTGCATGCTTCGCGAAGTTCTCGTGTTTTGTTTTTCAGCTCCATCAATTCGCTCATATTCCTCTCTAAGTTGTCCATTCTCGTTAACATTTCGTCAAGTCTTTTTTCAAGGTTCTTAGTTTGTTTGCATTGGGTTAGAACATGTTCTTTTAGCTCACGGAAGTTTCTTATTATCCACTTTCTGAAAGCTGATTCTGTCATTTCATCACGCTCATTCTCCATCCAGTCTTGTTCCCGTGCTGGTGAGGAGTTATGCTGCCTTGTAGGAGGAGAGGTGTTCTGGTTTTGGGTGTTTTCATCCTTTTTGCGCTGGTTTCTTCCCATCTTTGTGGATTTATCCACCTATCGACTTTGTAGTTGCTGTCTTTCTGATTTTGGTAATTTTAAGTCTGTAGTAGCTGAACTCATAAACCCCCTTTTCTTCCCCCTAGGTGGTCTGTCCCAGGGAATTAGGGCGTTATGATTTTCCGCTGTTGCAATTGTTTTCCCTGCCCACAAGGTGGCAGCCTAGTCACACTCAGCCTGCAGAGGCTTCGTTGAGCTGCTGTGGGCAAATTGTCCTGGGAACTGCAGGGTGTTTCCCGGTGGGTGACGCCCCTCCTCCACAGAGCTGGACCGTCCCGTGTTCAGCCGTGTTTCCGGAGGTGTCTTCTTTGCCCAGGAAACTCTTGGGTTGAATCCCTGCCTCAGCTCCCCTTGCTGGCCCAGAGGGGATCCGGTCTCGCTCACTCTGCACAAGGGTCCGCTGCTCCCTGCCTCGGGTGCAGGCAGAGCAGCCGCGCCAGTCCAACCAGCGGCGCTGGCAACCCGTGGGGCTTCACCACCTGTGAATCTCCTGGTCTGTGGGCAGTAAAAATCCGCTGCCCTGTTAGCTGCTGCATCAGCCAAAGCAGCGGCTCTGAGATTCGTGGCGCGCCCTTGCCCGGGAATGTCCTGGCTTGAATCCCTGCTTCAGCTCCCCTTGCTGGCTCAGAGGTGATTCAGTCTCTCTCGCTCTGTACGTGGATCTGCCGCCCCCCACCTCAGGGCGTAGGCCGAGCGGCGTGCCGCTCCGCTCAAACCAGCGGCACTGGTGACCCGTGCGGCTCCTCCTCCTGTTAATCCCCTGGTCTGTGGTCAGTAAAAATCTGTCTGGAAATGCGGCGTCCACTCACCCTCTGCGCCTTCTTTCGGAGCTGCGATCCCGACTTCCTCCTAATCGGCCATCTTGAAAACCAACCCATCGAAAGTTCTTTTCTTTAAGGATGTTGAATATCGGCCCCCACTCTCTTCTGGCCTGTAGGGTTTCTGCTGACAGATCTGCTGTGAGTCTGATGGGTTTCCCTTTGTGGGTAACCCGACCTTTCTCTCTGGCTGCCCTTAGTACTTTCTCCTTCATTTCAACCCTGGTGAATCTGATGATTATGTGCCTTGGGGTTGCTCTTCTAGAGGAATATCTTTGTGGTGTTCTCTGTATTTCCTGGACTTGCATATTGGCCTGCCTTGCTAGGTTGGGGAAGTTTTCCTGGATAATATCCTGAAGAGTATTTTCCAGCTTGGATGCATTCTCTTCGTCACATTCAGGTACACCTATCAAACGTAGATTAGGTCTTTTCACATAGTCCCATATTTCTTGTTGACTCTGTTCATTCCTTTTTACCTTGTTTTCTCTAATCTTCCCTTCTCATTTTAATTCATTGAGTTGATCTTCGACTTCTGATATCCTTTCTTCTGCTTGGTCAATTCTGCTGTTGAAACTTGTACATGCTTCACGAAGTTCTCGTGTTGTGTTTTCCAGCTCCATCAATTCACTCATATTCCTCTCTAAGTTGTCCATTCTCGTTAGCATTTCATCAAGTCTTTTTTCAAGGTTCTTAGTTTCTTTGCATTGGGTTAGAACATGTTCTTTTAGCTCACAGAAGTTTCTTATTATCCATTTTCTGAAAGCTGATTCTGTCATTTGATCACACTCATTCTCCGTCCAGTCTTGTTCCCGTGCTGGTGAGGAGTTATGCTGCCTTGTAGGAGGAGAGGTGTTCTGGTTTTGGGTGTTTTCATCCTTTTTGCGCTGGTTTCTTCCCATCTTTGTGGATTTATCCGCCTATTGACTTTGTAGTTGCTGTCTTTCTGATTTTGGTAATTTTAAGTCTGCAGCAGCTGAACTCATAAACCCCCTTTTCTTCTCCCCAGGTGTTCTGGCCCAGGTGGTTAACGCTTTATGGTTTTCGGCTGTGTTGCTACCGTTTTCCCTGCCCACAAGGTGGCAGTCTAGTCACACTCAGCCTGCAGAGGCTTCGCTGAGCTGTTTTGGGCTCCGCCCAGCTTCCGTGTGAGCTTCCCTGCAGTCCTGTGGGTGTAGTTAGAGCTGCTTCCGCTATCCTGGCCCACCCCTGTAGTGACGGAGTTTCTGTAGTGGCAGGTTGTCTTGGTTATGGAAAATTGCCCCGGAAACTGCAGGGTGTTTCCCAATGGAGGACGCCCCTCCCCCACAGAGCTGGACCGTCCCGGGTTCAGCTGTGTTTCCAGAGGGGCCCTCTTTGTCTGGTAATCTCTTGGCTTGCCTCCTTGCCACTGCTCCCCTTGCTGGCCCAGAGGGGACACAGTCTCGTTCACTTTGTTCAAGGAGCCGCTGCTCCCCGCCCCCGGTGCAGGCCGAGCGGCTGCTCCAGTCCAACCAGTGGCGCTGGGAACCCGTGGAGCTTCTCCACCTGTGAATCTCCTGGTCTGTGGGCAGTTAAAATCCACTGCCCTGTGTGCCGCTGCCTCAGCCGAAGCAGCGGCTCTGAGATTCGTGGCGCTCCCTTGCCCGGGGGTCTCCTGGCTTGGCTCCCTGCTTCAGCTCCCCTTCTGGCTCAGAGGGAACTCTGTCTCTCTTGCTCTGCATAAGAAGCCACTGCCCCCCGCCCCAGGGCATAGGCTGAGCGGCCACTCCGCTCAAACCAGCGGTGCTGGCGACCCGCGGGCCTTTTCCTCCTGTGTATCTCCTGGTCTGTGGGCAGTAAAAGTCCGTCTGGAAATGCGGCATCCACTCACCCTCTGCGCCTTCTCTCGGAGCTGCAATCCCGACTTCCTCCTAAGCGGCCATCTTGGATTCCATTCCATGGTCCTCTTAATGTTTTGAATTTGGTTGCTAGTATTTTATTAAAGATTTTTTCCATCTGTGTTTATTAGAAATATTTGCCTGTAGTTCTTTCTTTCTTTCTTTCTTTCTTTCTTTCTTTCTTTCTTTCTTTCTTTCTTTCTTTCTTTCTTTCTTTCTTTCTCTCTCTCTCTCTCTCTCCCTCCCTCCCTCCATCCCTCCCTCTCTCCCTCCTTTTTTCCTTCCTTCTTTCTACTCTTCTTTTCTCTTCTCTTCTCTTCTTTTCTATGGTGTCTTTCTCTGGCTTTGGTATGTTGACCTTATAAATGTGCTTGAGTGACCTACTTAAATGTGTTTATTTTCTAATGGTATTTTTGTGGGTTGAGGTTTTTCTACCTTAACAATAATTTCATCTACAAATAAGGCAGTTTTCTTTTCTCTTTTGCAATCTTTTTGCCTTTTATTTTTCTTGCCACACTGCAGTGGCTAGCTTCTCCTCTGCATTGTTTTATACAATAGGTAAAAGTGGACAACCTTGCCTTGTTTCTTATCTTAGGAGTTAAATGTGTCACCTTTTAGATAACCTTGAGCAAGTTTAGGAAGTTTCTTTCTATTCCTAGGTTGCTGAGATTTTAAAAATTATTAATTAAAATTATTACAATTTAAAGTTTTTAAAAACATTTATTGAAATGATTATATTTCTAAATTTTCAAATTCTACTTATATATTAAACTACATTAACTTTTGAAAGATGTTGAATTTGCTTTGCCTTTCTGTGATAAACCCGCTTAATTATGATATATTATCTATCTTAATATTGTTCTTTTTGATCACTAAGGATTTTGTTGACTCTTTTTTCCATGTTTTTAATGAATATTTATCTGTAGTTTTCTTGTCTGATAATGGTTTTGGCTCATGTAGCCCAATTGCCGATTGATCAATGAGTGGATAAAGAAAATGTGGTGTATATGTATATATATATCCATACATACATACACACAGATACACACATACATAGATACACATTATGGAATACTTCTCAGCCATAAAAAGGAACAAAATAATGGTATTTGCAGCAATCTGGATCAAATTTGAGACCACTACTCTAAGTGAAGTAACTCGGGAATGGAAAACCAAAACATGGTATGTTCTCACTTGTAAGTGGGAGCTAAGCTATGAGGATGCAAAAGCATAAGAATGATACAATAGACTTTGAGGATCAGGAGAATTGATGAGAGGGAAGTGAGGAATAAAATACATCACACTGAGTACATTGTACACTGCTCAGGTGATGGATGCACCAAAATTTCAAAAATCACCACAAAAGAACTTATTCATGTCACCAAATACCACCTGATTCCCCAAAACCTATTGAAATTGAAAAAGACCTAAAAAAAAAAAATTAGATAAAGCAAGATAAGTCAAGATTACACTAATTACAAGAAAAAAAGCCTACATGTGCTAATATACTAAAACAAAAAAGTGTCAATAATTGGATTATGAGTGATTTTCCTCTATTAGCTGAACTTTCTATGATATTATGTAACTTTGATACATTTAATATATTTGTAGTTTTAGTGGTGACAGGGTTTTTCCATGTTGGCCTGGCTCGTCCTAAACTTCTGACCTCAAGTGATTTGCCCACTTCAGCCTCCCTAAGTGCTGATATTAAAAATATATTCTTAAACAAAAAAATGAAAAAATAAAAATTACCCTGTGAAAGACACTCTTATAGGAATCAAAAGAGTATTTCAAAACATGTATCTGATAAAGAATTACTGTCCACAAATTTAAAGAACTTTAAAAATAAACTCAACAATAAGAAAACAACCTAACTTAAACATTGGTAAAATTTCTGAACAAGTATCACCAAAGAGGCTATATGGATAGTAAATAAGCATATGAAAAGATGCTCTGCCTCATATGCCATTAGGGAATTAGGATGGGTCTAGTGTGGCTTTACTTTGGGAATTCTTTAGTCCTACCACTAAGGTAAAATCTTTTTGAGGTTACTACTGAGTGCCTCTGGTTGAGCATTGAGATATCTCTACTCTTGGTGTTTGGAATTTAAATAGCTTTTAGTGTTCTGTCAGCTCTTGGATATGTTCAGCTCTGAAATTCAGGTAACTTCTAGTGGTATATAAGCTCTCAAGTTTAACAGTCTTTTTGGATTTTTCCTTCTTTTGTGTGAAGGCCCATGTAAGTAAAATACAAATATTATCAGTAAAATTTATAAGCTCATTCTACCATCAATCTGTCATTTGTCAATTTAATTTGCAACACTCAAGTACAAAATGTACGAGGTTATATTAAGTTTTTCCTCCTATACAACATCTACATCTATGAGTTATTTGAGTTCCTTGTAGATTTTGGATATCAGTCCCCAGTATAGTTTGAACATATTTTCTCCCATTCTGCAGTTTGTCTGTTTATTCTGTTGATTGTTTCCTTTGCTGTGCAGAAGGTTTTCTTTTAATTAAGCCCCACTTGTCTACTTTTGTTTTGTTGCATGTGCTTTTGAGGTCTTAATAATGAATCCTTTGCCTAGGCCAATGTCCAGAAGAGTTTTCCCAAGTTTTTTTTTCTAGTAGTTTAATAGTTTGAGGTCATACACTTAAGTCTTTACTTCATCTTGAGTTTATTTTTGTGTATAGTGAGAAATAGGGTTCCAGTTTCATGTTTCTGCATGTGACAATCAAAATTTCCTAGCATCATTTATTGAAAAGAATGTCCTTTTTCAATGTATGTTTGTATTGAATTTATCAAGTATCAGTTGGGTGTAGACATGTAGCTTTATTTCTGGGTTCTCTATTCTGCTCTATTGATGTATGTGTCTATTTTTTATATCAATATCATGCTGTTTTGGTTTCTGTAGCTTTGTAGTATTATGCGAAGTCAGGCAATGTTATATCTCCATCTTTGTTCTTTCTGCTTAGTATTGCTTTGGTTCTTCTGGCACTTTTTTGATTCCATATGAATTTTATGATTTTTTTTCTAATATTGTGAAAGATGACATTGGTATTTTGATAGAAATTGCATTGAACTTGTAGATTGCCTTGGACAGTATGGTCATTAAATCTGATCTAGATCAATTTAGGGAAGGTTGCCATCTTAACAATAGTGAGTCTTGAATATTTTCATTTATTTTGGTCTTTAATTTCTCTTTGTAATATTTCATAGCTTTTAGTGAACACGTCTTAAAATATCTCTTGTTAAACTTATTCCAGAATATTTCTTGATGCTGTTTTAAATGGGTCTTTCTTAATATATAATTGATCTTTGTTAGTAAATAGAAATACAATAGATTCAAAAATCTGGGGGCTGGCCATCGTGGTTCACACCTGTAATCCCAGCCCTTTGGGAGACCAAGGTAGGTGGATCACTTGAGGTCAGGATTTTGAGACCAGCCTAGCCATCATGGTGAAACCCTGGCTCTAGTAAAACTACAAAAATTAGCTGGACATGATAGCGGATGCCTGTAATCATGGCTACTCAAGAGCCTGAGGCAGGAGAATCACCTGAACTCAAGAGGCAGAGGTTGTAGTGAGCTAATGTGCCAGTGCACTCCAGCCTGGGCAACAAGATTGAGACTCCATCTTTAAAAAAATTGATTTTACATTCTACAACCTTATTAAATTCACTTATTAGTTTCAGTAGCATTCTATGGCTTTCTTATGGTTTTTCTATATAAATTTTGTTTTCTGCAAATAGAGTTGTCTTCCTTTCCAGCCTGCATGCCTTTTATTTATTTTTCTCACCTTAATGCACTTGCTGGTACTTTTGATGTCTAGCATGATAGTAAATATAAATAATGATAGAAGATTCTTGCTTTATTCATCATTTTAGGTGGAAAGTATTATTCCTCTTGTTCTTAAGAATAATGTACATATTTTCCTTAAATGCACTTAATCAAATTGAAGAAGTTCCTTTTTCCTAGTTTACTGTGAAATTTTATTATGAAATCGTATTAAATTTTGTCAAATGCTTTTTCTTCATCTATCAAAATGATTGGCTTTATTTTCAGTTAATAGGATGTCTTACATTGATTGATTTTTTAAAATGTTCTATAAACATTGCATTCCTGGCATAAATTCCACTTGGTGATATTATATAATTCTTTCAAAAAAATTTTTTTAAATATATATTTTCTAGAGATGAGGTCTTTCTCTGTCGTCCATGCTTGATTTCAGTGGCATGTTCAGAGCTCACTGAAGCCTCAAACTCCTGGGCTAAAGCAATCCTCCCACCTAAGCCTGCTGAGTAGCTGGGACTACAGGCATACACCATCATGCATAGCTAATCTTTCAAAAATCTTATTTGTAGAAATGGGGTCTCACTATGTTGGACAGGCTCGTTTCGAACTCCTGGCTTCAAGCAATCATCCTGCTTTGGTTTCTCAAAGTGTTGGGATTCCAGGACTGAGCCACCACACTTGGCTTTTTTTTTTTTTTTTTTTGACAGACAGGTTCTCACTCTGTCATCCAGGTGGGATGCAGAGATGTGATCATAGCTCCCTCTAACCTTAAACTTCTGCACTTAACCAATCTTCTTGCCTCAGTCTCCTTACTATCTGGAACCACAGGTATGTGCCACGGAACCCAGCTAATTTTATTATTTTTTAGTTTGTAGAGATGGGGTCTTGCTATGTTGCACAGGCTGGTCTGGAAACCCTGGCCTTCAGTGATCCTCCCACCTTGCCCTTACAAAGCACTATAATTCTTTTTATATATTGTGTTCAATTTGCCAACATTTTGATTGGTATTTTTTGAATCTATGTTCATGAGAGATATATTACTCTGAGGTTTTCTTGTTTTGTTATATCTTTTGTCATGTTTTGGTATTAAAGGAATTTCTATAGCATGAATCAGAAAATTTTTCTTCTTCTCAATTTTATGCAGGAATTTTATAAAAATTGGTGTTATTTTTTCCTTTAAATGTATCATAGATTTTATAAGTGATGGTATCTTGACCTAGAGTTTTCTTTGAGGAATTTAAATTAGAATTCCGTTTCATTAATTTTGTATAGTGCTGTTAAATTTCCTGCTTCTTTTTATGTAATTTGTGTCTTCCTGGGAATTTGTCCATTTCATTTAGATTATCAAATTTATTGGCTTATTTTTTAAAATAATATTTGTTGTCTTTTTAATGTCTAAATTTTTTATGGTAATATTTCTTCTTTCCTTATTAAAAAAAAGTTTTCTTTCTTTATATCTTGATCACTCTGACTAGAAGGTTTATTAATTTCATTGAATTTTTCAAACCAGCTTTGGGTTTCACTGATTTTTTAATTGTTAATCTGTTTCGATTTTATTGATTTCTTTTTATTATTGTTTTCCTTTTTTCTGGTTTTGAAATTAATTTGCTCTTCTTTTTCTAGCATGTTAAGATCAAAGCTTACATAATTTAAGATCTTTTTTCTTTGCTAATATAGGTAGTAAAAGCTCTAAATTTTTCTCAAGGTGCTGCTTTAGCTGCATCTCACACTTATGATATGTTATGTTTTTATTAGTTTATTAAAATAGTAACTACTCATTTCTTTTATATTAATGTTTAGTAGTTTGTAATTTAATTTTCAAACATTTGGAGGGTTTTCTGGATGTTGTTAATTTCTAACTCAATTATGGTCAGAAACCATATTGTTTATGATTTTAATACTTTTAAATGCTTTGATGCTTTTTTGTATTTTTTAAATTATACTTTAAGTTCTGGGGTACATGATGCTTATTTTATAATTCAAAATATTTTATCTCTTAGTAATTGTTTCTTTAATAATTCAGAAGAATATGTATTTTGCTCTTTTTTAGTGGTGTGTTCTATAAATGCCAATTAGGTCAAGTTGGTTGATAGTCTTTTATTTAAATCTTTTTCATTGTTACTGATTTTTTCTTATATTAGTTATTGAGAGAGGCGTGTTAAAAAGTCCAACTATAATTGTGAATTCATCTATTTCTCTTTGTGTTTCTATCCTTTTTGTATCATGTATTTTAAGCTGTGTAATTAGGCATATAATTTGGGATTTTTATGCCTTTTTAATAATTTGAACCATTTATTATTATGAATTGGCCACTTTTAATTTTGGTAATGTTCTGTGTTCTTAAATCAACTTTACTGTATATTAATGTGTCTTTCCATCTGTGTCTTAATTTTAGCATGGTATATAATTTTGTATGTTTTACCTTTTAACCTACTTGTATATATTTAAAGGAGGTTTCCTTACAAAGCATATACTTAGATCTTGATTTTTTATCTGCTCTGACAATCACTGCATTTTAAGTGGGGTGTTTACATTATTTACATTTAGTGTGGTATTGGTATGGCTGAGTATAAACCTACCATCTTGCTTTTTGCTTTCTATTTATCTTACTAGTTCTTAGTCCTCCCCCTGACAATGTTCTGACTTATTTTATGCCAAAAAATTTTAAGATTTCATTTTGTCTCCTTTGTTGGCTAATTGGCTATAATATTCTTAGTGATTGCCTTTTGGTTTATATTAATAGTATACAGCTGTTCCTTATCAAAGTTTACCTTCAATTAATATTATACTACTATATTAATACTATAATAGTAAAGTTTCTATTTCCTCTCCTATTAGCCTTTGTGCTATTGTTAACATCATTTTACTTCTACATGTTATAAACCACAAATGTACTATTATTATTTTTGTTTCAAACAGTAAATTATCTTTTAAAGATAACTTGTATTTCATATTTACCTATATATTTATCATTTTTAATGTTCTTTTTTTTGGTGTATTCAGATATTATTTGATATCATTTCCCTTTTGCCTAAAGATTCCCCTTAACATTTGTTTTAGTGCAGTTTTATTCATGATGAATTATTTCAGCTTTATGTGTCTGAAAAGTGTCTTTATTTCACTTTCGTTTTTTAAAGATTTAATTTTGGTCATTATTTTAAAACATATTTTCTCTCTCCTTTCCCTCCCCTTTCTCTTCTTTATTACTGAAATTACAACTAATTAGCCCATTTTATATTGATCCACAGTTCATTGGTGTGCTGTTCTTCCCTTACTTCTCAGTTATTTTTCTCTCTGTGTTATGTTTTGGATAGTTTCTATGTACATATTTTTAAGTTCACTAATATTCAATGTATTTTATAAAAAATCTCTAGATATTCTACTTGAGATAGGTAGATAGGTGGATAGATAGATCTGTGTATCTACTTAACATAATCAGTCTTCTCTCTACCTTTTTCAACATATGCAATGTAGTATAATAAATGTTTTACTATCTCTATTATTTCTATGCTGTTTTATTTCTGCACCTCTTTCTATTGATATTTCTCCTTGTTACCAGTTATATTTTTTGCTTCTCTGCATTGAATTTCATACCTCTTATATTTATTTTTTGGGGTGCTAAAGGTTTTTGTATTTCTAGAATTATTCTTCATCTTCGTTTAGTATGTAGTGAAGTTATATGGAAACAGTTTGATCCTTTTTGTAACCTGGTTTTAAGCATTGGTAAGCAGAACTAGAGAAGTGTTTATCTTAAAGAGGAATTTTTCCTCATACTGAGGTAATACTCTCTGAATACTTTGCATGATGTCATGTGAATGCTGAGGCTTTGCACTTTTGCTGGTGGGAACATGAAAAATTCTTGTCTCAATATAAACTTTCTTTGTTTTTGGTTTGTTTTCTTGATTTATTCTTCAAGAAGGATTCTTTTTCTTCTTGGTTTGTTCTTTCCTCAGTCTGAGGTAGTTTCTTCAAACTTATTCCTTCATTAGCACTTAAAGATGTAAGGAGGACCCTCCTGCAAATCTCTAGAGCTCTTTTTATGTATCACATTTTCTTCTTTGCTACTCAACCCTACGAACTCTAGTTGTTCCTGGCCTCCCTAGCTTGTTAGTTCTGTCTCCTCACTCAGTAGGCCTGCTAGATTTTATCTGGGTTTCTCCTCCTTGTGCTGGAGTCTGGAATTTCATGCTAGGCAGTAAACTGGGGCTATCATAAGCCTTTTCTTATATATTTTCTCTCCTTTGGGAATCATTGTCATTCCCTACCTGACATGCAGTGTCTTAAAACTTGTTACATAAATTTTGTACAGATTTGTAATTGTTTTAGGTGGTGAATATATCGGCCCACACTTTTTCATTATGGCCATAAGTGGAGACTCTCATCTGCTTTATTTATTTATGCAAGCAAACAAACGAGTAAATATACATACATATACATATATATGTAATATCCTTTAGTATAAAACATGTAAGTAAATTTTGTTATATGGTGCTTTCTCATTCTCATTTTTTACCTCTATTCCTTCTCCTTTTTTTCTTTCTCTTTTTTATATGTTTTATAACTTGCTTTGTGTAGTGTAGATGACTTGTTACTATTTATTTTCTAGTTTTCTTGTTTTTTATTTTATTTATCATGGTTTTATGTAGATATTTTATATTTTCATATAGTCAAATATATCAATCTATTCCTTTATGAACTCTGAGTTTTAAATTATACTTAGAAGATTTTTGATATGTCAAGATTATCAACCTATTTACATATGTCTTTTTAAATTCATCTTATTATTTAATTATATTAAATTATTGACTCATTTTGAATTTATTTTAGTGAAAAGAGTGTTCAATCAATTAAAAAATCTTATATGAAATGAGGTGTATCTGGATTCTTAATTCTTGTTTAACTTCATGGAACAAAGCTGCTGTCTTTCAAATTTTTGTCATTTTTTTTCAAATTTTTCAAATTGCTGGAATATTAAGCAATCTGAGCTATAAAATTTAATTTGCCTCTACTAAGACTAAGATATTTTAACTTTTTATTTATAAAAATAAGGGAAACTAAAAAGCAAAACATCTCTTGATAAATTAGTTTCTCCTTTGCTCATTAATATTGGTGCTAATTTAAATGTTAGAATCCTTGACTTTTATTATATTAGACTCGGGAGACCTGGTGTTGATTGCTATTGCCAACATGAAAGTGGTGCAGCTGTCCTACAGCTCCAATTTTTGATCAATGAGGTAAGGATTATTTTTTGACTACTTAAATCAGACACTCCCCCACTAAATAGTAAATCCGTTGATGTAATCATTTAAATACCATGATTCTAAATGCTTAAATATATATGTATGTAATATTACTTCTGATTACATTTTCACAAAAGACTGTACTCCTGTATTGGCCAATTTATTAAATTTTAAAGAAAAAAGATTGTATATACCAGATTCTGTTATTGTTACTATATAGCATAATTTAGTTTCATTATTTAAATTTTTAAAATAATTCTAAGGTTCTTTGATTGCTTCACTGTCCATTAAATTTTTCTTCTTTTCACTCACTTCCCAACAACTTAAATTTTGTAATCAAGGCCTAACTTCACGTTTTATCTTTATCTTCTCTGAAATGATCTTTTTTGTTTATATACCTATGGGCCCTTTTATTTGTATATATCTCCAAATGCTTTGGTTGGAATATATATGCATTTGTATTTATTTTTGTATCCATAGCTATTATGGAAATTAGCTCTCTACACTATCTGCATTTTTATAAAATTATAGTGATGAGGAACTCTCTAAAAACAAAATAAATATTTATGAAGCTTAGAAAAGTTGCAGATATTCCATTAGTAGAAGGCTACTTCAGGCTTTCTTGAATCAGATTTTTATAGTGAAACTTAGAGTCTTCTAGAGCTTCTTTTATGTTAAGTGAGCCAATCAATGTAAAAATACTATAAAAGTTTGTGCCATGCCAAATGCAGGCACTTAGAAAATTGAACTGCCTTGGAAAAAAAGTTTGGTTATTTTCTCATGGCATGACAATGATCTTTCATTCAGGGCCTGAGTATATTTGTATATATCTATACCTGTATATCTTCCTAAAAACTTACAATAGTAAATGTGGGTAAAATGTCTCATAGAGCTTAACATCAGAGATACCTGAGGCAAGAAAGATATTGGCAAATATTCACTTTTCCCTTCTCTTGGCTCAAAATCTTTCTCAGAAGACTGTGAGATCCTCCTTATTGACAAACCTAGCGTATTTCACCATGTAGGCACACTTGCTATGGGGTACTGAAATGAGAAAGGAAGGTAAAGAAAACATTTGAAAAATATTTCATTGTAATAACAGCCTTTTTGAGATCTCAGTGCTACTCTGTTGTTCCTTGTTGAGGGATCTCAGCTTTTGCCTTCTGCGTGGATATATACTGGCAGGCATAATTTGTTTCCATGTGATTTGTACTGAGTCTGATCCTTTGAGATTTGTCTTCCAGGTCCTATGCTTGCCCCTGTAATACATAACTAAGAATAAATAAAGACAAGCCTTCAACTTCCTTGCATTGTTCACATCATTTATCTTGAACTACTCACCCTATGTACCTCACAAAAGCATCTGTACCTTTTCCCAAACTTCCCAGTTTCTGGCCTGATTGGTGTTCTTATTCATAGTTTTAAATATTTTCACAGATCTTTATAGTGCTTTTGGTAGTTTCACTTTGCTTTCATAAATGAACTTAGACACTCTGCTGATGTGCTTACTTTCATGTGTCTGTCCCTGTTTGTGCTATTATGGTTAGTAGTACTGTTCACTTCCCTCCAACGATGTCACATCTCAGTTTTATCACAGAATTAAGAATACTGGCCAGGTGCAGTGGCTCACACCTGTAATCCCAGCACTTTGGGAGGCTGAGGCAGGTGGATCATGAGGTCAAGAGATAGAGACCATCCTGGCCAAAATAGTGAAAGTCCGTCTCTACTAAAAATACAAAAATTAGCTGGGCATTGTGGTGCGCGCCTGTCATCCCAGCTACTCAGGAGGCTGAGGTAGGAGAATTACTTGAACCTAGGAGGCAGAGTTTGCAGTGAGCTGAGATTGCGCCACTGTATTCCAGCCTGGTGACAGAGCAAGACACCATCTCAAAAACAAAAACAAAAACAAAAAAACATAGAGTTTGATACTAGAATTATTTAGGTATTACACCAAGATATTAGTGACTATATGCTACTTTAATTCCATTGCCTAATTCCATTGCCTTTGGCATGTTATATCTTCTGTATAGCATGTAACTATCTCTTGTAGAGAATGTTTTATTGTTGTTACATATCATGTTCTATCCTCACCCTATCTCAAGTGAACTTCCACCTCTCTGAGAAATGAGACCAGTATACTGTATCTCAAAAAAAATCAATTGTAGCTCATCAAATGCTTCCAAGGAACCCTAATAAATTTCTAGTTTCTTTATAGGAAGCATAAAAATGAAGCAAGCAAACAAACACAAAAATTCTCAAGGCATATATAGAATACCTTCTATTTCATGGCAGGAAATTATCTGAGTTAATGTTAAGATGTATATATCAAGGGGATAGATCCAAGGTGGCTGAATAGGAACAGCTCTGGAGTGAAGACCCCAGTGAGAGAAACAAACACAGACGGTGAGTTATCACCACATTTCCAAATGAGGTACCATGTGCATCTCAATGGCACTATTTGCACAGTGGGTGTAATCCAAGAGGGGTGAGCAGAAGCAGGGTAAGGCGCTGCCTACCCAGGAAGTGCAATCCACAGAGGAACCCCCTCCATACCCAACAGAGACCATCAGGGGCTTGTCCATTCATTCCAGCACTCTGGTTTAGATACTGTGCTTCTCCCACAGTTTTTTGCTGCCCACAGACCAGGAGATTCCTGGGCCGAAAAGTGCTACAAGTTTTGAGCACAGCTGATTCAGCTGGTGCTGCGGGTTTCCACATAAAAACTCACAGAAATCTGGGCGGCCGTTTCAACTGGTACCTGGAATGGCCTGGGAGACAGAACTGCCCATTCAGCTGATCAGGAGGGAGCTGAAAGTGAGGAGCCAGGTGATCTGGCTCAGCAGGTCCCACCCTCACAAAGACCATCAATCTGAAACACTCTGGATTCAGAGTTTCACAGCAAGTGCAGCCGGACCCAGGACAGTCCAGCTCTGTGGGGGGAAGGCTATCTGCCATTACCAAGGGAGTCCACCACTGCTGAGGCAGTCCACAATTACTGAGGCAGTCTATCATTACTGAGGCAATCTGCCATTAATTAGGCAGTCTGCCATTACCGAGGCAATCCGCTATTACTGAGGCAGTCCAACATTACTGAGGCAGACAGCCTTTACCGAGGCAGATCTAACTGTACCTCTATAAACAAAGCTACAAGGAAGTTTACACAGCAGCTGGGCAGAGCCTGCGACAGCTCAGCAACACCTCAGCTGGCAGACTGTGACCAGACTACCTCCTTGCTGGGCAGGACATCTCTGAAAAAAGGCAGCAGCATGTCAGGAGCTTATAAATAAAGCGCCACCTTCCCAGCACAGAGCACCTGGGAAAAGAGGCTGTTATGAGTTCAGTTGCAGCAGACTTAAATGTGCCTGCCCAGCAGCTCTGAACAGAACAACAGAACTACCAGCACAGTATTTGAGCTCTGATAAGGGAGAGACTATCTCCTCAAGCAGCTCCCTGACACCCATAGATCCAAAGAGGCACCTCATAAAGGAGAGATCTGGCTGACATCTGGTGGGTACCATTTTGGGACAAAGATAACAGAAGAAACTGGCAGCAACCCTTACTGTTCTGCAGCCCCTGCAGGTGATTCCCAGGCAAGCGGGGTCTGGAGTGGACCTCCAGCAGTCCTTCAGCAGAGGGGCCTGTTAGAAGAAAAACTAAAAAACAGAAAGAAATAGCTTCAATATCAACAAAAAGCACTCCCACTCAGAGACCCCATCAGAAAGTGGCCAACTATAAAGACCATAGGTAGATAAATCCACGAAGTTGGGAATAAACTAGTGCAAAATGGATGAAAACACCAAATACCAGAATGCCTCTCCTCCTCCAAGGGATCACAACTCCTCACCAGCAAGTGAACAAAGCTGGATGGAGAATGAGTTTGATGAATTGACAGAAGCAGGCTTCAGAAGGTGGGTAATAACAAACTTCTCTGAGCTAAAAGAACATGTTCTAACCCAACGCAAACAAATTAAGAACGTTGTAAAAAGGTTAGACAAAATGCTAACTAGAATAACCAACTTAAAGAAGAACATAAACGACTTAATGGAGCTGAAAAACACAGCACGAGAACTTCACAAAGCATACACAAGCTTCAATAGCTGAGTGGACCAAAGGATATCAGAGATTGAAGATCAACTCAATGAAATAAAATGAGAAGGCAAGATAAGAGAAAAAAGAGTGAAAAGAAATGAATAAAGCCTCCAAGAAATATGAGATTATGTGAAAAAACCTAATCTACATTTGATAGGTGTACCTGAATGTGATGGAGAGAATGAATCCAAGCTGGAAAACACTCTTTAAGATATTATCCAGGAGAGCTTCCCCAACCTAGCAAGGCAGGCCAACACTCAAGTCCAGGAAATACAGAGAACACCACAAAGATATTCCTCAAGAAGAGTAACCCCAAGGCACATAATCATCAGATTCACCAGGTTGAAATGAAGGAAAAAATACTAAGGGCAGCCAGAGAGAAAGATCGGGTTACCCACAAAGGGAAGCTTATGAGACTCACAGCAGATCTCTCAGCAGAAACCCTACAAGACAGAAGAGAATGGGGGCCAATATTCCACATCCTTAAAGAAAAGAATTTTCAACCCAGAATTTCATATCCAGCCAAACTAAGCTTCATAAGCAAAGGAGAAATAAAACCTTTATGGATATGCAATTGATGAGAGATTTCATCACTACCAGGCCTGCCTTACAAGAGCTCCTGAAAGAAGCACTAAACATGGAAAGGAACAACCAATACCAGCCGCTCCAAAAACATACCAAATTGTAAAAAGCATCAACAAAATGAACAAACTGCATCAACTAAGAGACAAAAGAACCAGCTGGCATCAAAATGGCAGGATCAAATTCACACATAACAATATTAACCTTTAATGTGAATGGGCTAAATACCCCAATCAAAGGACACAGACTGGCAAATTGGATAAAAAGTCAAGACCCATCTTGACTTTATATGGTGTGCTGTATTCAGGAAACTCATCTCATGTGCAAGGACACACATAGGCTCAAAATAAAGGGATGGAGGAAATTATACCAAGCAAATGGAGAGCAAAAAAAGCAGGAGTTACAATCCTAGTCTCTGATGAAATAGACTAAACCAACAAAGATCAAAAGAGACAAAGAAGGGCATTACATAATGGTAAAAGGATCAATGCAACAAGAAGAACTAATGATCCTAAATATATACGTACCCAATACAGGAGCACCCAGATACATAAAGCAAGTTCTTGACAACTTGCGAAGAGACTTAGACTCCCACACAATAATAGTGGGAGACTTTAACACTCTGCTGCCAATATTAGACAGATCAACGAGACAGAAAATTAACAAGGATATCCAGGACTTGAAGTCAGATCTGTACCAAGTGGACCTAATAGACATCTACAGAACTCTTTACCCCAAATCCACAGAATAAACATTCTTCTCAGCACCACATCGCACCTACTCTAAAATTGACCACATAACTGGAAGTAAATCACTCCTTAGCAAATACAAAAGAATGGAAATTATAACAGTCTCTCATACCACAGTGCAATCAAATTAGAACTCAGGATTAAGAAGCTCACTCAAAATTACACAACTACATAGAAACTGAACAATCTGCCTCTGAATGACTACTGGGTACATAATGAAATGAAGGCAGAAATAAATAAGTTCTTTGAAACCAATGAGAACAAAGACAAGACATATCAGAATCTCTGGGACACAGCTAAAGCAATGTTTACAGGAAAATTTATAGCACTAAATGCCCATGGGAGAAATCAGGTAAGATCTACAATTGACAACCTAACATCACAATTAAAAGAACTAGAGAAGCAAGATCAAATTCAAAAGCTAGCAGAAGAAAAGAAATAACTGAGATCAGAGCAGAACTGAAGGAGATAGAGACATAAAAAACTCTTCAAATAAAATCAATGAATCCAGGAGATGTTTTTTTGAAAAGATCAACAGAATAGACCACTAGCCAGACTAATAAAGAAGAAAAGAGAAGAATTAAATAAATGCAATAAAAATTTTATAAGGGATATCACCACTGACCACACTGGAGATACATCTATGCAAATAAACTAGAAAATCTAGAAGAAATGGATAAATTCCTGGACACATACACCTCCCAAGACTAAACCAGAAAGAAGTTGAGTCCTGAATGGACCAATCACAAGTTCTGAAATTGAGGCAGTAATTAATAGCCTACCAACCAAAAAAATCCCAGGACCAGACAAATTCACAGCCAAATTCTACCAAAGGTACAAAGAGGAGCTGGTATCATTCCTCCTTGAAACTATTCAAAACAATAGGAAAAGAAGGAGTCCTCCCTAACTCATTTTATGAGGCCAGCATCATCCTGATACTAAAACCTAGCAGAGACACAAGAACAACAATAACAAGGAAAATTTCAGGCCAATATCCCTGATGAACATAGATGCAAAAATCCTCAATAAAATACTGACAAACTGAATCCAGCAGCACATCAAAACCTTATCCACCATGATCAACTCGACTTTATCCCTGGGATGCAAGACTGTCTCACCATATGCAAATCAATAAGCATAATACATCACTTAAACAAAACCAATCATAAAAACCACAAGATTATCTCAATAAAGAAAAAGGCTTCAATGAAATTCAACACCCATTCACGCTAAAAACTCTCAATAAACTAGGTATTAATGTAACGTATCTCAAAATAATAAGAGCTATTTATTACAAACCCACAGCCAATATCATACTGAATGGGCAAAAGCTAGAAGCATTCCCGTTTGAAACAGGCAGAAGACAAGGATGCCATCTCTCCCCACTCCTATTTAACATAGTATTGGAAGTTCTGTCTGGGGTAATCAAGCAAGAGAGCAGAAATAAAGGGTATTCAAATAGGAAGAGAGGAAGTCAAATTGTCTCTGTTTGCAGATGACATGATTGTATATTTGAAAAACCCCATAGTCTCAGCCCAAAATCTCCTTAAGCTGATAAGCAATGTAAGCAAAGTCTCAGGATACAAAATCAACGTGCAAAAATCATAAGCATTTCTATATACCAGTGACAAAGAGCCAAACCGTGAGTGAACTCCCATTCACAATTGTTATAAAGAGAATAAAATACATGGGAATGCAACTTGCAAGGGATGTGAAGGACCTCTTCAAGGAGAACCATGAAACACTGCTCAAGGAAATCAGAGCAGACACAAACAAATGGAAAAACATTTCATGCTCATGGGTAGAAAAAATCAATATTGTGAAAATGGCCATACTGCCCAAAGTAATTTATATATTCAATGCTATCCCCATCAAGCTACCACTGACTCTCTTCACAGAATTAAAAAAAAAAAACTACGTTAAATTTTATATGGAACCAAAAAAACCTGTATAGATAAGACAATTCTAAGCAAAAAACAAAAAACAAAAAACAAAAAAAAAAACAACACTGGAAGCATATATTTCAAACTATAATGCAAGGCAACAGTAATCAAAACTGCATGGTACTGGTACCAAAATAGATATATAGACCAATGGAACAGAACAGAGGCCTCAGAAATTATGCCACACATCTACAACCATCTGATATTTGACAAACCTGACAAAAACAAGCAATGGGGAAAGGATTCTTTATTTTAATAAATGGTGTTGGAAAAACTGACTAACCATATGCAGAAAACTGAAACTGGACCCCTTCCTTATACCTTATACAAAAATTACCTCCAGATGGATTAAAGGCTTAAACATAAGACCTAAAACCATAAAAACCTTAGAAGAAATCCTAGGTAATACCATTCAGAACATAGGCATGGGCAAAGACTTCATGATTAAAACACCAAAAGCAATGGCAATACAAGCCAAAATTGACAAATGAGATTAATTAATGATATTCTGCACAGTGAAAGAAACTATTATCAAAGTGAAGAGACACTCTATAGAATGAGAATAAATTTTTTCAATCTATCTACCTGAAAAGGGCTAATATCCAGAATCTACAAGGAATGTAAACATATTTACAAGAAAAAAACAACCTCATCAAAATGTGGACCAAGAACAGACACTTCTAAAAAGAAGACATTTATGCAGCCAACAAACATAGAAAAAAGTCATCATCACTGGTCATTAGAGAAATGCAAATCAAAACCACAATGAGACACCATCTCATGCCAGTTAGAATGGCGGTCATTAAAAAGTCAGGAAACACCAGATGCTGGAAAGAATGTGGAAAAATAGAAACACTTTTACACTGGTAATGGGAGTGTAAGTTAGTTCAACCATTGTGGAAGACTGTGACAATTCCTCAAGGATCTAGAACCAGAAATACCATTTGACCCAGAAATTCCATTACTGGGTATATACCCAAAAGACTATAAATCATTCTAATATAAAGACACATGTGCATGTATGTTTATTGCAGCACTGTTCACAATAACAAAGACTTGGAACCACCCAAATGCCCATCAATGATAGACTGAACAAAGCAGCTGTGGCACATATACACCATGGAATACTATGCAGCCATAAAGATGGATGAGTTCATGTCCTTTGTAGAGACATGGATGAATCTGGAAACTATCATTCTCAGCAAGCTAACAGAAGAACAGAAAACCAAACACCACATGTTCTCACTCATAAGTGGGTGTCAAACAATGAGAACACATGGATACAAGGAGGGGAACATCATATACTGGGACTTGTCAGGGGTGGGGGCCTAGGGAAAGGATATCATTAGGAGAAATACCTAATGTAGAAAACGGGCTGATGGGTGTAGCAAACCACCATGGCACATGTATACCTATGTAACAAACCTGCAAGTTCTGCGTATGTATTCCAAAAGTTAAAGTATATTTTAAAAAAGAATCTTAATTTGATTTTATAGTTATATGAAATTGTAGTTGGAGAAATGCTTTTATTATGGATATTATTCTTTATAAATAATAAACTTCTTGGACTATAAGAAGGAAATTATATTAACTATACTTTTTAGGAAGAATATATACTTTTTAAATGTACAGAAAATTCTTGCAAAGGAGAATTTTTATGTGACCTGTATTCAATTTTATAAGATTGCATTTTGTATTTGCTTCTCATTAAGGTTATTTAGTATATGTGTGAATAGTAGAAACAAAAAAAAATCTAAACTATTTTTTTCGCATAGAAAAACCTTTAATGGTCATAATGATGCTATAATAGTTAATTCTCTCTATTGGTAAATGAATATTCCTAAGCTGGTCTTCCTCATTATTGAAATATAGTGGGTCAGTTTTCTCTTCTGTGCTCAGCATTCTTACCCTTTCTGATTGAGATTTATGCACTTATTCTTCCTTATATTTCTGGGTTATATAGAGACAACTAACTTTTCAGATAGTAAAAAATTGAGTAAAGTAGCATGTTTCTGCTTCACAAAAACCCTAAATTAAGTAAATCACATACTACTTTATCTTCTTTTTGTTCTAGGGTGCCTTGGTCAGTGCAAGTTCAGATGATACACTTCATTTGTGGAATCTTAGACAAAAAAAGCCAGCTATTCTCCATTCTCTTAAATTTAACCGAGAAAGGTAAGAACCTATGAGTTAAATAATTTCTTAATGTACAACAAAACTTTTTTTAACAAGTTTTGGTTAATTTTATCAGCTTTTTTTCTCATAATTTCAACAGTTAGAAATAATGTAATGTTTATGCTTACTTTTATAGTGGTTTCTTTTTTATAGGAAATGCATAATTAATATAGATCCAGTCACCTACTAATGCAATGTTTATTAGCTTAAGGAGTTTATGGGCTGAGATTATGGTGTTTTCTATGTATAGAGAGATCGTTGATTTTCTTTCTTCCTTTAATATTTACAGGCCTTTTATTTCTTTCTCTTGCATGATTGCTCTGGCTAGGACTTTCAGTATTATGTTGGCTAGGAATGATGAGAGATGGCATTCTTGTTTTGGTTCTCAAGGGGAATGCTTTCAGCTTTTGTCCATTCAGTATGATGTTGGCTGTGGGTTTGTCATAGATGGCTCATTATTTTGAAGTATGTTCCTTCAATGACTAGTTTGTTGAGGGCTTTTAACATGCAGGACATTGAATTGTACCAGAAGCCTTTTCTGCACCTATTGAAATAGTCATGTGGTTTTTGTTTTGAGTTCTGTTTATGTAGTAGATCATACTTATTTATTTGTGATTATTGAACCAACCTTGCTTCCCTGGGATAAAGCCTACATGAATGTGGTGGATTATCTTTATCATGTGCTGCAGGATTCAGTTTGCTGGTTTTTTTTTTTTTTGAGAATTTTTAAATCTGTGTTCATCAAGGATATTGGCCTGAATATTTTTTTGTTGTTTTTCTGCCAGGTTTTGGTATCAGGATGAAGCTGGCTTCATAGAATGAGTTGGAGAGGAGTTCCTCCTTCTCAATTTTTTGGAGTAATTTCTGTCAGAATGGTACAAGCTCTTCTTTATGCATCTAGTGGAATTTGGCTGTGAATCTTTCTTGTCCTGGGTCCTTTATGGTTGGTAGGCTTTTTATTACTGATTCAATTTTGGAACTCTTTATTGGTCTGTCTAGGGATTCAGTTTCTCCCTGGCTCGATTTTGGGAGTTTGCATGTTTTCAGGAATGTATTCGTTTCTTTTAGGTTTTCTAGTGTATGTGCAGAGGTGTTCTCTGAGGGTTTTATATATTTCTGTGGGATTGGTGCTAATGCCTTTTTTGGCATTTCTGATTATTTGGGTCTTCTCTTTTTTTCTCTTTATTAGCATAACTAGTGGCCTATCATATTTCTTCTGTCAAAAAAACAACTCTTGTATTCATTGATCTTTTTTATGTTTTTTTGCCTCTTAGTTTCCATCATTTCAGATTTGATATTAGTTATTTTTTGTCTTTTGCTAGCTTTGGGTTTGCTTTGATTTTGTTTCTCTAGTTCCTCTAGGTGTAATGTTAGGTTGCTAATTTAAGATATTATGAATTTTTGATGTGAGCATTTAGCAGTATAAACTTTTCTCTTAGCACTACTTTAGCTGTGTCCTAGAGTTGCTGGTATGTTTTTTTGGTTCTCAGTAGTTTCAGAGAATTTCCTCATGTCTGCCATAATTTCATTGTTTACTCAAAGGTCATTCAATAGCAGGTTGTTTAATTTCTATGTAATTGTATGGTTTGGAACAATTTTCTTAGTGTTGATTTTTATTTTTATTGCATTGTGGTCTGAGAATGTGGTTGGTATGATTTCAGTTTAACAATTTTTCTGAGGATTGTTTAACGTCCAGTTGTTTTAGAACTAAAACATTTACGGATCGATTTTTGAGTATGTGCTATGTGCAGATGAGAAGATGGTATATTCTGTTCTTTTTGGGCGGAGCATTTTGTAGATGTCTAATAGTTCCATTTGGTCAAGTGTTAAGTTTAGGTCCTGAAAATCCTTGTTACTTTTCTGGCTGGATGGTCTATCTAAAAACTGTCAGTGGGGTGTTGAAGTTTCTCACTATTATTGTGTGGAAATCTAAGTCTCTTCATAGATCTCTAAGAACTTGCTTTATGAATCTGGGTGTGCCTGTGTTGAGTGCGTATGTATTTAGGATAGTTAGGTATTCTTGTTGAATTGAACCCTTTACTATTATGTAATGACCTTCCTTGTCTTTTTTGATCTTTGTTGGCTTAAAGTCTTTCGTTTTTTTTCCTGAAATTAGAATAGCAACCCCTGATTTTTTGTTTTCCATTTGCTTGGTATATTTTCTTTTATCCCTTTACATTGAGCCTATGGGGTTTCATTGCATGTGAGATTGATCTCTTGAAGACAGCATACCATTCAGTCCTTCATTTAGCTTGCCAATCTGTGCCTTTTAATTGGAACACTTAGCCCATTTACATTCAAGTTTAATATTGATATGTATGGATTTGATCCTTTCATCATGTTTCTAGCTGGCTATTGTGCAGACTTGTTTGTGTGGTTGCTTTATAGGGTCAATAGTTTGCATACCTAAGTGTGTTTTTGTAGTAGCTTATAACAGTCTTTGCTTTCCATATTTAGTACTCCTTTCAGGACCTCTTATAAGGCAGGTCTGGTTGTCATGAATTTCCAGACACGCATTTGCTTGTCTGGAAAAGATCTAATTTCTCCTAGGTTTATGAAGATTAGTTTGTCTGTATATGAAATTCTTGCTTGGAAATTCTTTTCTTTAATAAAGCTTAATATAGGCCCCCAATGTCTTCTGGCTTGTAAAGTTTCTATTTCTTCTGGCTTGTAGAGGTCCTTTGTTAGCCTGATGGGGTTTCCTTTGTAGGTGACTTGCCTCTTCTTTCCAGCTGCCTTTTCACTTTTTCCCTTTTATTTCAGCCTTGGAGAATGTGATGATTATGTGTCTTGGCCGTGGTCTTTTGTATAATATCTCACTTAGGTTCTCTGCATTTCCTGAAGTTGTATTTAGACCTCTCTAGTGAGGTTGGGGAAATTTTCATGGATGATATTCTGAAATATGTTTTCCAAGTTGCTTACTCTCTCCTTATCTCTTTCAGGGACACCAGTGAGTTATAGATTTGGTCTCTTTACATAATCCCTTTTTTTTTTTTTGAGTGTTTTGTTTATTTTTTTCTCTGACCACTATAGTTAAGAGAACCAGTCATCAAACTTGCAGATTCTTTCTTGAACTTGGTCTATGCTTCCGTCAATACTTGTGATTATATTATGAAATTCTTGTGGTGTATTTTCCACTGTATCAGATCAGTTTGAGTCTTTATTTTATTTTATTTTTTAATGTTTTTGGGATGGAATCTCACTCTGTTGCCCAGGCTGGAGTGCAGTGGTGTGATTGTGGCTCACTGCAGCCTCTACCTTTTGGGTTCAAGCAATTCTCCTGCCTCAGCCTCCTGAGTAGCTGGGACTTAGGCTCATGCCACCACACCTGGCCAATTTTTGTATTTTTAGTAGAGACAGGGTTTCACCATGTTTGTCAGGCTTGTCTTGAACTCCTGACCTAGTGAACCACCCACCTTGGCTTCCCAAAGTGTTGGGATTACAGACATGAGCCACAGTGCCTGGCCAAGTCTTTCTTAAAATGTCTATTTTATCTATCAGCTCTTGTATCATTTTATTGTCATCCTTAGATTCTTTGTATTAGGTTTCAACTTTCTCCTGAATCTTTATGGTCTTCATTTTTATCCAGATTCTGAATTCTATTTTTGCCATTTTAGTCTGGTTAAGAATTCTCGCTGGGGAACTAGTGTAGTCATTTGTGGGAAAGAAGACACTCTGTATTTTTGAGTTGCCAGAGTTCTTGTGCTGGGTCTTTCTCATCTGTGTGGGCTGATTTTTTTTTTATCAACTATGGTGTAATTTGAGTACAGTCAGTTGATTTCCTTTCTGGATGTTTTCAGAGGGCTGAGGCTTTGTGCCAGATTTTTATTTGTAGCTAAATTATTGTCCTTGGTTTCACAGGGAGGCATATTAGCAAAATGTTTTTGGTGTTGGAAATATTTTTGGGTTGTGATCCAGTAGATGGCACTTAAGCATAATGGTCAGTAGGCAGGCTTTTGCTCAGCAATGTGCCACCTCTATTTTTCTCAATTTCAGTCTCTTAATGTTCTGAAAGTGTGGGCTCCTCTCCCACTTGAGTGTTGGCTGCATGTCTTGTCTTGGTATTCCCAGGCTGCACACCACAGCCCTGGGACAAGCTCAGGCTTTTTGTTCCTTACCTTGCTTGGAGGCAACAGGGGAAGGAACCTTGCCAAGGTCAGTGGCTGTGGCAGAGGACCTTTCACTTTCTCCTTGGGGCTCCACCCTGGAGAAGTGCAGAGCTGGTGACTGCTAGTGTATTCAGCCAGGTGTGAGGTGGCTGTATTGTGGGCTCAAGCTTGGTGGGCACTGCCTGGTTATGAGTAGAGGGGATAGAGGGCTCATGGGGAGACAGAATAGCCTCTTATTCTCAGAGCAACAGCTGCAGTTTGTTCAAGATGTGATTTAAGCACTCAGGTCTTTGCTTTTTTCTCAGTTTGAGGGTGATATGGGAGGTGGGCGGGGAAGTGCTAGGTGGAGAAGGATGGTGTCTGTGGCAAGGACTCCATCCTCCTGCCTTTACCCATAGACCTATGTGAGAACAGGCACTCCTGCTTTCACTCCCAAATGTTGCGTTTTCCAAAACCACTCTGGCCTGCCATGCCCCGATCTTGTGCCCATATAAACCCGAAAGACCATAGTGGGCATGACACACACAAGTGGCTAGACATCAAAAGGAGTAGAAGAGCACACCGACAGACACTAGCACACACTGGCAGGCCATCAAGGTGTGACGATGCAGAATTCAGTTGGGACTGAACTCCAGGGGAAGGCCACCTTCCCACTCCATCTCCCTTCTGGCTCCCCATCCACCTCACTGAGGGCTACCTCCACCACTCAATAAAACCTTGCACTCATCTTCCAAGCCCACTTGTGATCGATTTTTCTGGTACTCTAAGGCAAGAAGCTGAGATACAGAAAGCCCTCTGTCCTTGCCACATGGCAGAGGGTCTAATTGAGGTGATTAACGCAAGCCTCCTTCAGACTGCAAAACTGAAAGAGCTCACTATAACACATGCCTGCTGTGTCTTCAGGAACTATAAACACTCAACCCTAGACACTGCCATGGGGTTGGAGCCCCAAAACGCTCCCCATGACCTGCCCATCTGCATGCTCCCCCTAGGGGTTTGAGCAGCAGGGCACAGAAGAAGCGAGCCACATCTCTGTCACATGTACTATTTGAAGGGGATAAGGGAACATTAGTCTTGTTTCAAGAGCAAAAATGTTAGTACCACTGCAGTGGCAGTGGCAGAGGGGTTTTCAATTGCTTCTGGGAGCTCTATCTGAGGGAACACAGAACTGTTGCTATTGATGTTCAACTGAGGGGGTGTGGTGGCCACACTGCTGGCCTGAGCTGGGGGCCCTGCTTGGTGAAGAGGAGGGGCCTGAGGGCTCACAAGGAGGACGCTGGGCTTGTCTCTTTATAGTGACTGTGTTGTGCTAGCAGTATGAATAAAGTCCTCAAGGTTTTTGTTTCATCCGTAGTTCAAGGGTAGCAAGGGCATAACTGCTGCCATGGCAATAGCAGAGAGGCTTTTGGTTCCTTCTGGGAGCCCCTCCCCAGGGAAACACAGAGCCACCAGCAGTGAGAATGTTCAGCTGAGGATGGGACATCTGTTCTGCTGTCCCAAGCCGGGGACACTGCTTGGTGAAGAGTTTGAGGTGAGGACTCACAGGGAAGAGAGACTGAGCTCCTCTCTGTACTATGGCTGCAGTGTGGTTTGGGTTCCAGTATAGCAACCAGGCTTTTTGTCCCTTCCCCAGCCTGAGGGCAGTAAGGGTGGTACTATTTCAGCTACAATGGTAGAAGGGCTGTTGATTGTCTCTGGGATTTCCTCCTCAGTGAAATGCAGAGCTGCCACCTGCTGAAGTGCTGAGGCAGGGCAGGGTGATTGTGTGGGAACCCAGGTCAAGAGGTACTGCCCGGTGAAAAGTAGTGGAAGCAGGGATTCATGTGGACAACAGTCTGGCTGATTTTTCATAAAGTGGCTGTGTTGTGCTAGGGGTTTGTATTGGTCCCCAACCACTACACTTCCTCTCAATCCCAAGGGCAACAAGAGCAAGGGCTACAGGGCAGCAAAAATAGTGGCTTGCTTTCTCCCTTGGGGCACTCTGTTTCAGAAAAGCACAGAGCTGCTACTGGCCTGAGACCCTAGGTGGGGGTGGCTGGAGACCCCTGTAGGGCAGCACTGTCCAGAGAAGAGTAGCAGGATTGGGGACCCACGTAGAAAACAGTCTGCTGCTTTTCTGTAAGGTGGCTGCACTCTGCTAGGAGTTCACGGTAGTCCCTAATCACTGTGTACCCTCCTGATCTTGGGGACATCAGGAGGGAAGGTTGTGGGGCAACAAACAAGGTGGCCTGTCTCTCCCTCTGGGTACTCTGTCCCAGGGAAATGGAGAGCTGGTACTGGCCCAAGAGTCCGATGCGGGGTGGCTGAAGTTCTAGGTCAGGAGGCCTTGCCCAGTGAGGATTAGCAGGTGTGAGGGGTCATGTGGAAAAATATCTGTCTACTTTTCCTTCAGTTGGCTGCTTTGTACTGGTTGTCTACAATTGCCCCAGTCACTGCATACATTCCCCAGCCTGAGGGCAAACAGGAGGGAGGGTTATATGTGGCCTGCCTCCCCCTCTGGGAGCTCCATCCCAGAAAAGCACAGAACTACTTCTGATCCGAGAATTCTGGTAGGGCGGTGGTGGCCTCACTAGTGTCCCAGGCTGGTGGGCCTTATTCTGTACCTCACAGGATAAGGCCTATTGGACCTTGTTCCTCTCCAGCCCCATGAATTGAGCCCCTTTCCTGGGGACATGTGAGAGAGCCTGGCCTCCTCCATTGCTAGAGCTTCAGTTGCTGGGGTTGGGGTGCCTGTTGATCCAATACTCCTGGGAGTGATGGCTCCGCCCAGACTCCACATAGCTCTTTGCATGTTGGTCTGGAGGCCCTGGTTGGACAGATCGTGAGGATGATCCTGAGTTCAAGGATGCAAAGGTCCATGGCAGAAGCATGGATCCCTGGGGACTCTCATTCACTGTTCCCTGTGGTCGGAGGACGCCCCTGGCTCTGCCATTTCTGGGTGGGCAGTTGTCCTGTCTTACTCTTCTCTGTTCACTGTGGGTGATGCTGTTTCCCTGATAACATAAATCCCCGTGTTTCCACTTGGATGTTCTGGTTGAAGAGCTAGTGTCATTCACCACTGTTTCTTCTCTCCATGAGAGTGGTGCTAATTAGCCACTTGTAGTCAACCATCTTGCCCCAAATCTCTATACTTAGTATTTTTTTTTAATGAGGAAGGGAATTTATATTATAGACACTTGTTAAAACTAGATAGGATTTACTTCTTTAGATTAGTTCTAATTTTGGTTATTTTAGTTTAAAATTTAAAATAAGTAATGTAGCAGAAATTTCAAGGATATTGAAAAATTTTAGATTAGTAAAGAGTTGGTTTTTATACTATTCTCTTTAGCTTACCAGTAAAATATTACCAATTTAGATTACCATATTGATTTTATCTTTATCTCTGCTGGTAAGATTTTTCTTCTAGCTTTGAGTAGATCTGACCGTATACTTTTATGTGGGTGGACAGAGTGTTTTTATTTCCCCCTCACAAATGGGATGTTGAAGGAAATGTTCTGGCCCCTTCTATGGCCTTTTGGGAGGGAGGAATTAGTGATGATGATTTCCAATTATAATTTTATTATCTCAACTGAGATTAATTGGTAGAAACATAAAAAAGCAAGCTGACAGATTTGAGATAAGTTTTGATCACAGGTACTTTGAAAATGTTTTAATGCTTACATTAAAGATAAATGTGATCTTCATCTTTTTAAGAAAGATACATATTGTCATGTGACTTGAGAACATTAACAATCACAATTTATTGTAGGAGGGGAAATTATCAAAGTACGGTGAATGGGAGGTTCATGTCTATATAGAATTTAACAAAGGATCTTTTGGAACAGTCTCCAAACCCTCTGATATTAGCCATTTAATTATGTAAATATTCTAAGTACTCATATGCTTATGCTACATGTGTTTCACTTTGCAGAATTTATGCTATAAATTTTAGCTTATTTCATTAGGGCACCTATAGTGTTTAGTCTTACAATTTTTGAAGGCAGAAACCAGCCTTAGATTGTTAAGCAATAGGCTTTTATTATTGTTATTTTTGGAGTATTATTATTGGAGACAGGGTCCCAGTCTGGAGTGCAATGGTGTGACCATAGCTTGCTACAGCCTCAAAATTCTGGGCTCAAGCAATTCTCCTGCCCCAGCCTCCTTTAGTGCTGGAACTACGGGCATGTGCCACCATACCCAGCAATTTTTTTTTTAAGTGGGGATGGTTTCTTACTATGCTTTTTTTGAGACAGAGTCTTACTCTATCACCTAGACTGGAATACAGTAGCGTGAATATGGCTCACTATAACCTTGAGCTCCTGGGCTCAAGCATTCCTCCTACCCTAGCCTCCTTAGTAGCTGGGACCACAGGTGTGCACTATGATGCCTGGCTAATTTTATTTTATTTATTTATTTATTTGTTAGAGACAGAGCCTCTCCATGTTGCGCAGGCTGGTTTCAAATTCCTGGGCTCAAGCAATCTTCCCACCTTAGCCTCCCAAAGTGCTAGGATTAGAGGTGTGAGCCACTGTGCTTGGCCTGGGATCTCACTGTGTTGCCTAGGCTAGATTTGAACTACTGGGCTCAAGACATCCTCCTTTCTTGGCCTCACAAAGAATTAGGATTACAAGTATGAACCATTGCATTTGGTAAGGCTTACATATTCTGTTTCTGGGGGATGATCCTTGGACTTCTTCCAAATACAATTTTAAACCTAAGTAAGGAAGAAAAAATGTCTTGACTTTTGTAATGCATGATCTGGGTAATGAATAAAATAAAACATTCATATTTTAGGCATAGCAGTCCTTGCTATCACAATCATAAATTTATGTTAATACTAGAGAAAGCATGGAGTTGTTTTATATGCCTTTTGAGTGAAACTCAAATGTAGGCTATGATATACAGGCCCTTAAATTATCTGTACTTAATATGTATATTTATCTTACTCTAGTGTTCTGCTAATTAATATGAGAGAATTTCTGAAGAATGTTAATTAAACTGGAAGGAAGCAATATTTTGTTTAAAACCTTATAATTTATGAAGTTTCTAGCAAACTTGGTCCATCTGAATTGGCTTTTACAGACCCAATTTATAACCCACATTTAAAATATCATTTTATAAAGGCAATTTGAATTGGATTTCATTCTTTTCAAATTCTTGCATAACTATTATATTTACTGGGTTTGACATTCAAAAGGCACAACAGTATGTACAATAAAGGATCTTTCTTTATTCCTATCCCCTGGACACTTACTTAGTTCTCCTGAGCAGAGCTAAACAGTGTAATTAATTTACTGTGTCTTTATAAACAATCATTATGTACATATATAAGCAAATATGTAACAATTTCATTTCTTATGTATACATAAGCTAAATGGAAAATCATATATATATATTTATATAGAATATCATATTGTTTTGGTTAAACAAATTAGCAAGATAAATTAGCAAGACCTTTAAACAAATTAGCAAGATCTTTAGAATATACTATGAAGAGGGAAAAAAGCAAGACACAAAATATACATATATATTTGTATATATGTTTTATATACACCAAATATATTGTTAAATTAGCAAGATCTTTAGAATATATTATTTTTTATTTTTATTTTATTATTTACTTTGAGTTCTTGGGTACATCTACAGGACATGCAGGCTTATTACACAGGTATACACGTGCCATGGTGGTTTGCTGCATCCATCACCCCGTCATCTTCATTAGTTATTTCTCCTAATGCTATCCTTCTCCTAGCCCCCTTACCCACTGACAGGCCCAGTTGTGTGATGTTCCCCTCCCTGTGTCCATGTGTTCTCATTGTTCACCTCCCACTTGTGACTGAGAACATGCAGTGTTTGGTTTTCTGTTCCTGTGTTAGTTTGCTGAGAATGATGATTTCCAGCTTGATCTATGTCCCTGCAAAGGACATGAACTCATCCTTTTGTATGGCTTCATAGTATTCCATGGTGTATATGTGCCACATTTTCTTTTTCCAGTCTATTATTGATGGGCTTTTGGGTTGGTTCCAAGTCTTTGCTACTGTGAACAGTGCTGTAATAAACATATATGTGCAGGTGTTTTTATAGCACAATGATTTATAATCCTTTGGGTATATACCTAGTAAGGGATTGCTGGGTCAAATGGTATTTCTAGTTCTAGATCCCTGGGGAATCACCATGCTGTCTTCCACAGTGGTTGAACTAATTTACAGTCCCATTAACAGTATAAAAGCATTCCTATTTTTCCACATTGTCTCCAGCATTTATTGTTTTCTGACTTTTTAATGATCGTCATTCTAAATGGCGTGAGATGGTGTCTCATTGTGGTTTTGATTTGCATTTCTCTAATGACCAATGATAATGAGCTTTTTTCCATGCGTTTGTTGTCTGCATAAATGTCTTCTTTTGAGAAGTGTCTGTTCATATCCTTCACCCACTTTTTGATGGGGTTGTTTGTGGGCTTTTTTTTTTTTTTGCAAATTTCTTTAAGTTCTTTGTAGACTCTGGATATTAGCCCTTTGTCAGATGGATAGATTACAAAAATTTTCTTGCATTCCATAGGTTGCCTGTCCCTGTGATGATACTTTCTTTTGCTGTGCAGAAGCTCTTTAATTTAATTTAGATCTCATTTGTCAATTTTGGCTTTTGTTGCCATTGCTTTTGGTGTTTTAGTCATGAAGTCTTTGCCCATGCCTCTGTCATGAATGGTATTGCCTCAGTTTTTTTCTAGGATTTTTGTGGTTTTAGGTCTTATGTTTAAGTCTTTAATCTATCTTGTGTTAATTTTTGTATAAGGTTTAAAGAAGGGGTCTAGTTTCAGTTTTCTTCATATGGCTAGCCAGTTTTCTCAACATCATTTATTGAATAGGGAATCCTTTCCCCATTGCTTTTTTTTTTTTGTCAGGCTTGTCAAAGATCAGATAGTTATAGACGTGTGGTGTTGTTTCTGAGGGCTTTGTTCTGTTTCTTTGATCTATATACCTGTTTTAGTACCAGTACCATGCTGTTTTGGTTATTGCATCCTTTTAGTATAGTTTGAAGTCAGGTAGCATGATGCCTCCAGCTTTGTTCTTTTTGTTTCTTTTTATTTAGGATTGTCTTGGCTATACCTGCTCTTTTTTGGTTTTATATGAAATTAAAAGTAGTTTTTTTCTAATTCTGTGAAGAAAGTCAATGGCAGCTTGATAGGGATAGCATTGAATCTATAAATTACTTTGGGCAGTATGGCCATTTTCATGATATTGATTTTTCCTATCCATGAGCATGGAATGTTATTTCATTTGTTTGTGTCCTCTCTTATTTCCTTGAGCAATGGTTTGTAGTTCTCCTTGAAGAGATCCTTCACATCCCTTAAGTTGTATTCCTAGGTATTTTATTTTCTTTGTAGCAATTGTGAATAGGAGTTCACTTATGATTTGGATCTCTGTCTATTATTGGTGTATAGGAATGCTTGTGATTTTTGCACATTGATTTTGTATCCTGAGACTTTGCTGAAATTGCTTATCAGCTTAAGGAGATTTTGGGCTGAGACTATGGGGTTTTCTAATTATACAATCATGTCATCTGCCAGCAGAGACAATTTGACTTTCCCTCTTCCTATTTGAGTACACTTTATTTCTTTCTCTTGCCTGATTGCTTTGGGCAGAACTTCCAATACTATGTTGAATAGAAGTGGTGAGAGAGGGCATCCTTGTCTTGTGCCAGTTTTCAAAGGGAATGCTTCCAGTTTTTGCCCATTCAATGTGATATTGGCTGTGGGTTTGTCATAAATAGCTCTTATTATTTTGAGATATGTTCCATCGATACCTAGTTTATTGAGAGTTTTTAGCATGAAGGAGTGTTGAGTTCTATCAAAGGCCATTTTTGCATCTATTGAGATAATCATATGTTTTTTTTAGTTTGCTCTATTTATATGATGGATTATGTTTACTGATTTGCCTATGTTGAGCCAGCCTGCAACCCAGGGATAAAGCCACCTTGATCATGGTGGATAAGGTTTTGATGTGCTACTGGATTCGGTTTGCCAGTATGCGATTGAGGATTTTTGCATCTATGTTCATCAGGGATATTGGTTTGAATTTTTTATTGTTGTTGGTGTGTCTCTGCCAGGTGTTGGTACCAGGATGATGGTGGCCTCATAAAATAAGTCAGGGAGGATTCCCTCTTTTTTTCTTTTATTTTTTGGACTAGTTACAGGAAAAATGGTACCAGCTCGTCTTTGTACCTTTGGTAGAATTTGGCTGTTAATTTGTCTGGTCCCGGGCTTTTTTTGGTTGGTAGGCTATTAATTACTGCCTCAATTTCAGAACTTGTTATTGGTCTGTTCAGGGACTGAAATTCTTCCTGGTTTAGTCTTGGGAGGTGTATGTGTCCGGGAATTTATCCATTTCTTCTAGATTTTCTAGTTTATTTGCATAGAGGTGTTTATAGTATTCTCTGATGGTAGTTTGTATTTCTGTGGGATCAGTGGTGATATCCCCTTTATCACTTTTCATTGTGTCTATTTGATTCTTTTCTCTTTTCTTCTTTATTAGTCTGGATAGTGGTCTATCTATTTTGTTGATCTTTTCAGAAAACCAGCTCCTGGAATCATTGATTTTTTTTAAAGGATTTTTTGTTTCTCTGTCTCCTTCAGTTCCACTTTGATCTTAGTTATTTCTTGTCTTCTGCTGGCTTTTGAATTGATTTGCTCTTGCTTCTCTACTTCTTTTAATTGTGATGTTTGGGTTTTGTCGATTTTAGCTCTTTCCTGCTTTCTCTTATGGACATTTAGTGCTATAAATTTCCCTCTAAACATTGCTTTAGCTGTGTCCCAGAGATTCTGGTACAGTGTGTCTTTGTTCTCATTGGTTTCAAAGAACTTATTCATTTCTGCCTTCATTTCATTATTTACCTAGTTGTCATTCTGAAGCAGATTTTGCAATTTTCCTATAATTTTATCACTTTTAGTGAGTTTCTTAATTCTAAGTTCTAATTGGATTTCACTGTGGTTTGAGAGACTGTTATGATTTCCATTCTTTTGCATTTGCTGAGGAGTGTTTTACTTCCAATTACGTGGTTAATTTAAAAATAAGTGCAATGTGGTGCTGAGAAGAATGTATATTCTGTTGATTCAGGGTGGAGAGTTTAGTAGATATCTATTAGGTCCACTTGGTCCAGAGCTGAGTTCAAGTTCTGAATATCCTTGTTAATTTTCTGCCTTGTTGATCTGTCTAATATTGACAGACGAGTTTTAAAGTCTCTTACTATTGTTGCGTGGGAGTCTAAGTCTCTTTTTAGGTCTCTAAGAACTTGCTTTATGAATCTGGGTTTTCCTGCATTCATCGCATATATATTTAGGATAGTTAGCTCTTCTTATTGCATTACCATTATGTAATGTCCTTCTTTTTTTTTTTTTTTTAATCTTTGTTGATTTAAAGTTTCTTTTGTCAGAGACTAGGATTGCAAAGCCTGCTTTTATTGCTTTCCATTTGCTTGGTAAATATTTCCCCACTCATTTATTTTTAGCCTATGTGTGACTTTGCACATGAGATAGGTCTCCTGAATATAGTACACCAATGGTTCTTGACTCTTTATCCAATTTTGCAATCTGTGTCTTTTAATTGGGTCATTTAGCCCATTTACATATAAAGTTCATATTGTTATGTGTGATTTTCAACCTGTCATTATGATGCCAGCTTGTTATTTTGTCTGTTATCAATGCTGTTTCTTCACTGGTGTTGATGGTCTTGGTATGTTTTTGCAGTGGCTATTCCTAGTTGTTTTTTTCCATGTTTAGTACTTTCTTCAGGAGCTTTTCTAAGGCAAGTCTGGTCATGACAAAAATCTCTCAGCATTTGATCCTCTTTAAAGGATTTTATTTCTCCTTCACTTATGAAGCTTAGTTTGGCTGCATATGAAATTCTGGGTTGAAAATTCTTTTCTTTAAGAATGTTGAATATTGGCCTCCTCTCTCTTCTGGCTAATAGGGTTTTTGCAGAGAGATTTGCTGTTAGTCTGATAGGCTTCCATTTATATAGGTAACCTGACCTTTCTCTCTGTCTGTCCTTACTTTTTTCCTTCATTTCAACCTTGGTGAATTTGATGATTATGTGTCTTAGGTTTGCTCTTCTTGAGGAGTATCTTTGCGGGGTTCTCTGTATTTCCTGAATTGAATGTTTGCCTATCCTGCTAGGTTGGAGAAATTCTGAATAATATTCTGAATAGTGTTTTCCAACTTGATTTCATTCTCCCCATCATTGTCAGGCACACCAATCAATCATAGGTTTGATCTTTTCACACAGTCTCATATTTTTTTGAGGCTTTGTTTGTTCCTTTTTATCCTTTTTTCTCTGATCTTGTCTTCACACTTTATTCTATTAATGTATCTTCATTCCCTGATATTCTTTCTGCTGCTTGATTGATTCAGCTATTGATACTCATGTATGCTTCACAAAGTTTTTGTGCCATGTTTTTCAGTTCCATCAGGTTGTTTATGTTCTCTAAACTGGTTGTTCTAGTTAGAAATTTTTCTAACCTTTCTTCAAGGTTCTTAGCTTCCTTGCATTGGGTTAGAACATGCTCCTTTTGCTCAGTGAAGTTTGTTATTACCCACCTTCTGAAATCTACTTCTGTCAATTCGTCAAACTCATTCTCCATTCAGTTTTGTTCTCTTGCTGGTGAAGAGTTGTGATCATTTGGAGGAGAAAAGGCAACTGGAGTGGTTGTGTCATTTTATATTTCTACCAGAAATATATAGGAAATCCAGTTTCTCTGTATACTAACTAGAATTTTGTGACATCTGGGTCAAGTCTAGGTGCCTTAGGTCTCAAAGATTTTCTTCTTTTTTTCTAAAAGTTTTTATGGTTTTACGTTTAAAACTACAACTCATTTTGTTTAAGGCATGAGATTTTTTGTTTAAGGCATCAGATTATTTTTTGTTTAAAGCATGAGATTTATGTCAAGGTTGTTTTTTCTTCCCCTATGGATGCATTTGTTGAAGACTATTTTTTTCTTTAAATATTTCATTAATAATTGCTCTTGCACCTTTGTCAAAACTCAGTTGGATGCTCTTTTGGTCTTCTTGATGTAGGCATTTAATGCTATGAACTTTCCTCTTAGCAGTGCTTTTGCTGTATCCCAGATGTTTTGATAAGTTGTGTCATGATTATTCATTTCAAAGAATTTTTTTAATTTCTTTGTTGATATCATTGTTAATCCCAAAATCATTCAAAAGCATATTATTTAATTTTCATGATTTGTAGAGTTTTGAGGGTTCCTTTGGAGTTGATTTCCAGTTTTATTCCATCATGGTCTGAGAAGATACTTGATATGATTATGATTTTCTTAGATTTATTGAGACTTATTTTATGGCCTATCATATGATCTGTCTTGGAGAATGTTCCACATGTTGATGAGAAGTATGTATATTCTGCAGTTGTTAGGAAGAATGTTTTGTTAATATCTGTTAATTCCATTTATTCTAGGGCATAGTTTAAGTCTGTTGTTTCCTTGTTGACTTTCTGTCTTGATGAACTATCTAGTGGTGTCAGTGGAGTATTGAAGTGCCCCATTATTATTGTGTTGCTGTGTATGTTATTTCTTAGGTATAGTAGTAATTGTTTTATACCTTTTGGATCTCCAGTGTTACGTGCATATAAATTTAGATTTATAACATCTTTCTGTTAGACTAATACTTTTATCATCAAATAATGTCCTTCTTTGACTTTTATTTACTGTTATTGTTTTAAAGTCTGTTTTGTCTGATATAAGAATAGCTAGTCCTGCTCACTTTTGGTTTCCATTGGCATGGAATATGTTTCCACCTATTTACCTTAAGTTTATGTGAGTCCTTATCCATAAGGTGAGTCCCTTGAAGACAACAGATATCGGGTTGGTGGTGTTTTGTTCATTCTGTCATTCCATATCTTTTAAGTGGAGTGTTTAGCCATTTACATTCAGTATTAGTATTAAGATGTGAGGTATGGTTCTCTTCATCATGTTAGTTCTTACCTAAATACTTTGTTTTTAAATTACTATTGTTTTATAGGCCCTATGAGACTTAGGCTTTAAGGAGTTTCTATTTTGGTGTATATTGAGGTTTTGTTTCAAGATTTAGAACTTTTAGAATTTTTTGTAATGCTGATGTTGAAGTGGCAAATTCTCTTAGCATTTGCTTGTCGGAAAAAGACTTTATCTTGCCTTCATTCATGAAGCTTAATTTTTCTGTATACCAAATTCCTGGTGACCATTATTTTGTTTAAGGAGGCTGAAGATGGGACCACAATCCCTTCTGGCTTATAAGGTTTCTGCTGACAAATCTGCTCTTAACCTTATAGGTTTTCCTTTATAGGTCACCTGATGCTTTTGTCTCACAGTTCCTAAGTTTCATTTTTTTCATTTTGACTTTAGTAGTAATTGTTGTAGTCACATTGTTTAGCCTGATTTCTGTGTGCCTTGGTGATGATCTTTTTGTGATGAATTTGCTAGGACTTCTCTGAAGCTTTTTGTATGCGGATATCTAGGTCTCTATAAGGCCAGCGAAGTTTTCTTCAATAATTTTTTCAAATATGTTTTCCAAAATTTACATTTTTCTTCTTCCTCAGGAACACCAGTTAATTTTAATTTGGCTGTTTAACATAATCTCATAATTTTTGGAGACTTTAAGTTTTTATATTATTTTTTATGTCATTGTCTGATTGGGTTAATTTGAAAGCCTTGTCTTTGAGCTCTGAAATTCTTTCCTCTACTTCTTCTAGTCTGTTGTTGAAACTTTCCAGTGCATTTTGTATTTTCCTAAGTGTGTATTTTATTTTCAGAAGTTATGATTATTTTTCTTTTTTTTTAAATTGTATGTTTTAGATTTTGGGGTACATGTGAAGAACATGCAAGATTGTTGCATAGGTGCATACGTGGCAGTGTGATTTGCTGCCTTCCTCTCCTTCACCTATATGTGGCATTTCTCCCCATGCTATCTCTCCCCAACTCCCCGCCACTGTCCCTCCTCTACTTCCCCTCAACAGACCCCAGTGTATAGTGCTCCCCTCCCTGTGTCCATGTGTTCTCATTGTTCAACACCCGCCTATGAGTGAGAACATGCAGTGTTTGATTTTGTGTTCTTGTGTCAGTTTGCTGAGAATGATGGTTTCCAGTTTCATCCATGTCCCTACAAAGGACACAAACTCATTGTTTTTGATGGCTGCATAATATTCCATGGTGTATATGTGCCACATTTTCCCTGTCCAGTCTATCATCGATGGGCATTTGGGTTGGTTCTAGGTCTTTGCTGTTGTAAACTGTGCTGCAATGAATATTCGTGTGCATGTGTCCTTATAGTAGAACGATTTATAATCCTCTGGATATATACCCAGTAATGGGATTGCTGGGTCAAATGGAATTTCTATTTCTAGGTCCTTGAGGAATCGCCACACTGTCTTCCACAATGGTTGAACTAATTTACACTCCCACCAACAGTGTAAAAGTGTTCCTATTTCTCCACATCCTCTCCAGCATCTGTTGTCTCCAGATTTTTTAATGATCGCCATTCAAACTGGCGTGAGATGGTATCTCAATGTAGTTTTGATTTGCGTTTCTTTAATGACCAGTGATGGGGAGCATTTTTTCATATGTTTGTTGACCTCATATATGTCTTCTTTTGTAAAGTATCTGTTCATATCCTTCATTGAATGGGCTTGTTTGTTTTTTTTTCTTGTAAATCTTTAGTTCGTGGTAAATTCTGGATATCGGCCCTTTGTCAGATAAGTAAGCTGGAAAAAGTTTTTTCCCATTCTGTTGGTTGCTAATTCACTCTAATGACTTCCTTTTGCTGTGCGGAAGCTGTGGAGTTTGATTAGGTCCCATTTGTCTATTTTGGCTTTTGTTGCCAATGCTTTTGGTGTTTTGGTCATGAAGTCCCTGCCTACGCCTATGTCCTGAATGATTTTGCCTAGATTTACTTCTATGGTTTTTATGGTGTTAGGTCTTATGTTTAAGTCTTTAATCCATCTGGAGTTAATTTTAGTGTAAGGTGTCAGGAAGGGGTCCAGTTTCTGTTTTCTGCATATGGCTAGCCAGTTTTCCCAACACCAATTATTAAACAGAGAATCATTTCCCCATTGCTTGTTTTTGTCAGGTTTGTCAAAGATCGGATGGTTGTAGATATGTTGTGTTATCTCCGAGGCCTCTGTTCTGTTCCATTGGTCTATATCTCTGTTTTGGTACCAGTACCATGCTGTTTTGGTTACTGTAGCCTTGTAGTATAGTTTGATGTCTGGTAGTGTGATACCTCCCACTTTGTTCTTTTTGCTTAGAATTGACTTGGCTATGCGGACTCTCTTTTGGTTCCATATGAAGTTTAAGGTGGTTTTTTCCATATCTGTGAAGAAGGTCATTGGTAGCTTGATGGAGATAGTGTTGAATCTATAAATTAGTTTGGGAAGTATGGCCATTTTCGTGATATTGATTCTTCCTATCCATGAGCATGGAATGTTTCTCCATCTGTTTGTGTCCTCTTTTATTTCGTTGAGCAGTGCTTTGTAGTTCTCCTTGAAGAGGTCCTTTACATCCTTTGTTAGTTGTATTCCTAGATATTTTATTCTCTTTGTAGCAATTGTGAATGGCAGTTCGTTCTTGATTTGGCTCTCTTTAAGTCTGTTATTGGTGTATAGGAATACTTGTGATTTTTGCACATTGATTTTGTATCCTGAGACTTTACTGAAGTTTCTTATCAGTTTCAGGATATTTTGGGCTGAGACAATGGGGTCTTCTAGATATACAATCATGTCGTCTGCAAATAGAGACAATTTGACTTCCTCCTTTCCTATTTGAATACCCTTTATTTCTTTTTCTCATCTGATTGCTCTGGCTAGAACTTCCCGTACTATATTGAATAGTAATGGTGAGACAGGGCATCCTTGTCTAGTGCCAGATTTCAAAGGGAATGCTTCAGTTTTTGCCCATTCAGTATGATATTGGCTGTTGGTTTGTTGTAAATAGCTTTTATTATTTTGAGATATGTTCCATCAATACCTAGTTTATTGAGGATTTTTAGCATAAAGGGCTGTTGAATTTTGTCGAAGGCCTTCTCTGCATCAATTGAGATAATCATGTAGTTTTTGTCTTTGGTTCTGTTTATGTGGTGAATTACGTTTATGGACTTGTGTATGTTGAACCAGTCTTGCATCCCCAGGATGAATCCTACTTGATCATGATGGATAAGCTTTTTGATGTGCTGTTGCAATCGGCTTGCTAGTATTTTATTGAAGATTTTTGCATGCAAGTTCATCATGGATATTGGCCTGTAGTTTTCTTTTCTTGTTGAGTCTCTGCCGGGTTTTGGTATTAGGATGATGTTGGTCTCATAAAATGATTTGTGAAGGATTCCCTCTTTTTGGATTATTTGCAATAGTTTCAGAAGGAATGGTACCAGCTCCTCTTTGTATGTCTGGTAGAATTCGACTGTGAACCCGTCTGGACCTGGGCTTTTCTTGGGTGGTAGGCTCTTAATTGCTGCCTCGACTTCAGACCTTGTTATTGGTCTATTCAGGGTTTTGACTTCTTCCTGGTTTAGGCTTGGGAGGAGGCATGTGTCCAGGAATTTATCCATTTCTCCCAGGTTTTCTAGTTTATGTGCATAGAGTTGTTTGTAATAATCTCTTATGATGGCTTGAATTTCTGTGGAATCTGTGGTGATATACGCTTTATCATTTTTTATTGCATCTATTTGGTTTTTCTCTCTTTCCTTTTTTATTAATCTGGCTAGTGGTCTGTCTATTTTGTTGATCTTTTCAAAAAACCAGCTCCTGGATTTATTGATTTTTTGTTGGGTTTTTTGTGTTTCTATTTCCTTCAGTTCTGCTCTGATCTTAGTTATTTCTTGTCCTCTGCTAGGTTTTGAGTTTTTCTGATCTTGCTCCTCTAGCTCTTTCAATTTTTATGATAGGGTGTCAATTTTAGATCTCTCTTTTCTTCTGATGTGGGCACTTGTTACTGTATATTTTCCTCTAGAGACTGCTTTAAATGTGTCCCAGAGATTCTGGTATGTTGTGTCTTCGTTCTCGTTGGTTTTGAAGAACATGTTGATTTCTGCCTTTGTTTCATTGTTTATCCAGTCAACATTCAAGAGAAAGTTGTTCAGTTTCCATGGAGCTGTGCGGTTCTGGGTTGGTTTCTGAATTCTGAGTTCTAACTTGAGTGCACTATGGTCACAGAGACTGTTTGTTATGGTTTCCATTCTTTTGCATTTGCTAAGGAGTGATTTACTTCCAATTATGTGGTCAATTTTAGAGTAGATGTGATGTGGTGCTGAGAGGAATGTGTATTCTGTGGATTTGGGGTGGAGAGTTCTGTAAATGTCTATTAGGTTTGCTTGTTCCAGGTCTGAGTTCAAGTCCTGGATATCCTTGTTAATTTTCTGTTTCATTCATCTGTCTAATATTGACAATGGGGTGTTAAAGTCTCCCACTATTATTGTGTGGGAGTCTAAGTCTCTTTGTAAGTCATTAAGAACTTCCGTTATGTATCTGGGTGCTCCTGTATTAGGTGCAAATGTATTTAGGATCGTTAGCTCTTCCTGTTGCATTGATCCTTTTACCATTATGTAATGTCCTTCTTTGTCTCTTTTGATCTTTGTTGCTTTAAAGTCTATTTTATCAGAGATGAGAATTGCAACTCATGCTTTTTTTTTGCTCTCCATTTGCTTGGTAAATCTTCCTCCGTCCCTTCATTTTGAGCCTTTATGTAGCCTTGCATGTGAGATGGGTTTCCTGGATACAGCACACCGATGGGTTTTGGCTTTTTATCCAATTTGCCAGTCTGTGTCTTTTGATTGGGGCATTTAGTCCATTTATGTTTCGGGTTAATATTGTTATGTGTGAATTTGATACTGCCATTTTGATGCTAGCTGGCTGTTTTGCCCATTAGTTGATGCAGATTCTTCATTGTGTTGATGCTCTTTGCCATTTGGTATGTTTTTGGAGTGGCTGGTACTGGTTGTTCTTTTCTATGTGTAGTACCTCTTTCAGGAGCTCTTGTAAAACAGGCCTGGTGGTGATGAAATCTCTGAGTACTTGCTTGTTCACAAAGGATTTTATTTTTCCTTCACTTATGAAGCTTAGTTTGGCTGGATATGAAATTATGGGTTGAAAGTTCTTTTCTTTAAGGATATTGAATATTGGTGCCCACTCTGTTCTGGCTTGTAGGGTTTCTGCTGAGAGATCTGCTGTGAGTCTGATGGGCTTCCCTTTGTGGGTAACCTGACCTTTCTCTCTGGCTGCCCTTAGCATTTTCTCCTTCATTTCAACCCTGGTGAATCTGACGGTTATGTGCCTTGGGGTTGCCCTTCTTGAGGAATATCTTTGCGGTGTTCTCTGTATTTCCTGGACTTGAATATTGGCCTGCCTTGCTAGATTGGGGAAGTTTTCCTGGATAATATCCTGAAGAGTATTTTCCAGCTTGGATTCATTCTCTTTGTCACATTTAGGTACACCTATCAAACATAGATTAGGTCTTTTCACATAGTCCCATATTTCTTGTTGACTTGTTCATTCCTTTTTACCCTGTTTTCTCTAATCTTGCCTTCTTATTTTATTTCATTGAGTTGATATTCGACCTCTGATATCCTTTCTTCTGCTTGGTCAGTTCGGCTGTTGAAACTTGTGCATGCTTCACGAAGTTCTTGTGTTGTGTTTTTCAGCTCCATCAATTCATTTATATTCCTAAGTTGTCCATTCTCGTTAGCATTTCGTCAAATCTTTTTTCAAGGTTCTTAGTTTCTTTGCATTGGGTTAGAACATGTTCTTTTAGCTCATGGAAGTTTCTTATTACCTACCTTCTGAAGCCTGATTCTGTCATTTCATCACACTCATTCTCCATCCATCCTTGTTCCCTTGCTGCTGAGGAGTTGTGATCCCTTGTAGGAGGAGAGGTGTTCTGGTTTCGGGTGTTTTCATCCTTTTTGCGCTGGTTTCTTCCCATCTTTGTGGATTTATCCACCTGTCATCTTTGTAGTTGCTGACTTTCAGATTTGGTCTCTGAGTGGACATCCTGTTTGTTGATGATGAAGTTATTTCTGTTTCTTAGTTTTCCTTCTAACAGTGTGGCCTCTCTGCTGTAGGACTGCTGTAGTCCACTCCTGGCCCTGCGTGCCTGGGGATCACCTGCAGCAGCTGCAGAACAGTAAAGGTTGCTACCAGTTTCTTCTTCTGCTTTGTCTCAGAAGGATACCTGCCAAATGTCAGTCTGAGCTCTCCTTATGAGGTGACTCTTTGGATATACGGGGGTCAGGGAGCTGCTTGACGAGACAGTCTGTCCTTTATACTAACTCAAGTGCTGAGTTGTGAGCTCCGTTGTTCATTTAGAGCTGCTGGGCATGTACGTTTAAGTGTGCTGCAGCAGAACTCATACACCCCTTTTTTTTCCAGGTGTTCTGTCCCGGGGAGTTAGGGCTTTATTTATGAGTTTCTGCTGAGCTGCTGCCTTTTTTTTTTTTCCTTCAGGTCTGCCCTGCCCAGCAAGGAGGCAGCCTAGTCACTGTCTGCCTGCAGAGGCTTTGCTGAGCTGCTGTGGGCTCTGCCCAGCTGTGGTGTGAACTTCCCTGCAGTCCTGTTTGTATGGATGTAGTTAGAACTGCCTCGGCAATGGTGGCCCACCTCTGTAATGATGGACTCTCTCTGTAATGGCAGGTTGACTCGGCAATGGCAGGCTGTCTCAGCAATTGTGGACTGCCTCTGTAGTGGTGGAGTGCCTCGGTAATGGTGGGCACCCCTCCTTCACAGAGCTCGACTGTCCTGGGTTCAGCTGTGCTTGCTGTGAAACTCTCAACCCAGAGCATTTCCAATTGCTGTTTTTTTTCTTTTTGTTTTTGTTTTTGTGGGGGTTGGACCAGCTGGGCCTGATCACCTGGCTCCCTGCCTCAGAACGTTTTGTTTTTTAGTTGAAAAGTCGGCTCTCTCTCAGGTGTTCTGGTTGCCTGTTGAAAAGGCACCGGGATCTGTGTGATTTCCCATGCGGCGACCCACTGCACTGGCTGAAACAGCAGCTCTGAGATTCGTGGTGCTGTTTTGCCCAGGAATCTCCTGGCCTGGCTCCCTGTTTCAGTTCCCCACCACCCTTTTTTTTTTCAATCAGATGAATGAGTGACTCTGCCTTCCCGGAGCTTCCCGGAGCTCCCCTTGCTGGCTAAGTGGGGACCCAGTCCCGTTTACTCTGCATTGGGAACCGCCACACCGGGTAACCGGCAAAACAGCCCCTTCAGCCAAAACAGCCACGGTGGTGACCCGTGGGGCTCCTCTGCCTGCGAATCTCCTGGTCTGTGGGCAATAAAAATCCGTCTGGAAATGCAGTGTCCACTCACCCTCTGTGCTCTCACTGGAAGCTGCAATCCCGAGCTGCTCCTAACCAGCCATCTTGGATCTTCCCTAATTTTTGTTGATTATTTTTCTTTATGTTATTTATTTCTCTAGAAAATTTTTCATCCATAGCCTGTGCTTTTTGTAAATTTATTTAAGTTAGTTTTCACCTTTATTTGGTATCTCCTTTAGTAGCTTAATAATCGACCCTCTGAATTTTTTTATGTGGCATTTCAGAGATTTTTTTCTTTGGGTGGATCCATTGCTGGGTAGCTAGTGTGAGCTTTTGTTGGTGTTATAGAACCCAGTTTTTTCACAGTAACAGAATTGCTTTTCTGGTTTCTTCTCATTTAGGTAGACTATTTTTTTCAAATTGTTCTTAATTATTTTTAAATTGGATTGTGTTTCCTTTTTAATTTTCTTTTTTTTCCCCTCTTAAGCATCAAACATTAATGTTTGTAGTTTATTTTATCCTAATTTGATTCTTGGTGCTTTTAGGGGTGAAGACTCTACATGAGTTACTTAGTTATCATCTTTGTCTGCTGGCTTTCACAGATGCTAGTTGTAGTAGTTATGTACGTGGTGTATAGGCAAGTTTACTCTCTTCTACTGGATTGTAATGGCAAGGATCTCTTGAAGCTTATCTTGTTTTCTCATCGTGTGAACTTTATTTATTTATTTATTTCCTCGTATTCTTACTGAGTTGATGATTCAACCTTCAGACCAGTAGGGGTTGTATTCCTTGCTCGGCACTGGTTGTAGCTAAGGCAGGTGAGTAGATGTACTACCCAATGGTGGCCAGAGGCCCAGTCTTTATTAAGGTGGCTGGGGGATTTCTCAGTTAGGTGTGCAGAGGTTGTATCAGGGTGAAGAGTGGGAGTTACCTCAGCTCCCCTGCCAGGCTAGCAGGAAAGCTGTCAACCTCACAGCCTCACTCTTGTCCCAGTATTCTGGCTGTTTAGATCATACAAGCTGTATGTATCTATTTCAAGATTTCCTATTTTGTTTTTCTATTTTTTTGTGTGTGTGTCTCTCTGCCAATACCACATTTTTAAAATTACTGTAACCATATAGTAAGCATTAAAATTAGATATACTGATTCTTTCAACTTTATTCTTTTTCAAGAATTGTCTTACTCTAGTTCATATGCCTTTCTATCTAAATTTTAGAATAAGTTATTCTACTTTTCAGAAACAAAATTTACTTAGAATTTGATAGTTATTACATTGAATGTATATATTACTTTGGGGAGAATTGACATCATTGCTTATGTTGAGTCTTCCAATCCATGAACATAGCGTGTCTCTACATTTATTTAGATCTTTGATTTCCTTCATCGTTGTTTTACTTATTATTATTTTTGGCATACAAGTCATATACATGTTATGTTAGATCTATACCTATGTTTTTTTTTTATTTCGGGTGGTATTTTTTAAATTTTGTTTTGCACATGTTCATTGCTGATACACAGAAATACAATTAATTTTTGTTGACTTCATATCCTGCAACTTTGCTGAACTCACTAGTAAGTTTCAGGCAGGGCCAGCTTTATGCACTTTGGACCCATTCCATTTGACCAAGGTCTGTACTAATAAGGGCCTATGCTTGGTTAAGTGCTCTGCTCTGACCATCTTGAAATTCTTGGTGATTTTATCTATGAATCCATGTTTTCAAAATGAAGTTTGATAGGACAATAGAGTACATGTGTAAGCAGGAGGGACTTGATAATGTGTGTGTGTATATATATATTTGTAATCCTAGTTTTGAGGTTTTACTGTGAATGGGTTTCAAATTTTGTCAAATACTATTTCTGTATCAACTGATATGATTATGTTATTTTTGGTTTCAGCTTGTTAATATGGTAAAGTATGTTGATTGATTTTTGAATACTGAACAAGCCATAAATTTCTGGAATAAGCCTCTCTTGGTTTTTAAATGTATTGCTGAATTCTATTTAGATATCTTTTTGTTATAAAGAACTTTTACATTTGTATTCATCAGGGATATTAGTGTGTAGTTTTCTTCATTTTACTGAATTTATCTTACTTGTTCTCAGGTAGTCTTATTTTCATTTATAAATTGGAACATTTTACCTCTTGTATTTTTTGGAAGATATTGTTAAAATTGGTATCAATTGCTGGGTGTGATGGCTCATGCCTGTAATCCCAGTATTTTGGGAGGCCAAGCTGGGTGGATCACTTGAGGTCAGAAGTTTGAGACCAACCTGGCCAACATGATGATATCGTGTCTCTAATAAAAATACAAAAAAATTAGCCAGGCATGATGGCGGGCCTCTGTAATCCCATTTACTTAGGAGGCTGAGGCAGGAAAATTGCTTGAAGCTGGGAGGCAGATGTTGTAGTGAGCCGAGATTACACCACCACACTCCAGCCTGGGTGACAGAGTGACACTCCATCTCAAAAAAAATAAATTTTAAAAAAGGTATCAATAAATGTTAAATGTTTAGTAAATTCTCTAGCAAAATCATCTGTGTGTGGAAATTTCTTTTTTGGAATTTTGGAAATTTGGAAATTATTACTTCAGTTTTCCTAGTAGCTACAGGGATATTCAGTCTATTTCAATTGGGGTTATTATGCTTGTTTATAGTTTTTTAGGAATTGGTTCATTTCATCTAAGTTGTTAAATGTGTTTTTGTACAGTTATCATTTTCAAATCTGCGTGGTCTGTAGCAATACTCATTGTTTCAATCCTGATATTTGTACTGTTTTTTTCTTAACAGTTCCAGTAGAGATTTTTCTATTTTATTTAGCTTTTCAGGGAAACGGCTTTGTCTTTCATTGATTATCTCTCTTCTTTGTTGTTTTCAATTTTCATTATTTTTGTTCTTTACTTTTTTTTTCTCTGCTTAGTTTGTGTTTATTTTGGTTTTCTTTTTCTAGGTTGTTGAGACAGGAGGTTAGTTATTGGTCTGAGACTTTTTCTCTTATTATTATTATTATTATTTTATTTTAAATTCTGGGATACATATGCAAGACGTGCAGGTTTGTTACATAGGTAAACGTGTGCTATGGTGGTTTGCTGCACCTATCAACCTATCACATAGGTATTGAGCCCTGCATGTATTAGCTTTTTATCCTGATGCTCTTCCTCCTGCCATATTCCCAACAGGCCCTAGTGTGTGTTGTTCCCCTCCCTGTTCCACGTGTTCTCATTTTTCTGCTCCTACTTGTAAGTGAGAACATGTGATGTTTGGTTTTCTGTTCCTGTGTTAGGCGGCTGAGCATAATGGCTTCGAGCTCCATCCATGTCCCTACAATGGACATGATCTCATTTCTTTTTATGGCTACATAGTATTCCATCATGTATATGTCCACATTTTTTATATTCAATCTACCATTAATGGGCATTTGAGTTGATTTCATGTCTTTGCTATTATTAATAGTGCTGCAATAAACATATTCATGCATGTATCTTTATAATAAAATGATTTATATTCCTTTTGGTATATACCCACTAATGAGATTGCTGGGTCAAATGATATTTCTGGTTCTAGATCTTCGAAGAATCACCACACTGTCTTCCACTCTTTTAGAATGGTTGAAATTTACATTCCCACCAGCAGTATAAAATCATTTCTATTTCTCCATAGCCTCTCCAGCATCTGTTTTTTTCTTGACTTTTTAATAATTATTTTTAATAATTCTGACTGGCATGAGATGGTATCTCATTCTGGTTTTGATTTGCATTTCTCTAATCAGTGATGTTGATCTTTTTGTCATGTGTTTCTCAACTGCATGTATATCTTCTTTTGAGAAGTGTCTATTCATATTCTTTTCCCACTTTTTGATGAGGTTGTTGGTTTTTTTCTTATAAATTTGTTTATATTCCTTATAGATTCTAGATATTGACCTTTGTCTGATAGATAGATTGCAAACATTTTCTCCCTTTCTGTAGGTTTTCTGTTTACTCTGGCGATAGTTTCTTTTGCAGTGCAGACGCTCTTTAGTTTAATTACAACCTATTTGCCAATTTTGTTTTTATTGCAGTTGCTTTTGATGTGTTTGTCATGAAATCTTTGTCCATGCCTATATCCTGAATGGTATTGCCTGGATTTTCTCTACAGTTTTTATAGTTTTAGGTTTTATAAATAGAAAGAGAGGAAGTCAAGTTGTCTCTGTTTGCAGGTGAAGTTGTCTCTGTATACATTATCCTATATCTAGAAAACCCCGTAAAAGCTCCTTAAGCTGATAAGCAACCTCAGCAAAGTCTCAGGATAAGGATACAAAATCAATGTGCAAAAATCACAAGCATTTTTATATACCAATAATAGACAAGCAGAGAGCCAAATCATGAATGAACTCCCATTTACAATTGCTACAAAGAGAATAAAATACCTAGGAATACAGCTAACAAGGGAGTCAGAAGCTCTTCAAGGAGAACTGCAAACCACTGCTCAAGGAAATCAGAGAGGACATAAATAAATGTAAAAACATTTGATGCTAGTGGATAGGAAGAGTCAATATCATGAAAATGCCTATACTGCCTAAAGTAATTTATAGATTCAAATGCTATTCCCATTAAACTATTATTCACATTCTTCACAGAATTAGAAAAAATTACTTTAAGAATCATATATAACTAAAAAAGAGCCTGTATAATCAAAACAATCCTAAGAAAAAAGAACAAAGCTGGAGGCACCATGCTACCCAACTTCAAACTGTACTATAAGCCTATAGTAACCAAAACAGCATGGTACTGGTACCAAAACAGACACATAGATCAATGGAACAGAATATAGATCTCAGAAATAAGCCTGTACATCTATAACCATCTGATCTTCAACAAACCTGACAAAAACAATGGGGAAAGGATTCCCTATTTAATAAACAGTACTGGGAAGTCTGACTAGCCCATGCAGAAAATTGAAACTGGACCCCTTCCTTACACCTTATGGAAAATGAACTCAATGCAGATTAAAGAGTTTTTCTATTTTCTAATGTATTTAGTGCTACACATTTCCCTCTTGGCAGTCTTTTAGCTGTATCTCACAAATTTTTATATTCCCAGTTTGATTCAGTTCATTATATTTTTTAAAATTTCCTTGTGACTTCTTAGACAAAAAGATTACAGTGAGGCATAGCATTATGATGTTTTGGTCAATGATGGACTACATATACATAAGGGGTCTCATAAGATTATAATGAAGCTGAAAAATTTCTATTGCCTAGTGCATTCATAGCCATTGTAACATTATAGCACAATGCATTGCCCTTTTCTATGTTTAAATATATTTAGATACACAAATGTTTATCATTATGTTACTGTTACCTACAGTATTCACTACAGTACCATATTGTATAGGTTTGTAGCTGAGGAGAAATATGATATACAAGTTGTGCATTCCTTATCCAAAATGGTTGGGACCAGAAGTGTTTTCGATTTCAGATTTTTCTGAATATTGGAATATTGTCATTATTCCTACGAGGTGAGCATCCCAAATCTGAAAATTCAAAATCCTAAATGCTCCAATGAGCATTTTCTTTGATTGCTATGTTAGTGCTCAAAAAGTTTTGGATATTTAAGCACTCTGGATTTGGGGTTTTTGGATTAGGGATACTCCACCTGTACCTTATAGGCTATATTTATAATAAGGTGTACTATCTAGGTTAGTGTAAGTACTTATCCTCTGTGTAAAAGCAATGTTTGCACAATGATAAAATCACCTAATGATGCATTTCTCAGAACTTACACCCATTGTTAAGTGGTGCATGACTGTGTTTAGTAGTGTGCTTCTTACTTCCAAGTACTTGGAAATTTTGCATCTTTCTTTTACTGACTTCTAGTTTGATTTCACTGTGTTCAGAGAAAATATTTTATATGACTTGAATTATTTTTAAATTATTGAAGTTTGTTTTTGAGGCCCAAAATGTAGTTCATTTTTGTATATGTCCTGTGTATGCTAGAAAAAAAATGTCTATTTTGCTGTTGTTGACAGATTATTCTGTAAAAGTTGATTAGATCCTATAGGGTTATGCTTTTCTTGCATTCTTCTATATCCTTACTGATTAGAAGTCTAGTTGTTGTAATAATTGTTGAGAGAGAGGTATTGAAATCTCCTACTAGAATTACGGATTCCTTTTTTGTCCTTTCAATTCTATCATGTTTTATTTTCACAATTTAGCAGGCTGTTTGGTGCATACACATTTAGGATTGCTTTATCTTCTTGATAGAGTGACCATTTTATTATACTTTGGTGTCCCTCTCTGTCTCATAATGTCCTTTACTGTGAAATTTTCATTATTTAACATAATATAGTATCTTCTTTCTAGTGATACATGTTTGCATGATATATCTTTGTCTATTCTTATACTTTAAAGTTAGCTATGTTAATATATTTAAAGTGTATATCTTATAGACAAGCATATAGTTGGGTCATGGTTTTTAATTCATTCTGTCAGTCTCTATATTTTAATTGGTGTTTACATTTGATATAATTATTGATATGTTAGGGCTTAGGTTCTCTATTTTATTTTTTGTTTTTTGATTGTTCTATTCTTTTTTTTTTCCTTGCTTACCTGTGGTTTAACGGAACACTTTTTAGAATTCCATTTTGACTTATTATTGGTTAATTTTAGTACATTTCTTTGTTCCACTTTTTTAAGAGATTGCTATTTGTATTTCAATGTATATAAACAACTTACTACAATCTACTGCTGCTACATTTTACCACTTTGAATGAAATGCAGAAACTTTTTCTCTCTTTACATCACTTTACTTCTCTCAATTACAATAAATTTTCTTGTTTTTTTTTCTATATATATTTTGAACCACATCAAACTATGTTATTTTAGCTTTAACCATCAAGTATAATTTAGGAGTCTCAAGAAGAGAAGAAAAAATATGTAAATACGCTTAGTATATACATAGTACATTTACACATATTTTTACTGTCTCTTTATTTATACTTGATTTTTAAAAGTTTTTTTTAATTAGATTTTTTCTATTTAGAGAATTTATAAAGGCATTTTCTTTTGGATTGGCATTTTAATGAAAAAATTTTTAGTTTTCCCTTACCTGAAAATGTCATAATTTTTTAATATCTGAGGCATATTTTTTCTTAATACAGAATTCTAGGTTGATTGTTTTTTCTTTGTTTTTGTTTTTATGCACCTGAATAGCATTCTACTTCCTCCTGGTCTCTGTGGTTTCTGATGAGAAATCTATAGTCATTGGAATTTTTTTTTTTTTTTTTGAGATGGAGTTTCGCTCTTGTTACCCAGGCTGGAGTGCAATGGCGCAATCTCGACTCACCGCAACCTCCGCCTCCTGAGTTCAGGCAATTCTCCTGCCTCAGCCTCCCGAGTAGCTGGGATTACAGGCACGCGCCACCGTGCCCAGCTAATTTTTTGTATTTTTAGTAGAGGCGGGGTTTCACCATGTTGACCAGGATGGTCTCGATCTCTTGACCTCGTGATCCACCCGCCTCGGCCTCCCAAAGTGCTGGGATTACAGGCGTGAGCCACCGCGCCCGGCCTGGAATTTTTTTACTATAATTAAGATGTTATTTTTTTCCCTTGCTGCTTTAAAGATTTTTTTCTTTGCTTCCTTATTTTTGTTTCAGATATTTGGCTATGAATTGTCTTAGTGTTTATTCTGTTTAGTTTTGCTCAGCTTGCATTTTTCAGCCATTATTTCTTCAACGCTTTTTCAGTCCAGTCCTCTTTACAAAATCTCCCATTCTATTACTCTGATAATATGACTGTTAGATCTATTGGTTTTGTCCTATAGGTTTTTTTAGGCTCTGTTATTTTTTACTTTTTTTTTTGTTTATTCAGATTGGTAAATAAATATTATTTCATCTTCTAGGTCACTGGCTCTTCGTTTCTCTCCTCATTATTCTGGTGTTTAGCTTATCCACAGAATTTTAAATTTTCTTCATTATATTTTTAGTAGTATAATTTGTATTTAGTTCTTTTCACTTACTTTTTCTATGCTTATACTTTCTATTTTTTATTTTTTTCATATGTCACTGTATTTGTTGAAATCTTTTTTTAATTACGTCTTTTAAATATTTGTTAGTAAATTCTAATATCTATGTCATCTTGTTCCTGGTATCTATTCTCTTTTTTAATTCAAATTGAGATATTTCTATTTCTTATTATAAAGAGTGAGTGGTTTATTTTTAGCTTACAAATTATTTTGTTTTTTATATTTTACTGCGATTTAGGTTTTGTGGTACATGTGAAGAACATGCAGGATTGCTGCATAGCTACATACATGGCAATGTGGTTTGCTGCCTTCCACCCCATCCCCTATATCTGGCATTACTCCCCATGTTATCCCTCCCCAACACCCTACTCCCTGCTCTCCATCAACAGACCTCACTGTGTGATGCTCCCCTCCCTGTGTCCATGTGTTCTCATTGTTCAACACCCGCGTATAAGTGAGAACATGTGGTGTTTGATTTTCCGTTCTTGTGTCAGTTTGCTGAGAATGATGGTTTCCAGGTTCATCTATGTCCCTGCAAAGGACATGAACTCATCGTTTTTGATGGCTGCATAATATTCTATGGTGTATATGTGCCACATTTTCCCTGTCCAGTCTATCATCGATGGGCATTTGTGTTGGTTCCAAGTTTTTGCTATTGTAAACAGTGCTGCAGTGAACATTCGTGTGCTTGTGTCCTTATAATAGAACGATTTATAATCCTTTGGATATATACCCAGTAATGGGATTGCTGGGTCAAATGGAATTTCTATTTTTAGGTCCTTGAGGAATTACCACAGTGTCTTCCACAATGGTTGAACTAATTTAAACTCCCGCCAACAGTGTAAAAGTGTTCCTATTTCTCCCCATCCTCTCCAGCATCTGTTGTCTCCAGATTTTTTAATGATTGTCATTTAAACTGGTGTGAGATGGTATCTCAATGTAGTTTTGATTTGCATTTCTCTAATGACCAGTTATGGTGAGCGTTTTTTCATATGTTTGTTGGCCTCATATATGTCTTCTTTTGAAAAGTGTCTGTTCATATCCTTTGCCCACTTTTTAATGGGTTTGTTTGTGTTTTTCTAGTAAATCTGTTTTCGTTCGTTGTAGATTCTGGCTATTAGCCCTTCGTCAGACGGGCATATTGCAAAAATTTTTTCCCATTCTGTTGGTTGCTGGTTCACTCTAATGATTGTTTCTTTTGCTGTGCAGAAGCTCTGGAGTTTAATTAGATCCCATTTGTCTATTTTGGCTCTTGTTACCAATGCTTTTGGTGTTTTAGTCATGAAGTCCTTGCCTATGCCTATGTCCTGAATGGTTTTCCATAGGATTTCTTCTACAGTTTTTATGGTGTTAGGTCTTATGTTTAAGTCTGTAATCCATCTGGAGTTAATTCTAGTGTAAGGTGTCAGGAAGGGGTCCAGTTTCTGCTTTCTGCACAGTGCTAGCTATTTTTCCCAACATCATTTATTAAACAGGGAATCCTTTCCCCATTGCTTGTTTTTGTCAGGTTTGTCAAAGATCAGATGGTTGTAGATGTGGGGCATTGCCTCCACGGCCTCTTTTCTGTTCCTTTGGTTTATATCTCTGTTTTGGCACCAGTACCATGCTGTTTTGATTACTGTAGCCTTGTAGTATAGTTTGAAGTCAGGTAGTGTGATGCCTCCAGCTTTGCTGTTTTTGCTTAAAATTAACTTGGCTATGCGGGGTCTCCTTTGGTTCCATATGAAGTTTAAGGTGGTTTTTTCCATATCTGTGAAGAAGGTCATTGGTAGCTTGATGGGGATAGTGTTGAATCTATAAATTAGTTTGGGAAGTATGGCCATTTTCGTGATATTGATTCTTCCTAACCATGAGCATGGAATGTTTCTCCATCTGTTTGTGTCCTCTTTTATTTCATTGAGCAGTGCTTTGTAGTTCTCCTTGAACAGGTCCTTTATATCCTTTGTTAGTTGTATTCCTAGATATTTTATTCTCTTTGTAGCAATTGTGAATGGCAGTTCATTCTTGATTTGGCTCTCTTTAAGTCTGTTATTAGTGTATAGGAATGCTTGTGATTTCTGCACATTGATTTTGTATCCTGAGACTTTGCTGAAGTTTCTTATCAGTTTCAGGAGATTTTGGGCTGAGACAATGGGATCTTCTAAATATACAATCATGTTGTCTGCAAATAGAGACAATTTGACTTCCTCCTTTTCTAATTAAATACCCTTTATTTCTTTTTCTTGCTTGATTGCTCTAACTAGAACTACCAATACTATATTGAATAGGAGTGGTGAGAGAGGGCATCCTTGTCTAGTGCCAGATTACAAAGGGAATGCTTCCAGTTTTTGCCCATTCAGTATAATATTGGCTGTGGATTTGTCATTAATAGCTTTTATTATTTTGAGATACGTTCCAAAAATACCTAGTTTATTAAGAGTTTTTAGCATAAAGGGCTGTTGAATTTTGCCAAAGGCCTCTGCATCAGTTGAGATAATCATGTGGTTTTGTCTTTGGTTCTGTTTATGTGGTGAATTACATTTATGGACTTGTGTATTTTCAACCAGCCTTGCATCCCCTGGATGAAACTTACTTGATCATGATGGATAAGCTTTTTGATGTGCTGTTGCCATTGGTTTGCCAGTAGTTTATTGAAGATTTTTGCATCTATGTTCATCATGGATATTGGCCTGGTTTTCTTTTCTTGTTGAGACTCTGCCAGGTTGTGGTATCAGGATGATGTTGGTCTCGTAAAATGATTTCGGGATGATTCCCTCTTTTTGGATTGTTTGGAATAGTTTCAGAAGGAATGCCAGTAGCTCCTCTTTGTATGTCTGGTAGAATTTGCTTGTGAACCCATCTGGACCTGGGCTTTTTTGGTTGGTAGGATATTAATTCCTGCCTCAACTTAAGCTCACATTACTGGTCTATTCAGAGTTTTGACTTCTTTTTTGTTTAGGCTTGGGAGGATGCAAGCCTATACACATAAACTAATAAACCTGGAATTTATTCATTTCTTCCAGGTTTATTAGTTCATGTGCATAGAGTTGTTTTTAGTAATCTGTGATGATGGTTTCTATTTCTGTGGAATCTGTGTTGATATCCCCTTTATCATTTTTTATTGCATCTATTTGATTATTCTCTCTTTCCTTTTGTATTAATCTGGCTAGTGGTCCGTCTATTTTGTTGATCTTTTCAAAAAACCAGCTCCTGGATTTATTGATTTTTTGAAGGTTTTTTTTTGTGTCTCTATCTCCTCCAGTTCTGCTCTGATCTTAGTTATTTCTTGTCTGCTATGTTTTGAGTTTTTTTGATCTTGATCCTCTAGCTCTTTCAATTTTTATGATAGGGTGTCAATTTTAGATCTTTACTTGCTTCTCATGTGGGCATTTATTGCTATATATTTTCCTCTAGACACTGCTTTCAATGTGTCCCAGAGATTCTGGTATGTTGTATCTTCATTCTCGTTGGTTTTGAAGAACACTTTTATTTCTGCCTTCATTTCATTGTTTATCCAGTCATCATTCAAGAGTCAGTTGTTCAGTTTCCATGAAGTTGTGTGGTTCTGAGTTAGTTTCTGACTTCTGAGTTCTAACTTGATTGCACTGTGGTCTGAGAGACTGTTTGTTACGGTTTCCATTCTTTTGCATTTGCTGAGGAGTGATTTACTTCCAATTACATGGTTAATTTTAGAGTAGGTGTGATGTGGTGCGGAGAGGAATGCATGTTCTGTGGATTTGTGGTTGAGAGTTCTGTAAATGTCTATTAGGTTTGCTTGTTCCAGGTCTGAGTTCAATTCCTGGATATCCTTGTTAATTTTCGGTCTCGTTCATCTGTCTAATATTGACAGTGGAGTGTTAAAGTCTCCTACTATTATTGTTTGGGAGTCTAAATCTCTTTGTAAGTCATTAAGAACTTGCTTTATGTATCTGGGTGCTCCTGTATTGGGTGCGTATATATTTAGGATCATTAGCTCTTCTTGTTGCATTGATCCTTTTCCCATTATGTAATGTCCTTCTTTGTCTCTTTTGATCTTTGTTGCTTTAAAGTCTATTTTATCAGAAACTAGTATTGCAACTCCTGCTTTTTTTTACTCTCCATTTGCTTGGTAAATCTTCCTCCATCCCTTTATTTTGAGCCTTTGTGTATCCTTGCATGTGAAATGGGTTTCCTGGATATAGCACACTGATGGTTTTTGGCTTTTTATCCACTTTGCCAGTCTGTGTCTTGCTTGGGGCATTTAGCCCATTCACATTAAAAGTTAATATTGTTATGTGTGAATTTGATCCTGCCATTTTGAAGCTAGCTGGTTGTTTTGCCCATTAGTTGATGCAGTTTCTTCATTGTGTCCATGCTCTTTACCATTTGGTATGTTTTTGGAGTGCCTGGTGCTGGTTGTTCCTTTCTATGTTTAGTGCTTCTTTTAGGAGCTCTTGTAAAGCAGGTGTGGTGATGATGAAATCTCTGAACAATTGCTTGTTCATAAAGGATTTTATTTTTCCTTCCCTTATGAAAAGGAGGAAGTCACTTGTATTAGTTTGGGTGGATATGAAATTCTAAGTTGAAAGTTCTTTTCTTTAAGGATGTTGAATATTGGTCCCCAGTTTCTTCTGGCTTGTAGGGTTTCTGCTGAGAGATCCACTGTGAGTCTGATGGGCTTCCTTTTGTGGGTAACCTGACCTTTCTCTCTGGCTGCCCTTATCATTTTCTGCTTCATTTCAACCCTGGTGAATCTGATATTTATATGCCTTGGAGTTGCTCTTCTTGAGGAATATCTTTGTGGTGTTTTCTGTATTTCCTGGACTTAAATATTGGCCTGCCTTGCTAGATTGGGGAAGTTTTCCTGGATAATATCCTGAAGAGGGTTTTCCAGCTTGGATTCATTCTCTCTATCACATTCAGGTACACCTATCAAATGTAGATTAGGTCTTTTCACATAGTCCCATATTTCTTGGAGGTTTTGTTCATTTCTTTTTACCCTTTTTTCTCTAATCTTGCCTTCTCATTTTATTTCATTGAGTTGATCTTCGACCTCTGATATCCTTTCTTCTGCTTGGTCAATTCGGCTGTTGAAACTTGTTTATGCTTTGCCAAGTTCTCATGTTGTGTTTTTCAGCTGCATCAATTCACTTGTATTCCTCTCTAAGCTGTTTATTCTTGTTAGCATTTCGTCAAATCTTTTTTCAACGTTCTTAGTTTCTTTGCAATGGGTTAGAACATGTTCTTTTAGCTCATAGAAGCTTCTTATTACCCATATTCTGAAGGCTTTTTCTGTCAATTCATCAGACTCATTCTCCATCCAGCATAGTTCCCTTGCTGGTGAGGAGTTGTGATCCCTTGTAGGGAGGGAGGCGTTCTGGTTTTGGGTGTTTTCCTCCTTTCTGCGTTGGTTTCTTCCCATCTTTGTGGATTTATCCACCTGTCATCTTTGTAGTTGCTGACTTTCAGATTGGGTCTCTAAGTGGACATCCAGTTTGTTGATGATGAAGTTATTTCTTTCTGTTTCTTAGTTTTCCTTCCAACAGTCACACCCCTCTGCTGTATGACTGCTGAGGTCCACTGCAGGCCCTGCTTGCCTGGGGATCACCTGCAGTGGCTGCAGAACAGTAAGGGTTGCTGCTAGTTTCTTCTTCTGCTATCTTTGTCCCAGAAGGATACCTGCCATATGTCAGTCTGAGCTCTCCTTTATGAGGTGAGTCTTTGGATATATGGGGGTCAGGGAGCTGCTTGAGGAGATAGTCTGTCCTTTATCGTAGATCAAGTGCTAAGCTGTGAGCGTTGTTCATTTAGAGCTGCTGGGCAGGTACGTTTAAGTCTGCTGCAGCAGAACTCATAAACACCTTTTTTTCCCCCATGTTCTCTGTCCTGGGGAGTTAGGGCTTTATTTATAAATTTCTGTCATGCTGCTGCCTTTTTTCAGGGCTTCCCTGTCCAGCAAGGAGGCAGACTAGTCACAGTCTGCTTCCAGAGGCTTTGCTGAGCTGTTGTGGGCTCTGCACAGCTGCCGTGTCAACTTCCCTGCAGTCCTGTTTATACAGGTATAGTTAGAACTGCCTTGGCAATGGCAGCCCACCTCTGTAATGGCAGACTCTCTCTGTAAAGGTGGACTGCCTCGGCAATGGCGGGCTGTCTCAGCAATGCCTAACTACCTCCGTAGTGGCAGACTACCTCCATATTGGTGGACTGCCTCAGTAATGGCGGATACTTCTCCACAGAGCTGGCTTCATCTGTGATTGCTGTAAAACTCTCAATCCAGAGCATTTCAGATTGCTGTTTTTTTTTGTGGGGGTGGGAGCAGCTGAGCCTGATCACCTGGCTCCCTGCCTCAGACCCTTTTTTTTTTCAGTTGAACAGATGACTCTGACTTTCAGGCGTTCCAGTCACCTTTTGAAAAGGCACTGGGATCTGTGTGATTTCCCATGCAGTGACCCACTGTGCTGGCTGAAACAGCCACATGCAGATTCGTGGCACTTTTTTGCCTGGGAATCTCCTGGCCTGGCTTCCTGTTTCAGTCCCCTTTTTATCAGTTGAATGGGTGATTCTGTCTCCCAGGAGATCCAATCACCAGCTAAAATGGCACCCGGACCCATGTATTTTGTGTGGAGACCTGCTGCACCGGCCAAAACAACCACACTGGTGACCCGTGGGGCTCCTCCACCTGGGAATCTCCTGGTCTGTGGGCAATAAAAATCCATCTGGAAATGCAGCATCCAGTCACCCTCAGTGCTTTCACTGGGAGCTGCAATCCTGAGCTGCTCCTATTTGACCATCTTGGATCCATCTCCAGCAGTTCTTACTCTCATATCAGATTAAACAGATTTTAAACCAACAACCATAAAAAAGGATAAAGAAGGAAATTATATAATGATAAAGGTATCAATTTGACAAAATTTTACTCTCTCAAATATATATGCCAAATTGGACCACCCAGATTCATAAAACAAGTACTTCTAGACCTACAAAAAGACTTAGACAGCTGCACACTAATAGCGAGGTTTTCAAAATTCCATTGATAGCATTAGACAGATTGTTGAGGCAGAAAACTAACAGTGAAATTCTGGATTAACTTCAGCACTTGACCTAATTGGAACTAATATACATCTATGGAATCCTCCACCCACCAACTATAGGATATATATTCTTGTCATCTGCACACAGAACATACTCCAAACTTGACCACATTCTGGTCAATAAAGCAAGTCTCAATAAACTCAAACTAAATCATACCAAACATACTCTCAGAAAACAGTGGAATAAAAATAGAAATCAATACCAAGATCTTTTATTACCACACAATTACATGAAAATTTTAAAAACTTGCTCCTGATTTACTTCTGCAAACAATGAAATTAAGGCAGAAATAAAAAATTTTTTTGACTTAAGTGAAAACAGAAATGTAACATATAAAAATCTCTGGGATGCAGCAAAAGCAATGTTAAGAGGAAAGTTTATAGTGCTAAATGCCTGTCTCAAAAAGTCATAAAGATATCAAATTAATGCTATAACTTCAAATCTAGTAGAATTGGAAAAACAAGAACAAACTAATCCTAAAGCTATCATTGGAAAAGAAATAAAGCAAAATTAAATGAAATAGAGACCTGAAAATCCATGCAGTGTATCAACAAAACAAAAAGTTGGTTTTTTGAAAGAATAAAGATGGATAGACCACTAGCTACAAGACAACTATCAACACCTCAATCCACACAAAATAAATAATCTAGAGGAAATGGATAAATCCCTGGAAACACAGCCTCCTATAAATGAATCAGGAAGAAATTGAAGCCTTGAACATACCAATATCAAGTTCCAAAACTAAGTCAGTAGTGAAAAACCTGTCAACAAAAAAGAAGATCCAGACGAGATGGAGTCACAGTCAAATTCATCCAGGCATACGAAGAGGAACTTATACTAATTCTTCTGAAATCAATCCAAATTCAGGGAAGAGGGACCTCCTTTATTACTAATTTTATGAAGCCAGTATCACACTGATACCAAATCCTGGTAAAGACACAATTTATAAAGGACAATACAGGCCAATATCCCCAATGAACATAGATGCAAAAATCCTCAACAAAATACTAACAAAAATAATCCAACAACACAACAAAAAGTCAATTCACCATGATCAACTAGGCTCATTTCTGGAATGCAAAGTTGATTCAACATATGCAAATTAATAAATTAAAACATAAAAATAATTAAAACAAAAATGATATGATTATCTCAATTGACAGAAAATGCTGTTGATAAAATCTAACATCTCCTCATAAGAGGCATCAAGACTCCAGGCATCAAAGGAACATATACCATAGAATAATAAGAGTTATCTATCATAAACCCATAGCCAATATCATACTAAACTGGCAAAAGCTGAAAGCATTCCCCTTGAGAAGTGGAACAAGACAAGGATGCTCACTCTCAACATTCTTACTCAACACAGTACTGGAAGTTCTACCCAGAGCAGTCAGGCAAGAGAAAGAAATAAAAGGCATCCAACTAGGAAAAGAAAAACAGAAACTATGTCATTTTACTGATCATATAATTCTATACCTAGAAAACCCTAAGGACTCCACCAAAAATCTCATGGAACTGATAAATGACTTTGGTAAATTTTCCAGATACAAAATCAGTGTACAAAAATCAGTAGCATTTCTATCTACCGATAATGTTCAAGTTGAGAACGAAATCAAGAAAACAATCCCATATACAATAGTCACAAGCAAAAAATACCTAGGAGTATATCTAACCAAAAACCTGAAATATCTCTATAAGGAGAATCACAAAACACAGCTGAAAGAAATCATAGGTGACACACAAAAAAAGTAAAAATATTTCATGCTTATGGATTGGAAGAATCAATATTGTTAAAATGGCCATACTACCCAAAGCAATGTAAAGATTCAATGCTATACCTATCAAACTACCAGAGTCATTCTTCACAGAATTAGAAAAAAACTGTGGGAAATTCACGTGGAACCAAAAAAAGAACCCAAATAGCCAAATAAAAATCCTAAGCAAAAAGAACAAAGCCAGAGGCATAACATTACGTGATTCGAACTGTACTAAGTGGATACAGTAGCCAAAACAGCATGGTACTGGTACTGAAAGAGACATAGACCAAGGGAACAGAATAGGGACCCAAAAATAAACCCATGCAACTACAGCCATCTGATCTTTGACAGAGTAAACAAAAATAAGCAATGGGAAAAGTACTCCCTATTCAATAAATGGTGCTGTGATACTTGGCTAGCCATATGTAGAACAATGAACTAGACCTCTACGTTTCACCATATACAAACATTAACTCAAGATGTATTAAAGTTTTAAATATCAGACACCTCAAACTATAAGAATCCTAGACATCTTGTGAAATACCATTCTGGACATTGGCCTTTGGAAAGAATTTATGACTAGCCTTTTTTTTTCATTGTATTTTAGGTTTTGGGGTACATGTGAAGAACATGCAAGATTGTTGCATAGGTACACACATGGCAGTGTGATTTGCTGCCTTCCTCCCCTTCACCTATATCTGGGATTTCTCCCCATGATATCTCTCCCCAACTCCCCACACCCTGCTGTCCCCTCCCCTATTTCCCCCCAAGAGACCCCAGTGTGTAGTGCTCCGCTCCCTGTGTCCATGTGTTCTTGTTGTTAAACACCCGCCTATGAGTGAGAACATGCAGTGTGTGATTTTCTGTTCTTGTGTGAGTTCGCTGAGAATGATGGTTTCCAGGTTCATCCATGTCCCTACAAAGGACACGAACTCATCATTTTTGATGGCTGCATAATATTCCATGGTGGATATGTGCCACATTTTCCCTGTCCAGTCTATCATCGATGGGCATTTGGGTTGGTTTCAGGTCTTTGCTCTTGTAAACTGTGCTGCAATGAACATTCGTGTGCATGTGTCCTTACAATAGAACGATTTATAATCCTTTGGATATATACCCAGTAATGGGATTGCTGGGTCAAATGGAATTTCTATTTCTAGGTCCTTGAGGAATCGCCACAGTGTCTTCCACAATGGTTGAACTAATTTACACTCCCACCAACAGTGTAAAAGTATTCCTATTTCTCCCCATCCTCTCCAGCATCTGTTGTCTCCAGATTTTTTAATGATCACCATTCAAACTGGCGTGAGATGGTATCTCAATGTAGTTTTGATTTGCATTTCTCTAATGACCAGTGATGATGAGCATTTTTTCATATGCTTGTTGGCCTCATGTATGTCTTCTTTTGTAAAGTGTCTGTTCATATCCTTCACCCACTTTTGAATGGGATTGTTTGTCTTTTTCTTGTAAATCTGCTTTAGTTTGTTGTAAATTCTGGATATCAGCCCTTTGTCAGATGGGTAAACTGCAAAAATTTTTTCCCATTCTGTTGGTTGCTGATTCACTCTATTGACTGTTTCTTTTGCTGTGTAGAAGCTGTGGAGGTTCATCAGGTCCCATTTGTCTATTTTGGCTTTTGTTGTCAATGCTTTTGGTGTTTTGGTCATGAAGTCCTTGCCTATGCCTATGTCCTGAATGGTTTTGCCTAGATTTTCTTCTATGGTTTTTATGGTGTTAGGTCTTATGTTTAAGTCTTTAACCCATCTGGAGTTAATTTTAGTGTAAGGTGTCAGGAAGGGGTCCAGTTTCTGCTTTCTGCACATGGCTAGCCAGTTTTCCCAACATCATTTGTTAAAGAGGGAATCATTTCCCCATTGCTTGTTTTCGTCAGGTTTGTCAAAGATCGGATGGTTGTAGATATGTTGTGTTGCCTCCGAAGCCTCTGTTTTGTTCCATTGGTCTATATCTCTGTTTTGGTACCAGTACCATGCTGTTTTGATTACTGTAGCCTTGCAGTATAGTTTGAAGTCCGGTAGTGTGATGCTTCCTGCTTTGTTCTTTTTGCTTAGAATTGACTTGGCTATGCGGGCTCTCTTTTGGTTCCATATGAAGTTTAAGGTGGTTTTTTCCATATCAGTGAAGAAGGTCATTGGTAGCTTGATGGGGATAGCGTTGAATCTGTTAATTACTTTGGGGAGTATGGCCATTTTCACAATATTGATTCTTCCTAACCATGAACATGGAATGTTTCTCCATCTGTTTGTGTCCTCTCTTATTTCGTTGAGCAGTGGTTTGTAGCTCTCCTTAAAGAGGTCGTTTACGTTCCTTGTTAGTTGTATTCCTAGGTATTTTATTTTTGTAGCAATTGTAAATGGCAGTTCATTCTTGATTTGGCTCTCTTTAAGTCTGTTATTGGTGTATAGGAATGCTTGTGATTTTTGCACATTGATTTTGTATCCTGAGACTTTACTGAAGTTGCTTATCTGTTTCAGGAGATTTTGGGCTGAGACGATGGGGTCTCCTAGGTATACAATCATGTCATCTGCAAATGGAGACAATTTGACTTCCTCCTGTCCTAATTGAATACCCTTTATTTCTTTTTCTTCCCTGATTGCTCTGGCTAGAACTTCCAGTACTATATTGAATAGGGCTGGTGAGAGAGGGCATCCTTATCAGTGCCAGATTTCAAAGGGAATGCTTCCAGTTTTTGCCCATTCAGTATGATATTGGCTGTCGGTTTGTCATAAATAGCTTTTATTATTTTGAGATACTTTCTGTCAATACCTAGTTTATTGAGGGTTTTTAGCATAAAGGGCTGTTGAATTTTGTCAAAGGCCTTCTCTGTATCAATTGAGATAATCCTGTAGTTTTTGTCTTTGATTCTGTTTATGTGGTGAATTACATTTATGGACTTGCGTATGTTGAACCAGCCTTGTATCCCTGAGATGAATCCTACTTGATCATGTTGGATAAGCTTTTTGATGTGCTGTTGCCATCTGCTTGCCAGTATTTTATTGAAGATTTTTGTATCTATGATCATCATGGATATTGGCCTGAAGTTTTCTTTTCTTGTTGAGTCTCTGCCGGGTTTTGGTACCAAGATGATGTTGGTCTCATAAAATGATTTGGGAAGGATTCCCTCTTTTTGGATTATTTGCAATAGTTTCAGAAGGAATGGTACCAGCTCCTCTTATGTATGTCTGGTAGAATTCCGCTGTGAACCCGTCTGGACCTGGGCTTTTCCTGGGTGGTAGGCTCTTAATTGCTGACTCTACTTTAGACTTTGTTATTGGTCTATTCAGGGTTTTGACTTCTTCCTGGTTTAGGCTTGGGTGGAGGCTTGTGTCCAGGAATTTATCCATTTCTTCCAGGTTTTCTAGTTTATGTGCATAGAGTTGTTTGTAATAATCTCTGATGATGGCTTGAAATTCTGTGGAATCTGTGGTGATATATGCTTTATCGTTTTTTATTTCATCTATTTGGTTATTCTCTCTTTCCTTTTTTATTAATCTGGCTAGTGGTCTGTCTATTTTGTTGATCTTTTCAAAAAACTAGCTCCTGGATTTATTGATTTTTTTGAAGGGATTTTTATGTCTCTATCTCCTTCAGTTCTTCTCTGATCTTAGTTATTTCTTGTCTTCTGCTAGGTTTTGAGTTTTTTTGATCTTGCTTCTCTAGCTCTTTCCATTTTTATGATAGGGTGTCAATTTTAGATCTTTCCTTGCTTCTCTTGTGGGCACTTATTGCTTTATATTTTCCTCTAGAGACTGCTTTAAATGTGTCCCAGAGATTTTGGTATGTTGTGTCTTCGTTCTCATTGGTTTCGAAGAACATCTTTATTTCTGCCTTCAATCATTGTTTATCCAGTCAACATTCAAGAGCCAGTTGTTCAGTTTCCATGATGCTGTGTGATTCTGAGTTAGTTTCTGAATTCTGAGTTCTAACTTGATTGTATTGTGGTCTGAGAGACTGTTGATTATGATATCTGTTCTTTTGCATTTGCTGAAGAGTGATTTACTTCCAATTATGTGGTCAATTTTAGAGTAGGTGTGATGTGGTGCTGAGAAGTATGTATATTCTATGGGTTTGGGGTGGAGAGTTCTGTAAATGTCTATTAGGTTTGCTTGTTCCAGGTATGAGTTCAAGTCCTGGATATCCTTGTTAATTTTCTGTCTGATCGATCTGTCTAATATTGACAATGGGGTGTTAAAGTCTCCCACTATTATTGTGTGGGAGTCTAAGTCTCTTTGTAAGTCATTAAGAACTTGCCTTATGTATCTGGGTGCTCCTGTACTGGGTGCGTATATATTTAGGATCGTTAGCTCTTCTTGTTGCATTGATCCTTTTACCATTATGTAATGTCCTTCTTTGTCTCTTTTGATCTTTGTTGCTTTAAAGTCTATTTTATCAGAGGTGAGAATTGCAACTCCTGCTTTTCTTTGCTCTCTGTTTGCTTGGTAAATCTTCCTCCATCCCTTTATTTTGAGCCTTTGTATATCCTTGCATGTGAGATGGGTTTCCTGGATACAGCACACCAATGGGTTTTGACTTTTTATCCAATTTGCCAGTCTGTGTCTTTTGATTGGGGCATTTAGTTCATTTACATTTAGGGTTAATATTGTTATGTGTAAATTTGATCCTGCCGTTTTGATGCTAGCTGGCTGTTTTGCCCGTCAGTTGATGCAGATTGTTCATTGTGTTGGTGCTGTTTACCATTTGGTATGTTTTTGGAGTGGCTGGTACTGATTGTTCCTTTCTATGTGTAGTACCTCTTTCAGGAGCTCTTTTAAGGTAGGCCTGATGGTGATGAAATCTCTGAGTGCTTGCTTGTTCGCAAACGATTTTTTTTTTCCTTCACTTATGAAGCTTAGTTTGGCTGGATGTGAAATTCTGGGTTGAAAGTTCTTTTCTTTAAGGATGTTGAATATTGGCCCTCACTCTCTTCTGGCCTGTAGGGTTTCTGCTGAGAGATCTGCTGTGCATCTGATGGGCTTCCCTTTGTGGGTGACCCAACCTTTGTCTCTTGCTGTCCTTAGCATTTTCTCCTTCATTTCAACCCTGGTGAATCTGGCAATTATGTGCCCTGAGGTTGCTGTTCTTGTGGAATATCTCTGTGGTGTTCTCTGCATTTACTGAACTTGAATATTGGCCTGCCTTGCTAGTTTGGGGAAATTTTCCTGGATAATATCCTGAAGAGTATTTTCCAGCTTGGATTCATTCTCTTCGTCACATTCAGGTACACCTATGAAACGTAGATTAGGTCTTTTCACATAGTCTCATATTTCCTGGAGACTTTGTTCATTCCTTTTTACCCTTTTTTTCTCTTATCCTGCCTTCTTATTTTATTTCATTGAGTTGATCTTCAACCTCTGATATCCTTTCTTCTGCTTGGTCAATTTGGCTGTTGAAACTTGTGTGTGCTTCACGAAGTTCTTGTGTTGTGTTTTTCAGCTCCATCAATTCATTTATATTCCTCTCTAAGTTGTCCATTCTTATTAGCATTTCGTCAAATCTTTTTTCAAGGTTCTTGGTTTCTTTGCATTGGGTTAGAACATGTTCTTTTAGCTCACAGAAGTTTATTATTACCCACCTTCTGAATTCTGATTCTGTCATTTCATCACACTCATTCTCCGTCCAGTGTTGTTCCCTTGCTGGTGAGGAGTTGTGATCCTTTGTAGGAGGAGAGGTGTTCTGGTTTCGGGTGTTTTCTTCCTTTTTGCACTGGTTTCTTCCCATCTTTGTGGATTTATCCACCTGTGGTCTTTGTAGTTGCTGACTTTCAGATTGGGTCTCTGAGTGGACGTCTAGTTTGCTGATGATGAAGTTGTTTCTGTTTCTTAGTTTTCCTTCTAACAGTCTGGCCCCTCTGCTGTAGGACTGATGAGGTTCACTCCAGGCCATGCTTCCCTGGGTTCACTTGCAGCAGCTGCAGAACAGTAAGGGTTGGTACCAGTTTCTTCTTCTGCTATCTTTGTCCCAGAAGGATGCCTGCCAAATGTCAGTCTGATCTCTCCTTTATGAAGTTACTCTTTGGTTATACGGGAGTCAGAGAGCTGCTTGAGGAGACGGTCTGTCCTTTATAGGAGCTCAAATGCTGATCTGTGAGCTCCATTGTTCATTCAGAGCTACTGTGCACGTACAATTTAAGTCTGCTGCAACTCTTACACCCCTGTTTTTTCCCCAGCTGCTCTGTCCTGGGGAGTTAGGGCTTTATTTAGGAGCTTCCATTATGCTCCTGCCTTTTTTTCAGAGCTGCCCTGCCCAGCAAGGAGGCAGGCTAGTCATTGTCTGCCTGCTGAGGGTTTGCTGAGCTGCTGTGGGCTCCGCCCAGCTGCTGTGCGAACTTCCCTGCAGTCCTGTTTATATGGGTGTAGTTAGAAATGCCTCGGCAGTGGTGGCCCACCTCTGTAATGGTGGACTCTCTCTGTAATGGTGGGTTGCCTCAGCAATGGCGGACTACCTCTGTAGTGGTGGAGTACCTCCGTAATGTCGGATGCCCCTCCCCCACAGAGCTGGACCGTCCCGGGTTCAGCTGTGCTTGCTGTGAAGCTCTCAACCCAGAGTGTTTCTAATTGCTGTTTTGTGTGTGTGTGTGTGTGTGTGTGTGTGTGTGTGTGTGTGAGACCAGCCGAGCCTGATCACCTGCCTCGCTGCCTCAGAGCCTTTTTTTTTCTTTTAGTTGAAAGGTCAGTTCTCTCACCTGCTGAAAAGTTGCTGGGATCTGTGTCCTTTCCCATGCGGTGACCCACTAAGCTGGCTGAAACAGCAGCACTGAGATTCGTGGAGCTTTTTTTTTTTTTTTTTTGCCCGGGTATCTCCTGGCCTGGCTCCCTGTTTCAGTCCCCTTTTTTAATCAGATGAATGGGCGACTATGGCTTCCCAGATCTCCACTCACCAGACCCAGACCAGTGTGTTTTGTACTGAGACCTGCCACACCGAAGCACCGGCAAAACAGCCATGCCAGCCAAAACAGCCATGCAGGCCAAAACAGCTGTGCTGGTGACCTGTGGGGCTCCTCTCTGCCTGGGATTCTCCTGGACTGTGGGCAATAAAATTCCATCTGGAAATGCGGTGACCACTCACCCTCTGCACTTTCACTGGGAGCTGCAATCCTGAGCTGCTCCTAAGTGGCCATCTTGGATCTTCCCAGTCTTTAATCTTCTATGACTAGGCTTTTAAAAGCAGTTTCAATAAAATAAAAAATTGACATATGGGACCTAATTAAACTAAGGAATTTCTGCACAGCAAGATAAACTGTCACCAGAATAAACAGATATAATACAGAATGGTAGAACTTGTGTACAAACTATGCACCAAACAAAGGTCAAATATCCAGAATATTTAAGAAACTTGGACAATTCAACAAGCAAGAAATGTGTAACTCCATTAAAAAGTGGGCAAAAGACATGAACAGACAGTCCTCAAAAGAACACATAGAGGTGTTCAACAAAAATGAAAAAAATACTTCACATAACTAATCATCAGAGAAATGCAAATCAAAACCACAATGAGATATTTTCTTATACCAGTCAGAATGGCTATTATTAAAAAGTCTGACAACCACAAATGCTGGCAAAGCTGTGGAGAAAAAGGAATGTTGATACCCTGTTGGTGGGAATTTTATTAGTTCAGCCACTGTAGAAAGCAGTTTGGAGATTTCAGAAACAACTTCAAACTGAACTACCATTTGACCCAGAAATCCCATTACTGGGTATATATCCAAAGAAAAATAAATTGTTCTACCAAAAAGATAGATGCACTTGTATGTTCATTGCAACACTATTCACAATATCAAAGACATGGAATCAACCCAGGTGCCCATTGATGGATTGAAGGATGAAAATTGGTACATATACAGTAAAGAGTATTATGTAGTCATAAAAATATTGAAATCATCTTTTTTGCAGCTATATGGATGCAGCTGGAGGCCATTATCCTAAGCAAATTTACGCCGGAACAGAAAACCAAATACCACCTATTCTCAAGTATACATGAGAGTTAAACACTGAATGTACTTGGATATAAAGATGGCAAAAATAGACACTAGAGACTACTGTTGGGCAAGAATTAATAAAGTGACTGTTGTGTACTATGCTTACCTCAGCATCACTCAATAAACCCGTGTGGCAAACCTATACATGTAGCTCTTGAATCTAAAATAAAAGTTGAAATTATTTTAAAAAAACACACACACAAACATCTCTAAAATAAAAGTTGAATCTAAAATAAAAGTTGAAATTATTTTTAAGAAAACACATACATGCATGTATAAAAGGGCAAGACAGTATAGAGAATATAAAGCTTAGTATACATGACATAAAATGCTTGCATTACAAATCACTTCTGTTGGTTAAGAGAAAAGGTAGAGAAAATTAGATGATTAGGTGATTATTTTAAGAACAGATAAAGAAAATTAATAACAGTCTTCAAAACAATGTGCTTAGTGTTTTGCCACTTAAGTTTTAATTAGGAAATATGTTTGAGTATTTAGTACAGAAAGGATATTACATAAGTGAACAAAAATAATAAATATTTATCATTCAGTTTTGTCAAATTATTTTTAATTATGAATTTCTGAAGGACTATGTCTCAGATGATGTGTGTCTCTAGCATCTAGGTGCTGGTACATAATATCTGTGAAGTGTTTATTACATTAGTAAATCTTCTACATGTCAATCATTATAAGAATTTATGATTGCTTATGAAATCTTTTGACCATTTATTTTTCTTGCTTGATCCAGGCGATTTTGTAATGGCTGTAAGATAATAAAAATGTTATAATCTTAACATTTGGTAGGTAATAAATAGTATCCTGAAAAAATTATCAAGAAATAATAGGACACAGGTAGAAACATATCTCATACTCATGAATGGGTAGACTCAATATTTTGAAAACAACCATACTGCCAAAAGCAATCTACAAATTCAATGCAATTCCCATTAAAATACAATCATCATTCTTCACAGAACTAGAAAAAACATCCTATAATTAATATGGAATCAAAAAAGAGCCTGAATAGCCAAAGCGAGACTAAGCAGAAAGAACAAATCTGGAGGCATCACATTACCCAACTTCAAACTATACTACAAAGCTATTGTTACCAAAATAGCATAGTACTGGTATAAAAATGGGCATTTAGGCAAATGGAACAAAATAGAGAACCCAAAAATAAAGCCAAACAGTTACAGCCAACTGATCTTTGACAAAGCAAGCAAAAACATAAAGTGGGGAAAGGACACGCAATTTGACAAATGGTGCTGGGATAACTGTCAAGCCTCATATAGAAGAATGAAAGTGGATCCTCATCTCTCACCTTATATAAAAATCAACTCGGCCAGAAAGGAGTCGGAAGAGGTCACACGAGGCCCTCAACACCGCCATGCCCAAGAATAAAGGTAAAGGAGGTAAAAACAGGCGGAGGGGTAAGAATGAGAATGAATCTGAAAAAAGAGTTGGTATTTAAAGAGGTTGGACAAGAGTATGCTCAGGTAATCAAAATGTAGGGAAATAGGCGTTTGGAAGCATTGTGTTTTGATGGTGTAAAGAGGTTATGCCATATCAGAGGGAAATTGAGAAAAAAGGTTTGGATAAATACTTCAGACATTATATTGGTTGGTCTACGAGACTATCAGGATAATAGAGCTGATGTAATTTTAAGGTACAATGCAGATAAAGCTAGAAGTTTGAAGGCATATGGCGAGCTTCCAGAACATGCTAAAATCAATGAAACAGACAGATTTGGTCCTGGAGATGATGATGAAATCCAGTTTGATGATATTGGAGATGATGATGAAGACATTGATGATATCTAAATTGAACTGAGTGATTTTACATTTGAAGTTTTCGGAGGATTGTTCTACAGTTGGGATTTTGCCTATCACCAGTTAAGAAGAGAAATTCATTTAGCTTATAGTTTGTTAAAGCAAATTGATCTATTTTCATTGTTTTAAAGTATTTATTTCTGTAAAAGCTGATGACACTGAATTATCTTAAATGTTAATACTTTATTGTTTTGATGTAATTGAAGTTAGAGATAAAAGATCATAACATTTCCTGTAAAAACAAATAAATGAATGCCTTTTCTACTGTGATAACTTTACGTCAAGTAATTGGATATTTTGAATACATTTCTGCTTTGTAATCATGGTAAGTTATACTAAGTCCTACTTCCCGTTAATCTATTTACTCTACAGTCTTTCTGTATGTTTCAGCTACTTAGATGTTCTTCTAAAGTTTCTGATACAATTTAAAGAAGACAAATCTACATTGGAATCAGAAAAAAATGGACATATTTTTTATATTTATCTAGCCATATGTATTTTTATACTAACATTGATGCCTTATAAATTCTTTTTGTCATGTGTGCCTCCTGTTATTAAGCGAAAAAAGAAGCATTTCCAATGTGCAGTTTTTAAAGTGTACCAATTTTCAGTAGCAATTTAGAATGTGTAACAGTTGCAGAAATTGAACCCTAGGTGACAACCAATTATCTTAACATTGGAAATACTGCTATGCCATTTTGTTTTCAAAAGTAATTCATTGCAACCGACAGTCTTTGTCTTCATGAACAAGTAAATGGCAATGTATAAATGAAAAACTAATTTTACAGTATGTTCTATAAACAGCTTTTCTCACATTGTCCCTAAACTGTCAGAGGAGGAGGCAACCATACTGTATGGGAAGATAGTTTCAGGCTGGTTGTTGTGGCTCACACCTGTAATCCTAGCACTGTGGGAGGCCAAGGTGGGCAGATAACCTAAGTTCAGGCATTCAATACCAGCCTGTCCAACATGGTGAAACCCTATCTTTACTAAAAATACAAAAATTAGTGGGTCATGGTAGTGCATGCCAGTATCCCAGCTACTCAGGAGGCTAAGGCAGCAGAATTGCTTGAACCTGGAAGACGGAGGTTGCAGTGAACCAAGATTTCGCCACTGAACTCCAACCTGAGTGACAGAGCCGGACTTCCTCTCAAAATCTGCATGGAATAGCTACAACAATTCATGTAATAAAAAAGTAATGTTCAGTGTATTTTGGCATTAAAAAAAATCAACTCAAGATGGATCAAAGACTTAACTCTAAGACCTGAAACCACAAAAATTCTATATCATTGGAAAAACTCTTTGATACATTAGCTTAGGCAAAAAGTTTATGACCAAGAACCCAAAGCAAGTGCAACAAAAACAAAGATAAATAGATGGGACTTAAACTAAAAAGCTTCTGCACAGCAAAAGAAGTAATCAGTGGAGTAAACAGGCAACCCATGCAGTGGGAGAAAATCTTGGCAAACTATGCATTCAACAAAGGATTATATCCAGTATCTACAAGAAACTCAAATAAATCAGCAAGAAACAAAACCCCTAAAAACCAAATAATCCCATAAAAAAGTGAGCTAAGGACATGAATAGACAGTTCTCAAAAGAAGATGTACAAATGGCCAACAAACGTGAAAAAATGCTCAGCATCACTAATTATCAGGGAAATACAAATTAAAAACACAATATGATGCCACCTTACTCCTGCAATAATGGCTACAATAAAAAAATAATTTAAAAAATAGGGATTGGCATGGATGTGGTGAAAAGGAAACACTTTTACACTGTTAGTGGGAATGTAAACTAGTACAATCACTATGGAAAACAGTATGGAAATTCCTTTAAAAACCTTTGATAAAACAATAAAGCTGTTAGAATAGATAAATATGGTGAAAAGGTGCAGACTAAGTATATACACATGAAACTCAGTAGAACCTGTGCAGTTAGAACCATATTCATATTTTGAGATTATTTTACTTCTGTAAAAAAATTCAGCTATCACATAATGTTCATTTAAATTCTGATTGTAGTTATTTTGTAATTTACATTTTTTGTTTTATGTGTGTAAAGAGCCATAAGTGTGAAAAGTTTGTATTTCATTTTGTTATTTTGTTTCAAAAAGTAAGTCAAAAATAAAGAATATCAAAAAATTAAAGGTCTATACATTATTTAAAAGTTGAGAAAATTTTATTTATGTTGTGTTTTGATCATTAATGGCCCAATTAAAATACAGCTTTCTGCATTAGCTTTTCTTTATTTTTCTTAGTGTAATTAATCTCTTTCTTCTTTGGACTCTTAATAGAAATTAGCACATTTTACTTTTTTTTGTTTGTTTGGTTGTTTTCTCTCTCTTATTAGATAATATGATTTGAGGGAAAAACGATGCGTGTTTTATAATCTGGGACAATACAGTTTTAAAAATTTAATTTAAAGTTCCAGGATATATGTGCAGGATGTGTAGGTTTGTTAACATAGGTAAACATGTGTCATGGTTGTTTGCTGCCCCTAATAAACTCATCACAAAGGTATTGAATACTGCATGCATTAGCTATTTATTGTGATACTCTTCTTCCGTCTCATCCTCCATGGACAGGCCCCAGTATGTGGTGTAACCCTTTGTTATTGTTCAGCTCCCACATATAAGTGAGAACATGTGTTTGTTTTTCTGTTTCTGCATTAGTTTGCTGAGGATAATGGCTTTGAGCTCCATCTTTGACCCTGCGAAGTCCATAATCTCATTCCTTTTTATGACTGCATAGTATTCCATGGTGTATATGTATCATATTTTCTTTATCCAGTATATCATTGATGGGCAATGGGATTGATTCTGTATCTTTGCTATTATGAATAGAGCTGCAATTAACATATGCATGTATGTATCTTCATAATAGAATGATTTATATTCCTTTGGGTACATACCTAGTAATGGATTCCTGGGTCAAATAGTCTTTCTGTTTGTAGGTTTTTGAGGAATTTTCACACTGTCTTCCACAGTGGTTGAACTAATTTATATTCCCACCAACAGTATAAAAGTGTTTGTATTTCTCCACAGCCTCACCAACATCTGTTGTTTTTTGACTTTTTAATGATTGCCATTCTGACTGGAGTGAAATGGTATCACATTGTGGTTTTGATTTGCATTTCTCTAATGATCAGTGATGTTGAGATTTTTTTTCACGTTTGTTGGCTGCATGTATGTCTTCTTGTGAGAAGTTTCAGTTTATAACCTCTGCCCACTTTTTAATAGATTCTTTTTTTTTCTTGTAAATTTGTTTAAATTCTTCATAGATTATGGATATTAGATGTTTGTCGGATGGATAGATTGCAAAAATTTTCTCCCATTCTGTTGGTTGTCTGTCCACTCCAATGATAGTTTGTTTTTTGTTTTGTTTTGTTTTTCTGTGCAGAAGCTCTTTAGCTTAATTAAATCCCATTTGTCAATTTTAGCTTTTGTTTCCATTGCTTTTGATGTTTTCATAATGAAATCTTTGCCCGTGCGTATGTCCTGATTGGTATTGCCTAGATTTTCTTCCAGGGTTTTTATAGTTTGGGTTTCACATTTAAGTCTTTAATTCATCTTGAATTAATTTTTGTATAAGGTGTAAGGAAGGGATCCAGTTTCAATATTCTTAATATGGCTAGTCAGTTCTCCCTTATTAAATAAGCAATCCTTTCCTCATTACTTCTTTTTGTCAGGTTTGTCGAAATTCAGATGTTTGTAGATGTGTGGTCTTATTTCTGAGATCTATATTCTGTTCCATTGACCTATGTTTTTGTTTTGGTACTGGTATCATGCTGGTTTGGTTACTGTAGCCTTGCAGTATAGCTTGAAGTCAGGAGTGTGGTTCCTGCAGCTTTATTCTTTTAGCTCAGGATTTTCTTGGCTATATGGATTCTTTTTTGGCTCCATATGAATTTTAAAGTAGTTTTTTTCTAATTCTGTGAAGAATATCAATGGTAGTTTAATGGAAATAGCATTGAGTCAATGAATTAGTTTAGGCAGTATGGCCATTTTCACAATAGTGATTCTTCCTGTCCATGAGCATGGAATGTTTTTTTCATTTGTTTTTGTCCCCTCTGATTTCCTTGAGCAGTGGTTTGTAGTTCTCCTTGAAGAGCTCCTTGATTTTCCTTGTTAGCTGTATTCCTAGGTATTTTATTCTCTTTGTAGTAATTGTGAATGGGAGTTCACTCATGATTTGGCTCTCTGCTTGTCTATTGTTGGTAAAAAGGAATGCTTGTGATTTTTGCACATTGATTTTGTATCCTGAGACTTTGCTGAAGTTGCTTATCAGGTTAAGAAGCTTTTAGGTTGAAGTAATAGAAATTTTTTAAATATAAGATTACGTTATCTGCAGAGACAGTTTGACTTCCTCTCTTCCTATCTGAATACTTTTTATTTCTTTCTCTTACCTGACTTCCCTGGCTGGAAATCCCAATACTATGTTTAATAGGAATGATGAGAAAGGACACTCTTGTCTTGTGCTGGTTTTCAAGGGAAAATGCTTCCAGCTTTTGCCCATTCAGTGTGATACTGGCTGTGGGTTTATTCTAAATGGCTCTTATTATTCCGAGTTACGTTCCATCAATACCTAGCTTAATGAGAGTTTTTAACATGAAAAGATGTTGAATTTCATCAAAGGCCTTTTAATGCGTTTATTAAGATAATCATGTGGTTTTTGTCTTTAGTTCTGTTTACATGATTAATTACATTTATTTATTTGCATATGTTGTACCAGCCTTGTATCCCAGGGATGAAGCCGACTAGATTGTGGTAGATAAGCTTTTTGATGTGCTGTTGGATTTGGTTTGCCAGTATTTTATTGAGGATTTTTGCATTGATGTTCATCAGGATATTGACCTGAAGTTTTCTTTCTTGGTTGTATCTCTGCCAGGTTTTGGTATTGGGATGATACTGGACTCATCAAATGATTGAGAAGAGGAGTCCTTCCTTTAAATTTGTTTGGAATAATTTCAGAATAAATGATACCAGCTCCTCTTTGTACCTCTGGTAGAATTCAGCTGTAAATCTGTCTCGTCCTGGACTTTTTTTTAGTTGGTAGGCTATTTATTACTGCCTCAGTTTCAGAACTCATTATTTCTTTATTCAGCAGTTTAACTTCTTCCTGGTTCAGTTTGGGAGGGTATATGTGTCTGAGAGTTTATCAATTTCTTCTGGATTTTCTAATTTATTTGCTCAGAGTTGTTTATAGTATTCCCTGATAATTGTGTGCATTCCTGTGTGGTCAGTGGTGATATCCCCTTTATTATGTTTTATTGTATCTATTTGATTCTTCCTTTTTTATTAGTTTAGGTAGTGGTGGTCTATTTTATTTATTCTTTAAAAAAAAAACTCCTGGATTTGTTAAACTTTTTGAATGTGTTTTCATGTCTTTATTATCGCCTTCAGTTGTGCTCTGATCTTGGTTATTTCTTGTCTTCTGCTAGCTTTGGAGTTTGTTTGTTCTTGGTTCTCTAGTTGTGATATTATGGTGTTGACTTGAGATCTTATTAGTTTTTTAATATGATCATTTAGTTCTATAAATTTTCCTCTTAACACTGCTTTTTCTGTGTCCCAGAGATTCTGGTATATTGTTTTTTTGTTCTCATTGATTTCAAAGTACTTCTTGATTTCTGCCTTAATTTAATTACCCAGGAATAATTCAGGAGTATGTTGTTGCATTTCTACTTAGCGTATGGTTTTGACTGTGTATCTTTTTTTTTTGAGATGGAGTTTCGCTCTTGTTACCCAGGCTGGAGTGCAATGGCACGATCTCTGCTCAGCGCAACCTCCACCTCCTGGGTTCAGGCAATTCTCCTGCCTCAGCCTCCTGAGTAGCTGGGATTACAGGCACGCACCACCATGCCCAGCTAATTTTTTGTATTTTTAGTAGAGACAGGGTTTCACCATGTTGACCAGGATGGTCTCGATCTCTTGACCTCGTGATCCACCCACCTCAGCCTCCCAATGACTGTGTATCTTAACCTTGAGTTTTAATTTGATTGCTCTGTGGTCTGAGAGACTTTTATGATTTCAGGTTTTTTTTTGCATTGGCTGAGGAGTGTTTTACTTCAAATTATATGATTAATTTTAGAGTAAGTCCCATGAGGTGCTGAGAATAATGTATATTCTGTTGTTTCGGGATGGAGAGTTCTGTAGCTATCCAGTTCACTTAAACCAGAGCTGAGTTCGAGTCCTGAAAATCCTTGTCAACTTTCTATCTCAGTGATGTGATATTGACAGTGTGATATTAAAATCTCCTATTATTATTGTATGGGAGTCTAAATCTTTTTGTAGATTTCTAAGAACTTGTTTATGAATTTTGTTTTTCTTGTATTGGGGCATAGATTTTTAGGATACTTAGCTCATCTTGTTGACTTGAACCTTTGCCATTATGTAATGTCCTTCTTTGTCTTTTTTGATCTTTGTTGGTTTAAAGTCTGTCTTGTCAGAAACTAGGATTTCAGCCCCTGCTTTTTTCTGCTTTTTATTTGTTTGGTAGATTTTTCCTTCATGATTTTATTTTTAGCCTATGTGTGTTTATGCACATGAAATGGGTCCCTTGAATACAGCACACCAATAGGTCTTGACTCTACCCAGCTTGCCATTCTGTGCCTTTTAATTGGGGCATTTAGCTCATTTACATTTAAGGTTAATATTGTTATGTGTGAATTTGATTCTGTCATCATGATGCTAACTAGTTATTTTGTAGACTTGTTGATGTAGTTGCTTTATAGTGTTACTGATCTTTGTACTTCAATGTGATTTTGTTGTGGCTGGTAACTTTTTAATTTTTTTCCTTTTCATATTTAGTGCTTCCTTTAGGAGCTCTTGCAAGGCGGGCCTGGTGGTGACAAATTCCCTCAGCATTTGCTTGTCTGAAAAGAATTTTATTTCTCTTTCACTTATGAAGCTTTGTTTGGCCATATATGAACTTCTGGGTTGCATATTCTTTTCTTTAAGAATGTTAGGCCGGGCGTGGTGGCTCACGCCTGTAATCCCAGCACTTTGGGAGGCCGAGGCAGGTGGATCACGAGGTCAAGAGATCGAGACCATCCTGGTCAACATGGTGAAACCCCGTCTCTACTAAAAATACAAAAAATTAGCTGGGCACGGTGGTGCGTGCCTGTAATCCCAGCTACTCAGGAGGCTGAGGCAGGAGAATTGCCTGAACCCAGGAGGCGGAGGTTGTGGTGAGCCGAGATCGCGCCATTGCACTCCAGCCTGGGTAACAAGAGCGAAACTCCGTCTCAAAAAAAAAAAAAAAAAAAAAAAAGAATGTTAATTATTGGCCTACAATCTCTTCTGGCTTGTAGGGTTACTGCTGAGAGGTCTGATGTTAGTCTGACAGGCTTCCCTTTGTAGGTTACCTGGCCTTTCTCTCTGGCTGCCTTTAATGTTTTTTCTTTCATTTCAACCAACATTTTTTCTTTCATTTCAACCAACATTTTTTCTTTTATTTCAACCTTACAGAATCTGATATTATGTGCCTTGGGATTGATCTTCTTATGGAATATCTTCCTGGAGTTCTCTGAATTTCCTGAATTTGAATGTTGACCTATCTTGCTAGGTTGGGGATGCTCTCCTCGATGATATCTTGAAGTATGTTTTCCAGCTGGGCTCTGTTCTCCTTGTCTCTTTCAGGTACTTTGGTCAGTCAGAGGTTTAGTCTTTTTGCATAACCCTATAGGTTCTGGAGGTTTTGTTCATTGCATTTTTTTTTCCCCTAATCTTTTCTACCTGTCTTGTTTCAGCAAGATAGTCCTCAAGCTCTGAAATTCTTTCCTCCACTTGGTCTATTTGGCTATTGATAATTGTGGGTGCACTGTGAAGCTCTCATGTTGTGTTTTTCAGCTCCATCAAGTCATTTATGTTTCTCTCTAAACTGGTTATTCTAGTTAATAGCTCCTGTAATGTTTTATCATGGTTCTTGGCTTCTTTGCATTGGGTTAGAACATGCTCCTTTAGCTCAGTGAAGTTCATTTTACCCATCTTCTGAAGCCTACTTCTGTCATTTTTTCATCTCAGCCTCTGCCCAGTTCTGTGCCTTTGCCAAAGAGATGTTGCAATAATTTGGAGGAGAAGCAGCACTCTGGCTTTTTGAGTTTTCAGTGTTTTTTCATTGATTCTTTCTCATCTTCTTGAATCTAGCTTTGATCTTTGAGGCTGCTGACATTTGGATGGAGTTTTTGTGGGGATGTTTTTGTAAATGTGTTGCTGCTTTCTATTTGTTATTCTTTTAACAGTCAGGCACCTCTTCAGGTTTGTTAGGGGTCCACTCCAGACCCTATTTGCCTGGGCCCCTCCCACACCTGGAGGTGTCACCAGTGGAGGCTGCAGAACAGCAAAGATGGCTGCCTGCTCCTTCCTGTGGAAACTTCATCCCAGAGGCGCACCAACCTTATAACAGCAGGAATGGTCCTAAATAAGGTGTCTGGCCACCGTTTTTGGGGACTCTCACCCAATCAGGAGGCATGGGATCAGGAATCCACTTAACGAAGCACTCTGGCTGCCCTGTGGCAGAAGAGGTGCACTGCGGTGAGGAATCTGACTCATTTGCACTTCCCAGGTTCCTCAGAGCCATCAAGGGAAAGATTAATTCCACTGATCCATGGAGACCATGGCTGCCCCTTCCCCAAGGGGCTCGGTCCCAGGGAGATCAGAGTTCTGTCTGTAAACCCCTAGCTGGAGTTTCTGAAATTCCTGCAGGGAGGCCCCACCCAGTGAGGAGGGATGGGTCAGGGTCCAGCCTAAAGAGGCAGTCTGGCCATGATCTGCCACAGCTGCTGCACTGCCCTGTGGAGTATTTCTCCTGGGTCCAAACCGCCCAGTCTTCCTTGCATCAGCAGGGAAAAAGTGGCAGACTGGAGCTGCAATTATGGCTGCCACTCATCCCCACAGGATTCAGTCATGTTAGGCAGCAGGCAGCTGTAGTAATGGCAGCTGCCCCTCCCCTCAGGAACTTGGTAATCTTAAACAGTCTCCAGCTGAGTGGCTGCTGAGAATCTGTACAGCTCTGTGCTAAGGACCCAAGGCCGTGGTTTCCTGGGCTCAAAAAGGGGATCTCCTGATTTGCAGGTTGCACAGATCCTTGGAAAAAGCATGGCTTTCTGGGTGGAGTAGCACAATCACTTGCCACTTTGCTTGGCTGTAGGTGGGAGCTCCCCTTGTTCCTTTTAGCTCCCAGGTGGGCCGTTACTCCACTCTGCTTTTCCTCACTCTCCGTGGGTTGTGCCAACTGCCTATTCAGTCCCAATGAGAGAACTTGGATACTTCAGTTGCTGGTGTAGGACTCACTTGCAGTTTTTTTTCTTCTCTTGTCATTTTCATTCTTCTCAGTGGGAGCCTCTGGCTGCAGCTATTTCCAGTCAATCATCTTGGTCCCTCCCCACAACAATACTTTTTTATAGAGAGTTATTCAGTGAAGTTTGAATAAATGGATGAACAGATGGAAGGCTAAGAATGTCTAAGAATATTTAATGATAGTTAATATAGATATAGGAATAAGATTATTTTTCCAAGGCTCACATGTTATAGAAAAAATCCTTCATCTCTCAGGTAGTGGTGGTAGAAATAAGTTACAAATGAAAGTGTAATTATTAAATATAATAAATCAAGTTGTATAAAGCTACTGACTAATCATTTATTAGAGTTAGCAAATACACAGCACAAGTGTTATTATATCTTTTTCTTTACCTATGGCAATTATTCTAAGAAATCCTATTACTCCTTTGGGGGGATTCAGTTAAAATCTGAGAATCTTTATGTAGTTGTTGTAACCACTACCCATCAGTTGGACATTGAATATAAGGTGAAACCTGTTTGATGTAAAGGCTCTAGTTTATATTTAATAAAAACCAGGAAAAAAGTAATTACTAGTTCAAGGAATAGTTCTAGTTTTGTCTCATTACTGAAACCTGGCAGTTCTTACACTTTTCTTCTTAACCATCAAAGTGACTAGGTAATATTTAGGTTTACTTTTTTTCTACTTCAACCCCTATATTTCTGTCTTCTTTAATGGGATTAGTGTTTTTTCCACTGTCCCTGTAATTCAGAAAGGATTATCTTAATCCTCTTTAAAGTGAGTTTCCTCTTTCTACCTAAGATTGAATTGAAAATTGATTCTTCATTGCCTTGAAACATGACCATCAAGTTATTTCCTGTGCAACATTATTAAATATCCCTTGGCAACAGCAATTCTAGATTTTAGGTTTTAATCAAAATTTTCTGATCATACAGGTTACACATTAATTATATTGTCAATTAACTTTGTAATCACTTATGTAATAGCAGGGCTTTTAAATTTTTGGATGTACTGTGTAGTGTGCTTTGAATAATAGATGAAGTTTTGTTCAAAGAATCCTCAGGCTGTTCAAAACTTCAGTGAATGAGACTAAGAATATAAATTGGACACACTGGATGTGCACTTTTTAATTCTTATATAAAGAAGTACAAGACAATATCATACTAGAAATTGGTCATTCACTTTTTAAAAAAATTGTCTATCCGACAAGAGATAACTGTGAACTTATCCTCCTTCTCTTTTGAAGAGTGACAAAAGAGTATGATTAGGCCAAGCTAGAAGGAGTGATAATGTTGTGAATAGAAGACTCTGGTAAATTACCATATTTCATATATGGAAGTCATAGTTGCACTGGCTATGGAACAGATCCTAGAGCTAGTCAGAAAGCCCATCATGAAGATGAGAACAGAACAATAGAATTAAGGAAAGAGTACAGTGGATCTCTGACTTTATAAGTTTTCTTTATACTCCTTAGATGCCAAACATCTGAATAAAAACTAAATAATTTTTCATCTCATTTATGACTTCTCTGTGAACTCTGACATTTATGTGTTTGAAGAAAATATGATCTTTATGTATTTGAAGCAAATATGAAATTTATGAAATATGATATATGAAATTTATGTATTTGAATGAAATATCTTAAAAATAGAAAAAAAATGTAGCTTAGTGGAAATATGTTAATTTTGTAACCTCACAGGAAAGGATTTTAATCCCATTTTTGCTGCTTATTAGCTATAAATCTTAGGCAAGTAAATAAAAAAATTTAACCACAGTTTCATTTTTGTAAAACAGAAATATATATCTGTCTTGCTACTTTCAGAATTAGAAATAATGTAAATGCCCACATTGGCACTTATTAATAGTGCTTATTATCATTTTTTTTAATGCTATAGTATTATTTATCCTATACTTTAAATGAATAACTACATGCTTTACTTGAGAATATAGTAAATTTTATTGTTTATATAGCTATCACTACATAATACATGTAAGAAAAATATAATGCTGACCATATGCAAAATTTAGACATTTTAATTATAATTTTCTTTCTTTCAGAATTACTTACTGTCATCTACCTTTCCAGAGTAAATGGCTTTATGTTGGAACAGAAAGAGGAAATACACATATTGTAAATATTGAATCTTTCATTCTTTCTGGATATGTTATCATGTGGAACAAGGCAATTGAACTGTAAGTTTGAACTTGGATATCACTTTACTGGCTTAAATACTTTATAAAGTTTTGTAACATATAGGTCAAATTACAGTTATTTGATACATCTATTACTAATTTATAATGAATTTGGTGAAAAGTTTAGTAAAATAAAGCCATAAAGGCTTTTTAAAATACATATTACAATATTTTAGGCTTTCCAAATACCATAAATAATTAAAGTTTATATCTAAAAATTTGATGACAATATAGTAAGGCTTATTCTACAAGTTACTCATGGAAATCTCACTTTGTTATAATCAAGCTTAGTATAGCTACTTTCAGTGAGAACGAATTGTGTTATGTAAAAATAATCATGACTGCTGTATATGATTTAATGCTTTTAGCTTTTTCTTTTCTTACCTCATTAAAATACTGTTCTGGGCTCAAATATCTTTTATGTTACGATGTATATGGTTTTTTGGGTATATGATTGATAGTGATTACCACTTTGGCTTTGGCACTGATATTTAAGTTTCTGTGCATGAAAAATGCGAAATTCTCCAAATATCATACTTTGTGGAGTTTCAAGCCATCTGTATTAGGCCATTTTGCATCGCTATAAGGGAATCCCTGAGACAGAATAATTTATATAGAAAAGAGGTTTAATTGGCTTATGGTTCTGTGGAAGCATGATGCTGGCATCTTCTCAGCTTTCAGGGAGGCCTCAGGAAGCTTACAGTGATGGTGACAGGTGAAAGGGGAGCAGGCATGTCATATGGTGAAAGCAGGAACAAAAGGAGGAGTTGTGGGGAGGCACCACACACTTTTAAACAACCAGATCTCACAAGAATGTACTCACTATTGCCAGAACTCACTTACTATGGCAAGAACTCACTATCACAAGAAGACCCCTAAGGGGATGGTGCTAAACCATTCAAGAGAAATACACCTCCCAAGATCCAAATACCTCCCACTAGGTCATACCTTCAGCATTAGGGATTGCAATTCAACATGAGATTTGGGTAGGATTGAATATTCAAACTATATCACCATCTATTCATAGTATATACATAAACAATTCTAGTAAAATTACTAATCAGAAAAACAACTTTTATTTAACACGTTTATGCTCTGTACATATTAGGTCCTTGATAAGATGTTGAACTTGAAGCGGGCTCATTTTCTGCGTCATATTTAGTCTAAGTTACAAAATTATTCTGCAAAATTCTGGTTAAAACATCCTGTTTTTGTGAAGCTTGACTCTGGAAATAAATCTTTTACCTAATCTTAATTTTTCAGTATGCATGTATGTTGCTTGATAAGGAAGGTTGTTACTAGTTATACTCTTGTCATGATAGCCCTTTTGTATTATGTCTGAATGGGTCTTTTATTAATGTTTCCTCATTAGATTAGGAACTGCTCCAGAGCAGAATTTTTATTTATTGTTCTTTTCTTGTTCTTCATACTTGGCTTATTTCTGTGCTTTCCAAAGTCGATTCTAAATGATTAATGACATTACTGAAGCATTAATATGAATACTTGTTACATACATACTACTCTTGACTTACAGCTTTTATTTATGTTTTCAGGATAATTGGTTTGAACTATTTTTCTCTTGTTTCATTGTTCTATGTGAATATTTCTAAAAACATTTATCCATAAACAATTATGTTTCTCCAAAAAGTTACTTTATTAGGTATTTGGGAGGGTCCTTTCCTCCTATAATCCTAGTCCTATAAAAGCAATAAAGAGGGCTGAATTTAATACTTTTTATATAATATTGTTTCAGGATATTGATAAAAACACACAAGCTTAGATAAACAAGAGAAGATTCAGTTATAAAACTTTTAAACAAATTCAATATTAGTGAAACATACATAGATGCATCATTTGTGTTCAGGTTGAATGCTACTAAAGTAATTGAGAAAAGTTTATTATCTTAAGCAAATCAAACATTTCACCACTCTTGCGATGTTGTTCCTATATTCATTTACATAACAAATGCTTTCATGGTTCAGATTACCACCTGAGCTAATGACTTATACTTTATATTTATGTATTTATATAGTCTCTACAACTTCAAGACTAGTGAAGAGTTTTTAAAAATGTGTCTTATAAGGGAGGCTAAGATCAGGAGAAATTATAAAGGCAAAATAAGGCCTTTTTATTTTCATAGTATTATACATATGATTCAACATTAGAATAGCATCTATTTTATATATAAAACTGTGTTTTATAGAGTTGTACATGCCTCTGAAAATGTTCTTGAAATATCTCAGAGAAATTATTAATAAACCATATGTCATCACTTCCTGAATCTCTTGATTTATTTAGACCAGATTTCCAAAAGTATGTTTCATAGAATTCTAATTCCACTGTGATAAGTAACATTTTAAATGCCAATTTCCAATCTGCCAGAATTGTCTTTTTATTGCTCTCTACCTCTTGAGATACATTAGAAAATGTATGTAACTTCCTGTTAATATATGTCAAGTATATGGGACAGTAATAAAATATGCATATAATTAAGACTCATTTAATAAATATAATTTTAGTTCATGGATTTTAACAATATATTTTGTAAGTAGGACAAATGCAAGAATTATCTTTAAAAATATGAGATTGTTCCTATTTTAAGTCCTTATTGAAATAATTTTCATTTAATGTTTATTTTTCAGCTTGTTTCTATTTTTAGTGAATTATTCTCATTGTAATTAGAGGCAATTCCCAAGAGTATGAATAGTTGTATTTCCAAAATGTATATATTGGTTATTTCGAACCTGGGACACATTCTTCATATAAACAGTGATATTTGGAGAATACCTTATAAAATAACAGTATAGAACTAAAATATCATTAAAACTATTTATATGCGAATTTATATTCCAGATTCTAGCACAAAAAACAGATATTCTGTAGGGCAGCCCTAACATTTAAAAAAAGCAACCTTTTTTTCTACATGTGATTAAAATTGGAGCATGAAATTTATAAACAAATCATAAAAGTGTAAGACTCATGTTTAACATCATTCAAACATGTTTATTGAGCTCTGTTATTTGATAGATACTAGAAACAACTATGAACAGAGAAAACATAATTTCTGTACTCCTGGGACTTTCCGTTTAATGAAGACAAAGCTAAATAAAAAGGCAATTACAATATATTGGTAATATAATATGACAATTTCATAAGAAGGACATCTATTATAATACAGACATGGGATCTCAAAGTGGTATCTGTGAAGGATGTTACATCTATGCTGAGATCCAAGGCATGAGTTTCAGTTAGATGAATAAAATACCAAGGACAAGGACATTCCAGGCAGAGGGAACAGAATATTTAAAGGATGGAATGTAAGATAATTTTCTGTTCTATGCCCAGAAATTTTAAGTACTGTAGTTTTTAGTTTGTTGGAATGTCTTGGAGATAGGATAGCAAGAGATAAAGCTGGAAGGTAATCAGGTTTTATAACATCAAAGGCCTTGTAAGCCAATTTGAGAAGTTTGGACTTTAAGACTAATATGGAGCTAGATTTTGAGAGTTGTAAGCAGACATTTGTCTCAATCAAATCTATATTTTAAAAATACTATGCTGAATGCAGGTATGGATAAATGATTGGAGATAAAGAAAGACTGTTTTCTTGGTAAAAATTATGTTGATAGTTGTAGAAGTTAAGATAAACCAACATATTAAAGAAATATTTAAAAGAGGGAAGAATAATAGGGAAAAATTAAGGATAACTTCCCAGTGTTTGGCTTGAGCAATGGTGTATAATGGTGCCGTTGTATAAACAGCTGTATAATGGTGTATAATGGTGTACAACTGTGTATAAAGGTATATAATTCAGTGAATATGCAAGAGATGGAGTAAAATAATAAGCTGAATTTTAGGTCCATTGAATTGTAATGTGTTAATAAGACTTTCAAGTGGAGTTGGTATAGAAGAATGGTAGGAGGCAGGATATATGGATCTGAAGGTTATGAGAGAGATCAGAATTTACAGGATTGTTAAAGCCATGAGAACAGATGAAATTGTGCATGAAGAGTATGTAGAGAAAAGATAGCAAACTAATAGCCATTGAACTAATTGTGACTCATAGATATGTTTTGTTTGGCCATCAGATTATTTAAATATGCTCTGAATTATTATTTTCTAATATTTAAAAATTGGTAAAACAAAGATTAAAAAATTGGACTTTTTGATCAAACAGTCCTAGTCTAGCATGCCTATAGGGCAATAATCAACTGCAACTGAGTAGTAACTTTCTTTATGTAGGTGAGTAATGTGCTATCCAGGTTGGCACAATTCTTATTCAGCCTATTTAACTCACTTGCAATATCTGTCTGGTTCCTAGGCTTTGTGACCATATATTATGTGGGATATATAGCAGTCTAGGATAGGATGCCATGGAATATCAACATTTAAGATATGAGAAGACAATGAAAAGTCCATAATGGAAACTAATATCAAAAAGGCTACTTTAGTGAATGAGAGAAAAAGAACTAAATAGGGATACCTAGAAGAATTACTGCACATTATATTAGGTAGCTAGTGCATGAAAATAGTTCATTGATAATTCTATCTAAAGTAATTTTTTTGTAATTTTCAGAATCCAGACTCTACAGATGCTTTTTTATTTTTAGGTCAATTTCTTATGACCATAAGTTTTGCCAGGAGTGCTTTGTGGGTTGTGGAAGTTTAGTGTTAGGGAACAAGCCAGAAGAAATATCCCAAAATGTTAATAGGCATTATGTCTATACAGTGAAATAATGTGAATGGTTTTTCGTCTTCACTTTTGATGTGTTCTATGTTTGTTTAAGACAATAAGTAATGTTTCTTCTAGAGTCTGAAAAAGTAAATACAAATAACAGAAGTTTAATGCTAGATTACTTTCAGAACTAGAATATTTTATAGTTTAAGAATCTAAACAAAAGAGTCTTGTATGTGATCCAAGTAGTGTTTCTCAAAACAAATTTCTGTGATTTCATTAATATGATCATGGCCATTTTCATGATATTGATTCTTCCTATCCATGTGCATGGAATATTTTTCCATTTGTTTGTGTCCTCTCTTATTTCCTTGAGCAGTGGTTTGTGTTTCTCCTTGAAGAGGTCCTTCAGATCCCTTGTTAGTTGTATTCTTTGGTGTTTTATTCTCTTTGTAACAATTGTGAATGGGAGTTCACTTATGATTTGGTTCTCTGTTTGTCTGTTATTGGTGTATAGGAATGCTTGTGTCTTCCTGTATGTATTCTAGAATGCAAATAGTAACTCTGATTTTCCAATTATCACATCAATCATACTTTTTATTGAATGCATACTATGTTTTGCTATAGTACTAGATGCTGTATGTATCTTTTAATCCACACAATTATTCAGTAGGGTCAGTGCTAATATTTCCATTTTTAGATGAAAATAGGATGAATCCACTAACAAAATTCATCAATATCCAATGAATCTGTGTTTATTCCTCTTAGTCATTCTGAGGAGTCAGTATCAAAAGATCCTAGAATTAATTTGTCACTTTGATTCCAAAAAGTTTCTAAGATTTAAATCTTCTTCATTGTTTTGTATAGAATATTTGATAATTTTATGTGTCCTTAAGAAAGAAACTGAAACTATGTTAATATAATCATAATAAGATTAATTTGGCACTGTTACGTCATGGAGAAAGGCTGCAGAAAGTGGAGCAATAATAAAACCTTTGTCATATCAGGTCATGTCATATTTGATCATGACATAATCATTTTCAAAGTGATTTAAGTTAAACTAGGAATTATAAAAAGAAACATGCCAGGTATCAGAGTAGAATAAATTTAAAGTCAGATTGATAGAACCCAGGTCTTTTAACAATATGCTGTTAGACTCATAATTATCTTATTTATTATACTAAATAATCTGATAAATGTGGTAAAACCAATAAACTAGGTTTTTCTAATTTGTTGGTTTTCTGTAGAGTTATTTTTAAATCAAAGGTGCCACTGTACTTTTCTTTGGGGGAAAATAATCAGAGGAGATTTCATGTGAAGGAAAGTCTTAAATTAGGTATATACTTCACAATTTAATTGAGACAGGTTTACAGCGTTACATTTGTGACTGTTAAAAAAATTCAGGTGTGCTTATGTGACAACAAACATTTCAGATAATAACTCTATTGTTATGTGGATCTTTGTGTTTAATCCCATTTTTAAAAATGAGTAGTTTGCAGTTAGTAAATAAAAATACAGTTAGTAAAGGAAACCAAAAACTTAAGTGAATCTCAGCTTAACTCTAGAATGTTGGGATTTTATTCCAGTGTAATCTTAATTTCTTTGTTTCAGTCTCTAGTGGAAAGCATTTTAATGTTTGGTTTTTAATTAGTGATTTGAATTTATTTAACAGATCCACCAAGACTCATCCAGGTCCAGTTGTACATTTAAGTGATAGCCCAAGAGATGAAGGGAAAGTGAGTATTATGATATCATTATTATTTTTTTATTTTCCTCATTCTTGAAAAAAGGTATACTTTACTGTTATTGTATATCTAATATCTAGCCCAGTTGATAGCATTTTATATTATTTAAAATGAAAATTTGTAGAATTAACAAATGAGTAAATGAATGAATGAATGAATGATTCACACTACTGATGGTCCCAAATTAAGTCTTTAGCTTTATTGAGAGCTAAAATTGGTATTTAATACTGGCATTTTGAAGATGATAACATGTAGAAAAACTTTAATTTTCAAATACTCTGTGCTTGAATTTAATAATGTGATTATAATTTTCCTCTGTTACTCAGTTTTGTAATGATAAATGATCAATATTAAATAATGTAAATTAGCCAATCTTGATTTTATTAATATGTACTTATATATAAAATGTTATCAGATTACAGAAATAATTCTTATTCACTTTGATTATTGCCTTTAATGGTGAGGAAACAGTTGAAAACATGAAAATATCTAAAGTTTCTCTATTATTATAAATACTGTTTCTTCAATATATAATTTTTGCTAAGTACTATAGAAAACATTAATAAATTATTTAGTATATAGGTTTGGTTCTTTGTTTATTTTTAAAGGATAGAAACCGAATTAGCCTACCAAAAATTGAACCTGAAAGACAAGTCCACTCACCCATGGAATAACCCTGGGTTCCTTTACATTGATCCACAAGTACAATATAATTCCAATCAGGTGTCATCAGAGTTTATTTTTTAAGAATTCAAAAGGTGATTTTAAAATTTATTAAGAAAAGAAAATGTTTATGAATAGCCAGGACATTTTTGAAAAAGAAATGCAATGTTATATTGGTACAGGGGTATACAAGAAGACCAATATACCTAAATAAATAATCCCTAAATGTTTCAGGTATTTGGGAAAATGTTATATATTTTAGAGAAGATATTTGAGGACATAATTAGCTATTGAATAAATGGTGTTGGACAATTGGTTCTTCATTTTGAAAAGAATAGTAAGACCTCTGCCTCATACATACATAAAGAACCAATGTCTAGTAAACATTAAAATCATGACTCAGAAAGTATTCAAAGATGCTTGTAGGATATGGGTTGTTAGTTACTATGGAGTAGGGACACTCTTGGACAAAAATCTAAAACCTTTAGGGCATATGCTATTACAAGTCTATCATAATAAGAGGTAGGCAACAAAGTGGGATGTAATATTTCCTAGATGTCACAAATAATGAACATTCAAAATATATAAAGAACTTGTACTAAATCCTCATCTTGTAGTAAGAAATCAATATATAATATCTAATGACTAAATCAGAAAATAGCAATATAAACATATTTAGACTTATGAAAGTAAGGCTACCAAAAAAGATGATTTTAAGAGTTGATGTGGTTGCCTCTTACTTCTAGAGAGAAGAATTTGGCAGTGAGGAGGAAACAGCCTCATTAATAATTAGGGAAATAAAATATACAATTTGTTACCATCAGACTGACAAAATGTTAAACACTGAAAATATTAGTTTAAAAATATCAGATAATGGAAAAGGCACTGGGAAATAGCACCTAAATATATGTATATATACCAGGATGAGCAATTAAGCATTATCAACATTTAAAACATATATTTATTTTTAGAATTTATTATGACCTGAAAAATTCATTTCCCATATCTACACTGTTTATGTGACTAATGGGGCAAACTGTTAAAATAGTCTAAGTGACTCTTATAGAATATTGAATAAATCATTGTTGATATATTCATACTGCGGAATGTTGTGTTGATATAGAAAGTTCTTTAAGACACATTTTTTTAAAATAAAAGTTGCAGAACAGTAAGGTATAAAACCACTTGAGCATTGCCTTTATATTTGTATTTACATATTCAAATGCCTAAGGAAAAAAAAAGCCTGAAAAAATATAAACAAATCTGGGAGGAGACTGAAGATCAGAATTGGGGAAAATAATCAAAGGTATTCTTATTTCTTGTGTGTTGTTCAAATTTTTATGAAAGAATATAATGTGGTAATTATGTAATTAAAAATTAAAAAGACTGCAAAATAAATGAATATTGGCATCAGAAAACTATAGGTTTGAGTTGTGTCGCTAGCATTTATTAGCATATAATCTTGAATAAATCACTTTACTTCTTGTATATCAGTTTTTCCATCAATAGTCTTTTGTCACAGAAGTTTTATTTTAGCATATTCAGTTTTATCAGTCTTTTCATGTGATTCTTGCTTTTTGTTTTTTAGTCAGTAAATATTTCCCTACCAGAGAGAAAATGCAATTCTATTTTTTCTATCTAAGACCATGATTTTCACAATTAGATTTTAATCTTTATGTAATTTATTTTATGATGATTTGATATAGTAGACTTTTATTTGTACATGTAAATAATTCATTTATTGTATAGTCAATCTATTTTGCATTGATTATACATCTCACTCATATATCAAGTTCCCATATTTGGGTGGGTCTTCTGGGCTTTACCTTTTGCTGCATTATTTATCTAGTATTGTACTGACATACTTCATTAATTATAATAACTTACAAAATATCTTGATATATGGTAAGCTGGTCCCCTTTTTCTAAATTATCTTGGCTATTTCTGACTCACTATTCTACTATATGAATTTTGGAATCAGCTTATCAAGCTCAATATAATTCTCAACTGGGATTTTGTTTGAAATTTGAATGTATAACTTAGAAAATATGCATGTTTAAGATATGGGTTTTCCATCTATAAATATGATATGTTTACTTTGGTTTTCATTTGTGTTTTGCTATAACTATAAATTTTTTATAAAAGTCTTTTATATCTTCTGCTAGTTTAATTTATAAGTACCTTATAGATTTTATTGCTCTTGTGACTTAATCTTAAGTTTCATAATTGATTATCTTTAGATTATAAAATATTATTGATTTTTTAATATTTTGTATTCAGCTACATCATTAAATGTTTTGTTTTTAATAACTGTTCTTAGATTCTCTGGAATATTCTATGTATAAAAACAGTAAATGTAGACAAATTTTCTTCCTTTCCAATATGTATAGTTATATATATCTTTTTTGTTTTTGTTGGCTAGGACCCCAGTGCAGTGTTGAATAAAAATGGTTTTACTAGGAACTTTCTTTTGTTTCCAACCTCAAAGGAAATGCTGCCATGATTCCAGCATTAAGTAAAATGGTTGTTGAAGATCTTTGATTGCTTTTATGAAGTTAAAAACATTCCACCTATTTCCAATATTCTAAGAGTTTAAAATTTTGAATGGTGTTGAATTTTATTGAATGCTTTCTACATATATGAAGATTATTATTTCTTAATTTGTTAAGTTGTTGAATTATTTTAATAGATTATCTAACTTTAAACATATTTGTATTTCTGGAATAAATTAAACTTGGAAGGGGAAAGCTTCTCTTGGAAGCTAATTGGTGAAGTGCAAGAAGGAACAAACTGCTAAAGTTAAGGTTCCTACAAAATCAAGATAATATGGGTGGGCACAGTGGCTTATGCCTGTAATCCTAGCAACTTAGGAGGCCGAGGCAGATAGATCACCTGAGGTCAGGAGTTCAAGACCAGCCTGGCCAACATGGTGAAGCCCTGTCTCTACCAAAAACACACAAAAAATTATCAGTCTTGGTGGTGTGCACCTGTAGTCCCAGCTATTCGGGAAGCTGAGGCAGGAGAATTGCTTGAATCTGGGATGCAGAGGTTGTAGTCAGCAAGATCATGCCACTGCATTCCAGCCTGGGCAACAGAGCAAGACTTCATCTCAAAAAAAAAAAAAAAAAAAAAATCAAGATAATATCATAGAATCAGAAAACAGGCCATCTTCCCCCCAATATATCATTTATAAAGAAACTATGCATTTATCTATCCAATATAAGAGGGTACTTTTGAACTGAGAGATACCTGTGTTGATTAGATACAGTATTGAGTACATCTGCTTGAATTCTCTCAGCTTCTCTTGTCTCTCAAACGAGGGCTGCTTGCTTCACTTCAGGTTTGGTAGAATTAATTAACTTCATGCAGTATTGCTTCCTGAAGTTGACAAGCTAGTCCCAGGTCTCTGGCTCCTTTCATTAATTCTGGATTCAGAAGATGTGTTACAACATAAGGCATTCAATCTGGCTTCCCTAACAGATGCCAAAGGGATCAAATGGCACAATTCCGAAGAGAGAAGGTGTTAACCTCCCATGGAGAAAACCTTGACCAATGTTAGACAAGAGACAAGTAATAAATTCTTCATCTCTTCCTCATTATTATTTGTCTAATTTGAGTCGTAGTTTTCTCACATAAACTTTTGGAGGCTTCTTGCAAGACCATGCCAGTACACCTGTTAGGTGACTGGTGATGTCTCTTCTGCTTCTCCCCATGAAATAGTGGTTAGTGTGATAATGAATCATCTTTCTTTTATTATTACAACCCTGAGAGTGCACTACTCCCTTAAATACTAGGAGTAAACCTTGCCCCAGGCTTTTTTTGTACACACTCCTGGTTAAGATAATAGTTATTACAGTTATTCTAGATGAGGGACTGCTACACCCATGAACCAAATCTGGCATGCTGCCTGTTTTCTCAAAATGTTTTATTGAATACAGCCATGCTCATTCATTAAGGTATTGTCTGTGACTGCTTTCTTGCTGTAAGAGTAAAGTTGAGCAGTTAGGCCTGCAAAGCCTAAAATATTCACTATCTGGCCTTTACATAAAAAGTCTGCTGACTCCTGTTCCAGTTTCTAAACCCTCAGTACTGGATTTTTGAAGCTAGGTTGTCTCTTGTTTAAAATCAGCAAACCTGTTGAAGGTGCCAGGTGAAGTGAACTAAACCCTTCCATGTAGTGACATCATAGTTACTTTAAAAATGTTCTGTGATTAGGGACTAATCTTTTTATTCTAGAAAGATAAGACAAAGGGAGCTCAAGTAGTCATGGTGTTTGATATCGGGTAATGATAATTATATAATGATGATGAAATAAAATAACTTCCTTGAGGGCACTTGGATTAGTTTTCCATTGTCAAAATAAATTATCATAAATAGCTTAAAACAAAACAATTCATTATCTTTCAGTTCTATAGGGCAGAAGTTCAACACAAATCTCACTGGGCTAAAATCAAGGTATTAGCAGGGTTGCATTCCTTTTTAGTAATTCTAGAAGACAATCTGATTTCTTGCCTTTTTCAGAGATTGCATACATTCCTTGACTTTTAGCCCCTTTGTCTAGCTTCAAATTAACAACATAGCATGTCTCTGACTCTTCTTCCACAATTGTGTCTGTTTCTCACCACAACTGGGAAACATTCTTCACTTTTAAAAGTCTCTTTTTTTTGTTGTTATTTAAGGAACATATTGACAGGTTCCAAGAATTAGAGTGTAGGTAGTAGAGTGTAGGACTCCTTGGGAGTTCTTTTGTCTTCCTACATCATCTCAGAACAGTTAATTACTGAATTACCAAATCCCATAAGTCCTCTAAGGTAGCTTTAAAGGAACTCTTACCTTCTGTAGCTTTAGGGAAGACTGTGCTAAAAATAGGCCCAGGAGCTGCTTATAAGGGACCAAGAACATAACTTTGATGGGTTTCATTTGTTAAAGTCAGAGCCCTGATAAGGAAAGAGTATGACCTTGGTATATTAGTTTCTTATGACTGCCATAACATATGACCACAAACTGAGTGACTTAAAACAGGGAAACTTATTTTTTACCAGTTCTAACAGCCAGAAATCTAAAACTAAGGTGTCAGGCTGTGCTCCTGCTGAAGACTCTAGGGGAAAATTCTTCCTTGCCTCTTCTAGCTTAGGTGGCTCCTGATGTTCCTTGACTTGTGGCAGTATAACTCGAATCTCTGCCTTCATTTTCCATTTTCACATGATCTTCTCTATGTCTCTGTGTGTTCTCTTCTTTTTATAACAGCAGCAGTCATTGGATTTGGGGTGGGCCTATGTGGGATTTAGTGCCCACCCTAAATCCAGGATGATTGCTTCTTGAAATCCTTAACTAATTATTTCTGCAAAGATTTTACTTCCAAATAAAGTTACATTCTGAGGTTCTAGGTACACATAAATTTTTGAGGGCACTATTCAACCATTAACCTGGGATGGAGAAATTTGTATAGATTAAGCCTGAGAATATTGTAAATCCCAGCAACCCCCAATTTCCTCAAACCCTTCTGGTCAGCAGAAGTACCTCTTTCACCATTTTTGGAGAGCAGTTTCCCTTTTCTGGGTGTAATGACCAGAAATGACCTCACCTAAAATAATTTCCCTGTATGATGATGTTTTTCCTCACAAGACCACCTCCAATATCATTGCATTCAGGCAAACAACCAGAATCAGATCTCAGATCTCAGCACAACCTAACAGAAGCATAAATCTTCGTCCAGGAAGAAATAAACTAGATGTGAAGGAAATAGAATACCTACCAAAGGAATTGAGGATCTGACTAATACTGTCATTCACCAAGGAAATGTGTTTAGAGTGGTTTTTAAGGACTTGAACTTGAGAGCTGCATAGATGAGAGTTTATTTTTATGGAGGCACTTACTTATGATTTTGGATTTAGCCCTTTGGCAGGAACACTTGGATATGGTCCTAGTAGTAATTTGCTGGGATGGCCCCTTGAAGCCTAGACTAAAAAAAAGTAGAAACATCAGAGTCTTTTGGTATAGTATTAAAAAAGGGATCAGGGAGATGATACGTTAAAATGAATATATTAAGTTTGTTCTGGCAACTCACCTTTTGACTATGTTCCCTAGGAGGCTTCTGAGGACACTGTCTTCACTTAACCTTGTAAGAAATGCCCCAGAAAGGCAAGTATTAGCTTATTTGGAAGCTTGGTAGTGGTTGTCCCTTTTAAGGCCTTTGTTGACAATAGGAGTTAATGGAAGAGAGTCAGGCTCTATAATATTCATGGATTGGTAGAGGCCAGGTGGCAAGATTTAACCTTCTGGCAATATGGGCTTAATTACCATAATAAGCAGCAAGGCTGCAGTGGTAATGCAGGAATCTATGGTAATATATCTTGATGTTTCTAGGAGCAAAATAAGTTGGGAAGGTGACTGAGATGTTGTTTGCCTTGCATGATCAGAAAAAAATTAAGAGCAGTTTAATTTTTGACATATACCATCAAAATGGAAAGTTACAGTATCTCATCAGGTTTTCAGATATAAGTGAGTTTTCAGATTCAGAAGCTATCGATTAAAAAAGGAGCTAGTTGTCTGTCCCTGAAAAAGAATCCTGAAATGCTATCATAAGTACATATAGTAATTATAGAAACATCTGTGATCATTTGCAGAAGTAACTGTTTAGTTTTCAGGACTGTTAAATATAGGGTCAGAGCAGACATTAATACTGGGAAATTAAAAAAAAAAAGAAATTATGGTCCTCCAGTTAGAGGCAAGACATATGGAATGAAATAACCAGTTGACAGATGGAGCTTTGGCCCAAGTCTAATCTCACAGTAGATCTAGTATGCAGACAAACCCAGTTATTTTTTCCAAATGTATAATTTGGACAGATATGCTTAGTAGCTGAAATAATCCTCATGTTGGTTTGCTTACATTGTTATTAGAGGCACATAATAGGAAAGAAAAATGGAATCTCCTAAAACTGTCTTCCTCTGCCAATATTGTAATCAGAAGCAATAAAGCATCTCTGAAGAAATTGCAGAGATTAGCACAATTAGACTTGAATGATGCAATGGTATTGGCCACCAATGCATTATTGTTGAGTTCCATTGTGTAGGTTTTGCAAAAGAAAACAAAATGGATTGAGGTTGGTAATAGTATATTGCTATAAAAATAACCAGATGACAGTCCCAATCACAAGCTGCCCAGCTGTTGATACTTTTATGGGTATAGATCAATGCAACTTATGGTACCTAATATACAGTTATTTATTTAGTGAAATCTGTTTTTCACATGGATGTGGGATGGACCCCATATTAATCAACAGAGAAGAACAAAAGAAAGGGCTGAAGTATAAATTCAAAATCTTTCTCCAGGACTATGTTATTTTTCCTGCTCTCGGTCATAATATAATCCTCAGGAATCTTGATTGTCTGGACATTCTTTAGAAAGTATACCAATTCACTTTTTTGCATATGTAATGCTAACTGCATCTGGTGAGCAGACCTGGCAAGTACCTTTATAACTCATAAAATTCATGTTTCAGAGGGTAGGAAGAAAATATCACAAAGATCCAGAGGCCTTTACCATATATAAAGATTTTTAGGGTCTTAGGGTCTGGGGCATACAGACCATCTCCTCTAAGTTAAAACATAAGCTATTTTACTTCTAACTAAGAAAGTGTCACATCACTTGATGATACTTTTAGATTTAAATAATAGTTTATAATGTCCTTGAAATTACTGAACCAACTAATGTTTAGATCATCCAAAAGTCTGCCAGTTTTGAGTGAAGCCCTAGAGAAAAACCTGGTAGTGTTTGTCCCCTAAGTCAAAGATGCTTTGCAAGCTACTCTACCACTTGGGATGTATGATTTTGTAGATCTGATAGAGCTTAATGCATCTGGTGGATAAAATGTTCTATTGGAAAGCCCACTAGAGGAGTCACAGCAGTTACTATCCATTTTCAAAGCAACTCCTGACACACTCCTGGGCCCTTGTAGAGTCTGAACTATGGAACACCAAATGACTATGTAACCTGTGCTGTCTATCATGAGTTAGATGTTATATTCACTGAGTCATAAAATTTGGTGGGAGACATGGTATATTTAGGATATTAGCTTTGAACTTTCAAAAAGTTATTAGTAAATTAGATGTACATGGAGTCGAGAATTCCATCTGTTGCAAAAATGCCTTCATCTCAGCCTACATATAGAATCTCATGGGATTGGAGGGAAATACCTAAAACCAATTGACAGAGGAGGAAAGAAGTTGTGCCTGCTTCATAGACAAGTCAGAAGATTGGTTGGCATTAGTTGGTTACGGATTGTTGCTCAATTACATCTCCATTAAGGGATAACCCTGACTGACACTGGTAAAGAAAAATCACAATTTGTAGAGCCAAGAGCAGTATACTGCATTATGCATTTCATATTAGTAATGATACAGTTATTTTAAATTCAGAAAAATTTTCTTTCACTTGAAAATGATAGACTCTTCATTAAACAACTATTAGATCAAGTAGAAAATACAAATTAAAATAGGTGAAAATATAAACATCAAAAATAGTAACAGATATAATCTATGGAATATGATGAAAATAATTAAGAAAAACAATTTATAGCCTTTACATCTTTTATCAATAGAATTATAAATTAAAATACATAAGTCTAACATGAAACACATAAAGCTAGAAAAAAGATCAAGAAAATAAAGCAAAAGGAAGCATAACAGACGTAAAGACATAAGAGCAGAACTTCAGTTAGTTCTGATTTTAAGCTATGTTATAAATTAATCAACATGCTAGTTCTTTGAATATAACATAAACAAAATATGCAAACCAGTATCTAACCTAATCAAGAAAAATAGGGAGAAAACAAAGTTACACAGAATAATACACAAAACAAGAGGAAATCATACAAAAACTAAGGAAATTTTTAAACTTTCAAGTTAAATTATCTTCCACAACTCTAAGCAAGTAGATATAAAATCCTAGGTAATGTGGGTAATCCCATAGGGAAATTATTAACAGTGATACCACTGGAGACAGAAAGTTTATGAAAATGAGAACGTTATTAAATTACTACTCCCACCTAGAAGTAAAAACACAGATGACTTTATAATGGAATTTTACTACTTTTTCAAATATTAGATAATACCAATATTAGATGCTACATAGACTGTTTTTAAAAGAGATTACCAACTATGGCCAGTTGGACAAATATGGCCTGCCTGTTATTCTTTTAAATAAAGTTTTATTGGAGGTTGTATAGTCTGGAAAGCCTAAAATATTTACCATTTGGCCTATTACAGAAAAAGTTTACAACCCCTGTTCTGAGTATAGTTTCAAGAAAGAAAAAAATTCAAATTGTTTTTATGGAGCAATTATAAGAGTGATAAGTAAATCTAATAAAATTTGCATGAAAAAACTATGGATTTGTTGGATGTATTAATATCAGCAGGAAAGGAGCGACATCAGCAAGATGGCAGAATAGGAAGCATGGGTTTTCATTCTCACAAACACCCAGTCAGCTGCAATTCACATATAGATTCCCTTTGTGAAAAATGACAAAGTGATTGAAAAGTTTCTGAACCCCAGGAGAACATGAAACCAGGTTCACTAACACCAGTAAGGAGATTTAGGATGCCTCCTTACCAGAAACCCTGCTCCTGGTGCAGTGCTATATGATCAAGGAGAGAATTCCTGGATCCCAGCTTCATCCAAGGGACTTAAGAACTTTGTTCATATATTCAGCACCTCAATTTTTCTAAAGGGGCTCCCCAGAGAATCGGCTTCTATCTTGCCAGTCTTGGAGCACAGAGTTCTGAAACAGTCTAGCTGCCTAGACAAGAACAGAAGCAGCAAATTGGGCTTATAGACACTTTTGACCTTCCCTGCCCTGCTGCTCAGCACAGAGGACAGATAAAAAATCCCAGCCCTCAACTTACCCCTTAGGTTGAAAGGAGTTGATCTGTGCATCCAGTATCCCAATTTCTCCAGGGGTGCCAAAACAACAACAACAAAAAACCTAGCACATGTCTCACCAGTCCTGAAGCTCTGATGGGTCTGGTACATCTAGCTGTCTGGGGAGAACCAAGGTGGTGGCTTGAGCTGGTAGATGCCATATCTACCCCACTGGGCTCAGCACAGATTGAGAAGATAAAGACCACAGATACCTGTATCTCCATGGGAAAGGGAAGAGTAAATAGAAGTCCTCAGAATCTCTGTCTAGGCCAATTGGTGGGGAACTTCTCTATGAGGACATCTTGGGAAGACTGAGAGAGATGCCTGCTTTGTCTAATGTGCAGAAAGCAACATAGTCAAGGAAAATGAAGAATAAGGCATAGATTTTTTCAAACAAAATAATATAATGGAAACCAACCCTAATGAAATAGATTTATGTGACTTACCTGATAAAGAATTAAAATAACTGTCATAAAGAGATTCACTGAGATCAAGAAAGCAATTCATGAACAAAACTAGAATTTTCAGCAAAGTAAAAACATTTAAAAGTACTAAACAGAAGCCATGGAGCTGAAGAACACAAAAATAAAACAAAACAAAATCACTAGAGGGGTCAACAGCAGACTACAGAAAGTAGAAGAAAGGATCAGTGAAACCAAAGACAGGTAACTAGAAATTATTCAGTCAGAAAAGCAAAAGGGCAAAAAAAAAAAAGAATGAAGAACAGGGAAGAAGCCTTACACAACTTATGGAGTACTATTAAAATGGTCCACTAGGTATATTATGGAAGATCCAGAATGAGAAGAAGCATGTCAAGGACCAGAAAGCTTATTTAAACAAATAATGAGGGCTGGGCATGGTGGCTTATGCCTATATTCCCTGACCTTTGAGAGGCTGACGTGAGAGGATTACTTGAGCCCAAGAGTTTGAGACCAGCCCAGACAACATGGCAAGATCTTGATTTTATAAAAAAGAAAAAAAAGATACAATGGTTGAAAGCCTCCCAAATCTAGAGGGGGAAGTAGATATCCAAACCCAGGAACCCCAAAGAACACCAAATAAAATGAGACCAAAGAAATCTACATTCAGATATGTTATTATCAGAGTGTGAGAAGTCAAGGACAAAGAGAAGATTTTAAGAGCAGCAAGAAAAAGTGATTGGTCACATACAAGAGAATCTTTATAAGATTATCAAGAGTTTTTACCAGAAATTTTGCAGGACAGAAAGGAGTGGTATAATATATTCACAATGCTTTAAAAAAAATACTGTCCATCAAGAATAGTATATTCAACAAAACTGCCTTTCAAAAATGTAACAGAGATAAAACCTTTCCCAGACAAAGCTGAGGAAATTTACCACCACTAGATCTGACTTGCAAGAAATGTTAAAGAGTTCTTCAAGTAGAAGCAAAGGGAAAGCAAGATGGCTGTTGTTATTAGTCCATTCTCGCACTGCTAGAAAGATATTACCTGAGATGGGGTAACTTATAAACAAAAGAAGTTTAATTGACTCACAGTTCCACATGGCTGTGGAGGCCCTAGGAAACTTATAATCATGGCAGAAGGCAAAGAGGAAGCAAGGCATGTCTTACATGGTGACAGGTGAAAGAGCGAGCAAGCAAAGGGGAAGTGCCATACTTTAAAACCATCAGATCTCATGAGAACTCCCTCATTATCAAGAGAACAGCAAGGGCAATACTGACCCCATGATCCAGTTACCTTCCACCAGCTCCCACCCTCAACACACAGTGATTGCAATTTGAGATGAGATTTGGGTGGGGACACAGAGACAAACCATATTAGCTTTCTTAGTTTATTTTCTGTTGCTTGTAATTGAATGCTTAAAACTGAGAAATTCATAAAGAAAAGGAATTTATTTCTTACATTTATGAAGGCTGGGAAGTCTGCGGTCTAGAGAAGGCATTTGGTGAGAACCTTCTTGCTGGTAGGGACTCTGTGGTGTCCCAAGGTGGAGCAGGGCATCACATAATGAGGGAACAGAGTGTGCTAACATTCTAGTTCAGGTCTCTCTTCTCTTATACAGCCACTAGTTCCCTTCCCATGATACCTCATTAATTCATTAACCCATTAATCTTTCATTAGGGCAGAGCTTTCATTATTGAGTTACATCTTAAAGGCCCCACTTGTCAATACTGCTGTAATGGAGATTAAATTTCAGCATGACTTCTTGAGGGGACATTCGAACCATAGCAATGGTGAAGTCAGACTCTTCAGTGATAGTCACCCTACAGAAACTTCAATTTAAACAACTATACGTGAAAAACCCTTTATATAAGCTACGGAAACCTGGTGAGCTATTGGAGTACCTTGATTTAGCATAATAATAAGAAAAGACACACCAGGTCCATCACAGTAAAACTCAGTACTGTGCAGAGTTCATTCACCTCTGACAATAGGCTGGTATGCACAAACATCTAGACCCTCTAGACCAGTGGTGTCCAACCTTTTTGGTACCAGGAACTGTTTTTGTGGAAGACAGTTTTTCCATGGACTGGTGGGAAATGGGGGGCGGGGTGGTTTTTGGATGATTCATACACATCACATTTATTGTGCACTTTATTTCTATTATTATTATATTGTAATATATAATGAAATAATTATACAAATCACCATAATGTAGAATCAGTGGGAGCACTGAGCTTGTTTTTCTACAACTAAGGTTTGCACTCCTATGAGAATCTAATGGTGCCGCTGATCTGACAGGAGATGGAGCTGTGGTGGTAATGTGAGTGACTGGGATTAGCTATAAATACAGATGAATCTTTGCTCTCTCACCTGCCACTTACCTCCTGCTGCGTGGTCCGGTTCTTAACAGGCCACAGACTAATACTGTGACCAGAAGTTGGGGACCCCTGCTCTAGACCACTCTGGTGTCAGGAAAAGCTACAACACCAGCTGATGGGCTCAAGTTCGAGTCTGCATTACCACTGGTTAACTGCAGTGGCCTCAAGCCCCCTAAGTGCACTGGTTAACTACAGTGCCAGGAAGACTATAGCTACTGAAGGCCTTAGTCATGTCCAGGTGCCAGACAGGAACCCATGGCCCCGGTAGAATGAACTTGAGTTCTGATCTGCATCACCACTGGCCAACTACAGTGCCCTTAGGCCCTGAATAAACCTCAGTGGCAGGCAGGTTATAGCTTCTGTGGGCCTTAGGCATGCCCTAGCGCCATGCTCATCTTAGAAGCAATGGCCTTTGGGTATAAGTTCAGCAGCCAAAGGATTACTTATGCCTCCCTTTTCCCAACACCAGGCAGCACAGCACAGAGGGATATCATTCACTTGGCAAAGGAAAGGAAAGTATAAGCATAGGGTTTTGCTGTAGAATCCAGTATAGTGCCCACCACAGTAAAACTCAGTATCTAGTAGACTCCCCACTCCCACAGCTCCTGATACTAGACTGGTATGCAAAGGTGGAGCCTCTAGACCTGCCCTGGTATCAATTAGGACCCCATGGGCCCTAGCAAAACAGACTTAAGACCCAACCCACACTTTTCTGCCTATTCAACAGTGTTGAAACCTGAATAAACCTTAGTGGCAAGCAGGCCATAGCATCTCTTGGCCTTGGTCATGTGCTGCACTGGTCTTGGAAGCCAAGGGCTTTTGCTGTAGTCCAATGCTTTATCAGTGTCAGAGGCCAAAAGATTCTAGCTGCAGCAATCTTGGGCTTGGAGCACTCCTAGCACTGCAAGAGCTGAAGTGATAATGGGCATAGGGACCTAGTTAACCAGTCCTGAATATCTGGACAGGCTTACTACAAAAGGAAGCTCCCAAACAAAGCAAGACCTGTGAAGACTGGGTTAGGTACCTGCTTCAGTGCATAGACATCAACACATGGCTACAACAATCAAGATCAGTGAGGGAAACATATCACCAAATGAACAGAATAAGGTACTCATGACTGACTCTAAAGAGACAGATTAAAGAACTGCCTGACGAAGTATTTAAAGTATTAGATTGGTGCAAAAGTAATTGCTGTTTTTGCCTTTACTTTTAATGAACTATTAGGTTTAAAGAACTATTACTAGTTATTTTAAGGAAAGTCAGCAAACTTCAAAAAATACAGAAAAACAATCCAGAAATTTAGGAGAGAAACTTATCAGATTGAAATATACAAAAAAGTCAAAAAAAATTTTATTTCTGGAGCTGAAAAATACATTGACCATAATGAAAAATACAACAGAGAGCACCAATTGCAACATTGATCAAGCAGAGGAAAATTTTGGGAACTTGAAGACTGATTGCTTAAAAAAATATACAGAGGATAAAAACATTAAAATAATGAAAAAGAAATGAATGAAGAAAACTCATGGGGTTTATTGGATAACATTAAAAGAGCAAAATGCAGCTTACCAGTATTCAAGGGGAGTAGAGAAAGAAAAAGGGATGAAAAGTATATGTAACAGGAAAATTTCCAGACTTCCAAATAATCCTAATGGCTAACAGCAGAAACATTATATGCCAGAAGAATGTGGAATGATATATTCAAAGTGCTGAAGGAAAAATATTGTCAACCAAGAATACTATGCCCAGCAAACCTGTTCTTTGGAAAGGAAGGAAAGAGAAAAATTTTTATGGACAAAGAAAAACAGAGAATTTATCCCCACTAGACCTGTCCTATAAGAAATGCATAGGGAGTTCTTTAAGATCAAAGAAAAGGATTCTAATGAGTAACACAAAAACATCTGAAAATATATAACTTGCTGGTAAAAGTAAATATTGCAAATTCTAAATCCTCTAATAATGAAATGGTGGTGTATGAATTACTAACATCTTCATGATAGTTAAAAGGTTAAAAGGCAAAACTATTCAAAGTAATAATAACTACAATAATTTGTTAAGGGAGATGCAAAATAAAAAATTGTGTACTGTTACATCAGAAATTCAAACTGGGGAGTGTGGAGTTAACAAATACAGATTTCTTTTTCTTTTTGCAATTGAAGTTAAGTTGTTATCAGCTTAAAATAACCTATTATAACTCTAAAGTTATTTTTTCTAAGCCCCACAATAATTAAAAAGCAAAAACCTATAATAAATACACTTACAATAAAAAGCAAGTAATTAAAACATATTCCTAAAGAAAATGACCACAAAGGAAGATAGTAAGAGTAAGAAGGTCTCTAAAAGGCAGCTAGAAAACATTGAATAAAATGGCAGTAATAAGTTTTTATCTATCAATAATTACCTGGAATATAAATGCATTAAATTACCCAATTAAAAGACATAGAGTGGTTGAATGGATTAAAAGATAAGACCCAACTATATATTGCCTAAGAGAGACTCACTTTACCTGTAAGGACACACACAGACTGAAAGTTAGGGGGTAAAAAAAAGTGAAGAAAAAAAGTAAGAAAAAGATACTTCATGCAAAGAAAACCAAAAGAGAGCGGTATAAGCTATACTTAGATAAAACAGACTTTAAATAAAAAACTGTGCAATGATAAAGGGGTCAATTAAGCAAAAAGGTATAGCAATTATATAGGTACCCAACTTTAGAGCTTCTAAATATGTGAAACAAATATTAATAGATCTGAAGAAAGAAAGAGACTGTAATACAGTAGAAGGGGGGGGCTTTAGCACCCCACTGTAAGCAATAGATAGATCATCCAACTAGAACGTCAACAAAGAAACATTGGATTTAAACTGCACTGTAGGCCAAATGGCCCTAAGAGACATTTACAGAACATTCCATACAACAATACACATTTGAGAGATTGAGATCCAAGATGGCTGGTTAGGAGCAACTCAGGATTGCAGCTTCCAGTGAAAGTGCAGAGGGTGAGTGGATGCCGCATTTCCAGATGGATTTTTATTGCCACAGACCAGGAGATTCCAGGGCGGAGGAGCCCCATGGGTTGCCAGCGCAGCTTTTTGGCCGGCACAGCTGTTTTGGCCGGCGCGGCTGTTTTGCCGGTGCCCGGGCGCAGCAGTACCTGGTGCAGAGTAAACGAGACTGGGTCCCCTGTTAGCCAGAAAGGGGAGCTCCAGGAAGGCAGAGTTGCTCATTCATCTGATTAAAAAAAAAGGGGGACTGAAACAGGGAGCCAGGCCAGGAGATTCCTGGGCAAAAATGTGCCATGAATCTCAGTGCCACTGTTTCAGGCAGTGCACTGGGTCGCCGCACGGGAAATCACACAGATCCCAGCACCTTTTCAACAGGTGACTAGAACACCTGGGAGGGAGTTGACCATTGAACTAAAAAAACAAAAAAGGCTCTGAGGCAGGGAGCCAGGTGATCAGGCTCAGCTGGTCCCACACCCACAAAAAAAAAAAAAAAAAAAGCAATTGGAAACACTCTGGGTTGAGTTTCACAGCAAGCACAAGTGAACCTACGATGGTCCAGCTCTGTGGAGGAGGAGCGTCGGCCATTTCTGAGGCACTCCACCACTACGGAGGCAGTCTGCCATTGCTGAGGCAGCCTGCTGTTGCTGAGGCAACCCGCCATTACAGAGAGAGTCCGTCATTACAAAGGCAGGCCACCATTGTGGAGGCACTTCTAACTACACCCATGTAAGCAGGACTGCAGCAAGTTCACATGGCAGCTGGGCAGAGCCCACAGCAGCTCAGCGAAGCCTCTGCAGGCAGACAGTGACTAGGCTGCCTCCTTGCTGGGCAGGGCAGCCGTGAAAAAAAAAAAAGGAAGCAGCAGAGTGGAAACTCATAAATAAAGCACTAACTCCCTGGGACAGAACACCTGGGAAAAAAAATGGTTTATGAATTCTGCTGCAGCAGACTTAAACGTACCTGTCCAGCAGCTCTGAATGAACAACAGAGCTCACAGCTCAGCACTTGAGCTCCTATAAAGGATAGACTGTCTCCTCAAGCAGCTGCCAGACCCACGTATATCTAAAGAGTCACCTCATAAAGTAGAGCTCAGACTGACATTTGGCAGGCATCCTTCTGGGACAAAATAGAAAAAGAAACTGGTAGCAACCCTTACTGTTCTGCAGCTGCTGCAGGTGATCCCCAGGCAAGCAGGGCCTGGAGTGGACTACAGCAGTCCTACAGCAGAGGGGCCAGATGGTTAGAAGGAAAACTAAGACACAGAAATAACTTCATCATCAGCAAACAGGATGTCCACTCAGAGACCAAATCTGAAAGTCAGCAACTACAACCACGACAGGTGGATAAATCCACAAAGATGGGAAGAAACCAGAGCAAAAAGGATGAAAACACCTGAAACCAGAACACCTCTCCTCCTACAAGGGATCACAACTCCTCAGCAGCAAGGGAACAAGACTGGATGGAGAATGAGTGTGATGAAATGACAGAATCAGGCTTCAGAAGGTGGGTAATAAGAAACTTCCGTGAGCTAAAAGAACATGTTCTAACCCAATGCAAAGAAACTAAGAACGTTGAAAAAAGATATGATGAAATGATAACGAGAATGGACGACTTAGAGAGGAATATAAGTGAATTGATGGAGCTGAAAAACACAACACGAGAACTTCACGAAGCATGCACAAGTTTCAACAGCCGAATTGACCAAGCAGAAGAAAGGATATCAGAGGTCGAATATCAACTCAATGAAATAAAACGAGAAGGCAAGATTAGAGAAAACAGGGTAAAAAGGAATGAAAAAAGTCAACAAGAAATATGGGACTATGTGAAAAGACCTAATCTATGTTTGATAGGTGTACCTGAATGTGACTAAGAGAGTGAATCCAAGCTGGAAAATACTCTTCAGGATATTATCTAGGAAAACTTCCCCAACCTAGCAAGGCAGGCCAATATTCAAGTCCAGGAAATACAGAAAACACCACAAAGATATTCCTCAAGAAGACCAACCCAAGGCACATAATCATCAGATTCACCAGGGTTGAAATGAAGGACAAAATGCTAAGGGCAGCCAGAGAGAAAGGTCAGGTTATCCACAAAGGGAAGCCCATCAGACTCACAGCAGATCACTCAGCAGAAACTCTATAAGCCAGAAGAGAGTGGGGGCCAATATTCAACATCCTTAAAGAAAAGAACTTTCAACCTAGAATTTCATATCCAGCCAAATTAACCTTCATAAGTGAAGGAAAAATAAAATCCTTTGTGAACAAGCAAGTATTCAGAGATTTCATCACCACCAGGCCTGCTTTACAAGAACTTCTGAAAGAGGCACTACACATAGAAAAGAACAACCAGTACCAGCCACTCCAAAAACACATGAAATGATAAAGAGCATCAACACAATAAAGAATCTGCATCAACTAACAGACAAAACAGCCAGCTAGCATCAAAATGACAGGATCAAATTCACACATAACAATATTAACCCTAAATGTAAATGGACTAAATGCCCTAATCAAAAGACACAGACTGGCAAATTGGATAAAAAGCCAAAACCCATCGGTGTGCTGTATCCAGGAAACCCATCTCAAATGCAAGGATGCACAAAGGCTCAAAATAAAGGGATGGAGGAAGATTTACCAAGCAAATGGAGAGCAAAGAAAAGCAGGAGTTGCAATTCTCACCTCTGAAAAAATAGACTTTAAAGCAACAAAGATCAAAAGAAACAAAGAAGGACATTACATAATGGTAAAAGGATCAATGCAACAAGAAGAGCTAACGATCCTAAATATATATGCACCCAATACAAGAGCACCCAGATACATAAAACAAGTTCTTAATGACTTACAAAGAGACTTAGACTCCCACACAATAATAGTAGGAGACTTTAACACCCCATTGTCTATATTAGACAGATCAACCAGACAGAAAATTAACAAGGATATCCAGGACTTGAACTCAGACCTTGACCAAGCAAACCTAATAGACATTTACAGAACTCTCCACCCCAAATCCACAGAATATACATTCTCCTCAGCACCACATCACACCTACTCTAAAATTGACCACATAATTGGAAGTAAATCACTCCTCAGCAAATGCAAAAGAACAGAAATCATAAGAAAGAGTCTCTCAGACCACAGTGCACTCAAGTTAGAACTCAGAATTCAGAAACCAACCCAGAACTGCACAGCTTCATGGAAACTGAACAAATGGCTCTTGAATGTTGACTGGATAAACAATGAAATGAAGGCAGAAATAAAGGTGTTCTTTGATACCAACGAGAATGAAGACACAACATACCAGAATCTCTGGGACACATGTAAAGCATTCTCTAGAGGAAAATATATAGCAATAAGTGCCCACATGAGAAGAAAGGAGAGTTCTAAAATTGACACCCTATCATCAAAATTGAAAGAGCTAGAGGAGCAAGATCAAAAAAACTCAAAACCTAGCAGAAGACAAGAAATAACTAAGATCAGAGCAAAACTGAAGGAGATAGAGACACAAAAAATCAATAAATTCAGGAGCTGATTTTTTGAAAAGATCAACAAAATAGACAGACCACTAGCCAGATTAATAAAAAGGGAAAGAGAGAATAACCAAATAGTTGCAATAAAAAATGATAAAGTGTATATCACCGCAGATTCCACAGAAATTCAAACCATCATCAGAGATTATTACAAACAACTCTATGCACATAAACTAGAAAACCTGGGAGAAATGGATAAATTCCTGGACACTTGCCTCCTCCCAAGCCAAACCAGGAAGAAGTTGAAACTCTGAATAGACCAATAACAAGGTCTGAAGTCGAGGCAGCAATTAAGAGCCTACCACCCTAGAAAAGCCCAGGTCCAGACGGGTTCACAGCCGAATTCTACCAGACATACAAAGAGGAGCTGGTACCATTCCTTCTGAAACTATTCCAAATAATCCAAAAAGAGGGAATACTTCCCAAATCTTTTTATGAGACCAACATCATCCTAATACCAAAACCCGGCAGAGACTCAACAAGAAAAGAAAACTACAGGCCAATATCCATGATGAACATAGATGCAAAAATCTTCAATAAAATACTGGCAAGCTGACTACAACAGCACATCAAAAAGCTTATCCACCATGATGAAGTAGGGTTCATCCCGGGGATGCAAGGCTGGTTCAACATACGCAAGTCTGTAAACATAATTCACCACATAAACAGAAACAAAGACAAAAACCAAATGATTATCTCAATTGATGCAGAGAAGGCCTTCGATAAAATTCAACAGCCCTTTATGCTAAAAACCCTCAATAAACTAGGTATCGATGGAACGTATCTCAAAATAATAAAAGCTATTTACAACAAACCAACAGCCAATATCATACTGAATGGGCAAAAACTGGAAGCATTCCGTTTGAAATCTGGCACTAGACAAGGATGCCCTTTCTCACCACTCCTATTCAATATAGTACTGGAAGTTCTAGCCAGAGCAATCCGACAAGAAAAAGAAATAAAGGGTATTCAAATAGGAAAGGAGGAAGTCAAATTGTCTCTATTTGCAGACAACATGATTGTATATCTAGAAGACCCCATTGTCTCAGCCCAAAATCTCCTGAAACTGATAAGCAACTTCGGCAAAGTCTCAGGATACAAAATCGATGTGCAAAAATCACAAGCATTCCTATACACCAATAACAGACTTAAAGAGAGCCAAATCAAGAACGAACTGCCATTCACAATTGCTACAAAGAGAATAAAATACCTAGGAACACAACTAACAAGGAACGTAAAGGACCTCTTCAAGGAGAACTACACACCACTCCTCAATGAAATAAGAGAGGAAACAAACAGATGGTTAAACATTCCATATTCATGGTTAGGAAGAATCAATATCATGAAAATGGCCATACTGCCCAAAGTAATTTACAGATTCAGTGCTATCCCCATCAAGCTACCAAAGACCTTCTTCACAGAACTGGAAAAAAACCACCTTAAAGTTCATATGGAACCAAAAGAGAGCCCGCATAGCCAAGTCAATTCTAAGCAAAAAGAACAAAGCAGGAGGCATCACACTACCGGACTTCAAACTATACTACAAGGCTACAGTAATCAAAACAGCATGGTACTGGTACCAAAACAGAGATATATACCAATGGAACAGAACAGAGGCCTCGGAGGCAACACAACATATCTACAACCATCCGATCTTTGACAAACCTGACAAAAACAAGCAATGGGGAAAGGATTCCCTGTTTAATAAATGGTGTTGGGAAAACTGGCTAGCCATATGCAGAAAGCAGAAACTGGACCCTTTCCTGACACCTTACACTAAAATTAACTCCAGATGGATTAAAGACTTAAACATAAGACCTAACACCATAAAAACCATAGAAGAAAATCTAGGCAAAAGCATTCAGGACATAAGCGTAGGCAAGGACTTCATGACCAAAACACCAAAAGCATGGGCAAAAAAAAGCCAAAATAGACAAATGGGACCTAATCAAACTCGACAGCTTCTGCATGGCAAAAGAAACAGTCACTAGAGTGAATCGGCAACCAACAGAATGGGAAAAAATTTTTGCAGCTTACCCATCTGACAAAGGGCTGATATCCAGAATTTACAATGAACTGAAACAGACTTAGAAGAAAAAAACAAACAAGCCCATTCAAAAGTGGGTGAAGGATATGAACAGATACTTTACAAAAGAATACATACATGAGGCCAACAAACATATGAAAAAATGCTCATCATCACTGGTCATTAGAGAAATGCAAATCAAAACTACATTGAGATACCACCTCACGTCAGTTAGAATGACGATCATTAAAAAATCTTGAGACAACAGATGCTTGAGAGGATGTGGAGAAATAGGAACACTTTTACACTGTTGGTGGGAGTGTAAATTAGTTCAACCATTGTGGAAACAGTGTGGGAATTCCTCAAGGACCTAGAAATAGAAATTCCATTTGACCCAGCAATCCCATTACTGGGTATATATCGAAAGGATTATAAATCGTTCTACTATAAGGACACATGCACACGAATGTTCATTGCAGCACAGTCTACAATAGTAAAGACCTGGAACCAACCGAAATGCCCATCGATGATAGACTGGACAGGGAAAATGTGGCACATATGCACCATGGTATATTATGCAGACTGAAATTATATCAAGTATCTTTTCTGAATACATGATATAAAACTAGAGATTAACAAGAGAAATTTGAAAATCTCACATTTATGTAAAAATTAAACAGCATGTTTCTGAACAAACACATCAATGAAAAATTAAAAGTGAAATTTAAAAAAATTCTTGAGATGAATGAAAATGGAAATACAACATACCAAAACCTGTAGGATACAGCAAAAGCAATTCTAAGAGGGGAGATTAAAGCAATAAGCAGATATCATAGCAATAAAAAAGAAGAAAGATAAACAATGTAATGTTGCACCTAAAGGAAGTAGAGAAAGAAGGACAAACTAAACTAAAAATAGGAGGAAAGAAATAATAAAGATAAGAGCAGAAATAAATAGAGTGTACAAAAAACCCAAAGATAAGTGAAGAGTTGGTTTTTTTCAGGCAACTTATGGAATAGGAGAAAGTGTGTAAACTATGCATGTGACAAATATCTAATAACTAAAATCTATGAGAAACTCAACAAAGAACTAACAACTCCATTAAAAAGTGGGCAAAGAAGATGCTCAGAAATTTCTCAAAAGACAAACATGTAACCTACAAACATATGAAAAAATGCTTAGTATCTCTAATCATTAGGGAGATACAAATTAAAATCACAACAAGATACCATCTCACACCTGTGAGAATGGCTATTACTACAAATTTTTAAAAATAACAGATGCCAGCAAGGTTGCAGAGAATAGGAAACACTTATACACTGCTGGTGGGAATGTAAATTAGTTAAGCCACTGTGGAAAGCAATCTAGAGATTTCCTAAAGAACTGAAAGCACAGCTACCATTTGATCCAGCAGTATTGTTACTGGGTGTATAGCCAAAGAAATACAAGTTGTTCTACCATAAACACACATGCATGTGTATGTTCATTGCAGTACTATTCACAATAGCAAAGACATGGAACCAACCTACTGCCTATCAGTGGTGGACTGGATGAAGAAAATGTGCTACATTTATATCATGGAGTACTACACAGCTATTTATATAAATGAGATCGTGTCCTTTGCAGCACATGGAGGGAGCTGGAAGCCATTATCCTAACCAAATTAAAACAGGAACAGAAAACCAAATACTCCATGTGCTCCTTGTAAGCAGGATCTAAACATTGTGTACACACAGACACCAAGAGGAACAGTAGACACAGGAGCCTGTTTTAGGGTAAAGGGTAGGGGGGAGGTTGAGGATTGAAAAGCTACCTATCAAGTATTATGCTAATTAACTGGGTGACAAAACTATTTGTACACCAAACCCCCATAATATGCAATTTTCCCATGTACCAAACCTGCATATGTACCCCTTAAACCTAAAATAAAAGTTGAGTAAAAAGAGATTTTTTTAAATAGAAACAAAACTGGCAAACTTTTAGCTAAACAACCCAAATAAATAAAATCAGAAATAAAAAACAGTTATATCTGATACCACAGAAGTTCAAAGGATTGGCAGACTGTTATGAACAATTTTATGCTAACAGATTGGAAGAACTAAAAGAAATAGATCAATACCTGAATACCAAAACCAGATAAGGATACAGTAAAAAAGAAAACTCCAGGCAAATGTTCCTGATGAACATAGATGCAAAACATTTAACAAAATACTTAACCTGTAATCCTAGCACTTTGGGAGGCCGAGGTGTGCGGATCACCTGAGCTCAGGAGTTCTCGACTAGCCTGGGCAACACAGTGAAACCCCATCTCTACTAAAATACATAAAATTAGCCGGGTGTGGCGGCATGTGTCTGTAGTCCCAGATACTCAGGTGGCTGAGGCAGGAGAATTGCTTGAACCCAGGAGGCGGAGGTTGCAGTGAGCCAAGGATCATGCCACTGCGCTTCAGCCTGAGTGACACAACAAGACTCCATCTCAAGAAAATCAAAAACAAAAACAAACAAAAAAACAAAATCCTCAACCAAATTCAACATCATATTGAAAAGATCATTCATTATGACCAAGTGAGATTTATTGTAAGAATACAAAGATGGTTCAACATATTCAAATCAATAACATGATATATCAACAGAATTAAGGACAAAACCATATGGTCATTTTAATACATAGAGAAAAGGCATATGACAAAAATCAACATTGCTTTATGATTAAAAATTTCAATAAATTAGAAGGATTGTATCTCAATGCAATAAGGACCACAATTGACAGACTCACAGCTAACATCATACTGAAGGGGAAAAAGTTGAAAACTTTTTTCTGACATTTGGAACAAGTTAAGGATGTCCACTCTTGCCAATCCTATACAGCATAGTACTGGAAGTCTTAACCAGCCTGGTGACAGAGCAAGAGTGTCTCAAAAAAAAAAAAAAAAAAAAAAAAAATGGGGTGCAGAAAAAGCAGTACTAAGAGGGAAACTAGCAATAAATGCTTACATTAAAAAATAAGAAAGACCTACAAACAAACAACTTTACCACAAGGAGCTAGAAAAGGAAGAACAAACTAAGCACAAATATAGCACAATGAAGAAAATAACAAAGATTAGAGCAGAAATAAATGAAATAGATAGAAAACAAAACTGAGAGTTACTATTTGAAAAGATCGACCAAATTGACAAACTCAGACTAAGAAAAAAAGATTTAAAACTCAAATAATGAAATCAGAAATGAGAGATTTACAACTGATGCCATAGAAATAAGGATCATAAGAGACTAATAAGAACAGTTATATACCAATGAACTGTATAATCTAGAAGGAATGAGTAAATTCTTAGAATCACGCAACCTGCCAAGACAAACCATGAACAAATAGAAAGTCTAAAAACTAGTATAGAGATTGAATTAGTAAGGAAAAACCTTTTAATGAGGAAAAGCTCAGGATAACTTCACTAGTGAATTCTACCAAAAATTTGAAGAATTAACACCAATCCTCAAAAAAAAAAAAAAAAAAAAACTTGAAGAGGGGAAAACATTATGATACATATTTAATGAGGCTAGCATTACCCTGACATCAAAACTAGACAAATATACCACAAGAAAATGAAACTACAGGTGAATATTCATGATGAAATAGATGCAAAAATTCTCAACAAAATACTAGCAAACTGAATCCAAGAGCACATTAAAATAATTATGCATCATGATCAAGTGGGATTTATTGCTGAAGTGCAAGGATAGTTCAACACATATTAATAACTTTCTGATTTCAAACTAAATTACAAGGCTACAATAATTAATATAGTATTGCAATAGCGTATAAACAGACATATAGACTAATGGAACAGAATAGAAAGCCCAGAAGTAATCCACACATATACGGTCAACTGATCTTCGACAGGGGTGCCAATAATATACAGTGTAAAAAGGATAATCCATTAAACAAATGGTATTGAGAAAACTGAATATCCACATGTAAAAGAATGTAATTAGACCTTTTTCATACATTATACTGAAAAAATTCAAAATGGATTAAGGACTTAAACATAAGACCTTAAACTCTGAAATATATGGAAGAAAACAAAGGAGAAAAGCTTCATGATACTGGTTTTGACAATGTGACAGCATTATTAACGTGACACTAAAAGTAATGACAATGAAAACAAAAACAAGTAGGGCAATGTCAAACTAAAAAGCTTCTTCACAGCAAAAGAAACAACAGTGTGAAAAGGCAATGTACAGAATAGGAGAAAATTTTTGCAAGCCATATGTCTGTAAAGGGTTAATCTGCAAAATACATAAGAAACTCATACAACTCAATAGTAAAAAAAAAATCTAATAATGTGATTTTAAAATGGGCTTAGGTCTTAAATAGACATTTCTCCAAAGAAGGCATACAAATGATCAGATATATAGAAAAGTGCTTAATGTCACTAATCATTAGAGAAATGCAAATCAAAACCAAGATTAGATAATAGGATGGTTATTATGTATATATATTTTAAACTAAAAGACACCTTTTGGCAAGGATATGAAGATATTGGAACACTTGGATGGTGGGACTACAAAATGGTTCAGCCACTATGGAAAACAGTGTGGAGGCTCCTTAAAAAATTAAAAATAGAACTACCTATATAATAGAGTAATCCCACTTCTGGATATTTATACAAATAATTGAAATCAAGATTTCAAAGATAAATAAATCATAATACTTTTGACAATAGCCAATTTGTGGAAATGGCCTAAATGGCCATTGGCGGTTGAATAGACAACATGTGGTTACCTAGACCTTATTAGGGCAGAAGAGTGTCCCCTCATATACCTATAATACACACGGTAGATCTACAGTGAGTCAGCCTTAATAAATAAGGAAATTTTACAATAGGTGACAACATGATGAACCTACAGAAAGACAAATAGTTCACTATTCAACTTACATCAGATATCTAAAATAGTCATATTTATAGAATCAAAGAGTGGATTGGTGGCTGATGGGCTGGGAGAGGTTGAAATGCAGAGATACTGATCAATGAACTTAAAGTTTGAGTCGAGCAAGTTTGATTGATGTATAAACTTTAGAAATCTGATATTTTTATCTATAGTCAACAATAATGTACTATATATTAAAAATTTGTTAAGAGGGTAGATCTTATGTTTAGTGTTTTTTTTTTCATGTTTAACAATCTTTAATTCGAATGTAAAAGTTCAATACAAGCCATTTTTAGGGCTTGAGATTTGTTGGTTTTTTAAAAACCAGAAATGGGGAAATGCAACAAAATGATCTTTCCACTTTTCAAAAGCTTTCAAGTAAAGGATAGATCATAGGGCCATAAAAGATGAATTTAAATCAAACCCACTTTCACCCGCTACCAATTGTCTTACACCCATTCCACAATCTTAATACATATTCCTGAATTAAGATTTACAGTTCAGCTTTGCTTACATAACCATTTAAAAAATACTTAGCACCAGTGTGCTTCCTATATAATGCCAAACAAATCATGAAACTACTTCAATATGCATTTCTTCTTTTTAAAACAAAGAGGGCAGTTATCTGTAGAAAGCAACACTCAGCCTCCAGATACATTTCCCAGAAATGGCATATGCCATTCAAAGGCCTAGACATTCGCATGCTTTCAATGTAGAATACCTAGCCTAATGTGCATAGAAGCATGAATGGCAAAGTTGAAGATCAATATTATAACTATTTTTCTATTTATTTGAAGCACAGTAAAAAAAAAAAAAATTGGTACACTTTGGAAATTCAGTGGCACAAGGTACACTGCCATAACTTGAGGGACATTATACAGTAAAAAAAGGAAATAAGGAAAAAAAATTATCCTGTTTCAAACAACTGCATTACATAATTTTACCTGCCCAAATAGACCATTTACAAATATTAGGTCAATAAACTACTAACATCCTTAAAAAGGTAGCTTTCTTACTAAAATGCAAGAATTAAAAGATTGGTATCTAAACAAAAGACAAAAACAAACTGTAATGAAAGCCTAGATATCACATCTAAAATCGGGGTTTTTTGTTTGGGCCTTCGTACTTCTCTCCCTCTACTATATCCTGCTGGAGTTCCAGGCCCCATTCCTCTAGGACCCTGTCCACCCACGGGCCCCGCACCTCCCTGCCCAAAGCGCTCAGCACACATGTCACTTCCCATCATGGAACCACTCATGGTGGAACTCCAGGATTAGCTTCATAACCTATGCCACCACCACCACCACCTAGAGGTGGAAATTTCTGGCCTCCTGAACCGTAGGGATCTCCCATGTTCATTGCTCCTCCGCCAACCATTCTCATGTCTCTTTCTCTTGGATCCATGTAGCCCATTCGGCTATAACTTTCCTCTCTTTGGCACCTCATTTGTTCTTACATCTCATGCTGACGAATCATCATCTCTTCCTCTCTTCTACATCGTTCCTCCTCTTGCCTCAATTGCATTTCTTTACGTTTCTGCATTTCTTGATTATGAAGTTCTTCCATGCGTCTTAATTCTTCCTGTCGCCTCATCAGATCTTGGTGCAAAAGGTTTGCCTGATGTTCATGATAGGCATCTTCCATTTCACTTTCCAATTTGTCTTTTGCATCCTTCATATTTTTTTCAACTTGTTCTCTTTGCTGTTTTTCCATTTCATCCAAAGACTTCCATCACTGAGAATATTCGTACTCAAATGTGCCATGCTGGGCAAAATGAGGAGGAGTTTCTCTCTCCTTTTGATACATTGGATTCTTCTGGGCAAGTTTTTCAGGAAGACCATCTTCATCATCTAGCTGTTCAAGTGGTTCCACGATGACTGGATGAGAAGTTGTCAGCAAGAAAACACCTTCACTGCATCGTTCAAATGCCTTTCTTGCTGCTGGTTTAGAAGCAAATTCAACAATGCCTTTCCCTGTAGATCTTCCACGATCATCCACTATTACAACAGCCCTTTCAATAGGACCAAACTGGCTGAAGGCTTCTTCCAACAGTTCATTGGAAACGTAAGGTGAAAGATTATGAACAGAAAGGGCAGCAGCATGTGTGGCAAAGCGAACTCGAAGCTGTCTTCCTCTCATGGGTGTATCATCGAGTTCAGCTTTGGCAATTTCAGCCAAAGCTCTGGATTCAAGCTTAATAAATCCGAATCCTTTGCCTTTGTTGATAAAAACTTCTCCAGGTTCTCCATATTTAGCAAATAGTCTTTTGAATTCATCTTCCGTGATATCAACAGGTAGATTCCCAGCAAACAAGCGACATCGCTGCGTGTAAGTTTTCTCTCCAGGCCTCATCAAGAGAGACAAGTTGGCTTTAAACCCCTCCGAGTCCGAGATTTTCTCCTCGCTGTGGCCGCCGGGCCCAAGGGGCGGGGTCCCCTGGTGGTGCTGCTGGTGGTAGGGCGGATGGTGCTGGCGGCCCCTGCGAGGCTCCCCGCCGCCTCGATGCGGCGGCTTCGGGTGTCCCCCAGGAGTGCTTAGGCACGGGCAGCCACCTGGTTTTGGCCCGCCGGGCATTTTGCCGCCTTTGGGACCACCCGGGCCTGGGCCCGGGCCCGGGCCCGCTGCGGGCGGAAGCGGCGGGCCTCTGGCCTGAGGAGGTGTGGTAGGGACCCTGCTACTTGGCGGGGTGGGTGGCGGCACCCCGGGAGGGGCCTAGGTGACCGCGGGCGGCGGGGTTGGGGTCTGGCCTGGCCCGGACCCTGGCTGGGTCCCCGAGGTTGGAGGAGTGGCGGGCGGGGCCGAGCTGGAGGCTGGCGGTGCGCTGCCTACTCCGGGAGCGGAGCCGGGTCCCTGAGCAACGACGGGGTCGAAGAGTCCTGTGGCGGTGGCGGCGGCAGCGGCTGCTGCTGCTGCTGATGGGGCTGTGGTTGTGGCGGCGGCTGCTGCGGATGTGGCGGCGGCTGTGGATGTGGTGGCGGCAGCTGTGGATGTGGTGGCGGCAGCTGTGGATGTGGTGGCTGCTGCTGCTGTTGGTGTGGACGCGGTGGCGGGATCGGAGGCTTGGGGCCGCTCTGGCCCGGGCCAGGACCCATGGGGCCGCGGTTCTGATTGAGGCCCATACCAGGCATTGGGGAACGGAAGTCGAGGCGGGAACGGAAGTCGTGGAGGCTGCCACGGCCGCCGCCTCCTCTGAGCCTGTGGAAGCCACCACCGCCACCACCGCAACTCCGAAACCGATCCCGAGACATGTCAGTGGTCAAGAGGCGGTCAAGGCAGAAGCGAAGAAGACGCTCAGGAAACGTGGAGGCCACCTTGATTCTCACAAAATGGCGGATGACACAGGCCTAGTGTTCTTACTACAGTAAAATGAAATATTAATGGAAAAATCTTAAATAAAATATTAGGAGACAAAATCCCATGAGCACATTAAAAAACAATCCATTATGACAAGTGGTGTTTTACTGCAGGGATGCAAGGATAGATACTATTACAAAATCCATCAATATAATTTATATCACTAGTAGGTCTAAGAAAAAATGACGATTATCTCTATTGATGCTGAAAAAGTCTTTGAATAAAATTTAGCAGCCATTATATTTCCAGTTTTGATAATCACATCAAAATTCTATACTCTACAAAAACATAATTTAAGCATGTTATGAAATTATTTTCGGCAAACAAAATTTGCAATTCATCAACATCAAATCTTCACTAAGGAAAAACCTAAAAGACTTGTTTAAGAAAATGAAAATAAACTATTATATAAGAACAGAGATGGAGAAAAGAGTAAAGAACCACAAACGTGTTAAACTAAGGAAATACTTTATAAAAATAATAATGACTTCTTGGAGTGTTATATATTGAGAATTATGATACACGTTGGGATGACATTCACTGAATTTAATTGCCAATGTCTTTGTGATGGTTAATTTTATACATCAAGTTGATTGGATTAAGAAATACCCAGAGGGTTGGTAAAACATTATTTTTTAGTGTGTCTGTAAGAGTGTTTCCAGAATAAATGACCATTTGAATTAGAAGACTGAGTGAGGAATATCTACCCTCACCAAATAAGCAGACACTATCCAGTTACTGAGGTTAAGATAGAACAAAAAAGAGGAAAGGTGAATTTGCTCTCTCTACTGGAACTGGGACATCCATCATTTTCTGCTCTTAAACATCAGAACTCAAGGTTCTCAGGACTTCAGACTCTCCTTATACCAGTCCCCTCCCACCTCACTGGTTCTCAGGCCTTCAAACACAGACTAAATTACAATCCCAGCTTTCCTACTTCTTCAGTTTATAGAGAACATATTGTGGAACTTCTAATTCTGCATAATTACATTAACCAATTTGCACAATAAATTCCTTCTTATATATCTATACAAATATATATCCTATTGATTCTGTTTCTCTGGAGAACCCTAATACAGTCCTTATAATTTCCAAAAAGTATCACAATTACTAATTTACATTATAATTTGATAAATCATGAAAAATTTTTATTCTGGTGGTCACACTAAAAGAATAAGAAATGTATGTATAATGGATAAGTTAATAGAGTGGAAAATTGGGCTGAGAAAAAATTACTAACCAACCCTCTTCCCCAAAAAAGGGAGGACACATTAAACAAATGGGACAAATACAAGATAAGTAGGTAGCTTTGTTCTAAAATATGCCAGCAATTATATTAAACGTAAACTTATTAAATAGGCCAATAATAGGCTAATGCAAAATTTTAAAAGGATACAGCATGTAAACCATAATCAAACAAAATTTGTGTAGTTATACTAATATCAGGATTTAGACTTTAAGGGAAAAACATTTTTAAGGATAACATTTTATAATGGAAATAGGTTTAATTCAGCAGAAGATGTAATAATCCTAAATATGTATATGCCTAATGATGGCATAGATTCATAGTATACAGACAGTGCTTACTTTTCATGGTATCATGTTAACTAAAACATGTGCTTATCTGAATTGTGTTTTTATTTTGCATGGAATCATGATGTGTGTGTATGTATAATTTGATAGAACTAAAAAATATTTTAATAATTGGACAGAACTAAAGTGAAAAATACTCACATTTACAGTTGTAGTTGGAGATTTTAACAAACCTCTTCCAGTCATTGAGAAAACAAGCAAAGAAAGAAATAATTAGTGAAGATAAAGCAAACTTGAACCACACGATTAACAAGTTGACACATAATACATTATGTATATAGTACTAAAAGACCACACATTATTTTCAAACACATACAGATTATTTACCAAAGTTTTATATTTGCTGAACCAAAAAACATGCCAATAAATTTCAGAGTATTAAAATAATACATAGTATATTCTCTAAGCACAAGAGAATTTAGCAAGATTATCAATAAGAAAAAGATAATTGAAAAATCCCCCAATGTTTAGTCATTACTACACTTCTGAATACCTTCTGTGTCATAGAAGATATCAGTATACAAATTAGAATATAATATATTTTAAACAAAATTGCAGTAACAATATGACATATCAAAAACTTCTGAAATGTAGCTAAAGCTGTACCTCGAGGAAAATTTATAGGTTTATTGTATTTATTAAAAAGTGAAGAAAAGCTGAAAATCAGTGATCTTAGTATCCAACCCAGTAAGTTAGGTAAGTAGTGAATTTAACCCAAAGAAAGTAGTAGAAAGATAATAAAGATATAATGGCTCATTTTATGTGTCAACTTGACCAGGCCTTGAGGTGACCAAATATTTGGTCAAACATCTTTCTGAAGGTTTAGGTGAGGATGTTTTATTTGAGATAAATATTTAAATTTGTAGACAGTAAAGTAGATTGCCATTCCTAATGTGGGTGGGCCTCATCAATCAGCTAAAGGCCTGAATAGAACAAAAAGGCTAACCCTCTTTCAAGTAAGAGAGAATTCTTCCTGCCTGACTGCTTTTGAACTGAGATATCAGCTTTTTCCTGCCTTTGGACTCTGACTGAAACATCGGCTCTTCCTGGTTCTTGAGCCTGCTGACCTTCAGATTGGAACTATACCATTGGTTCTCCTGGTTCTCAGGTCTTCAGACTCAGACTGGAACTCCATCAGCTCTCCTGGATCTCCTGCTTGCCAACTCACCCTTCAGATCTTGGGACTTGTCAGCCTTCATAATCACGTGAGCCAATTCCTCATAATAAATATCTTTCTCTATATATAGAAAAACATCTATTGATTCTAATTTTTCAAAAAACCCTAATTCAGAAGATGAGAGCAGAAATTTTAAAAATAGAAAAAGTTTTTTAGTACATTAGCAAAAGCAAAAGCGATTCTTTGAAAATACTAACAAAATTGATGCATCTCTGGCAAGTCTGATCAAGAATCAGAGAAGGTGCAAAAAATCACAACCAATTTATGTTCACCTAGGAGTACAGTTGGTTTAACTTTTCAGAATCAGTCAATGCATTTCACATATTAACAGAAATAAGGAGGGAAATATATAGTGATTAAAAATAGATAATGAGAAGGATTTAATAAAATTTACCTTCTCTTCATTATAAAAATCTCTTGGTACACTGGGAAACAAAAGGAATTTCATTAATATGAACTTTGTTAATTTTCCCAAAGTTATAACAATATCCTCTTTAATAACGAATTAACACAAGTTTTCCTCCTGAAATGAGAAATGAGACAAAGATGGCTATGATTTATCCCTTTAATTTAACATTGTACAGCTATTCACAATGTTGGTCATTAGATGAGAAGGAATTGGAACTCAAAAATATTTTGTGAAAATGAAAACATGAAGTCATTGGTATAACCACTTTGGAAAATTGTTTGGCTGTATCAAAGTTAAACATACTAATATGCTATGGATCACTATACATTTAACAGAAATACATATGCATATTTACCAAAAGATATGTACAAGGTTGTCCAGGGCAGTATTATTACATCAACTGTAAAATGAGTAGTTTAATTTGTGGTAGTGCCATAGCCAAAACAATGAAATGCTATTTTAATAATGAAATTGAATTAAATAATGCTACAAATATAATAGAAATAGAAGCAAGAAAGAAAGCAATATGTATTGTATAATTCTACCTATCTAAAATTCAAAACAGATAAGAGTAACCTATAGTGTTAGAAGTCAGGATAGTGGTTATTCTTAGAGAGGAGAGTGGGAATATTAACTAGGTAAGAGTACAAAATAGGCTTCTGAATGGCTTGTATTGTTTTTCTTGTATTACTTGTCTTTCTACTGTATTTCTTAATGTGGACTATAGATTCATGGGTATGTTTACTTCATCATAATTCATTAAATACACATCTATAATCTGTGTATGTTATATATTTCAACAAAAATATTTAATTTAAAATTAGACACCTATTCTTAATAAAATAAATTTATAATGTATAAATCAATTTATAGTTCTTTAAGTCTCTCTCTCTCTCTCTCTCTCCCTCTTTCTATACCCTTTCCCTCCCTCCCCAGAATTCAGGATCTTATTTAATGGGGAAATACTAGAGGCATAGCCACTAAAGTCAGGAAGAAGGCAAGGATGCTCAACCTCTCTACTATTTTTAATACTCTAGGATGATTTTTAGTAAAGCAGTTAGATAAATACAAACAATTAAAGACATAAAAACTTGAAAAAAACAAAATGGTCTCTATTTTAGATTGTATGATAATATATCTGGAATGACAAAGAAAATCAACCTGAAAGTGAATGCAAACAAAAGAATTTCGAAGGGTGTATACTAAAATCCAGCTATAGAAATAGTACCCTCTCAGAAAAGGTAATGAAGAGAAGAACCCATATAAAATAGCAATAAGAAAGTTAAAATAACTAGGTATAAAATTAGCAGGAAAATCAATATATAAAAATCTTTTAAACTTCCTAAAAGATGTAAAAATATACTTGAATAAATGAAAGGTGGTATCCTTTGCTCTTGAATAAGGTGACTCATTATCTTTTCTTCTGCTTTCTGAGATTTACTTTTTTCTTTACTTTTCAAAGTCAGTGCTTATATCATTAAAATATTTTCAGTTTTTCTTCTCTACATACATATTTACAAAACCATAAAATTTGCTCTTAAGATTCATGTGTGTCTTATGAGACATTTTTGTTCAGTTCTATTTTATGTATTTCATTTCTTCTTTGCTTATTAATTACCTACAGATATATTTTTTAGTTTTCAAAATATTTTTGTCATAACTTTTATTTTACTGTGGTTAGAATATAATATCTACAATTTTTATTTTTTGGTATTTAATAATTTGTTATTCACCAAATACCTGTTTTTTCAGACACTGGTCTAGGTTCTAATGATATCATGGTGAACAAGTAACCCTACTTCTTTGCCTTTATGGTACTTACTTCTATTGTGAGAGACATTTTCTGTTTAAAAAATATGTATATATAATTTATGGTTTGGGCAATGGTCCTGTTTTGGTGTGGTCAAATATTATTGCAGAGTGCTCTTATTTTTGTCTTGATTCCTCATGGTCACAGAGTGGCCTTGTCTAATGTCGCCAGATGTCAGTAGGATGCTTTTCTCTTTTCTAATTCTCTAACTGATTCTAATATCATGTTTTCTAAATGATAATCTTGTATACTCATCTCAACAATTTATGGTTTTCTTGAGGTTCAGTATGTTATATTTTGTTTACTGGGGCTATTGCTAGCAATGTTTTATAAGCAAAGCAACTTTTATCTTTCAGATATTTATTTTAAGAAAATATAATAGTGTTTTAGGATATTATTTTGTTAAATCTTGGGGCTCAACTTTAGAGATATTATATTATTCATTTTATTGCTTTAGTTATATTTTCCAAACTTTTTAGGTTGATAAATTGCCTTACCAATATCTCCTTGCCGATAGTCTCATGCACTCAATCAAATTGGTTTTATTGGCTGGGCATGGTGGTTCACACCTGTAATCCCAGCACTTTGAGATGCCAAGACAGGCAGATACCTGAAGTCAGGAGTTGGAAACTAGCCTGGCCAACATGGTGAAACTCCATCTCTACTAAAAATACAAAAATTAGCCAAGTGTGGTGGCAGACGCCTGCAATCCCAGCTATTCAGGAGGCTGAGGCACAAGAATTTCTGGAACCCAGGAGGTGAAGGTTGCAGTGAGCAGAGATCGTGCCACTGCACTCTAGCCTGGGCAACAGAGTAAGACTGTCCTCTGTCTCAAAAAAAAAGAAAAGAAAAGAAAAGAAATTGGTTTTGTTGTTCATCATTTTCTCTTGTATGTAAAAGGAATTAATTTGAAGTTAAAACATATCTTAGTACAATCATATCAATTTTAAGAAATATTACCCAAATATGTATTTAATTTTGACGTTTTTACTTAGCAAGTCATATATGCCATTTACTTCAAGTTAACATGCAGAAAGCTTAATTTTTGTCAAATCAATTTTAACATTTATTGTGTATGGTTTAATAACCAAGCATTTTTGTTATAGCTTCAAAAATATATGTATATTGCTTTAATGAACTGATATTTGAAATTTTTGTGTTTTTACTGCTAAAACTACTAGCTGGTGTATTTTTGTTATTTTTTGTGTCTCATTGTAAGATGTTGAGATAAGTGGTAAGTTCTCAGGATGCTCTACAGACTTAGGTTATCCCCACCACTATATTTTGTGTTCTTACCAATGGTTTTTTGAAGTTACTGATACATCTTTATGCAGTATATAATAATTTTCATTAGAGGAATACCAGTAATGTGTTTCAAAAAAATCATCTTAAGGCAAATCTGTCAGAAATATTTTCATTATTAACATTAGCTATTTTTATACTTTCTCTTCTTTTTTTTTCCTTAACCAATGATAGGCTAAATTTTATTATATTTAATCTATTACTGGTAACAAAAAAATGCGAAGTATACAAATGATAATTGAGAATCATATAACTGCAGAAGTTATCAGTATGGCTAGCATTGTTTAGCTGAATGAGTCTTAAAGCTGATCATATTATAATCATGATCTGTTATCAAATTCTCCTACTTTAAAGAAGTAGTATTTTATTAATCATCTTATTTATGATTTAAAAATAAATATTAATCATTTTTAATGATGTGAATCTCTAGAATACCTTTATAATCTTCTGAGTGTTCATAAACCATTTAAAATATTAAATTCAATCAAAGAGAAAATAGGATTTGATAGAACAAATTTGAAGCCAAATTGCAGCCACATTTGTCAAGTGCATAGGACTGAATGGCATATACATAGTTCATTAAACTTACCCCATTTATGTTTTATTTCATCTACGTTTCTATCCCATTTTTCTTTTCTTCCAATTTTCATACTTATTTTATATCATGTCATATATATATTGATATTCTTCCTCAATTCCTTTTTGAAATTAGGTGTTTATTGGTAAACGTTCATATTGAAGCAGTTTATTTGCCATATTTTTAAATGTAGAAAACCCATATTCAAGTTCCAAAAAAATTGGTATTCTAAATGAGGTTGTGTTATGTGGTGTGATTTTACTTTATTAACATTAAACTTTATTTGAAGCAAGTTAAAATTAATATTAGAATTAAGAAAATGATTGTTCTAATGTTTTCCAGCTGTTAATAGGTTATGAAAATGGTACTGTAGTATTCTGGGACTTGAAATCTAAAAGAGCAGAACTGAGAGTTTATTATGATGAGGTAAGTAATTTCTACTGAAATATTTGAAAGAGTTTTGTGACTTTGTGCCTATCTTCTACTTTTAAGCTTTGTACTTTGCCAATATGTTTAGCCTTGGGAAGTTGCCTGATTCTGACCCAATGCTTCACACTGTCTTTCGGTATTTGTGTTAAGTTCCATCTCTGGGTTTTTCTCTTAAGAGGAAATTCTGCCTTGACTGCCTATTTTGGAGCCCTTTTGTGGGATCTTATGTACTTTGCATTTGTTAATAGGTCCTGGCTTGTCAATCTTATGTACTTGGGTGCCTGTCACCTGTGCTATATCCCCAACTTTGTCTCAACTGCTTTTCCTTTCTCTAGGCTCCATGCTACATTGTGCCTCATTGTCCTTAAGGTCTCTAAAGACACTATTCACACTTTCCTTAGAAAATTCCTTTTCGGTGGCAAAATGTTCAAGTCAGTTTGAAAGGCCTTATCTTCTAATACTTGCCCTCTTAGATAAAGAAAAATTTTATAAATAGTAATACTTGATGTGACCAGATCTTAATAAGTGACACTTATTAAGTGACAAGATATTGAAGTAAGTTTTATTTTACATAATTGAGACTTGATTAGGTTTATATTTAGGGGAAGCAACAAACCCCTATTCATCAAGAAATAATCTCCCAGCTGACACTTCAATTGTTCAAATATTAATTCCAGGCCATTAATTATTTTTCCATTCAGAGAGGCTAACAAGAAGATGGTAAAACCAGGGGCAACAGATTAAAAGGGAAATTATTTTTTGTACCTGTGGAAATAAAGGTGATCATCTGTGCTCTTAATTCAATTTGAAAATGGTGGGAGTAAGAAGAGATGGAAGGAAAATATAGGCCAAAAATCTATGTCCAGTAAAACCTACTCTTACATAGGAAGAGTGACAAATAATTTAATGCAGCACTGAAATAATTAGAAAATGAAAAGCATTCACACATTTATTTTAGAACACTTCTTCATTTTATCACTAGAGGGATAAAAAATGTCTTCAAATGAACCTATAGCCACCCTAGAATACTTTACATGTTTTCCCCTATCCCCTTCATCACAGTTAATTTTTTTAAGTTTTGGTGCTTAAAGATATAAGCCTACACCTATTTTATAAACTGCACAATTCATTCTCAGTGGTTCTCATAGTGGTAAAAAAAAAAAAAGTTCAGAAAGAAAATAAAATGGCAGCGGGTAATTTATTCATGATTGGTGAAAAATAATCTGACAAGTAATATCATACAATTATGTTCTTTATGATCAAATTTTTGAGCATCTTGAATCATAAGAAAATAAAGTCCTAGGGAACTAAGCTAGGATTTTTATTTTGTTATACAAATTATAAAGATGGCGATGGATAGTGCTCCTCTGTCAACACTAGCAGCTAAACAAGAGTACAAATACCATCAGAATATTTAGCCAGTTTGAATTAGAATAATCACCTCAAAAGGAAACTCAGAGGAAAATGCTGAATCAACTAGCTTTCCTATGGCCTTATAAAGTATGGAAGAAAGATTTTGAGCCTTAAAAACAGAGTCAAATTTCAGTGAAATTTCAAAATAAGGATTAGCAGCTGCCTAAGTGAGTTAATACAGTACCACGACATATGTAATTTACACCTATAAGTTACTGACATCTGATATATGTATATAAATCTGTCATCTATTTATCTACTTTAATACATCATTATATGTTCTATTGTTTTAATAGAGATAGTTAAACACTTCATTTTACTGCCAAGCTTTTCAGCCTGTCCTCAGCACTTTACCTCTCATATCTAGAAAGCATGCTTAATACTTACCTGAAATAGTTTCTCTTAAGTCACCAATACAGTGATCTCTTCTTAGTCTTTAAATTCCTCATGAAACCTGTGGCTTTACCTCAGTTTCTCCTCTTAAAATAATTTATTCACTTGTCTATGTCTTTCCACCTCATTTATTATGCTTCCTCTTTCCATAACTGATTTTTCCCTTAGCTCTCCTTTAAATTGTAGATACTCTTTAGGATTATGTCTTCACTCTCATTTCTTCTCTCCCCAATGTATACTTTTTAATGTTTGTATCCTCTTTTATCATTTCAAGCATTACCTTTATGCTAAAAAAAATTAACATCCATACATCTATAGCCTTTACCTCCCTCCTGAACTCTAGATCTAAATATATAACAATATATTAGATAAATCCAGCTGAATATCCCATTGGCAGTGAATTTGTATTTAAATACCTAAACCTTCTATGTTTTCCTCTGGTTTTTAGTCTTATTTAGTTAGTTCAGTTTAGACTCCTCAAAGTAATATTTGTCTCTTCTATGATCATGTATTATGTGCAATCAGTTTCTGCAGTCTTTTTGAAAGAAATATTTTCCTCTGCTGGACTCTAGCAAAAAAAGAAATCTCTGTTTAGTAACAAAGGCCACAGGGTGAGAGAAAACACAAGTCTAGGATTTCATGTTGCTTTTTCCATTTAATCAAATCTTATTTTCTCGATGATATAATTACTTTAGCCATGAATTATATCCAACTCTAATAACACTGATTGTTTAGAACTTCTATCAATTATTTATGTATAACTTAGTCTGGAAATTTTGGTTGTGTGTATCTGTGTCTGTTTCAAACAATAAGTATGATTAGTATTCACTTGTATTCATCTTCTCTTTCTTAGTGCTTTATAAGTGTCTTTAAGGAAAATATGTTGTATGCTTCTTTTCTGCCTTATATCTGCTAGACTTTTTCTCATGGTACTTAGTACTTTACCCAAGTTCTGAATATACTTTATTAATTTAGAAAGAATACCAAGGATGTGGAAATGTGTTTGACATTAATTACTAATTCAATCAACAGATATTTATTGGGTACTCACTTTATGCTGGTCACCGTGTTAGCATTGGGAATACAGTAGCTTGGGAAAATGGAATACAGTCAGCCCTCTGTATCCATAAATTCTGCATCCTTGGATTCAACTAACTATGATAGAAAATATTTAGAAAACAAATAATGTTAAAACAGTATAATAATTTATAATACAAATAAAAAGATAGTATAATATATTTACATATCATTTACATTTTATTAGTAATCTAGGGATGATTTAAAGTATGTGGAAGGATATTGATAGGTCGTATGCAAATAGTATGCCATTTTATATAAGAGACTTGAGCATCTTTGGATTTTAGAATCTGAGGGAGTGTGGGGTTTCTCTAACTAATCCCCATTGGATACCGAGGGATGGCTATAATTACTTTTGAATCTTATCTGACTCAAAACTAAAGAGTTAACCTGAAAATATAAAAGAAAATTTAAACCTTTTTTGCTTTAAATTGATTTAAATAGTATATACAAGAGGGGGAAATAGCGTGCAATGATTAAGAATATGTTTTTTGTAGTTAGACAGACCTTGCTTTTGAGTTGTGTCACTTTAGCAAGTATCTCAATCTCTCAAGGCCTGTTTCACCATGTATAAATTGAAAAAATAATACCCTTTCTATGGGATTAAATGAGATAATATGTATAAAATGCTTGCCATGGGGATTGGCACATAGAAAGCCTTCAGATGGTAGCTCTTACTCAAATTATTTTTTAAGTTGGCTATGTTAGGAGGAAATAGGACTTCATGTTACTAGAAATTATAGTCTGATAAGGTTAGAAAAATTACGTTATTAAATGTTATTTGTATAATAATTTTATATCAGAATAATCTTCCTTTGGAATATAGAATGATATAACCTATCTACCTTTTCCCCCTCTACTTGTTTTTAATTGTTATTTTATTAGGCTATTCATTCAATTGATTGGCATCATGAGGGCAAACAGTTCATGTGCAGCCATTCAGATGGTAGTTTGACTTTATGGAACCTGAAAAGCCCAAGTCGCCCTTTCCAGACCACAATTCCACATGGTAAGATGTATGCTTTCAAAAGAAATAAACACTGGTGATTCAGTGTCTTGACTTGAAGTAAGAGAGATGGTATTAATGTGTTTGATAGAAAAAGGTAATAGGACATAACTTCTGGTTCTAAATACCTGTTTTATACCACCTACAGATCCCAACATTATACCCCAAACTTTCCATATTTCTCTTTTTCCTACCGATCCGCATCCCTACTTTGTACGCTGTACTTATGTACTGTCCCAACCAAAAATTGGATAATGGATGGTTGATACATCTGAGGCAGAGGAGATAATATAGGAAATTTTGTTACTTTTAAGGGTTGAGGAGCCAGTGAGAGAATGGCAGTATCCAGATCTGACATTCAGACTTAATTCCTGTACTACTTTATAGTCTATTGTTTTCTAGATTTCACTTGTTTCCATTTCTGCCATTTGATTCCACTAGATTATGAAGATTGTGGTTTAATTGGAGATTGTACTTCTCTTACTGCTTTTCACATAGAAAAGAGCATTTTAATCCTAAATGAGAATTTTAATCACAGTCAGGGATTTATGTTGGATCTGTATACCTAACAGGGAAGAATAAAAAATTCAAATGTATAAATATGTATAATTCAGATGACTAAATTACTTGATAATGTTGGTGATGATCTAAGTTCCATGTTTACCTCACACCATTGGTCATTTATAAGAACAAATGTATCAGAACCTAACAGTTGATCAAACATATTCTATTTTACAGTTTCTGAGCCTTCATTATCATGTCACATTTGGAAAATAGTGGCATAATTTCTGTAATGAGTGACCATAGATCACAAACATTCTTAGAATTATTTTATGTTGTTTGTCTGCCATTTTTTTTGTATCACGGTCACGTGCCCCATCAGTAAATGATTAAATTATTGCAACATTCTTCCAGAATGTAAATGTTTTAGTCTTTGCTGGTTTACTTAGAGATTACTTTACATTTAGATGCTTTATTTAGAGATTGCCATGACAGAAACCTTGGATAGGTATTTGCTATATATACCGCTTAGGATTAACTATTTATTTCTATGATAGACAATAGGTTCTCGCCATACACCCTCAGCTAACCCCCAATTCTCATGTCTTTCATATGAGATTTACACTTTTATAAAGTGTAATATGAGCTAGTCACAAATTTTCTACTTACTTCCTTCTGTTCTTCTCAAATACCAGTTTCTATTAGTTTTTTTTTTTTTTCTGGACATTTGATACTTTCATTTTTTTTTTTTTTACCATATCCATATTCATCAGTTTGGATTGTTTTCTATTCTGCTTTTCTGTTGAAATAAAGTTCTGTTTACAGGTTGTTCAACACATCAGCATTGATGTCTTTTATAATATATAAATCAGATTATATTCCTGTTGTCTCACAATAACACAAGCACTAGTGTTTTTGATAATAGAGGCATTTATTGTAATATCTACTGACATTCTTTGGGTTTATTTTCTTCCCTTTTGTTTAGCCATTTTTATTTTCTAAAATAAAACTTTTCTTTAAGTACTACTTTAGCTATATCATATATATATATATATATATTTTTTTTTTTTTTTTTGAGGCGGAGTTTCGCTCTTGATACCCAGGCTGGAGTGCAATGGCGCGATCTCGGCTCACCGCAACCTCCGCCTCCTGGGTTCAGGCAATTCTCCTGCCTCAGCCTCCTGAGTAGCTGGGATTACAGGCACGCGCCACCGTGCCTAGCTAATTTTTTGTATTAGTAGAGACGGGGTTTCACCATGTTGACCAGGATGGTCTCGATCTCTTGACCTCGTGATCCACCCGCCTCGGCCTCCCAAAGTGCTGGGATTACAGGCTTGAGCCACCGCGCCCGGCCTATCATATATATTTTTAAACCTAATATTAATCATATAATTTTAATATGTAGTTTGAGATATTTTCTACAATTCCTTCTATAATTCTTCTTTGACCCATTAGTTATTTAGACATGTGCTTTCTAATTTGTAAACATGTTTATTTTTATTACTTGTGTTATTATTATTAATAAAAGATGAGCCTTGCTATGTTGCCCAGGCTGGTCCTAAACTTCTGGCGGCCTGAAGTGATCCTCCCACCTTGGCTTCACAAAGTTCTGGAATTACAGGTGTGAGTGATCATACCCAGCCTCAATTTCTAAACATGTTTTTTTATTATGGATTTTCATTGTTTTTATAATGCTTTTCATTTTGTATAGTTTAAATCTTTGCTAATTTTTTGTTTGATATTTTAATTCTTAGAGAAGTGAGTTAACATTTCTCTTATAATGGCTTTTCCTTTGTAATTCTATTCATTTCTGTTTTATGTCCTTTAAAAAACAAATAGGTCAAGGTAGTTCATGGTATTTTTCAGATTCCCTGTAATTAAACTGACACTTATTTAGTGCTATCAGTTGCTGAGAGAGTGGTATTAAATTCCTCATATGATTATAGATGTGCACGCTTCTCACTTTAATTCTGTCCATTTTTGCTCTATGTATTTTGGGGATCTATTATTAGGCATCCATTACATCTCCTGTAAAGAGCATAGTCCATCTTTTATATCCACAGGTTCTTCACCCATGGATTCAACAAAACCAAAGAACAAAATATTCTGAGAAAAAACAATTAAAAATACAAAAATTTAAAATAATACAAATAAAAAGAAATAATACTATATCACAATGATTTGCATAGTGTCACATTGTATTGCATATAAGTAATCTAGAAATGATATAAAGTATACAGGAGGATGTGTGTACATTGTATATAAATATTATGCCATTTTATATAACAGACTTAAGCATCTATAGATTTGGGTATAGGAGGGGGAGTCCTGGAATCAACAGATACTGGGGATAACCATAGTTGGGTCTTGTGCTTTTATCTAGTCACAGAGATCAATCTATTAATATTAAATGTAGTTACTGATGAGACTGAATTTTGGCCTACCACTTTATTATCTGTTTTGTGGGTCCTGTCATATTTTTCTCTTTTGCCTTCTTGGGAGTTATTTCAGTATTTTCTATTAGAATTTCATTCCAATTTAAATATTAATCTAAGCGTTTTATTTTCACATATTTTTTATTGGTTGCTCCAGGGATTACAATATACTTTTTTAACTATTCAAAGTCTATTAGAGCTAACATTGTAACACTTCACATAAAATGTACAAATCTTGTAACCATGTAGAGATCTATTTCTCTTCCTCTACTGTCCTTTATGCTACAGTTATCATACAGTACATCTAAATATATTGTTATAATTTGTGTTTAAATAGTCACATCTTTTTTTAATCAAGAGGAAAAACAGTCTTTGAATTTCTTTGCTATTAATCATTTTCATTTGTTCCTGAAAATACAAGAGCATTATTTAATTTTTCTTGTAGGTCTAGTGGAAATGAATTCACGTAGCTTCCTTTTTCTGTAAGTTCATCTTGTTTTGTTTTGTTTTGCTTTCCTTTTATGGAGGCCATTTTTCCTGGATTTAGGTATCTGAACTGACAGTTTGTGTGCACATGTGTGTTTTGGTTTTAAGGTGATGAACACTTTACATGATCTCTGCCTTCCATAATTTCTGAAGAATGAATCTGTAGTAGCTTTAATTTTGCTTCCTCTTTATGTAATATGTCATTTTTCTCCAGTTGCTTTCAAAATTTTGTGGGATATCTTTTATTTTCAGCAATTTGACTACTTTATGTCTAGGCTTGTTTTTTTCAAGTTCATTCTGTTAAGGGGTCTACCAACCTTCATATATATATATGTGTATATGTATGATATATAATTTACTGGATAATCACCTGTTTCACTTAAGCTTAGCACCGTTGATGGCATTGTTCTTATAGCTGGTTGTTGCTGGTGCTGGAGACAATGATTTTTCCTCTTTAGTGGTTTCAAATATGTATTTTTCAATTGCAGTGCTCCCAGTTACACATGCATACTTACACACATACATATACAACACATATCTACATATATGATATTAAACCAAATCCTACCAAACACTTAATAGTGAAACTTTTGCTCAGACAGGCCAGGGGTGTCCACAATTACCACTTTTATTTAACATGTTCCTGGAAATACTAGCCAACATTATTAGACTTGAAAATGAAATATATTTAAAAATTTAGAAAGAGTATTCAAAATTTTAGTTACTTTTTCATAATGCAATTATATAACACAACACAAAAATGAATTAGGAAAACTATTGTATGTAACAGTAGAATTCTGAACACAAAACAAACAAAATATAATGGATGACTAGAACCATTTTAGATCACAGCACTCAAAAGAATACATGGTAATAAACCTCAACGTACATGTGATGTATTATTTCTAATAAGGAACATACAAGAGAAAACAAATAAATTAAAAACATACCATATGTATGCATAGTAGATTCAATATTAGAAAGATGTTGATTTTCTTTTCTATTTATCATTTTTATTTGTTCCTGAAGATACAAGAACATTATTTAATTTTTCTTATAGGCCTAGTGGAAATGAATTCATGAAGATTCCTTTATCTGGAAGTTCATTTTTGTTTTGTTTTACTTTTTTTTTTGCTTTCCTTTTTTGGAGGCCATTTTTCCTGGATTTAGATTTCTGAACTGACAGTTTGTGTGTGCATGTGTGTTTTAATTTTAAGGTGATGGAACACTTTACATGATCTTCTGCCTTCCATAATTTCTGAATGAGGAATCTGTAGTAGCTTAAATTTTGCTTCCTCTTTATATATTGTGTCATATTATTTTGTAAATTCAATTTGTTCCCAAGAAAAATAATTACAGGGTTTTCCCTGACAAAAAACAAGCAATGGGGAAAGGATTCCCTATTTAATAAATGGTGCTGGGAAAACTGGCTAGCCATGTACAGAAAACTGAAACTGGAGCCCTTCTTTATAGCTTATACAAAAATTAACTCAGGATGAATTAAAGACTTATATGTAAAACCTAAAACCATAAAAACCCTAGAAGAAAACCTAGGCAATATCATTCAGGACATAGGCATGGGCAAAGACTTCATGACTAAAACACCAAAAGCAAATCAAAATTGACGAAAATCAAAATTGACAAATGATCTAATTAAAGAGCTTCTACACAGCAAAAGAAAATATCAGAATGAACAGGTAACCTACAGAATGGGAGAAAATTTTTGCAATCTGTCCATCTGACAAAGGGCTAATGTCCAGAATCTACGAGGAACTTAAACAAATTTACAAGAAAAAAAACAGCCCCATCAAAAAGTGGGCAAAGGATATGAACAGATGCTTCTCAAAAGAAGACATTTATGCAGCCAACAAACATAAGAAAAAAAGCTCATTATCACTGGTCATTAGAGAAATGCAAATCAAAATCACAATGAGATACCATCTCACTCCAGTTAGAATGGCAATCATTAAAAAGTCAAGAAACAACAGATGCTGGGGAGGTTGTGGAGAAATAGGAATGCTTATACACTGTTGGGAGTGTAAATTAGTTCAGCCATTGTGGAAGACAGTGTAGAGATTCCTCAAGGATCTAGAACCAGAAGTACCATTTGACCCAGCAATTCTAATACTGGGTATATACCCAAAGGATTATAAACCATTTTTTTATAAAGACACATGCACACATATGTTTATTGCAGCTGTATTTACAATAACAAAGACTTGGAACCAACCCAAATGCTCATCAATAAAGAAAATGTGGCACATATACACCATGGAATACTCTGCAGCCATAAAAAGAATGAGTTCATATCCTTTGCAGGGACATGGATGAAGCTGGAAACCATTATTCTCAGCAAGCTAACTCAGGAGCAGAAAACCAAATACCACATATTCTCACTCATAAGTGGGAGTTGAACAATGAGCACACATGGACAAAGGGAGGGGAACATCACATATTGGGGCCTGTCAGGGGTGAGGGCCTATGGGAGGGAGAGCATTAGGACAAACACCTAATGCATGCAGGGCTTAAAACCTAGATGATGGGTTGATGAGTGCAGCAAACCATAATAGCACATGTATACCTATGTAACAAACCTGCACATTCTGCACATGTATCCCAGAACTTAAGGTTTAATAAATAATTTTTAAAAAAGAAAAATAATTACAGGGCTTTCAAAATTAGATGAGCAAATATGTAGCAAAGATGAACATAATAGGAAAATTATTTAAACAAGAAGTAATTGTTAATTACAGGCAGTTTGGAAGATTTGATGCCCTGACTGATTCTTACTGAAATAAATAAAATATTGTATATGTCAGGTTTTTTTTTTTTTTTAAATTTAACCTGAGATGGTAAGCATGAAAATAAGGAATCTAAAGACTCCAAAAGAGAACATTAAACTATAAATTCTGAGAGATAAGTGACAGCAATAGATTTTGTTCTAAATTTTCTGCTATATTTTGGAGAGCTTAAACTTCGTTCTTTAAAAAACAGGTTTATTGATATATAGTTCACAACAGCAATTTGAAGCATAAACTTCAATGGTTTTTCTAAATATATTCATAGTTGTGCAATTAGCAACACAATTATTTTAATCATTTAATAAATTTAGATCATTTTCATCACCACCCCCAAAAAACCCCATACCTACTAGCAGTTCATTTCCATCCCCACTCCTCCAGCCCTAGGCAATCACTAATCTTTTTCTATCTCTCTATAATTCCATTAAAAAAATGAATAAAGGACCTGAATATACATTCCCAAAGAAGACATAAAAATGGCCAATACCTATGTGAAAAGGTGCTCAGCATCATTTATAATCAGGGAAATGTCAATCAAAACCACTGTGAGGAATCATCTCACACCTATTAGGATGGCTGTTATCAAAAAGTCAAGAGTTAACAAATGTTGGCAGCTATCTAGAAAAAAGGGAATCTCTGTAAACTGTTGGTGGGAATGTAGATTGAAACAGTCCTTATGAAATAGAGTATGGAGGTTCCTAAAGAAATTAAAAATAGAACTAAGATAGAAACCAGCAATCTCTCTTATGGTTATATACCCGAAGGAAATTAAATAACTACCTTATAATGTTATCTGCACTCCCATGTTCATGACAATATCCACAATAGTCAAGATATGGAAACAGCCTAAGTGTCTGTTGACTGGTACATAGATAGAGAAATCAAGGTATTTAAATACAATGTAATATTATGCAGCCTTAAAAAAGAAAGATACCTGCCATTTGCCACAACATAGATGAACCTGGAGGGCATTATGCTAAGTGAAATAAGCTAGACACAGAAGGAAAAGTATTGCATTGTCTCATCTGAAATTTTTTAAAAAGTCAAATATACTGAGATAGGGAATAAAACAGTGCTTTACCAGGGGCAGGAAGGGTTGGGAGAGAAAACAGGGAGATGCAGATCAGAGGTTACAAAGTAACAGATATATAGATGAACAAGTTGAAATCTAATCCACAAAATAAGGACTAAAGTTAATAAAATTGTATATGAGATTTCTGCTAAAAATTTTAGCTGCTTTTACCACCAAAAAATGATTAAATATGTGAGATGATGGATATGTTCATTTGTTTCACTTGTTTACCATCTATGTGCATTCCAGAACATCATGTTGTATACCTTAAATATATACGATAAAATTTATTTTTAAAAACCAAGTGTTTCAGTTCTAGGTAAAGTTAAAAAATATATATATGCATTAAAAGTTTGGAAGTCCCTTTAGTTTATATATGAATGCTTTTTTTTTTTTTTTTTTTTGTTAATCTCTAAATGCCTCCATTTCATCCACATTATTGAAAGATGTTTTATCTGCATATATAAAATTCTGCCTTGAGAACTATTTTTCCTTGGCACTATGATGATATACAACTTTTGCCAGGCTACCATTTTATTGTTCGAAGTATTCTGTCATACAATTTCCATTATTTTGTGGTGATTCATCCTTTCTGTGACTTCTATTACAATTTTATCCAAAAACTAAAGTGTGTCTATGTTGGACATCTCTTTACTTAGCCTGCTTTTGTTGTAGGAAAAACCGGTTCTTGTCACACGACCATGAAATATTAGACTTGCAGACACTTTGAAGGGTGAGAAGGGTAGGGTTTATTGGGTGAAAAGGGAAAAAGAGGGAAACAGAAACTCTCCGCAAAGCGAGTCCTGCTAACAGCCTTCCTGTCTAATAGATTGAATCCCAGGTTACCACCCCCAAACAGGAGAGGTCAGGCTCCTCCCCACTGCAAATGGTGGGAACTTCCTAAGGCTCCACCCCAGTGTGCATTCTTCCCAGCGCAGCCCAGTTGGAAATTTTCCAGGGACCCGTTTATACTTGGCTTGTCTCGCTTTGGAATACACTGGGTACTTTTTATCTATAGATTTATATTTTTTATTTGTCATGAAAAGTTACTTCTATTTTCTTTTTCTTTCTTTCTTTCTTTTTTTTTTTTTTGGAGATGGAGTTCTGCTCTGTTGCCCAGGCTGTAGTGCAATGGCTCAGTCTAGGCTCACTGCAACCTCCGCCTCCCAGGTTCAAGCGATTCTCCTGCCTCAGCCTCCCGAGTAGCTAGGACTACAGGCACATGCCACTGCACCTGGCTAATTTTTGTATTTTTAGTAGAGATGGGGTTTCACCATGTTGGCCACGTTGGTCTCAAACCCCTGACCTCATGATCCGCCAGCCTCGGCCTCCCAAAGTGCTGGGATTACAGGCATGAGCCACCCTGCCCAGCCAGTTACTGCTATTTTCTCTTTAACTATTGCCCCATTCCACTCTATTCTCTTCTCAAATGTATTTTAGACATATTAAGCTTTTCTTTTCTTTTCTTTTCTTTTGAGATAGGGTCTGGCTCAGTCACCCAGGCTGGAGTGCAGTGGTGTGATCCCAGCTCACTGCAACCTCTGCTTCTTGGGCTCAAGTGATCCTCCCTCCTCAGCCTCTCAAGTAGCTGTGACTACAGGTGTGTGCCACCACACCCAGCTAAATTTTGTAGTTTTTGTGGACACAGGTTTTCTCCATGTTGCCTGGCTGGTCTCAAACTCCTTGGCTCAAACGATCCTCCAACCTCAGCCTCCCAAAGTGCTGGGATTACAGGCATGGGCCACTGTGCCTGCTTTTCATATATTTCAATATAATTTTTTTCTGTCTCCTTGCTTTTCTGTACTGCATTCTGAGTAATTTTTTTCAGATATAACTTCTTTCACTAATTTTCTCTTCAGTTGTATATATTCTGCTTTTTGTGAAATAATTTTTTAAAATTTCTGTAATTTTTATTTCTAAAGTTAATTTTGCAGATTAGAATTTTACAGATTCATAATTTGCAAATCTAATAATTGGTCTTTGGAATAATATTTCTTTAATCATTATGTATGCATATATTCTATATTCTGGGTCTAACTATTCTAATGTCTGTAGTTATTGAAAGTATAAGGCTGTTTATTGTTTCTGCTGATTTTTCATCATAGAGTCTAATAACTTCTTTTTAGTGTAATGATACTGGGTTGAAAGCTCATTGCTTGATATAAATACATAGACTAGAATTAAACTGAGGATTTTGGAAGCTTTTCTTCAAAGAAGGTTTTCTCTTGTTTCTCTGACTTATTTAGAGATGAAAGGACACAATATCTACAACTTATTCTCAGATAGCTCAGAAGTGAAATAATAGTATATAAAGAGAAAGAATGTGATTTTCCACAAGACAGTTGTGGAAATAATTAGGCAATTTGGTTAAATGATATAGAAGAGGTTTTTTTTAGTGAAATTTCCTTAATTCTATATCAAAATAAAACTTTTCAGAAAAACAAAAAAGAGCCTAAAAATATGCCAGACCAGAATTAGCAGTCTTCAGAGGATACCATTTCTGAAATAAAGGAGGATATAACTCTTGGAGGCCAAGTAGTAAAGAGAAACAAGGAAGCAAGCATTGAAAATTGTGTCCTCCAGAAACAAAAGAAAATCACAAAATCAGAATATATATCAACACCTCCACACACATAAATGAAGTATAATTAATAAAACTGCATTTTGCCAAAATGAAAAGTTGATCTAAAACTAAGAAATATGTTAAACTAACCTTGCTTCTATGTGTTAATTCTGGTCTGTAAAGAATACACATTTCAAATTAACAACAGTTGGCATCCATCCCCGTAAAAAGATGTTATGAAAGAAAAAAGTAGAGAATAAAGATATTTAAGCTGCTAAAAATTCTCATCAAAAACAACCAGAGGTAGTTTGGGTTTCACCTTCTAGATACAGAGCTGGAAAGAGTATTGCTCTTTCTTTAGCAACAACAAGAAAAAGCTGTACAAATTGCAAATTATATTAAACTTATCAGAGAACTCAGGTGGTAGTGCAAACAACTACAGCTGACTCTTGAACAACATGGGTGTTAGGGGCAGCAGCTCCCCACCAATGCAATAAAAAATCTGTAAGTTTTGACTTCCCAAAAACTTAACACCTAATAGCCTGCTGTTGACCAGAAGCTTTACAAATAACAGAATCAATTAATACCTATTTTGTATGTTATTTGCATTATATACTGTATTCTTACAATTAAGCAACTTAAAGAAAAGAAAATCATAAGGAAGAAAAAATACATTTAGAGTACTGTACTGTATTTATCAATATCACAAGTTTGTTATTTCTTTACAAGATGAATCATGTCTGAAATGGTGGACAACTGCAGCTGCAGACTTTGATTTATAATATGTACCATGCAATTCAGCTTTTTCTTGTAATGTCATGATTCTTTTCTGCTTGTTAGGAACATTTTCAGCATCATTAGTGGCACTTTGTATGGGTGCCATGGTGCAATTTAAGGTTTTTGGTATTGCACAAAACACAATGAAAAATATGTGAGAACCAGAAGGATCACTTTTTATTGTGATATGCAATTTGCTGGGGAGATGAATTGCTTGTGCGGAGATGACTAGTGTCACATGGCATTTTAAGCAGATATTTGCAACACTTCAGCTTGCTGCAATAGCAATAGGAGGTGGCTGGGAAGTTATTTCAGCATTCTAGTACGGACTATAGTTAATGTTATACAGTTATGATTTAAAATGACATAATTACAGTTTTTTTATTTCTCTGGACTGCAAATGGCACCTGTACATTCTGTAAGTATTTGTGTTTATAAGTTTTAATAAATTTTAACTTTTATGATAGATTTGTATATATTTTATGGTAGTAAATGATAATATAGGATAGTTATCTATATATATTCTACATATTCATGATATAGCTTTTCTTTACTTTTTTTCTGATATTTTTACACTGTTTGTTTATATGTTTTTTTCAAATTGTCTCAAATCTCCAAAAACTTCCAATATATTTATTGAAAACTTATTGTGCATAAGTTGACCCATGCAGTTTAAACCCATGTTACTGAAGGGTCAACTGTAATTTGAAATCTGGGGAGAGAAAGGTGCATTTGGGGAGAAACAAGACCTGAATCTTTGCTTGCTTAGGGCAAACACCCTTGGAGGCCACTAAAGCCAATAGGAATATTTCGCAAAAAATTTTAAATGAATTTCTGAAAGTGAATATGAGCTAATATGAAGATATAAAATCCCCTGGGGCTACAGATATAAGGTCTTTGTACCCTCTTTCAGCACTTTCTTCCATGACCTTACCAAGCAACCACAAGGAAATCCAGAGAAAGCTTCCTTCAGGATTCTTGCTGGAGAAAGTAAACAGCAGCCAAAGCCAAATGTTCTCTATTTCTTCTACTGACAAAAGCCTGTAGAGGAGGAAGAGTAACAAAACTGTCAATTTAGGGCACTGGATGAAATTCACTGCAGCTGGGGAAAGGAAACAGGAAAAAATCCCCAGACAATACTATCTTTAGAGGAGTGGAAAGAATATATGCCAGGCCTGCACAACTGCCAGAAGAGGAAGAGAAACACTTTTGAAGCTTATCCCGCAAAAAGAGTGTGTTCACAGTACAAATAAGAGAATATTATATCTACTGTTCTCACACCAGTTTGCCAAAATTTAAACTATATGATATGCCACAAGAAAAAATAACAGTAGATACAACTGGACAAACTGTGGGAGACAGATAACTCTCTGGGGAACAAAAATTGAGAAAAATCCTCACACCCTAAATACCAGGTATCTCTCAAGAAATTTGAAGCTTTAGTGCACTGAAGGTAACCATAGTAACAATAAACTTCAAACCCAGTTTAACTACTGGCTAGATTAATGCTAACCCTCACACTAAAGAACTAGAAAAAAAAATTCATTAATCTCCAAGCATAAAAACATTTATCTCCATATCTCTTGTCCTGTACATGTTCAACATTCCACATAAATTTATGAGGCATATGACAAGGCAAATACACACAGTCTCAAAACAAAGCAAGCATACTGATACATTTTAAGTTATAAGTTTTAAAATGTATATTTTAAGCCCTAGGACAGTCACTAAAATTTTTTCAAGTATAAATGATAAGTCAATAGTGGAGATGAAATGGAAACATTAAAATGCTCAGTTAAACCCATAGAAGGCAGTTTCTTCATAGTGTCATTGGTCTTTATATTTTGATGTGTTTTTGCAGTGGCCAGTACTGGTTTTTCCTTTCCATATTTAGTGCTTCCTTCAGGGGCTCTTGTAAGGCAGGCCTAGTGGTGACAAAATGTTTCAATATTTGCTTGTCTGGAAAGGATTTTATTTTTCTGCTTTTGATGCTTAGTTTGGCTGGATATGAAATTCTGGGTTGAAAACTCTTTAAGAATGTTGAATATTGGCCCCCTCCTGGGTTCAAGGTGTTCTCGTGTCTCAGCCTCCCAAGTAGCTGGGATTACAGGTGTGTGCCACCATACCTAGCTAACTTTAATAGAGACGGGTTTTCACCATGTTGGCCCGAGTGGTCTCGAACTTTTGACCTTAGATAATCCACCTACCTTGGCCTCCCAAATTGCTGGGATTACAGGCATGAGCCACTGTGCTTGGCCCTTCTTTTTTTGTCCCATTTTTGTTATACATGCTGTATCTATATGTACTACAAATCCAACAATACACTGTTTAAATTAAATTAAATTAAATTAAATAATTATTAACTCATATAGTCATATGTCTATTAAGGAAATGACAAAAATGTAGAGCAAGTATATATTTATAGAATCTGTAATATATTTTTACTTGTCATTCTTGGTTTTCTTCATTGGTTGCTGTAAATTCAAATTACCAACTAGTATCTTTTCCTTGTAAATATATATACAATTCCACAATACAATTGTATGCATATTGTTTTATACAATTGGTTTCTGAATGCATTAAAACATGATTGGAGAATAAATATGCAATTATGCCATTTTAATTATCTACCTAGGTACCTTTACTGATACTCTGTTCTTTGTGTGGATTTAAATTACTTGCTGATGTCACTTTCTTTCAACCTGAGGAACTTCCTTTAGTATTTTTTGTATGATAGCTTTATTATCAACAAATTCTCAGTTTTTGTTTATCTGGAAATATCGTTATTTCCTCTTTATTTTTGAAAGACAGCTTTGCTTAACATAAGACTATTGCTTGACAGATGTTTTCCTCTACTATTTTAAATATGTCATGTCACATTCCACTGCCTTTCAGCCTCCATTGTTTCTGAAAGTTAGCTGTTAATAGGGTTCCTTTGTACACAAGCAGTCATTTTTCTCTTGCTACTTTCAAGTTTTTGTTTGTTTGTTTCGTTTTTTTGTTTTTTTTTTAAGTAAGTTTACTGGGATGTGTCTGGATATAGAATTCTTTATCCTACTTGGAGTTTATCCTACTTCTGAAAGCATAGATAATATTTTCATCAAATTTAGGCAAGTTTTCAACCAGTATTTAAAAAAAAAATTTGTATTCCTTTCTTTCCTTTTCTTTGGTTATTTTTATTATGTATATTCTTGTGATTAATGGTATTCTACATTTCTTTGAGATTGTTCATACTCTGTCATTCTTTTTTTCTGTTTTTTTTTCTGTACTGTTGCAATAATCTCCTTCTTGTTTTTCCAGCATCAGTCTCTTACACCCTCAAAATTGCTCTATTAAATGAAGTCACATTCATATTTTTAAAACACTGCTTTACACTCATCACTCCCTAACTTGAAAACTTCTCATAACTCTCCATTGTCTATATTGCAAATAAGTTGATTTGCTTCTTTGTACCTCATCAACAGTATTTTCACAATTTCCCTTCATGAACCTTTTAATCTAGTCAAATTGGCCTGTCAATGAAACCAGTTTTAATCTCAACTTCTACAGCACTTTATGCTTATCACTCATTTCATTATAATACCTCTTATTGTCATTTTTACTAAATTTTTTAATTTACTGAATTTTAAACTTCCAGAATTTAGTTTTTTAATGTCGTGACACTTGACACAGTGCTCTGAATGTGAGCAATAGTAAGAAATGTGATTGTTGATAATCTTCTTATACAAAACATGACATTTAATTATGTTTCAATTACTGACAGTCAATACATATAATCAAAGCACAAAAATTCTCTCCCAAGAATAAACTGTTAGAGATGGAAATTGATGGAAAATGTTAGCTAAACAAGTAATTATATAATTATTCTTTTCCACTGAAATCAATTGATGACTCTTATGTATATTGATTAAAATGCCTTAATACATACAAATGACTGCATGCATACTGTTTGTTCAATTAATGGTTGATAATTTAGTGAAGTGCTAGATAGATAAGACATATAAACTAAGGAGAGTGAATCTCTTCCCTGGCTGTGTCACTTTTTAATTTCTCTCTATTCCCATATCGTTATCAAAGTCAGTAATCTCCAACCATCTATTTCTCAGTCTTAACACTATTTTTTCAGACAAGTCCCTGACCAAAAGTCTTCTCTTTGTAAGGCATCATGATCTACATATAATGTCAGCAATTCTATTTTACATATGGCACAGATAAGTATTTTTTTGTACAATGTAAATGATTATGGTCAATTTTACATTATTTGTTTCTTCTTTAGTCAACATAGGGTAAAATAAAGAAAAACCAATTTCAGAAAGCATGCCAAGCAGCAGTTGTTGATTTGCTGTTTGTTAATTCCTTGCCCTTTAAACAAGTTGAATAAAACTACCTAGATATCCTATTTAGATTTGCTTATGTCATTATGAAGCTAATCTGAAAATTTAAACCTATGTGCATGTAAACTTCTCTCTACATAATAGACATGTGACTATAAACAACTATGGTAATACATGAATAAATAACAGTACTCACTGAAAAGTAAAAAGAAACAAGCATTGCATTATAGAACACATGCTAATTTAATCAAAATGAGACATAAACTGAAAGCATAACTAGAAAGACAAGCATGTTCTATGTAGAAGTAGCTTCACTTCTATTTCCTTCTCTTTTTGATCCTTTATTCAAAATCTTATGGAGTCTAAACAGCCCAACTCATCCCTTATAAGAAATTATCATTTTTGTTTTATGCAAACTGAATACATCATTAAAATGATTTTTAAAAATCACGAAATACGGTATCTATGTGCATTGTCTAATGGAAGTTCTAAAAAATGTATTTGATGGAAATAGAATGATTTTGATAGTTCATTATATGCTTTAAATAGCAAGTATTTCTCTGTATGAAAGGAATTTGCATGTAGATAAAATATTGATTCTAGTATGGCTTGTCATCATTGTCTTAGTCTATTTAATTCTGCTATAACAGAATACCACGCACTATGCAATTTATAAACATAGAGGTTTATTTGGCTTGTGATTCTGGAGGTTGGAAAATCCAAGATTTAGGGGCAATATCTGATGAGGGACTTCTTACTGTGTTATAACAAGGTGGAAGGTATCACGTGTTGAGATATTTGCAAGAGAAGGAAGGGGGCTCAGCTAATCCTTTCATCAGAAACCCACTGCCATAATAACTAATGCATTCTCACAACAACTGTCTTAATTCATACATGAGAGCAAAGCCCCCATGACCTAATCACCTCTTAGACATCCTATTCTTAACACTGCTACATTGGGGATTAAGTTTCCAACACATGTGTTTTGGAGAACACATTCAAACCATAGCAATAGTAATACATTTCATTATATAGATAAGTATGTATGTGTGTGTCTTCAATTCTAAACTTACTTTGTCTTCAAACTTACATAATTAAAATAACTCTACATGAAATTAGATTTATGTGAGAAGAATATAAAGCAATGAAAGTTATATAATTTTGCAGATAACTTTATTAATTATGTAGCAGATAATTATTGCAACTCTAAAGATGATTTACAAGTTCAACAAAAATATTAGGATTCATAGACATGAGTTTATCCTGTTATGACAAACACATAATTACATTATTATTCTTCTATCTTTAAATTCCTTCAAATTTTTTAATTCTTACAGATGAATATAATTTAAATTAGATTTAATTAAATCTTGTGTTTTTCCTTTAGGAAAAATTCAAAGAGAAGGAAGAAAATCTGAATCTTGTAAACCAATTCTTAAAGTAGAATACAAGACCTGCAAAAACAGGTATGCATTTTTAATTTAGGGAAAGAGGGATATGAAGCACAGACAAAAAGGGCAGATGATCTTCATGTTAATATAGTGTTTACAGTTTTACATAATTATAAATGTAAGTGGATCCTCTACATTAACAGTAACTGACTTCGTGTTGTCTAATAGACATGTCTCTGATGATGATTATTATGAATATTGCAATTTACAAGTGTTAATTATTTCAGAATTCTTTTAAGCATCTAGAAAAGTATTATACACACTAATTTTAACAGTAAAGGACTTTTGGCCATGCATATTACAAGTAGCAGGATTTATTAAGTAGAAGCAATATGTCCATTGATATTGCATGTGAAAGAATTAAATATGTAATCAAGTTTCTGCATGTTAAGATCTTACATTCTGAAGTTAGAAGATTACAGTTTGTTGGAAAGATAAAGTTATGTATATTAATGTAATAAAAAGTATTGAATTTTAAGATATTAGAAAATGAAGAAAAGAATATTAAGTAAAATATTATTTTATATTTAAAGTGTGTTACATTGATTCCTTTACCGTTATGTAATGCCTTTTGTCTTTTTTGATCTTTGTTGATTTAAAGTCTGTTTTATAAGAGACTAGCCTTGCAACACCTGCTTTTTTGCTTTCCATTTGCTTGGTAAATTTTCCTCCATTTTTTATTTTGCGCCTATGTGTGTCTTTACTAGTTAGATGGGTCTCCTGAATACAGCACATTGATGGATCTTGACTCTTTACACAATTGACCAGTCTGTGTCTATTCATTGGGGCATTTAGCTCTTTTACATTTAAGGTTAATATTGTTATATGTTAATTTGATCCTGTCATTATAATGCTAGCTGGTTATTTTACCCATTAGTTGATGCAGTTTCTTTATAGTGTCAATGATCTTTACAAGTTGGTATGTTTTTGCCATGGCTAGTACTGGTTTTTTTCTTTCTATATTTAGTGCTTCCTTCAGGAGCTCTTGTAAGGCAGGTTTGGTGGTAACAAAATCTCTCAGCATTTGCTTGTTTGTAAAGGATTTTATTTTTAATTTGCTTATGAAGCTTAGGCTGGATGTAAAATTATGGGTTGAAAATTCTTTTATTGAGGAGGGATCCAAGACGGCCGATTAGGAGCAGCTCTGGATTGCAGCTCCCAGTGAGATCACAGAGGGTGAGTGGATGCCGCATTTCCAGAAGGATTTTTATCGCCCACACACCAGGAGATTCTCGGGTGGAGGAGCCCCACGAGTTGCCAGCGCAGCTGTTTTGGCCAGCATGGCGGGTGTCCACTCAAAATACTCACCTGGGTCCCGGCACCATTTCAGCTTGTGACTGGAGAGCCTGGGAGACAGAGTCACCCATTCACCTGATAAAAAGGGGACTAAAACTGGGAGACAAGCCAGGAGATTCCCTGGTGAAAAAGCATCACGAATCTCCAGCGTGGCTGTTTCAACCAGCACAGTGGGTCGCCACATGGGAAATCACACAGAACCGGGCACCTTTTCAACAGGTGACTGGAATGCCTGGGAGACAGAGTTGCCCATTCAATTGATAAAAAGGGGACTGAGATCAGATCCAAGATGGCTGGTTAGGAGGAGCTCAGAATTGCAGGTCCGAGTGAAAGTGCAGAGGGTGAGTGGACGCCGCATTTCCAGACAGATTTTTACTGCCCACAGACCAGGAGATTCACAGGTGGAGGAGCCCCACGGGTCGCCAGCGCAGCTGTTTTGACCGGCATGGCTGTTTGGCCTGTGCCTTGGCGCGGCGGTTCGCAGTGCAGAGTAAACGAGACGGTGTCCCCTCTTAGCCAGCAAGGGGAGCTGAAACGGCGAGCCAGGCCAGGAAATTCCCAGGCAAAAAAGTTTGAGCCAGCGCAGTGGGTTACCACATGGGAAATCACCCAGATCCCAGCACCTATTCAACAGGCGACCAGGTCACCTGGTAGAGAGCCAACCGTTCAACTAAAAAACAAAAGGCTCTGAGGCAGAGAGCCAGGTGACCAGGCCCAGCTGGTCCCACCCCTACAAAAACAAAAACAAACAAAAAAAAAACAGCAATTGGAAACGCTCTGGGTAGAGACTTTCACAGCAAACACAACTGAACCCAGGACAGTCCAGCTCTGTGGAGGAGGGGTGTCCGCCATTATGGAGGCAGCCTGCAGTTGCCGAGGCAACCTGCCATCGCCAAGGCAACCCGCCATTACAGAGAGAGTCCATCACTACAGAGGTGGCCCAACATAGCGGAAACAGTTCTAACTACACCAATATAAACAGGAGTGCAGGGAAGTTCACACGGCAGCTGGGCAGAGCCCACAGCAGCTCAGTGAAGCCTATGCAGGCTGAGAGTGACTAGGCTGTCTCCTTGTGGGCAGGGAAAATGGCAGCAGCACAGCGGAAACTCATAAAGCCTTAACTCCCTGGGACAGAACACCTGGGGGAAAAAAAAAGGGGGTTTATGAGTTCTGCTGCTGCAGACTTAAACTTACCAAAATCAGAAAGTCAACAACTACAAAGTTGACAGGTAAATAAATCCACAAAGATGGGAAGAAACCAGCGCAAAAAGGATGAAAACACCCGAAACCAGAACACCTCTCGTCCTACAAGGGATCACAACTCCTCACCAGCAAGGGAACAAGACTGGATGGAGAAGGAGTGTGATGAAATGACAGAATTAGCTTTCAGAAAGTGGATAATAAGAAACTTCTGTGAGCTAAAAGAACATGTTCTAACCCAACGCAAAGAAACTAAGAACCTTGAGAAAAGACTTGATGAAATGCTAACGAGAATGGACAACTTAGAGAGGAATATGAGTGAATTGATGGAGCTGAAAAACACAACACGAGAACTTCGCGAAGCATGCACAAGTTTCAACAGCCGAATTGACCAAGCAGAAGAAAGGATATCAGAGGTCGAAGATCAACTCAATAAAATAAAACGAGAAGGCAAGATTAGAGAAAACAGGGCAAAAAGGAATGAACAAAGTCAACAAGAAATATGGGACTATGTGAAAAGACCTAATCTACGTTTGATAGGTGTACCTGAATGTGATGAAGAGAATGCATCCAAGCTGGAAAATACTCTTTAGGATATTATGCAGGAAAACTTCCGCAACCTAGCAAGACAGGCCAATATTCAAGTCCAGGAAATACAGAGAACACCACAAAGATATTCCTCTAGAAGAGCAACCCCAAGGCACATAATCATCAGATTCACCAGGGTTGAAATGAAGGAGAAAATGCTGAGGGCAGCAAGAGAGAAAGGTCGGGTTACCCACAAAGGGAAGCCCATCAGACTCACAGCAGATGTCTCAGCAGAAACCCTACAAGCCAGAAGAGAGTGGGGGCCGATATTCAATATCCTTAAAGAAAAGAACTTTCAACCCAGAATTTCATATCCAGCCAAACTAAGCTTCATAAGTGAAGGAAAAATAAAATCCTTTGTGAACAAGCAAGTATTCAGAGATTTCATCACCACCAGGCCTGCTTTACAAGAGCTCCTGAAAGAGGCACTACACATAGAAAAGAACAACCAGTACCAGCCACTCCAAAAACACACAAAATGGTAAAAAGCATCAACACAATGAAGAATCTGCATCAACCAATGGGCGAAACAGCCGGCTAGCATCAAAATGGCAGTACCAAATTCACACATAACAATATTAACCCTAAACGTAAATGGACTAAATGCCCCAATCAAAAGACACAGACTGGCAAATTGGATAAAAAGCCAAAACCAATCAGTGTGCTGTATCCAGGAAACCCATCTCACATGCAAGGATACACAAAGGCTCAAAATAAAGGGATGGAGGAAGATTTACCAAGCAAATGGAGAACAAAAAAAAGCAGGAGTTGCAATTCTCATCTCTGATAAAATAGACTTTAAAGCAACAAAGATCAAAAGAGACAAAGAAGGACATTACATAATGGTAAAAGGATCAATGCAAGAAGAAGAGCTAGCGATCATAAATATATATGCACCTAATACAGGAGCACCCAAATACATAAGGCAAGTTCTTAATGACTTACAAAGAGACTTAGACTCCCACACAATAATAGTGGCAGACTTCAACACACCATTGTCAATATTAGACAGATCAATGAGAGAAAATTAACAAGGATATCCAGGACTTGAACTCAGACCTGGACCAAGCAAACCTAATAGACATTTACAGAACTCTCCAGCCCAAATCCACAGAATATACATTCTTCTCAGCACCACATCACACCTACTCTAAAATTGACCACATAATTGGAAATAAATCACTCCTCAGCAAATGCAAAAGAATGGAAACCATAACAAACAGTCTCTCAGACCACAGTGCAATCAAGTTAGAACTCAGAATTCAGAAACCAACCCAGAACCGCACAGCTTCATGGAAACTGAACAACTTTCTCCTGAATGTTGACTGGATAAACAATGAAATGAAGGCAGAAATAAAGATGTTCTTCAAAACCAACGAGAACGAAGACACCACATACCAGAATCTCTGGGACACATTGAAAGCAGTCTCTAGAGGAAAATATATAGCAATAAGTGCCCACATAAGAAGAAAGGAGAGATCTAAAATTGACACCCTATCGTCAAAATTGAAAGAGCTAGAGGAGCAAGATTAAAAAAACTCAAAACCTAGCAGAAGACAAGAAATAACTAAGATCAAAGCAGAATTGAAGGAGATAGAGACATGAAAAACCCTTCAAAAAATCGATAAATCCAGGAACTGGTTTTTTGAAAAGATCAACAAAATAGACAGACCACTTGCCAGATTAATAAAAAAGAAAAGAGAGAATAACCAAATAGATGCAATAAAAAATGATAAAGGGGATATCACCACAGATTCCATAGAAATTCAAACCATCATCAGAGATTATTACAAGCAACTCTAGGCACATAAACTAGAAAACCTGGAAGAAATGGATAAATGCCTGGACAGTTGCCTCCTCCCAAGCCTAAACCAGGAAGAAGTCGAAACCCTGAATAGACCAATAACAAGATCAGAAGTCGAGGCAGCAATTAAGAGCCTACCACCCAAAAAAAGCCCAGGTCCAGATGGGTTCACAGCCGAATTCTACCAGACATACAAAGAGGAGCTGGTACCATTTCTTCTGAAACTATTCCAAATAATCCAAAAAGAGGGAATCCTTCCCAAATCATTTTATGAGACCAATATCATCCTGCTACCAAAACCCGGCAGAAACTCAACAAGAAAAGAAAACTACAGGCCAATATCCATGATGAACATAGATGCAAAAATCTTCAATAAAATACTGGCAAGCCGATTGCAACAGCACATCAAAAACTTATCCACCATGATCAAGTAGGATTCATCCTGGGGATGCAAGACTGGTTCAATATATGCAAGTCTATAAATGTGATTCACCACATAAACAGAAGCAAAGACAAAAACCACATGATTACCTCAATTGATGCAGAGAAGGCCTTCGACAAAATTCAACAGGCCTTTATGCTAAAAACCCTCAATAAACTAGGTATCGACGGAACGTATCTCAAAATAATAAAAGCTATTTATGACAAACCAACAGCCAATATCATACTGAATGGGCAAAAACTGGAAGCATTCCCTTTGAAATCTGGCACTAGACAAAGATGCCCTCTCTCACCACTCCTATTCAATATAGTACTGGAAGTTCTAGCCAGAGCAATCAGGCAAGAAAAAGAAATAAAGGGTATTCAATTAGGAAAGGAGGAAGTCAAATTCTCTCTATTTGCAGATGACATGATTGTATATCTAGAAGACCCCATCATCTCAGCCCAAAATCTCCTGAAACTGATAAGCAACTTCAGCAAAGTCTCAGGATACAAAATCAATGTGCAAAAATCACAAGCATTCCTATACACCAATAACAGGCTTAAAGAGAGCCAAATCAAGAACGAACTGCCATTCACAATTGCTACAAAGAGAATAAAATACCTAGGAATACAACTAACAAGGAACGTAAAGAACCTCTTCAAGGAGAACTATAAACCACTGTTCAACGAAATAAGAGAGGATACAAACAGATGGAGAAACATTCCATGTTCATGGTTAGGAAGAATCAATATCGTGAAAATGGCCATACTGCCCAAAGTAATTTACAGATTCAACGCTATCCCCATCAAGCTACCAATGACCTTCTTCACAGAACTGCAAAAAACCACCTTAAACTTCATATGGAACCGAAAGAGAGCTCGCATAGCCAAGTCAATTCTAAGCAAAAAGAACAAAGCGGGAGGCATCACACTACCGGACATCAAACTCTACTACAAGGCTACGGTAATCAAAACAGCATGGTACTGGTACCAAAACAGAGATATAGACCAATGGAACAGAACAGAGGCGTCGGAGGCGACACAACATATCTACAACCACCCGATTTTTGACAAACCTGAAAAAAACAAGCAATGGGGAAAGGATTCCCTGTTCAATAAGTGGTGTTGGGAAAACTGGCTAGCCATATGCAGAAAGCAGAAACTGGACCCCTTCCTGACACCTTACACTAAAATTGACTCCAGATGGATTAAAGACTTAAACATAAGACGTAACACCATAAAAACACTAGAAGGAAACCTAGGCAAAACCATTCATAGGCGTAGGCAAGGACTTTATGACCAAAACACCAAAAGCATTGGCAACAAAAGCCAAAATAGACAAATGGGACCTAATCAAACTCCACAGCTTCTGCACGGCAAAAGAAACAGTCAATAGAGTGAATCGGCAACCAACAGAATGGGAAAAAATTTTTGCAGCCTACCCGTCTGACAAAGGGCTGATATCCAGAATTTACAACGAGCTAAAAAAGATTTACAAGAAAAAAACAAACAAGCCCATTCAAAAATGGGCAAAGGATATGAACAGATGCTTTACAAAAGAAGACATACATGAGGCCAACAAACATATGAAAAAATGCTCATCATCACTGGTCATTAGAGAAATGCAAATCAAAACTACATTGAGATACCATCTCACGCCAGTTAGAATGGTGATCAATTCTTCATATTTTTAATGTGAAATAATCATATTATTGATCATAATTACTGTCATCCTATCTACTTGTGTACATTAATAAATTGCTTCTATTTTTTGTGATTACTACTTTATTAGAAAAGTCACCTCTGGAGCTTAGCACAGAAGGAGGTTAAAAAGCAGAGGGGCAGTGAGGTTAAGAGTACTAAAATTTATTACCACAGTAAAATGGGCCACAGTTAGGAAGTGGAATTATATAGCTATAGCCCTGCTCTACCTATTACACAGCAGAAACTGTACAGTTAAAAGTCAGGATGGCTGTCACAGAAACAGGAAACTTAGGAAGAGCTCTACCATATAAGCTGCAGCAATAGGGTCTCTTACTGGACTACATAGGTAGCACATGTAAGGGATGTGTTTTCTTCTCGCTTTTATGTCAGACCAGCCATTCACAGACTTGCTTTACATTTTCAGGGATAAACAGACATGTATATGGGAATCATTTGTCCCCAATCACCAATATGCCTACTGACACTCCAACTAAGATGGCCTCTGGGCTTAATAATTTTATCCTCTTCAAGAAAGGAATATTGATTTATATACCAACTACCATTAGAATTATTAGGTTTTCTGAAGCTAAAGAAAGTTATTTTCTGGTAGTCTTTTAATCTGTTCCTATCATGGCAGCCTACTAATAGGCTTTATGTATAATTAAGTTCTCTAAGCCTTAATATACCCATCTGTTAAATGGAGTAATTATCTCACTGCGATGTGATAAGGATTAAGTAAAAGAATGCATGTAAAATTCTGCATGTGATGCCTACAGTATCATAAATACTCAATATATGTTAGCATTTAATATTTATTATGTTAGACAACTTGTTTAGTCTTGTTGCCTTCATTGGGACAAAATTTTAATCCTGTTTATTTTATGTATTTTACAAATTATATGTACAGTAAAATTATGTTTTTCTTTTGGTGTACAGTTTCATGTTTTTAAACACGTGTATAGATTTCTAAAACTACCACCACAATAAAAATAAAGAATATTTCCATCATTTCTTACAACTCTCCTATTGTGCTCCTTTATAGTCATTCCTCTCCCCAACTCCCAAAGCTTAGCAACCACTGATCTACTCTCCATCACTATAGTTTTGCCTTTTGAGGACGGTTATATAAATGCAGTTATATATTATGTAACCTTTTAAGCCTAGCTTCTTTCACTCAGTAGAATGCCTTTGAGATTCATCCAAGTTTTCTATTCATAATTTGTTATTTTTTATTAATGCTTTCTTTAAGTTTGAGGACATTTCAAGTATATGGTTATTTCTTTTATAAGAATCTATCTGATAGGAATTCCTTAATAGAATCTTTGTATTAAGTAACACCTGAGACAGTTTAGTGCAGTACAACATTTATTGTGGTACAGCATTATCAAGCAACTGTGTTCCTTTGACCACTAATGATATTCATGGAATAAAACGGATCTGTAATCTAATAAATTTGAGAAATTACAAATTTTATAAAAGTAAATTGGATTGTTTACCTTATGATTTCTCAGAATTTTTAACATATGCCATGAAATGCAAAATTTCTAAACGGAGATACAGTTTTACAAGTGCTTATCAAATTATCAAATGTGATGTTTTAATGCTGAACAACTACCAAGTTGTATTCCACAGTTTGGGAAACATTAAACTAAAAATGAAAAACGTGGGCTTTTGAGTCTGGTTTTGAATCTTTGTCCTGGTACTCACTAGCTGCTTGACGCTGAATAAGTTTAATCTGCATTAATCTTAGATTCCTTATGTATAAATGGGACTAATAGTACTTTCTTCATCAAGGTTGTTGTGAGGATTACACAAAATTTACTTTATATATACACATAGCACAATATATGCCACATGGTAAACATTCAGTAAATTGTAGCTATTTATTACTAGACGCAATATATAGGAGTGTTTAGAAGCATAGGCTTTGGAGTCTGATAGATCTCAATTTTCCTTAAATGTTGCTGCTTAGCTGTTACTTAACCTCATTAATAAAATGAGAACATAACTTATGAGGACTTAATGTGATAATTAAATATTTAGTACAGTTAACAATGAGTGGTTCCCTGAGCACTTTCCTGAGGAAATAACTTTTTATTCAATCACTCAGTAATTTATAGAGAAATGCATATATATTAACAACTAACTTCAGACCCAGAGTATTCTGATGTAGAGTCGTAATTAGAGCAGAAGAGGTTTTACTTCCTTTCAGTATTGGAGAGGACCTATTTCCAATGTATATACAAAAAAGCGGGGGAGGTAAATTATTCCTTATTCTATGTTGGGATTAGTATTAGGGGATGAGAATAAATTTACCTACTTTTACACAAGAAAAAAATACATATTTATGGCCTTTATTAATATTTATAGTATACAGTTAAGCTTAATATTTATGAAAAGATACTACATTCTCTTAAGGTGTGGCCTTCTTTTGCAAAACGAAGCAATAAACAAAGGTAGAATCTTTCATAGTATTTCATAAATAACTATATTAGAAATGCTTTTTAAATCTGGATAAACCTTATAAATAATATAAATATATGTTTTATAGAAATAATAAACATGCTTTTTAGTAGCACCGTTAGTAGGTTGGTCACTTGCCATATCAAATCACTGGTGCAAGACTATTACTCAAATCAACTGAGGTGAAATAAGGTAAAGTATTTTTACTTATTTTGCTTGTAACTCAAATATTTACATCAGAATATTAAGATAGAATAATAAATAGAAAATAGTACATGCATTTTACATATAGGTTTGGATAGAAACTTTGTTAAAAAGCCCCCCTTTTTGGTTATATAACCAACATAAGATCAGCAAATGTCCCATTGATAATGTTTGGTGCCACACACAGTACAAAATGGAAGAGAAAAGGAAATCTTATAGAGTGATTTCTAGGGAAAAGTAGATTCTTCAGCTTATCAAATAGGATGTAAGTGAATTATGTAGGTGAGCATTATATTCTCAAATAATTTGGTACAATAAAAGCCTCTAGTTCTTTTTTAAAAATTAGAAAAGAATATTTTCAAATTTGGTATTTACTTTTTCTTGAAAATAATTCCTGCTAATACACATTTTCTTTTGTACACATACACTAAAGATATATAAGTATCGATTTGAGAAATTAAAAATGAAAATTTTGAAATGATTTCATAATTTTCAGATAGCTATAATGTTTTAGAGTCATCTTAACCCCACTCTACTATCTGATAGTATTTTTATAAATCAATAGACAAAAATATTGTTTAAAGTTAGTTGAGTAACATATATAGAGCTGATTGGCCACAAGTAAAATAGAAAAGGCAATTTATCTTTGATTAACTATTATTCTCTTACATATTAGCTTTCTCCACCTTTTTATCTTTACTCTCTTTTGACAGAAACTCCATTATCTAGAATTTTTATTTTACTCTCTGCCATTCTGGGCCTTCCACTGTCACATTTCATTTTATATTAAAATTTGTCTATTTTCTCTCGTAGAGATTTTAGGCCCCACAAGCCAGCTAGTTATCCTGATATTCTAACATGACTAATATTCCAGTGTTAGTGATTTAGAGTTTGGGAACTAACTAATATATATGAAGATGCCTTTTGAGAGTCAGTGAGCATATCCACCTCCCTCCAAGCTCACTGCCTTTCCCCAAACCTACCCCAACATCTTTAGACTGATCCATTAGTAAATTTAATAGTGAGAATTTACATCTAGAAAGTGGGATATAGTAGAAGAGTAGGTTAGTGAATGAAAAATTTTGAGCCAGGCAAGTTTTTTACTGTCTGTCAAATTATATGGTATACAATAAGCCTGTTCTTTATAGGTTCAGTCCTGTGACTTTGTGTCATGTTAAAGGACTTCTGAGTCTCATTAACGTTTTCTCCTATGTAGCGAACCATTCATAATATTCTCTGGTGGGCTGTCCTATGACAAAGCTTGTAGAAGACCAAGTTTAACCATCATGCATGGAAAAGCAATTACAGTACTTGAAATGGATCATCCTATTGTTGAATTTCTAACTTTATGTGAAACACCCTATCCAAATGGTAAGTAACTAAAATGAAATTTAATGTTGAAAAATTCATTTTTGAAATGACAAGTTTCTAACAAAATTAAGGTTAAATATTTTCAGTTTTCGCAGCGGATGTCTACTATGGTATAACACTGTGAGCTACAGGTGCTGGAGCAGATTCTGCAATTGTACCTACTTGACAAACTGGAAATAAGACAGATGTAGTACAGCAATGCTGGAATTTCAGGTTCTAATATCAGGTAAGTGCTTTAAACTTTGATTAGATGGTGGAAGCTGAGCTGGGAGGGTCCGATAAGGGTCCGGGATGAAATCACTTGGGGAAGCTGAGGTCTCTTAATAGCCTCTCTCAGACCAGCTCCATCCATTCCATCCCAAAGCCAATCAAAGTTAAAGCACTTACCTTATATTAGTAATCTGTAACTGTGGTGGTGCTGCATCTATTTCACATCTGGCTTTGCTTCAGATGCAACTGCAGCACCTCTGATTACTCTAGGATTGCAAATGTGTGGTTAATGACTTTTTAAAATTTTGAGAATGGTCAGAAGGGCCTTTGGGAAGAGAAATGCATATTTAATTTTATTATCCTGACTATAAAGACTTTTTCTAAACTTATATACAATCCATATAATGAAATCTAATAATGATGAAATAGTTTCATAATGTGGCCAGGTGTGGTGGCTCATGGCTGTAATCCTAGCACTTTGAGAGGCCAAGGCAGGCAGATTGTTTGAGTTCAGGAGTTTGAGACCAGCCTGGGCAACATAGTGAGTGTCCATCTCTAAAAAATATAATAAATAAATAAGTAAAAATTTTAATGAAATCTAAAATGTGAGAAATTTCCTCTCATAAAAAAGGAAATATGAGTTGTGTCACAACAACATAGTAAGTGTATATATATTACTATATGTTTAAGAGGGAATGTATAGATCTAGGGGAAAGAGCACTGGATTTAGGGATAGAATATGTGGGGTTATGATTTAGCTCTGGCACTTACTAGCTAGGTGACCTTGGGCAAGTAACTTTCCATTTATGAGTTTTATTTATGATTTTTAGAAAGAGAATCATAATATGGTCTCCACATGACTACTGCAAGGTTAAGTGATTATACTTCTTAAACTATAAAATTATATATGTTGTGAGTTCTATTATTAAATGTATTAACTTTAAGTTATTTAGTCTCATATTAAAAAGATGGGATAAACTGACATTAAATAATAATCAATGTAGCACTTTATTTTCAAAGTTACTAGAGACAGACAATTTATTTATGTTTTTAATTGTCAAATATTTATTGAATCATTCTATGGCCTCAGGACTACAAGAACTTGTTGGGCATACAGATAAAGTATAAAACTAATCTCTGATGTCAAATTGCATAAAATCTGGTCAGATGGGTGAGATTACTATGATTTTTTAAGTTTAAGTAATGTAACACCTTAATTAAGTGCTGAGTTGTATGGTTCAGACTATAAATAATGTATTAATTTATAAGCTAGTTAAATAGTCATGGTTTCATGCATAGTAATAGCAGTTTTTGGAAAGAGAGGAAAGTAAGTCTGTGAGACAGTAGAGTTGTTTAGAGAACAGAAAAAGAGAGAAATTGTCTTACAATATTTATGAATCATCAAAATATAAGTGTTCTTTGGAGTTATAAAAATGAATGATGAAGGAATAAATGAAGAAAGAACAGAGGACCAACAGCTGAGCTTAGGAAAATGCCTCCTCTGAAGAGCCTTGAGGAAGAAGATGTGTGAGCAATAGAAATTGAGAATGTGTGGTCTGTGTGTATATAGATTTCTGCACATTGGTAGAGATGTTAGGATAATTTCTACTAATGTTCAATAAAGCATAAATGCAATGTAACCATTCCTATTCACTTTCAAGCCATATATATAAATCTTCATTTTTCAGAAAGTGGTAATGAGGATGGAATTTTTTATTTGTCAAAAGCTAGGAGATGTACTTTAACTCTATTAACAGTGCAGGAAAGGTTTCTGACCATATATCCATCTCAAGCAGAACTTAGTCCAAACCAGGGCCCCAGAAACCTTCCTATTCTAGCTCCTTCATTAGAGTTAGTTAACCTCTCCAAGTAAATCACATCCTTGAGTGCATCCCCAACTGTAATCTATGGGGTTATCATTGGTGCTGGATTGTGCCCCAGGACTCTCAGGGCACAGATGATAGCTCTTGGAGAGCAGGGTGAGTAGTGCTGGTGAGGCCAACTCAAGAGATGAGAATTAAGGTAAAGCCATTTATGTGGCCAGATCTTCTGGTGAGGATAATTCTAATATTATTTCCCCCTTGGGAGAAGGAAATATGGACCTGGCAGATTTGTACAAAATCCTTTCCCAGGAGATTTACAGGGGCCAATGGGACAAGCAGAAATAAATGCCATTGAGGAGTCCTACTTGGAAGGGGATCAGTAAAGATTACAGACTACCACAAATGTGTTGCCTGCCCTGACCATCTGGATGAATTTAGAACTCTATGAAGGAACACTGAAAGCATGCCAGGGTTAAGGAGGACTAAAGAAAGGGCCTTGGGTTATGGCAGGTTAAATGCTACACCACAAATCTTTGCCAATTGGGCTTTTCTTATTCCCTTGGTCTATTTCACCAGTCCAGAGGACTAGAGGTGGTAAGCACAATGGAGATGTTGATACATAGGCCAAATTATACAAATGTTTTCAGTAATTTGCCCCGTACAATGAGTTCCTTGGGCATTATGAAGCTCTTGAGCGACTTCTCAGGTTGGTATAAATGTTCCAACAGGGCCTTAACTACTGCCATGGCTGTGGCCTGTTGACAATAGAAGTCTTCAATGCAATGCTAAAACATGCAAACTGTAACTGGTACATGCCGGTATCCTTGAGAGACGGGGAACTGAGTAAAATATTGTTGCCGTAACTCAAAGGGGCTTTCTGGTAATGTGAAGTAGTCCATGAAGGCATGAAATGGTTTTCCAATATGGTGTTATGGACATATTTCACACAGATACTAAGGTTGTGAGCTATCTCAAGGCATGCTTGCTGTCTGTATAAATATTGGCCATTTTACCTTTGGCTGAAAGACATGTCTAGTAAGAGCATGCAGTTCTGCCTGTTGGGCAGACCACACATCAGGAAAGTTAAGGAAAGTGGCAGAATTAAGTAAGTTATATTGGATCGTGGTAAGGGGAGGTGAGGATAGAAAGAGAACTGCATAGTTTTCTAGGCCTCTTGTGATGTGAATTGAGGAGAGCCCCAACAGAGTGTGGAATGCAGACAGTGAGGGGGTCCCCATTACTATTTTCATTGTAGCTTTTACAAAAGAAGTCAGCATCAACTTCTTTGAGACAAGGAGACTATAGTATCCTATGGGCCCAGTTTGTGTCCAGTTCTGATATTTTAATTCACCTCGTTGGTTAGATTTTAAAGGGGAAATCCCCTGAATGTCCCCAGAGCATCCCTAGTCTGGATGGGGGAGGGGGCGGGGAGCGAGCTAGGTGACTCCATTAGGATTTAGTTATAACCAAATATTGGAAGATCTTAGGAGAATTCAGAATCTAATCCAGTCTACAGCTAAATGACAAGGAATTGTGGACAATGCACAGGGTTATAATGTAATAATTGATACACTTTTGCTTTTCTTACAAGCATAACATTTCCTGTCCACATTGATCAAATAAGAAATCACAAATATTAGAACCTCTTGAAGCTAGATGGCCCGACCAAGTCAGGTGTTATATTTTACTTACAGTCTTAAGGTTCTTGGGCCTACCAGGAAGTGACAGTTTTTACTTACTCACTGTAAAGCTGGGAACTCTTGAAGACAGGCATTTTACATACATTCTTACATATAACATTTCAGTCTATATCTTGGTACTATAACCAATGTTCTTAATTGTGTCCTACTTTCAAGAGAGAGAAGATTTTTATTTAACTTATATAAATAAAATAAGAATACTCATGTATAACCTCTGAATTTTAGAGGAATCAAGTAGGGAGAAAAAAACAAATGTTTCCACCTTTGTTCAATAAAGGATACTTTACCAAAATATTGCAAACTATAGATAGCTTATGACAGAAAATTTCCTTGAATTTGGAAAACAAAACATTTAAGCCACAAAAACATTATCTTTATCAATTATTTAATTTCATTTAAATAATTTTGTTTGGCTGGCCAAGTGTAGTGACTTATACCTGTAATATCAGCACTTTGGAAGGCTGAGTGGATAGCTTGAGCTCAGGATTTCAAGACCAGCCTGCACAACATAGCGAGACCTATCTCTACTAAAAATAAAAATATTAGCTGGGTGTAGTGGTACATCCCTGTAATCCTAGCTAATCCATAGACTGACATAGGAGGATCAAACTTGAGCCCAGGAGATGGAAGCTGCAGCGAGCTATGACTGCACCACTGTACTCCAGCCTGGGCAACAGAGTAAGACTGTTTCAAAAAAATTTTTTTTTCTTTATTTTGATTAGCAATTTTAAACTCTAGTCCATTGCAAATACCTCCAGAGAAGAATTTAAAATAATAACTGGATGACAAAACCCCAGAACAATTATAGCCAAAGATCTGATGAGAATTTTCAATTGACAAGGCAATTTAGACATTTTATTGGCATAGTCATTTAACGTAATAATCACTATTATGACACATATCTTGGCATATCAGAATTTTAGGAATCCTGTACAATTTCACACATTTTAATAACACACACATATATAAGTTAAGGGAAATTAAACACCATTCCTTATTTGACAGTACTTCCTGTATTATTTATCAAATAAGCCTAATCATTTAATATCTGTACAAGATGACAGATAAACCCTTTGAGGCTCTTCAGGGGGTCGATGTGGAAAATAGTAAAATTAACTTTAGGCCAAAAGGCTTAATTAAATATTTGGATCCTGGAGAAACCTGCCAAAGATGTCAAAAAGTTCAAAAACTACTTTCTTGAATAGAATGATAGTTCACTGCTAAATAAATACTTATTCAACCAAAGTAAGAGTAACAATCAGAAGACTTCAAAACAATACAGAAAGTTACATGGATGTAAAAACCTTAACCTTTGTAAAGCTCAATTTTCTGAAGCAGTCAAAACCCAATAAGGACAGCATAAAGTACAGGAAACGTTCTTCGTAAAACACAGAATCTGTATTTCCTAAGCCAGTTACCTCGAACAGGGAATATATGGTTCTTAACAATAGCATATGAAGTTCTGGTTACATAAAATAATTCAGACACATAAAGAAAAGCCAAGAGTACTCAATCAAGTTATACTGAGTAAAACATTGCTTTTCTAGAACTTCAGGTTAAAAGTAAAACCAGAGAAACTAGGCAGTTCTCAAAAAGAAATGTGACAGAAATAGAATCTTGTTTGTAATTCAGAGGATGGTTGTTAAAGAAACAGATTTCAGAATTAAAAATAAAACTTCTTGCAATCTTACTAAAAGCAATTAATATTTTAAGAAACCTTTGTTTGCTGGGTGCAGTGGCTCATCCCTGTAATCCCATCACTTTGGGAGGCTGAAGTGGGTGGATCGCCTGAGGTCAGGAGTTCAAGACCAGCCTGGCCAACATAGTGAAACCCCGTCTCTACTGAAAATATAAAAATCATCTGAGTGAGGCGGTACACATCTGTAATCCCAGCTACTTGGGAGGCTGAGGCAGGAGAATCACTTGAACCTGAAGGTGGAGGTTGCAGTGAGCTGAGATTGTACCACTGCACTCCAGCCTGGGTGATAGAGATTCTGTCTCAAAAAAAAAAAAAAAAAAAAAGCAAGCTTTGTTGTTCTTTGTTGTTTTAACATAGGAGACCAAGTTTTAAAGTTTTGTATCAGTGTATTTTAACATCAAAGTTTATTCTTTAGAAAGACTGGCACAAATAATTTATTTTAATTATAACCAGCTTAATCACACCCAAAATTTCCTTCATAAGTTCCCATTCATGAACCTTATCATGATTTACTCAGACCATCTATGGATTACTGAGACACTTTGCCTCACTCTATACTTCCTCTTCTTAAGTAACCAGTCATGTCACTCTAGGAAAAAGATTTATCATGCAAGTCTTTCTCTTATCTTTACATCTGTAACTTTCTTTACCTCTCTCTCTCTCTCTCTCTCTGTCTCTCTGTCTCCCTCTCCTATTTACATCTTTTCTATCTTGTGTCTATTTCCTTCCTGAATACACATTTTGATACTCCCTTTAAATAACATTCAAATTAGAAAAAAATATTTTTTCTCAATAAAAGACATTTTTTTCTCTTATAACTTTTTTCTCTTATTAAGCACACCTTACTTTGTCATACTTTATATACAGAATTATTTATCAATTGGAATTTTTAGCCTCTAGTAACCTTAAATTTTATTAAAAACATAGGAAGCACAAAATCCTGAATTGCCTGTTACATATTATTATTTAATAGATAATAACCATTCTATTTTTATTATTTCAATTTTTTATTTTTATTTTTATTTTTATTTTAGAGACAGGGTCTTGCTCTTTTGCCCAGGCTAGAGTGCAGTGGCATGATCATGGCTCAGTGCAGCCTCAAACTCTTGGGCTCAAGTGATCCTTTCACCTTGGCCTTCCAAGTAGCTGAAACACCAGGTACATGTCATCATATCTGGCTAATTATTTTATTTTTTGTAGAGATGGAGTCTTGCCTTATTACCCAGGGTGGTTTCAAACTCCTGGCCTCAAGCAATCCTTCCACCTTAGCCTACCAAATTGCTGAGATTACAGGTGTGAGCCACCATGCTTGGCCAAGAACCATTTTATAATTGTTAGAAAAACATATTTCCCTATAACATTTTTATGGATATTTAGTCTTTCTGTTAGTCCTTCTAGTCTTTCTATTAAATTTAAGAAGCCAAAGACAACCCTATTTATGTTCAGTAATTTGTTTCAGTTTTTATCATATTTGAAAATGACTTCTACATTTAATGAGTATAATTTAGGATTTCAAATTACATAAAAAATTATTTATAGCTATTTATCCCATTTACTTTTATTTATGTATGTTTAGCAGTGTGCTGAGATTACTTATAAAAACTGAGATATTAGACAAAGCTAGTCATCATTCCAAATTATTTATCTATTAATTATTTTATATAACTGCATGTCAGGCAAATATTATAAAAGTAATGACCTTAAAGTCAAATAATTCAGAGGACACAAAATAATTCAGAGAACACAAACCGTCAACCTTATACTAGTCCCATTTGCCAAAAGATTTCTAAGTCATGTGAACTTGAAAAATGCCTGGTCTTACTTGCTTAATTTATGAGTACTCCTCTATTTACAAGCCAATTTGGTACCATAGATAAATACAACCAGATGTGTACATGCAACCAGCTACAAATAATAACATAGCTTTAATTTTTAAAGCTTTAGCTATATGTCAGCCATAACTCACTAGTTAAAAGGGACAGTTAGATTCAAACTTCGTCTCTGTCAAACTAACAATTTTAGCTTAAATTTATCTGTCCCACATGGCTGAAACCCCTTACTGAATTTTAGAGAAACCAGAGTAGCAAAGTAGTGGGGTAGAGCAGCAGGAAGAGAGGAGCTAGTGGAAGAAGGCTAGCTCTATTGTCAATTAGAAAGCTCATAAGTCTCTTTTCTATATTAGTTATTACCCAGGGTTCTTAGATCATATAAGATCCCCAGTCCTATTATTTTTAATCACTATCAGAAAACTGGTATCTGGTGGGCTGACTGATGGACAGCTTCTTCCTCCACCTGCCTGGGATAGTTAGGGCACTCCCATTTCCAATGGTTCTCTTGTTTACAATATGCACGTCGTGGCCTCAAGAGTGTACAGCCATTTTGGCTAGCAGTGTGGTCCCAGGGGTCTTACCCATGGCCATTTGTTTTTGGCTACCATGCACGATCTTGCATCTTGGTTGGTTGTGGCCAACAGCCACAGCAAGCAACATAGCTTGTTGTCTCATGTCGCATAGCTTTTGCCCTTTTTGGACTTGAACAAGATGATTAAATGCCTTAAAGGCAATCTTGACCACTTGAGATATTGATATTCCCAATACCTTTTCTACTTTTTGTAGGTTTCCTCTTATGCCAGGGACACTGACTGATAAAACTCTCAGGTTACCTGGGTGTCCAGGGTCAATGTCAGTGTATTGCCTGAAGGCTTTAAAGACCTCAACAAAGGAAGATGCATTTTCTTTGGCCACTGTTGTACCATTATGGCTTGTGCTGCTGGAGTCCTGCTACAATTAACATTCCTCATTTTGCTTGGAGGTTTATCTCAGATGGCTAGAGCAAGGCCCTGCTCTAGAGAGAGATATATATTTTGGGTCTGCAATGTGGTGCTTATGGAGATTCCTTCCCAGTGAATCACCAATGGGTTGGGTATCTCCTAGTCACCTAGGAGTACCTAAAAGGGCTAGAGGGAGCAATGTAGTCCCTCAATTAAATAATTTTCTAATTAGGCTGTTTCTGTGCCATCAAAGTACTAACCACTGCTTAAGCCAAATATTACTATGCATATCTGAATACAAATATACAAACAGAAACAGAACCAGCCAATCAAACAAGACAAAGCACAGCATTCTGGACTCTGAGTTTGATCCCCTCAATGAGAGCAAACAGACAAGGCTGAAACTTGTCTCTGTAAGCTTCAGACATCTTTAATCCCTTCTGGATGGGGAAGATTGACCTCCAGCTGATAATCAAGCAAATATTTGCTCAGTCTAGTTGATTGGAATAGACAGCAACCCTGAATCAGGCCTCCTTTGCCGCCACTGGCAGCTTGTTCAGGGTTTGCTAAGTGGTCTTAACAACATTAAACAAGTAACTAGACAAACCCTAAACTTAATATGTACACATATACACATCCAAGTTCCAAGTTCCCAGTCAAGTTCCTAGTCAAATTTATAATGAAGAGTGCCACGTGAGCATACCCCCTTATTCTCCTTTCAGTCGAAGTTGAAATCCCCTAACTTAGGCCCCCTTGTGGAGGTTGACAAGTCTCCCTAGTGGAAGTTGATAAGAAAGGAGCTGAGAGTTGGTCACTTGCACAGAGATTAATTCACCAAAAAATAAAAATAAAAGAGGAAAAAAATATGTTCCAAAATTCAAAACTTTTTCTTTGCTGCAAAAATGAAAATCAAAGCACCAAAAGTCAGCAGGGCCATGCTGGCGAGACAGGAACCAAGAGCAAATCACCGAGTAAAACACCTAGACAGCTGCTTAGACCCTCAAGTGGAGCTCTTCCCTGATATGGAGCTGGTGAGCCACAGGCAAAACTGCCCCGTAAGGATTTATAGAAGTCCCATCTGGTTCACCAACTTCGTTGTTGAACTAAACTGGGTCTCTTTGCTCATGCACAATGGAAAGCCAAACACTGAAGCACCAGGTCTTTGCAGCAAGAAAGGTTTATTGTGAGTGAACTGGCAAAGAGATAGATCTCAAATCTGTCTCCTCAAGCTGGGGATTAAGGAAGGTTTTATATTCAGAGGGTAATGAGGAGACATGATCTGATTGGCTCTTGCCATAGGATGATGCTAGGAGGTGTGCTCTGACTGGATTTTTCCCTGGGGTGATACCAGGGCTCTATCTGATTGGATCCTGCAGCCTGGCATGCAATGTATGCTTCCTAATTTTAGTCCCTGTTCCTTGTTCCGGGCACTTAGTTTCTACCTGTGGTTGCATGCTTGGTTTATCTGGGCATGTTCAGGTTATGTGGCCTTCAATCTGGGTGTCCATGGCAACTGAAGAGCTTTGTTATGTAAAAGTTGAACTGGATTGATCTGATGTGGTTACACAACCTATAAATATATTTCAAATTACATTGAATTGAAAGTAAACTTTTAATTATAAGCAGTGTTCTTATACCGATGTAAATATATGTCATATCCCAGAGAAGCAGAGATACTATTCCCTGAGTACATTTTCTTGTAGGCATAATATCAGATCTAAAATACAAAGGTATGGAAGAATAAGATAAATGTTTGTGAGATCAGGTGACAGATTCACTGTCTTCACATAATCCAATATTATCACCACTCCATAATTATTGAGATATATTTAACTCTATACTATGCTACTTTTAATTTTTTCTTGTTCTTTTTAGTGATCTTAATATTAAATTTGAGAAACAGCATATTTTTAAGTGCTCTTTGTTACATCTTACTTTGGCTCACAGTTTGGTCTTCTCACATCATTTAAATAATATTTGTATAGAGATAAAAGGAATGCAATTTTGCTGATTTTATAAAATATTCAATATGAAAACTTTTCATTTTTTATTTTTACTTGTAGAATTTCAAGAACCCTATGCTGTTGTAGTACTTCTGGAGAAAGATCTTATTGTAGTTGATCTGACACAAAGCAAGTAAGTTATCCATATACAGATTAACACTTTTAAACTCTATTTATTTTAGATAATTGGCATTTGTATTCTTTAGATAGGAAATATTCTTTGTGTGAATATTGGTTTGCTAGAATTACAGAAATGTACTTTGATTTAATGGTGAAAATGAAACCAGGAGAATTTGGAAACACTGAGAAAATTGTAAGACAACTTAAAGGCATCAGCACCTGATGTTTGGACAGAAGCACTGCCGACTCAGGACACATGAAATTGATCACATTTCTGTTGTTTCCTTAAAGAAAAGCTATCATTATGAAAACTTCTACAGTGTGATAGCTGAGTAATGGAAAATGACACATGATAAAAGTATTATTGCACTACAGCAGCAAACACCACAGAAGACCAGGATCCTGTCAGGGGTAGAGAAGACAGGAGCCTTCTTTTACATTTTTTTTTCATTATGTTACAGGCAATTGAAACAAGTGTAGAATACTGCTATTATAGTGGTGGTCTCACTCTTTTATGTTGTCCATAAAAATTTTCCAACTATACATTTTTATTATAATGGTAATAGCATGAAACTGATTTCCATCATTATATGTTCTTCACCTACTGATCTTTTAGCCTCTTATATTTATGGCACAATTTTGTAAGTTGTCTCTCCTCTGCCTGGAATAACTTTCCCTTCATTTTTTTCTCCTTATTAACATCTTCTCTGTAATATTCTCAAGCCAGGTATCACTTCCTTATTTAAAAAAATATTTCATTAACTATATAATTTGGTCACATATTCTAGTGTGGGCTCTCATAGTCCCCACATTTCTCTCTTCATAGCTTTTGACACAGATACAATTTTCTATTTGCTATTGTTTAAAGATTGTCTCCTCACTAGGCTGTAGACTCCATGAAGGAGGGGCTCTGTCTCCACATAGAGTAGGCTCTTAATAAATTCTTGTTGAATAAATCGGTCTGAATTCTACTTTCCACATCATTTGTAAATATGAGATCCAGGGTTCTTCCTCATACTAATTTGCAAATATTATTCTCAGTATTTTGAAAGGGATGTAGGATTTGGGCCATAAAATCATCATAACTGGGAATTCTGCTTGGCTGCCCTATTTATCAACATTACACATTTTGTGTAGATGTAAGGATTTGTGTTTATTCCTATAAGAAGTTTTAACATAAGTCTTATTAAAATATACTCTTCTGATCTCATTGATACTCAACTCTTCTTTCTACATCATATTTGTTGGTTAGTCATACTTAGTCTAAGTATCTAACATCCTTGCAGGCCCATTATACTTTACCTTTCATGTACATTTTCTTTAGTATATATTCTTTCATTTAAATTTTGTTTTATTCTAATAGAGTATGCATAACAGAAAAGTTACCATTTTATGTGTACATACATTCTTGTGCTTTTCATTACCCTATATAAGTATGTGAATTAACATTTTGTTTACAGGTTTTTATCTAACATTTTACCATCTTTAACATGTATTAAACTCTCTGTGGCATTCCCAGTTCATTGGCTATTACAGGAAATTTAACATGTCAAAAACCAAATATGTTCTCTTTCCCTCCAAATGGTTACCTCTCAGGTATGTTGAATGTCAAACAAGTTGTATCTTTGTCATTTGATCCCCAACACAAAGGCAAACATTAGGGTTTACAAATTATTTCTATTCTTGATTTCTTGGATTCATATCTTCATTTCTGTTTTCACAATAATCAGTTATACTTTTATGTCTAAATTCCTGTAGTAAATTTAGTTATTTTTCCTTTAGTATCTTTTTGCCTAATCTTGCCAATGTACTAAAATAATTTTTCTCAGACATTTTTCATGATATTTCACTTTGTCAGGAGCCTATTATTGTTACCTCTTGCTATTATCAAATTCTAAATTGTAGGCCTGGTCTTCAAGGGGATCCATTTGCACTACGACAGCAGACAACACAGAAGACCAGGATCTTAGGGGCAGAGAAGACACTAATCTTACAACTCTTTAATCTTAGGAATGTTAATAATTTCTACTCTGAATCAGAGAATCTCTGATATATCTAGTTTAACCTCTGGTACATCTAGTTTAACCTACTTGTCACTTAACTAAACATGAGTTGTTTCTTTAACCTGATTTTGCATATATAACTATTCTTATTTGAGATACTGTCTGCAATATTTCAGATTGGTAGAAAGAGAACTCCTGCCAAAACACACACGCACACACACACATACACACACACACACACACGCATATACACCATATTCTCTGGAGATTGGACTAAATCCCTAATTTTTAAATTAAGTTTCTCATAACATGGCGAAAAATATAATAATATGGCACTCTCTAAGCAACAGCAAATAGAAAATTGTATCTGTAACAGCTACCTCCTATCCTTAAAAAAACACATTGTGTCAGAAATTATGTGATGACACAGACTTGGAACAGATATAGCATAGAATAATACTGATTTCCTCTTAGTACAGTGCCTGGTACATATGATGTTCTAAGTAGTTACAGGAATTTTAAATTTGATTCTATACTTATTTCCTTTTTAAGTTATAGTAGGTTTGAGAATATGAAATTTATTATGTCCATAAGTCTTCATTCCAACTATGTTCTCTGGTTTATGTAAGAAATTATCTTTAAGATATACACAGTCACATACACACAAACCTAACTATGACACACATCTTTCCATTATACCTGCAAAAAATTTAAAGTTTCCTATATATTACCTCTTTGCCTCAGTCCTTTTTATATTATTCTAAAAGAATCCTCAAGGCTAGATGATTTATGAAGAAAAATGTTTTGTTTAGCTCACAATTCTGATATCTGGAAAGTCCAAGGTTAGGTGTCTGCATCTGTTGAGGGTCTCAGGCTGTTTCTACTCATGGCAGAAGGTGAAGGGAAGTCAGAATGTGCAGAAATCACATGGTGAGAAGAAAGCAAGAGAGAGATGGGACAGATTTCAGGCTCTTTTAAACCATCAGCTCTCAAGGGAACTAAGAGTGGGAACTCATCCCTGAGGGAAGACATTAATCTATCCATGAAGAATCTGCCCCTGTGAAGGGAAAAAACATCTCAATCATAGCATTCTTCCCAAGTCCCCAAAACTCATGTCTTCACATATAAGATGCAATCATTCCTTTCCAATAGTCTCAAAAGTCTTAATTCATTTTAACATCCAGTCAAAAGTTCAAAGTCCAAAGTCTCATCTGAGACTCAAAGTAAGTTATTTCCAGCTGTAAGCCTATAAAACATTAAACAAGTTCTTTACTTCTAAGGTAACAATGGTTGTATAGGTGCTGGTAAACATTTCCATTCCAGTATAAAAGCATAGCAAGTCCCATGCAGCTTTAAAACATGGCAGAGTATATATTAAACTTAAAGCTCCAAAATAATCTTCTTTGACTCCATGTCCTGTATCCCAGGAGCACTGGTGCAAGGGGTGGGCTCCCAAGGCCTTGGCAGCCCTGTCTCCATGTTTTTGCTGCACACAGCCCATGTGGCTGCTTTAATATGTTGGAGTTGAATATCTAAGGCTTTTCCAGATTGAGGTTGCACACTGCTGGTGGCTTTGCCTATGTGGCAGGTTTCAGCCTAGGCACCCAGGCTTTTTGATATGTTCTCTGAAATCCAGGGGATAGCTGCCAAGCCTCCATGGCTCTTGTGTTCTGGGTGCCTGTAGACTTAACACCATGTGGATGCCACCAAGGCTTATGGCTTGTGCCCTCTGGAGCAGCAACCCCAGTAGTAGCTGGCGCCATTTGAGCCACAGTGGGAGCTGGAGTTGTAGGGATGTAAGGAACAGCATCCCAAAGGAGCACAGGGCAGTGGTCCCCTGGGCCTCTCCCCCAAAACTGTTCTGTTCTCCTAGGCTCCTGGGACTGTGATGGGATAGGTGGCCTCAAAGATTTCTGAAATGCCTTTCTTCTATTGTCTTGACTGTTAGTACTTTGCTCCCTTACTGGTCATGCTAATCTCTTTAGCAAGTAGTTGCTTGTATTTCTCCCTGAAAACACTCTTCTTTTCTACCACATGGCCAGGCTGCAAATTTTTCAGATGTTAATGCTCTGTTTCCCTTTTAATTATAAATTTTTCTTTTAGGTGATTCCACTGTGGACATAATTTAGTGTAAGCAGTTAAAAGTAACAATGCCACTTATTGAGCACTTTGCTGCTTAGAATATTTTTCTGTCAGATACTCTAGGTCATCATTCTTAAGGTTAAACCTCCACAGTGCAGCCAAATTTTTGCTACAGTGCACCAGTGCAACCAGATTCCTTGCTATAGTACAACAATGGGGATCTTTGCTACAGTTCCCAGTAAGTTCCTAATTTCTGTCTGAGACCTCATCAACATGGCCTTTTCTGCCTACATTTCTGTCAGTATTTTGATCACAACTACTTAACCAGTCTCTAAGAAGTTCCAAACTTTCCCTTATCTTTTTATCTTCTTCTGAGCTCTCCAAACTTCTCCAACCTTTGTCTATCACTCATTTCAAAAGTGCTTCCACAATTTCAGGTATCTTTATAACAACACCCGCCCCTCAGTACTAATTTTCTGTTTTACTCTGTTTTGTGTTGCTATAAAGGAATACCTGAAGCTGGTAATTTATTTATTTATTTTTTTAAAGTTTATTTTGTTTACAAGATTGGGCATCTGTATGTGGTGAGAACCTCAGCTGTTTTCTCTCATGGTGAAAAGTGAAGGGGAGCTGAATTGGTGTGTGCAGAGATTACGTGATGAAAGAAGAAACTACAGAGAAGGAGGAGGCTCCAGGCTCTTTTTAACAACCAGCTCTCAAAGGAACAAAAAGGGAGAGCTCATTCATCTCCAAGACAGGATATTAATCAATTCATGAGGGATCTGCCCCCATAAGCCAAACACTTCTCATTAGGCTCCACCTCCAACACTGGAGACTAAATTTGAAGATGAGGTTTGGAGGGGGCAAACATCCAAACCATAGCACTCCCATTGAAAAAAGTCAAAATTTACTTATATATTAATATTCATAAGGATACTAAATAAATATTTACCATTGTATGTAGGTAAAGTGCTTAGTTTATATAAGTTTTAATGAATTAACTAAGTCAACTTGTTATATAATAGTTTCAGATTAATAGAATTCGTTGTATCTATATTAGCAAAGCATGCCACTGTGGAATGTTGGAATTATGAGAAGTAAATTTTGAGTTTGAGTAAAATTTTACTAGCATTAATATTACATTTTATAAATTACTATCATAAAAAGAGCATTTTTATTCATACAATCCTTGTTTTATGATACTGAAAAAAACAAGTGAAATTTTTAGTAAATATTTAGAGACATTTTAGGGCTTTATCAAAATTATTTTTTATTTTATCTTTGTAAAATAACACTGATATGTTGTCTTTATCTATTAGTTTTCCAATCTTTGAAAATCCATATCCCATGGACATTCATGAATCACCAGTTACATGCACAGCATACTTTGCTGATTGTCCTCCGGATTTGATTCTAGTACTGTATTCTATAGGAGTCAAGCATAAAAAACAAGGATACAGTAATAAGGTAAAAGTAGAAATTATAAATAAGTTTTCTTGTATTCATATCACATGGTTATACTTTTTCCCACTGCTTTATTTTCTGACATTCCATATAGGAGGACTTGAACTAAATTCTTTTTAAGTTATAAGCCAACATCTATTAAAGACATAACTTCTTAAATTCAAATTTCCTAAATGCTACATAGCTTTAAGCCTATAGAAATATAAATTTCTTATATACTAGATGTATAATTATATACTAAGTATACTTATCTATTATATATATTTATATACTAAGTATGTACTTTAATATATATTTGAGTCATAAGATGTAACCTTTATTTTAGATGAAAGATTATGCTTTAAGAAAATAAAAAGACTCGGGTCTTCTTAGTTTATAATTAAATTAATGGTTTAGGACACATTATTAAAAGTCATTTGTTAAATAACATTTTAGAATTTTTGTTATAGTTAATTACAAGATTCAAATATTTACAATTGTAACAGATTATCTATTATGATTTCTGTTATTTTCCCAGGGCTGTTGGTATGGACAACTTCGAGAGATGCTATTTACATAGATTCTATGTTAAATGACACCACGGTAGTTTGGTGGTATACAAACTATATGACACATGTAGCAACACTGTATTTGTACAATTAAAAATACTTCTTTGATTTGTTTATATAAATGTTAAGATTGGTTAAAATCTATATTTTTAAGGGAGATGGAATTGTATGTTTAGAGGTGTTTGTTCAATGAAATAATTAAAAGCTACACACTTCATTCTTGATTAGTTTACAGTTATTTATGTTTAAGTGAAATTTTTATCATTTTAAGATATTTTCATTTTAAATTTCTAAGTCATTTAAACTAAAATCTAAGCAATTTGAACTATATATATATATATATATATATATATATATATATACTTTCTGGATAATCTATTTAGGAGTGGCCAATTAGTGGAGGAGCTTGGAACCTTGGAGCACAAACATATCCAGAAATTATTATTACTGGGTAAGTAGATGTGTTTTGTGAGTTATTAGTTCATCAGCAAAAAGATGTTTACTGAGTCTTGATACTTTTCCATAATTGTATTCTCTGCAGAATAATAGTTTAAGTAAAAGTAAAAACATAAGAAATAGCTTCTATCCAAAGATTCTAATCTTGACAGAAAATATAATCAAACCATTGCAATCATCATAACAAAGAAGCATAGATTGTATTACCAGGAGAATGTCAAAAGGGGAAGTCTTGAGATATTAGTCTTCATTGGAAATCACAGAATATTAGCTTTACAAAGGCGTTTACAAACATTTATCTATTTTTGCCAAATTCAGGAATCACTGCTTTGTAACTGTACAAGGTGGTTATTTTAAATATTCCTCAAAATTTACAGCACCAGAAATAACACTTCTTTGTTTGACAACCCACTTGATATTTTAATGTTAGGAAAAAAATAGAGACATAGCTAATTATAAATATAAGATTTCAAAGATAATAAGGGATCTCCTAATGGGAAAATAGAGTAAATATACTTTTTCCTATTCTTCCCACTAAACAACTAAAAACTCTGGATATTATGTGTAAGACAAACGTAAGATGACTGGGAAATGTGAAGTGTCAGACCAGGTAGGACTCCTACGTCTTAAAGAATAGCATGGAAATCAGTTCCCTAACTGACTTCTTTTCTTTCTGCCTCATATATCCAAGAATTAGAGCTAAAGAAGTTAGTAACATAGAACTGTGTTGGGATGAAAAATCCCAAAAAAATCTAGCTCTCTTTAACCATGGGATGAAGAAAGGGGCAGTGTATCAAGACAGAAAACATTTAGAAAATAATCTTTCTACTTGGGTTTGACAACACACTCTCTCACTCACACACACACATGCACACCCCTTCCTCCCACACACACACAACTGTGGCCCCACCCCAACTCACTCCAGTAAAGGCCAAGTGAAGAGTTTAGATTTTCACCCTTATCAGGGTATAACTAGGTACCCCAACTTCCGCAGAGTGTCAGATAAAGCAGAATAGGGAGCTGGGGCTTTGCACCATGCTAGGTGAAACCCCTACCCTGTGGTGTCAGTGGGGAGCCAGAATTCTCAGCGCTGCCCAGCAGTAATGAGTAGCTACCACTCCCAATCCCCTTTCCTGTGTCAACAGAAATAAATGAGGAAGGAGAGAAGAAAGAGGGTGGGACTGAAAAGTATTGAGGAAATAATGGCTGAAAACTTATCAAATTTAGCAAAACCATATCAACTTTCAGATTCCAGAAGCTGAGCAAACCCCAATAAATCTATACCAATATACATTATCATCAAACTTCTGAATAGTAAATACTAAAATAAAAAAAATATTGAAAGCCACAATAGAGAAATGACATCTAACCTATATGGCCAAACCAATTTGAATGACAGCAGATTTTTCATCAGAAACCCTGCCTGCCAAAAGGAAAATGAATATTTTTGTAGTACTGAAAGAGAAGATCTATCAACTCTGAATCCTATACCCAATGAAAATATCCTTCAAGAATTAAGGCAAAATTAAGATCAAAATCCATCGTTTTCAGATGAAATAAACTAAGAATTTGTCAGCACCAAATCAACCCTTAAAAAGTATATAAAGGAAGTTCCCTACACAGAAAGGAAATGAAAAAAAAGAAGGAATCTTGGTTCATCAATAAGGAAGAAATAATGCAGAAACAAAAGTATGGATAAATAAAATAGGCTTTTCATGTCTTTTATTTTTAAAAGCATATTTTATGGTTGAAGCAAAGATTATAGTAACAGTGTCTGATGTTACTATAATCACATTGTCTGGGATGGTTCTAAATGTATTTAGAGGAAATATTTAACACAATTATAAATGGGAAAGGGTACAAAAATGTAAAAGGTGTTAAGGCTTTTATATATTTCTTGAACTGGTAATAGGATGACACTGGTGGAATATAAGTTGTGATACAATGTAATGCCTAAAAAAAACTTTTTAAAAATTATGCAGAGGTACACTTAGAAACACTACTGACACATCAAAATGGGAGCACTGTAATAATTCAAGTAACAGGAAGGCAAAAAAAGAGGAAACAGGAAAAGCAGGAAAAAAATTATATGATATTCTGAATCCCTAACTATATGCTATCTGCAATACACTCACTTCAAATATAACAGCATAGATAATTTGAAAGTAAAAAGACGGAAAAAAATCTATAAAAAAGAATTAATGGAGAGTGATATCAACAAGGTGACAGAATAAGAAGCCCTAGATCTTGTTCTCCACAGACACACTCACTTTACAACAATATATGGTCCAAAAAGACATGACAACTTCAGAAACCATTTAGGAAGTCACAGTACCCCAGACAAGGTCAAAACTGAGAATGTTCACATTGAAATGGGTAAGAAAAGCAATGGCAGCCAGGTGCAGTGGCTCATGCCTGTAATCCCAGCACTTTGGGAGGCTGAGGTGGGTGGATCACAAGTTCAGGAGATCGAGACCATACTGGCTAACACGGTAAAACCCCGTCTCTACTAAAAATACAAAAACTTAGCCGGGCATGGTGTCATGTGCCTGTAGTCCCAACTACTTGGGAAGGTGAGGCAGAATTACTTGAGGCAAAAGTTGGAGGCAAACGTTGCAGTGAGCTGAGATCGCACCACTGCACTCCATCCTGGGTGACACAGCAAGACTCTGTCTCAGAAAAAAAAAAAAAGCATTTCAATCATATCAGTCCTTTTTCCAAGCTGGCACAGCTCACAATTAGGAGTAAAAGTGCAACTCATGGCTTCATTGTGATGGAAAGAGAAGAGTGGCACATATACCCAATGTTCTAGATTTACAGTGGCTGCTCAAGAGACCAGTCTCTGTATCATCTGATAGAGAACTGGCATACTCTGCATACCTGAGTGCCACTGAGAGCAAAATATATTTCAGTGGCTTGTAACATCAGAGAACCTAGTATTCCAGACAGATACAAGAGGCAATAAGATACTACAAGTTCCTAAAAAAGAAACTGGAAAGCTTCACTAGTTAGGAATTACATGCACAAGCCCAGAGAAGACAAATTCTCGTGAAAGGTTTGAGAGGCTCTTAGAATCTCTACCTGGGCTGATTTATGAAGAATATCCTCTGTACAAAGTCAGTCCATAAGGATGTGACAACTTTTTCACGTTAAATTCAACAAAAGTAAAGCATACAAAGAGACAGGGAAACATGGCCTAATAAAAGAGACCAAAAGATAAAAAATCCAGTAACTGATTTTACCTTTTCCCCATTTGCCCCAAGAATACTCACTGGCAGCACTTGCAGCTATAACATTTATGCCAAGATAACTTTGCCTCAAAATATCTCACTTTTATTATTATTTTTGCATCATTCTAGTATGTTGACTTTGGAAACAAAAAAAATCATTCTATTTATAACATTCTGGTTTTAGTAGTGATATTTCCATTTACAAAATATAGTAATTCTCGATAACTGAAAATGTCATATCCTAAAAAACATAGCATTCCTATGTATGATGTTAACATCATTTTTGTACAGTTGTTGGCCAAGGAATCATTTGATGAATTTGATTTTTCTGAAACAGATTATTCTGATGTTAGTTTTGTTTAGAAATAACTCCAAGAACAGTTTTCATATTTTATTTTCATATTGAAAACCAGTCAGATTTGCTTCATCCTCAAAAAGCATGTATATGTAAAATTAAAGGAGCACTAGAAGTGAGCTGCACTTTTTTAATCTAAATGGGAAAAGGTTTAAAGAAACAGAAATCTGTGTATTACCTAACAAAGAGTTCAAAATAATCATCTTTTAAAAACTCAATATATTAAAGAATACAAATAGAAAACTAAATGAAATTAGGGAAATGATACATGAACAAAATGAGAGTATCGACAGAGTTCAAAATTATTAAAAAGAAACACTTCTAGATCTGAAGAATATGATAATATGATAATTGATTTGAAAAATTCATTAGAGAATATCAACAACAGACTTGGCCAAGCAAAAGAAAGAGTCCATGAACTGGAAGGTAGGTCACTTGAAATTATTGAGTCAGAGGAACAAAAAGAAGAGGTCCTAAGAGCCTTACAAACACTTTCAAGTGGACTGATGTATACATTATGTGAATTTAAGAAGGGGAAGAGAGAGAATGAGAATGAGACTGAGAGGAGTGGAGAGCTTGCTTGAAGAAATAATGGCCAAAAATTTCCTAAATTGGAAGAAAGAAATGGAAATTCAAATTCAAGAAGCTTAAATAAGTCCAATAATATGAATCCAAAGAAGCTCATAGACACATTATAATCAAACCATCAAAGGTCAAAGACAAAAAGAAAATCTTGAAAGCATCAAGAAGAAAAGTTTTTATCACCTGCAAGGAAATCCCCATAAGATTGTCAGCAGGTTTTTTAGCTGAAGCATGGCAGACTAGACGGGAGTGGGATGATATACTCAAAGTGCCAAAAGAAAAAAGAAAACAACTCACCAACCTAAAATACTATATTTGGCATAACCAACTTCAAAAATGAAGGAGAAATAGAGATTCACTATATAAACAAAAACTGAAGGAGTTCATCACCACTAGCCTTGTCTTACATGAATTTCTGAGAGTTATTTCAGTTGAAACAAACACACTAGAAAACAACACCAAAGCATACAAAAACTTAAAAGCTCTCTGGTAAAGTTAAGTTTATAGACAAAATATAGAATATTATAATACTGTAATGGTGGTGGATAAATCACTTTGATTTCTGGCATAGAATTTAAAATATAAAAACATAAAATTACTGTAAAACTATGATGATAGATGCAAAATATAAAAATATGTAATTTGTGACAGTAACATGAAGAGAGGGTCAATGTAAAGGAGTAGATTTTTTTTCTATGTAAAGTTGTTATTAGTTTAAAATAGTGGTATAACTAGAAGATATTTTATGTAATCCCAATGGTAAACACAAAGAAAATGCCTATAGAAGGTGCACAAAAGAAAATGAGAAAGGAATAAAAGTATGTCACTAAAACAAAACAAAACAAAACAAAACACAAAGGAAGCCAGCAAGAGAAGAATGGAAGGTCAAAATAACCACATAACATATAGAAAATAATAAAATGGCATTTGTAAGTCCTTCTATACCAATAATTACATTAAATGTAAATGGATTAAAATCCCCAATCAAAAGACATAGAGTGGCTTGATTGAAAAAAGTAGAACTATATACTGTCTCCAGGAAACTCACTTTAGATTTAAGGACACACACAGGTTGAAAATAAAAGGATAGAAAAATATATACCATGCAAATTGTAACCAAAATAGAACAAGATGAACACATTTATATTGGACTTTAAGTCAATAACTCACAAGGAACAAAGAAAGACATTACCTAATAATAAGAGTCAATCCAACAGAAAGATATAAAAAGTACAAATACATATGAAAGTAACAACAGAGCACAATCATATATGAAGCAAACTGACAAAAGTCAAGAAAGAAACAGAATAACATAGTAGCTATATTTCAATACCACATTTTCAATAATGAATAGATCAACTAGACAAAAGATCAAGAAGGAAACAGAGTATTTGAAAAACACTATAGACCAATTGGGCCTAACAGAGATACAAAACACTACACCTATCAATAGGAGAAAAATAATCTGCTTAAGCACACATGGACCCTGTTCCAGGATAAGTAACATGTTAGGTCAGGAGTTCACAACCCTCAGACTGCAGACCAGTACTAGTCTATGGCCTCTTAGGAACTAGGCCACACAGAAGGAGGTGAGTGTCAGGTGAGTGAGCATTATTTCATGAGCTCTGCCTCCTGTCAGATGAGGGACAGCATTAGATTCTCATAAGAGTGCAAACCCTATTGTGAACCACACATGCAAGAGATCTAGGTTGCATGCTTCTTATGAGAATCTAACTAATGCCTGATAATCTGAGGTGGAACAGTTTCATCCAGAATCCATCTCTCACCACCCCCTGTCTGTAGAAAAATTTTGTCTTCCACAAAACTAGTCCCTGGTGCCAAAAAGGTTGGGGACTGCTCTGTTAGGCCACACATCTGTAGATGCACATTATTAGTAATGTTAGTTCTTTGGTTGAGTAGTTTCAATATGATTATATTCTGTATATTAAATCTATGTTACATACATTGTTATTTTCATATAAAATATTACATGAAAAATAAAATAGAATTAAAGTTTGTTGGGGTATATAGAGTCTCAGACCAACATGCTGCAGAATTTTTTAGTAATAAAGTTTAAAAATATCGAGTTAATGTATAATTAGAGTACGTAAACATATGAATTCATTCGTAGCATCTTTATTTGTAATAATCAAAAACTGAAAATAACCCAGATGATTTGGTGAAGGGATAAATAGAGTATTTAGCAATAAAAAGAAACAAATTATTCATACATGTAAGAAAGATTATCCTCAAAAACATGCTAAGTGAAAGATGCAAACATAAAACAGTAGATAGGTTCCACTTATATAAAAATTCTAAGAAAAAAAGAATCTACATAGGCAGAAAGTAGATAATTGTGAATCTACTGGGGATGGGAAAGAGGGTTGTATATTGCCATGAGGTAACTTTTTGGGATGATGGAAATGTTCTAAAACTGGATGATGATGTCAATGTGACAACTGTGTAAATTTACTAAAAATTATCAAACTGTACACTCACAATGGGTGAATTTTATAGTTATGTAAATTATATCTCAATAAAGCTATTAACAAAGTAGAGTAAGCCACTCAGTGACTAACCCTCTCTCAAAAAAAAAAAAATCAGTTGACCATATACATATGGTTGTATTTATGGACTCTCTACTATGTTTCATTGATATATGTGTCTGTTTTTCACCAGCACGAACATTTTATTGTAGCTTTAGGGTGAGACTTAAACCTTGTGTAGTTTGAGTTCTCCAACTTTGTTTTTATTTTTCAAAATTTCTTTGGCTATTCTAATTTCTTTACTTTTCTGTTAAAAAAATAATTTCAGCTTTTATTTTAGATTCAGGGATATAAGATCGTTACATGGGCATACTGGACACAGGTAGTGAGCATAGTACCTAATAGGTAGTTTTCAACCCACATCTCTCCCTTCCCTCCCCACTCTAGTAGTCTGCAGTGTCTATTCTTTCTGTGTTTATGTGTTTAGCTCCCAGTTATATGTGAGAACATGTGGTATTTAGTTTTCTATTCGTGCTCTGGCTCACTTAGGATTATAGCCTCCAGCTCCATCCATATTTCTGCAGAGGATGTGATTTCATTCTTTTTTATGGCTGTGTAGTATTTTATGGTATATATGTACCATATTTTCTTTATCCAATCCACTGTTGTTGGGCACCTAGGTTGATTCCATGTGCTATATTGTAAATAGCATGGCAATGAACATATGAGTGCATGTGCCTTTTAGGTATAATGATTTATATTGCTTTGGTTATATACCCAGTAATGGGATTGATTGCTGGGTCAATGGTAGCTTTATTTTAAGTTCTTTGAGAAATCTCCCTACTGCTTTCTACTTTCAGCAGTGGTTTAACTAATTTACATTCCCACCAACAGGGTTAAAGCATTCCCTCTTATCTGCCATCTGGCAAGCATCTGTTACTATTTGACTTTTTAATAATAGCCGTACTGACTGTTGTAAGATGGTATCCTGTTGTGTTTTGATTTTCATTTCTCTGATGATTAGTGATGATGAGCACTTTTTCATATGTTTGTTGGCTGCTTGTATATCTTCTTTTGAGAAGTGTCTCTTCATATCTTTTGCCCACCTTTTAATAGGGTTATCTGTTTGTTTTTTGGTTTGTTCAAGTTCCTCACAGATTCTTAATATTGGATATTTGTCAGATGCATAGTTTGTAAATATTTTTTCCCATTATGTAGGTTGTATGTTTCATCTGTTGAGAATTTCTTTTGCCGCACAGAACTCTTGAGTTTAATTAGTTCTTACATGTCAATTTTTGGTTTTGTCACAATTGTTTTGGAGGGGTTGGCCATGAGTTATTTGCCAAGGCTGATAACAAGAAGGCTATTTCTTAGGTTTTCTTCTAGGATTTTAGTAGTTTGAGGTCTTACATTTAAATCTTTAATCCATCTTGAGTTAATTTTGTATGTGGTGAAAAGTAAGGGCCAGTTATCCTGGCACCACTTATTGAACAAGGAGTTCTTTTCTCATTATTTGTTTTTGTCAGCCTTGTCAAAGCTCAAATGGTTGTAGGTGTGAGGCTTTATTTCTGAGTTTTCTCTTCTGTTCCATTGGTCTATGTGTCTGTTTTTGTACCAATACCATGCTGTTTTGTTTACTGTAGCCAAGTATAGAATAGTTTGAAGTTGAGTAGTGTGATGCCTCCTGCTTTGTTCTTTTTGTTTAGGATTACTTTGGCTATTCTGGCTTTTTTGGTTTCATATGAATTTCAGAATAATTTTTTCTAATTCTGTGAGGAATGATGTTGGCAGTTTGATAGCAATAGTGATGAATCTGTACATTGCTTTGTGCAGTATGGCCATCAGTTTGTTTATTTCTACAAAACACATTGTTTTACCATATTTGTGATTACATTGAATTTATATGTTATTTAAGGGCATAAATATCTAAGAAGTCATACAATTTTCAATAATATGTTTTACATCTCCTTTTATTAATGCCTTATTTTTTGGTCAACATCTTATAATTTTCAGCATACAGATCTGGCACAAATTATGTTAGATTTTATCTTTTTTTGGTTTTGGCACTGTTGTAAGTAGTAATATGTTGTTGCTTAAATTTCCAAATGTCTATTGCTATTCAATGGAAATACAATTGATTTTTGTATGTTGATATTGTGTCTTACAATTGTGCCGCTCGTTTATGAAATCCAGTATCCTTTTTGTAGAATCTCTGGGATTTTCTACATAGCCATATAATCTGCAAATAGAAACAATTTTGTTTCTTCTCTTTTAGTCTGTATGCCTTTTATTTATTTTTCTTCCCTATGGCAGTGGTTACCACCTCCAATAAGATGTTGAATAAGAATGGTGAGGGTGAACATATTTTTTTTGCTTTGTTCCTGATCTTAGGGAAAAACATTCAATCTTTCACTGTTAGGTTTGTTAGTAGATATCTGTAGTTTGCTCCTACACGTCTTTTATCTGGTTATAGAAGTTCCTCTGTTCCTAGTTTATTGAAAGTTTTTTATGAATGAATGATAAATCTTGTCAAATGCTTTTTCTGCATTTATTGAGATGACTATATGACTTTTCTTTTGTAATCTGTCAATATGGTGAATTTTAATGTGGTAGTTGATTTTTTTAAATGTTTAATTGGTTTACATTCCTAAGAAAACCCAGTCATGATGTATTATCCTTTCTATATATTACTTGATTTCCATTGTTAATATTTTGTTGACAATTTTTATGCCTATTCACATGAGGAATATCGGTTTGTAATTTTCTTTTCTTGTAATGTTTTTATCTGGTTTTGGTATCAGGGTAATGCTGACTTCATCAAACGTATTGAAGTATTGAAGAAGAGGGAAGTATTTTATCCTCCTCTATTTTCTAGATGAATTTTTATAGAATTGACATTTTATTATTACCAAATGATTATGCAACTCTAGGTATATTTGGTGATTTACTTTTATATTTTGAAACTTAACTTTAATTTTGCTATGATATTCAATTCATATTTATAGTAATATCAAAATTATCTTTTTTACTGAATATAAATAATTTTACATGAAAATATGTTGTTCACTTCCCACAGGCCATTTTTCATTGCTCTTTATTACACATATAATCTTTTACAGTAAAGTCTAAGGAATTACTGTTCTTTTTCTAATCTTTAGATTTTAGTATATTGTTTAAGAAATGAGCCATTGTTTTAAGCTTAGAAATGGTTTAGTATGCATTAGTTTTCATTGAAGTGTATTTTTGAATCAAAATTTTATTAACAGTAATTCAAGTTTTTGTACATTTGGAGTGATTATGATTTTTATTTAGTATACTTTAATTAATGCTAATTTATTTCTCATCTAGTCATGCAGATGGATCAATAAAATTTTGGGATGCTTCTGCAAGTAAGTTTCAAGTTTCTGTACAACAGAAAGCAATTGGTTAATATTTACTTATAGCCAGCTACCACTTTTTAGTTTGGGCAGTTAACATTTTGGATATATTTTTAGCATACATATATGGCTATTGTTACAAAAATCCATTACCTACATTGTTAGATCAGTTTAAAGTATTATATTTACTTCTCTTCTATAATATAAAGTAAACCAGACTAAGTCACTCTTTGTCAGCAACCCATTATATCTACAAGAGGCATGATACATCATAAAAAGTACCAAACTTTGTCAGATTAACTCTGTTCAAGGAATTACCTTCACCTCCTACCTGTGTGACCTTAGCCAAGTGTTTTTAACCCTCTAGTCTTCACTTTTCTTCCCCACTCATCTACCGCATCCTGCAAAGATCAAATGATTTGATAAGTATAAGAACTCTTACGAAATTCTTGAGAATTATGTAACTTAAGGAATAATAAGTAAGGTATTCTGCTCAACGTTGAAAGACATGAAAAGGTACTTAAGACTTCATTATACTCATATATACCGTTCAGAAAAATGTAGTCATGAGAAAAGATAAAGAAATGCACATATATAACTATAGGGAATACAATATGATAAGAACTCTAAATGCAGTACCCCAGATTCTATTTGCTATCAGAAATAGGAGAGTCTTTCTGGGACCAGGTAGATCCAGGAAAGATATTTTGATGGGGTTAACATTTAGTGTGAGTTTTGGAAGATAGTTAACTTTTGACAGGAATAGGAATGAAGAACAAGTTAACAGTGATTCTAAGTTTCTGAAGATGAGTAAACAGGAAGATGTAGGTAACTCTTTTGGAAGTAAGGAATATAAGAGAGCTTTGAATTTTTTAGTAACACCAGAAAATTCAAGTAAAAATATACAGCAGGTAGGGAGAATAGAAATGGAAACCAATGAAGAAGCAGCATAAAAGTGATATCTGAAGCAATAGAAATGAATAGCTTCTGAGGAAGACTGCAATAAACAAAAGCAGAGGAAGGAAAGGTTGAATATTAACAACACTCTTATCCCACAAGGTAGAGTTCCTTGAGCAAGCAAGCAAACTATCAGCAAGAGAAAAGGATTAAAAGATTTAAGCCCATGCATTCTGAAGCCCCCTTCTGACCTCACATAGTAAAAAGCAAGTGCCTAAAGAGAAACTCCAAAAGCCAATAGATTTTCTGTTGATGAATCATTTCATGCAAACCTGAGTTTGTTCCTGCAACAAAATTCATTGCATAGTGATCATTGCTCCTTTCCTACTACCTCAAAGTCATTTTTTGGCATTTAAAATGTGGAGGACACTTTAACACTTTAATTATTAGAGTACATAACACCCTTAAACATGCATAATAATATTTTGAGAAGTTACTTTGTAAATAAAATATTTTATCACATTCAGAATATAAATTGCAAAGGACCACAGCATGTTTAATATTTTTACTGTAATCAAGGTTATATCTCCAACTTAATGGATGTCTAAAAAAATCACTTAGTTTGCTTACTATGAAACACTGTCTAATACATAAAGCAAAGTGAATTTGAGTAACTGAGTTTATATTACCATGTATCTTAGTTTTCTACTGCTGAATAATAAATTACCACAATTTAACAGCTTAAAACAATACCTATTTATTATCTCAGTTTCTGCATGTTATGATTGTGATTATACCTTAGCTGAGTCCTTTGCTCAGGGTCTCACCAGACTGTAATCAAGGTCTTGGCTAGGGCTGCGGTTTCATGAGACTCAAGGTTCTCTTCCAAGCTTATGTAATTGTTGGCAGACTTCATTTTATTGCACATTCAGAGCTCATGGTGGCTTGCTGCTTCAAAGCTAGCAAGAGAGAGTGTCTCTACCTTCAGGGAGGGCCTCAGTCCCTCTTTTAAGGGGTTCATCTGATTAGGTTAGACTTGTTAAAAATAACCTCTTTGTTGATTAGCTCAAAGTCAACTAATTAGGAACCTCAATGATGTCTGCAATATCATTTTACTGTTGTCATGTAACATAAATAATCATAGGAATGATACCCTATCTGACCTCAGAAGCCAGGCTATAGCACCCAGTACAATCCCTTGTGCATTAAAAAATAAATAAATAAAACTAAAAAACTATTTTAGTTTGACATAATTTCAAGCTTACAAAAAAATTGCAAAAAAAAAAAAAAAAAAGAATACTATGAAATGTTTTATACCTCTCAACCAGATTCTCCAAACATCAGTGTATTCTACATTTGTTCCGTCCCTCTCCCTATCTCTCTTACTCTTTCTCTTCCCTCTATACATTTTGCTCTCACACACATGTGCATATATACATATAGCTTTTTTACTTAACCATTTGAGAGTAAATTGGAGACACAATGTTCGTCCAACATTACATACCCCTAAATACTTCACTGTATATTTCCTACAAACAAAGGCATTCACTTATATAACCAGATATAGTCTTCAAAACCAGGAGATTACACTGACACAACACTATTATCTAATCTCTGGATTTTATTCAGCTTTTGCAAATTAAAAGTTTTTACAACAAAAACAAATCCAGGATCATTTGTTGCATTTAGTCATCATGTCTCCTTAGTTTTAAAAAAAATCTAAAAAAGTTCCTGAGTCTTCATTTTATGACACTGACATTCTTAAGGAGTTCAGGCCAGTTATTTCATAGAATCTCCTTCAGTCTGGTTTGACTAATGTTTCTCATTATTAGATTCAGATTATGCACTTTTCTCACAACTCCTGATGTTTAAAATTTTACTGAAGGATTATTTGTAGAATCATGGGTCTTTTACAGAGAGCTATCATCATGGTCTCTAATGGAAAAATATTCCCCCAAATATTCTTGAAAACAGTTCACAAACACAGTTTATGATATTATATCTGACCCTTTCTTGACATAGAGCCACTCAGAAAAGATCCCTTCTCAAATAGTTACAGATTCTTGGACTCCCAATATTGCTAACTGATAAATTACAATGTTTCTTATCTCAAGGAGTGTCTAAAAATTTGTTGAGAGGAGTAAACCCTCTAGGAATATCATCACCCTCTCTAGCAATCAAAGGGGAAAATTGAGATAAAGAATGTAGGAGTCTCCTCTAGGAAAGAATTATTTTCAGTATTCCCATTTTAGACTTTCTGAGCCCCAATATTTTCATCAATAAATGATGATAAAAATACTTCCTACATGAGACTTTTCTGAGACTGATACAAGAAAGCCACCATATATTCCTTGGTATATAGTGTATTCAAGGAATGTTTATTTTTTCCTTGTGCTCTCCCCCTAGCTGCTGTATTGTTATGAAAGCATGGCATTGAATGCTTACTAGTTAAAATATAATTCACTTTATCTACTTAGGTTTACTTTTGTGGTTTAGCAAATATATTTGAAAAAGCTTTAATAATATCTAATAATTAAGTTTAAATTAAAAGATAACTGTGCTTCAATGTCTTATAGTAACTCTGCAGATGCTGTACAAGCTAAAAACTTCAAAAGTGTTTGAAAAACAGAAGGTGGGAGAAGGAAAACAAACATGTGAAATTGTAGAGGAAGATCCATTTGCCATTCAGATGATTTACTGGTGTCCAGAGAGCAGAATATTCTGTGTATCAGGAGTCTCTGCATATGTCATAATTTATAGATTCAGCAGATATGAAATTACAACAGAAATAGTGGTAAGTTATTTAAAATTTAACTTTCATACTTACTGTTACTAAAAGAAAGCCACTATCATAGATTTGACTACTACTTGGTATGGTTTTCATCAAGTGTGCTGTATGTGACGAGTAATAAAATTCATAGGATTTTAAATTACTATTGTTATTTACTATAACATATTAATAAATGATTTGGCTTAAAAGGCCAAACAGTTCTCTATCAAAACTTGGTATTTTTTTCAATATCAAAACAAACTTAGTTTTAAGTTAATCTTGCTACAAATTAAACATGTCACAATTTTCTCATTTTTCTTTTTTATGTTATGTGAGTTGCATCTACCTGGCCAAAATAAGTCAACTCTACAACATGATGTTTTGAAATATGTATATATTGTAGAATATATACCTATATATTCTTCTGTATATACTAATAAAATATATAGGTTTTGTACATATTGTTATTGATTTATGTATAAAAATCAAATTAATGCAGGCTTTGTTCTATACTTTTATTAATTTTTAAGTTCATCTAATTTTCATTTTCTCATCAACTGTTTGCCATCAATGATTATTTCTCAGCTACAATAAGGTTATTTTTAATGATTTTCTATGTAGCAACATTTTTATGGGGTAGATTTAATTATGGGGCAATCTTACCTAATCTTAATTTTTAAATCAAGGAAATACTCTGCTTATTCAAAATAATGATGCTTATTCAAAATACTCTGCTTATTCAAAATAATGATGATTTTTATGGGATAAATTAATTATAAATGAAGCTGCCTTTAAATAATTGTTCTTCTCTACCTTTCCTATTTTACCAGAAGATAAAGATTATTTACTATAGAAATGTTTTTAAGTGTTTTTCCCTCAACAGCTAAAATTAATATTACCCTTCTATTGCATAGTAGCTAAAAGGCCAGGCATCGGAGTCAGATAAACCTAGGTTTTAATTCTGGCTTTCCCATTAAGTATCTGTGTAACTCTAAGCAAGTCATAAGTCAATAGTAGAATGTGGCTATGATTCAGTTTTATCATGTGTATAATTCTATTATCCCTGTGTAAATAAAAATGGAAAATAAAAATGAACTTATACAAATACCAATTTCATAGGGTTCTTGTGATGATTGTATAAAAACATTATAATAGTGTCCTTACTGTAGTAAGCATTCAATAATTGGTAACTGTATTGCCACCACTAGAGGTTTTTCTGTAGTTTTAAAATAAGTATGACAATAATTTTGGTAATATTCCCATAATGACATTTTTGTAAGTAATTATTTTCAATCTCAAAAATGCTCATTTTTACATCATAAAGCAAATATATGTTATAAAATCAGTTCTAATTAAATCATTTAATGCAGTTATAAAGCACTTAGTTTTAAAACTTTTTTAGTTTAAAAAAAGTTTTAAAGTCACCTCTTTGTTCTTATATACATTATTATATGCTTTTTATAATTAATTCTGATCTAGCTAAACAAGAACCAAGGTAATAAAACAATCAACCAAAAATATGGAATTTCTTTTGAAAAATTTTTATACTAAAAGGCTTTAAACAAGTAATTTTTTCATACACACACACACTTTACACACACATACATATTTGTGTGTGTATATGAAAAAAGTTTAATTTCTATCATTGGAATAACCATAACCAATTTCTCCTTTTGTTATTATATGTCAAATTGTAATTTATACTATATCTTAAACTATATTTATTACATAAAAACTTTCACTGAGGTATTTTTCTTTTAATTCTGAAGTTTAAAAATTTACATTTTTGTGATTGCCATTGAATAGTCCATATAATTAACTACTTGACTTAGTATGAGATACTTCTCAACTTTACTATAAATTGAAATTGAACTTGTTAATTTGAAAAAAACTGTGAATGATTCCTAAAACGTTAAGTATTTTAATGTGATTATTTATTATGACAGATTAAATTAAAACTTGATGATTATTATTGTAACTTAGATTAAATTTAAACTTGATTTTTTAAGTCATTAGAGGTACGACTTCAGTATGATGTTGAAGATATTACCCCCGAACCAGAAACAAGTCCTCCATTTCCAGATCTCTCAGCCCAGCTTCCTTCTTCAAGGAGTCTTTCCGGGAGCACTAACACTGTTGCTAGTGAAGGAGTAACAAAGGACAGTATCCCATGCCTCAAGTAAGAGTTGCTACCAAATTTTAAAACAATTTTACATGTTAATCATATAAGTCTTTGAAACTGTGACAAATAAAATTAATTTTCTCTAATTATTAAGTTGTTGTCAAGTGATCTACAATTCTCCAGGGGTTACTCTGGTCTTTTCTTTGAATATCTATGAAGAGGGCAAATTATTTTCATCCTTCATTTACTTATTTATATATTTCCTTTCCAGAAGGACACTAAAGAAAACATGGCTTTGATAGAATGGGAAGTTTAGCAGGGCAGAAACTTGGCCACTTGCTTGATACTTTCCAAATGAAAAAGTGTGTTTATGGAGTGTGATGGCTCACGCCTATATTCCCAACACTTTGGGAGGTTGAGGTGGGAGGAATGCTTGAGGCTAGGAATTTGAGACCAGCCTGGGCAACATAGCAAGACCCTGTCTCTACAAAAATTAAAAAATTAGCTGGGTATGATGGTACACGACTGTAGTCCCAGGTAGTAGCGAGGCTGAAGTGGGAGAATCACTTTAGCTCAGGAGTTTAAGGTTGCAGTGAGCTATGGTCTTGCCACTGCATTCCAGCCTGGGTAACAACAGCAAGACCATGTCTCCAAAAAAAAATAATGATTTTTAAAAAAGTATGTTTATGTAATTTTTTTAGCTTTCCTGGAATCAAAAAGAAAATCATTTACTATCTACTACAAGAATACTATATTAGAAAAAAGAATTTCTCTCCTGATTGCTAGTATATTACACAATCTTTCTTTTTTGAAACTGTTGTTTGTTAATAAACTAAACAAAGATTTGCATCATGTTAAATAAAACCTAAAGTTAAGAAAGCCCATAGTAATATTTTATTGTTTTTATGATTTTTAGTGATAGAGTATAAATTACTATTTCCTGCTTCTATACCATCAAACCAAATGTTTCTAGTGTTAGCTGGCTGGAGAATTAAACCTAAACAGGGAATTTCTTTGAGCTGCATATCTACATTTGCCACATACAAAACTTTAGACAGCTAGTTTAATCATTTCTTACAAATATGCTGATGGAAAACTTAGAGATAAGATTTTAGGAGCAAAATCCATACAAATAACAGATGCTATACTTTTGTAATCATTGATTGTCCTCTCAAAACTTTTCTTTTGAAGTACATAAAAAGAAGTAAATATAAGCAAATATTACTTGGAGGAAAATCTACAAAGAGGAAACATCATCATAAAATTTTACCTAATGGATATATTTTTGAAAGGAGCATCAATAGTATTTGATAATTGGTTGGTTGTGAAGTATGAGAAAATGATATCAGTCAAGAAGAACTTTGTTTTTTAACTCAATAACTGAAAGGATAAGAGTTGCTATCAGTTGGAATAAAGAAGGCTACCAGTGAAACAGCTTTAAAGGAAAATAGGAATTCAGATGCTAGATATGTTGAACTCTTACATTGGGTGGTAGGTTAATTGTCATTTGTTTTATGGTTATGCTTTATAACTGACATATATGTAACATATATTAGAAAAATAATTACATAATAAAAATAAAATTATCTCAAAAGAAAAAAATTGACGTGATAAAGGCCAGTTAAAGTTGTGGACCTAACTGACTGGAAGTCCACTTAAAGAATTAACTAAGCAATCATAAGTGGCTCAGTGTATTTTGAGAAAGCTAGAAGGCACCTCCATCTACATGTGCCCGCAATGCCTGGTATTGTATATTTCTGTAGCATGATTCTATGTAAATTCTCAAGATAATTATTGGCCATGTTTATTTAAACTCTATATAACAGAATTGTTTTTGCTTTTAAAGTGTTAAGACACGGCCGGTGCGGATGCCTCCAGGATATCAAGCAGAACTTGTTATTCAATTGGTATGGGTAGACGGTGAACCTCCACAACAGATTACTAGTCTTGCTGTAAGCTCAGCATATGGAATGTAAGTAATTAAACTTTTTTCTGATTTGTATTATTTAGCTAATATGTTTGATTTTTTTAGTTGTTCCTTGCTTCAGTCCTAAAAATGAAAAGAAGCCCTTACCTGGATTTTTATTAGATTAAACAATATATAAGAAAAAAAATTTAAATTTACTTTGTGTTTTTTTTGTTCTTTCTTGAAGTCAAACCTGTGATAATGTTCCCAATTTTGATGTTAGTAGGGGATTGTTAGGATTTTATTACACTTATACTTTATTGTTTTTATATTCTGTCTTTTTTCTCTTTATAATTCATTTTGGATACTTTCAACTTATCCTTTAGAGTTCACTAACTCCCTCTTTAACTGTGTCTAATCCGATGGTAGATCCACCAATGAAGTTCAATTTCAGCTATTTTATTTTTCAGTTCTAGACTTTTCATTTTATTATTTTTAAACATCCTGTTCTCTTTCTAAATTATCACTCTTTTATTTCTTTGAACATATTGAATGTATGCCTTTAAAAATGTGTTACTTTAAGTATGTGTTTGATACTTCCATATTTAGTATCTAGTCTATATAACATTTCTTAGTTTTGGATTATATTATGTTCATGTATGCCAGTTTGTTTGGTTTTATCTTAGGTGTTTCTGGTTGTTTTAATTGAGAAATTAACATTATAATTTGAGATTTTAGATGATATTTTCCTCCAGAAAGTATCTGCATTTCCTCTGGCAGTCTGGGTTAAGAAAATATTGAAGGGTCAGAACAACATAATTCAAGCAGACATCAGATTTTTGCAAGTTGGATTTTATTCCCATTAAAGTGCAATTTAATTTCAGTTAATCCTTATTCCTAGATTGTAGCCCTGCATAGAGGTTGTATCAAACTATACTCCCAACAGCAATGTTTAGAATGTCTACTTTCCTACCACCTTTTTAACAACAACGTATAATCAAACTTTCCATCCTGGTCAGTTCGTTCAGAGTAGTATGTTAATATAATATCAGTAAAAATTTTCTTATACCTTAAGTGAAATTGAACATCTTTTCCTGTTTTGTGACATTCTGTTTCTATTCTTTGTCCATTTGTCTATAAAGTTGCTGACCTTCCTCATAGAGACTCATGAAAACTGTTTACATATTAGGGAAGTTAGCTTTTTCTTTAATGTAATTTGCAATGATCTTTCCTGCTTTTGTTTGCTTTATGACTTTGTTTAAAATGGTTTCTACTTTAAAGAATTTTTTGCAACTCTATTTTTTGTTGTCTTTTATGGCTCTGAATTTGTGTCATTTTTTTTTTTTTTATTGCATTTTAGGTTTTGGGGTACATGTGAAAAACATGCAAGGTTGTTGCATAGGTGCATACATGGCAGTATGATTTGCTGCCTCCCTCCCCTTCACCTATATCTGGCATTTCTCCCCATGCTATCCCTCCCCAACTCCCCACCCCCCGCTATCCTCCCTCCCCCCAACAGACCCCCGTGTATAGTGCTCCCCTCCCTGTGTCCATGTGTTCTCCTTGTTCAACACCCGCCTATGAGTGAGAACATGTGGTGTTTGATTTTGTGTTCTTGTGTCAGTTTGCTGAGAATGATGTTTTCCAGGTTCATCCATGTCCCTACGAAGGATGTGAACTCCTCGTTTTTAATGGCTGCATAATATTCCATGGTGTATATGTGCCACATTTTTCCTGTCCAGTCTATCATCGATGGGCATTTGGGCTGGTTCCAGGTCTTTGCTATTGTAAACTGTGCTGCAATGAACATTCGTGTGCATGTGTCCTTATAGTAGAACGATTTATAATCCTTTGGATATATGCCCAGTAATGGGATTGCTGGGTCAAATGGAATTTCTATTTCTGGGTCCTTGAGGAATCGCCACACTGTCTTCCACAGTGGTTGAACTAATTTACACTCCCACCAACAGTGTAAAAGTGTTCCTATTTCTCCACATCCTCTCCAGCATCTGTTGTCTCCAGATTTTTTAATGATGGCCATTCTAACTGGCGTGAGATGGTATCTCAATGTAGTTTTGATTTGCATTTCTCTAATGACCAGTGCTGATGAGCATTTTTTCATATGTTTGTTGGCCTCATGTATGTCTTCTTTTGTAAAGTATCTGTTCATATCCTTCGCCCATTTTTGAATGGGCTTGTTTGTTTTTTTCTTGTAAATCTTTTTTAGTTCGTTGTAAATTCTGGATATCAGCCCTTTGTCAGACGGGTAGGCTGCAAAAATTTTTTCCCATTCTGTTGGTTGCCGATTCACTCTATTGACTGTTTCTTTTGCCGTGCAGAAGCTGTGGAGTTTGATTAGGTCCCATTTGTCTATTTTGGCTTTTGTTGCCAATGCTTTTGGTGTTTTGGTCATAAAGTCCTTGCTTACGCCTACGTCCTGAATGGTTGTGCCTAGGTTTCCTTCTAGGATTTTTATGGTGTTACATCTTATGTTTAAGTCTTTAATCCATCTGGAGTCAATTTTAGTGTAAGGTGTCAGGAAGGGGTCCAGTTTCTGCTTTCTGCATATGGCTAGCCAGTTTTCCCAACACCACTTATTGAACAGGGAATCCTTTCCCCATTGCTTGTTTTTTTCAGGTTTGTCCAAGATCGGATGGTTGTAGATATGTTGTGTCGCCTCCGACGCCTCTGTTCTGTTCCATTGGTCTATATCTCTGTTTTGGTACCAGTACCATGCTGTTTTGATTACTGTAGCCTTGTAGTAGAGTTTGATGTCTGGTAGTGTGATGCCTCCCGCTTTGTTCTTTTTGCTTAGAATTGACCTGGCTATGCGGGCTCTCTTTTGGTTCCATATGAAGTTTAAGGTGGTTTTTTCCAGTTCTGTGAGGAAGGTCATTGGTAGCTTGATGGGGATAGTGTTGAATCTGTAAATTACTTTGGGTAGTATGGCCATTTTCACGATATTGATTCTTCCTAACCATGAACATGGAATGTTTCTCCATCTGTTTCTTTCCTCTCTTATTTCGTTGAGCAGTGATTTGTAGTTCTTCTTGAAGAGGTCCTTTATGTTCCTTGTTAGTTGTATTCCTAGGTATTTTATTCTCTTTGTAGCAATTGTGAATGGCAGTTCATTCTTGATTTGGCTCCCTTTAAGTCTGTTATTGGTGTATAGGAATGCTTGTGATTTTTGCACATTGATTTTGTATCCTGAGACTTTGCTGAAGTTGCTTATCAGTTTCAGGAGATTTTGGGTTGAGGTGATAGGGTCTTCTAGATATACAATCATGTCGTCTGCAAATAGAGACAATTTGACTTCCTCCTTTTCTAATCGAATACCCTTTATTTCTTTTTCTTGCCTGATTGCTCTGGCTAGAACTTCCAGTACTATATTGAATAGGAGTGGTGAGAGAGGGCATCCTTGTCTAGTGCCAGATTTCAAAGGGAATGCTTCCAGTTTTTGCCCATCCAGTATGATATTGGCTGTCGGTTTGTCATAAATAGCTTTTATTATTTTGAGATACGTTCTGTCGATACCTAGTTTATTGAGAGTTTTTAGCATAAAGGGCTGTTGAATTTTGTCGAAGGCCTTCTCTGCATCAATTGAGATAATCATGTGGTTTTTGTTTTTGGTTCTGTTTATATGGTGAATTACATTTATAGACTTGCGTATATTGAACCAGCCTTGCATCCCCAGGATGAATCCTACTTGATCATGGTGGATAAGCTTTTTGATGTGTTGTTGTAATCAGCTTGCCAGTATTTTATTGAAGATTTTTGCATCTATGTTCATCATGGATATTGGCCTGTAGTTTTCTTTTCTTGTTGAGTCTCTGCCGGGTTTTGGTATTAGGATGATGTTGGTCTCATAAAATGATTTGGGAAGGATTCCCTCTTTTTGGATTATTTGGAATAGTTTCAGTAGGAATGGTACCAGTTCCTCTTTGTATGTCTGGTAGAATTCGGCTGTGAAACCATCTGGACCTGGGCTTTTTTTGGGTGGTAGGCTCTTAATTGCTGCCTCGACTTCAGACCTTGTTATTGGCCTATTCAGGGTTTCGATTTCTTCCTGGTTTAGGCATGGGAGGAGGCTACTGTCCAGGAATTTATCCATTTCTTCCAGGTTTTCTAATTTATGTGCATAGAGTTGTTTGTAATAATCTCTGATGATGGTTTGAATTTCTGTGGCATCTGTGGTGAGATCCCCTTTATCATTTTTTATTGCATCTATTTGGTTATTCTCTCTTTTCTTTTTTATTAGTTTGGCTAGTGGTCTATTTTGTTGATCTTTTCAAAAAACCAGCTCCTGGATTTATTGATTTTTTGTATGGTTTTTCGTGTCTCTATCTCCTTCAATTCTGCTTTGATCTTAGTTATTTCTTGTCTTCTGCTAGGTTTTGAGTTTTTTTGATCTTGCTCCTCTAGCTCTTTCAATTTTGATGATAGGGTGTCAATTTTAGTTCTCTCCTTTCTTCTCATGTGGGCACTTATTGCTATATATTTTCCTCTAGAGACTGCTTTAAATGTGTCCCAGAGATTCTGGTATGTGGTGTCTTCGTTCTCGTTGGTTTCGAAGAACATCTTTTTTTCTGCCTTCATTTCAGTGTTTATCCAGTCAACATTCAGGAGAAAGTTGTTCAATTTCCATGAGGCTGTGTGGTTCTGGGTTGGCTTCTGAATTCTGAGTTCTAACTTGATTGCACTGTGGTCTGAGAGACTGTTTGTTATGGTTTCCGTTCTTTTGCATTTGCTGAGGAGTGATTTACTTCCAATTATGTGGTCAATTTTAGAGTAGGTGTGATGTGGTGCTGAGAAGAATGTATATTCTGTGGATTTGGGCTGGAGAGTTCTGTAAATGTCTATTAGTTTTGCTTGTTCCAGGTCTGAGTTCAAGTCCTGGATATCCTTATTAACTTTCTGTCTCATTGATCTGTCTAATATTGACAATGGTGTGTTGAAGTCTCCCACTATTAATGTGTGGGAGTCTAAGTCTCTTTTCAAGTCTTTAAGAACTTGCCTTATGTATCTGGGTGCTCCTGTATTAGGTGCATATATATTTAGGATCGTTAGCTCTTCTTGTTGCATTGATCCTTTTACCATTATGTAGTGTCCTTCTTTGTCTCTTTTGATCTTTGTTGCTTTAAAGTCTATTTTATCAGAGATGAGAATTGCAACTCCTGCTATTTTTTGCTCTCCATTTGCTTGGTAAATCTTCCTCCATCCCTTTATTTTGAGCCTTTGTGTATCCTTGCGTGTGAGGTGGGTTTCCTGGATACAGCACACTGATGGGTTTTGGCTTTTTATCCAATTAGCCAGTCTGTGTCTTTTGATTGGGGAATTTAGTCCATTTACATTTAGGGTTAATATTGTTATGTGTGAGTTTGCTCCTGTCATTTTGATGCTAGCTGGCTGTTTTGCCCATTGGTTGATGCAGATTCTTCATCGTGTTGCTGCTCCTTACCATTTCGTGCGTTTTTGGAGTGGCTGGTGCTGGTTGTTTTTTTCTATGTGTAGTGTCTCCTTCAGGAGCTCTTGTAAAGCTGGTCTGGTGGTGATGAAATCTGTGAGTACTTGCTTGTTCACAAAGGATTTTATTTTTCCTTCACTTATGAAGCTTAGTTTGGCTGGATATGATATTCTGGGTTGAAAGTTCTTTTCTTTAAGGATGTTGAATATCGGCCCCCACTCTCTTCTGGCCTGTAGGGTTTCTGCTGAGAGATCTGCTGTGAGTCTGATGGGTTTCCCTTTGTGGGTAACCCGACCTTTCTCTCTGGCTGCCCTTAGTATTTTCTCCTTCATTTCAACCCTGGTGAATCTGATGATTATGTGCCTTGGAATTGCTCTTCTAGAGGAATATCTTTGTGGAGTTCTCTGTATTTCCTGGACTTGAATATTGGCCTGCCTTGCTAGGTTGGGGAAGTTTTCCTGGATAATATCCTGAAGAGTATTTTCCAGCTTGGATGCATTCTCTTCATCACATTCAGGTACACCTATCAAACATAGATTAGGTCTTTTCACGTAGTCCCATATTTCTTGTTGACTCTGTTCATTCCTTTTTACCTTGTTTTCTCTAATCTTCCCTTCTCGTTTTATTTCATTGAGTTGATCTTCGACTTCTGATATCCTTTCTTCTGCTTGGTCAATTCTGCTGTTGAAACTTGTGCATGCTTCGCAAAGTTCTCGTGTTGTGTTTTTCAGTTCCATCAATTCACTCATATTCCTCCCTAAGTTGTCCATTCTCGTTAGCATTTCATCAAGTCTTTTTTCAAGGTTCTTAGTTTCTTTGCATTGGGTTAGAACATGTTCTTTTAGCTCATAGAAGTTTCTTATTATCCATTTTCTGAAAGCTGATTCTGTCATTTGATCACACTCATTCTCCGTCCAGTCTTGTTCCCGTGCTGGTGAGGAGTTATGCTGCCTTGTAGGAGGAGAGGTGTTCTGGTTTTGGGTGTTTTCATCCCTTTTGCGTTGGTTTCTTCCCATCTTTGTGGATTTATCCACCTATTGACTTTGTAGTTGCTGTCTTTCTGATTTTGGTAATTTTAAGTCTGCAGCAGCTGAACTCATAAACCCCCTTTTCTTCCCCCCAGGTGTTCTGGCCCGGGGGTTAGGGCTTTATGCTTTTCAGCTGTGTTGCTACCGTTTTCCCTGCCCACAAGGTGGCAGTCTAGTCACACTCAGCCTGCAGAGGCTTCGCTGAGCTGCTGTGGGCTCCGCCCAGCTTCCGTGTGAGCTTCCCTGCAGTCCTGTTTATATGGGTGTAGTTAGAACTGCTTCCGCTATGCTGGCCCGTCTGTGTAGTGGCGGGTTGTCTTGGTTATGGAAAATTGCCCCAGAAACTGCAGGGTGTTTCCCGATGGAGGACGCCCCTCCCCCACAGAGCTGGACCGTCCCAGGTTCAGCCGTGTTTCCAGAGGGGCCCTCTTTGCCCGGTAATCTCTTGGCTTGCCTCCTTGCCACAGCTCCCCTTGCTGGCCCAGAGGGGACACAGTCTCGTTCACTTTGCTCAAGGAGCCACTGCTCCCCGCCCCCGGTGCAGACCGAGCGGCTGCTCTGGTCCAACCAGCGGAGCTGGGAACCCATGGAGCTTCTCTGCCTGTGAATCTCCTGGTCTGTGGCCAGTTAAAATCCGCTGCCCTGTTGTGCCACTGCATCAGCCAAAGCAGCGGCTCTGAGATTCGTGGCGCATCCTTGCCCGGGGGTCTCCTGGCTTGACTCCCTGCTTCAGCTCCCCTTGCTGGCTCAGAGGGAACTCTGTCTCTCTCGCTCTGCATAAGAAGCCACTGCCCCCCACCCCAGGGCATAGGCTGAGCCGCCACGCCGCTCAAACCAGTGGCGCTGGCGACCCGTGGGGCTTCTCCTCCTGTGAATCTGCTGGTCTGTGGGCAGTAAAAATCCGTCTGGAAATGCGGCGTCCACTCACCCTCTGCGCCTTCTCTCAGAGCTGCAATCCCGACTTCCTCCTAAGCAGCCATCTTGTCTCAAAGAAAAACTTGTGTCATATTTTAAAAGTCCTTCTCTCTTCAAGATAATAATAAAAATATAATAAAAACAAAAAATTATGATGTTCTTTCTAATATGCTTTTTGTTTTATATATTTAAAGCTTTAATCGATCTGGAATTTATTTAAATATATGATATGAAATAAGTATTAAATTATATTTTTTCCTGATGACTAAGAATTGTGCCAGTACCATTTCCTGAATACTTCATCTTTCTATGCTTATTTGGAATCTTTTAAAAAGAATACATTCCTTTATATATTTCACTTCTATTTCTGTACTTCCTAAGGTGAGTCTTATAAGCTCCAAGAGAATGCCTTGAAACCATCAGTAAGCAGTACATGGAAAAAAGTCTTATCTTTGTGTACCTAGAGTTTTCTTTAGGGGGATATGGAGGATATATGTGAACATAGAGTATTGAGTGCCTGCTTCTGGACTAGAATATTATTTGATGGGAAAGCTGGCAACAACAGTTGATGGATGAAGGGAGAGGAAGAAGGGACTGTGGGACAGTCTATTGTTTCATTATTCGATATGGTAAGAATATATTATTATTCTCTAGCCCAAGTAATTACAAGGAGAATTGACTTAGTCCATTTGGGCTGCTTAACAAAATGTCTTATAAATGGGTAATTTGTAACAACCAAGATATATTATTCACAGTTCTGGAGGCTAGAAAGTCCAAAATTAAGGTCTCAGCAGATTCAGTGTCTGGTGAGGATTTGCTCTCTGCTTCAAAGATAGCACCTTCTTGCTGTGTTTGCACTTGGCAGAAGGGTGAACAAACTCCCTCAGACCTCTTTTATGAGAAAGTGAATTCCATTCATGATGGCATAGGTCTCCCAAAGGCCTAAGCACCTTCCCAAGTCCCCAACTCTTAATACCATCACCTTGGGGATTAGATTTCAACATAACATATGAATTTGGGGATACACAAAAATTCAGACCATAACATTCTGATCCTGCTTCCCAAAACTTTATGTTCTTCTCATACGCAAAAAAAAAATTCATTTGATTCTAATAACTACAAAAGTTTTAAGACATTTTGGCATTAACTCAGAAGTTTAAAGCCCAAAGTCTCATCAAAATGTTATCTGGGCCGAGTGCAATGACTCACACCTGTAATCCCAGCACTGTGGGAGGCCAAGGTGGGTGGATCACCTGAGGTCAGGAGTTTGAGACCAGCCTGGCCAACATGGTAAAACCCCGTCTCTACTGAAAGACATGAAAAAAAATATTAATGTTTTTAGCAACAAGGGAAAAGTAAAATAATAGAATACCATTTTTGCCTGTTAAATGAGCAACCTTTTAGATTGCTATTTTCTGTTAACAATAGTGTGAGGAAATAAATCCTCTCATACACATGTATTTTATCTTTTAAAAATGATACTAACTATAGCATTCAATCCTGAAATTTTAATGCTACTTAAATTTCTTCAATTTCTGGAAACACACTTATGGACAAAGTTTGTAGATGGATATTCTTTGCATCTTTGTGGTAGCAAGATATTTAGAACTTATATAAATGTTCGTAAACAGGAAGATAATTTTTTTAAAGTTACTTTTGTGCCATGGAATACAATGCTGTAAAAAGCAAAAACCAGAAAATATCCCTTAGACATTTTAGTGAAGAGAAAATTATATAATAGATGCTTGTAAAAACACAGAAGACTAGGGCAAGAAGGATATAAACAAATCATTAATGGTAATTGTCCCTGGAATGGAGACTAGCATGCAGTAGGTTGGCTAACCGGACTGTCATTTTATATTTAGTGTTTCATTTGTTTAAGGAAAAATATTTTCAACTGGAATTTTTTAAAATAAATAAACAGAAGAGATATTGACACTGTGGCTCTGAAAACTCACTTCCTTAGGGGATTCAAAGGTATGAGTTCGTGAGAATCATCAGATACCAGAAATGTGTTAGAAAGTGTGGGCTTTAAAAATGATCACTCCCCAGAACTCTGGTGGAAATGACTCACGACCTTGCCTTTTTGACGGAGCAATAATGTGCAAACGCAAACACAATGAAAACACAAATACATAATTCCTTGAAAAAAGAATATAGTAGATAAAGAAGTATTGATTTAATCAATAATTTTTTATGTTTCTACTATACAATAGACATGTAGAAGCTGAGAATATAGCAGTGCACAGACAAAAAGACCTTTCCTCATTCAATTTAGGTTCTACTCAGGGTTTACGATAATGGAGATATTTGTATATTGTGATTTGAAAGTAATTAAAAAGAATAAATGTAGAAATTTGCAGCAAGGTAACAGAACAAAATGCATGGGGAACAGAGGGTGAAAAATGAAAATTATTGAAGGAATCTAATGAAAAGATTAAATGTGAGCATTTCACTTTTATTACAAAGATAGTAGAAGTTTTGCTGATTCACCTGTTCTATTATGGCCTGCAAAATTTCTAGATGATACAGAACCACAGAATTTTGGTTGTTAGGCTTTGGTTTGATGGTAGGCTTAGTAGAGAGCTCTGTTTCTTTAGTTCCTGAAATAATCTAGTGTCGAATTAAAGAGCATATATGGTAGAGTTAGAGTCTTTGGGATACAAATTCAAATTCTGTTTTTTTCTAGCTGTTGTATTTTTTTTTTTTAAGTTACTTGAAATTTCTGTGCCTCAGTTTTTTTAATCTGTAAAATGAGGATAACATGTTGAGAAGATTAAATGCATTAATGCATATAAAATGTTGCATTTGTTAGGTTCCCAGCAGGAAAAATATGATACATTCAAAATAGGATAATTTGAGGAGTTTTAATAAATGAAGTATTTATGAAGGTTTTTGCAGGATCTAGGAAAGCAAGGGATAGTATAGTATCCCAGGATTTGAAAGTGTGCTTCATTACCACTTGTCAAAGAATAACTCAGATGTGCCTGGCAAGATGGCTGAATATGAACAGCTCTGATCTGCAGCTCCCAGCGAGATCAATGCAGAAGGTGGGTGATTTCTGCATTTCCAGCTGAGGTACCTGGCTCATCCCATTGGGACTGGTTACACAGTGAGTGCAGCCCATGAAGGGTGAGCCAAAGGAGGGTGAGATATCGTCTCACCTGGGAGGGGCAAGGAGTCAGGGAACTCCCTCCCCTAGCCAAGGGAAGGCATGAGGGACTGTGCCGTGAAGAACAGTACATTCCAGACAAGATACTATGCTTTTCCCACAGCTCTTCACAACCCACAGACCAGGAGATCCCCTCGGGAGCCTACACCACCAGGGCCCTGGGTTTCAAGTAGAAAACTGGGTGGCAGCCATTTGGGCAGACACCAAGCTAGCTGCAGGAGTTTTTAGTTCATACCCCAATGCAGCAAGACAGAACCGTTCACTCCCTTGGAAAGGGGGCTGAAGCCAGGGAGCCAAGTGGTCTAGCTCAGTGGATCCGACCCCCACAGAGCCAAGCTAAGAACCACTGACTTGAAATTCTTGCTGCCAGCACAGCAATCTGAAGTTGACCTGAGACACTTGATCTTTGTAGTGGGGGGGTGTGTCTGCCATTACTGAAGCTTGACTAGGCAGTTTTACCTCACAGTGTAAACAAAGTCTCCTGAAAGTTCAAACTAGGTGGAACCCACTGCAGCTAAGCAAAGCCCCTGTAGCCACACTGCCTCTCTAGATTCCTTTACTCTGAACAGGACATCTCTGAAAGAAAGGCAGCAGATCCAGTCAGAGGCTTATAGATAAAAGTCTCATCTCCTTGCAACAGAGCACCTGGGAAAGGGGCAGTTGTGGGCACACCTGGGGAAAGGGCAGCAGCTGTGCGCACACCTTCAGCAGATGTAAACGTTCTTGCCTGCGAGCTCTGAAGAGAACAGCAGATCTCCCAGAACAGCACTTGAGCTCTGCTAAGGGACAGACTGCCTCCTCAAGTGGATGCCTGACCCTGTGCCTCCTGACTGTGTGACAACTCCCAGCAGGGTTTGACAGACACCTCATACAAGAGAGCTCTGGCTGGCATCTGGTGGGTGACCCTCTAGGATGAAGCTTCCAGAGGAAGGAACAGGCAGCAATCTTTGCTGTTCTGCAGACTCCATTGGTGATACTCAGGCAAACGGGGTCTGGAGTAGACCTCCAGCAAATTCCAGCAGACCTGCAAACAAAGGGGCCTGACTGTTAGAAGAAAAACTAACAAGCAGAAATAAATAGCATCAACATAAACAAAAAGGACATCCACACAAAAATCTATCCAAAGGTCACCAACATCAAAGACCAAAGGTAGATAAATCCATGAAGATGAGGAAAAACCAGCATAAAAATCCTGAAAGTTCCAAAAACCAGAATGCCTCTTCTCCTCCAAAAGATAACAACTTCTCACCAGCAAGGGAACAAAACAGGAGGGAGAATGATGACGAATTGACAGAAGTAGGCTTCAGAAGGTGGGTAATAACAAACTCCTCTGAGCTAAAGGGGCATACTCTTACCCAATCCAAGGAAGCTAAGAACCTTGAAAAAAGGTTAGATGAAATGCTAACTAGAATAATCAGTTTAGAGAAGAACATAAATGACATGATGGAGCTGCAAAACACAGCATGAGAACTTTGTGAAGCACACACAAGATTCAATAGCTGAATTGATCAAGCAGAAGAAAAGCTATCAGAGATTGAAGATAAACTTAATGAAATAAAGTGTGGAGACAAGATTAGAGAAAAAAGAATGAAAAGACTTCCAGCAGACCTGCAAACAAAGAGGCCTGACTGTTAGAAGAAAAACTAACAAGCAGAAATAAATATGGATTTATTCTGATGATTGTGTCTTGGGGTTGCTCTTCTCAAGGAATATCTTTGTGGTGTTCTCTATATTTCCAGAATTTGAATGTTGGCCTGTATTGCTAGGCTGGGGAAGTTCTTCTAGATAATATCCTGAAGAGTGTCTTCCAACTTGGTTCCCTTTTCCCTGTCACTTTTAGGTACACTAGTCAAACGTAAGTTTGGTCTTTTCACATAGTCCTATATTTCTTGGAGACTTTGTTTCTTCCTTTTCATTCTGTCTCTATTTGCAGATGACATGATTGTATATTTAGAAAACATCATCTCCTCCCCAAATCTGCTTAAGCTGATAAGCAACTTCAGCAAAGTTGCAGGATGCAAAATCAATGTGCAAAATTCACAAGCATTCTGATACATGAATAATAGATAAACAGAGAACCAAATCATGAGTGAACTCCCATTCACAATTGCAACAAAGATAATAAAATACCTAGGAATACAACTTACAAGGGATGTGAAGGACCTTTTCAAGGAGAACTACAAACCACTGTTCAAGGAAATAAGAGAGGACACAAACAAATGGAAAAACACCCATGCTCATGGACAGAAAGAAACAATATGATAAAAATTTCCATACTGCCCAAAGTAATTTATAGATTCATGCTAGCCCCATCAGGCTACCATTGACTTTCTTCACAGAATTGGAAAAAAACTACTTTAAATTTCATATGGAACCAAAAAGAGCCTCGATAACCAAGACAACCTAATCAAAAAGAACAAAGCTAGAAGTATCAGGCTACCTGACTTCAGACTATACTTCAAGGCAACAGTAACAAAAACAGCATGGTACTGGTACCAAAACAGAAATATAGACCAATGGAACAGAACAGAGGCCTCAGAAATTATCCTGCATATCTACAACCATCTGATCTTTGAAAAACCTGACAAAAACAAGCAATGGGGAAAAGATTCCCTATTTAATAAATGGTGTTGGGAAAACTGGCTAGTCATATGCAGAAAACTGAAACTGGTCCTTTTCCTTCACCTTATTACAAAAATTAACTCAAGATAGGATTAAAGACTTAAACATAAGACCTAAAACCATAAAAACCCTAGAAGAAAACCTAGGCAATGCTATTCAGGGCATAGGCATGGGAAAAGACTTCATGACCAAAACACCAAAGGCAATGGCAACAAAAGCCAAAATTGGCAGATTGAATCTAATTAAAGAGCTCCTGCACAGCAAAAGAAACTATCATCAGATTGAAGAAGTAACCTACAGAATGGGAGAAAATTACTGCAATCTATCCATCTGACAAAGGGCTAATATGTAGAATCTACAAGGAACTTAAAAAAAATTTACAAAACAAACAAAAAACAACCTCATCAAAAAGTGAGAAAAGGATATGAACACACATTTCTCAAAATAAGACATTTATGCAACCAACAAACATATGAAATAAAGCTCATCATCACTGGTCATTAGAAAAATCCAAATCAAAACCACAGAGATATTATCTCATGCCAGTTAGAATGGTGATTCTTAGAAAGTTAGGAAACAACAGATGCTGGAGAGGATGTGAAGAAATAGGAATGCTTTTACACTTTTGGTGGGAGTGTAAATTAGCTTAACCATTGTGGAAGAAAGTATGCAATTCCTCAAGGATCCAGAGCCAGAAATACCATTTGACCCAGCAATCCCATTACTGGGTATATATCCAAAGGATTACAAATCATTCTACTACAAAGACACTTGCACATGTATGTTTATTGCAGCACTATTCACAATAGCACAGAGTTGGAACCAACCCAAATGCCCATCAGTGATAGACTGGATAAAGAAAATGTGGCACATATACATCATGGAATATTATGCAGTCATAAAGAAGAATGAGTTCATGTCCTTTGCGGGGACATGGATGAAGCTGGAAACCATAATTCTTATCAAACTAACACAATAACAGAAAACCAAACACTACATGTTCTCACTTGTAAGTGGGAGCTGAACAATGAGAACACATAGACACAGGGAGGGGAATATCACACACCAGAGCCTTTTGGGGGTTAGGGGGTTAGGTAAGGGATAGCATTAGGAGAAATACCTAATGTAGATGATGGATTGATGGGTGCAGCAAACCACCATGAACATACATACCTATTTAACAAACCTGCATGTTCTGCACATATATCCTACAACTTAAAAGTATAATAAAGAATAACTCAAAGATATATATTAGGAGGATCCAAGATGGCCGAATAGGAACAGCTCTGGAGTGCAGCTCCCAGTGAGAACGCAGCGGGTGAGTGATCACCGCATTTCCAAATGAGTTTTTACTGCCCACAGACCAGGAGATTCCCAAATGGAAAAGCGCCATAAGTTTCCAGCATGGCTGTTTCAGCCAGCGCAGAGAGTCTCCACACAAAAACTCACACAAATCTGGGTGGCTGTTTCAACTGTTGCCTGGAACGCCTGAGAAACAGAGTCACCATTCGACTGAAAAAAAGGGGGGGCTGAAACAGGGAGCCAGGTGATCTGGCTTGGCAGATCCCACCCCAACAAAGACCAGCAATCTGAAATGCTCTGGATATTAGCTTTGTCAGCTGGATAGATTGCAAAAATATTCTCCCATTCTTTAGGTTGCCTGTTCACTCTGATTATAGTTTCTTTTGCTGTGCAGAAACTCTTCATTTTAATGAGATCCCATTTGTCTATTTTGGCTTTTGTTGCCATTCCTTTTGGTGTTTTAGTCATGAAGTCTTTGCCCATGCCTATGTCCTGAATGGTATTACCTGGGTTTTCTTCTAGGATTTTTATGGTTTTAGGTCTAGTGTTTAAGTCTTTAATCCATTTTGAGTTAATTTTTGTATAAGGTGTAAGGAAGGGATCCAGTTTCAGCTTTCAGCATATGGCTAGCCAGTTTTCCCAACACCATTTATTAAAAAGGAAATCTTTTCCCCATTGCTTGTTTTTGTTGGGTTTGTCAAAGATCAAATGGTTGTAGATGTGTGGCATAATTTCTGAGGCCTCTGTTCTGTTCCATTGGTCTATATATCTGTTTTGGTACCAGTACCATGCTGTTTTGATTACTGTAGGCTTGTAGTATAGTTTGAGGTTAGGTAGCATGATGCCTACAGCTTTGTTCTTTACACTTAGGATTCTCTTTGCTATCCAGGATCTTTTTTGAGTTTCATGTGAAATTTAAAGTAGTTTTTTCCAATTCTGTGAAGAAAGTCAATGGCAACTTGAAGGGAAGAGCATTGAATCTTTGAATTACTTTGGGTAGTGTGGCCATTCTCATGATATTGATTTTACCTATCCATGAGGATGGAATGATTTTTCATTTGTTTGTGTCCTCTCTTATTTCCTTGGGCAGTGGTTTGTAGTTCTTCTTGAAGAAGTCCTTCATATCCCTTGTAAGTTGTATTCCTAGGTATTTTATTCTCTTTGTAGTAATTGTGAATGGGAGTTCACTCATGATTTGGCTCTGTTTGTCTATTATTGGTGTATTGGAATGCTTGTGATTTTTGCAAAATAATTTTGTATACTGAGACTTTGCTGAAGTTGCTTATCAGCTTAAGCAGATTTTGGGCTGAGATGATGGGATCTCTTAAATATACACTTATGTCACCTGCAAACAGAGGCAGTTTGACTTCCTCTTTTTCTAATTAAATATACTTTATTTCTTTCTCTTGCCTGATGGCCCTGGTCAGAACTTTCAATACTATGTGGAATAGGAGTGGTGAGAGAGGGCATCCTTGTCTTGTGCTGCTTTTCAAAGGGAATGCTTCCAGTTTTTACCCATTCAGTATATTGGCTGTGGGTTTGTCATAAATAGCTGTTATTATTTTGAGATACGTTCCATCAGTACCTAGTTGATTGAGAGTTTTTAGCATGAAAGGCTGCTGAATTTTGTCAAAGGCCTTCTCTGCATCTATTGAGATAATCGTGGTTTTTGTTCCTGATTCTGTTTATGTGATAGATTACATTTATTGATTTGCATATGTTGAACCAGTCTTGCATCCCAGGGATGAAGCCAACTTGCTTGTGGTGGATAAGCTTTTTGATGTGCTGCTGGATTTGGTATGCCAGTATTTTATTGAGGATTTTCACATCAATGTTCCTCATGGATATTGACCAGAAATTTTCTTTTTTTGTTGTGTCTGTGCCAGGGTTTGGAATCAGGATGATGTTGGCCCCATAAAATGAGTTAGGGAGCATTCCCTCTTTTTGTAGTGTTTGGAATAGTTTGAGGAGGAATGGTACCAGCTCCTCTTTGTACCTCTGGTATTACTCGGCTGTGAAACTGTCTGGTCCTGGACTTTTTTTGGTTGGTTCGCTATTAATTGCTGCCTCAATTTCCGAACTTGTTATTGGTCTATGCAGGGATTTGACTTCTTCCTGGGTTAGTCTTGGGAGGGTGTGAGTGTCCAGGAATTTATCCATTTTTTCTAGATTTTCTAGTTTATTTGCATAGAGGTGTTTATAGTATTCTCTGATGGTGGTCTGTATTTCTGTGGGATTGGTGGTGATATCCTCTTTATTATTTTTTATTATGTCTATTTGATTCTTCTCTCTTCTTCTTTATTAGTCTAGCTAGCAGCCTATCTAGTTTGTTGATGCTTTCAAAAGACCAGCTCCTGGATTCATTGATTTTTTGAAGTTTTTTTTTTTTTTTGTCTCTATCGCCTTCAGTTCTGCTTTGATCTTAGTTATTTCTTGTCTTCTGCTAGCTTTTGAATTTGTTTGCTTTTACTTCTCTAGTTCTTTTAATTGTGGTGTTAGAGTGTTGATTTTAGATTTTTATTGCTTTCTCTTGTGGGCATTTAGTGCTACAAATTTCCCTCTAGACACTGCTTTAAATGTGTTTCAGAGATTCTGGTACTTGGGTCTTTGTTCTCATTGGTTTCAAAGAACTTAAAATTCCTGCCTTTGTTTTGCTATTTACCCAGTAGTCATTCAGGAACAGTCTGTTCAGTTTCCATGTAGTTGTATGCTTTTGAGTGAGTTTCTTAATCCTGAGTTCTAATTTGATTACACCATGGTCTGAGAGACTGTTTGTTTGATTTCCATCCTTTTGCATTTGCTGAGCAGTGTTTTACTTCCAATTATGTGGTTGATTTTAGAGTAAGTGTGATGTAGTGCTGAGACGACTGTATTTTCTGTCGATTTGGGGTGGATAGTTCTGTAGATTTCTATTAGGTCCACTTGGTTCAGAGCTGAGTTCAAGTCCTGAATATCCTTGTTCATTTTCTGTTTTGTTGATCTGTCTTATATTGACAGTGGGGTGTTAAAATCTCCCACTATTATTGTGTGAGAGTCTAAGTCTCTTTGTAAGTCTCTAAGAACTTGCTTTATGAATCTGGGTGCTCCTGTATTGTGTGAATATACAATTAGGATAGTTAGCTCTTCTTGTTGCATTGATCCCTTTACTATTATGTAAGGCCTTTGTTTGTCTTTTTTATTTGTTGGTTTAAAATCTGTTTTATCAGAGACTAAGATTACAATCCCTGCTTTTGTTTGTTTGTTTGTTTTCCATTTGCTTGGTAAATCTTCCTCCATCCCTTTATTTCAAGTCTACATGTGTCTTTGCACGTGAGATGGGTCTCCTGAATACAGCACACTGATGGGTCTTGACTCTTCATCCAATTTGCCAGTCTATGTCTTTCAATTGGGACATTTAGCACATTTACATTTAAGGTGAATATTGTTATGTGTGATTGATCCTGCCATTATGATGTTACCTGGTTATTTTGTCCTTTAGTTGATACAGTTTCTTCATAGCATCGATGTTCTTTACCATTTGATATGTTTTTGCAGTGGCTGGTACTGGTTGTTGTTTTCCATGTTTAGTGCTTCCTTTAGAAGCTCTGGTAAGGCAGGCCTCATGGTGACAAAATCTCTCAGTATTTGCTTGTCTGTAAAGGATTTTATTTCTCTTTTTCTTATGAAGCTTAGTGTGACTGGATATGAAATTCTGGGCAGAAAATTCTTTTCTTTAAGAATATTAAAAATATTGGCCCCACTCTCTTCTGTCTTGTACGGTTTCTGCCAAGAGATCCACTGATAGTCTGATGGGCTTTTCTGTGTGGGCAACCCAACCTTCCTCTCTGGCTGCTCTTAGCATTTTTTCTTTATTTCCTGAATTTGAATATTGGCCTGCTTTGCTAGGTTGGGGAAGTTCTCCTGGATAACATGCTGAAGAATGTTTTTTAGCTTGGTTTCATTCTCCCCATCACTTTCAGGTATACTGATGAAATGTAGATTTGGCCTTTTCACATAATCCTGTATTTCTTGGAAGCTTTGTTTGTTTCTTTTCACTCTTTTTTCTGTATTCTTGTCTTCTCACTTTATTTCATTGATTTTCAATCTCGGATATCCTTTCTTCTGCTTGATTGATTCAACTATTGAAACTTGTTATGCCTTACAAAGTTCTCATGCTCATGCTGTGTTTTTCAGCTCCATCAGGTCATTTATGTTCTTCTCTAAACTGGTCATTCTAGTTAGCATTTTGTCTAACCTTTTTTTCAAGATTCTTACCTTCCTTGCATTGGGTTAGAACACGCTCCTTTAGCTCAGAGGAGTTTGTTACTACCAACCTCTCAAGCCTGCTTCTGTTAATTCGTCAAACTCATTCTCCATGCAGTTTTGTTCCCTTGCTGGCGAGGAGTTGTGATTCCTTGGAGGAGAAGAGGCATTCTGGTTTTTGTAATTTTCAGTCTTTTTCTGCTGGTTTCTCCCCATCTTCATGGATTTATCTCCCTTTGGTCTCTTAAGTCAGTGACCTTTGGATGGAATCTCTGAGTGAACTTCTTTTTCATTGATGTTGAATGTATTTCTTTCTGTTTGTTAGTTTCCTTCCAACAGTCAGAACTCTCTGCTGCAGGTCTGCTGGAGTTTGCTGAAGGTCCATTCCAGATTTGCTTGCCTGGGTATAACCAACAGAGGCTACAGAATGGCAAATGTTGCTGCCTGTTTCTTTCCCTGTTAGCTTCATCCCAGAGGGGTACCCACCAGATGCCAGCCAGAGCTCTCCTGTATGAAGCGTCTATCGGCCCCTACTGGGAGGCGTCTCCCAGTCAGGATACACAGGAGCCAGGGATCCACTTAAGGAGGCAGGGATCCACTTGAGGAGGTAGTCTTTCCCTTATCAGAGATCAAATGCTGTGCTGGGAGATTCACTGCTCTCTTCAGAGCTGCCAGGAAGGGACATTTAAGTTTGCATAAGCTGTGCTTACCACTACCCCTCTTCCCAGGTGCTCTGTCCTAGGAGGGTGGGAGCTTTATTTATAAGTCCCTGACAGGTTGCTGCCTTTTTTCAGAGATGCCCTGCCCAGCAAGGAGGGAATCTAGTGAGACAGTCTGCCTGCAGCGACCTTGCTGAGCAGTGGTGGGCTCTGCCCAGTTTGAACTTCCCAGCATCTTTGTTCATACTGTAAGGTTAAAACCTCCTACTCGAGCCTCAGCAGTGGCAGATGTCTATTCCTCCACCAAGCTTGCATCCCAGGTTGAGCTCAGACTGCTCTGCTGGCTGCAAAAATTTCAGCCAGTGGATCTTAGCTTGCTGGTCTCCATAGGGGTGGGATCCACTGAGCCAGACCACTTGGCTCCCTGGCTTTAGCCCCCTTTCCAGGGGAGTGAGCATTTCTGTCTCACTGGTGATCCAGGTACCATTGGGGTATGAAAAAAAGAACTGTTGCAGCTAGCTTGGCATCTGCCCAAATGGTTATTCAGTTTTGTGCTGAAAACCCAGAGCCCTGGTGGTGGTGTAAGTACTGGAGGGAATCTTCTCATGTGCAGATTACAAAGACCAATGGAAGAGTGCAGTATATGGACTAGAGTACAGGGAACAGACCCTAATGACTTCCCTTGACTAGAAGAGGTGGTTCCCCAACCCCTTGCACTTACCAGGTGAGGCAACCCCCCACCCTGCTTTGGCTCACCCTCCTTGGACTGCACTCACTGGCAAACCAGTCCCAATGAGATGAACTAGGTACCTCAGTTGGATATACAGAAATCACTCACCTTCTGCATCAGTTTTGCTAGGAGCTGCACACCAGAGCTCTTCCTATTTGGCCATCTTGCCAGGAATCCCCCACCATTTTTTTAAATAAGTGTTTTCATTATAAACGTTTCCCATCATTTTGCTCTGTATTTAAAGTGGATTTGTTGTAGGCACCATATAGTTGGGTCTTACTTTTAATTCACTCAGGCAATCTTTGCCCATAATTGGAGTGTTTCAATCATTTACATTAATATGCTTATCCATGTGATTGGGTTTAAGCCAAATATTTTCCAATTTGTTTTTCTATTTTTCTCTGAACTGTTTTTGTTTTTGTTTTTTTTGTTTTGCTTCTTTTTCTCTGCCTTCTTTTCAGGGAAAGATTGTGTATCTTTTAACGATTCTATTTTATCTTCTTTATTTATTTAGGTATACTTCTTTTAGTTTTTTTTTTATTTGTTTGCTCTCAGCCTTACAGTATATATCTTTGAGTTATCAAATAAGTAGATAAGCAAATGGAATTATACCACCTTTCATATATTTTAATAACTTTACAACAGCATACTTCTACTTATCTTCCTGTTTTTTGCACTATTTTCATAAATTTACTTCTATGTGTTATAAACCCCACAATACATTGTTACTAATTTTGCTTTAGTCAATTATCCTTTAAAAAATGAGAAAAGTCTTTAATGTTAATTTTCACATTTAACATTTTTGGTGTTCTTCATTATATAGTAGAGATCCTATACCATCTCCAATCATTTTTTTCTGAGACCTTCCTTATTATTTATGTAATGCATTTATGTGAGTGAAGAATTCCTTCAGCTTTTCTTTTTTTGCAAAATTTTTTTTCTACCCCTTGAAAGATATATTTACTAGGTATAGAATTTTAGTTTGACATTATTTTTATTTCTTACTGTAAAGATGCCACTCCGTTACCTTTTGGTTTGTATAGTTTCATTTAATTTTTTAAATGATTTCATCATTTTATTTTTTTTAATTTTTACAATGTAAGAAATAAGTTTTTTTCTCTGCCAGCTTTTAACATTTTCTCTTTATTATTAGTTGTTTTCAGCAATCTGATTATGATGACTTTTTATTTTTCTTCATTCTTATTCTGCTTGGGATCTTTAAATTTCTATTATCTGCAGGTTTGTTACTGTCTTCAAATTTTGTTTATCATTTGGCTAAATTGGCTCTCATTTTTTCAAATATGTTTTCTGTTGTTTTTCTTTTCTGAAACTTCAATTATGGAATTTTTTTTTAAAAGTTTTAAAATCTCATTTTGTTTTACTAATTTCTATCATTTCTTCAAGTTTGCTATCTTAGTCTGGGATGCTGTAAACAAAAATACTATAAATTGGGTAGCTTGTAAACAACAGAAATTTATTTATCACAATTCTGAAGGCTGAAAAGTCTAATATCAAGGCACCAGTAGATTTGATGTCTGGTGAGAATGTGTTCCTTGTAGATAGTACCTTCTAAATTCATCATCACATAATGGAAGTGGTGAGGCAGCTCTCTGGGGCCTTTTTTATAAGGGTTCTAATTTCATTCACGAGAGCTCCATTCTCATGATCTAGGTACCTTCCAAAGTTCCTACCTCTTAATACAATCACCTTGGGGGTTAGGTTTTAACATGTTAATTTTGGGAAGACACAAACATTCAGAGAATAGCATTCACTATTCTTTTCTACTATAATGTCTGATGTGCAGATAATTTTTAAATTTCATATACATTTATATCTCTAGAAATTTCATTTGAGGTTTTTTTATGTCTTTCATTTCTTTGTCATATTCATGTTTTCCTCAACCTTCTTATCTGTAATATGCTTTTAAACACATTTTCAATATTTTTGTCTGCTAATTTATCATCTATTTCTGGATATGTTTCTATTGAGTTATTTTTTCCTCTGGTTATCATATTTTACTGATTCTTTATAGGCCTGCTACTTTTTATATACTGGATGTTATGAATTTTACATTTTTGGTGGTATTTTTTTTTTTTTTTTTTTTTGCCAATTTTATCCTGGAATGAAATTAAATTACTTGGAATCTGTAGCTATTGTCTTGTTACTGAAGTGACCTCTGCCACCTCATCGGTAGTAACATAAAATATTCTTAGCCTTGTGTGTGCCCTGGGAATATTCTGCCTTATCTTTTTGGTGGCTTTTTTATTGGCCTTGAGTAACTTCTTCACATGGATGCACAGATTAGTACACAGCCAAAGTCTCAAGGACATCTTTCTGCAAATCTCTTGTATTCTCTTTCTGTGCAGCTTATTATGCCTTATTAGATCTAGCTGTTTTTGCAACCTCAGTCTCTGATCTCTGCCTCCTCAACTAAATGAGACCATCAGTCTCTCTTTGAGTTTTAGTTTCCTGTGCCCAAGCCTGGGAACTATCTCCAGTCACTAACACAGAACATTTGTGAAATGTATTATCTTGGTTGTTATCCTTCTCTCATCTTATTCTATGTTTTCTGTTGACCAATACATGAAAATTGTTGTTTAATGTATTTTGTCCAGTTTTCTAGTAATTCAAAATAGGAGATTAAATCTAGTCTCTTTACTGACTTTCTGACAACTACTGCCAGACTTCCCCAGCCCTAAGCTATAACTTCTCAGTATTCTTATTTTTAATTCCAAAACAAAAATAATTATTTATGGTATTTAGAATGTCATGCATCCTAGTTGCCTACTTTTTTTCACTCATTATTGCATTTAGAAACTCTATCATGTCTATAAGCAGAATTAATTTGCTATATTTTAACATAGAAAGCTTAAAGATACTAACTTGTTATAACCGGTAACATGTATAATATTGCATTTACTTAAAATAATAAGATCAATTTTTTGCATGGAAAAATTTCAGTGTACTTTAAAAATAATTTTCTGACTTGATATTCATAAAAACTCTGTGAACTAGATAAATGTAGAAGTGTAATTATCACTATAAAGAAGCTAAGGCCAAGTAAGAATCATTAATTTTTCTTAAAGTCACATATCTTGTAAATGATAGAGATGAGAATTAAACCCAGATCTGACCAGTAAAACAATACTTTTTTTTCCCGTTTCCAAAGTTTGTAGAGCTCTATGTGTATTAGCAAAACATCTAGTATGAGTAGAAGTGTTGTTGTTGTGTTTTAACTTGTGTGGTGGAGTGGTAAGTACCATTTTAAGAGTAATCAGATGGTTTATAAACAAGATTCAATCTAAATAATAATACAACCTGGAACATATATAAAACAAGCAAAACAACATTCATATAACTAGTGTTTATTTAGTTTATGAAGCAAAAAGTACAAATAGAATTGTTCAGCTAGAGGGCATGTTGTAAATGGAGAAAAATGAGAGTTAATGTATGCCTAATCATTAAGGCAATCAAAATGCCCACTTGGAAGAACTGGCTTTTTAAAATTTCTCAGGAGATTTAGTTAAGAAATTAATTAAATGGTCTTTATCTTTTGAAAGGAGCACAAAATAAAGAACACAGAAGTAAGAAACAATTTTTTATATCTCCTCATTTCTAATATAGTGTCAATGCCTTTGATATATGAATTTAATTTTTATTTTTTTCAGAAGATAATTAATATGGAGTCTAGTAATTATAATTTTATTTGAAAAAGGCATCTAATTACATAGTAAACATTTGTAGCTAGTGACATTTCTTGACCTATGTCCCCCTTGCATAGCAAAAAGGTTTTGTGTGATTCTTCTGTAAAAACATAAGGTCTAGTTAAAGAGCAGATCGGGTAATCACAACTGATGTGATAAAACTGCTGGCAAAATATAATTGCCGATCATCCTTTTTTTTGCAGTAAATTGGATGGCTATTATATAAAGACAGTTTATCCATCGTCAAGCCAAGGTATCACTTCTTGACTTCACAAAAATCACTGCCCAACCTCCCCAACCCTAAGTCATTACTTTCCAATAATCCTATTATTGTTTTAAAGATAAAAATAATCATGCTTGTTGTGATACATTCTAGTTGCATTTTTTCTCTCTCTCTCAGAGTTGCATTTGGAAACTGCAATGGGTTGGCTGTGGTGGATTTTATACAGAAGACAGTACTGTTAAGCATGGGGACCATTGACCTATATAGATCAAGTGACCTATACCAGCGACAACCACGGTCTCCTCGAAAAAACAAACAGTTCATTGCAGGTAGGAGATAAAACAAGATGAGTTATGAACTTGATTTGTTCATCTGTGTTCTTACTTTTAGATTTCTTGTCTTTCTTCTGTGATGCTATTGAAATGCATGGCAAAATAAAATCAACATAATTTACAAACCATGTAAGTAAAATAAAATGGGCAGAAACATTGTGAGAATCTTTGAAAGGGTTAGGGAAGTGTATGTTTAAACTTCAATTTGCTATTGAAGTTAGGAAGCATCTCAAGTTTCTTAGGTTTAATTCCTAAGAAATAACAGAAAATAAAATGCCATTAAATGTAAAAATGCTACAAAAATTAGGACTCTGTAATTGAAAAAACTGCTGGCAATTGTTATGTTAAACAGGTTAACTTTCTTCTAAACTATCTAGTCCCTTTAAAAAGATAATTTTAGGTCATTCACTACTTTTAATTTTTAAAATTGATTCCATATTGTGGCTGACACCTTTACTTGTTGGATAATGACCTTCCTTGAGATATTTTCACAATTCAGTAAACATTTTTCATCAACATTTTTAAAGTACTATGAAAGATGGCATTTTTCTTGACAGGATCAATGAATTGATGTATTTAACTACAGAAGAAAATAAACTTAAGGTTAATTAGGATTTAATGACAAACTTTGATATGCCAATTATCCAAAGTTTTACTGAAATTTTAGTATATATCCAAATAGTTGGTTTTAAACACTGCCAAAGTTTTGTATATTTCCTGCCCATTGACAGTCCAGTTGGTAAAAAAAAAAAAAATGAGGCCAAAAGGTTACAGATGAAAATGCTTCTATAATATTATGTGTTATTTTAGATAATCCTTTAAAGTCTGTTATTTTAGATAATCCTTTAAAGTCTTCTACTTTGGTCCAGATATGGTGGCTCATGCCTGTAATCCTAGTACTTTGGGAAGCCAAGGTGAGAGGATTTCTTGAGGCCAGGAATTCAAGACCAGGCTGAATAACATAGTGTGACCTCATCTCTAAAAATAATAATAATAATAATAACTTTTTAAATTTTTTAAATAATAAAATAAAATTTCTACTTTGTATTATTTAAAAGAATCTATTGAATATTGATGACATTACTAAATATAACCATAGGAAAATATTTTATAATAAAAATAAAATGGGTACATGATGGTAGGTGTTATTTTCCAAATAGCAGGTATGTCAAATTTAACATCCAAATATGATAATAAATGAATTTCCTTTTTGGACTAATGAAACTTGTTATACTGAAACTCTCCTTGTTAACCTTTCTTTTGCAAACCTCAATTATTTCCAAATTACTAGTTTAGACCCTTTTGAGGGGCACAAAATTTCTCTTTCAGAACCTAAGGGTTTTTAGTGAGGAATCTCAACTTTTAGCAATATTTTAGGAGTGCTAGAAATTTCGAATTCTAGAGATTTTGCCTCTATCACTACCAAATTTTGTAAGGAAGACAAAATAAAAGCAATTGTACATTCGCATAACATAAGGTTCCCTCATGATTGGGAAAGACAAGTTTGAAGTTGATGGACTCTAGGCTAGAAAGGTGTTAGGAAGCAGTAGCTTATTTATAATTTAAAAATTAGTTCCTCAGTCATAATAACCATATTTCAAGTGTTCAGTTTGCAATGCTAAAAGCACCAATATAATCAGAAAATCTGTGAATCCTATGACAATATCTAAATTACTTGCTGAATGTACACAGCGGTGCAAAAAAAGTATACATTTTGACAAATTTAATACAATTGTTATCTAATTTAATTTAAACCTCTTGAACCTTAACAGTTACTACTAGAGCTTAGAATATTGATGACTTTAAAATCATGAAAAACTGATGAAGTTATTAACTCGGCTTGTGTTTAGTGTACAAAATGACACAATGAGAGCTCACTTTATAACAATGAAGTATTAAAGACTGAAATCTTTAGCTTTGTTTTTAATTGTTGAAGGATTAAAGACATTCATTTTTATATTAATGAAATAATTTATACATATTATTTACAAGCCAAATAAGTGTATTTTGTAAAAACACATAAGGAAAATTTGCCACATACTTTTATAAGACATTTAAATAAGATATAAGATCTTTAAATAAATATTAAAATTACTCCAGCATTCTCATCATTCATCTATCACCTCTTACTTTTTAATTGATTTATTTTATCAATATCTCCTCTCTAATTTAATTACCTAATCTTGCTGCAATTTCTTCATCTTGGCTGTTCTAGATTCTGGTATGATATCACTTCCTTTCACTTTAGATTTTTTTCTCTTTCTTCTGCCTGCTGCTGATGCTGGTGTTCTGGCATGTTCCAAAGACAACTTTTGCATGCGTGGCCTGTCTAACTTTTATCCTGATTTAACGAAACGGATCCGTACTTCCTATCAGAGTAAGTTATATAAAGGTTAGGCAAATAACATTTTTAAATCATAATGCTTGAGTTAAATCCATACATCCAGTGCTCAGTAATGTGTTTCTTAAAACACATTCAACATGCATGCAAATTTTTGTTTTGTTATGATGTACAACCTGATAATTTTAATAAAAATTATTATAGAACTATTTCAATCCATTATTGTCCTGTACCCGTTCAGTCATACCCATTGTTTCAGTGTTTATTTCAAACCATGCAGACCATGTCCCACTAGTCCAAGAGTCACTGTTTTATTTTGAGCAGGAAGAGCTATGATATCCTTGTAAATAATAAAACTTATTACTGATACTGGTATCAGTAATAAGTCAATGCTTTCTTATTTTGGAAACCTTATGCTTTGGCCATTTTATAATACTATTCTAACCAGGGTCACAATATGTGCTTCTTTTAAATAATTATATTCCTTGAAGATAACTAAGTATTCCTAATTTCTGATGGTTTTTATTAAAATATACAAACACGTGTTTATATGGTGATTTAAGGCACCCAAACATTATAAAGCAGGATAATTAAGGTCAAAAGTAAACAAGTAAGATCAACATTTACCATGGTAGCAAACACAGAGCTGAAGATGTTTATAATAAGTAATTATAAAAACTGGTATAGAAAGGATAAAGAGTGAGAGTGTGTGTGACTAGAAGTACAGATGACACTAATGATGTTATGGGTAGATATTTATTGACGTGAAAAAAGTGTTTATCAAATGTTAATATATTCTGTTAAAAAGCAGGCTGTTTGGCAATATATACAAAATGGCCTTATAATTGTATAAAATATACATTATATACACACACTCACACATTATGTTGTTTGTAACCTGAAGTTCTTCAGACCTCACCAGTTCACATATACGAATAGAATCTTATCAGTAATAAAACCTAAAACTTTGTGATTTATGCACCTAGCTTACGTAAATCAGTCTCTGTGAAATCCTTAAAATGTTCCTGGGAGTGCCCAGAAGTTGAGAAATTTTTGCTCCTAAATATTCTCCAATGTTCTATTCTAGCAGAGCACCCCCTTTTGAGAATCCTTCCCACTATCTCTCTACCTATTGCCTTGTGTGAGAACATTGGTATCTATGTTGGTTTCTGCTGCTCCTAAAACAGAAACTTATTTGGTACTATGATATTTCTTGATATCTGAAAATTTTATGAAATTTCAGTTTCTGTAATAAAGTTTTATTGGCACATAATCACAATCATTCATTTATATATTGTCCATAAATGCTTTCACACTACAATGGCAGAGTTGAGTAGCTGCAACAGAGACTATATGGCCTATAGGCCTAAAATGTTTACTATCCTGTTCTTTACATTAAAAGTTTGCTGATTCCTGCTCTATGTAATTCTTCTACACCCACCCATCCTCTGCACCACATAAAGGATTTCAGCCAAAACTTTTCTGTAAATAGTCTGAGAGTGGTTTAACACACATATTCAGACTTATGAATCCCAGTTTAGCCTTCTGAAGGTAAGATATCCTACCTTGTGTGTGTGTGTGTGTGTGTGTGTGTGTGTGTGTGTGTAGAGATAGAAAAGTTTCTGGAACGTGACCTTGTGGATTCTATATAGACTTCTTATAGCTTTACAGTATATTCAGATTTTTCTAATAAACTTGTAATTCTTTTATGTTAAGAAACTAAATTGGAAACTGAGGATCAGGAGCAGAAACAGGCTTTTAGTTCATCAGGATTCTATAGTACCAGCCATGATGTAAAGTTTTTAAAAGTTCTGAGAAATTTCAATAATATGTTTTCTTATATTCCTTATATTTCCATTGGAATTTTAAAAAAATCCCTTCATTCAGGATATACTAAACTATAATTTCTATCAACATCTTCAAATGGATTTTCTGCTATTCTCCTCTTATGCCAAATTTTTGTATCTTACTACTATTATGACTTACTCATATCATTCCCTCTCTGGAAATGCCCTGCTAAAAGTTTACTTTCTATATAAGCCTTTCCTACTGCGATCAGAGCCCTGTTGTGCCAATTCCTTTATTTAAATGCTTCCAGTGTCCAGGCTTATACACAGTACAGGCTTGCCTGAACCACTTAACCTAATTCATTTTGCCTAAATTCATTAGTATGGACTCGTACTTTTATACTTATGCTCTACCTTTCCAAATGCATGACAAGACTCTCAAGACTGTATCTAAAATTCTTCATGTTCTCTGCATCTAGCACAAGTCATAAGATCAGTAAGTAAATGACAATGTCAGTAGGATAGAGCGTGGCAGCAGGCTTTTTTCTCTCACATGAACAGCCAGGAAAACTTTTCAAATCTGACAAGTGAGAAAAGAACTGGGTACTGGGTTCACCAGGAGTTTGCAAAAGAAATCACAGTTTCTAAGTAGAGACCTAACATTTTAAGTCAGAAGTAAAATCAAGTCTGTAGAAGGACTTAAAGAAATCATCCATGTCTCTACTGGTAGGCTCCATAGGGGATCAGAGAAGCCCAAGGATTTAAAATCAGATTTCCTAAAAGTCTTCTCTGAATGATCAATATTGCCAGCTATTTTTTGTTGTTGTTGTTGTCGTTTTGTTTTTTTAGTAGAGACAGGGTTTTGCCATGTTGGCCAGACTGGTCTCGAACTCCTGGCCTCAAGTGATCCCCCCACCTTGGCCTCCCAAAGTACTTGGATTACAAGCATGAGCCACTGCACCTGGCCAGGATTGATTCTTTAATTACTCAAATGTTTATCCTACAATTGTGTTTCAAAATACATTTTATGAAAATTTGGCTTGAAGTTTAACTATTGGATAATATAATCTGATATATTTCTATAATCTCACTTTATTATAATAGAGACTGTTCAACCTTTTCATTAATTGTTCCCTAACTTTCAGAAAAGCATATATGCATTGTTCATATTTGGGATGATAGAACCCAGTTCCATTGGTTATCTATTTTACTCTGCTAGTCAATTTGACTCACTGTTATATTATCTAATAGTGATTATAACCCTTTGAGGCAGATTGATATATATTAGTATATTTCTCTACACATGAGAAAATTGAAGTTGAAAAAAATGAAATTAGTCTCTCAAAGTCACACAGAATAAGTGGGACCCAAACTTATGCCTATCTGATACTAAAGTTATTCCATAGTGTTTTCACTGTATAATCTTGGATTTCTAAGTGTCTTTTCTAAAAGTTTCAGGTACATTGGAAACCAAGTCCATTATTCTATAATCAGGAGACACCTTAGTTTTTGCACACTATCAATGAAATTGTATCAGTGACTCGTTTCCTGGTCACCTTATGAGATAGTTTGGGCTCCAAGGAGCTGACCTCCCCAAGTCTTTAAATTACCAACCTGCAAAACTTTTACATCATAGAATAATAAATTTTTTTAGTTGAAAGAAACTTTCACATTTTATAGATTATGATTTTTAGAAGCAGAAAAATGCTTTGAAAAGAGCAGTAGACATCTGATCAGAAGATTTACATTGTTTTACCTTTTCCATTTATTAACTACTTAATACATTTATAATCTTAAGGCATTTAATCACTCTAAGTTTCTTTCTTCTAATATATAAAGTAAAAATTACAATTTCTACCCCCCTTAGAGAGTTGTAGAACTTTTCTGGGTTAATGTTAACAAAAGTGATTCTATAAATGTTAGTTATTATAATTATTACAAAAGATGAACCAACCCACACCACAGAGAGGTTAAATAACTCCCAGAATCATAAGCAATCTATGGAATACTTAGGACTAAAACTCAGGCTGCTGCTTCATTGCCTAGTAACAGTTCTACCTGTGAACATCACAGAAATTTTGCTAGTTAAAAACTGATAGTATGCCATATGAATCAAGGGAAGTTTGAAAAGTAGGCTTAATATAGAGCATTGTCAGAAAGACTTGTTTGTACATCAGTTTCTAGTTATGCAACAAAGGATCCTTTGGAGAGTCTCAGGCCTATGTTCCCTTTCTTTTCAGAGGATAGGGGATGATAACAGATCCTAAAAACACCTGAAAAATAAAGAAGAAATAAAAGAAAAGGGGATGATAAGAGAACTAGCCAAGAAAGGCAAATAAGTATTTTTAAATGAACAGAAAGTCAAGAATGGAGAAGTAAACTAAAAAATAATAATAATAAAGAAGGCATGCTTCAAGAAACAAAAATCAGCAAAAATTATGGTAAACAATAAATAGGAAAAAAATCCATTCATTCAAAGAATATTTTATTGAGCATCTCTTGTGTCAAACATTTCTCTAGGCATTAAGTACATTTGCCTAGTGAAACACCATGAGTGAAACAATTATGGTCTTTTCATTTCATTTATAACAGATAATGTACAGATAAGTAAATTTATAGATAATTGAAAAAGTGGCAATGCTATGATAGGGAAAAATGAGATAAGGTGGACCTATTTTTAAAGTGTTGTCAGAGAAAGGCCTATCCAACACGGAAACATTTAAGTGAAGTTTTGCAAGATAAGAAAGCAATAGTCAAAGCTTTGGATTCTCACTACCAACCAGGATAAAAGGATAGAGTAACAGGTACCAGATTTAACCTCCTGCCTGAAAACCACACACACACACCTCAAAATAGAAAAAATAAATGAAAACGATGGTTTTTAAGACACAGGACATCAAACAATGAAAAAAAGTGATGAGACAGATGGGAAGCCAAACAATCATACCTATTTACTGTCCTAAGAGAATTTCTAGACTGTAGCAAAACGAGGGGAAGGCCAGGAGGAAACCACTCAGCTTTTTAAGCTGGGAGATGAAGATGAGAAACCAGAGAAACCAAAGCATCTACAGCTTACAGAAGAATTTCAGAGATCTACAGTGTTTCCTCCTACAGCAAAATGCTGATCAACATATACATATAATGCAGCTACCCAGGAACAGGTAAAGAGCCATCTGAAAGGATTAAAGGAAACAGTGCCCAACACTCAAATAAAGGAAATAGTGCCATTCCCACTTACCCGACTAGAAAAAGTTTATAACTCACATCCACTTCTGTTTAACATTGTATTGGAAATTCTAGACAGTATCGTCAAGTAAGAAAAAGAAAAGTTATCTAGATTGGAAAGGAAGAAGAAGGTAAATCGTCTTTATTCATGGAAAACATAATTGTCTATGAAGAAAACTCAATGAAGTCTGCCAAAAACAGCTACTAGAACTAAAAATGTGTGTTTAACAATGTGCAGGATAGAAAGTTAACATAGAAAACTCCATTGTATTTCTATATGCATATAACAATCTGAAATTGAAATTTAAAAATACCATTTACAATAGCATCAAAAATAAGAAATACTTAGCCATAAATGAGACAACAGATATGAAAGACCTACACATGGAAAACCAGAAAACATTGCTGAGAAAAGTTAGGAAGACTTAAATAGTTATACCAAGTTTATGTCTCACAAAACTCAATTTTATTAAGATGCCAGTTCATTCCAAATCGATTTGTAGTTTTAATGCCAGGTCCCAATAAAAATCCAGCAGATGTTCTTGTAGGAACTAACAAACTGATTCTAAAGTTCATACAGAAGTTCAAAGGATTTAGAGTAGCCAAAACAGCTTTTAAAAAGAAGAATCTGTTCTTGCATTAGTTAGCTGATAATAATGGCCTCCAACGCTACCCATGTTACTGCAAATGACATAATTTCATTCTTTTTTATGGCTTTGTAGTGTTCCATGGTGTATATGTACCACATTTTCTTTATCCAGTCTACTTTTGATGGGCATTTAGGTTGATTCCATGTTTCCACTGTTGTGAATAGTGCTGCAGTAAACATATGCATGCATGTGTTTTTATGGTAAAACACAAATTATATTTCTTTCGATATATACACAATAGTGGGATTGCTGGGTTAAATGATAAATCTGTTTTAAGTTCTTTGATAAATCGCCACACTGATTTCCACAATGGCTGAACTAATATACACTCTTACCAACAGTGTATAAGCATTCTCTTTTCTCCACAGTCTCTCCAACATCTGTTATTTTTTTACTTTGTAATAATGGACATTCTGACTGGTGTGAGATGGTATCTCATTGTGGTTTTGATTTGCATTTCTCTAATGATTGGAGATCTTGAGCAATTTTTCATATGCTTGTTGGCTGCATATATGTCTTCTTTAGAAAGGTATTTATTCATGTCCTTTGCCCACTTTTTAATGGGATCAATTGATTTTGGTTACAAATTTTTTAAAATTACTTAAAGATTCTGAGTATTAAACCTTGGATGCATAATTTGAAAATATTTTCTCCCATCCTGAAGGTTGTCTGTATACTCTGTCGATAGTTTCTATAGCTGTGCATAAGCTCTTTAGTTTGATTAGGTCCCATTTGTCAATTTTTGTTTTTGTTGTAACTGCTTTTGACATCTTCATCATGAAATCTTTGCCAGGTCCTATGTCACATGGACATAAAGAAGTGAACAACAGACACTGGGTCCTACTTGAGGGTGAAGTGTGAGAGCAGGGAGAGGATTTAAAAAATACCTATCAGGTACTATACTTGTTATTGGGTGACTAAATAATCTGTACACCAAACTCCCACAACATGTAGTTTACCTATGTAACAATCTTGCACATGTTCCACTAAACCTAAAATAAAATTTTTTATAAAAAGAAGAATCACTACCTGATTTTAAGACTTATTTAAAAACTAGAATTATTAAGACAATTTAGTATTGGTAGAAAGATAAATAGATCAATGGAAATCAATACTCTAGAAATAGACCCACACATATATGGGCAACTGATTTTTAACAAAGGTGCAAAGGCAATTCACTGAAGAAAAAATTATTTTTTTTTAAATTGTGCTTAAACAATTGGATATTCTTCTGTAAAAAAAGTTTTTGATCCATCCTTTATACCAAATTTTTCAAAATTAACTCTCAATTGATCATGAGCCTAAATTTAAAATCTAAAACTATAAATCTAAAAAGGAATGAGGATTTTTTTCATATTGGGTTAGGCAAAGATTTCTTAGATAAGAAACCAAGAAGATATCCCACAAAAGAGCATATGGACATATCAAACTCACTTAAAAGTAAAAATTTCTGATCCTTGAAAATCACTCATGAGAATACAAATATAATCCACAGAGTAGAAGAAAATATTTGCAAAGCATATATCTGATAAAGAACTTACATCTAGAATATATAAAAATTCTAAAAACTCAATAATAAGAAAACAACCCAATAATAAATTGGCAAAACATATAAATAAACAGTTCACTAAAGATGCCATACAGATGATTAATAAACACATAAAAAGATACTCAACACTACATAAAATTAAGGAAATGCAAATTAAAACTACAAGGAGATATGATGATACCTATATTAGAATGGCTGAAATTAAAAAGATTAATCATACCAAGTGTTGGAAAGAATATAGAAGAACTAGAACTTTCCCACACTACTCTAGGAATGTACAGTGGTGTAATCATTTGACAGGTTCTTAAAGAATTAAACATACACTTACCACATGACATAGTCATTTTGCTCCCGGTTATTCACCCTAGATAAATGACAGCATTTGTTTATACACAGATATTCATAGAAGCTTTATTCATAATAGTCAAAAACTAAACTAAAACAGAAGTTAAAAAAATAAAATGGCTGATAGGAGGCAAGACTAACTTGCAACCCTGACTCAGATGGATGAAATGGCCTGTGGAGATTCACACCATGAGCTTTTTTTTGCTCCAAGAACTACCACAGGAACATACCAGGAAAACTAAAAGAATTTATGGACCTATGAAAGAAGCAGCTTGCTGCTGCAAACTCTGTCAGCCAGCCAAAAAACTGTGAGTGCCCAAAGTGTGAATTGGTAAAGTCCATTTCCCAACACACATCCTCACTGGAAAACCTGAAAATCCAGATTACAGGAGAAGATTTTTAACCTTACCTAGAACTGAAATGAATTTAGAGAGATGAGCAAAATAAAAAAGTAGTAGAAGCAGCAGAAGAACCCTTTAGGTACTCCTGGTCCCCATGGAAGCTGTTTCTGACTATCTCACAGGGGTCCTTGGGGAGTACAGCCAGTGGAATTAGGGAAGGACCACAGGGAGAAGAAAACTCCAGCTGAACTTTGTAATAATTTTGACCAAGTATGAATTTTTCTGGGCAGAATCTGGGGAGGGAAGTGAATGGGAAGTGCAGATACAAGCACAGAAGCCACGGCAAGCAGACAGTGGTGGGGCCTGAAAGCTCTGCTTGCTTTCTCAGCAGTAAGGCTTGTGGCCTAAGGCAAGACCTCAGCACTGCTCACCAGCTGCCTGTATATAAAATAGGTGCTGCTGGTAGAACACAGTGGGAGTGAGACTGGCCTTTCTGTCTGTGTGGGAGTTGGGTGAAACCTGTCATTACTGGCTTTCCCCTACTTCTCTGGTGACCTGTATGATACAGCAGAGGCAGCCATAATCCCCCAAGAATATAACTCCATTGGCCTGAGAACCACACTCCTATTTCTTACAGTGGCCACAGCAAGCCCCGCCCAAGGAGAGTCTAAGCTCAGACATACCTAACCCTGCCCCAACCTGTTGGTTTTTCTCTACCCATGCTGGTAGTCAAAGGCAAAAGACAATGTCTTGGGAGCTCTAGGTCCCCGCTCATTACCTGAGAAACCTGAATACTTATCCAGGTGACCTTAGGGAAAGCTTGTATTCCCCCCATACTACCACAACTGATGCTTTCTTGAAATACCTTCCTTCTGGCTGGAGGCCAACCAACTCAGGCCATTACAGCAACTCATAATAGAATAACCCCATGCCAAGAAAGCAGAAAACAATAGCTAATTCCACTACATATAACATCCTGGCTAACCCAAGGTCCTGAGTCTGTCCATGTGACAGCTTCACTGGTAGCACAACCAACATTTGAGAAAGCACAGCACTAAATAAAACTAAAACCAAGGACCCTCACAGAGCTCACTTCACACCCCTCCTACTTCCACTAGAGCAGGTGCTGGTATTCACAGGTGAGATACCTGAAGACATGTCACATCACAGGACTCTTTGCAGATACTCCTCATTACCAGCTTGGAGTCCAGTAATTCTGCTGGGTGGCTAGACCCAAAAGAGCAATAACAATCACTGCACTCCAGCTCTTAGCAAGCCCCATCCCTAGGGGTAGGGGGAGAACACCATCCTGTGAGACAAAAGAATCTGAACAACAGTCATTGAGCCCCATATCTTTCCTCTGACATAATCTACCCAAATGAGAAGTAACCCCAAAAACAATTCTGGTAATATGACAGATTTGGTTACTTAACACTCCCAAAAGACCACACTAGCTCACCAGCAATGGATCCAAACCAAGAAGAAATCTCTGAATTTGCAGAAAAAGAATTCAGAAGGTCAATTATTAAGCTACTTAAGGAAGCACCAGAGAAAGGTGAAAAACAAAGACATTTTAAATATAACACAGGATCAGGATATGGACAAAAATCTCCAGAGAAATAGCATAAATTAAAAATTACCACAATTTTTTTTGAAACAGAGACTCACTCTGTTTCCCAGGCTGGAATGCAGTGGTGCGATCTCAGCTCACTGCAACCTCCACTTCCCATGTTCGAGTGATTCTCCTGCCTCAACCTCCAGAGCAGCTGGGATTACAGGCATGCGCCACCACGTCAGGCTAATTTTTGTATTTTTAGTAGAGACAGGGTTTCACCATGTTGGCCAGGCTGATTTTCAACTCTTGACCTCTAGTGATTCACCTGCCTCAATCTCCCAAAGTGCTGGGATTATAGGCATGAGTCACTGTACCCAGCCTCATCACAAATTCTTGAAATGAATGACACACTTAGAGAAATGCAAAACACACTGGAAAGTTACAAGAGAATATAACAAGTAGAATAAAGAAATTCAGAGCTTGAAGACAAGCCTTTAGAATTAACCCAATCCAACAAAGATAAAGAAAAAATAATTTTAAAAAATGAACAAAGCCTCCAAGAAGTTTGGGATCATGTTAAATGATCAAACCTATGAATAATTGGTGTTCCCAAGGAAGAATAAAAATCTAAAAATCTGGAAAACTTATTTGAGAGGATAATCAAGGAAAATTTTCCTGGCCTTTGGATGTATAGAGATCTATACATCCAAATACAAGAAGTGCAAAGAACACCCAGGAAATACATTGCAAAAAGATCATTATCTAGGCACATAGTCATCAGGTTTATCTAAATCTAGAGGAAGGCAAGAATCTTAAGAGACTGTGTGGCAAAAGCATCAGGAAACTTATAAAAGAAAACTACATCAGATTAACAACAGATTTCTCAGCAGAAATCCTACAAGCTAGAAAGGATTGGGGTCCTATCTTTAACCTCCTTAAAGCAATCTCAGCTAAGAATTTTGTATCCAGTGAAATTAAGCATCATAAATAAAGGAGAAATAAATTCTTTTTCAGACAAACACATGCTGAGAGAATTCACCACTACCAAACCAGCATTCCAAGAACTCCTAAAAGGAATTCTAAATCCTGAAACAAAATGTCAAAATACACTAAAATAGAACCTCCTTAAATCATAAATATCACAAGGCTTATAAAACAATAACACAATGGAAAAAGAAAAGAAGGTATTCAATGACTAGCATGATGAATAGAATAGTACCTCACATCTCAATACTATCATTGAATGTTAATGGCCTAGATGCTCCACTTAAATGAATAAGGATCATCAAGTAACTGCTCTCTTCAGGAGACTCACCTAACACATAAGGACTCATGTAAACTTAACGTAAAGGAGTAGAAAAACATAGTCCATGCAAATGGACACCAAAAGTGAGCAAGAGTAGCTATTCTTATATCAGACAAAAGAGACTTTAAAGCAAAAACAGTTAAAAAAAAAAAAAAAAAAAGACAAGGAAGGACATTAAACAATGATAAAAGGACTAGTCCAACAGGAAAATATTACAATTCTAGATCTATATACACCTAACATTGGAGCCCCCAAATTTATAAAACAGTTACTACTGGACCTAAGAAATGAGAAAGACAGCAACACAATAATAGTGGGATACTTCATTATTCCACTGATGCCACTAGGCAGGTCATCAAGACAAAGTCAACAAAGAAAGAATGGATTTAAACTATACCCTAGAACAAAAAGACTTAACAGATATTTGCAGAACATTTTACCCAACAACTGCAGAATATATATTCTATTCATGAGCATATGGAACATTGACCAGGATAAACCATATGATAGGCCACAAAACAAGTCTCAATAAATTTCTAAAAGTCAAAATTATATCAAGTACTCTCTCAGACCACAGAGGAATAAAATTTACACAGTAGAATCAACTCCAAAAGGAACCCTCAAAACCATGCAAATACATAGAAAAATAATCTGACCCTAAATGATAGTTGGGTAAACAATGAAATCAAGATGGAAATTTAAAACTTCTTTGAACTGAATGATAATAGTGACACAACCTATCAGAATCTCTGGGATACAGCAAAAGCACTGCTAAGAGGAGAGTTCATAGCATTAAATGCCTACATCAAAAAGTTTGAAAGAGCACAAGTAGACAATCTAAGGTCACATCTCAAGGAACTAGAGAAACAAGAACAATCCCAAACCCAGCAGAAAAAAAAGAAATAACAAAGATCAGAACAGAACTAAATGAAATGGAAACAAACAAACAAAAAATACAAAAGATAAATGAATCAAATGGTGGTTCTTTGAAAAGATTAACAAAATTGATAGAACATTAGTGAGATTAATCAAGAAAAGAAGAGAGAAGATCCAAATAAGTTCAATTAGAAACAAATGGGAAATATTACAACCAATACAACAGAAATACAAAAGGTCATTAGGCTACTATATTCACCTTTATGCACACAAACTAGAAAACCTATAGAAGATGGATAAGTTCCTGGAAATATACAACGCTTCTGATTAAACCAGAAATAAATAGAAACTTTGAACCAACCAATAACAAGCAGTGAGATTGAAATGGTAATTTAAAAATTGCCAACAAAAAAAGTCCAGGACCAGATGGATTTACAGCTGAATTCTATCAGACATTCAAAGAAGAATTGGTACCAATCTTATATACGAAACTATTCCAAAAGATAAAGAGGGAATCCTCCCCCAAATCATTCTATGAAGCCAGGATCATCCTAATACCAAAACCAGGAAAGGACATAAGAAAAAAAGAAAACTAAAGACTGATATCCCTGATGAACAAAGGTGCGAAAATCCTCAACAAAATACTAGCTAACCAAATCCAACAGCATATCAACAAGATTATCTACCACAATCAAGTGTGTTTCATACCAGGAATGCAGGGATGGTTTAACATACACAAGTCAATAATGTGATAGATCACATAAACAAACTTAAAAATCATATGATCATCTCAATAGATGCAGAAAAAGCATTCTATGAAATTCATCATCTGTTAATGATTAAAATCCTCAGCAAAATCAGCATAGAAGGAAAACAACGAAAGATAATAAAAGCCATCTATAACAAATGCACAGCCAACATTATACTGAATGAGGGAAAGCTGAAAACATTCCTTCTGAAAATTAGAACAAAACAAGGATGCCCACTTTCATTTCTTCTAGTCAACATAGTACTGGAAGTCCTAGCCAGAGCAATCAGATAAAAGAAAGAAATAAAAGACATCCATCTCAGTAAAGAGGAAATCAAACTGTCATTGTTTGCCAATGATTTGATTGTATGCCTAGAAAACCCTAAAGAAACATCCAAAAAGTGCATATATCTGATAAGTGAATTTGGTGAAGTTTTAGGATACAAAATCAATGTACACAAATCAATAGCACTGCTATATATCAACAGTGACCAAGCTGAGAATCAAATTAAGAACTCAACCCCTTTTACAACAGCTGTAAAAAAATACTTAGGAATTTACCTAAAATAAAATACTTAGGAATTTACCTAACCAAGGAGGTGAAAGATCCCTAAAAGGAAAACAAAACACTGCTGAAAGAAATTGTAGACAACACAAACAAATGGAAATACATCCCAAGCTCATGGATGGGTAGAATCAATATTGTGAAAATGACCATACTTTCAAAAGCAATCTACAAATTGAATGCAATTTCCATCAAAATACCATCATTATTCTTTATAAAACTAAAAAATAAATCCTAAAATTTAAATTTATTCATACAGAACCAAAAAAGCCCAAATAGTCTTTATAGTACATACATATAGGCATGTATGAAATGCAATGAAATAGAGCCAAAATAGTATTAAAGAGTGGCAGGTGAGGAAACAGCACAACTGAATACCTCTTTAAAAATATTTGGTTATGAAGGGGTGCTGAAAAATAGATTAATATCTGGATTGGAGTAAGATGTTAAAAGGAGTAGTTTGCAGTTTTTTTAATTTTAGAGAAAAGAGCATATTTTTAATTTATGTGAATATGGAATGATCCATAGAAAAGGAGATTGATGATAAGGGAGAAAGGGTATAACTAAAGGAACAAAATTCTAAAGAAAGTGAAAGGGAAGGGGAATCAGAGCACAGGTACAAGGACTAACATTTAATAAGAGGCTCTGTCTATTATTATAGACAGATTCTTAAAGGAGAGAGCTACAGAATGAAGAGATATATTGAAAAGTGCACTGTTTCATTGAGAGATGAAACAAGTGATTGTTATATCTGATTTTCAATTCAATATTTTAGTAGGTTTCCTTTCCTTTTAAAATCAGTTTTACAGTGTAAATTTCTTACTAGAAAGCTTTGTGTTGAAAATCAACTACATTGAATTGTAATTAGTAGAAAAAAATGTTTCTGTCTTTGAACTTACAAAAATCAACAACAACAAAAACCCACAAAATACAGGAGATATTACCTAGCAGTATATGTTAATTTTCTTGACATTAGTTAATAGTAATCTCATTGTGAGTCAGGCTCTCAACTAGGAATGATATTGTCCCCCAGGGATATTTGGTAATGTCTGAGGTTTCTTTGTTGTCACAACTGAAGAGTACGGATACTCTACTGACACCTACATCTACAATGTATGTCTATCACAAAATATTATCTGGCCAAAATGTGAAATCAAATTAAAAACATTCCGAGCAGACAATTTGATATGGTAAACAATAATTTAGTAAGAAAAAATTTTGAAGTGTAGACTATATGGATGGAAATATTTGTATATTGAGTATAAGTCTCCTAGAGAATACTGATATTTTATCTAACGTTTACAAGTTGTTAAAGTACTATTTTATTATATTGCCAAGTAAGCTACATTACAGGTATACTTTTTTAAGTTATAGAAGTTGGTGTAATTCACAGTAGTCAGGGGATTGTATTTCTGATACCCAGTTTATTTACCATAAAAATTCTGTATCTGTTCCAACCAGAATTTTTTCTGATGAGTTACTGTAAAAACCTTCAAGTTTACTAGCTGATTTGCTTTACTTTATTCATATGCCAGACATAGCTTTATCCACATAAAATCTTGGGGAAATTTCACCATTTAGTATTAATTATAGTATTAGGACAAGCATGATGTTTGACATGTAGTCTAAGTACTTTAGTAGAATATCTACTAGTGTCAGTAATTGATTAACTAGCTTAACTGGTTTCCATTCCACTGATTCCTCATGTCTTCAATCCAGCTTTCACAGTATTTCCAATACATCAAATATAAGTGAAAGAGGGACTTTTCATTTCCGGATAGGATGTTAAAAGACATAAAAGACCTTCACCCCAATGGTAGCAACAATGATAAAAACAACAATAACAAAATCCTATGGTAATGATAACAACAAAATTAAAATTATCCTTTTCTATGGGGTTATGGAAGAGTGATGCATTCAAAGAAGTATAATTAACTGAATACCAGAAAGAGAAGAGCCATTCACAGGTGAGCAGAAAGCTACCGCTGCTTCCAGACCTGGGGTTAGTGACTGACCTGGGATTTTGATAGATAGACAGACTGCAAGGAATGGAAAATAGCCAGTGAGGTTTAATAGCTGTTTGGACTGACCTATAGATTGGAATTTGAAAGAGCCCTAAATGGAAAAATCATTCAAGTTGGCAATGACAGCCACCACCTGCCACTAAACCATAGACATCAATCTCAGAAGTTTTCTGCAAAAGTAGCAATGCAGGTGGATTGGAAGGCAGAGCAATTTAGTAGGTAATTATATTACCTAAATCCTGAAACAAAATGTCAAAATACACTAAAATAGAACCTCCTTAAATCATAAATATCACAAGGCTTATAAAACAATAACACAATGGAAAAAGAAAAGAAGGTATTCAATGACTAGCATGATGAATAGAATAGTACCTCACATTGTATTCTGGGGTAATTATAAAATTTAAGCAAAAGTGAATTAAGATGAATTAAAACTATCTGAAACAGGCCAGGGGCGGTGGCTCACCCCTGTAATCCCTGTACTTTGGGAGGCCCAGGTGGGTGGATCACGAAGTCAGGAGATGAGACCATCCTGGCTAACATGGCGAAAACCCATCTCTACTAAAAATACAAAATAATTAGCTGGACGTGGTGGTGGGCACCTGTAATTCCAGCTACTTGGGAGGCTGAGGCAGGAGAATCATTTGAACCCAGGAGGCAGAGGTTGCAGTGAGCCCAGATAGTGCCACTGCATTCCAGCCTGGGCGACAGAAGGACTCTGTCTCAAAACAAAGCCAAAAAAAAAAAAATCTGAAACAGCATCCCAACTGTGTCACTGCACAAATACTAATAAGATCAGTCATCAGTCCCTTGGCAAAGGGGGTGTGAAAGATTCAGTGTTGGACGGAGAGGCAAACAGAGATTTTCATATTCCAGTTTGAAACAATAGTGGAATTTAATCTTATTAAAGCTACAGCCCAGCCCCAGCTTAGTTAAATGCTTTGTAGAATCCGAATGATTCTATATATATGTGTGTGTGTGATATCACTGATATTAGTAATAATATACATATATATGAATTATTCTTTAGTTTTCACTACTGGGTTGTACAAATAGCATACCATCAGAAATTAGAAAACATGCAGAGAAGCAGAAAATTGTGACTCATAATTGAGTGGGGGAAAAAACGTCAACTGAAGCAGATCCATAGATAACCCAAACTGGAATTAGCAGCCAAGAACTGTAAAATAACTATAGGAAAAGACGCCTGGGCACGGTGGCTCATGCCTGTAATCCCAACACTTTGGGAGACCGAGGCGGGCAGATCACCTGAAGTCAGGAGATCCAGACCAGCCTGGCCTACGTGACAAAAACCTATTTCTACTAAAAATACAAAAATTAGCTGGGTGTGGTGGTGCACGCCTGTAGTCTCAGCTACCTGGGAGGCTGAGGCAGGAGAATCGCTTGAACCCAGGAGGTGGAGGTTGCAGTGAGCTGAGATCCCACCACTGCACTCCAGCCCGGGTGACAGAGGGAGACTCCACAACCCCCCCTCCGTGCCCCACCACCAAAAAGAATATATAGGAAAAGATGGCTTGGCTGAGTAAATAGGGAATTTTAGGAGAGAAACTGAAACTCTGAAAAAGAACCAAATGGGAATTATAGAACTTAAAATATGTAAAATTAAAAGTTCGTGGTTGTTTCTTAGCTATTATGAATGATGCTGCATTGAACATAAGAGTGCTAATATTTCTTTGAGAATCCTGTTTTCAATTCTTTTGGATAAATACCCACAAGTAGGATTGCTGGATCATATGGCAGTACTATTTTTTATTTTTTGATGAACCTCAATGCTGTTTTCCATAACAGCGGTACCATTTTACATTCCCACCAACAGTCCACAACGATGCAAATTTCTCCACATCTTCATCAAAAACACTTGTTATTTTCTGTTTCTGTTTGTTTTGTTTTTTATAATGGCCATCATAACAGGTATGAGGTGATATTTTATTGTAGTTTCAATCTGCATTTCCCTGATGATTAGCAATGTTGATTAGTAATGTTATTTTAATATAACTGTTGGCTATTTGTATTATTTTACACAATACATGATAATAAATCCAAAGTGCATTAAAAACTTAAATGTAAGACCTAAAACTGTAAAACTTCCAGAAGAAAATATAGGTGAAAACCTTCATAACATTGGTCTTAGCAACAAATTCTTGAATATGACATCAAAGGCACAGGCAATAAAGGCAAACATACGTAAGTGATACTACATCAAACTAAAAGCTTCTACATAACCTAAGTATCTGCAGACAGATGAATGAATAAAGAAAATATGGTACATACATATAATGGAATATTAGCCTTTAAGAAGAAAATTTTGTCATATGCTACATGATGAGCTTCAGGACATTACACTAGATGAAATAAGCCAGTCACAGAAGGACAAATACTACATGATTCCACTTATATGGCATAAATCTAAAATACTGGAGAGGGAAAAATAGAGAGCTGCTGTTCAATGGACACATAGTTTGAGTTATACAAGATGAACAGGTTCTAAATATCTGCTGTACAACAGTGTGAATATGGTAAACAATACTGTAATGTATTCATAAAAATTTGTTTAGAAGGTAGATTTCATGTTGTGTGTTTTTTACCATTGCATGTATGTGTTGATTACATATGTAAAGTTAAGTGTGTTTTGGCTTCTTCTCCTAATTATAAGAACCATTGTGAAGTCAGTATAGGGTAATAATCACCAACAGCATCTTTTCAATTGTATTTGCTCTCCTAGCAGATCTTGTCACAACTAACATGGAAGTATAATATATAACCCTATACTCATCTTTGACCTATGAATTGAGGTATTAAGTAGACAAAAAATCAAAAGCAAGTTTTATGAAATCATCTATCATTGTCATTTTTTGAGAACAGTATTGTTATCTTTTGCCACTAGCAACATGAAAAGCAAACAAGGAAAATAGTTTATAGAAATAATTAAGTTGGTGATGTTTTTCCTTCTTAAGGTGTTTCATATTCATAGAAACCTTGAGGGTGAAGGTTTGATATTCTAAAACTGTTTTTTCAGAGACAGTAACATTTAAATGTCTTTATAGAAGTCTCAAGGCACCCTTTACACTTAGTACCAAGCAACCTAAATTGGGCTTTTTGAATAAAAAGGCACTCCTTCCAAAAACAAGAGTTCACAGGATTGCTTTAACAATATATTGCACAGCAGTAGGAACTATCAGTTAACTTGAATACAGATCAATAGAAATGATCGAAACAGAAGAACGGAATTAAAAAAAAAAAAAGAAACAGTTAAGCTAAATGAATATCAGTGACTTTGGCTGAAATTTTTTCTAAATTGGATGAAAAACATCAACTTAAAGATCCAAGAAGCTCAAATACCCTCATGCCTGTAATCCCAGCACTTTGGGAGGCTGAGGCAGGTGGATCACTTGAGATCAGGAGTTCAAGACCAGCCGGGACAACATGGTGAAACACTGTCTGTACCAAAAATACAAAATATTAGCGGGGCATCTGCCTGTGGTCCCAGCTACTTGGGAGGCTGAAGTTGGAAGATCACTTGAGCCGGGAGGCAGAGGTTGCAGTGAGCCGTGATTGCACCACTGCATTCCAGCCTGGGCAAAAGAGACCCTATCTCAAAAAGAAAAAAAAAAAAAGTACAAAGAAAACCACAGTTAACTGGCTAACCATGTGCAAAAGTAGAAACTGCACCTCTTCCTGACACCTTACACTAAAATTAACTCCAGATGGATTAAAGACTTAAACATAAGACCTAACACCATAAAAACCTTAGAAGAAAACCTAGACAAAACCATTCAGGACATAGGCATAGGGAAGGAGTTCATGACTAAAACACCAAAAGCATTAGCAACAAAAGCCAAAATAGACAAATGAGACCTAATTAAACTCCAGAGCTTCTGCACAGCAAAAGAAACAATCATTAGAGTGAACCGGCAACCAACAGAATGGGAGAAAATTTTTGCAATCTACCCATCTGACAAAGATATCCAGAATCTACAAAGAACTAAAACAGATTTACAGGAAAAAACCAAACTCATTCAAAAGTCGGCAAAGGATATGAACAGACACTTTTCAAAAGAAGACATATATGAGGCCAACAAACATATGAAAAAATGCTAATCATCACTGGTCATTAGAGAAATGCAAATCAGGCCGAGCGCGGTGGCTCACGCCTGTAATCCCAGCACTTTGGGAGGCCCAGGTGGGTGGATAATGAGGTCAAGAGATTGAAACCATCCTGGCCAACATGGTGAAACCCCGTCTCTACTAAAAATACAAAAAATTAGCCAGGCGTGTTGGCACGTGCCTGTGGTCCCAGCTACTCGGGAGGCTGAGGTGGAAGAATTGCTTGAACCCAGGAGGTGGAGGTTGCAGTGAGCCAAGATGGCACCACTGCACTCCAGCCTGGCGACAGAGCAACACTCCGTCTCAAAAAAAAAAAAGAGAAATGCAAATCAAAACTACATTGACATCTCACGCCAGTTAGAATGGCAATCATTAAAAAATCTGGAGACAACAGATGCTGGAGAGGATGTGGAGAAATAGGAACACTTTTCCACCGTTGGTGGGAGTGTAAATTAGTTCAACCATTGTGGAAGACAGTGTGGCAATTCCTCAAGGACCTAGAAATAGAAATTCCATTTGACCCAGCAATCCCATTACTGGGCATATATCCAAAGGATTATAAAGCATTCTCTTATAAGGACACATGCACACAAATGTTCATTGCAACCCTGTTTACAATAGCAAAGACTTGGAACCAGCCCAAAACCCATCAATGATAGACTGGACAGGGAAAATGTGGCACATATATACCATGGAATACTATGCAGCCATAAAAACTATGAGTTTGTGTCCTTTGTAGGGACATGGATGAACCTGAAAACCATCATTTTCAGCAAACTGACACAAGAACAGAAAATCAAACACCACATGTTCTCACTTGTAGGTGGGTGTTGAACAATAAGAACACATAGACACAGGGAGGGGAGCATCATACACTGAGGTCTGTGGTAGGGGGGAACTAGGGCAGGGTCAGTGGGGCGGGGTGGGGAGTTGGGGAGGGATAACATGGAGAGAAATGCCAGATATAGGGGATGGGGAGGAAGGCAGCAAACCACACTGCCATGTATGTACCTATGCAACAATCCTGCATGTTCTTCACATGTACCCCAAAGCCTAAAATGCAATAAAATATATATAAAAAATGCTACCCTCAAAAAATAAAAATAAAAAAAAGAAAGTCTTCATAGTCAAACCACTAAAACCAATATAAAAGAGAAAATTGTAAAAGCAATACTGAAACATACACACATACACAAAGGAAACAATATGAATAATGAGTGATTTTTTCCTTCAGAAATAGTGGAAGCCATAGACAATATGATGACATCTTTTAAGTGCTAGAGGAAAAATAATTGTCAATCCAGAATTCTATATCTAGCAAAAATATCATTCAAAAATGAAAGCAAATAAATTAACAGATCTGTACTATAAGAAATAGTAAAGAAAATTTTTAAATCAGAAGAAAAAAACAGATGGAAAATTAGAAATACAGGTGAGAATGAAGAGCACTGGAAGTAATAAATATGTGGATAAACATAAAAAGATATTTTATCTTTCCTTAAATTCTTCATTACTCTTTAAGAACTAACAATGTATTATGGGATTTATAACATGTAGAAGTTAAATGTATGACAATAGTAACACAAAGTATAGAAAAGTATACAGAATTATACTGTTGTTTTTATCAACATAGGAGAAGTGATGTAAGAATAATTAAAGATAGACTGTAATGAATCTAATAAATAGATGCACATTATAGTCCCTAGAACACCCATTAAAGAAAATAAAACAGAGAGATATCACCAAGAAGCCAAAGAGATGATAAAATGGGATACTAAATATATTTTATTTTCTCAAAAGACAGAAATGAGGAACAGTAGAAAAAAGAACTGAGAGGACAAATTGAAAACAAATAGAAAGATGACAAAAATAAACTTAACCCCACCAAAGATTATATTAAATGTAAAGAGAATAAACATTCCAAAAAAGAAAAAGAGCTTCTGAGACAGGACTAAAAAGAAACAAATACCAAGAACGGTGTATATGCTGTTTGTAAAAGATGCACGTTAATTATTAAAAAATTAATAGGTTGAAAGTAAAAGAAGGGGAAAATAATTCCATGAAAACACCACAAGAAAACTGATATGGCTATATTAATATTAGATGAAGTAGACTTCAAGGCAAGGAGATAAATTGTTCAAATTAATAAATTACCAGAATGATATGAAAATCCTATATACTTGCACAAACCTAATAAATATTCAAAATATATGAAGCAAAAACCGGCAAAGCTAAGAAATAGACAATTCTGCCATCATTGCTGGAAATTCATCATTTCTCTTTAGTAACTGGCAGAACAAATACACAAAAATTGGTAAGGTTATAAAACACTTAACAACTCTCTTAACCAAATTGATCTAATTATATACAGACCTACACAATGCAATTGAAAATACAAATTCTTTTCGTGTAAACATGTAACATTCACAAGGATAGACTGGGCCATAAAACAAGTTATAATAAATTGCAAATAATTGAAATTAAGTAGAATATACTCTGGCCACCAAAGGAATTAAATTAGGAATCAATAATATGTATAAAATGTCCTTATGCTTGAAAATTAAACATCTCTAAATAGCTAATGGCTTTAAAAAGAAATCACAAAGGAAATTTTTAAATATTTTTGAACTGAGTGAAAATATAAACACAACATATCAAAATTTATGAGCTGCTGCTGAAGCAGTTCTTAGAGGAAAATTCAGAACATTAGATGCTATGTTAGTTTTTTTTTTTTTTGGTCTCAATTTCATGACCTAAAACTCTTGATTAAGACACTAAAAAGTAAGAGCAATGAAACCCACCCAAAGTAAAGAGAAGAAATAATAATCATCAAAAATGAATGAAATAGAGGGCAACCAGAGTAGATCAACAAAACCCCAAAACAGTTCTCAAAAATATTATATAAAACCCTAACAATACTGATCCAGAAAGAAGAAACATAAGTAATTAATACTAGGAGTGAAAAAAAAAGCATTACTGTGGATTCTACAAACATTAAAGATAATAAAATAATATTATTAACTCTATTCCCAGACATTGACAATTTAGATGAAATTAAGAGATTCCTTGAAAGACAAAACTTACCAAAACTGACACTAAAGACATTGAAAAATATAAGTAACTCCTATCATTAAAAATTTTGAATTCAAAATTAAATACCCACAACAAAGAAAACTACAAGCCCTAGATGGCTGCACTTGTTAACTCTATCAAACATTTAAGGAAGAAGTAACACCAATATTATGCAAGTTCTTCCAGGGAATATAAGAAGAAGGAAATCTTTCCAACTGTTTGTCTGAAACCAGCACAATGTTGATAACTAAAACTTGACAAAGACAATAAAATAAAAGTACAGGCCTGCCTCGTTTATGGAACTACAGGCAAAAATCAGAAATAAAATATTAACAAATGGAAAACAGACATATAAAAGAAAGATAAAGCATCATAACCAAGGTGCATTTATCCCAGGAATGAAAGTTTAAAATTTGAAGATCAATGAATGTAAAATACTGATTAACATAAGAAAGGAGAAAATAATACAATCATTTCAATACATGTGAAAACATTTGTCAAAATTAGATATTTTAAAATAAAAATCCTTAACAAAACAAGAATAGAAGAGTATTTCCTTAATAGAATAAATCGTACAATGAAAAATCTGTAGCATCATACTTGATTGTGAAATACTGAATATTTTTTTTCTAGAATCAATAACTGGGGAGGATGTTGACTGTCATTTTTATTCAACATTGTAGTTGATAACCTAGTAAGGATAAAAAGCAAGATTAAAAAAATAATATGTCTAAAGATTAGAAAGAAAATGTTAAAACTCTCTTTACTTGATGATGGTGTATGTAGAAAACCCAAAGGAAACTACAAAAATAATAAGGAATTTAGCAAGATTGAAGAATGCATGTCAGTAGACAATTAATTATATTTCTATATAAATAACAGCAAACAATTTGGAAATGAACTTTTGAAAAATACCATATACAGGATAGACTTCCAGCTGGCAGCCTGAGGAGCATCATGGACCTATTCCTGAGTGGAAAAACATAATTGGTGAAAGCTATTTTTAAAACAACCGTGTAAAGTCTCTGGAAATTGTCCTAAGGGCATATAGCAAATGAAGAAATATTTATTCATGAAAATCTACTGAAACTTGGTAGAAGCAATGAGAGTCTGTGGCACTTGAACCACAACTCACTTAATTCCTCTCCCCTTCCAGGTTACCAGCATTTCTCATCCCCTCCAACTACAAGTTGAAGAGACCAAATTCCTGGGAAGTGTTACCAAGAGGTCAGAGGCTCCCTTCTGTCCATCCCTCACTCACAGGACAGAAGCTCTACCCCAAGCATAGACCTCAGTACCATAAATACTGAGTCCCTGATTGCCCTTACCCCATCTTGCTCATAGGGCAGAAGTTATATGCTAGAAATGATAAGCCGAGAAGACCAGAGGATACCACCTTTGCCCAGGGCCCAGACTAGTGGCTCAAGGTTTTGACCAGGAAGGAAAGTCAGTCTACAGGAATAGAGAGCTTCAAAGCCCTCCCCAAAGTGACTAGCCTTATATGAAAGAGTGTGGGAAAGTTCAAGCCCAAGCGTGCTCTCAAAACCAGTGGGAAATTTGCTGATAATAAAATGAGAGGAAGTAATTGATAGCACCTCTTAATTAGGGGCAACAAACTAGGCCATACGTAAGCTAGTTCACCAGTGAGAACCAAGGAAAGAGACTCCTAAGAAGAGTCTTCCTGGGATTTAAACCTCAAAGACTAGCCTCAAAAGTTATCCCTTATCAAATTAAATTAGATCAGAATACTGTACAATATATGTCCCAAGGGACTGTCAAAAATAATAGAACATCTGGTGGATGCTAAGGTTTAAAAACAACAAAATAATAGAGCAATTACCCAGCTGTGATTTGGCAGTGTAATAGCTATATATGATATCAACAGAGACAGGCAGCTTAACAGAGAGATGAAGGAGATAGTCAAAGAGAACCCTGCTAAAATTACTGCCATCCCAGATTGACTCTATGCATACGGAATACTGTGCCTTCTGAGAAGCAACACCAAAGTCTTCAAAAAGTAGGGGAAATGAACCTCACAAAAATAGTCTAGCCAAGTCACTAAACAAATAAATAAGCAAACAGCAAAAACTGGAGAAGGGAGAGAGAAATCAGTCATTAGTACCCAGAAGTGCTACAATATATTACCTAAAGTATGCAGTTCTTAACAAAATATCATGAGACTTGCAAAGAAACAAAGTGTGGCTCAGTCACAGGGAAAAAAAGGCAACAAAAATTTCCTGTGAGAAAGCACAGATGTTGGATTGAACAGACCAAGAGCTCAAAACAACCATTATAAATATGCTTAAAGAACTGATAGACGCTATGCTTAAAGAAGTAAAGGAAGCTATGATGACAATGTCTCATCAAATAGAGAACATAAATAAAGAAATAGAAATTACAAAAAGAACCAAATGGAAATTCTGGAGTTGAAAGGTACAATAAGTGAACAGAAAAATTCAGTAGTAGGACTGAACAGCAGATTTGAACTAGCAAAAATAACAACTAATAAACTTGAAAATAGATTGATAGAGACAGTGCATTCTGAAGAACAAAGAGAAAAAAAATATGAAGAAAAAGCCTCACAGACACATGGGACACAATTAAGTGCACCAACATATACATAATAAGATTAGCAGGAGAGGAGAGACAGAGAAAGGAGAAAAATATTTGAAGAGATAATGACTAAAAACCTCCCAAATTTTATGAAAAGCATTAATCTACACATTCAAGAGGTTCAGTAAACTCTGAGAGGATAAATGGAAAAATATCTACAACCAGATGCATCATAGTAAACATGCTGAAATACGCTAAAAGGCAAATACAAAAAGAAAATCTTGAAAGCAATAGGAGAAAAATTGCTTGTCACATGCACGGAACTCTTACAAGATAACAGCTCATCAGAAACAATGGAGGCCAGAAGGTAATGGGATGGCATATTCAAATTGTCAAAGGAAAATACTGTCATTCAAGAAACTTATATCAAGAGAGGAACAACACACACTGGGCTTGTTGTGGGGACAGTGGGAGGGAGAGCATTAGGATAAATTGCTAATGCATGTGGGGCTTAATGCCTAGAGGATGGGTTGATAAGTGCAGCAAAACACCATGGCACATATTTACATACGTAGGAAACCTGCATGTCCTGCACATGTGCCCCAGAACTTAAAATAAAATTTAAAGAAAAACTCATATCCAGCAAAAGTATTTTTCAAAAATGTAGGTGAAATAGTCATTGTCAGATAAACAAAAACTGAGAGAATATATTACTAGCAGAGCCACCTTACAAGAAATACTAAAGGAAGTTTTTCAGGCTGAAAGAAAGTGAACCTAGATTTTAATTTAAATCTACACAAAGGAACAAAGAGCATTGCTAAGGTAACTGTGTAATTATGAAAGAGTATAAATTATTTCTTCTCTTAGCTGATTTTTAACACAGTTTATAAAACAACATATATATATAATTGCTATTTGGGGATCTATAACATATAGAAATAAAATACATCTATCAATAACAGCACAAAGGAACTGAATGGGAACAAAGTTGTGTTTAAGTAAACAGATTATTCCAGATGATAGCCTGGATTCACCAGAACAAATAAAGATAACAAAAAATGGTAAATGGTAAATAAAGAGGTTATAAATATATGCTTGCTCTTATTTCTTAGCTTTTATAAAAGAAATAAAAGTATATAAAGTAGTAATTATAATGTTTTATTGGGTTTGTAAAACATATAGATTTAATTCGTATACCAATAACAGCACATAAGAGGGAATACAGCTATTACAAATTAACATTTCTGTATCTCACTGGAATTAAGTCAGTATACATCTGAAGTAGACTTTGATAAGATGTATACAATAAGTTCTAAGATGTATATGGTAACTTTTTCCACTAGGAAATCTCCAAAATATATAGTGAAAGATTAATTAAAGGAATGAAAGGCTACACAAGAAAATATTTACTTAATGCCAAACAAAGCAGTAAAAGAGGACTAGTGGATCCGAATAAGAAAAGACAGAGGAAACCAAAAGGAAAATGACAAGTGTAACCCAACTATTAAGGGATTAAACAATCCTATCAAAAGACATAGATTATGAGACTTCTTTTTAAAAGTCAAGATCTGACTATATGCTGTCTATGAGAGAGATATTAGATTTAAAGATGTAAATATGTTGAAAATGAATGGAAAAAGAACATATGAACAACAGCCATAAGTAAACTGAAGTTACTATACTAATACCATTAAAAAAATAGATTTTAAAGCAAACAAAATGTCACTAGAAATAAAGAGGGAGCTTTTGTAATGATAAAAGTGTCAATCAAGATGATATAGTAATTATGAACATGAATGTCCCAAAAAACAGAGTTACAAAAATATCTGAAGCAATATCTAACATGATCAAAAAGAGAAATTCAACAATAATTGTTGGAAATTTCAAAACTCCACTTTTAAAAATGGATACAAGAACTAGACAGAAGATCAAAAAAGAATTGGATGGCTGGAAAAATGCTATGTAGAAGACCTCAATACCAAAATCTCCAAAATATTGCAGAAAGAAAGATTTAAAAAATTGTTTAAATGGAGGGGACTACCATGTTTACAGATTGGAAGACTCAATTTTTAAAAGATCTTTATTCTATCAAATTAAGCTATATGTTTATCACAGTCCTAGAATAAAACTTAACATATTTTTTGTAGAAGTTGAGAAATTGATCCTAAAATTTATATGGAAATGCAAAGGATCTAGAATAACTAAAGCACTCTTGGAAAAGAAGAACAAAATTGGAGGACTTTACTACCTGATGTCAAGATGTACCTTAAAGCTACATTGATTATGGTAGTGTGGTAACTGAAAAAAGAAAACCCAATCATTACAGAATAAAAAGTTCAGTAATAGATCCACACATACATGGCCAATTTGTTTTTGACAAAGGCACCAATAAAAATCAATAACGAAAGTCTTTTTAACAAATAATGGTGGAACAACTGGGCAAACAAATCGGAGGAAAAATGAACTTTAATCCCTACTTCATGTCACAACCAGTGATTTTTAAAGTTCTTGAAGAAAACCAAAGAATAGTATATTCATGACCATAGGTTTGGCACCGACTACTTAGACAGGAATCATAAAGAAATCGCAATTAAAAAATAATAAATTGGCTGGGTGCGGTGGCTCACGCCTACAATACCAGGACTTTGGGAGGCCAAGGTGGGCAGATCACGCAGTCAAGAGATCAAGATCATCCTGGCCAACATGGTAAAATCCTGTCTCTACTAACAATGCAAAAACTTAGCTGGGTGTGGTGACACATGCCTGTAATCCCAGTTACTCGGGAGGCTGAGGCAGGAGAATCACTTCAACCAGGGAGTCGGAGGTTGCAGTGAGCCAAGATCGCACCATTGCACGCCAGCCTGGGTGACAGAGCGAGACTCCATCTCAAAAGAAATAATAATAATAATAATAATAATAAATTGTTCTTCAAGTGAATTAAATTTCTGCTTATCAAAAGACACCATTAAGAGGCCAGGCGTGGTGGCTCATGCCTGTAATCCTAGTGCCTTGGGAGGCCAAGGCCAAGAAACCATGTCTCTACTAAGAATACAAAAATTAGCCAGGCATGATGGCATTACACCATGTAATTACACCTGTAATTCCAGCTACTTGGGAGGCTGAAGCAGGAGAATCACTTGAACCCTGGGCAACAACACTGTCTCAAAAAAAAGAAAGGCACCATTAGGAAAATTAAAAGATAAATTACATACTGAAAGAAAATATTCACAATGCCTATTTTTGACAAATAATTCTTACCTAAAATATATGAAGAATTCTTACTACTACATAACACAAATATAAGCAGTCCAACATAAAAAATAAGCCAAAGATTGGAATAGGATCATGAAGATATATGATTAGCCAATAAGCACATGAAAATGTTCCAACTATCAATAGTCATCAGGGAAATTTAAATTTAAATCATAATAAGATATTACTATGACCAGAAGAACTAAAATTTTAATTTAAAACCTCGTGTTGGTGGAGATATTGAGCAATTGGAACTCCTGTACGTTGCTAGGGAGAATGCAAAATGGACAGCCCCTATCATACCATAGTGGAAATTATGGAACTCTTTAAAGGCAAAACATAAATCAAGGATTTTCACATATAGTCATTTATTGCAGCATTATTTGGTATGATAAAGACTGGAAAATCCAAATGTTTCACAATGGAGGACTGTTAGATAAAATGTGTGGTATATCTTTATAAAGATTTGATAAAAGTTTTTTTAAATGGTGGAATTGTTTATGAAATAAATGTTATTAGAAAAATCAGAATATGAAACTGTCTTTATTGGATTAAAAATCATCCTGGAAGGGGCCAGGTGTGGTGGCTCACGCCTGTAATCCCAGCACTTTGGGACACCAAGGCAGGTGGATCACTTGAGGTCAGGGGTTCGAGACCAGCCTGGCCAATATGGTGAACCCTTGTCTCTACTAAAAATATAAAAATTAGCCAGACTTGGTGGCACACGCCTGTAATCCCAGCTACTCGGGGGGCTGAGGCAGGAGAATTGGTTGAGACCCAGGAGGAGGAGGTTGCAGCGAGCCAAGATGGCACCACTGCATTTCAGCCTGGACGACAGAGTGATACTCTGTCTCAAGAAAAAAAAAAAAAAAAAAGAAGGAAGGAAAAAGCCAAAATTATTATGAAATTATGTATTTTTTAATCCCCCCATCACTTTCCTGTATCTTCCAAGTTTTCTAGAGGGACAAAGCATTACTTCTATAGTCCAAAAAATGTTTATTTTTAAATAATGATTGTTTTGAATAACTATATAGTATTTAATGATGATGACTATAAAACTACTTTAGGGTTTTGACATTGTAAATTGGCACATGGAAGTAGTTTTAGTATTATTGTTAGATCCATATTCAGTTTAGTTCCTACCTTCCTCAGGAAAGTAGGTGAATTCAGAAGGAACTGGGAAAAACAACAGAATCAATAGACAGTACAGAAATAGAAAAGATGGTATTTTCCAGATAAATGAACTTAACTCTTTAACCACCAAATTTTGTATTTTAAAATTTTGTTGAAACTCTTTCTAACATGTACATCATACTTTCTTACTATCTATATTATAGTGACAAAATTCCATCCTACCTCCTAGTTGTTTAACTTTGGAGAATTTATGTAATCACCTGTGTTCCTTTTATCTGTATGATGGGGTTAATATTATAACCCCTTCTCATTGTATTGGTAGGTGTGAAAAAAATGTATATAAAGTATTTAGCAGAGAATTAGGTACAAAATAATAGACATTTGTTGCTGTTAGTACAATTACTACAAAGAATGTGTGGCACAGTAGGCATTCAATAAATTTGATTCACTGACTTGACTTATAATGATGTCTTTAAAACCCTTTTAGAGATCTGTAAAACCCCCACCTCTGTTAAATGGTCCCAGATAACTCACTCACTAGTCATTATAGTTCCTTTCTCTGCCCATTCTTTGGCTGTTGTTCCACGTTACTTTTCTTAATGTTTCGAGTTCTCCTCCTGTTTATAACCTGCTGTTTCTAATTTGCTATCAGATAACACAGACTGTTTAAGTCAGTACACTTTCAAGGAGTTCCTGGAATACTCTTATAGCAACTCTGTGGATTAACATTTATTGCTTATTTAGCAAAACTTTTTCCTATCTAATTTTTATATCTAAGGTTAAGACTGTGTTCAGCATAGTTTAGTTTGATGAATGCCTATTTCCAGATTAATGGTAATATTTATATCAGTAAATATTATGTGTACTATGTTATAAAACAGAAATTTTAAATTGGATGAGCATTAAATTGAAAGTCTTGAAAATGTTCAGTGAAGTAAGAAATAGAGCAAACACTTAAGCATTTCAGTTGGTATTCAGAGCTCTATAAGCAATTGAAATCTGAGTGCAGAATAATATAGTATGTAAAAATGTGAGTTCCGTGTCCTAGTCAAGCTCTGTTATTGACTTACTTCTGTGACTTTGAATAAATAGCTTAAACTCTTTGAAGTTACAGTTTCTCACTTATAAAACACAAGAGTTGGGCTAGGTTGTCACAAGGCACCTTTTGGTTCCAAAATTCTGTGATTTTTATGGACCTACAGCAAGCTTATTGCTTCAAATTGTATAAAGAAGAGGGTGATGGGAAGGAATAGGAACAAAGATTACTTTGGTCATTGAAAATAGCTCTCAAGTGCTTCTGAGCATGGAGACAGATTAAAATAGAAACTATGAATATTTATTTCACAAAGGAAAAAGTGTGAGACTTTCCAACAAAGGAAGAAAAACCATAATGAAGAACATTTTACAAATGCCATAAAAATATAGATTGGCAAGTAGAGAGAATTATAAAATGTTTATTAATCTGTTGTGTCTATTGTATTTGTCAGAAAAGTGGCAGAATAAAAATTAAGAAATATTAGAAATAAGAGAAAAATATAGTGCTTATAAGGAATTTGATATTAAACAAAATGCAGTACATAATATACAATACTATATTTTATAAATGAATATACAATTTAGAATTTGTAGCAGTTTTTAAAGATCTTTTAAAAGCCAATAACCATATCTCCTGAAAGGATATTTGATTAGGTATTTTTAAAATTCCTTCTAATTCTTATTATTTATGATCTATTTTCAAATGAAATTGGGTCATTTATTAAAGTAGCTATTTCTTATAAAAATAATGAAAAGGGATTTTATATCTTTGTACCATCTATGTTTAAATACTCTTCTATGTCAATCAGCTACTGTGTCTTATTTTTTCCTGTATCACTTGTTTAAACAAATTTTCAGAATAGGCCAGGCATGGTGGCACACACCTGTAATCCCAACACTTTGGGAAGCTGAGGTGGGAGGATTGCTTGAGCCCAGGAGTTCAAGACCAGCCTGGGCAACATAGTGAGACCCTGTCTCTATAAAAAAGAAAAAAAATGAATAAAAATATTTTTTAAAAATCAGAATAATTGACATAGCTTGGACGTAGTAAAGTAATTTTCACATTTTAAAAAGACTTTTAAACTTATAGGAATTAAGAAATAAGAATAACCTACAAAATGCTAGCAAAATTTATCTCATTTTATTTCATTGTATTTTCAGGTTTAACTGAACTGAATGACAGTCCAGTTCCCCTAGAACTTGAGCGCTGCAAGTCTCCTACCTCAGGTAAACGTGAGTGGCATTTTTCAGGCTTCTGGTAATTCACTGCAGTAATCTATTGCTTTTTTTCATGATCCTTATAATGCGAAATTTATAATTTTAGTAATTAGATATAATTCCATTTATTAAATTTACTGTAAGCAAATTTGATTTTAAATATCAAATACAAATAAATGTCTTTTAAAATATGTTTATCTCAACATAAAATTAAGATCAGAGGTATAAGTGCAACACTTTAAAAGACATTTTAAAGGAAAGTTATTTTGCAGATACATTAATAACAATAAGTATCAAATAAAAATTGATAATATACAGAAACTTGTCATCTTCTGGTTAGATGTGAATTAATGGGAAATAGACAGTATATATGCAGGAGCAAATAATACCATTCCTCTGGACCACAGTTTGGAAACATGTATGTTTATTGACAAAGAAAAATGATAATAGAATATGATGTGAAGCAGAACATCAAGACAAAGTTGCACCCATTAAAATATATTTAAAATGTGAGAAGAAAGATTCCGAGGGATAAATCGTTAAGGTACTATACGTTAAAAAAAAAAATTAACAGTAATTTTTGGGTGGTAAGATTATGAGTGGTTTGCCTGTTGTTTAAAATTTTTATATATTTGATAATTCTAATTTTTCTATAATGTGTATATAGTTCTATGTAAGTATGTAAGCATCAAAATCATTAGATCTGTTTTTACAGAATAACCAGAAATTGTAATTCCTTTTTATTTACATTATTTTAATTTGAACTTTGTACAAATTTATAAAAGTTTAATAATACCATTATAAAGCAGTGAATTTTGACTTGTAGAAATTAATTTAGAATTGCAGCATTTCTTCAATTTATTTATTCCATCCCTGAAAAGCTGTTAGTTCTTTATTCTTATTCTTCAGGAATCTAGGCTATATCTAATCTAGTTAAATCCTATGTAAATTTTTCTTTTGGTCATACATTTTTAATGCTTATTCTATTGGTTTTATTGTAAAGATTGTCTTATTTGTTTACCCTTCCTTTTGCATACTCATTGACACCAGCCTAATTAATTTAGGTATTTATTGCTCCATACCTATGGTATTGTACAAATATTCTAGTAGGTGTCTGTACTTCCTCTCTCTCCCTCTTATGATTAATTTTGCATGTCATGTTGTAAAATTAATATTTTTAAAATATTACTTTGATCACATTTTCCCATAGTTATAAATCTTCAATATCCTAAATCAAAGTTACATATAGCTGGCCAGGCACAGTGGCTCATGCCTGTAATCCCAGCACTTTGGGAGACCAAGGAGGGAGGATCACTTGAGACCAGGAGTTTAGAGACCAGCCTGGGCAACACAGCAAGATCTGTCTCATTAAACATAATAATAATAATTTTTTTTAAATTTTAAATATCATTGTAGCTGTTCTAGCTTTTTTGTATTTTCATATAACTTTAGAAAGAATTTGTCAGTTCACACACAAACGCTTAGATTTTGATTACAATTTCGTTGGATCTATAGTTCAACTGGGCAGAATTAACATATTCAAAAATATTAAATTTTTCATTTAGTATCTCTCTATTTGTGTGTCTACTTTCTCCCGGCAATATTTTTGGGGTTTTTTGTAGAGGTCTCGCACATCTTTCATTGAATTTATTCCTTTGTGTTTGTTTTTTTTCTATTATTGTGTTATTTTTATTTCTTTTTCTAATTGTGGTTAGAATATGAAAATACACTAATATTTGTATGTTGAGCTTGCACCTAGAAAACTTGCTAAATCTATTTCTTAATTCTTGTAGTTTGTAAAATTCTTTGGATTATCTGTGTATCCAAGGATGCCCCTGGTGAAAACGAAAGCTCCATTTTCTCCTTCTAAAGGAAGAAAGTGGCTAGGGCCTTCAATACAATATTGAATAGATGTGGTGTAAATAGACTTTTTTTTCTTGTGCCCAGTCTCATTGATAAGGCTTTCAATAATTCATAATTAATTATTGTAATTGCTGTTTTTGGTAAATTTGCTGTTTTTAGCCCTCTACCTATGATGTTTCTTCTTTTGTTAATGTTACAGCAGGCTTAGAAACACCACCACAACCACTACACTTAATTTTTAATTTCCAAGCAGACTCAGAAAACTGTGCATGCAATTAAGTGGACTGTTTCAAAGCAGGAAAATTTTGACTATTTTTGTATTATGTTACTTGGGGAAATGATGGATTGTGATAAGATTCATTTGTCACTTCAATACTTTGCTTGATAACTGGCCTACTGAGCAGATCCCACTCTTCTTTAGTAGCAACTTTAAATTGTAAGTATTCATAACTGAGGAATGAGAGATTTTTTTCCTTATAACAGTTTTGTGATCATTAAATGTTATATTTGTTAAACCACGTGCAATGCATCCTTCTGGGAAAAGTACTAATGGAGTTTACTACATAAGAATATTGGAAATCATCACAATATTTGCTTATTTTATTCATTTTCCATCAAAGAAAATGATAATTAATTGTGCTATATTAGAGGGTCATTTAAAGGACAATGTGCCCATTATTTCCAAAATACAAATACAATACATATACCATAGCCACACATATACCTAAAACTACATTCTACAATCTCTTGCTGCTGTTGTAGGAATTGCTGCATCCAATCTTGATTATCAGAAAAGGTATGGTTTGGGTGAATGCAGAATTTTTAGCCCAATTACATAAAACTAAAACATAACTATGAAATAAGCAAATTTAAGACTTTAACAGCAGAGTTTACAAAACTAATGAAACGTATTGTCTCTAGAGGTAGAAAAGAATGAAAATATAATGAAAGTGTTTTGATAACCTTTTAGAATCAATAGGAGTTATTAAGGGAAACTAGAAAGGTATAATACAGTCTAACTTTTGAGAAATTAAGAAAAGCAGCCATGCCCTCCTAATAACAATATTCTTGATTTATACCCTCAAAAATAGTTCATGAATTCTAACAATGACCATCCTTATGTTTGTATCTGAGTATATCTCCCTTTAAAAAAAAAAAAATTATACATAGCATTTAAGAGCCGATACTATTCTTGCCTTTTCTCTCTCCTTTTTTTTGGTGGTGGAGGGAACGGAGTCTCGCTCTGTCGCCCAGGCTGGAGCGCAGTAGCATGATCTCGGCTCACTGCAACCTCCGCCTCCCAGGTTCAAGCGATTCTTCTGCCTCAGCCTTCCAAGTAGCGGGGACTACAGGCGGGCACCACCACATCCAGCTAATTTTTGTATTTTTAGTAGAGACGGGATTTCACCATGTTGACCAGGATAATCTCAATCTCTTGACCTCGTGATCCGCCCGCCTCAGCCTCCCAAAGTGCTGGGATTACAGGCGTGAACCACCACGCTCAACCTTTTTAATAATAGCCATTCTGACTGGTTTAAGATGGTATCTTAATGTGGTTTTGATTTGCATTTCTTTAATGATTCATGAATGATGTTGAGCGTTTTTTCATATGTTTGTTGGCTGCTTGTGTCTTCTTTTGAGAAGTGTCTGTTCATGTCTTTTGTCTACTTCTTAATGGAGAATTTGTTTTGTGCTTGTTGAATTGTTTGACTTTCTTATAGATTCTGGATATTATAACTTTAATTGGATGTGTAGGTTATGAATATTTTCTCCCATTCTGTAGTCTGTCTGTCCACCCTACTGATTGTTTCTCTTGCTGTGCAGAAGCCCTTTAGTTTTATTAGGTCACACTCATCAATTTTTGTTTTTGTTGCAATTGTTTTTGAGGATTTAAGTCATAAATTCTTTTTCAAGGCCAGTGTCCACAGTGGTGTTTCCTAGATTTTCTTCTAGGATTCTTATTGTTTGAGGTCTTACATTAAAATATTTAACCAATCTCAATTTCATTTTTGTATATGATGAAAGGTTATAACTATGATTTTCTATGTGGATCTCAAACTTCCTTATACTCCAGTGAACTACAGGTAAAATAGAGTGAGGGTTCAGACTTAAACATTTCCTTGAGGATAATGCAGGAGAAAAGAGTAGATACTGGAGCTAGAAGAATCCGTTGAGTCAAATGGAATGCCAATGTTCTGTTTCCAAGATAATATAAAGCTTTATATTATCTATTCATTCACTCAACTATATATCAAATAATTTCCAGTTTCTACAGCTAGACATTATGCTATCCACTGAGGATAAACTAATGAACAAAATAAACATACTTCAAATGAATAAATAAACATTAAACTTTAATTATATAAATTGTTCATACTTTTTTAAAGGCTGTACAACCTTTTTTCACTCACCAACTTGTACTTTACAAATTCACCTCGCAAGAGGATAAGTGCTAACAATCAGCCCTAGCTTCACTTACCTGGTACAGGACTACAATCTCTTAAAGGAAACAGATCCTTCTTATTTGGACAAAGAATTGAAAACTTACCAAGCTTTCAATTGTGGGGCTGTGTCTTTCAAAAAGTTGTTTGTTTTCTAATGTCCTACTTGAATGTATGCCTTTTTTCTAATTCTTTACTTGGATTAATATCTTTTTCTATACTAGCATTAGGTCCTGACACCTCTGCTACCTGTATAGGCATTCACCTTCATAATTCTCAATGCACAATCTACAACAGATTTATTATGTTATCAAGTTCAAGTGAAGGGTAGGATGATAGAAATATACATATTTATTAAATGTGGCCTTATTAAAATATCATAGAGGTTAGTCACAAATACTAACAAAGGAGTACCAAACTCTGTTGTTCTCAGGATTGGGCCACAGCTTGGTCTTACAGCTTAGTTTGAATGCTCCTTCTGGGCAATCCTATGTGCCTAAAGGCCTCTTATAGTCTCCAGAAACCTTTCTTCTCCCTCCAAACAGTCTTCTCTTAGGGCAGTATTTATCTTTATTTTAGATAAAGGTACAAAATACAGATCTTTCAAAATAGTTATTATGAAATTCAACTTTAAGGTTAAAATTCTTGGTTCACTTAGGCTATGATACTGCATGCCAATAGTTTTGTATTCCCTTCCTTTAGGACTTGCTACCAGAACCCCTGAGTCAACACCAGACTTTTATAAGAATGAAATATCAGCTATGAGACAGAGGAATCAAGTACATCACTTGCCAGGGGAAGATGAAAATCTCTTTTATGAACAAATAGGTTATTCAAATATCCACAATTTTCTAGACTTCACAACTTGTCTCTAAACTTTCTTATTTGTTGTGCTGAAAACACAAGTCCCTCATCGTGTATGAAAACACATTTCCCTGAAGCAATTACTAAAGCCAGAGACACTTACTTCATGAGATATGAAGTAGGAACCCCTAAGGCGTTTGTGAAATGTTTTGAAATGCTCCATAAAATTTTGGTAGTGTTGTTTTCGTACTCTAAACCTGAATAGTTTTATCAGGCCTGTAATAAAGTAGGGGGGGTCAACAGAGCAAAATCTTAGGATCCAAACAGTAGTGAGATTTTTAAAAACTTCTCTGTAATTCTTCATAATACCATGAAATTTTTTCTGTAATCAGAAACAACTATGATAATCATGGAAGCTTTATTTTAAAAATTGCCTCAAAGAGATAATGTTATCTCTCGAAAATAGTGAATAGAAAGGAAGGTCCTATAATCTAAATTTTATGCTGTCTTTGACATTTGCTTTCTTTTACCCCATGCTATCTCACAGGGTTAAAAAAAAAAAAAAACACTCAAACACAAGTTGTACAGTCTCCTTAAATTAGGCATTCATTGCAAAATGATTCTAGCCAATTTTACAATGCTACAAAGCATGAATTATTAACATTCTAGTCCCCAGATAAAGTCAGTAGCCAAGGAATTTAGAGATAATGGTTATCTACAATTTTTCAAACAGTATTTTATTTTTTTCTTATATAATACAACACCCCTGGGATATGCCTTTTTTGATGAGAAAACTAAAGCTCGGGGTAAGTGAGTAGAGGTGGAATTCCAAGTTAGTTATATTTGTTTCTAAAGCCTGTGCCTTTTCCCTACTGCTCATTAATTAAATCAAATAGTAAAAATTAATATAGGAATTACAAAAAATAATCTCAGTTAAAATTATGTGACATCCAAACAGTGAGAAAGTGGAAAGTAGCTGAGCTGTGAAATGTTTTAACAAAGAAATTTAATAGAATTTCAGAAATATACATTGCATGAAACATCAGAAAAAATATAGTTTACCATTAAAGTTTCAGGAAAAACTTATTTTCAAAATAATTTTTAGTTCTTACAGTTCATAAATCAGTTCATTATCACCTTTTGAATATATTAAGCCTTTTTTGCTAAAAATTATAATTAACATTTGTATAGGACTTTAAAGCAAACAAGGTATTTTTCATATGTATTATCTTTAATCCTTACAATATCTGTATATTATTAGTATTGCTCTTATTTCATATGAATGGAGAAATTATGGCTAAGAAAAAATTCTGAAGCTTTCCCAAGGTCACTCTGCTAGTAATGGCTTAGTCTGAACCCAAGTCTTCAGCCGTCAAGGACCTCTGGTTATTTGGCCCAAATTATTTGGCCTCCTATTATGTACACTGAAAAAAAATGAGTTGAAAAACTGTTATCCCTGTAAGTTTATAATTCAAAATAGACATTAACCTAAACAGAAATGAAGTTTTATAATTATTGAACAAGTATATTATATTAATAGTCATTGATTCATTAACATTGTCCAAATAGAAATATATTACATTTTTAAGATGAAAGTAGAGTCACTATATTAAACAATGTTATGCTGGAGCAAATTCTAATAAAAAAAATATCTCTTTGGCCAGTTTTATCTTAACCTTATCTTGGAGAAAAAGGAGAAAATTGCAACAAAATTAGAGATATGTAGGCTTTTCATGGCTCTACCATGGCACAGTAACCCCAGAATGCTTGTTTTTGTTTATTTTTTTTCATTTTTAACTTTATATACATACCAGCTGTTTTTGTCTTATCTTAATTTCTGGTTTAGGGAAAGAGAGAGGCAGATGAAATTTGTTACTATATTCCCACCAGTCAGTTAATCAGTAAATAGATAAATTCATAAGTACATAAACTAAAAACATTGTAATCTAAGCAACTTGTATTTTAACTTAATGTTGTATTTATTTATTTTAAAGACTATATCTGGACCAAACAGTAGCATAGCTTTGAATTCAATTTTGGAGAAAAATTTGACCTTACCCTGTCACTTTCTACAATGATAACTTTAGTAGGTTTCTTACACTTAATTGTGTGCCAGTGTTCAGAACACAGATGCTCAATAATGTATAGTAATGGTTATTATAAAAGCAGTGGTAAACATTCATGGCCTGAAGAGACTCAGCTTGGTCCCTTTGACCATTCTAGACTTCCAAATATTCATTGTAGCATAGCCGTACAAAGTAAAAATTCTTCACTGGAAATCAAAAGTAAATACTGTCATTTCAAAACAAGAAACAACTAATCAGAAGCTTTGAATTAGAAACTTCTAACCTATCTCTTTGTGATATCTACCAGTAAAGTAGTAGCCATATGCAGATTTTGATTCAGCATTTAATCTGTTTCTAAAATTTTAATTCACATGTAGAACCAGTGATCTGACTGAGACTTATTTGAAGCCAATGCAAAAATCCTTGTGATGAACCAGGCTGCACTATCCATTGGCTTTGAATTGAATTAGGAGTTAGCAAAAATGCATATTAATATTCAAATGATTGAAGAAAACCATACAATCAAGACACATGAAGCCCCTAGACAAAACCATATTGTAATGCCTGCAATTCTATTTTTATTTAGGGATAAGCATAAAACCTCATTCTCACATAAGCCACCAGACTATTGATTACTCTGCAGCAAATACTATAATTGAACGTAAATTTGATAAGAATGAGTCTAGGAGCAGAGATGAATACTTTTGCAAAGGTTTATAATCTGCTGCTATTGTGAGGCTAGGCCACCATCTGATCTTTAGGCCAGAATTTATAGATAACTATTATTGTGTATTTTGCCATCAGTGAATCCTTATGATTACATTTTCATAATTTTTAGTCTCTCATGCTATACTACTTAACAATTTCTAGGTAATTCAGAATTTGATACATGTCATTAGGTAAGCAATTAACCCAATCCGTGAGGATGCTTTCCTATGTATTTTGTTTCTTTTTTTAGTTATATTTATTAAATTTATAATAAATATGACTATATATAATTTATGTAGAATAACATTCACATTTTTAGTGTATAATTCTACAGATTTTCTTTTGTTTTTGATTTTGTTTCAATTTTCAAAAAATATGCCACAGCATGTTAAAGTAACAAAAATTTCCTGACAATTTGCCCACAATCTAACAGGACTGTGGGCACAATAAATCAAATTATTAGTATTCTAACACTTGCTGTGTTAATATTCCCTGACTCCAACTGGATTACATATGGTACTTTTCACTGTGTTACTTTTGTGAGCCAACACAGGGAGTTTTTCTGAGTGTGAAGGATTAAAGAGACCATTCAATGTGAGGATGCACAATGTGACTTAAGGAGATTTTTACAGAAAATAAATAAGCCCATTATAAATCAAGTTTGTGGTGTCACTCTTGAAAAGACAGTGGAATCTTAGGATATGCTATAGTGCAGAGGAAATAACAGTATTATATACAATTGGAGGCTTTATCAAGTATGCTGTTTAATCCTAGGCACTAGATTTTCAGTAGAACATGTTGCCCAGATAAATTATTTCTGGCACAGAATACTATAGAATGACAATCTTTTCTTGCCAACTAAGTTTAATAATGAAAATAATAGCTAACATTGAATGCTTGCCATATACCATACAACATGCTAAGGGCTTTACACACATTTCTTTCATTAATCCTGACAAGAATCTTATGAAGTATAGACTATTATTATCCTTATTTTACAGAAGAAGGGAAGCATCAATCTTTCTGAAATGAAGTAACTATTAGCCCAGGGCAGATGGTTGAGTCATGATTTGAATACAGCTCATTTGTTTTCTCAAAAACTAGGCTTCACTTCATCAAATGCCAGGAAACCTACCATGGAGAAAAGCAAGAATGTCTGTGTGGAGCTGTACAAAGGGAAAAAAAATGCATCTAGCCTCTCCTAGTAGGGACACTACTATTCCTTGTAACTACCACTGTCTATTCCTCATTAGAAAATGGAAGATTTAAAAAATATGATGAAAAATTTTAATTACTCAAAAAAACTAATCATAATCCCATTAAAAAGACCAGAAAAGTTATATATATATTATACGTGTTTGTATGCACATCTATGTCTAATTCAACAACTAAGAACAATATGGCTTCTCTTGTATGGAAGTACCCTGAGTAAAAGTCCTGTAGGTTGGTTAATACTCATGAAGACTTAAAAGATTGCTTTTTGAAATGTCATCTGTCAACCTATTAATGTCAGTATAAGCTGCAATGCTTCTTAAAATATAAATTCCTGCTGACCTAAGGGTACCTGGAGGAGTCCACTAAGTCTCTCCAGGTGCTTTAAGATCTGGCATGTGGGAACAAGAATCAGTTAATTACTCTTTATTGGTCCAGAGGCAAGAACTGAGATAAATCAGTAAGTGGTAAAGAAAAGTAGTTTGAACTTGAGTAGGAGGAAATTTTGTTGTAATTATAGCAACCCCAAATTAGAATGTTTTTTATACTTTTGAAGGTTCTATCATGGAAATACTCAAACAGATAGAAAGTCAAGAATGTCGTATGGGCCAGGCATGGTGCCTCACGCCTGTAATCCCAGCACTTTGTGAGGCCGAGGCTAGTGGATTGCTTGAGGTCAGGAGTTCAAGACCAGCCTGACCAACATGCTGAAACCCTTTCCCTACTAAAAATACAAAAATTAGCTGGGCATGGTGGCAGGCATCTGTAATCCACCTACTCAGCAGGCTGAGGCAGGAGAATCCTTTGAACCCAGGAGGAGAAAGTTGCAATGAGCTGAGATCGCGCCACTGCACTCCAGCCTGGGCAACACAGCAAGACTCCAACTAAAAAAAAAAAAAAGTAGTTGTAGGACAAATATTTATGTTGAGTAGGATATTGGACTTGATGATCTCTAAAATTCCTTTGACCCAGGTTTCTTCAGCTTTCTTCCCTGCATAGTGTGCTCAGCCAGTGAGTAGTAAAATTCCTATTTCTTTATTCCCCTTTAACTAATAATACAAAATGATAGTGGTTCATATGCATTAACTGAAATAACAGTAAAAATGAAGAAATTTGGAGAGCTATATTCCCATAAACATATTGCATAGATTAATAAGTATTTGTTTTCTTTCTATGCATTTCCAAGACTACTTGCCTTTTACTGTCTCTTGCCTTATGCATCTCATAACCCAAATTTCTCAAATGTTACTGTGTAACATATTCTCTAACACTTGCATGAATGTATTTTCTCAGTCTGCTCGGCTTTCTGTAGAGTATTCACTCCTACTCTCTTACTATACTGTTCAACATTCAGTCAACAAACACTATATAACTACTTTTTGCCAATACTTTACTAGATATTGGAAATACAGCCCTATCTTTGGAAAACTCAGAGTTTCAGAATGTTAGTGGATAACAGAGTAAAAATATCAAGTTTAATGAAATGTGTTACGTGTAACAATACAGATGTGCACAGGTTCTATGGAACTTAAAAGAATAAAATGCAGCCTTAAGTTTGAAGCTACTTGCAGAAAGGAAGTGATTTTTTAGCTATCTTGAGGATCATGAGGAGTTTTACTAGTTGGACAGCTGAGAAGGAATATCATTTTGTGCACAAATAACAGAGGCCTATTGTTAACACTGTTTTTAAGGAAGCTCCCTAATTAATCTCACAATCTAGTCATTCCTTTTCTTTCTTTCAGTTATACAATTGAGGATTTTATGTGTGAGGTGAGGGTGGCCCCAGTTTTCAGGTAGGAAGTATTCTACAAAATGCCAGAAAGGTAGATGGTAGGAAGTGGGGAAGGGAATCCCAAAACGTGGAGCGGATTTGAGAGCCAGAGTAGTCACTATTAGGTTGGTGTAAAATTACTTGTGCTTTTTGCCATTACTTTTAATTATATTATGTTATTATAAACCAAGTTATCTAAAAAAGTCTGAATAAACTAAGAAAACTCCTATAATCTATTTGAAAACTTTCCCCTTATTATTTATTTGCTAATGAAATCTTTGCATTAGGCATTTTATAAAACATCTATTTTTATTTGCCATTAAAAGCAATGGCAAAAACCACAATTAATTTTGCACCAATCAATAGAAACCAGATGAATTTTCCATCAGAAAGAATAGTGGGGAGTAGGAAGACACCTGTCATTGCACACACTGTTCAGCTATAAATCTGAACTTATTGATACTAGGCAGAGACTATTCTTTTTGTAAAACTCTTTGTAATCTATTTGGAGGTAAATAATACTATTATGTATAGATATATTGAATACCTTATTTTAAAACAAGACAGAAACAATGAAAAAGACAAATTAAGAAATAAATCCTTACATTAGAACAAGTGAGTTCCTCTTAAAAAATTAAATTAAATAAAAGATTATTTTAGATAATAAATGCCCCACCCCCTCAGTCCATCTAAATTATGAGTCAGTTGACAAAACAGACTTTATTAACCTTTTCTGAAGCATAATTATTGCACATATTTTTGAATTTGTCATATTTCAATAAATAGTATCTATTTGTGCTCATTATAAACCCAAATTATTAAAATCTGATTTGACTTCCTCTTAATTGGATTATTTTAAATATCTTTTTATGGAGACAACTACCTGCTGCCAATATTTTATGAGAGTGATAATATTTATGTTTTCTTTCTTTCTTTTTTTTTTTTTTTGTAACGGAGTTTCACTCTAGTTGCCCAGGCTGTAGTGCAATGGCACAATCTGGGCTCACTGCAGCCTCCACCTCCCGGGTTCAAGCTATCCTCCTGCCTCAGCCTCCCAAGTAGCTGGCATTACAGGCATGTGACACCATGCCCGGCTAATATTGTCTTTTTAGTAGAGGCGGGGTTTCACTATGTTAGTCAGGCTGGTCTTGTACTCCCAACCCCAGGTGATCCACCCACCTTGGCCTCCCAAAGTGCTGGATTACAGGCGTGAGCCACTGTGCCCAGTGATATTTATATTTTCTTTCTGTGACAAATTATAGCCAGCAAACTACAGCCTGTGGGCCAAATCCAGCTTGCCACCTATTTTGGTATGACTTGTGAATTAAGAATGGACTTTAAATTTTTAAATGATTTAAAAAAAAATCAGAAGACAAGTCATATTTCATGTGACACATGAAATGTATATTTATGTTTATATTTATGTTTATAAAACCTATTATAAAATATTATAAATAATATTTAAGCTGAAACATGACAGATCTTGTCAACAATGTTACTTGACAGATAAGAACATTAAGCTGCAGACTGATGAAAGGATTTTCTCAAAGTTTTATAACTAGGTAGTAACAATTCAGAAATCTGTGAAACATGTTTTCTGATTTTAAATTGAGTATTCTTTCTGCTCTTATTATCTTCTTCATTTACAAATAATTTCAGGTTGTAAAGAAAATAACTCATAAGAAAATTAACTCATGAATTAATTGGTAGTAGATTTGGGTCTTATAGTAATTATTGACAGATAGATTTCCAATGTGATTTTTCCAAATGCATTTTTTTCTTTGATAACATGCTTTACAGTTAAATATTTTATAAAGTGCCTATGTAAAAATTTCATTAACAAATAAATAATAAGGGGAAAGTTTTCAAATAAATTGTAGAGGTTTTCTTAGTTTATACAGGCATTTTTTAGATAACTTGATTTATATAATATAATTATGTTTATTTTCAAATATTTTATATTTTTAAGATTATCTTATCTACTTCATGCAACATTATAGTATTCAGTACTGATGTCATCATTTCATCTACCAGACATAGTAAAATTTGCTTGACTAAATCATATGTAATAGAATTTTCTTCTTCCTATTTAGAAAAAACAATGTTGACAGAGCTGATCGGTTTTTACACATTTCATTATTATTTTTATATGACCTTGTACATTTGTTGCAATATCTCTTTACCTATTAGATTTGTCTGAAATTAATTTTTGGTTCTTTTCAAATTAAATAAGAAATTACTTGTCACACCACATATGAAAACAATTATATAAAGATACACTTATTTAATGTAAGACAATTGCTTTTCACATGTTTCTATTTGCATTTTAAATACTTACTACTGAGTTGCAAAATGCTAATATTGGAAGAATATTTCTGCTTCCATACATGCTCACTAAATGTAATGTTCATCAGGGTTTTAATAATAATACTATAAAACATACTGTCCCCACATTCCTCTTTAATTTTATGTTATTAACAACTGCCTTTTTCCTTTTTCTGTTGTTTCAGTTAAAGGATCAAGAAAGTTAAGTCTGCCAACAGATCTTAAGGCTGATCTTGGTACGGTAGGCAAAAGCCAACGATTGTAAGTTTTCTTACATTCATTTGGCTGAACATTTTTACCAACCAATCCATGAATAGCACAAGTTTCCTAGATGGCGGTGTTTGATAGCTTTCCAAAAAGGCTTTCTTAAAAATCACCATACAGTTCTGTTGGCAGTATTCAACATTTTATTTGTTTACAATCATTTTACAAAATTATGATTTATAAATCATTATACACCAAGGTATGTAATGTTTTATATGTTTCCTTTTTATCATGGAAATCTTTTAAAACATTAAATAGTCACACATATAGACCCCTTGTGACCCCTTGTAATCATGTAAATAACCATGGTGTTCTGTAGTTATTTTCCGTATTTTGTATATTAGTATTATTTAGAATTAATGCTAAGGCTATTTAAAGAAAAATAGTCTGGCACATAAAGAGCTCTAGCCATTTTTCTATTTTAGGGAAGTTATAGAAAATTTGATTCATTTTTAGGTGTTGTGGTGGTCACAGACATTCATAAATCTAACTGAAATAAAGTAAGTCTTTATTAAATAGGCTTTCATAAATTTTTCATTTAGAACTATTGTCTGCTTATTCCAGCATGGGTTTTTGTTTGTTTGCTTGCTTGTCTCTAGGCAGTTTTTGTTGAAATTTTATTGGATTATCTTTATTTTCATTTTCTTTACTCTTAACTAAAGCATAGCATTAAATCCTACCAAAGTCATAGGTAAAATAACAAAAATACACTAATTAGTTTTTGCATTTTTATTCAGAGTTTACAAAACTGTTTCACATTATTTTCTTTTTAAGCAACTCTTTAAGGTTGTTGTCACTTTTTTCCCCAAGATCAGAAACTGAGATTATATTGTTAATAAATTGTAGAGTCAAGATTTGAACCTAAGCAACTGAACATAGTATCCAAAGTTTATGGAGTATATTCACACATCTTATCTCATTGTATTTGAATAATTGTTATAACACATGTAGTTTAAGACACTTAAAGTTTAATTACATATAATCCTATATGAATTTGATTGAATGAGATAATTATAGCATTTTAAAATGCAAAGCACTAGCATGTTAGCTATTGTCATTAATTCAATGTGAATATTAAAGAAACTTATGAAGTTAGTATTTTACAAGTATAATTGATGTCAAAGGAAGAACCAACATTATAGTCTCATTTATTAACCTCTTACTGTGTGTCAGAAACTATGCCATATGATTTATACGTATTGTCTGAGATAAGGTAGGTGATATTTTACTTTACAAATGAGTAAATTACAGCTATGAAAAATTCAAACTTGTCTACGGTCACATAACTACTAGCAATACTAAAATTTAATTTAACTTAAATCAATATGATTGAAGCTTGTACAACTACCATCATTTTATGTAGCATATACTGTGACAAATGTCAAATGAAAACTATTTAAAGAATAATACTTTTCTTTAGATGATAAATATGCATTAATGACATTTATTCATATAATAAATCATAATTTCCTTTCTAAAATATTTAAAAGAAGAGTATTGCCAGCCTCCTTCTATATTTATTAGAAATAGCAAAGAGAACTTATAGTTATCATTCTAATCTGGAGGTCAGTTAGGTATGTTGTTATTAATAAACATTATCAATATATCTCTAAATGTCAATTTCTCAAAGTCTTCAACTCTCCCTCCCAGTTACTTCATTCTCACTGTACTCATGCATATTTTTAAAATATGAATTATGAAAATTTAAATATATATTAAAATAGTCAAGTGCTTAACACCTAAATGATCTTTTGCACTTAAAAAGTCACAATAAAATTTTATTAAATTACTATTTCTAAAAATATTGTCAATGTTATTTCATTTTTAAAACTTATTTCCACAAATTTACAGAAAAATGTTATAAGGATTCTGAAAGAAGATAAATATCTGTATATGCGAATTCTTCCTGTATAAAGCCTTGGGGTAAAATATACCCCTGGGTTGTTTGTAATATGCTTTAGGAAGATTATTTTCTAGTAGCCTACAATCTATTAGTGAAGGAGGAAGAAATATAGGAAGGTGTTTCAGTAGGCCAATGAGGGCCTGAATTAGCTAACAACAATGAAAACAAAAGGAGGAAAAAGGGATTTACTGTGGGAGACTTTGCAGCTGATGAGATTGGGAGCAGTGGGGGAACAGGGCTGGTAAGGCATAGGAAATAGGAAGAGTCAAGGAGAGCTACAGAGTGCTGAGAATAGCTCCAGTGGAGAATACTTAGTTTGAAAGGGAAGGAAAATGAGTTTGAGTTGTTAGGTTGATAGCCATGTTAAACATTCAGTGACCATTTAGAAATGTAGGGCTGGACTGCCAGAGTACCTCAAGCCCAAAGTAATAGATAAGATTTGTCTATATAAAAGGATTAGTGACTATGTATATGAGCATTTCACTGACAACAAAGGAACATGTTGGACAGCTTTGAATATTAATGTAACTTCATTACAACAATCATTAACTAGAGTAACAGTATAACACTAAGAGGAAAATAATAGTAATAATAGTAAAAATCTCATATATTACATACTTAAGCATTTTGAACCTTTAAGTAGTAGCATTTTGTGAAGTCATTGCCAGATTCATGGGAAATTGCTTTCCAACTAAGGTTGCTTACATTTATTGAAAAACTATCTTGTTTTCTTATTTTAAACAAAGATACAGTTAATTCTTGAATAATATGGAATATTAGGGGCACTGACCCACACAGTTAAAAACCTACATATAATTTTCTTTTCTGAGACAAGGTCTTGCTCTGTCACCCAGGTTGGAGTGCAGTGGTGTAATCATAGCACACTGCAGCCTCAAACTCTTGGGCTCAAGGGATCCTTCTGCCTCACCCTCCTAAGTAGCTGGGACTACAGGTGTGCACCACCAGATCAATCTAAATTTTTATAATTTTTTATAGAGATAGTTCTCACTATATTGCCCAGGCTGGTCTTGAACTCCTGGTTGGCCTCCAGCAATCCTCCCATCTCAACCTCCCAAAACTCTGAGATTGCAATCTTGAGCCACCACACCCAGCACATGTATAACTTTTGACTTCCAAAAAACTTAACTACTAATAGCCTATTGTTGGCCATAAGTCTTACTGATGACATAAACAGTCAATTAACACATATTTTGTATGTTATACATATTATATACTGTATTTTTACAATAGAATGAGAAAATATAGAGAAAGGAAAATGTTATTAAGAAAACCATAATGAAGAGAAAATATATATTTACTATTAATTATGTGGAGGTAAATCATCAAATAGATCTCCATCCTCATCTTCACATTGAGTATTCTGAAGAGGAGGAGAAAAGGGAAAGGTTGACGGTACTGTCTCAGGGATGACAGAGGTGGAAAAGGTAGAGGAGGTGGAAGGGGAGGCAGGAGAGACAGATACAATAGGTATAACTTTTATTGACAAGAAATATTTAAAATCCTGAAGGAGTTTTGTCTTTTTTTTAAGATGGCAGATTGGAGACTGTTAGTATGCCTCTCCCACTTATAAAGACAAAATACTGTGTAGAGATTCATGCTGTGAACTTTTTCCAAGAAGTAAGGCAGGAACTTAACAGGAGAACTAAAAACACCTACAGACCCTTTGAAGGAAGCAGTGGGCTGCAGCCTACAGTGTGAGCCAGGCAGAAAACTGTTAAGTCCTCAGAGTGTTAGGTGGGGATAAACTGCCTCCAAGATACATACTCCCACTGAGGAACCTAGCAATCAGGGCCAGGAAGGAAGGCCTTAACCCTACACAGTGCTGCAACTGATTTAGTGAGCATTGGCAAATACATGAGAAGGAGCAGCATCAGATCATGCTTTGAGAATTCCCAGTTTCCAGCAGGGACAGAGAGAAGGCATCCATGATCCTTTTTCACAGGGTACCGCATGGAAGTTGGCCAGCTAATTCAGGTGGTGGTTGCAGGTTGAGAGAAGCTCCCATCATTGGTGATATAATCTCAAGTGGGGATGAACTCCCTTGGTGAGAACCAAGAGGCCAGTGGGAAGTGTGCTATAGACATGGGTGCAGGAGCTGGGCACCACTGCTTCATGGGCAGACTGGAAGGGGCATGGCCTGAAAGCCATGGTTTCTATCTCAATAGGAAAGGCTTGAATTCTAAGTGCAGACTACCCAGAACTTAGCTAGCTGCTGCTAGTGGAACACTGTAGGTGTGAAACCTGCCTTGCCAAGTATGTGAGAGCTAGGTAGGGCTTACTGCTGCCTGCTACTCCCCACTCCCCTTGCAGAGTGTTCTGGGCAGCAGAGGCAGCTGCACTTCTCCCTGGAACATTATCCCAGCAACCAGAGAACTGCCTTCTGATTCCCCCTGGGATGGCTTCTTGCACCCACATGTGGAGAGCCAGAGCACAGACTTAACCTGACCCAGCCAACACCTGGCTTTGCTCTTCCGCCCATCCTGATGGCTTAACACAAGGACAGAAACTTTTGGGAGGTCTATGGCACCACCACTCATTGCCTGAGACAGTAGGGTACCTTTCCTGGGTAACACCTGAGACATCAGACTACCCCCTCTGGGTAACTAACATAAGAGAAGCACAAATCCACCACTACCACCACAGCTGGCACTCTTTTGCAAATGCCACCGCCTGGCTAGAGACCACCTGACAAAGTCCATAACAGCATCTGCAGGCAGAATAACACAGCACTCAGGAAAGAGAAAACTTGTGCATGACCTCAGCCATTAACATTGCCTGCATCACCCTGGCTAACCAAGAGATCCTGAGTATGTTCACATGACCAGTTCACTACTACTACAGCTGGCATTTGAGAAAGCCAACACAGTAAGCCTATTTATATCCAAGGAATCTCACAGAATCTACATCATTCGCCTCCCACCACATCAGAACTGGTGCTAATACCTGCTGCTGGGAGACCTGAGGACATGTCATGTCCCTAGATTCCTTGCAGACATTTCCCACTACCATCCTGGAGTGTGGCAGCCTCACTGGGCAGCTAGACCCAGAGGAGCAGTATTCACAGTAGTCTGGCCCTGAGTGACTCCTACTGCTAGGGGAAGAGGGAGTGCACAACATTAAGGGAGCATCTTGTGGGACAAAATAATCCAGATGGCAGGTCTTGAGTACCAAACTTTCCACATGATGGGAAATTTCTTTCAGCAGAGGCACTGGTGCAATGCTGGGCTCAGCGAGAAGTGTCTGCAGCTCTACCCCAACAGGCAGCCCGGATGCCCATGAAAGATCTTGGAGATGGGGAGTTCTCCCCTTTGCCTACTACTGCAGACACAGCTGAGGCTTCTCCCATGGGAGCTTAGCATGAATGTATCTGTAGACAGCCTTTCTGGAATATTTCAGGGTGACTGCTTTTCCACAGAAGGAGCATCCTTCAAGTTCAGGCTTGTATGAGAGGTAGAATCATAGTTCCTCTCTACTTAGAATATCAAAATTCCTGCAGATGAAAAGAGGTGCCTACCTGATCTGAATAGCTGAAACACTGGGGTTCTGGTCTGGGAGTTAGGTAGCTTTCCTGCTGGCCTGGCAGAGGAGCTGAGCTGGTTCCCTCCTTACCTACTGAAAAGACTACAATTTCACTGAGAGTTCTCCCAGCTACCTTTGTCAAGGCTGTGATCTCTCCCCACCATGGAGTATTGCATTTACCCACATGTTTAGCTACATCTGGATTTTACCCCCAGACAAATCCCCTACTGGCCTGAAGCCTGAACTTTTCAACTCAGTAAATAAAATATTAGGGAAAAAATAACTAAATAAAAAAGTGTACACAAATGGGGAAAAAGATAAGCTTCCAGAAACATCTGCCATTCTAGCCCTGCCAGAGACAGTGAACCTGCTAACACACCGAGTACATTGCTACCTCAGACAGCATCTGAGAAAGCCATCGTACAAAGACTTTCTGTAACCAAGGAGCTCATACAGAGTCTTCACCTCTGAAAGTGCCGAGAGCCAAATTAGGTTACAAAAACTATAATCATTAAAGTCACAACCTCAAGGAGACAAAAAAAGAAATTTTAAAAAATCATAGTTGAATTAAAAATAAATCCAAAAATAATTAGAAGAAATAGTTTACCCAAATGAGAAGGAGCCAGAACAATAATTTTGGCAATATGAAAAGATAAGATACTATAGCACACCCAAAAGATCATACTAGGTCTTTAACAATGGCAAATCAAGATGAAGTATTTAAAACACCAGATAAAGAATTCAAAGGATTATTAAGTTACTTCAGGAGATGCAAAAGAAAGGAGAAAAATAACCAAAATTTTTTTAAAAAGCAATTCAGGATATGAATAAAAACTTTTCTATAGAGATAGATATTTTCAAAAACAATCAGAACTTCTGGAAACAAAAGACATTTAAGGAATTATGAAATGCAGTGGAAACTTTCAACAATAAACTAAGCTAAGTAGAAGACAGAATTTCAGAGCTTCAAGACAAAGCTTTGAATTAATTCAATCAGACAAAAATAAAACAAAAATAAATTTAAATGAACAAAGCCTCCAAGAAATATGAGATTATGTAAAATGGCCAAACCTAAAAATCATTGGTGTTTCTGAAGGAGAAGAAAAACCAAAAAGTCTGGAAAACCTATCTGAGGGAATAATTACAGAAAACTTCACTGGCCTTGCTGGAGATTTAAACATACAAGTACAGGAAGTTTAAACAACTCCTGGGAGATTCATTGCAAAAAGGACATTACCGAGGCATTTGTCAACAAGCTATTTAAAGTCAAAGTGAAGTAAAGAATGATAAGAATAGAGGGAATAAAAGCACCAGGTAACCTATACAGGAAAACCATAAGGGATTTGGGTTTTATCTTTAGCTTCCTTAAACAGAATAACTATCAGCCAAGAATTTTGTAATCCAGCAAAACTAAGTTGCATAAATGAAGAAGAAGTAAAGTCTTTTTCAGACAAGCAAATGCTGTGGGAATTTACCACTACCATATCAGCCCTATTAAAAAAAATGCTAAAAGGGGTCTAAATCTTGAAACTAAAGGTCAATATGCACCAGAATAGAAGCTCTTGAAAAGCTTAAACTTGCAGGGCCTATAAAATAATAACACGTGAAGAAAATAAAGCATCTAGGTAGCAATCAGCCTGATAATTGGAACAGTACCTCACATCTCAACAGTAATGTTAAATGTAAATGGTCTAAATGTGCCACTTAAAAGATACAGAATGAAATTAAGGCAGAAATCAGAAGTTCTTTGAAACAAATGAAAACAAAGATACAATATGCAGGAATCTCTGGGACACAGCTAAGTCAGTGTTAAGAGGGAAATTTACAGCACTAAACACCCACATCAAATAGTTGGAAAGATCTAAAATTAACAACCTAATATCAACTAAAAGAACTAGAGGACCAAGAGCAAACCAACCCCAAAGCTAGCAGAAGACAAGAAATAATCGAAATCAGAGCTGAACTGAAGGAGATTGAGATACAAAAAAGCATTCAAAAGATCAATGAAATTAGGAGCTGGATTTTTAAAAAAATTATTAAGATAGGGTGCTAATAAAGACTAATTAGGATTAATAAAGAATAAAAGAGAGAAGATCCTAATAAACACAATTACAAACAACAAAGGGGAGGTTACCACTGACCCCAAAGAAATACAAGTAACCAGCAGAGACTACAATGAACATCTCTATGCACAGAAACAAGAAAACCTAGAAGAGATGGATAAATTCCTGGACACATACACCCTCCCAAATTGAACCAGGAGGAAACTGATTCACTCAACAGATGATTAACAGACTTCTAAATTGAGCCTGTTAATAATAGCCTACTGATACAGTTTGGCGTGTCCCCACCCAAATCTCATCTTGAACTGTATCTCCCATAATTCCCATTGTTGTGGGAGGGACCTGGTGGGAGATAATTGAATCATGACAGCAGTTTTCCCCATACTGCTCTCATGGGGAGCAGTCTTATGAGATCTGATGGTTTTATAAGGTGAAACCCCTTTCGCTTGGTTCTCATTCTCTCTTTGCCTGTTGCCATCCATATAAGATGTGACTTGCTCCTCCTTGCCTTCCACCATGATTGTGAGGCTTCCCCAGCCACGTGGAACTGTAAGTCCAATTAAACCTCTTTCTTTTGTAAATTGCCTAGTCTTGGGTATGACTTTATCAGCAGTGTAAAAACGGATTAATACACCTACCAACCAAAAAAAAGCCCAGGACCAGAAGGATTCACAGCTGAATTCTACCAGATATGCAAAGAAGAAATTTATTATTCCAGCTAAAACTATCCCAAAAAAATTGAAAAGGCGGGACTCCTCTCCAACTCATTCTATGAGGTCAGCATCATCCTGATATCAAAACCTGGCAGGAGCACAACAAAAAAGAAAGTATCAGGACAATAGCCTTGATGATCATTGATGCAAAAATCCTCAACAAAATACTTACAAATCAAATCCAGCAACACATCAAAAAGCTATTTCATCACAATCAATTAGGCTTTACCCCTGGGATGCAAGATTGGTTCAACATATGCAAATCAATAAATGTGATTCATCATAAACAGAACTAAAGACAGAAACCACATGATCATCTCAGTTCAACATCCTTCCATGTTAAAAGCTCTCAACATACTAGGTAATGAAGGAATATACCTCAAAATAATAAGAGCCATTTATGACAAACCCACAGCCAACATCATGCTGAATGGGGAAAAGCTGGAAGCATTCCCCTTGAAAACTGGTGCAAGTATGCTCACTCACCACTCCTATTTAACAGAGTATTGAAAACCCTGGCAAAATGCAATCAGGCAAGAGAAAGAAATAAAGGACATCCAAACAGGAAGAGAGAAGGTCAAAAAATTCCTGTTTGCAGATGACATGATTTTATATCTAGAAAACCCTATAGTTATGGACAAAAAGCTCCTGCAGCTGGTAAACATCTTCAGCAAAGTTTTAGGATACAAAAATCAGTGTACAAAAATTACTAGCATTCCTATACATCAACAATAGCCAAGCCAAGAGCCAAATCAAAAACACAATCCCATACACAATTACCACAAAAAGAACAAAATACCTAGTAATACAGCTAAAAAGGGAAGTGAAAGATCTCTACAATAATGAAATTACAAAACACTGCTTAAAGAAATCAGAGATGACAAAAACAAATGGAAAAACATTCCAAGTTCATGGATAGGAAGAATCAATATCATTAAAATGGCCATATTGCCCGAAGCAATTTAGACACTCATTGCTGTCAGACTGCCAATGACATGCTTCACAGAACTAGAAAAAATAAAATATTTAAAATTGATATGGAACCAAAAAAGAGCCCAAATAACCAAGGGAATTCTGATCAAAAAGAACAAAACTGGAAGCATCATGTTACCCAACTTCAAACTATGCTACAGGGCTAAAGTAACCAAAATAGCATGGGACTGGTACAAAAACAGACACAAAGATCAACTAACCAGAATAGAGAGCCCAGAAATAAGGCCGCACACTTACAGCCATCTGATCTTTGGACTCCCTATTCAATAAATGGTGCTAGCCTAACTGGCTAGTTAAATGCAGAAGATTGAAACTGGATCCCTTCTTTACACCACATACAAAAATCAACTCAAGTTGGAGTAAAGACTTAAATATAAAACCTGAAACTATGAAAACCCTGGAAGACAAACTGGGCAATATCATTTTGGACATAGAAACTGGCAAAGATTTCATGACGAAGACACCAAAAGCAATCACAACAAAGGCAAAATGTGACAAATGGGATCTAATCAAACTTAAGAGCTTCTGTACAGCAAAAGAAACTATTAACAGTGTAAACAGACAGCTTACAGAATGAGAGAACATATTTTCAAACTGCATCTGACAAAGGACTAATATTTAGCATCTTAGAGGCACTTAACCAAATTACAAAAGCAAACAAAGAATGCCATTAAAAAGTGGGCAAAAGATATGAACAAACATTTTTCAAAAGACGACATATATATGTGGCCAATGAGCATAGGAAAAAAAGCTCAATATCACTGATTACTAGAGAAATGCAAATCAAAACAACAAGGAGAGGCTGGTGACAGTGGCTCATGCCTATAGTCTCAGCATTTAGGAGGCTAAGGTGGGCAGATCACTTGAGCCCAAGAGTTTGAGACCAGTCTAGGAAACATGGCAAAACCTCATCTCTACAAAAACTACAAAATTTAGCTGGGAGCAGTGGTGCATGCCTGTATTCCTAGCTATCTGGGAGACTGAGATGGGGTGGGAGGATCACTTGAGCCTGGCAGGCAGTTATTACAATAAACCAAGATGGTACCACTGCACCCCAGCCTGGGCAACAGCAAGATCCTGTCTCAAAAAAAAAAAAAAAAAGAGAAAAGAAAAGAAAAAGAAAAAATCGACAAACCAAACACACAAACAAACAAAAAACCCACAAGGAGATATTATCTCATACCAGTCAGAATGGCTTTTAATAAAAAGTCAAAAAATAACAGATGCTGGCAATGTTGCAGAAAAAAGGGAATGATTATACCCTGTTGGTGGGAGTGTAAATTAGTTAAATGATTGTGGAAAGCAGTGTGGCAACTCCTTAAAGAGCTGAAAACACATCTACCATCTAACCCAGCAATCCCATTACTAGGTATATATCCAAAGGAATAGAAATCATTCTGCCATAAAAACACATGCATGTGTGTGTTCATTGCAGCACTTATTCACAACAGCAAAGACATGGAATCAACCTAAATGCCCATCAATGGCAGATTGAATAAAGAAAATATGGTACATATACACCATGGAATACTACACAGCCATAATTAAGAATGAGATCATGTCCTTTTCAGAAACATGGATGGAGCTGGAGGCCATTATCCTTAGCAAACTAATGCAGGAATAGAAAACCAAATACTACATGTTCTCATTTACAAGTGGTAGCTAAATGGACACAAAGAGAGGAAAACAAGACACTGGGGTCTACTTGATGGTGGAGGTTAGGAGGAGGGAGAGAATCAGAAGAAATAACTATTCAGTACCAGTGTTAGTACCTGGGTGATGAAGTAATGAAGTAATCTGTACAATAAACCCCCATGACATGAGTTTGCCATGTAACAAACCAGCACATATACACCTGAACCTAAAATAAAAGTTAAACCAGAAAAGTTACAAATCACAAGCCAAATATCAGCTGTCTTCAAGAGACTCAGCTAATGCAAGGATTCTTACAAACTTAAGGTAAAGGGGTGGAAAACGATATTCCATGCCAACATAAAGGAAAAGCAGCAGGAGTAGTTATTCTCATGTCAGATAGAACAGACTTTAAAACAACAACAGTGAAGAAAAAAAAAGGTCATTATATAAATATAAAAGAATCAATCCCAGCATGAAGATATTACAATCCTAAATATACATGCTCCTTACTCTGGAGCTTTGAGATTCATAAAAAATTACTACTAGACCTAAGAAAAGAGATACATTATCATAATAATAGCAGGGGACTCAACACTCCACTGATAGCACTAGACAGATAAGGCAGAAAGTGAACAAGAAAACACTGTATTTAAACTGCACTCTAGAACAAAAACACCTAACAGAATTCACAGGACATTTTACCCAAGAACTTCAGAGTATACATTATTCTCCTCAGCACATGGAACATTCTCCAAGACAGACCATATGATAGGCCACAAAACAAGTCTCAATAAATTTTTAAAAATCGAAATCATATCAAGTACCTTCTTAGACCACAGTGGGATAAAACTAACAATTAACACCAAAAGGAATATTCCAAATTATACAAATACTTGAAAATTGATCTTCTCCTGAATGATTTGGGGGTAAACAATGAAATCAAGATGAAAATTTAAAAATTATTTGAAGTGATTGACAATAGTTACATGTTATCAAAACATCTGGGATATAGCAAAGGCAGTACTAAAATAAAAGTTTATAGTACTAAATGCCTACATCAGAAAATCTGAAAGAAAACAAATTGGCAACCTAAGATCACACATCAAGGAACCAGAGAAACAAGAACAAACCAAACCCAAAGCTACCAGAAGGAAAGAAATAACAAAGATCAGAGCAGGACTAAATGAAATTGGAACAAAGAAAAATAATACAATAGATCAACAAAACAAAGTTGATTCTTTGAAAAAATAAAATTGAAAAACTATTAGCTAGATTAACCAAGAAAAGAAGAATCAAACAAGCTCAATTAGAAATGAAAATGGATGGCCAGGCGCAGTGGTTCACACCTGTAATTCTAGCACTTTGGGAGGCCAAGGCAGACGGATCACTTGAGGTCAGGAGTTTGAGACCAGCCAAGCCAACATGGTGAAACCCTGTCTTTACTAAAAATACAAAAATTAGCTGGGTGTGGTGGTGCCACCTTTAATCCCAGCTACTCAGGAGACTGAGGCAGAAGAATCACTTGAACCTGTGAGGCAGAGGTTGCAGTGAGCCAAGATTGCACCACTGCACCCTAGTCTGGGTAACAGAGTGAGATTCTATCCCAAAAAAATAAAAAGAAATGAAAATGGAGACATTACAACTGATACCACAGAAATACAAAAGATTATTTAAGTCTACTGTGACCAACTCTATGTACATAAACTAGAAAATCTATAGGAAATTGATAAATTCCTGGAAACATACCACCTCCCCAGCTTGAATCAGCATGAAACAGAAATTCTGAACAGACTAACAACAAGCAGTGAGATTGAATCAGTAATTTAACAAAGTTGTCCTCCTAAGAAAAACCAAGGGCCACACGAATTCACAGCCAAATTCTACCAGCCATTCAAAGAATTGGCACCAATTTTACTGAAACTATTCTAAAAGACTGAGAAAGAAGGAGTGCTTCTTAATTCATTCTATGGAGCCAGTATCACCTTGATACCAAAGCCAAGAAAGGACATACAAAACAAAACACAACAACAACAACAGCAAAACACAAAATGACAGACCAATATTTCTGATTAACATAGATGCAGAAATCTTCAACAAGATACTAGCAAAATGAACCTAGCAGCATATTAAAAAGATAATATACTATGATTAAGTGGGTTTTATCCAAGGGATGCAGGGATAGTTCAACATATGCAAGTCAATAAATGTGATTCATCACATAAACAGAATTAAAAACAAAAACAGTATGATTATCTTAATAGATGCAAAAAGCATTTGATAAAATACAGCATCCTTTAAAAAACTCTCAACAAATTAGATATAGAAGAAACATATCTCAAAATAATAAAAGCTATATATGACAAACCATAGCCAACATCATACTGAATGGGAAAAAGTCAAAAACATTCCCCCTAAGAACTGGAATAAGACAAGGATGCCTACCCACTTTCACCACTTCTATTCAATATAGTACTGGAAGTTGTAGCCAGAGCAGTCAGGCAAGAGAAAGAAAGGAATTTCAAATCAGAAAAGAGGATGTCAAACTATTTATGTTTGCCGATGATATGATTGTGTAACTAGAAAAACCTAAAGATTCCTCCAAAAGCTTCTTGGATTTAAGAAATAAATTCAGTAAAGTCTCGGATTACAAAATCCATGTACACAAATCAGTAACTCTGCTGTATGCTAACAACGACCAAGTTGAGAATCAAATCAAAAACCCAATCCCTTATACAGTAGCTGAAAATAAAAAACTAGGAATATATTTAACCAGGGAGGTGAAAGATCTCTACAAGGAAGACTGTAAAACACTGCTGAAAGGAATTATGGATGATACAAACAAATGGAAATAGATGCCATGCTCATGGATTGGAAGAATCAATATCACACAAATGATCATATTGCTCAAAGAAATCTACAGATTTACTGCAATTCCTATCAAAATACCAAATTATTTTTCACAAAATTAGAAAAAAAATCCAAAAATTCATATGGAACCAAAAAGGAGCCCAAATGGCCGAAACAATCCTAAGCACAATGAATAAAACTGGAGGCATCACATTACCTGACTTCAAATTATTCTACAATGCTATAATAACTAAAACAAGATGTTACTGGTATAAAAGTAGATACATAGACCAATGGAACACAATAGAGAACCCAGAAATAAAGCCAAATACTTACAACAAAATGATCTTTGACAAAGTATAGAAAAGCACAGAATATTATAACATTGTGTTTGCAGTGTGTAAATTGCTCATATCTTAAATAGAAAGACCCAGGTGAACCAATCAAAAATAACAACTTTTCAAGTCATAGATAGTTTAGTAACATATAAGCAGAAACAACAAAAAGTTAAAAAGCAGGGAGACAAAGTGTAGAGTTTTTATTAGTTCTCTCTTTGCTGGCTTGTTTATGCAATTATTGTTAAGTTGTCATCAGTTTAAAATAATGGTTATAAGATATTTGCAAGTCTCATAGTAACCTCAAATAAAAAAATAGAAAGATAAACACATGGGATTACATCAAGTTAAAAAGCTTCTGCAGATGAAAGGAACTAATCAACTAAGTGCAGAGACAACCCACAGAATGGGAGAAAATATTTGCAAACTACCCCCCTGACAAGGGATTAATAACCAGAATATATAAGGAGCTCAAACGACTCTAAAGGAAAAAAAATGTAATAGTCTGATTTAAAAATGGACAAAAAATCAGAATAGACATTTCTCAAAATAAGACATATGAAAGGAAAACAGGTTTATGTGCTCAACAGGCACATAAAGGTGCTCAACATCCTTGCTCTTCAGAGAAATGCACATCAAAACTACAATGAGATATTATCTCACTCCAGTTGAAATGGCGTATATCCAAAAGACAGGCAATAACAAATGCTGACAAGGACATGGAGAAAAGGAAATTCTTGTGCACTGTTGGTGGGAATGTAAATTAGTACAGCCACTAGGGAGAACAGTTTAGAATTTTCTCAAAATATTATGACCCAGCAATCCCACTACCAAGTATATAGCCAGAAGAAAGGAAATTAGTATATGGAAGAGATATCTGCATTCCCATTCCTTGCAGCACTATTCACAGTAGCCAAGATTTGGAAGCAACCTAACTGTCCAACAGCGGTAGATATACACAATGGAGTAGTATTCAAACACACCAAAGAATGAGAGATCCTGTTGTTTGCAACATGAATGGAACTAGGGGTCATCATGGTAAGTGAAATAAGCCAGACACAGAAAGACAAACTTAACATGTTCTCACTTATTTGTGGGAGCTAAAAATTAAAACAATCGAACTCATGAACATAGAGAGTTACTAGAGGCTGGGAAGGGTAGTGAGGGGAAAGTGGGGATAGTTAATGAGTACAAAAAATAGAAAGAGGCTGGGCGTGGTGGCTCATGCCTGTAATCCCCCAAGGTGGGCGAATCACGAGGTCAGGAGTTCAAGACCAGACTGGCCAACATGGTAAAACCCCATCTCCACTAAAACATACAAAAACAAGCTTGTCATGGTGGCTCATGCCTGTAATCCCAGCAACTTAGGGGGATGAGGTAGGAGAATTGCTTGAACCGGGACCCGGGAGGTGGAGGTTGCAGTGAGCCAAGTTTGCATCACTGCACTCTAGCCTGGGCTACAGAGCAAGACTCCATCTTAAAAAGAAAGAAAGAATAAATAAGACTAGCATCTGCTAGCAAAACAGAGTGACTGCAGTCAACAATAATTTATCGTATTTTTTACATAACTAAAATAATGTAATTGGACTTTTGAAACACAAAGGATAATTGTTTGATGTGATAGACATCCCATTTACACTGATTATTATACATTGTATGCAGTATCAATATATGTCATGTGCCCCATAAATATATACACATATATTTACTCACAACAATTAAAAATTAAGGAAAGAAAAATATCCACATACAAGTGAATCTGCCCAGCTCAAACCCTTGTTGTTTAAGGGTCAACTGCATAAACATTTCTCATTCCTAATAAATAGGAGTTTGAATTTAAAAACCTAAAAGTGAATTAATAGAATTCAAGCCTTGAATGTATGTAATCAAGGGGCTGGCACATATCATTATGAATAATGCTAGAATACTATAAGTGCAACATTGGTCCCCATAAGCCCTTACCAAAAAAAAAGTCTGCTACAGGATTATCTCCAGCCAGCAAAAAGATACATGAAGAGGCCATGGTTAAAGGACAAGTACTGACTATTTAATTCATTTAATTGTAGAACTAAAGTTAAGCAATGGTGATAAATATGATTGTAAAATAGAATGTAAAATTAAAATCCATGACATTACAAATACAATGTATTATTTTAAAAATTGAGATATAGGAGGCAAAGAGGAAGTTAAAGTAGCTAATAAAAGAGTTAATAATTCTATAACTGTATTTGGTGGTTAATTGGTGGTAAATTGAGAGCAAAGAGAAGTAGAAGGAAGAGGAATTATACTAATTTCACCTTTCATAAGGGGAAATCAATTGATACTATACATAGAGGATAATTTAAGAAGTAAAGAATTAAAAATGTATCTTCAACATGAACATTAGAAAAATATTAAAATGCCCAAAAACTTTAAAATTACAAAAAAGATTATATATAAAGATCTTTATTTATATGAGTATATACACACACACACACACACACACACACACACACACATATTTTTGTATATATAAAACTAAGTGCAGAAAGCATATTTTTAAATGAAAAGAAAATATAACCTACTATAAAAAGTGGCATAACTGGCCAGAGCTCATTCAAGGGACTGATCAGTCTTCAAATTCTCCACTCTGAGCCTATCAGTAGTGCCTCAATCCCAGCTTTGAAAACACCAAGAATTTTGTCTTTGCAACAGTTTTTACTAGAGCCAATCACTTGTCATTCCTGGAACAGGGATCACACCCAAATTGCCCTTGGCCCCAATAATCACAAATTCCACATCTGTAAGAAGATTGGGAGCCAGTAGTGAAACCTCATAAACTCCAGGAGCACAATCACAGGTACTGACTGGGCTCCCAAGCATGACCACATTATCATTTGCATGAGTCAGAAAGATGATGTCTGGAAACTAACCCTGGTGATCCTGAGAATTAATCATGCAACTACTTTTGTTAAGTGGTCCTTGCTAGAGAACAAAATTGTTGTGGGTAGTGGAGCATTGTTTGTTATGTGTGTGTGAAAATAAATTGTGGATAAGCAAGTTAATTTAAAGACCAATTAATTTCATTGTCCTTTGTTTGGATTGGCATTCCTACAATATTTTGCTAGCAGCAGGTTCATGTGACTTCAAATGAAGAGTGTTTCTGCATACATTAAAGAAATGTTTGAAAACCCAACCAGTATGCCATGGGTCAGCAAGATGCCTTTTGATTAGCTGATGTCAGAGTTTGGTGGCACTGAAGACTGAGTCCCAGGTTCAATTTGTCTATGGGAGCTCTCTGGCCTGGATGAACTATGATAGCAATATGTTCATTGCCGATACCTCAGAGGGCAGATTTCAACTCTGAAAGAAGCTGTTGCCTCTCCTGAATGTATTATTTGTCTTGGAAAATAATATTGTAGCCACTGGACAACACTACTGCTGAAGGCTCTGTAACTATGATGGTGGTGGATACTTGACCTTAGTCTCCAAACTAGATATTCCAAAATAGAGCATGCAGCATAAAATGTCAGCCAAGGAACACTTCCACACACATACAAAAGAGCCACAACCAAAGACAGCAATACAACTACAGAGAAGTTGCTTTATAATATAATCACCCAAATACCTATTTATGAAGTAGACAAGCAATATTTTAAAATCTTTTTTCTTTTTAAAGTCTTTTATTTTTTTTTAATTTTGTGGAAACATTGTGGGTGTATATATTTATGGGGTACATGAGATGTTTTGATACAGGTATGCAATGTGAAATAACCATATCATGGACAATGGAATATGCATACCCTCAAGCATTTATCCTTTGAGTTACAATCCAATTACATTCCTTGTTTTAAAAGATACAATTATTATTGACTATAGTCACCCTGTTGTGCTGTCAAATAGTAGGTCTTATTCATTCTTTCTAATTTTTGTACCCAATAACCATCCCCTCCACCCCCTAACCCCCCAATACCCTTTGAAGCCTCTGGTAACCTTTTGTATTAGTCCATTGCTAATAAAGAACTGCTATAAAGAACCTCACACTGCTATAAAGAACCACCTGAGACTGGGTAATTTATAAAGAAAATATATTTAGTTGACTCACAGTTCCACATGAATGGAGAGGCCTCAGGAAACTTATACTCATGATGGAAGGTGAAGGGGAAGCAAGGCATGTCTTCTCATGGCCAGAGAAGGAGGAAGAGAGAGCGAAGGGGACAGTGCTGCATGCTTTTAAACAACTAGATCTTGTGAGAACTCTTATCATGAGGCAGCAGTAAGGGGATGGTGCTAAACCATTAGAAACTACCCCATGATCCAGTCACCTCCCACCAGGCCCCACCTCCAACACTGGGAGATTACACTTCAACATGATATTTGGGTGGTGACACAGAGCCAAACCGTATAACCATTCTTCTACTCTCTATGTCCATGAGTTTAATTAATTTTATTTTTCGATAGCACAAATAAGTAAGAATATTTGATGTTTGTCTTTCTGTGCCTGGTTTATTTCATTAACGTAGTAATCTCCAGTTCCATCTATCTTGTTACAAATGGCAGGCTTTTATTCTTCGATATGATTGAATTGTACTCCATTGCGTATATGTAGTATGTTTTCTTTATTCATTCATGTGTGGATGGACACTTAGGTGGCTTCCAAACATAGGATTGTGGATGTCTTTTCAATATCCCGATTTTCTTTCTTTTAGGTATCTACCCAATGGTAGGATTGCTGGATCATATAGTAGATAGCTCAATTTTTAGTTTTGAGGAAACTCCAAACTGTTCTCCACAGTAGTTTTGCTAGTTTATATTTCCACCAACAGTGCATTAAAGTTCTCTCTTCACATCCTTGCCAGCATTTGTTATTGCCTGTATTTTAGATATAAGCCATTTTAACTGAAGTGAGATAATAACTCATTAGTTTTGATTTGCATTTCTCTGATGATCAGTGATGTTGAGCACCCTTTCATAAACTTGTTTTCCATTTGTATGTGATTTTTTAAGAAAAGTCTGTTCACATTTTTTGCCCATCTTTTGATCAGATTATTAGATTTTTTTTTATAGAGTTGTTTTAAGCTTTTTATATTTGTTACTAATTCCTTATCAAAGAGGTAGTTTGCAAATATTTTCTCCCATTCTGTGGTTTGTCTCTTCACTTTATTGATTGTATCCTTTGCTGTGCAGAGCTTTTTTTTTTTTTTTTTTTTTTTAAGAAACCAGATTCCACGGATGTGCAGATCTTTTTAACTTGATGTGATCCCGTTTGTTCATGTTTGCTTTGGTTGCCTCTGCTTGTAGGGTATTGCATAAGAAGTCTTTGCTTAGACCAATGTTCTAGAGATATTCCCCAATCTTGTAGTAGTTTCATAGTTTGAGGTCTTATATTTAAGTCTTTAATGCATTTTGATTTGATTTTTATATGTGACAACAGGTAGAGGTCTATTTTCATTGTTTTGCATAGGGTTCCTCAGCATATGTTCTTGGCACCTTTGTCAAAAATGATTTCACTGTATGTGCGTGGATTTGTTTCTGAGTTCTTGATTCTGTCCCATTGATCAATGTGTCTGTTTTTATGCCAGTACCATTCTGTTTTTGTTACTATACCTCTGTAGTATAATTTGAAGTCTGGTAATGTGATTCCTCCAGTTTTATTTTTCTTGCTTAGGGTAGCTTTGGCCATCTGGGTCTTTTGTGGTTTCATATAAATTTTAAAATTATTTTTTCTATTATTTCTGTAATGCATGTCATTAGTACTTTGATAGTTATTACATTGAATCTATAGATTGCTTTGAGTGGTATGAACATTTTAACAATATTTATTTTTCCAATCCATGAACATGGAATACTCTTTCCATTTTTTGGTATCCTCTTCAATTTCCTGCATCAGTGTTTTATAGTTTCCATTATAGAGTTCTTTTCCTTCTTTGGTTAAGTTAATTCCTAGGTATTTAATTTTATGTGTGGCTATTATAAATGGGATCACTTTTCATATCCTTTTCACATTGTTCACTGTTGGCATATAAAATTGCTACTGACTGTTGTATGTTGTTTTTTAATCCTGCAACTTTACTGAATATGTTTATCAGTTCTAATAGTTTTCTTATGGATGGAATCCTTAGGTTTTTCCAAATATAAAATCATATCAAAAGCAAACAAGAAAAATTTGACTTCGTCCTTTCCAGTTTGGATGCCCTTTATATCTTTCTGTTGTCCAATTGCTCTACCTAGAACTTCCAGTACTATATTGAATAACAGTGATGAAAGTGGGCATTCTTGTTGTGATCCAGATCTTAGAGGAAAGGCTTTCAGTTTTTCTCCATTCATTATGATAAAAACTGTGGTTCAATTATATATGGCTTTTATTATGTTGAGGTTTCTTCCTTGCATGCCCAGTTCCTTTGAGGATTTTAATCATGAAGGAATGTTGAATTTTATCAAATCCTCTTTTTTGCCTTCATAGAAATTATCATACAGTTTTTCTTATTATTAGTGTGTTATACTTTAAGTTCTGGGATACATGTACAGAACGTGCAAGTTCGTTACATAGGTATACATGTGCTATTATGGTTTGCTGCACCCATCAACCTGTCATCCACATTAGGTATTTCTCCTAATACTATCCCTCACCTAGTCCCCCACCCCCTGACAGGCTGTGGTGTGTGATGTTCCCCTCCCTGTGTCCGTGTGTTCTTATTGGTCAACTCCCACTTATGAATGAGAACATGCAGTGTTTGGTTTTCTGTTCTTGTGTTAGTTTGCTGAGAATGATGGTTTTCAGCTTCATCCATGTCCCTGCAAAGGATATGAACTGATTCTTTTTTATGGCTACATAGCATTCTATGGTGTATATGTGCCACATTGCCATATTTTCTTTATCCAGTCTATCATTGATGTGCATTTGGGTTTGTTCCAAGTCTTTGCTATTGTAAACAGTGCTGTGTTGCAATAAATATACATATACATGAGTCTTTACAGTAGAATGATTTATAATCCTTTGAGTATCTGCCCAGTAATAGGATTGCTGGATCAAATGGTATTTCTGGTTCTAGATCCTTGAGGAATCACCACAATGATATTTATTCTTCCTATCCATGAGTATGGAATGTTTTTCCATTTGTTTGTATCCTCTCTTATTTCCTTGAGGAGTGGTTTGTAGTTCTCTCTGAAGAGATCATTCACATTCTTTGTAAGTTGTATTCCTAGGTATTTGATTCTTTTTGTAGCAATTGTGAACAGGAGTTCATTCATGATTTGGCTGTTTGTCTGTTATTGGTGTATAGGAATGCTTGTGATTTTTGCACATTGATTTTGTATCCTGAGACTTTGCTGAAGTTGCTCATCAGCTTAAGGAGATTTTGGGTTGAGACGACAAGGTTTTCTAAATATACAATCATGCCACTGTGAACAGAGATAATTTGACTTCCTCTCTTCCTATTTGAATACCCTTTATTTCTTTCTCTTCCCTGATTGTCCTGGCCAGAACTTCCAATACTATGTTGAATAGGGGTGGTGAGAGAGGGCATTTTTGTCTTGTACTGGTTTTCAAAGGGAATGCTTCCAGTTTTTGCCCATTCAGTATGATGTTGACTGTGGGTTTGCCATAAATAGCTCTTATTTTGAGATACATTCTATTAATACCTAGTTTATGGAGAGTTTTTAGCACTGCACGGGTGTGTAATTTTGTTGAAGGCCTTCTCTGCCTCTCTTGAGATAATCATGTGGTCCACTATTTTCTGTGCCTAGTTTGCACCAGTGGCAGTGTCACTGCATGGGTGGGGCACAGGCAGGGGCAGGGCCAGTGGGCTTCTTGCCCACCAATGCTCTGACAACAATGGTGGTACAGTTGGAAGAAGTGGGACAAGGTGTACTCCGCTGGCAGTAATGTCATGACAGGGTACTCACATATTTACACTGGCAGGGAAGGGAAGGCTATGTCTACCTGCACACATATGTGCTGGCAAAGCAATGTGGGGGTGGCCATGGGTGAGTGCCTGTGGGCAAAGCAGCATGGAGGCTGCTGTTGGAGGACAGCTCATTGTGGTGTAGGCAGAGGCACTCTGCTGGAGGACTCTACCAGTCAGGCACAGTCCACCAGCACAGGAGCTATGATAAAACCCCCAGGAAGTACCTAGGAGCTGCACTACAAGCAGGCTTAGCGAGGCTGGAGCCCTGGAAGAGGCCAGAAGACTGAGGGGTGACTCAGGTCAAACTAGCTCTGTCTCACAGGCAAGACCACCCTATAGAGTTCAGGTCTAACACTTCCCCTATGGCTAAAGGTTTTAGGGGAGCAAGTTGAGCCTAGAGGAATGGACATCCCTAGTCTGCTCCACTACAGATGCTCCCATGCCAAACCCTCTGGGCACTGGCTGGAATTCTTCCCTTAATGCTCCTTACTTCTCTAAGCACTATCCCTTGTGGCTGAGGGGTCTCCTCCTATGGGGATTTCAGAGGTCCATGGTGATAGCAGGTTGCTTCTTGACTGCTCAACTCACCCCATCCACAGTAGTCACTGGAGTCAGGGAACAAGTCGTGGTGTGTGGTTGCCCAATGCAGGGTTCCTAGCCTTCTTCTCCTTTGCGCAGCCTCTGTGTCTTCACTTTATCTGCTCTCAATGCTTTCCCTTTGAAGATTTGTTATGAGTGCCCCCGTCTTCCCAATATCCTGGTCCCTTGGTGGGACCATTTTGGAGGAGGAATTCAATCTGCTTCCATTTCAGTTGGAAAAAAAAGTTAGACTAATTGCAGAAGGATACTCAAAGAAAATATTAACTTTTGTCTAAATGAAAGTGAGATTCTAAGGAAGTTGAAATTTTAAAAAGTAAAGCTGTTTTTAAAATAATAAGTAAATTGGAGGTAGAAACTACAATACCCAGGGATCACTGCTAGAACATTACATTGCTTAATATATCTAAGAGTTTTACTTAACCTTCATAACCAAATAATTTTATCTCTCTATGTTAGGAGGCTTTCTCCTCAAAATAGTTTCAAATTGTGTTATAGATTTGTACATATGATTTGAAAACCATATACTATATGTATAGTTCATTGTGAAAGGAAGATTCAGACACATAGTACATATCTAGTACTCACATTTTCCACAAAGAAGGACCAAAACAGCAAGTAGGTAACAATATGTCAGGTAGAATATCTAGGGAAGAATGAATGAATCCAGAAGGAAAACAATAGGGACCCTCTGAGGCATGGAAGTTTGAGATGGCAGCATAGAAAAGGCACTAAGTTGGATTGGCTCACACCTAGGAGGGATGCTCCAATACAGGAGAAATGGTAAGCGAGAGATTCCTAGTAGTCCATGTTCCAACACAATGCCTGCAGTCCCAGCTACAAGAAAGCCCTTTGGCCCTCTTGGGCACTGTGCCTAGTATAAGTAGCTTCCTGGAGTCCACAAGACTGCATTTTTCAGGGAGGAATTAATGCTGGGACCTCTGGGACCCAAGCTGCTGCAATATGGTGCCATTTTGAAACCAGTCAACACCAAACTACATCCTGTCCTGGTGCCCAATGACTCCTGCATCTCCAACATCCCTCTACATCCACCCGGAAGCCTGCAGTGTTGCAATGCCAGCTGACTCAGTGGTTTAACTGCATTTCTGGCACCCGAACCTTGCAGCACCCTACATCCCAGGGAGCAGGTGATCCAGCACATTGGAGAGGCAACCTACCCAACATAGGGAACTGAAGTGTACACTTACATACCCCACCCAGGGAGCAGGGATCAGCCTGCCCACTACACTAAAGATACTGCCAATGCCCACATGCCCCATGCAGGGGCCCAGGGATCAGTCTGCCTGCCCTACTATGGACACCACTAGTGCCTGTATACCACAACCAGAGGCCTAGGGATTGGGCCACCTTGCTCACTGCTGGTGCCTATGCATGTCACCCTCACTGCTGGTGCCCATGCATGCCACCTAGTGGCCTCGGGACTGGTCCTACTGGCCTGCTGCTGACACCACCAGTGTCTGTGCACTCCACTCAGGCACCAAAGGACCCATCTGCTATTGCTACTGCCAATGCCTATGTACCCTACCCAGAGAACCAAGGAGCAGACCACTGGCACCTACATGTGCCACCCAGGGACCCAAGTGCTGGTCCACGGCCATTACTGCTGATGCTCACCAAGAGGCCTGAGGACCAGGCTACTTGGCACCTATGTCCCCAGCAAATCCTCACTACAGCCTCTACAAACAACTGCAGCCTATGCCACTAAGACACTTACAGACACTTCTGATACTGATTACAACCAAAGTAATCCCATGGAGACTACACTAAGGTGCCCATCCAGAACCAAAGCCAAAACCATGTACCCAATTTACATTATAGATACATCAACAGGAGAAATTACTTTTCTATGAAAGCTACCTTATAAAATTGGAAAAAGTTATATCAGCTGTGGAAATATCAATGTAAGGACACATGAACACGAAAAATCAAGAAAACATGACACCTCCAAAGAAACACAATAATTCTCCAGTAACAGACTCCAAAGGAAAAAAATATGAAATATCTGAAAATGAATTTAAAATAATGATCTTAAGGAAACTCATCAACATACAAGAGAATACAAATAAACAATACAAAGAAATCAGAAAAACAATTCATGAGCTGAATGAGAAATTCAACAAAGAGATTGATATCATAAAAAAGAACCAAACAAATCCTAGAGATGAGGAATTTAGTGAATGAAATAAAAAATACAATTGAGTACTTTAACAGTAGACTACACCAAGCAGAAGAAAGAATTTCTGAACTTGAAGCTAGGTCTTTTGAAATAACTCAATCAGACAAAGGGAGTTGGAGGGTGTTGTGGAGGAAGAAAAGAAGAAAGGGAGAGAAAAGAAAGAATGAGGAAAGCCTAGGAGCATGGGAAACAAGCAAACAAGAAAGAGAAAAGATTTTTTTAAAATACTGCATGTTCTTACTTATAAGTGGGAGCTAAATAATGTGTACACATGGACATAGAGTGTAGAATAATACACATTATTGGTGTATAAGAATGCTTATGATTTTTGCACAGTGATTTTGTATCTTGAGACTTTGCTGAAGTTGCTTATCAGCTTAGGGAGTTTTTGGGCTGAGACAGTAGGGTTTTCTAAATGTACAATCATGTTATCTGCAAACAGAGGCAATTTGACTTCCTCTCTTCCTATTTGAATACCCCTTATTCCTTTCTCTTGCCTGATTGCCCTGGACAGAACTTCCATTCAGGACATGGGCATGGGCAATGACTTTGTGATTTAAACACCAAAAGCAATTGCAACAAAAGCCAAAATTGACGAATGGGATCTCATTAAACTAAAGAGCTTCTGCACAGCAAAAGAAACTATCATCAAAGTCAACAACCTACAAAATGGAAGAAAGCTTTTGCAATCTGTCCATCTGACAAAGGGCTAATATCCAGAATCTACAAGGAACTTAAATAAATTTACAAGAAAAAAAAACCTCATCAAAAAATGGGCAAAGGATATGAACAGACACTTCTCAAAAGAAGACATTTATGCAGCCAACAAACATAAGAAAAAAAGCTTATCATCACTGGTCATTAGAGAAATGCAAATCGAAACCACAATGAGATACCATCTCATGCCAGTTACAATGGCAATCATTAAAAAGTCAGGAAACGAGATGCTGGAGAGGACGTCGAGAAATAGAAGCACTTTTACACATTTGGTGGGAGTGTACATTAGTTCAACCATTGTGGAAGGCAGTGTGGCAATTTCTCAAGGATCTAAAACTAGAAACACCATTTGACCCAGCAATCCCATTACTGGGTATACACCCAAAGGATTATAAATCATTGTACTATAAAGACACATGCACACATATGTTTACTGCAGCACTATTTACAATAGCAAAGACTTGGAACTGTCCCAAATGCCCATCAATGATAGGCTGGATAAAGAAAATATGGAACATATGCACTATGGAATACTATGCAGTCATAAAAAAGAATGAGTTTATGTCCTTTGCAGGGACATGGGTGAAGCTGGAAACCATCATTCTCAGCAAATAACACAGGAAAAGAAAACCAAACACCACATGTTCTCACTTGTAAGTGGAAGCTGAACAATGAGAACACATGGACACAGGGAGGGGAACATGACATACCAGGGCCTGTCACAAGGTGGGGTGCAAGGGGAGGGATAGCATTAGGACAAACACCTAATGGATGCAGGGGTTAAAACCTAGATGACTGGTTGATGGGTGCAGCAAACCACCATGGCACAGGTACACATATATAACAAACCTGCACATTCTACACATGTATCCCAGAACTTAAAGTAAAATTTTTTTCTATTTTTTTAAATTCTAAGCACTTAAAGTACTTTCCTTGTATGTTTAAGTTATGAAACAAAAAGTTTCACACTATAATATAATGACAGAATATATGGTAGAGATTTAGAATCAGTTTTAAGCTATGTTACATAGTCAAAATAAAAAAAAGGAATCTTATACTTAATAAATAACTTTTGAAATTTTTGGCTAACTACTGAATTTGTAACTAAATCTTAAAAGAACAAGGACTTAGCCACATTCATGTGGTTTAGAAAATAAAGGAATTCTTGCTCATCTTCATTTGTTTATCTACACACTTTGACTCCTTTATGTTAAGAGTTAATTATGATATTTATGCTGACTTCCTCCTCTTGGCACAGACCATGTAAATGGACATTGCACAAGTCCAACTTCCCAGAGTTGCAGTTCTGGAAAACGTCTTTCTAGTGCCGATGTTTCAAAAGTAAATCGCTGGGGTCCTGGAAGACCACCATTTCGAAAGGCCCAGTCAGCAGCTTGCATGGAGATTTCTTTACCAGTTACAACAGAAGGTATGTTAAACATATTAAATTTTTTTGTTATAGTTAAAATTTGGTTTACCATGATAATGGGAACTGACAGATATAGGATGAAGATCACATGCAAAAGATATAAAAAACTACTAGTCAGTGAATAACTGACAGCCTGATGGGGCTGTGGCCATAATTCCAACTCCATTCCTCACTCCATCTCCTTCTTCACCTCTAAAACCAGAATGGCTCTGCTTATGGGTAACTACCCCTCCTCTGTAAAAAGGGAGACCTATGCCTTAATCTGTTCTCTACCCTTCCCATAATAATTAAGAGTTTATTTCAATCTCAATAGTAAGCTCTTTTGTGTCTCTATCTATAGATATTGAATGTATAGCAACCGTAATTTCCTCAGTTATCAAATGAATGTGACCAAGAACAAAGGCAAGATATTAAATTCTAAAGTTTGCAATCTTCATCTTCACATATTTTTCAAAGGAAGGACTATCTGCTTATTTATGGAATGAGTGTGGGGAGCGGGGGTTGAGGGGGTAATAAAGTACAAGAGCCAGAGGCCAAAAATTTTTACAGAGGGTGAAAAAGGGAATCCTGTAGCTTTGCTGCAACTGTCTTATTGATAAAGAACTTTAGAGAGAGAGATAGGAAAAAAATAATTTTAGGAAGATTTGCTATTCTATACTGTGAAGTAAGTCCCTATTTACTACACCTGAAAACTTTTAACAGTTTTAACAGTGATCTATATTGTTTTTCAAATGTAAAAAAAAATTTAAGTTTTTATTTTTTTTAAGTATTATGCTATACTAAATGTGATCCCTTAGACATGCAGATAATGATGTTATTTCTCTAACAGGTGTCTATGAGTATCAACCTTGTATGGTGATGAACCATGAATGGAAAAGATTTGGAGCCATATAATAGCTAGTATGTTATAAAAGAAGCAATATGTAAGGACTACAAAAGAAGTAGCCCATTTTTAATTTTTTTTTTTTTTAAGAGATAGGAACTCATTCTGTTGCTGAGGTTGGATTACAATGATACAATCATACTGCACTGCAGCCTCTAACTCCTGGACTCAGGTGATGCTCCTGCCTCAGCCTCCCAAGCAGCTGGAGTACAGGTTCACATCACCACATCCAGCTTATTTTTCAGTGTTTATAGAGATGGTGTCTCACTATGTTCCCCAGGGTGGTCTTGAACTCCTGGCCTCAAGCACTCACTATGTTCCCCGGAATGGTCTTGGGAATTTTGAATTTTAGATACTTCTACCTCTAATTTGTCTAGATTCTGAGAAAATTAGTAAACTCTGTCTCCAAATCTGTAAAATATATAACCTCCAAGCTCCCTCTCATCTCTAAATTTTATGACAAACAATTATTTTTATAAATTTCCTGAGAGATAAAGAGGAGAAATTAGGAATATTATCTTTTGTTTCCTAGAAAAAAAAATAGTCTGCAGAACCTATATTTAGCCTCTTTCCATAACAATTATGAGTTACATGTGTACCTATCAAGAGGGAAAAGAGAGTGAAGGCTGTAGAAAGAAAAATATGCAGAACTTGTACTGTGGGGTGATTATAAGAGCAGGACAATACTGAAAACATTTCACTGAGTTGTATGAGTTTATGCTTATTGGGGTGTGCACATGTACAAGTGTTGATGAGAGGAGAACCTGAAACCATCCTGTTTCTTTTAAGTGGGCTGAAGCACTCTCAGAAAGATTACCACTATCAACAGGATGGCATATAGTCTATACTCTTTATTTAGCCCTAGGCAAATTTAGGACTAAATTTGAATTAAAGGTAATCAGCCTGAAACCAGTTCTGGGAGATAAAATTTGCATTTTGGCCTTGATAGAAATGTTAATTTTTACAATTGTAATTACTCCAGCTATAGAATATGTTTGCCACAGAAGATTTGTGATCCAGATAAGCCCTTTCATGCCAATAGCTACAATATTGTCAGTAAGTTGGAATTGACAAGAAACTGTTAGGGATACTTCCAACAATTTAGAGGTAGGAGGGAAGCACAATTTAAGCGATATCAGAAATTCTTGTAACTGTTACTATTTAAACTGAATATTTTTTCTAGATAAAAGAATTTCAACTAACTTCTGAGTTAACGTAGAGAAAAAAAAATGTTGAACGGGACCTCAGGAGACTCCAATTCTAGTCCTAGGTCTGCCTAAGCTTATGAATTATACTTCTAGACTTCAGTTTCTCCATCGTCAAAATAAGCTGGTGAACTGGATAAGCTGCCTTCCAGGTCAATTAACAAACAATAAAATTTTACTTCCTCCTCATAATTTTATTTTTATATTATTATAGTTATAATACTTTAAGTTCTGGGGTACATGTGCAGAACGTGCAGGTTTGTTACACAGTTATACACATGCCATAGTGGTTTGCTGCATCCATCACCCCATTATCTACATTAGGTATTTCTCCTAATGCTATCCCTCCCCTATCCCCCTAACCCCCTCCTATCCATCCCCTATCACTCCACCTCCTGACAGGCCCCAGTATGTGACATTCCCCTCCCTGTGTCCATGTGTTCTTATCGTTCAGCTCCCAATTATGAGTGGGAACATGCAGTGTTTGGGTTTCTGTTCTTGTATTAGTTTGCTGAGAATGATGGTTTCCAGCTTCATCCATATCCCTGCAAAGGACATGAACTCATCCTTTTAATGGCTGCATGGTATTTTATGGTGTATATGTGTCACATTCTCTTTATCCAGTCTATCATTAATGGATATTTGGATGGTTCCAAGTCTTTGCTATTGTAAACACTGTCACAATGAACATACATGTGCATGTGCCTTTATAATAAAATGATTTATAATCCTTTGGGTATATACCCAGTAATAGAATTGCAGGTCAAATGGTATTTCTAGTTCTAGATCCTTGAGGAATCACCACACTGTCTTCCACAATGGTTGGACTAATTTACATTCCCACCAACAGTGTAAAAGCATTCCTATTTCTCCACATCCTCTTCAGCATCTGTTGTCCCCTGATTTTTTAATGATTGCTGTTCTAACTGGTGTGAAATGGTATCTCATTGTGGTTTTGATTTCCATTTCTCCAATGACCAGTGATGATGAGCTTTTTGTCTTATGTTTGTTGGCTGCATAAATGTCTGTTCATATCCTTTGCCCATTTTTTGATGGGGTTGTTTTTCTCTTGTAAATTTGTTAAAGTTCCTTGTAGATGCTGGATATTAGCCCTTTGTCAGATGGGTAAATTGCAAAAATTTTTTCCCATTCTGTTGGTTACCAGTTCACTCTAATGATGGTTTTTTTTTGCTGTGCAGAAGCTCTTTAGTTTAATTAGATCCCATTTGTCAATTTTGGCTTTTGTTGCCATTGCTTTTGGTGCTTTAGTCATGAAGTCCTTGCCCATGCCTATGTCCAGAATGGTATTGCCTAGGTTTTCTTCTAGAGTTTTTATGGTTTGAGGTCTTACATTTAAATATTTAATCCATCTTGAGTTAATTTTTGTATAAGATGTAAGGAAGGGAACCAGTTTCAGCTTTCTGCATATGGCTAGCCAGTTGTCCCAACACCATTTATTAAATAGGGAATCCTTTCCCCATTGCTTGTTTTTGTCAAGTTTGTCAAAGATCAGATGATTGTAGATGGGTGGCATTCTTTCTGAGGCCTATGTTCTGTTCCATTGGTCTATATATCTGTTTTGGTACCAGTACCATGCCGTTTTTTGTTACTGTAGCTTTGTAGTATACTTTGAAGTCAGGTAGCGTGATGCATCCAGCTTTGTTTTTTTTGTTTTGTTTTGCTTAGCGTTGTTCTATATGAAATTTAAGGTGCTTTTTTCCAATTCTGTGAAGAAAGTCAATGGTAGCTTCATGGGGATAGCATTGAATCTATAAATTACTTTGGGCACTATGGCCATTTTCATGATATTTATTCTTCCAATCCATGAACATGGAATGTTTTTCCATCTGTTTGTGTCTTCTGTTATTTCCTCTAACAGTGGTTTGCAGTACTACTTGAAGAAGTCCTTCACATCTCTTGTTAGTTGTATTCCTAGGTATTTTATTCTCTTTGTGGCAGTTGTAAATGGCAGTTCACTCATGATTTGGCTCTCTGTTTGTCTGTTATTGTTGCATAGGAATACTTGTGGTTTACACATTGAGTTTGTATTTGAGACTTTGCCGAAGTTGCTTATTACCTTAAGGAGATTTGGGGACAATGGGGTCTTCTAAATATACAATCAAGTCGTCTGTAAATAGAGACAATTTGACTTCCTCTTTTCCTAATTAAATATGCTTTATTTCTTTTTTTGCCTGATTGCCCTGGCCAGAACTTTCAATACTATGTAGATTAAGAGTGGTGAGAGAGGGCATCATTGTCTTGTGCCAGGAATGCTTCCAGGTTTTGCCCATTCAATATGATATTAGCTGTGGATTTGTCATAAACAGCTCTTATTATTTTGAGATACATTTCATCAATAACTAGTTTATTGAGAGCTTTTAGCATAAAGCATTGTTGAATTTTGTCAAAGGCCTTCTCTGCATCTATTGAGAAAACCATGTGGTTTTTCTCATTCTGTTTCTCTGTTGGATTACATTTATTGATTTACATATGTGGAACCAGTCTTGCATCCCAGGGATGAAGCTGACTTGATCATGATGGATAAGCTTTTTGATGTGCTGCTGGATTCAGTTTGCCAGTATTTTTTTTAAGGATTTTTGCATTGATGTTCCTCAGGAATATTTGGCCTAAATTTTTTTTTTTTCATCGTGTCTCTGCCGGGTTTTGGAATCAGGATGATGCTGGCCTCATAAAATGAGTTAGGGAGGAGTCTCTCTTTTTGTATTGTTTGGAATCATTTCAGAAGGAATGGTACCAGCTCCTCTTTGTAGAATTCTCTGGTAGAATTTAGCTGTGAACGTGTCTTGTCCTGGAATTTTTTTTTTTTTTTTTTGGTTGGTAGGCTATTAATTCTTGCCTCAATTTCAGAACTTGCTCATATTCAGAAAAGCAAGTTCTCAATTTCAGAACTTGCTGAATTTCAGAAAAGTCAAATTCAGGGATTTGACTTTTCCTGGTTTAGTCTTGGGATGGTGTCTGTGTCCAGGAGTTTATCCATTTCTTCTAGATTTTCTAGTTTATTTGCATAGATGTATTTATAGTATTCTCCTATGGTAGTTTGTATCTCTATGGGATTGTTAGTGATATCTCATTTATCTTTTTTTTTATTGCATTTTAGGTCTTGGGGTACATGTGAAGAACATGCAAGATTGTTGCATAGGTGCATACGTGGCAGTGTGATTTGCTTCCTTCCTCCCCTTCACCTATATCTGGCATTTCTCCCCATGCTATCTCTCCCCAACTCCCCACCCCCCGCTGTCCCTCCCCTATTTCCCCCCAACAGATCCCAGTGTGTAGTGCTCCCCTCCCTATGTCCATGTGCTCTCATTGTTCAACACCCGCCTATGAGTGAGAACATGTGGTGTTCAATTTTGTGTTCTTGTGTCAGTTTGCGGAGGATGATGGTTTCCAGGTTCATCCATGTCCCTACAAAGGACACAAACTCATCGTTTTTGATGGCTGCATAATATTCCATGGTGTATATGTGCCACATTTTCCCTGTCCAGTCTATTGTCACTGGGCATTTGGGTTGGTTCCAGGTCTTTGCTATTGTAAACCATGCTGCAATGAACATTCGTGTGCATGTGTCCTTATAGTAGAACGATTTATAATCCTTTGGATATATACCCAGTAATGAGATTGCTGGGTCAAATGGAATTTCTATTTCGAGATCCTTGAGGAATCACCACACTGTTTTCCACAACGGTTGAACTAATTTACACTCCCATCAACAGTGTAAAAGTGTTCCTATTTCTCCACATGCTCTCCAGCATCTGTTGTCTCCAGATTTTTTAATGATCGCCATTCTAACTGGCATGAGATGGTATCTCAATGTAATTTTGATTTGCATTTCTCTAATAACCAGTGATGGTGAGCATTTTTGCATATGTTTGTTGGCCTCATGTATGTCTTCTTTTGTAAAGTGTCTGTTCATATCCTTCGCCCACTTTTGCATGGGCTTGTTTTTTTCTTATAAATCTGTTTTAGTTCTTTGTAAATTCTGGATATCAGCCCTTTGTCATATGGGTAAACTGCAAAAATTTTTTCCCATTCTGTTGGTTGCCGATTCACTCTAATGACTATTTCTTTTGCCATGTAGAAGGTGTGGAGTTTGATTAGCTCCCATTTGTCTATTTTGGCTTTTGTTGCCAATGCTTTTGGTGTTTTGGTCATGAAGTCCTTGCCTACGCCTATGTCCTGAATGGTTTTGCCTAGATTTTCTTCTATGGTTTTTATGGTGTTAGGTCTTATGTTTAAGTCTTTAATCCATCTGGAGTTAATTTTAGTGTAAGGTGTCAGGAAGGGGTCCAGTTTCTGCTTTCTGCACATGGCTAGCCAGTTTTCCCAACACCATTTATTAAACAGGGAATCCTTTCCCCATTCCTTGTTTTTGTCAGGTTTGTCAAAGATCGGATGGTTGTAGATATGTTGTGTTGCCTCCAAGGCCTCTGTTCTGTTCCATTGGTCTATATCTCTGTTTTGGTACCAGTACCATGCTGTTTTGATTACTGTAGCCTTGTAGTAGAGTTTGAAGTCTGGTAGTGTGATGCCTCCTGCTTTGTTCTTTTTGCTTAGAATTGACTTGGCTATGTGGGCTCTCTTTTGGTTCCATATGAAGTTTAAGGTAGTTTTTCCCATATCTGTGAAGAAGGTCATTGGTAGCTTGATGGGGATAGCACTGAATCTGGAAATTACTTTGGGCAGTATGGCCATTTTCACAATGTTGATTCTTCCTAACCATGAACATGGAATGTTTCTCCATCTGTTTGTGTCCTCTTTTATTTCATTGAGCAGTGGTTTGTAGTTCTCCCTGAAGAGGTCCTTTACATTCCTTGTTAGTTGTATTCCTAGGTATTTTATTCTCTTTGTAGCAATTGTGAATGGCAGTTCATTCTTGATTTGGCTCTCTTTAAGTCTGTTGTTGGTGTATAGGAATGCTTGTGATTTTTGCACATTGATTTTGTATCCTGAGACTTTGCTGAAGTTGCTTATCAGTTTCAGGAGATTTTGGGCTGAGACGATGGGGTCTTCTAGATATACAATCATATCGTCTGCAAATAGAGACAATTTGACCTCCTCCTTTCCTATTTGAATACCCTTTATTTCTTTTTCTTGCCTGATTGCTCTGGCTAGAACTTCCAGTACTATGTTGAATAGGAGTGGTGAGAGAGGGCATCCTTGTCTAGTGCCAGATTTCAAAGGGAATGCTTCCAGTTTTTGCCCATTCAGTATGATATTGGCTGTTGGTTTGTCTTAAATAGCTTTTATTATTTTAAGATACGTTCCGTTGATACCTAGTTTACTGAGGGTTTTTAGCATAAAGGGCTGTTGAATTTTGTCGAAGGCCTTCTCTGCATCAATTGAGATAATCATGTGGTTTTTGTCTTTGGTTCTGTTTATGTGGTGAATTATGTTTATGGACTTGCATATGTTGAACCAACCTTGCATCCCTGGGATGAATCGTACTGGATCATGGTGGAAGCTTTTTGATGTGCTGTTGCAATCGGCTTGCCAGTATTTTACTGAAGATTTTTGCATCTATGTTCATCATGGATATTGGCCTGAAGTTTTCTTTTCTTGTTGAGGCTCTGCTGGGTTTTGGTATCAGGATGATGTTAGTCTCATAAAATGATTTGGGAAGGATTCCCTCTTTTTGGATTATTTGGGATAGTTTCAGAAGGAATGGTACCAGCTCCTCTTTGTATGTCTCGTAGAATTTGGCTGTGAACCCATCTGGACCTGGGCTTTTTTTGGGTGGTAGGCTCTTAATTGCTGCCTCGACTTCAGACCTTGTTATTGGTCTATTCAGGGTTTCGACTTCTTCCTGGTTTAGGCTTGGGAGGAGGCATGTGTCCAGGAATTTATCCATTTCTTCCAGGTTTCCTAGTTTATGTGCATAGAGTTGTTTGCAATAATCTCTGATGATGGTTTGAATTTCTGTGGAATCTGTGGTGATATCCCCTTTATAGTTTTTTATTGCATCTATTTGGTTATTCTCTCTTTCCTTTTTTATTAATCTGTCTAGTGGTCTGTCTATTTTGTTGATCCTTTCAAAAAACCAGCTCCTGGATTTATTGCTTTTTTTGAAGGGTTTTTTTGTCTATCTCCTTCAATTCTGCTCTGATCTTAGTTATTTCTTGTCTTCTGCTAGGTTTTGAGTTTTTTTGATCTTTCTCCTCTAGCTCTTTCAATTTTGATGATAGGGTGTCAATTATAGATCTCTCCTTGCTTCTCATGTGGACACTTATTACTATATATTTTCCTCCAGAGACTGCTTTAAATGTGTCCCAGAGATTCTGGTATGTTGTGTCTTCGTTCTCATTGGTTTTGAATAACATCTTTATTTCCGCCTTCATTTCATTGTTTATCCAGTCAACATTCAAGAGCCAGTTTTTCAGTTTCCATGAAGCTGTGTGGTTCTGAGTTAGTTTCTGAATTCTGAGTTCTAACTTGATTGCAATGTGGTCTGATAGACAGGTATGATTTCCATTCTTTTGCATTTGCTGAGGAGTGATTTACTTCCAATTATGTGGTCAATTTTAGAGTAAGTGTGATATGGTGCTGAGAAGAATGTATATTCTGTGGATTTGGGGTGGAGAATTCTGTAAATGTCTATTAGGTTTGCTTGTTCCAGGTCTGAGTTCAAGTCCTGGATATCCTTGTTAATTTTCTAATATTAACAATGGAGTGTTAGTCTCTTTGTAAGTCATTAAGAACTTGCCTTATGTATCTGGGTGCTCCTGTATTGGGTGCATATATATTTAAGATCGTTAGCTCTTCTTGTTGCATTGATCCTTTTCCCATTATGTAATGTCCTTCTTTGTCTCTTTTGATCTTTGTTGCTTTAAAGTCTATTTTATCAGAGACAAGAATTGCAACTCCTGCTTTTTTTTGCTCTCCATTTACTTGGTAAATCTTCCTCCATCCCTTTATTTTGAGCCTTTGTGCATCCTTGCATGTGAGATGGGTTTCCTGGATATAGCACACTGATGGGTTTTGGCTTTTTATCCAATTTGCCAGTCTGTATCTTTTGATTGGGGCATTTAGTCCATTTACGTTTAGGGTTAATATTGTTATGTGTGAATTTGATGCTGCCATTTTGATGCTAGCTGGCTGTTTTGACCATTAGTTGATGCAGTTTCTTCATTGTGTTGATGCTCTTTACCATTTGGTATGTCTTTGGAGTGGCTGGTACTGGTTTTTCCTTTCTATGTGTAGTCCCTTTTTCAGGAGCTCTTGTAAAGCAGGTCTGGTGGTGATGAAATCTCTGAGTACTTGCTTGTTCACAAAGGATTTTATTTTTCCTTCACTTATGAAGCTTAGTTTGGCTGGATATGAAATTATGGGTTGAAAGTTCTTTTCTTTAAAAATGTTGAATATTGGCCCCCACTGTCTTCTGGCCTGTAGGGTTTCTGCTGAGAGATCTCCTGTGAGTCTGATGGGCTTCCCTTTGTGGGTAACCTGACCTTTCTCTCTGGCTGCCCTTAGCTATTTCTCCTTCATTTCAACCCTGGTGAATCTGGCAATTATGTGCCTTGGGGTTGCTCTTCTAGAGGAATATCTTTGTGATGTTCTCTGTATTTCCTGGACTGGAATATTGGCGTGCCTTGCTAGGTTGGGGAAGTTTTCCTGGATAATATCCTGAAGAGTATTTTCCAGCTTGGATTAATTTTCTCCGTCACATTCAGGTACACCTATCAAATGTAGATTAGGTCTTTTCACATAGTCCCATATTTCTTGGAGACTTCGTTCATTCCTTTTTACCCTGTTTTCGCTAATCTTGCCTTCTCGTTTTATTTCATTGAGTTGATCTTAGATCTCTGATATCCTTTCTTCTGCTTGGTCAATTCAGTTGTTGAAACTTGTGCATGCTTTGCTAAGTTCTCTTGTTGTGTCTTTCAGCTCCATCAATTCACTTATATTCCTCTCTAAGTTGTCCATTCTCGTTAGCATTTTGTCAAATCTTTTGTCAAGGTTCTTAGTTTCTTTGCATTGGGTTAGAACATGTTCTTTTAGCTCACAGAAGTTTCTTGTTACCCACCTTCTGAAGCCTGATTCTGTCAATTCATCACACTCATTCTCCATCCAGCCTTGTTCCCTTGCTGGTGAGGAGTTGTGATCACTTGTTGGAGGAGAGGTGTTCTGGTTTTGGGTGTTTTCATCCTTTTTGCACTGGTTTCTTCCCATCTTTGTGGATTTATCCACCTGTTGTCTTTGTAGTTGCTGACTTTCAGATTGGGTCTCTGAGTGGACATCCTGTTTGTTGACGATGAAGTTATTTCTGTTTCTTAGTTTTCCTTCTAACAGTCTGGCCCCTCTGCTGTAGGACTTCTCAGGTCCACTCCAGGCCCTGCTTACCTGGGGATCACCTGCAGCAGCTGCAGAACAGTAAGGGTTACTAACAGTTTCTCCTTCTGCTATCTTTGTCCCAGAATGATACCCGCCAAATGTTAGTCTGAGCTCTCCTTTATGAGGTGACTCTTTGGATATACTGGGGTGAGGGAGCTGCTTGAGGAGACAGTCTGTCCTTTATAGGAGCTCAAGTGCTGAGCTGTAAGCTCTGTTGTTCATTCAGAGCTGCTGGGCAGGTACATTTAAGTGTGCTGCAGCAGAACTTCATAAACCCCTTTTTTTCCCCCGGTGTTCTGTCCTGGGGAGTTAGGGCTTTATTTATGAGTTTCTGTTGTGCTGCTGCCCTTTTTTTCAGGGCTGCCCTGCCCAGCAAGGAGGCAACCTAGTCACTGTCTTCCTGAAGAGGTTTTGCTGAGCTGCTGTGGGCTCCACCCACCTGCCATGTGATCTTCCCTGTAGTCCTGTTCATATGGGTGTAGTTAGAACTGCCTCAGCAATGGTGGCCCACCTCTGTGATGTTGGACTCTCTCTGTAATGGTGGGTTGCCTCGGCAATGGCAGGCTGCCTCAGCAATGGTGGACTGCCTCCATAGTGGTGGAGTGCCTTGGAAATGGCCGACGCCCCTCCCACACAGAGCTGGACCGTCCCAGGTTCAGCTGTGCTTGCTGTGAAACTTAACCCAGAGCATTTCCAATTGCTGGTTTTTTTTTTGTGGGGGTGGGACCAGCCGAGCCTTATCACCTGGCTCCCTGCCTCAGAGCCTTTTTTTGTTTAGTTGAACAGTCGACTCTCTCCCAGGTGTTCCAGTTGCCTGTTGAAAAGGCACCGGGATCTGTGTGATTTCCTGTGCAGTGACCCACTGCACCAGCTGAAGCAGCAGTGCTGAGATTCATGATGCTTTTTTGCCCAGGAATCTCCTGGCCTGGCTCCCTGTTTCAGTCCCCTTTTTTTAATCAGATGAATGGGTGACTCTGCCTTCCTGGAGCTCCACTTGCTAGCTAAAAGGGGACCCAGTCCCATTTACTCTGCACCAGGAACTGCTACGCCAGGGCACCAGCAGAACAGCCACGCCAGCCAAAACAGCTGCACTGGCGACCCATGGGACTCCTCCGCCTGGGAATCTCCTGGTCTGTGGGCAATAAAAATCCATCTGGATATGCAGCGTCCACTCACCCTCTGCACTTTCACTGGGAGCTTCAGTCCTGAGCTGCTCCTAACTGACTATCTTGGATCTTCTCCCATTTATCATTTTTTATTGTATCTATTTGATTCTTCTCTCTTTTCTTCTTTATTAGTCTGGCTAGTAGTCTGGACCTGGGCTTTTTCTGGGTAGTAGGCTCTTAATTGCTGCCTTGACTTCAGACCTTGTTATTGGTCTATTCAGGGTTTTGACTTCTTCCTGGTTTAGGCTTGAGGGGAGGCAAGTGTCCAGGAATTTATCCATTTCTTCCAGGTTTCCTAGTTTATGTGCATAGAGTTGTTTGTAATAATCTCTGATGATGGTTTGAATTTCTGTGGAATCTGTGGTGATATCCCCTTTATCATTTTTTATTGCATCTATTTGGTTATTCTCTCTTTCCTTTTTTATTAATCTGGCTAGTGGTCTGTCTATTTTGTTTATCTTTTCTAAAAACCAGCTCCTGGATTCATTGATTTTTTTGAAGGGTTTTTTCTCTATGTCCTTCAGTTCTGCTCTAATCTTAGTTATTTCTTGTCTTCTGCTAGGTTTTGAATTTGTTTGTTCTTGTTCCTCTAGTTCTTTTAATTGTGACATTACAGTGTCAATTTTATATCTTTCTTCCTTTCTTTTTAGAGCTATAAATTTCCCTCTACACACTACTTTAAATGTGTCCCAGAGATTCTGGTAAATTGTATCTTCATTCTCATTGATTTCAAAAAACTTATTTATTTCTGCCTTCATTTTGTTATTTATCCAATAGTCATTCAGAAGCAGGTTGTTCAGTTTCCATGTAGCTGTGTGGTTTTGAGGGAGTTTCTTAATTCTGAGTTCTAATTTGATTGCACTGTTGTCTGAGAGACTGTTTCTTGTGATTTCCATTCTTTTGCATTTGCTGAGGAGTGTTTTACTTCCAATTATGTGGTCAATTTTAGAGTAAATGTGATGAATGTGGTGCTGAGAAGAAAGTATATTCTGTTGATTTGGGGTGGAGAGTTCTATAGATGTCTATTAGGTCCGCTTGGTCCACAGCTGAGTTCAATTCCTGGATATCCTTGTTAATTTTCTGTCTCATTGATCTGTCTAATATTGACAATAGGGTGTTAAAGTATCCTACTACTATTGTGTGAGAGTCTAAGTGTCTTTGTATATCTCTAAGAACTTGCTTTATGAATCTGGGTGCTCCTGTATTGGGTGCATATATTATTAGGATAGTTAGCGCTTCTTGTTGCATTGATTCCTTTACCATTATGTAATACCCTTCTTTGTCTCTTTTGATCTTTGTTGGCTTAACATCTCTTTTATCAGAGACCAGGATTGCAATCTCAGCTTTTTTTCTCTCTCCATTTGCTTGGTAAATATTCCTTCTTCCCTTTATTTTGAGTGTATGAGTATCTTTCCACTTGAGATGCATCTCCTGAATACAGCACACCAATGGGTCTTGACTCTTTAACCAATTTGCCAGTCTGTGTCTTTTAATTGGGGCATTTTGCTCATTTACATTTAAGATTAATATTGTTATGTATGAATTTGATCCTGCCATTATGATGTTAGCTGGTTATTTTGCCTGTTAGTTAATGCAGTGTCTTCATAGTGTCAGTGGACTTTACAATTTAGTATGTTTTTGCAGTTGCTGGTAATGGTTGTCCCTTTCCATGTTTAGTGCTTCCTCCAGAGCTCTTGTAATGCAGGCCTGTTGGTGACAAAATCTCTCAGCAGTTGCTCGTCCATAAAGGATTTTATTTCTCCTTTGCTTATGAAGCTTCGTTTGACTGGATATGAAACTCTGGGTTGAAAATTCTTTTCTTTAAGGATGTCAGATATTGGCCCCCACTCTCTTCTGGCTTGTAGGGTTTCTGCCAAAAGATCCCCTGTGATTCCTTTGTGGGTAACCCGACCTTTCTCTCTGGCTGCCCTTAGCATTTTTTCCTTCATTTCAACCCTGGTGAATTTGACAATTATGTGTCTTGGGGTTGCTCTTCTTGAGGAGTATCTTTGTGGTGTTCTGTATTTCCTGAATTTGAGTGTTGGCCTGCCTTGCTAGGCTGGGGAAGTTCTCCTGGATAATATCCTGAAGAGTGTTTTCCAACTGAGTTTCATTCTCCCCATCACTTTCAGGTACACTGATCAAACATAGATTTGGTCTTTTCACGTAATCCTATATTTCATCAAGGCTTTGTTCATTTATTTTCCCTCTCTTTTCTCTAATCTTGTCTTTTCACTTTATTTCATTGAGTTGATCTTCAATCTGTGATATTTTTTCTTCTGCTTGATCAATTCATCTATTGATACTTGTGTGTGCTTCATGAATTTCTCTTGCTGTGTTTTTCAGCTACATCAGGTTATTTATGTTCTTCTCTAAACTGGTTATTCTAGTTGGCATTTTGTCTAACCTTTTTTCAGAGTTCTTAGCTTCCTAGCATTGGGTTAGCACATGCTCCTTTAGCTTGGAGAAGTTTGTTATTACCCACCTTCTGAAGCCTGCTTCTGTCAATCATCAAACTCATTCTCTGTCCAGTTTTGTTCCCTTGCTGGTGAGGAGTTGTGATCCCTTGGAGGAGAAGAGGTGCTCTGGTTTTTGGAATTTTCAGCCTTTTTGTGCTGGTTCCTTCCCATATTCGTGGATTTTATTAACCTTTGGTCTTTGAAGTTAGTGGCCGTTGGATGGGGTCTCTGAATGGACATCCTTTCTGTTGATGTTGAAACTATTTCTTTCTGTTTATTTGTTTTTCTTCTAACAGTCAAACCCTTCTGCTCTTGTCATATAGATGTGAGCCACTGCACCCAGCAATTTAAAAAAATAAAAAAGGTCTGCTTTAGTTTGCTGGAGGTTCACTCCAGACCCTTCTTGCCTGGGAATCACCAGTGGGGGCTGCAGAACAGCAAAGATTGCTGCCTGTTTCCTCCCCTGGCAGCTTCTTCCCAGAAGGTACCCACCAGATGCTAGCCAGAGCTCTCTTGTATGAGGTGTCTGTCGGCCTCTAGTGGGATTTGTCTCTCAGTCAGGATACATGGGGTCAGGGAGCCACTTGAGGAGGCAGTCTTTCCCTTATCAGAACTTGAATGCTGTGCTGGAAGATCCACTGCTCTCTTCAGAGCTGCCAGGCAGGGACATTTAAGTCTGCTGAAGCTGTACCCACAACCCCTCCTTTTACCAGGTGTTCTGTCCCAGGAAGGTGGGGACTTTATTTATAAGTCCCTGATGGGCTGCTGCCTTTTTTCAGAGATGCCCTGCCCAGTAAGAGGGGAGTCTAGTGACACAGTCTGCCTGCAGAGGCCTTGCTGAGCTGTGTGGGCTCCACCCAGTTCAAACTTCCCAGCTGTGATGTTAAAATCGCATATTGGAGCCTCAGCAATGGTGAATGCCTCTCCCTTCACCAAACTCGAATGTCACAGGTCAAGCTCAGACTGTGCTGGCTGTGAGTATTTCAACCCAGTGGATCTTAGCTTGCTGGTCTTCATGGTGAGGGAAACCACCAAGCCAGATCACTTGGCTCCCTGGCTTCAGCTCCCTTTCCAGGGGAGTGAATGGTTCTGTCATGCTGGTGTTCCAGGCACCACTGGGGTATGAAAAAAATAACTGCTTTGGCTAGCTTGGTGTCTTCCCAAACAGCTGCCCAGTTTTGTGCTGGAAACCCAGGGCCCTGGTATTGTAGGCATCAGAGGGAATCTCCTGGTCTGTGAGTTGTGAAGACCATGGGAAAAGCACAGTATCTGGGCTGGAGTGCAGGGGACGGTCTCTAATGGCTTCCCTTGGCCAGGAGAGGGATTTTCCTGGCCCCTTGTGCTTCCCAGGTGAAAATATGCCCCACCCTGCCTTGGCTTGCCCTTCTTGGGCTGCACCCACTGTCCAACCAGTCCCAATGAGATGAACCAGGTACCTCAGTTGGAAATGCAGAGATCACCTGTTTTCTGCATCAGTCTCACTGGCAGCTGCACACTGGAGCTGTTCCTATTTGGCCATCTTGCCAGCCTCTAATTTTGGTTTTTATACATTAAATCTGACCTTACTTGTCATGGACATACACTAACAATTTTGTGGGTTTTTTTATTTATTTCCATAGAAAACCGAGAAAATTCCTATAATCGTTCTAGAAGCTCTAGCATCTCCAGTATTGACAAAGATTCTAAAGAAGCAATTACAGCACTATACTTCATGGAATCATTTGCACGGAAAAATGACTCTACCATCTCTCCTTGTCTGTTTGTTGGAACCAGTTTGGGAATGGTGGTAATTATCTCCCTCAACCTACCATTAGCAGATGAACAAAGATTTACAGAGCCGGTTGTGGTATTGCCAAGTGGTAAGAGTTTGTATTTATTCATTCATTCACTGTTACTTTTTCAAATTTACATATAAGGTATTATAAAACATAAATTTGTATTGATTTGGAGCAAAGGTTATGAGTATAAGTATTCTGCACATGGGAACTATTAAGAATTTTATACATCATATACCATCCCAACATTTGTCATATTGTAACATACCTTTCCTTTGGGGTAAAAGAGTACAAGCATTTCTTTGGCAGTAAGTTGTGAAAGTGCCAACTTAAACAATGATGTGAGAAATAAGTTTCTGAAAAGCACTGAGGAAAACCTTAATGCAAAACTTAAATTTATTTTTAACAAACTGAAGCATTTATCCAAAGTTCCATGCCAGATTAGAGCATGTGAGTATTTTTACATTATCCTTGAAGACCTCAGAATAATTAAGCTAGAAGCTGTCTGACCTAAGGTGGATTTCTAAAGTCTTTTATAATCTTCCCATCTTGTTTCAAAGGCATGCCACACAATTTCTTTCCTTTTCTTACTAGTGCCTAGAGAATTCAACCAATGTTATAAGTATTGTTGCCAAGCATATGTTGTATTCTCTTCCTCCTTGAATTACCTTTTTTCTTTTTGAAGAAGAGATGAGTGTGATTCCTCCTGCTATTCCTAATTTGTTCTTATCACTAATTTTATTGTCTCCCTGTTTCCTATATGAGACATTTTCAGATAGTTTTTAAGTTAAAGAAAATTCATTAATCTGTATGATAGGGGCTTTATTTTAAAAGGATATATATTATATAGAAGGTTACAGTTGTGTTTTCTTTGACTGATGTGCTAAGTTCATATGACAAAATTGTAGGTAGAATAGTCAGTTCTCTGCTAATGTGGCAAATTCAGATTTGTGTTTTAAAAGTTAATCATGATGATCATTTTAACATATAGTTCACAATGAGAAGATATTTTTTACTGTATTCCTAATTATAAGGAAATATACACAATTCTTTTGACTTGTGAGTTAGTTGGAGTCAAATCAGTGAGATCATAATGAATTATTAATTATTAATTCAATTTATTCTTTAACTCAATAAAAGATTATACATATGGGCAGCTAATACATACCAGGCATTCCTCACAAGTTTAAAGGTACAATCAACTTCCACCGTCATACAAGCTTAAAGCACGAAGTGAAAGACAATGTCCTAATTAGACATATTCTAACCAATGTGGTTTTCTGTATCACAAGCATAGAAATAAGCAATCCCTTGACTAATAAAGCAGATCTCTCAATATTATAGGGAAGTTCTTTGTCATTTTTAGCCCAAATACTTAGATCAAAAATGATGGCAAAATACAAAATAAGTATAGATTTAAATTTTGGCATTATTTTGTAAGTATTTGAAAACTTTTTCCTTATCTATTTAAGGAGATTTAATGGGAAGCTATCTTCTCCAAGTCTCTATGTCACTATTCTTTTAAGACTTTAGTTACCACTATTTATAATATATGTCAACATCAATTCATTGGCTGGGCACAGTGGCTCATGCCTATAATCTCTTACTTTGGAAGGCTGGGAGAGGAAGACTGCTTGAGGTTGGGAATCCAAGACCAGCCTGGAAAACATAGTGAGACCCTGTCACTATCAAAAAAAATTTTATTTTATTTTTTTTAATTGCTGGGTGCAGTGGCTCACACCTATAATCCCAGCACTTTGGGAGGCCAAGGTAGGAGGATTGCCTGAGCCCAAGAGTTTGAGACCAGTCTAGGTAGCATAATGAGACCCCATCTCTACAAATAATTTTTAAAACTTAGCCGGGCATCCTGATGTGCACCTGAGCTTAGGGTGATGAGGATGCAGTGAGCCGTAATCTCACCACTGCACTCCAGCCTGGGTGACAGAGTGAGATCCTGTCTCAATAAAAAATAATAATAAATTAGTTCATTAATCAAATCAAATATCCCACATTTATACAAGATATTAATAATAAAGGAAGTGACAAAAGGGGTATACCCTTTATACTATCTGTTTAATTTTCTTGAAATCTGAAACTGCTCTTAAAAACACACTCTATTAATTTTTCAAAAAAAAGGTATATGTAAAGCTATGAGTCTGGGTTCCCAGATTTGTTCTATAATTAACCATTACAAGAAAGAAAGCCTACATGAGAGCCATAATTTATGGCAACACAAAGAAAAGAGGATAGAATTGTAAGAAAAGATAAAGGTGACAGAAAGCCAGTTTAAATTTAAAGTTGAAAATTTTGTGCTTCCTCTTTCAGAGCTCTTATTGTCTGTAATAGTTGTCCAGTCTTCACCCTCCATACAATATCTAGTTTCTTTCCTATACACATGAGTCACTGTCCAAGCTTATGGGAACTATTATGGGTAATGTTTATGTTATTATGGTTGCTGCCATAGCTTATGGAAACCATTAAAGAAGGTTTGGATTCAGGGGCATTTCCCTTTTCCATTGTCAGTGCTGACAGTGATGCAAAACACTGTTGTTGTTGTTTTTTCTCAAGATCTAGGTCTTAAATTTAAAATTTTATAATTGTAAAAATCAAAACATAAAGGAACAAAAATGAAAATTCTGCCACTAGCAAACCTTGTCCTTTCTCTGTCTCTCTCCCACCCCTCATTTCCTCCCCTAGGAATTTTACTCCCCACTAGCAACTCATTGAGAAATTTGTTAAAACTCATTTTAAATTTTATTTATTTCTACTTAACTCTTTATGCTGCCAACTAAAAATTATTCTATAATTATCAGTTCTGCCATACAAAGTACCTAGCACTGCTTTGTAATATATATATATGCCTCATAATCAAACTCAAGATTTAAATTCATGATAAAAATCAAGATTTTCCAGAATAAATTTATTCTCTTTACTTCAGTGTTAGGCTGCTTTTTCATTGCTATACAGGAATACCTGAGATTGGGTAATTTATAAAGAAAAGAGGTTTAACTGGCTCACAGCTCTTCAGGCTGTACAGGAAGCATGGTTCTGACATTTGCTCAGCTTCTGATGAGGCATCAGGAAGCTTCCAATCATGGTGGAAGGCAAAGGGGAAACAGGCACGTTACAGGGCAAGAGCAAAAGCAAGAGAGAAAGTAGGGAGGTACCACACAATTTTAAACAGCCAGATCTTATGTGAACTAACAGAGAGAGAACTCACTAATCACCAAGGAAATGGCGCTAAGCCATTCATGAAGGATCCATCCTCATGAGCTAATACTTCCCATTAGGCCCTACCTCCAACTTGGCGATAGCATTTCAACATTAGATTTGGAGGGGACAAACATCCAAAGCATATCAACTTCCAAACTAGTTATTTTTACCACTCTTTCATTTCTGTTAACAGAATATTAACAGAAATTTAATTAATAGCTATCATAATACCTAAATAGCCTCCAAAATCTCAATTTCTTTTTTTCTGATCCCTTTTACTCACTGCCTTCATATTGGTCATATACCAGTATTATTTCCATCATTTCTATTTTTGGAAATTCAGTGTCTACTCTACCCTGTCTACTCTAGAGTTGTCCCAGCCTTGCTCCCTAAGTCAAACTTATTTTCCAGCATTCAATTCCTTTAAATTCCACTTCTCTGATGAAGAACTAGTAAATTACATAAATATGAAAATGGGTTAATGTGCTGTCTTACAGATATAACACAAAACTGCTTAATAGGCTTTGTCTGGAAATTATTTAATTGAAATTAGAAGGATATTATTTTTAATCCTAAGTCTAAACTTTGATGAAAAACTTTATTAGTGTTATTTAGTTAAGACCTTTCTATATGAGTATATTTCAAATATACTTTTGAAATTCACACAATTTATCTCTTATAAACTGCAATATAACTAATGCAATAACATACTTAAACATAATCATTATATTTGACTTAACAAGAAAAATAAAGGTCTCATGCAGAATAATCAACATATACACTCCCCGTTTATAGGTTTCAATATTTAAACTTTTGGACTTATCAGTATCTATTATTGTATTCCATATATTCATGTGTACCCATTGTTTAGCTCCCACTTATAAGTGAGAACATGCAGTTTTTTACTTTCTGAGTCATTTCATGTAGGATAACAGTCTCCAACTGCATCCACATTGCTGCAAAGGGCAATGATTTCATTTTATTATGGATGAGTAGTATTTCATGGCATATATATGTTACATTTTTAATCCAGTTGTCCATTGATGGACACTTAGGTTGATCCCATGACTTTGCTATTGTAAATAATGCTTCAATAAACATATACATGCTTTTGTCTTTTTTGATATGATTATTTTTCTTTTGTGTAAATACCCAGTAGTGGGATCACTTGATCAAAAGGTAGTTCTATTTTTAGTTCTTTGAGACATCTCCATATTGCTTTCCATAAAGGTCGTACTAATTTACATTCTCACCAATACTGTATAGGTGTTCCCTTTCCTCTGCATCCTTGTCAATGTCTATGTTTGTTAATTTTAATAATAGCCATTCTGACTGGTGTACGATGGTATCTTGTTGTGGTTTTAATTTCCATTTCTCTGATGATTAATGATGTTGAGCATTTTTTTATGTTTCTTGGCCATTTTATGTCTTCTTTTGAAAGATGCCTGTTCATGTATTTTGCTTACTTTTTAAAAAATTATACTGTAAGTGCTGAGATACATGTGCAAAACATGCAGGGTTGTTACGTAGGTATCCATGTGCCATAGTGGTTTGCTGCACCCATCAACCCGTCATCTATATTATGTATTTCCCTAATGATATCCCTCCCCTATCCCCCCAACCCCTGACAGGTCCCAATATGTGATGTTCCCCTTCCTGTATCCATGTGTTCTCATTTTTCATCTCCCACTTATGAGTGACAGCATGCGGTGTTTGGTTTTCTGTTCTTGTGTTAGTTTGCTGAGAATGATGGTCTCCAGCTTCATCCATGTCCCTGCAAAGGACATGAACTCATCCTTTTTCATGGCTGCATAGTATTCCTTGATGTGTATGTGTCACATTTTCTTTATCCAGTCTATCATTGATGTTGCCCACTTTTTAATGGGGTTATTTGTGTTTTCCTTTTTTAGTTGCTTGAGTTCCTTGTAGATTCTGGGTATTATTAGCCCTTTGTCAGATGCATTGTTGGCAAATATTTTTCCCATTCCTCAAGTTGTTTGTTCACTTTGTTGTTTATTTCTTTTTCTGTGCATAAGCTTTTCAGTTTAATTAAGTCCTATTTGTCTATTTTTAGTTTTGCTGCATTTACTTTTGAGGTCTTAGTCATGAATTCTTCACCTAAGCCAACGTCCACGCAAGAGTTTTTGCTAGGTTTCCTTCTAGCATTTTTATAGTTTTAGGTCATATATTTAAGTCTCTAACTCACCTTGAGTTACTTTTTGTATATGTTGAGATATGGGTTCAGTTTTATTCTTCTGCATATGGCTACACAATTTTTGCAGAACAATTTATTAAATACAATGTTCTTTTCTTAGTGGATGCTTTTGTTGACTTTGTTAAAGATCATTTAATTATAGGTATATGGCTTTATTTCTGGGTTTTCTATTATCTTCCATTTATCTATCTATGTTTATACCACTATCCTGCTGTTTCAGTTATTATAGCCTTGTAGTATAATTTGAAATGAGGTAATGTGATACCTCCAGCTTTCATTCTTTTTGCTTAGTATTTCTTTGGCTATTCAGGCTCTGTTTTGATTCTATGTGAATTTTAGTATTATTTTTTCTAATTCTGTGAAGAATACTGTTGGTAAATTGATAGGAATACTGTTGAATCTGTAGATTGCTTTGGAAAGTATGGTCATTTTAATGATATTAATTCTTCCAATCTATGAGTATGGGATGTTTGTTCATTTGTTTGTATCATCTACAATTTCTTTCAGTAGTGTTTTTTAATTTTCCATGTAGAGATCTTTTATCTCCTTGATTAATGTATTCCTAGGTATCTTTTAATAGCTATTATAAATGGGATTGAGTTTTTCTTTTGGTTCTCAGCTTGATCATTATTAGCGTACAGAAGTGTTACTGATTTTTATGCATTGACTTTTATATACTGAAACTTTACTGAGGTCATTTATCAAATCTAGGAGTCTTTTGAAAGAGTCTTTAGGGTTTTCTGGTTATAAGATCATCTAATCAGTGAACAGCTATAATTTTACTTCCTTTTTTTCCAATTTGAATGCCTTTTGTTTTTTTCTCTTGCCTGATTGCTCTGGTTAGGACTTCCAGTACTACATTGCATAGGAGTGGTGAAAGTATACATCCTTATCTTGTTCCAGTTTTTGGGAAGAATGCTTTCAACATTTCCCTGTTTAGTATAATATTGGCTATGGGTTTGTCATGTATGACTTTTATTATTTTGAAGCATATTCTTTCTATGTCTAGTTTGTTGAGGGTTTTAAAGTATTTTTGGATTTTTAAAATTCATTGAATAAAAATGATATTCCCTCCAGGTACTATCAAAAACAAAACTTCACTTATTCTTTTGTCATTTGTTATTGGCATGAATTCAGACTTTTGCCAGAATAGAGCCCCTTCTTATACAGATAGATGAAAAAAAAATCAATTATCATTCTTTGGGAAAAGTTGGTGAACTAGATATATAGTTCTTTTTTTATCATTATTATACTTTAAGTTCTGGGATACATGTGTAGAACGTGCAGATTTGTTACATAGGTGTACGTGAGCCATGGTTGTTTGCTGCACCCATCAACCTGTCATCTACATTAGGTATTTCTCCTAATGCTATTCCTCCCCAAGGCCCCCACCCACTGACAGGCCCCAGTGTATGATGTTCCCCTTCCTGTGTCCATGTGTTCTCATTGTTCAACTCCAACTTATAAGTGAGAACATGCAGTGTTTGATTTTGTGTTCCTGTGTTAGTTTGCTAATGGTGGTTTCCAGCTTCATCCATTTCCCTACAAATGACATGAACTCATCCTTTTTTATGGCTACATAGTGTTCCATGGTGTATATGTGCAGTATTTTCTTTATCTAAATATAGCAGAAATAGTAAGTTACCCTTTAGATGTGTGACTGGCAAACATTGAAAGATTGTCAGTTACACACATCCGTACTTGGGCATGTGGTCTTGAGGTATTAGCAATTTTACATCTTTTTCTCAGCCTAAACCAAACCCAAAACAAAACAAAACTCTTCTTTTTCACATAAGAAAAGGCTGAAACAGAATAAATAATCTTGGACTGTGGAAACATAAATTCAAAATGATGAAAGTTTTTTCAAACAAATAGGAAATTAAAGATTATGAATTTTAATTAAGACTGAGTTTTTCAAAAGCATAGTCTTACAGATGAGTATGATACATACCTTAAATTGTTCCTGCTAAACCTTTAGTCATTCATAATATATTTTTGCGTTTTTCTCCATGCGTATAGTCAGGAAAAAGAAAAAGAAAAAAGTTTCGGAATTATTTACTTTGCAGTTTGTTCTTATCTCTTGAGAGGCCAAAGCAAATAAAACAAAAAAAAGTACATAATTCTTAGTTTCAGAAAGCCATGAGTTTAGATTACAGCTCTGCCAATTTCTATTTTGATGACTTGGAACGGTTATTTAACTTCTGTGGGCTGCAGCATCATAAAAAATCCAAGACGGCTTCACCTAAGTTTTTGTTGGGAGGACTTCATGAGATAATATAAGTAAACATTAGCACATAAAGCATACTCAACAAGTGTTAGTTCCACTTCATTTCTTTTTCTAAAATTTTATGCTGATGTGAGCACTTAACATGAGATCTACCCCTGTAACAGACTTTTACGTGTAACAATACAGTATTATTAGTGACAGGTACAATGTTGTATAGCAAATCTCTAGAACTCATATTCATCTTTCATAACTGAAATTTTCCACTATGTTATTAGCAACTCCTCATGTCCCCCGGCAGCCCCTAGTAATCTTATTCTTTGATTCTAGGAATTTGACTATTTTCGATGCCTTATATAAGTGAGATCATACAGTGTTTGTCTTTCTGTGACTGGCTTCATTCACTTAATGTCCTCAAGGTTCATCTATGTTGTATATTGCATAATTTTCTTTTATTTTAAGGCTGAATAATCCGTTGTATGTGTATACCAATTTTTTTTTTACCCATCCATTTGTTGATAGACATTTAGGTTATTCCCACATCTTTGCTATTGTGAATAATGTTGCAATAAACATAGGAGTATGTATTTCTTCAACATCCTGATCCTGGGACACATACCCAGAAGTGGGTTGCTGGATCATATGGTAGTCCTATTTTTCAATTTTTGAAGAACTTCCATAGTTTTTTCCATAGCAGTTGCACTATTTTGCATTCCCAGCAACAGCATACAAGGGTTGTGGTTTCTCCACATCCTGCCAACACTCGTTTTTGTGGTTGTTTGTTGATAATAGGTATCTTAACAGATGTGAGGTCATGGTTTTGATTGTATTACCCTAATGATTAGTGACAGCGAGCATCATTGCATATACTTCTTGGCCATTTGCATATCTTCTTCGGAGAAATGTCTATTCAAGTCAGCCCATTTTTTAACAAAATTAAGTGTTAATTTTTTGAAAAAAATAAACAAAATTGATAAACCCTTAGCTAGACTAAGAAAAAAGAGAGACTAAAATAAAACCAGAAATGTACATAGAGATATTACCGCTTATGCCACAGAAATAAAAAGGATCATAAGAGACGATTATAAACAATTATATGCCAACAAACTAGATACCCTAGAAGAAATTTATACATTCCTAGAAACATACAACTTATGAAGACTGAGTCTTGAAGAGATAGATTGTCTGAACAGAACCACAAGTACTTGGAAAATTGAATCAGTAATCAGAAACCTCCTAACTATGAAATGCCTGTTTCTGTTTTTTAAGGAATATTTTCACTTTAATTATTTTGGTTGTCCCAACAACAAATTCTTATTAATGATATGATAATTTGAAGTGCATTAAATCATTGAAATTTAGAATTGGAACACACCTAGAGATTATTTATCTATTCTATTATTTATCACTTTTGCCTGCATCAAAATAACTTGAAGGATTCATTACAACACAGATTACTGGGCCCCACCCCCAAAGTTTCTGATTCAGTAGGTCTGAGGTAGGGTCTGAGAATTTGCATTTTTAACAAGTTCCCAGATATGCTGATTCTACAAATTAAACCTTACTTGCCCCTTTTGTCTACTGATGCACAGGGTTCTGCTCCCAGAACGCCCTCTGCTCTTAAAGTCTTAAAATTCTTAATAATTTTATCTTTTGATGTATGCTTTGTAAGTGAAGATCAATGAGACAATGGAGCGTGCACCAGAGGCTTGGAGCCTCTGCTTATGTGCAGCATACCTCCCACCTACCACTCATGCAGGTGATGACTAGTGTGTGGGGAAAGAGGCATTGTACCTTCACTTTCCACTCCTGTTAAAGTCTTCAGTATAGATAGAGGTGGTCAGGGTCAGGCACATGGTGACATTTTGGGGCATGGAGGCAACCATACTTATACTGAGTTGATATCAATTGGTGACTCTGGCATATGGTCAGCCAACCAGAGGCCATGTCTTAGATTGAGCCTCTTAACCAGTCTTGTTCCAGGTACCTAGCACTTCCTAGCAAACCATTTTAAAGACTTTCTGGGAGTCACCCATCTTCTATGGTTTGAGGTGGCAGGATGGGATCTATTGCTGTCCGGAGGAGAAACTTGGCAGCCATCAGACTCAAGTGTGCTTAAGTAATTCAAGTCATGTGGTGAGACCCCCAGATGCCTGTGAAGGTCTGCAGTCATTCTACAAGTATTCTCAAGCTCAAAGAGGCATCCCCATGCCTAAGAATGTGCTCCCTCAGGTCTAGTCTAGACTTAGAGGACCCTGTCTTCCTCCTTCCAACCTTCCTGAGACTGACTGGTTTGTCTCTTATGGCCAACTCCATGTGGATAATCATTTCATATCTCTGTGGACTAGCTATTGTGTTTTTGCTACAGTTCCAAATAGAGGTTAAAGGTTCTCATATAAAATATTTTAAAGATGAATAATAAAAAATCATGTTAATAATTTTAAATTTTAACTTTTCTTTACATAGAATATCAAATAGCAAATATAAAAGCACTTAAGAGATAGACCACAGAAGAAAGAAAAAGCTTTATAATTTACCACCTTCAATGGTACCTCTTCTCCCAATTTTTGAACAAAAAGGCTGCCGTAATTTGTGGGCCTAGTACAGTTTCATTTTGCACTGGGCCCACAAATTGTGTAGCTGATCCTGAATATATAATATAAATAGGAGTTTAAAAATCCATAATTAAGTGTGAACTGGAGTGAGTAGTCAAGAAGTTAACAAATATTTGTTGAGCATATGACATGTCCAGATATCATAATAAGCACTGAAGATAAAGCAATTGCAAAGTCATACAAAGTTCTGTCCTCAGAAAGCTTACATTCTAGATAGGAATTGAGAAGTTCTGTGGAAGTTGAGAGACAGTTAAAGTTTAAACATGTATATGAGGGAAAGGGAAAGTAAATATCTCAGCTTAGACTCCTTAGGACTCCAACTTTAATATAATTCTTCAGCCTCTCTGGAACCTTAATCCAGTGATTCTACCACTTTCATTGTCATTCACCCCGTTCATGTTCCCGCTTTCTAACTTAAATTTCACAGCCAAGCTCTGTAATGCTTTTATTTCATGCATTTTTATCTCTCTTGCCTCTTTTTTGCTTTCTTTGCTTTGTCATGCTTGTTCAGCTTAATCTCAAACCTGGTTAAATTCAACTCTACCTATCCTATTTCTATGCTCATGTAGCTGATTATGGCTAGAGAAAATTATATAACCACACTAAATTGTCTCATTTTACCATAAATCATCACTAACTTCAAATGGGCTCTTATACTGCTAGGTAATCACGTTATATTTTCCTAGTCCTTGCCCCTGTTACTCCTGGACAACAATTGCATATTTTCTTGTGTATCCTTTTGGTTTTTTGTTTGTGTGTGTGTTTTGTTTTGTTTTGGTAGAGATGAGGTCTCGCACTGTCACCAAGGCTGGAGTGCAGTGGTGCAACCAGAGTTCACTGTAGCCTTGAACTACTAGGCTCAAGCAATCCTCCCATCTCAGCCTCCTGAGTAGCTGGGACTACAGGCATGCCATCATGCCTGGCTAACAATTACATATTTTATCTAGTCTCTTCAAACCTCCAAAACTTACTTTCCTGTTTTCAGTTTCAGCAATCACCATGTGTCCTCTTTCATTGAGAAAATTGAAACAATCAGATAAAAACGTCAATAGCTATCATGACATCTATCAACCTATCTGCTTGTATCTTCATGGCCTGCATATTCTCTCCTACTACAATTACTAAACTAAGTTTCTAACTAGGTGATTCACTTAACAGAATCATTCTATCTCCTGGGCATATCCTAAAGGGAATCAAAGATGCAAGCAGGGAGAGCAGTGAAGAGGTTAATATAATAATATGGATGAAAAATGAATAGAGGCTTGCCTGAACTGAATGGTAGTTATTCACTAGACTCCACCTATACTCTAGACTCTACTTATACACTAGGTTCCACTTATATACTAGACTCTACCAGCTTTCACCTACTCAAGAATGTCAATCTAGCAATTTTTCCTTTGTTTCGTTTATAATAAATGTTTTTCTTTCTACTGAATCGTTATGTAAATATATTGTCATCTCTTCTATTAAAAAAGAGAAACAATGGATCTAGGCTCTGTTTTAGTCATAAGCAATATAGTAGTGAATTAAACAGACAAAAGTAAACTTACCTTCTATGGTAAAGATAGATACTGTATGTTATAAATAAGTAATTATATGGGATATTAGTTAGTAATAAATACTAAGGGAAAAATTAGAGCAGAAAAGGAAATAGGAATTCTTGGTCATTTCTCTGGCAATGTATTATAAAGGCTACCATTCCTACCTTAAAACACTTCAAATTCTAGAATGCTATTTTCTCCTGATTTTCTTCCTACCTTCTAGCTATTCCTTCTCAATCTCCTTTGCTTGTTCCTCCTCCATTTCAGTGAACTTAAACCAGAATGCCCCAAGACTGATTCTCTGAAATTTTTCTCTTTGTATTGAAGCACTAGATGAATTCAGCCAGCTTCATGCCTTTAAATGTCATTTGTAATCTGATGGCTCATACATTTATATTTGTAGTCTGGACCTATCCCCAAATTTCTAATATATATCCAGCTATTTGACATCCATTTGGATGTTTGGTATCTCAAACTTAACATGTTCAAAACTGAGCTCCTGGTATTCCTCTCATTGCTCACACATTTTCCTACATCTATTCCATTCTTCCAGTTTCTCAGGTCAAAAACATTGAAATCATTCTTGACCCCTATATTTCTTTCACACCCTAAATTCAATTTGTTAACAAATCCTGCTGGCACAACCTTTACAATATACTCAGATTCTGACATTGCTCACCATCTCTACTATTACCACACAGTTCAAGCAAGCCTCTATCCATTTTTCACCTAGACTATTATACTAACCTCTTCACTGCTCTCCTTTCTTCCAGCCTTGGTTTCCTTTAGGATATGCTCAGGAGGTTGGGTGATGCTGTTAAATGAAAGTTAGATTATATCACTTCCATTCTCAAAATCCTTACATCTCATGCTAAGTAAAAGTCTAGGTCTTTACCATATCCTAAAAAAACCTACATGATCTAGCTCTACTTTATCTCTCTGATCTTACCTCCTATGAATCTTCTTGGTATTCTAGAAAGTCAAGATCTATGAAGAATCTGAGGTTTTATTCTACTTGTAAGCTAATAAATTTAGTCTTCCAGTTTCACGGGTGCTGATAGAAGACATGAAACTCCTGGATCAGAGACAAAGGATAATTTATTACAACAATCATAGAATATCAATATTTTGTGCTGGTTTCCTGAACCGTAATTCCCACAGGATGATGAAAAGAAGCCTTCCCTTCTTTATTAGTTTGCTCAGGTTGCCATAATGAAATACCACAGACTCAGTGGCTTAATCAACAGAAATTTATTTTCTCACAGTTCTGGACACAGAAACTCCAAGTTCAAGGTGCCAACAGGGTAGATGTCTAGTGAGGGCTCTTCCTTTTGTTTGCGGATGGCTGCCTTCTTGCTGTGTGCTTACATGGCCTTTTCTTTGTGTACACATTAGGAGGTGGAGAGAAAGAGGAAGCATGTGCTCTGGTATCTCTTTTTAAAAGGACACTAATTCTATCAGATTAGAGCCATACCTTTATGATCTCATTTAACCTTAACTATTTCCTTAAAGGCTCCATCTTCAAATAGATCCATAGTAGAGGTTAGGGCTTTAACATAAGAATTTTTTTACAACGAGTTGGCAGGGGATGCAAACATTCAGTCTATAACACTATTTAAAATTTAACCACCTTTCCCCAATAATTTCTATCTTCTTTTCTCCTTTGATTTTTTCCTTAGTACTTATTACTATCTAATATCCCATATGATTACTTATTTATCAGACATAATATCTATCTCTACCGTAGAAAGTAAGTTTTATGAAGGCAGGGACTTTTGTCTGTTTTGTTCACTACTGTATTGCCTATAACTAAAATAGGGCCTAGAACACAAATATGTCTTTCATACTATATGTGTTGATTGAATAAAGTTGTAGTGGGCAAGGCTGGTTATTTGGGAAAGCTGGAGTAAAGTTCACTCCTAGCCAGTGAGATCTCTTTAAGAGGAAAGTCCTAATTAATTAATTGTGTAGTGAATTACTTATGGTAGACCGAATAAGGTTTTCTTATTGAAGCCCTTAAATTTAAGCTTACTTTGTACCTTCTGAAGTAGTAGTAGCTGCTTATAATTTAGATTTACTTGAGTTTTTTTCCAGTCAGTAAAGATTGAAGAAAAAATCCTAAAAGATTAATAATACATTGTTTGGAAACCCTAAACCCTGTATAAACCTAATGAACAGAATATAACCAAAGCATTTATGACCACAAATTAGGAAACAAAGCAGCTGTTTTTGCAAGGGCAGCTTATTGAGAAATTCATTTCGATGCTGACAGCTTGTATGGAATGAGGATAAGTAAAATGGCTTCCAAAATGTGGATTTCTTGTCTTTTTAACCTACTGTCAGCCATTTCCAAATCAAGGATGCAAAGACATACTCAGAAAAGTCTTTCTATGGCAAGTAGTTAAGAAAATTTGGTTTTACTGAATAGCAGGATCAATCCTAGGTTAATTTTAATTAAATAATTCTTCATAGCTTTTGGCATTTTTCCTTCATAGGAGATTGGGAGAGATGTTCTTTTATCCCTTGATCCTTAAAATGCAGTACCTAAACTTCTAATCCCCTAGCCTCTTCAGTTTCCCTCATATACGTTTATAGGTTTCTTAGTTTTAAAGTGGATTTAAAAACACAACTAAGATATTAAATCATCCCAATATACTCTTTTCAATTTGATACATTTTAAGGTCTTTATATGGACTTTCTAAATGAATATATTTTTTTCTGTCACCCTTTCCTTTTCAAGTCTCTGTTGCATGTACACCCTTGAGGCATATCAGTCTAAGCTAACATACTCTCTGCATAACGTAAAAGGACAAAGGAAAGAAAGGGCAAATAGGATACTACTTAGGGAAAACTCTGGAAATATCCAAAGATCAATAGAGCCCAAACTACCTCCTAAGCTTTATAGTGTGTTGTCCTCCAAGACTGGTGAAAATCACCTGTAGACATAAATCTGGCATACATTCATTGTCAACCCTGGAGAATCCAGGTGAGTAAAACCCCTTTCTGTGTAAAGATCAAAAGCCTGCCTAAGAGTTGAAGGTAGTTTTTTTGTCATTTTTATATGATTAAAATTGCCATCATGAATTCTAGATATTGAAATTTCATAAGTGTTCAATTTTGAAGAAAAATCAAGCATTTTCTAGCAAATTAGCCTATGAAAAAAGAAAATGGAATAAGATGGTGTGATTATTCTTCAGCTGAAGTTATTTCAATAAATAAAATCTGTACATGTTTAAAATTTTCTTTTTTATAAAAGGATTTAAAGGGGAACCCAAGAATCCTGGAGTAGGAATCAGAAAAATCTGACCTTACTTGCTAAACTTTCATAATTTTTCTGGGTCTGTTTTTTCTTTTCTTTTTTTTAAATATAATGAGAAGGTTTGACCAGTTGATATCTTAAGCTCCTTTTAGACCTAACATTCTATGATTCCAACTTGTTATACTAGATGAACTCACAAATCTACTAATTCATATACATTAGTGCAATATTATGACTCTATAGGTATAAATTGTCACAATGTAAAACTTTAATTGCCCATAGATGCTTTAGAACAAATTGACATGTCAGTGATGTGCAATTGTTTTTATAGGTACATTCCTCTCATTGAAAGGAGCTGTGCTAACATTCTCCTGTATGGATCGAACTGGCGGATTAATGCAACCTCCATATGAAGTTTGGAGGGATCCAAACAACATAGATGAAAATGAAAAATCTTGGAGAAGGAAACTGGTAATGAACTCATCGTCTGCATCCCAAGAAATAGGAGATCATCAGTATACAATAATCTGCTCAGAAAAACAAGCCAAAGTCTTCTCACTGCCTTCTCAGACTTGCCTTTACGTTCATAACATCACGGAGACATCTTTTATACTGCAAGCAAATGTGGTGGTCATGTGTAACAGTGCCTGCTTGGCCTGCTTTTGTGCTAATGGACATATCATGATAATGAGGTACTTGCCTTCTTATAAATTATCTGGTAATCACAACAATAACAAAAAGGTACAATTCTAAAAAGTATATGTGTTATGCCCAAGATGTTATTAAGAAGCAACCTGAGATTATTGTTTCATTATGTTTCTGAATGTTTTATTGTTCAACAATTTGATGAGAGTTTGGGGTGTTTGTGTTTTGTTTTGGTTTTTGGTTTTTCTTTTTTGCTAAAAATGCTTGGCATTGTGAGTGAAATATATTTTTAATTGCTATAAAGAGATATAAGAAAAGAATGATTTTTCAATCATTTAACAAATATTTATTAAGGATATGTTATCTCCCAGATGCGATGCTAAGTACTGGAAATAAAAGATGAATAAGCTAAATGGAAAAGAAGTTAACTCTTACTTTTCCTAAGTTTCATACTTCACCCAAGAATTTTACATATGGAATTTCATTTGATCTTAGAACTTCTCTAGGGCATAGGAAAATAAAGTATTATTTTCATCCTCCATTTTACATGTGTTAATAAATTAAAGTTACACAATTTGCCTGAGGTTACAAGTGTAGGAAGAGTGAGACCAGTACTGAACAATATACTAAAAGTTATCAGACACTTTTAAAATAAGGTATCGCCCAAGAGATTTCATTCTGCTGTTAGTGAAATTAAATAAAACTTATAACACAAAAAAAATTACCTAATGATTTTATGAATTCCGTAAATAGCTCATAAACATATACCATATAGAAGTCACTGCCATTCTTTTTAATATCTCACTTATTTCCAAAAATTATTGAGACAAGCATTGTACTAGGTCTGTGAAGGATATAAAAATTAGTAAAACATGGTCCTAATCCTTAAGAAACTCATTGTCTAACTGGGGAGATAAGACAGATACACAGACATTAGAACAAAAAGAAAATGTAAATTCCAACAGAGGAAATATGGGATTAGCTACAACTTAAGTTCCCAGAGTTCAAAGTCATAGCATAGTTGAACATGTATTATAAAAGAAGAGTTGTGGAGAGGCAAGTAACCTGGAGAGGTAGATTAAAGCAAATTGTTGAGGACCTTGAATGTCAAGCTGAGTCTGACATTAATCAATTAATAGGCAATGAGCTTTTAAGAAGGTAATTAACCTTCTCTATGTGTTAGGATATACACATGGAGGGCAAGCTTGAGATAGGCTTTTGAACTGAAATGGTGTCTATACTGAAGGCAAGGAGGGAACAGGTGTAAGGGAAACTTATTGAGTGCAAAGCTGATTGGTTGTGAACAATAATGGAGATTGTTAAATCCTGAGGTTAGAAGAGAGTTTAAAGGTTAGAAATGTTTTTGAACTTAGATAACAGTTATGTTATTAGCATGTAGGAAAGTCAGAAGGATTTTAAAAAGCTGATAATGAGAAATTTAAGAATAAATTCAGAATAACTATTTGAAATTTGTGGTGTTATAAGCCATCCAACAGAGATTTAGCAATAAATTTAAGATTTGCACTCTTAGAAAAATATATGTGGAAGATCCAGCTTTGGAAGTCATCTATGTAAATGTATCAGTCAAAGTTATGTCAGCAAATGAGATAATCAAAAAAGATAGCATAAAAAGAAATGAGAAATAGACTGAGCTAAGGATAGAAACTTGGGGGTATTCTACATTTATGTAGTGAAAGAAAGAAGACAATGCAGCAAAGGAGATTAAGAAGTCATTAGAAAGATAGGAAAGGACCAGAATTATATAACTTCATTAAATAAAAAGAGAAGAATATTAAAAGAGGTAGTAAAATATAGCAGAGAGATCAAAGAATTTGGGTAAAAGAAAAAAACAGTAGATCTCACAACTGGTGGGATATTAATAACAGGTCTTAGCAGCATGGTGGAAACAAAAGCTAATTTTCAAGGAGACCAGAATAGAGGCAGTGGTGTAGATCAGGGTTTGGCAAATTAATACCCACAAACTACCTCCATTCCCCTATCTGATTTTGTACAGCCTGCAAGCATTAAGAATGGTTTTTACATATTTAATGGTTGAAAAAAAATCATAGAGAAGAAGAATATTTCATGATATGTGAAAATCATACTAATTTCAAATGTCAATGCCCATAAATAAAGTGTTTTTGGGAACATAGCCACACCCATATTTCTGTATATTGACTATGGCTGCTTTTGCACTACAGGGCAGAGTTGAGTAGTTGCAACAGAGACTCTATGGCCTGGAGAGCCTAAAATATTTACTATCATAAATATTTATGGGCCTTTTCCCTTCGTATTTATTATTCTTTCAGAAAATTTTGTGGTTAAAAGAGGGATGAGACAGGAAAGTCATTTAAGAGTGAAACTAGGTTTTGAGAGTGTTTTATTTTTCTTAATAGGGAAAATAGGAGCAGGTTTGTAAGCCAAGGGAAAGTAGTGAAGGATAAAGTTTTGAATAAAAATAATCATTTTATGGTCTGTTCATTTTCTCATATATTTCTGATTCTTTCCTATCTAGTTTCCCCTTTCTCAAAGTGTTTTTGGAAATTTAAGATTGATAAGGTCATTTCAATCTTGTTTGAAAATGATTTAACTCCAAGACATGGCTCAGATTTGCAAAAAAAAAAAAAAAGTATATTTGTGTGTGTGTGTAAATGTGTGTATCTCACACACACATAGATTGAGTCATTGATAAATAGTATCTGTCTTCCTCTGTCCTTTATAAAAGCTGCTTGACATGATAATGGCTACTTTGATATTATGTCGTAGTAGAAATTCTTCATGTGTTTCTGAGGATCCTCAAAAATATCTGAAAAGGAAATAATTTTGATATTATTTTAATAATACATATACATAAAGTGTAGCTAGGAAACAATGGTGTGTGCTCTGCTATGTGGTTTAAAGAAATGAATCCTACAAATTAGCATGCACCTGGCCTCATTCATTTTCCCATACTGAGTATATTCCCAGGATCTTTCCAAACCCTATCAGAAGGTAACTCTCATAAGCCAAGTTTTCTCAAGTCCTAGTTTTCTGATAGATATCAGGTAGCTAGTTTATTATTACTTAAGTACCCAGACCTAGAAAAACAAGTTTGAGAGTAGAGAGGAGAAATAGAAGAGGTTTATCTTTGTACAAATTCTCAAACTTAGCTTTAAGCCACTTTTTGTGAGATTTACCTTTAGTTACCTGATGCTATTTCTTTATTAAAGTGTCCCGCATAGAAGAAAGTCTTTTTTTCTCTAAGAGCAATTGTTTTCTAGCAGTTAGCAACTGACTTGCTCTCTTTTCCTATCTGAAGTGACTACACCTCTATAATTTTCTTTTCTTGGCTTACTTTTTATTATACAATATAGACAATGTAGCCCATCAGAAAAGTCAGTTGGAACCTCTTCCTCAATATGAATGAATCTATCATGGAAATATGTTTAACTGGGATTGTTTTGGACTCATGTCTTAAGAAGCTTAGTTACCAGAAGTGCTATAACAGATCATCTTTTAATATCCTTTTAAGATATTAGGTAATTCTTTCATCAATGAAGCTTTTGGAATCCAATGTGTAATTTACATTTACAATGCATTTCAGTTCAGACCTCAGCCACATATCAACTTTTCAATAGCTACATTTGGTTATTGGCTACCATATTGGACAGCACAGTTCTTATTCCAGATTTCAGATCCTATTTTACATAGTAAATTTCCATGGCTCAAACTATAGTTACAAACCACTTTAATAAAGGAAATCAGTATTTTTTTCAAGGTGCTGGTTTTATGATCTGGGACAATTTAAAATCATTGTGCACACTTAGAATCAGTATAATGGTTTCAAAATTTATTTAATTATAAGTTTACCTTTTCCCTTTTGGCATTAAAGGTCTGAATAAAAAGCAATGAGACTGGTTTTCTTCAGTGGTTTGTAAAACTGGCTTGAACAATAGTATCCAAAAGGACATTCAGATGAATATTTTAGCAAAATTATCAGCTACATTAGCATAAGCTTATAGCTATGGGGTAAGACACTTCAGATGTGTGGCATTCATTTGGATGTGCAAATTCTCATCTATTATTTATAACTTAATCTCATTACCTTACAGTCTTGGCTGTATTTACTTATTAGTCATGCCTGCAGTGCAGTTGCCCTAAGTTATGGTTAATTATCACTTCCTGTATATACAGTAAAGAAATGGGGAGCAAAGCCACTTCATTTCCAGGCACAGTGAACTGGGCCCACACTGCAACTCTGTCAGTTTTGCCTTAAAGAAAGACAATAGAGCAATTATGCAGTCAGACACTTTCTAGCTGTGGTGTTTCTGAAATAACCAAAGGCTATAAATTATACTGTAGGAACATGTGAAGTGCTACAAAAAGTGCCCCTTTTGGGCCACTGCATTTAATCCATCAAGAACATTTGCTAAGCATCTATGTGAATTAAGATAAAAGAACTGTGCCTATGATTTTTTTTATGTATGTGATTTTATGTGAAAGTCTAGTTTATTACCACCGAGCCTTGAAGATAAGAAGAAACAACCAGGCCGGGTATGGTGGGTCATGCCTATAATCCCAGCACTTTGGGAGGCCAAGGTGGGTGGATCACTTGAGGTCAGGAGTTCAAGACCAGCCTGGCCAACATGGCGAAACCCTGTCTCTACTAAAAATACAAAAATTAGCCAGGTGTGGTGGTGCATGTCTGTAGTTCCAGCTACTCAGGAGGCTGAGGTGTGAGAATCACTTGAACCTGGCAGGCGAGGTTGCAGTGAGCTGAGGTCACTCCACTGCACTCCAGCTTGGGTGATAGAGTGAGACTCTCAAAAGATATAAAAATAAAAAAATAAAAATCACCATAAAATAATGGTATAAAAATCACTGTTTATGTAAAGGTCTGCTTCTAACAACCTGCATGTGATACATGGATTTACTTTTTTCCATTCAGCCTACCTAGTCTTCGCCCAATGTTGGATGTTAATTATTTGCCACTGACAGATATGAGGATAGCACGAACATTTTGTTTTACCAACGAAGGACAGGCGTTATACCTTGTCTCTCCTACTGAAATTCAGCGGTTAACATACAGCCAAGAAATGTGTGATAATCTACAGGTAGGTCAGGAGGTACATTTATGAAAAAGACATTGGACATGGTTGAGAGAACAAGAAAGATGTCTAAAAGCTAAAATATTATTAGGTCAGACAATACATATGCCCTTCCAATAACATGTTTTGAATATATATTCTTCATTTTGAGCCTACCAACTTCTAGAATGGTTCTAGTCATTGCACAGAAGTACTAAGAAAGAGGGAGACAATGCAAAGATCATTCATATTAATAGCTAATCTTTTTATTTATTTATTTTATTGTTTGGTTTTGCCCATGGAGAATCTTATAAAAGATTATAAATTCTCCCCTCAGGGTGAGAAATATGTATGTACACACAAAATAATTAAGGTTTCTTCAAAAGAGTCCTTGAATTCCACTCAGGGAGTTTAAGGACTCCTTTGAAGAAATCTTAATTGTGATTAAGGGACACACAAAATCAACATATATCCTGTGGGTTAAAATTGAGCATTTGTCTTTGATTGTAGCAGTAAGCATAGCCTAGATAGAGGATAGATATAAATGTCTAAACTTTGGTAAGAATGGTCACAAGTTTTTAAAAGCATCTTAGACATTTAACTGGTTAAACCCCCTCATTTTACAAATAAGAACATTAAAACATATTTATTATGCCAGAGAGGTTAAGAGCATAAGCTCTGAACTATTCGAGCTGTATTTTGGCTCCTCCATCTGTGTGACTTTGGGCATTTTACTTAACCTATCCGTACACTCTACTTTGGAGCATTGTCATAATTTAGTAAGAATTCACATAAAGAACTAAGCTCAATGCCTGGAATATATTTTTTGAAATAATAATAAATATTATTATCACCATTGTCATTCAACAGATTATTTATTGAGTTTTTACTATATGCCTAATACTTGGCTAGACTGTAGGAACACGCTAATAATTAAGATACAAGTCCCTGCCTGCTAGTGTGGAGAGACAAAAGTAAGCAATCACACCACTCTGTGAAAACTGCTATGTATAGCTGTGGCAGTACTGGGGAGACGTATAAGGAGGACACCTGAGTTGATGGAGCAGAAGGGAGGTGGTTTAACCACTTGACTCTCTAAGATGCTTTTTTAAAATTTTGTGACCACCCTTACTCAAGGTTAGATAAACTTTTACAGCTATCCTGTTTCTAGTCTATGCTTTCTGCTACAATCAGAGACAAATGCCCAATTCTAACCCACTGGATATATGTATTTATTTTGTGTGTCCCATAATCAAAAGACGTTAGTTTGAGAAGGATTGTGGGCACAACTGACTTCCGAATGGTAAATAGGAGTTATCCAGGTGACTAAATGGTTGGGAATGAAAAAGGTAAGATACTCTAGACAGAAGTAGTGGCATGCAAAAGCCTCAGGGCTAAGGAAACTGCTAAGAAAGTAAGGAATTAGGAAGTGAAAAGAGTGGAGATGTTGTGCTGGAGGATTAGTCGAGTAGATCTTGCAGCCCCTTGTAAGCTCCTTAAGGGCTCTATTATAGCATTTATCCCAAGGACAGTGGTAAGTCATTAAAAAGTTTTAGCAGATTTGTTTATTAAAATAAATATTCAAGTTACAGTATGGTGGTTGGTTTTCAGAAAGCATCAGGATGGAGAAAAGTTAGCATATTCAATAGCTATAAAGTGTCCAGTGCCCTATTTCATAGGGCAACTGGATTTAGGGTTATTAAATATAGGAGTGAGGAAAATGAATGAATTAGTCATTTCTCGGTTTCTGGTTTGGGGAACCAAATAGATGATGCTGCCATTTCCAAAGAGAAGGGCTTCAGGAGAAAGAGCACAGATCTCAATAGAGGTAGGGGAGATGATGAAGTTAAAATCATACTGGAAGTTCATAGAAAACCAATATTAGGTCACAGATCTCCTGACTCGGTCTAAGATCCTTTCTCCACACTGACAGTTCTTAAACTTTGGTCTGCTTTAGAGAGACCTGGGGAGCAAGGTATAATCTTGACAAATGAACTCATCTATGTAGATTCTGATTTCATATATGTGGAATGCAGCCTGAATATCTGCATTTCTAACAAGCATTTCTCTAGTCATTGTAAAGCTCACCAAATATTGAGAACAATTGTACTTCACCCTATACAGTAGCTGCCTATTTTGACTCATTTAAATTATCTTTAACCATTTTATAATTTTGTACTTCCTAGAAAAATAGATCCAACCTTCTTCCACATACCACCAAAGCTTTCCTATTTCATAGGGCACTCTATGCTTGGTTCAGGGAAGGGTACCAGGATAAAAAAGAGACTATAGTGACTGAAAAAGGATCCAAAGTCTAGTGGTAATTATTGAGCACAGGTGGAAATTAATCCTAGGGTAGATAAATTGGCTTCCCATGATTTCTAATAGTGGAGGGAAGAAGAAAAGAGCACAGATAAAGGGAAAGTTTAGAACATGTGTTACTATAGAAGGGGAGGAAAAGGAGATGGTAAAAGAAATGCCAGAGGGAGAACTGTGAGCACAGCAAAAATAACCATGAAAATATGTGAAAAGCAGAGTGTCTTTTCATGATGTGTTCTAATATACCACAGTGTTACCTTTTTGCATATTAATTGATTTTTTAGTTGTTCTAATGCTTTTTTCTTTGAATTTGATACAGGACATGCTAGGAGATTTGTTTACTCCCATAGAGACACCAGAAGCTCAAAACAGAGGCTTTCTCAAGGGACTGTTTGGAGGAAGTGGACAAACATTTGACAGAGAAGAGCTCTGTGAGTAAATTCCTGATTATAAAAATGCATTGCAAAATAGAAGACATGTTTCTGTGTATATTTGTGTGTAACTTAATGTAATATGTGATCTCAAATTCTAAACTATGTATTTTTTGCATCTGTCTTAAAGTTTGAATATTTGTTTCCTTCTGTACCATAAAAATTATTTCTGTTTACCAAACATGAATAAAAGTAGTCACTTCATATTAGGAAATTTTTTAACAAAAATGATACATATAATTCATAAAAATAATGAGCAAGCTAATAAATATCTCATTTGCAAGTAGATCATACCTTCATTGCAATGTGAAGGCATTCAAAAAAGTCTAGAAAAAAGATTTTTGAATCTGCCTGACTTTAATCACTGCTGGAAAACAGATTCCTTATCTAAGCATGTAAGATTTATCAATGCTACAGAATAAATTACTTTAAAAATCTACCAGTGAGACAGAATCGAAAAGTATTGCTGTTTATCAAAGTCTCACTGGTAGATTTTTATTTATTTATCTGTTTGTTTATTTATTTATATTTTTATTTTTTGAGATGGAGACACATTCTGTTGCCAGGCTAGAGTGCAGTGGCCTGATCTCGGCTCACTGAAACCTCTGTCTCCTGGATTCAAGCAATTCTCCTGCCTCAGCCTCTCAAATAGCTGGGATTACAGGCACCCAACCATGCCTGGCTAACTTTTGTGTTTTTAGTAGAGATGGGGTTTCACTATGTTGGCCAGGTTGGTCTCAAACTCCTGACCTCGGATGATCCACCCGCCTAGGCCTCTCAAAGTGCTGGGATTACAGTCATGAGCTGCTGTGCCCAGCTTCACTGGTAGATTTTTAAATAATGGGAAAATACTAGGGAAAATTTTCAGAGAGAAGGTATGAATATATTTTCCAGAATATCCTACCATCATTTGGTCTTATAGATCAAAATTCTCTTTCTTTGGAATTTTTAACTATGCAAAAACATCTAGGTTCCTTTGTGCAATAGAATATTATTTGGCCATGGAAAGAAATGAAGTACTGATACATGGTACAACATGGATAAACCTTGAAAACATCTTGCTAAGTGAAAGAAGCCAGACAAGAAGGCCACATATTATATGATTCCGTTTATATAAAATATCTAGAATGGGCAAATTCAAAGAGACTGAAAGTAGATTAATGATTGCCAGGGGCTGAGGCAAGGAAGGAAGGAGTGACTGCCATGAATATGGGGTTTCATTTTGGAGTAATGTATATGTTCCACAATCAGATAGTGGTGATGGTTGCACAACTTTGTGAATACACTAAAAACAAGTGAATTATACACTTTAAATGGATAAATTTTATGTGAATTATATCTCAATAAGGCTCTTATTTTTTAAAAAATTAGATTCCAACCACTCTTATTAAAAAAAAAAAATCCAGAATTCATTCAAATATTACATCCTTGGGAATTCTCACTAAATTTCTGCCAAAATAGTTTTTTCCTTTAAAAAAATAAAAAAAGACAGAATCTCACTTGGTCCCCAGGCTCTAGAGTAAAGTGGCACAATCAGGTCACTGCAGCCTCAAACTCCTGGGCTCAAGTGATCCTCCTGCCTCAGCCACCTGGGTAGCTAGGACTACAGGCATTCACTTCTATGCTTGGCTAATTTTTGATAGCTGTTTTTCAATTAAAAAAATGTTTTACTTTATGGAGAGCTGGTGCAGTGGCATGCACTTGTAGTCCCAGCTCCTTGGGAGGCTGAGGTGGGAAGATTGCTTGATGCCAGGAGTTTGAGTCAAGCCTAGGCAACATAGCAAGACTTTGTCTATAAAAATATTTTTTTTTACTTCATTGAAATTGAATAAAGCTGAGCTTTGTAGGTGACTGGGAAATTCTTTTAGTCTTTCATAAATCACAGGTTTTTTTTTTGAGACAAAGTCTCACTCTGCCACCCGGGCTGGAGTGCAGAGGCATGGTCTCGGCTCACTGCAACCTCTACCTCCTAAGTTCAGGAGATTCTCATGCCTCAGCCTCCCAAGTAGCTGGAATTACAGGCATGTGCAAACACATCCAGCTAATTTTTGTATTTTTAGTAGAGATGGAGTTTCACCATGTTGCCAGGCTGGTCTAGAACTCCTGACTTCAGGTGATCTGCCTGCCTCAGCCTTCAAAAATGCTAAGATTACAGGTGTGAGCCACCATGCCCAGCCACAAATTTTTAACATATGTAATTTATATGGGTAAATGTTATGTTCATTTTATAAATCAAATTTTTAACATACGTAACCATCATTCATATATTCATATACCCCATTTTTCAGTATTTACATAGAGACAGAAAGAGAGAAAGAGAACCTGAGACCTACTGAGGCTTATATATGAAGGTGAACAGAGTGAACAGAGAAGGCTGAAATGAAAACTAAGGCAGAAACTTAAGCAAATGATCAGGCCTAAGCTTGGAACAGACATTAATATGGGTTAAATATGAGGTCACATATTTTGAATATTCCAATTCAGCATCAAGAAATGCAATTATGTCATATTGCATGGAACACATACACATACAAAAAGGCCTATGACAACAATATACCTCACAGTCTCTTTCTCAGCATTTTTCTTGAGTAAGTACTAACATCTCCCAACACACATATATGACTGGACCAAATAAGACTCTTTTGTACTGAGAATTATGATAGTAGAATGTAATATTAGTACTTTGTCTTGGTGACAAGCTTGACTGTTTGAATCACTGACAAAATTTTTTAAATTGCTATTGCTTAAATTCTCAGTTGGGGAAGCTTCAGCAGGAAAAGCATCCCGCAGCCTTGCGCAACACATTCCTGGACCAGGTAGTATAGAAGGGATGAAAGGCGCTGCTGGAGGGGTGATGGGAGAGCTGACCCGTGCACGGATTGCACTTGACGAAAGAGGACAGAGGCTAGGAGAGCTGGAAGAGAAAACTGCAGGCATGATGACCAGTGCAGAAGCATTTTCCAAACATGCACATGAGGTAAACTGCCTAAGTAAATATAGACATCTTCATACAGGAGTAACTTTAAGCATTTAGGCTCTGCACAAGAAAGAGATTCTTGTGCTTCAGCCTCCCAAGTAGCTGGGACTACAGGGATTATCCACATAAGTAATCCTGTTTGAGAATCCTGATAACCTGGATCTCTTTGAATATTATAACTCCCCCAATGCTTGGGAGATAGAAATGTTTTAAAAAAAAAAAAAGAAAAAACTTTAATGTATTGATACTTCTTTATCTTAGGGGATGATTAAAGAAAATTATCCATTGGTTCTGATACATTGGATCTATATTGTGCATCAGCTGCCTAAAAGGTGTTTCAGTAGGTTATGACCCCACAACACACCCACCAAGAAGGTGTGGGGGGCAGTGGAGGATGGGATCCACATCTTGCATTTTGTCTCATCATTAAAAATCATTTTCCATCAGCTGAGTCTTTACAGCTTGTTTTTTTATTTTTAAAATCTTTCTCATATGCACTTTATTTCACAAAATAAAAGAAGCCATTCAGTTTGATTGTAAGTTTTGAGATTAGTTAGATTTGCATGATTAGCTCAAAATGGGCTTGCTTTTAATAGCACTTTTAAAGTATTTTAGCATCTTACAGTGGCTATTTTTTCTTTGCAGTTAATGCTGAAATACAAGGATAAGAAATGGTACCAATTCTAAACTTCTAAAGAAGCTGTGACTGCTTTGAGAAACCATATTCAGGGAAATCAAATTTATTCCCAGCATCACTATTCAACTGCTAGAAACCAGTTTCTTCTACAAAATGTTCCATTTACAGTCAATCTGAAATTATCTTAAAGGAGATGTATCAGAGACACTATACAACCCAAAGGCTGGAGCCCTGGTTAAAATCCCAAGATATGGCTGATTTTGCCTTTTCCCGTGTGGAATGGAGCTATCATCTTGGCATGTCATTCGATAAGGATTTATATTTAGGAACTAAGGGGAGTCCTCTTGATTTGAAAATTCCTGTACAAACAAAAGCATTAATGCACTTAATGAAAAAAATCTTTGCATGATAAATTAACATCTTAAGAGGAAAAGAAAAAAAAGCATGTTGTGACAGAAGAAAAAAAGATTCACAGTAAACTATTTCTATTAATTGGGCCACATTCAACAATTTTTAAAATCTGCATTTGAAGATATCAGTGTATTTCAAATATATTTGCCATACCCAACTGAAAAGGAAAACAAAACAAAACAAGAGCCCAGAACTTTCATTGTACTAGAACATTATTGAATTCTTATGGCAAGAGTCTGATTCATGTTCTCTCTCCATGTTTTACATCATTCAGAGTTCTCAGTCATAATCAAATATTGCCAGCCAGTATAGTAAGTTATTTCCAACACAATTATTTTCATTTCTATCACCTTCAGAATGGGTTGCTGTTTTTAGCACAAACCATAAAGGTTGGGTCACCTCAAAGCATTTTCTTTAGCCTGGCTTGTATTCTATAGGTAAGTTGGTAGTAGGTTTGGGGAAACTATAGGAATAATAGAGTTAGCTATGAGAACTGACTTCACAAAAAGTGAAATTTCATGTATTCCAATTTCAGTTTCTAAAGTGATATATTTTTAAAGCTAATTTGTATCCTTGTCTGCCAGTTACACAGTATATTACTGTTCAAACCTGGTAAGGTCTATAACCCGAAAGTGCTCTTGCAGCCTGACATTCACAAACCAAACTGGTCATTCTCTTTAGTGTGATTCAGTAAAACCTCAGTTAATGTTTTGAGAAAGGGATTCTGATTTATGACATTTCTGATTTATAAGGGCTTTCATTAGAAAATACCTTTCAGTTCAATACTTACCCCTGGATATTTTTATAAAATATGGTGATGTGTTCGCTATATTGGCCTCACTCATCATTAAAGATAACAGAAATACATAAAGAGATTAATGATATAAAGGCAATTATTTTGTCACTAGGTCAAATAATATAAGCCACCAGATTATGTCAATAGATGCTAAACACCTGTCCCTTGTTAAAAACTCTTTTAAAGCTGGAATAAAGAATATCCTTAACATGATATAAGGTATCTATCTTAACTCACCAGAAAAGCACTAGAGTCAAAACAAAATAAAGGCATCTACTACCATTGAACATGATTCTGGAAGTTAAAAGTTATAGGAATGTATATATACATATTCCAGGACTCATCCTGTAATATGTTGTTCCTTCAAACAATGTTTACTTATGGTTTTGGCTTATTGAATTTTTGTTAATCAAGGTCTTATTGGATTTACATTTATGTTTCTGAAGACTTCACCGTTTTCCTGGATTTCAGGTTATTTTAATAGCCAAAAATGGTATTTTTATTTCCTTTTTAGTCTAACTTTTTGCTAGAAATAATACTTTCTAGCAAATGTTTCTAGTAGTACAATGTTCTCAGCAATTTTGGGAAGAAAAAAGATGAGTGAAAGAGTTACATAATGTACACTAGGATAGCATTTCTCAGAGTCCATGAATCCACTTGTTAAAAAAGCCTCTCTGTGAATCTCCCAATCTCCTGAGATATTAGGCAGATTAAGCTTTATTGTTCAGCCTTACAGTCACAGAATCTGGCTTGGAAACACAGACATTACATGATTGTATCATTTATAAAATTATAAAATTATATGGTAAAAATATTAAAGAAACTTAAGATTGGGGTCTAGAAAATGCTGGTGGCCAAATTGTATATATTATTTGTACCATCAGTTTCAAGGACTTAGTTTTCTGATTTTCAGAACAAATACTTTATCATTTCTGTATTAAAAAAAAAACTAAAGGAGTAAAATATTCGTTTATTTTAGAAATAATGAAATTCAGTCCAAAGTAGCATTACATTTGATGAGTATCTCTGAAGCCCTCAATAAGATTTAACTTGTTTTAACTTGTTCTACATTGAGATTTCTCAATAGCGGCACTATTAGCAGAAAGCCTTTGTTGTGGGAAACTGTCCTGTGTATTGCAGGATGTTAGTGACATCCCTGGCCTCTGTCTACTAGATGCCAGTAGGAACCTCCTAGTAATGACAATCAAAATGTCTCCAGCCATTGCCAAAATTTATCCCAGTTTACAGCCACTATTCTACATCATATAAAGAGGTAGATTGTGTGAATATGTAATAAATGTTGTTGTATAAAACTGTACAATAAGTATACAATGTCTTAGCAAGATAAATTATTATACCCAAAATTACACGTGTGGTTCTTATGCAATAAAATAGAATTTTGAAGAAAGCTTATATGAATCAGTGAAAAATAACAACTACAGAATATTTTAAGGCACACAGAGAAAATATCAAAAAGGACATTACAGCATTTCACAGTAGAAGTGCCTAAAACTTTGGCTTCAGTGAATACATCAAAAGTTTATAATTAGCATGCCAATTGGAAGTACACAGGTGCTTCTAAAATGCTTGAAAAGAAAAGGTTCTTTGAAGTCGTTTAAACATGTCTTTCAAAGTTGTTTTTATAAGCCCTTCCTTAACATTAAGGGTAACTTCATCTGACAAACTCCTGGTTATTGGAATCCAAATTAATGAGGTTTTACTGTATCAAAATTATTTTTATAATTCAAAGAGATAGCAATAACAAGAATCTAATGTGGATGTGATTTTTCTCTTTGAACATTTCTGTTCTGTTGCATTGACCTTAGCATGCATACACACGCATACACACACACACACACACCATCACAATCACCATCACCATCACTATCACCATCACCACCACCACTACCATCATCATCTTATCCTCTTCTTTGGAAAATGAGTACTGTTGATCCATGTAATCCTTTGCATCGTCTCATCTTTACTATCTTCCTTTTATTTTGGAACATAAGAAAAATACTCCTAGTAAATTGGACAATGATACAGAAAGTGACCCTGAGCCTTAGTTATCATCAAAATTACACTATCTGCTAAAGCAACATCAGAAGATAAGGCTTGCAAACCACGGTCCCAACAAGTTGACCTTGTCTCCCTGATTCCTTCAAGAGATAAGCCCTTTTTAGTGTTAGAGCAGAAAATGGGCCTTTTCATTCTATTCATCAATGAGAAGAAGTATTTGTTTCCCTGATAGTAACATGGGTAATAATCCCTACCTTGAAATCATCCATTAATCTGGGAGTTTGGAGGGAGGGATGATTGATTTGTCATTTGTTTTAATCACCTACCTAAGCAGTACTACTGACTTTGCTTCTTACACTTTACTAAGCCCCAGATCTTAGAGCCCCAATCACTGTCAAGATCATGTTTGATTGCAACTTTGCAAGGAGAGTGACAGAACTGAATGAGATGTTTTCCAATTATTCAGTCACAAAGACAATTTTTTCAAATCTTTTGAAAATGATTCTCAAATTAATAAATCAAAATCCAACTCCTTTCCCTCAAAGTTTTTAGGGATCTTAAAGGAAGAAGTTTACTGTTGGAGTCCTTTTTATGTGACCCATGTACCAGTTTTAAAGGTACCATCTATACTTTATCTACATTAAGGGAACACCATGACTTTAAGAGAAAAAAGAATCAGATTAGGCCTAAGATTGGTTGAAGAAGATTAAAAGAGATTCTTATGTTCAAGCAGAAGGGAAAAATGAAGCCAATCTAGAAAAGTAAGCTAAAAATTATCTCCTTGGCGTAGGATCACTGGGACAACCTGGGAGTGTATCTGTGTGATTACAACCTGCCACTATGAGAAAAAAGAACTGTAACCTGAACATGTTGGCTCACAGAGGGCAATGCCAAAAGAAGTCAAAACATTCATGACAGGTCTCGGTCTTTGTGTCAGGAGAAACGTGGTAGCTTCCACAGCTTCTTCACCTCTGTCCTCTGTCACGCAGCTCCATTTTTGTCAGGGTACTATTTCACATACACATTGTCCTGGATGCCAGAAATACTTGTGGTATACTTGGTTTGAGCAGAATCTCTAGTATACACATTCCAGGGAACATGGTTGTCAACAAGTTTAGTGTGTGTATTTGTAGACAACATAGCCCTAAAAGCATGAAATATAGAATAGGTAAGGTCTGTCTTGGGAAAGGAGGAGGAAGTACCAATTTGGTGCAAGAGGATTGTGGTTAGAAAGGACATGGGAGCCACAGTGAAGTGAAAGAGGCTTTGAGGAATCAGATGCACAGATGGATGCTTTTATTTACATATTTATCTAGAGGAGTGATTCTCAACCTTGGCTGTACATACGAATCACCTCAGGAAACTGTAAAATTCCCAATCATATTAAAATCCTTTGAAGTGGGAACCAGGCACCAATGTCTGTGAAAGCCTCCAAGGTGGTTCGAATGTCCAGCCAAAGTTGGTTTTCACTATTTTATGACCACCTAAGGAAAACTTGTTTGTCTGCCTTGGCTGTTATTGCAGCCTCAGTTCTGAGTGGTCAGGGAAGGCTAGTTGTAAGATATAGTAATGGTATTTATTCTGTATGTCTCACAGAACAAAAGTATGTGAGAATTTCTGACCAGGCAGCTCTCTATTAAATCTTAATAACCATCTTTGTGATATTCTCCTATGTGACTTGTCCATTAGTTATTCCAGCTGAAAGGTCTAGTTTTTTTTTAATTGTCTTATACATGTGACATCACAAGATACCAGAAGTAGCACAGTAAATTCAACGGCATTATAAAGCTAAGTGGAAAACTAATTCTCCATATTTAGACAGTGGAAATTCTCAGAATAATCATTTGCTAAATCAGGTTCAAATTTATTTTTCATTCTTCTTCTGGAGGAGACATGGGTAACAGGTATCTGTTCTGCTGTAGGTATATTTCATTGGACTTGGTCTTAGCAAAAAGGAAGAACAAATCTTCCTTTTTTATTATCTCAATCAAAAGCTCCCAGGACCACTTGGATTTATTTTCTTAGTCTTTGAACATGTGTTTAAGGGAAAAGAATAACTGTAACTTCCTATATGACATCCAGTGCCCTGAAAGAGTGCTTACACTTTCAAAAAAGGAGAGTCCAGCCTATCAAAGGCAGTAACATATAATGAGAATTTAGAGTTATCTCCTCTCATATTGCTTTCCCTCTGCTATTGGCCCACCCTTCTCGACTGCAAAGCCAGAAAGTAAACTAGGTGGTGGTTTTGGACAATTGTACGCAGGATCAGAATCTCTAATAACCTATAATTTTTAGTACTTAATTATGTGATGTTTTATTCTAGGAAATAAGAAACAGATGACATCATTGATGTATCTTTCTTTCATCTTCAGAATTTTTGCATCTTTTCAGAAAATGACAAATTACTATTTTTCTGTTGCACTCAGCAATGTGACTATACTTAACAAAATTCTTGTAGTCTGTAGAGATATCAATAAAATTGTATATGTTTGTACATAGATGCTCTCTTATGTCATGATGTCATACAGTAATAATTTTTGCCAAGATCACATATGGACAGAGGTAAGACCCATTTATAGCACTATGAACTATGGTTTTGCAAAGTGTAATTGTTTTTAAAAGGCAGGGAGGGGACAGGAGAGCAATGTATAGCAAATCTATCAAATACAACTTCCAAAAACTCATACATTTCACTAGAATTTATTAACCCAGTAGCCATTCAAAATCTCCATCAAATTGAGGAAATGTGTTACTTTTTATTGAAAGACTTTAAAGACACCTTTTGATGATGTTGAAGTCCACTTTCAGTGAAGTACAAGTAAAAATAATTTGGTAATAATGCAACATAAGAAATCAAGGTGGATAAGATGTACCTACAAACTCAATATTCAGACCTTACTTCCTCACTTCTTTTCAGCTCCAGCTTTGTCTTCAGCCAGAAAGAAAAATTAAGCTACTATGGGCTTATTCCATCTCCTAGTAGTTATGATAAACATTCATTAACTCAAAACCTCCAACAGCTCTCTGGAGAGTGTTGTCTCCTGCACCTCTGGCTTTCATCAGCATAGTTAATTCCTCTTCAGGCACTTTCCTCATATTAATCTATACTCTGGCTGTAAACAACTGACTTTATTCTTCTAAATCCTGTCTAATTTAATCTCAGGAAAATTTCCCCCCCACCATAATTTTTCTTCTAATTTTGGTTCCATATAAAAATTGAAAAAACAGCAAACGAGCTCAAGGCTAAAAAACTTGATTAAAAATGCAAATATACATTTACCTTATTATTTTTGAATTACAATAACTTAAGCTTCAGATACCTACATTCAATATTTGAAATACTGATTTGACTTCCTTTCTTCCTCCTTCTCTTCCTTCCTGTTTCTTCCTCACCCCCTCTCTCCCTCTGTTCCCTACTTCCCTTTCCTCTCTTCCCTTCCTTCTGTCTTTCCTTTCATTCATTCACTCCAAAAGTCAGCCACTCTCACAAAGCCTGGTGATGGCAGCTCCATACAAAGACTGCACTGGAGTAGAGGGAAGAGACAGCCTTGGAGTGAAGTGGCAGGGTCAACTCTTCAATGGTCAGTGATGACATGTGATGTTGGCATTGGAGCAGGGCAGAAGGCAGCCCAGTGGGGTCAGGAGGTTGGCTACATACAGGACATTGAGCAATTAATAAGCATATTGAGACTATGGGAGCCAGGTTTCTCACTGATGGAGAACAAAGAAAGGAAAAATTAAAAGAGAAAGTTAGAATAAACCCTGTAGTATTAGATTAGAATTGGAACTATCAGTGTAAATTTTTACATAAATACAAAGTGTGTATATATAATGTATACAAATAAATATGGGTATCACTACATAATTTACATACGTGATATAAAGGTGTGTGTGTGCACATGTGCCTGTGTAATATATATATATATTTCTTAAATCCACACATCTAGAGGACAGAGAGCTAGCCCCTTACCCCCTGGAGCAATGAGCACAGCTAGTGCCTGGATATTTATTTCTAATTACTGTTCTCTACTAAAAGGAACCTGAGCTCACTGAAGAAACGTCTAGTTTCAAGGCTAGAACATGTTTGTGTCAGAAAATAAAGTATTCAAACAATAACAGGGACATGTTAAAAGGACACAGCAGCTGGCTTAAAGCCTACGCAGGACAAATCAGGTATAATTTGAGCATCAAGGGCAGGTGTGGTGGCTCATTCCTGTAACCCTAGCATTTTGGGAGGCCAAGGTGGGAGGATTGCTTGAGGCCAGGAGTTCAAGACCAGCCTGGGCAACACTGTAAGACCCTGTCTCTACGAAAAAATAAAATATAACAATAAGAAGAAGAAGAAGAAAAGAAAAAGGAAAAAGCATTGAAAGTCATAACAGTAACTTAATAAGTACCCACTAGTCTACATTGATATAAATAAGAGGGGAAAGTGAAAACTCTTCCTTACAATAGAATGTCAATGAATAATGTAGATGGAATTTAAAAATTACCATTTGGCAACCATTATCGTAATGACTTGGGCAACAGATACCAGTGGATGCTGACACTAGTGAGGTAAAGTGGAATAGAGGAAGAGGGTATTTTCATAGTCTCAAAGTATCTCCACACAAAAAAATTTGCTAATCATAAAGAAAAATATAACTAGAGAAACATGGCAGACACCATCTTAATCAAGTGATCAAAGTTCCCACCACCAGCAAGGGAACAAATCAACATCATGTGCCACCTGACAGGATGCAGTGAGAACCCAGCATCACCTCTGCAATATTCCTGCCAAAAACGCACAATCAAGGTCTAATCATGAGGCAATAAGCAAAACCAAATTGAGTGACGTTCTATAAAATATCTACCCTCTATTACAAATTTTCAGTGTCGTAAAAGTCAAGGAAAGATGTATGTTCCGGATTTAAGTAGACTAGACAGTCATGACAACTAGGTGCAACTCTTAATCTTGGATTGGACCCTTTTGCTATAAATGACATAAGTGGAGCAATTAACAAAACTTGAGTGATGATTTCTAACTTGATTGGCATTCTCTGTACTATTCTTCAAACTTTTACCTGGGTTTCAAATTATTTCAAAATAAAATTATAAAAATAAAATATTTCCAATCTTGTCGCATTACTTGTACTTCGATGGCATTGTCTTCTACCTTTCATAGCAAATAGACAACCAATTTATGGCTTAAAGAATGGTCTTGTGAGCTGGTTTGGAAATCCAACCATTATTTAAATATTTTTTAAAATTTGCACTCCAGTCTGGTACCTGGTGACTGAATGAGACTCTGTTTCAAAAAAAAAAAAGTGTTTTAATTGCACAAATGATACATAAATGCATAGTGTAATAGTCATATGATAAATTTGGGCAATATTAAGTATTTCCCTTGGCTACCTCCCACTCATCTAAATTAACGAGCTATTAGTTTGTTGTGTTTCCTTCTAAATATTTTTCTATGCTGCAATGTGCTTATTCATGTCTCCACTATGTCTCAGATTGTTCTATGTTGGTACTTGTAATTCATTCTTTTTCACTCACTTATATTATTCCATGGTGTCAATAACTATAACTTGTTATCACTCTTTTACTAGTATTTAGATATTTTCCAGTCTCTTGATTTTACAAACAAGACTGCAGTGAACATTTGCACATGTATTTTGCATATGTGCAAGTGTTTCTCTAGGTAAGATGTTAAGTGGAATGTCTGAATTAAAGGGCATGCTCGTTCAAACAATTTAAATAGATGTTGACTTTTCTTCTACCAGTGTATTAAAAAATAATTAAAAAACTATTCTTCTACCAGGTGAGTCTTAAGATATTATCTGTCTAAAAAATATATAAAATCCTGATGAGACTTTGATGGAATTACAGTAAGTTACAGATTAAAAAATAATGAAGCTTTTTGTTGGCATCGCTTCCTCTGGGACATCTTTATCCTTTTGTCACAACCATTTTCCTCATTTGCGTTAACTGAGCCTTCACTGTTTCTCAGGTCACAATCTACAGTATCTCAAACAGCAGCAGTGTCAGCATGCCAGGCAGCTAGTTCTTCTGTAATTCCATTTATGTTCAATTTGACTTTTACTTTCAGTGTTATCATTTTTTAGTCCTCTGCTACACTTTCATCTTTATTAGCCAATTTCCACTTTTGATTATCCATTTTTATAGAATGTGGATTTACCATTGGGAGACAAGCAATCAACACAACTATACTTTGCCATCTGAAAGTAAAGTGGGTAACAGATGTGAAGTGACCAATCACAGACAGGCTTTGAAAGAAGTGATGTAACTGGTCCCATCATGATGCATGTATGAATTTCCTGTTACTGCTATAACCAATTCCACAAATTTACTAGCTCAAAACAATGCAAATTATTGTCTTGCAGTTCTAAAGAGCAGAAGTCCAAAATGGCCTTAACTGGGCTAGAGTCAAGGTATTTTCAGGGATACATACCTTCCGAAGGTTTTAGGAGAGAATCCATTTCCTTACCTTTTCCAATTTTTAGAGGGTTCCTGCATTCCTTGGCTCATGGCCCCTTCTTCCAACTTTAAAGCCAGCAGTGTAGCATCTTCAAATAGTTCTCTATTTCTTTGTCACATCTTCTCTGACTGACCATCTGCTTCCCTCTTATAAAGACCCTGGTGATTACAATGGAACCATTCAGATAATCCAGGATAATCCACCAGCTCAAGATCTCTAACTTAATCATATCAACAAGGTCCCTTTTGCCATGTAATATATCATAGGTTTTAGGAATTAAGATGTGAACTTTGGGGTGGGGGGCGTTATTCTGCCTAACACAATATGCATTTCTTATTTACACAGTGGTTGTGATTTGAAGAACTATTCGTGAAGTTTGAATCTCATGCAATTACTCATAGTTAATATCCACTGGTAACTGAAATTTGAATTGTGTTGCGGGGGAGCTCGTGTTATTAAGTAGACCAAAGTAACTGGGATTTGTGCCTATCTGAATCATGCAAAGTGGGGACGGCCTGTTTCAGGTCCAGTTGACAGGTCAAACAGAATGAGAAATTCCACGTGACTACACACGCTGGCCCACGACTGCAGAGAATGAGGCAGAAGTGACTGTTGTTTGCCCTCATGTTTGAAGAACACTCACAGGTAAACAGATTGAGCTTTCTCTTGTGCCAGATCTTTCAAGCCTACCAGAACTGACAGCACTTCAGCTTTTAAGAAACATTGTAGGTAAATATGGAAAAAAACTCAAGAAATAATGATATCTTTCCTCTTACTGCTCCCATCTCTGCCCTCCTCAATGCCCCAAAAAACTATGTCTAAGTCTCTTATGCATTAATACCCAACTACTGATAATGCATTGCACTTTATAAAGCAGATATCCTTTTTTCTTTATTCTGATTAATAAACATAAAAAAGCTGTTCTGGTAAGCGATTTAAGAACATAATCAGTGCTTCCTCTGTACTCAGATGTTGCTGAACAAGCTATGGAGTGAGTAAATAAGGAACACGAGTTTCTGACACTCTTAGCCCAGCTACCATTTTTAACAAAACAGCTGTTGATATAAAGTCTCTCATGAATTCATTTTATTTCAACAGCAAAAAGATCAGCTCCATACCTCTGATTGAGATTACAAAGTATAATCTTTTCAGCATGGGTTTTCTCACCATGCCACAAATAGAAAGAGGCACTAAGGGACTGATAAGGGGCTATTTTCCATCTCTGGCAGTATTATAGTTACCTGCAATAAAAACATCTGATCTTACAGAACAGGATACCTCTTGAAGAGGTTTAGTTTATTTTATAATATGTAAGTATTCCAAATACATTCATTGTATGAATTAGGGAAGGAAAAGCAGTAAGAAACATTTCATGAATATTCATTCCTAGACTTCAGCCATACTAAGTCTTACCACTTTATAGAATTCATAATTTATTAGCCAATACTATTGTAAAATACTATTTCAGTACTCTAAAATTGATATTAGAGGGAAAAAAGTCACACACAATGCCTACCACCACCAGGGTGAAACCAAATCTTTATCCACCTATGGCTCCTGTCAGGGTCAGCAGAGGCAGCAGCTTCATTTTCTTCATGGTTTACCCAGACAGATGTGGAGTCAAAGTGCCAAGTGCATATTTCAAGCATCTGTTCTGAATATGTTTAAAGCCACAGTAAATTACAAAAGGCAAATTCATAGATGCTCTTTGAAAGTGAGTGTAACTATTATACTTGGTATTTCACTTCACCTAACCCCCAAAAGTTTTTGATGCTACAAAGAATAGACCCTGATACATAGTTTGAAACTCTCACTATAAAATTACTAGGCTAAGTCTATTAAGACTTGAAAGTTTGTTTTCCTGAGGTAGGTGAAAGGGTCATCTCTGTTCTTTCCAGGTGACTATATCTGCACAGGCTTCCCTGGGAGGACTTCATCAACAGCACAGTTACATATCAAAGTCCTTCAGCTCTCCCCAGCTGGCACCTATTTTCACTTTCACTTTCAATTTTACAGACAGTTTTACAGCACTTTCCATTTCATTCTTGACAATCTGAGCTACCTAAAAAAAAAAAAAAAAAAAAAAAATGAGGTTAACAAACTCTCTGTCCAGTCAAAGAATGTTTCCCAAGCCACCCACTGAGAACGTTATAAACCAGACTGCAGCTCTTCACCCAGTGGTGCTTAAAATGCTAGATCAGAAAATTAAAAAACCAGACATCTCAAACTCTTCTTCACTGACGAGCAGGAGTTTCTGACACTTTTTGCGAGAATGCTTGGAGCTTGAAAACCCTCAGGGAAAGACTGCAAATTTTTGTTCAATTTCTCTAAGACAAAAACATCTTTGCATTGGCAATTTCTTAACTTATTAAGAATTAGTTCAAAATAGAACACTCGTAGCTCTTTTTCTACCCATAAGGACTCAATATTTACACAGCCATACTGGGGCTAGGGTAGAGTTCCAAAATCCTCATACATAGGGAAAAAAGCTGTCAGCCTGACAATACAGTGTCTTGGCTTCCTAGGGAATGGACACAAGCATTGCAAAAATACCTGAACAACATCTTCTTCTGCCACTTCATATAAGAGTTCATCATGGAGTTGAAGGATGAAGAAGCCTCCTCTGATTGGGCAGAACATCCCTTGCAGTTTTCTCTTTGGTAACAATCCTACTTCACGAAAAAGTAGCAAAACTGATCAGCATGTTGCTGTGTCATAGCATATTTTTAGAGATTCTGAGTAACTCTAGGGAATTTTAATCGAGAGATCAAAACACACAAGACTAAGAACTATCAGGAACATAACTACTTCCTGGTTGCTACCTACCCTACCTATCTGGCATAAACTCATCAACTTCCTGCCAGAAAGAGGAAGTCTCACAACGAAGTCAGTAAATGGGGTGTAAAGAACTCTGCTCCAAACTCTAGTCCAACTTATTTCTCATGAATAACATTTTCTCATTTCATGGAGTCCCCCTACCACCATCTGAGTGTAATAGCACCAGGGAGGTATGGAGCCTGATTCCTGCCCCAGGAAAGCAAACTAGTATTGTTAGGCAGTGCTTCTTAAGGGGGACTCTCCCTCATGTTTTTGTATGGCCAGAAGTGTCACCTTGATAGAACTGGTCCTTCCCCAGTTGGACCGTACACTCTAAACAAGTAATTCTAAACCTGGGCTCCCAATGTGGACTTCAGAGAGTATGTAAACCCCTTGCGGTTATATGTAAGAGTCTATGTAAGTTTTTCTATGGAGATAATCCATACCTTCCAGTAGCCATAACTCCAAAATATATATTAGACTTAGTCACTATTTCCTCATTAGCTGGACCTAGTGGTACAGATTATGCCCTTCTTAACTCAAAGATAAAGCTCAACATAAACACCTTTACTGGAACTGCTTTTACCTGTTTGCTTAAACCTCACAGCAGTTATCTTCCTTTCTGCTGTCCAAATTCCCTATTTTCTTTCAGGCCCGGCATGAGTACCATCTCCCTCAGTATATCTGGTGCTTCCCTCCGAGGGAGAGAAAGTTCTTCAACTGTCACTATATGCAGTGCCAGTTTGCTCAGAGGCGGCTCTCACGCAGTAGGCAAACACCAGCACCCGAGGCTGGAGCAAGCTGCTTCCACACCAGGACTGCAAAGGCTATACCTCTGTTCACCAGTTTGGCTGAAGTCTGATCTGCCCCATGAAGTCACACTTAGCTCATACTATTGACTGTCTGGATGCTCTAGCTTTTCTGCTTTCTGATGACCACACCTTTGCCCTCTTGATTTCCCTTGGCTACCTGGCTTCTGACCCTGAATGCCATGATGCTCTTGTTCCCCATGTGTTCTGCTTCCTCATGCTCACCTTCCTTTCATCCCACTGACCCAGCACTAATTTAAGCTGCCATGACACCATGAGGTCTTCCGCAGTGACAGAGCCATATCACCTTCCACTGACTCTTAAAGTCGTTATTGTTGCTGGGACCACAGGTGTGAACCACTGTGTCCAGCCCAATGGACAACCTTTTTTTTTTTTTTTTTTTTTTTTTGAGACAGAGTCTCGCTCTTGTTACCCAGGCTGGAGTGCAATGGCGCGATCTTGGCTCACCGCAACCTCCGCCTCCTGGGTTCAGGCAATTCTCCTGCCTCAGCCTCCGGAGTAGCTGGGATTACAGGCACGTGCCACCGTGCCCAGCTAATTTTTTTGTATTAATAGAGACGGGGTTTCACATTGTTGACCAGGATGGTCTCGATCTCTCGAACTCGTGATCCACCCGCCTCGGCCTCCCAAAGTGCTGGGATTACAGGCTTGAGCCACCGCGCCCGGCCTGGACAACCTTTTAAATGTCTCTAAGTTATCTATGCCTACCAAATTCTCTTATTCTTGCTAGTCTGTTGCACTCCTATCCATCTCCTCCTTCCTCTTTCCCTCCCCTTCTCCTCTGTTTCTCCTCTTTCCCCCTCCTTCTCTCTAAATCTCTTTCAAAACTCAATTTCAGCTGGGCAAAGTGGCTCATACCTGTAATCCTAGCACTTTGGGAGGCCGAGGCGGGTGGATTACGAGGTCAGGAAATCGAGACCATCCTGGCCAACATGGTAAAACTCCATCTCTACTAAAATACAAAAAAATTAGCTGGGCATGGTGGTGCACACCTGTAGTCCCAGCTACTTGGGAGGCTAAGACAGGGGAATCACTTGAACCTGGGAGGCCAAGGTTGCAGTGAGCCGAGTTCATGCCATTGCACTCCAGCCTGGGCAACAAGAGCAAAACTCCATCTCAAAAAAAAAAAAAAAATCAGTTTCTCGGCGGTGGTTCACGTCTGTAATCCCAGCACTTTGGTAGGCCAAAGCAGGTGAATCACTTGAGGTCAGGAGTTCGAGACAAGGCTGGTCAACATGTTGAAGCCCTGTCTCTACTAAAAATACAAAAATTAGCCGCACACGGTGGTGCACGCCTGTAATCCCAGCTACTTGGGAGGATGAGGCAGGAGTATTGCTTGAGGCTGGGAGGCAGAAGTTGCAGTAAGCTGAGATCAAGCCACTGCACTCCAGCCTGGGTGAGAGAGCAAGATTCCATCTCAAAGAAAAAAAAAAAGAAAATATACTGAAGCAAAAAGGCCAATAAAGAAAAACAAAATTAAAGAGAGAAGGAAGCAAACTATTAACAGAGGTTCTTAAGGGATTGGGATTCACTTGGAAAGTCACTTAGTTCATTGTTTTTATTTTTTTTATAAGAATGAGAAAAAGGCTAGGAACAATGGCTCCTGTCTATAATCCCAACACTTTGAGAGTCCAAGACAGGAGGGTCACTTGAACCCAGGAGTTTGAGACTGGCCTGTGCAACATAGCCAGACCCTGTCTCTATTTAATTATTTTAATGAGGAAAAAATGAAAATTTAAAGAGAAATCAGATTTGCTGAACTCTTTCTCCATCTCTTCCCCATTTTCAGTTGGCCTGGTTATGTGCTGAGCTTTACCTTGTGTGGACCCAGGGTAGGGACCAGCCCAGCTTTGCCCTCAGGCAGCTCCTCCTTCCTTTTCTCTGCCCTTCTGTTTTCCTAACTGGGTGGGAAATGCAGATTCCGTTCTTGCAGATAGAAGCCAGTCTGCCCTAGCCCCCTACCCCCGAGACCCTGGTGTGGGATGTTCCCCTCCCTGTGTCTGTATGTTCTCATCGTTCAACACCCACTTATGAGTGAGAACATTCAGTGTTTGGTTTTCTGTTCTTGTGTCAGTTTGCTGAGAATGATGGTTTCCAGTTTCATTAACGTCCCTGCAAAGGACATGAACTCATCTCATCCTTTTTTATGGCCGCATAGTATTCCATGGTGTACATGTGCCACATTTTAGGGATAGCATTAGGAGAAATACCTAATTTAGATGACGGGGTGATGGATGCAACAAACCACCACCATGACACATGTAAACCTATTTAACAAACCTGCATGATCTGCACATGTACCCCAGAACATAAAGTATAATTAATAAATAAATAAATAACCAAACAAACAAACAAAAGGAAGCCTGTCTGTGCAGAGGCAGAACTGTAGGAGTGCCCTGTAGCACGAAGGGGAGAGAGTGTCCTAGGTGAGAGCACCCCAGATGACAGCAAAGATTCCCAGCTTCAGAAATGAGCCAGGAGAGGACTGTCAGCAGAAGTAGAAACACATGGCTTGTGTTGAGAGGGAGAGAAATTGTCTGGGAGGAGCCTTAGGGGCCTGCTCTTGATTTCTACTTGCACCCTGAGGGAAGATCCTGTGTGAGCTATGTGGCATAGATTATGGTTGTTGGGGATATTGTGCCTTCATTTCAGTAAATCCATTTATTCATCCTAAAAGAATGATGCCCCTGGGACAAGACCCTTATTCCAAGAGCTGGTCCTGTTTCTGAAAGTCTGATTGGCTCATTCTCTCATTCTTCTTTACCATCCCCCCAATCTCCGCCCCCACCTCGCCTCCAGCTTGCCCTCCTCTGAGCTTGGCAGGGCTTAAGACTTTTCCTTACTCCTGCCTGCCAGGGCCCTTGTTCAAACATGAAGAGCTAAAAGAAGGCAAAGATGTAAGGAAAACTTTGGCAGTTTCCCCAGAAATCAAAAGTATCTGCAAGGTGAGGAGGAGGACAGAAAAGGAAGGAAAAGGAAAATGAGAACATGTAAATAACAGTGAGAATGGACCCTGAGCCAGAATGTATGCATCCAGGCTCTACTGTTTACTAGATGTGTGGCCTTGGGGTACCTAACCTCTAGGGGTTGTTCTGAGGTGGTCAACCTAAGTAACAAATACAAAGTAACAAATAGAAAGAGTCTCTCTAAAAGGAAAAGATGTTCAGGAGCGGTGGTTAACGCCTGTAATCCCAGCACTTTGGGGGGTCCAGAGTTTGAAACCAGCCTGACCAACATGGAGAAACCCTGTCTCTACTAAAAGTATAAAATTAGCCAAGCGTGATGGCACATGCCTATAATCCCAGTTACTTGGGGGGCTGAGGCAGGAGAATCGCTTGAACCCAGGAGGTGGAGGTTACTGTGAGCCGAGATTGCACCATTGCACTCCAGCCTGGGCAACAAGAGCAAAACTCGGTCTCAAAAATAAAATAAAATAAAATAAATAAAAGAGAAGGACATAAATCTGGGAATAGAGCATTGCAAAGGGAATATGCATGCCATAATAAATTATGGGCATATTCAGGGAGGAAGACAAAGATGTTTAAAGGAAAAAATAAAGAGAATTACATAATTATTTTGAAACAATTATCCCTGGCTACAAAAACGAATAATAAGGCTGATGCCAGCCCGAGGTTGGACAGGCAACTGCTAGGCAGATGTCCCTATAGAAGTATGTTTTGTGTCAGATTGCAATGGCCTCTGTGCAAGGTTGTATTTTTTGCAGAGTCTTTAGTGATAGTTTTTGTTATCAGGCATATGAGCATGAGAACCTTCTATTCACGGCCTTCCCCAGCTCTTTTTGTCAGGATTTTGTTTTTGCTTTTAACATTAATGACACCATTTTGGTTCTGATTACTTTTACAAGCTTAAAGAGATTAATATCCCTGAAGCAATCAGAACATTAAATCATCTGTGATATTGTGATTTACAGTAAGATATATATGCACATGCACATTTCCTGGCACAGAGCTCCTGAAACTCCAGAGTCAGAAACTCTGGAGTGAGTCAGAAACTCTGGAGTGATAAGTGTGTGTTTTGTATGTCAACACAATGACTAGTAGCTAGCAGCCCTTAGGTAGCTTCAGTGTGGGGCTGGTCACCAGAAAGACCATGGCATGATTAGAGGATTGGGGCTTTCAGCCCCACCCTCCAAACTTCAAAGAGAGGAGAGAGGCCAAAGGTTAAGATGGTCACTAATGGCCAATAATTTAGTCAATCATGCTTACACAATGAAAACTTCATAAAAACCCAAGAGGACAGGGTTTAGCAGAGCGTCTGGATAGCTGAACATGATGAAGTTCCTGAAGGGTGGTGAGCCCAGAGCCGGCATGGAAGCTCTGCACCCCTTCCCACAAACCTTGCCGTAGGTATGACTTCAGCTGGCTGTTCATTCGTATCTTTTATTATATCATCTATTAATAAACCAGTAAACATAAGTAAAGTGTTTACCAGGTGCAGTGGCCCATGCCTGTAATCCCAACATTTTGAGAGGCTGAGGTGGGAGGATCACTTGAGGCCAGGGGTTTGAGCCCGGTCTGGGCTAACATAGTGAGACTCCTTCTCTACAAAAATTTTTCAAAAAAATTATCTGGGCAAGGTGGCACATGCCTGCAGTCCCAACTATTCAGGAGCTGAGGTGAGAGGACCCCTGGAGCCCAGAAGGTTGAGGCTGCAGTGAGCTAGGACTGCACTCCAGACTAGCAAGAGAATGAGACCCTGTTTCAAAAACAAAAAAAAAAAACATGTTTCTCTGAGTTCTGTGAGGCCACTCAAGAAATTAATTATACCCAAAGACGGGGTTGTGGGAACCCAGATTTGTAGCCAGTTGGTCAGAGCATAGACGATAACCTGTGCTTGCAACAGGCATCAGAAGTGGGGACAGCCTTGTGGGACTGAGCTCTCGACCTGCTGGATCAGATGCTATTTCCAGGTAGGTAGTGTCAGAATTGAACTCAATTAGAGGACACTCAGCTGATGCCCACTGGAGAATCTGCTGCAGAATTGATTGCTGCTGGGGAGAAATCCCCACATACATTTTGGTGATCCCAGGCGAGGTGGTCTTGGATTGAGAATTAGGGTGTGAAAAGACCAAGGTGGGTTTTTTTTCTTATTCTTTTAGACTCACTTTTAGTAAACACTCTGTTTCCCAGGAAGACAAGTCTGGAGGGAGGGAGAAGTAAAATAATTAACAACAGCTCTTGGAGGAGACAGCAAAACAGCCAGAACAGTGACTGAGGGAAAGAAAGTAACTAAAACCCTTGAAGACAGAGGCAGACCGAGAAAGAGCTTTTTTCCTTTTTCCAAGACAAGGTCTCACTCTGTCACCCAGGCTAGAGTGCAGTGGCACAATCTCGGCTCACTGAAACCTCTACCTCCTGGGTTCAAGCAATTCTCCTGCCTCAGCCTCCCGAGTAGCTGGGAGTATGAGTGTGCACCAACATGCCCAGCGACTTTTTAAAATTTTTGTAGAGAAGTGGTCTCACTATATTGCCCAGGCTGGTCGCAAACTCCTGGGCTCAAGCAATCCTCTCATCTTCAGATTTGCTTGGATTACGGGCATGAACCACCACACACTCAGCCCTGATAATATTCTAATGCTTACATGCTGAGTAAGGATAGGGAATTCTGGGAGTCTCATCAAGTGTCTAGTGTGGGGACGGGTTCTGTGCACATGGACAGAGCAAGTGTAAGTTAGTGACTCCTGAAGGGCTCACATTTTCCCTACACATGTCCAGTCAATTGCCTGATCATCCAGACTTAAAAAGTGACAGAGTCAGGGCTGGGCGCAGTGGCTCACACCTTCTTTGGGAGGCCTAGGCGGGTGGATCACAAGGTCAGGAGTTCCAGACCAGCCTGCCCAATGTGGCAAAACCCTATCTCTTCTAAAAATACAAAAATTAGCTGGGCATGGTGGCAGGTGCCTGTAATTCTCAGCCTCAGCTACTCGGGAGGCTGAGGCAGGAGAATTGCTCGAACCCAGGAGGCAGAGTTTGCAGTGAGCCAAGATCACACCACTGTGCTCCAGCCTGGGTGACAAAGCAAGACTCTGTCTCAGAAAAAAAAATTAGCCAGGCCTGGTGGCGGGTGCCTATAATGCCAGCTACTCAGGAGGCTGAGGCAGGAGAATCACTTGAACCCGGGAGGCGGAGGTTGCAGCAAACAGAGATTGCGCCACTGCACTCCAACCTGGGTGACAAGAGTGAAACTCCGTGACAGAAGAGTCCTGAGTGTCAGAGGATGACCTTGGAAAGCTGTGGAGTCCCTCAATCTTCAAAGGACATTGCTGGAATACTGTGCAAAGCAGCCCTCTGAATCAATGTCCAGTTTCATTTCCTGCATTTACTTCCACCTGCTGTTGCCCAGAATGTCCTCCTTGCAACTTTCTGAATCTCTAAATTCAAAAGTCATGTCTCAGGCTTTTTTTTTTCTCACTATGTTTTCTGTTAGGAATACAATTCCTTCTTTTTTCTTTTTTGAAACAGGCTGTCACCCAGGCTGGAGTGGAGTGCAGTGGTGGGATCTCAGCTCACTGCAAACTCCACCTCCTGGGCTCAAGCCATCCTCCTACCTCAGCCACCCAAGTAGCTGGGATCACAGGCACGGGTCACCATGCCTGGCTAATTTTTGTATTTTTAGTAGAGATGGGTTTTTGCCATGTTTCCCATGCTGGTCTCAAACTCCTGGGCTCAAGCAGTCTACCCGCCTCAGCCTCCCAAAGTGCTAAACTTATAGGCATGAACCACTGGAAATATAATTATTGACCCTTGCCTCATTCTCCATTCATTGGTAAAAGCCTCCTTCAAGGGTGTGGTGGTGCATGCCTGTAGTTCAGCTACTTGGGAGGATGAGGCAGGAAGATTGCTGGAGTCTGGGCATTATAGGCCACAGTGTGCTGATTATACCTGTGAAAAGCCACTGCAGTCCAGCCTGGACAACATAGTGAGACCTTAGGTGACCCACCCACCTCGGCCTCCCAGAGTGCTGAGATTACAGGCCTGAGCTACTGTACCCTGGAAGGAGGCTTCCTAATCAGTACCACTATTATTCCACGTTTTTGTTTATTTTCCAGCTCTTTCTTTTTTGACCTTTTGCAAATCACTCCCCCACACATGAGAAACAGAGTTTTCAGTCTCAGTAGATAATTCTGTTTTAGTCAATTCACAAATGTAGTTTGAGTAATTTTGTTTTTATTTTTATTTTTGAAGCAATAATAAATCACTTGGGGGGACTGCAGTGGTGCCATCACAACTCACTGCAGCCTCAATCTCCTGGGCTCAAGCGATCCTCTTGCCTCAACCTCCCTAGTGACTGGGGCTACAGGCACGTGCCACCACTCCTGGCTAATTTTTAAATTTTTTGTAGAGATAGGGTTTCACTAATATTGTGCAGGCTGGGCTCAAACTCCTGGGCTTAAATGATCCTCCCACCTTGGCCTCCCAAAGTGTTAGGATTATAGGTGTCAGCCACTGTGCCTGGCCTAGTTTGGGTAAATTTTTTATTTTTCCATATAACTTCTGCAATTTCCATGGCAAATCACTCTTGATAATTTTTGTAAACTTATACAAAAATCAATTGATGTTTTTTGAATGTACATCAATTATTGTTAATTGAGAGTTTTATTTTTATTATTATTATTTTTTTAGATGGAGTCTTGCACTGTCACCCAGGTTGGAGTGCAATGGGGTGATCTCTACTCACTACAACCTCCACCTCCTGGGTTCAAGAGATTCACTTGCCTCAGCCTTCTGAGTAGCAGGGATTACAGGTGCCCACTACCATGTCTGTCTACTTTTTTGTATTTTTAGTAGTGATGGAGTTTCACTGTGTTGGTCAGTCTGGTCTCAAACTCCTGACCTCAGGTGATCCACCTGCCTTGGCCTCCCAAAGTGCTAGGATTATAGGTGTGAACCATCACACCCGGTCTCTTCAAGGTTTTCATAGCTATTCCCTCTCTCATTCCAGGAGGAAGAAAAAGGACAAATCAGACTAAGGAAATCAGTGCACAAATATCAAACTGCAGGAGATTCAAAGTTTAGGAATCATTCTCAAATGCTCACAACTCATGTCTCTAATATGAGCAGTTCATATTTATATCTCACGGAACATAGCACACTCAGTAAAGCCTATCTCACACTAAACCTCTATTTTCCAAATCAAAGAGCAAAACTGAAAAACTTTAGAAAAGGTAGACAGATGGTATGAAATTGAGATTCACAAAAGGGGAGACTGTGTCTCATTCATTCATCACTGTATCCCAGAGCCCAGCAATGTGTCTGACATAGTGGTCACACACTTATTCTACAAATATTTGTGAGTGTCTGCTATGTGTCATACATTGTACTAAGTGCTGGAGATAAAACTTAGAAGACAAAGTTCCTGCCTTCATGGAACTTACTTTCTGGTGAAGAAGCCTATAGAAATGTAAATAAATGCAAATGGCCAGGTGTGGTGGCTCAAGCCTGTAATCCCAGCATTTTGGGAGGCCCAGGCAGGCGGATGGCTTGAGGCCAGGAGTTCAAGACCAGCTTGGCCAACGTGGTGAAAAAAACGTGTCAACTAAAAATACAAAAATTAGCTGGACATAGCAGTGCATGCCTGTAATCCCAGCTACTTAGGAGGCTGAGGTGGAAGAATTGCTTGAACCTGGGAAGGGGAGGTTGCAGTCAGTGGAGACCATGCCATTGCACTCCGGCCTGGGCGACAGAACAAGATTCTGTCTCAAAAAAATAAAAGTAAACAAATAATACATTACAGAGACTTATAGGTGTTATGAAGAATATAAAGCAGAGGAAGAGAAAATAGAGCTGAGCCAATGGGGGATATTTAGAAACGGTGGTCAAGGAAGGTCTCACCCAGAAGATAACTTTTAAAGCAGAATATCTGTGGAATAATTGCATGAATTAATGTATTTTTTTCTCTCATTTACAAAAGAAATGGGTGGGCCTTCATGAACCACAATTTGGGTGGTGACAAAATATTTTAGGAAAACCCTACAACCAATGTTTAAAGCTGATCTTCCATAACTAAGTAAGTAGAAACTCTCAAGTCCAGTTTCCTGAAAATTTTTCTTAAAGGACACAAGATAGTCTATGGAAAGAGGATACTAGATCCCAGCTGCTGGGAATATCCTTTTCCCAAGCAGGAAGAAATTAAGAAATGGGGACTGGCGTGGTGGCTCATGTCCGCAATCCCAGCACTTTGGGAGGCTGAGACAGGTGGATCACCTGAGGTCAGGAGTTCGAGACCAACCTGGCCAACATGGTGAAACTCTGCCTCTACTAAAAATACAAGAAAATTAGCTGCACGTGGTGGTGGGCTCCTGTAATCCCAGCTCCCAGGGAGGCTGAGGCAAGAGAAACTTTCATGGAGTTTCATTCATTCTTCACTTCACCCAGGCTGGAGTGAAGCGGCACAATCTCCATTCACTGCAACCTCCACCCCAGGGTTCAAGAGATTCTTCTGCCTCAGTCTCCTGAGTGGCTGGGATTACAAACATGTACCACCATGCCCAGCTAATTTTTGTATTTTTAGTAGAGACGGGGTTTTGCCATGTTGGTCAGGCTGGTCCCAAACTCCTGACTTCAAGTGATTCACCCACCTCAGTCTCCCAAATTGTTAGGATTACAGGCGTGAGCCACTGCACTTAGCCACCTCCCCTTACCCCCTGTTTTTTTTTCTGAGATGGAGTCTTGCTCTGTTGGCTAGGCTGGAGTGCAGTGGCATGATCTTGGCTTGGCTGGAGTGCAGTGGTACAATATCGGCTCACTGCAACCTCTGCCTTCTGGCTTCAAGTGATTCTCCTGTCTCAGCCACCTAACAAGCTGGGATCACAGGCACACCCCACCACACCTAGCTAATTTTTGTATTTTTTGGTAGAGATAGGGTTTCACCATGTTGGCCAGGCTAGTCTCAAACTCCCAACCTCAAGTAATCCACCTGCCTCGGCCTCCCAAAGTGCTGGGATTACAGACATGAGCCACCACACCTGGCCAAGCATTTCTTTATGCTGATACAAGAATGGCCTAATACAAGCAGTATTTTATTTTATTTGTATTTATTTTTTGAGATGGAGTCTTGCTCTGTCACCCAGGCTGGAGTGCAGTGGCACTATCTTGGCTCATTGCAATCTCCAACTCCTAGGTTCAAGTGATTCTCCTGCCTCAGTCTTCCAAGTAGCTGGCATTACATATGTGTGCCACCATAGCTGGTTAACTTTTTCATTTTAGTAGTAGAAATGGGGTTTTGCCATATTGGCCAGGTTGGTCTTGAACTCCTGACCTCAGGTGATCTGCCCACCTCGGCCTCCCAAAATGCCAGCATTACAGGCATGAGCCACCACGCCTGGCTATTGTTTAAGTTATTAATCTTCTTTTCTTTCCTTATTTTTTAAATATGGAGTTTCACTCTTGTCACCCAGGCTGGAGTACAATGGTGAAATATCGGCTCACTACAGTCTCCGCCTCCAGGGTTCAAGTGATTCTCCTGCCTCAGCCTCCTGAGTAGCTGGGTCCACAGGCATGCATCACTACGCCCAGGTAATTTTGTAGTTTTAGTAGAGATGGGGTTTCACCATGTTGGCCAAGCTGTTCTCAAACTCCTGACCCCCGGTGATCCACCGTCCTCGGCCTCCCAAAATGTTGGGATTACAGGCATGAGCCACCATGCCCAGCATAATCTACTTATTTCTATTGAGTGTGTCTATGTGTTTATGTTTTTCCACAAAATTTGTATCATGCTTCCTGTTTTGCAAGCAACTTTCTTCACTTAAATATCAATACGAACAATTTTGCTTTTTGAAATGAATTGCTAATTCACTTAGCTTCAACTTTCCCCTTATCTTCTAACTCTTTTTTTTTTTTTTTGAGACAGAATCTTGCTCTATCACCCAAGCTGGAGTGCAATGTCGCCATCTGGGTTCACTGCAACCTCCGTTTCCTGGGTTCAATCTATTCTTGTGCCTCAGCCTCTCGAGTAGCTGGGGCTACAGGTGCACAGCCACCACACCCAGCTAGTTTTTGTGTTTTTAGTAGAGACAGGGTTTCACCATGTTGGCTGGGCTGGTCTCGAACTCCTGACCTCAAGTGATCTGCCTGCCTTGACCTTCCAAAGTGCTGGGATTACAGGCATGAGCCACCACGTCAGGCCATCTTTTAACTCTTAGAAGGCAAAAATATTTCTGTATGAATCCTCTTCATCTCTATCGTAGAACATCCAGAAAAGCCAGAATTAAGCATGAGAATTGTTCGTTTTGTTGAACATAGGCACACTGCGTTATTATTATTTTTTACCATGACAACGTATGGCTGACATTGTACCAAGATCAAAATAACTTTGGCATACTATGAATAATCTGAAGATCCAAAAGATTAGCATAGGCACCACTGAGCCTGAGTTTTTTTAGAAAAGCTCCTGAAAAGATTTGTAAATGTGAGGGAAACGTCTTTTCCAGCCTGAAACTTCTCCCTTCTTTCCTGTCAACACACAAACCAATATGTGTACATAAGTACACATGGGTTCTGGATCCAGGCAGAATTGGTTGTCAATGCAGAGCTCCCCAGTAACTGGCTGTATGACCCTGGGTAAGTGATTTCACCTCTAAGAATCTAAGTTTATTAATGTATAAGATGGGAAAATATAATCTTCATGGATTTATGAGAATTTGGTAAAATCATAAAGCCCCTAGTACATCTGTGGGTCAGAATATTTCACAGGAGGAACTTTTTTATTTTTTTTAAATTTTATTTTATAAATTTTTTTAAAATATACAGATAAGGTCTCACTATGTTGCCTAGTCTGGTCTCAAAGTCAGGATCAAAATAAACAGCAATCCTCTCACCTCAGTCTCCCGAAGTGCTGAGATTACAGGCATGCGCCACTGCAACCAGCATTTTTTTTTAAAGTTATTTAATTTTTTTTAATATAGAGACTAGGTTTTTAAAAATATGCATTTATTTTATTTTTTAATTTTTATTTTTTGACACAGAGTCTTGCTCTGTCATCCATGCTGCATTGCAGTGGTACAATCTTGGCTCACTGCAACCTTCGCCTCCCAGGTTCAAGTGATTCTCCTGTCTCAGCCTCCAGAGTAGCTGGGATTACAGGCATGCACCACTATACTGCACCTTCTTCTTCTTCTTTTTGAAATGGAGTCTTGCTTTGTTGCCCAGGTTGGAGTGCAGTGTCAGGATCTCAGCTCACTGCAACCTGTGCCTCACAGGTTCAAGTGATTCTACTACCTCAGCCTCCTGAGTAGCTAAGATTGCAGGTGCCGGTCATCATTCCTGGCTAATTTTTGTATTTTTAGTAGAGATGGGGTTTCACCATGTTGGCCAGGCTGGTCTTGAACTCCTGACCTCGAGTGATCTGCCCATCTCTGCCTCCCAAAGTGCTGAGCCACTGCTCCTGGCCTTAATTTTTTTTTTTTTTTAATATAGAGACCAGGAAAGGAGCTTTCATTATTCTTCGACTCTCCCTCCAATATCTCTCTGATTCAGACTGGGTCTGCGAGAGTGCTCTGGCCAGGAGGACTTGAACATTTTCTCACAGAAGACTGGAACAGGGACAGAAATGCTACTGGCAAGAGGGAGCACAAGATGTGCAGAGAACAGTGAGAACGGCAGAAGGTAACTGGGAGGAGTGAGATGTGTTCTGGTCTGAGACAGACCAAGAGGGGAGGAGCACAATAGAATGGAAGGGCTGAGATACCAAAGGAAAGCAGAAGATGCCTGCCTGGGCTGTGAATTTTTACAGAGAAAATAATACATCTATTTTACAAATTAAAGCATAAAATAGAGAGAGTAAGTAACATAAAAAAGTCTGAGGCAGTGGAATTACAGACACAAATTGCTCCTGTCTAGTCTCTCTTATTGTGTTCAAAACCCCGTGCAGGTGCCTGTTAAGTGCATGTTCTTCTGGAATGTGTGAGGTAAGTACATTACTCCCACTTTGCTGATGAGATTATCGAAGCTTAGAGAGCTGAAGTGAGTTGAGGTTAGTTCTGTCCACTTTGACATCACAGAAAGATTTTCATTCTTTAGAAAAATGGAAGGAGTAAAAGAGGAGATCCAGAGATGGCCAAAGAGGAAAAATGTAGTAGGGAAGTTAGAGGAGGGATGGGAGCTAGCAAATGCACAAATAACATTTACCGTGAGAGAAAATTCAGCACCATAAATATCAAGAACATGGTCTCAGGTGCAGACTAGCTTCAGTCTCATTTGAGGAGGAGGCTCTGTAGCGCAAATCTGCAGCGTGGATAGGAGTCAGGCCCCGGCAGAAAGGGTAGATGGTGGTGCACAGCCCACACTGACAGCGTCTGTTTGTCCCTAAGATATTCCTCCAAGGAGGGGGCAGCTGTGAGTTATCAGCCAACACAGCAGCCAGGGGTTGGGTCAATCACCCAGTGAAAGGGATCTGGGAAGGGCAACATCATACACTGTAAATGTCTGCTTGTAAAAATATTGTTAAAAGACTAAAAGGTGAGATGGCCGCTTCTGGGAAGATGAAGCAGACATGCTTTCCCCTGTTCCTCCTGATAACTGCATTAAAAGCCCTAAACATTATATGTAAACAAACACAAGAAGATTCTGAAGGCAGACCTGGGGACCCAAAAAACTAAACTTTCGTGAATTTCTTGTTTCTGTTTTTTTTTTTTTTTTTTTTTAATATTCCAAATTGGAAGCTGGAGTTGCCAGCAACCTGGAAATGCCAATGAAAACAAACCAAAAAAAAAAAAAAAACCACACACACACAAAGCCACAAGAAAAGCCTGTTTTCTCTAGTCCAGGGGCAAGGAAAGGTCAGCCAAGCAAGAGAGAAAACTTTTTTTTTTTTTTTTTTTTTTTGAGATGGAGTCTCACTCTGTTGCCCAGGCTGGAGTGCCATAGTGTGATCTCGGCTCGCTGCAACCTCTGCCTCTTGAGTTCAAGTGATTCTCCTGCCTCAGCCCCCAGAGTAACTGGGATTACAGGCACGACCGTACACCAAGCTAATTTTGTATTTTTAGCAGAGACAGGGTTTCACCATGTTGGCTGGGCTGGTCTCAAACTCCTGACCTTGTGATCCACCTGCCTCGGCCTCCCAAAGTGCTGGGATTACAGGTATGAGCCACCATGCCCGGCCAACAATACATTTCTGTTGTTTATAAATTACGCAGTCAAAGGAATTTTAATACAGCAGCCAAACTAAGACCAGATTATGTATGAATGTGGAAGTCATGGGTTTGTGTTCTTACATATTCAGGTAATTTAGTCTTTTGTGGGGATTCATTCTTTAGTTTTACCACCTTCAAGTTGGCTTTCTGATGTTTTAACCTAGACCTTTGAAGTTATTTCAACTGTGCTTTCATCCCCATCCACAAGTAAGCTATTGCAACTAGTTCCTTCAGGCATTGTGGGAAAATTGGTCTTTGTCAGAGTCCCTTGTTAATTTAAGCCCCTTATTAAAAGTTTCTCACTGAAGCCACCTGAATTCAAGTCAGCCTCATCCCTTGGTTGCACTGGTGGTTTTCAATTCCAGCATGTCAGAACAGCTGGGGAGCTTTTAAGGCACATCAGTGCCTGCACTCCATCCCAGATCAATTAACTCAGAATCTCCAGGGGTATTATAATATTTTAAAAGCTCCTCTGGGATTCTAACGTGTTCCACTAGAGGTGTTTTAGTTGAGAATCACTGGATTTCAAACACAAAATCCCCTTAATTAGCATCTCCTTTTTTCTGGGTACCTTAGATCTAATCAGTACCACTCTTTTTCCACATTCGTTGTTTATTTTCCAGCTCTTTCTTTTTTGCCCTTTGGCAAATCACTTCCACTCACATGAGAAACAGAGTTTTCAGTCTGGGCAGATAATTCTGTTTTAGTCAATTCACAAATGTAGTTTGAGTAATTTTTTTTTTTATTTTTATGTTTGAAACAGGGTCACTCGGGGGATTGCAGTGGTGCCATCAAAACTCACTGCAGCCTCAACCTCCTGGGCTCAAGTGATCCTCTTGCCTCAACCTCCCTAGTGACTCGGGTTACAGGCACGTGCCTGGCTAATTTTTAAATTTTTTGTAGAGATAGAGTTTCACTACGTTGTGCAGGCTGGGCTCAAACTCCTGGGCTCAAGTGATTCTCCTGCCTTGGCCTCCCAAAGTGTTAGGATTATAGGTGTCAGCCACTGTGCCTGGTCTAGTTTGGGTAAATTTTAATTTCTCCATATAACTTCTGCAATTTCCATGGCAAATCACTCTTGATAACTTACAAAAAAATCAGATGATGTTTTTGAATGTACATCAGTTATTGTTATTTGAGGGGTTTTTTCTTCTTTTTTTTTTTTGTTTGTTTGTTTGTTTAGATGAAGTTTCGCACTGTCACCCAGGCTGGAGTGCAAAGGTGTGATCTCTGCTCACTGCAACCCCCACCTCCTGGGTTCAAGCAATTCTCCTGCCCCAGCCTCCTACCACCACACCTGGCTAATGTTTTGTATTTTTAGTAGAGATGAGGTTTTATTATGTTGGCCAGGCTGGTCTCGAACTCGTGACCTCGTGATCCGCCCACCTCGACCTCCCAAAGTGCTTGGATTACAGGTGTGAACCACCTGACCCAGTCTTTTCTTCTGTTTTTAGCAATATTAAACTGAAAAAGAAACCACTTTGAATATGGCACACCTTCCTTAACATTCTAACTAAGCCCTTTTTAAAACCAGGGAATCTTTTGTAGGACAGAAATGTCAAACACATTTTAGAGGATTAAGAAAAGCTCTTGACCCAAAGTTTTCCATACTGATGCCTGCTGATCCCCCTGGGGTCTAGAGCATGGATTATGGGCTCTGGGGGATAGGAATCTGCAGTTCCTAGCAGGGTGAGAGGTAAGATCTAAAATTCTCTGCATAGGCTGGGCATGGTGGTTCACACCTGTAATCCCAGAACTTTGAAAGGCTGAGACGGGTGGGTCACGTGAGGTCAGGAGTTCTAGACCAGCCTGGCCAACATGGTGAAACCCTGTCTCTACCAAAAAATACAAAAATGAGCTGGGCGTGGTGGCACACACCTGTGGTCCTAGCTACTCGGGAGGCTGAGGCAGGAGAATTGCTTGAACCTGAGAGGTGGAGGTTGCAGTGACCTGAGACTGTACCACTGCACTCCAGCCTGAGCAACAGAGTAAAACCCTGTCTCAAAAAAAAAAAATCTCAAGGCCAGGCACAGTGGCTCACGGCTGTAATCCCAGCACTTTGGGAGGTGGAGGCGGACAGATCATTTGAAGTCAGGAGTTCGAGACCAGCCTGACCAACATGGGGAAACCCCGTCTCTACTAAAACTATAAAAATTAGCCAGGTGTGGTGGCAGGTGCCTGTAATCCCAGCTACTCGGGAGGCTGAGGCAGGAGAATTGCTTAGACCTGGGAGGCAGAGGTTGCAGTAAGCTGAGATCGAGCCACTGCACTCCAGCCTGGGTGACAGAGCAAGACTTCATCTCAAAAAAACAAGAAAGAAAAAAGAAACGGTTAAGTAAGTTTCACTAGATCTTACAACTAGATCTTCAAACCTAGACTGGCTGCCTCTAGAGTAGCACTGTTAACCCCTAAGTTACACAGCATCTGAGAAAGTTCTTTCATGATTACAATCTAAGTATCTCGTGTGTGTGTGTGTGTGTGTCTGTGTGTGTGACAGAGAGAGAGAGAGAGAGAGAGATAATCTCGCTCTGTCACCCAGTATGGAGTACAGTGGCCTGTTATCTTGGCTCACTGCAACCTCCGCCTCCTGGGTTCAAGCAATTCTCTGCCTCAGCCTCCTGAGTAACTGGGATTACTGGTGCCCACCATGCCTGGCTAATTTTTGTGTTTTTAGTAGAGTTGCAGTTTCACCATCTTGGCCAAACTGGTCTTGAACTCCTGACCTTGTGATCCACCCACCTCAGCCTCCCAAAATGCTGGGATTACAGGCATGAGCCCCCATGCCTGGCCCCTCCTTTTTTTTTTTCTTTTTTTTTCTTTTTGAGACGGAGTCTTGCTCTGTTGCTCAGGCTGGAGTGCTGTGGGACCATCTTGGCTTATTACAACCTCCGCCATCTGGTACAAGCAATTCTCCCACCTCAGCCTCCCAAGTAGCTGGCATTAGAGGCACCCACCATCATGCCCGGCTAATTTTTGTATTTTTTGTAGAGACAGGATTTCACCATGTTGGCCAGACTGATCTTAACTCCTGACCTCAGGTGATCCGCCCGCCTCCACCTCCCAAAGTGCTGGGATTACAAGCCCAGCCAGATCTCTCTTATTTCTTTGATACTACTCTATTCATTTCTTATCCTTTTTTTCTCTTAAATACGTGATTATTATTAAAAAGCAAGTACTCTATTCATTTCTGCCTGAGCATATGGCACACTGAATTATTAACTGATTTGTTTAATGTCTATCTCATTCTTTAGATTCTATCTCTTCGAGAGCAGGAAGCTTTTTTTGCGGGGGGTGGACAGAATCTCGCTCTGTCGCCCAGGCTGGAATGCAATGGCAGGATCTCGGCTTATTGCCACCTCCGCCTCCTGGGTTCAAGCAATTCTCCTGCCTCAGCCTCCTGAGTAGCTCGGATTAACAGGCGCGCTCCACCAGACCTGGCTAATTTTTGTATTTTTAGTAGAGATGGGTTTTCATCATGTTGATCAGGCTGGTCTCGAACTCCTGACCTCATTCATGATTTGCCCGTCTCAGTCTCCCAAAGTGCTGGGATTACAGACGTGAGCTACCGCGCCCGGCCGACGAGAGCAGGAACCATTTTATGCCGTTTCACTGCCATACCCAGTAGCTAGCTTACAGTAGATGCTCGATAAATAGTTGTTGATTGCATAAAAGGCGAAGAGAAAAATGTTTCATTCATGGAGTAATGTCGCCATCTGGTGGAAGTTTAAAATATTGTCATTTAAATCCCTTAAAATCAAGTTTTCACGGAAAGAATTGGTGGTTCGAGTGCTATTTTTCAGATTGTATCGAGTAGTTTTTTTTTTTTTTTAATTGAACTGGACCTTTTGAGATTTTTAGTGCTCTAGAATTGCACAGTCTCTCCAGGTCAGGTTTGGGGCCTACTAGGTTTGCTTGGTGAAATGAATTGTGCACCTAGGTCATGCATGGTCACTGCTTTACGTTCAGAACTAGTTCGCTTCTACTTTTAAAAAAAGAGTACACAGATCCCTTACTAAGCTCTTGGCTCAAAACAATCCCTGAGGTACATTCAGAGCCCCTTCCTCGCGGCGTTCATACAGGTGTCTCAGGGGTCTGTCGGCCAGCAATCCCCAATTCCTCATCACATATTCCTCACAATGCCTGCTGGCTAAAATGGAAATTGCTTTCAGAAATAGCCCTGCTCTGCCATCATACACTAGGAGAAAGGGGAAAATTATGCTCCATTAGAAACCCTAGGCTCTCTTGCATAATGCTTCGCAATGTGAAATAATTTTTTACAAAATACCAATACGTTAAGAAGAACTACTTCCCTCATCTACCTACTAGGGGCAGCCCACTTTATGAAATTAGCATGGCCTTCCTATTCAAACCAGAAATGGATAAAAAGAGAGGTGTTAAGTATGGTTATAACTGTAGATTCTGTAATCTTCCTCTTTAATCTACGTCTCATATTAACTAACAACGGAGGCCGGAGGCCGGAAGTCTTAGACACGAGCGAGAGCCGCTCCTTCCCCACGACTCTATGGCTTTCCTCTTTACATCTCATATTCACTAACAACGGAGGCCGGAGGCCGGAAGTCTTAGACACCAGCGAGAGCCGCTCCTTCCCCAGGACTCTATGGCTTTCCTCTTTACATCTCATATTCACTAACAACGGAGGCCGGAGGCCGGAAGTCTTAGACACCAGCGAGAGCCGCTCCTTCCCCAGGACTCTATGGCTTTCGGGTTACTTAAGCCACGGAGAACTCTATGATTCCGGGGCGGGCCGGGAGGTTTGAGTTTGAAGACAGGCGGGAAGATGATGACAGCACCTGTCGGCAGGCCAGGGTTCTCCCGAGTGGGAGGACGCTGGGACTGTGGCTTGCCCTGATCGTCCGAGAAGGGTTTGCCATGAAGCTTCTGCGTCGGAGTGGGAAACGGCGGCGTTCAGAGTCAGGCTCAGATTCGTTGTCGGGAAGCGGCGGTGACAGCAGTGCCAGCCCCCAGCTCCTCTCCCGGACCGTGCTGAGCCCGCCGCCGGGCCTGGGTCGCTGCTTGAAGGACCGCGGCCGTCAGTCAGCCGCAACTGCAGGTGCTTCGGGAACCCGGGAGGCCGCGGGCGACGGGGGCAGCTCCGCCGGGCCATGGGTCGGGAGGTGTCCTCCCCCGACGGGGCTTCCTTGATTGCATACCCCATTGGGCTTCTATTCCCCTTCTCTGTGACTCGGGCCTGGTGTGGCAGGTCACTTTCTGTTCAGACATACGCGTGTTTCAGTGGTCGCCTGGTATTAATGTTACGTGGCTTCTGGGTCTTTCGACCTTTAGAGAAACAATTTCCTAGTTAGCCAAATACCATCACCTGTTGGAGGGCTCGCTCCTCATAGTACCCAGTGATCCTTACAGATCCTTAAGACCGGATTGTTGGGCCTGGAGGATAGCACGGGCTGTTTGGCGTCCAGGGATTCGTAATGAGATTGATTGGGTATCTGGTGGATGTCTACCCAATTTAAAAAAATCGTTAGTTGTGCGGTGGTCATGGAACTAAAACTTACAAATAGAAACTTACCTAACTAAGCTTTGTAATTTTTCCATATTGTCCTCTTCCCCCCACTCCACCCGTAATTCTAAGACTTTATCTACTGCGTATTGCACAGGGGGTTTTGTTTGTTTTTTTTGTTTGAGGCTTATAAGGAATTGTTTTTATCATATGCCTTAAATAACAATTTATTACTTTTCTATACGTGGTCAGTTTCTCATAAGATTGTTGAATTCAGGATGTGCTTTAAATAGCTTCATTTCAACACAGGAATTCCAACACACAGTGAAGGGCTTACTGTAAACTCATACATTAGAAGTAAATTTTAATTTTTTCTCTTTCCTAAAAGGAGAATGCAAGCCTACCACTCCCGACTGCCAAATAGACAAGCTACTATTGGCAAATTGGGGACTTCCTAAAGCAGTTCTGGAAAAATACCACAGTTTTGGTGTAAAAAAGATGTTTGAATGGCAGGCAGAGTGCCTTTTGCTCGGACAAGTCCTGGAAGGAAAGAATTTAGTCTATTCAGGTATCCAAATTTATGTAAACTAATTACTATTTTTAAGATATGATGCAAAGAATAATCCATTGAAGTAGTTATGGTTCTTTTAAAAGGTGAATGAGGCAGTGCTTTAAAACTAGAGAAAATCTTAAAATATGTGTGAAAAGTGGAGTTTTATTTATATTTAAATTACAAAAGTTTTGTTATGTGACTATGGGAGGAAAAAGCAAGAAAAACGACAATTCAAAGAGTGGACAATTCCACTTGCCATCATCATGCTCAACATACATATATCCCAGTGAGTATGCAATGGGAGATATAAATCTGGTCTTCCTCCATTTGATCCTGGTTGCTTTTCAGGGTATGAACATTATACATTGTGTGTTTGTTAATTGACTTTTTTTAAGAGACAGAGTCTTGCTCCAGGTTGGAGTGCAGTGGCTCTATCTGGGCTCATTGCAACTTCCGCCTCCTGGGTTCAAGTGATTCTCCTGCCTCAGCCTCCCAAGTAGCTGGGATTGCAAGTGTGGACCACCAGGCCTGGCTACTTTTGTATTTTTAGTGAAGACAGGGTTTTACCATGTTGGCCAGGCTGGTCTCGAACTCCTGACCTCAAGTGAGTCACCCACCTCAGCCTCCCAAAGTGCTGGGGTTATAGGTGTGAGTCACCGCACCCAGGCATAAATTGGCCTGTTTGTACAGGGTTGTATATACAAACAATATGTAATATACTTTATAAAATTTATTTACAACAATTTATGTGGGTTTTCAAGGGCAACTATGACATATGAAATTTTTAACCCACGCTTACTACGCTACTTTAATCTTGTGATACGATGTAATTCCTTTGTGTCAGTTTACTCTGATATTATGAGTCACACGGATTTTTGTCTCTAAGGAAGAATTAAAGAATTACGAGCAGATATAAGTTCAGGCAGTGGAATTAGACTGGTTGGTTTTGAAAACTCTCACTTACTGGCTATGCAGCCTCACAGATTACTTAGGAAGAGTGAGAGAGTGTCTATGTGTTGGTGAGTATGTGTGCCTTGGTAGTACTTAGGGAGGATTACATTATTTCATATATGAGAGCTCAGAAACTTTTTGGCACATATAAAGTACTTGTATTGTGAAAGGACATTACAAAAAATAAAATATAAAATCAAATACTCGTAAATGCTAAGAAGTCGTAGTTAGTGGCAATGGCATAATGGCTTGACCATTTCAATTGCTTGAAACTGAAACTTGGGTATCATTCAGAACTTTGGTCACCAGCTTATACAATTAATCACCAAGTCCTGTGGCTGTTACCTCATATATCTCTGGCTTCTGACTCCTTTCTGTTTTTAGGTCCATTGCCTGGTACAGTTCATTATCATCTTTCTTCTAGGTTATGCAGTAGCTTTGAAACTAGTTCTTCCTTTTCCTCTGATCTTGGCCTGCTCCTACAGCCAAAGTGGTCTTTTTTAAAAAAAAAATTTTGTTTGAATTTTTTGTAGATATGGGGGTGTCATTGTGTTATCCGGGCTGATCTTGAACTTCTGGGCTCAAGTGATCCTCCCAAAGTTTTGGGATTACAGGCATGATTCACTGTGTCCAGTCCAAAGTAATCTTTATAAAGTACAAATATGATTTTATCACTCCTTTTCATAAAGCTCATCAGTCTCTGCATTGCTTTCAGGACAAGGTTTGAACTTCTTAAATGGTGGGATCCTTCTTGTGGCAGTTTCATTATCTCTTCTTTTACACCCCTGGAGTACTTTATACTCCATGCTTACTAAATTACTTACTGTGTCATCTGAACATGCCAGTCTTTCTTCTAGGCCTTTGCACCACATGCTGTTTCTTTCCTCTTAATTGTATTTTTTTTTTTTTTTTGAAACGAAGTCTTGCTGTGTCACCCATGCTGGAGTGCAGTGGCATGATCATAACTCATTGCAGCCTCCGCTTACTGGGTTCAAGTAAGTCTCAAGCCTTAACCTCCCAAGTAGCTGGAATTACAGGCACATACCACCTCACCCTTCTCGGCCTCCCACATTGCTGGGATTATAGACGTCAGCCACCGCCCCCACCCTCCTCTTGTTTTCTTTCTTCCCTTCTCATAAGATTCCTTACAGCTCCTTTTCCTCAAATTTTTTTTTTTTTTTTTTTTTTTTTTGAGACAGAGTCTTGCTCTGTCACCCAGGCTGGAGTGTACTGTCACCATATCAGCTCACTGCAAGCTTTGCCTCCCGGGTTCAAGCAATTCTCCTGCCTCAGCCTCCCGAGTAGCTGGGACTACAGGCGCCCACCACCATGCCTGGCTTTTTTTTTTTTTAATTTATTTTTGTAATAATAAAGATGGGGTTTTATCATGTTGTCCAGGATGGTCCCAAACTCCTGAAGTGATCCCCTGGCCTCGGCCTCCCAAAGTGCTGGGAATACAGGCATGAGCCACTGCGCCCAGCCCTTTTCCTCAACATCGATCACAGTTCCTATCATGATAAAGTTGTTCATCTACTTCCTCGAAGCAGGCCTTTTAACCATTTGGTAGTTAAAGGAAAGGATCTTTAGGTATCAACTAGATACTCAATAGTATTCATCATATGTTGTTGTTATAAAGATTTGTTTACACTGTTTTTAGTGAAACTATTTAGACAGCTGGTTTAAAGTAAAGGGCATTTCAGGGTATAAAGGTTTAAATGCTGTTGCGGCCTTAGTGATAGATTAGCCTCAGGCGCTGTAGTACTACACATTGCTTAAAACATTTATTAATGAAGTATGCCAAATATTACTTTTGTCTTATAATCTTGTGTTATAATCATGTTTTAGCTCCTACAAGTGCTGGGAAGACTCTTGTGGCAGAATTACTTATTTTGAAGCGAGTTTTGGAAATGCGGAAGAAAGCTTTGTTTATTCTTCCCTTTGTTTCTGTGGCTAAAGAGAAGAAATACTATCTCCAGGTAATGTTTTTTACTAAGTTTGAAATAGTGAAAGGCTCAATATTGGCAGCCTTGGCTTCATTCATTTGAAATAGAATTATAAAAGCAAGTGGAAAACAAAGTTTGTTTATTGCGTCCCATGTAGCTTTAAGAGGTGACTGCAGGCCAGGCACGGTGGCTCACGCCTGTAATCCCAGCATTTTGGGAGGCCGTGGTGGGCAGATCACCTGAGGTCAGGAGTTTGAGACCAGCCTGACCGTCATGGAAAAACACTATCTCTACTAAAAATACAAAATTAGCTGGGCATGATGGTGTATGCCTGTGATCCCAGCTACTTGGGAGGCTGAGGCAGGAGAATTGCCTGAACCTGGGAGGTAGATGTTGCAGTGAGCCCAGATTGTGCCATTGCACTCCAGCATGGACAACAAGATCAAAACTCTGTCTCAACAAAAAAAGAGGTGACTGCTAAAAGCATTAAAAATTCACAGAAGAGGGCTGGGCGTGTTGGCTCATGCCTGTAATCCCAGCACTTTGGGAGACTGAGGTGAGTGGATCATCTGAGGTCAGGAGTTCGAGATCAGCCTGGCCAACATGGTGAAACCCCGTCTCTACTAAAAATATAAAAATTAGCTGGGTGTGGTCACCCACACCTATGATCATGGCTACTTGGGAGGCTAAGGCAGGAGAATCGCTTGAACCCAGGAGACAGAGGTTGCAGTGAGCTGAGACTGTGCCATTGCACTCCAGCCTGGGCAACAGAATGAGACTCCATCTCAAAAAAAAAAAAAAAAAAAAATTTGTTTTAAATTTACTGAAGTTAATTTTTAAAAAATTATTGCATCAAGCAGAAGGGGCCATCAAATCAAAAGAATAACTGGTGAAAATTGTGCAAAAATGTGTAAACCTTGTCTTAGGAGATAAACAGAATACTTTAGCAAATAGACATGCACATTGAGAATGAGCATGTAACTGAACAGTAGGACTAGACTGAAGCATAGAAAGGAAAGAATGTTTAAGGAAGCATATCCATGGCTGGGTGTGGTGGCTCACGCCTGTAATCCCAGCACTTTGGGAGGCCGAGGCGGATGGATCACCTGAGGTCAGGAGTTAGAGACCAGCCCGAGTAACAGTAACATGATGAAACACCATCTCTATTAAAAAAAAAAAAAAAAAAAAAAGGAAGCATACTCTGTTCTAATTGAGGGCCATTTAGGAATATTTAGGGGATGAAGGTCAAGATCCATTGGTGCTTATGTAAAGCTCCAGGTGTGTGATCTGTTCCTCTGTTCTGCAAAAATGACTAATAGTTTACATCAACATGATGCTCACAGTTTTTAGGGCATTTTCACAACTACAATGTTTTATTAAAGGGAATAAATTTACTGTTGTGATTTCTGCAGTAAAAAATATGTGCTCTTGGAATGGAAAGATCGGTATCCTGATTGTTAAAGAAATGTGGGTTCTAGTCCCAGTTTTGCCACTAACTATGTCTTTAGGCCAGGCTCGTAACCTGCTGGGCCTCGTTTTTTTTCATGTGTAAAATTAGGATGTTAACCCTTAGCACTGTGGGTTAACTCGGCAAATGCTCAGGAAAATTTTATTGAATGAACAACTCTAAATTTCTGTGGTTCTATAAATCTTTTTAACAGTTATTTCAGAGGCCAAATAGCCAACAAAGCTGGTCCTACATGGTAACATCTCTCAACTTAGACCCAAACTAACAAAATGATGAAAGGATCCTTTTTATTGAAAGGTATGTTAGTTAAAAGTTAAACAAACAAACAAAAATTACTATAAAAGTCCCACTGAATTTTACCTTTAAAAACTTTTCTTCCGATTACATTAAAAAATTGGTCATTAGTAGGATAATGAGACTATTTTTCTCGTGAGGTATAAATTTACTTCTTCAAGCGTTATAGCTAGTTTCTTGCTATTTATTAGATTAAAAATGTTAGTGCTTAAGGTAGTTTTTCTCCCATTTTAATTCCCATAAATAGCTCTTAGAACTTTTTAGATTATTATGCTTTCATTAAAATGGTATAGTTTTATTTGACTCTTAACAGAAATCTAAGTTTTGCCAGTTCCAAACTTTATATTTTTAGCATGTGATTCTAAAAAGAACCAGTGTGTCCTGGCCAGAAACAACTGATGACAGTAATCTGATAGATGTCTTTAGATACTTATGTCTATGTTCTGGGATAGAACTTGTTTATACCTCTTGAATTTCAAGTTTTTTCACCTGTATTGTTTCTTTTTACTCAATTCAGAGTCTGTTTCAGGAAGTAGGAATAAAAGTAGACGGTTATATGGGCAGCACCTCTCCAGCAAGGCATTTCTCTTCCTTGGATGTTGCAGTCTGCACAATTGAAAGAGCCAATGGTCTGATCAATCGCCTCATAGAGGAAAATAAGATGGATCTGTTAGGTGAGAAAGTTAGAAAAGAAGTAAATACTTTCCGTTGCTATTTTTGATGGAATGAAGTGGAGCTGTTGTGATTTCTGTAGGTCCCATTTGTTTTTCTGTTGTCTACTGTTTACTTCTAAAGGTGAGAATTGGCATCTGTAATGTTAGGAACTCTGTGTTTATAAGTTTTATGTCCTGCTGCTGTTATTGACTCCATTACGTTGCATGTTTGTACTTTACAAAACGTAGAGGATATCCTTGAGCCCTCAATAATTTCTCCTTGCTTCTTTCTTATCTAAACCTTACCAGGAGTAGAAGGAAGCCTGCTGGGCCAGATCTGTCATTTTTGTAGTTAGTGTATATGTGTTTTTGTTATTATATTCTGGTGCTATGATGTCTATTTTGGGCTTGGACCCAGAGGCTACCATTTAGCATGGAAGTGGTAGGGACCTGCTGAAACCGATACTGTATTTGAGCTTGGGGTTCTGGGAAGATTTTCCATCTTAATGCATTTTTTGCCATTACAGAAAGGCCGTTATGTAGAGGTAGCAACAGCAGTAGAAGGATTGCAGCTGCAGAAGTAGCAAGAATATCAGCTGTTTATTGAGAGCCTGGTGAACTTAAAAATACCATGGTAAAGTTATGGTAGGGTAGGGGTGGAGAGTGGAAATCAAAGATGAGTAAGATATGGGCTATGCTTTATAAAACCTGGAGAGAAAAATTGCAATTGATTTGTATCAGAATTGTCTTATCACTTGTAACTCCATTGGACTTTAAATATTTTGAGAGTTGCAATAGACCCCTAGTAAGTGCTATTTCCAATGTACCCAGCACAGTGCCTGGTACATAATAGGCAGAATAGTTTTTTTTTTTTTTTTTTTTGGTGAAGAAATGAGTAAGCATTGAAACAACTCCTCAGACAGTTCAATTTTGGAGACAGCTTACTGATAGGAAAAAGAACATCATTATGTGTCATTAGGAAGTTGTCTATTATCTCCTCAAATTCCTTTTCACCAGAAAGTTGTCTTTTGGTGGGGAGAATTTGGGGTAGGGGGAACACCAGTACATGTGGAAACTATGTTGTTATGAAAATGTTTAAAGAAAGTATTGGTTGATACTGAATTTTCAGTAATTCTTAAGAATTATTGCAGGTATATACATTGGTTAAATTCTCCAAGTAGCGAAGGACATTGTAATCATATTTACGTTTTGCAGTAGGGTGACTCACTAGCCTACCATATTTATAAAAAATCTCTTAAAATTATCCTTTTCTTCTGGACCCTATTTTGTTTTTCCTAAGCTGCTTTCTAACATGAGTATGTCTGTTTTCCCACTGAAAAGTCAATACACTGACTAACTGCGATAGATATCTTTGATATGTCATTGTATGTTTATTTTAGTGAAGTTGGCAATTGAGAAGAGTAATAAGAGGCAGTTTTCCCTGGGTTTGTTTAGCCCCAAGTAAGCTAATAATTGATTTTAGATCCATAATACCTTGTAGTAGGACTGCCTATAATACCTGAAACATCTTGGAAAAGAATTGCCCATTATGAGGAATCTGATTTTTGCTTTATGGTTTGAAGTTTGCATCACTTGCAATGTATTACAGTGACAGCTACCTACTGTGCGGTATAAGATACTGAATCTTTTAAATTTCTTCTTGGCATGCTCATAAAAAGAATGAAATCATGTCCTTTGTAGCAAAGCAGTATGGATGCAGCTGGAGCCATTATCCTAAGCCAATTAACACAGGAACAGAAAACCAAGTACCACATGTTCTCACTTGTAAGTGGGAACTAAAACTTTGAGTATTCGTGGACATAAAGATGGCAACAACAGAAACTGGGGACTACTAGAGGGGAACAAAGGTTGAAAAACTAATAATAGGGTACTATTGCTAAGTACCTGGGTGATGGGATCATTTGTACTCCCAACCTTAGCATCACACAGAATACCCAAGTAACAAACCTGCACATGTACCCCCTGAATCTAAAATAAAAGTTGATATAAAGGAAATAAAATAGAGTGAAATAAAAGTTGGAAAAAATTATATGGATATGAGATTCTGTAAAAACCTAGTATCTGGAAAATCTTTTTAGGAATGGTTGTTGTGGATGAATTACATATGCTGGGAGAATCTCACCGAGGGTATCTGCTGGAACTTTTGCTGACCAAGATTTGCTATATTACTCGGAAAACAGCATCTTCGTGAGTACTTGAAATAACTAAGTTCCTGAGATTTCAAACCACATTGACAAAGTGTCTGAAAAAGTACATAAGTTAAATAAATTAAAGGAGTGTAATATTTTTCACATTGAGAAAAACTCATGTAAAGTAGTTTGTTTTTGTTCCAGAAGAAGTCAGTCCAGGCAAGGTGGCTCACACCTGTAATCCCAGCACTTTGGAAGGCTGAGGTGGGAGGATCACTCAAGCCCAAGTTCCAGACCAGCCTGGGCAACACAGTGAGACCCCATTTCTATAAATAATAAAAAAATTAGCTGGGCATCGTGGCACATACCTGTAGTCCCAGCTTTTCAGGAGACTGAGGCAGGAGGATTACTTGAGCCCAAGAGTTTCAGGCTGCAATGAGGTATAATTGTGACTTTACTCTAGCCTGGGCAACAGGGCAAGACCATGTCTGTAACAGCCACAGGAAAAGTATTTCAGATTAAAACTAGTTTTAGATTACTTTGTAAACATTCTTAATTTTCTGACTTCTCACCCTTTCAGTGTATACGTTTTTGTTACAGATTTCTAGAAATCCAGGTTCTGTATTTGTCATTTGTATATAAAATTTAAGTAGTCAGGCTAATTTTGAAAAATAGTATTTTTTTTAGCCCTCACTTCTCAGAGGCAACTACCTTTCAACTCTTCTAGCTTTTTAAAAATGTTTACAGCAGCATCTCTAACTGTGGCTACTTAATTTTTTAATTTTAGACTTTATATACTGACTTTTACTATGAAAGATGAAGATCTCGCTTTCTTTTAAATTCTTTACTCACCGCTACCCAATCTTTTCCCCGCTTCTCTGCAGTCTCCTTATCCTCTCATCATCTTCCCATTCTTCAAATAGAGTTAGGTTATAATTTTGCTTAGATCATTATTCAGTGTTACACTATTGTGACTATATAAATGACATTGGTAACTGGGCTATAGCATAATATGATTACTTTTGCTTTTCTAAACAACTTTTTGTTTTCTCTGAAATTAGTAACTGTCTTTTTTGTTTGATGGCTTGGTTTTCCATATACTTACAGCTAATGTATCCCTAGCCTATTCCCTAGTTGTGTATTCTACCACATTTGCTATTCTACCAGTCATCTTCTTGAAGATTTTCCTAAAGCCCTTCAAGTTGTTCCAATCTAGATAAGTGGTTAATCTATATATGTGCTACATAGCAATCATCTTGGGATTCCCTTCCCCTATCCATTTTTTGACCACATGTCTGTGTTAATTTACCTTCTCATTTTGGTGGGAATATCTTCCAGGAACTTCTACTTTATTTCAGTGAGCACACATAGGTATAAAGTTTTTGAGGACTTGCATGTCTGAAAATGCCTCATAATTATCTTTTTTCTCTTTTTTTTTTAATTTTTGAGACAGAGTTTTGCGCTTTTTTCCCTTTTTTTTTTTATTTTTTATTTTTTTTCTCACTTTCGCCCAGGCTGGAGTGAAGTGGAGCAATTTCGGCTCACTGAAACCTCCGCCTCCTGGGTTCAAGTGATTCTCCTGCCTCAGCCTCCCGCGTAGCTGGGATTATAGGTGCCTGCCACCACATCCAGCTGATTTTTGTATTTTTAGTAGAGACAGGGTTTCACCATGTTGGCCAGGCTGGTCTCCAGTTCCTGACCTCAGATGATCCATCCGTCTTGGCCTCCCAAAGTGCTAGGATTACTGGCGTGAGCCACTGTGCATGGCCTCCACAATTATTTCACAGACTGTCCAGGTCTAAGAGCCAAAACTGGAAGTACTTTTTCTTCAGCCTCAGTGCTGTGAAATTTAATACTGATGTGTGTTGGTTTATTTTTAGTCATGCTGGGTACTCAATAGGTTCTTTTCAGTTAAGAGAGAATTGAACACATCTCTCTTGTGATAGAACAAGCAGATAACTGTCTCCATCTTAAATCACTTGGGATATAGAAAATATGATCAGCAAATTTGACCTAATGGATATATATTGAACATTTACCTCAAAACAGCAGAGTACATGTTCATTTCAGTTACACATGAAACATTTATCAAAAAATTTTCCATATGCTGGACCGTAAAGCAAGTCTTAACATGTTCTAGTGGATTCATATCATTTGTTTTCTAACAACAGTGAATTTAGCTATAAGAAAAGCATAACTAGAAAATGTCTACATGTCTGGAAATAAACACGTTTTTGACACATTTTTAGGTCCAAAAAGTAATCACAACAGAAATTAGAAAATAGTTTGAACTGAAAGTATAATAAAAATGTCTCAACAAAACTTGTGAAGGGTAGCAAAAGTTTTTTTTTTTAAAGGAAATTGATAGCATAAAATGTTCATATTATTAAGGAAGAGAGACTGAGAATCAATTATTTAATTGTCCATCCCAATAACTTAGAAAAAAGGCCAAGCAGGGTGGCTCATGCCTGTAATCCCAGCATTTGGGGAGGCCAAGGCAGGCAGATCACTTGAGGTCAGGAGTTCGAGATGAGCCTGGCCAACATAGCAAAACCCTGTCTCTATTAAAAATACAAAGTTTGTCTGGGCGTGGTGATGCATGTCTGTAATCTCAGCTACTCAGGTGGCATAAGAATCACCTGAACCCTGGAGGTGGAGGTTGCAGTGAGCCTAGATCGTGCCTCATTGCACTCCAGCCTGGGTAACAGAGCTAGACCCTGTCTCAGAAAAAAGGTAAAATAATGCAACAGAAAGCTTGATAAAATGATAAAAACAGAGCAAAAAATGAAAGAAGACAGTCACTATCTGGACATTTAGAAATTCTACAAATGAACAAGAAAAACGCAACCTACTGTATCAGTAGACAAAAAAACAGGCTGTTGAAACAGGGTATCCACATGGTTCATACACATGAAGTGATGCTTAGTCTCATTGGCTATGAGGGAACTGTGAATTACTTCTTCAAAGAAATACTAACACATACTCTCTATAACTGCTAACATTAAAAAGATTGACAATACCAAGTGGTGATAAGATTGTGGAAAAATAGAAAACACATAGATTGTGGAGGTGTTACTTTGGAAAACAATGTGGCATTATCTATTAAAATAGGAGATAATCTGTGACTCAGTAATCTGTGACTCAGTAGTTTTATTCTTAGTAGTTTTATCCTAAAGAAATGTATGTATGTGTGTACCAAAGGCCATAACCAAGGATATTGTTAGCAACATTAATTGTTAACTTAGTATATATCTTTTTTTGTTGTTGTTGTTGCATTTTAGGTTTTGGGGTACATGTGAAAAACATGCAAGGTTGTTGCATAGGTGCATATGTGGCAGTATGATTTGCTGCCTCCCTCCCCTTCACCTATATCTGGCATTTCTCCCCATGCTATCCCTCCCCAACTTCCCACCCCCCTGCTGTCCCCCCCTCCCCCGCAACAGACCCCCGTGTATAGTGCTCCCCTCCCTGTGTCCATGTGTTCTCCTTGTTCAACACCCACCTATGAGTGAGAACATGTGGTGTTTGATTTTCTGTTCTTGTGTCAGTTTGCTGAGAATGATGTTTTCCAGGTTCATCCATGTCCCTACGAAGGATGTGAACTCCTCGTTTTTAATGGCTGCATAATATTCCATGGTGTATATGTGCCACATTTTTCCTGTCCAGTCTATCATCGATGGGCATTTGGGCGGGTTCCAGGTCTTTGCTATTGTAAACTGTGCTGCAATGAACATAAGTGTGCATGTGTCCTTATAGTAGAATGATTTATAATCCTTTGGATATATGCCAGGTAATGGGATTGCTGGGTCAAATGGAATTTCTATTTCTAGGTCCTTGAGGAATCGCCACACTGTCTTCCACAGTGGTTGAACTAATTTACACTCCCACCAACAGTGTAAAAGTGTTCCTATTTCTCCACATCCTCTCCAGCATCTGTTTTCTCCAGATTTTTTAATGATCGCCATTCTAACTGGCGTGAGATGGTATCTCAATGTAGTTTTGATTTGCATTTCTCTAATGACCAGTGATGATGAGCATTTTTTCATATGTTTGTTGGCCTCATGTATGTCTTCTTTTGTAAAGTATCTGTTCATATCCTTCGCCCATTTTTGAATGGGCTTGTTTGTTTTTTTCTTGTAAATCTTTTTTAGCTCGTTGTAAATTCTGGATATCAGCCCTTTGTCAGACGGGTAGGCTGCAAAAATTTTTTCCCATTCTGTTGGTTGCCGATTCACTCTATTGACTGTTTCTTTTGCCGTGCAGAAGCTGTGGAGTTTGATTAGGTTCCATTTATCTATTTTGGCTTTTGTTGCCAATGCTTTTGGTGTTTTGGTCATAAAGTCCTTGCCTACGCCTATGTCCTGAATGGTTTTGCCTAGGTTTCCTTCTAGTGTTTTTATGGTGTTACGTCTTATGTTTAAGTCTTTAATCCATCTGGAGTTAATTTTAGCGTAAGGTGTCAGGAAGGGGTCCAGTTTCTGCTTTCTGCATATGGCTAGCCAGTTTTCCCAACACCACTTATTGAACAGGGAATCCTTTCCCCATTGCTTGTTTTTTTCAGGTTTGTCAAAGATCGGGTGGTTGTAGATATGTTGTGTCGCCTCCGACGCCTCTGTTCTGTTCCATTGGTCTATATCTCTGTTTTGGTACCAGTACCATGCTGTTTTGATTACTGTAGCCTTGTAGTAGAGTTTGATGTCCGGTAGTGTGATGCCTCCTGCTTTGTTCTTTTTGCTTAGAATTGACTTGGCTATGCGGGCTCTCTTTTGGTTCCATATGAAGTTTAAGGTGGTTTTTTCCAGTTCTGTGAGGAAGGTCATTGGTAGCTTGATGGGGATAGCGTTGAATCTGTAAATTACTTTGGGCAGTATGGCCATTTTCACGATATTAATTCTTCCTAACCATGAACATGGAATGTTTCTCCATCTGTTTGTGTCCTCTCTTATTTTGTTGAGCAGTGATTTGTAGTTCTCCTTGAAGAGGTCCTTTACGTTCCTTGTTAGTTGTATTCCTAGGTATTTTATTCTCTTTGTAGTAATTGTGAATGGCAGTTCGTTCTTGATTTGGCTCTCTTTGAGTCTGTTATTGGTGTATAGGAATGCTTGTGATTTTTGCACATTGATTTTGTATCCTGAGACTTTGCTGAAGTTGTTTATCAGTTTCAGGAGATTTTGGGCTGAGGTGATAGGGTCTTCTAGATATACAATCATGTCGTCTGCAAATAGAGACAATTTGACTTCCTCCTTTCCTAATCGAATACCCTTTATTTCTTTTTCTTGCCTGATTGCTCTGGCTAGAACTTCCAGTACTATATTGAATAGGAGTGGTGAGAGAGGGCATCCTTGTCTAGTGCCAGATTTCAAAGGGAATGCTTCCAGTTTTTGCCCATTCAGTATGATATTGGCTGTCGGTTTGTCATAAATAGCTTTTATTATTTTGAGATACGTTCCGTCGATACCTAGTTTATTGAGAGTTTTTAGCATAAAGGGCTGTTGAATTTTGTCGAAGGCCTTCTCTGCATCAATTGAGATAATCATGTGGTTTTTGTTTTTGGTTCTGTTTATGTGGTGAATTACATTTATAGACTTGCGTATATTGAACCAGCCTTGCATCCCCGGGATGAATCCTACTTGATCATGGTGGATAAGCTTTTTGATGTGCTGTTGTAGTCAGCTTGCCAGTATTTTATTGAAGATTTTTGCATCTATGTTCATCATGGATATTGGCCTGTAGTTTTCTTTTCTTGTTGAGTCTCTGCCGGGTTTTGGTATTAGGATGATGTTGGTCTCATAAAAAGATTTGGGAAGTATTCCCTCTTTTTGGATTATTTGGAATAGTTTCAGTAGGAATGGTACCAGTTCCTCTTTGTATGTCTGTAGAATTCGGCTGTGAAACCATCTGGACCTGGGCTTTTTTTGGGTGGTAGGCTCTTAATTGCTGCCTCGACTTCAGACCTTGTTATTGGTCTATTCAGGGTTTCGACTTCTTCCTGGTTTAGGCATGGGAGGAGGCTACTGTCCAGGAATTTATCAATTTCTTCCAGGTTTTCTAATTTATGTGCATAGAGTTGTTTGTAATAATCTCTGATGATGGTTTGAATTTCTGTGGCATCTGTGGTGATATCCCCTTTATCATTTTTTATTGCATCTATTTGGTTATTCTCTCTTTTCTTTTTTATTAGTTTGGCTAGTGGTCTATTTTGTTGATCTTTTCAAAAAACCAGCTCCTGGATTTATTGATTTTTTTGTAGGGTGTTTCGTGTCTCTATCTCCTTCAATTCTGCTTTGATCTTAGTTATTTCTTGTCTTCTGCTAGGTTTTGAGTTTTTTTGATCTTGCTCCTCTAGCTCTTTCAATTTTGATGATAGGGTGTCAATTTTAGTTCTCTCCTTTCTTCTCATGTGGGCACTTATTGCTATATATTTTCCTCTAGAGACTGCTTTAAATGTGTCCCAGAGATTCTGGTATGTGGTGTCTTCATTCTCGTTGGTTTCGAAGAACATCTTTATTTCTGCCTTCATTTCAGTGTTTATCCAGTCAACATTCAGGAGAAAGTTGTTCAATTTCCATGAGGCTGTGCGGTTCTGGGTTGGCTTCTGAATTCTGAGTTCTAACTTGATTGCACTGTGGTCTGAGAGACTGTTTGTTATGGTTTCCGTTCTTTTGCATTTGCTGAGGAGTGATTTACTTCCAATTATGTGGTCAATTTTAGAGTAGGTGTGATGTGGTGCTGAGAAGAATGTATATTCTGTGGATTTGGGCTGGAGAGTTCTGTAAATGTCTATTAGTTTTGCTTGTTCCAGGTCTGAATTCAAGTCCTGGATATCCTTATTAACTTTCTGTCTCATTGATCTGTCTAATATTGACAATGGTGTGTTGAAGTCTCCCACTATTAATGTGTGGGAGTCTAAGTCTCTTTTCAAGTCTTTAAGAACTTGCCTTATGTATCTGGGTGCTCCTGTATTAGGTGCATATATATTTAGGATCGTTAGCTCTTCTTGTTGCATTGATCCTTTTACCATTATGTAGTGTCCTTCTTTGTCTCTTTTGATCTTTGTTGCTTTAAAGTCTATTTTATCAGAGATGAGAATTGCAACTCCTGCTTTTTTTTGCTCTCCATTTGCTTGGTAAATCTTCCTCCATCCCTTTATTTTGAGCCTTTGTGTATCCTTGCTTGTGAGGTGGGTTTCCTGGATACAGCACACTGATGGGTTTTGGCTTTTTATCCAATTAGCCAGTCTGTGTCTTTTGATTGGGGCATTTAGTCCATTTACATTTAGGGTTAATATTGTTATGTGTGAGTTTGCTCCTGTCATTTTGATGCTAGCTGGCTGTTTTGCCCATTGGTTGATGCAGATTCCTCCTCGTGTTGCTGCTCTTTACCATTTCGTGCGTTTTTGGAGTGGCTGGTGCTGGTTGTTTTTTTCTATGTGTAGTGTCTCCTTCAGGAGCTGTTGTAAAGCTGGTCTGGTGGTGATGAAATCTGTGAGTACTTGTTTGTTCACAAAGGATTTTATTTTTCCTTCACTTATGAAGCTTAGTTTGGCTGGATATGAAATTCTGGGTTGAAAGTTCTTTTCTTTAAGGATGTTGAATATCGGCCCCCACTCTCTTCTGGCCTGTAGGGTTTCTGCTCAGAGATCTGCTGTGAGTCTGATGGGTTTCCCTTTGTGGGTAACCCGACCTTTCTCTCTGGCTGCCCTTAGTATTTTCTCCTTCATTTCAACCCTGGTGAATCTGATGATTATGTGCCTTGGGGTTGCTCTTCTAGAGGAATATCTTTGTGGTGTTCTCTGTATTTCCTGGACTTGAATATTGGCCTGCCTTGCTAGGTTGGGGAAGTTTTCCTGGATAATATCCTGAAGAGTATTTTCCAGCTTGGATGCATTCTCTTCGTCAGATTCAGGTACACCTATCAAACGTAGATTAGGTCTTTTCACGTAGTCCCATATTTCTTGTTGACTCTGTTCATTCCTTTTTACCTTGTTTTCTCTAATCTTCCCTTCTCGTTTTATTTCATTGAGTTGATCTTCGACTTCTGATATCCTTTCTTCTACTTGGTCAATTCTGCTGTTGAAACTTGTGCATGCTTCGCGAAGTTCTCGTGTTGTGTTTTTCAGTTCCATCAATTCACTCATATTCCTCTCTAAGTTGTCCATTCTCGTTAGCATTTCATCAAGTCTTTTTTCAAGGTTCTTAGTTTCTTTGCATTGGGTTAGAACATGTTCTTTTAGCTCACAGAAGTTTCTTATTATCCATTTTCTGAAAGCTGATTCTGTCATTTGATCACACTCATTCTCCGTGCAGTCTTGTTCCCGTGCTAGTGAGGAGTTATGCTGCCTTATAGGAGGAGAGGTGTTCTGGTTTTGGGTGTTTTCATCCTTTTTGCGCTGGTTTCTTCCCATCTTTGTGGATGTATCCGCCTATTGACTTTGTAGTTGCTGTCTTTCTGATTTTGGTAATTTTAAGTCTGCAGCAGCTGAACTCATAAACCCCCTTTTCTTCCCCCCAGGTGTTCTGGCCCAGGGGGTTAGGGCTTTATGCTTTTCAGCTGTGTTGCTACCGTTTTCCCTGCCCACAAGGTGGCAGCCTAGTCACACTCAGCCTGCAGAGGCTTCGCTGAGCTGCTGTGGGCTCCGCCCAGCTTCCGTGTGAGCTTCCCTGCAGTCCTGTTTATATGGGTGTAGTTAGAACTGCTTCTGCTATGCTGGCCCGCCCCTGTAGTGACGGAGTCTCTGTAGTAGTGGGTTGTCTTGGTTACAGCAAATTGCCCCGGGAACTGCAGGGTGTTTCCTGATGGAGGACGCCCCTCCCCCACAGAGCTGGACCGTCCTGGGTTCAGCCATGTTTCCAGAGGGGCCCTCTTTGCCCCGGAATCTCTTGGCTTGCCTCCTTGCCTCAGCTCCCCTTGCTGGCCCAGAGGGGACACAGTCTCGTTCACTTTGCTCAAGGAGCCGCTGCTCCCTGCCCCCGGTGCAGGCCGAGCGGCTGCTCTGGTCCAACCAGCGGCGCTGGGAACCCGTGGAGCTTCTCCGCCTGTGAATCTCCTGGTCTGTGGGCAGTTAAAATCCGCTGCCCTGTGTGCCACTGCGTCAGCCAAAGCAGCAGCTCTGAGATTCGTGGCGCGTCCTTGCCCGGGGGTCTCCTGGCTTGACTCCCTGCTTCAGCTCCCCTTGCTGGCTCAGAGGGAACTCTGTCTCTCTCGCTCTGCATAAGAAGCCACTGCCCCCCGCCCCAGGGCATAGGCTGAGCGGCCACGCCGCTCAAACCAGTGGCGCTGGTGACCCATGGGGCTTCTCCTCCTGTGAATCTCCTGGTCTGTGGGCAGTAAAAATCCGTCTGGAAATGCAGCGTCCACTCACCCTCTGCGCTTTCTCTTGGAGCTGCAATCCCGACTTCCTCCTAAAGTATATATCTTTTAATATTCTTTTCATTTGTTTTTTACAGTCAGGCAGATTTAGCCAGTTCTCTGTCTAATGCTGTGCAAATTGTTGGCATGAGTGCTACCCTTCCTAATTTGGAGCTTGTGGCTTCCTGGTTGAATGCCGAACTCTACCATACAGACTTTCGTCCTGTACCGCTTTTGGAGTCAGTAAAAGTTGGAAATTCCATATATGACTCTTCAATGAAACTTGTGAGGGAATTTCAACCCATGCTACAAGTGAAGGTAAATCTATTTATTTATATCACTACTATTAGTATCTGTGTGTTTGATTTCATTTTCTAGCAGATTGTTAACAATTTCTGAATTATGTAATTAGGAGTTACATATTCATTAAGATTAATATTAATTAATTTTCTCTTAAAGAATTGGTGGTAAGCTGGGCGTGGTGGCTGATGTCTGTAATCCCAACACCTTGGGAAGCCGAGGCAGGTGGATCACTTGAAATCAGGTGTTTGAGACCATCCTGGCCAACATGGTGAAACCCTGTCCCTACTAAAAATATAAAAATTAGCTGGGTGTGGTGATAGGTACCTGTAATCCCAGCTACTTGGGAGGCTGAGGCAGGAGAATTGCTTGAAGGAACATAGGAGGCAGAGGCTGCAGTAATCTGAGATCATGCCACTGCACTCCAGCCCAGACAACAGAGTGAGACTCCATCTGGGAAAAGAAGAAAAATATGGCTGGTGGTGGTAAGAGAGGAAATGTAGTTGTACCTTTAATTTAAATAAATAAAAATGTTTACTGATATATAATATACACATTTTAAAAAAATAGCTGATTTTGTAGCTTTTTCTTTTTACTAGGTAAAGATTTTCTTATGGTTTAGTTTACACTAACTGCTAGTGTGGAAGAACAACTTTTTGTTAAATGGTAGGTATAATAGTGGAGTGAAAATATTATTTTTTGCAGTCTGATATATCTACCTCTGATAGGGATCATTGATATGGCTGTAATATTGGTTAAATCACAAAACCTATGTGAATCTCATATCTTCACCTGTAGAATAGGATATTATAATACTTATTTTGAATATTGTGAGAATTAAATGTGATTTTTTTTTTTTTGAGACAGAGTTTGGCTCTGTCGCCAGGCACCAGGCTGGAGTGCAGTGGTGCAGTCTCGGCTCACTGCAACCTCCGCCTCCCACGTTCAAGCAATTCTCCTGCCTCAGCCTCCTGAGTAGCTGGGACTACAGCCATGCACCACCACGCCCAGCTAATTTTTTATTTTTTTATTTTTAGTAGAGACGGGGTTTCACTATGTTGCCCAGGATGGTCTCGATCTCTTGACCTCGTGACCCGCCCGTCTCGGCCTCCCAAAGTGCTGGGATTACAGGCGTGAGCCACCGCGCCCGGCTTAAATGTGATTTTTAAAAGTTATCTGGCATCTAGAAAATGCTTGGTAAATAAGTACCCTCCCATAGTCCCAAATACACTTCAATCCTGAGGTTAAAGAACTGACTTATTTACATTGGTAGAGTGAGGCATCTGCTGTCTTTATGCAGAGTTGTGCCTCTGCGTACTGAAACAGCTAAGGGTCATTTTAGAACGGGGAATGGGACTACATTTATGTTTCACTAACTTCCTAGGTACGCATTTGTAGCTTCTGCTTGCTTGCTGTTGAATCTTACTTGCTTTGCTCTGTGCTCCGTATTTCACCTGGCTATGCCTTGGTTACTTCAATACATTTATGTGTGAACACATTCATTTACTCTTCTGTTAATTTTTTTCTTCTTTTACCATGTCTGTGCCTCTACCCTTTTGAACCACTTACGCTTCTTACCTGGATTACTGAAACATTTCCTAATTGTTCTCTCTGCTTCTGACCTTGTCCCTTTCATTGTATGCTTACATCAGGAGCTAGTGATCTATTTAAAATGAGCATCAGATCGTGTTATCCTCCTTCTCAGAAACTTAAAATGGCTTTCTGTTTCATTTAGAATAAAAGCCAGTGTCTTCATAGTAGTCTATGAGGCCCTACGTGATCTACACCCCCCACCCCTCTTAGTGCTCTGACTCTATCTACTATGGTCCCTGTCACTTCCTTCACACTGGCCTCTTTGCTGTTTTTGTTTCAATATTCAGAGAATTTCCTACCTCAGATTCTCTTTTTCTAGAATGCTTTCCCCTTAGGGTCATGAGTGTGGTTTATTCTTTCACCTTTAGACTTTTACTGAGATGTCACTGTCTCAGACCTTCCCTGGCCACCTTGTCTAAATTACAGTGCTCTCCCTTACATGATCTCTATTTCTTTTCCCTTGGCACTTTTCGAAACCAGACATACTATGTGTTTTACTTACCTTGTTTTTGTTATTCTCTGTCTCTTCCTACTGGAGTAGAAACATTATGAGGGTGGAACTTTTTTGTGCTTTGTTGGCTGCTCCATCCCCAGTACCTAAATCAGTATTTGACATATAATAAATATTTTTTTAATAAGGGAGTTGATGGATGAATTAATCCAGTTATTAATAAATACATTGACATACTTCCAATATGGATAATTTGCAGGGCCACCCCTCCTTTTTTTTTTTTTTTTGACACGAGTATTGCTCTGTCACCCAGGCATGAGTACAATGGCACGATCTCCGCTCACTACAGCCTCCATCTCCTGGGTTCAAGCGATTCTCCTGCCTCAGTCTACCGAGTAGCTGGGGTTACAGGTGCGCGCCACCACGCCTGGCTAATTTTTTGTATTTTTAGTAGAGATGGGGTTTTACTATGTTGGGCCAGGCTGGTCTCGAACTCCTCACCTTGTGATCTGCCTACCTTGGCTCCCTAAGTGCTGGGGTCACAGACGTGAGACACCGCGCCTGGCAAAACTCTTTTAATAGTATATATTATCATGTTTTATATTTATTTAGTACAGATTATCTTCGACTTATGATGGGGTTATATCCTGATAAACTCAGTGTAAGTTGAACATGTATGTAATACATCTAATTTACCGAATATCCTACCTTACTGTGATGTATGTAATACATCTAATTTACTGAATAGCCTACCTTAAATGTGCTCAGAACATTTACATTAGCCTATAGTTTGGCAAAATCATCTAGCACAAAGCCTACCTTATAATAAAGTGTTTAATATCTCATAATTTAATGAATACTGTGCTGAGAGTGAAAAATAGAATAGTTGTATAAGCACTCAAAGTATGGTTTCTATTGAATGCACACTGCTTTTGCACCATTGTAAAATTTAAAAAATGGTAAAGTCCAAGCATTGTAAGTTGGGACATCTGTAGTTTAATGTGTCTCTCCATGAGACTAAAACCCCCTAGACTACTAGGATCTTGACTTTCTTTTTACTCAGTTTTGTATCCCCATTGCCTGAGGGTTGGAGCTCAATAGATATTAGTTGAAAGAATAGAAAGTGTTTCTTTCACTTGCATTATAAGGAGTTCATTTTTTCTTCTTCTTTTTTCTTTTGCTATTGACTTTGTAACTGATTTTTATTATGCCTTCTAGAAGAAACAGCTTCCCCAGAAAGGAAAATGAGTGCTTTTAAACTGATGTGAGAATCTGTTGACAGTACCACTGAAGTGGTTATTTATCTTTCCTTTTTAGGGAGATGAGGACCATGTTGTTAGTTTATGTTATGAGACAATTCGTGATAACCATTCAGTATTACTTTTTTGTCCATCAAAGAAATGGTGTGAGAACCTGGCAGATATCATTGCTCGAGAGTTTTATAATCTACATCATCAAGCTGAGGGTGAGTTATGGATGGAAAGGAAAGCATTCATGCTTAGTACATTTGCTTGAAAGTAACAGTAGTGGTTATATTAGCAAAAATATGGCTCTTGTTCGTCATTGCCACTGCCTGCCCACTAGGTGGTACTCTTTTTTCCAAACTGTGCTTTTGTGATTTTTATATTTTTAGTTATTTTTAATTATTATACTTTCAGTTCTGGGGTAGATGTGCAGAATGTGCAGATTCGCTACATAGGTATACACGTGCCATGGTGGTTTGCTGCATCCATCCCCTTGTCATCTACATTATGTATTTCTCTTGTTATCCCTTCCCAATCCCCCCACCCCCTGCTATCCTTCCCCTATCCCCACTAGCCCCCGACAGGCCCCAGTGTGTGATGTTCCCCTCCCTGTGTCCATGTGTTCTCATTGTTCAACATTCACTTATGAGTGAGAATATGCAGTGTTTGGTTTTCTGTTCTTGTGTCAGTTTGCTGAGAATGATGGTTTCCAGCTTCATCCATGTCCCTGCAAAGCACATGAACTCATCTTTTTTTATGGCTGCATGGTATTCCATGGTGTATATGTGCCACATTTTCTTTATCCAGTCTATCATTGATGGGCATTTGGGTTGGTTTCAAGTCTTTGCTATTGTGAACTGGCTCAATAAACATACCTGTGCATGTGTCTTTATAAAACAATGTTTTATACTCCTTTGGGTATATATCCAGTAATGGGTTTACTGGGTCAAATGGGATTTCTATTTCTAGGTCCTTGAGGAATAGCTACACTGTCTTCCACAGTGGTTGAACTAATTTACACTCTGACCAACAGTGTAAAAGCGTTCCTCTTTCTCCACATCCTGTCCAGCATCTCCTGTCTCCTGATTTTTTAATGATCAGCATTCTAACTGGCATGAGATGGTATCTCAATGTGGTTTTGATTTGCATTTCTCTAATGACAAGTGATGATGAGCTGCTTTTCATATGTTTGTTGGCTGCATAAATGTCTTCTTTTGAGCAGTGTCTCTTCATATCCTTCACCACTTTTTGATGGAGTTGTTTTTTTTTTTCCTTATACATTTTAAGTTCTTTATAGATTCTGGTTAGTAGCCCTTTGTCAGATGGGTAGATTCTAATCATATTCCGTCCTTAGTATAGACTATGTATATATACACACACACACACACACTTAGACTAATCAACCTTAGATTTTTAGAATACTGGATATATACTAAAGTTCTTTATCCAGGATCCATGGACTTTGAGAGATTGATCCTTGGAGCCCCTAAATTGTATGCAAAACTTCATATGTAGACATTTCTTTGGGGAAAATAACCATATCTTTATATTTCCTAAGGATTGTGTAACTGAAAAGAATCACACACACAGGCCAGGCATGGTGGCTGATGCCTGTAATCCCAGCACTTTGGGAGGCTGAGGCGGGCGGATCACGAGGTCAGGAGTTTGAGACCAGCCTGCCCAACATATCATAGATGGTGGAGAAACTGCTATATACACACATGCAAAATTTACATTATATATAACTTATAATGCATACTAAAAAAATGAACACCTGTGTACCCACCACTTAATTTAAAACTAGAACCCTAGCCCTTTTAATTTTTTTCTTTTTCTTTCTTTCTTTTAATTTTTTAAATAAAATTGAAAATGAGCCAGATAAGTGTATATTCTATACAGTTTTTCATTTGATCATGTTTCTGTTTGTCATATATATTTATATATATTTCTATTATTTTCCATTGATACATAATTCTAAAACATACATTTATTTTCTTTTGTTCTCTTTTTGAGACAGGGTCTTGCTTTGTTGTCCAGGATGGGATGCAGTGGAACGATCTCGGCTCACTGCAATCTCTAACCTCATGGGCTCAAGTGATCCTCCCACATCAGCCTCCTGAGTAGCTGGGACTATAGGTGCATGCCACTGTGCCTGGATAATTTGTTTGTATTTTTTTTTAGAGATGGGATTTTGCCACATTTCCCAGGCTGATCTCAAACTCCTGGATTCAAGTGATCTGCCCACTTTGGCCTCCCAAAGTGCTGGGATTACAGGTATGAGCCACCATGCCCAGCCATATATTTACTTTTTATGAAAACTTTTACAAGTTCAAAAATTCAGAAGTCTGGGAAGTTTTTAAACACAACATATAAGTATGTAAAGCTTTTACTACATTTAAGAAAGTTAAGGCTGGGTGGTGGCTCATGCCTGTAATCTCAGCACTTTGGGAGGCCAAGGTGGGAAGATTGCTTAAGCCCAGGAGTTTGAGACCAGCCTGGGTAACATAAGGAGACCATATCTCTATAAGTGGAAAAAAAAATACTAGCTGGGCATAGTGGCATGTGCATCTGGTCATAGCTAACCAGGAGACTGAGGTGGGAGGATTGCTTGAGCCCAGGAAGTCGAGGCTGCTGTGAGCCGTGATTGTGCCATTGTACACACACGTGATTCTGCCTGGGTGACAGAGTGAGACCCTGTCTCAAAACAATGTTAAGCTCTTACTGGAGGAGAAGTTTACATATAGGGACAAAAAACAGAGGGTAGTATGTAATTACCACATGAGTGCCAAAGAGGCTAGAATAATTTCACAGAGAAGTAGGCTTTTTTTTGTGACAGGATTGGTGAAACCCTCTGATGCTGATACTGCTGGTTGATGGTATACACCTTGAGCAAGGGTTTTGATTTTGGGGCTTTGAGGGGTAATCAGTATCCATGATATTGTACTTCCTTCAGCAGTTTCCTTTGATTCCCCGCCTGTCGGCTTGGTCTTACCCTTAGAGTTTCCTAGACTTTGGTGCACATTAGAATTGCCTGTGGAAGTTTAAAAATTCTTCATTCCCAGGTCACATCCCACACCAATTACATAACAATGTCCAGGATTAAGAACCAGGCATCAGTATTTTTAAAAGATCTCCAGGGGATTATAGTATACAGCAGTTTCAGAACCATTTCCCTGTTATTAATCTCTAGTATGATTTAGACAGATACCACTTAAAGAGGCTGAGCTAGAAGTGAACAGTGTTGATAATTTTTTTGTGACAGGATTGGTAAAATCCTCAGAATTCCCACCAGTAATTCTGGAACAAAAAGACCTCCTGGAAGTGATGGATCAGTTAAGACATGTGCCCTCAGGACTGGACTCTGTATTACAGAAAACTGTACCATGGGGAGTAGCATTTCATCATGCAGGTATTTCACATTTATAATCTGTTATTAAGAAACCTGCAAAATTCTTCATACTGTCTTAACTTTTATATTTGTGTACATTTATTTCTTGTTAAACACACTTAATATCCTTAGATTTCTTTTTAAGAAATTGTGTGGGCCAGGCGTGGCGCCACTGCACTACAGCCTGGAAGACAGGATGAGACTCCGTCTCAAAAAAAAAAAAAAGTAATTGTGTGGGCTGGGCACGGTGGCTCATGCCTGTAATCCCAGCACTTTGGGAGGCCAAAGCAAGTTGGTCACCTGAGGTCAGGAGTTCAAGACCAGCCTGGCCAACATGGCGAAACCCTGTCTCTACTAAAAATAGAAAAATTAGCCAGGTGTTGTGGCAGGCGCCTGTAATTCCAGCTTCTCGACAGGCTGAGGCAGGAAGAATTGCTTGAACCTGGGAGGCGGAGGTTGCAGTGAGTTGAGATCATGCCACTACACTCCAGCCTCGGGGACAGAGTGAAATTGTATGATAGATTAAACATGTTTCGGTTTACTTATTTGTATATAGTAGTCTCCCCTTGTCCACTGAAGACCCCCAGTGGATATCTGAAACCATGGATAGTACCAACCCTACATATGATGTTTCTTCATAACATGTTAAAAATTTTCAATGCATTTGAAATGTGTGTGTGTATGGGGGTATATATATTTATATAACTGGTATATAGTAGTCCTTCTTTGTGGGGAATATGTTCCAAGATCCTCAGTGGATGTTTGAAACCACAGATAGTACCAAACCCTCTATATACTACGTTCTTTCCTGTATAGTCACATTGTATAGCACAGGTAGTGTATACAGCATGGATACACTGAATAAAGGGATAATTCATGTCCTGGGTGGTACAGCATGCAATTTAAAACTTATGAGTTGCTTATTTCTGGAATTTTCCTCTTTATATATTTGACTTTGGGTAGCTGAAACTGTGGAAAGCAAAACCACAGATGGGGGGAAACTACTATCTATACACACACATGAAATTTACATTGTATATAACTTATGATGCATACTAAAAAAGTGAACAACTGTGTACCCACCACTTAATTTTAAAACTAGAACCCCAGCCCTTTTAATTTTTAAATAAAATTGAAAATGAACCAGATAAGTATATATTGTGTACACTGTTTTTCGTTTACTCATGTTTTTATTCACACATATTTATGTTAGAAGTGTATCTGATCACTGTGATGCATAGGCCCAGAACATATATCAATGAATAAGGCGTATCCCTACCCACAGGAAGTTCATTGTCTAGAACAGCAGTTGACAACTTGTAGTCTACTGCTCAAGTCTATCCTACCATATGTTTTTGTAAATAAAGTTTTATTGGAACACATCCATGCCCATTTGTTCTGTTGCTGCTTTCATGTCATAGTGTCAGAGTCGAATAGTTGCAGCAGATACCTGCTATTCCATAGGAACAGGAAAAGTTTGTAGATCCCTGATCTATAAAATAAGATGGAGGTGTACTAGAGGCAGCAGATTATACTCTTTTGTTGTTGTTGTTGTTGTTGTTGTTTGAGACTGAGTCTAGCTCTGTTGCCCAGTCTGGAGTACAGTGGCTTGATCTCAGCTCACTGCAACCTCCACTTCCCAGGTTCAAGTGATTATCCTGCCTTAGCCTCCCAATTAGCTGGGATTACAGGCACCCACCACCATGCCCAGCTAATTTTTTAGATTTTTAGTAGAGAAGGGGTTTCACCATGTTGGCCAGGCTGGCCTCGAACTTCTGACCTCAAGTGATCCACCTGGCTCGGCGTCCCAACGTGCTGGGATTATAGGCATGAGCCACCACACCCAGCCAGATTATACTCTTAAAGAGGTAGACTGTGATGACTCTTTTGTCAACAGTCATAACAATAGTTTCAAAAATCTTTAGAGGCTTGAAGCAGACCCTCAAATCCATTTGTGAATGATCAAGAACAATATTTTCATTATATGTCTGTAAATACATAAAAACCTTTTTTTAGGTCTTACTTTTGAGGAGAGGGATATCATTGAAGGAGCCTTTCGTCAAGGTCTCATTCGGGTCTTGGCAGCAACCTCTACTCTTTCTTCTGGGGTGAATTTACCTGCACGTCGTGTGATTATTCGAACTCCTGTTTTTGGTGGTCGACCTCTAGATATTCTTACCTATAAGCAGATGGTTGGTCGTGCTGGCAGGAAAGGAGTGGACACCGTAGGTAAGTGAGTTTGAATTTAATTATAGCAACATTGCTAAAGGACAGTGTCTGTCTACTTGGAATTTGACTGGTGCCTGGCAACCTGTTTCTCATCATGCTGTATTTCTTTATTATCCAATGCACTAATGTCATCATTTTGGATTCACTTAATATTTACAGTGAGTATGAGTTATAATTTTCATATATCATCAACTGTTAATTTTCTACAAAGGTTAAATTAAGATTTTCTTTTGTATTCTATACAATAAAATGATTTAGTATTATGTAAATCAAGATGACTTCTTATTACTTAGCTGGAAGATGATTTTTAATTTCCAAGTATAGTCTATTCTTTAGCACTAATTAATTTTCACAGAGGTTAGTTCAACTTAGGTGACTAGTCTTAGAAATCAGACAAGGATGCTGGGAAGCACCCTCACACTTTGGGAATAGGAACTTGGCATCCCATCTTTGTTCTCTAAATTGGTACTGGCTCTGAAAAAACACCTTGTCATTTTCTTACCTTGTACCAGCAAGTTATGGTTTTATTGCTGGCAATCCAAACAAAAGTTTTATCTTAAGCAGTGAGGAAGAGGTTTGTTTGAATTAAATGTCAAAACGGCAGCAAATTTTATTTCTAATGTGTTGTTATCATTATGTATGTAACTAAATCATTATCAGCCATCTAACATTAAAGAACCTTGGGAGGAACATTCCCTGTCACTTCATTTTTCTACTCTAGGACATAATTGAGTCCAGTATTTTATTAGATATGTCAGAAAAAAAAAAAAAAACAAGAGGCAAACAGTTTTGTGGCTATTGAAGAGAAATTAGGTAATCCAGGAGAATAAGGAAAGTGGATGGGAAATGGATATTCTGGGCACAGGAGACCGGGTAGTACACTGAGGAAGTAACTTTTAGAATAAACTGACTTGTCACCTGAAGTCCCCAAATATGCCAATTATCATTATTTGTGGATTCCATATTTGAATTTTCCCACTTAACAGAATATATTCAGAATCCCGAAATTAATACCTCTGGGGCTTTTGCGGGCATGTGCAGATCTGTGAAAAATTGGAGTCTTTCCAAGTACACTTTCCCTGTTATGATTGAACAAGCCAAAGCTCTGCCTTCTTGATGCAGCTGTTACACTGTGAACAAGCTTGCTTTTAATGGGCTAGTTAGTGCCACATTTTTGTGCTTTTAGCCGATGATTTCGCTGTTCACATGCCCTCCCAAGCAAAGTATGAAATGCTGTCTAATGTTCCTAGTGCATTAAGGCTGTGCTGTGCCTTATGGAGAAAATATGTGATAAGCTTTCTTTAGGCATGATTTATAATGCTGTTGGCTAGAGCTCAACCTAAACTACTATGTATATTAAATAAGATGTCTTTAAACAAAAACATGCATGAAACAAGGTTTTGTATTGATGAAGTGATGAAAATGTTTTTACTAGAGACTTGGAGAAAACTAATCTTCTATTTTCCTTGGCAGAATAATCAGTATTCTGTGTTCGTGGCAACTTTATAGAACGTGACTACGACAAATACCAAACATTGACCATAATTTATCGGTAACTGGGTTAATTAGAATATAAATTCACTGCTGTAACAAAAACTGATACAATAGGTGTTTAACAAGATAGAAGTTAATTTCTTTCTCATGTAACAGCAAAATTGTAAGTAATCTAGGCCTTATATGATGGCTGTAGTGTGTCAGGGACCTAGTCTTCTATTTTGTTTTAACATTTTCAGCAATATAGTTTCTATCCTCAGTATAAGTTGGCTAGTCCAGTCTCTCTCATCACATCTGCATTTCAGCCCTCAGGAAGGGGAGATGAGGAAGCAAAGAGCACGTCCTGCCTTTTAAGGCCACTCTTTCACATGGTTACATTCCCCAACTGTAAGAGAGGCTGGGAAATACAATCTTTAGCCCAGGTGGCCGTGTACCCAACTCATACTTAAGGAAGCAAGAAGACGCTGATGGCTATTGGAACAGCTTTCAGTCTCAGCCCCAGTAATAAATGACCCATTTATAATCCCTGAAGGGCATTGGTCTGCCTTTCTTTTAAGCCCCGAAAATGTTCATTTTTTAAAAAAACTTCTAATTTGTTAGATTTTTCCTACAACTGACATCAGAGCAGTTTATCCTGTTTTCTCTCTTACTTTACCTACAAAATATGTAGATGACATGTACTTGCTTAAGAAGGGTTTGGGGAAGAGAGTGAGACTCTTCCTTCCCATTCCTATTTGCCTACCTCTGCCCATCCCCAATTCTCAGTGGACTCACACTCTGGGGAATGGAGTATAAGTTCATTTTACACAGATATTCTTGTCTCAGGGACAGAGGGTCTTTTAGTTAATGTAGAAGATAAGGCGAAATAAATAAGATAAGATCTTACTTGCTTTGCTGCCTTCTTAGCTTGTGTTTATTATGGGAAAGAACAATTGGAAAGTCAGTGGCCTAGGCTAATTATCAAGTCTTAAATCACAACATTCAAGCAGAACTAAAATATATTGTAATTAGTTCATTTCTGAGGTCTTGAAGACTTCCAAGCTTTTGACCTTGCATATCATTGTATTTCAGGATACCATATGACTTGCTCATAACTTCAAGCTCGTGAGGAATGTAGGAATATAGTGTTTTATAGTCACTATGGAGATTTAAATACTTGGTCATGCTTTTTGTATTGTGTAGCATCATTGTAAATTCTGTGCACTTTAAAAGTGATATTAATATTTCCTGGACGGCACACGGTGTTTTATTTAGATAACACTTCAGTCTTCCCATAGACTACTTAGAAGCTTCCAGTGTAGGATGACGCTACTTTGTGCCAGAATAGCAATTTGCAAGTTCAGCAGTCAGTAATAAATTGTTTGATTCTAAATAATTTCAACTCCCTCTTGTGATGTGGGCGAGACCTCCCAGACAGGTGGTTGCAGGAAGCTGTATGTATATACTGACGTTCATTTGGACGTTTCATAAACCTTACCCGCTCAGAAAAAGGTTAGTTTGTTTTGTTGAAGAATCAAAGCCTGGAAGACCTTTAAGCAGCCCAAAGTGGCTTGTTATCTTGCTGCTAATGCTAGTTGATTCATTTTCTAGGTAACCTATATGTGTGTGTGTTTTTTTCTTAAGCTGGGCTGTTTTGTTACCATTGCAAGAGCCAGGTGTTACACTCGTGATATTTTTTAAATTGGATATTGACAAATTATAATTGTATATATGGATGAGGTACAGAGTGATGCTATATGTATACAATGCAGAATGATGGAATTAAGTCAATTAACATATCACCCCCAAATACTTTCCATTTATTCTTCCTAAATGAAACACTGTACTCTTTGACCATCCCCATCCTCCAGCTCCCTAGTCTCTCTTTCTTCTGCTTGATTGAGCTCTACTAAAGCTTTGATTGCATTTTTCAGTTCATTGTATTCATCTCTAGGATTTCTCTTTTGTTTTTATTGTTTCTATTTCTCTGTCGAACTTCTTATTTTGTGTATTGTTTTCCAAATTTTATTTAATTTTTTATCCATATATCCTTGTAGTTCATTGGACTTTTTAAAGAGAATTATTCCAGATTTTTTTGTCATTTCACAGATCTTAATTTCTTTAGGGTTCATTGTTGGAGCTTTGTTAGTTTCTTTCGAAGGTATCTTGGTTTTCTGGTTCTTTGTAATCTGTGTTCTTGTGTTGGTATCTGCACATTTGAGAGGACAGCTACCTCTTTGGCTTTTATAGGTGTTCTTTGGCAGGAATAGAACTTCACTTGTCTAGCCTTTGATTCTGAATAGGCCAACTGGTAGCAGCTCTGAGGAGGCAAAGCTTGCCTTTGGATTCTGTAGATACTTGGGCTGCTGCCTTTGCTCTGAGTTTGGGTGGGACTGCTGCCTGGACCCTGCTATCAGGTGAACCCACTAGCTGACCTTTGCAATCAGGCAGAGTTGCTGGGCCACAGGGTGTATTCCTTGGCCAGGTGGTACCCCTATTTGAGATCTGCACTTGAACAGTGTTGCAGGCTGGACCCCGAATTTAGGTGGAGTTGCTGTTCTGGACCAGTGGACCAGCTGCAATGCTCAGGGGAAATGCATGATTGAGCATGGTGGCTCATGCCTGTAATCCCAGAGACTTGGGAGGCTGAGATGGGAGGATCGCTTGAGCCCAGGAGTTTGAGGCTTCAGTGAGTTATGATCATGCCACCACACTCCAATGTGAGTGACAGAGATTCCACCTCTAAAAATAAAATAATAATAAATGCACATCTGAAGTTTGCCTCCCTGCCTAGGTGGGGCCTTAGAGTGGGCTTTGAGACTGAACTGAGGGCTGTTCCATATGTGGCAGAACTAGTCCCTGCAATTTGCAAAACTACACTATGATAGACATCTTCCACCTGGGGCAGGTCCTTGAGGCTGAGCTGAGCACTGTTTAAAATCCCAGGTTTGGCCTAACTCTCCCCTGCTTCTTTCTAAAATGCTCTGTGATGATCAGCTCCCTTCCTGGGCAGGGTCCTCATGAGCTTTGAGGCTGGTCCTGGAGGCTGGCTATCTAAAGATTCAAGCCAGGTGGAATTTCCTACCACTTCTGGAAGTGATCAGCTCGGCTTTGTGGTGCGCTATGCTGTTGGCTAGTACCTCTGATTGGGCACCACCGCTGGCAGGTACACAGAGCTACCACCAAGGTCGGCATGCTGGTTGCCGTGAGCTCTGCCCCCTAGCTTTGTTGCTGCCTGGTCTGAGGGGATTTAGCTGTGCTGTTACCCAGTGTGTTCTCTGTGAGGTGAGACTGGAGTTGGCTTCTTGGGAAGCCTCTTGGAATGCTAGGGAAGCTATATGTTTGCCTCTGGTTCTCTTTCCACTGTGGAAGCTGGGAGCCCTGGGGATTCCTTTCTGTGTGGTACTATGCTGACTTGGGGGAGTGGAAGGGGTGATGTGGTTAAAGTGAGATCATTTCTCTTATATATCTTGAAATTTTTATTTGATTTTGTGGTCCATGCAGAAGTTTGGGACTTATTCCCAAGTTTTGGGTGGGGGACGGTTTGGTTTTTATTTGTTTTTTGTTTTTTGACACGGAGTTTCGCTCTTGTTGCCCAGGTAGACTACATGGCACAATCTCGGCTCACAGCAGCCTCTGCCTCCCGAGTTAAGCCTCTGCCTCACTCCTGCCTTAGCCTCCCAAGTAGCTGGGATTACAGGCATGTGCCACTACACCTGGTTTATTTTGTATTTTTAGTAGAGACAGGGTTTCACCATGTTGGTCTGGCTGGTCTCAAACTCCTGATCTCAGGTAATCCACTCACCTTAAGCCTCCGATAGTGCTGGGATTACAGGTGTGAGCCACTGTGCCAGGCCTTTTTTTTTTTTTTTTTTTATTTTGAGACAAAATTTTGCTCTTATTGCCCAGACTGGATGATGGAGTGCAGCGGCCCAGTGTAGGCTCACTGCAATCACTACCTCCCGGGTTCGAGCTATTCTCCGGCCTCAGCCTCCTGAGTAGCTGGGATTACAGGCATCTGCCACCATGTCCAGCTAATTTTTGTATTTTTAGTAGAGATGGGTTTCACCATGTTGGCCAGGCTGGTCTCAAACTCCTGATCTCAGGTGATCCACCTGCCTCAGCCTCCCAAAGTGTTGGGATTACAGGCATGAGCCAGTGTGCCAGGCAGTTTTGTTTTCACAAAGGTGTTCTTGTCTGCAAATAGAAGCTAGTTCAAGCTTCTGGTGAGGAGGGTACTAAAGCCTCCTATTCCACCATCTTGCTGACATCTTGTTTCACTTTTTCAATGGTGCCTATCTTCATAATCATTTCTGGGATAAATAGCCAGTTATCATCGAATTTATATTCCCTTTATCCTATCTTGATTGTAAGTGTGGCAGTTGGAAAGCATAATCTATACCTTCTCTTTGCCTGGGGTAGTAAGTACATTCAACATTGTGCCAGTTTTATTTTTATTTTTAAAAAAAGTGTCCTTCATTTGGCTTTTTTAACCTCTTACCTGTTTTCTTTTCCACAGTATTAGATTCATTTTTGAAGAAAAGTTATGATTCTTTCTAGTCATAATTGTTGCAATAATAGTTTATATTTGTTCAAATCATATACTTGTATATGGTTTTAACATGTAAGTGCTTTCATGTATGTTCGTTCACTTGATTGTCACAATAAAACATTTAGATTAGTAAATGTTGTAATAAATTTTAGGTATCTAAGTATTTTTGAATTTATTTTATCATCTATAGTAAAATTTTACATTTGCATTTTACTTTACAGGTTTGAAAGTACCTCTGTTAATAACTTCATTATTCAATAATAATGGTTAATCCTGTAGGGGAAGAAAAAGACTTCTCTACTTTCTTAGGTTCTGCAGTTGGGACTTGCTAATTAAATTAACAGATAGGAGAAAAGGCATATAAACTTTATTTGATGCTAATATTTTAATTTTTATGTGCATGGAAGCCATTATAGAAAAAGATTGAAGACCTGAGAAACTGTTAAACCTGGGGTCTTATATAACATTTTAACAATGGGCAGTAAATTGTGGAGAAGTGACAAAAAGGGAAATGTATCTGGGCTTCTAGGGGCCACAAATTATGAGAAGATACATATATGGGGGGAACTAATGGAAGATAGAAGTTATTTTAGTACAATTTGTGCAGACCCATCTCAGTGCTGACCTGTCCCCAGTGATAAGGGTTGTTGTCCTGTATGGGAGAGGGAAGGGGAAACATCATCACAAAGGGAAAAATTCATTCTTGCTTTTAGGCAGATAGGGAGGGGACAAAGAGTTCTTTCTGTGTTTGCTGCTTCCCAGTTGCCTTCGGCTGAAAATAATCATTAGGCTAAAGTGACGTATTTTGGAGTAGCATATTCTGATCCCCTTCTGTCTAAAGTTCAGAAAATAAAAATAGCCATAATTTTATTACTATAACAACCGCTATCATCTCTTGTCTCCTTTTAAATAAGTAAGGCAACTTAAAATCTCTTTAGCTGATATCTTACAGAATTATTTTGGGATTTTGCAAATTCATGTCTTTCGGTTATAGGTGAGAGTATCTTAATTTGTAAGAACTCCGAGAAATCAGAAGGCATAGCTCTCCTTCAGGGATCTCTAAAGCCTGTTTGTAGCTGTCTGCAAAGACGAGAAGGAGAAGAAGTAACTGCCAGCATGATACGAGCTATTCTGGAGGTAAAAGAGAGTTTGCTAAATTACCATTTGCTCTTTTATGCCTAAATTAAAGTGGTAAAATATTAGTATATGAAAATCTTAGCTTTATGGGTTTTTTTAGTTTTTGTTTTGTTTAATTTTGTTTTGTTTTTGTTTTTTTGAGATAGAGTCTCACTCTGTTGCCCAGGCTGGAGTGAAATGGCATGATCTCAGCTCACTGCAACCTCCTCCTCCCAGGTTCAAGCGATTCTCCTGCCTCAGCCTCCCAAGTAGCTGGGATTACAGGTGCACACCACCATCCCCAGCTAATTTTTGTACCTTTAGTAGAGACCGGGTTTCACCATGTTGGCCAGGCTGGTCTTGAACTCCTGACCTTAGGTGATCTCCCTGCCTTGGTCTCTCAAAGTGCTAGGATTACTGGTGTGAGACACTGTGCCTGGTGCTTTATGTTTTTTTTTTTTTGAGATAGAGTCTCGCTCTGTCACCTAAAGTTTCAGATGGATTTAATGATTCATTTATTTTTCTTTATAAGAAAATATTTTATCTGCTTTAAGGAGAGCTTTTCTGTTGTCATTAGGTGTTCAACAGCTACAGTGAGTGGTGATGGAAGAGTTAATAAATAATCTCTACATTAAGATTTTAAGAACTTGTTTTTTGAGATGGAATCTCGCTCTGTTGCCCCCAGGCTGGAGTGCAGTGGCATGATCTTGGCTTACCACAACCTCCATCTCCCAGGTTCAAGCAGTTCTCCTGCCTCAGCCTCCTGAGTACTGGGATTACAGGTGCACGCCACCACGCCTGGCTAATTTTTGTATTTTTAGCAGTAACGGGGTTTCACCATGTTGGCCAAACTCATCTTGAACTCCTGACCTTGTGATTTGCCTGCCTCGGTCTCCCAAAGTGCTGGGATTACAGGCATAAGCCACCATGCCTCGCCCATTCTAAGAAAATTTTAAAAAACGAGAATGGAATCGCTTACTTTCTTTTATATCCAGAGGGCTTGCATGTTTTAGTAAAAAGTTACAGAAATTTTCAAATATTTTCTTTCAGATAATAGTTGGTGGAGTGGCAAGTACATCACAAGATATGCATACTTATGCTGACTGTACATTTTTGGCTGCAAGTATGAAAGAAGGGAAGCAAGGAATTCAGAGAAATCAAGAGTCTGTTCAGGTTGGAGCAATTGAGGCTTGTGTCATGTGGCTGCTAGAAAATGAATTCATCCAGATTACAGAAGCCAGTGATGGAACAGAAGGTAAGTGTGACTTCTCAGTTGCAATTTACTCACTTTTTCATCTTAAGTGAGTGTACGACTGCTCAGTAAATGGAAATTGTCTTTTCCTGTAGTATAACAGGAAAATTGATTTTTCTGAGCAGTGTATCAACTCATTTTCAGTAAATCAGTATTGTATTTAGCAACTTCAGACAATTATTATAGAGCCTGCTCATACATTTTCATGCACTGGATAAGGTACTATTTGTAAAATTTATCCGCCGAGAGGGTTAGCTTTGGAATACAGAAAGATAGTATTTTGTTTTATTTTGAATGTTCCTCTCTTTTTTCACCTTAACCCTAAACCAGGAAAGGTGTATCATCCAACACATCTTGGTTCGGCTACTCTTTCTTCATCACTTTCTCCAGCTGATACTTTAGATATTTTTGCTGACCTGCAAAGAGCAATGAAGGGCTTTGTTTTAGAGAATGATCTTCATATCGTCTACCTGGTAAGTTCTGTTGTCTTAACGATTATGTTTGTGAAAATCGGGAGAAAAAATAGATACAGAATCCTGAACATCAAAGATACCCTAACAAAACATCTTGTCTGTTTTCCTTGACTAGGTTAGTACTGGTGGGAATAGAGAAGAAGTAAGAAGGGAATTGTTTTAAAATAACAATCTAAATGTTCTAGTTACCTTTTAATTTATTTTCTACAACTTCCTTTCAAAAAAGACTTGAGTTGGTTTATAAAAATATATATATTTTACAATATATAAAAGAACAGCAAAGGAGAATGGGATATCAGAAAATTAAAGACAAGATCATGATATAAAACTCAAGCAAAGGTTGGGACACAAACATGCATGCCATTAAGTCATGTCCAATGCTGGTGTCAACTTTGATTCTGGGTTTTCTAGCAACTAAAAGAAAGAGGGAAGCTTGATTAGTCTTAATATTCGTAAGATAAAACAAAACAAGTTTAGGAAAAACATTGCATTTCCCTGAGTAAGAGAAATTTAGTCCTAAAAGGATACTTTGGAACTTAACAGTGTTGGTAAAAATCTATAATAAATGCAATAAGGAATTTTAAAAGTTTGTTTACATTAGACTAGAATACTCTATGAATACTATTGTGTATAACAGAGATTTTGAAAAGAATTGGATAGTGTTTGAGGTCATATTGTTTGGCAAGAACCTGATCAGAAATAATTAATTTTGTCAGTTAAGAGCAGATGCATGCATTTTGATAAGCAAGTGATGATAGAGGGAGGTGGGTACAATTGAAATTCTCATTAGAATGAAGGGGGCTTATCCGGAAATGTGTTTCAGTAAAATACCAAGTAGTGAGCATAGGGGAAATGTCTAGACAGTGTCAATTTTCTTTTCTTACAAACACATGTAATACATGGTGATAATAGGCTCAAAGATCTGTGCCCAAGAATGTGGCTGGGAGGAATGTCAAAGCAGGTCTCACCAGTCATCTATCATGGCCTTATAAATAAGTCTCATTATTTATACAGCGGCTGATTGTGGGCTCTAGGGTCAGATTGCCTTAGTTCAACTTTCAGCCTCATCTCTTAGTAATTGTACAACCTTGATTAAGTACTTAATCCCTCTTAAGATTCCATTTTCTCATTTGTAAAATGGAGATAATACTACTCACCTCAGGGCTGATAGTCTTTGATGAATCCTTGGTATCTGAATAAATCTTTAATAACATTATCTATTATTTCTAGTAAATTCTCCCATAAACATTATGTAAACCATTTGCCAAATTACCTAACTATTCCTGTCCCCTCTCTAAAACATGTAGACTCTTGGCACTGTTAGTATGCTGAATGCTTGTGGTTAGTGATCTTTTTTACTTCTCTCACAGTTCAAGTTGGATGCCCTTCAAGAGTTAGTTGTGTTTCCAAACTTGTTTATGCCAGTTTGCTTCTGAGAAAATTAGACTGAGGCAGAAGGATCACCTGAGGCCAGGAGTTTGAGACCAGCCTAGGCAACAGAATAAGAATCTGTCTCTACCCAAAAAAATTAAAAATTAGTTGTGTGTGGTGGTGCATGTCGGTAGTCCCAGCTACTCAGAGAGGCTGAGGCAAGAGAATCACTTCAGCCCAGGAGTTCCAGGTTATAGTGAGCTATGATCACGCCACCATACTTCAGCCATGGTGACAGCAAGAGACCCCGTGTCTTAAAAACAAACAAAAAATGGGTGAGATAACTGAAAGCTCTGAGAAAAAGTTACAAGAATCTAGACAGGGAAGAAAACAAAAGGATACTGCACAAAGTTTCTTTTGCAAGTATCTTTAATTTCTTTTCTTTTTTTTTTTTTGAGTAGAGTCTCATTCTGTCACCCATGCTGGAGTGCAGTGACACAATCTTGGCTCATTGCAACCTCTGCCTCCCAGGTTCAAGTGATTCTTGTGCCTCAGCCTCCCAAGTAGGTAGGACTACAGGTGCATGCCACCACACCTGGCTAATTTTTGTATTTTTAGTAGAGAATGGAGTTTTACCATGTTGGCCAGGCTGGTCTCGAAGTCCTGACTTTAAGTGATCCACCTGCCTCAGCCTCCCAAAGTGCTGGGATTACAGGTGTGAGCCATCACACCTAGCCAATGATTATCTTTAATTTCTAACTTCACATTACAAAACAGAAACTGGATTTCTTAGACACTGTATTGTGGTTATGGTTTAACCAAGAAAGCCATAGTAAATTCCAATCAACAGACTCATGCTCAAAAGGCCTTGACCCCTAGGTCATTGACAATTAAAATATACTTATGTTTTACATTAGACAAAACATTTTGTGTTTGCATGTGTTATCTTATATTTTGAATATATAAAGCATTTCTGTGATTCAAAAGTCAGAACTATATCAACAGGAATAGTCAGAGAAGTCTGACTCCTATATCCATCCCTTGCATGCCTTTCCACCCACCTTTTATAAATGACTGTTTTCATTCATTTTTTAATGTATCTCTTCTCTTCTTCTCTTTTTTTTATTTTTTTTTTTTTGAGATGGAGTCTCGCTCTGTAGCCCAGGCTGGAGGGCAGTGGCACTATAGCTTAAGGCACAACTTCCGCCTCCCTGGTCCCAGTTCAAGCAATTCTCCTACCTCAGCCTCCCAAGTAGCTGGGATTACAGACACGAGCCTCATGCCTAGCTAATTTTTGTATTTTTTAGTAGAGACGGGGTTTCACCATGTTGGCCACTCTAGTCTTGAACTCCTGACCTTATGATCCGCCTGCCTCAGCCTCCCAAAGTGCTGAGATTACAGGTGTGAGCCACCGCACCTGGCTACAAAAATTATCAAGCATATTCTTCACTTTTTTATACACGAGGTAGCAAGCTGTGCACAGTATTCTATACCTTTTTTTCTTAACAATATATCTTGGAAATCATATCAATTGATTTTTTATTCTTTTTCATAGCTCTACAATTCTGTTGTGTAGGTGGATGTATCATTGTTTATGCTATCAGTTCCCTACTGATGGACATTTGGATTGTTTTCAATATTTTGTGGCAAACGATGCTGCAGTAAATAACGTGGTACACACAGTGTTTAGTTTTTATGGAGGTATATCTTTAGGAAAGACTTCTGGAAGTGCAGTTGCTGGGTAAAATGTAAAACCATAAGTGGTTTTGGTTTTGCAGAGTTGACCTCTGTAGAGTTTGTATTATCTTCCAGTTTTACCAGTGATATATGAGAGTAGTTGTTTTTCATGGCCTCACAAGTAGAGAGTATATTGTTAAGCTTTTGTATTTTTGAGTGTAGTTTTAGTTTACATTTTTTTACATTATGAGTAAATTTGGACATTTTCCCCATTTATATAAAATGTGCAGAGTGGCAGTCTATAGAAATAAAAAGAACATTTAGTGCATTAGTAGTTACCCAGGGCTGGGGGAGTATGAGGAGGTTGGATGAAAATGGGGAGTGACTGCTGATGGGAACAGGGCCCCTCACTTCCCTCTCCAGTGAATTGTCCATGTCTTTTGCTCATTTTTCTGTTGTATTTTTTTTAAGTTTTCAAGTTTTTTTATTTATTAGGGAGATTGATGCTTTGTGATATTAGTAGAAGGATTTTCCTCTTGGTTTTTCACTTTTCTTTCGTCTTTGCTTACTGTATGTTTTATCTAGCATTTAAAAAAATACAGTTGAATTTATGAATTTTTGAATTAGAACTTTTTTTGCTCTGAGATTATTAAGGAATTTACCCACATTTTCTTCAAGTAATTGTATAGTTGTGTTCCCCTATTTGAGCTCTGCTTCATTTGGAGTGTATTCTGGTATATGGTTCTTCAGTTTCATGTTTTTTTCAAAATGGCTATATGTAATCTCAGCATCATTTATTAAAAGGTTAATTTACATAATGACTCGAGATGGCAACTTTTATCTTCTGTATTAATTTCCATTTGTATTTGGGTATATTTCTAATTTCCAGTTGTCATTATATGTCTGTTTCACTTCTTAGTCTGATAAAAGTCCAGTTTGACTGATTTTTTTGTGCCAGTACCTCTGTTTTCATTAAAAACTTTGTGGTACGGCAAGTTTCTCTTCATTGCTTTCATTTTTCAATGTTCATAGCTATTCTGGTTGGCTTACTGTATTAGTCCATTCTCGCACTGCTATAAAGAAATACTGGGAGACTCGGTAATTTATAAAGAAAAGAGGTTTAATTGACTCATGATTCTGCAGGTTGTACAGGAAGCACAGTGGCTTCTGCTTCTGGGAAAGCCTCAGAGAGCTTCCAATGATGGCAGAAGGTGAAGGGGAAGCAAGCACATCTTATGTGGCTGGTGCAACAGGAAGAGGAATGAGAGAGAGAGGCGGGAGGTGCCACACACGTTTAAACATCCAAATCTCGAGAAGTCACTATTGTAACAACAGCACCAAGGGGGATGGTGTGAAACCATTAGAAACCATCCTCATGATCCAATCACCTGCCACCAGGCCCCATCTCCAGAATTGGGGATTATGTTTCAACATGAAATTCGGTGGGGACACATATCTAAACTATATAAGTCTACCTTTGGGCCCCTAAATCTCATGACCTTCTCACATTCCAAAATACAATCATCCCTTCTCAACAGTCCCCCAAAGTCTTAACACATTCCATCATTAACTCAAAAGTCCAAAGTCTCATCTGAGACAAGGCTAGTCCTTTCCACCTATGAGCCTGTGAAATAAAAGAAACTAAATTACTCCCAAGACACAATGGGGATATAGGCACTGGGTATATATTTTCATTCCAAAAGGGAGTATCTGACTTGATCAGGTTTTATAATTCTTTTTTATGTTGCTGGATTTGGTTTGCTAGTTGTTTTTTTTTTTTTTTTTTAAGACGGTGTTTCGCTCTTGTTACCCAGGCTGGAGTGCAATGGTGCTATCTTGGCTCACCGCAACCTCCGCCTCCTGGGTTCAGGCAATTCTCCTGCCTCAGCCTCCTGAGTAGCTGGGATTACAGGCCCGCGCCACCATGCCCAGCTAATTTTTTGTATTTTTAGTAGAGATGAGGTTTCACTATGTTGACCAGGATGGTCTCGATCTCTTGACCTTGTGATCCACCCGCCTCAGCCTCCCAAAGTGCTGGGATTACAGGCGTGAACCACCACGCCCGGCCTGCTAGTATTTTATTGAGAATCGTTGCAGTTGTTTCATCTGTATTTATAAGATACATTGACCTGTAGTTCTCTTTTCTTATGATGTCTTTGTGTGGTTTTGGAGTAATACTAACTTCACAGTATGAATTAGGATGTATTTCTTCCTCTTCTGGTTTTTTTTTTTTTTTTTTTTTTGTATAATTTGTTAAAGATTGCTATTGTTATTTAAATGTTTCGTAGATTTCACCAGTCAAGCCATCTGGGCCTGGGCTTTGGAGTAAATGTTTTGATGATTAATTTAATCTCTTTACTTATTATAACTATTCAGAGTTTCTATTTTTTCTTGAATGGGTTTTGGTAGTTTGCGTATTTCCAGGAAATAGTCCATGTAGATTATCTAATTTGTTGGCATTTAGTTGTTCATAGTATTTCCTTATAATCCTTTTTATTTATGTAAGGATGATGGTTCCTCTTTTATTCTTGATTTTAGTAATTTGAATCTTCTCACATCATTTCTTAATCAGTCCAGCTAAATATTTTTCAATTTTGTTCTCTTTTCATTCTTGTCTGTTTTTGCTTAATTGATTTTCTCCACAGTTTCTTACTCTTTATTTCATAAGTTTCTGCTATTTATTATTTTCTTCTTGCTTTGGGTTTACTGTGCCATTCTATTGGAAGATGAGGATTTTGACTTGAGGTCTTTTTTTTTTTTAAATATAGAAATGTAAAATTATAACTCTCCTTTATTACTATATTTCCTTTAGTACTATTTTCACTATATCCTATAAGTTTTGGCATGTTTTCATTTGTCATTTCCGTTCATTTCAAGGTACTTTGCAAATTCTATTGTGATTACTTCTTTGACCCGTTGTTATTTAATCGTGTGTTCTTTAATTTCCACATTAAAAATTTTTTTCATGCTTTCTATTTTTATTGTTGTCAGAAAATATACTTTGTATAATTTCAATCCTTTGACATTTATTAAGGCTTGTTTTAGTGCCTAGCATATTGTCTCTCCTGGAGATTATTTGATGTGAGCTCAAGAACATGTAGTCAGCCCTTTGTATCTATGGGTTCTGTATCTGTGGATTCAACCTACCACAGATCAACAATATTTTCTGGGCTGGGTGCGGTAGCTCATGCCTGTAATCCCAGGCATGGTGGCACTTGCCTGTAATCCCAGCTACTCGGGAGGCTGAGGCAGGAGAATTGTCTGAACCCGGGAGGCGGAGGTTGCAGTGAGATCACACTTTGTACTCCAGCCTGGATGACACATTGAGACTTAGTCTCAAAAAAACATTTTCTGTACTGAACTTACAGTTTTTTTTTGGTCACTTATTCCCTAAACAATACAGTATATTAGCTATTTACATAGTATTTACCTGGTATTAGGTATTATAATTACTCTAAATGATTACTCTAGATATGGCAGGATGTGCATAAGTTATATACAGATAGTATCATTTTATATCAGAGACTCGAGCATCTTGTAAATTATATAAAATGATTTTAAAAATAAAATCACGGATTTTGTTATCTGCAGGAGGTCCTGGAACCAGTCCCCCACAGATAACAAGAGACAACTATACATCCTGCTGTGGTTTGGTGGAGTTCTATAGATGTCTCTTTGGTCTAATTGACTTAGAGTGTTACCTTAGTTTTCTATTTCCTTTTGATTTTCTTAGTAGTTCTATTCATTGCTGAAAGTCAGGTATTGAAGTTTTTAACTACTGTCTGGTATTCTCAGAGAATTTGTTCCCCTGTACCTCTTTTACTGCTTTTTTGAATAAAGGGAATATTTTCTAGTATAATCATGAATTGTTTAAGGACATTGAAACATTCTGAGAATTGCATCGTCAGGCAATTTTTGTTGTTGTGTGAATATTATAGACTGTACTTATAAAAATGTAGATGGTATAGCAGGCTGCACACCTAGGATATATGGTATAACCTTACTGCTTCTAGGTTACAAACTTGTTAGGCATGTTACTCTACTGAATACTGTAGGCAGTTGTAATACAACAATAAGTATAATGCAACATACTAGACGTTATGATGACTATGATGTCACTAGGCAATATTAATTTTTCAGCTCCATTATAATCTTATGGGACTGCTATCATATATGCAGTTTGTCATTGACTAAAATGTCATTATGCAGCACAAGACTGACATTTTAAATTTTTACAATTTTTTGGCTTTTTTTTTTTTTTAGTGGTTACTCAAGGGATTATCAGGTACAGCTTAAAATTTATACTAACTTAATTGCAGTGAGATATAGAAATATTCTATTTTGAATAACTTTTTTTGTGCCACTGTTACTACATCATTATGTGTTACAAACCTAACAGTGTGTTGTTATAATTAGTATTTTATGTAATTTAATATTTTTAGAGAAGCTGAGAGAAGAAAGGAGAGCAAATATACGTTTACAGAGTTTGGTTCATTAACATTTTTATTTACTATTGTGTTTTTTTCTTCATTTATTTCTATGGATTTGAGATACCATCTCTTGTCGTTTCCTTAGTCCAGTACAGCTTTGCTTCTACCTGCCTCCTGTGGGCTGATACTGCCAAATACATTGTAATTTTTATATGTTATAGGCCCAACAATACAATTATATGCATATTGGCAGGGCGTGGTGGCTCACACCTGTAATCCCAGCACTTTGGTATGCTGAGGCAAGTGGACCACTTGAGGTCAGGAGTTTGAGACCAGCCTGGCCATTGTGGCAAAACCCCCATCTCTACTAAAAATATAAAAATGAGCCATGTGTGATGGCACATACCTGTAATTCTAGCTACTCAGGAGGCTGAGGCATGAGAATTACTTGAACCTGGGAGGTGGAGGTTGCAGTGAGCTGAGATTGCACCTCTGTACTCCAGCCTGGGCAACAGAGTAAGACCTTGTCTCAAACAAACAAACAAAAAAACCTAATACATTACAATTCTATGCATATTGTTTTAAAAGTTGCTTTTTAAATCAGTCAGGAGAAGAAAAGAGTAATATGTAATGATACTGTTTTTATATATACCCACATAATTCCCTTTGTTGATTCTCTTTGATTTTTTTGTTTGGAATTAAAATATGGTTTTGAGTGAGTTTCTTTCAACCTGAAGAGCTTTCTTTTTTTTTTTTTTTTTTTTTTTTTTTAGACGGAGTTTCACATTTGTTACCCAGGCTGGAGTGCAATGGCGCGATCTCGGCTCACCGCAACCTCCGCCTCCTGGGTTCAGGCAATTCTCCTGCCTCAGCCTCCTGAGTAGCTAGGACTACAGGCACGCACCACCGTGCCCAGCTAATTTTTTGTATTAGTAGAGACGGGGTTTCACCATGTTGACCAGGATGGTCTCGATCTCTTTGACCTCGTGATCCACCCGCCTCGGCCTCCCAAAGTGCTGGGATTACAGGCTTGAGCCACCGCGCCCGGCCAGAGCTTTCTTTAGCATTGCTTTCTTTCTCTTTCTCTCTTCTCCCCTCCCCTCCCCTCCCCTCCCCTCCCCTCCTCTCCCTTCCCCTCCCCTCCCCTCTTCTCCCCTCCCCTCCCTACCTTCCCTTCCCTTCCCCTTTCCCTTTCCCTTTCCCTTCCCTTCCCTTCTCTCTTCTCTTCCCCTTCCCTTCCCCTTCCCCTTCCCCTTTCCGTTTTTTTTGAGGCAGAGTCTCACTCTGTTGTCAGGCTGGAGTGCAGTGGTGCAGTCTCTGCTCACTGCAACCTCCGCCTCCTGGGTTCAAGCAATTCTCCTGCCTCAGCCTGCCAAGTAGCTGGGATTATAGGTATGTGCCACCACTCCTGGCTAATTTTTTTTGTATTTTTAGTAGACACAGGGTTTCACCATGTTGGCCAGGCTAGTCAGATTTTGTTTATCTGGGAATGTTTCTGTTACATTTTTATTTTTGAAAAATGACTCTCCTTTTTATAAGATTCTTAGTTGAGGCTGGGCATGGTAGCTCATGCCTGCAGTCCCACCACTTTGGGAGGCTGAGGCAGGTAGATTGCTTGAGCCTAGAAGTTTGAGACCAACAACATGGTGATACTCCGTCTTTACCAAAAAAATACAAAAATTAGCCGGGTGTGGTGGTATGCGGCTATACTTATAGTCCCAGCTACCTGGGAGGCTGAGGTGGGAAAATAGCTTCAGCCCAGGAGGTAGAGGTTGCAGTGAGCTGAGATTGTGCCACTGCACTCCAGCCAGAGTGACAGAGCCAGACCCTGTTTCAAAAAAAAAATGATGTTTAGTTGACAGATTTTTTTTTTTTCTTTAAGCAGTTTGAATATGTCATCTCACTGTATTCTCTGGCCTTCTTGTTTCTGGTGAGAAATTAGCTCTTAATCTTATCAGGTGTCTCTCATATATGATGACTTTTTCTTGCTGCTTTCAAGATTTTTTTCTTCAGTTTTAACGTTTTGACTGTGATGCGTCTTTGTGTGGATCTCTTTGTATTTATCCTGCTTGGAGTTCACCGAGTTTCTTGGATATATAGATTAATGTTTTCCATCAAATTTGGAATACTTTTAGCCATAATTTCTTCAGGTATTTTTCCTTTTTCTTTCTATATTCTCCTGGTACTCATTGTGCATATGTTGGTACACTTAGTGTTTCCCATATTCCTTTAAGGCTTTATTCATTTTTTCTCCTTTCTCCTCCCCTTCTGTCAGTTTGCATAGTCTTTATTAATCTATCTTAATGTTTGCTGATTCTGTCTTATGCCAGCTTGGATATACTGTTGATCTCACTAGTGAATTATCGATTTTAGGTCCAAGTTTGATGGCTCACACCTTTAATCCCAGCACTTTGGGAGGCCAAGGCAGGAGCATTACTTGAGTTCAAGAGTTCAAGACCATCCTGGGCAACATAGTAAACTCTATTTTAGTTATTGCACTTTTTTTTTTTTTCTTTTGAGACAGGGTCTTGCTCTGTCTCAAGGCAAGAGTGCAGTGGCACAATTATGGCTCACTGCAGCCTCGACTTTCTGGGCTCAAGCAGTCTTCCCACCTCAGCCTACCAAGTAGCTGGGACCACAGGCATGTGCCATCATTCCTGGCTAAGTTTTTGTATTTTTTTGTAGAGACAGGGTTTCACCATGTTGTCTAGGCTGGTCTCGAACTCCTGAGCTCAAGCAGTCCTCCTGTCTCAGTCTCCCAAAGTGCTGGGACTGGGATTACAGGCATGAGCAGCCACCATGCCTGGCCAGTTATTGTACTTTTAACTCCAGAATTTCCATTTGGTATATATATATATATATATGGAATTTCACCATGATGGCCAGGCTGGTCTTGAACTCCTGACCTCAGGTGATCCACCCACCTCGGCCTCCCAAAGTGCTAGGATTAAAGGCGTGAGTCATCACGTTCAGCCAGTTCTTTTAAAAATAATTTTCTCCTCATTGTATTCTCTACTTAATGAGACGTTGTCATCCTGCCTTTTACTTCAAGCATGGTTTTTGTTTTTTTGATCATATTTATAATGTTTGCTTTGAAGTCTTTACTTATTTCAATGGCTGGACCATCTCAAAGGTATTTCTTTTGATTTATTTTGCCTGCTTTTCCCCGTGTTTGAGACACATGTTCCTATTTCTTATATGTTTCATAATTTTTGTTGAGTATTGACATTTTGGGTAATATATCAACTCTGAATATTGATTCTTTCCTCCTTTCTGTCCTCTATGTTATTGATTCTTTCTTGAAAATTACTCAGAATACTGAGGATTGTACCTATGGTTAGAATATTCATATTAGAAGTGTCTATGATTAAAAACTTAGGTTCTGGCCAGGCGCAGTGGCTGACACCTCTAATCCCAACACTGAGAGACTGAGGCAGAAGAATTGCTTGAGGCCAGGAATCTGAGACCAATTTGGGCAACAGAATAAAACCCCATTTCTCCAAAAAAATTAAAAATTTAGGCAGACGTGGTGACACTCACCTAGTAGCCCCAGCTACTTGGGAGGCCGAGATGGGAGGATTGCTTGAGCACAGGAGGTTAAGGCTGCAGTGAACTGTGATCCCAGCCTGGATGACAGAACAAGACCTTGTCTCAAAAAAAAAAAAGACTTGGGTTCTATAAAATCCAGTTTGTATCCTTAGTGATCTCTTTTCCATTTCTCTTGGCAGTGTATTGTTCGTGAATAAATGATGTTTCCATATGAATGAGGTATTATCATAGTTAGACATTTTTATAAATTCTGAGACCTTTGTCTTTTTAAGTAATTTTATTTTATTGTAATTTTTTTGAGATGAAGTCTTGCTCTGTTGCCCAGGCTGGAGTGCAGTGGCACAGTCAAAGCTTACTGCACCTCAAACTCCTGGGCTCAAGCAGTCCTCCTGCCTTGGCCTCCTAAAGTGTTGTGATTACAGGCATGAACCATAGCACCTGGCCATTTTATTTATTTATTTTTTTAATTTTCTTTTTCTTTTTTTTTTTTGCATGCACTTAGGGCATAGCCATTTTATTTATTTTATTTCATTTTTTTAGAGACAGAGTCTCACCCAGTCAGTTGGGCCAGCTCACTGCAGCCTCAAACTTTTGGGTTCAAGCGATCTTCCCATTTCAGCCTCCTGAGTAGCTAGGACTATAGGCGCATACCATCATGCCTGGCTTTTGTCTTTAATATGAAGTTTGTGTATAATTTTTTTTTTGTAATGGAATAGTTTTAGTTAATTAATAATACTTCTTCCTTTTAGGTTACACCTATGTTTGAGGATTGGACTACTATTGATTGGTATCAATTTTTCTGTTTATGGGAGAAGTTGCCAACTTCTATGAAAAGGGTGGCAGAGCTAGTGGGAGTTGAAGAGGGGTTCTTGGCTCGCTGTGTGAAAGGAAAAGTAGTAGCCAGAACTGAGAGACAGCACCGACAAATGGCCATCCATAAAAGGTAAAGGTCAAGATCTCTTGGCTCTCTGGTATTTAACACAGTGTCTTGCATGTAGTAGATGCCTATTGTAGTCACTTTAATTGTCAATAAAATCAAAATTTTGGCAGAGTATAAGATTTTTCAGTTTTCTATATCTTCTGAATTTATTGGTATTTTAGTTTCTTTCTGCAACTTACAGTTTAGCAGCTGTTATATATAAAGATTTTATCTTTTAAAGTAGAATATTTAATTCTCTTTTGCAAAGAAGGTATGGCTCGGAAGAACCGCCAACTTACTGTGACTTCACTTGGGGTTATGCTTTGTACCATGCTTAGAAGTGATGCATTACCAGTAGGGAAGAAGAGCTAATTAAAAGATTCAGATGGAGAAATTGTACAGGCTGTTAGCTTCTTTGATGAATTGCTGCTTCTTTGAAATGTAATGAAATTGGCTGGGCGCAATGGCTCATGCCTATAATCCCAACACTTTGGGAGGCCAAGGTGGACAGATCACTTGAGGTCAGGAGTTCGAGATTAGCCTGGCCAATATGGTAAAACCCTGTCTCTACTGAAAATACAAAAATTAGCTGTGCATGGTAGCACACACCTGTAATCCCAGGTACTTGGAGGCTGAGATGGGAGAATCACTTGAACCCCGGAGGTGGAGGTTGCAGTGAGCTGATACTGCACCACTGCACTCCAGCCTGGGAAACAGAGTGAGACTCTGTCTCAAAAAAAAAAAAAAAAAAGTGAGGGGATGCGCGCGGTGGCTCACGCCTATAATCTCAGCACTTTGGGAGGCCAAGGTGGGCGGATCACAAGGTCAGAAGATAGAGACCATCCTGGCCAACATGGTGAAACCCCGTCTTTACTAAAATACAAAAAGTAGGTAGGTGTGGTGGCGTGCTCCTGTAGTCACAGCTACGCGGGAGTCAGAGGCAGGGGACTCGCTTGAATCCGGGAGGGGGAGGTTGCAGTGAATGGAGATTGCGCCACTGCCCTCCAGCTTGGCGACAGAGTGAGACTCCATTTCAAAAAATAAAAATAAAAAAGAAATATAATGAAATTATTTCTTTAAAAAAACATTAATCTCTAGTATATTATTTACAACATGGTTAAGTATAAATTTTATAAGGATTTATATGCTTGGATTATTTTTGCTCCTTTTTTTTTTTTGAGACGGAGTTCAGCTCTGTAGCCCAGGCTAGAGTGCAATGGCGCAATCTCGGCTCACTGCAACCTCCAACTCCCGGGGTTTAAGCAATTCTCCTGCTTCAGCCTCCCAGGTAGCTGGGATTACAGGAACCACCACAACACTCGGCTAATTTTTTTATATTTTTAGTAGAGACAGGGTTTCTCCATGTTGGCCTGGTTGGTCTCGAACTCCTGATCTCAGATGATCCGCCAGCCTCGGCCTCCCAAAGTGCTGAGATTACAGGTGTGAGCCACTGCGCTCAGCGCTACTGTTGTTTTTTAAACCAGAATTGGATGCTGTATTTAGATTCTGTCATCTTACTGAAGTAATGATATACATGTAACTGTATATCAAGTTATCTTTTAAATTTTTGTGCCATCACCTTTCTTGAACCGAGTCTCATTTCTTGATATTAGCAGTATTAAATATGGGCAACTTTTTGTTATACAGACATTATTTCTTTACTGTAGTACTAATGCATGTCAAAACTTGCTTTGCAAGCATTGATCTCAGTCTTTGTCCACTAACCCTATTTTCTATTAACAATCTTACCAGAATGTATTATATAAGCTCTCTATTGCCTTTCAGGTTCTTAGTCATTTTGCAACACGCAGTATCTCCTAGTAGACATAAATGATCTCTTGCCATGTTTTTGGTGATTTATTCCCAGGTTTTTCACCAGTCTTGTGCTATTAGATTTAATCAGTGAAGTGCCCTTAAGGAAAATTATTCAAAAATATGGATGCAATCGTGGACAGATTCAATCTTTGCAACAGTCGGCTGCTGTTTATGCAGGTCAGTTAAACAAAGGGTTTCACATTTATTTAAGACTGTGACTTGAGGTCAAGTTTACTTATTTTTTCAAATTCCATTTTTTTGTAAGCCTCTTTATTTTTATTTTTTTATTTTTATATTTATTTTTTTGAGACAGAGGCTCACTCTGTCACCCAGGCTGGAGAGCAATGGCATGATCTCGGCTCACTGCAACCTCTGCCTCCTGGGTTCAAGCGATTCTCCTGCTTCAACCTCCTGTGTAGCTGGGATTACAGGTGTGTGCCTTCATGCCCAGCTAATTTTGTATTTTTAGTAGAGATGGGATTTCACCATGTTGGCTGGCCTTGAACTCCTGACCTTAGGTGAGCTGCCCACCTCGGCCTCCCAAAGTGCTGGGATTATAGGCACGAGCCACAGAGCCTGGCTGTAGGCCTCTTTAAAAGTGTTATAATTGTGTACAGTTCTTGTCATTATCAGAAAATTCAAAACTGGCTGGGCGAGGTGGCTCATGCCTGTAATCCCAGCACTTTGGGAGGCCAAAGCAGGCAGATATCACTTGAGGTCAGGAGTTCGAGACCAGCCTGACCAACATGAAGAAACCCGTCTCTACTAAAAATACAAAATTAGCCATGCGTGGTGGTACATGCCTGTAATCCCAGCTGTTTGGGAGGCTGAGGCAGGAGAATCGCTTGAACCTGGGAGGCAGAGGTTGCGGTGAGCAGAGATCTCGGCATTACACTCCAGCCTGGGCAACAAGAGTGAAACTCCATTTAAAAAAAAAAAAAATGTCCAACTGTGGCTCCTCAGGGTTCAGTACCATGTTACAGAGGATTGATAATTAGCTGAATGTCTGTATCTCTATTCCTGAACAATCTGCTGACTATCCTTCTCCTTTCTGTTTTCTTTTCCTTTTCTTTTTCCTGTTGCAAGAAATAGAAACAAAGTTTTCTGTGTTCTCCCCTTCCTTATTAAGGAACTGATTAATACATGTTGTTGAGGAGAAGGATGGAAGATGGAGAGGGATTTCTCCTGTCTGACTGTTCTAAAAATGATCTATTCTAAGGAACCACTGGTCTGCATTAATGTATTAAACCCTAAGCAAGCAGATAAATTCTGAATCTGATTTTACTAAGGAATCCTTACAAGCCCTTCCTGAAGTGTTAACTTCAGGGAACTATGGGCTACAAGAGGGTGTGTACATTTGTATGTGTAAGAGGTTTCATTGTGAAGATGTGTGCTCATGAGGGAGCACTGCGGGGAAGATGAGAAGAGGGAGTGGTAAGAAGGGAGGGACTCAGTCTTGGACACGGTGGCATCAAAGATGAAAGACTGCCTCTAGGTGTTTATGTTTTCATAGAGAAGTGTCTTTATGACATGGTACTTGTTTTGGTTTTTTTATCCCAAGATCGTACAGCTATTGAGCTCAGCAAGGTTTTTTTTTTTTTTTAATGTGACTGGTTACTGGCAATCAGCAACGTTTCTTTGAAGAAAATGCAGGTAGGAACTCCACTCTTTCTAGTTCTCTCAGCAATTGAATTTTTAAACCAACTCTCTTGTTTTCCTCTAAGTGGAAAGAGTCCCTTACAGGTTTTTAAGAGTTCTCTTTTGCTTAAGAGAGAGAGTGAGAGGAATGAATTAGGGTGAGGGCTTCTTGTTTTGTGCTCTGCCTCAGTTTTCTTTTGTTAACTTCAGGATTAAGAATAAATGAGATGGCATTAGATGAATAAATGAGATGACATAAAACTTAGTGTATTTATTGACCAATTAGTTAAGGCCCTTAATATATGCCTGCTCCCTTGTTAACTTACACCTTGGGCCTTGTTAAACCTACGATTTTGCAGGAAAAACAAAACAAAATATAAATACATCTAAAGAAATGGAGAATTGGTCCGTAAAACAAAATTTTAATTCAACAAATGTTCTATGACTGTTCTAGGGATGATTACAGTATTTTCCAACCGTCTGGGCTGGCACAACATGGAACTACTACTTTCTCAATTTCAGAAGCGTCTTACATTTGGCATACAGAGGGAGCTGTGTGACCTGATTCGGGTATCCTTACTGAATGCTCAGAGAGCCAGGGTTCTGTATGCTTCTGGCTTTCTTACTGTGGCAGACCTTGCTAGAGCAGATATTGCAGAGGTGGAGGTGATTCTGAAAAATGCTGTGCCTTTCAAAAGGTAAGAAAATACCTTTACCTACATGGGATTATTAAATTTAAAAAAATCATGTCAATTTTTAAATAATAATGTATTACAGTATTTTTCTCTTAAATAATCTTATGATATACTTGGTGTAAGTAGAAGGAAATATGGCTACTTTTTTCCCCTTGAGGATTACTTTTTATTTTGTATATTTAAAAAATAATACATGACTTAAAAACATTCCTAGTAGAATGGCTGAGTGGGGCTGGGCACGATGGATCACACCTGTGATCCCAGTACTTTGGGAGGCTGAGGCTGATTGCTTGAGCTTAGGAGTTCAAGACTAGCCTGGGCAACAGAGCAAGATCTCATTACTACTAAAATTTAAAAAAAAAAAATAGCTGGGCGTGGTGGCATGTGCTTGTAGTCCCAGCTACCTGGGAGTGTAAGGCTGGAGGGTTGCTTGAGCCTGGGAGGTCGAGGCTGCAGTGAATCCTGATAGTGCCACTGTACTCCAGGCTGGGTGACAGAGTAAGATTGTGTCTCAAAAAAAAATTACTGAGCAAAAGTTTTGTATCAATGCCTTCTGCTTTGATGGATTTTGATAATTTTAATGTGATTTCATTATACATCTGGGGCTCATCTTACACTTTCTTTAGGCAAGAACATTTTAGAATACATTCTTCTGAAATGTTCTTTGGAATGCTAGTTCCTCAAAACAATTTGTGAGAAGATTCCTTGATTTTTTTTTTTTGTCTGTGTTTATGTCTGAATAACCATTTATTGAATGGGCTAGATTCAGTATATAAATCAAGGAATAGCTTAATTATTTTTTCTACCACTGTTTTTTTGAACTCACTCTTATGTGAAATCTCAGGCAGATCCTATAGGTATTTCATTACTTTCAGGTACTAACAACCAGTTTTATTTTCAGGTATTAAACAATTTGTTCTAGATGGAAGCATCAATTTCATTTCCAGTTCAGTGTTTCTTCCCTCCCACTCATTTTAAACCTGACTCCCGGCTCTGAGACCTTAACCTGTGTGGGAAGGGATGGGATATCTCTTCCCCATGGAAGATAATTTTTCCACAGACCAGGGGGTGGTGGGGGTGTGGTGTGGAGGTGGGGGTAGTGGGGTGGTGGAGATGGTTTTAGGATGAAACAATTAGATTCTTACAAGGAGCACACAACCTAGAGTCCTTGCATGTGCAGTTCACTATAAGGTTTGCTGCAGCTGATCTGACAGGGGGCAGAGCTCAGGCAGCGATGCTCACTTGCCTGCAGCTCACCTCCTGCTATGCGGCCCAGTTCCTAACAGGCTGGGGACTGGTACTGGTCTACAGCTAGGGGGTTGAACTTTTAACTGACCACTTGGAATCTGTCCACATTTGCACGGTTTAGAGGTCAGCCAGAGATTTGGGCAGAGTTTATCTGAAGAATTTGGAGTTGTTCTTCTCTAGTTATCTGTTCTTGACTGTCTTCAATTTCTAAATAATATAGTTACTTTTAGCTCTCTTCTGACTTCTGTCAGTCATTGGACTCCAGGTTTTTATCTGAGTTTTTAGCCAACCTACAGGGTGCTGACTGGGCCCTGCCTTCAGGTAAAAAGTGAAAATTCACCCACTGCCATTTCTTTCTTCCAAGTCTCAATCCCCCTCCAGTTTCTGCTTTCTTTTTTCATTTTCTAGTCCCTTCAAATATTCTGTCCAGAGTTTATACTGTGTATTGTGTAGAATGATTTGTTTTCTTTCTTTCTTTTTTTTTTTTTTTTTTGAGACAGAGTCTTGCTCTGTCTCCCAGGCTAGAGTGCAGTGGTGTGATCTTGGCTTACTGCAACCTCTGCCTCCTGGGTTCAAGCAATTCTCCTGTCTCAGCCTCCCAAGTAGCTGGGACTATAGGCACATGCCACCACATCTGCCTAATTTTTGTATTTTTAGTAGAGACAGGATTTTACCATATTGGTCAGGCTGGTCTCGAACTCCTGACCTCAGGTGATCCACTCACCTTGGCCTCCCAAAGTGCTGGGATTACAGGTGTGAGCCACCATGCCCAGGCTTTTTTTTTGTTATTTTTTTAAATGAGACAGGGTACTGCTCTGTCGCCCAGGCTGGAGTATAATGGCATGATCTTGTCTCACTGTAATGTCTCCTAGGTTTGAGCGATTCTCATGCCTCAGCCTCCCAAGCAGCTGGGATTACAGGTGCCCACTACCACACCCAGCTGATTTTTTTGTATTTTTAGTAGAGACAGGGTTTCACCATGTTGGCCAGGCTGGTCTCAAACTCCTGGCCTCAATTGATTCACCTTCCTCAGCCTCCCAGAGTGCTGGGATTATAGGCATAAGCTACAGCACCTGGCTGGATGTTTCCCAATGAATGTTTTATGGCCTTCACTTTTTTAAAGGCTTCTACTTAAAGAATCTGTCTTAGCGAAGCCTTCCTTGATTATGCCATTTAAAAACTACAGAACCACCCACTCCTTTCTTGTACCTAATTTTTGTATACAACTCTTATCACTAGGTAATATAGAATGCACTTTAAATTGTTGTTTATTTTCTGAATTCCCCAGCTGGAATGTAAGTGCCATGAGAGCAGATACACCTCTCTCTCTTCTTCATTGTTATTTTTCAGTTCCTACAACAGCTCATATTGAATGTTTAATAAATATTTGCTGTACAAATGAATGAATTCATTTCTGTCTTTTCCCATCTCCTTGTGTAGTGCCCGGAAGGCAGTGGATGAGGAAGAGGAAGCAGTTGAAGAACGTCGGAATATGCGAACTATCTGGGTGACTGGCAGAAAAGGTTTAACTGAAAGGGAAGCAGCAGCCCTTATAGTGGAAGAAGCCAGAATGATTCTGCAGCAGGACTTAGTTGAAATGGGAGTGCAATGGGATCCATATGCATATTCTAGTACATGTTCATTGACTCAGAGTGAGTCAGAAGTAAAGGAACACACATTTATATCCCAAACTAAGAGTTCTTATAAAAAATTAACATCAAAGAACAAAAATAACACAATATTTATTGATTCTTATATTAAGCATTCACCAAATATAGTGCAAGACTTAAATAAAAGTAGAGAGCATACAAGTTCCTTTAATTGTAATTTCCAGGATGGGAATCAAGAACATCAGAGACATTCCATTTTCAGAGCAAGAAAACGGGCTTCTTTGGATATAAATAAAGAGAAGCCAGGAGCCTCTCAGAATGAGGGGGAAACAACCATTAAGAAAGTTGTCCAGACTTTTTCAGAGAAAACAAAAAAGTCACCTTTGAATTTCAGTTCAGAAAAGATGAGTAGAAATTTTCGATCTTGGAAACACAGAAAGCGTCTAAAGCAATCCAGGCACAGCAGCCCCCTGAAAGTCTCTGGAGCATGTAGAATCAATTTACAAGGACAGACTCTGTCTAATTCTATGCTTTGTGAAGACTCATTTAGCTTAGATGAGAAGAATGCAGAATGTAGAAGTTCAGGGCCATTTGCTAAAAACATATATTTGAGTGGTGTGGGAAAAGATGACAAAACATCATTCGCATTACAAATAAAGCAAAGTTGTTCACTAACTAATGATAATTTTGTGGAACATTTCGTCTCAGGATGTCAGAGTAAAAATGGGACCTGTCAGGCCACTAGTGTGGTTAGTGAAAAAGGCAGAGGCGAAGCTGTTAAGGTGGAAAAAATAAATGAAGTGCTGATACAAAATGATTCAAAAAGCCAGAATGTTTATGTGAAGCACCATGACACCCATCCTATTAACCGATACCCTCCAAAGCAATCTAATGAACAGACAAGCACTTTTACCAAACAGAAAAATCTAATAGAGAAACAAATGCCCTGTGAGGCAGTCAGTAGTTATATAAATGGAGACTTAAATGTTATTACTGTCAATTGTGAAATGATAAAGCTTAATACAGAGGAAAATAATCCAAGTCATTTTCAGGCATTAGGAGATGATATAAGCAGAACTGAGATACCCAGTGGAGTATTTCTATCAACTGGAGCACTTAGCAAATCAGGAGGCCAGCATGAGAATTTTCTAAATATTTCTAGACTACAAGAAAAAACAGGTGATTATACAACAAACAAAACTAAAAATAATGCTGCTGACTCAGGTTTAGTCCTCTGTGATTTTGAAGATAGTTTCTACCTGGATTCTCAGTCAGAGAAAATAATACAACATATGGCAACTGAAAGTGCCAAACTAGGAGCAGAGAACACCAGCCTGGCAGCAGGGATAATGCAGAAGAGCTTAGTCAAACAGAACTCGATGAACTCTTTTCAGAATGAGTGTCACATTACTTTTCCTGCTGAACAGCATCCTCTAGGAGTGAAAAAGATAGATCATTTGGACCTTAAGACTGTAGGTCCTATGAAACAAAGCATTGATTCACATGGGTTTAAGATCCTGACTCCAGAAAGCCCAATTTTTCATTCTCCGATACTATTGGAGGAAAATGGTCTTTGTTTTAAAAAGAATGAACTTTCTGTTACTGATTCCCAATTAAATAGTTTTCTTCAAGTTTATCAAACACAAGAAACTGTGAAACCAGTTACACCTGTAGTTTCCCAAAAGAGAACTCCCACTGGTATAGAAGGAGAATGTCTTCCAGTTCCTGAAACAAGTTTGAATATGAGTGATAGTTTACTATTTGACAGTTTCAATGATGACTATCTAGTAAAAGAACAACTACCTGATGTGCAAATGAAAAAACCCCTTCCTTCAGAAGTAGCATCAAACCATTTTAGTGATTCTCTGTGTCTACAAGAAGACCTAATTAAAAAGTCAAATGTAAATGACAATCAAGACATCCACCAGCAGTTGACTTTTTCCAGTGATGAATCTATTATATTTTCAGAAATGGATTCTGTTCAGGTGGTTGAAGCTTTGGACAGTTCAGATATATTTCCTGTACAAGAGAAACATCGTACTGTAATATCTCCTAGAGCATTAGAACTGAGTGATCCAGTACTTGATGAGCACCACCAAGGTGATCAAGATGAAGGAGATCAAGATGAAAGGGCTGAAAAATCAAAATTAACTGGGACCAGGCAAAGTAATTCATTCATGTGGTCAGGGGCATCATTTGTTCTAAGTCCAGGACTGCAAATGATTTTAGATAAAGGGTCCAGTCCTCTAGAAAATGAAAAGCTAAAAATGACTATAAACTTGTCTAGTTTGAATGGAAAAAATACAGAGTTAAATGAAGAACAAGAAGTTATTTCAAACTTGGAGACAAATCAGGTGCAGGAAATTTCATTTTCTTCTAATAATGAAGTAAAAAATAAGATTGAGTTGCCAGAAAACAATGCCAATCATGGTGAAACCTCATCCCTCTTACCTCATAAAGAATGCTGTATAGTTGATGATAATGGTCTCATTCCTCCTACACCCATTCCAACATCTGCTTCTAAGCTGACATTTCCGGGGATTCTTGAAACACCTGTAAACCTTTGGAAAACTAATAATGTTTTACAAACTGGTGAAAGTTATTTACTTGGCTCACCTTCAGATATTAAAAACCACGATTTAAGTCCAGAGAGAAATGGGTTCAAAGAAAACAGCCCTATTAGTGACACAAGCTTTTCACTTCAGTTATCACAGGATGGATTACAGTTAACTCCAGCCTCAAGCAGTTCAGAAAGTTTGGCCATAATTGATGTAGCAAGTGACCGAAATCTTTTTCAAACATTCATTAAAGAGTGGCGATGCAAAAAGCAATTTTCCATCTCACTGGCTTGTGAAAAGATTAGAAGTTTAACATCTTCTAAAACTGCTACTATTGGTGGTAGGTTTAAGCAAGGTAAGATTTTATTTTTATTTTTTTCATATTTATGAACTAGTCAGTAGACTGAGATAAGAGATTTCTCAGTGTTAGATATTAGATATAATCTATTCAAATTGTAGTCTGTATGGATTTATGTGTAGAACAGCCTTATTTATTCAGCACACCTAAGTTAATAATGGTAGTTGCCCTCCAGTATAAGAAGTACATGTAATATATAGTAGAATAAAAGTTTACAAAAATAAAGACAATATTTATTTTGAATATGAATGTGACATTTCTTTTATGGTATATTAGTGTTGTAACATCATGGTTTTTATTAATCATCAGTGCTCATGAATTCTTTTCTTTTTCTTTCTTTTTTTCTTTTTGAAATGGAGTCTTGCTCTGTTACCCATGCTGGAGTACAGTGGCATGATCTCGATCTTGGCTTACTGCAACCTCTGTCTTCCGGGTTCAAGGGATTCTCCTACCTCAGCCTCCCAAGTAGCTAGAAGTACAGGCATGTGCACCATGCCCAGCTAATTTTTGTATTTTTAGTACAGATTGGGTTTCATCATGTTGGCCAGGGTGGTCTCAAACTCCTGACCTCAAGTGATCTGCCCATGTTGGCCTCTCAGAGTGCTGGGATTACAGGCATGAGCCACTGCACCTGGCATCATGAATTATTTTGTATTGAATTATAATATTCTTGTTTGCTTATGTAATACAAAAGTACGTTGCTAATAGGAACTATGTTCTTCACAGTGTACATTAGCTACATTTTCCAAGACTTATCTCAAGTAGAACTTAGACCTCCATTGATAGTCATGAATTGTATACTGAAATGTTGCTTCCAAAACCTTGGGGAGCTCTTCCAGGTGTTGAGAGTTGAACCTTTTGGTCAAGTAAGGCTATGTATGAACTGTTTTATTGCATGAACTCTGCATTCTGGATCATGATGACTAGTTATAGTCAGCTTGAAAACCTGCTGTGGAAATCAGATGTTTGATTAGATTCATTAAACTTCAATATTTTATGAGTTAATTTGTTCATAAAGGTTTGAGTATTTGTCTGATCTTCAATTCATGGAGCAGATGTGTTAGCCACAACTTTTATGTACTTTTAATGTTGAATAGCACTTTCCATTTTCCGTGCAACAAACAATGGAGCACATTTTCTATATCAGGCTATATAATAGAGGCTAGAGGGATTTAAAAAGTTTACCTAAGGCCAGGTGCGGTGGCTCACGCCTGTAATCCCAGCATTTTGGGAGCCCAAAGTGGGTGAATCACCTGAAGTTGGGAGTTCAAGACCAGCCCGACCAACATGGAGAAACCCTGTCTCTACTAAAAAAACAAAATTAGCCAGGCATGGTGGTGCATGCCTGTAATCCCAGCCACTTGGGAGGCTGAAGCAGGAGGATCACTTGAACCCAGGAGACGGAGGCTGTGGTGAGCCGAGATCACGGCATTGCACTCCAGCTTGGGCAACAAGAACAAAACTGCGTCTCCAAAAAAAAAAAAAAAACAGTTCACCTAAATTTAATGAACATGTACTAGGTTCCTATGTGCCAGTTTTTTCCTGGTACTAGGGATATAATTATCAATAAGACAGACTGATTCTTGACCTTTATAAAATTGCAGATACATTATTTTAGAAAAAAATGTTGACTCTAGATACAAAATTATACTTCTTCACTAAGGAATAACATTCTTTATTTTTCTGGAATTTCTTAGTTAAGAATTGCTGAATTAGCTGCAAAGTTTTTGTAGTATACTAATGATCTTTATTTTTGTTTGATTTCTAAAATTTGAAATGCAGCCTTCCTTTTTTTAAGTTAATACCCATTTAGTCATCATTATAGATTTAACAAATCTTTGGTAGCTTTTTCATAGTGACAGTTACCTTAATTGATGGGAAGCCTGGAGAGATCTTACATACACTTAAAATGACTGTCCAAATAATGCATATTTTAAGATCTGGAAATTTTGCCTATCAAAGATAGTTTTTTTATTATAATTGTTTTAACAATTTATATACTTTTATTTTTAGAGATTTTTAACTATTACACTTTCATTTTATTTAGCTAGCTCACCTCAGGAAACTCCTATTAGAAATTATGGATTTCCTGTTAAAGGCTGTGATGACATCTTGGTGGTTGGACTGGCAGTATGCTGGGGTGGAAGGGATGCCTATTATTTTTCATTGCAGAAGGAACAAAAGCATTCTGGTAAGTAATGAGTATTTGGCTAAGTCATTATGTAATTAATGTAACGTCCATTAGGGTAGTGATCTTGTTTTTTGTCTTGTTTTTTTGAGAATAGTTTCCTGATATTTACCTAGGATTAATTTTTAGAATTTAAAAAATTGTATTTTTTTTTTTTTTTTTTTTGGAGACAGAGTTTTGTTCTTGTTGCCCAGGCTGGAATGCAATGGCACAATCCTGGCTCACTGCAACCTCCACCTCCTGGTTTCAAGCGATTCTCCTGCCTCAACCTCCCAAGTAGCTGGGATTACAAGCATGTGCCACCATGCCTGGGTAGTTTTGTATTTTTTTAGTAGAGACGGTGTTATACTGTGTTGGTCACACTGGTCTTGAACTCCTGACCTTAGGTGATCTGCCTGCCTTGGCCTCCCAAAGTGCTGGGATTACAGGTGTGAGCCACTGTGCCTAGCAAAAATTGTAATTTTTTGGAGAGCAGCTAGCATGTACATTATTGCATATATTAACTGGAATTAATGTTTTAAGAAGCACTTCCCTCCTTCTCCCTGCCTGTCACACGAGGCTGTTAATGCTGTGAGTTTTTCCTCTGAGGGGGCAGTGAGGCCTCAGGGACCGTCTTGCCACCTTCAGGGTTTCCTTTTGAAGACTAAACTATGGCAATTTCTTTTCAGTTTTTTGTCCTCCCACTGAATGGGTCTGAAACTCATCTACAGGGAATGTTGAGATAGAGATCTATAGTAGTTGAATCATACACACTTTGGAGAAGTCTTTGGAATCAACAGGATGTAATCTGGAAATACCCTGTGATCTGACTGTGAGCTGATAGGTTGGTTTTGGACAGGAGCAAAATTAATAAGGAGACATTTTAAAGGATGCTGTATAGTGTCTGTTCCTTAGTAACCATGAAATATTTTCAGTTGTTTTGCAGGAAGATATGTTAGGGTGAGTAGTTACTTAAACTTTTTTTATTTTTGATAGAATAGTATATGTTCGTACTGAATCTATCTTTAAAATTTATTTCCAAATACTTTTCCTGTCTTTGACTCTTCATTCTGGGAAATATAATTTTGTTTTTAGAAGTACTAATGTTTTGTACTTTCTCCCACCTAATTAAGTAGAGCACTAAAAATCTTTTAGCCCAAACCATAATTTTTAGATGATGAAGCACTTCATCTACATTGCTGATATGACCTGGATAAGATGCTGAATTACTCATCACATGGAACCAGACCCTTAGGCTTCTGAGTCTTTTTCAGTCTTTCTACTAAAGATTGCTGCTTCAAATGAATAGATGTAATTTTTAACTTTTTTTTGTTTGTTTGTTTAAAGAAATTAGTGCCAGTTTGGTTCCACCTTCTCTTGATCCAAGCCTGACTTTGAAAGACAGGATTTGGCACCTTCAATCTTGCTTGCAGAAGGAATCTGATGAAGAACGTTCCATTGTTATCTATGACTTCATCCAGAGCTATAAAATTCTTCTTCTTTCTTGTGGCATCTCCTTGGAGCAAAGTTATGAAGATCCGAAGGTTCTATGTCTTATTTAATTTTTATATACTTAAAACAACATTTTTAGTGTTAATTCTTAAGTGAATTGGTATTTACTTGGCTTCAATGATACAGCTTAAGTCTTTAGAGTAGTCATTTATTCATTCAGTAACCTCATCTACCCAGAATAGAATTTCATGCACCAAATACCTCTGTGTAGATAAAAAGAGATGTCACAAATTCTGAGCCCTAAAGTTTATGTCTTTCCTCAGAGATTTTTAATTTGGGTCATAAGTCTTAAGTTTTCTAATAGTAAATTGGAAGTGATGTGAGAACAGTTAGCTTTAGGTCTATGATAGCAGGATGTTTTAAATCTTCATGAGTGTGGAGGCAGAAAATTGGAAAAGTGTGGAACAAAATGTCAAAAAGGATTGTAGTTAGTGGCCATTTAGCATAAAGGCAAATCCCCTTACTGGCTCCTGATAACTTTCCTTTATAATAGCAAAGTATGATGAACTCTTCATAATGATGACTCAGTTAAGAAACATGTTAACTTTTACATCAGACTATTTCATTTCATATTCCCCTATAAAACTTTATTCTTAACCTACAAAAGAAGTAACTGAGACACATAGTAAAGTAGTTGTCAGAATTATGAACAGGGCTTAGATTCTCTTATTCTAATCCAGTTAATGATCTGCTTAATCTGGTATTAGAAACTACAGGTCTTCTAGTCTCATGGGGAAGTTGAAAAAAGCAATCAAATGAATAATTGGATGGTCCTGGCGACAGACCCCCATCCTGAGGGGAAAGTCTAGTTTCCGAAACTCTGGGTATAAACTTTTAATGGTAAAACACTTATTATGCTTCACTTCTCTTGATGTTGAAAGAACTAAATATACCTAAAACCTATTCATAGGCCCATCTTTATTACAGTAGCTTAGCCCAAATTAGCCTTAGTGGAGGAGTCCATCTTCATTTTCAGACACATGGTTTGAATTTGCTGAGATGAACTTGTTTTTCAGGCCTACTGCTGAACTGGATTGGCCAAGCATTGTAGTAATGGAATAGTTACAGCTTTTCTTTCTTTGAAAGCTACTGCTGTTATTGCTACCAAAAATGAGTCCTGTTACAATTATTCTTTTCTTTTCCTTTCTCGGGAAGACCACTGAATAAATATTAAATGAAAATGAGTGAGGTTAGAAATGAGCTTTCTTTTTTTCCCTTGTAATTTAAAGGTACAAAAGTGTCTTTGAAAAAAATCAGGAAAATATTCTTATTGCTATCTTATTCAGGTGGCATGCTGGTTACTAGATCCAGATTCTCAGGAGCCGACTCTTCATAGCATAGTTACCAGTTTTCTTCCTCATGAGCTTCCACTCCTAGAAGGGATGGAGACCAGCCAAGGGATTCAAAGCCTGGGGCTGAATGCTGGCAGTGAGCATTCTGGGCGATACAGAGCATCTGTGGAATCCATTCTCAGCTTTAACTCTATGAATCAACTCAACTCTTTGTTGCAGAAGGAAAACCTTCAAGGTAAAAACCAAGTTTCTGGCATTTTTATGTTATAGACTAGAGACAACATATTTAGCCAGTCTTTATCAAAAATGAGTGAATTACACATTTATGCAAATCCTACCTTTGGGTTGTCTAGTGCTTTTTTCTGTAAAAGGCCAGAGAGTAAATATTTTTGGCTTTGTGAACCAAATGATCTCATCACAGATACTCAACTCTGCCATTGTTGCACAAAAGCAGCTGTAGACAATACCAAAACAAATGGCTGTCTTCCAATAACACTTTACAAAAACATGCATCTAATGTTAGTTTGGCCATAGTTTGCTGACTTCTGGCCCTCTTGTGAAGAAGAGAATTACAAAATGGCATTTATTCAGTTGTTGCTAGTTTTGTATTTGAACTTTATCAAATGATTTTTATTCACACAGAACACATCCTTAATGGATTTCAAAAAGTTAACTTTTCTTTTTGGAACTATTAACAAACATTTTTTTTTTTTCACAGTAAAGGATAATCCTAAGAGTCTGTTTTTTCCCTCATAACAAATAACATGAATTTATTGTGGGGTCTGCTGGCCCAGATTGAGCACCCTGACTCCAGAGAACTTAATGGATGCTTATGGTAGAGATGTGAAGCAGAACAAAGTGGCTTCATTGTGAGGAGAGGACTGAATTTACTGACTGATCAATAAGTACTGGAAAATAGATGGATGAGTTCATACAGACTAGGATTTGGATCTGGACTGTACACTTATGAGCTGAGGGACTTTGGGCAAACTACTGAAACTTTAAGTCTGGTTCTTATAAAGTTGTTCTAAGGATGAATAAGAGTAAATATGGGCAGTGTTTGTCACAGAGCAGGTGCTTATTATGTTAGTTCATTATTGTAATTTTTAATTTTCACCATTTCAATGCGCTTTTGAAATCTTCTTTTTTTCTGCAAACTTTCAAAAATGTATGGCTGGCCTGGCTCAGTGGCTCCTGCCTGTAGTCCCAGCTACTCAGGAGGGAGGATCACTTGAGCCCAGAAGTTTGAGACCAACCTGGACAACACAGTGAGACCCCCATCTCAAAAACAAGGGTGGTTAGGAGGTATTAAATGCTTTTTTATACAGTGTTAATGCTTTCTTAGTCATAGAATTCAAGAATCGAAGTACACTGAGAGAACGGAAGTTTTTGGAGAGAATGTAGACGGCTATCAGATTTAGTTTCAATATAATTATTTCTTTGTAGAAAGAGATCTAGATATATTTTATTTTTTAAATTTTTCTGTTAGCCGGGAGGTATTCTCTTCTGATGTAGAAAAATACTTTAACTGCAACTTTTGATTTCTTTAATAACCGTAAGATTATTCAGTTATTTCTTTTTGAGTATATTTGGTAAGCTATATATGTATTTTTTCCACATATTTTTAAAAATTTTTATTACTCCACTGTGACATTCCCAACATACATATTTTTGAAGAATTTATGTTTCATTTAAATTTTCAAATATATTGGTATACAGCTATTGCTAATCTCTGTTTTTTACGTCTCTGGTTTGTTATATCCTCTTTTTCTTTCATAGTAGTATTTATTATTTAATGTCACTTGAAGTTTTCCCGATTTTCTAGTCTTTTCAAAGAACCAATCTTTGCCTTTGATTCTTCCCATTACTTTTGTTTTCTGTTTCCTTGATTTCTGTTCACATCTCTATTATCTATTTTCTTCTGGTTCCCCTGACTTTATTTTATAGTCCTTTTTCAAAATTAATAACTTTGACCTTAAAACCATTACTTCTCAAATTATTTTTTTCTTTTCTAACTTAAGAACATAAGGCAGCTGGCTGCAGTGGCTCACGCCTGTAATCCCAGCACTCTGGGAGACTGAGGCAGGCGAATCACTTGAGGCCAGGAGTTTGAGACCAGCCTTGCCAACATGGTGAAACCCTATCTCTACTAAAAATACAAAAATTAGCTGTGAGTGGTGATGTGCATCTGTAATCCCAGATACTCAAGAGGCTGAGGCACAAGAATCACTTGAACCCCAGAGGCGGAGGTTGCAGTGAGCAGAGATCCCACCACTGCACTATACTGCGCTGCACTCCAGCCTGGGCAATAGAGCGAGGATCTGTCACACACACACACACACAAAGAACATAAGGCTATAAATTTCCCTCAAAGCACTACTTTTATTGTAATCCGCAGTTTTCATGTGTATACTCACACACACACACACATTTGTTTTGTAGAGATGGGGGTCTTGCTATGTTGCCCAGGCTGGTCTTGAACTCTTGCCCTCAAGCAGTCCACCTGCCTTTACCTGCCAAAGTGCTGGGATTACAGATGTGAGCCACTATTCCTGGCCTAATATATAATATTCTTATCATGTTAGATATTTTTAGATTTCTGGTATATTTTTTCACTCACAAATTATTTAGAAGAATGGTTTTTAATTCCCAAATATTTAGAAACTTTTTTGTATTTATACGATCTTTATTCTTAATTGTAGTTAGAGTACATGGTTATATAATACTCATTCTTGAAATTTTTAAAGAATGATTCATGATCTAAAACTGGAACTATCGTGTAAATTATTTGCACTCAAGAGAATGTGTACTCTAATTCTGGATGCAGAATTTTATATGTCTGTTAAGTCAAAGTTGTTTTTAAAATATTCTGTAATTTTCCTATAATTCAATCAATTTTAACTTTGTATATTTTGAGGCCATTTTATTAGGTGTGTATGTGTTTAAAATTGATTTACTTTCCTGGTGAATTAAACCTTCTATTAGTGTATTATGACCATCCATATTACAAATAATGATTTTTATTCTTAGTTCTTAGTCTGTTTTCTTATATGAATATGGCAACATTAGCTCTCTTTTGATTAGTATTTGCTTCATATAACCTTTTTTTTTTTTTTAAATTCCTTTTAACCTTTCTAGGTTCCTATCTTCAGGCATGTCTTATAAACAAAGTATAGCTTGTTTATTTTTCAGGCTTATCTTTTTTTTTTCTACAAATTTACCAATTTATTGTGATTGTTGATGTATTTCTGCTCATTATGATTATTGATATACTTGTACTCTATTTTCCTACTGTTTTAGTTTGTTTCTAGTCACTTTTTGTTTTCTCAGTAGTTTGTTCACAGTTGTGCTCTATTCTAACTAATCCTTATCTGCTATTTTGGGGATCTAAATTTGTTCTTGGTTGTTTCTTCTGAGTCCTGTTCACATTTCTTTGCTCTCTTGTATTTTTCATACTTTTTGTGAGTTCATACAGTATTTATTATAATCAAGGATCCCTGCAGGACTTACTTGTGGGAAGCCATCCCTTAGAAAGGTTTTGCTCCTGCCTTTGCTGAGTACCAAACTACTCCGCATCCAAGGACCACAGTAGCCTTTCTTTGAGAGTTTTGTTTCAGAACAAGAGTCTGAGGCTCAGCTCCTCATCCTGTTGTTGTTTCAAGGATCTATATCCCCTTAAACTTTTTTGCTATGGGACTCCATTCCTGTAACGACCTTACTCCTTCCTAATGCCTATGGATCCAGGCTAGCTCCCTGCCACTCTTACTGTGTGCTTCTCCGATTGTTCCTGCTATGACCCAAGGTCATTATTTCTCTAGTCTCAGGTAACATGAATTTCTTCACTGGTTCCAGGCTCCTAAAGCCAAGCTCTGACTGCCTCGTACCTTCTGCAGGTGGTTAGAGGCCATTAACTCTCATTTGTTTCTTTGCTTTTGGTGGTGGTTATGGGTTTCCCTGGAGATTTCTTATGCTGATTGAGACCAGCAGTGCCTCAAAGAATGTGTTTGTTTGGAGCTGGGGAGGGTGGACCAGGGTTGCTTAAATTCCTAGGGACTCAGTACTGGAAACTGAAGTCTTAGGGATTCTTTCTTAATGATTTAGGATAGCATTTCCCATAGTACATTTCATGGATGCTTACTTTTCAAGATGCTAATAAGTATTATATGAAAAAAGGGTTTAACGGTCAAATAAAATTGGGGACTTTCACTTATATAGTTGTCTTTGCTTCAGGTCCTCTCAGGGCCTTTAATGTATAAGTTGAGTCTGCCTTATACATTTGTTTTACATTTCACATTTTTTTGGATTTTGAAATCTTTGCATATACATAATGAGGTTTCTTGTGGATGAGACCCAAATCTAAATGTAGAATTCATAGATACCCATATACATAGACTAAAGATAATTTTATACAATGTATTTAATACTTTTATGCATGAAATAAAATTTGTGTATACTGAGCCATCAGAAAGCAAAGGTGTCACTGTCTCAGCCACCCATTTAGACAGTCTGTGGTTGTCTGGCAGAAAAGATATATTGAAGCTGAACGGGGCAAGGAGGGGCTTTTTTCCTTGAGAGATGCTGAATAAACTTTGTGTTGTACACCTGCATTTTGACTGTGCCCTGTCACGAAAAGTCAGGTACGGGATGTCCCACTTGTGGTGTCATGTCAGTGCTCAGAAAGTTTCAGATTTTGGAGCATTTTGGATTTCAAAATAAGGTTGGTTGCTATGCTCCTGCTAAAAGTAGAAGAAGCAGAAACATCTTGGGAGAAATATAGTCTCTTGTAATTCAGACTATTCACAAGATTGCCGACTCTTCTACTCTCTGCAGAGACAAGGATAGTTGTCCAGTGCTAAACTAGCCTATACTTTTCCACCTTTCATTGTTGGCTTGAGAATGCTGCTCAGGAGACTGGATCCTGAAGGATAACTTGGTAGCATTTCTGGATTTTCCTAGATGAATTCTGTGTGGTTGAGGTAAGGCTGCTGATCTAGTCACTTAGCCAATGATAACGTTTTAGTTTTCTTTTTTCTTCCAGATGTTTTCCGCAAAGTGGAAATGCCTTCTCAGTACTGCTTGGCCTTGCTAGAACTAAATGGAATCGGCTTCAGTACTGCAGAATGTGAAAGTCAGAAACACATACTGCAAGCCAAGCTGGATGCAATTGAGACCCAGGCCTATCAACTAGCTGGCCACAGTTTTTCTTTCACCAGTTCGGATGACATCGCTGAGGTTGTATCATGGGGATAGGAATATAGATAAATAATTTTTAAAGTTAAAATGATTGTGTGTGAGTGTGTGTGTGTGTGTGTGTGTGTGTGTATTTACCTGAACACCTAAGGTCAGTAAAATGAAACAGCCAGTTAACCAGTTTGCTTTGGGGATATTCTAACATCTAATTTGTAAATTATATCTGTATTTAATTTACAAATAAAGGAAGGTAATAAAGAGGACTTCTGGAATGTAAACTCCTTAAGAAGGAGATTTGTCTGGAGCATAGGAGGCACTCACTAAATATTTGTTGAGGAAATGATTGGTAGTGGTGGTTGCATGACAGCATAGCTGTTTCTCCATGAAGTTAGTCATTTTGTGAGCCCTCATTCCTCCTTGATTGTCCTAACATCTTTCTATAGAATAGGAAATTGGATATTTTTCTGAGATGTAAATGAAAAAGGGATTTTTATGACTGTTTCCTTTTTTAAACTTAATTAAGATTTTTGCTTCCTTACATAAATGTTGACAAATTTTACCTTTGTTTTATTTTCATATGTTGGTATTCTATTCTCTCCTCTCAACCACACTACGTCCCTAACAAAGGGTGATTGGGTTGTTTTAGAGGGGTTACAGACACAAGGTGGATGCTTACGTTTGATAGCATTGAAGTTCTTGTGTCTTCTAGTTGTGATTCCGTAACATAGCATATTGGTAAAAGTCATAGACTTTAGAGCCAGTCTTCTTGGGTTTGAATCTTACCTCCTCCATTTATTAACTAGTTCCATAGTCTTGGGCCAATATATAAACTCTTTATGTGTCAATTTTCAGTAAATTGGGGGTTGTCATAAAAATTCCTCATAGGGTTGTAGTGAGGCATAAATAATAAGTGACCATTATGTAGTAAGTGGTCAATAAATGTTAAATATCCTTATAAAAGTGTCCTTTTTAAAGCCACAGTTACGTTTTATGGTTTGTTTTTTTTTCACGCAACTATAAACTTTAAATACAAATGTTTTATGTTTTTTAACTTTTAGGTTTAGGGGTACATGTGAAGGTTTGTCATATACGTAAACTCGTGTCATGGGGGTTTGTTGTACAGATTATTTCATCACCCAGGTATTAAGCCCAGCATCCGGTAGTTATTTTTTCTGCTCCTCTCTCTTCTTTCATCCTCTACCCTTGAGTAGACCCCAGTGTCTATTGTTTCCTTCTTTATGTTCATGAATTCTCATCATTTTAGCTCCCACTTATAAGTGAGAACATGCAGTATTTGGTTTTCTTTTTATTCGTTAACGTATTTTAAAGAAAATGAGGAACTTGGTTTCTCTTATTCATGTGTTGAATTTAGTGGTACCTTTTTTTTTTTTTCTTTTTGGTATCTTCTTTCAAATTCTTTAGCTCAGAAGTCCCCAAGCCAATACCTAGCTGACTGCACATAAAATTACATAGGGAATTTACAGAAAATACAGAATCTCTGTTTCAGCACAAGTAGGTTTGGGGCAAAGGCAGGAATTATTGCCATTGTGATTCAGATGGGCCTGAAAGCATGTAAAGTACAGGCCTCAAGCAAATTCTGGACTAAGAGTAAAGGGCCTTTAATATTATTGGCTTCTTCTTAGGCCACGTCAAAGTGGTGGCTTATGCCTGTAATCCCAGCACTTTGGGAGGCCAAGGCAGGTGGATTGCTTGAGCTTAGGAGTTTGAGAACACCCTGGCCAACCTGGCGAAACCCTGTCTCTATCAAAGATATAAAAATTAGCCGGGCATGGTGGTGTACTCCTGTGGCCCCAGCTACTCGGGAGGCTGAGGTGGGAGAATCACTTGAGCCCAGGAGTTCAAGGCTACAGTGAGCCGTGATCACACCACTACACTCTGGCCTGGGTGACAGTGAGATCCTGTCTCAAAAAAAAAAAAAAAGGCCTTGTGTTAGTATTAATCTGATAGTGCCTAGAGTATGGATAAACTGCCTGACATATGCTTTTTCATTGTCATCATTTGTTAAATATGGTAATTCCAAATTATCCAGAGAAACATTCTTTCAGTCCATCTTGAACTGTAGAGTTTTTTTCTAAAATGATAGTCTTTGCAAGTTTCATTCTTGACTAAAGAGGCATTAATTTCTTGCAGGTTTTATTTTTGAAATTGAAGTTGCCCCCAAATGGAGAGATGAAAAACCAAGGCAGCAAGAAAACTTTGGGTTCGACGAGAAGAGGGAATGACAATGGACGCAAGCTAAGGCTGGGAAGACAGTTCAGCACTAGTAAGGTGCTCTTTGGGGCAGTCACAGAGCCGGGCAGAACCAGAACTATTTTTAGCATTTTGGTGTCTAGAAAGAATGCTGATGAAATCAAGATCTGAGTCCACCGTTTGAATTTACCCAGATATAGATTAACGTATTGGTTTGTGGTTTGATAGCCCACAAATTCTGTGGAGATTTTCTGCGTGGAAAATTCAAATCATAATCTTAGTTAGCAGTTGTGTCCCTTCTTCCTATCATTAAAATGGTATAAAGGTTTATAAATCCAGCCTTAAAGACATTATTTAATTATTGCCATCCATTATTCTTGGACATCTAATATTACTTAATTCATACAGTTACATGAACATAGAGAAAGGTATGTAAGAATTTTTAAAAAGAAAGGAACTCAGTCAGAACAAATATATTACTTTCAGTTTAAGGGCAAAATAGTAAGTTTTTCATGAATTATTTTTTATTTTTTTATTTTTTGAGACAGAGTCTCACCCTATTGCCCAGGCTGGAGTGCAGTGGCACCATGCTCGCTAGAACCTTCACCTGCTGAGTTCAAGCGATTTCTCATGCCTCAGCCTCCCAAGTAGCTGGGACTACAGGAGTATACCACCATGCGTGGCTAATTTTTGTATTTTCAGTAGAGACAGGGTTTCACCATGTCATCCAGGCTGGTCTTGAGCTACTGGCCTGAAGGGATCCTCCCGCGTCGGCCTCTCAAGGTGCTGGGATTACAGGCATAAGCCACCACACCAGGCCTTGACTTAAGAATTTAATCTGGTCCACCCTTGGGCCCCAGTTTCCAGTGGGCGCCCGCCGTGCCCCGCTTCGTGGCCGCCCAGCGTAGACGGGGGCGGTGCCACCCCTCCCTTCCTCCCACCCACGGCCTGGTGTGCAGCTCCCATCTCCCTCCCCTTCGGATGTGGCTGGAGCTGGAGGCGCGCAGGGCCAGAGACCTGCAGACCCGCTACCTGGAGCATCTCAGAGGCAGTGAATAATATCTCTTCAAGTCTGCAATAAAAAATGGCCTCCAATAAAACTACATTGCAAAAAATGGGAAAGAAACAGATTGGAAAGAGTAAAAAAGTTGAAGAGGCAGAGCCTAAGGAATTTGTGGTGGAAGAAGTACTAGATCGACGTGTAGTGAATGGGAAAGTGGAATATTTCCTGAAGTGGAAGGGATTTGCAGATGCTGACAATACTTGGGAACCCGAAGAAAATTTAGATCGTCCAGAGTTGATTGAAGTGTTTCTTAATTCTCAAAAAGCTGGCAAAGAAAAAGATGGTACAAAAAGAAAATTATCTGACAGTGAATCTGATGACAGCAAATCAAAGAAGAAAAGAGACGCTGCTGACAAACCAAGAGGATTTGCCAGAGGTCTTGATCCTGAAAGAATAATTGGTGCCACAGACAGCAGTGGAGAATTGATGTTTCTCATGAAATGGAAAGATGAGGCAGACTTCGTGCTGGCAAAAGAGGCAAATATAAAGGGTCCTCAAATTGTAATTGGTTTTTATGAAGAGAGACTAACTTGACATTCTTGTCCAGAAGATGAAGCTCAGTAATTGTTCACATTGTTTTTCATATATACATACATATATATATATATATATATGTGTGTGTGTGTGTGTGTGTAAATTTGGGTCTTGGTTTTTGATTTACTAGTGTGAGAAAATACATCCTAATGAAAATCAAGTTTGATATGTTCATTTTGAAAATAGCGTTGGAAGAGTTGTTGGGGTTTTTTTTTTTTTTGCATCCCTAGCACTGGTTACTTTGAACAAATAAATAAAAGCTTTCTGTAGTTGCTTCATTGATCAGAAAAGAACATTTGTTACTATGGTATATTATTTCCTCTGCATTAAAGAACAGCTTTTCTAAATATTGGGGGAAATGTCCATAGTCATTACTCAATCAAAACTTGTGTTCTCATAAGCCTAAAGACCATTCTAGGTTTTTTATATGTTTTGTGTGTGTGTATGTACACATAAAATGCATGTGTAATTTTTTTTTGTTTTTAAACATTCACCAAAACAAAAAATCACAGGTAAACTTATGTTTCTGAGATGCCATTATTCCGAGCAAAATAAAAGATAATCACTTCAGGTTAAATGGAAAAATTTCCCAAAGCCCTACATTTCAAATATGTGAAGAAATAAGTGATTCTAATTAATAGGACAATTTAAATTGGATAGTTTTAAAGCATCTATATCTATAAATGCAGTTTTTTGTTTGCAAAATTCCTAAAAGGAAAAATTTTATCACTGCCATCATAGGAGGTTTTCCCATCCAGATGAGGAAACTAGACATATGCTAGTGTGTTTTAATTAGCTAAACTAAGTTAAATGAACATTAAAAAATCTTCTAGCAGGCCATTCCTTAACAAAATGTTGAAATCCTATTGCTACATTGACTAAAAGGTCATGATTTATGGAATATCTAACACTTGGCTCATAGAAACCTAATCAGCTGGTTAGAGATGTTGGCAGTTTAGGATCTGCTGCCATAAAATGGGTGAACAACCTTTTGTAATCTAACCTACTGACCTGTATGTTTTTTCTTTACCCCAACTCATTCCTTACATGTAGGGTCAGTCTTTCAGTTATTTGCTTTACAGGTTTAGCAAAAGCCAAGAAAAACAACTCTGTAGTAATCAGAATGTATCGGTGTTTACTTTATTGTAAATAATGGTGAACAGCGGTTAATAAATAGTTTTATATTCCTTAAAAAAAAGAATTTAATCTGCTAATTTCAAAGTAAAATTGTTAATCGTAATCCATTGGAAACTGCATTAGTGGGAGGGAAGAGAGAAAGGGCTTAATTTTACATTGTTACTGAAGTTTTAGTGGAAAAATAGGGTAGAAAATATGGCATAGAGCTGTTCAAGTTGCCTTTGTGTAGAATTTCAGTCCTTATACCATTATGTATGACTTGTCTGCTCCTAGGATGTTTCCTTAGCTCCAGGCTGTAGTACAATTTTTTATTTATTCTCACTGGCCCTTTTACTCATAAGTTTCTGTTCCTTAATAGTTCACTGAAAGTCTATAGTACAAAAAATTCAAAGTTTTAAAAATAGATGTCTCCTGATTACCTTGTATGGAAATCATATAAGTTTCTGGGCAAGAAGAAAAACAACTGGGATACTACAGTCATGTGAGGAGTGGAGGAGGAAAATGCATAAAGAAAACAGATGAAGTAAAATAAAGTTTTGGTGGGGTGTGGGTGGGCAGTTGCTTTGTTAAACTGACAATCATTTTTTTGAAAAAGGTAATTTTAAATTGATCATGCTCAGCATTACCACATTGGTATTTTATAAACTGTAGTTACAGTTTTATCAATATGGTGGTTAAAACCCAAGAAATAGTTTTGAGTTATAGATATTACTCTCAGATTTAATTTTGAGACTATTATTTACATAAAAGAGATTCTAGCTTGCTATGGAATTTGGACAAGAATTCAATCTTACCTTATTATATTTTTTTGGCAGGATGTTTTAAATAAATTAAAGGCATTACATCCTTTACCAGGCTTGATATTGGAATGGAGAAGAATCACTAATGCTATTACCAAAGTGATCTTTCCCCTTCAGCGGGAAAAGCGTCTTAATCCTTTTCTTGGAATGGAAAGAATCTATCCTGTGTCACAGTCGCACACTGCTACAGGTGATGAGAAATCTTAAGTATAAACAGCATCCAATTTTGAAGGAAAAACATTTTCATATGCGATATTTCTTATGATGGCCAAGAATTCAAGTGTTGATCATGGGGTTCAAGTGAAGTTTTAAAACTATAAACTACATGCTTTATTCAAAGCATACGTAGATAATACCTTGGTACAGAGATCAGTATTGGTTTCTGCTTTTATTTTTTTTTAATTAATTAATTTATTTTGAGACAGAGTTTCATTCTTGTTGCCCAGGCTGGAGTGCAGTGGCATAATCTTGGCTCACTGCAATCTCTGCCTCCTGGGTTCAAGTGATTCTCCTGCCTCAGCCCCGAGTAGCTGGAATTACAGGTGTACACCACCATGCCTGGCTAATTTCCGTATTTTTAGTAGAGACAAGATTTTGCCACTGGTCAGGCTGGTCTTGAACTGCTGACCTCAGGTGAGCCACCTGCCTTGGCCTCCCAAAGCACTGGGATTACAGTGAGCCACTGTGCCTGGCCTGTTTCCTGCTTTTAAGTACTTGTATAGAGTAACTGGGATGTCTGAGATAGTGCTTTTAATGTGAGTATACATAGGAATTAAATATTCGAGTCAGTGGTCTTACCTAGTTTCAGTCCCATCCCTTTTTTGAGCCTCTTAAGATTTTTCTGAGTTGAATCTGAGTAAGCCTCTGGGGCATCTGTATAAGTATCTTATTTCACCCAAGTAGAAAAGAAAGCTGTAGTGCTCTTTGGATATCTCATGGTCCTCCTGAAATAAGTAAGAGTGTAATCTTATGAGGAAAAATGTATTCTTTCTCTAGGCAGTATAAAACTCTTAAGTATTTGCCAAATGTGATGTGTAGTGGAAGAAAGGGTGGCTTTAACTCATTCATAGAGGAGGCTCTATTGGTGCCTGGTTAGATTGGTGGTATAGAATGTGGGCTTTGACATCAGAAATCAGTGTTTGAATCCTGGTTCTATGAATCTTTATGACAAGATACTTAACCTTTCAATGCCTAAGTTTTTTCATGTATAATACAAGGCACAGTGGCTCATGCCTGTAATCCCAGCACTTTGGGAGGCTAAGACCGGAGGGTCACTTGAGCCCAGGAGTTTGACACTAGCCTGGGCAAGGGGGAGAAACCATGTCTCTACAAAAAGTCAAAAAATTAGCTATGTGTGATATCTTGTGCCTGTAGTCCCAGCTACTTGGGAGGCTGAGGTAGGAGGATCGCTTGAGCCTGGGAGGTCAAGGCTGCAGTGAGCTGTGATTGCACCATTGCAGTTCAGCCTGGGCAACAGAGTGAGACCCTGTCTCAGTCAATCAATAAACAAATAAACAAGGCAATAACAGTCTTACTTCACCTGGTAATTCTGAGGATTAAATAGGTTCATAGATGTAGAATATTTAGAACAGTGCATGGCTCCTAGAAAGCACTCACTGTCAGTTGCTGTTACCTAGCATGGAGGCTCCATAAGGCACTGCTTTTGTCTGCTTGCTTTATCTCTTGTTTTAAACTAATTCTTCTTTCTTCCGATTTAGCTAATCTCTTGTCCCATCCTACTGATATCTTGCCCTGTTGGTATTTAAATTTCACTTTGAAACATATGATGATATAAACTTACATGAAATAAAATCTTTGGTGATGAAAAGACAATATCTACCTAGTTTTCAAAGGTGTTGCACATTTATTTGTTCTTTACAAAGCAGAAAGTAAAACCAGTAATAAGAATTCTATTCTTATTACTGATTTTAGAAATATATTTTAATAAATTTTATAACATTTTAGAAATACAAACTTAAGCAAAGCAAAGCCTTTATCAATGTACTTCATATCTATTAAGCTATAATTCATGCTTTGTAATTTATTTTTACCATTTTTTTTTTGGTCTGCCAGTGTTGCCTCATTAATTTAACTAATAGGCCAGGGCAGTGTGCTGAATACGAAGTGTTATAGAAAAGAAGGCAATGTGTTGATGTAAAAAGAGCCTTGGATGCCTTCCTCTGTTACTTGTTAGCTTTGTAACATTGAACAGGCCATTTAATGACAACAATTATATAAAAGATTATCATTAACTGAACACATTTTGTGCTAAAAGCTAAATGACAAAGACATAATATCAGGGGATCATTCAGAAAAACCATGTCCAAATCACTTAAAATGTCTGATTTATCAGAAGATGATGGAGTTATACATAGCTAGTAGTCAGCCTGTTACAATGAAGAGTGTGTCATAAAATAGAGTTTTAGTGTTGCTGATAGTGTTATAAAAATCACACTAACAAAATTACTCAAACTTTTTTGGAGTGGTACTTACATGTTTAGAGAAATTCAAACAAGTAAACAAACTGTGAAATATTTTGGGAAATAAAGGCTTTACAATCTTTTTTTTTTTTTTGAGACATCTCTCTCTGTTGCCCAGGCTAGAGTACAGTGGTGTGATCTTGGCTCACTGCAATGTCCACCTCCCAGGTTCAAGTGATTCTCCTGCCTCAGCCTCCCAAGTAACTGGGGATTAGCTTTCTATTCACTGGAAAATTTACTATTAACCACCTGATTCAAGTCTCCACTTGATTCAGTACTTCTAGTCAGTACTACTGTTGATTCTCTTGATGAATTATAATGATAATGAAGAAAGATGATGATGTCTGAAAGTGATGAGCTTTTAAGAGGTTTCAGTGGTTGTTTCTCCTAAGATCCATTTGATTAGCCTTTACTCATTAATATGACTGCTAACATGTTACAGTGCTGAAATCTGATACTCAAGGAATAGTTCAGTTTATCAGATTACTTCTCACTGTGGGATTGTTTTCTATGCAAAACATAATATTGTAGCCAACTTATATATTCATTTATTTTGGGATGGTCTTGTACTTATTTTATCATTGTTAGACACATGAACATGATGAAAAGTATTTTACTTAAAATATAAATTTATTTTAGTTCAGCATTGATAGAGTCTGTATTTTTAAGATAATCCAGAAATGTGAATACTGTTAAATAACCAGATTTCTTTTTCTAATTTTATGTCTTTATTCTGTTTTATTTCAGGACGAATAACCTTTACAGAACCAAATATTCAGAATGTGCCAAGAGATTTTGAAATCAAAATGCCAACACTAGTAGGAGAAAGCCCACCTTCTCAAGCTGTAGGCAAAGGCCTACTTCCCATGGGCAGGTAGGCACTGTTTCTCTGGATCTGTATTAATAAACTTATGTAAGTATGAATGGCTCAAAATAGCTTATTAGACAAATAAATGAAATTAGTTTAATTTTATGTTTCAGACATACCCATTTCTGTCCTAGGCCATTTTGAATCCTGAGTCCATGTGTAAAGAAGCTACTTCATGTTTAATTGAATGTTTGCTAAAAGAGTTCTGGTATCTTTGTTAAGCTTTAAAGTGATTCTCAGGTTTGTTTCGTTTTGTTTTGTTTTGAGATGGAATCTTGCTCTGTTGCCAGGCTGGAGAGCAGTGGTGCCTCGGCTCACTGCAACCTCCACCTCCTGGGCTCAAGCAATTCTCCCACCTCAGCCTCCTGAGTAGCTGGGACTATAGCTATGTGCCACCACGCCTGGCTAATTTTTGTAGAGACAAGGGTCTCACTTTGTTGCCCTGACTAGTCCTGAACTCCTAGGCTCAAGCAATCTGCTTGCCTCGGCTTCCCAAAGTGCTGGCATTATAGGTGTGAGCTACCACACCCAACTCTCAGATAAGGTTTTTATTCCGTTTCTTAGCTGGAAATACTGATGTGGCTGAAAATTAGACCTTTTTCATATATTTGAGACTGCTTTATGTTTAGCTGATGATGTAGTTTGTACCACAGAGTTAAAAATAAGAAGGGTTGGAGCCTGAACCCTGGATGCCAGGCACAGATGGAGGAGAGAGCTGCAGACAGAGGAATGCCGTTTTCAGTTAGCATGCGACATGCCTTTGTGCCTTTCCCAGGTAAGGTGGCTGACAGCTTTGAAGCTTCTCATTGCTGTGAGAATGTTTTTCAAAGCCTGAAATTTGAGTGAGACTTAAAGCATCATTCGTCCCTCCATCTTTCTGTCTACAGTGAAGCCCACCTTTCTCTTTGCCCGGCCAGGTTTATACCAGTCATCTTCTCCATGATCTGCTCTGTGGGAAACCTTTGTGGTGTGTGCTCAGCAGCAGCAGTCTGCTGAAACCATGTTTTCTAACGTCAGCGTAAACTTCTTTGCAAAGTCCAGTTGATTTTGTCAGTCTTCATCCTCTTTAACTTCTTTACAGCATTTGTCACTGTTAATCAACTCTTTCCTTCTTCAATTTCCCTTCTCTCTTGACCTCTAAAAGGACAATTTTTTTTGTCTCTCCTTCTAACTTGTTTGCTTTTATGTCTGTTCTCCCCCTTTCTGCACTGCTGCTTCCTATTGCATGGGGTGGCCCCTAAGGCTATTCTCATTCTGCCTGACCTCAACTCAGTACTCTGGACATAAACCTTTTGTTGTTAAGACATTTGGAAGTGGTGATGTAACTTGCAGATCATCCCGACTGTTAGTATATATATTTGTTCTTTTATCTGTCATCAGCTGGCAGGTCCAGGTGAGTGCAGTTAACCATCTGAATTTATTTAAATTCCATCAGAAACTTATATTCCAAGGGTGAATTCTGACCTGTGATGACATGTCTTGCTGGGCAATTTTTAGTGTTGCTTATGTCTGAACTATCAGCATACAAAATTCTATCACAGTTATCCAAGAGAGTCCCCAGAAGGTCTGTGTGGTGTATAGTAATTTCTTTCTTTCTTTCTTTTTTGAGATGGAGTCTCACTCTGTCACCCAGGCTGGAGTGCAATGGAGTTTTCTTAAAATGCATGAATCAGTATTTTTGTTTTGTTTGTCTGCAGCTTCCTCACCCCTCTCAGCCTTCATAGAAATTGTGGAGTAGGAAGATGCGGTTGACATACTGAAGAGTACCTCAGAGCCGCCTTGCTCTGGATTAGACTTTGGCCTAAGGATGTTATGGCTGGTTTTAATTTTTATCCAGAACACTCCAATTTTCTCCATATTAGCAATAAGCCTGTCTTGCTTTCCTATTATTCATGTGTTCACTGGAGTAACACTTTTAATTTCCTTCCAGAACTTTTCCATTGCATTCACAACTTGGCTAACTGTATGACACAAGAGGCCTAGCTTTCAACCTATCTCAGCTTTTGGTTTAGTACAAGAGAGATGTGACTTTCTCATTCACTTGAACACTTAGAGGCCATTGGAATTGTAGGGTGATTAATTGGCCTAATTTTAATATTGTATCTCAGGGAATAGGGAGGTCTGAGAGAGAGAGAGGGGAGAAAGGAGGTCTGAGAGAGAGAGAGGGGAACAGCCAGTTAGTGGAGTAGTTAGAACGTACACAACATTGATCGATGAAGTTCACTCTTACATGAGTGTGGTTCATGGATTGTAATAATAGTAACATCAAAGATCACCATAACAGGTAATAATGATAGGGTTTGAAGTAATACAAACATTACTATTAATAAAATGTGTTACAGTGAACACATGCTGTTGGAAAAATGGTGCTGATAGACTTGCCCCACTCAGAGTTGCCAAAAACCTTTAATTTCTTTAAAAGAAACTGCAATATCTGTGAGGCACAATAAAGTGAAGTGCAATAAAGCAAGGTATGCTTGATTTTATAAAACTTATATTTTGACAAAGTAGATCACATGCCCACGTTGTTTCAAACATACTTTAAAGTATTTCATGCAAGGCATGGTGGCTCACACCTGTAATCCCAGCACTTTGGGAGGCTGAAGCAGGAAGGTTGCTTGAGTCCAGGACTTCATAACCAGCCTGGGCAACATAGGGAGACCCCATCTTTACAGAAAGTTAAAAAATTAGCTAGGCATAATGGTGTGCATCTGTAGTCCCAGCTACTGAGGAGTCTGAGGTCTGAATATCATATCACTTGAGCCCAGGAGGTTGGGGCTGCACTGAGCCATGATCGTGCCACTGCACTCCAGCCTAGGCGAAAGAGCAAGACACTGCCAGGCGCGGTGGCTCACGCCTGTAATCCCAGCACTTTGGGAGGCCGAGGCAGGTGGATCACTTGGTCAAGAGATCGAGACCATACTAGTCAATATGATGAAACCCCGTCTCTACTAAAAATTAAAAAAAATTAGCTGGGCATGGTGGCACGTGCCTGTAATCCCAGCTACTTAGGAGGCTGAGGCAGGAAAATTGCCTGAACCCAGGAGGCTGAGGTTGCGGTGAGCCAAGATCGCGCCATTGCACTCCAGCCTGGGTAACAAGAGCGAAACTCCATCTCAACAAAAAAAAAAAAAAAAAAAAAAAAAAAAAAAAGCAAGACACTATCTTAAGAAAAAGAAAATTTCAGTACCAAATTGAGTACCAGAAACTCATTTTTTGTCTTTTTCTATTTTTTAGAAACTCATTTAAAAAAAATAGCATCTGTATTAACAAAGCTGGTTCATCTTTTCTCCAAAGCGTTAATTTGACTTTGAAGCAGAAATATCCATTACAAAACAATGTCTGTACAAGTTAAGTAAATTTACCAACTCTTATGTTACTCATTATGACACGTTGCGTATCCCTGGTCTCGAATCCTTGAGACTAAAAGTATTTGAGATTTTGGAATATTTGCATATACATAATGCAATATTTTGGGGATGGGATCCAAGTCATAATATGAAATTTATGTTTCATGTACACCTTATAGACATAGCCTAAAGGTAATTTTATACAATATTTTAAATTTTATGCATGAAACAAAGTTATAACTTTGACTTGTTACAAGAGGTCAGTTGTGGAACTTTCCACTTGTAGCATCGTCAGTGCTCAGAAAGTTTTAGATTTTGGAACATTTTGGATTTTGAATTTTCAGATTAAGGATGCCATACCTATATTATGTCAAATTCAAAAGACTATTACTTAAATAAAAAAGCAACTCTAAATTTATCAGCATCAGAGCATTTTAAAAAGTTTTTAATATTTGCAGTTTATATAATATGTTGATTATAATTAAATATACTGCATATTGATTTATACTTGAAAAATACATAAAGTTATTATTATTATTATTGGAAGAGATAGGGGGTCCCGCTGTGTTGCCGAGGCTTGTCTGGAACTCCTGAGCTCAAATGATCCCCCAACCTTGGCCTCCCCAATTACTGGAATTACAGGTGTGAGCTACTGCACCTAGCCCATTACTGATTTGTTTTATAAAAAGTTTTCATTTCCAAATAAATTCTCATACTTGTCTAGCTAGGTTACAAAAACATTCTTCCCTTTCTTGGAGCCTCAAATACATGCTGTGTGATATCAGTCAAAAAACATAAATCACATTGTTCTTTTTGTCTTTGATTACAAAATAGGTGGCAAATGTTCTTCTGTTTCAGGAAAATATTGGAGTACAGTAAATCTTTGTAAGACTCTTTCATGAATCAAACAATGAGCTTTGACAGAGTATTCAAGATTGTTACATTCATTGTTTTCTATTTTCAGCAGCTCCTTAAGCTGGTGATGACTCAGCATTTGTACATTTACATAAAATAATTTTAACTGTGTTATAACCCTTTTGATGGTCTGATTTAGAAAACTGAGTGTAAATCTTTTCTATACATATAGTGGAATGAAGAAATAGGGAAACATCAGACTCCTGTTTAAAACTATAAAAAAAACAAGTTTTTAATGACAAAGCTAGACTATTGACTATATGATGAAAGCTATTTTTTTCATATCTACTTGAAATTCTTTGATAAATGTAAAAGAATCCAAAATATCTGTGTCACTAGTTTGATTTTGTAAGCTAAGAATGGTATTTTCTTTATAAATTTAGAAGTCCACTGAGACAAAACCTATTCAGAATATTAATTAAGCAGTTTCTCTGTTACGGGACAATTCTTCCAAAGCCAAAAAAGAAATACTTGAAATTTGATTAATCTCTGATACTGTTAGACAGGTTACCTATAGTCGATAGGTAATTGTTTGGTAGTTTATTAGTCCATTGTCATGCTGCTAATAAAGACCTGCATGAGACTGAGTAATTTGCAAAGGAAGGAGGTTTGATGGACTCACAGTTCCACGTGGCTGGGGAGGCCTCACAATCATGGTGGAAGATGAAGGAAGAGCTAGGGACATCTTACATGGTGGCAGGCAAGAGCTTGTGCAGGGGAACTCCCATTTATAAAACCATCAGATCTCGTGAGACTTACTCGCTACCATGAGAACAGTATAGGGGGACACCCCCATAATTCAGTTATCTTCACCTGGCCCTGCCCTTGACGTGAGTTTTATTACAATTCAAGGTGAGATTTGGGTGGGGACATAGCCAAACCATATCAGGTAGGTTATTTGAAGATCTTTTGCTTTTTGTAAAATGTGATTGATTCTTGTTATTCATGGTAGTGCATTATACAAAGCCACAATGAACACTAAATTAACAAATACTGAAGTAAAGTTTTCTTTTGTCAGACAGTTTACTTTCACATCAGCTTGGTCCTTCTGAGGACTTTGAAGCTTTGCTAACAAATGTTTTGAGTAGCCTGCACTCTAGGGCTAGATTATTCCTGTTCATAAGGTGTGGCCTTTTTGGAGTCTACTTGGTGCTGAAGCTGTTTAATAAGATCTCTTCTCAGTCTTGTTAGAGCTTGATCATTTCTCAGCATTCAAGAATGTGTTGTTGGGCTGGCACGGTGGCTCACGCCTGTAATCCCAGCACTTTGGGAGGCCAAGGTGGGCAGATCATGAGGTCAGGAGTTCGAGACCATCCTGGCCAACATGGTGAAACCCTGTCTCTACTAAAAATCAAAAATTAGCTGGGCATGGTTGTGCACAGCTGTAGTCCCAGCTACTCGGGAGGCTGAGGCAGGAGAAGCGCTTAAACCTGGGAGGCAGAGGCTGCAGTGAGTCGATATCGTACCACTGCACTCCAGCCTGGCAACAGAGCAAGACTCCATCTCAAAAAAAAAAAAAAAAAAAAAAAGAATTCGTTGTTGAATTAGTTGTTCAGCTAAAAGCTATGCAGTGTTTGTTCTTCCTTTAGTAATAGTTATTTCTTCAGTGTGTGTTCTTTGCCTGGTGCCCTGCACTTTCTCCCTGCACAACTTAATATTTGGTCAAAATCCAACAGGATTCCTGTGCTTATTTCTGGTGCTGCTTTTATGCACACCATTTTTCTCTCCAAATTCCAGCTGCCTCAAAGGCCCAAACTCTAGACTCTGTTTTCTTCGTTCAGAGAGAGATACAGTGCTGTGTTTCAGCTCCCCTTCCCTGCTACAGATTCTGGAAAGTGCCTCCATTCAGATCCCTGAGACCTTGTGTGGCACACTTCATTTCCTTCCCTTTTCAGTGATTATAGTTCTGCACTTGTTGCCTAACATCTGAGAATTGTTTTTTTTCATATAATTTGTCCAATTTCATAGTTGTGGGAGGAAGTCCACCAAAGTTGTAGTCATTTACAGGTTGAATATCCCTTATGTGAAATGCTTGGGACCGGAAGTGTTTTAGATTTAGATTTTTTTTTTTTTTGGATTTTAGAATATTTACTCTGTCTTTACCAATTGAACATCTCTAACCCAAAAATCCAAAATCTGAAATGCCCCAGTGAGCATGACATTTGAGCATCTTGTTGGTGCTCAAAAGTTTTGGATTTTGGAGCATGTTGGATTTTGGAATTTTGGATTAAGGGATGCTCAACCTGTATTTTAAATTAGTATTCATCTCTATTTTTGAATAGGTTATTAATTTACATGTTGAGAAGTCAACATGATATAAAAGATGGGTATTGGGGAGCTTTGCTTCCTTCCCTATCATCTGCACTATCCTTCCCAACTCTTAGAGGTTAGTATGAGTTTTTTATATATTTTGACAGTATTTCTTTATGCAGATATAGGCAAATATGGATATATAATTTTTTATTTCCGTATTTTTACACAGAATTAGCATTCTGTATACACTATTGTGTACCTTGCTTTTTTCATGTAATGTTTCTATACTAAAGACTTGTGCTTATCAATAAGGACATTTAAATTAAAAAGCTTAAACTGTGTGCAGATAGTGTGTGCAGCAATCTGTGGGCTTGTTTGCTGAGTCATGGAGTAAAAACCTGTTTAATTTCTATAGATATTGTTAAATTGTCAACTAATGGGGAGGAGGTTACCATTTTACTTCTCAGTAACAACATATGAGTGTTTTTCTTCTCAATCTTGTCAGAGTGTTGCCCAACTTCTGTAATTTTTGCAATATAGCTGAAGAAAAATTGTTTCTTGCTATAGACTTTTCATTTCTCTTATGAAGTTGAGCATTCTTTAATATGTTTAAGGTTCTTTTGTTTTTAGTATGTCTGAACTTCTTATTTATAGTTCATCTTATTCTCCACAAGTAAAAACTCTTCTTATGAAATGGCAATGAGTTCTTTGTGATATCAGTTGCAAATATTTTTTCTAATTTTTCTTTGACCCTGCATTTATTTATTTATTTAGAGACAGCATCTTGCTCTGTCGCCCTGGCTGGAGTGCAGTGGTGTGATCTCGGCTCACTGCAACTTCTGCCTCCCTGGTTCAAGCAATTTTGCCTCAGCCTCCCAAGTAGCTGGGACTACAGGCATGTACCACCATGCCTGGCTAATTTTTTAAAAAATATTTTAGTAGAGATGGGGTTTCACTGTGTTGGCTAGGATGGTCTCGATCTCCTGACCTCATGATCCGCCTGCCTCAGCCTCCCAAAGCACTGGGATTACAGGCGTGAGCCACCACGCCTGGCTTATTTTTTTAAGTTTGTTTTTGTTTTGTCATGCATATCTAATCTACCCATTTCTAATCTATAGGTAAATTATTTTAATCCTTTTAATAATTTGCTCAGCTGTTGACTTGATTTTTTTTCATTTAATGACTTTGTTATTGTCAAAGCAGGGCACACATTTCTCTCTAGCCCACTTAACATTTGCACACATTGGACACCAGTTTTTTCATTAATTCATTCAACAACCATTTGTTAAAGGCTGATTATATACCAACAACTGTGCAAGATTTTCTGTAGAAAGAAAAGGAAAATTAAGCTTCCTATTCATAAGGACTCAGAGCAAAATAAGAGGGGCATGAAAGAACCATTTTGGATTATGTGCTGGGTGCTCTAGGAACACTGAGGAAAAGCACTCCCTAGTGGGCTCATGTCAGGGGTGGCTTCACCGATATTATACATACTTGAAAGCTACATGGAAAAAAATGACCTAAGATACAGAGCTGAATTACATCATATTAAGAGGAAGGTTTTAACTTTGACATATGATTTCAAAGTTCTAAGTTAGACCTAAATTTCTGTCATCCTGCTCAATTATAAGATATAGAAGTTGGGTTGTGTGATGGAGAACTTTGTACTAGCTTTTCTGAAATCACTTCTACTTCAGGTGGTTTAATACTGGCTGCTGACTACTCTCAGCTTGAACTGAGGATCTTGGCTCATTTATCCCACGATCGTCGTCTCATTCAAGTGTTAAACACTGGAGCTGATGTTTTCAGGAGCATTGCAGCAGAATGGAAGATGATTGAGCCAGAGTCTGTTGGGGATGATCTGAGGCGGCAGGCAAAGCAGGTGATTTTAGTGAACATGCTTAATATAAAAGAGAAGAATTTAGGGACTCAAAAAATTTAAAAATGGTCTCAATTATTTGCAACTGAGAAACCATTTCTCCATCTTTGGATCTTTCAAAGCACATTTCATCTGAGCTTATCTCATGGTATTTGTTATACTTTCTTTTGTGGAGGTAGTAGAAATAACCAGAAATACTGAGATCTGAGGCTGCTTCATGTCAGGAAAACCATATGCATTTAAAGCCATTATATGGCTAGCCACAGTGCCTGGTACTCAGTAGATGTCATGGTGGTGGTGATGGTCAGCGTGTGTGTATTCATGCACATCTGCATTGCGCATATGTATATTTAAGAAACCTCCTTCTAGTCTTCAAGTGTTCTGAGGTAAAGTTCCATATTTTCATTTTTATATTTTCTCCTAGCATCAAGGCATAGCGCTTTGTAAAGAAGGTGGTCTTCAAATGTTTATTGAAAAAATATTGCTGAGCTGTAGATTATAGTGAGTACCTGATAGCTTTTTAGCTCTTGAAGTTATTGGTTAGTTAATCCACTTATGAAACTTCATGCTGCCTTTGTAACTTTGAAATAGATCCATATTAGTTTCTACTCTGGATAACTATTAGGCAAAGAGTAAGTCAAAAGCCACATTTATACCATTCGTTGGCCTGGATTAACATTGATACTTTCTTACCACATAACCTGTGGGAAATCTGATACCATTTGCAAGACAGTAAGATTGCTGGTCGAGGTGAATGCACACCACTGTACTCTGAGATCCTGCTGTTTTTCTTTCACATTTACACTTTTAGTTCCTCACAGCTGTATTTTTTTTTTTTTTTTTTGAGAGGTGGGGTCTCAATTTGTTGCCCAGGCTGGTCTTGAACTCCTGGCTTCAAGTGATCCTCTCACCTTGGCCTCCCAAATTGTTGGGATTGCAGGCGTGAGCTACTGCACCCAGCCTCACAGCTATACTTCTTGACTGGCTCGTCGAGCATGGGACATTTCCTCTCACCATCACCTGGTTAGCACCAACACTTGTTTCTTCCACTATTTAAAAAGCCAGCTCTGTCCTCTCTGTCTGTTTAATCCCCAGAGGGGTCCTGCATTTAGCAAGAATCAAACTCTTGGTAAAATAGATAACATTCCCATATTTAATTCTCATAATCCATGAGATAGCTATTATTATTACTATCACCATTTTATAGAGGAGGAAACTGAAGCACAGAAAGTAATTTGCTTAAGGTCATGCAGCTATAAGTGGTAGAGCCAGAATAAATTCAGAATGCCAGAACTTGGGCACTCTGACTTCCTATCCAACACACACATCCTCTGGAGACAGCTGCTTCTATTTAATAGACCCTTACATGATTTAATAGTGTTTATGCTATACCAGTTTTTTGTTTGTATCACCACGTATCAAACCACCTAATCCCTGAGGCTTGCTGAGATCTCAGACAGCACTAAGTAACATGAATTAAAAAAACAACAGGAGTCACAAGAAAACAAAATGTGGTGAAAAAAAAGGAAAGGAAAAAACCCTCTCTCAATATATTAAAAAACTTAGGGGTGAGGGTGGGGTGGACTTTAGCTAGTTTATCATGTTGAAAGTTTTTTGGAATTGTGATAATTATTTTAAGCAAATTATCTTTTTAGATTTTATTTAATGATATTTATGCAGAGCTTGCTTTATGTGAGTTTTGTAAACAGTTATAAGTAATAACTCATTTAAACCTAAGCATCCCATGATGTAGGTATTACTACCTTCATTTTTTAGATGAAGAAATTAAGATACAAAGAGGTTAGGTGACTTGTGCATGATCATTCATTTTGTGAATGGTAGAGCTGGGCTTTGAGCCCCGGCAGTCCTTATAATTAAATCAGACTTTCTTTAATGCCCTATTTATAGATAATTTCCCTTCATTGCTTCCGAAATTTTTTTAAGAGTTTTTATTTGTATTTAAGTGAAATGAATTCTGCAGTTGTGGCATTTTAGGTGGCTGTGAGGTGAGGAGGATATTTTTTTCCAATTAAGTCTTCCCCGTCATAAAGTCATGAAGCCTACTCTTTCTATTTTTAAAGTCTTGTTCAAGGGCAAGGAGAGGGACATTTGTAATGCTTCTTTTCCCTGACTCCTAGGCACTTGAAGTGGAAGTTAATGAAGTACTGTGAGGAGTAAAAAGTTGCTATAAAGACTGCTGGATAAAGGAGAAATAGTCAAAAATAAATTTTCCCTTAGATCACACACACCTATTCATTCATACTCCCTCCTGCCCTCCTCTCTCTCTCAAAAAGTAATGCTGAAAGGCAGAAAAGATGTTTGCTGGATATCAGCCTCTGTGGATCTAACTCAGCAAAAGCAATCTAGTCATTTTTGACTCACTGTGAAATTAAAAGGTTGCCAAAATTTCAATCCTAATGAACTCTTTTATTTGCATTTTGTGTACTTACAAGCTTTATTTGTTGGATGACTCCTTTTCAGATTTGTTATGGAATCATTTATGGAATGGGAGCTAAGTCTTTGGGAGAGCAGATGGGCATTAAAGAAAATGATGCTGCTTGCTATATTGACTCCTTCAAATCCAGATACACAGGTAATTTATCTTCTAGATAGTATTCTTTTCAACCATCTTACCATATTATATTTTTAAAAATTTGTGTTATGGAATTTTCTATTGAAATATCTATTAGAAGTTTTCATCAGGCATTGTTGAGGGTAAATAATATTAACCTTGTTATGATCACTTACTAAGTTGTAATAATCTTATTTTATATTTTTCATTAGAGACAGAATAGTAAAATGTAGTTGATGTATATCTACTGTGTCATTGTGAACATCCCATAACATCTGGGAGTTGATTTGTGCTTTGGTTTAGATAGCTGTAGTTTGAAACAGTAAACTTGAGTATATATACAAGGAATTCTGACAATTGCTAATTAAATATTTGAGGAAGTCTGAGAACAATTGCTGTCATACAGCAGTTTGAGTATTGTCTTAAATGATCTTTTTTGCCTGTTGTCGTGGTATAATTTATATATAATAATAAGATTCACCCTGAAAAAGGTATATAGTTCTGTGAATTGTTTTTTCTTTGAAAGACAATTTTAAGGATGAGAAGTTCTGTGAATTTTGACAAATGAATATGTTCATAAAATTACACCACAACCAAGATATAGAACCATTACTCTATCCTCCCAAAACATTCTTTTATACTCTTTTTTTAATCAACCATATCCCTTACCCCCATTGGTACTGAAGCAAACAATGTAATATCGCAAGGAAAAAAAAGCATATAGATTTAAAAGGAAAAATAAACCTTTTGTTCACATGTGATATGACCTTGTACATAGAAAATCACATGGCTTCTACAAAAACAATTAGTAGAACAAATAACTAAATTTAGCAAGGTTCAGTCTGTAAAAATAGACTGTATTTCTATATACTAGCAACAAATAATTAGCAAATGAAACATCAAAAACCATGAAATACTTGGCATAGATTTAGCAGATTGTGTGCAAGACTTATTTATTGAAAACTCCAAAGCAATCCTGAGAGTTGACAAATACTCACATAAATGTGGGGTATACCATGTTAATTTATTGAAAAGCGCAACACTGTTATGATGACAGTTCTCTGTAAATTGTTTTGTGGATTCCGTGTGATTCCAATAAAAATTCATGAGGCTTTTGTATAGAATTTGACAAGCTGATTTTAAATTTATATGGCAATTCAAAGAGCCTGAAATAATGAAGATCATGTTTTGGGAAAAGTACAATGTTAAAGACTTACACTCCCTGATTTCAAAACTTATAAAACCACAATAATCAAGATAGGTATAAGGTTAGACAAAGAGAACAATGGAACATAGTAGAAGACCCAGAAATAGGCCCATATATATATAGTTGATTGATTTTCAACAAAGTTGCAATGGTAATTCAATTGATGAAAGGATGGTCTTTTCAGCAATTGGTGTTAGAACAACCAGACACCAGTACTGGAAAAAAAAAATCAATCTCAATATTTATCTCACATTATATTCAAAATTTTATCTTACATCATATACAAAAATTATCTTGATGTGGAATGTAGACTCTAAAAGTACATAGCTAAAACTTTAAATGTTCCAGAAGAAAATAAGGGAGAATCCATTGTAACGTTGAGGTGGGCAAAGACTTCTTAGTTCATAACATTGGATTAGCCATTAAAGAAAAACACTGGCTCACCACAGAGAGAGAGACTCCATTCATTTGGGAGGAAGTAAGGATAGAGAATGAGAGTCTCTGTCTGGTAAAGCAGAGAATTCTTCCAGATCTTACCCAAGACTGCCAAAGTGGTACCTCTACAGGTCTCCAAGAACCATAGCATTACTGGGTTTAGGTGGCACCCTAATGAAGATACAGCTAAGATAACAACACCCAAGTCTCTTTGAGTGTTTCCAAGAAGGATGGATACAAACAAGCCCAGACTGTGAAGACTACAATAAATATCTAATTCTTCAATGCCCAGGCAAACTTTCACAAGCATCAAGACCATCCAGGAAAACATGACATCACCAAGTAAACTAAGGCACCAGGGACCAGTCATATAGAAACGCAGATATGTGACCTTTGAGACAGAGAATTCAAAATGGCTATGTTGAGGGAAGTCAAAGAAATTCAACATAACACAGAGAAGGATTTCAGAATTCTGTCATAAATTTAACAAGTTGAAATAATTAAAAAGAATCAAGCATGGCTGGGCATGGTGGCTGTCACCCATAATCCCAGCACTTTGGGAGGCTGAGGTGGGCAGATCATTGAGGTCAGGAGTTTGAGACCAGCCTGGCCAACATGGTGAAACCCTGTCCCTACTAAAAATACAAAAATTAGCCAGGAGTGCTGTCACATGCCTGTAATCCCAGCTACTTGGGAGGCTGTGGCAGGAGAATCGCTTGAACCTGGGAGGTGGAGGTTGCAGTGAGCTGAGATCATGTGATTGCACTCCAGCCTGGGGGTCAAGAATGAAACTCCATTTCAAAAATAAAATAAAAAATAAAAAGAATCCTCACGCCTGTAATCCCAGCACTTTGGGAGGCCGAGGCGGGTGGATCACGAGGTCGAGAGATCGAGACCATCCTGGTCAACATGGTGAAACGCCGTCTCTACTAAAAATACAAAAAATTAGCTGGGCATGGTGGCGCGTGCCTGTAATCCCAGCTACTCAGGAGGCTGAGGCAGAAGAATTGCCTGAACCCAGGAGGCGGAGGCTGCGATGAGCCGAGATCGCGCCATTGCACTCCAGCCTGGGTAACAAGAGCGAAACTCCGTCTCAAAAAAAAAGAAAAAAAAGAATCAAGCAGAAATTCTGGAGTAGGAAAATGCAATTGACATACTGAAGAGTACATCAGTGTCTCTTAATAGCAGAATTATTCAAGCAGAATTACTGAGTCTGAAGACAGGCTATTTGGAAATTAACAGAAAAGACAAAAGAAAAAAGTATAAAAAAGAGTGAAGCACACCTGCAACATCAGAAAATAGCCTCAAAAGGGCAAATCTAAGAGTTATTGGCCTTAAAGAGGCAGTGGAGAAAGAGATAGGAGTAGACAGTGTAGTCAAAGAGATAATAAAGAACTTTCCAAACCTAGAGAATGGTATTAGTATTCAAGTAAAAGAAAGTTATAGAACAGATTTAACTCAAAGAAGACTGCCTCAAGACATTTAATAATCAAACTCCCAAAGGTCAAGGGTAAAGAAAGGATCCTAAAAGCAGCAAGAGAAAATATTAGAATAATATACAATGGAGCTCCAATATGTCTGGTAGCAGACTTTTAGTGAAAACCTTACAGGCCAGGAGAGAGTGGCATGACATATTTAAAGTGCTGAAGGAAAAACAGCTTTTACCCTAGAATAATATATCTGGCAAAAATATTAATATCTTTCAAATATGAAGGAGGAAAAAAAGACTTTCTCAGACAAATGAAAGCTGAGGGATTTCATCAACACCAGAGCTGTCCTACAAGAAATGCCAAAAAGAGTTCTACAGTTAGAAAGAAAAGGATGTTAATAAGCAATAACAAATCATCTGAAGGTACAGAACTCACTGGTAATAGTAAGAACACAGAAAAACACAGAATATTATAACATTGTAATTGTGATGTGCAAACTATTAAATAGACAAAAAGATTAATCAAAAATATCTATAACAGATTTCAAGATATAGGCAGTACAATAAGATATAAATAGAAACAACAAAAAGTTAAAAAGTGGGCCAGGTGCGGTGGGTCACACCTGTAATCCCAGAACTTTGGGAAGCCAAGGCAGGCGGATCACCTCAGGTCAGGAGTTCCAGACCAGCCTGGCCAACATAGTGAAACCTTGTCATTACAAAAAAATACAAAAGTTAGCTGGGCATGATGTCAGGTGCCTGTAATTCCAGCTACTTGGGAGGCTGAGGCAGAAAAATCGCTTGAACCCAGGAGGCGGAGATTGCAGGGAGCTAAGACTGCGCCATTACACTCCAGCCTGGGCGACACAGCAAGACTTTGTCTCAAGTAATAATAATAATAGGTTATAAGACATTACTTTTGCAAGTCTCATGGTAACTCAAATAAAAAACATACAATAACAAGATACACAAAAATTAGAAAGCAAGAAATTAAATCATACCACCAGAAAAAAATCACCTTTATTAAATGAAAGACAGGCATGAAGGAAAAAAAAAAACCCAAAGCAAGAAAACACTAAAATGTTGTAATCCTTACCTTTCAGTAATAACTGCATGTAAATGGACTAAACTCTCCAATAAAAAGACATAGAGTGGCTGCATAGATTTTGAAAAAAAGAAAAACAAGAGCCAATGATCTGTTGCCTACAAGAAACACACTTCACCTCTAAAGATATAGACTGAAAATGAAGGGATGGAAAAGCGATTCCATGCCAACAGAAACCAGAAAAGATCAAGAGTAGCTATACTTGTGTCAGACAAAATAGATTTCAAGACGAAAATTATGAATAGAGACAAAGAATGTCATTATATAATGAAAAAGAGTCAATTAAGCAAGAGAATATAAGAATTATATATGTACCCAATATTGGAGCATCTGGACATATAAAGCAAACATCATTAGCGCTAAAGAGAGAGAGATACCGACAATAATAACTGGAGACTTCAACACCCCACTCTGAGCAGTGGACAGATATTCCAGACAGAAAATCTAAGAAATTGTACTAAATATGCACTATAGACCAAATGGACCTAATAGATACTTGTAGAACATTTCATTTAATGGCTACCAAATACACATTCTTCTCTTCAGCACATGGATTATTCTCAAGGACAGACTATATATGTTAGATCACAAGTTTTGAAACAGTCAAAAAATTAAATTAATATCAAATATCTCCTCTGACCACAATGGAATAAAACTAGAAATCAATAACAAGGAATTTTGGAAACTATACAAACAGGGAAATTAAACAATATGCTCTTCAGTGACCAGTGAGTCAATTAAAAAATTAAGAAGGAAATTTTAAAATTTCTTAAAACAAATGATAATGGAAATACAACATACCAGCACCTATGGGATACTGCAAAAGCAGTGCCAAGAAGGAATTTTATAGCTATAAGTGCCCACATTTAAAAGAAAAGGAGAAAACTTCAAATAAATAACCTAACAATGCATCTTAAAGAACTAGAAAAGTAAGAGCAAGACAAACCCAAAATTAGTAGAGGAAAAGAAATAATAAAGATCAGAGTAGAAATAAAGAATGAAATTGAAATAAAACAATACAAAAGAACAACAAAACAAATAGTTATTGTTATTGCTTTTTTTTTTTTTTTGAGATGGAGTTTTTCTCTGTCATCCAGGCTGGTGGACAGTGGCGTGATCTTGGCTCACTGCAACATCTACCTCCTGGGTTCAAGCAATTACCCTGCCTCAGCCTCCCAAGCAGCTGGGATTACAGGTGTACGCCATTATGCCCAGCTAATTTTTGCATTTTTAATAGACATAGAATTTTGCCATGTTGGCCAGGCTGGCCATGAACTCCCAACCTCAAGTGATCTGCCCATCTCAGCCTGGGATTACAAGCATCAGCTGAGATGTCAACCATCACCTGCAGAAGTCTGTCCTGTAGACCTTGACTCAATAATGGATGAATGAATGCACTCTCACACCGTTACAGTGATACAAGTGGGCTAGGAATGGCTGTTGGCTGCTTTCAGAGGGTGAAATTCAACCAATTGACCGAGACCTTCTGTCCATCCACAAATTTATTCATAGCAGAGGTTCTGAGTCAACATGCTTATGGATAATTAACATGGTTAAAAGAGTGGTTTTATGAATGATAAAAGCTTTAGGTTCTGGGCCCAGAGTAAACACTAATAACAGGTGATTCCCCTTTGATCTCCCCCTCGGAGGACCATCCAGTCCAAAGTTTACATGAGTAAACAGAGTAGAGACAAAGGGATTGGGGGGTAAACAGACTTAAACTGGGAAGGCCTTTGATTGTCTCTCTCTTTTTCCTATGCTAATGCTAATGAGACGGCTGCCTTCAGCATGCCTCAATAAAACCTCTTGGCCTTCCAAAAGGTTTGAAGTTATAATCTATAACTTTCCCTAATATATTCCTCAATATTTTGCCAGCCACCCTGAGTGAATATCAACAGTGAGCCACTGTGCCTGGCCTGAAAATAAGCTAGTGTTTTGTTTTGTTTTGTTTTGTTTTTGAGATGAAGTCTCACTCTGCTGCCCAGGCTGGAGTGCAGTGGCACAATCTTGGCTCACTGCAACTTCTGCCTCCCGGGTTCAGGCAATTCTCCTGCCTCAGCCTCCTGAGTAGCTGGGATTACAGGCATGTGCCACTACGCCCAGGTAATTTTTGTATTTTTAGTAGAGACGAGGTTTCACCATGTTGGTCAGGCTGGTCTCGAACTCCTAACCTCGTGATCCACCCGCATCGGCCTCCCAAAGTGCTGGGATTACAGGCTTGAGCCACTGCACCTGGCCTGGTTTTTTTTTTTTTAAGGATAAAATTGACACACTTGTAGCCAGACTAAGAAAAAAGAAGAGCCAAATAAATAAAATCATAAATGAAAAAGGAGACAGCACAACAAATACCCCAGAAATTCAAAGGATCATTAGTGGCTACTATGAGCAACTATATGCCAGTAATTTGGAAAATCTAGAAGAAATGGGTAAATTCCTAGACACATTGAACCAAGAAGAAATCTAAAACTTGAACCAAGAAGAAATCTAAATCTAAAATTACTTAAGAATAAGTAATGAGATTGAAGCCATAAATAAAAAGTTTCCCACAAAGGAAAGCTCAATGGCTTCCCTGCTGAATTCTACCAAAAATTTAAAGAACTAATACCAGCCCTACTCAAACTCTTTTGGAAAATAGAAGAGGAGAGAACACTTTTAAACTCATTCTATCAGGCCAGTATTACCCTGATTCCAAAACCAGACACACATCAAAACAAACAAGTAAACAAAACCTACATACAGACCAATATTTCTGATTAAAATTTATGCAAACATCCTCAACAAAATAGTAGCAAATGGAATTCAACAATATACTAGAAATATCAGTAGATTGTGGTAGGGTGTTGGTATATTTTGCTATATTTAAACCAGTGAATGAAGTGAAGGATAGACCTTGGTTCTAATTAATTATTTCTGTATTTTCTTTGTAGGGATTAATCAATTCATGAGAGAGACAGTGAAGAATTGTAAAAGAGATGGGTTTGTTCAGACCATTTTGGGAAGGCGTAGATATTTGCCAGGAATCAAAGACAACAACCCTTATCATAAAGCTCACGTATGTTGAAATTTTTCAGAATTTTTAACTTAACATTTCAATGACATATACTTTTTCAGCAAAGAGGAAATACTACTAATGTCCCTTTTAGGGGTTACTGGCATATTAATTGGATCTTCTGTATAGACTAGGTCAACCATTGGTTTCATTAAGGACTTCTGAAGTGATGGCACATGCCAGTATTTGCTGAACAGAGTCTGGGGGATTAATGTAAACATGCACTCACTTAACAATATTTTAAACATGTTTTGTTGTGGTAAACCAGTTACTTATTAGCTTAGGTAATAAGTTGTAAATAAACTTAATTTTTAAAAATTTTTTCTTTTTTGATTGACCAAAACTTAATTTTTATATTTGGTAATTATTCTTTGTTTCTGATACCATACACTAATTTGTATATCATGCCAGATTGCTAACATTCCTCAGAGGTTAACTGGTCACTAAATTTTGATTAATTTTTGGTTCATTCTACTTGTTTGCTTATTTTAAAAGCACTATCTGCTCAGGCACGGTGGCTCATGCCTGTAATCCCAGCAGTTTGGAGGCTAAGGCAAGAGGATTACTTGAGGAGTTTGTTTGAGACCAGTTTGGGCAACATAGTGAAACTCCAATAGCTACCAAAAATAGAAAATTAGCTGGGTATGGTGGTCCATGTCTGTAGTCTTAGTTACTTGAGTGGCTAAGGTGGGCGGATTGCTTGAGCCCAGGAATTGGAGGCTGCAGTGAGCCATGATTGAACCACTGTATTCCAGCCTAGGTGGCAGAATGAGACCCTGTGTTTAAAAAAACAAAAAACCACTATCTTACCAAAGATTATTAGGATATCTCCAAGTAGTGAATAAGGCTATTTTTAACAGCATTTAAAAGATTTATTGATATTTGCTCAGTCTTTTTCTGAATTCATTGGGATTCATGAAAGTATTCTGTGTACTTAAATATTTAAACTTGTAGTATAGTTCAGATCTTCCTATTTTAACTAGATGTTTTTTGCCCTTCACCCATAATTTTGTGTTTTAGCACTCATTAGACATTGTGTGTAATGAAAATACCCAGCTAAAAAAAAAAAAAGAAGAAAATACCCAGCTAAACGTCTATCTGGAGCTCAAAGCCTCCAGAGAATTAATGCTTTTAGAAACCATGGAGGAATAGTTGGCTTTTTGTTACTTCTTTACCCTCTAGCCTCCCATATATCCACATGCAGATATCAGATATTTATCAGGCTTTTACTGTATCTCTAAGTGAACTAGTAACTTTAGTTGATGGACTAGGCAACCTAAATTTTAAGTCTTGGAAGAGATAATGCAAACAAAAAAAATATGAAAACATCATTTATATACTTAATTTAGGTTTCAGGGAGAAGGAAAGACAGATTCTTGGAGGCTATTTAAAGTTTAGGCTCTTGGGAATGAGAAAAAGACAATCACAAAAGGATAACTGAGTGAGAACTGGCTAGAAGCCAAACTAGTAGGAATGGAGAGTTTGAATTGTCACGGAGATAATTTTCTCCTGGATAGATGGAGCCACCTAGAAGCTAGGAGACAAAAAGGCTTCTTTTAAATGACAGAAGGCTTTCAATGGCAGGCTGAGAAATTTGGACTTGATCTAATAGGAATCTAATTATGTTTTTTTGAATCTGTATGATAAAAAATGGAATATATAGTTATTAATGTAAATAAATCACATAAGTTTGTGAGAATTAATATTATTGCACCCGAAGATGTGAGAGAGTAATAAGACTTTTTCATGCCAAATACTTCAGTTCTGATTCATTATGTTGTTGCTGAGGAAAAAAAATTCCAGCCCTCTGAATTAGGAATAAACATAGCCAAGTTATTTTTTGGTTTTTGTTTGTTTTGGTTTTTGCTTTTGTTCAAACTTTTGTTGTAGTGAAAAATACATTCTCACACATAGAGAATGTAGGTTTCACTAAATTATCACAGAGCTACACTTGTGTAACTACCACCCAGGTCAAGAAATAGAATATTATCAGTGCCCCAGAATCATCCCTCATGCATCCTCCTAATCACCACCCATCGCCTTCCCAGAAATAGCCACTGTTATAATTCTAACACTATAGTTTTGCTTTGCATATTTTTGAGCTCTAGATACACCATGTGTGTATATTTTGTATCTAGCTTCTTTCAAAATTATGTGAGCAAGTCATTCTTGTTTCATGTAGGAATAGCTGTATACTCTTATATGAATATACCATAATTTATCTATTTTTCTGTTGATGAGAACTTGGGTTTTCAGTTTGAAGCTAAGCTATTGTAGCCTTGAACATCCTTGTACAAGGTTCTTGGTGCACATATACATGCATTTATGTTTGGTAAAGACACAGTGGTAGGATTGCTGCATATTTTCAACTTCAGTAGATAAAGCCAAACGGTTTGTGGAGATTATAGCAGTTTGTCCTCCCATCAGAAGAGTATGTGAGTTCTCACTGCTCTGCATTCTTGTCAACACTTGCTATTAAACTAATATAATTTTAGCTATTCTGGTGGGTATAAAGTCGTATTCTATAGTTTTAATTTGTGTTTCCTTGGCTACTACTGAGGTAACCTTACAAATGAGCAACCTTACAAATGTGTATTAACCATTTAGTTATTTTTTCATGGGTAAATACCTATTCTGGTTTACTTTGTAATTTTTCTGTTGAGTTTTCTGCATTTTTTTTTTTTTTTAAAGACAGGGTTTCACCATATTGGTCAGGCTGGTCTCAAACTCCTGACCTCAGGTGATCCACCTGCCTCAACCTCCCAAAGTGTTGGGATTACAGGCATGAGCCACTGTGCCCGGCGAGTTTTCTGCATTTAAAAAAATCAATTTGTAGGAACCTGTTGTGGGTTACATTCTCTCCCATATTGTGTCCAGCCTTTTCTTCCTCTTTTTTTTTTTTGAGATGGAGTTTTGCTGTTATTATCCAGACTGGAGTTCAATGGCATGATTTCCGCTCACCGCAACCTCTGCCTCCTGGATTCGGGCAATTCTCCTGCCTCAGCCTCCTGAGTAGCTGGGATTACAGGCACGTGCCACCATGCCCAGCTAATTTTTTGTATTTTCAGTAGAGACAGGGTTTCAGCATGTTGACCAGGATGGTCTCTATCTCTTGACCTTGTGATCCACCCGCCTCGGCCTCCCAAAGTGCTGGGATTACAGGCGTGAGCCGCTGCGCCCGGCTTCTTCCTCTTATTAGTAATTTTAGATGAGGAGAGAGATTTTTTTTGTTTTATTTTGTTTTTCTTAAAGACAGGGTCTCACTGTTTCCCAGGCTGATTTCAAACTCCTGGCCTCAAATGATCCTCTTGCCTTAGCCTCCTGAGGAGCTGAGATTGCAGGCATTTAATGTACTAGAAGTTAGGTATAGCTTAGGCGACAGAACTAGAGAATACCTCTCATGTTACATTGACCTCCCTCCCTGGAGTAGACCTTTTTCATTTTCTGAGGCATTTGGGGACACTGGGAATTATATTCATATATAGATTACTCCTGGATATTAACTCTGACTCCCTCCTCTACTCTTCCAAGATGATTAATTTTAGTAGGCATGGTTCCCTGCTAAAAAGCATTTGGCAGGAGTCATTTCAAGGAAGTTGTAACTGAATACCCAGGGATCTAGGATGTGCATTTTCACTAGCAGTTAAGGATTTGCCTCAGCAACCCATGAAAAGCTCTGTATCACATCAGAGGGCTCCAAACCTGCAGGGGCCAAACTCTATATAAGACCAAGGGGCCATTGGTATAGAGGGTGTGCTTAGGACATTCCAACCCACATCCAAAAGAATTATACTCTATTTATTTAGGATTAAGATTATTTTGTGGAGCAGATCTTTTAGAATGATGTCTAGAACAGCTAGAGCACTGATGAGCTAAATAAATTCTAAGTGCAATGTAGTTTTTGGATCCTAACTGAGTAGTGAAGATTTCTAAGCCGAAGCAATCTGATCTTCTTATATTTTTGTCTGCCCTAATGTGGAAACCACAGAATCTAGAGCCCTGGATCATTATAGTTGTTATTCTTAGGATGCAGCCTAATAGTTGGTGTCCTAGGTTCACATCTCAGTCCAGCTTTCCAGTCTGGCTGCAGATGTAAGCACTGATCTGTGGAAGGTATGAAACCATGTTGGCATATCTGGTGGAGCACCTGTTAATTGTTTTTTATAGGCTGAGCGTCAAGCTATCAACACAACAGTCCAAGGATCAGCAGCTGATATTGTCAAAATAGCCACGGTTAACATTCAGAAGCAATTAGAGACCTTCCACTCAACCTTCAAATCCCATGGTCATCGAGAGGGTATGCTCCAAAGTGACCAAACAGGTTTGTTCATAGATGAGGCCTGTGCTGTAACATGGTGAGAATAATTGTATCAGAAATGTAAATGAGAAGTATTTTTTATTTTATTTCTCAACAGTTCTCAAATGTTTTGGTCTCACGTTATACTATTAGAAATTATTAAAGATTTCAAAGAGCTTTTGTTTTTGTAAGTTATATCTACTATATTTACCATAGTATAAATTAAAACAGGGAATTTTAAAACATATATTAGCATTTAAAGTAATAACTCATTTTGACATGTCACATATTTTTATGAAAATACATCTTTTCAAAACTAAAGAAAATTCTTAGTAAGTGGTTTTATTTTACATATGTGTAAATCTCTTTAATGTTTGTCTTAAGAAAACACAGCGGGCTTTTTGTATCTACTTCTGTATTCAATCTGTTGTAATATCACATGTCTTGTAACCTTCTTTGGGAAACTCTTTGTACAGTCTGGGGTGATACCTGTCTCAATTTTGGGAGACTCATGGGTTTCCCAGGATGTGGGAATTTCACTTCTGCACCAGGACAGCTGGCCACTTTGCTGCATGCTTATAAGAAAATGAGACTGAAAAAGGCAAATAACCTCATAGTGTTGTTATGAAAGTAATTTTGACTACAGATTTTGGGATCCTCTCTGGTCTCCAGACCATATGTTACAAACATGTTCATTTTCCTATTTATGACCTTCAGTGTACTCCGGTCTTAGAATGTACTCTTGATCTCCTTATCACATATGTTCCTTTGCTGATGTTGTTTTCTTGTTGTTAATTTCATAATATTTCCCTGAGTTCTTGGTTTATTGCTTGGATAAATTATTTCTTGCACCAACAAGGACAGTGAAATTTTTTTTCTCTTCTGTCACATGTCCATATTTGTGCTTTAAATACCATTTCACTGTCACTTAGATTGTCAAACCATGACAGCAGATGTGTTTTATTTTGTTTTTTTTAGACAGCCTCACTCTGTCACCCAGGCTGGAGCGCAGTGGCATGATCTCAGCTCACTGCAACTTCTGCCTCCCAAGTTCAAGGGATTTTTCCTGCCTCGGCTTTCTGAGTAGCTGGGATTACAGGAGTGCGCCACCACATCTAGCAAATTTCTTAAAAAATGTTTTTAGTAGAGAGGGGGTTTCGCCATGTTGTCCAGGCTGTTTTAGAACTCCTGACCTCAAGTGATCCACTTGCCTTGGCCGCCCAAAGTGTTGGAATTACAGACATGAGCCACAACCAGCCAGCAGGCATGTTTTAAATTTTCCTGGGAAGAAATTAAGATTTGGTTTATATAGAGGAAGAAAAAGCTGCTGGAGATGGGCCAGAAAGGTCGTGATCAGTTATTGAGAATGAGATTTGCTATTTCTAGAAGAGACATACATACAGGTTATAGAGAATAATACAGCCAGTTATAGCATGTTCACTTATGTGCAAAAATACATAGATACAAAAGTTTATTTTCTCATTAAATGAAATGATTAATTTTGTCATCAGTCCCCCTCAAAATATCTGAGGCCCCTCATTCATTTTGAGTGTGGGACTGTGTGTATACACACACACATACACATTTCTATTTATAGAGAGAATATATAATTAAACTTATTTGGGGAGTAATACTGTGCTGTATGTTTTGGGGATTTAGAAATAAAAGTTATTGGCTGGGCACGGTGGCTCACGCCTATAATCACAGCACTTTGGGAGGCCAAGGCGGGTGGATCACGAAGTCAAGAGATCGAGACCATACTGGTCAACATGGTGAAACCCCGTCTCTACTAAAAATACAAAAAAAAAATTAGCTGGGCATGGTGGCACACGCCTGTAGTCCCAGCTACTTGGGAGGCTGAGGCAGGAGAATTGCTTGAACCCAGGAGGTGGAAGTTGTGGCAAGCCAAGGTCGCGCCATTGCACTCCAACCTGGGTAACAAGAGCGAAACTCCGTCTCAAAAAAAAAAAAAAAAAAGAAAGAAAGAAAAGTTATCAATCTATGTTTAAATTTAAAGTCTATTTAAGAAAGGAGAGGAAGGTATGATACCTGACTGAAATATTTATATTAATTCCACACAGCAGAGTGATAAATGTCAAAATAAGGATACAGACAATAACAACTTTAAGAGTCAGTGGAAGGCGATATGGCTCTGTCACTGCGGAAGACCTCATGGTGTCATGGCAGCTTAAAGTAGTGCTAGGTCAGTGGGATGAAAGGAAGGTGAGCATGAGGAAGCAGAACACATGGGGAACAAGAGCATCATGGCATTCAGGGTCAGAAGCCAGGTAGCCAAGGGAAATCAAGAGGGCAAAGGTGTGGTCATCAGAAAGCAGAAAAGCTAGAGCATCCGGACAGTCAATAGTATGAGCTAAGTGTGACTTCATGGGGCAGATCAGACTTCAGCCAAACTGGTGAACAGAGGTATAGCCTTTGCAGTCCTGGTGTGGAAGCAGCTTGCTCCAGCCTCGGGTGCTGGTGTTTGCCTACTGCGTGAGAGCCGCCTCTGAGCAAACTGGCACTGCATATAGTGACAGTTGAAGAACTTTCTCTCCCTCGGAGGGAAGCACCAGATATACTGAGGGAGATGGTACTCATGCCGGGCCTGAAAGAAAATAGGGAATTTGGACAGCAGAAAGGAAGATAACTGCTGTGAGGTTTAAGCAAACAGGTAAAAGCAGTTCCAGTAAAGGTGTTTATGTTGAGCTTTATCTTTGAGTTAAGAAGGGCATAATCTGTACCACTAGGTCCAGCTAATGAGGAAATAGTGACTAAGTCTAATATATATTTTGGAGTTATGGCTACTGGAAGGTATGGATTATCTCCATAGAAAAACTTACATAGACTCTTACATATAACCGCAAGGGGTTTACATACTCTCTGAAGTCCACATTGGGAGCCCAGGTTTAGAATTACTTGTTTAGAGTGTACGGTCCAACTGGGGAAGGACCAGTTCTATCAAGGTGACACTTCTGGCCATACAAAAACATGAGGGAGAGTCCCCCTTAAGAAGCACTGCCTAACAATACTAGTTTGCTTTCCTGGGGCAGGAATCAGGCTCCATACCTCCCTGGTGCTATTACACTCAGATGGTGGTAGGGGGACTCCATGAAATGAGAAAATGTTATTCATGAGAAATAAGTTGGACTAGAGTTTGGAGCAGAGTTCTTTACACCCCATTTACTGACTTCGTTGTGAGACTTCCTCTTTCTGGCAGGAAGTTGATGAGTTTATGCCAGATAGGTAGGGTAGGTAGCAACCAGGAAGTAGTTATGTTCCTGATAGTTCTTAGTCTTGTGTGTTTTGATCTCTCGATTAAAATTCCCTAGAGTTACTCAGAATCTCTAAAAATATGCTATGACACAGCAACATGCTGATCAGTTTTGCTACTTTTTCGTGAAGTAGGATTGTTACCAAAGAGAAAACTGCAAGGGATGTTCTGCCCAATCAGAGGAGGCTTCTTCATCCTTCAACTCCATGATGAACTCTTATATGAAGTGGCAGAAGAAGATGTTGTTCAGGTATTTTTGCAATGCTTGTGTCCATTCCCTAGGAAGCCAAGACACAGTATTGTCAGGCTGACAGCTTTTTTCCCTATGTATGAGGATTTTGGAACTCTACCCTAGCCCCAGTATGGCTGTGTAAATATTGAGTCCTTATGGGTAGAAAAAGAGCTACGAGTGTTCTATTTTGAACTAATTCTTAATAAGTTAAGAAATTGCCAATGCAAAGATGTTTTTGTCTTAGAGAAATTGAACAAAAATTTGCAGTCTTTCCCTGAGGGTTTTCAAGCTCCAAGCATTCTCGCAAAAAGTGTCAGAAACTCCTGCTCGTCAGTGAAGAAGAGTTTGAGATGTCTGGTTTTTTAATTTTCTGATCTAGCATTTTAAGCACCACTGGGTGAAGAGCTGCAGTCTGGTTTATAACGTTCTCAGTGGGTGGCTTGGGAAACATTCTTTGACTGGACAGAGAGTTTGTTAACCTCATTTTTTTTTTTTTTTTTTTTTTAGGTAGCTCAGATTGTCAAGAATGAAATGGAAAGTGCTGTAAAACTGTCTGTAAAATTGAAAGTGAAAGTGAAAATAGGTGCCAGCTGGGGAGAGCTGAAGGACTCTGATATGTAACTGTGCTGTTGATGAAGTCCTCCCAGGGAAGCCTGTGCAGATATAGTCACCTGGAAAGAACAGAGATGACCCTTTCACCTACCTCAGGAAAACAAACTTTCAAGTCTTAATAGACTTAGCCTAGTAATTTTATAGTGAGAGTTTCAAACTATGTATCAGGGTCTATTCTTTGTAGCATCAAAAACTTTTGGGGGTTAGGTGAAGTGAAATACCAAGTATAATAGTTACACTCACTTTCAAAGAGCATCTATGAATTTGCCTTTTGTAATTTACTGTGGCTTTAAACATATTCAGAACAGATGCTTGAAATATGCACTTGGCACTTTGGCTCCACATCTGTCTGGGTAAACCATGAAGAAAATGAAGCTGCTGCCTCTGCTGACCCTGACAGGAGCCATAGGTGGATAAAGATTTGGTTTCACCCTGGTGGTGGTAGGCATTGTGTGTGACTTTTTTCCCTCTAATATCAATTTTAGAGTACTGAAATAGTATTTTACAATAGTATTGGCTAATAAATTATGAATTCTATAAAGTGGTAAGACTTAGTATGGCTGAAGTCTAGGAATGAATATTCATGAAATGTTTCTTACTGCTTTTCCTTCCCTAATTCATACAATGAATGTATTTGGAATACTTACATATTATAAAATAAACTAAACCTCTTCAAGAGGTATCCTGTTCTGTAAGATCAGATGTTTTTATTGCAGGTAACTATAATACTGCCAGAGATGGAAAATAGCCCCTTATCAGTCCCTTAGTGCCTCTTTCTATTTGTGGCATGGTGAGAAAACCCATGCTGAAAAGATTATACTTTGTAATCTCAATCAGAGGTATGGAGCTGATCTTTTTGCTGTTGAAATAAAATGAATTCATGAGACACTTTATATCAGCAGTTGTTTTGTTAAAAATGGTAGCTGGGCTAAGAGTGTCAGAAACTCGTGTTTTTTATTTACTCACTTCATAGCTTGTTCAGCAACATTTGAGTACAGAGGAAGCACTGATTATGTTCTTATTACCAGAACAGCTCTTTTATGTTTATTAATCAGAATAAAGAAAAAAGATATTTGCTTTATAAAGTGTAATGCATTATCAGTAGTTGGGTATTAATGCATAAGAGACTTAGACATAGTTTTTTGGGGCATTGAGGAGGGCAGAGATGGGAGCAGTAAGAGGAAAGATATTATTTCTTGAGTTTTTTTCCATATTTACCTACAATGTTTCTTAAAAGCTGAAGTGCTGTCAGTATTCTGGTAGACTTGAAAGATCTGGCACAAGAGAAAGCTCAATCTGTTTACCTGTGAGTGTTCTTCAAACATGAGGGCAAACAACAGTCACTTCTGCCTCATTCTCTGCAGCCGTGGGCCAGTGTGTGTAGTCACGTGGAATTTCTCATTCTGTTTGACCTGTCAACTGGACCTGAAACAGGCCGTCCCCACTTTGCATGATTCAGATATGCACAAATCCCAGTTACTATGGTTTACTTAATAACACGAGCCCCCCCACAACAAAATTCAAATTTCAGTTACCGGTGGATATTAACTATGAGTAATTGCATGAGATTCAAACTTCACAAATAATAGTTCTTCAAATCACAACCACTGTGTAAATAAGAAATGCACATGTCTTAGGCAGAATAACGCCCCTCACCCCAAAGTTCACATCTTAATTCCTAAAACCTATGAACTGTTATATTACATGGCAAAAGGGATCTTGTTGATGTGATTAAGTTTGAGATCTTGAGCTGGTGGATTATCCTGGATTATCTGAATGGTTCCATTGTAATCACCAGGGTCTTTATAAGAGGGAAGCAGATGGTCAGTCAGAGAAGATGTGACAAAGAAATAGAGAACTATTTGAAGATGCTACACTGCTGGCTTTAAAGTTGGAAGAAGGGGCCATGAGCCAAGGAATGCAGGAACCCTCTAAAAATTGGAAAAGGTAAGGAAATGGATTCTCTCCTAAAACCTTCGGAAGGTATGTATCCCTGAAAATACCTTGACTCTAGCCCAGTTAAGGCCATTTTGGACTTCTGCTCTTTAGAACTGCAAGACAATAATTTGCATTGTTTTGAGCTAGTAAATTTGTGGAATTGGTTATAGCAGTAACAGGAAATTCATACATGCATCATGATGGGACCAGTTACATCACTTCTTTCAAAGCCTGTCTGTGATTGGTCACTTCACATCTGTTACCCACTTTACTTTCAGATGGCAAAGTATAGTTGTGTTGATTGCTTGTCTCCCAATGGTAAATCCACATTCTATAAAAATGGATAATCAAAAGTGGAAATTGGCTAATAAAGATGAAAGTGTAGCAGAGGACTAAAAAATGATAACACTGAAAGTAAAAGTCAAATTGAACATAAATGGAATTACAGAAGAACTAGCTGCCTGGCATGCTGACACTGCTGCTGTTTGAGATACTGTAGATTGTGACCTGAGAAACAGTGAAGGCTCAGTTAACGCAAATGAGGAAAATGGTTGTGACAAAAGGATAAAGATGTCCCAGAGGAAGCGATGCCAACAAAAAGCTTCATTATTTTTTAATCTGTAACTTACTGTAATTCCATCAAAGTCTCATCAGGATTTTATATTTTTTTAGACAGATAATATCTTAAAACTCACCTGGTAGAAGAATAATTGTTTTTTTTTTTTAATACACTGGTAGAAGAATAGTCAACATCTATTTAAATTGTTTGAACGAGCATGCCCTTTAATTCAGACATTCCACTTAACATCTTACTTAGAGAAACACTTGCACATATGCAAAATACATGTGCAAATGTTCACTGCAGTCTTGTTTGTAAAATCAAGAGACTGGAAAATATCTAAATACTAGTAAAAGAGTGATAACAAGTTATGGCTGACACCATGGAATAATATAAGTGAGTGAAAAAGAGTGAATTATAGGTACCAACATAGAACAATCTGAGACATAGTGGAGACATGAATAACTACATTGCAGCATAGAAAAATATTTAGAAGGAAACACAAAAAACTAATAACTTGTTAATTTAGATGAGTGGGAGGTAGCCAAGGGAAATACTTAATATTGTCCAAATTTATCATATGACTATTACACTATGCATTTATGTATCATTTGTACAATTAAAACACATTTTAAAAAATGTTTAAATAATCGTTGGATTTCCAAACCAGATCACAAGACCATTCTTTAAGCCATAAAGTGGTTGTCCATTTGCTGTGAAAGGTAGAAGACAATGCCATCGAAGTACAAGTAATGCAACACGATTGGAAATATTTTTATAATTTTATTTTGAAATAATTCAAAACCCAGGTAAAAATTTGAAGAATAGTACAGAGAATGCCAATCAAGTTAGAAATCCTCACTCAAGTTTTGTTAATTGCTCCACTTATGTCATTTATAGCAAAAGGGTCCAATCCAAGATTAAGAGTTGCACCTAGTTGTCATGACTGTCTAGTCTACTTAAATCCGGAACATACATCTTTCCTTGACTTTTACGACACTGAAAATTTGTAATAGAGGGTAGATATTTTATAGAACGTCACTCAATTTGGTTTTGCTTATTGCCTCATGATTAGACCTTGATTGTGCGTTTTTGGCAGGAATATTGCAGAGGTGATGCTGGGTTCTCACTGCATCCTGTCAGGTGGCACATGATGTTGATTTGTTCCCTTGCTGGTGGTGGGAACTTTGATCACTTGATTAAGATGGTGTCTGCCATGTTTCTCTAGTTATATTTTTCTTTATGATTAGCAAATTTTTTTGTGTGAAGATACTTTGAGACTATGAAAATACCCTCTTCCTCTATCCCACTTTACCTCACTAGTGTCAGCATCCACTGGTATCTGTTGCCCAAGTCATTACGATAATGGTTGCCAAATGGTAATTTTAAAATTCCATCTACATTATTCATTGACATTCTATTGTAAGGAAGAGTTTTCACTTTCCCCTCTTATTTATATCAATGTAGACTAGTGGGTATAAGTTACTGTTATGACTTTTAATGTTTTTTCCTTTTTTATTCTTATTATTGTTATATTTTATTTTTTTGTAGAGACAGGGTCTTACTATGTTGCCCAGGCTGGTCTTGAACTACTGGCCTCAAGCAATCCTCCCACCTTGGCCTCCCAAAGTGCTGGGATTACAGGAATGAGCCACCAGAATGAGCCATCAAGCCACCTGGTTTTGATGCTCAAATTATACCTGATTTGTCCTGTGTAGGCTTTAAGCTAGCTGCTGTGTCCTTTTGACATGTCCTTGTTATTCTTTGAATACTTTATTTTCTGACACAAAAACGTTCTAGCCTTGAAACTAGACATTTCTTATTTTTTTTTTTTATTGTATTTGGGCTCTGGGGTACATGTGCACATCCTGCATCCTGCAGTATTGTTGCATAGGTACATACATGCCAGGGTGGTTTGTTGTCTCCATCTATCCCTCTCTGTTGCCCCCACTCCCCACCGCCGCCGTCACCTACATCAGGTATTTCTCTCGGTGTTATCCCTCCCCATCCTTCCTGCCCTCCACCCCCGCTGTTCCCCACTCCACCTAGCCCTGTGAGTGTTGTTCCCTTCCCTGTGCCCAGGTGTTCTAATTGTTCATCACCCGCCTATGAGTGAAAACATGCAGTGTTTGGTTTTCTGTTCCTGTGTCAGTTTGCTGAGAATGATGGTTTCTAGGTTCACCCATTTCTCTACAAAGAACACGAACTCATTGTTTTTAATGGCTGCATAGTATTCCATGGTGTATATGTGCACATTTTTTTGGTCCAGTCTATCATCAATGGGCATATGGGTAGGTTCCAGGTCTTTGCTATCATAAACAGTGCCACAGTGAACATACGTGTGCATGTGCCTTTATGATAGAATGATTTATAATCCTTTGGGTGTATACCCAGTAATGGGATTGATGGGTCAAATGGAATTTCTATTTCTAGATCCTAGAGGAATCACCACTCTGTCTTCCACGATGGTTGAACTAATTTACACTCCCACCAACAGTGTAAAAGTGTTCCTTTTTCTCCACAACCTCTCCAGCATCTGTTGTCTCCAGATATTTTAAAGATTGCCATTCTAACTGGCTTGAGATGGTATCTCAATGCGGTTTTGATTTGCATTTCTCTAATGACTCATGATGATGAGCATTTTTTCATGTTCGTTGGCCACATATTTTTCTTCTTTTGGAAAGTGTCTGTTCATATTCTTAGCCTACTTTTGAATGGGTTTTTTTTTTCTTGTAAATCTGCTTTAGTTCTTTGTAGATTCTGGATATTAGCCCTTTGTCTGATGGGTAGATTGCGAACACTTTTTCCCATTCTGTTGGTTGCAGGTTTACCCTAATGATTCTTTCTTTTGCTGTACAGAAGCTTTTAAGTTTAATTAGGTAACATTTGTCTACTTTGGCTTTTGTGGCCATTGCCTTTGGTGTTTTAGTCATGAAGTCCCTGCCTGTGCCTATGTCCTGAAAGAAAGATTTTGCCTAGGTTTTCTTCTAGGATTTTTATGGTGTTAAGTCTTATGTTTAAATCTTTAATCCATTTGGAGTTAATTTTTGTATAAGGTGTACAGAAGGGGTCCAAAATGACATTTCTTCAGAGAGCTCCAGTTCCTTTTAGTAGAGAACAGTAATTAGAAATAAATATCCAGGCACTAGCTGTGCTCATTGCTCCAGGGGCTAAGGGGCTTGCTCTCTGTCCTCTAGATGTGCAGATTTAAGAAATATATATATATTACACAGGCACATGTGCACACACACACCTTTATATCACGTATGTATGTAAATTATATAGTGATACCCATATTTATTTGTATACATTATATATACACACTTTGTATTTATATAAAAATTTACACTGATAGTTCCAATTCTAATCAAATACTACAGGGTTTATTCTAGCTTTCCCTTTTAATTTTTCCTTTCTTTGTTCTCCATCAGTGAGAAACCTGGCTCCCATAGTCTCAATATGCTTATTAATTGCTCTATGTTCTGTTGTAGCCAACCTCCTGACCCCACTGGGCTGCCTTCTGCCCTGCTCCAATGCCAACATCACATGTCATCACTGACCATTGAAGAGTTGACCCTGCCACTTCACTCCAAGGCTGTCTCTTCCCTCTACTCCAGTGCAGTCTTTGTATGGAGCTGCCATCACCAGGCTTTGTGAGTGTGGCTGACTTTTGGAGTGAATGAATGAAAGGAAAGACAGAAGGAAGGGAGGAGAGGAAAGGGAAGTAGGGAACAGAGGGAGAGAGGGGGTGAGGAAGAAACAGGAAGGAAGAGAAGGAGGAAGAAAGGAAGTCAAATCAATATTTCAAATATTGAATGTAGGTATCTGAAGCCTAAGTTATTGTAATTCAAAAATAATAAGGTAAATGTTTATTTGTATTTTTAATCAACAGGTTTTTTAGCCTTGAGCTTGTTTGCTGTATTTTCAATTTTTATATGGAACCAAAATTAGGAGAAAAGTTATTGTGGGGGGGAAATTTTCCTGAGATTAGACAGGATTTAGAAGAATAAAGTTAGTTGTTTACAGCCAGAGTATAGATTAATATGAGGAAAGTGCCTGAAGAGGAATTAACTATGCTGATGAAAGCCAGAGGTGCAGGAGACAACACTCTCCAGAGAGCTGTTGGAGGTTTTGAGTTAATGAATGTTTATCATAACTACTAGGAGATGGAATAAGCCCATAGTAGCTTAATTTTTCTTCCTGGCTGAAGACAAAGCTGGAGCTGAAAAGAAGTGAGGAAGTAAGGTCTGAATATTGAGTTTGTAGGTACATCTTATCCACCTTGATTTCTTATGTTGCATTATTACCAAATTATTTTTATTTGTACTTCACTGAAAGTGGACTTCAACATCATCAAAAGGTGTCTTTAAAGTCTTTCAATAAAAAGTAACACATTTCCTCAATTTGATGGAGATTTTGAATGGCTACTGGGTTAATAAATTCTAGTGAAATGTATGAGTTTTTGGAAGTTGTATTTGATAGATTTGCTATACATTGCTCTCCTGTCCCCTCCCTGCCTTTTAAAAACAATTACACTTTGCAAAACCATAGTTCTTAGTGTTATAAATGGGTCTTACCTCGGTCCATATGTGATCTCGGCGAAAATTATTAGTGCATGACATAAGAGAGCATCTATGTACAAACGTTTACAATTTTTTCTGTAATCCCAGCTACTTTGGGAGGCTGAGATAGAATTGCTTGAACTGGGACCAGGGAGGCAGAGGTTGCAGTGAGCCGAAATCATGCCATTGCACTCCAGCCTGGGCTACAGAGCAAGACTCCATCTCAAAAAAAGAAGAGGAGGAGGAGAAGAGATAATTAAAAAATGAATGAAAACAGTCATCTATGAAAGGTGGGTGGAAAGGCATGCAAGGGATGGATATAGGAGTCAGACTTCTCTGACTATTCCTGTTGATACAGTTCTGACTTTTGAATCACAAATGCTTTATATATTCAAAATATAAAATAATACATGCAAACACAGAATGTTTTGTCTAACCTAAAACGTAAGTGTATTTTAATTGTCAATGACCTAGGGGTCAAGGCCTTTTGAGCATGAGTCTGTTGATTGATTGGAATTTACTATGGCTTTCTTGGTTAAACCATAACCACAATACAGTGTCTAAGAAATCCAGTTTCTGTTTTGTAATGTGAAGTTAGAAATTAAAGATAATCATTGGCTGGGTGTGATGGCTCACACCTGTAATCCCAGCACTTTGGGAGGCCGAGGCAGGTGGATCACTTAAAGTCAGGACTTCGAGACCAGCCTGGCCAACATGGTAAAACCCTGTCTCTACTAAAAATATAAAAATTAGCCAGGTATGGTGGCATGCACCTATAGTCCTACCTACTTGGGAGGCTGAGGCACAAGAATCACTTGAACCTGGGAGGCAGAGGTTGCAATGAGCCAAGATTGTGCCACCGCACTACAGCATGGGTGACAGAATGAGACTCTACTCAAACTTTGAGAGTATCCTTTTGTTTTCTTCCCCGTCTAGATTCCTGTAACTTTTTCTCAGAGCTTTCAGTTATCTCATTTTTTGTTTGTTTTTAAGACACGGGGTTTCTTGCTGTCACCATGGCTGAAGTATGGTGGTGTGATCATAGCTCACTATAACCCAGAACTCCTGGGCTGAAGTGATTCTCTTGCCTCAGCCTCTCTGAATAGCTGGGACTACCGACATGCACCACCACACACAACTAATTTTTAATTTTTTTGGGTAGAGACAGATTCTTATTCTGTTGCCTAGGCTGGTCTCAAACTCCTGGCCTCAGGTGATCCTTCTGCCTCAGCCTAATTTTCTCAGAAGCAAACTGGCATAAACAAGTTTGGAAACACAACTAACTCTTGAAAGGCATCCAACTTGAACTGTGAGAGAAGTAAAAAAGATCACTAACCACAAGCATTCAGCATACTAACAGTGCCAAGAGTCTACATGTTTTAGAGAGGGGACAGGAATAGTTAGGTAATTTGGCAAATGGCTTACATAATGTTTATGGGAGAATTTACTAGAAATAATAGATAATGTTATTAAAGATTTATTCAGATACCAAGGATTCATCAAAGACTATCAGCCCTGAGGTGAGTATTATTATCTCCATTTTACAAATGAGAAAATGGAATCTTAAGAGGGATTAAGTACTTAATCAAGGTTGTACAATTACTAAGAGATGAGGCTGAAAGTTGAACTAAGGCAATCTGACCCTAGAGCCCACAATCAGCCGCTGTATAAATAATGAGACTTATTTATAAGGCCATGATAGATGACTGGTGAGACCTGCTTTGACATTCCTCCCAGCCACATTCTTGGGCACAGATCTTTGAGCCTATTATCACCATGTATTACATGTGTTTGTAAGAAAAGAAAATTGACACTGTCTAGACATTTCCCCTATGCTCACTACTTAGTATTTTACTGAAACACATTTCCTGATAAGCCCCCTTCATTCTAATGAGAATTTCAATTGTACCCACCTCCCTCTATCATCACTTGCTTATCAAAATGCATGCATCTGCTCTTAACTGACAAAATTAATTATTTCTGATCAGGTTCTTGCCAAACAATATGACCTCAAACACTATCCAATTCTTTTCAAAATCTCTGTTATACACAATAGTATTCATAGAGTATTCTAGTCTAATGTAAACAAACTTTTAAAATTACTTATTGTATTTATTATAGATTTTTACCAACACTGTTAAGTTCCAAAGTATCCTTTTAGGACTAAATTTCTCTTACTCAGGGAAATGCAATGTTTTTCCTAAACTTGTTTTGTTTTATCTTACGAATATTAAGACTAATCAAGCTTCCCTCTTTCTTTTAGTTGCTAGAAAACCCAGAATCAAAGTTGACACCAGCATTGGACATGACTTAATGGCATGCATGTTTGTGTCCCAACCTTTGCTTGAGTTTTATATCATGATCTTGTCTTTAATTTTCTGATATCCCATTCTCCTTTGCTGTTCTTTTATATATTGTAAAATATATATATTTTTATAAACCAACTCAAGTCTTTTTTGAAAGGAAGTTGTAGAAAATAAATTAAAAGGTAACTAGAACATTTAGATTGTTATTTTAAAACAATTCCCTTCTTACTTCTTCTCTATTCCCACCAGTACTAACCTAGTCAAGGAAAACAGACAAGATGTTTTGTTAGGGTATCTTTGATGTTCAGGATTCTGTATCTATTTTTTCTCCCGATTTTCACAAACATAATCGTTAAGACAACAGAACTTACCAGGTAGACGATATGAAGATCATTCTCTAAAACAAAGCCCTTCATTGCTCTTTGCAGGTCAGCAAAAATATCTAAAGTATCAGCTGGAGAAAGTGATGAAGAAAGAGTAGCCGAACCAAGATGTGTTGGATGATACACCTTTCCTGGTTTAGGGTTAAGGTGAAAAAAGAGAGGAACATTCAAAATAAAACAAAACAAAATACTAGTATCTTTCTGTATTCCAAAGCTAACCCTCTCGGCGGATAAATTTTACAAATAGTACCTTATCCAGTGCATGAAAATGTATGAGCAGGCTCTATAATAATTGTCTGAAGTTGCTAAATACAATACTGATTTACTGAAAATGAGTTGATACACTGCTCAGAAAAATCAATTTTCCTGTTATACTACAGGAAAAGACAATTTCCATTTACTGAGCAGTCGTACACTCACTTAAGATGAAAAAGTGAGTAAATTGCAACTGAGAAGTCACACTTACCTTCTGTTCCATCACTGGCTTCTGTAATCTGGATGAATTCATTTTCTAGCAGCCACATGACACAAGCCTCAATTGCTCCAACCTGAACAGACTCTTGATTTCTCTGAATTCCTTGCTTCCCTTCTTTCATACTTGCAGCCAAAAATGTACAGTCAGCATAAGTATGCATATCTTGTGATGTACTTGCCACTCCACCAACTATTATCTGAAAGAAAATATTTGAAAATTTCTGTAACTTTTTACTAAAACATGCAAGCCCTCTGGATATAAAAGAAAGTAAGCGATTCCATTCTCGTTTTTTAAAATTTTCTTAGAATGGGCAAGGCATGGTGGCTTATGCCTGTAATCCCAGCACTTTGGGAGACCGAGGCAGGCAAATCACAAGGTCAGGAGTTCAAGATGAGTTTGGCCAACATGGTGAAACCCCGTTACTGCTAAAAATACAAAAATTAGCCAGGCGTGGTGGCGTGCACCTGTAATCCCAGTACTCAGGAGGCTGAGGCAGGAGAACTGCTTGAACCTGGGAGATGGAGGTTGTGGTAAGCCAAGATCATGCCACTGCACTCCAGCCTGGGGGCAACAGAGCGAGATTCCATCTCAAAAAACAAGTTCTTAAAATCTTAATGTAGAGATTATTTATTAACTCTTCCATCACCACTCACTGTAGCTGTTGAACACCTAATGACAACAGAAAAGCTCTCCTTAAAGCAGATAAAATATTTTCTTATAAAGAAAAATAAATGAATCATTAAATCCATCTGAAACTTTAGGTGACAGAGCGAGACTCTATCTCAAAAAAAAAAAAAAACATAAAGCACCAGGCACAGTGTCTCACACCAGTAATCCTAGCACTTTGAGAGACCAAGGCAGGGAGATCGCCTAAGGTCAGGAGTTCAAGACCAGCCTGGCCAACATGGTGAAACCCGGTCTCTACTAAAGGTACAAAAATTAGCTGGGGATGGTGGTGTGCACCTGTAATCCCAGCTACTTGGGAGGCTGAGGCAGGAGAATCGCTTGAACCTGGGAGGAGGAGGTTGCAGTGAGCTGAGATCATGCCATTTCACTCCAGCCTGGGCAACAGAGTGAGACTCTATCTCAAAAAAACAAAAACAAAACAAAATTAAACAAAACAAAAACTAAAAAAACCCATAAAGCTAAGATTTTCATATACTAATATTTTACCACTTTAATTTAGGCATAAAAGAGCAAATGGTAATTTAGCAAACTCTCTTTTACCTCCAGAATAGCTCGTATCATGCTGGCAGTTACTTCTTCTCCTTCTCGTCTTTGCAGACAGCTACAAACAGGCTTTAGAGATCCCTGAAGGAGAGCTATGCCTTCTGATTTCTCGGAGTTCTTACAAATTAAGATACTCTCACCTATAACCGAAAGACATGAATTTGCAAAATCCCAAAATAATTCTGTAAGATATCAGCTAAAGAGATTTTAAGTTGCCTTACTTATTTAAAAGGAGACAAGAGATGATAGCGGTTGTTATAGTAATAAAATTATGGCTATTTTTATTTTCTGAACTTTAGACAGAAGGGGATCAGAATATGCTACTCCAAAATACGTCACTTTAGCCTAATGATTATTTTCAGCCGAAGGCAACTGGGAAGCAGCAAACACAGAAAGAACTCTTTGTCCCCTCCCTATCTGCCTAAAAGCAAGAATGAATTTTTCCCTTTGTGATGATGTTTCCCCTTCCCTCTCCCATACAGGACAACAACCCTTATCACTGGGGACAGGTCAGCACTGAGATGGGTCTGCACAAATTGTACTAAAATAACTTCTATCTTCCATTAGTTCCCCCCATATATGTATCTTCTCATAATTTGTGGCCCCTAGAAGCCCAGATACATTTCCCTTTTTGTCACTTCTCCACAATTTACTGCCCATTGTTAAAATGTTATATAAGACCCCAGGTTTAACAGTTTCTCAGGTCTTCAATCTTTTTCTATAATGGCTTCCATGCACATAAAAATTAAAATATTAGCATCAAATAAAGTTTATATGCCTTTTCTCCTATCTGTTAATTTAATTAGCAAGTCCCAACTGCAGAACCTAAGAAAGTAGAGAAGTCTTTTTCTTCCCCTACAGGATTAACCATTATTATTGAATAATGAAGTTATTAACAGAGGTACTTTCAAACCTGTAAAGTAAAATGCAAATGTAAAATTTTACTATAGATGATAAAATAAATTCAAAAATACTTAGATACCTAAAATTTATTACAACATTTACTAATCTAAATGTTTTATTGTGACAATCAAGTGAACGAACATACATGAAAGCACTTACATGTTAAAACCATATACAAGTATATGATTTGAACAAATATAAACTATTATTGCAACAATTATGACTAGAAAGAATCATAACTTTTCTTCAAAAATGAATCTAATACTGTGGAAAAGAAAACAGGTAAGAGGTTAAAAAAGCCAAATGAAGGACACTTTTTTTAAAAATAAAAATAAAACTGGCACAATGTTGAATGTACTTACTACCCCAGGCAAAGAGAAGGTATAGATTATGCTTTCCAACTGCCACACTTACAATCAAGATAGGATAAAGGGAATATAAATTCGATGATAACTGGCTATTTATCCCAGAAATGATTATGAAGATAGGCACCATTGAAAAAGTGAAACAAGATGTCAGCAAGATGGTGGAATAGGAGGCTTTAGTACCCTCCTCACCAGAAGCTTGAACTAGCTTCTATTTGCAGACAAGAACACCTTTGTGAAAACAAAACTGCCTGGCACACTGGCTCATGCCTGTAATTCCAACACTTTGGGAGGCTGAGGCAGGTGGATCACCTGAGATCAGGAGTTTGAGACCAGCCTGGCCAACATGGTGAAACCCATCTCTACTAAAAATACAAAAATTAGCTGGACATGGTGGCAGATGCCTGTAATCCCAGCTACTCAGGAGGCTGAGGCCGGAGAATAGCTCGAACCCGGGAGGTAGTGATTGCAGTGAGCCTACACTGGGCCGCTGCACTCCATCATCCAGTCTGGGCAATAAGAGCAAAATTTTGTCTCAAAATAAAAAAAAAAAAAAAAAAAGGCCTGGCACAGTGGCTCACACCTGTAATCCCAGCACTATCGGAGGCTTAAGGTGAGTGGATTACCTGAGATCAGGAGTTTGAGACCAGCCAGACCAACATGGTGAAACCCTGTCTCTACTAAAAATACAAAATAAACCAGGTGTAGTGGCACATGCCTGTAATCCCAGCTACTTGGGAGGCTAAGGCAGGAGTGAGGCAGAGGCTTAACTCGGGAGGCAGAGGCTGCTGTGAGCCGAGATTGTGCCATGTAGTCTACCTGGGCAACAAGAGCGAAACTCCGTGTCAAAAAACAAAAAACAAATAAAAACCAAACCGTCCCCCACCCAAAACTTGGGAATAAGTCCCAAACTTCTGCATGGACCACAAAATCAAATAAAAATTTCAAGATATATAAGAGAAATGATCTCACTTTAACCACATCACCCCTTCCACTCCCCCAAGTCAGCATAGTACCACACAGAAAGGAATCCCCAGGGCTCCCAGCTTCCACAGTGGAAAGAGAACCAGAGGCAAACATATAGCTTCCCTAGCATTCCAAGAGGCTTCCCAAGAAGCCAACTCCAGTCTCACCTCACAGAGAACACACTGGGTAACAGCACAGCTAAATCCCCTCAGACCAGGCAGCAACAAAGCTAGGGGGCAGAGCTCACGGCAACCAGCATGCCGACCTTGGTGGTAGCTCTGTGTACCTGCCAGCGGTGGTGCCCAATCAGAGGTACTAGCCAACAGCATAGCGCACCACAAAGCCGAGCTGATCACTTCCAGAAGTGGTAGGAAATTCCACCTGGCTTGAATCTTTAGATAGCCAGCCTCCAGGACCAGCCTCAAAGCTCATGAGGACCCTGCCCAGGAAGGGAGCTGATCATCACAGAGCATTTTAGAAAGAAGCAGGGGAGAGTTAGGCCAAACCTGGGATTTTAAACAGTGCTCAGCTCAGCCTCAAGGACCTGCCCCAGGTGGAAGATGTCTATCATAGTGTAGTTTTGCAAATTGCAGGGACTAGTTCTGCCACATATGGAACAGCCCTCAGTTCAGTCTCAAAGCCCACTCTAAGGCCCCACCTAGGCAGGGAGGCAAACTTCAGATGTGCATTTATTATTATTTTATTTTTAGAGGTGGAATCTCTGTCACATTGGAGTGTGGTGGCATGATCATAACTCACTGAAGCCTCAAACTCCTGGGCTCAAGCGATCCTCCCATCTCAGCCTCCCAAGTCTCTGGGATTACAGGCATGAGCCACCATGCTCAATCATGCATTTCCCCTGAGCATTGCAGCTGGTCCACTGGTCCAGAACAGCAACTCCACCTAAATTCGGGGTCCAGCCTGCAACACTGTTCAAGTGCAGATCTCAAATAGGGGTACCACCTGGCCAAGGAATACACCCTGTGGCCCAGCAACTCTGCCTGATTGCAAAGGTCAGCTAGTGGGTTCACCTGATAGCAGGGTCCAGGCAGCAGTCCCACCCAAACTCAGAGCAAAGGCAGCAGCCCAAGTATCTACAGAATCCAAAGGCAAGCTTTGCCTCCTCAGAGCTGCTACCAGTTGGCCTATTCAGAATCAAAGGCTAGACAAGTGAAGTTCTATTCCTGCCAAAGAACACCTATAAAAGCCAAAGAGGTAGCTGTCCTCTCAAATGTGCAGATACCAACACAAGAACACAGATTACAAAGAACCAGGAAACCAAGATACCTTCGAAAGAAACTAACAAAGCTCCAACAATGAACCCTAAAGAAATTAAGATCTGTGAAATGACAAAAAAATCTGGAATAATTCTCTTTAAAAAGTCCAATGAACTACAAGGATATATGGATAAAAAATTAAATAAAATTTGGAAAACAATACACAAAATAAGAAGTTCGACAGAGAAATAGAAACAATAAAAACAAAAGAGAAATCCTAGAGATGAATACAATGAACTGAAAAATGCAATCAAAGCTTTAGTAGAGCTCAATCAAGCAGAAGAAAGAGAGACTAGGGAGCTGGAGGATGGGGATGGTCAAAGAGTACAGTGTTTCATTTAGGAAGAATAAATGGAAAGTATTTGGGGGTGATATGTTAATTGACTTAATTCCATCATTCTGCATTGTATACATATAGCATCACTCTGTACCTCATCCATATATACAATTATAATTTGTCAATATCCAATTTAAAAAATATCACGAGTGTAACACCTGGCTCTTGCAATGGTAACAAAACAGCCCAGCTTAAGAAAAAAACACACACACATATAGGTTACCTAGAAAATGAATCAACTAGCATTAGCAGCAAGATAACAAGCCACTTTGGGCTGCTTAAAGGTCTTCCAGGCTTTGATTCTTCAACAAAACAAACTAACCTTTTTCTGAGCGGGTAAGGTTTATGAAACGTCCAAATGAACATCAGTATATACATACAGCTTCCTGCAACCACCTGTCTGGGAGGTCTCGCCCACATCACAAGAGGGAGTTGAAATTATTTAGAATCAAACAATTTATTACTGACTGCTGAACTTGCAAATTGCTATTCTGGCACAAAGTAGCGTCATCCTACACTGGAAGCTTCTAAGTAGTCTATGGGAAGACTGAAGTGTTATCTAAATAAAACACCGTGTGCCGTCCAGGAAATATTAATATCACTTTTAAAGTGCACAGAATTTACAATGATGCTACACAATACAAAAAGCATGACCAAGTATTTAAATCTCCATAGTGACTATAAAACACTATATTCCTACATTCCTCACGAGCTTGAAGTTATGAGCAAGTCATATGGTATCCTGAAATACAATGATATGCAAGGTCAAAAGCTTGGAAGTCTTCAAGACCTCAGAAATGAACTAATTACAATATATTTTAGTTCTGCTTGAATGTTGTGATTTAAGACTTGATAATTAGCCTAGGCCACTGACTTTCCAATTGTTCTTTCCCATAATAAACACAAGCTAAGAAGGCAGCAAAGCAAATAAGATCTTATCTTATTTATTTCGCTTTATCTTCTACATTAACTAAAAGACCCTCTGTCCCTGAGACAAGAATATCTGTGTAAAATGAACTTATACTCCATTCCCCAGAGTGTGAGTCCACTGAGAATTGGGGATGGGCAGAGGTAGGCAAATAGGAATGGGAAGGAAGAGTCTCACTCTCTTCCCCAAACCCTTCTTAAGCAAGTACATGTCATCTACATATTTTGTAGGTAAAGTAAGAGAGAAAACAGGATAAACTGCTCTGATGTCAGTTGTAGGAAAAATCTAACAAATTAGAAGTTTTTTTAAAAAATGAACATTTTCGGGGCTTAAAAGAAAGGCAGACCAATGCCCTTCAGGGATTATAAATGGGTCATTTATTACTGGGGCTGAGACTGAAAGCTGTTCCAATAGCCATCAGCGTCTTCTTGCTTCCTTAAGTATGAGTTGGGTACACGGCCACCTGGGCTAAAGATTGTATTTCCCAGCCTCTCTTACAGTTGGGGAATGTAACCATGTGAAAGAGTGGCCTTAAAAGGCAGGACGTGCTCTTTGCTTCCTCATCTCCCCTTCCTGAGGGCTGAAATGCAGATGTGATGAGAGAGACTGGACTAGCCAACTTATACTGAGGATAGAAACTATATTGCTGAAAATGTTAAAACAAAATAGAAGACTAGGTCCCTGACACACTACAGCCATCATATAAGGCCTAGATTACTTACAATTTTGCTGTTACATGAGAAAGAAATTAACTTCTATCTTGTTAAACACCTATTGTATCAGTTTTTGTTACAGCAGGGAATTTATATTCTAATTAACCCAGTTACCGATAAATTATGGTCAATGTTTGGTATTTGTGGTAGTCACGTTCTATAAAGTTGCCACGAACACGGAATACTGATTATTCTGCCAAGGAAAATAGAAGATTAGTTTTCTCCAAGTCTCTAGTAAAAACATTTTCATCACTTAATCAATACAAAACCTTGTTTCATGCATGTTTTTAAGACATCTTATTTAATATACATAGTTGTTTATGTTGAGCTCTAACCAACAGCATTATAAATCATGCCTAAAGAAAGCTTATCACATATTTTCTCCATAAGGCACAGCACAGCCTTAATGCACTAGGAACATTAGACAGCATTTCATACTTTGCTTGGGAGGGCATGTGAACAGCGAAATCATCGGCTAAAAGCACAAAAATGTGGCACTAACTAGCCCATTAAAAGCAAGCTTGTTCACAGTGTAACAGCTGCATCAAGAAGGCAGAGCTTTGGCTTGTTCAATCATAACAGGGAAAGTGTACTTGGAAAGACTCCAATTTTTCACAGATCTGCACATGCCCGCAAAAGCCCCAGAGGTATTAATTTCGGGATTCTGAATACATTCTGTTAAGTGGGAAAATTCAAATATGGAATCCACGAATAATGATAATTGGCATATTTGGGGACTTCAGGTGAGAAGTCAGTTTATTCTAAAAGTTACTTCCTCAGTGTACTACCTGGCCACCTGTGCCCAGAATATCCATTTCCCATCCACTTTCCTTATTCTCCTGGATTACCTAATTTCTCTTCAATAGCCACAAAACTGTTTGCCTCTTGTTTTTTTTTTTCTGACATATCTAATAAAATACTGGACTCAATTATGTCCTAGAGTAGAGAAATGAAGTGACAGGGAATGTTCCTCCCAAGGTTCTTTAATGTTAGATGGCTGATAATGATTTAGTTACATACATAATGATAACAACACATTAGAAATAAAATTTGCTGCCGTTTTGACATTTAATTCAAACAAACCTCTTCCTCACTGCTTAAGATAAAACTTTTGTTTGGATTGCCAGCAATAAAACCATAACTTGCTGGTACAAGGTAAGAAAATGACAAGGTGTTTTTTCAGAGCCAGTACCAATTTAGAGAACAAAGATGGGATGCCAAGTTCCTATTCCCAAAGTGTGAGGGTGCTTCCCAGCATCCTTGTCTGATTTCTAAGACTAGTCACCTAAGTTGAACTAACCTCTGTGAAAATTAATTAGTGCTAAAGAATAGACTATACTTGGAAATTAAAAATCATCTTCCAGCTAAGTAATAAGAAGTCATCTTGATTTACATAATACTAAATCATTTTATTGTATAGAATACAAAAGAAAATCTTAATTTAACCTTTGTAGAAAATTAACAGTTGATGATATATGAAAATTATACTCATACTCACTGTAAATATTAAGTGAATCCAAAATGATGACATTAGTGCATTGGATAATAAAGAAATACAGCATGATGAGAAACAGGTTGCCAGGCACCAGTCAAATTCCAAGTAGACAGACACTGTCCTTTAGCAATGTTGCTATAATTAAATTCAAACTCACTTACCTACGGTGTCCACTCCTTTCCTGCCAGCACGACCAACCATCTGCTTATAAGTAAGAATATCTAGAGGTCGACCACCAAAAACAGGAGTTCGAATAATCACACGACGTGCAGGTAAATTCACCCCAGAAGAAAGAGTAGAAGTTGCTGCCAAGACCCGAATGAGACCTTGACGAAAGGCTCCTTCAATGATATCCCTCTCCTCAAAAGTAAGACCTAAAAAAAGGTTTTTATGTATTTACAGACATATAATGAAAATATTGTTCTTGATCATTCACAAATGGATTTGAGAGTCTGCTTCAAGCCTCTAAAGATTTTTGAAACTATTGTTATGACTGTTGACAAAGGAGTCATCACAGTCTACCTCTTTAAGAGTATAATCTGGCTGGGTGTGGTGGCTCATGCCTATAATCCCAGCACGTTGGGACGCCGAGCCAGGTGGATCACTTGAGGTCAGAAGTTCGAGGCCAGCCTGGCCAAAATGGTGAAACCCCTTCTCTACTAAAAATCTAAAAAAATTAGCTGGGCATGGTGGTGGGTGCCTGTAATCCCAGCTAATTGGGAGGCTAAGGCAGGATAATCACTTGAACCTGGGAAGTGGAGGTTGCAGTGAGCTGAGATCAAGCCACTGTACTCCAGACTGGGCAACAGAGCTAGACTCAGTCTCAAACAACAACAATAACAACAACAAAAGAGTATAATCTGCTGCCTCTAGTACACCTCTATCTTATTTTATAGATCAGGGATCTACAAACTTTTCCTGTTCCTATGGAATAGCAGGTATCTGCTGCAACTATTCGACTCTGACACTATGACATGAAAGCAGCAACAGAACAAATGGGCATGGATGTGTTCCAATAAAACTTTATTTACAAAAACATATGGTACGCTAGACTTGACCAGCAGACTACAAGTTGCTAACTGCTGTTCTAGACAGTGAACTTCTTGTGGGTAGGGATATGCCTTATTCATTGATATATGTTCTGGGCCTATGCATCACAGTGATCAGATACACTTCTAACATAAATATGTGTGAATAAAAACATGAGTAAACGAAAAACAGTGTACAGAATATATACTTACCTGGTTCATTTTCAATTTTATTTAAAAATTAAAAGGGTTGAGTTTCTAGTTTTAAAATTAAGTGGTGGGTACACAGTTCACTTTTTTAGTATGCATCATAAGTTATATACAATGTAAATTTCATGTGTGTGTATAGATAGTAGTTTCCCCCCATCTGTGGTTTTGCTTTCCACAGTTTCAGCTACCCAAAGTCAAATATATAAAGAGGAAAATTCCAGAAATAAGCAACTCATAAGTTTTAAATTGCATGCTGTACCACCCAGGACATGAATTATCCCTTTATTCAGTGTATCCATGCTGTATACACTACCTGTGCTATACAATGTGACTATACAGGAAAGAACGTAGTATATAGAGGGTTTGGTACTATCTGTGGTTTCAAACATCCACTGAGGATCTTGGAACATATTCCCCACAAAGAAGGACTACTATATACCAGTTATATAAATATATATACCCCCATACACACACACATTTCAAATGCATTGAAAATTTTTAACATGTTATGAAGAAACATCATATGTAGGGTTGGTACTATCCATGGTTTCAGATATCCACTGGGGGTCTTCAGTGGACAAGGGGAGACTACTATATACAAATAAGTAAATCGAAACATGTTTAATCTATCATACAATTTCACTCTGTCCCCAAGGCTGGAGTGCAGTGGCATGATCTCAACTCACTGCAACCTCCGCCTCCCAGGTTCAAGCAATTCTTCCTGCCTCAGCCTGTCGAGAAGCTGGAATTACAGGCGCCTGCCACAACACCTGGCTAATTTTTCTATTTTTAGTAGAGACAGGGTTTCGCCATGTTGGCCAGGCTGGTCTTGAACTCCTGACCTCAGGTGACCAACTTGCTTTGGCCTCCCAATGTGCTGGGATTACAGGCATGAGCCACCACACCCAGCCCACACAATTACTTTTTTATTTTTTTTGAGACAGAGTCTCACCCTGTCTTCCAGGCTGTAGTGCAGTGGTGCCATGCCTGGCCCACACAATTTCTTAAAAAGAAATCTAAGGATATTAAGTGTGTTTAACAAGAAATAAATGTACACAAATATAAAATTTAAGATAGTGTGAAGAATTTTGGAGGTTTCTTAATAACAGATTATAAACGTGAAATACCTGCATGATGAAATGCTACTCCCCATGGTACAGTTTTCTGTAATACAGAGTCCAGTCCTGAGGGCACATGTCTTAACTGATCCATCACTTCCAGAAGGTCTTTTTGTTCCAGAATTACTAGTGGGAATTCAGAGGATTTTACCAATCCTGTCACAAAAAAATTATCAACACTGTTCACTTCTAGCTCAGCCTCTTTAAGTGGTATCTGTCTAAATCATACTAGAGCTTAATAACAGGGAAATGGTTGTGAAACTGCTGCATGCTATAATCCCCTGGAGATCTTTTAAAAATACTGATGCCTAGTTCTTAATCCTGGACATCATTGTATAATTGCTGTGGGATGTGACCTGGGCATGAAGAATTTTTAAATCTCCCCAGGCAATTCTAATGTGCACCAAAGTCTAGGAAACTCTAAGGGTAAGACCAAGCCGACAGGCAGGGAATCAAAGGAAACTGCTGAAGGAAGTACAATATCATGGATACTGATTACCACTCAAAGCTCCAAAATCAAAACCCTTGCTCAAGGTGTATACCACCAACCAGCAGTATCAGCATCAGAGGGTTTCACCAATCCTGTCACAAAAAAAACCTACTTCTCTGTGAAATTATTCTAGCCTCTTTGGCACTCATCTGGTAATTACATACTACCCTCTGTTTTTTGTCCCTATATGTAAACTTCTCCCCCAGTAAGAGCTTAACACTGTTTTGAGACAGGGTCTCACTCTGTCACCCAGGCAGAATCACGTGTGTGTACAATGGCACAATCACGGCTCACAGCAGCCTCGACTTCCTGGGCTCAAGCAATCCTCCCACCTCAGTCTCCTGGTTAGCTATGACCAGATGCACATGCCACTATGCCCAGCTAGTTTTTTTTTTTTTTCCACTTGTACAGATACAGTCTCCATATGTTACCCAGGCTGGTCTCAAACTCCTGGGCTTAAGCAATCTTCCCACCTTGGCCTCCCAAAGTGCTGAGATTACAGGCATGAGCCACCACCCAGCCTTAACTTCCTTAAATGTAGTAAAAGCTTTACATACTTATATGTTGTGTTTAAAAACTTCCTAGACTTGGCTGGGCGCCGTGGCTCACGCCTATAATCCCAGCACTTTGAGAGGCCGAGGCGGGTGGATCACGAGGTCAAGAGATCGAGACCATCCTGGTCAACAAGGTGAAACCCCGTCTCTACTAAAAATACAAAAATTAGCTGGGCATGGTGGCGCAGCCTGTAGTCCCAGCTACTCAGGAGGCTGAGGTAGGAGAATTGCTTGAACCCAGGAGGCGGAGGTTGCGGTGAGCCGAGATCGCGCCATTGCACTCCAGCCTGGGTAATAACAGCGAAACTCTGTCTCAAAAAAAAACTTCCCAGACTTTTGAATTTTTGAACTTGTAAAAGTTTTCATAAAAAGTAAACATACGGCCGGGCATGGTGGCTCATACCTGTAATCCCAGCACTTTGGGAGGCCAAAGTGTGCAGATCACTTCAATCCAGGAATGTGAGACCAGCTTGGGAAATGTGGCAAAATCCCATCTCTAAAAAAAAATACAAACAAATTATCCAGGCACGGTGGCATGCACCTGTAGTCCCAGCTACTCAGGACGCTCAGGTGGGAGGATCACTTGCGCCCATGAGGTTAGAGATTGCAATGAGCTGAGATCATGCCACTGCATCCGATCCTGGACAACAAAGCAAGACCCTGTTTCAAAAAGAGAACAAAAGAAAATAAATAAATGTATGTTTTAGAATTATGTGTCAGTGGAAAAATAATAAAAATATATGTAAATATATATGACAAAAACATGAGCAAATGAAAAACAGTGCATAGAATATACACTTATCTGGCTCATTTTCAATTTTATTTAAAAATTAAAAGGGCTGGGGTTCTAGTTTTAAAATTAAGTGGTGGGTACACAAGTTTTCATTTTTTTTAGTATACATCATAAGTTATATAGAATGTAAATTTTGCATTTCTCCCCTATCTACAATATGTTGGCCAGGCTGGTCTCATACTCCTGATCTCATGATCCGCCCGCCTCAGCCTCCCAAAGTGCTGGGATTATAGGTGTGAGCCACCACGCCTGGCTGTGTGTGTGATTCTTTTCAGTTACACATTCCTTTGGAAATATAAAGAAAGATATGGTTACTTTCCCCAAAGAAATGTCTACATGTGAAGTTTTGCATACAATTCAGGGGCTCCAAAGATCAATCTCTCAAAGTCCATGGATCCTGGATAAAGAACTTTAGTATATATCCAGTATTCTAAAAATCTAAGATTGATTAATCTAAGAGTGTGTGTGTGTGTGTGTGTGTGTGTACATAGTCTATACTAAGGATGGAATATGATTAGAATCTACCCATCTGAGAAAGGGCTACTAACCAGGATCTACAAAGAACTTAAATTTACAAGAAAAAAACAACCCACCAAAAAGTGGTGAAGGATATAAACAGACACTGCTCAAAAGAAGACATTTATGCAGCCAACAAACATATGAAAAGCAGCTCATCATCACTTGTCATTAGAGAAATGCAAATCAAAACCACATTGAGATATCATCTCATGCCAGTTAGAATGGCGATCATTAAAAAATCAGGAGACAGTAGATGCTGGATAGGATATGGAGAAAGAGGAATGCTTTTACACTGTTGGTCAGAGTGTAAATTAGTTCAACCATTGTGGAAGACAGTGTATTGATTCCTCAAGGACCTAGAAATAGAAATATCATTTGACCCAGTAATCTCATTACTGGGTATATGCCCAAAGAAGTATAAAACATTGTATTATAAAGACACATACACAGGTATGTTTATTGCGCCACTGTTCACAATAGCAACGACTTGGAACCAACCCAAATGCCCATTAATGATAGACTGGATAAAGAAAATGTGGCACATATACACCATGGAATACCATGCAGCCATAAAAAAAGATGACATGTCCCTTTGCAGGGACATGGATGAAGCTGGAAACCATCATTCTCAGCAAACTGACACAAGAACAGAAAACCAAACACCACATGTTCTGACTCATAAGTGAGTGTTGAACAATAAAAACACATGGACACAGGGAGGGGACCATCACACACTGGGGCCTGTTGGGGGCTGGGGGGGATAGGGGAAGGATAGCAGGGGGTGGGGGGATTGGGAAGGGATAACAGGAGAAATACGTAATGTAGATGACAAGGGGATGGATGCAGCAAACCACCATGGCACATGTATACCTATGTAGCAAACCCGCACATTCTGCACATCTACCCCAGAACTGAAAGTATAATAATTAAAAATAACTAAAAATATAAAAATCTCAAAAGCACAGTTTGGAAAAAAGAGTACCACCTAGTGGGCAGGCAGTGGCAATGATGAACAAGAGCCATGTTTTTGCTAATATAACCACTACTGTTACTTTCAAGCAAATGTACTAAGCATGAATGCTTTCCTTTCCATCCATAACTCACCCTCAGCTTGATGATGTAGATTATAAAACTCTCGAGCAATGATATCTGCCAGGTTCTCACACCATTTCTTTGATGGACGAAAAAGTAATACTGAATGGTTATCAAGAATTGTCTCATAACATAAACTAACAACATGGTCCTCATCTCCCTAAAAAGGAAAGATAAATAACCACTTCAGTAGTACTGTCAACAGATTCTCACATCAGTTTAAAAGCACTCATTTTCCTTTCTGGGGAAGCTGTTTCTTCTCGAAGGCATAATAAAAATCAGTCACGTCTTGAGATTTGAGTGAGAAAGGGAAAAAAAAACGAAGAAAGAGAAAAGAAAAAGAAAAGAAAAAAAAACAGTTACAAAGTCAATAACAAAAGAAAGAAGAAAAAAATGAACTCCTTATAATGCAAGTGAAAGAAACACTTTCTATTCATTCAACTAATATTTATTGAGCTCCAACCCTCAGGCAATGGGGATACAAAACTGAGTCAAAAGAAAGTCAAGGCTGGGCGCGGTGGCTCACGCCTATAATCCCAGCACTTTGAGAGGCTGAGGCGGGTGGATCACGAGGTCAAGAGATCGAGACCATCCTGGTCAACATGGTGAAACCCCGTCTCTACTAAAAATACAAAAATTAGCTGGGCATGGTGGCGCACGTCTGTAGTCCCAGCTACTCGGGAGGCTGAGGCAGGAGAATTGCTTGAACCCAGGAGACGGAGGTTGCGATGAGCCGAGATCGCGCCATTGTACTGCAGCCTGGGTAACAAGAGCGAAACTCCATCTCAAAAAAAAAAAAAAAAAAAGAAAAAAAAGAAAGTCAAGATCCTAGTAGTCTAGGGGGTTCTAGTCTCATGGAGAGACACATTAAACTACAGATGTCCCAACTCACAATGGTTGGACTTTACGATCTTTTTTAATTTTACAATGGTGCAAAAGCAGTGTGCATTCAATAGAAACCATACTTTGAGTGCTTATACAACTATTCTATTTTTCACTCTCAACACTGTATTCATTAAATTATCAGATATTAAACACTTTATTACAAAACAGGCTTTGTGCTAGATGATTTTGCCAAACTATAGGCTAATAAAAAATATTCTGAGAACATTTAAGGTAGGCTATTCAGTAAATTAGATGTATTAAATGCATTTTCAACTTAAAATGAGTTTATCAGGATATAACCCCATCATAAGTCAAAGACGATCGGTACTAAATAAATATAAAACACAACGATAATACATACTATTAAAAGAGTTTTGCCAGGGGCGGTGTCTTTCGTCTGTAATCCCAGCACTTTGGGAGGCCAAGGTAGGCAGATCACGAGGTCATGGGGTTCGAGACCAGCCTGGCCAACATAGTAAAACCCCATCTCTACTAAAAATACAAAAAATTAGCCAGGCGTGGTGGTGCATGCCTATAACCCCAGCTACTCGGCAGACGGAGGCAGGAGAATCGCTTGAACTCAGGAGATGGAGGCTGTAGTGAGTGGAGATCGTGCCATTGCACTCAAGCCTGGGTGACAGAGCAATACTCGGTCTCAAAAAAAAAAAAAGGAGGGGTAGCCCTGCAAATTATCCATACTGGAAGTATGTCAATGTATTTATTAATAACTGGATTAATTCATCCATCTACTCACTCATTAAACAAGTATTTACTATATGTCAAATACTGATTTAGGTACTGGGGATGGAGCAGCCAACAAAGCACAAAAAAGTTCCACCCTCATAATGTTTCTACTCCAGTAGGAAGAGACAGAGAATAACAAAAACAAGGTAAGTAAAACACATAGTATGTCTGGTTTCGAAAAGTGCCAAGGGAAAAGAAATAGAGATCATGTAAGGGAGAGCACTGTAATTTAGACAAGGTGGCCAGGGAAGGTCTGAGACAGTGACATCTCAGTAAAAGTCTAAAGGTGAAAGAATAAACCACACTCATGACCCTAAGGGGAAAGCATTCTAGAAAAAGAGAATCTGAGGTAGGAAATCTTGGAATATTGAAACAAAAACAGCAAAGAGGCCAGTGTGAAGGAAGTGACAGGGACCATAGTAGATAGAGTCAGAGCACTAAGAGGGGTGGGGGGTGTAGATCACGTAGGGCCTCATAGACTACTATGAAGACACTGGCTTTTATTCTAAATGAAACAGAAAGCCATTTTAAGTTTCTGAGAAGAAGGATAACACGATCTGATGCTCATTTTAAATAGATCACTAGCTCCTGATGTAAGCATACAATGAAAGGGACAAGGTCAGAAGCAGAGAGAACAATTAGGAAATGTTTCAGTAATCCAGGTAAGAAGCGTAAGTGGTTCAAAAGGGTAGAGGCACAGACATGGTAAAAGAAGAAAAAAATTAACAGAAGAGTAAATGAATGTGTTCACACATAAATGTATTGAAGTAACCAAGGCATAGCCAGGTGAAATACGGAGCACAGAGCAAAGCAAGTAAGATTCAACAGCAAGCAAGCAGAAGCTACAAATGCGTACCTAGGAAGTTAGTGAAACATAAATGTAGTCCCATTCCCCATTCTAAAATGACCCTTAGCTGTTTCAGTACGCAGAGGCACAACTCTGCATAGAGACAGCAGATGCCTCACTCCACCAATGTAAATGAATCAGTTCTTTAACCTCAGGATTGAAGTGTATTTGGGAGTATGGGAGGGTACGTATTTACCAAGCGCTTTCTAGATGCCAGATAACTTTTAAAAATCATATGTAATTCTTACAATATTCAAGATAAGTATCATAATATCCTCTTTTATAGGTGAATATATGAGATTCAGATAGGTTTTGTGATTTAACCAGTATTGCAGCCATATCAACTATCTCTATCAGAGGCAGATGTATCAGACTGCAAAAATAACATTCTTTCACTCTACTATGTATTATACCTACCATTTAACAAAAAGTTGATCTTCCACACTAGCAGTTGGTGTAAACTAAACCATAAGAAAATCTTTTCCTAGTAAAAAGAAAAAGCTACAAAATCAGTTTTTTTTTTAAATGTTTCTATTATATATCAGGAAACATTTATTTATTTAAATTAAAGGTACAACTACATTTCCTCTCTTACCACCACCACCAATATTTTTCTTTTTTTTTCCAGATGGAGTCTCACTCTGTTGCCTGGGCTGCAGTGCAGTGGCATGATCTCAGCTTACTGCAGTCTCTGCCTCCTATGTCCAAGCAATTCTCCTGCCTCAGCCTCCCAAGAAGCTGGGATTATAGATGACTACCGCCACACCCAGCTAATTTTTATATTTTTAGTAGGGATAGGGTGTCACCATGTTGGCCAGAATGGTCTTGAACCCCTGACCTCAAGTGATCCACCTGCCTCAGCCTCCCAAGGTGTTGAGATTACAGACGTCAGCCACCAAGCCCAGCTTACCACCAATTCTTTAAGAGAAAACCAATTAGCTTAATGTTAATCCTAATGAATATGTAACTCCTAATTACATAATTCAGAAATTGTTAACAATTTGCTAGAAAATGAAATCAAGGGCCGGGCGCGGTGGCTCACGCCTATAATCCCAGCACTTTGGGAGGCCGAGACGGGTGGATCACAAGGTCAAGAGATCGAGACCATCCTGGTCAACAAGGTGAAACCCCATCTCTACTAAAAATACAAAAATTAGTTGGGCATGGTGGCGCGCGCCTGTACTCCCAGCTACTCGGGAGGCTGAGGTAGGAGAATTGCTTGAACTCTGGAGGCGGAGGTTGCGGTGAGCCAAGATGGCGCCATTGCACTCCAGCCTGGGTAACAAGAGCTAAACTCCATCTCAAAAAAAAAAAAAGAAAAATCAAACACACAGATACTAATTGTAGTGATATAAATAAATAGATTTACCTTCACTGGTAGCATGGGTTCAAATTCCCTCACAAGTTTCATTGAAGAGGAATATATGGAATTTCCAACTTTTACTAACTCCAAAGGCGGTACAGGACAAAAGTCAGTATGGTAGAGTTCGGCATTCAACCAGGAAGCCACAAGCTCCAAATTAGGAAGGGTAGCACTCATGCCAACAATTTGCACAGCATTAGACAGAGAACTGGCTAAATCTGCCTGACTGTAAAAAACAAATGAAAAGAATATTAAAAGATATATACTGGCAGGGCATGGTGGCTCACGCCTGTAATCCAAACACTTTGGAGGCCAAGGCAGGTGGATCACCTGAGGTCGGGAGTTCAAGACCAGCCTGACCAACATGGTGAAACCCTGTCTTAAAAAAAAATACACACACACACACACACACACACACACAAAGTTAACAATTAGAGTTGCTAACAATATCCTTGGTTATGTCCTTTGGTACACACATACAGACGTTTCTTTAGGGTATATACCTAAGAATAAACTACTGAGTCACAGATTACTGAGTCACAGATTATCTCCTATTTTAATAGATAATGCCACATTGTTTTCCAAAGTAACACCTCCACAATCTATGTGTTTTGTTTTTCCACAATCTTATCACCACTTGGTATTGTCAATCTTTTTAATGTTAGCAGTTATAGAGAGTATGTGTCAGTATTTCTTTGAAGAAATAATTCACAGTTCCCTCATAGCTGATGAGACTAAGCATCACTTCATGTGTATGAACCACGTGGATACCCTGTTTCAAAAGCCTGTTTTTCTGTCCATTGATACAGTGGGTTGTGTTTTTCTTGTTCATTTGTAGAATTTTTAAATGTCTGGATAGTGACTTTCTTCTTTCATTTTTTGCTCTGTTTTTATCATTTTATCAAGCTTTCTGTTGCATTACTTTTTTTTTTTTTTTTGAGACAGGGTCTAGCTCTGTCACCCAGGCTGGAATGCAATAAGGCACGATCTCGGCTCACCGCAATCTCCACCTCCAGGGTTCAGGTGATTCTTATGCCACCTGAGTAGCTGAGATTACAGACATGCATCACCACGCCCAGACAAACTTTGTATTTTTAATAAAGACAGGGTTTTGCCATGTTGGCCAGGCTCATCTCGAACTCCTGGCCTCAAGAGATCTGCCTGTCTTGGCCTCCCCAAGTGCTGGGATTACAGGCATCAGCCATCATGCTTGGCCTTTTTTCTAAGTTATTGGGATGGATAATTAAATAATTGATTCTCGGTCTCTCTTCCTTAATAATATGAACATTTTATGCTATCAATTTCCCTAAAAAAAACACTTTTGCTACCCTTCACAAGTTTTGTTAAGAGACATTTTAATTATACTTTCAGTTCAAACTATTTTCCAATTTCTGTTGTGATTACTTTTTGGACCTAAAAATGTGTCAAAAACGTGTTTATTTCCAGTCATGTAGACATTTTCTAGTTATGCTTTTCTTATAGCTAAATTCACTGTTGTTAGAAAACAAATGATATGAATCCACTAGAACATGTTAAGACTTGCTTTACGGTCCAGCATATGGAAAACTTTTTGATAAATGTTTCATGTGTAACTGAAATGAACATGTACTCTGCTGTTTTGAGGTAAATGTTCAATATATATCCATTAGGTCAAATTTGCTGATTAATCATATTTTCTATATCCCAAGTGATTTAAGATGGAGATAGTTATCTGCTTATTCTATCACAAGAGAGATGTGTTCAATTCTCCCTTAATTTTTTGAAAAGATCCATTGAGTACCCAGCACAACGACTAAAAATAGACCAACACACATCAGTATTAAATTTCACAGCACTGAGGCTGAAGGAAAAGTACTTCCAGTTTTGGCTCTTAGACCTGGACAGTCCGTGAAATAATTACGGAGGCCATGCACAGTGGCTCACGCAGGTAATCCTAGCACTTTGGGAGGCCAAGACGGATGGATCATCTGAGGTCAGGAAATTGAGACCCGCCTGGCCAACATGGTAAAACCCCGTCTCTACTAAAAATACAAAAATTAGCCAGAAGTGGTGGCAGGCACCTATAATCCCAGCTACTCAGGAAGCTGAGGCAGGAGAATCGCTTGAACCCAGGAGGCGGAGGTTTCAGTGAGCCGAGATTGCTCCACTTCACTCCAGCGTGGGTGAAAGTGCGAAAAAAACAAATTAAATTAATAAAAAAAAGGAAAAAAGCGCAAAACTCTGTCTCAAAAATTAAAAAAAAAAGAAAAAAATAATTATGAGGCATTTTCAGACATGCAAGTCCTCAAAAACTTTATACCTATGTGTGCTCACTGAAATAAAGTAGAAGTTCCTGGAAGATATTCCCACCAAAATGAGAAGGTAAATTAACACAGACATGTGGTCAAAAAATGGATAGGGGAAGGGAATCCCAAGATGATTGCTATGTAGCACATATATAGATTAACCACTTATCTAGATTGGAACAACTTGAAGGGCTTTAGGAAAATCTTCAAGAAGATGACTGGTAGAATAGCAAATGTGGTAGAATACACAACTAGGGAATAGGCTAGGGATACATTAGCCGTAAGTATATGGAAAACCAAGCCATCAAACAAAAAAGACAGTTACTAATTTCAGAGAAAACAAAAAGTTGTTTAGAAAAGCAAAAGTAATCATATTATGCTGTAGCCCAGTTACTAATGTTATTTATACAGTTACAATAGTGTAACACTGAATAATGATCTAAGCAAAATTATAACCTAACTCTATTTGAAGAATGGGAAGATAATGAGAGAATAAGGAGAGACTGCAGAGAAGGGAGGAGAAGATTGGGTAGCGGTGAGTAAAGAATTTAAAAGAAAGCGAGATCATCTTTCATAGTAAAAGTCAGTATATAAAGTCTAAAATTAAAAAATTAAGTAGCCACAGTTAGAGATGCTGCTGTAAACATTTTTAAAAAGCTAGAAGAGGGCCGGGCACGGTGGCTCCCGCCTGCAATCCTAGCACTTTGGGAGGCCGAAGTGGGTGGATCACCTGAGGTCAGGAGTTCAAGACCAGCCTGGCCATCGTGGTGAAACCCCATCTTAAAAAAATAAATAAATAAAAAGCTAGAAGAGTTAAAAGGTAGTTGCCTCTGAGAAGTGAGGGCTAAAAAAATACTATTATTCAAAATTAGCCTGACTACTTAAATTATATATACCAATGACAAATACAGAACCTGGATTTCTAGAAATCTGTAACAAAAATATATACACTGAAAGGGTGAGAAGTCAGAAAATTAAGAATGTTTACAAAGTAATCTAAAATCTATTTTAATCTGAAATACTTTTCCTGTGGTTGTTAGAGACATGGTCCCGTAGGAAAAGATAATTTTAAGAGATTTTTTTTTTTAATATGGTAGGCTGGTGAGTCACCCTACTGCAAAACATAAATATGATTACAATGTCCTTCGCTACTTGGAGAATTTAACCAATGTATATACCTGCAATAATTCTTAAGAATTACTGAAAATTCAGTATCAACCAATACTTTCTTTAAACATTTTCATAACAACATAGTTTCCACATGTACTAGTGTTACCCCTACCCCAAATTCTCCCCACCAAAAGACAACTTTCTGGTGAAAAGGAATTTGAGGAGATAATAGACAACTTCCTAATGACACATAATGATATTCTTTTTCCTATCAGTAAGCTGTCTCCAAAATTGAACTGTCTGAGGAGTTGTTTAAATGCTTACTCATTTCTTCACCAAAAAAAAAAAAAAACTATTCTGCCTATTATGTACCAGGCACTGTGCTGGGTACATTGGAAATAGCACTTACTAGGGGTCTATTGCAACTTTCAAAATATTTAAAGTCCAATGGAGTCACAAGTGATAAGACAATTCTGATACAAATCAATTGCAATTTTTATCTCCAAGTTTTATAGAGCATAGCCCATGTCTTACTCAGCTTTGATTTCCACCCTCCACCCCTACCCTACCATAACTTTACCATGGTATTTTTAAGTTCACCAGGCTCTCAATAAACAGCTGATATTCTTGCTACTTCTGCAGCTGCAATCCTTCTACTGCTGTTGCTACCTCTACATAACGGCCTTTCCATAATGGCAAAAAATGCATTAAGATGGAAAATCTTCCCAGAACCCCAAGCTCAAATACAGTATCGGTTTCAGCAGGTCCCTACTACTTCCATGCTAAATGGTAGCCTCTGGGTCCAAGCCCAAAATAGACATCATAGCACCAGAATATAATAACAAAAACACATATACACTAACTACAAAAATGACAGATCTGGCCCAGCAGGCTTCCTTCTACTCCTGGTAAGGTTTAGATAAGAAAGAAGCAAGGAGAAATTATTGAGGGCTCAAGGATATCCTCTACGTTTTGTAAAGTACAAACATGCAACGTAATGGAGTCAATAACAGCAGCAGGACATAAAACTTATAAACACAGAGTTCCTAACATTACAGATGCCAATTCTCACCTTTAGAAGTAGACAGTAGACAACAGAAAAACAAATGGGACCTACAGAAATCACAACAGCTCCACTTCATTCCATCAAAAATAGCAACGGAAAGTATTTACTTCTTTTCTAACTTTCTCACCTAACAGATCCATCTTATTTTCCTCTATGAGGCGATTGATCAGACCATTGGCTCTTTCAATTGTGCAGACTGCAACATCCAAGGAAGAGAAATGCCTTGCTGGAGAGGTGCTGCCCATATAACCGTCTACTTTTATTCCTACTTCCTGAAACAGACTCTGAATTGAGTAAAAAGAAACAATACAGGTGAAAAAACTTGAAATTCAAGAGGTATAAACAAGTTCTATCCCAGAACATAGACATAAGTATCTAAAGACATCTATCAGATTACTGTCATCAGTTGTTTCTGGCCAGGACACACTGGTTCTTTTTAGAATCACATGCTAAAAATATAAAGTTTGGAACTGGCAAAACTTAGATTTCTGTTAAGAGTCAAATAAAACTATACCATTTTAATGAAAGCATAATAATCTAAAAAGTTCTAAGAGCTATTTATGGGAATTAAAATGGGAGAAAAACTACCTTAAGCACTAACATTTTTAATCTAATAAATAGCAAGAAACTAGCTATAACGCTTGAAGAAGTAAATTTATACCTCACGAGAAAAATAGTCTCATTATCCTACTAATGACCAATTTTTTAATGTAATCGGAAGAAAAGTTTTTAAAGGTAAAATTCAGTGGGACTTTTATAGTAATTTTTGTTTGTTTGTTTAACTTTTAACTAACATACCTTTCAATAAAAAGGATCCTTTCATCATTTTGTTAGTTTGGGTCTAAGTTGAGAGATGCTACCATGTAGGACCAGCTTTGTTGGCTATTTGGCCTCTGAAATAACTGTTAAAAAGATTTATAGAACCACAGAAATTTAGAGTTGTTCATTCAATAAAATTTTCCTGAGCATTTGCCGAGTTAACCCACAGTGCTAAGGGTTAACATCCTAATTTTACACATGAAAAAAAACGAGGCCCAGCAGGTTACGAGCCTGGCCTAAAGACATAGTTAGTGGCAAAACTGGGACTAGAACCCACATTTCTTTAACAATCAGGATACCGATCTTTCCATTCCAAGAGCACATATTTTTTACTGCAGAAATCACAACAGTAAATTTATTCCCTTTAATAAAACATTGTAGTTGTGAAAATGCCCTAAAAACTGTGAGCATCATGTTGATGTAAACTATTAGTCATTTTTGCAGAACAGAAGAACAGATCACACACCTGGAGCTTTACATAAGCACCAATGGATCTTGACCTTCATCCCCTAAATATTCCTAAATGGCCCTCAATTAGAACAGAGTATGCTTCCTTTTTTTTTTTTTTTTTTTTTTTAATAGAGATGGTGTTTCATCATGTTACTGTTACTCGGGCTGGTCTCTAACTCCTGACCTCAGGTGATCCATCCGCCTCGGCCTCCCAAAGTGCTGGGATTACAGGCATGAGCCACCACACCCAGCCATGGATATGCTTCCTTAAACATTCTTTCCTTTCTATGCTTCAGTCTAGTCCTACTGTTCAGTTACATGCTCATTCTCAATGTGCATGTCTATTTGCTAAAGTATTCTGTTTATCTCCTAAGACAAGGTTTACACATTTTTGCGCAATTTTCACCAGTTATTCTTTTGATTTGATGGCCCCTTCTGCTTGATGCAATAATTTTTTAAAAATTAACTTCAGTAAATTTAAAACAAATTTTTTTTTTTTTTTTTTTGAGATGGAGTCTCATTCTGTTGCCCAGGCTGGAGTGCAATGGCACAGTCTCAGCTCACTGCAACCTCTGTCTCCTGGGTTCAAGCGATTCTCCTGCCTTAGCCTCCCAAGTAGCCATGATCATAGGTGTGGGTGACCACACCCAGCTAATTTTTATATTTTTAGTAGAGACGGGGTTTCACCATGTTGGCCAGGCTGATCTCGAACTCCTGACCTCAGATGATCCACTCACCTCAGTCTCCCAAAGTGCTGGGATTACAGGCATGAGCCAACACGCCCAGCCCTCTTCTGTGAATTTTTAATGCTTTTAGCAGTCACCTCTTTTTTTGTTGAGACAGAGTTTTGATCTTGTTGTCCATGCTGGAGTGCAATGGCACAATCTGGGCTCACTGCAACATCTACCTCCCAGGTTCAGGCAATTCTCCTGCCTCAGCCTCCCAAGTAGCTGGGATCACAGGCATACACCATCATGCCCAGCTAATTTTGTATTTTTAGTAGAGATAGTGTTTTTCCATGACGGTCAGGCTGGTCTCAAACTCCTGACCTCAGGTGATCTGCCCACCACGGCCTCCCAAAATGCTGGGATTACAGGCGTGAGCCACCGTGCCTGGCCTGCAGTCACCTCTTAAAGCTACATGGGACGCAATAAACAAACTTTGTTTTCCACTTGCTTTTATAATTCTATTTCAAATGAATGAAGCCAAGGCTGCCAATATTGAGCCTTTCACTATTTCAAACTTAGTAAAAAACATTACCTGGAGATAGTATTTCTTCTCTTTAGCCACAGAAACAAAGGGAAGAATAAACAAAGCTTTCTTCCGCATTTCCAAAACTCGCTTCAAAATAAGTAATTCTGCCACAAGAGTCTTCCCAGCACTTGTAGGAGCTAAAACATGATTATAACACAAGATTATAAGACAAAAGTAATATTTGGCATACTTCATTAATAAATGTTTTAAGCAATGTGTAGTACTACAGCGCCTGAGGCTAATCTATCACTAAGGCCGCAACAGCATTTAAACCTTTATACCCTGAAATGCCCTTTACTTTAAACCAGCTGTCTAAATAGTTTCACTAAAAACAGTGTATACAAATCTTTATAACAACAACATATGATGAATACTATTGAGTATCTAGTTGATACCTAAAGATCCTTTCCTTTAACTACCAAATGGTTAAAAGGCCTGCTTCGAGGAAGTAGATGAACGACTTTATCATGATAGGAACTGTGATCGACGTTGAGGAAAAGGGCTGGGCGCAGTGGCTCATGCCTGTATTCCCAGCACTTTGGGAGGCCGAGGCCAGGGGATCACTTCAGGAGTTTGGGACCATCCTGGACAACATGATAAAACCCCATCTCTATTATTACAAAAATAAATTAAAAAAAAAAAAAGCCAGGCATCGTGGTGGGCACCTGTAGTCCCAGCTACTCGGGAGGCTGAGGCAGGAGAATTGCTTGAACCCGGGAGGCAAAGCTTGCAGTGAGCTGATATGGTGACAGTACACTCCAGCCTGGGTGACAGAGCAAGACTCTGTCTCAAAAAAAAAAAAAAAAAAAAAAAAAAAAATTTGAGGAAAAGGAGCTGTAAGGAATCTTATGAGAAGGGAAGAAAGAAAACAAGAGGAGGGTGGGGGCGGTGGCTGACGTCTATAATCCCAGCAATGTGGGAGGCCGAGAAGGGTGAGGTGGTATGTGCCTGTAATTCCAGCTACTTGGGAGGTTAAGGCTTGAGACTTACTTGAACCCAGTAAGCGGAGGCTGCAATGAGTTATGATCATGCCACTGCACTCCAGCATGGGTGACACAGCAAGACTTCGTTTCAAAACAAAAAACAAAAAACAAAAAACAAAACACAATTAAGAGGAAAGGAACGCCATGCCTAAGAAACAGCATGTGGTGCAAAGGCCTAGAAGAAAGACTGGCATGTTCAGATGACACAGTAAGTAATTTAGTAAGCATGGAGTATAAAGTACTCCAGGGATGTAAAAGAAGAGATAATGAAAGTGCCACAAGAAGGGTTTACAATCCCACCATTTAAGAAGTTCAAACCTTGTCCTGAAAGCAATGCAGAGACTGATGAGCTTTATGAAAAGGAGTGATAAAATCTTATTTGTACTTTATAAAGATCACTTTGGACTGGACACAGTGAATCATGCCTGTAATCCCAAAACTTTGGGAGGATCACTTGAGCCCAGGAGTTCAAGATCAGCCTGAACAACACAATGACACCTCCATATCTACAAAAAATTCAAACAAAATTTTTTTTTTAAAAAGACCACTTTGGCTGTAGGAGCAGGCCAAGATCAGAGGAAAAGGAAGAACTAGTTTCAAAGCTACTGCATAACCTAGAAGAAAGATGATAATGAGCTGTACCAGGCAATGGACCTAAAAACAGAAAGGAGTCAGAAGCGAGAGATATATGAGGTAACAGCCACAGGACTTGGTGATTAATTGTATAAGCTGGTGACCAAAGTTCTGAATGATACCCAAGTTTCAGTTTCAAGCAATTGAAATGGTCAAGCCATTATGCCATTGCCACTAACTACGACTTCTTAGCATTTACGAGTATTTTATATTTTATTTTTTGTAATGTCCTTTCACAATACAAGTACTTTATATGTGCCAAAAAGTTTCTGAGCTCTCATACATGAAATAATGTAATCCTCCCTAAGTACTACCAAGGCACACATACTCACCAACACATAGACACTCTCTCACTCTTCCTAAGTGATCTGTGAGGCTGCATAGCCAGTAAGTGAGAGTTTTCAAATCCAACCAGTCTAATTCCACTGCCTCAACTTATATCTGCTGACAAGTTATTAATTCTCCCTTACAGCCAAAAATCTGTGACTCATAATTTCAGAGAAAACTGACACAAAGGAATTGTAACTTATCAAAAGATTTAAGTGGCATAGGAAGCAGGGTTAAAAATTGTGTATGTCATAGTTGCCCTTGAAAACCCACATAAATTTTTTAAATAAATTTTATAAAATATATTACATATTATTTGTATATATAACCTTGCACAAACAGGTCAATTTATGACTGGGCGTGGTGACTCACACCTATAATCCCAGCACTTTGGGAGGCCGAGGTGGGTGAATCACTTGAGGTCAGGAGTTCAAGACCAGCCTGGCCAACATGGTAAAACACTGTCTTCACTAAAAATACAAAAGTAGCCAGGCCTGGTGGTCCACACTTGCAATCCCAGCTACTTGGGAGGCTGAGGCAGGAGAATCACTTGAACCCGGGAGGCGGAAGTTGCAATGAGCCCAGATAGAGCCACTGCATTCCAGCCTGAAGCAAGACTCTGTCTAAAAAAATATATATGTATCAATTAACAAACATTCACGGTATAATATTCATACCCTGAAAAGCAACCGGGATCAAATGGGGGAAGAGCAGATTTATATCTCCCATTGCATACTCACTGGGATATATGTATGTTGAGCATGATGATGGCAAGTGGAATTTCCCGCTCTTTAAATTGTCATTTTTCTTGCTTCCCCCCCGCATAGTCATATAATAAAACTTTTGTAATTTAAATATAAATAAAACTCCACTTTTTACACATATTTTAAGATTTTCTCTAGTTTTAAAGCACCGCCTCATTCACCTTTTAAAAGAACCATAACTACTTCAATGGATTACTCTTTGCATCATATCTTAAAAATAGTAATTAGTTTACATAAATTTGGATACCTGAATAGACTAAATTCTTTCCTTCCAGGACTTGTCCGAGCAAAAGGCACTCTGCCTGCCATTCAAACATCTTTTTTACACCAAAACTGTGGTATTTTTCCAGAACTGCTTTAGGAAGTCCCCAATTTGCCAATAGTAGCTTGTCTATTTGGCAGTCGGGAGTGGTAGGCTTGCATTCTCCTTTTAGGAAAGAGAAAAAATTAAAATTTACTTCTAATGTATGAGTTTACAGTTAGCCCTTCACTGTGTGTTGGAATTCCTGTGTTGAAATGAAGCTATTTAAAGCACATCCTGAATTCAACAATCTTATGAGAAACTGACCACGTATAGAAAAGTAATAAATTGTTATTTAAGGCATATGATAAAAACAATTCCTTACAAGCCTCAAACAAAAAAACAAACAAAACCCCCTGTGCAATACGCAGTAGATAAAGTCTTAGAATTACGGGTGGAGTGGGGGGAAGAGGACAATATGGAAAAATTACAAAGCTTAGTTAGGTAAGTTTCTATTTGTAAGTTTTAGTTCCATGACCACCGCACAACTAACGATTTTTTTAAATTGGGTAGACAGCCACCAGATACCCAATCAATCTCATTACGAATCCCTGGACGCCAAACAGCCCGTGCTATCCTCCAGGCCCAACAATCCGGTCTTAAGGATCTGTAAGGATCACTGGGTACTATGAGGAGCGAGCCCTCCAACAGGTGATGGTATTTGGCTAACTAGGAAATTGTTTCTCTAAAGGTCGAAAGACCCAGAAGCCACGTAACATTAATACCAGGCGACCACTGAAACACGCGTATGTCTGAACAGAAAGTGACCTGCCACACCAGGCCCGAGTCACAGAGAAGGGGAATAGAAGCCCAATGGGGTATGCAATCAAGGAAGCCCCGTCGGGGGAGGACACCTCCCGACCCATGGCCCGGCGGAGCTGCCCCCGTCGCCCGCGGCCTCCCGGGTTCCCGAAGCACCTGCAGTTGCGGCTGACTGACGGCCGCGGTCCTTCAAGCAGCGACCCAGGCCCGGCGGCGGGCTCAGCACGGTCCGGGAGAGGAGCTGGGGGCTGGCACTGCTGTCACCGCCGCTTCCCGACAACGAATCTGAGCCTGACTCTGAACGCCGCCGTTTCCCACTCCGACGCAGAAGCTTCATGGCAAACCCTTCTCGGACGATCAGGGCAAGCCACAGTCCCAGCGTCCTCCCACTCGGGAGAACCCTGGCCTGCCGACAGGTGCTGTCATCATCTTCCCGCCTGTCTTCAAACTCAAACCTCCCGGCCCGCCCCGGAATCATAGAGTTCTCCGTGGCTTAAGTAACCCGAAAGGCCATAGAGTCCTGGGGAAGGAGCGGCTCTCGCTGGTGTCTGACTTCCGGCCTCCACTCTCCGTTGTTAGTGAATATGAGACTTAAGCGGAAAGCCATAGAGTCGTGGGGAAGGAGCGGCTCTCGCTGGTGTCTAAGACTTCCGGCCTCCTGTTACTATGAGACGTAGATTAAAGAGGAAGAACACAGAATCTACAGTTATAACCATACTTATCCTTCTCTTTTTATCCATTTCTGGTTTGAATGGGAAGGCCATGCTAACTTCATAAAGTGGGCTGTCCCTAGTAGGTAGGTCAGGGAAGTAGCTCTTCTTAACGTGTTGGTATTTTTTAAAAAATTATTTCACATTGCGAAACATTATGCAAGAGAGCCTAGGGTTTCTAATGGAGCATAATTTTCCCCTTTCTCCTAGTGTATGATGGCAGAGCAGGGCTATTTCTGAAAGCAATTTCCATTTTAGCCAGCATGCATTGTGAAGAATATGTGATAAGGAATTGGGGATTGCTGGCCGACAGACCCCTGAGACACCTGTGTGAACGCCGCGAGGAAGGGGTTCTGAATGTACCTCAGGGATCGTTATGATCCAAGAGCTTAGAAAGGAATCTGTGTACTCTCTTTTGTAAAAGTGGAAGCGAACGGGTTCTGAACGTAAAGCAGTGACCATGCATGACCTAGGTGCACAATTCATTTCACCAAGCAAACCTAGTAGGCCCCAAACCTGACCTGGAGAGACTGTGCAGTTCTAGAGCACTAAAAATCTCAAAAGGTCCAGTTCAATTAAAAAAAAAAAAAAACTACTCAATACAATCTGAAAAATAGCACTAGAACCATCAATTCTTTCCGTGAAGAAAATTTAAGGGATTTAAATGATAATATTTTAAACTTCCACCAGATGGCGACATTACTCCATGAATGAAACATTTTGTCTTGGCCTTTTATGCAATCGACAACTATTTATTGAGCATCTACTGTAAGCTAGCTACTGGGTATGGCAGTGAAACGGCATAAAATGGTTTCTGCTCTCGTCGGCCGGGCGCGGTAGCTCACGCCTGTAATCAAGCACTTTGGGAGACTGAGGCTAGCGGATCATGAGGCCAGGAGTTCGAGACCAGCCTGATCAACATGGTGAAAACCCGTCTCTACTAAAAATACAAAAATTAGCCAGGTCTGGTGGAGCGCGGCTGTTAATCCGAGCTACTCAGGAGGCTGAGGCAGGAGAATTGCTTGAACCCAGGAGGCAGAGGTTGCAATAAGCCGAGATCCTGCCGTTGCACTCCAGCCTGGGCGACAGAGTGAGATTCTGTCCCAAAAAAAAAGGTTCCTGCTCTCAAAGAGAAAGTCTAGAGAATGAGATAGACATTAAACAAATCAGTTAATAATTAAGTGTGCCATATGCTCAGGCAGAAATGAATAGAGTACTTGTTAATAATAATTACCTGTTTAAGAGAAATAAAGAAAAAATAAGAAATGAATAGAGTACTATCAAAGAAATAAAAGAGATCTGACTGGGTTTAGTGGCTCACGCTTGTAATCCCAGCACTTTGACCAGACTGGCCAACATGGTGAAATCCTGTCTCTACAAAAAATACAAAAATTAGCCGGGCACGATGGTGGGTGCCTGTAATGCCAGCTACTCGGGAGGCTGAAGTGGGAGAATTGCATGAACCAGGAGAATCGCTTGAACCGGAAGGCGGAGGTTGTAATGAGCCGATATCGTGCCACAGCACTCCAGCTTGAGCAACAGAGCAAGACTCTGTCTCAAAAAGAAAAAAAAAAAAAAAAAAAAAAAATGGATGACCAGGCATGTGGTTCACGCCTGTAATCCCAGCACTTTGGGAGGCTGAGGTGGGTGGATCACAAGGTCATGAGTTCAAGACCAGCCTGGCCAAGATGATGAAACCCCAACTCTAATAAAAACACAAAAATTAGCCAGGCATGGTGGCGGGCACCACGTTACTCCCAGTTACTCGGGAGGCTGAGGCAGGAGAATTGCTTGAACCCGGGAGGCGGAGGTTGCAGTGAGCCGAGATCACATGCCACTGTAATCCAGCCTGGGCAACAGAGTGAGATTATGTCTCACACACACACACACACGAGATAGATTGTAATCATGAAAGAACTTTCTCAGATGCTGTGTAACTTAAGGGTTGACAGTACTACTCTGGAGGCAGCCAGTCTTGGTTTGAAGATTTAGTAGCTGTGAGATCTTGGGCAACTTGCTTAACATTTTCTTTTTTCTTTTCTTTTCTTTTTTTTTTTGAGATGGAGTCTTGCTCTGTCACCCAGGCTGGAGTGCAGTGGCTCGATCTCCGCTCACTGCAACCTCTGCCTTCCAGGTTTAAGCAATTCTCCTGCCTCAGCCTCTCGAGTAGCTGGGATTACAGTCACCTGCCACCATGCCTGGCTAATTTTTGTAGTTTTAGTAGAGACGGGGTTTCCCCATGTTGGTTAGGGTGGTCTCAAACTCCTGACCTCAAATGATCTGTCTGCCTCTGCTTCCCAAAGTGCTGGGATTACAGGCCTGAGCCACTGTGCCCAGCCTTGAGATATTTTTTTTTCTTTTCGAGACAGAGTTTTACTCTGTTGCTAAGGCTGGAGTGCAGTGGTACAGTCTCAACTCACTAAAACCTCCACCTCTCAGGTTCAAGCAATTCTCCTGCCTCAGCCTCCCGAGTAGCTAGGACACAGGTGCGTGCCACCACGCCCAGCTCATTTTTGTATTTTTTGGTAGAGACAGGGTTTCACCATGTTGGCCAGGCTGGTCTAGAACTCCTGACCTCACGTGACCCACCAGTCTCAGCCTCTCAAAGTGCTGGGATTACAGGTGTGAACCACCATGCCCAGCCTATGCAGAGAATTTTAGATCTTACCTCTCACCCAGCTAGGAACTCCAGATTCCTATCCCCCAAAGCCCATAATCCATGCTCTAGACCCCAGGGGGATCAGCAGGCATCAGTATGGAAAACTTTGGGTCAAGAGCTTTTCTTAATCCTCTAAAATGTGTTTGACATTTCTGTCCTACAAAGGATTCCCTGATTTTAATCAGCTTAGTTAGAATGTCAAGGAAGGTGTGCCATATTCAAAGTGGTTTCTTTTTCAGTTTAATATTGCTAAAAACAAGAAAAGGCTGGGCATTGTGGTTCATGCCTGTAATCCAAGCACTTTGGGAGGCCGAGGTAGGTGGATCATGAGGTCACGAGTTTGAGACCAGCCTGGCCAACACAATGAAACCTCATCTCTACTAAAAATACAAAACATTAGCCAGGTGTGGTGGTAGGAGGCTGGAGCAGGAGAATTGCTTGAACCCAGGAGGCGGGGTTGCAGTGAGCAGAGATCACACCTTTGCACTCCAGCCTGGGTGACAGTGAGAAACTTCATATAAAAAAATAAAAACAAAACCAAAAAAACAAGAGGAAAAAAACCCCTTAAATAACAATAATTGATGTACATTCAAAAACATCATCTGATTTTTTTTGTAAGTTATCAAGAGTGATTTGCCATGGAAATTTCAGAAGTTATATGGAAAAATTAAAATTTACCCAAACTAGACCAGGCACAGTGGCTGACACCTATAATCTTAATACTTTGGGAGGCCAAGGCAGGAGAATCACTTGAGCCCAGGAGTTTGAGCCCAGCCTGTATAACATAGTGAAACCCTATCTCTACAAAAAAATTTAAAACTTACCCAGGAGTGGTGGCACATGCCTGTAGCCCCAGCCACTACGGAGGTTGAGGCAGGAGGTTCTCTTGAGCCCAGGAGGTTGAGGCTGCAGTGAGTTTTGATGGCACCACTGCAATCCCCTGTGACCCTGTTTCAAACATAAAAACAATTACTCAAACTACTTTTGTGAATTGACTAAAACAGAATTATCTGCCCAGACTGAAAACTCTGTTTCTCATGTGAGTGGAAGTGATTTGCCAAAGGGCAAAAAAGAAAGAGCTGGAAAATAAACAATGAATGTGGAAAAAGAGTGGTACTGATTAGATCTAAGGTACCCAGAAAAAAGGAGATGCTAATTAAGGGGATTTTGTGTTTGAAATCCAGTGATTCTCAACTAAAACAAGTCTAGTGGAACACGTTAGAATCCCAGAGGAGCTTTTAAAATATTATAATACCCCTGGAGATTCTGAGTTAATTGATCTGGGATGGAGTGCAGGCACTGATGTGCCGTAAAAGCTCCCCAGGTATTCTGACATGCTGGAATTGAAAACCACCAGTGCAACCAAGGGATGAGGCTGACTTGAATTCAGGTGGCTTCAGTGAGAAACTTTTAATAAGGGGCTTAAATTAACAAGGGACTCTGACAAAGATCAATTTTCCCACAATGCCTGAAGGAACTAGTTGCAATAGCTTACTTGTGGATGGGGATGAAAGCACAGTTGAAATAACTTCAAAGGTCTAGGTTAAAACATCAGAAAGCCAACTTGAAGGTGGTAAAACTAAAGAATGAATCCCCACAAAAGACTAAATTACCTGAATATGTAAGAACACAAACCCATGACTTCCACATTCATACATAATCTGGTCTTAGTTTGGCTGCTGTATTAAAATTCCTTTGACTGCGTAATTTTTTTTTTTTTCCTTTTTTTTTTTTTTGAGATGGAGTTTTGCTTTTGTTACCCAGGCTGGAGTGCAGTGACACGATCTTGGCTCACTCCAACCTCTGCCTCCCAGGTTCAAGCAATTATCCTGCCTCAGCCTCCCGAGTAGCTGAGATTACAGGCATGCACCACCATGCCCAGCTAATTTTGTATTTTAAGTAGAGACCAGGTTTCACCATGTTGGATAGGCTGGTTTCAAACTCCTGACCTCAAGTGATCCACCCGCCTCAGCCTCCCAAATTACTGGGATTACAGGCGTGAGCCACCACGCCCAGCCGACTGCATAATTTATAAACAACAGAAATGTATTTTTGGCTGGGCGTGGTGGCTCATGCCTGTAATGCCAGCACTTTGGGAGACCGAGGCAGGTGGATCACAAGGTCAGGAGTTTGAGACCAGCCCAGCCAACATGGTGAAACCCTGTCTCTGCTAAAAATACTAAATTAGTTTGGTGTACGGTCGTGCCTGTAATCCCAGTTACTCTGGGGGCTGAGGCAGGAGAATCACTTGAACTCAAGAGGCAGAGGTTGCAGCGAGCCGAGATCACACTATGGTACTCCAGCCTGGGCAACAGAGTGAGACTCCATCTCAAAAAAAAAAAGTTTTCTCTCTTGCTTGGCTGACCTTTCCTTGTCCCTGGACTAGAGAAAACAGGCTTTTCTTGTGGCTTTGTGTGTGTGTGTTTTTGGTTTGTTTTCATTGGCATTTCCAGGTTGCTGGCAACTCCAGCTTCCAATTTGGAATATTAAAAAAAAAAAAAAAAACACACAGAAACAAGAAATTCACGAAAGTTTAGTTTTTTGGGTCCCCAGGTCTGCCTTCAGAATCTTCTTGTGTTTGTTTACATATAATGTTTAGGGCTTTTAATGCAGTTATCAGGAGGAACAGGGGAAAGCATGTCTGCTTCATCTTCCCAGAAGCGGCCATCTCACCTTTTAGTCTTTTAACAATATTTTTACAAGCAGACATTTACAGTGTATGATGTTGCCCTTCCCAGATCCCTTTCACTGGGTGATTGACCCAACCCCTGGCTGCTGTGTTGGCTGATAACTCACAGCTGCCCCCTCCTTGGAGGAATATCTCAGGGACAAACAGACGCTGTCAGTGTGGGCTGTGCACCACCATCTACCCTTTCTGCCGGGGCCTGACTCCTATCCACGCTGCAGATTTGCGCTACAGAGCCTCCTCCTCAAATGAGACTGAAGCTAGTCTGCACCTGAGACCACGCATGTTCTTGATATTTATGGTGCTGAATTTTCTCTCATGGTAAATGTTATCATTTGAACCTGCGAGGCACAGGTTGCAATGAGCCGAGATGCTGACACTGCACTCCAACCTGGGCAACAGAGCAAGACTCCATCTCAAAAAAAAAAAGGAAGAAGAAGGCTCAGTATAGTGGTGCATGCCTGTAATCCCAGCTACTCTGGAGGCTGAGACAGGAGAATCACTTGAACCTGGGAGGCGAAGGTTGCAGTGAGCCAAGATTGCACCACTGCACTACAGCATGGATGACAGAGCAAGACTCTGTGTCAAAAAAGGAAAACTAAAAAATAAAATAAATGAATATTTTAAAAAACCTAGTCTCTATATTTAAAAAATTAAAATAACTTAAAAAAAAAAAGCTGGGTACAGTGGTGCATGCCTGTAATCTCAGCACTTTAGGAGACCAAGGTGAGAGGATCGCTATTTATTTTGATCCTGACTTTGAGACCAGACTGGGCAACACAGTGAGACCTTGTCTCTATATTAAAAAAGAAAATTATAAAATAAAATTTAAAAAAAAGTTCCTCCTGTGAAATATTCTGACCCACAGATGGACTAGGAGTTTTATGATTTTACCAAATTCTCATAAATTCATGAAGATTATATTTTCCCATTTTATAGATTAATAAACTTAGATTCTTAGAGGTGAAATCACTTACCCAGGGTCATACGGCCAGTTACTGGGGAGCTCTGCATTGACAACCAATTCTGCCTGGATCCAGAACCTATGCACTTAACTTGTGTGTAATATTGGTTTGTGTGTTGACAGGAAAGAAGGGAGAAGTTTCAGGCTGGAAAAGACGTTTCCCTCACATTTACAAATCTTTTCAGGAGCTTTTCTAAAAAAACTCAGGCTCAGTGGTGCCTATGCTAATCTTTTGGATCTTCAGATGATTCATAGTATGCCAAAGTGATTTTGATCTTGGTACAATTTTGAGGCTCATAATGTCAGCCACACGTTGTCATGGTAAAAACTAATAATGCAGTGTGCCTATGTTCAACAAAACAAACAATTCTCATGCTTAATTCTGGCTTTTCTGGATGTTTTGCGATAGAGATGAAGAGGATGTGTACAGAAATATTTTTGCCTTCTTTCTTTTTTTTTTTTAGAAGGGGTTTCACCATGTTGGTTGGGCTGGTCTTGAACCCCCGACCTCAGGTGATCCTCCTCCCTTGGCCTCCAAAATGCTGGGATTACATGCGTGAGCCACTACGCCCGGCCTATTTTTGCCTTCTAAGAGTTAAAAGATGGCAAGACATGGTGGCTCACGCCTGTAATACCAGCATTTTGGGAGGCTGAGGTGGGCAGATCACCTGAGGTCAGGAGTTCAAGACCAACCTGGCCAACATGGCAAAACCCCGTTTCTACTACTAAAATGAAAAAGTTAGCCAGCTATGGTGTCACACATCTGTAATCCCAGCTACTTGGAAGACTGAGGCAGGAGAATCGCTTGAACCTGGGAGTTGGAGATTGCAATAAGCCAAGATACTGCCACTGCGCTCCAGCCTGGGTAACAGAGCAAGACTCCATCTCAAAAAATAAATAAAAATAAAATAAAATACTGCTTGTATTAGGCCATTCTTGCATTGGTATAAAGAAATGCTTGGCCGGGTGTGATGGCTCGTGTCTGTAATCCCAGCACTTTGGGAAGCCGAGGCAGGTGGATTACTTGAGGTTGGGAGTTTGAGACTAGCCTGGCCAACATGGTGAAACCCTATCTCTACCAAAAAATACAAAAATTAGCTAGGTGTGGTGGGGTGTGCCTGTGATCCCAGCTTGTTAGGTGGCTGAGACAGGAGAATCACTTGAAGCCAGAAGGCAGAGGTTGCAGTGAGCTGATACTGCACCACTGCACTCCAGCCAAGCCAAGATCATGCCACTGCACTCCAGCCTAGCCAACAGAGCAAGACTCCATCTCAGAAAAAAAAAAGCGACCGGGGGAGGGGGTTGATAAATGCAGTGGCTCACGCCTGTAATCCTAGCACTTTGGGAGGCTGAGGTGGGTGAATCACTTGAGGTCAGGAATCTGGGACCAGCCTGACCAACATGGCAAAATCCCCATCTCCACTAAAAATACAAAAATTAGCTGGGCATAGTGGCGCATGTTTGTAATTCCAGCCACTCAGGAGACTGAGGCAGGAGAATCTCTTGAATCCTGGGGTGGAGTTTGCAGTGAATGGAGATTGTGCCGCTTCACTCCAGCCTGGGCGAAAGAATGAATGAAACTCCATGAAAGTTTCTCTTGCCTCAGCCTCCCCAGTAGCTGGGATTACAGGAGCCCACCACCACGTGCAGCTAATTTTCTTGTATTTTTAGTAGAGACAGAGTTTCACATGTTGGCCAGGTTGGTCTCAAACTCCTGACCTCAGGTGATCCACCTGTCTCAGCCTCCCAAAGTGCTGGGATTGCGGGAATGAGCCACCACGCCAGTCCCCATTTCTTAATTTCTTCCTGCTTGGGAAAAGGATATTCCCAGCAGCTGGGATCTAGTATCCTCTTTCCATAGACTATCTTGTGTCCTTTAAGAAAAATTTTCAGGAAACTGTTTGGACTTGAGAGTTTCTACTTACTTAGTTATTGAAGATCAGCTTTAAACATTGGTTGTAGGGTTTTCCTAAAATATTTTGTCACCACCCAAATTGTGGCTCATGAAGGCCCACCCATTTCTTTTGTAAATGAGAGAAAAAAAATACATTAATTCATGCAATTATTCCACAGATATTCTGCTTTAAAAGTTATCTTCTGGGTGAGACCTTCCTTGACCACCGTTTCTAAATATCCCCCATTGGCTCAGCTCTATTTTCTCTTCCTCTGCTTTATATTCTTCATAACACCTATAAGTCTCTGTAATGTATTATTTGTTTACTTTTATTTTTTTGAGACAGAATCTTGTTCTGTCGCCCAGGCCGGAGTGCAATGGCATGGTCTCCACTGACTGCAACCTCCCCTTCCCAGGTTCAAGCAATTCTTCTACCTCAGCCTCCTAAGTAGCTGGGATTACAGGCATGCACTGCTATGTCCAGCTAATTTTTGTATTTTTAGTTGACACGTTTTTTTCACCATGTTGGCCAAGCTGGTCTTGAACTCCTGGCCTCAAGTCATCCGCCTGCCTGGGCCTCCCAAAATGCTGGGATTACAGGCTTGAGCCACCACACCTGGCCATTTGCATTTATTTACATTTCTATAGGCTTCTTCACCAGAAAGTAAGTTCCATGAAGGCAGGAACTTTGTCTTCTAAGTTTTATCTCCAGCACTTAGTACAATGTATGACACATAGCAGACACTCACAAATATTTGTAGAATAAGTGTGTGACCACTATGTCAGACACATTGCTGGGCTCTGGGATACAGTGATGAATGAATGAGACACAGTCTCCCCTTTTGTGAATCTCAATTTCATACCATCTGTCTACCTTTTCTAAAGTTTTTCAGTTTTGCTCTTTGACTTGGAAAATAGAGGTTTAGTGTGAGATAGGCTTTACTGAGTGTGCTATGTTCCGTGAGATATAAATATGAACTGAGATAGGGTTTCACTATGTTGTGCAGGCTGGGCTCAAACTCCTGGGCTCAAGTGATCCTCCCACCTTGGCCTCCCAAAGTGTTAGGATTATAGGTGTCAGCCACTGTGCCTGGCCTACTTGGGGTAAATTTTTTATTTTTCCATATAACTTCTTCAATTTCCATGGCAAATCACTCTTGATAATTTTTGAAAACATATACAAAAATCAATGATTTTTTTTGAACGTACATCAATTATTAATTGAGAGTTTTATTTTTATTATTATTTTTTTAGATGGAGTCTTGCACTGTCACCCAGGTTGGAGTGCAATGGGGTGATCTCTACTCACTACAACCTCCACCTCCTGGGTTCAAGAGATTCACTTGCCTTAGCCTCCTAAGTAGCAGGGATTACAGGTGCCCACTACCATGTCTGGCTACTTTTTTGTATTTTTAGTAGTGATGGAGTTTCACTGTGTTGGTCGGTCTGGTCTCAAACTCCTGACCTCAGGTGATCCACCTGCCTTGGCCTCCAAAAGCGCTGGGATTACAGGTGTGAGCCACCACACCTGGTCTCTTCAAGGTTCTCATAGCTATTCCCTCTCTCATCCCAGCACTTTGGGAGGCCGAGGTGGGCGGGTCACCTAAGGTCTCACTATGTTGTCCAGGCTGGACTGCAGTGGCTTTTCACAGGTACGATCAGCACACTGTGGCCTATAATGCCCAGACTCCAGCAATCTTCCTGCCTCATCCTCCCAAGTAGCTGAACTACAGGCGTGCACCACCACACCCTTGAAGGAGGCTTTTACCAATGAACGGAGAATGAGACAAGGGTCAATAATTATATTTCCTGTGGCTCATGCCTATAAGCCTAGCACTTTGGGAGCTTGAGGCGGGTAGATTACTTGAGCCCAGGAGTTTGAGACCAGCATGGGCAATATAGTGAGACCACTTCCCTACAAAAATTTTAAAAAATAGCCGGGCATGTTGATGCACACTCATACTCCCAGCTACTCGGGAGGCTGAGGCAGGAGAATTGCTTGAACCCAGGAGGCAGAGGTTTCAGTGAGCCGAGATTGTGCCACTGCACTCCAGCCTGGGTGACAGAGTGAGACCTTGTCTTGGAAAAAGGAAAAAAGCTCTTTCTCGGTCTGCCTCTGTCTTCAAGGGTTTTAGTTACTTTCTTTCCCTCAGTCACTGTTCTGGCTGTTTTGCTGTCTCCTCCAAGAGCTGTTGTTAATTAATTTACATCTCCCTCCCTCCAGACTTGTCTTCCTGGGAACAGAGTGTTTACTAAAAGTGAGTCGAAAAGTATAAGAAAAAAAACCCACCTTGGTCTTTTCACACCCTAATTCTCAATCCAAGACCACCTCGCCTGGGATCACCAAAATGTATGTGGGGATTTCTCCCCAGCAGCAATCAATTCTGCAGCAGATTCTCCAGTGGGCATCAGCTGAGTGTCCTCTAATTGAGTTCAATTCTGACACTACCTACCTGGAAATAGCATCTGATCCAGCAGATCGAGAGCTCAGTCCCACAAGGCTGTCCCCACTTCTGATGCCTGTTGCAAGCTCAGGTTATCGTCTAGGCTCTGACCAACTGCCTATAAATCTGGGTTCCCACAACCCCGTCTTTGGGCATAATTAATTTCTTGAGTGGCCTCACAGAACTCAGAGAAACATGTTTTTGTTTTTTGTTTTTGAGACAGGGTCTCATTCTCTTGCTAGTCTGGAGTGCAGTCCTAGCTCACTGCAGCCTCGACCTCCTGGGCTCCAGGGATCCTCTCACCTCAGCTCCTGAGTAGTTGGGACTGCAGGCATGTGCCACCTTGCCCAGATAATTTTTTTGAAAAATTTTTGTAGAGAAGGAGTCTCACTATGTTAGCCCAGACCAGGCTCAAACCCCTGGCCTCAAGTGATCCTCCCACCTCAGCCTCTCAAAATGTTGGGATTACAGGCATGGGCCACTGCACCTGGTAAACACTTTACTTATGTTTACTGGTTTATTAATAGATGATATAATAAAAGATACGAATGAACAGCCAGCTGAAGTCATACCTACGGCAAGGTTTGTGGGAAGGGGTGCAGAGCTTCCATGCCGGCTCTGGGCTCACCACCCTTCAGGAACTTCATCATGTTCAGCTATCCAGACGCTCTGCTAAACCCTGTCCTCTTGGGTTTTTATGAAGTTTTCATTGTGTAAGCATGATTGACTAAATTATTGGCCATTAGTGACCATCTTAACCTTTGGCCTCTCTCCTCTCCTTGAAGATTGGAGGGTAGGGCTGAAAGCCCCAATCCTCTAATCATGCCATGGTCTTTCTGGTGATCAGCCCCACACTGAAGCTACCTAGGGGCTGCTAGCTACTAGTCATTGTGTTGACATACAAAACACACACTTGGTCAGGCGTGGTGGCTCACACCTGTAATCCAAGCACTTTGGAGGCCAAGGCGGGCGGATCACCTGAGGTCACAAGTTCAAGACCAGCCTGAGCAACATGGTGAAACCCCATCTTTAAACAAAAACAAAAACAAAAAAAAAATACACTTATCACTCCAGAGTTTCTGACTCTGGAGTTTCAGGAGCTCTGTGCCAGGAAATGTGCATGTGCATATATATCTTACTGTAAATCACAATATCACAGATGACTTAATTTTCTGATTGCTTCAGGGATATTAATCACTTTAAGCTTGTAAAAGTAATCAGAACCAAAATGATGTCATTAATGTTAAAAGCAAAAACAAAATCCTGACCAAAAGAGCTGGGGAAGGCTGTGAATAGAAGGTTCTCATGCTTATATGCCTGATAACAAAAACGATCACTAAAGACTCTGCAAAGCCGGGCGCGGTGGCTCACGCCTGTAATCCCAGCACTTTGGGAGGCTGAGGTGGGTGGATCACAAGGTCAAGAGATCGAGACCATCCTGGTCAACATGGTGAAACCCCGTCTCTACTAAAAATACAAAAAATTAGCTGGGCATGGTGGCGCGTGCCTGTAGTCCCAGCTACTCAGGAGGCTGAGGCGGGAGAATTGCCTGAACCCAGGAGACGGAGGTTGCAGTGAGCTGAGATCGTGCCATTGCACTCCAGCCTGGGGAACAAGAGCGAAACTCCGTCTCAGAAAAAAAAAAAAAAAAAAAAAAGACTCTGCAAAAAATCCAACCTTGCACAGAGGCCATTGCAATCTTACACAAACATACTTCTACAAGGACATCTGCCTAGCAGTTGCCTGTCCAACCTCGGGCTGGCATCAGCCTTATTATTGGTTTTTGTAGCCAGGGATAATTGTTTCAAAATTATTATGTAATTCTCTTTATTTTTTCCTTTAAACATCTTTGTCTTCCTCCCTGAATATGCCCATAATTTATTAAGGCATGCATATTCCCTTTGCAATGCTCTATTTCCAGATTTGTATCCTTCTCTTTTATTTATTTTATTTTATTTTTGAGACAGAGTTTTGCTCTTGTTGCCCAGGCTGGAGTGCAATGGTTCAATCTTGGCTCACTGTAACCTCCACCTCCTGGGTTCAAGCGATTCTCCTTCCTCAGCCCCCCAAGTAGCTGGGATTACAGGCATGTGCCACCACGCATTATACTTTTAGTAGAGACAGGGTTTCTCCATGTTGGTCAGGCTGGTTTCAAACTCTGGACCTCCCAAAGTGCTGGGATTACAGGCGTTAACCACCACTCCTGAACATCTTTTCCTTTTAGAGAGACTCTTTCTATTTGTTACTTTGTATTTGTTACTTAGGTTGACCACCTCAGAACAACCCCTAGAGGTTAGGTACCCCAAGGCCACACATCTAGTAAACAGTAGAGCCTGGATGCATACATTCTGGCTCAGGGTCCATTCTCACTGTTATTTACATGTTCTCACTTTCCTTTTCCTTCCTTTTCTGTCCTCCTCCTTACCTTGCAGATACTTATTTTAGCTCTTCATGTTTGAACAAGGGCCCTGACAGGCAGGAGTAAGGAGAAGTCTTAAGCCCTGCCAAGCTCAGAGGAGGGCAAGCTGGAGGAGAGGTGGGGGCGGGGATTGGGGGGATGGTAAAGAAAAATGAGAGAATGAGCCAATCAGACTTTCAGAAACAGGACCAGCTCTTGGAATAAGGGTCTTGTCCCAGGGGCATCATTCTTTTAGGATGAATAAATGGATTTACTGAAATGAAGGCACAATATCCCCAACAACCATAATCTATGCCACATAGCTCACACAGGATCTTCCCTCAGGGTGCAAGTAGAAATCAAGAGCAGGCCCCTAAGGCTCCTCCCAGACAATTTCCCTCCCTCTCAACACAAGCCATGTGTTTCTACTTCTGCTGACAGTCCTCTCCTGGCTCATTTCTGAAGCTGGGCATCTTTGCTGTCATCTGGGGTGCTCTCACCTAGGACACTCTCTCCCCTTCGTGCTACAGGGCACTCCTACAGTTCTGCCTCTGCACAGACAGGCTTCCTTTTGTTTGTTTGTTTGGTTATTTATTTATTTATTAATTATACTTTATGTTCTGGGGTACATGTGCAGATCATGCAGGTTTGTTAAATAGGTTTACATGTGTCATGGTGGTGGTTTGTTGCATCCATCACCCCGTCATCTAAATTAGGTATTTCTCCTAATGCTATCCCTAAAATGTGGCACATGTACACCATGGAATACTATGCAGCCATAAAAAAGGATGAGATGAATTCATGTCCTTTGCAGGGACGTGAATGAAACTGGAAACCATCATTCTCAGCAAACTGACACAAGAACAGAAAACCAAACACTGAATGTTCTCACTCATAAGTGGGTGTTAAACAATAAGAACACATGGACACAGGGAGGGGAACATCACACACCAGGGTCTCCGGGGTAGGGAGCTAGGGCAGACTGGCTTCTATCTGCAAGAACGGAATCTGCATTTCCCACCCAGTTAGGAAAACAGAAGGGCAGAGAAATGGAAGGAGGAGCTGCCTGAGGGCAAAGCTGGGCTGGTCCCTACCCTGGGTCCACTCAAGGTAAAGCTCAGCACATAACCAGGCCAACTGAAAATGGGGAAGAGATGGAGAAAGAGTTCAGCAAATCTGATTTCTCTTTAAATTTTCATTTTTTCTCATTAAAATAATTAAATAGAGACAGGATCTGGCTATGTTGCACAGGCCAGTCTCAAACTCCTGGGTTCAAGTGACCCTCCTGTCTTGGACTCCCAAAGCGTTGGGATTATAGACAGGAGCCATTGTTCCCAGCCTTTTTCTCATTCTTATAAAAAAAATAAAAATAGCCTGGCATGGTAGCTCATGCCTGTAATCCCGGCACTTTGGAGGCCAAGGCGGGCAGATCACAAGGTCAAGAGATCAAGACCATCCTGGCCAACATGGTGAAACCCCATCTCTACTAAAAGTACAAAAAATTAGCCGGGTGTGGTGGTGCATGCCTGTAGTCCCAGCTACTCGGGAGGCTGAGGCAGGAGAATTGCTTGAAACCCAAAAACAGAAGTTGCAGTGAGCTGGGATCGTGCCACTGCACTCTAGCCTGGTGACAGAGAGAGACTGCCTCAAAAATATATATAAATATAAAAATAAAAATAATGAACTAAGCAACTTTCCAAGTGAATCCCAATCCCTTAAGAACCTCTGTTAATAGTTTGCTTCCTTCTCTCTTTAATTTTGTTTTTCTTTATTGGCCTTTTGGCTTCAGTGTATATATATCTTTTTTTTTTTTTTTTTTTTCTTTGAGATGGAGTCTTGCTCTCTCACCCAGGCTGGAGTGCAGCAGCTTGATCTCACCTTACTGCAACCTCTGCCTCCCAGCCTCAAGCAATCCTCCTACCTCATCCTCCCAAGTAGCTGGGATCATAGGCGTGCACCACCGTGCGCAGCTAATTTTTGTATTTTTAGTAGAGACAGGGTTTCAACATGTTGACCAGCCTTGTCTCGAACTCCTGACCTCAAGTGATTCACCTGCCTTGGCCTACCAAAGTGCTGGGATTACAGATGTGAACCACCGCTGAGAAACTGATTTTTTTTTCTTTTTTTTCCGCTCGTCACCCAGTCTGGAGTGCAATGGCATGAACTCAGCTCACTGCAACCTCTGCCTCCCAGGTTCAAGTGATTCCTCTGCCTCAGCCTCCCAAGTAGCTGGGACTACAGGTATGTACCACCATGCCCAGCTAATTTTTTGTATTTTAGTAGAAACGGAGTTTTACCATGTTAGCCAGGATGGTCTCGATCTCCTGACCTCGTAATCCATCTGCCTCAGCCTCCCAAAGGGCTGGGATTACGGGCATGAGCCACTGCATCCAGCCGAAATTGAGTTTTGAAAGAGATTTAGAGAGAAGGAGGGGGAAAGAGGAGAAACAGAGGAGAAAGGGAGGGAAAGAGGAAAGAGGAGATGGATAGGCGTGCAAGAGACTAACAGGAATAAGAGGATTTGGTAGGCATAGATAACTTAGAGACATTTAAAAGGTTGGCTGTTGGGCTGGGCACAGTGGTTCACACCTGGTCCCAGCAACTCTGGAATCTGAGGTAGGAGGATTATTTGAGTTTGGGAGGTCAAGGCTGCAGTGAGCTATGATCATGCCACTGCACTCAAGCCAGAGCAAGATCCTGTCTCAAAAATACACAAATAAATGAAATTTGGCTGGGCACCATTACTTATGCCTATAATCCTGAGGCTGAGGCTGAGGTGGGAGGATCTTTTTTTTATTTTTTTGAAATGGAGTCTCAGTCCATTGCCCAGGCTGGAGTGCAGTGGCCTGATCTTGGCTCACTGCAACCTCTGCCTCCTTGGTTCAAGCAATTCTCCTGCCTCAGCCTCCCAAGTAGGAGTAGCTGGGACTATAGGCGTGCACCACTGGGCCCAGCTAAGTTTTGTATTTTTAGTAGAGACAGCGTTTCATCATGTTGGCCAGACTGGTCTTGAACTCCCAACCTCAGGTGATCGACCTGCCTCAGTCTCCCAAAGTGCAGGATTACAGGTGTAAGCCACCATGCCCAGCCTGTGAGGACCTCTTGAAGCCAAGCCTAAGCAACATAGGGAAACCCCATCCGTACAAAAATAATAATAATAATAATAATAAAATAGGCATGGTGGCATGCACCTGTAGTCTCAGCTACTCAAGAGGTGGAGGCAGGAGGATTACTTGAGCACTGGAGTTTGAGGCCAAGGCAGGTAGCAGATCATGAGATCAGAAGTTTGAGACCAGCCTGGCCAACATGGTGAAAACCTCATCTCTATTTAAAAAAAAAAAAAAAAAAGCCACTGCACTCCAGCCTGGGTGATGGGTGACAGAGCAAGACTTGGTCTTGGAAAAAAAAAATAAACGCAACTAGAGAGTAGAGAACAATTACCTACAAAGGAATAAAAGTTTGAATGTTAGCAGACTTCTCAGATAAATGACTTCTATATTCACCTAACCTATTATGCAAGAATGTAATAAAGACATTTTTAGATAAAGTTTAAAAATGTTTACAATTAAAAGAACTATTTATGATTCTACATCAGAAAAAATAAAACTGTGCCCAAAAGAAAGAAAAAGGATGAAAGAAGCAATGACGATCAAAGCACTTGATAAACATATGGTTAAATCTAAATAAATATTTATGACAAAAATAATAATGGCCACTTTTAGGAACATAAAAGCAAGTTTAGACTGGACACAGTGACTCAGGCCTGTAATCCTAGCACTTTGAGGGGCCAATGCAGGAGGATCACTTTAGCCCAGGAGTTCTGAACCAGCCTGGGCAACCCAGCAACACCTTATCTCTACTAAAATATATACATTTTTAATTAGGTGGGTGGTGTGGTGGTGCATACTTGTAGTCCCAGCTACTGGGGAGGCTCACTACTGGGGAGGATCACTTTAATTCATGAGGTCAAGGCTGCAGTAAACCATGATGGTACCACTGCAGTCCAGCTTGGATGACAGAGTGAAATGCCATCTCTAAAAAAGAATAAATAAATAAAAATAATGTAACTTTAAATCTTGCACATAACTTACATACCATTTGAGAGTGGGAGAAAATAAAATGCAACCATTCTAACAGAACAAAGATTGTATGAAATGAGGTAGAAATAAATAGTGATCCCCCCATTATCCATGGGGGTACATTCCAGGATCTTCAGTTTCTTCCTATATAACCCATCGTATAGGCCAGGTAGCTTCTACAGCATGGATACACTGGACAAAGGGATGATTCATATCTTGGATGGAGCACTACAGCCAATCTAAAATTTGTACATTAAAAAAAAAGAAGAGTGCTGGGCATGGTAGCTCATGCCTGTAATCCCAGCACTCTAGGAGGCCAAGGTGGGTGGATCACTTGAGATAAGAAGTTTAAGCAGCCTGACCAAGTGGTGAAACCCTGTCTTTACTTAAAAAATACAAAATTAGCCAGGTGTGGTGGCACACGCCTGTAATTCAAACTACTAGGGAGTCTGAGGCAGAAGAATAGCTTGAACTTAGAAGGCGGATGTTGCAGTGAGCCGAGATCGTGCCATTGCACTCCAGTCTGGGCAACAAGAGCAAAACTCCGTCTCAAAAGAAAAGAAAAAGAAAAGAAAACTTATACATTTTTTACTTATGGAAGTTTCTGTTTAATATTTTTGGATGGCAGTCGACTGAAACCACAGAAAGCAAAACTGGATAAGGTGGGATTACTGTATTCTTATCCTCTAGAACATAAATGGATTATTCCATATAAAAATTCTCAGATTGGATCACTATTTTAAAGATACACTCCTAAAACTTTCTTTTCTTTTCTTTTTTTTTTTTTTGAGATAGGGTCTTGCTGTCTCCCTCTGTTGCCCAAACTGGAGTGCACTGGTGCAATTAGGGCTCACTGCAGCCTCAATGTCCCAGGCCCAAGCGATCCTTCCACCTCAGCCTCCTGAGTACCTCGGACCAGAGGCACCTAGAAGAACCTAAAACTTTGAACAACACAAGTATAAAAGTAAAAAGGTGGTTGGGTAAAAAAAAACACAGGAGCCACTGAAGGGTTGACAAAGGTAGGAAGTTTGGGTATAAAAAAAGAATAATGACATGACTCTATTTTCAGGAACAGTTACAATATGTTCTAAGCATACATTTTTTTTCCATCTAGACTGTTTCTTAGGAACTTTTTTTTTTTTTTGAGACAGAGTTTGCCCAGCCTGGAGTGCAATGGTGCCATCTCAGCTCACCGAAACCTCCATCTCCTAGGTTCAAGCAATTCTCCTGCCTCAGCCTCCCGAGTAGCTGGGATTACAGGCATGCGTCACCAACTCCCAGCTAATTTTGTATTTTTAGTAGAGATGGGGGTTTCTCCATGTTGGTCTGGCCAGTCGCAAACTCCCAACCTCAGGTGATCCGCCCACCTGGGCCTCCCAAAGTGCTGGGATTACAGGCGTGAGTTACCACCCTGGCCAAGCATACTTTTTGAATAAACAAATGAATGAATGAAGGGTGGGACATCAGGGTGTGTCTGGTGGTTCAGGGACAGGAGGAGGTCTGATGGTATAAAAAGGATTTAAATACAGGGTCTTCTCCATGAGGATGCGCTAAGGAAACTGCATTTCCAGAGAGAGACACAGCAAGCAGGACTGAAAACGGTTAGTCTAAGGAGATTCAGGACAGGTAAGCACGGGAGGCAGGGAGGTCAGCCAGAATTTGGGGCTTTAAGTGCTCAAAGAGGATTTGAAAAATCAAAGGAGCAACATTAAAGGATGCAAACAACTCAGCCCATTCACATTAGGGGGACATGAAATAAAGAGTTGCAAATTAGGGACAGAAGGAAGGTCAGAAAGACTGTTCACCTTGTGAAAATCAGGGAGTGAATGTGAGACTCCGTATTTACTGAGTGTGATTGTCTGTTCTGCAGGGCTCCCAAACGTTCCCAGTCTGTGCTAGCCTGGCCTTTGGAAATCCTTATTAGAATGTAATAGCAATGATTTTTGTGTACTTCATTCATTGCAGAATCAGCAGACCTATGTAAGTGCCCATTTGTAGGAGGCAGGCAATAAAAATTTGCTGAGCAAATGTGGTTGTCCTAGTGGCAATTCTGTCTTGTGCTCTCCATAGCCTTGATCAGGAAAAACACTCTAGACCAGTTGACTTGTTTGCTTCTTTGTTTTTGTTTTTATAAATTTTTTTTTTTTTTTTTTAAAGACGGGGCTTCACCATGTTAGTCAGGCTGGTCATGAACTCTGGACCTCAGGTTATCCGCCCGCCTTGGCCTCCAAAATGCTTGGATTACAGGCGTGAGCCACCACACCCGGCCGCTTCTTTGTTTTTTTTAACATGCTAGTTTAAGCTGCAGACTCTCAATGCCCATCTCAGGAAAGTGGGCCAGGGTTTAGACTGTGCGCACAACAGTCAGTAAGACCCGATCCCTTCCCAGCTATGCTTCTCCTCTACCTGGCCAAACTTTAAGACCTCATGTCTCTTTATAAGAGGTTGATAATAATTGTACATTACCCCAGGTGTTTGTCGAGGATCAAATGAATCATGTATATGAAGCACTTGGATGTCTGACAGTATCCTAATGTTGCTATTGAATGTTACTGCATTATTTATTTACTGTTAGGATTGTATTGAATAACAGATGCTTAGTTAAGTTTAATTTCTTTCCAATTAAATGCCAAGCCCTAGGCCATTCCTTGTTACTGCTGTTCAAACTTTTTGGTCTCAGAAACTTTTTATATTAAAAATTGTTGAGGACTCCAAAGAACTTTGTTTCTATAGGATATATCTAGATATTTACCATATTCAAAATGAAAATTGAAAAATTAAAATATATTTATTCATTCCTTTCAAAATAAAATGATACATGCATTATGTGGTTTTTTCTTTTCTTTTTTATCTTTCTCTTTTTTTTTCTTTTTTTTGAGATGGGGTCTTGCTATGTTGCCCAGGCTGGAGTGCAGTGGCTATTCACAGGCCAATCCCACTACTGATCAGCATGGGAGTTTTGACCTTGCTCCATTTCTGACCTGGCCGGTTCACCCCTCCTTAGGCAATCTAGTGGTCCCCTGCTCCTGGGAGGACACCATATTGATGCCGAACTTAGTGCAGACACCCAATGGGCATAGTGCACTATAACCCAGAACTCCTGGGCTCAAGTAATCCTCCAGCCTCAGCCTCCTGAGTAGCTGGGACTACAGGCACGTGCCACCGCACCCGGCAGCATTACATGTTAACTATATTTTCCAGACACACAAAAAATAGTGAGACCAATGGCATTGTTTTACATTTTAGTACTTTGGCCTAATGGAAGATGGCAGAATTCTCGTCTGCTTTTGCAGTCATCTTTTCTGATACATTATTTTTTTGAAATATAAGAAGAAAATCTGACCTTACACAGATGATGCCAGAAAAAGGAGTATTCTTAGCCAGGCACGGTGGCTCACGCCTGTAATCCCAGCACTTTGGGAGACTGAGGTGGGTGGATCACCTGAGCTCAGGAGTTTGAGCCCAGCCTGGCCAAAATGGTAAAACCCCGTCTCTACTAAAAATACAAAAATTAGTCTGGCATGGTGGCAGGCACCTGTAATCCCAACTACTCGGGAGGCTGAGGCAGGAGAATCACTTGAACCCAGGAGGCGGAGGTTGCAGTGAGCAGAGATCGCACCACTGCACTCTAGCCTGGGCAACAGAGTGAGACTTTGTCACCAAAAAAAAAGAAAAAAGAAAAAACAAACAAAAAAAAAACAAACAAAAAAACCAGTATTCATATAGACTTTGAAACAATTGTGGATATTCTTTGAAACTACAACACAAACTCAACAAGTAGCAGTTTCTTAAAGATGAGTTGCAATGTGAAATTTGTTTTTTGTTTTTTTTGGAGACAGAGTCATGCTCTGTCATCCAGGCTGGAGTGCAGTGGCATGATCCTGGCTCACTGCAACCTCTGCCTCCCGGGTTCAAGCGATTCTTCTGCCTCAGTCTTCCTAGTACCTGGGACTACAGGTGTGTGCCACCATACTCAGCTAATTTTTGTATTCTTAGTAGAGACAAAGTTTCACTATGTTGGTCAGACTGGTCTTGAACTCCTGACCTCAAGTGATTCACCTGCCTCGGTCTTCCAAAGTGCTGAGATTACAGGCAGAAGCCACCATGCCCAGCCTGCAATGTGAAATTTGAAATCATATCAATGAACTTTTCGAACTCTGTCACGTTAAAATCCATTGGTCTACATTGAACTTTGAGTGGATCTTTACCCATGCATGATTTTATAACATTACATACTGGTCATTTGCAAAATATTGGCTTATAAGTTATGAAGCTCTCTAAATTTATTCCCCTATACATTTGTTAGAGAATGAGAGTGAAAAAGTAAAATAACATGCAAGATGTCACCAATGGGGGAGGCTAGCTGAAGCCTGTGCAGCACCTTCACCATATATATTATTGCAATTTCCTGTGGATTTGAAATTAGTTCAAAATTAAAAGTAAACAAAACAAAATCAATAAACAATATGGTAATTTTTGCCTCCAATATTCATATATATTCCGAATAACTTTTAAAAATTTAAGACCTGGCCAGGCATGGTGGCTCACGCCTGTAATCCCAGCACTTTGGGAGGCTGAGGTGGGTGGATTACCTGAGGTCAGGAGTTCAAGACCAGCCTGACCAACATGAAGAAACCCCATCTCTACTAAAAACTCCAAAAATTAGCTGGGTGTGGTGGTACATGCCTGTAATCCCAGCTACTTGGGAGGCTGAGGCAGGAGAATCGCTTGACTCTGGAGGCAGAGGTTGTGGTGAGTCCAGATCGTACCATTGCACTCCAGCCTGGGCAACAAGAGCGAGACTCCATCTCAAAAAAAAAATTGTAAGACCTATTACATGTAACCAGATATTTACCACATGTGTGGTTTTTATTGAAGTTCCAATTTTTCCTCTTAGGAAGAACTTTAATACTCCATAGAACAGAACTACTGTTCACAGATTCTCATTGTTCTGAGAATGTCTTCATTTCACCTTCTTTCCTGAAAGATATTTTCCCTGGATATGGAATCTGAGTTGATTGGGGGTGATGGCAAGTGGTCTATATAAGAATCTAAGTTGACAGTGGAACAAAATCTTTGAAGTGCTGAAAGAAAAGAACTGTCTTTTTTTCTGATAAGAAATCTGTGGCATTTGATCTCTATCTTTTCATGTACAGATTGCACTTCAACAATCTCATCAAAGAGATAATCCTCTACTCTGAGTCACAAAGATATTGACACATGATTTCTTCTGTTATTTCTAAAGTTTCATTTTTGACAGGTACAGCTAGAGTATTTCTCTATAATATAACATATGAATCATTTTCCAGCTGAGGTAGAGGAATTGGGGGTTAACCTCACTTGCCAGAGGTCATACAGCAAGCCCAGGCTCCTTGAAACATTGCTATCCAGCAAATGAATTCCTCATCAGCATTCCCTATCTCATAGGCCTTCCATCTCAGATTTCAAAAACCATGATGAACAGAATGGCCCCAGAGAATCCCCAGCAAGACCCTTCCATCAACAGGAATGATTCCAGCATTAAGGTGATATCACCACAGGATCCCGCTAGATATCAGCACAAAGGTGATACCACCACAGGATCCAGAAAGAGAAAAAAGAAGGATGATACTCACTGGGAGTATCATCCTCATAGTCCCAGTGAGTATCATCCTTCTTTCTCCTCTTTCCCTTTCCACTGCTCCCTTCTCATGCAGCCCTGTGATTGCATTTTGAATTTGTTTTAAGGCAGCTATTGATATTTTTTAAAAATCTATTCAAAAAGTCTTCCCATCATAAAAGGAGAAATACATTTCAAATTGAATGGGCCTTTGGCCCATGAATGATTCAAATTATGAAAGATAAGCTAAGAATACAATACACAGAGCAAGTGAGAATGTTTTTCTAGGAGAGAATTTCTGAAGCATAGAGAGATAGAAATTGAGAAATCTCCTTTTCCAGGGCAAGTATATTGTGGCCCAGTATGGTAGGAAAATGAAAAAAAAAAAGAAGTTCATTATTCAGAGTAGTAGTGAACACATGTATGAAGAGATTTATTTACATAAGGTGAATCTTAGTGAATTGTTCTGAAATATGTATGTGTTATTTGATATTGTACCCTGGAGATTTTCCAAACATTGTTTGCATACAATGTCTGCCTTTAAAAATATATAAAACTGTATAAAAATCAATGGTGTTTCTATACACTAATAATAAATAATTAGAAAAGAACATTATAAGAATAACTCCATTTACAATAGCATCAAAAATAATAAGGTACTAAGAAATAAACTTAACCAAGGACTTGAAAGACTTGTCCATTGAAAACTATAAAATGTTGCTGAAATAAATTAAGACACATGAAAAGACACTCCATGTGCATAAATGGGAAGACTTAATATTATTAATATGTCAGTATCACCTAAGCAATTTACAGATTTTTTTTTTTTTTTTTTAACAGACAGGGGTTTCACCATGTTGGTCAGGCTGGTCTCGAACTCCCAACCTCAGGTGATCGACACGTCTCAGCCTCCCAAAGTGCTGGGATTATAAGCATGAGCCACCACGCCCTGCCTAATTTACAGATTTAATGCAATCCCTATAAAAATCCCAATGGTGCTTTTTGTGGAAATTTTTAAACTCTATGCAAAAATTTCTATAAAGTCTCAAGGAATCCCAAATAGCCAAAATACTGTTGAAAAAGATGAACAGATGCACAAAGTTGGAGGCCTCCTATTACCAACCTCAACATTTATTACAAATTAATCAAAGAGTGTGGTGCTGGCATAAACACAGATATATAAACCAATGGAAAAAAAACAAGTCCAGAAATACATCCTTGCACATATAGTCAACAAGGGTGCTAAGGCCATTCAATTGGGAGAGGACAGTCTCTACAACAAAAAGGTGTTTGGAAAACTGAATATCCACATGCAAAAGAATGATGCTGGATCCTTACCATATACGAAAATTAAAACGGATCAAGTCCTAAACACAAAAGATAAAACTGTAAAACTCTTAGAAAAAACATAGGGGAAAAGCTTTATGACATTTGATTTAGCAATGATTTCTTGGATATGACACCAAAAGGACAGGCAACAAAATAAAAATAGATAAATTAGACTATATGAAAAGAAAAAAAAAACTTGTATGATTGGGCAGGGCGTGGTGGCTCACCCCTATAATCCCAGCACTTTGGGAAGCCGAGGTTGGTGGATCACCCGAAGTCAGGAGTTTAAAACCAGTCTGACCAACATGGTGAAACCCTACCTCTAAAAAAAAAAAAAATTGTATGAAAAAAGGACACAATCAAAAAGTGAAATGGGCTGGGCATGGTGGCTCACACCTATAATCCCAGCACTTTGGAGGCCAAGGTGGGTGGATCGCCTGAGGTCAAGAGTTCAAAGCCAGGCTGGCTAACATGGTGAAACCCCATCTTTACTACAAATACAAAAATTAGCCAGGTGTGGTGGCAGGCACCTGTAATCCCAGCTACTTGGGAGGCTAAGGTGGAAGAATCACTTGAACCTGGGAGGTGGAGGCTGCAGTGTGCCAAGATCATGCCACTGCACTCAGTTTGGGCAACAGAGCAAGACTCTGTCTCCAAAAAAAAAAAAAAAAGTGAAATGGCAAGCTATGGAGTGGGAGAAAATGTTTGCAAATCATTTATCTGATAAGGGGTTAATAGCTACAATATATACAAAACTAGAATTCAACAACAATAAAAAAGTCTAAAAATGGGCAAAGGACTTGAATAGATATTTCTCCTAAGAAGATATACAAATGGACAAATCCACAAAAGATGCTTAGCAACCTTAATAATTAGGGGAAAGAAAATCAAAACCAAAATGAGATACTACTTCACACACATTAGAATGACAACTATCAAAGGAACAGAAAATAACAAGTGTCGGTGAGGATGGGGAGAAATTGGAATTCTTGCAGGAATGTAAAATGGTGCTGCCACTATGAAAAACACTAAGGTGGTACCTCTGAAATTAAAAACAATTACCATATGATCCAGCAATTTCACTTAGGGGTATATACCCAAAAAAATCAGAAGCAGGGTCTATGCTGGGCATGGTGGTTCACACCTATAATCCCAACACATGGGGAGGCCAAGGCAGGAGTTTGAGACCAGCCTGGGCTACATAGTGAGACTCCATCTCTACAAAATAAAAAAAAATTGGCCAGGTGTGGTGGCTCACGTGTAATCCTAGCACTCTGGGAGGCCAAGGCAGGTGGACCACCTGAGGTCAAGAGTTTGAGACCAGCCTGACCAACATGGTGAAACCCCATCTCTACTAAAAATACAAAAATTAGCCAGGCGTAATGGCAGGTGCCTATAATCCCAGCTACTCAGGAGGCTGAGTTAGGAGAATTGTTTGAAACCAGGAGGCAAAGGTTGCAGTGAGCCAAGATCACACCACTTCACTCCAGCCTGAGTGAAAAAAGCAAAACTTTGTCTTAAAAAAAAAAAAAAGAAAAAATATTATCCAAGCATGCTGGTGCACATCTGTAGTCCTAGCTACTAGGGAGGACGAGGTGGGAGGATTGCTTGAGCCCAGGAGTTTTGGATTACAGTGAGCTATGATCATGTCACTATACTCCAGCCCAGACAACACAGGGAGATCTCATCTCAAAAAAAGAAGAAAGAAAAATAAGAAAGAAGCCAGGCTCAGTGACCCATGCCTGTAATCCCATCACTTTGGGAGGCAGAGGTGGACAGATCACCTGAGGTCAGGAGTTTTGAGACCAGCCTGGCCAACATGGTGAAACCCCATCTCTCTCTATATATATACATAAAGAAGAAGAAGAAGAGGAAGAGGAGGAGGAGGAAGAAGTCGGGGGAGAGGGGAAATGAGAGTTGTTCAATGGGTATAGAGTTTCAGTTGTGCAGAATGAAAAGAGTTCTGGAGATTACATACACAAAAGTGTAAATGTATTTAACACTACTGAACCGTATGCTAGCAAATGGTTAAGATGGTAGAATCAGTCTCCTATTGATCATTTAAAATTCTTCTATAAGTATTCTGGGCTACATGGTATGAAGTATATTAAAATGAAAGATGTTACATTCCTCTCAAATCCTGTACCAATTTACATTCCCACTAATAATAAATTAGGACATGCCGGGCGCGGTGGCTCACGCCTGTAATCCCAGCACTTTGGGAGGCCGAGGCGGGTGGATCATGAGGTCATGAGATCGAGACCATCCCGGTCAACATGGTGAAACCCCGTCTCTACTAAAAATACAAAAAATTAGCTGGGCACGGTGGTGCGTGCCTGTAATCCTAGCTACTCGGGAGGCTGAGGCAGGAGAATTGCCTGAACCCAGGAGGCAGAGGTTGCGGTGAGCTGAGATCGCGCCATTGCATTCCATCCTGGGTAACAAGAGCGAAACTCCGTCTCAAAAAAAAAATAAATAAATAAATAAATAAATAAATAAATTAGGACATACATTCCCTACTTTACTAATAAGTCTTGATTTATAACTAAAGATTTTTGCCAGTCTTCTGCTTTTTTTTTTTTTTTCTGTGATGGTTAATATTGAAAATTTTTGACAGTTTTTTGGGAAAAAAATTAATTGATTATTGAATTAATTTACATATTATAAATGACTAGTGAAGAGCATTTTTCACCATTTAAAAAATTATTTTTAGGAGGCTAAGGCAGGCAGATCATGAGGTCAGGAATTCGAGACCAGCTCGGCCAACATAATGAAACCCTGTCTCTACCAAAAGTATTAAAAATTAGCCTGGTATAGTGGCACGCACCTGTAATCCCAGTTACTCAGGAGGCTGAGGCAGGAGAATTGCTTGAACCCAGGAGGCGGATGTTGCAGTAAACCGAGATCACACCACTGCACTCTAGCCTGGGCAACAGAGTGAGACATCATCTCAAAAAAATTAAAATAAAATAATTTATACTCTGTCCTCTAGACATTTCTTTTTCATACCATTGATCCAATGTTATGATGGAATTAGTTTTTCTTATTTTGTTCAAATTCCTTGTAAAATACAAATATTTTTCTTTTCTCATTCATATATGTTGCAATATTTTCTCTATTAGGATGCATTTTATTTTATGTTAAAAGATTTTTTCTTTTATTATTTTAATATAAACTTCAAAAATTAGCTTTCAAATCCATCCGTAATTGCTTTTCAATGTTGTGAATTAAAAATTTTAATTTTCTTGTACTTTTTTTTTTTTTTTTTTTTTTAAAGACGGGGTTTCACCGTGTTGGTCAGGCTGGTCTTGAACTCCCTACCTCAGGTGATCCGCCCGCCTTGGCCTCCAAAGTCCTTGGATTACAGGCGTGAACCACTACATCCAGCCAAATTTTCTCGTACATTAATGGTCACTTTTTCTGTTTCTACTGACTGGAAATGTCATCTTTCCATCTATGCTCATGGTTTTTTTTCTTTCTATTCTCTATCCTAGTGCTAAATTAGATTTTTTGGCACCTATGCCAAAGTGCTCCACATGTTACCTATATTCTAGCCCATTTGGCTTCCTTAAAAACAAAACAACTTTGCATTGCTCTGGGAGAGAAGAACATACAAATTCTTTTTTTTTTTTTAGTAGTATAAAGTTATCCAGTACCTAAACACTGATGCCTTGTGCTATCCCATCATGCTGTTTCATACTCACCCTTTCATCTGCTAGTGAACTTAGCATGGCAGCATGCATGCAGTGGGTGCTGAATAGATATTTACTGAAAGGGGCCAGGCATGGTGGCTCACACCTGTAATCCCAGCACTTTGGGAGGCCAAGGTGGGAGGATCACTTGAGCCTGGGCAATATAGTGAGACCCCATCTCATAAAATATATGTATTTACTGAAAGGTATTAAAAGCTCTTTCCAGAGCATTCAGGGCAGCAGTCTCCAACCTTTTTGTCACCAGGGACCGGTTTTGTGGAAGACAATTTTTCCACAGACTGGTTGGGGAGTGGTTTTGGGATAATTCAAGGGCATTACAGTTATTGTGCATTTTCTTTCTATTATTATATGGTAATATATAATGAAATAATTATACAACTCACCATAATGTAGAATCAGTGAGAGACCCGAGTTTGTTTTCCTGTAACCAGATGGTCCCATCTGGGGGTAATGGGAGACAGTGACAGATCATTGACAGATCATAGGGTATTTGATTCTCATAACAAGCATGCAAACTAGATCCCTCTTGCCTGTGCAGTTCACAATAAGATTCATGCTCCTATGAGAATCTAATGCTACTGGCTGATCTGACAGGAGGTGGAGCTCTGACAATAATGTGAGCTATGGGGAGCGACTGTAAATACAGATGAAGCTTCACTGACTTGTTCACCGCTCACCTCCCGCTGTGTGGCCCAGTTTGTAACAGATTGTGGACCAGTACCAGTTTGTAACCCAGGGGTTGGGGACCCCAGATTTAGGGACTGTGGAAGAATATATTACATACCAAACAGAATTCTTATTCTTTACACCTCATACAGTACATGGTTAAGACTTTTGCAGAAAATCCCCAGCAGAATGGTAATGTGGAAATACAGGCTACAGGAACATGGTGAGAACTGAGAGAACAGAAGAAAGTTCAGAAAATTGATATGTACGAAGACCAAATGTACGTATAATTTAGCTATGGCTGTTTAATACAATTTCAGTGGTTTAGAAAAAATAAGCATTTCTTATTGTTTATAAATTTACAAGCCGGCTGGGCAGTTCTGATCTTGGCTAGCATCTCTTGCATGCTTGAGGGTTGAGCTGTAAACTCATTTAAAATTGCCAGTGTTGCGGAATATGAGCTCTTTTCTCTACAGTCTCTCATGCTCTAGCAGGCTAGTCCAGACTTGGAGGGAGAGAGAGAGGGTGAGAGAGAGAGGGCAGGCATGAGAGTGAGCACAGAAGCATGTATGGCCTCTCGAGGCTGGGGTATCATCACTTCAGAGTGTCACTCTTGGGCTCAATCAAGAAGGTGTGGTTGGGCTGGGCGTGGTGGCTCACACCCGTAATCCCAGAATTTTGGGTGGCCGAGGTGGGTGGATCACTTGAGGGCAGGAGTTTGAGACTAGCCTGGCCAATATAGTGAAACCCAGTCTCTACTAAAAACACAAAAATTAGCCATCATGGTGGCATGCGCCTGTAGTCCCAGCTACTTGGGAGGCTGAGGCAGAAAAATCTCTTGAACCTGGGAAGTGGAGGTTGCAGTGAACTGAGATCATGCCATTGCACTCCAGGCTGGGCATTCCAGCAAGACTGTCTCAAAAAAAAAAAAAAAATTACAGGAGAAAAGGAAGAGGGAAATGAGGTTTCATTGTACATAATCTACAAAGTGACTCAATAAAATAAAACTATTCTTTTTTATTTTATAAATGTGAAAACTGAGACTCTCCATGTAAACAGACATTTATGTTTTGCCAAATCTCTTTTTTTTTCCTTTTTGTGGCAAATGGGGATCTCACTATATTGTCCAGGCTAGTCTTGACTCCTGAGCTCAAGCTATCCTCCTGCCTCTGCCTCCCTAAATGCTGAAATTACTGATGTCAGCAACAGTGCCCAATCCAAATTTTCTAATAATAATGGAAATATGTGTTCCCTGAGACCATAGCCATTTTGATGGTCCAGTGGCTGAAGTGTGCCTATTTCCAAACTCAAATTTATATTCTCATTCTTCATTCTTTTTTCTTATTTTTTGAGACAGGTTTCATTCTGTCATCCAAGCATGAGTGTGGTGGCGCGGTCTCGGCTCACTGCAGCCTCAACCTCCCAGGCTCAAGTGATCCTCCCACCTCAGCCTCCCAAGCAACTGGGACTACAGGTATGTGCCACTAGACCCATTTTGTAGAGATGGGATTTCACCATGTGGTCCAGACTGGTCCTGAACTCCTAAGACAGAGCAAGATCCTGTCTCTAATTTTAAAAATAATAATAAACAAATTAAGATAATAGAGATAAAACAAAAGTTCTTGATGACCATTTCTATCGGTTCCATTCTACCTCCTCTCTGAGTAGTCATTACAATAGGTTTCACATAAGTTTTTTTGAAAATTATACGGAAAATTATCATTTTTGTGTGAAAATATATAGTCTACTCTGTATATATTCATAAATTATAATTTGAGTTAGAAAAGTATATAATTTTTTTTTGAGATGGAGTCTCGCTTTTTCACCCAGGTTGGAGTGCAGTGGCGCGGTCTCAGCTCACTGCAACATCTGCCTCCTGGGTTCAAGTGATTCTCCTGCCTCAGCCTCCTGAGTAGTAGCTGGGATTACAGGTGTGTGCCACCACACCTGGCTAATTTTTTGTATTTTTAGTAGAGATGGGGTTTCACCATGTTAGCTAGGCTGGTCTTGAACTCCTGACCTCAAGTGATCCGCCAGCCTGAGCCTCCCAAAGTGCTGAGATTACAGGCATGAGCCACCACGCTCAGCCAGAAAAGTATATTTTATATGTCACACTACATAGCAAAATAAGAATTAGTTTTTAAAATTTGTTTTCTATGAAACCATGAACATGTTTTAATTGGTAATATTTTCCTAACAGTCGATATGCAGAGGATGTTAACTACTATAAGATCAGTAGGGTCATAAGCAGTGAGTTATTATCAGAAATGTGATGAAATTATATAGCCTATGTTTAATATCTTATATCTTTAAGTGCAAAGACTTCATTTTCAGTCATATTCTAAACTAAATTTTATAAAAATATGTATGTTGTGCATACAATGTGTCACACATTATTCTAGTGTATTAATGCCTTTACATTAATCAATAGAATAAATGCCTTACATTAATATATTAATGTAATAAATTTACAAAACCTGTTAAAAAGTAGATACTCTTTTTTGTGTGTGTGGTAGGGTCTCACTCTGTCACCGAGGCTGGAGTGCAGTGGCGCGATCTCAGCTCACTGCAACCTCTGCCTCCTGGGGTTCAAGTGATTCTCCTGCCTCAGCCCTCTGAGTAGCTGGAATTACAGGTCCCTGCCACCACACCCAGCTAATTTTTGTATTTTTGGTAGAGACGGGGTTTCACCATGTTGGCCAGGGTGGTCTCAAACTTCTGACCTCAAGCAATCCGCTTGCCCTGGCCTCCCAAAATGCTGGGATTAGAGGCATGAGCCACCATGCCCAGCTAAAGTAGGTACCCTTAACATTCCCCTTTTATGCTTGATGAAACTGAGGTGGGCTGGGTGTGGCGGCTTCCACCTGTAATTCCAGCAATTTGGGAGGCTGAGGTGGGAGGATCGCTGGACCCCAGGAGTTTGAGATTAGCCTGGGCAACATAGCAAGACTCTCATCTGTATTTTAAAAAATTAAAAACTTTTAAAAAAGAAACTGAGGTGAAGAGTTTAGGTAATGGGCTCAGAGTCACATTCCTAGAAAAGCATAGTTTTAAAAGCAAAATTTCTACCATTGAACATATATCAGGATTACTGGTTAAAACTTTTCCACTGTGCAACTTGCATATTATGGACTCCTTGAGCTAATTGAATAAGAAATAGATTGAAGTTTGCAGAAGACAGCATGTATACATTTAAGTTTCAGGAAGAAATGTGCCCCACATTGATGTGAGTTTTCCCGGGGTGTCATTGGTAATTGTCCATACATGATGTTTCCTTGATTTAATCTTCATTATCATAATACCCTAAAAAATAACTTAGATCTGCATTTATAATTATTGAAGTATTTGTAACTCAAAGTCTATCCTGCCTCCAGGTTTTTTATTTTTCCTTATCTGACACCAAACTGATCTATAGTTTCTTTAATTTTCATTTTGGCCAAGCTGACCGAAAATACTTTCAAATATATGATATTTATTTCCACAATACTCTGATGAGTAGGGTATCCTTTGTGACTCCTCAGCTACGTACTTTAATCAGTATGAGTGATTCCAGCGTGTCCTTGATACCACAGGACTAAGCCAGTTCCAGCGAGCACTGTTCCCCTGTACCCTCTCTGTAGTCTGTCCCTCTTCTCAGGGAGTCCACTTGTCCTTCTTCAAGAGGGTAGTTACCAGGTTTAAATAAAACACACCTAAATCTAGGACTAAATCTTGTATGTCGGTCATATTTGATTGAAATGGGTTTTCCTGAAATAGAATCAGGAGGTTGGTGAGCCAGGTACGGTGGTGCACCTTTAGTCCCAGCTACTCTGAAGACTGAGGCAGGAGGATCCCTTGAGCACAGGTATTAAGAGACCAGCTTGGGCAACATAGTGACACCCCATCTCAAAAAAAAAAAAAAGTCAGGAGGCCGCTGGAAAGAATGGGCCAGTATATGCTATACTTTCCATTACAGGTAGTTCAGTGTGTCACTCTTCTGTTGCAGTGGTATAGTTACTTCTTTGGATCTGAGGGTACAGGTTTGACTTTGCCTCCAGCCATGTTTCCCAATCACTTTACCATTTATTCAAGGTGATGGTGTTATCAATTTGCTTTTTCTTTTTAACCTTATTTTTAAAAACTGTGTATTATGAAAAACATTAGAAAGAGAGAACTTAAAGAATAGTTATAGAGCTGGTTGCAGTGGCATGTGCCTGTAGTCCCAGCTACTCAGGAGGCTGAGATGAGAGGATCCCTTGAGCCCAGGGAATCCAGACCAGCCTGGCTAATACAGGAAAACCCCCATCTTTGAGAAGAAAAAAAGCATAGTTATATTAAAATCACCTGTACCTACCAGTCAACTTTAGTTATTATCAGTGTATATGATGCACCTACTTTGCAGATGGTTTATTTGCCTTTTTTTTTTTTTTGAGATGGAATCTTGCTCTGTTGCCCAAGCTAGAGAGCAGTGGTGTGATCTTGGCTCACTGCAACCTCTGCTTCCTCAGTCCAAGTGATTCTCCTGCCTCAGCCTCCCAAGTAGCTGGGATTACAGGCACGTGCCACCATGCCCAGCTAATTTTTTGTAGTTTTAGTAGACATGGGGTTTCACCATTTTAGCCACGTGAACCTGTTAGCCACGTGAATCCTGACCTTGTGATCCACCCACCTTGGCCTCCCAAAGTGCTGGGATTATTGGTGTGAGCCACCACCCCAGGCCTCATTTGCTATTTTATGAGAACTGCCAGCCCTGGAAATCCAAGCTCATTAAAGCCTCTCTCCACTGCTTCCAGTCACATAGTTTAGTGAACATAGTTCCTGTTCCTAACAGTTCCATCTCAGAGTAGGTGGGGTCCCTCTCTTTTTGGAACAAATAATTGCTGAAGATTACATCTTATTTCATTATTTTAAATATTTTATTTTATTTTTTTCAAGATAGAATGTCTGTCACCCAGGCTGGAGTTCAGTGGTATGATCTCGACTCACTGAAACCTCTGCCTCCTGGGTTCAAGAGAGCCTCCTGACTCAGCCTCCCAAGTAGCTGGGATTACAGGTGCGTGCCACCACACCCGGCTAATTTTTGTGTTTTTAGTATATACGGGGTTTCGCCATGTTGGCCAGGCTGGTCTCAAACTCCTGACCTCAAGTGATCTGCCTGCCTTGACTTCCCAAAGTTCTAGGATTATAGGTGTGAGTCACTGTGCCTAGATTAATATAGAAAATTTCAAATAAAAATTATGTCTTCTAACATATTATAGTGCAGGGTACAGGTGATAGATTCATCTTTTGTTTGTCTACAAGCATTTTTATTTTGCTTTTTTAAAACATATTTTGGCCAACTATAAGATTTTAAATTGTCCAAAAGGTTTTTTGGGCTTTTTTTCTCCCTACTCACTGAGTCTCACTGTGTTTGAGGCTAATCTCAAATTCCTGGGCTGAAGCAATCCTTCCACCTAAGCCTCTAACGCAGGGCAGGACTATGAGCATGAGCCTCCACACCCTGGAGTGTTTTTATTTGTTTGTTTGTTTGTTTGTTTGAGACAGAGTCTCACTCTATAGCCCAGGCTGGAGTGCAGTAGCAGGATCTCAGCTTACTGCAATCTCTCTGCCCCTGAGTAGCTGGGTTTACAGGCATGAGCCACCACGCCCAACCTTTTAGTTGCTTTTTGAAGTTATCAGAGATCTGCCTCCTCCTTTTATCTGAACCTTCCTTTCTTCTGTTCTGTATTGTTTATTTTGTGCTTAGCAATCCCTTCCAGCAGAATGCAAACATAGCTTTTTCCCTAACGCAGCATTTTGTTTGGAAAGGAACTTTGGTTTGTTAGTTTCATGAGATCATAGGGCCCAGACTATTCCACAGTTTTAGACATATTTAAACTCTTTGCACTCACTCACATTGGAGTCTGCACAACTACTCTCAGTTTCAAATGTTTTTCTCAGAATGGTCTGCTGAACTTTCCAGTGAATTTTGGTTAATATTTTGGGGTTCTCCTCTTCTGAAGCCTGGGTGATGCCTGCTGCCTTCCTTCTGCATCTTTGTGGGCAGATAAGTGGGAAGTCACAACTAACCAACAGCTCCAAGACTCATTTGAAAAAGCCAAAAAAAAAAAAAAAAGAAAAGAAAAGGGAGGGGTTTCCAGAAAAGACTGATTATGTACACCAAGACATGGATATAAAGCTTAGGCATGAAATCATTACAGTCCTATTTCAAGGGATGACATTTTGAATAAATACAGAAGCTAATGATTCAGAGGTATGTAAAAAGCTAAAGCATGCATAAAAAAACCATTGCTTCCTTTTCTTTATCGTCCATACAGTTTTGATTTACTTAATTTACTTGTCCATGTTGTGTTTAGATACACACAAGTAGACAGTAAGTTTGTTATTATTATTTTAGATGGAGGCTCACTCTGTTGCTCAGGAGTACAATGGTGTAATCTCAGCTCACTGCAACCTCTGTCTCCTGGGTTCAAGTGATTCTCATAGCTCAGCCTCCTGAGCAGCTGGGATTACAAATACATGCCACAACACCAGGCTAATTTTTTTATTTTTTATTTTTTTGAGACAGTCTCACTCTATCGCCCAGGTTGGAGTGCAGTGGCACGATCTCGGCTCACTGCAACCTCTGCTGCCCGGATTCAAGCAATTCTTCTGCCTCAGCCTCCAGAGTAGCTGGGATTACAGGTGCCTGCCACTGTGCCCGGCTAATTTTTTTGTATTTCTAGTAGAGATGAGGTTTCACTATCTTGGCCGGGCTGGTCTTAAACTTCTGACCTTGTGATCCACCCACTTCGGCCTCCAAAGTGCTGGGATTACAGGCGTGAGCCACCATGCCCAGCCTTTTTTTTTTTTTTTGAGATGGAGTTTACTCTGTCGCCCAGGCTGGAATGCATTGGCACGATCTCAGCTCACTGAAACCTCTACCTCCCGAATTCAAGTGATTCTCCTGCCTCAACCTCCCAAGTTGCTGAGACTATAGGCATGTGCCACCGTGCCTGGCTAATTTTTGTATTTTTAGTATAGATGGGGTTTTGCAATATTGGCCAGGCTGGTCTTGAACTCCCTACCTCAAATTATCCACCCACCTCTGCCTCCCAAAGTACCAATGAGCCACAGCACCCGGCCGGGTTCTTGTTTTTAAACAATTTACAGTAAGTAGTTAGGTTGTGGAAATCACAAATGCACCTTTATAGGATGAGTGGGTTGGGGAGTGGTTATCTTAATATTATATAAATAAGTTTCTTGTAGCTTAGAACAAAATTCCCATTAATAGTATGCCATAGACGTATTCCAGAAATATTGTATCACAAACTACTTATTTGAAAACAAAGAATATGTGCCTGGTAAAACGATGTTATTTAATTAAAAGAACAGGCTCAGAATATTTAAGATATGGCTATCCAAAGTAAATACAGTTTGAGTAGAATAATGTTATTAAATGTGAGCAGAAAAAAATAAATATTTCTAAGAATATTGGATTTCAAATATATACATATAAACTGCAAAAATAAGATATTATAAGTTTAGGAATATGTACATTTATTTATTTATTTATTTTAAGATGGGGTTTCACCATGATGGCCAGGCTGGTCTTGAACTCCTGACCTCAGGTGATCCACCCACCTCAGCCTCCCAAAGTGCTAGGATTACAGGCGTGAGCCACTGCGCCCGGCAGGAATACGTACATTTAAAATGGGATTAAATATGTTTTATATAGGTTATTTTCATCTATGTTCTTAAGTGGCATTGGGCTATAGTTTTATCTATAGTGTTTATTTTTGCCTGATTTTAGTATTGGTATTATGGACTTTTAAGTGTAAGAAGGGAGGTCCAAGTGAGAACTTTTCCTCCTTTTATTTTTATTTTATTTATTTTTCTAGAGCCAGGGTCTCTTTCTGTTGCCCACACTGGAGGGTGGTGACCTGATAGTAGCTCACTACAGCCTTGACCTGGGTGAAAGTGATCCTCCCACCTCAGCCTCCCATAGCTTGGACCATAGGCATGTGCTATCACTCCTGGCTAATTTTTTAAACATTTTCTATAGAGACAGGGTCTCATTATGTTTCTCAGGCTGGTCTTGAATTCCTGGCCTCCAGCAATTATCCTGCCTTAGCCTCCCAAAGTGCTGGGATTACAGGTGTGAGCCACTGTGCATGGCCAAATTTTTGATAATTGTGGGTTGTTTTTTTTTATAGAGATGGAATCTCACTCTGTCACTCAGGCCAGAGAGCAGTGGCATGATCTTGGCTCACTGCAGCCTCCGCAGTGAGTGATTCTCCTGCCTCAGCTTCCCTAGTAGCTGGAATTACAGGCATGCACCACTATGCCTGGCTAATTTTTATAGTTTTAGTAAAGATAGGGTTTCACCCCATCTTTTTTTTGTTGACCAGGCTGGTCTCAAACTCCTGGCCTCAAGTGATCCACCTGTCTCAGCCTTCCAAAGTGCTGCAATTACAGGCGTGAGCCACCACACCTGGGCAATAATTGTATTTTTTAAGAAAAAACACTTTTCCTTTTCATTGCCATTTAAAAAAAAACTATACTTCTTCAATCTTCTACACACACACACACACACACACACACACATTGCAGTTCTGCTAGAGAACTTCTACACATATTTATTTTTATTTTATTTTATTTTGAGACAGAGTCTCACTCTGTCACCCATGCTGACACATGACTGTGCAGTGACACAATCATGGTTCACTACAGCCTCAACCTCCCAGGCTCAAGCAATCCTCCCACCTCAGCCTCAAGAATAGTTGGGATTACAGGCACATGCAACCATGCCCAGCTAATTTTTAAATTTTTCGTTCAGATAGGGTCTCCCTACATTGTCCAGGCTGGTCTCAAACTCCTCCACTTATGTGATCCTCTTACCTCAGCCTCCCAGAAGTGCTGGGATTACAGGTGTAAGTAAGCACATCGTGCTGACCACATTTGATTTCTTATGATCTTTTCCCCAAAGTAGTGAATAGAGCCTCAGAAATCCCATAAAAGACAAAGCCCTACCAGGCATGGTGGTTCACATCTGTAATCCCAACACTTTGGGAGGCCAAGGCAGGAGGATCACTTGAGCCCAGGAGTTCAGCACCAGCCTGGGCAACAATGTAAGGAGACCTCATCTCTATGAAAAAAAAGTCTTTTTTTTTTTTTAATTAGCCAGGAGTGGTAATAGTGCCTGTAGTCCTAGCTACTCAGGAAGAGGAGGCCAAAGGATTGCAGGAGCCCAAGAGTTCAAGGTCACAATGAACTATGATCATGCCACAGCTCCAGCCTGGGCAATAGAGCAAGACCCTGTCTCTAAAAATGAGAGAGAGAGAGAATGAGAGAGAGAGAGAGAGAGAGAGAGAGAGAGAGAGAGAGAGCGCCTATTTGCCAGACAAGTTGGACTAGGTTCCTGAATAAATAAATGAAGAGAGGAAACCCATTTTGAAGAGTGGGTTATATTCAGGTGCAAAGACATGGGGCTTATTCCTAGTTTCTTCTATTTCATAATTAAAAAAAAAATTTTGGCTAGCTGTTGCACAGAATATTCCTAGTTTCTAGAAAAACGAAAGTGTGGAAAATACGAGAAGACAGAAGCTACTATCTACTTTCCTGAGGTTAGGTAGGGTAGAAAGACTGAGTACCAGAGAAAAAAAGTAAAACAGAAAGCTTTTCAGTGCAGGTGGGGCAAACTGAAAATCAAGGGAGCCAGTTTCCAGAGTGAACAGACTGAGTGCAGAGAAGATTGAAGAGGTAACTGATGTCCTATCAGGGACATAATCTCAGAAAGCAGAGAACAGAGAATGGTTACCCAGGGCTCAGCCAGTCAGACTCAAGACTTGGAATCTGCATTTTCTGGATCCTAAGCCTAGTTGGAGGAAAGGCATGGGAGATTTCACAGTGGTGATTTGTTTTTTGGTATTTGTTTTCTTGGTGGGGGGAGAGATCGGTAATGTAAATGTAACCACCCCTTCTTTATCTCTGCCCTGAAGCAACATGGAGAAGGCATCAAGAACGTACTTCATTCACCCGCGAACAGTATGAAGAGCTAGAAGCTCTGTTTAGCGAGACCATGTTCCCAGATAGAAATCGTCAGGAGAAACTAGCTTTGAAACTCGACCTACCGGAGTCAACAGTAAAGGTCTGATCCCTGAGGTGTCCTTGGTACCCCCATCCAAGCCACATTCACCTATCCAGCCTGGAAATTCCCCACCATCCACCGTGCCCCACAATAATATTCTATTTATTGAGTACCTACTGAAACAGTACTAAACTGGGGGCATCGCAAACACTGGCCTCAATTTCATGCAGTTTGAAAGATGAGAAAAAATGAGGTTCAGAGGCAAAGTGACTGGGCCACAGAGATAATAAGTAGTGTTGCTAGAATTAAAACTCCGAAAATCTTGTTTTTAACACTGTTCTATAGAGTTCAAAGAGGAGAAAGGCTCTCATCCAGACAGACTCCTCACTTAGCATCTTTTCAAAGCAAAGGCCTGCAATCTGTTTATTCGTAATGCTACCAACAGTCAAACAATACTCCCTCTAACCTCTGAGCCTGCTTAAGCCCATAACATTTTTCTTGTACTTTTTTCTTTTTTTCTTTTTGAGATGGGATCTCACTATGTTGCCCAGGCTGGTCTGAAACTCCTGAGCTCAAGTGATCCTCTGGCCTCAGACTCTGTGTTGAGATTACAGGCATGAGCCACCATGACTGGCCATACATTTTTATTGGAGTAGTTCTCATAGTAGAGGCCTCCTAAAATAATCCTTGAAAATCCTTCAGTTCATATTCTTCACCTATCCCTAGATCCTAGATCCCTGAACTAGCCTCTCTTCTCGAGTTCAGGACCCTGTCTCTGAACCCCTAGCACAAACCCTGAAACACGCCCCCTTTCTTCCTTCCTGGGGTCCCAGACCTGATCTTTGTCGTCCCTCCTATTGACTCCAGTCATGCGCATCACTGCTCTTGCAGAACCCAGTGTCATGGTGAATTGGAGAGGACATGAAGATTATAATCTGGTTGTTTTCATTCAGGAGAAGCCTCAAATGCCTTCTCTAAGAACAGACCACCATCTCCCTTCTTCCCCCACTCCCAGGTTTGGTTCAGGAACCGGCGATTCAAACAGAAAAAGCAGCAGCAGCAGCAGAAGCAGCAGCAATCAGCAACGCTACCAAACCAGATCCTTCTATCCAAGAAGGATGTGCCCACCTTCCTGAGAACATCTATCATTTCTTATGCTTTTTCTCCTGTGGTTTCAGATTTCTACAGCTCCCTTCCACCTCAGCCCTTAGGCCCTTCCAATTGGGCATGGAACTCTACCTTCACTGAGAGTCCCACAAGTGATTTCCAAATGCAAGATACTCAGTGGGAGAAGCTGGTAGCATCAGTTCCTGCTTTGTACTCTGATGCCTATGACATATCCCAAGTCATAGAACTGTATGATCTTCCTGATGAGAATGAGATATCCAGCTTTTCTTTCCACTGTCTGTATCAGTATCTCTCACCCACAAAGCACCAGGTAGGAGGACAGGGTTCCTCTCTTAGCATCTTTGCTGGTCCAGCTGTAGGCCTATCTCCCATACAAACCTGGCCCAGTATGACAAGCCAAGGCTTTGAAGCCTACAGTCTAACAGACAGCCTAAAATTCTAGAAAACCTCCAATATGGTAGCCTTTGCATTTCTCTGATCAGAGTAGTAATAAATAATATGGACCATTTAGAAAAGAGGTCTTTTTTTTTTTTTTTTTTTTTTTGAGACGGAGTTTCGCTCTTGTTACCCAGGCTGGAGTGCAATGGCGCGATCTCGGCTCACCGCAACCTCCGCCTCCTGGGTTCAGGCAATTCTCCTACCTCAGCCTCCCGAGTAGCTGGGACTACAAGTGTGCGCCACCATGACCAGCTAATTTTTGTATTTTTTTTCTGGTAGAGACGGGGTTTCACCTTGTTGACCAGGATGGTCTCGATCTCTTGACCTCATGATCCACCCGCCTCGGCCTCCCAAAGTGCTGGGATTACAGGCGTGAGCCACCACGCCCGGCCTTTTTTTTTTTTTTTTTTTTTTAAAGATGGGGTTTCACCATGATGGCCAGGCTGGTCTTGAATTCCTGACCTCAGGTGATCCACCCACCTCGGCCTCCCAAAGTGCTAGGATTACAGGCGTGAGTCACCGCGCCTGGCCTAGAAAAGAGGTCTTAAAAAAATTTTTTTTTTAAATAAAAAAAGCAAAAAGAAAGAAAAATGGAGGGGTGCAGTGGCTCACTTCTGTAATCCCAGCACTCCGGGAGGCCGAGGCGGGCAGTTCACCTGAGGTCAGGAGTTCAAGACCAGCCTGGCCAACATGGTGAAACCCTGCCTCAAAAAAATTTTTTTTTTTATTTAAAAATTTTTTTTTACAAAAAGAGGTCTTGCCTCTTGTACATGACTTTTTTTTTCCTTTGTCTGGCTTTAACCCAAACATCTGGGTCTGTGTCTCTTTGATTTCCATGGAAATGTTGTGAAAAGAGTTTTCCAAATATAGCTCAGCAGTATGCGATCAGCCCCACAATTCTCCCTGAGAAGCCTTTCTAGTCCCTTACATGGCCAGTGAGACTACAAAATTCCCCTCCCAAAGCTATCTTGGATCTTCTAACAGTAGGACAGTGGTTTTGGGGGTTATCCACTTTATTTTTTTTTTGCAACTAAGTCTCACTCTGTCACCCAGGCTGGAATGCAGTGGTATGATCATGGCTCACCAAAGCCTTCACCTCCTGGGCTCAGGTGATCCTCAGCCTCTTGAGTAGCTAGGACTACAGGTGCCCACCACCACACCTGGCTATTTTTTTTTCTTTTTTTTTTTGGAGGCAGTCTCGCAATGTCACCCAGGCTGGAGTGCAGTGGTGCAATCTCAGCTCCTGCAACCTCCACCTACTGGGGTTGAAGTAATTTTCCTACCTCAGCCTCCCGTGTAGCTGGGATTACAGGCACCTGCCACCATGTCTGGCTAATTATTGTATGTTTAGTGGAGACGGGAGTTTGCCATGTTGCCTAGGCTGGCCTCAAACTCCTGAGCTCAAGTGATCCTCCTGCCTCAGCCTCCCAAAGGGCTGAGATTACTGGTGTGAACCACCTCGCCTGGCCAAAACAGTTTTTTAGAAATAAAGTATATTAGTCCAGGCACAGTGGCTCATGCCTATAATCCCAGCACTTTGAAAGGCTGAGGCAGGCAGATCACCTGAGGTCAGGCGTTCGAGACCAGCCTGATCATAATTTTTTCTCTATTGCTTTTCTATTCTCTATTTCATTTTCTTGGGAAGTTGAGGCAGGAGAATCACCTGAACACAGGAAGTGGAGGTTGTGGTAAGCCAAGACTGTGCTATTTCACTCCAGCCTGGGCAGCAAGAGCAAAACTCCATCTCAAAAAAGAAAGAAAGAAAGAAAGAAAGTATATTAGACAACAACAAGGGAACAATTAACTTGAAATACACAATAACTCTGAACTTGAATATACTTAACAACATATACCCAAAATATATAAGGCAAATTTTAACAAAAATTAAAAAAAAAATTTTTTTTTCAGACAGAATCTTGCTCTGATGCCAGGCTGGAATGCAGTGGTACGATCTTGGCTCACTGCAACCTCCACCTCCCAGGTTCAAGTGATCCTCCTACCTCAGCCTCCCTAGTAGCTGGGACTACAGGTGCGCGCCACCATGCCCAGCTAATTTTTGTATTTTTAGTAAAGACAAGGTTTCACCATGTTGGCCAGGATGGTCTCGATCACTTGACCTCGTGATCCACCTACCTCGGCCTCCTAAAGTGCTGGGATTACAGGCATGAGCCACCATGCCCTGCCAAAAATTAAAATTCTTAAGAAAATGTCACCAATATATAGTCATAATGTGGTATATTCATACAATACTCTCAATAATTGATAATAACAATCCAAAGAAGCCAGAGAGAAGGAAAACTTAGAGCAGAAGTAAATGAAATAGAGAATAGAAAAGCAATAGAGAAAAAAAAAATTATGAAATCAAACGCTGGTTCTTTGAAAAGATTAACAAAATGGCAAAGGTTTAGCTAGATTGACAAAGCCCCCAAAAGACTCAAATTACCAGAATCAGAAACAAAAGTCAAGATTTTACTATAAACCTTGTAGAAATAAAAATTATTAAAAAGAAATACTATGAACAATTGAATGCCAACAAATTAGATAATTTAAATGAAATGGACAAATTCCTAGGAAGGCACAGAATACCAAATCTGACTCCATAAGAAATGAATCTTATGAATAGACTTTGCTATGGTATGAATGTGTCCCACACAGCTCATGCATTGGAAACTTAATCCCCAAAGCAAGTGTTGAGAGATGAGACTTTTAAGAGGTAATGGGCAGAGCCCCCATGGAATGAATTAATGCTATTAAATTAATAGGAGTGGATCAGTTGTCTCAGAAGTGGGTTCCTGATAAAAGGATGGGTTCAGCCCTCTTCTCCAAATCTCTCTCTCCCCCACCACCCACCCCCACCCCCACCTCTCTCTCTTTCTCTTTCTCTCTCTCTCTCTCTCTTCCCTCCTCCTCTTCTTTCTGCCATGGGAGGATGAAACATGAAGACCCTGGCCAGATGTTACCCCTCCATCTTCCATCTGAGGCTGGAAGACTTCCCAGCCTTCAGAACTGTAAGAAATAAATCTCTCTTCTTCATAAATTACCCAGTTTCAGGTATTCTGTTATAACACACAAAAACAGACTAAGACAGAGTTATAATAAGCACAGAGATTGAGTTAACAATCGAAAACTTCCCACAAAGAAAAGCCCAGTTCCAGATGGCTTCACTGCTAAACTCTACTAAAATGTTTAAAGAAGAATTAATACCAATCCCTCAAAACTTTTCCAAAAAACGAAAGAGGAGGGAACTCATTTTATGAGATTGGTATTACCTGGATACCAAAGCTGAACAAAGACACCATAAGGGAAATATGGACTATAGTGAGTATCCCTTATTGGAAATGCTTGGAACCAGAAGTGTTTCAGATTTGGAGTTCTTTGCATTTGGAATATTTGCACACACATAATGAGGTATCTTGGGGATGGGACACCAGTCTAAACGACTCATTTATGTTTCATATATACCTTATATACATAGCCTGAAGGTAATTGTACAATATTTTAAATAACTCTGCATGAAACAAAGTTTTGACTGCATTTTGACGATGACTCATCACATGAGGCCAAGTGTGAAACTCTCCTCTTATGATGTGACGTTAGAGCACAAAGAGTTTTGGATTTTAAACCATTTTGGAATTCAGATTTTCAGATTGGGGATGCTCAATCTGTAACATCTCTTCTGAATATAGATGCAAAAATCCTCAATAAGATCCTTTTGTAGCTCATGAGCATGATGATCGGGCATTCACACGGATGTGTGAGAGTACCACCCTCAAACCTCATTTCGACGTTGGCACATTACCTATCTGACTTGAAAAATATCCTCAATAAAATACTAACAAACTAAATTTAGCAACATATAAAAATGACATATACCAGACCAAGTAGGAATGGAAGATTGTTTCAACATAAATTCATCAATGTAATACAAGATATTAATAGAATAAAGGACAGAAACCACATGATCATCTTACTGGGTACAGAAAAAGCATTTGCTGAAGACTCACATTCTTTCTTGATTCACTCAACAAACTAGAACAAACTATCAAACTCCTGTCCTTCAACTTGATAAAGGCCATCTACAAAAATCCACAGGCAACATCATACTTATCAGTGGAAGACTCAATGCTTCCCCACTAAAATCGGAAGAAGTGAAGTGTGGCCACTCTCACGCTCACCAAACACAGTGAGAACATAGTGCTGGAAGTTCTCGGCCGGGGAAAATGACAAGAAAAGAAAGTAAAAGGCATCCAAATTGAAAAGAAAGAAGTTAAAATATTTCTGTTAACAGATGGCATGACCTTGAAAATCCTAAGGAATCCACAAGAAAACTATTACAACTAATAAACCAGTTCAGCAAAGTTTCAAGATACAAAATCAGTGTAGAAAGTTTTTACAATTTTCAACTGCTATTTGCTCATTCCAAATAAGTTTACCTCCATGGAGAAATATGTATAGAAGAATCCAGGGGAAAGGTTAATTCAATGGCTGTTAATCACAGCTGAATTTAGCACATCTGCTCTGAGTCAAAATACATTCAAATAACAGCAGGCATTGTTGAGCACCTTGTATATGGTACATATCATTCATGTGCCTTATGTGTATTGACATAGTTACATGTGGTTACACTAAGTATCATCGCCATTTCACAGTGGGGAAAACTGAAATAGAAAATGGTTAATTGGTCAAAATCACATACCTAGAAAACACCAGAGTCAGGATTCTATAGTTTCTTTCTTCACAAGATAGCTGAATGAGTTTGTCGAGATGATAAGATAAAGAACATCAGATTGGGAGTTAAACAAGCTCTCTGTGGCTTTCCTCTGGCTCTTCCACTAACAAGATGTGCTCTTCCACTAATGAGATGTATGATGTTGGATGAGGAATTTGCCTCTTCTGAATCTCTGTCTCCTCCTCTGTAAAAAGAGGGAGTTGGACGAAATTATAGCTAAAGCCTCCTACAACCTCTAATTCTCTCACACTGGATTAGCTCTACACCTGGTTTCTGAATTACAAACTCTCCCTTTCCCAGCCACCTAGGAAAGACAAGGGCCAGGGGAGGACAGACACTTACTTGTCATGACAAGAGATAGGAGAAACTGAAGCAGGAAAGCATGTCACTTGCACAAGTTGCTGCTTCAGCCAGTGATGGGTTTAGGTGAGGAGCATGGTTATAATTAGAGCAGCAGCCAGTCCTGAATGCTCTGCCAGCCTCCTCCAGCACAGCTGGGCCAGCCAGCTGCACATGCAGGAATCTGAGAGGCTACTCTAGTTTTGAAAATGATCCTTCTTAAAAAGATTTTCCTCCTTCCTCAAGGGCTAGAAAACCTATTGGTATAAAACCTTACTTCCCATTCAGTTTCCCCTGCTAAATGCCACTCCAGTAGAGACTGAGTGTTGATAAATACAGGGGAAGGAAAAAGTCGTAAGCTGAGCCTGGTCACATTGCCCCTTGTGATATTGTTTTATTTTTAACTTCGCAACACTTGGACTATTTCTGTTGAAGTTTTCTCTCCTTTCCCTGCCTTCCCAACAGAACTCTGTCCTCTATTGCAGCTGATGCACCCCGGCCACCTCCCGGCAATCTGCTTACTTGCAATCAAGGGTTCAGGTGCAAGTAGATGCTGACTCAGCCCGTTCCATTAAGGTAAGCATTCAAACAGGAGCAGGTGCACCATGAGGAGGACCTTCAGAGGTGAATATGCAGATGAAGCTGAGCTGCATATCACTTTTGTGTCCTGAGGAAGGGGATTGTTAAGCAAATTAGTTATGTAAAGATGTGGGGGAAAGGCTGGCACTGAGAATGAGATCCAGCCATGCCTAAGTTTCTGCTTCCAATATAAAATCTTAGAGCAGGTAGAGTACTTGCTTTCTGACAGCTTAGGTTCTTTCTTCTATAATCAACCAGAATAGTTACGTGATATCTGTAAAGTTACAACATGGTGATGGCGGTGGGCGAGGGGGTGTGGGGGAGTGGAGGAGGTGGTGAGGAAACAAGCAGAAGGCCTAGAACCCAGAATTTCTATTTTCTTTCTTTTTTTTTTTTTTATTTGAGAGAGTCTTGCTCTGTCACCCAGGCTGGAGTGCAGTGGCATGATCTTGGTTCACTGCAACCCCCGCCTCCCGGGTTCAAGCGATTCTTCTGCCTCAGCCTCCTGAGTAGTTGGCTAATATTTTTTGTATTTTTCGTAGAGATGGGGTTTCATTATATTGGCCAGGCTGGTCTCAAACTCCTAACTTTGTGATCCACTCGCCTCAGCCTCCTAAAGTGCTGGGATTACAAGTGTGAGCCACCACGCTCAGGTCTATTTTCTTTTCTTTCTTTTTTGAGACAGAGTCTTGCTCTGTCACCCAGGCTGGAGTGCAGTGGCAGCATCTCGGCTCACTGCAGCTCCTGCCTCCCAAGTTCAAGTGATTCTCCTGCCTCAGCCTCCTGAGTAGCTGAGACTACAGGCACCTGCCACCACACCTGGCCAATTTTTGGATTTTTTTTTAGTAGAGACGGGGTTTCACCTTGATGGCCAGGCTGCTCTCAAACTCCTGGCCTCAAGTGATCAGCCCACCTCAGCCTCCCAAAGTGCTGGGATTACAGGTGTGAGCCACCATGGCTGGCCCAGAATTTCTATTTTCTATTTATTTAATTTATTTGTTGTTATTATTTTTTGAGACAGAGTCACACTCTCTCACCCAGGCTGGAGTGCAGTGGTATAATCTCAGCTCACTGCAACCTCCACCTTCTAGGTTCAAGAGATCCTCCTACCTCAGCTTCCTGAGTAGCTGGGACTACAGGCCTGTGCCACCACGCCAGCTAACTTTTGTATTTTTAGTAGAGACGGAGTTGCACTATATTGGCCAGGCTGGTCTTGAACTCCTGACCTCAAGTGATCCACCTGCCTCAGCCTCCCAAAGTTCGGGGAATACAAGGATGAGTCACTGTGCCTGGTCAGAATTTCTATTTTCTTTCTTTCTTTCTTTCTTTCTTTTTTTGAGATGGAGTTTCGCTCTTGTATCCCAGACTGGAGTGCAATGGCATGATCTCGGCTCACTGCAACCTCTGCCTCCCAGGTTCAAGCGATTCTCCTACCTCAGCATCCTAAATAGCTGGAACTACAGGCACACGCCACCATGCCCAGCTAATTTTTGTATTTTTAGTAGAGACAAGGTTTCGCCATGTTGGCCAAGCTGGTCTCGAACTCCTGACCTCAGTTAATCTGCTCACCTCAGCCTCCCAAAGTGCTGGTATTACATGCGTGAGCCATTGTGCCCGGCCCAGAATTTCTATTTTCTAAAGTCTAAATTCTGTGACTTTTTCTGCAGCCAACACTTGCTGTGTTTAATTGCAAGTCATTCTCACGCAGCTTAAATTCATCTGCTCTGTCACACTATTGGTTAACAAGCACAATTGTATTTTCTGTATGTACTATTGAAACTCTGTCTGCAGAGTTTAAAACCATCTTTTCTCCAACAATATTCTCTAAGTGTGGCCCTCTCCTCCCCAGCTCTCTTGAGTCCAAAGTGCATCCATGGAATATAAATGAAATATTTTTAAAGTTGAAAAACTTGCATAGGCTTGTGCACCAAAACCAAAGATTGTTACAAGCTTGAACAATTTTGCATATTCAGAGGGACAAAAGTAAAATGACTAATGATACTCGAGGTATTAAACGTTACAATTATAGATAGATAATTTCTTGCTTCTAGAATAGCTGTATAGTGTTGCGTGCACTAAAAGTTGGCAGGGTAGGGGAGCAGTGTTTATTTTCTTGTTTTTCACTGGTTCAAAGTTCAGCTCAGGACATCCTGGGAAGTGGCCTATGCAGCAAAAGGGATTCTGTACACTCTGACCTTTGAAGTGTACAGGCTAACGCCACTGATGCCAAGTAAAAGGAGACCTAAAGCAACTATTCAGAAACCCTAACTCCTGGTTCCTTCCTGTCTGTCTCTGTACCCTCCATATGCACCCCATGTCTCCACTATAGATGTGTGTCTGGGTTATAATTATGCCTGTTTTCTGGGCACAAGCAAACTCACTGTGTATAATCACCTAACTTCATTTAATTTTTCCAGAGCTTCCAAGCACCAAGGTCTCCAAGGTGTGTTCTGGGGTGCTGTCCTGGTGAAACTAGGGTGTGTTTGCTTACAAGTAACCAAGCAGACGGGTTGATTCACAGCTACCCCTAGATAATCCAGTTACTTTAGCACTTTCTTGGCCAATACAACAGTAATTTAGTACAATAATACTAGTATGGAAGCACCAGATATGAGAAATAACTAGCTAATTAAATAACTAATAAGTATAAAGGTAGAGAGATTTCTAGTATAGGTGGAGAATTTCAGATTGTGAAGTGGAATGGATCTGGGAGAGGGTAGTTATGTTTTTAGGATACAGTGAAGGTACTGGAATCGCAGCCTGGAAGCGAAGGATTATGGGCACAAGTGTTGTCACCAGTGAGGTATGTGCAGGCAGTGGAAGGAGGTCTGACCAGAATATCAACAGAGGGTGATAGTACCTCTTAAGGATCCACCAATGGGTCTAATGTGGGAATTATCCTCAGTAGATTGATTGTGGTAAAACATCAGGAAGACAAATAGATTACTTTATAATTAACTTTATACATTTTCTTTCCCTACAATTAAATTTTTCCATAGCAGGGAAACAGTTCAACAATGCATAATTAAAGTAACTAATTAATTGGCTGGTTAATAAGTTAAGAGTTAAAAATATCTTTGACTCTTAACTTTTAACCTTGTCACTTTCACTGAAGTTAAAGCTCAGAAATAAATCATTATTGCCAGGGCTAGCCACATGACGAGGCTGAATAGTTTAGTCACTGACATCATGTGAGGGGTGCTGAGACGGCCCCTTGCCTAAAAATATCTCCCTGACATCAACTCCGTTTGCCTACTAACTTTAAAATTATAGAAAAGAATGTTAAAACTATTATCTGTTAATCCCATTCTCTTTTGCTTGAGTCAGTGATTTAAATACACCTGCTATATGTGTTAGCATGACTTTGTTGGCCAGCAACACTTGGTCACCACCTCCTCCTCCTTCTTCCAGGCTTTGTCCTACTCTGCCCTTGGTACCATCTAAGCTGCCAACATGCCTTGGCCATCAACACGCAGGTAGCTTTGTGGGGTGCTGTGATTTCTACTGACTTTCTCGATTAAACATCAAAATGCAATAGAAAAAAAAGGGGAAGTAACTAGAGCCAGAGACTCTGGGAGCACAGGCAAGACATTTCACTTCTCAGAGCCTCAGCTTCTCCTCTAGGAAACAAGGAGGTTAAAACATAGCCTTTCCTTTCAAAGTGAGGTCCTTAGACCATCAGCTTCATCTGGAGCTTGTTACAAGGGAAGAGTCTCAGGTCTCACCCCAGTCCCACTGGATCAGAATCTGCATTTTAAAAAGGTTGCCCGGGTGGTTCCTTTGCATGTTGAAGTTTGAGAAGCTATGGAATAGCAGATTTCTTGTTATCCGCCTGATCCAGATTTCGGATTCCATGACTGCCAAGTGTTTAAAAGAACAAGTACTTTAATCCCCTGCAAACAATCTGGCCAGCGCTCAGATCATCTGTTATAAACCCAGCCCACTCAGGTCTTTTCTTCAGTGAGGCCTACATTAACCTAAATTGAAATAATTTCTTTTTCACCTTAAAAAAAGCAGCCCCAATTAGCATACATCTGACATCACTCTACTTTCTCCCTAAATTTGTTTCAAATTACTCTCTCAGCTTTTAAAATGCTGCCCTTTTCCGGGTTCAGTTTAATTCAATTCAATCCTATTCAATGTTGACTGAGTGCTGGGGGCAGTGTTGGCCCTACTCACTCTTCAGTCCCTAGGAGCCCATTTGGTGGGTCCTTAAGAGGTATTACCACCCTCTGTTGATATTCCGGTGAGACCTCCTTCCACTGCCTGCACACACCTCGCTGGCAACAACACTTGTGCCCATCACTGGAACCTCCCTCACCATTCTCACCATCACGGCAACTTTGCCAGGTTCTGCCGACTCCCACAGCCAATAGCAAGAGAGAAGGCAAGTCTCAACAGCCATGCTTACCTTTCTTCTTAATGAGAATAATGCAGATGAGCAATAAAAATTACAGATTTTGGCCTAGAAAACAAAGATGCCTTCAAGTTGTCTTTATGGCATCTAAAAAGTTTCAGTCCTGAAGCTGTACTACTTGAATTCCTAAGTGCTTAAGGAATGGTTTGTGGTGATTAAAGGGGCCCAAAATTGGAGGGAAGCATGGAGGTTTACATTCTTAAAAGAGGAAATAATTTTTTTTTAAATAGAATTTGAATATCATCAAACTGACAGTGGAATGTAAGATACATTGGAATGAGGGTGATGGAAAATGGAAAGGTTAGACATGGGCTAGATGAAGGTCTGGAGGAGGGAGGTGACCGTGAGAATGACTTTCCTCACAGAGTGACTCATCTATTACACACTTCCTATTTCATCTCATCTGATGCTCATGCAACCCTATGGGTTATTACTATAGGCCCTATTTTAGATTTGTTGTTGTTTGGATGGAGTTTCACTCTGTTGCCCAGGCTGGAGTACAATGGTGCAATCTTGGCTCACTGCAACCTCCGCCTCCCGGGTTCAAGCGATTCTCTTTCCTCAGCCTCGAAAGTAGCTGGGAGTACAGGTGCTCACCACCAAACCCTGCTACTTTTTTTTTTTTTTTTTTTTTTTTGAGACGGAGTTTCGCTCTTGTTACCCAGGCTGGAGTGCAATGGCGCGATCTCGGCTCACCGCAACCTCCGCCTCCTGGGTTCAAGCAATTCTCCTGCCTCAGCCTCCTGAGTAGCTGGGATTACAGGCACGCGCCACCGTGCCCAGCTAATTTTTTGTATTTTTAGTAGAGACGGGGTTTCACCATGTTGACCAGGATGGTCTCGATCTCTTGACCTCGTGATCCACCCACCTCGGCCTCCCAAAGTGCTGGGATTACAGGCTTGAGCCACCGCGCCTGGCCCCCTGCTACTTTTTTGTACTTTTAGTACAGATGGGATTTCTCCACATTGGCCAGGCTGGTCTCAAACTAAAGACCTCAAGTGATCCACCTGCTTCAGCTTCCCAAAGTGCTGGGATTACAGGCATGACACCATGTCCAGCCTATAAGCCCTATTTTTGAATTAATAAATTAGCTCTAGGGAGATTAACTTCTTGAAAATCAGCTAATTCATGGGAGTGCTCATTGACTTACTTTATATTGGGGGTGTCAGGTAAGGACTCTCTGTGGAGGTAACATGTAGGCAGAAAACTAATTGGCAAGAAGGATTCTGCAATGCAAATACAGATCAAGAGGAGAAATCTCCTGATAGAAAGAGCAGGTACACAGGCCCTGCACTGGCATAAGTGACAAGACCAGAGCAAAGTGCACAAGGGTGGGAGGTCAGGTAGAAGGGCAAGGAGGGGAGAGCTCATGCATGGCTTCATGGGCCAAGAGAAGGACTTCAGAGTTTATTTCCTTGTGAAGGGAATCAACTGGATATTTTAAGTGGGGGAGTAATAACCTAGTTTTATAAATTGTTAAAAACGACCCTTTCTGCTGGTGAATATGGCCAATCCATTCTCCCCAAAACATGAGCTTTAAAATTCCCCTGGCAGTCAACATAATATGATTTAGATTTAAATACTCCAAAGATTCACATAGAACTAGATTTTACTAGATGTGCTAGATGTAGTTTAAATGGAATATGAGTTAGTGGAAGGACCTGGTGTGTGAATTGAGACATGGTACACGATGGAAGGAGTGAGACGGATTATAAAGCCTTTGCACTACACCAGTGACAGAGGAAGATGCCTGGCATTGGGCAGTGGTGGAGATGAAAGAAGTGGGTAGAATTTGCCCACTCCCTTTTCCAGATCTTTCGTCAAGGCCTTCCCACCTAACTGGCGATCTTCCCACCTTGGTCTCCAACAGTGCTGGGATTACAGGCATAAACTACTGAACTGGGCCCAATTTACTCCTTTCTGCATGGTCCACACAGCACCACAACCTGCATCAAATCGAGTTCCTGCCCCCTTGGCAGGTTCCAAATGCTTCTCTATTTCTTTAAAAAACAACCTATGCCTCAAGCTCACACATCTGGTCCTTCTACTATCCTATGTTTCATTTAAACTACATCTAGCACATTCCTTGTAGATCTTTGGACTATTTAAGTCTAAACTATATTAGTTTGACTGCTATCTCCTCTAGACAGGGGAACTTTAAAACTTATATTTTGGAGAAAACGGGTTGACCATATTTTTAACTTTAGTTCATTTTTAAGAGGATACAATGTACTGCTTTTTCAGACAAGAAGCAAGAATTTAAATGTGAACAGAGGGCATAGAAATTAAAAGAGAAATGGCACCTGAGTAGCCATACTCTGTCTCAGGCATAGATTTCTGTCAACGTTTTCACAGTGAAGAGTTTCTATAATCTGAGTGCTTTGATTTAGTAGGTGTTCATTTTTAATATCAGAATCCATATTGCAGTGCATACACACACACACACATATATATGTGTGTGTGTGTATATATATATATGCATATTTGGAGATGGAGTCTCACTCTGGTACCCAGGCTGGAGTGCAGTGGCACAATCCCAGCTCACTGCAACCTCTGTCTGGGTTCAAGATATTCTCATGCCTCAGCCCCCCGAGTAGCTGGGATTGCAGGTGTGCATGATCATGCCTGGATAATTTTTGTATTTTTGGTAGAGACAGGGTTTTTCCATGCTGGCAAAACTAGTCTCAAACACTTTACCTCAGGTGATCTGCCTGCCTCAGCCTCCCAAAGTGGTGGGATTATAGGCATGAGTCACTGTGCCCTGCCAAGAAATATATATATATATACACACACACACACACACAGGATTTTGCTGTGTTGCCCAGGCTGGAGTGCAGTGGCATGATCACGGTTCACTGCAGCCTCAACCTTCCAGGCTCTAGCAATCCTCCCACAGTAGCTTTCCAAGTAGCTGGGACTACAGGCATGCATCACACTTGGCTGATTTTTTTTTTTTTTAGTAGAGACCAGGTCTTTCTATGTTGTCCAACTGGTCTCAATCTCCTGAGTTCAAGCAATCCTCCCACCTTGGCCTCCCAATGTGCTGGGATTACAGACATGAGCCACAGCATCTGGCCTATGTAATGCATATTTTTTAACCCTACAACCTTCCCTTTCACATTTGTATTTTCTGAAATGCAAAGTCATTGGGCCTGGATGCTCCTCTTGTTTTCTCTACTAAGAGAGGGCACAGTATGGGATATGGTTCAAAGAAGTACCAAAAAAATCCCCATAGGGATAGAGGTACTTCCTAAGGAAGGGCATCTGGCTCTTTTACAACCGGAAAAGATTAATACATGTGGACACTATTCTATGCCCCAACTCTAGCGATGGGCTTGCATTTTCCCCAAAACATGTGGATCAAACACATCTGATGCCATGGGGCTCTGAGGGACAAGTGCAATGTAGCAAAGAGTATATAGTTTGAAGACAGACAGACCTAGGCCTCCTTGTGCCTCAGAATCCTTTGTTCCATTACCAAACTAGAAATGGTAGTAACCAACTCACATGGTTGTTGTGAAAATCAAATGAAGTGTTATGTTAAAGCTTAGGAAAGGCATTAAAATTTTATTTCTCTGCCTCTATGACACTCAAAATGCAGAGAAATCTTTCTTTTTTACTTTTTTATTTTTTTACTGAGATGATTCAGTTCCTGTAGAGACTGCCAAAAATTGCCAACACTGACTATATTTCAAGTCATCATGGCGGGGTATTGGGAAAAGTTTTCAATTAGCAATAATCACACCTCGGACAAACCTCATTGGCTACGATACTGTCACTGTGCAAAGCTAGAAATCTCTCAATCTAGGAAAGTCAGACAAATCCCATGGAGGATAAGGATCCTGTTACTGTGTATAGGAACAGAGAAGAGTAGGAGAACAGGGCATCTTCTATCACAGGGCAACTAATCATCTATCTAATTTGATCATTTTGTGGGAACACCAGTTGGCTCCTACTTAAGGTGATCAATCAACGTGTCCAAGTTTGCCTGGGACTCAAGTGTTTCTGGGACATGGGACTTTCAATGCTAAACCAGAAGAGTTCCAGGCAAATCAGGACAGTTGGTCATCCCACTTACCCAGACATGATTAGACTATCAAGAGTTCCAGATTGACCCTTATCTCAGTGAGAACAATTTTCCCCACATATACAATAAAAGGCTGAGATGTGATTAGTTTACTGACGTTAGGCTATTTCGTCTTCCCCCTTCCTTCTACTGCCAGACTTCTCTGGAGTGGTCTCCACTCACCGTGCCTTTCTGCTCTGCACATGTTCTCTCTCAAAGTCACTCATCTAGTGTAGCTCCAGAGCCTAGCAGAAGAGCTTTAAATAGCAACTTGGGGGGGAAAAAAACCCAGCATCTTTACTATCTCTTAAAGAGAAATTTTCAAGTAACCTCAAAGAGCTGGAGAGCAATAAGGCTGTACTACAAATGTTTCCAGCTTCAATAACACTGTTCCCAAGAACCACACTCCATAGTGCTGAAGGGTAAGAAATGATTGAGCTTAGAGTTAATCACCAGTGTCCCTCCAGCCAGATACATACCTGCTGCTGGGGCAGAGCTCTCACTGCACACATGGAAGCACCCAGAACTAACCAGCCCTTCTTTTCCCTTCCCAGGAACTGAGCTCAACTTAACGACAGAATAGGCTGGCAAATATGAAGATAGACATTCCTGGAGCTGGTAGCTTTTATCACAGAGCCTTATTCCATTAGTGATTTTCCTCTTCTTTCCCATCTAAAAACCAGCAGAGGACTCTGAATTATCCAGACTTTGTCCTAATTAGTGAATTTCTCTTCTGAATAAAAACAGATGGTTGGCTGGGCATGGTAGCTGACACCTGTAATCTCAGCACTTAGGGAGGCTGAGTTGGGCAGATCACCTGAGGTCTGGAGTTCAAGACCAGCCTGACCAACATGGAGAAACCCCGACTCTACTAAAAATACAAAATTAGTCAGGCGTGGTGGCACACACCTGTGATCCCAGCTACTCAGGAGGCTGAGACAGGATAATTGCTTAAGCCTGGGAGGCGGAGGTTGCATTGAGCTGAGATTGTGCCATTGCACTCCAGCCTGGGCAATAAGAGTGAAACTCCATCTCAAAAAAAAAAAAAAAAAAAAAAAGAGAGAGAAAACAAAAAAAACAGATGGTCACATTCTCTCAGACAGGACATGCCCTGCCAACAGTGGAGTGTATGCTTAATAGATTTTCCTTCCTCTAAAAGCAAACAACTTCAGTAGTTTTAAACTGAATCAGTGTTAAAGGGGGGGAAAAAAAAAGCAAGCAACACATTTTCAATGGCCAAGGGTCTCACTGCACACCTAAAATGCCACACTTGCTTTGGTAAGAGCTCTTTGGGGACCTCCCATAAGCAGTGGCATTGTCATCCTTGTTCTTTGCAGTATCATTTGAGGCTATAGCTCACCCTTTCCTCTGCATCTGTGTCAACATAGTCCTGACTCTTTTAGCTCTCTGTTCTCTCTTTCTCTGGTTCTACTTCTTCCTAATTTCCCCCAAAGCCGCCATACTTGGCTATGTACTTCATGGCTCCAGTTTCTATTCTGTGCTTTTACTTCCCTGCATACAGCTTCCTCTCTCACTTGTAAGCAGATACTTCTCAAATCTGCATCTCCACATTCCACTCCCTCATCTTCCTATCCATGTGATCTATCATCCACTCAAGCAACTTGTATTAAACTTTCAGGACCTATCTTTCCTCCCCAAATTGTTCCCTCTTTAGATCTTATTAGAGACAGAATGCTTGTTCTTAGGCACTTCAAAGAGAAATTGGCATTCAGGCAAAAAGTTTTCTTAGCAGCCAATTTTACTTTCTGCAGAAAGGGTACTGGTCATCAGCCATCTTGCCATAAGAGTACAATGAACAAAGGAAAGTCAAGCATATTTATTCTTTACCCATTGGGTCTTTACTGCTGTGTCTGATCTCCATTTGTTGAAACTAGACTGCACAATCTAAACTGAACTTGATTGGCTAACAACTTAAAACTTTTCTAAATAGGTAAAGGCAATGGAGAACAAAGGAAAAGAAAAAGTGTAAATAAGAAAGGGAGAGAAAGTTGCTTGTGAAAGGACTTAGAAAAGTAATAACATAAATATCTTGGTTAAAGTATAAAGATATATAATGTACTACGTGCCTATGAGCACATCTAGCACAAATATCTTGGTTAAAGTACAAAGACATAGAATGTACTATGTGCCTGTGAGCATGTCCAGCACAAATAACTTGGTTAAAGTACAAGGACATAGAATGCTTTATTCCTTTATATCTAACAGCTACATAGGATACGGCTTAACAAAGAGTTACCAGCAAAAAGCAAGAAGGCTTTGAAGACAGTTAGTCTTTAAAAGAAACTATTATTTCTAACATTTGTTATTATTAGTCTTTAACAAGAAGGGAAACTTTAAAGAGGAATTTTTTACTTTCTACAGATCTCTATTTTTCTCAAAAATTATAGCCAACATTCTTTCTTCCTGGTTCAAAATCTTGGCATCAACTTTGATTCCTTTACCATCCCAGCCAGAAATAAAAATGCGATTCTCCCTTTGTAATGCCTTCTCTGTGTCTTATCTTGACTGTTTTTACTGTCATCAGTCTCACCCATCCAAGCCTTCATCACATTCTCTACACAGCAGTTTCTAACTTTAGGTCTTCCTACCCCATTTATCCCTCCAGTACTCTTAGTTAACACCTCAATTACAATGTTAAATGGCTCCCTATCGTATACCAAATAATTCCAGATGCTTTAGCCTAATATTTAAAAATTTCCACAGTAAGTCCATAATGGACTCTTTTTTTTTCCAAAAGTGACCTGGAATAAGGCAGGAGTCGACTTGCACATTGCGTTGCATGTTAAGAGATCAGTAGCTGGACTCGAACCTCTGAGAATCTAAGAATCTGCTCTGGGTCAGGACACTCTTTTCTGGCAACAATTAGGATATCAGGGTAGAACCCTCATGAATGAAATTAGTGTCCTTATAAAACAAGCCCGAGAGAGATCCCTTGCATCAATCTGCTGGCATCTTGATCTTCGATTTTCCAGTCTCCAAATAGTTTCTCTTGTCTGTAAGCTGCTCAGTCTAGAATCTTTTGTTATAGAAGCCTGAATGGACAAAAATGAACTGTGATGGAGCCGAATAGGATCCAGCAGGAAACATGTCCAATTGCTGCCAGAAAAGAGTGTCCCGATCCAGACCCCAAGAGCGGATTCTTAGATTCTCTCACAGGAAAGAAGTTGAGGCATTCAAAGAGCACAGTGAAAGAGTAAGTTTATTGGAAGTTTATTGGAAACTACTCTGTTAAAGACTAGGGCATCCTCAGCAAGAGGAGGAGCACTCTAGCTTTCGTTAATGTCTCTACTTATAAGAAACTATAAATAGGTAAATTAAACTTGGAATGTGCAGACATGCTCTCGAATGTGCTCACTAAAGGTAGCGGCTGTCAGTGTTATCAATGACCATCAATCCTTTAACCTCAGCTTACTCATTAACATTATCTTTAAGTAAAGAGGGCTGCACTTTCAGGAAATCTGGATGTTCTGCAAGCTTGGTGGGAGATTTTTTTAGACGGAGTTTCGCTCTTATTGCCCAGACTGGAGTGCAATGTTGCGATCTCAGCTCACCGCAACCTCTCCCTGCTGGGTTCAAGCGATTCTCCTGCCTCAGCCTCCTGAGTAGCTGGGATTACTGGCATGCACCACCATGCCCAGCTAATTTTGTATTTTTAGTAGAGACAGGATTTCTCTCAAACTCCCAACCTCAAGTGATCCACCCACCTTGGCCTCCCAAAGTGCTGGGATTACAGGTGTGAGCCACGGCACCTGGCCTGTGGGAGATGTTTTGTCTGACCATAAATATTCTGTAATTATAAGTGGTGGTCAGCTTGGGATATGGCTATTTTCAAACTGTAAGTATCAACCTTATAGGTGCCTTGTGAGTGCCTCACTATTCACTTAAAGATGAAATCATTCTGGTCACGTTTTATTAAGCCAGAGGCCTGGTAAGTAGGGGTTCCTCTAATATATTTCTCCCTTCTGTCATGAGTGAACCCCTAATCCTAAGGGACACTGAAGGGCAGAGGTCAGTCTTTTGCAACCTCTTCCTGCTGAGAAAGGTCATTGATGTTAATTCTGCCTAACTTTAAGGGACCTGTCATGGCTGGGAGGGGCCTTCGCCAGAGGTATTTTAAAGCTGTTGCAGTTGACTAGAGAAGCAATAGGTCTGTAGGTTTGTAGGTCACTCATAAATCGATATCCTGAAACATAGAAACTCATCAAATAAGAATTATAGCTATGATTATAAATCATGATATATGAGTACCATATGTTGTGAATTAAGGATTAATAATAAGAATAGGACCGAGTAAACCCCACATTCCATACAAAACATGCAGCAACAATAAAATCCACAACATAAAGCTATGCCTATTCCAATTATCATAACCAGGGTGATAAAAAGAACTTTTTCCACCATGATGGCCCTGACCCAAACCATGATGCTAGCCATTATCTAAAGACAGTATGGGAGTAGAGATAGCTTTAATTTGTTGATGCATATCTGTAGGGCCAAAAAAATATTGTCTGAGTTATTTGGGATATATATACAATATTTACTTCTGATAATAGCCCAGGTTCCTCCCTGTGCTGCACTCAGAGTATCTAGTGACATTCTGTTTTGCATAACAGCCTTACGCATATAACATATTTCAGCATTTATAAAAGATACACCTCACAGGCTGTTACTTAAGGCCCATTGGGTAACACTGGCAATGGCCTCAACATACCAAATAGCATCTTCTAATCCAATAGATGGCAGGAAGAGTGACGCCAGGTGGTCATACCCATGAAAAATGGATCTGGTCCACCTACTGGTTATGTGGAGGTTGGCTGGGCTGGCATTTTTTTTTTTTTTAAAGATGGGGTTTCACCATGTTGGTCATGCTGGTCTTGAACTCCCAACCTCAGGTGATCCGCCCACCTTGGCCTCCAAAGTGCTTGGATTACAGGCGTGAGCCACCACGCCCGGCCTTTTTTTCTTTTTTTTTTTTGAGACAGAGTCCCACTCTGTTGCCCAGGCTGGAGTGTGGTGGCATGATCTCAGCTCACTGCAACCTCCACTTCCCAGATTCAAGTGATTGTCCTGCCTCAGTCTCCCAAGTAGCTGGGATTACAAGTGCACATCACCACATCTGGATAATTTTTGTATTTTTAGTAGAGATGGTGTTTCACCATGTTGGGCAGGCTAGTCTCGAACTTCTGACCTCAAGTGATCCACCCACCTCAGCCTCCCAAAGTGCTGGGATTATAGGCATGAGCCACCAGGCCCAGACTGGCTGGCTTTTTATATAGTCTTTGTCCAGTGACCTGGAGTTAAGATAAGCTTCATGTACAATGTCCTAGCCACCCAGAAGGCAATCGTGGCCAAAGATTGGTGCCACATATCCACTGAGTTCCTAAGGGATGCATATCAGTTGAGTTTTGGTTGTTGTGACCAATTGGCAGCAGATAAGTCCATTTGTTGCAGGACTATGGTCTGTTGGCATTGTCTTGCAGGAATCTATCCCATGACACAAGTAGCATTTGCCAAAGCATCAAGGGAGTTATTCCATTGTTCCTAACACAATGGGACTACCTGACAGGTATCCTGCAGAGGTGGTTAGTCACATAAAACCATCCCAAATTTGAAGAAATCATTCTTTAAAACTGGGAGTTTTCAAGCTTTTTAGTTTGGATGTTTGTCTTTGGGTTTAGAAAGGAGGTGCCCAGTGCAAGAACCTTTTCTGTGGTCTCATTTACTGAGAATGGCGTCCTATGCCCAGAATTGCTAAAAGTGTTATTAATTGGCCATTGGGTTATATTGTTCCAAGTCAGGCCAGACATTTGTGCTCCTGTCCATTGTTTAAGGTTCTCTAAGTATGTCTCTATCTAAGCATGTCCCTGTGTGAGGGATAGCCACCAGGGCAAGCCTGAGGTACTGGAGGAGGGCAATAGCTCACAAATCCAGCAAGAGGACATCAGCATAGTCCTCTGCCCATTTTAAGAAAAGATTTGAACCTCCAGCAGTAGTGAAAAGATGGGTAGAAGCCCCAAAACAGATAAGAATATAAGAGAAGCTATGTTCTATAGTTATATCCTGTAAGGGCATAGATATTGCTTACCCATAGCTGGGACAGACTTATACCAGTAAAAGTAAAAGATAACCAGGAGGAGGATCAGGAAGACTAACCTTGCCCTCAATCTTATCCAGAACATCACTTTGTAGTAGGAAGTTTCCAGGGATTTCTCCTGAATAGGAAGCGTAGATCTTCTACTGGCTCACAAAAGTGGACTACATTAGCAGACTGGGTGTTGGTAGCTCATAGGGCTTCATAAGAAACAAGTTTAATTCAAGACAAATGTACCCAACTGTGAATCCCTTGAAGTTTAATTGCTCTTGGAGTGCTCAGAGAAATTGATATGATCCTTTCCACATTAGGAAAAGCTGGTCTGCTGGAGATCCTTCTGTTCAAGTCTTTAGTAAGATTAAATACCCTAGTTGAACTGAAACAGAATTTTCCTCTCATGTAGGGAGGGAAAGCCTTTTGTATCCATATTCACTCAGTGCATTTTGCATTTGTCCTAGATTGATGACATATTTTTGTAATTAATGAATCATTTCATCTATTAGGAGATCAGCAGTTAGGATCTAAGGACTTCCATATATTAATACAAAAGGACTTAATTATAAGTTTCCCTTTGGAGCAGCTCAAACCTGCAGTAAAGCTACAGGCAATAGAGATAGTCAGATCTCTGATGTTTCCTGCAAAAATTTAGCTAGAATCCTCTTTGGCTTGTGATTAACCCTTTCCACCTTTCCAGAGGACTGGGGTCTCCCTGCAGAGTGAAGATGTTGTTGGATTCCCAACGCCAAGGATAGGTATTGGGTTATGCCTGCCACGAAAGAGGAGCCATAGTTACTTTGCAGTCTTTCAGGTAACTCAAACTGAGGATTATTTCTTTTAATAAACATTTAGATAGGCTGGGTGTGGTGGCTCATGCCTGTAATCCCAGCACTTTGAGAGGCCTAGGCAGGTGGATCCCCTGAGGTCAGGAGTTTGAGAGTAGCCTGGCCAACATGGTGAAATCCTGTTTCTACTAAAAATACAAAAATTAGCTGGGCGTAGTGATGCATGCCTGTAGTCCCAGCTACTTGGAAGGCTGAGGCAGGAGAATTGCTTGCACTTGGAGGCAGGGGTTGCAGTGGACAAAGATTATGCCATCGCACTCCAGTTTGGGCGACAAGAGTAAAAATCCCATCTCAAAAAAAAAAAAAAATTAGAGACCTCTAAAGCTCTTTTGGATCAAGTGAAAGAAAGTATTGACCTAACCAGTGAAGGTAACAATAAACACTAGTAAATATTTGATTCTCCTGCAAAGAGGCATTTAAATAAAATCTAGTTGCCAGACTTCACCCAGATTGGTTTCTCTATGTTGGACAGGTTTAACTAGAGATGGAGGTAGTGATTGGCTGTTTGGGTTACTTTGGGCACAGAGCTTGCAGGCTCAAGTCACCTGTTTTAGTGTCTTGAAAAGTTTTTCTCATAAACAAATAAGATATCAACTGAAATATAAAGAATCCCTTCCCTGATGAGTGGAATTATGAAAATACTTAACTATTCTCCATTGATCAGCACTCGGCATTAGTAATTTATTACCATCAGCCAGCCAGAGGGGTTCTGGGCCGAATTGTGATCCCTGGCACATTTTCGTTCTTCCTTGGAGTATTCTGCCTCAGCTCTATCTGGGGCAGTGGGCACTAGCATGCCATAAGCTGAACTGGCTCTTTTAGTGCAGTGGCCTTGGCTGCCACATCTGCAAGGGACATTTCTTTTTACAATATCAGAGTCTCCCTTTTGATGTCCTCTGCAATGAATTACAGCCACTTCCTTTGGCAGTAAAACAGCATCTAACAAGCTCAAAATCTCAGAATGACGTTTTCTGGGGGAGGCCTTCGTGGTCATGAGTCCCCACTCTTTGCAAATATTAGCATGACCACAAAGCATTAAAAAGGCATACTTGGAATCATCATAAATGCAATTAGCTCAGCTTCCATCTGTAAACCATTCTGCCTCAGGATTGTTAAGGGGCTCATCTCTTAAGTCTAGTCTTCTAGAATAAATTTGCTCCATAACCTGTATGCAGGAATTGTTTGGAGCATCTGTGGACTCTGGCAGACAAGCAGCTGGATTTACTTGGCAAACTTTTAAGAGTTATGTCTGGCGTATCTAACAATAAGTCCTAATGCTTTAATAAACATCCTCCCATCATCCACTGGTGCCCTTTAACCTCTAGGACACACACTTGGTGTGTGGTCAAAACCTCCAGGTGCTATCCTAAAGTTAGTGTTTTAGCTTCATCTGCCAGGAGAGCAGTAGCTGCAACAGTCCTAAGGCATCCAGGCCATGCAGAAGCCACATGGTCTAGTTGCTTAGAAAAGTAGGCTACTGGCTGTGTAATATTCCCCAATTTTTGGACAAGAACATCCAAGGCCATACCTTGCTTTTTGGCCACATAAAGGAAAAATGGCCTAAGGCTGGAGCAGAGCTCAATTTCACTTTGAGAGTATTGAAGGTTTGTCTGCAATTCTCATTCCAATCATAGGGTTTTAAATCTGTCCTTTTTAGAACCTCGTATAGAGGCTTGGAATGTTTGCCCAAATCCAGGCACCCGTAAGTGGCAGAACCCCATCATCCCTAAAAAGGCCCACATTGGTCTGAGGCTATGGCTTGGGTGCCAGAGGTTAAGATATATCCCAAATTAATTCTGGAGGAATGCTATAAATGAGAAAAAAAGAAACTAATAATAAATAATAAAAAAATTATATAAGAAAAGATATATCCCAAATGCTTGACTTTCTGAGTAGAAATCTGAGCCTTGTGTGATGATATCTTATATCTACTAGTTTCCAGGAAATTTAGCAATTTAACAGTAGTATTATCTGGGTTCTCTTTAGTTGGGCTAGCAATGAGCAAATCATCTACATACTGGATAATTGTGCCCTTTTGCAGTTATAGATTCTTTAAGTCCTTAGCTAGAGCATTTCCAGACAGGTATGGGCTCTCCTGCAACCCTTGAGGGAGAACTGTCCAGGTTAGTTGTGAGGTTGAATGAGTATCTGAATCAGACCATTCAAAGGCAAACAGAGGCTGTGGATCTGGATGCACTGGGTGCAGAAAATGCATCCTTATCTACCTTTTTTCTCTCCTCAGGGGACAGGAACAAAAGTAACACTCGTTTGCTTTATGATCTCTGAAGGTAACCATAGCTTGCAGCCAAATCAATAAATCCCTCCCCAGTAAGGGTTAGCGCATGCAGGTAGTACTAAAAAGCCATGCAAGAAAACCAGAGTCCCTGAAGAACAGCTTAAAGGATAAGGAAAGTGGCATTTCGGGGCTTGCCTGTCAATGCCCATACAGCTATGAGAAGACAGGGCCCCATTATGCTGGGCCAGAACAAAGTAAACTGCTCCTGTACTGAATAAGAAATTAATAATCTTACCTGTCACTTCAAGAGTCACCTGAGGCTCCTCCAGAGCAATGGCTAATTGTCCAACAGGAACTGAGGTGTGAAGTCTCTGGCCATCACTCTTGGGTCTGCTGGGCCATTATGGGTTCAGGAGCCAACAGCTCTCTTGGGGGTAAAAGGCATTCCCTCTTCCAGTGACCAATCTTCTTACAGAAAACACATTGGTTTATACCCAGGGCACAGTGGCCTAGAGGCCCAGACTGGGGCTTTCTGCCTGCTTGCTTCCTCTGGCAGGGCTTGGGGGATAAGGCACTGGCTCTGAAGGGGTAGAGAGTTCAAGGCTGCAGCTAAAAGCTGGGCCTTTTGGGAGGTTTGGTCATTGAAAACTGTAAAAGTCATGTCTAAGAGCTGATTTATGGAAGTCCAGGGGCCTAAGCTTGCTTTTATATCTTCCTGCAGATATCAGGAGCAGACTGGGTTATGAAATGGACTCCTAGCAATGTCTGTCCCTCCTTGGAGTCAGGGTCAGTGTTAGTATATTTCCTCAAGGGCTCAATTAACTGTCCTTGGAACAAGGCTGGGTTTTCATCCTTTCCCTGAGTAATTTCTCTGACTTCATCATAATTAACAGTCTTTATCACACATCTTCTCATTCCTTCAAGGAGGCAAATAGTCATATGGTTTTTCCTCTCAAGCTTCTTACTTCCTTTTTTTGAGACAGAGTCTTACTCTATTGCCCAAGCTGGAGTGCAGTGGCAAGATCTCAGCTCACTGCAACCTCCGCCTCCCATATTTAGGTGAGTTCTCCTGGCTCAGTCTCCCGAGTAGCTGGGACTACAGGCATGTGCCACCACATCTGGCTAATTTTTGTGTTTTTAGTAGAGATGGCATTTTACCATGTTGCCCAGGCTGGTCTCAGACTCCTGACCTCAAGTGATCTGCCCATCTTGGCTGCCCAAACTTACTTCCTCTTGATAACTCCAATTTAGGTCCCAGTCAGGCACTGCTGTGCCTCCCACTGGATGGATGTCACGCCCCTGGTTGCAGGCTGCCACTCCATCTGCATATGCTTTAACAGCTCCCATAATATGCTGCTTTTCTTCTACTGTGAAGCAGGCAGACGAAGTTTATGCAAATCTTGCCAGGTTAAATCATATGTCAGTGTTAGTCTCACAAATTCATCTATAAATTTTCCTAGATCCTCTAAAAACCAGCTGAAGTTTTCCTGGCATAAGGCTGTCAGATACAGAAAAGGGTACATGTACCCATAGAGTGCCCCTGTCACCATCTGCCACGTCCTGAAGAGGGCAAAGAGTCAACTTTGCCAGCTGGTAAGAGGCCCCGCTCAGAGTGGTGCTGGTGGGGCTAGGCTCTTTGGGGAATGGATGTAAGACAGGGCTTGAAGGGTAAGGAGAAGGTGATGTCAGGACACTGGACATCCCCAAAGAACCAGTAGGGGTTAATAGTAGTTTGGACACTTCTGGGGAACTAGGAGTCTGACTTTGTTCCTCTGGAGCACTTGAACTTGCAGCAGGGAATGCGGCACCAGCTAGGCAAAGCCTGGGATTATGAGGTATTTGCATTAAGTGGTCATGAATTATGTCTAGTCCTTCATTTTTCTTTCTTTCTATCAAGCATATACAAGCGTGTTTCAAATCCTGACTAACCATTAGGAAGGCCTACACATAGAGTATTTCTCCCCACTTAGTTTCCCTTCTGCAAAACAAATCAAGCCGAAATATAGTGAGTTAGGGGCTGTTGTACCACCTGAGGTCCACCTTTCTAGTCCTCCCAAAGGATATTGAGGCCAGTGTTATTAAAAAAAAAAGTTTATCTTAAGCCCATCAGTTTAAATCTTTCCCAATGGGTTAAAATGCACCCTAGCAGTGAGCTCTTGAGGTAGATACCCCCACATTCTCCAAGAGGACTGAGAGTGCCAAATACTCCTTGTCAGCAAGATTGCATTGCCTCCAGCCAAGCTCCACTAAAAGGGAGTTAGTGCCAATTTGGCCAAGGGAGAAACTCCTGGAGCCCATGGAGTCCCCTTGTTTATATCAAGATAATAAGAACAAGTAAGCAGACCCATGGTCGCCTGAGGCAGTGCCACAAGGAACCCAGCAAAAAAAATAGATGTTGAACCAAACAAGGGAAATGGGCAAGCTGTAACTTGGGATTCCCTGACAAAACTATTTCAGGTCAAAAATGATATTCTAGGTCTAGAAAGCAGGGCCCGGCAGATGAAAGATGATCCTCTGATTAAGAGACAAGAGAAAACTGTTAAGAAAAAGTCTCCTGTACTCCATTCTGGGGCTAATTGTTTGCAGGGACAGACATAAAAGAGGCTTTTGCTTACAGGGCATATTTAATCTTGTCACATATGGCTGTTAAATACCAGACTTTAACTTGTAACTGCAGTAAGGGAGGAGTTGTTGCCCATCTCTTCCAATAATTAAGGTACAAAAAGACTAGATTCCCGAGAGACTTCTTGTTTCCAGTGTCCCTCAGACAAGTGGCAAATTGAGTCAGAGGAGAGGCAAGGAAAGTAAAAGCTAAACTGTTTGGTGGCCGGACATGGTGGCTCATCCCTGTAATCCCAGCACTCTGGGAGGCTGAGGTGGGCGGATCACTTGAGGTCAAGAGTTTGAGACCAGCCTGGCCAACATGGTGAAACTCTGTCTCTACTAAAAATACAAAAGTTAGCTGGGCATGGTGGCAGGTGCCTGTAGTCCCAGCTACTGAGGAGGCTGAGGCAGGAGAATTGCTTGAACCCAGGAGGCGGAGGTTACAGTGAGCTGAGATCACACCACTGCACTCCAGCCTGGGTGACAGAATGAGACTCTGTCTCAAAAAAAAAAAAAAGCTAAACTGTTTAGGCCATCCTTCCTTTCTGTGGCAGCCTCAGGGCTTCTTTGAAACAAAGGCAGCAAGCCAACAGGAGACAAGAAGCAGGATGATCAGGCCTGCAGCAGAGAGCACAAGGTGGATTTCTCCCAAAGAGATAGTGGCAAACATCTCATAGGGCCAAATCCATTTCCCAAATAAACCCTGGTGCTTGTAACCCCTTGAGCCTTGGGCCTCTAACCCAGGTAGTAGTGGACAAGCATTCTTGTCCCCCAGAATGGCTTAATGACTCTAAAATGAGCCCCACTTACCCAAAGTCAGCCAGTCGATGCTGCGCAGACTGTTTTGCTTCGGAGCGGGAGTTTCTTCTTATTGTCAGTCCCCATACAAGGAAACCAGAAAGATGTTGCCAGAAAAGAGGGTCATGATCCAGATCCCAAGAGTGGGTTCTTGGATTCTCACAGGAAAGGATTTGAGGCAAGTCACAGAGCACAGTGAAAGAAGCATGTTTGTTGGAAACTACTGTTACAGGCTATGGCATCTGCAGCAAAAGAAGGAATGCTCCCTCTTTTGTTAGTGGCTCTACTTACAAGAAACTACAAGGCCTGGTGTGGTGGCTCATGCCTGTAATTCCAGCACTTTGGGAGACCGAAGCAGGTGGATTACTTGAGGTCAGGAGTTTGAAACAAGCCTGGCCAACACGGCAAAACCCTGTCTCTTCTAAAAATACTAAATTAGCCTGGCGTGGTGGTGTGCACCTGTAATCCCAGCTACTGGGGAGGCTGAAGTGGGAAATCATTTGAACCTGGGAGGCGGGGGTTGCAGTGAGCTGAGATGGCGCCACTGCACTCCAGTCTGGGCAACAAAGCAACAGAATGAGACTGTCTCCAAAACAGAAAAAAAGAAAAAAAAAAAACCATAAGGAGCTAAATTAAATTTATAATGTGCAGATGTGCTCACTAAAGTCAGTGGCTGTCAGTGTTATCAATGACCATCAATCTTTTAAATTTTTAACCCCAGCTTGCTCATTAACATTATCTCTAAGTAAAGAGGGTTGCACTCTCAGGACATCTGGACGTTCTTCAGGCTTGGTGTGAGATGTTTTGTCTGGCCATAAATATTCTGTAATTATAAGTGGTGGTCAGCTACGGATGTGGCTATTTTCAGACCATAAGTATTAACCTTACAGGTGTCTTGTGAGTGCCTCGCTATTCACTTTAAGATGGAGTCACTCTGATCATGTCTTATTAAACAAGAGGCCTGGTAAGCAGGGCTTTCTCGAACGTAATCACTTCCTGACGGCCCCACAACTAGACACCCTCACATTGGGAATTAGATTTCCACATTCTAATTTGGGGGGGGACACAAACATTCAGACCATAGCACAGTCCAACCCTCTCAGCCACCCTACTCTGTTCCTCTCTTTCTCTGTTTTTAACAGCTTTGTTTATCTTCTGCTGGGTCCTAACCCTGTTTGATCAAGCTCCTGCTTGGGACTTCTTACCTGCCCCCTGACTAGGGCTATTAGGAGTATAGAGCACTCTACCGTTATTCCTCTTTCACACTCAGTAGCCCCGGTGGGGTCCAGAACAAGGGTTCTCATTTATTAATGTGCAGAAGAATTGGATGGGTAGTCTGTGAAGCATGTAAATTGCGGTACACCCTTCCCTCGGGTCCAGGGGTACAGCCAGCATCTGTAGCAGTGGAACTTTCTGTGAAGATGGGAATGTTCTATTCTGTGTTGTCTTAAAGAGGAGCTACTAGCCACATGTGGCAATTGAGCACTTGAAATGTGGCTAACGTGACGGAGAAACTGAATTATTCATTTTATGCATTTTGATTAATTTAAATGTAAATAGCCATGTGTGGCTGGTGACTATCATTTTGAACAGTGCAGAGCTATAGGTTTAGCAAGTATCACAACTGATTTTAATGAACAATAGTGTTTAAGACTCTAACAGGCAATCCAGGTGGCCGTTATGCTCACTTACTGGTAAATAGTAGTAGGTAATCAACAAATGTTGTTGAATGGATGAATGAATGGAGGAACTAATAACTAAATGAATGAACCAGACTATAATTTCCCTGAGATTTAAGCCTGTCTGTTCTGAAAAAGAAAAGGTGGGGGACTATTCCAAATTAAAGAGGCTAAAAAGACTTGACAACCAAATGGAATAAATTGGCATTAAAAGGATCCTTTTTCAAAAATGAGCAGAGTTCATTAAGTGAAATAAGCCAGGCACAGAAAGACAAATATTGCATTTCTCGCTCATACATGGGAGCAAAAAAGGTTGATCTCATGGAGGTAGAGAGTGAATGATAGATATCAGAGACTGAGAAGGGTGTAGGGGATAGAGGGAGAGGAAAGAAGAGAGGTTGGTGAATGGATACGAAGAGACAGAAAAAAAAACAAGTTCTAGTGTTTGATAGCACAGTAGAGTGACTATAGCTAGCACCAGTGATTTGTATATTTCAAAATAGCTAGAAGAGAAGTCTTGAAATGTTCCCAACACATAGAAATGATAAATACTAAAGATGATTACTTAAATGCCCTGACTTGATAATTACAGATTCTATGCAGTTAACAAAATATCATATATACACCATGAATATGTACAAATATTATGTATCAGTTAAAAAATTTTGGGCCAGGCATGGTGGCTCATGCCTATAATCCCAGCACTTTGGGAGGCTGAGGCGGGTAGATCACAAGGTCAAGAGATCAAGACCATCCTAGCCAACATGGTGAAGCCCCATCCCTATTAAAAATACAAAAAAATTAGTTGGGCATGGTAGCAGGCACCTGTAATCCCAGCTACTTGGGAGGCTGAGGCAGGAGAATCGCTTGAACCCAGGAGATGGAGGTTTCAGTGGGTTGTGATGTGCTATTGCACTCCAGGCTGGGCAACAGAGTAAGGTTCTGTCTCAAAAAAATAAAGGTAAAAGAGAAGAATTATAATGTTCCCAACACAAAGAAAAGTGTTTTAGGTGATGGATATCCCAATTACCCTGATTTGATAATTCCACATTGTATACAGGCATCAAAATATTACATGTACCCCAAAATATGTACAACTATTATATATCAATAAAATGTTGAATAAACACAAATATTAAAAATAACTATAATAGACATTTTGAGGACAACTGGAGAAATGTGATTATTGGCATTTTATATGATATTAGAAAAGTATTTTTAGTTTTCTTAGGTAAGATAATGTTATTATAAGGCTTTATTCTTAGGAAATACAAGCTGAAGTACTTAGGGATAAAGCATCTTACATCAACAACTTATTTTCAAGTGGCTCAGCCAAAACTGTGTGTGTGTGGTGGGTGGGCGGGGTGGGGGGAGATAGAGAGAGACAGAGAGGAGAGAAGGAGAGAGAGGACACAAAAATGGCAAAATGTTAGCAATCATTGAATCTAGCTAAGTATATTTTGGTGTTCATTGTATATATTCCTTCACCTTTTTTGTATATTTGAAATGTTTTTTTTCTTTTTTTAATTTTATTTTATATTTTTTATGATTTGTCTTTGGAAGTAAAAAACAGTATTTGAAATTTTTTTTAAAGTTGGGGAAATTTTAACCACAATGAATTGGCAAATTCTAAAATAAAGTAAAAAAAAAATTTTTTTTTTTTTTTGAGACAGGGTCTTACTCTCTCAAGAACCCACCCTGGAGTGCAGTGGTGCCATTACGGCTCACTGCAGCCAGCCTTGACCTCTTGGACTCAAGCGATCCTCTCACCTCAGCATCACTCTTAAGTAGCTGGGACCACAGGCATGCACCGCCATGTCCAGCTAATTTTTAACTTTTTTTTAGTAGAGATAGGCTCTCACTATGTTGCTCAGACTGGTCTTGAACTCCTGGGCTCAAACAATCAACCCACCTCAGCCTCCCAAAGTGCTAGGAATACAGGTGTGAGTCACTGCGCCTGGCCAAATTTTAAACTTACGGATCTTCTGACATTTGGATGCTAACCTTCCCACTCCTTCACAGACTAACACAGTGCTGAAATTATGTTACAAATTCTCTAGACCAGGTAATTGCAAACTGGCAACCTACAGATCCTATTTGGCCAGCATTAACATTTTCCTTGGCACAAATAGAGTGTTGTTTTAAATTAAGTTAGTTGTTAACATTTAAAATTCGGAGTATTTTTATTTTGATATATTATGTAGTAAAATATTTTGCATTATGATGTATTATATAGTAAAATATTTTGCATTATGATGAAATGTAAAATACTACTTTATAATAGCAAACATGTATAGATCACTTCTTATGAGACAAGCACTGTTCTAAGAGCTTCATGTATATTTAGCTCATTTACTCCTCACAACAGCACTATGGGATAAGTACTATTATTATCCTCTCTCTACAGATGGGGAAACTGATGAGCAAAGAGGTGAAGTAGCATTCCCAAAGTCTCAGAGCCACTGACTCGCAGCGCCAGGGTTGAAACCTGTCCAGTCTGCCTTCCAACCACTAAACCATATCACCACTCACAAAAGTCCTCATCCCCACTGTTTCTGGAAAAACCAGGTCTGGCAACACATTCCCATATGGCATCAATTAACCAGAGCTAGCTGAGAAATTTCATTTCCCTGAAGGCAGGGCATTTTCTCTTTCACTTGCCAGAGTTTCCACTCAGTCGACCTCTGGGACCTTTGGGGTTGTGACCTCTACTCTAGCCACAGCACAGCTGAATATGCCAAGGGGAATGGCATGTTACAGATATTTCACAGATGCCTATAAACTGCCCCAGACAAAGAGAAATGTCAGGCTGACCTCTAAGTGGACAGGAAGCCCAGTGGAAGAGAAGATTAGAAGGTACCTATGCCAGATTGTGGGTAGAAGAGTGTTTAGAATGCCAGGATAATTGTCAGCAGACAACGGAGAAAAGTTACAGGAAGCAGAAGTTACACATCCCATGGTTGGTAATATGCCCCAACAGAGGGCAGTGGGGGTCAGTGAAAATAGCATGGGCCAGCATGGCCTGGATTGCAAAGCCGATTCCATTACTTAGCAGCTGTGTGACCTTGGACAAGTTACTTACCTTCTTCGAGCTTCTGTTTCCTTGTCTCAAAAATGGGGATAAAGACACCTCCGGGATGGTGGAAGGAATTAAATGAGACAGTGTGTGAAGTCTCTTTAGCCCCTGTTAATATAGATAACTTAACTGCTTTTCTTATTAATCATTTATATTCATATTTTCCCCTAGAGCTAAGAAGCAAGAAGAAATTGGGGCACCATGGTAAGCACCAGGAGCTTATTGGAGCTTCACATTGAGAGGTCCAGGTCTTTTTTCATTTAGCCTGTAGCCCAAGCAGCCAGCAGACTTGCTCTTACAGTTTGTATATTTATCAGCTTTTTTCCAAACCAGAGATGCTGAACAGAGTAAGGGGAAAACAGAGTTGAGAAGGATTTTTGAGCAAAGAGTTTTAGTGAAAATTTAAATAAAATAGTCAAAAAGCCAGCAATAGTCTAAATGGTTAACAGTTCCTTCATTCAGCAAGCACTGAGTACTCACAAAGGTCCAGGCCCTATGCCAGATGCTTGGGACTTCGATGCCTGCAAAACCAGACATGACCACTGTCCTCCCAGCCCGCCTTCTGGTGGTAGCTGATTAAATGATACCACACCCATATTCCAGAATGTTACACTGCCATTATAAAGAAAGTTTGCAAAGAATAACTAATAAAACAATCTAGTCTCAAAAAGCAGGATGAGAAGTCGTATTCATAGTGTTATCTGTATGATATATATCACCTGTAATCCACAACTCAAAAATAACCATTGTTAACAGTGTAGTCCATTATATTCAGTTCTTTTTTTCCTATTCTAAACACATCTACTCCAAATATATAATAAACTATTGGAAAATTGTAAAAAGTAATTATAGTTGTTATTTCTGGATTGCGGGGTTGTGATTTTCTACACATTTCAAGGTTTCTATAAAAAGCAGGCATAAACAGGAAATATGTCTATTAAAACACAGTCACAGACATGCATAGAGCTTCTCCTCAGTATCCATTTGTTTTCTTTCCCCTGTCCTTGGTGTCTCCAGGGGAAAGCACGCAGGCCCTCACCAGGGCAGCACAGGCATTGTGAGGGGTGCTTCAACCGCCACTGCTACATTCCTGTGGAACCCAACATCTCCTGCCTGGTAATAAACTGCCACCTGCTCTGTGGTGCCACCTTCCACATGTGCAAAGAGGCAGAGCACCAGCTTCTCTGCCCATTAGAGCAGGTTCCCTGCCTCAACTCCAAATATGGCTGCCCCCTTTCCATGTCCCGCCACAAGCTGGCCAAGCACCTGCAGGTGTGCCCCGCCAGTGTGGTCTGCTGCTCCATGGAGTGGAACCGCTGGCCAAACGTGGACTCTGAAACCACCCTTCATGAGAACATCATGAAAGAAAACCCCAACGAGGAGTGTTTGGACACAGCCCTGGCCCTGCAGGACCAGAAGGTCCTCTTCAGATCCTTGAAAATGGTGGAACTTTTCCCAGAAACTAGAGAGGCCACTGAGGAGGAGCCAACTATGAATGGTGAAACCAGTGTGGAGGACATGGGAGGGGCAGTGGGTGGATCGGATGTCGGTTTGGTACCACATGATTTGTCAGCAACTAATGAGGAGATGGCAGAGCTAAGTCAAGAAGAACGGGAGATGCTAGCCAAAACCAAAGAAGGGATGGACCTGGACAAGTTTGGCCAGTGGGAAAATATTTTCAGTAAAGAGCATGCAGCCTCTGCTTTAACAAATTCATCAGTGAGCTGTGAGAGCAAGAACAAGAATGGCCCAGAGAAAGAACAGATTTCCAGTGGCAATAACATGGTAGAAGGAGAGGGCATTCCCCAAAAGGAAGAACCACAGGAGAATCAGAAGCAGCAGGACATTCATAAAGCCGTGGAAACCACAGGGCTTGCCCCTTGGCAGGATGGTGTTCTGGAAAGACTGAAAACAGCTGTGGATGCAAAGGACTATAACATGTATCTAGTGCACAATGGGCGGATGCTGATTCACTTCGGTCAGATGTCTGCTTGTACGCCTAAGGAGAGAGACTTTGTTTATGGCAAGCTTGAGGCTCAGGAAGTTAAGACTGTGTACACCTTCAAAGTTCCTGTGAGCTACTGCGGAAAGCGAGCTCGACTTGGAGATGCCATGTTGAGTTGTAAGCCCAGTGAACACAAGGCAGTGGATACTTCAGATCTGGGGATCACTGTGGAGGATCTGCCCAAATCAGATCTCATCAAGACCACCCTCCAGTGTGCTTTGGAAAGAGAACTCAAAGGCCACGTCATCTCTGAATCCAGAAGCATTGATGGACTGTTCATGGATTTTGCCACACAAACATACAACTTTGAGCCAGAACAGTTTTCCTCTGGGACAGTGCTGGCTGACCTAGCCCCTGCCACCCCAGGGGGACTCCATGTGGAGCTCCACAGTGAGTGTGTAACCAGGAGACACAACAAAAGCAGCTCTGCCTTCACTTTCACTTGCAACAAATTCTTCAGGAGGGATGAGTTCCCCCTGCACTTCAAGAATGTCCACACAGACATTCAGTCGTGTCTCAATGGCTGGTTCCAGCATCGATGCCCTCTTGCCTACTTGGGATGTACATTTGTTCAAAACCATTTCCGTCCCCCAGGGCAAAAGGCAAAAGTAATCTATAGTCAGGAGCTCAAGACCTTTGCCATTAAGCCAGAGGTTGCTCCAGAGCTGAGTGAGGGAAGGAAGAACAACCATCTTTTGGGCCATGGAGGAAAAAGCCAGAATTCTCTAACCAGCCTGCCCCTGGAGATTTTGCAGTACATTGCTGGGTTCTTGGACAGCGTCAGCCTGGCCCAACTCTCCCAGGTGTCTGTGCTGATGAGGAATATCTGTGCCACTTTGTTACAAGAGAGAGGGATGGTCCTCTTGCAATGGAAGAAGAAGAGGTGTTCCCATGGAGGCTTCTCCTGGAGAGTCCACAGAGAGGTGAGTAAACATTTTTGTAGTAATTGGTTCATTCAACAATTTTTTGTTTCATTTTTTAGAGACAGATTCTCTCTCTGTTGCCAGGCAAAAGTGCAGTGGCTCAATCGTAGCTTACCACAGCCTCAAACTTCTGGGCTCAAGTGATCCTCTTGCCTCAGTCTTCCAAGTAGCTGCGACTACAGATGTGCATTACCACATCCAACTAATATTTATTTATTTATAGTTTTGAGATGAAGTCTCGCTCTTGTCACCCAAGCTGGAATGCAGCGGCACTATCTCAGCTCACTGCTACCTCAACCTCCTGGGTACAAGCAATTCTCTCACTTCAGACTCCTGAGTAGCTGGGATTACAGGGGCGTGCTACCACAACCAGCTAATTTTTTGTATGTTTAGTAGAGATGGGGTCTCACCATGTTGGCCAGGCTGGTCTCGAATTCCTAACCTCAGGTGATCCTCTCGCCTTGGCCTACCAAAGTGCTGGGATTACAGGTGTGAGCCACCATGCCCAGTCACATCTGACTAATTTTTAAATTGAGATGAGGTCTCACTGTATTGTGCAGGCTGGTTTTGAACTACTCAACTCCTGACCTCAAGTGATCTTCCCATTTTGGCCTCCCAAAGTGCTGAAATTACATGTGTGAGCCACTGCACCTGGCCTTAACAAATATTTTTCATGAGTTGTTTGTTTGTTTGTTTGTTTTGAGACGGAGTTTCACTCTTGTTGCCCAGGCTGGAGTGCAATGGCGCCATCTCAGCTCACTGCAACCTCCACCTCCTAGGTTCAAGCGATTCTCCTGTCTCAGCTTCCCAAGTAACTGGGATTACAGGCATGCGCCACCATGCCAGGCTATTCCTGTATTTTTAGTAGAGACAGGGTTTCTCCACATTGGTCAGGCTGGTCTCAAACTCCCGACCTCAGGTGATCCTCCTGCCTCGGCCTCCCAAAGTGCTGGGATTACACTCATGAGCCACTGGGCCCAGCCTTAAGGAACTTTTTATGTGCCAAGCACAGTACTAGGCACTGGGACAATTGCTGAGAATAAGACTGACTCAAGGAGGTCAGTCTAGTAGAAAAGACAGACTTATAAACACGTAAATAGCAATGCAGAGGATAGAGCCTGTTCGTCTGTATATGCGTGCTGAACATCTTCTGTTTGCTCACAAGATCCATTCTCCACTCTTCTCCACCCTATCTGGTCCCCTGGGAGGCTGACCTGTACAGATTGCCTCAGCTGGGTCCCTTGCCTTCCAGCTTCCAGTGGGGCTAACCTAAATGGAGTGTGTCAGCAGGAAATGGGAGGGAGGGAAGGATGAGGTTGAAGTATCTATTCTCCTGGCTTCCCCCCTGCATGCTTTCTCTCCTTCATGACACTTTGAGCAGGCACTGTCCCTCCACTGAAGGTAGCTTTATCAGGTGGGTCTCTATACAAAATTACTCACTCTGGGATCCAACAACCTCCCTTCTTCTCCTTCAGGACCAGGGCATAACTCTCTAGGTTGCTACTCACCCTGGGTACTGTACTGTATCTCGTGGCTTTCCTATACCCTGCTCTCGTGTCTGTAAATCATTTCTTTTAAAAAAAATCCTCTTCAGATTTCCCAGTCTGAGTGTGCCACCTGTTCCCTGCTCTGAGTTTGATTGATACAGGAGGCCAATAAATCTCCTCAATCCCACACCAACTAATTTTTTAAAACAGTTTTTGCCTTTGATAAAGGCATTTTGAAATTCTAAATGAATTGGCCCATTGATTTCCCGTGATTCAAATGCTAATTTAATTGTTCAAAAAACACTCTGTTGTATAAATCAAAGAACCGTTCCCTTCAGAAATACCTTGTTCCTTGTCCCCAATGGGTCATGTTTGTTTAACTGTATTATAACTTCTACCAGCTTGTACCATGCTGAAGTGAGGCTCCTAATTCATCATATTCCAGTACCTGTAGCATCCTTTCTCATGGTAAACATGTTGGTAATATGAACCATGAATTTATGATGCCCATTTAGGCCAATAATTCCATAATCTCACTGTTGAATTTCTTCCTAATATGTGGTGTTTGCAAGTTGGCATTGGGGAGTTATAGTTGTTTACATCTATTTTTATTGATTATGTCTAAAATATTTGGTATGTTTTCCATTATTTATTCCTGAGCAGTCTTCCTCAAAAAGTAATTACAAGACTCTCTCTCTCGTATACGTGCCTGTATTTAAGTGTTAAATAAACACTGATTGCCAACCAAGCACATATTAGGAAGAAACATGATTGCAGACTGACACACTGCCTTCACGAAGAGTATTGTCTAAAACCACCTAAAATCAGATGTAAATAATTTAATTTAGAGACTAGAAATCGCATTAATTTTTGGCTCCAATTTGTCTCCAATTCAATGATGGTTGACCACTCTCAGATATTCTTTGGGACAAGCTAATTTCCTTGCAGAAAGAAAGAAAGAAAATTAGTTGGGGCTAAAGTATACTCACATTAGAATGGGTTTTGTTTTTGTTTTTGTTGTTTTATGGTTTTTATTTTTGTTTTTGTTTTTGTTTTAGATTGAGTGTCACTCTGTCGCCCAGGCTGGAGTGCAGTGGCTCGATTTCAGCTCACTGCAACCAGGAGAATCTCCTGGGTTCCAGTGATTCTCCTGCCTTGGCCTCCCAAGTAGCTGGGATTACAGGCACCTGCCACCATGCCTAGCTATTTTTTTGTATTTTCAGTAGAGATGGGGTTTTACCATGTTGGCCAGGCTGGTCTTGAACTCCTGACCTCGAGATCCGCCCACCTTGGCCTCCCAAATGCTGGGATTGCAGGCATGAGCCACCGTGCCCCGCCTAGAAGGGATTTTTAAAGTAAAAAGGGAAACAGTTCTAAGAGCTCAAAAAAAAAAAAAAAAAAAAACACCACGTTTCCTATATAGGAACAATGACAAGAAACTGTAGGTGAAGTAGTCAGATTGAAAGAGTATTAGGTTATGCCTACTCACATAGCCAGACTTGAAAAACTTTGCCATCACATCCCAGGTGGAAAGACCAAAGGATATTTTAGAAATTATAGAAGTCTCCTATGGGGCTCCCATTCTAGTGAGACTCTTATGACTTAGGATACTTTAATTTCAAGCAATAGAAAATCAACCTAAAGTGGCATAAATAATAAAGGGAATTTATTGGCCTATGTAACTAAAAAGTTCAAAGGTAATGACTTCGGTAAGGCTTGATCTAACAGCTCAAAAAACTGCTCCCAAATGACATTTTTTTCTGTTTCTTACCTCTACTTCCTCTGTAATGGCTACATTGTAAGATAGTTCTCCCTGGTGGTTCCTGGTGATTGCTGGTAGCTCCTAGGACTTCAACTTCCCAGTTCAAGTACAGAAGGAAAAAGAGAACCTGCTTTCTGATATCTTCAACAAAAGTTCTGAAATAAGAGTTGCATTGGTACTAATTGTCCTGAGTTGAACTGCATCAACTCTAAAATTAATCACTTGCTGGTAGAGGAGCAAGGGAGAGTGTGTGGTCAATATGCTGCTTGGTGTTAACCATTCTCGCACCTACAGAGCTGATTAGGAAGGTTATTGGTTGGAAAGGGGAACTAGGAATTGAATGTGGAAAAGGAGCTACCAAATGTCTGCGGGAGCCACTAAACACTCTGGAGTCTAAGAATAGGAAGAACGGAAGGGTATTTCCTTATAGGGCTCAAATAAAGCCAGCTGAAGGGTAATGCCCCTATATTCACCTTTGAACTTCTATCTTTCTCAACAGATCTGGCAGTTCAGCAGCCTTTTCTCCAAAATCAAGAGCTGGGAGTTTAATGAAGTCACCTCCATGTCTGAGCACCTGAAGTCTTGTCCTTTCAACATTGTAGAGCACAAAACTGACCCGATTCTTTTGACCAGCATGTGTGAGCCACGTGAGCAGGCCCGAGAGAGCTTAGTCTCCACCTTCAGAGTCAGACCACGAGGAAGATACGTCTCCTAAAAATTTAGATGTCACCCAATGCACCATTCTTGGATCTCTTCTCAGAGTTCCTGAAGTAGGACAGAGTGTGGTTTTGAGGACTCCCTTCTGTAAACTGCCTATTTGCTTATCAGGGTGTATTGGAATATGCAATGTCCTTCAAAACCTCAACACAAGGCCTAAGAATTCCCTAAGCCATGGCCTGTACCATAGTGCCATATTGATGAATTGTTTCCTTTTCTTTTCTCTTTCTTTCTAAAATAGATTGGTCTGAGAAGAAAGTAAGTAATTTGAGGCCATTTAGAAGATGGACCCAATTTCTTAAGAGATGAGAGAGCCACAAAATTCCATAACCAGTACAGGCCTGTGCTTTTACATGAACTTTTTAGCTTACAAAGCACTTTCAAATTTGTGGGACAGTAAATGCAGGATGGGACTAAGGTGCAGAGAGTTACTCCCCAGAGAACACAGGGTGAAGGGAACACAGCTTGAAGGCTCTGGAGCTGTGTCTATTTTGACAGTCAAGTCCGGGGCTCGTTTTAGTCATCCTACTGCCTCTAAGCCAGAGAGGCACAGCCTGACATAAGAGAGCCCCTGGCTGAGCATGGCAGCCTCAAAGACACCACAGGCCAAAACATGAGAGGCAGAAATGAGGTCGCAGAGTCTGTTGTTAGAATCTTGGCAACATACAGCAGGAAAGCCTTGAGAAATGGGGAGTCCAAAGGAGACACCACATTTATGGAGAACCTTAGGACAAAAAGGCACAAGCCTACTTTGTAACATCTTAATGATGACTTAGGAGTCAATATTTTTTTTCTTCTGAAAATTATGTTCTAAGTCTGAGTTAGGCAGAACATAGGCATGGCCCCAGGGCACCCTGTGCTGTCTGAAATGACCTCAATACACTAATGCCAACCTCAGCGTCATGCCAGAATGCACAGGGTAGCCCAGGGAGACCATGCCTTTGGCAAAGTCCAGCCAAGGCCCACTGTATTTCCTATGGCACCAGTCACCAGCTCCTAGACCCCACTTGGGTACCTACTGGGGTCTTGGAGAGAAAGACGTGAACATAATGGCTCCCTGAAATTACTCCTACCCGTCCATATTGCTGGCCATGCATTCAGTCTGACAAAAATGGATGATACTGCTGTTTTTGGTATCAAACAGTGAATATTCATAAGAACAAAAGTAAAAGATAAAAAGACACAATAGAAACTGGCATCCCCCAAAGCAGGACTTCTTAGCCTTAGAACTATTGACATTTTGAACTGGAAATTATTTGTTTTAAGGGACTGTTCTGTGCACTACAGGACACTTGCCAGCATCCTTGGCCTATCCATGAAATACCAGTAGCACCCGCACAGAGGCGACAACCAAAAATGTCACCACACATTGCTGAACGTCGGGGAGCAAAATGGCTCCTGGTTGAAAATCCCTAAAGGATGTCATACTAGTGACAGTAAGTTAGGATATGCTTATTTTTTAGAACAGCAAAATCTTATCTCCCTTAGCTATCCACAGTAGTTATGATTTCATGCAGCTCTTTATGAAATTGAAATATTTATTTTAGACACATAGTGATTTTAAGCTGGGAACCAGATGGAGATGATGATTTGTTTGGTATGGCTTCATGTCCTTCAGCCACATGCAAGAATGTATCCTTTCCGCTCTCTTTGGTTATACCTGAAGCTTGGAAAGTTGAGTTATTGGCCCTGTGTTTATATCTCTCTCACTGTAATTGGTGTCATTTTCCCAGCAGTCCTAGCAATTTCTCAAGCAAGTGAGAAATAGGAAAGGAAAAGGACAGGCATTGTTGGGAAGCACAGAATAAAGAATTTCGCCAATAAAAGGAGTCTAGTAAATCTGGGTGCTTGTTATTGTGTGGGTTCTCTCTAAACATGGTTCAGAGCTGGTGTACATGAAGTAGGTAACACCTCTGTAAAGAGTCGAGAAGGCAGTAGAGCAAGTCCCAGACCAGAAACATGCTCATCTTTTCATTGTAATGTGCCACTTGGTACTATTTGGTAATGTCACTCTATTTTTCCTAATCCCATCCTTTGGTTTATATTTCTTATTTGTATATAAGGCACCATTTTCTAACAATATGATGAGGGTATGACCTAAGGTTTTATTCCATGAAGATAAGTAACTGGAAACCACCTAACACTGCAGTGGGAGGGAAGGAAGAGAGTTGTCCAGGTGGCAGTTCCGAGGAAAAAGGCTCCTAAAATCCACTCTGGGTTTGTGATTTTAATAGAAAAAGAAAGGGAAACTATGGAACAGTGGAGATGAAAATCAGGGGCTATTATGAACGGAAGAGAAACAAGGTGCTACATTCAGAAAGGAAGAGGGCAGAGGGCTTTCCCTTCCCAAACCAGGTGGGTGCGGGCAGCCTCGGTTCAGGAGAGTGGCACTGCGCACAACTGCTTTGTAAGTTGCACACTTCCAGCCATACTCTCCCCCTCCAGTTGCTGCCTTCAGAGCTGTATTGAAGCACGAGCTTCAATAAGATAAGGACACTTCATAGTGAGAGGGCAGTGGCACCAAAGCCTTTCAGGTGACTGTGGATTAGATAGAAATGATTTGTGAGAGGAAACTGGAATGAACAGCATGAACTGTGAGTGTTATCTGATAGACAAGAGAGCTAGATGTGGCTTCAGAGTTAGAAGCAGCTGAGGGGAGCAAAGAGGGACTGTGTACACAGGAAGGGGAGATGTCTATGGGCAGAACCCTTGGTGGGTATCATTGCCAAGAAAGGCAGTCCACAGTAGAGATCAGCAGAATATGGAGACTGAGGTCTGTAGCACTGGGCCAGAGAGGACCTTGCTGCCTTTATAGCATAAGGGTCTGGAAAAGAAGTTTCTGTTTTACAACAAAAGGAAAATTGAAAAGCAAGGTGGAACTTGAAGACGTGTCATGAAAATCACTAAAAGTCTGATTTATGTGTGGTGTCAAATTAAACTGAAATGAAGAATGAGATTGAGTATATCTGTGGTGATTGACCTCCGTATACTAGAAATTTCAATGTCTCTAGAAGAGGAAATAAAAGCTGCTTTGCACTCTGAAAGGCTAACTGGGTGACTCTTGTGAGTTAGGTCTAGAGAGAGATGTGTGATTCACAGGCATAGAAGTTGTCACTGAAACCAGGTGTGTGTCATGAAGAAAGACCAGTGCACAAGCCTGAGATGCAGTGCCAAGCTTGTCCAACCCGCCTTATTGTGTTATTGTCCTGTTTTGTTTTGTTTTAGGCTTTTAGCAGCCTGAAGCCATGGTTTTCAGTTTCTGTCTCTAGAAAAAGAGGGATAAGTGGAAAAGAGGGATGAGGAAGGGGCTTTACTGACCCAACCAAAAACAGAAACTATGAACCCATGGCTGTATTCTCTCCCTTAGACACCCCTGCTGGGCAGCTCACCAACTCTATGAAGCCCTGGAGCAACTAACTATGGGTCTTAGCAACTCATCCTAGCTCCTCCTTGATCCCAATGCCTTCTCCATCTTTTGTTTTTTGAGACAAGGTCTCACTCTGTCACCCAGGCTGGAGTGCAGTGGTACGATCACAGCTCACTGAAGCCTTGACTTTTACTTCCCAGGCTCAGGTGATTCTCCCACCTCTGACCACTGAGTAGCTGGGACTGTAGGGCCATACCACCATGCCCAGGTAATTTTTTGTAGAGACAAAGTTCCACCATGTTGCTAGGCTAGACTAGAACTCTTGGGCTCAAGAGATCCACCTGCCTTGGCCTCCCAAAGTGCTGGAATTACAGGCGTAAGCCACCATGCCTGGCCACCTTCTCCATCTTTGAAAGCTAGACCCAGCTTTGATGCTGGTAACAGCACAGTCCTCTGTGTCCTACTAACCAGAGATCTACACCAAATCTGACTTTATTTTGATATTGCCCTAGGACCTCTTACATCTGACCTTGCTGAGGCTGTACTCACAATAGCCTGGGGCTGGGCTAAACGTACTGGCATTCTCCCTCATCCCCATATTGTGCTTGGTGCTTCACTTTTTGCCCACTACTGGCTGTCCACATGTCCTCACCTCTTTTCCTGTTGGCTTCAGGCCTAGAGCCCTCAGAAGCTTGTGTGCATTCTCTGTCCACTCTCTTTCCTGGCCATTGATTTCAATTATTCAGTTACAAGGAAGCCTGAACTTTCTTGTGCATGGGTCATTGTCTCTGGCTCCAAATCCTATTAAACCTCACCTAAGTTTATTTTCCTTTACCTTTACTCTTTTCTATTGGCCAAACCTCCCTTTTCCTTTTTCCTATCCCCTAATTCATATGTCTTCTTCCAGAGTGGTCATTACATCCCTAAAAGAGTGTGGTCATCACCCCCTGGTAGAAGGTGGCTGGGCTTCCACTACTGCTGAAGCCAATAGAAGCTGAACTGCCTTGATAGGCATACCTAGGATACTACCCGGCCCTTCTTATCTCACTTACTGCCATTCCTCAGGCTGATCTGTTTTGGACTGAGTTTCAAGTGCAGCCTAAGTAGGCCAGACACAGTGGTTTATGCCTGTAATCCCAGCACTTTGGGAGGCTAAGGCGGGCTATCACCTGAGGTCAGGAGTTTGAGACCAGCCCGGCCAACATGGGAAAACCCCATCTCTACTAAAAATACAAAAATTACCCAGGCGTGGTGGCAAGCACCTGTACTTCCAGCTACTCGGGAGGCTGAGGCACAAGAATTGCTTGAACCCGGGAGGTGGAGGCTGCAGTGAGCTGAGATGGTGCCACTGCACTCCAGCCGGGGTGACAGAACAAGACTACGTTTCAAAAAAAAGTTCAGCCTAAGGAAAAGGCCTAGCCCTTGACATCTAGGGTGCAGGGGAATTGGCAGTGGTAAAAGAAAGTCTCCTGGATGTGCCTGGAAGAGGAAGGGCTGGAGCCTTAAGATCTGGGGCCATGAGGGCCACACGAAAAGTACTATTTACCTCAGCACAGAGGTGACCACACTCCCACTTTATTTAGAATTTTAGGGCTGAAGAGAAAAAAGGTTCAGAAATATTTCTTCAGGGAAGGAAAGTGGGCAAATAGCACAACCAGGCAAACCACACAATCTAGACATACCTTCCCAAGTAAACAAACCGGGAAGCCCAGAGCTCACAGAGGAGGAGAGCAGAGCTTAGGGTGGCAGAGAGGTGTTCAGGTGGAAGGAGGCAGGACCACAAGAGAAATGTCCACGAGTTCATCCAGGGTAGAGAGGACTCTGGGGAAGGGGACCTCCTTCCCCATGCTGTCTCTGCCCCAAGCCCTTAATGAAGCGGGAGAGAGAAGTCTGCCTAGGACCTCATCTGGTTAGAGATTTGCAGCAGGAATAGGGAAGGGGTGGAGGCAGAGCCACTTTGGACATGGGAAATCACAGTTGCAGCAGACAGCTAGCTCCAGTCATTCCAGGAGCTTGACATAATTTGCAGGGAAGAGTCCAAAGTGGCCATGGCAACGTCCCCGCCACCAGCCCTCGTCCACCATCTCAATGTCAGTGATGATGTCATCTGGATCAAAGGAAAGCTCATCACTTCCCTCTGGGGAGAAAGTTGAGGGAATATTAGAATGGTCAGACATGAATCTCTTTCCCCATGTCCCCCTGTCTTGTATCGGGGCCTCCAGGCACCAGGGTCCTCAGGCCACTCCCAACCTACCTCCTTGGTAATCATATAGGGCAACAGCTGAGATCCCCAAAGCCCCAGCCGGGTAGCCCGATGATCCTGCATAATGAGAAACACAAACATGGTCTCATCAACATGAGGAAGGCAAACAGAGAAAGCTCCTGCTGGGTCAACAAAGAAATTCTTCTTCCTCTTACCCTCCCCTGGACATGACCAAATTCTCCCGCTTCTCCTCCCACCACTCACCAGCCGGAGCAGAGGAAAAACACCCTTCAGGCTCAAGCACCTCCTCATAGTCCCCCTCTGGTTCATCCTCCTGCTCATGCCTGTCCATATCCCCAACATCCTCGTAGTCATTCTCAGGCTCGGGCTCAGGCTCTGCTTCATACACTGGCTCTTCCTCTACCTGGAGGCCATCCAGAGTCCTAGGGGGCAGAGCAGGGGGCTCCTCGTGGTCCTGAGAAGAGACAGTGTGGAGCAATGTGACTTCCACTCTCCAGGAGGACTCAATGAAGGACTGCTAAGATCCGCCCCCCTGCCCTTCACCACCCTGCCTCTTCTCCCCTCCACCCTTGCCTCTGCCTAACAGCCCCTCCTGGGGGACACAGCCCTTCATCCATCCGTCTTCACTCTTCAACCTCCTCCCATGCCCACCACCCAAAACACATTCCAGAGACAATGGGAAGAGACTGTAAAAGGTGTGAGGGGAGGGAAGTGGAAAGCAAGTCAGATTCTTTGGGAGACCAAGGAAACACTGAAGCAAAAGCACATTGTTGAGCTACCACTGCTAGGATAACCTACTGTCCCAGTTTGCCCAGGACAAAGGAGTTTCCCAGAATGCAAGGACTTACGTGCTAACACCAGAACAGTGCAAGGTAAACCAAGATGGTTGGCCACCCTGCACAGCCCACCTTCCTAAGACTCGAGGAGATGGGGTAGGGGGCAGAGAATCTTTGGGGGTTTGCTTACCTCTGGGAGAGTCAGCCTCATGGGCAGCAAGGGCGCTGGATTTTCCCTGCTGGTTATCACAGGCTCGGGCTCTGATGATGGAGGAGTCCCAGCTGGAGGCCAGGCCTATGGAGAATGAAGCATCTCTCAAGTAAGCAAACCTCCATCTTCACTTTTTTTTTGACAGAATCTTGCTCTATCACCCAAGCTGGAGTGCAGTGGCACAATCTCAGCTCACTGCAACCTCCACCTCCCAGGTTCAAGCGACTCTCCTGCCTCAACCTCCTGAGTAGCTGGGATTAAAGGCACATGCCACCATGCCTGGGTAATTTTTGTATTTTTAGTAGAGACGGGGTTTGACCACATTGGTCAGGCTAGTCTTGAGCTCCTAACCTCATGATCCACCTGCCTCCTCCTCCTAAAGTACTGGGATTATAGGTGTGAGCCACCATGCCTGGCCCATCTTCATTCTTTTTATTTTTTATTTTTTTTTTGAGACAGGGTCTCACTCTGCTGCCCCAGCTGGAGCATAGTGGTGAGATCATAGCTCACTGTAGCCTCAAACTCCTGGGCTCAAATGATCCTCCTCTCTCAGCCTCCCAAGTAGCTGGGACTATAGGTGTGCACCACCATGCCTAGCTAATCTTTAGTTTTTTTTAAATATATATAGGGATAGGGTCTTACTATGTTGCCCAGGTTGGTCTAGAACTCCTGGCTTGAAGTGATCCTCTCACCTTGGCCTCCCAAAGTGCTAGGATTACAAGCATGACCCACCACATCATCCATGTCTTCACTGTTACATTTACGAGGAACACCCTCTCCTGCTCTCTGCCAATTCAAATGGAACTCATTCTTCAAAATGGGCTCCAACCTGAAGTGACAGCCCCTTCCTCTTAGTTCCTATAGCAATAATTGGCTGTACTGGCTGGTGACTTGCTTTCTGTCGTACTACGTAAATCTTGGAGTTTTCTTTCTAACATTCTGATATATGAGGCCCAATTACAGTGAGACTGAAGTCTTCTAAAGTCAGAGACAACAGACGCTGCCCAACCCAGGGGAGGCCTTTGTCTTATTTTCTGCCAATGGTTTGGACCCCTTAGGCTCCTGTCTGGGCAAGAGATCTTGGATGTGGATCCTGGAGGGCCAGGTGCTCACCTCTGAGGAGATTTTCTTGGGCAGTGGGGCCGGTACCGCTGGCTTCTCTACAGCTGCCCCTGGCTGTGGAGCCTCAGGGCTCATCTTTGCCACAGCCTTTCGCTCCTGTTGCCTCCTGGCCACCTGCTGCGCCTTCTCCTCTTCCTCTTGCTTCCTCTTCTCCTCAGCCATGGACTCAAATTTCGCCTTCAGCCCACGGGCACCACTAGATGCTGCGGCCACAGGCAAGAAGAATTAGGGTTATCTTGGATTGGAAGGTGGGGAAGGGGCGGCATTTGAATGAAGAAGGGAATCAGTTAAATATCCAGGAGGAGGGACTTGTGGGACAGGAAGGTACTGACAGAGGAAGAAGAGGATTCTAGGAAGATGATGTAGCCCTGAAGCGCCAGGCTATGCAACCTAAGACAATCCTCCTACCTCAGCCTCTGGAGTAGTTGGGATCACAGCTGCACACCACCAAGCCCAGCTAATTTTTGTATTTTTTATAAAGAGGGGATCTCACTGTGTTGCCCAGCCTGGTCTTGAACTCCTGGGCTCAAGTGATTCTCCTACCTCAGCTCCCAAAGTGCCAGGATTACAGGCGTGAACCACCACGCCCAGCCTACTTGTGTCCTTTCTAAATTGTAAACGTTGAGGTTTCAACCAGCATCCTCCCCGTCCATATTCCATAAATCTGTATGCCTTCTTTGAGCCACTACTCATCCTCAACTGCATCCGAAGCTCCTATCCCAATGTGTTCTTCCCAAGTGGTTCCCCACCAGTGTCCCCACCCCATGCCACACTTTGTTCTCTGCCTCCAGTTCCTTCCCTAATGTCACTCTATCTCTCTATCTACTTGACTTGGTTTTTCTCTTTCCTCCCTCCCTCCTTCCCTCCCTTCCTCCTTCCTTCCTTCCTTTCTGACAGTCTCACTCTGTCACCCAGGCTGGAATGCAGTGGCATGATCTCAGCTCACTGAAACCTCTGCCTCCTGAGTTCAAGCGATTCTCCTGCCTCAGCCTCCCAAGTAGCTGGGATTGCAGGCACGCACCACCACACCTGGCTAATTTTTGTATTATTTATAGAGATAGGGTTTCCCCATGTTGTCTAAGCTGTTCCTAAACTCCTGAGCTCAAGCAGTCCTCCCACCTTAGCCTCCCAAAGTGCTGGGATTAGAGGCATGAGCCCTGCCTGACCTGGCTTTTCTAGGAGAGACAGAATTTGGGAACATGAGGATAGGGATCAGGTATACCTCAGCTAATCCAGGTAGTTAAAGGCATGGAGGAGATAGTCTGGGGAGGAAAACGAATGAGGGAGAAGGTAGTGAGGTTCATGGAGAGTGAATCACAAAACCTCACCGGCTTCTATGGGTGTCGTCTTCTTATAAGCTGTGGTCGGGGCCTCCATTTCATTGAAGCCGACAGCGCTCTGCAGGCAGGAGAACAGCATGTGTGTTGCGGGGGAGGGGCAGGGATAGTGGTGACCTGGAGATGGTCTTGGGGGTTGGGGCCACTGTAGGAGGCATCCTTAACCATTGGATGCTCAAAGGCTGGACAGCATGTTCCAATACTGTTTTGTGGTAGAGAAGGGGGTAAAGAAGTTCTAAACTGCTGGGTTCAGCTCCCCCTTTCAAAAGCTCAGTGACCTTAGACTCTCATGTCTCCAAGCCCAGTTGCCTAGAATGTAGCAGGGCCCCTGGCCAATGCATGAGGAGAAATTAGTGTAGGGAGGACAGTGGCATGGGGTGGGAAGAGACTTAAGATTGGGTTAAGCAATGCCAAGAAATCAATACAATTTCCAGTCCCACACCACCATTCCCTGTGGTTGATCTGTGTCTCTGTATGCCTCTCCCACTGTCCTCAGTCAAAGCTCAGGCTTTGGAAGACATGCCCCGTAGACACTGAGTCAGTGCAGAGTGCAGGACACCAGCAGGACAGGCTCTGGGCACCCAGCATTGCCATCCCCTCCTTCTCCCAGCCTTGCCTCACACTCTTCTCTGCGCACTTCCCTAAACTTAGAGAACTCTTCTTAAGACATTGGTGTTCTGGTGCTTTACCTTATCCACTCGGTCCTTCTGGATTCCATACTGGCCACCAAAGCCCTTGGCATAATCTGCAGGATAGAAAGTTCTGAGTTACAGGAAATCAAAATGCTGGGAATGGGTGGGGAGAAGAATCAGTGGGAAGAAAGACAGTAATGTGGAAAACAGAGACGTAGAAGGAAATATGAGGAGTCAGAAGATAAAGGGAGACATGGATGAGAAGAGAGGGAAACAGCTGGAGAAAAAATCTGGGAGAGAATGGGGAAAAGAAAGATGGAAATAGAGAAACATGGAAAGTGGAAAGCAACAGTTCAGGAGAAATGTAAAAGAAATAGGAAAAAATACAGAGAGCACTCCAGCCATCCCTATGGGTTCCAGGGAAGCAGTAAACCTCCTTATCCTCTGTGATGACAGCAGAAGGCCCTCTAAGACTCATGGCAAAGCATTCTCTGGCCATCACCCAGCTTTCTGTCCTCATCCCTTCCTCAATGCTCTCTTCTCTCTCACCTTCCTGCTAGGCCCTGCTCTTTTTTTTTTTTGTTTGTTTTTTTGTTTTTTGAGACGGAGTTTCGCTCTTGTTGCCCAGGCTGGAGTGTAATGGCAGGATCTCAGCTCACTGCAACCTCCGCCTCCTGGGTTCAAGCGATTCTCCTGTCTCAGCCTCCCAAGTAGCTGGGATTACAGGCATGTGCCACCATGTCCGGCTAATTTCTTGTATTTTTAGTAGAGACAGGGTTTCACCATGTTGGCCAGGATGGTCTTGATCTCTTGACCTCATGATCCACCCACCTCGGCCTCCCAAAGTGCTAGAATTACAGATGTGAGCCACCGTGACTGGCCAGCATAGGCCCTGCTCTTAATCTTGCTGTTTTCCTCTCTCCCCTCACTACCACCACCCACACATGCGCTTACTGTCCACTCACCCCCTGCCCTGGACATCTGGCCCCTCTGTATTCTGGGGACCCTGGATGAGCTTCCAGTAAGTAAGGAAGGAGAGCCCTGTACTATCTGTGACATTCTCCCTTCCAACCCCAACTCACCTCGCTGGGACTCGTGTTTCTCTGTCTCTCCCTTGTAGTCATATCCCAGAGCTGCCTTGTCCCGTTTATCCTTCTCCACCCCGTACCGGCCACCAAAGCCACGAGAGTAATCTATGGTAGAAGGAGCAGTCATTAGAACCCACCCTTAGGCTCCAGCACAAAGGGAAGCACTGGAGAAGAGAGGCCAGCAGGAATGAGTGCAGAGTGTTAGGGGCCTGGGAAAAGAGCAGGGCTTGAATTCAGGGGAATTAAAGAGAAACCGTGTCCTAAGTAGTCTTTTTTTTTTTTTTTTGAGACAGAGTCTCGCTCTGTCACCCAGGCTGGAGTGCAGTGGCTTGATCTCCACTCACTGCAACCTCCACCTACCAAGTTCAAAGGATTCTCCTGCCTCAGCTTTACAAGTAGCTGCGATTACAGGCATATGCCACCACACCCAGCTAATTTTTTGTGTTTTTAGTAGAGATGGAGTTTCACCGTGTTAGCCAGAATGGTCTCATCTCCTGACCTCATGATCCACCTGCCTTGGCTTCCTAAAGTGCTGGGATTACAGGCATGAGCCACTGTGCCCAGCCCTAAGTAGTCTTCTAATATTGCTTACCTTTTCCCTCTCTTCTCTCATTTCCAACCCAAGATGAGAACATTCTCATTTTCTTTTTTTTTTTTGAGACGGAGTTTCGCTCTTGTTACCCAGGCTGGAGTGCAATGGCGCAATCTCGGCTCACCGCAACCTCCACCTCCTGGGTTCAGGCAATTCTCCTGCCTCAGCCTCCTGAGTAGCTGCATTCCCATTTTCAAGAAGGGGCAAGCATAGAGAGTGAAGAGATTCCCAGAAAAAAAAGGCGGATACATGAAATATATGCCTTTCCCCTACTCCTATATAAGCACATAGAAATGCCAGATAAAACATAACAATTTTGTTTTAAAGAGTGAAGCTCAGGCCGGGCACCATGCCCACGGCTGTAATCCCAGCACTTTGGGAGCAGAGGCAGGAGGATCACTTGAGGTCAGGAGTTGGAGACCTGCATGGACAAAATGGTGAAACCCTGTCTCTACTAAAACATACAAAAACTATCCAGGTGTGGTAGTGCATGCCTGTAATCCCAGCTGCTTGGGGGTCTGAGGCAGGAGAATCACTTGAACCTGGGAGGCGGAGGTTGCAGTGAGCCGAGATCACACCATTGCACTCCACCCTGGGCGACAGAGCGAGACTCTGTCTCAAAAAAAAAAAAAGAAAGAAAGAAGAAAGAGAGAGAGAGAAAGAAGGAAGGAAAGAAAGAAAGAAAGAAAGAAAGAAAGGCCAAGCACAATGGCTCATGCCTGTCATTCCAACATTTTCGGAGGCCAAGGCGGGTGGATCACCAGATCAGGAATTTGAGACCAGACTGGCCAACGTGGCCATCTCTACTAAAAATACAAAAATTAGCTGGGCAGAGTGGCAGGTGCCTGTAATCCCAGCTACTTGGGAGGCTGAGGTAGGAAAATCGCTTGAACCCAGGAGGCGGAGGTTGCAGACTCCGTCTCAAAAAAATTAAAAAAAAATTCTGTAGTGTTGGGGTCTCACTATGTTGCCCAGGCTAGCCTTAATCTCCTGGTCTCAAAGGATCTACTCACCTCTGCCTCCCAAAGTGCTGCGATTACATGTGTGAACTATCATACCTGATCAGATTTTAAATTCTAAATGTAATGAATAGGGATTAGAATCAAGGGTCTGGGATTCTAATTTCCATATAAAAATGGGGGAGGAGGGAAGAAAACCAGAAACGAAGCTGTCTCCACTCCTATAAGAGAGTGCTAGAAAAATTCTACTCATTTATCCAGGAAAATGGTGAGAGGGGCTTGTAGCCTGTTCAACATTTGATAGGGGAAAATTTGCTTATGAGACTACAATCAGCCTACACCTGATTGTAGAATGCAAATACACACACACACATTTTTTTTTTTTTTTTTTTTTTTTTTTACACCACTTATGTGATACAGGAATTCTAAGCTGAGAAATTAAATACTGATTCAGGAAAATATGTATTGTGGAAAGAGTAGGCATAAGAAAGATGACATGAATATGAGACAAAGTGATCTCAAGACAAAATGCATTATAAGAGACAAGAGAGACATGATGCAATGATAAAAGAACAATACCATTCATCAGGAATATGTATGCTGGTATAAACCTATTCACAGAATCAAAATGAATGAAGCTCTTAAATAAAAGAAAAATTTTAAAAACCATGCCTGGTGAATGCCTGTAGTCCCAGCTACTCAGAAGGCTGAAGCAGGAGGATGGCTTGACCCAGGAGTTTGAGACCAACCTGGGAAACATAGCGAGACTCTACCAGACACACACACACACACACACACACACACACACACACACACACACACTCTAACAATGCAAAAGCTGACAGAAGTAGAACAAGAAATAGACAAATCTATAATAGTAGTTGAAAATTTTAACATCATTCTTTTCTTAATTTATAGGCATTTTAGGCAAAAAGGAATCAGTAAAATTATAGAAGATTCAAACATTATCAGCTAATAAGACATAATTGACTCTTACAACACTATACTCTAAACTACAGAATGTGCTTTTTTCATGCATATAGAACACTGACCAAATAAACCGTGTGCTGGTCCATAAGTCTCTAAGACAATAAGTCTCAGTACATTTCAAAAGACTGAAATATTAGAGATCATATTCTGATCATAATAGAATTAGATTAGAAGTCAATACCAATAAAATTATCTAGAAAATTTCCCTGATACTTGAAAATTAGTAACAACTTTTAAATAATAAATGTGTCAAAGAAGAAATTACAAGGAAATAAGAAAATATTTTAACTGAAGAAATGTTTTTTGTTTTTTGTTTTTTTTGAGACAGGGTCTCACTCTGTTGTCCAGGCCAAAATGTAGTGGCACAATCATGGCTCACTGCAGCCTCAACCTCCTGAGCTCAAGGATCCTCCCACATTAGCCCCCTGAATAGCTGGGACCACAGGTTTGTGATGAATGAAAATTAAAACATATATAATATTTGTCGAATGTAGCAAATGTATGTAGTAAATGAATGTAGTGTTTAGAGGGAAATGTATAGCTTTTTAAGTGCCCATATAGTAAAGAACGGAAGGCTTAAAATTGATTATCTAAGTTTCTACTTAAGAAGCTAGACAAAGAAAAAAACTAAATCAACACTAAGTAGAAGAAAAAGATAAAGATATGAGCAGAAACCAACATATTTTTTAAAACAGGTAAACAATAGAGAAAATCAGCAAGGCCAAAGCTTGTTCTTTGGAAAGAAAATAAAATTGATGAACTTCTAGTAAGAATAATTAAAAAGAGAAAAAACACAAATAAACAAGATCAGAAATGAAAATGGACATTTCACATCACTAGAAATCTTACAGAAGTTAAAAAGAAAATAAGAGAATATTATAAATGAACTTATGCCAATAAACCTCACAACACAGACAAAATGAACAAATTCTTTGAAAAGCACAACATACCATACCAACTTAAAAAACAGAAAGACCTGAACTCCTGGGAAAAGATAATAATAAAGGAAAAAAAAAGTCCATTACTATTAAGACCTCTAGAATTCAGCCAGAAGTAGAGGCAAAATTTCCCTAGATGAGGTAGTTGCTAAACACCAGGGCACATGAATTCTCATAAAACAAATATCCCTCTCCTTCACTGAAATAAGTTTATAAACAAATATCACAAACCATTGAGGAAATAAATAACCATGAGGAAAAGCAGATTAATTAGAAGAACGGGCACAGTCAAGAACTGCAAATAATATAAAATAGGAAAGAAACTATAAAGTACATATTTAAAATAATTAAAGAGCTTAAAGAAGTGGAGCAGGGAATCGTAATGAAACCCTAATGTCTTATAGAAAATGAATCAACAGATGTGCAATAGAACCAAAGGAAACTTCCAGAAATGAAAATATCTGATGTGGTGGCTCATGCCTGTAATCCCAGCACTTTAGGAGGTCAAGGTAGAAGGAAGGAGAGAAAGGAAAGGAAGGGAAGGGGAGGGGAGGGGAAGGAAGGGGAGGGAAGGGATTTGAAAGAAAGTTTAAAATGTAATGGACAGCTTTAAAATTTAAAGTTTAAAATGTAATGGAATACAGCTGAAGGGAGAATTAGTGAACTTAACCTAGATCTTAAGGAATTACCCAGAATGCAGCACAGGGACATAAAGAGAAGAGAGAAGAGGTATTATTCAAAGAGAAAATATCTGAAAACTTTATATAATGAAAGTCACATCTGAGGTTGAAAAAGAGCAATATGTCCCACATAGGATAATAAAAAATAGGTCTAACACCTAGACATACCCTAATAGTAATGCAGAATATCAGAGAGCAACAGAAAATCTTTAATTTAAAAAACCCAGAGAGATAAGACATGTTACTTACACAGGAATGATAGTCTGACAAGAGAGATCTCAGAGACAATGAAATAATATCTTTAAAGTGATGACGGGAAAATAATAAGAATGATGCAAAATAAAGACATTTTTCAAAGACTGAAAGTCATTTCATAGACTCATTAAAAGGCTTATTAATGGATATATTTTAGCAAGAAGAAAATAGAAGATGCAAAGATTAAACAAAGAAATACAATAAGCAATGTTGAGCTAGAAAATAGGTAAATACCTTGGTCAATTTAAATAAGCACTAAGTAATAATAATGATTCATTTTTGTGGGGTTTATAAGATGGAACCAATAATAAGATGGAAGAAGATGGAAGCAATATACTGAACACCAACAATATGGTTTGTTAAAAGAAATGTAGTTAAAATATTCTATGTATCTTATATACTTAGGAAGAGATTGTGATTGTTATTATTATTATTATTTTTTTGAGATCAAGTTCCACTCTTGTTGCCCAGGCTGGAGTGCAATGGCGCAATCTCGGCTCACTGCAACCTCCTCCTCCAGGGGTCAAGTGATTCTCCTGCCTCAGCCTCCCAAGTAGCTAGGATTACAGGCATGCACCACCACGCCCAGCTAATTTTGTATTTTTAGTAGAGACGGGGTTTCTCCATGTTGGTCAGGCTGTTCTTGAACTCCCAACCTCAGGTGATCTGCCCGCCTTGGCCTCCCAAAGTGCTGGAATTACAGGTGTGAGCCACTGCACCCAGCCAAAATTGTGATTAATTTTAAATTTAAGTCAAAGATGCATGTTAAAATTTAGGAATAACTTTCTTAAATAAAGGAATAGAATACCTTATTTTCAATCCATTAGAGGAAAAAGAGGGATTCAAAAACTTAATATTATAGAAAGCAATGATGGAGAAAAAGAGAAACAAGTATACACTGGGATTAAAAAGTATATAAAATAGTGCTGGGTGCGGTAGCTCATGCCTATAATCCCAGCACTTTGAGAGGGCAAGAGGGGAGGATCACTTGAGACAATGAGGCCATCTGGGCAACATAGTGAGACTCCATCTCTACAAAGAAAAAAAAATTAGCCAGGCATGGTGGTGCACACCTGTAGTCACAGCTACTCAGAACGCTAAGGTGGGAGGATTGCTTGAGCACAGGAAGTTGAAGCTGCAGTGACCAGTGATCGTGCCACTGCACTCCCACCTGGGTGACAGCGCAAGACTCTGTCTCAAAAACAAAGAAACAAACAAAAGTAAATAAAATAGTGGAGAGCTGGGTCATGGAATTAAAAAAGCTGATGACAACTGTTGGAAGATAAAGTCTCAGCAGAAGAGCCTGCCAGTCAGATTGCTGAGGCTGAGTGAAGTACAGTTCCTTGCCTTTCTGAGACGTGTGCTTCTCCACTTCTCCTTTATAATCAAAGCCGACTGCTGACTACAGAGAAGAGGAGAGAGAATTGGTTAGAGTCAGAGCCAACAGGATTTCCTCTCCCTGACCTGTCCTTACTCCCAGTCCAGCCCCAGAGGTAGTTTGTAGGGTCTAGAGGCTGAGTATGGATGTTTAATGTAGGAACAGGCTGGTGTGGGCACAGGTTACTATAGAGCAATGAACATAGGCCCTGGACACAGTTTTAGGTTCAAACCCTACATCCCCTATTTATAGTTGTTGAAATTTAGGCATGTTCCTTTATATTACTAAGCCCCAATCTCTTCTCATATAAAATGAGGAGAGGCATGCCTGCCTTCTCTACCTTGACTGTAAAGTGAGAAATATGATCCTTCTTCATTTGGGATATCATGAGAACTAAATGGGACAAGGTAAAGTGTCTACTTAGGTTCATTCACTAACTTAGTGCTTTTCTTCCTAACGAATCCTCACAAAACTGAAAGGTAATACCTAGAAAACTGCCTTGTAAAGTAGAAAGCACTCTGCTCATGAAGAGACATTATTGTATCCTCAGCTGATAATGCTGTGCCTTTTCTCTTTCATTATTCAATAATGGAAACACAAATATGTGGGTTTTGGTGGGATGACTGCAACCAGGAGAGTCTGGATCCTAGCCGGCTCTGGGACTGGGCATGTTGCCCAGATACCTAACGTTACCACAGAGTTTTGGAGCTTTGTTCTCCATCTGGCTCAGGAACTATGGGTCTCTAAGCAAGTCTGGGTTTTTGCATCTTAAGAGCTCATTAACATGTATTGTTTCTTTCTTTTTTTTTTTTTGAAACGGAGTTTCGCTCTTGTTACCCAGGCTGGAGTGCAATGGCGCGATCTCGGCTCACTGCAACCTCCGCCTCCTGGGTTCAAGCCATTCTCCTGCCTCAGCCTCCCGAGTAGCTGGGACTACAGGCGCGCGCCACCATGCCCAGCTAATTTTTGTATTTTTAGTAGAGACGGGGTTTCACCTTGTTGACCAGGATGGTCTCGATCTCTTGACCTCGTGATCCACCCCCCTCGGCCTCCCAAAGTGCTGGGATTATAGGCGTGAGCCACCGCGCCCGGCCACATGTATTGTTTCTTGATTTACATGACATACTGACTGGGTGATTCCATTTGTGGCTTGTGAGCAAAAGATGTAAGAATCAGAGATTACACAAAGTCAGGCAGGAGGGGGACCAAGATGGAACAAGGAATCCCATCCTGATTCTAGAACATCGCATGCTCCATATTCCACTATTGCCTTTAAAAATTTCCTTCTACATCTTCCCTTGGCTTTATAGTATGTTTTAAACTTTCTTGGTTTTGTTTTTCTTAGCTTTTCCCCCCATGATGCAAACAATTAATGTTCTAGAACTTAGCTTTAAGGATTCATGCCCACCTAATTAACGACTGCTGGTTAAAAAAAAGAAAAGAAAAAAAGAAAACATCTCAGCTAGCTGTGAAGGAGATGTCCTCCCTCTGTGCAGCTGCAAGGGAGGAGACACCATTCTGCACCATGAAAAATAAGTTCAAAGAATCTGACCTAATGAGGCATGGAACTAAACACATCAATGAGTTATCAGTCTTACTCTCCTGTCAACAATATGCTGCTGTAATGATACTGTACTTTTTTTCTCTTTAAAACAACATTTTGTTTTGTTTTGTACAAAGGAGTCTTTAAAAATACCCAGGCTTCGGAGATTGATGCTAAGTCCTATAAATAGTAACTGTTATTTTCTAAAAAACATTGTAACCCTAAATAGTTGTTTAACTTGATTATTTGCCGCCCTGGTAATAACAAACTGACGACACTGTTCTCCTAAAAGGCATGAGTATTTATAAGGTTTTGATGTTAAGCCAAAAGAAGAGTTTTGCTGATTCTCTGTTTTATCTTCATGCATATAATGAAAACCAGGGGCTTGAGGAATTCCTTATGCAAACAGACAGAGAGTCTTCTCCTTATTTGAATCACTGTCTTTCAGCTCAGTGTGTGGTTTCCAACATTGGCACCAAGGAAATTGCTGAGGGAGGTATCCTGTAATGGTGTCAGGTCCTTACAGCATCCACTGCCCTGTCTTTCAACAAAGAAGCATGGGCCTACATCCAGGGGTGAGTGTGGGCAAGTTTTACATGACTTGAGGTGGGTGGTGGGGAGACAGAGTGTCACTTACCTTGTCTGCTCTGTCCCTCTCAACTCCGTACTTGCCCCCAAAGCCTTTGGCAGCATCCGTCTGAGAAGAGTGCTTCTCCACCTCGGCAACATACTCATGGCCAACTGCACTCTGAGAAAAATCAAGGATGGACTGAGTGAAATGATAAAAATGACCTTAAAAAATAAATACATTCAGATGAGTTAAGTAGAAGACAAAACTGATAAAAAAAAAAAAAAAAAAAAAAGAAAGAAAGAAAGAAAAAATAAACACGGAGTGAGACATAGGCATGTAAGAAATTCCATTCTGAGTCAGATCTATGGCCTCTGACAGTGGTGCCAAGGAATATGTGATGAGAGAAAAGGAGACTTTTTCTGGAGACCTGCTCATGCCTGTTCTTCTTTAATACCATTAGGAAGCCTTCATTCTGAACACTCCCATAGGATGGGCTGGGAACCAGGGGATAGAGACTAGGTAGACAGAGCAGTGTTTAAACCAGAAACAAAAAGAGCTGAAACAAGGGCATTGTGCAGCAGAACAGAAGTGGAGGTAGTATGGAGGAGAGACCAAGGGGACTGACTGGATGCCATACCCGGGATTGAATATTTCACTAGAAGAGCCAGTGCTTTTGTTCTAGATCTTTGCTCCTGTATGGCCATCAAAGTTCAGAAGCGAACTCTCAGCTTTTATACAACATGTGATGTAGAACATATATACAAAAAAATCACTAAATACACAGTAAAGAAAATAATAAAGAGATGTTGCAACATCGAATAATAAACATTTAAAAGCAGCGAATGATTTTAAAACATATGTTTTTGTCCTCCACTTGTGCTCCCTGCCTTCTTGGTCTAGGAGTTACAGTATGGTTGGGGCTGCAACAGGCCAGCAGTTCTAATATCTTGACTCTTATTTTCTGCCATGTATATCTTGTGTGTTGAGATCAGAAAAATAACATATGGACATTCTATTTAAGAGACCAAATGAATACTGTACTTTTGAATGAGTTTTAACTCATGAGCCAATAAATGAGTCAAAATATATATATTTTGATCCAGAACAAAAGTATCTGGGTGTTCTAGTGAAATATTTTATATATACTTAAATATTATATGTTTATATAATATTTAATTATATATATTTATGAACAAACTATACATTTATAATATACCTATATTATAGCATGTAAGTATAATATATACTTATAAATTTATATTATATTTACATTTATAATTCTATTATGTTTATATTTATTTATAATTATATATTATAAATAATATATATACATGTCTATAAGTTATATAAATATATAATTATATATAAATATGTATAAAAATATATATATATATTTTTTAAAGCAAATCTTTCTCTTTCAACTAACCTTGTCCATTCTGTCTCTTTCTACTCCAAACCGACCTCCATAGCCATGGGATGCTTTGGGTCCCGACTCCATCTCTTTCTTCTTGAGAACATCATGCTCCTCTGATACTTTGTTCCTCAGCTGGTGGATGCTGGAAGAAAGCACATGACCAAGGCTCATGTATCCCAGGGAGGTCAACAAACCCATCCTCCCAGAAAAATGAAAGTCTTAAAATCTGTTCTGTTTATTTTTAGTAATAACCTGAGCCCCCAAAATATACTAGTAATGGGTCTAGAAGTAAGAGATCAGTCTGGCCTGCATACCATAGCCTGATCTAAACTCTCCATAGGCCAATAATATTTCCTCTAGTCTGTTATTTTGCTCAGTAAAATGACTTTCTGATCTTCAGTCACATTTTTCATGTTTTTAAATATTAGAGGACAATGATACCTATATTCTGATAGCTGGAAAGTTCTTTTCTGAATGGATCTGCTTTCTATCAATTAGATGATCTGTCTCAAAAAGCAGAAAAATATTCACATACCATTGGACCTACACATTCTAGTCCTAGGAATCTACACCAGGGAAATGACTTTAAATATGGCAAAGCTTAATGTCTAATGATGCTCACCGAAGCATTGTATATAATAGCAATAACTAAGAAACAATCTATATGCCCAATGGTTGGATAAAAGTTAAATAAATTGAAATATTACCTTTCATTAACATACTAGAACATCATTAAAAATAATGCTTATAAAAACACAGCATTGGGAAAACTTACTTATACATTAGTGGTATTTTTTATACTTTTTGGTCATGAATTAAGATCTTCTGCCCTCTCTCCACAGGCTGATAATTTCTGAGAAAACTAATAACTAATGAAAACTAACTAACAAAATCCACTCACAATAATTGCTATAACACTTTAAGGCTCAAATGATTCTGATTTGAAGGGACACCTCTATCCCTAAGAGAAAGTAACACCAAAAAAGGCATTCTTACTTCTCACCCATTTCCATCTTTACCATGAAGGTGACTGCAACACTTAAGAGGGTGGAGAGCCATCTCAGCCAACCTCTTTGGCTTGAGGATATGAAGTGATAGCTCAGCAACAAGTGGCAATCAGATCTGTTACTTGGACATATATAAGGATCCAGGGATTCTTGGAAACATTTGGGCAAGAGAACACCAAATAAGAAATTGGACTTTCTGCAGCAAGCAATGAGGGTTTAGGTGTTGAGATAGTGAGGTTACTGGGACTTCACCAGCTCAGGACAACCAGACACATTGATTATATATAGAATGGTTGTCTCATAGCAGAAATTGTCTTCTTTTATGGAAGAATAGATCCATCTGGTGGCCTTTAGTGGATAATTCCATTAAAGGTCTTTTAAAAAGTCTTCTTGGCCAGGCATGGTGGTTGACGCCTATAATCCCAGCACTTTGGGAGGCTGAGGTGGGTGGATCATGAAGTCAAAAGATCGAGACTATCCTGGCCAACATGGTGAAACCCTGTCTCTACTAAAAATACAAACAATTAGCTGGGCGTGGTGGTGCGCGCCTGCAGTCCTAGCTACTCGGTAGGCTGAGGCAGGATAATTGCTTGAGTCTGGGAGGCAGAGGTTGCAGTGAGCCGAGATCATGCCACCGCACTCCAGCCTGGAGACAGAGCAAAGACTCCATCTCAAAAAAAAAGCCTTCTCAGTTTTAGCCACAGTTAATTTTAGAAAGCTGGCTATGAATCAGATGAAATTAAGCTAAGTGCTGGAAGAACCCCCTGTTCCCATGCCTCCTCTAAACTCTCTGGCAACAATGAAAGCAGAGATCTTGTGTTGTCAGTTAAACACCAACACTGTCAAAAGCTACTGGTACCAAGGACATGTGAATGACTGCCCAATATCTTCCAGCTGAAGTATTCAGATGAAAGATGGAAAAACTGGGGCCAAAATTTACTTTCAAATGGAAAAAATCTGCAAATTTTTAATAAGCATAATGATTGTTAAATGGGTTATAAGTATATTATAGTTAAAACAAGTTTTAAAAGGGATTAGAAAATGATATTCAAGGATATCTATCTAATGGATAACAGAAAGACTAGTCAGGGGATCATACCAATAGATGATATAATTTGAATGAAATTGTTGAGGCGCAAAGAAAACCAACTTCTTTAGGTTATAGCTGAAGTCATTCTAAACAGGTCTTTTTTATTATTATTATTATTATTATTATTATTACTATTATTGAGACAGAGTCTTGCTCTGTCACCCAGGCTGGAGTTTAATGGCCCAATCTCGGCTCACTGCAATCTCCACCTCCCTGCAATCTCTGCCTCCCAGGTCCAAGCAATTCTCCCACCTTAGCCTCCCAAGTAGCTGGGACTACAGGGGTGTGCCACCATGCCTAACTAATTTTTTGTATTTTTAGTAGAGTCGGGGTTTCACTGTAGCCAGGATGGTCTCGAACTCCTGACCTCGTGATCTGTCCACCTCGGCCTCCCAAAGTGCTGGGATTACAGGCATGAGCCACCGTGCCTGGCCTGTTTCTTTCTTTTTTTTTTTTAAAGGACAACAAAGTTGAAGACTACAGGATTTCTTGACTTAGCATAAAGCTACAATAATCAGTGCAGTATGATATGCTGTCAGCAGAGAAAACAGATCAAGAGAACAGAATAGAGTCCAGAAAAAAACCCATGTGTATGTGTTCAAAGATGCCAGGTAAGTCCATGGGAACAGATACTCTTCTAATAGTATTGAACAACCAAATAATCACATGCAAAAAAAATGAACCTCAATCTTGGCCTCACACTGCACAGAAAAAACAACTTGAAATGGATCATAGATTTAAATGTGAAAGCTAAAACTGTAAGTCCTTTAGGATAAAACATCAAAGAAAGTCTTCACAATTTTTGAGTGGGTAAATATTTCTTAGACACATAAAGCATTAGCCCCATAAATTTTTTTTCAATAAATTAGACTTTATCAGGATTAAGATCTTTTGCTCTTTTTTTTTTTTTTTTAATTTTTTTTTAGCCTATGGCACCCGGTGTTCCCAGGCGGTCTCCCATCCAAGTACTAACCAGGCCCGACCCTGCTTTGCTTCCAAGATCTGACGAGATTGGGTGCGTTAGATCGTTTGCTCTTAATAAGATGCCATTAATAAAATGAAAAAGTGGCTGGGCATGGTGGCTCACACTTGTAATCCCAGCACTTTGGGAGGCTGAGGTGGGCTGATCACAATGTCAGGAGTTTGAGACCAGCCTGGCCAATATGATGAAACGCTGTCTCTACCAAAAATATAAAAATTAGCCAGGCATGGTGGAGGGCGCCTGTAATTCCAGCTACTCAGGAGACTGAGTCAGGAGAATCGTTTGAACCTGGGAGGCAGAGGTTGCAATGAACCGAGATCACGCCACTGCAGTCCAGCCTAAGTGACAAAGTGAGATTCTGTCTCAAAAAAAAAAACAGTTAATTTTTGAAAAATAATAAAGTGAAGAAAACATTAAATGAAAGAGACTTTGGGCATTCGTAAAGAGGTTTATGAAGTGACTGTAGTATTATTAAGGCCAACTTATAAAGTATTTTGTCATTGTAAACAGAATAGCAAGCAACCTTAGGGAATGGCAATAGTTTAGCTCATGGGAATTAGCATTTTATTTCAACAAGAGAATTACTGACAATATTATGTTTATGAGACAAAAACAATATGATATAATGGTTAAGATTTCAGCTCATGGAGTCAGACCGAGCCAAATTCAAATACTACAGTGAGTATCCCTCATTCAAAATGCTTGGGACCAGAAACGTTTTGGATTTAGAATTTTTTCAGATTGTGGAATATTTGCATACATATAATGAGATATCTTGGAAACGAGACCCATGTCTAAACATGAAATTCATTTATGTGTCATATACACTATACTAAGGAAAATATTAAAGAAGGTCTAAATAAATGGAGGTAAATTTATTTTTCCCTTAGGGACACTAAAAAAGCTGTTGTGTACCTGCATTTTGACTGTGGCCCATCACATGTAATCAGGTGTGGAATTTTCTACTTGTGGTATTGTGGGCTTTCAAAAAGTTTCAGATTTTGGAACATTTTAGATTTTGAATTTTTGGATTGGGGTGCTCAAACTGTTTCTCTATATCCTTGAACAAATTGCTAAACATTAATATATCCATTCACTTTTCTGTGAAATCAGGATGGCAACATCATCTATGATATAGGGTTGTTTTGAAAAAGTACTTAGTGTTTTGCATGACATATAATAGCTTAATAAATGTTGGCCATTATTCTTAAGTTATAGCCACGGCTCTCCCCAGTACCCCTGTGAGGTAAACAGGGATGATACTATAATCTCTAGTCACCACTGCAAATCAAGATAGAATGGTAAAATATTATTACTCTCTTCAGCAGTATGAGCCCTTTTATAGCAGAGCTGGAACCAGTCCCTAGAGCTCCAGAATTCTATTTCAATACTCTTGGCACTAAACCATTCTTTATTTCCATTTGCTATAAAATGTCAGGGCACAAGAAAGTGGACAGGGCCACTGAGGCAGACATCCTATGGTTATAGCACAGTAAAGATTTAATCTAAAGGCCAGACAGGTTCCAGGAAGTGCTGAAAGCTTATTCCAGAGTGGTGCCATTCAGTGTGTGGTCCACAAGCTGAACTGTTTCTGTTTCACAGAGAAATAAGAAGAAAAATTGAGAATATGTGTTTAGAAACTTTTATAGCAATTTGACATAGTGATTTTATTCTTTTCCTTTTTCTTTTTTAGAGATGGGGTCTCACTGTGTTGCCTAGGATGGAGTGCAGTGGCTACTCACAGACACAGTCCCACTACTGATCAGCACTGGAGTTTTGACCTGCTCCATTTCTGACCTGGGCCAGTTCACCCCTTTTTAGGCAACCTGTGCTCCCCTACTCCTGGGAGGTGGGAGGTCATCATATTAATTCAGAATTTAACATGGAGACCCAATCAGCACAGAGCACGATTGCCCAGAACTCCTAGACTCAAGTGATCCTCCTGCCTCAGCCTCCTGAGTAGCTGGGTCTACAGGAACAGACCAGCATGCTTGACAACATTATGATTTTTTTTTTTTTTTTTTTGAGACGGAGTTTCGCTCTTGTTACCCAGGCTGGAGTGCAATGGCGCGATCTCGGCTCACCGCAACCTCCGCCTCCTGGGTTCAGGCAATTCTCCTGCCTCAGCCTCCTGAGTAGCTGGGATTACAGGCACGCGCCACCGTGCCCAGCTAATTTTTTTGTATTTTTAGTAGAGACGGGGTTTCACCATGCTGACCAGGATGGTCTCGATCTCTTGACCCCGTGATCCACCCACCTCGGCCTCCCAAAGTGCTGGGATTACGGGCGTGAGCCACTGCGCCAGGCCAACATTATGATTTTTATATCTGTTGAATTTAAAAATAAAAAGTGTTTGTATTGTCTGTGTTATTTTTTCCCATTTATTTTTCCAGAAATTCAATTTTATTTTATTTTATAAAAGTATCAGTCGGCCGGGCACAGTGGCTCACGCCTGTAATCCCAGCACTTTGGGAGGCCGAGGCGGGTGGATCACGAGGTCAAGAGATCGAGACCATCCTGATCAACATGGTGAAACCCTGTCTCTACTAAAAATACAAAAAATTAGCTGGATATGGTGGCGCGTGCCTGTAATCCCAGCTACTCAGGAGGCTGAGGCAGGAGAATTGCCTGAACCCAGGAGGCGGAGGTTGCGGTGAGCCGAGATCGCGCCATTGCACTCCAGCCTGGGTAACAAGAGCTAAACTCCGTCTCAAAAAAAAAAAAAAAAAAAGTATCAGTCTGTGACAGATTTAAAGATAAACAAACTGGTCAAGGGAAAATACACCCTTGAGTCTTGAGAATGAATGCTCAAGAGTGGAGAAAAGAAGGTGGAGGGCAGGGTGACAGTTCTTGAAAACCAGGCAGTTTCTTTACAGAATAGATAAGGAATGGATAGGACCATTTGAGTTATTCACTGAATTACCAAATTACTACTCAAACTTAATTTATTCAAGACAGACCTGAAAAGAGAGATCACGGTGTGGGGGAAGGTAGTAAGATTAGTAAGAACTGCAATCACTTCCGTTTCCTGCTTTTAGTCATCTCAGCTCTACAGCTACTGTTCTTTTATTAATTATTATTATTTTTTCATTTTGGGATCTGTCAGTGTTAGAATCTACAGCTACTGTTCTCCTCTCCAATTTCCCCCTCCTTTCCAAGGACCATGGTGATTCCCATCATATGAAGACTGGTTTAGCCCACACTAGCCAGAGAGAATCCCCAAATTTTGGAGACTTACTACTGGAAAAGTCCTCTAGAGGTCTTTTTGATCCAGATGGGCAAAATGAGAATCAGAGAAGAAAAGAGACTTGTCTAAGGTCACCTGGTCTGTTACCAGAAGATACCAGGCTTTTACACCTTGGTAGCCTGGGTAAATGAGAGATGAGTAAGCATTTTTTTTGTTTTTTTGTCAATATCGCCATCATTTATTCTATCTGATAGATTCAGCTAGGTTAACAAGGAAGTGTGCAGGGTCACCACGTTGTACAACTCCAGGGAGCACCAGTCAGTGATTTGTATACAGGAATTGTGCTGTAACAGTCCAGGTAAACACACTTAGGAAAAAAGAGGGCTGTTGTCTGTTTACATGTTTGTTAGATTTTAGAAAGGAAAACTGATTAAACTAACCTATATTAACAGGAAACAAAACTAACATCACTGAGCTGCTCAGAAGTGCTAAGTACTGCACTAGACGTTGGCTATCCCATTGAATTCTAACTATACATCTTCAGGGTGGCTATTTTTTTTTTTCTTTTTAGTTATTTCATTTTTTTATTAGGGTTGCTATTTTTTTTCTTTTTCCCCAATGTCTACTATATTGCAAGTCATCACAGCAGAGTGTTGGGAAAAGTTTTCAATTAGCAGTAATCACACCTCAGATAAACCTCACCGGCTATGATACCACCACTGTGCAAAGCTAGGGTTGCTATTCCTATCCCAGTTTGATAAATAAGCTGAGGTTCAAAAAAGTTATGTGACCAAGTTCACTTTGCTAAGAGTGGCAGAGTTAGGAATTGAATCTAAATCTATCCGATATCCAAATTCAAGCTCTTTCCATAAGATTATAGCAGAAATTTAGGAGTCTTCCTTAAAATATTCTACTTCTACCTCCTATGTATGAAACAGGCACTGGAAGAAAAAAGGTACGAAGTGTGTATATCCCCATTTGAACAGTTCCCAGAATACTAGTGCTGAGTGGCCTTTATTCAGAAAAGCAAAAGGGTCTTGATTTTTTTTTTTTTTTTTGGATCTATGAGTCTGTAGAGGAGTGTCACAGAAGCTTCCTGAATGACCCTGTTCCATTGTTTCAATCTGTTTCCAGAATTGCATGGTTTAAGAATAATATTATAGCTATCAATTGAAATTATTTATTTATTTATTCATTCTTTTTTTTTTTTTTGAGACTGAGTGTCACTCTATTGCCCAGGCTGGAGTGTAGTGGCGCAATCTCTACTAACTGCAACCTGCACCTCTCGGGTTCAAGTGATTCTCGTGCTTTAGCCTCCCAAGGAGCTGGGACTACAGGTGCCCGCCACCACGCCTGACTAATTTTTGTATTTTTGGTAGAGATAGGGTTTCATCATGTTGGCCAGGCTGTTCTCCAGCTCCTGACCTCAAGTGATCCACCTTCCTCGGCCTCCCAAAGCCCTGGGATTACAGATGTGAGCCACCACGCCTGGCCAAAACCATTTATTTCTGATTAAACACTGTGGTACTGTCATCCAATTGTATGTGCCAGGCTTTCACAGTGTGCTGCTTGTGCAATGTGGTCACCCACTGACACTTTTTAAAATCTAGAGGTAAAAACACTGCTGTTAGGGTACAGTGGGAGGAGTTAAAAATGGAGCTTAAAATGGTATTAATCTCGCCATTTTGTGCATAGTTGTTGAATTTTTTGCTGGTTATACTATTTATTGTGTCTACCTTGCTACTACTGTTTTACATTCTGATATTACCCAAAGCAGATGGTTCTGGTTAGATGATCCTGAATAATCCATGGAAGAGAGGAGGGGATCTTTCAGCCTGAATATGTGACACATCCCACAGAAACCCCTGGATAGTCTGCAAGTTCCTTTTATCTTCTGACATCAGAGGGCTTTGTTTGTTTGTTTCTGGTAAAATGCATAAGGGGCTGTAATCTTAAAGATCCCTGAACATCATTGCCAAAATAGCTTTTATCAACAGGTTTTCCAACCATTCATGGCTTCCAACTTCTGACAAATAGCTAAGTACAAATTTGTATTTTAAAAGTTATTTGGGCCAGGTATGGGAGCTGAAGTGTCCTCTTTTTATAGCATTTATTCTGAGTTCTTCACCTTGACATTGTACTTAATTGTTCTTAGCACATCTGAAGGAAGTCACCCTGAATTCTAAATGCACATTTATATTTATCTAAAGAGATAGATAGGTGATAGATGATTGCCAGACAGATAGATAGAGAGAACCTTAGTATTTGGGCCACTTCCTCTCTAAATCTCTCATGCCTTACTAAAGGAAGGGAGGCAGTTAATACAATAGACCCACTTGGGGAAATAGCAGAGTTGTTAGATAAAAAAGACAGATGATAGGGTTGAGGAGGATAAGAGGATATCTTATTGTAATACACAATGACACACACCGGTACACACAGGAATAGACTCTAGAAAAAAACAAACACAATAATACATAGACATGAACTACCCTATCCTTTTCCTCCCTCACCTTCCCGCAAGTCTCTGAATTTTCTTTGAGCTCTTCCCATAACCCCCTTCCTTTCCCCCAGTCCTTTCGGCACCTACTTGATGTGTTCTGTGCGTCCAGAGCCCTCGATGGTCTTGGCTCCCCACCGTTGTTCCTTCTCAGAGATGTCATTCTGCAAACGACAGCACTCAGTAATACATCATGGCAAGAAATGTGGCATGCTGAAAAGGGCCACACAACTGACACAGGCCTCCACATCCCCTGTGTCCACTGCCTTCTTCAGCCTGGGTCTTCATTCACATCCCCTCTATGTTTATCCCATCCCGACCCCATATAAGAACTAAACTGGTGATGCCCGGTGCAGTGGCTCATGTCTGTAATCCTAGCACTTTAGGAGGTTGAGGCGGGTGGCTCTCTTGAGGTCAGGAGTGCTAGACCAGCCTGGCCAACATGGTGAAACTCCATCTCTACCAAAAAAATACAAAAATTAGCCAGGTGTGGTGGCATGTGCCTGTAGTCCCAGCTACAGGGACTACTTGGAAGGCTGAGGTAGGAGAATCACTTGAACCTGAGAGGCAGAGGTTGCAGTGAGCTGAGATAGCACCACTGCACTCCAGCCTGGGTGACAGAGTGAGACTCTGTCTCAAAACTAACAAACAAAAAAAACACAAAGAATTAAATTAGTGAGTTCTGAAACCTCCATTCCTCCTCTTCATACTTCATGTCTACCCCACCTGGTCTCCTACTTTTCAATTTCCCCAATTACACATGTCCAGCTTGGATCCTGGATCATGGGCCAGGGAAGACCCAGGTTCACCTGCTTCTCACCTTCAGTATAGCCTGTCGGTCACACTGTCAAACTCCCCCACGCCTGTCTCCTTTCATCCCTGATACCTGCTATCGTGCATGCCCCATGCATGATAGCCAACTGTCCTACCAATCCATCCCACTATGAGGGCTGTCTCAGTCCCAGAAGGCTCTTTTCTAAGCATCCTCAAAGGTCACAGAGTGGCCCAGATGCCCTCTCCTCCCCACCCTCTGCACTGTCCAAACACAGCTACTTCCAAACTCACCACAAAGTCAGGATCTGTGTCCCAATCATCACCCTGGGTCTCCACGGAAACAGACACATCATGGCCCACTACAGACTTCCACATCTAAGAGTGACAAGAGATGGGAATAATTGGGACAAAAAGAATCAAGGGGAGGAAAAATAAGAATGCTGAAGTCAAAATATAGCAGCCCAATATTTCCTGCCATTTTTTTTTCTTAGAAAAAAATAGAAAATGAAGCAAAGCAAATGGGAGTTATAAGAAGGCTTTTCTGCTCAGTTACAAGAGGAAAGATGGGGCTTTAATCAAGACAAATTGATGTGGCCTGGGCCTACCTGTGGCTAGAGAGAAGTCATCATGGGTGTGGGTAACACTAGGTAACCCACGAGTCAAAATTGCTGGAATTGTTCACTTGTGTCCTGAGGCCAGTCAGGCAGTGGCTGGAGGTGGTCGGCAATGAGGGTTGCTAGAATATCCCTAGAATTATGGCCTCATTTCACTCAGGTTTCTAAATATTATTCCTTTGTCACTGTTGAAATACAAATTGGTTCAGCTTCTGACAAAGTGAACATGTACATCCCTCTCTACAACCTGCTTAACTATACTGAGAATTTTTCCAGCCTCCGGTCCAAGTGCTGTCCCACCTCCACCCTTAGACTGGTCACCTCACAGCTGTGTAATGTCAATAGGGACAGTCGGCTGAAATTTCCACCCTGAGCAATACATGGGAAAGTGTTATTTGCTGGGAATAAGTCATTTCTTACTCAATTTTTAAAAAATGGTTCAATCATATTTCTAAGGAAAAGTAGTTCAAAAAATAGTAGGTTTTCAAGTTGACTATTGTAGAAAAGAAAAAAGAATAATATATAATAAACCTTATTTTGAACATTAAGAGGTATTCCATTTTTATCAATTAATGTTGCAGACATATTTAGAGAACACTAGCTTGGAGGGGTGTCAAACTGTTATTCTGCTAGGCCATCCCCAGTGTTCCAGTCGGTCTTCCAGACTGTGCAGAAGAAAGAGCAGCACGGTTGCTCTGCATCTGTGGACTTTGGTGTGAAGAAGTAACAACAGAAAATGCTCATCTGCTGTGGTGGCCACTGAGACTTCTTGGCGCTGGCACCACTTGCTAGCTGGCAACCCTTCCCTCCTCAGACACCTCATCCCATTGGAGACCTTCCCCATGCTCTGCATTGTCTCCTAAGACTCCCTTGACAACTACTTAGGGTTCTCCTGTCTCCACCTAGGCCTTCAGATTCTCCAGCTTTATATTTCCACTTGAAAACACCATCTTCTCCATTGAGCAACCCCCTAAAAACCAGCCCAGAGGAAGTCTGGGGTAAATTAGTTAAAGAGATGCTAAGGAGACACTGGAGAGATATTGACCGAGTCAGCCGTGAGTCATGGCTGAAAGCAGCTGGGCTTTCCCTGATGCGGTTGCAGACAGCTAAACAAGACTTAGAATCCTGCATCCTTACAACCCCTCTGCTTCTCATTCCCTGGCTCCTGGGCTGGTGTGCAACAAAGGGACTGTCACACAGAACACTGGAAAGGAGAAGTTTCTGAAATAGTCATGAGCAATAAGGAAGCAATGAGGACTGATGGTCCCATCCTCTTTCCTGCAGCTCCTCTGAGGCATCAGCCTGATTCTCCCATTCACCCATTTTTGAAATAAAGAGAAGAGTTTCTGAAACAGAAACAATTTAATATCCCTGACCTACTGACCAGAAACCAGAAAGGTAAGAAGTGCTATCTAGAGGTGGGAACCAGAGAGTAATCTTGTGAGGCCTTGTTGCGATGCTGACCTACTGCATCAAAATATACTGGACTGGGAGTCAGAAGCCCCAGCTGTCACCCTAGCTCTGTCACTATGAGGGACCATCGCAAGGTCATCAACATAGAGTAGGTACTCATTTGGCAGCTACCAGATCGGGCGATTAATAAACACTAACTTTAATAATTTGCAAATCAGTGACTATCTCTGGTTTCTTCAGTGGAAAATAATGAAGGGCTTAACCTAGCTAATCTGTAAAGTCTCCTGGATTTCTGACATTCTGGGATTCTGTGATCCACAATCACAGAAACTAGCCTGGGCAGAACAATCATGCCTTCTCTTGGGCTCCATCAGCACTTGGTACTCAGCACTGGTGTACATCAGTGGCTACTTCCTGATATGTTACATTTCCTATGTGCGTTTGTTTCCCTGTGAGACCATAAGGCTCTTCAAGGGCAGACACTGTTTTCATCTTCTGTGGTCCTGTTCCCAACTCAGTACCTAGGGGAGACAGGACTTAGAGTGGGTTGTAGACTGTCAGCAGAAATCACGCAACGCTTTACTTGGTCTTGGTGCGAGATGGCTCCTGAATCATTTGCCTTGTGTTTAAGCCCCTCCCTTCTGTTTCCATCTCCAGTTGCTGATTCGCTACAACCACTCACAATCAGGACTTCTGGCCATAAAAGGATAAAAGCCTACTAGTGGTGATCTTGCCCCTTACCAAGGACTAAGAGCCAGGTAGGTTCCTCCTCAACTCTTGCCCTGTGTTTCCCGACCGTCCCATGGCTCAGAGTACCTACCTCCAACTGTGCGAGCCTCTGTTTTAAGCGCCCGGCTCCTCACGTCCACACCGACTCTCTCTCTGGCTGCTGCCACTTTGGAGTGAGAAACTGAGCTGCCGCTTCAGTTCCGTATTCAGGTTTTTGTCATTTCCTGCCACTCCATCCTCACAGCTACTTCCTGAAGTTTGAGTCAGTTCCTTCTGCTTTAGACACTTAAGTTTAAAAAGGATTAAATGCTTCTGTGCCTGGTCTTTTGCAATGTTTTGACAGTGAGGGTCATAGGGCAGTCATAGGAAATGCTGCTTTGACTCTGAGTTTGTAATCCAGTGAGAGAAACAAACATTCAACAAGAAAACACATTACAGAATGCTGTAGAACAGCACTGTCCTAAATAGAGGGGCAGTTACATTTGAGACAGTAAAGGAATTCAGAACACTTGGTATGGGCTGTAGTCATCAAGAAAGGCTTTATGGGAAAAGTGATTTATATGTGGATTTTGAAGCATGAGACTTAAACTCACTCCTACATTATCCACAGCATTTAAAAGTAGGGTTTTCATATAGATGTTCAAATAAACATTGATCAATTGAAAACCGGAAGGGAATAACTCACGAGGGAAAAGGCAAGATATGGAGGGAGAAAGGTTCCTAGCTTGTTTGAGGCAGTGTGGAGTCTGAGCTAACAAACAAGACTCCAGATAGTAGGAAGAATTCTGAAAGAACCAGGCGCTCGTCAAAGGATGGAAGGTCTTTGTGGTATCCTGTTTTACTGAAGGTCAAGACTTGCTGCCCCTCCCTTCCCTCTTGAAGTCAGACTCCCTCAGGTTACTTGTTTCAGCTAGTGACACATACCACTTTCTAGTGGAGACCTTATAAACACTGCAAGCTTTGCCATGCTGTTTCACCAATGCCTAAGGCACCTCCTCCTGCACCCTGGATCCCTGAGTGAGAAAGAACACAAGTGGAGACCCATCCATCATGTGAGGGAATTGGAGTCTTTCAGTCTCAAAATAGTCCTTTGTTTTGGCTACTGAGAATTTGAGAGTGTCTGTTATTTTATCTGACCTAGCCTCTCCTAATCTTGATTGTGGAGTTCTTAATTTGCTCACAATGGTGCATTCTCCAAGGAGTTTAAGCAGGAGTTGATGAAACTGGCCCATGATACAAGCACTTTTCTGCATTAGGAATATGAAGTTTGTCACTTCCCAATCTAAGGATTCTATGCCTGGGGGAGCTTTATTTATCCCTCCTACTTTATTACCTATTTATCATGCTGGCACCAAAGTTATAATAAGGAAGAGTACATTTGTAGAAGGGAAAATAGTCTTTTAAAATCACCTGGAATCCTCATGTAGTGTCAAAATAGGAATTAGACTAGATATTGTGACACACCATCCAGGTACATAGTTATCTAGAGAAACTATAGAAATTAATCAGAGATGACACCAGGAAGCCCCATCTTTCCTTAGCAAATGTCACAAGTTCATTACTGATGAGGTAGTGAGGTATATCACACAGAAATAGAATGGGCCTTGAAGCCAGATAGACTTGGTTCAATTAAACCACTTACTGTACCTTGAGAAAGTGAGCTAGCCTTTCTCAAGCAGCAACTTAACATAAAAACCATAATAATGCCTATCTAACCTGCTGCATGCTATTAAGCTTCTCTTCTCCCATTCCAACCCAGAGGGATCCCTAGGGGCCTAATGTTTTCAGTATGTGCCAGACAAGAGTTTTCCCAGGACCATGCATGGACGTGCATCAATTTCATACCATAAGGCCCAGCTTATTTGGTTCAGTATTAGGATAGAATTTCCTCACTGCATTCATCACTGGAGTCTAGCAGCTAAGGCTGGATGAATGCATGCAGCCATCACTGATATTGGTCAGTGAGAAGAAAGCCTGAATATGTAGAGCTTTCTACCCCTGCAACCACTCCCGGCTACCTCCATCCCTACTTTCCCTTACCCACCTTCCACCCCCCAGCATGCAAACACAGGTACCTAAGCAACTGTGCACATATTCATTCACACACACACACTCACACACACACACACACACACACTTCATTCTGAAAATAATTTTATTATTTTACAGTTGTTCAGGAAAGTTCCCAGGATGTTATGACAAAGATTTAATCACCACAGATGATTTAGAGCAGATCAGTCAGCCCACTGGTCTCTCTTCCTTAGGGAGAGAATAGGCAGCGAACACATCACATACACAATGAGAAAATAACCAACTGATAGGACGGGGGAGCGGGGGGAGGCAGGGAATAGGCACAAATGGAATTCAATCCTGGCTGTCCTTCTTGGGTCTATATTTAAACATTTTATCTTCTCTATATTCTCCTTCCATTACCACAGAAGGCAGAGACAATGGGGTTGAGAAACTGAAATAAATGTCACTAACAGCAAAGTAGCTTAGTAATTCAAGAGGCCAGGAGTTGCAATGTGGTCAGATCAGTCAGACTCTTGGCTGAGAGTCAATGCTTAATACCAGCTCCTGGTGGCCCCTGGGCACTGTCTCAGGGCCCACATTCCAGGAATATCCAGATATTCCTGGAATGACAAGAATTGGAACCTGCTGTCCATAGACAGTTTTCACTGCCTTTTGGTGAAACAAAAGATGTGGGCCACTCAATACCTTAGTGTGCATGTGATTAACAGCAAAAGCCAGGGGATTCTGTCCTTACACTCCAGGACCAGAAATTCTCCCTCCAATTATGTCTGAAATTGGCAGGGAAGAAAATGCTGTCCTCTCCTGTGATCTAATAACTAAAACCCCTAGAGATTTCCTTCAGCTCTCACCCTATTCTGCAAGAGACCTAAATCAGATGTTCTATGAACATTTCCTGAACTTTGTTTATGGAAAAGCCACCTTCCCCCTGAAACAGGAGAAAATACATGCAAACAAGGCAAAGAAAGTTATCAATCAAAATGATACTGGACTTCATATCATTAGGTTTATTGAAACCATCTTCTTGGCTTGGCTGAAAGACATTCCTCAGTATCTTTTACAGGACCACAAAAGACCAGGGTCCTGCAAAATCTCAAATATTAGGCTCAACAAACCAACTGTGATTCCCAGATTAAGCAGAAGTGTTCAGGCCCAAGGCAGTAGAAGAAAGCAGACTTGCCAGTCCCTGCAGCTCCAACCTGTCCTTGTATCCACCTCTGTTTTTGCAGGCACTTTCCGTGGAGAGTTGGAGAGAAGACCTGTAAATAGGAAGACTGTTCCACTGGAATTGATAATTCTGATGTTAAGAGGTGAGAGAATTCCAAGTTCTGAGGGGAGTGGTCCAAAGAGTAACAACTAAGTCTATAGATGGCCTGTAAAACACAGAATGAGCAGGACGTGAATCATTAGAAAGTAGATGGTTGCTAGTAGTGGCACTCGGGTCCGGGAATGACAGAGTGAACGCAGGACTCGCTTCCATCCAACACCACTTCGGGTCTGAAAGAAAAATGTGAAAGTCAGAGAGTTTTCACCCTATAGGGCTATGTTGCTTTCCCTCCTAGTAATCTTGCACTTAAGCAAAGCTGATCCAACCACTATAGAAAGGGGTATCCTGAAAGGAAAGTTGCCTCAGAATCAACAACTTGGCAAATTCCAGCAGGTTCTTCTAATCTTCTATACTCTTCCAGCCTTAGACCCATCAGCTGCTCAGTGGCAGGACTTCCACATTCCCTCTCCTCGGCTCCTTACCCCCAATATAGCCAGCACTGTCTGATAGTAGAACATTGTCTCTTTATCATTCTTCCTTCTTACCCTTCGACAACTGTTGCTTGTAAGATCTATTAACAGTGCCTGCTCCTGAGTGCCACAGGAGCCAATGATAGGAGTCCGGGCAGAGTCCCATTCACTGTGTTCTAACCTGAGTTGAGGGAAAAAAAGAGACATGACATTGGTTCATAGCACAAGAGGCTGATCAGGACAAGTCTTCCCAATCTTCCTGGCACGCAATGCAGCACAGGAGGAGACTTGCAGCAAAGGTTGCTCCCACAGACTCAACCCCATGCAAGGGGGGTACCAGCAGACAGGTTTCCTTCAGCAGCAGTAAAAGGTGACGGTAACTACCAGGAATTGACTGTCTACTTACTATGTATCAGGCTCTGGGTTGGGTGCTTTATATACATTTAATCCTTGGGTTTTTTGTCTTATTATCTTCAAAGTGCTAAGGTTTAAAAAGGTTAAATTACTTGTCCAGTAAGCACAGCCAGTAAGCAACAGAGCCAGAATTCAATACCCAACTTTGTCTTTCAAGCCTCACACTCTTCTTTCCACACCACACCTGACTCAGAGAAACTCATAAATATTTTTTCCTTTTATTAAAGGCTAATAGGCAAAGGAATCCAAGGAAGATTTCTGTGGGGTTTTAAAAATTAAATTGAACTAAAAAAAAATTAAATTGAACTGGCAGTCTCTACTGCCTTCTGACTTAGTTTTTGCTGATTTGCTAATTTAATACTGGAACTTCTCCATTTAATGAAGAAGCTGCCATTACTCAATGGTTTTATCAAACAAAGGAGCTGCATGTAACACAGCACATTTGATGAAGCATTTGCCTATAGGGATGAACTTTTTCATTGCGGTAGGGAGGATGAAACTCTTTACTCTTCGTGTTTTCCCCTTATGAAAGGATATCTCCTTGTGAAAGGCTATCTTCAGCTCTCTGCAGGACACACTCTTCTCCAGGAGAGAAGAAATACCTTAATCCAATTTGTGAGACTGCAAAGAGAAATTTAGCACGCAGAGCCTAGCTCCTTCTTTCCTGCTTCCCTCCTGAGAGCCAGGCTGACTAAAGAATACACCTTCTGTGTCTAATCCTCCATGCAACAAGCTTTTCAGAAGCAACCTTGATCTGGAACAGCACGGTCTGTTACTGCGGAGGTCAGTCTGTTAACATAGGCTAGGCTGAGGAAGAATGAGAAGTCTGTAGATATTGGTGAGGAAGACAGTATTGGCTGCCTTCAAATTGGAAGGCTACTGAGTTCCACCTGCTCTACAGAATACATGTGAGGCTCTAACATTACAACGGCAGTACCTGGACTAGGTAGGCAGCACTTAATTAGCTACCCCAATTTCCATTCTGCATCAGGGCTAAAGAGGGAATTACGCAGCAGCTAAACTTGAATTACTACAGCTTGCCCACAGGCTAAAGAGTCATCATCCCACACAATGCAGTCTCAGTTGGTTTGGGACAGGTTAGTTATGCATGAGGGAGATCAACCTCCCCATTGGCCAGGTTTCACCAGTATAAACAATTCCACAGCAAGTAGAAGAGAAACAGTCATGGAGGCACAGGTCTGAAAATGCTCGGCAGAGATAGCAAGACACCACACAAGGCATTTAAGCAAAGCTGGCCCACCCTCAAAGCTGCATATCAAGGCCTAAATAAATGATGAAAATTAAGAAGTTGTGAATACGTTGGATTGGAAAGAAAGGTCTCAAGTAAGACCTGTTCATTGGGGCTGTCACCTCTGCCACATAAACTTTGCAAGAAGTCATTAATATCAGAAATGTCACTCTCTGAGGAAAGTGATCATATACATATGTGGCTTTCTCCCAAAATATAATAAAAGTGCCTGCTTTTAATGATATTTTCCATGGAAAGGGACTTCCAGCAGCAAAATACTTGTAGCAACTCTCTATCCTCTCATGCATAGTGACTCTTTTGACTGATGAATTGAGAATAACGAACTAGGGATGTGTAGCTCTGCCCTTCCAAATTACACTTGGAGCAAACTGCTCATAGGAAGCACAGTTCACTCTGTTACTCCAGTGCTTTAGTTTGGCAAGACCGGTATTTTCTGGGAAGGAGATCTACTTGGCCCAACATTGCCTGTGACTGAGTGGGGAAGTTCAGGGTTAGGAAGTGCATCTACCAACAAATAAAAAGCTACATTCTTTTAATATCATTTATAAAGCGGTCTTTATATCTTTTAAAATCTTTTAATCTTTTAAAAAATTTCAATCTTTTAATCTTTTAAAAAAGATTTCAATGGATTCAGATCTCAGATAGAAAATGGGGTTGTCACTTATTTGGTTCTCTAAAGAACCCAATACCTACCTCATATAGTTATTGTTGGGATGAAATAGAACATCTTTTGATGACAGTAGATATCATTATTATTCTCTAAGAATTACCGTTTTAGAAAACACTGACTCTCCTAGACGACAAACGTACAGTGTTCTCTTGGGTGACCACAGTGATCGCTAAACTCATTGTAGCACCTACCTGAAGATGAAAAAAAGATCTAAAGAAATCTTAAGTCTGGCAGGAAATGTACATGAGTATGATCAGAAAGGATGAGAAGGGAAGAGAGGCTATCTCCCTCAGACTTACCGTCTGATCTGCTCCTCAGCCACAGAGAGGGCATTCTCAGCAGCCACTCTTTGGTCTCGTTCTTCTTCCAGCAGCTTCCTTAATTCATTCACTTCCTGTCTGGTGTTGCACAGCTGCTGCTGAGCTTCAGAAAAGCTTTAGGATGAAAAGAAAACAAAGAGCATCACTAGATGCAGAACACAGTTGCTAATACAAGGGATTCAAAGTCTTCATAAGGTTGTAAAGCAGGAAAATTCACAGAAGCCTGTCTGAGCATGATATTTTAAAAGAAAAGCTGTAGAGGGATTAAATGACGCTGCAGAAAATACCTAAAGAAATTTCAGGAACTGATTATCTTTCATTTTACTACCATAGAGTAGTTGTTAGTGGTATATGTTGCTCTTTTTGTTTTACAAACTTTTCACATACAAGTTAGTTATTATTGTTTATTAGTTATTATGTGATCCTCACATAACTTCTGTCAGGCTAATAAGATAATACGACATATTAAATCCATATAAAGGACTCCAGTTAAATCTAGAATACCGCCCAGTTTCTGTACTCTGGTGTATGCTCCAGGGTTGAGAGAGCCACTCCCCTACCTTTGCTGTGGCTCTCTTAGTTCCTCAGGGTCACTCTTTCTGTGAACTCCATTCTTTTCCTGGGGAGCTCCTGGAGCAACATCTATATTTAGTGGCCCCTAGAAGAAGAATAAGCTTAGTAATTCAGTGATGAAAGCTCTTAAGAAAGTGTACTCGAGCAAAATTAGAGCTTGTTTATAAAGGACTATCCCCACTTAGAATGTCACTTTGTTCCTTCCCTTGCTTGCCAGCCCCTCCCAACCCCCTTCTCCTCCTCCATATCCTATACGTCTCCATACTAATTCTCAGTCTCCTCCAACTTCAACGCTGCACTTCTCTCCCTGGCTGTCAACAGTGCTGCCTGTTTTGTTTCTCAGGTCCAAAGCTTCCTACAATTTTCTTATTGCTTAAAGCAAAATCAAGAGTTTCTCTGTTTCAGAGTAACAAAAGTCTCAGTCATCACTGTTTCTCACTCATGTTTTGATTTCTCTCCCACCATCTCACTGATTGTTTTTCTTCTAATTGTTTCACTGTAATTTTTCTCAGACCTTATTCCCATCTCGGTTAACTCTTTCTTCTCTCCCACTTTCTTCCATGACACCTAATTACATTAACTTCTTGCTCTTTAGTGCTTCACCACTTGAATTCAATTTCATCACACTTCTCCCAGTCTCTTACCTCCTTACTCACCGCCTGCAGCTCTTGAACCTGCTTCTCCAAGACTGCACAGTGATTAAGAAGGTCACCATACTGCTGCTGGTTCTCACGAAGACTCTGACTGGTATCACAGAGCTGAATGGAAAGGGTGTTTTTCTCTTCCAGTAGCTGAGAGAACTGAAACAGAGGTGAGGATAAGCACCATCCTGCAGTACCATAAGCAGTGCTTAGGTGAACTGTTCTGAGTTTTCAGGATCTAATTTTCCTACGGAAGACCTTTGTTTCAGCAACAGCAACAATAGCACTTTGTGTTCCTTCAAAGTTGGAAAAAGCATTTTTTTTTTTTTTGACCAAGACAAAAAACAAATCTGGAGGAGTAGCAGAAAGGTTTGGTTTTTTTTTTTTTTTTTTTTTTTTTTTTGAGGCGGAGTTTCGCTCTTGTTACCCAGGCTGGAGTGCAATGGCGCAATCTAGGCTCACCGCAACCTCCGCCTCCTGGGTTCAGGCAATTCTCCTGCCTCAGCCTCCTGAGTAGCTGGGATTACAGGCACGCACCACCATGCCCAGCTAATTTTTTGTATTAGTAGAGACGGGGTTTCACCATGTTGACCAGAATGGTCTCGAGCTCTTGACCTTGTGATCCACCCGCCTCGGCCTCCCAAAGTGCTGGGATTACAGGCTTGAGCCACCGTGCCCGGCCTGGTTTTTTTTTTTTTAATGGTGCCCAGTAAATTAACCGAAAAACCATGAAGCAGAAATCCATAAGCAATCTGATAAGATAGGCTATTCTGGGTATATAAGAGGAGGAAGGCAGTGCTTCAGGTCCAAGTTCATGGTACTAACGAATGACTATAATCTCCAGAACTCAATATGGCTGGAGAGAGCTGTCACCCCAAAATCTGTGCAACAGTATTACTAGACAGATTCCTCAATACCATAGAGAGTTATAAGTTACTAAGAGAATAGAATAAGAAATTATAACATGTGGTAGAAGGGAGAAACAAAATAAATCCCAACATGTCTATGTATATCTCAGAAACTGTATTGGGAGCATAGATTCTCCCAGGTAGAAACATTTCAGTCACTTAAAGCAGGACTCTCCTCTACTGCATGACTAACAGGTCATTGTTCAGTCTTCCCTCGAATGTGTTCAGTGTCAGGGTGCCTACTACCTGGCAAAGCAACCTGAACCATTTAAATTCGTTTTTATATTGAGTGAAAAATTTACCTATTGTAGCTTCTACCCATTGATTTGAATTTGGTCCTCTGGAATTATAATTCTAATTCTTTACTTGCAGGCTGTCAAGTTTTAAGTTTTAGTTGTGATTAGCATCCAGGTACATTAATAACCACAGTGATGTCTCTCCAAGTTACCTACCATAGGGCCATGTACATTATGTGAGAGAAACCCAGTATACTGGCTGCATGTCAATCTTTTCTTGATGATTCTTTTTTGTAAGTTTTTGTGAAAAAAAGTTGAAACAATGTTTTGGAGAAGAGACGACAGTTTTCTAGAGACACTCTGAGAAAGGGCATTTGATGCATATAGAAAATCAGAACAAAAGAATCCATACATACCTGTAAAAGTGCTCTGTTAGCTGAAAATTGATCTTCAGATGTAGGGTTATTTTTTGTTTGTCATTCTGAAAAGCAGTGTTAACTTACAAAGCACTTTCACCAGTATCATCTTATTTGAGAGAGGTAGAGAAAGGATTCCTGTCCTTGTTTACAAGCTAGTAGATGTCAAATCAGGACTCAAGTGTGGTTCTTGATTCCAAGTCTAGAGTTCTATCTACTATCTAATGGTGTTCAATCTGACAGTCTAGCAAGGAAAGTTAAGAAAATTATAGGAGCTTTGTTTGGTGGGGGGGTGGGAGGAGGTGGGACTAGTTAGAAAAGGATATAAATATTTGAGAAGCAATATTAATTTGAAGAGAGTTAACTAGGTACAATGACAACTACTGGGTTCTGAAACAGGGAACATGTTCTTCCCTTAGCCTAGAGGAAGCTAATTTTCCTGGCCACAATGAACAGTCCAAACCATACCAAACAAAAACATAGGTCCTTCTAGTTTAGGGGCTGGCAAACTATGATCCAGGGCCTGCTGCCCTTTTATTGTAAATAAGGTTTTACTGGAACACAACCACCCCCAATTGATTCTATACTGTCTATGGCTGCTTTTGTGTTACAACTGCAGAGATGAGTAATTGTTAACAAAGACCGTATGGTCAACAAACCTAAAATATTGTCTGAGCCCTAAGGAAAAGTTTGCTGACCTCTACTTTAGCTTATAAGCTACTATATTTCACTGTATCTACACCTGTAAAAACGAAATAGGAGGGAACAATTTAGATTATATTATATCACTAATCATCCATTCATGTTATTAAGTTTCTAGCACATTCTTAAATTACACACAAACATCCAACCAAGCTGGTAGAAATGTAGTCATCCCTTGTTATCCATGGGGTACTGGTTTCAGGACCACCCCGACCTCCAAAACCCAGTATATCAAAATTCAAGGTTGCTCAAATCCCTTATATATAATGGCATGGTGTTTGCATATAACCTATACACATCCTCCCATTACTTAAAATGTTTTAAAATTCATGCATAATAGATGTACATGGTTTAGAATACATGCTATAATGTAATTTATTCATATAATTTGTAAAGATCAAATCAGTGTATTTGGAATATCCATCACCTTAAATATTTGTCTTTCCTTTATGCTAGAAGCATTTAAATTCTTCTCTTCTAGCTATTTTGAAATATACAACAGACTGTGGTAAACTATAATCACCTACTGTTTACCTAACACTAGGTCTTATTTCTTTTATCAAACCACGTATTTGTACCCATTAGTCAACTTCTCTTCTTTCTCTCCTCTCCTTTAGCCTTCCCAGTCTCTAGTAACTACCAATGCACTCTCTATCTTCATGAGATTTACTTTTTTTGCTCACATACATGAGTGAGAATGTGATATTTGTCTTTCTGTTCTTGGCTTATTTCACTCAACATAATGTCCTCCAGTTCCATCCATGTTGCCACAAATGACAGAATTTCATACCTCTTTATAGCAGAATAATATTCCCTTGTGTATATACCACATTTTTAATCTATTCGTCTGTTGATGGGCACTTAGGTTGATTCTATATTTTGTTTTTTATGAATAGTTGCAATAAACATGGGAGTGCAGATGTCTCTTTGATATACTGATTTCCTTTCTTTTCAATATGTGGGTTGTTGGATCATATGATAGTTCTATTTTTAGTTTTTTGACATACCTCCACACTATTCTCCATAGTGGTTATACTAATTTACACTGCTAACAGTGTATGAGAGCTCCCCTTTCTCCGCATCCTTGCCAGCATCCGTTATCGTCTGCCTTTTTGATAAAAGTCATTTCAGCAGAGGTGAGATGACATTCACTATAGCTTTGATTTACAATTCTCTGATAATTAGTGATGCTGAGTATTTTTTTTATATCTGTCGGCTATTTGTTTGTCTTCTTTTGAGAAATGTCTATTCAGATCTTTTGCCCATTTTTAAATTGAGTTATTTGTTTGCTTGCCACTTGAGTCCTTTATATATTCTGGTTATTAATCCCTTGTTAGATGGGTAGTTTGCAAATGTTTTCTCTCATTCTGTGGGTTGTCTCTTCTCTCTGTTGATGGCTTCCTTTGATGTACAGAAGCCTTTTAGCTTGCTGTAATCCCATTTGTCTATTCTTGCCTCGGTTGCCCGTACTTTTCAGGTCTTACACAAAAAAGCCTTGGCCAGATCCATGTGGTGAAGCATTTTCACATATTTTGTTCTAGTAGTTTCGTATCTTAGAATTCAGTCTTTAATCCATTTTGACTTGATATTTTGTATGATGAGAGATAGGAGTCTAGTTTTATTCTTCTGCATATACATATCCAGTTATCCCAGCACTATTTATCAGAGAAATTGTCCTTTCCCCATTGTATGTTCTTTGTGCCTTTGTTGAAGACTAAGTTGCCCCTAAATGCCTGGCTTTATATCTGGGTTTTTAATTTCGTTTCATTGCCACTCTGTGTGTCTGTTTTTATGCCAGTATCATGCTGACTTGTTTACTATAGCCTTTGTAGTAAAATTTGAAATCATGTAGTGTGATGCTTCCAGCTTTGTTCTTTTTTGTAATAGAGTCTCACTCTGGCGCCCAGAATAGAGTGCAGTGACGTGATATTGACTCACTGCAACCTCCGCCTCCTGGGTTCAAGCGATTCTCCTGCCTCAGCCTCCCGAGTAGCTGGGATTACAGGTGCCTGCCACCACAGCTGGCTAATTTTTGTATTTTTAGTAGAGACAGGGTTTCACCATGTTGGCCAGGCTGGTCTCGAATGACCTCAGGTGATCCACCCAACTCAGCCTCCCAAAGTGCTGGAATTACAGGTGGGAGCTACCATGCCTGGCCCAGCTTTGTTTTTTTTTTTTTTTTTTTACATTTCTGTGAAGAATATACTTGGTATTTTGATATGGACTGTATTTAATCTGTAGATTGCTTTGTGTAGTACTGTCATTTTAATGATATTAATTCTTCTAATCCATGAGCATGAAATCTCTTTCCTTTTTTTGTATCCAATTTCTTTCATAGTATTTTATAAATCTTTCAATTCTTTGGTTAAATTGATTCCTAAGTATTTTATAGTCTTTGTAGCTACTATAAATGGGATAGCTTTCTATGTATGTATGTATGTTTTTGAGACAGAGTCTCACTCTGTCACCCAGGCTGAAGTGCAGTGGCGTGATCTCAGCTCACTGCAACCTCTGCCTCTCAGGTTCAAGTGATTCACATGCCTCAGCCACCAGAGTAGCTGGGATTACAGGCGTGCACAACCACACCTGGCTAATTTTTGTATTTTTAGTAGAGAAGGGATTTCACCATGTTGGCCAGACTGGTCTCAAACTCCTGGCCTCAAGTGATCCGCCCACCTTGGCCTCCCAAAGTACTGAGATTACAGGCATGAGCCACCATGCCTGGCTGGGATTGCTTTCTTGATTTATTTTCCAGATTGTTTGCTGTTGGCATATATAAATGCTACTGATTTTTGTCTGTTGATTTTGTATCCTGTAACTTTAGTGAATTTGTCAGTTCTAACAGTTTTTTGGTGAATTCTTTAAGTTTTTCTAAATATAAGGTCATATCATGGGCAAAAAAGGCTACTTTGACCTCTTCCTTTACAATCTGCATGTGCTTTATTTTTTTTCCTCTTGCCTAATTGCTCTAGTCAGGGTGTCTAGTAACATATTAAATAACAGTGGTGAAAGTGGGCATCCTTGTCTTATTCCAGATCTTAGAAGAAAGGCCTTCAATTTTTCCCTGTTCAGTACAATATTAGCTGTGGCCTCCCATATACTTTAAATAATCTCTAGATTACTTATAATACCTTATACAAAGCAAATGCTATATAAACAGTTGTTATACTGTATTTTTAAAAATGCATATTTTTTTCTGGAATATTTTCAATCTATGTTTAGTTAAATTTGTGAATGCAGAACTCACCAATACAAAGGGCCAACTGTAAATATAAAATATGAACATCGGAAGAAAGAATTAGGGCACTGGCTTAGAGAGAAACAATCAATGGTGACAGTCTATCTACTACAATCTCATTCTAGGGCCTAAGAAGCAATTCTCCTAGTTAGCTCGAGTAAGACTAAGCTCTTGGGATTGTAAGCTTCATGAAGGACCATGTGTATCCTCAGTACCCAGCATACAGCCAGGCTCATGGAAGGCAAATAACAATTATCTATTTAATGACTGAATAAGGCTAGGAATGGAGGTGCCTTTCTTACAGCTGAGTTCTTTTTTACCCAGGCTGGAGTGCAGTGGCGTGATCTCGGCTCATTGCCACCTCCACCTCCCGGGTTCAAGCAATTCTCTGCCTCAGCCTCCAGAGTAGCTGGGATTACAGGTGCCCACCACCACACCTGGCTAATTTTTGTATTTTTGGTAGAGATGGGGTTTCACCATCTTGGCCAGGCTGGTCTGGAACTCCTGATCTCGTGATCTACCTGCCTTGGCCTTCCAAAGTGCTGAGATTACAGGCATAAGCCACCACACCCGGCCCTTACAGTTGAGTTCTAAAGGAAGAACTGTTTCTCACTCAGAATAACAGTGACCTAATGCAGTGTTTCTCACACTTCAAGTGGAATTACATATCTCAATAAAGCTGTTAAAAAACACAACTTTGATTATGACTTAGAACCCAGTATATAAATATATATAATTAAAACTAAAGTTTGTCAAAGACAGACATACTCTTTATTATATATTACATACATGTTTTTACCTCATTTCTTTTGTAAAAACACTGACTGCACTATTTGTAATAGAGCCAAACTGGAGAAGCCCAAATGTCCTTCAAAAGAATAGAGACATTGTGGCATATGCCTAAAATGCAATACTATACAGTATGAGAATGGAAAAATGACACCATATGCAACAACACAAATGAATCTCACAAAATAAATGAAACAATACAAAAGAAAAGATATGACTCCATTTATATGTGTTCTAAGGGGTAGGAGTGAACAGAAGAAGATTACAAGGGACTTCTGGAGTTCTGGTATATTCTGATCCTAGATCTGGGTTCTGATTATATGAGCATCTTCACCTTGAAAATATACCATACTGTACTTATGATTTGTTTACTTTTCTGTATGTTTTACTTCAATAAAATATTTAAATTTTTTTAGTTGTTACCCACCAAAATGATTTCATCATTTATTAATGGTCCTGAATTTCAGTTTAAAACACTGTCCTAGACAGACAAATGCCCAACATGATTCAGAGTCTAATGTTTGGAGAGTAAATGTAATATGGCTGAGATGGGAGTTAGTTCATGGAAAGAAGAGATGGGCTAGAGCTATAAAGAGTGAAACTTCCAGAAATAGCTCATTCGCTGGAAGGATAACTGCATGGGAACTGCTCTGGAGTCCCTTTGAAAACTCCCAGATAAATCTCCCAACAAAGGGTCTGCAGTTTAAATCATTTGGGCCCGCAAACCTTAAAAAATGTGAATGTCTCCTCCAAGTTAATAGTGTTAGTCTCTGATACTTTAGTGTCAATTAGTTGAATTTAACTACATTTAATAAATACCTTCTACATATGGCAGGCACTGTGCTTTTCCACGTACATGATCACATTTATCTTAGACTGACTTCCTCCTAACACCTCAGGCAAGTTACTTAATACGCCCAAGGCCTTTTTCCTCACCTGTGAAAATAGCCTAGTGACCTTTATAAATTTTGGGTCACAGACCCCTTGTCAACTGATGAGTTCTTGTGATGTAAAGCTTACACACACACACACACACACACACACACACACACACACCATTGTGCATATAATTTTGGGACATTCTTGGCTCTCCTCAAAGCTAATCTCTTGATTTCTGATTCTCATTGATCTCTAAATATCTTGTAGTTCCGTCATAGACTACTTAGCTGAGTTCCTCTCAAGAGAGCAGAACTAGGGCAGATGTCACTAAAGAATATTTTGAATAGTCAGAGAGCAACAGGAGGACAATTCTTAAAAGGGTGGAGTAGGGAGTAACGTCAGCATTACTAACAAGTGACACAGGTCGCGGGGGAAGGCTTCCTAAAGTAGTTGGCTTCTTTACTCTTACTGTCTGGATTTATCTAATCATTCCCAGGGACTCACCAAGGGCAAAGAACAAGAAATGTGTCCAGTGTTTTGGAATAAGCACCTAGGTTCTGAGAAAGTGAAACTTCTGCACCCTAAGATATGCTACAGCTGGGAGTCCATGCTGAATCAGCTTCTACTTGCCTTCTTGTTCCAGTCATGGAAAAAAGAAACTGAATTCCAGTTTAGGAGGAAATAGTTACCTTGCTATTCAGTTGCTGAATTCTTAATTCCTTTTGGTGAATTTCCTTTAAGCTGTCATTGAGCTGAGTCCTGAGAAGTTCTGTCTCATAAACCAGATTTTGCGACCCATCTGAGGATGCTGATGTCTCTGGGGATGCCTGTCAGAACATAAACATCGATGAAATTCTCTCCTAAGATTGCTCATGCTTTAATTCCTTCCCTCTAGAAATCCTGTCCACCACATAGGAAGTTATAAGGTGGTTTATGGACAATTAATAGTCGCAGATGGGCACTTAATTTGTAGGAAGCTGACACTTTCTGGGTGGTGCCTTTATTTTTTTTAACTTTCTCTGCAATCATCATCATTTGTTTAAAAATTTATCTCTGAGTAACAATCAGCATTGAAATTACTCACCTGTCTTTGGTATTGCACTTTGAGGGGCTGAGTCTGAGAGGAAGAAGACCTCAATTCCCTTATAAGATTCTGCAGATGACTTAGCTGCTGATCTTTATCTGAGATAGCCATAAGGTACTGCTCCTTCATTCTTCTTTCATGTATTTCCCAGGAACTCTTCTCCATCCTAGAAAAAACATGACACAATCACAGGTAAAAATATACTTGTAGCTGGGCATAGTAGCTCGCACATGTAACCCCAGCACTTTGCTTATCTTCAAGGTTAATCAAATCTGGAAGTTAAAGAAAGAAAGGCTAAGAAAAAGGTGGAAAGATAGAAAATGTGGGGAAAAAACAGAAATCTTTTTTTCTCTATCTCTTTTTCTCTCCTCTAAGGGTCAATTACATAAGGAAATAAGGAAAATAAATATCCTTTTAGATTGCTGTTAGAGAAAATTTAAAGAAGAAAGACTGCAGAAAATAAGCCTTTAGTGCTCTGCAGCTTTTCTTAGGTTTACACTAGTACCTGAACACTTTAATATTTCTGTAGTTCTAGGTGATGTGGAGATAATATGGATGCTCTGATATGGTACCGATCACCTTTGGAGGGCCTGAACATCAATGATCAGCATTAAAGTGCATCTGAAGGACACAGCAAGTGCCTAAACTTTTAATGATAAATTAAGATTCTAACAGAATAAAGCTGGGGCAGCTGTTTCTTGAAGAAAAATGAAGGTTAAAATGGAACAATTTATCTTTTCTCTTGAGATTCAATTTCAAAAAGAAGGAACAGAAATTTATATTTCTGGAGAGCAAAATTCTTGTTCTTTTGTCTTTTTCTTTTTTTTTTTTAACTTGCTCTGCAACTGTCATCATCTGTTTAAAAAAAGAATTTGTTCTTGTATTATCTCGGGAAGTTGCCAACTCCATGCAATGAGCTAAATAAATGTTCACTTATAAGCAAGTCCATAAAGATGTTAAATATAAAAATCTTTTAGATATAATTTTACTCCATAAAGTTTAAATCATTAATTCTAAAAAGCATTTTGCTATATCAATGTTGCTTAAGGTTTGAAATCTCATGTATCTGAACATTAAGAACTCTCTTAGAGATGTTATGATATTTATACTATATTGACAGTTGTCATCCTAATGGCCCCTTGTAAGCTGGATAGGAATTGAGACTCCAACTCATATTATCTGTATTCACTTGCCTTTTGTCCTCTAGCACTGGTGAGACAAAGCAGGTGCTGCTTGACCAGCAGCAGTTTCCAACATGGAAATTCTCCTTTTAATATCAAATCTTGAGAGCTTTGAGTTTGAGTTTGATTTTATTTTTGAGACAGGGTCTCACTCTGTTGCCTAGGCTGGAGTACAGTGGCACGATGTTGGCTTACTGCAACCTCCACCTCCCAGGTTCAAGCAATTCTCCTGCCTCAGCCTCCCAGGCAGCTGGGATTACAGGTACACACCACCACACCCAGCTAATTTTTGTATTTTTAGTAGAGACGGGGTTTCACCTTGTTGGCCAGGTTGGTCTTGAACTCCTAACCTCAGATGATCCACTCGCTTCAGCCTCCCAAAGTGTTAGGATTACAGGCGTGAGCCACTGCACCCAGCAAGTTTGAATTTATTAAGGCATGACCTATCTTAAGTTAAACAGTAATAGCATCCCAAAAATGAGGTTGCAACAACTAGACCTGTTTTTATACACTAAGTGTTTATTCTTGGGATTAAATTTGTTAGAAAAACTAAATTTAAAAAATCAGAATTATAGTTCTTATCTTAATTTCTTCTGCCATGATAGTATTGTTATTGCTCTGTTCCTTAAAAAGAAAAGAGCTAGGATTTCTGGTTCTAGACAAAATAAAATAGAAACATTTCTCCTTATTCCTCCAAATAAGGCTGAGCATCCCTAATAAGAAAATCCAAAATGCTCCAAAATCCAAAACTTTTTGAGCATTGACATGACACTCAAAGGAAATGCTCATTGGATAATGCAAATATTCCAAAATCCAAAAAATCTGCAATCCAAAATACTTCTAGTCCCAATCATTTCAGATAAGGAATACTCAACCTGTATAGATAAAACCATTGGGCATTATAAATAAAAACAAACATAAGAAAATTTTGAAAGATGAAGGTGGCAGACCAGCGGGATCCCCAGACTTGAAGAATGACATGGCGGCAAGTTCTTTAGTTTTTCATTTGTATTCTATATATCCCAAACTGGATATTGGAGAATTCCATGACCCAGGAACACCAATGAGTACCAAATATACTTTGCCTTGCCAAAGGACTAGGAAGGGACAGTCTGGCTAGACAGAGACATTAATGATAATAACTACCATATTCCAGGCAAACAACATGGGAAAACCACAGTATCTCACCACTCCCATTAACAAAGACCTGGTGGATAAGCTAGTCACATTCTTGCCTGGTGGTGACAAGATACACCTCATCCTCCCTACTGAAGTAGTGTGAGAAGAGGCCAAGTATGGAGCTTAGACTCCTACCATTACCTAGTACTATGAAGCTGCTTCTCTCCAACTGCCCCTCTTCCCCCGACTCCCACTGTGGTATCAGCGGAAGCAACACGTGGGGCCTGGACATTCACCTCCACCATAACAAGGTTAATAAGGTCACTATTCTTGGCCTCTGCAGAGGTTGTATCAGAAGAGACCAAGTAGGGAATCTGTACTTTGAGTACTACCCAGTGGTAACAAGGTGCCCCTCTTTAACCATTTCCCACAGTGTCAGTAGAGACTAAGCAGATAGCCTGAACTTTCACCACCACCTGGCAATAATGAGGTGCTCTTCTCCATTCCTTCCAGCACAGTATCAATGGAGGCCATGTGGGAAGCATGGACTTCCACTTCCCCTTGGCAGTATCTGGGCACCCTTTCCTTCTAGGGGTATCAATGGAAGTTGAATGGGGTACCTGGAATTCACCCTCCACCCAGTGGTAAAGTGGCAATGTCGTCCTTCCCCTGCTGATGTAGCGTCAGTGAAGCCCGCTAATGCAGAAAATTCAAATAAGACTGAGAGTCTTATAAACTCCAAAATGTCCAGCATATAACTAAAAACCACTCATCGTTCCAAGAACCAGGAAAACCACAACTTGATTAAGAAAAGGAAATCAACAGATTATAACACTGAGGTGACACAGATATTAGAATTATATGACAAGGGTTTTACAGCAGCCATCATAGAAATGCTTCAACACAAGCGATTACTAACACACTGGGAAAAGTATAGAAAGCTTCAGCAAAGAAATAGAAAATATAAAGAAGAACTGAATGGAAATTTTAGAACTGAAAAATACAATATGTAAAATAAAAAGCTAACTCACTGGGTGCAATAGCAGAATGGAGGTAAGAATCAGAGAACTTGAAAATCAAATCAAAAATACTAAATCTAAATTATAAAGCGAAAATAATCAGCAAATTGGATTTCATCAAAATTAAAAAGACTGTTGAAGGAGATGAAAAGATAAGCTGCGAATTGGGAAAAAATATTTGCAAACCACAAATCAGACACAGAACGATACCTATAATATATAAGAATGCTTAAAACTTAACAGTAAAAAATTAACCCAATTGGAAAATGGACGTAAGACATGAATAGATATTTCATTCATCAAAGAGGATATATGGATGCTAAATATGCACATTAAAAAGATGTTCAGCCATTATGCCAAGTGGTTTTGCAATTTCTTAAAAAATAAAACATTCACTTACTATACGAGCGAGCATTTGCACTCCTGGGCAATTATCTTAATAAAATAAAAACATGTCCACACAAAAACCTATAAAAAATGTTCATAGTAGCTTTATTAGAGTAGCTAAAAACTTAAAACAACATGCATATCCTTCAACAGGTGAATACAGTGGTATATTCATAATATGAAACAGTATTTATAATGAAAAGAATTAATGAATGATACATACAATTCTGATGGATCTCAAGGGCATTATGGCACATGGAAAAAGCCAATTTCAAAGGGTTACATACTACAAGATTCCAATTAGAAAACATTCTCAAAATGACAAAATTGAAAACAGATTAGTGGTTGCTAGGGGTTAGGGATATGAGAAGGGTAGGGAAGGGAGGAATGTGACTGTAAACTAGTAGCACAAAGAATGTATTTGTGGTGATGGAGTAGTTCTGTATTTTGGTTGTGGTGACGCTTACATAAATATACATGTCAGACAATTGCATAGAAACACACACATAGATACTCAAATGAGTGCATGTAAAACTGGTAGAATCTGAATATGGTCTGTGAATTGTACCAATGTCAGCTTCCTGGTTTTGATATTGTACCACAATTATGTAAGATGTTACCACTGGAAGAAACTAGGTGAAGGGTACATAGACGCTCTCTGCACTGTTTTCCCAACTCTCTATAAATCTACAATTAGTTAAAATGAAAAGAGTTGAAAAGGAGGGATTATCGTACCTGAGCTGATGCAGCTCATGCTGCCAGGAGAGGTTTTCCTGCCTGAGCTCTTCTTGCATAATCTGAAATGTTTTTGTCTTATCTTGATACTCCTGAAGTTGAGCCTTCAGTGGATGTAACTCAGTGATCTCTTGATTAATCTGTAAGTATTGCTGCTGCAGATTCTTCAATTCCTTCAGCTTTAACCAAAGGGAAAATAAAATTAATTTTGGAAGCTCGAAAGCAGATGAGTAAGTACTAACTGACTTAACAGATCTGAGAAAGCAGACTCTAAAGCTGGCAATAAGAAAATCCAAGAACCAGTAGCAGTTACTCTGCAGAATCTTCAAAAGGCTCAGGAATTAATAACATCAGGTACCTCTGGAAAGGTGGTAATGTGGGTGGGAGGGAGGTGATAGCTGAGATAAGGAGGTCTAGATGAAAGCTGCTTAAGAAACAATTTCTGGTATTTTTTTTTTTTTTTTTTTTTTTTGTAGAGACAGAGTCTCCGTATGTTGCCCAGGCTGGTCTCAAACTCCTGGGCTCGAGTGATCCTTCTGCCTCAGCCTCCCAAAGTGCTGGGATTACAGGCGTGAGCCACTGCACATGGCCAAAAAACAACTTCAGCCATAGATCCCCTCCTCAGCTCTACACTTTTTGTTTCCCCAACAGACAATTAGTTTTTATTCTCTGGAGAGGAGAGGTAAAAGAAATGTCTGTGCTCTATGGCACATGACACATGGTTGAAAGTAAGGGCATTGTTCCAAACAGAGTGAATGCATGCTTCCTGAGTGCGTAAAGCCTTTCCCCTACCGAGCTTGAAGAGTGCTGGCAAAAGGCCTTTCCCCTCCACAAAAGAAATGAGAAGTCGGACGGGCGCGGTGACTCACGCCTGTAATCCCAGCACTTTGGGAGGCCGAGGCGGGTGATCACGAGGTCAAGAGATCGAGACCATCCTGGTCAACATGGTGAAACCCCGTCTCTACTAAAAATGCAAAAAATTAGCTGGGCATGGTGGCGCGTGCCTGTAATCCCAGCTACTCAGGAGGCTGAGGCAGGAGAATTGCCTGAACCCAGGAGGCGGAGGTTGCGGTGAGCCGAGATCGCGCCATTGCACTCCAGCCTGGGTAACAAGAGCTAAACTCCGTCTCAAAAAAAAAAAAAAAGAAATGAGAAGTCTTCTCTTGAAAATTGGACCAACTCAAGAGGAACTAAAGATACTGAGATAAGGGCTACCAACAAGCTCAAAAAGAACATCATGCAATGAAACTCAGTTGGTAAGTCCCACTCACTTTGGAATGAAATGAATGCAATGCAATGAAACTCTGGGTAAGACACTTTTAGAACCTCTCCTTAAACATCAAGAATTAACCTTCATGTGAAGAATGGCTAATATTAAGGAAGGGAAGAAAACCAACTGGAGAAGATAATTTAGAAGAGATTAGCAATGGGGAAAATGTAATACATTCAAAGATTTAAGAGATAATATTGTAAATAAGAAACATAGCATAAATTAAAAATTATAAAGAAAAACTCATTATAAGAAAATGTCAAAAAACAAAACTACCACCACTAGCCTTTATAAAGAGAAGTTAAGAAAATCTATCTATGAGACAAAGAAAAAAAATTCCTTAGAAATTAAGAATATAATGGTAAAAATGAAAAAAATTTTGGAATCAAAAGACAAAAGTGAGAAAATCTTCCAGAAATACAGCAAAAAAGAAGAGAAAAGGTAAGAAAATTAGAGAAGCAATCCAGAAGGTCCTACATCTAAATAACAAAAATTTTAGAAATAAGACAACAAACAAAAAAGGATAGAGGAAAATGGTTAAAAAAAATAATTCAATGGAATTTCCAAAAAGCTGCTAGTATGATTTCTTAGATTCAAAGGACTAGTTAGCATAATGAAGAAAAAAAGATCTATACCAAATTATACTATCAAAAAATTTCAAATGGGGAGAAAGGGAGGGAAGGTAGGGTGAGGGGAAGGGAAGTGAGAAACAGATCACATACAAAGGATCAGGAATCAGAACAGCTTCAGACCTGTGAACCACATATAAGCTAAAAAGCAATAAACCAATGTCTTCACAATTTTGAAGGGAAATTATTTTCAGCCTAGAATTCTATATCCAGCAAAACTATCAATCAAGTATGAGAGATAAAAAGACATTTTCAATAAATTTACCTTCCATGTATCATTTCTTAGGGAGCTACTGAATGATTTATTCCAAGAAAAAGATGGCACAAAACCAAGAGGAAGAATACATGGAATAGAAGAAATAGGAGATCTACTACAGGAGAAAGGTAAAGGGAAATATTCTAGGATAGAAAGAGTATCCTAGAAGTACAGGGCCACTGGTTGATCTTGGAGCAAATCAGGTACTCCAGGAGAATTTTCTTCATGAAGATGAACTTGATGGGAATAAACATCTTGAGAGGAGATGTGGACAAATGGCAGTAAATCTGGAGTTGAATTACACTAAGTGCAAAAAAAACTAAGTAACGCCAATAAGAAAAACTGTTGTTAATCTGGGAAAAAGAGCAAGACTCAGAGGAAAATAAAAGTAACATGCCCCTAACGCTCTAGTAGCATTTGTAGTCATAAAAATGTAACTCTGAATTGATTTAACCAAAATTAAAATTAAATTACATCAAGAGAATGAGGAAGGAATTCTGTATTAAAATGTGCATACACTGGCAGGGTGTGATGGCTCACACCTGTAACGCATCACTTTGGGAGGCCAAGGTGGGTGGATCACAAGGTCAAGAGATCGAAACCATCCTGCTGAACACTGTGAAACCTCATCTCTACTAAAAATACAATTAGCTAGGCGTGGTGGCACACACCTGTAATCCCAGCTAACTGGGAGGCTGAGGCAGGAGAATTGCTTGAACCCTGGAGGTACAGGTTGCAGTAAGCCAAGATCACGCCACTGCATTCCAGCCTAGTGACAGAGCAAGACTCCATCTCAAAAAAAAAAAAAGTGCATACACTGACAGAGTTTATTGTGAAAGCAGGGGGAGTCTGGAGAGCTAAACCCTGTTAGTGTAAAGAAAGTCAAGAGTTAATGCAACAAATGAATAGCCAAAATGCAATGTAAACATGGTATTTAGATACTGAGGAAATACTGAAATGGTTGAAAGCAAATTGCCTCAGGAGTAGAAGAAATGGGGTTGAGGTAGTGCTACTCTTAGGTTTTCCTACCAAACATTGTAGAATTTAGTGATGAATTAAATATGTGCCATATCACTTTATTTTCAACCCAAACCCCCAAACACATTTTCGTTTTAATTTAAAGCAAAAACATATCCTAGAAAACGTATCTAGAATAGGGTATCCTAGAACGGATCACAAAAAACTGTATGCCTAGGACTGCATTTTAGCTCCTTGAAGTGGTAGTTTTAGTGAACTGGACATAATTCTTTTGCTATGCACTTACATCAAGGGACAGCTAAATAAAAACCCTAAAAAACACATTATTATATTTACTGTAGAGAAGTAATGAATGTTTCACAACTATATAGTGTTCTCTTTATGGGAACACAGAAGAAATTTCTTACAGGCCTCAATACTTAAAGAATATTCTTATCCTGAGTAGGTGATTTTTCTTTCTTCTTTTCTCCTAGAATATGAATACTGCAGTTCATTGACACGGTGTTCATTCCCTCTTTCTGATGGCTGATAGAAAGCTCAGAGCAAACTAGGGACCTCTCTTTCTAACAAACAAAGTACACGATATGGTGATTTCTTGGGACACTAACCTTACTCCTGGTTTAATATTTTTCTATCCTATCCTCATTTTCTCTTTCTTCTCAGTCCCTTTTCTTTTATCTTGAAAAACTGTTTATATCTTTATATGCTATGCCAAGTCATTTTCAGAATGAGGAGAGTACAGATAAACAAATACAGGCACCCCTAGAGATACACCATCTGCTTAGTCAATCCTATGCTAAAGATGTACAAACAAGTGTAAAACATGACACTTACCAGGAGTTTGCAATATAATCGGGGAAATAAAAAATAGTGTATAGAAATTAACACACACACACATACACACACACCCCAAGGCAACATGGGACAAATGGTAAGAAAAGTACTAGGGAAGTACAAAGGCAAAAGACAATCAGGCAATCATGAAATATAAGCAGAGGATCTGAGTTCTGGAAAGATCTTTTTAAATAGTGGTAAATATTTACCCAAAAAAGGAAAGCAGTTGGGAGAACATTTTGGCTGAGGATGATAGTATGGGTAAGCAAGAAGTACCAGGTATGATTATTGCATACTGAGTAGATTAGTTTGGCTTGAATGAAGGGTTTGAGTATGGAGCAGTAAAAGGGAATGCTGAAAAGGTATGGATTTAACATATCCATACCATGATGAAGAAAAAAATACCTATACCAAATTATGCTATCAAAAAATTTCAGAATGGGGGAACAGGGTCTTGGCTGGGTACGGTGGCTCACGCCTGTAATCCTGGCACTTTGGGAGCCAAGGCGGGCGGATCACTTGAAATCAGGAGTTTAAGACCAGCTTGGCCAATATGGTGAAACTCCATCTCTACTAAAAACACAAAAATTAGCTGGATGTGGTGGTGTGTGCCGATAGTCCCACCTACATGGGAGGCTGAGGCAGAATAATCGCTTGAGCCCAGGAGGCAGAGGTTGCAGTGAGCTGAGATTACACCACTGCACTCCAGCCTGGGCAACAGAGCAAGACCGTCTCAAAAAAGAAAAAAAAAAAAATTACAGGGTCTTAAATGCCAGACTAAAGGGGGTTTGAATATTATATCGATTCTAGAGATAGTACAACTTTTAAATATTTTTAAGTAGTGCAGTAATAAAGTAGAGTTTCAGAAAGACTTATTCAGCAATGGTCTGAAAATATTGAAGAGATGATAACCTGGAAGCAATATTACTACAAGAGTTTAAGGGTAAAGTGTTAGAGCTTATCTTAGGATGTTGAAAATGGAAAAGAAAAATATATGAGGCACATTGTGAATAAAGGAGTGATACATCTTGATGGTTAAATAAAATAAAATCACAGTTATGAGCCTTTGAGAACATAAGAATATGACTGTGAATTATAGAAACACAAAAATAAAAAGGTTGGCTTGGCTGTAACTATCTAGCAGTCAAAAATGTGCAAAGTTTAGTGCCTAGTGTTTACAACAGATAAGCATAATAAAGCAATTCACTGAATTAAACATAATTAGCTAATTCAGAATCTATCCTAACAGCTCCACGAAAAATGATTTTTTCTTAGAAGACAATTAATACTAGCATATCATAAATTACAGCTTTGAGGTACATACTGTCCTGATGAATAGAACCTGTTGCATTTATGTTCTGAAAGACAGGCAAAAGGCCCAGCTCCCAGGGCAAAGTCAGCTGAACTCAAATTATTTAAAAAATATAAACAAGTATACATACATATGTTGGAAGTCAAAACCATAACTGAACAGAGGGGCTTTGTTCAGATTACAAAAGGGGGAAGACTGTCTATAAATACAGGATATTAAGTGAAATAGGAATGAACACAATTATCTATTAAAAAAGGAAAAACTAACTCTACAGTTAGGGGAAATAATCTTTTCACTAGGGCTAATCTTAAAAATTAGAATTTTCAGATTCTGGGCATGGGTCACATTTTAAAATGGAAAACCTAGCCTTTCAAAACTCCATTTATTTCCTATGTGGCCTATCTTCCTACAAATACAAAGCCTTGATAGAGTTAAGAGACTATCATGAAAGTGAAGACATAACGTTGTAAAGCAGACTCCCCTAAAAGTCAAGAGTGTGGTTCATGCCTGTAATCCCAGCTGCTTGGGATGCTGAGGCAGGAGGATTGCTTAAGCCCAGGAGTTCAGTAGAATCTCTTGACAATCTGGCTCAGCTCATACAGTTCCAGTTTTTGCCCCTGAATCTTGGGGGACCTGGATTAAACTCCTGGCTCATACTAAAAGCAGTCAAATTTCAGCATTAAAAGCCTCTTCAGCTTTTTCTCCCATTGGAAATGTTGGGTATTAAAAGTAAGTGGGTAAATGGGTCAGCTTGCAAATAAAACTTTATTAAAAAGTCATTTAAACTTATTTAAAGAAATTCTTTTTACATTTAACTTTATTTTTGACAAATCAGGGTTGAGTTACCCATGAGATGAACCGAGTCCTCTCTGCTCCAAATTCTACCAGATAATCTATTGCTAAACTGTAAGCAAGGCACTAAATGATCCTTAAACTTTTACTGTAAGAAGGCACTAAGTGATCCTTATGCTTTCTTTCAGTTAAGCTATGACAAATTCTGGAAACACTTACATGTGTCTTTGTGTATATAAAATATGTAAAACAGCCCTCCACCTCTTAGTCCTTTTATAACCAATGGAGAGTTTTGTGCCAGAAAATTTCTGATTTTTTCTCTAATGGTATTGGCAGATTTAGCAATTTAAATCATGTTTCTGTGTTTCTCTAAGACCAAACAGAACCTGTGGGATATATTTAAAAAAGGGAAATGAATGCCCAGATAATATGTATAAGAATGTATTTATCCTTTTCTATGAAAATAAAGAAAGGTTCAAAAACTCTTAAACAGATCAGAAACAAAGAACTAGCTACTCACTAGTCTGTCTCTGTCATTTTGTAGTGAAGACATAGCTCTTTTTAAACTCTGTACTTCAGCTGGGCTGGTGGTAGGCTGAGCTGCAGTCCTCTGCTTCCCTTCCTCTGACTTTCGAAATTTCTCCAGCTCATTCCACAGGTGATCTCTCTCATTCTGTAGACTGGTCATAGCCTTGGAAAAGGACTGCACTTGGTTATAAGAATCTTCTAGTTGTGAGGACAAGTGAAGCAGTTGCTCATCTTTGGATAGGAGCTGTTGATTAAGTTTCTCAAGGTGAGACAAGCTGTTCTCCTCAGTGGAGTTCATTGAAAAGGTGGCTTTAGAAAGAAGAGCATCTCTCTCTCTGTTTAAGAGGTCCTGTTGTTCTCTCAACTGTGCCAATTCCTTCAGACTGGCATCATATTTCCTTTTCAGTTCATCAAGTTCCTCATTGGCGTGATCTCTACTATTTTGCAAGGAACTCATAGACCTTCCAAAAGACTGAATTTGTGCTGTGAGATCTTTATTTTCTTTGGTGACCATGAGTAATTTCTGTTCCATCTCCACCAGATCTCTTGCTAGCTCTGCCACTCTCTCTTCTGCTGTTTCAGTTTCATTTCTCATTATCCCTGCATCATGATGAAGATGCTTTAATTCTTTGTTCAGTTTATCTTCAATTTCACCTACCTTCTTGGCAGCTTCCTTATGGACACAAACCAATTCCTCTTCCAGTTCTGTAATTCTCTTTTGAGAGGAGGAAAGCACAGTGCTTAACTTCTGTAACTCTTCTTCCTTTACTTTTAATTGGGCATGATAGATTCCTACAGTACCTTCTTCTTGCAAGGCTGCTACTTGTCTCTTTAGCTGGGATATAGATACTTTCAAACTTTCAATCTCTTTAGATAAATCTCGTTTCTCCTCTTGTAGGGCATTAGAAGACCTCTGCAGATCCTCATTTGCTTCCTCAGACTCCTTCAGCTTTTCTTCTAATTTAGTATATTTATTTTGCAGCTCCTTATTTTGTTGAAGTTGAGCTTCAAGAAGCTGCTTTTGCTGACTGTCCTTTATTGATATCACTTGGTTCAGGTCTTCTCTATATTGGATCAGTTCTGCATCTAGCTTGGCATTCTCAGAATTGAGATCATCCATATGACTTCTCAAGCCTCGTATTTCTTCCTTAAGCTTGTTATTCTCAGCAGCAGCCTCTTGGATGAGTTGGTCTTTCTCCAAGATTACAGAGAGATGTCGCTCTTCCAGCTGTTGATAGTCACCCACTATGCGGTCTCGATCATTCTGGAGAGAAGACATGGATTTAACGAAGGAATCCAACTGTGCCTTTTGCTGAATGTTTTCCTTTTTGATGTTTTTCAGTGTTTCCATAAGCTGATTGGTTTTGTCAATAGCCTTTTTGTTCTCCTCTTCTAAAACAATATTCTCCTCTTCTTCCTGGGACAGCAGGTTTTCCAGCTCTTTAATTTCTTTATCATGTTGCTGTTGCAGTTCAGCAATAGCTACTTGGATTGCCTCTTCCTTGCCAGAAAGCAGGCTTATAATCTTTTGTTCTTTCATATTTATTTCTTCATGCAGCTTACTGGTCAGTTCTCTGGAGGCCTGAAGATCAGTCTCCAGTTGTTCACAACTGAACTTAGAATTTTGGATATCAGCCTCTTGCTGCCTTATGATCCCTCCCAAGTTTTCTTTCTGTTCCTTACATTTTTCCAAAGAGTTACTTAAATCAGTCAACTGGTCTTTGAGAATCTTAAATTCTGATTCCAACTTAGCTAATTCATTCTGAGAATTGTGGTATAGGTGGCGAGTCTCTTCTAGCTGAGACAAAAGTTCCTTGTTTTCACCCTGTAGAGTATCACAGACCTTCTGTTGAAGCTGGACCTCTGTCTGGGCCTTGGACTCCCAAATCTGCCTGTCATGTTCAAGCCTGAAACAGAGAGAAGGTCATTAGTTACAGATGTCAAGAAAAAACTATGTTTCCCAAAGAACAAATACTATAACATATACTCAATAGATTTACAAATGAATTAACATGTATAACAGAAGATGTTAAATGTTTTTCTGAAGAGGTATTAATTCTCTGTACCTACAGGTTTGTCTACTGAATGCTATGTATTAAAGGTATATCACAACTAAGGGTTCATATATTTAAGTCATAAACTCCAAAATGCGTTGCTTATTTTAGTGACATGGTTTTGGACACTCTGAAAGTAACATTTTCTCCTATTTTATTCTACTTTGCTCCAGACAAGCTAATGTCTGGCCTCTCTATGGGATAATCTTGATATGAGACAGTGAGGAAATCTATTTTAGAACAGAAGGGTCCTAATAGAAGGAATACAGAGGATGAGAGACATTGCTAGTTCTAGAGCTTAAAAAGTGATATAAAATTGAAATTTGAGAAAAAATAACTCTAAGAGGCATATGCAATATGAATTAATGTGGACTACAGGAAGGAGAAAAGATGAGACTATCTAGGACACCAAGACAATAATTTGACAGTACTACGGTTAAAATCCAGACAAGAGTAGTTGAAATGGGAGTAAAAAGAAATACAGCAATCTCTCAACAGAAAGATGAGAAGAGAAGATGTGAGCTTTTCATGTTCATGCAGTTGTAGCAGGATTGTTATTTGCCAAAAAAAGAGTCAGAAGTGAGAGAGAATATATCTTTCATGGGAATTCATGCCAAAATTAGTCCCATTGTCTTAAAGGAAACAGAAATAGTTTAGAGACTTTCTTTGCTTCCAATTACCTCTGCAGGAGAAAAGATTCATTACTCATTTACCTGGAAATGTTAATCTTTAATTCCTCCATATGGATGGACATCTGTCTAAGTTGATCCTTTAGAACACTGCTGTTCTCTTCTTTGAGTCTAATTTCTTCTTCTTTGGTTTGAATCGCATCACTGAACTTCCTCTCCCATTTCTTGGCTTCATCTATCACCCTGTCGCGATCATCCTGGAGGGAAGACATGCTCTTAGTAAAGGCTGCAAGCTGGGCCACAGTACTGTCCAAGTTTTCCTGAAGTTGCTGAACTTCTTTGTCTTTCTTGTTCAAAGTAACCTGAATCTCTCCAATTGTCTCTTCCAAGTGGACTTTTTCTCTGTGCAAAGCATCCAGTTTCTCTTGCATATTCTTCTTCTCTTTCAGGTGCTTCTCTTCTGCCTGTTCCAGTCTTCGCTCAAGATCTTCATCTTTTTGTTTCATTTGGCTTTTAACTGATTCTTTATTTGACTGAAGTTCCTTTTTCAACTTGAGATTGTCTGCTAGGACCCTTGCTGCTTCACTTTGAGTGTCATCTAGCAGAACTTTGAAGCTAGCTAATTCTGCTTCTGCCTTTTTGCGGTATTCAACTGCTTGAGCCAGATTCTCTTTGGTTATTTCCAAATCTTTTTGGGATTCAGACTGAACAAATTCTAGGGCTTTAACAGTCCTCTCTAGAGCACTAATTTTCTCTTGATACCTGATGCAGTCCTTCTGTAGCTGCTTTACTTCTTGTTGTTTTTCTTTTAACAGTTCCTGAAGTTCCTTTGCATGACTTTTATTACCAGGTTCTTTCTGAGCACCTTGTATTTTCTCCAAATACTCCTTTCGTATTTCTGATTCCACCTTAGTTTTTTCCTTGACTAACTGCTGCTTTTCTTCTTCCAATTCACTCACACACCTTTTAAGGTTCTTCATTTCAGATTCTAGTAGCTCATTTTTTATCTGGGCATCTGTAACATCCTGACAATAATTCCCAATGCTTCCATTAAGTTCTGCTAATTGATTCATAAGCCTCTCTTCCAAATCATCTTTCTCTTCTTCTGCTGTCTCCTTTAGCTTGGTAACTCTGGAGAGTTCTTCTTGGATTTGCTGATTTAACAGGTTCATTTTGGTTACTTCTTCCTGAAGCATTTTTACTTCACCATCCTTTGTTAATATCTGACTGAGTAAGGCATTTCTCTCATTTTCTAAAGTCTGGCTAAATTCCTTGTTTTTCTGCTTCTCCTCCTCTAATCCAGCAATTCTGTCTTTGAGCTGATCAATCTGCTGTAGGTAGTTATTTATTTCATCATGTGAACTGAGATTCTCACTTATATCAGGGTTGGCACTGTTCTCTGATGTAGCTGATTCTGAACATGCAGGCCTTGTGCTCACACTCAGAGAGCCTTGCTCTTCAGTCTCACCTGGTATAGACTGTGTTGCCTCTTCAGTGGCATTCATTTGGTTATCATGTTTCTCAGTGGCCTCTAGGTTAGCTTGTTTAGATACATTACCTTCTATCTGATGCTTTAAATCTTGAACCTCTTCACTTAGAGACTCTTTCTCAGACATTAAAGACTGCAACTTCTTAGAAAGGGTTTCATACTCCATTTTGACCCTTTCAAGTTCTTCTTTCATGCTGGAATTGGAAGAAACAAGTGTTTCCATACACTCTTTAGCTGTACCTCCTGCAGGGTGCACCTCTGCTCTAAGCCGGTCATTCTCTTCTTCCAGCTCTAGGATTTTCTGCTGTTTAGATTTAGCAAACTTTCTCATCTTTTCTTTCATTTCTTCCATTTCTTGCTCAGCTTCCTGCAACTGCTTTTCTGTCTCCTTCTTGTTTGCCTCTGTGCTTCTTAACTTGCCATACAGTTCTTGCTTCTCTTGCCTCACAGCTTCCACCACATGCTGAATCCTTTCTGCTTCATTACTAACATTCTCATAGGACTGCAGAAGAATTTCATACTCTTTTTGTAGCTCCTTGTGTTTCTCTTGCCACTCATTACTTTCTGCAATCTTACAAGATTTCAAAGATTCAATTTCCTTCAATAATTTTTCCTTGTCTTCAGTAAGACCCTCTAGAGCTAGTTTTAGACTTTCACAAGAGCCACTGAGACTCTGATTTTCCAATAAAGACCTGTCCATTTCTGTAATAAGTTTGTCTCTTTCTTCCTGAAGAAGAGCTAACCTTCCTAAGAATATATCTTTTTCTTTATTTTGAGCAGAAATTTGGCTTTCTACATCTGCCAAAGACTTGGTGAGACGTTCAATGGTACCTCTGGTCAAAGACAATTCCTCTTGGAGAATTTTGTTTTCTTTTAGTGCTTCTTTTCGGGAAATAAGGGCAGCTTGCAGTTTCCTCTGTATTTGTTGCTTTGCTTTACTTTCTTCTCCAGTCTCTTCTGGTTTTTGCTTCATTTCACAAAGTTCCACGTGTAGCTGCTTTATCCTCTCATCATGCTCTTTGGCTTGCATTTCTAGCTGTGTACGCAGAGCCTTAATTAAATCTTCTTGTTCTATTATCTCTGTCCGTACTTTAGTGAGAGCTGCTTCTTTCTCACTAAGTTGTCCAGAAAGGTAGCTAATGTCTTCTTCCTTTTTGCTTATGAGTTTTCGCAGTTCATCTAGTTCAGGTTGCAATTCTCTTAGATGTTCTAGGCCAGCAATTTGTAGCTGGCTGCTTTCCAATTTCTGCTGCAGGCTTTCTGCACGGACTTCGGCTTCATGGGATGCTGTCTTTAGACTCTCAATTTCTAAACCCTGTTTATTTACCTGCTCCTGTAACTGAAATACCTCTTCCGATTTTTTAGTAAGCTCACTTGTTGTAGAATTAACTTTCAATTCCAACTCTTCTTTCTCAGCTTCTATTTCCTTCAACTGGGCCTTCATTTGGGTAACAGAAGTTCCGCCCTGCAGAGCACTCGCATCATCAGAATGAGCAGGCCAGTCTGGGCACAAGTTGGACTCTAAAACAGGTTGAGTGTGATGCTGTTCTGCAGCTTTGAATAAAGGTTCTTCTAAACCCAGAGTGGGACAGCACGATTCCTGCTGGTCAGTGCCTGGGAGTTTTCCTTCTCTGGATTCCCTTACTTGAATCTGAAGTTGCCTTAGCTGGTCTCCAATATTCTCATTTTCCTTGCTTTGCTCATCAAACTGTTCTTGCAAGTGATTATAGTCATCTTTCTGTTGCTTTAGCTCCTCCCTAAGATGTCTTTCTTTCTCCTGTGCCTTTTTAAGAATTGCCTTGCGGGAGGTTAAGGCTTCTTGTAGCTTCTTTTGAAGTTGCTCCTTTTCTTTTTCAAGGGCCAGTATCTTTTCTTCCAGTTCTGGTTTCCAGGGTTCACCACTATCTGTACCAGGTGGACTTACCACCACTGTTTCCTTTACAAGTGCTACAGAGTCCCCATCACCTGCATCCTTGTTACTTGTGGTTAACTTCTGGATAATTGCTTGCTTTTCACTGATTTTCACTTGGAGCAAATCTATTTGGTTTGTTTTATCTTGCAAGGTCTGATTCATCTGTTTGACCAGAGCCTGTAATTGCTCTTCAGCTGCCATCTTTTCTTCCAAATTCTTCCTTATATGATCTAGTTCCACTTCTTTCTCAGATATTGTCTTTTTTAAAGAAATTTCTATTTCTTGGCACTTAGAAGTCACAGATTTTTCTGAGTATTCTTTGTTTTCTTTATCTTCTTCCACTTCTCCTCTCTCACTCTCACTGAGTGGGATCTCTTTCTTAGATTCATCTTTCAAGTTGGCTAATTCCTCTTCCAATATACTGACTCTTTGCAGAAGCTCCTTTCTGTTAATAAGAGCTGCCTGGAGCTTTCTCTTTCTCTGCTCACTTTCTTTCTTCAGAAGGTCTAATTCACGCTGAAGTTCTTCCTTACTTGTTAGTCCTGCTGGACTCATCTCATCATAATTTTGTTTAAGGCCAGAAGCAACTTCATTATCTTCTTCCACCTGCTCTTTTTTTGCTTCTTCAGCTCTGGATAATAAATTTAGCTGTTCTTTAAGAGTCTTAATTTCAACCCCAAGAGAAAACTTCTCTTCATTAAGCTGAACCATTTTCTCAGTCATACTAAAGCTGATTTCTGTCACTTGTTGATCCTTCTCCTCGATGGTTTGTTGGAGGGTTTCCACATCTCTCTTTTTCTCTAGTAAGAGTTGATCCATTTTTGCTATTTCAAGTTCCTTCTGTGAAAGAGCCAGGGACAGTTCTTCCACCTTATTTGAGATATCCCTGACACGTTCTGCCGCCTCCAGCACTTCACTTTCCTTCTTTTGCAGCTGGCTTTGCAGGCTTCTTATCAGTGTACTCTGCTCAGAAAATTGAAGCTGCACATCATCCAGTTCATTCTGTAAAACTTCAATTTTCACATCTTTAGATTTGGCTTCTATGCTGAGACTATGGATCTGTTCAGTGAGCAGGTTGTGATGAGTAGTTTGGCTTTCATAGTCAAGTCTTCTTTGCTTTTCTGCTTCTGAAAGGTTCATTTCCAGCTGCTTTACCTGAGCCTTCAATTCTGTTACTATGCTAAGTTCCTTCACCTGAGAAAGAAGCCGGTCTCTTTCTTCAGACAAAGCAGTGAATGCACTGCTGGTGGTGTCAGCATTTTTCTTAAACTCCTCAATTAACTGCGTTAGGTTGCTAATTTCCTTAGCTTTCTCATCTAAATTATTCTCATAGATTTCTTGTGCTTTATGAAAGTTTAGCTCAAGCTCCAAAATTTGACTTTTTAACCTTTCCAACTCATTCTGATGACACTGACCAGTATCTGATACAGCAGAAAGGGATTTATCACCATCCTGCTTTGTTGATTGCAATTCTACTCCAGCATAATTTAAAGATATTTCCTCAGATGTTCTACTTTGATGGTCAGTGCTCTCCTGTTCTTTTTCAACAGCTGAAAGACTGCTCTCTTCATTTGGCATTAAGGGAAAATCTTGCTCTGTATCTTCAGGAAATACTTTCGTTTTAATTAGAGCTATTCCCTCACCCTCCATCTGTTTCATTTCTTTCTGGTCAAGGACCTCATAATCCCCTTCCTCAGCCCTTTTTCCCTGGAGCTGTAATTTAAGAAATGCAATTTCCTCTTGAGCTTCTTTCATTTCCAACAATAAAACTGATAATTCTTTATGTTTCTGAGAAAATGTGTTCTCTAGAACATCTTGTCCACTTTCCTCAGTAGAAGAGCTTCTCTGGTTGGTAATATCAACAATGCTGATCTATTTTTTAAAAAGAAAAAAAAAGCTTTAATCAAATGTTTTCTAATATTTAAAAAATAGCTCAACTAAAAACTTATATTTCATCTTCCAACACCTCAGACTTTTTAGTCAAAACCTCCTTTGTACCATAACACTGTTAAATCCTTTTAAAATCAGTTTGTATCTCCCAACCGAACCTCCAAGGACACTCTGCCAATCCTGCACTGAAGTCAAGCCCCATTCATAAGATGTAAGGAAATCTGGAATTCACTTACTAGATACTCCTTACATGACAAGCTGTTTTCTTCTTCAGAATAAAACTCCTAATTGACTATTTTTAAAAAAATGTAAGCAGATACTTTTGTTAGGAAGCCACATTATTCCTCAAGGGCATGTATGATTCTATTACTGAATTACTGATTAAAAGAACACAGCTAACTAAGCACAATACAGATAACAATAATCTTAAATCAACAGAATGATACTAAGCAACCATATATTTCTTATAGTAATTTTCAGATTATAAAAAGCATCATTTTCCAAAGATCCCTTCGTATTTCATCTTAGTAAAACTGTGCCAATTGTGGGGAAAGAGGCCCAATAAATCTTATCTAATCTCTTCACTGAGAAACTTTTCTGAGATGAACAAAGAAGTTGAGATAGATGATAACCCAGTATAAAAACTGGGTTATCAAATCCTAAAAAAGTAGTTACTTGATTTATGTTGCTTTAGACAGTGAATTCCAATATTCAGAAACAAGTGACAATAAATGAGATGTAATAACCATTATGAATCTCTTAAATAGATCTTACTCTATAGGTAATATATTTCTGTGGCAATACTAGAAAATTATAGACATGTTTTCATATGAAGCTACCTTCTCTCTCTCTTTTTTTTTTAATATGAGCACCATATTTTGGTATTATTCTACCTAATTTTTTAAATGTCTTCTCAGCCACCCTTAGAAAGAAACATAGTAATAATTAGGATGTGAGGCACTTAAGCCTGACTTGAACACCAAATTATTTATTACATTGTAACTGTCATTTTACAAAAAGGCATAACGCAGAATGTGAGGTTCAAATGTCAGCAGTACAGAAACGAAGCTACCTTCTCTTAATCTAGTTCATGTTCCGGTTATATTAAGAATATATCACTTACCTCACTGATTTCTCTATCTGCCTCCCCAGTTCTATTCTTAGCCTCTAGGAGAGTAATCTGAGAAGACAGTTTTTCTGAAAGTCACAAAATAAATATCTTTAGAAGATATATGTGGAGTGTGTGAAAAAATAAGATTGCATATGAAGCTATTTAAGATGCATAAAATAATTTTTAAAAAACAAACAAAATAGTTTGGGAGAGGTAAATGCCTTACTAAAATAAAGAAGTGGCAAGAGAATGTGATTAGATGAGATATAAGATCGAACAGTATTAGGCAATGATAATGAACCTGAGTAAAGTATACTAAATAGTGGAAGGTTTGAAAGGAGAAGGATGCCAAGGCACAGGACATAAAGCAGCTATTTCTGTGGCATAATCTGGAACTTCTAGGACAATACATATAATTTATCCATAATCCTACTGTGTTCGTAATATATATTTTGCATTAATATAGCACAATGTTCTTCAATGTTCATAAAGATATCAAATTTTAGCACTAAAAGTGAGCTATCCAATCTCCTCAATGATCATATTAGGAAACAAAGAAATGACATGACCCGAAAGGTTATGCAGCTAGTTTAGAGAGCTGGGATTAGAATCCAGGTCGTTTGAGTTTTAACCCAAGTTCTATTACAACTGAGCATTGATATCAATAACCTCAAAAAACTTACATTCTTTCTGAGAAGCTAAAACAGATACACCAAAGGAAATAATATATACATTTTTTACACTGTATCCAAATGTCTTAATGTGACCCACAGGAACCTTCATGCTTTGACCCTACTAATTCTCCAACCTCCTCTTCTTGTACTGCCCCCTTTTCATTCACTTTGCTACAAACACTGGCCTGTTTTCTCTTCTGCAAACTTATCAAGTTCATTCATACCCGAGGACATTTGTACTACTTTTTTCTCTGCATGGAATGTTCTTTGCTTAGCTTCTTTGCATGGCTGTTCCCTTTTCATCATTCATGTTTTAAGTCCTCAGAGAGGCCTACTCCCACTACTCTAATTCTGCCTTCCTCTTCTCCAAGGCATTTGAAATGCCCTGTTTTATTTTTAGCCTAATACTTACAATTCTCCAAAATTTTCTTATGTGTATAGACAGGTTTGTAGTCTGTCTTCCCCTCTAATATGTTCATAGCTACATCCCCAGCACCTAGAATAGTGCCTGGCACATAGGAAAGGCACCATAGATGAGGCAAATGAATTCAAAACAGTATATAATATGTTCAGACATTTCACAAGATTACTTGGAAAAGGGATACAGTTTTAGAAATGTCAGTGCAAAAGGTGAGTTGAAAAGAACATAACATTTAAAGTAAAAGTAATCTATGAGGCCAGACACAAAAACCAATACAGAAAACCTTAAGGCCAGTGATCCTTGCAGGAAAGAGCAAAGGAAAGGAACTCAATACCTCCAAACTATATGAAGCCACATGAACAGGATAGAGACTGTTTGCAAAACTGCAAAATAAGCATCATGGATAAGGCCTCAAAGGAGTGCTCTGAATGGTTTAAATAATGAGCTGAATTTGTGGTATTCTTTACTTATTAGCAATAGTGGGAATCATCTAATATAAGTGCATAAGCCTCCATTTAGATCTAAGTGGAAAACTGTAAAATGGTTGAGTTAGAAATATTGGCTCTAGAGTTTTATACAAGTTTTACAACCTTTACTTCCTATTCATTCTCACTCCTAGATGATAAAGCATAGTAGTCAGTTAATCCAAGATGAATTCGATCAATAAATCATTAACTATATGCTACTAAATCCATGAAGTCCAAATGAAGCATATGATGAGTGAAAAGAAACACGTCTTCATTCTCACTAACTATTCATACACAATCCAACAGGATAAAATGCTAAGTTCAGTTTAATCCAACAAAACTTTATTCAGTAGCCATTATTTGCCAGGTAGTATACTAGTTTTGGGTAAAGCAAAGATGGAAAAAAATAGCCCCTGCCCTTGAAGAGCTTATATTTAAACTTTGAAGAACTTATAATAGAGTAAGAAAAGACAAACATATAAACAGATCATTTAATACAATGTTAAAGTTGTATAAGGATGTTACGGAAGCACAAAAAAAATCATTTAACCCAACTTTTGGGGATCAGTACCAAATTCCTGAAAAAGATAATGCACTAGTCAAGGCCTGAAAGATGAGTAAGAATCATCCAGACTAAAGGAAAGGAGCAGGATTCTAAGCGGGGTACAGCATGAGCATAAACCACTCACTCACAAAATAGTTTCTACCTTTAAACATTTATACTAATCTCTATTACCTCATCCCATAAATTTATTACCAGAATGTCCTTTCTTTCTTTATTTTACCTATTTTAAAAATCATCTTATTAAAGTCCTGTTTAAGTCATACTTCCTATAGGATACCATGACCACTCCAAAATGATTATGAGTTATTAAGAAATCCTGCAGCATGTATAGTCCATATTGTAAAATGTTATACTTATGTAAACACTGATACTATCCTCTAATTATATAATGTGCATTAATTTTATCTTTGATAATTACCAGTTCTACTATCTAAATCTTTATTATCATGGAATCAGATAATTCTACGTGTTATACATAGTGATAAAAGTAGAGGCACTTGTGTGATAAGAAGACAGAGAATTATGGTTTTCTTTTATACATACCATTCTCAGCTTTCATCTCCTCCAGCTCTATAGAACTAAGGAGCAAGGCTCCCTTTTCATTCTCTAGTTCTACCACTCTCTTCTGCAAAGAAGCAATATTCTCCTCAGTGACTGCCTAAATTGTAGAAAGACAACAAATTAATGATTCTCCAGTAGAAAATTCTCACACTAAATGCCCAGATAGCCTCCAGCATTTTTGTCTTCTAAAAGTTCTCCAGCCATGAAAATACTTTAAAAATAACATCTACTTCTCTGCCTAGGCAATCTTTGAAGAAAAGAAATAAAGTATTTCACACAAATATCAAGTTCACTGGCTTTTAAATTTAAGACTGAAGCCTGGATTACAAAGATAGAAATCCCAAGTCTACAGGATAAGAAAGAACATTTTCAGGTTCACAAACAAATAACATTAAAAAATTAGATTAATGCCACCAAGTAACATGGTCTCTCTCCTGAAGAATGAACATGAAGAGAGGTTCCACAAAGAGGAATAGAGGCAAAGGAATATGTACCTCTTAAGAAAGAAAGAAGATTTATAACTTTTTTTTTCCAAGTATAATAAAAATTCCCTTGGCTTAATTTACATATCCAGAATTTTCAGTTTTCCTATGGACAGGCATATATCTAATTACACCACATCTTTAGTTTTATGTCTATATATATATACTTTATTCTCCATGGGTATTATTGTATCAAATTTTCATACAGTTGTAGAATTTTTAAGCCATGATGGTCTTTACAGCATACTTGACCCAAAATCTTCATTTGATGTTTAAAAGAAATAGCAAGGGATGAATTTAGGGTTGTTATGGCTTTTATCCTGAGGGAAGTTCACAATTTGCATTATACAGGGCAAGTAAAACTCCAATAGAATAGCCACAGATATTTCTGGTTCAAAGAATGAGAAGATTGATTTTGGGACAAACACAGCTGCCAAGATGTGAGGAGAGAGATCAGAGAGAAGAAAAAGAATATTAGAAAAGAGAAGCCCTGAATTCTATGTATAAACTTAGCTGAAATTTCTGGCTGAACAATGGCACTATGTATTTGTTGCGCTGACTCTAAGCAGCCCAGCTAAGGCAAAAATAACTGAACTGAATTTTGATGCCTCTCTATCATAGGTGAGAGTTTGGGGTTTGAGTCCAACTTACTGTCTGATAAAAAGTAATTGAAATTTTAGAAATAACAGAATAGAATCTTGAGAACAAAACACAACATCCATATCATGAATTCAAAACAAAACCATTCACACATAAAGAAATAGGAATGTGTGACCTGTTCTGAAGGAAAAAATGTAATTAACAGATTCTAGCCATAAAATGATGCAGATTTTGTAAGCAGCAAACAAGAATTTTTATTTATGCTTAGGACATAAATGAATATGCTCATAATGAATGAGAAAAAATGAAAACTTGGTACAAAGAAAATATAATAATGAACCAGTTTAAAATTCTAGAACTAAAAAAACATAATACCTGAAATGAAAAATTCAATAGATAGGCTTAACAGTAGACTATAGATGACAGAAGAAAGTCTTGGTGAACTTGAAGAAAATAAATCAACAGAAATCATCCAATCTAAAGATGGAAGAATTTAAAAATTAAAAAAAAAAAAAAAAGAATACAAACTCAAGGACATGTGGGACAATATTAAAAGGTTCAGTATACCTGTAATTGGAGTGCCAGAAGAGAGGAAGGACAGAATGGGAAGAAAAAAATATTTTAAGAAATGGCTAAAAATTTCTCAAACATAAGGTTATATATGTAAGAAACTCAGCAAAAGCAAGCAAGAAAATGACAAGGAAAATTCTAACTAAGAACATCACAGGTAAGAATAAAAAGAAAGTCTTAAAATCTCCATGGAAAAATGATACTTTACGTACAGAGGAACAATAATTTGAATGACTACTGACCAGCTGTTAGGGAAAAAATATAGGCCAGAAGAGGGAAACATCTTGTTTAAAGTTTCTAAAAGAAAAATTGTCAATCCAGAAGTATATATCCAGTAACAAATATCATTCAAGAATAAAAGTAAAATAAAGACATTTTTAGATAAGCAAAAAACTAAGAAAATTTTTTCACAGACAGACCTATAATATTACGGGTTGTTCTAGAGGCTGAAGAAAATGGAATCAAAGAGACATCTGATCATCAGAGAGGAAAGGGTACTGCAAATGGTAAATATGTGGGTAAATATTAAGGTCAATATTTTCCTGTTAATGTCTTTCAAATATATATAACCGTTCCAAGCATAAATATTAAAATTGTATACTGGAGCTTATCACTTTTGTTAATATAATACATACAACAACTGTGGCATAAGGAATAAGCTGAGGGTATATGACTATGAGGGTTCTACATTTTAAGTGAGGTAGTACAGTATTAACTCTAAGAAGACTGAAAAGTTATGGATATATGTTATACTTCCTAGAGCAACCACTTAAAAATTTTTTGTAAAAAGATATAGCTCAATACCCAATAGAGGACTTTTGCTTCTGCTAAAGACTGAATAACATGAGACAGATTTACTCTCCTACCTGAAACAATAACAACCAAAACCAGACAAAACAATGAAATAATCATTTACAAAATAGTGGATATCAAGCAACAAAGGATAATTATCTCTGAGAGAGGCAGAAAACAAATAAAGTGATCCCTAAAACTGACCAAGCTTCATGCCTTAAGAGAGTCTTCAGGCTGTGGTCCAAGAAGGGGAACCTAGGCTGAGCCTTGTAGACTCCCTAAGTTCATGAGACAGAGCTGAGAGTCAAGATAGAACAAGATGGCTGCAGTTCACAGAACAGAATACCAGAAAGGAAAAAGTCACATAAAGAGGAAACTCTGCAGATCTGCAAAGGGACTGAACAAGTGTTTAGTGAAATACAAAGCAGCACATAAATGTGAGGAAAGCATCCAAGGCTACCTGAACTACCCCTAACTATCTATCTGAAGAGATGAAAGAATAGCACTTGCTGCTCACACAAAACCTGGAAGAGTGTGAGTTCTACACCCAAATGTGAAAAAACACTTCTCAGGGCATTGAGTAGAATATTCAGCAAGGTCTTGCCTCAGTAGTAAGGAATGACTGAGCACTGATTCAAACCCTCCTAACAAATTAAAACAGCAAGATCTGGAAGGATTAAGTTTTTTTCCAAAGAATTCAGCTGAATTCCACTAAAAAAAAAAAAAGCTCCAAAATACTTAAATAAAATGATATCTAGCATTTATAATGTCCAGCAACCAATCAAAGATTATCAGACATGCCAACAAGCAGGAAAATGTAAGCCACAATGAATAGAATAATCAACTGAAATGGAGCCAGTACTGACACATTCTATACATGCAAAAAGTAAAACAAAAACAAAAACAAAAACATGAATATTTTTTTAAAGCCCAAATTAACCTTCTAGGAGAAAAAATTATGTTTGAGACTGCAAAAAATACACTAGATGAGATTAACAACAAATTAGACATTGTAAAAGAAAATATTAGTGAACTTGAACATAAAGAAATAGAAACAAAATGAAAGAGAAAAAAGAATAAAAAAATTAAAAGCCGGCTGGCTGCGGTGGCTCATGGCTGTAATCCCAGCACTTTGGGAGGCCAAGGTGGGTGGATCACAAGGTCAGGAGTTTGAGACCAGTCTGGCCAATGTAGTGAAATCCTGTCTCTACTAAAAATACAAAAATTAGCCAGGTGTGGTGTCGGGTGCCTGTCGTCCCAGCTACTTAGGAGGCTGAGGCAGGAGAATCACTTGAACCTGGGAGGCGGAAGTTGCAGTGAGATGAGATTGCACCACTGCACTCCAGCCTGGGCAACAGAGCAAGACTCCATCTCAAAAAACAAAACACAAAATTAAAACCCCATTAATGAGTTTTGGAACAACTTCAAGTAATCTAATATATATGTAATTGGAATTCCCAAAGGAGAGTAGGGAGTCAGAAAATATATATATATATATATTTGACTAATTAATGGCAGAAAATTTTCCAAAACTACAAACAGATTCAAAAAGTTCAATGAACTCCAAGCACAAGAAACATGGTATGTCAAGGTACATCATAATCCAAGTGCTCAAAAATAGTGGTAAAATCCTAAAAGCAGACAGGAAGAAAAAAGAAAGAGAGAAGCATGACAGCAGATTTCTTATCAAAAACAAAATGCAAGGGCTGGGCGCAGTGGCTCATGCCTGTAATCTCAGCACTTTCAGAGGCCAAGGCAGGTGGACTACTTGAGACCAGAGTTTGAGACCAGCCTGGCCAACACAGTGAAACCCCATCTCTACTTAAAATACAAAATTAGCCAGGCATGATGGCGGGTGTCTGTAATCCAAGCTACTTGGGAGGCTGAGGCAGGAGAATCACTTGAACCCATGAAGTAGAGGTTACAGTCGGCTGAGATCGCGCCATTGGACTCCATCCTGGATGACACAGCAAGACTCTGTCTCAAAAAAAAAAAAACAACAAAAAGCAAAAATGCAAGAAAGAAGATAGTAGAGTAATATAGAAATGAAAGAAAACAAAACTTTCAATGTAGAATTCTAAGCAGCAAAAATAATCTTTTAATAACAATGGTGAGATAAAGCTGTCTTCAGACATAAAGTGTTTTAAGAACCCATGACCAGCAGACTTCCACACACACATACATGTGCACACACACAAAAAAATTAAAAGCAGTCCTTCAGAGCCAGGTGAAGTAGCTCACACCCGTAATCCCAGCGCTTCGGGAGGCCAAGGCAGGAGGATCATTTTAGCTCAGGAGGTTAAAACCAGCCTAGGTAATTTAGCAAGACCTCATCTCTACTAAAAGTAAAAAAAAAAAAAAAAAAAAAATTAGCCGGGTATTGTGGTGCATGCCTATAGTTGCAACTACTCGGGAAGCCAACAGGTAAGAATCGCTTGAGACCAGGAAGATGAGGCTGCAGTGAGCCATGATTTTTTTAAATAGAGACAGGTTCACACTTTGTTGCCCACTCCAGCCTGGATGACAAAGTGAGAACCTGTCTCTATTTAAAAAAAAAAAATCCTTCAAATAGAAGAAAAATGATACCAGATGTAAATATGAAGCCAGGGTTTGGCAAACTTTGGAGGCCTGCATAAATAAAGTTTTACTGGAACATAACCCAACCATTTGTTTACCTTTGCTCTATGTCTGTTCTTGCTCTACAATGGCAGAGTTGAGTACCTGCAACAGACTGTATGACCCACAAAGCCTAAAATATTTACTATATATAAAAGGATTGCCAACCTCTGATCTACCACCAAAGAATGAAAAGTACCAAAAATGGTAACTGCAATGGTAGTTATGATTTATTTTATTTTAATCTCCTTAAAACATAAACATAAATGCTTTATATGTATTAGCCAAAAACAGTCCACAACCTGAATTATCCATCAATGAGTCAACAGTTACACAAATTTTGCTGTGTAGAACATACTTAACAATTCAATGGAATGAATTATTGGCAAACAAACATTAGGATGAATCTCAAATAAGTATACTGAGTAAAGTAAGCTCAAAAAAGTGTGTATACAACTTATATAAAATTTTAAAAAATCTATAATGATAGAAAGCAGATCAGTGGTTGTTTAGGTCAGGAAAGATGTGCAAGAAAAGATTTATAAAAGAGAACATAAGAAAATTTCTAGAGATGATGAATATGTTCATTTTCTTGATAGTAGTGATGGTTTTATATGTTATATATAAGTCAAAACTTATCAAATTGTGCTGGGTGCTGTGACTTACACCTGTAATCCCAGCACTTTGGGAGACAGGCAGGAGGATCACCTGAGCCCAGGAGTTAGTTTGAGACCAGCCTGGGCAACATAGTGAGACCCTGTTTCTACAGAAAAAAAAAAAAAAAATTGGCCAGGGGTCATGGCACACACCTGTGATCCCAGCTATTCAGGAAGTTGAAGTGAGAGGACTGCTGGAGCCAAGGAAGTATAGGCTGCAGTGAGCTGTGATCATGTCACTGCACTCCAGCCTGGGTGAGAGAACAAGATCTTGTTTCAAAAAACAAACAAACAAACAAACAAAACCCCCCCTTAAACTGTATATTTTATTTCTTTTTTCTTTTTTTTAATATATTACATTTTAGGTTTTGGGGTACATGTGAAAAACATGCAAGATTGTTGCATAGGTGCATACGTGGCAGTGTGATTTGCTGCCTTCCTCCCCTTCACCTATATGTGGCATTTCTCCCCATGCTGTCTCTCCCCAACTCCCCACCCTCTGCTGTCCCCCCCACTCCCCACCAACAGACCCCAGTGTATAGTGCTCCCCTCCCTGTGTCCATGTGTTCCCATTCTTCAACACCTGTCTACGAGTGAGAACATGGAATGTTTGATTTTGTGTTCTTGTGCCAGTTTGCTGAGAATGATGGTTTCCAGGTTCATCCATGTCCCTAAAAAGGACGCGAACTCATCGTTTTTGATGGCTGCATAATATTCCATGGTGTATATGTGCCACATTTTTCCTGTCCAGTCTATCATCAATGGGCATTTGGGTTGGTTCCAGGTCTTTGCTATTGTAAACTGTGCTGCAGTTAACATTCGTGTGCATGTGTCCTTATGGTAGAACGATTTATAATCCTTTGGATATATACCCAGTAATGGGATTGCTGGGTCAAATGGAATTTCTATTTCTAGGTCGTTGAGGAATCGCCACACTGTCTTCCACAGTGGTTGAACTAATTTACACTCCCACCAACAGTGTAAAAGTGTTCCTATTTCTCCACATCCTCTCCAGCATCTGTTGTCTCCAGATTTTTTAATGATTGCCGTTCTAACTGGCATGAGATGGTATCTCAATGTAGTTTTGATTTGCATTTCTCTAATGACCAGTGATGATGAGCATTTTTTCATGCTTGTTGGCCTCATGTATGTCTTCTTTTATAAAGTACCTGTTCATATCCTTCACCCATTTTTGAATGGGCTTGTTTTTTTCTTGTAAATCTGTTTTAGTTCGTTGTAAATTCTGGATATCAGCCCTTTGTCAGATGGGTAGGCTGCAAAAATTTTTTCCCGTTCTGTTGGTTGCCGATTCACTCTGTTGACTGTTTCTTTCGCCATGCAGAAGCTGTGGAGTTTGATTAGGTCCCATTTGTCTATTTTGGCTTTTGTTGCCAATGCTTTTGGTGTTTTGGTCATGAAGTCCTTGCCTACGCCTATGTCCTGAATGGTTTTGCCTAGGTTTTCTTCTGGGGTTTTTATGGTGTTAGGTCTTATGCTTAAGTCTTTAATTCATCTGGAGTTAATTTTAGTGTAAGGTGTCAGGAAGGGGTCCAGTTTCTGCTTTCTGCATATGGCTAGCCAGTTTTCCCAACACCACTTTATTAAACAGGGAATCCTTTCCCCATTGCTCGTTTTTATCAGGTTTGTCAAAGATCGGATGGTTGTAGATATGTTGTGTTGCCTCCGATGCCTCTGTTCTGTTCCATTGGTCTATATCTCTGTTTTGGTACCAGTACCATGCTGTTTTGATACTGTAGCCTTGTAGTATAGTTTGATGTCCGGTAGTGTGATGCCTCCCGCTTTGTTCTTTTTGCTTAGAATTGACTTGGCTATGCGGGCTCTCTTTTGGTTCCATATGAAGTTTAAGGTGGTTTTTTTCCCAGTTCTGTGAAGGTCATTGGTAGCTTGATGGAGATAGTGTTGAACCTGTAAATTACTTTGGGCAGTATGGCCATTTTCACGATATTGATTCTTCCTAACCATGAACATGGAATGTTTCTCCATCTGTTTGTGTCCTCTCTTATTTTGTTGAGCAGTGGTTTGTAGTTCTCCTTGAACAGGTCCTTTACGTTCCTTGTTAGTTGTATTCCTAGGTATTTTATTCTCTTTGTAGCAATTGTGAATGGCAGTTCATTCTTGATTTGGCTCTCTTTAAGTCTGTTATTGGTGTATAGGAATGCTTGTGATTTTTGCACATTGATTTTGTATCCTGAGACTTTGCTGAAGTTGCTTATCAGTTTCAGGAGATTTTGGGCTGAGATGATGGGGTCTTCTAGATATACAATCATGTCGTCTGCAAATAGAGACAATTTGACTTCCTCCTTTCCTAATTGAATACCCTTTATTTCTTTTTCTTGCCTGATTGCTCTGGCTAGAACTTCCAGTACTATATTGAATAGGAGTGGTGAGAGAGGGCATCCTCGTCTAGTGCCAGATTTCAAAGGGAATGCTTCCAGTTTTTGCCCATTCAGTATGATATTGGCTGTTGGTTTGTCGTAAATAGCTTTTATTATTTTGAGATACATTCCGTCGATACCTAGTTTATTGAGGATTTTTAGCATAAAGCGCTGTTGAATTTTGTTGAAGGCCTTCTCTGCATCAATTGAGATAATCACGTGGTTTTTGTCTTTGGTTCTGTTTAAGTGGTGAATTACATTTATAGACTTGCATATATTGAACCAGCCTTGCATCCCCGGGATGAATCCTACTTGATGATGGTGGACAAGCTTTTTGATGTGCTGTTGTAATCGGCTTGCCAGTATTTTATTGAAGATTTTTGCATCTATGTTCATCATGGATATTGGCCTGTCGTTTTCTTTTCTTGTTGAGTCTCTGCCAGGTTTTGGTATCAGGATGATGTTGGTCTCGTAAAATGATTTGGGAAGGATTCCCTCTTTTTGGATTATTTGGAATACTTTCAGAAGGAATGTTACCAGTTCCTCTTTGTAGGGCTGGTAGAATTCGGCTGTGAACCTATCTGGACCTGGGCTTTTTTTGGGTGGTAGGCTCTTAATTGCTGCCTCGACTTCAGACCTTATTATTGGTCTATTCAGGGTTTCGACTTCTTCCTGGTTTAGGCTTGGGAGGAGGCAACTGTCCAGGAATTTATCCATTTCTTCCAGGTTTTCTAATTTATGTGCATAGAGTTGTTTGTAATAATCTCTGATGATGGTTTGAATTTCTGTGGAATCTGTGGTGATATCCCCTTTATCATTTTTTATTGCATCTATTTGGTTATTCTCTCTTTTCTTTTTTATTAATCTGGCTAGTGGTCTATTTTGTTGATCTTTTCAAAAACCAGCTCCTGGATTTATTGATTTTTTGAAGAGTTTTTCGTGCCTCTATCTCCTTCAATTCTGCTTTTATCTTAGTTATTTCTTATCTTCTGCTAGGTTTTGAGTTTTTTTGATCTTGCTCCTCTAGCTCTTTCAATTTTGATGATAGGGTGTCAATTTTAGATCTCTCCTTTCTTCTGATGTGGGCACTTATTGCTATATATTTCCCTCTAGAGACTGCTTTAAATATGTCCCAGAGATTCTGGTATGTGGTGTCTTCGTTCTCGTTGGTTTTGAAGGACATCTTTATTTCTGCCTTCATTTCATTGTTTATCCAGTCAACATTCAGGAGAAAGTTGTTCATTTTCCATGAAGCTGTGCGGTTCTGGGTTGGTTTCTGAATTCTGAGTTCTAACTTGATTGCACTGTGGTCTGAGAGACTGTTTGTTATGGTTTCCGTTCTTTTGCATTTGCTGAGGAGTGATTTACTTCCAATTATGTGGTCAATTTTAGAGTAGGTGTGATGTGGTGCTGAGAAGAATGTATATTCTGTGGATTTAGGGTGGAGAGTTCTGTAAATGTCTATTAGGTTTGCTTGTTCCAGGTCTGAGTTCAAGTCCTGGATATCCTTGTTAATTTTCTGTCTTGTTGATCTGTCTAATATTGACAATGGTGTGTTGAAGTCTCCCACTATTATTGTGTGGGAGTCTAAGTCTCTTTGTAAGTCATTAAGAACTTGCCTTATGTATCTGGGTGCTCCTGTATTAGGTGCATATATATTTAGGGTCGTTAGCTCTTCTTGTTGCATTGATCCTTTTCCCATTATGTAATGTCCTTCTTTGTCTCTTTTGATCTTTGTTGCTTTAAAGTCTATTTTATCAGAGACAAGAATTGCAACTCCTGCTTTTTTTTGCTCTCCATTTGCTTGGTAAATCTTCCTCCATCCCTTTATTTTGAGCCTTTGTGTATCCCTGCATGTGAGATGGGTTTCCTGGATACAGCACACTGATGGGTTTTGGCTTTTTATCCAATTTGCCAGTCTGTGTCTTTTGATTGGGGCATTTAGTCCATTTACGTTTAGGGTTAATATTGTTATGTGTGAATTTGATCCTGCCATTTTGATGCTAGCTGGCTGTTTTGCCCATTGGTTGATGCAGATTCTTCATTGTGTTGATGCTCTTTATCATTTCATGTGTTTTTGGAGTGGCTGGTACTGGTTGTTCTTTTCTATCTGTAGTGCCTCTTTCAGGAGCTCTTGTAAGCCGGTCTGGTGGTGATGAAATCTCTGAGTACTTGCTTGTTCACAAAGGATTTTATTTTTCCTTCACTTATGAAGCTTAGTTTGGCTGGATATGAAATTCTGGGTTGAAAGTTCTTTTCTTTAAGGATGTTGAATATCGGCCCCCACTCTCTTCTGGCTTGTAGGGTTTCTGCTCAGAGATCTGCTGTGAGTCTGATGGGCTTCCCTTTGTGGGTAACCCGACCTTTCTGTCTGGATGCCCTTAGCATTTTCTCCTTCATTTCAACCCTGGTGAATCTGACGATTATGTGCCTTGGGGTTGCTCTTCTAGAGGAATATCTTTGTGGTGTTCTCTGTTCCTGGACTTGAATATTGGCCTGCCTTGCTAGGTTGGGGAAGTTTTCCTGGATAATATCCTGAAGAGTATTTTCCAGCTTGGATTCATTCTCTTCGTCACATTCAGGTACACCTATCAAATGTAGATTAAGTCTTTTCACATAGTCCCATATTTCTTGTTGACTTTGTTCATTCTTTTTCACCCTGTTTTCTCTAATCTTGCCTTCTCGTTTTATTTCATTGAGTTGATCTTCGACCTCTGATATCCTTTCTTCTGCTTGGTCAGTTCGGCTGTTGAAACTTGTGCGTGCTTCGTGAAGTTCTCGTGTTGTGTTTTTCAGCTCCATCAATTCACTTATATTCCTCTCTAAGTTGTCCATTCTCGTTAGCATTTCGTCAAATCTTTTTTCAAGGTTCTTAGTTTCTTTGCATTTGGTTAGAACATGTTCTTTTAGCTCACGGAAGTATCTTATTACCTACTTTCTGAAGGCTGATTCTGTCATTTCATCACACTCATTCTCCATCCAGTCTTGTTTGCTTGCTGGTGAGGAGTTGTGATCCCTTGTAGGAGGAGAGGTGTTCTGGTTTCGGGTGTTTTCATCCTTTTTGCGCTGGTTTCTTCCCATCTTTGCGGATTTATCCACCTGTCGGCTTTGTAGTTGTTGACTTTCTGATTGGGTCTCTGAGTGGACATTCTGTTTGTTGTTGAAGAAGTTATTTCTGTTTCTTAGTTTTCCTCTTAACTGTCTGGACTCTCTGCTGTAGGACTGCTGAGGTCCACTCCAGGCCCTGCTTGCCTGGGGATCACTTGTAGCAGCTGCCGAACAGTAAACCAGTTTCTTCTTCTGCTTTGTCCCAGAAGGATAAATGCCAAATATCAGTCTGAGCTCTCCTTTATGAGGTGACTCTTTGGTTATATGGGGGTCGGGAGCTGCTTGAGGAAACAGTCCTTTATATTAGCTCGGGTGCTGAGCTGTGAGCCCCGTTGTTCATTCAGAGCTGCTGGGCTGGTAAATTTAAGTCTGTAGCAGCAGAACTCATAAACCTCCCCCCCTTTTTTTTTTTTCCCAGGTGTTCTGTCCCAGGGAGTTAGGGCTTTATGAGTTTCCGCTGTACTGCTGCCTTTTTTTCATCAGGGCTGCCCTGCCCACAAGGAGGCAGCCTAGTCACTGTCAGCTTGCAGAGGCTTCACTGAGCTGCTGTGGGCTCCGCCCAGCTGCTGTGTGAACTTCCCTGCAGTCCTGTTTATATGGGTGTAGTTAGAGCTGCTTCCACAATGTTGGCCCGCCTCTGTAATCACGGACTTTCTCTGTAATGGCGGGTTGCCGCAGCAACGGCAGGCTGCCTCAGTAATGGCAAATGCCCCTCCACCACAGAGCTGGATCGTCCCGGGTTCAGCTGTGCTTGCTGTGAAACTCTCAACCCAGAGCGTTTCCAATTGCTTTTTGTTTTTGTTTTTGTTTTTGTGGGCGGTGGGACCAGCTGGGCCTGATCTCCTGGCTCCCTGCCTCAGAGCCTTTTATTTTTTCATTGAACGGTCGGCCCTCTCCCAGGTGTCCTAGTTGCCTGTTGAATAGGCGCCGGGATCTGTGTGATTTCCCGTGCAGCGACCCACTGCGCCGCTGAAACTGCGGCTCTGAGATTCGTGGCGCTTTTTTTGCCTGGGAATCTCCTGGCCTGGCTCCCTGTTTCAGCTCCCCTTGCTGGCTAAGTGGGAACACAGTCCTGTTTACTCTGCACTGGGAGTGGCTGCGCCGGGGCTCAGGCAAAACAGCCGCACCGGCCAAAACAGCCACGCTGGCGACCCGTGGGGCTCCTCCGCCTGCGAATCTCCTGGTCTGTGGGCAATAAAAATCCGTCTGGAAATGCGGCGTCCACTCCCCCTCTGCACTTTCACTCGGAGCTGCAATCCTGAGCTGGATCTAACCAGCCATCTTGGAACTCCTCCAAACTGTATACTTTAAATGTATACATATTATTGTATGTCAAGTATATCTTTAATAGAGCTGTTTAAAATGAAAAGCTGTCAATCGATAAATGAAAATTAAAATCAAGAAACTTCTAGTTATCAAATAGAAGGCAGGAAAAAAGAAGAAGAGAAAACAGAGGGGAAAAAACAGAAAGCAAAATGGTAGACCTAAATCCAATGACATTAATACTTAACAATAAAAGGACTAAGCACTCCAATTACAAAGCAGAGGGCAGAAGAAATAAAAAAGTATAACCCAACTACATGCTGCCTTCAAGACATTCACTTTAAAGAAAGACTTAAGTTGAAAGTAAAAGGATAGAAAATAATATATCATTCAAGCAATAAACATAAGAAGACTGGAATTCTTTTATTAATGACAGATACAGAGAAACGTAAATAAAGAAGTATTACTAGAGATAGAGTAACATTTTGTAAATGAAAAAATCTCTGTTATTAAGTACATACACATTTATCTTAAAGATATCTTAAAGATAAATGTGTATGTACTTAATAACAGAGATTCCAATTACCAAATGTGTACATTTATCTTTGAGATTTATTTATTTATATATTTATTACCAAATGTGTACCATTATCTTTGAGATAAATGTGTATGTACTTAATAACAGAGATTCCAATTACCAAAAAGCAAAAAATAACTAAATTAAAAGGAGAAACAGACAATTCCATAGTCAAAGTTGGAGATTTCAACCCCCTCTTAGCAAATGTTTCGATAACCAGACAAAAATCAAAGACAAAGATAACCTGAACAATATTATGATTTAAGTGCTATTTGTAGAACACTACATCCAATAACTACAGAATACACACTATTTTCAAGTGTACAAGATGTGTTCACCAAGACACTACATGCTGTCATAAAATTTCAAAGTGACAATAAATTTCAAAGGAATGAAATCATATAAAACATATTCTCTGATCACAATGAAATATTAGAAATCAATAAGATTTTTCTAGAAATAAGATATCTAGAAATAAAACCAAATATCTGGATATTCTACAACAACATAATCCATGGTCAATGAAAAAATCACAGGGAAACTCAGAAAAATTTTCAAAAACTGAAATGAGTAAAAAACTACAACATAACAAGCTGTGCTTAGAGGGAACTGCGTTAACTTTAAATGTTCATGAGAAAAGAAGATCTGAAATCTTTGAAATAAAGTTTCACCTTAAGAAACTATAAAAAGAAAAGCAAAGTAAGTGGAAAGCAATACTAAACAGTAGAAATCAATAAAAATGAAAATAATCAGCAAGAGAGAAAATTAACAAGGCCAAAAGTGGTTCTTTGAAAAGACTGGGGGGAAAAGTTGAATAAATTCTAGGTAGATTAAGAAAATGAAGCACAAATTTACAACAGTAGGGATCAGAGCTTACAGGCATTAAAAGGATAAAAAGTAATACTGTAACCAACATTATAACAAAAATAGAACATCTTCAATGAAATGGACCTAACTAAAACAAACAAACAAACGAAAAAACCCAAACAAACCAAAACTGGCACAAAGTGAAAAAGACAATCTTATTAGCCTTGTGTCTGTAAAGGAAATTCAATTCATTATCAAAAACATTCCTAAAACTCCAGACTCAGATGGTTTCATTGGTGAATTCTTTAAAAAAAATTTTTTAAAAATTATTTTCAAAAAAAGAAATACCACCAGTCACAAACTCTCATAAAATAGAAAAAAAGAAAACACTCTCAGAAAATAGAAGAAAAGGGAACATATTATGAGGCTGCCATACCCTTAATACCAAAACCTGATAAAGATATTATAAAATAAGAAAACTGTAGGCTGATATCCTTCATAAATAAGAATATAAATATCATTCACAAAATATTAGCAAATCAAATTCAGTTATATAGAAAAAGGGTAATACAGTTGACTCTTGAACATGGTTTTTAATTACATGAGTTCACTTATATGCAGATTTTTTTCAATAAATATATTGGAGTTGGGTGTGGTGGCTCACGCCTATAATCCCAGCATTTTGGGAGGCCAAGGCAGGAGGATTGCATGAGTCCAGTAGTTCAAGACCAGCCTTGGCAACATGATGAAATCCCATTTCAAGCAATAAATAAATAAACAAATAAACGAACAAGCACAAAAACAGCCAGGCATGGTGGCTTGTGCCTCTAGTCCCAGCCATTCAGGAGGCTGAGGTGGGAGGATCACTTAAGCCCAGGAGGGTGAGGCTGCAGTGAGCTGTCATCATACCGTTACACTCCAGCCTGGGCAATGGATTGACTCTGTCTTAAAGGAAAGAAAGAAAATTAAAAAAAAAAAAAAACAAACAAAAAGAAAGGCCAGGCACAGTGGCTTATGCCTGTAATGTCAGCACTTTGGGAGGCCGAGGCAGGTAGATCAGCTATGGTCAGGAGTTTTAGACCAGCCTGGCCAACATGGCAAAACCCCATCTCTATTAAAAATAACAAAAATAAGCTGGGTGTGGTGGCAGGTGCCTATAGTCCCAGCTATTCAGGAGGCTGAAGCAGGAGAATCGCTTAAAGAGGTGGATGTTGCAGTGAGCCAAGATCGTACCACTGTACTTCAGCCTGGGCAACAGAGTGAAACTCCATCTCAAAAAAATAAATAAATATAAAATTTTTTGAAGGTTTGCTACAACTTGACATTTGTTATTACTCATAGAAGAACCATATAGTCTAGAAATAGCAAAAAAAATTAAGAGAATTTATTTAAAAAATTAAGAAAAAAATTAAGAAATATCAAAAAAAACTAAGAAAAAATTTCCTCTATCAGATTGAGGACGGTTTGATAGACGAAATTCATAAAAAACCTAAAACTATTATCACAGCCAATGGCAAATTATGGAATACTTTCCCCTAAGATTAGAAACAATGCAAGAAGATCCAGTCTCACCACTTCTATTAAACAGTATACTGGAGGCATATAAATTAGAAAGAAGTAAAATTTGTCCTTATTTTCAGATGACATGATTGCTTACAAAGAAAATCCTAAAGAATCTACAAAAAGAGACTAGAGCCAACAAAATTAATTTGTTTATCAAGGTCACAGAATATAAGGTTAATAAAATTCAATTGTATAGTTACATATTAGCATATATTGAAAAATGAAATAAAAATAATTCCATCTACAATAGTATCAAAAATATTAACTACTTTAGAATAAATGTTATAATGATCACACCTTCTCCAATGAAAACTACAAAACACTGCTGAAAGAAATTAAAGATCTAAATAAATGGAGATACATACTATATTCATAGATTTAAAAGTTCAGTAGTGTTAAGATGTCAATTCTTCCTAAATTGATCAACAGATTCCACACAATGCCAATTCAAAATCTCATCTGTCTTTTTTAAAAAAGTAGAATTTGAGAAGCTGGTTTTATAATTTATGCAGAAAGGACCTGGAATAATCAGAGCAACCTTGAAAAGAACAAAGTTAGAGGACTTCTATAAATACTTGACTTCAAGACTAATGACAAACTACAATAATGAAGACTGTGATACTGGCATAGGGACTGACAAACAGATCAATGTAACAGAGCAGAAAATTCAGAAATGGACATATTAGTCTTTGGTTTTCAACAAAGGTACCAAGAGAATCCAATGAGGAAAGTAGAGTCTCTTTAAGAAATGGTGCTAAAACAACTAAATATCCATATGCAAAAAAACAAAACAGCTTGACCTTTACCTTATGACACACACAAAATTTCATTTGAGATTCAGAGACTTCATATGAAAACTAAAACCATAAAGCTTGTGGAAGAAAGCGTAAGAGAATGTCTTCATGAATTGGGGCTAAGAAAGGTTTCACAGACAGGGCACACACAAAAAATGATAAATAATTAAGTTTATCAAAATTTAAAAGTGTGTGCTAATAAAAAGATATCACAATGAAAATGAATAAGCAAGCCACAGCATGGGAGAAAATATTCACCAAACATATATGATAATAGATTGACACGCAGAATATATAAGAATTCCTACTTGATAATAAAAAGACAACTCAATTTTCAGAATAAGGAAATATGTAAACAGACAGATACTTCACCAACAGAAGGTATACCTATGGCTAAGAATCTCAAGAAAAAATGTTCAACATAATTTGTCATCAGGGAAATGCAAATTTAAACCACAATGAAATACCACTACATACCCATTAGAATGGTTAAAATGTTTTGTTTTGTTTTGTTTTTAAAGATGGAGTTTCACCAAGACGGCCAGGCTGGTCTTGAACTCCTGACCTCAGGTGATCCACCCACCTCAGCCTCCCAAAGTGCTAGGATTACAGGAGTGAGTCACTGCGCCCGGACATGGCTAAAATGTTTTAAAACCAACACCACCAAATCTTGGAGAAGATGTGGAACTCTCATATATTTTAGGTGGGATTCTAAAATAGTACAACCACAGCCGGGTGCGGTGGCTCAAGCTTGTAATCCCAGCACTCTGGGAGGCTGATCGGGTGGATCACAAGGTCGAGAGTTTGAGACCAGCCTGGCCAATATGGTGAAACCCTGCCTCTACTAAATATACAAAAATTAGCCAGGTGTGGTGGCAGGCACCTGTAATCCCAGCTACTTGGGAGGCTGAGGCAGAATTGCTTGAACCTAGGAGGTGGAGGTTGCAGTGAGCCGAGATTAAGCCACTGGACTCCAGCCTGGGCAACAGAGCAAGACTCTGTCTCAAAAAAAAAAAAAAAAAAAAAAAAGTACAACCACTTTGGAAAAAGATCTGGTAGTAACTTATAAAGTTAAATACATAGGTAATCTATGGCCAGCCAAGCAATACCTCAACTAGTATTTACTGAAGATAAATGAAAACATATGTCCACATAAATACTTATATGAGAATGTTCATAATGTCTGGGTGTGGTGGCTCACGCCTGTAATCCCAGCACTTTGGGAGGTCAAGGTGGGTAGATCACCTGAGGTCAGGAGTTCAAGACCAGCCTGGCCAACACGGTGAAACCCTGTCTCAAAAAAAATTTTTTTTAATTAAAAATAAAAGAAAGTAATAAAAAAAAAAAGAAAAAGAGAATGTTCATAGCAGCTTAATTCATAATAGTCAAAACATGAAAAAGCCCAGGTGTCCATCAATAGGAAAATACAGTAAATCATGCAAAAGGAAAATATAGCGTATTCATTTAAACAAAATACTTCTCAGCAATATAAAAGAATAAATTATAATACATGCACAATATGGATGAATCTCCAAATATGCTGATGCTGAGTAAAAGAAGCTTTACATGTAAGAGGACATATTGTATGGTAAATTTATACGATGTTGTAAAACAGGCAAAATTAATCTATGGTGAAAAATCAGTAGTTATCTCTGAAGGGGAAAGGTGAGGATGACTGTAAAGGGGTATAAGGATAGTTTGTAAGGTGATGGTAATGTGATATATCTTGAACAGGGGTTTGGATAACAAAGGTGTATGCATTTGACAAAACTCAAGGAATGGTATATTTAAGATCTGTGCATTTAAGGTTTGTAAATCTTACCTCAAAAAAAAATAACAATTATAAATAAATATTGAAATATAGTCAATGATATGAATGCTGACATATTTAGAGAGAAATGTACTGATGTCCAAAACTTACTGTGACTGATGAATGGGCAGAGGGATGAATAAATAGATAGACATTTGATAAAGCAACATGTTAAAATGTCAATGATAGAATTCAGATGGTGGGTATATAGATGTTCACTATAAAACTCTTTCAACTTATTTGAATGGTTGGAAAATGTCTTAACAAAACATTAGAGGAAAAAGTCTAGAATGGGAGAATAGAAGAGATTAGAAAGCCTAGATGCTAGAAACGAAGAGGCAAAAATTTTTATCAGTGCACAGTACAGCGCAGGAAACATAGGACTCTGCTGGCCAGTAAGTCTGTGAGTTTGGAAGGGTATAATCTTACAATGGAGATGAATGAATCTAGTTATCCCAACTTGACATTAGTCAATTAAGAACATCAAACTATCTTTGTTCTGATACTCAGGCTCAATTAGCCTGAATCCGCCTTCGGTGATTATAATCCAGCTTTCTACAGAGATTTTGTAGAAGGAAGAGAGAATATATTGGCCAATCAGAAGCTACTTGGCCATTATTATTTTTTTACTATTAATTAATGGGAACAATATGATTTCCATAGTAGACTTTTAAGTTTGATTAGACTGATTCATGTTCACTAAACCTGATCAAATCTTAGTTCACCCCAAAAAAAGACTTCTGAATTGGGAAAATTAACTATAAAAGCAAAAGTAATGATTCACCTCCAATACAAATTGTTAAGACCTTAAAATCAGAAAGGCTTCTGAGATCATTCTACTTGTTATCTACTATTTTCTCATTCTCTATTGTTGAAACCCTGCATTAATGCCTTTCATGATTCCTTTCAAACAGAATTGTCCTCAAAAAAGTATTTTGTCAGGCAGAAAAAACAGAAGGTTTATACAGCTCTCTGGAATAAATCCTCATTAGAGCACTGAAGTACAGATACAACAAAGACAAATAGTTAACATTAATAAGAATGTCACATTTACTTACCTGTGTGCCCTCATTATAAACATCTGGGAAAGAAGTCTGAGATGCTGTTTCATGTTGCTGCAAGGGTGGTTTATTTAGAAACTGGCTAATTTCTCTGGATTTTTGCTGGAGTTGATCTAAGGAAAAGAAAACAAATAAATGTTATATTTGCTTCAAGTCTGAAATGTAGTTATTATCTTCTAAGGATACACTGTATGCTGTTTACTAGTTTAGTTACCTTAGTTAAAATTATAATGCCAATGATAACATTGTTAATTGTTTAAATGTTCTCAAGGACCAAAGAACACCTCAGTAAACCATTTCCTTCAAAAGTAAAATAAAATAAGCTTAGGCATTTTTTTTTTTTAAGCCATGAGTCTCGCTCTGTTGCCCAGGCTGCAGTGCAGCGGTGTGATCTTGGTTAACTGCAACCTCCGACTTCTCAAGTTCAACCGATTCTCTTGCCTCAGCCTCCCAAGTAGCTGGGATTACAGGCATGTGTCACCACGCCCAGCTAATTTTTTTTTTTATTTTTAGTAGAGATGGGATTTCACCATGTTGGCCAGGCTGGTCTCGAACCCCTGACCTCAGGTGATCCGCCCACCTTAGCCTCCCAAAGTGCTGGGATTACAGGCATGAGCCACCGCACCCGGCCCTAGGCATTTTTTAAAAGTTCATTTTCCCTTTCCCCCTTGAAAATGGCTTTAGGGTTTTTATTTTCTTCACTCTCAACATAGGTCTTATGGGTCCCACCAAGATTTCATCACAAAGTTTTAAACATGAACATGCTTAAGAGAACACCTTGCTCATGTAACACTCTGTTCCCGTGTGATGCCCTTCAAAACTGTCTAGCTAAAGTTCAGTTATTCAATACAAATTTTCAACTTGATTCTTTCCAAAATCTTTCCCTTACGTCTATGCCAATCTATTAGTAAAGATTACAATTTGGGGAAGAGGACTAGTGAGATGAGTATTGGTGTTAAGGAAGTTTTACTTTTTAATTTATAAAGTTCTAAAATGTTCAATTTCTTAGTGGCACATATTAATTTTATAACAGCATATTAAAAAAAAGTTTTCTTTATACCTTCTTAAAGCATAAATTTTCACCTATAAGAAAAGAAATTAGGTGAAAAAAGATTTTCACCTGTAAGAAAAGCATTGAGATCCATCTGTAGATTTATGGATGATGCCATGCAATTTAGTCTCCTATCCTATGGACCTAGATCTGGCCTGAGTTTCTCAAAAACTATTTCAAGTCCTACTCATTTCAGTCACTGAATCCTTCAGATCTGAGTCATATTTCACATAGCATTCTATTTAATATCCAGAACATCACTATCACATTTTTAGTACTGTAATGATAATAATAATATTAAGACAGATTATAACCAGTCAGAGGCAGGAAAATTGCAACAAGAAGTTCAGAAGAGCTGTTTTTCTTAGTCCTTCTATTGGTTCAATTGGTTTGAGCAAAAATTTCATTAACAGATCCCTGAAAACATGAAATACAAGACACTCAGGTGCCGGAGACATGGACTTTAAAAGTAATCAGGTACTGACCTTCTAGCTGCTGAATGGTCTGGGATGACTGAACTGCCTGTTCATTCTTATCTTGGAGAAGCTTTGCATTTTGATCCTTTAGAGCATCACAGGCAGATTGCAGCTCTTGTCCAGTCTTTTGAAGACTCAAAATATGAGAGGTCTTCTCTTCCATTTCTGCTTTGTGCTTCTGCTCCAAAGCACTATACTGTGACGCTAGTTCAGCCTGGGCTTGGCCTGCTTGCTCAAACTGTTCTAAAAGATGACGCATTTCTTCCTGCAGATTGTGGAAGGATAATTTTCTCTCTGCCACTTCAAGTTCCATCTTTTCCAGTAGAATCTTAGACTCCTGTCTTTCTGTTTCCACGGTGTTCCTTAAAGTATTATGTTCAGCTTCCATCTGCTGTAATTGCTGAGAGAGAACCTAAGAAAAAAGAGTCTCATGAGCCATAAATATGTTATTTCATTTCGACAAGCATCGTAAAATGCTTCTTCTTGAAGGATGGAAAAAAAATGAGAACATGTTTCTATGCTAGAGAGAAAGCCTTTCTCAAGAAGGAGAGTTGAAAATTAAGAAGAGAGGAGATAGTTGACTTTCTCCAGCAGCACACAAGTACCCAGATAAACGAACAGAGAATGTGGACTCTAGCACCAATTCTGCATTACGATGAGAATAATTGGATGTGACAGGATAGGGACACAAGGAATCCAAGGGCTGGAAAAAAATTAGTTCAAATTGTCAAGCATGGGTCCATACAGGACACGGAAAGGAGCAAGAGTAAGGAAGAATTAACATACTGGGAGAGCAAAATGGAATTCAATGAGAAGGAAGATCAGGACAGTATGAAAAAGAAAATGGCAGGATGGATTATAGTCAGATGAGCATTCCTGATTAACTTTAGACTCAAGGGAATATTACAGAATGAGATCATGTCACTCCAACAGAAGGTCAATTGACTAAAACAAGCAAAGACAGGACTGTACATAAAGCACAAGAACCATTCAAGACAGAGAAGGGTAACTGATGAAAAAGAAACTCACTAAAGGAAAATACAGGCCAAGTATCCCTTATTTTAAATGCTTGGGACCAGAAGTATTTCAGTTTTCCATTTTGTTCGGATTTTGGAATATCTTGGATATCTTGGGGATTGGATCCAAGTCTAAACATGAAATTCATTTGTTTCAAATACATCTTATACACATAGCCTAAAGATAATTTTATACAATATTTAAAAAGATTTTGTGCATAAAACAAAGTTTTGCCTTTGACCTGTTACCCTGTTCCACGAGGTCAGTGTGGCATTTTCCACTTGTGGTGTCATGTTGGTGCTTAGAAAGTTTCAGATTTTGGAGCATTTTGGATTTTCAGATTAGGCATACTTAATCTGTATGACATTCTAGAGAAATTAGGACCCCAGATCTAAAATGGCAAAGGAAAAGGGCAACAAAAGTACTGTAATGTATGCTCCATGAGGGAAAGAACTGTATTTAGCTTTGCTCCTAATTGTACTGCATCCCCACCACTTAAGCATGAGGTATTTGTTGAAAGAATGAATAAATGGCATCAATTCTCTGAAGACTTTAAATAGGTTTTTATATCTACTGCCTGGCAAACTAAAGTGGAAATGAATACCCCCAAGGCAGGAAGTAAAGATTAGAAGGCAGTACCCGGTTTCTCTGCTCAGCAGCAGTCAGCTCCTGTTGCAGCAAGTCAACGACCTGAGCACGGCCCACCAAGGATTCTTCATGTTCCTCAAGCTTCCTCTGCAGCACCCTCAATTTCTGAGAAGAAAACATTTTAGACATAATGCGCTAACAAATGAGTGTTTACATTTGCTTTTCTTTCAAAATGCCATGTAAATTAGTGTACTTAAATTTTGGGGTGTTGAAGATGACAGTTTAAAGAGTGGGAGATCAGCATGCCATCCTCCCCATTCAGCAGCAACAAAGACTCTCCAGAATGTCTTCTCCAGAGCACCAACAACAACCAAACCCAGACACAAGCAAGTCCCTGAATTAGGGAGTCACTTTAAAAATTAGAAAAAAACAATGACACATATCTGCTTTCAAAATCATACAGTTAACATCTTCTACCTAGATAGCATAGGTACATGTACATCTTACCCAAGGGAACATTCTCTGCAGGTAAGAACCATTTCTCTTCTCCTAGTTTCATGCACAGGGCAGGTACTTGAAAAACACTTGTTGAATAAATAGATCAATGATACACATATATAATTAGTATTCTACTTAATAATATGTTGTATTCTGAAATTTTACTTAATGGCACATTCTGAAAGATTGCTTAGAACTTAGAAGTTTTTACTCTAATTAACTCTAATTAATTTTCACTCTAATTAAACAGATCAAACATTAAGTATCACTGAAGTGCCTTTCAGTACCGCACTGCACTACATACTAAATTAAACCAAATGCTTTGCGTTAGTAGATGGTGAACTCAAATACAATGAAGCCAATTTTCAAAATCTACTCAAATTTTTTTTAAAAAGAATTACTAATCTAATAAAGGACTTCATGGCTTCAAAATCATTCTTTTTCATCTCTAATTTTTTGAACATTTAAAACTGACTTCATTGATTTGAAGCTTTCGATTAGGTGTGTTATGCACAAAGGTAGCTACAATCAGAAAACTGAAAAGAAACCAATTTTTGACTACCACATAAATTCATCAACTAAACTCAGCTTTTGAGTACCAGCAACCTGATTAGAGGAGTAAAAGGCAAGAAAAGGATAAGAAAAAATAAACAATTTTCATGCAACAGAAGACAAGGACACCAAAAAGAGGCCAATAAGGAAAACACTAACACCAAGTGAAGAGCAGTGGGTAAGGGTAGGAAGGTGGCTGTGATGATTAAATATTAACCAAAATGACAGTCATTCTACTGAGTTTTAGCAACACACCTGTTGCATCTCTGTTTCCACATCTGCCTGGGTTACTAACTGAAGAAGCTCATCTTCATGAAGACGAACTTGTGATTCAAAGCGGGCATCTTTCTCTCGGACCACCTGCTGCATGGAACTCAACTGAAGACACATACCAGAGAAACTATGCAAGTTACACTCCCCGAACATTGCACAAATAAAACTCACAGACTACTTTCCAAGATAGACACTGAGAATTGATAGACAGTAGCTTTTTAAAGTGAAATTTTGATTGTCAAGGATGAGGATGTTGGAAGAGAGATTGGCCAGACAGTAACTACCAAATGTGAGAGAAAGCCTATTTTCAAATTCAGAAGTCAGCCTAAACATAAATTTTGATGAAAAATTATATGTTCATGGCTATTAGAAATGTTTTAAACATACAAGAAGTATATATTTTTTAAAGTTCTGAAAAGATTAGGATATTAAACACATGAAGTTAAGTTAGATTTCTACTAAACCCTGGACACTTCTTGCTCATGGCTAAAAAGCTTTCAATGAAATTCTCATGCCCTATAAGTCAACTAACATATCATTTATTCAAGATTCTCTACAACTGGAAATACTAATCTAGCTTTCTAGTCTTATTTTCAAAGAATTGCTTCTACCAAAGAACCTGGTGTACTTCTAATTCCACACCACCTCCCCATGCAGCTGTTTTCAGCTGTCATTACTTGCAGCCTTCTAGATCATGCTCATTTTTAACTGGCTCTGAACAGAATGAAATGGAAATAAATGGATTGATTGTGAGCTGTTCACTATCAGTAATTCTGCTTTGCTTTTAGGTTTTGTATGTGTGTGTGTGCGTGTGCATCTGCTAATTCATCTCCTTAAGATCTACGGTGGAGGAGCATGTTGCTTAGCTGTTAGCTTGCCCATTTTGTATTGGTCCTTAACTGCTGATATCACAGTTTGTGACACCTTGAATCAAATCTGGCTCTCTTTTTTGGTAGGAGAAAAAAAACCCTAATAATTTTTTATTATCTGGATTCTGACCTCACCAGGAATTTGGACTCCTTTGTTTGAAGTGTGTAGGCACTGGAGTCTTTCATTAGCCAAACATATCTAACTCCTTTCCCATATATGTTTCATATTATTTTCCTTCTCTGCAGTTTTGCTAACACTATTCCTTATGATTGAAATACCTTCCCCAGCTTGTCTAGAATATTATCTATCTATCATCATTTTGCCTAAATCCCAACGTTTCCACATAATTTTCCTTAATGGTCATACTCACAGAACCTCTTTCACCTCTCAAAATATTTTGTTTGTATTACTGCTTGTTTTGGCACTTATTTGGAAAGCCTTAAATTATGATGAATCTCTTAACATATTTACATATCCTGACTTTCCATAGTTTAGCAACACACAGGTAAAAACCATATTCGGTATTTCTTCATCCTGCACTGTGTATAGTGCTTATACATGAAAAGGACACAATAAAAAAATAATAATAAAAGGACACAATAAAAGCTAATAGGTAAAATCAAGAATTTCAGGATATACAATTTTAATTGTATACACAGCAGTAGGCCAACCACAGAGAGAAGGCACCACTAATACTACAAATTATAAATAAAGTAAATACCTAATGGATAAGATTAGCCATGTACAAAGGTACTTCAGGGAAAAAAAAATCTTTCATGACTGAAAAGCATCCCCCTCTGCTCCGCCCCCCACACACAAATTACAGTGCCTGTAATCCTAGCACTTTGGGAGGCCAAGGTGTGAGGATCATTTGAACTCAGGAGTGCAAGGCCTGCCTGGGCAACACAGTGTGAACCTGTCTCTTCAAAAAATGTAAAAAAAAAAATTGAGCCAGATGTGGTGGCACATGCCTGTAGTTCCAGCTCCTGGGGAGGCTGAGGTAAGTGAAAAGATGGCTTGAGCCCAGGAGATCAAGGCTGCAGTGAGCTATGATTGTGTCACTTGTACTCCAGCTTGGGCAACATGTTTTATTTCAAAAACATATATGTGGTAGTGGGTGGCCAACCAAGAAACCTAGAAAAATAGAAAAAGTTGAGGATGCCAATGGTGCCACTTAACATAAAATCACATGACCTACACCACTTTCTCATTACAGGCTCACTAAGTAATCTAACTATAATTTATTTTCCTATTAAGATAGATACTATTTTAGAGAAAGAATGAACCTAATTATTTTTATTTCTTTTGGTTTACTAATTGGTTTCTTGAATTCAGCATGAGCCCACTCCTAAAAGACTGAATCTCTGTCTGCTATTAAAATTAAGTTTCTGAACCTACAGAACTAAGAACTAAATTAGGCTACAGCAAATTCATCAAGGTAAATAACACACTGTGAGGCTTTCTGGTGTTCCCTAATGACACGCTTACCTACCACACATCTTCTAATCTCTATTACTACATATACTTCTAATTTCTAGTGCAACATCCATTCTACTATACTTTTAGCTACTAAGATTTTTTACAGTGACTAACTGAATTGAGTTGCGAGTAATAACCCACTGGACTTCACGGTTTTTTATCCTAATTTTGTGAGGTCCTTCCCCCTACCTGTGCAGCTTGCTCTGCCTGTGTCTGGCTGAGCTCGGCTTGTAAAGTGCTAATGAGTTCTTCCTTCTCCTGGAGCTGTTGCTTCATCATTACAAATTCTTCCATCTCTGCAGAACTCTTACCAAACTGAAGACATAGAAGGAAAAAAAAAGCAAAAGAATTAGCATTCTCAATTATTTAACATCCCTTTCTTGCTTGGGCTAAATGCCTACCATATTCCCTTCTAATTTACATTGAGCAAAAAAGGAAATGCATGCATTATGGTTTTTAAAAAGTAATTATCAAAATTTCATTTGTCAGAAGAAAACAGAAGCAGTAGTGGCAATTTTTCAATTTCTCTGAATCCTCACATAGAGACAGCATAAAATAGTAAAACCAAAAACCATAGATAAAATTTACAGTAAAATTAGGCAAACAGTCCTAAGAACCCTAAAATATAAGCTAGTAAGGAGAAACCACAAAAACCCACAAGGACTACATTGCATTAGAGTCTTACATTGTGTAAGGAAAAGAAGGTAGCAACAAAGTGAAATCTGATGGCTCTGAGAAAGGGACAACCCTAAACCGCCAATGTATTCATTTGCTGGAATGCACAGTTGGCCAGTTTTAGAACAGCACCAGGGCTCTGCCATTCCTTAATACTAGGCAAATGCAAGGGTGCACAGTAAGAAGGACTAAAAGGACTAGAGCAATCTAGTAGGCCCTCTGAACTCTCAAAACTGACTCGTCATGGCTCCATTCTGAGTCACGAACCTGTACTAAGAAGAAACTGCCAGGAGTGAAATAAAAATTAAGCAGAAAAGGAATTAAAGAGACAGAAGAAAGAGGTCTACAAACATACTGTATAATGCAGTATCAACTAGACACATGTGGCTATAGAGGGCTTGAAACATGTCTAATATAAAAGAAATATTTTTAATTTTTAACATTATTTAATTTGAATTTGAAAACTGAGGTATAAATTATTTTTCCATTAAGTACAACTCTGTTTTGGCATGACTGTATTTCATCTTATCTGTTGCATCATGTAAGTTACTATTGAGGTGTTGCGCAAGTAACAATTGTATATGTAGTTGGTGTCAATGGGTTGATTCAGTTTAATTTTTTTTCTAGACCCTTATGTAACATTGTAATATGTTTATTTGTATACTTAATGCAGATAGCATGCGTAACAGCTGACACTAATTTAATCATAATTAAATTGCAATATAAACATTATAGTTGAATTATTTTCTAAGTTCAAAAATAAATATAGACACATTTTAAAATTTTTAAAAGGCCTGCTACTGTTCTATAGTTGGTTCCTTTTTACTTCTAAGTAGTATTCCAGTGTGTGGATATATTGATGGGCATGTGAGTTGTTTCCAATCTTTAATTATCACAAATAAACCTATTACTATTAGACAATGTTGGCATTAACTAAAGTGAAGGGCAGAAGGAAGAAAGCCAGGAAATCTCAGAAATCCAGCTCCTGTATCTTTGAACACAACATAAAAATAACAAAAAAGGAAGTCTGGTAAGAAAAGCTTTCCTGAATCAAGTCTTCTTCCAAATAGAGGTTTAGGAAAATGAATTTGACACAAAAATAAGGAACAGAAAAGGATCAAGGTCATATCCCATATAAAGTTACTCTTTAAAAAAGCAACCCCTCACTAGCAAGAAAGCCCTCACCAGATGCAGCCCTTCAGCCTTGGTCTTCTCAGCCTCCATAACTTCTTATAAATTACCCCATTTCAAGTATACTGCTTAAGAGAAAACTTACTTGTACTGCTACAAGTAAGAGAAAATTACCCCATTTCAAGTGTACTGCTACAAGTAAGAGAAAACATTTTCATTTTTAGAAAAAAGAAAATTGCTATTGACAAGTGGGGTCACTGCTGATAATGATTATTTGACAATGTGGAAGCATTTTTAGAAATGGGTAATGGGCAGAGGCTGGAAGAATTCTGAGGAACTGGCTAAAAAATGTCTAGATTCTGATGAGGGCTTAGAAGACAACTATGGGAAGTTTGGCACTCCTTAGAGATTGGTTAAGTGGTTGTGACCACAATGCTGATAGAAATATGGACAGTAAAGGTCACTCTGATGAGGTTTCAGATAGAACTGAGGAACAAAGTACCAGAAACTAGAGTAAAGCCCATCCTAGTTATAAATTAATAATGAACTTGGCTGAACTGTGTCCATACCCACGGACTTTGTAGAAGGCTAAGCTTGAGAGTGATGAACTAGGGTATGTGGCAGGAGAAAATTTTAAGCAGCAAAGTGCTCAAGCTGCTATGTGGTTACTTCTATCTGCTACAGTGAACAGAGAAAAAGAAAAAAAAGGAAAAAAAAAAAAAGGAAAATTTGCAACCTGGTCATGTGGTAAAGAATGGAAAAGCATTTCAAGATGGGAATCCAAGAATGTACAGCCACCACTTACTAAAGAGATTAACATGGCTAAAAGGGAACCAGTTACTAATAGCCAAGACAATAGGAAAAGGCCCTGAAGGCATTTCAGAAGGCATTTTAGAAATCTTTAAGGCTGCCCCCTCTAACCCCCATCACAGGTCCAAAGGCCTAAGAGGACAGAATGGTTTCCGCAAATAATAGGCCTGAGACACCATTGCTCTGTGCCATTTCAGGACACTGCTCCTTGCATTCCAGCTGTTCTGGTCGGTGCAATGATGGCTCAAGCAGCCCCAGGTATGGCTAATGCCACAGCTCAAAAGGTACAAGTTGTAAAACTTGGTAACATCCACATGGTGCTAATTCTGCAGGCTTGCAGAAAGCAAGAGCTGTGGAGGCTTGGTAGCCTCCACTCAGATGTCAAAGGATGTTATCAATAGCCAGAGGGCTCAGGCAGAGACTTGTCTCAGGGGCAGAACCACCACTGAGACCTCCCCACTAGAGCAATGCCAAGCAGAAATGTGGGGTTGGAATTGCCCCACAGAGTCCCCACTAGAGTAATGCCTAGTGAAACCATGGTGTGGGACTACCACTGACATACCAGAACTGTAGAGCTACCAGTGTGCAATGCAAAGCCAGCCTGGGAGAGCTGGCTGGACTAAGCCCCACAGAGCCATACGGGCAGAATTGCCTGAGGCCTTGAGGACCCAACCCCCATACCTGTGCAGAGGATACTGAAAATAGAGTAAAAGAAGATTATTCTGGAATTTTAAGGCCCAATGTCTGCTCTCCTGGGGTCTCTTAATCTCTTTCTTCTTGCCTATATCTCTCTTTTAGAATGAGAATGTGAACCCTATGCTTATCCTACCATTGTATCTTGGAGGTAGATAATGTATTTTTATTTCACAGATTCACAGATGAGTTGGTGCAGGAATGAGCTAAAACTTTGGGGCTGTGGGGATGGAACTAATGTATTTGTATGTGAGAAGAACATGAGTTTTGGAGGGCCAAGGGTGGAAAGCTACGGTTTGAATGTCCTCTCCAAAACTCATGTTAAAACTGAATCCCCAATGTGACAAAAGGCCTTTAAGAAAGGACTGGTTCAGGAGGTCTTTGGACTCAGGAATGAATTAACACATTCATGTTTTAATGGATTAATGGGTTGTCATGGAAGGGGAACTTGTAGCTTTATAAGAAGAGGCTAAGAGACCTAAGCTGGCAAATCAGCACACCCTTCACTATGTGATGCTTTGTGCTGCCTTGGGACACCACTGAGAGCCCTATTAGCAAGAAGACCCTCACCAGATGCAGGCCCTCAACTTTAGACTTCTCAACCTCCATAAATATAAGAAATAAATTATTTTATTTAAATTTATTTTATTATAAATTAAAAACAAAAAAAACTAAGGAACAGAATGATAATGCTTATATACGATAAAAGCACACCAGAGGCATACTAAAAAAAAAAAAAATCAAAATTGCAATCTATTTCAAAAAGTTTTTAAAAATTAAGAAAATTATACAGGCCAGGCATTGTGGCTCACACCTATAATCCCAGCACTTTGGAAGGCCGAGGCAGGCAGATCACTCGCGATCAGGAGTTCCAGGCCAGCTTGGCCAATATGGTAAAATCCCATCTCTACTAAAAATACAAAAAACTAGCCAGGCATGGTGGTGCATGCCTGTAATCCCAGCTACTCAAGAGGCTGAGGCAGGAGAACTGCTTGAACCCGTAAGGCGGAGGCTGCAGTGAGCTGAGATTGTGCTGCTGCACTCCAGTCTGGGCAACAGAGTAAGACCTTATCTCAAAAAAAAAAAAAAAAAGAAAGAAAGAAAAAGAAAAGAAAAGAAAAGAAAGGAAAAAAATATAGACATGAGAGAAAAACACAGATTTAGAAAAATCAGAAATGAGGTGACAGAGTGACAGAACTCACAAAAAATTCAATAAAAAAGAAAAAATCATTGCAGAATAGAAGATTAAACCAGAAAAAACACAAAAGTAAACAAAAAAATAGAATCCATAAAGTGAAATAAAACAACAAACAAAAAAAGTTAAAATACATGAAACAATATATTGAAAGAGCATATTGGGTATCTACAAATAACAACTAAAAATGACAAACACCAATGCATATGCTAATTAAATTACCAGACAAGAAGAAGAAGAAAAGAAGGAGACTGATAGATACATAGATAACTGCCCATTGGGCATCTAGAAAAATGTACTTGTCATATAATAATAAATTGGTTTTAGTGATTCGTTAACCTAATGATTATGAAGTAACTTCCATCCCTACCTGTGCAGCTAGTTCTGCCTGTGCCTGATTAAGCTGGGCTTGCAAAGTGCTAATTAGTTCTTCCTTCTCCTTGAGTTTATGTTTTATCTTTTCTACTTCCATCTCTTCCTCTGTAGAACTCTTGTCATGCTGAAAATGCAGGAGATAAAGTCATTATTTAAAAGAATTACAATTAATATATATTTAATATTTTCTTCTAATTTTTCATTTACAACCATTTAGTTATAATTTTATTAAACTGATGGGAGCAAGAAAAATCAGCTGATCTAACAGACATGAAATCTTAGGGTTTTCCAGTTTTCGTATGGCCGAGTAGTTCCTGTTAGACTTACCCTCCCTCACATGATAGCTATAAACTGTGGAATATATTATATATTTTATATATATATATTTTTTTCCTCACACCAAGCATGTGAACCCCAAACTGTGGACAATATAGATAACAGCTATCTGAAAATACTGGAGAACAACAAAAAGCAAGAAGATACTGGAGGGGATGTGATAATTGGAAGAAATGGCACCGAGTTTCCCATTTTGACAGCTTCTATGCTGAGGGCAAAACCAGTTGGTGCCATGCAGGACTAAACCTTAACAGAAAACTCACAGTCTTGTTGCCTGGAAGAATCAAGGAGAGAGTTCAGGAAACTATAGCTGTTGTTAAGTGAGAAGCAAAACATCAGAAAAGAGCCAGTGAGGGGAAATCCAAATTTTTCAATAAACTTTTTTTTTCCAGAAACTCTCTCTTAGACTGAGATTCTGCCTCTCTATTAAATTTACTCCCCCCAACCCCCAAAACAAAGCTATTTCTGCTTACTGGAACTACAAAGAATACTTTTTTATTTTCACATAATAGTCAGTCAAGCACCTGAAGACTGCTGTCCTTTCTGCAACTACTTTCTACAGAATACCTATCTCTGTATTAAGTATATAATAGTTAATGGGTTGCTATAACTGATTGCTGAAACTTAGAAATCATTTCTTTAACAGAGAAAAAAAATGAGCTCTAAGACACTGATTTGTTTAAGATCTCAGAGTACAAAATGGATTATTTAAAAATCTGACATCATAGCTGAGGAGAAGCTGGAGGGAACAAAGCAATATGAGGAGAGAGGTTGGTGCTACCACAGTCAGGGGAGCAGAACTGATAGAGGAAAAACTGAAAGGAAAAGAAGGATCAACATGAAATAATTTGAGAAGATTGAAAGAAGCTTTTAAAATAAGCTTTGAGAAGTTAAATAAGGTTATTAATTCAAAAAAAGTAATGTCCTCTGAGCATTAGCCCCTGAGAGGAAAGATGAAACAGGAACTGGGTTACTAACTAGCGACCCCAAGGCTTGTGCCTAGAAAACTGATTAAAATCTCATTTCCCAAAAACTAAGGATAATTCTTACACAGGGTGAAGTCTAGGTTCACTCTGTAACTACAGTATGCATGTGATATGCCTGGCTCCATATAATCTGTACCAAATTATCCACAAAACTGAAGTTTCTTATTCTCTAAATAGCTGACTGAATGTGAGTATGTGGAGTTTAACCAAAGAGGAAAGATAATGAAAATATGAGCATTGGGACAATATTCCTCACAGGACAGTACTTTCCATACTCCTCCTCTTTATCTCCAACCTTAAACTGTTTTGTTGGTTGCTGTAATAAACCTAGAGAGTCTTCCTTTTAGAGACTCCAAGGTAATTCAGCCCACATGCGTGAAGCATTAATCCACCACTATGTAACTATATGAGGATGTAGAATATTCTGTGTTAAGTCATTGAATTAAAAAATTTCAGAGCTGGAAGAAACCTCAGAGATAATCTAATTTAATCTTCTAATCAATGATGAAACTCCTCCAAAAGATATGTTTCTCTCCTCTTTAAATGCCTCACTTCAGTACTTATTTCTTCCTGTTAGCCTTTTTTGATTCCCTGAAAGTCTAGTCACAACTGGCATTTCATGTCCATGTTTTCTGTAGGCCTTTCATTCTCCCTGTGTATGGCCTACAATCCAGCTGAACTATAAGCTTAATAAGAAAAAACAAAACAAAATAAAAAAACATGATTTAGTGTTGTATCATTTTAGCATCCTAAATGTTTGTGGTTGGTGAAAATCTGCTCTTTTGGTAGGTTTTTTCAACTTAGGAAATATATACTATAGCCAGTTACCATACCTTGGAAAGTTGCTCCTCTGACTGAGGTTCTGTAGGCAGAACAGTCCCTCCTTGTGCCTTCATTTCTTCTATGTGTTTATTCAAAGAAGTTAATTTGGCTTTGGCATGAAGCTTTAGCTTTTTAATTTTGTTGTCAGCAGCTTTTCTTTCTTCCTGCCCAAGAACAATGATGGTAAATACATAAATGTTTATTCACCTCTTATCTACCACATATCAAAATTTATTTTTGTTATTATTACTTTTAGAGACAGGGTCTCTCTGTCACCAGGGCTGGACACAGTCACAACTCACTTCAGCCTCAAACTCCTAGGCTCAAGTGATCCTCCTATCTCAGCCTCCAGAATAACTGGGACTACAGGTGCCCACCACCATGCCCAGCTAATTTTTTAAAATTATTTTTTTGTGGAGACAGGGTCTCACTATGTTGCCTGGGCTGATCTCAAACTCCTGGCCTCAAGCAATCCTCCCATCTCAGCTTCCTTAAATGCTGAGATTACAGGTGTGCACTACCATGCCCAGCCCAAAAGTTATTTTCTAGGCATAAGGATACAGTAGTAGGGAAATAATCAGATTCTCTAATAATCTGAGCGAAGACAAAAACAAAGTGAGTAGTGTATCATCTATCCTTTATCAAACGCTCAACAAGAAAGGATAAAAACAATAGTACCTGTAGAGCTTCATCTTTCTGCTGCAGTTGAACATCTTTCTGTCTAATAATATCTTTTAGCTCCACCACCAATTGCTCTGCATAAGCCAGGCGCTCCTGAACATCTTCTTGTGTAGTATTATTAAATTCCATGTCAGATTCTTGGTGTAATTCCTAATATTTAGACAAGAAGTTGCCAGTGCACAGGAAAAAGTTATTAGCTTCCCAACAGGAGTTTCTTCATTCCAACTTCTTATGTTTTACCCAATTCATATTCTTGTTAATTTAAGAATCTAACTCTGATCCAATAATAATCATTATCATAGCCATTACAATGTATTAAATGTTTTATAAATGGTAAGCATTTTACAAACATTATTTCATTTAAGGTATTATTATCCTAATTTTACCAAAGAGAAAAATAAAGGGAAGCAAAGATCATAAACCAGTAAGGGTAAAGGCCAAAATTTTAAATGAAGAGAGTAGTTAAATAAAACTCTCTTAACCACTAAGCATTATTTCTTGTCTTTTCAGAAAACTAAGGACTTTTTAAAATTCCTTATGTGGCCTTCAGAAAATATAATACATACTGCCAATCTGTGTCATCTTAAAAAGAAAATACAATACAAACTATAAGAGAAGTGGTAAATGAAATTATAAAAGCAAACAGATATTTTGAAACCCAAAAGTTGTTCTAGGTTCCCCCATTTGTCACTTAGACCTTTCCTGTGGAACAGGAATAGCCAAGGATGAGAGGAAAGGACTGTAAAAATTTGGCACTAAACAGGGCCCAGGGAGACAAATGAGAAACCCTTTCAAATTGTATCCAGGACTTGTTTCACACCACTGTGGCTTTTAAGCTAAAAACTTACAAGAGAAGGATTATTTATAAAATTTCAATATTTTTATTAATCCTCGCTTCACCTAGCACCAAGAAGCCTTCTCACACCCTTCTATCTTAAATTATTTTCCTTAGAAGAACACAGAACATATGCCTTACCAGTTTAAATCAGAACAGAGCTACTCACAGGGTCTAAGGGAGCCCTCATATTCTGATCAGTGTCATCTCCTGATAATTCATGCAAAACAACATTTGCTAATCCTGATAATCGGCTCAGCATTTCTGTAGGAAAAGAAGGGGGAAAAAAACCAAAGAATCAGCAAAATGAACATAGGCTTCTCCTATGTTGGTAACCATATCATCCATGAATGAAAAAAGAAAACCGTACAGGTGATTTGTATTTGACACAGTCTACAGCACAAGGATGCCTTCAAAAAGGCATTTGAGTATTTATAGTGTACTCACACACTGTTCTTTTCAGTGGCAATTATACAGAGGTTATCACCATCACTAACATCATTTCTAAAATAAAATACAGGTACCTAATTGCTAAACATTAATACAGTGTTAAATACAAATATGTAATTGTTAAATACACCTTAAAGGTGATTTTTATCTTTAATGCCCTTCTTTCATAGTAGTTTCACTTACAAACATGAATTTCTTTTTTCTTTTTCTTTCCTTTTTATTTTTTTGCAGGCTGGAGTACAGGGGCACAATCTCAGCTCACTGCAATCTCTGCTTCCTAGGCTCAAGTGATCCTCCCACCTCAGCCTTCTGAGTAGCTGAGACTATAGGCACATGCCCAAACATGAATTTCTTATTTTTTCTTCCTCTGCCAGACTGTTATTCTCTCCCACTTGTTCAAATAAACTCCATGATTCTGCAACATTTTTCTTTTAATGTGCCCCATAAACTCCATTCTTTCAGAAACATTTCTTGATAAACCACATGGTTTTGCTAAAATTTAAATATAAACATTGTTCAAAATGTACAGCATTAAATGCATGTATTAAAAAAGAAGGATAGAAATTAGTAACCTATGCTTCTTCTGTAGAAAATTAGAAAAAGAAGAACAAATTAAAACCAGTATAAGCAGGAAAAGAAAAATAAAAATCAGAGTAGAAATTAATAAAAATTAAAAAATAGAGAATAGCAATAAAACCAAAAGCTGATTATCTGAAAAGATCAATAAAATTGATAAAGCTCTAGTCAAGCTGACCAAAAAATAAATAAATAAGTATAGAAGACACAAATTACTGGCATCATAAATAAAAGAGGAAACATCATTAGTGATCTAACATACATTAAAAGATAAACACTATAAATAGCCCTATATTTCTAAGTTCATCAATGTAGATAAAATGGGTCAGTTCACTAAAAGATACAAGCTACCAAAATTCAAGAAGAAAAGAGAACCTGAATATATATGAGTAGATGTGTGTGGATACATGTATGTGTACATACACATACATAGATACACATATAAGTATGAAATTGAATTCATACATTTAAAACCTTCTAAGAAAGAAAACTCCAGATCAAGGTGGCTTCATTGGCAAGTACCAACAAACATTTAAGGAATAACACAAATTTTATAAAATCTATGCCAGAAGATAAAAAAGGAGGGAACACCTTCTAACTTATTTTATCAGACTAGCATTCCCCTAATACTAAAAGCAGACAAAGATATTACAAGAAAACTATGGACCAATGTTCCTCATGGTCACAGTCAACAAAATATTCAAAATGCTCCACAAAATATTAGCTAATTAAATCCAGTAATATATAAAAAGATAATACATCACAACCAAGTGGGGTTCCAGAAATGTACAGCTAATTCAAAATATGAAAATCAATGTAATTCACCATATTAATAGGCTGAATAAGGAAAACTATATAATGTCAATAGATTCCGAAAAAGCATTTAACACATTTCAATATCTATTCATGATTATGAATTCACAATGAGAATAATTCATTCTCAGCAAACTTAGAAGTAAATTCCCTTAACCTAATAAATGGCATCTTTAAAAAACTTATAGCCAATATCATAATTAATGGTGAGAAACTGAATGTTCTCACCATACCATTAACAAAGCAAAGATGTTGTCTCTTACTACTTCTATCTAACACTATACTGGAAGTCCAGCCAGTGCAACAAGCAAGAAAAATGAAAGACATACGAACTGGAAAGGAAGAAATAAAACTGTCTCAACCAGCAAAATGATTGTCCATGCAGACTTTCCTTAAAAAACAACTCCTAGAGTAAGTGAATTTAGCAAGGTTGCAGGATACAAAGTCAGTATATAAAAGTCAACTGCATTCCCATTACAATGAACAAGAGGAATTTAAAACTAGTAAACTAGTAAGTATACCATTTACAAAACAGCACTGAAAAAAAAGAGCAGGACTTGGGTAGACAGCTAACAAAATATGTGCAGAATTTGCTGAATGCTGAAAACCACTGAAAAACTGAGGAAGAAAGCAAAAATCTAAATAAATGTAGAAATAAACCATGTACATGCATTTGAACTCTATAATGTTAAAGTATCAATTCTCCCTATTTTGATCTATAAAATTAGTGCAATTTCAATCTTAATCCCAGCAAGCTTTCAGTAAACATCAACAAGCTGACTCTAAAATATATGAAAAGGCAAGGAATGTGGAATTTACTAACTACAATTACAAGACAGTGCAGCACTGGTGAAAGTATAGACACACACATCAGTGGAACAAAATGGAGAGCCTAGAAATGACACACAAATTGAGTCAACTGATTTTTGACAAAGGTACAAATGCAATTAAGTTGAGAAAGGACAATGTTTTCAACAAATGTTTATGGAACAACTGGACATCTGCAAAAGCGTGAACCTTGACATACAACTTGTACCTCATACAAAGCACATCTCAAAATGGATCAGAGATCTAAACTTAAATTGTAAAGCATTTACAAATAAACACAGGAGAAAATTTTTGTGACGCTGAATTTGGCAATGAGCTTTTAGACACCAAAAAAGCACAATACATTATAAAAAATATTGATTAAAAATTTATCACAACATAAAACTTTTGCTCTGTGAAGACAATGTTAAGAAAATGAAAAGACGAGTCATTGAAACCAGGCGTGGTGGCTCACATCTGTAATCCCAGCACTTTGGGAGGCTGAGGCGAGCAGATCAGTTGAGGGCAGGAGTTCAAGACCAGCCTGGGCAACATGGCAAAACCCCACCTCTACTAAAAATACAAAAATTAGCTAGGGGTGGTGGCACATACCTATAGACCCAGCTACTCAGGAGGCTGAGGCACAAGAATCTCTTGAACCTGGGAGGCAGAGATTGCAGTGAGCAGAGATCATGTTACTGCACTCCAGCCTGGGCAACAGAGCAAGACTCTGTCTCAAAAAAAAAAAAAAAAATACAAATTATAGATTAGAAGAAAATATTTGCAAATAGCACATCCAGTAAATAACTTGTATCCAGAATATAAAACAGTAAAAAATCTTAAAACTCAACATCAATAAAGTAAAACACCTGATAAAGAAATGTGCAAAAGCTGTGAATAGATACTTCACCAAAGAAGATATACGGATGGTAAATAAATATATGAAAAGATTAAGTTAATTTGGCATTAGGAAAATATTCATTAAAAGCAAAATGAAACACCACTATCTACCTATTAGAGTTGCTAAAATATGTACTTTTCAATGCTGGCAAGGATATAGAGCAAAAGGAACTTTCAGTGCATGCAGATTAGAATACAAAATGGTACAGCTACTTTGTGAAACTGTTTGACAGTTTCTTTAAAAATTAAATGTACATTTTAACTTTTAAGTTAAACTTTTCTTTAAAAGTTAAACATAATCCTCCCAAGTTGTGTGTAAATTTAAAGTTGTTCTAAAATCAATTCACTTTTATAACCACTGTGTAAGCTACATATTCAGATCAGTGTCACCTGCTAGTCCAGAAAGTCCATGGAAGTTGAGAACCACATTAATGCTTTAATAGGAAAAATCAACACAGAATTGGACTGTGCATAGCATTAGTTTACATGATTATGCCTAATTTTACTTTTTGTGATAAAATGTAATTTGGCTTTTAAAACCCTCAGCAGGAAGAAATATAAAAACTGTTGTACAAATAAACACAAATGAAACTAGGTTCTGCTACAGTTTTCTTCTACTGGGGATAATAATAGTGTTTAGGGCAGCCATGGTTCTTAAGAAAGAAGTGATGAGAGATTTCTGGTTTTTTAAATAGGTTGTCTTGTATAATCTAAGCAGCACATCACTTGGAAAAGATATGTGAGACAGAAAAAGAAAAAGAGACCATTCCCTAGGAAGGCAACGCAGGATCATATATAACTTCATATCTAAATACTGGAAGGGCAACACAGTGTCATACATAAGTACACAGAACCATATATAACCATTTATTCAAGGTATGAGACCCACAGCTATAGTCAGGTTAAAAAAAAAAATCACAATTCAGCAGTATAATCTGCTAAACAGAAAGTTTAGCAGATTCTAAACTTTCTTTTCAACTTTAGAGATGTTACTTTCTTCCATAACTTTTAATGAAGGAAATAAGTATCATCACCAAAGAGTTCCTTAGACACATGGATTTCTACTAATCAAAGAAAATCATAATGGAACCTAACTTATCAAACAGAATCACCTTATCTTCAGATTTTTCAGAACACTTTGGGAACAAACAAAACAAAATAACCAACTGATGGGATTCTGAGAAGATGGCAGTAGCCGGGGGACCCCATCTATTCTGTATCTTCCTTTTCCCACATAAAAACAGACAAAGCAAGTTGATCACAAAAGATCCATGACAGCCTTTACCAAAAAACTACTTAACAAAGTTTCCTACAAGCCCCAAAATAAACATGGATATAAACAAACCACCAACAGTCACAAGATCTAGCTGTCACTGGTGTTTACGTGGGAGGAAATTGGGGGAAGCCAGAGGAGCGTAGCACCAAGAGGACCTCAAAGAGTCTTCCCATTCCAATAACAGGTACCTGCCAGTGGCCTACAAGGGCTGAAAGAGCTGAGGCAGTCTGGACCTCTATGAATTCTCAAAACTGAAGAGTTGGGGCTCTCTTGCAGGATAGGGTCCCACACTAAGGAGAATCTATTGAGAGGAGAATTAAAATTTAGTGACTAAGGAAAGAGAAGGTCCAGATAAAGAGCAGGTGAAAGTGGCAAGGAAAGAAAGCCAGGAAATCTGAGAAATCCAGTTGCCATATAGTTGAACAATCTCTAAAAACAGCACAAGAGGAAACCTTATCAAGTTAGAAAAGCTTTCTAAAATAAATCTCTTTCTAAAAGTTCAGCAACAGTAAATTCACATTAAAAATAAACGACTGAGGCTGGGTGTGCTGGCTCATCCTATAATCCTAGCACTTTGGGAGGATGAGGTGGGAGGATCACTTGAGCCTAGCAGTTCAAAACCAGCCTGAGCAATAGAGCAAGATCCCATCTCTATGAATTTTTTTTTAATTAGCCAGGCACGGTGGCACATGCGTGTAGGCTCAGCTATTCAGGAGGCTGAGGCAGGAAGATTCATTGAGCCCAAGAGGTGGAGGCTGCAGTGAGCCATAATCACACCCCTACAACTCCAGCCTGGATGACAGAGTGAGATCCTGTCACCCTGTCTCTTAAAAGAAAAAAAAAAAAGGAACTGAAAAGTATCACAATTCAGATACAGCATTACTAGAAGAAAGAGGAAAATGATCATGATAACATCCTGATAGAAAATGGAAGCATTTCAGAGAGCCATGCTCATAAAAACAGTTCAAAACTACAACAGTCTGCATGTACTAAAGGAACTAAAAGGCATTAAAAATGACATAAGATGTGAAAAAATAAATACCAGAAATAGAAAAACCCAGACATAAAGTAGAAACAAGAAGTGACTGGAAAATTTAAAATATCATTTTGGAAATGAAGATGAAACTAGAAGAAACAGGAAAATGAGTAAATATAACAAACCATGCTGTTAAAAAGAACAAAATTGAAATGAAGGATAATTTTAAAAATCAAAAAGAAATTAACTAAAAACCAGATATGCAACTACCTTATGACCCTCAATTCCACTCCTCAGCATTTATCCTAGAGAAATGACAACTTACGTTCACACAAAAATCTGTACGTAAACATTCATAGCAGCTTTATTTGTATTAATAGATGGCTAAACAAACTGGTATACAAGGAAATGGTTAAACAAAATGGTATATACATCCCATGGAATACTTCTCAAACTACTGACAGACCCAACAACTTAGCTGAATCTCCAGAAAACTACATTGAATGAAACAAAGCCAATCCCGAAAGGTTACATACTATACAATTCCATACTTCTATAACATGTTTGAAATGACAAAATTTTAGAAATGGAGGGAAGATTAGTGGTTGCCAGTGTTTAGAGAGGGGTTGGGGTGGGAAGTGGCTGTGGTCATAACAAGGCAACACAAGGGATCCTTGTGGTGTTGGAACTGTTTAATATCTTGACTGTGGCAGTGGATACAGGAAGCTACACAGGTGATATAATACTACAGAACTTAATAATACATACACAAATGAATATACAAGTAAAACTGGGGAATATATCAATGTCAATATCCTAATTGTGATACCATGTATTAGTTTTGCAAAATGTTACCACTGGGGGAAACAACAAAGTATGTAAGAGATCTCCGTATTATTTCTTATAACTGCATGTGACTCTACAATTGTCTTCATATTTAAAAAGCAAAAGAAAAAGAAAGAAACTAAATGCAGCATGATATCCTGGATTGGATCCTGGAGCAGAAAATGGACATTAATAGAGAAACTAATGAAATGTGAACAATGTATGGAGCTCAGTTAATAGTAATGTACTAATGCTGGTTTCTTAATTTTGTACACTGTTAATGCAACACGTTAATCTTAGGGAATACTAAGCAAAGGATACACCAGACTTCTGTACTATCTTTGCAAATTTTCTGTAGTAAAGTTTCTGTAGTGATCTGAAATAATTCCTAATAATTTATTTTTTAAAATTTTAAGAAATTATCAGTTAGATAGGATTTGTGAGAAAGTGATAAATGTTGAAGATAAGTAATATGAACAAGATTCCCTGAAGAAGAAAATCAAAGAAACAGCACAAAAATGAAAAAAACATAATTAAAGAATATTTATTTCAAATTTTAATAAAAAGATTTGAAACTACATCTTGAAAGAGCCCACAATGTACCTTAGAATGTCAACTCAGAATTACCAACAACAGACTCTAGTAAAATTACTGGACTTCTAAATAAATCCTTTAGGATTTAGGCTAAAAGATCATATGACTAGTAAGATAAAGAAAATAAAACATTAGAATTTTCAACAGCAATGTTTTTGCCAGAAAAAAAAAAATGAGCTACAAATTTAAGATATTCAAGAAAAGAAAAAGTGAGCCAAGGATTCTACTTCTGGCAAACACAACCTTCAGATATAGAAATACAGACAAAATGTTATGAACAAGCAAGAAAATTCATGAAATATGAATATCCCCTTAAGCCTTTCCTAAATAATTTATCAGAGGCAAAACTTGAGACTAAAGAAACATCATTATAAGAACTAGTGGTGAGAATTCAATATACGGTTACTAACAGAATTAAGACTAAGTAAAAACTGGGGAAGAGACAGCGTAGTATGTAATGATGACATGCTCTGACAATATACAGGACAACCATGAAAAACAATCAGGGAGAATGCAAATAGTATATGCAAAAAATAAAAAAAAATATATATATATATATATATTTTTTTTTTTGAGACGGAGTTTCTCTCCTGTTACCCAGGTTGGAGTGCAATGGCGCGATCTTGGCTCACCACAACCTCCGCCTCCTGGGTTCAGGCAATTCTCCTGCCTCAGCCTCCTGAGTAGCTGGGATTACAGGCACACACCACCATGCCCAGCTAATTTTTTGTATTTTTAGTAGAGACGGGGTTTCACCATGTTGACCAGGATGGTCTCGATCTCTTGACCTCGTGATCCACCCGCCTTGGCCTCCCAAAGTGCTGGGATTACAGGCATGAGCCACCGTGCCCGGCCCTCATCATCCCCATTTTATAGAGGGAAAACTGACATGCAGAAATTCAGACATTTCAAGCCTCCTCAGCTAAATATGTAATAAAATAGCAGCCAGGCAGGGTGGCTCATTCCTGTAATCCCAGAACTTTAGAAGCCTGAGGTGAGAGGATGACTTGAGCTCAAGAGTTCAAGACAAGCCTGAGCAACATACTGAAACCCTGTCTTTACCAAAAAAAAAAAAAAAAAAAAAAAAAATAATTAATTAGTTGGGCATATTGGCACACGCCTGTAGTCCCAGCTACTTGGGAGGCTGAGGCAGGAGGATCACTTGAGCCCTGCAGTCGGCTATGATCACACCACTGCACTCCAGCCTGGGTAATAGAACAAGACCTTGTCTCAAAAAAAAAAAAAAAAAAAAAAAGATTAATAAGATTAATAGAATAAAATAAAAAGCTATTTAAAGGAAAACTAAATTACTTTTCTCACATAATCATTTAAAAATATGTACATTTTAAGAGAGGAAAGACTAATATTTAAATGAGATAAAAATCTGGGAGAGTGCTAGACATGTACCATTTCAGGCAAGATAAAAGGAGTCTCTCATAGATTGATTCAACAATCTCAGAGATCCACAGGAAAGCAGGGGGAAGAGCACCAAACTGGGAGCCAAGGAACTGAGTTTTCAGTCCTGGCTCAATAACAAGCTGCATCGTATCGGGTAAGTCATTTTAGAGTGTCAGTTTCCTCATCTTAAAATGAAGACTGACGAGGACCATTCTAATGCCCCCTATTCTACAGTTGTTGACATTAAAGGAATAATCTGGAAATGTAAATGGAAGGGCATCTCAGGCAAAGTTGTAGGCTTTTGGTACCTCAAAGGTTGGGAACTAGAGGCAAGAAAGCCAGTAAGTAGCCATGCTTAAGCTAAATGAAGAAAGATGGGTACTCCCCTCTATTAGGCTCACTGAGGACAGAAAAGGGCAAATGTATATGTAAAAATTAATCAAGGGGGCTAGGCGTGGTGGCTCACGCCTGTAATCCCAGCTCCTGGCCAACATGGTGAAATCCCGTCTCTACTAAAATACAAAAAAAATTAGCTGGGCGTAGTGGCGTGCACCTGTAGTCCCAGCTACTCAGGAGGCTGAGTCAGGAGAATTGCTTGAACCTGGGAAGCAGAGGTTGCAGTGAGCCGAGATCGCACCACTGCACTCCAGCCTGGCACCTGGCGACAGAGCAAGACTCTGTCTCAAAAAAAAAAATAATAATAAAGGGGAAATATTCCTATCCATAGTCATAAATTCATGTAAGGAATACATGACTGTTGGACAAACAATGTTCTTGCTGTTATTTTATAAAGCACCAAAATCATGAATAGCAACTATGGAAAAGAATAAAATGCAGAGCTTCATGCCAAGGTCAAGGATTCTATAAAACACTAAGGCAAATAAAACAGTTCCTCAAAGCCTATGCTGCCATAGCTTCCACAAACCCTGCCATAGGACCTCAACACTTACGTGTTGAACTGGCACTTAGAATTAAGTAAGTTTTATTTTCTCCATGTCTACACTGTTATCAACAATTATTCTTATAACATCCACCTGGTGTTGAGCATTATGCTAGGAACTATAAAAATATAAAAAGTGGCCGGGCGCGGTGGCTCACGCCTGTAATCCAAGCACTTTGGAGGCCAAGGTGGGTGGATCATCTGAGGTCAGGAGTTCAAGACCAGCCTGACCAACATGGTGAAACTCCGTCTTTAAAAAAAAAAAAGAAAAAAAAAAAATATATATATATAAACAAATAGAAGACATGTCCTTAGCCACAGAAAACATTACAACATGCACAGGAAAATAAGCAACATAACTGAAGACACTGAGTGCATGCCTGTGTGTATATGCATAAGCATCATCTACTTTGGAATTTAAATCACATTTTCCCACAGAAACACAGAGAAGGTGGTTAGGTTTCAGTTGAGGTGACCCCTCAAACTTAGTTCATGCCTATTTAGTTAAGCCTCAGTAGCTGTCCTTAATTCCTTGAATCTTGAAGTGATTCTCAACCAGATTGAGGGGCTAATAGGTAGTGCTATACAGCTGGAAATAACATATTCAATATTATGACATAATTTTCCAATTAGAAAATGAACAACTATTAAGGCCGGGTGCGGTGGCTCATGCCTGTAATCCTAGCACTTTGGGAGGCCGAGGTGGGTGCATCACCAGAGGTCAGGAGTTCAAGAAAATGAACAACTATTTTTCATGGATGTAAAAGCTACTATTACATGCAATAGTAGTATTGTACTATTGCATGTAATAGTACTATTACATACATAGTAGCTTTTTTACATACAATAGCAGTATTGTACTATTACATATTTATTATAGTAAATATTAATACTATTTACAATAGTAGTATTGTATGCTATTACATACAATAGTAGTATTGTACAATAATAAATATGTAATATAGTACAATAGTATACTAATATAGTACAATAGTATTGTACTATATTACAATAGTATGTAATAAAGTACAATAGTAGTATTGTACTATTACATATTTATTGTACTATTACATAATTGTATTACATACAATAGTAGTATTGTACTATTGTATGTAATAGTACTATTACATACATAGTAGCTTTTACATACATACTATTAATAGTAGCTTTTATATACATACATACTATTGTATGTAATAGCAGCTTTTACATACAATAGTAGCAATTAAATGTTGCTCAATAATTGAATTTAAAAGTAAGTGGTGGCCGGGTGCGGTGGCTCACGCCTGTAATCCCAGCACTTTGGGAAGCCGAGGCAGGCGGATCACAAGGTCAAGATATCGAGACCATCCTGGCCAAAATGGTGAAACCCCGTCTCTACTAAAAATACAAAAATTAGCTGGGCGTGGTGGCATGTGCCTGTAGTCCCAGCTACTTGGGAGGCTGAGGCAGAAGAATTGCTTGAACTCGGGAGGCGGAGGTTGCAGTGAGCTGAGATCACGCCACTGCACTCCAGCTTGGCGCCTGGCAACAGAGCGAGACTCTGTCTCAAAAAAAAAAAAAAAAAAAAGTAAGTGACAGCTATAACAAACATACACAGCGTGACCTGCCAAGCACTGCTCCAGAATCTTTATACATAATTTACTTATCCTCATTATTTAACTCACTTTATTCTTTTTTTTTTTTTAGATGGAATTTCACTATTGTTGCCCAGGCTGGAGTGCAGTGGTGCAATCTCGGCTCACTGCAACCTCTGCCTTCCGGGTTCAAGTGATTCTCCTGCCTCAGCCTCCCGAGTAGCTGATATTACAGGCAGTCACCACCACATCCGGCTAATTTTTTGTATTTTTAGTAGAGACAGGTGTTTCACCATATTGGCCAGGCTAGTCTTGAACTCCTGACCTCAAGTGATTCACCCACCTCAGCCTCCCAAAATGCTGGGATTACAGGCATGGGCCACCACACCTGATCTAACTCACTTTATTCTTAAAACAACTGCAAAGGGAGTACTGTCAATATTCCCAGTTTTCAGGTGAGTAAACTAAGGCAGAGGGAAGTTAGGTAATTTCCCCAGTCACATAGCTCAACAAAGCTTCTTGGTGGGTGAAGATACACAGAAAACATTTTATTTTCTAAATAATCTCATTACCCAATATTCTTCACTGGCGTTGAAAATAGGATGAGGGTATAAAGGCACTGTGTTAATAGTTAGATAAGTACTTTTTTTTTTTTTAGCAGTACGTAGACTAAAATGATTTATAGTAGTATGGCCTCCAATAATTCCATATTGCTTATATCACAGACAGGTTCGCACAAGGACTCTGGAATATATAAATATACATGGATGTTCACAATAGCAGTGTTTTGATGGCTAATGACTGAAAATCTAAACGTCCATCAGTAGGGGACAGGCTAAATACATTTTTAATATTTTTACAGAGGACTGCTATGTAGATATCTAAAAGGATGAGGTAGTTTTATACCCATGGATATTGAAAATGCCTAATATACAGTATTAAATGACAAAAGAAAGGTGTAGAATAGCATTAGGATTCCACTTGTGGGAGAGACAGAAGGGGGTATATATTTTACATGTGCTTCATTATGATCAGAAAATTTCTTATTTATTTTTTATTATTATTTTTTGAGACTTTTTTTTTTTTGAGACAGAAAATTTCTTAAGGATAACCAAGAAATTGTTTATAGTGTTTACTTCTGGGAAGTGGACAATGGAGACAGGTAGATCAATAGATAAGAGACTAAAAAGATTTTTCTTTTTATATTGTATCCTTCTGTATTAAATTTCCTTTATCAAAAGCATGTAGCTGATTTTAAAATAGCTTAACTAAAAATGCAGCAATATAGAGCCTAGTCTCCTTTTACATAATGGTTTCTAACCACAGACTGGTATGTAACGATCAGTGGTATTCCTAATAGTAGTGAACCTAGAGAAGTTAACGAATGATTCATTTTATAAACAAGGATAAAGTCAAAATCCCTTTAATTAACCCATTAATCAAAGGGAGAAAAAGAAAGGGGGCCTATACACCTCAAGCAGAAGGTTGAAAAAAATCTTCTAAAGATGATTATTTTTAAGAAAGGCTGCATCCCAGAGTCTGGATGCCAGAGAGGTCAATAGTCTTCTTGAAAAACAAGGAAGCACCTTTATGTAATCGTCAAATTGGGTTGGGAAGTCCCACGGTGTGGACAAGGCTTTTTAAAAATTTCATTAAGTTTCTACTTTTGTATATTTCATACTATACACAACATATTTACAGTGGTAGTCACATACTATCCATAATTAAACATACAATATTTGGGGAGATGCATGCTCAAAAATGTTTTACTGATAGGGAGTGCAATTTAAAATGTTTGGAAACTACTGAGATAGTAAAAAAGAATTAATGCAGTCAAGAGAAAAACATTAAATGGTCATTTTGTGGTCAAGGGATGAGAAGTGAAAGCTATGAAGCAGTCAATCTACAATGTCTGCAACTTCTGAGTGCTCTTCAACTTTTTCCTGCATCTATTTCAAAACCAAATCCTGCCATTTTTCCAATAGAATATTTCCTGAGTTTGTCCCTTCATAACCATTCTGATCATCTAAATCTTATCAATTCACGCTTTTGGAAAGGCCTCCCGCCCTTCTGTAAAGAGCTCTCCACTTGCCTGCATCTAACACACTGTAAGAAGGTCCTTTAAGTACTCGGACAGCTTCCAACTATCTCCAAAAGTGAAAGTACTTATCTACGATTTTAAATATCTCTGTCCCACTCTCAAACTGTCCGCTCCCCACAGACCAACTGGAGCTCTTAAAATAAGTCAGACAAATATATTCCTTTCCTCAAGGGACCCACCCTCTCTTTCACACTCTGTGCAGAATAAACATACTCCATACCACCAAGTCAAGTTATTTTTCCTCCAGAACTCTCTTCGAGGTTCCTTTTTCTCTAACAGCCTGCCCACCTCTGATTCCTGGAATTCTCGTGTTGATGGGATCGTTGGGATCTTTTCTCTCTTCTCATCTTTCCAGTTACCCATTAGCATTAGCAGGATCATTGAACAGGCCTCCGTTTGTATTAATATCTCCAATGATTCTGTGATCTCTGCCCTCATGACCTTTGATTTCTTTGCGTCCCGCCTCCCTTTCGCGACACTAGGTTTGTTTAGGGCCCGAGCACAGGGGCCCCGCAGGTTCTTTATGACGTCAGCGGCTGCGCACCGAGGCCGACTAAGGCAGGCCGGGAACAAGGCCTTGCGGACAGGACTGACCTGGGCGCTTTTCCCGGTCGCTCCCAGAGAACAAAGGTGCCGGGGAAGGGACAGACCGTGAGCAAGTGGTCCGAGTCTGCGCAGGGCGACCCCGAAGGCCCTCCGGAGGTGCCGAGAGGTTTGTGGGCTACTAGAACGAGGCCTGGTAGGTGAAGGAGGCGGGTGAAGGGCCGGATCCAGGACTGAATCCGGGAGAGGCGGGGCGAGGAGGGTACTCCAGTGTAGCTGCTAGGGCATCTCCCGCGGCCACTCTGGCGGGGGTGACCATTATCGAACTCGCAGAGAGGAGTTGGGGAGCGTCCCCCACTCACCTACAAGTGCTGCCACCGGAGGCTCCAGCTGCCCCCCTCCCAATTCAAGCCACGTCAGCTCGGGAATCCAGTACGCGACACCTACCAACGCCGCGCCCCGCCAGGGGCTCAACCACTAGCAATTGGGACGGAAGATGGGATTAAAACACCGACCAATCAAGACTATCGGCAGGACGTTACCATGGAGACCAGGCACGCCTTGTTTGTTAGTAACCTATCAAGAATGACGGAAACCAATCAACAACAGAAGATGCTCTGCTTCCTCAATGAAACAACCAATGGACCCTAAAGACTGAATGAGGGGCGTGATTCGACGCGAGTAGGTGCTCCGGAAGAATATCTGGGGAGGGACCGGAAATGCCGAGAGGGCGGGCTTTCTGGGAAAGGTCAGGTGTTCCTGGCGTGAAATGCTTAAGTTGGATTTCTCCAATTCCTCCGCTTCGTCGGCTGTGACTGACCGAGACTGCGACTTGGGCTTCCTCAGAGATTTTTGAGACGGCGGGCACCCGCTACCATTAGGATTTTTGAACGAGCTGTGAGAAGGGAGTGGGGGATACGGGACTCTTAGAGTCAAAAAATACTGGAGCCTCTTAGTTGTTCGTCTAGTATGACCTTTTGATTTTGTTGATGAAAAACAACGTAGAAGTAACTTGCCCAAAGTCAAACAGCGACTTAGTGATGGAACTCGGACTAGAACCCGATGTCAGTATGAACGAGGATCAGCGATGTCTGTAAGGACATGATTGTGTGAGAGGGAGAGAGTAGTGACTACTAGGAATGTGTCTCTTACAAACTGTAGCCTGAGCCAGGCAAGACGTAAGGAAAAATTGAGAGTTGAGGGCTCAGGTTCTGCAATGGGTATCATTGAGGAGCTCCAGCAAAAGACAAATCACTCATGCTCTCCTTAAACTCCTAAGGAAAGGGAGGGAAAGTAACCAGCTCCCAGTGGCCTGTCATTTCAGGCACTCTTGACAATAAGAATAATGTTGGTTTGAATTTATTGAATCTTACTGTGTACTCAGCTGGCCCATTGGATGCATACTTATTTAAGGGTTACATAACTCTGCAATTCAAACATCAGCTCAGTAAGGCCTTTCCTGGCTGCCCATCTTTTGGAGCTGGAGTTCATTTATGAACTTATGCTAAGTGAAATAAGTCCAGCACAGAAAAACAAATATCGCACGTTCTCACTCGTGTAGGAACTTAAAAAGTTGATCTCATGGAATAGGTATAAGTACCAGAGGCTGGGATGGCGGAGTTAGGGGAGGCAGGGAAGAGATTGGTTAGAGTCACAATGCCACATTTTAATCTAAATATAAGCAATTATTATTGTAGCCCTGTCAAATACTGTCTAGTGTTATATAAATATTCTCTCTCCAGTTGACCAGCTGGTAGAAATTAGGCCAGTGTATGGACCAGGTAAAAAATTGCTAGAAATATTTTCTTCCTTTTCACTGTTATCTTAGACAAAGTGGCTTGAGGTGGGTAAACATCAGGGAAGAGGAATACTCAGTTTCTTATAAAGTAAATAGAAGCTCTGATAAAAGAGTGGGCATATTCATTTATGTTAAAAATTCATACCCACAAAATGCCATTTGCCCATACAGAAGACTGCTTCTGTTCTATATTCTATGCTTTCTAGGTCACCAATAACATACTACATTTTCCCCAGTGATGAGGTCAATAAAGTAATCTGAATTGATTTTATTAATACCACAGATTTAGCTTTACAGTTTATCTCATTTTTTTATTTTATACATAATATGAAATATATTAACATTTTATAAATACATATAAGATATTAAGTTTTAGATTTGTTTAAGGAGTTATATAATTTGTAAAGTGAATCATCAACCTCTGGTTTTTACTTGTCTTTTAAATCTTAGATTAACTTAAACTAGACAACTGACTCCCCTCCAAGTTTGCCATCACCTTGGGTAACTTTATTGTCATGTAGACGGCTCATCTGCTTCTCTGCTCAGGTCTTTGATTCCCACATCTGTGGGTGTCCTTTACTTCCACACTACCTCATCCAGCTATTCTCTGAGCTACATCCTAGACTTTAAATAATAATAATAATAGTTCATTACTTCTTTAAAATCTTAGAGTCAAAAAACCAATTATCAATTCCATATCCATTACAGTTCAGTTGTTCTCAGTCTTGGCAGCACTTTAGAGTATCCAGAAACATTTTCAAAATTTCTGCATTTCAGATTAATTAAATTGGAATCTCTAGAAGTGAGATCCAAGGATCAGTATACTATATACCTCCCCAGGTGATACCAATATGCAGCCATAGACGGGAACCACATTTTTAACTCTTCCATTCGGTTATTTTACTGTGCTTGTTATTGAAACACTGAACCCTCAGCTGTCTGAAAGCCTCATTTTCCGTTGTTCTTTACCCCACTGATTTCTTGTTTCATTCACCAGTACACCATCAATCCTGGATTAACCTGAAGGTCCTTGCATGCCTCAGCTTGTAGCTGGCTGAGCACTGGTGGTGAAAAATCACAGAATAGGTCAGGATGGTGCCAGCACTGATTCTTCATTTTCGATTGCAGCTGGGTTCTCAGTGTTAGTTATTTCATGTTCCCATTCTCCACAATACATATTTAAAACATGCTTTACTTTTCTCATACTACAAATTACCTGGCTTTAAGAATTCAAACTGACTTTATTTTTCCTGAAATATCAAATGTTCTCATTTTTCCTTCCTTCCCTTAAACCTTCTTCTTTATTGTTTTGTATCTCACAACTTGTGTTTTTATTGAGTTAGCAAAAATCCGAACATCTCCTCTGAGTTCTTTTTTTCTCTCACTCCTTATATCAAAGATCTCAAAAATCATGTGGTTTACATATTCCAAAAATTCATCTATTTCTCAGTATTGCTGCAATAATGACTTTCAATTGGGTATCCACTTATTTTCTTGATTGCTGAAATTGTCTCCAGTAGGTCTCCTACCTCTAGTCTGGCCTCTTTCTGAGCAATTCTCTAGAGTAATGTATCCAAAATGCGTATCATATCTTTCTTTTGCTAATGAGTTTATCAGCTTTACCTTTATTATAAAGTCTAAATTGCCAGACACAGTGGCTCATGCCTGTAATCTCAGCACTTTGGGAGGCTGAGGCATGTGGATTGCTTTGAGCTCAGGTTCAAGATTAGCCTGGCCAACATGTTGAAACCCCATCTCTACTAAAAATACAAAAATTAGCTGGGCATGGTGGTACCCGCCTTGAACCCAGAGATGGAGGCTACAGTGACCAGAGATCATGTCACTGTGAAGCAGCCTCATTGTCTGGAGTAACACCTGAGGTTTATTTTCTCATAGCCATGGGAACAAGGATGCAGACACACAAAGAGTGAGGTTGAGATTGAAAGTTTAACAGCCAAAATAAAGAGAATAGCTCTCTGGTGCAGACAGGGGTCCCAGAAAAATAGGTTGCTAGATCCACAGTGAAATGCAGAGGGTTTTATAGATGATCGGGTGAGGAGGAAGTGTTTTATTTACTTAGGGCAAGAAAAATTGGTTGGAACAGGCATTCTATTTGCATAGGGTGTGAATCTCTGGTAGCCCCCACTTTATTCTTTTATTATGCCACTGCCTGAGCTGCACCATGTTACCCATTTCTTTATTACTATACATGTGGTAACAAAAAAGGGAAGATGGAGCCTTTATGTTGGGCATGCCTGGCCCCCAGGTAGCTCTTTATTGGCATAGATGCCAGCATTCCCCTGTGGAAACTTCCAGCTTGCTTATCTATGTTTGCAGCTCGATTTTTCGGGCTACTTTTGTTAGAAAAGAAATGATTTTAGAGGATGCCCTTTGGGGCTGCCTTTTGTTAGAGGGGAAGCTTTGCCAAGGACTCTTTTGCCTTTACGATCTGCCTAAATAATTTCTTTCTACCTCCTATATCAACTGCACTCCAGCCTGGGCAACAGTGAGACTCTTGTCTCAAAAACAGATAACCAACCAGTCTAAATTGCTGATTTAGACTTAAAGGCTCTCAATCTGTCCTCTGTCTTTCTCTGCTGCTTCATATCAAGCATTTTACAAAATCTTGTTGCTTCTATGTCTTAAATATTTGTCTGCTTGTCAGTACTGTCCCCTGTCTCATTGTTTTCTCCCTTCTTTCATTGGCTCAGGTTGGCATCCCTTTTCCTAAGAAGTTATTCCCTAAATAAGTCTGGGTCTGGTGGCCCCTCTGCTTGGTGTCATTCTTTCTGGTTTTTCTACGTCTACCAGAGTGATTATCCTGTTGTTTTGAAGATTTTTTCTCCTCGTATATATTCCCCATAAACTATAAGTGCTCTAAGGGTAGGGATGACAATAATGTTAACTCTGTCTCCAATGTTTAGCACAGAAGGTGAATAAATTAAGATAAATGTTCAAATACTTCCAATGATTATAATAGGGTTCAATAAGAACTCCACAAAATTTTACAATGTAATAAAACACTCTATAATAGAGAACTATAAATGATAATGAAAATCCTGGGGCTTAAGTGAAAATTATTTTAGTGATCTCATGTTTATATGTTTATTTTTGAGAACTTTTTCGATATTTGATGCACTGAACATGATTCCCAACTCACCAGAAAGGTCATTAGGCATAGATAGAGAAGAAAGCAATCTTTATTTGAGGTCTGAAAGTCACCTGAAAAACCTGGGCCAAAAATATGTCCTTATTTGCTAAAGGTGAGTAATACAGGCTTTGGAGCTAAACAAACCTGTTTGTGAAAATTGAATCCACTATCAACCATGTAACCTTGGGTGAATTGCTACTGAAGCCTCAGTTTTTAAATCTGTAAACTGAAAACAATTAAGCTTGCATCACAGGGCTATCATGAAGGTTAAATGAGTTAATGTATATAAAGTTTTAAATAAAGTACCTGCTAAAGTAAATGGTCAATAGTTTTGTTCCTTTTACAGTGGCACCTAAAATGCTATCATTATTTTGGGTTAAAATATCATATCTCCAGGAAATCCCTGTTAAATGCAGTTATCAAATGTGACTAGCAAACATTTACATGTTAGCTTCAATTTGTGTGTGTGCATGTGTGTATTTATTCTCTGTGGTAATACAATACTAAGAGTTAGTAACAAAAACAGTGGATAGAGTGTGTTATGGCCTTTTAAGAGGTATGAGAGATGCTGTGATAAGTCATTAACTAGGGTGAGGTTTAAGCCTATACCTCCATGCTAGGCCTCTATAGAAAACATTGGATCCTTGGAAAAGAGGGAGATAAAGCCTCAATGCTGAGGCAGACAGCAGGGCTGTTGGACAGGGAAGAGTGCATCTAAGATAAGTTTCAACCTCCTTGTATTTTAATTTAGATAAACTGCTTTATCTCAGTTGGCTTTTGAAAACCCAAAAGGAAACATTTATGTTGATGCTATGGATTTCTGCATCCTGGAGCATTTCTGTGAATCTGGCCCTTTCAATGTTTTCAGGTTAACAATTCTTCTATCACCTCTCTTTGGTCATATTAAAGTGTAAGTACCATGGGGAAGCTATTCAGTAAAAATGTGGCCCTTTGAAACAAGTCATTTCTAGTTAAAATCTTCTGAATAATTGTGCTGCCTAGTTTTTATTTTGTGCTCTATTTTTGTACATCAAGAAATTTAGACATTTAAAGATATGCGTGTTGAATTAAAATAAAAAAGAAACACAATATTAAGTTTTTTATACTGTCAGTAAGTTATGATGAATTTCACTTTCAATTTTTTTTTTTTTTTTTTTAAGACGGGGTGTCACCATGTTGGTCAGGCTGTTCTTGAACTCCCAACCTCAGGTGATCCACCCGCCTTGGCCTCCAAAATGCTTGGATTACAGGCGTGAGCCACCATGCTGGGCCAATTTCACTTTCGATTCTTAAAATGATCTTAAGAAGTATGAAGTGTTTTGTATTAGCTGAATTCTATTTAACATATATAATCTAACCACATTTGGGGAATTTCATTAAAAACCTTGTTAAAACTCTTACGCAGCATTTACATTTCATTTAGCTATCACAAGAGGGCGTAAGAGCTCTGCTTAATGTTCCATACTTTCAAACTTGATTCTCAAGTTGTGTAAAAAGAACCCCCTTGAATGACAATGATGAAATGATTTATTTTTCCCTAATCTATCTAAGAATTCCTTTATTAGCACTTAATTTTAAACTGACATGACAGTGTATTCAAACAAAGTTAAATTCATGGAAATATTAGAATCTTTGCATTTAATAAAGGATGATTTTGCAAAATATCTGGAAAGATATGAGTCTATTTTTTACATTTTTATAGAGTTTACTAATCTGCCTGAGTTAGCTATCATGTTTTTAGCTTTTAGGTTATTGCAACAAAGCTGTTTTATTGACAATGATGCAGCATAATATGTTTCAAAGGTGAAAAATAACAAGGAGAAAAACTTGAAATTTCTTTTCTAGGATAGGTAACTTATGAAAATTTGCTGTTTCCTCTTCTAATTTTATTGTTTTCTTGAAAAAGCTGTGTGCTAAAGTGCACACAATCACTTTATATACTTTGACATTACACAAATCATTACACAGTTTTGAGAAAATGTAAAATGTAAAATTTTGTAAATTTTTATAAAATTTTTTTTACAAAAATTTACAAATTTTGTAAAATTTATAAAATTTTGTAAAACTTTCATTGTAAAATGAAAATGTAAAATTTATATCTCCAATGTAAAATGGTTTCTACATTTAACTAGAAATGGTTTCCAAATTTAACTAGAAATGACTTGTAACCAAGACCCACATATTTATTGAATAGTTTCCATAGAAACTATTCATACTTCAACCAGTGCAAATGAAAAACTTGTTACTGTTTTTAATGCCTTAGCTATTACACACATCAGCTAACTCCATGCAAACTTCTGGGAATCCAGAATAAAAGCCAGAGCTTCCCCACCCTACCCACTGCTCCCAAAGTTTCCCACAGTTATTTTTTTCCTTCATGTGGTTTAAACTTATTAAAGTATGATTATGATAGGTCATTTGTAATAAAAATTCAAAAGAAGTGATTCTAAATACATAGCCTCAGAGCAGTTAGATCAGTTATTTTACATGGAAGAATACAAGTTATACTGTTATCTTAAATAGCACAATTCTAAAATCTCATATTATTTAGTGAGTTGCTACATTAGTAGAATTAACCTCTGAAAAAATTTATTTTCATGTAAAATAATACAAATATAAAATATAATACCTATGTAGGGAAGTTCCAGCACTTGATCTTGTTGGATCTATAACTTTTGTTATTGAACTTGTATTAATGATAGAAAGTTAACACATATTGGCCAGGCGTGGTGGCTCAGGCTTGTAGTCCAAGCACTTTGAAGGCCAAGGTGGGCAGATCACCTGAGGTCGGGAGTTCAAGACCAGCCTGACCAACATGGTGAAACCCCGTCTTAAAAAAAAAAAAAAAATCTAAAAAAGAAAAAAAAAGTTAACGTATATTATTTTACTTAATGTAAGGCAAGAAAATTTTACATAGAAAAGCATATGTATAAATTCAATTTAAAGTTAAGTAATTTCATTGTTTAATTATTGAAAATATATTTGTTGTATACCTGCCATTTGCTTAATCATTTCAATCTAACTTGTTTAAAAATGAATTTAAGGTGATTTACATAAATGTAAATGATTGGAGAAGAGAAAATAATTGATACTAGTAGAAAGGATGAAACAAGTCAAAATATGAAAGAAAAAATAAGAGTGAAACAGAAACAAGTAAATGCACTCTCATCCTACTTTTTACTGTTTTTTTTTTCTTCTAACGATCAGTGGGACAGGATAGAACACAGTCAAAAATTTTATTGCTCATAAATTTAAAACAAAAAAGTAAAGAATCAGGAGAAGGGCAAAGAAAAAAAATTAAATTTCTCTAAAAAAGCCCTACTATGGTATTGAGAACAGAGAAAGTAAGTATTTTCCTTCTGTTTTTTTATGGAGACAAGGCTGTGTAAATGAATGAATAATGCTCCATGACATTTTTACAGTGAATTACTACTTCCTTGCAGTCATGTATTAAGCACTGGGGATTCAAAGATGATTTTAATCCAGTCCATGCTCTCAAGGAAGTTGTGATTTAGCTAAGGAGTTAAACACAAATATATAATTAAAATACTACAATACAGTGAGTTATATGATACAGGTAAAATCAAAATATTGTGCATACAAAAATATCTTGTGGGAAAAAATGCTTTTGATGAGGAGTTAAATGATATTTGTTCCCATTAACAACATATAATAACAAAATAAGTTCTATAGGTCATAATCTTCTCATCTTTAATATTTATTCCTGCAGCTACAGGCCTCATTGCTCTATTCTTGAACTAGTGTAGTTGTATCTTATCTGGTCTTATCCCCTTCAAACTATTTTCTGTATTGGTTCTAGATATTCACTGAACCAGCTCATAAGTGATCCATGATTTAAAGTGTACTAAAAAACAAATTGCAAACTCTTTATCCTCTATTTAATTTTGTATCTGATTAGACCACAAACAATATCCCTATAAATTACACACTTTTTTGAGAACAAAAAGTGTTTAAAAAGATAATCTTTGTATTTCTTCTATTTCCAGCATCTATTCCAGCACCTTGCACATAATATATGCTCAAAAATACTAGCAAAGAGCATTGGATAAATGAATTCAGCTGGTTTTATAATGCAGCACTATTTAACCTTTCTGTTAGTAGGCATTTTGAGAAAATACCACAAATTCATTAATGCTCTTTACTTTTGTGTTGAAAAAATATGTCCATTAAATACTATAATGCATAAATTTTACTACAATTTTTTAAATACTGTTTGGTGAATACTTATGAAATAAATTAATATTAAATTTAGATTTACTAGAAAAATCATGTCTTCTTTTGCATGTATATGAAAGTACCCTATGAGATCTGTCTTTTCTATGTCTATCACTATAGTGATCCATTCAATGCATCAGTATTCTGTGTAAATCTTAATAGGTGTCTAGGTGAATCCATGGTTATCAACGGCTATGATTTTAGCAGAGCAGCCAAATAAAGATCACTTTCACATATTGGATATATGAAAGGCATATTAGATATTTAATAGTAATCATCTAATGTACTGTATTGCCTTTATTTCATAGCACTTTTTAAATTATCTTTTTTTTTTTTTAGAGACAGGGTTTTGCCATGTTGGTCAGGCTGGTCAACTCCTGACCTCAGGTGATCCACCCACCTCCGCCTCCCAAAGTGCTGGACAGGCGTAAGCCACCACGCCTGGCCTAAAATTATCTATTTTTAAATAATAGAATTACCTCATAAATAGATTATTCAGAGAATACTGACCAAAACAGAGATGGTAAACCTTTGATTAAAACTTGATTGTGGGCTGGGCGCAGTGGCTCATGCCTGTAATCCCCGCACTTTGGGAGGCCGAGGCGGGCGGATCACAAGTTTGGGAGATCCAGACCATCCTGGCTAACACGGTGAAACCCCATCTCTACTAAAAATACAAAAATTAGCCGGACGTGGTGGCGCGCGCCTATAGTCCCAGCTACTCGGGAGGCTGAGGCAGGAGAATCGCTTCAACCCAGGAGGTGAAGGAGCCGAGATCGCGCCATTGCACTCCAGCCTGGCGACGAGACTTCATCTCAAAAAAAAAAAAAAAAAACTTGATTGTGGCAAATCAAAGCTTGGTGACATTTTTGTAGACGTTAAATCAGAATTTATCCATTTAATTATGCTTTGTAGAATGGTGCAAGTTTTTGAAGAAACACATTTTTGTGAATTTTATTTAATATCTAATATTAACTAAAATATGTATACACATATGTATGACATTCAGATTAGAATTAATTATTCATTTATTATAACTAAAGCTATTGGGTATCTTTAATATGCTAGGCATGATGCAAGTGTTGGGAATAAAAATGTGATTTATAACTTCATGTCATCTTCAGTTCAGTTGTAAAGATTTTTTCACGGCGTCTTTTATAATAAGAACCCAGACGAAGTGAAGAGAATTTGAGGAAAGCTTCCAGTGTTCTAGATGTATATTAAAGGAGGAGTGGGAGATAACCAGTCAGTCAAAGAAGAGAAGAGAAACGTAGGGCAGAGCAGCCTGGGCTGCTTGGAAAATTAGAGGCTCATTGATCTTGCCAGAGACCAAATTGCTAAATAGGGAGTAGCAGAAATGAGACCACTGGAGTTATTCATTTATGTAAATACTTACCCAACAAATTTTACTAAGCAATATTTATTACCTAATTTGTTTTATTTTAAGAAATGTTTATTATTAATATCTACCATCATGGAGTGTCTGTCTGGGATTAGATGACAAAGGCCTTGGAGTAACATATTAAAGCGGTTGTAATTTATCCTTTTGGCAATGGGAAGTCATTCAGCGTTTAATAAGGAATTTGATGGGTCAGATTTGTGTTTTAGATTAATAACTGTGGTAATTGTGCAAGGCACACAAATGCAGAGGAAGACAATTTACTTATGAGATAGATATGGTCAAGACATTAACTAGGGCAGGGAAGGAATGAGAATGAGGATGTAACTTATTTGAGAATTAGCATATAAATGATTAGCTGATAAATGCTTGGTTCCGAGGTATGATGGAGAGGGAAGAGTTGATGATACCTGTGTGTTTCTAGCTTGTTTGGTTAAAGGGATTGAGTATGGCACCACCAACTAAGACAGTATAGGAGAATTCAGTTTAGGAAAAAAAACACTTTTTTTCTCCTAATAGCAAATCTATAGAAATCAAAAGAATATTCTTAAATCCATATGATATTTATGATTTCCGAGCACACTGAATGTTTTTGTCATTCTTTTATTCTCCAATTCTGTTAAACAGTGTGGAATAGAATGGTAAAAATGAGAGAACAAACATAAGTGATAGAGAGCTTAAATATCCTATTATGAGGCTGGGCATGGTGGCTCACGCCTGTAATCCAAGCACTTTGGAGGCCAAGGTGGGTGGATCACCTGAGGTTGGGAGTTCAAGACCAGCCTGACCAACATGGTGAAACCCTGGCTTAAAAAAAGAAAAGAAAAAACCAGCCTGGCACGGTGGCTCACGCCTGTAAACTCAGCACTTTGGGAGGCCAAGGCAGGTGGATCACAAGGTCAGGATTTCAAGACAAGCCTGGTCAACATGGTAAAATCCCATCTTTACTAAAAATACAAAAATTAACTGGGCATGGTGGCAGGCACCTGTAATCCCAGCTACTCAGGAGGCTGAGGCAGAAGAGTTGCCTCAACCCGGAAGGCGGAGGTTGCAGTGAGCTAAGGTCCTGCCACTGCACTCCAGCCTAGGCTACAGTGCAGGATTCTGTCTCAGAAAACAACAAACATCCTTTGCTCTTCTGCTATGGTGTATTACTGAGTACCTTTAAAAGTCTAACAGGATACTAGGAATAGCTACCCCTGAAGTGAGACTTCAACCTGTTTCTTGTTCCTAATATATTTATTTGACATGGTAGAGAATTGCAGATGGTTGGTTTTTGTTTGTTTTTCAAAACAGGGTTTCACTCTGTCACCCAGGCAGGTCACAGCTCCACTGCAGCCTCGATCTCCCTGGCTCGTTTCCTCCTACCTTGCCTCCCATGTAGCTGGGACTACAGGTGCACGCCATCACACCTGGCTGATTTGTTTTTATTTATGTTTTTATTTTTTGTAGAGATGAAGTCTAGCCATGTTGTCTAGATTGGTCTCGAACTCCTGAGCTTAAGCACTCCTCCCGCCTTGGCCTCCCAAGGTGCTAGGATTACAGGCATGAGACGTTACACATACAGCCTGATAGTTACTAACAAATTGAGGTAATATGGGAAATAAGAAGAAACAATCCATATCTAAACATATCTAAACATTTCATTTTAAATTTCATGCTCTTTGGGTGACTTTTTCCATATATATATATATTTTTTTTGAGATGAGGTCTTGCTCTGTCACCTTGGCTGGAGTGCAGTGGTGCGATCTTGGCTCACTACAACCTCCGCCTCCCAGGTTCAAGCAATTCTCCTGCCTCAGCCTCCTGAGTAGCTGGGATTGGCTGGAGTGCAATGGCGAGAGATCTCGGCTTACTGCACAACCTCTGCCTTATGGGTTCAAGTGATCCTCCTGCCTCCTGAGTAGCTGGGACTACAGGCGTGCCCCACCATGCCTAGCTAATTTTGTTCTTTTTAGTAGAGATGAGGTTTCACCATGTTGGTCAGGTTAGTCTCAAACTGCCGCCTGGGCCTCCCAAAGTGCTGGGATTACAGGTGTAAGCCACTGCACCCAGGGTTTATTTTTATTTTTTTGAGATGGAGTCTCACTCTTGTCCCCAGTCTGGAGTGCAATGGATCTCAGCTCACTGTAACCTCTGCCTCCCAGGCTCAAGCGATTTTCCTCCCTCCGTCTCCTGAGTAGCTAGGATTATAGGCGGCCGCCACAATGCCTGGCTAATTTTTGTATTTTTAGTGGAGACGGGGTTTCACCATGTTGGTCAGGCTGGTCTAAACTCTTGACTTCAGGTGATCCGCTCACCTCAGCCTCCCAAAGTGTTGGGATTACAGGCATGAACCACGGTGCCCAGTCTCACATATATCTGTTTTTAAAAGCTCTTCACTCTTGGTATTATTTATTTTTTGGAGACAGGGTCTCACACCCTGTCACCCAGGCTAGAATGCAGCAGCACAATCTCGGCTCACTGCAACTTCTGCCTTCTGAGTTCAAGTGATTCTTAGGCCTCAGCCTCCCAAGTAACTGGGATTACAGGCACATGCCACCACTTTCAGGTAATTTGTGTCGGGGGAGTTTTTTAAGTAGAGACCAGGTTTTGCCATGTTAGCCAGGCTGGTCTTGACCCCCTGACCTCCCAAAGTCCTGGGGTTACAGGCATGAGCACCCAGGCCTGGCCCATTTCTGGTATTATTTAAATTATCAAACAATTAGAAAATCTACATTTGGAGTTGTTATGTAGCTTGGCCTGCAGTGTAGCTTTCAACTGTTCTTTATCAGGGATTAGGTTTTTCAAGTGTTGCTCAGAGAGAATTGGTAACAATGGCTTAGAGTGCCTATGGGGTTGGCGCCAGATGGGCTGGGGGTCGGCATTGTCTGAATTAGATGTTGGAGTTGGTGACCCCTCACCCCCAGGCACCTTCTATTCAAATGATCATAGTTAGCGGGATATTGACAGCTACTACAGAATCTGTCTCTTTGTACACAGCCCAGGGCCTGAAAAAGAGTCCGTGTTTAATGAATATTTACTGGCTGGCTGAGATTCCTGCAAAAGCCTAACTCTGCTATGGTTCTCAGGTGGATGCCGATTATGACTTTAAAGTTCTTGTATAGTTCACAAAGTCTATTCACATGTGCTACAGATAATTTTAATAATTCAATGCTAGATGTGATGGCTCACACTTGGAATTCCAGCATTTTGGGAGAGCCAAGCAGGAAGATCATTTGAGTATTTGAATCCAGGAGTTCGAGAACAGCCTGCGCAACACAGGGAGACACCATCTCAACAACAACAACAAATTAGCCAGGTATGGTGACAGCACCTGTAGTCCCAGCTACTCAGGAAGCTAAGGTGGGAGGATCACTTGAACCTGAGAGGTTAAGGTTGCAGTGAGCTGTGATTGTGCCACTGCACTCCAGTATGGGCAACAGAGAGAGACTCTATCTCAAAAACTAAAAAAAACATTGTATCTATATATTCGTATTATATTCTATTATTTGAACTTAGGACTCTTTTCATCAAATCCTGTATTTACACCATCCAAAAAGAATTTATTTGATGGAATGAAACCACTGTGAGTCCCCCTCTATGGTCTGTGGTTCTAGGATACATCACCTTTTTTTTTTGAGATGGAGTCTCGCTCTGTGGCCTGGCAAGAGTGCAGTGGCATGATCTTGGCTCACTGCAACACCTGCAGGGTTCAAGTGAGTCTCCTATCTCAGCCTCCTGAGTAGCTGGGACTACAGATGCATGTCACCATGCCCAGCTAATTTTTGTATTTTTAGTAGTGACAGGGTTTCACCATGTTGGCCAGGATGGTCTCGATGTCTTGACCTAGTGATCCACCTGCCTCAGCCTCCCAAAGTGCTGAGACTACAGGCGTGCACCACCATGCCTGGCTAATTTTTATATTTTTAGTAGAGATGGAGTTTCACCATGTTTACCAGACCGGTCTGAAACTCCTGGTCTCAGGTGATCCACCCGCCTCGGCCTCCCGAAGTGCTGGGATTACAGACGTGAGCCACTGTGCCCAGCCTCCAGGCTTTTAATGACAGATACAACTGGCATAAATGGGTGTTTAGAATGAATGTAGCTGAGTCTTAACGCAGCATGCTTTAAATTTTTCAGAACACAAATGTACAGATTATCCAAGAGTTCTGTCAGCTACTGGTGTTTTATAGGAGAGTGGAGAATGTCAGTTAATTTGGTCAATCAGGTAGTGGAGTTAGGAGAGTGTCTGCCCTGTCCGCTGTGTGGGTGTGCCCAAAGCCGTTATCCACTCGCCTGTGGCTGGACATTCCAATGGTTTCTAGTTCAGTCTTCTCAAATCTTCAGGATCATAATGATCCTTAGGATGAATTTCTGGAGGTGTAATTGTGCTATGTATGTACATAGATTTACATGCCCCATATGTAATATGTCTTTGAGACATACTGCCAGATAACCAAAAAGTGTGTGCCAGATTTCATCAGATTGTAGGAGATTTTCATGTTCTGTTTTCAAAATTGAATTTGATGACAGGTCTAGTGTGATGGTTCACACCTATAATCCGAGCACTTTGGGAAGTTGAGGCGGGAGGATCCCTTGAGCCCAGGAGCTCGAGGCCAGCTGGGCAGCATAGGGAGACCCCCATCTCTGCAAAAATTAAAAGCATGCTGGCACCCACCTGTATGTAGTCCCAGCTCCTCTAGGGGCTGAGGTGAGAGGATTGCTTTGCCTCAGGAGTTTGAAGCTGCAGTGAGCCATGATCACACCACTGTATTACACCCTAGGTGACAGAGCAAGATGTTGTCTAAAAAATTTTTTTATATCTAAAAAGAAAAATAATTTGATGACAATTAAAAAATCTACAAATGTGCTGTTTGATAGGTGAAATTTTAAATTTCATCTTTAGTTTGTATTTTTGATATTCAAATGCATATTTTTCTTTTAAAACTTTATCTTTCTTTGTGACCTGATGAACATAACTTGTGCTCACTTTTCTGTTCAGGTGTTTACCTGTTTCCTGTTGGTTTGCATCCACTCTTTACTTATTTTAACTTAGTTTTATTTTATAACAGAGTCTTACTCTATTGCCCAGGCTGGAGTGCAGTGGCACAGTCTTGGCTCACTGCAACCTCTGTCTCCCGAGTTCAAGAGATTCTCCTGCCTTAGCCTCCCAAGTTGCTGGGATTACAGGTGTGTGCCACAACACTCGGCTAATATGTATTGTCGGTAGAGACAGGGTTTCACCATGTTGGCCACTGATCTCAAACTCCTGACCTCCGGTAATCTACCCGCCTTGGTCTCCAAAGTGCTGGTATTACAGGCATGAGCCACAGCCCTACTCTTTATTAATTATGGATAATAAACTTTAGTCTATCACTGACAGCAAAATGTTCACATTATGTTTGCTTTTTTCATTGAGCAACATTGGAACTATCATTCATTTTAATATAAGCCTATGGAGGACATAGCTTGAATTTTAACATTTAACACAGAACATTTCAGGATAGTTTAAATGTTTCTTTATTGATTGATTTGGACATATTTGTTCATGTTTATTCAGTGTGATCATCAAGATTCTTTGAGACCCCCATTTAAAACAGTAATTTGTATATTCTTGGAATGCCTCAGGTAAAGGATTAAGGCATAGCATAAGTTGAAGCGCATCAGATCTTCACAGCTGTTGCATAATAGGTTATGTCCTCCGATTAAAAGTAACAATGACACGAGTATTTTATATGGTTCTCTTTTTTTGGACAGATGTTTCTTTTGCTTTTCAGAAATAATCAGGGTTTGAATTAAAATATTTTATGCCACCTGTGTTGCTGGAACTTAAATCATATTTTGTAGGAAAGAAGGATGAAGAGGGAGATATTTATGGTGAGTGTTCAATCTCTAAATTAGTCTTCATGGCTGAGTTTGAGGATCAGTCATAAAGTCATACCTGTCTTTAGTCTAGTGTAACTTTTTAAGTAATTGAGATATGTATTGATCCAGTTATTTATTCCTGGATGTAATCATCATTTTAGAGCTTTCTTTGAAAATCTGTCATTTATTAATTGAGATCTCTTGTTTGAAACTATGGGCAGCATAAAAGAGAAATCATAGGCCATCGTTTGAGTGACGTTTATTTTATGTGGTTCATGATCCTTGAAACTCTACTTTGTCCACATTTTTTGAGCACTCCTTCCCTCGGGGCCCTATTTTTGTTAACTTGGGGTTTAGTCTGAGAGGCTAATGGTGAGAAGATTGTGCGTTCCTTTACTGGGGCCTAAGCTTGCCACATGGCACATTTCGTACATTGTCACAGGCTCTCACTGGAGAATAAATGGTGATGGCCCACTGTAGCAGGGCTACCCACCCTGAGTCCTGTGGTCAGACACTACCCATCTGGCCAGGATTATTGTCCTACATTGACTCCAGACTATGAGCTTCAGGAAGCCCCTGGAGGAGAGATTTGGAGGAAGATTTGAGTTACTCTGTCAAAATGCATATCCTTGAGTGACTTAGTTTTTGTTCAAATGGAAATTTAAATTACACAGAAGATAAGTTATTATGGTGTGTTTCTATCATTAAATTTATCTAATGAAATAAATAGACTAGATAAACAGACTGTCTCTTCCTCCAGTGGGGATGGGTTGATGGTGTTCTCAGGAAAGGGCCATGCGGACAACTTGCTCTGAGGCCCCCAGGCCTAAGGTTCCCCATTCTCCCATGGAGGCTGTTTGCCGTTGCACTGGAGGAATGATTTTCCTATTAGGACAATCATGGCTTGTAGCAGAGCAAGAGACTGCATTGGGCAGGGCATTCTGAGGGCATTCATTACGTGGCTGAGTTTAAGTCTCAGCTCTGCCACTTGTCAAGGTTATGGCACTAGGCATAACACTTCTCCTGAGCCTCAGTTTATTCTGTAAAATGAGGATGACACGCCAGATGTGGTGGCTCATGCCTGTAATCATAGCATTTTGGGAAGCCAAGTAGGACAGATCACTTGAACCCAGGAGATCGAGACCAGCCTGGGCGAGATGGTGAAACTCTGTCTCTACAAAAATTACAAAGTTACTGGGTGTGGTGGCACACACCTATAGTCTCAGTTACTCGGGAGTCTGAGGTGGGAGGATCACTTGAGCCTAGGAGGCAGAGGTTGCAGTGAATTAAGGTCATGCCACTGCACTCCAGCCTAGGTGACAGAGCTAGGCCCTGACTCAAATTGAAAACAAAAAAAAAGAAAAGAAAAGAGAGTGCCAGGCATACCCTCCTCACAGGGAAGTGAGGGGTAAAGGAGAAAATGCAGGAGATGCTTGTCCCTGTCTCTGGCTGAACTTGGACAAATTCAAAAGAGGGAAATACAAGGCTTTGAAGAAATTAGGAGCTCACAACAGGGCTGATCAGAAGTCTGGGAGAGGCTGGGCATGGTGGTTCTTGCCTGTAATGCAAGTACTATGGGAGGCCAAGGCGGGCAGCTTACCTGAGGTCAGGAGTTCGAGACTAGACTGGACAACATGGCAAACCTCATCTCTAGTAAAAATACAAAAAATTAGCTGGGCCTGGTGGCACATGCCTGTAATCCTAGCTACTTAGGAGGCTGAGGCAGGAGAATTGCTTGAACCTGGGAGGCAGAGACTGCAGTGAGCCAAGATCGTGTCATTGCACTCCAGCCTGGGCAACAAGAGGGAAACTCCGTCTCAACAAACAAACAAACACACACCTCTGGGAGAGACCTCCACTCAGGGGTATGGCCCAAGGAATTGGGTGCCTGTTGTGAGGGCTCAGAGCTCAGGAGTAAAGCAGCCCAGGCTGTCAGCTGGGGTAGAGGCATGACCATGTGGCCCACTTTTGCTTGGTCTTTGTGCAGAGGAGTCTGCATCTCAAGTCCACTCCTCTCACCTCCAGCTGCCCTGAGTACAACTTAGAACCACTGTGTGGATGGCAGGCAGCAGAAATTGTCCTGGACAGGCTTCTCCCTGGTTTGGTCAATCCTGCTTGAACGAGGTCTTTGTGAAGAATCTTTTCAGAGGCTGTCATCTCTAGAAGGTTAGCCAACATGTGGAGATGAATGCGGCAGTTACTTTGGTTAAGAAAAGTGGCAAAGCACTGTAGTGCAGCCCATTGCATTCTGGGTTAGCCCCTCAGAGTTGTAACGAATGCAAAACCCTGTCGTATTGGAAGCAACTTGCTGGCAAAAGAATTCCTCCCTGTCCCCAAGTTTCCACTGGTGACTGCTTTGCCATTACCTCTTTCTGTCCTTCCACTGCCTGGCAGCTCAGAAGAAGCCAGTACGTTCCTACAGCTCTAACCCAGAGCAATTCTTCTCTGAAAGTGCCAGGAAGTTGGACATGAGCAAGAATTATAAAATTATTTCGGAACTGTGAAAGCTGAGATATGAATTGGCCTGTTCTTGTCCTATCTAACTAAAATAGAATAGAGAGGCCAAAAGTAAAATGTACCCAGGGCACATAACATTATTCCAAGAATGTAATTATCTGTGAGCCTGGCTGCTGAAACTGCCACCTGAAACCAGTTTTATCTAATGGCTGCTGAAACCTATGATTCTTTTTTTTTTTTTAAATGGAGTTTCGATTTTGTTGCCCAAGCTGGAGAGCAATGGCACAATCTTGGCTAACCGCAACCTCCGCCTCCCAGGTTCAAGTGATTCTCCTGCCTCAGCCTCCCTAGTAGCTGGGATTACAGGTATGCGCCACCACACCTGGCTGATTTTGCATTTTTAGTAGAGATGGGGTTTCTTCATGTTGGTCAGGCTGATCTCGAACTCCCAACCTCAGGTGATCTGCCTGCTTCAGCCTCCCAAAGTGCTGGGATTACAGGTGTGAGCCACTATGCCTGGCCAAAACCTGCTATGATTCTAAGAATAGTTTCATCCACTGCTGTCACTGAATAGTCAAAACTTGCCAGCTTCCCAAATTCTTTTTTTTGAGATGGAGTCTTGCTCTGTCACCCAGGCTGGAGTGCAATAGCACAATCTTGGCTCATTGAAACCTTTGCCTCTTGGATTCAAGTAATTATCCTGCCTTAGCTTCTTGAGTAGCTGGGATTACAGGCATGTGCCACCATGCCCAGCTAATTTTTGTATTTTTAGTAGAGATGGGGTTTCACCATGTTGGTCAGGCTGGTCTCGAACTCCTGACCTAATGATCTGCCCACCTTGGCCTCCCAAAGTGCTGGGATTACAGGCATGAGCCACCATGCCTGGCCCTTCCCACATTGTTACTAGTGCCAATGAATTTTTTCAAAGAGCAATACAACTTTTTTTTTTTTTTTTTTGAGACAGGATCTCACTCTGTCACTCAGGCTGGAGTACAGTGGTGTGGTCACAGCTCACTGCAGTCTTGACATCCCAGGCCCAACCTGCCTGAGCCTCCTGAGTAACTGGAAACACAGGCACATACCACCATAGCCGGTTAATTTTTATTTATGTTTATTTTTTGTAAAGACAGAGTTTCCACGTGTCGACTAAGCTAGTTGCAAACTGCTGGACTCAAGGGATCTTTCCACCTTGGCGTCTCAAAGTGCTAGGATTACAGGCATGAGCCATGGTGGCTGGCACATTAACAAAAAAAAAACCCTTTAACCTTCTCTTTGTTCTTCAGACATAACATAGACCATCTGTGCGTATGCCTTGAATTGCAATTCTTTCTTTCCAAGTAAAACATTTTCCAGGTGCCGTGGATCATATCTGTAATCCCAGAGCTTTGGGAGGCCAAGGTGGGAGGATGGCTTAAAACTAGGAGTTCCTGACTGGCTTGGATAACATGGCGAGACCTCATCTCTACAAAAATTAAAAAATTAACTGTGTATGGTAGCACACGGTTGTAGCCCCAGTTACTTGGGAGGCAGAGGTGGGAGGATTGTTTGAGCCCAGGAGTTTGAGGCTACAGTGAGCTGTGATCATACCACTGCACTCTAGCCAGGTCAACAGCGCCAGACCCTGTCTCAAAAATAAAAAATAAATAAATAAACAAACAAAAACCCATTTTAATGTCAGAGGTTTGACCAACAGAACTGTTTTTGTTTTTGTTTTTGTTTTTTGAGACGGAGTTTCGCTCTTGTTACCCAGGCTGGAGTGCAATGGCGCGATCTCGGCTCACCGCAACCTCCGCCTCCTGGGTTCAGGCAATTCTCCTGCCTCAGCCTCCTGAGTAGCTGGGACTACAGGCGCACGCCACCATGCCCAGCTAATTTTTGTATTTTTATTAGAGACGGGGTTTCACCATGTTGACCAGGATGGTCTCGATCTCTTGACCTCGTGATCCACCCGCCTCGGCTTCCCAAAGTGCTGGGATTACAGGCGTGAGCCACCGCGCCCAGCCCAGAACTGTTTTATGTTGTTTTTTTTTTCCGGGCGGTTTTGCATTTGTGCCAGTTGTAGAAGAAAGCATCATTCATTGTTTTTCTGGCAGAATGGAAGACATTAAGTAAACAACTGAGAGAAAATCCATCTGATGATGGGTTAGAGCAGAGGCTGTGGGCTCCCTCAGTGACTCTGCAGGTAGAGTGGAACGCCCGGCAGAAAGAGATGCTGCATCCTACACGAGAGACTCTGTCATAGGAAGGCCTGCTATGGGAAGCCTCCACTTGCCATCTGAACATGAAGCAGGCAGTGCCAGCGGCGTGCCCCGCTGGAGTGGAGTGGCGGATCAGTGTCAATGATTCAGCATTTGGTTGACATTCAGGAAAAGCTTGATGGGAGGAATTGGAAGAAAATGCTACTCTAGAGTTGAGTATCTCGAAGAGATGGGCTCCTGATGCTGTGCTACGAGGGTCAAATCCATCTAAGGAGAAACAAGCTGAAGAAGGTAGCCGGGACTGGCAGTTTGAATCATAATCATGCTCATTTTGGAGAAGAGGAAGAAAACAACCGTGACTATTTGGGATGTGCATGACTTCAGATGTTTTCACCTCATGCTTGCTGATGGGCCCACTCTGCTGTCCTTGATCTAGGGTCTCCCTGGCTCTACTTCACTAGAATTTCAGAAACCCAGGCTGGGTCTCCTCATGAGCATTCTAGCACCATCCAAAAGCAATTCCCCCACCTCCCTGATCCTCCACACCAGTTTCTCCCCTTTTCCCTCCAGAAAACAAAAGTCTCATTTTTTTTGTAATTGTATCTTCCACCTCTTCAATTTCAATTCTCCCAGTTAACAAAGTTACAGTGTTCGTAAATGCATCTCCTGGATGGTCTTCAGCTTCCCCTCATTTCCTGGCCTGTGCTCCTCTTTCCATTCCTTTGTCATTTCTATTGTGGGGGAGGATCAGCATTCTGTTTGCATTTGGACATTTTCTCCCCCAGGCTTCCAGCTCAGCGTCCTCTCTGTGGATGGGGGCATTGACTATTGCCACAATCTTGGTTTCTTTTCTGTGTGACTCTCAGGTCCGAGGCTTCTCCCTCATCTATCCCTCACTGTTCCCCCTACCCCCAACTCATTTTGTTATGGTTGGGACTCTGTATCCTGTTTTAGAAAAGGAATTCGCCTTATTACTGTATCCAATTATGAAAATAAAGGGGTGATTAAAAAATTCGCATAGTGCAGAAAGACGTCAGAGAAATAAACAGTTGTCTCAAATGTAGGCAAGGTGGCTTGACTCAACGTTTTGGTGATTGGGAAAATAACATTCCAGGTATGTGATAAAAGTCTCACATGGATTACACAATTTTACATATAACTTAATTCATTATATTTTCTGCTGTTTCACTCAATAATTTGTTCTGGGTTTCTATGTCAATAAATATAAACAGTAATTTTAAAAGCTTTTTTGTCAGGAGTTTGAGACGAGCCTGGCCAACATGGTGAAACTCCATCTCTACTAAAAATACAAAAATAAGCCGGGAGCAGTGGTGGGTGCCTATAAGCCCATCTACTTGGGAGGCTGAGGCAGGAGAATCACTTGAACCCAGGAAGCGGAGGTTGTAGTGAGTCGAGATTGTGCCACTGCACCCCAGCCTTGGCAACAGAGTGAGACTCCATCCCCTAATTTAAAATGACAACAATAACAAAAAGGTTGGGCATGATGGCTCACACCTGTAATCCCAGCACTTTGGGAGGCCTAGGTGGGTGGATCATTTGAGGTCAGGAGTTCAAGACCAGTCTGGCCAACGCGGTGAAACCCCGCCTCTACTAAAAATACAAAAACTTAGCTGGGTGTGGTGGTGCATGCCTGTAATCCCAGCTACTTAGGAGCCTGAGGCAGGAGAATCACTTGAACCCAGGAAGCAAAGGCTGCAGTGAGCTGAGATCCCGCCACCGCACTCCAGCCTGGGCGACAAAGGGAGACTACATCCATCTGGGTGGGTGAGAGGGGGTGGAGTAGCTTTTGTGGAACAGTTCAGAGGAACACAAAAGAAGAGAGATTGTGCTGATGCCCTTCATCCCTGTCGCTGTCTTAGGTAACTGTCTGTGCATGGCCAGGGTAATAATTTTACTAAATAGTCATTAAATATTCCAGTTTGTATATTTCAAAGAGAACTTTTTCTTTTTTTGAGACAGAATCTCATGCTGAAAAGCAACGGCAAGATCTCAGCTTACTGCAACTGCCGCCTCTCGGGTTCAAGCAATTCTCCTGCCTCAGCCTCCCAAGTAGCTGGGATTACAGGCACCCACCAACAGCCCTAGCTAATTTTTTGTATTTTTAGTAGAGACGGGGATTTGCCATGTTGGCCAGGCTGGTCTCAATTTCCTGACTCAGGTGATCCACCCACCTCGGCCTCCCAAAGTGCTTAGATTACGGGTGTCAGCCACTGCACCTGGCCTCAAAGAGAACTTTTTTTTTTTTTTTTTTTTTTTTCTGAGACGGAGTTTCGCTCTTGTTACCCAGGCTGGAGTGCAATGGCGCGATCTTGGCTCACCGCAACCTCCGCATCCTGGGTTCAGGCAATTCTCTTGCCTCAGCCTCCTGAGTAGCTGGGATTACAGGCACGCACCACCATGCCCAGCTAATTTTTTGTATTTTTAGTAGAGACGGGGTTTCACCATGTTGACCAGGACGGTCTCGATCTCTTGACCTCGTGATCCACCCGCCTCGACCTCCCAAAGTGCTGGGATTACAGGCGTGAGCCACCGCGCCTGGCCCTTCAAAGAGAACTTTTAAAAAAGTACCCCAGGCCTCAAAGAGAACTCTTAAAAAAATACCCTAGGCCAGGAGCAGTGGCTCATTCCTATAATCCCAGCACTTTGGGAGGCCTAGTTGGGCAGATTGCCTGAGCTCAGGAGTTAATGACCAGCTAAAATACAAAAAATACAAAAAATTAGCTGGGCATGGTAGCGTGTGCCTGTAGTTCCAGCTGCTTGGGAGGCTGAGGCAGGAGAATTGCTTGAACCCAGAAGGCAAAGGTTGCAGTGAGCTGAGATCTTGACACTGCACTCCAGCCTGGGTGACCAGGAGACTCTGTCTAAAAAAAAAAGACAGTTAACAATAATTCATTATTATTGTCACATAGGCAGTGTTCAGAGTCCGCTGGTTGCCTCAAAATTGGAAGAGTTTGTTTGTATCAGGGTCTAGTTATTTTTTAATGGCTGCGTGGGTAGGCTATTTGGATGTATCCTCATTTAATCCATACTATTGATGGACTGTGGACTGTTGATGGACTGTGGACTGAATGTCATTTACATGATGAAACCCTATCCTTCTAAAGGGATGGTATTAGGAAGTGGGGCCTTTGGGAGGTGATTAGCGATATGTATAAGGTCCTGAGAGCAGAGCCACCACAATGAGATACATTCTCTTAAAGAGGCCCCAGAGGGAGCTTGTTCTCTTTCCACCTTGTGAGGACTCCGTGAGGATCCCAGACTCAGCCTCAGTGAGGACTCAGAAAGAGGTCAGTCACCGCTGAGTAGCCTCAGCTACCAGAAAGCGGGCCCTGATCACCGACTTCTACCCTTCAGAACCTTGAGAAATAATCTGTTCTTTGTAAGGCACCATGGCTTTGGTACTTTGGTACAGCAGCCTGAAGAGACATGTAGGTTGTTCGAAATGGTTTGTCTTTATTTAATTACGTCTGCGATGAGTATACTAGAATTGGGTTTGGCTCTCATTTCCTCAGGCTGAACCTCCATTTGGAGCTGCCCTAAAATTGTTGGCAGAGGAATTCCCACATGGGAGTGCCTCAGTCCCTGTGGAAATGGGACTTGTTGGGACTCCAGAGAAGGGAGAACCAAGCTCCAGGGTGACTGGTCCGAAGTGTTTATTAGGGGAACTTACCGGGTGCTGTAGCATGTGCTTGGATAGACACTCAGAGAAAAGGATGTTCTGCTTAGCTGTGTCCCTGTCAAGTGTCACGGTATGGAGTTTATAGGAATGGTTCAGGAATTTGGCTCAGGGCCGGTGCCAGTTGCTTTCCGTGTTTTGGATAACAATTCAAACATCTTTGTTTGTGCCCGGCAATATTCATGGTCCCAGCTTGGGTTCAAGCCTGTGAGAGAAATGCAGCTGCCCAGCTCACAGAGCAGTCAAAGCACCTGGTGTTTCTTGGTCAGGACAGGAGAGAAAGTGGGAGAACTGGGTGACATCACAGCTCCTCTTGCTGGGTTCTTGGAGGTGGAGTTACTGGGTCATGGAGGAAGGACTGGGAGGGCTGGGCAGGAGCCTGGCACCAGAGCCAGGTCTGTCTCTACTCACATCTCTGCCAGTCTAGTGGTGGAGACTTTCCTTTACATTTCTCTCAGTATGAGTGGGATGGAATGCAGTGGCTTATGTGTTCACAGCTTAGAGTCTTTCGTTTATTTTCCCAGGAGGAGTTTGTGCTTTTTAACGGTTCTTACCAAAGCATCATCTGACTGTCCATTTGGGTTAAGTTTTTCTTTAGTTTTAAAAACAATGATAATCAGGAAAGTTTTAACGTTTTGCAAATGTTGACCTTGCGTTTAAGTTTATAGGTTATTATATTTTAAGTGCTGTTATCAGTGAGTTTTTCCTCATTGTATTTTTGCATTGGTTAGTTTTGCTTTTACGGCTATTTGTCTATTTTTCTTAAGGACTCTTAGGACTGAAAAAACCTGAATGCGAGTGATCACATACTAGAGAATGCACAGCTTTTAAATATAGAGCTCAATGATTTTTAAAAACCTTGCACACTTGTGTCACTACCACTCAGGTGATGCTATAAGCCATACAAGATCCTCCTGGGCAGTGCCCTTCCTCTGGGGGGGTTCGCTTCTCATGCTCAATGTCAAGGCTGTGAGAAGTCAACTATGCTTCCAACAGCAATACTTTGTTCTGTGAACGTACCTCCTTTACCTGTTGTTTTACTCTTAAAGGAGTTTGATTATGACAAACTAGTTTTAAACATCTTGCCACAGGTTTTGGTGTACATCTGTGTGTGTTCCTGTTGAGTGTTTAAACAAAGTGGCACAGCAGGGTGGTAGGACAAGTGGTGAGCCCATGGGGTCTACCTCTCATGCCCAATAGTTTTCCAGAGCGTGCAGCACACGGGAGCCTTCTACTCCTTGGTTGTCAGCATTTGGTGTCAATATACAACAGCTTTTAGCCGTTTCATTTGTGATGCGTTGGTTAGGATTGGGGTTTCAATTTGCATTTCATGGCGATTAAACATGTTGAACACTTTTTCTTGTGCTTACTGGCTTTCAAATAACATTTGTTGTTAGATTCCTGTTAGAGTCTCTGGGCACGATGGCTCACGCCTGTAATCCCAGCACTTTGGGAGGCTGAGGCGGGCAGATTGCGAGGTCAGGAGTTTGAAACCAGCCTGGATCAACATGGTGAAACTCCATCTCTATTGCAAATATAAAAATCAGATGATCCTGGTGGCGAGCACCTGTAATCCCAGCTGCTCAGGAGGCTGAGGCAGGAGAATCCCTTGAACCAGGAAGCGGAGGTTGCAGTGAGCCAAGATTGCGCCACTGCACTCCAGCCTGGGTGACAGAGCAAGACTCCATCTCAAAAAACAAAGAAAACAAAAAACGGGGTTGCGGGGGCGGCTATTTGTCTCTGTATGGTGATTTGTAGGGCTTCTTTGTCCATTTTCAACACACACCTAGGTCATTTCTTTTATTGCAAGTATGTCCTCCCTGTCTCTGGCTTGCTTTTAATTTTTTTTTGTGACGGAGTCTCGCTGTGTCACCTGGCCTGGAATGCAGTGGTGTGATCTCGGGCTCACTGCAACCTCTGCCTCCCGGTTTCAAGTGATTCTCCTGCCTCAACCTCCCTAGTAGCTGGGACTACAGTCACGCACCACCATGTCTGGCTAATTTTAGTATTTTTAGTAGAGAGGAATTTCACCATATTAGTCAGGCTGGTCTCCATCTCCTGACCACAGGTGATTCACCCACCTCTACCCCACAATGTGTCGGGATTACAGGTGTGAGCCACTGTGCTCAACCTATTCTTGATTTAGCCTGCCACCACTACAATTGCCATCACACACTCATTGACCAAAAATTCAGTAATTGTCTTGTGTTTATTAATCTTCAGTGGATATATAGCTCACATTTATTTTAATACATGTTACAAATGTTTTTAATCTTCCTTAGAACTGATGTTTTTGTGACCAGAAATATGCTGCAGGAATTTAACTCTGGTTTTTATTAATTAGCCTATGGTAAGATTCCTTTTGTTATTTGTCGGTTTGATTAAAGCCACAGTTTCTATTAAGTGAAGATTTACTGTGCAGTTAATGTATTTTTTTTTTTTTTGCTCTGGAACTTCATTTTGATGTCTTTTTGGCTTTTAGTGCCTGTGCTGAAATTCTCAACCTTGAGCTTTAATATCTTGGACATATTAATGATAGATATTTTAGGGTTTATTCCTGGTGATTTTGTTAGCCAAATCCCTGTGTGTCTGTTTCTGTGGTTGTGCTTTTTGGTCATGACTTTACCTTCCTGTCTGCTTGGGTATTTCTTCATTGCCTGTTGGATATTTTATTTTACTTTATTTTTTTGAGGTAGAGTCTCGCTCTGTCACCCAGACTGGAGTGCAGTGGCGCAATCTCTGCTCAGTGCAACCTCTGCCTCTGGGGTTCAAGGGATTTTCCTGCCTCAGCCTCCTGAGTAGCTGGGATTACAGGTGCCTGCCACCACACCTGGCTTATTTCTGAATTTTTAGTAGAGATGGAGTTTCACCATGTTGCCAAGATGGTCATGAACAGGTCTTAAAGTCTTTAATCTATTTTGATTTCATTTTTGTGTATGGTGTGTGATAAGGGTCTAATTTCATTCTGCATGTGAATGTCCAGTTTTCCCAACACCATTTATGAAGAGACTGTCCTTTCCGCATTGTGTGCTTGTGACACCTTTATCTAAAATTAGATGGCTTTAAATGTGTGGCTTTATTTCTGGGCCCTCGCTTCTGTTTTTTTGGTCTATGTGGAGACCCACCTCTGAGCTCACCTGGTTCCTGGCAGCATTCGGTCTCTAGTGGGCTTGTGGCTCGAGTCTCCCTCAGTTCCTTGCCACATGGGTGCCCCCAACAGGGGGCGGCTCACATCAAGGTAGCTGGCTTCCTCAAATAATGTGAGCATACATTAGTAAGACAGAAGTCAGGTTTGTCTCTTGGGAACTGATCTCACTTTTGCCAGATCCTGATAGTTAGAAGCAAGTTAAGTAAAAGCCATGATTTACTTACGATGAGGCCATGAATTCCTGATCGCAGGATGGTTGGGCCATCCTGGAGTTCTGCACCTTACCTGGTATGGGATTTCCTTCAGGCCTGCTTTCCTCAGGTGCCAAGAGAGGTACTGGCCACTCTAGGCTGGGGTTCTCACATCTAAGCGCCAGAGCAAACCTCCCCTCCAAGAGCCTCATGTTGGAACTGCCTGAGTCCATGGCCAGATAAAAGAAAGATGCCTCTTGTCTGTGGGCTGTATTCATTCTGGAGTTTGAGGGAGTGTTTAAGTGCCTACGTGGGAGCTGCAAGAATGGGTTAAAGCAGAGGAGAATCTGGGTGCTAAGTCAAGGAGTGCCAGGGGCTCCAGTGGGGCACAAACAACCAAGGCATTGGCATCAGGTTCCCACTGATGAGGCAGTTATTTGTAGTGTTGGTCTGTCTCTTTTCCAGGGCTCTCCAAAATCTGTTTCTTTTCTTTTTCTTTTTTTGACATCTAGTCTCACTTTGTGGCCCAGGCTGGAGTGTAGTGGCACAATCTCAGCTCACTGCTACCTCCATCTCCCAGTTTTCAGCGAATTCTCCTGCCTACGCCGTCCGAGTACCTGGAACTACAAGTGTGCAGCACCACAGCTGGCTAATTTTTGTATTTTTAGTAGAGCTGGGGTTTCGCCGTGTTGGCCAGGCTAATCTCAAACTCCTGACCTCAAATGATCTGCCTGCCTCAGCCTCCCAAAATGCTGGGGTTACAGGTGTGAGCCACTGTGCCCAGCCCCAGATCTGTTTCTCAGCTCCTTAAAATCACACCCAAAACTTGTTATATTGATTAAAAGTGCAGGTATTATGCATTTTAATTTGCAGTATTAGTGTTTTCTGCTTTGTAACATGGGAGATATTTCTTCCAGTCATTAAATGTATCCTTCAGTGAAGTTAGGTAGTTTTCTTCTTGGCTCTGCATGCTTTTTAAATATTACAGTTATCCCTGAGTATTTTGTGTTTGGATGGCTACTGTGGAATGGATTTATTTTTTCTACCACATTATTGGTCATATACAGGAAAGCTATTGATATAAACTTTTTTCTATTGATGTTCGTGGAGGCAAAGTGAATTTGTATGTGTCTTTCTGTTTCCTTGTGGAACTGGTGCAGCCTCCATCAGATGGTGTCAGCATTCCTGCCTGTCTCAGTGCTTCTGATCTTTAACTAATCATGATGCTGGTTATGGAGCAGAGATGTACATGTGGGTAAAAACTTGTTCAGTTAGAGTGGGCATTAACTTTATGAAGTGCGTTCCTGAGGCAGTGTGGCCAGTAATATGTGCAGATTTTTTTTTTTTTTTTGAGACGAAGTCTCACTCTGTCACCCAGGCTGGAGTGCAGTGGCACGATCTTGGCTCACTGCAACCTCCTCCTCCCAGGTTCAGGCAATTCTCCTGCCTCAGCCTCCTGAGTAGCTGGGATTACAGGTGTGCACCACCACACCCAGCTAATTTTTGTATTTTTAGTAGAGATGGGGTTTCACCATGTTGGTCAGGCTGGTCTTGAACTCCTGACCTCGTGATCCACCCTCCTTGGCCTCTCAAAGTGCTGGTATTACAGGCATGAGCCACTGTGCCTGGCCAATACGTGTAGATTTCTATTGTGTCCATGTGTGGCTTTGTCTCTACTTCCCCATTAGTATATGTTTTCAGTGTGCCTGGTAATAAATATCTACAAATGAGATTAGTTGTAATGTTCTGGTTCTGTGGCCTCATTTTCACATTTTTGTATCATTATTATCATTATTATACTTATTAAAACCTCTCCTTCCATACCTTTTTTTTTTTTTTTTTTGAGATGGAGTCTTGCTCTTGTCGGCTAGGCTGAAGTGCAATGGTGCGATATTGGCTCACTGCAACCTCTTCCTGGGATCAAGTGATTCTCCTGCCTCAGCCTCCTGAGTAGCTGAGATTACAGGTAACCACCACCATGGCTAGCTAATTTTTGTATATTTAGTAGAGACGGGTTTCACCATATTGGCCAGGCTGGTCTTGAACCGGCCTCAGGTGAAGCACCCACCTTGGCCCCCCAAAGTGCAGAGATTATGTGGCTCCCAGCCTCATACTGTTATTTGGCCCCCATCTTAGTGTTTTCTTACTTCTGTGCTGGAACATCACCTGCATTTTAGCTGGAAAGCCACTGCCTGGGGGCCAGATCTCCACCACCGCCTGTTCTTGTTAGTTTTTTTTTTTGTTGGAAACTTGTTTTATTGGAACTCACTGGATGATCTGTTTACAATCATCTTTGGCTGCTTTTTTGCCACAGTGACATGGTTGAGAACTTGTGATGAGGACCCAAGGACCCTCAAGCCCGAATTATTTATGGAGCAGCCCTTTAAGAAGAAGTTTTCGACCCTCTGCTTGTATCTCCCTGACCCTTCCTGGGCCTGTTCAGTCTAGACTGCAGGTCACTTGCTTCAGCACTTTCCTTTCTTGTCCTTTTTTTTTTTCCTTGAGATAGAGTTTCACTCTTGTTGCCCAGGCTGGAGTGCAATGGTAAGATCTCTGCTCACCACAATCTCTGCCTCCTGGGTTCAAGTGATTCTCCTGCCTCAGCGTCCTGAGCAGCTAGGATTACAGGTGCTTGTCACCATGCCTGGCTAATTTTTGTATTTTTAGTAGAGATGGGGTTTCTCCCTGTTGGTCAGGCTGGTTGGTCTTGAACTCCTGACCTCAGATGATCTGCCTGCCTCAGCCTCCCAAAGTGCTGGGATTACAGGTGTGAGCCACCTTGCCCAGCCGCTTCAGCCCTTTTCTAACCTGGCAAAATTCCTACCCTTACAGAGTTTATATTTCAATGGGGAATAATAGGCAATAAAGAATACTGTAAAGTGTATAATAAATTAGAAAGTGCCAGAAGAGAGGCTGGGAATAGTGAGCGGAGGTGGGAGGCTCTCACAGGCCACACTGAATTTCCGGGTTTGTGCTGGCCCCACATTCCTTCCACACAGGGACCTTCCAGAGTAACTGAGCTGTGTTCACACTGCTTTTCATCAGTGCCCTCCTTGGGGGCCTATGGATCCCCAGAGGAAGAGTCTCCTGGACTGAGCACATGGGTACGGTCACCAGAGGGCCATGTGGCCAGGGTGTTGAGTGGCTGGGAGGGGAAGCTGGAGGAGTAGAAGTGGGAGGGCAGTGTGGGCAGGGTACCATCTCCTTTTTGCACAGTCTCTTTCTTGCTTAGGAGTTTGCACCTGTTGTGCGCAACGAGTCCAACTTCAGAGTTAGGAGAATTGTGGTCACTTGTGGATTTTTTTAAAAAGATGGCAGTAATAGGACCCTCTTCCAGGGCTGCCACTGAGCTTAAATCAGTGGCATTTGTAAAGCCTGGCACTCAGTGAGCGCTAGAAAAATTTTGCTAAATGAAGCAAAGTTATCATATTCAAATTTGTATTTCTTATCCGGACACGGTGGTTCATGACTATAATGTCAGCACTTTGGGAGGCTGAGGCAGGCGGATCACCTGAGGTCAGCAGTTTGAGACCAGCCTGGCTATTATGGCAAAACCCCATCTCTACTAAAAATACAAAAAAAAAAAAAAAAAAAAAAATTAGCAGGGCGTTGTGGCAGGTGCCTGTAATCCCACCTACTTGGGAGGCTGAGGCAGTGAGCTGAGGTCACACCATTGCACTCCAGTCTGGGAAACAAGAGTGAAACTCCATCTCAAAAAAAGAAAAAAAAAAATCCACAAATTTTTAGTTCTCATTTTTAATTGCCTTGTCTTTTTCTAGCAGTGATTTTTTTGGGAACTTGTGTTTTACTGTTATTACTGCTACTAATGATATAGTTTAATAAAATATAGAAGAGAACAGTTAACTTTTATTTCCAGTAACTACAAATAGTTGAGTGTGGTTTTTCTAAGAAAAATTAAGGATTATTGTAGCTGAGTACATTTGCCATCAGTTTATACATTGATTTTTTTTTTTTTTTTGGCAGCTTGACTTCCTGGTAGGTTTGCATTGTGAGTATAAATTCTTCACAGGAAAATAAGTCTAGAACACTTATCTTTAAAATAATAGCAGTTTCAGCAACACATTTAAAAATGTAACAATTTGTATTTTGATGCTCATTGTCAAGTTCTTGTAGGTGACAGCCTGTATGCTATAAAATGTAAGGAAGAAAGACTCCTGTGAATGGCATGTTTCAGGGAGGTAACAAATAATTTTTTCAAGTCTGTATTTGTGGTTGTATGATTGACTAAACATTAACATGTAGGGCTGACTTAATATTAAACCATAATGAGGCTATAACTGGATGTATATTCTTGTTTTGATAATTGTGTTCATTGATTAAGTTGTTGGATGACCTTCAATCATCTTAATGTCTAAAGTGAGAGTGGAAAACCAGACTCACATATGACAGGACATGGGAGGTTACAAACCAGGGCCTCAGATTGCCTGAGGAACACACAGCATTGTCAGGAGTGTGGTAGAGGTAATTTTTTGCTGTGTAAATAGGTATTTTGTTTTGACACTCATTATCATGTTCTTGTAGGTGACAGCCTGGGTGCTACAAAATGTAAGGAAGAAAGACCCCTGTGAATGGCATGTTCCAGGTAGGTAACAATTTTTTCAAGTTCGTGTTTGTGGTTGTATGATTGACTAAACATTTTTTTTAGCTTTTATTTTCATTTTGTTATTTTTGTTATGTTTATTTTTCCAAATATATTTGATTCAAGGTTGTTTGTATCCTAGGATGCAGAGGACCGACTCTATTAGAAATTGATTTCTGTAGGCAACAACATAGTGGGATTTATAAAGCTGAGTGCAACAGCAGGCATTGCTGTAGTCCCTGCACAGGTTTGTGTGGACGTGCTGCATCCTCGGGTATTGTCCCTCTGTGATGGGGCCCAATTTGCTGGAGTTCCATTGAGGCAGGACTCAGCACTAGGCAGTGAACAGATCCCGTTTCTGAGGTATCTTCTATAGGTTCAGCTGCCACGGGGTTGAGGAGCAACCTCTGCTTCACCTGTCTGCACCAATGTGTAAAGCCAATTTCCTACCAAAGGCAAAGAACACCACTGCCTCCCACCTGCGGTCCCTGACCCTGTGCAGTTTACACAGTGTCCCTTCATTCGTAAGTTGTCATTGTGAATAAAGAAGTCAGTAGCGAAATGTCCCTCTTACGGAGTTACGAAATGGGGTTGACATGGGGAACAGTGATCTGCAGGGGACCTGGGGGCAGGCATGGCCTTGGCACTGAGCAAGTGAGAAGGCAGCCATCCTTTGACAGCTACTGTTTGTCCAAAGTGCAGGTAAATTAGTCCCAGTGACTCCAGGAGACCATGATGGTGATAATGCAACAGGGGTGCTAACTTGAAATAGTGGCCTTATGTGTGCTGCATTAAGAGCTTCACAGATACTCACACAGACCAGTGTTGAGAGACAGGGAGCATCCCATGAGAAGTAGAAGAAGCTGAAGATGAGGAGCTGATCTCCTCACACTGTACAGTAGTCCCCACTCATCCTCCGAGAGACCCCAGAGGATGCCTGAAACCACAGCTAAAACTGGCCACAAGATATACTGCTTTTTTTCTATACATACATACCTATGTTAAAGGTTGATTATGAAATTAAGCATAGACATGCACCACCACACCTGGCTAATCCTACTGAACATACATGAACCACATGGCCTTCACACTTGATTTACACAACTGTTCTTAACATTTTAGTTGTATCTACCAGGACTTAACCTCCTGGATTTACCTCCCTAGGTTTACTTCCCTAGACTTGACCCCTTTACTTGCTCCTTAGATATCCCCTCCCTGGATGTAGAGACCTTGCATTACACATCTGGATTTACTTACCTGGCCTTAACCACATAGCCTTACCATCCAGGATTACCAACTTAGCTTATCTCCCTGGCCTTCCTACCTGGCCTTAATATTCTGTTCTCACTCACATGGCCTTACCCTTCTGGCCTAATGTGCCAAGCTTTAAACTCTTAGATTTAACCTCTTAGATTTACCCAGTTAAACTCAGCCAAATAGTTGTATTCAGGGAGGGCTGAACTTACTGGCTTTACCCATATGGCCTTTTAAATAGCTTGGCTTCCAGACCCAGCCTTAATTTCCTGGTTTTGCCAACTTAGATTTACCCAGGCCTGGGCTAGACCCAATTAGCCTTTCCCACCTGACCTAACCCTATGGGCCTTAACCTCATGGCTATAACAAGCTGGATTAGCCAGCTAGATTTCCCAATTAGTCTTACTGATTATACATGACACACACGGCCCCCAACCTCGGTTTAGGAAATTGTCCTATGTTTTATTTATTATTATTATTTTAATCAAACAGGTGTTAAAGACCTGGATTTACCTACCTAGGTTTTCTCCCCTGGTTTTATCATCCCCCTGCCCTTTTTCTGCACTAAACCCCAACTCTATGACCAATCCCAAGCCCCAAACCCAGCCTCAGCCCCAGTCCCATAATTAGACATCTTGCATTACCAAGCTGGCCTTAACCTCACGACCTTTGTAACCTGGATGACAAAACATAGCTTACCAATCTGGGCTTCCCACCTGTCCTCAACCTTTCATACTAACTCACATGGCCTTAACCTCCTGACCTAGTCTGTTTAGTATTAACAAGTTGACATTACCCAGGTGGAGTTAGCTCTATTCAGGAAGGCCTTAACTTACTGGCCTAATCCACCCAGAGTTTTCAGTCACTTGGCTTTTTCACCCGGTCTTAATTTCACAGTTTTGCCAACTTAGATTTACATACCTGCCCTGGCCTTCGTCCTCCAGTATGAATCTCCTGGCCCCATGCACCTAGCACACCCATCTGACCTTACCAGTGTGTCGTTAATGACCCGTCCCTACCAAAGCAAATCGTCTAGCTGTCATACCTCCCCAGCTTACCCAATAGGCCTTCACAATTAGTATCAAGCTTCTAGTCTTCCTCAAGTGTCACAGCCTTACTGGCCTTCACCTGGAGTCATTCTGCTCTGTCCTGGCCTTTGGTTTTCCTTTCCTGGTCTTCACCTGGTGGCCCTCCCAGTGGCTGTATTTACCTGAACTTACCCAGTAGGCCTTTTTCACCTGACTTCATTAAACTTAGGGCCATACTCAACTGCCCTCTTGACATGCTTGGTGTTAGCCAGCAAGATGTCAGCCAGCAAGACGTCATCAGCTGGCCGTCTTCTGCTGTTTACCACCTAGTTTTATCCAGGTGGTCTTCACATCCTTGCCTTCCCTGCACTGTCTTACCCACCTAGTATTTGCCTCCCGTCTTCATTTGACTGGCTTGGCGACTTGCCCTTCATCCTACTGGGTGTTTTCCCTATTTATTTCACAGCCTGGTATTAATGAAAGTTTTTCATTGAGCTGACTAGGTGCATGGTTTTAACAACCTGGCCAAACTCAGCCAACCTCAGTAATCCAATTTCCCTTATCACCTTATTGTATCCTTATAGTGTGACAAACTTGAAATGATCTATCTAGCTTTATTCACCTCCTGGCCCTTCTCATCCAGGCTTCATGACTTTTTCTCAAAGTCCTGGCCATAACTTCCTGCCGTTGTCCACTTGTTCTTACTCATGTGCTTGTAATTTGCTGGCCTCAATCTCCCGTCAAGATGCAGCTGATTTTGCCTGCTAAGATTGACCCACCCGACTCATGAAGCTCCTGCCATTGTTCTCATGCCCTTGCTCCCTGGCCTTGTCCACCTCATTTTACGGCCCTGGCCAGACCCCATTAGCCATTCCCACCTGACCTAATCTTATGGACCTTAACTTCATAGCCTTAACAACCTGGATTAGCCAGCTAGATTTCCTGACTTGTCTTACTAAACATACGTGAACCACATGGCTCCCCATCTGTGGTTTACAAAACTGTCCTGTTTTATTATTATTGTTTAATCTAACAGGCCTTAAAGACCTGGCTTTACCTTGCTAGGTTTTCTTGCCTGGTTTTATCATTCCCTTGCCCTTTTTCCCCTCACTGTACTCCCAACTCCATGCCCCAGTCTCAGTGGTAGCCCCACCCATAGCCCCAGCCATAGCCCAAGCCCCAGCCATAGCCCAAGCCCCAGCCATAGCCCAAGCCCCAGCCCCAGCCACAGTCCCAGCCACAGTCCCAGCCTCAGCCACAGTCCCAGCTTCAGTATTAGACATCTTGCATTACTGAGCTGGCCTTAACCTCATGATCTTTTCAACCTGGATGACCAACACAGCTTATCAACCTGGCCTTCCCACCTGTCTCAAACTTTCATTCTAACTCACATGGTCTTAACTTCCTGAACTAGTCTGTTTAGTATTTATGTCTTGGCATTACCCAGGTAAATTTAGCCACCTAGCTCTATTCAGGAAGTCCTTAACTTACTGGCCTAAGGCAGGCAGACTTTTCAATCACTTAGCTTTTTGACCCAGTCTTAACATCAGTATTGTTGACTTTTATTTACCCACCTGCCCTGGCCTTATTTATCCAGTAGGAATCTACTGGCCTAATGCACCTAGCACACCCACCTGATCTTACCCTTGTGCCGTTAATGACCCATCCTTAGCAACCCGAATCACCCAGCTGATCATACCTCCCCAGCTTATCCGGTTGGCATCCACAATTAGTCTCAAGCTTCTAGTATTCCTCAAGTGTCACAGCCCTACTGGCCTTAACCTGCTGTCATTCTGCTCTGTCCCAGACTTTGGCTTCCTTTCATGATTTTCACCTGGTGGCCCTCCTGGTGGCTGTATTTACCTGACCTTATCTAGTGGCCTTCTTCAAATGACCTCATTAAACCTAGGGCCATTCACAACTGCTGTCTTCACATTCCTGACTTAAGCCGGCAAGGCATCATCTGCTGGCCTCATACTTACCTGCTGTTAATCACCTAGTTTTATGCAACCAGTCTTGACCTCCTCCCTTTCCCTATACTGTCTTACCCACCTAGTATTTTCCTCTGGTCTTCATTTGACTGGTTTGGTGACTTACCCTTCATCTTGCTTGGTGTTTTCCCCATTGTTTTCACAGCCTAGGGTTACTGAAATAGTTTTTCATTGAGCTTGCTCTAGGCATCTGGTTTTAACAACCTGGCCGAACTCAGCCGACCTTAGTGATCTGGTCACCTTCATCAGCTTATTGTATCCTCATGGTATGACAAAAGTGGAAATCATTCATCTGGTTTTATTCACTTTCTGGCTCTTCTCATCCATTCTTCATTTTCTGCTTGTAATTTGCTGGCCTCAATCTCCCAACAAGGACCAGCTGATTTTACCCACCAAGATTGACCCACCCACCTTATAAAGCTCATTCAATGGCTCCCCTGCCCTTGCTCTCTGGTCTTGTCCACTTAATGTTAGGGTCCTGGCCAGACCCAATTAGCCTTTCCCACATGATCTAACCCTATGGGTCTTAACTTAGCAACCTGAATTAGCCAGGAAGATTTTCCCGCTAGTGTTACTGACCTTACGTGACCCACATGGCCCTCAACCTCGGTTTCTGAAACTGTCATATGTTGTATTTATTATTTAATCTAACAGGCCTTAAAGACCTGGATTTACCTGGTCTTTATCATTCGCTGGTTTTATCATTCCCATGCCCTTTTCCCCTTGCTCTACCCCCAATTAGATGACCCAGACCCAGCCTGAGCCCCAGCCCAGGCCCCAGACCCAGCACCAGCTTAGCCCAAGGCCCAGCCACAGCACAATCCCCAGCCACAGCCCCATGCCCCAGCCCCAATTCTAGCCTGATAATTAGACATCTTGTATTACTGAGCTGGCCTTAACCTCATGACCTGGATGACCAACACAGTTTGCCAAGCTTGCCTTCCCATCTATCCTCAACCATTCGTTCTAACTTACGTGGCCTTAACCTCCTGACCTAGTGTGTTTGGTATTAAGGTCTTGGCATTACCCAGGTGGAGTTAGCCACCTAGCTCTATTCAGGAAGGCCTTAACTTACTGGCCTAAGCCACCCAGAGTTTTGAATCACTTGGCTTTTTGACCAGGTGTTAACCTCATGGTTTTGTTAACTTAGATTTACTCACCTGCCCTGGCCTTACTCATTCAGTATGAATCTCATGGCCTCATGCACCTAGCACACCCACCTGACCTTACCCGTGTGTTGTTAATGACTCATGCTAACCAACATGAAACCCCTAGCTGATCGTACTTCCTCAGCTTACCCAGTTGGCCTTCACAGTTAGTCTCCAGCTTCTAGGCTTCCTAAAAGGTCATAGCCCTACTGTCCATAACCTGGTGTTATTCTGCTCTGTCCTGGCCTTCGGTTTTCCTTTCCTGGTCTTCACCCAGTGGCCCTCCTGGTAGCTCTATTTACCTGTCCTTATCCAATAGGCCTTCCTCACTGGACCTTATTAGGGACATACTCACCTATGTTTCTCACCTGCTTGGCTTTAGCCAGTAAGAGGTAATCTGCTGGCCTCATACCTGCTCTTCACCACCTAGTTTTCTCCAGCTGGCCTTCAACTCCTCACCTTCCCTTCACTGGGTTACCTACCTAGAATTTGCCTCTGGTCTTCATTTGACTGGCTTGATGAATTTCCCTTAATCCTACTTGGTGTTTTTGCTATTAATTTCACAGGCTGGCATTACTGAAATAGTTTTTCATTGAGCTCATTCTAGGCACCTGGTTTTAACAACCTGGCCAAACTCAGCCGACGTTAGTAATATGGTTGCCTTCATCAGCTTACTGTATCCTCATAGTATGACAGATTTGAAATTATCCATCTGGTCTTGTTCATCTCAAGGTCTATCTCATCTAGTCTTCCTGATTTTGCCTAAAAATCCAGGCCTTATCCGACTGGCCATAAGTTCCCTCCATTGTCCACGTGTTCTTACTCACCCGTTTGTAATTTGCTGGCCTCAATCTACCATCAAGACCCACCTTATTTACCTGATTTTATGTGCTAAGATTGACTGCCCAGTTATGAAGCTTCTGTCCTTGCTCCCCTGCCCTTGATCCCTGGCCTTGTCCATCTAATGTTACGGCCCTGGTCTGACCCCATTAGCCTTTCCCACTTGATCTAATCTCATGGGCATTAATCTCATCACCTTAACAACCTCGATTAGCCAGCTAGATATCCCCACTGCTCTCTCTGATCATTCGTGACCCACATGTTCACCACTCTAGGTTTCTGAAACTGTCCTATGTTTAATTTATTATTACTAGTTTTTAATCTAACAGGACTGGTTTTACTTCCCTAGGTTTTCTCCCCTCATTTTATCATCCCCCTGGCATTTTTCTCTCACTCTACCCCCAACTCCATAACCCACCGAAGCCCCAGCCCAAGTCCCAGTCCTAGCCTGAGCCCCTGCTCAGCCCTAGGCCAAATCTAAGCCACAGACCCACTTCATCCGAAGACACAGCCCCAGCCCAACCCAAGGCCATCTTTAGCCCCAGCCTTAGTCTGAGGCCCAGTCCCAGGCTTAGCGCCAGCCCCAATCCCAACCCAATAATTAGACATCTTGGATTACCAAGCTGGTCTTAACATTATGACTTTTTCAATCTGGATGACCAACACAGTTTACCAGTTGGGCTGTCCCACCTGTGCTCAATCTTTTATTCAAACTCACATGGCCTTAACCTCCTGACCTTGTCTGTTTAAATGTCTTGGCATTACCCTGGTGGAGTTAGCCACCTAGATCTTTTCAGGAAGGCCTTTACTTACCAGCCTAAGTCACCCAGAGTTTTGAATTACTTGGCTTTTTGACTCGGTCTTAACCCCACAGTTTTGCCATCTTAGATTTACCCACCTGTCTGAGGAATCACCTGGCCTCATGCACTTAGCACACCAACCTGACCTTCCTTACCCATGTATCATTAATGACCCATCCTTACCAACCTGAACCGCCCACCTGATTGTCCATAGCTTACCCAGTTGGCCTTCACAATTAGTCTCAAGCTTCTAGTCTCAAGTGTCACAGCCCTACTGGCCTTTACCTGGCGTCATTCTGCTCCGTCCCAACCTTTGGCTTTGCTTTCCTGGTCTTCACCTGATGGCCCTCCTGGTGGCTGTATTTACTTGACCTTATGCAGTAGGCTTTCACCTGACCTCATTAAACTTATAGGCATACTCACCTGCACTGTTAACATGATTGGCCTAGCCAGCAAGACATTATCTGCTGGCCTCAGAATTATCTGCCATTTACCACCTTGGTTTATGCAGCTGATCTTCACCTTCTTGCCTTCCCTGCACTGTCTTACCCACCTCATATCTGTCTCTGGTCTTCATTTGACTGTTTTGGGGACTTGCTCTTCATTCTACTGAGTGTTTTCCACATTGATTTCACAGCCTGGGGTTACTGAAATTGTTTTTCATTGAGCTGGCTCTAGGTACCTGTTTTTAACAACCTGGCCAAACTGAGCCAACCTTAGTAATTTGATTGCCTTCATAAGCTTATTGTATCCTCCAGGTATGATAAACTTGAAATTATCCATCTGGCTTTATTCACCCCCTGCCTCTTCTCGTCCAGTCTTTATGACATTGCCTGAAAGTCCTTGCTGTACCTAACTGGCCATAACTTCCTGCCATTGTCCACATGTTCTTACTCATCTGTTTGTAATTTGCTGGCCTCATTGTCCCGTCAAGACCCAGCCGATTTTACCAGCTATGAGTGACCCACCCACCTTATGAAGCTCCTGCTATTGCTCCCCTACCCTTGATGCCTGACCTTTTCCATCTCTTGTTACGGCCCTGGCCAGACCCCAGTAGCCTTTCCACATGCCTAAACGATAGGCCTTAACCTGATGGCCTTAACAACCTGGATTAGCCAGCTAGATTTCCTGACTAGTCTTACTAATCTTACCTGACCCACATGGCTTCCACCCACGGTTTACAAAACTGTGTTATATTTTATTTGTATTATTATTATTTTTTAATCTAACAGGACTTAAAGACCTGGATTTACCTCCATAGGTTTTCTCACCTGATTATATCATCCTTCTTCCCTTTTTACCTTGCTCTACCCCCAACTCCATGCCCCTACCCACACCCCAGCCTAAGCCCCAGCCCCAGCCCAGCCGCAGCCCCCACCCCAGGCAGATAATTAGATATTTTGCATTACTGAGCTGGTCTTAACCACATGACCTTTTCAACCTGGATGACCAACATAGCTTACCACCCTGGCCTTCCCACCTGTCCTCAACCTTTTATTCTAACTCACATGGCCTTAACCTCCTGACCTAGTCTGTTTAGTATTAACATCTTGGCATTACCCAGGTGGAGTTAGCCACCAAGCTCTATCCAGGAAGGCCTTAACTTACTGGCCCAAGCCACCCAGAGTTTTTAGTCACTTGGCTTTTTGACCTGGTAGTAACCTCATGGTTTTGCCAATTTACCCCTGGCTTTACTCGTCCAGTATGAATCTCCTGGCCTCATGCACCTTGCACCCCTACCTGCCCTTACCCTTGTGCTGTTAATGACCCAACCTTACCAACTGGAATTGCCCAGCTGATTGTATCTTCAAAGCTCACCCAGTTGGCCTTCACAATTAGTCTCAAGCTTCTAGTCTTCCTCAAGTGTCACAGCCTTACTGGCCTTAACCTGGTGTCATTCTGCTGTCCCAGCCTTTTGCTATCTTTTCTTGGTGTTTACCTGATGGCCCTCCCAGTGTCTTAACCAGTAGGCCTTCTTCACTTGACCTCATTAAACTTAGGGCTATACTCACCTGCCCTCTTTATATGCTTGGCCTTAGCCAGCAAGACGTCATCAGCTGGTCTCATACTTATCTGCTGTTTACCACCTAGTTTTATACAACCGGTCTTAACCTCCTAGCCTTCCCTGCACTGTCTTATGCACCTAGTATTTTCCTCCGGTCTTCATTTGACTGGCTTGGCGACTTGGCCCTTCATCCTACTGGGTGTTTTCCCTATTGATTTCACAGCTTAGGGTTACTGAAATAGTTTTTCATTGAGCTGGCTCTTGGCACCTGGTTTTAACAACCTGGCTGAAGTCAGATGACCTTAGTAATCTGATTGCCTTCATCACCTTATTGTATTATGGAATGACAAAGTTGAAATTATCCATCGTGCCTTATTCACCTCCTGGCCCTTCTCGTCCAATCTTCATGACTTTGCCTGAAAGTCTTTGTTATACTCAACTGGCCATAACTTCCCGTCATTGTCCATATATTCATAGTCACCTGTTTTGTAATTTGCTAGCCTCAATCTCCCATCTAGAACCAGCTGATTTTACGATCTAAGAAAGACCCACCCACCTTATGAAGCTCCTGTCATTGCTCCCTTGCCCTTGCTCCCTGGCCTTGTCCACTTCATGTTACGGCCCTGGCCAGACCCCGTTAGTCTTTCCCACCAGATCTAACCCTATGGGCCTTAACCTGATGGCCTTAAGAACCTGGATTAGCCAGCTAGATTTCCTGACTAGTCTTACTGATCATATGTGACCCACATGGCTGCCACCCTCATTTATTGAAACTGTCTTAAGTTTTATTAATTATTATTATTTAATCTAATAGGCTTTATAGACCTGGATTTACCTCCCCTGGTTTTATCATCCCCCTGCTGTTTTCCCCTTGCTCTACCTCCAACTCCATGCCTCAGCCTAATCCCCAGCCCTAGACCAGCCCTAGCCCCAGCCCAGGCCTCAGCCCCATAATTAGACATCTTGTATTACCGAGCTAACATTAACCTCATAATGCTTCCAACCTGGATGACCAACAGTGCTTACCAACCTGGCTTTCCCACCTATTGCCAACCTTTCATTCTAATTCCCATGGACTTAACCTCCTGATGTAGTCTGTTTAGTATTAACGTCTTGGCATTTCCCAGGTGGAATTAGCCATATTTGGGAAGGCATTAATTTACTGTCCTAAGCCACACAGAGTTTTCTATCACTAGGCTTTTTCACCCTGTCTAAATCTCATGGTTTTGCCAACTTAGATTTACCCACCTGCCCTGGCCTTACTTGTCCAGTGTGAATCTCCTGGCTTCATGCACCTAGCACATCTACCTGATCTTCCATGTGTGCCCTCATTGACCCATCCTTACCAACCCGAACTGCCTAGTTGATTGTACCTCCCCAGCTTACCTAGTTGGCCTTCACAATTAGTCTCAAGCTTCTAGTCTTCCTCAAGTGTCACAGCCCTACTGGCCTTAACCTAGTGTCATCCTGCTCTGTCCCAGCCTTTGGCTTTCCTTTCATGGTCTTCACCTGGTGGCTTTCTTGGTGGCTGTATTTATCTGACCTTACCCAGTAGACCTTCTTCACCTGAACTAATCAAATTTAGGGCCATACTCACCTTCCCTCTTCACTTGCTTGGCCTTAGCTAGCAAGATGTCATCTCCTGGGCTCATTGGTACCTGCTGTTTACCACCTCATTTTATCCAGCAGGCCTTTACTTCCTCACATTCCCTTCACTGTCTTACCCACCTAGTATGTGTCCCCGGTCTTCATTTGACTGGCTTGGCCACTTACCTTTAATCCTACTAGGGGGTTTGCCCTATTGATTTCACAGCTGGGGGTTACTGAAATTGTTTTTCATCAAGCAGGCTCTAGGCACCTGGTTTTAATAACCTGGCCAAACTCAGATGATCTCAAGAAACAGATTGCCTTCATCACCTTAGGGTATGGTATTCCTCATGGTATGACTAATTTGAAATTATCCCTAATAATTTTAGGCCTCGTTCACCTCCTAGCCCTTCTCATCCAGTCTTTATGACTTTGCCTAAAAGTCCTGACTATACCCCACCATCCATAACTTCCCGCCATTTTCCAATTGTTCTTACTCACTGGTGTGTAATTTGCTGGCCTCAATATCCCATTGAGACCCAGATGATTTTACCCACTAAGATCAACTCACCCGGCTTATGAAGCTCCTGCCATTGCTCTGCTGCCCTTGCTCCCTGCCCTTGTCCACCTTATCTTATGGCCCTGGCCAGACCCCATTAGTCTTTCCTACCTGACCTATCCTATGGGTCTTAACCTCATGGCCTAAACAACTTGGATTAGTCAGCTAGATTTCTTGACTAGTCTTACTGTTCATATGTGACCCAGTTGGGCCCCATACTTGGCTTATGAAACTATCCTATTTTATTTATTATTATTATTATTTTTTAATCTAATAGGCCTTAAAGACCTGATTTTACCTCCCTAGTTTTCTCTCTTGGTTTTATCATCCTCCTGCCCTTTGTCCCTCACTCTACCCCTTAGTCCATACCCCAGTCTGATCTTCAGCCTAAGCCCTTGCCACATCCCCAGCCCCAGCTCGTGCCCCAGCCCAGCCCCCAATAACCCCAGCCACAGCCACAGCCCAGTTGAAGACCAGCCCCAGCCCCAGTCCCAGTTTTAGCACCTGCCCCAGCTCCAGCCACAGCGTCTGAACCAGCCCCAGCCCCATAATTAGACATCTTGCATTACAGACCTGGCCTTATCCTAATGACCTTACCAACCTCGATGATCAACAGAGATGACCAATCTGACCTGTTCACATGTCCTCAGCCTTTCATTCTAACTAACATGGTCTTATCCTCCTGAGCTAGTCTGCCTAGTTTTTATCCAGGTGGAGTTAGCTACCTAGCTCTATTCAAAAAGGTCTTAACATACTGGCTTAAGCCACCCAGAGTTTTCAATCACTTGATTTTTGACCCAGTGTTAACCTCACAGTTTTGCCAACTTAGATTTATTCACCTGCCCTGGCCTTACTCATCCAGTATGAATCTCCTGGCCTAATGCACCTAGCACACTTAACTGACCTTACCCGGGTTCTGTGAATGACCCATTCTTATCAACCTGAATCTCCCAACTGATCCTACCTCCCCAGCTTACCGAGTCGCCTTCACAATTAGTCTCACGCTTCTGGTATTCCTCAAGCATCACAGCCTTACTGGCCTAAAACTGGTGCCGTTCTGCTCTGTTCCTGCTTTTGACTTTCTTTTCCTGGTCTTCACTTGGTGGCCCTCCCAGTGGCTGTATTTACCTGACCTTATCCAGTAGGCATTCTTCATGTGCCCTCATTAAACTTAGGGCCATACACACTTGCCCTCTCTTGATGCTTGCCTTAGCAAGAAAGACAACATCTGCTGGCCTCATACTTACCTGGTGTTTACTACCTGGTTTTATCCAGTCAGTGTTGACCATCTCACCTTCCCTGCACTCTCTAACCCATCTAGTATTTGCCTCCAGTTTTCATATGACTGGCGTGACAACTTGCTCTTCGTACTGTGCGCTGTTTTACCTATTGATTTCAGAGCCTGGTGTTACTGAAATAGTTTTTCATTGAGCAATAGTGCCAAGTGCAATCAGGGTTTTCACAAAGGAGCAGCGTCCCACCAGAGCAGGAGATGGAGCAGTAGCATCTGGTGAAATTGTGGTTGTCACATAGAAGAAGCTTGCCCCTGGAGCACTAGATGGAGCAGTAAGCAGCATCTGGTGAAATTGTGGTTGTCACAGAGGAGCAGAGTGCCCCTGGAGCAGTAGATAGAGCACTAAACAGCATGTGGTGATACTGGTCATCACGGAGGAGCAGTGTGTCCCTGGAGCAGTAGATGGAGCAGTAAGCAGCATCTGGTGAAATTGTGGTTGTTACAGAGAAGCAGCAGGCCCCGGAGCAGTAGATGGAGCACTAAGTAGCATCTGGTGATATTTTGATTGTCACAGAGGAACAGTGTGTCCCGAGATATAGATGGAGCAGTAAGCAGCATCTGGTGAAATTTCTGTTGTCACAGAGAAGCAGCATGCCCCGGAGCAGTATATGGAGCAGTAGCATCTGGTGAAATTGTGGTTTTCCCAGAGGGTCACCATGTTCCTGGAGCAGTACATGGAGCAGTGGCATCTGCGGAAATTGTGGCTGTCACAGAGGAGCGGCGTGCCCTTGCAGCAGTAGATGGAGCAGTACCATTTTGTGAAATTCTGGTTGACAGAGAGAAGCACCGTGCCCCTGGAGCCGTGTATGGAGAAGTAGCATCTGGTGAAATTGTGGTTGTCACAGAGGAGCAATGTGCCCCCAGAGCAGTGGATGGAGATGTAAGGAGCGTTTGGTGGAATTTTGGTTGTCACGGAGGAGCAGCATGTCCTGGAGCAATAGATGGAGCTCTAAGTAGTATTTGGTGATATTTTCTTTTCACAGAGGAGCAGCATGTTGCCAGAGATACAGATGGAGCAGTAAGCAGCATCTGGTGAAATTTGTGTTGTCACAGAAAAGTAGAATGCCCCTGGAGCAGGAGATGGGGCAGTAGCATCTTATGAAATTCTGGTTGTCACAGAGGATCAGCATTCTCCCGGAGAAGGAGATGGAGCAGTAGCATCTGGTGAAACTGTGGTTGTCACAGAGAAGGAGCGTGCTCTGGAGGAGAGATGGACATGTAGCATATGGTGAAATTATGCTCGTCAAAGAGGAGCATCGTGTCCCCGGTACACTATAAGAAGTAATAGCATCTGGTGATATTGTGGTGCACACAGAGGAGCAGCGTGCCCACGGAGCAGTGTATGGAGAAGTAGCCTCTAGTGAAATTGTAGCTGTCACAGAGGGGTCACCATGTCCTTGGAGCAGTACATGGATCAGTGGCATCTGGTGCAATTGTGGTAGTCCCAGAGGAGCAGCATTCTGATGGAGCAGTAAGCAGCATCTGGTGAAATTGTGGTTGTCACGGAGAAGCAGCATTCTGATGGAGCTATAAGCAGCATCTGGTGAAGTTTTTGTTTTCACAGAGGAGCAGCATGTTCCCAGAGATATAGATGGAGCAGTAAGCAGCACCTGGTGAAATTTTTGTTGTCACAGTGGAGCAGCGTGTCTCAGAGCAGTATATGTAGCTTTAAGTAGCATCTGGTGATATTTTGGTTTTGACAGAGGAGCAGTCTGTTCCCGAAGATAATAGATGGAGCAGTAAGCAGCATTTGGTGAAATTTTTGTTGTCACAGAGGAGCAGCGTGCCCTCGGAGGAGGAGATGGAGCCTTAGCATATGGGAAAATTATGCTTGTCAGAGAGGAGCAGCGTGCTCCCAGAGCAGGAGATGGAGCAGTAGCATCTGGTGAATTTCTGGTTGTCACAGAGGAGGAGCGTGCCCCAGAGCAGTACATGGAGCCCTAAGTTGCATCTGGTTATATTTTGATTGTCACAGAGGAACAGCATGTTCCGGGAGATATAAATGGAGCACTAAGCAGCATCTAGTGAAATTTTTGTTTTCACAGAGGAGCACTGTGGTCCCAGAGATATAGATGGAGCAGTAAGCAGCATCTGGTGAAATTGTGGTTGTCACAGAGGAGCAGCGTGTTCCCGGAGGTATAGATGGAGCAGTAAGCAGCATGTGGTGAAGGTTTTGTTTTGACAGAGGAACAGCGTATTCCTGAAGATATAAATGTAGCAGTAAGTAGCATCTGGATAAATTTTTGTTTTCACAGAGGAGCAGCGTATTCCTGAAGATATAAATGCAGCAGCAAGCAGCATCTGGTGAAATTTTTGTTGTCATAGAGGAGCAGCGTGCCCTCGCAGCACTATGAGGAGTAATAGCATATGATGATATTATAGCATATGGTGGTTGACAAAGAAGAGCAGCGTGCCCCCAGAGCAGTGTATGGAGGAGTAGCATCTGGTGAAATTGTGGCTGTCACACAGGGTGACTGTGTCTTTGGAGAAGTACATGGAGCAGTAGCATCTGGTGATATTGTAGTTGTCACAGAGGAGTTGCCTGCACCCAGAGCAGTAGATGGAGCACTAAGCAGCATCTGGTGAAGTTTTTCTTTTCACAGAGGAGCAGCATGTTACTGGAGATATAAATGCAGCAGTAAGCAGCATGTGGTGAAATTTTTGTTGTCACAGAGGAGCAGCATGTCCCTGGAGCAGTATAAGGAGTAATAGCATATGGTGATATTGTGGTTTAAAAAGAGGAGCACTGTGCCCCCGGAGCAGTGCATGGAGCAGTAGCATTTCGTGAAATTGTGGCTGTTACATAGGGTCACCGTGTCCTTGGAGAAGTACATGGAGCAGTGGCATCTGTTGAAATTGTGGTTGCCACAGAGGAGCAGCGTGCTGATCGAGCTGTAAGCAGCATCTGGTGAAACTGTGGTAGTCACAGAGGAGCAGCGTGCCCCCGGAGCAGTATAAGGAGCAGTAGCATCTGGTGAAACTGTGGTTGCCACAGAGGAGGAGTGTGCTCTGGAGAAGTACATGGAGCACTAAGTTGCATCTGGTTATATTTTGATGGTCACAGAGGAGCAGCATGTTCCTGGAGATATAAATGGAGCACTAAACAGCATCTGGTGACATTTTTGTTTTCACACAGGGGCACCGTGGTCCTGGAGATATACATTGATCTGTAAGCAGCATCTGGTGAAATTTTTGTTGTCACAGTGGAGTAGTATGGCACCAGATCAGTGGATGGAGAAGTAATCAGCTTCTGGTGGAATTTTGGTTGTCACAGAGCAGCAGCGTGTCCCGGAGCAGTATATGTTGCTTTAAGTAGCATCTGGTAATATTTTGGTTTTCACCAAGAAGGAGCGTGTTCCTGGAGATATGGATGGAGCAATAAGCAGAATCTGGTCAAATTTTTGTTGTCACAGAGGAGCAGAGTGCCGCTGGAGCAGTAGATGGGGCAGTAGCATCTGGTGAAATTGTGGTTGTCACAGAGGAACAGCGTGTCCCCGGAGAAGGAGATGAAACAGTAGCATCTGGTGAAATTGTGGTTGTCACAGAGGAGCTGGCTGCCCCCGGAGCAGTATAAGGAGCAGTAGCATCTGGTGATATTGTTATTGTCACAGAGGTAGTGCCTGAACCACGAGCAGTAGATGGAGCACTAAGTAGCATCTGGTGATATTTTGGTTGTCACAGAGGAACTGTGTGTCCCTGGAGATATAAATGGAGCAGTAAGCCACATCTGGTGAGATTGTGGTTGTCCCAGAGGAGCAACATGCTCCAGACAGCTGAAGGGGTACCAAACAGCATCTGGTGATATTTTAGTTGTCAGAGAGGAGCAGTATGTCCCCAGAGATATAAATGAAGCAATAAGCAGCATCTGGTGAAATCGTGGTTGTCCCAGAGGAGCAGCGTAACCCAGACAGTTGAAGGAGTACCAAGCAGCATCTGGTGATATTTTTGTTGTGAGAGAGGAGCAGTATGTCCCCGGAATTATAAATGGGCAGTAAGCAGCATCTGGTGAAATTTTTGTTTTCACAGAGGATCACTGTGGCCCCAGAGATACAGATGGAGCTGTAAGCAGCATCTGGTGAAATTTTAGTTGTCACAGTGGAGCAGCATGGCACCGAATCAGTAGATGGAGAAGTAATCAGCATCTGGTGGAATTTTGGTTGTCAGAAAGGAGCACCGTGTCCCGGAGCAGTATATGTAGCTTTAAGAAGCATCTGGTGATAATTTGGTTTTCAAAGAAAATGAGCATGTTCCTGGAGATATGGATGGAGCAGTAAGCAACATCTGGTCAAATTTTTGTTGTCACAGAGGAGCAGAGTGCCGCTGGAGCAGTAGATGGAGCAGTAGCATCTGGTGAAATTGTGGTTGTCACAAAGAAGGAGCGTTCCCCCAGAGCAGAAGATGGAACCGTAGCATATGGTGAAATTTTGCTTGTCACAGAGGAGCATCATGTCCCCGGTACGCTGAAGTAGTAATAGCATCTGATGATATTGTGGTTGACACAGAGGAGCAGAGTGTCCCCAGAGCAGTGTACAGAGAAGTAGCATCTAGTGAAATTGTGGCTGTCACAGAGGTTCACCCCGTCCTTGGAGCCAAACATGGAGCAGTGGCCTATGGGGAAATTGTGGTCGTCACCGAGGAGCAGGGTGGTGACAGAGCTGTAAGCAGCAGCTGGTGAAATTATGGTTTTCATAGAGGAGATGCCTGCCCCCGGAGCAGTAGCATCTGGTGATATTGTCATTGTCACAGAGGCAGTGCCTGAACCCGGAGCAGTAGATGGAGCACTAAGTAGCATCTGGAGATATTTTGGATGTCACAGAGGAACACTGTGTCCCTGGAGATATAAATGGAGCAGTAAGCAGCATCTGGTGAAATTGTGGTTGTCACGGAGGAGCAACGGGTTCCCGGAGACATACATGGAGCAGTTAGCACCACGTGGTGAAGTTTCTGTTTTCACAGAGGAGCAGCGTGTTCCTGAAGATATAAATGCAGCAATAAGCAGCACTTGGAGAAATTTTTATTTTCACAAAGGAGCAGCGTGTTCCTGGAGTTATAAATGGAGGACTAAGCAGCATATGGGGAAATTTTTGTTGTCACAGGGGAGCAGCATATCTCCGGAGCAGTATAAGGAGTAATAGCACATGGTGATATTCTGGCTTACAAAGAGGAGCAGCGTGACCTCTGAGCAGTGTATGCAGCAGTAGCATCTGGTGAAATTGAGGCTGTCACATAGCGTCACCGTGTCCTTGCAGAATTCCATGCAGCGGTGGCATCTGGTGAAATTGTGGTAGTCACAGAGGAGCAGCATGCCCCTGCAGCAGTATAAGGAGCAGTAGCATCTGGTGAAACTGTGGTTGCACCGAGGAACAGCGTGCTCCATAGCAGTACATGGAGCACTGAGTTGCCTCCGGTTATATTTTGTTTGTCACAGAGGAGCAGCATGTTCCTGGGGATATAAATGGAGCACTAAGCAGCATCTGGTGAAATTTTTGATTTCACAGAGGAGCAGCGTGTTCCTGAAGATATAGATGGAGCAGTAAGTCGCATCTAGTGAAATTTTTGTTGTCACAGAGGAGCAGCGTGCCCCTGTAGCACCATAAGGAGTAATAGCATCTGGAACTATTGTGGTTGACAAAGAGGAGCAGCCTGACCCCGGAGCAGTGTAGAGAGCATTAGCATCTGGTGAAATTGTGGCTGTCACAGAGAGTAACCGTGTCTATGGAGCGGTACATCCAACAGTGGCATCTGGTGAAATTGTGGATCTCACAGAAGAGCAGCGTGCTGATGGAGCTGTAAGCAGTATCTGGTGAAATTGTGGTTGTCACAGAGGAGCAGCATGTCCCCGGAGAAGTATAAGGAGCTGTATCATCTGGCGATATTCTGGTTGTCACAGAGGAGGTGTGTGCACCCCGACAAGTAGATGGAGCAATAAGCATCTGGTGAAATTGTGGTTGTCCCAGAGGAGTAGCGTACCCCAGACAGTTGAAGGAGGACCAAGCAGCATCTGGTGATATTTTTGTTGTCAGAAAGGAGCAGTATGTCCCCGGAGTTATAAATGGAGCAGTAAGCAGCATCTGGTGAAATTTTTGTTTTCACAGAGGATCACTGTGGCCCCAGAGATGGAGATGGAGCAGTAAGTAACATCTGGTGAAATTTTTGTTGTCACAGTGGAGCAGCATGGCACCGAATCAGTAGATGGAGAAGTAATCAGCGTCTGGTGGAATTTTGGTTGTCACAGAGAGACAGCGTGTCCCGGAGCAGTATATGTAGCTTTTAGCAGCATCTGGTGATATTTTGGTTTTCACCGAGAAGGAGCGTGTTCCTGGAGATATGGATGGAGCAGTAAGCAGAATCTGGTCAAATTTTTGTTGTCACAGAGGAGCAGAGTGCCGCTGGAGCAGTAGATGGAGCAGTAGCATCTGGTGAAATTGTGGTTGTCACAGAGGAACAACGTGTCCCCGGAGAAGGAGATGGAGCAGTAGCATCTGGTGAAATTGTGGTTGTCACAGAGGAGCAGCGTGCCCCCGGAGCAGTATAAGGAGCAGTATCATCTGGCGATATTCTGGTTGTCACAGAGGAGGTGTGTGCACCCCGACAAGTAGATGCAGCAATAAGCAGCATCTGGTGAAATTGTGGTTGTCCCAGAGGAGCAGCGTGCCACTAGACGAGAAGATGGAGCCGTAGCGTGTGGTGAAATTTTGCTTGTCACAGAGGAGCATCATGTCCCCGGTGCACTGTAAATAGTAATAGCATCTGGTGATACTGTGGTTGACACAGACGAGCAGTGTATGGAGAAGCAGCATCTAGTTAAATTGTGGCTGTCACGGAGGTTCACCCTGTCCTTGGAGCCATACATGGAGCAGTGGCCTATGGGGAAATTGTGGTCGTCACAGAGGAGCAGGGTGATGACAGAGCTGTAAGCAGCAGCTGGTGAAATTGTGATTTTCATAGAGGAGATGCCTGCCCCCGGAGCAGTAGCATCTGGTGATATTGTTATTGTCACAGAGGCAGTGCCTGAACCCGGAGCAGTAGATGGAGCACGAAGTGGCATCTGGTGATATTTTGGTTGTCACAGAGAACAGTGTGTCCCTGGAGAGATAAATGGAGCAGTAAGCCGCATCTGGTGAGATTGCGGTTGTCACAGAAGAGCAGCGTGCTGATGGAGCTGTAAGCAGTATCTGGTGAAATTGTGGTTGTCACAGAGGAGCAGCGTGCCCCCGGAGCAGTATAAGGAGCAGTATCATCTGGTGATATTCTGGTTGTCACAGAGGAGGTGCGTGCCCCCCGACAAGTAGATGGAGCAATAAGCAGCATCTGGTGAAATTGTGGTTGTCCCAGAGGAGCAGTGTACCCCAGACAGTTGAAGGAGTACCAAGCAGCATCTGGTGATATTTTAGTTGTCAGAGAGGAGCGGTATGTCCCCGGAGATATAAATGGAGCAGTAAGCAGCATCTGTGGAAATTTTTGTTTTCACAGAGGAGCACTGTGGTCCCAGAGATATAGATGGAGCAGTAAGCAGCATCTGGTGAAATTGTGATTGTCACAGAGGAGCAGCGTGTTCCCGGAGGTATAGATGGAGCAGTAAGCAGCATGTGGTGAAGTTTTTGTTTTCACAGAGGAGCAGCGTGTTCCTGAAGATATAAATGCAACAGTAAGTAGCATCTGGAGAAATTTTTGTTTTCACAGAGGAGCAGCGTGTTCCTGGAGTTATAGATGGAGCAGTAAGCAGCATCTGGTGAAATTTTTGTTGTCACAGAGGAGCAGCATGTCCCCGGAGCACTATAAGGAGTAATAGCATATGGTGATATTGTGGTTTACAAAGAGGAGCAGCGTGACCTCTGAGCAGTGTATGGAGAAGTAGCATCTGGTGAAATTGTGGCTGTCACATAGCGTCACCGTGTCCTTGGAGAATTCCATGCAGCAGTGGCATCTGGTGAAATTGTGGTTGTCACAGAAGAGCAGCTTGCTGATGGAGCTGTAAGCAGTATCTGGTGAAATTGTGGTTGTCACAGAGGAGCAGCGTGCCCCCGGAGCAGTATAAGGAGCAGTATCATCTGGAGATATTCTGGTTGTCACAGAGGAGGTGTGTGCACCCCGACAAGTAGATGGAGCAATAAGCAGCATCTGGTGAAATTGTGTTTGTCCCAGAGGAGCAGCGTACCGTAGACAGTTGAAGGAGTACCAAGCGGCATCTGGTGATATTTTTGATGTCAGAGAGGAGCAGTATGTCCCCGGAATTATAAATGGGCAGTAAGCAGCATCTGGTGAAATCTTTGTTTTCACAGAGGATCACTGTGGCCCCAGAGATATAGATGGAGCAGTAAGTAGCATCTGGTGAAATTTTTGTTGTCACAGTGGAGCAGCATGGCACCGAATCAGTAGATGGAGAAGTAATCAGCGTCTGGTGGAATTTTGGTTGTCACAGAGAAACAGCGTGTCCCGGAGCAGTATATGTAGCTTTTAGCAGCATCTGGTGATATTTTGGTTTTCACAGAGAAGGAGCGTGTTCCCGTAGATATGGATGGAACACTAAGCATCATCTGGTCAAATTTTCGTTGTCACAGAGGAGCAGATTGCCCCCGGAGGAGTAGATGGAGCAGTAGCATCTGGTGAAATTGTGGTTGTCACAGAGGAGCAGCATGCCCCTGCAGCAGTATAAGGAGCAGTAGCATCTGGTGAAACTGTGGTTGTCACCGAGGAACAGCGTGCTCCATAGCAGTACATGGAGCACTGAGTTGCCTCCGGTTATATTTTGTTTGTCACAGAGGAGCAGCATGTTCCTGGGGATATAAATGGAGCACTAAGCAGCATCTGGTGAAATTTTTGATTTCACAGAGGAGCAGCGTGTTCCTGAAGATATAGATGGAGCAGTAAGTCGCATCTAGTGAAATTTTTGTTGTCACAGAGGAGCGGCGTGCCCCTGTAGCACCATAAGGCGTAATAGCATCTGGAACTATTGTGGTTGACAAAGAGGAGCAGCCTGACCCCGGAGCAGTGTAGAGAGCAGTAGCATCTGGTGAAATTGTGGCTGTCACAGAGAGTAACCGTGTCTATGGAGCGGTACATCCAACAGTGGCATCTGTTGAAATTGTGGTTGTCACAAAGGCGCAGCGTGGTCCCAGAGATACAGATGGAGCAGTAAGCAACGTGTGGTGAAGTTTTTGTTTTCACAGAGGAGCAGCGTGTTCCTGAAGGTATAAATGCAGCAGTAAGTATCATCTGGAGAAATTTTTGTTTTCACAGAGGAGCAGCGTGTTCCTGGAGTTATAGATGGAGCAGTAAGCAGCATCTGGTGAAATTTTCGTTGTCACAGAGGAGCAGCATGCCCTCAGAGCACTATAAGGAGTAATAGCATATGGTGATATTATAGCATATGGTGGTTGACAAAGAGGAGCAGCGTGCCCCCGGAGCAGTGTATGGAGGAGTAGCATCTGGTGAAATTGTGGCTGTCGCATAGCGTGGCTGTGTCTTTGGAGAAGTACATGGAGCAGTAGCATCTGGTGATATTGCGGTTGTCACAGAGGAGGAGCGTGCTCCAGAGCAGTACATGGAGCACTAAGTTGCATCTGGTTATATTTTGATTGTCACAGAGGAGCAGCATGTTCCTGGAGATATAAATGGAGCACTAAACAGCATCTGGTGAAATTTTTGTTTTCACAGAGGAGCACCGTGGTCGTGGAGATACACATTGTTCAGTAAGCAGCATCTGGTGAAATTTTTGTTGTCACAGTGGAGCAGCATGGCACCGGATCAGTGGATGGAGAAGTAATCAGTGTCTGGTGGAATTTTGGTTGTCACAGAGGAGCTGCGTGTCCCGGAGCAGTATAGGCTGCTTTAAGTAGCATCTGGTGATATTTTGGTTTTCACCGAGAAGGAGCGTGTTCCTGGAGATATGGATGGAGCAGTAAGCAGAATCTGGTCAAATTTTTGTTGTCACAGAGGAGCAGAGTGCCGCTGGAGCAGTAGATGGAGCAGTAGCATCTGGTGAAATTGTGGTTGTCACAGAGGAACAACGTGTCCCCGGAGAAGGAGATGGAGCAGTAGCATCTGGTGAAATTGTGGTTGTCACAGAGGAGCAGCGTGCCCCCGGAGCAGTATAAGGAGCAGTATCATCTGGCGATATTCTGGTTGTCACAGAGGAGGTGTGTGCACCCCGACAAGTAGATGCAGCAATAAGCAGCATCTGGTGAAATTGTGGTTGTCCCAGAGGAGCAGCGTGCCACTAGACGAGAAGATGGAGCCGTAGCGTGTGGTGAAATTTTGCTTGTCACAGAGGAGCATCATGTCCCCGGTGCACTGTAAATAGTAATAGCATCTGGTGATACTGTGGTTGACACAGACGAGCAGTGTATGGAGAAGCAGCATCTAGTTAAATTGTGGCTGTCACGGAGGTTCACCCTGTCCTTGGAGCCATACATGGAGCAGTGGCCTATGGGGAAATTGTGGTCGTCACAGAGGAGCAGGGTGATGACAGAGCTGTAAGCAGCAGCTGGTGAAATTGTGATTTTCATAGAGGAGATGCCTGCCCCCGGAGCAGTAGCATCTGGTGATATTGTTATTGTCACAGAGGCAGTGCCTGAACCCGGAGCAGTAGATGGAGCACGAAGTGGCATCTGGTGATATTTTGGTTGTCACAGAGAACAGTGTGTCCCTGGAGAGATAAATGGAGCAGTAAGCCGCATCTGGTGAGATTGCGGTTGTCACAGAAGAGCAGCGTGCTGATGGAGCTGTAAGCAGTATCTGGTGAAATTGTGGTTGTCACAGAGGAGCAGCGTGCCCCCGGAGCAGTATAAGGAGCAGTATCATCTGGTGATATTCTGGTTGTCACAGAGGAGGTGCGTGCCCCCCGACAAGTAGATGGAGCAATAAGCAGCATCTGGTGAAATTGTGGTTGTTCCAGAGGAGCAGTGTACCCCAGACAGTTGAAGGAGTACCAAGCAGCATCTGGTGATATTTTAGTTGTCAGAGAGGAGCGGTATGTCCCCGGAGATATAAATGGAGCAGTAAGCAGCATCTGTGGAAATTTTTGTTTTCACAGAGGAGCACTGTGGTCCCAGAGATATAGATGGAGCAGTAAGCAGCATCTGGTGAAATTGTGATTGTCACAGAGGAGCAGCGTGTTCCCGGAGGTACAGATGGAGCAGTAAGCAGCATGTGGTGAAGTTTTTGTTTTCACAGAGGAGCAGCGTGTTCCTGAAGATATAAATGCAACAGTAAGTAGCATCTGGAGAAATTTTTGTTTTCACAGAGGAGCAGCGTGTTCCTGGAGTTATAGATGGAGCAGTAAGCAGCATCTGGTGAAATTTTTGTTGTCACAGAGGAGCAGCATGTCCCCGGAGCACTATAAGGAGTAATAGCATATGGTGATATTATGGTTTACAAAGAGGAGCAGCGTGACCTCTGAGCAGTGTATGGAGAAGTAGCATCTGGTGAAATTGTGGCTGTCACATAGCGTCACCGTGTCCTTGGAGAATTCCATGCAGCAGTGGCATCTGGTGAAATTGTGGTTGTCACAGAAGAGCAGCTTGCTGATGGAGCTGTAAGCAGTATCTGGTGAAATTGTGGTTGTCACAGAGGAGCAGCGTGCCCCCGGAGCAGTATAAGGAGCAGTATCATCTGGCGATATTCTGGTTGTCACAGAGGAGGTGTGTGCCCCCCGACAAGTAGATGGAGCAATAAGCAGCATCTGGTGAAATTGTGTTTGTCCCAGAGGAGCAGCGTACCGTAGACAGTTGAAGGAGTACCAAGCGGCATCTGGTGATATTTTTGATGTCAGAGAGGAGCAGTATGTCCCCGGAATTACAAATGGGCAGTAAGCAGCATCTGGTGAAATCTTTGTTTTCACAGAGGATCACTGTGGCCCCAGAGATATAGATGGAGCAGTAAGTAGCATCTGGTGAAATTTTTGTTGTCACAGTGGAGCAGCATGGCACCGAATCAGTAGATGGAGAAGTAATCAGCGTCTGGTGGAATTTTGGTTGTCACAGAGAAACAGCGTGTCCCGGAGCAGTATATGTAGCTTTTAGCAGCATCTGGTGATATTTTGGTTTTCACAGAGAAGGAGCGTGTTCCCGTAGATATGGATGGAACACTAAGCATCATCTGGTCAAATTTTCGTTGTCACAGAGGAGCAGATTGCCCCCGGAGGAGTAGATGGAGCAGTAGCATCTGGTGAAATTGTGGTTGTCACAGAGGAGCAGCATGCCCCTGCAGCAGTATAAGGAGCAGTAGCATCTGGTGAAACTGTGGTTGTCACCGAGGAACAGCGTGCTCCATAGCAGTACATGGAGCACTGAGTTGCATCCGGTTATATTTTGTGTGTCACAGAGGAGCAGCATGTTCCTGGGGATATAAATGGAGCACTAAGCAGCATCTGGTGAAATTTTTGATTTCACAGAGGAGCAGCGTGTTCCTGAAGATATAGATGGAGCAGTAAGTCGCATCTAGTGAAATTTTTGTTGTCACAGAGGAGCGGCGTGCCCCTGTAGCACCATAAGGCGTAATAGCATCTGGAACTATTGTGGTTGACAAAGAGGAGCAGCCTGACCCCGGAGCAGTGTAGAGAGCAGTAGCATCTGGTGAAATTGTGGCTGTCACAGAGAGTAACCGTGTCTATGGAGCGGTACATCCAACAGTGGCATCTGTTGAAATTGTGGTTGTCACAAAGGCGCAGCGTGGTCCCAGAGATACAGATGGAGCAGTAAGCAACGTGTGGTGAAGTTTTTGTTTTCACAGAGGAGCAGCGTGTTCCTGAAGGTATAAATGCAGCAGTAAGTATCATCTGGAGAAATTTTTGTTTTCACAGAGGAGCAGCGTGTTCCTGGAGTTATAGATGGAGCAGTAAGCAGCATCTGGTGAAATTTTCGTTGTCACAGAGGAGCAGCATGCCCTCAGAGCACTATAAGGAGTAATAGCATATGGTGATATTATAGCATATGGTGGTTGACAAAGAGGAGCAGCGTGCCCCCGGAGCAGTGTATGGAGGAGTAGCATCTGGTGAAATTGTGGCTGTCGCATAGCGTGGCTGTGTCTTTGGAGAAGTACATGGAGCAGTAGCATCTGGTGATATTGCGGTTGTCACAGAGGAGGAGCGTGCTCCAGAGCAGTACATGGAGCACTAAGTTGCATCTGGTTATATTTTGATTGTCACAGAGGAGCAGCATGTTCCTGGAGATATAAATGGAGCACTAAACAGCATCTGGTGAAATTTTTGTTTTCACAGAGGAGCACCGTGGTCGTGGAGATACACATTGTTCAGTAAGCAGCATCTGGTGAAATTTTTGTTGTCACAGTGGAGCAGCATGGCACCGGATCAGTGGATGGAGAAGTAATCAGTGTCTGGTGGAATTTTGGTTGTCACAGAGGAGCTGCGTGTCCCGGAGCAGTATAGGCTGCTTTAAGTAGCATCTGGTGATATTTTGGTTTTCACCGAGAAGGAGCGTGTTCCTGGAGATATGGATGGAGCAGTAAGCAGAATCTGGTCAAATTTTTGTTGTCACAGAGGAGCAGAGTGCCGCTGGAGCAGTAGATGGAGCAGTAGCATCTGGTGAAATTGTGGTTGTCACAGAGGAACAACGTGTCCCCGGAGAAGGAGATGGAGCAGTAGCATCTGGTGAAATTGTGGTTGTCACAGAGGAGCAGCGTGCCCCCGGAGCAGTATAAGGAGCAGTATCATCTGGCGATATTCTGGTTGTCACAGAGGAGGTGTGTGCACCCCGACAAGTAGATGCAGCAATAAGCAGCATCTGGTGAAATTGTGGTTGTCCCAGAGGAGCAGCGTGCCACTAGACGAGAAGATGGAGCCGTAGCGTGTGGTGAAATTTTGCTTGTCACAGAGGAGCATCATGTCCCCGGTGCACCGTAAATAGTAATAGCATCTGGTGATACTGTGGTTGACACAGACGAGCAGTGTATGGAGAAGCAGCATCTAGTTAAATTGTGGCTGTCACGGAGGTTCACCCTGTCCTTGGAGCCATACATGGAGCAGTGGCCTATGGGGAAATTGTGGTCGTCACAGAGGAGCAGGGTGATGACAGAGCTGTAAGCAGCAGCTGGTGAAATTGTGATTTTCATAGAGGAGATGCCTGCCCCCGGAGCAGTAGCATCTGGTGATATTGTTATTGTCACAGAGGCAGTGCCTGAACCCGGAGCAGTAGATGGAGCACGAAGTGGCATCTGGTGATATTTTGGTTGTCACAGAGAACAGTGTGTCCCTGGAGAGATAAATGGAGCAGTAAGCCGCATCTGGTGAGATTGTGGTTGTCACAGAAGAGCAGCGTGCTGATGGAGCTGTAAGCAGTATCTGGTGAAATTGTGGTTGTCACAGAGGAGCAGCGTGCCCCCGGAGCAGTATAAGGAGCAGTATCATCTGGTGATATTCTGGTTGTCACAGAGGAGGTGCGTGCCCCCCGACAAGTAGATGGAGCAATAAGCAGCATCTGGTGAAATTGTGGTTGTCCCAGAGGAGCAGTGTACCCCAGACAGTTGAAGGAGTACCAAGCAGCATCTGGTGATATTTTAGTTGTCAGAGAGGAGCAGTATGTCCCCGGAGATATAAATGGAGCAGTAAGCAGCATCTGTGGAAATTTTTGTTTTCACAGAGGAGCACTGTGGTCCCAGAGATATAGATGGAGCAGTAAGCAGCATCTGGTGAAATTGTGATTGTCACAGAGGAGCAGCGTGTTCCCGGAGGTATAGATGGAGCAGTAAGCAGCATGTGGTGAAGTTTTTGTTTTCACAGAGGAGCAGCGTGTTCCTGAAGATATAAATGCAACAGTAAGTAGCATCTGGAGAAATTTTTGTTTTCACAGAGGAGCAGCGTGTTCCTGGAGTTATAGATGGAGCAGTAAGCAGCATCTGGTGAAATTTTTGTTGTCACAGAGGAGCAGCATGTCCCCGGAGCACTATAAGGAGTAATAGCATATGGTGATATTGTGGTTTACAAAGAGGAGCAGCGTGACCTCTGAGCAGTGTATGGAGAAGTAGCATCTGGTGAAATTGTGGCTGTCACATAGCGTCACCGTGTCCTTGGAGAATTCCATGCAGCAGTGGCATCTGGTGAAATTGTGGTTGTCACAGAAGAGCAGCTTGCTGATGGAGCTGTAAGCAGTATCTGGTGAAATTGTGGTTGTCACAGAGGAGCAGCGTGCCCCCGGAGCAGTATAAGGAGCAGTATCATCTGGTGATATTCTGGTTGTCACAGAGGAGGTGTGTGCACCCCGACAAGTAGATGGAGCAATAAGCAGCATCTGGTGAAATTGTGTTTGTCCCAGAGGAGCAGCGTACCGTAGACAGTTGAAGGAGTACCAAGCGGCATCTGGTGATATTTTTGATGTCAGAGAGGAGCAGTATGTCCCCGGAATTATAAATGGGCAGTAAGCAGCATCTGGTGAAATCTTTGTTTTCACAGAGGATCACTGTGGCCCCAGAGATATAGATGGAGCAGTAAGTAGCATCTGGTGAAATTTTTGTTGTCACAGTGGAGCAGCATGGCACCGAATCAGTAGATGGAGAAGTAATCAGCGTCTGGTGGAATTTTGGTTGTCACAGAGAAACAGCGTGTCCCGGAGCAGTATATGTAGCTTTTAGCAGCATCTGGTGATATTTTGGTTTTCACAGAGAAGGAGCGTGTTCCCGTAGATATGGATGGAACACTAAGCATCATCTGGTCAAATTTTCGTTGTCACAGAGGAGCAGATTGCCCCCGGAGGAGTAGATGGAGCAGTAGCATCTGGTGAAATTGTGGTTGTCACAGAGGAGCAGCGTGCCCCCGGAGCAGTATAAGGAGCAGTATCATCTGGCGATATTCTGGTTGTCACAGAGGAGGTGTGTGCCCCCCGACAAGTAGATGGAGCAATAAGCAGCATCTGGTGAAATTGTGTTTGTCCCAGAGGAGCAGCGTACCGTAGACAGTTGAAGGAGTACCAAGCGGCATCTGGTGATATTTTTGATGTCAGAGAGGAGCAGTATGTCCCCGGAATTATAAATGGGCAGTAAGCAGCATCTGGTGAAATCTTTGTTTTCACAGAGGATCACTGTGGCCCCAGAGATATAGATGGAGCAGTAAGTAGCATCTGGTGAAATTTTTGTTTTCACAGAGGAGCACCGTGGTCGTGGAGATACACATTGTTCAGTAAGCAGCATCTGGTGAAATTTTTGTTGTCACAGTGGAGCAGCATGGCACCGGATCAGTGGATGGAGAAGTAATCAGTGTCTGGTGGAATTTTGGTTGTCACAGAGGAGCTGCGTGTCCCGGAGCAGTATAGGCTGCTTTAAGTAGCATCTGGTGATATTTTGGTTTTCACCGAGAAGGAGCGTGTTCCTGGAGATATGGATGGAGCAGTAAGCAGAATCTGGTCAAATTTTTGTTGTCACAGAGGAGCAGAGTGCCGCTGGAGCAGTAGATGGAGCAGTAGCATCTGGTGAAATTGTGGTTGTCACAGAGGAACAACGTGTCCCCGGAGAAGGAGATGGAGCAGTAGCATCTGGTGAAATTGTGGTTGTCACAGAGGAGCAGCGTGCCCCCGGAGCAGTATAAGGAGCAGTATCATCTGGCGATATTCTGATTGTCACAGAGGAGGTGTGTGCACCCCGACAAGTAGATGCAGCAATAAGCAGCATCTGGTGAAATTGTGGTTGTCCCAGAGGAGCAGCGTGCCACTAGACGAGAAGATGGAGCCGTAGCGTGTGGTGAAATTTTGCTTGTCACAGAGGAGCATCATGTCCCCGGTGCACCGTAAATAGTAATAGCATCTGGTGATACTGTGGTTGACACAGACGAGCAGTGTATGGAGAAGCAGCATCTAGTTAAATTGTGGCTGTCACGGAGGTTCACCCTGTCCTTGGAGCCATACATGGAGCAGTGGCCTATGGGGAAATTGTGGTCGTCACAGAGGAGCAGGGTGATGACAGAGCTGTAAGCAGCAGCTGGTGAAATTGTGATTTTCATAGAGGAGATGCCTGCCCCCGGAGCAGTAGCATCTGGTGATATTGTTATTGTCACAGAGGCAGTGCCTGAACCCGGAGCAGTAGATGGAGCACGAAGTGGCATCTGGTGATATTTTGGTTGTCACAGAGAACAGTGTGTCCCTGGAGAGATAAATGGAGCAGTAAGCCGCATCTGGTGAGATTGTGGTTGTCACAGAAGAGCAGCGTGCTGATGGAGCTGTAAGCAGTATCTGGTGAAATTGTGGTTGTCACAGAGGAGCAGCGTGCCCCCGGAGCAGTATAAGGAGCAGTATCATCTGGTGATATTCTGGTTGTCACAGAGGAGGTGCGTGCCCCCCGACAAGTAGATGGAGCAATAAGCAGCATCTGGTGAAATTGTGGTTGTCCCAGAGGAGCAGTGTACCCCAGACAGTTGAAGGAGTACCAAGCAGCATCTGGTGATATTTTAGTTGTCAGAGAGGAGCGGTATGTCCCCGGAGATATAAATGGAGCAGTAAGCAGCATCTGTGGAAATTTTTGTTTTCACAGAGGAGCACTGTGGTCCCAGAGATATAGATGGAGCAGTAAGCAGCATCTGGTGAAATTGTGATTGTCACAGAGGAGCAGCGTGTTCCCGGAGGTATAGATGGAGCAGTAAGCAGCATGTGGTGAAGTTTTTGTTTTCACAGAGGAGCAGCGTGTTCCTGAAGATATAAATGCAACAGTAAGTAGCATCTGGAGAAATTTTTGTTTTCACAGAGGAGCAGCGTGTTCCTGGAGTTATAGATGGAGCAGTAAGCAGCATCTGGTGAAATTTTTGTTGTCACAGAGGAGCAGCATGTCCCCGGAGCACTATAAGGAGTAATAGCATATGGTGATATTGTGGTTTACAAAGAGGAGCAGCGTGACCTCTGAGCAGTGTATGGAGAAGTAGCATCTGGTGAAATTGTGGCTGTCACATAGCGTCACCGTGTCCTTGGAGAATTCCATGCAGCAGTGGCATCTGGTGAAATTGTGGTTGTCACAGAAGAGCAGCTTGCTGATGGAGCTGTAAGCAGTATCTGGTGAAATTGTGGTTGTCACAGAGGAGCAGCGTGCCCCCGGAGCAGTATAAGGAGCAGTATCATCTGGAGATATTCTGGTTGTCACAGAGGAGGTGTGTGCACCCCGACAAGTAGATGGAGCAATAAGCAGCATCTGGTGAAATTGTGTTTGTCCCAGAGGAGCAGCGTACCGTAGACAGTTGAAGGAGTACCAAGCGGCATCTGGTGATATTTTTGATGTCAGAGAGGAGCAGTATGTCCCCGGAATTATAAATGGGCAGTAAGCAGCATCTGGTGAAATCTTTGTTTTCACAGAGGATCACTGTGGCCCCAGAGATATAGATGGAGCAGTAAGTAGCATCTGGTGAAATTTTTGTTGTCACAGTGGAGCAGCATGGCACCGAATCAGTAGATGGAGAAGTAATCAGCGTCTGGTGGAATTTTGGTTGTCACAGAGAAACAGCGTGTCCCGGAGCAGTATATGTAGCTTTTAGCAGCATCTGGTGATATTTTGGTTTTCACAGAGAAGGAGCGTGTTCCCGTAGATATGGATGGAACACTAAGCATCATCTGGTCAAATTTTCGTTGTCACAGAGGAGCAGATTGCCCCCGGAGGAGTAGATGGAGCAGTAGCATCTGGTGAAATTGTGGTTGTCACAGAGGAGCAGCATGCCCCTGCAGCAGTATAAGGAGCAGTAGCATCTGGTGAAACTGTGGTTGTCACCGAGGAACAGCGTGCTCCATAGCAGTACATGGAGCACTGAGTTGCATCCGGTTATATTTTGTGTGTCACAGAGGAGCAGCATGTTCCTGGGGATATAAATGGAGCACTAAGCAGCATCTGGTGAAATTTTTGATTTCACAGAGGAGCAGCGTGTTCCTGAAGATATAGATGGAGCAGTAAGTCGCATCTAGTGAAATTTTTGTTGTCACAGAGGAGCGGCGTGCCCCTGTAGCACCATAAGGAGTAATAGCATCTGGAACTATTGTGGTTGACAAAGAGGAGCAGCCTGACCCCGGAGCAGTGTAGAGAGCAGTAGCATCTGGTGAAATTGTGGCTGTCACAGAGAGTAACCGTGTCTATGGAGCGGTACATCCAACAGTGGCATCTGGTGAAATTGCGGTTGTCACAAAGGCGCAGCGTGGTCCCAGAGATACAGATGGAGCAGTAAGCAACATGTGCTGAAGTTTTTGTTTTCACAGAGGAGCAGCGTGTTCCTGAAGGTATAAATGCAGCAGTAAGTATCATCTGGAGAAATTTTTGTTTTCACAGAGGAGCAGCGTGTTCCTGGAGTTATAGATGGAGCAGTAAGCAGCATCTGGTGAAATTTTCGTTGTCACAGAGGAGCACCGTGGTCCTGGAGATATACGTTGTTCAGTAAGCAGCATCTGGAGAAATTTTTGTTGTCTCAGTGGAGCAGCATGGCACCGGATCAGTGGATGGAGAAGTAATCAGTGTCTGGTGGAATTTTGGTTGTCACAGAGGAGCTGCGTGTCCCGGAGCAGTATAGGCTGCTTTAAGTAGCATCTGGTGATATTTTGGTTTTCACCGAGAAGGAGCGTGTTCCTGGAGATATGGATGGAGCAGTAAGCAGAATCTGGTCAAATTTTTGTTGTCACAGAGGAGCAGAGTGCCGCTGGAGCAGTAGATGGAGCAGTAGCATCTGGTGAAATTGTGGTTGTCACAGAGGAACAACGTGTCCCCGGAGAAGGAGATGGAGCAGTAGCATCTGGTGAAATTGTGGTTGTCACAGAGGAGCAGCGTGCCCCCGGAGCAGTATAAGGAGCAGTATCATCTGGCAATATTCTGGTTGTCACTGAGGAGGTGTGTCCACCTCGACAAGTAGATGCAGCAATAAGCAGCATCTGGTGAAATTGTGGTTGTCCCAGAGGAGCATCGTGCCACTAGACAAGAAGATGGAGCCATAGCGTGTGGTGAAATTTTGCTTGTCACAGAGGAGCATCATGTCCCCAGTGCACTGTAAATAGTAATAGCATCTGGTGATACTGTGATTGACACAGAGGAGCAGTGTATGGAGAAGCAGCATCTAGTTAAATTGTGGCTGTCACAGAGGTTCACCCTGTCCTTGGAGCCATAAATGGAGCAGTGGCCTATGGGGAAATTGTGGTCATCACAGAGGAGCAAGGTGATGACAGAGCTGTAAGCAGCAGCTGGTGAAATTGTGATTTTCATAGAGGAGATGCCTGCCCCCGGAGCAGTAGCATCTGGTGATATTGTTATTGTCACAGAGGCAGTGCCTGAACCCGGAGCAGTAGATGGAGCACGAAGTGGCATCTGGTGATATTTTGGTTGTCACAGAGAACAGTGTGTCCCTGGAGAGATAAATGGAGCAGTAAGCCGCATCTGGTGAGATTGTGGTTGTCACAGAAGAGCAGCGTGCTGATGGAGCTGTAAGCAGTATCTGGTGAAATTGTGGTTGTCACAGAGGAGCAGCGTGCCCCCGGAGCAGTATAAGGAGCAGTATCATCTGGTGATATTCTGGTTGTCACAGAGGAGGTGCGTGGCCCCCGAGAAGTAGATGGAGCAATAAGCAGCATCTGGTGAAATTGTGGTTGTCCCAGAGGAGCAGTGTACCCCAGACAGTTGAAGGAGTATCAAGCAGCATCTGGTGATATTTTAGTTGTCAGAGAGGAGCAGTATTTCCCCGGAGATATAAATGGAGCAGTAAGCAGCATCTGTGGAAATTTTTGTTTTCACAGAGGAGCACTGTGGTCCCAGAGATATAGATGGAGCAGTAAGCAGCATCTGGTGAAATTGTGATTGTCACAGAGGAGCAGCGTGTTCCCGGAGGTAGAGATGGAGCAGTTAGCAGCATGTGGTGAAGTTTTTGTTTTCACAGAGGAGCAGCGTGTTCCTGAAGATATAAATGTAACAGTAAGTAGCATCTGGAGAAATTTTTGTTGTCACAGAGGAGCAGCATGTCCCCGGAGCACTATAAGGAGTAATAGCATATGGTGATATTGTAGTTTACAAAGAGGAGCAGCATGACCTCTGAGCAGTGTATGGAGAAGTAGCATCTGGTGAAATTGTGTCTATCGCAGAGGAACAACGTGCCCCAGTAGCAGGAGGTGGAGCAGTAGCATCTGGTGAAATTGCGATTGTCACAGAGAAGTAGCGTGCCCCCAGAGCAGAAGATGGAGCCATAACATATGGTGAAATTTTGTTTGTCTCACAGGAGTATCATGTCCCCGGTGTACTGTAAGTAGTAATGACATCTGGTGATATTGTTGTTGACACAGAGGAGCAGTGTGTCCCTGGAGCTGTGTATGGAGAAGTAGCTTCTGCTGAAATTGTGGCTGTCACGGAGGTTCACCCTGTCCTTGGAGCCATATATGGAGCAGTGGCCTATGGTGAAATTGTGGTTGTCACAGAGGAGCAGCATGGTGACGGAGCTGTAAGCAGCATCTGGTGAAATTATGGTTTTCATAGAGGAGCTGTGTGCCCCTGGAGCAGTATAAGGATCAGTAGCATCTAGTATTATTGTTGTTGTCACAGAGGATGCGCCTGAACCCAGAGCAGTAGGTGGAGCACTAAGTAGCATCTGATGATTTTTTTTGTCACAGAGTAACAGTGTGTCCCTGGAGATATAAGTGGAGCAGTAAGCAGCATCTGGTGAAATTGTGGTTGTCACGGAGGAGCAGTGGGTTCCCCGAGATATAGATGGATCAGTAAGGAACCTGTGGTGAAGTTTTTGTTTTCACAGTGGAGTAGCATATTCCTGAAGATATAAATACAGCAGTAAGCAGCAGCATCTGGAGAAATTTTTATTTTCACAGAGGAGCAGTGTGTTCCTGAAGTTGTAAATGGAGCAGTAAGCATCATCTGATGAAATTATCATTGTCACAGAGGAGCAGCATGCCCCCGGAGCACTATAAGGAGTGATAGCATATGGTGATATTGTGGTTTACAAAGAGGAGCAGCATGACCTCTAAGCAGTGTATGGAGTAGTAGCATCTGGTGAAATTGTGGCTGTCACATAGCGTGACTGTGTCCTTGGAGAATTACGTGGCATGTAGTGAAATTGTGGTTTCAGAGAAGAGCAGCATGCTGATGGAACTGTAAGCAGCATCTGGTGAAATTGTGGTTGTCACAGAGGAGCAGCATCCCCGGGAGCAGTATAAGGAGCAGCATCATCTGTTGATATTCTGGTTGTCACAGAAGAGGTGCGTCCACCCTCAGAAGTAAAGGGAGCAATAAGCAGCATCTGGTGAAATTGTGGTTTTCTCAGAGGAACAGAGTACCCAGACAGTTGAAGGAGCACCAAGTAGCATCTGGTGATATTTTGGTTATCAGAGAGGAGCAGTATGTCTCCGGAGATATAAATGGAGCAGTAAGCAGCATCTGGTGAAATTTTTGTTTTCACAGAGGAGCACTGTGGTCTCGGATATATAGATGGAGCAGTAAGCAGCATCTGCTGAAATTTTTGTTATCACAGTAGAACTACATGCCCTCGATCGGTGGATGGATAAGTAATCAGCCTCTGGTGGAATTTTGGTTGTCACAGAGAAGCAGCATGTCCTGGAGCACTTTATGTAGCTCTCAGTAGCATATGGTGATATTTTCATTTTCACAGAGATGGAGCGTGTTCCCGGAGATATGGATGGAATACTAAGCATCATCTGGTCAAATTTTTGTTGTCACAGAGGAAAAGATTGCCTCCGGATGAGTAGATGGAGCAGTAGCATCTGGTGAAATTGTGGTTTTCACAGAGAAGGAGCGTGCCCCTAGAGCAGAAGATGGAGCCATAGCATATGGTGAAATTATGCTCATCACAGAGGAGCGTCGTGTCCTCAATGCACTATAAAGAGTAATAGCATCTGTTGATATTGTGGTTGACACAGAGGAACAGCGTGCCCCCAGAGCAGTGTATGGAGAAGTAGCATCTAATGAAATTGTGGCTGTCACAGACGCTCACTGTGTTCTTGTAGCAGTACATGGAGCAGTGGCATCTGGTGAAATTGTGGTTGTCACAGAGGAACAGCGTTCTGACGGAGCTGTAAGCTTCATCTGGTGAAAGTGTGGTTGTCACAGAGGAGCAGTGTGCCCCTCGAGCAGTATAATGAGCAGTAGCATCTGGTGATATTGTGGTTGTCACAGAGGAGTTGCCTGAACCTGGAGCAGTAGATGTAGCACTAAGTAGCATCTGATGATATTTTGGTTTTCACAGAGGAGCAGTGTGTCCCTGGAGATATAAATGGAACAATAAGCAGCATCTGGGGAAATTTTTTTCACAGAGGAGCAGCATGTTCCTGAAGATATAGATGGAGCAGTAAGCCACATCTGGTGAAATTTTTGTTGTCTCAGAGGAGCATCGTGCCCCTGCAGCACTATAAGGAGTAATAGCGTCTGGAAATATTGTGGTTGACAAATAGGAACAGCGTGACCCCAGAGCAGTGTATAAAGCAGTAGCATCTGGTGACATTGTGGCTGTTACAGAGGGTCACCATGTCCCTGGAGCCGTACATCAAACAGTGGCAACTGGTGAAATTGTGGTTGTCACAGAGGAGCAGCATTCTGATGGAGCTGTAAGCAGTGTCTGGTGAAACTGTAGTTGCCACAGAGGAGCAGCGTGCCCCCGAAGCAGTATAAGGAGCAGTAGCAACTGGTGGTACTGTGGTTGTCATAGGGGAGGTTCGTGCACCCGGACAAGTAAATGGAGCAATAAGCAGCATCTGGTGAAATTGTGGTTGTCACAGAGGAGCAGCGTGCCCCAGCGCAGTACCTGGAGCACTAAGTAGCATCTGGAGGAGTAAGCAGCATCTGGTGAAATTTTTATTGTCACAGCGGAGCAGCGTGGCACCGGAGCAGTGAATGGAAAAGTAATCAGTGGCTGGTGGAATATTTGTTGTCACAGAGTAGCAGTGCATCCCGGAGTAGTATATGTAGCTTTAAGTAACATCTGGTGATATTTTGATTTTCACATTGAAGGAGACTGTTCCTGGAGATATGGATGGATGAGGAAGCAGTATCTGGTCAAATTTTTGTTGTCACAGAGGAGCAGAGTGCCACCAGAGCAGCAGATGGAGCAGTAGCATCTGGCAAAATTGTGGTTGTCACAGAGGAACAACATACCCCCGGAGCAGGAGATGGAGCAGTAGCATCTGGTGAAATTGTGGTTGTCCCAGAGAAGGAGGATACCCCTAGAGCAGAAGATGGAGCCGTAGCATATGGTGAAATTTTGGTTTTTACAGAGGGGCATCGTGTCCCTTGTGCACTATAGGGAGGAATAGTATCTGGTGATATTGTCATTGTCACAGAGGATGTGCCTGAACCCGGAGCAGTAGATGGAGCACTAAGTAGCATCTGGTGATATTTTGGTTGTCACAGAGGAACAGTGTGTCTCTGGAGATATAAATGGAGCAGTAAGCAGCATCTGGTGAAATTGTGATTGTCACGGAGGAACAGCCGGTTCCCGGAGAGATAGATGGAGCAGTAAGCAGCATGTGGTGAAGTTTTGGTTTTCAAAGAGGAGCAGCGTGTTCCTGAAGATATAAATGCAGCAGTAAGCAGCATCTGGAGAAATTTTTATTTTCACAGAGGAGTAGCGTGTTCCTGGAGTTATAAATGGAGCAGTAAGCAGCATCTGGTGAAATTTTTGTTGTCACAGAGGAGCAGCATGTCCCCGGAGCACTATAAGGAGTAAGAGCATATGGTGATATTGTAGTTTACAAAGAGGAGCAGCGTGAACTCTAAGCAGTGTATGGAGGAGTAGCATCTGGTGAAATTGTGGCTGTCACATAGCATCACCATGTCCTTGGAGAATTACATGGAGCAGTGGCATCTGGTGAAATTGTGGTTGTCACAGAGGAGCAGTGTCCCCCGGAGCAGTATAAAGAGCAGTATCATCTGGTGATATTCTGGTTGTCACAGAGAAGGTGCATCCACCCTGAGAAGTAGCTGAAGCAATAAGCAGCATCTGGTGAAATCGTGGTTGTCCCAGAGGAGCTGCATACCCCAGACAGTTGAAGGAGCACCAAGTAACATCTGGTGATATTTTGGTTGTCAGAACGGAGCAGTATGTCCCTGGAGATATAAATGGAGCAGTAAGCAGCATCTGGTGAAATTTTTGTTTTCACAGAGGAGCACTGTGGTCTTGGATATATAGATGGAGCAGTAAGCAGCATCTGCTGAAATTTTTGTTATCACAGTAGAACCACGTGCCCCCGGATCGGTGGATGGAGAAGTAATCAGCGGCTGGTGGAATTTTTGTTGTCACAGAGAAACAGCGTGTCCTGGAGCACTATATGTAGCTTTAAGTAGCATCTGGTGATATTTTCGTTTTCACAGAGAAGGAGCATGTTCCCAGAGATATGGATGGAACACTAAGCATCATCTGGCCAAATTTTTGTTGTCACAGAGGAAGAGATTGCCTCCAGATGAGTAGATGGAGCAATAGCATCTGGTGAAATTGTGGCTGTCACAGAGAAGGAGCATGTCCCTGGAGCTGAAGATGGAGCCGTAGCATATGGTGAAATTATGCTCATCACAGAGGAGCATCGTGTCCCAAATATACTATAAGGAGTAATAGCATCTGATGATATTGTGGTGGACACAGAGGAACAGCGTGCCCCCAGAGCAGTGTATGGAGAAGTAGCATCTAATGAAATTGTGGCTGTCACAGACAGTCACCGTGTCCTTGTAGCAGTACATGGAGCAGTGGCATCTGGTGATATTGTGGTTGTCACAGAGGAACAGTGTTCTGACAGAGCTGTAAGCTTCATCTGGTGAAAGTGTGGTTGTCACAGAGGAGCAGCGTGCCCCTGCAGCACTATAAGGAGTGATAGCATCTGGAAATATTGTGGTTGACAAAGAGGAGCAGCATGACCCCGGAGCAGTGTACAAAGCAGTACCATCTGGTGACATGTGGCTGTCACAGAGGGTCACCATGTCTCTGGAGCAGTACATCGAACGGTGGCATTAGGTGAAATTCTGGTTGTCACAGAGGAGCAGCATTCTGATGGAGCTGTAAGCAGCGTCTGGTGAAACTGTGGTTGCCACAGAGGAGCAGCCTGCCCCCGAAGCAGTATAAGGAGTAGTAGCATCTGGTGGTACTGTGGTTGTCACAGGGGAGGTTCGTGCACCCGGACAAGTAAATGGAGCAATAAGCAGCATCTGGTGAAATTGTGGTTGTCACAGAGGAGCAGCATGCCCCAGAGCAGTACCTGGAGCACTAAGTAGCATCTGGAGGAGTAAGCAGCATCTGGTGAAATTTTTATTGTCACAGTGTAGCAGTGTGGCACCAGAGCAGTGGACGGAAAAGTAATCAGTGTCTGGTGGAATTTTTCTTGTCACAGTGTAGCAGCGTGGCACCGGAGCAGTGGATGGAAAAGTAATCAACGTGTTGAGGAATTTTTGTTGTCACAGAGTAGCAGTGTATCCCGGAGTAGTATATGTAGCTTTAAGTAGCGTCTGGTGATATTTTGGTTTTCACATTGAAGGAGCGTGCTCCTAGAGATATGGATGGATCAGGAAGCAGTATCTGGTCAAATTTTTGTTGTCACAGAGGAGCAGAGTGCCGCCGGAGCAGTAGATGGAGCAGTAGCATCTGGCGAAATTGTGGTTGTCACAGAGGAACAACATGCCCCCAGAACAGGAGATGGAGCAGTAGCATCTGGTGAAATTGTGGTTGTCCCAGAGAAGGAGGATACCCCTAGAGCAGAAGATGGAGCCGTAGCATATAGTGAAATTTTGGTTTTCACAGAGGAGCATCGTGTCCCTTGTGCACTATAAGGAGTAATAGCATCTGGTGATATTGTGGTTGACACAGAGGAGAAGTGTGTCCCCGGAGCATTGTATGGAGAAGTAGCAACTAGTGAAATTGTGGCTGTCACAAAGGTTCACCCTGTCCTTGGAGGCATACATGGAGCAGTGGTGTATGGTGAAATTGTGGTGGTCACAGAGGAGCAGCGTATTCCTGGATATATAGATGGAGCAGTAAGCAGTATGTGGTGAAATTTTTGTTTTCACAGAGATCAGCATGTTCCTGGAGATATAAATGGAGCAGTAAGCAGCATCTGGTGAAATTTTTGTTGTCACAGAGGAGGAGAATGCCCCTGGTGCACTATAAGGAGTGATAGCATATGCTGATATTGAGATTTACAAAGAGGAGCAGTGTGACCCCTGAGCAGTGTATGGAGCAGTAGCATCTGGTGAAATTGTGGCTGTCACATACGGGTCACTGTGTCCTTGGATAATTACATGGAGCAGTTTCATCTGGTGAAATTGTTGTTGTCACAGAGGAGCAGCGTGCTGATGGAGCTGTAACAGTATCTGGTGAAGTTGTGGTTGTAATAGAGGAGCTGCATGCCCCTGGAGCAGTATAAGGAGCAGTAGCATCTGGTGATATTCTGGTTGTGACAGAGGAGGTGCATGCATCTCGAGAAGTAGATGGAGCAATAAGCCCCATCTGGTGAAATTGTGGTTGTCCCAGAGGAGCAGCATATTCCAGACAGTTGAGGGAGCACCAAATAGCATCTGGTGATATTTTTGTTGTCAGAGAGGAGCAGTATGTCCCCGGAGATATAAATGGAGCAGTAAGCAGCATCTGGTGAAATTTTTCTTATCACACTAGAACAGCATGCCCCTGGATCAGTGGATGGAGAAGTAATCAGCATCTGATAGAATTTTGGTAGTCATAGAGGAGCAGCATGTCCCGGAGCAGTATATGTAGCTTTAAATAGCAGCTGGTGATATTTTCATTTTCACAGAGAAGGAGAGTGTTCCTGAAGATATGGATGGAACAGAAAGCAGCATCTGGTCAAATTTTTGTTGTCACAGAGGAGCAGATTTTCCCCAGAGCAGGAGTTAGAGCAGTAGCATCTGGTGAAATTGTGGTTGTCACAGAGAAGGAGCGTGCTCCTGCAGCAGAAGATGGAGCTGTAGCATATGGCGAAATTCTGTTGATCGCAGAGGAGCATCGTGTCCCCAGTGCAGTATAAGGAGCAATAGCATCTGGTGATATTGTGGTTGAAACAGAGGAACAGCGTGCTCCCAGAGCAGTGTATAGAGAAGTAGCACCTAGTGAAATTGTGGCTGTCACAGAGGGTCACCGTGTCCTTGGAGCAGTACATGGAGCAGTGTCATCTGGTGAAATTGTGGTTGTCACACAGGAGCAGGGTGCCTTGCAGCAGTAGATGGAGCAGAACGATCTTGTGATAGTGTGGTTGACACAGAGGAGCACCATACCCCAGAGCAGTGTATGGAGCAGTAGCATCTGGTGAAATTGTGGTTGTCTTAGAGGGTCACCATGTCCTTGGAGCAGTACATGGAGCAGTGGTATCTGGTGAAATTGTGGTTTTCGCAGAGGAGCGACGTGCCCCTGGAGCAGTGAATGGAGAAGTAAGCAGCGTCTGGTGGAATTGTCACTGTCACAGATGAGAAGTGTGTCCCCAGAGCAGTAGATGGAGGCCTAAGTAGCATCTGGTGTTATTTTGGTTTTCACAGAGGAACAGCCTATTACCAGAGATATAGATGGAGCAGTAAGCAGCATTTGGTGAACATCTGTCACAAAGGAAGAGCATGTCCCTAGAGCACTTGATGGAGCAGTAGCATCTGGTGAAATTGTGGTTGTTACAGAGCAGCAGCTAGTCCACGGAGCAGTATAAGGAGCATTAGCATCTGGTCATATTGTGGTTGTCACAGAGGAGTTGTGTGCATGTGGCACAGTAGATGGAGCAATAAGAAGCATCTGGTGAAATTGTGGTTGTCACACAGGAGCAGCATGCCCCAGAGCAGTAGCTGGAGCACTAAGTAGCATCTGTTGATTATTTTGGTTGTCACAGAGGAGTAGTGTGTCCCTGGAGATATAAATGGAGCAATCAGCAGCATCTGGTGAAATTTTTGTTTTCACAGAGGAGCTGCGTGTTCCTGGAGATATAGATGGAGCAGTAAGCTGCATCTGGTGAAATTTTTGTTGCCACAGAGGAGCAGTGGGCCCCTGGAGCATTATAAGGTTTAATAGCATAGGGTGATATTATAGCATATGGTGGTTGACAAAGAGGAGCAACGTGCCCCCAGAGCAGTGTATGGAGGAGTAGCATCTGGTGAAATTGTGGCTGTCACATAGGGTCACCGTGTCTTTGGAGAAGTACATGGAGTAGTAGCATCTGGTGATACTGTGGTTATCACAGAGGAGTTGCCTGCACCCAGAGCAGTAAATGGAGCACTAAGCAGCATCTGGTGAAGTTTTTTGTTTTCACAGGAGAGCAGCGTGTTTCTGGAGATATAAATGAAGCAGTAAGCAGCATGTGGTGAAATTTTTGTTGTCACAGAGTAGCAGTGTGCTCCTGGAGCAGTATAAGGAGTAATAGCATATGGTGATATTGTGGTTTAAAAAGAGGAGCAATGTGCCCCCGGAGCAGTGCATGGAGCAGTAGCATTTGGTGAAATTGTGGCTGTTACATAGGGTCACCGTGTCCTTGGAGAAGTACATGGAGCAGTGGCATCTGTTGAAATTGTGGTTGCCACAGAGGAGCAGCATGCTGATCGAGCTGTAAGCAGCATCTGGTGAAACTGTGGTAGTCATAGAGGAGCAGCGTGCTGATGGAGCTGTAAGCAGCATCTGGTGAAACTGTGGTAGTCACAGAGGAGCAGCATGCCCCCGGAGTAGTATAAGGAGCAGTAGCATCTGGTGAAACTGTGGTTGTCACAGAGGAACAGCATGCTCCAGAGCAGTACATGGAGCACTAAGTTGCATCTGGTTATATTTTGATTGTCACAGAGGAGCAGCATGTTCCTGGAGATATAAAAGGAGCAGTAAGCAGCATCTGGTGAAATTTTTGTTTTCACAGAGGAGCACTGTGGTCCTGGAGATATACATGGAGCAGTAAGCAGCATCTGGTGAAATTTTTGTTGTCAGAGTGGAGCAGCGTGTCCCGGAGCAGTATATGTAGCTTTAAGTAGCATCTGGTGATATTTTGGTTTTCACAGAGAGGGAGCATGTTCCTGGAGATATGGATGGAGCAGTAAGCATTATCTGGTCAAATTTTTATTGTCACAGAGGAGCAGATTGCTCCCAGAGGAGTAGATGGAGCAATAGCATCTGGTGAAATTGTGGTTGTCACAGAGAAGGAGCGTGTCTCTGGAGCAGAAGATGGAGCCGTAGCATATGGTGAAATCATGCTCATCACAGAGGAGCATCATGTCCCCAATGCACTATAAGGAGCAGTAGCATCTGGTGATATTGTGGTTGACACAGAGAAACAGCATGCCCCCAGAACAGTGTATGGAGAAGTAGCATCTAATGAAATTCTGGCTGTCACAGATGGTCACCGTGTCCTTGGAGCAGTACATAGAGCAGTGGCATCTGGTGATATTGTGGTTGTCGCAGAGGAACAGCATTCTGTCAGAGTTGTAAGCTGCATCTGGTGAAAGTGTGGTTGTCACAGAGGAGCAGTGTGCCCCTCGAGCAGTATAATGAGCAGTAGCATCTGGTGATATTGTGGTTGTCACAGAGGAGTTGCCTGTACCCGGAGCAATAGATGGAGCACTAAATGGCATCTGGTGATATTTTGGTTGTCACAGAGGAGCAGTGTGTCCCTGGAGATATAAATGGAGCAGTAAATAGCACCTGGTGAAATTTTTGATTTCACAGAGGAGCAGCGTGTTCCTGGAGATATAGATGGAGCAGTAAGCCACATCTGGTGAAATTTTTCTTGTCACAGAGGAGCAGTGTGCTCCTGCAGCAATATAAGGAGTAATAGCATCTGGAAATATTGTGGTTGACAAAAAGGAGCAGCATGACCGTGGAGCAGTGTATAAAGCAGTAGCATCTGGTGACATTGTGGCTGTCACAGAGGGTCACCGTGTCCCTGAAGCAGTACATTGAACAGTGGCATCTGGTGAAATTGTGGTTGTCACTGAGGAGCAGCATTCTGATGGAGCTGTAAGCAGTGTCTGGTGAAAATGGTTGCCACAGAGGAGCAGCCTGCCCCCGAAGCAGTATAAGGAGCAGTAGCATCTGGTGGTATTGTGGTTGTCACAGGAGAGGTTCATGCACCCGGACAAGTAAATGGAGCAATAAGCAGCATCTGGTGAAATTGTGGTTGTCACAGAGGAGCAGCATGCCCCAGAGCAGTACCTGGAGCAGTAAGTAGCATCTGGAGGAGTAAGCAGCATCTGGTGAAATTTTTGTTGTGACTGTGTAGCAGCGTGGCACCAGAGCAGTGGATGGAAAAGTAATCAGTGTCTCATGGAATTTTTGTTGTCTTAGAGGAGCAGCATGCTGTTGGAGCTGTAAGCGGCATCTGGTGAAAGTGTGGTTGTCACAGAGGAGCAGTGTGCCCCCAGAACAGTATAAGGAGCAAAAGCCTTTGGTGATATTGTCGTTGTCACACAGCAGCAGATTGCTGCCAGAGCAGTAGATGGAGCAGTAGCATTTGTTGAAATTGTTGTTGTCACAGAGGCACAACATGCCCCTGGTGGAGGAGATGGAGCTGTAGCATCTGGTTAAATTGTGGTTGTCACAGAGAAGGAGAGTATCCCTGGAGCAGAAGATGGAGCCATAGATTAAGGTGAAATTATGCTTGTCACAGAGGAGCATCGTGTCCCCAGTGTAGTATAAGGAGCAATAGCATCTGATGATATTGTGGTTGAAACAGAGGAGTAGTGTGCCCCCGTAGCAGTGTATGGAGAAGTAACATTTAGTGAAATTGTGGCTGTCACAGAGGGTCACCGTGTCCTTGGAGCAGTACATGGAGCAGTGTCATCTGGTGAAAGTGTGGTTGTCACAGAACAGCTGCATGCCCACGGAGCAGTATAAGGAGCAATAGCATCTGGTGATATTGTGGTTGTCACAGAGGAGTTGCCTGCACCCGGAGCAGTAGATAGAGCACTAAGTAGCATCTGGTGATATTTTGGTTGTCACAGAGGAGCAGCATTTTCCTGGAGATATAGATGGAGCAGTAAGCCGCATCTGGTGAAATTTTTGTTGTCACAGAGGAGCAGCATGCCCCCAGAGCAGTGTGAGGAGTAATAGCATCTAGAAATATTGTGTTTGACAAAGAGGAGCAGCGTGACCCCAGAGCAGTGCATAGAGCAGTAGCATCTGGTGAAATTGTGGCTGTCACAGATGGTCACCATGTCTCTGGAGCAGTACATGGCATAGCAGCATCCAGTGATATTCTGGTTGTCACAGAGGAGGTGCGTGCACCCTGAGAAGTAGATGGAGCAAAAAGCAGCATCTGGTGAAATTGTGGTTGTCACAGAGGAGCAGCATACCCCAGACAGTTGAGGGAGCACCAAGTAGCATCTGGTGATATTTTGGTTGTCAGAGAGAAGCAGTATGTCCCTGGAGATATAAATGAAGCAGTAAGCAGCATCTGGTGATGTTTTTGTTTTCACAGAGGAGCACTGTGGTCCCAGAGATATAGATGGAGCAGTAAGCAGCATCTGGTGAAGTTTTTGTTATCAAAGTAGAAGAGCGTGCCCCCGGATCAGTGGATGGAGAAGTAATCAGCATCTGGTGGAATTTTGGTTGACACAGAGGAGCAGCATGTCCCAGAGCAGTATATGTAGCTTTAAGTAGCATCTGGTGATATTTTGGTTTTCATAGAGAAGGAGCGTGTTCCCGTATATATGGATGGAACAGTCAGCAGCATCTGGTCAAATTTTTGTTGTCACAGAGGAGCAGATTGCCCCCGGAGGAGTAGTTGGAGCAGTAGCATCTGGTGAAATTGTAGTTGTCACAGAGGAGCAGCGTGCCCCTGCAGCAGTATAAGGAGCAGTAGTATCTGGTGAAATTGTGGTTATCACAGATGAGAAACGTGCCCCTGGAGCAGAAGATGGAGCAGTAGCATATGGTGAAATTATGCTCATCACAGAGGAGCATCATGTCAGCAGTTCACTATAAGGAGCAATAGCATCTGGTGATATTGTGGTTGACACAGAGGAGCAGCATGCCCCGGGAGCAGTGCATGGAGAAGTAGCATCTAGTGAAATCATGGCTGTCAGAGAGGGTCACCGTGTCCTTGGAGCAGTACATGGAGCAGTGTCATCTGGTGAAATTGTGGTTGTCCAAAGGAGCAGTGTGCCCCCGGAGCAGTATAATGAGCAGTAGCATCTGGTGATATTGTGGTTGTCACAGAGGAGCAGTGTGTCTCTGGAGATATAAATGGAGCAGTAAGCAGCATTTGGCAAAATTTTTCTTTTCACAGAGGAGCTGCATGTTCCTGGAGATATAGACGGAGATGTAAGCCCCATCTGGTGAAATTTTTGTTGTCACAGAGGAGCAGCGTGCCCCCGGAGCACTATAAGGAGTAATAGCATCTGGTGATATTGTGGCTTTCACAGAGGAGGTGCATGCACCGGAGAAGTATATGCAGTGATAAGCAGCATCTGGTGAAATTGTGGTTGTCACAGAGGAGCAGCATGCCCCAGAGCAGTAGCTGGAGCACTAAGTAGCATCTGGTGATATTTTGGTTGTCACAGAGGAGCACCATGTTCCTGCAGATATAGAAGGAGCAGTAAGCAGCATCTGGTGATAATTTTTGTTGTCACAGTGGAGCAGCATGGCACCGGATCAGTGGATGGAGAAGTAATCAGCCTCTGGTGGAATTTTGGTTGTCACAGAGGAGCAGTGTATCCTGGAGTAGTATATGTAGCTTTAAGTAGCATCTGGTGATATTTTGGTTTTCCCAGAGAAGGAGCATGTTCCTGGAGATAAGGATGGAGCAGTAAGTAGCATCTGGTCAAATTTTTATTGTCACAGAGGAGCAGAGTGCCACCAGAGCAGCAGATGGAGCAGTAGCATCTGGTAAAAGTGTGATTGTCACAGAGGAACAACGTGCCTCTGGAGCAGGAGATGGAGCAATAGCATCTGGTTAAGTTGTGGTTGTCACAGAGAAGGAGCATATCCCCAGAGCAGAAGATGCAGCCGTAGCATATGGTGAAATTTTGCTTGTCACAGAGGAGCATCGTGTCATCAGAGCACTATAAGGAGAAATAGCATCTGGTGATATTGTGGTTGACACAGAGGAGCAGTGTGCCCACGGAGCAGTGTATGGAGAAGTAGCATCTAGTGAAATTGTGGCTATCACAGAGGTTCACCCAGTCCTTGGAGCCATACATGGAGCACTAGCATATGGTGAAATTGTGGTTGTCACAGAGGAGCAGCATGCTGACAGAGCTGTAAGCAGTATCTGGTGAAATTGTGGTTGTTACAGAGGAGCAGCATGTTCCTGGATATATAGATGGAGCCGTAAGCAGCATGTGGCAAAATTTTTGTTTTCACAGAGGAGCAGCGTGTTCCTGGATATATAAATGCAGCAGTAAGCAGCATCTGATGAAATTTTTGTTGTCACAGAGGAGCAGCATGCCCCTGGAGCAGTGTAAGGAGTAATAGCATATGCTGATATTGTGGTTTACAAAGAGTAGCAGTGTGACCCCTGAGCAGTGTATGGAGCAGTAGCATCTGGTGAAATTGTGGCTGTCACATAGGGTCACTGTGTCCTTGGAGAATTACATGGAGCAGTGGCATCTGGTGAAATTGTGGTTGTCACAGAGAAGCAGCATGCTGATTGAGCTGTAAGCAGCATCTGGTGAAATTGTGGTTGTCACAGTGGAGCAGCGTGCCCCTGGAGCATAATATGGAGCAGTAGCATCTGGTGATATTCTGGTTGTCACAGAGGAGTGGCATGCATCCCGAGAAGTAGATAGAGCAATAAGCAGCATGTGGTGAAATTGTCGTTGTCATAGAGGAGCAGCATACCCCAGACAGGTGAGGGAACACTAAGTAGCATCTGGTGATATTTTGGTTGTCAGAGAGGAGCAGTATGTCCCTGGAGATATAAATGGAGCAGTAAGCAGCATCTGGTGAAATTTTTGTTTTCACATAGAAGCACTGTGGTCCCGGAGATATACATAGAGCAGTAAGCAGCATCTGGTGAAATTTTTGTTGTCACACTAGAACAGCGTGCCCCCAGATCAGTGGATGGAGAAGTAATCAGCGTCTGGTGGAATTTTGGTTGTCACAGAGGAGCAGCATGTTCTGGAGCAGTATATGTAGCTTTAAGTAGCATCTGGTGATATTTTGGTTTTCACAGAGAAGGAGCGTGTTCCTGAAGATATGGATGAAACAGTCAGCAGCATCTGGTCAAATTTTTGTTGTCATAGAGGAGCAGATTGCCCCCAGAGCAGGAATTGGAGCAGTAGCATCTGGTGAAATTGTGGTTGTCACAGAGGAACAACGTGCCCCGGGAGCAGGAGATGGAGCAGTAGCATCTGGTGAAATTGTGTTTGTCACAGAGAAGGCGCGTGCCCCTGAAGCAGAAGATGGAGCCATAACATATGGTGAAATTATGCTCGTCACAGAGGAGCATCGTGTCTGCAGTGCATTATAAGGAGCAATAGCATCTGGTGATGTTGTGTTTGACGCAGAGGAGCAGCATGCCCCGGGAGCAGTGTATGGAGAAGTAGCATCTAGTGAAATTGTGGCTGTCACGGAGGGTCACCGTGTCCTTGGAGCAGTACATGGAGCAGTGTCATCTGGTGAAATTGTCATTGTCACAGAGGAGCAGCATGCTGACTGAGCTGTAAACAGCATCTGGTGAAAGTGTGGTTGTCACAGATGAACAACGTGCTCCTGGAGCAGGAGATGGAGCAGTAGCATCTGGTGAAATTGTGGTTGTCACAGAGAAGGAGCATGCCCCCAGAGCAGAAGATGGAGCCATAGCATATGGTGAAATTTTGCTTGTCACAGAGAAACATCGTGTCCCCCGTGCCCTATAAGGAGAAATAGCATCTGGTGATATTGTGGTTGGCACAGAGAAGCAGCTTGCCCCCGGAGCAGTGTATGGAGGAGTAGCATCTGGTGAAATTGTGGCAGTCACATAGGGTCACCATGTCTTTGGTGAAGTACATGGAGCAGTTGCATCTGGTGATATTGTCATTGTGACAGAAGAGTTGCCTGTACCCAGAGCAGTAGATGGAGCACAAAGTAGCATCTGGTGATATTTTGGTTGTCACAGAGAAGCAGTGTGTCCCTGGAGATATAAATGGAGCAGTAAGCAGTATCTGGTGAAATTTTTGTTTTCACAGAGGAGCAGTGTGTTCCTGGAGATATAGATGGAGCAGTAAGCAGCCTCTGGTGAAATTTTTGTTATCACAGTAGAACAGCGTGCCCCCGGATCAGTGGATGGAGAAGTAATCAGCGTCTGGTGGAATTGTACTTGATACAGAGGAGCAGCGTGTCCCGGAGCAGTATATGTAGCTTTAAGTAGCATCTGGTGATATTTTGGTTTTCACAGAGAAGGAGCGTGTTCCCAGAGATATGGATAAAAGAGTAAGCAGCATCTGGTGAAATTTTTATTGTCACAGAGGAGCAGATTTCCCCTGGAGCAGGAGATGGAGCAGTAGCATCTGGTGAAATTGTGGTTGTCACAGGGAAGGAGCATGCCCTTGGAGCAGAAGATGATGCCGTAGCATATAGTGAAATTATGCTCATCACAGATGAGCATCATGTCCCCAGTGCACTATAAGGAGAAATAGCATCTTTCGATATTGTGGTAGACACAGAGGAGCAGCCTGATCCCAGAGCAGTGTGTGGAGAAGTAGCATCTAGTGAAATTCTGGCTGTCACAGAGGGTCACTGTGTCTTTAGAGCAGTACATGGAGCAGTGTCATCTGGTGAAATTGTGGTTGTCACAGAAGAACAGTGTGCTGACGGAGCTGTAAGCAGCATCTGGTGAACGTGTGGTTCTCACAGAAAAGCAGTGTGTCCCCGGAGCACTATAAGGAGCAATAGCATCTGGTGATATTGTCGTTGTCACAGAGGAGCTGCATGCCCCTTGAGCAGTTTAAGGAGCAGTAGCATCTGGTGAAATTGTGGTTGTCACAGAGATGGAGTGTACCCCTGGAGCAGAAGATGGAGCCATTGCATAAGGTGAAATTATGCTTGTCACACAGGAGCATCATGTCCCCAGTGCACTATAAGAAGCAGTAGCATCTGGTGATATTGTGGTTGACACAGAGGAGCAGCATGCCCCTGGAGCAGTGTATGGAGAAGTAGCATCTAGTGAAATTGTGGCTGTTACAGAGGGTCACCGTGTCCTTGGAGCAGTACATGGAGCAGTGGCATCTGGTGAAATTGTGGTTGTCACAGTGGAGTAGCATGCTGACAGTGCTATTAGCAGCATCTGGTGAATGTGTGGTTGTCACAGAGGAGCAGTGTGCCCCCAGAGCAGTATAAGGAGCAGTAGCATCTAGTGATATTTTGGTTGTCACAGAGGAGCAGTGTGTTCCTTGAGATATAAATTGAGCAGTAAGCAGCATCTGGTGAACTTTTTGTTTTCACAGAGGAGCAACATGTTCCTGGAGATATAGATGGAGCAGTAAGCCACATCTGGTGAAATTTTTCTTGTCACAGAGGAGCAGCATGTCCCTGGAGCAGTATAAGTAGTAATACCATCTGGAAATGTTGTGGTTGACAAAGAGGAGCAGTGTGACCCTGGAGCAATGTATAGAGCAGTAGCATGTGGTGAGATTGTGGCTGTCACAGAGGGTCATTGTTTCCCTGGTGCGGTAGATGGAACAGTGGCATCTGGTGAAATTGTGGTTGCCACAGTGCAACAGTGTGCTGATGGAACTGTAAGCAGAATCTGGTGAAATTGTCATTGTCACAGAGGAGCTGCATACCCCCAGAGCAGTATAAGGAGCAATAGCCTCTGGTGATATTGTCGTTGTCACAGAGGAGCAGAGTGTCACTGGAGCAGTAGATGGAGCAGTAGCATCTGGTGAAATTGTGGTTGTCACAGAGGAACAACATGCCCCCAGAGCAGGAGATGGAGCAGTAGCATCTGGTGACATTGTGGTTGTCACAGAGTAACAGCATGCTGATGGAGCTGTAAGCAGCATCTGGTGAAATTGTGGTTGTCACAGAGGAGCTGCATACCCCCAGAGCAGTATAAGGAGCAATAGCCTCTGGTGATATTGTTGTTGTCACAGAGGAGCAGAGTGTCACCGGAGCAGTAGATGGAGCAGTAGCATCTGGTGAAATTGTGGTTGTCACAGAGGAACAACATGCCCCCAGAGCAGGAGATGGAGCAGTAGCATCTGGTGACATTGTGGTTGTCATGGAGTAACAGCATGCTGATGGAGCTGTAAGCAGCATCTGGTGAAATTGTGGTTGTCACAGAGGAGCTGCATGTCCCCAGAGCAGTATAAGGAGCAGTAGCATCTGGTGATATTGTGGTTGTCACAGAGGAGGTTCATGCACTGCAAGAAGTAGATGGAGAAATAAGCAGCATCTGGTGAAATTGTGGTTGTCACAGAGGAGCAATGTGCCCCCAGAGCAGTATAAGGAGAAGTAGCATCTGGTGATATTGTGGTTGTCACAGAGGAGTTGCCTGCACCCGGAGCAGTAGATGGAGCACTAAATAGCATCTGGTGATATTTTGGTTGTCACAGAGGAGCGATGTGTCCCTGGAGATATAAATGAAGCAGTAAGCAGCATCTGGTGAAATTTTTGTTTTCACAGAGGAGCAGCTTGCCCCTGGAGTAGAAGATGGAGCCTTAGCATCTGGTGAAATTGTGGTTATCACAGAGGAGCACTGTGCCACTGCAACAGTAGTTGCAGCAGCAGCATCTGGTGAAATTGTGGTTGTCACAGAGGAGCAGTGTGCCCCGGAGCAGTAGATGGAGCAGTAGCATCTGATGAAATTGTGATTGTCACAGAGGAGCAGCGTACCTCGCAGAAGTAGATGGAGCATTAAGTAGCATCTGGTGATATTTTTCTTGTAACAGAGGAGCAGTGTTTCCCCGGAAATATAGATGGAACAGTAAGCAGCATCTGGTGAAATTTTTGTTGTCACAGAGGAGCAGCTTGACCCTGGAGCAGTGTATGAAGCAGTAACATCTTGTCAAATTGCAGTTTTCCCAGAGGGTCACCATGTCCCTGGAACAGTACATGGAGCTGTGGCATCTGGTAAAATGTGGTTGTCATAGAGGAGCAGCATGCCCTTGCAGCAGTAGATGGAGCAGTACCATCTGGTGAAATTGTGGTTGTCACAGAGGAGCAGCATGCCCTTGCAGCAGTAGATGGAGCAGGACCATCTTGTGAAATTCTGGTTGCACAGAGAAGCAGCATGCACCCCGAGCAGTAGATGGAGCAATAAGCAGCATCTGGAAATCGTGGTTGTCACAGAGGAGCAGCGTGCTCCCGAAGCAGTGGATGGAGAAGTAAGCAGCGTCTGGTGGATTTTTGGTTGCCATAGAGAAGCAGTGTGTCCTGGAGCAGTATATGTAGCTCTAAGTAGCATCTGGTGATATTTTGGTTTTCACAGAGGAGCAGCATGTTCTCAGAGATATAGATGGAGCAGTAAGCAGCATCTGGTCAAAGTTTTGTTGTCACAGAGGAGTAGCATGCCACCAGAGCTTGATGGAGCAGTAGCATCTGGTGAAATTGTGTTTGTCACAGAGGAGCAGCGTGCCCCAGAGCAGGAGATGCAGCCATAGCATCTCGTGTAATTGTGGTTGTCACAGAGGAGCAGTGTGTTGATGGAGCTGTAGGCAGCATCTGTTGAAATATAGCATCTCGTGTAATTGTGGTTGTCACAGAGGAGCAGCGTGTTGATGGAGCTGTAGGCAGCATCTGTTGAAATTGTGGTTGTCACAGGGGAACAGCGTGCCCCCTGAGCAGTATAAGCAGCAGTAGCATCTGGTGATATTGTGGTTGTCACAGAGGAGCAGCATGTTCCTGGAGATATAGATGGAGCAGTAAGCAGCATCTGGTGAAACTTTTGTTGTCAGAGGAGCAGCGTGCCCCCTGAGCAGTAGATGGATCAGTAGCATCTGGTGAAATTGTAGTTTTCACAGAGGAGGAGCATGCCCCCAGAGCAGGAGATGGAGCAGTAGCATCTGGTGAAATTGTGGTTGTCACAGAGGAGCATGCCCCAGAGCAGAAGATGAAGCCATAGCATATGGTGAAATTATGCTTGTCACAGAGGAGCAGCGTGCCCCTGGAGCACTGTAAGAAGTAATAGCATCTGTTGATATTGTGGTTGACACAGAGGGCCAGCGTACCCTCACAGCAGTGTGTGGAGCAGTAGCATCTGGTGAAATTGTTGCTGTCACAGAGGGTACTGTGTCCCTGGAGCAGTACATGGAGCAGTGTCATCTGGTGTAATTGTGGTTGTCACAGAGGAGCAGTGTGCCCCTGAAGCAGATGGAGAAGTAGCATCTGGTAAAATTGTGGTTGTCACAGAGGAACAGAGTCCCTCCAGAGCATTAGATGGAGCAGTAGGATCTGTTGAAATTATGGTTGTCTCAGAGGAACAGCGTACCTCCAGAGCAGTAGATGGAAGCAGTAGGATCTGGTAAAATTTTGGTTGTCACAGAGGAGCAGCCTGCTTCTGAAGCAGTAGGTGGAGCAGTAGCATCGGGTGCAATCCTGGCTTTTTCAGAGAAGCAGCATCCCTCCGGAGTAGCTAGTGGAGAAGTAGGAGTGGTACCCATCATTGTGCAGGAAGAGGGCATCCAGCAGGCACACATCCCTCCCTCAAACAGAAGGTGCTGCGTGTGAACCTTAATAACCTGCATTAGCCTGCTAGATTTCCCAATTTGTCTTTTTGGTCATAGGTGACCCACATAGTCCCCATCCTTAGTATATGATACTGTCCCAAGTTTTATTGTTATTACTATTTTTTTAATCTAACAGGCTTTGAAGTCCTAGATTTATCTCCTTAGGTTTTGTCCCCTGGGTTTATCATACCCCTTCACTTTTTCCCTAACTCTACACCCAACTCCATATCCCAGACCAATCCCCAGCCCAAATCCCAGCAAAGCCACAGCCAAGCCCTAGCCCAAATGAAGTCTCAGCCTCAGGCTGAGCCCCAGCCTGTCCCAAGCCAAGCCCTAGCCACAGCCACAGCCACAGCCATATAATTAGACATCTTGCATTACTGAGCTGGCCTTAACCTCATGAGATTTTCAACCTGGATGACAGAAATGGTTTACCAGCCTGGCCTTTCCACCTGTCCTCCACCTTTTATTCTAACTCACATGGCCTTAATCTCTTGATGTAGTATTAACGTCTTGGCATTACCCAAGTGGTGTTAGCCACCTAGTTCTATTCAGGAAGTCCTTTACTTACTTGCCTAAGCCACTCAGAGTTTTCAGTAACTTGGCTTTTTGACCCAGTATTAACCTCACACTTTTGCCAACTTAGATTTACCTACCTTTCCTGGCCTTACCACCTAATTTTATCCAGCCAGTGTTTACCTCCTCACCTTCCCTGTGCTGTCTTACCCACCTAGTATTTGCCTCCGGTCTTCATTTGAGTGACTTGGCAACTTGCCCTTAATCCTATGGGTTATAGCATGAATCTCTAGCCTCATGCACCTAGCACACCGAACTTACCTTACCCATATGCCATCAATGACCCATCCTTACCAATCAGAATCGCCCACCTTATGGTACCTCTCCAGCTTAACCAGTTGGCCTTCACAACTAGTCTCAAGCTTTAGTCTTCCTCAAGTGTCCCAGCCCTACTGGCCTCAACCTGGTGTCATTCTGCCATGTCCTAGCCTTTGGCTTTCCTTTCCTGGTCTCCACCTGGTGGCCCTCCCATTGACTGTATTTAGCTGACCTTATCCAGGAGGCCTTCTTCATCTGACCTCATCAAACTTAAACTTAGGGCCATACTCACCTGTCCTCTTCACATGCTTTGCCTTAGCTAGCAAGACGTCATCTGCTGGCATAATACTTATCTGCTGTTTACCTCCTAGTTCTATCCAGCCTGTCTTCATCTCCTCCCCTTCCCTGCACTGTCTTACCAACACAGTATTTGCCTCCGGTCTTCATCTGACTGGATTGGTGACTTGCTCTTAACTCTACTGGCTGTTTTCTCAGTTGATTTCACAGACTGGTTTTACTGAAATAGTTTTTCATTGAAGTGACTCTAGACACCTGGTTTTAACAACCTGGTCGAACTCAGGGGCCTTTAGTAATACTATTGCCTTTATACTCTTATTGTACACCCATGGTATTGCAAAGTTGAATTTATTCATTTGGCCTTACTCAACCCAGCCCTTCTCGTCAATTCTTCATGAGTTTGCTGAAAAGTCCTGGCTGTACCCAATTGGTCACAACTTCCTGGCATTGTCCACATGTTCTTACTCACCTGCTTGTAATTTGCTTGCCTAAATCTCCCGTCAAGACTCAGCTGATTTTACCCACTAAGATTGACCCACCTGCCTTATGAAATTCCTGCCATTGCTCCCCTTCCCTTACTCCCTGGCCTTGTCCACCTCATGTTATGGCTGTGGCCAGACCCCATTAGCCTTTCCCAGCTGACCTAACCCTATGGGCCTTAAGCTCATGGCCTTAACAACCTGGATTAGCTGGCTAGTTTTCCGGATTAGTCTGACTGATCATATGTGACCCACATGTCCTCAATGCTTTGTTTAGGAAACTGTTCTAGGTTTTATTTATTTATTTATTTTTTAATCTAACAGGTCCTAATGACCTTGATTTGCCTCCCTAGGTTTTCTCCCCTTGTTTTATCATCCCCCTGCCCTTTTTCCCTCACTCCACCTCCAGTTCCATGCCCCAGTCCAAGCTCTAGCCCAAACCCCAGCCCCAGCCCCAGCTGCAGCTTGAGACTCTGTGCAGCTTCAGCTTGGCCCCAGCCCCAGCCCTAGCCCTAGCCCGAGGCCAACCCAGCCACAGCTTAGCCCAAACCCTAACTCGAGCCTGATCCCCAGCCCAGCTCCAGCCTAGCCCTAATCCCAGCCCCAGCTCCAGCTCCAGCTCCATCCCCAGCCCCAGCCCCAGCCTCAGCCCAATAATTAGACATCTTGCATTACCAACCTGTCCTTAACTTCATGATCTTTACAACTTGGATGACCAAGATAGTTTACCAACCTGGCCTTCCCACCTGTCCTCAGCCTTTCATTCTAACTCACATGGCCTTAACCTTCTGACCCAGTCTGTTTATTATTAATATGTTGACATTACCCAGGAATTTAGCCACCTAGCTTTGTTCAGGAAGGCCTTAACTTACTGGCCTAAGCCAACTAGAGTTTTCAGTCACTTGGCTTTTTGACCCGGTCTTAACTTCAAGGTTTTGCCAAGTTAGATTTACCAAACTGCTTTGGCCTTGGTCATCCAGTATGAATCTCCTGACCTCTGGTACCTTCCATACCCAGCTGACCTTACCCATGTGCCATTAATGGCCCATCCTTACCAGCCGGAATCGCCCAGCTGATTGTACCTCCCCAGCCTACCCACTGGTTCTTCACAATTAGTCTGAAGCTTCTATTCTTCCTAAGTGTCACAGCCCTTTTGGCCTTAACCTAGTGTCATTCTGCTGTGTCCTGGCTGTTGTATTTCCTCTCCTTGTCTTTACCTTGTAGCCCTACTTGTGGCTGTATTTACCTGACTTTACCCAGTAGGCCTTCTTCACTTGACCTCATTAAACTTAGAGCCATACTCACCTGCCCTCTTCACATGCTTGGCCTTAGCCCCCAAGTCATCCTCTGCTGGCCTCATACTTACCTGCTGTTTGTTACTTAGTTTCATCCAGCAGGACTTCACCTCATCACCTTCCCTGCCCTGTCTTACCCACCCCACCTAGTATTTGCCTCCAGTCTTCACTTGACTGGGTTGGCGTCTTGCCCTTTATCCTACCTGGTGTTTCCCTATTGATTTCACAGCCTGGGGTTACTGAAATAGTTTTTCTTTGAGCTGGCTCTAGGTGCCTGGGTTTAATAACCTGGCCAAACTTAACCAATCTCAGTAATCCGATTGCATTCATCACATTATGGTATCCTCATTGTATAGCCCTTCTTGTCCAGTCTTCATGACTTTGCCTAAAACTCCTGGCCATACCCAACTGGCATTAACTTTTCGCTTTTGTCCATGTGTTTTCACTCACCTGCTTGTAATTTGCTGCCCTCAATCTCCTGTGAAGAACCAACTGATTTTTACCTGCTAAGATTGACCCACCTGCCTTATGAAGCTCCTGCCATTTCTCCCTTGCCCTTGCTCCCTGGCCTAGTCCATGTCATCTTATGGCCCTGGACTGACCCCATTAGACTTTCTCACCTGATCTAACCCTATGGGCCTTAACCTCATGGCCTTAACAACCTGGGTTAGGTAGCTAGATTTCCTGATGAGTCTGAGTGATCATACCTGACCCACATGTCGCCGAACCTTGATTTACCAAACTTTTCTGTTTTATTCATTATTAGTAGTATCGTTTAACGTAACAGGACTTAAAGACCTGGATTTACCTCCCTAGGTTTTATCCCCTGCTTAATCATCCCCATGCCCTTTTTCACTCGCTCTACCCTCACCTCCATGACCCAGCCCCAGCCCTAGCCCACTTGATCCTCAGCCCAGCACCAGCTCAGCCTAAGCTCTAGTGCCAGGCTGAGCCCCACTGCAGCAATAACCTCAGTCCCAGCCTCAGCCCAAGTCCCAGCTGAAGACCCAGCCACAGCTCCAGCCCCCTATTTAGATATCTTGCATTTCCAAGATGGCTTTAACCTTATTACCTTTTCAACCTGGATGACCAACATAGCTTACAAACCTGGCCTTCCCATCTGTCCTCAAAACTTTCATTGTAACTCACATAGCCTTAACTCCTGACCTAGTCTGTTTAGTATTAACGTCTTGGCATTATTCAGGTGGAGTTAACCACCTAGCTCTATTCAGGAAGACCTTAGCTTACTGGCTTAAACCACCCAGAGTTTTCAGTCACTTGCCTTTTTTTTTACCCGGTGTTAACCTCTCAGTTTTGCCAAGATTTACCCACCTGCCCTGGCCTTACCTGTCTAGTATGAATCTTCTGGCCTCATGCCCCTAGCACACCCACCTGACCTTACTTGTGTGCCTTTAATGACCCATCCTTACCAACCCAAATTGCCCAGCTGATTGTACCTCCCCAGCTTATCCAGTTGGCTTTCACAATTATTCTCAAGTTTCCAATCTTCCTCAAGTGTCACAGCTGTAGTGGCCTTAACCTGGTCATTGTGCTCTGTCCCAGCCTTTGGCTTTCCTTTACTAGTTTTTACCTGGTCACCTTCCCATTGGTTGTATTTACCTGACCTTACTCAGCAGGCCTTCTTCACCTGACCTCATTAAACTTAGGCTCATACTCACCTGCCCTTTTCTCATGCTTGGCTTTAGCCAGCAAGATGAAATCTGCAGGCCTCATACTTATCTGCTGTTTACCAGCTTGTTTTATTCTGCTGGCCTTTATCCTCCTTGTGGCCCTCGTTACTGTATCTTGCTCACCTAAGATTACAGTTGGGTCATCCTTTGGCTGGCTTGCAGAATTGCACTTAATGTGACTGGATGTTTTTCTCATTGATTTCCCAGCCTAGGAATAGTCTTCTATGCAGGTGGATCTAAACACCTGGTTTGAACAAGCTTATTTCACTCTGCAGAACTTTCTAAGCTCATGGCTGCATAAGCATATCTCCCCTTCCTGGTATTAGGAACCTGGCGTTTATCTGTCTGGCTTTATCAACCTCCTGGCCATTCTCACAAAGTCTTAATTTTCTGGTCTAAAAGTCTTTCCCTTACCCAACTGGTTATTAGTTCATGCTCAGCATTATCCACCTGTTCCTGCCCACCTGGCTTCAATTTGCTTGCCTGGATTTCTGATCAAGACCCATGTGGTCTTTTCTGTGAGTCATTACTCTGCTGCCATTCATACCCAGTCTTGCCCATTTTAGGGCCTTGAACACACCCCTTTCTTCTTCCCCACCTTGCCTAATCCTTATGGGCTTTAATCTCATGGCCCTAAAAACCTGGATTAGCTACCTAGCTTTCCTACTTAGTCTTACCAACCATACATGACCACAGGCCTTCACACTGGGTTAATCCAATTGTCCTCAGTCTTCTGGTTTCATCTACTGAGCCTTAAACCACTGGATGTACCTCCCTAGGTTTACTTCTCTGGATGTATTTCCCTGCTTTTATTCTCCAGATTAATCATTGCTCTGCCACCCTGGGACTTAGAGACCCTGCACAAGTCACCTGGACATACTCACCTGGCCTTAACCTTGTGTCCAAACCCACCTAGGTGACCAATACAGCTTATTAACCTGGCATTCCCACCTGACCTTATCCTTTCGTACTACATCACATGGCCTTATCTGCCTGACCTTACCTGCCTAGTTTTAAAATCTTAACATTACATAGTTTCTGTTAGCTCTGATGAGGAGCGTTACCTTACTGGTGTCACACACCCGGCCTTTTCAATTGCTGGGATTCCTGACCTGGTCTTAATCTCAGTGTCTAGCCAAATCAGATTCCCCCAGTTGCCTTAGGAACCTTCTGGCCTTACTCATTTAGTATCAATGCTCTGAACTTATGCACCTGGCTTACTTACCCTGCCTTATCTTCATGTGCTTACCAGGCTTTTCACTCTTTTTTCTCTTTTCTTGTCTTCTTTTATTTCATTGAGTTGATCTTCAATCTCTGATATCCTTTCTTCTGCTTGGTAGATTTGGCTATTCAAACTTGTCTTTGGGAAGTTATCATGCTGTGTTTTTCAGCTCTATCAAGTTGTTTATGTTCTTCTCTGGGCTGGTTATTATAGTTAGCATTTCATCTGACATTTTTTTCAAGGTTCTTAGTTTGTTTGCATTGGGTTAGAACATGTGCTTTTAGCTCAGAGAAGTTCTTTATTACCCACCTTCTGAAGTCTGCTTCTGTCAATTTCAGACTCATTCTCCATTCAGCTTTGTTTCCTTGCTGGTGAGGAGTCGTGATCCCTTGGAGGAGGAGAGGTGTTCTGGTTTTTGGTGTTTGGTGCCTTTTTGCACTGGTTTCTTCCCATCTTCATAGATTTATCTACCTATGATCTTTGTAGTTGGTAACTTCTGCATGGGGTCTCTGAGTGGGCGTGTTTCTTGTTGATGTTGAAAGTATTTGTTTTTTATTTTTCCATCTAAACAGTCAGGCCCCTCTGCTGCAGGACTGCTGCAGGTCCACTCCAGACCCTGTTTGCCTAGGAATCACCTGCGGGGGCTGCAGAACAGTAAGGGTTGCTGCTGGTTTCTTCTTCTGTTATCTTCATCCCAGAAGGGTAACTGCCAGATGTCAGCCAGAGCTCTTCTTTTTAAGGTACCTCTGGATATTTGGGGGTTGTGGAGCTGCTTGAGTAGACAGTCTGTCCCTTATCAGAGCTCAAGTACTGTGTTAGGTGTTCTGTTATTCCTTTCAGTGCTGCTGGGTAAGTATGTTTAAGTCTGCTGCAGTGGAACTCATAACTGCCTCTTTCCCCTGGTGCTCTGTCCTAGGAAGGTCGGGTTTTATTTATAAGTTCCTGATGTGCTGCTGCCTTTTTAAACAGATGCCCTGCCCAGCAAGGAAGCAGTCTAGTCACAGTCTGCCAGCAGAGGCATGGCTGAAATGCTGCGGGCTCTACCCAGCTACTGTGTAAACTTCCTTGCAGTTTTGTTTACAGAGGTACAGTTAGAACTGCCTCAGTAATAGTGGTCTTCCTCAGTAATCTGCCAGTTTCTTTATTCAGTCTATCATTGATGGACATTTGGGTTGGTTCCAAGTCTGCTACTGTGTACAGTTCCACAATAAATTTATGTGTAAATGCATCTTTATAATAGAAGTATTTATGATCCTTTGGGTATATACCCAGTAATGGGATGGCTGGGTCAAATGGTATTTCTACTTGTAGATCCTTGAGGAATTAACACACTGTATTCCACAATGGTTGAACTAATTTACACTCCCACCAACTGTGTAAAATTGTTCCTATTTTTCCACATCTTCTCCAGCATCTGTCTACTTATTTTTTAATGATTGCCAATCTAAATGGTGTGAGATTGTATAAGAATGTGGATTTGATTTGCATTTCTCTAATGACTAGTGATGATGAGCTTTTTTTCATACATTTGTTTGAAAAAAAAATTCTTTTTAGAATTGTGTGTCCCTATCTGTCACCTAGTTTTTGATAGGGTTCTGTTTTTGTTTTGTTTTGTTTCATTTTTGTAAATTTGTTTAACTTCTTTGTAGATTCTGCCTATTAGCCATTTGTCAGATGGGAAGATTGCAAAAAAAATTTCTACTTTGTTGGTTGGTGTTCACTCCAATGATAGCTTTTTTTTGCTGTGCATGTGCTGTTTAATTTAATTAGATCCAATTTGTTTATTTTGGCTTTTGTTGCCATTGGTTTTTTGTGGTTTGGTCATGAATTCCTTGCCCACACCTATGTCATGAATGGTTTCTTTCAGGGTTTTTATGGTCTTAGGTCTTATGTTTGAATCTTTAATAAATCTGGAGTTAATTTTTGTATTAGGTGTAAGGAAGGGATGCAGTTTCAGCTTTCTGCATATGACTAGTTAGTTTTCACGACACCATTTTTAAAAGAGGAATCTTTTCACCATTGCTGGCTTTTGTTAGGTATGTGAAAGCTCAGATGGTTGCAGATTTTTATATTTTCTATGTGAATTAAATGGAAGGTGATCAGATGAGAGTCAGGAAGTAGTGTAGAGTTTTAAAATTTCCATAAGAAAGGGGTGAAAACTTAGTTTGTAGGAATAAAATATGAATTGACTAAAGAAATGTATACAATCAGTAGGCAGCACTAACAGAACAGCTGTGTTTTGTTTTTTATAAATTTTAAATGGCCAGTATAATTTTCTGTGTTTTTCTTCATGTACACAAAGTTACATTGGCACAGGAGTGGAATAAGTGGCTTCTTAGAATTGGGATTTTTCCATGTGAGATGGAATGAAGGCAAGATAAGTGAGCTAAAACCACAATTTTTTATCTAGAAAATATGGTTAAAATAATCAATCATAGAATCCAAGTTAGGCAAGGGAGGAGGTTAGGAGAAAAAGATATGGGAGCACTTTGGGCCAAACAACAAATCAGATGGCAGAAATCAAAGATCAATCACTCCAGAAGAAGTTTAAAGGCACTCCTTTCATAGGACAGAAAACTTGAATAGGGCAGGAATAACTCCCAGGTTAAATGTCCCCTTCTGCCATATCTAGGCGGATTCCATTTCTGGATTCCCCTCACCTGACAGCGTGAGAGCTCGCTCACTCTCTCTCCCTATCTATTTCTTTCTCCTTTTTCTCTCTCTCTCTCTGCCTAAATAAATTACTTTCTGCAAAACTCTTTGGGCTTCGATATTTAGGAGTTCACTGCACCTGATGGTGTCCTCTCCCCCATTCTTGGGTTAGTGAGTGACCAAGGGCCTGGAAAAACACATCCTTTTGGGGAACGACCTGAGCCTGTCGTCTGCAATTTGGTCAAAATATGGCAGAACAGATAGGCAAAGAGTTGGTCATGAGACTGTGCCATTGCATGCTAAGGGGTTAGGATATGAGTGTAAGCTCCAGAGCAGTAAGAGTCAGCAGAAATCACAGAAGTCTGGAGTCATTCAGGTGTCCCTTGGAGAGCAATCATTTCCCTAATTGAAAGTACCATGAGAAAAAGTTGAAAGACAAGAAATGTCACATTCTCTGGTTTGCTATTGCCCAATTCCCCCTCCTTTTTTTCAGTTCTTCCTCTTTATCCTCTTACCCTCCTCTATACCAAATGTAACTTATTCCAAAACTTTCATGCAGCTTTATTTATTAATGTGTCTTCCATACCTAATAAATCTTCAGCATAGTGTATGTGCAATAAATGTTCATTAAATAAATATAATATGTAACATATAATTTTATATGAAGGAATCTTAAAATCTTAGAGAAATAAATTTTCTTGAAAAATATAAATTTTAGACATATGAAGTATATACAAAAATACATAATAACGTAATCACATCAATCAATAAAGAAAATTTTCACAAGAAGTAGAGGGAAGGTGGGAAAGAAGAGGGATGCTGGGAATGAAAGAAGATGGAAGGTGAGGAAAGTGGAAAAAGAAGAAGAGGGAAGATGGGGATAGAAAAAGAGGGATAGTGAGGAAAGAGGAAAGAAGAAGAGGGATGGTGGGAGAAGAAGAAGAGGGAAGTTTGGGGAAGAAGAAGAGGGAAGGTGAGGCAAGAAGAAGAGGGAAGGTGGGAAATGAAAAAGAAGAGAGAAGGTTGGGGAAAAAGAATAGGGGAGGTGGAGAAAGTGGAAAGAAGATGGAGAAAGAAAAAGAGGGAACTTGGGGAAAGAAGAAAAGTGACAGTGGGAGAAGAAGAAGAGGGAAGGTGGGAGAAGATGAAGAAAGAAGGTGGGGCAAAAAGAAGAAGGAAGGTGAAGAAAGCGGAAAGGTGAGGAAATAATGGGGGAACACCAGGTACTGGCTCACACCTGTAATTCCAGCATTTTGTGAGGCCAAGGCAGGTGGATTGCCTGAGGTCAGGAGTTTGAGACCAGCCTGGCCAGCGTGGTGAAAATCCATCTGTACTAAAAATACAAAAATTAGTCTGGCATGGTGGCAGGCACCTGTAATCCCAGGTGCTCTGGAAACATAGCCAGGAGAATTGCTTGAACCTGGGAAGGAGAGGTTGCAGGTTTCAGTGAGCCAAGATTGCACCATTGCACTAAAAAAAAGAACGTGGGGAAAGAAGAAGAGGGAAGGTGCTAGAAGAAGAAAAAGAAATGCAACACACATTCATGATTTAAAAAAAAAAATACCCAGAAAACTAAGAATAGAAGGGTGTTTACCCAACTCGATGGAAAAAATCTGCAGATTCTTAATGGTGAGAAACTAGATGCTTTCCCTCTAAGATCAGGAACAAGGAAAGGATGTCCTCTGTCACTACTCCTAAGTGACATTATAGTAAACCTCCTACCTAATGTAAGACAAGAAAGGAAAATAAAAGGTATTCATAGTAGAAAGAAATAAATCTGTCTTTGTAGATGATATGATTTTTATGTAAAACATACCTAAGAATAAACAAAAACCTCCTGTAATTAATAAGCAATTTTAGCAAGTCTACAGGGTAAAAGGTCAATTTCTTTCTTAACACCAGCAAAGAACAATTGGAGTTTGAAATTAAAAACACAATACCATTTGTATTAGCCTCAAAAAATTATGAAAAAATAAATATTTAGGCATAAATCTAACAAAATATGTACAGGCTCTATGAAGTAAACTAGCAAACCTCTGATAAAAAAAATTTAAATCTAAATAAATTGAGAAATATTCCATATTCCCAGAAAATGTCAGTATTGTTCCAATGTTAATTTTTCCCAACTTTATTTGTAGATTCAATGAGATCTCAATCAAAATCTGAGGGGGTGATTTTTTGGATGTCAATAAATTACTTCTGAATTTTATATGAAAAAGTAAAAGACCTAGAATAATCCATAGAACATTCAATAACGAAGTTGGAGGATTGACATTACCAGACTTCAAGACTTACAACAAAGCTACAGTAAACAAGACAGCATGGTATTGGCAAAAGAATAGACAAATAGACAAATGGAATAGAATGGAGAGCCCCAAAATAGATCCATGTAAAATACAGACAACTGATATTTGACAAAGGAGGAAAGGCAATTTAATGGAGAAAAGAGTCTTCAATATATGGTGCTAGAACTGGAAATACACATGCAAAAAATGATACATGCCTTATATCTTTTATAAAAATTAACTTAAAATGGATCTTAAATTGTAAATGTAAAATGTAAAACTAGAACATCTATTGGATAACCTGAGACTGTAGGTGACTTTGAGTTTGGTGATGATACAACACCAAAAGCATAATCCATGGGGAGGGGGTAAACTTAGCAAGTTGGACTTGATTACAATGAAAAACTTCTGCTCTGCAAAAGGCACTGTTAAGATTAAAAAAACAAGGCACAGACTGGGAGAAAATATTTGCAGAATACCTATTTGATAAAGGATTGTTACCTAAAATATGCAAGGAAGTCTTCTAAAGGAAATTTAAATTTAAAAAATTCAGAATTGGGTGAAAGATCTGAACAGACACCTCACCAAAGAAGATATACAGATGGGGGCCGGGTGCGTGGCTCACGCCTGTAATCCCAGCACTTTGGGAGGCCGAGGCGGGTGGATCACGAGGTCAAGAGATCGAGACCATCCTGGTCAACATGGTGAAACCCCGTCTCTACTAAAAATACAAAAATTTAGCTGGGCATGGTGGTGCATGCCTGTAATCCCAGCTACTCAGGAGGCTGAGGCAGGAGAATTGCCTGAACCCAGGATGCGGAGGTTGCGGTGAGCCGAGATCACGCCATTGCACTCCAGCCTGGGTAAGGAGAGTGAAACTCCGTCTCAAAAAAAAAAGAAGATACACAGATGGTTAATAAATATATGAAAACATGTTCAACATCATATCCTATCAGGGAATTGCAAATTAAAGGAACAATCAGATACTACCACACACATATTAGAATGGCAAAAATCCAAAACTCAGACATCAACTGCTGGCAAGGATGTAGAACAATAGGAACTCACATTTATTACTGGTGGGTATGCAACATGGTACAACCACTTTAGAAGACAGTTAAGCAGTTTCTCACATAGCTAAACATAGATTGATCATACCATCCAGCAATCATGCTTCTAGATATTTACCCCAATCAGTGAAAATCTATGTCTACAAAAAAATTGCACATGAATGTCTATAGCAACTTTAGTCATAATTCCTAAAACTTGAAAGCAACCAAGATGCCCTCTAGTAGATAAATGGGTATACTATGGTACATTCATACAATTGAGTATTATTCAGTGATAAAATGGATTGAGCAATCAAGCCATGATAAGACATGGAGGAAAGTCAAACGCAGATTGCTAAGTGAAAGAAACCAGTCTGAAAAGGCTACATACTGCGTTCCAGCAATATGACATTTTGAAAGAGGTAAAACTATAGAAACAGTAAAAGAAAATCAGTGGATGTCATGGGTGAGGTTGGGAAGGGGCAAAGAAGGATTAATATATAGAACAGAGGGAATAATTTCAGGCAGAAAAACTGTATGATACTGTAATGGTGGATATGCGGCAGTATGCTTTGTCAAACTCCATGGAACTGTATAACAGAAAGAGTAAACTTTAATGTAAACTGTGGACTTTAGTTAATGATAATGTCTCAATATTGGTTCATCAAATGTAATAAACACGGTAATAATAGGGGAACTGCTGAGAGGTGGGAAGTTGGAGGAGGATGATATGAGTATGTAAAACTCTGTGTATCTGCTCAATGTATCTGTACAACTAAAACTGTGCCAAAAAATAAAGGAGTGTATGTGTATTCACATATTTCCAAATTTGACTCAAGAAAAAGTAACGGAATTTGTCAACTTATAGAAAAAATATTTAAAAGTTGTTAATCACAGAAAAGCATACAATCAAGATAGTTTTTTAGGCAATTGCTTTTAGGGTTTTGGTATAGACTGAAAATTTGTGTGCATGTCAAAATTCATACGTTGATGTCCTGTCAATTTTATAGTATGAAGTGGTAGGCTCTTTGGGAGATAATTAGGTCATGAAGGTAGATACCTCATGAATGAGATTAGTGCCCATATAATAGAGACCCTAGAGTGCTCCCTTGTGTTTTGTTTTGTTTTTTTTTTGTTTTTTTTTTGGCTCACTGCAACCTCAACCTCAAGGGCTTAGGTGATCTTTTCGCTTTAGCCTCCTGACTAACTGGGACTACAGGTGTGGGCTACCATGCGCAGGTAATTTTTGTGAGTTTTTTTCCGTAGAGATTGGATTTTGCCTGTTTCCCTGGCTGGTCTTGAACTCTTGGGTTCAGGCAATACACTTGCCTCGGCCTCCCAAAGTGCTAGTAGTAGAGGCATGAGCCACTGTGCTTAGATCCCTCGTCTCTTTTGCCATGTGATGATGAATGAGAAGATGAGGTCTATGAGTCATGAAGTGACCCCTCATGCAACACCAAATCTACCTTCATCTTAGACATCTCAAACTCCAGAATTATGGGAAATAAATTTTTGTTATTTATATGACACCCAGGCTATGGTATTGTTATAGCATCCCAGACTAAGACAAGCTTTCAAGGAACAGACATTTCCTATGCTATACAATCTCTACAGAGCATAGGAACTCATGGAATGTTTGCCAGCTAACTCAGGTCTTCAAAAAAAAAAAAGATCTCTTTGTAGTTTAACTGTGATTACCTTTGTCATTATACTTTTCTTTCTCCATATTTACTCTTGCCAAAGATACTGTTTACAGAAGTAACTATTTTCAGGGCAGCTTCATGGGGTCTATAACAAGAAGGAGGCAAAACTAGGGTGTGCAATCAAGTGGTAGCTCCATGGCAGGGCCACTGAAACTAATAGTCTAGCTAGAGCCGCAGCCTTTTCAAAGCCCGACATGAGCCAGGGCTTGGAACATGTTCTGTAGGCCCTCCAGGACTTCAATGAACAGCAGAAAGTTGCTGAATATCAACTGCAGCTGTTCAGTACTGAGACGCTCAGCAGATTGCATCAACAGCTGACACTGCTTCCTAATGATATGCATATCTCTCACATAGCTGGTCTCTAGAAGTTGTTTTAAATACAGTCGTTAAATTAAAAATCCTCATTAAGCAGGATTCTTGAGGGGTGAAGATGAGCCTCAATTATGAAATTTGGATTTTGTATGAAAACATCTCTGTATACTTGCCCTGCCCTGGGTCTTTATCTGTCGTATTTCCCTACATGGGCAAAATTCCCAGAAGGATCCAGAGTGTACCAAACACCACATAATCCAAGCCTAAAAAAGACCATTCTTCTGAATTCCTTGGCCTTCATAGGAAAGGAAACCAAAGAACTGGCGGGACTACTAGATTTTAAGCCCCATCCACATGCTTGTACTGTAGATTATCCACAAGAGTAGGGGCTCATGCTGGACAGGAAGCTGTAGGAGGGGACAGATTATTGCTATCAGCAATACAGAGAAAACGCACATTCAGGAAGGGGACAGGGAGGTGATGACTAGAAGAGCAATTCCTGGATCTCCTCTGACCTGGGCTTCTTAATGTGCTGGGGTAGTGTTCCGCAACTTTTTGGCACCAGGGCACTGGTTTCGTGGAAGACAGAAGGGGTGGGTGGTGGGTTTGGGGGTGGTTTCGGGATGAAATTCTTCCACCTCAGCTTATTAAGCAGTAGTTAGCATCTCATAAGGAGCATGCAACCTAGAGTCTTCGTGTGTACAGTTCATAGTAGGGTTCTTGCTCCTTTGAGAATCTAATGTGGCAGCTGTTCTGACAGGCAGAGCTCAGTCAGAAATGCTCCATCTCCCCCTGCTCACCTGGTGAGTTCACCTCCTGCAGTTGAGGGACCCTGTCCTGGGGCATGGATGCAGCAGTCCAGCTGCATATTTCCTTCCTGGCAGACTTTCATAGTTGCCAAGCTATGTCAGTAGGGCTCAATCTCATGTTTCTCTGAAGTGCCAGAACATCACTAGGGACAAAAACAAACAAACAAACCATCAGAGCTTGATTAGTGGTCACAACCAGGGTCCAGGATACCTAAAACACAGCAGGGACATCTGTCCCTTCAGAGATTTGTTCAAAATTGAAGAAGCTCAAGTTTATTGTAAGGCACTTGCCAGTGGCATCTGTTTCTAGGAGTCATTGGGACTACCGCCCTTGGGAAGAGGGGCAGCCAGAAGAGTTTTGGAGAGGTAATTTGAACCATAAAAGAGCATAATTACAAAGCATTTTTTGGGAAAAAGAGGAGATAATGGATTAGCTAGAGGGCCCTGGAGCTCAGAACTAAAGGCAGGATGGGAGGAATGGACTTACGGTGAGATAATAAACTGCAGTCTCTTGAGAATAGAACCTAAATTGCCTTACACGTTCTGAGACCACCTAGGTGCCCCCTTATGTTCTCTGTAACTCCTTAACCTTCCCTGCATCCCTGAACTCATCTCTATTTTAATTTCCATTTCCTGCAGTAGAATTCATTAGTTTTATGCTTGCAAAATAGTCAAACAGTTGTCTGTGGGGTCATTATGACTGCCTTTGAACAGAGTTCACCTGCCTCACCAGGGACAATGTAGCTGTATTCAATGAGGGCCACAGAGATTTACTTACCAAGCAGCACCTCACTCATGCTGGCTATCTCCAGCAAAGCAGCACATTTTTGTTCCTACACCCACGTTGGCACTTTAAAGTTGGATTATGGACCACCCCAGCCCCATAACACTTCCCCTGATTGAACTCAAATGCCCAAATTCATATCAGACATATTAGATGTCACAATTTGGTGGCCCTGCCAGAAACTAAGAGACTTATAGATACTTACGGAATGTTACCTTCATGCTGCTAGGCATCAATCCCTTACATGTTGCTTATGCTCTTTATACTCAGTAAAGTGGTGGAGCCAGGATTTGTATTCAGACATTCTGACATGTAAACACTACACTGCACTGTCTAGTGTCCTGCTCACTGCCCACAGGGCGGCTTTACCTCTCCAGACATTTGAATCTGCTGTGATCTTTTCTTCCCTTCCTCTTTTTGATATGCAATGGGAACACTCAAAAGAGGAATTACTATTGTCCAGGGCAGCAAGCTCAGCATTTTGCGAGTTAGGGGGTTCTGACAGCTACTTAGTGGCAGCATTAGGACTATAGCTACCAAAAGCAAGGTTACAACTAACCTCAGTGAATAATTTCTGAAAATGGGTAAAGGAGTTCATGGGTCAGCCACTGTTAGAGTATCTTTACAGAGTATAGGACACATAGTAGTTCTCTATTGGACATAATAAAGAAGAAAATTTTTTTATTTTTAATATGTTTGCAATCCAATTATAGATATTATATATGTGCATATATATGTACACACACACACACACACACACACACACACACACACACTGCCTTAAAATAACTTCTAAGCTGTATACAGGTAAGTTCATAAGAAAAACACATAGTACAGAAGCTCAAGGCATTACAGACCGAAGTATTAGTCAGAGTATTAATGTGCTTAAAAGAATTGCCCCTTAGAAATTACTTTGGAGTAACGTTTTGGAAGAGGGTGAACATATGGGGGTGGTGGGTGGGGTGGGGCAGGGCAGATGTGGCAGGAAGTGCATCAAATGTAGAGGAATGGCATATGCAAAGGAACTAGGCTATTTGTCCCTCTTTTCATAATTTTAAGGTCCATTTTGATGGTTTGAGCTTGTCTTAAGGCAGCATTATTTCCAGAATAGATACTTCCTCAACTACCTCTAATTGAAGCTAGTTAGAAATGACTCAGCTTCAGTATTATGATTCTAAGCAAGCTAAGACCTATTTGGGAGGTTTACTGAATTCTGGCACAGCCTCAACTGAGAAGTCCCTTGAGAGACTTGCTCAAAATTGAGCAAGCTCAAGTTTATTTTAAGGCACTTATCAGGGATAAAGAAAAATTCATATCAGTATATAAAAATCATAAGCATTCATATATACCAATAACAGACAGAGAGCCAAAACATGAATGAACTCCCATTCACAATTGCTACACAGAGAATAACCTAGCAATACAAGTAACAAAGGACATGAAGGACCTCTTCGAGGAGAACTACAAAGCACTGCTCAAGGAAATAAGAGAGGACACAAACAGATGGAAAAACATTCCATGCTCAAGGTTAGGAAGAATATCGTGGAAATGGCCATACTACCCAAAGTAATTCATAGATTCAATGCTATCTCCATCAAGCTACCATTGACCTTCTTCACAGAAATGGAAAAAATCACCTCAAGCTTAATATGGAACCAAAAAAGAGCCCACATAGCCAAGACAATCCTAATAACTGGTACCAAAACAGAGATATAGACCAATGGAACAGAACAGAGTCCTCAGAAGTAACGCCACACATCTACAACCATCTGATCTTTGACAAATCTGAAAAAAACATGCAATGGGGAATGGATTCCCTGTTTAATAAATGGTGTTTGGAAAACTGGCTAGCCATGTGCAAAAAGCTGAAACTGGACCCCTTCCCTACACCTTATACAAAAATTAACTCCAAACAGATTAAAGATTTAAACATAAGACCTAATGCCATGAAAACCCTAGAAGAAGACCTAGGCCATAGCATTCAGGACATAGGCATAGGCAAGGACTTCATGACTAAAACACCAAAAGCAATGGTAATAGAAGCCAAAGTAGACAAATGGGATCTAATTAAACTTAAGAGCTTCTGCAGAGCAAAAGAAACAATCATTAGAGTGAACTGGCAACCAACAGAATCGGAAAAAAATTTTGCAAGCTACCCATCTGACAATGGGCTAGTATCCAGAATCTACAAAGAACTAAAACAAATTTACAAGAAAAAAAACAACCCCATCAAAAAGTGGGCGAAGGATGTGAAGAGACACATTTCAAAAGATGACGTTTATGAGGCCAACATATTAAAAAATGCTCATCACTGGTCATTAGAGAAATGCAAATCAAAACCACATTCAGATACCATCTCACATCAGTTAGAATGGCAATCATTAAAAAATCTGGAGACAACAGATGCTGGAGAGGATATGGAGAAATAGGAACACTTTTATACTGTCAGTGGGAGTATAAATTAGTTCAACCATTGTGGAAGACAGTGTGGGGATTCCTCAAGGATATAGAAATAGAAATACCATTTGACCCAGTAATCCCATAACCAGGTATATACCCAAAGGATTATAAATCATTCTATTATAAAGACATGTGCATATGTATGTTCATTGTGGCACTGTTTACAATAGCAAAGACCTGGAACCAACCCAAATGCCCATCAATGAAAGACTGCATAAAGAAAATGTGGCACATATACATCATGGAATACTATGCAGCTATAAGAAAGGATGAATTCATGTCTTTTGCAGGGATATGGATCAATCTGGAAACCATCATTTTCAGCAAACTGACACCAGAACAGAAAACCAAACAGTGCATGTCCTCACTCATAAGGAGTGTTGAATAATGAGAACACATGGACACATGGAGGGGAACATCACACACTGGGGTCTGTTAAGGAGTGGGGACTAGGGGAGGGATAGCAGGGGTGGGGAGATTGGGGAGGGATAACATTAGGAGAAATACCTAATGTAGGTGATGGGGGGATGGAGGCAGCAAACCACCATTGCATGTGTATACCTATGTCACAATCCTGCTAGATTTGCACATGTACCCCAGAACTTGAAGTATATATATATATAAAATTCCTGTCACACAATAGGCAAAATCTACAGCCAACAAAAGGGCCTCCAAAAGTAGGTGATGGAACCATTTAGCAAGGCATTCTCCCACAGAACCTGGCACTATTTGCTGTATCAATTCTCTCTTTCTTTCTAATCAGGTCCAGAGCCGAACTAATGATTCCGTCCTTTATTTTTTGGAGACAGCCTGTGAACTTGGAAAAGTCAGGTGCTTTAAGCACATAGTTAGGCAGCATGATGGTGGCACTTCAAAATAAAAGTTTTGTGAATCATGGGTATCTCCTCTGGAAAATGTGGAGATACCTGGTCAGTCTCTGGTAACCTCTTCTTGACCAGGTCTACCTGCAGAATGCAGCTGCAGCAGATATGGACTGGGTCTATTAGTGCTCACAACAGAGGAACTGCTGCTCTATGAATTGTGTGGGCTCTGTTACAGTGTTCAAAGGAAGCCAATGTGGTATTAGGTAGATTTCAGACCATTTGTCTTCATGTCACATTTGATAGCCATCCCTCATGCCAATTGACTCCTAGAAACAGATGCCAGAGGAGGCTTTCTAGGGGAATTTGGGTTTTTGTTCTCCTGACTTTCTTCCCTGGAACGTTGGCTCTCCTAATTAGGCACTAGACTTGCAGAGAACTTGGCCAACTTTAGGGAAACTGAGGCAAGGTCCGATTGTTTTTGTTTCATCCTCTTGAAATTCTCAAAACTTACAATGTGCAGAAGCCCTTGATGTATATTTTCCTGCCCAGATCTAGGCCTTTGGTCTTTATGGGTCCCTGTATATAGTCCATTTCTGAGGTGCAGATGATTGAAATTCGGGGTCTGTTCTGTCTGTGGAGCTGCAGGCAAGGTGCTTCCTTGCCTCCTGCTTGATTAGCTTTGGAATGAGGAGTCAGCATGGTAGGTTGAGCCTCAGAAAGTCTAAAGATGTAGAATTAATAGATGTTGTGGTTCCAGGTTTCTAAGAGGCATCTGAGATTCCTGCTCCTGCCTTGGTATTAGGCCTCAATGCTTGTCTTTCAGCTCTCACTGAGCATCCTCAAGCAGCACTACAGTTTGCCCAAAAGTTGAGAGAGCTGAGCAGGAACACTGGCATATTGGGAGCAGGAGAGCTAAAGGAGCCAGCCATTCTTGCATGAAGAATGTCAAGGATTGCATCCCAAGCATGGTTTCTGGCTGGGAGCTCCTTTTCTGGTAGATGAAGAAATCCCTGTTAAAATTCCATGTCTACAGGAGCTGGAGATGTGAGAGCTATTTCACTAAAGGGCCTAGAGTTGGCTAGGTTCAAAGTTCATGGCATCTACTAACTCCAAGTCTTCCCTGATAGAATCAGCAGACTCTGGGTCCCTTATGGAGCTTAAAGAGCCAGGAATGAAATTCTGAAATTCATCCATGATAGGCAATGTGTCAGGGAAGGCTCAGATAGGTGGGCTGGGTTTCTATGCTTGGATCCATATACCATTTCCACTTTTCAAAGGGGATGCAACTACGGAGAAGCAGCAGCAGCAGCAGCATTCATTCCATAAGAACTCAGGCACTATTACTCTATGTATCATTACTGAGCATTTATAATAAATGAAGAAGTCATATGAGGAGCAATAAATGAAGAAGTCAAATGAAGAATTCTCATCCTGGAGCGCCTACAGCAAGGTGTATAAGGAATCTCAAAACAAAATTTCTGGGAGTATGACCAGAAAGCTGTTACTCAGCATTCATTCAACATGTACTTAACTAAGCAGAGGCCTGTGCCAAACACTGGTGTGGCTTATTCTTGATTCAGGGTCTAAGAAAGAATCACACTCTTGAAAGCAAGCTGTATTAGGGGGACTTCTCCAGTCCATCAAGTTTAGGAATGTATTATCATGTATCTTAGGAGATAGGTGGCAGGACTCTCTTTGCGGAACTCTCAAGTACTATAGAGAGTTTCCTCAGGACACAGATCTATTTAATGGGCTAATATACCAGCACAAAGAGGCCACTGGAACTCAAATTACATATTAAACTGACATTTCAGATATGCTTTATAGGCACTTTCGTGGAGTGTTCCACTAAGAGTTTTGGGGCCCAAGATGATTTATTTTCCTTCCCCAGGTGATGAAGTGTTTTTGTTTTTACCTCTACCTCAGCAACACTGGATTTCTGCTTGTGTCTGGGGCTAGTGTTTCCTATAATTCCTTCATTCCTTCCTTACATGCAATGGAATTTTGCCTGAGTCTTAGAGGTAAGAGCTCACTGCCCTGCTGTAGCAGCTTAAGGCTAAAGGGGAAGTGGGGACTTTGCCTATGTCACCCAGTAGCAGCCTATCACTTCATGCTTACCTGTACCACGAAGGTCTCTTCATGTCTCTTGCCTTGCTTCCAATCTTTTGTTTTGTTTTGTTTTGAGACAGGATCTCACTCTGTTGACTTAGCTGCAGTACAGTGTACAGTCTCAGCTCACTGCAACCTCTGCCTTCTGGACTTGAGTGATCTTCCTGTCTCAGCCCGCTGAGTAGCTGTGACTAAAAGTGCATGCCACCATGTCCAGCTAATTTTTGTATTTTTAGTAGAGGTGGGGTTTCACCATGTTGGCCAGGCTGGCCTCGAACACCTCAGCTCAAGTGATCTGCCTGCCTTGGCTTCCCAAAGCTTTGGGATTACAGGAGCAAGGCACTGTGCCTGGCCCTAATTCTCAACCTTTCTTGTGAGCATTTGGTAGAGGCCCAACTTCTTATGTCTGAGGCTCTTAGATATTCTAAATAGACATGCTAGCCCACACCTGGCCTTTAAGAATTTGCTAAATTTTTTTTCGATTTCTTCTTACCTAGCCACTTTTCTCTTGTGCTCTAATATAGATGGAAATACTTCATTTCACAGATATAGAATCCTATCCCAGTTTATGTGGTTGGCTTGAGTCTTCAGCTATCTAATGGGCTGAAGAAAAATTACTGTTCTAGATTATCTGGCATTTTGTTTGCTAAATTGGGGGCAATACTCACATAATTTTTCTACATTTCTTCTTCAATTATATATACAAATATAGGAATTTTGAGTAGAATTTTACTAAAGTTAACTTTGGAGATTGCACAACATTATACAATTTGGTATTTACATCCAGAAATACTGGTATTTTCATTTTTACAAAGAGTATCTTCCAGATTCTTTATAATATGGAGTCATGATTTGTTAACTGATTTTAACTTAAATTCCATATTGTTTTAAACACAAATTGAAGTGACTTCTGGTATTGAAACATATGTAAAGGTAAACAGGGAAATTAAAAATTATTAGGTTAGAACCAAATAATCAGAAAGGTACCTAGGATTATAACAAAAATTAAACATTATATTTAGCTCTGAGATTCCCAGGAGAAAGGACAAAAAGGGAAACAGTACATCATATAGTTCTCATAGTTCAGTAGAAAGAATGCATTTTTTTGTATGTAGTTCCTTTTAGAAATAACAAAATAGAAAATGAGTTCAACCATTGTTTTATAGAAGATAGGGAAATGTCCCTCAATTTAGCATTTCTTTTCCTCACATTAATAAAGTCTGCACATTAATAGGAAATAGGAATTTCAGATAATAAATATGAAAAGTTGAAATAATCCTGACAACTTTTTCAAATCAATTATTGAAAATATTTAGTTAGGAAAAAAACCCTTTACTTAGAAAACAGCAGAAACAAAAGAAAACTCATACTTCATGTAAACAACAGAACACTATGCTAGTTTAGTTCTATAATAAAATCCACAGAAATCTGTGTCTGTGGCCAAGAATGAGGAGACAGAGAAAAGAAAAAGAAAATTCAGAGAGAGGTAGAATATAACTCTTTGCAAGTCTTGTCTGGAGAAGAACCTCTGGAAAATAATAAGTTACGATGGCCCTAGTCTACCAGCATGTCAGAGGCAGAACCAGTGTAATCTCCTAAAATACGAGATTTGTGTCATTCTTAGGATAACTCACTAAGGTGGTTTGGTTCCACCAATAAATAAAGTTTCTAATTCTACACTAAGCTCATCCTTCAGAACATCAGTCTCATCTCCAGATTCTTCCCCAAGCTTCTTCCACCACGGTGCTTGTATGTGCTTCAGGGTAGTGAGATGGGCTTGCTTGGCCTTTGCTGCCACAGGCCTGGATCTACTTAGGAAGAGCTCAGGTTCTTTCCCTTCTGCCTCCTTCAGACTTGGTGCCTCTGTAGTAGACAGAAAATAAACAGATGAGCCAAAGAGTCCTAGGCCAAGCAGGTAGAAACTTGGAAGCTACAGAGCTATAACTCTGCTATAGGAGGCAGAAACAGCATTCCAACTCTGAATGTATCACCACTGCTAACTGTGGATGCTTTTTGACTATTCAAAAGGTATAGCTGTGGCTGGTGGCAATATCACCACCCCCAGCTACTTTTGTGTTTTTTGCTTTTTTTTTTTTTTTTTTGAGACAGGGTCTCGCTCTGTTGCCTAAGTTGGAGTACAGTAGCATGATCACAGTTCACTGTAGCCTCAACCTCCTGGGCTGAAGTGATTCTCCCACCACAGTTTCCTAAGTAGTTGGGACTATGCCACCATATCCAGCTAATGTTTTTTCTTTTTTGTAGAAATGGGATCTCACTATGCTGCCCAGGCTGGTCTCAAACTCCTGGACTCAAGCAATTCTTTGCCTCAGCTTCCCAATGTGTTGGGATTATGTCAGTGAGTCACCATATTCGGCTCATTTCTGGTTTTGTTTGTTTGTTTGCTTGTTTTGGGACAGAGTTTTGCTTTTGTTGCCCAGGCTGGAGTACAGTGGCATGATCTTGGCTCACTGCAACCTCTGCCTCCAGGGTTCGAGCGATTCTCTTGCTTCCGCCTCCTGAGTAGCTCAGATTACAGGTGTGTGCCACCATGCTCGGCTAATTTTGTATTTTTAGTAGAGACGGGGTTTCACCATGTTGGCCAGGCTGGTCTCAAACTCCTAATCTCAGATGATTCGCCTGCCTTGGCCTCTTAAAATGTTGGGATTACAGGCATGAGCCACAGTGCCTGGCCATTTCTGTGTTATAAAATAAGATGTAGATTTTTGTAAGATGGTTTATTTTAAGAACAGAAACTTGAATAGTAGAACCTCACTCTATAGATGAGAGGCTCAGTTTCAGCCATTTATCCAATTAAAAAATATACAATTCATAAGTAGTGGCCATTAAATAGAAAACGGTGGTCCTTTCTGTCCACATACACTAAAGAAATCCAAGAGGCTGACTGAAACACAGGGGCTTCATGGATGGGGTCTCTCATTAAATGGATCAGTGGTTGTGAGACACAGATAAATTAATTTTTGTAAAAGTACTTCATTAAAAATTATAGTTCAGGCATGGTTGCTCACACCTGTAATCCCAGCACTTTGGGAGGCCAAGGCAGGTGGATCATGAGGTCAAGAGATCGAGACCATCTTGGCCAACATGGTGAAACATATCTACTAACAATATAAAATTAGCTAGGCATGGTGGCACATGCCTACTACATGTAGTCCCAGCTACTTGGGAGGCTAAGGCAGGAGAATCACTTGAACATGGGAGGTGGAGGTTGCAGTGAGCCAAGATCATGCCACTGCACTCCAGCCTGGCAACACAGCGAAACTCCATCTGAGGAAAAAAAAACTTATAAAATGCTCTACAAGTGAATGGCACTGTAACTATTGTCATCATCTACTTCTAAAATATGATGAAAAGCTTTTCAGATTACATAGTAAAAGATGGCTAGTAGGGCTCAGCATCTGAAATTAATAACTTTGTCCTATACAAATTCCTATACATATGAATGATGGCAAGGCCTGGGGATGCAGGCAAGAAGGAGGTTTTAAAATTGGCATTATTTGAAAAGACTGTTTGCTGGTCTGATCTATGTAGAAATTTCTTGAGGTTAGGGGATGAGCTAAAGATGCTTACTAATTGTTCCCTTCTGAAGGTTTTGGATGTCACAAACCTTGTATAGGTTGTTCCTTTTCAAGAACAAAAGTAAAATAAGCACATACTCATTAGCTGTTCAATGTTGGTGCTGATTTGTGCCATCAGAGCTTCTCTGTGCTGCTGGGCTCGCTCTTCTAGGGCCCTGCCCATAAAATAGTGTTGCAATCGTTCTTGAGCTTGGGCATGGAGCTCCCTACTGACCACATCTGGCATTGGAGAGCCCTGGAAACACAGGACAGAAAAACTTGTCACAGAGAGGACATAGGTTATCAAAGTACCCAACCACTTAGTAGAGATTTTAGAATGCTTAGCTGTCTTTCATTTTATCAATTGAATCTCATGATCGATGTCTACCTTGTATACCTGTGCAAGTATTAAATAGTCTCTTAAAAATTTTAGATAAAAAATAATGGTGGAGAAGTTTTTTGTTTTGTTTTGTATGTGCCCATACTTTACTTTCTCAGACACTGGAATTATAGGAGAAGAGATAAGATTGAGAGATTACAGTTAAAAATTACAAATTCTTTGGTAAAGACTGGCCTGGAGCCAGGTGTGTTGGCTCATGCCTATAATCCCAGCACTTTGGGAGGCTGAGCCGGGTGGATTACCTGAGGTCAGGAGTTCAAGACCAGCCTGGCCAACATGGTGAAACCCTGTTTCTACAAAAATCAGCCAGGCATGATGGCAGGTGCCTGTAATCCCAGCTACTTGGGAGGCTAAGGCAGAAGAATTACCTGAACCCGGGAGATGGAGGTTACAGTGAGCCAATAATCTCACCATTGCACTCCAGCATGGGTGACAGAGCAAGACTCTGTCTCAAAAAATAAAAAAATAAAATAAAAGACACTTGGCTGGAACAAGTGTAACAAAGCCAATTCCTTTGTTTTAGACCCCATCTAAAAGACTGTCTTACTTCTTATCCTATTCTTACTCTCAAACTTACTGAAGTCATATGTTATAACTGCTTCTGGAGGAAGGGTTTTCAAGATGGCCGATTAGGAGGAAGTTGGGATCGCAGCTCCGAAAGAAGGCGCAGAGGGTGAGTGGACGCCGCATTTCCAGACATATTTTTACTGACCACAGACCAGGGGATTAACAGGAGGAGGAGCCGCACGGGTCACCAGCGCCGCTGGCTTGAGCGGAGCGGCGCGCCCCTCGGCCTATGCCCTGAGGTGGGGGGCGGCGGATCCACGTACAGAGCGAGAGAGACTGAATCACCTCTGAGCCAGCAAGGGGAGCTGAAGCAGGGATTCAAGCCAGGACACTCCCGGGCAAGGGCGTGCCACGAATCTCAGAGCCGCTGCTTTGGCTGATGCAGCGGCTCACAGGGCAGCGGATTTTTACTGCCCACAGACCAGGAGATTCACAAGTGGAAAAGCTCCATGGGTTGCCAGCGCCGCTGGTTGGACTGGCGCGGCTGCTCTGCCTGCACCCGAGGCAGGGAGCAGCGGCCCCTTGTGCAGAGTGAGTGAGACCGGATCCCCTCTGGGCCAGCAAGGGGAGCTGACGCAGGGACTCTACCCAAGAGATTCCCCAGCAAAGAGGACGCCTCCGGAAACACGGCTGAACATGGGACGGTCCAGCTCTGTGGAGGAGGGGCGTCACCCACCGGGAAACACCCTGCAGTTCCCAGGACAATTTGCCCACAGCAGCTCAACGAAGCCTCTGCAGGCTGAGTGTGACTAGGCTGCCACCTTGTGGGCAGGGAAAACCATTGCAACAGCGGAAAATCATAACGCCCTAATTCCCTGGGACAGACCACCTAGAGGGAAGAAAAGGGGGTTTATGAGTTCGGCTACTGCAGACTTAAAATTACCAAAATCAAAAAGACAGCAACTACAAAGTCGATAGGTGGATAAATCCACAAAGATGGGAAGAAACCAGCGCAAAAAGGATGAAAACACCCAAAACCAGAACACCTCTCCTCCTACAAGGGAGCACAACTCCTCACCAGCAAGGGAACAAGACTGGATGGAGAATGAGCGTGATGAAATGACAGAATCAGCTTTCAGAAAGTGGATAATAAGAAACTTCCGTGAGCTAAAAGAACATGTTCTAACCCAATGCAAAGAAACTAAGAACCTTGAAAAAAGACTTGACGAAATGTTAACGAGAATGGACAACTTAGAGAGGAATATGAGCGAATTGATGGAGCTGAAAAACACAACACGAGAACTTCGCGAAGCATGCACAAGTTTCAACAGCCGAATTTACCAAGCAGAAGAAAGGATATCAGAGGTCGAAGATCAACTCAATGAAATAAAACGAGAAGGCAAGATTAGAGAAAACAGGGTAAAAAGGAATGAACAGAGTCAACAAGAAATATGGGACTATGTGAAAAGACCTAATCTACGTTTGATAGGTGTACCTGAATGTGACGAAGAGAATGCATCCAAGCTGGAAAATACTCTTCAGGATATTATCCAGGAAAACTTCCCCAACCTAGCAAGGCAGGCCAATATTCAAGTCCAGGAAATACAGAGAACACCACAAAGATATTCCTCTAGAAGAGCAACCCCAAGGCACATAATCGTCAGATTCGCCAGGGTTGAAATGAAGGAGAAAATACTAAGGGCAGCCAGAGAGAAAGGTCGGGTTACCCACAAAGGGAAGCCCATCAGACTTACAGCAGATCTCTCAGCAGAAACCCTACAGGCCAGAAGGGAGTGGGGGCCGATATTCAACATCCTTAAAGAAAAGAACTTTCAACCCAGAATTTCATATCCAGCCAAACTAAGCTTCATAAGTGAAGGAAAAATAAAATCCTTTGAGAACAAGCAAGCACTCAGAGATTTCATCACCACCAGACCAGCTTTACAACAGCTCCTGAAGGAGGCACTACACATAGAAAAAAACAACCAGTACCAGCCACTCCAAAAATGCACGAAATGGTAAAGAGCAGCAACACGAGGAAGAATCTGCATCAACCAATGGGCAAAACAGCCAGCTAGCATCAAAATGACAGGATCAAATTCACACATAACAATATTAACCCTAAATGTAAATGGACTAAATGCCCCAATCAAAAGACACAGATTGGCAAATTGGATAAAAAGCCAAAACCCATCAGTGTGCTGTATCCAGGAAACCCACCTCACAAGCAAGGATACACAAAGGCTCAAAATAAAGGGATGGAGGAAGATTTACCAAGCAAATGGAGAACAAAAAAAAGCAGGAGTTGCAATTCTCATCTCTGATAAAATAGACTTTAAAGCAACAAAGATCAAAAGAGACAAAGAAGGACATTACATAATGGTAAAAGGATCAATGCAACAAGAAGAGCTAACGATCCTAAATATATATGCACCTAATACAGGAGCACCTAGATACATAAGGCAAGTTCTTAAAGACTTACAAAGAGACCTAGACTCCCACACAATAATAGTGGGAGACTTCAACACCCCGTTGTCAATATTAGACAGATCAACGAGACAGAAAATTAACAAGGATATCCAGGACTTGAACTCAGACCCGGACCAAGCAAACCTAATAGACATTTGCAGAACTCTCTACCCCAAATCCACAGAATATACATTCTTCTCAGCACCACATCACACCTACTCTAAAATTGACCACATAATTGGAAGTAAATCACTCCTCAGCAAATGCAAAAGAACGGAAACCATAACAAACAGTCTCTCAGACCACAGTGCAATCAAGTTAGAACTCAGAATTCAGAAGCCAACCCAGAACCGCACAGCCTCATGGAAATTGAACAACTTTCTCCTGAATGTTTACTGGATAAACACTGAAATGAAGGCAGAAATAAAGATGTTCTTCGAAACCAACGAGAATGAAGACACCACATATCAGAATCTCTGGGACACATTTAAAGCAGTCTCTAGAGGAAAATATATAGCAATAGGTGCCGACATGAGAAGAAAGGAGAGATCTAAAATTGACACCCTATCGTCAAAATTGAAAGAGCTAGAGGAGCAAGATCAAAAAAACTCAAAACCTAGCAGAAGACAAGAAATAACTAAGATCAAAGCAGAATTGAAGGAGATAGAGACACGAAAAACCCTTCAAAAAATCAATAAATCCAGGAGCTGGTTTTTTGAAAAGATCAACAAAATAGACAGACCACTAGCCAGACTAATAAAAAAGAAAAGAGAGAATAATCAAATAGATGCAATAAAAAATGACAAAGGGGATATCACCACAGATTCCACAGAAATTCAAACCATCATCAGAGATTATTACAAACAACTCTATGCACATAAATTAGAAAACCTGGAGGAAATGGATAAATTCCTGGACAGCTGCCTCCTCCCAAGCCTAAACCAGGAAGAAGTCAAAACCCTGAATAGACCAATAACAAGGTCTGAAGTCGAGGCAGCAATTAAGAGCCTACCACCCAAAAAAAGCCCAGGTCCAGATGGGTTCACAGCCGAATTCTACCAGACATACAAAGAGGAACTGGTACCATTCCTACTGAAACTATTCCAAATAATCCAAAAAGAGGGAATCCTCCCCAAATCATTTTATGAGACCAACATCATCCTAATACCAAAACCTGGCAGAGACTCAACAAGAAAAGAAAACTACAGGCCAATATCCATGATGAACATAGATGCAAAAATCTTCAATAAAATAATGGCGAGCCGATTACAACAGCACATCAAAAAGCTTATCCACCATGATCAAGTAGGATTCATCCCGGGGATGCAAGGCTGGTTCAATATACGCAAGTCTATAAATGTAATTCACCACATAAACAGAACCAAAGACAAAAACCACATGATTATCTCAATAGATGCAGAGAAGGCCTTCGACAAAATTCAACAGCCCTTTATGCTAAAAACCCTCAATAAACTAGGTATCGATGGAACGTATCTCAAAATAATAAAAGCTATTTACGACAAACCGACAGCCAACATCATACTGAACGGGCAAAAACTGGAAGCATTCCCTTTGAAATCTGGCACTAGACAAGGATGCCCTCTCTCACCACTCCTATTCAATATAGTACTGGAAGTTCTAGCCAGAGCAATCAGGCAAGAAAAAGAAATAAAGGGTATTCAATTAGGAAAGGAGGAACTCAAATTGTCTCTATTTGCAGATGACATGATTGTATATCTCAAAGACCCCCTCATCTCAGCCCAAAAGCTCCTGAAACTGATAAGCAACTTCAGCAAAGTCTCAGGATACAAAATCAATGTGCAAAAATCACAAGCATTCCTATACACCAATAACAGACTTAAAGAGAGCCAAATCAAGAACGAACTGCCATTCACAATTGCTACAAAGAGAATAAAATACCTAGGAATACAACTAACAAGGAACGTAAAGGACCTCTTCAAGGAGAACTAAAAATCACTGCTCAACGAAATAAGAGAGGACACAAACAGATGGAGAAACATTCCATGTTCATGGTTAGGAAGAATGAATATCGTGAAAATGGCCATACTGCCCAAAGTAATTTACAGATTCAATGCTATCCCCATCAAGCTACCAATGACCTTCTTCACAGAACTGGAAAAAACCACCTTAAACTTCATATGGAACCAAAAGAGAGCCCGCATAGTCAAGTCAATTCTAAGCAAAAAGAACAAAGCAGGAGGCATCACACTACCAGACATCAAACTCTACTACAAGGCTACAGTAATCAAAACAGCATGGTACTGGTACCAAAACAGAGATATAGACCAATGGAACAGAACAGAGGCGTCGGAGGCAACACAACATATCTACAACCACCCGATCTTTGACAAACCCGATAAAAACAAGCAATGGGGAAAGGATTCCCTGTTCAATAAGTGGTGTTGGGAAAACTGGCTAACCATATGCAGAAAGCAGAAACTGGACCCCTTCCTGACACCTTACACTAAAATTGACTCCAGATGGATTAAAGACTTAAACATAAGACCTAACACCATAAAATCACTAGAAGGAAACCTAGGCAAAACCATTCAGGACATAGGCGTAGGCAAGGACTTCATGACCAAAACACCAAAAGCATTGGCAACAAAAGCCAAAATAGACAAATGGGACCTAATCAAACTCCACAGCTTCTGCACGGCAAAAGAAACAGTCAATAGAGTGAATCGGCAACCAACAGAATGGGAAAAAATTTTTGCAGCCTACCCATCTGACAAAGGGCTGATATCCAGAATTTACAATGAGCTAAAAAAGATTTACAAGAAAAAAACAAACAAGCCCATTCAAAAGTGGGCGAAGGATATGAACAGATACTTTACAAAAGAAGACATACATGAGGCCAACAAGCATATGAAAAAATGCTCATCATCACTGGCCATTAGAGAAATGCAAATCAAAACTACATTGAGATACCATCTCACACCAGTTAGAATGGCAATCATTAAAAAATCCGGAGACAACAGATGCTGGAGAGGATGTGGAGAAATAGGAACACTTTTACACTGTTGGTGGGAGTGTAAATTAGTTCAACCATTGTGGAAAACAGTGTGGTGATTCCTCAAGGACCTAGAAATAGAAATTCCATTTGACCCAGCAATCCCATTACTGGGCATATATCCAAAGGATTATAAATCGTTCTACTATAAGGACACATGCACACGAATGTTCATAGCAGCACAGTTTACAATAGCAAAGACCTGGAACCAACCCAAATGCCCATCGATGATAGACTGGACAGGAAAAATGTGGAACATATACACCATGGAATATTATGCAGCCATTAAAAACGAGGAGTTCGCGTCCTTTGTAGGGACATGGATGAACCTGGAAACCATCATTCTCAGCAAACTGACACAAGAACACAAAATCAAACACCACATGTTCTCACTCATAGGCGGGTGTTGAACAAGGAGAACACATGGACACAGGGAGGGGAGCACTATACATGGGGGTCTGTTGTGGGGGAGTGGGGGGGACAGCGGGGGGGGTGGGGAATTGGGGAGGGATAGCATGGGGAGAAATGCCAGATATGGGTGAAGGGGAGGAAGGCAGCAAATCACACTGCCACGTATGCACCTATGCAACAACCTTGCATGTTTTTCACATGTACCCCAAAACCTAAAATGCAATAAATAAATAAATAAATAAATAAATAAAAAAAGATAAAAAAAAAAAGAAAAGAGAGAATAACCAAATAGATGCAGTAAAAAATGATAAAGGGGATATCACCACAGATGCCAGAGAAATTCAAAACATCATCAGAGATTATTACAAACAACTCTATGCACATAAACTAGAAAACCTGGAAGAAATGGATAAATTCCTGGACAGTTGCCTCCTCCCAAGCCTAAACCAGGAAGAAGTCGAAACCCTGAATAGACCAATAACAAGGTCTGAAGTCGAGGCAGCAATTAAGAGCCTACCACCCAAAAAAAGCCCAGGTCCACAGGGGTTCACAGCCGAATTCTACCAGACATACAAAGAGGAACTGGTACCATTCCTACTGAAACTATTCCAAATAATCCAAAAAGAAGGAATCCTTCCCAAATCATTTTATGAGACCAACATCATCCTAATACCAAAACCCGGCAGAGACTCAACAAGAAAAGAAAATTACAGGCCAATATCCATGATGAACATAGATGCAAAAATCTTCAATAAAATACTGGCAAGCCGATTGCAACAGCACATCAAAAAGCTTATCCACCATGATCAAGTAGGATTCATCCCGGGGATGCAAGGCTGGTTCAATATACGCAAGTCTATAAATGTAATTCACCACATAAACAGAACCAAAGACAAAAACCACATGATTATCTCAATTGATGCAGAGAAGGCCTTCGACAAAATTCAACAGCCCTTTATGCTAAAAACTCTCAATAAACTAGGTATCGATGGAACGTACCTCAAAATAATAAAAGCTATTTATGACAAACCAACAGCCAATATCATACTGAATGGGCAAAAACTGGAAGCATTCCCTTTGAAATCAGGCACTAGACAAGGATGCCCTCTCTCACCACTCCTGTTTAATATAGTACTGGAAGTTCTAGCCAGAGCAATCAGATAAGAAAAAGAAATAAAGGGTATTCAATTAGGAAAGGAGGAAGTCAAATTGTCTCTATTTGCAGACGACATGATTGTATATCTAGAAGACCCTATCATCTCAGCCCAAAATCTCCTGAAACTGATAAGCAACTTCAGCAAAGTCTCAGGATACAAAATCAATGTGCAAAAATCACAAGCATTCCTATACACCAATAACAGACTTAAAGAGAGCCAAATCAAGAACGAACTGCCATTCACAATTGCTACAAAGAGAATAAAATACCTAGGAATACAACTAACAAGGAACGTAAAGGACCTCTTCAAGGAGAACTACAAACCACTGCTCAACGAAATAAGAGAGGACACAAACAGATGGAGAAACATTCCATGTTCATGGTTAGGAAGAATGAATATCGTGAAAATGGCCATACTGCCCAAAGTAATTTACAGATTCAACGCTATCCCCATCAAGCTACCAATGACCTTCTTCACAGAACTGGAAAAAACCACCTTAAACTTCATATGGAACCAAAAGAGAGCCCGCATAGCCAAGTCAATTCTAAGCAAAAAGAACAAAGCAGGAGGCATCACACTACCGGACTTCAAACTCTACTACAAGGCTACGGTAATCAAAACAGCATGGTACTGGTACCAAAACAGAGATATAGACCAATGGAACAGAACAGAGGCGTCGGAGGCGACACAACATATCTACAACCACCTGATCTTTGACAAACCTGATAAAAACAAGCAATGGGGAAAGGATTCCCTGTTCAATAAGTGGTGTTGGGAAAACTGGCTAACCATATGCAGAAAGCAGAAACTGGACCCCTTCCTGACACCTTACACTAAAATTGACTCCAGATGGATTAAAGACTTAAACATAAGGCCTAACACCATAAAAACACTAGAAGGAAACCTAGGCAAAACCATTCAGGACATAGGCGTAGGCAAGGACTTTATGACCAAAACACCAAAAGCATCGGCAACAAAAGCCAAAATAGACAAATGGGACCTAATCAAACTCCACAGCTTCTGCACGGCAAAAGAAACAGTCAATAGAGTGAATCGGCAACCAACAGAATGGGAAAAAATTTTTGCAGCCTACCCATCTGACAAAGGGCTGATATCCAGAATTTACAACGAGCTAAAACAGATTTACAAGAAAAAAACAAACAAGCCCATTCAAAAATGGGCGAAGGATATGAACAGATACTTTACAAAAGAAGACATACAAGAGGCCAACAAACATATGAAAAAATGCTCATCATCACTGGTCATTAGAGAAATGCAAATCAAAACTACATTGAGATACCATCTCACGCCAGTTAGAATGGCGATCATTAAAAAATCTGGAGAAAATAGATGCTGGAGAGGATGTGGAGAAATAGGAACACTTTTACACTGTTGGTGGGAGTGTAAATTAGTTCAACCACTGTGGAAGACAGTGTGGCAATTCCTCAAGGACCTAGAAATAGAAATTCCATTTGACCCAGCAATCCCATTACTGGGCATATATCCAAAGGATTATAAATCGTTCTACTATAAGGACACATGCACACGAATGTTCATTGCAGCACAGTTTACAATAGCAAAGACCTGGAACCAACCCAAATGCCCATCGATGATAGACTGGACAGGAAAAATGTGGCACATATACACCATGGAATATTATGCAGCCATTAAAAATGAGGAGTTCGCGTCCTTTGTAAGGACATGGATGAACCTGGAAACCATCATTCTCAGCAAACTGACACAAGAACACAAAACCAAACACCACATGTTCTCACTCATAGGAGGGTGTTGAACAAGGAGAACACATGGACACAGGGAGGGGAACACTATACACGGGGGTCTGTTGTGGGGGAGGGGGGACAGCGGGGGGGTGGGGAGTTGGGGAGGGATAGCATGGGGAGAAATGCCAGATATGGGTGAGGGGGAGGGAGGCAGCAAATCACACTGCCATGAATGCACCTATGCAACAACTTTGCATGTTTTTCACATGTACCCCAAAACCTAAAATGCAATAAAAAATAAATAAATAAATTAAAAAAAAAAACAAAACTGCTTCTGGATTCACAGAACAAGGGATAAAATCATCCAAAGGACCATATTCTTTTGGCTAGTCAGCTAATTTAAGAGGAATTTAACTGATTAGTTTGGGCAAGGATGAAATAATCTTAACTTTGGAGCTGATAAAGATTCCGACACCACAAATTTCTCAGATATTCCTGTTCGTGATCCTTGATACAACCCTGTTCCACTAAAACTTTACTTCTCAGCCACAGGATCTTAAACCGCTGCACTAGAATACAGCTAAAGAAGCACTTAAAAAAGAAAGAAAAACAGGAGTATGCATCAGAACTACATATAGTGTATTAAAAAAAGAGAGATCAAAGACCTAAACATAAGAGCTAAAACTGTAAAACTCCTCGAAGAAAACACAGGAAGAGCATCATGACATTGGTTTTGGTGATGATTTCTTCATATGACACCAAAGCACAGGAAACAAACAAACAAAAAAAACGGAAAAATAAACTTCACCAAAATTAAAAACTTTTGTGTGCCAAAGACTACCATTAAGAAAGTAAACTGGCAGTCCACAGAATGGCATAAAATATTTGCAAATCATATATCTGATAAGGGATTAATCTCCATAATATATAAAGAACTCCTAAAACTCAACAAAAAACAAGTTAATTAAAAAATGAATAAAATATAACCCTGTGGAAAAAAAAATAAAAGACTTAAATAGACATTTCTGCAAAAAAGATAAAGAAAAGGCCAATAAACAAATGAAAAGATGCTCACAATCACTAACCAGAGAAAATGCAAATTCAAACCATAAGACACAACTTCATATCTATTAGCTACTATCAAAAACAACAACTATAATGAAAATAACTAGTGTTGATAAGGATGTGGACAAATTGGAACCCTGTGTGAGACTGGTGAAATGCAAAATGTTATAGCCACTGTAGAATACAGTATGGCAGTTCCTCAAAATTAAAAAATAATAATTAGCATACAATCTAGCATTTTCATTTCTGGATACATATCCAAAAAAACCAAAAACAAGGATACAGATATTTGTACACACATGCTCATAGTAGCATTATTTACAATATCCAAAGGGTGGAAGGAACCCAAGTTTTCACTGACAGATTAATGGATAATCAAAATGTAGTATATATAATGGAATTATTATTCAGCCTTTAAAAAGTAGAAAATTCTGACAAATACTAAAATGTGAACCTTGAAGACATTATACCAAGTGAAACAACCAAGTATGATTCCTCTCATGAGGTACTTAGAGTAGGCAAATTGATAGAGATAGAAAGTAGAAGGTGGTTGCCAGGAGCTGGGTCGTGGCAGAATGATGAGGTAGTGTTCAATGGATGCAGGGTTTCAATTACACAAGATAAAAAAAGTTCTGAAGATGGATGGCAGTGATGGTTGCACAAACAATATGAATGTACTTAATGCCACCAAACTGTACATTTAAACATAGTTAAAATGGTAATTTTCACATTTTATCTATTTTACCACACTGAAAATAAATAAATTTTTAAAATATAGATACATGAAACCACACAAAACTTACTGTATCAGAATTTCTTGGGATGTGGAGGCTTCAGCATTTGTTATAAAGGTGATTAAATTTGTAAATGGTTAAAATTGTTAAAAGCAATATAGTCCTTTCTACAGAGCTTAGGAACTGATTATCTATTTGTTGGAAAGGAGGCATGCTTCTGTCTTCATTCTATCTCTGCTCACAGGAAAAAAAGTTTTCAGTTGTGGTTCTGCCTCTCTTCAATTCAGTCCTGGTGCTTGACTAAGGCAGGAGTTGTTAATAAGATTGATTGTCACTCAGAAGATTCATTTGACATGTTTTATTGGTGGCCAGGCTGATTATTTTTAAAAGCTCAGGACCCCTAAATTTTTTTTAAGCATTTAGGTTAAAACAATTTTTTTAAAAATACAGCTTTATTGAGGTAAAAATAACATACGCTAAATGACAATTATTGAAAGGGTACAGTTTGCTAAGCTTTGACATACACATACATCTGTGAAACCATCATCACAATCAAGATAATGAATATTCATCACTACCAAGTTTCCTTGTGCCCTTTTGTAAACCCTTATCCTCACCCTTCACATCCACTTATCCTGAAGCAACTACTTATCTCTTTAATGCTACTATAGATTAGTTTATATTTTTAGAGTTTACATAAAAGGAATTATAAAGAATATATTCTACTCTATCTGGCTTCTTTCATTTAGCATAATTATTTTGAGATTCATTCATGTGTGTTTTTTTTTTCCCCCTTTTTCTTTTTCAAATTGTTTTGAGACAGGGTCTCACTCTGTCACCCAGGCTAGAGTACAGTGATGCCATCACTGCTTACTGCAGCCTTGAACTCCTGGGCTCAAGTGATTCACCTGCCTCAGCTTCTGAAAGTGCTGGAATTACATGCATGAGCCACCATGCCCGGCTAAAGATTCATCCATGTTGTTCAGAGTATCAATTTATTCCTTTATACATGCTGAATAGTACTCCATGGTTCTAGTTTTTGGCCATGAGCATTCATATACAAGTGACTGTATGGATATGCATTATTTTTCTCTGGGGTAAATATCTAGGAGTGGAATGGCTGAATCATATGATAGATATATGTTTAATTTTTAAAGAAACTGTCAAACTGTCTTCCAAAGTAGTTGTATTATTTTACATTCCAACAAGAGATGATTCTGCCACATGCTTGCTAATCTTTGGCATGTTCCGTTTTAAAAATTCTAACAGATATGAAGTATCTTACTGCAGGTTTTTTTGAAAATTTTTATTAAGAAAATGGGGTCTCACTATGTTGCCCAGGCTGATCTCAAACTGCTAGGCTGTAGCAATCCTCCTGCCTTGGCCTCCCAAAGTGTTGGGATTACAGGTATGACCCACGGTGCTGGGCCCTTATTGTGGTTTTAATATGCATTTTCCTTAGTGACTAATGATGCATTTTAATATGCATTTTCCTTAGTGACTAATGATGCATTCCTTAGTGACTAATGCATTTATTTGCTATCCGTCTATCTTTGGGTGAAGTGTCTGTTCAAAGCTTTTGTCCATTAAAGCAAAAACGACTAGTTCATATCTTTTCTTATTGTTGAGTTTTGAGAGTTCTTTCTATATTATGGATATTGGAACTTTATCAGATATATGCTTGGCAATGATATTCTCCCAATCTGTTCCTTATTTCTTTAACTCTCTTAACAGTATCTTCTGAAGAGAAGTTTTAAATTTTGATAAAATCAATTATCAAATTTTCCTTTTTGAATCATGCTTCTGGTATTGTATTCAAGAAAGGTCACAATATTTCTCCAATGCTTCCTTCTAGCAGTTTTATAGTTTTAAGTTTTGCATTTAGGCCTATGATCCACTTTGAGTTAAATTTTGTATATGAAGTTATGTATGGCTTCAAGTTCAATTTTTTTATATATGGATAGCCAGTTGCTCCAGTTTCTCTACTGCATTAACTATGCATCTTTATCAATAATTAGTTGTGTATATAAGTGCATTTATTTCTGGATTCAAGTCTGTTCCACCGATCTATTTTTGTATCTTTGTATCAATATCAAAATGTTTTGATTTTATAGCTTTATTATAAATGCTATACCTTTATAATTGCAATCAGGTAATGTTAGCCCTCCAACTGTTCTTTTTTTGCAGTTACTTAGCTATTCTATTCTAGGTCCTTTGCATTTCTATATGAATTTTAGAATTAGTGTGTCCATTTCTACAAGAAAATCTGATGGGATTATGATTGTGTTGAATGACATTCTGTCTTGTTCCTAATCTCAGAGGAGAAACATTCAGTCTTTTGTTATTGAACATGATGTCAGTTGTAGGTATTTCATAGATACCTTTCATCGGGGGAGAAAGTTTCCTCCAAATTCCTAGTTTGTTAAGATTTGGTTCTTGGGGTGTGTGGGGTGTCAGTACTAGATATTGTATTTTGTCAAGTTATTTTTCGGCATTTATTGATGTAATGAGCTTTCTTAGTGTGAGTCTGTTAATATTGTAAATTATAAGTGATTTTTGAAGATTAAACTAGCCCTGCATTCCTGAGATAATCTTTACTTGTTCATGATATATTAACCTTTCAATATGTTGTTAGATTCAATTTGCTTAGTAACTATTTTGAGATTCATCCATGTTACTGAATGTTTTAATGTTTAGAATTTTGAAATATATGGTCATTAGGAATATTGTTCTGAAATTCTTTGCTTGTAAGGCCTCTGGTTATGGTGTCAGGGTATTGCTGGTCTTATAAACTGAGTTGGGAAGTATTTCCTCTTCTTCCATTTTATATGGAATTGGCATTATTTCCTTCTTAAATTTATCGGTGAGGTAATCCCGCCATGCAAGTTTTCTTGTGAAGATGTTTTTTAGCTACAATTTAGTAGACATATACATATATGAGGTTATTCATTTTATCTCTTCTCAGGTGAGCTTTGGTAATTTGTCTTTTGAGGAATTTGTCTATTTCATAAAATTTGTTGTATTGATTAATGTATTAATATTCCCTTATTCTTTAATATTTGTAGAGTCTATTTTGATGTCACTTCTCTTACCTCCTGATGTTGGTAATTTGTATCTTCTTTTTCCTGATCAATCTGGCTGCAGTTTTATAAATTTTATTGATCTTCTCAATCAGCTTTTAGTTTCATTGATTTTTCTCTATTGCTTTTGTTTCCTAGTTTATTGATTTCCCTTTGATCTTTATTTCCTTTCTTCTGCTTACTTAGAGTTTAATTTGCTCCTTTTCTAGTTTCTTAAGTTATAAGCTGAGGGTTTTTTTTGTTTTTTTTGTTTTTTTGTTTTTTTTTTTTAATGAGAAAGGAGGATCTGTCTATATTTTTGCTTGGTTTTGTTTGTTTTTTTAACAAGACAGTCTTGCTATGTTGCCCAGGCTGGAGTACAGTGGCTATTCACAGGCACAATCATGGACCGCTATAGCCTTAAAATCCTGGGCTCACATAATCCTCCTGCATCAGCCTCCCAAGTAGCTGGCACATGCCACTGTGCCCAGCTCTCTGGGGTCTTTGATTTGAGACTTTTCTTCTTTTTAAAATATAGGTGTTTAATGATAAAAAATTTCCTTCTAAATACTGCTTTTGGGGAATACACAAGTTTTCAAAGGTAGAGTTTTCATTCAGTTTGAAATACTTTCTAATTTCCCTTTTGATTTCTTTTTGAGCCCTTGGTTATTTAGAAGTGTGTTGTTTAGTTTTCATGTAGTTGGTGATATAACCAGAGATATTTCTGTTATCGACTTCTAACTTAATTCTATCGTGGGCAGAGAACATATTTTGTATAATTTTTTTTAGTTTATTGAGATTTATTTGATGGTACAGAACATAGTCATCTTGATAAATGTTCTATGTCCATTGAGAAGAATGTTATTTGGTGAAGTTTTCAAAAAATGTCAATTAGATCAAGATAGTGTTGTTCATATCTATCATATCCTTGCTGCTTTTCTCCTTGCTTATTCTACAAGTTGTTGAGAGGCTTATTGAAATAATTGTGGCTTTTTCTATTCCTCATCACAGTTCTATCAGTTTCTGCTTCATATATATATATGTGAAAATATATATATATGTGAAATATATATATATATATATATATATATATTTTTTTTTTTTTTTTTTTTTTTTTTTTTTGAGACTGAGTCTCACTCTGTCACCAGGCTGGAGTGCAGTAGCACGATCTTGGCTCACTGAAACTTCCAAGTCCGGGGTTCAAACCATTTTTCTGCCTGTCTCCCAGGTAGCTGGGACTACAGGCATGCGCCATGATGCCCAGCTAATTTGTGTGTGTGTTTTTTTTTTTTTTTTTTTAGTAGGGACGGCGTTTCAACATGTCAGCCAGGATGGTCTTGATCTCTTGACCTTGTCATCTACCTGCCTCGGTCTCCTAAAGTGCTAGGATTACGTGAGACACCGTGCCGGGCTCTTCATGTATTTTTTTTATTGTGGTAAAATATACATAAAATGTGTCATTTCAGCCATTTTTAATTGTAGAGTTCAGTGGCATTAAGGTGTATTCACACTGTTACTTGACCACTGCCACTGTCCATTTCCAGAACTTTTATATTTGCCCAAATTGAAATTCCATACTTTTTAAATACTATCCTCTCACCCTAATCCCTGCCTTCTACTCCTGAAAACCATAATTCAGTTTTTCATTTCTATCAATTTGACTTCTCTAGGTATCTTAGATAAGTGGAATCATATAATATCTGTCCTTTTGTATTTGGTTTATTTCACTTTGCATGTCATCAAGGTTCATCCATGTTGGCTTCATGTATTTTGAAACACTGTCATTAGGTATATCAACATTTAAAATTCTTATGCCCTCTTAATTTATTCCTTTATCATTATATTTGTTCCACCTTTTTTCATATTTAAAGTATGTTTCTTGCAGTCAACATGTAATCAGGCTTTATTTTTTATTTAATCTGTTACTCTCTGCTTTTTAATTGGGGAGTTCAGACCATTTTCACCTATTCTAATTACTGATACAATCACGTTTGAGTCTATCATTTGTTTTCTTTTTGTCCCATCATTTTCTTTTATTTTTCCTCTTTTTCTTCCTTGATGAATCAAGTATATTTTATGATTTAATTTCATCTCTTTCGTAGGCTTATTAGCTACTTTATTAGTAGTTGTTAGTTATAACTCTTTGTTTTTTAAATTTTAGTGGTTGCTTTAGGGTTCATACTATACATGTTGAACTTATAAATCTATCTTCAAGTGATAACGTATCATTTCATATGTAGTGTAAGAACCTTTCAATAGCATAGCAGTCTCCCACTCATCCAAGGTTTCACTTTCTGTGGTTTCAGTTACCTGTGGTAGAGTACAATAAGATATTTGGAGAGAGACAGAGAGACCACATTCACATAACTTTTATTACAGTATATTACTATAATTGTTATATTTTATTACTGTGGTGGTTAATCTCTTATTGTGTGTAATTTATAAATTAAACTTTATCATAGGTATTTATGTACAGGAAAAAATATCACATATAGAGGGTTTGGTACTATCTGCAGCTTTAGTCTTCCATTGGGGGTCTTGGAATGCATTTCCTGAAATTAAGGGGGGACTACTATATACCCATGTACAGTCATACATTGCTTAATGACAAGAATACATTCAGAAGTGTGCTGTTAGATGATTTTGTCACTGTGGGCATGTCACCGAGTATACCTACACAAACTTAAATGGTATAGACTACTACATATGTAGGCTATGTGGTATAGCCTATTGCTCTTAGGCTACAAATCTGTACAGTATGTTATTGTACTGAATATTGTAAGCAATTTCAATGCAGTGGTATTTGTGTATGTAAACATATATAAAAATAGAAAAAGTCCAGTAAAAATATGCTATTATAATGTTATGTGACCACTATTGTACATACGGTACAACACTGACTGAAAATTCATTATGTGACACATGGCTGTAGTCATCAGTTCCAGTGCTCTTAATTTCTTTATGTAGAGCCAGATTTCTCTCTGGTATCTTTTCCTGGCATCATTTTAAACAGAAATGTTAAGTCTTTTACATCTTAAAGAACTTAACATTTCTGATTTATATTCCCACCAACAGTGTGTAAGTGTTCCCTTTTCTCCACATCCTTGCTAACATCTGTTTTTGACTCTGTAATAATAGCCACTTTAACTGGTATAATATGGTTATTTATTATGATTTTAATTTACATTTCTCTGATGATTAATGATATTGAGCATTTTTCATTACATTTGTTGGCCACTTATACGTCTGTTCATGTTTCTTGCCACTATTTTTTTTTAGACAAGCTCTCATTCGGCTACCCAGGTTGGAGTCAAGTAGCATGAACATGCCTCATTGTAGCCTCAACCTCCTGAGCAGTGCAAGCAAGAAGATATCTGGCTTTAAAGTACTGAAAGGACAAAAAGTTGTCAACCTTGAATTCTGTACCTGGCAAAAAATATTGTTAAAAAAAAAAGACTTGGCCGGGCGAGGTGGCTCAAGCCTATAATCCCAGCACTTTGGGAGGCCGAGGCGGGTGGATCACGAGATCAAGAGATGGAGACCATCTTGGTCAACAAGGTGAAACCCTGTCTCTACTAAAAATACAAAAATTAGCTGGGCATGGCGGTGCACGCCTGTAGTCCCAGCTACTCGGGAGGCTGAGGCAGGAGAATTGCTTGAACCCAGGAGGTGGAGGCTGTGGTGAGCTGAGATCGTGCCATTGCACTCCAGCCTGAGTAACAAGAGCAAAACTCTGTCTCAAAAAAAAAAAAAAAAAAAAGACTTTTTCAGACGTATAAAAGTTGAAAGACTTGATCACCAGTACACTTGAACTACCAAAAATGTTAAATCCTTTATAAAAGATTTAACATTCCAGAAATGTTAAATTCTTTGTCTTTCATTTTTTTTTGAGACAGAGTTTTGCTCTTGTTGCACAAACTAGAGTGCAATGGTGTGATCTCGGCTAACTGCAACCTCTGAGTCCTAGGTTCAAGCAATTCTCCTGCCTCAGTCTTCTGAGTAGCTGGGATTACAGGCATGTAACCCCATGCCCAGCTAATTTTTTTTTTGAGATGTAGTCTCGCTCTGTCACCCAGGCTGCAATGTAATGGCATGATCTCAGCTCACTGCAACCTCTGCTTCCCAGGTTCAAGCAATTCTTCTGCCTCAGCTTCCTGAGTGGCTGCGACTACAGGCATATGCCACCACGCCCAGCTAATTTTTTTATATTTTTAGTAGACATGGAGTTTCACCTTATTGGCCGGGCTGGTCTCAAACTCCTGACCTCAAGTGATCCACAAGCCTCGGCCTGCCATAGTGCTGGGATTACAGGCATGAGCCACCGCACCTGGCTAATTTTTTTGTAATTTTAGTAGTGATGAGATTTCTCCACGTTGGTCAGGCTGGTATCAAACTGCTGACCTCAAGTGATCTGCCTGCCTCTGCCTTCCAAAGTGCTGGGATTACAGGCATGAGCCACCATGTCTGGCCTAAATTCTTTTTATTTGTATAGATTGAGGGAGTAGAAGTGCACATTTACATGCCTATATTGCAAGCTCCAGCCCAGCAAAATAAATAATCAACAGTAAACAGCCTATAGAATGGGAAAAGGAAAAAGTAGTTGCAAGCTATACATCTAACAAGAGCTCAAGTGATCCCCCACCTCAGGCAAGTAGCTGGGACCACAGACAAGCACCACTATGCCTGGCTAATTTTTAAAATTTTTGCAGAGACTATGTCTCACCACGTTGCCTAGGCTGGTCTTGAATTCCTGGATTCAAGCAATCCGCCTGCCTTGGCCCCTCAAAGTGCTGAGATTACAGGCATGAGGCACAGCAACTGGCTTTGCCCACTTTTTTTTTTTTTTTTTTTAATTTTTATTTTATTTTTTATTTTTTATTGCATTTTAGGTTTTGGGGTACATGTGAAAAACTTGCAAGGTTGTTGCATAGGTACATATGTGGCAGTGTGATTTGCTGCCTTCCTCCCCTTCACCTATATCTGGCATTTCTCCCCATGCTATCCCTCCCCAACTCCCCACCCCCCTCTATCCCCCCCTCTCCCCCCCAACAGACCCCAGTGTATAGTGCTCCCCTCCCTGTGTCCATGTGTTCTCATTGTTCAACACCCACCTATGAGTGAGAACATGTGGTGTTTGATTTTCTGTTCTTGTGTCAGTTTGCTGAGAATGATGGTTTCCAGGTTCATCCATGTCCCTACAAAGGACGCGAACTCATCGTTTTTGATGGCTGCATAATATTCCATGGTGTATATGTGCCACATTTTTCCTGTCCAGTCTATCATCGATGGGCATTTGGGTTGGTTCCAGGTCTTTGCTATTGTAAACTGTGCTGCAATGAACATTCGTGTGCATGTGTCCTTATAGTAGAACGATTTATAATCCTTTGGATATATGCCCAGTAATGGGATTGCTGGATCAAATGGAATTTCTATTTCTAGGTCCTTGAGGAATCGCCACACTGTTTTCCACAATGGTTGAACTAATTTACACTCCCACCAACAGTGTAAAAGTGTTCCTATTTCTCCACATCCTCTCCAGCATCTGTTGTCTCCAGATTTTTTAATGATCGCCATTCTAACTGGCGTGAGATGGTATCTCAACGTAGTTTTGATTTGCATTTCCCTAATGACCAGTGATGATGAGCATTTTTTCATATGTTTGTTGGCCTCATGTATGTCTTCTTTTGTAAAGTACCTGTTCATATCCTTTGCCCATTTTTGAATGGGCTTGTTTGTTTTTTTCTTGTAAATCTTTTTTAGCTCGTTGTAAATTCTGGATATCAGCCCTTTGTCTGACGGGTAGGCTGCAAAAATTTTTTCCCATTCTGTTGGTTGCCGATTCACTCTATTGACTGTTTCTTTTGCCGTGCAGAAGCTGTGGAGTTTGATTAGGTCCCATTTGTCTATTTTGGCTTTTGTTGCCAATGCTTTTGGTGTTTTGGTCATAAAGTCCTTGCCTACGCCTATGTCCTGAATGGTTTTGCCTAGGTTTCCTTCTAGTGATTTTATGGTGTTAGGTCTTATGTTTAAGTCTTTAATCCATCTGGAGTCAATTTTAGTGTAAGGTGTCAGGAAGGGGTCAAGTTTCTGCTTTCTGTATATGGCTAGCCAGTTTTCCCAACACCACTTATTGAACAGAGAATCCTTTCCCCATTGCTTGTTTTTGTCAGGTTTGTCAAAGATCGGGTGGTTGTAGATATGTTGTGTCGCCTCCGACGCCTCTGTTCTGTTCCATTGATCTATATCTCTGTTTTGGTACCAGTACCATGCTGTTTTGATTACTGTAGCCTTGTAGTATAGTTTGATGTCGGGTAGTGTGATGCCTCCTGCTTTGTTCTTTTTGCTTAGAATTGACTTGGCTATGCGGGCTCTCTTTTGGTTCCATATGAAGTTTAAGGTGGTTTTTTCCAGTTCTGTGAAGAAGGTCATTGGTAGCTTGATGGGGATAGCGTTGAATCTGTAAATTACTTTGGGCAGTATGGCCATTTTCACGATATTCATTCTTCCTAACCATGAACATGGAATGTTTCTCCATCTGTTTGTGTCCTCTCTTATTTCGTTGAGCAGTGGTTTGTAGTTCTCCTTGAACAGGTCCTTTACATTCCTTGTTAGTTGTATTCCTAGGTATTTTATTCTCTTTGTAGCAATTGTGAATGGCAGTTCGTTCTTGATTTGGCTCTCTTTAAGTCTGTTATTGGTGTATAGGAATGCTTGTGATTTTTGCACATTGATTTTGTATCCTGAGACTTTGCTGAAGTTGCTTATCAGTTTCAGGAGATTTTGGGCTGAGATGATGGGGTCTTCTAGATATACAATCATGTCGTCTGCAAATAGAGACAATTTGACTTCCTCCTTTCCTAATTGAATACCCTTTATTTCCTTTTCTTGCCTGATTGCTCTGGCTAGAACTTCCAGTACTATATTGAATAGGAGTGGTGAGAGAGGGCATCCTTGTCTAGTGCCTGATTTCAAAGGGAATGCTTCCAGTTTTTGCCCATTCAGTATGATATTGGCTGTCGGTTTGTCGTAAATAGCTTTTATTATTTTGAGATACGTTCCGTCGATACCTAGTTTATTGAGAGTTTTTAGCATAAAGGGCTGTTGAATTTTGTCGAAGGCCTTCTCTGCATCAATTGAGATAATCATGTGGTTTTTGTCTTTGGTTCTGTTTATGTGGTGAATTACATTTATAGACTTGCGTATATTGAACCAGCCTTGCATCCCCGGGATGAATCCTACTTGATCATGGTGGATAAGCTTTTTGATGTGCTGTTGCAATCGGCTTGCCAGTATTTTATTGAAGATTTTTGCATCTATGTTCATCATGGATATTGGCCTGTAGTTTTCTTTTCTTGTTGAGTCTCTGCCGGGTTTTGGTATTAGGATGATGTTGGTCTCATAAAATGATTTGGGAAGGATTCCCTCTTTTTGGATTATTTGGAATAGTTTCAGTAGGAATGGTACCAGTTCCTCTTTGTATGTCTGGTAGAATTCAGCTGTGAACCCATCTGGACCTGTTGCCCACTTTTTAATGGGGTTGTTCTTTTCGTCTTGAGTTGAGTTCCTTCTAGATTCTAGGTATTAGCCCTTTGTTAGATGTATAGCTTGCAACTATTTTTACCCATTCTGTAGACTATTTACTGTTGACTGTGTATTTTGCTGGGCAGGAGCTTTTAATATAGGCATGTAAATGTGCCCTTTTACTCCCTTAATCTATACAAATAAAAATAATTTAACATTTCTGGAATGTTAAATCCTTTACAACTTTAAGGATTTAACATTTTTGGTAGTGCAACTGAACTGTTGATCAAGTCTTGTAGCTTTTGCATGTCTGAAAAAGTCTTTTTTTTTTTAACAATATTTTTTGCCAGGTATAGAATTCTAGGTTGATAGCTTTTTTTCCTTTCAGTACTTTAAAGCAAGATACTTCTTGCTTGCAGTGTTCCTACTAAGCAATGTGATCTTTGTCTATACATAATATTTTTAAGTTTTTTATTTTTAAGGTTTTCACTTTATCACTGGCTTGACAATTTTGATTATGATATTGCTTGGCACGGTTTTTTCCATGTACCTGTGCCTTAACTGGTTTGGGTATGGGCTTATCATTTTTAGTTTGGAAAGTTTTCAGTTATTATTTTTCTCCACATCTCCTTCAGGGATTCCAATTTTTCATTTATTGGGCCCCTTACAGTCCCACAGCTCAGTCATGGTCTTTTCAAATATTTTTCTCTTTTTTCCCTCTCTGTGACTCATTTTGTGCAGTATATACTACTATGGCTTTAACTTTATTAATCTGCTATTAATTTGATTGTGTATTTTTCATACTATACTTTGAAGTTATTAATCTCTAAGAGTTTGATATAGGTATTTTTTTTATTTTCCACATTTCTACTTGACTTTTTGAACATATAGAATACAGTTATAATGACTGTTTTAATGTCTTTCTCTGCTAATTTTTACATCTATGTTAATTTCTGGGTTGGTTTGATTCAATATCCTCCTCATTATGGGTCCTGTTTTCCTACTTCAAGCATGCCTTTAATATTTGATTAGCTGCTAGACATTGTGACTTTTACCTTGTTGGGTGCTGGATATTTGGATATTTCTTAACACCTTTAGTCTTTTTTTTGGGATGCTGTTCAATTACATAAAAACATTTTGATCTTTTTTTGGCTCTTGCTTTTATAATTTGTTTGGCAAAATGGAGCTGTCTAGGCTAATTATATTCTACTATTAAAAGAAGGTCTTCCTGAGTACTCTTCGCAATATCCTGTGAATTAATGAGTTTCTCCAGTGTATTTGATGGGAACAGGCGCTATTGCTGGACCTATGTAAGTTCCAGACACACTTTCCTCTTACCTTTTCAGATGACCATTTTCGGCCAAGACCATGTCTGCCCTGCAAGTACAGAGCCTCGCGCTTGCTGCTCCACTGCCCATCCACACCTGCTGTCAGCTCACCATGGATGATGATATTGCCACGCTCGTTGTTGACAGTGGCTCTGGCATGTGCAAGTCAGGCTTCGTGGGCGACGATGCCCCCTGGGCTGTCTTCCCCTCCATTATGGGGCACCCCAGGCACCAGGGCCTGATGATAAGCATGGGTCAGAAAGACTCCTATGTGGGCGACGAGGGCCAGAGCAAGAGAGGCATCCTGATCCTGAAGTAACCCATTGAGCATGGGCATGCATCAGAAGGACTCTATGTGGGGGATGAGGGCCAGGCAAGAGAGGCATCCTCACCCTGAAGTACCCCATCATGCATGGCATCATCACCAACTGGGATGACATGGAGAAGATATGGTACCACACCTTCTACCACAAGCTGTGTGTGGCTCCCGAGGAGCACACTGTGCTGCTGACCAAGGCTGCCCTCAACCCCTAGGTCAACAGCGAGAAGATAACCCAGAAATTGAGACCTTCAACACCCCAGTCAAGTACATGGCCATCCAGGCTGCGCTGTTCCTGTATGCCTCTGGCCGTACCACTGGCATCCTGATGAACTCTGGTGATGGGGTCACTAAAACTGTGCCCATCTATGAGGGGTATGCCTTCCCCCATGCCATCTTGCTTCTAGACCTGGCTGGCGGGGACCTGACTACCTCATGAAGATCCTCATCAAGCGCAGCTATAGCTTTACCACCACGGCTGAGTGGAAAATCGTGCATGACATCAAGGAGAAGCTGTGCTACATCACCCTGGACTTTGAGCAGGAGATGGCCATGGTGGCTTCCAGCTCCTCCTTGGAGAAGAGCTATGAGCTGTCTGATGGCCAGGTCATCACCACTGGCAACAAGCAGTTCTACTGCCCCAAGACACTCTTCCAGCCTTCCTTCCTGGGCATGGAATCCTGTGGCATCCATGAAACTACCTTCAACTCCATCATGAAGTGTGACATGGACATCCACAAAGACATGTATGTCAACACAGCTGTCTAGTGGCACCACCATGTACCCTGGCATTGCCGACAGGATGCAGAAGGAGATCACTGCCCTGGCGCCCAGCATGATGATTAAGATCATTGCTCCTTCCCAGTGCAAGTATTCTGTGTGGATCGGCGGCTCCATCCTGGCCTTGCTTTCCACTTCCCAGCAGATGTGGATCAGCAAGCAGGAGTATGACAAGTCTGGCCCCTCCATCACCCACGGTAATGCATCTAGGTGGACTGTGACTTACTTGCATTATGCCCTTTCAGATGACTGTTTTGTTGGTTTTGGATAATTTCCTCATATGTATATGCTGATTAGTATTCTGAAGAATACTCAAGGGGTAGATTCTGTAGATATCTGGGGTTCGCTCTCTTTGTAGCTCTCTTTACCTGGTACTCTGTTCTATGAAGTCTAGCTCCCTTTGTTTTCCCAGACTCTTAGTGCCATCTTCTCAACTCAAGGATTCCAAAGAGCTCTTCTCTGTTCTCTTCCTAGAAATTCTTTCAAGGCAGTAAGCTGGTGTAATTATAGGGCTCACTTTGTTACCTCTCATAGATTATTGTTCTTTGTTGTCTGATGTCCAGAGTCTTGAAAACAATTGTTTCATACATTTTATCTGTTTATGTTTGTTTCTTTTTTTATGTTTGTTTCTTTTTCTGGTTGTTTCAGGCAGGAAGTAAATCCAGTTCCTGTTACTCCATCTTGGCCAGAAACAGATGTAGAACTTTTTCCACTGTCTACCTCTTTACAGTAACCACAGAGGGCCTGACATAGAAGGGTGGTCTTTTCCTCCTCTCTTTCTACACAGACTCCATTAGGTTTTAGGTCCCTAAATTCAGATTAGCAGGAGGGGAAAGTAAGAGGGCTTACTTACACTTCCTAAACTAAGCTTTGTTATCCAATTCAGGTTTTACCATTGCTATGTTCCAGTGGTTACCAGATACATGCTCAGCTATTAATATATTTGTACTTCATTTCCATTTGTATAGTGGTGTTTGTTTGTTTGTTACAAAAAGGCCTTTCATTTTGGGAGTTCTGGAGAAATGAAAGGGTGAATGATAGGACTGCCTAAATATCACTTCAAACCTCTAACATCAGTCATCCAGAACCTTCAAATTTTAGAAGTGTGTGTGTGTCACACAATCACAACAAAACTTGTGTTACTAAGATATACTATGAGTGGTTGGTTCAAATGAGAGAATAATTCTGATGGATTGAATGTATAAACTGCCAACTTTCTCCATAAAATTACAGAAGTGTGGAAGCATAGGAGAAGCAGTAAGAGAAAAGAAAGTAGAGGTGATCAGCAAAGGTGTAGGTGATTAAAATTAATGACAGGAGTGGATGAGTTACTCTCAAGGTAGAAAGGGAAATGACCTTTGAAGACACATAGGAGTAGGTGGTCAAGAACTTAGGTAGGAGAAGTGAATAACACGTGATCTGCAATACTGTGGTCATAGAATGTCAAAGATATGGACCTTTCTACAGGGATAAAGGTGCTAGCAGTATTATCGTCATAAGAATATAACAGGCAAATAGTCAAATGTGATATCTTATTGGCTTCTGGAGGTATATTAGTATTCCAACAAATGTAAGAATGAATAATCATTGATTGACAGTTACATATACTCTTTCTGGAAGGTTCAAAATAGTCCAAGTTTTACTATACTATTGCAAAAGCACCAATGAACAAGTTTTATTGATATAGTAGGAAAATAACTGATTTAAAGCAGAGTCTCCTTCACCACTGACTACACCTCTATGGCCATGTAACTATAACAAGACATACCATTTAAAGCCTCTGCATTACCTTATACCAGCAATAAATGTAGTGAGAGACACTGTTTTGTTGATCAATGTCAAGCTTTGGAATAATGTAATACCGGTAGGACACAGAAGCCTACATACCAAATGTCTTCTGACATAGTCATCTACTTGTTGCTTCAGTTCAACTCGGCGTGCATCAGTGAGTTCTTGGAGTCCTCGCCAAGGAGCAAATAGTTTCTTTTTCTTACGGCACTTTGCTAGGAATTTAAGCGCCTGGAGGGAAAAAAAAATCGAAGGCTTGTGATTTTTCTCCCCTAACTAATAAAACTATTTTCTCACTACAATATATGGTAGTGATCACATTGCAACACTGATTAATTCTGAGTGTATTTAAGGAGGGGAATGGGACTGTGACAATATGCAGGAGAACAGTGACTTTTTAAATATATAGTCTTCTTTAGATATTACAAGGATATGTATTCAAATAATATATTACAAGGATATGTTCATGTATTATTTGTGCAGTAAGTAATAAAAAGAAAAAAAGCAATGGATTCTAGTCTCAATTATAGTCCCTTATAAATTATGATTCTGGGCAAATCACTTGATCTCTAGAGGACAGGTTCTATGTCTATAGAAAACAGGGACCTTAGTTCTACACAGCTTATAGGATTGTAAATACCAAGGAGACAGTATTTCTGTCTGAACTCTTTCTGATGTCCTTCAGAATGGACTCTGGTAAAAAGAAACCTTGTAATAGGCATGATATGGGACACATTTGCCATTATACTTCCCAGTTGTTTTCACTCTTCTCGTGTCTTTGTAGGTTTTATTTTCATCAAAGTATACGTTCACATTGTTTAAAGCAGGGTCAGCAAATCATGACCCACAGGCCAAATCCAGCCTGCTGCCTGTTTTCGTAGGGCTCGAGAGTTAAAAATGTGTGTGTGTGTGTGTGTGTGTGTGTGTATGTTTCATTTTACATTTTTAAACAATTTGAAGGGAAAAGAATATTTAGTGGCATGTAAAATTATAAATATTTAGTGACATGTAAAATTACATGAAATCTAATGTTTACAAATAAAATTTTACTGGAACACAGCCATGCTCATTTGTTTACTATTGGCTATAGCTGCTTTTGTGCTCTAACTGAATACATGTGACAGCCTGCATGACCTGCAAAGCCTAAAATATTTTATAATATAGCCCTTCCAAGAAATGTTTGCTGATGTAGTTCTATTATTTAATGTGTCAATTTCATAAGAATTAATAGAATCTTAAAGAATTCTTACTAGAATTACCCACTTACCCTGTCCCCCCACCCAAAGGCAACAGTTTAATTCAGGTTTTTCTTTTGATATTTAGCTCCATCTACTTTTCTGTGATTTTTTTTTCAGAAATAGGTATTATCTATTGATTTTCTTATATGAAAGATATGAATTTAGATCTTTTCCACTACTTCTACTCCCCACCCATCCTATATTATTACATCATAATTTTAGTTAAATTAATGTTCAATGTTTACAAAGTTATGACCACATAAAGGCTATTCACTTTTGAACAATATAGTATACTATAATTACTTTTCCTTCGTTGCACATTTTTATTTTCTCTGGAATTATTAATTCTTTTTTCCCATGCTGTTTTCCATATACTTTCTACTGATTATATTTTACAAACTCTGCTGTAATTGTCAACACATTAAAACACATCAGGCATTTTATCAAATTCATTTTCTTGGACACATTTTCTAGAGCTCCTTGACCTGCTACAATTTGAATTGACTGCTCTCTATACTTTAGGCATGGCTGTCATCCTGTAGCCTCCATTCACCATCATCTTGGTGACTACTTTTCATCTTTCCTTGTGTTCCTTGGATTCCATATTGCATTCTTTATCAGGTTACTCCCTTCTTATCTAAAAATGTCTTTGGTCTGTCCTTACCTTTAATTAATAATTTCATTGGGAATAGAATTCTACTTGGAAATCATTTTCCTTCAAACATATGACAGTCTTATTTCATTACTTTTTAGCTTCCAGTGTTCCTGTCCAGACGTCCTTTTGTTCCCAGTACATTTCACAGTATTATGAAATAAATATGGAAGTGTTTCTGTCACTGTATTGGACACTTAGTTAGTCCCCTTAATCTAAAATTCATGACATTCAGTTCTGGGAAATCTTAAGTTATTTGATTTTCTCTCCTCTGTTTTTTCTTGTTCTTGATTTCAAATGTTTGGCTGTTTGACATCCTAGACTGATAGTCTTTTCTATCTATCTATCTTTTTTTTTAATTAAAGATTCTGCCTTTTCTTTTTCAAATGATGCTTCATATGTTGATCAGGCTGGCCTAGAACTCCTGAGCTAATGCCATCCTGCCGCCTTACCATTCTGAGTAGCATTGCAGGTGTGTGTTACTGGCAAAATCTTTTTTCCTTGCTCTCTGTGAGATTTCTTTAACTTTTCACGTACAGTCCTTTTATTAGTCTTTCAGTTTTCCCTGTTGAATTTTATTCTATGTGCTCCTTTTTATATGGCATCTTGGTTTTGTCTCACATGTTACCTTTCCTTATCTCTCTGAGGATAATAGTAACAGATTAAAAAACTTTTTTCCTTATACCTGCAACATGTATATTCTATCAATTAGTTTTATTCCATTTGTTTTGTCTTTGGCTTTCCTTAGCTGTTACATGATACTACCTTTCAGCTGATAAGAGTGGGCACTAAGAAGTTATTTAAAAAATTTCCCTAATACCCTTGCTATTTTGGTATTTTTTTGAGACAGGGTCTTACTCTGTCACCCAGGCTGGAGTGCAGTGGCTTGATCATGATTCACTGCAGCCATAACCTCCTGGGCTCAAGTAATCTTCCCACTTCAGCCTCCCGAGTAGCTGAGACCACAAGTGTGTGCCACCAAGTCCAGCTAATTTTTTGTAGAGAAAGGGTCTTGTTATGTTATCCAGGCTGGTCTCAAACTCCTGGGCTCAAGGGATCCTCCTGCCTTGGCCTCCCAAAGTGCTGGGATTACAGGCGTAAGTTGTCACTGTGTCTGGCCTTGTTTTTAATATGGTACTTGAGTTTTCAACTGTGCTTGCATCCTTCTGTTGAGACTTTCTTCTTTCCTTCTATTCTCCCCTTTCCTTGAATTTTCTCTTTTAGCAAATTTCCTCAATTTTTAGCTACTAGAGAAACAATGCCTCTGTTTTTACATAAAGCAAGAGAGGAACAGAAGGTAGATAAACGTTCTGACCTTTCTTTTCCTGCCAAAGGCATTAATAACCAGTTCTTCCTGAGGGACAAGTTCACTGAAAGGATATTGCTATTCCTTTATATTATCTTTTTTTTTTCTTTTGAGGCATGGTCTCATTCCTATTGCCCAGGCTGGAGTGCAGTGGTGTTATCATGGCTCACTGCACCCTCAACTTTCCAGGCTCGGGTGATTTTCCCCCACTTCAGTTTCTCGAGTAGCTGGGACTACCAGTACATGCTACCATACCTGGCTAATTTTTGTACTTTTAGTAGAGATGAGGTTTTGCCACATTGCCCAGGCAGGTATATTACTTTAAATGAGGCTAATGAATTATTTCCCATTTTTTCTTAGCAAGGTCAACTGCAGTGATAATACAATGTGAGTCATAGATGTAATTTTAAATTTTCTAGTAGTCACATTAAGAATATTAAAAATGAGCAAAATAATATTTACTGAGTTATATAAAACATAACAATATACACAAAATATTAGTATTTTGTCTTGTAATCAATATAAAAAAGCATTAATGAGATACTTTACACTTTTTTGTCATGCTACATTTTCAAAATCTGGTGGGTATTTTACACTTATGACACATTTTAATTTGGACTAGCTACATGCCAAGTTCTCCATAGCCAGCTACATATGCTTAATGACTACTGTATTGAACAGTGCAGGTCTCTAGCGTGTCTTAGAAAAGACTGCTTTAGGCCAGGCACAGTGGCTTACACCTGTAATCCCAGCACTTTGGGAGGCTGAGGTGGGAGGATCACTTGAGCTTGGCAGCTGGAGACCACCCTGGCAACTTAGCGAGACTTAGTCTCTAACACACACACACACACACACACACAACTAGCTGGGCCTGGTGGTGCAAGTCTGTGGTCCCAGCTATTACAGAGGCTCAGGTGGGAGGATCTCTTGAGCCTCACAGATCAAGGCTGCAGTGAGCTGTGATCTTGCCACTGCACTCCAGCCTGAGAGACCAGAGAGAGACTGTGTCAAAAAGAAAAAAAAGTAAAGGATGCTTTAAAAATATGGCAAAATGTATCCTTTATTGACTATTGCCTTGATCTAATTTTCTCTACTTTTCTACTTATTTTCTCAGTGTACTTTCCCATTTTTATTTTGCTTTTTCTTCTTTGAAAGTTATTCTTGGCCAAGCATGGTGGGTCACGCCTATAATCTCAGCACTTAGGGAGGCAGAGGCAGGAGGACCACGTTAGCCCAGGAGTTCAAGGCTTTGATGAACTATGAACACACCACTGTACTCTAGCTGGGTGATAGAGTGAGACCATGTCTCTTAAAAAAAAAAAAAGTAATCCTCTTATTTCCTTTTCCATTTTGGCTAACTTTGCTTTGACTTCATCTTGTTTTTATTAATAAGATGCGAAGACTATAAACATAACCTTGACCCATCCCTTTTTGCTCTTAAACAGAGACTCATTACTTTTTAGCTAGTGCAGATATGAGACAAATGTGACTAATCTTCCTTTTTTGTTAATGGAAAGTATAAAAGCCAAAACAGCTTTACCTTCATAGCCTTCAGATACCTTTAGATACTCTCTTATGATGACTCCTACTTTTTTCTCTAAGAAATGGAATGCAAACCAGGATATTTCACTTTATAGTAGAGGATCCTTTTACAAAGTATTGGGCTCATCTAAATCAGGCAAGGTAGTAAGTCAACTTAATAAGGGCCTAGCTAATTCTAAGAAAGGGAAAACTTTAAAAAGGAGGTATTTGTGAGGTAAAAGTATTATAAAGGCCAAACGTTCCTCCAAAGGAAGTGTCTCCAACCCTGCTATCAAATGGTTAATCCTTATATAACTTTGTTTAGCAGAAGGCAAATATCAGGAGTATGTGTGATTCAATGATGGTGCAGGACTGTTTGTTGCAGATATAACCTGAGATCCCCAGAAGAGCCTGAAGAAGGAGTAGGTGGCAGACATCTCTTCCTATTTCTCTAGTGTTTATTTTATTATGTTTTTTGGATGGTTAAAAAAAAAAAACTTTGTAAAAAGTGAATCACAGAGACTGTTCAAAATCTATCACAGTAGAAAACTGAAATTGACCTAAAAATTCAATAATAAGGGATTGTTAAACTAAATGCTATAGGACCTGAAATCCTAACATGAAAGTTAACCGTGTGGAAAACTGGTAATTAAATTAAAAAAAAAAAGCCTTGTGCTATGCTTTTCAAAGGCAACAAAATAGTACTATGCTCTAGACACATTGCAGAAAAACTGCCATTTAAGAATATGATTCTACAATTAAAATGTTATAATGATTTAAATATATCTAATATCTCATCTGTGAACTTAAAAAATCAAATATCACATGCTGCTCTTGCATTGAACTTTGTAATTTACAAAATACATTACTATAAATTAGGGCATCTGATCCACATAAGAACTGAGTAAAAAGGGTAAGGGTAAACATGTATTCATACATCAAGCACATGTGATAAGCTAACAACAATAAGACTCAGCTCCTTATCCTTGAAGAACTCACAGCCCAAGTAAGAAGGGAAATAATTAACAAAACAACATTACAGTATAGCAAATGATGTACAAGGTACAAGGTTCTAAGGTAGTACTAAGGACTGAGTGTCTAAATCAGCTTGGCCAGAGGTAAGGGGGTTTTCTTTTAGAAAGCTAAGTGTCTTGACCAATGCTTTACAACAGGTAATAAGCAAAGTCAGGTTTGAACTCATGTTTTTGCTTCTTCATTCAGAGCTCTTTTTTCACTACATTGGACTCACTGCTCTTTGAAGTGTGACAGCTGCTTTATACTCTGTGAGAGACTGCCTCTGTTGGCGAAAATTTTTCCTTTCCCTGTACCCTCTCCAATGTTTCTGGATAATCAGTGCTGATTTCTCTTCCATTTCTCGATTGTGTTTCTCCACCTGACCTAAAAAGATGATAGACACTATTACAATATACTCACTGCTATGCTTTCTTATGTTTTGGAATCAGAATAATGATAATAATAATCTTGCATTCTTTTTATCTTTGTCAATATTGTTTACTAATTTTCGCAATTCCATTACTTTACAATGGTTCTAAGATTTTAGAAACTATGCTTTACCAGATTATGCAGCTTCTTTAGAGAAAGAACTCATATAATATTTTTGTGGTAATGAGCAAATGGCTGAAAATCCAACACTAAGAACATTTGAAAAAAAGAATCATAAGTACATGGTTACAAAGTCATTCAGTACGACCAGAGGGAAAGGGCAAAATGTGTGTATGTATTCTCTAGTCTGCATGCTTCCAAATTTCTCTTAAGTCACTCTGTCAGTTATACAGATGACTTTCTTTTTGCTTTCTTGGAGTTGTTCAGTATACAGCCCAGGGTTCACAGTACATATGTGACAGACTAAGGTAGTAAAATTGTTAATAAAATGAGGGATGTATCTGAGGGAGTATAAGAAACTGATAGAATTTAATGATCGATTGGATATGGAGGTAAAAGAGGGAAAGGACTCTAGGATTTCTCAAATGGGAAACTGAGTAAGTTCTTGGTGTCATTACTTGAGATGGTGAATAGAGGAAAAGGAAATCTGAGGCGTAAGATGACTTTGGTGTTTGGGATGCCTGTGGATATTCAGGTAAAGCTGGATCCAATAGGCAGCTGGCTACGGAGCTGTGTTACTCAATACAGTAGACACTATCCACAACTGGCTACTTGGGTTAAAATAAAGTAAAATTAAAATTCAGGTTCTTCAGTGCTCTAGCCACATTTCAAATACTCAGTAGCCATCTCTAGCCATTGGCTACCATACTGGATGGTACAGATATACAACATTTCATTTTTGCAAAAAGTTCTATTGGGCAATTCTGCTCTAAGAGGTTAGGAGAGAAGGTGAAGACAGAGACCAGATTTGAAACTGCTTGGCACTCAGCTGATAGTTGAGCTAGTTATGGATGGATACCACAGGAAGAGCAAAATGAGAGGAATGGAACCCTAGAAAATATCTATATTTAATGAAGATGAAGTAAAATAAAGGGCTAGTGAAGGACCCTGGGATTGAATAACAAGAGAGGTAAAACAATTTAAAAGAATACTGAAACCACTAAGAGCTCTCAGACCACACCTTATTATTAATTTCAGCTTAGTCTTTCAAAGGTGGCAAGAAGATGTCACAACATTTGTACTAAGGAATAAGTTAAGTTCTGATGGCAGAATGTAATAATATTCCAACTCCTTATTTCAATTCAAGAAGTTTCTTTGTGTCTTTAACAGCTATCTTTATGCATAAATTTTTATGTTTCTCTAATTTACCTGAATGATAAGAAAAGAAAACTGGTGGGGAGATTGTTCATCATCAACTAATAGGTCTGAATCAGAAAAAATAGTAACTTTTTGAACTCAGAAGATTTAATAAAATTTATCTGAAAAATAGACAAAAAGGACAAAAGTCCAAATTTTTAAAAAATCATCATGTAGCTAGAAAATTTGGTTTGTTAAAAGATAAGCTAAATATTCTTACATTTATAACGTTGATACTGCCACTCACCTGGATGAACTATTTCCAGCATACTCAGCCGCAATTCTCGGGAAAGTCTCATGGCTCTCTGTCTTTGAAGTTGCAATCGTAATCTGAGGTCTTCTTCTTCCTTCTTCCTATTTATCTCCAGCAACATCTTTATTCGTTTAGATCTGTGATGTAAATAGTGTATTATACATAATTTTCATAAATCATATGTTTAAAAAAATGTATGAAAAAATATATAACCTCACTAGTAATCAAATAAATGTAAAAAGATAATTTTATAAAAAAGATAATTTCTAGTGTCATTAAGATATGATAAAATAGTTTGTCACCTGCTGTACAACCTTTCTGGAGAACTACTTGGATATATGCATTAAAAGTCTAGAAAAATATTTGAAGTATATAAATCAAAAGCCTTAAAAATGATGACCAATTAATTCCATTACAAATAATTTTCTTAAAGAAATAATCAGATATATACATACAAATTTATGTTAAAATATGTTCTCCACAGTATTACAACAGTAACAAGTTGAAAACAAACTTTCCGTCTCACAACTTAGATAAATAGATACTGGTTCATTCACCTGATGGGATGGGATTCTACAAACTGTGAAAAAACAATATGTTCAAAGAATATTTAGTGACATGAGAATATACCGATGATCTAATGTCAGGTTAAAAAGAAAATCAGGATATAGAATAGTGAGATCCAAATTGGGTCAAAAAATTTATATTTACTTACACAGAAAAATAAATAATTAAAAAACATTAAAATTTCAAGTGATTTTTACTGTATGATGTGATTACAGTTGGTCTTTATTTTCTTCTTATGCCTACTTCTCAATTATTGACAACAGAACATTACTTTTATAACTGGTTATGAAAATTTTCATGTGGCCACAAACATTTTATATAATTATCATTTCCGTATTACCTGTTTTTATTCATCAAAATTTCTCCTTAGCCATTCCTAATTTTTGTTGCTTCCGATATCACTATGTAAGGAGACTACAAGTGGTCAGTTTATAGTAAATATACTCAAAATGCTTTCAGATACCCATAGAGAAAGAAAACAAGGATAAGAAGAGAGGGAGAATAAACTACTTAAGTTTAATTGTATAAATTTAATTTATATGTGTCCCTCAAGAACATTTTCTTTTAGATCTTTTTCTTAGAATTAAACGTAAACAAATGTGGTACCTTGACTATAACTCTGTACTCTTAACAGCCAGACTTCATTATAGTATAGTTAGAGAGGATTATTATGATTTTCAACTGAATTTTCAACTCAAAATAGTTTATTTTGATAAAATTTTGTAATTATTTTGATTAAATTGTTTTGATAAAATTTTGTATTCCTGTGGTTGTTTCTCAAAAATTCTTAACTTTCATCAATTACAACTTAAATTTTCTCTAGCTTTCTACTTAGGCCAGAGTAGAGGATTTATTTGTTTTGAAACTTCTTTCTTATCCCTATTATCAAAAGTACAGAAGACCTCAAAAGTGTATGTGTATCAAAAGGTTCTAGAGAAGATGTAGGGCTAGTTGAATAGTTCTAAGTGTCTCTTGCTCTTTCTCTTTGTGAAAGTTGGAAATGAAGTAGGTAAGGGCCTCTTCCTTCCCAAAGAATAGCTGATAGCAACTTGCCTCTTCTACAGAACTTCTTCACCTCAAAACTTCTGGGTTATACAGCATGCAGATAATAATGTTTTATCTTTTACCCATTCATAGAGGGTAAAAGAGAGCAGGCTCTAAGCAGAGTCTCCTTTCAAAATGATTTTTTTAAAAACTACCTCTGGCCAGGCACGGTGATTCACACCTGTAATCCCAGTACTTTGGGAGGCCAAGGTGGGTGGATCACCTGATTTCAGGAGTTAGAGACCAACCTGGCCAACATGGTAAAACCCCATCTCTACTAAAAATACAAAAATTAGCCAGGTGTAGTGGTGCGTGTCTGTACTCCCAGCTACTTAGGAGGCTGAGGAAGGAGAATTGCTTGAACCTGAGACGTGGAGGTTGCCGAGATCACGCTACTGCACTCCAGCCTGGTTGAAAGAGAGATTCTGCCTCAAAAAACAAACAACAATAACAAAAAACTACCTTTGTTTCTAACTTCTAATTGGTTATAGATTATAATGTCCAGCGCTACATTTTCAATATTTTAAATATACTATTGCTATGGAAAACATGGTAATCATTAAAATTACATTGCTAGAATATTTAATCTGTCAGAAAACTGGGTTTGGGAAACAATTTAGGCATGTAGGCTATGAAATACGGCAAAAATGAAAAGCCTATGGAGCATGAAGGTGAAAGTAAAATACAAATCAGAAAGACAGGGTAAAAGTGAGGTTTGGTGATTTAAATACTGACTAAATTGTAAATAGGTGTGCTTATTGGATTCATATGTTTTATTTTCATGTTCAAAAACATTTATTAGGAACTGATGTGATTGTGAATGTAATTCCCCTATTTATTATTAAATAACATCTAGTTAATTTTGTAAAGAGTTTCTATAATCACTAAAAAAATCGAAGAATTATTCTTCCAACTGGTTACTTTGTAAGAATTAGTAGGCACTGGATCATCTGGCATGTGTATTATACTTCTGAAAATGAAATGACTGATCAGATATCATATTCTGAAAATAAGGAAATTCCATGATTCATATCTGATCAATATGAATTTTAACCATTAAAGTGGGAGTTGACCAAACTTTCTGCTGCCAAAACACTGTGCTTCAGAGAGAGAGAGAGAAAAAGATAGTACTGCATTTAAGAAACTCAGTTTCAGGGGGAAATCAACAAATGTAATTAAAATACTTAAAAATCAGCACTATGATAGAGGTAGGTAAATTGTGAGGTTTCTCTAAGATAACTAGATCAGCTGTTAGCTGCTTCAGAAAATCTTACTGAAGAAGAGTGGTTAAGAGACAATAAAGTTTCTAAATATGAGAAATGACTAAATAAAAAAGAAACCACTATGAAAGTGTGTTAGCAAGGGTGTGACTATAAAAGAATGCCTCTTGCTGAATCTAAAACACACTAATCAATAATGGACCCATAAGCATGACTGGTGGGCAGTCCCTCTCCCAAAACCATGGGAGGGGCAAATTACTGAGATAAGACCTGAGCACAAAAAGACAAAAATAACCTTTGAAAAAAAGCCAAGCTACAAAGGAAGCAAGAGACATTTGCATGAACTGTAACAACTAATAGAAGAGGGAAGGTGCTGAACTGGAGCAAACTGAAAATTAAAAAATTAAATAGAATCCAACAGGTTAGAACTGCATTTCAGTATATTCCAGGACCTCAAATGCAAAATACTGGAAGGGCAACAAATGAACTGTGAGACTTAAATCATTTTTGCTTCACAGCTTATCTTTTTTAATGGAAGTATTTATAACTCTTCTTGTCACATAAAGAAAGCAATGGAATTTCTATTTTAAAATAATGTAATATTAGATTCCATAGATACACTTCTAAGTGGAAAAAATCTGTAATCCTGGGCTACTTTTAAATAAAGATTTTAATATAGAAAGAGTATACAAACAAATTTGGCAACTATTGTGGGACTAAACATTAAAGCTGTGAATCCATGTATAGGGGTACCTTTAATTTAAGATGACAGATAACTAAGAATGATAGCAGGTAGAATCCTTAAGTAATACCTACTGTATCTGAATTCACCACAGAAGGCAATAGCAAGAGCACCTCAAATGCTTCGGGTAGAAAATATACACTGTGACTCAAAAAGTACTCAATATTTCCCAAATTTATCTAACCACAGAAATGCTTAAAAAAAAAACCCAGCTTGTAAGATAGGCAATAAACTTTGAGTTACAATAGATGGATAATAGTTGCATCTCATTAGTACTATCTATTTAATGCATGTATTTGTCTAGCTAAATTTGTGTATTTTCAAAGACTGAAAGTGTGCCATGTGCATTTTTCCTCCTACCATCTTCTAAGTGCCAGATAATATGCTAAAAACTTTGTATTATCTGAAATGTTACATTATATTGATCATACAAGTGTATGAACTATTATTCTCATTTTATAGACTGGAAGTTTGAAGCCAAGAGAGGTGGGGCATTGTTCAAGTTCACTCAGCCAATAAGTTGTTGAAGTGAGATACAAATTTGAATCTGTTAAACTGCCAGAGGATGGACCACCTGGTATATACTAGGCACTTGATATATATTTAAAAACTAATTCTTTTCTTTGCTACCAACAATATTCACACCCAGAGTGATTTTAATATCTTCAATCCTGTGACTACATGGTATATTGAACCCCAAAGCTATTTTTAAATGTTTTTATAACTGAAAAATACATCTGCAGTTATTAAAAGAATAGTTTCAGTTTTCTTTAAAAAATAGACTTCTGTAAAATGCCGGTTTTATTTTAGTGAACTAAAGGTTGGCTTTAAGTTAGGCTGCATGAAAAAGTCACCTCTGAAACAGTTCTTCTTTATCATAAATTATCTAGAAGCTGAGTCATTTTTTGTTGTTTTGTCACCTCTGAGAATCTGGATTGGTTAATCATTTCAGAAAGTGAGCTATGTTTTCAGTATTTCCTTTTCAGTCTACTTGAAATAAATGACAAACTATGTCATAACTCAGTGACCATATCCATCCATGCCATATTTATTCAGGAAAATCAGTTAACATACTTAAACTCGCATATATGCATGTTATTTTTATAATTATATACACACAATTATGATAACTGCTGCTTTGAGGGTTTAATAATATAACTATCATTGGCTCCCTCTGTAGGCTTGGCTCCCATAAATATCTTCTTAAGTGGATAAAATTGTATATTTGACACATCAGATTCCTGTGTTATGTCCTTTGCTTTGAAAGTACATCTGGTTATTGGAGTGTTGGAAATGTATGGGAAAAAAATTGAAAAGATAAAATAAACATACTAGGAAATTTAAAAAAAAATCACCTGAATTTCAATTCAACTATACTTTAGTAAGGTTCTTTGACCATCAATCCCCTCACCAAATTTTTTTTACCTGAAACTTCTCTGCAAAGCAATCACAGCAGATGGAAGCTTCTTTAATCTCTTTCTTGTCTGAAAACCCTTCCAATAGGCTTGAATCAAGCATGCTGCTTGATGTAGTTTCTGAAATTAAAAATAATTTAGAGATATATCTAGGAAGGTCCTTTTTTTTTTAAGTTTACCTCTTAAAGTATCAGGTCAAGGCAAGTATTAATCTCCAGTTCTAACAAGATGGGTAAGAATATTAAACCTTACCTCCCAAAGGAGGTATGTTAGGCTTAGTAAGGCAATTTCTAGAACATATTAAAGATATACTCTAGTTAGCTCCAAATTCTCCCTGAATAATCTCACTTCCATTTCCTTTTCAAAGATTTCACAGTTCTGCCTGACCTTTCATAATCCTTTTTGAGATAACATGTTAATGTTTTTATTTAATAGGCAATCAACCTAGTTAGGTTCAAACTATAAGCTCTGTTGATCCTTGTGGATGGTTGCTTGAATCTCTGCTTAGTTCTGTAAGCCTTTGGAATGCTAGCCTCCTAATAGACCATTGGGTTTAAAAGGCCAACAAACTGTCTAAGTTCTAGACTAAATTCTGTCCCAGTTTCCTGTTTACTTAGTAGACTTCCGAGTCCTGAAATGGTATAGCAAAGGGTACAACTATTAATAATAAAATATAATTTTATGATTTTGTTACCTAATCAATATGAATTTGAGCACATGTATAATTTTGAGATTAACCTAAATTCTTGCTGGTTCATATACACATGAAAAAAGAAATTCCCTTCTTCTGTACTCTTCCTTCCAGGCTCTCCAATTCACTGTCCTGCCTTACCAGACTTCTTTTCATGGTTTCTGCTTGTATTTTTAAAATTATTGCCCTTGTGGTTTTGGATATACAATGTCACCCTTTCCTTTTAAATTAAAAAATATCTTTAGGCATTTTAAATGTTTTCCATATTTGAGTCTTTATCTGGAAATCAGCAAGGTATATGCCTCTTCCTACTGGACTGGGCTATTTAGATCCATCATTTTGAGTATACTAGAGGAAGTATGATGAAATAATCAATAACTTGCTGCCTCAAATTTCTAAATATTTTTTATTAATAGTATTTCTTACACAAAGGAAAGGCATTATTGTTGTATCTCAAAGAACAAGAAGGGTAGCCATAGGTGATCATAAATACAGTTTGCTACAATTAGAGATTTTTTGGAAAAACAAATTTAAAAGTTTAAATAGCTTATAGATAAAAGAAGATAAACATCAGAGATGGGGCTTTCATGAGAAATGCTGAATGAAACTGATGTGGCAGTATCTATAAGCAGATATAAATGGGAGACTGAAATTACGTTTTAGGGTAGGTTGAATAGCAGAGAGATACAATTTTGTAAAATTATATTTTAAAGATGGGGTTTTGCTATGTTGACCAGACTGGGGTGCAGTGGCTATTCATGGGTGTGATCATAGGGGAGTCTCCAATTCCTGGACTCAAGCAATCCTCTTGCCTCAACCTCCTGAGTAAATTTTGAAGATATTTCTATTTTGGTGGTATTTTGCTTGAAGTCCTCTTGCCTCAACTTCCTGAGTAAAAATTTTGAAGATATTTCTATTTTGGGGGTATTTTGCTTGAAGTCTTAAGAGAAAGTAAGTGAGGAATATTTAAGGAAAACTAAGGTTTAATACAGTCAGCAAATATCATGCAAGTTTTTTTTTGGTAACTTAATACCTGCTCTTCTACTTCCTGATAGACCGTTGGGCTTAAAAGGCTTACGAGCCGTCTAAGTTCTTTACTGAATTCTGTCCCAGTTTCCTGTTTACTTAGTAGACGTCTGAGTCCTGAAATGGAATAGCAAAGGGTACAACTATTATTATAATAATAAAATACAATTTTGTTATCTAATCAGTATTAATTTGAGGCTAAAATGTCTGGCTTAAAAACAAATGAAAACAAGATTAATCACATGATTTTTCATTCACATTTTCTCAGAGATTTCTAGGTTGAAGTCTTTAAGATAGCTATCCCTTCTGAGAATTCCTACATGCTAAACTGTGAGATCTGATTAAAAAAATACTCTGTATAGACAATCTCTTTAATAAAAAAATAAAAGAGGGGGATGGAATCACTGTGGTAAATCAAAAAGTAGAGATAGGTTTTTTTTTGTTTGAACATAAGTATCTTAAATAGAAACATTGTAAAGATAATTACTATAAACACATATTCAGTAAATGCTTGTCCTGTGGAAGCACTTATGCAGTTTATTATTAGTCACTATTAATTGAGAAATATTACTATTAAATATAAACATATGGTAACATATATAATTTGGGGCAAATCAATAGGTTCCTGAGAAAACATTATAGGTGAAGTGCTATAACACTAGGATAGTACATTTTCATGACAAAATAATACATAGTAGTAGTAAAAGGTACAAAGTAAGTACTATTTCCAGTTTATGTGGAAATGATATATTATAATGTATGTATTCAAAATAAATACATAAGGCAAAATTGCCTCCTAGTGTATAATTAAGGAAACCACTATATGAATCTTTTAATGTTTTATACTCTCTTCAAGACCCAAGTTCTCAGCAGTATTAATAATTGTAAAATATCTTCAGGAACCTGAATAAGTTCTGCTATTGAGATATGTCAAAGAAAGGGAGAAGGATCCAGTCATTATAAAATTCCTTTATAAAGACTTGTTGGACATTCATATTTCTTTAGCAATCCAATTAGAGAATTGAAAAATGTCTATCTGGCACAATATCAACTAAAGAGCTCTATTACTGGTACTTTCTCTCTCTATTCCTATAATACCCCCAGTAATGACTAATGCAAGGTATATTATTACAATGTCTTCAAAATCATCAAGAATGATAAAGACTTTCTACTTGTTTAGGTATTAAATGCATCATAGTATATTATAACCTTTAAAAATTCTCATACAGTATAACCCTATATTAATAAGTATATTTAATGAAATAGAAACCCATTTCCTGACCACACTGAAGAAGAAAAATAGATAATAATACATACATGGCTCTGGTCAGCAAAGAAATAAAACAAAGATAACATAAAACTTTGCTTGGGAATTACAAATATATATATACTACTTTGTGATCTTTGACAAATTACCATGTCTTTGTTTCTGTATCTACAAAATAAGGATAAGTATCTATCCCATAAGATTGTTGTAAAGATTTAATATTTTAATGCATATAAAGTATATAGAACAGTGCCTGACACACAGTAAATGCTCAATTAAATGGAAGCTATTATATGAGAACAGTAATATACTGACTCCTTTCATCCTCAAAATTTCTGACTTTTAATGCACATATTTGATTTTGGAGGTAAGGCAAATTTTTTCTATTCTTTTTGAGAAAAGGCAGTGTTGAGTAATTATTGATAGTTCAAAATACCAAAAGGGCTACTGGCCTCTCAAGCACAGCTCCATTTTCTCCACTAAAACTGGTCTTGATAAGGTCACTGATCTTTTTGGTCATTATTTTACTATACTACATGGTATATTCAACACACAACCTTTTCGTCAGAGAGGGAGTAAATATTTATTACAACCTGATCAACAAAGTACCTACCTCATGCCATCTGTATTGACATGAAGACAGCTTGATTATATAAAGACTCTGTCTTCTGAATTGGTATCTGTTGTGAGTTTTATCTACATAGTTCAGTTATTAACTCTTCAAAATATAAGAATTTTGTTTTTCATAAACCATCAATAAACATTTTCTTTTTGAGAATCCCATGAAAAGAAAGAATGAATGCAGTACCTTTGTAGCAGGCACTTTGTCTCAGTAAAATCAAAATTTCCTGATGGGATTCAGCCATCAACAGTAGGAGTTTTGTAGCAGAACTTCTTATGACTGGACTAGAAGTTGAAAAAAGCTTGAAAATAACTTCATCTAAAATGGAATGCAGGGCTTTTCCTCTTATTCTGAGTAAATCACCACTAATAGAACAAAATTTTAAAAAGTACCATTACTAATGGATGCACAGGTATCACAACAAATTTAAAATAAAAGATTCAGTAACTTAATGCTGGACTGTGTCCTGATCCAAGAATATAACCACTTTTTAAAATATATAGGTTGAGTCCAAGAATATATCATATTCGGTCACTTAATATTTATTGAATTTCTACTATGTGCAAGGTACCACGTGTGCTAGGTACAACAGAGAATACAAAGTAGCCAAAGGCCGTCTCCTTAGAGAAGCCTTCAATCAAATCAAGGAGGAAAGGTAAATGTGCAAAATATTAAACAATAAATAATTCAAAAGCTTCAAGGCAACGATAAAAGTGAAATCAAGACGAGTACACAGTTAATTGTTAAATGATGTACAAAGACAAAAATGCCATAGGAATTCTGTCATGTTCTTAATATAGGAGAAACTTAAATCTTTCCTTGGTATTTCCTTCATTATACTAACAATCTCGTCTTGCATTACTGATGTCATGGAAAATTATTTAAAACTTAGAATTAGTCAAAAGGATGGGGTTAATGAGTGTCCTTTCACTTACCCCCTTAAGGGGCATGTGATTTTCTAGGCATATGTACCTCTGTTTTATTTTCTACTCACTATAAAAATATTTTACAATTCTGTAAAAATAGAGGTTGGCTGATAGAAAACAAAGCCAAAGATTCCTATCTAAGAACAATGTAAACAGAATCTTATTCAAAGCAATACAAATGATTTCTGTCCAGTAGACAAAGGTAATTCTAAAAGCTACATTGCTTTACAAGACATTAAAGTCATATTTTTCTATTAGTAAATTAAAAAAAAGCTATCAGCAAATTGATTTCTATGTTCCTTCGACAAACCAACTCCATAAATCTATTTTCCTCAAATTCTCCTTTGAACCTGTATAGATATCTTATTTTTTCCCTTATTAATTAATGAGATGAATAAAATTTTGAGCAGTTAAAACTTATATTTGTGTAAGACTCATGTTTGAGCTTTTTGAAAATTGTACTTTAGTAATGACTAAAATAATTTTGTTAAGAGAAAAAGTGATCAGCAAGATACCTTAAATGTAAAAATCTTTAGGTTGAAAGACTTTATAAAGTCACCCAATCAAAATATGTGAGAATCTCTGACATCTACTTCTGTGCCACTGCGTCTTTTAAATAGTATTCCCTATGCCGAGGATGCTCACCCTTTCCCATCAGTCAATGTTATCACACCATTCAAAACTCAGATAAAAAATATGCTCATCTCAGAAAGCCTTCCACAGATATCCCTATCCCAATCTGGTCACATCTTTATTCCATATCCAACCAAGAGTTTGTGAGTTTGTGCTGTAATGTTAATATGCTTGTTTAAATGCTTTTAGATGCTCTTCAACTTCCTAATCTTAAAGACATCCTCTCTATACCACTAACTACCATCTTATCTCTCTGCTTCTCTTCTAATCTAAAATTCTCTGTTACCACTACCTCACTTCTCATTTCTCAAACAACTGCTTCTGGTTTTCATTTTTTTACTATTTCACTATATTATCTTTGATAAGTTCATTTCATCAGTATAATCTCCAAATGTCACGTCACATATATATTATATGCGATTATTTTCCTAGACTTGTTTGTATCTGATATTCTTTACCTATTCAGCTTCTGTAATACAAAGTTCTGGTCTCCCCTCTACCTTCCACCCATACTTTTCTGAGCATTCTTTCTCATTTGTCTTTATGGACTCCACTTCCCCAGTATAACGCTAAAAGGTTATTCCCCAAGACTCTGTTTTCAAGCCATTTCTTTTCTCTCTATTCATACTCCCCTTGTCTTCTGTCATGTTTTTCATTACCACGTATAAGCTGATTTGTAAATCTGTAACTCTAGTCCAGATCTCTTGCAGAAGTCAGTTTACTTATTCACCTAATGGACATTTGAGTTATTGCCAGTCCTTGGTTATTACAAATAAACCTCAATGGACATTTGTGTATAAGTCTTTATATAGATACTTTTACTGACTGTTAAACTACCTATACACAACACAACCAACAATGAATTCATCATCTGTCTCACAAAACCAACTCCTCATATATTCAACATACCAGTCTGTCTAACCAATATAGAAAGCTTGGTATCATACCTGACTGCACGTTTTATTTTACTACCTCATATCAAAACACTCACCAAGTCCTCATAATTTTTGTTTTTAATAGCTTTTTAAAAATAATTGATATATAACAAACTGCACATATGTAAAGCATATAATTTCATCAGTTTGACACGTTTCACCAACATAAAACAAGAAAATGAATATATCCATCACCCCACAAAGCTTCCTTGTATTTCACTGTAGTTCCTCCCTTGTTGCCTTCCCTATTATTCTATCCCCAGTTAACAACTGATTTGCTTTCTGAGAAACTTCCCTTCTATTACAACTTCACTGAGAGGCTTTTTTTTTTTTTAATTAAAATCAGGAGTAGATAGATTTTGTCAGAAGCTTTTTCTATTATCTACTGTTATGTTTTTTTCATTTTTAGCTTGTTAACATAAGTTACAATGATTGACTTTAGAATATGAAACCAGCCCTAAATCCCAGGATAAACCAGACTTATTAATGAGGTATTAACTTTTTAATATATTGTTGAATTTGACATTAAAATTTTGTTCAGAACATTTGTATCTATGTTTATGAGTATACTGATGAGTAGTTTTCTTTTCTTATGTCTTTGCTTTGTTTTGTTATCAGGATAATAGAGACCTCATAGAAAGAGTTGAAAAGTACTTCCTCCTTTTTGATTTTCTAGAAAAGTTTGCTTAAGATTATTTTTTCATCCTGAAGTGCCTAATAGAATTTACTAGTGAAAAAGCTATCCAGACCCGGAGTTCTCTTTGTGGGAGAGTTTTTAGCTATAAATTAAGTTTTCTTTATAGCTATCTAGAGTATATTTGGGTTATCTATTGCTTCTTGAGTAAATTTTGGTAGTTTGTGTCTTTCAATAAATTTGTCCATTTCATCTAAGTTGTTGAATTTATAAGCATAAAGTTTTTCATATTATTCCCTTGTGATACTTTTAGAATCTGTAGACTCTTGTGATGTTACCTCTCTAATTCCTGAGATTGGTCATTTGTATTCTTTCTTTTCCTTTCTGTATTAATCTTGCTACAGGTTTCTTCTTCTCAAAGAACCAGTTTATGGTTTAATTTGTTTTCTCAAAGAACTTGAATCTTCTCAAAGAACCAGTTTATGGTTTATTTTCTCTATCACTTTTGCTTACTATTTTACTGATTTCTTCTCAACCTTTACCATTTTCTTTCTTCTGCTTAGAGTTTAATTCCCCTTTTTTCCCCTACTTTATTAAAGGGGAAAGCTGAGGTCAATGATTTGAGATTTTTCTTCGTTTCTAATACATAGACGTTAGTGATGTAAAATTTCCCCTAAATGTTATTCTGATTTCATTAAGAATTTCCCCAGAAATTCTCATGTTGTGTTTTTGTTTCCATTGATTTAAAAATAATGTCTAATTTCACTTTTCATTTCTTCTTTGTCTTATGAGTTATTTGGATGAATGTTATTATTTCCCACATATCTGGGGACTTTAGAGATCTTCTTGGTATCAATTTCCAACTTAACTCCATCGAGGCCAGAGAACATACTTTGTATAACTGAAATCCTTTTACGTTTCTTTTTTCTTTTTTTTGAGACACAGTCTCACTCTGTCACCCAGGCTAGGGTGCAGTGACATGATCTCAACTCACTTTAATCTCTACCTCCTGGGCTCAAGTGATTCTCCCACCTCAGCATCCCAAGTAGCTGGGACTAGAGGCACGTGCCAACATGCCTGGCTAATTTTTGTACTTTTGGTAGAGCTGGGGTTTTGCCATGTTGCCTAAACTGGTCTCAAACTCCTGGACTTGAGCAATCTGCTCACCTCAGCCTCCCAAACTGCTGAGATTACAGTAGTGAGTCACCGTGCCCGGCCTCCTTTATGTTTCTTGGGACTTTATTTATGGCCTGGAATATGCATCCTTCTCTGTAAATGTTCCATCTGCATTTGAAAAGAATATGTATTCTGCTACTGTTTGGTCGAAAGTTTTTAAAATGTCAATTAGGTCAAACTGGTCGATATTACTGTTCAGATCTTCTGTGGACATACTAATTTTTTGTCTACTTACTCTATTAATTATCAAAACAGGTATATTAATATCTTTTGCTCTAACTGAGGATTTATTTCTCCTTGCAGTTCTTGTCAATTTTTGTTAATATATCTTAAAACTTTATTAGGTCAATAAACATGTCCTCTTGATGAACTGACTTTCTTATGATTATGAAATAACCTTCTTTAGCACTAGTAATATTCTTTGTTCTGTAACTTAATCTGATACTAATACAGGTACTTCAACTTTCTGTAGTATACGCATGGTGTATCTTGTTCCACCCCATTATTTTTAACCTATTTGTGTCTTTATATTTAAGGTGCATTTCTGGTAGACAGTATGTAGTAGGCTTGTACTTTTTAAATCCAATCTGTCAATCTGTCTTTTAACTTTAGTTTTTCAACATTATCTAATATAGATAGGTTCAAATCTACCACTTGGCTTTGTTTCTCCTTTGTTCTTTTTTTTACTGGCTTCTTCTGGATTGTGTATTTTTTAATGATTCATTTTTATTGCCTTTGTTGACTTATCAGCTGTAAATTCTTTGTTTTGCTATTTTCTTCATTGCTTTGAGGCTCAAAGTATGTATCAATGTATCACAGTCTCATCACTTATCACAGTGATATTATACCACGTCATGTATAGTATAAAAGCCTCACATCAGTATGCTTCCATTATCTCCTCCCAGCCTTCATGCCTTTGTTGGAATACATTTTCTGCATGTTTCTCAAATACATTATTACTTTTGTGTAGGCAAATATAGATATATTAAAATAATATAAGAAAAACAATCTTATATGTTTATGTAATCACCATTTCTGATACTCTTTATTTCTTTGTGTAGATGAATTTTCCTTCTGGCAGAAGGACTTCCTTAAATATTTCTTGTAGTGTTGGTCTGCTGGTGATTTCTGGAGAAGTATTTCATCTTGGCTTTTGAATACTTTTCTGCTGAGTATAAAAAGTTTGACAGTTTTCTTTTTTAGTATTCAACTGTCTTTTTACTCCTGTTGCTTCTGATAAGAAAGTTGCTGTCATTCTTATTTGTATTTCTCTATATAATGTTTTTTCATCTCTGGTTGCTTTTAAGATTTTCTCTTTATCACTGGTTTGAGCATTTTCATTATGATGTGCCTCCATGTAGAATTTTCTTCATATTTATTGTCCTTGGGGTTTGATGACCGTTTTGAATCTGTATGTTTACAGTTTTCATCAAATTTGGTAAATGTTCAGCTTCAAACTTTTTTTCTGACCCTACTGCCTACTTTATATACTCTGATTACACCTATGTAAGGTTGCTCAAAGTTGTCCCACAGTTCACTGATACGCTTTTCTTGTTTCTTTTTTGTTTCATTTTGGATCGTTTCTACTAATAGGCCTTAAAGTTCACTAATCTGCAGTGTTAATCTGCTGTTAATCCCATCCAGTGTATTTTTCATCTCAGATATTGTAGATTTCATCTCTAGAAGTTCACCTTGAGTCATATATGTCTCTGTTCAACTTTTTGAGTATATGGAATATGGTTATAATAACTTGTATCCTTGTCTGTTAATTCCAGCATATGTATCAGTCTTGATTAACTAATTCTTCTTATTTTAGATCCTGTTTTCTTATTTATTTGCATGCCCAGTACTTCTTTGCATGCAAGATATTGTGAATTTTATCTTGTGGCTGATCAGAAAAAAAAAAAAAATCAGTGCCAGTAAAATGAAATCACCTGTTGAACTGTAGTATATTTTGTAGCACAGTCATAACTGTAGAATATATCAGTTTGAAGTAACTGCAAGAAATGGTCATTTTGGAGTAATAAAGAAAAAGAAAAAACAAGTCATCAAAGCAAATATTCTGTGATGGCACAAGTGAGATTTTTCTCATCCTTTTTAAAGCCAAATGAAAGCATAACCATTTCTAGTGAACTTCCTACCTTTGAATAACCTACAATAAAAAGATTTTCAAATAAAGGCAGGCTCAATAACCATATGCAGTTAAGTTACTTGGAAACAGTTTGACCCTTTTGGGTCTTGCTTTTATGATCTGAAATAGTGCTCATTCTAATGCTAATTATTCCTCACTACTGGGGTAAAACCTTCCTGAACACTCTATCCAATGACCCACTCCTTATGACCCACTGTCTAAGCTTTCCAGTTTGGCTGCTGGAAACAGGCACTATTTCTGGCCCTGTGTGAGCTCCTTGCACTGTTCCTATTAATCCTTTGGGATTATTGTTTTCCTTGGCATTGGGTAGTTCCTTACATATATGTGCAGTCAGTACTCTACTTAATACTTGAAGGATACCCTCTGCAGATTTCTAGGGTTCTTTGTGTGTATAGGTCTCGTCTTTAGTATTCTGTATTGTGAACTCCAGCCATCTTGTTTTCTCCAGATTCTGAGATCACTTCAATTCAACTTGGCTGGGATGCCTCTCCATATACTTTAACCTGGAAACTCTCTCAATACTGTTAGAGCAATTCTAAGATTCACCTCATTTATTCCTTTTTCTCTGGGCTTACTTTCTTTCACTGACTGATGTCCAGTTTCTCAAAAAATTACATTTCATGTTTTTGTCCTTTTTTTCAGGTGGGAGAATACATCCATCCCTACTATTCCATCTTGATCAGAAGTGGAAGTAAAGTCCTGATGATTATATATAATTCATTATTTTAAAAACTTCATTTCCCAGGTACCAATGCCCAAGGACAAGATTTCATTACTTCACTTGGATTAGTATGATTGCCTTTTTTGTCTAGAGTTTTCTTCCCCCAATCTTTCCTTCATATAATCACCAGAATGACAAAACTGAAATGTAATCTGACTACTTTTATCTACCTTAAAAATCTTCAATGGTCCCATGGTTTATAGGATAAGACTACGTTTGCTTAACACAGCATATAAATTCATGACTTTGAATCTCAACTGAGCTTGCTAGCCACTTCCCTATACGGAACTTTAAATCCTAACAATTAATTTGTACCTACTTTTCATCCTCAGCATGTTGTTTCTTATCTCTGTGCTTTTGCTTATGTTGCCTGGAAATACTGCTTTCTCTTACTCCTTTTCCTCCCTGGCCAATATATCATCTTTGAAATTTCATCTCAGATATTACCTTCTCCAGGAAGCATCTCCCCTCAGTTTGGGATAGAAGGTCCTTTAACACTTATGCTCACCTTTAACATTGTAACTTAATGCATTATGATATAATGATGTTTGTGTGTCTGTCTTTTCCATTCTATTGTAAGCTCTTTGAAGACAAGGTTTATAACTTAATCAACTCTATAACTGCAATGACAGACATAGCAACTGTATAATAAATTCATAGTAAACTAAAAGAATGAATTATTTCAATTGTGCATACTCTGCCCTTCCATTTTAATCTGAAGAATTGTCAGTTGCTTCTTTTACACCCTTCTTGACCATCTATAAAAATACCAAGCTTGAAGCTTATTAAATAAATGTGATTAAACATTTTTTGTTGTGATCTCAATATTTTTCTTCAGATATCACACTAATTCTCTTTTTTAACGCTGAGATTTGAGCTAAAACCTTCTTAAGCTCTTGGATAAGGTATCAATTTGATAAATTTCCAGTCTTTTGTAGTATTTTATATTAATTTTTTTTCTGAAAGACAATGGTGATGGAGCTTAAGCATTATATACAAATCACATGCAATCAATTTTAGCAAAATTGGAATAAAATTGGTAATGCTTCTGATAAAAAAAATCAAAAAATCAGTAACATTTTATAAATCCATGTCACCTGTTGATCTGTAGTATATTCTGTAGCATCATCAAGACTGTAGATCCTATTTGGACATTGTCAGTTTGCAGTAAGTGTAAGAAATGATCACTCTGTAGTACTAAAGGAAAAGAAAAAAACAAAAAGAAAGATTAACACAAAAATTTTATAACAAAGGAAGATTTTGTTCTTTTCAAACCAAATCAAAGCAGACCATTTCTGCTAAACTTTCTGACTTTGTATACTCTACAATAAAGGAGATTTTAAGATGTAAAATTCATGGTAATTTTAAATAGACATAAATAAGTCATTCCATTTTTATGAATATAATCAGAGAACAGGCATAAATACTAAGCTAAAAGTCTATTGTTATCTCTCTTTAAAACGAAAATAACATATCCTAAATCTGAATTGTTTTTCCTATCAATGAATTTCAGTGAATAAAAACAAATTTCTTGCAAAGACAGATTATAAGGGGATGGAAATGGCACAGATGACTATAATTGGTTGCTTACATCCTTAAAAAATTTAATTTTGTGACACATTGTTTTATATAATAATGAATACATTAACTACAAAAATTTCCTTTTATTGATTCGTAATCTTTAAGCTTTAAGCAGTCAGTTATAATGATTTAGCATTGGATACTTATACAAGTTGCTTAACCTCTTAGAAACTATTTCTTCATTTCTTCATTTGTAAAACTAGAAATAACAGCTCTCACATGAGCTAATGTAAAATGTCCTAGAACAGGGAATGTTTCTAATAAATGTCAGTTTCCATTCCATTGTATGCTCAATAACTAAGCATAACTACCAAAGGTATTAGTTATACTAACTGAAAGTAGTTGCCTTTGGAAAATGGGAAATGGAGTGGGCATGAGGGCCAGGGATTGTCTGTGTGTTTTAATGATCCTTACGGGACTACTTGACTCTCTAAATTATGTGCATGCATGATTCTAAGGAGAAAAGCTACAAGTAAAATTTCAGTTCAAGTATTACTTAAAAAAATTCTTATAGTGTTGCATCTATATTAGATGAAATTTTTCAAGAGAGCAGAAAGAGTGCCATGAATGTCACTAAGAATTATTTTCTCAGTCTTAAGAAAACATAATACAAAACTTATACATGTTTGTGTTTCTCAATGTAAACAAAAACATCCTATAACTTCCAAGTTCGCTAAAAGGTCATTAAATAAAAGCTTACACTTACTTGGATAATTAGGCTATATGAGTTAAATCATATCCACCCTGAATGTAGGGATTTCTCTCACAGTAGGTCTAAAACACTGCAATCTTTTAAACTTAAAACTTATTTTCAGGAATAAACTATTCAAATTATAATTTATCTTTATCTTAGATTTGCTAAACAGAAAAAGCTATCATCGATGTTGGCTATGTAAAACTGGAATATCCATTCTAAAAAAATTGTAAGCTTATTTCAACATGGTTTCATTTCAGTGTGGTTATCTATATAGTTAATGTGGCATTTATTTTTGGAAAAAAAGATCAAACCGTTAGCAGTTGACTCTACAATAGCTATTAGTCACATTAAAATCTTTTCTCTTACCATTCTGAATAAGTTCAACATGGCCTCCCACAAGCCAGAAGAGAGAATCAGTCACAATTTGGAAAAAGTGTAGTAATTCATCTTTTTCTTCAGCCTTAACATAAAAGATAAGCCCAGTTTACTTTTCTATCACTTTTTTTTTTTTTAAGAAGACTTCTCTCTGGAGAGTTAGAGGATACAGTTTCTGGATCTAACTTAGCTATTTATGAGGAACATGATTTTGTTGCCTTTAGTTTCTTAATTGTAAAACTTATGGTTATAGGATAGTAATATCTACTAGAAATGGTTGTTATCCAGATAAAATAAAACAATGTAAGTAGTGTAAGGACTACAAGTTGATACAAGCGGATTTATTAATACTTGCTATGCATCAGAATCACCTGTTGAAATTTTAAATACATCTATAGACAAGCTTCAGTTCAAATGTACTGAATTTGAATCTCCAAAGGCAAAGGCTGGATATCTCTATTTGCACAAAGTTAGGTGGGTGATTTGGTTATGCAACCAGGATGAAAAGAACTGCAATATTCAAATGTAGATGTAAGCATGAGAGGCATTATTGATAGTATATTTCAGTTCCAGTTTCTACTCATAAGTTTAGGAGGGCAGAGATCATGTCATTTAGCTCTCCACTATAAACTTGGTTTCTAGGACAGTTCTGACACATAGTAAACGTTCAATCAACATTAAGTAAACAAATAAATGACAATTTTTTTCTGGTTCTTCCTTTCTGGAAAGTAGGGTGAGAAATTATTATAAATTAGAGCCACAAGGAGAAATAAGAAGTATAGATTCCATTTACAATTTTGTCATTTATTGGCCATGTAATTTTAGTAGAATGTTAGTTAAAGGTCACTAATCTTATCCACGTCCTGAATGTTTGTACTATAGCACAAAAGTAATGATGAGACCAGCAAAAATATTATGATTGCCATGATTACTCTTTATAATAATGAGAGTATTTTCTTCCTAATATTCTAGCACAAAGCTATGTAAGTATTTAAGTAAACTGGCACATGCTGACTTGAATACAACAATTGAAAAAAAAACCCCTAAGAAAAGTCACAGTAGAAGAATCCTTTTAGTTTAGTAAACTATCTTTGCCAGAGTTTTGCCTAAAGATACATCAGAAAGGGCATGGTAATTCTCATTGCTGTCAATGAATCATTTATCTCAATAAAAATACAACAATAAAGAAAAGAAAAATATTATGAAAAGTACTGAAGGACTTTATAAATGAAAGGAATTAAGTGAATAAGTATATTTCTAATGAAAGTAACATCCAAATATATGTCTATATAACATATTAATAATTTTAATAATATATAAGAAAAAGTTATTAATGCTCTTAAATGGGAATATTAAATAAAGGTGCTATAAATAAAAGATAAAGCTTCTATAATGATCTGAGCTATTAATGAGACAGATTTTACAAACGAGGAAAATAAGATACAGTAAAATCCAGTGATTTGCTATAGAACCTAGAGTTAGTTTGTGGCACAACCAGCAAGAGAAATCAAATCCAACACAATTCCTATAGTTCATGTGGCTTCAACTAACCTAAATTAAAACTAAATCTAGCAAATTTTATTTAGTGCTAATGTCCCATAAAATGACAGTGGAGATACCAGAAATGGAATTGTAACGTATTATATGGAAAACATATGCTCTACCACTGAGTTAAATTCTCTGCTGGGGGGATCTTGCAAGGTGCCCAAATAGGAACAGCTCTGGTCTGCAGCTCCCAGAGAGACCAATGCAGAAGGCAGGTGATTTCTGCATTTCCAACTAAGGCACCTGGCTCATCTCACTGGGACTGCTTAGACAGCAGCGAATAGAAGCAGAGTGGGGCATCACCTCACCCAGGAAGTGCAAGGAGCCAGGGACCTCCCTCCCCTAGCCAAGGGAAGCCAAGAGGGACTGTGCTATCTGGCCCAGATACTACACTGTCTCAAATTTTTGCAACCTGCAGACCAGGAGATTCCTTGCCTACACCACCAGGGCCCTGGGTTTCAAGCACAAAACTGGGCGGCTGTTTGGGCAGACACTGAGTTAGCTGCAGGTGTTTTTTTTTTTTTTTGTACCCCCATGGCACCTGAAACCCCAGAGAGACAGACTGCTCACCCCTCTAAAAAGGGAGCCGAAGCCAAGAAGCCAAGTGGTTCGTTCAACAGGTCCCACTCCCATGGAGCCCAGCAAGCTAAGAACCACTGGCTTGAAATTCTTGCTGCCAGCACAGCAGTCTGAAGTCAACTGGACTGATTGATCGAGCTTGGTGGGGGAGGGGCATCAGCCATTACTGAGGCTTGTGTAGATAGTTTTCCCCTCACAGGGTTAAGGAAGCCACTGGGAAGTTCAGACTGGTGGAACTCACTGCAGCATAGCAAAGTGACTGTGGCCAGACTACCTCTCTAGATTCCTCCTCACTGAGCAGGGCATCTCTTAAATAAAGGTAAGCAGCCCCTGTCAGGGCCTTATACATAAAACTGCCATCTCCCTGGGACAGAGCACCTAGGGGGAGGGGTGGCTCTGGGGTCAGCTTCAGCAGACTGAAACATTCCTGCCTGCCGGCTCCGAAGAGAGCAGCAGATCTGTCAGCACAGTGCTCAAGTTCTGCTAAGGGACAGAATGCCTCCTCAAGTGGGTCCCTGACCCCATGCCTCCTGACTGGGAGACACCTCCATACAGGAGAGCTCCAGCTGGCATCAGGCAGGTGCCCCTCCGGGTCAAAGTTTCCAGAGGAAGGAGGAGGCAGCAATCTTTGCTGTTCTGCCGCCTCTGCTGGTGATATCCAGGAAAACGGCATCTGGAGTGGACCTCTAGCAAACTCCAGCAGACCTGCAGAAAAGGGGCCTGACTGTTAGAAGGAAAACTAACAAACAGAAAGTAATAACATCAACATCAACAAAAAGGACACCCCCACAAAATACCCATCCAAAAGTCATCAGCATCAAAGATCAAAGGTAGATAAATCCAAAGATAAGGAAAAACCAGTGCAAAAGTGCTGAAAATTCTAAAAACCAGAATGTCTCTTCTCCAAATGATTGCAACTCCTCTCTAGCAAGGGCACAAAACTGGATGGAGAATGAGTTTAATGAAATGACAGAAGTAGGCTTCAAAAGGTGGGTAATAACAAATTTCTCTGAGCTAAAGGATCATGTCCTAATCCAAAGCAAGGAAGCTAAGAAGCTTTATAAAAGGTTACAGGTGGGGGGGGGGAATATATCTGATAAAAATTATATATATTAAAAAAAAGTTACAGGAAATGCTAACTAGAATAACCAGTTTACATAGAAACATAAATTACCTGATGGAGCTGAAAAACACAGCATGAGAACTTCATAAAGCATACACAAGTATCAATAGCTGAATTGATCAAGTGGAAGAAAGAATATAAGAGATTGAAGATCAACTTAATGAAATAAAGCATGAAGATAAGATTAGAGAAAAAAGAATGGGTCCACTGGCAAGATGGCCAAATAGGAACAGCTCTAATCTGTAGGTCCCAGCAAGATTGACGCAGAAGGTGGGTGATTCCTGCATTTCCAACTGAGGTACCCAGTTCATCTCACTGGGACTGGTTGGACAATGGATGCCACCCATGGAGGGTGAGCTGAAGCAGCATGGGGCGTTGCCTCACCCAGGAGGCGCAAGGGGTCAGGGGATTTCTCTCTCCTAGCTAAGGGAAGCTGTGAGAGACTGTACCAGAAAGAACAATGCATTCCGGCCCAGATACTGTGCTTTTCCCATGGTCTTCACAACCAGCAGACCAGGAGATCCCCTCCAGTTCCTATGCCACCAGGGCCCTGGATTCCAAGCACAAAACTGGGTGGTCATTTGGGCAGGAGTTTTTTTTTTTTCATACCCCAGTGGCACCTGGAATGCCAGTGAGACAGAAACTTCACTCCCCTGGAAGGGTGGCTGAAGCCAGGGAGCTAAGTGGTCTGGCTTGGCAGATCCCACCCCCTTGGAGCCCAGTAAGCTAAGATCCACTGGTTTAAAATTCTTGCTGTCAGCACAGCAGTCTGAGGTTGACCTGGGATTATCAAGCTTGATATAGGGAGGGGCGTCTGCCGTTGTTGAGGCTTGAGTAGGTGGTTTTTCCCTCACAGTGTAAATAAGGCCTGGAATTTTGAACCGGGTGGAGCCCACCACAGCTCAGCAAGGCCTTTGCTGCCAGACTGCCTGTCTAGATTACCCCTCTCTGAACAAGGCATCTCTGAAAAAAAGGCAGCAGCCCTAGTCAGGGACTTATAGATAAAACCCTCATCTTTCTAGAACAGAGCACCTGGGGGAAAGGGTGGCTGTGGGTGCAGCTTCAGCAGACCTAAACATTCCTGCCTGACAGTGCTGAAGGAAGCAGGAGATCTCCCAGCATGGCATTTGAGCTCTGATAAGGGACAGACTGCCTCCTCAATTGGGACAGTGACCCCTGTGTATCCTGACTGGGAGACCCCTCCCAGTACAGGCCAAAAGACACCTCATACAGAAGAGCTCTGGCTGATACCTGGTGGGTACCCCTTTGGGATGAAACTTCCAGAGGAAGGAACAGGCAGCAATCTTTGCTGTTCTGCAGCCTCCACTGGTGATACCAGGCAAACAGGTCTGGAGTTGACCTCCAGCAAACTCCAGCAGACCTGCAGCAGAGGAAAACTGCAGTTAGAAGGAAAACTAACGAACAGAAAGGAATATCAACATCAACAAAAAGGACGTCCACTCAGAGACTCCATCCGAAGGTCACCAACATCAAAGACCAAAGGTAGATAAATCCATGAAGATAGGGAGAAATCAGTGCAAAAAGGCTGAAAATTCCAAAAACCAGAACACCTCTTCTCCTCCAAAGCATCGAAACTCTTTGCCAGCAAGGGAACAAAACTGAATGGACAATGAGTTTGAAGAACTGAAAGAAGCAGGCTTCAGAAGGTGGGTAATAACAAACTCCTCTGAGCTAAAAAAGCATTTTCTAACCCAATGAAAGGAAGCTAAGAACCTTGAAAAAAAGGTTAGATGAATTGCTAACTATAATAATCAGTTTAGAGAAGAACATAAATAACCTAATGGAGCTGAAAAATACAGCACAAGAACTTCATGAAGCATACACAAGTATCAATAGTTGAATTGATCAAGTGGAAGAAAGGATATCAGAGATTGAAGATCAACCCAATGAAATAAAGTGAAAAGACAAGATTAGAGACAAAAGAGTAAAAAGAAATGAACAAAGCCTCCAAGAAATATGGGACTATGTGAAAAAAACCAAATCTACTTTTGATTGGTATACCTGAAAGTGACCAGGAGAATGGAACCAAGTTGGAAAACACTCCTCAGGTTATTATCCAGGAGAATTTCCCCAACCTAGCAAGGGAGGCCAACACTCAAATTCAGGAAATACAGGGAACACCACAAAGATACTCCTCAAGAAGAGTAATCCCAAGACACATAATCGTCAGATTCACCAAGGCTGAAATGAATGAAAAAATGTTAAGGGCAGCCAGAGAGAAAGGTCGGGTTAACCACAAAGGGAAGCCCATCAGATTAACAGAGGATCTCTTTGCAGAAACCCTATGAGCTAGAAGATAGTGGGGGCCAATATTCAACATTGTTAAAGAATTTTCAACCCAGAATATCATATCTAGCCAAACTAAGCTTCATAAGCAAAGGAGAAACAAAATCCTTTACAGAGAAGCAAATGCTGAGAGACTTTGTCACCACCAGCCCTCCCTTACAAGAGCTCCTGAAGAAAGCTCTAAACATGGAAAGAACAACTGGTACCAGTCACTAAAAAAACAAACCAAATTGTAAAGACTGTTGACAGTATGAAGAAACTGCATCAACTAACAGGCAAAATAACCAGCTAGCATCATAATGACAGGACCAAATTCACACATAACAGTATTAACCTTAAATGGAAACATGCTAAATGGCCCATTTAAACGACACAGACTGTCAAATTTGATAGAGTCAAGACCCATTAGTGTGCTGTATTCAGGAGGCCAATCTCATGTGCAAAGACACACATAGGCTCAAAATAAAGGGATGGAGAAATATTTACTAAGCAAATGGAAAGCAAAAAAAAAGCAGGGGTTGCAATCCTAGTCTCTGATAAAACAGACTTTAAACCAACAAAGATCAAAATAGACAAAGGACATTATATAATGGGAAAGGGATCAATGTAACAAGAAGAGCTAACTATCCTAAATATATATGCACTCAATACAGGAGCACCCAGATTCATAAAGCAAGTTCTTGAAGACCTACAAAGAGACTTAGACTCCCACACAATAATAGTGGGAGACTTTAATACCCCACTGTCAACATTAGACAGATCAATGAGACAAAAAATTAGCAAGAACATCCAGGACTTGAACTCAGCTCTGGACCAAGTGGACCTAATATACATCTACAGAACTCTCCACCCCAAATCCACAGACTATACATTCTTCTCAGCACCACACTGCACTTATTCTAAAATTGACCACATAATTGGAAGTAAAATACTCCTCAGCGAATGCAAAAGAATGAAAATCATAACAGTTTCTCAGACCACAGCGCAACTGAATTAGAACTCAGGATTAAGGAACTCACTCAAAACCACACAACTATGTGGAAACTGAACAACCTGCTACTGAAAGACTACTGGGTAAATAACGAAATTAAGGTAGAAATAAAGATGTTCTTTGAAACCAATGAGAACAAAGACACATGTACCAGAATCTCTGGGACCCATTTAAAGCAGTGCATAGAGGGAAATTTATAGCACTAAATGCCCACAAGAGAAATGAGGAAAGATCTAAAATCAACACCTAACATCACAACTAAAAGAACTATAGAAGCAAGAGCAAATAAATTCAAAAGGTAGCACAAGACAAGAAATAACTAAGATCACAGCAGAACTGAAGGGGATAGAGACACACAAAAAAACCCTTCAAAAAAAAAATCAGTGAATGCAGGAGCTAGGTTTTTGAAGAGATCAACAAAATAGATAGACTACAAGCTAGACTAATAAAGAAGAAAAGAGAGAAGAATCAAATAGACACAATAAAAATGATGAAGGGGATATCACCACTGATCCCACAGAAATATAAACTACCATCACAGAATACTGTAAACACCCCTGTGCAAATAAACTAGAAAATCTAGAAGAAATGGATAAATTCCTGGACATATACCCTCCCAAGACTAAACCAGGAAGAAGGTGAATCCCTGAATAGACCAATAACAAGTTCTGAAACTGAGGCAGTTAAATAACAGCCTACCAACTAAAAAAAGCCCAGGACCAGATGGATTCATAGTCGAAAACTACCAGCAGTACAAAGAGGAGCTGGTACCATTCCTTCTGAAACGATTCCAAACAACAGAAAAAGAGGAACTCCTCCCTAACTCATTTTATGAGGCCATTTTCATCCTGATACCAAAGCCTGGCAGAGACACAACAAAAGAAGAGAATTTCAGGCCAACATCCCTGATGAACATCAATGTGAAAATCCTCAATAAGTAGCAAACCCAATCCAGCAGCACATCAAAAAGCTTGTCCACCATCAAGTTGGCTTCATCCCTGGGATACAAAGTTGGTTCAACATATGCAAATCAATAAATGTAAACCATCACACAAACAGAACTAATGACAAAAACCACATGATTATCTCAATAGATACAGAGAAGACCTTTGATAAAATTCAACACCCCTTCATACTAAAAACACTCAATAAAACTAGGTATTGATGAAACATATCTCAAAATAATAAGAGCTATTTATGACAAATCTATAGCCAATATCATACCAAACGGGCAAAAGCTGGAACCATTCCCTCTGAAAACTGACACAAGACAAAAATGCCCTCTCTCACCACTCCTATTCAACATAGTATTGGAAACTCTGGCCAGGGCAATCAATCAAGCAAGAGAATGAAATAAAGCGTATTCACAGAGGAAGACAGGAAGTCAAATTGTCTCTGTTTGCAGATGACATGATTGTATATTGAGAAAACCCCAACATCTCAGCCCCAAAACTCCTTAAACTGATAAGCAACTTCAATAAAGTCTTAGGACACAAAATCAATATGCAAAAATCACAAGCATTCCTATGCACCAATAATACACAAACAGAAAGCCAAATCATGAGTGAACTCCCATTCACAATTGCTATGAAGAGAATAAAATACCTAGGAATACAACTTACAAGGGACATGAAGGACCTCTTCAAGGAGAATTACAAACCACTGCTCAAGGAGAACTACAAACCACTGCTCAAGGAAATAAGAGAGGAAACAAACAGATGGAAAAACATTCCATGCTCATGGATAGATAGAATCTATATTATGAAGGCCGGGCGCGGTGGCTCACGCCTGTAATCCTAACACTTTGGGAGGCCAAGGTGGGTGGATCACCTGAGGTCAGGAGTTCAAGAATCTATATCATGAAAATGGCCATACTCCTCAAAGTAATTTATAGATTCAATGATATTTCCATGAAACTACCATTGAGTTTCTTCACATAATTAGGAAAACTACTTTAAATTCCATACGGAACCAAAAAAGAGCCCGTTTAGCCAAGGCAATCCTAAGGAAAAAGAACAAAGCTGGAGGCATCATGCTACCTGACTTCAAACTATACTAAAATGCTACAGTAACCAAAACAGCATGGTACTGGTACCAAAACAGATATATAGACCAATGGAACAGAACAGAGGCCTCAGAAACAATGCCACACATCTACAACCATCTGATCTTTTACAAACCTGACGAAACAAGCTATGGGGAAAGGATTCCCCATTTAATAAATGATTCTGGGAAAACTGGCTAGCCATATGCAGAAAACTGAAACTGGACCCCTTTCTTACACCTTATACAAAAATTAACTCAAGATGGATTAAAGACTTAAATGTAAGACCTAAAACCATAAAAACCCTAGAAGAAAACCTAGGCAATATCATTCAGGATATAGGCATGGGCAAAGACTTCACGACTAAAACGCCAAAAGCAATGGCAACAAAAGCCAAAATTGGTAAATGGGATCTAATTAAACCAAAGAGCTTCTGCACAGCAAAAGAAACTATCATCAGAGCGAACAGGCAACCTACAGAATGGGGGAAAATTTCTGCAACCTATCCATCTGACAAAGGGCTAATATCCAGAATCTACAAGGAACTTAAAACAAATTTAAAGAGAAAAACAATCCCATCAAAAAGTAGGCAAAGGATATGAATAGACACTTCTCAAAAGAAGACACTTATGAGGCCAACAAACATATGAAAAAATGCTCAATCTCACTGGTCATTAGAGAAATGCACATCAAAACCATAATGAGATAACATCCCATGCCAGTTGGAATGGTAATCACTAAAAAGTCAGGAAACAACAGATGCTGTAGAGGATGTGGAAAAATAGGAACACTTTTATACTGTTGGTGGGATTGTAAATTAGTTCAACCGTTGTGGAAGACAGTGTGGCAATTCCTCAAAGATCCAGAACCAAAAATACCATTTGATCCAGCAATCCCATTCCTGGGTATGTACCCAAAGGATTATATATCATTCTACTATAAAGACACATGCATATGTATGTTTACTGCAGCACTATTTACAATAGCAAAGTCTTGGAACCAACCCAAATACCAATCAATGATAGACTGGATAAAGAAACTGTGGCAAATATACACCATGGAATACTATGCAATCATAAAAAAGGATGAGTTCATGTCCTTTGCAGGGACATAGATCAATCTGGAAACCATCATTCTCAGCAAACTAACCCAGGAACGGAAAATCAAACACTGCATATTCTCACTCATAAGTGGGAACTGAACAATGAAAACGCATGGACACAGGAAGGGGAACATCACACACCAGTGTGTGTTGCAAGGTGAGGTTCAAGGGGAGGGACTGCATTAGGAGAAATACCTAATGCATAGAGGGCTTAAAACCCAGATGATAGGTTGACGGGTGCAGTAAACCACAATGGCACATGTATACTATGTAACAAACCTGCACATTCAGCTCATGTATCACAGAACTTAAAGTATAATAAAAAAGAAAAAAAATTCTCTGCCAACAATATTTCTTATATTCAAAACAGCATGTTGTCTGTACTATTACACCTCTCATTCAATTTCATTCTTCTAATTTAAAATTAAATTTTATTAAACTAAAAATACATCTATTTTAGGTTTTCTATTAGAAATAGCTAAGACCTTCTCTAGTTTATCAGCCTGGGAATTCCTTAAAAGTAAGACTGTGTCTATTCTTTATATATTCAAAGCGCCTTTAATAGAACTTAATATAACATGGTGATCACTATGGACTATTTGTGTCCCAGAAACTTTTGGTATTTCTTTGAAATCTGGTGAATATACTTGGAGCAGAGCTCTACTTGCAGGCTAAATTTTCATTAGAAATACTTGATGTGTATTTAGATTTTGTAAAACTTACAGTTGTAAAAGCAGATTCATATACTCAAGTTGTTCCAAACACACTTAAGTTTCCTAACAGAATTCATCATCAATTTTTAAATTTAAAATAATTAAAATTAAATAAAATTTTCAGTTCCTCAGTCACAAAGGCACATTTTAAGTGCTCAACTGATCCACAGGCTTACTGGCTACCGTATTATACTGTGCAGAACAGACCATGAGGCAATGTACCAGACATCACTACTTAAATTATTTAAATGGCAGTTAGAGCACCTAGCAAATTCATCTCTTTAAGATGACAAATATTTATAAAAAAATTAAAAATAACCTCAATGTCTTTTCCTGCAGTTTTTTTCATCCATCTAGCATGTTGAGCTATAATTCCTCAATTTGCCCAAATAAATTGCATCTGTGTCCGATATCTCTAAGGCTCTGAACACAGTCTTCAGATATTATCTCTACAGCACATCCTGAGGAAAGCTCATCCTCTAGCATGCTCCTCTTCAAAGTTTTAAGTAGCATTCCTAAGAGGACTTTCCAACCTATAGTCATACTCCTGAACTCTCAATCAAACTTCAATTCCATACTAGACATTTCCATTTGAAAATGCAACTAACTTCAAAAAAATTGTATCCTTTTTCCTATTCAGTTTCTACCTTTGGCTTATCACTTCTCTTAAACATCTATAGGGCCTTGAAACCTTAGACTCAACATTAAAATATTATATATTATCTATATGAAGCAGTGTCTGATATTATACCTCTTATATTCTTTCAATTTTTTTCTTAACATTCCATTTGATCCTCTTTTTTCCCAAAGTCATAGTGAGTCAAGCCTCTCATCATCTTAGTTCTAGCTTACTGCAATAATTTTTAATGGTCTCTTCTACTTTCTCCAGCATACTCTTATGTTTCCTCAAAATTTCTTCAAAATTCAATATTTTCAGAATCAAGTTCAAACTCTTTTTTTCTGTTTTTGTTTGTTTGTTTTTTGTTTTGTTGTTGTTGTTGGTTTTAGAGACAGGGACTTGCTCTGTTGCCAAAGCTGGGGTGCAGTGGCATGATCACAGCTCAGTGTATCCTTGAGCTCCTGGGCTCAAGCAATCCTCCTGCCCTAGCCTTCTGAGTAGCTAGGATAATAGGCATGTGCCGTCACACCTGGCTAGGTCTTGCTATGTGGCTCAGATTAGTGTTGAACTCCTAGGCTCAAGTGATCCTGCCATCTTGGCCTCCCAAAGTGTTGGGATTATACAGGCATGAGCCACTGCATCTGGCCTTCAATCCTTCTGAATGAGATTACTCTATCTAACTCTGGTAGGTATCTGCACTAGGACTCAAAGATACCATATTTATTCCTCTTTCCTGGTCTTGTCCATTTCCCCTGCCCATAATGCCCTCATATTTCCAAATCTCACCCATGCTTTAGAGATAGATAGACCAGGTACCATTGGCTCCACAAAGCTTTTTCAAATCACTCTTGTTCACATTGATTGCTCCCTTTTCTTCCTGTTTATAGAACTTACTTTCCTATTAGTTATGGGCCAGAAAATATTTTAGGCATTACAGTCTCTCACAACTACTGAACTCTATGGCTAAAGAGTGAAAGTAGTCATGGATAATATAAACAAATGGGTATAGCTGTGATCCAATACAACTTTATTTTTTTAAAAGCTGGATTTAGCCCAGAGGCCACAGTTTGTTGATCCATGCTTTTGCTGACCAAAATTATAAAGTCTTGAAAAAATATAAAAAGCAATTGTTTGAAGGCCCTAGATAGCAAGCGTGAGCCTGAAATAAAATGTACTGGCTGAAATCTAAATTTATCTTGTGTAATTGTCAAACATTATTCTGGGTGTTTCTGTCAGGGTATTTTTAGATGAATTTAACATTTAAATTTTTAGTCTGAGTACAGCAGATTGCTCTCCTTAATGTGGGTGGGCCTCATATAATCAGTTGAAGGCTTGAATAGAACAAAAGATTGACCCTCTCCCACATAAAAGGAAATTCCTCTTGCCTGACTGCCTTTGAGTTGGGACATCATTTTTTCCTAACTTTAGATTCAAACACTGCTTCTTCATGGATCTTGACCCTACTGGCCTTTGAACTGGCACTATGCTATCAACTCTCCTGGTTCTAAGGCCTTTAAACTCAGACTATACCATCAGCTCTCCTGGGTCTCCAGCTTACCAACTGCAAATCTCAGGACTTGTTAGCCTCCATAATTGCCAATTCCTTATAATCAATCACTTTCTCTTTCTTTTCCTCTCTCCATATATCTTCTATTGGTTCTGTTTTTCTGGAGAAAACTGACTAATACACCTGGTTTTTCCCAGTGTGTATTTATCAACATAGGGAAAGGAGTTCAAACAAGAAGTTGTAGTATAACTTGGCTGAGGAGTCAGAATTTGGAGCTTGGGGCTGCCAGACAGTTAATAAAAAAGTGATCCACATGAAAAAAATGAAAAAAGTGAAAAAAAAAAAAAGTGATCCACAAAGTAGAGAGCTCCAAAATCTATGCACAAACTTCCATTGAATTCTTGACTCTTAAACTGTGTATATGTGAGAAAAGGCTCCAAGGAGCCCAGAAGAATCTGCAGCTGAAAGGTTGAAAGAAATTATCAGCAATTTCATTATTTGCCTAATACTGAGTATACAGAGTTTGGAGTTCAGGTTCTTCCAAGTCAGAAGGTCTAGGTTAACATGGTGGGCTTTCCATTTAAATCACAGAAGAATCCCACCTTAGGTGTAAGAACTGTGAACAAGGACTAAGGGCAATATTCTAAGAGCTAAACTGAAGTAAACCTCTTCTAAGAAAGGCTAAAACTAATCCTCCACAGGATCAATTGATCTGCCAGAATTTAACTGCTCTCAAGTCTTCAGAGGAAGATACGAACTTCTATAATGTGTTATTCACAGTGTCCATTATTAAACAAAAAATTAATAGACATGTGAAGAAGCAGAAAAATGTGACCCAGTATTAAGAGAAAAAACAGTTATATGGTAAAGAATCTATAAGAAAAGCAAATGGAAATCATAGAACAATATATGAAATGAAAAATTCACTAGATAAGATTATTAGCACATTAGACACTGCAGAAGATAGGATCAGTGTAATTGAAGACAGATCACTAGAAATTATCAAAACTGAAGTAAACAACAACAACAACAAAAGGATGAAGAGCCTCAACAACCTGAAGTCCCAGAGGGAAGGTAGACTGAATAGGGCAAAAAAAGTATTTGAAAAAATATAAGCTGAAAATTTTCTTAATATGAATACATTAACTCAGATACATGGAGCTCAGCAACCTCCAAGCAAGACAGACAGCAGGAAATCAACACCAAGGCTCATCAAAGTAAAACTGCTGAAAACAAAACAAAATAAATCAAACAAAGAGAACATCTTAAAGAACCCAGAGATAAAACGGTGCAATATGTATAGGAGAATGATAACAAGAATGAAGGCTAAATTGACATCAGAAACAAAAGATGCCAGAAGACAATGGAAAGAAATCTTTAAAGTGCAAAAAGGGGAAAAAAATTGATGAAGTAGAATTATACACATGCAACAGAAATATTCCTCAAAAGTGAAGGCAACATTAAGACATTTTCAGATAACCAAAAAGCTGAGAGAATTCATTACCAGCAGAATTGCACTGTAAGATATGCTAAAGAAGGTTGTCAGGCTTAAAGGAAATGATACCAGATGAAAATTCAAATCTGTTTGAAGGAATAAAGACAACTAGACAAAGTAGATATTAAAAATCATTTTTCTTTCATTTCTTTATTGAAAAGTCAACACACTATTTAAAGTAAAAATAACACACGGTGGATTTTATAATATATGTAAAAGTAAAATATATGACAAAATAGCACAAAAGATAGAAAGTGGGAACAAATTTTTTAAAAATAGCAAAATTTTAGAATTTAACCTAACCATACCACAAATTAGATTAAATGCAAGTAAATGATACCCTTTAAAACAACAGCTTGTCAGACTAGACGAAAAAGCAAGACCTGACAATATGCTATTTATAAGAGACTCAATTTAAGTATAAGACAGAAGTTAAAAAGTAAAGGGCTGACAAAAGATGTACAACAGTCTCCCCCTTATCCATGTAAGACATGTTCCAAGACCCCCAGTGGATACCTAAAAGTGTGGATAGTACTGAACCCTATATATACTTTTTTTCTTTTAAATATGAGACCAGCTACTAACAGGCAGGTAGCTTATACAGTGCTGATATGCTGGTCAAGGGGTGCTTCACACCCAGGGAGGGGCACTATGAGATCTCATCATGCTATGCAGAGTAGCATGTCATTTAATTTTTAATTGTTTATTTCTGGAATTTTCCACTTAATATTTTTGAACTACTATTGGCCATGGGTAACTGAAACCATGAAAGCTGAAACTGCAGAAAGTGTATCATGTAAACGCTAATCATAAGAAAACTGGAGTGTCAATATTCATAATAGTAAACAAAGTCAACTTCAAGATAAGATACATTACCAGCAATAAAGAAGACCATTTAATGTTACCTGAGTCCATGAGTAAGGTTTAAAAACAAAAAAGACCATTTCATAATGATAATAGCTTTCATTCATCCAGAAGATATAATATTTCTAAATGGTATGTATCTAATCACAGAGCTTTGTAATACATGAAGCAAAATCATATAGAACTAAAGACAGAATTAGACAAACCCACAATCATAGTTGGAAATTTTAATACCCTTGCTCACTTAAAAGTAGAAATGTAAACCAGAAGAATGAGAATTTAGAAGACTTCAACAACACTACTAACCAAATTGACCTAATTAACATTTATAGAACGTTATACACAACTGCAGAGTTCACATTCAAGTATACAGTAGTCCTAGCTTTTGCAGGGCACCATATTAAATAAAACCTGTGCATATCAAAACCTTTGCATGGTTCTGACATGCAAGAGTTTCAGTTAGGATGTAACTATGTCAAGCAAAGGTTTCTTTAAACAGAACATTCACCAAGATAAAGCATATGGGGAGGGTCATAAAACAAGTCTGAAAAAATTCCAAAGGACTGAAATGATGCAGAGAATGTTATCTGATCACAATATAATTACATTAGAAATTGATAACGATAAAGTATCTAGGAAATCTTCAAATATTTGGAAATTAAGCAATAGACTTCTAAATCCATGGGTGAAAAAAGAGCATATGCATAGCATCTAGCATAATGCAACCAAAAAATACTTGAATTGAAAAGACCCCTGTGTTTGGTTGAATATATTTATTGGAGAAGATATGAGAGATCAAATAGGAAGTTCACCTTTATTCTTCTTCACTACTGGAACTACTTAGAAAAGCCCTAGCCCTAGAGAACATACTTTCCTCTATGTTAATTTAAGTAAAAAGTATGTTTAGAAAGATGTTATGGAAATAATTGTCTATGGGTGCTGCCCAACATTGAGTAGTAAGGCAGATCCTTCAAAAAAAAAAAAATCAAACAGTATGCTTCAGTCAGCATTAAAAAATTTTCAAACATAGAGATGATTTTTGGGGGTTGTAACTTTTAAAATGTTAACATCCACTACCCTAATTGTACTTTCAGCCAAATATTGCACATTTGAAAAATAACAGAACAGCTTCTCAAGAATTAAACTGATTTAGCTATAAAACACTAAACAAATACATACCTTAGCTGCATTAATAAAACATGTTTGTAATTGTCTCCCCAAAACTAGAAAATTTTCTGCAGCTGATGGAAGTAATTCATTGTAAAATTCTTCTGCATCTTCTCCTGGCTCCAATCCCACACAGCAATGGCTGAAATAAGAGCACAAGTTTGTGTTAATTAGAAGTTTACTCAATGCTCAAGCTTCTAGAGACACTGTGCCTTACTGAGAATTTTTAGTATGCTTTTTTTGTTGCCAAGCCAATAAAGAATTTTTGTTGGAAAATTAGTCTAACAACTTTCTAGAAAAGTAAACAGTGGTATAGACCATGCTTATACTTAGGTCCGGGATTTATATATCCTAAAAACCTACGTATCAGCTCATTCGGGAAATAAAAGACACTTGGCTCACAATAAGGAAAAGCTAAGTTTTCAGTGAATTGGCTATAATCATTCTGAAAGCCATAGGATACCTTGAGAGTTTAATTTATGAAAAGCATTTGGGTTCACTGATAGATTTTGGACATCCAATAGCTGAAAAATGTCCAGGTAGGATTTGTTTGCAAGGGATACATAAGGAAACCAAACACTAATTTTATACCAATTCTACCTTCCATTAGATCTACTTTTTGCAAAATATTCACTTACATATTCCTTGTATCAGAAGGACAAACAGTAAAACCTAAGTCTAGTCGGAACACTTTACAATATACATTAAAGGAGAGAAAGTCACTTAAAGAAAGAGGTCCTTCTAAAACTGTACATGAAAGTCATTTCCTAGATATAAGTCAGAAGTCTCAATAATAATAAGTTTTTCTGTAAACTAACATCCAAAACAGCCTCAAACCGAAGAATGGTCTCTATGTGTGTATGCTAATGAACAAAACCTGCTGTTTGAGTCTTTTCAACAAAATGTATGGACACTAATAAGCAATAACAACTATGTACTGAGCATATTTAAAACCTAAGTAATCAATGGCAGACTGGATAAAGAAAATGGTACATTTCTTTGGGGTGGTACATATATACCACGTTCTTTTTTATGCAGCCATAAAAAAGAACAAGATGTCCTTTGCAGCAACATAGAAGGAGGTGAAGGCCATTAACCTAAGTGAACTAACACAGGAACAGAAAGCTAAATACTGCATATTCTCACTTATAAGTGAGAACAAACACTGAATACATATGACACAAGGAAGGTAACAACAGACATAAGGTTTACTTGAGGGTGGAGGGTGAGGATCAAAAAACTTCCTATTGGGTACCATGACTACTACTTGTGTAATGAAATAATCTGTACACCAAATCCATGTGACACGCAATTTACCTATAAAAAAACCTGCACGATACCCCTGAACCTAAAATAAAAGTCAGGAATAAAACCCTAAGTGGCTAATGTTTACATGTATCAGTTTTTATTTATTTATTTTTGCTTATTTTCTAAAATTAATGGGCTAATAGTCACATGTATCAGCTTTTCTTTTCTCTTTGGTTCCTAAAGTTAATTCCTTAAGAGTATCTATTTTGAATGAGAGGATTAACAAATGAAATTATGTTTATTTGTGCACTCATAAACATGGGAATTTCTTAAGTCTTAAATTCTACTCCTGAGAGGCCTGGCTTAATCAATATCATCATAAACTAGCATATCTAATCAAAACAAAAACATAAGGCTTTATTTACTTAAGAAAATCAATCTTGAAAATTAAAGTATGAAAAAGAATATTACATATATTTTTTAACTGGTTCTTTACTATTTGGCCTTTACCAAGTAACACAGTAGGATTAAGCAGCTTAGAAATCTAGTATCCAAGACAAACCCTTTCAGTGGGAATAGTTTATTAAACTCAAATAGCTTATCTAGGAAATACAAAAAACAAAAAAAGAAGGCCAGGATCCAGTTAGTAAATGCATATGTTCAATTACTTAATCAGGAAGTAGCTAAGGCACTAAGAACATCTGGTTTATTTTACTACCCCCTTTAAAAGAATGATGTTTATTTCTTTTCTATTAATTTCTAGCATGGCAGTAGATCAGTAAATACAACATCTAAATTTTGTTGGTACTATTTGGGTTGCTTAAAGAAATATACAGTTGACAGCTAAATCGATATAGTGAAATGAATGTTTCTTTATCGGTTCTCCTATAGTACTTTGCTTGCATACTTTCATTTTAGCACCAATTTCATCCTGTTTTGTATCATATACTTACATGACTGTCACCCAATCTCTATTATAAGTTTCTCAAGTACAGAGCCAGTGCCTTAATTTCTTCACTTCTATAAATATTTATTAGTCAATAAAAAGTATATTAGGCACTTGGAATTCAGTGGTGAGAGAAAAAAAATGATCACTGTCTTCATTAAGCTTGTGGAGGAAAATTTTAGACAATCAAAGAATCTCAAATAAAGTTATGAACAATACCTATAGTATGAAGGAAAAGTATAACCAAAACCTACAACAAGAGGTTGCCAGTGCTTGTTAGGCAGATAAAAAAGCAAATGCTGAAAATCAGAATCAACTACTATATCCCTCAAGAACAAGCTGACTTACTGCTTCATTTTACCTTAATATCTGTGTAAGCTGGGAAATGGTAGTCCAACCACCCTGGATTCGAGAACAATCTTGACTGAGGACCAAGAGGCAATATTGAATGAGATCATAACAATATATATCTTGTTTGATTTTCTTCAACTCTGAGCTTCCTAAAGGTGTGTTGTTTATTATTTCTAAGGCAAAAGGAAATAAGATATACTTATTTTTGCTCAATACATCCAGGAGTTATTTGTATTTTCATATGTTGAATAATCACTAAAAATATATTAGAACAAAAAATCACTGCTCTATCACAGTGTTAAGATTTCTCTGGACAAATTTAAAAGAAATGTTAAAATTGTACCATTGATGGAACTGTTTTTCACTTAAAGTGCTATCTAATCACAAAAAGATTTTCTTACCTTTTAACTTCAACAGTATAACAGGGACATTCTGCTCAGGGCTTTTTGCAACTTCAGCAGCTATAGATAAGATCCTTGGGTCTGTACCTGTTGGCTTCATTTCTTATATTACCTATCTTTTAACAGAATCAGAGAATAAAGGTCAAAAAGCCATAAAATGTTCACTACCTAAATGTTTGAAATATAATTGCAATATAAATAAAAACAGCTTTTCTTGCCTTGTTTGAGAAACAGTATATAGATGTTCCTCTAATTTCTTCCTTATAGTAAACTGGTTTTTCACACCAGTGTAACTCTAAAAGAGCTCAAGATTCCAATACCTCACATGTAATAGCTATAGCAGATACCGTTTATTGTGCACTCACTAAGAGTCAGGAACCGTGATAGGAGCTTCACATTCTCTCGCTAATCTGCACAATAATTCTAGGATAGGAATTAACTTTCTTTAATTATACAAGAAAAACTGCAAAAAAGAGCTAACATGACAGGCCTAAGACTACTATCCTTTCAAAGGTGTGCTTATAAGGTTGGCCCTTGGCTGGTATCTAGAACTTGGATTTCAGGAGGGTTTCTACCATTCTCTGGTAACAGTGGCTCCCTGTGCCTACTGTTTATGAAAAATAATGTGGCTCATGCTGAATGCCTGCTTTCCTTCCAGTGAGTCTTAGAATTCTGATACACACCAGCCAAGAGTACCTATATAGAGGGTGCCTATGTGGCCATCCTCCAATAAAAATTCTGATCACCGAGTGTCTAGTTGAGCTTCCCTGGTAGACAACACTTCAAACATGTGGTCACAGCTGGGTGCTGGAGGAATTAAGCATGTCCTATGTAACTCCAGTGGGAGAGGACTCGGAAGTTTATACCTGATTTCCTCTGGATTTCACCCAATATGCTTTTTCCTTTTGCTGATTTTGCTTTATTTCCCTTCACTGTAATAAATCATAGCTGTAAGTACACTAAATTCTGAGTCCTGTGAGCCCTCCTAGTGAAGTACTGACCTTCAACACACTAATGCTCAGACATGTTACATAAATATAAGATGATAAAAGATTACTTCTAAATAGTACAGTGAATGAGGCCAGGCGTGGTGGCTCATGCCTGTAATCCCGCACTTTGGGAGGCTGAGGGAGGTGAATCACTTGAGGTCAGGTGTTCAAGATCAGCCTGGCCAACATGGTGAAACTCCATCTCTACTGAAAATACAAAACATCAGCTAGGCATGGTGGTGTGTGCCTGTAATCCCAGTTAGTTGGGAGGCTGAGGCAGGAGAATAGCTTGAACCCAGGAGGCAGAGGTTGCAAGATCACACCACTGCACTCCAGCCTGAGCAACAGAACTAGACTCTGTCTCAATAATAATAAATAAGTAAATAGTATACTGAATAAAATCAATTGTCCCTAACATTAAAAAGAGAAAAAGGTCCACATCCTAATTTGTTGCTAAAACTTTCTCTATGTAAAAAAGTTTAAGGAAGGAGAATCACTTGCGAATAGGTGTTTGAGACTAGCCTGGTCAAGAAAACAAGACCCTGTCTCTAAAAAAAAAAGTTTTAAAGCATTTGAAGCTCAAAAATATCCTCACACAATAAAAGTACATTTCCTTATTTATAATTAATAAAGCTAACGTATATTGTTTAATATGAGCTAAGCACTGTGTTAAATGCTTTTATATATATTGTGTTATCTAATCCTCACAACAGGACTAAGAAGTAGAACCTGTGATCATCTCCATACATACATATATACATATACATATACATATACATATACATATACATGTTTTTGTTCACAGTTCCTGGCTCGTAACTCCCATAGCCTTTGTTACAGTCTTATTATGTTAGGATGCTTTAGGCCTCAGAAAACAGAATCTATCTTTGACTTTCTCTTCTTTCACCTGCTCCTTCTCCCCACAGCAGAACTCTAATTGTCCCTGCTGTTCTCTGACCTATCTTGTCTGGCTGTAGGTCGTAAGACCCCCGTTTCAGAAGGGGTCTTGCCCTATATCCTGGAAGGAATGCTGCACAGAGAAGCCAAGAAGAATCTGAGCAGACAGGCCTTGCTGGGTTTTCCCACTCAGTCTATTAGTATTAGTTTGTATCTTTTTTGTCCAATCACATTTCCAACAGGATTGTCCATGCTTCAGTCATGCTTATCCAATGAAGTCTCCATAAAGGCTCGAGGATGGGGTACAAAGAGCTTCTGGACAGCTGAACATATGGAAATTTCTGGAGGAACTTCCTAGATAGCACACCCGGCGAGGACATGGAAGCTCTCTGCCCCTTCCCATACTTCGTAGTATGCATCTCTTCCTTTGTATCCTAATTTTTTTTTTTTTTTTTTTTTTGAGACAGGGTCTCACTTCTATTGCCCAGGCTGGAGGGTAGCGGTACAATCATGGCTCACTGCAGTCTTGACTTCTGGTTCAGGTGATTCTCCCACCTCAGCCTCCCAAATAGCTGAGACTAACGATGCAGGCCATGACGCTTGGCTAATTTTTTGTATTTTTAGTAGAGACAGGGTTTCTCTATGCTGCCCAGGCTCTCTGTAGTATCTTTTATAATAAACCGGAAAACATGTTTCCCTCAGTTTTGTGAGCTACTCTAGCTTAATCCACCCCAAGGAAACGGTGGTAGGATTCCCCATGTGTAGCTGGTCAGTCAGAAGCACAGGTAAAACAATCCAGGGTTGCAACTGGCATTGGAAGTAGGGGCCACTCTTGCAAGACTAAGCCCTAAACCTGAGGGATCTGACCCTATCTCCAAGTAGACAGTGTCAGAATTGAATTAGAGAATACCCAGCTGGTGTTTGCTGCAGAACTGATTGCTTGCTTGTTGGTGGGAGAATTCTCCACACATCTGGTCCCAGAAGTCTTTTGTGTTGATTGTCATGATTGAGAGCAAAAACTACTTTTCCATTCATATATCTCTTATTAGGTACAATATAAATCATTAAAAGACAGGTTTGCTGAAAATACTTTAAAGAAAGCCCAGTGCAACTCCTGGCACATAGTAGTGACAAAACTTTCCAAGAGAATGCATAGAACGAGATAACTATCTCGTTCTTTCCAAATGGCTGCATTATGCTACACTTCCTTTTTAATAATGCAGCAAAATATATTTAAACATTACCTCTAATGTAGGTCATTCAAGCTGTATGCTATTATAAGCAACAATGCAATGAATATACACATTATCTTTTACATTTTTGCCAATCTGTTAGATGAAAACTGGTATTTTTTTTTATTTATATTTCTCTGATTATTAGGGACATCAGGCACATTTCATGTTCACTGGCCATTATTTCTTTTATGTATTTTCTATTCATATCCCTTGACTATATTTCTACTGGATTGTCTTATTCTTTTGCAGAAGCTTTTCATACACGAATAGGAGTCTTTTCTCTTTTATATTAGCTGTAAAATTTTCTCCTAGGTTGTCATTTATTTTTTAAATTTGACGATGGCGTCTTTACCATCATTTTACAATTGGTTTTGAGTCTTATTCTGTTCACCCTGGCTGCAGTGCAGCAGCACGATCTCAGCTCACTGCATCCTCTGCTTCCCAGGTTCAAGTAATTCTTATGCCTCAGCCTCCCGAGTAGCTGGGATTACAGGCGTGTGCCACCATGCCCGGCTAAATTTTGTATTTTTAGTAGAGATGGGGTTTCACCATGTTGGCCAGGCTGGTCTTGAACTCCTGACCTCAAGTGGTCTGCCCACTTCAGTCTCCCAAAGTGCTGGCATGAACCACAGTGCCCGGTCATTTTTACAATTTTTATGTTACTGAAATATAACAATCTTTTCCTCTATGGCTTCTGTCTTTTGTGTCATGTTTAGAAAGTTCCTCTCTAACCCAAGACCTAAGAAACGTTCTCCAAATCTTCATGTTTTTTTTGGCTTTGTTTTCCTTATACATCTTCAAAAGTAAAGTATGTTTGTGAACGGTGTCATATAAGAATCTAAATTTTTAATGTTAAAGTTATTGATGGATTAAAAAATACATATAGCAGTCATAAATTCATAAGGTAACTAGTTATGAGAAGATAGAAACAATCTGAAATGTCACATTTTCATGCACTATGTATACAAACACGCACACAGGGAATCTTTTTGGACTCTACTTAGTTTCATTAATCTGTTTGTTTGGTCTTGAGCTAATACAACATAGTTCATTTGGAGAAAATTCACCTCAGAAGATAAGCTTCATGAGGGCAACCTACCTATCCCTTAGAGATGACTAAATGAGTTAATACATGAAAGCAATTGGAACAATTCCTGGCATATAATAAGAGTTCTCCAAATGGTTATTATTAAAGCCCAGCTCTACCATCATACTACATTTTAAGACCATCTTTGGTGGCTGCTTTTTTTTTTTTTTTAAGATGGTGTCTCACTCTGTTGCCCAGGCTGGAATGCAATAGTGCTATCTCAGCTCACTGCAACCTCCGCCTCCCAGGTTCAAGTGATTCTCCTGCCTCAGCCCCCCAAGTAGCTGGGATTACAGGCGCGTGCCACCACGCCCAGCTAATTTTTGTATTTTTAGTAGAGACGGGGTTTCACTATCTTGGCCAGGCTATTCTTGAGTTCCTGAACTTGTGATCCACCCGCCTTGGCCTCCCAAAGTGCTGGGATTACAGGCATGAGCCACTGCACCCAGCTGGTTGCCTTCTTATATCTTTGGTTCACAACTATATTTCTAGTGGCTAGAGTAGTGCCTGGCATGTAGCAGAATTTACTAAATAAATGTTGAAAGAATGAATTAATGCACAAACATCAAGCATTCTGAGCCTTAATTTCTTGACTTTCTGGTTTTCCCGTTGTTACAATACAGAAAGCTCAGATTTCTGGTTGGAAGCTTCTCTAAAGTAAAATAGGCTCAAAACTGTGCCCTCCTGGATACCATAATAAAAATCACTAAATCATTACTGTGATTATCAAACGTGTAGAGCAGTATGGTGGATGTAGGGGACACAAAGATTCTACACAAGACATACTCTCTGCTATTGTTCTGGTTGGGAAAGAAAATTATGTATATGTACATGTGTACATACACACATTAAAATAATATACTTAAGAATATCAGGTATATAAGATGATATAGATAAGAATACAGGCCATAAAGTCAGAGGACTGGGCGTCTCTGAACCACTTTTCTTAGCTGTAAACAAAATAGCAATTCCTACCTCCTAGAATGATTCCAGATTTAGAAGAGAAGGCAGCCACCAAAGATGGTCTTAAAATGTAGTATAATTCTAGACCTGGGCCTTAAATAATAACCATTTGGAGACCTCTTACTATGCACCAGAAATTGGTCTAATTGCTTTCATGTATTAACTCATTTAATGATTCCAACAATTCTAAGGAACAGGTACTATTATTTTTTCCTCAATTTGAACAATGAGCATACTTAAACTCTAGAGAATGTAATTAGCTGACACAAAGCCACACTATTAGGTATGAAGAGGGATTCAAACTAGAGCCACCATCTGGATTAAAGCACTTAACTACAATATGAAACAGCCTCAGTACCCCTTCAAAGGGCAGGAATTACAGACAGGTTGAAGGAGACATAGTCACCTACCCGATAATCAATTGACAAGTGTCCCTAAGGCAGAAGTGAGGGAGTGCAGTTTGATTACGTAATTACTCTAAAAAACCACCTGTTATGGAAACCGTCTGTAAACTTTCTCTTGAGTGTTTCTCCTCTAATTCAACACTTCTCCCCATCTTTACATTAAATTCATGAACTTTCACACAAAAAGGTAATTATTTATCGATTTTAATGCTACTACCCTGTTGCCAGGCCACCGGTTCCGCCCAGCCTTGATTCTTTGGGAATCACGTCCCTGTTGCCCCGCCAGTTACTGCCTCCACCGATCACTGTGAGGAAAATAAAAGGAAATTCAGTGCGATCCTGTTGCGTCTGATCCTAAATGCCTGCAGTTCCTATCTCCGAATCCTTTTCCCCCTCCTCTCCACCCCCCAAAACATCCCCGTCTCCAGTCCTAAGACCACAGGGAACTTCCTCTGGTACAAAAAGGTCAGAAAATGGTAACCGAGGTAACAGCCTCGCTCCCAGTCAGGTCCAAGGACCGAAATTCTGGGCCCGCGGGATTCCTTTACTCCAGATTCTAGACCCGGCTTTCGCGCTACCAGGCCTTGGACAAGACACTAGGCCCTGTGCCCGGACACTGCCCTTCCGCAGGCCTCAGTTTTCACACCAGATCTCCACAGAATGGGCGTGAGGGCAGGCCGATTCTCCCGGTAAGAGCTCTCACACGCCGGCTGACTTGGTCCAGGAGCCTGGGGTCTTGGGCTCCGGGTAGGCGCTCTGGGACCCTCTCCTTCCCCAGCCACCACTTCAGACCAGTTACCTCATCCTCGCTTCGCGTTCTTCCACTAAAGAACCCGGCACCCACGCCGCACCACAGCGCCGCGGCCTTCCCGGGGCAGCTTGCGTCGCGACGCGGGAAGGGGCCTGGAAGCGGGACTAGGGCCTCGGAGCCAAGGGGCGGAGCGTCCTTTGTGAAGAAGCCAATAAGAACGCGAGACGCGCTCGGTGGGGCGGTGCGCGTCGGGCGCGGGGTGGAGTCTGTGGTGACTGGGCTGGCCAGATCAAGTGCAGTTGCTTTAGGCTGAGGTGGCAGATAGTGAATGCCAGTGGCGGAGGCAAAGTCAGAGCAGAAGAGTAATGATGAATAGCGCAGCGGGATTCCCACACCTAGACCGTCGCGAGCGGATTCTCAAGTTAGGCGAGAGTTTCGAGAAGCAGCCGCGCTGCGCCTTCCACACTGTGCGCTGTGAGTGAGGATGGCCCGGGGATAGAGGGGGAGCCTCCCGGGATGGGAGTAAAGAGGCACAAACCCCTCTGTGTTTTGTTCCCACAGTCCGGGGGGCGGGGAGGAAGGACGGGGGCCAGCGCGGTCCTCTATCCTGCGGAGTCTTAGGGGGTCGGTGGAAGGAATCAGAGTCGAGCAAATGTGGGTAAACCCTGGGAAGAGAGCGTTGATATCAACAGATAGGAAGGGAAAGTGTGGAAAAAGTCTGCAGAGGTGACTGTGGAGACCGATATGACAGGTGGATGATGCAAGGGTGGACAGGAAAATATTAAGGTGACAGATGGGAAGGGACTAAGGACCTAATGCCGGGAAGTTGAATGCCTTAAGGCTGGTGGGGCAATATTCTCTGTTTTCTTCACTTTTTCTTACCTCTGGCAGATTAGGGTTCTTAATCAGTGCGTTCTTTGCAAGGGGAGAAGTTCTCAACCATCCCAATGATCTATCTCTTTGGACCCCAGATTTCACTGAGTTATCAAATACTGATTATCAAAGTATTCGACGATGTGTTATTAATTTCTTTATTTGGAAGATGTTTACCTCCCTATGATTTCTATCCTTTGGTTTTTTTTTAGTGCAAACTTGTTTTAATAAAGTATTCTTTAGTGGAACTAGTTTTAATAAATTATTCTCTTTTATGTTGTTGAAGTAGAAAAATGAGCTCTTTTGCTTTATCAGTTGGATGACATAGATTCCAGGAAGGAAAATATAGCGATAAGTTTTTATGCGTAAGACATACATTTTTTGCATAACAGCTGTCATAGAATTGTAGAGCGGGAAGGAAACTTCGAAATCACTGAATCATAACCTCTCATTTTTCTGTGGTAAAAATGTAAAGTAAGTATTTTTTCACTTCCTTCCCCTAGCCTTGCCCTTCCTTAATAGCTCATCTTTCCACCTTTCTCAGTCATTCTGTCCTCAGGTTGTTTAGAGACCTTTATGGTTTTTACTCTTAAATATTCCATGGTTCAATCAAAACAACTAATTAAAACCTACATTCTCCCAAAAGTTTAAGTTGTAGACAATTTAGTTATAGTTACTCAGAGTAAAGGTATGAAGAACCACTGGTTTTAACCTTGCAAGAATATATTTACTAAAAGGATTTTATTAAGCAAAATTAGCATCCACTTGGTAGAATAAATGGGGGAGATATTTGTGAACAGAAAATCTTCAACCGTGTTCCTTGTTTATTCTTCTTTATCATATACTCTCTCATCCAGAGCTCCCCACAGTGAAATAGTGCTGTGCTGGCTCTGCAGTTTCTCTCTCTCTTCAGTCCCAATTTCCAGAAGTGTGTTATGGGTCTTTACCTGGTTTCTCCATGACTTTTTCTCAAATAGTGTCTCCTCTCTCCTCTTCCTTCTCATATATGCAATAGTCTTAGTATTAGTTTTTCAAGTTACAAGGGTTTAAGATTATAAAAATTTGCTTAAGAATATATATCTGTATGATTTGGGTATGTATTCTCTTATTTAGGCCACAAACCCCAAATTAAATGAATTAAAAAATTGCCTTTGAAAATAATCTTGCAGGTGCTTCAAAGCCTTTCATTTATAAAGGTTCTTAAAATGCCAGTATCCTGAAATTCAGAGTATTAGATGATCCAGCTACAAGAATGAAAATAAACAAAACAACAATAATGATAATAATAAATAAACACAGATGTTTCAATACACAGTCCTGTGGAAGACAGGACTATTAGATTTTCAGTTCTTATTTTTTGTTGTTGTTGTCGTCGAAGCAGGTGTAGTAATGGCACAGAATCATTTTAGATTTATATAAATATAACTGGTCATTATTCTTGAGGACAGTTTCATTTCTAATGTAATCCTCACTTTTAAGAACTCAGAGTGAGGGATGAAAACTATGGAATAGTATGAAGCTGATGTTCAGACAGATAAGGTGGACCTAATTTATAACCAACCTTCAAGCAAATGTCATGTGGGAGAAAGTAATATTCTGTCTTTATTTATAGGAGCAATTCTACCTATCTGACATAAAACTTCAGGCAAATCTGGATGTGAATCCTGGCCTCCACCACCTATATATGTAATGTGATTTTGGGAATATTCTCTAAGCTCTCAGCCTCAGTTTTCTTATGGCTCAATGATAATAATAATATTTATATTTCATGGTTTTTGTAAGGATTAAATAAGATAGCATAAACAACCTGGCACAATATGTGCCACAGGGTAGAGAATAAATAGTAGTCGCCATTAATATGGAAGAGTTATATTCATATGTGTATGAGGGGTGCTAATGAATGTAATTTAGTCAGACTTTGAAACAGCATTTATCAGGATTTAGCAATAAAAACTATCAAAAAGGTAGTCTGGCATGTGGTAGGAGGGGCATGGTATGCTCTATCAATGATAAGCTAAATGCTTAGCAACAGATGCTTTACTGGGTAGAAGAGTTTCAATAACAGGACTCACTAGAATCAATTTTGAATTGGGAGTAGTACTAGTTTTACAATTTATATCCAGATAAGGGAATGAATTGTGAAATCCTAAGTTTGTAAATGATGCCACTTTTTTGTGTCCTTAAATGATAAGTGAATGAGTAGTAGTGTGGGTTTTGGAGTTGGTTGAATTCATTCAAATCCCAGAAAATAAACTGATAATAATAATTGTGGATTCTTATGAAATATTGACATTATGTGATGCTACAGCCAAAATAGTCAGAAAAGCAATAAACATTGGCAGAAAAAATGTTAAATACAAAGTAGAAAATTATTTTCTACTCTTCATGCAATATAGTAAATAATTCCATTGTACACCTGAAGAAAATAGCATAGATGAAAGACATCCAGAGAGAATAAATAAATGGTAAAGTTGGTGGTAGGATTTTCAAACCAAGGAGAACTGAGAAGCGAACTATTTAGTCTAGAATCATAGCAACTTAGAAGAGAATACATTTGACATTTAGAAGCATACAGAAAGCATAAACATGAGAATATTCAACAAATTCTTTAATTCTAGAACTAAACTACTTGAAACTCAGAAGTTTAATACTTTAAAAAAAGTTCAACCCATAATTTTGTTGTGAAGATTAAAATTGATAGTATATTGTAAAGAAAAAAATTACTTCATAAACACTAAAACAGAGGTTGTAGATTAATAGCATATAGACTGAGCTTGACTTTAGAAAAGCCTTGTTTGGTCCACACCGTTGTTGTTTTATCTTGAGTTAGTTGCAAACACCTAACATTCAGGACCATTTATGTAAAAATCTAGATTTTCAGCTTATCTTTAAAAGTCAGATGGTAAGCTGGCAATCTTGAGCCCATATCTTCCCTTGGCAACAGTTGGCTGGAGCAGAGTTGTGAGATTGGGCTTATTTGTCCTCTGTGTCACTATGATTCCCATTGGTCGGCTTCACTGCCTGGGTTACCTTGCTGGCCTCTCTAAAGCATCATTTAGCTGTAGTTAAATGACAACCATACCTTCCAGTATTTTCCTTTGTGTCACTGTGAGAAAAATATTAGAAGTTAGAGAGCTATAGTTTTATTTGGAATGTCATTTATAAGGTTTTAAATATTTATCATAGAAAATTCTTTATTGTCAAATATTAATAATGGATGCTATCAGAACAGAAGTATATTAGTGAAAAGTATGCAAGAAAAATGGCAGTCTACCCTAAAGAGATTAAGAGTTTTGAAGCAGAGATGAATCTGACCCACAGAAAATAATTAGAAAACAAGCATTTTACACATAATTTAACACCTTATATATATATACTTAAAATAAGTTTAGAAGTGATTCACAGAAGGGTGAACATTATGAACCTGAATGAACTACAAGATCTCTTGTATATCTATTACATTAAAGGCACTGTGCTAGAGCCACTATCTGGAGGAATTAAAATATGAGTCACTGTGCTTTAAAAAATTACAATCTAATAGGACATGTCCACAAAAAGGTAAATAATAGGCCAGGCATGGTGGCTCACACCTGTAATCCCAGCACTTTGGGAGGCTGAGGCGGGTGGATCAGGAGGTCAAGAGTTCAAGACCAGCCTGGCCAACATGGTGAAACTTCATCTCTACTAAAAATGCAAAAATTAGCCAGGCGTGGTGGCAGGTGCCTGTAATCCCAGCTACTCAGGAGGCTGAGGCAGAAAATTGCTTGAACCCAGGAGGCAGAGATTGCCATGAGCTGAGATTGTGCCACTGCACTCCAGCCTGTGGGACAGAGTGAGAGAGACTCTGTCTCAAAAAAAAAAAAAAAAAGAAAAAGAAAAAAGAAAGTTGAGGATCAACAAAGTCCGCTAGTATGGGCACCCACATAGGGCATGATGATAACTTATTTATAAATAGTGAAAGATTTTATGTGGCAGTTACTTCATTTCTACTGTATATATCCATATAAAATGACTTTGGTTCTTATTTTAGATTCACAAATGGTATTTGCTAGCCCAAACTAAAGTTTTTTTTCTCTCTTTGTTGACATTGATATATCTTGGCCAACCTCTCATCTTTTTAGTCTAACTGGATTTACTAGTTCTTTTTTCTAGCTTTAGAAAACATTAGTTGCATGATCTTGGGCAAGGAACGTAATTTTTTTCCACCCTCACTTCCCTTATCTGTAAGATAGGGATATTCACTACTTTTCAGGATTGGTGCGAAGCTTCAAAGTAAAAATCATCAGGAAAAACATTTAAAATTGATCAGCATGTAATAGCTGTTATTATTGTTGTTTTGTTCATGTCTGTGTTCATTCTCTTAGATTTTCTGGCTTCTCTCCTACTTTATCTCTGTGATACTTACTCAAGTTCAGTTCTATTAATTTTTTTCCCCTCAATAGCACTGTCCTTTCAACAATTGGCGTTAACAATTATTTCCTTCAGTGTAAACCCTCTTTCAAGCATCTAAAGCTTAACACTTTAATTATACCTTTCACTTTTCTCACCTTGCCACTACTAACAAACTCCTCAATTTATTTTCAGTCTAACCTTTATCCTTTGATTCTTCAGTTATACTTTCTAGGGATACATTGTAAATCAAAACTCTTACACATTTTTCATATTGCTTATGTTATTTTTATATCTGTATCTTAAAATCTATGAATAAGCATCAAGATTTTAAGAGATAGTTGTAACATCTATTCAGTTTTGAATTAAAGCACCATGAAGAATAAACTATATTATAAAAATATTTTCTGGAAATTGTTTATATTCATTTACATTTACATTTATTTAAGGAATAGATTTAATTTTTTTGATAGTTGTTATGAGAAGTAAATATGAAGTGTTAAGCATGGTGCCTGGCATGTAGTAAGTGTTCCATAAATGTCAGCTATTTTAATTGTCATTGTGAAGCAGGGCCAGCCTTTGTTTATTGACAGAGCAATAATTTGATGAGTGTTGGAAGATTCTCCTTTCCCAAGATTTGCTAATTGTAGTTCCCTAAATTCCACTTATAAATATCTATTACTTTGGATTTAGACTTTTTGCCTTTGGGGCCTTTTTGTTAATATGAAGATGAATCTTTTGGAACAACACGTAATAACTGGAAGGGGCCTCTGTGAAGCTGGTAATGTTCTATTTCTTCATTTGGTTGGTGGTTACATGTGTCACTTTGTAAAAGTCAAAGCTTAATTTTTGTTCTCTTTTGCATGATACAATATTTTAATAAGGAGTTAATATAAATATATTGTGGGGAGCTATATATCAGAATTATGAGTCATTGATGTATATTGATATGAATTAGTTTTAAATGACTTTAGTTACTTAGAGGTTTTTAAGATTGTTTAACATATGGAATATCTTAGTACCCTGAATTCCTTCTAGATGATAGATTGTAATGGCATCATTTGAACTATGATTTGACTCAAAATTAATTTTTATTTTAAGGTCTTCTAAAGTGACAGAGTTGGTTAAATTATAATCATTTAGTGGCATATATATTCATGAAAAAACTGTCAAACTAGAAAGATTACTTTTTCTTAAGTTTCTTCATTAATATGTACTGTATTTGCTATATATTCATTCATTTTGTTCTGCTAGAATAACAGACAAGTGGTAGTAGGCACCAAAGGTGCTTTAAAAAAATTTCACAGGCCAAAATTCATGAACTAAGTCAACAGCCGTTAAAAATAACATAAAACAGCCAAGTGCAGTGGCTCACACCTGTAAACCCAGCACTTTGGGCAGCTGAGGCTGGCAGATCACTTGAAGTTGGGAGTTCGAGACCAGTTTGACCAACATGGAGAAACCTCATCTCTACTAAAAAAAAAAAAAAAAAAAAAATTAGCTGGGTATAGTGGTGAATGCCTGTAATCCCAGCTACTCAGGAGGCTGAGGCAGGAGAATTGCTTGAACCTGGGAGGTGGAGGTTGCGGTGAGCCGAGATTGTGCCACTGTACTGCAGCCTGGGCAACAAGAGCGAAACTCCATCAAAAACAAAAAACAAAACAAAACAAAACAAAAAAATGATAAGAAAGAAAAATTTATAGAGAAAAAGGACTGAAAATTGAAAACATTCTACTTGCATCAGCTTTGTAGCAAGTTGTGAAAACATGGACATTATTTAGTTTTTAGCAGTAGAATATGTCAGTCAGCTTCATCTTGGTCTAAACAGGATTCTAAGAGAGCATGAATGTGAGTGATTCTGTTTTACAGTATAGCTATTGCTTTTTTCTCAGAATTATGCACACAGAAATAAACTAGATTGTATTTTGTTTGTTCATTTGTAATATGAAGACTTTAAACAATTTTAATTACAAAGCTCTTGAAAAATGGTTTATCATTCTAAAACATGCTCATAATTTTTATATCCAAATATTGTTATATCTTATAAAAATTGGTATTTGTATCTATTTTTAGATGACTTCAAACCTGCTTCTATTGACACTTCTTGTGAAGGATACCTTGAGGTCGGTGAAGGTGAACAGGTGACCATAACTCTGCCAAATATAGAAGTGAGTATTTCTACATATTTAAAATGATAATTTTTGTGGGATTCTCAGTAAATTTAAATGAAAATAATTGCACAATTCATGAAGTGATAATTGGTTAAAGTAATTAATAAGCACAGCAAAGCAAAAGCCATATTTTAAACTAAGCAAAAAAAAAAAAAACTCAAAATACTTTAGTCCATTTAATAGTTCCAAGAACTATCATAGCAAGTGATTTGAAAAAAATTAGAGGTCTAACCAAATATTTATTAAATTCCTATTATAAGCCAGATTGTATACACTGACCTTAGGATAATAACATATCCCTTGCCTTCTAGTCCTAATCTTTTACAGCAGACAGACACATAAGCATCTAGTGTTATAAGTTAGAGCATACACAAAATTCTGTGTAACCACATAAGAAGCAAATACTCTGCCTGCTGGAATCTTGAAAAGCTTCATTAAGCAAGCAATATTTCAGCTGAGCCTTTAAAGGACAAGTAAGATTTTATTGGGTAGACAAAGAGTAGAATATCTAGGCAAACCAAACAGTATGTGAAAGGCTCTGATGCTGAAAGAACAAAGAGTTTGTGGAATAAGTGACTTTACATAGTAAATCATAGTATAACGAAAAATGGGCCAGGCATGGTGGCTCACACCTATAATCCCAGCACTTTCAGAGGCCGAGGTGGGTGGATCCCTGAGGTCAGGAGTTCAAAACCAGCCTGGCCAACATAGTGAAACTCCATCTCTACTACAAATCCGAAAATTAGCCGAGTCTGGTGGCATGCACCTGTAATCCCAAGCTACTCAGGAGGCTGAAACAGGAGAATCACTTGAACCCAGGAGGCGGAGGTTGCAGTGAGCTGAGATCACGTCACTGCACTCCAGCCTGGGTGACAGAGCAAGACTCCATCTCAAAAAAAAAAAAAGAAAAGAAAAAGAAAAATGATTGATAGCAACAGAGACTAGAAAAGTAGGTCAGGATCAAATTATGAAGGATATTTTATGTTGTAATGTAGAATTTGGACTCTTTCTCATAGGTATTATAAAACCATTAGAAATTTTAATATAGAGAGGTACCATGATTATATTTGTTAGATTAGAAAATCTTTCTTTTTACACTCCTCAAACTATAGCTGAAACTCCAATGATTAGAATTCTAATGATTAGATTGTGTTTTTGAAAGAATTTCAGCCATAGTTTAAGCAATGGTTTTAAAAAGAAAGAGACTTTGTCAGGGAGGCCCTAACCAAAAGTTTTGTCCATTTAAAAATTTCCATATGTATCCAAGTAACGGTACCAAATACTATTTGCATACAAATACAAGTTATTTGTTGTATACTCTGGTTTTCTGAGTCCTTGAGTTAGAAATTTCTGAGTATCCAGCTTAAGTTTTTCTTTTCTTTTATACTGACTTTGTCTAGTCTCAGAAAAAAATCGAGACTGTAACTTTATATTTTAATATATAAAGAAAATGCTGGATTTTTTTGAGATTTTTTTCTTTGTTTTGTTTAATTTTTGTAATAGGAGTGGTTTTGTGCTAGTCCATCCACATTCTCCTTTATGCATTAATGAGATGGCTTACTATGGTTATAGGTATAGCAAGTAAACTCTCTGTCCTCTCATCTGCTATCTTTTTCTAATTTTTATCAGTTAACCATTTATTGAGAGCCCACTGGTATGTCATACTGTATCAGTTACTGTCTCTGGAGATTTTCCTAAGACTATTTAAATTTGTGGGGGCTTTTTATTGAGTATTTCCACTTGTTCTTTCTGGAACTGAAGGAAATGAAAAATCTGTTTAGTATGAGATGTTGTGAATAAGTCAATCTTTGTATTACTCTGTTATGAAAAATTGTTCATAACAGTAGCTGTAAAACAATTTGGAAATTTAGTCTCTGGTAACCAAGGCCTCTTTGCTTTATGATGTTTATTAAAGAAAAACCTAAATCAACCACTGATTTTAAAAATTTTAAAGCCTCATATTAACAACAGGAACCATCATGCCATTGCACTCTAGCCTGGGCAACGAGAGCAAAACCCAGTCTCAAAAAAAAAAAGGAAAATGGGAACCACTAGTCTGTTGTCTCAGGCTATATAGTATTATTGATCAGTAATGATTGATTGGCAGAATCACTTTAGTTGTATTTTTTTTTTTTTTGCCAAGTAGAATATTGTTTTCTCAAGTTGCCATCCTCCTGTCCTAATCCCTTGCATTGCTCTTCTACTCTAAACAAATGGGGATGCTTACGTTTAATAATAAACCCTTGTCATTCATTCACATCTTGCTTTAACCAAGAGTTACCATCTTCCAGGTGTTTGGTTATTGTTTCAATTGAAATGCCTCTTAAAGGAAGCACAGTTATAGGAGGCCTATATTTTCAAGCCAGCAAATTGTAAATTTCAGAAATTGTAAAGAAATCATTTGGGAAAAAGTCACGACTACCACCACTACCCCTTTCCACAAGCCCCCAGAGATATGTCCAAAAAAGAATATGCCTCAGTATTTGTGTGTGTGTATATGCATGGACATTCTGTGTGATAAGTCCTATTCTAGGTAACTGCCACTGGGAATACAGAAGTAAACTAGACACAGTCAGTATCCTGAAACATTTTATCATTTAATGGGAGAGACAGGAAATAACTGATTAAAACCTAGAAATCTAAGAACTATCAAAATATATACATAGATATTGTAGAAACAGGAAAGAGATATCTCAGGCAGGGTACAGGGAGGAGACATCAGGATACACTGAGTTTTGAAGATGAGTTAAAGTTACCCAGGTGAAGGAGAGAGGGAAAGATATTTTAGTCAGAGAAAAGAAAAAGATATGGACTATGATACAGCAACAAAAAAAAGTTTGTTAAACATTTGAAGAACTACATACAATGCCTAGTGGCATATATGTAGTTACATATGTAGGCATATATATAGGCTAGGTCAGAAGGGGCATATATGAGAACAAAGTGGGTGATAGATGATATTTAGGAATAAGATTAATGAAGGGTCTAATATATAATACAAATTAATTTTAACTCATTTAAACAGTGAGAATCAAAGAGTTATTTAGATCACCACCTGTCAAAAGCAAATATTGTTTCTTCTGGGCATGTAGTCCTTGAACAATTATGAATAACAATGGAAATTACCTTCTCAAATAGACTTTGTGAAGGGTTTCTCCCTTCACTTAAAGAACACCTTTAAACAATTAGGAGGTTTGCTTTTCTTCAGTGTTCTTAATTCTGTTGGTATTTTGTGGAAATATAATGATAATTAGTTTGAGGCATTTAGATTCTTCTATTTTCTTTTTTCATTCAAGAGAATTAAATCATTTATTGATTACACATGATAATGGATAATACACAAGCTTCATTCCCATCTATAATTTTATCTGGTATCATTATTCAATTTAGACATATTGCATAGGATGTGCCAATAATCATTTTTATAACCAATAATTCCATGATTTTGCTTGGGTAATCCCTTTTAATGGTGAACTTCAGGTCACAACAGTAACTATCAGTTCAACTACACCAAGGTTTCTGAAGACAATGGCTTCTCCACCCAAGCAGGTTGTATATAAATTCCAAATAGAACCTGGCATCACCCTGAAAGAATTCTAACTTCACGCTGTTGGGGAAATTTACCAAGATGGCTTCAGAGTAGACTAACTTTACACAGCATGTTAAAAAAAAAAAAAGGCATTTATTCAGCGTCACAATCAAACTATTACATTTAACAATCAACAGCATGGGTGCAAAAAAAAAAAAATCTACATTAAAACCGTAGTCCTCAAGTTTTTTGCCCATACACATGAATATTTGTGTCACAAATACAGTCCTTGAGTTTTTTGCCCATACACATGAGTATTTATCTAAAACATGTCTTCTTTGTAAGCAGCTAGGCCCTGCCACCACTGTGCTTGGCTGAGTTCACAAATCCGTTGTAACCTGTAGCTTCCCTGTCACTTCTCTGACTCTTCTCTCCTGCTAAGCTTTGTTTCCTAATTAAAATCTTCTGCCACTGCCATAGCTACTGCTGCTACTGGAACCGCCATAGCCACCTTGGTTTCATGGTTTGGCAAAGAATTGGCCTCCACCACCATAGGGGCCAGAACTTCTGCCTCCAAACTTTCCTCCCTTCACAGGTCCAAAATTTAAAGACTGATTGTTGTACTTGCCAAAATCATTGTAGCTTCTACCACCTCCAAAATTTCTTCCATCATTACCAAATCCATTATAGCAATCCCCACTGCCACCATATCCACCACCATCACGGCTGCCACCAAAGCCATCATGACCACTGAAGTTTCCTCCATGACCAAAGTTGCCATTCCCGCTGAAACCACCTCTATGACCACCACCAAAGTTTCCAGAACCACTTTGACCTCTTTGGCTGGATGAAGCACTAGCCATCTCTTGCTTTGACAGGGCTTTCCTAACTTCACAGTTGTGGCCATTCACAGTATGGTATTTCTGAATGACAGTCTTATTCACGGAGTCTTGGTCATCAAAGGTTACAAAGACAAAGCCCCTTTTCTTGCCACTGCCTCAGTCGGTCATGATTTCAATCACTTCTATTTTTCCATACTGTTCAGAATCTCTTAGATGATGTTCTTCAGTGTCTTCTTTAATGCTACCAACAAATATTTTTCACAGTTAAGTAGGTACCTGGTTTTTGAGAATCTTCTCTTGAGACAGCTCTCTTTGGTTCCATAACTCTTCCATTCACCCCATATGGCCTTACATTCATGGCTGCATCCACCTCCTCCACAGTGGCACATATGACAAACCCAAAGCCCCTGGAGCACTTGGTGTTTGGATTTCTCATTATCACACAGTCCATGAGCATTCCCCATTGCTTAAAATGGCTCCTCAGGCTCTCATCAGTTGTTTCAAAGCTTAAGCCTCCAATGAAGAGCTTTCTCAGCTGATTGGGCTCTTTAGCAGACTCTGACTTAGACATGACGGCAGGGAGAAGAGAAACTTTAATGATGCTTCTTCGGTGGTGTCCACAGGCAGAAAAGTGATTCTTCTATTTCTGTACGAACTTGCTTTAATCATCCTGGTAAAACTGCCTAGGAAGCTTAGAGTCAGACCATAAAATATAGCTTTTATCATATTATAGTTTTAAGAGTGCCTTTGGTTCTTTGATAGGGTAGATTTTCTAATTCCATTTGTTTTGGGTTTCTATGGTATTACCAAATAGAAAAAACTAATAAAAACAAAGACTGTTAGTCTGGTTAAATAGTGGGCATTTACAAATCTCTCTTCCTTACAAACAATTCTCCATGATTGCTATAAAATTTCAAGGTGTTGAATTTTGAAAGAAAAAGTTTTACTTAACTTGACTGTTAAGATTTGTCATTGGTTCAGAGATTGGCATGTTTTTAGCGCTGACTCTTTATCTTACGAGGTACTTCTGTGGGATTTTATGAAATAGCCCACTGGAAACTTCTAACTATCCTTCTATTAGTCAGACAATGCATTTCTAGTGGTTACATATAATTTAGCCCTCAAATCCTACACCTATGAGGCTCTTACATGTATGAGGGCCACTCCAGATGACCCTCTTTGACAAAATCCTTTCCCAGATGAACCTTGTCTGGTTCTCTCCAATGAGTTTACTTAGCTGATACAGGAAAATAGTCCACTACATTCTTGGGACCTCATCTGATTTTAGGATCAGAGTCCTATTTTAACATTCTTTTACAGTCGTATTTTTTTAATGAAGTATATCTTTGATTATTACAAATAAAATCTTTGTCCTGTTTTTGTGTTTTTAAGCTTAAGTGCCTACTTCTTTGAGATATATATATCCAACTTTCTTTCTTTTGTGTGTTCATAGAATCTTAGTCTCTTCCTTTTATTTAGCTGACATTTATATAACTACCTTTACTTTCTTTCATTTGTGTATTCATAGAATCTTAGTGTGTCTTCCTTTTATTTAGCTGGCATTTGGTATGAAATAAACTGTTTTATTTTTAAACCCAGTTTAACACTTTCTGTTTTTATTGGGAGAATACTGTCTTTTCAGTCTATTCACATTTAGTTCAAAATTGATATACTTGATTTGTATTTTTTTATTTTCTAGTTTATTAATTTTTATATATTTGTTGTTTCTTTTATATTCTTTATTAGTTTTACCAACCATTGCTTTTTTTTCTTATGTCTTTTTTTTTTAAAATTCCGTTTTTGTTTTTTTTTTTTTACTCATTACTTTGGGAGTACTAGTATACTTTTCCATTCCATTATCGATTATTTTCCTTTCCTGGTGTTCATAATGAGGCATATGATTTTATTTTCTTATATGAAAACTGAGCTCCTCCATTATTTCCTTACCTCCATCAAGTGAGATTTTTAGAATACATTTATTATTCCTTAATAATAAGACATTTTCCACCTCCCTTTCACTTCTCTTTTTTTCCACCTCAGCCAAACACCTAAGTTTTTGCCAAGATATTGTGTTACATTGCAGAATATCTTCATGTCAAGAATACTTATTTAGCTCTTATATTATCATTTTCAGTCTATTTTTATCCATTTTTTAAATTATTATTTTTATTTTTTGAGACAGAGTCTTGCTCTGTCACCCAGGCTGGAGTGCAGTGATGTAATCTTGACTCACTGCAACCTCCACCTCCCGGGTTCAAGCAGTTCTCCTGCCTCAGCCTCCCAAGTGGCTGGGATTATAGGTGCCCACCACCACGCCTGGCTAATTTTTTGTATTTTTAGCAGAGATAGGGATTCGCCATGTTGACCAGGCTGGTCTCAAACTCCTGAACTCAGGTGAAGCCTCCCAAAGTGCTGGGATTATAGGCGTGAGCCACCGCACTCAGCTAAGTCTATTCTTATCCATTTAAAGTTAAGTATATATAGACCGGGTGCAGTGGCTCACGCCTGTAATCCCAGCACTTTGGGAGGCCGAGGCGGGTGGATCACGAGGTCAAGAGATCGAGACCATCCTGGTCAACATGGTGAAACCCCGTCTCTACTAAAAATACGAAAAATTAGCTGGGCATGGTGGTGTGTGCCTCTAATCCCAGCTACTCAGGAGGCTGAGGCAGGAGAATTGCCTGAACCCAGGAGGCAGAGGTTGCGGTGAGCCAAGATCGCGCCATTGCACTCCAGTCTAGGTAACAAGAGCGAAACTCTGTCTCAAAAAAAAAAAAAAAAAAGTTAAGTATATATAAATAGCCAGATTTCTTTTATCACTACTATTTTCTCTTCATTCCCCTAGGTTGAAGTGTTGGTTCTGAGTCCTTTGTTGTATGGTTAAGAGTCCTTTCATTTGCTAAAATAACATATGCACTCACTTATTTTATTTTATTTATTTTTTATAGATAAGATCTCATTCTCTCACTCAGGCTGGAGTGAAGTGGCACAATTATAGCCCACTGCAGCCTCAAACTCCTGGGCTCAAGCAATCCTCCTGCCTCAGCCTTCCAAGCAGCTAGTACTACAAATGCATACCACCACACCCAGCTAATTTTTAAATTTTTTGGTAGCGACCCTATGTTGCCAATGCTAGTCTGAAACTCCTGGGTTCAAGTGATCCTCCCACCTTAGCCATCCGAAATGGTGGGATTACATGCATGAGTCACCACACATGGCCCACTCATTTATTTTATATTTTATTTTACAGTTTTGTCTTTTGGTTGACCATCCTAAGTCAGTCATTCATGCAAACTAATTATAAGCAGTTCTGTGTGGTTTGTAAACAGTGGCAGATGGAGAAAGTTGGAGAGTAGATAAGAAGGTCATGGAGGACCCTATGTTCAGGTTTATGGAATATGGCTTTTATCCTGAATACACAGTTTTTTAAGTGCAGAAAGATTTTTGAGCATGGGAACAATAAGTTTAGATTTGCCTGTCTACAGAATGGGGAACAAAATTGGAGAGAGAGTAGGAAGGAGAATAACAATAATCTAGATAAACGACAATTGAAGGTGGATAATTACAGTGAACATGGAGCTGAAAGGAGATATTCAGTAGTTATTTAGAGGTAATGATAGTTCATATGCTTAGTATTGTCTGATACTTTAATAGTTGCCTTTCTTGGGGTATTTAATAAGGGAATGGACAGAAACTAAAGCTTAAAAGTTAGGAATGGTGCTCAATTTAATAAGGGAGAAAGTTTACATTTATAAAACTTGTTCAAAATGTAGAAGGCTGGTGTAGAGATTATGAGAAATTTGTTTAATTTGTTACTTATGACCAGAAATTGTCTATATTGTTCGTATTTAACATTTATTACATATTTATAAAGGTTTTAGTACTTCTTGAGGTGCTGAGAGCACTTTCTAAAAAGTAATGATTAGTTCCTATTTTCAGGAGCTCAGAGAACAATAATACATTGTAATTCTTAGATGTATTCCATTCTAAGTAAAACTACAGATATCATTAAGAAGAATATATTACACAAATCTCTCATCAACTGTAATTTGGAGTCCTTAGGTAACTATTTTGGGGAATCTTACTTGTTTCAGTCAACACATCTGAAAAATGTACTTAACCAGCCAAGTAGAGCCACTTTGTTTTGTTATGATCATGCTCCTGACTCTTTAGCTTACCAGGGCTTCAAGTAAGTGCTCCACATCTAACCTTTTCAGAGCTAGCCCAGACATGTCTTCATCTATGCGTTGTATATTCTTGATTTTCTGTAGATTACTTTAGTCTTTGGGAGAGGTAAAAAAAAAAAAAAAAAAAAAAACCTCACAAAAAACTGTTCCTTTATTTTACATTTATAGTTTTCTCTCTGTACCTTCTGAAATCTCTAACCTACCCATCTTTTACGGCATTTTCAATTACCAAATTTATCTCATACTCCTCCTAGTGGTCATTTAGTAAATCTCTAGTGGTTAACTAACATGATACGCCCTTAGTCTTTTTAAGTTATCCTTTTCTAACCTGATCTAACAGTACTATTATTACTTTTGTAATATTTGACAAAATTATTATGATAAATCCATTAAAAATTTAATGTACTTTTATAAACTTCAAAAACAAACATACATAAATAATTGTTTAGAAATACAGATATGTGGGATAAAGCAAAAGAATGACAAACATAAAATTCCTTCAGGTTTTGATAGGGCAAGGACCAAAGATAAAGGAGGATATGTAAGTAGATGTAGTTTATTTGTAATGATCTAGGTTTCTTTTATGCCAACAAGAATAGTATGATGCACAACATGTACCCATCAGTGAGCTTCAACAATTATCAACATTTTGCTTTTCTTTCTAATCTATTCTCTTACCACTTTTTCCGCCTGGCATATTTTATAGCAAATTCCAGAAAATGTGCCATTTCATAAATGCTTATTTATGTATCTCTAACCGATAAGGACATTTCTGTCTTTATCTAAGCACATGCTATTATCACAAATAACATAATTAATAATAATACTTGGTCCATAGTCACAATTTCTTGATGATCTCAAAAATGTGTTTTTACAGACATTTGTCTGTAAAATGTCCTAACTAGAATCCAAATAAGATTTCTATGTTGTATTTGAAAATTATATTCTTGTCTCTTTTATTCTTTAAAAGTCGCTTCCTTTCCTTTCCACACCTTTTCGAATTTTTTTTTAGAGACAGGGTCTCACTGTGTTGCCCAGGGTGAAGTGCAGTGGCTATTCACAGGTGTGATTATGACACACTGAAGCCTAGACTCCTGGCTTCAAGCTGTCTTCCTGCTTCAGCACCCTGCATCCTCCATAAGTACTCCAGTACCTGCACTTGGCTCTCTTCCCTTTTTTGTGCCATTAGTTTGTTGGAAAAACTGTTTTAACTGTCCTAGAGAATGTATCTACATTCTGGACTTCAAATTACTTCCATCTGGATATATTTAACTTGTTCCTCTATTCCTCCTAATTTTCTATAAACTGATAGTTATATTTCTAAGGGCAGGTTGGACTATATATTCTTTGGGGTTTGATAAGAATTAAATTCTTTGGGGTTTTTGTGTGGTTTTTGGCAAGGGTATTTTATGGATGGTGCTGTGTACTTTCATATTACCTCATTAAGCACATAATGTCTGCTTATCTCACTTAGTTTTAATTATGCTAAAATTAATTAGTGGGTTTAGTGTAAGAGGTGTTGCTTAATCTGCATAGGGAGGTGCTACGTTAAGAAAATGCCAGATTTTAAAAAATTAAACTTACAAAGCAATAGGAAAGAAGAGGAGGAGGGCAGATGCGGTAGCTCACACATGTAATCACAACACTTTGGGAAACTGAGGTGGGTGATCACTTGAGGTCAAGAGTTTGAGACCAGCCTAACCAACATGGTAAAACCCCATCTCTTTTAAAAATACAAAATTTTATCTGGGCATGGTGGTCCACACCTGTAGTCCCAGCTACTCTGGAGGCTGAGGCAGGAGAATCACTTGAACCTCGGAGGTGGAGGTTGCAGTGAGCTGAGATTGCAACACTGCACTCCAGCCTGGGCAACAGAGTGAGACTGTCTCAAAAAAAAAAAAAAAAAGAAAAGAAAAGAAAAAAGAAAAAAAGAAGAAGAGTAATAGAAAATATGATTCAAGGCTCTGTTTCCTTATAAAATATATTGGTTTGGTTATATTCGAATTGAATCTCAATTGCTCGTTATAGGCCAGTGAAACAAATCTTTACTGGCCCAAGGTGAGTACCTCCTCTCTTCCCTTTCCTCAATGATAGCAGCTTTGAGATTTCAGCCTATCTTCAGCTGTATTTTTTACTACACTCTTTTTGGATCCAGGGTAGTAAATTTAGGTCGTTTATAGGTGACTCGAAGTGTAACATAGAAGGAGAAACACAGTATCAAGATTTCAAAGGCCCTCCCAACTGAATTCCTATGGTAAATTTTCAGTAATAATAATTAACTTTTTAAACAGGGTTCAACTCCACCAGTAACTGTTTTCAAAGGTTCAAAAAAACCTTACTTAAAAGAATGCATTTTGATTATTAACCATGATACTGGAGAATGTCGACTAGAAAAACTCAGCAGCAACATCACTGTAAAAAAAACAAGGTATGTGGTTTAATGAAATAAATTATATTATAAACATAAATTTCTAAGGAAATGTCAAGAAAAATTGACTGTATTAAGTGACATTATTATACAAGGGGGTTATTTCTGTGTGGTACAAAAATGTTTTAATCTTTTTCTAAGTTTAAATTTGGTGGAGATCCTAAGCCAAAAGCTTTTTACCACATCACTCTGTGATATATAAAAGCTTGTTTTGCTTCTAAATGCTTTCTATAGGTATAGGTATACTTTATATTCTGTTGTAGATACTTCCATATAACTGGATTGAAAGGAGCCATTATACATTCTGTAAAATAATTTAATCTTCATTAGTAAAAATTTATCGAATACCTATGATGTGTAAGGTACTAGTAAAAGGAAAGTTTGCTATGCAAACACCTCAAAACTTCTGCATTTTAATCAAATAAACAGACTATTCCATTTAAAAAGTCAATAGGAGAATATACTCATTTCAAATCCTTTTTGGAAATAGGTAACACATTACTTGCCATGTAATATTAAGGATATTTGCTCTAAAAGCCATGCAAATAGTATAGACAAAAGTTGCTATAGGAATTAAGGAAAAGGAGAAGTAATGGTAGATTGGAACATTCAGGGAGGCATTTTTGATGTACCTTAAGAGGAGGTTGGGATCATAAGAATTACTTTGGGTACTTGTTAAAAATTAATTCCCGAATCTAACCTTAAATCAGGGAAGGATCCTGGGAAACTCTATTTTGTAATATCCCCTCACCTCTACCACTCATGCCATGCTGTGATTCATACTAGAAGAAAGTTTGTGAAATACCAATTTAATTGATTAGAAAGGAGACGACGATGTAAGCCAAGTTTGAAGGCAGAAATATATCTGACTTTTTCAGGGCCAGTGAGTAAGACCTATTTGAACAGAGCAGAGGTTTATCTCTGTACCTGTGTACATGTTTTGGAAAGTAGGGGGTGATGTTGATATTGGGCTAGAGGTAAGGTTGTAATTTTGTTGGTTGAGGTTAATGCTATCAATATTAACTAAGCAATTAGGACATTATCTTGCTGGTAGTGGTTACATATTAAAGTCTTTTTACCCAGGGGTTGGCATGTTTACAGTTTGTTTTAAAACACTAATTCAGTAGAGAAACTGAATAAATGAAAACAATGTAGGAATCAGAAAAACGTATAAACCAGGAGTTTTGAGAGCAGGAATGAAGAGAAAAATGAGGGTCTAAAGACTTTTTGAAGGAAGAACTGATAAGATTTGGTGACTGGAAATGGGAGAGGCAAAAATCAGGCATACTTTTGTTATATACTCTTCTTAAAGATGTTGAGAGAAAAGTATATGAATCTCCTTTATTATGCCTATCTTAAGTTATGAATGGAAAATGTAGAAGTGATTTAGTTTTAACAGAAATAATAATCTTAGAATTTAGGGAATATATTGTACCTGTTATACACTTACGTTTTTCCTTTTATTTTAGTCATTTGTGAATGCCTTATCTGTTCAATTTAAGCAATGGTTTTTTTTTTTTTTAGTTGTCGTTTTATTTATTTTTAAATAGAGATAGGGTCTTGCTATATTGCCCAGGCTGGTCATGAACTCCTGGCCTCAAGCCATTCTCCTTCCTCGGCCTCCCAAAGTGCTGGGATTACAGGCATGAGCCACTGTACCAGCCTGGATTTTTGTTTTTGTTTTTTGAGACAGGGTCTCACTCTGTCACCCAGGCTGGAGTACAGTGGTGCAATCATAGCTTACTACAACTTCAAACTCCTGGCCTCAAATGATCCTCCCACAGCCTCCTAAGTAGCTGGGATTACAGGTGTCCATCATTATGCCCAGCTAATATTTTTATTTTTATTTTTTTGTACAGATAGGGTCTCACTGTATTGACCAGGCTGGTCTTGAATTCCTGGGGTCAAATAATCCTCCTACTTCAACCTTCCAACATGCTGGGATTACAGGCATGAGCCACCAAGCCTGGCATGGGTTTTGTTTTTGTTTTTATTTGTATCCCTCAATGGACATGTGTATCACAGAAATAGAACCTGATAAATACTTGTTAAATGATTAACTAAATTAATGTTTTAATTCTGGAATATTATTCTAAAGATGTTTAGGAAAAGAATAAGTGGTCAATTTTAATAACTTTGTAAGTTGAAATTTTTGTTACATTGCTGTCATACCTGTTCTTAATTGCAGAGTTGAAGGAAGCAGTAAAATTCAGTATCGCAAAGAACAACAGCAACAACAAATGTGGAATTCAGCCAGGACTCCCAATCTTGTAAAACATTCTCCCTCTGAAGATAAGATGTCCCCAGCATCTCCAATAGATGATATTGAAAGAGGTAAACTCTAAGTATATGTGACAACCCTTTATAAGAGATAATTAAGAAATGTTAAGGCCAGGCACGGTGGCTCACACCTGTAATCCCAGCACTTTGGGAGTCCAAGGCAGGCAGATCATAAAGTCAGGAGTTCGAGACCAGCCTGGCCAATATTGTGAAACTTCGTCTCTGCTAAAAATACAAAAATTAGCTGGGCATGGTGGTGCATGCTTGTAGGCCCAGCTACTCGGGAGGCTGAAGAAGAAGAATCACTTGAACCCGGGAGGCAGAGGTTGCAGTGAGCTGAGATCGCACCACTGCACTCCAGCGTGGGTAACAGAGTAAGACTCCATCCCAAAAAAAGAAAAGAAATCTTAAGTGAATTTTTTCATTTTAATTAACAGTGGTATTAATTATAAACTTTTACTGAGAGTATAATATTTTTGTAAGTATGCATTTTTCTGGGGTAAGGATATAGCTTATGATTTTTAGTTTTATGTAAGCGATATCCATGTAAGATAATTTGTATCACTGAAAACTACTATTCGGGATAAAAAAATGACTGTTTAGATGTTTATAACTGGAGTTTTCTTCTTTTTGGCAATTGTGATGACTCAAATTCAATTCCTCACAGCATCTTCCTGTCAAAATTTTTTATGTATGGCCAGACCGTAGATGTCTAAGATGTCATCAATTCCATAGGGAAATAGTAAGCAGAATATTATGCAGGCAACTTTTTCTGAATTGCTACTTACTTCTCAGCATGGAGGTATTTTTAGGGAGGCACAGTCCTTTTGAAAATAAGAAAACTTAAATCTCCATTTTTTTCTAGCTGCAGTGTGGATATTAATGTTGTAGTAATTGTGGCTGCAGTGAGACCCTGGTCACTAAAGTATATTTGCTTCTTCGCTTTGCCTTCTTAAAATTTGCACATAGCTGTCCAATTTCATGGTTCCTTTCTAAGCCCAAAGCCCAGTATAGTATTCATTCTCTAATGGATTAGTAGCTCCTATACATATAATAAGAAAGACAAGTCCAGAACCCTTGGCGGTACAAGGGGTCTTAAATGTTACTTTTTTTACATCATGCCTACCTTCAAATGGATTTAAATCATGATGTCTTTACATAAATGAATACAAAATATTGGTACAGAAAATTAAGATATTAAAGAGGAAGAGGAAGCAAATTTGCTAATCATTAACACATTAAATTGCCAGGTGTGGTGCTGTACACCTATAATCCCAGCACTTTGGGAGGACAAGGTGGTGGATCACTTGAGTTCAGGAGTTTGAGACCAACATGGTAAAAACCCATCTCTACAAAAAATACAAAATTAGCTGGGTGTAGTGGTGCATGCCTGTAGTCCCAGCAACTTGGAAGGCCAAGGTAGGAGGATCACTTGAGCATGGGGAGGTCAAGCCTGCAGTGAGCCATGATTGTGCCACTGCCCTCCAGTCTGGATGACAGAGTGAGACCTTGTCTCAAAAAAAAAAAATTAAAAAAAAATTTTTTTTTAATTTAGCTCTGAGCTTCTAGCTACCAAGACAAAAAAAGGGAGACACAGGCAGCATATGTTGTATTATCTGATAGGTTACAAAGAATCAGACTTTTCCCTGTTACTAAATTCTGAAAGGAATTCATCATATGGAACCTTTTTCTAGGGAGCATTAAACTTTATATAGTGTCCTCAACAATAATTTTACAGTACAAGTAGAAGTTCTTCCATGTGGCAGTTTTTAATAGAGGCCTTAATAAAAGCATTGCATTGAATAATAACTCAGAGAAAAGAAAGTTGTAGAGGAGGCAAGGCACCAGTGACTCATGCCTATAATTCTAGCACTTTGCAGGGGTCAAGGTGGGAGGATCATTTGAGCCCAGGAGTTCAAGAACAGCCTAGGCAACATGGCGAAACCTCATCTCAATTAAAAAATTGCAAAAATTAAAAATAAAAAAAAATAGAAAGTTGTAGTGGATACGTTAACATGATCTCCAAGCATAAAGCGTTCTATTTCTAACTTAGTATGAGAATTGAACTTCATTTACCTTGAGATATTTGTATAACATGTTCCATAGATTACATTCTATAAAATACTTTCTTTACCCTACTGTGCCACTGACTACTGTTATAATGGTTGAATTATCTTTTCAAGTTTATGTCTGGCAGTTGTACTAGTATTTTTGTAGCTTAATTTTTATATTTATATCTTTGAACTATCTAGAATTGAATTTGGGAGATAAGAAAGAGGCCAGGTGCAGTGGCTCATGCCTGTAATCCCAGCACTTTGGGAGGCTGAGGTGGAAGGATCATTTGAGGCCAGGAGTTTAAGATAGCAAGACCCCATTTATACAGAAAAAAATTTTTTTAAGAAATAAGATGGATCTAGAATTCCACTCCCCTACCTGGAGACAACTCACAGCTGGGAGTACTGGCAAATAGGATGATACCACAATGAGTGGTTGCAGTCCTTGAAGTGTTCTCCCTGTATGCCTGGCCTGAGACTCCCCTCCTCCATCAGAGACATTGTATATTTCCAAGTAGAATTCCATTATGATAAGCATTCAGCCTGGGGAGGCTATTCATACCACTCTACCTCCCAGACCTGCCCCCTTGCCCTATTAACTTAAGATTCTTCTCTCTCATCTAAAGACATCTTGAGACTGGATGGCACCAATAAGGGGGAATTCTGCCACAACAAACACTTTGCTAGGAAGCACTTTCCTTTCCTCCACCCCTCCAAGCAGGGGAGCCAATCACAAAAAAATTGCCTGGCTCAGGAAACACTTTTCATCCCAGGCAAGAGACTCCCTTTCCCCATCTATACGCACCACATTTCCTTGCCTGGTGAAGTTACTTCTTTCCTTTACGTAGCACCAGCAGGGATCACTGGGGATGCCAGCTGCTAGAGATTTACTTAAGAAGACCAAGACAATACTGCAAAAGCTTTGAAAGCATGATCGTCATTTAAACCACAACCTACAACTTTAGGCAAGAATATGCATGCTAAATCTAAACAGAGTGATTGCCTACTAAAATTAAAAATTTGAATAAGATATAGATCTCCCATAGCATAAAAACCAAGATATCCAAGATACAATAGAAAATTGCCTGTCGTGGCTGGGTTTGGTGGCTCACATCTGTAATCCCAGCACTTTGGGAGGCCAAGGTGAGCAGATCAATTGAGGTAGGAGTTTGAGACCAACCTGGCCAACATGGTGAAAGCCCATCTCTCTAAAATACAAAAATTAGCTGAGTGTGGAGGTGAGTGCCTGTAATTCCAGCTACTCGGGAGGCTGAGGCAGGAGAATCGCTTGAACCCAGGAGGTGGAGATTGCAGTGAGCCGAGATCATGCCAGGGCACTCCAGCCTGGGCAACAGAGCAAGACTCCATCTCAAAAAAAAAAAAAAAAGAAACAAAAGAAAATGACCTGTCATACCATAATTTGTGATTCAGGAGAATCACATGAATGAGAAAAGATAATCAACTGATACCAATACCAAGATGAATCAAATGTTAGAATTATCTGACAATGATCTTTAAATTACTATCATGAGTATGGTTCAGTTATAAATTCCCTTGAAATAAATGAAAAAAAAAAAAGAACATAGAAAATCACATTAGAGAAATAGAAGTTTTAAATATGAAACAAATGGAAATTATAGAATTGATAAACAGAATAACAACAAAAGTACTCATTGGATAAGCTCATTGCTAGGGAGTGGATAGAATCAGTTTACTTGAGGTTATATATTATCCCCTCAACCTGAAAATAGAAAATAGACTGAAACAAGATGAGCACATCCCCAATAATCTGTGGAAGAATGACAAAATATCCAATATTTGTGTCATGGGAGTCTCAAAGAAGAGAGAGAGAGAGCAGGTTTAAAAGAGCATTTAAAGAAATATGCACAAAAACTTCCAAAGTTTTATGAAAGACATAAACCCACGGATGTGAAAACCTGAACAAACCCCAAATAGGGTAAACCCCGAGAAACTGATACCAAGGTACATCATAATGAAACATCTGAAAACTAAAGGCAAAAAGAAAAGTATTGAAATCAAGAAAGAAATGACATATTACCTATGAAAGAATACCATTCAGTTAACATCAGATTTCTCATCTGAAGCCATGGAGCCCAGAAGAAAGTGGCATATTTTTCAAGTGCTGAAAGAAATAAAAATGTTAAGTGTGAATTCTGTATCTACCAAAATGATTCTTCAGTAATGAGGAGCAAATAGCCTGCTTCAGAAAGGAAAACTGAAAGAATTTGTTCCTAGGAAACTATCCTTAATTATTGGATGTATAAAGTCATTCAGACAGAAGAGAAACGTTAAATGAAGGAATCTTAGAGTATCAGGAAGAGAGAAACAACAACAGAAACAGCAAATATATCAATAAGTACAATTGATTATGATTTTCCTCATGACTTTTCTAAATCATATGTGATAACTGAAACAAAAATGATAATACCTTCTGATACCCAAAATAATATTTCAAAGTGGACCTACATGGATGTGAGGTTTACTTGAAATGGTAATGCATTGACAAGTCAGACATATATATTAAAAAACCCAAAGCAACCACTAAGAAAAATATACAAAATGACACATTTTAAAGCTCTGTAAGTTAATTGAGATAGCATTCTAAAATGGTTCAAGTAACCCACAGAAAGGCAAGATGAGAGAAACAGAGAAATACAGAGGAAGCAAACAGAAAACAAATAACAAATTGACAAACTTAAGCCCTAACATATATCAATAATTACTTTAAATATATGTTGTCTAAATAAACCATTTAAAAGGCAAATATTGGCAGACTGTATAAAAAGCACACTCAACTATATGCTGTCTATAAGACACTAATGACATATGTAGCTTGAAAGTAAAAGTATAGAAAATATATACCATGTAAACATTAATTTTAAAAAGCACATGTGGCTGTATTCATACCAGATAAAGTTGACTTAAGAGCAAAATAGCCCAGGCACAGTGTCTCACACATGTAATCCCAGCACTTTGGGAGGCCGAGACAGGCAGATCACCTGAGGTCAGGAGTTTGTGACCAGCCTGGACAACATGGTGAAACCCCGTCTCTACTAAAAATACAAAAATTAGCCAGGTGCGGTGGGGCACACCTATAATCCCAGCTACTCAGGAGGCTGAGGCAGAAGAATCTCTTGATCCTGGGAGGTGAAGGTTGCAGGGAGCTGAGATCGTGCCACTGCACTCCAGCGTGGGTGACAGAGTGAGACTCCATCTAAAAAAAAAAAAAAAAAAAAAGCACAAAATAAATTACTACAAAGAGGTAGATTAATAATGATTAAAGGGGCCCATGCCTGTAATTCCAGCACTTTGGGAAGCCAAGGCAGCAGCAGATCACGAGGTCAAGAGATGGAGACCATCCTGCCCAGCATGGTGAAACCCTGTCTTTACTAAAAATACAAAAATTAGCTGGGCATATGGTGTGTCCCTGTAGACCCAGCTACTCAGGAGGTTGAAGCAGGAAAATTGCTTGAAACCACGAGGCGGAGGTTGCAGTGAGTTGAGATTGCGCCACTGCACTCCAGCCTGGCAACAGAATGAGACTCAGTCTCTAATAATAATAATAATAATAATGATTAAAGGATTAATTTACCAGGAAGACATAAATATGTATATATTTATCAACTGAACTGAGAAAAACATGAAGTAAAAACTGATAAAACTGAAAAGAGAAATCTGCAAATCCACAATTATGCCTGGGTATTTCAACACTCTGCTCTCGGCAACTAATATAACTATTAGATAGAAAATCAACAAAGATATAGGAAATCTGAGCAACATAATCAACCATCAGGATGTAATTGACAGATATGTAACATGCCACATAACAGCAGAATACATATTTTGTTTCAAGTGCCCACGGAATATTTACTAAGACTATATCCTGGGCCATAAAACAAATCTCAATAAATTTATAGAAACTGAAGTCATACAGACTATTTATCTGACCATAATGAATTCAAACTAAAAATCAGTAACAGACAACAGGAAAAATCTCTAAACACTTGAAAATTAAACAACACATTTCTAAAGGATCTATGGGTTAAAGAAGAATCATCAAAGGAAATTAAAATTCATGCAACTAAATGTATTAAGTAAACACAACATGCCAAAATATGTGGAATGCAACTAAAGAAGTTCTGAGAGGGAACTTAATGGTACTAAATGCTTACCTGAGAAGTGAGGAAAGTTATCATATCAATTAATTTTGGGAAACTGGAAAAAGAAAAGCAGATTAAACCCAAAGCAAGCAAAAAGAGACAAATAATGAAAATAAGAAGTGGCATCAATTAAATTGAAAACAATTAATGAAACAAATTAATGAAAATTAATGAGAAAATTAATGAAACAAAAAGGCAGTCATCAGAAAAAACTTGATAAACTTCTAGTAAGATTGATAAAAATGAAAAGACAGAAGGCACAAATTACTAATATCAGGAATGTAAAATACAAGTTATATCTATAATCAGGAAAGTAATTAATTTACTACAGATCCAGTAGCCATTAAATATATTATAAAGAAATGGTAAGCTGGGTGTGGTGGTTCACTCCTGTAATCCCAACACTTTGGGAGGCCAAAGCAAGAGGATTGTTTGAGCCCAGGAATTTGAGACCAGCCTGGGCAACACAGTGAGACTCTGTTTATACAAAAAAGAAAAAAATTTTTTTAGATTAGTCAGGTGTGGCAGTGTGCACCTGAGTAGTCCCAGCTACTCAGGAGGCTAAAACAGGAGAATCGCTTGAACCCAGGAGGCGGAGGTTGCAGTGAGCCATGATTATGTCACTGCACTCCAGCCTGGGTGACAGAGCAAGACCCTATCTAAAAAGAAAAGAAATATTACAATTTTTTGCTCATAAATTTGACAATTTAGAGGAAATGGACTTGTTTCTCAAAAGCTAAAAACTGCCAGAACTGAACCAAGGTGAAGTAAGCAACCTGAATAGTTCTATCAACATTAAGTAAATTAAATTAGTAATTTAAAAGCACCCCAAAAAGAAATAACCAGACCTCTAGACGTCTACCAAACATTTAAAGAGAATTAACACCAACATTACATAATCTCTTCTGGAAAATGGAAAAGGAAGGACTATTTCTAAGCTATTTATGAGGCCAATATTACCCCCAATACCCAAACCAGATAATGACAGTACAAGAAAAAGGAAAACTATCAACTAGTATCTTTTTTTTTTTTTTTTTTTTTTTTTTTTTTGAGACAGAGTCTTGCTTTGTCACCCAGGCTGGAATGCAATGGCAGGTCTCCATTCACTGCAACCTTCACCTCCCGGGATCAAGTGATTCTCCTGCCTCAGCCTCCCGCTGGGATACAGGCGCATGCCACCACGCCCGGCTAATTTTTGTATTTTTAGTAGCGAGAGGGTTTCACCATGTTAGTCAGGATGGTCTGGAACTCCTGTCCTCAGGCGATCCTCCCGCCTTGGCCTCCCAAAGTGCTGGGATTACAGGCGTGAGCCACCGCGCCTGGCCTGAACTAGTATCTTTTATGAACTTAAACTCAAAAATTGTCAATTAAATATTGCCATATTGAATCCAACATTGTATAATAATAATTATACAGGGAGGCCGAGGCGGGTGGATCACGAGGTCAAGAGATCGAGCCCATCCTGGCAAACATGGTGAAACCCCTTCTCTACTAAAAATACAAAAATTAGCTGGGCATGGTGGCGCACGCCTGTAGTCCCAGATACTCAGGAGGCTGAGGCAGGAGAATTGCCTGAACCCAGGAGGCGGAGGTTGCGGTGAGCCGAGATCGCGCCATTGCACTCCAGCCTGGGCAACAAGAGCGAAACTCCGTCTCAAAAAAAATAATAATAATAATAATTATACAACATGAACAAGACGACATTCCTATTCTCACATTATATTTGGGAGTATGGATGAGGGTGAGAGGGAGAGTGGGGAAGATACAAGCAGTAAACAAATAAATATCCAAATGAATTTCAGAAATAAGTGTCTTGAAGATAATTAAACAAGGCAATGGGGGTTGCAGAATGAACAGGAAGGAACCTTTTGAGAAGGTTACATTTAATCTGATTCAAGAAGGAGCCAGACTTTCAGAGATCTAGAATCTCCTCAAGAGACACCATAGTGAAATGAAAAGCCTAGCTACAGACTTGGGGGAACCTGGAAGAAATATTCACAAATGCGTATGTCTAACAAAGGGCTCATAGTCAGAAGAATTAGCTATAAAGAATTCTTTCAAATAAGTAAGAAAAAGACAATCAAATATAAAAATGGACAAAAGACTTGAACAGGCTTTACATAAAAGATGATATTCAAATGGCCAGTAAGCATATGAGAAAAACACTGCTTCATATCGTCGCGTCAGAGAAATTAAAATTAAAACTACAGGAAGATAATGGTACACCCATCAGAATCACTATACCAAGTGTGTGTGTGTGCCCTAATGAGGGAAGATATGAAGCATCTGTGACTCAAACATTGCTGGTTGGAGTGTAAAACCAGTTTGAAAACTGGGAGTTTTTAATGAAATTAAACCTATGCCTGTTATGACTCGAAAATTTCTCTCCTAACTTTCTACCTAAGAGAAATGTGTATATAAGTTCAAAAAGACTTGTAGAGGAATTTTCATAACAACTTTCTTCATAATATCCAAAACTGAAAACAACCCAAATATGCATTAATAGAAAATGGGTGACTAACTTGTGGTATAGTTATACAATATAATATCATAGTAGTAGAGAAGAATAGGCTGCAGATTAATTCAGTAACATGAATAAATATAAAAAACATTATGTTGAAGAAGGCAGACCAGAAAGTACATGCTGAATGAATCTATTTACGTGAAGTTCAAGAATAGATAAAAATCTTTGGTAATAGAAGTCAAAATGGTGAGTAGTGACTAGAAAATAGCATAGGAGAATATTCATGGGGATGGAAATAGTCTATATCTTGATCTCAGTGGTAGATATATAAGTTTTACATATGCTAAAATTTAGCTATACATTTTACTTTATGGAAATTATCTATTAAACAAATAAATCAAAGATCTGGGTGAAGAATATACCAGGCAGAGGAAATAGCTAGTACAAAGAACATAGGATGGGGCCGGGCGTGGTGGCTCAAGCCTGTAATCCCAGCACTTTGGGAGGCCGAGGCGGGTGGATCACGAGGTCAAGAGATCGAGACCATCCTGGTCAACATGGTGAAACCCCGTCTCTACTAATACAAAAAATTAGCTGGGCATGGTGGTGCATGCCTGTAATCCCAGCTACTCAGGAGGCTGAGGCAGGAGAATTGCCTGAACCCGGGAGGCGGAGGTTGCGGTGAGCCGAGATTGCGCCATTGCACTCCAGCCTGGGTAACAAGAGCGAAACTCCGTCTCAAAAAAAAAAAAAAAAAAACAAAAAAACATAGGATGGAAATGAATTTAATGTGGTCAAATAATAGAAAGAAAGCCAGTGTGTCTATAATAGGGGGAATAGGGCTAAAAATTATCAGTTAACTTAATGTAGCAGTATACTAAGATGATATCAAATGGTATACTAAGATGATATCAAATGGCAGTGTATTAACTGAGTGTATTATTCACCTAGAATTTTTGGTTTAAAAATTTTGTTCAACTATTTGACATTTGTATCATATAGGAAAATATTGACTTGAAAGTCAGCAGACTTGGTTCCACCCACAAATAACTGACAACTTTTGGCTTTTCTGGACCTTCATTCCCTCATTTATAAAATTATGAAGTTGTTCTAAATGGTAGCTGAAGACCTTCCCAACTATATTTTTTTGTGTGTCTTAAAAATAACTTGAAAAACACCAAGCAAAAGAATACATCATTATTATTCTTTTATCTACAGAAATATTTATAGCCAAAGTTATGATGAGAACTGGCTTTTCAAAAATACTCAGAATATTTTAAATCCTCATTAAGGGAGCAGGGGAGAAACTTATAGATGCTTCATCAAAATGTTTTCTAGGAAAACCAAGAAAAAAGAATGAAGTTCATCTATTACATTATCATCTTACACTACATGTATTTAAAGGAATAAAAAATAATTAGAAGACAGTTTCTACCAAAATAGATTTTAATTTTTATAGTTTTTCACAATATTTACTTTGTATTTGAGTTACTTGTATATTTAAGTACAATGGTTTAAATAAATGTGGAGTTTAGATTTAGATCTTGTCTATCTCTTTTAGTTTCTGTAATCCAATCATTGAAGTATAGCTTGATGGTAGAAGAGTTTTGTTTTTTTAATAAAATGCTTTAAGTACTATAAATGTAGGTTTGATTTTAGTTATTCATCATCAACAGTTTCTTAAAAACTAATACATTCAATTTTTATTATATTTATTTAGAATTCTTTATTTAACCTCTCTGTTCATTTCTGTCTTATTTTCAGAACTGAAGGCGGAAGCTAGTCTAATGGACCAGATGAGTAGTTGTGATAGTTCCTCAGATTCTAAAAGTTCACCATCTTCAAGTAGTGAGGATAGTTCTAGTGACTCAGAAGATGAAGAATGCAAATCCTCTACTTCTGATACAGGGAATTGTGTCTCAGGACATCCTACCATGACACATTACAGGATTCCTGATATAGATGCCAGTCATAATAGATTTCAAGACAACAGTGGCCTTCTGATGAATACTTTAAGTAAGTATATATAAACACAGACAATTGGAAAAGTAAGAACTTATAGTGGAGCCATATTGATTGTGACCTAAAATTTGGATAAAGAAAAAGATTCCTATTTTATGCATTTGATACTATTAACAATTACCTTTTTATTGAATTACAGTTTTCTTTTGACTCTGTGACATGATGCCTTCTTGGTTTTTCTCCCATCACTCTAGATAATCTTTTCTCTTATTCCTTTGCAAGTTTATAATCTTCTGCTCAGTCATTAAAGTTGGAATTTCACAAGGCTTTCTTTTGAGTTCTTTTTTTCTCTTTGTTCTACACTTTTTCCTTAGATAATCTCTTCCATGTTTTTATTGCAGTCAATACTTATGTGTAGATAACTTGCAAATTTATATCTCTGATTCAAACCTCTAGGCTTTAGACACATTTTTAACATCATCTCCCGTCATCTCATCTCCTTCAAATTTACTTTGTCCAAAACCAACTCATAATCAAGCTTTGGCTGACTCTGTTACCTCTTAGTGAAGGTAGCATACATTTAATTCTGCAAATCAGAAGTCTAATTGTTTTCAATGGGTGAGTTTCTTCCTCTTTACAGTGTAGCCACTCCTTTGTCAAGTCCTATTGGTTTTGCTTCCTATATATTTCTCAAAAGCATCTGCTTCTCTCCATCTCCACCACTATCACAGTAGTTCAAACTATTAATTCTTGCCTTATCTACTACAGTGACCTAAATGGTTCACCCCTTTATCTAGACAAGCCCATTTTTTATCCATTGTGTATGTTGTAGCCATATTGATTTTCTTCACAATTCAAATACAATTTGTCATCTCTTCTGCTTTAACCTTTTCAATAGCTTGTAATTTCTTTTAATATAGAGGCAAAACACCTTAACATAATGGTCTTGATTTTTCTTTTCTAGCAACATGTGCTTTCTTTTTGCCACTATACTCAAATACTTTGACTCACATCAGGACCCTTATACATCCTCTCTATTCAGCCAGAAACACTTTGTTCTTTTCGTGTAGTTAATTTTTTCTCCTTAGATTATTGCTCAAAGTTACTTTCTCAAGGAAGTCTTCTTCACCTTTCCAACAAAGTCCTATCCTCTTTTTTATAGACCTTTAGAATATCAGATATATCTACTTTATATCAATTGTGACAATTGTAAATTTACATTAAATTGTGTGATTTGCTCTCTTTCTCTAGAGTATAATGTTCCATGAGAACAGGGACCTTGTTTGTTTTTGCTTATCATGGAATTCTAATACTTAGCATGTGGTACTTGACACATAGTTGATGCTCAGTCAGTACTTTTTAATAAAGGCATGCAGTTTGGTATTACCTGGGGAGAATGGAATTTTCTGTTTATTTAAAATTAATCTCATAATGTTCATTAATAATGAAAAAAAGTAAGCAGCTAGGAAAAACTGACTAGCTCTAGCCTAATAGTAGAACTAAAGATGAAAGAAGCCAAGACTGAGAGGCAGAGAATTGATAAAACTATGGGTCAATTAGGGACCAGCAAAGATACTTTGAATTTAGTGTTATTCTTGTCTTGGGAGGTAATATTGGAACATCTGATTTTTTGAATGGCCTAGGGAACATGGAGAAAACTCAACTTGGTTGTACTATATGAGAATCTGAATAAAAGCTAGGAAAAATTTTCCAGAAATTACTAAGTTCTATAGTAAATTGAGCACATGTCTGGGAGTCAGCATATCTGCATTATATTCCTGACTTCCTTATTACTTATTATTTATGTAACTAATAACAATACACTTAACTTTCTTGTAGCTTCAGTTTCCTCATTGAAAGTGGAGGTCCCACTGCCTTGTAGAACTTTGGAGGGGTTCAAGATATTTTATATTTTATAATTTCTTTTTAAATCTAGAATAGTTTTCTAGTAAAACATGGCGCAGTGAATTTATATTTTTAAAATCCCTTCTGTGCCAAACAAATGGGAACAATTGGTAAAGTATTAAAAGATAAAACCCAGGCATGGCCAGAATCAAATGTAAGCTAAACATCTCCATAGAGAAGAACTGAACTATAAACACAAAACAGTGGGTGTAGTGGAGCTGAAGCCATTGGATCTGAGTTCAAAAGAAGGTGATAGTGGTAAGGATCTTGGAACTTTCTGGGAAAGGTATGATAAAATAATCATAACTTTTAGGGAAACTTTTAGGGAAATAATCAGAACTTTCAGGGAAAGGTATAATAATAATCATCATAACTTTTAGGGGAACTTTTAGGGAAATAATTAGAACTTTCAGGGAAAGGTATAATAATATAATCAGAACTTTTAATAGCTTAAAAGTTGTGATTCAGTGAACCTGAGTTATACTTTCTATTTGAAGCTAGAGAATGTATGTCTTTGCGGGGTAGTGGGGAAAGGGAGAGAGCATTGATAGAGGTGGGGCTAAATAATAAAAGGAGATTGGAAGAAATAGCCAAATAATAAAAGGAGATTGGAAGAAATGGCCATTTACATGATAACTGAGGCTACTGCATTTTAGAAGTTGTGGGCTTAGGGTCTGTAGATCCTTGCTATCCATTGACTCCTGGAAGGGATCCAGGAGGATCCCTTCTGCAGGGGATAACAGTCTCCAAATATAATCATGAAACCCGTTTCTGGTAATGGAGCTTAGTGGACTAGGTGGAAGGAACTACAAAACCCTGTCAGAGTGGTGTGAGGATAGAGAAAAACAGAAAATTTCCACTCAAAATGAGCAAATATAATTCCAAAACAGAAGAAAAAAGTCTAATGCTAAGAAAGTCAGCTAACAGAATTAACAGTTAGAGCATTAAATTCTAAATTCAATGTTTTAATTAGTGTTTATTTAATAATAAATTTATTTATTTAGTATTTATATTTATTTAGCATTTATTTATATTTATTTATTTATGATAAATTAGTATTTATTTAATACTAATTTATTTAATAAAATAAATTTAATTAGTATTTAATTAAAATATATTTAATTAGTATTTAATTTAATAAAAACTAAATTCAATGTTTTAATTAGTCCTATAAACTCTATCTTCAAAGTATATTATGAATCTGACCACTTAGCATCACCTCCCCTGGACTACTTGAGTCAAAGCAAACCTTATTTCTTACATGAGAGACTGGATTAGCCTTACAACTGCTCTCTTGTTTCTGTGTTACTTCCATACCCTGGTGGAATTTACTGATCTACAACAAGTTTTAAGTTAGTTGCCTGCTTAAAATTTTCTCATTCTCATTTCATTTTCAAACAAATCTAAAGTTTTTACTATGACTTTCTGTATATCTTTCTGACCTCATTTACTACCGTTATCTTCCTTATTAATGCCATTCCAGCTACGTGGCCTTCTTGCAAGTCAGAGAATGCAACAAGTATGTTCTTCCCTTGGGGCATTTGCACTTCTGTTCTTTTAGCCTGGTCACTTCACCTCCACTCCCTCCATTTTTTATTACTTTCTTCCTATATTTGGATCTCTGTTCAAAAGTCACCCCTCAAAAAGGCCTTCAAAACTACCCTATCTAAAATAGCACCTGCCATCACTATCTCCATATCCATTTTCATTTTTCATAGCACTTACCCGTACTTGGCATTGTGTTATATGTTTATTTGTTTACTGTCTGTCTCCCCCACTGAACTGTAAGCTCCATGACTGTAAGTATATACATGAATTACAAAAGGAATAAATGGTGAGTTACTCTTTTTTCTTTTTTTTTTTTAAATAGAGACGAGGTTTCACCATGTTGGTCAGGCTAGTCTTGAACTCCTGACCTTAGGTGATCCTCCCGCCTCGACTTCCCAAAGAGCTGGGATAACAGGCGTGAGCCACCACAGCCAGCCGATGGGTTATTCTTGACATGTATTTTTAAATTATTTTGACTCTATTTTAAGTAAAAAAAAAATAACATTTTTTTCACTCTTCAAAATGATATACTCTGATCTTCTAAACAACATATTTCTCATTTCCTGATTTAATTAAATCAGTGATGTAAAAAAAGAATGATGGGGGTATGTAAAAAAGACTAAAATAGATGGCCAGGAAATACTAAAACTGTACTGAAGTTTGATGGTATATATATTTTTTACACACAGCATTATTTGAGTAACTAATTGTGTCACTGAATTACAGAATAAGCAAAGTGCTAGCTAAACAGAATCACTCTTGGGGGCTGTATTTTGTCTAAAATTTATGTTATGCAAACAAATATTAAATATTTAATTACTACAGTTTTGTTATTTCTTTTTTATTTTAGGAAATGATTTGCAGCTGAGTGAATCAGGAAGTGACAGTGATGACTGAAGAAATATTTAGCTATAAATAAAAATTTACACAGCAGGTATAATTTATTTTGTATTAAGAATAAAAATTCCTAAGACCGAGGGAAATATGTCTTTTGATGAGAAAAATTAAATTTGATTCAGAAATTTCAGTTGATGTTATTTATTTATTTGTTTATTAGACATTGTCTTGCTTTGTCACCCAGACTGGAGTGCAGCTGGGGGCTCCTACCTCAGCTTCCCATAGGTGAGACTATAGGCATGCACCACCATGCCGAGGTAATTATTTGGGGGGAGGGGAGTAGAGATGGGGTCTTGACGTGTTGCCCAGGCTGGTCTCAAGGTCCTGGGGTCAAGCAGTCTTCCTGGCTTGGCTTCCCAAAGTGCTAGGATTATAGGTTTGAGCCACTGAGCTTGGTCTGATGTTATATTTTTAACTGCTTGCAGGTTAGGTAACTTGTTCCACATAGTATTAGTTAAGTGGCAGATCAGGTGTTTTAGAGTCTAAGTTTAGTGTTCTGTTTTACCAAATTGCTGTCTCCAGTTGTCAAAGAGCAAAACTATTGATTTCTAATAAATATCCATGGTTTTATGGTTTTAATTTTATAATTTTATATCTCCAAGCCTTTTTTTTTTTTTTAAGATAGGGTCTTACTCTGTTGCTCAAACTGAAGTACAGTGATGTGATCATAGCTCACTGCAGCCTCAAGCTCTTTAGTCTCAAGTGATCCTCCTGCCTCCAGAGTGGCTATGGCTAGGCACCCCACCATGCCCAGCTAATTTCCTTTTTTTTTATTTTTTATTTTTCTTAATAGAGACGGGGACAGGGTCGTAAAGCTTTCATCTCAGCCTTCCTGTCTGAGCCTTTTCTATCTGATATTCCTTAAATTATGGCTCAAAATACTTTAATTTTTGATAAAATTAAGCTATAATTTAGGAGAAAGATTGAGTTAAATAATTATTTTAATGTAATAACTGTTCTGTTATCTCTTGCAATATTTTTCATCAATTTATTTTGCTTTTGAGAGAAATAAGCAATTAAGTGTTAAGGGGATAAATAATATTTATATTTATAATAAAATATCTTTTAATTTTATTTAAAGATAAATAAAATTTATCTTTATCTGGCAGAATGATAGATGTAGGAATGATAGAAAGCCACTGACCAGTAGGTTCTTTTTTTTCTTTTGAGGCCCCATTGTTAGAACATTTCTTTATATATATAAAACCTTATATATCTATATTTATATATTATATATATAACTTTATATACATATTTATCATATATATTTATATATTTTTTATTTTTATATCTCTATAAAATATAAAGTAATTATATATATAAACTGGTATAAAATATAATTTTATATATATATAAAACTTTATATTTTACAGTAGTTTTAGGTTCATAGCAAAGTTGAGAAGGTCCTATTTCTTCTCTCCCCATTATCAATATCCCACACCAGAGTGGCATGTTTGTTAAAATAGATGAACCTACATTGATAGATCATTATTACACAAAGTCCATAGTTTACATTAGGATTCAGTCTTGATGTACACTCTATAGATTTTTGACAAATGTATAATAATGTGTATCTATATTTTAGTAACATTTAGAATAGTATCACTACCCTAAAAATCCTGTGCTCTACCTATTTATCCCTCCCTTTCCTCTTCCCCGCAGCAATTACTAATCTTATTGTCCCCATAGTTTATTTTCCAGAATGTCATGTAGTTGGAATTATACAGAATTTAGCCTTTTCAGGTTAGTTTCTTTCACTTAATAATATGCATTTAGGTTTCATGCGTATTTTATTATGTCTTTCATGGTTTGATGGCTCATATTTTTAAAGGTTAAATATTATTCTATTGTCTGGATGTACTATGGTTTATTTCTCAACCCAACTACTGAAGGACATCTTGGTTGCTCCCAAGTTTTGTCAATTATGAAAAATTTTTAAATTCAACTTCACTTTCTTACCTTTGGAATTTGGGCTTTTTTTTTAATTTATAAATTTTTATTTTAATCTTCCTTTTTCCTTTTTTCTTTCTAGCCTAATTTTAGTTAAACTGTCTTTATTTTTATTTCTATTTTATTTATCAATTCTTAGCTAAGACAACTGTTATTTATTACTTAACTGAAGCAAGCTCATAATTCAAAGTGGCTAGTGAAACTTGCTTATCATTTAATATAGTAATCGTAATGGTTTTTACTGAAAGTTGTTATGCTGACTTTTCTTTTTGATGTTAACGCTACCAGAAATGAGTACATGATGATATGAGCTGATAAAGCTGGCTATATAACATGCATTATGTTTTCAAAATTACAGCAAGCTAAACAGTACATATTCAGTACATCATTCCCCCTCCTTATTATTTCCCCCATAAGTGAAACATTCTTAAAGACCCTTTTTAATAGATTGAATACCTAGTATATCATTCTTTATACCACTCAAGGGTATATATAAGTACCTCAGAGAGAGGAATGAAATCATATCTCCCGTGTTTTTGTATCTTCTTATTTGATGTGTTTTCAGATACCAAAATGTAGGGAGCTAGTCAATTAGATAAGTTCTCAGATAAAAGGTTCTCTGCCAGAAACAACTGATGATCCTGACATGATTCGAAACATATGTGCTTTTAATTTGATCTGTTCTGAAACTGATGGTAATGTAAGTATGCAAGCAGAAAAAGTAAGTTGCCTACAAAAGAACAAAAATCAAAGGACTCTGCATTATTCTATAACACTAAACTCTAAAGGTAATAAAACTGCATCTGTGCAAGCATATTAATATGACCTATGAATTATATATTCATCAGATGTCATCCATAGCTTGGTAAGAAGGTATTCTTAGACATATGATAATTCAGGAATTCTATCATTCAATTATCATTTCTATAATAATTGTTTTAGTAATTTCTAATTTATCAAGAGATGAATCAAAAGAACTCAAGAATAGAAAAAAGTATAATAAAAATATATTATAAAAAGATTGATAACTATCTAATATTTTCAGGACTGGCACCTTCTCTGTCTCCTGAAGGAAACTCACTCAATTTGAAGGTGTTGTTGACACTCATGCCCAGAACATTTTAAGTAAAATTGACTTCTGGGATGCTGACTAGGGAGCGAAGACCAAGAGCTTATTGGCCCTACTACCCTGAAGCTGCAATCCTAGTTGGGGGAATCATGTTTCAGGCTGAGACTGGGTGCATGTGCAGCAGAAACCAGAGATGGCCCAAGCTATTCACACACTCTTGACCAACCCTGAGGCATGTGCATAGTATACTCAAAAGGGCCTGGTGAAAAATAAAACTTGGGAAGACTTGAAAATAACAAGTTCTTTGAACGTATTCCCTTACACATACAGATCTATTAGCAAAGGACAAAGTCTTACTGACCCAAAGTGTTTGGATACAATATCTTTCCAGTCTTTGGCCACTCAGAGTACCATTTTGTAGAACAGTGACCTTGAGGGAGGAGGGTTTGACTGGGAGGCAGAAGAGAGGCAGTGGTATTACCTCTAAAGGACTTTTGGCATTGAGATGCTAGAAATTTTTTTTAACCTTATCTGGGTAGTGCTTGTGTAAGTTACACACATATAAAATTTAACAGAGCTGTACACTTAAGATTTGTTCATTTTACTTCAAGTTACATTTAATTTTAAAAGTCCATAAATAAAATCAAATGGAAAAATATTGCAATTTTTTTAGGATGGCAGAACATTAATATCAATAATGTTTAAATCGATCTTATAAATTTACGATGAGGGGACAAACAACTCTAGAAAAATGGGCAAAGAAAATGAACAGGCAGTTCCAAAAATTATAAAAGCATATATTTTAGCTCAGCAGTCTCACTTCTGGAAATTTACCCTACAGATATATTTAATTCTGTGCAATATTATTATTGCAGTATTACTTACAATAGAAAAAGACTGTGAACCCTGAAAATTTGAGACAGGTCTCAGTTAATTAATTAATTAATTAATTTTTTTGAGATGAAGTTTTGCTCTTGTCGCCCAGGCTGGAGTGCAATGGCAGGATCTTGGCTTACACCAATCTCTGCCTCCCAAGTTCAAATGATTGTCCTGCCTCAGCCTCCTGAATAGCTGGGATTACAGGCACCTGCCACCACGCCTGACTAAATTTTTTGTAATTTTAGTAGAGACGGAGTTTCACCATGTTGGTCAAACTGGTCTCAAACTCCTGACCTCAAGTGATCTGCCTGCGTCAGCCTTCCAAATTGCTGGGATTACAGGCCCAACAGTCTCAGTTAATTTAGAAAGCTTATTTTACCAAGGCTGAGGATGAGCCTGTGACACAGCCTCAGGAAGGTCTGATTGATTACATGTGCCCAAGGTGGTTGGGGCATAGCTTGGTTTTATACATTTTAGGGAGATATGAGACATAAATCAACATATGTAAGAAGTATATTAGTTCTGTCCAGAAAAGTGGAGACAACTCAAAGCAAGGCCCCCCAACTGTGGGCTTCCAGGTCATAGGCAGGTGAGAGACACATGGTCGCATTCTTTTGAGTTTCTGTTAAGTCTTTCCAAAGGAGGCAGATTTGCCCTGAGCGATTCCCAGCTTGAAGAGGCCCAAGATATTTTCCTTTCACAAGACTGAACCTGAGTATGCATCAATATAGGACTAACTAAATGAACTCTATTTTACCTCCATACAGTTGATAACCTGTTCACAGATTTATTGGCTACTTGGGTATTCTTTTTATGAAATATCTGTTCAAATCTTTTTTTTTCTTTTGAGAGAGAGTCGTCCTTTTTCACCCAGGCTGGAGTGTAATGGTGCAATCTCAGCTTACTGCAACCTCCGCCTCCCAGGTTCAAGCAACTCTCTTGCCTCAGTCTCTCCAGTAGCTGGGATTACAGGCACCCACCATGATACACAGCTAATTTTTTGTATTTTTAGTAGAGACAGGGTTTCACCATGTTGGCCAGGCTGGTCTCGAACTCCTCAGGTGATCTGCCCATCTCTGCCTCCCAAAATGTTAGAATTACAGGCATGAGCCACTGCTTCCAGATTCAAATCTTTTGAATATTTTACCATTTACTTATTAATCTTTTTGTTATTGATTTCTGCAGTTACTTATATAGTCTGGACACAAATTCTTTGACAGATGTATGTAATACAAATATTTTCTCCCCCTCTGTAAATTGTCTTTTTTTAAAGCTATAGTTTTAAAATAGTATTACACTTTAGTATTGAGGTCTTAGATTGATTGGGTAGTACAATCCTCCACCATTATTCTTTTTTAAGATTGACTTTGCTATTGTGATAAACTGCTTTTTTTGCCAGCTAAAACTAACTTTCTCAGACTAAAAGCTGTTCAGGCTTTATGTTAGCTTCTTGAGCTGGACAGACTCCATCTTAGCTTCTTCATTTCAGTTATTAAAATACCATTAAGTATGTAACTGTAGTATGTAGCTGGGGCAGGCTGACACTGGGCACCTCCAGGAATGCATTTGTTGATAAGAGGCTGAGTTAAGTGGTACCAGCAGAGCCTGGGAATGCAGGTGCTGTCGAGTGCCCAGAGCCCCCATTATCTATAAATTGTATGTCTTTCACGACAGCTTTACCCCTCGCACCTGGAACTGTTTTATTTCTCATGTGCTAGTTTATCTTTTAACTTTTCACTTACTCTGCTTCTGTGAAAAATTTGCTTCAGCTAGGTTTCCCCTCCCTTTTAAAATTAGGGTATAAAAGACCACCTAACTTTTTCTGAGGGGCCGAGAGAATTTTGGGTGTTAGCCACCTCTCAGTCACCGGCAAAATAAAGGACTCATAATTCAGTCTCAGAGTGTGGCGCATTCCTTGACTCTGTCAGGTACAACACTATCCTTGGCTCTTTGCACTTCCATGTTGACTTTTAAAAGCCAACTTGTCATTTTCTATACTCACAAAACCTGCTGGGATTTTGTTTTAAAACTGTAGATGGTTTGAGAAATACTGACATCTTTATAACGTGAGCCTTCCAAATCATGAGCATGGTATGTTTCCATTTATTTAGATCTTCAATTTCTTTCAGTAAAATTTTTTACTTTTTAGTATTGAGGTCTAGAAGATTTTTTGTTAGATTTATTCCTGAATCTATTTATATAAATAAATAACATAAATTTATTCTTTAAATTTCCCTTTTCTAAATCTTTGTGACTGATGTTTGATACAATTTATTTTTGTGTATTTTATATATAGAGACCTTGTTAAACATATGTTCCCTTTTAATTTCATATTTTCCTCTTCTCTCTGACTATGTTAGATTCTATTAACTTAGAGTGCCAGTTTACTTTTATGTATATATAACTGTAAAACTTTGTCATATGTCATAATGTTATCTGATGTTGTAATCACTAAGGACACAAATATTCTTTACTCATCACTGATATTTAGATTCTTTAGCTTTTATTGTTTGTCTCTGAATAGTTGGTGCTCATTTCTCTTTCATCTTTTCTCTTTTTCCTTCTATTTGATGTTAGCAAAATAATAGGATATAAGAGCTGTCTTAATATTATGTAAATGCCTTGGGGGCATTTGGTTCCAGTCTTTGCTTTATCCCTTCTGAGTTCTGAAATATCCTTCAGGCTAGAATAGGAGAGAATTTAAAACCAGTGTTTCCCAAATTCCTAGCATAAGAATTGCTAGAAGTGCTTTGAAAATAAAGGTTTTTAGATCCCTACAGAGATCTACTGAATCAGAATTTCCAAGGGAAAATGATGCTTATCCTCAGAGAAGTTTCATTTACATAAGACAAGATTAAGATTCCTTTCACCTCTGATATTTGATTCTGTGAATACTATCATTATATTACCATAATTAAAAGAAGAATTTTATCTAAACAAAGGAGTGTCAGAAAACCACTGCCAATACTCCAAAGTTTGGTATTTGGGATACCTATGAGCACAAATAAATTGGTACATTGCATACAGGTACTATTCCATCTACTCTGCCAGATCAAGAAAAGCCACGGACATAAGTGGATCTTCAAGGCATCTGTGCCTCTGCTAGTTAACTTGACTAGTAACTTCTGACCATTTATTTTTGCATCCAAAGTCACTAACCAAACCAGGTTAGATTCCTGAAAGAATCTAACTATGCTTAATCATTAATGCCACAATCAGAAATGAAGCTGGACTCTTCTTTGGGTAAAGGTTGGTGGGAGACAGTAGAAATGAGGAGTGTAATAGAAACTGAGAAGATATGGTCAAAGTCTGAGTTAAAGTTTAAAGAGGAAAAGAGAGTTTATCCTGGTCCTATTTGTCAATAAATTATTCAAATAGTTAATGTAAAAATTTTGTGAGAGATAGAGTTATAGGTTTTCTCTCTTATATTTTCAAATAAAACAATTCATTCTGATGTTGCCTGACCTTGTTAATTTAGTCTTCATTTTTCTTATTTCTTTTATAGCTCTCTAGTCTTTCTTTTTTCTTTTCTTTTGACAAACAACTAGAAGGGCACCATGCACTTTTGTTACTCTTTTACTTTGACTTCATAAAAGTAACACAGCATAAAATGCACATAGCATTATCATGTTTATTCTTGTTCCACTTCTGGTAAGGACTAAATATATATTCTAGAGTCATTAGGGAATTTACTCACTGAAAATTAAGAAAAATAGTGTTCACAACAGTACCTAGAAAGCAACTGGTTCACAATTTTTGCTCAAATTAAATTTTATTTCTTAAATGAAAGAATAGATTGATTAATCTTGAAGTGAGAAAACGAAAATAAAAGGAATAACTTTTGCAAAGAAGAAAAATGGTCCGTAAATGTATATCACCAATCCTTTTCTCTCATTTTCTTTAGCCCCACCTCTTTAATTGGTTATAGGCTGTTTCTAGCTGAACTTTTAAGATGTTGAAAACAAAACAAAAATCACCATCTTTCTTTCTTTTTTTTTTTTTTTTTTTGAGATGGAGTCTTGCTCTGTCATCCAGCATGGAGTGCAATGGTGGGGTCTTGGCTCACTGCAAGCTCTGCCTCCCGAGTTCAAGCAACTCTCCTGTCTCAGCCTCCTGAGTAGCTGGGACTACAAGCACATGCCACCATACCTGGCTAAGTTTTGTATTTTTAGTAGAGACAATTTTATGTTGGCTAGGCTGATCTTGAACTCCTGACCTTGTAATCTGTCCCCCTCAGCCTCCCAAAGTGCTGGGATTACAGGCGTGAACCACCACACCCAGTCTAAAGTCATCATCTTTCTTATCTCCCAAATTCAGTTTCTGATGACTTTCCTTCTCCAATGCATTTAAATCCTCTGTATTCCTACATTCCATTTATGTAATTTTCATAACTGAATAATGGCTCAAGTCATTACTAATACTAACTCCACCTTTCCTAGCTATGATGGCATAGTGAAAATTCCAGATCTGCCACTTACTGGACAGGTAACTTTGAATAAATTTTTTAGCTCTGGGAACATTAATTTCTTTAAAATAGGGATAGTAATATTAATTAGAATAAACATATATGTTATATATACATACAACATATATGTAATTCATATATATTAACCTTTCAATAACAGATGGTCAATAAATTACAGTTATTCTTAGCCTGAAATCAGTTTTTCTTTTCTTTTTTTTTATTTTGAGACAGACTTTCACTTTGTCACCTAGGCTGGAGTGCAGTGGCAAGATCTTGGCTCACTGCAACCTCTGCCTCCCGGGTTCAAACAATTCTTCTACCTCAGCCTCCCAAGTAGTTGGGACTATAGGTGCATGCCACCATGCCCAGCTAATTTTTTGTATTTTTAGAAGAGACGGAGTTTCACCGTGTTATCCAGGATGATCTCGATCTCCTGACCTCGTGATCCACCCACCTCAGCCTCCCAAAGTGCTGGGATTACAGGCGTGAGCCACCACGCCCAGCTAAATTCAATCTGTGCTTGAAGTGTTGTGTTCTTAACTATCTTGAACTCCTTTGCAAAGATAATCTTTCTTAAGCATAGATTTTCTAATCCGTTCTCTAACATTGTTTCATTCTGTCTTTGGCATGTTTTCACTTTGCTGTGCTGTACCTTTTACACATTCTTTTGAACTATAGCTTCCTGCTTTGCTCTGGATCAGGAAGCTATTGAAGCTGACACCCACAGAGTTAAACTCAGTTGCTGAAGCCACCAGCTCCCCCTCCCAGTCCCCCTTTTCAGAGTAGGCTGGCAGCTGTCCTAACTGCCTACTGAAGCCAAATGCTTGAGGAGAGAGAGAGAGTAAGGAGCCAGTCATGAATACCTTCCAGAAAAATGAGTCCAAGGAAACTCTTTTTTCACCTGTCTCCATTGAAGAGGTACCACATCGACCTCCCAGCCCTCCAAAGAAGCCATCCACGGTGAGTCCTTAGATTCAATTCTGCCTCTGACACGAATGGCCTCCCTCTTTTGGCTCTCTTCCTTGGCCTCCGGAGCTTCAAGCTGAGCTGTATTAGGGTATTAAAATGATTCTCTCGGAGTAAGAATTCACCTGAAACCACATCTAAACAGAAGCTTCCTTTACGTAACAAGACAAAGCAGCAGGAGAGGTAGTCGAAGTTCTTCAGTTGGGATCCAGGGACTTGCTGAATTTCATTGCATATTCTGTTTCCCTGGGGGGAGGGAAAAAGCAATTTGAATGTCCAGGGAAACTGGCAAGCATTCTTGTCTGGAGAACTGTGTGTGATTGTTCTTTCTTTACCAATAAAAAAATCTGCCCTTAGTTTCCCTGTGTGCAGAGCCTTCTGCTGAACACCAATGGAAGTTTCAGAATAGATCCAATCTCTATTACTATGCGTTCCCAGTCTACTGTGGGAGATAGGAAAGAGAAACAGAAAAGTAATAGTAGTGTTTTGCATTATGTACTTGCTAAAGCACTTCTAAACTCATCATCTCAGTCAATTCTTACATTAAAATTCTGTAAGTGGGAAGGATATATAGTAATGATAGCCAATATTTACTGAGTTCTTACAGTGGGCCAAAAGGTGATGTTATTCTTATTTCTTTGGAATAACAGAACAGAGGCATAGAGACAGGTGTAGTGACATGGCCAGTATAAGTATGTTAACATAGCCAGTGACAGTGTTGTCTAGCTAGTGACAGTGTGTCAGCTAAACTCCAGATTTCATAATTCTCAAGCTATGAGCTACAAAGATAAGAAGCCCAGTTCATTGAATGTTTCAAGCAAGTTATTATGATACATTAAAATATATTAATGTTTAGGAGGATCATTTATATATATCCCTAGGGGTAAAAGAATAGTACATTAATTTATTATTTTTATTAATTAATTTATTATATTTTGCCTATTTTTTTTTTTTTTTGCTAGTGATATCTCTTCTGGTCCAAAAGAATTTAGGGCTACTTACAAAGATGTATATACTGCTCACAAAATGAGGCAATATAATTTTCATGATAAATTTGACTGTACCAAGGACAGAAATCCCTATGTCCCCTCTCATTGCTAGTTGGTCTATTGTAATAGATAGGATATTGAAATAAAACATAACATTCTTTATATTCTGACTGATATGTCACATGAAAAAAGCATAATTCTTTTAATGTCCAGTAGGATTATCATGAAAATGTTATAGAATCTCTTTAGTAGGAAGACTAGACATTTAATTTTACAGAATTTAAAAACTCTGCCCAAAGTCAAGGTGATCAACTGGCTTACCCTTAGGAATCTCTGTCCTCCATGTTGGGCTATGTGCCTGGCTCCAGTAGCCTCTGAAGGAGAAGCTATCATATTGCCAGGATTCCTCCCAGCATGGTGAACAGAACAGTTGGGGACAAGAAGGGTCAGTCCCCATGGTGGAGCTAAGCAGAGACTGACATCTGAATCTCACTGCTTGGATATCAGGTATTCCATAGGCTACCTCTTTATTCTGTTCCTAGAAAGTTAATATGACCATTCTTCTGCCCAGAGCCCTAGGCTTTTCATTTAGTAGTTGTGGGAAGATGAGCAGGTCCTGATATCTAGGATCAAAGAATGTTTGAGCAAATCCATGTAAAATAAATGAGAAACAAAATAATATTCAGATTAGCTTCTATTATTTCTAAATCAGCAACGTAAGCACTTTTAGTGTGATAATAGCTGTTTCATGAAGAGTAGAGACCATTGCTTCATTACCTACCATGGTGATTTGAAATAAATGAATTTTTCAGTTGTGCAGCAATCTAATTGTTCAAACGGGAAAACAGCTCATGCTTGAATCATTGCCTTCTTGTTTAATAGAAAATCTGTGGCTCCAACTATCCACTGAGCATTGCCTTCATTGTGGTGAATGAATTCTGCGAGCGCTTTTCCTATTATGGAATGAAAGGTAATTTTGTATCCCAGAGCCCTACCTACTCTTCTCCACTCACCCTCACCTCATATTTGTAACAGCCTGGTCTCTTTATATGCACTTATTTCCCTAATCCACTCTTTCTGCCTTGGTCCAAATTGGTTCTTTACTTTGGCCAAAACTTCCAATAAATATCTCTTAGGATTTCACCTAATAACTCATAGAGGCCAAGATCAGAAAGGTGTGAAAGAAACCAGAACACAGACTTTGAGAATGTAAGTGGATAGAGCTGAACATGATGGCACATGCCTGTAGCCCCCACTACTTAGGCTGAAGCAGGAGGATTGCTTGGGCTCAGGAGTTCCAGGCTATCAGGCACCTATAATTGTGTCATTGAATGGCCACTGCACTCCAGCCTGTGCAGCACAGCAAGAACTTGGAAAAGTTCTCATTATGCTCTCTCATTACCTGACTTTCATTTTTCATGCCTCTTCCTCAGTTATGAGCTAACAGCTCTTGGCTAAGAGCTCATACCTGAGGAACAGGTATGAAGAATGGAATTCAGATAAGATCTCTCATCATCTTGTTGCTGGGAAGGAGAAGAGAGGGAAGGGATATTGGAAGCACCCATGTTATGTTGATGATTGGCCTAAATGATGCTAGGGGTGCACATAGACTGAAGGGAGGAGTATTATATTTGTACATTCAGTGTAGTCCCATTCACTCCCACAACTCCCATGGGGCCCTGCTTGTACTGACTGGCAGTCACTTCTCAGTCATGTCACTGATGGGAGTGCTGAAGGCCAAAATTACCTTATAAAGACCAGAGATCAAATTTTTTTTTTTCCTCAGTCATTTTAATGCATCTATCTTGTTTTGTCTCCCCACCCCCCCTTCTTTTTCCACCACAGCTGTGCTGACCCTGTATTTCCTGTATTTCCTGCATTGGAATGAAGATACCTCCACATCTATATACCATGCCTTCAGCAGCCTCTGTTATTTTACTCCCATCCTGGGAGCAGCCATTGCTGACTCATGGTTGGGAAAATTCAAGTAAGGAAGATAGGAGGTCACATCCCTACAGTTTTCATAGTTTAATTGTGCAGAAAGCTATCACTTCTAGCCTCTTGCTTTTGAGCAAGAACATACCTATGTCATGCATGAAAAATAAGAATCTCTGTACATCTGTGTAGTGTGGAAAATTTGAAAAAAAAAATCTCTCTGGCAACAAGAAAAGACTAGTCATTATCAGTTTTTCCAATGTTTTTACATCTTCTTCAGTTGTGATATCTTTTGTTTATTAAATCTAATTTTAGGCCAGGCGCGGTGGCTCACGCCTGTAATCCCAATACTTTAGGAGGCCGAGGCAGGCCGATCATGAGGTCAGGAGATCAAGACCATCCTGGCCAACATAGTGAAACCCTATCTCTACTAAAAAATTCAAAAATTAGCTGGGCTTGGTGACGGATGCCTGTAGTCCCAGTTACTCGGGAAGCTGAAGCAGGAGAATTGCTTAAACCCAGGAGGCGGAGGTTGCAGTGAGCCGAGATCGCACCACTGCACTCCAGCCTGACTCCTGGCAACAGAGCGAGACTGTCTCAAAAAGAAAAGAAAAGAAAAGAAAAAAAAATCTAATTTTAACCTTCCATTCTGTAATTTAATATTAAATCTTGTTCTGATCTTAGTGGAGACAGAGAGCACTATCCACCAGCAAATTTCTTTATATATATATATATAAAGAAAATAAAATATATATATAAAATATATATATATATTTTATTATGTTTTAGGTTTTGGGGTACATGTGAAGAACATGCAGGATTGTTGCATAGGTACATACATGGCAATGTGATTTGCTGACTTCCTCCCCATCACCTATATCTGGCATTTCTCCCCATGTTATCCCTCCAACTCCCCACCCCCTACTGTCCCTCCCCTAGTTCCCCTCCACAGACCTCAGTGTGTGATGTTCCCCTCCCTGTGTCCATGTGTTCTCATTGTTCAACACTCACCTATGAGTGAGAACATGCGGTGTTTGATTTTCTGTTCTTGTGTCAGTTTGCTGAGAATGATGGTTTCCAGGTTCATCCATGTCCCTACAAAGGACACGAACTCATCGTTTTTTTATGGCTGCATAGTATTCCATGGTGTATATGTGCCACATATTCCCTGTCCAGTCTATCATCAATGGGCATTTGGGTTGGTTCCAAGTCTTTGCTATTGTAAACAGTGCTGCAGTGAACATTCGTGTGCATGTGTCCTTAATAGAACAATTTATAATCCTTTGGATATATACCAAGTAATGGGATTGCTGGGTCAAATGGAATTTCTATTTCTAGGTCCTTGAGGAATATCCACACTGTCTTCCACAATGGTTGAACTAATTTGCACTACCACTAACAGTGTAAAATTGTTCCTATTTCTCCACATCCTCTCCAGCATCTGCTGTCTCCAGATTTTTTAATGACTGCCATTCTAATTTCCACCAGCAAATTTCTAATTTTAGCCAGGTGTGGTGGCTGACACCTGTAATCCCAGCCCTTTGGGAGGCTGAGGCGGGCAGATTGCCTGAGGTCAGGAGTTCGAGACCAGACTTGCCAACATGGTGAAACCTCCTCTCTACTAAAAAATATAAAAATTAGCTGGGCGTGGTGGCGGGCACCTGTAATCCCAGCTACTTGGGAAGCTGAGGCAGGAGAATCGCTTGAACCTGGGAGGCAGAGGTTGCAGTGAGCCAAGATCACACCACTGCATTCCAGCCTGGGTGACAAAGCAAGACTTTGTCTCAAAAAAAAAAAAAAAAAAAAAAAAAAAATTATAATTTTAGATGCTTTTATGTAGTTATTTGATACTTTCTTCATCTCTTCTCCAGATTGACTTGTTCCCACCTCCTTTAGGATCTTCTTATGAGTTCCTCTTTTCAGTTCTTTTACTATCTATTTCTCTTCTCTAATGTCTTTTTGTCGTTTTGTTCTTATGAATGTAATATTTTCATGAGTTAGACTATTGATCAATTCAGTATTTTTTAGTCCTTGAACATAGCACCAAGAGATATAATATGGTATAATGTTATGATTGTCCCCTCTAACATTATCCTGATAAACTAGAAATGAATCGTGGATATCCATTGCCCAATTATTTTCTATGGACCCGTAATCCATAGATTTGTCTAAATGAGCATTTCTCAAAGTGCATAATGTTCAAAACTATAAAATATAATAAGTTATGTGAGAAAATAAAGCTCTTGTGGTCAAATAAGTTTGAAAACTATTAGACTGAACAAAGCTAAAAATGTTGCCTTACTGCATGGTTTCTTAGAGCGTTTAATATGCTGATATGCACTATAAAATCTCCACAGAAGGTTGTAGTATGTAGTGTTTCCTAACTAGTTTGATCATGGAAAATTTTTTCTGGGTAGTGTTCCAAGGAATCCTCTTTAGTAAACAGTGGTTTATATCTTACTTTGACCTATATATGTTCATTATTCTAAAAGTGTTTAATCAGCACCTAATATGTAACTATAGACATAATACAGTACTGAACAGTTTCTTGACTTGGGAGAGGAATGGTGGGTGAACAGCTAAGATCTACGTTTGCTACATATGTAGTAGTAGTCACCAAGTTTATCCAGAGAGGAGACTGGCACTATTTGCAGAATAAAAAGTGCAAGCCATAATCTATTTATTCAGTTGTAGAATAAAGATTCATATACATGACGTAGCACTTTTATTTAGTTTAAAAATAACATCCTTTAAGATTGAAGAAGTACAGTTACAGGATTTGGTTAGCAATTGTTTCCTGCTTAATTCAGAGAAAATTTAACAACCTCCACTTGTGCCCTCAAATCAATCCTTTTGCTATATTTATTATTGTTTTTAATTTATTTTTATTGGGTTATAACTTACATAAAGTACGCAAATTCAAAAGCCTTAACTGTACACCTTGATCAGTTTTTATATGTGTAACACCATCACCTAGATCACTTTCTCTAGGGTGTCTGTACCCTCATTGTTCACCTCTCTTGCCTTCAAATTCTCCCAAAGAACCAGAGTCTTTTCCTGAACCTAGAAGCAGTTGCAAATCTCTAATAGCTTTAAATGAACAAAGCTTACCTTGACTCTTCCTTTCCTATTATTTTTCTCTTATTACCATTGACCCCCATATTATAAAAATAATCTTCTGTATGTGTTGCCTTTCTTTGTCACTCTTCATTATCACTTGTTATGGTAGAGTAATATAATGTAATGCAATATAATCCAATTCAATTTAATTTAACTTGACCCAATTTAAGTCAATAAATGTTTATTGAGCACCTTCTGTTTGTCCAAGGAACCATGGAGGATGAAGAGGTGAATTACAAGTACTACCTAATTCATATTGTTCCTATTCAAATAGCTTTAATACAGAGCTTATTGTAGTAAGTACAATAAGATATAGCGTAAATCGTATTTTTTCCTACTGAAATTACTCCCTAAGACCACTGGTAAGGATTCCTTCATTAACAAATTCCAGTGGTCTTTTCTAAATTCTTACTCATTTTGAACTTGTTTTTAGCATTTCAGGCTGTTTGTCATTTCTGTGAAACTCCTTGACCTTCTCTACAGTATATTTTTCTTACTCTTGTCCTCTTATATCTTTTGATTCTTATTTATCTGACTTCTCTCTTGCCTCTTGTTTACTTCACTCTTTCCTGAGTGTAAGAATTTTCCCCAGGTTATAACTTTTATCCCCTTCTCTTTCTCTAGATTCTTTATTAGCAAATTCTGTGGTGTTGATATTAGCTATATGCAGATAGCTCCTCAAACTCCAGTGAATTACATATTGGCATTCACCTCCTAGGTTGTTCTCCCTCCCCAAATTTGTTCTTTCTTCTGGCTTCCCTACATTCCCACATTTTATCACTTGTAAAATTCTACCAATTCTGTTTGCCCCCATCTCTCTCACTTTTATCCCTTTTCAACACAAAATCCACTGCCATTAGTTGCTATCACCCAGTTTTAGTCTTCATTGTCCAATGTCTCTAAGTTGAGATATTAAAATGGACATCTAAAATGTTTTTACTGTTTCCCATCTCTTTTTCCTACAGTTGAGCATATACGCTACTTCCAAATTAATCTTCCTAAAAGAAATCCTGATCACATTGCTACTCTGCTAAACAATTTCTGGTGACTATTAAATCACTGTCTACTAATCTCACTCCAACTGACTTTTCTGTGCTTATCATCATACTTATCCCCTTTCAAGAATGGCCACTAGAGGAAAATTGAATACTAATATTTCTGTAATCATATCCAGTGGCATCTCTTTTTCATATCTGCTTGCATTATTTCTGCTTCATGGAAACTCCTTCTTCCCCATCCTTTCATGTCCAAACCCTTTAAGTCTCACTCAAACACAACCTGTGCTTTGGAGTATTCTCTGCCCCCATCCCCTCACCTTTACCATAAGCCAGAAGTAACCTAGTGTTTTCTGAGGTCTTTGTTTTCTCACCATTATATGACATTTACTAAACTCTGTCTTATTATAGTTATTTAATTATTTATATTTGAATCTGATATCTTATTTCCAACACTTAGAGGACAAAGTCATTTATATATATAAACACATATATGTATAATATATAAATATATATGTTATAATATACATAATACATATATATTATATAGATATATATTTTGTCATTGAGACAGAGTTTCAATCTGTCACCCAGGCTGGAGTGCAGTGACATGATCTCGGCTCACTGCAATCTCTGCTTCCCAGTCCAAGCGATTCTCCTGCCTCAGCCTCCTGAGTAGCTGGGATTATAGGTGCACGCCCACCATGCCCAGCTAATTTTTGTATTTTTAGTAGAGATGAGATTTCACTCTATTGCCCAAGCTGGTCTCAAACTCTTGACCTCAAGTGGTCTGCCCACCTCCATCTCCCAAAGTGCTGGGATTACAGGTTTGAGCCACTGTGCCTGGCTGTCATTTATATTTTTATCCAAGAGCACCTAGAATAGTGCCTAGTACATAGCAGGCCCACAGTAAATCTTTGAATTAATAAACTTTTTCACCCTCGGACACTCAAATGTAGGTACATGAGCACAGATAGATGTAAACAGGCATGAAGGTGAATTTTTTTATCTTGAGTATTGTGGTTGCTTTTTAAATAACAAAACTTGGGGGTGATTGGTATCTCCAAAAGGAAGTAGCTTGAGAAAACATGGATAGCTTATTCTCCTAGTCATGTTTGTGTGTGTGTGTTAACATATACAAATAGATGATAACAGCAACAAAGGGAATAAGTACTTAAAACTACCCTTTCAGCATGTTTTACTCCTGATTTACTTAAGTTGGAAAATCAGAAAAAAGAGAAGAGTCTTTACTGTCTTCTCTAATTTGAATCTGCAGCCTATTGTCTTCATTAGCTAGACGAAAGTGAATAGATTTTTGTTTCAAACCGTTAAGTTCTTCCCCACCTCTCATCTGTTCCTCTGCCTGTGTGTGTGTGTGTGTGTGTGTGTGTGTGTGTGTGTGTTTACTTTTATTCAGGTATTACCTTGAGGGCAAAAAGCCCTCTATAACTTTAGAAAGATTGTTCAAACTCTGAAGGGACAGTTTCCTAAGTTTAGTAAACAACTTGTATTAAAAATCTTGCCTCTGTTTGCTATCCCAGAATCATAGCTTTGTTAAGAGAAAATGGGCACCCAGAGTCCCTGACTCTTGTTTAAGGAACCCTCTACATCAGGAAAGAAGTGAGGCTTCCTTCAGAAGTACACACAGGAAAGGCTAATCAGTAGGTACACAGTGGAAAACAAAAATTATTAAACATGTATATTGGTTTCTCAAGGATGTTATTTGTAGTGTCAAGTTGGTTTTAAGAAAGGAGAACATTTTTAATCACAGTTCCTAGATTTTATATCCTATTACCCAGGCTTATCAGTTTTGGTTTTTTAACCTGGGAAATCACTTAGAACCACTCTCTTAAATGTGTTTATTATGCTTTTGAATGTCCTCTCCACACATCTCTTTTCTTTCTCTGAGTGGGTCTATATAGTATGTCCTTTCTCTCTCCTCTTTTTTGTCGGTCAGAACTGACCTTCTTTTCTTCATGCTAGTTCTCTTCCTCTGCCATTACTACCAACTCTCAGTCTCTCTATGTACCTCTTCTCAGTTCCTAAGCTCCCATTAAAAATGACTCTGGCTTTTTATATTCTTATGGTGAAATAAAATGTATCACTTCTTTCTCTTCCATTTCCTTTTTCCACATTAACTTGTTCATGATAAAACCAAAGGAATGCTAGTTGTATATAGAAGTTCTGAGTTAAATATAGAAGTTCTAGACATAACCCTAATGCTAATTAAAATGGTCACTTTGGGGCTGGGTGTAGTGGCTCATGCCTGTAATCCCAGCACTTTGGGAGGCCGAGATGGGAGGATTGCTTGAGGCAAGGAGTTTGAGACCAGCCTGGTCAACATAGCAAGACCCCATCTCTACAATAATGGTTTTTAAAAAGTCACTGTTTATTTATTTATTTAACTTTTTTGAGATGGAGTTTCTCTCTGTCTCTCAGGCTGGAGTGCAGTGGCGCAAGATGTCAGCTCACTGCAACCTCCACCTCCTGGGTTCAAGCGATCCTCCTACCTCAGTCTCCCAAGTAGCTGGGATTACAGGCATGCACCACCATGCCTGGCTAATTTTTGTATTTTTATTGAATGCGGAGTTTCACCGTGTTGGCAAGGCTGGTCTTGATCTCCTGACCTCAAGTAATCCTCCCACCTCAGCCTTCCAAAGTGCTGGGATTTGCAGGCATGAGCCACCACAACCAGCCCAAAAGTCAGTATTTAGAAATGTCATTTGACCTGTCTGGATTTCAGTTTATTGATTTGTAAAATTGAGGGATTAGTGAAGTCAACCTAAAACAGTTCTGTGTCCTAATATCTTGTTTCAAATGCAGAATTTTCAGGTCTCTTTACTTCTTGTTCCTTCTATTAGTTTCCTGCCATTAGCTTCCTCTCTTATATTCTTCATATCTAAACTATTTCCTATGAGTTTTTTTTTTAATCTATAAGGTTGCCTATTTTCTTCCTAAACCATTTAAACATCTCTCATACATTTAGTCCAACCTTGTCCAATCTGCAGCCTGCAGGCCAGCCCAGGACAGCTTTGAATGCAACCCAATACAAATTCATACACTTTCTTAAAACATGATGAGATTTTTGTTTTGTTTTCTTTTTGCTCACCAGCTGTTGCTGTGTTGGTATATTTTATATGTGACCCAAGACAATTCTTCTTCCAATGTGGCCCGGGGAAGCCAAATGATTGGACACTCCTAATTTAGTCCATCAATTGGATACTGATCTACTACCCAGACTATATCACTCCAGCTCAAACTCCTTTTTTTCCCCCCCCTTTATGATGATCTAACATAAATAATCTGTTTTGGGTTCATGATAGCTAGCTTTTTTTTCTGCTCCTTTTTATTCCCTTTCTATTTATTCTTTTTGGGGAAAACTTATCCCCTCCCCAATGTTAACTAGTCCTAGATTAGTCACCTAACTTCTTTTTTTTTTTTTTTTTTGAGATGGAGTCTCACTCTGTCACCAGGCTGAAGTGCAGTGGCACCATCTTGGCTCACTGCAACCTCCAACTTCCTGGTTCAAGAGATTCTCCTGCCTCAACCTCCTGTGTAGCTGGGATTACAGGCATGCGCCACCACACCCAGCTAATTTTTCTATTTTTAGTAGAGACAGGATTTCAACATGTTGGCCAGGATGGTCTCGATCTCCTGACTGATCCAACCACCTTGGCCTCCCAAAGTGCTGGGATTACAGGTGTGAGCCACCATGCTCAGTCTAGTCACCTAACTTCTTATCCCCAACCTGCCATGCCCTCTAAGTTCCCTTCCCTAGAAAGCTGACCTAGAAGGATTAGGCACTTAGAATGAGAAATCCACATCCTGAGATTTCCAACATCTCCAGCCTCTCTTTGCTATCTTTATTCCATTCTATTCTCTGTATTCCACATTAGTATATAACACCTTAAAAATTGCAGGTGTAAACTGTATAATTTCCAAGGTTCATTATAATTCTAACATTCTACTTATATCAAGGGAATGCTGATGTGGTTGTACACATAAGGAGTATATGTTGTAGTGTGCCATATTTCAATGTATGTTCTTACTGGAATTCCTTATTCTTCTACTTTCTATTTGCTGTTCAAGTTCTTTGAAAAAACGATATAACAGGATGTTCCTTCCAACTGCATGATTTTTATCACTGGACAGTCAGTCCCTGACTCCTTGTTTACCCTTGTTAACTTGTCCCTGAGGAAACTGTGGTGAGGATTACAATTAGTCCAAGAGTCCAAGTTATCCAGGCTGAACCTGAGAGCTTTTTACCTCCCAGTGCTTCTTGAGTTTTGAGGAAGTCCTTTGGGTTAGCCATTCCTGTTTAATTTGAGTTCTTCCTTGACCCCTCTTGCTCTCTACAGCAAAAGATATTCCTTGAGAAAAACACCTAAGGTCCAAATATCCTCTTCTGCTGATTCTCCCAACTTAAAACATTTGCTAAAAATCCACCTTGTTCTTGTCATGTCTGTACAAAGTAGGGTTTTTCTGTGTATGTGTGGAGTGAGTGTGTAGAGGCAAAGGGGATGGTGGGTATAGGAAGGGAACTTGAAGGGAATGTCTATTACCTCTAATGCTACAGAGTGAAGAATTTCACTCCTTTTTCCTGGTCTGTTTACTTCATTCATCATTATTGTCTCTATGTGCATTTCTCAGATAATTCTTTCCTCCTCCCCCTCCTTCTCCATTTATCTCCACACTGAGAATATGAACCTTAAGTCTGTATTATGCAAGTTTCTCAATTCCGGTTTTAGACTGACTGATTTAACTCTCTTAACAGGACAATCGTTTATCTCTCCTTGGTGTATGTGCTTGGCCATGTGATCAAGTCCTTGGGTGCTTTACCAATACTGGGAGGACAAGTGGTACACACGTGAGTAAAATCATGGAATCAACTAAACTACTTTTCTCAGGCGTTGGTTACAAATGATTTTCTATTTTCTTACCAGAGATGTCCTTTTATTTTATTTTCAGTCTACAGTTTTACTACAAAACTGGTTAAGAAAAACAGTTTTATGACCACTTGAACTCTTTTCTACTTTATCTGAGCTCGTCTGCTTTTGGAACTCGTAGAATGCCTAGTTAGTATCCTCTTTATATGCTTGAAAATAATTAAAACCTTCACACCCTACATATTCCCTCACCTTTTTATTCATATGCATCTATACCAGGGTTTAAAAAGTCCACAATGTTTCCTTATAATTCATTGTAGAAGTCATATTCAAAGCTTTAAATATTTACATTTATATGTAGTTCCATATACTTCAGTTGCTTTTGGCGTTTATGGGATCAGAGGCATTTGATAAATTCTGAAGTCTGTTTGTTCAGTCAGTAGATAGGATTACAGCTGTTCAGGGAGCAGTTTATATGTATTCATGTTATAGTGTGCCTGTGTACATATATTTATCCTATGAGTCAGAAATATTTTTTTTTCTTTTAGACAGAGTCTTGCTTTGTTGCTCAGGCTGGAGTGCAGTGGCATGATCTCAGCTCACTGCAATCTCCGCCTCTTGGGTTCAAGCAATTCTCCCACCTCAGCCTCCTGAGTAGCTGGGATTACAGGCTCCTACCACCATGCCTAGCTAATTTTTGTATTTTTAGTAGAGACAGTGTTTCACCATGTTGGCCAGGCTGGTCTTGAAATCCTGACCTCAGGTGATCCACCTGCCTCGGCCTCCCAAAGTGCTGAGATTGCAGGTGTGAGCCACTGTGCTTGGCCTTGATATTTAATAAATATTAGATATCTTCTTATTGGTGTCCCAGCAAAAATTTTTGACACTGTTCCTACTAATTACGATTAACTTGAACATTTTTTTTTAATTTTAATTAGGATATGTGAGATCGGAGTCCTTAAAAGGTCTTTCTATTGAAGTATTCCTTTGACTAAAACAAGATTGGGAAACAGTGTGTTAGCTTTGGAGTTCCTTCAGTATCTGCTTCTATCAGATGCTCATAAGGGGTAAATGGCACTACCAGGGATGAAATCTTCCACATAATGCATACTTTCTTGCAGAGACTGAAGGATCATAAATATGGTAAGTGCCCATGAATACCTCCTAGGAATAAAAGCAAACAGAAAGTACCCACGGGGTAGAAATGTGAAGGGGATCTTTGCCCTTGTACATATTTTTTTCCCTCTGCAGCTCTGTAGTCCATCTCTGCAGTTGCATTTAGTATCAACATGGTTGGCATCCTTACCTCTCCATTTCAGAGTCCTATCGTTGGTTGGTCTGAGTCTAATAGCTTTGGGGACAGGAGGCATCAAACCCTGTGTGGCAGCTTTTGGTGGAGACCAGTTTGAAGAAAAACATGTAAGAATCCTGTTATTTTGTATTTTTCAAAAATGTGGAGCCAGCATTAACAGGGGTACCTGGCAAGTAGCCATTTGCCAAGACTGAAGTAATCTACTGGTCAGATCTTATCTGAGCAGTTGTATTCAATGCTGGATCCTGGTCATTAATAGTGAGGAAAATTGAAACAGTTTTAAGGAAAACAGGGTGGTAGATGAACTAAAAGGCATGTCTTATAAGAAGAAGTTGAAGGAAATGGGGATAATTAGTCTGGATAAGAATTGAGGAGAATATTATAGCTACTTATAGATGCTGTAAGGATGTCAGTGATTAAACCTGAGCCCAATGAGTGAAAGCCTTGAAGAAGTCGTGTTTTGCTTGATGGGTAGAAAAACTTCAAACAGTTGGAAGTAGTAAGTTTACCCTGACTTGAGGTATTTAGGAAGAAATGTGGTAAGCACCTTGGGAATGGGAGGTGATGAATAGTATAGAGATGATTTAAGCATCTCTAGTTTTAAGATTCCATGAAAGGGGAAAATGACCAATTCTGAGCCTGGCTGATCATTCCCTTTCTTCCTCAATACTTTCCATTACCAATGGTGAAAAATAAATGGGCCTCTATGAGAAAGTGGTGACAAATAGGCAAGGTAATAGTCTATTTTTAGATCTGTCAACATTTCTGGCTTCTTCACTTTTGTTTTCAGTTTTGTGTGTCTTCAAGTATCCATTCCCCCTTGTATAACTGTTTATCCTTTCTTTGAGTTTCTCTTTTTCTCCCCCATCCTTTGTTTCTCTCTGTCTCTCAACCACTTTCTCTCTCTTTTATCTTCCCTCTTCCACCCTGACATATGCCTACTATCTTTTTCTGCCTCTGCTATCCTGTCCTGTCTTCCAGTGTTTTTCTTACCTTTCAGACCAGTTGGGTTATTTGATACTTTTTTTCTTCCCAAGAGTTCATAGATCATAACTGCTTGCTGACTTTGAAGAAAGAACCAACTTTTGGCAAGTAGGATCCTATGTATAATAAACTAATAAATTAGTGAAATAGGGTTTAAATGGAAACCAGAAGAAATAAAACACAGTGTAAATAGAAAATGGGGAAGGACTCGTTGTTCTAATGTGGCAAGAAGAGATCTGGGGTATCAGAATGAAGCATGTCAGTGTATAATGAATGAAGCATCAGCAACTTTATTTGAAAGTTGTTTCATTTAGTAACTGCTCCACAAAGATATTTCAATTAATAGGACAAATCCGCTTCCAGGTTTTCACTAGCCACTTCTAAGTCCACGGATTTCTTTTTAGATTCTCTGGCAGATCTCCCTTAAGCACTAGGTGAACTATCCTGCTTCATTAACAGTTGACTCCACTGTCCTATGTTCTGGTACTATTCCTACCACACACTCCTACCACAAAATCTATTATTTAACTAAATCAGGCATTCACTTAGTTAATACAGTCAGCAAACATTTATGGAGTCCCTTATATATGTCAGATGCTGTGCTAAGTACTAGGGATTACACAAATGAGTAAGATAAAATTTCTGCTCTAAAGAAACTTACAACATACGGAAGAAACAGACATTTTTGGAGGGCTGGGGTAGGAAAATGGCTTGAACCCAGGAGGCGGAGGTTGCAGTGAGCTGAGATTGAGCCACTGCACTCAGCCTAAGTGACAGAGTGAGGCTCTGTCTCAAAAAACAAAACAAAATAAAATCCAGACATTTAATGCAAAGACATTAATATTAGAAAAGCTATATACAGGACACAGTAGTGGCACTGAGGACAGGATGATTATTTTTACCTAGGCAAAGGGAGGAAAAGAATGTTAAAGCTGCTTGTATAGGAGTTTGAAAGGTGAGTAAATGTTTGGAGTCAGTCAGCCATGTTTTAAAATATCTATTAATAATATGAAATTCAGGTATTGTGGAGGCAATATCTGAATCTTTCTCTTTGTATGTATCTTCAGCTCTGAGTCTGAACATGGGGTGGGGCTGGAGCTAGGGTACACATTGCACTGATGATTTATCCTGTTTGTTTCAGGCAGAGGAACGGAGTAGATACTTCTCAGTCTTCTACCTTGCCATCAATGCAGGGAGCTTGATTTCTACGTTTATCACACCCATGCTGAGAGGTTAGGATTGTTTCTGAGGGACCCTGTATAAAGCTTTGCTGTGGTCAGACACAAAGCTGCTCTTGGCTTTCTCCTGTCCATCTTCTCCTTTTATAACAGCTTGATAATCTGTGAAACTTTATTTTAGTCTTTATTTGTCTGGCCCAAAAGAAGAATTATGGATTAAGTGATGGGAGGAAAGAGGATGGCTTTGTATATTCTACAAGCTCAGGTTTATTCAACAACCTGAGCTTGTAGAATGAAACATTAAACATTCAAGACTCAGGGTTACTTTCCTCCTCCCATCCCATTTTCTTTAGGTGATGTGCAGTGTTTTGGAGAAGACTGCTATGCATTGGCTTTTGGAGTTCCAGGATTGCTCATGGTAATTGCGCTTGGTAAGTGCAGTGGAGCAAAGGAAACTAATAATCATTGATGACTGACACATATAAAGCATCATGTAGGCACTTTACACAAGCTGTTTCATTCAGTCCTCACACTAGGCCTATTGAGTAACAGTTATTGTAGGGGTTTCCCCTCAACTTTGGAGGTAGATTCTGAATGAAGTCAGAAACTCATGGTTAGGAAGAATTAATATCGTGAAAATGGCCATACTGCCCAAAGTAATTTACAGATTCAATGCTATCCCCATCAAGCTACCAATGACCTTCCTCACAGAACTGGAAAAAACCACCTTAAACTTCATATGGAACCAAAAGAGAGCCCGCATAGCCAAGTCAATTCTAAGCAAAAAGAACAAAGCGGGAGGCATCACACTACTGGACATCAAACTCTACTACAAGGCTACAGTAATCAAAACAGCATGGTACTGGTACCAAAACAGAGATATAGACCAATGGAACAGAACAGAGGCGTCGGAGGCGACACAACATATCTACAACCACCTGATCTTTGACAAACCTGATAAAAACAATCAATGGGGAAAGGATTCCATGTTCAATAAGTGGTGTTGGGAAAACTGGCTAGCCATATGCAGAAAGCAGAAACTGGACCCCTTCCTGACACCTTACACTAAAATTGACTCCAGATGGATTAAAGACTTAAACATAAGACCTAACACCATAAAAACACTAGAAGGAAACCTAGGCAAAACCATTCAGGACATAGGCGTAGGCAAGGACTTTATGACCAAAACACCAAAAGCATCGGCAACAAAAGCCAAAATAGACAAATGGGACCTAATCAAACTCCACAGCTTTTGCACGGCAAAAGAAACAGTCAATAGAGTGAATCGGCAACCAACAGAATGGGAAAAAATTTTTGCAGCCTACCCGTCTGACAAAGGGCTGATATCCAGAATTTACAACGAACTAAAAAAGATTTACAAGAAAAAAACAAACAAGCCCATTCAAAAATGGGCGAAGGATATGAACAGATACTTTACAAAAGAAGACATACATGAGGCCAACAAACATATGAAAAAATGCTCATCATCACTGGTCATCAGAGAAATGCAAATCAAAACTACATTGAGATACCATCTCACGCCAGTTAGAATGGTGATCATTAAAAAATCTGGAGAAAACAGATGCTGGAGAGGATGTGGAGAAATAGGAACACTTTTACACTGTTGGTGGGAGTGTAAATTGGTTCAACCACTGTGGAAAACAGTGTGGTGATTCCTCAAGGACCTAGAAATAGAGATTCCATTTGACCCAGCAATCCCATTGCTGGGCATATATCCAAAGGATTATAAATCATTCTACTATAAGGACACATGCACACGAATGTTCATTGCAGCACAGTTTACAATAGCAAAGACCTGGAACCAACCCAAATGCCCATCGATGATAGACTGGACAGGAAAAATGTGGCACATATACACCATGGAATATTATGCAGCCATTAAAAAGGAGGAGTTCACATCCTTCGTGGGGACATGGATGAACCTGGAAAACATCATTCTCAGCAAACTGACACAGGAACACAAAATCGGACACCGCATGTTCTCACTCATAGGCGGGTGTTGAACAAGGAGAACACATGGACACAGGGAGGGGAGCACTATACACGGGGGTCTGTTGGGGGGGAGGGGGGATAGTGGGGGGGGTGGGGAGTTGGGGAGGGATAGCATGGGGAGAAATGCCAGATATAGGTGAAGGGGAGGGAGGCAGCAAATCATACTGCCACGTGTGCACCTGTGCAACAACCTTGCATGTTATTCACATGTACCCCAAAACCTAAAATGCAATAAAAAAAAAAAGATAGCATTATTAAATATTGAATATTATTAACTTCACAGTTCATAAAGTACTATTATTATAAAAAAAAAAAAAAAAAAAAAAAAAAGAAAACAGTGCCCAAGGTTGCATAACCAATAAGATGCTTTCTGGGGAGCCTTAGAAAAGATCAAACTCTGGGCCAATCAGGGACTTGGGCATCTATAATTTTTTTAGTATCTCCGATGATTCTAATGTATAGTCAAGGTGGAGATCCACTGCTCTACACAACAATATATAGGGAAGCAAGGAAGATAATCCTCTTTCAAACTAGTTTACTTCATATGATGCTTATTTATCTGGTAATTGGAAGAGATTTTAAATTCTCTAAGCCTTTTAAAACAGCTTCTAGATTTATCTATTTCTACCCTGCTTTGCAGTGCTCCCAAAGAGTCTGCCCTTGAGCAAGAGAATAAGAGGATTTGGATAAGTAGGTGAAAATTAATGCAACTTAAATCAAGTGACATTCTTTTTATTCCTGAGAACCCAGTCCTGGAAGAGAAGAGGGATGTAGTGTTCCTTAGTTTACACAGCCTCAGGGAAAACTTGGGCATGATTATTTCTAATCATTGACCTGGAAACCTGTTCTCACTCTGAGCCTCAGGGTGACAGCCCCCTGGAAGATATCCAGTGCAAACCCATAAAGAGCTCAACAGAGGAAAAACAGCCCAGAGATTCAATGTTCAGTGTATTTTCTACCAGGGAGTTGATGGGAGGGTGCTAATAGTAGTACTCAGAATTCCCAATACAAGGAAATTTATTATAGGTGAACTGTGATGATATATTCTCTGCTTCCTTCTCCATTCAAAGCCAAATATTTTCCAGAATATTTTTGTGGTTTTCCACTGATTAGTACTATGTCTTCTTTGGATCATTGCATGATAATAATATTTACACAACAGAGTAATTATGAAGATAAAAAAGAGATGCTGTAAATGAAATATTTTATAAATTATGAAGTGTTAAGTGCTAGCTGTCATTATTAGTCAGCAGCTTCAGTTTTCTGGGTGCTAATCAATAATTCAGTTCTCTGATCTTTTACTTAATTTTTTAATTCACTCATTTATTTAACAAGCATTTAATGAACCTATTATGTGCCATATTATGTGCTAGGTATTAGGATCACATTGGTGAATTAGACACCTGCAGAGTTCATGTTCTCAAACAATTTATATAGTTCAATAGGGAGAGGAAGACAAGTAAAAGGAATTTACAATATAGTATGATCAGTATTTCCCAGATCAATATAGTATGATCTAGGAAGGTACAGAGAGAGCTATGGGAACATATATAAGGAATGTTTAACTAAGACCTTGAGGGACTGGGTGCAGTGGCTCACACCTATAATCCCAGCACTTTGGGAGGCAGGAGGATTGCTTGAGCTCAGGAGTTTGAGACCATCCTGGGCCACGTAGCAAGATTCCATCTCTACAAAACATTAAAAAGATTGGCCGAGTATGATGACATATACCTATGATCCCAACTATTTGGGAGGCTGAGATGGAAGGATCACTTGAGCCCAGAAGGGCAAGGCTGTGGTAAGCCATGATTGTGCCACTGCACTCCAGCCTGGGCAACTCCAGCAACAGAGCAAGACCCTGTCTCAAAAATAAATAAATGAATAAATTAATAAATACTCTCTGAGGGTTGTAAAAAGTTAGCTTAAAGAAATGACATTTAAGGTGAGACCTAGGGGCTGAACAGCAATTAATCAATAAAGAGATTGTAAGTGATGTAGAAAGAGGACACAGTAGCTGTAAGACAAAGATTGAGAAATAGCATATGTTAAAGGCATTAAAGGCATTCAGATTACCTAAAGCATAAATGAGAAAGATAAAGAGGAGAAACTGACAGAAACCAGACAATGAAGGGTCTTTTAAACCAGTAAGGAATTAGAACTTAATTGTGAAGGAGAGTGGGGAACTCTAAAGGAATAATTGTTAGATTTTAATTTTTCAGTGATGTTTCTATAATGTAGAGAAAGGATTGTGTTGGGGTGAGGCAAGGATAATATTTGATTACTGAATTTTTTGACACTCGCTTATATTTTGTGCTTGAGATGAGTACCTCACTCAGTTCACCCTAATCTGGCCCTGGTTGAAGTAATAAACCTTGGAATGATTAGATATATTAAGTGAGAGAGAAGGTAAGTCAAGGTTTAATGTAGCATTCTGAACCTTGAGCAACTGGGTAGGTAGTAGGATCATTAACTGAGATAGTGAGGAAGAGCTGGTTTGGGGCAATGTTGATACATTTAGTTTTGAACATGTTGCATTTTATATGTTTTTGGAACATTTAATTGGAGTTACCAGTTATTTGGAAATACAGGTTTAGAGCTTAGAAGAAATGTTTGCACTATAGATATAGATCTGGAGTCATTAGTATATGGTAGCAATAAACCATGAAATGAAGATAGTTAACTAAAAGCTAATAAGAGTAAGGTAAAAGAAAGGTGGGGGGTCGGGGGGCAGTGAATAGGTTCAAACTTCAAGGAACACCAGGATTTAAAAGACAGGCAAAGAGGAAAAGCCCACAAATGAGACTAAGAAGGAATGTCCAAAGCGGTAATTGTGCTATCTTGGATACCAAGAGGATTTCAAGAAGGGATTCATTCAAAGTGATAAATGTTACTGAGTGGGAGAGTAAGATAAGGGTGAAAGATGTCTATTAAATATAGCAATAAGGAGGTCACTGATATGATTACATCAGTTATGGTAGAATGGTGGAGGCTGAAGACTGATTGGAGGAGATTGGGAAATAAATGTTAGAGGATTCCTTTGGTGCTGCTTTGTCAGCCAGAAATCTCTGTGGCCGCTGCTGCCTTTGTCCAGGCCTTGCTCAGGCCCACTGGGCTCACTCCACCTGGTCAGCCTGGCAGGCTGCACTTGGCTCCCGCCTTCTCAGAACCTGTGCCCACCGCAGCTCCATGCTCAGCCCACTATTGGACTGGGCATGCAGTGAGCAGCTTCTGTGTTGGGTGCGGTGTCCAGACAAGGGGAACATGGTGGCACCCAAAAACTCTGAGATGCTAGCAATTGCAGAGCCCTAAGAGGTGGTACAGCTCCTGCTCAGGGAGTCCTGAAGTCTGAACCCCCAGAAATGTTGCAGCTCTTCACTCCCATAGTTCATCAAGCAAGAGGTTGTTACAACTCTCTTTCTCCTTTAGTCCAGCGAGCAGAGCAGTGTTACGGCTCTTTTATTCCCACTACTCACAGCTTGGCAAGTTGACCAGGGGTGTCACAGCCCTTTCATTCCCACCACCTGCAGCTCAGTGAGTTCCGAGTTCTTGTCCCATGACCAAGAGGAATGAGGTGTGTGGACACCAGAGAGTAAGCAGAGAATAATTTTATTAAGTGGCAGAAGGAAAGCTCTCAGCTGCAAGAGGGGACCCGAAGTGGGTAGCCATCTGTGAGGCTAGGTGTGGATTTTTTAAGAATGGGGGAGCGAATGCTGATTGGTCCATGGGTGGCATCCAAAAGGAACTAATGAAGAGAGAGGGTAAGACAGAGATGGAGGTTCTCACTGAGGTCATGGACTGTGTCCGGAACCGGCAGCTCAGTTTTCAGGCTTTAAACTGTCTTTGGCTTGAAGGTCAGGTTTCACTGGGACCCGTCCCTGTCTGCCTAGGAATTTATCTGTCTCTTGTCTCTATCAGTAAGGAAGTGAAATAGTATTTATAGCTGGAAAATGACATGGATTCCAGAGAGGATATTGAGCGTGCTTGAAAATTATTGGGAATAATTCAGTGGAGAAAGAGGTTGAAGATACAAGATAAAGACAGTATAATTAGTATGAAAACACATATGAGCAAATTAGCTTTGGATAGGAGGAGGAATATCGCCTTCACCTACCTAGAGGGAGGAGAGGATGAGTGTGGATACAATAATTAATAGATTTAGGGCCAGGCGCTGTGGCTCACACCTATAATCCCAGCATTTTGGGATGCCAAGGTGGGTGAATCACCTGAGGTAAGGAGTTCAAGACCAACCTGGCCATCATGGTGAAACCCCATCTTGTAAAAAAAAAAAAAAGAGAGAGAGAAAAAAAATAGATTTGGTGGCAGGGAGTTGAAGGAGTTTCCATTTGAAGGTTTCCATTTTCTTTGTGAATTAAGAGGCAACGTCATCTACTATAAGGAGTAGATAGTAGAGAAATTCAAAGGTTTATACTCGTCTTCTTTAGTTAAGTGGCCTTGACATATAAGTGTTGTAAGGTTTGTTCTTGAGGATTTTGCTGAGTTTAAAAGAAAGAAACTGAGGCCAGCACAAGAAGATTCAATGCGAAGGGTTTATTCAGGCTCCCAGGTGAGGTTCTGCGGTCCGACAGGAGGGGCCGGAGAAGTTGCGCGGATTCCTCTCAGATGTGGGGTTTTATAGGGAGTGAAATAGCTTGATTGGTTTGGGAGAGCAGGGTGTGGGAAAAGCAGGACTACTATTGGGTATGGTTACAGGACTTTGCATTCAGGACTCGACTGCTATTGGTTAGCAAGGCTTGACTGCTATTGGCTAGTAAGGCTTGACTGCTATTGGTTGGTAAGACTTGACTGCTATTGGGTAGGGTTACAAGACCTCGTTTGCATACTGGGCTCTTTAAGGGAAGACCAGGCTGTGCGAGAAGGGAGAAGGGAACATGCCCAAGCATGTCCGAGCTTGCCCGAGCTCGTCCAAGCATGTCCGAGCTTTCGGAGAAAAGAAAAAAAGGGGGGGGTGTTTGTGCATCCGAGCTCCCAGCGAGGCAACCGGCCTTACAAGTGTGACTTTAGTTGATTATATAAGTCTTCCTATTATCACTCCACTGTCACTATTGCAACCAGCATTCCTGAGATGTTCAACGTCTTTCTAGGGTCTTTCTTAATTTAGGGAACTGTTTATTCCCTACCCCAAATCTTCCTTTTGTCTGGGTACCTCTTTTTCTGCCCACTTGACTCTCAGGATTATCATTCTTCCACTGAACAATTTTTTCTATCAACCATGAGACAGCTGTTATAGATAAAGGATGCTATTTGGTGAAGCTTTGGGGGAACTGACAGAATGAATGAGAAAAAGTGGTAGAGTGAATCTGATTGAGAGGAATGGAGATATTAAAAGTGATGGGAGAGAAAGTAAGGCGATTTGTGCATTCTGATGTGTAAGGATACTGGAAAATGCTACTGGTCACTGACAAAATCATCTTTAGCAGAGGATCTATTAGAGGGGTATCATGCTGAAGCTGGGAAATTTGTTAAGGAGGAAAGTACATCTGGGAGGGAACCAAGATGGGGTTTTTCTATTGATTTTAATTTAATGAAATGGAAAAAACCCACTATTTTATAACTAAAAAAGTAACACCAGCTCATTGTTAATTTAGAAAATAAAAGGAAAAATAAAGAAATAAAATTCACTGAAAATTAGCTGTGGAGATGTGGTCAATGGACAGAGATATGGGCTGAGAGAAACAGAATGAGCTCAATAACAGAAATACTCTAGAAGTGTTTGTAGAAATGATGAATAGTGGTTACAACATAGGGTACCTCAAAAAGATTGATCAAATATAAAGTGGGAAATGGCAGGTTGAGGTGAGCTACTTAGAGGACAGGGACCTGTTTTTTTCACCTGTATTACCAGTAGTGTCTAGTACAGTGTACTGTGTGGTGTAAGAATTAGTGAGTGAGATGTATTATAAGGATCAAAAACATAGAGTTTTGTGTCAATAAATCCTCAGGTCAAAAGTGCAGTTCTGGTATCTTCTAGCAGTATAATCTTGTACAAGGTGCTTAATTTCCTTAACATTTCTTCATGTGTAAAATAGAGATAGTAGTACATATTTTGTCAAGCTAAATCAGTTAATGTATGTAAAATGCTTAACAAGTTACATGTGATAAATCTTCAAATAGATGGTAGGGATAACAATAAACATCAGGATAATAATGAATTTGGGAAGCCCTTTCATGCCAGGAGTTTGGGTTAGTTTAGTATTAATAGATCCTGGAAAGAAACATATGACATCACATTAAAGAGGGAAGAGACTCGGGAATGAGAAAATAGTTGGTGGCCATTTTAATAATCCAAAGTACAAGTTGTGAAGTCCTGAACAAGTGGTAGCAGTAGTAAAGTAAAAGACGGGGCAAATAGGCAATTCATTAAAGAAAGAGGACCAACAAAACTTGGCAACATTTTAGATATGGAGATGGAGAAAAAAGAGTAAGAAGTCAAAGATGACTTCTACTTCTGTGATTACATAAACTCTCAATAGATATCTCTCTTAACAACATAACATTTTATCTTCTCTTGGCTCCTGCAATTTTTATAACTCCAGAAGTCGGGCAACGTAAGTCAGTTTCCTCTTTATGAGATTTGTCAGCCACTCCCACAGTTCAGCAGTCTGCCTTAGCACTGACATACTGAATGTGCTATTTAGGCTGGTGCAAAAGTTACTGTGGTTTTTACCATCGAAAGTAATGGCAAAACCTCAATAACCTTTGTACCAACCTAATAAATGAGAAACTAAAAACCTTGTTTGTGTATCAACTGCAGTTGTGTTTGCAATGGGAAGCAAAATGTACAATAAACCACCCCCTGAAGGAAACATAGTGGCTCAAGTTCTTAAATGTATCTGGGTAAGTCCATAAATTGTTTTCTTGCCTTTTTCAATCAAAAGAAAGAGATGCTATGCTGAGAATATGAACTTTCAAATATGAGTATACATTTTTATCTGTGACCTCTGTTCTATTTCCATGCCTTTTTAACAAGCTGAGATTAACCAGGCTTCTTCTTACGCCTCTATTCAACCATTAAGTTAAAAAAAGTAATCGTCTTTTCAAATTGGCAAAAATCTTCTGAAATGTAATCGTATATAGTACCTTCAGGAAATAAGGACATATAACATTTTTTCTTTTTTTGTTGTTGTTATTTTTTGTTTTGAATGGCAAGTTCTTTCTTAAAGTGATAGATAAAATTATATCTGAAATACTCTGAAATTCAATGCCTGATTAGGTCAAAGAGTTAGAATAAGTCACTAAAAGTATGGTGTTTGAAGGAAGGTATAGTAAGTTGGAAGAGGCAGAGGATGTTATTCTCTTTGTCTCTCTGATGATGTCTATGCTTTGCCCTAGTTTGCTATCTCCAATCGTTTCAAGAACCGTTCTGGAGACATTCCAAAACGACAGCACTGGCTAGACTGGGCAGCTGAGAAATATCCAGTAAGTTGGAAATGCAGAAACATCTTATGGCTTGGTAGTGTCTTTCTTGATGTTCAAAATGATTCTACCCTACCGCATTCAACCTCCTCTCTACTGTTTTTTGGACATTTCTACTTTAAGCAAGAAAGCCATGTACAGAACGTCTAGCAATTCTGCTTATTCTTCCTCCTTTTTGCAGAAGCAGCTCATTATGGATGTGAAGGCACTGACCAGGGTACTATTCCTTTATATCCCATTGCCCATGTTCTGGGCTCTTTTGGATCAGCAGGTAAGAATAGTTCTTTTAGACATTACTCCTCTTTACAGCCACTTCCCTCTCATAGGAAAGGGATTTCTCATAAAAGGATCTGTTTGCCCTAGGGTTCACGATGGACTTTGCAAGCCACCAGGATGAATAGGAATTTGGTGAGTAGAAGAGATTTTCCAGAGAAGTCTATTATTTTCTTCATCATCTATATTGAGGAAAAATTAATTTCTTTGTGTTTTTTCCTGAAAACTAGCAAGATCTTCAGAGAGGTGTGTTTAGCCTGAAGGCACTGTGTAGGCAAAGATAAAGAAAGTTAGTCCAGAATAAAAACGAGAATCTTCTCTTTAGAAGTCAGGAACATAAGGATGAGAAAGTTTCAATGTATACAAGGAAGTATTGAGATACATGTGATACATACCTAGTATGGTGACTTTCTTCTATCTAAGCCTATCCCAGGGCACAGCAGGGTCAGGTTTGAGTGGCGCTACTACACAATTGGTCCATCTCTTCAACAAGGATCACAGTAGAGGACCTGTGGGAAATGGAATATTTTGTATATATGGATATGGAAAGAATGAGAAGGTTATACATATTATTTTCTCTTTTTCCAAACTCCATTCTTTAGCCCACTCAAATAAGATACCATCTCTGCTCTCAATTGTTTTCTTCCTAGATTAGTGTATTATTTTTCTATCTTCTCAGTTTTCAAAAGGATAGAGTAGAATGATATCAGGGTCTTATTAGTCAGTCTATTTGGAGCCTACCAAATACAATTTTACTTTTCCCCTTCTTCTGGTTGTCTCTTATTTACTATGGTGGTCTTCTTGTTGACCCTCTGGAGAACAACTTTGGAAACACTGTGTCAAGGAGCATCTTCACCCTAACCATGATGTTTCGTCCTTCACATTATTAAGACCTACAACTGCAGTTGCTGAGATCAATAAAAATGCACTGACTATTCTCTTTCAAGTTAAGGAAAGCATAATATATACAAAAGAATTTCTCCCTTAGGCTCATCTGCCTGGCAAACAGCCAGAAGCCTTCCCAAGTCTGTTCCCATCCCCCAAATAATCTTAATGGCAAAATAGTGGCCCTAAACCAAAGACCTGATTAATTTTGTCTTACGTGCTTCTCACTTGCTAACTAGCAAAATTATCGATCTAAGCCAATAATTTTTTTTCTTGTCTTCGGACACCATCTAAATATCCTTTGTTAATGTTTCAGGGTTTTTTTGTGCTTCAGCCAGACCAGATGCAGGTATGTGACTCTTCTATAGCCATTGGGGCTTATCTCTTTCCTCATCTATGCCTCCACCTGCAGTATTAGGATTAACAACCATAATTTGATGCTCTTCTTCTTGTACACTGATAAGGGCCAAGCTTCGAGATGAAGCCCTTTAAGCCCCACAGTTCTCCTTGACACCCCCTGTTAAGTACTTAACTTGCCACAGGTAAAGTATAAGCATTGGATTTTTTTCCATGTCAAGATAATATAATGAAAATATTGTGAAAGAAATTGTAAGGCTTGTTTTGTGAGCAATGAAGTCATGAAAGGAAAGATCACACAATAATTTTGGCAGAAAGACACACTCAGAGTGAAACTTGTCCCTTGGGATATTTGGAAGCTAAATATGCAAGGGAAATAGGGTCATGGGTGTAAATGGACTGAGGAATGTGGAATCATTTTGTACTTAAAATGACAAAAGTGTGTGTAGATGTGAGAGTGTGTGTACACAAGCAAATGAGTGCAGTGCTCACACTCATCATAGGAGAACATTTGTAGCTAATCCTTTTTATCATGGTGTTACAGGTTCTAAATCCCCTTCTGGTTCTTATCTTCATCCCGTTATTTGACCTTGTCATTTATCGTCTGGTCTCCAAGTGTGGAATCAACTTCTCGTAAGTGTTCACTATGCCTGTATGGATTACCCTAAACTGACTCAGTCTTTGCCCAGTTTGATAGAGTCAATGTCAGTATTTTTCTTAGTGATGATTGGTTTTGGTTTACCATCTATCAATAGATGGTAAACCAAAACCAATCATCACTAAGAAAAATACTGTTAGACTAAGTGCCTATTGACACTTAAAAATGGGAATTAGATCTAATTAATGAGAATTGAAGCCATTACTGTGGACTTAACTGTGTGATGTTGACGGGGCAGGTCTAGGTTTCATGAAAAACCAAAAACGTAAAATGTAGCTGCTTTCTTCTTGAATATTGTCTCTTTAAAGAAACTCAAAGCCTTTGATGACTACTAATCCCTTTAAATCTCCTGTTGTCCCTATGAAACAAATGAGGAATCTAGTAGGACTGGGGATTGAATTGTTCCCAATTACTGCCTGAAATCTTTTCTAAATAGAAAGATTAGTCTTTTTTAGAGTTTGGCAAAAGAAAGTTTCAAGCCTCCTTTCATTCTTGATTTAATAGCAACTTCATTTTGAGGACCACTTTACCATATGAAAATGGCCCTTAGTCATTTGTTCATTGAGCAGATGTTGGGAAGTTTAGGACCAAGTGTCGTGAAAATATAAATCAAGCACAAAAAAAAAACAAAAAAAAAAACACCCATTTCCCTCAAAGAGTTTATTACTTAGTAAGGGGACTAGAGCATATATATATAACACAACTACTACACAGGTAAAATAGTGTCTGGAAGGGAACATCAAGTGCCAAGGAGGTATAGAAAAGAAAAAGGCTTCCCCTGCCAAGGCCAACAGACTTCTGCAGAGCAAGGTGAGGTAAAGCATGTACAACGCCTGGCATATGGTAACTGTTCAATAAATCTAGTTGTATTGCCATTACTTTTGGTATTATGACATAGTGGATAGACAAACCATCATAAGCAAAGGTGGAGGTGGGCAAATGTGGTGTATAACAGAGAAGTTCAATGTGACTCAAGTAAAAGAAGAAAGAAGAATGTATAAAGGCGAGTTCTAGGAAATACCTTGAAAAGTAATTGGTCATGTAAAAATGGATTTAAAAAAGAAAAGTAATTGGGATCAAATCAGGAAAAGTCTTTGATACAGGTTGAATATTTGTACCCACCCAAATCTCAAATTGAAATGTAATCCCCAATGTTGGAAGTGGGGGTCTGGTGGGAGGTGGTTGGATCATGGTGATGAATTCCTCATGAATGGTTTAGTGCTATCCCCTTGGTGCTATCCTCATGACAGTGAGTTCTCATGAGATCTGACCATTTAAAAGTGTGTAGGCTCTCCCTACCCTTCACTTGCTCCTGCTTTCACCATGTGACATGCCTGTTTCCCCAGAGAGTGCAAGCCATAAACACTGGTGACTTCCACATAATGTTAAGCCTGCAGGCATGCAGAGTGCAAGAATGAAGAATGGTTGGCAGCCTTCACCTAGATTTCAGAGGCTGTATGACAAAGCATGGGTGTTCATGCAGAAACCTTCTGCAGGGATGGAGTCCCCATGGAGTACCTCTGCTAGGGCAGTATAGAGGTAAAATGTGGGATTGGAGCCCCACATAGAGTCCCCACCAGGGCACCCCCTAGTGGAGCTGTGAGAAGGGGGCCATCATCCTCCAGACCCCAGATTGGCAGACCCACTGGCAGTTTGCACCCTGGCCCTGGAAAACCACAGGCATTCAACAACCTGTGAGAGCAGCCATAGCGGCTGAACTCTGCAAAGTCACAGGAGTGGAGCTACCCAAGGCCTTGGGAGCCCACCTGTTGTACTGGTGTGCTCTGAATGTGGGACACAGAGTCAAAGGAGATTATTCTAGAACTTTAAGATTTAATTAGGGGGGTGATAAAAAATAAAAAAAGAAAAAGAAAAAAAAGATTTAATGACTGCTCTGCTGGGTTTCAGACTTGCCTGGGGCCTGTAGTCCCTTTGTTTTGGCCAGTTTCTCCCTTTTGGAATGGGAATGCTTACCCAATGCCTATATGTCCATTTTATTTGGGGAGTAAATAAGTTGTTTTGATTTTATGGACCCATAGGTGGAAGGCACTTGCCTTATTTCAAATGAGACTTTGGACTTGGGACTTTTGATTGAATTTCTGCTGGAACGAGTTAAGACTTTGCGGGACTACTGGGAAGGTATAATTGTATTTTGCAATGTGAGGAGGACATGAGATTTTGGGGTGCCAGAGATGGAATGATATAGTTTGAATATTTGTCCCTGCCCAAATCTCATGTTGAAATATAATCCCCAATGTTAAAGGTAGAGCCTGGTGGGACATGATTGGATCATGGGAGTGAATTCTCATGAATGGTTTAGCATCATTCCTTGGTGCTATCCTCATGATAGTGAATGAGTTAGTTCTCACAAGATCTGGTCATTTAAAAGTGTATGGCACCTCCTGCCTCCTCGCTTGCTTCTGCTTTCACCATGTGGCATGCCTATACCCCCTCTGCCTTCTCCCATAATTGAAAGCTCTATGAGGCTTCACCAGAAGCTAAAAAGATGCCAGCACCATGCTTCCTGTAAAGCCTGTAGAACCATAAGCTAATTAAATTGCTTTTCTTTATAAATTACCCAGTCTCTGGTATTTCTTTATAGCAATGCAAGAACAACCTAATGCAGTCTTTAATAATAGGCTATGGAGTTTGAATTTCATTCTTTAGGGTCTAAAGTTTAGATATAATTGTTTCTCCTTTCCACCACAGGTCACTTAGGAAAATGGCTGTTGGTATGATCCTAGCATGCCTGGCATTTGCAGTTGCGGCAGCTGTAGAGATAAAAATAAATGTGAGTTTGGTAACTCTTAAGCTCCTTGAGGGCAGGACCGTATCTTTCTTATTTGCTCTTTTGACTTGTTCAATCATGATTCCCTGGGACCTAGCACAGTACCTGTTTTATAAGAAGTGTGTCATAAGTATTTGTGATAAATAAGTAGATACAGGGGTAGAAAAGCAATGCAAAATGAGGCCCACCTCTCACCTGAGTGACTCAGAATGTGTTTTCAGGGAATTCTTAAACACTCATATTCAAGATAGCTAGCCATCTTCTTAGGGAATACATGCTTATGTGATGCCTTTCTAGATACTCAAGTAAATATCTTTTGGCAGATTGAATAGCCACTATTATGGATGGGGCCACAGCTGAGTCAAAAAGCATGGAGTTTGTAAGCTGGCATTGGTACTTGCTACATTGAGCTGATGTTTCCCTCTCCAAATTGCCTTTGGAGTTTTCTAAGCCAAATATTCTTCAGACGGAAAAAACCATGTCTACTTGGCTAGTGGTCTAGGCTGTCAGAAACAACTGAGATATGTATTCTCATTGTATCTGAAAGATTATTTGTTGGTTATTCCAACATGTATTCTTTGTTCTAAGGAAATGGCCCCAGCCCAGCCAGGTTCTCAGGAGGTTTTCCTACAAGTCTTGAATCTGGCAGATGATGAGATGAAGGTGACAATGCTGGGAAATGAAAACAATTCTCTGTTAATAGAGTCCATCAAATCCTTTCAGGTAAGGTGTGTGACTGAATGAATTAGAAACTCTGTATGCTATATTGATCTTGATTTTTTCTTAACATTAATTGTATCATAAGCATCTTCCCATGTCCTTAGATAATCTTTGAGCACATAATTTTAATGAGTATATAATAAATATTTCATCCTATAGATATGCATAGTTTATTTAGACATTTCCACATAAAGTAGTCAGTTTTTATTATTGCACATAATCCTATAATGAACATTCTTATTCATAAATATTTATGCATGCCCCTGATTATGTCTTAGGGCAGATTCCAAAAAATAAAATGGCTAGGTTAAAGAAAGAAATTATTAGGTTGAAAGTGTCTAGTGAGGTCACCTACCTTAAGATGCTACAACATTGTGGTGTACAATATGAAGTAGAAGGTGTATGTGACCTTCATTTTAGGTTCTTCATTTTACAGAAAACACCACATTATTCCAAATTGTACCTGAAAACAAAAAGCCAGGATTTTCACTTCCACCTGAAATATCACAATTTGTCTGTCTACACTGAGCATTCTGTGCAGGAGCAGAACTGGTACAGTCTCTTCATTCGTGAAGATGGGAACAGTATCTCCAGCATGATGGTAAGTTAAGGAATTGCCTGTGTTTTAAGTTGTCATCTCAAAGTAATGTGACTGTCTTATCAATGTCTTACCAAGAATATGCCTAATGATCAAATTTCTGAGTATAGGTCTTATTTTGTCAGCTGTTACTGATTTTTACTTTCCTCTGTTTTAGGTAAAGGATACAGAAAGCAAAACAACCAATGGGATGACAGCCGTAAGGTTTGAATGTCAAAGAGATTCCAGGCCACACTGTTCTCATGAATCTTGGATCTCTTCTGATCTTTGGGGCTTCATTCTACTTGTTCTAAATAAGAATTCTCTCTCCTAGTTGCCAGGGGCACTGGTGTCAAAAGGAATTTTCTAGGACAGTAAGAAGCAGATAAGCTTCTTTTCTCATGTGAGATTCAAAGATGACTCTATCTGTTTATGGCCCCTGTGCTCTGGGGCATAAATTCTTTCTGCTGAATTTTATCTATTTATCTTACTCTCAGAAAAATTACTGAGTACTTCTCTCTTTGTGATTGCCAGAGAGAGATTTGAAAGTGAGAAAAAAATCCTCCCTTCATTTTTGATAGTTGAATATATATCTTTTAAAGTAAAGTTTTTATTATAAACCTATAGAGGCATCATGCTATAGTACACAATTGGAGTCAAAAGATTTAGTTTTGAATCCAGATAAGGCTGAAGGGTCTTGTCAAACAGTGAGGGACAGTTGTAGAGATGGAGTGCCCAAAAGGACATATGTTCTCTGTGGCAGGTATGAGATATGAAATGGACAGATATACAGATACACAGGTATTAGATATGAAATTGACGGCCACCTGTGTCAAGAAGTTGCTGTTGAGAATAGCATTTTAGAGGAGAACTTTTAGGAAAGATCTGGATGTCACTGAAGGATAGGATAGTCATAATAACTTGCTTTTGAATATGCTTCAAAAAAGTAAACAGCCAGGCGCAGTGGCTCACATCTGTAATCCCAGCACTTTGAGAGGCTGAGGCAAACAGATCACCTGAGGTTGAGAGTTCAAGACCAGCCTGATCAACATGGAGAAACCCCATCTTTACTAAAAATACAAAAATTAGCCAGGCTTGGTGGCACATGCTTGTAATCCCAGCTACTCAGGAGTCTGAGTCAGGAGAATTGCTTGAACCCAGGAGGTAGAGGTTGTGGTGAGCCGAGATTGCGCCATTGCACACCAGCCTGGGCAACAAGAGTGAAACTCTGCCTCAAAAAAAAAAAAAAAAAAAAAAAAGTAAACAGCTCAAAATAAGACACTGTGAAGTCATAGAGCCATATGTCTCTGGAAGGGGCATTTTCTAGGTCAATGAAGAATGATCTAAAGTCTGAGAATCAACATTCAGGACTCTAGAGTGAACTGTCTTTCTTATTCCTCAGGCCAGAGACCAAATCAAAAGCTATCAAAACAGAAATGTAGCAAAAACCCATCCTGAGAGGACAATCTAGGGTCCAGGTTCAGAAAAATAGAAAGATGGTTCTGGAAGGGTCCACAGTTTCTGCAGACTCCAAAACAATTACAACAACCCTCTCTGGGCTGGGAGTTTGAGTTTTGTATAAGTCATATTAGATTTCATTTATAAGAGGATATCAGTTTTATGTAAATACTATTACATCTTTATATATGCATAATTATCTTACTTTTCTTAGTAAAGTCTCAGTTGATAGATTCACCACTATAAGGGAAATAAATTGGATGCACCTAAGCTGGCTTAGTGAGGAAACTCAGATTGCCATAAATGATCATGACACAGTCCATCTAGCTAGAGGTCTGGTGAGGATGTGATGATAAAAGTTCAGGAAAAAGAAAGTTAGGGATAGCTAAGAGTATGGATTCCTTTTTACATGTGGGTTCATTCGTTTGTCTAGTTAACAATATATATTATGTACCTTTTATGTGTCAGCCATTATTCTAGGCACTTGGGCACTGGGGATTTAGTAATACATAAAACATAAAAGGCCCCAACCTCTTTTATCAGGTGCTCCTGTTGGGTGTGTTTGTTTGATATGTTAAATAGTATCTCTATCCTCAGGTTTGTTAATACTTTGCATAAAGATGTCAACATCTCCCTGAGTACAGATATCTCTCTCAATGTTGGTGAAGACTATGGTGTGTCTGCTTATAGAATTGTGCAAAGAGGAGAGTAAGTGCGTGGCCCCTGTGGACATTTTATTTTTGTCAATAATTGTTTTTAAGTGCTATATTAGTATATAGGTAGAGAACTTAGGTGCATGTGGGCTAATTTTAAGTATAGACAGACTCCTGATCTTTCCCAGCTCTTGCTTCCTTCCCTCAGTCTCACTTTTTTCTGCACATATATGTTGAGATAATGATTGCTCTGAAGACCACACTGTATAGTTAACAGCCCATCTCTGTGTAATTAACACAGTTCATCTCTGTGAGTTTCACAGTTTATTATTGGTTCCCACTTCTACTAAAGGAGGTACTTTGGTACCTTGCATTGGCACTTCATTACTTAGAGCTTATCCTTTCAGGTTCACTGTTATAGTCTGTTCTACTAAAGTCATAAGATTTGCTTGAGGAAAGTTCACTTGGGACTTAAGTTCACAAAAGAATATGATTTACACCTTCTTTATTTAGGTTGAATATTTTAGAAAATACCCAACAGGCAATAAAGAGTTGAAATCAGGGACAGAAACCTGGCATGAAAATAACCCTCTCCAAGAAACATTCTCTTCAAAGACAATTAGTGGCTTCACTGCTTTCATCATTAGTGATCTCATCAGTAGAGAGATAATCTCATCAGTAGATCTCATCAGTGATCTCATCTGTAGAGAGATGAGATAACTTTTGCCTGGAGATGGGAATGCTTTTCTAAGCCGTCATATTATTCTAACCCAAACTCATCCTGTTCCAGATACCCTGCAGTGCACTGTAGAACAGAAGATGAGAACTTTTCTCTGAATTTGGGTCTACTAGAATTTGGTGCAGCATATCTGTTTGTTATTACTAACGTAAGTAGCTCACAGCCACCTCCTCACCCTCTCCATACTCTCCATATATATATCTCCTGGGATCCTCTAGGCAGGACAGAAAACAAAAGAGAAGACTCTGTGGCAAAGGAGACACATATATTTATTTCTACTGTAAGCTGACAGGTTCTACAGTGACTTTATATTTATTTATTTTTTTGAGATGGAGTTTTGGTCTCGTCACCCAGGCTGGAGTGCAGTGGTGTAATCTCGGCTCACTGCAACCTCCACCTCCCAGGTTCAAACGATTCTCCTGCCTCAGCCTTCTGAGGAGCTAGGATTACAGGTGCCCTCCACCATGCCCAGCTAATTTTGTATTTTTAGTAGAGATGGGGTTTCACCATGTTGACCAGGGTGGTCTTGAACTCCTGACCTCAAGTGATCCACCCGCCTCAGCCTCCCAAAGTGCTGAGATTACAGGCATTAGTCACTGCAGCTGACTCTACAGTGACTTTAGAAAGCCCACTGTCTCCATAGGGGGTGTTAAGAGATAACATCAACAACAGACAAAGGGTCTTGGGGAAGGAGAGACATAATTTATCTTGAGCCATCACTATGAAATGTCACGGTCTGCTCCAGTCTCATTATGGCTCCAAGCAAACAAAAGTTATTTATGAAAAAGTACTTATGTCTTCTTTGGCCATCTCCCTATGCAGATCTCACTCCCTGGCAATTTGATCTGCTAACATATCACAGTCTGAAATACTAAAACTGATAGTAATGTCAATCCCTACACAAAGTTTGGGGATCAGTTAACTGTGGTCTGTTAAAAACAAGTGTCCTAGCAGTCAGGCCAGGGAACTTCTGATTTTAATTTTGATGTCAATCTTGACTTTGTTATTTCATTAGTATTCACACTATATTAAAGACTAAAAGACAGTGAATAAGAAAAAGAGAGAACATTTCTAGAGGTTTGATGAGAAACCAATCTATAAAGTTTTATTTATTTTACTAATTAATTTAATTAACTTAATCCCTTTAGTATATCATTTTTATAACAGCTTTATTGAGATGTAATTCATATACCATAAAATTCACCCATTTAAAGTATCCAATGATTTTAAATACATTAGCATAGTCAATATATGTTCGTATGTATCATTATATACATATATATGTATATAATATATTCATTATATAGAAGGAATATATAATGTATTCATTGTATAGAAGGAATATCTATACAATAACATATATTCAATAGTTTCTATTATATTCACAGATTTGTGTCATTTTGGTACACTTTTTGTCACCCTTCCCAAAAAATAACATACCCATTAGCAGTCATTCCCTAATTCCTCTTAAACCACTAGTCTACTTTATCTATAAATTCTTCTATTCTGGACATTTCATGTAAATGGAATCATAAAATAAGTGACATTTCATGTCTGAGTTCCTTCACTTAGCATGTTTTTCAAGGCTCATCCATGTTGTAACATACATCAGTATTTCATTTCTTTTTATTGCCTAGTAACATTCAATTGCATGAATATAATACATTTTATTTATTTATCAGTTAATGTACATTTGACTTGTTTCTACCTTTTGACTCTTGAGAATAATGCTGTTATGAATATTCATGTACAAGTTTTTATGTGAACATATGTTTTCATTTGTTTTGGGTAGGTAACTAGCAGTAGAATTGCTGTGTCACATGGTGACTCTATGTTTAACCATTTGTGGAGTTTTCCAAAGTGACTGCACTGTTTTACATTTCCGTCAATCATGTATATGAGTTGCAGTTTTCTACATTCACCAACACTTGTTTTCTGTCTCCTTATTGTAGCCACTCTAGTGTGGGTGTGAAATGGTATCATTGTGGTTTTGATTGCCTCTCCCCTGATGGCTAAATATTTGGAGCATTTTTTCCTGTCTTTATTAGTCATTTGTATATATTCTTTGAAGAGATGTCTATTCAGATCCTCTGCCTAATTTTTTTTTTTTTTTTGAGATGGAGTCTTGCTCTGTTGTTCAGGCTGGAGGGCAATGGTGCCATCTAGGCTCACTGCAACCTCCGCCTCCTGGGTTCAAGCGATTCTCCTGCCTCAGCCTCCTGAGTAGCTGGGATTACAGGCACGTGCCACCACATCTGGCTAATTCTTTTGTATTTTTAGTAGAGAAGGGGTTTTACCATGTTGGTCAGGCTGGTCTCAAACTCCTGACCTTGTGATCCATCCACCTCAGCCTCCCAAAGTGCTGGGATTACAGGCATGAGCCACTGTGCCCGGCCTCCTCTGTCTAATTTCTAATTGGGTTATTTGTATTTTTTATTAGTTGTAAGGATTCTTTACATATATCTGTTATTTGCAAAATCTCACAGTCAATAGGTTGTCTTTTAACTTTCTTGATGGTGTCTGTTGAAGCAGAAAAGTTTTTAATTATGAAGAAGTTCAATTTATCTATTTTTTCTTTGGTTGATTGTACTTTTGATGTCGTACCTAATCCAAAGTCATAAGAATCTGTGCCTGTGTTTCCTTCTAAGAGTTTTATACTTAATACATTTTGAGATAAATTTTGTATATGGTATAAGGAAGGGGATCCAACCTCATTCTTTTGTATGTGTATATCTAGTTGTCGCAGGACAATTTCTGGAAAAGACTATTCTTCCTCTATTAAATGGCCTTGGCATTTGTGTCAAAATTCAATTGATCAGAAATGTAAGGGCATTTTTTCTGGACTCTCAGCTTCATTCCATTGAACTGTATGTTTATCCTTGATTACACTGTCTTCATTACTGTTGCTATGTAGTAAGATTTGAATTCAGAGAATGTGAGTCTCCAGTCTTCTTCTTTTGTAAAATTTGTCTGCTCATTCTGGGTCCCATGAATTTTCTTTTTTTTTTTTTTTTTAATATTGCATTTTAGGTTTTGGGGTACATGTGAAAAACATGCAAGGTTGTTGCATAGGTGCATACGTGGCAGTGTGATTTGCTGCCTTCCTCCCCTTCACCTATATCTGGCATCTCTCCCCATGCTATCCCTCCCCAACTCCCCACCCCGCCCGCTGTCCCCCCAACTCCCCCCAACAGACCCCAGTGTATAGTGCTCCCCTCCCTGTGTCCATGTGTTCTCATTGTTCAACACCCTCCTATGAGTGAGAACATGTGGTGTTTGATTTTGTGTTCTTGTGTCAGTTTGCTGAGAATGATGGTTTCCAGATTCATCCATGTCCCTACAAAGGACGCAAACTCATCGTTTTTGATGGCTGCATAATATTCCATGGTGTATATGTACCACATTTTTCCTGTCCAGTCTATCATCGATGGGCATTTGGGTTGGTTCCAGGTCTTTGATATTGTAAACTGTGCTGCAATGAACATTTGTGTGCATGTGTCCTTATAGTAGATCGATTTATAATCCTTTGGATGTATGCCCAGTAATGGGATTGCTGGGTCAAATGGAATTTCTGTTTCTAGGTCCTTGAGGAATCGCCACACTGTCTTCCACAATGGTTGAACTAATTTACACTCCCACCAACAGTGTAAAAGTGTTCCTATTTCTCCACATCCTCTCCAGCATCTGTTGTCTCCAGATTTTTTAATGATCACCATTCTAACTGGCGTGAGATGGTATCTCAATGTAGTTTTGATTTGCATTTCTCTAATGACCAGTGATGATGAGCATTTTTTCATATGTTTGTTGGCCTCATGTATGTCTTCTTTTGTAAAGTATCTGTTCATATCCTTCGCCCATTTTTGAATGGGCTTGTTTGTTTTTTTTCTTGTAAATCTGTTTTAGCTCGTTGTAAATTCTGGATATCAGCCCTTTGTCAGACGGGTAGGCTGCAAAAATTTTTTCCCATTCTGTTGGTTGCCGATTCACTCTATTGACTGTTTCTTTTGCCGTGCAGAAGCTGTGGAGTTTGATTAGGTCCCATTTGTCTATTTTGGCTTTTGTTGCCAATGCTTTTGGTGTTTTGGTCATAAAGTCCTTGCCTACGCCTATGTCCTGAATGGTTTTCCCTAGGTTTCCTTCTAGTGTTTTTATGGTGTTAGGTCTTATGTTTAAGTCTTTAATCCATCTGGAGTCGATTTTAGTGTAAGGTGTCAGGAAGGGGTCTAGTTTCTGCTTTCTGCATATGGCTAGCCAGTTTTCCCAACACCACTTATTGAACAGAGAATCCTTTCCCCATTGCTTGTTTTTATCAGGTTTGTCAAAGATCGGGTGGTTGTAGATATGTTGTGTCGCCTCTGACACCTCTGTTCTGTTCCATTGGTCTATATCTCTGTTTTGGTACCAGTACCATGCTGTTTTGATTACTGTAGCCTTGTAGTAGAGTTTGATGTCCGGTAGTGTGATGCCTCCCGCTTTGTTCTTTTTGCTTAGAATTGACTTGGCTATGCGGGCTCTCTTTTGGTTCCATACGAAGTTTAAGGTGGTTTTTTCCAGTTCTGTGAAGAAGGTCATTGGTAGCTTGATGGGGATAGCGTTGAATCTGTAAATTACTTTGGGCAGTATGGCCATTTTCACGATATTCATTCTTCCTAACCATGAACATGGAATGTTTCTCCATCTGTTTGTGTCCTCTCTTATTTCGTTGAGCAGTGGTTTGTAGTTCTCCTTGAAGAGGTCCTTTACGTTCCTTGTTAGTTGTATTCCTAGGTATTTTATTCTCTTTGTAGCAATTGTGAATGGCAATTCGTTCTTAATTTGGTTCTCTTTCAGTCTGTTATTGGTGTATAGGAATGCTTGTGATTTTTGCACATTGATTTTGTATCCTGAGACTTTGCTGAAGTTGCTTATCAGTTTCAGGAGATTTTGGGCTGAGATGATGGGGTCTTCCAGATATACAATCATGTCGTCTGCAAATAGAGACAATTTGACTTCCTCCTTTCCTAATTGAATACCCTTTATTTCTTTTTCTTGCCTGATTGCTCTGGCTAGAACTTCCAGTACTATATTGAATAGGAGTGGTGAGAGAGGGCATCCTCGTCTAGTGCCCGATTTCAAAGGGAATGCTTCCAGTTTTTGCCCATTCAGTATGATATTGGCTGTCGGTTTGTCATAAATAGCTTTTATTATTTTGAGATACGTCCCGTCGATACCTAGTTTATTGAGAGTTTTTAGCATAAAGGGCTGCTGAATTTTGTCGAAGGCCTTCTCTGCATCAATTGAGATAATCATGTGGTTTTTGTCTTTGGTTCTGTTTATGTGGTGAGTTACATTTATAGACTTGCGTATATTGAACCAGCCTTGCATCCCCAGGATGAATCCTACTTGATCATGGTGGATAAGCTTTTTGATGTGCTGTTGCAATCGGCTTGCCAGTATTTTATTGAAGATTTTTGCATCTATGTTCATCATGGATATTGGCCTGTAGTTTTCTTTTCTTGTTGAGTTTCTGCCGGGTTTTGGTAGCAGGATGATGTTGGGCTCATAAAATGATTTGGGAAGGATTCCCTCTTTTTGGATTATTTGGAATAGTTTCAGTAGGAATGGTACCAGTTCCTCTTTGTATGTCTGGTAGAATTCGGCTGTGAACCCCTGTGGACCTGGGCTTTTTTTGGGTGGTAGGCTCTTAATTGCTGCCTCGACTTCAGACCTTGTTATTGGTCTATTCAGGGTTTCGACTTCTTTCTGGTTTAGGCTTGGGAGGAGGCAACTGTTCAGGAATTTATCCATTTCTTTCAGGTTTTCTAGTTTATGTGCATAGAGTTGTTTGTAATAATCTCTGATGATGGTTTGAATTTCTATGGAATCTGTGGTGATATCCCCTTTATCTTTTTTTATTGCATCTATTTGGTTATTCTCTCTTTTCTTTTTTATTAGTCTGGATAGTGGTCTGTCTATTTTGTTGATCTTTTCAAAAAACCAGCTCCTGGATTTATTGATTTTTTGTAGGGTTTTTCGTGTCTCTATCTCCTTCAATTCTGCTTTGATCTTAGTTATTTCTTGTCTTCTGCTAGGTTTTGAGTTTTTTTGATCTTGCTCCTCTAGCTCTTTCAATTTTGATGATAGGGTGTCAATTTTAGATCTCTCCTTTCTTCTCATGTGTGTACTTATTGCTATATATTTTCCTCTAGAGACTGCTTTAAATGTGTCCCAGAGATTCTGGTATGTGGTGTCTTCATTCTCGTTGGTTTCGAAGAACATCTTTATTTCTGCCTTCATTTCAGTGTTTATCCAGTAAACATTCAGGAGAAAGTTGTTCATTTTCCATGAGGCTGTGTGGTTCTGGGTTGGCTTCTGAATTCTGAGTTCTAACTTGATTGCACTGTGGTCTGAGAGACTGTTTGTTATGGTTTCCGTTCTTTTGCATTTGCTGAGGAGTGATTTACTTCCAATTATGTGGTCAATTTTAGAGTAGGTGTGATGTGGTGCTGAGAAGAATGTATATTCTGTGGATTTGGGGTGGAGAGTTCTGTATATGTCTATTAGGCTTGCTTGTTTCAGGTCTTAGTTCAAATCCTGGATATCCTTGTTAATTTTCTGTCTCGTTGATCTGTCTAATACTGACAATGGTGTGTTGAAGTCTCCCACTATTATTGTGTGGGAGTCTAGGTCTCTTTGTAAGTCTTTAAGAACTTGCCTTATGTATCTAGGTGCTCCTGTATTAGGTGCATATATATTTAGGATCGTTAGCTCTTCTTGTTGCATTGATCCTTTTACCATTATGTAATGTCCTTCTTTGTCTCTTTTGATCTTTGTTGCTTTAAAGTCTATTTTATCAGAGATGAGAATTGCAACTCCTGCTTTTTTTTGCTCTCCATTTGCTTGGTAAATCTTCCTCCATCCCTTTATTTTGAGCCTTTGTGTATCCTTGCATGTGAGGTGGGTTTCCTGGATACAGCACACTGATGGGTTTTGGCTTTTTATCCAATTTGCCAGTCTGTGTCTTTTGATTGGGGCATTTAGTCCGTTTACATTTAGGGTTAATATTGTTAAGTGTGAATTCGATCCTGTCATTTTGATGCTAGCTGGCTGTTTTGCCCATTGGTTGATGCAGATTCTTCATTGTGTTGATGCTCTTTACCATTTCGTGTGTTTTTGGAGTGGCTGGTACTGGTTGTTCTTTCCTATGTGTAGTGCCTCCTTCAGGAGCTCTTGTAAAGCTGGTCTGGTGGTGATGAAATCTCTGAGTACTTGCTTGTTCTCAAAGGATTTTATTTTTCCTTCACTTATGAAGCTTAGTTTGGTTGGATATGAAATTCTGGGTTGAAAGTTCTTTTCTTTAAGGATGTTGAATATCAGCCCCCTCTCTCTTCTGGCCTGTAGGGTTTCTGCTGAGAGATCTGCTATGAGTCTGATGGGCTTCCCTTTATGGGTAACCCGACCTTTCTCTCTGGCTGCCCTTAGTATTTTCTCCTTCATTTCGACCCTGGTGAATCTGATGATTATGTGCCTTGGGATTGCTCTTCTAGAGGAATATCTTTGTGGTGTTCTCTGTATTTCCTGGACTTGAATATTGGCCTGCCTTGCTAGGTTGGGGAAGTTTTCCTGGATAATATCCTGAAGATTATTTTCCAGCTTGGATGCATTCTCTTCATCACATTCAGGTACACCTATCAAACGTAGATTAGGTCTTTTCACATATTCCCATAATTCTTGTTGACTTTGTTCATTCCTTTTTACCCTGTTTTCTCTAATCTTGCCTTCTCGTTTTATTTCATTGAGTTGATCTTCGACCTCTGATATCCTTTCTTCTGCTTGGTAAATTCGGCTGTTGAAACTTGTGCATGCTTCGCGAAGTTCTCGTGTTGTGTTTTTCAGCTCCATCAATTCACTCATATTCCTCTCTAAGTTGTCCATTCTCGTTAGCATTTCGTCAAGTCTTTTTTCAAGGTTCTTGGTTTCTTTGCATTGGGTTAGAACATGTTCTTTTAGCTCATGGAAGTTTCTTATTATCCATTTTCTGAAAGCTGATTCTGTCATTTCATCACACTCATTCTCCATCCAGTCTTGTTCCCTTGCTGGTGAGGAGTTGCGCTCCCTTGTAGGAGGAGAGGTGTTCTGGTTTTGGGTGTTTTCATCCTTTTTGCACTGGTTTCTTCCCATCTTTGTGGATTTATCCACCTATCGACTTTGTAGTTGCTGTCTTTCTGATTTTGGTAATTTTAAGTCTGCAGCAGCAGAACTCATAAGCCCCCTTTTCTTCCCCCCAGGTGTTCTGTCCCAGGGAGTTAGGGCTTTATGATTTCCCGCTGTCTTGCTATCGTTTTCCCTGCCCACAAGGTGGCAGCCTAGTCACACTCAGCCTGCAGAGGCTTCGCTGAGCTGCTGTGGGCTCTGCCCAGCTTCCATGTGAACTTCCCTGCAGTCCTGTTTATATGGGTGTAGTTAGAACTGCTTCCACTATGTTGGCCCGCCCCTGTAGTGACGGAGTCTCTGTAGTGGCGGGTTACCTTGGTTACTGCAAATTGCCCTGGGAACTGCAGGGTGTTTCCCGGTGGGGGACGCCCCTCCCTGACTGAGCTGGACTGTCCTGGGTTCAGCCGTGCTTCCCGTGGCGCCCTCTTTGCCCGGGAATCTCTTGGCTTGACTCCCTGCCTCAGCTCCCCTTGCTGGCCCAGAGGGGACCCAGTCTTTTTCACTCTGCACAAGGAGCTGCTGCCCCCTGCACCAGGTGTTGGCCGAGCGGCCGCTCCGGTCCAACCAGTGGTGCTGGCAACCCGTGGAGCTCCTCCGTCTGTGAATCTCCTGGTCCGTGGGCAGTAAAAATCTGCTGCCCTGTGAGCCGCTGCATCAGCCGAAGCAGCGGCTCTGAGATTCGTGGTGTGCCCTTGCCCAGGAATCTCCTGGCTTGACTTCCTGCTTCAGCTCCCCTTGCTGGCTCAGAGGGGACTCAGTCTTTCTCACTCTGCTCAACGAGCCACTGCCCCCCACCCCAGGGTGTAGGCCAAGCGGCCACGCCGGTCAGACCAGCGGCGCTGGTGACCCATGGGGCTCCTCCTCCTGTGAATCTCCTGGTCTGTGGGCAGTAAAATTCCGTCTGGAAATGCGGCGTCCACTCACCCTCTGCGCCTTCTCTCAGAGCTGCAATCGCAAGTTCCTCCTAATCGGCCATCTTGGATCGATTCCCACCCCCATGAATTTTCATATGAATTTTAGGATCATCTTAAGATCAGAAGCCAGCTGGGATTCTGATAGGGATTGCATTGAGTCTGAATATCATTTTAGGGAATAGTATTGCCATATTAACAATAATAAGTCTTCTGATAGTGAACATGAGATGTCTTCCATTTATTTAGGTCTTCATTAATTTTTTTCAACAATGTTTTGTAGTTTGTTTATTTTATTTTATTTTGACACGAGGTCTCATTCTGTGGCCCAGGTTGGAGCACAGTAGCACCATCATAACTCACTGTAGCCTTGAACTCCTGGGCTCAAATGACACTCCTGCCTCAGCCTCCTGAGTAGCTAGGACCACAGGCATGTACCACTGCTCCTGGTCAGTTTGAAATTTTTTTTTGCAGAGGTTGGAGTCTTGTTGTGTTGACCATGCTGACCTCAAACTCCTGTCTTCAAGCAATCCTATCTCAGCCTTCCAAAGTTCTAGGATTATAGATGTGAGCCATCATGCCCAGACTAATGTTCCTTTTTAGAGACAGGGTCTTGCTATGTTGCCCAGGCTGGTCTTGAACTTCTGGCTTCAAGTGATCCTCTCTCCTCTTCTCTTGAGTAGCTGGGATTATAGGCATAAACCACCATGCCCAGCACATGTTATACATTTTACATTTATTTTGTTAAATTTATTTCTAATTATTTTATTCTTTTTGAAGCTGTGGTGAATGGAATCCTTTTCTTAATTTCATTTTCAAAATTTTTATTGCAAATTACGGAAATACAGTTGACTTTTGTATATTGATTTTGCATTGTGCAACCTTGCTGAACTAATTTATTAGTGCTAATAGCTTTTTAGTGGATCCCTTTGACTTTCTACATACAAGATCATATCATCAGCAAATAGAGATAGCTTTACTTTTTCATTTTCAATCTGGATGCTTTTTGTTTCTTTTCCTTGTCAGTTGCTCTGCCTGGAAGCTCTAGTACAATATTGAATAGAAGTGGTGAAAGCAGACATACTTTTAGGGGGAGAGCATTCAGTCTTTTATCATTAAATGTGAAAACTGTGGATTTTTCATAGATACTCTGTCAGATAGAGAAAGTTCCTTTCCATTCCTAGTTTGTTGAAGAGTTTTCTCTTTGTTTATTTGTTTTGGCATGAACAGGGGGATTTTATCAAATGCTTTCCCTACATTTATTGAAATAATAATATGGTTTTGTCCTTTATTTTATTGATATGGTGATTTACATCAATCGATTTTCAGATCTAAAACCAACCTAATTCTATCAACCTCCTCCTCTTCTTTCTTCACCTCTTCCTTCTTTTTTCTTCTTTTTTAGAAATAGGGTCTCGCCCTGTTGCCCACACTGCAGTGCAGTGCTGCAATCATAGCTCACTGTAGCCTGAAACTCCTGGGCTCAGTGATCCTTCTGCTCAGTCTTTCAAGTAGCTAGGACTACAGGCATGTGACACCATGCTGAATTAATTTTAAAAAATTTGTTTTAAAGAGAAGAGGTCTCACTATGTTGACCAAGCTGCTCTAGAACTCCTGGCCTCAAGTGATTCTTCTGCCTCAACCTCCCAAAGTGCTGGGATTACAGGCATGAACCACTCACTGCACCTGGCTATAATTCTATTAATTTTCTAGGGCTGCTGTAAAAAAGTACCACAAGCTGAGTGGCTTACAGAATAGAAATGTATTGTCTCACAGTTACGGTGGCTAGAAGTCTGAGATCAAGGTATTGGTAGGGTTGGTTCCTTCTGAGGGCTGTGAAGAATCTGTTCCATGCCTCTGCCATGGCTTCTGGCAACTTGCTGGAAATATTTGGTATTCCTTGGTGTACAGAAGAACTACCCTAATATCTGCCTTCATCTTGACATGGTGTTCCTCCTATGTGTCTGGTTGTGTCCAGATTTACTGCCCCCATTTTTTTTTTTTTATAAGGATATCTGTCATTGGATTAGACCCACCCTAATGACCTTATTTCAACATGACTAATTACATATATAACAATCCTGTTGTCCAATAAGATCATATTCTGAGTTACTTGGTTTTAGGACTTCAGCATATGAGTTTTGGGGGACATGATTCAGCCCATAACACTTGTGTTCCTGGTGTTATTTCATTTTTTGTTTCTTCTGTCTCTCATATGCTGCTCAAGTACGTATCATTTCTGAATACCAGGATCTAATAAGCATCTAGAGTAGAGGCCATAAATTGGGGGTCTGGGGACCCAATTTCTTTCATAGTCATAATCTTCTTTGGCCTGCACAGTATTGACAAAAATAACAAAAGAATTGATTGCCAGTAAATTCAAGAGATTACACCTAAGAAGTTGTATTACTAACATTTCTTGGGAAAAAAAATCAAAAGATTTCTTAACAGGTATTACTGTGTCAACTGTCTGGTGCTGTAGTGGCTGAGTCCTTTAGATAGGACCTGTGCTGTCCAGTTCATCATAGGCCCCATCATTTCCTTTCAGCCTCTTTCATTTACTTACTTACCTGCCTATGAGCATTTAAATATCTGACTTTGATTTAGAAGCTCTGGCCATAGTCTCTTCTTATGCTGAGAAAACACAAACAGATGCCTAGGTATGGTTTACACTATCAACTCAGAAAAGAAGATTCCTTTATCTTACTATTTTAAGATAGTAAGATGGCCATTTGATTCAAAATGACCATTTGATTCAGAGGATTAAAGGCATTTAGATGTCAAAGATTTTTTGTCTGAAGGAATTTTGACCTTGATATTTTAACTATGATATTTTTGTCTCATATATTTGGATATTACACTTAATTCCTAATACTAGTTTTACTTCAAGAAATGTATTTATATGGTTAGGCTTTGTGTCCCCACCCAAATCTCATCTAGAATTGTAATCCGCATAATCCCCACATGTCTAGGGAGAGACCTGGTGGGAGGTGATTGGATCTTGGAGGCAGTTTCCCCCATCCTGTTCTTGTGATAGTGAGTGACTTCTCATGAGAGATGATGATTTTATAAGGGGCTCTTCCCCCTTTGCTCCTCACTCTTGTCTCTCCTGCCACCATGTGAAAAGGTCCAAGCTTGCTTCTCCTTCACCTTCCACCATGATTGTAAGTTTCCTGAGACCTCTCCAGCCATGTGGAACTGTGAGCCAATTAAACCTCTTTCCTTTATAAATTACCCAGCCTTGGCCAGTTCTTTACAGCAGTGTGAAAATGGACTAATAATATATATATATGATTTTTTCTTTTTTTGAGCCCCTTCAAGAAATATACATATAATTTTTAAAATATTATTTCATTTGTAATAAAACATATTAGATATTATCTACATAAAACGAACCATAGCTAAAAACATGCATATAGTGACAATACTTTTAGACCAAAGAAACAAAACCTGATTGTGGAGTCACATATATTTGTTAATATTAACAAAAACTTCACCCTGATAAAAACTCTTTTTAGTCAAAATTTTACAGAAAAATTACATCTTTTTGATAAAATTTGAATGTGTAAATTTTGATTTAAAAAATAATGGCTTTGGCCAGGCACTGTGGCTTATGCCTATAATCCCAGCACTTTGGGAAGCCAAAGAAGGAGGGTTGCTTGAGGCCAGGAGCTCAGGACTAGCCTGGTCAACATAATGACACTCCATCTCTACAAAAAAATCTCAAATTTTTAAGTTAACTGGGCATGGTGGTGGCACATACCTGTAGTCCCAGCTACTTGGGATGCTGAGGAGGAAGGACTGCTTGAGCCCAGGAGATCAAAACTACAGTGAGCTGTGATTGTGCCACTGCACTTCAACCTGAGTGACAGCACAAGATCTTGTCTCAAAAAAGAAAAAAGCCAGTGAAGAGAAATCAAAATAGTAGGTGGCATTTGATATGGATTTAAAAAAATTGACCAGTAAAACTTCAATGTGTTATCAAAAGAATAATTCATTCTAATAAAAGTAATTTCAGTAAAATAAAAATCAAAATAGCAAATGTTAAAAGCACTTTAGTTGTCCTTATATAGAAATTGGAATAAGAAATTAAACTTTTCTCAAGAAAATGCTTTCTGAAACTTTATTTTGTTTGCATAATTTAGATGCCATTTTATATTCAAAATGTTGTCCAGGATGCAAATGTCTGATAGGGCAAAATGGTGGAAATCCAAACTGCAATATCAAAATATTCTCTCACTTAAAGTCTTTGTCAATAATGATATCTGGCTGAATCTAGATAAGTTAGTGTAATATTACCAAAAGAAGTTTCAAAAAGGTGGAATTGAATAGAAATACTCAAATTTCCTAAAAGTGGCAGAAGAATGAAAATACAAAAAGATGGATATAAGATCATAGAATGCTGTAGTTAGGAATATTTACTTGAGACTACTGACAAGTCTATTTTCTTTTTCTCTAAGAGCACCAATCAGGGTCTTCAGGCCTGGAAGATTGAAGACATTCCAGCCAACAAAATGTCCATTGCATGGCAGCTACCACAATATGCCCTGGTTACAGCTGCAGAGGTCATGTTCTCTGTCACAGGTCTTGAGTTTTCTTATTCTCAGGTAAGTTTTTGCAAATAGAAGGTAGAAATTGAGACATTGCTTGAAGGATGTTGAATTTTAATTCTAGCACTGACTTAAATAGGTATGTGATCCCGGCCAGGAAGCAGTTCTACTGCCTCGGCCTCCCAAGTAGCTGGGATTATAGGTGCACACCACCACACCAGGCTAATTTTTGTAATTTTAGTAGAGACAGGGTTTTGCCATGTTGGCCAGGCTGGTCTCATTCCTGACCTCAGATGATCCACCTACCTTGGACTCCCAAAGTGTTGGGATTATAGGCGTAAGCTACCACTCCCATCCTGTAGTGCTATTTTAAAAATGTATATGAATACCAATAGAACTTATCTATTAGGGTTGTAAGGAAGATTATATGACATAATGAATTAAAATATTCAATTAAGAGCTTCATCTTGCCGGGCGCTGTGTCACATGCCTGTAATCCCAGCTCTTGGGAGGCAGAGGCAGGAGGATAGCTTGAGCCCAGGAGTTCGAGACCTGCCTGGGCAATATAGCAAGACCCCATTCTCCACAAAAAGGAAAAAAAAAAAAGCTTCATCTTCTTCTTACTGTCAGCATTATTATCACTCTCTGAATCAATGTGGTAGCTGAACTTACTGAGGGAAGTTCTAACTTGGAAAGTTTCCTGGATGCATGGGGCATGAGGGCAGTGTAGGCAGTTTGTTTACTTTCCAACTTGTGTCCTCCCCAGGCTCCCTCTAGCATGAAATCTGTACTCCAGGCAGCTTGGCTGTTGACAGTCGCAGTTGGGAATATCATCGTGCTTGTTGTGGCACAGTTCAGTGGCCTGGTACAGGTATGGATCTGAGGGAAGCAAGATACATTTCTATTCAAGTTTTTCCTCCAGCTTTCTCTTCTCCCTTTCTCTCCCTCTCTCTGCCTCCCACATTCCCCACTCAGTGCTGTGACATGAAATGGGTTAGATACACAGGAAAATAGACTTTACCAGGAAAATAGACATATGTAAGTGGCAGTAATGACTGCAATATACCTATGTGAGGAGACGCCAGTGAACCCAGTCTTTGTCCAGCAAAAGTCTAGTTAAACTGGTGATCCCCAGTCAGTCTGCTCCCCAGTCCTCATCCTGTAAAGATCTCTTTAGTTTCAGGTTTCTCCATATTCTTCTCATATTTATTTCTCCCTGCAGTGGGCTGAATTCATTTTGTTTTCCTGCCTTCTGCTGGTGGTCTGCCTGATCTTCTCCATCATGGGCTACAACTATGTTCCTGTGAAGACAGAGGATATGCAGGGTCCAGCAGATAAGCAGATTCCCCACATCCAAGGGAACATGATCAACCTAGAGACCAAGAAGACAATGCTCTGATGACTCCCTGGATTCTGTCCTGACCCCAGTTCCTGGCCCTGTCTTCAAGCAATTTTTTTTCCTCTACTGGATTAAACAACAGAGATAGCATCATATCAGAGCTGATCTCCTCCACCCTTCTCCAATGACAGAAGTTCCAGGACTGGTTTTCTAGTACATCTTTAAACAAGGCCTCTGAAACTCTATGTCTGCCCATCTATCAGTGAACTCATTAAAACTTGTGCAGTGTTGCTGGAGCTGGCCTGGTGTCTCCAAATGGCCATGAAAATACACATGGATAATGGAGATCATTCTCTGTGGGTATGCAAAGTTAATGGGAATTCTTTTATAGATAACTTCTATTTAGGACTAATTTTTGAGGTGCTGATTTAGGGGCAAAATTGCAGAATAACAAATGGTATTTCAAATTTTTTTTAAACAAGTAATGTAATTATGCTATTCACAGGGACATCAAGGATTGATATGTATGATGTGATCTGGTCCAGCTAGGTCCTGGTTTGTCAGCTATCTAGGTTTGATAAGACTTCAGTAAGTTTGTTAATACAGATGGTAGGAAGCAGAATGACATTTTATTAACACACAAGAGAAGTTTTATCTTTCTGCTTATGATAGTATTTTATTTACTTATCCAAACACTTGTTTCTAAGTATGGATAGATCATGGAAAGCAGATTAGAGATAATAAACATTAGTAAACATAGTTCTGGAGAGTAGGAACAGGTATAAATTGTAGAAATCCCGAAGAGCCATTCATTCTTTTACAGAGTACATTTTTCTTAGCATCTATGGTGCTGGACTATGCCCTTCAGTGAACAATCGCATAAACAATAATTATAATTTGCAGCCTTATCTTATCAACCTTGCTCAACCAGCTTCATCTTATTTTTACATCTTGTCTTGCTTATTGCAGCAAATCTTCAATAACAACAGTGTTTCTATAAGTCCAATTTCCTTTTTTAATGTTTCCATTTAGCCTCATAAATATCAAAGTACTAGTTCCTTTTTGAGGTATTTTCCTGATTTGCTTTTCCCATAAGTTTTAAATACTATTTCTTCCTTGAAAACTAGAAATTTTCTTTTTATTAAAAAAAAGTTATATTAATACTCTAGGTTTGAGGTTCTAAAATGAAAATAGTCAATAGAGGGGCATGGTCCTATATGAGGTTCCTATCAAAATTTGTGGGAGTGGATGTAGCAGAGCATGAGTGTTTTTTTTGTGTATGTGTGTGTTCATGAAAAAAATTTGAGAAACATTACTTCACACACAATGAATGAATCAGGACAGACACGGGAATGTCATGACTGTGCAGTGTGTTGCTAGGAAGAAAAGTTCAGAATCACTGTTCTAGAAGAGCCTCATTTCCATGGTTTTAAACATTATTCTCATGTAGAACAGTGTTGGGACTCATACTGTTAATGTTAACAGGTAACAATGTTAATGTTAACAGGTACCTGTTAATATTAACAGATAAGGTTACTGTTAACAGATAAGAGAATTTGCTCCAGTTGCCCAAACTTTATATACTTCAATTTTAATGACAAGTATTTCAGAAGTACAAAAGTGGCAGCAAGAGCAACGATTTTTTCTAGATATCTTGATGTGAACCTGACCCTACTCATTTAGAAGCCAGACTGTTCATCTTTAAACAGCTTTAATCCAAACTGTTTTATGACTATTGTTTCAAGAGACATTAACACTGTTCTGTAAATACAAATGTCGGTGGACAAATAAGTTTGGGAAATGTGGCATACTGTATCCTTTTCTTAACATTTGCATATTAAAGACTCTGAGATATCCTGCAGTAAAGATACAATATACGGTGTTTAAATTAACATGGTATAGTATTCTGCAGAACATTGGTTTTGAAAAAGCTGCTGAGCAGTTCTTCCTTGTGCTGAACTTCCTCTCTGAAACCTCCTACCATTGTTTTTTTTCCCTCTGTAGCTAATAGGAATAAGTATAACCCCCTTTTTCATGTGGCAGATGTTTAGCTATTTGGGAAGAACTTTCATGGTTCTTCCCTAATCATCAAGTATTCAAGGTAAAGATTCGTGGTTCCTGTAATGGTTCCTCACCAGGCATAATTTGTCCTTTTACCGTCCTACTTTTTCTCTTCTGAAAAACACCCTTTATCTGAAATACAGCACTTAATATTAAGATACCTTAATATGAAATACCTGGAGCCAAATACAACATTCCAAAGTAGTCTGACTGGAAGAACTAGCACCTGCCTTTCTTCAAACAATGCACTTCTGTTAATGCCCTTCGCTAAGTTACTGCTGGAGAAACAAAGATGAATAATCCACTATACCTGCTAATCTTCACTATCAAGATCCTGGAGACTGCAAAGGCCTTAAGGAAGTAATGATATAGTGAAGAAGAGCAAGAAGGACAGTTTGACAAGAGTAAGGGGCAAAGAGGTAAAAGATACAGTCAGAGGAAGCTAGGGATCAGATCATGTAGGGTCTTGTCACCATTGTAAGACATTTTGATGTTATTCTAAGTGACATGTTAAATCATTGGAGGTTTAGAACATGAGAGTGACGTAATGTGATTCTCTGTTTAAGATTACTTTGGCTGATGAATGGAGAATTATCTATAGTCAGGAAGGAAAAGAAGTAGGGAGTTCAATTAGGAGGCTTTTGCAATAGTTCAGGCAATAGATGGTTGTGACTTGGACAAGGTGATAGCAGTGGAGGTGGAGAGAAATGGTTTGACTTGGAATTAAACTTTAAGCTAGAACTGACAAAATTTGAGTGTAGTTTGGATATATAATTTAAAAGAAACAAATCAGCCAGGTGTGGTGACTTACACCTGTAATCTCAGTTCTTTGCAAGAATGAGGGAAAAAGATTCTTTGAAGTCAGGAGTTCAAGACCAGACTGGACAACATAATGATACCCCCTCTCTACAAAAAACAAAAATAAAAAAATTAGCCAGGTGTGGTGGTATGCACCTGTAACCCCAACTTCTCAGGAGGCTGAGGCAGAACGATTCCTTGAGCCCAAGTGCTTAAAGCTGCAAAGAGCTATGATCACACCGCTGCACTCCAGCCTTGGCAATAGGACCCTGTCTCAAAAATAAAGAGAGAGAGAGAGACAGAAAGAGAGATAAGGTCTTAGCCTTATTTTACCCGACCCCTATTCAAGATGGAGTTGCTGTGGTTCAAATGGCTCTGACAGAATAGGCAGTGAGGGTGGCATTACATTCCACAGTTGGGGAATTTGTGTAGTGTCCAACAGGTATATATATCCCATTAGTAGGTAACTACAATTATTTAAGAATTAAATTAAAATATGATTTGTCTTTTATGTCTATATTTTTTCCAAATGGCTACTAAGTTGTTAGCACATTTAGATGTTGTCTGGATCTACCTATTTAATAAATAGAACAATTGAGTATTTCTTTGGCCTAGAGGATAAAATACTTACTGAGACACAAAGAGACTCAAGAAAGGGGGAACCTCTGATTTAGTTTCATGAGGGGCCGAAAATTTTGACAGCAACGAAACTTTATATTCAACATTGTAGGCCTGATATTTGTTTTTAGATAATGCAGTATAGTGAACAAAAACAAGAAACAGGAGGAGGAGAGGGAAGGAAAGGAGGAAGTAGTAGAATAAGAATGACCAGGCTGGGTGCGGTGGCTCACGCAGATAATCCCAGCACTTTGGGAGGCCAAGGCGGGTGGATCATGAGGTCAGGAGTTTGAGATCAGCCTGGCCAAGATGTTGAAACCCCGTCTCTACTAAAAATACAAAAATTAGCTGGGCGTGGTGGCAGGCACCTGTAATCCCAGCTACTCAGGAGGCTGAGGCAGGAGAATCGCTTGAACCTGGGAGGCAGAGGTTGCAGTGAGCCAAGATCGTGCCATTGCATTCCAGCCTGGGTAACAGAGTGAGACTCCGTCTCAAAAAAAAAAAAAAAAGAATGACCATTAAGTGAGCACTTACTAAGTTCCAGGATTTGTGCTAAGCATTTTACCTACAATAATATTTTTCAATCCTAAGGCCTGTACCATCATAGTACATACTGGATTTTCTGTTCTCCTTAGTAAAACAGCCATTACCCAAAGCCTAAGTGCTCCTTCACTACCTTGGCAGCCCTGTGCCTTTTCTGCCAGGCACCCCCTAGACTTCCCTACAAAATAGCAATTTAATGAGCCAAACAGGCGGCCTTTGTGACCTTCCTCCAGCACCACGGCTGATGTTCATTATACTTAATTATTGTTTGGCCTTCCTAATGTTAAATATTTAGCATTCCATACTTGTTCAGTCCTCATGGCAACACCTTTGGGGATGCAGATTTCAATGACCCAAAATACATCTTGATCTTGCAGACCGTTTATATTTTTCTCGATGTGAGAGATAATCCTAAATATGAGGAGATCTTTCTCTGAAGTTTGATCAGCTGACATAAATTTTCCAATTTTTACAGACACTACCTAATATTTTATTCAAATTTTTAAAATCAACAAATAAATATTTTGCAAGAGGCAAATCTGTGTATGTGTGTAATGTAATGTAATGTAATATAATGCCTTGAGTTATCGCTTAAAAAAGCTGTATAAAGAGATGTACTCAAAAACACTATCGATAAAACTAATAGAATTTTTTTTTTTTTTTTTTTTTTTTTTTTGAGACGGAGTTTCACTCTTGTTACCCAGGCTGGAGTGCAATGGCATGATCTCGGCAATTTGGTGGACAGGGGACTAAGGAATGGGTGCTGCTGACTGGTTGAGGATGACATCATGGGGGTGTATGAAACAATCTTCATCTGCTGAGTTCACCTCTGGTTGGGGCAATAGGATCCACTGAGTCATAAGTCATGAGTTCGGGTGGGATCAGTCTGAAAAACATCTTAAAAAAAAAAATCTTGGGTTTTACAATAGTGATATTACTTATAGGAACAGTTGGGAAAGTCACAAATCTTGTGACTTCTGGCTACATGACCCCTGAGCAGTAACGAATTATAGAAAGTATGCCTTTATTTTCAGAATTCAGGCCCCTCTCACAACCCTAACCTTGTGGCCTTTCATTACTTTTTATAAAGGCAGTTTCATTTTAGAAAGGACTATTATCATATTTGCTTTAGGGTAATACTATAAATTATTTCCAAAGTTATTTTGACATATGCCCAGAAATGACCAAGGACATCTTGGAGATCAGAAGCAAAGTGGAGTCAATTATGTCAAATTTCTCTTTCTGTCATAATTTTGCAAAGGTGGTTTCAATAAGAGCATAGAGAAAAACAATTAGGTCTATTGTCCATTTGGAGTTAATTTTTGTGTAAGGCATAAGAGTCTAAATCCATATTTTTGTATATGACTAAACAAATGGTCCATCACCATTTATAGAAAATACTATCTTTCTCTCATTGAATTGCCATAGCAGCTTTGTCAAAAATCAATTTATCCACAGGTATAGGACTTTATTTCTGTACTCTCAATTATGTCACATTGGATCAATACATTAATACTGCACTATATTGATTATTAATGCTTTATAGTACATTTTAAAGTTGAGAAGTATCTAAGTCATCCAAATTTATTTTTTAAGATTTTTCAAGATTTTTTGGTCTATTCTGGGAACTAAGCTTGCTTATCTGGAATAAATCCCACTTGTTCATGGTGTATTAAAAGATTTGCTAATGCTCTAGAAAGGATTTTTGCTTCTAATTTTAGGAGAGATGTTTGTTTTTTTTTGTTGTTTTCTTTTTTTGGTTTTGTTTTTTGTAACATCTTTGTCTGGCTTTGTACCGGCCTTCTAAATAAATTGGGAAATATTTCCTCTTCTATTTTCTGAAAGAGATTATGTAAAGTTGGTGTTAATTCCCCTTTAAAGGTTTAGTAGAATTAGTCAGTGAGGCCATTTGGACCTGGAGATTTTATTTTGGAGAGATTTTTAATTAAAAATATCTGTAATAATGATAGGGCTACTTAGATTGTCTGTTTCATCTTAGTTGAGTTTTTGTAGTTTGTGATTCTCATGGAATTGGTCCACTTATTCTGAATTGTCAAATTTATGAGCATAAAGCCATATGTAATATTTTCTATTATCTTTTTTAATGGCTGCAGTATTTGAAATGAGAGTTCCTGTTTAAGTCCTCATATTGGTGAGTCATTTTCCATTGTTGTCAATCTTGCTAGAGGTTTATTGATTTTATTATTTTTTTTGTTTTGAACAACCACCTTTTCCTTTCATTGTATTTTTCAGTAAGATTTTCCTACTTTCAATATCATTGGCTTCTGCACTTTACTACTCTATTCCTTCTGCTTGCTTTGGATTTATTTTGCTCCTCTTTTTCAGGAAAAGTAGGAACTTAAATTATCAATATGACACCTTTCTTAATTGTTATGGGGGAGTGAAAGTTTATTAAAATGCTTTAGAGAAGGAATGAAAGGAAGTGTACTTGGAAGAAGGTCAAGTAGGCAACATGAGATGATCAAGTGCCCCTTTCTTAATTTTTAATGTAAGTATATAGTGCTATGAATTTTCTTTTTAGTACTCCTTTAGCTGCACCCCACATACTTTGGTATGTTTTCATTTATATTTAGTTCTATGTATCCTTTTAATTTCCTTTGAGATGCCCTGTTTGATACATAGATTATTCAGAATCATGTTGTTTAGTTTTCAAGTGTTTTAAGAGTTTCCTGTTGTCTTTGTTAGAGATTTTCAGTTTATTTCCATTATGTCCAGGTTTTACTATACATTTTATGTCTTTTTCTATTTGGTGAATGTTGCATGGGCAATTGAGAAAAACGTATTGTTAGGTGGTATATCTTATAAATGTTAATTAGACCTTGTTGATTAATTGTGTTGTTCAGATTTTCCATATACTTGTGATTTTTCTTCTTCATAGTTCTAGTAGTTACTGGGGAAAGGGGAGAATGATATTGAAGTTCCCAACTATAATTATAGATTCTTCTATTTCTCATTTCAGCTTTATCAATTTTTGCTTCAGTTATTTAAGGCTCTGTGGTTTCATTTGTACATATTTAGTATAGAGTGTCTTCTGATTGATCCTTTTATCATTAAATAATATTCCTTTTTGTCTCGGTAATTTTCTTTGCTTTGCAGTCTACTTTACCAGACACTACTATTGCTACTCCTGCTGTTTTTTAAAAAAAGTGTCAATGTATATGTGATATATCTTTTTCCACCCTTTTTATTTTCAACTCACCTGTGTTTGAACTTAAAATGAGTTTCTTATATGCAGCATATAGTTGGATTATGGGTGGTTTTTAATTTGTTCTACCAATCTCTTTTAATTGGTGTATTTAGACCATTTACATTTAAGGTATTTACTGATATGATAGCACTTTAGTCTGTTATTTTGTTATTCATTTTCTATTTGTCTCCTCTGGTTCTCATCACTTTTTTTTTCTCGCCTTTCTGCAGTTTACTTAAACATGTTTTAGATTCCATCTTGATTTATTTGTAATACTTCTGAGTTTGTCACTTTGTATAGTTTTCATATTGGTTGCTCTGGGTGTTACACATGCTACTTATAACAATGTACTGGTATCAAAATTTACCACTTCAAATGAAGTGTAGAAACCTCACTTCCATTTAGGTCCCTTTGGCTTCCCCACCTTTAAATATCATTGTTTTGAGTATCAGATGTTGTTACAATTTTTGTTTCAATCATAAAATATGATTTCTAAAACCCATAAGAAAAAAAATTGTCTATTGTACGAACCCATATTTCTGCTCTATTGTTTCTTTTTTTTTTTTTCCTGATGTTCTAAGTTTCCTTCTTTTATCATTTCTTTGCTGTTTGAAGAACTCCCTTCAGCTAGTCTTTTAAGGGTAGATCTGCTAGTCACAAAATCTTTTAGTTTTCATTCATCTGTGAATGTTTTATAACCCTTCATTCCTAAAAGATAGCTTTGTTAGATCTAGAATTATAGGTGACAGTTTCTTTCTTTCATCACTTAAAAAATATTTGGCCACTTCCTTATTCATGGTTTCAGATAAGAAATCCATTCAAATTGGTGTTCCCCTACAAGTAATGCACTATGTCTCACTTGCTGCTTTCAGGACTTTGTCTTTAGTTTTCAAAAAATTATAATGTGCCTGGGCATGGATTTTTTTTTTTTTTTTTCTTCTGTGGGATTCATCCAGCTTCTTGAATCTCTAAGTTGGTGTCTTTCATCTAATTTGGAATGTTTTCAGTCTTATTTCTTTAAATACTCATTCATCCCTACTCTTTTTCTCCTTTACTTTCTGTTACTCCAATAATATGAATGCTGGATATTTTGTTATTGTTCCATAGGTCCTTGAGGTCTGTTTATTTTTTCTGGTATATTTTCTATTGTTCAGATTGGGTAAATTCTATTGTTCTATCCCAAATTCACAGATTTTATCTCCCATCATCTCTACTGTACTATTAGGCCTATCCAGTGAGTTTTCAGTTTGTTATTGTATTTTTCAGTTCTACAATTTTCATTTGTTTCCTTTTGATAAAACTTTTATTTTTCTGAGGTTTTTGGTTTTTTTATTTGTTTCAAGAGAATTTATAATTGATTGTTGTAGCATTTTTATGATGTCTGCTTTAAAAATCTTAATAGATAATTCCAATATCTGATTTATCTCAGTGCTAGAATCCACTGATTTCCTTTTTCATTCAAGTTGTGATTTTACTGGTTCTTGATTTGTACTCTGAACATTTTGCCTATTATGTAAGGAGACTTATTTCTATTGAAATATTTTGTTTTACAAGGAATCAATCTGTTAGGTTTAGCATACAGTTTTAGCCTACTTTTGTGGGCTGTAATTCTAACTATAGCTTAATTTTCAGAGCCCTTGTAGTGTTATTTTGGTTGCTTGGTTTATCTAAGGCTCCCACTGGTCTCTGTTAGTGCTGCCTGAAAGGGCAGGAGGAATTTTCCTGGCTGGGTTGCCAGCTATCTCTTGGTGAGGGAAGGCTATGATAAATCCTGCTGTTGCCTCTAGCTGCCCAGATTTCTCTGGGCCTCGGAGGAGAGTCTTGCTTCCACAAAGTGGCTTCTGTGATCAGGTGGCTGGCTTCAGGAATGTTGGCTGTGACAGGTCCCTTTTCCTGGTTCTACCAGCCAATCCTAGTATCTCTGGGCAGGAGAGGAGAGTCTCAGGCCTGTGCAAAAAGGCTTCCCCAACTGGACCACCTATTTTTTCTCGGTTTCTCTTACTGGCTCCTCCTGTCCACCTCAGTATCTCTCCTTGGAAAAGAGGAGTTTCTGACCCAGCAGGGAAGAAGGGTGCTTCCCCTGGTTACTTATTTTTTGTAGGACTCCCAGTCAGTCCCCTTGCCTGAGGTTGCCAGAGGGATTCCAATAGGTTCAGGGGCAAGAATGAGCTTCTGGGCTACCTTCTGTTTCTAGATGGAAAGTCAGGAAACACCTGATAGTTAGGGGGATATAAGGTGCCCTGCCTCTGTGCTGCTCCTCTGGTCCTGGGTTTTCAAACCAGCTCGACTTCTTCATACCCTTCAGAATTCTCCTTTGGTTTTCTCTTGTACCATTTCTAACATTTATTAAGTTGTGCTTAGCAGGGCATAGCAGGGGAAATCGGGTAATGCCATCTTGTCCAGGCCAGAAGTCTCTCACCTACTGAATGTTATGTCTACATGATCTGTTTAAATATAGGTATGTTTTTGCTAATTTAGATCCAATTACATATGAATAATCAAAAATCCCAGAGAAGACTACCTAATGCAGAAATTTAACCTATTTTTTCCACATGTAATTAATGAGATTGGGGGAAATTTATGTGTCAATAAATAGGATCTAAAGTGAGCACATAAGGATACTGCTGAGGATCATACACACACAATCTCCTCCACTCAGGCCATCTCCTTCCAATATGCTCAGGGTGGATCTCTATATGAAGCACAGATGGATTCACGGAAGCCTCCAAAGGGGCTGAGAAAAATGGGAGGAGGTGGTAGAGCCTCTTATAGGGACAATACAGTTCTTTCTTCCTGGGGCTGACTGGTGAGACCTGCCTGGTTGCTTCTGCTTGGGAAATCTCAACTCTGAAAGTCTGAGTAGTGCCAGAAGAATGGTAGCTCCAGAACTCCCTAGGTTGATTGGGCTCTTCTCTGAGCTCTAGTGGTGAATGCGGCTTAATCCAATCAAATGCACCAAAGTAGAAAAGCAGATATTTATTTGGAGTAGCATCCTCAGCTTGGTATGTTTTCTTTCTTTCTTATTTATATACTATGTTGTTCCCAAGAAGGATTTAAAGTGACTTCAGTGATTATACAATATATATGAAAATATAAATTAGATACATGGGTAAAAAAGAACAAGAGGAAAACAAGGCACAGGAATAAGGCTGGTGCAAAACTGCTTCTCTGTGATTTTTCTATAGTTATAATAAAGAATCCATGAGTGGCACATGGCTGGGGTATTTCCTGTGCCATCTCTGACTAGAACCTCAGGACTGGGCACGGATATGGCAGGATAAACTCCTAACAAGAAAGGACCCTCAAGATATGCCATAGAGGAAGACACATTCCCATGGGAATTTCTCTATCATACTCCATAGATGTCCTTTTCCTGAAACATGTTTGTTTTCTTCTCAAAGATTTCCAAGTTCTCACTTTGAGAATGGCCTTGGTTTTGGGCAGTGTAATCTACTGAAAGACTCAGGCTACTAAGTTCCTGAGGGATCACCTTCCAGTTGGGGTCCGTTACAAGTCAGAGACTATATAAATACACAAGAGAGCAAGAACCAAGACTAAAATTACAGTTGGTAATTCCTCAAACTCTTACTTTTTTTTGTTTTTTGGCTTTGGTTTTTTTTTTTTTTTTTTTAGAGATGAGGACTTGCTCTATTGCCCAGCTTGGAGTACAGAGATGTGATCATGGGATCTTGGTTCATTGCAGCCTTGAACTCCTGGGCTCAAGGGATCCTCCTGCCTCAGCCTCTCAAGTAGCTGGGACTACAAGTGCATGCCATTGCACCCAACTAATTATTTTTTATTTTTTGCAGAGATGGGGTCTCACTACGTTGTCCAGGTTGGTCTTGAACTCCTAGCCTCAAGCAATCCTCTCACCTTGGCCTCTCAAAGTGCTGGGATTACAGGTGTGAGCTACTACACCCAAGTTCAAACTCTTGTATTTAAAATTCTTCTTTTTGATTCTCAGAATCTAAGCCAAAATTGTTAGATTCAGACTTGCAGGTCCCAAGTCAGCTGGAAATCTAGGTGATGCTGATGACACATAGGAGCCAAGAAGTAGCCACAGAAGTTGTACTGTGCTTGGTGACTAAATGACCACAGTCCTTCCACTATGAGAGCTGTCTTTCTCCTGGGGAATAGAAGAACACACACAAAAAAACACCCAGTCAGTGTAATCTGTCTTTGCATTTAACACAGAAGTTATGCTTGATTCACAAATGCTAAGTGAGTAGTGGCTGTCAGGACAGCAGATCTGAACCTAAAAAATATTTCTTGACTCTTCATGAAACCAATCTCTCTCTCCAGGCTTAGGTTTTTCTTGTTTTCCTCTCTAGAGACTCCCTCAAATACTTGTAATTTCTGAAAATTTCTTCCAGTCTAACTCACTCTGCCTCTTGCTCTGTTTTCTAATACTTAAAGTCTCCCTTAGACTGAAAAGGGGGTACCTTGTTCCATTCCTCAGTCTGTCTCTCTCCCATTCATTCATGAAGACATTGCTCAATTCTCTTTTTCCTTTTTATAATCTGAATCATTCCTTCCCAGCCTTTTTCTAAAAAGTTTGGCTTTAAGCCTCAGTATTTCTCTGAAGTCATTTTTTTTTTTAAACTAGGAGACAAGCATTTCTTTTTTTTTTTCTTTTTTCTTTTTTTTTTTTTTGAGACGGAGTTTCGCTGTTGTTACCCAGACTGGAGTGTAATGGCACGATCTCAGCTCACTGCAACCTCCGCTTCCTGGGTTCAAGCAATTCTCCTGCCTCAGCCTCCCGAGTAGCTGGGACTACAGGCGTGTGCCACCACGCCCAGCTAATTTTTGTATTTTTAGTAGAGACGGGGTTTCACCATGTTGACCAGGATGGTCTCGATCTCTTGACCTCGTGATCCACCCGCCTCGGCCTCCCAAAGTGCTGGGATTATAGGCGTGAGTGAAGTCATTTTTTAAAGATCACTAATTACTTCTTCCTAACCAAACTCAGTGGCTATTTTTCAGAAGTTATTCCACTCTGCTTGGTCTTTGGGCTTTTTCCACTTCCTCGATGAGGGTTAAAAACTGTTTACATTTCTCATGTTTCTCTAGCTACAGTAGGGGATCATTTTATTTAGGTCTTGAATGTTTACAGTTGTGGTCCATGAATATAACCTTCCTCATCTTATTTGAAACAGGAAGACAAGGTATCTGTCCTAAAATATACTGCCCAAAAGGGATCACATATATATACATTCATGTTGCTATAAAAAAAGTTTTCGATTTATCAGGAAAGTGAGTTTTAGGGGTCATGATTTCTAATCAAAATACTGCATGACAAATGTTCTCTGACATAAACAAAAACAATGAAATGCGGTAAAAGGAACTTGTCCAGGGTTTGCTAAAAGAAAACCTAGACGTGATCAAGGAGTAGACATTTTGTTGAAAGTAGAAGACTAAGAATGCCGGCATAAAACTTTAAAAAATTAAACCAAAAAGTCAAGAAAAAAGCTGAGATTCTCTATAGAAAGTTTGAATTCAGCTTGGAGAAGAAAGAAAGCCGTGCTTTTCTCTTACATTAGAACAGGTGTATATAGGCCAAGTTTGGAATAAGCAAGAAATGCCTTGACATACCTTAGGGCAAGGTTAGAAAGAAAGATAATTGATTGGAAGGAGTCCAGGAGCAGGGGCCACTCAGTCTGTGATCACTGAAGGTAAAAGCTTGAAGTTTTTGCTCCTTATATTTCTGAGGTTATAGCTTCAGTGGAGTGAAAAGGCTACCAGACCTGCCTGAATTGAGATCTTGGCTGGAATCTTGGTTCTGAAGTTGGGTGGAAGATCCTTCAGTATAACTTAATTTTCTTATGGGTACTGTGTAACACATAGTTCCTACCTATTTCAGGTTCCCATGAAATCATCTGCATGGAAGCCCTTGTTTGTCAGGATCTATTTGTTAAACATTACTCTTGAGAGAGAAGGTTCCACATGAACAACGAAAAAATTATTCCATTTATGTTTGTCTAAATACCAAATAAAGGATTTTAAATAAGCATTTTATAAAAAGTTATGATAAAGCTGTAACTTCGAAAGCCTGCTTTAGGAAAATAGTGAGATAGCTTATCAACTCAAGCAGTAAACAGGAACTTCCAGTGCTGCATGATGGAAGGTCACCATCTAGAGGCCCAATTGTATTATGATGTTTCACTACAAGCTCCAGTGACTCCAGAGGCTAGGAAGGCAGCCTGTGTAAGAAGCAGCGGGCAGCCCCAAGGAGAGAAGGGAAGAGCAAGACTTCGGCCCTGGAGACTTTGCCTCAGTAAAGGCATTCAAAATTCAGGTTACAAACAAAACAAACTAAACACCGTGCCCTTCAAACTGAGCAACCTGCCAAGTCAAGCTTTGGTCCTGGGCCTCTGCTCACTGTCAGAATATGAATGGAAAGTTGAATGTGATAAGTAAAGTGATAACTCCTTGGGAGATAAGCTCAAAAAGACTCCAAACAATGGAGGCTTTTACAATTTCTTGTGCAAAATCTTTGCTCCTTGGGAGTAACTTTACAATTGAAAATTTGGCGTGGTTGAGGTGGGTGTTAAAGGAAGCTGTGATATTTTCAGAAAATGAGGAAGAAATAAAGTCACCAGAAGATATCATTGACTCCGAATGATAATCTCTCTTTCTCTCTTTTTTTTTCATTTTCTGAGTCAGGGTCACATTCTGTTGCTCAGGCAGGAGTTCAGTGGTGCAATCCTGGCTCACTGAGCCCAGAACCTGGGCTCAAGTGATCCTCTTATCCATCTGAGTAGCTGAGACTATAGGTACATGCCAGTGCACTTGACTATACTTCTCTCTAAGGAGGCAGCATGAGTTATTGAAAGGGCACAACCTTGAGAATCAAAGCATGATTCAAACTTGAGCTTTGGGCTGTGTGGCTTTGGGCATGCTACTCAACCTCTCTGAGCCTCCCATAGTTGTGAGGATTAAGTGGAATAAAGCTTGGAAAGGGCTTATCCAGTGTCTGGAATGTAACTGGTGTTCCTCACCCTTCTCTTACTTACAAGAAGCCACATAATTTAGCTTAAAGAAATAATTTAACTGAGAAGAAAATAGCACGTAGATTTGGGGCCCAAACCTGGACCTTAACTTTTAGTTGTTATTATAATGAAGAGACCTGGTTTAGTCACTATATGAGTAAAGGAACTGTGATTTTCCCAGCTTTGACTGTGTTTTCTTTCAGGATGTAATTTTCTTACTGGTAACATGGAAGAAACAGTTGTATCATCTAGGATAATAGTTCAAAACACACAGGGTTGCTGTGAGGATTAAGTAAGATGCTGTATAAGATGTCTAGAACTCAGTACCACTTAGTAAGGGGTAGCTATTTTCACTATTGTTGATCCTTGACATTTGTGAGAAGATGGCATAATTGCCATTGATTATTACAGAAATGCCTGCTGGTCTTTGCTACCTTCCTCACAAATCACTCACTCTCTCACCAAGCTTCTGCTCTAGAAAGAGCAGCCCTGTGGCTCTCCTAAGAGGCCTGCTCTTTTGCACACACCATGTATGTGATTGATTTTTTAAAAAAACTCACAGCAGAACATGTACTTCCAAATGAGAGCTGTAACCTTCACAGCCTGTGAGAGACTACAGTTCTTCTTTGATAATATCTCTCTGCTTCAGGAACTTCTTTCAGAGCTACTGCATATACCTTTGACTATCTCAACAGAAGCAAAAGAGAAAAGGATTTTGGTGAAACAGAGAAAAGATCTTCATGGGTAGCCTGTAAGTTTCTCTGAGGTATTTTATTGACGTTTTTGAGCAATGGCAGCAAATCTTTGCAAAGTGGTAACATTAAAGGAATGCTGCCATTTGGATGTATTAATTATAAAATAATTTTTCAAGTCACTTCTTTAAAAAAATACAAAAGATCTGCATTCAAAGGCCCCAAAGGCCTACATCCTTCTGTGTTCCCCTTTTAACTATGTCTGGCACCCTTTGGCATCTTGCCTATTCACAGAATCCTAATGTTTTGGCCCATATAAGGAATATCAGGGTTTTAAAAATCAGTTTAATGGTCCTTTCCAGGGGATGTCTCAGAGGGTCCCAACCTCACATATACCAGGGCCTTGCATGCTGACTTGACAAGTGTCTTCTGTTAGGCCCAGTGTTCTAATTTGGGGTATGGAAATGGGATGCTAAGTAAAGAAAGCAAAACAGCTGTGAAAGGAGGTGAGGCTTTAGCCACAAGTGCCTGCATTCAAGTCCCAGCTCATGGCTCGCGAGGTGCTTAATCATGCTGAGCCTCATTTCCTCCTGTGACCCTGCTTACCCTGCCCCACAAGACTGTGATGACAACCGAAGCTGAGGATGAGAAGGCCCTTCACAGGCAGCGAACTCTGCCCTGCACTCTGCACTCACTTGATTTTTTTTAGCTCTAACGAGAGGTAGCCCACCCAGCCCACAGTGTAATTTGGGCAAAACAGGGAGGAGGCCACCTCTGAGGCAGCATGAGAGGCAGCCTGTGTTGGCTGTGGCCACGCCTGGCTGGAGATGCCTCTCTGCCCATGCCCGACCCTCAGCAGGATGCCCCAGGCTCACCGAGCGCCTCTCCACACTCCCTTTTTTCCTGTCATTCTTGCCTGGAGTGACATCCAGTGAGCGGTAGCTAGGTGGCTTCTCCTCCTGCCAGTGTGGAGAGTGTGAGTGGCGGCGGTGGGCCCCCCAGCCCTGGGGTTGCCTCTCCTTCTCCTCTTCAGAGCTCCAGGAACTGAGGCCGGAGGGCAAGGGAGGAGAATAGCTGCGGTGCCTGCGACGTCTCCCGTGCCTCTGAGTGCTCTCCCGGGGGCTGGGCCTGCGGGGCCTCTCCTCACAGCGGCTCCTGAACGGAGGGTGGCTCGGCCGCCAGCGTGCCTCGCTGGATGAGGGGACATCACTTAGGCTGTCCCTGTCTGACCAGTGTATGGGTGACCCATTCAGCCTAGAGCTATGGTGCCTTCCACTCCATGATGGGTCCAGCTCCCTTCTTTCCAATGCCCAAGACTTCGGCCCCTGATTCCGGAGCTCCTGGTGGAAATCAGAGTAATGGTGCTGCCTTCTCCCCTCCCTTAGATCCCAGGGCCTGGAGGGAATTGGGGTGAGCCACTGCTGGTGCAGGGAGTCACTGGTCCTCCTTGAAGATGACAGGTCTCTGATCAGTGGGGGCAGGTGGATGATTCTGCGTTCCACGACCTCAGAGCCCAGGGAGGACAGCATGCTGCAGGGATGGCCGAATCTGGCTTTGAGGTCAGGGGGCAGAGGCTGGGCCAGGTTGAGGTTCCGCAGTTCATTCTCCAAATACTCCAGGACACCATTGGTGATGGGAGGGCGATTGGTGGTCTGGGTCATTGGCATCTGAGGGAGGCTGGACCGCAGGGACAAATCTGAAAGGAAACAAGGATAGGACATATAGAACAAATGGCCCAAAACATACGCCTCAGAATCAGGACATCAAAATGTGACATTGTTTAGCGTGACTCCCTCCCATCCTCCATCAGGAAGATGCCTGCCATATTGGTCACAGAGGCCTTGATGTAGCCCATGCTTCTGCCCTTGCCCTCTGCCCTCCCCTACCCCAAATCTCTGGAGAAGTTTACCTCGCTGCAGCAGCGGGTGCATTGGATAAGATGAAACCTGGGAGCTCCTGTCCGCCCCCCAGTACAGGGGTTTTTCCATCATCTGAGGACCTAGGGCCTGGGCCTGCTTCATGTAGCGGTGGCGGGCCAGGACTGCAGGGGAAGAAGGAGAAATGCAGACCCTCAGCCAGGGCAAGCCCCACATCTCTACTTCACTTCTCTCCACCTAGGGGCCTTGCAAGAAGCCAGCTTCTCTCCTCACCTATCGTGTCCATTTTCACCTATCTTGCATGGGAGTAAGGGCAAAGGAGGTAGTAAATTAAATGCCCCCCGCAACCCCGGCGAGGACCTGGAGTTAAATTCTCTTCAAGACTGCAACTTCTGTACCCCAGGAGAGTATATTCTTAAAACTTGACTTCCTAGCCTCAAAATCATTTCATCACCCTGCCCACTCCTAAGGTCACCCAAAATGCATAGGTAGATGCATGGATACTAGCATACAATGAATTATTGGGCCATAGGTCAACAAAACTAAAAGTCAAAGGCCAGAAACAGATGTAGATGCAAAGGACTTAGAGGAGGCTGTGAGTCAGGGGCTGGTAGTGTCTGTTCAGAATGAAAGAAAAAGGGAAAGACATGATGCCGAAGATAATGGGCAGAATTACTTGGCAATTGCATGGAAGAGTGTTTCTTGCTGGCATGCCAACCCTGGTGGGAGAGAATCTGTGGGAAGAAGGCAAGGGCATACAAAAAGCTCAAGTAAATTCCAGTGGGTCCTTTCTATTCTTTTCCTCGCCTTATTAAGTGTTGAGACTGTCTCTAAGCAGGGGGAATTTCTAAGGGGTAGAGGCAGGGAAGAGGAAGAGAAATATCATTTCCTTTTATGGCAAAGAATATCATATAAAAAAGTAGTAAAAGGGATCCATAGGCACGTCCCTGCAACCCCCTAGGTGGAGCTGGTCTGAGGCATTCAATCCACAGTGAGTACAAATTAAAAACAAAAGCATTTCGTTGTTTTTGTTCATGCTTTTCTGTTTTGGGGTAGTTGTGGCTGAGTGCCTCATGTTTCCTAAGGGCTCTGCCTATCCATGCATGTTGGACGCGTACCTGTACATTAAGTGCAGGGAGTGCCAGCCTCAGGCTGTGAATGAGGATAGGCCCCAGCTGGGCATTCTCAGTTCCTCCTTGCTTCCCTGGGCCCTGTGGCTACCCCTAAAACAGCAGGGCCCAGACCCAGTAGAAGGGGCAGAAAGCTGGCATCCTGAATGCAGCCACATAGCGTGTAGGGTTTGCAGATGCCAGCAGCAAAGAGGCCATCCAGTGGGCTGCCCAGCGATTACATTATAAAACTTCCAGCACAACAGGAAGTGGTTGTAACAGAGTCCTCATAAGTGTTGGGAGCTCCAGCCCTCAGGGTTAGTCACAGCCTTGCCTGGAGGAAATCCGATGCAAACTTGCAGCAGCTCCCCTAGCAGCCACACCTTCATGCCAACTGATAGCTTCCAGCCTCCTTGAAGACAGATCCACAGGCTCAGAGCAGCCCTCTTCCTCTGCAGAGATGCCTCTCCCTAGCTCCCTCTACTGGCCACCACCAACACACACACTGGAATGCCCAGCCTTACACATATAATTTACTTTGCATAAGCTAACTAGTTCTCTGAAAAATCTCTTCATGTGGGAATCCGATGAGGAAGTTGGGCTCAGAGAGATTACCTTCCCAGCATAAAGTTCCACAGCTAGCGACTGACAGAGCCAGGGTGTGAACCTGTGAGACGCTCAACCCTATGCTCTTTAAGGGTGTGCCACACAACCAAGTCCCCAGACCCCTTTATTTGCTGTGATGAAGCAAAAAACCTTCCCTGCAAGCACCTTCCTCAATTTATCTCTCTCTAACTCAGCTCCAGACCTTTCAAAGTCCACTCCAGACTAGTGTCTCCTTCCACGACCTGGGGACATCTGATTCCAAGGAGAACAACCCTACCCACTATTCCCCTTAAATGTAATTCTCGCTTCTTCCAGATGGTTCTGTTCCCATTTAGCCACTCCTTCTGCTTCCTTCAATCGAGGAGAAAGGCAGAGTTGTGCTTCCTCCTTGCTTCTCAAATGATTTTTTTCATCAATGGGACTCTCTCCACAATTAACTCTCTAACAACCCTTCCAGATCCTCCATGAGTGTTTCTGACATTTCCCTGTTTTTTCTCACCCAGTCCAGAGATTAACTCACCTGCTCCCTTAGCTGTCACAATCGTTTTTCCAGGGTCTCACCATTCCTTGTTGCATTAAAACTAATGAAACAGGATGGAAGACACAGCCTTTGAGCTCTTCTCTTGCCTGCCTTCACCCACATCCCTGAAAACAGCCCCACGGGATGTCCAGACTATCAGGGTATGTGTTGCTCACCTAACAGGGGATCAGACAGGCAGTAAAAGAAACCTGGACAAGGCAACAAAGCTGCAAAAGACTTCCAATAAGTTATCTCTTAGCCTCCGTGGAGTAAAATCTGCCTTAGTCACTCTTAATGAGCTTGTTAAAATACAGCTTTCTGAGTCTCACTCCCAGGGACTCGCCTTCCATTGGTCTAATGCAAGGCATGAAAAGTTGTATTTTCAACAAGCTCCCTGTTTTAATAATGTAGCAGTCAACTTGGAATTGACTGCTGAGGATTCTCAATAACACTTTGGTCACCATTCCTTACCGTCCCCTCTCTACTCTTACAGAACCCATTCTTGCCCTTCTTTTAACCTATGGTCACTCAGTCTATTTGCTTTCTCCAAAACTACCAGTCCTTCCTGACTCGACTGACAAGTCATTTCTGGGACATCCTTAGCTGCTTCCTAGAATGCCATGCCCCTTTGAACTCTTGTCATTTTAGCTTTAGGAAACTACCAGCAGACGCTTCTTGGTCCCAATCAGGCGACTGACCTCAAATAGTCCTCCTCAATAGGGCTTTCCTTGTTGATCTCTCAAACATGCATTGCCTCCTCTATAGCAGCAGGTTAAACATTCCCCACCTCTTAGGTCTTCCCCTGGCTGTGAACTTTCTGCTGATGACTTCATCTCTATTGACGAAGAGGAGCCAGCCCTGAACGTGGAGCCAAGAAACCTAGGTTTAGTCCAGGGCCCACTGCTAATATGCCGTAACACAGTAATTGTGGAAAAATCTCTCTCGACCTCACTCCCTCAGCTGTGAGGGGGAAGGGAATGGGGAAGGAGAGATCGGAGATTCTCAGTGTGGCTTGTGGCCTACTGCAGGGCATCCCTGGAGGTTTTCCAGTAAGGAGGGTCAGTAACTGCTCTAGGGATGAAAGCTGTTTCTCCAGTTCTCATGGAAAAAATTTAAAAAGCTGTTTACCACTACTAGGTGAACTATCTAAAATTTGGTCTTATTTTTCATTTTTCTCCTCTCTAATCCTTTTTTAAGTCTCACTAGAAAGGGGAGCAGGTTGGAGAGGTGGGATGTGATCAAAGAAATTCAAGAATCACTGGCATGTTTCTTGAAGCTTCCTTCTGCATCTAGAATTTTGATTTGCTGAAATCAAGTCAGGAAGATGTGAGCTCCCTCAGCTTCCTCCTTTAGGTCTTAATCATCTTCCACATTGTAATGACTTCCTTTCTGTCTTCAGAGGCCAGGCTGCTTCCCTTTCCCTTCTGCTCCCTTTCTAAGGCCAGTTCTTTCCCTGTAGGCCTGAGGCCACTCCTACCAGCTTCATCACTCATCAGTGACCACCTCCCTTTTTGTTTTTTTGAGGCAGAGTCTTGCTCCATTGCCCATGCTGGAGTGCAGTGGCATGATCTTGGCTCACTGCAACCTCTTCCTCCAGGGTTCAAGCAATTCTCATGTCTCAGTCTCCCAAGTGGCTGGGACTACAGGCGCCTGCCACCATGCCTGGCTAATTTTTGTATTTTTTAGTAGAGATGGGGGTTTCACCTCGTTGGTCAGGCTGGTCTTGAACTCCTCCACATGGCTTGATGTCCCAAAGTGCTGGGATTACAGGCATAAGTCACCGCACCTGGCCCACCTCACTTCTTAATGCTTCACTTTACTCACTTGCTATTAACCTTGGTTCTTTGCTTATCAATATGCTGAGGATTACCTTATTCTACAAGCACCAACAATAACCCCTTACTCCCCTAACCAAAGAGCTTTATTTAATAACTCATGCCCTTCCATGTAATTCTTCTTGTCAACAAACTTCTCAGGACAGTCTGACCTAGTGACTCACTTTGAAAGTGACCTCATCGGCTTAAGTTCAGGGATCTTTGTGGTCTACGTTTCTTGATTTTACTATTTTTTAAAAAATGAACCTAATTACTCAGGAGAAACAACCCTCCCCCAGAACCTCCATTTATTACCTTACTAATAAGGGATGCACTTGTCATTGTGTTAGTTCTGTCCCCAGTCTTGCCTGATTTTAGTGCCCCATGGACCTAGGGAGTCTAAGCAAGCATCTTGGGTGGGTTTTTCTTATCTCATCCTGCATATTATGACTCCAGTGACAGTGACTTCTCCATGGCCTCCCTCCCTAAGATCCCTGAAAGGTAGGGGGCCCCACAGTCCAATGTTGCATCCTTAGCTACTTTTACCTCCTATGGTGTCTTAGCCAGTCCCATAGTGATCCACCTACAGAGGCTATGACAGTCTCTGTTGTAGGAATGTAGACTCTCACGAGACAGATGAACATGGATTCATCACCACACAGCCACTCCTGCTTCCTAATTGTGGGGCTTTTCTGACCTTCGATCCTCTGTCATTAAACAGGGATGACATCTGCCCTCCAGGGTGGTTGTGAGGATTCAGTGAGGAAATGTATGCAAGGGGCCTACACATCAGACATCCAATAAAAGTTAGTTCTCTTTTCCTGTAAGACAGCATCCTCAGAGCACAGGCCTGAAACCAGACTCAAACACACTGTAGACCAGGTTTTGTTTCTATCTTAATAGGTCAGTCATTAGTTTTCCCTTAAAAAATTTCCTTTCAAATGGATCAAACTGATGAGTGGTTTTCTCTGGGTACTCAGATGAGTCATTACAGTTTGCTGAATTTCTCAAATTTCTACAAGATAGTACTTTATTTAGATCATCAGGAAAAGGAAATGTTATTGAAAACAAAAGCCAAAAATAATTTAAAACCTTCCATTTAAAGCAGTTGGTGCTATTCCATGTATTTGACTAAAAAATATCTTTATAGAATAATTTTGTATTCTTGTGCCTTTACCATGTATTCTGTAGTCAACATTTTTTAGGGCATAATTCAGTTACAGTTCTGTTTTAAAGGATCAGATGTTAGTTCAGAGGAAGATCACACTGAAAGCAAGATCATCTGCTCCCTTTTGCCTTGCCCTAACTCATGGGTTCTCAAAGTGTGGCCCCCCTACCAGCAGCATCACATCACCTGAGAACTTTTGAGATAAGAAATCAAAATAAAGTTCTAAGCCCTCAAATGACTAACAGACCCTCTCTTGGCCAAGGGGACCCCAGAGAAACCTTGGAAGCTAAGTTCATGGCCATGATGAGATGGGAGGTCAGACATGCCTCATTATACCCCCTCCCCCATTGACCAGCCCTTTCAAAAGACTCCATGTGATAATATCAATTATTAGCTTATCTTCCCAGGTACAGAACAAAGACAAGATGAGGTCTAATTCTTCTTTTCTCTTTTTCTAATGTTCACCTTATCTTATGTAAAATATAGATTTGCTGGGCACTGAAGTTTCACGAGTATATAACCATTCGTTTCATTGCTGCCCCTGACTTCTTAAGGAAAATGTATAAATACTGAACCTCCTGGGAACCTCTTTGAAAAAAAACAGCCACAGATGCATCTGTGACCTGTGTTTTTTCCCTGGGTATGCCCTTAAGCTAAACCTCAGTGATCTGAGTCTTATGCCTCAGTCACTCATTTTGATTGCTAGAGAAATAAAAAATCTCAGGTCCTACCCCGGACCAATTGAGTCAGAAAACCTGGAGGTGGCAGCCATAAATTAAGGAGGAAAAAAAACAAAAACAAAAACAGAAATCATCCCCACCTCCTGACCTCTAGGGAGGGGAGAGTGGCTGAAGGTTGAGTTGATTACCAATAGCCAATGACTCAATTAATCATGCCTATGTAATGAAGTCTCCATAACAACTCAAAAGAACTGGGTTCGAGGAGCTTCCTGGTTGCTGAAGACAGAGGTACTGGGAGGGTGGCATACCTGGAGAGGACATGGAAGCCCCCCCTCAACCACATACCTTGCTCTGTACAGCTCTTCATCTGGCTGTTCACTTGTATTGTTTTAAATATCCTTTATAATAAGTGGGTAAACATAAAAAAGCTTTTTCCTTGAATTCTGTAGCTGCTGTAGCAAATTCATTAAACGGGAGGAGACAATCGTGGTAACTTCCAATCTATAGTCAGTTGCTCAGAAGCACAGGTGACAACCTACTAGTTGCAATTGCAATTGGCATATGAACTGGGAGCAGTCCTGTGGGACTGAGCCTTCAACCTGTGGGATCTGGTGCTGTTTCAGGTAAATAGCATCAGAATTGAGTTAAATTATAGGACATTCAGTTGGTGTCTGCTAAAGAATTCTTTTTTGTGCGGGGAAAACACACACAATTGGTGTCAGAAGTATTGAGTGGCATGTAATAATAGGAAAAAATAGTGTTGTTTTCCTTTACAAGTGGTCTTTTCTCTTACTGCTTCCTTTAAACCACTCCCTCCAGCCCACCTTATGTCCAAATGAGGTCAGTGCTAGAAACGAAGATTGAAGCACAGATACATCAGGACTGCTGAAGAAATGCCATTAGTAGGCAGAGCTATTTGAGAGAGGCTTTAGGCAGCCTGTGAAGTGAATAGGCAAATGTCCTCCTTTCAGCCACCTTCCATGTGGCTCTTTGGCATCCCCAAGCACAATTTTCAGGGCTGAGGCTAATGTCCTCTGGCCCTGTGATGGGAGAAGGCCATGGAGGAGAACCTGGAAGAAACTTTGACCTGGGCACTTGAAGCTGATCTGCTTGGGGTCCTGGGCCCTAGTCCACTCCATGCACTGCTTGTCTGTCCCCTCTCACCTTCCTCAGGACAGCAGCAGCGGGCGGGACAGCAGGGGCAGCGGATGTAGCAGCAGCAGTACTGAGGACAGCACTGGCACCAGCACACTCCGATCAGCAGCAGGAGGAGGAGGGCTCCCAGGATGATGAAGATTACTGTCAGCCAGTCTGCAGGGGAGACACCAAGCAGGGGTTGAACTAAATATTCAGGGGGAATACTTCCAGTTCTGGTATTCTAGAGGTCTCATAAATAAAGCTCTTGAACTACAGGTTAAAGTTGAGCAATATACTGGCAAAAAATTAAAAGGATTTAGCTTTGGTAAGGGAACATCAGAGGTTGATAATCCAATGACAAGAACTTCGGCTTGCTTATTTCTGTTTTTTTTTTTTTTTTTTTTCCTGTAAGTAAAAGTGTTACAGCAGTGAGGTTGACTGAATAGAGAGCTCCAGTAGCACTTACGCAGGACGATGAGCTTCACCTCCTTATCAGGGTCTCCCGATGTGTCCCCTGGAGCCTCAATGGTGCAGTAATACACTCCATGGTCCCACCACATCACTTCATTAATCACAAGATCTGCTCCTACACAGTAAGGAGGAAGAAAGTGCCAGTGTCAGAGGAGAGAGCACTGGTTTCTAACCTGTGACAGCCTCAAGACCTGGGCAGCATGGCAAGACCTTGTCTCTACAAAAAATTTTTTAAAAAATTAGCCAGGCGGCCGGGCGCGGTGGCTCAAGCCTGTAATCCCAGCACTTTGGGAGGCCGAGGCGGGTGGATCACGAGGTCAAGAGATCGAGACCATCCTGGTCAACATGGTGAAACTCCGTCTCTACTAATACAAAAAATTAGCTGGGCATGGTGGCGCATGCCTGTAATCCCAGCTACTCAGGAGGCTGAGGCAGGAGAATTGCCTGAACCCAGGAGGCGGAGGTTGCAGTGAGCCGAGATCGCGCCATTGCACTCCAGCCTGGGTAACAAGAGCGAAACTCCGTCTCAAAAAAAAAAAAAAAAAAAAAAAAATTATCCAGGCATGGTGGCCATGTGCCGATAGTCCCAGCTTCTCTGGAGACTGAGGTGGGAGGATCACTGGAGCCCAGTGTCTTGAGCCCAGTCACTAAAGTCAAGGCTGCAGTGAGCTATGAATGTGCTAATGCACTCCAGCCTGGGCAACGCCGTGAGATCCTATCTCAAAAAAAAGTTAAAATCAAAATATTGTTTAAGTCGTTAGTATATGGGGCTTTTACTTACTCGCAATCAAACCTAATTCTAACTGGTACAGTGGGTTTTTTTAGCTGCATTGCAGATGAGGAAAATCAAGACTCAAAGGAAGTGGCCTAATAACGTACAGACAATGCTCATCAGAGGTAGGTTCAAGATCACATCTCTCTGCCTCAAAGTTGATACTGTTAACCACCAAGCTTTCCTGTCTTCTCTAAATTGGGTGGAAAAACTCCACATTCTGGGTCCCTCATCAGCCTAAAATGATTAGATATCGCTTGATCCTGAACGGCAGGTAGAAGATAAACTTGAATAAAGATAAAATGCCAATATTTTAAGAGTAAATGTAACTCAAGAAAAGTTTCACTTCTTGTGGTCCCTCAATGTTGTGTACCTCCATTAGGATAGATGAATGGTTTATATATAATTGCTTTTCATTCATTTTTTTAAAAATTTTAAGGTCAGAGTTATATGTGCCGGTTTATTACATAGGTAAATGTGTGCCATAGTGGTTTGCTGCACAGATCATCTCATCACATAGGTATTTAGAGCCGTTCTTCCTGATGCTCTCCCTCCTATCCCCAATGCACCCTCCAACAGGACCCTGTGTGTGTGGTTCCCCTCATGTGTCCATGCGTTCTCATCATCCAGCTTCCACTTATAAGATCATCAGGGCGGGAAAACAATTTACCGGATGGGAGAAAAATTTTGTAATCTATCCATCTGACAAATGTCTAATATCCAGCATCTACAAGGAACTTAAAACAAAAGGTTAATATTGTTTAAGTCTAGTAAAGTCAGCAAACATTCACTAAAGCCCTTTCGTGGGTCCAGCACTATGTTAGGCAATGAGGAGATGTAAAGAGAAACAAGACCCTTTTCTGTCCTGGAAGGGTTTAAAATCCAGTCAAAGGCAGCCTCCATGTAAAGTGCAGCAGCAGTTCCAGCTCTCCAATCCACAGTAAGCGCCAGGAAACCTTAGCGTTACAGACTTATTTCTGCTAAGTTGGTGGTAATATCTGTAATTCTTTATTATCTGTTTGTCAAGAAATATTTATTGAGGAAATGAAACAAAAATGCGAGGTCACGCACCACTGGATCTAACTTTGACTTCTGTTTCCTTCTCTTTCTACGTCAATCCCTACAATTTTTTCCTACCCACTATTTTCCAAACCTGCTACCTTTCCCAGAAATAAGCTTACCCCAGACTTGGAAAAATAGTGAAAATGCTTTTAAAAAATTCTCCCTCAGAGCATGATGTATATTGCAAATCTGGTCTAATTTTTATTGGAGAAATAAAGAGTATTTTAGGAGTGTCAGAGCAAGAACGGTATTCAGATATTTTAAAGGATCTAAGGACTGATTTGTCAGGGTCATCTCAAATGATGCAAACATAGGCATGAAAGTGTCAGAAACCAGGGCTCCAGGAAGTCCCAACAAGCCTGGAGACAGAAATAAAAACAGAGGGAAATACTCATGTTTTTCTGTAGGAGTAAGAAAGAAGTAGGGTTTGAGCCAAAGGTGGCTGGGAGTGGAAACAGTGGAAAATATATACCTTCATGTTTTTAGAAAAAAAAATAATAATAATAAGAGCAGGGACTAACATGTAGGTGGACTTCCATCCTTCAGAAACTGTACAGGTAATTTTGCTAATTAAAGAGGCTTGAAGCTGTGAGGTCAGATAAGAATAAATTCTGCTGGCTTTGGAAAAGGTAGAACCACCTTTGATCTTTGAAGATGCCCCTGGAGACTCGAAAAGAAGGACAGATGTACCTGTAGGCTGAGGGCTGGCTTGGGGAAATCAGAGGCCAAAGGTAAAAAAAAAAAAAAAAATCAGACAGGTATTATAGACAAAGTTGAAAGCAATTATTAAACTGGTTCCCTTAAATGAGCTACCTTTAAACAGTCAGAATATTCACTGATTCCTTGATATTGTAGCCATGGGCAACATGAGTGGGTCTTCTTCTCTTTTCCCCTTTTAACTAATAAATATTTATTTAACACAGCACATAAAGCCCATTGAAATAGGCTCTGAATTCTGTGTTGACAATCTATGGCAGCAACAGTGGGTTACATGATAGAAATATGGGGAGCTAAGCCATTTATCCAAAAGTATACTGAGTGATAACTAATGCTCACTGTTTACTTTCTGTTTGCTAAATGCTTTATACATATAACCTTTGTCCCGAGAAATCTCCATGAGCTAGGTACTATGGCAAGTCTCATTTTATAGAAATGGAGGCTGAAAAAATTGTAGAGGTTTGCCCAAGTTCATATACCCTGAAAATGCAGAATTGGGATGCACACCCGCACCTGACTCCAGACTCAAGGATCTCACCACTACTCACTGCACTGGGCACAAAGAATACGCAGGCTTTAGACATGGTTCTCACATTTTGCGCTACATATTCACTTTGTAGTAGGGAGGAGGATACCATGATGCTCATCGTTCAGATGTGGAAACAGAAGCCAAAGAAAATAACTGATCACTAGTGAGAGGAAGCACTAGGACTCTCACTTGGGGCTTTTTAGTCCAAGCCCAGTGTTCTTTCCTCTATCAGTGGAGGACAGTAGTCTCAAGGCGGTCATCTGCTCAGAAGCCCCTATTTCTTCCATATGAACAATGGGAATAGCTGGAGGGAAACTCAGGGATCTGGGGTTTCAGTAGGCCTGAGAGCAATTTGCAGAAGGACTCAAAGAAACCTGATCCACACCTTAGCCCTGAATCTCAGGAAAGCAAAGGAAACCACTCACCCCTAGACCTTTAGCCAAAGCTATAGATAGCAACAGAACCACCTCTGGTCCAGGGAAGTAACTTCAGCTGGTGCACCACATTCTATGAAGCTGACCCTTTCCTCAATGACAGTAACCAAGTAGACCAACAAGCAGCAGAAAGAAATGGGAAATCCCACGCTGACTCAGCCTGCCAGGCGTGGTATCTGCACCTCCCCTCCACCCCCAGTTCCCCTGCTGCCTCCCCAACACTCACGGTTCTGGATGGTGATCTTGCGCTGCCGGTAATCTACCCCCAGCACGGGCTCATTCTGCCCCCGCCGCTGTGCCACGATGCGAACTTCCCGCTGGTTGTCGTTGCAGTCATTGGATGGGTCCTGGCCCAGGGATAAAGCTGCCTGGTATGCTGAGGAGAGAGGGCACGCTAGAGTCACATAGCAATAGGGGATTCCCACAAAGAAAGGTGCCCTTTCTGTTCCGGGCGTGAGACACAGTGAAATGTCTCAGTTTTTCCCAAGACTATGCATCCCCTGGGACTCTTGTTAATCATGAAAATTCTGATTCTGGAGGTTTAGAGTGGGATCTGAGATTCTCATTTCTAATATGCTCCCTGGTGTACCAGGTACCACACTTTGAGCAACCAGACACCGGACCCCCTAAACAGGCCATCATTTGCCAGCTGTATCCCCATCTCCTGCTCCAACTTCCTTTTTCTCATTTTCAGAGTCACCCCAACCTCTCTCTGCTCCAATGGGATTCATCCACCTGCCCTTAAAATATAAGGTCTGAGAGCCGTTAAATCTGCCCCTGGCAAATGCCTGCTTCCCTAGCCTCTCCTCCCTGGCCACTTAACCCAGCCATTTTAAGAGTAAACCCCAGGAAACATGCCTCAATTTAGAAAGGAGTCCTTTGGGGACAATGTCAGGCTCATTGGGTGGCTCAGACAGCTCTTGAGGTTCTACTCAAATCATATTGTGAGACATTAGCTCAAGGGCTAAAAAAGGTAAAGACCGATGCCTCCCTCTCCCTTGGCTTCTTCTCAGGAAGCTTACTTCTTCCTACAAACAGGGTGTCTGCTTCTATTCTCAAAATGTCCAAAAGGTTAATTGTCTTGGTGCTGACAGTGGGGTGGTTCTGGGTTCCTTTGTTCTTTGAGAGAGGGCAGAAATGGACAACTAGGAAAGAGCTCTGATCCAGACAGCACAACCCACATGCCTGGAGCAGTTGTTACTGAAAGGCAGGACCGGCGAACTCTAAGCAGGCGTTGTGTAGCACTAAGAGACTTCCCACAGTGAAGGGGCTGTCTGCAGGGCACTAGAGGGTTTCGACAGCAGAGGAGTGACCATCTCCCTGAAGGCAGACTGAAGAAGGGAATGTAGCAAGGAGCAAGAGGCTTCACTAATGACCATTAGTCATTTGTGCTGAGTGTAGAGTCTTCTTGCCTGCATTCTAAGGTGGAGGGGGTGATGGGAGGCGGGTCTGCATCATCAGCTCAGTACACTGGCATGGAACCAGGATCTGACTGGGAGGCAGGACTTTCGCCTAATGTCTGAGTTTCCTTAAATCTTTTTAGAACAAAGCAGGACAAAAATTTTAAAATACACTAGTATGTATGTAACCTTGAATACATTATCTCACCTACCTGGGCTCTGTTTGTTTATCTATAAAACAGAGAAACTGCATTAGGTGATCTCTGTGGCTTCTCCTCACTACAAAGATTTGTGATCCCAAATAATCCCTAAACTCTAACCACAGTGTGTCACAGAGGTGTCTGGGACCCACAGAGGGCCAAGGGGGTGAGGATACTCACACGCTGAGTAGTAGTCAAAGATAGGGTCCTTGCAGAAGGATTTGAAGCGCCATGTCACCACCACATCCTGGAGCTGGGCAGAGGTGGTGTAGTCACATTTGAGGACGACAGAGGCAAACAGGGTAACATAGCGTTCTGTGTGCTGGACCGTCACAAGCAAGGACAGGCATCCTAAAGCCAAGAGCAGGAGACAATGCTGAAGGTGACCTACGTCAGTTCATGGGTAAGAAAAGCAATGCAGATGAGTAAAACATACTGCTTGCCCTCCTGCCTGACCCTGGCTGGGAGCTCACAGGCAAAGTCTGGTTTCTTACTCCCCTGGGAAGGCTATGGGTGGGGTGGGGTAGAGAATGTGCTCAGCAGCCTCAGGGGGGCATAGGAAGAATGGAGTGAGGAAAACTCCTAGGATCTCACAGTGCATTAATAGTGATGACACATCCCACTATTTCAATACAATTCGATAAAAGAATTGTATCAAAATAAGGCCACCTTTGTACTGGAGTAACACTGCTCATATATTTTTTTTTTCTTCACCCATGTCTCTTCTTAAAATGGTTTCCCATTTCCTAAGGATAAATTTCAAGCTCCATGACCAGGCCTACGAAGCCCGTTAGGTCTGCCTGCTGCCCATCTCATCTGCCCCATGTCCCTTCACGCCCCATCTCCCACCCGAGGCGTCAGCCATTCTGAACTTGCTTCAGTCCTTCCCATGCTAAGACCATTCTCTTCTCTAGGTGCGGCTCTCTCAGTCTGGAGCACTCTTCCATATTACCTGCCACTGCTCCATTCTCTTTCCTGGGCTAATTTTGATTCACTGCAACCTCTACCTCCTGGGTTCATGCGATTCTCCTGCTTCAGCCTCCTGAGTAGCTAGGATCACAGGCACCTACCACTACGCCTGGCTAATTTTTGTATTTTTAGTAGAGACGGGGATTCACCGTGTTGGCTAGGCTGGTCTTGAACTCCTAACCTTAAATGATCCACCTGCCTTGGCCTCCCAAAGTGCTGGAATTTCAGGCTTGAGCTACCGCACCTGGCCTGAACAACCACACCTGGCCTTCTTCTTCTTCTTTTTTTTTTTTTTTGAGATACTATCTTGCTCTATTGGCCATGCTAGAGTGCTGAGGCACAATCATAGCTCACTGTAACTTTGACCTGGGTTCAAGTTATCCTCCCGCCTCAGCCTCCCAAGTAGCTGGGACTATAGGCCTGCATCACCATGCTTAACTTTTAAAATTTTTAGTAGAGATGAAATCTCACTATGTTGCTCAGGCTGGTCTTGAACTCCTAACCTCAAGCAATCCTCCAGCCTCAGCCTCCCGATGTGCTGGAGTTATAGGCGTGAGCCACTGCACCCAGTGATAGACTTAAATTTCGAACAAACTTCCAGGAGATGCTGATTCTACTGCTCCGAGGACCTACTTTGAGAAACATTGGTGTAGATTCAATTTAAAACACACACACACACGCGCGCACACACGCACACACACACACGCTTTAGGCTCAGATATAGCTGGGTTCGAATTAAACTTTAATACTTACTTGAACTTTAGACAAGTTATTTACTCTCTCTGAGCTTGTTTCTGAGCCATGAATGGAGATGATGATAGTGCTAGCCTCATCAGGTCCTTGCAAGAATGCAATGAGGTAATTCACTTCTGGTCCTCGGCATGAAGCCCGGTACATACACTGCCACGTCAGTGCTGGTATTTGAGTCTCTTCCCTTTTTCCCCTTATTACAAGGGCCAAGGAGGAAAAGGTTGGAGTTGGAGTTTTCTCCAACAGAGTTTTCAAGTGGAGCCACCTTCATTTTGACTGAGTTTCTCCCACAAACAAAACAAATATAGTCATTGTCTTACAGAGCAGTTGGTGGGCCTGTCTCGAAGGCTAGAATCACATGATTCTTGGGTCCTGCCTGACCTACTGGTCACAGCCCTTATAAGACTGTCCTCTTAAACTTCTGATGGGCACCTGCATCTGGTTTCCTCATCCATAGACAGATAGCTAAATGCTGTTCAGGACAGGCACTCACAGAGATGATCTGGTGACCTATTTCCAGGACTGGGCTGTGATGCAGATGCCCCATGACGGATGTGCTTGATAGAGGCTCTGCAGCAGTGCAGGGGAGAGCTGTGGGCAGGAAGACTTCATGAAAGGAAGAGATTTAACCTAGGCTCCAAGAAGCAGGTAGGATTAAGATTACACATGAGAAGTAGGAAGAAGGCAGAGAAACTCACTGTTTCAGTAAGCAAGAAAGGAGGGAGCAAAGAGCCTTATCAGGAAGGGGCAGTTACCTGGGCAACCTGGAGGAAACCAAGCTAGCTGTGTCTCCAGCTTTATGGAAGACAAGGAGACAAATAAGGCAGGGCTGGTGGTGGTGAATGGGAAGTGGGTGATGGGGTGAAGTCTAAATCACATTCCAGTGTCAATTTCTTGTCTATGGATCATCACCGAAGTCTTTTCTGAAGAACAGTAATAGGGTGAAAGTGGTGTTTTTAGGAATATGGATGACTTACCCACTCAACTGTAAATGAAAAAATATCATTTTAAAATAAACTTTGAGTAGTTTTGGGGAAAACAGTTGCTGTCTTCATAAGCTATAGATTCCCAGAAATCAGCCCAATCAGAATGGAAGGGCCAGTGACCAACATCTCAATTCTAACCTGGATTATTTCTTAATCTAATTTTTGGTTCTTATTCCTCCTCTCTGACCACCCCTTTCTTCTTTGTTTTTGTTTGTTTTCTTCCAGAACTGACCTGAAATAGACCTTGGACATCTCACCAACCACAGTTTTATCTGAACCGTAGAAACAGCCACAGATAAGATTTTCACAATGAATAGAATGCCATTGTCAACACTGGCTTATTTTGTTACATAACACACATACTGATGAGAAGAAAGAGGAAAACACTGATTTGTGGTCTAAATAAAATCTTAGGTTCAACAGCATCTTAAAATATATACTATACGTGATTCCTGGGAGAAGATTAGCTGTGTTCACTTCATATATAACAAATCTGAGGCTTATAAATTTAAGCGACTTGTCTGTGGTCATTTATTTTCTAAGGCGGTGAGAGTCAAGATTCTGTTCCTGAGCAGTGTTCTTGCCTCAGCTTGGCTATTCTCTAAATAAAAGATAGTTGGTATTCAGAAGTTTGCAAATAATTGGAGCTGGGGGCCAGGCTATAATTAAATATAATCGATGCAGTCACTCTGACACAGTGAAATAAAGAACATGTAGGCTCTTTATTTGCCTAAATGATAATTTGACATAAACAGCCATTTATTCAACACTCTAGTCATCATTATTTGTATAGAGCAGGGAGGCCAGGTTTGCTGGGGGTCAGAAAAGGGAATTTGGTTTGAGTCAGAGGTCGCTGTGGGGTAGCTTTGAAGATTGCAGAATCTGACACCTTTGAGGCGGGGAAATGGAGAGAAAGGTGATCACTGAGCTCCCCTTCCATGAATGCCCTCATTGTGGGCAAACCACAGCTAGGGTGACACGACTCACCTTTACCAACGTCAGCACTGACTTTGCTGCTTGGGTACCCTTTTACCTTCTCTTCCATTTCATCCCTGTGTGAATAGCAAGCCTTGATATCTGCCAGGTTTGACAAGTTCTGGCCATCTTGGGCTCACTCACACTCTCTCCAGGGGTCTGCCAGCCCCACAGCATCCTGCACAGACCTCAGACCTCCACCCTCTGCCCTGTCACACACACACACACACACACACACACACGCATGCACACACGAAGAGTGCTGGGAGAAGAGGTACTGAACAACCCAGCAAACTCTTCTCCCATGTTCTCAGTTGTTGCTGCTGGTCCTCAGCATCTATTATGCACCAGGTGATGTACATTCTTTGTCTCTAATTCTCACAAACTCCCTCAGCTGGGCAATAGCCCTGCTCATATATGTGGGCAAAAGTTCAGAGTATAAGCTACACCCCCATGGGCCCAACATCACATACCTAAAAAGTGTCAACATCAGAATTTGAGCTTGGGCCTTGCTGACACCAAATCCCAACTTTTCCCAAGCAGGCAAGCTTGATCTTCCAAAGTAGAAGTGAGGCACCAGGCTCTTACAAAGTAGGTGGATTTTCCAGATTGGGAGGGAAAGAAAGGCAGTAGCAGAACAGCCCATCTCAAAGGGAAAAATCCCCCCACTTTCTTTTCCTGTATCCTCTAACTTCTCTGTAAACCTAACCACACCGGGCATGCACAGAACTAAAAAGGTAGAGTTTTCAAGGAGGGACCCAAAGCAGCAGAATCAGGCTGAAAATATGTACAGGATCAAAAAGAGAAATGCCCTGATTATAGTCATCCTGGTTGCAGCTTTGCTCTTTCAAGCTTACTACAAGTTTTCAAATTCTTAAAATTTTTTTCTTTTCTTAAATTTCCTTTATCCTGTGGCATTTTTTCCTCCCCTGTTCATTGACTCCTAATTTCTTAGCTGACTCTATAATTTTCTCTTAAAAACATTAATTCTAGAGCCTGACCCCCTGAGTTCAGATTCTGTCTCCACCTCCCTACCAGCTGAATGGTAATGTGATATAAATAGCAGTTTATTCAACACTCTAGTCAACATTAGTTGCTGGGGGTCAGAAAAGGGAATTGGGTTAGTCAGAAGCTGGCATAGCAAGTTATTTTCAAATGATTGTTTTCCTTTGTATGCAAAAACTGAGATTATAATAATACCTGCCTCATAGGGTTGTGGTGAGTATAAAAAAAGTTCCCCATTCAGCAAAGAGCTGGGCATATAGTAGACATTCAATAAACATTGGCTATCATTTGTATCATTTGTACTTATCTTGACTACTTCAGGAGTTCCAGATCCACTGAGACCAGCATGTAAAAGCATTTTGAAAAAATGATACATGTAATCCTAGCACTTTGGGAGGCCAAGGCGGGTGGAGATCAAGAGATCGAGACCATCCTGGTCAACATGGTGAAACCCCGTCTCTACTAAAAATACAAAAAATTAGCTGGGCACAGTGGCACATGCCTGTAATCCCAGCTACTCAGGAGGCTGAGGCAGGAGAATTGCCTGAACCCAGGAGGCGGAGGTTGTGGTGAGCCGATATCGCCCCATTGCACTCCAGCCTGGGTAACAAGAGCGAAACTCCGTCTCAAAAAAAAAAAAAAAAAAGAAAAAATGATACAAATGTAAACTATCATGATTGTCTTCTCTTTGCAAAATGAGTTGGTGCCTCAAAAGCTTCAAAATTTTCATACCTTTGTACCCTGGCAAACTCATTCACAGCTTGCCCTGCTCTGTGAAAGAAGGGAAAGAGACCTGTCACATAAGCAGAAAGGAAACTTCAGATGAGATATCAGAGCTCATGGGAAGGAGAGAAAGGGAAGGGGATTCTCTGTTTCCCGCCATCAGGTACTTTCCAAGGCCAGGCTGCTGTGCTGAGTGGGGACTACCATCCTACGCTAAAACAGAAGGAAACACCAATGAGGGCAGAGTATCTTACAACTAAATGCCATCTGTTCCTAAATACGTGCACATCTTTGCACATTTTTTTCTTCCACATTTCTTGTGTAGACTGGGCAAGAAGAAGTTTTAGTTTCTAGAAGATACTCACACAGTATAGAAATGTAGGCATATATTTTTAAATATTTTTAAAATTAAGAACTGTTTTGAAGGACTAGATGGCACTTCCCCTCCTTTCCCATGAAGGGGCCTGCTTGGAAGGGATGGTAGGCAGGGAGGGGAGGCAGGTCTTTGCTGGCAAGGGGCAGTGGCCTGGGACTGACACTAATGGGAGTTCTTGATTCCTGAGTGTTTTTCAAGTATACAGGCATCCTGACTCCATGCAGCAGGTTAACAAAATGCACACAGGTTCAGTCCTATCAAAGTTTATGTCTGAGCAGGCTATCTCACCAAGCATATTTACCATCAGTCCTTGTTACATTTCCTCAGATTACAGTGCAAATATGAAAGGAATCAAGGAGAAGAGGGACTTGGTATGGACAAGAAGGAACAAGACAAGAACAAGAGGGAGTGGTCACGAACAAGAAGGAAAGGGTAGGGAGAGCTGAGAGAGACAGAGACCAGGAAAGCAGATGGGTTGGGGGAGGAATGAGTCTAGGTATTGTGTGTTTAACCAAGGTCTGGCATGCAACGCTCAACAGTGCAGCCTCCCCTGAGAAGGAAAGTGCTATATGCTGAGCACTTACTATGTTGTTTGACATGGTATTAGGTGTTTTATTATACATTATCTTATTTAAACTTTGCAGGAAACTGATGAGATAAGCTTTACTTTATCTCAATTTCATTGATGAGGAAAATTCTGAGAGATTAAGTAATTTGCTTAAGGCCAAGCGGCTAGTAAATAGCAAAGCTGGATTTAAAGTTGGACCTCCACTACACAACCACGTCTTCTGGGTAAGTTTTCTAAATGATTGAGATTTAACCCTCTGAGGAATATTCACACATTTAAGGGACATTCACAAATTCATTTTAATGATTTTGTACAGAAACCCTTCTTTCCTTTGTTAAAACAAAATAAATAAGTGAGACACTTCAAACAGTGGAGAGGGGTATTAAGTAAAACGTTCCTCCTTGCTCACCATAAATTCCACTTTCCCTTATGCTATTGAAAATTTGGTCTACATCCCTTCACATCTTTTCTTATGCTGTTTCTTTAAAAAATTAATCATATTATATACATTGATTTGTGACTTTTTCTTCAAAGTAATGATATATTGTATACCAATATATGCAGATCTAATTTTTTTTTTTAAGTAACTGCATGAACATTTCACTCTATCGATGAGCCACTTTTATTTACACACTTTCCAAATGATGCATTTAGGTTGGTTCTGATATTTAAGTATTACAGGCAATGCTGACATGAATTACTGAAATTAATATGTTTATATAAGTACATCTTCACATGCATTCTTTTATTCTAGTAGAATATATTTCTCAAAGTGAGCTAAAGGGAATAAGCCTTTTCTATTTGAATGGATACTTCAGGAAAGAAATATATATTCCCATAAATAGTGAGTGACAGTCCCATGCTTCATCACAACCTATTCAAAAGGGGAAAATATCAATCTTAAAATTTTTTTTAAGTCAAATAAATAGCCACTCAGGTGGTTTGAACTTAACATCCCTCTGATTACCAGGGAGAGAGGCCAAGACCTGGTTGAGAGGCAGATGCTCGGAGTTTCCCAAAGTCATTGACCCAGGTTAGTGACTCATGTCTCCATACACTAATCTCAGAGCATATGCAAATTTGGGCACCACCAGAACACACGCATTCATTCACTTATTGAGTATCCACTCTGAGTCAGACACTAGTAGCAAATAAGAGAGACGGGTCTCTGCGCTCTTGGAACTTGTGCTCCTGGAACTTGTGCTCCTGGTAGGAGATTCAATGATGAACAGGAAAACACACAGACAAAGTAGTTCCTGTCATGGATGAGTTTTACATAATTAATCAGAAACTACAGGAGCACTGAATATTAAATCTTATTCCTGTACAATAAGGGACTAAAACAGACACATGTATCCAAATGCTCCTGATAGTTCTTCTTGCTTGTTTCAAATTCTAAATCAAGCCCAAAATCTAAATCATCATCCTTTCATATAAACTTGGGCCTCTCTCATGTTTCCCATCTCAGTGAATAGAAAAGACCAAAAACTAGGAAGGAATCATCCTGGTATCTCTTTCTCCTTCAGTCTTCATATACAGTCTGATATGATTTGGCTGTGTGCCCACCCAAATCTCATCTTGAATTGTAGTTCCCATAATCCCTATATGTCATGGGAGGGACCAGATGGAGATAATTGATTTTGGGGTGGTTTCTCCCATCCTGTTTCTGTGATAGTGAGTGAATTCTCACAAGATCCAATGGTTTTATAAGGATATTCCCCCTTCGCTGGGCACTCATTTCTCTCTCCTGCCACCATGTGAAGAAGGACATGTTTGCTTCCCCTTCTGCAATGATTATAAGCTTCCTGAGGCCATCCCAGCCCTGCAGAACTGTGAGTCAATTAAATCTCTTTCCCTTATAAATTATGCAACCTCAGACAGTTCTTTATAGCAGCATGAGAAGGGACTAATACACAGTCTATCATCAGATTGGGTTTATTTATCTCTGAAATATTTCTAGAATCTCTCTCTCTCCAATTTCAGTACTATCCTAGCAGAAGCTACTATTATGTCCAGCTTCCATATCACCTGTACTTAGCTAGTGCTGTACTCATGCCTACACCGGTGCTCCATGCCAGGTGGATTCCACATTGCTGTTAGTCTCCCAATTTCTCCTCCTTAAAAAGCTCTACCAGCTGTCCATTGCTGTTAAGATAAACACAAAACCTCCTACCATGACCCATGAAGCCATGCACATTTGATCCTACCCACTCCTCTGGCCTTAACTCCACCACTCTTCCTGGGGCTTCCTTCACTCAGTCAAACTAACATTCTTCTCATCTCCCCCACACACTAAGCTCCTATCCAGCACTCTTGCACATGCTATTACTTTGGTTTGGATTGATCATGCCTCAGTACTCAAGCATCATCCCTTCAGGGAGGGCGTCCTGACTGAGCAAAATCCATCTACTCAGTGCTCTTGTGGTACCTTGTATCCTTCCTTCCTGGTCTTGTCACAGTTGTATTTCTACATTCACTGGAATCCCCTTCAGACAATAAGCGCCACGGGCACCAGGGCCATGACTGCTTTTGTTTGCTAGCACGATGTCTTGCACCTAGTGGACATTAAACATTTGCTGAACAAAAGAACAGATACATTCATGCAAGATAGACTAAATTGCTTGGAACAAATTTTAAGTGCCCTAAAAGTTCAGAAAAATGGTTAACGTTAACCATGTCTAGTATGGCCAGACAAAAAGCAAAAAAGAGGGTGTGTGTTGTGGGTACAAGGCTTCCAAAGTCGTGAGCCCAGAATTAGTTGGCCTTGAATTTCAAACAAAGAGCTTTAGCCCACTCTCATAAGCTATAGGGATCTAATGGAGCTTCTTTGGATGGAAAATTAAAATAAGAGTGAGGATGATTAAGTCGTTGGGTAGGTTAACCTATCATCTGCATAGAGAATAGTTGGAAGTAGACAGAGAAGTAGCAGGACTAGAGGCAAGAAGATGCTTAAAGTAGACTAGTATAAGAATTGTCACCTAAAATAGAAAAGAAGGGGCAGATCCTGGGACTAAGTAACAGAACTTGGTGATTAACTGGTTATGAGAAATAAAGTGTCAAAATTGCTTTCCTCTGATTCCACCTCATCCCAAGAGTTTCAGAATGGGAGATCTAGAAAGAAGTGGGGACATGGTCAGAGTCTTCTCAAGTCTTTATTTTATTTATTTTTGAGAAGGAGTTTCACTCTTTCACCCAGGCTGAAGTGAAGTGACGCAATCTCAGCTAACTGCAACCTCTGTCCCCTGGGTTCAAGTGATTCTCCTGCCTCAGCCTCCTGAGTAGCTAGGATTACAGGCACCTGCCACCATGCCTGGCCAATTTTTGTATTTTTAGCAGAGACAGGGTTTTACCATGTTGGTCAGGCTGGTCTCGAACTCCTGACCTCAAATGATCCACCTGCCTTGGCCTCCCAAAGTGCTGGGATTACAGGCATGAGCCACCATGCCCGGCCAGAGGTTTCTCAATTCTTAAAACACACAATTTTATTTTTCCCCAAGGACTTCATAATGCATTATTATGGTAATAATAATTTATTTCATTATAGTGTACAGGTAATCATCCAACATCTTGTTTCACTGCATTGTTGTTGGGGCAAGATGTTTAAACATTAACATTTAGTTAGACATCCAGGAAGCAGTCACCTGTTTCTATTTCCATATACCAGAATTCAATTAAACAAAACAAACCTGCTCTATAGTACGATATAGGAGAGAGAGCAATGGAAAAAGGGTGACGACACCAGGGTTCTGGTCCCAGTTCTCCAGCTAACTCCACTATGTTAACCTGAAACACATGACTTCCGTGGGTCCGCATTTCCTTATCTGTAAAACTGGCTGGGATTCTGGGGAGATACTTCAGGAGCTCCCAAGGAAGCAAGGGAGCAGTTGAGTGGACAGTCTCCCATCCACCACCCATACCCCCTCACCCTGAGATATATTAGGGAACTTTATAGATTTCATTAAGTCTACAGTATGGTCATACCGCCACCCCCACTACCCTGGAAAAATTACTGGTCTAGATGCTGTCTCTCTAAGGATATTATTACTTAAGAGTCAGCTGTTTGATCTCCCAAAGAATGATAATACAAGTTGATAGCTGTGTGGATCTGCAAGTTGACACCACACTATGATGTTAAAAAAATTTCACAACAGCACAAATGACACACATCCTTTTAGAATTTGGTTGGCGGGGGGGTCAAGCAGGACACTAAACTTTCATTCTAAGAATAAATTTTGACATTGGATGAAGGCAACCAGAACTATTGGCCAATAATGGTACTTACTTTAGTATTATTTTAATGTTTTAAGGAATAAATATTCACATATCACTTGTGCATTAAAAGTGTATTTCTTTCTTTTTTTTTTTTTTTAGACAGCATCTCACTCTGTCACCCAAGCTAGAGTGAAGTGGCGAGATCTCAGCTCACTGCAACCTCCAACTCTGGGTTCAAGTGATTCTCCTGACTCAGCCCTCCAAGTAGCTGGGAATACAGGTGCATACCACCACACCCAGCTAATTTTTTTTATTTTTAGTAGAGATAGAGTTTCACCATGTTGGCCAGGCTGGTCTTGAATTCCTGACCTCAAGTGATCCGCTCACCTCAGCCTACCAAAGTGCTGGGATTACAGACATGAGCCACCGCATCCAGTCCCAAAAGTGTATTGATTTCTGAAGAAAAAACCTTCAGAGAATCACACACACATGCACCTCTGACAACTGATGTCTATATAGCTCAGAGCACAAGGACTGTGACAATATCACAAGACTCCCTGACCTCAGAGGCTTCATTAGGGGCTCCAAGCCACAGTGAACAGCAAGTGCCTAAATATGACACAATTTTACTACTGCCTCACACTTTGCAATTGTGGGAACTTGGAGGCTAATCAGAGAATTGGGTTGACTCTTCTTTAGAGACAGGAGGGATCACAGTGATGGACCAAAACAAACACACCCTCATACAGGGTTTTCCAAAGTGCATATTGCAGTTTGTAGTGAGGCATAGACACTGTGCTCAACCTTAATCCACCCAACAATAGTTGGCCTTATTGGTGGGGGGCACTGGGAGTTGGCTTGTCAAGAATTTCACCTGTTTTCTAGAAGAAGGCAATTTAAGTAATCCATCTGAAGTCACAACTAGTAAGAGGCAGATTCCAAATTCCAACCTGATAATCACCTGTTATTATAGTTCACATTTTCTTAGCCATAGAGGAAGGAGGAAGAGAGAAACTTGTTTACTTAAAGTTAGCTTTAAACAATCCTACTTGGCTCTAATTCGTGACTACTATTATCACCCTGGCTAATATTGAGTAAGCTTTCCCTCACTTTGTTCAGGCAGTCTACTAAGTGCTTTAAAACCTTTATTTCACTTAATCCTCACAAAAGCTTTATGAGATATGTGCTATAATCATTGTTATTTACTGGAAGCTTTGAACAGTTCACTAACAGTTCAGTGTCTAGTGTCACATAAACATCATTGATGCAAACCACATTAAATAGCTGAATGTAGTTTATTTACATTCCTACACATAGGGAAACTATCTGCTAAAATAGTTATTTCCCCTCCAAGTGTTGGAGTCAAACAGTTGAAATATCAATTTCTCAACAATAAAGTGAAAGTGAGTTTAGAGGTTTGCTTAGGATTACGAAGTTTTAATTCTGGGGATAGAATACCCAGGGGCAGAGGTGGGAGCAGAACTCTATTTTTCTAAAAAGGTAACTCAAGCAGCTCCAGAAATCCCCAGCTGCTGTGAAGTTTGAGATGAGCATGTGAGGCACAGGAGAGACGACTGTGCAAAGCTGTGGGATTTTTGTAAATTTGCATTCATAGCCAAAGCTGGTGATTAGTGAAATTTTGGATATAAATTGAGGTGAGGTTTGAGGTTTGATCTATTTCCCTGTGCATCATGGGTGTTCAACATCTAGTCTTATCAACTTCAGACAGTTTCTAGGACCTATATCCTGCAGAAAACCTCGTAAGCCAGAGGGGCTTGGGGATATCAGTTTTCTAGTTTCCTTACCCTTTTGCAAGCCTCTCTCTCTTTTATTCTCAGCATTACCCTTAAGTTATTGTAGAATCCTGTCTGAATGAGATTTGATTATAGCTGAGCAATTCTTATGTCTTATCAAGCTTGTAAAAAGATCATTCTGCCTACACACCTTCATATTGCATCTGTTCCCAACCTAAAAACACAAGAGTCAAATTGGTCTGGGAGCAAACTCTAAGTTGACCTTCCATTGACAAATTAGAGGTAACAGAGTGGCTATTCCTAAAGGGAGGGGATGGGTAAAATGAAATCAAACGGGGTGGAGCTTCCAAGGGAAGTTAGCAATTCTTGTTTGCAAAGTCACACCTACATCCTAATTGGAAAAAAGTGGAAAGAGCCTGCTCATTCTGCCCCTCAGCTATCCTTTCCTACCTGGTTTCACTCGAGCAGATACACACGAGTCAGATTTCCAAGACACGCACCGAGATACACAAATTCATGTTTTCCAAAGTAGAGAGGAGATTGGTGTGGAGGGTAAGAGAATGAAGCCTGAGAGGGTAGACGGTTGGACACCTGATGGGGGTTGAGCAAGGGGTAAAGTGAGGCCAGTGACGGGATACAATGAAAGTAGAAAAGTGACATTGAACATGGTTAGCACAGAGGCACACGTTGTGGTCCTGCACAATAGATTCAGATTCTGGCTGAATATTGCTTTATATACTGAGGACGTATTATAACCTCCTAGAAATGAAATATATGCAATTCTGGGCCAGTATGGTGGTCACCATATCAGATGAAACGAAAAAGTAATTAGGAATTTTTAAGAATGGTGCTTTTACCCCTATCAGTTCAGCTTCAGAGATCAATAAGTGCCTAATGACTGCAGGAAGGGAAGCTCAAAGGCTCCAGGTTTCTTAATTGCATCTGTTTGGGAAGAGCCTGGGCTAACAAAAGAGGAAAGCAACAGGTTCCCACAGGCAGAAACTCGATCCAGTCCCCGCACCTCCTTGCGCCCATGCCAAGCGCCATCAGAGCACGGCCCAGGCCTCCACTGCCCTGCCTGCGGCCAGCTCTGCAAGGCCAGGCCACAATGGCTTCCTGTCTGCTTGGGCCCAGGGTGGGTGCCAGTTTTCCAAGGCTCACCTGCTGGGAGCCAGGTGCAGAGCAGCAGCCAAGGTGCGGGCAGTTTGGGCCACGCCATACAGCCCCTTCTTTGGCCTTTTCAGCTCAGGGGCTTCGGGGCACCGCGTCTTTCTTCATCAGATGCCGCCCCAGGACGCACCACCTTCTCCAAGGAACGCCTCGGGTTTCCCCTCACTTCAGCTCAGCGCAGAGGGAGGGTCCGCTCTGGTCTCCGGGCAGGTGCCGCCCGGCTAGTCCCTACCTGCGGCGCTGCCAGCGGCTCCGCCTCCCGCCCCGCGCGCTACCGTTTCCTGCTCCGCCCCCGGCTCCCGGGGGACCGCGGCCACCTTCCCTACCTGCCGCCGCCACCTGCTCGCTGAAACGCGGTTCCCACTTTCCTCCAGAAGTTCTAGGGAAATCTCACCCCCTGCAAATTTATCCCCCTCTCCTTCTAGAATTATGTGGATATAACTTTCCTGGGTACGTTTCCTGCGTTATATTTCCATTCTTTTGTAAATACTTGCAAAACATTGTTTCACTAAAAACACAGTAATATGAAGTTTACACGTAATGTCTGTTCAGATTTTCTAGAAACTAAAGATTTGTTTCTAAGCCAGGTGCAGTGGCTCACAGCCTGTAATCCCAGCACTTTGGGAGGCTGAGGCGGGTGGATCACCTGAGGTCAGGAGTTCAAGACCAGCCTGGCCAACATGGCGAAATCCGTCTCTAATAAAAATACAAAAAAGCCATGCATGGTGGCACGCCCCTGTAATCCCAGCTACTCAGGAGGCTGAGGCAGGAGAATTGCTTGAACCTGGGAGGCCGAGGTTGCAGTGAGCAGAGATGGCACCACTGCACTCCAGCCTGAGTGACAGAGCAAAACTCCGTCTTGAAAATAAAATAAAGTAAAGAGGCGTTTCTAGAAGACAGACATAAACTAGAGAAGTAGACTCAAATTTCTACGTCTATTAAAGGAAAATATTTTAGAAAAATTAGAAAACCATAAAGTTATGGGAGTTTAAAAAAATGCAGCTCCCACTTTCCATAGCTAGGCATTGTTAACATAGGTATATTTATTTTTATTTTTTCTTATCTTTCATTGTCACTGAAAAGCCACACACAGACCTCGGCCCCTACCAAAGTTTTGACCTTTTGCTTTGCAAAGACTCTAGGTCTCTTTGCACCAGGCCATGTAGCATGTAATCTCAGTCTCTCCTTCCATGGGATGGAAGCCCACCAGCCATCACATTTTTCTTCAAGAAAATAATTACAAAAATTCATTAAACACAGTTTCAGGAAGCTCCCATTCTGGTCACTAACCTTAGAAGTCAATATTATTTCTCCTGAGCTCATATCCTGCCTGCTCTGCTGTGAGGGGGCTTCTTCTCCTGGACTGCTGGTATCCTTCATTTCGCCTCCACCCAGAGGAGCATCCTTGTCCTGGGTAGATTTGGGATCTTAACCCAGCCTCTTCTCCCTCTCTTTCCTCCTCCTGGTTCCCTCCTGGATCTGGCTTCTCTTTTCTCCAGTGGGCCTCTTCTCTTCCAGAGAGTAAATTCAGGAAGTGTGTGGCCAAAGATAGATGGTAAAATGTTTAGGAGCCTCATAGGTCTTTGTGGAAGGATCCTATCACAGCAGCAGCAGCAGGAGGAAGCTGCAGTATGAGTGGTTGGGGATCAGGTCCCTCAATCCCCTCTAGAGACCCTGTGCATGCTCCCAGCAACATTGTTTATGTTTGGATGTCTGTGATCCTGAGGGATTTGTATGGTTTCTGGTTTTGTGAATAGTCTTCAGCAAATGCTCAATTCCAGTCTAAAAAAAAAAAGTGAGCCCTGTCCTTCCCACACCTCCCTCCCATACCCCTCAGCCCCTGCTTTGGTATAAAAGTCATTTTAATATTCATCTAAGCCAGCATTTCTCCCATGTTTGTTCATTAAAGCCAGCATTTCTCCCATGCTTTATTTCATTAAAGTCTTACAATAACTGCATGAAATAGGGGCTATTAATATCAATACCATTTTATAGATGTGGAAACTGAGGAACAAAGAGAAAAATTGTCCAAGGTCACAATGCTGGTAAATGGCAAAGTAATGAGCCTAGGTGAGATGGTCTGACTCCAGAGGTTGTGCTCTTAGGTGTTATACTATAGACCTTCACCTAGCTGTTAATATAGTCCGTCCATCTGTATTTACAGTTAGCTGGCTCTGTCAGTATGTGCTAATGCAATTTCTTTCCATATGTGTTATTTAGCTCTAAATAAGGGAAAACTGAATCCCACAACTCTGGGTGCTCTTGGGCCAGTCATTCTTCCCACATGTGCCATTGGTCCAATAAAGATTAGATAAGAGCATATACTTGGCTCAGAACAACAAACAGTCTTTCATTGCTGTATATAAAGTAAAAATCACTTGGCCTGCTGATCGTGACTTCCTCCTATACAAAGTAATAATAATAGCTACCATGTATTAAACACATTGTGCTAGGCACCATTCTGAGCACTCTTTAAAAAGACTAGCTAAGTGTGCTAGTGAGAAGGGGGAAGAGAACAAGGAGTTTGAGCTGTAGCTGACTGGGAACAACCAATTGAGATAACTCACTACCCGTCAGTCTAACCCCCAAGCACTTTCATTATTGAAGTTAATACAAATTCAATAATTCGTATTGAACAGCACTGTGATGCAGGGACTATCATTGTCCCCATTTTACAGATGAAGTGCAAAGGTTCATTAATTTACCCAGGTTACCCAGCTTATAAGTAGCAGAGCTGAGATTCAAATTCAGGCAATCTATTTTCAGAACACATATCCTTCACCACCCTAGCTGTACAATGCTTCTGTGTGTTAACTGAGCTAGGGTCTGACCACAAAGTACTAAGCTGTTATCTCATCATTTATAATCATGTTTCCTCATTGAAACTGTGTCTATGAATGTTTCTGAATACTGTGTTTTCTGAATACTTTATATGTGCATCTCTATTTGAGAATAGTGTAATATTTGTACATTTATATGTGTACAGTATTTATCAAGAATGGAGAAGGTTTTGTAGATACATAGGGAAAAGAATGAAGAATCAGGTAAGTAAAAATCATGCACCAGGCACTTAGAGCTAAAGGGAGGTAAGAAATTTAAGTAGCTGATTGACACTAGAAGATTTAGACTATGTCTTATGCATTTTGTATTCCCAGCATCTAGCATAGTATCTGAAATATAGATATACTCAATAAGTATTTGTTGCACTCTTTATCAATAATTCCTGGAGGAAGTGACATCTGCTTTGGGTTTGAAAATGAATATGACTTTGCCAGACCAATCCAAGAAGAGAGACCAGCCTATACAAAAATCACAGCACCAGTAAACAGCATAGCTGAACTATAAGCACTTTAGTTTTGCTTGGGTGGTGTGTTAGAAAGCTAGCCACAGTAAATAAAGAGCCTTGTATCACCAGCTGGAGAACTAAGACTTCATACAGAAGGCAATGGAGAGTCAACAAAGCATTTTAAACTGGGAGGGGCATAATGAGAATTGCATTTTCAAAAGATAAACTTGGCAGCAGTGAGAAGAATGGTAGGTGGGAATTTAGATGAAAGATTGGGAGAGTAGTTAGGAAACTGTTAACTATAGTTAAGGTGGGAGAACTGAGGGCCCAAGCCAAAACGGGTGTTGGAAATGGAGAAAAGAGAATATTCTGACAGATATGTAGAATGTGGAATTGACATAATTGATGATCAGTTAGTGTGGGGGTTGAGCGAAGGATATAGGTTTCTGACTATTAACCCTAGATGGACGGTGATGCCTTTAATGAACATAGATATATAGAAAGAATAAAAGGTTTTCAAGCACCTCAGACACATTGCACTACAGAGTAGTGGACCATCTAAATAAAATTCCAAAGGATGGCTGGACACCTTTATTAAGTGGAATTGGCTGAATGAGGTTGGTAGGAGCTGCATTCCTGTATAGGGAAATCTGGGTCAATAGGGACTGAGAGACCTACTTCTTTGCTATAATCATGGGAGTGAGCCATCTTAAAAAGGAATTTTCCAGCTGCAGTCCAGTCTTCAGAAGAACTGCCATCTTAACTTCAAATACCTGAGAGACACTAAATTAAAAACCATACAGCCAAGCTGCTGTCAAATTCCTGACACACAGAGAATTGTTTTAAATCATTAAGTCTTAGGGTACTTTGTTATGCAGCAATAGATAACCAATATAGTATATTCGAACTTAATAGGACATGCCAAAGATTTTTCCAAATTTACCTACACACTATCAGTGTTTGAGATTTTTAGTTGTTCCATATCCTTGGCAACATTTGGAGTGTTAGTGTTAGACTGTTAAGTCTTTTCAATTATAGCTCTGCTGGTGGGTGTATGATGTTTTTTTGCTGTGGTTTAATTTGCATTTCCCTGATGACTAATAGAGTTGAGCAATTCTTCATGTGTTTATTGGACTCTTAAACTTTTGGATATCCTTTCTTGAGTCTTGGTAGAATCTTTTTTGTTGTTGTTGTTCTTTATTCAGTTTTCTATCTTTTTCCTATTGGAGTTTGTAGGAGTTTCTTATGTGTCCTGAATATCGTGCCTTTGTGGTTACACAAGTTCAACGTATCTTCTCTCAATTTGTGACTTGCCATTTTGCTCTCTTAATGCTATTGCTTGATAAACAGATATTTTTATTATTTTAATAATGTTTAATTTATCAATCTTTTCCTTTAAAGTCTTTAAGGTTTTTGTGTTTTATGTAAGAAATGCTGTCTCCTCCAGGTCATGAAGATTTGTTTTCTTTATTACCTCCCAGTGGTGTTATATTTTGCCTCTTACACTTAGATCTACAATCCACATGGAACTGAGCTGTGAGGTAGGGGTTAAGTTTAATTATTATTTCTCTTATGGATAAACAATTTACTGAGCACATTTTCATTGAAAATTAAATTCATTCCCTGATGTCCAGCAGTGTCATCTTTACTTTTGATATCTACCAGAATAAGTCCTTCTACCTCATTTTTCTTCTTCAAGGATGACTTAACTATTATTGATTATTTGCAGTTCTACATATATTTTAGAATCAGCTTGTCAATTTCCATAAAAACCTGCTAAGATTTTAATTGGGATTACATTAAATCAATAGACCAATTTGGAGAGAATTGCAATTTTTATGTTATTAAGCCTTCCAATTTAAGAACTTAGAAGAAATCTCACATATCTTTGATGTTAAATAGTATTATTTATTTTTTAACATTTTATTTGTTGTTGGTATATACAGGTACAGTTGATTTTTGACCACAAGGTCAAATCCAGCAACTTCTTGTGTCTGGTTAATTTTCATTGAATTCTAGAAATTACTTATTAAATAGATATTATTTCTGATTTCACCTCAGAGAGGTATAAAAGAGTTATTTTCATCCTTATGACAAGAAAATCCTGGACAAACTGCAAACAAATGAAGTTTCTTGAATCCCTAAGAAAACTGAGGTCACAGGGCAAAATTTCAACAAAATCTGGAAAGAGACAGGTTCATATATGGAAAAACAACATCAGAGCATTTTATTACCTGTAGCTGATGCTTCCAGATGCCATGTAAGCCGGTAACAAGAATCAGCTAGAAAACTTTAAGTTGTTGAAGGCTGAGTATGGGCTAGTGTGATACAGTAAACCCCTGAGAGTTCATACTTTCTTACAGGTTTTTTTTGTTGTTGTTGTTCCTATAAGAAGCCTGTATTAGTCTGTTTTCATGCTTCTGATAAAGACATACCCAAGACTGGGAAATTTACAAAAGAAAGAGATTTAATGAACTTATAGTTCCACATGGCTGGGGAGGCCTCACAATCATGGCAGAAAGCAAGGAGGAGCAGGTCATATCTTATGTGGATGGTAGTAGGCAAAGAGAGAGCTGTGCAGGGGAACACCCCTTTTAAAATCATATCTTGTGAGACTAATTCACTATTGTGAGAACAGCACAGGAAAGACCTGCCCCCATAGTTCAATTACCTCCCACTGGGTCCCTCCCACAACACATGGGGAATTCAAGATGAGATTTCAGTGGGAACACAGCCAAACCATGTCAAACCCCACTAGGAGCTCATGAGAATAATTGGAAAAAATCCTTAGAAAGTTTTCATCACAAGGTTGGCTTGGTGAGGGGAATTGCAACTACTGCCAACACTCTGCCCAGATTCATCTATTCTATCTTGAAGGCTTACTCTGTAGGCATAAAGGAAACAAAAATTTCATTTTTAGGGTGCTTGTAGAAGCCCATTGCCGCTGGGGGAGGAAAATAAGAAAAAAAAAAGTTTATTTCTGGGAGAAAAACATGAATAGGTTCTAGGCTTATACTAGATTTGGAGGAGGGGTTGTAACACCAGTGAAGGCCCCCATGAAGCAGGTTCACAATGCCTAATTAGAATGGAAACCTAGGATAATCACTCTGTGGTTCTCTCTGTGTATGCATTAATAAATTTGTATGCCTTTTCTCAAAAAAAAAAAAAAGCATACTTTAGATGGTTTGGATTTGTGTCCCTGCTTAAATCTTTTTTGTTGTTGTTTTTGAGATGGAGTCTCGATTTGTTGCCAGGTGCCAGGCTGGAGTGTAGTGGCGTGATCTCGGCTCACTGTAACCTCTGCCTCCTGGGTTCAAGCAATTCTCCTGCTTCAGCCTCCCGAGTAGCTGGGACTACAGGCGCACGCCACCACGCCCAGCTAATTTTTGTATTTTTAGTAGAGATGGGGTTTCACCATGTTGGCCAGGATGGTCTTGATCTCTTGACCTCGTGATCCACCCACCTCGGCCTCCCAAAGTGCTGAGATTGCAGGCATGAGCCACCGTGCCCAGCCAATCCCTGCTCAAATCTTATGTCAAATTGGAGGAGAAACCTGGTGAGTGGTCACTGGATCATGGGGGCAGATTTCCTCCTTGCTATTCTCATGATAGTGGTGAGTTCTCACAAGATATGATGGTATGAAAGTGTGTGGCACTTCCCTCTTCCTTCTCCCTCCTGCTCCACCATGGTAAGGCATGCTTGCTTTCCCTTTGCCTTCCACCATGATTGTAAGTTTTCTGAGGCCTCCCAGCCATGGTTCTGTATAGCCTGTGGAACTGTGAGTCAATTAAACCTCTTTTCTTCAAAAATTATCCAGTCTCAGGTAGTTCTTTAGACCAGTGTTAAAATGAACTAATATAGAATATTGGTACCAGGAAAGTGAGGGATTACTCCAAAGATGCCTGAAAATGTGAAAGTGACTTTGGAACTGGGTAATGGGAAGAGGTTGGAACAGTTTGGAGGGCTCAGAAGAAGATAGGAAGATGTGAGAAAGTTTGGAACTTCTAGAGACTTGTTGAATGGTTTTGACCAAAATGCTGATAGTGATATGAACAATGAAGTCCAAGTTGAGGTGGTCTCAGATGGAGATGAGAAACTTATTGGGAACTGGAGTAAGGGTCACTCTTGCTATGCTTTTTGCAAAGAAACTAGTGGCATTTTGCTCCTGCCCTAGATTCAGAGAGATGATTTAGGGTATCTGGTGGAAGAAATTTCTTAGTAGTAAAGTATTCAAGACGTGACTTGGCTGTTTCTAAAAAGGTATATTCATACACGTGAATAAAGAGATTATCTGAAACTGAAACTCATTTTTAAAAGGGAAGCAGAGCATAAAAGTTTGGAAAATTTGCCTAGCCATGTGGTAGAAAAGAAAAACCCATTTCTGGGGAGAAATTCAAGCCTGCTGCAGAAATTTGCATAAGTAAAGAGGAGCCGAATGCTAATAATCGATGCAATGGAGATAATGTCTCCAGGGCATTTCAGAGACTTTCATAGCAGATACTCCCATCACAGGCCCCAAGGCCTAGGAGGGAAAAACGGTTTCACTGGGCCAGGCCCAGGGCCCACCTGCTCTGTACAGCCTCAGGATACGGTGCCCTGCATCCCAGCTGCTCCAGCTCCAGCCATGGCTAAAAGGGACCAAGGTACAACTACAGGCAGTTTAGTCCATTTATATTTAAAGTAATTTTTGATAGAAAAAGAGTTACTATCAACATTTTAAAATTTGTTTTTCTATGTTGTAGCTATCTTGTTGCTTTTTATCTCTTGCTGTCTTCCTTTGTGTTTCATTGATTTTTTTTTTTTTACAGTGACGTGATTTTATACCTTTCTTACTTTCTTTTGTGGAAATTCCATAGGTGTTTTCTTTGTGGTCATCCTGGGACTTACATAAAACAGCTTATAGATATAGCAAACTATCTTCTTAAAGCTCATAAAATTTAAATTCAGTTGCATATGAAAACTTTGCTTTTAGTTCCCCCAATACACTGTTATTGATGTCAGAAATTATATTTTTAACAATGAATGACCATTAATATATTTTTATAATTATTTCTATACCTGTGTTTTAACTTTTAAACCAGAATTGTGATTTACACAATACTGTTACACTATTACAGTATTCTGTACCCGTCTGTATATCTATCTTTACCAGTTAGCTTTGTATTTTCATGTTTTTGTATTGCTGTTTAGTATCTTTCAACTTGAAGTATTCGCTTTAGCATTTCTTGAAAGGCAGCTCTAGTGATAATCTCCTTCTGCTTTCATTTGTTTAGGAAACTCTCTATTTCTCATTTTTGAAGGCCAGTTTTGCCAGACAGTATTCTAGGTTGGTCGATTCTTTTCTTTCAGTGCTTTTTATTTATTTATTTATTTTTGAGATGGAGTCTTGCTCTGTCGCCAGGCAGGAGTGCAGTAGTGCGATCTCGGCTCATTGCAACCTCCACCTCCTGGGTTCAAGCGATTCTCCTGCCTCAGCTCCCAAGTAGCTGGGACTACAGACATGTGCTACCATGTCCAGCTAATTTTTGTACTTTTATGTTGAGATGGGGTTTCACCATGTAGGCCAGGATGGTCTCGATCTCTTGACCTTGTGATCCTCCCCCTTGGCCTCCCAAAGTGCTGGGATTACAGGCGTGAGCCACTGCACCAGGTCTTCTTTCAGCACTTTTAATAAATCATCCCATTCTCTTTTGTCCTTCAAGGTTTCTGCTAAGAAATCCATTGTTAATCTTATAGGAGTGTCTTTGTATGTGATGAACTGCTTTTCTCTTGTTGCTTTCAAAATTCTCTTTTTGACTTTTAACAATTTGATTATAATGTGCTTCAGTGTGGATTTCTTTGGGTTTATCTTATTTAGGCCTATTGGGCTTCTTGGATCTGTAGTCCATATTCTCCCTTAGATTTGAGAAGTTTTCAGCCATTATTTCTTTTATTCAGCTCCCCAACCCTACTCTTTCTTGGACTGCTATAATACATATATTGGTCCATTTGATGGTGTCCAATATTGGACACCATCAAATCCCAGGATGACCACAAAGAAAACACCTATGGAATTTCCACAAAAGAAAGTAAGAAAGGTATAAAATCACGTCACTGTAAAAAAAAAAAAAAATCAATTTGATGGTTTCTCAGGCTTTCTTCACTTATTTTCTTTGTTGTTATTTTTGTTGTTTCTTTTTGCTCCTCTGGATAATTTCAAATGACATGTAATTGAATTACTGATTATTTCTTCTGCTTGATCAAGTGTGCAGTTGAACCCTTCCTGTTAATTTTTCACTTCAGTTATTACATTCTTCAGCTCCAAAATTTCTATTTGGTTCCTTTTAACATTTTCTGTCTTTATTTAACTTCTCATTGGTTCATGCATCGCTTTACTGAACTCATTGAGCATCAATATGATGGTTACTTATCATTTTTTTGTCAGATAATTCATATACCTCTGTTTCTCTAGGCTCAGTTTCTGGAGATTTATTTTGTTTCTTTGACTTGATTATTTTCCCTATTTTCCCTGTGTCTTCATATTTCTTAGAACTTTGTGTTGGTATCTGCATATTAAAAAACAAAACAAACAAACAAACAAAAAAACCAGCCACTTCTTCCAGTCTTTAGTAGCTGGCTTTGTACTGGGAAAGATCTTCACCTATCGGCCTGGCTAAAAATTCTGGGGAACTCTCAAACATTTTCTGTGGATACATTTTCTCTGGACTTGTGCACATAGATTCCTAATTAGAGAGGTTTTCTGGCTTCTGTTTTTTACAAGCTCATAATCTCTTGCTCCCTCTGTTGTTTATCTTCTATAGTGTGTGTCCTCTGAAGTAGCAGCACACTGTCCAGCTCTTTTTTTGTTCTTGGCAGCCCCTAGTCTTCTAGAGTACATTAGACCTTCTCTGCCTTAAGTTGAGCTACACAGAAACCAGTCCCTTTGGCAGCCCCCTGAAAGGCAAGAATTCTGGACACATGTTTTATTCTTCTCTTGCCCTTCTGAAGAAGAGGGCACTGAGCTGCACTGGCCTCTGCTGCACCGCAGGTCCTTGAAATAGCATCATGCTGTTCAGCTCTTTGGTTTCTTTTCATGGGGCCTCAGGCATCTAGAGTATGTCAGTGATTCAAGACAGGCAAGAAACAAACCAATCCTATGGACATCTCCCCATTTCCCCGAAAAGCTGGAATACTGGTTGCATGCTTTACTCTTCTCCATGCCCCCTAGGGACAGGCCACTGAACTATATCAGTCTGTATCTGCTGTAGCAAGAACCCTCTAGGACAGCACTATATCACCCAGTGTTTTTTTGTTCTCAGTATCCCACAGGCATCTAGAGTATGATGGGTCCCATTAGCTCTCTAAGACAGGTGAGACAGAGGCTAGTCCTTCAGGCAGCCCCCCAAAAAGTCAAAACTTTTTTTTTTTGAAATGGAGTCTCGCTTCTTCGCCCCAGCTGGAGTGCAATGGTGTGATCTCGGCTCACTGCAACCTCTGCCTCTCGGGTTCAAGCAACTCTCCTGTTTCAACCTCCCAAGTAGCTGGGATTACAGGCATGTGCCAGCATGCCCGGATAATTTTTGTATTTTTAGTAGAGATAGGGTTTTACCATGTTGGCCAGGCTGGTCTTAAACTCCTGACCTCAAGTGATCCACCCACCTCAACCTCCCAAAGTACTGGGATTACAGGCTTGAGCCACTGGGCCTGGCCAAAAACTCAGAACTTTGGATGTATGGTCTAGTCTTCTCATTTCTTCTTCAGGAAGAAACCAAGAACTGGGAATTTTCCCCTAACCTTGTGGCACTGTGCCAAGAGGACAGACTATAGTGAGGGTGTGCCATGAATTTTCCTACTGGCTTCAGTGCAGCTAGTTTTTTGCTCACCTAGTGTGATGGAGCCTCTTAGCCAGCTTCTGAATTTCTCACAAAAGGAACTGGCCTGTGTATTGTTGTTAAATCAGTGTCTCTGTGGGAGGGAGCAGAGGCTGGGGTTTCTTATTCTGCCATCTTGCTGACGTTTCACTGTGGTTTTGATTTGCATTTCCCTAAGGACTAGTGGTTTTGAGCATCTTTTCATGTGAGTATTGGCCATTTGTATATCTTCTTTGAAGACATGTCTGTTCAACTCCTTTGCCTACTTTTTAATGTTTGTTGTTTCTTCTGCAAAGTTGTAGGAGTTTTTTTTTTAATAATATATTCTGGATATTAATCCCTAAACATTTATTGTTTTGAGCAAATGAGTTTTGAGATAATTTGTTATACAGTAATGGATAACTAATAAATACTAAAAAGTCCTAAATATATATACTAAATATATTAATTAGAAAATTATAATATAAAAATATTAAAAGCTAAAATTGTCTGTTAGGAAGATAATTTTACTACAATGTATACCTTTTGTGTGTGTGTGAGACAAGGTCTTGTTATGTTGCCCAGGATGGTCTCAAACTCCTGGGCTCAAGCAGTCGTCCCACCTCAGCCTCCTGAGTAGCCAGGATTACAGGTGTGTGCCATTGCAGCCAGCTTTTACTGTGTATACTTGATGTACTATTAATGTACCATTTAATGACCACTAAAAGTTTATGATAACAGGAGAAAATGTTTATGCTATCTTAAATAAAAATTTGAGTGTATACATTGATACCAAGAAACTGAAATTTGAGTATATACATATATACCAAGAAACTGAAAAATGACATTCCATACCTTTAATATTTAATATTTATAACACATGAGGTTTACATGGATTTTTTAATCTCATCTTATTTTTGATGTGTCATGTAGTTATAAATACTATTTTATTTGCAATCCTGCTCTACAATAATTTTGAAGATAGATTATTTATTTTTTATTATTTGTATCCTCATTTTTTAAAATTCTCAAATCCAGATGAAATTATCAAAGTTGGTAAAATAGTAATTGTTCTAGCTTCTTATCTGAAGATTAATAATGTGTTGATTTTGCTTCCTTGCTCTAGTTAGCAGTGATGTCATCTGTTATTTTTAAACTTCCTTAAAATAACATAATATACTTCTAATAAGCTTCTCCTATTTAGCATATTGGTCTAAACTAATTTACAATTATTTAGTCTTATTTCTACATGTTTAACTTGCTTAAAGCTCAGCACTAGTGTTTTCAGTCATGGCTTCTCCATTTTAAGGCTTTCTATTTTAATTCATTTCTTATTTTTCTGGAATATATCCTTAAATAATTTATTTAGGAAGGCTGTCTTGGTGGTGGTATTTCTGTTGCAGTTATTGTTTTCTTGCCTGCTTGATGACATATTTCTATTGACTTGATACTAAACTGATATCTCATCTAGGTAGATAATGCCAACTCAAAATTCTCCAGATATTGTTCTGGTTTTTTTGTTTTGGTTTGGTTTTTTTGCCACTTAGAGTTGAATAAGATGCCATGTTGTCTTTTGTTTCTCTCTAGTCATCCTATGGTTTCATTTTGTTTTTAGCTTTGTCTTTGGAATTTAAAATGTTCACAATGATTTACCTGGATGAGAGTCAATTTCCATAAATTTTGCTTTGATATACAAAACAGTTTGAGTTTCTAGATGATGCCCATTTTAGTTCATACAAGGAAATATCTTCTAGTATAGTTTATGCTTCATTGATTCTATATTTGTCTCTTAGGGACATCTATTAATTTTATAATGCTGTCTTTTTTTTCAGACTTCTGTTTCAGAATATTCTCTTTCATCAGTTTAATCCTTGGCTAGCATGGGAATAAAATAATGAAAGCAGTAGTTCCTGTTTGCCCTCCTTGGTTATGCAGTTCTTACAGGAGAACATCTCCCCACCCCCCACCCCCACCTCAGCTCAGTGAAACTTCTACACCTTGGTTGTGGAAATTGGAAGGGGTGGGTAACTACTCACTCCCAATCCACATCCGTAATAAATTACTTTTTATCATCTTACCAAAAATCTGTAGAATGTCCCTTTATTCTATTTTGTAGATGCAGAGGTTTGTTTTCTTTGTGTAATTATTTTATTTTGTAGGTTTTGGAGGGAATTTCAAGAGGGGAGAGTTTTTTAGTCAGGCTCATCTTAACGTTATGTCTGAAGCTCAAGCCACTGAATTATATATTTTGTAATACATTTAGACCTACATCAATGAATTAAAACAGCAAGAAAAGGGTTAAATTTCTTCCTCAAGTGTGGTCGAAATCTGAAGAGAAAAGAGGAACAGCTTCTATTAAAGAAAGTTAGCTGGGTAAGTATACAGTCATTGCCGAGGAAGGCTTGCACAGGGCGAAAGCTTTGCCTCTCTGCTGCTATAAGGGACTAGCACAGATACACGGACGAGTGGGATCATTTCCAGATATTGGGTCACAGCAGAAGCAGCCAAGATAGTTCCCCAGTGGTGAGTGATAATTCTTATTCTTTGCAGAGAAGTTATGAGTTGTGACCGCAGTGAAAGGCTGAGGTTGAAGATGGTGCTTCGATGTGTGTCCTCCACTTAGTTCCTAAATGAAGAAACTTTTTTTTCTACAATAGATTTTTGTCACATGAAAGTGAGAATTATTTGCAATGCCCAAAGCAGTTTATTGGTGGTGGTTATATGTATATTTTTAGGTGCCTAATTTTTGTTTTGTAAATTTGTTATTCAAATACTGAATGTTACAGTCATTGATTTTAAGTGAAGAATCAGGAATTTTTAAAATATCTGTGTAAGAATGACAAATGACAGAGAATGAGTTTTTTGCCTACCAGGGTCAGTTTGGTCTGAGGGTGGAGAAATAAGATAGAGAAGGTAGAGGGAGAGAGACCCAGAAAAAGAAAGAGAAAAAAGAGGTATTAGGAGAAAATGCAAAACTCAGTTAATGTGTCATAGTCAGGCCATGGGAGATTCTGGGCAGGGTGGGGTAGTGGAAGGAGGTAGAGTACTTCAATTAGCTACTGTGTATTGAAACATGCATGGTGTGCTGTGTACTTTACTAATGTTATTTCACTGAATTTTATTCTTCACAATGACTTTTGGAAAGATATCATCATTCTGTTTGACAGATGAGGTAACTGTGGTTTACAGAGGTTAAATAACTTGCCCAAGGTCACACTGTTCATAAGGCGTAGAGCTAAAATCTTTCCTGTCTGTTTCGCTATGCACCAGAAAGTTTCTCCTTGCTGTGGAGACTTCCTGGAAGGAGTCACATCCCCCCCTCTCTTGGATGGTGGCAGTTGGCGCCAGTCACTATGTATTTATAATTACTGTTCTTTGAAAACTGAAGTAACTTTCATCTACTCAGTGCTTACTGGTTTGAGAAACAGCGTCATTGCTTTCATTTTAGAAGACTAAAATTTAATTTTCAAGTAACAATTCCTTTTGCTCCAATGGAATTTTTTTTTCTTGTTACCCAGGCTGGAGTGCAATGGCGCGATATCGGTTCACCACAACCTCCGTCTCCTGGGTTCAGACAATTCTCCTGCCTCAGCCTCCTGAGTAGCTGGGATTACAGGCATGCGCCACCATGCCCAGCTAATTTTTTGTATTTTTAGTAGAGACGGGGTTTCACCATGTTGACCAGGATGGTCTCGATCTCTTGACCTCGTGATCCACCTGCCTCGGCCTCCCAAAGTGCTGGGATTACAGGCGTGAGCCACCGTGGAATTTTGAAATGTTATACTTGTATGAAGAAAAAAAGAATTTTGGAATTAATAACTTTCGTGGAACCATAGAGGAGATACTACTTAATTATGCTAGCACTACCTGTAGAGGTCTAAAGAACCACAGGCTGCTGTCTATATTGTTCTTGTTAAGATTCTTTCTGTTCACTGTGCCTGAAGATTGGTCATGAACCAATAGCCATTAAACAATGTTTACTCTCCTAAGAAATGAAATAAATGCAAATTTAAACAACAGTGAAGTATCATTGTTTTTCTCTATCAGAGAGGTAAATATTAAAATTTAAAAAGCAAGCAAGGGCCAGGCACAGTGGCTCAGGCCTGTGATCCCAGCACTTTGGGAGGCCAAGGTGGGAGAATCACAAGGTCAGGAGTTTGAGACCATCCTGGCCTACATGGTGAAACTCCATCTCTACTAAAAACACAAAAAAATTAGCTGGGCGTGGTGGCACGTGCCTGTAGTCCCAGCTACTCGGGAGGCTGAGACCAGAGAATCACTTGAACCCAGGAGGCAGAGGTTGCAGTGAGCCGAGATCTGCCACTGCACCCCTTCCCTGGGCGACAGAGTGAGATTCCATCTCAAAAAAAAAAAAAAAAAGGCAAGCAAGCAAGAATCCTCCATCTTGCTAAGAAAGGAGGATTATTTATACCCTAGTTGCCCACTAATGGTGACATCATCTTTCTGGACAATAATCTAGTGATACATATCAAAAGCCCTTAAAGTATATATGCCCTTTAACCAAGTCATTCACCTTTTAGGAATTTATTCTAAGACATAATAATACATGTTCGTAAAGTTTTAGTGATGGATATTTTTCTTGCTATTGTTTCTAATAAGGAAAATCTTAGAAACAACTTACGTTTGAAAACAAGTGATTGATTAATTATGGGACATCCATAATGGAATGCCATGTAATTATTTAAAATTCCATTGTAGAACAATTCATAAGGTAGTTAAAGAAAAAAATGCAGAATGAATAGTGCTGCTACTTTTATGCGTGTTACATGTAAACAAACAATGTTAATCAGAAATATAGGTAGTTTGCATTTTCTACTGTGTGCTTTTGAAGTTGAATCCCACCTGCAGGCAGAAAAATAAAGCTAAATATTTAAGAGAAAAAAAACACAACAGCTGGTTTTTCTCAGAGAAGCAACCATCTAGTGGTGTGTGATCATTTGCAAGTTGCAAGATTCAATAGTTGGGGCTTTAGCCCTCTGCGTTTATCTTTTTCATCTTTTGAATCTTTTTCAAAATACATCCCCTCTACCCATAACTCATTAGATCTTGAAAGTCATGTTTTGATAGAATTTTATATTTAGAACAGGCTGGAGCACTCTTCCTTTATTTTACAGACATGACTGCATGGCTCTCTCGGGTGAGTTGCATATTGAAAGGGAGGAGAGTGCAGTGGCTAAGTACAGTGGCTAAGTGGCCACACATTGAAACCAGGCTGCTGGGGTTTGAATACCAGATCCCCAACTTCCAAGCTATGTGATTTTGGACCAAGTTGCTTAACCATTGTAATTCCCAGTTTCTTGTCTGTAAAATGGGAACATGGTAATATGTTGTAAAGTAGTTCTGAGATTTTAATGTGCTTAGAACTTTGTCCTGCTAAGTACTCAGGAATTGTTAGTAGTTTTTATTACTATTGCTGTTGGATTAAGAAACAGAGGAAAAGTGATTTGTCCAGGATTATACAACCACTTAATGGCATTACTAGGAACAGAATGGAGGAAGGTTTTTTCCATCAGAAATGTTCAGTATCCTCTGAGCCTGGCAACACAACCCCAGGTTGTGCTTTTGGGGTGAAGGAGCTGGTCTGAAACAAGCAGTACCCAAGGACAAGTCCAGCCTTTAGGGAGTGACTGATCACAGTGGGAAGCCAAGTGGTAGAAAGGCAGATGAGGCTAAGGAAATCGAAAGTCAAGTTAGAAGCAGGAATGAAGCCTGGAGCAAAGAGCTAGTGCAAGAGAGAACAGATGACTCAGAGACCGTGGGGCTTTTGTAGGCCACCAGCTATGGGCTTCATGGTGGGTCAATGTGGTTTAAAGTCTCAAGGCCTGGGTGATTAAATAGTTAAATGGGGTCTAGGTGCATGGGGGAACTGCAAGTATAGCTTCGAGAAGACTCCTAATGGATAGTAATAATAGATGATGAAGCTAAGTGGGGCCACAGCAAGGATCCCAGAGCCAAGGCATCCAGCTATAATCATCCTAAAGGAACAGCCTAAGTTTGAAGAATCATGATAAAGATTTACTTTAAAAAGTCATCTGGCAGGCTGGGCACGGTGGCTCACGCCTGTAATCCCAGCACTTTGGGAGGCTGAGGTAGGCAGAATACGAGGTCAGGAGTTCGAGACCAGCCTGACCAACATAGTGAAGCCCTGTCTCTATTAAAAATACAAAAATTAGCTGGGCATGGTGGCATGTGCCTTAGGAGGCTGAGGCAGGAGAATCACTTGAACCCAGGAGGTGGAGGTTGTAGTGAGCTGAGATCGCGCCACTGCACTCCAGCCTGAGCGACAGAGCAAGACTCTGTCTCAAAAAAACAAAAAATCATCTGGCAGAAGAATGAGAACTGATTTGGAGTGACAAGGAGATCATTTAAAAAACTACTGGAATAAGCCAAGGAGAAATGATGAGGGCATGAAACCAGGGCAGTTATGGTGGGATCAGAGAGGAAAGGATACATTTAAGAGATATTTAAGCACCAGAATGGACAGAATTTGGTTTTTGAGAGATGTAGACACTGGGAGGGAAGGAGAGGTCTAAGTGCATAGTGTAATTCTTCACAAAATAGAAGGTACAGGAAGCAGAGTGGGTTTGGGCCAGGCAGAGATAATGACAGATGGTGAATTCCTTCTCTGTCATGTTGAGTTTGAGGGGCCTGTGGAGCAGCTGGATGGAGATATCCAAGTAGACAAGTAGATATTTAGGTGCAAGTTCAAAAAACAGGGATGACCTGGAATGCACATGAAGAGTCTTCTACATAAGTACAGTTGATAGTTGAAATTCTCATTGTGGGTGAATTCAGTAGCAGAGAGGATGGAGGATTGAGAGGAAACCAAGGACAGAACCTGGAAATCCTTGACATTTAAGGAGGGAGATGAGGAAGAAGAATCTACAACAGATACTGAGGAAGAGCTAGAGAGACTGGAGCAGCCCAGGAGAAAAGTGATATCATATAAATCAGGTGGGCTTGTAGTCCCAGCTACTCAGGAGGCTGAGGCACAAGAATCGCTTGAAACCAGGAGGTGGAGGTTGCAGTGAGCTGAGATCACGCCACTGCACTCCAGCACGGTGACAGATCAAGACTCCATCTCAAAAAAAAAAAAAAAGAAAAAGGAAAAAATCAAGTGGGGAGATGGATGCAAGAAAGAGGAGACTACATTCATGGAAAGAGCATATTTATCAAGCTTCCATGTTGAGCACATGAGCTGTGACATGAAAGGTGACTCTAGTCAGTAAGTGTTAAGCGTTCAACTGTGGCTCCCTCAAAATTCATATGTTGAGGTCCTAACTCCCAGGACCTCAGGATTTGACCATATTTGGAGATAGGGTCTTTACAGAAATAATAAAATTATAATGCGGTCATTAAGGTGGGTCCTAATCCAAGATGATTGTTGTGCTTATTGTAAGGAGAGGAAACAAGCAGAGGGAACGCCATGTGAAGACACAGGGAGAAGACAGCCATCTACATACAAGCCAGGGAGAAAGGCTCGCAACAGATCCTTTCCTCACAACCCTCAGAAAGAACCAACCCCGTGGATACCCTAAGTTTGGACTTCTGGCTTCCAGAAAAAAAAAAAAATTTCTATTGTTTAAGCCACCCCAGTTTGTGGTACTTTGTTACCACAGCCCCTGCAAACTAATACACTTGGTCAAGAGTGCATACAGCCAGAAAAAGAAGCTGTGAATAAGTGCATCAGAGAGGAGGGAAAGAAACCAAAACAGGATTAGGTCACTTAAATTAAGAGCAGAAACATTTCACAAAGCAGAGCGTAGTCACAGCATCAAATTCTGCAGAAAGGTGAAGTAGGAGAATGACTGAAAATGTCAGTCGAGAGGCCTTCAGTGACCTTTGCAGAGCTCTCCCAGTTGAGTGGAAGCAGTAGACTTTGGAGAGCTGGGGACATAGAGGCAGCACAGATGGTCTCCTGCAGAAAATCTGGTGATACAATGAGACCTCCTCACTGGAGTAAATGCACCTCTGCTGTCCGTGGAAATAATCTGGAGCCAAGCCAGCCAGACCCAGAGTTCTTCCTTCCTCTGTTTTAAAGGTTAAACAGAGCCAGGGTCAATGGCTCATGCATGTAATCCCAGCAACTCAGGAGGCTGAGGTGGGAGGATGGCTTGAGGTGAGGAGTTTAGCTTGAGACTAGTCTGGGCAACATAGTGACACTCCCATCCTGAAAAAAAAAATTAATTTAAATTAAAAAAAAAAAGGCTAACCAAAAATAAAATTCAATACTTTATTTTTCCCACCCAAAACTTGTTTGAGAAGGATTTCTGGAAGAAAATAATTTTAGCAGTCATTTAACATGCTGGATTTTAGGTACAGATACAGATTCTATTCTGTATTGTCAGTTCAGAGGCAAGTTGAGATTTGAGGCTTCACAGAGGTAAAGCCTCTGGTGAATCTGGTGATGTAAAGAAGAAGACAAACCCAAGAGAAATTTCAGGGATCGTTTATAATTTATATCAATAAGCAGAACAGGAAAAAAACCCATTGGATACTGGAATAGAGAAGTATTAAAACATTTTCTTAGAAAGCGTTGAGTCAAAATTAGTCTTTCTGTAGTAGCCGGAATATGATAAGTCAAACAATCCTAATGTCACAGCTCTATATTATTGGGGGTCAAATTAGTCAGATTTAACTGCACTAAAACATCAAGTAAAAATAAAAGGAATGAACATTTAGTTAAGTAAACCAATTAGTCAATACAGGCCAGAAACTGGTAAAACTGGGTAAACCTAAAATAAGGTTTTATTTTAACCCAAAAGGCCAACCTAGATTACCACCCTGATCTTACTACTATTTTCAACCAACTAAACAATAAATATTTATCAAGAGCCTGATAGTTTAAGGTACTGTGAGGAATACAAATGAAATGGCTGATACTTTTTTTTAGTCTATTTAGAAATAGAAACCCACAATTATGAAATGGCAAAAGCAATTAATGCAGTTAATAATTCAGTAATTGTTTTAAAAAGAAATAAACATGACAAAAAGGTCATTCTCACTAAATATTAAAGAGAGAATTATATGCCAATTCAAACACCAATGAGATATTTTTCTGTATCAGATTAGACAGTAAAACAAACGATCCAATTAGAAAAACGGGGAAAAGATAAAGACAGACATTTCCCCAAAGAAAATATACAGATGGTGAACAACCACCTAAGACAGTCAACATCACTTGCCTTTATGAAAAAATTAAAACCACTACATACCTATAAAAATGGTTAAAATAATAAAATAATAAAAGATAATTCAACACCAAATGCTGGCAAGATGCAGAGAAATTGGATCATGCATACATTGCTTCTTGGGAATGTACAATGGTACAGCCGCTCTAGAAAACAGTTTGACAGTTTCTTACAAAACCAAACATGCATTTAGTACGTGACCCAGCAACCGTATTTTTGTGTTTTGATCCCAGAGAAATAAAAACGTATGCTCCTGCAAAAATCAGTACATTAATATTTATACCAGCTTTATTCATAATAGTAAAAATCTGGGGGAAAAAAGGTTCCACAGTGAGTGAATAGTAACACAAACTGTTTGTGCAAGATGTTACCTCTGAAGGAAGCTGGGTGAAGGGTGCACATGACTTCCCTATACATTTTTTCAACTTCTTTTGAATCTATAATTATTTAAAAATAAAAAGTTTAAAAAGTAATTTAAAAAACCAAAAATGTTAATCTTTACTAAATATTTTTAAAATGCCAATTCAAAAATAAGATATTTTCCTGTTTCAAATTAACAATTTATGTGGATTTTGGGAGGGTTGGGAGTCATAATGCTAGTAAGTATGAAATAAGAGGTACTTCCTTGTTCTGCTGATTGTGGGACTAGGAATGGATAGAACATTTCTGGAAAGCAATCTATCAGCATATATCAAGAGTCTTAAAAATGACTGTACAGGCAGACACCCATTCTGGGCACTGTCAATTTCTCTATGTTTTTAGTAAATTTTTTTTTCAGTTTTTTCATCATCTTTGTTTCAGGCACTGTTCTAAACATTAAAAATAGACCAAAGATGAGTAAACATGATTTCTGTCCTCAAGAATTTCAGTTTTGTGGTAAATATATCAAAGGCGATTTTTTATAAGAGGTTTTTATAAGTGTGTAAAGTTTCACAGGAGCACGAAAGTAGTTGTTTCCTCTTTGTCTGTAGGCAGTAACATGTCTCAGATAAATGCCAGGGTTCTGAGTCAGTTCGGTTGATGTCAAATAATAAGTAGTTAATAAATCATCTTTTACTAATTAGTGGTATAACTCCGGGAAACATATCAGCTCCCTGAACTTCAGTGTTTTCTGTAAGATGAGGCTACTAGCACTTGCCAATGCCACGAGGAATATAAGAATTTATAATGGACAGGAAGTCCTATGGAAATAAAATATTTTAGGACTCACATTCTTTGCTTTAAAATCTATTATATTTCCGCTATTTTTATTTTTCGGAGTTCTTTAGCTCTGCCTTTTCTGATTGATTTCCAGCAAATGGACTCTTACCTATAACCTAGAAGTTGCTATGGTAGACCTCCTAACAATAGATAAGAGAAGGGCATGCCAAATGCAGGTGAATCAGGTGAAAGTCAAGCAACGAAGCCACCTAAAATAAATTTTATGTAAGGAAGGATGCCAAAAACATTAAAATAAAATTCTATTCTATAATAGTAATCATGTAAGTGCCTTCATGAAGTTGTCTATGAAAACCTGGTTTTTAGCTTTCTGGACTTCAAATATTTTAAGTTTGCTTTTCATTTATAAAGGTTTTTTTGCTCATTAGTAATCATGAACTGTATTCAAATTTACACTTCTAATTCTAGAAGATATATAAACTACCATTTCTTAATGATAAAAATGTTTATATATCTTGCTCTAGTAATTTTACCTCTAGGGATATAGCTAATTAAATAATAAGAGATACAGAAACATATTTGTGCACCAAAATGTTTATTACATTTTTTAATACAATGAAAAATAAGAATGAACCTAAATAAGTAGATGAATAGTTAAGTAAGTTTAAAATGAAGTTAATAATGACTCTTCAATGAGAGAAGACATTATAAAGCTACATACAGAATTATAAAGAAAACAACGCCCACAATACGTGCTTTATTTGGTAAATGGTTCCTAAAAATGAAGTACATAGAAAGACATTTTTTTTTTAGACGGAGTCTCACTCACTTTGTCACCTAGGCTGGAGTGCAAGTGCAGTGGTGTGATCTTAGCTGACTGCAACCTCCACCTCCAGGGTTCAAGTGATTCTCATGCCTCAGTCTCCCCAGTAGCTAAGATTATAGGCACATGCCACCATGCCCAGCTAATTTCCTTATATTTTTAGTAGAGACACAGTTTTACCATGTTGGCCAGGCTGGTCTCAAACACCTGACCTCAAGTGATATGCCCGCCTTAACCTCCTAAAGTGCTGGGACTACAGGCATGAGCCACTGCGCCTGGCCTAGGGAGAATTTTAGAAAGAAAGCTCCATATCAGGAATTGAGAAGCTGGTGTTTTAATTGAGAATATATTTGCACAGGAAAATAGTGACATAAATATTGGTTTACAAAACAAATCAACAAACCAATGTTCTTTAATCTTGCATCAGGAGCTGCCCAACAATTCCAAAAGGTCAGCTAATGCAAAACCATCTGAGGACAGATGAATCAGCCAAATGAGAAGGAAAGGGGAAGGGAAAGTGTCACTCACAGGCAGCCTTTGAGGCAGTGCGTAAACCATGCCTCTCTACTATCCAGAACAGATAGTTGAACAGAACATCCAGAACAGGGTTCACGAAGCAGGACAATGAAGGGCAGCTACTCCTAAGGTGGAGATGATGCTGGAGCACAAATATGTCAAAATAGTCATAGTAGTTACCTCCAGATTGGTGGGATTATGGAAATAGGAAATTATGGAAATATGGAAATTTGACTAAAATTGCCAAATCTTCTAGTACAATTACATTGCTCGGCTGAGCAGGATGAAATCAAGTGGAAAAGTAATCTAGTAGCGAGGTACAGCCCTTACGCCAGGAGTGGCCAACATAGATCCTCAGATGACGGAAGTGAGTGATGAAGGCCTGTGGTTTATGTACAGCTCCATGACGTATGAACGGCGGAAGCTGTGTATGCCCACAGGCGAGCCCCATTTCGAGGAGTGCTGCTGGTCACCACTCTGTTGTCCTGTGTATAAGGATGTGGTTCAGAACAGCCAAGTCTTCTATTTCAAGAGGAGCCAGAAAGGCAAACTTATCAGTGAAATCCTGATTTTCACATAATGGCTCCATGTATGGAGGGTTGGTTTGGTGTAAACCACCAGTTTTACCTCTGACCTCTGTTAGTGCATCAGGAGAGAGTGAGAAAATTGTAAATGGAATATTTTAGGAATATTATGTTGGGGCCCAGGTTGTAATGAGTCAGAACTAGAAAGTAGGGGGCTGGAACTATTTGCTTATTAATTTATTCAATAAAGTTTTATTTAATGTTGGAAAGATAAGATGAATCAGATATAAATCCTGTTTAGAAGCTTCTATAGGAAGAGATATCACCATAGCTAATATGTCTTGGCATCTGGCAGGACTTATGGCATACTATGTTGTAACATGTATGACCTCATTTAATCAACGTAACTGCAGAAGGTAAGTAGTATTATCCCTGATTTTCCACAAGTGAAAACTGAGTCTTGCTTAGTTACATAGCTAACAACAGAACCAGTATTCCAAATGCCAATCTGATTCCAGAGCCAAGCTATGAACAACCATTGTATATATTATGGCAGATCAGGGAAGGAAGACATTACTTCTAGCAGCAGAAGCGTTTGTGGATGAAAAGATTTGAGCTTGGAGAGAGCTGTGTTGAGCCAGGTCCAAAACAAGTTCTGGCAACCATATGATAAAGGTAAAAGCCAGGGATTAAAAAGTAAAAGCTGGCGGACTAGAAATGGTCCATAGACAGAGAGTCATCAAAACAACAAAACCAAACAAAAACCTTAATTATAATTAACTGCCAATATTTCAAAAATCTGGAGAGTTCACATAAACTTAGATTTCCAGCTATTCCAGAGAGTAAGAATATCTAGTAACAGTGGGCCAACAATCCTGCATAGTAACAACTAGTGAATCTGGCAGAGGCTGTCCAACTTCCAATGGGGTACAAGCCCTCCTCTTCCTGTGCAGCCTGCTTGCCTCATTTATATGAGCTGCTTGGATGTTGCAGATGCCTGAGTCTGAGAAATTTGGTCTGGAAAGTGAGGCAGCAACAGGGAAGAAGGAATAATCTATGGATCAAGGAAGGTGAGAACTGGGAGTCCAGAAATGAAGATTATTTGCAAGTCTGGACTCAGCCAGTCCACTCCTTTGAGGAGGTAAGATTCTAAGGAAAAGGCCGTTGGCATTCTGCTCTTCAAGATCTCTGGGTGTTGGAAGCAATTGAATTGGGAGAGAGGGGGAAAACTTAACTTGGGGCTCAACAAAGACATGTAAATTTGAAGGAAATGGAGAGTTTAGATGACAGGCAGTAGAAAAGTTAATGTGTCCATTCTGTGACTGACCCAAGATTCTGTTTCCAGGTGACCTCTCTGGCTTGTTAAGTGTTCTTGGCTGCAGGGGAAAAGTTAGAAAAAAAAAGAAAACAAGCCAAAATCCAGCCCCTTAAATGCTTCTAATCTTATTTTCACACAAGCAGGCAGAGTGATCCCTTTACACACTCTTCAGGCATTTGACTGAGGGTCCCAGTCAAGAACGATTCAGTTCTGGGGCCCTTAGGAAAAATGTTTCCTTAGGTTAAAGGAACTTTAGACAAGTTATTACCTTTTCTGAGCCTCAGTTTCTTTGTCACTTAGAAGGTTGAATGACTTCCACGTTCAGAGGGTAAGGATTAAGAGGGTGAATGAAGGAATATCAAGTGCATAGCTCAGAGTAGAAGAAACAAGTGACCATTGTGATGACCGGGGCAAGGCCAAGAACTTTACATGGATGCTGTCTTTACCGTTTTTTGTTGCTAAAACAGAATACTATGGACTGGGTAATATATAAAAAAAGAAGATTGTTTGGCTCATGATTCTGGAGGTTGGAAAGTCCAAGACTGGGTGACTGCTTCTGGGGAGGACCTTGTCCAGCATCAAACTTGGTTGGGAAGCAGAAGTGGGCATGTGTGAAAAGGGCAAAACATGAGAGGTGGGCTTGCTTTATAACAACCTACTCTCACAGGAACTAATCCAATCCTGGGAGAGCAAGAACTCACTCTCACAAAATGTTCCACCAGAGTGACATTAATTCTACTTAATAACCTAATCACCTCTTTAAAAACTCACCTCCTGGGCTGGGTGTGCTGACTCATGCCTGTAATCCCAGCACTTTGGGAGGCCAAAGTGGGAGGATCACTTGAGCCCAGAAGTTCAAGACCAGAGAGGGCAACATGGCAAGACCCTGTCTCTACAAAAAATTTAAAAGTTAGCTTGATGTGGTGGTGCATGTCTGTGGTCCCAGCTACTCAGGAGGCTGAGATGGGAGGACTACTTGAGTCCAGAAGGTTGAGGCTGCAGTGAGCCATGATTGCGCCAGTCCACTCCTGCCTGGGCAACAGAACAAGACCTTCTCTCAAAAAAAAAAAAAAAAAGACCCAATTTTTCAACATTGCCACAGTGGCTGTCAAATTTCCAACACATGAATTTTCTCAGGGACATGCAGAAATCATAGCAGGTGTTGTCCCTGAATCCTTACAGTAAGTACATAGGTTAGGATATTATTTTCTTCATTGAAAAAAATGAGGAAATTGAGGTTCAGAAAAAATTAGTAACTAAGGTTGCACAATTAGTAAAGAGCAGAGTAGACAGACTTACTCAAAAACTGCCCAACTGCTCAGCATTCTGGCCAAGAAAGGGATACTGACATCTATCTGGCATTCTAACGGTAGTCACATTGCATTATCAGCTAGAAATGAAAACAGATTCAATTCTATATCCTGCTAAAAGACTGAGGGTCACACTAGCTGTGTGATTCTAGGCAGGTGGCCAAAACCCTCTGAAAGGCAGTTTCCTCACCTATAAATTTTTTAAAAAATATATTTATTGTGAAGATTAAATGAAGTAATGCATTTAAAATACTTAGAGTGCCTTAGAGTTCTAGCAGAGTGCCTAGCTATAGTAATCAGTTAATAGATATTGACCTCAATAAATAAACATTTACTGAGCCTCCACTCTGAGCCTTTTACTATGCAAAGTACCAGGAGTGCAAAGGGAAATGAAACATGTTCCCCAAACTTGTGGAACTCAGAACAGGCCAACTGTATGAGCAGTGGATTTTTAACACAATGAGGAAACTGTTATAATGGAAAAATAGTGTGAACAGGGACTGAATAAGATAAAGATATGGTGAAAAAAAGAGGGAGGGGTTCAGGCTCCAACTGTGGAGTGATCTGGATCTGTAAGCAAGAGGAGAGTTTTGCAGTAGAGAAGATAGGGAAGACATTCCAGGCAGAAGAAATCACTTGCACAAAGGGAAAGAGGGCAAAAAGGTTTCAAAGGGTCTGGGGTGGGGGACAGTAGGGAAGATGATCAGGGAATAGTGAACGGTTCAAGTGTAACTGTTGTATGGGTTCTGGAGGCAGTTGTGCAGGTTGGGTGATAAAATCAGAAGAGAAAAATTGAATTCACACTTTGAAGGGCCTTATGTGTCTTGTTAAGAAGCGTGACCACTAACTAGTGAGGAGTAAGGAGTGGGTCTTTAAAGGAAGGAAGTTTCATAATCAAATTGTTTTCCATGAGTTATAATGAAGGGAACCAGCTACAAGACTATTGCAATCAATTGTCCAGACGAGAGGTGACAAAGACTCCAAAACTGGCCACTAATGAGTTGAAAATGGGTGGTGAGGAAGAAAGAATACAGGGTGACATAAACACAACGTGTAAAATCCAAGGTGTGAAAATGACCTGGTCCCATCTTCCTTACCACAGTCATCCCAAGAGACCAAAACAAAAACACAGAAAACCTCCTTTAAAAATAATCTCTTTTGTTTGTATGCAAATAGGCCTTGTACAGTGAAAATGCAACTCAAATGCAATATTTTTTCTCCAATCCACCACATGCAAAGATCAAATTGGTTTACAAATGCTGTCCTTCCTAAAAATTCCAACTCCTCACATTAAAACTGTAGCCAACTAGTGCAAGTTAAGATTGTTTGCAATCTTAAATAAGACTTGAGTAAAGCTGAAATTAAGACACTTTTCTTCATTTAAAGGATGTATACAGTAGAACATTTAAAAATTAAATACCAACAAATTACCAACATCTGTGATGCTGCTTTTCAGAACTCAAAGTAAATATCTGATTCCAAACTCGTTATATTTTCAATCTTTAGTCTTACCTAGGAGCATTAAACCAATATTCAAGACTGTGACTCTGAAAAGGATAGCCTTAAGAGGCCATCCCTTACTCACATTGCTGAAGAATAGAAAGAGTGACATCTTTTTCTACTGGAAAATTTATTTCAGTAATGGCTCTGTGTGGTGGCAGACCCTTCAAATCTTCCAGATAAAGCATGTGATGGAAGTAGTAGGGAGCTACGAAAATTGCAACTCTATGATTCTGCATCACCAACTGGAAAACTACAAGCCCAGCTTGACAAATGCACTTTTTAAGGGTTCACAGAAGTGTTACGTGCCTTGCTTTTGGTCATGAAGATGCCACAGGGAAGTAAGTCTTTGAATATGCAGTGCTTCCTCCCCACCTCTGTTGTGAAATGGAAACTTAAAAAAAAAACAAAACCGCTGAAAAAATCACTGGTTTTATTTTTTAACAAGTTTAGTCATATTGCATGTGTTCTATATACCCCAATCTAAATATTTTACTTTATAATGTACATTTAATTTATACTCAAATAAATATTTTACATAAGGTGCTTTCACAGATCTTCATGCTTCCCCAAATTTTAAATATGCTGCTATTTGTTAAAATGTGTTAGTTCTGTTATGTATTATATCCCTTTCCCTGCACACATAGAAAAAAATATGGATTTAATCTTCAGGCAACTTTTACATTTAGAATGTTACCTCATTTCATTTCTTCTAACTGAGGTTATAAAGAAAATGACAAATGTCGCAGACTTTGTAAAGAAATGACAGTTTCTCGGAATATGTAAATGCACACCCTTAAGCAAACAAGTCACTTAAATTCACAGTCACAGTCTTTCAAATATTGGTTTAATATTCCCAGGTAAGACTAAAGATTGAAAAAATAACGTTTGAAATCAGATATTTACTTTGAGTTCTGAAAAGTAATATCACAGATGTTGGTACTTTATTGGTTATTTAAGTTTTAAATGTGCTATTGTATACATTTCATTTGTATTAGAAATATTTTACATAGTTATATTATTTGTTAAATAATAGACCATCTTTTGTATAACCTATCAGAAGAAGTCCTAAGATTGTACGATGAGATTATAAATCCTACTGAATAACTAGAATACAAAAGTAATAAATTGGAAAGGAAATTAAATCACTTAGACCATCCTTCCCCCAGGAAGTTCTCTATACAGTGTTATCCACGACAAATGTTTATGCAGACACCTTAACCATTTAAAACATGAAGAGAAGGAGAACAGGTATGTCGAGAAACCTATTCCTGAGACAAGAGACTGGGGAAAAATTTTCTTAGTTGTGACCTACACAGCCTAGTTAGACTACCTCATGCTCTTAAGATGGTGTTTAATCATGAGGACATGATACATAACTGAAGTTGTAACTGTTGAAAATCACTTGGTGGCAAGCACCTTGTCTTTATTAGATCAGTGTAGGTCTCCTGCATTCAACTATAGTCTCTAGGAAGGCAGGGACCACACTTCTTAGCTCACCTTAGATCTCAAGAGCAATCCAGGGCCTTCATTCAGTCAGGGCTAGTTAAGCATTTGTTGACTGAATGAAGGAAATTTTAAAAAAACAGAAATTCCAAATGGTGCAATTACATCTGTGAATTTTAAGGTGTTATTTAAAAATGGGAAACATTACTGAGATTTGAAGATGGGTAGGAACAAAGGTAAAGCATGAAAATGTGCATATTTGTGTGTTCCTAGAGTCAACAGTGATTGCCAATTCCTACGCAGCCCTGACAACACCTCTGAAGCCTTGGCCAACCACTTCCATGAGGTGTTGGGATACACGACAGGCAGGCAAGGAAGGAAAGGTGCTCCGTATGTTTTCTTGCCACTAGATCCTTGTCTTTAGTGTCCATGGGGTGAGTTGTGAGCCCATTAGTTCTCCACACTACAGTCCTTCTCATCAGTTCCCCACACTACAGTCCTTCTCTGGCTTAGCCTTGCTTCCCTGCCCTGTGGTCCAGGTCCTCACTGGCCCCTGTGGCCTGCTCCCACAGGGGATAGACCTTGCTCCACACACTTCTCAGGAGCTCCTGATTCTGGGCATGCCCCAGCACACCTTGATTCCATTCTGCCCTGTCTCCATCAGGCCATAGACCTCACTTAGACCCTGGGTATGGGGTTGCTGATCCCCCACATGCTGTGGTTGTCACTATCCTGAGCTCTACCCGGGAGCTCATCTTCCTCATCTTCCGCATTGCCCATTCTGCTAAAGCAACTGCACATCTGAAGGCTATACGTATCCCCAGTACAATGACACTTTTTCTAAAATGCATACACCCTAATGCTTACTCTTTTGACAAATTTTCCTGAACCTACCTTTTAATATAAGCAAATTCAGTCTTCAGTCCAAATAAATGTATTTTGCTGCTAAAGCCACCGTGTGATTTTGAGAGAAAGTGAAGACGGACAGTCTTTTGCATTCACTTGTAGAATCCTGAAAATACCTCTTGGCGTCCCTTGCCTTTCTGACTTCTCGCTTAAAGACATCTAGACAAAAATGTGTCCCTGGGTCCTAGTTCCAGAAATTGATGGAATGCAAGTTAAGAAACAATACACATTGCCTCTTTCTTAGCATGCATTAATGGTAGGTGTGAATTTGCATGAGGAGAAAGTAAAAAAAAAGATTCCCCAGGGCAGCTAGGGAGTCAGAAAAAGCCAACCTAGGATGGCAGTGGAGTACATGTTAGAGGTTATGAGAGTGAGGGTCTATCCCTCCCTACCTCGGTAACTCACTGGTATAATATAAATGCTAAGGCTGCAAAATTTTGTCTCAGACAAAGAAAAATACTCAACTTCTAATGCTTAACTATGCAAAATTTGCTTTTAAAGTACAAGTTAAAACTATATCACCCCCTCAAAGAAACAAGAAACTCATTACATTTCTAAGAATGTTCCTCCAGAAACATGGAACTGAAAGCTATTTGCTAAAATTGATCTGGCCCTTAGAAAACTGGGGCTTTCTTTAATTTACCTAAGGAATTGACATAAAAGTCTAGGGTTCTGCAACAGAAAAATGCAGAAAGTGTCAAAATAGAAGGCAGAAATACAAAATCAGACTTTTCACAACAAGGTTCTATGTATAGCATTTGATTCCAAGTGTGCAACATGGGCAAGTGAACATGTGGACTGTGAAATTGATGCTAATTTTCTTTCCCACTAGTCTAGAAGCCCTCTAAAATGTCAAATTAGTAATTTAGTTACTTTACCAGGAATCCATGTATGTGGTTAGTGTGTTTTTTCTTTTAATTAACAAACTTTATTTTGAGAACAGTTTTAGATTTTCAAAAAATTGAGCAGATAGTACAAGAATTCCCATCTACTCCCTGTGTGGCTTAAAATTGTCCCTATCATTACCATCTTGCATTAGTGTGATGTATTTCTTACAATTAAATGATTATTGATTAATTATTAAAGCCCATAATTTACATTAGGGTTCTCTCTTTGGGTTGTATAGTTCTACGGATTTTGACAAATATATAATGTCATGTATCCACCATTATAGTATCACACAGAATAGCTTCACTGCCCCAAGAATCCCCTGTGCTCTGCCTGTTCACCCTTCCCAACTATCCCCAACCCCTGGCAACCACTGATCTTTTTACTGTCTCCACAGTTTTGCCTTTTTCAGAATGTTCTATCATTGGATTCATACAGTATGTAGCCTTTTCAGATTGACTTCTTTCATTAAGCAATATGCATTTAAGTTTTCTCCACGTCTTTTCATGTCTTGATGGCTCATTTCCATTTATTACTGCATAATATTCCATTGTCTGGATGTGTCACAGCTTTACCAATTGAGGGGTGTGTTAGTTGCTTCCTGGTTTTGGTGATTATGAATAAAGTGGCTATAAATATTCATGTGTAGGTTTTTGTGTGGACATAAGTCTTTAATTCAATTGAGTAAATATACCTAGAAGTGTGACTGCTGAATCATATGGTAAGAGTATATTTAGTTTTTAAAGACACTACTAAACTGTCTCCCAAAGATGTTTTATCATTTTGCATTCTTTCCAGTAATGAATGAGGCTTCTCGTTGCTCCATATCCTCAGCAGCATTTGGTATTGTCAGATTTTAGGATTTTAGCCATTCTAGTATATATGTAGTGATAGCTTACTGTTTTAATTTGCAATTCTCTAATGACATATGATGCTGACCTTCTTTTCATATGCTTATTTGCTGTCCGTACACCTTCTTTGGTGATATGTTCAGATCTTTTGCTTCTTATTAAATTGGGCTATTTGTTCTTTTATCTTTGAGTTATAAGAGTTCTTTGCGTATTTTGGATACAAGTCCTTTATGAGATATATCTTTTGCAAATATTTTTTCCCAATCTGTGGTATGTCTTTGTATTCATATAATGGTTGATATGTGTTTATGCTTTAAGGAGGAAGGGTTTTAAAAATACAATTTATGGCAGCAGTAAAAATAAAAATTTATTGCAAATGTCTTATGTTCACCCTCAGGTGATGTTAGGGAACTATGGACACCTCAGGGTTTTATTAAAAGGAGAGTGTCAAGTCCTGGGGGCTGTGGCTGACTATCCTGCTTTATTGGCAATTTTGCAGCAGGGCTGAGAATAAGAAGACAACCCAGTCCTGAGCTCCATCACTTCTAAATTAAGAATAATTCAGGAACTGTATTTACAGTGAAATCCTGGCCTCTCTCACATAGATTGTATTATGCATAGGATATGAATTTCTGTCCATGAATCCAAGTACATAAGAAATCATCACTTTGAAAATGTCCTTTAACTCAACCTAATCCCACCTGGAAGCCTCCATTCTGCCAGTTGAACAAGAGACTGCAACTGGGTCACGCAGGAGTCTCCTTCCTTTCCTGCAGCCCAGTCAGAATTCAAGAAATTCAACTGGTACCTGGAAAATGATGGAAGGGCCTCAAGTCCCTAGTCTGTCCTGGTTGCCGTTGGCACCCTTGGTATCTGAGCCCGTAGTGGTCTGTGAAGTCTGGCAGCTCCCTGCTCCCATGCCACAGTGGGGAATGGGAATATCTACTGAGGCTGGGCCCCCTGAGCCAAGTATGCTGCCTCTATAGGCGTAAGCCATCACACCTGAGGTTGCTACCCCCTCGGGAGCACTGCTGGAGAAGTAGTTGGGTTTCTACTGTTCACAGGACCCGTACAACCATCCCCTGCCCTCCCTTCCTCTTGCATTTCAAAAGCACTCTCTCCCTCTTCTTTCACCTCTAGGCCACCTGTATCATCTCTTCTGTGGGCTTTCACAAAAGGAGCATCGCACGTGGGGGTCACTTGGCGGGGCGGGGGCGGGAGGTGGAGTGGGAACTAGGGGAGAAACAGTGGAGGGTGGGGAGGGATAATGCAGGGAGAAATGCCACATATAGACAATGGGGGATGGAGGCAGCAAACCACCTTGCCATGTATGTACCTATGCACCAAACCTGCATGATCTGCACATGCACCCCAGAACCTAAAGTACAAAAAAAAAAAAGTCTGGATAAGGCTTTGACTTTCTATCTCTTCTGCTTTTTCCCTTACACAAATCTCTGCATCAAGAAAGCTGAGAAAACAAACACTAACATTTCAATAAATAATGCTGCTCTAATTATTTGTGGAAACTAATTTATTCCAATTTAAAACTACCATCAGTGCTGCCTCCTAGAGTGCTTTTACACTTGACCACTGGCCACAAGAGGCTACTTCCATATAGCAACAAACAGATGGCTGAAATTGGAAAACTCAGCTAAATGTTCAGATGTTTCTAGACTCGCATGGGTTTCTGGCTCTTGCACACGGAGTAGATCTTGACTGTGTAGTCCTCAGGGGACTCTGTCCGGTGAAGTTTGGTGAGGGCAACTTCCACCCCCACACACACCAGCTGCCGTGTGTAGCCTCTTCCCCTCTGGTTGCTTTTCCTTGCAGCCTTGGCCTCTTTAGACCTGAGAACATCCGAGAATGAGGCAGTGGAGGAAGCAGCCCCACACAGAAAGCAGCTTTCTGAAGTAACCTCAGCAACTTCCTCCTCACCAGCAACTTCCTCCTCACCAAATACAAGGAACTGATCTTCTCCATTGGACTTGGCCTCCTGTCAGCCAAGGGTAACACTGTTGACCACCATCATGGTTGGTCCCGCTCCACCCTTGGCTCTGATGACATATGTGGGAGTCAGAGGAATTTTGATTGGCTGACTGCTGGCCTGTCACACAAATAAGACGGGGCAAGGGAGTTGCGATCTGACTTGACATGTGAAAAAAAAAAAAAAAAGCCATGGTCAGCAACCTCCTGCAACTGTTGAAAGGCTAATTTCGATCTCTAACTCATTAACAAAAGTGATCTCGTCACTGCCTGTTCCGCCCTGAGAGCCTTCTCTGCAAGGAGGTAGGTTGACTAACTCAGGGAGAAGGGTGCTGGTGGCAGAGCTGCCAATGGATTAGGGTCCTAGAGACATTGACATGAGGGGCAGTTGAGGACACTGGTAGTATTTAGCTGAGAGGAGAGACTATGAAGGAAATTTACAAAATCAGCTTTGACCTATTTGGAGGAGCTTATATAAAAGGATAAAATAATATGTTCTGGTAGTTCTAGAAAACAGGACAGAGACAACTAGATGGTACTTATGGATCTGAGCAGTGAGTGGCAGTAGTTTGGGAATTATTTATAAAAAAGACATTTTTCTGTTAACTCTCTTACCAGACAGTGAATTTCCCAAATTGACAAGTAAGAAAGCACAGGCTAGACATGCATCTGTCATGACGTTGAAGGGGTCCTTGCTTGAGTGAGAGACTGGAATGATGACTTTTGAGGTCCCTTACAGCCCAACAACTCTAGCTAAGTTGGAGAATAAGAGAATTCCATGACACCATATCTCCCCTCACTTCTGCCTGCCTCATCATTCAGCTCCCTTCACTCCTTTTAAAATCCTACTATGTTACAGCATTGGAGGAGGTTGCTCTAAGTAGGAACTGAAATCAGTAGATTAAAGAAGTGCTATGGAAGAGAAAACAATAAAACAACATTTTTTTCAAAGCCTACTATTGCCAGGATGTGTGCTAGGCACCATATATATGCCATTCTATTTAATCCTCATGGCATGCCTATGAGATATTTAGTGTTACTTCTGTGAGGAAGTCAGGGCTCAGAGAGGTTAAATAACTGCCCCAAGAACACACAGGTATTAAGTAGTGGAGCAGGGTTTGAACACAGGGGTCTCTGTGACTCCAAAGCGCAATGTGCCATGTCATTTTTACTGATCTGTTTATGGAAAATGGTACTGCTTTCTAATTTAGTATTGACATAAAGATTTCTTTCTAAATAAAAGTAAGTTATAAAAAATACTATATAACGAATGGAACAGATTTTACATGGATATGAAGTGGTACTAGTAGCTAGAATTATGAAAGTTTGGAAAATACTACTCCAAATATTTTGATAGCTAGCCTTTCAATTTAGCCTGTTTATATTTGGACTGCTCAGTATAAGGAAAAGAAGGAAACTTGAAAATTAAGTGAAATATGAGTTACTTCCCCTGTGCTCTGATAGGTGCATAATTGGTCATATGCTACAATAAGAAAATCAAATGAACCCTTTCAAACAACAACAAAAAAAACTGTGATTGTAAAATCCAGAGGAAAACCCCAGGTGGGACCTATCTGTATGAAGGATGAAGTTTCCAAGGTCTGAACATGGAGTGGCTGAGAGGAAGTGATGACCCTGTGAGTGAAGACCCTAAATCATGGGGGAGCCCTGTGGGTTTGAGAAACCCTGGACGAAAGGTGAAGAATTTTACAGACCTGTTTACAGACCTCTTTAGTGACAGAAGGGAGACCTTTGTGCAAAGGTCAAAGAATTGGGAAAGTCTGAAAAGAAAATAGGAAAGTAATAATGAAGATGAAATAACTACTTAGAATACTCTGTGCCATGTGATTTGCAGGCAAGATCTCATTTGTTTTTCACAATAATGCAATAAAGAAGTGATTCTGAGTCACATTTCATAAGTGAGAAGGCTGACACTCAAACATGTTCAATACCTGGACTGGGGCCCCGTGGTCAAGCCAGGACTGAACCTTGGACCACCAGTTACTTATTGTAACATATGACCAGTTACCCACTTATCAGTTCCAAACCCACACTCCTTCCCTTGCACCACACGCTTTTGTGTGGATGAGCCTCCACAACCCCATCAACAAAAACTGTCACTTTGTTACTTTTAATGTCTCCTGCTTCACAGGACACAGCCAGCCTCGAAGAGATCAGGGGTACATGCCCAGAGGGGCTGCTTCTCAATTTCTATGCTCAAGTGCTGCAGATCTCAGAGGCACATAAATGTCCCCCACATGGAGCAGAGGGCTTTGCAGTGCCTGATCCGGGCAGAAAACGGAGGCACCTGGGGCAGGATCATACAGAGTGAACCCTGTCCCTGCTGCAGCACTAGGTTTGGAGAAATCTACTGGGTATTTACACACCTTTCCCACTTCTGCTTGTGACTTGTGGCCAAACTCAAGAGTACCACCCATTTCCGGGAATAGTGGACTGAGGTAACAGAAACATTCTAGATTCATACAATTGGGATCAGCTTAGGATCATCTGAAAATGAAGGTTGTGTATGTCAGTTGCCTTCTAGCAGGACTGGTGGAGAGATATACTTAATGAATGATTTTAGAGAAGGGCTAGAGGTGAAGCACATGGCCTCTGCCCTCACTCATTGAAGACTATCTTCTGAAGTCCTATGGAGCTCAGTGCCTGCCACATGGCTACCCACATTTGAACTGAGCTGAATTTTCACCTATGGGCTGCAAAGGCTGTGTGTACTCTGGGATCTTTGTGAATCTGTCAGGGAAGGTGTCTTTGTCATGTTTGTGGATGGGGCTGTCTTTGGGGGTTTCCCCAGGGCTTTACACTCACTCTCCAAGGGTACATATGTAGTCATTCTCATCAGTGGAAATGCCCACCTGCCAGCAGAAGTTATCTGGAACCAAGCAAGAGCACTGTCGCTGGCTGTGGTGTTTCTCTCTAGTCAGTTCCCCTTTTTGCATTTGAGTTCTAGTGTCAGTCCTGACATTATTTCTCTCTCTACAAGGAGCCTTAGGAGGTATGGGGAGCTCACAAAGGCTCCTTTTGGCTTATTCTTAATACCTTGCTTCTGTGTTCCTTGGGAATGCTGCTGTATTTATGCATCTGGTCTCTTTTTGGAGCTGCAGTGGATGGGCATTTGTGACAGGTATGTTTTTGGAGGCTCAGATGCCTAGGGAGTGGTGTGAGAAAGCTGCAAGCTGCATCTGGGGCAGAAGTGTTAATGTGCTGATGGCCGGCCAGGGAATGCGTTAAAGGGATTGCAGAGAACATGCTTAAAACCTTGGACCATCAGGTTTGCTTCTCAGATTGACTACATTGGAGGTGGGATATTACAAAAGTGTGTCTCTTCCAGCCATTCCTTCATCTGTTTTCGTGAGCTAAGAGACAGAATAGGCAGAAAATAAAGGTGCCACTTACCAAATAACTGGCAGCCGTTCTTGGCCTTGGGGTGCTGGGGTCTCCGAGCAGCCTCTGCTCTAGAAGAAGCAGTCCAAAGATGCCAGCTGGCCCTGTCTGAGTCCCCTGTGCCAGTGGGAAAGCCAGAGGAGGGGGATTTCCTCCTCTTGCAGCCTCTCTGCAACGGACTTACTTGGCTTTCCTGTTTGACCCTTCCCTTCTCTGGTCCAGGGACCCTTCCCCAATATTTCTTCCCACCCAAATGCCCCATCCCAATATTAGCCCCACTTGGCACCAGAGACCAAGAACTAATTTAAGAAACATTCTTGGGTCAAAAAAGAGCCCAGGCAAGTGATTTAACATACTGTGTTTCACATACTGTGAACATATTTGCATTTGCAAATGGGCTTAAAATATCGCCTCCATTAATAGTAATTTAAGGTTCTGGAGAGTCAGGTGAAAATAACTTTTGGCAAAGGGAACTTCCTACTCTTCTTAAATTGTAATAATGAAGGAGACAGACTGTTAATCTTACATGTAACCTCAATCTTGGGACTAAGGCTCTGGACTAAAATGGACGTTATGTGCTCAGACTTGCAGTCCATGTTATGTCTGCTGCTGCAGACACTATTAATAGTATTTCTGTGAGCCATTCTGTGTATAATGGGAGCTTTTATAAATCTCTATTTACGTATTCCTAATATATCTACTAAGTGCTTGCTATGTCCCAAGTACTAGAGATTTAACAGGGAGCATAAAAGACTTATAAGGTGAAGATATACTTTTGGTTTCTAGCCTAGTGGGGAAATCATATTAGATTAATCACACTAGACATGACTACATAGCAATGGTAATTTAAAGAGAAGGAAATTGTTCTATGTGACTATGTCAGCTGATTAATTACTAAGTCTTTGCATTTGATATTTTGGTTAGTCTATTATTCTAGGATTTCATGTGCCCCCTTCCTGGGTGAAGGTGAGGATGGCATTTTATGGAGTTGAGGCTAGGGCGGGTGGAGAGAAAACATGAAAGATGAAGAGATGAGCCAAGCCAGATTCTTCAGGAGAAAAATCAAGGTCCAAATACCATGTTTCAAAAATCAGATTGAGGTGGGAGTTGAGGTTAGGGGTCCCTAGATCAGGAGATTGAAGCTTCAAAGAGATAAAACTAGAGCAAAAGCAAGCAGGAAGGGTGGTGGAGAGGTCCCTGGGCACTTCTCCAGAGTCCATTCTAGTGTTGGCAATCCACCTTTCATGGTCAGGCAGGTAAGAGTATTTGTGAGGTGGGAGAAAGGATAGGGCCATATGCTGAGAACACAGTCCTTTATGGGCCCCTATCTCTCTTCTCATCTCCTCTACAGTGTTGTTTCTGAACTGTACATTGGCTTACACTCGGGCTGAGGTTTGAGAAATAGGCGCCATTTTGAATATGTGTGGAGGAAGAAAAGTGTGTCTTCAGCACTTTCTGTCTCCCCATCACTGCCCTGAGACGTCAACACTGGGAAGCATCTCATTTCCTATTAGTCCTCCTTTATTCGTGGATGGATAAGATTCCTTTCTGAGTTCCATTTCCTATTTAGAGAAATTAACTTGAACCTAATTCCTAATGGCTTAAAAAAAAAATCTCCCTTCCAGCTAGCATTTGCATTTTAACAGGGGCTTTCAAAAAATGCCTTAGCCCAAGGAATGAGTAATGTGGGAATTCCAAGCAGCAGGGTAGGCCTGATGCGTGGAACGGAGAAGGCCCCTCAGGTTGTGTCCTTGAAACACTGGCTTCCTCTCTTTGACCTTGATGCTGTTTCTGAGAAAACAAGAATCAGACTACCTTAGGGGGCCAGGATGGACATGGCTCCCTTTCAGTGAGTTCTGTGAGCTTCATTCCTGCCAGGCAGAGCCTTCAAGTGGAAGAGCACAGACTAGGAGAAGCACCTGTGAAACTTTGCATGATTCTTACCTTTTTGGCCAAAAGGAAACAAAAAAAAAATCGTTTACAAATTTATCAATAGTTTGAAAATGAGGTGCTCCTTGACTCAGAAAGTCTTGATTCCAGATACAACTAGGAGAACTAGGTGTATGTCTTATACACAAATTTGCTCTTGGGGGACTGGAAAAGCTAAATGCTATTGCCATGCTATGCTCCTTCTTCTAGGCCAGTGAGGGTAACGTACTCTTCATTTTAATACTTCAGTTCCTTACAATATTGGAAAGTGGATAAAAGTACCCTCCGCTCCTTCTGAGTATGGATAGACATTTCTTCTCGGTACCTATGCGTCCTTGATGCAGCTCTCCTCTTGTCTACGTAGAAACGCTGTGCTCCCAAATGACTGTCGGAAAGAATAACTCGTGAAAGAAAACAAGCATTAGATCAGGAAATTCTCCACAAATGGGGGATAAGGGGGACTTGCTCCAAGGAGAGATTGGAAACCAAATCAGACATAAAATCCAGCCTGAGCTAGAAGGAGATGTGGCTGGTGGGAGCTTGAGGAAAACAGAGCTCAGGACGGGGGACATCTCCACCTCCAGTCATCTCCTCTGTCCACCAGACACCAGGAAGTGTTCATATTCCATCGAGGCAGCCCTCACACCCACCCCTTCCTCGTCATGCCCACTGCCCCTTTATTGCTTCAGGTTCGCCATCTCAAATCTATGAGCCTATAATGCTGGCTTTCTTGATGACCCTGATACCAGCCCTCACCTCTTGACAGGCTTATTTTCTTTAAGCTGTTATTACATCATTTTTCTGCTCCCAAATTATTAATTCCAAACTTCCAATTTTCTGTTAAATTAAATATAAATTCCTTATTTGACTTTCCATATCCTATTAAGCTATTTTGCTCTCCTTGCTCTACTTACAGAAACTAATTTCCCATTATTTGTCCAAAGTCAACTTCTGCTGTAGTCCAGTCAGCTTTTCTTATTGTCCTATAAAAATTCCATGGTCACTCCTCCATTTCCATGTGTCCTTAAAAATTGTTATGTTTGATTGTGTCTCAGAAAGTTGCTAAAGACTGCTATACCAATGAAAAGCATCGAACATAGGGTCATGCTTGATATTTTTACGTTTGTGCATGTATGCGTGTATCAAATATATGGTTGAAATATTTGTCCAGTGAAACTCAATCAGCCCTAAAGTGATTCTTTAGGAAGCAGCAGTTCTTTGAGACCCATTAAACAGATGCCTCGGATGCAGGGTTATACATTATCAGGAATCTGTTTTGGGAAGAATTATGGAAAGCTTGCAAAGCCTTTCAAGGACAGAGGCAGACAGCTACCACGTTGAGTCCTAGGAAATTAACAATTGTTAATGTTGTGTGTGTGCTTTTTTTTTTTTTTTTTTTTTTAAAGACAGCAATTCTCAGAGAAAGACTGTTAAACAGTGCAGTGGCTCAGGCCCTCATGAGTGGGAGTATCAGAATGAGTGGACTGACTTACTTAGAGCCAATACTGGGTGGAGCCTCATCTGCTATAACAGAAACCGACCCCTGCAAGTACTAACATGCCTGGCTCACTTTGTTCCTGCTACCAGACTACACTTCTGAGACTAAGTCTGAATCACCTGCCAAAGCTCAGTTCAAATATGACCACCTTTACACAACCCTTCCAAGCTGTAGGAGTGCTTGCTATTCTCCAGGTCTTCTGAAGCCCTGGATCACCTGTAGCCAGCTCAGCAGACTCTACACAGACAGGGGTCTTTTAAATGTACCAAATTGGCTACTATGTTAAAAATAAGAGGAACTGACTCAGGGTGAGAGAGATGAAGTGTCCATGTGTTCTCCTTAATTCTCTTTATTCCTGGAAATGTAATGAGACTCTTAGAGGTGAACTGAAAAGTTATGGAGTTCAACCACCCACTCAATTCAAGATTCTCTCCTAAAATGTCTCTTCCGTGTGATTACCCCCACTTTGGATAGAATGGTACTGGTGAAGGGAGCTTATCACCTCACAAGAAAATCCACTCATTGGTTATAGCTCCCTATTAAAAGTTTTCCATCATCTGGAGCTGAAATCTGGCTCCCTGTGACTTCTAGTTATTGGAACTACTTGCCCTTCAGCAACAGTGTATGTATCCTCCCATGGAAGGACCTTTAATATTTGCAGACAGCCAGCATGTACTTGCAATCTTTTTCAGTGTCTTCAGGTTCGTTTCTCTAGTCCTTTTAGTTGTTCTTTGTTTGACGTAATTTCCTTATTCACTAGTGAACCTTGCTGCCCTTCCCCTCGATAAACTGAATTTGTCAGTGTCATTCAAGTGTAACTGACCTCACTGAATGTGATACCACCAGCGATGTGGTCTGATTAGCACAGAATTCAGTGAATGAATTCTACACTAGAATTAGATGAAATTTTAGTTAGCCATGCCACACTAACATTTATGTGATTTTTTGTTTACTATGGGTAGACTATTTCTCCTGTATCTGCTTCTTCGTCTTACACAGTTGTTATTTCAAAACTTAAGTCCAGATTCTTACACTTACCCTCAGGGGACCCATCACGTTCGTATTAGTCTCTCTTTTCAGGCTTTATGAATATTAATTCAGCTAACCAATTTTTGAGCTATCTGTCTCATTTTGTGCCATCTGCACGGCAGAAGTTTACTTTCTGTTGCTTTTATTAGTAGTTTTACTAAATATGTGAAAGTGAAATAGTAAAACTCTGGGTCCTGTAGCATCCACTGTGGGATGTCTAATCTTTTAGACAAGAATGATTCTTGACACTCAGTTGCTGAGTCAAATGAATAAATCAATCAATACTTAGTCCTCATTTCCCATATTTATCTATCATCATATCCTGCTAATTATAATTCTAAATATTTCTTGATCTATCCACTTTCCCCCTACTTCTGCTGCTACTATCCCAGACCAAACAGCCATCTTCTTTCACTCAAACAATGCAGTAGCCAACGAATTGGTCTTCCTGCATCTGTCCTGGCTTCCCTAGCATCCATTTGCTACACAGAAACCATGGTCATTTTTTCAAAATGCAAATCTGATGATGTCACTCTCAGCTCTAATTTCTTCTGTGGTTCACATATAAAGACCAAAATCTTCAACTGACCCATAAGACAAGTGTGCTCTGGCCCCTGCTCACCTCTTCAGCCTTGTCTTCCATCTGTCTCTTCATTTTGGCCACAGAGACCTCCTCATACCTTCTCTCCTGTGCCCTCCTGCCTCAGTGCCCTTGCATATGCTGTTCCCTAGGCCTAGCATTCTTCTGTCAACTCCCCAGCCCTTCACCTACTTAGCACCTACCTATTCAATCTGTTCTGTTTCCCCATTGGTACATTACAAACTGCTGCCAAACTTAGCAGCTTAGAACAATGAATCCTTTACCTTCTCTCACAATGTTTGGGGTCAGGAATTTCAGCAGGCCTTGGCTGATTTTTCTGTTCCTCATTAATTTTTCTGTGCCATCAACTGATATAACCTGATGTTATTAAGCTGATGGATGGGCTGATCTGGTGATGCACTGTCTAGTTTGGTAGCCACTGATCGTTTGAAATGCGGTTAGTTCTAATCGAGATGTGCTGTAACTATAAACTACCCACATGATTCTTGAAGATTTTGTACCCCCCTCAAAAAATTTAAAATATCTATTAATAATTTTTATTCTGATTACATGTTGAGATTATAATATTTCAGATACATTAGATCAAATAAAATATGTTATTAAAATTAATGTTACCTATTTCTTTTTAATTTCTTTAATGTGACTAGTAGAAATTTTCAAATTGTATCTGTGACTTGTAATTGTGGCTTGTATTATATTCTAATTGGACAGTGCTGATCTAGAGCATGGGTCAAGCAGTTTTTTCCTATGAAAGGCCACATAGAAAATGTTTTCAGCTTTGCAGGCCATGTGGTCTCCATCATAACTGTTCGATTCTGCCATTGTAGTGCATAAGTAGCCATAGATAATAATTTACAATAGACATGGTGGTGTTCCAGTACAACTATTAATAAAAATGGGTGGTAGCCAGATTTGGCCTGTAGGCTGTAATTTGCTGACCCCTGATCTAGAAGATCCAAGATTTTATTCATATGTCTGGTGACTTGGCAGAGATGGCTGGAAGGCTCAGCTGGGACCATGACCCAAACCACTACACATGCCTCACCAGCATGATGGCCTCAAGGTAGTGGGCCGTCTTACATGGTGGCTCAGAACTCCAGAAAACATACTCCAAGAGAGACAGGTAGAAGCTGCAAGGCTTTTTATGACCTAGGTCTCGAAGTCCCAGAATATCACTTGTACTCCATTCTATGGTCAAACAAGTCACTTAGGCTACCCCAGATTCAAGGAGAAGAAATCAGGCTCCACCTCTTCATGGGAGGAGGAGTAGCCAAGAATATGTGTTTATCTTTAATCTACCATATCATTCTTCAAATCTCAGTTTAGGCTGGTCCTGTTATAGGTTGTCAAAGTACCACAAACCTCTCTTTTGTAGCACTTGTCATAGCTAGTTTTACATTTCTTTGTGTGATTACTTGATCACCATCTTGCTTTTCTACTAAACTGAGGCAACCACATGAAGAGGAACTGTTTCTGGTTTTGCTCATTATATTCCTAGCACCAAACACAATGAATATTTATGGAAGAAACAAACGAATGAATGAAGCAATAGCAAATGAATGAATGAGTAATAACTGTATCAAGATTAATCCCACATTTCTCCATATTGCTCTCAAGTATATCATGAGATACTCTGTCTGAAGCCTTGTCAAAATTCAGATACATTTGATTCCCAGTAACCTTCTTATTTGGAACTTCAGAAACTTTATAAAAAAGGAAATAAGTCTATCCTACTCCTCCCAGTATCTCAAAGGTAGTAATAGCTGCTGCAAACATACAGCTTCAGGTCCTGGTGCTCTGAGAAGTAACGCGGTACAGCATGTCACACCCAGAGGCAAGCCAAGGCCCCAGGAAGCTGGCGTTGGACCAGAACTACACCCTTCTCTCACCGAGCTGATGATGTGCTAGTCCAGCAGGCCTGGCTTGTCCAACCACAAGTATGAACTGGCAGAAGGCAGTGAGCTGGGCCCTGACTACTGCTTGACTGAGGCCAACCTAATTCTTCCTCCACAGAGGCTGTGGTGTCCCCTGCTTTGTGCAGGGCAAGAACTCTTGCATGCCTTTGGAGAAGCCAAGGACTACCTACCACCTTCCACACTGGCTCTGGAGCCTGCCTTGTAGTTATTTGTGGACACTCTTCTTTTTTAGTGCCGCATGAGGGACCAAGGCCTACACATCTTTACACCCCCTCAACCTCTAGAACAAGTCTGACACTGAGTAGACGTAGCAAACGTTCGCCTTGAAGACTACCTCAATAAATAACCTTCTGAGGCACCAACAAACTTCTCAGCATTTTTCCTGATACTCCAGTTACCACCAATATTTTAGACAAGGTTGTGAAATAAGCAATCTTTTTCCTTGTTGCTCTCCAACATCTACCGCTGGCCCCTCCTCTCACCTCCCGTTTCATCCTCTTTGCACTCCCCTGTCCCACCCCATTTCTGGCTGCCACCACCCACCTCTCCTCATCCTGCCTTTTGCCTAAACAAGAGCCTACATGCTCTTTCAGACCTCAGACACAAAGATACCCCTTCTCTGTTCCTTCTTTTTCTGCCCAAGTAGTCATATATCCCCAGAGCTCTTCGAGGTGTGGCTTAGATGGAGCACTGTAGTGTGCACCTGAAACCTAAACACAGGCTGGGAAGCTGATGCCTGTCCAGCTTAGAGCAGGGAAGAGCTCTCTGTACCTGGCGCACAGTGGGTACTCAAGCAGTGTTTGCGAAATGAACAGCAGCTCAGGAAAGAAACTCTCTTGATGCAAAGGGATGCTTTTGGGCACCTTCTCCGCCCATCCCAGTCTGTCTCTCTGAGTGTCCTCTCGATTCCAGGAGCCACCATCACACCTGGCCCTGGGCTGTGCTGCTCCCCTGTGTACCTGAGGCTGGATAGCATCAGAGTCCTCTGCTGACTCCCGTGGCAGAGCAAAAGCTGGTTGGCATTTTTAAAGGAGCTACACCAGTGTGAAAGAAACACAGTGAGGCTGCATGGGTTTAAATCTCAACTGTACCATTTACTAACTGGGTGGCCTAGGTCAAGTACTGTGATCTCTCTGAGACGCCATTCTTTCATCTATAACATGGGAACAAATAACCTCACCTTGTTGTGAGCAGTAACAGTACGATTAATCATCTAGTACATCTTCCTCGTGTTCTCTGATGGGCCGGACATATAAAGTAAGTGAAAGTGGGCTATGGCAGGTGCTCTTCTTGGTTTCTGGAATGAGCCTCCAGTTGTTACACGGAGGCTCCTCTTTTTAGGTTTCTGACTAGTTCACCCACCTCATAGACCTTCTTCTGTGCTTAGCTGACAGAAATCTCCTCTCAGAGAATCCCCCCATAAATTCGTAGGTTCTTCCCTCTCCCATTCCCCATTTTGCTCTCTCCCTCCAAAGGCAAGAGTTTCCACTTTCCAGGCCCACTGGAGAAAGTTCTGGCTTCTGGTTGTGTTGGGGTTTCATTCCAGAGGGAGTGGGGACATTTCTACTCTTCTTCACAGCCAATGACATTGGAGAGACTGGCTTCCTAACCCAGCCCACACCCTCGCACATACACATCATGGCTAGAGTGGACAGAAATTCTTCATGTGGGGCACGTATACTTTATAAAAGAAAATCATGCAATCTTGAGTATTTTAGCATCCTATTACAACAAGGTCACTGATAAACTAAGTGTCCAGAGTGTTTTCTAGGCTGGTGTGTGGTCTCCAAATTAACATTAGTGAAGCTTACTGGAAGGATTGTTACAGCTGGGCCAGGCCAGGATTTTGAGGAGAGAAGTGATTGCTGTCGCCAAATCCTTGAAGGACTTTGGCAGAACTGTGTTAGGCTTACTCTGGGTAGCTTCAGAGGACAAAACCAGTATTGGCAGAAGGAAGATAAGGAGAAGCAGCTTCTGACCCAGGGGAAGTTAGAGAGTTTGCAAACTGGGAAGTCAAAAATGGTCCTGATTCCTTGTGAGGGTCAGGGCTTCTCCTCACTGTGTGAATTACCAGGGCCATCTGTCAAAGATTCCTCAGAGCAATACTGATTTCATGAAATTATTTGAATTAACGGTGATTTGTTAAATTTATAGTAAACTATAATTTGATTTGTGTCCCTGTTTGACATGCCACCCCAGAAAAAAATTATCTTTGGTTAGGTCAAACATAATGGTTTTTTGGTTTGCAAACCATGAGAGATTCCTATATTAGGTGGAAGTTCAGATTCAAAGGGCCCTCAATTTTCTGGGTTTTTGGGTTTGTTTGTTTTTGTTTTTTAATAGAAGCCAGCCTAATGAGTAGGAAGTGTTTCTCACTGTCATTTTATAATGAATTTTTAAATTTTGAGCATGATCATCTTTTCAAATGTATTAGTTATTTCCAGTTCCATATGCAATCTGCACATTTGCTTTGGCCACTTTTAATGTGGGTCTTTGGCCTTTTTCTTATTTTTCTTATTGATTTGTAGAGGGTCTTTTATACATAGAAAATTAATGCTTTGTGACAAGTTGCAAATATTTTCAGTTGCTGAAATACACAGTAGGTGTTTCATGTATGAGCTGAATGGCTGGTTCCTGATTGCTCTCTCCTTCCCTTCCAGCCAATAGATTTCAGAGTTTGGGCATTATCTGTTGAGCCAAAGCTGACACCACGCAAGGGTAGAGCCTGGGAACAGAATTCTCTATCTGATTCCTATGAACTTCCTTATACTAAATCACCAACAGCAACCTACGTATCATAGAATATGAGAGTTGAACAAGTGTTGGCAAGGATGTGGAGAAATTGGAGCTCTTGTTCCAGTTGTCGAAGGGAATGTAAAGTGATGTAGCCACTATGGAAAATAGTGTAGCAGTTCCTCAGAAAACTAAAAATAAAATGACCACATGATCTAGCAATTCCCTTTCTGGATATATGCCCAAAAGAACTGAAAGCAAGGTCTTAAAGAGATATTGGTACACCCTTGTTCATAGAAACAATACGTGCAATAGCCAAAAGGTGGAAGCAACTCAGTGTTCATCAACAGATGAATGGATAAACAACGTAGTATATACATACAGTGGAATATCATTTAGTCTAAGAAGGAAAGGAAATTCAAACACATGCTACAATGTGGATGGCCCTTGAATACATTATACTAAGTGAAATAAACCAGTCACAAAAAGATAAATCCTGTATGAGTCTACTTAAAACCCAAGCAGTCAAATTCATGGAAACAGAAGGTGGAATGGCAGTTGTCAAGAGCGGAGAGGAGGAGAGAATGAGGAGTTATTGTTGAATAGGTATAGAGACTTAGTCTTACAAGATGAAAAGGGTTCTGGGGATGGATATAGTGATGACTGCACAACAAAATGAATGTATTTTATACCACTGTACACTCAAAAGGTTAAGACGGCAAATTTTATGTGTATTTTACCACAACTAATAGTAATTTCTAAAACTTATATGATGTAATTTCACCCTTCCATATTGTTAAAGATCACAAATTAGAAAACGTGTTAGCAAAAGGTACATGAAAATAAGCGCTCTTGTGTTGATCAGAGCATAAACATATTATCTCAGGGGAGAACAATTTGTAACTATTCTTTGGCCCTTTGGTCAAACAATTCTACTTATAGGAATATAGCTTACTCCCACCTATGTGATATGGCATATAATCAAGATTTTCCATTGCAACAAAAGATTGGAAGCAACCTTAGTATCTATCAGCAATATATATATTATTGTCATCCAATGGAATACAATAGACTAATATGCAACTGTAAGCATGAGGATACTCATTACATGCTGATACAGAATAATCTCCAAGGTAGTCATATGTGTGCAAAACTGTACATAGTATGCTACCATTTGTGCTTAAAAAGAAAATGAAAACAGAATATGGATATATCTTTTTATTTAGTTTTGTCTAAAGTAGCTTTAAGTAGAGGCAAGAAACTGGTGTAACAATGATCAGCCCAGTTACATCTGTGGAAGAAAACTAGACAGCTAGGGGACAAGGCTGGGAGGAAGACCTGCTTTCTATTATTTGTCACCTTTACCTTTCAAATTTAGTACCATGTACAGGTATGATCTATTCAAAAATATTTATTAAAAAAAGAAAAGGTATAGTCTAGAAGGAAACAAAACGTAACAGACACTTCTAGCTCAGTGCTCTGCACTGGGTGCTGTGAGAGCAGAGAGGAAAGAAACACAAATGGCTTCTAAACAACACCGTCTGGGGAATAAATTTCTGCTATTGGATCAAGAATAGTTGTGCATCTTTTCCTGGAAAGAACTGATTTGTTTTTACCAACAGAGCTATGAATTAGTGGACAGACACGTGAATTAATTCACTGGTTAGGTTTTCCTTTTTACATTGGCTGTTAGAAAGCTATAAGCCAAACTTATGTCCTGCTCAGTGCAAATTGGGTAGATTTCTAGGGCAAGTGTTTAGCACTGGCCTCTTCTTGGCTTCATCACGTAGATTAAGTGAATTGCTCTCAAAGTGTGGTCCTTATGTTGTTAAACATAAACATTCATGGGTTTCATCCCAACCTACTAAGCCAGACGTTCTGCGGATGAGACCCAGGAAACTCTCCAGGTGATTTTTACTCACATTAAAGTTTGAGAACCACAGGAAAACTAAAGGAAGGCTTATTTCTAAGCACAAATACAACACTCTCCAATTGCCCCCATTATGCCTGTTGTGTTGGTCAAGATAGATAATGCTAGCTACTGCAATAATCAATCCCCAAAAGTTTGTTTTTTTGCTAATATTGAAATCCAATGTAGATCAGTTGTCAGAAAGGTATAGAGAGCTGCTTTACTAGTTTATGCGGCAAACCAGGTCCCTTCCATTGTAAGACTTCGCTATTTTACTAGGCCCTTGGACTTTTCCTCTGGATCCCCTGCTGCTAAGAGGGCAGGAGAGAGAGGAAAGAGAGGAGACTTTAGCAACCAGATATGGAAGAAACATCTCTTCTGTCCACAATTCCATTGGCAAGAAGCCAATCTCATGGCCTATCTAACTGCAGGAGAGGCTGGGAAATGTGGCCCATCTATGGAGCTGAGAGCAAAAGGAAATGGCTTTGATGAACCCCTAGCATTGTCTCTGCACACCCAAGAACCCAAGTGAATCCCACACTCCACTTCCAGGTCACGTTTTGGTGAACATCGGTTTTCAGTTTCCTTTTCTAATCAAGTTTTATCTTTTCTTTTTTGACTCTAGCACTATGGGACTGAGTACCATTCTCATTGTGATGGCCCTCCTGAGCTCTGGTAAGAAACTTTCAGCTTTGTTAAGTCCTGGAATCCTTTCACTGTCTCCTGATGAGTCTGACCACTGCAAGCCCAGGCCTGACTTGGTGGGTTTTACTCACTTTCTACTGAGCATTGTACAAGACCACATGCAAAAAAGACTTTCCTGGAGAAGAAGGAAGTGTTATGATTGAAAGCAGCTGATGGCAGGCAGGCCCAGCCTGGGATGGAGCCCTCCTCTGTGTGCTTCCTCCTCCTCCGCAGTCTCACATCAGTGAGCCTAGATGCTCAGAGTAGGGTAGTCTGGCCCATCCCATGGGGCTGGGGGAAGGCTGCTGCACTGAGGCCCCTGAGACTTGACTCTTCTGCTCCACACATATTCTCTTCTGGTCTTTTCTGACCCTGTTTCTGGCATTGTCAGCCTCCTAGGAAACAACTAATGGGATTCCAAAAGTCTCCCTTCACACGGAGCATTGGTTTTCATGTCCCTGCCTTCCCTACCCTCTCCCACGCCCTCCCCTACAGCCCATGCACTTAGCTCATGGTTGCCACTGCTTACTGACAACTATGGATCATCAGCTAATTGTGTCAGCTGATTTACAGTGGAGCTAATGGAGCTGAAGCTTCAGAGCCCCGCATTTGTACAACCCTTTCTAAATCCCCCTCAAGACCCTCTGAAGGGCCCCCTAGCAGTGTGGTCACATGTCTTATGCTTTGGTAAAATTTGGATAAGTAAGATATTTTAACCACAATAAGTTACGACTGCTGTCTCCTTCCTCTGCAACTTTTCCCTCCATCCCATTCTCCTGCCGTCTGGTGGTGTTAACAGTCAGGGGCATTTTGTATTTGAATTCTACATTGTTTTTCTTAACTATCCACCACCTCCCTTTAAAATTGTAATAGCATCCGGCCTCAGAAAACTCAGATCTTCCCTGTTTGCTGCTTCACTTTGAGTTTCAGTTTCTTCATCTGTAAACGAAGGTTGGCCGCAGTCCCTGCCACGTATCCTATGACTCAGTGTCTTGTAGTTACTCCTGCCCCACCCCTTCCTGCTGTTCCTTCTCTCCACCTGCAGGCCTGAGAGGGAAGCCACCCCAGTCAGGGAGGTGAACTGAACCTGAAGTTTGGCTACAGCATCCACAGGCCACCAATCACGAGTTCACCTCCTCCAAATGGCCGCACACCAGGGCCTTGGCCACTGTCTCCATGTCTGCTGTGATTGATGAGGAGTCAGGGTACTACAAAGAGATACTCCCTCAGATCCATGCTGGCTGGGATGGGCCTTTTGGGACTTCTGTTTTCTGCTGAGCACCTTGAGCTTGTGGAGTCCTTGAGTGTGAGGTCTGTAGATATGCCAGCTGATCACCGACTTAGGTAACATCAGCAGCTTCCAACCCCCAGGGCCCATGACCTGCCACCTTAGCTCCTGGGGAGGTGGGAGATATGTGTGTGTCAGAGAGCAAGGGAAGAAGACAAGACTCTGGAAAACATCCAGCAAGATTCCCTTCCAACCCCACTCCTTATTTATTTATTTATTATTTTTTCGAGACAGCATCTCTCTTTGTCACCCATGCTGGAGTACAGTGTCACAATCACAGCTCACTGTGGCCTCGATTACCTGGACTCAAGCGATTATCTCCAAGTGCTGGAATTATATGCATGAGCCATCACACATGAATTATTTTATTTATTTCATAAACACACATACAGTCATGAGTCGTTTAGCAGCAGGGGTATGTTCTGAGAAACACATTGTTAGGCAATTTTGTCATTGTGTAATCATCACAGAGTGTCCCTAAACAAAACCAGATGGCGTAGCCTGCTCTGTACCTAGGCTGCACGGCACAGCCGGTTGCTCCTAGGCTACAAGCCTGCAGAGCATGTTACTGTGCTGAATGTCGTAGGCAGTTGTAACACAAGGGTAAGTATTTGCATATCTGGACATATCTAAGCATAGAAAAGATACAGTAAAAATATGGTGTTATAATCTTACGGGACCACCACTGAATATGACTAAAATGTGGCTGTGCCGTACATGACTGTGTATATATATATATATGTATATATATCGCCCTTACTGTGTGCCTGGTACTGTTCTAAGTACCTCATGAATATTAACTCATTTAGGCCTCACAATAACTTTCTTCTTTAGGTCTTGTTATTATTTCCCATTTTAAGATGTGGACACTAAAGCCCAGAGAGGTTAAGCAATTTACCCAAGATCAACACAGCTACTAAGTGGCAGAGCTTGGATTCACACCTAGCAGTGTAGATTTGGTATTTGTTCACTTGACTCCTCTCCTACTCTTGTGGTAAACCATGCATAAGTGATAAGACTTCTTCCGTGGGGCCTGAAAGCTTTGGTGGGTAATATAGCTTCTGCCTCATCCATGTTCATCCAGCGCATCCTCCCCATCACCTGCACCTAGCAGTGACACCTCAGTTGACCCAAAAGCTTGGGCCCAAGCCCTTCTCATCACAGTGACCAGCCTAGCTCTTATGATCTGGGAGAGAAAGAAGAAAAATGCCCTAGAAAAAAATTTCCAGAAAACACTAAACTGGAACACTATTTCCCACCAAATTTTCTGACTCTTTACACTGAAAATGAGAAAGTAGAGCCGAGACATTCTATCAAAACTGAGTTCAGGTGTCACTTTTGCCCTTGACTTGCCTCTGATACATCTTAGAAACTTCTTAGCTCCTGAGAAGAGAGTTATCAATATTGAAAGCAACAATCCCAAATGGTAACTGTTTTATGGCAGTGAGAAAATAAGTGACTATATTTTTAGCTGTACAAATTTAAAGTGGAATAGAAAGCCTATGACAGATTAGAAAACGACATTGCCAATAATTAACACATGATGAAAAGCAACAGCAAATTAGATTCTATTCTTCTTTAAAGAAAGAAAAAATCAATTTGAATTCTATCTGCCTTTCTTCTCAGAGCACACCTCTTTCTGCTTACTGAGCTTGTGAACAGTGACCCAGCCAGAGGGCAGGCATCCAAAGGGAGAAAGGAGATGCAATTGGCTCAGATAATCCACCCCCAAAACGTAGAGCTGAGTAATTCATTTGACGGCGTAGAAATAGCAGTACAGTGAAATAATTCTAATTCACCTTTTCCTCCCTTATAGTTTGTGTCCTCTATCAAAGGAGTTTGACACAGTAATATTTACTACCCCTGCTCTTGAGGCTAAAATTGGATGAGAGTTTAAGCCTGAAATGGGCACCCGTGGTCTTGCAGAATTAGGTTACAATTTGTGCATTGTATTTATAAAGCGAAAGGAATTTCTAGTGCCACTTGCAGAGGCACATCTAAGTGTCAAGCTCTGTTTGCCGTTGTCCTGGTACTTCCATCACACTTTCAGGCTGGAGTCAGAGAGGTTTTTGAAAAATCAGTAGCTCCCACATCAAGAGGAAGTATCTTTCCACTTTGGCTTTTGGTAACGGCTCTCTTTTTGTCTGAGGGTTCTCTGGGTCCTAAGGCTTCTCACTTCTCTTGAACAACACCTCTAGTTCTTCAGTTAAAATTTTTTTTTCTTTTTTTGAGATGGAGTCTCACTCTGTCGCCTAGTCTGAAGTGCAATGGCACGATCTTGGCTCACTGCAACCTCCACCTCCCAGGTGCAAGCGATTCTCCTGCCTCAGCCTCCCGAGTAGCTGGGATTGCAGGTGCCCGCCACCAAGCCCAGCTAATTTTTGTACTTTTAGTAGAGACGGGGTTTCACCATGTTGGCCAGGCTGGTCTCAAACTCCTGATCTCAGGTGATCTGCCTGCCTTGGCCTCCCAAAGTGCTGGAATCACAGGCATGAGCCACCGCGCCCAGCCCACTTTAAGATTTATATAAGATTGGCTCAAACCCTCATTCCTCATCCTGTGGAAAGGTCCACCATTTTCCCCAGATTTTTTGCAGGTTTCTACATTTTTTGCAGGTTCCCATTTCCTGCTGTTATTGATAGTCCTTATTAAAACCACCACCTGGAGGTGAAGAGACATCTAAGACCTCTCATTCCCAAGGAATTGTCATGGAGCCTAATAGTTCTATTGGATTCATCCTTTTATGTTAAGCCATTTCAAGGTTTTTAAAAAATACGTGTATGTTATCTAGTAGGGAGTATCTTACCCCCAAATTAGTTGATTGTTTTAGTAGGGCTTTCAGTGGGTTCCAGAGAAAATAAGCAATCAGACAAGTTGATTTAGTGAAAGACAATCGCTGACTAGGAAGTGTATAGGGTTGTTTGGGAGCAAGAGTAAAATTGGTAGGGAACAGAGGCTCCCAAGGCAAGCAGACTTTTCTTTTTTTGGCAGGAGCAAGAGTTTGAGAGAATGTGACTTGTTTTTCCTTTGTGAGAGGGGAGTTTTAATACCATGTCCAAAATATAAAACCTGGTATCTTGGCCCCAGAAGTGCTGTTGAGATTTATGGAAGCAAAAAACTCTGTCACCCAGGCTAGAGTGCAGTGGTCCCATCAAAGCTTACTGCAGCCTGTAATTCCCAGGCTTAAAAGCTGTTTCTGCCTCAGCCACCTGAATAGCTAAGACTATAAGTGCATGCCACCATGCCTGGCTAGCTTTTTTTTTTTTTTTTTTTTTAAGAGATGGGGTCTAACTTCATTGCCCAGGCTGGTCCTTGGTCCTGAGCTCCTTTTAAGTGATTCTCTCATCTCAGCTTCTTAAAATGCTGGGGTTATAGGTATGACCTACCTATTTTTATGTTTTATATTTTTTGTACTTTTTGATGCTATTTCAAATATTTTTTGAGTATCCTAAATATACTTTAAAAACCTTTTTTTGAGTAAATTTATCTATAAAGTATTAATTTTATGTCGATAGACATTGTTCTCTGTTATTACTAGTAATGTTAAAAATAAATAAATAAATAAAGTAACTCAATTAATGCTTACCGCAGGCCAGTATTTACCCCAATACTAACTCAAATATTCATTCTTTTAATCCTCACAATAAACCTATGAGGTAGGTACCATTATTGTTCCTGTTTTTCACTAGAGGAAACCGAGACACAAGGGAGTGAAGTAATTTGCTCACAGTAACACAGGTAGTGAGTAGTTGAGCTGAGATTGTACTCATGCCTACCAGAATCCATACTCTTAGTTATAATGCTGTACTGCCCTATAGCTTTCTGTTTCACAGCCCCATGGCATTCCTTTATATGGATCTATCATTATTTGTTAAATCATTTAACTTATGTCCAGTGTATTGTTCTTATAAACAATGAATATCTGTATACCTCTAATTTTGTGCACATGTATCTTTTTTAAGAATGAATTGCTAATTCAGTGCTTAAGCCCATAATTAATTTTCTTACATATTACCAACTGTCCTCCAAAGAGGTTGTAAGGTTGTACTAATTTAGAATTTTACCAGCAGTACATAAGAGGACCCATTTCCCCAACACTCTCATGGGTACTGTGTATTACCAGTATTTTTTAATATGTGCCAATCAGATGGGCAAAAAGAATGGTTTCTCATTAAGGTTTAAATTGCATTTCCCTAGTTATTCTTGAGATTTTCCCATTCATTTTTTCAACAATTACTTATTGAGTGCTTTATATTTATAAGGGACAATTGCAGGTACTGGAAATGTCACAGGGAGGAAAAGTGACAAAGCCCCTGCTGTCATGGAGCTTATTCTAATGGGAGATGCCAGGTGCTCAGCTGAGCTGGGAGAGAGAGAGCTGAGTTGTCAGGTGTCAGAGGAGACAACTATAGCAGCAAAACAGAAATGAAATAGTTCAGCTTTTAATCTCTTACTGCGATGGTATAATCAAGAGGCTAAAATGGGAGGAAGGGCAGACTCTCCCTGTTCCTTTTCCCTCTATAGAATGATATATCAGTCGAGGGTCAGGTGAATCAGTGCAGACTTAGGAGGTTGTCTCACTGTTGAGAAAGCCCCAAATGAAAGGCTCTGGCAGTTTTATGGACCTGGGGGTAGAGGGATCCAAGGGTGGGGAGAATTCACGGTGTAAAATGAGGTAAGAGGGCTAGGAGTGGAAACGTACAAGGTACTGAGTCAGAGTGGGGAACAGTGTCTTCAAGGCTGGAGTGGAAAAGTGCTAGGTATTGAGTCTGAGTGGGGAAAAGTGTCTTCTCTATGATGAGGAGGCTTCAGCAAAGGTGCCTGAAGACCTCACCACAGAGCCTCAGATAAAGGGATCTAAGAATGAGGGTGCCTGGGCTAAGATTGCAAGTATGTGAAAAGGCATGACTGGCGGGAGGCTGAGATCTTGATTGCAACCCCCTTCAGAGACTGCCATGTACTGACTGTGCACCAAGTCTGGTGTGGAAAGGGCAACTTCCTCAGTGAGGCTTGTCAGATCAAGCCTCTTTAATTGCCTGTGTTCAGGTCTGAAATATCACACATACGTTTTTAACCAGAAGCCAGACCTCTCAGGAGAGACAGACAATAACTAAACATACCACGTCATGTCATGTCATAATAAGCACCACAACAAAAAATAAGTCAGCATAAGGGACAGAGTGCCAAGGATGTTATCTTCAATAGCGTGGTCAGAGAAATCTCCCTGGGAGGTAGCACTTGGTGAAAGACCTACATGAAGTGAAGAAGTAACTGTGAGACTGTCTGGAAGAAGAACCTTCCAGACAGAGGGAACAACATGAGAAGAGGGCTTGAGACAGAGTGTGTGATCTTTTGGAGGAATGGCAAGGGAGGCAGTGTGGCTGGGGCAGAGTGAGGGAAAGAGGTCTCATAGGTCCTGGAGACCCAATTATGTGAGGTCTTGTGAGGCCAGCGGAAGGACTTTGGATGTAGTTCTCAGTGTGAGGGGAAGGGATCTGGATATAATTTTCAGTATGTTGGGAAAGCATTGGAAGCTTCTGAACAGGAGAATTGTGTGACTGGAGATGTATTTTTAAGTGATCATTTTGGCTGGAGAAACTAGACTTAAAGGGAAAAGGACAAAGCAGGCAGATGAATTAGGAGACAATTACATTAGTCTCCCTTATGCTTTTCCTAACACATTGGAGTTCAGCTCTGACTGTAGTAGTTCTAGATCTCATCAGACACACTTGCGCAGAGCTTATCTTGGGTATTTTGGGTATATAGATGATTCATCGTGGTTATACAGATGGTTTAGATGATTGCAGACAGAAGAGGGTTGTCTGGGAACCATTCCTAAACGGGGAAGCATTTCTTGAGATAGAGGAGAGGAAGGCTGAAGGGGAGGAAGAGAGTACCTGTTGCTATCTAGATGGAGGCATCCAGCAGGAAGTTGGATACAGGTATCTGAAACTCTAGTGAAAATTATGGGCAGGCAATAAGCACCTGGGAGTTAGCAGCTTATACTTGACAGTTGAATCCATGGGACTAGAGGAGAAAAACCAGGGAAAGTATGGAGACTAAGAAGACCAAGAACATGCACTCAAGATGACCAAAATTAAAAAGTGATCTGAGAAAAGTAATGAGGAAGTCAGAGATTGGGAAAGAATAGAGCATTTCAATGAGGAGAGTTGCCACCACTGTTACATTTGACAGAGTGGTCAAATGAGATGAGGTCTGAAAAGAGCCCAAGCCTTGGCCATGGTGGGACGTCACCAGTGACCTTTGTCAGTAGAGAGGTGGGGGTGGGAGGCTGGGATTGAAGGCCGCAATTGCTACTTACTCTTTCAGGGAATTTGACGCCAAGGGAAAGAGAAACTAAAAGCAGTAGCAGAGGGCTTGTGTTTGAAGTAACTGTGGTGAACCAGGCGAACAGCCTGGAAGCCAAGTGAAGTGAGACTGGACACTACAGATTTGTAATGTCACCAGTCTGCACAATTGAATAATTTTCCCCAGAAGTGCTCAATTGCTCAATTGTAAGAACAGATATGTAGACCAAAAGTAGAGTGTCCCAGGGTAAATTCTATAGAGACAAAGGGCTATGTTTATTGAAGTTGTAACAAGGAATAATTACAAAAACACACTATTGTTGCATTGTCCAATATAATAACCACTAGTCATATGTGACTGGTTAAATTTCAATTAATTAAAATTAAATAAGATTTAAAAATTCAGTTTCTCAGTCATACTAGCTACATATCAATTGCTCAGTAGCCGCAGGGGCTGGTGGCTATCGTATTATTCAGCACAGAGATAGAGCATTTTCATTATCACTAAGAGTTCTTGTGGCAAACACTGCACTGTAGGATCTACACTGGATAAATCTGAGGTCTTGATGAAGTTGAACAACAGATGTAGGAGTAAGCAAGAGCAAAACCTGGATGAATAGGAGGTTGTCGACAGAGATGAGTATATTGAGATTAAGATTCTAGGGACTGAGCTGCTCTAGGTGAAAAGGTTCAGGGTTATATCATAAGAGGGTAGGGGGCAGCTGCTGAAATAGTCTGTGGGTAAAGACCTGTGGAGTTGACAAAAATCAAAGAAATTTGAGACAAGGTTGTTAGACTCATTCATGAAGAAGTCACCCAAATTGTTGGCAAGACCTTGCATCTATTACCGAAATCCTCACTGAGCAGGGTGGTAGTGATTTAGTAACTAACAGCAATGAAAGAGGCAGACACCTCAAAAGGGGAGGGTGTTGCTCAAAGTCCCCATGACATGTGATAAAACAAACAGTAGCTGGGAGGGGCAAGTGGCTTCTTTTGGGTAGAGCCAGATTTCACTGCAATAATAACCTCAGGGGAAACAGTCAATGAAGAGGTTAAAGATGTGGGAGTTTCCTTCTAGTAATTAATGGAATGAGGCTTCCAGAGGGCCCAGTAAAGTTTGGAGAAAGTTTAGCAAAAGAAGAAAAAATTTTTAGTACGGATAAGCATAGGAATATAAAGAAGAGATAATTCTTAAATATGTAAGATATGCATTTGGCGATAGTAGCCAGGGAAGATTGAAGTCCCAATAGGGTCAGAGACTTCATAAGGTTAGCAAACTACGGTTTTTGAGTGGCATTCCGACAGTAGAGTATATTGTTCAGGAAGTTCTTAATTATACTTTGCAACAAACTCCTTCAGCTGATTAGGAAGGTCTAGCTGGATTCTTGAGTGCCATTTTCCTGACATCATAGCATTTCATTGTAACTAGACTTCAACCATTCCTCTTACTGAAGTGCTGGGGAAGGGAGAGATTCTCAATGCTTACCCACCTATGGAGTCCCAGTGAGTCCAGTTGCTACTCAGCTTGAGGTCTGGGGTCATAAAAAGGAAGGCCTAAAGCCACTTGGTGAACACAGACCTTGAGCCAAACTTTCCCCATTTAGTCAGAGAGAGGATTAGCAGCATTCCCCCATGCCTAGCTCTGTGAGAGATCATGGGAGCCAGTGTTTGGTGAGGTGCTATGGAGTATAGATTGCAAAATACTTTCAGTTCCACTCAGAATGGATTTCAGAGTGATTTCCACCCCACGGGGAGGAGAGGGAGTCTGGGGAGGGATGGATGGAGAAAATTTTTTTCTGTTATTTTCCGTGACCCACTCTGGAGACAGAGGAAGATTCGCTACAGCAGCTGCTCAAATTACAGCTCTTGTTAAAATGCAGGTTCTGAATCAGTAGGCCTTGGGTGGGGCCAGAGATTCTGTGTTTCAGACCAGCCCACAGGTGACATGAATCTCATTGGTCCATACATCACACTTTCAGTTGGTAGGTGAAAAAGGGAGCACTCGATGAGTGGAAGAGAAAGCTGTTGTAATCTTTGGGAGAAGGGGCCTGGGTCAATGGAGTTGGACTGGCCTGTGAGTGGAGAGAGTGGGTGGGAAGGAAAGAAGATACTGTGAGGCTCTACAGAATAAAATAAATAAATTAAATAAAATGTAAATCAAGAAGACAGAAGAAGCTAAAGACGAAGTCATTTCCAGATCCAGAAGGCACAATTGACAGCTGAGTAAAAACATAACATTGACTGTTAATCGGCAGTGTTTTTAACTGTATGTTTAGTTTCTCCATGAGGTCATCGTCCTCTATAATATGGCAAGGTAGACTAAAACCAGCGTTTCCCAGAGACAATGCTAGAAGCTTTAACAGTAGGTGGCACTCTTGCATTACATTAAGAGCTCAGCAAAGAAGACACAGAAACCTCAGGTTTGCCTTGTAACAACACACACACTAAATCTTCCTTAGGTTTCCCTTTCACTGTCAGGGTACCCATATAGATTTTCCCTTCTCCCTCCAATATAGGTATGCATCCTCTACAGATGGTGCATTTAATTCTTCAAGTGCTTCACGGAGTCCTAGTGAGTGTAATGCAATAGGCAGTGATTCAGATTTGTGCAAACTCCCACTGATGCCTGCGGTCTGCTTCCCTTGGAGTTCAAGACCACCACCAACCCTTCGATTATGTGTTCTAACTGAGCCACTCTGTACACAGTTCAATTTGATAAGTGCATTGTAATTTGAAAGTCACTGTTATTTGTTCTTCTCTTCCCTATTTCAAGAGAAACCACATCAATTTAATTACTCCCACACCAAGAACTCTTCAAATGAAACTCCTCTCATTTCTCATCAACCCATCTCCTCCCTTTCTTCCTTAATGTCAACATCCCTTCACATAAATCCTGAATGATGAGATTGTATTTAGAACTTACACTAACTTCCTCTCCAAGGTGACATCTAACTTCATATTAAGTAAGAAACAGCCTTCCCACTCTCCACCCCCATACTTCTCACCCACCACTGCTTACTTTTTTTTGCCAAGTCTCAAGTAATTCTAGAAAAGGTCCTACACAAACCCTGTGATCAATCACATTTAAGGAGTTGGGTGGCCCACATCCTTCCCACAAACCCCAAAGTGCCCTCAAGGACTAGAGCCTTTCTCTGAACTTTTCCAGCATGATGCCTGTGGTTGTAAAAATTGTCCAGGGTCAGTGCATCCTGGGAGCAAAAAGTTTGTGGTGCCTGGGGTTTCCCCAATACTCCCAAAGCACATCCTCACCTGCTCATCTGTGACTCACTTCCAGCATTTCACTCATGTGCCTTAAATGGTCATTGACCACCACAATCCAAAAACAACTATCAAATGTTCCCAGTTCTCTTTCTGATCTCTGAAAGAGCTTAGAGAGGTCACTGAGACTAGAGGCCTTGGTTCACTATTGAAGTCATTTCTAAACCATTTGATATCCTTGGGAGTGCTGGCCATGGGAGCAGTAGTGATGGGGGAAGTTCTGTAAAGGGAATTATTTGAATTTCAAAGATATTACTCAATGTGATCCTACAACTAATGAAGTATAAGAAAAGGGAGGCTATAATTTATTATCATTATTAGCAATCTTTCCACCACAGCAGACCAATGAATAAGTGGATAGGGAGGAGAGGGATACAATGATGAGAATCACAATTCAGGTTATAGAAAGATAACTGGTGGGTGGATGGGTTGTCTGGTTTCCCCTGTCCTGGGATTTAAATTCACAGAACCACAGTACTAGAGAGACCCTTAGAACATTTAGTCAACCACTTCACTAATCAGATGAGGAAACTGAGGCTCATAATTGCTGTTTGTACAAGGCCACACATTTAGTCATCAGTGAAGCAAGGGCAAAGGTTCGAATCTCCAGATGCCTGGCATGTGTGCACAGTTCCAGAGCTTAATATCTAGTTCTTCAGGATCACTACTGATTAGATAGTATCTTGGTATTGTATAAAGAGAAATGGGTTTTTTTTTTTCCTTTCCTCTTGTTTCTCCCTTCCTAATCCTTAACCTTCCTTTTTAGGTGCTAATTCCCTGAAGATTCAAGCTTATTTCAATGAGACTGCAGACCTGCCATGCCAGTTTGCAAACTCTCAAAACCTAAGCCTGAGTGAGCTAGTAGTATTTTGGCAGAACCAGGAAAACTTGGTTCTGAATGAAGTGTACTTAGGAAAAGAGAAATTTGACAGCGTTCATTCCAAGTATATGGGCCGCACAAGTTTTGATCCGGACAGTTGGACCCTGAGACTTCACAACCTTCAGATCAAGGACAAGGGCTTATATCGATGTATCATTCATCACAAAAAACCCACAGGAATGATTCGCATCCACCAGATGAATTCCGACCTGTTAGTGCTTGGTATGTGGTCAATGGTGTGTGTTCAGATTCTTAGCCTTCTCAGATGATACTGTAAATGACTTAGAGAAACACTGGAGGGGGATTTGAGGGGCCCGGGGAAAAAGGGGGTCTATAGTGAGAAAGCAGAGAACAGCCATTTCTGGGAAGTCCATTTGAAGGGAGTCTGGGAGTAGGGAACTGAAAGTCTTTTGTACTTTTTATAGTCTGCTTCTAAATGATCAGCAAAAATCTGCTTTGGGGAAAACAATAGAGCTAATTGAACAAAGGTAATATGGCTAATTACCCATGGTAAAAACCATGGGTAATTAGAGGTTTTGGTTCACTATTGAAGTCATTTACTTCATGGTAAAAACCATGGTTAATTTGGCCATTACAAAGTGTATGTAACCATACTCAGATCTTTTACATTCATTTTTCCCTTGGGTCCAAGATTTTTTCACCTACTAAATCTTTGCCTGGAGGTCCTAGCAAAGGGCATAGCTGACACATTTGGATTTTCCCTTCAGCCTCCTCTAGGCTGCTTAGGAGTTGTTTGCTGCCACAACCATGGCCTGGTAGACAGAAAGGAAAAAACTCAACGAACATAACCCACAAACTTACAAACCCGCTTCTCCGCTTCAGGAGACCTCGGAAGGCCTAAGTGTCACTACAGATTTTTTTTAAACTATCACACAGTAAAATTAACTTTTTTTGTTTTGGTATACTGTTCTACTGATTTTATAGATCATATATAGATTTAGCTAACAGCCACAGGACATACAGCATTTCTATCACCCTAAAAATTTCCCTCAGGCTATCCCTTTATAGAGTCATACTCTGTCTGCACTCATAACCCTTGTTGGGCATCCTATAGTTTTGTCTTTTTGACAATGTCACACAAGCGGAGCCATAGAGTATGTAATCTTTCAAGACTGACTTCTTTTGCTTAGCATGCCTTTGAGATTCATCCAAGTTATTGCATATATCAAGCTTGTCCCTTTTTATTGCTGAGTAGCATTTTATTGTTTAATCATTCAACTCAGTGAAAGACATTGGGTTGTTTCTGGTTTCGGGCTATTACGAGTAGAGCTGCTGTAAACATTCATGTACAGGTTTTTGTGTGAATATAAGTTCTCATTTCTCTAGGGGAAATACCCAGGTGTGGTATTATTGGATCCAGGTTAATTTTTTATGAAACTTGAAAAGGCAGATCAACACCTATTCTAAAACCATAGAGTAAAACACAAGCAAAAATAGAAATAGAATGAAGAGCTGCTCCCTTTGAACCCCGTGTGATTCAAAGTAGGCTGCGAGGCTTTAGGAAGAGTTAACCAAGTGCTAAATCCGTGTTTGCAAAATGTGGTCATGTACCATTGGAAATGTTTTAGGTGGGACACCGATAAGCATGTTGAAAGCCATGTCATATTTGTTTTAATGTATATTAGAAAAACTATAACTTAATCAACCTGTGATATCACAGATGTCGTTAATAAAGCTAAATGAGATCTGACAATTCACCTTCTGTAGATCACATAAAGTCAAAGAAGAGTGCTCAAATACTACACTGATATAGCAAAACTTACAAAATTGACATGCAAATGACTGACCTTTAGTGAGAATACACTAAACTATAAATTAGTTTGTAGAACCTGCAAACTACCTAGTAACTACAGAAGAGCAAGATATTTTTTTCTAACAGAAGGCACACGACACAGGTCTAAGGGCTCCATGCCAGTGATCCTGAGCATCCAAAAAAGTACGAATGGCAAACAAAGGCAAGAGAAACACTGTGTTTATCAAGATCGTGTATATTTCCCTAAAATAGCTGGAGTTGGCCTTCATCTTAGAGTATGTTATGAAGACACTTCGATGCTCATGCCAAAAATTAGTGTTCTGAATTTCTAATTCCAAAATCCCCAACCATTCACTTACCACAGTCCTCCTTGGATTTCTGAAAGATATGACCCATGGCATGCCAGCATGAACTCTGTCAGTTCCTGGTGACAATTCAGCTCAATCCCTTTCTGCTCTCTTAATCTGGTGAGCTGGAATGTGCCCCATGGGACACCTGGGCCCTAGAGTCAGACCACTTTTCCTTTCAAAGACTCTACTCCCTGGAAATAGTAGCTTCGTTATAAATCTTTGGTGACTCAATTATGTCCCTCCTGTCACTTAGAGAGCACCCCCTTGATTTGGATAAGCAAGAAGTAAGCATGGCCCCAAACTCTATTGTTGAAAAATAATCATGAAGTCATTATGTGGCACTCACCTTGGGCTGAAGGCCACATTTTAGACACCCTGAGGCTCCCAGGTGTGCCCCAATGAGCCCCAGATCGAGTACCCAGTTATTTGCTATTCCCTCCTAGATATATCTAAACTTAGACTGATTTTTTTTTAAATCTCTCTTTTGCTTTCAGCTAACTTCAGTCAACCTGAAATAGTCCCAATTTCTAATATAACCGAAAATTTGTACATAAATTTGACCTGTTCATCTATACACGGTTACCCAGAACCTGAGAAGATGAGTTTTTTGCTAATAACCAAGAATTCAACTACCGAGCATGATGGTGTTATACAGAAATCTCAGGATAATGTCACAGAATTGTACGATGTTTCCATCAGCCTGTCTGTTTCATTCCCTGATGTCACAAGCAATATGACCACCTTCTGCGTTCTACAAACTAAGAAGATACGGCTTTTTTCCTCACCTTTCTCTATAGGTAAAGCTGCTTTCCAAGACTATTTCTTACAGCAGGTATTATACACAAATGCTTAAGGCAGATCATCTGATGTCCCTGACTTTCTAGGAAACCTCCAACTGGGCCATTTTATGATGCTGTTAGGAAGGACCCAGATGGATGGCTCCTGCTTCACTCTGAGTGATGCAGGGTCCAGGAGGCTACAAGCCTATGCTGCACTTGAAGAAATATGCTTTTAGCTCTAAAACTGACTCAGTCTCTTGGTTTACCTTTGATGGAGGATTCTGAGGTTTTGATTAAAAAATGCAGGATTCCTCTGGCTAGAATTCTTTCTTTTATTAAAACACATACATGGGCTTGCATGTGCACGTGCACACACGCACACACACACACACGCCATGCATACATGCATGCATACAAATGGTACTTATTGTGAGTATAGAACCATTTGGGACATTATTGGTTGCAGGAGTGAAAATGAAAAGATATAAGACATCCCCTCTGCCCTTGAGGATCTTTCAATAGAATCAGAACTCTGTAATGTGCACATATGAAAAACTGGATTTTTAAAAGGTTGAATTTTAATCTAAATTTTATTCCATGCATATATGTGATTAAAATTCAAACAAAAGTAACCAAAAATGAGTTTTATGGGCATTCAGAGGTAGACAAGATCCCTGAGAGTCAGGGAAGGTTTCCTAAGGGAAGGGGCAACTTGTAACATGTAAAATAAATTATTGAGTTTAATAAATGTGGTGAGAAGAGGAGGGCATTCTGGATGACAGGTTCCCAAAACTGTGGTAACTTTATTAGCAGAAAAAATTTGAGATAGTATCTGGGCTCAGCAGGTGAGAGGACCACAGTGGATCAGCTTGTGTCTGACCTAAGTGCAGGAGGTATGGCAAGGAAAGCTGCAGAGGCAGAAATGCTTGCAGCATGTGCTTCAGGGAGCAGTTCAGTGGAGGAAAGGACTGAAACTAAACAGTAGCCACTAATAGGAGCCTGACATTTTAAGGAGCTGTAAATGTAAGATTTCCTCCTAGAAGAAAGGTGGTCTGCAGCTATCCTGTCCCATCACTGCCTGTGCTGACCTTGACCCCCCACATCTGCCTTCTTCTTGCCTTGACCCCTTCTCCAGCAATGACTCCTGGCTTGCCCCCTCTAGTAACATCCATCCAACTCCTTGCTCCATCCCTTGGCCTCCTCTCTCCCAATGTCTTGTTCAGACCTAACTTGATCTATGAACAGCCCCTGGGGCCAGTCCCCATGAACCAACTTTACAACTGGGCTAATCTCATCTCCTGGTACTGACTTCCTTCCACCCAGACACTTCAGCCTCTGAGAGTCCAGTAAATGGTGGAACTACCTGTCCTGTCTCAGCTGCTTCTCCTGTAGCTTTTCTTGGCCAGATAGAAGCCTCTCCAAGCTATGCCTGAAGTTTAGTACCTTCTTATGTGACATCCCCCAGGGCCCTCTGTTATGGCTCCTACAGTCTACATATTAACAGGGGCTTGCCACCACTATAACCTCATTATGGCTCACGTTCCTGCTGCTTCTCAACTACTGTTCCACCAAAATTTCCGCAGGTACCACCATCTTCAGAAATGTTTCAGCTCTAGCTGCCTCAGGAAGATGGGGCTTGCCTCTCTGGGTTTCCCATTCTATCACTTAATCAGAGATAGGTTAGACCCTGAGTTAAGGGACTTTTTTGCATGTTAAAAGGTAGCAGCCACCATATTAGTAAGTATAACCCCGCACCCACTTTACTGGGAGTGCCAAATTGGCTCAAGTGGGATAGACTGGGACAGACTCAAAAGAGATTAAATATGGCCTGCAATGTCAATGACTCCTTAATGTCACAGAAACAGGGCGTGTGTCCACAAATTATAACTAAGCTAACAGATCAGCTGGTCTTAGTTTTCCTGAAACTGGGGACTAGCTACCAGAACTGTTCCCAAAAATGTCTTTAAAGTGGGTGACTCAGTTCTAAGTTTTTCCCCATAAAGCCTGTTTTCCAACTCCCCAGAAACTTAAGAGTTCTCATGTAAGGAAGTAGGTCCTGACATCCAGGCAGCTGATTCCCACCCTGATTCCTCAACGTGTGAAGAAACATCAAAGGTTTTTTAGTAGATGAGATATGCTAAAAGCCATGTAAAAAAAAACAAAAACAGAAAACAAACCTGCTGTGACCTCAGTGGGAAAAAAAAACTAAACAAATAAATAAACAAAAACTGGAGGTAGGGGCCTGTGTGGAGGTTGTTCCATTTATCCAAGTGAGAGGTGTCTGGAGATTATAGTGGACAGAAGAATCATCACGAGAGGAACTTCAGGGTCTGGGGACTAACTGCAGAGGCGGGTGGGGTAGCAGGCATGCCACAGATGATTGCACATGCAGAGCCTCAGCACAGACACCTCACCCAGATTCCAGAATTATGGGCCAGGTTGACCCTCTTCTTCCCCATCATGGTCAGTGTTATCCCCACCTCTAGGAAGGCATGGCAGCTCAGTCCAGGCATTTGGCTAGAGGCACGGGCTTGAATCTTAGGTTGCCACTGAGGCCCTGAGTCTGGGACTTTCTATGGCCTCCTATTGTGGATTTCAGACTTCTCTGGCCTTAGAGTCCCAGGAAGATGCTGGCAAGTAAATCAAGAGAAGAGCAGCTAGCAGAAACCTTTTGTAAATGACTCTCCTGGTTGACTGAAAATTTGTGGTCATTTTTAGAGATTGAGGACCTTCAGCCTCCCCCAGACCATATCCCTTGGATTGCAGCTGTACTTCTAGCAATAATTATATGTGTGATGATGGTATTCTGTCTAAATCTATGGAAACGGAAGAAGAAGCAGCAGCCTCGCAAATCTTATGAACGTGGTGAGTCAGTCCTTGTCCTCCCCACAGACTGCCACTTTGCACCTACTTCCCAGTTGGCTGCCTTTTGGAGCTTATTGGCTGAGCCTAGACTGGCAAAAAGTCAATGTCAGAAGAAAAGGTTTTCCCTCAGAGTTTTGAGCCCATGCAGAGTAGCAGCAGCTGATAATGTTGCTCTTGGACTTCAAAGAAAGGCAACATTCTAACCTCAGGTTTACCAATATACTTCTGGTTTCCAGGGAGAACTGATTATTACTTGCTTTATCTACCACACTTCATGAGGCTATTGTGACATATACATAAAGCAAAATGGTGAGGCCACTCCTAAATGTTAAAGATGGTGGACCTGGTGGTGTTCCAGCAGTGATATTTGCTAAATGTCCACAAGGATCAGCTTCTCATCACTAAAAAAATCTAGGTTTCCTATGAAATAAGTTAGATGGATTATTGCCCATTTACCTATAACAAACAATATTAACTTTTACTAATTTCCAAGTACTACACATCCATTATCAAATATAGCAAAATAAAATCATCGAAATTTTCCTAGTAAGAAAAAATGATTACACAAACATTTGTAGTGCCTATCGTTAAGATTTTTCTATGTACCAATCTATGTTGTTTTCCATAATTAGGATTATCATAAGGGCTGTTTTTCACGATTTGGATAATATATGTACTGTGTTCTAACTTTGTTTACTAAATGTAGCAAGACAATTTTCATTGTCATACATATCATTCTACAGCATCATTTTAAATGGTTGCAAGATATTCCATTATGTGGATACACCTTTTTTATTTATTTATTTTTGGACACTTGAGCTGGTCCAATAGTTTTGTTATTACCAACACCCTCCCCACTGAATTCTGTTATAAAAATGTTTAATGGGGACAAAATCACCCCTAACTTTATAATAATGCCATGTCTATTTGTAGTTTGGGCTGGTTCTAAGATAAGACTGGACTTTATCTTAGTAATTGCCTCAAGTAGTAATTAGTTTGATTGGTGCTAATAATTAAGGTAACCTTCTTACTCACTTATGGCAGAAAGCACAAGATGAGTATTGCCTCTGGCTGTATCTTGTTTTTCAGTGTGCTGATTTTAAAATCTATCTAGAAGATAGATGGGAGTTAGCAGTCATTCAATGTATCCTGCTGTACTTTAAAAATATGAAATTGGGGAGCAATGATCAAACTTAAATAAATTAATACAAAGCATGTGGCAGAGCCATTCAAACTGCCAATGTATGGAGTGTGCTGAGAGATTTCATGATATAAAAGCATAAAATTCATACCACAGATATAAAAACATATTGTGCTTGTTCAGGCTTTGATTTTCAAGGTAAGAGTTTTGAGCTTCACTTTCTTTCAATCTCATTTCCATTTAGAATTAGTCAAATATGAAGAAGCAACTTACATCTTGGGAATAAGCTGTTTCCTAAATTTTCCTTCACATTAGAATGATCAGCTTACAAATGAAACAAAGAAGGGATAGAGAAAAAGAGTAAGGATGTTTCTTCCCCCATGAGGCAACCAGAAACAAAGCAGGAGACTAGATAGGGGAATTAAAGAGGATATGTGTATTCACATGAGAGAAGTCAGAAGGTGGTTAAATAAGCTGTGTGGGTGCAAATGAGATGGTCAGATTGGGCTGAGTGGTAAAAGGCAGAAGGCAAGACAGAATAGCACATATATGACCGCCAAGAATGTAATAAAGAACATTGATAAGAAAAAGTTATTTGTTCAGGCAGTCATCCATCCCAGTGAGTTTGATCAAAGAGAGAAACCTTGCTATCACTCGAGGAAATACACCAGGCATTACTATGCCATTATAGATATAAGATATTTGTAAATTTGGATTCTATAACTTCAGCAATATCTACCCTTGGTTTGTGGACACTCCTGGCATTGGCTATATTACAGGCAAAATAATGCACCCCACAAAATGTCCTCCTCCTATACTCCAGAACCTTTAATATGTTATCTTATATGGCAAAATGAACTTCACATAGGTGATTAAGGCACCAAGCTTGAGATGGTGAGATTAGCCTGGATTATTCAGGTGCGCCCAATGTAATCACATGAGTCAGAGAATCTTTCCCAGCTGGGATAGAGAAATGAACTGGAAGAAGGAGGAGAGATCTGAAGCTTGAGAGGCTCAATCCAGCATTGCTGTTTGCAGATGGAAGGAGGAGGCCGTGAGCCAAGGAATGTAGGTAGCCTGTAGAAGCTGGAAGTGGTCTCAGTTGACAGCCAGCCATTAAAGAAATTAGGATCTCAGTTCTACAACTACAAGGAACTGAAATCTGCCAAGAGACTGATGTGGAAACAGCAGATCCCTCCACAGAGACACAGCTTACGGATAACTGGTAGGGATTTCTACAAAACTGGAGCTTCCTTCCAATCCAGTGTTAATCCCTTTCTCAGAAGAGACAGCCCTCAAACTAACTTGGCATCAAAAGTCCTGTCCAGTGTTTTCTCATTATACGTTTTCTGTGCTTCAACTGGACATATTTACCCAGTTTAGGCTGTTTAAATGAACAAAAGGGAAATGCCATAGCTATTCTAGTCAGTTTCCAATCTCTTTTCTATTTTTTTTTGTCAAATAGGACAGATAAGGCATGAGAATTTGTAACTATGAATTACTGTCTTTTCCCAAACAGAAATCACCCTATCAGCTTACCCAGTGAGGAGGAAGACAAAAATAACTCCTGAAATTTTACTTCCTCATTTGGGTCTTATGTGACTGAAATCTATATAATAATGCCCTAGCAACAACGATATTTATGACTTGCCTCCCTAGAACAAACCTAGGAGGCTCAGCTCTTTCAGGAATGATTTCTTAAAGGTAAAGTGTCTTTTTCAAAAAAAATTATTTATTTATTTATTTATTTTTGAGACAGAATGTCCCTCTGTCACCAGGCTAGAGTGTAGTGGCGCAATCTTGGTTCACTGCAACCTCCGTGTCCCAGGTTCAAGCGATTCTCCTGCCTCAGCCTCCCAAGTAGCTAGGACTATAGGCACACGCCACCACGCTCAGCTAATTTATGTATTTTTAGTAAAGATGAGATTTCACCATGTTGGCCAGGATGGTCTTGATCTCTTGACCTCATGATCCATTTTTTAACCAACATTTAAACAGAAATCTTCACAGGCTTAAAAACTGAAGGTTAGTGATATCATCACATTTCCCTTTAAAAATGTTAAATTTGTAACCAAATTTAAAAATTTAGAGTCTACCTTTTAATTGTCTGCTTTCATTTTTTTGATAGAGGCTTTTTTTTAATACGGTGACTACTTTGTCATGGGTATAAAAGGATAATTTATTTTGTGTTAGTCTGAAGACATCTGAAATACTGTATTCAACTATAAGTACCCTTTTTTTTACATTTATAGTAAGATTCTTTTTCAAAATTTTTATTTCAGTAGTTTTGGGAATTACTGAACTAAACTAGGTGGTTTTTGGTTACATGGATAAGTTATTTAGTGGTGATTTCTGAGATGTTGGTGTCACTCGTCACCCATGTGTAGTCTTTTATCCCTCACCCTCTCCCACTCTTTTCCCTGAGTCCCCCAAGTCCATTATATTACTCTTATATCTTTGCATCCTCATAGCTTAGCTCTCACTTATAAGTGAAAACATACATTTGCTTTTCCATTTTTGAGTTACTTCACTTACAATAATGTTCCTGGTTCCATCCAAGTTGCTGCAAATGCCATTATTTTGTTTCTTTTTATGGCTAATATTCCATGAGGTATATATACCTCATTTTATTTATTCACTTATTGGTGGATGGATATTTAGGTTGGTTCCATATTTTTGGAGTTGCGAATTGTGCTGCTATAAACATGCATGTGCCTGTGTCTTTTTCATATAATGACTTCTTTTCCTTTGGGTAGATACCCAGTAGTAGGATTGCTGAATCAAATAGTAGAGTTCTACTTTTAGTTCTTTAAGGAATCACTATACTGTTTTCCATAGTGGTTGTACTAGTTTACATTCCCACCAGCAGTGAAACATGTTCCCTTTTCACCACATCCATGCCAACATCTATTATTTTTTGATTTTTTAGTAATGACCATTCATGCAGGAATAAGGTGGTATCTCATTATGGTTTTAATTTGCATTTCCCTGATAGTTAGTGATATTGAACTTTTTTTCATGTTTCTTGGCCATTTGTATATTTTCTTTTGAGAATTGTCTATTCATGTCCTTATATGCACCATTATTTTTAAGAAGAACCTTTACAAAAATAGAACATGACCAGATTTATAAAACATCTGGGAGCTCAGTCAAAGAAATAGCTCAAGTAACTGAGGATGCTTCATCTGAAAGAAGGCCTGGAGAGGACAGAGATGCAAATATCTGAAGAGCAGCCACAGGATGCAAAGATTGAGCTTAATGGTATGACTCTGAAGGGCATCTCAATTAATAAAGGTTATGAGAGGGTATAAGGAATTAAGAGAGACTTTTCTAACAATTAGAAAGTCTTTTAGCCCAGGAGTGGTGCCTCACACCTGTAATCCCAGCACTTTTGGAGGCCAAGGCGGGCGGATCACCTTAGGTCAGGAGTTCAAGACCAGTCTGGCCAACATGGTGAAACCCCATCTCTACTAAACATACAAAAATTAGCTGGACGTGGTGGTGGGTGCCTGTAATCCCAGCTACTTGGGAGGCTGAGGCAGGAGAATCGCTTGAACCTGGGAGACAGAAGTTGCAGTGAGCCAAGATCATACCACTGCACTTCAGCCTGGGTGACAAAGCAAGATTCCATCTTAAAAAATAAATACATAAATAAATAAATAAAACAAATAAATGAAATTTCTTTTAAAATCGTATGGAAGAAATAGACTTCTGCTTCCTCCAACAAAGGATTAACTGCTATAGGAATTGCCCTCTTTCCATAAACAACTAGAAAGCCTACAAAATATATGAAACAACTGCTTTCAGAAATCAGATGACAGACAGCCGAAAACTGTAATCCCTGAGTGAAGAGAAAAAAATGATATAAGCTCTATGATTGCTCCAATTTACTGTCGGGAGCCAGTGTGCAGGCTGCTCTGAAGGCAGGGGTACCCCAATACTGAACTGGGAAAAGACATTGCAAGAAAAGCAAACTACAAACATCTCTCGTGAAATGCTTAACAAAATTAGCAACTAAAATCTAGCAATACGTTAAAAGTATAATACATCATGATCAAGTGAGATTTATTCAAGAAACGCAGGTAAGCTCAACATTCAAAAATCAGGCAATAACCTTTACTACATAAATAAACTAAAAAGAAAAAATATATGATCATGTCAATGGATACAGAAAAAGCTTTTGACAAAATCAATACCCATTCATAGTTTTAAATGGAAAGAAAACTCTCATAAAAACAGGAATACAAGGCAACTTCCTCAACCTGACAAAGAATGTCTACCAAAAACTGTTCTGTTAACATAGTATTTCATGATAAAGGACTGATTGCTTTTCCCCTAAGTTGGGGAGTGAGGGGAAGATGCCCACTCTCCCTACCTTTTGTTCAACATTTTACCGGAGTTCATAGCCAGAGCAACAAGGCTAGAAAAAGAAATAAAAGACATACAGATTGGAAAGGAAGTAAACTGTCTTTTTTTATAGATAATGATAATGCTTATAGAAAATCCTGAGGAATCTACCAAAAAGCTATTAAAATTGATAAGTGGGTGTAACAAAGGCACAGGATACAAGGTCAATACACAAAATCAATCATTTTTATGTACTAACAACAAGGAATTGTACACTGAAAAAAAATTTAATAGCATTTATAATAACATCAAATAATATTAAAAACTTGGAAATAAATTTAACAAAACAAGTATAGGACCTATATACTGAAAACTATATAATATTACTACTGAAGAAATTAATGTAAACCGAAATAAATGGAGACATAGGCCATGTTTATGAATCAGAAGACTAGATATTGTTAAGATATCAATTCTCTCCAAGTTGATCTATGGAATACATGTAATCACAATCAAAATCCTGGTAAGCTCTTTAGTGGACATTAAAAATCTTACTCTAAAAGTTTTATGGAAGTGCAAAGAACCTAGAATTGCCAAAACAATTCTGAAAAATATGAACAAAGGTGGACTTAACCTACCTAATTCCAATACTTACAATATAGTTATAGTAATTAAGACAGTGTGATATTGGTAAAAGGAAAGACATATCAATCAATGGAACAAAACAGAGAGTCAAAAAATAGATTCCCACTGTCAACTGATTTTGATAAAGTGCCAAGGTAATTCCATGCAGAAAGGATAGTCTTTTTGACAAATAGTGTTGGGACAATTAGATATCCACATGGAAAAAGTACGAACCTAGACACACACAAAGTAATTTACATATTAGGAACTAAAATGAAAAGACTTCTGAAACAAAACATTGGAGAAAATTTTTGTGACCTTAGATTAGGCGAATCTTCTTAGATAAGACACAGAAAGCAAAAGATAAAATGGACATCATCAATATTGAAAACTTTTGTTCTTTGACTTTGTTTAAAAAAGGAAAAGTCAAGCCACAGACAGGGAGAAAATGTTTGCAAAATGTATATCTCATAAATGACTTGTACCCAGAATATATAATTACATATTGCTACTCATTAGCAAGAAGACAATTCATTTAATAAAAGACAGGAAGCAAGAAACTTGAACAGATACTTAACAGAAGGTGATATACAAATGGCCAATGAGCACAATTACAACATCATTAGTCATCAGGGAAGTACAAATTAAGACTATAATGAGATACCACTGCACACCCTCTAGAATGCCTAAAATTAAAAGGTCTGATAAACATCAAGTGCTGGAGAGGATATGAAGCAACTGAAACTCTCATGTACTACTATACAACCCAGAAATCCTAGACATTTACCCAACAGAAATTTAAAATTTTTAAAAAATATATAAAGACTCATACACAAGTGTTCGTAGCAGCTTTCTTCATAATACCAACCCTGGCATCCTAAATTGTCATCAGTTTGTGAATGGATAAATAAATGGTGGTATATTTATACAACGAAATATTGAAAAGCTGTAGAAAGGAGCAGACTACTGGTAATACAAAAGAGCATAGATAAATTTCAAAAGCATTATATTAAGTGAAACAGTCCAGGCGCAAGAAGAATACACATTATATAATTTCATTTATATGAAATTTGAGAAAAAGCAAAACTATTTTAAGTAGATTCATGGCTATCCATGGGATGGGGGAAAAGAATCAGCTGAAAAGGGATAGGAGTATTTTGGCTTATAGAAATGTTCTCTATCTTGATTGTGGTGGTGGTTACATGACTGTATATATTCATTAAAATCACCCAACTCTATACTGAAAATAATTGGGTTTTAATGTTTATTAATTATGCCTCCATAAAGGTGATTGTTTTTATCTTTTAGTTTTATTTTATTTCCATAGTTTTTGGGGAACCGGTGGTTTTGGTTAAGAACCTGGATAAGTTCTTCAGCGGTGATTTCTGAGATTTTTATGTACGTATCACCCAAGCAGTGTCCACTGTACCCAATGTGTAATCTTTTATCTTTCACCCCCTTCTCACTCTTCTCCCCTGAGGACCCAAAGTCCATTATATCATTCTTATGACTTTGCAGCCTCATAAAAGCTGATTGTTTTTAAATACACACACACACACACACACACACACACGAGAACTTCCAATGACAGTAAGTGTTCAAGAAGACTATTAATAAAGACAGAATCACAAAACCATCAGAGGTATTGTTGAAAGGATTTTTGTGGTCTGTAAATACCTCCATGGACACCCAGGTTAGCAACCTGCTGGGCTTTAAGTGGGAAAATAGCAGCACCACAACAGACAGCCTAGAGAAATTTGCATCCCAAGTTGTGTCAGTAGCAAGTCCTTATCGATAGCAACTCAGGCTTTGTGAGGTCTAGCTGGCTAGAAGTTTCCTGCTTGGGCTTGTCCCTGCAATGTTGTGTAATATTCTTAGCACCATCTGGCTAATCCATTTAGGCATCAACGTCTTCAAGACTTCTTTTCCTCCTCCTTCTAAATCTTGCTTTCAGTAAAGTATTAGAAATTCTTCCAACAACAAAATGATTGCTAAAACGAAATGTATTACCCCTCCCAGTGGTAATTTTTGGTTAGCCAGGATAGAGCTATAAGTGAAAAATCTATTTCCAGTGTAAGAATTTAAGGCACAGTGAGCAAGGGAAGGCATACACTTTTTGAACACAAGGAACTTCTTCCCAATCCTCCTGAAGTTGCATCACTTAAATAATTATCTCTTCCATATATAAAGTCTGGCATGTAGCAAGTGCTCAATAAATGCTTGTTGAAAGAATAATAAATAAAAGTCACAACAATTTCTCTCTGAGTCCCAGAACTTTGAAGCCTTTTCAAACTTTCCTTCTTTTGGTATCTATGGGGAATACATTTTTGAAGGTTGTTCTTGGTGTCTTTCAGAACCCGTCAGCATGGAGACGGGAGAGAGTGAACAGACCCAGAAAAGGTAAATCCTGACCCTGCGACATTCATGAGAGGCATAATCCCCAGAGTGTCTGTTACTTGAATAGGTTTATACCTAAGGTGTGTTGAGACCTCAGCAAACCTGAAGTAATGGAGAGGGAGAGGAAAACAAGACTAGCTAATACTTAGAAGAAAATAACCTGTTAATGGATGACAGGGTATCCAATGCATGATACCCAGAAAGCATGACAAGCTCTGTCATGGTCAAGTAATAGTCAATACAAAAGAGTTCTGAGGTGGTGAACATGGAATGCATCTTATCTGCCATGGTAGCCCCAGTACCTAGCACAGTACCTAGACTAGTATGCATCCTACATGTGTGGAATGAATAAATGAAGAAGTGGAGAGTGACAACATGTTTGCTTCAGCCTCAGCATCTTAGTATCTGCTATAGCTCTGTTTAGAGTGTTCTTCTGACACTTCTTTACTTCATTCTTCAGATCTTGCCTCAAGCAGCAGTTTCTTAAAAACCCTATCCCAAACTAGAAAATGTTCACCTGTTACAGTGTCAGATGGATCCCTGGGCTTTTTCTTAATAACACCATATTATGCTTACATGTTTGTGTAATTATCTTATTAAACTCTATAAACTAGACTAAACTAAATTCTATGGAGGGCAGAGACCATACCAGTTGAGCTCATCATTGTGCTGCTAGCACCTAGCATGCTGCCTGGCATAAAGTAGGTGCTCAATAAATGCTTGTTGAAAGAATGAGTGATGCATGAAGAATACATAAAGGTTCATAGTAATCAGTCCTTTCACAACATGAAGCTATCAGATAGTCTGTACCTCTATCCCTTCTAATAAATTAAACTCTCAAGAATATCAAGGCTCTGACTGCATAGTCATAGGATCAAAGCAACCCTCAGTCACAAGCCTGGTTGCAGAGACAGGGTCATAACTCCCAGGGTGCAGACACCACCAAGAGTGTCCAGTACTTATCCTGATATGCCAGCCACTGTGATTCTAGCAACATGACTAATAATTTCAGGCACACTTGGACAATGAGAAAGGGTGTTGAAATCCTGCCTACCCTGTCAGACTTAATTTCAAAAATGGTCTTGAAGAGCCTGCAGACAGCAGGCAGCAGAGAATCAGCAGAAGGAGTCGGCAGGGCCAGGCAGAAATAAAGGATAGTTGTTGAAGCATAGATGACAGTGTAGTGCATGGTTCTTTTCTCTTGCCTTCTCAACCTGTCTCTTCAAAAGTTTGTTTCTCCTCCTTGCTGTTCCAATGGCCACTCTATTCTGCCCTATCATTGAAATCTAGAAAAAGAAAGTACCTTAACTGTGAAATCTCATCCAATCTTTTCTTCTATTTTTCCAGCGTAAAAATCCATGTACCTGAAAGATCTGATGAAGCCCAGCATGTTTTCAAAAGTTCCAAGACACATTCATGCGACGAACATGATATATGTTTTTAATTAAAGAGTAAAGCCCACACAAGTTTTCATTTGTTATACGATTTCATTTGCAAGTTTCTGGGCAACCTTTCTCATTTCTTCTGGAAAGCAAGAAGACATTACCATTAATAATAAGGGGACAGGGTCATAACCCCCAGGACTCCCTTTAAGTGGAATAACCTCCCTGTAACTCCAGCTGTGCTCCGTATGCCAAAAGCAGACTTTAATTCTCTCATTGCTTCTTTTCACTATGGAGCACTCTTATGAGCCAAGCCCAGCTTAATGATTCATGGCCTGGAAATAAAATTTAGGACCACCATGTCCTCCAGATCAGATTCTTCTCTTAATTTCATAGATTGTGGTTTTTTAAAAATAGAACTCTCAACTTCTGGAAAACTGCATTTTATCTGCCCAAAATTCTAAGCTGGTGCCTCACTGAATCTTGTATACCTGTGACTGAACAACTACCTCCTCAGTCTGGGTGGGAGTTAGGTATTTATGACCTTACAGTGCTAATACTTTGAAACATAAAGATCCATGTACTGTAATAGTGTGATTACTATGCTCTAGAGAGGTCTATCCCTGCTAAGGAGTGCTTGTCCCTCTGTCAGGTTCAGTAAGGAAAATGGTGGCCTAGGGTACAGGCAACAATGAGCAGACCAACCTAAATTTGGGGAAATTAGGAGAGGCAGAGATAGAACCTGGAGCTACTTTTTTCTGGGCAGTCACTAATATTGAGAAAGCTTGCTTTGCCCAACAAGCCCTAGTGGAGAGCACTAAATAAACTGGAAAGTGCTGGATCTTGTGAACTCTGTTTCTCTAGAAGAACTGACTAGTGAGATGGCCTGGGGAAGCTGTGAAAGAATCAACAGAGATCACAATACTCAAAAGAGAAAAAAGAGAGATCTTAATCCACAAAAATGCATGAAATGTCTGGTCTGTCCAGCACATCAACAAATCTTGAAACAAGCAACAGATGTACAGTCTGTCCAAATGGACTTAAGACAGACAGCTGTTTCCCTGGTGGTCAGGGAGAGGTTTTGGTGATACCCAAGTTATTGGGATGTCATCTTCCTGGAAGCAGAGATGGGGAGGGAGAGCCATTGTCTTGATAATGGGATGAGTGGAAGGAGGCTTAGGGCTCTCCACTCCTGGCTGAGAGAGAAAAAGCTGCAATGGAATTAGGAAGACCAAGATGCAGATCACATAGGGGCTTCCTTAGCCCACAGATGTCCTACAGGAATCTGGGCTGGCCCAGAGTAGCAAATTTGAGTTGGATGATTGTTTTTGCTGAAGGCAACCAGAGGAAAACTGCGTACAGAGATGGATATGCTGGGAGAAATGACTTTGGAAACCTGGCTCAAAAGTAGGATCAGTAAGGGATGGAACACTCTCTGTCCAAACCTAAAGAGAACTCTGGGGAGCCTAAGCCACAAAAATAGTTCCTTTATTTACTTGAACAACCCCCAAGGGTTATAGACTGCTATGCTAGACAAGCTTGTCCATGTAGTATTCCCATGTGTGTACCGTGCCCCTGCCTTCATTAGATTCCTAGCACCTGGCCGGTTTCTAACATGTTTTGTGCAGAAAAATTTTTAATAAATGCTTATTACATTCATTTAAAAGTCTACATTTTCTACTTTGGCTTCAAGAGTACTACTCAACCCTTGTGGTCTGATGTTCCCTGCTCTGTCCTCTGGATGTACTTCCTTTCTCTTGACATCTCTATAACTAGAAGCCTCTGACGCATCCTATATCTTCTCCTCCTCTCTTTCCCCTGCCGTTATTTGAGAAAAGAGGTTTGTATACTTCTATATGTTTATCTCAGTAATAAGTCATAAAAAAATCAAGTAAGAATGGTTGTTTTCAAGGACAACTAAGAAATCTTGAATAGGAAGGGAAGTTTACTTTTGAATTTGTAACCTGTGCTGTATAATTTTTAAATTTTTAAATATGTGTATTAAAAGCTTAACGTAAAAATATTCCTTGAAAACACCAAGAATATAAAATAAATGCATATCTATATACAGCATGTGAGAAAAGCCAGGAAAACTCTGGACAAAAGAAAATGACCTAGATTCTGTGAAGGCAAGAATGTGTTTAATTTCTTACCAATGGATCCCAAGTATAAGATAGTTATCTATCGTATTGTTCATCTTTTTTTCTTTTGTTCTATTTCTTAAAGATTTCCTCAACTTTATCTAACTTCTGCTGTATTTTTATTTGTGCTATCATGTATTATTTCCAGAATTCCTTCTTTTTCTCTCAAAACATGTCTGTTTAAAGATTGAATGACTTATTAACATGCCCTTTGGTAAGAACATCCCTCCTTTGTATCTTAAATTCTCTGAACTGCTGTATTCTAAGACTAGGGAAAAGAAAAAAAAAGGTCGAAAGAGATCATTAGGCAGAATAGTACTAGCTAACATTATTTCACGTTTACCATGTACCAGTTGCTCATCTAAACCTTTAAATCCATTATATTATCACATTAACCCTGTGTTGTAGGTAATGGAATATTATGCCCATTACGCTGATGAGAAAAATCTAAGCACAAAGATGAGTCAGAGTAATTTACCCAACATTGTTAACTTTGTAAGTGGCAGAGCTGGGGAGAATTTTGCAAAGCATCATCCCCTTCACCCTTTTTTTTTTGCTAGCCTTTCTGACTATAGAAGAGACAGAATTTGAGTTGGTTGCAGTTCAAGTGCACTGCATTCTCTCAGCCCCACTCCACTGGTGACTCTAGTGGACCCATCACTGAGATTTCCACAAGTCATTCCAATCTTATATGGCCAGGTGCTAATGGATAACAAGATACATAAGAAGAAAAGTGAAAATGAGATTTGGGTCAAAGGGAAGTAAGTTGTGTTTATTGCTCCCAACTCCTTTCCTTCAGCCCCGCTACTTATTAGTCTTTTGCAATGCCCCCCTCCTTCCTTTGCTATTCTGAAGCTAGTTTCATTTAGCCGATGTCCTTATATTTGTTAGCTGATATGGTTTGGATATGTTCTCACCCAAATCTCATCTTGAGTTGTAGTTTCCATAATCCCCATATGTCGTGGGAGGAACCCAGTGGGAGGTAATTGAATTATGGGAGTGGTTAACCTCATGCTGTTCTCATGATAGTGAGTTTTCATGAGATGTGATGGTTTTATAAGGGGCTTTTACCCTCTTTGCTTGGCACTTCTGCTTCCTACCATCATGTGAAGAAGAATGTGTTTGCTTCCCCTTCTACCATGTTTCCTGAGACCTCCACAGCCCTGCTAAACTGTGAGTCAGTTAAACCTCCTTCCTTTATAAATTACCCTTTACTTCCTTTATAAATAGTCTTGGGTATGTCTTTATTAGCAGCATAAGAAAAAACTAATACGATTGGTACTGAGTAATGGGGTGCTGCTGTAAAGATACTCAAAAATGTGGAAGCAACTTTGGTACTTGGTAACAGGCAGAGGTTGGAACAGTTTGGAAAGCTCAGAAGACAGGAAGATGTGGGAAAGTTTGGAATTTCCTAGAGAATCATTGAATGGCTTTGACCAAAATGCTGATAGTGGTATGGACAATGAAATACAGGCTGAGGTGGTCTCAGACAGAGAAGAGGAACTTGTTGGGAACTGGAATAAAGGTGACTCTTGTTATGTTTTAGCAAAGAGACTGGTGGCATTTTGCCCCGGCCCTAGAGATTTGTGGAACTTTGAACTTGAGAGACATGATTTAGGGTACCTGGTGGAATAAATTACTACGCAGCAAAGCATTCAAGATGTCACTTTGGTGCTGTTAAAAGCATTCAGTTTTATGTATTCACAAAAATATTATTTGGAATTGGAACTTATGTTTAAAAGGGAAACAGAGCATGAAAGTTTGGAAAATTTGCAGCATGACGACTTGATTAAAAAAAAAAAAAAACATTTTCTGAGGAGAAATTTAAGCCAGCTGCTGAAATTTGCATAAGTAACAAGGAGCCAAATGTAATTGCCAAGACAATGGGAAAATGTCTCCAGGATATGTCAGAGGTCTTCACAGAGGCTCCTCTCATCACAGGCCCAGAGGCCCCGGAGGGGAAAAATGGCTTTCTGGCCAGGCTGCTTTGTGCACTTTTGGGACTTGGTGCCCTGCATCACAGCCGTGGCTAAAAGAGGCCAAGGTATGGTTCAGGCCATAGCTTCAAAGGGTGCAAGCACCAAGCTTTGGCAGCTTCCACATGGTGGGCATGCAGATGCACAGAAGTCAAGAATTGAGTTTTGGGAACCTCCCATAGATTTCAGAGGATGTATGGGAACACCTGGATATGCAGGCAGAAGTTTGCTGCAGGGGCAGAGCCCTCATGGAGAACCCCTGAAAGGGCAGTGCAGAAGGGAAATGTGGGGTTGGAGCTCCCACACAGAGTCCTCACTGGGGCACTGCCAAATGGAGCTATGAGAAGAGGGCCACCATTCTCCGGACTCCATAATTGTAGGTCCACTGACAAATTGAACCATGTACCTGGAAAAGTCACAGATACTCAACGCCAACTTGTGAAGGAAGCCAGGAGGGGTGCTGTACCCTGCAAAGCCACAGGGGCAGAGCTGCCCAAGGCTATGGGAGCCCACCTCTTCCATCAGTGTGACCTGGATGTGAGACACAGAGTCAAAGAGATCATTTTGGAGCTTTAAGATTCCACTGCTCCACTGGATTTTGGATTTGCATGAGGCCTGTTGCCCCTTCATTTTGGCGAATTTCTTTCATTTGGAATGGGTGTATTTACCCAATGCCTGTACCCCCATTGTATCTAGGAAGTAACTAACTTGCTTTTGATTTTACAGGCTCATAGGCAGAAGGTACTTGCTTTGTCTCAGATGAGACTTTGGACTTGGACTTTTAGGTTAAAGCTGGAATGAGTTAAGACTTTGGAGGACTGTTGGAAAGGCATGATTGTGTTTCAAAATGTAAGGACAGGAGATTTGGGAGGAGCCAGGGTAAAATTATATGGTTTGGCTGTGTCCCCATTCAAATCTCATCTTGAATTGTAGTTCCCATAATCTTCACGTGTTGTGGGAGGGACCCAGTGAGAGATAATTGAATCATGGGGGCGGTTACCCTCATGCTGTGGTTCTCATGATAGTGAGTGAGTTCTCATGGGATGTGATGGTTTTATAAGGGGCTTTTCCCCCTTTTGCTTGGCACTTCTCCTTCCTACCATTCTGTGAAGGAGGGTGTGTTTGCTTCCCCTTCAACCATGATTGTACTTTTCTGAGGCCTCCTCAGCCCTGCTGAACTGTGAGTCAATTAAACCTCCTTCCTTTATAAATTAGCCAGTCTTTATTAGCAGCGTGAGAAGGAACTAATACGTTAACCCAGGCTTGAAAGCAAAAAGTCATCTCTGATGACTGCATTCAACCTTTCCCTAGCACCCACTGCTCACCCCTGCCCTCTTGCCTCATTCTGTTATCAGTCATCACCAGGATAGATAAGCATTCCTCCCACTTTCACACCCACCTCTTCTTTTCTCATTCAGGACCTTGTTTATTCATTTCAAGAACATGATAGTCACCTCCCAACAGATTTCAGTCTCCTGTCTCTTTTACCCTGCATTCTGTCCAACCACCAAGAGAAACAAGAAGGTAACAGAAAAGAAGATCTCCCTCACATTCCCTTTCCCTAACCACACAACTCTGATCTCCAGCTTCCTGGGTATTCATTCATAGACACACTATGCCTATATATAAGTGTATGTACATACACACACACACACACACACACAGGCAGATTTCATTTTAATTTACACCACAGTCTAAAGAAATCAAAAGACTCTTGCTAGGATGATTGACATCAGTCTTCAGTGTAATCCTTCATTTTAAGCAAGTTAAAAACATACACCTGTGTGTATCAGTTTTCATTCTCATCAATATTCTAGTATCATTGTGGATCTTATAATAAAAGTGAGATTCCATTGGATTATACTATGTCACCTATTCACTTCAGAAGAAAAGATACTTACAAATACAGAATCCTTCAGTGTCCTTAGGCACAAAGTTTCAAACCTGCTTCAATCTGAACAAGTTACACCCTAGGTCTGGTGAGCAACAGTTACTCTGGAGGGATCTCCCAATTCCTATGTCCATATAGTTGTCTTTCTTGATTAGCCTCCTCAAATGGTGGTGCATAACCTTCAGTAGCTTTCTCCAGTAACTTTCTGAGAAAGGATCTGTGGGAAATATACTTAAGAGTCTATTACAAATGGCAGAAATTCAGAAAGCAATGAGGAGACCTTTCCATTCTATGTGGCAGATGAGGGCAGAAAAGAGAATAATTCACCCAACACCAAAGAGAGCCATAACCAGAACTCAGGTTCCTGATTTTCAGTCCAGAGTTCTTCCCACCCCACTGTGCCCCTCTAACCTTCCTGTTAACTGGAAGAGCTGGAAAATGAGTGTCAACAGAGCATAATGAAGCAAGATTGTGGACTTCAGGTCAGATAGACCTGACACCACTATACTTGACTGTGTGACCTTAGGCTAATTACTTAATCTCTATGATTCTCAGTTTTCTTATTTGTAAAATAAGGTTAATAATATCTACGTACCTTACAGGATCAAGGGCAATCCAAAAGATGAGGATTATACCATCTAAAAAAGAAGAGGAAATAATAATAAAAAAAAAGAGCCCTAGCAAACAAGCAATTGGGTAGCTTGTTTCAGCAGGGTGGGCTTGAGAGTGGTGAGTAAGCATTAGTAGTAGTAGGATGGCAACTTCATGTGAGACTGATGTAGGAAGAGTTGTAGGTTGGGCTGTATATGGAGCAACAGGTGTGGGCTTGGATTCTTTCATATAACTCTCAGCCCAGCAGTCTTCTAAACACCCTGCTGAAATCCAGAAATGCTCCTACAACTCTTCCTGCATCCGCCTCACATGAAGTCCCACTCTCAGGAACTCAACTCAGGGACTGAGATGATTTGTGCTCTTAACTTATGCATGTGGGACTTTTCCATCTTTACCTTCTGAGACCAAAGTCAAGTTCCTAGGACCTCCTTTATCTTTCCTTTGTCAAGATTATTTCCAGACAATTAATAATATCTACTTCTCTGAGAAGGTCACAGGAATCTCATTCCTTACGAAATATAACATGAAATTCTAAGCAGTTAAGCTGAGAATAAAAAGGACCAAGGGCTCCTAGTCAAGATTTTGGAAGGCCCCTGTCTTGAGAGGTAGTCTTGTAGAGGATGCTTTGTATTGGGGAGAGCTGTGCAAATTGGAGGCAGGTAAACCAATTAGGAAACAGGCACAGTTAGCCTCTACAGGTTTGGCATTTCTAAGAAGCTGAACTAGCAGAAGCCTCCTAAAATTTCTAGATTAGATCCTGGTGCCCAAGCTTATCAGACCAGGAGCAGGGCAAGGTACACTCCATAACAAAAGTAAACCTAAATCAGAGGGAAATAGAAACTAACAGGAGCTGCTTTATTGGAGAGGGACCACAGGGGCTTTCTGCACTCAAATAAAACAGGGAAAAGGAAATCCTAGAATGTAATGTTGGAAAAGTTGGATAGCCCAGTCACAGCTAGAAGACTGGAAATAGTATCAGAAATCACAGTTTTTTATTTAGTCACCAGGGTGAAAAGATCCTTCTCTTTAGCATAGACCCAGCACAGGGTTGGGGTAGAGGCTAATTTCTGGCATAAGAGACCAGAGGCACAGAGCACGGAGCAAGAACTAGAAGCTGCACAGAGCATGGAGCAAGAAAAAGTGATTGCTTCCAGATCACTGACTGCCAAATAATTAAAACATTTTCTTAAATTCATATTTTGCAACCCAGAACATATACCTGAAGCTTATTATTAGAACATGTTAGGGTATAGTTACAATGCTAACTGGTGACACAAACTAGTTACATGCTGTTTCCACCAGTCTCTCTGCCACTTTTTAACTCAGTCTATCTGCCACTTTTTAACTATGCACATCAAGTATTTACCCCTAGGCTTCAGGTCTCAACCTCTGTAAGAACAGTTGAGCTGTATCCACTTGATGGAAAAACAAGTCTATTCCTTTTTTTTTTTTCCAAAAAGTTAACCCACCCAATCAAATAAGTTCCTTTACAGTTTTTTTTTAAAAAGCACATTTACTAGTTTTCCTCCAATTTTCAGTGTGTTTGTTGAACTCTCTTGGAGTCACAGTCTTGGAGTATTTTTGAGACTTCTGTTATCAATTTAAAAAGAAAAGAAAAGGAAGGATTGCTTTTTTTTAACAATAAATCTTGTTCCTGTGTCCAAACGAGACATGCATATTAACGTGTGTAACTGTTCTCAGAGTTTAAAATGTTTCAGCTGGAAAAAATATATTGTAGATGACTTAAAGATACAAGATGGCAGGCTGGGCGAGGTGGCTCATGCCTATAATCCCAGCACTTTGGGAGGCCGAGACGGGTGGATCACGAGGTCAAGAGATCGAGACCATCCTGGTCAACATGGTGAAACCCCTTCTCTACTAAAAATACAAAAATTAGCTGGACATGGTGGCGCACACCTGTAGTCCCAGCTACTCAGGAGGCTGAGGCAGGAGAATTGCTTGAACCCAGGAGACGGAGGTTGTGGTGAGCCGAGATCATGCCATTGCACTCCAGCCTGTGTAACAAGAGCGAAACTCCGTCTCAAAAAAAAAAAAAAAAAAAAAGATAAAAGATGGCATAGCAATGAGAATTTTAAGACTTTTCATTCTCCCTAAGAAATTACTTATATAGAGAACTTACTAGAAGTGGTTTATTTGCAGCAGGAAATATAGGTATGATATAAGAAAACTCTTGATCATAAGTCTTAGGCATTAGAAACACACAGATGATATGATCCTATACCTAGAAAACCCCATAGTCTGTTCCGAAAGTCTCCTGGATCTGATAAACAACTTCAGCCAAGTTTCAGGATACAAAATCAATGTATCCAGGTACAAAGTAAGTGGCATTATTATATGCCAATAACATCCTACCTAAGAGCCAACTCAAGAATGCAGTTCCATTCACAATTGCCACAAAAAGAATAAAATGCAGCTATACCAGGGAGGTGAACAATCTCTACAGTGAGAATTAGAAAATACTGCTGAAATAAATCAGAGAAGACACAAACAAATGGAAATATATGACATGCTTATAGATAGGAAGAATCAATATTGTTAAAATGGCCATGCTGCCAAAGCAATTTACAATTTCAGTACTATTCTTATCAAACTACCAATGACATTTTTCACAGAATTAGAAATATCTATTCTAAAACTCAGATGGAATTGATGCAGGGCAGACGAGCTTCAAATTGGGGCTTATCCAGGGAGAGTACTTGGCTTTGCTCAGGAAAGAATTCAAAAGTGAGCTGGTGGTAAAAGAAAACAGCTTTATTGAGGCGGCAGTGTTACAGCTCTGTGACTGCTTCTGCAGATCAGGGCTACCCCATATGCCGTGTGCTGAGCGCAGCCCCTCAAAGGCAGTTCTGCAGTCATATCTACTTTTAATTACATGAAAATTAAGGAGTGGATTATGCAGAAATTTCTAGAAAGAGTGGTAATTTCCGGGTTGTCAGGACGCTACCATGAAAAGGGACTGTAATGTGTAGGTGTTGCCATGGCAATTGTAAGCTGACATGACCAATGGTGGGCAAGTCTTACGGAAAGCTGCTTGTGCCCTATCCCTGGGGCATTTCTCAATTGAGCTAGGACTCAATTTGGTCTAATGTCTGAGCCCAGAGTCAAGTCCTGCTTCCTACTTCAGAATCAAAAAAGAGCCCAAATAGCCAAAGCAATCCTAAGCAAAAAGAACAAATCCAGAGGCATCATGTTACCTGACTTCAAACTACACTACAAAGGTATCATAACCCAAACAGCATGGTACTGTTACAAAAACAGACACATAGACCAATGGAACAGGTTAGAGAACCCAGAAATAAAGTCATACACCTACAACCATCTGATATTTGACAAAGCCAACAGTTACAAACAATGGGAAAGCATTCCTTATTCAATAAATGGTGCTGGGATAGATGGCTAGCCATATGCAGAAGATTGAAACTGGACTCCTACATTTCACCAGATACAAAAATCAACACAAGATGGATTAAAGATTTAAATGTAAAACCTAAAACTATAACAACCCTAGAAGAAAACCCAGGAAATACCGTTCTGGACATTGGCCTTGTCAAAGACTTCATGATGAAGACTCCAAAAGCAATTACAACAAAAACAAAAACTAATATGTGGGTCCTAGTTAAACTAAAGAGCTTCTGCACAGCAAAAGAAACTATCAAAAGAGACAACCTACAGAATGGGAGAAAATATTTTCACACCATGCATCTCTCAAAGGTCTAATATTCAGAATCTAAAAGGAACTTAAATCAACAGGCAAAAACCAAATAACCCAATTAAAAATGGGCAAAGGACATGAATGAACAGACAATTTTCAAAAGAAGATATACATGTAGGCAACAAGCATAGGAAAAAATGCTCAGTATCACTAATCATTAGAAAAGTGCAAATCAAAACCATAATGAGATACCATCTCACACCAGTTAGAATGGCAATTATTAAAAAGCCAAAAAATAACAGATGCTGGCAAGGTTGCAGAGAAAGGGAACACTTATACATTACTGGTAAGAGTGTAAATTCTTTGAGAACTCTCCAGACTGTGGAAAGCAGTCTGGAGAGTTTGCAAAGAATTTAAAACAGTACTACCATTCAACCTAGCAATCCTGTTATTGGGCATATACCCAAAGGAATACAAATTGTTCTACCATAAAGATAAACACATATGTTCACGATGGCACTATTCCCAATTACCAAAGACATAGAATCAACCCAGATCCCCATGAATGGTGGACTGAAAAATGAAAACGTAGTAAAGTCGGAAAGACAAAAACACATTTTTACATCGCCTTAAACCTATGTAAGCTACATTATTGTTTGCCTTCTCCTCCTCTGCTTCCTCCTCCTCCTTCACAGTGCTGTTTATTGAGAACACCATGCACCAGGTACTGTCTGTTAAATAATTTACATACATTATCTTGGGAAGAAGGAAAAAAGGCTATCTTGAAAAAAGTAAAAAGTTGTTTTAAGAAGAGAAGGGGGAATCAAAAGGAAAGAAGAATAAATTGAGATATTCTGAGAATTTAGAGAAGAAAAAAATTAGAGCAACAAAACAGTGAACTCGTGTTTCATTGTATTGTGGCAGGAAGGAGGTGCGATTTGAGCCCACATTGTCCTCTACTATGATTCAGGTATAAGTGATCATGAGGAGAAAACTGGTGGGGAAAAGGAAGGTGCTAGGAAATCATCCATCCTAAAGAAAGAATCCAGGCATGGATGTTTGATTCAGGAATCATGGAACTATTGTCAAAAGCGGGTGGGTAGAGTTTTGAGGAAACCAGAATATCTGTCACTCAGCTTATTGTCTGATTCATATTGGAGCTGAAGATGGAACCAGTTCTAAGAAAGAAGATCCATGGATCATGGTGATGTCATGCACAACCTTTTTCCAGCTACACTTGAAACAGATCTACTCCTGGGTTTTTCCATTATGTGAGCCAATAGACTGTTTTCCTCTTGCTCTCTCCTTCTCTCCTTCAACCCCACTTTTAGTCCTCAAGTTGGTCTTACTCCATAAGTCAAGTTTTCTATTCCATACAAAAAAATAAATCCTAATTGATAAATTATAGAATGGAAAGGTGTTGGCCTTGCTGAGTCCAAAGGCACAATCGATATTTTCGAGCCACCCTCTTTCTCTCTCAGGTTTTGTTCTTGGCTCAGATTTTCTTTTCAAGTTGATCTCCTTCTCTCCTGTTACAGGAAGATTCCTCTGAGCAGCTGGGAAAGACGGCCACAGATGGCTCCAGTGCATGTTGTCCACAGCATCTTTTCTGTTACCTCCAGCAAAAATATTCTTGAGGAGGATGCAGATTGGGCTCACTTGGGTCACAAATTCATCCCTAAAGCAATCACCATGGCCAGGGATTTTTGACTTTATTAAAAGGCCCAAATATTTTTCTCTTCTGCTCCTTCTCCCAAATCCTAGGAGAATGGAATTAACCCAAAATTAAATAAATAAAATGAGGAAAAGTGGTATAATAGATATTGCTGGTTCCCCACCCTTACCTGGCCAAGGCATCCATCCCCCAGATGCTGTGAGTGTTGACTCTTCACAACCCACAGTTGCTCTCTGTGTGAGACTTGCCCTTGACCAAACAAGAACCCCTTCACCTAATTCCATCTTTATTTAAAACTTTACTTTGTTCACCATGAATTTTTTATTCATTTTTATTTATTTAATATATTGCATTAAAATAGTATTAATCTTGATTATTGAGTTTGTGACTTTCTCTCAGATTTTACCCTGCTCACCTCACCCTAGTCCTGGCCCTGGCTAAGAAGCTACACTCCAGCCCTCCATTACCCCTCTAAGGACAGACCTCAGCCAATGATTAACTGATGTAGGGGTACAAAAGGTCACCCCCTTGCCTCAAGGTAGGGATAACTCTGCAGAATTTATGTTCCAGAGTTGCCCCAGGGTCAGGCACTAAAGCTAGTCACCAGCTAAGATCACATTCTTGCTTTTATCCCTACCCTGTCCTGCCTTCCTCACTCTCTTTTCTTGAGAGCGTTCCACACATATCACTTGGATAAGATCACCTGCCTTTGGCTCTGCTTCTAGGGAAGCCTACCTAAGAAAGTTGATACCAGGGAGGGTCCTAGGAAGCAGACAGTAAGGGTAGGATTTTGTCATTGGCTTACCCACCAGTTGGATAACAATAAGCCCAGGTGCTGATACTGCCTGGATGCTGTGTGCCACACACGAAAAAGTATTTTTGTGGCAACAGAAAAGGACTAAGACACTGTGGTAGTGGATTTCTAAGGCTTTTACCTGTAGTGACCTGTAACAGGATACAGGTGTAAGAGGATGCACTGACTGGTACAATATCCTAGCCTAGTGGTTCCAGTGAACTGCACATTAAAGTTACCTGGGAATCTCATAAAAATTCCTGGGCCCAGACCACATCTAAGACTAATTACATTACAATCTCTGGGGGTAGGACACTGGTCCTGGTATTTTTAGACACTCCCAGGTTATTCCTATGTGCAGACATGTTTAGAAACTACTGCCTCAGGCAGTTGGGGAGTGTAGAGTAACAGTGCCTATAAGAAAGGATTGTGGAATTGGATAGCTGTTGTTAATTATTATTGATTCATGACAGAAAGAAAAATCTCAGGCTCAGATCTATTAATCAACAACTTTAAGGTCAGGTGCGGTGGCTCACATCTGTAATTCCAGCACTTTGGGAGTCTGAGTCTGGTGAATCGTTTGAGGTAGGAGTTCGAGGCCAGCTTGGTTAACATGGTGAGACCCCATCTCTACTAAAAATACAAAAAATTAGCTGGGTGTGGTGGCAGGCACCTGTAATCCCAGTTACTCAAGTGGCTGAGGCAGAAGAATCACTTGAACCTAAGAGGTGGAGGTTGCATTGAGCTGAGATTGTGCCACTGCACTCCAGACTGGGCGACAGAGTGAGCCTCTGTCAAAAGAAAAAAACCTTTAAGCAAAGCGTAAGAGTCAATGTATCTCCTTGAAAGCTTTAAAGATGCTCACTTCCTGCAGCAGGAAAGCTGCACAGCTGAAGATCAGGTTGAGGATTTTATTTTTTTCATTTTTTAAATTATACTTTAAGTTCTAGGGTACATGTGTAGAATGTGCAGGTTTGTTACGTAAGTATACACATGCCATGTATATATGTACGTCATCTACATTAGGCATTTCTCCTAATGCTATCCCTAGCTCTTGGTCTGCAGATAGAGACCTTCTATTTCTTGAAAGCTACAAAGAGGTATCAAGTGAGGCAGTGCTTTGTGAATACAGTTGCCAGATAAAATGCAAGATGCCCAGTTAAATTTTAATTTCAGATAAACAATGAATAATTATTGAATTTTGATAAATTATTACAGTATTATAATCTCCTGTATCCTGTATTTTTATTTGCTAAATCTGGCAACCCTATTTATAAGGTAATACTTACACTACTCAGGATCTGCCCTCACCTTTCATCTGGCCTCCAGACACATTGTTAAGGGTGGAGGGTGGGAGGAGGATGAGAATTGAAAAACTACCTATTGGGTTCTATGTGCATTACCCAAGTGATGAAATAATCTGTACCCCAAAGCCCCAAACATGCAACTTACCCATATAACAAACCTGCATATGTACCCCTTAAACCTAAAATAAAAGTTGAAAAGGAAAAAAATCTGTAAAACCTGATTGGGGAAGTATGAGGCTTGCTAAGGGAAGAGAGAGATAATACGCCAAAGGAGCTGTAGGACCTGGCTCACGTGTGCTGGCAAGAACTGGGAGAGTATGCCTGGGTGTGGATCCTATGGTTGCTAGATCAAGAGAAGCAGAATAAAAATATAAATAAGGGTTTTTATGCCTAGTAAGGGTCGTAGGTGACAGTTCTAATACATTGCTGGGTGATTTTTGGAAGACTGGAAAAAAGTATGGCCAATAGTAAGTCAATTAGAGATGCCAAAACTACTATGGCAAACTGGAAAAAAGGATCAAAAGTCTTAGAAAATTTGGAGTGCTAGGATGAGCCAACTACATAAATCTGGAAAATGCATTACTATGTTTCTCAGGAGGGTCTGGAAAATACTTCACTAACCAAAGTGGTAAGAAGTGTACTGGTAAGAGGGGAATAAGGATTGTTGAAAATCCAGTACTATCTGTTATCTATAGGCAAGAATGACAGTATAAAATTCTATTTCAGAAGTGGGCTTTACAGTATCAATGGGACAAGTGTATTAGTTTGTTTTGTACTACTGTTTTAGATGATACTGGACAATTTATAAAAAACAAAGATTTATCTCTTCTAGTTCTGGAAGCTGGGAGGTCCCAGGTTGAGGGGTCCTTATCTGGCAAGGTTCTTCTTGCTGTGTCATCCCATGGTGGAAGGTGGAAGGCGGCACAGAAGCATGCAAGCACAAACATGAATGAGACAGACAGAGAGAAGGGGGCAAATCTGCTTTTATGATGAACTCACTCTCACATTAATGAACCCACTCCTGCAATAATGACAATCCATTATGAGGGCATAAAACCCAATATTATCTTTGGCTTTCAGAGAAACTCCCAAAAAGTGTCAATACACTTCTTCATACATACAAGAAAAAATCTTCAGGACTCCTGGGGAAAAAAAATAGTCTATGTTAGGGTAATATCTTTATTTAAAACTGAAAATTAAGTTTATCTCTTCAGTATATAGAAATGCTACACTTGCCAGACCACTGACTATATTAGTTTCCTAGGGTTGCCATAGCAAATTTCCATATAATTGACAGCTTAAAACCACAGAAATTTAATTTCTCACAGTTCTAGAGGCCAGAATCTGAAATCAAGTTGTCACTAGGGTTACACTGTCCCAAAAGGCTCTAGGAGAGACACTTTCCTTGCTCTGTTCCACTTCTGGTGGCTTCAGGCTTTCCTTGGTTTGTAGCTGCATCACCGCAATCTCCCTCCATCTTCCCATGGCCTTTTCCTCAGTGTCTGTGTCTTCTTCTCTTCCGTCACTTATAAGGACACTTATTGTTAGATTTAAGGCCCAGCCACAAAATTCAGAATGATCTTATTTCCTAATCATCTCACTCATCTCAGTTTAATCATATCTATAAAGACCCTTTTGCCAGATAAAGTCATGTTTACAAGTCCTAGGGGTTAGGACTTGGACATATCTTTTTGGAGGCTGCTGTTCAATCCACTACACTTACCATTTTCTTCTCCAGTGATTGGCCTCTGTAAGGCTGGTTACCTCATCGGGAGCTCGGACGCACACCCCCCACCTTCTTTTCCAAAAGCCCGGATGAGCTCGGGCAAGCTCAGACATGCTCAGGCTTGTTCCCTTCTCCCATGCTCGCACAGCCTGACCTTCCCTTAAAGAGCCCAGTATGCAAACAAAGTGCTGTAACCATAGCCTCTTGTTAACCAATAGCAGTCAAGCCCTATTGACCAATAGCAGCCGAGTCTTAACAACCAATAGCAGCCAAGTCTTAACAACCAATAGCAGCCGAGTTTAAACAACCAATAGCAGCTAAGTCTTAACAACCAATAGCAGCCAAGTAATTCCAACCAACAACAAGCCAAGTCCTAGGTCAAGGCTTGTAACTTACCCAATAGCAGTCCTGCTCTCCCACAACCAATTGAGCTGTTTCACTCCCTATAAAACCCCATGTCTGAGAGGAGTCCATGCGACTTCTCCGGCCCCTCCTGTCGAACCGCAGAACCTCACCCGGGAGCCTGAATAAATTCCTTCGCATTGGATTTTTGTCGTGCCGGCCTCAGTTTCTTCATCTTAAACTCAGTGAGAACAAGCCTTACAGCCTCCCTAAAAAAAAAACAACAACAAAAAAGCTTGTCTTGAGGAAGAGGGACATCTATTGAATTTGAGCTACTTCCAATAGAAACCAAGACCCATACCTAGTACATGTGGGTGAACACAAAATTGTGAGATCTTTGAAACATTATCAAATAAGTTCCTAGTCACATTGGTGTTTTTTGTGGTTGGTTGTTTTGTCTAATAGCAATGTGCTAATTTTCTAGATTATTTTTATGGTTTCAATAAAAGAGAGGCTTTATTTTATTCATTTTAGCCTTCTGTTTAATATTTAAAACACAAAAAGTTAAAGCAGTTTATAAAAAATGCGCTTTAAAATATTCTACAAAATAGTTTACTATAGGTAATGAAACTAGAATAAAAGGAAAATCAAGGCAGGCAAAATAAATTTTAAAACAAAAGTAAGAATAATTCACAAAATGCATGAAATGTGAATTAATTTGGGTGCCAGAAGGTTACAATTTGAATCTGTGCTTCATAGCTGATAAGGCAAAGTTAAGAACACAATCAGGTAAAATAATTACCTTATAAGGTACAAATAAATCAGCTGCTTTGGGGAAACATAATCTGGTTTTGTTACTGAGACACGAAAAAAATTTTCTCAAGATTTTAAAAGGGGATGATCATGAAGTGTATTAGATAGTCTTTAACAACATTCCAGTAGTAAATACAATTATAAATCCATGACCTCACTAGAGAACAGTGACAAAAACTGATGCCATTTTACATAAGCAAAACAATGTGATCCAAGATAAGTGCTCTGATGATCAAACTAGAGCTAAGAATAAAATACAAACCATCTGAAGGATAGATGGCTTGTATGTCTTCTATGCAATGTTCTGTGACTCTTGTCTTTAGAAATTAAATTTTCAATAAGAATTGGCTGATGAAGAACACAAAGTTTATTCTCTCACAAGAATCTGGAAGGTATTTTGATGTTCAACCAAAGAGGTAATGTTACTATCTCCCTAAAAAGATGAGAACGCTGATCAAAACCCCTGCTTTAGTATAAGGATATCCCACTTAAAATGGACACAGGATAATGAAATGCTTATGGCAGGTAAGCCTATTTTTAAAGTTTTTAATACCATAAGCAACATATATATATATATATATATATATATATATATAATTTTTTTTTTTTTTTTTTTTGAGACAGAGTCTTGCTCCATCACCCAGGCTGGAGTGCAGTGGCACGATCTCAGCTCTGTAATCTCTGCCTCCCAGGTTTAAGTGATTCCCCTGCCTCAGCCTGGGAATAGCTGGGACTACAGGTGCTCACCATCACGCCCAGCTAATTTTTTGTATTTAGTAGAGACGGGGTTTCACCACGTTGGCCAGGATGGTCTCAATCTCCTGACCTCGTGATCCACCCATCTCGGCCTCCAAAGTACTTGGATTACTCGCATGAGCCACTGCATTTTAAAGCTGAAACATTATAGAGAAATAAAAAGTCCCCTTTGACGACCACCTTCATTCCTATAAATCCACTTCATTCTATTTCCTTCTTTCACGGGTGAATATGTAGGTTTTCTACTAATCCAAATATTGTTAATGACTATCTTTGCATCTGCCTCATTGGCACAGGAGTGTTTCTTGACTACTTTTGAAAAGTGGAATTGCTAAATGGACCTTTTTATTTTTTAACAGGTACGGCCAAATTACTCCCCAAAGTGATTGCACCAATTCACATTTCTTCAAGTAGTGTATGACAATACCTGTCTCCTTAGGCCATCAGTAATACTGAACATTATCAATCCTTTAACAATTTTTAATCCAAAAAAATGAAAATGGTATCTCATTGTTTGAATTTGCAATTCCCTGATTGTTACTGAAGAGACACTTTTTTTTTCATTTTCAGTGATCACTAATGTTACCTCTTCCACCCAGTTTTCAAATACATTTATTTTATTATTTTATTTTTAAATTTGAGACAGGGTCATGCTCTGTCACCCAGGCTAGAGTGCAGTGGTGCAATCACAGCTCACTGCAGCCTTGAATTCTTAATCTCAAGGGATCTTCCTACCTCATCCTGCCACATAGCTAATTTCAGCACACCACCATGCCTGGCTAATTTTTAAATATTTATAGAGATGGGGCCCTGCTATGTTGCTCAGGCTAGTCTCAAACTCCTGGCCTCAAGTTATCCTTCTGTCTTGACCTCCCAAAGTGCTGGAATTACAGGTGTGCTGCCAACAAGCCTGCCCTCTCATCTATTTTTTAGTAAGTCATTTGTCTCTTACTTACTGACTTGTAAGAATTGTTTTATTAAGAATTATTTTATACGTATATATGATACAAGTCATTTGCCTACTATACACATTGCAATTGTTTGCTTCCAGTTTGTTGTGTCTTCTGTTTATGGCACAATGTAAAATACCAACATTTTTCATTTTGGTCTAGTCAAATGTATCGATCTTTTCCTTTACTTCATTTTAGTATCTTACATTGAAAAAGGCTTTCTCTACCAAATATAAATTTATTGCACAGAAATTAGAAGCCACCTATGACTTCCTTTGCTTATAAATTTCTCACTGATTCTCTGCTCTCACCTAATCATCACCTGATCTTTACTATCCACCCTATGACATTTAGCACATCTTCTGTGAGATGCAGTCCTTGGAACTTTACAGGGTAGAATGGTTGTCATTCATTTATTTATTCAATTAATACTCATTAGCTATCATATGCCAGGCACAGGGCTAGGCCTTTGTTATACAGCTGTGGATAAAGCAGACAAGATTTTTGCCCTCATGGAGCTCACAGTCTAATGAAAAAAAAACATACATTTAACAAATAATTAAACATGTATACTTACCACATACTGTCACAAGTATGAAGAAAGAAAAGGACAGGGTGCTATGAAAGAGAATGGGTGTTGGAACTTCCACTGTGCCGAGCTGACCTCCCTGACAGCTCTCATCTACTGTATTCTAATTTTCTGATCCCTGTGGCTTTTATACCATGGCTTCCACACATTGTTTGTCTGACACCAGTTTCCCCAGAGCCATCATCCCTGACAGGGCCAGACTCCAGGTTTGACTATGCCTCCCTCTTTCTTAGCTGCTCTGCTGACTTAGCACAGCATGAGTCACTCTTGCTCTGAGAAACAAAGTTCTGAGAAACCGAGCCAGCAAACAGGTGACAGAAAAATAAAACTCCTAACGTAAGGGATTTGGAGCACGTAGGGGTGGAAAAATCACTCTGGAATTGTCAGATGAACCTGATCCAGATAAATACTCTGGGCTTAGATGAACAATCAGATAGTGAATTAAATAAAAGTGCACTTTGAGTACTGTTTGAAATAGTGATGTGTAAATACCTTCTGTACGTTGAGAAAGGCCCTCATAGTAACAACAGAGATCTTGTCACAAAACCAAAGTGTAACATTTGGACTATGAAAAAAACAGAAGACAGAACATGGAGCCAATGAACCCACACTTTCCCTATCACCGTCATCTGGAAAATCAGCCATTATGCCCTCAGGGTTTCAGGATCTTAGAAGGAACCCTGAAAAGGCAGGAACAGGCCTCCCACTGTCTTCCTTGCACTTGAGGCCTGGCATCTGCAGCCAGCCCTCTGCTCCACCAGCTGTATACTGTTAGGCAGGTGGTTTACCTCATTGTCTCTGCCTCAGTTTCCTCGTGTAAAATCTGAATAAATAGTGGGCCTCCCAGAGTCTTTCTGAGTGCTTAATACGTGATGGGCATTATAATTTAATAATGTATAATTTTTCAGCACCCATCTCAGTGCTGAAAAAATGTGTCAAAAAAAAGCATAAAAGTAGGTGTTCAATAAATGCTTTGTTGTTTGATTGTCAGTGCTTTTGTTATTGGGACCCCTCTTCAAATTGTGAGGATGCAACTCCTTGTCTACTTTTTTTCTTTCTTTCTTTCTGTGACGATGCAACTCCAAGAGAAATGGGTGGTAGTTTCTCAGAGGCCTGTCAATATGTTCTGTAAATAGCAACCTCGGACTTGGAGGCATTGCAAGACAGCTAAGTCCAGCTAAGGCCTCCAGGCATGGAAAGGAAATAAGTTCCTCCATTTACCTGGCCCATGTTCCTTGCTGGACCTATTGACCTTCCACCTTCCTAGGTAGAGAGCAATTTGGATATTCTTTATTTAAATAAATAAATAAGTACTGAGTAATGCTTATGAGCATTTTCTTAGTCAAGTTCAGCAAAAAGGAAAATTCAAGCTGGCCTCAGAGGCTTCACTACTACATGCTCAGCACACAAGTTTGCATGGCATTAGCTTTCCCTAGCAGGCCACCAACCTGGCACCAGGCCCCACACTCAAATCTAGAGCTCTCTTTCCTGACCTGAGCTCTATCCCATTTTCTGATGGTCTGAGTCAGCTCACACATTTTGCCCCCCCAACCACGCTGCAGAAATTCTCTCTTCTATTCTGCTATCTGCTTCACCTCCCCAGTCACAATATGACAAATTATGAACTGTTCGATGATGGGGTGGTGCCTGCCTGCAGGGCCACTACCTCTGGCTGTGTCCCTGAGTGTTTACTGCTAACTTAAGCTCTGCGAGGGAACTCTGTTCACATGGGCCTGGCCCCTGGGGTGAAAGAGGTCTCACTCTGACTTGTACTCAGTCCCAAACCAGGCTGTGACAAGAAATAAACAGGGATTCTCAGGGAAGAGAGAGACATTGTTCAGGCTTTTCTACCTGAAAGGGTAAGCTTCATCCTAGAAAAGGCTAGAAAATGTGATGGACTCAATCAATAGATCATCTAAAATCCAAGGGGATTAGCTTTCAACCACAAAGAAAAATGAGGGCAGAATTTTTCTTTCACACGTGCTTAAGCCACTATTTGGAAAGGAAGTTTGATGTTTACAACTACGGTTTTCTTAATAATCAGTTAGCAACAATTTTAAAAATCAAGAATTGAGATGGAAATAAACACTCAGAAATGAGCTTGGTACATCACAGTTAAAGTCAATACTGTGACAGTAAAATAGGTAATCCTGGGTTCACAGCTGTGGGATAATTCAGAAAAAAAAAAAAAATGTTTTTTCTATTTTTCCATTTCCTGAGTGCTAAAGATTAGGTTCTCCCTCTAACCCCAGACCAGTTTATCCTAACAAATAAGGAAGTCGTGCTTATTAACAGGAGCTTAATAAGGTTGCAGCCCCCTTAAATATCCTGAAGACATTGGCAGCTCTCCTCTCCAGCAGCAAACTGTGGTGGGCATCTTAAGGTCGTTTCCTGTCCTGTCCTTGACTACTGGCTGCAGCCTGTGGACATGGCTGACCAGGGCACACAGCCACATGACTCATCTTTCTTCCAGCGCGTGGATATGAAGGCAGCATCATTTTGCAGAAAAGCAGTATAATTTTGTTTTATTTTGTCTAATATGGTTCAGGCACAACACAAGCTGTCCCTATTCTAAGGCTGGAGAATTTGATTTTCTCTCTGGTCTGTGGAAGTGGGCTCAGCATATCGCCCTATTCAATCACAGAATGTTAACACTAATCTGACTAAGATGGCCAACTCAAGGTGCTCCCCAGGCTGCAGCAGACAGTGCTAATCCCTCTAGCTGAACCTGAGCCCAATTTCAGAGAACAGAGCTGCTGGCTGTTTAATCACTCATGTAGACATGACTGATTGAAACCATCATATGCATCCTCAGTTCAAGATGCATGTACTTTTTTTCACTAGGAGGAAAAAACACATTACTATTCTGACAGTTGGCACCAGAATCCCACTGAGGGATGAGAACAGTGAGTTCTAGCAGCAGTAATGTACATTCATTCTGATGCCCCTTTTAGTGCCATTTTCAACCACCCCACTCCATTATCTCTAAATGCTCAGTAAAGGTCCCGTATCTTTGTATCCTGAAGGCTTGGGAAATGAAGGCAGAAGATGGTGTGGGAGAGGATAGCAGCTGCAGATGCTGGAAGAAATGGTAGAAGCCAGGAAACAGCAAAGAAGCAGGTGGCAGTGTGGGCAAACTCGGAAATGCAGACACAGGAGAAACCCTGCTGACAGGGCAAGGGAATGGGGAAACAGGAAGAAGGGGTAGACCGCCTTGGTGCTGATGTATGAAAACGGGCTTTCCAAGTGGTAGACATTTGAGTTCAGTGAGTGTTTGCTCAAAACATCTGCAGTGATAACTCATGTATAATCTAATACTCTAACATTTTGCAAAATATAATCTCAGAAGTGCTTTCTATGTGAATAATACATTGTCATCATAAATATCATTTCTAGTGGTGTCATAATAGTCTATTGAACAGATTTGCCATGGTTTATTTAACACTTCCCTATTTTGGACTTCTAAATAAATTCAAATATCTAGCTATTAAGGATAATGATGTTATGAACGTCTTTAGATAGAAAGATTTTGCCACAGTTAGGATAATTTCCTCATGACAAATTCCCAGCAATGAAGTTCACTGGGTTAGATAGCATGAAATTTTTGAACTTTTGATAAATAGTGACAAAGTGGTTTTTACTTTCAACAACACTGATGAGGATCCCAGTTTCTCTGCACCTGGGAATCTCAGTTTCTCTGCACAAGGGAAATTCTATTCCATACCACTTTTTCTCTGGAGAGAGATATTCTTAAGATTGATGTGTATTTTTAGAGGCTACATTCTTAAAGGTAAAATTACTACTTCAAAAAGTATGCCTATCTGAACTTTTGGTAGATAATAGCGAACTATGATCTAAATAGGCTGTATCATTTAAACTCTCATCAACCGTGTATGAAAATGCTCATTCCTCCACACTATCTCCAACCATGGATTGTATCAAACTGGAAATAACATTTTTTAGCCAATCTGATATCAAAAATATCTTATTTTAATATGCATTCCCACAATGGCTAGAGAGGCTAAACGTCTTTTCATATTATTAGCTACCTATGTTTTTTCATCTGTGAATTGCTTGTTCATATACCTTACTCATTATCCCCTTAGTTTGTTCCTGTTTTACTTATTGATTTGTAGACGTGGTCTACTACCAAAATATATTGCCTATCATGTATATTGCAAATATTTCCCTCCTTTTTTTGTTTATTCTAGTGCCCTTTATTGTACAGAAAATTTTAATTTGTATATATTTAGATCCATCTGTTTTTCCCATTTTACACCTGTTTTTAATCCAGTTTAGGAAGGTTTTAATCATCTCAAGGTTATAAAAATATTCGCCAATGTTTCGTTCTAACAGTTTTGCTTTTTATTCTTAGTTATTTAATTTATATGGAATTTAGCTTTGCACATGTTGTGAGGTATGATTTTGTCCAAAAGTATTAGCAATTGTTCGTTTATCATGTAACGATAAATCAGATTTATTGTTACAGTTGAACTTTAGAGTCATTTTGAAGGGAATTATTTTTTCAGTTATTAATTTTCATTGAGGTTACACTGCATTTACCTATTAATTTATAAATAAATCATGCTTTGGTAATATTATAACATTAAAACTTTCTATGAAGAAAATCACATTACTCTCTATTTATTTATTTATTGGACTACTTTTCTGTTTCTTCTATTTCTATTGCTATCTTCAAATTTTTCACTTTATCTTGACTAAATTTTTAATAATAGATTTATTAGGATACAATTCACATACCATTAAAGTTCACTTTTTAAAAATGTATAATTCAAAGGTATTTAGAATATTCACAGAGATGTGCATTGGTTACTATCTAATTCCAGAAGATTTTAATCACTCCAAAGGGAAATGACATACCTAGTCATTCCGCATTTCCTCCTTGCCCTAGCCTCTGGCAACTACTAATCTATTTCCTGTCTCTATGAATTTGCCTCTCCTGGACATTTCATATAAATGAAATCATACTGCCATGCATGATTCATACATGTGGCCATTTATGTCTGGCTTCTTTCACTTAGAATCATGATTTCAGTATTCATCTATGCTGTAAAATATTACTAGGACTTATTTTTATGTCAAAATAATATTTCATTTTATGACTATCATATTTTGTTTATCCGTTCTTCAGCTGATAGATATTTGGGTTGTTTCTACTTTTGGATTATTATGAATAACGCTGCTATGAATATTTGTGTACAAGTTTTTCTTAGACATGTTTTTAATTCTATTGGGTATATACGTAGGACACAGATATACATACTTAGATTTATTCCTATATATGCCTGGAATTAGTGGGTCATATGATAACTCTAAAACATTTTGAGGAACTGCCAAGTTATCCAAACTTGCAAAGTGGCTATGCTATTTTACATTCCCACCAGCAGTTTATGAGGATCCCAATTTCTCCACACCTTCACCAAGACTTCTTGCTTTAATTACAGCCATCTTAGTGAATATGAAGTTATGTCTCATTGTGGTTTTAATTTTTATTTCCTGAATGACTAATGATATTGAGCATCTTTTCAGGTACCTGTTCACTATTTACTTCTATGTTTTATTCTGAGAGCTTTACAGTTTTAGCTCTTATATTTATGTCTATAATCCACATTGATTTTTGTATATGGAGCGAGGTGGGGGTCTATCTTTTTTTGTGTGTGTGTGGTCATCCTGTTTTCCCAGTCTCATGCATTGAAAAGATAATTCATCCCCTGCACTTCATTGAGTGGTCTTGGTACCCATGTCAAAAATCATTTGATCTTAGATACATAGGTTTATTTATGAACTCTCCATTCTATTCCATTGATCTATATATCTATCCTTATGCTAGTACTACATAATCTTGATGATTATATCTTTGTAGTAAGTTTGAAATAAAGAAGTGTGACTTCTCAACTTTGTTCTTTTTTTTTCAAGATTGTTTTGACTATTCTGAGTGCCTTGCAACTTCATAAGAATTTTCAAATCGGTTCTTCAATTTCTACAATGAACTCAGCTGGGTTTCTGATGGGGATTGAACTGAATCTGTAGACCAATTTGGCAAGAGTTGCCATATTAACAATATCAACTCTTCCGATTCATGATCACGAAATATCTTTTTACTTATTTCAGGTCTCTTTAATTTCTTTCAAGTATGTTTTGTTATTTTTAGAATACAAGTCTTGCACTTGTTTTGTTTAATCTATTGCTAAGTAATTCACTTTTGATGCTATCATAAATCAAAATTTTTCTTAATTTCATTTTCAGATTGTTCATTGTGTACAGAAGTCACTTGATTTTTGTATATTGACTGTGTTTTCTGCAACCTTGATAGACTCATTTATTTGTTCTAATTTTTTTGGATTTATTAGTATTTTTTATATGTAAGATCATGCCATGGAGATTCTTTTATTTTTATTTTCCAATCTGAATGCTTTTTATTTTTTGTTTTCTGCCTAAGTGCCCTTGCTAGGAGAGAATAATATTGAATAGGAGTGGTGAGTGCAGAAGAAAGGGGATTCAAGATGACTGACTAGATGCATCTGTTACTTACCTCTTCCGTGGAGAAAAACCAAAATGGTGAGTAGCTAATCACACTTTGAATACATTATCTAGGAGAGAGCACTGGAATTCAAGAGATAATTGATGGGAAGCACCAAAAGCAAGGAAGAAGAGGAAAGTGAGGCAACCTGCTCATCTGGGATCAGCTGGGAAACTGGAGAAGCTCCCTAATACAGATGAAGGGTCTGTAAGAGACCCTTAGTGGTCTAAACTCCCACCATGGACTCCAACAATTCTAACCACAACATAGTGCCTCAACCCATACAGGACCTGAGACTAACACACTGGAGTTGTCTGGAGACTGTGTAATGGCATTGCTCCAGAGAGAGAGCTCATGCTAAGGCCTACAAACCCCTGAGTACTAAGCAGCTGCAGCATAGCACCATTTTTGAAGCACAATTCGAAATACCTATTAGAATGCTTCCTGCCCTGGGGACCAACAACCCTTGCATCTCCATATCTTTAGAGCCCAATTGACATCTATCTGCAGCCTCTACTGCCAGGGTTGAGTTGGGAGCCACTGGCAACAACCTCACACCCCTAGGAAAGGGGTGCCCAAGCATCTTCACATGCCCCAGGGACAAATTCCACAATTCACAATTTCTGCAGCTGTGGGCTGCTGTGGGGGTGAAGTATAAGTAAAGCGTGTGCCCCCTAGCTGCCTGCCTACAGTTGTTCCCACTGAAAGCAATCCTCTACTCTTAGTAGTAGGGCTGCAGTATAGCTACTGCTGCCCCAACCTAACAATTCCACCAGTGGCCAGGAGATCACCCTGCCACAGCCTACTAGAGCAAGCTCCTGCATACACCAGTGGGAGGCCTGAGGACAGGTCTGCCCAGCCCAGCTTCATCCCCCAAATACTCAAGCATGCCATTCAGGTGCCTGGGAATTACACAGCCCAGTCCACTACCATTGGTACTTGAGCACTCCTCCCAGGGTCTGAAGTCAGGTCTACCCAAACTGCTACAACAACTATAGCTGTCACCCACCCCCATGTGCCACCTGCAGGCCTGGGGACTGGCCCACTTAGCCAGTCACACATTAGCATGTACCAAGAATACTTGGGTCCCAGAGGATTGTCCCACCATTGCTACTGCCATCACCCACATTTCCTGCTGCCCAAGGTCCCCAAAAACCCGCCTAACCACTCAGACTACTGCTGCCATTCCTGGCACCCAAGCAAGTCAGCTTGAGGTCTAAGAATCAGCCTGTCTGGACTTAGCAATACTAGTGTGAGTACATGCTGCTCTGGGGCCCAAAGACAGGCATGCTCAGACTGCTGCAGCCAACAATGGGGCCAAATGACTGGCCATGGCATTCCAGTTCCCAGCAAAATTTCATTGCAATCTCCACTGACAACCACACCCTAAGCCAAAGAGGAAATCACAGATACCACTGACCTTGTTTACAGCTGAAGATATCATACAGAGGCTATACTACTACATGTACCCACAATCAAAGCCAAAGTGCCCTACCCAACCAACACTGTAGATACATCTTCAGAAAAATGTCCTTCCCTGTGAATGCAAACTCAGAAAACTGGAAGAAGCAACTCTTACATCAGGAGCTATCTGGAGACTGTTACCAGATGTGCAGATATCAATGTAAGGACATAAGAAACATGAAAAATCCAGGAAATATGAAACCTCTAAAGGAACAGCAAAATTCTCCAGCAACAGATTCCAATCAAAAAGAAACTTATGAAATCTCATCCCAAAATTCAAAATAATGATTTTAAAGAAACTCAGTGACATACAAGATAAAAAAATACAACGGAATCAGAAAAACAATTCAGAATATGAATGGAAAATTTACCAAAGTGATAGATATAATAAAAAAGAACCACATAGAAATTCTGGAACCGAAGAATTTATTGAATGAAATACAAAATATATTTGAAAGCTTCAACAGTAGATCAAGCAGAACAATTAGATCAAGCAGGAGAAAGAATCTCAGAACTTGAAGATAGGTCTTTTGAAATAACTCAGATAAAAATAAAGGAAAAAAATAAAGAAGAATGAGCAAAGTCTATGTGACATATGGGACACCATAAAGTGAACAAATATTTGGATTTTTTTGTGTCCTAGAAGGCAAAGAAAAAACAAAAGAATTAGAAACCCTATTTAATAAAATGATAGATGAAAACTTTGCAAGTCTAGCAAGAGATTTAGACACCTGGATACAGGAGGCTCAGAGGTCCTCAAATAGATACAATTCGAGAAGGTCTTCTTCACAGTACATTATAGCCAAATGTCAAAAGTCAAAGACAAAAAAAGAATTCTGGCCAGGTGCAGTGGCTCACACCTGTAATCCCAGCACTTTGAGAGGCTGATGTGGGTGAATCACAAAGTCGGGAGTTCAAGATCAGCCTGGCCAACATGGTGAAACCCTGTCTCTATTAAAAATACAAAAATTAGCTGAGCATGGTGATGGGCATCTATAATCCAAGCTACTCAGGAGGCTGAAGCAGAGAAATGCTTGAACCAGGGAGGTGGAGGTTGCAGTGAACTGAGATTGCACCACTGCACTCCAGCACCTGGGTGACAAAGTGAGACTCTGCCTCCAAAAAAAAAGAGTGAGAGAGAATTCTAAAAACAGCAAGAGAAAAGCATCTGGGCATTTATAAAGGAATCCTTATCAGAATAACAGCAGATTTATCAGCAGAAATCCTACAGGCCAGAAGAGAATCGAATAATATATCCAAAGAACTGAAAGAAAGAAAGAAAAAAAACTGCTGGCAAGAATATTATAACTAGCAGTTATCCTTCATGAATAAAGAAAAAATAAAGTCTTTTCCAGACAAGCAAAAGCTGAGGGAATACATCACTATTAGACCAGACCTACAAGAAATGTTTAAGTGAGACCTATACCTAGCAGTGAAAGAATGAAATCTACAATCACAAAAATGCACACACATATAAAAACCACTGGTAAAGTTGATATATAAGCAAAGAAAAGACTCAACTATTACTACCACAGAATACTGCCAAACCACAATGGTAAACCATAAAGAGAAAGGAACAACCGAAAATCAGTTACTAAAATTATGGGAATAAGCCCTCATATATATAAAATAAAAGATATATGCAGCCAAATAGATAGCAAATTATGACCTAACTATATGCTGCCTATAAGAAACTCATTTCATCTATAAAGACACATATAACTGAAAGTAAAGGGATTGAAAAAGATATTCCATGCAAGTGAAAACCAAAGCAAGCTTAAGTAGTTATACTCATATTAGATAAAACAAACTTTAAGTCAAAGACCTGAAAAAGAGACAAAGATCATTGTATAATATTGGGATTAATTCAGCAGATGATATTCTAAGCATATATGCACCCAACACCAGAACACCCAGATAGATATATAAAGTAAATATAGATACAAAGAGAAAAATAAATTCCAATACAATAATATAATAGATCATTAGAGAATATTCTGAACAACTATGCAATAAAAAACTGGAAAACTGGCATGTTAATTAGTACAACCACTATGGAGAACAGTTTGGAGGCTCATCAAAAAGCTAAAATTAGAGCTACTATACAATTCCCCCTTCTCACCATGTGATATGCTGGCTCCTTTTCACCTTCTGCCATGGTTGTAAGCTTTCTGAGGCCCTCATGCTTCATGTATAATCTGCAGAGCCATGAGCCAAAGAAACCTCTTTTCTTTTTAAGTTACCAAGGCTCAGGTATTTTTTTTTATAGCAATGCAAATGGACTACCACATGAGGTGTTTCTTCTATGCCTAATTTGTTGAGAGTTTTTTGTTTTTATTTTCATTTTTGAGACAAGGTTTCAGTTCTATTGCCCAGGCTGGAGTGCTGTGGCATGACCTTGCAACCTCTACCTCCCAGGCTAAAGTGATTTTTCTGTCTCAATCCCCTGAGTAGCTGGGACTACAGATGCATACCACTGTACCTGGCTAATTTTTGTATTTTTTGTAGAGACAGGGTTTCACTATGTCACCCAGGCAGGTCTTAAACTCCTGAGTTCAAGTGATCCACCCACTTCAGCCTCCAAAAGTGCTAGGATTACAGGTGTGAGCCACCACTCCTGGCCTAGTGGTTTCATCATGAAGAGATGTTGAGTTTTATCAAATGAGATGATCATATGATTTTTATCCTTCATTCTTTTGTTGTGATGTATCACATTTACCGACTTGCATATGTTGAATGATCCTCACATCCCTGGAATAAATTCCACTTGATCATGGTGTATTCTTATTATTTCTGATATGCTGTTGCTAGTATTTTACTGAGAATTTTTGCATAATGTTCATCAGAGATATTGGCCTGCAGTTTTCTTTCTTTCTTGTATCCTTATCTTGTTTTAGTATCAAGGTGATTTTGGCTTCAAAGAATGAGTTAGGAATAACTTTCTTCTTTTCAATTTTTTGAAAGAGTTTGATTAGAATTGGTGTTAATTCTTCTTTGAATGTTTGGTAAAATTTGTCAGTGAAGCCATATGGTCCTGGACATTCCTTTTTGGGAGGACTTTTATTACTGACTTGATCTCATTATTCTTTATTGGTCTATTCAGATTTACTATTTCTTCCTGATTCAATCTTGGTAGCTTGTATGTTTCCAGAAATTTATCCAGTTTGTTAGTATATAGTTGGTCAAGGTGAGCTATGAGTCCAGTGAAATAAGACAAACCATGAGAATGGAGTTTTTAAAATGCTTTTTGGGAAATAAAACAGTAATTATTCTCTGGAGATGAAACTCTGGGGAACTCCAAAGGTCTTCTGTTTCCTCTGGTGATTTCTAAGGCTGCTGGTTTTCATCGTGACCATAATTGCATGACTCTTGGCTTTCAAGGTTAACACAGAGCTGGAGAAAGGAAGTCATAATAGAATTAAAGCAAGTTAAAATGCCACAAGACCTGCAGAGTCTAAAAAGGTTCACCCAGTTTTCTTGAATAAACACTTTTCTGATTGTTATAAAACTCTAATTTCCAGAGTTCTAAAAGACTTGGTTTTGACTTTTTTTTTGTTTGAGACAGAATTTTGCTCTTGTCACCCAGGCTGGAGTGCAATAGCATGATCTTGGCTCACTGCAACCTCTACCTCCTGGGTTCAAGTGATTCTCCTGCCTCAGCCTCCCAAGTAGCTGGGATTACAGGTACCTGCCACCATGCCCAGCTAATTTTTGTATGTTTAGTAAAGACAAGGTTTCACCATGTTGACCAGGCTTGTCTTGAACGCCTGACCTCAGGTGATCCACCTGCCTCGGCCTCCCAAAATGCCGGGATTACAGGCATGAGCCACGGCACCTGGAAAACAGCTTTTTTTGCCAGCATTCGAATTGCTTTTCTGGAAGGAAGAATTATATATATTGCAGAAGTCCTTACTATGCGATTCCAGAAACCAAGTTTTTCTTCTGAGTTGTGAACATTTTTAAATTTTTATTTTTTGTAGAAACATAGAAGGTGCAATATTTATGGGGTACATGAGATACTCTGATACAGGCATACAATGCATAATAATCACATCAGGTTAAATGAAATATCCATCACCTCAACATTTATTCTTTGTGTTACAAACAATCCAATTATATACTTTTAGCTACTTGAAATATACAATTAAGTTATTATTGACTATAGTCACTCTGTTCTGCTATAAAATACTAGATCTTGTTCATTCTCTCTATTTTGTCACCATTAACACTGTCCCCCAGTGCATCTCCATTACTCTTCCCAGTATCTGGTAGCCATCCTTCTACTCTCTATCTCCGTTATTTCAGTTATTTTAATTCTTAGCTTTCATAAATGTCATAACATGTGACATGTGTCTGTGCCTGGCCTCTGATTCCATCCATGTTATGGCAAATGACAGAATGTCATTCATTTTTATCACTGAACAATATTCCATTGTGTATATGTACACATTTTCTTTATCCATTCATCTGCTGATGGACCCTTAGCTTGTTTCCAAATCTTGGCTATTGTGAATAGTGTTGCAATAAACATTGGCATGTTGGCAATAAACACTGGCATGACACAGAGCAGTAGAGAAAGGTGGATGTTTTCAATAAACGGTTCCGAGTCCATTGAACATTCATGGAAAAGAATGAAACTTCACTCATATAAAAATCAATTCCAGGTGGATTTTAGACATTAAGGTAAAAGGCAAAATAATAAGGCTCCTAAAAGATGACACTGGAGAATATATTCATGACTTAATGCAGGCAAAGTTTTCTTAAACAGGACTAAAACACAGCAACCATCAAGGAAAAGATGAATAAATTGGACTATAAGAAAAATAAGAACTTCTATTGATAAAAAGGAACTATTAAGAGAGTAAAAAGGTAAATCATAGAAATGGAAACCATATTTGCAATATCTGCAGTCTTAGCCATTAAAGAATAAATTTTAAATGCTATTACCACAAAAAATGTTAAGTATCTGAGGTGATGAATATGTTAACTAGTTCAATTTAATTATACACATTGTATTAGTAAATTATAAAATCACTTTGTACCCCATAAATTTACATAACTGTAAATTGACAATTTACAATACAATATCTATATTTGACAAATAACCTACACCTAAAATATAAAAGGAACACTTACATATTAGTGTTTTTAAAAGAGAAATAACCCAATTTTTTTTAAAGGAGGGAGAGAAGGAAAGACAGGCTTTTCATTAAAGAGAATATCCAAATAGTCAATAAACATTTAAAAAGGTATTCAGCTTCACTAGACATCAGGGAAATACAAATTAAAACTGTAATGAGGTACCACTTTACACCTGCCGGAGTAAAAAATAACCATTTTTAAAAAGATTATACCAAGCGTTGGTAAGGAGATGAATATGTAAGAACTCTCATTTGCCACTGGTGGAAATGTAAATGAGTATGAGTACTTGGGAAAATTCTTTGGTAATATCTCCTAAAGCTAAACATATGTACCTCTTGACCCAGTAATTCTACCGCCATATATTGCTCAACAGAAATGCAAGCACAGACACACCAAGAAATAGCTGCAAGGATGTTGATAGCAGCATTATTCATAATAGCTTAAAACTGGAAGCAACCTGAATGTCCAACGAGTAAAATGGTTCAATAAATTATGATACAGTCATACAACAGAATATCATACAGCAATGAAAAGGAAAAAACTGCTGCACAATATGGTTGAATTTCACAAATATTGTTGAAAGAAGCTAGACACAAAGGAGTATTTATGAAATAGTTCTATTAATAAAACATAAACTATCTATAGTGTTATAAATCAGGTTAGTGGTTACTCTGTGGGTTTTACAGAATGAAAAAGGGTCTGGAGAGTTTCTATAGTGCTATTCAAGTCGTACAGATTTCTAAATGTGTGCTATATTTCAATAAAATGAGTAAATTAAAACAAAACAAAACAAAAAATAGACTGCCACCTGAGTTTCTTATAGTAATCCAAGAAGAATTAGGGCTGTGGTTGAGAGATTGTGAAAAACCCTACACCAATGAGACAGGAGACTGGGAACCTAGGAGGAAAGACAGTCAATGAGAAATTCACAGTAGCTGGATTGCCTAAACGTTTTTAAAGAACAGAGTATTTAATGTTCACTTTAAAATTGTGCTCTATTATGCCTGTAATCCCAATACTTTGGGAGGCTGAGGCGGGTGGATCACTTGAGGTCAGAAGTTCAAGACCAGCCTGACCAAGATGGTGAAACCCCATCTCTACTAAAAATACAAAAAAATAGCCAGGCATGGTGGTGTGTGCCTGTAATCCCAGTTACTCAGAAGGCTGAGGCAGGATAACAGTTCAAACCTAGGAGGTGGAAGTTGCAGTGAGCTGAGACCGCATCACTGCACTCCAGCCTGGGCCACAGAGTAAGAATCTGTCTCAAAAACAATAACAAAGCAAAACTAAAAAAATTAAATAAAATTGTTTTATATGCTGCAATTTGCTCTAAACCTCTGTGACACCATCTCCACCACCAATTTTATTGTTCTCATCAGTAAAGTTTACAACACTCCAAAAAGCAGGGCAAGGAAACAGTGGTGGAATAAGATGAAAGAGGGGCTATGTTACTATGGGATAGAAAAGCCAAAGGAATACCACTCTGAATAAAGAGCAAAAGGAGGGAGGGATCACGAGGTCAGGAGTTCGAAACTTACCTGACCAACATGGTAAAACCCCATCTCTACTAAAAATACAAAAATTAGCCGAGTGTGGTGGCATGTCCCTGTAATCCCAGCTACTTGGAAGGCTAAGGCAGGAGAATCACTTGAACCCGGGAGGTGGAGGTTGCAGTGAGCTGAGATTGCGCCACTGCACTCCAGCCTTGGTGACAGACCGAGACTCTGTCTCAAAGAAAAGAAGGGAGAGACAAGAGTGCCCCAGACTGAGAGAAGGAAATGCAAAGGCTCCAACACAGGGTATGCTGGGCACATCCTAAGACCAGCAAGGAAACCAGTATGTGTGAAGCCAAGGAAGATGGTAGGGATAAGATCAGAGATGTAGCCAGGACCCACATGATGCTGGCTTTAATGGGCCATGAATCTTACTGAATTTCACTCTAAGACAGTAATGCATTACAGACATGGTTTTAAGTAGAGAAATGACCAAATCCAAGTTTAGTTTGAAATGTGTCATTGCAGTTGCTTTGGGAAGACCAGCCTGTAGGACGGCAAGGTGGATGCAGGAAAACCAGATAGGAGGTCTTCTAGAGAAAGACGATGGCAGCTTGGATAGGGCTGGCAGTGGTGGAGGTAGGAAAAAGAGGTTGAGTCTGGATGTATTTTGAAAGTCAAACCATAAGGACTTGTAGATGGGTTGGAGATGGTGTGTAAGGAAAGGAAAGGAAAGGCATCAGAGATGTCTCAGGAAAGAACTTCCTAACCCAATTGAACAAGCTCCTCCAGTGGAAGCGTTTAGTCCTTCCACTGGACTGTCTGAATGGTCTTTTCCCTCCAGCTTATCTGCCAAATAGGTTTCCAAGGGGCTTTCTGTTCTTAGCAGTCAGGGGCCCAGGTGATCTCTACACACCAAATGTTCTTGAACCATAAGGCAATCAGATTACGGTTCTGTGCTTTATGGATTTTCAGACTTTATGGCTGAAAAAATAAATTTCCTATACCAAAGATACTTTTTAACTGCTGGGGACCCTATGTACCTTTTTTCCCCCACACACATGCAGTTTAATACTGGTCCAAAGGGTTTAAAAAAAAAAAAAGCAAGGGGAGCTGCTTTAGGGGAAACAGTGGCCATATCATGTGGAATTTGGGGATGAGAGATGCTGGAATATGAAAAGAAGGAGGAACAGCCCCATCATCTTGGCCCTCGAGGATGTTAGGAAGAGAGGGTATACCAGAAGAAGGTGCAAGGGAGTAAATGATTGAAGTGTAAACAAACGTCCTAACATTTTAAAGCCTCCCAAATGTTTCTCTTTCAAAAGTTACCTTAGAGAGAACCTGCTAGTCCTATGTTAATTATACCATGGTCACAGAGGTGCTGCTATTGTTCTGAGCTTACTTGGAACTCTTCTTTGGGATCTGTCCAAAAGAATTGAATGTGACTTACTCCAAAATCTGTGCTTCCAAAGGTCAGATCCCTGAGATGCTCTGCTATCAAGAATCCCAGATTCTCCTGGTTGGCAGGAACTTTAAAGCTTCTAGTCATAGTGTTTGAGCTCCCACATCAGTCCTTCAGCATCTTCCCAGGCAGCTTTGATTCATTATGGACTGAAATCTTCCTACCATTCCTTCTATCCACTGGTCATAATAGAGTATGAGGTTGTATTTTCCAAACTTAAATATCACTGGTCCTGTTAGTTCTTTTAAGTTGCTCATAAGAAAATTTACCTTAAATGGAAACCACATCACTTTGTAAGTGGAAAACTATGTCAATTGGAACTTAACTGCATGAGGAATAATAACAGATTGAAGAGAAACTGATGATATTAAATTCTACTTAGAAGCTGTTGCCTAGCAAAGGTTCTGAACAAGACGCAATCTCTTTGTTAAAACAGGAGATTGGCAAGTGTTAGAGGAGTGCAAAGACAAATACCACAAAAATGATACTCCTTCCTTGATGTAATCCATAGGAACAAGAGAAGTGAGAAGGGCATATCTTTTTTTCATCTTGTGTTCCACTGTTATTTACCGTTATTGTCCGTGTACCAACCAAGACCATCTTTACTGGCAGACGCACAGACTGGGACACACTGGTAAAGTGACGAAGCACCAGGACTGTTAAGTCAAGCTGATCAGGTTCAGGTCTTGGCTCTGCCAACTCCTAGCTGCCCAACCCTAAATACTGGAAGCTCTGTATGCATCCATTTCTTCATCTAAAATGGAAGCAACAATAGATCTTCAAACGCTTTCTTAAACACAGTGCCCAAATTTGGACATTATGCCCAGGTGTAACCTGACCATTGAGGAGTATTAGTTCAGCCTAAGATTGCAGCCTCATTCAGGTTTTGAACTAAACTCATTCAGCCTATGGGTGTTCACAAGGCTGTGCTTGTAGCCAGCTAAAATAAAATCTAAGATATTTTGATATACACCACTATTGAGCCACATCCCCCATTACAAACTTAAATTGCTGGGTGTTTCCACCTGAGGGAGAACTTCACATTTATTCTTATTAACTAGATTTTCCCCCTCCACTAGTGCTTTAACATTTGCTCAGCTCCTTCTACTACCCTGCATTTGAGGAAAGGAAGCCAAAGGAGCAGAATTGGGCCATGATGAGGATGTGTTTGACATGCTGGATGGGAGTCTGTGTTCCTTTGAATCAAGGAAATGGAAACTTTGTTGAATATCCATTCTGTACTGGGCACTTCCCTTGACTATTTCATTAATACTCCAAGGACCCCTTGAGGCAGATGTTATTGCCATTTTGCAGAGAAGAAATCTGAATTTTTATTTGAAGTTATTAAACATGATAAATGCCCCAATTTTCTGCTTTTTGCTTAATAGTATTTTGCAAACATTTTATCATGATACTTCATGTTTTCCTTTTTTTCTTTATAAATAAATACATACTCCCTCCTTATTCTAAAAAGAATTTGAAGCACTTCTCTCTTGATGTTTATCATTTTAACGGTTGTATAATATCCCATTAAGTCACCCTAATTTATTCAACCAGTTTCCTACTGTTGACAGTTTGGCTTTGTTTGCTTTTTGTGGTCTTAAAAATATTTTCTGTAATAAATGATCCTACTAAAAACATCTCCGCACGAATATTATTTTGTTCTGGAAATTTCCCCAAGCATAGAATACTGCATTAAAGGGGACAATATTTTTGGTGGTTCTTTGTAGAGACTAGCAAATAGCCTACTCAAAGGAGTATGCTTTATCTGAAGTTAAAAAGCCAAAAACAAACAGAAAAAATGTGGTTTTCTACATAAGAAATTAATTTTCCACTTATTCATAAAATATTCTAGTGCTGTGATGGGTGGCAGGCACTGTGCCAGGGGCTGGGGACAAGGATAAGCAAGGCCAGGTCCGAGCCTCCGAGGAGCGCGCTGTGGAGTCGGGATAGAGTAGACCAAGTGCAACAGGCGCCTGGCTGCAGCTAGGGAGGACCGCGCGCCCTTTCGCACAGGAGTGTAGAAGGAGGGAGCTGTTTGCCAGCACCGAGGTCTTGCGGCGCAGGCAACGCTTGACCTGAGTCTTGCAGAATGAGTAAGAGTTTGGGCATGCGATTTGTATTTATTTTACTGTGAATCTCTGGCCTTATATCAGAAAAAATTGTGCCACCCTCGGCACAGAGAACGTTGGTGGCGTCGAAGGCCCCCTAAACCTCTTTCCATCGCCTGGGAGTAGGGGTTGGGGACGAGGACCTCCAGACAGCAGGTGCAGGATTTGGGAGCCTAGAACCCCTGGCGCGGCACGGGAGAGGGCAGGAGAGGACCTAAGCGCGGGGCTCGCCGTCTGCTGGGGACCCGAGCCGGCGTGTGGCCCTCGGGGAACGGAAGATGCGCCCTCAGCAACCCTAAGGCGTCAGCTCAGCTCTCTGCGGGCTGAGGAGACGGTGAGGAAACCGGGACTAACTGGGGTGGGGGTTAGAGGACAGCCCGCGAGTGGGCTCCGAGGGCAGCTGGGCTCGGCAGTCCGGGACCCCGAGGGGGCAAGCGGGCGGGGAGCAGGAGAGGGGCGGAGCTCCGGGGCTGGGGCTGGGGCCGCCGCGGCCGCCCAGAGGGTCTGCGGGGGCTGCTGCGGCCGGACCCGAAGGCGGGCGCCACGAGCTCAGGGAGCCACGCACGCGTCTCCAAGACCGTGACCTCGGCATAGGGAGCGGGTCCGCGCGCCATCCTGAGCTCAGACCTGAGCCCATCCTCGTGGAGACCCACGGCCGAGGGGCCGGAGCTGCCTCTGTGCGAGGGAGCCCCGGCCGCTACGCAGGTAGGACCGGCGACCCGACGAGGGCGGGCGGAAAGCGCCCCGGGTGGGGGAGGGGCCGTGGCGGAGTCTGGGGCAAAGGGCTCGGGGCCGAACGAGGGGCGCACGCCGGAGCAGCTCCGGCCTGGCAGCACTGGGTGTGGACGTGGGGGAAGTAGGGACCAGATTGCATGATCAGCAGGATCAAGACTTTCCCAGGCTCAGTACTGGACTGTTCAGTGTCCCCCCAGAAGGGGTAGCGGGTCGCCCACGCAAATGAACGGAAGCGCGCACTAAAACGCCTGCTGTCGGTAGTTTCTTGCACCTCCGCCCTGTTTCTGCCTGTGATGTGGTCAGAAAGGGCTCGCTTTCCACGTGTTAATAACGGGACAGGTAGCTTTACAGACCGTAGGCATAATGGAAGGGAGAGCCACAGGGTCAGCTCTGGCCTCTGGGATGCTCAGTGCGCTGGCAGGATTCCTGGGTCAAGCCGCCAACTACCTTGGGGACTTTGCTTCAGTGGCACCAAATTAGACTGTCAGTTCCCGGGGCCTGATCACCAGGCTCCATATATATTTCAAGCATACCAGGCTGATGGAGTTTTATTATTATTTTAACATTATAGCTTTCGATAGATAACATGCATATGCTTCTTTTTTTTAAGTCAAATAATACAAATATTTATCTTCTAGAGGCAATGCCTGCACTAGCATTTGTGTCTATTGCTATCTGCTTTCTTTACCCATAGCCTTTCCCACTCTACATGTTCTGTCACAGTCTTTTAATTCTTTATCCAGAAAATGACGTCACCACCACTGCCCACATCCCTTAATCTCCAGTGTTCCTTCTTGCAACACCTCTTTTGTCCTTGTTTTTCACAACGTGGGCCTCAGGGTAGGGAGCCTACAAACGAGAAGACGTTTCATTTACTTGTTTCAACTATCCTTGAGATTTGAGGAAAAGACACATGGGAGAAGAGTCCATGACAAGTTCTTTACACATCTGTTTTTCTCCTTAAACTGGATTTTCCACGTGCAGTTTAGGTAGTCTGTTATTGAAAGGAAATTATGTAGGCTGTTTCCTGAAATGCTCTAGATTTCCAGAACTTAACACCACAGTAGTTCCCATTCCTTAAAAGAGAAGTTCATCAGTCACACCTCGCTGTTGCCTTTCCCACTTCCATCCACTCCAGGATCCCCTAAATGGCATGCCTAGGATTTTTCCTCTGTAGGAACCTGGGAGAGCAGATGTTTTATACCTGCCTCCCAGGTGCCTCAGGAAGAGGCCAAGGGACAAAGCTTTGTGGTGGACAAGGGGGAGGGGAAGATGTATGAGAAGTTGGAGGGGAAGTAGGAAGGACAAAGCAGGCCAAGATCCTTGAGTGGAGAAGAATCCTTGAGCGCAGAGCCCTGTCATTTAGGAACACCTCCCATATAATTTGCTAAGAGACCACACATGCAAGTTACCTCCTGCCAACAATCAGCACAGTCAGCTTTGTTCCAAGACTTCTTCTGTGCTCAGCCAGAACATAGTAAGTGAAAAGAAATCGGCAAATCAACTAGTTTGTCTCTATGATAAAACAGAGTGGTTGAAATTAAATGAATTAAAAATTTTCTTTTTTACTGAATTAGCAGGTTAAGAGCTGTGTCCATTGTTTAAAATCACCTAATAGGTACTCCAGTCTCCACATTTTCCTTTATTTTGTTTATCTTTTCATATTGCATAACCCAGAACTGGATCCCAACCACATCAGAAAGTTCAGACTGGTTGGAAGCTACCGCTTCTAGGACATTTTGGTGGGAGAGAGTGGGGAGGAAAGGATGAGAATATAATGACTGATCCCTGTGATAGGGCAGGGGGATAATGAAGAGGAAGAAGTTGACTACAAAGTGGTCCTCAGGATAGGGATCCCACTAACGAGAAGTTTGAGACTGGTGAGGAGTCGCATATAATTCTTAAGAGAATGGGTTAATTAGTAAGAGGTTTAAAAAAATCATTCATCATTCATCATTCAAAATGTTTATAGAGTGCCTGGCTATGTGCCTGTCACTGGGAACTAAATGGTATATAAAACCAGGTGAGGTTCCTGCTCTACTGGAGCTTACAGATGCTTTGGGGTGGCAGCTGTTAGGAAATTAACTAAATATTGATTATATGTTATTACAAACTAAAATAAACTCTTAAACAGGAAAGAAACAAAGTTCTTGTGTATACAGACTGAACTGTGAGACCAGAGAAGGCTTTCTCAAGGAAATATCCCTTGAGCCGAGATGCAAAGATGGAGAGGAAGGTTGAGGATATATTTGTTTTTGACCTAGGAACAGAATGTATCCATTAAGAATGGTGTTTGGCTGCTAGTCATTAACAAGGCTGACTGTCATGTGACATTTGTGGTACTACATAAGCACATGTGCCAATTTGGCATTTTGGGCACTTTGGGAAAGAATGCTTTCCCAAAGTTATCACAGTATCAATTGCATTGTCTTGATTTGGTCATGGTTTGCCATTGCTGTATTCTTGTTTTATAATTAAATGTTTTGATTAACTATTCTTTTCAGTTTATTTTATTGTGTACAATAAAATGTGTGCATTGCAGTTCAAAGGTGAATCATCCATATAACTATTAATAAGGTAAATATATATATAACCCTGATACCAAATATGGCTTGTTCACTGATTGTTCAATGTTATCACTGAATAGATTCTTTAGCAGTGAAAACAGGTGTGGCAGATGGGCTGTAATATCTTCCCTCCATCCCTAGCCGCTGCTCTAGTTGGGAGGATGCCAGAATTTTTTAGTTTTTCTAAACCTGCATGTACCTTTTCAAAGATTCATATACAGCTCTTTAGTAAAGAAAAAAATCACCAATTGCACTGATGCTGTAAATATAAATTTCACAAGGTAGTTCATGGGGTGCTTTAAGGAAGCAACATGTTTAACATTCAAACAAATATTTTTATTCATTCAACAGTGTTTACAGTAAACCTTCTATGTGCCCAGAACTGTGCTAGATACTATAATTAAAACTGATTACTAGGACAGAGTCCCAACATTTAAGGAGTTCATAGAAGTCTAAGAGAGGGAGTCATACTCATCCATGTCCAGGTACTATTGTGTTCATTACAATGGAAGCATAATCAGGGTACAGTGATGTATAAGAGAAAGGAGTGGTCAATTCTACCAAGGGAGAAAGGGTCAGGGGAAGGTTCTTGGAGGAGGTAACGCTTGAGTTGAATCTTGAAAGATGAGGCGTTACACCAGGTAGACAAAAGAAGAAGTTAAATATGTTGCTTGGTTAGAGCAGCCCATGAACTACCTAGTGAAATTTATATTTACAGCATCAGTGCAATTGGTGGTTTTTTTCTTTACTAAAAAGCTGTATGGGACAGAGATTCATGTGCAAAAATGAGCAACCAGCAACAACTAAACTAGAGGCTTGAAACATCATGTCAGGTTCTAGGATCTGCAAGTGGTTCAAGGATCTGAAGCGTAAGGAGCCAAGAGGTAGGCAGGCTAGCAAGGTGGCTTAAGTGCACGATGGGGTCACAGAACCAAGGTTTGAGTCATAGTTCTGCCACTTTCTAGCTGTGAGATCTCAGTTAAGTAATTTGGCCTCAGTAATTAATGGTAATGAAGTCAATACCTCCCTCATGGGATTGCTGCAAAGATTCAGATAAGATATGCACAGATTATATACTCAGGAATTGTTGGCTATTCTTTTCATTATTTATTCTAGGGCAAAGGAAGCTGCTAGAGGGTTTTACATAGAGGATTAACTTCGAGAGCATTTTTCTTTAGAGTGCAATCATTCTGGCTGCATGTGGATGCTGGGTTGAAGGGGGGTCATTTGGAACACAGTAACCACTTAAAGACATTATACCCGTTCAGATAATGATAATGATGGCCAGAACCATGGCAGTCATGACAGTAGCCATGGAGAAAATGAGCTAAATGCTTAAGATATTGCCAAAGTAGACTCCACCACAGAACTCAGTTACTCGTTAGATGTAGGCAGTGAGGGAGAGGATTTGGAGAGGTGAAGCTGGGATTCTGGTCTGTTACCATTTGGCTCTGTGATTCAAGTGATCTTGGAATAGAAAAAAAAGAAGTGGGTATCAACCAGGACTGGGGATCAGGAATCTGGGAAATGCTTTTGTATACAGAGAACTTCATGATTGGTACCAAAAAAATGCTGTCTCTGATTCAGAAGAGCCCTTGACCATTTCTGTGTCTGAACATAAAATAGGAACAATTAATCCATACCAAATATAATATTCATCTTCTCCCTCTCTCTCTCTCTTTCTCTTTCTCTTTCACTCTCTATTTCTGGGAGGCTTTCACTTCAAAGTGGGTGGACATTAGACTTCACCTATTTGTCATTGCCTTAAAGTGGCACGTGTAACCCTTATTCATGCCTGGTAGTGTTGGTTCAAATCTTGCCTGACACTAGCCTGATTGACTTTATTCTCCTTTTTTCTCATGTCTTCCCATATACAGTAAGCACTAATTGAGGTGCCTGCATGGACTTTATTAAAGCCCATGAGAATTAGAGGATTTAGGTAGTTCCTATTTCATAATGCAGTGCAGCCTTGGTAACCACCTTATTCATTCATAAGGCAGGAAACAATACAGACATGTGTGACAGTGCTTGTTGAAAAGTTGCCGAGAGCTTTATTACTGTTTCCACCAAAGGTGGATACTAGGAAGTGCTGATTAAGGGTGTGCTTTTGGATTCAGTTGCTCAAACAACTCATTACTCAAAGCCACAGAAACGAACAGACATTGTAATTAGGCAGAGTCAAATGAGTGAGATGGTCAAATATGAAATGAGGAAAACAAGACCAGCCTCTGCCATGGACAGTCTAGTTTTGTTAAAAGTGGGCTTTCTACTTCTGACCTTCAGCATGACATTAACCTAGCTGAGCCTCACTTTTTAGCGGTGGACATGCCTTTGAGACCTTTGACACTAAGGTAATGTCTCCTTCACAGGGCGCTTGTGAAGTTTGAGTTATATATGGAAGGCGCTAAACACAATGTGTGGCCTATGGTGGGTGCTTAACTAGCTCATATCCTTTGACTCAGTCCCCGGCATCTTTCCTTATGTTGAAAAAGCAGGAAGTGTGCAGATTTCTTAGGTTAAGTAACCTGAATTAATTTGTTTTAATGTGTTTTTCATCTACAATTGATTTTTTTTCCCTGGGAACCAGGGTGGAAACCTGTTTTCCTCCATCCTCTGTGAATGCTTATCAGTGATGATGGGGGCAAAGGTAATATGATACCTGCAGAGAGGAAACTAATTTTAGCCATTCTCCCTTCAACAAGTCTGTCACACATGCAAGTAAAATTACTAACAAATAAAAAAATGGAGTAATTTGACTTCTTTCTCCCATATTTTCTGTTGGTAGAGGTCCTAATAAGCATATTTTTTGTTTATCTGTTGTTTTTCATGTAGGTAGAAAGAAGCAGGCTCGAAGAAATTGTAACTGTACCCCTCAGTAATTGTTTGTCCTTAGGAACAAAGTTTTGCTTTTCTCCTCTTAACTGAAGTTGATGGTTGAAAGAATTATCGTATCTTTCACATAGTCTTTCTAAGTGCTCTATAATTTGACATAAGCTTTTAGTTTAGTTTTGTTCACCATTTGAGCCCCAACTGTACGTCAGATGTTGAGTTGGCACTGTGTACTCAGAGACACCAGCCATGGTGCCCAGATCTCTAGTCTGGTAGCCCCTGTGGGAGAGAGTGGGTAGGAAGAGAAGTGGGGTGGAGAGTGCAAGCTGATCTGAAACAGCCAGGATGGGGTCGGGGAGGCACTCAGGCTGAGGATCTCTACCACAGCTTCAGGCTTCCAATCCATCCAATCATGAGCTCCTTTGGGTCAGGATCTGGGTCTACTCATCCTTATGCCCAAAGCCCCTGCCCATTAGAGCCCTTATGTGCTAAAGTGCTTGTCATTTAAGAGATTCAGGGACAGACAGTGAAGAGGCTAGGTGGCCTTCTCTTTTCACTCTCTTAAAAATGAAAATTGTTCAAGTAAATTTTATACTCCATGCAATTATCAACCAATTTCCATTCACCCTCATCTTTGGAGAGGCAGTACACTCACTACAAAGGTAGTAGCCTGGGGCCTGGAGTTAGACTACTTGAGCTTGCATCCCAGTTTGACAGATTACTAGTTCTGTGACCTTGGGCAGGTTGTTCAACGTCTCTGTAAACTACAGATAAGGAAAATGGAGCACAGAGAAGTTGAACAACCTGCCCAAGGTCCTTATCCGTAAACACTACCTACCTCTGAGTGGTTGTTTAAAGACTTATATGAGCTAATGTACATTGTTTAAGCTCATCAAGCGTAAACAGCATGTCTTACTCAACATTGAAACTCCAGAATCCATCATAGTGCCTGGTACACTGGAGGAGCTGAATGAATGAATGAGTGACTTAATGAATGAACAAATCTCAATACGTAGACTGGTATAACAGTCTCCTAATGTTAATTCATTTGATTCCCAGAACACGTCGGAGATAATTTTACAAATTAGGAAACCAGGATACTGAAAGGTTGGCTTGCCAAAGAAAGCACAACCGTAAATAAAACGCCTGGTTAATGTTGCTGATTCTACTTACTCCTGGCTCTCTGCTCTTCTCAAGATTGCTGCCCCTCCACTTCATACAGATTTCATGGAACTCAAAGGATGTCCACCAGCAAAAATAAACACACATAGCTTATTTAGCTTTCTGAAGAAATGAGCTTCTTACTGCAAAGCTTCTTACTTACCTACACTCAGTCATGTTAAAACTTTGGAAAGTTTTTAAGGGGAGCAGTGGATATTTTATAAGAATGGGGAAGTTCTTTCTAAGTATGAAAGTAGCAGAGAATCATGAAGGAAAATATTGATAGATTTCATTATATAAACATTTAAAATACTTGTTTTTGTTGTCATTGTTGTTGTTTATGAAACAGAGTCTTACTCTCTTGCCCAGGCTGGAGTGCAATGGTGCAATCTTGGCTCACTCCAACCTCAGCCACCCACGTTCAATCGATTCTCCTGCCTCAGCCTCCCAAGTAGCTGGGATTACAGGCACGTGCCACCATGCCTGGCTAATGTTTGCATTTTTAGTAGAGACAGGGTTTCACCATGTTGCCCAGGCTGGCCTTGAACTCCTGACCTCAGATGATCCACCCACCACAGCCTCCCAAAATGCTGGGATTACAGGCATGAGCCACTGCACCCAGCCAACATTTAAAATACTTGTATATAAAAAGTTATAATTAAACTAAAATGAAAATAAACTCAAAACAATTTTCGGCAAATATGCCAAAAGTTTCAAATTTGTAAATATAAAGAGCTCGTAGAATTTAATAGGAAGAACATTAAGAATTGGTTTCAAAAAAGTAGCCAAAGGATGTAACGATTTTCAAATGAAATGAAGACAATCACATGGGTGGTGAAACATACAAATATTATTTCTTGAATAAGGGAAGCATTTTTACAATGATATAACCAGTTTCCTTATCAGCAATATTAAGATGTTGAAGATAATGCTGGTGGAGTGGGGCACAATGGAAACGGTCATAGCAAATTACCAAGAAAACAATTGCCTCAAAACTGTTCACAGCCTTTGACCATTTCATTTTGGGGACTGTATCATTAAGAAATTATCAGAAATACGGTTAAAGACTTATGCTCAATGATGTTCTTCACAGTGAGTATTTGAAACTGAAACATGAGAAAAAGTCTATGAGTCCAGTGATAAGAGAATGGCTAAATATAGTGTAGTGGATAGGAAGCAGCAGAGGCTAGCAGCTAAAAGCATGGATTTTGAGTCTTACCACCTGGATTCAAATTCTGGCTCTGCCATGTGTTAGCCCTGTAATCTTGGAACCTCTCCAAGCCCTATTTTTCTCCTCTGTACAATGGGGATGATAAGAGTATCTACCATATAGAACTGTTATGTGGCTTAAATGAGTTTATATAGATCTACACTTCCAAAATCTTCAAAGCTCTAAAAACCTAATGGTTTTGTGTGACTTAATCAGCAGCAAAACATCAATGAACCGACACAAATCTACTTTATTCCATTTACTGTGACTACATTTGGCAGATATAGTCAATCTTAATCCTTTTCCATAGTTTTGCCTTTCTTGCAGAATCTCCAAGTTTCTCTTTATGAATTAATAACAATCTTGCACATTTGAAAATACTAATTTTGAAGTCAAAACTAACTAGAGAACAGGTGTATGTATTTTGAACTAATCCCTTAGCCAGGAAACTTTTCCCAATCCTCCAGCCCAGGGGTCTCAAACTTTAAGGTGGGAAATATTCTTAACACATAGATTGCTGACATCCATCTCCTAGAAAATCTGCTTAAGTGGGTCTGGAGCGTGGGCCAAATGTGTGTAGTTCCTGTGAACTCCCAGGTGATGATGATGAGGCTGATCCATGGATCACCTCTTCTCTCTGCTTTTCTCACGATCCAGCTACCTCTCCAGCTTATACCAATTTCATGGAACTCAAGGGCTGTCCACCAGCAGAAATGAACACACATAGCTTATTTAGCTTTCTGAAGAAGTGAACTTCTTACTATAAATATGCTCAATCAAGTTAAAACTTAAAGTTACAACTTGAAGTATGGAAAGTTTTTAATTTTTGGAGAGGGGAGCAGGTAGCCCCACTCAAATCCGCTCCTTTAATTTTTATCACCTCTCACATGGTACCTTTTTATTTGAACCTTTTCATTTCTGGAAATCTTCAACTTGGTTGTTTTTTTTTTTTTTTTTTGAAATGGAGTCTCAGTAACTCTGTCACCCAGTCTATAGTGCAATGGGGCAATCTCAGCTTGCTGCAACGTCCACCTCCCGGGTTCAAGCAATTCTCCTTCCTCAGCCTCCCAAGTAGTTGAGATTACAGGCATGCACCACCACACCCAGCTAATTTTTGTATTTTTTTGTGGAGACATGGTTTTACCGTGTTGGCCAGGCTGGTCTCGAACTCCTGACCTCAGGTGATCCACCTGACTTGGCTTCCCAAAGTGCTGGGATTACAGACATGAGTCACTGCGCCCGGCCCTATCCTCTCATTTCTATGCTCAGCTTTTTTTTTTTTTGGAATCGTAAAGCAATAAAATTATTTATCAGTTTCTGAGCTCTTACCATATGCCAGTAACTGTATTACTACGGTAGTTTGTTTTTTTATCCTTCTAACAACCCTGAAAGGAGGGTTATTGGAAGGGTTTTTATACTTTATCCTTTTTATCCTGGAAGGGATGAAAACCGTTCCAATAACCCTCATTTAAGTGGGGATGAGAAGACTGAGGTCCTAGGCCTGAGGGTTTGTAGGTGGTGGAAATTAGTCAAAGCCTAAGCTCTTTTCATTTTACTGTCCTCCCCATTTCACATGGTGGTACACATCCCCTGCTCTCTAGTCTACATGCCTTCTCATTCCTACCTCCACTACTTAATTCCTGCAGAGTCCCCAGCTTGGAACCTCCTCTCTCCTATCACCTATTCAGGTACCAATCTAGGCCTTCCATAACAGGAAGTTTCCCCAGCTATACCTGCCTAGCCACACTCAGCTGCATCTGTTGTTCCTAGTTGGCCATTTATCATGTATCATACGCGTTTGTTTTTTAACACAAAGGGATTTTTGCCTTCCTAATTGGATTTAGAGCTTCTTGAAAACAGGGCCCATCTCATGCATCTCTGGATCCCCCTTGGAATAGCCATGGTGAGGACTGATTGTCTCCATCACCCCCTACTTGCTACTCTTCTTCCTTCCTGTCCCCCCACCCACCACTTGTCCCTTCCAATCTTGGTGAAAGCAAGCCACACCAACAAGAAGGCAAAAGGATGCCAGGTTTCACCCTTCTCAATCTCCTCGCCTGTGTGTGGTTTGCTGGTGTTTGCCTTGTGGTTTTGCAGAATGTGAGAGTTTAAAAAAATACATATATTACCAAAAAGAAAAGGCTGATTTCATAGAAGTAAAAAGTATAATAGTGGTACTAGAGGCTAGGAAGGATGAGAGGTGGGAGGTGACAGCCAGAAGTTGGTTAAGGTAAACAAAATTACAACTAGATAGGAAGAGTTCTTTGTTCTGTGACTATAACTAACAACAATTTATTGTATATTTTCAAATAGCTAGAAGAGCAGTTTTTTTGTTTTGTTTTGTTTTTTGAGATGGAGGTTCGCTCTTGTGCAATGGTGCAATCTTGGCTCACTGCAACCTCTGCCTCCCGGATTCAGGCAATTCTCCTGCCTCAGCCTCCCAAGTAGCTGTGATTATAGGTATGAGTCATCACACCTGGCTAATTTTTTGTCTTTAGTAGAGATGGGGTCTTGCCATGTTGGTCAGGCTGGTCTCCAACTACTGACCTCAGATAATCCACTCGCCTCAGCCTCCCAAAGTGCTAGGATTACAGTTGTGAGCCACTGCTCCCAGATGGAGAGCAGATTTTGAAAGCTCCCAACACAAAGAAATGATAAAGTATTGGGGTGGTGGATATGCTAATTACCCTCATTTGCTCATTACACATTGTATACATGAATTGAAATATCACACAGTACCCCATAAAATATATAATTATGTGTCAAATAAAAATAATAATAAAAGCAAAACAAATACACACACATATATTACATTATACCAGAAACAGCTGTATCCCTAATCAATACATTGTTTAATGTTGCATTGTTTTGAATTTTGTACAAATGGAGTCATGCTCTTTGCATTTTTTCAACTTTAAAAAAAAGTGTTTTATATTTGTGAGAGTAATCCATGTTAATGACTATCACTGTGGTTTATTCATTTTTATTGCTGTTTAGAATGTCATCATATGAGTGTGCCAAAATTTATTTATTTGTTCTGTCAGTGGAGCAGTTGGTATTTGCAGTTTCCTGATGTTATAAAAAATGTTATAAATATTTTTGCACAATTCCTTGGCACATGTACAAAAGTCTCTAGAGAATTACACCTAGGAGTAAAAAACATTTATATTTATTAGACAATGCAAAATGGATTTCCAAACTGATTTTACCCATTTAAACTTGTTCATTAGCGTAAGAGAGAGCTCAGCGAAGCACATTCTTGCCAACAGTTGAACCATTACCAAATTGTTGCGGTTTCAATTTGATTACCAATGAGTATGTGCTTCATCTCTTTGTCCATTCATATTTTTTTCTCTATGTAATGCTTGTGAATATCTTTTGCCCATTGTTTTTTTAAATGGGAGGTTTCTATTTTTCTTTCAGTAGGAATGCTATATGTTGTGGATACTAATCTTTTTCATTTACATTGCTGTAACTGTCCTCTTCTATGAAAAGATAGCCTCTTTGTGGCTTATCTTTTCACTTTTAGATTCTTTTTATGAACTGTAGTTCTTAATTTAATGTAATGAAATTTATCATTTTTTTCTTTCACTTTTTGTGGCTTTGTTTGTTAAGAAATCTTTCTTAAGAACAGTTATAAAGACATTCTCCTATGATTTCTTCTAAATTCTTAAAAGTTTTTCCTATCATATTTAAATCTTCAAGGCATTTGCAATCGATTTTTGTGTATGATATGAGTACAGATCCAAATTAATATTATCTACATGGATAACCAGTTGCCTCAATACTGTTATGGAATAGTCTGCCCTTTCTCCCACCAATACACAGTACCATCTGTCAATTATCAAGGTCCCATGTATGCATGAGTCTGTTTCTGAGCTCTCTGTTCTGCACTGTTTGTCTTCTTGCCATTATCAAACTATTTCAGTTATTCCAGCAGAATATTAAGCTTTGGTAGCAGGTAGGGTGAGCCTCCCTTCTGTGTTCTTTCTCTTCTGAAGTATTGAATGTTCTCAGCTCTTTGCTTGTCCACATAACTTGTAAGAATCAACTAGCCAAGTTGTGTATTTGCAACACACACACACACACACACACACACACACACACACACACCTGTTGAGATTTTTATTAGAACTGTGGTGAATTTGGACAGAGTTGACATTCCAACAATATTGAGTCTTCCTGTCTATATGAACACAGGAAAGGCAGTCATGGATTGCTTTACAGTGGGGATATGTTCTGAGAATTGCGTTGTTAGGTGATTTCATTATTGTCAAACATCATAGTGTATACTTACACAAACCTAGATGGTGTAGCCTACATACACCTAGCTATATGGTATAGCCAATTGCTCCTAGGCTACAAACCTGTACAGCATGTGTCTGTATTGAATTCTTGTGGGCAATTATAACACTGTAGTAACTATTTGTGTATCTAAACATATATAAACATAGAAAGGGTACAATAAAAACGTGGCATAAAAGACCAAAAGAAATGGTACACTTGTATCATAAGGTACTTACAATGAATGGGACTTGCAGGACTGGAAATTGCTCTGGGTGAGTCAGTGAGTGAGTGGTGAGTGAATGTGAAGGCCTAGGACTCACTGTGCACTACTGTAGACTTTGTAAACACTGGACACTTAGGCTACACTACATTTATTTTTAGAAATAAAGTAATTGCACTATGATGTTGGGATAGCTAAGATGTCACTTAGTGATAGGAGTTTTTCAGCTCCATGATAAATTTGTGGGACCACCATAGTATATGCAGTTCGTAGTGTATGACTGTATTTAGATTTTCTCTTAGCATTTGAATGTTTCTCCATAAAGTTCTTGTACATATTTAGTTCATTTTCCATTTTTCTTTTTTTAAGTTGATGCATAATAGATATACATAGTTTGTGGGTACCTGTGGTAATTTAATACATTCATTTATTTTGTAAAGATCAAATCAATGTATTTGGAATATTCATCACCTTAAATATTTATCTTTTCTTTATGCTAGAACCATTTCAATTCTTCTCTTTTAGCTATTTTGAAATATACAATAGATTATTGTAAACTGAAGTCACCCTGTTGATCTAACACTGTCTTATTTATTTTATCAAACCATGCATTTGTACCCATTAATCAACTTCTCTTCATCCTCCAAGCTTCTGGTAGCCACTAGTCTCCTGTCTATTTTCATGAGATCCACCTTTTAGCTCTCACATATAAATGAGAACATGTGATATTTGTCTTTCTATGCTTGGCTTATTTCATTTATTATAATGACCTCTAGTTCCATACATGTTACAGTAAATGACAGGACTTCATTCTTTTTTAAGATTGAATAATAATATGATTGAATAATTTTAAGATTGAATAATAAATTAATAAAATATGGTACAGGTAACATATTTTATTAATTTATTCATCCATTGATGGGCATTTCAGGTTGATTCCATATTTTGCCTATTGTGAGCAGTGCTGCAATAAACATAGGAGTGCAGATATCTTCTTGATATATTGATTTTTAAAAAGATATATACCCAGTAGTGGAATTGTTAGATCATACAGTAGTTCTATTTTTCATATTTTGAGGAACCTCCAAGCTATTCTCCATAGTGGCTGTACTAATTTACATCCTCACCAACAGTATAGGAAGGTTCCCCTTTCTCCACATTCTCACCAGCATTTGTTATTACCTGTCTTTTTTATAAAAGCTGATTTAGCTAGGGTGAGATAATATCATGTTATAGTCCTGATTTGCATGTCTCTGATGATGCATGATGTTGAGCATTTTTTCACATAGTTGTCAACCATTTGTATGTCTTCTTTTGAGAAATGTTTATTCAGATCATTTGCCCATTTTTTAATTGCATTATTTGTTTGTTTGGTTTTTTTGCTATTGGGTTGTTTGAGTTCTTTATATATTCTGGTTATTAATCCCTTGTCAGATGTGTAGTTTGGATATATTTCCTCCCATTCTGTGGGTTGTCTCTCCACTTTGTTGATTGTTTCTTTTGCTGTGAAGAAGCTTTTTAGCTTGATGTAATCCCATTTTTCTATTTTTCCTTTTTGTTATTTGTGCTTATGAAGTCTTACCTTAAAAAATCCTTGCCCAGACAAATGTCCTGAAGCATTTCTCCAGTGCTTTCTTCTAGTAGTTTCATAGTTTCAGGTCTTATAGTTAAGTTTTTAATCAATTTTGATTTTATTTTGGTGTATGGTGGGAGACAGGAGTCTAGTTTCATTCTTCTGCATATGAGAAGTTACCAGTTTTCCCAGCATCACTTATTGAAGAGACTATGGTTTCCCCATTGTATGTTTGTGGCACCTTTGTCAAAGCTGAGTTGACTGTAAATGCATGGATTTATATCTGGATTTTCTCTTCTGTTCCATTGTTCTACATGTCTGTTTTTTTATGCCATCATCATGCTGATTTGGTTACTATAGCTTTGTAGTAAAGTCAAGTAGTATGATGCCTCCAGCTTTGTTCTCTGCTCTTTGGTTATTCAGGGTCTTTTGTAGTTCCTTGTAAACTTTAGGATTATATTTTCTATTTCTGTGAAGAATGTCATTGGTGCTTTGATAGGGATTGCATTGAACGTCTAAGTTGCTTTGGGTACTATTGTCATTTTAACAATAATAAGTCTTCTAATCCATGAATGTGAAACAGCTTTTCATTTTGTGTGTGTGTCCTCTTCAATTTATTTTATCGGTGTTGTATAGCTTTCCTTGTAGAGATTTTTCACTTTTTTGATTACATTTATTCCTAGATATTTTATATTCTTTGTAGCTATTATAAATGGGATTGGTTTTATGACTTCTTTTTCAGGTTGTTCACTGGTGTGTGTATATAAATGTTGCTGATTTTTGAGTATTGATTTTTGTATCCTGCAACTTTGCTCTCATTTGTCAGTTCTAACAGTTTTTTGGTGGAGTCTTTAGGTTTTTCTCATTATAAGATCATGTCATCTGCAGACAAGGCTAATTTGACTTTTTCCTTTCCTATTTGGATATTCTTTATTTCCTTCTTTTGCCTAATTGTTCTGGCCAAAGACTTCCAGTACTGCATTGAATAAAAGTGATATAAATAGTCATCCTTGTTTTCTTCCATATTGTAAAGAAAAGGCCTTTAATTTTTCCCCATTCAGTGCGACACTAGCTGTGACTTTGTCATATATAATCTTTATTGTTTTAGAGGTATGCTCCTTCTATGCCCAGTTTGATGAGGTGTGTTTTTTTTTTTAACATAAAGGAATGTTGAATTTTATCAATTGCCTTTTAAATATCTATTAAAATAATATGGTTTTTGTTCTTCGTTCTGTTAATGTGATGTATCATGGTTATTGATTTGAGTATGTGGAGCTATCCTTGCATCCCTGGGATGAATCCTACTTGATCATGGTGAGTGATTTTTTTAATGTGTTGTTGAATTCATTGTGCTAGTATTTTGTTGAGAATTTTTACATCTGTGTCCATCAGGGATAGTGGCCTGTAAGTTTTCTTTTCTTGTTGTGTCCTCATTTGGTTTTGGTATCAGGATAATGCTGGCCTTGAAACTCATTAGTTTGTAAGTGTTCTCTCATCTTTAATTTTTTTGAAGTATTTGAGTAGAGTTGGTATTAATTCCTCTTTAAATGTTTGATGGAATTCAGCAGTGAAGATATCAGGTCCTGGGCTTTTCTTTAATGGGAAAAGGTTTCTATTATGGTTTCCATCTCATTACTCAATATTGGTTTATTGAGGTTTTAGATTTCCTCATGTTTCCACCTTGGTAGACTGTGTGTGTCCAAGAATTTATCCATTTCTTCTAGGTTTTCCAGTTTATTAGCATAATAGTCATAATGATTCTTTCTCAATTTTTATGTTTCCTTTTTTTGCTTCTGACAGTATTTGGTTGGGTCTTCTCTTTTTTTCTTATTTACTCTAGCCAAAAGTTTGTCAATTTTGCTTATCTTTTCAAAAAACCAACTTTTCATTTTGTTGACCTTTTTTTTAGTCTCAATTTCATTTATATCTGCTCTGATTTTATTATTTCTTTCCATTAATTTAGAGTTTGATTTGTTCTTGCTTTTTTAGTTCCCTGAGATGCATATTAGCAAATATTAATAGATCTAAAGGGAGAGATAGACTGCAATGCAATAGTAGTAGGGGACTTTAACACTTCACGCTTATAATGGACAGATCAGACAGAAAATCAACGTGGAAACATCAGTTAAACTATACAACACATCTAACAGGCCTAATTTATAGAACATTTCACCCAACTGCTGTAGAATACACATTATTTTCAACAGCACATGAAACATTCTCCAGATAGACCATATCTTAGACCACAAAACAAATCTGAATAAATTTAAAAAATAGAAATTATATCAAGTATCTTTTCTGACTACTATGAAATGAAACTAGAAATCAATAACAAGAGGAACTTCCGAAACTTCACAAATACATGGAAATTAAACACTATGTTTCTAAACAACAAATAAGTCAATGAAGAAATTAAGAAGGACATTTTAAAATTTCTTGAAATGAATGAAAATGGAAATACAACATACTAAAATCTATGGGATACAGCAAAAGCAGTACTAAGAAGGAGGTCCATAGCAATAAATATGCTTATATCAAAAAAGTAGAAAAACTTTACTGGTTCATTTTATTTTTGAGAAAATTACTTTTTGTTATTCTTGTAAGTAGCCACTGCTTATAATAAACTTCCTTCCTAAGAATAAACTTCTTTCCTGAGAAGGAAGTAAATAAACTTCCTTCCTGAAAAGGAAGTTCATAGCATTAACTCTAATATTTCCCTGTTGATTTTCTGTCTGCATGATCGGTCCATTACTGAGAGTGGGGTGTGAAAGGCGCCTACTGTTAGTGTATTGCAGTCTACCTCTCCCTTTAGGTCTAATAATAATAAAATATGTTATAATAACAAAAGTAATACTAAGAAGGGAGTTCATAGCAATAAATGCTTATCTCAAAAAAGTGGAAAAACTTTAATAGTTCATTTTATTTTTGAAAAACTTTTTATTATAAGTAGTATCTACTTATAAAGTATATATTTTGGTTTTCAATTAGTAATAGAAATACAAATGATTCTTTCACACTTTATATCAACCAACTTTGTTAAATTCTCTCTTTGTTTTTTCTTTAGATAGGTTTCACTATGCTGCTCAGGCTGGGCTCAAGTAATTCTCGCACCTTAGCCTCTCAAGCAGCTCAGAGTACAGTCACCACACCCAGCCTAAATTTTCTTATTAATTCTAATTATTTGTATGTAGATGCTAAGATTATCAAGTTATCTGGAACTAATGATCTTTTTTTCTAAACTTTACATACTTGATATATTTTTGTTATGTTACTAAGCTGGATGAAACCTCTGGAAAATGACAAAGAGAAGTGATGATGGGGCATCCTTTCTTGTTCTTGATTTTTAAAGGGAAGACTTTTAAGATTTTTGCCAGTAAATGTGGTATTGGACTTATATATATTTTTATAATCACTGTTTATTATATTAATGATATTCCCTTCAACTCTCAGCTTGCTAAGTTCTTCCCATGAAAGGATGTTGAATTTTATCGATTTTATCTTTCTCCCCATGGGATCAGACATCTGGGACTACTGAGTTGGCCTCTGGAGGCCCGGAATGAGTGGAAAGCATGTTTGGCTTCTTACCCTTCAGCCCTGAATGGCTAGGTATTTTGGAACATACCTTTCTCATATTGCTTAGAAAGAGTGAACTTGAAGTTTAGCCTTGGAGAAAAAGGAAAGAGTGCATGCCTTATATGTAAATTATTTAGGTTAACATAGTGGAGGAAAAAGATTTTTTGTGTAGTTCACTCTCAGTCACTAGAGTTTGACATCGGGCTTGGGGTCTCAACTAATATTCTCAGTATATACATTTTCCTCTGAAACCTTCAGGGCAGGATTTCTAAGTCCCCAGCTGAAGACCACCTCCTAAAACAGTAATTCTCAAACTTAAGTGTGTATCAGAGTCACACATTGTTGGGCTCCATCCCAGAATTTACGTGACTCAGCAGGTCTGAAAATTTGCTTTTCTAAGAAGTTTCCAGTTGGTGCTGATACTGTTGGTCCTGGAGTCTACACCATGAAGAACACTGCCCTAATGCAGTCTCCCCGAAACATCCTCACACCAAAAAAAGCCGAGGACCAGATGGAGTTACAACTGGTAACTTTGTCAGAGATACAAAGAGGAGCTAACACCATTTCTTCTGAAACTATTCCAAACAGTTGAAAAAGAGGGATGTGTTAGTCCCTTTTCACGCTGCTGATAAAGACATACCCAGGACTGGGCAATTTACAAAAGAAAGAGGTTTAATTGGATTTACAGTTCCAGGTGGCTGGGGAAGCCTCACAATCATGGTGGAAGGCAAAGAGAGCTTGTACAGGAAAATTCTGCCTTGTAAAGCCATCAGATCTCATGAGACTTATTCACTATCATGAGAACAGCACAGGAAAGACCTGCCTTCATGATTCAATTATCTCCCACTGGTCCCTCCCACAACATGTGGGAATTATGGGAGTACATACAATTCAAGATGAGATTTTGGTGGGGACACATAGTCAAACCACATCAAGGGACTTCTCCCTAACTCATTTTATGAGGCCAGAAACCAAAACCTGGCAGAGATACAACAAAAAAAAGAAAACTTCAGGCCAATATCCCTGATGGACATCAATACAAAAATCCTCTTTAAAATACTGGCAAACCAATTCCAGCAGCACATCAAAAATCTTATCCACCACGATCAAGTTGGCTTCATCCTCAGGATGCAAGGCTAGTTCAACATATGCAAATAAATCAGTGGAATTCATCACAGAGACAGAGCTGAAGACAAAAACCACATGATTATCTCAATTGACACAGAAAAGGCTTTCGATAAAACTCAATATCCCTTCATGTTAAAAACTCTCAATAAACTAGGTATTGATACCGCAAAATAATAAGAGCTATTTATGACAAACCCACTGCCAATATCATACTGAATGGGCAAGAGTTGGAAACATTCCCCTTGAAAACTGGCACAAGACAAGGATGCTCTCTCTTCCCACTCTTATTTAACATAGTATTGGAAGTTCTGGCCAGGGAAATCAGGCAAGAGAAAGAAATAAAAGTCATCCAAATAGGAAAAAAAGAAATCAAACTGTTTCTGTTTGTAGATGACATGATCCTATATCTAGAAAACCCCACTGTCTTATCTCAAAAGCTTCTTCAGCTGATAAACAAGTTCAACAAAGTCTCAGTATACAAAATCAATGTGTAAAAATCACAAGCATTCCTATACACCAGCAATGGACAAGAAGAGAGCCAAATCATGAATGAACTCCCATTCACAATTGCTACAAACAAAATAAAATACCTAGGAATACAGCTAACAAGGGAAGTAAAGGACCTCTTCAAGGATAACTATAAGCCACTGCTCAAGAAAGTCAGAGAGGACACAAACAAATGTAAAAGCATTCCATGCTCATGAAAAGGAAGAATCAATATTTTGAAAATGGCCTTACTGCCCAGAGTAATTTGTAGATTCAATGCTATTCCCATTAAACTACCATTGACATTCTTCACAGAATTAGAAAAAACTACTTTAAAATTCATATGGAGCCAAAAAAGAGCCACTATAGCCAAGACAATCCTATGCAAAAAGAACAAAGCTGGAGGCATCATGATACTAAACTTCTAACTATACTACAAGGCTACAGTAACCAAAACAGCAGGGCGTTGATACAAAAACAGACACTTAGACCAATGGAAGAGAACAGAGAACTCAGAACTAAGATTGCACATCTATGGCCATCTGATCACACATCTATGACCATCTGATCTTTTACAAATGTGACAAGAATAAGCAATGGGGAAAGGATTTTCTGTTTAATAAATTGTGCTGGGAGAATGGGCTAGCTGTATGCAGAAAGTTGAAACTGGATCCCTTCCTTATGCCTTATACAAAAATTACCTTAAGATAGATTAAAGAATTAAATTTAAAACTAAAACTATCAAAACCCTAGGAGAAAATATAGGCAATACCATTCAAGACATAGGCGTGGGCAAAGATTTCATGACAAAAATGTCAAAAGCAACTGCAACGAAAGCAAAAATTGATAAGTAGGATCTAATTAAACTAAAGAGCTTCTGCACAGCAAAAGAAACTATCATCAGAGTGAACAGACAACCTACAGAATTGGAGAAAATATTTGCAGTCTATCCATCTGACAAAGATTTGACATCCAGAATCTACAAGGAACTGAAACAAATTTACAAGAAAAAAACAACCTCATTAAAAAGTGGGCAAAGGGGCTGGGCACAGTGGCTCACATCTATGATCCCAGCATGTTGGGAGGCCAAGGCAGGTGGATTACTTGAGACCAGGAGTTCAACACCAGCCTGGCTAACGTGGCAAAACCCTGTCTCTACTAAAAATACAAAAACTAGCTGGGCTTGGTGGCACACCCCTGTAGTTCCAGCTGCTTAGGAGGTTGAGACACACGAACTGCTTGAGCCCGAGAGGGGGAGGTTGCAGTGAGCCTACATCATGCCACTGGACTCCGGCCTGGGTGACAAAGACCTTGTCCCTTGACACCAAAAACAAAAGTGGACAAAGGACATAAACAGATACTTCTCAAAAGAAGACATTTATGCAGCCAGTAAACATGAAAAAAGTTGAATATTACTGATCATTAGAGCAATGGGAATCAAAACCACAATGAGATATCAGCTCATGTCAGTCAGAATGGTGATTATTAAAAAGTCAGGAAACAATAGATGCTGGTGAGGCATAGGTACAAACCACTCTAGCACACATTTGCCTATGTAGCAAACCTGTACGTCCTACATCTATATCCTGGAACTTAATAAAATTAAATAAAATGTTTTAAAAATCAACTAGAATTATATCCCTAGGAGGAGTTTTGGTTCCACATTTTCTACAATTTTTAAGCAAGTTACTTCATCGTTCTGGAATTCATTCATTCTTGTGAGACTCACGGTAAAATTACCTAAGTTCCCAGAAAGAAAGGTACAATATAAGTTCAAGACAGTTCTTAGAATTGCAGATTCTTCTAGTAGGACATGCAGATCTCATGTCCACACATACCCAGGGCCAGATGCCTTCTTGGTCTCCCTCAGAGATGATCGGTTAAGCCTCTTTTTGAATGCTTTTATACCATCACATGAATTTTCATTATTGCATAGTCCTCATTGTTGGAATAAGAACATTCTTCTCATGCTCTTTTGGAAATCTAGTGCTTTGTTGTACAGTTCTCATGGTTAGAAAATTCTTCCATACGTTACACTAAAATCTGTCTCCCTTTAACTTGTGCCTGCCAGCCCTATTGTTTATGCCCACTCAGGAAAAAACTAAGACCTCTTTCAGCATCCTGCAGACCCCAATCATGTCCCGACTAGATTTTCTCCAGGCAAACTCTCAGAGTTAGTTCCTATAATTGTTTCCTCTTTATGGCTTCATTACCAAGCTTTCATTGTCCAGTTTGGACAAAGGCCAGTTTGTCTCTCTCTAAGACTGAAATAAACATACTTGGCACCATACCCCGTATGAATTCTGGGCCAAGGCTGAGTATGATATGACTCTTGGTCCTCCTGGTCCTTGTTAATAACCCACTTTAGTAGTTACCAGGACCCTGTGGCTCATATGTTGCCTATGTATAATCCAGACTCTTCCATAGGTTTGCTAACTATTTGGGTACAATTACTAAGCCAGTGTCAAAAAACCTAGCTGAATTACTGAAATCATCACCTGTTTCAGTGACCAAGGCAGAGAAGTCAAGGATGATCTGAGATTACTTGCTCATAGTGGCTCCTGACTACTCCAGCTGTGGTTGCTGAGAGGGACAGCCCTCCACGTGATAATAGCTTTCTCATTTCTTCCACGTGGTGGTTATTGCTTCTAACCAGGATCTGCCCCTGTTCTGGACCCATAACAGTGTCTTGTCTCCCCACGTTTAGCTCCTCAACACTTGACCCTGTGTTGTGTCCTCTTCCTGAAAATTCCAAGGTGACTGCTGAAAATGCCTGTGTTTTTTGTTGTCGATGTGGCTATCTCTTTGTCTCTTTGTCCTGCTGATCCCTGTGCCAGATCCTGTCATTAGCTCTTTTAGGTTTGTTGATTCTACTTTATGGCCCTGATTTCTTTTTTTCTACCTACGGTATCTGTTTTAAGATTTTTTAATGAAGCATATCCATTTTTCTTGTTAAAGACTTTAATTTGTGCTGTCTTCTAAAGGATAAACAAAAGGCATTCTTCAGATACTTTTAAAATATGCCACAGTGGCTTTATAGTATCTCAAGGGGGGACAGTATAGACAAATAATTGCAGGGCTGAAGAGGATCCAGTCCTACTAATCCACAGTCCAGAACTGTTGAACTAACTCTATGCAGACTATCACTTCTACAGCTCAGACAGGGTAATGAAGGGATGACATTATTGTTCTTAGTTCAGAAGGCATAAACCTCAGCAAGCAGGTGGGATGGATACAGGAGTGGGCAGATTGAGATCATTTAATGCCACATGTTGAACACATCTAAGTCCCAACTCTGATCCAACAGGGAAAGGTGTACTGCTATTCAGGTAAACTCAGTTGTCATTCATTTTGTATATAAACTGTATAGGTGCACTTTGCATCCTAGACTCTAATGGCTAGAATTTAGCCAAATAAAATGTCTTCTGGCTGCTAAGGAGTCCTTGGAATGAAAGTGACTAAGAAAAGACCATGTCCCCTAACTGGACACGTGGCAACAGGGTAGTAAGGCAAATTCCTTGTTTGAAAGCATCCATAGCACAATATTTTTTCATTCACTGGACTAAGGGTCACACGAAAGCCCATGATAAATGACTTGCTTTTCTTCAGTCA